>NC_058524.1:336014822-346014822 GCF_904849725.1 Hordeum vulgare subsp. vulgare | reverse complement strand
GGCCTTTACCTCCTCATGAGGGGCCGAACCTGGGTAAATCGCCGTGTCTCTCCTGCTCAACCCATTTGAGTCTCCACCAAGGTGCGATGGCTCTAGTACTAAGTCCTTTCATGAGGACATCTGCCGTGACAAAACCGCGACAGTTGGCGCCCACCGTGGGGCCTACGCACGGTGGAGTTGAGTTCTCAAAGGGATCCCTACCAGGGTTTGGGAGTTACGCGACGGGGCTCATGACCCGGAGCCGCCGCGGGAAGACCTACATCGACAATCGGCAATGGGGGCCCGAGGTGGATTCGATCGAATCTGGCTACAGGGTCCCCTTCGGCAAGATCAACATCTTCATCGGCATGATCGGAGCATCCGTGCCTGAGCCGGACATCTCCACCGACATCGTCGAGCCGGCCAGGTACGTCCGCCCAGTAGTGACGCCAAATCTGACTCGCCCGGTCTTTGTTGGGTTCACGCAGGGATCGGAGGAGCCAGAACGCTCGGCGTCCCAGGAAACCACACCAGTCAACACTGATGACGAATCATCCATGAGCGATTCAGATTCAATCCGGTCTCGACATGGGGATTGTCTTGGGGGCTTGTCGCTGGCCATGGACCCCTAAGTCCTTGACCGAACCCGCCGCCAGATCGCCATTTATATGGCGGGGGCGACTCAACCCTTGCAAAACCCTACAAGAGGCGATGGAACCGGTGAGACGTCTAGAAGCCCGGCCGCTGTCCTGCTGGAATTAGCGGCGGAAATCACAAGGCTGATCGCGACTCCCCTCACGCCAGAAAATCAGGTGGAGATAAACGCGGAGCTGGCGAAACTCAGAGAGGCAGTGGCAAATGCTCATCGGGATGCCGAGGTGGAGTCCGCCAGGATCGAGACTCGGCAAGCTCAAATTGCGGCCGAGAGGATTCGCTTAAATACTGACAACTGGCGGCTCAAAATACACCAACGCGCATCCGAAGCTGTCCATCAACGGAGACACCCAGGTCGCGTGCCTCATGATCTCAACCCGACCCGCCTGTTCGATACTTCGCGAACCCCGAGGGCGGGAGCCGCCCCAGGGGGAGGACCGGGTCAACCGCCTAACCCGCCGGATCAGACAATTGAGGATCGCATTCCCCGATTCCGGACGCCTCGAGGCCACTTTTCCAACCTGGTGGACAACGTCCTGGCTGCAACTCGCCATCTGGAATCTCTTCCGATTCACGGCAACACCCCTGCCGAGATAGAAGCAAGGAACACCATTGAGATGTTGAAGACAGCGGTCGTTCAAAACGCCCAGTTCTCACATAGCCTAGATAGGCTGCATTACACTCCCCAGGCGAGTTACACCAGGACTCGGCCAGAGGATCAGCCCGCCATAAATAGCGGGCCGCGACCCGTCCCTCAGGACAACCCGCCTGATCATCAGAACCCGCCTGGCCGGGATCTCCCAAACATCCAAATCGCCCCGGCCCCTCTCGTCGGGAGCGGTGGGAGAGTGGGGGTGCCATGCTTGGCCCCCGCCCTTCGCAACAAAAGAATGCCCAAAGATTTTAAGGGACAAGAAAGGTGCCTAACTACACCCCGGACCTTGAGCCGGCATCGTGGGTCGAGAGTTATGAAATCACCATGGACATGCTCGACGTGAACGAGGCAGTTTGCGCCAGATACTTCATGATGATGCTCGAGGGGTCAGCACGCACTTGGTTGAAAAACTTACCTCCCAACTCCATCCAGACCTGGGCCGAGTTGAAAGAGCGATTCATCAAAAACTTCCGAGGAACCTGCAAACGACCAATGACGATCGTCGATCTGCAGCACTGCGTTGAGCGCCCTGATGAGTCGGCCCACCATTGGTCACGGCGGGTTGCGGAAATTATCCATTCGTCAGATGGTATTACGGCGGCTCAGGCTGTGTTGATCCTCGAGCAGAATTGGCATTATGAACCCTTGGTACAGAAACTGGGGCGACTCAAGCGAAAGGTCCAAGACATGGGAGAGCTGATGGACACCCTCACTAGGTATGCTGAAGCGGATGACACCAAAGACCCTGGTGAGGACGGTAAAGCTAATTCGCCCAAGAAAGGCGAGTCATCCAAAAATCATACCCGGTTCCAGGGACGTAACCGCCACAATCAAGGAGCCAATGGCAAGCGAAGGCAGCAAGAGGAACCCTCGGACTTAGTCGCCAACACCTACACCAACAGTGGCAACCAACGCCAGAAGAAAAACAAGGGATTAGTGGGAAGAGGTCGCGTAACTATGAAGAGTTACTCAAGGGCCCTTGCCCACACCATGCCATGGTAGACGGTCCGGCGACTCACTCCTGGGAGAACTGTTTCGTAATGCGGGAGTTTCGGGCGGAGGCGATCAAGAAAAGCCAAAATGATGACCTGGACCAACGGCAGGAGCAGTTTGCTGCACCTAACCAACGACAGAACCCCTTTAGCGGTTTTCCCGAAGAGGGGGCTCAGGGAGGCCCGCAACCAAGCAGCGGCCAGTATCCGGTGCACCACCAGCGGCGGTATAACCCGCCAGGGGCCTTTCTGCAGTCGCCCCCACAAGGGGCTCCGCAGGGTCAGGATGACAACGGAGGTTTCCGCAACAATCCCAAACAGTTAAGCAATGGGCAGTATCACGTTTTCACCACCAATGCTTGCAGACGTGATAAAAAGGTAAGTCACCGGGCATACAGTGTGTGTGAGCCGGCGCTTCCCAAGTACCTCCCCTGGTCTGAACAGATCATATCGTGGAGTAGGGAGGACCACCCGCCAAGAGTTGACAATCCTGGCAATTTAGCGTTGGTCGTGGCTCCCCAAGTTGGGGGCTACACCCTGCCCAAAGTGCTAATGGATGGTGGCAGCAGCATTAATATCTTGTATTTTGACACTTTCCAAAGGATGAACCTATTGGAAAAGGACCTGATGCCTTCAACCACGGTTTTCCACGGAATCGTCCCGGGCAAGTCGGCGTACCCCATAGGCCGAGTCAGACTCACGGTGGCGTTTGGAACGGCGCAGAATTACAGGTCCAAGTCACTGATATTCGAGGTGGTCAAATTGAAAAGCCCCTACCATGCATTATTTGGGTGACCAGCTTATGCCCGTTTCATGGCTCGCCCGTGTTATGTTTACCTTAAGCTCAAGATGCCCGGTCCTAAGGGACCCATCACGGTTGATGGGGATAGAAGGATTGCAAAGGAATGTGAAGAAGGGGACGCGGCTTATGCGGAAGTCGCCTGCGCTGCAGAGGAGCTCAAACACCATCGAGCCAATGTTGCCCCGGCAGACATGTCACCCCTAAAGAAGCCAACGACAGATGTTGAGTCGCCCCTCAAGTTCAAACCAACGGATGACACTAAAACAATCGATTTCGTTCCCGGCGACTCATCCAAGCTGTTCACCATCGGGACGGGTGTGGATCCCAAATAGGAAAGCACGCTCATCGAATTCATCCGTGAGTATCGGGACACCTTCGCATGGAAACCTTCTGACATGCCTGGTGTGCCAAGAGAATTCGATGAGCACCATCTTAATGTTGACCCAAAGGCAAAACCCATCCAGCAGTATCTTCGCAGGTTTAACGAGGAGCGGCGCAAGGCGATCGAGGAAGAGGTCGCCCGTCTCTTAGCCGCCAGATTCATCGTGGAAGTTTTCCACCCCAAATGGCTGGCTAACCCGGTTTTGGTACTCAAGAAGAACGGTACCTTCCGTATGTGCATTGATTACACGGACTTCAACAGAGCTTGTCCGAAAGATCCTTTCGGTCTTCCCCGCATCGACCAGATCATTGACTCGGTGGTGGGATGCGAATGATTGTGCTTTTTGGACGCCTACTCAGGATATCACCAGATCAAGATGGTCGTGGAGGATCAAGAGAAAACAGCTTTTCTAACCCCCTTTGGGGCCTTTTGCTATGTGTCCATGCCTTTTGGACTCAAGAGTGCGGGGGCCACTTATCAGGGCTGCATCCAGAATTGCCTCCGCAGCCAAATCGGTCACAACGTCCACGCCTATGTCGACGATATTGTGATCAAAACCCGCCAGGGGGAGACGCTACTGGAGGATCTCAAGAAAACTTTCGATAATCTACGGGTATATCAGATGAAGTTGAATCCCACCAAGTGTGTTTTTGGTGTTCCTGTAGGGAAATTGTTGGGCTTCCTGGTGTCTGAGTGTGGCATTGAAGCTAACCCGGACAAAATCGAAGCAGTTACATCCCTTGGAAGGCCGACAAATGTTAATCAAGTTCAACGACTAGCGGGTCGCATTGCGGCTCTAAGTCGCTTTGTAAGTCGCCTGGGTGAAAAGGCGATTCCTCTTTATCAGTTACTAAAGAAATCTGACCGGTTTGTTTGGACAAATGAGGCAGACGAGGCGCTCGAAGCCTTGAAACGACAATTGGTTAACCCGCCGGTCCTGGCCACCCCGACTGAGAAAGATCTCATGCTTCTGTATATTGCTGCAAATTTCAAAGCAATAAGTGTGGCAGTGGTCGTTGAAAGAAAGGAGGAAGGGAAGGAGTACCCAGTGCAACGCCCGGTGTATTTTATCAGCGAAGTGCTAACCCTTTCCAAGCAACGGTACCCACACTGGCAGAAGTTAGTGTATGGGGTGTTTATGGCGAGTCGGAAACTTAAGCATTATTTCCAAGAACACCCTATCACAGTGGTTAGCTCTGCCTCCCTTGGGGACATCATCCAGAATCGGGAGGCAACAGGGCGGATTGCCAAGTGGGCGATTGAACTTGGGCCGCATCACGTGCAGTACACCCCCCGCACAGCCGTCAAGTCTCAGGCCTTAGTTGATTTCGTCAATGACTGGACGGAGTTGCAGGCTTCGGAAGACAGGCCTGATCTTACTTACTGGACTATTTATTTTGATGGATCTAGACAGCTGGAAGGCTCGAGGGCCGGTGTGGTATTGGTATCCCCTCAAGGAGATAAATTCTGTTATGTACTCCGAGTCATGTTTTCGTGCACTAACAATGCTGCGGAATACGAAGCTTTGCTTCATGGCTTGCGACTCGCCAAGGAAATGAATCTAACGCGAGTCAGGTGTTTTGGCGATTCTGATTTGGTGGCGCAGCAAGTTTCAGGTACCTGGGATTCTCGGGACCCCATGATGGCGGCTTACAGAAGAGCTGTGTCTGACGTGGTGGGTCATTTTCATGGTTATCACGTTGACCACATTGATCGGCGCCTCAACGAGGCGGCTGACGCCCTTTCGCGTCTTGGTTCCCAGCGAAAGCGAGTTCCTCCCAATGTTTTTTTGGATATTTTGCATAAACCATCCGTGATTTTACCATCGGAGGAGGAGTTGGCAAAACCAGATCCTGAGTCTCATCTCGTGGCGGCTCTCCACGTCACGCCGGATTGGGCTCTTCCCTATTTGGCTTATCTCGCCCGAGGCGAGTTACCAACAGACGATGTTTCGGCTCGTCAAATCGCTCGGCGCAGCAAATCCATGGTGATCATCAATGGCGAGTTATATAAGCGGAGGGCCTCTGGAGTTTTTCAACGATGTGTTTCCTCCGAAGAAGGATGCACAATCTTAAATGACATTCATTCCGGAGACTGTGGGCATCATGTCGGGTCACGCTCTTTGGTGTCAAAAGCATTCCGTCATGGTTTCTTTTGGTTGACGGCCATGCAGATGCAGAAGATATAGTTCGTCGGTGCGAGGGATGCCAGCGTTATGGACGACAGGCTCATGTGCCAGCTCAAGAATTAAGAATGATTCCCATCACTTGGCCTTTTGCGGTCTGGGGGTTAGACATGGTCGGCCCCTTTAAAATGTCATCCAACAAGAAAACCCATTTGCTGGTGGCGGTTGATAAGTTCACCAAGTGGGTTGAGGCGGAACCTATTGGAGCTTGCGATGCGGAGACAGCGGTCAAATTCTTGAAGAAGCTAATCTTCCGGTTTGGATATCCACACAGTATCATTACTGATAATGGTACTAACCTGTCCCAAGGGGCGATGCAGGAGTTTTGCCGTCGAGAACATATCCGGCTTGATGTTTGTGCGGTCGCTCACCCACAATCTAATGGGCTGGCGGAACGGGCGAATCAGGAGGTTTTAAGAGGAATTAAGCCCCGACTCATGGTTCCCCTGGAGAAAACCCCAGGATGTTGGGTCGAAGAATTGCCTTCAGTGTTGTGGAGTATCCGGACCACCCCGAACCGGTCCACGGGTTTCACCCCTTTCTTTTTGGTCTACGGAGCAGAAGTTGTTCTTCCTACTGACATAAGGCATGACTCACCTAGAGTCGCCGCATATGTGGAGCAAGACAATGAGTTGGCGCGTCAAGACTCCTTGGACGCCTTAGAAGAGGCACGTGACTTGGCTGCGGCCCGTTCGGCCATCTATCAGCGGGATCTACGGCGCTATCACAACCGCCGGGTTAAGAGCCGGGCCTTTCAGGAAGGCGACTTAGTTCTTCGGTTGATACAAGATCGTGCTGGCATGCATAAGTTGTCACCACCATGGGAAGGACCGTTCGTCGTCAGCAAGAATCTTCGCAACGGCTCTTATTATCTGGTGGATCTTCGGCCTAACCGGCCAACCACGGAGGCTGAGTCAACTCGCCCCTAGAATATTGCCCACTTGCGGCCTTATTACACTTGAGCTCATAAGCTCTGCATTTTGTAAGTTTTTTAGTTTCATTATGAAGTAATAAAATTAAAATGCTCCCCGGCTTGGGGGCTTCCTCATTGAGATCAATTTTGTCATCGTGTTGCGACCTTATGAGCCGACAGAATTATCATCTTAGGGTGGCGCTTGAGCTTTCTGACTCGCCCCATCCTGTCGCGGCCTTATGAGCCGACGAAACCATCATTTAGGGTGTGTGCTTGAGCTTTCTGACTCGCCCCATCCTCTCGCGACCTTATGAGCCGACGAAACCATCATTTAGGGTGTGTGCTTGAGCTTTCTGACTCGCCCCATCCTGTCGTGACCTTATGAGCCGACGAAACTATCATTTAGGGTGTGTGCTTGAGCTTTCTGACTCGCCCCATCCTGTTGAGACCTTATGAGCCGATGAAACCATCATTTAGGGTGTTTGCTTGAGCTTTCTGACTCGCCCCATCCTGTCGCGACCTTATGAGCTGACGAAACCATCATTTAGGGTGTGTGCTTGAGCTTTCTGACTCGCCCCATCCTGTCGCGACCTTATGAGCCGACAAAACTATCATTTAGGGTGTGTGCTTGAGCTTTCTGACTCGCCCCATCCTGTCGCAACCTTATGAGCCGACGAAACCATCATTTAGGGTTTGTGCTTGAGCTTTCTGACTCGCCCCATCCTGTCGCGACCTTATGAGCCGACGAAACTATCATTTAGGGTGCGCGCTTGAGCTTTCTGACTCGCCCCATCCTGTCGCGACCTTATGAGCCGACGAAATCATCATCTAGGGTGGCGCTTGAGTTTTCTGACTCGCCCCATCCTGTCGCGAACTTATGAGCCAATGAAATGGCGGATCCAGTATTTCAAATCGCCTTAAGGGCGACATAAGGATTCTTTTCGAAAGTATAACAAAAGCAGTACCGATTCCTAATGGAGACCTATTACATGGCTCTTAGGGCCAAATCAATGAAGTTTATTCTGCTGGCGCCCTTGGATCGTTTTGCTGCGAGCTTTGGCCGACCTCAATTTGCAAGTCGCCCAGTACCCAGTTGCACTTGGCCAGATCCGCGAAGTCATTCTCATCGGTCAGGATTGATGAAAGATCTGCGTCCAAGTCAAAAGGGTTCTTGGGTCGCCGTGGAGTTAAGCTGGTTGTCACAAAGGTTGGCGGGTTGACCTTCTTGTTCTTGCTATCATAAGGAGCCTGATACTTTGATAAGTCCAGACTTGCAGCAAGTTGAGTCGCCGCCAGCCGGGAGTCCTTGACGACACGCCGATAGTCCTCTTCGACGAATTCTGACCCGTCATCCTTGAGTTGAGGGAAGCCCGCTGCTACTTCTTCCGGGTTGATCTCTGGAGCAATAAGCTAAGCAGCGACTTAATGTAGTCAACACTCCCTTCCGGGCGGCTGACCGTGTCAACTCGCCAATCTAGGGAGGAAGCATGGATAGGCAGCCAAGCATCTTCTTTATGGAGGTTATAGGCTCCTTGGCGCCCATCACTGCTTTAACAGTTAGTACACTGCCGGTATATAGCTGCTCTGTTAGCGTGTAAATCGCCTTCAGCATCAGCATGCAATCATCCTGAAGATTGGCGGCTCTAGGACCTATCCAAGGGGTAATGATAATCAGTGACTCTGGATAAGAGTTATTGGTTTAAACAAAGATCAAAGTTTTGAGTATTTTACCAAAGACGGCTTGCGCCATGTTTGAGATATGACATTTCAAGCGAGATAGGTCTTGTTGCACAGTAGCCATCTTGGCTTCAGGTTTCTCTGCTCTTTTTGTTGCAGCATCTTGGTCAGCTTGAGCCCTTTTTAAATCGGCTTTTAGTTTTTCCATCTCAGCTAAGACCAATTGATACTTTTCCTCCTACTTGGTTCGGGCATCTTGTTGATCAGATAAGTTTTTCTTTAAATCGCCAAGTGATGATTCAGTCTGAATAAGAGTTTCCTGTTGAAGTACATGATAAGGGGCAAGTCTCAGAACTATTGCAAGCAATATCCCTGACACTTGGGGGCTAATGTATAATTTTTTCAGATAAAATTATACAGCATCAAGACCCGGCTCATCTTTTTACTGATGACCCGGCCCTTGGAGGTTACTGGTCAAAAGTTTTTCTAAAAAATCAAGACCCGGCTCATCTTTTTACTGATGACCCGGCCCTTGGGGGTTACTAGACAAAACAATCTCTAAGTGATCAAGACCCGGCTCATCTTTTTACTGATGACCCGGCCCTTGGGGGTTACTGGTCGAAAGTTTTTCTAAATGATCAAGACCCGGCTCATCTTTTTACTAATGACCCAACCCTTGGGGGTTACTGGTCGAAAGTTTTTCTAAAAAATCAAGACCCGACTCATCTTTTTACTGATGACCCTGCCCTTGGGGGTTAATGGGGATAATATAATATATAACAAAGCTTACCTCATGTTTATTTTTTAGCATCCGAAGCAGGCTTTTCTCCATCTCATAACTCGCCTCCAGGCGACTTGCAAAACCAGAGCAGAGTCCTTTCAATTCCAGATGTTCATATTCAGAAAGCTTAGCCTTGGAGAGTCCAGACTCATGAATGGTTTGAGAGGATGATGGCACATGCTTTGACAAAACCGTTGTGATCGGTTTAGAGAAGCTCGTACCAGTGATAATTACAGCATCTGGGTCTTCTGCTGTTTTCAATGGACTTGGCGGCTTAGGGGCATCCATTGTTTCCTTGGGTGAGCTAGGAAGATCCATTTGACCCTCAGGCTCGTCTTGATCCGGGTTATCTTGGATCGGCGCTGACTCTTTGATGGGCTCTGAAATTATGATAGGAGTTGACCCGCTGGTCTTCCTCTTCTTCGCCTGTGCCCTAAAAGAGGGGCGAGGCGCATTAAAGGACTGAGAATTTATCACCCTCAGATTCAAAGCAAAATTATCAAAGGACTTACCCAGGGACTCGAATCATTGGCTGAAGTGTCGACATTACTGAGTCGCCAGATGTAGGAGGAGAATTCTGCAAGACTTATACGTCAAAGATATAGGCGGGTTACAGATGTGATCCAAAGAAACATGAAGAAGTGTTGTTCATGGGTACCTCATTTGGTTTCCTCTTGTTCCTTGCTGGTAAGCCGGACACCAGATCACCGGAATGACTTCGGGTCTTCCGGTTTGAAGTATGTTGTGCTTTCTTCAGTAGAAAATTTGGGTCCAAACAAGCATTTGGTTGTGAGAAGGGAACTTTGCCACAAATTCGCGTGGCCGGCTTAGGTGGAGAAGGAGATGAATCGGAGGAAACAGAAATTACCTCTACAGAATCCTCCTGGCTTTCGTTGTCTTCATTCTATTCAAGAGAGGCAGAGACATAAATACAAAGTTAACTGTAGCGGATGGCGAGTGAAAAGAGGATAGGTTTTTACCTCTGAAGGTGTGTCGCCGACTTGAGATTCATCGGCTTCGGATGGCTCGGCCACAGCAGCTTTGCCCTTGCCCTTGGTTTTCTTTGGGGGCGGCTTAGCTTGCTTCATGGCTGGCCTTTTGGGTTTCTTGGACCAAAACCTATCACCTTTCTGGAATTGCATATGTTATAAAGGGCCACAATTCGAATGAAACATAAGAAGTAAATACAAAAGGCGGGTTAAAATTGCTTACCTTGGGTGCCGGATTAATTTTGCGGAAGGGTTTGAGGCCGATTTGGCCACATTTTCCCGCAGGCTCGGCGGTTAGCTTCTTGATGATGGTGACAATATCCTTTTCCGTTAAAGCCATATGGAAATAACATTGAGGATGATCTAAGGTGCCATCAAATTCGCACATTAGCCCGTCCCGGCGACTCAAAGGGAGGATGCGCCATTCGACCCAGCAGCGGATCAAGTCGACCCCAGTAAGGCCGTTGTTTGTCAAAAATCTTAACTCACACAATACTGGGATAAAATCTGATTCCTCCTCTTCGGTGAGCTTGTCCGGAAGCTTGAAATTCGTTGGAAGGCGATCTTTCCTATAGCCCAGAAGCTTGTTTTCGCCTGCAGGCGAGGTCTCTTGACAATAGAACCAAGACCCGCCCCAGCCTTTGGGATGGCTTGGCATGGCGAGTGAGGGAAACGGGCTATCCCTGCGGCGCTGAACATTTACACCGCCAAGTTCCAGGCTGGGGCCATTGTGAAATTCCGTTTGGCGATTTATGTGGAAAAAGTACCAGAATAAGGGAACTGAGGGTTGCATCCGCAAGTAAGCTTCACAGAACACTTGGAACTGGCATAGGTTACTTATCGAATTAGGTCCCAGATCCTGGCGGCGGACATTCATGAAAGCCATGGTGTCTCTAAGGAACTTTGATCCGGGCGGCTTAAAACCTCGTTCAAGGTGTTCGACGAAAACGACTATCTCCCCTTCTTTGGGGTTGGGGAGATCCTCTCCGAACACGGTACTCCAACCGATAACATCCTGAGGGTCCAAATTGCCCGTTTTCACATAATCTGCTAGTATGGTATCGTCGACTTTGGTAGGGAGCCAGTCACTTTTGAAGACGGTGCCCATGCTACAAAGGAGTAAAGTACGGGTGAATTTACACGCTTGAACATCTACCGTAAGAGGTGAAATAAGTTCATTTGACTCGCCAAGTAATTTGTTCATGGACTGAGGAAATTTTTTGACCCGCCATATAAAGATCCGGGTCGGGTTGCTATGGCGACTTACGAAGTTTGGCTACTCACAAGAGTTGTGTCTTAAGGCGTCGGAGACATTTGTTCAAAATGGTGAAGTATGAAGACTACAAACAGCTTTTACGCAATGAACGGTAAACTATGGATTTACTGGACAGCAGAAAAAACATGAGAAAAATGACTGGACATGGAAACTTACTACCAGGATAAGATGATGTTGTTCGTTTGATGAAATATTGCTCTAAAGACGCAAATCAAGGGTGGACAAGTTTAGGTATTAAAAACGTTAGCTATCTCATCGTCATTAATACTAATCAGTCAAGGACAGGCAATAGATATTCGCGAAGGCATCAAGAACATGGTGATGATGAAACTTCAAACATGGATGGGGATCTGTTCTTAAATAAGGGGTGACCTAACCTGATGAGTTCGGTCGGAAGTGGTCGACGGCGACAGAGGCTTTTGGCGGAGCAGGAAAGTCTTGCTCGGGCGCGGAGATCTTCGGCGGCGACGGAGTGCCTAGCAACAGCGAGGTGGTCGGCGGCGGTGAGATGGTCGATGGTGGCGAGCAGCTCGGCCGCGGTACGGAGCTTGACGGCGACAAAGATATGTGGGCGGCGCCAAAGCTTTCGGGCGACGACAGGAACTGCGGTCGGCGGCGGATCCCTCGGAAGGCAGTAAGGTTTCCTCGCTGTGATAATGGGGAGGAGATTGACGAGACTGGTAGGTGGAAAGCACCAGTCCTGTCCCCCCCACCTATTTAACGGGGCAGGCGCTGGAATCGAGGCGCCGTGAGCGGGAACCGCCGAA
Source organism: Hordeum vulgare subsp. vulgare (assembly GCF_904849725.1). Lineage (NCBI taxonomy): Eukaryota > Viridiplantae > Streptophyta > Magnoliopsida > Poales > Poaceae > Hordeum > Hordeum vulgare. Next base: position 346,002,770 of record NC_058524.1, on the reverse strand, counting down.
GGATAAAAAGATTCGCTATAATGGCGCTCCAAAAATTTTGGGATGACGATATCAAAGGATCCCTTAGGATTGTGTCAGTCTTCCCGAAATCCAAGGGATAAGAAGATGCCAACGAGAAATGGTTTGGCGATTTAAGTTCTTCCGTGACAGATGGCGGGTTAAAGTTTCTGACGTGTAGAGAAGGATGAAGGATGAATCGCCTTTAACTGAGCGAAAATACTGGCGTGAAGAGAATTCAAGTCAATCTGGGGCCTAATGTTGGGGATATTACCTGTTAATAACCCGCCCTAGTTGGGCCGGGTCACCGAATCAGCCGATTCATCTGAGCGTGATTCGGGCCTTGGCCTGGTAAGGCCGAAAGTTGTGTGGCGGTTTATAATCTCCGGAAGGTCTCCAAGCTTTGGAAGATGGCGACTTGGAGACCGTAGAAGTCACGATTTGTAGGAAGGAAAGTACCCTTGTAAACCCTAGGGATTCGACCTGTATATAAAGGCGAGTCCCAGGGAAGCAGAGGGCAGGTTAGAAATCATGGAATGCTAGGTTTGGCGAGTTACGCCCTCCTTGTAATCGAAACCACATCAATACAACTCAAAGCAGGACGTAGGCCTTTACCTCCTCACGAGGGGCCGAACCTGGGTAAATCGTCGTGTCTCTCCTCCTCAACCCCTTTGAGTCGCCACCAAGGTGCGTTGGCTCCAGTACTAAGTCCTTTCACGAGGACATCTGTCGTGACAAAACCATGACAGACCGTATCATCCCACGCCACCAAAATACCACCACGTGTCCTATCAGCCGGCAAGTAGAAGAACTTCCCAAATCTATTGCCCAAACATTGATACACAAGAGCGAAAGACACGTCCTGGAGTTTTGTTTCCTACAAGCACACAATGGCCGGTCTCGCCGCCACCACTACTTGATACACTGCACTCCTCCTAGCCGGGGCATTTAGACCACGCACTTTCCACACAATGTACTTTCAAAGGATGTTAATTCATTTTGAAAGCCTGCGGAGGACCACCGAAACGCCACAAAACCGCTAGACCACCGCGACCCCCTCCGCCAATGGCATTGGCGGTGACTCTCATCCAAACAGGGCCAACACGGCAACAATATGTGCGTCTGAAAGTGGTCGGGAGAACAAGTCCACGTACGTGCGGAGTGCCTCCTCCGAAATCACCTCGCCCTCATGCGCCAAGCATAATCTCCTGATGAGCACCTGTTGTTGCCTCGTAGTCACGTGCTTCGCAATCCTTGCGCTTCGTCTTGAAGGTGTCGCCTCAACCTTCCGTTTCTTCCTTGGGTTGTCTCGTTTGCACGCCGGAGCTCGGCTCTCTGGCCTGGAGAGGATCGGCGAGAGCGAGACCCGTAGCTCTTCACACATCGTTGCCACGTTTGCCTGCAACGCAGCTGCTGCGCCTAGCTGCACCAGCATGCCCGGCACCACGTTCGGGGTAGGCATATGCGCGTGCGCATCCACCTCATCCATCCATGCATCCAAACCATCCTCGGTTTTGAATCAATGTCTTGAACAATAATTTTATTTGCGGTTTGCACAACGCTTGGAAAATTTTGATCTTAACCTTCTTATTCTTTACTTCTAAATAAGCTTGATCAATATCCCGCTTTTCGCGATCAGCCATATAGTTCTGTCATGTGTACGAATCAAGTGGTATGCATTGGCCTCCACGAACAAAAGAAAATTGGCCAACCGAATGATATGTCAAATAAATTTTATCTATCCATCGTTTTCCTAGCAGTATTGAACATGTATGCATGTGCATAGGAAACACATCACCCATGACAAGGTCACCATGTCCACATAGAATAAACAATACCTCTACAGGATGCATGATCTTGAGAAACTTGTCCTTCCACCAGATGTCGTATGGTTCTGAATGTTCAGTCAACGGAAGGTTCAAATCATCAACCATAGTCTCTCTCACTATGTTCATCCTAGAATAGCATTTCATCAAGGTTGCTCAACTTGTCGGCCCTACACGCACACGCCTAAAGCCTTGGTACCACGGCAAGGTACGTAATGGATCCTTCTCCATCGCCATCATCATTTACTAGCTACAATCTCTTCTCATGATAAAAACTTAAATAGTAACTCAAAGAAAAATATAGTGTCGTGGACAACCTTTTCTCTGAATACCATCTGATGTACACCAAACCTTGATGTGAGATTCGATCTGTCATTCCGTCCGATCTTTCACGCCACTACACCACCAGCAGTAGCAACCTCTGGTCTGCCCACCACTAGTAGAAAAAAGGTCTTTAGCCCCGGTTCGGTTGGGCCATTAGTCCCGGTTCGTAAACCGGGACTAATGCTAGATCCGGTTTGATCCCGTACCGGGGCTAATGGCCTTCCACGTGGCGGGGCTGGGAGCGAGGGGGGAGGAGTATTAGTCCCGATTCGTATTACGAACCGGGGCTATTTCTTCTGTTTTTTAGCAATTTTTAGGGTTTATTTGTTTTGGGCTATTTTGCTGCCCCTAATTTTTCCATTTATTTGTTTTGGGCACTTTTAAATTTTTATTTTGCATTAAATTGGATAGAGCTATTTTGCTGCCCCCAATTTTCCCTTTTACTAAATTGGATGGTACATACATAACAATAAAGAACAACTATATTGCACATCATCGTCACGAATATATTACACCATCTCACCCGTCGTGCTTTGTCGAACATACTACAAAATGTAGAGACGAGTTACACAAATGCACATATGTCTCTTTTACACTATAACATTTCATATCATTCTCATCGACGGACAATAATATACTCCCTTCACAACTAGGACCTCTGCATTTAAGAATCCTGCAATTTCCTCTTGAATTGCTCGTACACGTTTCTGTGGTAGAAGAACGTCCCACAACCGTTCGATCTAATTTAAAGAATGGGTCAATATATATATCAATGAAACCGAACACAATTCACAGTAATAAAATAAAGTTGTGAGTATTGTTTGTCGTACTTAGATTTTTTTTATATTCCAGTTTTTCCCTTTCTCATGGGTCGTCTGGCGAATGAACTCGCAAACATAGTATCCACATAAATTGTTCCCATGTTCCTGCCTCAAGCACTTTACGAGAAGTGAGTTCAATCAAAAACATAATCAAGAATTATAATGATACTGAAACTAGAATAAAGAAATACGCGGATCTAGCTAGTAGTTACTTACATCTATTTGTTTAAATGTAAGCTCTGGCTTTCAATCACCCCAAGCCTTGGCGCTGAACCATTTCCAAGCCCTACCAAGAAAAGAAAATGAATAAAAGAGTTCTATATTAATTCCTTGCTATCAGGAAATGAAAGAGAAGTTGCCGATATAGTGCCATAATGTTTGAAATTACCTCTGGAGGCATTCCTGCATGTTCGTCCATTCATCGAGGGATGTGCATTTCGGGTCCATGACTATTACTTGTCCCTTGTCAGGTACAATGATTAACAAAATAAAATGAAACTTGCGCACGCATAACGAGTCAATTATACACTTATAATAACATCAAGTAAGCGAAAATAGAATGTGTGTAGTAACACTCACTTGAAGTTGTAAGGAAATAGTATTTCCCTTTTGGTACCGAAAAACCTTAACCCTTGTATCAAGTTATTCTCTGTATCGCGGGGACTCGTTGCGAGACTTTGGTGATGAATGAAATATGGGTCAATGAACCCAATGTCATAGATTTGTCCTCTTTTGCATTCGAGAATCTTCATTCTACAAAATTAATATAGTGATGAGTAAGATTATACATGAAAGAATGAACTGAGTAAGACTCAATGACATAAATTAATAATACTTACAAACAATAGGCACTGATGATAGATTTGTCGAGGGCGTCTTGTTGGTATAATTGAAATAATTCGTCGAATTCAATCATTACCACGCCATCTCCATCCCCGAAATGCTCGTTTTTAAATTCAAGGTATATCCAGTTTGCGTGTTGAACACATGCTTGCATGTACCAGTCATGCAATCTTTGCATTTTTGTTGGTAGCTCGTTGACTAACTCGGGTTTGATGAGAGGAGCCCCGTACCGGTACGTGTATGCTATGTCAGTGAATACCTCCAAATGGTTTAAGTACTCATCAATAGACATGCCTTGAGCCTTGGACACTTCTCCGTATTGTTCAAGAAAATCCGGATCGATGTCAGTTGTTTCATCATTCCTGTGCTGGACCACAGCTCCGCTCGAGCACACATCTGTATCGGAATACACTTTGAGTAGGGGGCACGATTGGTTTTTTTGTTGTCCGAGCTGGGCAACTGATTTCTCGCTAGACGTACTACTCTTCAACCGCTGCTTTTTTGCGTGAGGTGACTTGAGAATAGAGCGTTCATAGTCTGGTGGCAACGGTGGCGGGGGATCTGCAAGGTTTTTCAGCATTTTCACGCATGTGGCGTGTTCTTCTGGGGTGTCCGGGAACTTTGGCTCTTTCGCTTTCTTCTTGTTAGCCACTTGAGCCTTCCACTGTTCATGTTGGGCGTCTGCCGTCTTAATATTGTCCTCTTGAGTATAGTCCCAAGGTCTCTTCTCCATATTCGGATGAGGTACTTTTGGGAGGGGCGACAACTTATGTTTTGGTGATCGGATCCCCTTTCTGCCGCCACTATTAGCGGGGGTACGTTTCCGCTTTTTGCTCTACTCCTCAGTGGATGGAGATGGCTGACGAGGCGGTGGAGACGGCTGATGCGGCGGTGGAGACGGCTGCGCTGGAGACTGGTGAGGCGGCGTAGACGACGGTTGCGCTGGACATGGGTGAGGCGGCGAAGACAACGGTTGCGCTGGTGACTGGTGAGGTGGAGGCGAAGAAGGATTGCTGCTATGAGGAGTCGGTGGCCTTGGCGTCCAATTTGGAAGCAAGATGTCCACCTTTGGCCATACAACGGTTTGTTTCTTGACTTCTCCAAGTTGAGTCAAATCCCTATCTTCACCTGCAGGGTGGTCGAGCTTCAACTCCTCATAATCTTGCATCACTTCATCGACCGCGATGACAGCGTACCCTTGTGGAACCGGAGAGAAATGCCAAGTTGGATTACGTCCAATTGGTATGGCCATGCCGACCGCCACCGTCAACCTTAAGTTAGCAAGATTCACCTTTAGCTCACAAGGTGTGCTCTGTGTGATATCATCCACTGGGTAGCGACGAGGAGGATCCGTCGTCAATGCATCATCACCCTCATTCTGGAGCTGAGTGGAAGAGACACTGCTTTTCCGATTCGATGCAACTTCTATCATGAGCCGCTGAGATTGGCCGCTACCTTGTTGTCTGTCGATTTGATCCTGCTGCTGCCGCTTTACTGCTTCTTCTAGATTATGCATCCGGTCTACCTCAGCCGCTTTATCACGTGCCTCCTTTTCCTTTCTCCTCTGATGGCTTCTATCAGGAAATCTCTTCCTTTCCTCGGAGAAAGCAAGAATCCACGGCGGGGAGCCTGGTAAGCCTCGTGCTCGCCCTTTGTGTTCCTTATTCCCAAGGGCGTGTGTGAGCTCGTCGTTCTCTCTATCGGGTAAGAACCGTCCCTCTTCAACATCATGTACTACATGTCTAATCTCCTCGATGGGTAGGGGAATACCTTTGTCTCTTTGGTTATATATTACCTTCCCTTCTGCGTCCAACAAGCCCCCATGCCCGTAAAACCAATTTCTTGCCCGTTCGAGCCGTCTTAAGGGTTCTGGAGTGACATTTTTGTCCAGAAATGATGCCTCAAGTTCTTCCCACTTAGCCATCTTACCCCTGTAGCCACCAGGCCCCATAATATGGTGGTACTTCTTCTTACCTGCATTCGTCTTATTTGTTGCTGACTTTTTCAAGGCGTCCTTCGTTTTCTTGTATGCCACAAATTCGGCCCAGTAGTCTTTAATCTTATCATAGCCATGATCGAAATCTGGAGTCTTGTCTTTCAAGATAAAATCCTGGTGCAATCTTTTTTTCCAACCCCTGAATAGATCGGCCATCTTCTTAAGAGCCCACTCCTTGACTTCTTCTCTAGGGTCTCTTTTCGCCTATTCATTTCCTCCTCATTTGGATCCACCTCTAGCGCCGGCAGGGTGAAATGAAGCATGAGCTTTCTCCAAAGGTTTTCTTTGGCTGCTGTGCTGACATATGAGACTCCTTCCTCCCTTGGCTTAATCCATTCTCGAGTGGTGATAGGGATGTGGTCCCTAGCAACAACTCCGCATGCCTAAACAAACTTCTGCTTTACATGTGTGGTAGCAATTGGTTGCCCAGCATTTGAGACTGTTTCAATCTTGTATCTCTCACAGTCATCATGCTTCTTGGTTGGGCCTCGTTTCGTCCGTACTGAAGATTTGCTCGATCCGGAGGGCTAAAAGAAAGAGCGTTAATATATGTATATAGACATCAGATGATTAATTTAATAATATATATATATATATGCACCTCGCCGGAGCGGTCGGCTTATCCCTCGTCGGCTTCTTCCTCATTGGAGCCGCCGATTCCTCCCTAGCCCGAGGCGTGGGCATCTACCTCACCGGAGCTTCTACCTCGTGTGTTGAGAGACTCATCTCCCTCGCCGGACTCGTTCAGAAACTGATTGGGGACATCGACATCGTGAACTAAAATAGCATCCCCGCGGATGACACCATCCATCACGTCCTCCTGCTATTCGTCTCTGCCGTGTATTGGATCCATAGTATCTACAAATTAATTAAACATCATCGCATAATCCACTTAATAAATGCATCGTCAAATAATCCACTTAATATTATCGAATATATAATGTGGAATACATAAATAATACATCTCTCGAATACAGTAATACATCGAATAATATATAACTGATCAACCAACAAAGAGTCGTTGTTGTACTAAGGCGCGGGCGGTGGACAACCAAAGAGCAGGGACCATCACCGGATCATAGCTCGGGTGAGATCCCTGAAGAACCTCCCAGGTACTGGAGAATCTGGCATCCAACGCTTCCATGTACCGACGGACGTGCTCGTCCTCCTCCCTGACACGGCGACATACGTCCTCCTCGGGGGCCGGCAACTTAGGCACCAAAAGTGGCCCCCGCGACCGCCACCAAAGAAGCTCCGGGTCGACGACGGGAGCCTCGTTCCTCACCAAGTTGCGCGCCCCGGAAGGTAACTCTCCCCAGTGCCAGCCCTGCGGAGCCCAGCCCCGCACATGTTGGCGCCTATCAAGCACGTGGCCGACACCGAGTCGACGATGAGGATGCGGTCCGGGCATTGTATGTCCTACTATTTAAATTCCTACTATTTAATAAACTTTTCTAAACTTGTACTACCTCCGTTGCAAAATATAAGAACTTTTAAAGATTTCATTAGAAAACTACATACGGAGCAAAATGAGTGAATCTATACTCTAAAATATGTCTAACGGATTCTCTTAACCTTAATTTAAGGGATATATATTATGATATTGTATAAAGTTTTTATTATATGAATGTAACTAAACTTGACTTTTAATTATGCACTTTTTTAACACTAACAATGTTTTGAGAAATCACATGAATGTAACTAAACTTGACTTTTAATTATGCACTTTATAAACATTTTATTATATTTTTTGAATATACACCTTTTTTATTCGTTAGGTTCTGAATCCAAATTCCGTGAACATTTTATTACATTGTTTTATCTTTTTAAAATTCCACAATTTTTTTTTGAATCATCTACAAATATTTGAATATCACTTAAACTACAAATATTCTACAAATATTCACGGAATTCATTTAACCTACAAATATCACTTAAACTGTGACATATTTGAATATCACTTAAACTACAAATATTCTACAAATATTCACGGAGTTCACCAAATATTCCACAAATATTCTACAAATTGAATCATCTGCATATATGCACTACAAATATTCTACAATATACAAGAAAATTCACCAATGTACAATATCTACAAATGTTCTATATATAATCTATACAAATATCACTTAAACTGGCATATTTTTGACGATCCATCGAGAGGATGCTCACCGGCGGCAGGGAGGAGGAAGCCCGAGGGGGGGAGGAGCGCGCGCGGCACGGGTGATCGATGGGGAGAAGGGCTCGAGGCAAAGGCGGCACCGGCGACGGGGAAGAGGGCGACAGCAAGGAGGAGAGCGGCGACGGTGGCGGGGAGGAGCGCGGCGACGGTGTCGGGGAAGAGTTGCGTAGCCTAGCGGCGTCGAGGGTTCGTCCGTCGCGGGGAGGAAGAAAATCAAAACTGGCGATTTGGACATAAAAAATTTCCAACTCCCGCTTATATAGGCGGAGCATTAGTCCCGGTTCGTAGCTCGAACCGGGACTAAAGACCCCCTTTGGTCCCGAGTCGAGCCACGACCTAGGGCTAAAGGCAGTTTTTCGGCGGGCGGAGGGGCCGGAAGAGAGGGTCTTTAGTCCCGGGTCGTGGCTCGACCCGGGACCAAAGGTGGTATTTAGTCCTGGGTAGAGCCACGACCCGGGACTAAAGACCTGGGGCTGGCGGCAGTTCGAAGTTTAGTCCCACCTCACTTGTCGAGAGGAGATGCGACTGGTATAGAAGGCCCGCTGTCCCCAACCGTATCGAGCTCCTCTCTAAAGCAGGCTTACAGGCCTAAACACACTCTAAATTTAAAAATTGAAAATATATGTGAAATTAAAGACAAACTTCAACCTAAATTTAAAGTGAGCTCACTTTGAATTTAGGTTGAATTTTCTCTATAAATTCTCATATATTTTCAATTTGTTTCCATTATTTTTGATTTGTTCTTTGCTTTATTTATTTTCTTTTTTTCTACTTAGAGCTAAATATTTACTTTTCAAATTTGAAATTTTGAAATTTGTTAATAACTTTACTTTCATTTTTTGCTATTAAAGATTTTTTTTTTCTCTTCTATTTTAGTTTTCTATTAAAGATTTTTACCAAAAAACTTTATGAAAATTCTTTTGAGTTGATCTTTTTTGTTTCTTTTTAGAATGTTTTACTTGATTCTTTTTAACAAATAAGCACTTTGATAATTTTAGTTGATTATTTTTAATTCATTCATTTTAGTTAATGTTTTAGTTGATTCTTTTTAGTTGGCTGTTTTTTGTTTTCTATTAAATATTTTAACAAATTTTCAACAATTTTCTCACTTCATTTGGTATTTTCCATGCATTTACTTTTTTTGAGCTAGTTGACCCTAAAATTGAAAAGCACTACAAATGTACTCTAAAAATGTTGAAAGTTGGCATGGTATCATCATTTCACCCACATAGCATGTGCTAAAAGGTTGAGAGGGTTACGAGAAAAACTGGATGCACTTCGTGTACAAAACGGACAATCTCTCTCGAAGTACGAGGGTTTCGAACGAGAACTCATGTGTTACAAAGGGATTTCATTTTTTTAACTTATTTTAACTCCATACTTTTTGTGTGTTGGAAATGCACCATTCAAAGGCACATCACAAATTTTCAACAATTTCTTACTTCATGTGGTATTTTCCGTGCATTTACTTATTTTTTTTGAGCTAGTTAACCCTGAAATTGAAAAGCACTACAAATGAACTCTGAAAATGTTGAACGTTGGCATGGTATAATCATTTCACCCACATAGCATGTGCTAAAAAGTTGAGAGGGTTACGACAAAAACTGGATGCACTTGGTGTACAAAACGGACAATCTCTCTCGAAGTATCAGGGTTTCGAACGAGAACTCATGTGTTACAAAAGGATTTCAATTTTTGAACTTATTTGAACTCCATACTTTCTGTGTGTTTAAAATGCACCATTCAAAGGCACATCACAAAGTATCATTAGTACACATCACATAAAGTTTAATACATTAGTACACATCACATACAGTTTAATACATTAGTACACATCATATAAAGTTTAATACATTACATAGATTTATATTTTGAGGCCTTGCCTATGATGGCTTTGGCCGTAACCATGGAGCATCTTCATTATTTAACGGGATGCTTGTGTCAATGCTCAGTATGAAGGGCAGAATTTCATCAAGCTTATTATAATGTGCTGAGATGTCTATCTTGTCCTCGATCCCATGATGTTTCTTTTCCCTGAAACAACTATCCGACACTTTGGCTCATCGTCCGATGTATTCATTTGCTTTTTTTTTCTTTTTTTTAGTCTGGAGGACATGTCATTTCATACAACTGGTCTACCTTTATCCCTTCTCCATTCATGTTCACCCAACTACACCAAAACAAAGGGACCTTAAAAGTAGGTCCGTAGTCAAGTTCCCATATCTCCTCTATGTAACCATAGTATGTGTCATTTTTCCCATTCTCGTCTGTTGCATCATAGCAGACACCATTGTTTTGGTTCGTGATCTTTCTATCTTGGGCGGTCGTGTAAAATGTATTCCCATTATCTCGTACCCTTGGAAATGTAATACAGTCGAAGAAGGTGACGTGGCTAACAAGTAGAGTTGATCTCCAACACTGTTGTCATTCATGAGACGTGCTCGCAACCAACTGACGAAAGTATCCATGTGTTTTTCTTCAATCTAGGAGATAGCCTTCCCTGGGAACTCGGAGCGTACAAAATTCTTGTGTTCCTCGATATACGAAGCCACGAAGGTGGAACTTTTTAGAACTGTGTAGTGTGCTTGAGTGTAATGCCCCAAGAGTGTATCTTTCCATTTTTGGAACCTTGTCTATATGGGTCCACCTTGTCATTGATATGAGAGCTATCCTATGCATATGATTTCATGTGATGTCACCTTGTTTATTCTTCCTTTGCATGCATGCATTCCATATCATTTCATCCTTGTCTTGGTTTGTCGCCTTGTGACCATATGTGGTGATGTGTTGACATGAGTTGTCATGTGATGTTGTGTGTGATTATTGGAGTGATATAGTTGTGGTTGGATAGTAGGAATAACCTTCTGTTTTGCATAGGCTTCAAACCATCTTCCTCTTATTTATCTCAAGGTCAAGTTCCTCTTGTTCCAATCGTATTTCTAAAATGCCCATGTGTTAGCATTGTTTTGTGGTGGATTGGAGATGTGGTTTTGCTGTTTTGAAAAGGTGTTCCAAAGGTGCAAATAATTACAAAACAGATCCAATAATACTGTTTTGTAAATATTTAGTTGCTCCAAATATTCCTCTTATAATTTATTCAAATAGGTCATGAATTCTTATGACCAGGGGCATTTTTGTTTTGTTTTTAACCCCAACAGATTTGTCTATGCTTTATTTCCTTTCTCTGGTATTTTTGTATTTGGAAAACCCCAGGGAATTATTTTCCTTCTATCTGGCTCCACTAGTGGCCTTCCTCCCACTAGCAGGCCCATCTCCCCCTCCTCTCTTTTCCTTCGCAGCCCAGCTGCCTCCTTCTCCTGTAGACGCCGTCCTGTTCTCCTTCCTCCGTCAGTTCTTCTTCACAGACAGGAGCAGAGCGACGACAACAGATGCCGTCACGGACGTCGAGGCGCGTCCCTCGCCCTCCTCCTCCATAAAAAGGCCCCCCTTGGTGTCCGTGCCGCTTAGGGTTTCCCTCTCGCGCCGCCACCTCCATCCCGTCGCCATCTCCCTCTGTGTCGACGACTCCAGGTAAGGGGATCAGCTCCGCCGCCATGGCCGCGAGATGAGGAGCTCCTCGTCGTCGCGCCCGTACCTCTTCTTCCCCTCCGACGCCTCGGCGAGCACGCGGGATCCTCCAGGAATCCATTCCCGCGGCTAGGACGTAAAGATCTGCTCTGCTACCTCTCCTCCATGACGGCGGCTTTCTTCCCTGACGAACTTCCCCGAGCGGCTACTTCCTCTTTCTTCCTCTACTTCCTCTCCAGCCGAAGCATCCACCTCGTCCAGTAGGTGAGGTAGATCCATCTCCCCTTCCTCCCTGTCTCAGATCACGAGCAGTAGGTCGTAGGCTCGACGGCGTTCCTTCTCTGTCACCGAAGCCGTTGCATCACGTCGAGCCGTCGTTGTAGGTCCTCTCGAGCGGAGCTCGGAGTTGAAATGGAACCGTGGGAACTCCTTTTCCCTTCCATCTAGGAGCCGTAGCTGGATTTGTAGTATATCACCAGCGAGCACCGTCCCCTGTTCCGGCCACCGTCGGGCAGAGGAATTGCTGAGAGGGGTTACTCAAAAGAGTAAATCCCCTCCCCTGTTAAGATCCCTTCTAGTAGCGTAGTGGTAGTGGTGGTTTTGGTGCTAGTAGCTGGTCGTTCGATTCCCCCCTCGGCACCCCTTTTGCATTTTATTTGTTTGGCACAGTGGCACAGGGACTAGTTACCTGGGATGCACCCCCTATACTGCCGAGAAAGTGGCGTCTAGCAGGGTGGTGTAGTTGTTGTTGTTTCTGTGGTGGTTCCAGGAGGTCCTGGGTTCGAAACCTACCACCCCATTTTAATTTTTATTTTTCCTTTCTTGCTGTTTTTTCCTTTTTTGTGCTTATGTGTGTTGCTATGGTGTGATCTACACTATGTGTTATTATTTCAGCTCTCAACAGCTTGTGGTGTCTATTATTTTTGATAGCATGTGGTATTTTTAGAGTAGTGTGGTGTAGGCTTGTGGCATATATATGATGTATGTGCTAGTTCTTATATAGTGTGTGTGTATGTGAGCTAGTTGCCATGCATGTGTGTGTGTAAAACTTGTGTGTTTTGCTTAGGCTAGTGATTATGTGGGATTGCTGATCATCCTCATGGTGATGATCTTGTGCAAGTGTGTGTGTGTGTGTGGATGGGTTTTCCCCCTCCCCACATACCTTATGTGTGTGTGGGTAGATAGTTGATCATATCTTTTTGGTGTGTTTGTGTGTGTGAGTTTCACACATGCCCAAGGCATGAAGTGCCTTGGAGAGCACATGAGAAGATTATGTGTAGGTGTAGAAGTGCTTATGTGAGTGCAATGTAGAAGTGAATTCTATTTAGCATGTGTAGGTGTTGTGGTGCTTGTGGTGCTTGTGGTATTTGTTTGGGAATGGTGATGTGCTATGGCACACATGCATGAGGTCTAAACCCTCATGTCACCATTGGCCTTGTGAGAGTGTGCAATAGCTTGTGTAGGTGTAGTTCTAGTGAATAGCACATGTGATGATGCACTATTCACTATATGTGATTCCATGTAGGATTTATTTTCTAGTTTGTGCCCATTTGTTCTATGCAAGCACATAGGTTTTATATATGTTTTTGGGGTAGAATCATCCCAGGAATCCATTGGTGAAGTCAGTTTTGCCTTTGGAACATTTTCTGGAGATGGCATTTTTCAGATTTGGTCTATGTTTGGAGCTTGGTTCCATGAGTTGTGGTGAGCCCAAGAGGTTGACTCCTTGTTGTGGCATTAGAGGGTGACCCCCTCTATGACATGTTGGTTTTGTTTCACGCTTAGTAGCTCATATGTGCAAGTGGTGCTTAGTCAAAGTAGGCATGTGGCTGAAATTCCAGTTTAGTGAAAATCTGTGATTTTCCCTAAGTGTGTTTATATTTTCTTCTCCTATTGTTGAGCTTGTAGAGATCCATGTGTTGGGAATGAGCCTTAGCTTTCAACTGGGAAGTTGTAGCTTTTGTGTTTTTCTAACTCTATGGAATTTTTCATTCCATTTGGAGTCCTGTAGATATTGTTTTGGATGCTGTCAAAATGCTTCAGAGCATAAACAGCTAGTGAGAATCTTGAATTTTCACTAAGTCCCTGAAAACTGATATTTTGGCTAAGTTAGCAGTTGTGTAACTTTCTGTGTGAAACTCCTTTGCATTATCTTTTTGCTTGTGCTTGTAGTACTTTTGAATAGCTTCTGCCACATATCCTATTTGGCATGTTTGGGTGGATGTAGGTGCTTTGCATGTAGGTCTGAAAAGGCTATGATGCTGTTTATGGCAGATTGTATAGTTTTGATGTTTTGATGCTTGTGAGTGCATAGTTGATGGTGTGGTGATATTCTTTGCACCACCCCTTCCATGTTGGTTTGTTTTATGCCTTGGCAACCTAGAAATACCAGAAGTATGCCATTGGTGTATGTTGTGATGATTTTGATACGTAGGATGTCATTTCTTGTTTCGTTGTTTCCCGTTGATCCGTAGCTCCGATCGTTACGTTCTTTATATGTTTTTGCATCATTTTCACATGACGCATTTGATCATGTCATTATCATGCATGTCAAAATAGCTTAGAGTGCAGTTCTGTCTAGGAACTTACATTTACATCTCATGCATGTGCAAGTGAGTAGAATAGAGATGCATGTTCATTTCCATCTCATGCATCATGTGCTTGTTGCATCTTGAGGTGCTATTGTTCATTGGATGCTATTTTTATGTTGGGTAGCACCGGGATCGGAGAACGAGTACGTGGATACGGGAGAGTACGTGCAGGACGAACAAGAGCAGTTCCAAGATGAGGACGTCACATGCAAGATGACATGACCTTGATTCCATCTCTAGACTTGTTATGCTAGATTACGTTTCTTCCGTCATATGCTCACTGCCTACCACTGAAATAATTGCCTCCTGATATTGCCATGAAACCCAAACACGTAACCCTTCCTAGCAAATCTTGTTTGGCTAAGTAGGCTTTGCTAAGCTTCTAATGTTAGCGTTGCTAGTTGCAGGTGCTTTGTCTCATGTGTTAACATGAGCTTGATATCATTATGTTAAATCTGATATTTAATTAATGCACCTATATACTTGGTGAATAACGGAAGGCCTAGCCTTTTGCTGGGTGTTTTGTTCCGTTATTGACGCCATAGTTATGGGCTACCGGTGTTTGATTCCATAATGATCGCTCCTAACACGTTCGGGGTTGTTATGGGGACCCCCTTGATAAATCGTGTAGTGTTAAGACTTGTCTGGCAGGACCCAATATTGGTGTTAATTTGCTAATCACTTAATAATAATCTGCATAGGGAATAGCTACGCCGAGGAATTTAATCAACAACCCAGGCCAGTGCTCCTCATGAGTGTTGGTCCCACCTGAGCGATGTCTGGGGCCCCACTGGTCACCCAGAGGTTTAGCCATCCCGACGTCTAGCTCATCCGTCGTGTCGTGAGACTCAAATACCCGGCTCTTATCAGGGTTGTCGACACAACGGGAGGTCCTGCTAGTCTTGTCTTACCTTAGCGATATATCTTGCGTATAGGAATCCCGGTGAAGCTTTGGTTCTCCCCAGAGTTGAGGTTTTCCTCTAAGGAATCCGACGAGATCACGAGATTCGTGATAGCGGATTACTTTGCGGCCCGTGACCGTTTGTGATGGACTAGTTGGAGCATCCCTGCAGGGTTTAATCTTTCGGAAAGCCGTGCCCGCGGTTATGTGGCAACTTGGAATAATTGTTAACACCGGTTATAAATAACTTAAACGTAACTCTAATAAAATTGCCTACTGTGTGCGTAACCGTGACTGTCCCCTCCAAAGATCTCTCTTCGGTCGGGAACATGGTGGGGGTTATGATTGACGTAAGTAGGTGTTCAGGATCACTTAGTGATCAGATAATCAATGATCGCTAGTATAGACCACCTTCAATATATGTTCTACGTAAGTTAGCCACCATAAAGCTTAGGATGCTGCAACCTAAACACTCCACCCTCCTTACCTAATAACTTGACTAGTTCTGGCACCAAGGTCATAGATTGCTGAGTCCTCGTGGCTCACAGATTCCTTCACAACACCAACAGGTTCAGGTACCCTTGAGACAGGTGAACCCGACGGCACGCAGCTGGTGTGGCAGTACAATGAGGAGAACGGCCGCATGTACGTGAACTATCCAGAAGACTAAGGTGTGGTCGTGATCGTGGGCAAGCATGCAGGATAGCATAGTCATTTCTCATGTTTTGTAGTCCGTAGTGGAACTACCTTGGTTGGATGCGTGATGTAACTCTGATATATTTATGAGATGGCAGTTGAATCCCTTATTGTCATTCTACTATTATTATGTATGTGCTATGTTACCGTGCTTGCGAAATGCTTAGATGCGCTTCTTTCCAATTCGGGCCTTGTTTCCCAAATCGGAAAGGGCCGCATCTTAGTCGTTAGATTGAGTGAAAGAATGCCCGTCCCTACATATCATTACTTTCTTTCCTGGTGTGCCTTTTCCACTCAGTCTCCCCTCATGCCGCGATTCAGGAACACCAATCGGCTTAAGGTGAGGAAGAAAGTCTACACAGAACCCAATGACCTCCTGTGTTCCATAGCCCTTGGAGATGCTTCCTTCTGGCCTAGCACGGTTATGCACATATTTTTTTAAGACTCCCATGAAACTCTCGAAGGGGAACATATTGTGTAGAAATACAGGACCGAGAATGGAAATCTCGTCGACTAGTTGAACCAGGAGATGCGTCATAATATTGAAGAAGGACGGGGGGAACACCAACTCAAAACTGACAAGACATTGGACCACATCCTTCTATAGCCTTTCCATACGTTCTCGATCGATTACCTTTCCAGATATTGCATTGAGAAATGCACATAGCTTCACAATGGGTAATCGAACATTTTCCGGTAGAATCCCCCTCAATGCAACCGGAAGCAACTATGTCATAATCACGTGTGAATCATGAGACTTTAGGTTCTGGATTTTTTTCTCTGCCATATTTATTATTCCCTTTATATTAGATGAGAAGCCAGCGGGGGACCTTCATACTGCTCAGGCATTCAAAAAAGATTTCCTTCTCTGCTTTGGTAAGAGCATAGCTGCTTAAGTATTGACGCACTTTATCAGCCTTCTTGTCGTATGGGTCTTTCATACGTTGCTGCTCCTCCCGTGCTTCTGTTGTATCTATTGTCTTTCCATACACTCCCAGGAAGCCTAGTAGGTTCACGCAAAGATTCCTCGTCACGTGCATCACGTTGATTGAAGACCGGACCTCTAGGTGTTTCCGATAGGGTAGCTCCCAAAATAAAGATTCCTTTTTCCACATGGACACGTGTCCGGTAACGTCGTCTTTCGGAACAGATTAACCACTAGGACCCTTTCCAAAGATTACTATTTGATCCAAATCCTTGACCATAGCCAATAACTCATCACGAGTAGGGAGGTTAGGCTTCTTTTGGTTATCTGCCTCACCATTGAAATGCTTGCCTTTCTTCCTTAAGGGATGATTGGTCGGAAGAAATTGACGACACCATAGGTAGACAACCTTCTTAGATTTTTCCAAATATGTACCTTTAGTCTTAGCTAAACAGTGTGTGCATGCATTGTATCCCTTGTTTGACTGTCCTGAAGTGTTACTAAGAGCAGGCCAATCATTGATGCTTACGAACAACAATGCTCGTAGGTCAAATTCCTGCTGTTTGTGCTCATCCCACACGCGTACACCTGGTTTGGCCCACAACTGCAAAAGTTCATCAACTAATGGCCTTAGGTACACATCAATGTCATTGCCGGGTTGCTTCGGTCCTTGGATGAGCACTGCCATCATAATGACCTTACGCTTCATGCACAACCAAGGAGGAAGTTTGTAGATACATAGAGTCCCGGGCCAGGTGCTGTAACTATAGCTCTGCTCCCCAAAAGGATTCATGTCGTATGTACTTAGACCAAGCCATAAGTTCCTTGGGTCATCTACAAAGTCCGGCCACTCCCTCTCGATTTTCCTCCACTGCGACCAATCTGCAAGGTTTCTCAACTTTTTCCCGTCTTTCTTACGCTCGTCTTTGTGCCATCGCATCAACTTGGCATGCTCATTGTTTCTGAACAGACGTTTCAACTGTGGTATTATAGGAGCATACCACATAACCTTAGTAGGAACCTTCTTCCTAGAGGGCTCGTCATCGCCCTCAACATCACCAGGGTCATCCTGTCTGATATTGTACCGACATGCAGTGCATACCGGGCTTTTATCCATATTCTCGTAATTCTCACCGTGGTACAGGATGCATTCATTAATGCATGCATGTATCTTCTGCACATCTAATCTAAGAGGGCAGATAGCCTTCTTTGCTTCGTACATAGTCTCGGGCAATTCATTATCCTTTGGAAGCTTCGGCTTCAATATTTTCAGTAACTTCTCAAATTCCTTGTCAGATAAACCAGTTTGTGCCTTCCATTTCTACAGTACCGAACTTTGTGCTGCCATCTTTGCAATTTGGGTACAACAACTTTTTATGATCCTTTAGCATGGCCTCCAATTTCAGCTTCTCCTTTTCTGTATCGCATTCTCTCTTTGCATCATAAATGACCCGACCAAGACCATCAGCAGGCTCATCAGATGCCGGTTGTTCTTCACCTCCTTCTTCTTCATTGTCTTCCATTGTAGTATCACCGTATTTTGCAGTGAACATAGGATAGTTGTCATCATCATCTTCTTCTTCATTGTCTTCCATCCTAACCCCTCTTTCTTCGTGCATGGTCCAACAATAATATGTGGGCATGAAACCTCTCTGAAGCAAGTGGAGATGAATGTTTTTTGAGCTAGAGTACTCCTTCACGTTTCGACAGACAACACATGGACAAGGCATAAAATTATCCACTTTGTTTGCCTCAGCCACATCCATCGCTTCTGTGCATTGATCTGGCATCATAGATGAATATTGAAATGGCCACCGTACATTGACACATGCAATATTTTTGTATCAATTACAGATGAAAAGGGTAAGGTTGCTAACCTCGGTCGAGGATACCATTTTTTGTGAACTTAAGTGTGACTCGGGCATTATTCCCGGTTCGTAATGTACTCCGAAGTGTGTCGGTCACCATACATCCATTGGCGGTTTATCTCTATTATGAAATTAAGTATATCAAAAAACCATTGCAGAACGTATGACCAAATTAATACAAGTTCATCATCACATTAAAACCAAAGCACAGTAGGGATCAAATGTTATTATTGCAAAAAAAGACACAAAGTTCTGTCATAAAACAACATACAACTATGTTAAACATTTAAATGCAACAACAAATGCGATCAAAATCGCAACTAAGGTAACAATTGACCCAACAACATAATGATACCGAGCCTCTTTATCCATGACATATTTTCTAATATTCCTAATCTTCAAGCGTATTGCATCCATCTTCAACCGCATCGCATCGATCTTCATCTTGCGATCATCGATGACATCGGCGACATGCAACTCCAGTTCCATATTCTTATCCTCAATTATTTTCAATTTTTCCTTCAAGTATTTGTTTTCTTTTTCAACCAAATTTAACTTCTCGACAAGAATTTCTATGTGGGTTGGAATTTCCGGTTCACATACCTCCTAGATTAAAAAATATATGTCAAGTTGGTCGTCATAATTGTCATGAACAATAAATAAAATAAATAGTTATAAAAGATAATATATACCACATCCGAATCATAAACAGGACGAGGGCCGACGGAGGCGGATACCAAAATCATCGCACTATATAATAACAAAAAATAATGAAAGTAAGTAATTTATACAAGTATGTATCTAAATCATACAAGTAAGATTTTTTCTTTTAAAAAGAAGATAAGAATAAGGTGCTCACCACGGTGGTGCTCGCGACAAGATCGGCGCAGGGCGATCGACAACGGTGAGGACGGGCACGAGCCGGCACCCTACACATGTGCAGACTCTAAGAAGTTAATTTGAGCATTTGAAATGAGCTAAACTAGCAGTGACAGATGAAATGATGTACTAGCTAACATTTTAAAACACTTGTGCAGTTGGTGGACGGCCAAACCTAGACAAATATTGAGGAAAATGGAGCTTGGAGGTCGAGCTTGGAGAGGAGAAAGCTTAAGTAGTGTGGCTCGGACATTTCATCGAACACCTCATGTGCATGAACTAGAGTGGCAAGAGCATGGCATGAGCACACTTCAACTGCCAAAAAACAGAGAAGAGGGTGGCTAGGGGCGAGGGTTTATATATGCAACACTTTAGTCCGGTTTTTGTCAAAAACCGTAACTAAAAGCCTACCCTTTAGTCTCGGTTCTTGCCACAAACCGGGACTAATGCTCCGCGGCACGCCACGTGGCAGTCGCTGGATCTTTAGTCCCGGGTTTTGCCCCGAAACAGGACTAATGAGGTGAACCGAACAGGGACCAATGCCCCGGCACCGAACCGGGACCAATGCGAGGGACCCGGTTTTCGTTTGAACCGGGACTAATGGTCTTTCGGTCCTCGGCCAAAAGACCCTTTTGTCTACTAGTGCACGAGATGTACACCAAATAGAGGGTTTGAACCTTGTGGCTGAATACGGGAAAACCAATCTCAATGATGGTACTCACATGCAAAACAATTTCTACAAAGAAATCGCAACATGGAGGTTTTCTAAAGATCCCTCCAAAAATTGATACGGGTGTCAACCGTAAAAAATACATTGTGTCCATCTTTACCTAATAATAAAGAGGCTATTGCTTCTGTCGGAAAACCCGCCGTGTCAGTTTTGCAAAAAAGCCCTCCTATTTTTTGATAATTAACCTGCAGTCCTGTTTTTACTGAGATAACATTTCCTTTTTACAGGATAACCCCCTATCCAACCCAGATCCAGACCGTATTCATCCCCTTCCTCTGCGGATACGGCTACGGTTCGGCGGCGTGGGAGGATGGAGGACGCGAGCTGGCCTCGCAGCTTCGTCTCGATTCAGGGGAAGCAGGTCTCCTTCCTCGATGTTGCTCGATGAAACGGCGACGATGCTCGGGGCTGTAGGTGCTGGTGATGTAGGGCGGCGTGCATTCGGCAGACACACAAGGTCGGGCGTTGGAGCAGAGCAGAGTCGGGAGCGCACGGCGTGCACTCGACAAACACACCGCCACCGGCTGGATCGTGTGGCCCCCCTTCCCCACACCGTCTCAACCCCGCCCCTCGCCGGCCCTGGTGCACTCCAGGAGGCGTAGTGTATCATAGGCGCGGAGAGGTGCGAGGCCACCAAGGGGGGAATCAGGGGCGGGAGGGGGATCCTTACCGCGCGCATCTTTGCTCGCTCGATCTGGCGCCATGGTCCCTGAGGATGCATGTGGAATGGAGGAGGGAATAGAAAGTACGCGGCACAGTGGGGGTGTGGCTGGAGCACGGGCGCGTGCGTGGCTGGAGAGAGCGTGGCTGGAGCACGGGCGCGTGTGTGGCTGGAGAGAGCACGAAGGGAAGAACTGGGGCGGGTTGGAGAAGCTCTCCTTGCGGTGGTGGGTTGATGACAAGCAACTATGTTTGGATAAGGGAGATTTTTTGGTCTATTCGCTTTTTTGATGGTTGCATCGCTGTTGGATCTGTTATGTGCTACCAATCACAATCAAAGTTCAGAATGAGCAGCGCTATGTGGATAAGGGAGCTCTCTAGGTGGGGATTTTTGGTCTATTTGCTTTGCTTTTTTTTTTAAAGGTTAAATGGTTACACCTATCACAAGTTGCTAGATGTTGCATGCTATGTGTACTACCGGTTGCAAAAACAAAAAAAATGGGTATGTTTTTATATTCATTATTTTTTCTATATTTTATTTTTTAACGAAGAAGATAATTGAAGCTCATTAGGATTTGCTGACAATTAAGATACCCCTTAACTCGGGATGTCATTGATGTTGTTGATGAGATACGGAGAAGAGATGGAGGGATGAAGAGAGAGCATGTTGTCCGCGTCCTGTTTCAGCCCGGCACGCGAGCTGGGAGGGGGAGCACTCCACTCTGTTTTACCATCTCTCTCGTCGCTTTGCCACCATTATTCTACAATTTCAAATAAAGTTCATGCATCCACAAAAATGTTTGCTCCTTCAAAATTCGTATGTTTCTGAAATAAAATTCATAGAGCATAAAGGGATATTTTTATCCAAATATATACTTTTATTTGAATGATGCAATTGATTAGATTTGAATATGTATTTGCTTAAAATTGAAATATAGTTTAAAATTTTGTCCCGTTGCAACGCACGGGCATTTGTGCTAGTATCATAAAAAGTAACATGTGTACATTGGTCCTCGCCAGCCCATTTTATAAGCAACACACAAACAACAAAACCGACCTAATTACTCTATATTGAAACGGACTCTCTTTCTCTCCTATTTTAACTAATCAAAATTTAAGTAATAAAGTATCCAGCAGCCTTAGTCGTCCCTTCCGTATAACAACCCAGGACTCCAACCAAACCCTCTCAAGATTAGCATGTCTCTAATTCTTCATGTACATTTATTGCAATTAATAGACCTTAACTTGCGTGGGAGTGGGATAAAAAGAAAGATGTCTCTTCCTTTTATCTTGTTGACCGATGCAAATAAATCAGATCTGGGATGATTCCTCACATTAGCATATGTTGCCTTTTCTTCCAAGGAATTAGTGCACGTCGATATTTCCTTGCCAAACCACGCCTGGTCAATATTGCACGCATATCCTTTGTCTTGAGTTGGTAATTTACCTTGCATGAAATTATTCCCCTTCAATACATGCACTCCTAGGGACTTCTTTTCCTTCTCGTTGGCATAATAATCGAATGATGCAACATCTTGTTTTCATGTAATAGAAAATATTTCCGTTAACCCATTATATCATCTGCTATTATTTTGTGATAATCAATAGCACACATTAGTCGCCGCCATATCGCACTCTGATATTCCAATAGATTTAAGATAGTGCGGATTCTTGGCGGTGCCGGCGTGGTTGCCGGGGCCCTACCTGCGGGTGAAGCCGGTGGAGGAGATTCGGATTGGGGGAAACCCCTTGGTTGGCCCAGGCCAGCCGCGCCGCCGACGACGCTCGAGGGTGCCGTTATTCTTTTTGGAGACGTCGGTATACATCTGCTCCTCTGCTCCCCTTGCTTGCCTCTCGGGTGAAAACCCTAACTCCGGTGGGCGGCGGCGGCGTCCTTGACGTCGTGACCTTCCTGAAGGCGTCGCCTAGAGGGCTGAGTGGTGGTGGGCACTATGTGGGTCCTGAACGGTTGCTGGTGGTGGGCACTGCTTCGGGGGAAACCCTAGGATCTGGTCTTCCAGATCGGACGATGGCGGTATTGCGGTGTCGTTTCTCTCTTGGGAGCATCGTTTGTGGAGCAGCGCTGGCAGACTGAGGCAGGAGGTGGAGCGGCTTCGTCTTGCATGGAATTTCGGTGGAGCTATCAAGTCATGCCTGGCCGACAGGTGCTACGCTGAGTCATGCCTGGTTGGCAGGTGCTACGCACGACAGATCTCCCGGAGTCTTCGCATCTGGACGGATGAGCGCAGGGTGGTGGCGCCGTTGGGCGCCGTGGTGGCGTCGACGGATGTTTGGACTGGCATGGATGATGCGGATCTCTTTCCTGAAGATGGGTCAGTGGTTTAATGATGATGGCGGCTTGTAAAACGTGTGCGTGAGGTGTGCATTTTAGGTGTGCTGCACCGGCTGTTGCTCCCGATACGTTATGTGGATGGATTGGCGACAACACCGGTCTTAGATATGTGGAGTGCGAGCACTCCACATTATCGAGTTTGTAGGTGTGAGTGGTGGCTTTGGGTGGATTGATGTATACTCTTGTTAGACCTTTGTGAAATAATTAATAAAGATGGCTGCATGCATCAATTGATGCAGAGGCCGGAGGTTTAACCTCCTTTTCCAAAAAAAAATCCATTCTTGAGTAGTGAGTGCTCTTGCTTCGTCTATGATATCCAACAAGGTGATCATCTCATTGGAGTTCTTAGTGGTCAAAGCTAGACCATATTTTCAAAGCTTTTCACAATCTTTTAAGTTTTGTTGTAATGATCTTTACAATACTCTTCATATGCAGATTATGATCCCGGATATTTTTGACTACTTCCTTAAAATCAGGCAATTCCATCCAGTAGTTCTCAAATCTAAAATTATTTTATTTGGGTATGTTTGTGCCCACTTGAATAATGCATAGAACATGATCTCATACGGGTATTGAAAGACAAGAGGCTATTGTGTTTGGGTAGTTTAGAGTCCACAATTTAGAGGAAAAACACAAATGATTTTTTTTTTCAATAGAGGGACCTGTTACATGTTACTCCATGTGAAATTCCTTCCCTTCATGAGTATTTCTACCGATCCAATCTCACTTATGGCTGCATTGGAATTCATCATATCATTGATATTTGCACCCCCAACATTTCTGTTTTGAGGGTATCTAATAAAGTTAAAATCTTCCAGAACCACCAAATCTACTTCATCATTCATCTGGATGTTCTCAAACGAGTTAATAAATTTAGATCTTTCGTCTCGTTGACAGGGTCCAAAAATATTAGATAAAATCCAGCAATTTCTATTGGATCTAGAGGTGAAATGTATTGAAATTCCATATTTCTTGCCAAACACTTTCTCTCCCAGAAACATCGCCCATTCCATACCACAAGAAATCCTCCAGAAGCTCCAATTAAGGGGACAAAGTCAAATTTATTAAGCCTTCTAGGACAGATTTTTTTTAAGAAACTAGAATCAAAGTTTTCCTTCCTTATTTCTTGTAAACACATGATGTCAAATCTAGTTTTCTGAACTTTATTAGCAAGAGTCAACCAATTTTTACTTTGTTTATACATCCGATGTTCCAGATTATGATTTTCTGTTGTTTCTCCATTTGTGCTATAAATTAAGTACTGCATATCTGAACACATATTGTTACAACAATCAACATTCTAACTGAGCTAAGGGCCAGGAAGGTAGCTACATCATACTTCATATAGTTCTTCATATCAAACATAGGTGACCAAAGATGAAGTATCTTATCACTATTCTCCAAAAGATACACTTGATAGATTCTCCACACCAAAGGTGGACACTTTCTAGAATCCTTCTAAGCTGCATCATCCTTGCTCCCCCCCTCGTCTTTATTTCCTCCCTCCTCTGACACCTTGTTATTCTTTGTTTTAGTCTTGAGGATTTCATCAGTGGCTTCCTGGCTTGGAACCTTGCAAAAAGCACAGCTGAGAGTTTTACCATTTTTCCATTAAGGTTGGGGGGGGGGTCAGAATGAAATGTCAAGCAGTTCTGTTTGGTGCATTTTTTTCTCTTAAAGCCTTTATTAAGATCCATTAGTCTGGAGTTTCTCCTTACCAGAGTTTCCATTGTTGGAGCTTTATCTAGCCTCTTTCTCTTGAGATGTACCACACTTGTAGTATAGGCTTGCTCATCCTCCACTTTCTTTGGGTGAGTTAATTTAATCTGTGGGGTATTAAAACAGACTTCATAATCAGAACTATTAGAATGTTCCAAAAGGTGCTCACAAATAGCTTTCCGATTAGGGAAACATTTATCTTGTATTACAAAAGGAATCATAATTTTTTTTGAGGATCCTTGAATAACAATATCCCATATGTGAGAGGTCATAAATCCTTTTTCCCAATCAAATTTACCAGGAGATAATAAGGCCATTATAAGAAAGTTTACCCAGTCTAGAGGTACATGGATTACTTTAACTTCTATTCCTTTTGGAGCAAAGTGCATGATCCTCATCTCAACACTTTCTTGTCCCATTCCTTGAAGTTCCTAGTTATCCAGATATTCTCCTAGCAACATTAACTAAAATCCACGCAGAGATACTGCATCAGAATTCATAGCCATAGAAAATTTTCCTTTTTTAGTAAATCTAGGGGGAGGACCCATGGAGGAGGAAGAACATGAAAAATCTGCACAAGGTTGTGTCGTAGGACCACCTTTACGAGAAGCATCTCTTTTATAGGGATCAGTAGGAGCTAAGTCTCTTAACTCCTCACTATTTCAGCAGATTTATTTCCTTCAGTGCCAGTTGCAGAATCCTTAAGAGTAATCTAGTCCTTCTCAATTATCACCTCATGGAGCTTGAGATTATCAGAGGTGTCGGACATTGGGAGAAGTTCGTGTCAAAAGACCATAGTATCATCCATTGGATCATTCCTCACAATATTTTGTCTGTGGGCATTCTGGTCAGACTTAGCTTCATGACTAACACTAGCTGGCAATGTCAGAGACCACTGATCTGCCAATAACGTGTGTTCTGAAACTGAAATATCACGATTCATAGCAATTTGAGAAGATCATCATGATTTTTTATATCTTTCAGAAAAGGCTGCACAGGGATAATACGATTAATTTCGCACTCACTTGTATTGTTTACTGAAACAGAATTCCCTTTAGGCGTAGAATCAGCTATTATGTTTTCTTGCTCCATAGTTTTGAAGTTAAAAGGTTGTCTATCTTCTTTAGTTGTTTCCACCTCACAAAAGAGAAGCATCATGTGACATCCTCAGCTTTTGTTACAGTGTTGGATGTAATTAAGCTACAGTAAATCTATGCAATGAATGCCACGTCATCCTAAATTATATCGTTGATCTCGTGTTAGTTGAAACCGAGTCAAAATTCAAAGTTTAAAAATAAATCAAACAGGAAAAGTTTTATAATGTTTAAAATAAAAATTGTCGGGAAGTTATTAAAAATTCCCAAATGAATTATAAAAGTGAACATGTCTTTTTAAAGATTATTTATAATCACTATATATTTAAAACAGAAGCTATACAAAAAATCAAAAAATAAAAGAAAGTAATTTAAAAAAAAGGAAAAAAAACCTAGCCAACTCGGCCAAGTGGCCCAGCTAGCCACCATCTCGGCCCACCTTGTGGGTGGGGTATAAATCCCCCACACCGTAACCCTAGACCACCCTCCAGCGCTCCCTTTCCTCCTGGAGCCGCCGCCACCCACCCCATAGCGCCCCTCGCACCACCACCTCTCCCTCGCTGCCTCTCCTCACGAGAGCTCCTCCTCCCGATCCCCACCCCACCTCGCTACCCGCCCCAGATCCCTCCCTGGCCCATATCCACCTCACCCCACCTCCCTCTCCTCCCAGCGCTCCCCGCGCGCTGGCCCGGTCCCCATCGCCCCATCCCCTCCCTCCGGCGGCCGCCTCGCCTCCTCTGGGCCGGATCCGGCCGGCCCCGACCTTCACCTCGGCCGGGACTCCTCCTTCAACGTCGCCACCACCACCGGGAACTCCTCCTCGTCGGAACCGCGCCGACTCCCCGTGCACTCCGGCTACTCCGGTCCTTTCCATCAACGCCGGTGAGCTCCGGCACCCGGCCATCCTCTCTTCCTCCCTCTCCCGGTTCCATTCCGGAGATCACCGCCGCGTTCCGGCCCCGTTGAGCTCCGGGAGGTGGAGGTGGAGTTTCTCTTTCTTTGTTGAAAGAGAGTTAACACACAAAGATATTCACAAAGAGAGAGGTCGGAGATGAGAGAAAGAAAAAAAGAAAAAAATGAAGTATGTATTATGAATGTATTATACGTATGTATGTATGTGTGTATGTATTGGGTATATATGCATGAATGTAAAAAAGAATACATTATGTGTATGCATATGTGTATGTGTGTTTTGTGTGTATGTGGCCAATGCCACTTACCGGTGGGGCCAACACCCCCACTCCCACTGACAGGGAGGCCTCACACGCACTGTTAAAATATAAAAATAAAATACATATTTTTATTATATAAATAAAAGATAAATAATTAGATATATTATTTAATTAATTAGTTAACTAATTAAATAGATTATTTAGATAATATGTTAATTAGGATAATTAAATTATCCTATTACAGTATGACATGTGGGTCCCCCACTAAATTAATCTGATTAATTAATATTAAACCTAATTAAAAACTGAGTCTATGACGCACGAGACCCACTGGTCAGTTGACCAGTCAACTACTGATGTTAGCGTGACATCATGCTGATGTTATAATTGAATTAGTCAAATTAATTAAATCTGTTTTTAATTCCTAAATATTGAATAAAACTTTAAAAATTAATATAAAATAATCCATAAGTCAGATCAAAATATTTTCAACATGAAAGTTGATCAACAGAACGAGACGAACCCGGATACACAGTCCATTCGTGTGTCACGCGTCCCTAGCATAGCAGACGTGGAACTTTCCATCGTTTTCAGTCAGACCGGTAGTAGCCACAGACCCGAGAAATATCATGTGATATTTTCCCGACCCGTCTATGACGGATGTTGTTGCGTTAGTTCATGCCTAGTCTGTATATTGCACCTATTGCTATTATTTAGTTTCCTCCCCCCTCTTCTTACCGGTAGACCCCGAGACTGACGCTGTTGTCGGGTACACCTACCCTCCTGACGACCAGCCCTTTGCCGCAGAGCAACAAGGCAAGCAAACCACCCCTTGATCATTGCTATATCGCCTATGTCTTTCTTCCTACTCCTTGCATTATAATTTTGCTACTATTGTAGTTAGCTCCTATATCTGATGCATAGCCTAATTTTGATGAACTACTACTTTCAGTACTGTACCTTTAAACTGTTTAGTTTAGGTGGAGCAGTCATCCCCTCTGACCCCGTAGTCCAGTTGCCCCGCTTTGTTTTCAAGTCTCGATCCCTGATCAACGAGCCAGACCCAGCACAGAACTACACCCCCTTAGTTGTGCGGCGCTACAGAGATATTCTTGGGTACCGAGGGTGACACCTCGCGAAGTACTCCTAATGATATCTTTGTAGTACAGCTAGTCGGTCATGGTTATCGAGGGTGATTCCTCCTTCACCATTCCCGACGATGCCTGTGCCGTGCAACCCCTCAAGTGTGGGACCCTCGAGGGTGATTCCTCTAGCTCCACCTTGACGGATACATCGTTCGGAATCCAACGAGGGTGATACCTTGGATTCCCCCTGATGTTTCAACCACACAATTACTTGACCATGTTACTGGGATCTTTGATGAATAGTTGTTAGGCGGGTGCATTCCCGCGTGTTTGTGTCTATGGCTTAATAAAAATGATAATGGATTTGGGTATTTGATCTGGGTTGGTCGAAAGGCCTTATTACGCACTAACCGTCTGTGTGGGAAGAATTCTGGGTACTCGACATCGCGGTATCAGCCGAAGCTCTTCGGACGTCAGCGATGTAGCGGTGTGTGCCTGAGTGGTCCCAAGATGCATCGCTCTTGTATTAAGGGGTGCTAGGACTGACATCCGCCGCTCTCACATCGTGCAGGAGCGCGGAGGGCAAGTGGGCCCATGACCCCTTTGTGCGTAGGAGTTAGACGGGCGGTCTGGCCTCTCTGCCGAGCTTAGGTGGGGCTGCGATGTGTCGATATTCCGAAGCCGGGAATGACTCAGAAAAGTGTGTCCGGCCAGAGTGTTATCGAGCGCGTCGGTGAATATGTTGTGCACCCCCGCAGGGAAGAACTTATCTATTTGAATAGTCGTGTCCACGGTTAGAGGACGACTTGGAGTTGTGCCCTCATCTTATACAACTACAATTGTTACTTAACAAGAATTAGTTGCCCCGGGATTGCTTCCTCGCATGGACTCGAGGGAGGATCTCTCGGCGTGACCTCATATTAATATTGCTGCA
Source organism: Hordeum vulgare subsp. vulgare (assembly GCF_904849725.1). Taxonomy (NCBI): domain Eukaryota; kingdom Viridiplantae; phylum Streptophyta; class Magnoliopsida; order Poales; family Poaceae; genus Hordeum; species Hordeum vulgare. The sequence goes on along the minus strand of NC_058524.1, from coordinate 345,973,643 downwards.
ACAATATGACTATTTAATTGTGTTACGCCTGTTCTGCTCTCGTCTATCACTGCAAGACCCTGAAGATGCTAGTCTTCGATAGGACTAGGCCTTCTCCCTCTTTTCTCGCATTGCTGCAGTCAGTCCACATATAACCACCCTCCCTTCTTTGATACTGATGCATACTTAGAATAGTTTTGATGTAATACTTTCGCGTACTTTGGATGAGTACTCACCGTTGCATTGCTCCCCCTTTCTCCCCTTGATCCGTTGCTTCGACCAGATGATGGAGCCCAGGAGATGGAGGCTCCCGCCTTCGACGACTACTACCCCGACGGTGCCTACTACTATGTGGAGGCCTCTAAAGACCAGGAGTAGTTAGGGTTCCCAGGCAGGAGGCCTCGCCTCGTTCGATCGTTGTATCTTTTGTGCTAGCCTCTCTAAGGCACCCCATGGTTTATGTCTGTACTCAGATATTTTTGCTTCCATTGACTCGTGTGTTTATCGAGCTTCCGTATTATAGTCCTCGAGGCCCTTGGCTTGTAATATGAAGCTGGTATTATTTTATTTGTGTCTAGAGTTGTGTTGTGATATCTTCCCGTGGGTCCTTAAGTTTGATCATACGCATTTGCGTGTATGATTAGCGTATGATTAAACTGAGGGCGTCACAAGTTCGTATCAGAGCCGACTGCCTGTAGGTAGCCACCTTTCGAACTCCTTGGCCGAAGTTGAGTCTAGTGTTTGAAAAACTTTAGTAACAGTGATGATGTGGCTTACAGACCCACATCTCAATTGGGTGGTATTAGTATCTTTTACTCCTTTTCTATACTCTGGGTTCTACTCTCTCTTTTCTTTCGGGTTAAAGATTTTACTAACTCTAACATTAGGTTCTCGTAATCACATCAACCTGGAGCGCTGGACTATCTACTCTGTTCTTCTGAATATATATTACACACACTGTCATTTGACATCCTCAATCTTATTTTCAGATGCGTCCCGCAAGACAGCACGTGCGCCTGACACAGGCCACCGAGACGACTGTTTTTCCGGCCATTTTGGTCTACCTCCTGACCAGGCTAGGATATCGCTGGTACCCCGAGTACACTGTGTACGAGGCCTTCCGCGAGTACAACCAGTACCAGTACCAGGCTGAGGTTCGCATCTTCGACCAGATGGGCGGCTCCACCCTCGAGCGCCACGTCTTTTGCGGTATTGGAGTGTCAGTCGAGATGGTCGTCTATGATGCGGCCTACATCGCTATCACCCGTCTTCGTGGAGCGTACCCTCACCTGGAGGAGAGTGCTACCCGATACATCCCGCATGCTCCTGCTGGGGATCAGACTGGGTCTGATCTCACTGCCTACACTACTAGCGTTCGGGAGCGCAACGACCGATCCTACGTCGCTGTCTGTGCCCCCTACGCGACGCGTCGCTACGACGGGCGGGTTGTGGTGCAGTACACTGAGGCACTGGATCGTGCTTTTCGAGCTCTGACTGTGGAGCTGTACGCTACGCATGCTCGTCTTTACGACGCGTTGAAAGAGCTGCAGCCAGCACACTGCCCGAGGGTTCCCCCTGGGCACATCCGCGAGCCGAGCAGGACAGAGCTACCATCAGGTCTTGAGTGTACTGATGTTGGGGGTAGAACCCCTGCACTTGGACCTCAGCTCCTCGAGTGGATGTGGTACCCTCACTAGAGTCACCACGAGACACAGGGTCGTGTTCCTACCTTCTATCACCGCCACCTACCAGGATTTGTTCGTCCTCTCCGACGTTGATGTAGCCTTATCGCTATGTCTTGTTGTGGTACTCTTCCACCGCGCGCCTGCGTGCCGCCTAGTGAGTCCAGGGTATCGTCTAATGCGTCCAGCTTATCGCCAAATTTCGAATTTGTAATCGATGGTGTGTAATCGAACTTATGTATGGGTCTTTATGTCGAACTCAACTACTATGTAGTATCTATCGCATTTCCCTTTCGTAATGTTTAATTACTTCATGAATGCGTGCGATGCCTTTGCAATTACTTTAAGCTAAACTACCCGTGTTAAATATTTCGCAGGATGGTTAGACCAGCTGGCCGCCCGCGTGGTCCTGCCAATGATGCACCACCCCCGCCTCCTGAGTATATGGCGGGGATGATCCAACAATTTGAGCTGAACCGCCAGTTTATGCAAGGGCTCATGGATCAGTTCCAAAGGCCGAACATGAACCAACAGCAAGGTGTGAGACTGCAAGCGTTCTCCCACCTCAACCCTACGATCTACCGCAGCTCAACTCAGCCTCTTGATGCTGATGACTGGCTCCGTGACATTGCTTATGAGCTGGAGTCTGCCAATGTGCCCCTGGCGAGCTATGTCAACTTTGTCGCCTACTTCCTGAAGGGTCCCGCCGCTCAATGATGGGACAGTCACAGGCGCTCTCAGCCCGTTGGAACTGTCATCACTTGGATGGAGTTCAAGGCTGCTTTTCGTGCTTGCTACATTCCTCAGGGAATCATGGACCGGAAGAAGCGTGAGTTCCGCAACCTTCTCCAGGGCAATAAAACTGTGGATGCTTATCAGCGGGAATTTGTGGACTTATCTCGCTATGCTGAAGAAGACATTGGAACTCATGCACGGAGTCATGAGAAATTCCATGACGGCCTTCACCCTGATATCAAGCTGGCACTCTGGACTATGCTGATTTCGCCACCCTGGTGAACAAGGCTATTCAGGTTGAGACTGGTCTACAGGAATACAAGGATAGCAGCAAGCACAACCGTGACATGGGCTCATCTTCGGGCTCATATGCACAGAAGCGGAAGATCTGGATTCCCATCAACATGTACCATGCACCGGCTCGTGCTCCGAGGCCGTCCTACGGTGCACCTCGCCTGCCTCCTGCCCCACCTAGGCAACCGAGGCTTCCAGCTCCACCGCCTCGAGTTCCTCCTTCCCGTCCTGAGGATGGGCTATGCTTCAAGTGTGGCCGTGCAGGTCACCATGCTAGAGACTGCAGACAGAATCCGAATCAACTGGTACTTGCCTCAACTGGCAGTGGCAACAACCAGAACCGCAACTACAATGCTAAGCATCCTTATGTTCGTGGTCACACCAACAACATTGATATGGGTCAAGCTCAAGACCATCCTGCTACCATGATGGGTACACTTCTCGTTAAATCAGTACCTGCTTCTGTATTGTTTGATACAAGAGCATCGCATTCCTTTATGTCGGAAAATTTTGCATTCATGCATGGCATTAAGTATGAAGAGATGAACGTCCCAATAGTGGTAAGCACCCCCTCGGGCCAATGCCGTGGTCTACCGCAATGTCCACATTGAAATTGAAGGATTGGAATTCCTTGCCGCTCCCATGTTATTGAGTTCTTCCAACATTGATCTCATACTGGGGATGAACTGGTTGAAAGCTCTTACGTCATCGATCGTTTGTGCCACCAAGACCGTCCACCTCCTACACCCTTGAGATGAATTAATAAGCTACCATGCTCATCTCATCCGAGATGCTGAGGCACGGCTATATGCCTTGAATGCATTAAATGAGTCGCCTCTTGAAGGGATTGAAAACATTCCAGTTGTCCAGGAGTTTCAATATGTCTTTCCAGAAGAACTTCAGGGGATTCCCCCTGCTCGAGTTGTCGAGTTTGTCTTTGACTTGGCACCCGGTACAACTCCTATTGCCAAGCGTCCTTATAAAATGCCACCACATGAACTCCTTGAACTTAAGCAAGAAATTGACAACTCGCTTCGTCTGGGTTTCATTCGTTCGAGTTTCTCTGCTTGGGGAGCACCTTCTTTCTTTGTTAAGAAGAAGGATGGGACAAATTGATTGGTTCAAGACTATCGTCCTATCAACCAGGCCACTATTCAAAACAAATGTCCTCTCCCTCGGATAAATGATCTGTATGATAAACTTGCTGGTTCCACCGTCTTCTCTAATCTCGACTTGAGGTTGGGATACCACCAGATCCGTGTTCGCAAAGAGGATATTCCAAAGACTGCCTTTGTTAATCGTTATGGATAATACGAGTACACCGTCATGTCCTTCGCCTTAACCAATGCACCGGCAACCTTCTCTCGATTGATGAATTATATATTCATGGACTACCTCGACAAATTCGTCATGGTATATCTGGATGATATTCTGGTATTTTCTCAGAATAAAGAAGAGCATGCTGAACATCTTCGTCTTGTATTGGATAAGCTTCGAGAGCATAAACTCTATGCGAAGTATTCTAAATGTGAATTCTGGCTGGACGAAGTGACACACCTTGGTCATGTGATTTCCAAGGATGGTATTGCAGTCAACCCCGAACGAATTCAAGTTATTCTTGACTGGACTCCCCCGAAGAATGTCAAGCAAGTCAGAAGTTTTCTCGGACTCATCAGCAATTGTCGTCGATCCGTCGAGAACTTCTCCAAGATTGCGAAGCCCTTACCAATCTTCTTCACAAAGGTGTTAAGTATGAGTGGACTGATAAATGTCAGGAAAGTTTACAGGCACTCAAGGACAAACTGACATCCGCTCTAGTACTTGCTCCTCCGGATATGTAAAGGGATTTCATCATATATTGTGACGCTTCTCGTCAAGGAATAGGCTATATCCTGCTGCAGGATCGCAAGGTGATTGCTTATGCCTCACGTCAGCTGTGTGCTCATGAAGAGAACTATCCAGTTCACGATCTCGAACTTGCCACAGTTATTCATGCACTGAAAGAATGGCGACAATACCTTGTCGGTAATCGCTGTGAAATCTTCACCGACCATCAAAGTCTGAAGTACTTGTTCACTCAACCGGAGCTGAATCTACGTCAACGAAGATGGATGGAGCGTATAGCAGATTTTGACTGTAGTATATCATATACCACCGACAAGGCTAATGTAATGGTTGATGCCTTGAGTCGCAAGTCATACTGCAACCACCTCCAGGTTCATAAGGTTCACGATCGTCTACAAGAGGAATTTCGTAAGCTGAACCTCCATATTGTTCCTCAGGGTTACCTTGTTCCCCCTCCTGAAGAGTGTGGAAAAATGATACTTCGTGTTGTTAATCAGGGTTCCCTCGGTAACCTGGTTGTTGAACCAGATCTTGTGAGCACCATCAAGAATCTACAATGCTTTGACGATGATGTCCACAGGATTATAAGCTATATTACGAAGGGTAAACCCTCCTTTTTCACTGTTGCTGAAGATGGCGCCTTGTACTTCAAGGGTCTCCTATTCGTCCCAAATAAGAAGGAAAATCTTAGAATGACCGGTGAGGTGATGAAAGAAGCTCACGACACACCATTGTCTATTCACCCGGGTAGCACCAAGATGTACCAAGACATCCGGCAAAGATTCTGGTGGCCCAATATGAAACAAGACATTGCACGCTATGTGGTAGAATGTGATATTTGTCGGCGTATCAAAGCAGAACATCAAAAGCCTGCTGGAACTCTGCAACCTATCTCTATTCCTGAGTGGAAATGGGACCATGTTGAAATGGACTTTATCACTGGTTTTCCCAAATCTCAGAAAGTTAATGATGATATTCTTGTCGTCATTGACCGACTGTACAAACTTGCACATTTCTTGGCCGTCAAAGAAACAATTAATGGTAGTCAGCTGGCAGATCTTTATATGTCAAGAGTTGTTTCACTTCACGGTATTCCATTGATAATCAACTCGGACCATGGCAACTTGTTCACTTCAAAATTCTGGGAAAGTTTTCAGAAGGCTATGGGGACTCATCTGTCCTTCAGCACGACATTTCATCCTCAATCCCAGGGACAAGTTGAACGAGTCAACCAAATTCTCGAGGACATGCTTCGAGCTTGTGCCATTTCTTTCGGTAAGAAATGGGAGGAATCTCTCCCATATGCTGAGTTCTCCTACAACAATAGCTATCAAGCTAGTCTGAAGATGGCCCCTTTCGAAGTATTGTATGGATGAAGGTGTTGAACTCCTCTGCATTGGTCAGAAACTGGGGAACGATCACTCTTCGGTCCGGATGTTATTTAACATGCTGAAGATCAAGTCCGCATTATTCTTGAGAATCCGAAGGCTGCTCAGTCTCGTCAGAAGAGTCAGTATGACCGTCATCATCAATATATGATCTATCAACCTGGCGAAAAGGCTTATCTTTGTGTCACACCAATGAGAGGTGCACATCGTTTTGGGGTCAAGGGCAAGTTAGCTCCTCGCTATATTGGTCCTTTCACTGTTCTCGAAAGGTGTGGAAGAGTGGCTTACCAATTGGAACTGCCGGTGAACCTTTCTCAGGTTCAGGATGTCTTCCATGTTTCTCAGCTCCGCCGCTGCTTCAAGGATCCTATTCGAGCAGTGGATCATGATATGCTTGAGCTGCAATAAGACCTCTCTTATAAAGAGCATCCGGTCCGCATTGTCGACCAAGATGAACGTAAGACTCGTCGCAAAGCCACCAAGTTCCTTAAAGTGCAGTGGTCAAATCATTCTGAAGATGAAGCCACTTAGGAACGCGAGGATCATCTTCGTGATGAATACCCCGAGCTCTTTCCTTCTACCTCTTAATTCTCGGGACGAGAATTCTTATTAGTAGGGGAGAGTTGTGACATCCTCGGCTTTTGTTATAGTGTTCAATGTAATTAAGCTACAGTAAATCTATGGAATGAATGACACGTCATCATAAATTATATCGTTGATCTCGTCTTAGTTGAAACCGAGCCAAAATTGGAAGTTTAAAAATAAATCAAACGGGAAAAGTTTTATAATGTTTACAATAAAAATTGTCGGGGAAGTTATTAAAAATTCCCTAATGAATTATAAAAGTGAACAAGTTTTTTTAAAAATTATTTATAATCACTATATATTTAAAACATAAGCTATATAAAAAATAAAAATAAAAATTTTAAAAAAGAAAAAAAACGCTCGCCAAGTGGGCCAAGTGGCCCACGTAGCCACCATCTCGGCCCACCTTGTGGGTGGGGTATAAATCCCCCCACACCGCAACCCTAGCCCACCCTCGAGCGCTCCCTTTCCCCCTGGAGTCGCCGCCACGCACCCCACAGCGCCACTCGCACCCCCACCTCTCTGTCGTTGCCTCTCCTCATGAGAGCTCCTCCTCCCGATCCCGCCCCACCTCGCTACCCGCCCCAGATCCCTCCCTAGCCCAGATCCACCTCACCCCCATCTCCCTCTCCTCCCAGCGCTAGCTCGGTCCCCAACGCCGCATCCCCTCCCTCCTGCGGCCCTCCAGCGGCCTCCTCGCCTCCGCCATGACGGATCCGGCCGGCCCCGGCCTTAACCTCGGCCGGGACTCCTCCTCCAACGTCGCCACCACCACAAGGAACTCCTCCTCGACGGAACCGCGCCGACTCCCTGTGCACTCTGGCTACTCCGGGCCTTCCCGTCAACGCCGGTGAGCTCCGGGCCCCAGCCATCCTCTCCTCCTCCTTGTCCCGGTTCCATTTCGGAGAGCACCGCCGCGTTCCGGCGCCGTTAAGCTCCGGGAGGTGGAGGTGGAGTTTCTCTTTCTTTGTTGAAATAGAGTTAACAAAGAGAGATGTTCAGAAAGAGAGAGGTTCGAGATGAGAGAAAGAAGAAAAGAAAAATGAAATATGTATTATGAATGTATTATACGTATATATGTATCATGTATGTATGTGTGTATGTATTGGGTATATATGCATGCACCCCCACTCCCACTGACATGGAGGTCCCACACGCATTTTTAAAATATAAAAAATAAAATATATGTTTTTATTAACTAAATAAATAAATAAATAAATAGATATATTATTTAATTAATTAGTTAGTTAATTAAATAGATTATTTAGATAATCTGTTAATTAGGATAATTAAATTATCCTATTAGAGTATGACACGTGGGTCCCCCACTAATTAATCTGATTAATTAATATTAAACCTAATTAAAAACTGAGTCTATGACGCACGGGACCCACTGGTCAGTTGACCAGTCAACTGCTGATGTGAGCGTGACATTATGCTGATGTCATAATTTCATTTAATAAAATTAATTTAATCTGTTTTTAATTCCTAAATATGCAATAAAACTTTAAAAATTAATATAAAATAATCCATAAGTCAGATCAAAATATTTTCAACATGAAAGTTGATCAGTAGAACGAGACGAACTCGAATACACGGTCCATTCGTGTGTCACACTTCCTTAGCATAGCAAACGTGGAACTTTCCATCGTTTTCCGTCTGACCAGTAGTAGCTAGAGACCCGAGAAATATCATATGATATTTTCCCGACCCGTCTATTACGGATGTTGCTCCGTTAGCTCATGCCTAGTCTGCATATTGCCATTCCATGCTTAGTGTTGCACCTGTTGCTATTATTTATTGTTTCTCCCCCTCTTCTTACCGGTACACCTACCCTCCTGGCGACCAGCCCTTTGCCGCACAACAACAAGTCAAGCAAACCCCCCTTGATCATTCCTATATCGCCTATGTCTTTCTTCCTACTGCTTGCATTAGAATTTTGCTACTGTTGTAGTTAGCTCCTATATCTGATTCATAGCCTAATTTTAATGAACTGCTACTTTCAGTACTGTACCTTTAAACTCTTTAGTTTAGGTGGAGTAGTCATCCCCTCTGACCCCGTAGTCCAGTTGCCCCGCTTTGTTTTCAAGTCTCGATCCCTGATCGACGAGCCAGACCCGGCACAACACTTACACCTCCTTAGTTGTGCGGCGCTACACAGATACTATCGGGTACCGAGGGTGACACCTCGCGAAGTACTCTTGATGATATCACTGTAGTACAACTAGTCGGTCTTTCACCATTCCCAACGATGCCTCTGTCGTGCAACCCCTCAAGTGTGGGACCCTCGAGGGTGATTCCTCTAGGTCCACGTTGACGGATACATCGTTCCGAATCCAACGAGGGTGATACCTCGGATTCCCCCTAATGTTTCAACCACACAATTACTTGACCATGTTACTGGGATCTTTGATGAATAGATGTTAGGCGGGTGGATTCCCGCGTGTTTGTGTCAATGGCTTAATTCAAATGATAATGGATTTGGGTATTTGATTTGGGTTGGTCGAAAGGCCTTATTACGCACTAACCGTCTGCATGCGAAGAATTATGGGTACTCGACGTCGCGGTATGAGCCGAAGTTCTTTAGACGTTAGCAATGTAGCGGTGCGCGCCCGAGTGGTCCCGAGATGCATCGCTCTTGTATTAAGGGGTGCTAGGACTGACATCGGCCAACCTCACATCATGCAGGAGCACGGAGGGCAAGTGGTCCCATGACCTCTTTGTGCTTAGGAGTTAGACCGGCGGGGTGGCCTCTCTGCTGAGCTTAGGTGGGGTTGCGACGTGTCGATATTCCGAGGTCGGACATGACCCAGAAAAGTGTGTCCGGCTAGAGTGTTATCGAGCGCGTCGGGGAATATGTTGTGCACCCGTATAGGTAAGAACTTATCTATTCGAATAGCCGTGTCCACGGTTACAGGACGACTTGGATTTGTGCCCTTATCTTATACAACTACAAATGTTACTTAACTGGAATTAGTTGCCCCGTGAATGCTTCCTCGCAGGGAGTCGAGGGAGGATCTCTGGGCGTGACCTCATATTAATATTGCTACAACAATATGACTATTTAATTGTGTTATACCTGTTCTACTCTCGTCTATCGTTGCAAGATCCTGAAGATGCTAGTCTTCGATATGACTAGGCCTTCTCCCTCTTTTCTCGCATTGCTGCAGTCAGTCCACATATAACGACCCCCCTTCTTTGATACTGATGCATACTTAGAATAGTTCTGATGTAAGACTTGCGAGTACTTTGGATGAGTACTCACCGTTTCTTTGCTCCCCCTTTGTCCCCTTGATCCGTTGTTGCGACCAGATGATGGAGCCTAGGAGATGAAGGTTCCCGCCGCCGACGACTGCTACCCCGACGGTGCCTACTACTACGTGGAGGCCGCTGAAGACTAGGAGTAGTTAGGAGGTTCCGAGGCAGGAGGCCTCGCCTCATTCGATTGTTGTATCTTTTGTGCTAGCCTTCTCTAAGGCACCCCATGTTTTATGTTTGTACTCAAATATTGTTGCTTCCATTGACTCGTGTGTTTATCGAGCTTCCGTATTCTAGCCCTCGAGGCCCCTGGCTTGTAATATGAAGCTGGTATTGTTTTATTTGTGTCTAGAGTTGTGTTGTGATATCTTCCCGTGGGTCCTTGAGTTTGATCATACGCATTTGCGTGTATGATTAGCGTACGATTAAACGGAGGGCGTCACACATCGCTACTTCTTGGGCCATATGTGTAACTGGCATATGTGGCCCAAAATGTTAACAAGAAGGAGGCCCACCTGGAGGGCCCAACATCAAAGGCCCAGGAGCCAATTCTTAAGGTGGGAGACTGAAATCTAATACAGATATGCCTCCTTCAATGGAACACTAGCATTCTCTAAAATAGTAATGACATTGTTAGAGTGAGAAGTTTCTTGTGGTACTTGAATGTCCATGTTATCCTGAAGAGGTTGAAGCGGGTCATTTAACTGCAGAAATTCTCCATCCTCAATTTCAACATCAACCAATTCATTTTGTTGAGGTACACACATGGCCCAATGCCCAAAACCTTCTTCATTTTCCACTCGATCTTCCTGAAGATCATTGTCATCCATCAATAAGCGTTGAGGAATGGGACCCACCATATGGTTGTTCTCATTAGGATGGAAGTGCTCTACATTTGGCAAAATGTGGAGTAGTGAGGTCATATTAACATCTGGCTCTATAGAGTGCCTCTCTTATATGTAGGTACATCCATGCCATTTTTTTGAGCTGAAACCATATAACAATAGTTCTACATTGTTTTTCCATTAATATAATATAATATGTACAAAATATCAATAAAGGTAAAGGACAATCCTTTAGGTATCTAACCAATTCCTGCTCTTGCAATCGTGGTAACTGTTTTAATGTAAGTTTATTCTAAATATTAGATGCAATCCAATCTCTTAGATGAACTAGATTGTTTTTCTTCACTCCATGTTCATGAAAAAATAACTATTTTTTCATAAGAAATTTCCAAGACTCCATACTTTGTGCTTCTCTTGTGAATATATTACTATTTCTCTGTATCCAAATGTTCCAGCATCCTGTGATGATGATGTCAAGAGAAACTGACTGCGGAAAAGCTTCCATTGCCACAAAAGTGTCATCACAGAATGAAGTTCCTCTTTTTCGGCCAGGGCTGATTCTTTGCCAGCAATCTTGTGCATGGCTGCAGTCCCAGAGTAGGTGATAAGTGGTCTCTCCAGGCCCTTCATTACAAAATACACATTTATAGCAATCTAGGTGCATATTTATTCTCTTGAGAAGGTTTCTTGTGTTAGGTCTATCATGAAGAAATAACCAAAACTACATTTGGTGTCTTCTTCCTACAGCTCCGTTCCATAGCTGAGCATAAATATGAGGAGCCATTGGATCCGTGGCTAGAGCCTGATAAATATTTGTGGAAGAGTATTTTTCTCTTTCTCCAGTTGCCTTCCATTTGTTAGGATTATTTGGGTTACTATGTTCCATGACGAGGTCTTGTAGCTCATGAACTTGTTGAAAGGTTATAGTTGATAGAGGTGTGGAAATGATCACTGATGTTGTTGTTATTGAGAATAGAGGCCAATCACTAATTTTTATATTTGGCAAATGGGTGCACTTCTGGGAACTTCATTGCAGGTGGAAGAGTGAGCCATTTATCATGCTATAACTGAATACAATCTCCTAGACCAGTAGTGCCGATTGCAGTTGTTTTGAAAGCTGGCAACAGCTTGAGATTGGCTTTCCACCATGAGGATCCAGTCATTCTTGTACCTGGGAGTTGCTGGGTGTAATAAGAGTTCCATATGAGTTGTACCCAAGGCAGATGTTTCTTGTTTAAAAACCTATGGGTATTCTTCATTAGCAGGGATTTATTATGGTTTTCCACATCAAGAATTCCTATCCCTCCTTGTTTATTGGCTTTGCACGCTTTTTCCCATGTAATTAGCACAGACTCATATTCTTCCTGTCCATAATTCCTCGAGAATAAATGTGTCATGTATTTGTTAATTTGTTCCACAATGCCCATGGGCATGGTCAAGGTGCTCATGAAGAATATGGGAAGAGCGGAGAAGATAAGTCTTATAAGCTACATTTTTCCATCAATGTTTAGCATTGTATAGCATCCATATAATCTTCTTTCAATGGTTTAACAAATTGATGGAAGTCTTCAATTCTTAGTCTATGAGGTGTAACTCGCAGTCAAAGATATGTAAAGGGGAATTTCCCCAATTTACAGCCCACGAGAGCAATAATTCTGTTCAGATCTTCTATATGCACATGAAGAGGGACCAGAACGGATTTGTGATAGTTGATCTTGAGGTCAGTGTCTGTGGAGAAATGTGAGAGCAAATTGGTGAGCTGTTGTAGCTGCCTGAGATCTGTTGGCATACCAAGATTGTGTCATTAGCATACTGTATCACAAGGAAATCTTGATTTGTGTGGTCACTAATAGGATCTTGAATTAATTGAGCTTGCATTTCTTTGTTCAGAATGGAATGTAGAAATTTAGCAGCTAGCACAAATAATGATGGAGAAAAAGGGTCTCCTTATATTACCCCTCTTTTGCATTTGAAATTTTCCTTAGCACCCCATATAGTAAAACATAAGAATACCTTCTTTCAGAACTCATTTTTACCCAGGAAATCCATTTTTCTCCAAATCCCTTAGCCTTCAATAATTTATAGGATGGTTTCATGCTCTATCATGTCAAAATCTCTTTCAAACTACACTTTTAGAATCACTATTTGTTTTTTCATTGTTTACATTGATGTATATATTCAAAGGCCCAAGTGAGACAGTCTTGAATGGATCTAGACTTGAAAAAACCATATTGATTGGTATGGATCAGTATCTTGATGACTTTTTGTAATATTTTTGCCAATAGCTTAGTGATGATCTCGATTGTGCAGTTCAAAAGGGAGATAGGCGTGAAATCATTGGGAGCTTGTGCATTATCTTTCTTTGGGATAAGAGTAGTGAATGAATTGTTTATTTATTGCAGATTCACTATTCTAGAGTACAAATCTTCAATGAGCTTATAGAAATCTTCCTCTATAATATTTCAACAATTCTTAATGAAACCTCCATTAAAACCATGTGGACTAGGGTCTTTGTCACTAGGCATATTTTTTACCACCTCATAAATTTCTTCCTTGAGGAAAGGAGTCTCAAGCTTTGTGAGATCTAAATCTTTTTCCAATATCTCATAAAACTCAAAGAAATTTGTAGTTGGTGCAAAATTTACTAACCTTTCCTTGAAAGATTTCCATAACATGTGTATTTTTTCCTAGTGATCAAAATGTATATACATGTTATCATCCAAGATCATTGGAATTTGATTATTCCTGTATTCTACATTTACTTTAGCTTCGAAGAATTTTTTATAGTGGCTCTTTGCTTCCAGTAGATACTCTGATATTCCAAGAGTTTTAAGATGGGTCTTTTAACAATTTATCTCACATTCCATTCTTCAATAGTGAGTGCTCTTGCTTCCTCAATGATATCCAACATGGTGATCATCTCATTGGAGTTCTTAATGGCCAAAGCTAGACTTAAGATTTTTCTTGGCCAGATTTTCAAACCATTCTCTATCTTTTAAATTTTGCTCTAATGATCTTTGCACTACTGTTCACATGCATATTTTGATCCCACGTATTTTTTGACTACTTCCTCAAAATCATGCAATTCCATCCAGTAGTTCTCAAATCTGGAAATATTTGATTTGGGTATGTTTGTGCCCACTTGAATAATGCAGGGAACATGATGTGATATGGGTTTTGAAAGATAAGAGGCTGTTGTATTTGAGTAGTTTAGAGACCAAGATTTTTAGGAGAAACACCAATCAATATTTTCCAATAGAGGGGCCTCTTGCATGTTACTCCAAGTGAAATTCATTCCAGTCATAGGTATTTCTAGCAATCCAAGCCCACTTATGGCTGCATTAAAATTCATCATATCATTGAAATTTCCACCCCCTGTCATTTCTATTTTTAGGGTATCTAATAAAGTTGAAATCTTCGAGAAACAACCAATCCTTTTCATCATTCATTTGGATGTTCTCAAATCAGTTAATAAATATAGATATTTCATTTGGTTGACAGGGTCCATAAATATTAGATAAAATCCAACCATTTCCATTCGGTCTAGAGGTGAAGTGTGTTGAAATTGCATATTTGTTTTCAAACACTTTCTCTCCCAGAAAGATGGATCAATTACATACCACAAGCAATCCTCGAGAAGCTCTAATTAAGGAGAGAAACTCAAATTTATTGAGCCTTCTAGGACGGAATTGTTTTAAGAAACTAGAATCAAAGTTTTCCTTCTTTGCTTCTTGTAAACACATGATGTCACATCTTGTTTCCTGAACTATATTAGCAAGATCCGATCACTTTTTACTCCTCTTTAAACCTCTGATATTCTAGTTTAGGATTGTCTACTGTTTGTGCATTTGTGGCATAAATTAAGTACTACATATCTGAACACATACTCTCATAACAATCAACATTCTAGCTAAGATAAGGGCCAAGAAGGTAGCTACATCATAGTTCATATAGTTCTGCATATATCAAACATTTGGGACCAAAAGATGAAGTGTCTTATTACAATTCTCCAATAGATACACGTGATAGATTATCCACACCTAAGGTGGACGCTTTCTACAATCCTTCTAGGTTGCATAATCCTTGCTCCCCCCCTCTTTCTTTCCTACCTCTTTTGACTCCTTATTCTTTTCATCAGTGGCTTCATGGCTTGGAACCTTGCGAAAAGGAGTGTTGAGATCTTTAACAATTATTCCATTAAGGGTGAGAGCATCAGCATGACATGAAAAGTAGTTCTGTTTGGTGCATTCTTTCCTCTTAAAGCCTTTATTAAGATCCGCTAATGTGAAGCTTATCCTTACCAGAGTTTCCACTATTGGAGCTTTATCCAGCCTCTTTCTCTTGAGATGTACCACACTTGTAGTAGAGGCTTTCTCATCCACCACTTAGTTTTCCTAGCATGATTTACTCTATCGAGTATTAAAAGAGACTTCATAACGAGAACTACCAGAATGTTGTGAACGGTGCTGACAAATATGTTTATGATTAGGAAACATTTATCTCGTATTACAAAAGGAATCATAATTTTTGCTTGAGTATCCTTTAATAATAATATCCCACATCTAAGAGGTCATAAATCCTTTTTACAAATCAAATATATTAGGAGATAATAAGGCCATTGTAGGAAAGTTAACCCAGTCCAGAGATACGTGGATTACTTTAGCTCTTTTCCTTTCGGATCAAAGTTCATGTTCCACATCCCAACACTTTCCTGTCTCATTCCTTGAAGTCCCTAGTTATATAGATGTTCTCATGGCAACGTTAATTGGAATTCACGTAGAGATACAACATCAGAATTCAAAGCCATAGAATATTTTCGTTTTTCATTTAATCCAGGAGAGTGCAGTAGCAAGGAACCGATGCTCCAGAAGATTCCCCTTTCATTCCATTGTCATTGTTTGATTTATTTGGTTGTCACATTCATCATCGCATCATGTTCAGCATCCGGATCGCATCGGCACTCTGTTGTTGTCAATTTTAAAAAGCTTGCATTCGTTGTTAGTTGCCGGTTCTCTTTGTTTTTGTTGTTGACCATTTCAGGACCAACCACACACGCACGCGCTCGGGGCATTGTTAAAATCTTGTTTTTAAAAGTATGTATAACACTTTCTCGGATTGGGTTGAAAGTTGGCACACGGTCTTATTATAGTGTAGGTAGGCCGCCTGCCTGATTTCGTCACAATCGGAGTTCATTTGATACCTGAACCGTTAAATGAATAGTGGCACTATAGCCAGTTTAATTGTCAGATGTTTGTGTGTTTAAAATCCTATGTAGGTCCATACAACTTCCCTCTTTTCTCAGCCCAAACCTATCTACACAGACCACTAGACCACCTACCCTACCCCCTTTGTTTTGGACCACCCATTCGAGATCCGACGGTCCGAAAAAGGATGAAATTAGCTAAACCTAGCCCCCATACTATAAATAGACGACCCCCCCCCCCCCCCGTGTATGTTTTCAAACCATAGCAACCCTAGCCTCATTTTCTGCGTTCAGCCGCCAGCCTCCCACCACTCAGCCGCCTCCCTCCTCTAGCCACGGCCCGCCACGCCCAACTGGGGCCCGCCCGGGCCCGGAGTCATGCCGTTGCCCGCAGCCGCAAGGGAGCTGAAGGTTGGTCCTCCGATGCCATGGAGCCGAGGCTCCCAATCTCACCGTTGCCCATCTTCCTCGCCAGCCCCGACAGCCATCAAACCTTGCCGGACAAGCTGCCGCCGGTGACCAGGAATGAGACCGGACCTCCGCCCCTCGCCTCTCTGTCCTGTTCTCACTCTCTATCCCTCTCCTAACCAAATCTCTCTCTCCCTTCTTTGTACATGGGCCATGGAGGAACATTGGATGTTTTTGCTAACGGGATCACATCATTAGGAGAATGATGGGATGGACAAGACCCAATCCTAAGCATAGCACAAGGTCGTGTAGTTCGTTTGCTAGAAGTTTTCTAATGTCAAGTAGTATTTCCTTAGACCATGAGATTGTGGAACTCTCGGATACTATAGGAATGCTTTGGGTGTATCAAACGTCACACGTAACTGGGTGTATCAAACGTCACACGTAACTGGGTGACTTTGGTACGAATCGAGACAAGGATTTGTCACACCCTATGACGGAGAGGTATCTGTGGGCCCACTTGGTAATACATCATCATATTAAGCTCAATGTGACTAAGGAGTTAGTCACGAGATCATGTGTTATCGAACGAGTAAAGAGGCTTGCCAGTAACGAGATTGAACAAGGTATAGGGATACTGATGATCGAATCTCAGGCAAGTACTATACCGATGGACAAAGGGAATTGTATACATGATTAAGTGAATCCTCGACATCGTGGTTCGTCCGATGAGATCATCGTGGAACATGTGGGAGCCAATACAGGTAACCAGATCCCACTATTGGTTATTGGCCGGAGAGGTGTCTCGGTCATGTATGCATGGTTCCCGAACTCGTAGGGTCTACACACTTAAGGTTCGGTGATGCTAGAGTTGTATTGGGAAATTGTATATGCTTACCGAAAGTTCTTCGGAGTCTCGGATGAGATATCAGACGTCATGAGGAGTTCCGGAATAGTGCGAAGGTGAAGATTTATATATGGGAAGTCCAGTTTCGTTCACCGGAAAGGTTTCACATTTTATCGATATTGTACAAGGACCACCGAAAGGGTTCTGCGGGTCCACCGGGAGGGGACACCTGTCCCTGAGGGCCACATGGGCCGAAAGAGGGAGGGAACCAGCTTCGTGGTGGGCTGGTGCGCACCACCCAAGGGCCCAAGGAGCCTAGGGTTAGAAACCCTAGGGCGTGGGGGCTCCCTCCCACCAACTTGGGAGGCAAGCCTCCCCCTTGTCCGCCGCCGCCCCCTCCAAGGTCATCTAGGGGTGGCCGACCCCCTCTCCCCTTTCTCCTATAAATACAGGAGGGCTGAGAGGGCTGCAGACACACCTGAATTCTCTCCACCTGGCGCAGCCCTACACCTCCTACATTTCCTCCTCCACAGCGCTTGGCGAAGCCCTGCTGGAGAACCACAAGCTCCACAACCACCACGCCGTCGTCGTTGCCGGAGCTGTACCTCAAACTTCTCCCCCCTTGCTGGATCAAGGAGGAAAAGTCCTCGGGCTATACATGTGTTGAACACGGAGGCACCATTCGTTCGGTGCTTGGATCATATCTTCCGTGATTTGAATCGCCGCGAGTACGACTCCATCAACCGCGTTCATAGTAACGCTTCCGATCAACAATCTTCAGCGGCATGAAGATGATCTCCCTCTCTCTTGTTGCTAGAATCTCCTAGATTGATCTTGGTGACACGTAGGAAAATTTTGAATTATTACTACATTCCCCAACGGTTGCATCATGAGCTAGGTCTATGCGTAGATTCTATGCACGAGTAGAACACAAGTAAGTTGTGGGCGATGATTTGGTCAATTTGCTTACTGTTACTAGTCCTATCTTGATTCGGCCGCATTGTGGGATGAAGCAGCCCAGACCGACTTTACACGTACGATTATGTGAGACTGGTTCCACGGCCTGACATGCACTTGTTGCATAAGGTGTCTAGCGGGTGTCTGTCTCTCCCACTTTAGTCGTATCGGATTTGATGAAGAGGGTCTTTATGCAGGGTAAATAGCAATTGGCATATCACCGTTGTGGCTGTAACATAGGTGAGAAACGTTCTTGCTAGAAACCCATAGCAGCCATGTAAAACTTGCAACAACAATTAGAGGACGTCTAACTTGTTTTTGCAGGGTATGCTATGTAATGTGATATGGCCAAAACAATGTGATGAAATATATGTGATGTATGGGATTGATCATGTTCTTGTAATAGGAATCACGACTTGCATGTCGATGAGTATCACAACTGGCATGAGCCATAGGAGTTGTCCTAATTTATTGTATGACCTGTGTGTCAATCAAAAATGCCATATAATTACTTTACTTTATTGCTAACTGTTAGCCATAGTAGTGGAAGTAATAGTTGGCAAGACAACTTCATGAAGACACGATGATGGAGATCGTGATGATGGAGATCATGGTGTCGTGCCAGTGACGATAGTGATCATGTCATGCCCCGAAGATGGAGATCAAAGGCGCAAGGTGATACTGGCCATATCATGTCACTTTATGATTTGCATGTGATGTTTATCATGTTTTTACATCTTATTTTATTAGAACGATGGTAGTAAATAAGATGATCCCTCACTAAAATTTCAAGAAACGTGTTCCCCCTAAGTGTGCACCATTATGAGGATTGTTGTTTCGAAGCACCACGTGATGATCAGGTGTGATAGATTCTAAAGTTTGCATACAACGGGTGTAAGCCAGATTTACACACGCGAAACACTTAGGTTGACTTGACGAGCCTAGCATGTACAGACATCGCCTGGGAACACAAGAGACCGAATGGTCGAGCATGAATCATATAGTTGATATGATCAACATGGAGATGTTCACCATTGAAGCTAAACTCAACTCACGTCATGATCGGACTTGAGTTAGTAGATTCTGGTCATGCGACACTCGAATGGCTAGAGGGATGTCAATTTGAGTGGGAGTTATTAAGTAATATGATTAATTGACCTCATTATCATGAACATAGTCCGTTTAGTTCTAGTTTTCGTTGTAGCTCTACTGTCTTTAATATGTTCCTTGAGAAAATTTAGTTGAAAGATGATAGTAGCAATCATGCGGACTAGGTCCTTAAACTGAGGATTGTCCCCATTGCTGCATAGAAGGCATATGTCCGTAATGCATCGCTCGGTGTGCTAAACCCCGAACGGCATCTGTAGATGTTGCGAACATCTGGCATACACATTTTCGATGACTACATGATAGTTCAGTGCATAATGCTTAAACGTCTTAGAATTGAGGCGCTAAAGACGTTTCAAATGTCGCGGGACATACGAGATGTTCCAAGTGATGAAATAGGGATTTCAGGCTCGTGCCGTTGTTGAGAGGTTGTCGGGACCCCGATCCTAAGCCATAGGAATCCAGGCTGTAACACATCGCATCGCTTTGTGGTCTCACGCACGGTTAACTCCACGGCTGCATCCTTACCTTACCCGGGACCGTTTGCGTCTTTTGACTCACGTATGCGATAGTGTTGCTAGCAATCCAATGTCAAAGAACCCGGATTGACATGTCTAGTCATAAACCAAAGTGGCAGTACCGCACAAGGACAGGCATACATGACCCATCAAAGCAGGTGTCGGTCATCAGCGAATGTAGACGAGTCGTAGCAAGCTACAAGGACTCCATTACATCGCGTGACATTTCCCCAAAGGGGACAGACACAGCAGCTGAGAAGGACACATGCCGGTCAACCAATGTGTCCGGAGTAGTAGCGAACTACCAAGGCTCGTTGGATCACAAAGGGGCATTTCCTTGTAAGGAGTGCTACTAAAGTTCACGACTAGGTAATCGAACCCCATACATATCAAGTACGACACACGTACGCATGGCATACCGATATGTATAGATACATCGATGGCATCACAACATAACCATAAACATACAAACTTTATTTAAGAGGCTCGGAAGAGCCACACACATAATATTACACATCAAGGGTCTCACGACCCATAATAGCAGTCATTCATTACAAGCCAGCGGAAGAGTCATAAACTGTCTGAGTACAGACAGGGCAACTAGAAGGCACATGGCCTGACTATAATACAGATCCAACATAGGGCCAGATCGTAGCTGGGACACCAGCTACTCATCGTTGTCGATGTCTACGAAGAACCCTCCATTTGGGTCATTAGCAACCTCTGCAACATGTATTAAGAAAACATGAGTACGAAGGTACTCAGCAAGACTTTAGGACAACTAACTACTCATGCAAGGTATCAAAAGGTATTGTGGGGTTTCATGCAGAAAGCCAGCATTTGACTCGTGGCTAGACAACTTACATTTTGAAATTATTTTTTTACAACTTGATTTCTCGCACACGAGTCCACTAACACCACAACAATACACTATCGTGGAATCATTCCGTCTCCATACGGAAATGCCGTCCACAACACTCACGCTTATCTTGACAATTTTATGAGCAGCCATTGAAGTTATCTATGAACAACATATGTCTCCAAGTAGTCCATATCCGCGGACGCGGCTATTCGAATAGATCATAACCCTGCAGGGGTGTACTTCGTCACACACGCTCTCGCCACTTATCGCCATGTGCACGTCATGCACCTCGGCAACCTTCAAGCGGAAGCCCAGCGAGGGAGTCGGCCACGACCGTTAACCACACTAGTACCTAGTCCAGGTTTATCGCCTATCTGAGAGTGACCCGTACGGAAGTCCGGCCGAGGTTTCCGCCACGGCCTCAAACGATGTGCGCAGGGTTCCCAAGCCCACCATCTGGGTGCCACTTGGTACACCGTGCCACTGCCTACCGCATCACGGTCCACCTCTCAGGTCAGCACCATGCACGGCCTCCAGCATTACTATAAACACCAGAAACTACTTGCAACTCCTCGACCGAGTACTACGCGGTTAATATGCCGAGCGGGGTCATATTTCAGGGCCCAGCATGTGGTAGTATCTAGTCTTGGATTACATACACGAAACTCAGTTCCTAAGGACGGTTCCAATGAAACAACCCGCCATGTACTCCTACACAGCCTTTCACCGGTACCTTTACCAAATCAAGTTCAACACACAACCTTTGCTCACCGAACGCATTCTCACAATTCTGTTCATCTCCCAGATGACAGACCATACACAACTCTAAGCATAGCATGCATAACAGGATAAGGCACATCATAGCTCAAGCAACTATCAGGTATGCTAGGTTGCAAGGTTCGGCTATTTACTGTGACAAGGTTAGGTCATGCAAAGGAAGTGGGTTCAACTAACGTGGCAAAAGCAGTTAAAGCATTTGATCCCAATGCAATAAATAAGTGCAGGAGCAAGAACATGGGAATTATCGGGATGATCAAAAGGGTTGCTTGCCTTGTTGCTCAGAGGAGGAACGATATCCGTCAGACGGATATTCGGTGGAATCCGAGGGTGCGGAGCCTACCGAGATGAATGGCAACAATTAATAACAATCATATGCAATCAAAATGATGCATGAGCATGGCATGAGAATGCAAGGTGGTATTATTATAATCAACATGTGTTAGGTTTGAAGTTGACTTGAATCACATTCAAAATCAATTCGAACGAGGTAGTCTCGGATACCGGTTTAATTGATTCGACCTGATGCTCAGATCAATTTGATGTTAGCATGCATGAGTTGTCATGTTAAGGTACTGATTTGTAACTAGGACAGTGTGTGATCATTGCATTCATAATGAAATTTGAATAATTTTCCAAATTCCATTTAAAAAGTAAATATAAGAATTGAATTATTCCTTATTCCACATTTTAGGGTTCTGTAACTTTTTCAAACATGGTTGAAAATAGCATAATCAGAATCCTTGAATTTTTCTGATACTTTTTCATATATAAATTATTTTCATTGGAGTTACAGATTAATTTCTATGATTTTTACAAGTTTTAGCAATTTACTGGAATTATTTCTATACTGGAAATTCTTTTTATTGCATCAGACTGACGTCAGCAGGTCAGCCGACCTGTTCAGGTCAAACCTGACAGGGGGGACCCACTGGTCAGCCTCTCTAGGACTAATCCCGCGCTGACCAGTCCCTAAACCGAGTTGACTTGGCCTTGGGCCCACTGTCAGCGAGAGATTAAGCTCCTAATCTACTGGGTTAGCTTTGCCATGTCGACCCCCACCGGAGCATGGCCGGCGGCGACCACGGGCGAGGCAGAGGGCTCGCCGGAGGAAGCTAGACTGCGCATCGGTCGTCGGCTTTGGGCGCAGAAAGCAGCTACGGATAGCTGGTGCAACGCCGCATCTAGCGGGGGCATCAGGGGAAGCTAGGGTCGCCGGAAGGGGCGCCGGCGACGAGCCGAAGCGGCGGCCGAAGCTCGGCCTTCTATGAGAGACGGCTCTAGGGCACGGGGAGGGCAGCTGGAGGGCTCATCGCACTCCTGGAGGCTCCAGGAGCTCGAACCCTAGCTCGAGCGCGTGGATCAGACACCACAGTGACGGTGACGACATGATCGGCGGCGAGGAGCTCTCGGCCTTGGTGGGGAACGGGGCTACGATGCACGTAAGAGCGTGGGGCGAGAGGGGAAACGATGACGAGCTCACCGCGGTTCCGATGGTGTTGTTGAGGGGCTCGGGGGTGCGCCGGAGGGAGCGAATCGACGGGAGAGGTCCGGCGGCCGGAGGTGGAAGACGATGGCGTTGGGGCGATGCAGAGCTCGGGGAAGCTTCGGCGTCTGCAGAGAGGACCGGCGCGACGAGGTGGAGCTAACGGCGTGCTCAGCAAGAGGAGGCTAAGGCAAGGGGCACGGGCAGCTCGAGCTTTGCTCGGCTCCAATGGCGGCAGCAGGGAGGAGGAAGAGATCCGGGAGGAGGGAGAGAGCCGACGCTGGGAATGGATAGGTGAGGCCTCGGGGAGCTTATCCCTGGCCTTGCCAGCACGAGGCGGAGGCCAGGCAGGCGCACAGGTGCGTGGCCGCGCCGGAGGAGGCGGCGGCCACCTCCTGCTCCTACTGGCGCGAGGGAGACGACAGGAGCTGGGATGGGCCGGGCCAGGCTAGGCGACAGGTAAGAGTTTCCCATTTTTTTTTCTATTTTTGTTTCTGTTTTAGCTTCTTCAATATTTTGCTATTTATTTCAGCTCCAAAAAAATTGCAAAAACTATTTTAAACACACCTGAATATTTGTTATAATATTCCCAACCATTTCCAAAGTTTTCAACATTTTTGAAAATTTATAGTTTCTGATTTCAACTTTAAAGTTTGAAACCAGTGGCTTTTTGCATTTATTTAAAATGCTTAAAGTGTCAAGAAAATAGTTTTCTCCAATGCTTATTTACTTTCATGATTTATCAGAAAGTTTGAACATTTCTTGAGGCCATTTTGGTTTCATTGATTTTAACTAGTTTGAGATTTTCATTATTTGAAGTAGTGGCTAGGGTTTTGAGTTTTTCCTTTGCCACTTTCTTGATCTTGTTGGAAAATCTTAGATGCAAATGCAAAGTAGACATGAGCACAAGACTAACTTGCTTAAGGGTTAGGGATGTGACAACTCACCCCCACTCAAAAGAATCTCGTCCCGAGATTTAGAAGTCGTCGGGAATAACGCAGGATATTCAAGTCGGAGACGATCCTCTCTTTCCCAAGTTGCCTCCTTTTCAGAATGGTTTGACCATTGAACTTTAAGAAACTTGAGGTTTCGACGTCGAGTGGTACGCTCAGCTTGATCAAGAATACGCACGGGGTATTCTCGGTATGAAAGGTTATCCTGGAGATCAAGCGTTTCGTGGTCCACTTCACGGATAGGATCCGAAAAGCAACGCCTGAGTTGCGAGACGTGGAAAACATCATGAACCTTGGAAAGATACGGAGGAAGTTCCAACTGGTAGGCAACTTCTCCTCGTTTGGCAAGAATGCGAAAAGGACCAATGTAACGAGGAGCCAATTTGCCCTTGATACCGAATCGATGGGTACCCTTCAAAGGTGTAACCCGAAGGTAAGCCTTCTCGTCAACTTCAAAGGTCACAACCTTATGATGACGATCATATTGGCTCTTTTGACGAGACTGGGCTGTTTTCAACTTTTCACGAATAACGCGAACCTGCTCTTCTGCATCCTGGATCATATCCGGGCCAAAGAGTTGCCTCTCTCCGGTTTCTGACCAATTAAGAGGTGTCCGACATCTTCGTCCATAGAGAACTTCAAAAGGGGCTTTGCCCAAGCTTGATTGGTAACTATTGTTATAAGCGAATTCGGCGAATGGAAGACACTTCTCCCAATTCATACCGAACGAAATAACACAAGCTCGGAGCATATCTTCTAGGATTTGATTCACTCTTTCTACTTGACCACTTGATTGAGGATGGAAAGCAGTGCTAAAAGATAGGTGAGTCCCCATGGCATTCTGAAAACTTTCCCAGAAGCGAGAAGTAAAGATACTTCCGCGGTCCGAGTTAATCTCCAGGGAAACACCATGAAGAGACACTATTCGGGAGATATATAACTCTGCTAGCTGGCTAGCTGTTATACTCTCACGAACCGGAAGAAAATGAGCCACTTTGGAAAGACGGTCAATGACCACAAAGATAGCATTATTTCCTTTCTTGGTCTTGGGAAATCCGGTAATGAAATCCATGCTAACTTTATCCCATTTCCATTCAGGAATAGCTAAAGGCTGAAGGGTGCCAGCAGGCCTTTGATGTTCTGCCTTAACTCCACGACAAACGTCGCAGTTAGCAACGAACTCAGCAATTTCTCTCTTCATCCTAGTCCACCAGAACCTTTGGTATAGGTCCTGATACATCTTAGTACTACCGGGATGAATGGTGAGAGGAAAATCATGAGCCTCCTTAAGGATTAACTGCCTTAGATGTGGGTTCTTAGGAACCACTAAACGATTCTGGAAGAACACCACACCTTGATCGTTCATGGAAAATTCTTTAGCGTTTCCGCTAAAAATATTCTCCTTGATCCGTGATATACCCTTGTCACGCTTTTGGCCAGCTATAATTTGATCCTTAAGAGTAGGCTTCGCCACCAGGGTAGAAAGGAATCCTTGAGGAACAATATGAAGATTCAACTTCTGAAAGTCCTCATGGAGATGTGGTTGACCTTGTTGTAGCATCAAATTGTTACAATAAGATTTACGACTTAGTGCATCAGCCATAACATTGGCCTTCCCCGGGGTGTAAGTTATCCCTAAGTCGTAATCCGAGATCAACTCAACCCACCGTCTTTGCCTGAGATTCAAATCCGGCTGGGTGAAGATATATTTCAGACTTTGGTGATCAGTGAATATTTCGCAACGATTACCCAGAAGGTAATGTCGCCAGGTTTTAGTGCATGGACCGCAGCTGCAAGCTCAAGGTCATGTGTGGGATAGTTATCCTCATGTGGACGCAACTTTCGAGATGCGTATGCGATCACATGACGATCTTGCATGAGAATGCAACCTAATCCTTGTCGCGAGGCGTCGCAATAGATAACAAAGTCCTTAGAAAAATCTGGTGGTAGCAACACAGGTGCAGAAGTCAGGCGTCTTTTCAGTTCCTGAAAACTATGCTCACACTTTGGTGTCCACTCGAACTTTTTGTCCTTCTTGAGGAGTTCAGTTAGAGGCTTTGCAACCTTGGAGAAATTCTCGACAAAGCGGCGACAATAGCTCGCTAGACCAAGAAAACTCCTAACTTGCTTAACCGATTCAGGTTGAGTCCAATCAAGGACAACTTGAACTCTCTCGGGATTGACAGCAATACCCTTACCAGAGATTACGTGGCCTAGATAGGTCACTTCTGGTAACCAGAATTCACATTTTGAAAATTTGGAATAAAGGCGATGCTCTCGAAGTTTCATCAATACCAACCTTAGATGCTCGGCATGTTCTTGTTTATTCTTCGAGTAGATGAGAATATCATCGAGGTATAATACGACGAATTTATCCAAATACTCCATGAAGATTGAATTCATCAGACGAGAGAAGGTGGCTGGGGCATTGGTTAAACCGAAGGACATAACGGTGTACTCATATTCGCCATAACGAGTAACAAAAGCCGTTTTTGGAATGTCCCCGTTCTTAATCTTGATTGGATGGTATCCCAACCTCAAATCCATTTTGGAGAAGACTGAGGATCCAGCGAGCTGATCGTACAGATCGTTGATCCTGGGGAGCCGATACTTGTTCTTTATGGTGACCAGATTAACTGGTCGGTAATCTACAACCATCCGATCCGTTCCGTCTTTCTTCTTGACGAAGAGGACGGGGCAAGCCCAAGGAGAAGAGCTAGGACGAATGAAACCCTTGTTAAAGGCCTCATCTAATTGCTTCTTAAGTTCGGCTAGCTCCAGGGGTGCCATCTTATATGGTCTTCTGGCTATTGGGACAGTTCCCGGAACAAGATCTATCACGAACTCTACATCTCTGTCATGTGGAATTCCTGGCAGTTCCTCTGGAAAGACATCCGGGAAGTCACGGACTACCAGAATGTCTTCGAGTTCCGGAAGAGGGTTGGCATTTAAGGAATAGAGTTGGCATTTGGCAACTCGAGTGGAGACATTTACTATCTCACCCGAGGGATGGGTAAGCTGGACATTTCTAGAATGAGTATCAATCTTGGCATACTGAGCTGACATCCAATCCATGCCCAAGATGATATTAATATCCGAAGATTTCAAGGCTATCAATGAGGCTAGAAAAACTAGCCTATCTACTAGAATTTCATTGTCATAGGTTATCCTAGAGGTTTGCCATTTACTACCAGGGGTTTGGACAACCAATGGGATTGGCATATCACAAAAAGACATGTTATGCAACTGTGCATAACTTTCTGAAATGAAGGAATGAGAAGACCCAGTGTCAAAGAGAACGGACGCTGGGTGATGATTAACAAGAAGCATACCCAGCATGACGTCGGGATCCTCTGCAGCTTCTTCTGCTGACACATAGTTCACACGGCCACGTGCAGGAATTGGCTTCACATAATAAGCTTTGCCCGACTTGGCTTGCCCGACGGACTTTCCGGGTTGCTTGGCACCCACATTCTAAGGACACTCACGGGAATAGTGCCTTGGTTCTCCACACTTGTAGCATATCACCTGGTTGGCACGTGGTGCAGCATTGCTAGCTGGACCACCATAAGCTTTTGATGGAGGGTTGGCCTGATTCGTCTGAGGCGCCACGTAGGATGGCCTCGGAGTGTATCTTGGCGGCAGAGAACTGTTTGGAACCCACAGCCTGTGTTTTGGAAACGCGTAACCAGAAGATGAGCCAAAGTCACGGGAGTGCTTCCTTGTGGCCTCGAAATCAGTATGACCAGTCTCGGCACTGATCGCTTTGTTGACCAGGGCTTGAAAGCTTGCACACTCATGGAGGCGCAGGTCACGACAGAGCTCAGGGCTCAGACCCTTACGAAACCTTGCTTGCTTCTTGGCGTTAGTAGACACCTCCTCTGTTGCATAGCGGACGAGGTTACCGAACTCGCGGCTATAGGCATCCACAGACAACTTGCCCTGAGTGAAGGCACATAACTCCTCTCTCTTTCTGTCCATCAGGCCCTCTGGAATATGGTGCAGACAAAAAGCTGCACTGAAGTCTGCCCATGTGGCCACTGGTTCAGCGGGACGCATAGCTTCAAAATTCTCCCACCACAGATTGGTGGGTCCTTCCAGGAAATACGCTGCAAAGGTGACCTTGTCGGCCTCAGACACATTCACAGAGCGAATCTTGCGTGAGATGCTGCACAGCCAGTCATCAGCGTCGAGGGGATCGACGGAATGATGAAACTGTGGAGGATTCAGCTTCACAAAGTCATTGAGGGACACTACGGCATTCCTAGGCTGTCAAGCCGTATTCTATTCAATACGCTCTAGCAGTCGATTGGTCTCCCTTTTGTTTCTTTCTACCTCAAGCATCACTTCCACCAGAGAAGGCGGGTGAGGCAGGTCTTCCTGCGACGCTTGACTACCCTCACCTTGCTCATGAGCAGGGGCACGGTTCAACCTGGTGAACACCATCCTGACAAACAAACTCATAGCTTAGACCAATATCATATCAATACTAACTATGGAGTAAGAATGTACTGAACACACGGAATGCGGAAATGAATATCCAAACAGCATGGTAACAAGCAACTGCTATATATACACCATGGTTCATACACACCCTTACATAGTTCAGTACACCCTTAACCGAGGGGCAAACTACTGAAATTGTGAAACTACTCATCAGAGGCTTACAAGCTTCCTATACATTATTTATCTAGGCCTCCGGAAATCATTTCACTTTACATGCATACTTCACAAGTCATGCAGGACTGTGAACGTACGGCTACTACCATACTATCCTTCCGCTCACAGCTCAGGCATCCGCATAGAACATCTCATAGAGATTACCAGCTCAACCTGCTGATCAGGAAACACTCTAGCCTGAGATCCCTGGGATCCATAAGGACACGGATGTGGCCTTGGTCCCCTGACTGGTGGTAAGAGGGGTCCCCGAAGAGGTGTGACTCCTCCTATAGCTGGCCAGTCAACGTGAGCCGGAAGATGGGTCCTAACAGGGTTCAGCATCTCCATCTCTCCATACCCTGTCTGGACTACCGGTGCCAGCTGCGTCAAAGCTGTCCACAGACGGGCACGGGTAGCATAAAGCTCCATACGGAGAGCACGAGCATCCCTGTCTCCGTTCTCTAGCATCTCAACAGTGGACTGCAGAAGTGGATCCTCCATAGAAGAATCAAAATAGACTCCACTGAGGTATCCCTCTTCACCAGGCTGAGAGGCCGGAACATAGCAGAACTCTGAATTCTGCAGTAGTGCATGTCTCGCTCTCATAATGGTCAGCATTGAATAGGCAGCATCTTGTACTGCCATGTCAACAGTGACCCCCAACCCATAGGACCAATGGATTGGCTTCTCCGCTCCAGGGTAATCTGGAAATACCCTAACAGTGCAGATGTACTGGCTCTGGTTGAAGTCTCGGTACTGTTCCTCCACTGTGTACTCGGGGTACCAGCGCTAACCGCACACCGAAATCACCCTGACCAGCATGGCCGTATGACCCGACACATCAATGCACCTGGTCAGACGTACCACCTAACGAGAAGGACGGCCAGGCATCTGTAAATAGAGAGTAATGCAAAAGCATTAGAGCTCTGAATACAAAATTGGGCAGTATAACGACTGTAAATGCTCAAAAACAAATTTTGAGACAACCCAAAATGGAATAGCGTAACCACTCAACTATCAAGTTCAACTCTATGATCATCAAACTTACTTCCTGCTTCCTAGGAATAAAAGAAACCAATATCCCTTGACCTGTAGTCCTATAATCTACCGATCAGAAACACGAGCCTAGGAGAAGATGAGTAACCTAGTCCTTAATTCCCGGAGAAAAGACGAGAATGACCAGAATAGAATAACTTGAGAAGAGAACAAGAGTCTTACGTTCCCTTCCACAAACAATTCCCTTATATATAACTAAAGCAATTCTAGACTCAACTTCGACCAGTTTGGCTTAGTAATCCTACAGTCAGTCAGGCTCTGATACCAACGCTGTCGGGACCCCGATCCTAAGCCATAGGAATCCAGCCTGTAACACATCGCATCGCTTTGTGGTCTCACGCACGGTTAACTCCACGGCTGCAGCCTTACCTTAGCCGGGACCGTTTGCGTCTTTTGACTCACGTATGCGATAGTGTCTCTAGCAATCCAATGTCAAAGAACCCGGATCGACATGTCTAGTCATAAACCAAAGTGGCAGTACCGCACAAGGACAGGCATACATGACCCATCAAAGCAGGTGTCGGTCATCAGCGAATGTAGACGAGTCGTAGCAAGCTACAAGGACTCCATTACATCGCGTGACATTTCCCCAAAGGGGACAGACACAGCAGCTGAGAAGGACACATGCCGGTCAACCAATGTGTCCGGAGTAGTAGCGAACTACCAAGGCTCGTTGGATCACAAAGGGGTATTTCCTTGTAAGGAGTGCTACTAAAGTTCACGACTAGGTAATCGAACCCCATACATATCAAATACAACACACGTACGCATGGCATACCGATATGTATAGATACATCGATGGCATCACAACATAACCATAAACATACAAACTTTATTTAAGAGGCTCGGAAGAGCCACACACATAATATTACACATCAAGGGTCTCACGACCCATAATAGCAGTCATTCATTACAAGCCAGCGGAAGAGTCATAAACTGTCTGAGTACAGACAGGGCAACTAGAAGGCACATGGCCTGACTATACTACAGATCCAACGTAGGGCCAGATCGTAGCTGGGACACCAGCTACTCGTCGTCGTCGATGTCTACGAAGAACCCTCCATTAGGGTCATTAGCAACCTCTGCAACATGTATTAAGCAAACATGAGTACGAAGGTACTCAGCAAGACTTTAGGACAACTAACTACTCATGCAAGGTATCAAAAGGTATTGTGGGGTTTCATGCGGAAAGCCAGCATTTGACTTGTGGCTAGACAACTTACATTTTGAAATTATTTTTTTACAACTTGATTTCTCGCACACGAGTCCACTAACACCACCACAATACACTATCGTGGAATCATTCCGTCTCCATACGGAAATGCCGTCCACGACACTCACGCTTATCTTGACAATTTTATGAGCAGCCATTGAAGTGATCTATGAACAACATATGTCTCCAAGTAGTCCATATCCGCGAACGCGGCTATTCGAATAGATCATAACCCTGCAGGGGTGTACTTCGTCACACACGCTCTCGCCACTTATCGCCATGTGCACGTCATGCACCTCGGCAACCTTCAAGCGGAAGCCCAGCGAGGGAGTCGGCCACGACCGTTAACCACACTAGTACCTAGTCCAGGTTTATCGCCTATCTGAGAGTGACCCGTACGGATGTCCGGCCGAGGTTTCCGCCACGGCCTCAAACGATGTGCGCAGGGTTCCCAAGCCCACCATCCGGGTGCCACTTGGTACACCGTGCCACTGCCTACCGCATCACGGTCCACCTCTCAGGTCAGCACCATGCACGGCCTCCAGCATTACTATAAACACCAGAAACTACTTGCAACTCCTCGACCGAGTACTACGCGGTTAATATGCCGAGCGGGGTGATATTTCAGGGCCCAGCATGTGGTAGTATCTAGTCTTGGATTACATACACGAAACTCAGTTCCTAAGGACGGTTCCAATGAAACAACCCGCCATGTACTCCTACACAGCCTTTCACCGGTACCTTTACCAAATCAAGTTCAACACACAACCTTTGCTCACCGAACGCATTCTCACAATTCTGTTCATCTCCCAGATGACAGACCATACACAAATCTAAGCATAGCATGCATAACAGGATAAGGCACATCATAGCTCAAGCAACTATCAGGTATGCTAGGTTGCAAGGTTTGGCTATTTACTGTGACAAGGTTAGGTCATGCAAAGGAAGTGGGTTCAACTAACGTGGCAAAAGCAGTTAAAACATTTGATCCTAATGCAATAAATAAGTGCAGGAGCAAGAACATGGGAATTATCGGGATGATCAAAAGGGTTGCTTGCCTTGTTGCTCAGAGGAGGAACGATATCCGTCAGACGGATATTCGGTGGAATCCGAGGGTGCGGAGCCTACCGAGATGAATGGCAACAATTAATAACAATCATATGCAATCAAAATGATGCATGAGCATGGCATGAGAATGCAAGGTGGTATTATTATAATCAACATGTGTTAGGTTTGAAGTTGACTTGAATCACATTCAAAATCAATTCGAACGAGGTAGTCTCGGATACCGGTTTAATTGATTCGACCTGATGCTCAGATCAATTTGATGTTAGCATGCATGAGATGTCATGTTAAGGTACTGATTTGTAACTAGGACAGTGTGTGATCATTGCATTCATAATGAAATTTGAATAATTTTCCAAATTCCATTTAAAAAGTAAATATAAGAATTGAATTATTCCTTATTCCACATTTTAGGGTTCTGTAACTTTTTCAAACATGGTTGAAAATAGCATAATCAGAATCCTTGAATTTTTCTGATACTTTTTCATATATAAATTATTTTCATTGGAGTTACAGATTAATTTCTATGATTTTTACAAGTTTTAGCAATTTACTGGAATTATTTCTATACTGGAAATTCTTTTTATTGCACCAGACTGACGTCAGCAGGTCAGCCGACCTGTTCAGGTCAAACCTGACAGTGGGGACCCACTGGTCAGCCTCTCTAGGACTAATCCCGCGCTGACCAGTCCCTAAACCGAGTTGACTTGGCCTTGGGCCCACTGTCAGCGAGAGATTAAGCTCCTAATCTACTGGGTTAGCTTTGCCACGTCGACCCCCACCGGAGCATGGCCGGCGGCGACCACGGGCGTGGCGGAGGGCTCGCCGGAGGAAGCTAGACTGCGCATCGGCCGTCGGCTTTGGGCGCAGAAAGCAGCTACGGATAGCTGGTGCAACGCCGCATCTAGCGGGGGCATCAGGGGAAGCTAGGGTCGCCGGAAGGGGCGCCGACGATGAGCCGAAGCGGCGGCCGAAGCTCGGCCTTCTATGAGAGACGGCTCTAGGGCACGGGGAGGGCAGCTGGAGGGCTCATCGCACTCCTGGAGGCTCCAGGAGCTCGAACCATAGCTCAAGCGCGTGGATCAGACACCACAGCGACGGCGACGACATGACCGGCGGCGAGGAGCTCTCGGCCTTGGTGGGGAACGGGGCTACGATGCACGTAAGAGCGTGGGGCGAGAGGGGAAACGGCGACGAGCTCACGGCGGTTCCGATGGTGTTGTTGAGGGGCTCGGGAGTGCGCCGGAGGGAGCGAATCGACGGGAGAGGTCCGGCGGCCGGAGGTGGAAGACGATGGCGTTGGGGCGATGCAGAGCTCGGGGAAGCTTCGGCTTCTGCAGAGAGGACCGGCGCGACGAGGCGGAACTAACGGCGTGCTCAGCAAGAGGAGGCTAAGGCTAGGGGCACGGGCAGCTCGAGCTTTGCTCGGCTCCAATGGCGGCAGCAGGGAGGAGGAAGAGATCCGGGAGGAGGGAGAGAGTCGACGCTGGGAATGGATAGGTGAGGCCTCGGGGACCTTATCCCTGGCCTTGCCAGCACGAGGTGGCGGCCAGGCAGGCGCACAGGTGCGTGGCCGCGCGAGAGGAGGCGGCGGCCACCTCCTGCTCCTACTGGCGCGAGGGAGACGACAGGAGCTGGGATGGGCCAGGCCAGGCTAGGCGACAGGTAAGAGTTTCCCATTTTTTTCTATTTTTGTTTCTGTTTTAGCTTCTTCAATATTTTGCTATTTATTTCAGCTCCAAAACAAATTGCAAAAACTATTTTAAACACACCTGAATATTTGTTATAATATTCCCAACCATTTCCAAAGTTTTCAACATTTTTGAAAATTTATAGTTTCCGATTTCAACTTTAAAGTTTGAAACCAGTGGCTTTTTGCATTTATTTAAAATGCTTAAATGTCAAGAAAATAGTTTTCTCCAATGCTTATTTACTTTCATGATTTATCAGAAAGTTTGAACATTTCTTGAGGCCATTTTGGGTTCATTGATTTTAACTAGTTTGAGATTTTCTTTATTTGATGTAGTGGCTAGGGTTTTGAGTTTTTCCTTTGCCACTTTCTTGATCTTGTTGGAAAATCTTAGATGCAAATGCAAAGTAGACATGAGCACAAGACTAACTTGCTTAAGGGTTAGGGATGTGACACAGGTATAAGACCTCATACAAGATTCTTTGCATACAAAGTAAGGGAGAAAAGCTCAATCGTTAAGCATGTGTTCATATTGTGTGGATACTACAATCGATTGAATCGAGTGGGAGTTGATCTTCCAGATGAGATAGTGATGGTTCTCCAAAGTCACTGCCACCAAGCTACTAGAGCTTCGTGATGATCTTTAACATATCAGGGATGGATATGATGATCCTTTAGCTATTCGTGAATTTGACACCATGAAAATATAAATAAAAAAGGAGCCTCAATTGTTGATGGGTAGTAAAACCACTAGTTTCAACAAGGGCAAGGGAAAGAAGGGATACTTCTTGAAACAGCAAACGAGTTGTTGCTCTAGTGAAGACACCCAAGGTTGAACCCAAACCCAAGACTAAGTGCTTATGTAATGAGGGGAACAGTCATTGAAGAGGAACTACCCTAGATACTTGGTAGATGACAAGTCCGGCAAAGCCGACAAATTTATATTGGATATACATGATATTGATGTGCACTTTACTAGTACTCATAGTAGCACGAGGGTATTAGATACCGGTTCAGTTGCTAAGGTTAGTAACTCGAAATAAAAGCTATGAATAAATGGAGACTAGCTAAAGGCGAGGTGATGATATGTGTTGGAAGTGTTTCCAAGGTTGATGTGATCAAACATCGCACGCTACCTCTATCATCGGGATTAGTGTTAAACCTATATAATTGTTATTTGGTGTTTGCGTTGAGCATAGACATGATTAAATTTTGTTTATCGCAATACGGTTGTTCAATTAAAGAGAATAATGGTTACTGTGTTTATTCGAATAATACCTTCTATGGTCTTGCACCTAAAATGAATGATTTATTGAATCTCGATCGTAGTGATACACATGTTCATAATATTGATGCCAAAAGATATAAAGTAGTAATGATAGTACCACTTACTTGTAGCACTGCCACTTGAGTCATATTGGTATAAAATGCATGAAGAAGCTCCATGCGGATGGATCTTTGGACTCACACGTTTTTGAAAATTTTGAGACATGCGAACCATGTCTATTGGTATAAACGCATGAATAAACTCCATGCAGATGGATCGTTTGGACTCACTTGATTTTGAATCACTTGAGACATGCAAATCATACCACATGGGCAAGATGAGTGAAGGCCTCGTTTTCCAGTGAGATGAAACAATAAAGTAACTTGTTGGAAGTAATGCATTTTGATGTGTGCAGTCCAATGAGTGTTGAGGCATGCAGTGGATATCGTTATGTTCTTACTTCAAAGATGATCTGAGTAGATTCTAGTATATTTACCCGATGAAACACAAGTCTGAATTATTGAAAGCTCCAAGTAATTTCACAGTGAAGTTGAAGATCATCGTGAGAAGAGGATAAAATGTCTATGATATGATCATAGAGATAAATATCTGAGTTGCAAGTTTGGTACACAATTAATACATTGTGGAAATTGTTTCACAACTAATACCACCTAGAACACAATAGTGTGATGCATACTATGATGTCTCTTATGAAATTACCACTATAGTTTTTGGGTTAGGCATTAGATATAACCACATTCACTTTAATTAGGGCACCACGTAATTCTGTTGAGATGACACCGCATGAACTATGGTTTGGAGAAACCTAAGCTGCCGTTCCTTAAAAGTTTGGGGTTGAGATGCTTATGTGAAAGAGTTTCAGCCTGATAATCTCGAACCCAAAGCGGATAAATGCATATTCATAGGACACCCAAAACAGATGGGTCTACCTCCTATCTCAGATCCAGAAGCTAAGTGTTTGTTTCTAGAAATAGGTCCTTTCTCGAGGAAAAGTTTTTCTCGAAAGAATTGAGTGGGAGGATGGTGGAAACTTGATGGGGTTATTGAACCATCACTTCAACCAGTGTCTAGCAGGGCGCATGAAGTTATTCTTGTGGCACCTACACCAATTGAAGTGGAAGTTGATGATAGCAATCATGAAGC
The DNA here is from genome assembly GCF_904849725.1 of Hordeum vulgare subsp. vulgare. Classification (NCBI taxonomy): domain Eukaryota; kingdom Viridiplantae; phylum Streptophyta; class Magnoliopsida; order Poales; family Poaceae; genus Hordeum; species Hordeum vulgare. The sequence continues at coordinate 345,937,800 of NC_058524.1, read as the reverse complement.
TTACCAAACCTCGTAGGTCGACAAGGACGCGTACTACTCCAGAGTGGTACGGTAATCCTGTCTTGGAGGTCATGTTGCTAGACAACAATGAACCTACGAGCTATGGAGAAGCGATGGTGGTCCTGGATTCTGATAAATGGCTGGATGCCATGAAATCCGAGAGAGGATCCATGTATGAAAACAAAGTGTAGACTTTGGAAAAACTAGTTGATGGTCATAAGACTGTTAACTACAGATGGATCTTTAAAAGGAAGACACACTTTGATGGTGAAAAGTCACCATTAAGAAAGCTCGACTTGTCGCGAAGATGTTTCCGACAAGTTCAAAGAGTTGACTACAATGATACTTTCTCACTCGTAGCAATGCTGAAAGTCTGTTGGAATTATGTTAGCAGTTGCTGCACCATTTATGAAATCTTGCAAATAGGATGTCAAAAATTGTTTCCTCGACGGTTTCCTTGAGGAAAGGTTGTATATGATACAACGAGAAGGTTTTGTCGATCCTAAAGGATGCTAACAAGTATGCAAAGCTCCTGCGATCCTTCTAAGGACTGGAGCAAGCATCTCGGAGCTGGAATATATGCTTTGATGAGGTGATCAAAGATTTTGGTTTTATCGAAAGTTTATGAGAAACTTGTATTTCCGAAAAAGTGAGTGGGAGCACTATAGAATTTCCGATGAGTTGATCGGAAATGATGTAGAATTTCTAGAAAGCATATAGGGTTGTTTAAAAAGTGTTTTTCAAAGTAAAACCTGGATTGAGCTACATGCACATTGAGCATCAAGATCTATAAAGATAGATCAAAACACTTAATAGTACTTTCAATGAATACATACCGTGACAAGATTTTGAAGGGGTTCAAAATAGATCGGCGAAGAAAGAGTTCTTGGCTGTGTTATAAGGTGTGAATATTGAGTAAGACTCAAAACCTGACCACGACAGAAGACAAAGAAAGGACGAAGGTCGTTGTCACGCCCAAGATGCGACCCTATCCTCAATTTGGCACGAGGGCCTTGTCAGGGATAGAAGCGCATCTCGTCGTGTCGCAGGAATGGATATCGTTACAAGTACATGTACTGAAAAGAAGAGATATATATATATATATATATATATATATAGAATTGGCTTACACTCGCCACAAGCTACATCAGATCACAGCAGTACAATACATAATCATCAAGAAGAAGAGCAGGGTCCAACTACGGACAAAAACAAAGGAGAAAAGAAGAACGACGTCCATCCTTGCTATCCCAGGCTGCCGGCCTGTAACCCATCCTAGATCGAAGAAGAAGAAGAAGAAGAAGAAGCAACTCCAAATGAACAATCAATGTGCTCGCGTCGAGTAACCTTTACATGTACCTGCAATTGGTGTTGTAGTAATCTGTGAGCCATAGGGACTCAGCAATCTCATTTCCAAAGGTATCAAGACTAGCAAAGCTTAATGGGTGAGGTATGGTTAAGTGGTGAGGTTGCAGCAGTGGCTAAGCATATATTTGGTGGCTAAACTTACGAGTACAAGAAATTAGAGGGGGAAGATCTACGCATAGCGGACGTGACTACTGATGATCAAATGAATGATCCTGAACACCTACTTACGTCAAACATAAACCCACAGTGTCCTCGATCGGAGAAGGAGCTCATGAAAGAGACAATCACGGTTACACACTCAGTTGGCAAATTTTAATTAAGTTAACTTCAAGTTGTCTAGAACCAGTGTTAAACAAAGTTTCCATGTGGCCACATAACCGCGGGCACAGCTTTCTGAAAAGATTTAACCCTGCAGGGGTGCTCCAACTAGTTCATCACAAATTACCACAAGCCGCATAGAAATCCTCGATCACGAAGCTCGCGATCTCGTCGGACTCCTTAGTGCAAAACCTCAACTCTGAGATTACCAAAAGCATCACCGGAATCCTTATGCACAAAATATTTCGTCAAAGATAAAACTAATCCAGCAAGGCCGCCCGACATGTCGACGATCCCGATAGGAGCCGCGTATCTCGTTCTCAGGACACGACGGATGAGCGATGGTTACCACGCCAAACGCCGAGTTGCCCCGGGTAGCTTTACTAAGCAGCTCTGTTTTGGACCAGTACCATCAACACTGGCCCTCCCTGTATTATGTAGAATTACTCCTCGGGTAGCGCTAACTCCCTATGCATTTCAGTATTAACAGAATTATTATGTTGGGCAAATGTAGTACCAATGTTGGGCCTTGCCAGACCAGCTTTAATCTTAAACGAAATATCAAAGGGGTCCCCATAACAACCCCGATCGTGTTAGGAGCGCTCAAATATGGAACATAACACCGGCAGCCGAAACCAAGGGGGGCAAAGGTGGAACAAAACACCAGGCTAGAAAGGCCAAGCCTTCCACCTTTTACTAAGTATATAGGTGCATTAAATTGAATAGCATGTAATATGGTGATATAACAAGGAACCCATGTTTTCACATGGAAGCGGCTGCACCTGCAACTAGCAACTCTAACACATGGTTAAGCCAGCGGTAACATAGCCAGTCAATGGTTTGCTAGGTTGTGAACATATTGAAGGTTTTCAAGGCATTGTTGAGAGGCTGAATTTAACATGTGGTAGGCAGCGAGACATAATCGATAGGAACATAAAACTAGCATGGCAATGATAGTAATGGTATCTGGGGAAATGGTCATCTTGCCTGAGATCCCGCTTGGAGGAAGAATGACTCCGTGAAGCAGACGAACCGATGTAGTCGAACGAGTCCTCACAATCCGACACACTTGCGGAACTCTATCGAGACGAAGCAAACCGGAAACAAGAATCAACACATGATGTACACCACACGATGCACAACACAAATGATGCATGAGCAGCTGAACACATACAAGACACGACATGATAATTCATGACAAACAAACACTACACATTAAGTGAAGTTCAATATGCAACGAGTTGCATATTGACGAAACTCCACGTTTAATTATTTATTTCTATCCCGATTTGATACACGGAAATATTAGATGTGGTTAAACATGGCAAGAGTTGAAGCGTAATTAAACTACCTATCTAGACATTTTAAATGAGGTCTGAAATGACATATAGCATCTCCGAGACGACCTCACATGTTAATTTGCAATTCTGTCCAGATCTGAACTACCACGTTTAATTAGTTGTTAAACAGAAAAACAAATAGGTTCACGTGAATCTATGCGTCGTTACAAGCAATTTACACATAGAGAACATCTCCAACGGAGCTACGGATCAAAAGATACAAGCACCGCAAGATATGATGACATGAATGCAATATGTGTGCAACAACGGTCATGAGCACTTCAAAACATACAACCAGCAAGATAAAATGAATCTACACGATATTCTAGGCAAGTTTCATATAGGACACGATCAAAACGGAGCTACGGTTCAACAACTACGAGCAAAACAAGATATCACTACAATCTGCCAAAATCAGCCACGTAGCATTTTCTACACCCCACAACTATGAGCAACTCCACTCCAATATGCTCAACCAAGGCATGAGACGATAGAGGGCAAGAAGCACTACAACATACAACTAATAACACATATCATGGAAGCATGGATCACTAGGAAAAGAAGTCAAAAAATGGCTTCTCACACACTGTTTCAGACTTAGTGAAAATAACAGTTTATGAAACTGCAGTTTTCGATCTGAAGGCATCTTGACAGCAGCAAAACCATAAGCTACATGACTCAAAATGGCATGAAAATTCACTGCATGCTAGATAATCCTAAAGTATACAACTAATTCCATTGCACCAATCTCAAAAGAGCTACAGATCACAAGATAAACTCATGCAAAGACAGCAACAAAATATAACAGATTCAGACTTAGAAATATTTCAGCACCTCCAAATCAGCACTATTTCCTAGCAACTTGAGAGCAAGCAAACCACACCTAAACATGGATTTCTATTGCAACCAAAAATACCAGGGGCTAGACTAAACATCAAAGGGAAACTCTCTAGTTGACAACTACCTCATATCACGCACGGAATAAATCACACAAAAGAGACAAGAGGGCAACATAGCAAAATATCGCACGAACTAACTTGCTCAAAAGCTAAAACTAAATACACAGTTAAATCCTATGAATTTTTTTACCCCGAAAACATATATAACATGAGGGGTTGCAACATAAGAACAACGCCAGACGTATATGCGGGATTAAGTCATAAACGCGGAAAAATAAACTAGCGTCGGAAAAACACATGCAAAAATACCAATGTCTAATCTAAAATACATGGCAAAGGGGTTCCTAAAACATGAACATTTCTACTACAGAGTTCGAACAATCCGGACACGCATGAAAAAAATAACACGAGACACAAACATAATAGACAACACACGTTTCTAGGCATTCAGCATGGTAAACTACGTCAAACAATTATGCAAGTTATAAAATAGTAATCTACACGAGATTCTACACAAAAACCATATGCTACACGTCGCGATCCGACTTACAGAATAAAATATTCAGACGTTCTAAATATACGTCTATTCCCTGGAATTAACTAAATACTAAAACCAAAAAAAAACACTATTGGGCTTCACACGGGGGCGCAGGATAAAACCTAGCGCCTAGTGAGCGATTTAGGCGAGAGAGGGGCCTCACCTGCGGGCTGGATCTGAGAGGAGGAGCTGGGCCGGCGGAGGAGGAGGCCACCTCCAGCTAGGCCGGCTCAGGCAGATCGGCCCACGCGGCCATAGGCGATGCGGCCAGGCGAAGCGAGGCTGGCGCTCGTCGTTTCCCTCCAGCACGAGCAGAGGCGGCCGCCGGCGGTCGAGGAGCACGGGGTCTGGTCGGGATCCAGCGAGGTTGAACTCCAGGCAGCGGGATCCGGCGAGGCAGGTCCTGGCGACGGGATTCGACTGGGTACGGGCGCCCGCGGGCGGCGGCCTCCGGCCTGCTGCGGACGAGCTGCTGGCGGCGGGGAGCAGGCTGGTGCACGCGGCACGTGGCTCCGGCGAGGTTGAACTGCAGCAGCCGACGGTGACCGGCTCCGGCAGCTGGAGCACGGGAGGAACGGGCGTAGAGGCGGCGGTGGTTCGGGCCCGGGCGGGCCTGCGATGGGCTCGGAGGGCCCGGTAGTTGGTGGGAGGCTCAGGGGAGAGAGAGGCTGCGGGAGAAGGCTAGGGTTAGGGGTAGGTGGGTGCGGAAAATGAGGATGGATTAGGGAGAGGCTGTCTAAAATGCACAAGGGGTCTTTATATAGACAATGGGGGGCTAGGTTTATCGGAATTTCGTTCCGGATCCAACCGTGCGGTCGGATTCAAATAATTCCGAACGAGGGAAAGTTTAAGTGGCCGTGTAGGGTAGTTTACCGGAGACGAGAGGGAAAACGGGCGGCGTGGCAACGATTTTTAAAACACCAAAAGACGTCCGACGATAGACAGAATACGGTGCCACTATGGTCGACCGTTCGGGTACCAGACAGACTCCGATCGCGACGAAATTTGACAAGCGGCCTACCTATATTAAAATAACACCGCACGTCAAATCTCAACCCAATCAGAGAAGTTTTGCATACACTTTTAAAACAAGGTTCGACGATGCTGCAGGCGCGTGCGAGTGCGGTCAGGCTCAGATCGGACAACGACAAGAACCGGCAACTAACAACGGATGCAAGTTTTGAAAACTGGCGGCAATGGGATGTCGATGCAATGTTGATGATGCGCATGATGCGACAAAACAAAATAGACACACGACAAAAATTAAATAGAAGGGGGGAATCTTTTGGAACGCCGGTCTCGGGCCGTCACTGTCGTCCCCTATGCATTAGCCATAGGCTCTATAGTATGCTACGCTGTGTACCGCACCTAAAGTGTGACTTGCCGTGAGTCCTTCAAGGGGTACAAGAGTGATCCAGGAATGGATCACTGGCCAGCAGTCAAAGTTATCCTTAGTAACTAGTGGGCTAAGGAATTTTTCTCAATTATGGAGGTGGTAAAAAGAGTACGCCGTAAAGGGTTACGACGATGCAAGTTTTTTACTAATTAGGATTACTCTCAGTAGTAAACCGGATTCGTATAGTGGAGCAGTCATTTGGAATGGTTCCAAATGACGCGTGGTAGCAACATCTATAGGATAACATGGATATTTGTAAAGTACACACGGATCTGAAAGGTTCAGACCCGTTGACTAAAAACCTCTCTCACAAGCAAGATATGATCAAACCCCATGGGTGTTAAATTCATTACAATCACAGAGCGATGTGAACTAGATTATTGACTCTAGTGCAAGTGGGAGACTATTGAAAATATGCCCTAGAGGCAATAATAAATTGGTTATTATTATATTTCCTTGTTCATGATAATTGTCTATTGTTCACTCTATAATTGTATTACCGGAAATCGTAATACATGTGTGAATACATAGACCACACCATGTCCCAAGTGAGCCTCTAGTTCACTAGCTCGTTGATCAATAGATGGTCATGGTTTCCTGACCATGGACATTGGATGTCGTTGATAACGGGATCACATCATTAGGAGAATGATGTGATGGACAAGACCCAATCCTAAGCATTGCACAAGATCGTGTAGTTCGTTTGCTAGAGCTTTTCTAATGTCAAGTATTATTTCCATAGACCATGAGATTGTGCAACTCCCGGATACCGTAGGAATGCTTTGGGTGTATCAAACATCACAATGAAACTGTGTGGCTCTAAAGGTGCACTACAGGTATCTCCGAAAGTGTATGTTGGGTTGGTATGAATCAAGACTCGCATTTGTCACTCTGTGTGACAGAGATGTATCTCTGGGCCCACTCGGTAATACATCATCATAATGAGCTCAATGTGACTAAGGAGTTAGATAAAAAATCAAGTGTTACGGAACGAGTAAAGGGACTTGCCGGTTACAAGATTGAACAAGGTATAGGGATATAGATGCTCGAATCTCGGGCAAGTAATATACCAATGGACAAAGGGAATTGTATATGGGATTAAGTGAATCCTTGACATAGTGGTTCATCCGATGAGATTATCATAGAACATGTGGGAGCCAATATGGGTATCGAGATCCTTCTATTGGTTATTGGCCGGAGAGGTGTCTTGGTCATGTATGCATGGTTACCGAACCCGTAGGGTCTACACACTTAAGGTTCGGTTATGCTAGAGTTGTATTGGGAAATTGTATATGCTTACCGAAAGTTCTTCGGAGTCCCGGATGACATCCCAAATGTCGCGAGGAGTTCCGGAATAGTCTGGAGGTGAAGATTTATATATGGGAAGTCCAGTTTCGTTCACCGGAAAGGTTTCGGGGGTCCACCGGGAGGGGTCACCTGTCCCAAAGGCCACATGGGCCTAAAGTGGGAACCACGAGCTCCACCGCTACCACGCCATCATGCTGCCGGAGCTCTCCCTGAAACTTCTCCTCCACCTTGCTGGATCAAGAAGGAGGAGACGTCACCGGGCTGTACGTGTGTTGAACGCGGAGGCACCGTTCGTTCAGTGCTTGGATCGGATCTTTCGCGATTTGAATCGCCGCGAGTACGACTCCATCAACCGCGTTCATAGTAACGCTTCCACTTAGTGATTTTCAATGGTATGAAGATGCTCTCCCTCTCTCTCGTTGCTAACATCTTCTAGATTGATCTTGGTGACACATAGGAAAACTTAGAATTATTACTATGTTCCCTAACAGTTGCCGCCTCACGCTGTCGTCGTCGAGAACTAGCGCCGCCTCGCCCTAGCGTCCCCTTCGTTTGACAGGAGGTCGAGGATGACAGCGCGAGCGCCTCGCCCATTCGTGCCCTCGTGAGACTCCACCGCCCCCGGCCGGCCTGACATCCAACGCGAAGCCCAATCCAACGTCGCGCAGGCCTGCCCATCTTCCCCATGTATGGGTCGAAGCCCATGAGATGAGCAACCCAGCCTTCGCCTAACCCTCGCCCATGAGTGTTGTATAACCATTGTGTGCCTAGTTGTGTTAATCCCAACAGTTAGTTTCGGCCTATATTTTTTCAGATCCACGAATTTAACCAATTATCGAGAGAATTGCAATTTTACAGAATAGACCCTCATGTTCATGCATTTAATAACTTGAGAACTGTGCATCGGATTAAAACAATTTAGATATGTAAAATGTTAAGAATTTAATGTAGTTTCTAAATATCCCACTTTCATGAATGATTAGAATATTGAACTTGTTGTTTTCATTTATTTTGCATAAATTCCATGTTAAAATGGTTTCTCTCATAACTAGATAACCATAGCTCCAATTTTAGTGATCTACATATGTAAATTGCCTAGAAAAATGTGTAGGATAATATGGTGATATTCGTTTTGCTGTTTAACGACTCAAAAATTGTGTTATAGGCAGAACATTAGTGAAATCTTAATTGCCATATGGGACTTTCTGGAATTGTTATTCATTGTTCCGAACTCATTTAAACTTGCTTAGACTTTCTTGTAGTTCCATAATATCTTGCTGCATCCATCATTTAAAATGCTTGTGCTTTTCATTTGCATACATTTTGCATTCATGACATATTCGTCTTGTGTTCATCATATCTTTTAGACCGTAGCTCCGTTTTAAATGATCTATATATGTAAATCGACTAGAATGACGTGTAGAATGACATCGTGTAATTTATTTAGATGTTTAAAAAATATTAAATATGATTAGTTCAGATATGGAGAAATTACGAAATTAACATATCGGTCGTTTCCGAAAGGCTATAAGTTGTTTCCGGCCTAATTTAAAATGCCTAGATGATGTAGTTATTCATGCTTCACCTCTTGCCATGTTTAAGAACATGAGAAATTGTCGTATACCTAAACGGGAGTGATTTAAATGATTCAAATGTGAAGTTTCATCAATATGCAACTCATTCAATATTAAACTTCACTTATTGTGTAGTATTTGATTGTCTTCATTGTCATGCTTTGCATAATTAAACTGGACATGCATCATATGTGTTTGTGCATCATGCCATGTATGTGTTGTGGTGTTTTATCGTGTGTTCATTGTTTGTTTCCAGATTGTTTCTTCTCATTATCGTTCTAAACCGCTTCGGTGTGTGAGGATTCGTTTGACTACTTCATGAATTCGTTTTTGTTCCAATTGGGATCTGAGGCAAGATGATCATTTCCCTAGATACGAGTACTATAATTTCTATGCTAGTTATCTTGCTTCTATCGCTATGTCTCGCTGCCTACCACCTATTATGTCAAGCCTCCAAACATTGCCATGAAAAGCCTCTAACCCCCTCCACATCCCAAGAAACCTTTGTTTGGCTATGTTACCGCTTGTTCAGCCTTCTTATAGTGTTGCTAGTTCCAATTCCAGATGCTTCCATGTGACAACACGGATATTCTTTTGAATGTCACCATATTATTTCTATTTAATTTAATGCACCTACATACTTGGTAAAGGTTGGAAGGCTTAGCCTTCTAGCTAGGTGTTTTGTTCCACATTTGTCGCCCTAGTTACTTGTGAACCGGTGTTATGTTCCATATTGAGCGCTCCTAACATGCTTGGGCTGTTATGGGGACCCCTTGATTTTTGTTTTGGGATAAAATCTCTTCTTGCAAGGCCTAACATTGGTAATACATTTGCCTAATAACTAATAAAATTGCATAGGGACCTATCGGCCCCCATGAGTGTTGGCCCAAACTAGAGCCATGTGCTTATCTGTCGTGTCCTGAGAATGAGAAATGCGGCTCCTATCGGGTCCCTCGCCACATGGGGCGGTCTTTATGGATAATTTTACATTTATCTAATGTCTTGTGCGCGGGATTCTGAGGATACTTTGGGCTATCTTGAGGTTGAGGTTTTCCGACGGGATCTTGAGGAGACTACGGGTTTGTGGTTGAGGTTTTCCACGCAGCTTGTGGCTAGTTTGTGATGGATGAGTTGGAGCACCCCTGCAGGGTTAAATCTTTTTGAGAAACGTGCCCGCGATTATGTGGCAACTTGGAAACTTTGTTTAACACCCGGTCATAGAAACTTGAAGTAAACTCAATTAAAATATGCAAATTGTGTGCGTAACCGTGACTGACGCTTCTCGTGAGTTCTGAATCTAAGAGAGGACATGGTGGAGTTATGTTTATCTCGTAAGTAGGTGTTCAGGATCACGTCGTGATCATTCTAGTTCATGTCCGTTTATGCGTAGATCATCTCCCCCTATTATGCGTGTACTCGTAAGTTAGTCACTCGGACAAATGTTTAGTGTTTGTTGCGGCATCACCACTTCACCATGCCTCACCCATTAAGCTTTGCTAGTCTTGCTACCGTCGGAAATGAGATTGTTGAGTCTGTGTGGATCACACATTACTACAACAACAACTGCAGGTACAGGTAAAGCAATACTTTGACGTGAGCGCGATGATTGTTCTATTTGGAGTTTCTTGTTGTTTTTCTCCATCGATCATAGGATGGGTTCCACACCAGCAGCCTGGGATAACAAGGATGGACATCGTTTTATTCATTTGTTTTCGTCTGTAGTCAGACCTTGCTCTTCTGAATGATTATTGAATTTATGTTTGTATTGAGATGATCATGATTAGCTTCTTGCGAGTGTAAGCCAATTCCATATACTCATTTCTTCTTTACATGTAGCTGTAACGATATCCATTCCTGCGAAACTACGAGATGCGCTTCTATACATGTTAGGCCCTCGTGCCAAAATAAGGAAGAATCACATCTTTGGCGTTACAAAGGGGGGCCCATGGAGGGGGAGGAAGAACATGAAAAATCTATAGAGGTTTGTGTTGTTGGACCACCTTTATGAGAAGCATCTCATTTATAGGGATCAATACGAGCTAAGTCTCTTAACTCCTCACTGTTTGCACAATATTTAATTTCTTTAGTGCCAACTGCACAATCCTTAAGATTAAGATCCTCCTTCTCAATTATTACCTGATGGAGCTTGAGATTATCAGAGGAGTAAGAAATTGGGAGGAATTCACAGAGCAGTTCAACCACATTTGCAAAGTAAACATCACCTTGTGGCATCGGTATGAAGGTGGTGATTCCAAGATCCTCATGATGCTCATGAATGTGGGAGCTAAAAACCCTAACTTGCGTTGGTTGATCTTTAATCTAAAGAGTCTGATGACCTCTCTGCAAGAATGGCGTGGGATCAAAGGGGAATGTCTCCATCTCCTCACTGGTCTTTGCTGGCGATGGCACAGAGGGGCAAGCAAAGGAAGGGTGAGCTGCGGGACGAACAGTGCTAGGTGGTAAAGCCGAAGAGGCAACTCCCCGAGTAGCCTTATTTTTTCCCCAACACCTATCGATTTCTCTGGGCCCTTGACCGTGGTGACTTGATTGCTTACCAACGTAGTCTTGGCAATCAAATCAGGTGAAGATTTGGCAATAGGATCAATTCCCGTGCTAATTTACTGCTTAATAAACTTCTTGACAGTCCCACTAACTTGCGAATTACAATAATTGGCCTCAATGTGGCCCATCTTCTCCAAGGTGGAAAATGGATTCTGTTTTCACATTGTGGCTTGAATTAGCCCACATCCAAGCATGTCACACAGAAAGGCTTATGAGGCAGAATATTGGGCTTAGGTCCCATCATTTTAAAAGTTGAAGATCCCACCTGCTTTGAAAGATTAGACGGTCCATAATTTCCCTCATAAATCAGGAATTCAAACCTCTTGAATATCGAGATTTTCTCTTTGTTTGAATTTGAAACTTTTGAATTAGTGTGAACAAAGAATCATGGGTATTTAACCACATCAGTAAAAGATCTACTAGATTTTTTGGATCTTGAAACCATGGTCCAATCATCTTCTTGCTCTTCATAGTAATCTGCAAACTCTTTTGCAGCATTAGGACCTCAATTGCCCCATGGAAAGAAATGCAGATTTGTAAGTGCATCTAGTGCCCCTTAGTGATTTTGGTGGATTGAAGACTTATAGGTTAAGAGTTTGATGTGTTTGTGAGTGTACACGGGCTCTATAAGTCGCTGAGGAGTTTGAGCTATTCGATGAATATCGACCCCTAAAAATGTATGTCTTCAGGTGAATACTTTGGTCATTCCTTGAAGACTTTGATCGTGAAGAAATTGCAAAGAAATTGATATTCCTCATGAGTACATTGAAGATGAGGAATTTGGTGTGTCCCAAAGAAAATACTCTGAAGACTTTGAAGCTTAAAGATTTAGTCTTTCTATTTCATTTTCTTCATTCTTGAGGCATAAGAACACCGTACTGTTAAAGGGGGTCGTGGTAAAACTAAGGAAAGAATTTCCTCATGATACTCAACTCAAACCTACACCTACCAGATCCTCAAAGTGAGGAACATGAGAGACATGATGTAACAACTAAGATGCGGCCCTTTCCTTATTTGGGGGCGATGCCTCAAAAGGGGAAAGGGTCGCATCTATGTGTTTTGCAAATGGGAAAATCATCACAATACATAATTAAAAGAGTAAAAAGTAGGGCATACACTTGCAATCTGTTAAGATTATAGCATATAGCTTACAGACACACTTTATTCAGAGTAGCAGCAGGTCCAGCTACGGACTTAAACACAAAACAGATGATCTAACGCATCCCGTATGCTAGCCCACGATCACGACCACGGCCTCAGTCTTCCGGATAGTTCACATACATATGGCCAGAGTCCTCATCGAACTCCCACTTCAGCTGGTTGTCATCAGGATCTCCCGCGTCGAGCGTATCTGTTCCTGTTGGGGTTTGTAGGAATCTGTGAGCCACGGGGACTCAGCAATCTAATGACCTTGGTACTGAATCTAGCCAAGTTATTAGGTGAGGAAGGTTTAGTGTATGGGTTTGCAGCAACCTAAGCATATATGGTGGCTACCTTATGTTGATCAGAGTATCATATGGTGGTCTACGCAAGCGATCGAAGACTAGGTGACCACTAAGTGATCCTGAACACCTACTTACGTCAAACATAACCCCACCATGTTCTCGATCGGAGAACGATCTCCGAAAGAGACGGTCACGGTTACGCACACAGTTGGCAGTTTTATTAGAGTTACTTCAAGTTGTCCAGAACCAGATGTTAACAAAATATCCACATTTGCCACATAACCACGGGCACGACTTTCCAAAAGATTAAACCCTGCAGGGGTGCTCCAACTAGTTCATCACAAACTGCCACGGGCCGCAAAGTAATCCTCTATCATGAAACTCGTGATCTCGTCGGATTCCTTAGAGGAAAACCTCAACTTTGAGGAGACCCAGAATCAAATAAAACCTTGACAATAATATCATTAACTGAGTGATTACCCATAATCACATCTAAGGAGTTCTCTACTTCAGCTGCATTCACCATATTGACTGTCGCAGACCTCGGGTTGAACTTCACTATAGCATTGCTTGGAGGCTTCCCTGGAGGAGGGGGCAGAAGACGCAGCTGAGAGGTGCACTTGTTGGCATAGTGACCCTTCTGCCCACACTTGTGACAAGTAACCTCTGCCGGCTGATGGAACTGCACCTGAGGATTCCCTTGCTTCTACTGCTGAAACCTCTGCTGGAAAGCTGGGTTGGGTGGGTGGGAAGAACCACGACCACCAGACTACTTGAACTGCTGATTCTGCCGAGGAGGAGGAGAAGACACCAAGTATTTCTGCTGCTTCTGTACCACCTGAGTTGAGGGCGACGAACTGGACTCTCTAAAACGCTTTCTCGAATTCTCCACCCTGAGCAAAGCTGCCTCAGCCCTGAGAGCCAAGTTAGAGAACTTATCAAACTCATCGGGGTCGTGCAAGGCAAGGGCCAGCTGCAAGTCCTCTCTCAGACCACCTCTGAACTAATAGATCTTGCTCTTCTGATCTGGATTGTCGTGTAAGGCATATCGAGCCAGCTCATGGAACTCGACAATGTACTTGTACACAGAGGAACCACCTTGCTTCAAGCGTCTGAACTTCTCACGCATCTCTTCCAAAAAGCTAGACGGGATATAGTGAGATCTGAAATTTCTGCAGAACTCATCCCAACTGATCATTCTGCCACCCCTGGAGTCGTTCAACTACTGCCACCAAACTGTTGCGTGTCCATTGAGCTAAAACGTTGCAAACTTGACGAAGTCCTCTACACACGCACTTCCTAGGACAAGAACAACATATCTAGGCCTAGCATGGATCTATTAACATGGTCACACAAACATATGGAAATGTGGTTATCCACACACACACACACATGTGCATCTCACATACACACCACCTACACCTACACATGCACACACACAATAACCATACACACAACACCACCAACATAGTGGAAAACATGAGGGGTTAGGCCCTCATGCACAAGTGCATATGCACCCATGCACACACACACATACATGTGCTCACACACACACTCAAGTGCATACACTCATGAATAGGTGCAACATGAGGGGCTAGGCCCTCTTGCACATGTGCAGGTGCACACTCATGCACACACACTCACTCACATGTGCACACACATACACTCATGTGCACACACACACACTCATGTGCACATACACACCACTAGGCCTCAAAACAACAACACAACATCAACACACCAACTAGTTTTAAAAAGAAACAACTCCAAACAGTGAAAGAAAGAAATGCAGCAAAAAAATCAAAAGGGGGGTGGTTGTGGTTCGAACCCACAACCTCCTGTTGCCACCACATGCACAACACCACTCTGCTACTACTTCGGCGCTTGATAGAGAGGGGAAACCGACAGGCTAAGCTTCTCTGTGCTGCTCTCCTACTAGCGAAAAACAGGAAAACAAAAAGGGGCCTGCGGGGGATCGAACCCATGATGCGCTGCGCGTGCCCAGGCTCGGTTGCCACTGTGCTACGTGGGAGAAACTTAACAGAGAGGGGGAGCATGCTCTTTTGAGCAGCCCCTCTGCACTATTCTACCACGCCGGCGGCCAAAACAGGGGAGGACGACGGCGACTACCCGGCGACCTACTAAAGACGGCAAGCTACAGCGCGGGACGCGGGAGCCTTGGGGGCTCCATTCTCGTGCCAAACGCAACCGGAGGAGGCCCACGGCGGCGTCGCAATGGTGCACCTAACTACGGCGACGACGGCAATAGAAGAAGACTACGGTGACGGCTACGTGCATCCGGAGACTCTACGCGATGGGAAGAGGAAGGAGGGGGAGGAGGTGCTCGCCCTGGTGTGCTCGGAGAAGGGCTCGCTACCGAGAAGAGCAAGAAGGGGAGGACGTGTGCGACGACCCGAAGCTCCGCTCCGGCGATGTCGTCGTGGAGGAGGCGCCAGGGAGGGGGAGCATCCCCGCTAGCGTCGGAAATGGAACGGGGGGAGAACCCCCATCCTCGCGGACGCGTCGGACGCCGCAGGGGAGGCTGTGGGTTACGAGGAGGACGCGGGATCGACGGCGGCGCTCATTGAACTTCTCTGAATCTCACTGGAGCTTACCTGCACAGGGAGAGGGAGAGAGATGGGAACGAGGTGGCGGCGGAGAGAGGAACCCTAGATGAGGCCCACACGTCGAGGGAATAAATAGCCGAAGGGGGGATGGTCTCGACGTCCATGAAGCCATGGCGTCGGGAGCTCTCTCTCTCACATGGCGACGCTTTCTCTGACGGAAAGGAGGGGAAAACGCAACGGCGTCAGGAGAAAGAAGAGGGACACCGAGCGGGCCAAGCACTAGCAAAGAAGGAAAGAAAAGGGACGAGGCCCGGTGGGAGAGGAGGGAGCTAGCCCACCTAGTCTTCTCTCTAGAGCCGGCTAAGCCAAATAAGAAAGGGGTTTTTTCTTTTAAAATAAACATTACAGCAAATCAAAATACCCTGAGCAACACATGGTTTTCAAAATAAAAATAATAATGCCTCAGGCATGAGGAAATTATGCCCTATTTAAATAAAATACAAATCTGATTTTTGGAACAAGTAAATTATATTCAAAACAGGATTTATAATGCTGTTTTGTTAATAAAAACCCCATATGACTTAAGCTTAAAAACCATAAGACAATACCCCCTCAATCACAAGTTAATACTCTGAATGTTTTACATTTTTAAAACAGGTTCTAGCAAGGTTTGACACACAAGTTTAGAAATATCAAAAGGGGATTTGCCTTGTTTGAAAAGCATAGTTTGAGAAGCATTGTTTTAAACCAATGGTTTGAAAGCACCACAACATCACATTTCTACAACCAAGCTATCAAACAAGATGGAATAACTAGCAACACCAGAGTGAAAGCAAAACAAATGAAATGGATGATGGCATGATGCAAAGATGATAACATGAAATGATCCACATGAAATGATGACTTTATAACATTCAAAACATGGTTTCACAAAAGGAAAGGATCCCAAAATGGCAAGGATTACATCTGGGGCATTACAAACTCTCCCACACTACAAGGAGATATCGACCCGGGATCTAGGACTGAAAGAACTCTGGAAGTTCAAAACGGAAGTGATCCTCGCGTGCCCAAGTGGCCTCTTTATCGGAATGATGTGACCATTGTACCTTGAGAAACTTGATTGACTTATTGCGGGTCTTGCACTCAGTCGTCTCTAGAACTGCAATTGGATGCTCACGGTAGGATAGGTCGGGTTGAAGGTCGATATCCTAAAGATCAACTATGCGCTCGGGAGTCTTGAATCATCTCCGAAGGTGAGAGACATGGAACACGTCATGCACATTTGCGAAGTTTGAAGGGTGCTCTAAATGATATGCAAGGTCGCCTCTCTTGCCAACAATTCTGAAAGGACGAACTAATCGAGGAGCAAGTTTCCCTTTGATGCCGAAGCGCTGAGTGCCCTTCATAGGATACACTTTAAGATAGACGAAGTCATCGAGCTCATAAGACATGTCACGATGCTTGCTATCGTAGTAGCTCTTCTGACGGGACTGCGCTGCTTTGAGATTATCCCAAATGACACGACACATCTCTTCTGCTTCAGCAATCATGTCATTCCCAAGAATCTGACGCTCACCAGTTTCTGACCAGTTGAGCGGGGTACGACACTTCCTGCCATAAAGAATCTCGAACGGAGCTTTTCCTGTACTTGCCTGATAGCTGTTGTTATATGAAAACTCAGCAAAAGGTAGGCAGTCTTCCCAGTTCATGCCAAAGGAAATGACACAGGCTCTTAGCATATCCTCGAGGACATGATTGACTCTCTCAACTTGCCCACTAGTCTGAGGATGGAAGGTTGTACTGAATCGAATCTTAGTACCCATCGCAGACTGAAATGAATGCCAGAACTTGGGAGTAAATATGCTTCCTCGATCCAAAGAAATCAGCATTGGAACACCATGCAATGAGACTACCCTTGACGTATACAGCTCCGCAAGCTGAGCTGCCGAGATAGACTCCTTGACTGGAAGGAAATGAGCGACTTTGCTCAACTTGTCGATAACGACGAAGATGGCATCGTTACCCTTCTTGGAGTTTGGAAACCCGGTGACGAAATCCATCTCAATATGTTCGAACTTCCACTCGGGAATGGGCAATGGATGCAAAAGACCTGCTGGACGTTGATGCTCTGCTTTCACCCTTAGACATACATCACATTCATTTACGAACTGAGCAATCTCATGCTTCATGTGAGTCCACCAGAAGGTCTGTTTCAAATCCTGATACATCTTGGAACTTCTTGGATGTATCGAGAGAAGAGAATTATGAGCTTCTTCCATGATAACCTTTCTAAGATCCCCTTTCGGAACGACAAGACAATCCTCAAAGAATAATGTATCTCTGGTATCAACACTGAAGCACTTATATTTGGGAACTCCCTTTGCCAAGCCAATCTTAACTTTCTTCACCATTGCATCAAGAAATTGAGCTTGTCGGACTTGGTCTTCCAAGGTAGGAGAAATCTGAAGATTAGCAAGAAATCCCCGAGGTACTAACTGAAGGTTGAGCTTTCTGAAAGATTCACGAAGGTCAGGCTGGAGAGGCTTCAGAATGAGACTGTTGTAGTAAGCCTTCCTGCTCAAAGCATCTGCCATGGCATTAGCTTTTGCCTGGAGTGTACTCAACACTCGGATTAAAATCTTGGAGCATTTCCATCCAAGGAGTTTGCCGAAGATTAAGGTTAGGCTGGGTGAAGATGTACTTGAGACTCTTGTGATCGGTGAACACTTCAACCTTTCTCTCCAACAAGAGGTGTTTCCAAGTCATCAGAGTATGTACCACTGCCGCCAACTCAAGATCATGAGTGGGGTAATTCTTCCCCCTTGGCTTCAACTGCGTGAAAGTATAAGCTACCACTTTCTTGTCTTGCATCAACACTGCACCAAGTCCTTGACGCGAGGCATCGCAGAACACTTGATAAGGTTTGGAGTCATCAGGAGGAACCAAGACTAGAGTAGAAGTGAGCTTCTCTTTGAGTGTGTCGAAGCCCAACTAACACTGTGGAGACCAGACATACTTCACACCCTTCTGAAGAAGACTTGAGAGATGCTAAGCAATCTTGGAGAAATTCTCAACGAATCTTCTGCAATAGCTTGCAAGCCCAAGAAACCTTCGAAGTTGCTTCACATTTTGCGGAGGTTCCCACTCAACAATGGCCTGCACCTTCGACGGATCAACTTTGATGCCCTCGGCAGAGATGATGTGCCCAAGGTAGACAACTTATTTCAACCAGAACACACATTTGGAAAACTTAGCATAGAACTTATGCTCTCTTAGCTTATCAAGCACAAGTCTGAGATGTTCTTCATGATCTTCCTCAGTTTCCGAAAAGACCAGAATATCATCAAGATACAACAAGGCGAATTCATTCTTGAATGGGGAGAAGATATAATTCATCATCCGACAGAAGGTCGGTGGAGCATTAGCCAGACCGAAAGACATCACCGTGTACTCATACGAGCCAAAGCTTGTTCTGAATGCAGTCTTTGGAATGTCCTCTTCGCGAATGCGAATCTGATGATAACCCATCCTGAGATTAAGCTTCGAGAAGATCTTAGACCCTTTCAATTGCTCAAACAACTCATTAATGTTAGGAAGTGGATACTTGTCTTTGATCGTCTTCTTATTCAATGGACGGTAATCGACATAGAGTCGTTCCGTACCATCCTTCTTCTTGACAAAAAGAACTCCACAGCCCCAAGGAGATGAGCTTGATCTGATCAAACCCAGACGCTCTTGCTCATCAAGTTGTTTCTTCAGCTCCTTCATCTCTTCTGGACCCAGTTTGTACGGCCATTTACACACAGGCTCAGTACCCGGTTCAAGCTCAATTACGAACTCAACTGCTCGGTGCGGAGGCATTTCTGGCAGTTCTTCCGGAAAAACATCTTCATACTCGCAGAGCACTGGGACTTACGAAATTGGAGAGATCTCACCCTTCTCTTTCAAGGAAAACAGACGGACCGTGTCATCACGCGCTACGAAGATAATCACGTCCTTCGAACAATGGGTTAGCTTCACTTCTTTAGCTTCACAATCAATATCAGAGTTGCCAAGGACAATAGGAGAAGCCAAAAAGGCATAATCACCCATCTTGATAGAGACATCCGAAAATACCACATTAGAACTCATCAACATACCCGGGGAAACCACACGGAAAGGTTTGTCCAAAGTCTTAGAAAATAAATCGTGCTTCCATGCAAATGGTCTAGACATGAATGAATGAGAAGCACCAGAATCAAATAAAACCTTTACAGGAATATCATTAACTGAGAGATTACCCATAATCACATCTGAGGAGTTCTCTCCTTCAGTTGCATTCACCATATTGACTGTCGCAGACCTGGGGTTGAACTTCACTATAACATTGCTTGGAGGCTTCCCCAGAGGAGGGTGCGGAAGACGGAGCTAAGAGGTGCACTTGTTGGCATAGTGACCCTTCTGCCCACACTTGTGACAAGTAACCTCTGCCGGCTGACGGAACTGCACCTGAGAATTCCCTTGCTTCTGCTGCTGAAACATCTGCTTGAAAGCTGGGTTGGGTGGGTGGGAAGAACCACGACCACCAGACTACTTGAATTGTTGAATCTGCCGAGGAGGAGGAGAGGACATCCAGTATTTCTGCTGCTTCTGGACCACTGATTTGAGGGCGACGAACTGGACTCTCTAAAACGCTTCCTCGAATTCTCCACCCTGAGCTAAGCTGCCTCAGCCCTGAGAGCCAAGTTATAGAAATTATTGAACTCATCGGGATCGTGTAAGGGAAGGGCCAGCTGCAAGTCCGCTCTCAGACCACCTCTGAACAGATAGATCTTGCTCTTCTGATCTGTAATGTCCTGCAAGGCATATCGAGCCAGCTCATGGAACTCGACGTTGTACTTGTACACAGAGGAACCACCTTGCTTCAAGCGTCTGAACTTCTCACGCATCTCTTCCACAAAGCTGGACGAGATATAGTGAGACCTGAAATCTCTGCAGAACTCATCCCAACTGATCATTCTGCCACCCCTGGAGTCCTTCAACTGCTGCCACCAAACTGCTGCCTGCCCCTTGAGCTGAAATGTTGCAAACTTGACGAAGTCCTCTAGACGGACATTGCTGCACTCAAAGTGTTTGATCATGTCCCGAATCCAGTCCTCAGCGTCGAACGGCTGGTCGCAAGACGTGAAAGACTTCGGCTGCTTCGCCAGGAATTGATTCAGAGATGCAAACTGATTACCACCATGGTAGAAATTGCCCTGCTGCTGATTGGTCCTCTCTTGCAACAGCTGGATTAACATCTGGGTGTTAGCATTTATTGAAGTCATCACCGCTTGCCAAGCCTGTGCAGGAGGAGGCGGCGGTGGAGGAGGAGGCGGAGGAGGTGGTGGCGGAGCATCAGCACCCTTGCGACCCGGATTCTGGCGAGTTGGTGGAGCCATCCTGAAGACGAAAAACACATTAGACCAGAGAATAACATTCAAGGTAAAGCTGAATCAAAAGGCAGGAATTTCTGAACAAGAATATTTAGCAATTGCACTCGAACAAAATAGTAAGAATGCTTCCTCAAAGTGACTCTCGACAAAATCTGATTAAAAACCACTTGCAAACCAAGTATGAGCTAGAACTACTCGGAACAAACGTATGATAGAGATTCCATCCGATATCTTCGTGGATATGATCGCACGAGCTTGAATTTATAGTAGACATCCTGTGCAAGGCAGTGCACACGACTTACGAAGCATCCCCGAGTCGTAGCAAGCTACAAGGACTCTTTAAGACACAACGAGAACCACTGTAGACGAGTGTGAACAAACGTACCCACTGAATGTCGAATCCCAACCTCACATCATGCATATGTGGAAGATTGTCCTATAAGTCACTACTTGATATCCCACCCATGAATTCTCGAAATATCTGGTCATGCAATCTGGTACACGGATACAAGGAGTAATATGTCACACAACTCGTATACTAACCTGTCGAGTGTATCACATCCGTCAACACATAACCAGAATCTCGGAGCTTCATCTACTACAGACCCTCGTAATCACGACGATACAAAGTGTGGCGATACATCCGGAACTCTCTGCACCAGTACTGGGGAAGTCGGACTCCTCTCGTCACAACTAGTATTGAAGCAATTACGAACATCCTCCGTCCTGAGATACTAAGAAATCTGAATGACGGTGATGTGCACAAGAATCCCCTGGAGGTCAACTCCCCGGAAGAAATCAAGTGAGACAGGAGGCACCAAGATAGAACTCCGTCACATCGATATAAAAAGATTTCAAAATACCCGGGTGATCCTGGAAAAAAGATTGAGCGAGACGAGGAGTAGAATTAAGATTTCCTACGTCGAGAACCTCGCTAGAGCATAGAAAGCGAGAAAAAAGAAACCTATTATCTGATATAACTAAAACTCAAAACATTTTACTAGACTCGACTCGACCAAGTTCGATCACACAAAGGCTCCTATGGTCGTAAGGCTCTGATTACCAACTTGTAACGACTAAGATGCGAACCTTTCCTTATTTGGGGGCGAGGCCTCAAAAGGGGAAAGGGTCGCATCTATGCGTTTCGCAAATGGGATAATTATCACAATACATAATTAAAAGTGTAACAAGTAGGGCATACACTTGCCATCTGTTAAGAATATAGCATATAGCTTACAGACACATTTTATTCAAAGTAGCAACAGGTCCAGCTACGGACTTAAACAGAAAACAGATGATCTAACACATCCCGTATGCTAGCCCACGATCATGACCACGGCCTTAGTCTTCCGGATAGTTCACATACAGACGGCCAGAGTCCTCATCGAACTCCCACTTCAGCTGGTTGTCATGAGGGTCTCCCGCGTCGAGCGTACCTGTTCCTGTTGGCGTTTGTAGGAATCTGTGAGCCACGGGGACTCAGCAATCTAATGACCTTGGTACTGAATCTAGCCAAGTTATTAGGTGAGCAAGCTTTAGTGTATGGGTTTGCAGCAACCTAAGCATATATGGTGGCTACCTTATGTTGATCAGAGTATCATATGGTGGTCTATGCAAGCGATCGAAGACTAGGTGAGCACTAAGTGATCCTGAACACCTACTTACGTCAAACATAACCCCACAGTGTTCTCGATCGGAGAATGATCTCCGAAGGAGACGGTCACGGTTACGCACACAGTTGGCAGTTTTATTAGAGTTACTTCAAGTTGTCTAGAACCAGATGTTAACAAAATATCCGCATTTGCCACATAACCGTGGGCACGTCTTTCTAAAAGATTATACCCTGCAGGGGTGCTCCAACTAGTCCATCACAAACTGCCACAGGCCGCAAAGTAATCCTCTATCACGAAACTCGTGATCTCGTCGGATTCCTTAGAGGAAAACCTCAACTTTGAGGAGACCCAAAGTTTCATCGGAATCCCTATACGCAAGATATATCGGTAAGGTAAAACAAATCTAGTAGGACCTCCCGACGTGTTGACAACCCAGATAAGAGCCGCGTATCTCAGTCTGAGGACACGACGGATAAGCTGCACGCACGATGCCTGATAGAAATCACTCAAGTTGCCCTGAGTTGGCCCCGCGCAGTGCTCTAATTTGGACCAACACTGATGAGGAGCACTGACCCGGGTTGTTGATTAATTCCTCGGGGTAGCTATTCCCTATGCAAATTATTATTAGGTGATTAGCAGATTGAAACCAATGTTGGGTCCTGCCGGACAAGCCTTAACACTATACGATTTATCAAGGGGGTACCCATAACAATCCCGAACGTGTTAGGAGCGATCAGTTTTGGAATCAAACATCGGTAACCGAAACTAAGGCGGCAACAACGGAACAAATCACCCGGCAAAAGGCTAGGCCTTCTGTTATTAACCAAGTATATAGGTGCATTAATTAAATAGAAGTTTAAACATAATGATATCACAATACTCATGTTATCACATGAGACAGCTGGCACCTACAACTAGCAAAGCTACTCATTAGTGGTTGAGCAAGCCTACTTAGCAAAACAACATTTGCTAGGAGAGGGAAGTGTTTGGGGGTCATGGCAAAGACAAGTGGCATTTATATCAAGTGGGAGGCAGCGAGCATAACGAAGGGACCATGATTCTAAGCATAACAAAGCTAGATACGGTGTCAAGGTCACGGTCATCTTGCCTGAGATGTCTTCAGCTTGGAACTGCTCTTGATCTCCCTGCACGTACTCTCCAAAATCCATGTACTCGCTATCCGTTCCCGATGCTACCCAAGATAAGATAACAGCCAATGAACACCAGCAAAACATAATGCAACAATCAATATGATGCATGTGTGAAGAAGGAAACATGCATCACTATTGTAGTCACTTTCATATGCATTAGTTGAGTTAATTGAATTCTGGACAAAACCTAATTTTAAGTTATCTTGACATGCATGAAGATCACAAGAAAATGATGCAAAAACATATAAAGAAAGTAGAGAACGGAGTCACGGGTCAACAGGAAACTACGAAACAAGTTATGGAGACCTACGGTTCAAATCAGCCACAAACAAACTCCAATGGCACTCCCCTGGTGTTACTAGGTTGCCACATGATCAAGCAACAAAATATAATTGGGGTGGTGCATGGGAACACAACACACCATCAACAATGCCCACACAAGCTTCAAATCAACACAAACATGCAATATGTTTTCAACAGCAACATAGAAGTTTGTCTTCAATATTTAAAGTAGCTACAACCAGCTAATGCAAAGGAGTCACCCATGAGAAGATCTATAGACCCTAACTTAGACAAAATATCACAGATTCTGGGACTTAGTGAAAATCACAGATTTTCACGAGCTGCTTATGCTCTGAAGCATTTTGGCAGCCTCCAAAATGATATCTACAGGAAGTGCATAAGCATGAAATTTAACAGGGAGCTAAACAAACATAAAAGCTCACAAACTTTAGTTAGTTGCATGGGCTCATTCCCAACACAGGAGCTAATTCACAAAAGACAACAGGGGAAGAAAATAACATCAGATTCTCAGACTTTGTGGAAATCACAAGGTTTCACAAATCTGTCAGATTCAGCCAAGTGTCAACTTTGACAGGGCACATTAGGTGCATAAAAATTCCTAAGAATAAAACAAAGACCCCATGATGTAGAGGGGTTCACTCACTACCACTCCATCAAGGAATCATCCTCAAAGGGTTAAGGCACCACCTAATACAAAGCACTAAGCATGGCACCATGACAGAAAATAACAGTTTTATGAAGTTGTTGTAAAGTGAAATCTGATTGCACCAATGGATTCTTGGGATGATTCTACCCCAAAATCATATATAATACATGGGTACTTGCATGTAATATCAAGGCACAAAGCTAGCTTGAAAATGACACATAGAATCCTATTACTACAAATGACTATCCTCACATGTAAAACTAGCACATATTTCATCATCTACACATGCACTTCCTAGGACAAGAACAACATATCTATTCCTAGCATGGATCCATTAACATGGGCACACAAACATATGGAGATGTGGTTATCCACACACACACACACACACATGTGCATCTCACACCACCTACACCTACACATGCACACACACAAGCACTATACACATAGCACCACCAACATAGTGGCAAACATGAGGGGTTAGGCCCTCATGCACAAGTGCATATGCACCCATGCACACACACTCACATACATGAGCACACACACACACATACATGTGCTCACAAACACACTCAAGTTTATACACTCATGAATAGGTGCAACATGAGGGGCTAGGCCCTCTTGCACATGTGCACGTGCACACTCATGCACACACACTCACTCACATGTGCACATACACTCATGTGCACAAACACACACTCATGTGCACAT
The DNA here is from genome assembly GCF_904849725.1 of Hordeum vulgare subsp. vulgare. Lineage (NCBI taxonomy): Eukaryota > Viridiplantae > Streptophyta > Magnoliopsida > Poales > Poaceae > Hordeum > Hordeum vulgare. The sequence goes on along the minus strand of NC_058524.1, from coordinate 345,912,647 downwards.
AGACACCACTAGGCCTCAAAACAACAACACAACATCAACACACCAACTAGTTTTAAAAAGAAACAACTCCAAATAGTGAAAGAAAGAAATGCAGCAAAAAAATAAAAAGGGGGTGGTTGTGGTCCGAACCCACAACCTCCTGTTGCCACCACATGCACATCACCACTCTGCTACTGCTTCGGCGCTTGACAGAGAGGGGGAAATTGACAGGCTAAGCTTCTCTGCACTACTCTGCTACTAGCGAAAAACATGAAAAAAGGGCATGCAGGGGATCGAACCCACGACGCGTTGCCCGTGCCCAGGCTCGGTTGCCACTGCGCTACAAGGGAGAAACTTAATAGAGATGGGGAGCATCCTCTTTTGAGCAGCCCCTCTGCACTATTCTACCACGCCGGCGGCCGAAACAGGGGAGGACGGCGACGACTACCCAGCGATCTACTAGAGACGGCAAACTACCATGTGGGACGCGGGAGCCTTGGGGACTCCATTCTTGTGCCAAACGCAACCGGAGGAGGCCCACGACGGCGTCGCAACGGTGCACCTAACTACGGCGACGACGGCGACAGTAGAGGACTACGACGATGGCTACGCGCATCCGGAGACTCTACGCGATGGGAAGAGGAAGGAGGGGGAGGAGCTGCTCACCCTGGTGTGCTCGGAGAAGGGCTCGCTACTGAGAAGAGGAAGATGGGGAGGACGCCTGCGACGACCCGAAGCTCCTCTCCGGCGATGTTGTCGTGGAGGAGGAGCCAGGGAGGGGGAGCAGCCCCGCTAGCATCAGAAATGGAACGGGGGGAGAACCCCCATACTCGTGGATGCCTTGGACACCACGGGGGAGGCTGCCAGCGACGAGAGGATGCGGGATCGACGGCGACGCTCACTGAACTTCTCTGAATCTCATTGGAGCATACCTGCAGAGGGAGAGGGAGAGAGATGGGAACGAGGTGGCGGCGGAGAGAGGAACCCTAGATGAGGCCCGCATGTCGAGGGAATAAATAGGCGATGGGGGGATGGCCTCGACGTCCGTGAAGCCACGGCATCGGGAGCTCTCTCTCACACGGCGACGCTCTCTCTGACGTAAAGGAGGGGAAAACGCAACGGCGTCAGGAGAAAGAAGAGGGACGCAGAGCGGGCCAAGCGCTAGCGAAGAAGGAAAAAAAGGGACGATGCCCACGGGGAGAGGAGGGAGCCAGCCCACCTGGGCTTCTCTCTGGAGCCGGCTAAGACAAATATTAAAGGTTTTTTTAAATAAACGTTAGAGCAAATCAAAATACCCAGACGAACACAGGGTTTTGAAAATAAAACTAATAACACCTAGGGCATGAGGGAATTATGCCCTTTTTAAATAAAATACAAAGCTGATTTTTAGAACAAGTAAATTATATTCAAAACGGGATTTATAATGTTGTTTTGTTAATTAAAACGCCATATGACTTAAGCTTAAAAACCACAAGACGATACCCCCTCAATCACAAGTTAATACTCTGAATGCTTAACATTTTTAAAACAGGTTCTAGCAAGGTTTGACACACAAGTTTAGAAATATCAAAAGGGGCTTTGCCTTGTTTGAAAAGCATAGTTTGAGAAGCATTGTTTTAAACCAATGGTTTGAAAACACCAGAACATCACATGTCTACAAGCAAGCTATCAAACAAGAGGGAACAACTAGCAACGCACGAGAGTGAAAGCAAAACAAATGAAATGCATGATGGCATGATGCAAAGATGATGACATGAAATGATCCACATGAAATGATGACTTTATAACATTCAAAACATGGTTCCACAAATGGAAAGGATCCCAAAATGGCAAGGATTACATCTGGGGCATTACACATGAGGACTTTCACAGTTGAAAGTTCAACCGTCGCCGCGCCGCAGAGCACCTTTCCCTAATCTTATCCACCCAATGGTCATATCATTAAGGGCATTAATGTCATATCATGTCGGGATGTTCCCAGGCTATAAATAGCCACCCCCTACAACCACTAGCTAGTTGGCTGCTCCGAGAGAATGTGACACCTGTCATTTAGAGCAACCCAATTCCTCGAGGACTTTGACCAAAAATCACCAAGTGAGGAAATACCCCAAACACCCAAACCAAAACGGAAAACCCAAAGTGATTGACCATCACTAAAGAGATTGTTCCTGTGTGGAACCGACACTTGTTACCTCTGAGGATTGTGCATCCTCGAGACAGTTAGGTGTCATGGTCTAGAGCATCGAGCAGTCAATTATGGATCGTCGGGTGACCAAGTTTGTGAGGGTTTGGACGTCTCCCTTGAAGACTTACCACGAGTGTTGGGCAGGGACTGTGTGTCCTTAGCTCAAGGAGAATACGGTAGGGACTATGTGTCCTAGGACTGTGTGTCCTTTGGTTTCAATACCAAGCCACTCCAAACTACACGTACAACTGTCACAGTAGTTGGAACTGGGTCATCAACCATTGTCTTCATCGAGCTACCGGGTCTATTTCTTCAACTCTTTTCATTTCCTCAATTGCATGGTGAAGATTTTCATCTGTACTATTTGAAGAATTTGACTAAAGACTTTGTCCTAATTCCTCGCCTCAAATTCTTCACCTGAGTTATTCATCACCTCCTTATCCTATATACGTGACCTGTGCAAACCGAACCTATCAATTCACTCTAGGTACTTTGCTGTAATCACTTTTGCACATCAGTCTTAGTACTATTTCCGTGGCACTCAGTTCATGACTGAAGACTTTCCTCACTAGAAATTTCCTCAGTGATGAATTTTTCAAATTCACCTATTCATCCCCCCTCTAGTTTATATAATGCACTTTCAATTGGTACCAGAGCAAGGTACTCCCTTGCTCTGTGTGATTTTGGTTTAACCACGTGGAGTTTTAATTATGTCCACTGCAGGTATGATCAAGGTTATTGTAGTGTGCCATACCTTCAAAGGAAAGGACTCCCCCTACTAGAAGAACAAGATGCAAATGCATCTTCAAGCAATTGATATAGATCTCTGGTATATCATGGAAAATGGTGTTCCCTGTGTCACTTCAACTATCATTGCTGGTGATGTGAAGAAATTCAAGCAACTCGACTCACAAGCGAAGAATATCATCTATGGCCATCTGAGCAAAGGTAAGTATGGCATGGTGAGTGCTTTGGGCTCTGCGAAGATAATCTGGGAAAGGTCGACCAAAGTCAATGAGGGAGTCTCCACACAACGTGACTCTCGATTTGATGTTCATCGAATCTCTTCAACCGCTTCAAGAGACTGGATAATGAAAGCTGCCAAGATACCTTTGATCGCCTCACTCACATCTCAAATGAGGTGCAAGCTCTGGAGCCAGAGACATCACATACCATGAAGTCGTGAAGAACAAAGAGATTTCTTGGTGACCTTGATTTGGAACATTGGTTCTGATGATCCAAGAACAAAGAGACTAGAAGATGCTTGATCCTGCTGATATACTTGAGAGACTCAATACTCATGAATTCCAAAAAGAAGAAAAGAGAGACCTATATGGACCAAGCTACTCAAGACCTCGTGCGCTGAAGGCAAAGGTTGTTTCCTCATCTGAAGAAGAAGAATCTGACGACAGTCTTGGTGACCCTAAATAACTTGCTCACGAACTTCCTATGCTCGTGAGAAAATTCTAGAAGTTCACAAAGCATAGCCAGTTCGTAAAGTCTTCAAGAAGAGATATGAGGAAATAAGAATCTTCACCTGAGGAATACAGGAAAAGAACCTGCCATAAATGCAAGAAAGCTAGTCACTACATTGTTGATTGTCCTTGTTGGGTGAAGGAATCAGGGAAGAAGAAGTACAAGGATGAAACTTCTGACGACTCGAAGAAAAAGAAGAAATCTTCAAAGTCCTCAACGCACAAGAAGACCAGTTTTAGAAAGGCTCGGGCACTCATTGGCAAGGAAATGGATTCTGAAGAAGAATCTGAGAAATGTGATGAAGAGGAAGGTTATGAAGTTTTCGGGACCCCGATCCTAAGCCATAGGAATCCAGCCTGTAACACATCGCATCCCTTTGCATTCGCACGCACGGTTAACTCCACGGCTGCAGCCTTACCTTAGCCGGGACCGTTTGCGTCTTTTGACTCACGTATGCAATAGTGTCACTAGCATTCCGATGTCAAAGAACCCGGATCGACAAGTCCAGTGATAAACCAAAGAGGCAGTACCGCACAAGGACAGGCATACATGACCCAACAAAGCAGGTGTCAGTCATCAGCGAGTGTAGACGAGTCGTAGTAAGCTACAAGGACTCCGTTACATCGCGTGACATTTCCCCAAAGGGGACATACACAGCAGCTAAGAAGGACACATGCCGGTCAACCAATGTGTCCGGAGCAGTAGCGAACTACCAAGGCTCGTTGGATCACAAAGGGGCATTTCCTTGTAAGGAGTGCTACTAAAGTTCATGACTAGGTAATCGAACCCCATACATATCAAGTACGACACACGTACGCATGGCATACCGATATGTATAGATACATCGATGGCATCACAACATAACCATAAACATACAAACTTTATTTAAGAGGCTCGGAAGAGCCACACACATAATATTACACATTAAGGGTCTCACGACCCATAATAGCAGTCATTCAGTTATAAGCCAGCGGAAGAGTTTAAAACTGTCTGAGTACAGACAGGTGCAACTAGAAGGCACATGGCCTGACTATACTACAGACCCAGCGTAGGGCCAGATCATAGCTGGGACACCAGCTACTCGTCGTCGTCGATGTCTACGAAGAACCCTCCATTAGGGTCATTAGCAACCTCTGCAACATTTATTAAACAAACATGAGTATGAAGGTACTCGGCAAGACTTTAGGATAACTAACTACTCATGCAAAGTATCAATAAGGTATTGTGGGGTTTCATGCGGAAAGCCATCATTTGACTCGTGGCTAGACAACTTTCATTTGTAAACAATTTTGACAACTTGATTTCTCGCACACGAGTCCACTAACACCACAACAATACACCATCGTGGAATCATTCCGTCTCCATACGGAAATACCGTCCACGACACTCACGCTTATATTGACAATTTTATGAGTAGCCATTGAAGTTATCTATGAACAACATATGTCTCCAAGTAGTCCATATCCGCGGACACGGCTATTCGAATAGATCATAACCCTGCAGGGGGGGTACTTCGTCACACACGCTCTCGCCACTTATCGCCATGTGCACGTCATGCACCTCGGTAACCTTCAAGCAGAAGCCCAGCGAGGGAGTCGGCCACGACCGTTAACCACACTGGTACCTAGTCCAGGTTTGTCGCCTATCTGAGGGTAACCCGCACGGAAGTCCGGCCGAGGTTTCCGCCACGGCCCCAAACGATGTGCGCAGGCTTCCCAAGCCCACCATCCGGGTGCCACTTGGTACACCGTGCCACTGCCTACCGCATCACAGCCCACCTCTCAGGTCAGCGCTATGCACGGCCTCCAGCATGACTATAAACACCAAACACTACTTACAACTCCTGGACCGAGCACTAAGCGATTAATAAGTCGAGAGGTTCAATTAAGTATCCCAACGTGTGGTAGTATCTAGTCTTGGATTACATACACGGAACTCAGTTCCTAAGGACGGTTCCAATGAAACAACCCGCCATGTACTCCTACACAGCCTTTCACCGGTACCTTTACCAAATCAGGTTCGACACACAACCTTTGCTTACCGAACACATTCTCACAATTCTGTTCATCTCCCAGATGACAGACCATACACAACTCTAAGCATAGCATTCATAGCAGGATAAGGCACATCATGGCTCAAGCAACGACCAGGTATGCTAGGTTGCAAGGTTTGGCTATTTACTGTGACAAGGATAGGTCATGCAAAGGAAGTGGGTTCAACTAACGTGGCAAAAGCAGTTGAAGCATTTGATCCTAATGCAATAAGTAAGTGCAGGAGCAAGAACATGGGATTTATCGGGATGATCAAAAATGGTTGCTTGCCTTGTTGCTCAGAGGAGTGACAATATCCGTCAGACGGATATTCGGTGGAATCCGGGGGAGCGGAGCCTACCGGAAGGAATGACAACAATCAATATCAAGCATATGCAATCAAGATGATGCATGAGCATGGCATGAGAATGCAAGGTGATATACTATTATAACTAACATGTATTAGGTTTGAAGTTGATTTGAATCACATTCAAATATCACTTCAAACGAGGTATTCTCGGATACCATTTTAATTGATTCGACCTGATGCTCAGATCAACTTGATGTTAACAGGCATGGGTTGACATGTTAAGTTGCTGGTTTGTAATTAGGACAGTATTTGATCATGTCAATCATAGTGAAAATCAAATATTTTCCATATTCCATTTATAAAGTATTTATAAGAATTGACTTATTCATTAATCTACATGTTTGGGTTCTGTAACATTTTCAAACATGTTTGAAAATGACATATTCAGATTCCTTGAATTTTTCTGATACTTTTTCATATATAGATTATTTTAATTGGAGTTACAAATTAATTTCTATGAATTTTTGAAGTTTTAAACATTTATGGAATTATTTTTATACTGGAAAATCCCTTTACTGCATCAACATGACATCAGCAGGTCCAACTGGCCGTTGAAAGTCAAACCTGACAAGTGGGACCCACTGGTCGGTGTCTTTGGTCAGTTTTATATTAAAAATAAACTTAATTTGCTGATTAATCTTACTGGAACCACATGTGAGTGTCTTTTAAACTTATTTGATTTTATTTTTATTATTCCTAATCTCCCAGAGGCTGGCCCCACACGTCAATGGCTCAGGCCAGCTGAGATCCACCGGCGGCGAGGTCGTCCTCGCCGGCGGGGAGCCTCCGGCGAGCACCAGTACGGTGGAGGGCATCGGAAACTCGCCTCCGACGGCCAAACTCACGGCAGAGACCACGGGGAGAACAACCACTCGACGACGCGCACGATGGAACAAGCCCCACGGGCTGGGGTGGCCGGAATCAACGCCGGCGACAAGTTTGGCGGCGACCAAGTTCGGCCATCGTCGAAGCCATCGAATACATGTTTGAAACGCGCAGGGCTGGGCACCTAAAGCATCTACGTGATGTCATGAGGCTGCTGGTGGCCTCAGACGGACCAACCCTTCACCGGAGGGCTACCGGCGACGAGCTGCAGCGGCGGTCCTCGTCGGGCTCCGATGGAACTAAGCCTAGAGGAGGGGATCGACGGGGAGAGCTTAGGGAAAAGATGCGCAAGCTCACGAGGACTGCAGAGAAGGGCTTAGACGGCTCCGGGAAGCACCGAGGGCGACGAATCGAGCAGAGCTCGCCGGCGGCCGAAGGTTGAAGACGACGGTGCCGAGGGTGTTGCAGGGCTCGGGAAGGCTTCGGCTTCTGCAGGGAGGACTAGATCGACGAGGCGGAGCTAACGGCACACTCAGAATGAGGATCCTATGGCTAGGGGCACGGGCAGCTCGAGCTCGAGCTCCTGTCAATGGCGGCAGAGGGGATCGAGGGAACCGAGAGGAGAGGGGGAGGAATGAGCTGGGGGATGGATAGCTACGAGCTCGGGGAGCTTATCCCCGTGCTTGCCAGCGCAAAGCGGCGGCCAGGCAGGCGCACAGGTGCGTGGCCGCGCCGGAGCACGAGGCGGCCACCTCCTGCTGTCCACTGGCGGGGGAGGAAAACGACAGAAGAACATGGGCCGGGCGAGGTGAGCGTCACGTAAGGTTTTCTCATTTTCTTTCTGTTTTGTTTCTGTTTTAAATACTGAAATTGATTTGCTATTTATTTCAGCTCCCAAATAGTTTGTAAAAACTATGTTGAGCACCTTAGAATATTTGTTGGAATATTTCCAATCATTCCTAAAGTTTTCATCATTTTTGAAAGTTTAAAGTTTCTGATTTCAAATTTAAAACTTGAAACTAGTAGCTTTTTGCATTTATTTGAAATGCTTAAAGTGTCAAGGAAAAGGTTTTCTTCATTGCTTATATACTTTCATGATTTATCAGAAAGTTTGAACTTTTCTTGAGGCCATTTTGGGTTCATTGATTTTAACTAGTTTGAGATTTCCTTTATTTAAAGAAGTGGCTAGGGTTTTGAGTTTTCCTTCACCACTTACTTTATTCTTGTTGAAATTTCCTAGATGCAATGCAAAGAAAACATGAGCACAAAGCTAACTTGCTTAAAGTGTCAGGGATGTGACAGAAGTGCAGTCAGAGTCTAGTGTGGCAAGTCTTGCACTTGCTACCACATTCATCAGCAAGTCCATCTTCAACCTTGAAGAAAATGACAACGTCAACAACACTGATGAATATGATGATGACTTCGCTCCCACCTATTGCTTCAAGGCAAAAGGTTCAAAGCTACCAAGCCACATATCCTCTTCTGATTCTAGTGACTGTGAACCCGATGATTATCAAAAACCCAGTTACTATAAATGTGCCAACATTGCCACTAAGGAACGAAGTGCTATTGAAAAGCATCAGAAACTACTAGACAAAAGGGATGATCTCTTGAATGATGAAACGAATCATACTCAAATCCTCACTAAAGATGTTCAAAGTATTCAGTCTAGATTTCATAGTCTTGAAGATAGTTATGGTACACTCTTGGCTGATCATGAGAAGCTTTCCTATGAATTTCTTCAAAGGGAACGTGATCTTGAGAAGTTGAAAATATCCTATGATGATCTTCAAATGGAAAATGAGTCATTGCTTGCTCAACAGATCAGTACCGCTCACGAAGAATTCATTCGACCATGTGTGAAATGCATCGAACGTGAAACTGCAAATTCTTCACCTGAAACTTCAAATGCTTCTATCGCTACAAATTCTTGAACTGTTCCTATGGTATCTAATTCTTCACTTGAGGAAACCACAAATGCTACAGACAAAAATGCAGGATTGAAGGAATTGTATGTGACACGCATATACAAAATTCTCCAAGGGCATCAAACCCTTTCCGATATGCTCAAATAGCAGATTTTGAACAGGAAACCGAGGAAAGAGGGCATTGCCTTTGAGAGGAAACTTAATATTGATGGGTCATACTGGAAACCTGAGCAGTACCCCAAAACCTCATGGATTGCTGCTAAAGGACCTTGCATTGATCCATCCACTTTAACAGGCTTTGCATTTCAAATGTCTTATTCCTCTGATGAGTCATTTGACTCTAACTATAAATTGTTCAAAAATCGAGCTGGTGAAGTATTTGCTCGATATGTTGGAACTAACTGCTGGAATGGACCACCCCTGAGGAAAACCTGGGTTCCCAAAAGCTTCTTGGAAAGTCTTCACGTGAATGTCCTCATGATACAACCAGTGAAGAACAAGAACCCCAGATAAAAGTCCTGAGGTGGACCAAAGTCTTCACGAGGATCAAATTCCTCAAATGGTCAAACTATGATCAACCTCGCACTAATGCTTTTGATATGGAGGGAAACTACAAGGGACATGAAGATGTGTACTATTCCTCAAATCACTATGTTCATAAGTTCTCTAAGAATTTCTCTGCCTATTCATTTGAATACTCAAACCCCCCTACTGTGAAAAGAAGTGCATTAGCTTCAATGCATCCATTCTCATATGGTGCTCGCACGATGATGAACTCTTTACCACCCCTTTAGATGTGGGTGGTGAAGAAATCAAACTAATCACTTCTACAGGTCAGGTCTCCATATGAAAGTCATCATCTGAAGAATTTGCTGGAGAACTAAGGACATTGCTTGATAGGACGAAAGCTAAATCACGATCAAATGATCTATCATTTCAGACGTCCTCGTTATATCCTCAAATTTAATTTTGTGATGAAATTCAAGTTTGATGAAATTTATATCATATTCTTCAATATGAAGCATATGAGATGGTAAATAGTACTAATTCATCTGCAGGATGATCAACCAAGAACACAGAGTGGGTTCTTGATAGTGGATGTAAAAACACATGATTGGTGATAAAAGCTTATCGATTAATATCCCACCGACTCCATCACCACTGAAGCACATCACCTACGCTGACAAAGGTAAAAGCAAGGTATTGGGACTAGGTAAAGTGGCTTTCTCTAAGGATCGACACATGGGCAAAGTCATGCTTGTTGAATCCCTTGGGTTTAACCTCGGGTCAGTCTCAATGCTTTGTGATCTTGATATGATTGTCATCTTTGGAAAATATAGATGTGTAGTCATCATGGAATCTGACAAATCCAAAGTATTCGAAGGCTTTAGGAGAGGAGACTTGTATCTTGTTGACTTCTCTACAGGTCCTCAACCAGCCACGTGTCTACTAGCAAAAACCTCAGAAGGCTGGCTATGCCATCGGCGACTTAGTCATGCAGGCATGAGGAATTTGCACACAGTGGCAAAGAAGAAGCATGTCATTGGCATTGAAACCGTCAAATTCCTCAAGGACCATCTCTATGGTGCTTGTGGGTTTGGAAAGATGACCAGATCCAAACACCCCTCGAAAACTATCATGACTACTACTCGTCCGTTTGAATTGCTTCATATGGATATCTTTCGACCTACTGATTATGCTACTCTAACCAATGCAGCATCTCTATGTGGCTTTGTCATCGTTGATGATTATTCTCAATATACTTGGGTACATATCATTTTGTATAAGACTGAAGTGCAGGAAGTCTTCAACCAATTTTCCACAAGGGCCTTGGCGAACTTCGGCGTCAAGATCAAACACATGAGGAGTGACAATGGGACAGAATTCAAGAATACTGGCCTTGATGATTATCTTGTTGAACTTGGTATTACTCATGAATTGTCTGCTCCTTATACTCCTCAACAAAATAGCGTCGTTGAGCGCAAGAATAGGACTCTGGTTGAAATGGCATGGACTATGCTTGAAGAATATTAGACTCCTCGTCGCTTTTGGCCTCAGGCAATCAACACTTCTTTCCACATCATCAACAGGGTATATCTTCACAAATTCCTCAAGAAAGCTTCATACGAACTCGTCACTGACCAGAAACCCAATGTAAGTTATTTCAAAGTCTTTGGTGCAAGATGCTGGGTTAGAGATCCTCACCATAGCTCAAAACTTGCACCTAAAGCACTTGAGCATTTTATGCTCGGTCATGGAAAGGACTCGCACACCTACAAAGTCTTCAACACCTATCACAAGAAGGTTGTTGAAAGTGTAGATGTGCAGTTCGATCAAACTAATGGCTTGCAAAGAGAGCATCTACCTCTTGTGCGAGATAAATTGACTCCTGAAGAAGCTATCAAGCACAAGGCTACTGAAGATATCATTCCTACCGAGGAACAACCTCCTATAGAAGAAGTCGACCCCAACAATGATGAAATTCATGCGGTTGCACTTGAGGAAATTTCTCCAGATCAAATTCCTTAGCCCAACCAAAGTCTTCAACCTACGCATCTGAGGAATGCAAATGAAGTGGAAACTGACAAAATACTCGATGACATCAATATGCCAGGTCCCCTCACTCGCTCAAAAGCTTCACATTTAGTTAATTTTTGTGGGCATTTCACCTTTGTGTCTATCATAGAACCCTCAAAAGTTGATAAAGCCTTCATGGAACCTGACTGGATTCAAGCCATGCAAGATGAACTTCTTCAGTTCAAGCTAAATGATGTGTGGGAGCTCGTCAAAAGACTTGATCCTCGCAAGCACAATATCATCGGGACCAAGTGGATCTACTTAAACAAGCAAGATGAGGATGGTCAGGTTGTGAGGAAGAAGGAACTACTTGTAGCCCAAGGCTACACACAGGTTGAAGGAATTGACTTTGATGAAACTTTTGCACCTGTTGCTATATTGCTTGCTTATTCTAACCATCACAATATTACACTATATCAAATGGATGTGAAAAGTGCATTCCTCAATGGTAAGCTTGAGGAAGAAGTATATGTTGCTCAGCCCCCAGGTTTTGAAGACCCGAAGCATCCAAACAAAGTCTTCAAACTCAAAAAGGCACTTTGTGGCCTCAAGCAAGCCCCTCTGGTGTGGTATGATAGATTGAAGGAATTCCTTGTGAAGAAAGGTTTCAAACCCGGTTCACTCAATCCCACTCTTTTCACAAAATCCTATGATAATGAACTCTTTGTATGCCAAATATATGTGGACGATATTATCTTTGGTTGTAGTGACAAATGTTAGAGTGATGAATTTGCCTACATGAGGAGTGAAGAATATCAAATGTCCATGATGGGGGGTCTCAAATTCTTCCCAGGTCTTCAAATTCATCAACAACGCAATGGCATATTCATCTGTGAAGAGAAATACCTCAAGGATTCCACAAGAAATTAGGCATGAATGAATACAAAGGCGTCAAAATTCCAATGCCTACCAATGGTCACCTCTCCACTTACGAAAATGGTATAGATTTCGATCAACAGGTATATCGCTCTATGATTGGCTCTTTATTGTACCCATGTGCATCTAGGCCAGACATTATGCTTAGTGTTTTCATGTGTGCAATTTTCTAAGTAAAACCGAAGGAATCACACCATAAGGCTGTGAAACATATTCTTCGATATGTAGCTCCCACACCAACGCTTGGTTTCCGGTACCCCAAGGGCTCAAATCTTCACCTCGTTGGATATTCTCGTTCTGATTATGCTAGTGACCGTGTGGATCACAAGTCAACATCATGCACATGTCATTTCCTCGGACGATCCTTAGTCTCCTGGTCCTCAAAGAAGCACAACTGCGTATCACTCTCCACTGCTGAAGCTGAATACATTGCTGCGAGATCTTGTTGTGCTCAACTGTTGTGGATGAAGTAAACCCTCAAGGACTACAACTTCAACATGAAGAATGTGCCCCTCTAATGTGACAATGAAAGTGCAATCAAGACTGCCTACAACCTAGTACAACACTCAAAGACCAAGCACATCCAGATTCGTCATCATTTTCTTCGTGATCATGCACTCAAGGGCAATATCATCATCAACCATGTGAACACTCATGGCCATCTAGCAGATATCTTCACTAATCCCTTGGATGAGAAAAGGTTTTTCAAGTTATGGTGTGAGCTAAATATCCTAGAGTCTTTGAATGTTGTGTTAAAATGCACACATCCTAACACTTATGCAAAATTGATGACTTCGACGCGCAGCACACAAAGTAACGTTTTTCTTCAACCAATGAAGAATAACACTCTAACTGTGAAGAAATTAATGAAGAATTTGATTCGCAAGGCCCTACGACAATTGTACATGGCGCCTTAAATCACTTTTCTTATACGATGGGTCACGCCACCACCAAACTTTGAAATTCTTCAAAACCGAGACTTTTTTCAAATTCCTGAAAAATTTCAAAGTCTTCAAAATTTTCAATGTCTTCAACATTTTCTAATTGTCTTCATTGACTATATATGAGCTTTCAAATGTCCTCAACAACATTCACTTATTGCTAAGTCTTCAAGTTGGAGTTTCATCTAAGTGAATGTTATTGGACCCGAGTCCCCTCGATGCTAAGATCAACCCAAAATATTCACAATTCTTCATATGCGTTCTAAGTGACACCTATTCAAAGTCCTCACTGAGTCCTTGTCAACTGAAGAATTTTCTCCAAAATCCTCAAAAATTTCAAACTTAAATTTTGACGTCGTTACCGCTCTAACTGCACCCACTACTCACAATAGGATAACCACGTTCTCCACTAACACGTGTTATGCGGAGAGGAAAGGGCAGGGGCAGTTCGGTCCGAAAGTTTCACTTTAGACCATTTTCACCTGAGCTATAAATAGGTCCTTACCCCCTCGAGTGAAATCTCTTCCTCTCGCTTTCATCTTCCCCTGCTAGAGATCTACCCTAGCACCACCACTGGAAATCTTCATCGCCGGTGAGGAAGATATTCGCTGCCTCAACTTCGCCCTTGTCGGTCTCACGCCGACTATGGTTCATCTCCCTCCGTTGTCGCCGTATCTGTCTTCAGTCGCTGCATTAGGGCACTGGAGATCTGAACTGACGAGCTTCGGTTTTCACTTCCTCAGTTCATCGTGTTCTTCACACAGGGTAATTAAAATCTAATTTTCCTCCCCATGTTGATCCATTTATATTCCTTGGATGTGTGAAATCTGTTATTCCTCAAAAATACTTAGGAAGATCACAATCCATGTCTAGAACACGTGATGAATTTCTCTAAGTTACTAAATTCTTCTTGAGATTCCTCAATTGTGCAAATTTCTGAATCTGGACAAGTCTCGAACCCAAGATCAGAATGCTTAGCGAAATTCTTCAACACTATATTGGTCAAATTCCTCATCATGGGTCATTTTTCAAATTCCTCAAATCTGAGAACGCATATGGCCTCTCCAAATTCTTCGCACCTATACTCTATTCACACGTACAAAATGTCAGCTAATGAATCACTAGGGTCTCATTAACTTAACTCATTTGCAGTGTTCCTTGAAGAACATATACATGTGTCATCAGATTCCTCCAGAGTTCAAATTCCTCAGGAAAGTCCTCAATTGAAGAAAATGGAGGATGACAAGCAACAGAAGGGTGGCAAGATGCCAGAAAAGAACACTGCCTTTGAGATTCCTGAGGACATCTATGCTGACTATTGCATACCGAATGAAAACAACTATGGGAAAGAAACATCTGCGAAGCGCAAGATCAGGATTCAAAAGATTGAGAGGAGATGGGCTAAGGAGTGGAAAATATACAGGTATGTCACTCCTAAGTATGCTAGAAATTTTGCCGTCAAGCCCCTTGCTCCAGACCTCCCCTACAACAGCAACAAACTTCCCATCCCTCAAGCATGCTAACAATTGAACACTATCCTGACAAGAAGGCAAAGTATTTGGCAAAACTCAGGAAAACTGACAATGATGCAGTGAACAAGCTTAATGAGGATTCTGCTACTGGAAGTGTTGCTGCCTCCTCCTCTGCTGTTGAGGCTTCTGCCATAGAACAACCTCCCAAGAAGGAACTAGTGAAGAAATCTGGTATCAAACCAAAGTCCTCAATAGCATGGTCCAAACAGAAAATTCCTCAGGCGGAATCAAATATTGCTGCAAAGTCCTCAATTGCAGCAAAGTCTTCACCTACTTTGCAGCCCCAGTCCAGACAGCAACCAACAGGGACCTCAATTCCCTCAAAACCATCAGCTTCTGGTACTGCTCACAAATCCTCAAGTGGCATTCTGAAGACAAAGACAACTGTTGGGCAAGGAATTAGGCCTAGTCCTAACACAGTTGTCCTCAAGGTTCCCTCTGCACCAGAGGAAAGTGATAAATATGATGAGGAAACCATTCAAGCCATCATTAGAAACAAGCAAGAAAGGGTTGCACAAGCTAAAGGTTCCACCATTCCAATAGCACTAGATCCAAAGGTGATACTGGATTTCATCGATTTGTGGTACAAAGATCCCAACACACCCATCAATGACTTACACCTTCCACCTGGACCCAGTCACATGGTGATTTCATTCATCAACGAAGAAAAGTGGAAGGCTCAGCAAGCCAAGCAAACTCAGAGAGCAAAGGTTCAAAAGAACAAATTTTTGCAACAAAATCTTCTAACCTCGACGCTTGAGCAACTAGTCTCCACTCAAGCTGGGCTAAAAACCCTCACTCACAAATACACAAGTCTTCCAGCTAAATGTAAGGGTGTCAAAGTGAGGTTTGTCAAGGCAGCTATTAAAGCCATTGATGAGTACAACAACAGGGTTGCAGTCCTAGCGCAACCATCAACTCCTCACGTCACATACACTATAGACCTGGTTGATGAAAATGCAGAACCTACAGCTGATGAACATGCTGCTGATATACCCGATCCATATGAAACCGCAGCTGATGAAACTGGTGAAGAATCTGTGAGGCCTGCAACTACCTATGCAATGCGCGAAAAAATGCACCTTCACCAAAAGTCTTAAAAGATGAAGAAAGTCCCACTTCATTCTACACCAGAAGTGAAGAAAACCAAAGCAGCTGAGAAAGAAGCAAAGAAGAGAAAGGCATCAACACCTACAAAGTCTTCAGAGGCAAAACGCCTGAAGACTCTGCTTGCCTCTTCATCTGCTCCAATTGATGCAACTCCTCTTAGTGTTGCACCGTCATACATGATTGTACCATTTGGTGAAGAACAAGTCATTCAAGAAAGCGATGAGGAAATGGATGAAAATCGGCCTACTGCATCCACACCCATAGCTGAGGACATTCAAGTTGATGACATTCCTCAAGCCTCAACTCCTCCTCCTCACAACCCCGAGGTGACTACTGAAGAAAAGAAGGAGAATGTGGACATTGGCTGCAACACACTAGTGATCCATGATGACTTATGGGAACAAACTCATCCAAATTCACCATTAGTCCCTCCAATTCCTCAGATCCCAGAATCTCATGCGGCCACTTAAGTTTTGACTGGCTCTAAAGAGAATAACACTCCAGCCAAGTCTACAGCTGCTATGGAATCAGCTGCATCAACTAATGAAAATGTTGAAGGAACTGGTGTGCCTGCAACTGATACACTGACCCAGCAAATTCCTCAGACTAAAGAAATGTGCGTGAAGAATCTGCTCCGACACAAAATGAATAATCTGTTGGTGAACAACATGTTGCAAATCCTGAGACAGCAATTGTGGTGGCTCAAATTCTTCAAGCAGGCAATACACGAAGACTTGGGAGCCGCTTCAAGCCAAACCTTCAGCTGAAGGGAATCAAGCCCTTCAAGGGAAAAAGGCCAAAGTTTGGCATGCATCAATTCTTTGATGAACATCATTACTTCATGGGCCCTAGTCCATATGAATCTCCTCAGTACAGACGCGACAGATTTTGGAATCAAAGTCAGATGAACTACGACGGTGTTGTGATGTTTGATAGAGAAATGGTCTTTCCTCACATGCATATTCCTCATCCAGATATGGAGGAAATTTCCTCATATGAACCAGTCCTGAGAGTTCTTCATGATTCTGGCCTGCTACAATTCTGCACAAAAATCTGTGACTGGAATGAAGAAATTATTCTTTAGTTTATGCTACACTTCACCTATCTGGAGATCCTCAAGATGCCAACACATGGGTTATGGACTAGATGACACAGTACACACACTTCAAAGCCCATTTAACTGAATTACTTCAGGATCTTCCTGTGCCAATACCCTCAGATGGTGCCAGACGCGTATACGATGAACCTGAAATAGGATACCACTATATGCAAATCCTCATGAAGCCATTAGCACCTGGACACAAGAACCAAATTCCGCATAAAGGAATTAATCTATTTGCTGAGGACAGTCTATCGCATTCTGGACAAGACCTTCTATCCCATCAGGGGTCATGATTCAAACGATGAAGAAATAGTGGGTATCATGAAGAATTTGCTCTTTAGCATCATACATGGAATCCCTATAAATCTTCATGAGTTCCTCCTGGGGACATTGTCCCACTCTGCTCCCTCACCACTGGATTTGAAGCCTTATGCTCCATGGATCATGAAATTCACCAGAAAGAGGTTAGATATTACATACAAGGCTGACATTCTAAATCATCAAACTTATATGCCTCCAAGAAGTTGTCAAAAGCTCCTTTGATGAAATTAAAGCCAAAGGCAAATCAGTAACTGATGAAGGCACCAGTCCCCTTGATGGACAATTTCGCAAACCAGTGTCATATTCTATCAATGATGACACTATATCTCAAGAACCACCAAGCCCAACTGCACCGCCCGTGATGACTAGTTGTGAGCTACTTCTAAGTCTTCATCAGAAGGCTGATTGCAACCACAAATGGGTCAAGCATCAGGTTGGAGAAATTATGAAAGACCTAATGCAACCAGCAATGCAGTGAAGAAAATACTACTACCTGCATGAGATTTTTGGTCGCACATGGGCTATTCTGTCTCATCACAAGACTCCTGAGGAACTTGCAGACATGGAGTTCCAACAAGACTTTGATTGGTCCTGGCCTCCGAAGAAGAAGTTCAAGAAGATCCATGTTCCTCAACTGGTGGCTAGCTCATTTTCTTCAACCCGCACAGCCAATGAAGCTGAAGATATTGATGACACTTCTACAACGGCCGACCCCGACACACCTCCTCTAAATAAGAAGTGAAATCCTTCAAGGGTGTTAGTTCTTAGTTTTTGTCCCTTTTCGTCACTTGATGACAAAGGGGGGGAATCTGAGTTAGTCTTCAAGCGAGTCTACTTAGGGGCTATCATAAACATTATTAAATTACAAACTCTCGTTCTTCTGAAGTTTTTGTTGTAATGAGTTGTAACTTGAGCCAGAAAGTGATCTAACGCTTTTGATAATTCTTCCTCTCATGTTTATTCCTCAAGTTATTTAATTGCATACATGCTGAATTCGTGAGGCACCATTTTTCATCATGCATTTCAAATTCCTCATAATATATGTTAAATGCATGCATGAATTACAAGATATAGGGGGAGATCTCCATGATATTAATCATCAATGTGTATTTGCAGTCCAAAGCAAATTCCTCAAATATGCACATCTTCAGGGAAGTTTCTCTATATCTTGCAATCAAATTCCTCAAACTTTGTACTTACACTTCATATTTTTATTCTCGTTGAAAACTTAACATGTTTGTCATCAAGCACCAAAAGGGGGTAGATTGTAAGTGCATCTAGGACCCCTTAGTGATTTTAGTGGACTGAAGACTTATAGGTTAATATACTGATATGATTGTGAGTGTACACAAGCTATATAAGTCGCTGAGGAGTTTTAGTTATTCGATGAATATCGACCCCTAAAAATGTATATCTTCGGGTGAAGACTTTGATCATTGCTTGAAGACTTTGATCGCGAAGAAATTCCGAAGAAATGGATATTTCTCATGAAGACATTGAAGATGAAGAATTCGGTGTGTCCCGAAGAAAATACTGTGAAGACTTTGAATCTAGAAGATTTATTCTTTCTCTTTCATTTTCTTCATTCTTGAGTTATAGGAACATTGTGCTGTTAAAGGGGGTCGACGTAAAACTAAGGAAAGAATTTGCTTATGATGCTCAACTCAACCGACACCTACCAGATCCTCAAAGTGAGGAACATGAGACACATGAGGACTTTCACAGTTGAAAGTTTCGACCATTGTCGCGCCGCGCGCCACCTGTCCCCAATCTTATCCACCCAACGGTCATATCATTAAGGGCATTAATGTCATATCATGTCGGGATGCTCCCAGGCTATAAATAGCCACCCCCTACAACCACTAGCCGGTTGGCAGCTCCAAGAGAATCTGACACCTATCATTTAGAGCAACCCAATTCCTCGAGGACTTTGAGCAAAAATCATCAAGTGAGAAAATATCCCAAACACCCAAACCAAACCCAAAACCCAAAGTGATAGAGCATCACTTAAGAGATTGTTCGTGTGTAGAACCGACACTTGTTATCTTTGAGGACTATGCATCCTCCAGACGGTTAGGCGCCATGGTCTGGAGCATCCGGCAATCAATTGTGGATCGTCGGGTGACCGAGTTTGTGAGGGATTGGAAGTGTGCCCTGAAGACTTACAGTGAGTGTAGGGCGAGGATTGTGTGTCCTTAGCTCAAGGAGAATACGATAGGGACTGTGTGTCCCAGGACTGTGTGTCATTTGGTTTCAATACCAAGTCGCTCCAAACGAGACGTACAACTCTCACAACAGTTGGAACTGTGTCATCAACCATTGTCTTCATCGATCTAGTGGTTCTATTTCTTCAACTCTTTTCATTTCCTCAATTGCATGTTGAACACTTTCATCTGTACTGTTCGAACAATTTGACTAAAAACTTTCTCCTAATTCCTCACCTCAAATTCTTCACCTGAGTTATTCATCACCTGCTTATCCTATACACGTGACATGTGCAAACCAAACCTATCAATTCACTCTGAGTACTTTGATGTAATCACTTTTGCAGATCTGTCTTAGTATTGTTTCCGCTGCACTCAGTTCATGACTGAGGACTTTCCTCACTAGGAATTTCCTCTAGTCGATATAACGCACTGTCAAGATTGAAAGTTTCATTGGCAATGTTACCATTGTTGTAAATTGTAAAGCCAACATCCTTGGAAGACACTGAGAATCTAAAGCAATGGCCACGCAGAAAAACCACATTAAACCCAGCAGCATTACTTCCAAAACAGGCTAGAAGAATTAGTGCAATATAATCTTGGTTGTGTTTTCTCTTTGATCGAGAGAACTGAGCATCTAGAAAGAATTCCTTGATCTAACTCCCTTGAATGAATTGACTTGAACTCCCAGATTCCTCTTGATACGATCTTCAATCTCCAAACCTACTTGGAACCTCAAATCCAAAAGGGCCGTTAGAGCGGTTGCCAGCCTCGGGGCGAGGAATGTCAATATGGTGGCCCGAGCAGTCGAGTTACTCCTCTGGGGAGAAGGGTGGCTGGTCCAGCTCGAGTGGCAAGCATGACAGGCCTCTCGCCGACGGCGGAGAGGCACACTACATGGAGGAGGGCACTAAGAGAAGTTTATATCCATGTGCATGCTCGGCTTCATCCCATGCATTTCCTCTCTCTCTCTCTCTCTCTCTTTCTCTCGATTGAATTAATAAATGCAAAGTTAACAAAATTTCACCCATCGTTTCTACTCATGAGTATGATCCAATTGTTGCTTTGTATGTACAACAAAGAGAGGGAAGAGAGAAGGGCACGAGCTTCCTCATGGTTCTGTCTCGAGTGACAATAAACTACTGATTTTAAATATTTGAAAGCTGTAGGATCGAAAGTATGTCTAGAGGGGGGTTATTAGACTACATGACAAGATAAAAAAATTGCATTTTCCCAATTTTACTTGAGAGGCAGCTATGGCATTTTCCCAATTTTACTTGAGAGGCAGCTAAGTCAAGTACACCCTACATATGCAGTTCTAATAGTATAGCAGCGGAAAGTAAAACATGCAAGTTTAATGTAGAGGAGTACGGTAGGGAGATCAAACGCATGAAGTTGACACGACGATTTTTGGCATGGTTCTGATAGGTGGCGTTATCGTATGTCCATGTTAGTGGAGACTTCAACCCACGGAGGGTATCGGCTGCGAGAGTCCATGGAGGGCTCCACCCACGGAGGGTCCACAAAGAAGAGGCCTTGTCTATCCCACCACGGCTTCCGTCCACGGAGGACTAGCCTTATGATAGATCTTCGCGAAGTAGGCAATCTTCTTGTCCTTACAAACATCTTGGTTCAACTCCACAACACGAAGTAGGAGGCTCCCAAGCGACACCTAACCAATCTAGGAGGCACCAACCTCCAAAAGGTAATAGATGGGGTAGATCAATTGAGTCATTGCTCTTGTGCTTCTAGAGATAGTCTCCTCAACACAAATTACTCTCTCACAGAATATGCATGGGTAGGAGAGGTTGATTTGGTGGAAAGCACATTGGGGAGGCTAGAGATCAAGTTTCAAATGTTTGGATTGGAACATCTTGGTCTCAACACATGAGTAGGTGGTTCTCTCTCCGAAAATGGATCTGGAAATGAAGTGTGTGTTGTGAGTGTTTCTCCCACGAATGAGAGGTGGGTGAAGGGGTATATATAGGCAGTAGCCAAAAATCCGATGGTTACACACAAAAGAGAAAACTGGGTGACACCAAAGTTGGAAACTCGGTGGTACCGACTAGCACAAAAGATGTGAAATTTTGAATCTCGGTGAGACCGATATACACAACTCGGAGGCACTGAAAAGGTGACTAACGGTCAGATGGCCAAATTCGGTGGCACCGGTACTCAAACTCAGAAATTCCAATTTTGTGTATCGTGGCAACAGAATGTTGGTCACACTAAACTCGGTAGCACCGATGCAGTTTCGGTTGCACCGATTTGGTGGGAATGGCTAGGGTTCTGTGTGAGGTTCAAACTCGGTGGGTCCAATGTGGAAATGTTGGTGACACCGAATTTTTGAATGATGAACTTGACAGAGTGGATATGTGGGAAAAATGACTAACTGTTTTGGTGGCTAACTTTGAGCATTTGAGCAATCAATTCATTTTACTACCTCACCCCCTTTTAATAGTATTGGCTTTCCTATGGACTCAAAAGTGATTTCTCACAAATATAAAATGAAGAGTCTTCTAGCTTGAAGCTTGAGCCAAAATTATTCCTTTCTTGCATCAAGGGGTATCTCCACATAAACTTTAAGCCATAGCATATTTTGAACTTTTCTGAAATATACTTGGAAAACACATTAGTCCATTGATGCATATGTTGTGATCAATTATCAAAACCCCCCTAGGGAGCAATTGTGCTTTCAATCTCCCCCTTTTTGGTAACTGATGACAAAATATAGATCAAAGCTTCGACAAAAGATATAATCAATGATTAGCATCGACTCTTTGAGAAGTATGTGAAAAGCAAGAGCTCCCTCTAAATTTGTGTATTATTTAAAATTTGCATTTGAATGCAAATGCACAATAGATTAGGATCATGGGTTACTCTTCCATGTCACACACATCTTGGTGGTGCGTAAAAATAATAGCAATGCACATGACACCAACAAGATAAGTGAGTGACCATCACAAGGATAGCTAAAAGATGATATCGTAGCATCACACAGGATAAAGTGTATGATCAATCACACAGATAGGATGAAGTCGTCCGAAAACCAAAGTTTTTAAAACCAAACGAGAGTAAATAAAGTCAAAAGCTCTCTCTCACACGAAGTCTATGATCTATACCTTTCTCCCCCTTTGGCAACAAGTTACCAAAAAGTTCAAAAGTATAGAACTACTCGTCTCTCTGAGTAGCTGATGATGGAGTCGATAGAACAGCGTCTGTGAAGGCTTCTGCTGAACGCCCTGGAGATGGAGGAGTTGATACTGAAGGATCTTGAGCTGGAGCTGGAGCTGGTTCTGAAGGTGTTGAGGCTTGTGCCGAAGATGTATGTCTTGTCTCCTGAGCAGGAACAACAACTCACCAAGGCTTGGTGTTGAACCTAGTGGTAGTGGGAGGAGGAGACTCATCCTCGTCATCATCATCGTCTTCATCTTCATCCTATGAGCGTGGAATATCCATAGAGTCAACTTCATGTTGAAGTTGTCTGACAATGGTGGTCAACTCAATTGCCTTCACATCCGTGTTATGGAATTTTGTCTCCACAACTCTCTCAAGACTCTTCTGATTTTTCCTGATCTCTTGGGTATTCTTCTCCATGCTTTGGACAACACTCACTAGAAATGCCATTTTCTCAGGTTGAGTTCTAAGCTGTGGAACTGGATGTGGCCTATTTCTAGCAGCTTCAGCCTATGCTGCATCTGCTGCCATTCTTGTTGCAGCTGAGTTGGGACCATTGTCTTCCATCACAACCTCATTATCTTCAAATTCAGGCTGAAGAGGTAGGGGACGATCAAGTAGATATGCATGCTTTCATAGCTTGGCATTGATGAGCATCTCGATGTAAGGTGCATATCCACAGGATCTCTTCTGATCTGCAGCAATCCTTTGGATAGTCTGAACTATCAAATCCTTCACTCGAAATCTGGTATGGGTATCAAGCAGGTGCAGCAAGTTGATAGAATATCGACTAATCATCTTCTCATCTCCTGACTTAGGCATGAGGGTGTATCAAAGCATAGTGTTCTTCATGGGAATGCCAGCTTGAAGTAAATATATTGAACCAGACTTGTGACTCGCCAAGTACTGATGTGGAATCGTCTTGTACATATTGGCCATGGAGTTGTGATTCTGCTTAGCTTCGGCATACACATCTACATCTGCTTCTTCTTGCTTGGGGACGCCAATGATTGTAGCCCATTCAACAATTGCGGCTTCATACTTGTGACCATTAGTCATCCAGACTAAAGAGTTATCGTAGAAGTGAACAGTTGCATAGAATTGCATGATCAGCTCGTCATTCCATGGGGTCATCTCTTCCCCAACAAATTCTTCTATGTCAACTAGCCTGAAGTTCTCTTGAACATGTGGAAAGAAGTTCTCATTTTCCTTGATGTATGCCCAGTCGACATACCTCATATCACTGATAGCAGGACTCTTGTCATGCAAGACAGTCTCATAAAAATCTTGTTGTTCCTTGGTGTGAAACATTGGATCAACAATAGTTCTTCTTCTGACAGCATATGGATCATTAGCTCTCCACTTTCTTAGTCTGGCATAGGATGAGCAGCACTGTGGAGTGGAAGGGTTGGTCTGAGTTTCCTGAGAATAGGAGCATTCTCATCATCTTCTTGTTCTGCGGCATGGGCACTGGATGCAGGGCCTTTGCTCTTAGCAGCTTCAGGTATATCTTTGGAGGTCTTCCTGGAAGCTACATCCCTCTTTGCTTTAGAAACAGGCTTAGGAGAAAACTTCATTACATCACCCATCAACTTTTTCTTCTTGGGAGGAACTTGGATCTCCTCAGGAGCTTCTTCCTCATCATCTTCTGGATCTTCAAACATTGAAGTTTTTCTGCCAACAAGATGGATAGTTCTCTTTGTGGGCCTTTTCACACCACCCTTCTTTGCAGGTGCATCCTTGGCAAGTGTTTTTCCCTTCTTGGCATATTCAGGTGCTCTTAGATCAGCAGTACTAGCAGATATCTTCCTGACAACTTTCCTTGGAGGACCTCAGGAGGGGCTGAAGTTTCTTCTGGCAAAAAGTCTTAGTCTTCCTCATGAGAAACTAGCTTCTTCCATTGCCTGGTGGCTGCCTTGTGCAAGCCATGAGAACTGGGAGAACGTGAGTCTGAGGCAGACTTCTCTGGACTAGTGCATGGGTCCATCTCAACAGTCTGCTCTCTGAAATCATTCTGACTATCATCTGAACCTGACATACTGACAAACACGCTCAGCAACAAACAACGGAACCTATGAAGTGGATATACGAAAGACAGAATGGATGAGCATCACAAAATTTAGATGTTTTGAAAATTTGAAGTTTGAAACTTAGGGTATGGTCTTCTCCAGGATGTAAATCAGTGGCACCGAGTTTGCATTTTCGGAGTCACCGAGAAGGCTTACCCATTTAATAGAGACTTGGCAGTCATTTTTGGTGGCACCAAAAAGAGTTTCTCGGTCTCACCGAGTTGCTTCTCAGGAGCCCTAAAACAAGAATCGGTGGAACCGATTTTACAAACTCGGTCTCACCGAGTTGCATACCGTGTCACATCAGATCCAAAATGTCTACTTCTTCTACACTACGAGATTCCTCTACTAGAAGGAAGGGTTTGCACATGGTGGCTCGAAGAAAATCTTTCCCAGTGCGTAAGAATCAGACGGGGAACACAAAAGGAAATGGGATCCATACCCTAACTTGGTGGCGGTTGATACGTCTCCAACGTATCTACTTTTCCAAACTCTTTTTCCCTTGTTTTGGACTATAATTTGCATAATTTGCACCTGGACTGACGCTGTTTTCAGCAGAATTGCCTTGGTGTTATTTTTGTGCAGAAATCAAAGTTCTCCGGACGTCCTGAAAATTTATGGGGAGCAGTGTTGGAAAATATCAAAAATACCTGCGCTAGAATCCACTTGAGGGGGTGGGCCAGTGGGCCACAAGCCCCTGCTCTGCCACCACCCCCCTGGTGGCGGTGGGCAGGCTTGTGGGGCCCACAGGCACCTGCCGCCCCCAACTACAGCTCTATAAGTTGTCTTTCGTCACAGAAAAAAAAAAGTTTTCGTCGCGTTTTCGATATAGAGGCGGCGCCACCACCTGTTTTTCATCTGGAGGGCAGATCTGGAGTCTGTCTTGGGCTCCGAAGAGGGGAAATTGTTGCCATTGTCATCATCAATCTTCTTCCCTCTCCAATTCCGTGAAGCTCTTCGTCGTTCGTGAGTAATCTATTCGTAGGCTCGCTGGACGGTGATGAGTAGGATGAGATCTATCATGTAATCGAGTTAGTTTTGATGGGGATTGATCCCTAGTATCCACTATGTTATGAGATTTGATGTTGCTACTACTTTGCCATGCTTAATTCTTGTCTCTAGGGCCCGAGTGCCATGATTTCAGATCTGAAACTATTATGTTGTCACCAATATATGTGTGTTTTAGATCCAATCTTGCAAGTTGTAGTTACCTACTATGTGTTATGATCCGGCAACCCCGGAGTGACAATAACCGGAACCACTCCCGATGATGACCATAGTTTGAGGAGTTCATGTGTTCACCAAGTGCTAATGCGTTGGTCCAGTTCTTTATTAAAAGGAGAACCTTAATATCCCGTAGTTTCCTTTTGGACCCCGCTACCACGGGAGGGATGGACAATAGATGTCATGCAAGTTCTTTTCCCTAAGCACGTATGACGACACACGGAATGCATGCCTACATCACAGTGACGAACGGGAGCTAGCCACATATCTCTCCGTGTTATAGCTGTTGCATGATGAATATCATCCAAACAAATCACCGACCCAATGCCTACAAGTTTGTCCTACTGTTGCCACTTTTGTTACTTGTCTTGCTCTGCTGTTGCTACTACTATTGCTACTGCCGTTCCTTGTCTTGCTCTGCTGCTACTACTGTTGCTACTTCCATTACTTGTCTTGCTCTGCTGCTACTGTTGCTACTATTGTCGCTTGCTACTGTTGCTACTTGCTACTGCTGTCAATATAGTTGTTCCTTGCCACTGCTATTGCTCGTTACACTGCCGATACCCGCTACTTCGTTGTTACTACTTCGCTTCTACTATTGTGCTTGCAGATACTAATCTTTCAGGTGTTGTTGAATATAACAAATTCAGCTGCTAATACTTGAGAGTATACTCTCATCTCCTGACTGGCGTACCTACAAATTGGGTTAAATACTCTACCCTCAAAAACTGCTGCGAACCCACGCGCTGGTGGGCCATCAACAACATTCTTCCAGTTTCATTACCGGGGAGTGCTATCAGCATTCTTCTGGTGCTGTTGTAGGAGAAGGTTAGTTGTTCTAAGCATTCATCTAGCTAACACTAGAGATTACAGGATCAACACTTTTCTCGAGCCATTGCCAGAGAAGCACAATTGACGTCAGCGGTCTGGCTACGGCGACGACGGCGGAGGAGATTGCATCGACAGCGTCGAATCCCAGAGGCGATGGCGCTCGGGGAGACAAAGGCGATGACCTGGGTTCTCAAGGGCAACGAGGGTTTGTCGATTGAAAAGTTTTGACAAAATGAATTCAAAAGATTCGGTCCACAGATATATATATACCCGTGCGCTGTCGGTGTCACCGAGATGGCAAAATCGGTGACGCCGAGTTCCTCTACTGTCAGTTGATACGTCTCAAACGTATCTTTAATTTTTGATGGTTTCACGTTGTTATCTTGTCATCTTTGGACGTTTTGTGTACCTTTTATATCTTTTTTGGGACTAACTTATTAATTCAGTGCCAAGTGCCACTTCCTGTTTTTTCTGTGTTCTTGGCTCTTTTTAGATCTGATTTCGGAACGGAGTCCAAACGGAATAAAATCCCCGGAATGATTTTTTTCTCGAACGTAAGAAGATCAGGGAGGCTATGGACCAAGCCAGGACGGCTCCAGGGAGCCCACAAGCCCCCACTCCGCCACCAGGGGGAAGCGGCGGAGGCAGGGCTTGTGGCCTCCCTGAGCGCCCCCTGACCTAGATCTTTGCCCTATATATTCCCTAAAATACTGCAAAAAAATCACGGGAGCCTCGAAAATACTTTTCCGCCACCGCAAGCTTCCGTTTCCGCGAGACCTCATCTGGAGACCCTTCCTGGCGCCCTGCCGGAGGGGACTTTGGAGTTGGAGGGCTTTTTCATCATCATCATCGCCCCTCCAATAACTCGTGAGTAGTTCACTTCAGACCTACGGGTCCGTAGTTAGTAGCTAGATGGCTTCTTCTCTCTCTTGGATCTTCAATACAAAGTTCTCCATGATCTTCATGGAGATCTATCCGATGTAATGTTTTTTGGCGGTGTGTTTGTCGAGATCTGATGAATTGTGGATTTGTGATCAGATTATCTATGATATATATTTGAGTCTTTGTGATTTCTTATATGCATGATTTGATATCCTTGTAAGTCTCTCCGAGTTTTGGGTTTTGTTTGGCCAACTAGATCTATGATTCTTGCAATGGGAGAAGTGCTTGGTTTTGGGTTCTTACCATGTGGTGACCTTTCCAAGTGACAGTAGGGGCAGCAAGTCACACATTGAGTGGTTGCCATCTAGGATAACAAGGTGGGCTATGTCGTTGATATGAGATTGTACATCTACATCATGTCATCTTGCTTAAGGCGTTACTCTGTTCTTTTGGACTTAATACACTAGATGCATGCTGGATAGCGGTCGACGTGTGGAGTAATAGTAGTAGATGCATAAAGTATCGGTCTACTTGGTTTGGACGTGATGCCTATAGATATAATCATTGCCATAGATGACGTCACGACTTTGCGCGGTTCTATCAATTGCTCAACAGTAATTTGTTCACCCATCGTCTATTTTCTCTCATGAGAGAAGTCACTAGTAAACACTACGGCCCCCGGGTCTATTAACATCTATCGTTTACACCTCCGCTTTTACTTTGCTTTGTTACTTTGTTGCTTTCAGTTCTCACTTGGCGAACAATATATAAGGGATTGACAACCCCTTCATAGCATTGGGAGCAGGTTCTTTGTGTTTGTGCAGGCTCTTGTGATACTCCTTCACTGGATCGATACCTTGGTTCTCAAACTGAGGGAAATACTTACCATCGCTGTGCTACATCACCCTTTCCGCTTCGAGGGAACACCACCGCAAGGCTCCAAGGCCACGGGGGAAATCCTTTGCATATTTTCCTAGGAAGTCCCTTAAGGCGTAGCCGTAGCAGAAGGATTCCTGGTACCGTCGACACACCTATTTCTGGCACCATTGGAAGGTCTTTTGTTGCAGTAGCAGAAGTATTTCTGGCGCCATTTCCGGGGAGGAGAGATCTATGCAAGTAGGTCTCACAAACTCATCTCTTCCATTTACTTTTTTGTCAGTTGCCTCTCGTTTTCCTCTCCCCCACTTCACATTTGCCGTTTTCATTTTCCTTTTTCCGTTCACCCTTCTTCCGCTCGCTTTCTGTTTGATTGTGTTACCATGTGCCTTCTTTTAGCTTGCATCTTTGCTTGCTAAAAATCTATTGATATGGATCCTCATCCACTAGCTAATCTCTTTAAGAGACCCACTTATGTGGGACGAATTTCTAGTGAGTTGAGTGCGCTTGACTATCTTTATGGAGTTTTGCTTGAGATGCGTGAATCTAAAAATCAAGATGAAGTTATTCATGAGGGCTCCTTGGATGAAAAGCATGATTGCAATGGTTTCACTATAAATTCTATTAGTGACAATCATGCTAAAATTATGCAAAACCCTAAGCTTGGGGATGCTAGTCTTGCTATGACCACTACTTGTTGCAAAGATCATGATTGGGGTGATGATTTTTCTTTTGATCTTGAAAAATTTTTCAAGCCTCAAGATGAATATGATATTTGCAATATTATTGAAAGTGGGTTTGGAGAAGTCATGACTTTAGATGATAATCCCACTATTTTTGAAGAGTGTCAACTTTGCACGCATGTGGATCATGAAAAGAATATCCTATGTGATAGCTATATCGTTGAATTCGAATACGATCCCACATGTAATGAGAGAGGAAAATATTGTGGTAGAAACTTTCATGTTACCAAATTACCTCTCGTTATGTGGAGATTGCTATTGTCTCTTTCTTCTTCCTTGCATTCGGTAACTATTGGTTGTCTTGCCACTTTGTTTCCCTTTAAAATGCCTATGCATAGGAAGTAAGTTAGACTTAGATGTGATTTTCACATGTTTTAGGATGTTCTCGTTGTGCTTCAATTCTTGTCTTTTGTGAGAGCATCATTGAATGCCTAGCTAAGGGCGTTAAACAATAGCCCTTGTTGGGAGGCAACCCAACGAATCTATCATTTTTCTTTCTGTTTTGTGTTTTCCACACTTTCATAATTCTGTTATGATTGTGTTTTTTGTGTTTCTTTTTCCGTTTGTGCCAAGCAAAACCGTTATGATTAGTCTTGGGGATGATCGTTTGGTCATGCTGGAAAAGACAGAAACTTTCTGCTCAAGAAAACAATTTTTATTTTTTTCTGTCAGAGCTTTTGAGTTGATTCTTTTTGCTGCTGATTACTACGCCAATTCTTCAGACTGTCGTAATTGTTCAGAATGTTTTAAGTACCATAGGTATACAAAATATACAGATTGCTACAGACTGGTCTATTGTTAACATATTTTGTTTTTGTTGTGTTGGTTGCTTATTTTGATGAAACTATGGATAGTATCGGGGGGTATTAGCCATGGAAGATTGAAAATACAGTAACCCAACATCAGCATAAGTAGAATTTAAGTTTGCTACAGTACCTAAGGAAGTGGTGGTTTGCTTTCTCATACTAATGTTATCACGAGTTTCTGTTTAAGTTTCATGTTGTGGAGTTTTCATGTTTTGGGTGAAGTTCTTATGGACAAAAAGATAAAGAGTGGCAAGAGCTCAAGCTTGGGGATGCCCAAGGCACCCCAAGAGATTCAAGGATGTCGTAAAAGCCTAAGCTTGTGGATGCCCCGGGAAGGCATCCCCTCTCTCGTCTTCAATCCATCGGTAACGTTACATGGGGCTATATTTTTATTCACCACATGTTATGTGTTTTTGCTTGGAGCGTCTTGTATCGTAGGAGTCTTTTATTTTTGTTGTGTCACAATCATCCTTGCTGCACACCTAGAGAGAGAGACATGCACTCACTGTGATTTTGTCGAGCTTCACTTATATCTTTTGGTAGACAATTCAGCTCACATGTGCTTCACTTATATCTTTTGAGCTAGATACTTTTGCTCCATGTGCTTCACTTATATCTTTTAGAGCACAGTGGTGCGTGGCTTGGTAGTTGATCTATGTTTCGAAAGTAGTCTCAGAAGGGGTAGTTATCCAAAGGGATAAGAAAACTTCCACCTTCATGTGCATTGAATAGTTAGAGAAGTTTGATTCATCTCAATTAGTTTTGAGTTGTGGTTATGGTAATATTGAAGTCATTCTAGTAAGGTGTTGTGGATCTAGAAATACTTGTGTTGAAGTTAGTGATTGCCGTAGCATGCACGTATGGTGAACCGCTATGTGATGAAATCTGAGCATGATTAGTCTATTGATTGTCATCCTTTGCGTGGCAGTCGGGATCGCGCGATGGTTTATACCTACCAACCCTTCCCCTAGGAGTATGCGTTGAATGCTTTGTTTCAATTACTAATAAAACTTTTGCAACAAGTATATGAGTTCTTCATGACTAATGTTGAGTCCATGGTTTAGATGCACTTTCACCTTCCACCATCACTATCTTCTTAGTGTCGTGCAACTTTCGCCGGTGCAGAAAATCCACCATTAGCCTCCCTCAAAACAGCCACCATACCTACCTACTATGGCTTTTTCAAAGTCATTCCAAGATATATTGACATGCAACTACCACCATGACATGTTCCACCACGTCTATATTGCCATTGCATGATCATAAGATAGCTAGCACGATGTTTCCATTAATGTCTACGCCATGCTAGATCATTGTCATGGTACACTACCGAAGGCATTCCATATAGAGTCATCGTTGCTCTAAGTCTTGAGTTGAAAGTGTGATGATCATCATTGATGGAGCATTGTCCCATGTGAGGAAACAAAAGAGACCAAAGAATCACACCCAAAAAAGAGGCCAAAGAGCCCACCAAAAAAATGAGAGAAAAAGAGAGAAGGGACATTGTTACCACTTTTCCACACTTGTGCATATTAAGCACCATGATCTTCATGATTGAGAGTCTCTCGTTTTGTCACCACCATATAGCTAGTGCAAAATTTTCATTATATAACTTGGCTTGTATATTCCAATGATAGGCTTCCTCAAAATTGCCTTAGGTCTTCGTGAGCAAGCAAATTGGATGCACATCCACTAGTTTGCTTTAAGAGCTTTCACTTACTCTTAGCTCTAGTGCATAATTTGTATGGCAATCCCTACTCATTCACATTGATATCTATTGATGAACATCTCCACAGCTCATTGATATGCCTAGTTAATGTGACTATCTTCTCCTTTTTTGTCTTGCAACCTCCACCACACTCCACACCACCTATAGTGCTAAAACCATGGCTCACGCTCATGTATTTAAATTCCTGGCCAATTAAAGGTGTGAAACAATTACTTGGCCAATACCGGGGTTGTGCATGATTTAAATTCGTTGTGCAATGATGATAGAGCATATCCAGACTATATGCTTTTGTAGGGATAACTTTCTTTTGGCCTTGTTATTTTGAAAGTTCATGATTACCTTGCTAGTTTGCTTGAATTATTATTGTTTCCACGTCAATAGCAAACTATTGTTTTGAATCAAATGGATCCGAACATTCATGTCACATAAGAGGAGTTACAAAGGACCTCTATGCTAGG
Source organism: Hordeum vulgare subsp. vulgare (assembly GCF_904849725.1). Lineage (NCBI taxonomy): Eukaryota > Viridiplantae > Streptophyta > Magnoliopsida > Poales > Poaceae > Hordeum > Hordeum vulgare. The sequence continues at coordinate 345,880,396 of NC_058524.1, read as the reverse complement.
TAGCATGAAAGCCTCAAAAATTCATTCTTTATCACTTCCCTACTCGAGGACGAGCAGGAGTTAAGCTTGGGGATGCTTGATACGTCTCAAACGTATCTATAATTTTTTATGGTTTCACGCTGTTATCTTGTCATCTTTGGATGTTTTATGTACCTTTTATATCTTTATTGGGACTAACTTATTAATTCAGTGCCAAGTGCCAGTTCTTGTTTTTTCTGTGTTTTTGGCTCTTTTCAGATCTAATTTTGGAATGGAGTCCAAACAGAATAAAATCCCCGAAATGATTTTTTTCCTGAACGGAAGAAGATCAGGGGGCCTGTGGGCCAAGCCAGGAGGGCTCCAGGGAGCCCAAAAGCCCCCACTCCGCCACCAGGGGGAGGCGGCGGTGGCAGGGTTTGTGGCCTCCCTGAGCGCCCCATGACCTAGATCTTTGGCCTATATATTCCCTAAAATACAGCAAAAAATCACGAGAGCCTCGAAAATACTTTTCCACCGCCGCAAGCTTCCGTTTCCGTGAGACCTCATCTGGAGACCCTTCCCGGTGCCCTGCCGGAGGGGACTTTGGAGTTGGAGGGCTTCTTCATCATCATCATAGCCCCTCCAATGACTCATGAGTAGTTCACTTCAGACCTACGGGTCCGTAGTTAGTAGCTAGATGGCTTCTTCTCTCTCTTGGATCTTCAATACAAAGTTCTCCATGATCTTCATGGAGATCTATCCGATGTAGTCTTCTTTGGCGGTGTGTTTGTCGAGATCCGATGAATTGTGAATTTCTGATCAGATTATCTATGATATATATTTGAGTCTTTGGTGATTTCTTATATGCATGATTTGATATCCTTGTAAGTCTCTCCGAGTCTTGGGTTTTGTTTGGCCAACTAGATCTATGATTCTTGCAATGGGAGAAGTGCTTGGTTTTGGGTTCTTGCCATCTGGTGACCTTTCCCAGTGACAGTAGGGGCAGCAAGGCACACATTGAGTGGTTGCCATCAAGGGTAACAAGGTGGGCTCTGTCGTTGATATGAGATTTTCCATCTACATCATGTCATCTTTCTTAAGGCGTTACTCTGTTCTTTTGGACTTAATACACTAGATGCATGCTGGATAGCGGTCGACGTGTGGAGTGATAGTAGTAGATGCAGAAAGTATCGGTCTACTTGTTTTGGACGTGATGCCTATAGATATAATCATTGCCATAGATGACGTCACGACTTTGCGCGGTTCTATCAATTGCTCGACAGTAATTTGTTCACCCACCATCTATTTGCTTTCATGAGAGAAGCCACTAGTAAACACTACGACCCCGGGGTCTATTCACAACTATCGTTTACACCTCCGCTTTTACTTTGCTTTGTTACTTTGTTGCTTTCAGTTCTCACTTGGCGAACAATCTATAAGGGATTGACAACCCCTTCATAGCGTTGGGAGCAGGTTCTTTGTGTTTGTGCAGGCTCTTGTGATACTCCTTCACTGGATCGATACCTTGGTTCTCAAACTGAGGGAAATACTTACCATCGCTGCGCTACATCACCCTTTCTGCTTCGAGGGAACGCCAACGCAAGGCTCCAAGGCCATGGGGGAAATCCTTTGCATATTTGCCTAGGAAGTCCCTTAAGGCGTAGCCGTAGCAGAAGGATTCCTGGTGCCGTCGAAACACCTATTTCTCGCGCCATTGGAAGGTCTTTTGTTGGAGTAGCATCAGTAGACAGGGAAACTCGGTTTAATCGAGTTGGTGATTTCGGTGGTACCAAGATTGAAAAACCTGATCAACTTTGAAAAATTGGTGGCGCCGAGTTTGTGGAGTTGGTCACACCGTGTATTTCAAAGAGGTTTTGGAAGGCAGCCTTTGACGATACGGAACTCCAAGTGCACCTTTACACATAGGGATCGACAAGTGGTTGTTCATGTTTTGTGATGAAGCATGAATAGAACTTGAGATGAGATAGCATAGATAGCTAGAGAAGGGTCCTAGGCATTCTTGTCCATCCAATTGGCAAAAGATAAATTAGAAGCCGAATAACAACAATTGGATGTCCTCGAATGATCAAACGCATGCAGACCAACATGCTCATAGAATAGGAATTATGAAATAAAACATGTTGAACATGCACAAACATCCTAGCAGCTATCAAGCACTTGGGAGATGACGAAGTCATCTATATATGAGTATATTAACACAGGATCCAAGTAAGAATACTTAATCATAGGTCATACTCATCGTTAAGCACAAGTGGAGTTACCACTTTTATATAAGCATTAATGTGTTCATATCCTTAGGAGATGCTTATACTCAAGTCTTAGAGTAAAGCTCCCCCTTGATATGATAACCCCGCGAAGAGGGTGTTGGGGAACGTGGTAAATTCAAAATTTTCCTACACCATACAAGGATCTATCTATGGAGAAACCAGCAACGAGAGAGGTTGTAGAGCATCTTCATACCTTTGAAGATCGCTAAGCGGAAGCGTTACTATGAACACGGTTGATGGAGTCATACTCGCAGCGATTCAGATCACGGTGGATTTCGATCTATGTGCCGAACTATGGCACCTCCGCGTTCAACACACGTGCAGCCCGGTGATGTCTCCCGCACCTTGATCCAGCAAGGAGGAGGGAGAGGTTGAGGGAGAGAGCTCCGGCAGCACGACGACATGGTGGCGGTGGAGCTACGTGGTTCTCGAGCAGAGCTTCGCTAAGCTGTGCGGAGGACGAGGAGAAAGAGGGGTAGGGCTGTGGCGAGAGAGAGAGATTTCATGACTCAAATCAGCCCCAATACCTCGGGTATTTATAGGAGGGAGCGAGAGAGGGTGCGCACCCCTAGGGTTCCCTCCCTAGGGGTGGCGGGAACCCTAGATGGCCAGGAGGGCGGCGGCTAGGGCAGGGAGAGGAGGGGTGGCGCACCCAGATGGGCCTTGGGGCCCTCCTGCGCCTAGGGTTTCCCCCGCTCCACCTTTCCTTGCGCATTGGGCCTAGATGGGAGGCGCACCAGCCCACTCTGGGCTGGTTCCCTTCCACCTTTTGGCTCATGCTAGCCTTTGGGGCTGGTGGACCCCAGAACCCTTCCGGTGGTCCCCGTACGTTACCGGTGACGCCCGGAACATTTCTGGTGTCCAAAATATCACTTCCTATATATAAATATTTATCTCCCGGCCATTCCGGAGCTCCCCGTGACGTCTGGGATCTCATTCGGGACTCTGAACAAGCTTCGGTAACCACATGCACTATTTCCCTATAACCCTCGCATCATCGAACCTTAAGTGTGTAGACCCTACGGTTTCGGGAGATATGCACACATGACCAAGACATCTCTCCGGCCAATAATTAACAGCGGGGTCTGCATATCCATGTTGGTTCCCACATGTTCCACGATGATCTCATCGGATGAACCACAATGTCAAGGATTCAACCAATCACATATGCAATTCCCTTTGTCTATCGGTATGATACTTGCCCGAGATTCGATCGCCGAGATCCCTATACCTTGGTCAATCTCGTTACCGACAAGTCTCTTTACTTATTCCATAACACATCATCCCGTGGCTAACCCCTTAGTCACACTGAGCTCAACATGATAATGGATTACCGAGTGGGCCCAGAGATACCTCCCCGTCACACGGGGTGACAAATCCCGGTCTCGAATCGTACAACTCAACAGACACTTTCAGAGATACCCGTAGTGCACCTTTATAATCACCAAGTTACGTTGTGACATTTGATACACCCAAAGAACTCCTACGATATTCGGGAGTTGTACAATCCCACAGTCCAAGGAAAAGATACTTGACATTAGAAAAGCTTTAGCATGCGAACAACACGATCTAGTGCTATGCTTAGGATTGGGTCTTGTCCATCACATCATTCTCTTAATGATGTGACCCCGTTATCAATGACATCCAATGTCCATGATCAGGAAAGCATGATCATCCATTGATCAACGAGCTAGCCAACTAGAGGCTCACTAGGGACACATTGTGATCTATGTATTCACCCATGTATTACGGTTTCCGGTTAATACACTTATAGCATGAATAATAGACAATTATCATAAACTGGAAATATAATAATAATCATTTTATTATTTCCTCTAGGGCACATTTCAAGAGTCTCCCACTTGCACTAGAGTCAATAATCTAGTTCACATAACTATGTGATTGCAATGAATCCAACACCCATACTGTTCTAGGGTTCGATATTGTCTTGTTTGTGAGAGAGGTTTATTAGTCAACGGGTATGAACCTTTCACATCCGCGTGTTTTTTACAAATCTCTGTCTTCATATAGATACTGCTACCATGCACCATTTGGAACTATTCCAAATGACTGCTCCACTATACGAATCCGGTTTGCTACTCATAGTCATCCGGATTAGTGACAAAGCTTGCATCGACGTAACCCCTTTACGACGAACTCTTTAATCACCTCCATAATCGAGAAAAAATCCTTAGTCCACTAGTTACTAAGGAGAACTTTGACCGTTGTCCGGTGATCCATTCCTGGATCACTCTTGTACCCCTTGATTGACTCATGGCAAGGCACACTTTACGTGCGGTACACATCATAGCATACTTATAGAGCATACGTCTGATGCATAGGGGACGACATTCGTCCTTTCTCTTCCTTCTGCCGTGGTCGGGCTTTTGAATCTTACTCAAAATTCACACCTTATAACACAGCCAAGCACCCCTTCTTTTGCCGATCTATTTTGAACACTTTCAAAACTTGTCAAGGCATGTGTTTTATTGAAAGTTATATTAAGCACTTTGATTTATCTCCATAGATCTTGATGCTCAATGTTCAAGTAGCTTATCCAGGTTTTCCTTTGAAAAACTCCTTTCAAACAACCCTTTATGCTTTCCAGAAATTCTACATTATTTCCGATCAAAAATATGTCAATCACATATATTCATCAAAAATTCTATAGTGCTCCCACTCACTTCTTTGGAAATACATGTTTCTCATAAACTTTGTATAAAACCAAAAACTTTGATCATCTCATCAAAGTGCATATTCCAACTCCGAGATGCTTGCTCCAGTCCGTAGAGGGATCGCTGGAGCTTTGCATACTTGTTAGCACCCTTTAGGATCGACAAAATCTTCTGGTTGTATCACATACAACCTTTCCTCAAGGAAACCGTCAAGGAAACAATATTTTGACATCCTATCTACAAGATTTCATAAATGATGCAGCAACTGCTAACATCATTCCAACAGACTTTTAGCATCGCTACGAGTGAGAAAGTCTCATCGTAGTCAATTCTTTAAACTTTGTCGAAAACATCTTTGCGACAAGTCGAGCTTTCTTAATGGTGACTTTTCACCATCACCGTCTGTCTTCCTTTTAAAGACCCATCCATAGTTAATAGTCTTACGACCATCAAGTAGTTCTTCCAAAGTCTACACTTTGTTTTCATACATGGATCCTCCTCTCAGATTTCATGGCCTCCAGCCATTTGTCGGAAACCGGGCCCACCTTCGCTTCTCCATAGCTCATAGGTTCATCATTGTCCAACAACATGACCTTCAGGACAAGGTTACCGTACCACTCTCGAGTAGTACGCGTCCTTGTCGACCTACGAGGTTCGGTAGTGTCTTGATCCGAAGCTTCATGATCATTATCATCAGCTTCCACTTCAATTGGTGTAGGCGCCACAGGAACAACTTCCTGCGCCCTGGTACACACACTGGTTGAAGTGATGGTTCAATAACCTCATCAAGTTTCCACCAAACTCCCACTCAATTCTTTCGAGAGAAACTTTTCCTCGAGAAAGGATTCATATCTAGAAACAAACACTTTGTTTCTAGATCTGAGATAGGACGTATACCCAACTGTTTTGGGTGTCCTATGAAGATGCATTTATCCGCTTTGGGTTCGAGCTTATCAGGCTGAAACTCTTTCACATAAGCATCATAGCCCCAAACTTTTAAGAAACTACAGCTTAGGTTTCTCTAAACCATAGTTCATACGGTGTCATCTCAACGGATTTCCGTGGTGCTCTGTTTTAAAGTGAATGCGGTTGTCTCTAATGCCTAACCCATAAATGATAGTGGTAATTTGATAAGAGATATCATAGTATGCACCATATCTAATAGGGCACGACTATGACATACGTAAACACCATTAGACTATGGTTTTCCAGCTGGCATGAGTTGTGAAACAATTTTCACGTGAAACAATTTTCACATTGTCTTAAATGTTTACCAAACTCGTAACTCAGATATATATGCTTACCTCCACGATCACATTGTAGACATATTATCCTCTTTGTCACAGTGATCTTCAACTTCACTCTGAAATTACTTGAACCTTTCGATAATTCAGACTTGTGTTTCATCAAGTAAATACACTAGTATCTACTCAAATCATCTATGAAGTAAGAACATAATGATATCCATTGCGTGCCTCAGCACTCATTGGACTGCATACATCAAAATGTATTACTTCCAACAAGTTACTTTCTTGTTCCATATCACTCGAAAACGAGGTATTTAGTCATCTTGCCCATGTGGTATGATTTGCATGTCTCAAGTGATTCAAAAAATCAAGTGAGTCCAAATGGTCCATCTGCATGGAGTTTCTTCATGCATTTATACCGAGAGGCATTGCTTGCATGTCTCAAACATTTCAAAAATGAATGAGTACAAAGATCCATCAGCATGGAGCTTCTTCATGCATTTTATACCAATATGACTCAAGCAGCAGTGCCACAGGTAAGTGGTACTATCATTACTACTTTGTATCTTTTGGAAACAATATTATGAACATGTGTATCACTATGATCGAGATTCAATAAACCGTTCATTTTAGGTGTAAGACCATTTGAAGGTACTATTCAAGTAAACAGAATGACCATTATTGTTTTAAATGAATAACCGTATTGCAATAAACATAATCCAATCATGTCTATGCTCAACGCAAACACCAAATAAAAATTATTTAGGTTTAACACTAATCCCGATGGTAGAGGGAGTGTGCGATGTTTGATCACATCAACCTTGGAAACACTTCCAACACACATCGTCACCTTGCTTTCAGCTAGTCTCCGTTTATTTCGCAGCTTTTATTTTGAGTTACTAACACTTAGCAATCTAACCGGTATCTAATACCCTGGTGCTACTAGGAATACTAGTAAAGTACACATCAATATCGTGTATATCCAATATACTTTTGTCGACTTTGCTAGCCTTCTCATCTACCAAGCATCTAGGCTAGTCCCCTTCAGTGAATGTTCCCCTCTTTATAGAAGCACTTAGTCTCGGGTTTGGGCTCAACCTTGGATCTCTTCATAGAGCAGCAACTTGTTTGTTGTTTAATGCAGTATCCCTTCATGCTCTTGCCCTTCTTGAAACTAGCGGTTTTACAAACCATCAACAATTGATGCTCCTTTTGATTTCTACTTTCGCAGTGTCAAACATAGCGAAATAACTCAAGGATCATCATATCTATCCCTGACATTTTCTAGTTCATCACGAAGCTGAAGCAGCTTGGTGGCAGTGACACTTGAGAACTTTCACTATCTCATTTGGAAGATCAACTCCCACTCGATTCAAGCGATTGTAGTACTCAGACAATCTCAGCACATGCTCAAGGATTGAGTTTTTTTCTCCCTTATTTTGTAGGCAAAGAATCTTGTCAGAGGTCTTATACCTCTCAACAAGGGCACGAGCATGAAATCCCAATTTCATCTCTTGGAACATCTCGTATGTCCCGCGACGTTTGAAACGTCTTTAACGCCACAATTCTAAGTCGTTCAAGCAATTTGCACTGAACTATCATGTAGTTATAAAAAACGTGTATGTCGGATGTTCGCAACATCCATAGATCACGCTTGGGGTTCAGCACACCGAGCGGTGCATTAAGGACATAAGCCTTGTGCTTAGCAATGAGGACAATCCTCAGTTAACGGACCGAGTCCGCATAATTGCTTCTTCTATCTTTCAACTAAATTTTCTCTTGGAACATATCAAATATGGTAGAGCTATAGCACAAGTTACAACATAATTTGCAAAGACCTATTTGACTATGTTCATGATAATTAAGTTCATCTGATGAATTCCCACTTAGATCGACATCCCTCTAGTCATCCAAGTGTTACAAGATCCACGTCGACTAGCCCGTGTCCGATCATCACGTGAGATGGACTAGTCATTAATGGTGAGAATCTCCATGCTGATTGTATCAACCATACGACTCATGTTCGACCTTTCGGTCTCCCATATTCGAGGCCATGTCGGTACATGCTAGTCTCGTCGAGTCAACCTAAGTGTTTTGCATGTGTAAACTGGCTTACACCCGTTGTATGCGAACGTTAGAATATATCACACCCGATCATCACGTGGTGCTTCGAGACAACGATCCTTCACAACGGTGCACACTTTGGGGAATACATATCTCGAAATTTTAAGGAGGGATCATGTTATCTTTTCTACCGCCGTTCTAAGCAATAAGATAAAAACAAGATAAACATCACATGCAATCATATAGTGCCATGATATGGCCAATATCATCTTGCTCCTTTGATCTCCATCTTCGGGGCACCATGATCATCACTGTCACTGGCATGACACCATAATATCCATCATCATGATATCCATCATTGTGTCTTTGTGAAGTCATCATGCCAACTATTGCTTCTACTACTATAGCTAACCGTTAGTGATAAAGTAAAGCAATCAACATGGCGTTGCATCTCATACAATAAATTAAGACAACTCATGTGGCTCCTGCCGATTGGCATACTCATCGACATGCAAGTCGTGAATCCTATTACAAGAACATGATCAATCTCATACATCACATCCTTTTGTCCATATCACATCACATAGCATACCGTGCAAATAGACGTCCTGTAATTGTTGTTGCAAGTTTTACGTGGCTGATTCGGGTTTCTAGCAAGAACGTTTCTTACCTACGTGACAGCCACAACATTGATTTGCCAATGCAATTTACCCGTCATAAGGACCCTCTTCATCGAATCCGATCCAACTAAAGTGGGAGAGACAGACACCCGCTAGCCACCTTATCCAACAAGTTCATGTCAGTCGGTGGAACCAGTCTCACGTAAGAGTATGTGTAAAGTCGGTCCGAGCCGCTTCATCCCACAATGTCGCCGAATCAAGATAAGACTAGTAACGGCAAGCAATTGACAAAATCAGCGCCCACAACTTTTGTGTTCTACTCGCGCATAGAATCTACGCATAGAACCTTGGCTCGGATGCCACTGTTGGGGAACGTAGTAAATTCAAAATTTTCCTACGCCATACAAGCATCTATCTATGGAGAAACCAGCAACGAGAGAGGTTGTAGAGCATCTTCATACCTTTGGAGATTGCTAAGCAGAAGCGTTACTATAAACACGGTTGATGGAGTCGTACTCGCAGCGATTCAGATCAAGGTGGATTCCGATCTATGTGTCGAACTACGGCACCTCCGCATTCAACACACGTGCAGCCCGGTGACGTCTCCCGCACCTTGATCCAGCAAGGAGGAGGGAGAGTTTGAGGTTGAGAGCTCCGGCAGTACGATGGCGTAGTGGCGGTGGAGCTACGTGGTTCTCCGGCAAAGCTTCGCTAAGCTGTGCGGAGGACGAGGAGAGAGAGCGGTAGGGTTGCGCCGAGAGAGAGAGATTTCGTGTCTCAAATCAGCCCCAATACCTCGGGTATTTATAGGAGGGAGGGAGATAGGGTGTGCACCCCTAGGTGGGAGGCGCACCAGCCCACTCTAGGCTGGTTCCCTTCCACCTTTTGGCCCATACTAGCCTTTGGGGCTGGTGGCCCCTCCTAGTGGACCCCCGGAGCCCTTCCGGTGGTCCCGGTACATTACCGGTGACGCCCGAAACATTTCCGGTGTCAAAAATTTCACTTCCTATATATAAATTTTTACTTCCGGACCATTCTACAGCTCCTCGTGATGTTCGGGATCTCATATGGGACTACGTACAACCTTCAGTAACCACGTACACTATTTCCCTATAACCCTGGCGTCATCGAACCTTAAGTGTGTAGACCCTACGGGTTCGCGAGACATGCAGACATGACCGAGACATCTCTCCGGCCAATAATCAAAAGCGGGGTCCGGATATCCATGTTGGTTCCCACATGTTCCACGATGATCTCATCGGATGAACCACAATGTCAAGGATTCAATCAATCCCGTATGCAATTCCCTTTGTCTATCGGTATGATACTTGCCCGAGATTCGATTGTTGGTATCCCTATACCTTGTTCAATCTCTTTACCAGCAAGTCTCCTTACTCGTTCCGTAACTCATCATCCCAGGCTAACCCCTTAGTCATACTGAACTCAATATGATGATGGATTACCGAGTGGGCCCAGAGATACCTCTCCGTCACACAGAGTGACAAATCCCGGTCTCGATTCGTACAACTCAGCAAACACTTTCAGAGATACCCGTAGTGCACCTTTATAATCACCCAGTTACATTGTGATGTTTGATACACCCAAAGCACTCCTATGGTATCCGTGAGTTGTACAATCTCACGGTCCAAGGAAAAGATACTCGACATTAGAAAAGCTTTAGCATTTGAACAACACGATCTAGTGATATGCTTAGGATTGGGTCTTGTCCATCACATCATTCTCTTAATGATGTGATCCCTTTATCAATGGCATCCAATGTCCATGATGAGGAAACCATGATATTCCATTGATCAACGAGCTAGCCAACTAGAGGCTCACTAGGGACACATTGTGATCTATGTATTCACACATGTATTACGGTTTCCGGTTAATACACTTATAGCATGAATAATGGACAATTATCATGAACTGGAAATATTATAATAATCATTTTATTATTGCCTCTAGGGCACATTTCCAAGAGAGGGATCAACTAACCTTGGGTTTTGTCGTAGAAGACTTCAAGTAGGTGAAGTAGTGGTGGATGCTCAATGTTGATGAAGGTCATCTTGATTTGGGAGCAATCCTTCTTGTTTTCATACTCCTTTCACCTACATAGGTTAATACCAAAGCATGAGGAACATGTGCAATAATATCTATGGACATGGAGTGAAGCACGCATGGGATAATGTCCAAAGATGCATTAATTACCTTGTTCCTTGCTTACCATTGAGGGAATGTGTGACTCCTAGAACTAATGCATATGGCTGAGATTGATTGCATATAGTTCTTGACAAAATGAGTAAGAGTGAATTTCATTGGCAGAGTCACCCCTCAAGAACTTCTAGTTCTTCCTCTTGGGAATCCACACCAAATTGATGGGAATCCTTGGAGTTGTGGTAGCACTTGTTGAGGTAGATCTAGTAGTATCCTTGGGAATCCACTTGACCTTGGCTTGGTGTTCTTATTCAACTAGGTCAATGTCATCTTGAAGCTTTCCCTTGCCTTTGTGGTCTTGTGGTAGAAGGCCATCTTGTGAGCTTGTTCCTTCGGAAGGAGTGGAATCACACTTCTCTTTTTGGGGAACAAACTTGGGAGTGGGATATGGACCTTCTTCCCAAACATCTCTGTTGATGTTGAAGTAGCCAACCCCTTGTTTCTTCCGATGTCCTCCTTGCTTGCGCAAATTTCCTCAAATTGCTTACTTCTGGCAAGACTCTCGAAGACACCTCTCTCTATAATGCCTTTCAATATATCATTTTCTTGCTCGACTGTAATTTGGCTAATGGAATCGTTAGTGGAATCAATAGAGGTACTAGCAACAACATTATTGGATTTAGCTTTAGCATTGTTGTTACTAGATGAAGAAACCTTCTTGCCTTGGTTACTAGTGTTCCTAGGTTTAACTTGTGGAACAAAGTTAGACAAGAGTAATCGTTTGGCTATATAAGAAGAAATCTTCTTCCGAAGATCATCATTGCTTGCTTTTAAGAACTCATGCTCTTGCTCCAAGTTGAGCTTCTCGAAGCGTAGCTTCTCATGGGTTCTTGCAAGCTCTCTATGATCTTCTAGCGTAGTCTCATGAGCTAACTTAAGAGTTTTTAATTCTTGAGTTAGTCTTTCAATTTCTTCCTTATCATCATCATTCGATTTCTCTTGACTAGCATGATAAATAGCACGTTCATTTTCAGTGCACTCACTGGCTTTATCTAGAAGCAAGTCGTCTTCTCGTAACAAGTCATCCTCATCACTACTGAAATCAAGATACCCAGGATGTGATACCTTGGGGCCTTTAGCCATGAAGCAGTTTTTGACTCCCTCATTTGGTGAATCAAATAGGTCGTATGAGTTGGTGGAAACAAGCGCAATCCCGACAACACCTTCATCTTGACTATAGACGGAGTTGGAGTGATAGCTTCTCTCAGAGTAGTGATCAGACTCGGAGCGAGAGACCCATTCACCAACATGAGCTTGATGTCTTCTTCTTGAACCGCTCTTGGTGTATTTGTCACTCTTTTTTGATTCCTTGCCTCTCCGTGAGTGTATTCATTCATAGTGATCTTATCTACTCCTTTTCTCTCTACAAGGTGACTCATCTCTTGAGCTTCATCTTCGAGGTGACACTTCTCTTATTTTGTAGGGAGTCGAGCACTCATTTGAGTAGTGTCCGGGCTTCCCACACTTGTAGAAGTTTCGGTCACGACTGGACGAAGGCTTCTCATCATGTGTTGAACTTGACCTTCTATCTTTGCCTCTACTCTTGTAGAACTTGTTGAATCTTCTGACCATGAGGCTTATCTCTTCATCAGTGAAAAGGTTGTCTTTTGAAGTAGAGGGAGCATCACATGAAGCTTTATAAGCACCGCTTGACTTGTTGTGCAACTCATCTTTGTCCTTGAGTGACATCTCATGAGCAACAATCCTATCAATGACTTCAGTTGGCTTGAGATCTTTGTAATTTGGCATCATTTGGATCAATGTGCACAATATGTCATACTTGCCATCAAGAGCTCTAAGTATCTTCTTGATGATGAATTTGTCAGTCAATCTCTTCACTTCCTAAGCCAACAATCTCATTGGTGATGAGAGCTAGCCTAGAGTACATTTCAATGACTCCTTCACCATCCTTCAACTTGAACTTGTCAAGCTGACATTGAAGCAGATCCTATTTAGATTCTGTGATAGAATCAGTACCTTCGTGCATATCAACCAAAGTATCCCAAATTTCTTTTGCATTCTCAAGACGACTGATTTTGTTGAATTCTTCAGGGCAAAGGCAGTTGACGATGATATCGGAGTCTTGAGAATTAAGTTGCAACATCTTCAGTTCATCAGTTGTCGCATCACGTGTGGTTCACACCCTTCTCCAAAGAAGTTACCTTGCACACCAACACGAATAACAGCCCAAACATGAGGATTAAATCCAAGTAAATGCATTTTCATTTTATGCTTCCAACTAGCAAAATTAGTGCCATCGAAGTAGGGACATCTACGATGATAATTTTCCTCATTGGATGCCATACTCTCCTAGGTTGCTAAACCAATGAAATGGAGACCAAAGCTCTGATACCACTTGTAGGATCAAAAGTATGTCTAGAGGGGGTGATTAGACTACTTGACAAGATAAAAAAATTCATTTTCCAAATTTTACTTGAGAGGCAGCTATGGCAGTTATAACAAGTCAAGTACACCCTACACATGCAGTTCCAATAGTATAGAAGCGAAAAGTAAAAGATGCAAGTGTAATGTAGAGGAGTAAGGTGTAATGACTAAGATGCGACACTTACCTTATTTGGGGGCGAGGACTCAAAAAGGGGAAAGGGTCGCATCTTAGCGTATCGCAAGCAGAATAACATTGCCATTACATAAATAGAGAGATAAGTATAAGATTCGACTTACACTCTCCACATGCTAGATTACATTCCAGACAAGCATTCATCATTCATACATAAGACAGGGTCCAACTACGGATAAGATAAACGGAAAAATAATGCAATCCCACCTTGCTAGGCCCACGATCACGGCCAAGCGCCTCTAATCCTCGGGATACGTCACGTAAAGCCTTCCACTGGTCTCGTCGAACTCCCACCTCAGCTGAGTATCCTCGGGAACATTTGCTTTTGGAGTACGTGTACCTATGGGTTGTTGTAGTAAACTATGAGACACGAGGCCTCAGCAATCTCATGACCTTGGTATCGAGTCTAACTAAGTTAATGGTGAGGTAGGGTTAAGTGTTTTAGTTTGCAGTATCCTAAGCATATATGGTGGCTAACTTACGAAGAACGAAAATAAGTTACAGTGGTCTACGTAAGACGGTCGAGATCTAAGAATGATCACTAAGTGATGCTGAACACCTACTTACGTCATTCTTAACCCCACCGTGTTCTCGATCAAAGAAGGAGCTCTGAAAGAAACAGTCACAGTTACACACACAGTTGGCAGGTTTTATTTAAGTTACTTTAGGTTATCTAGAACCGGATGTTAACAAAATATCCATGTTTGTCACATGGTCGTGGGCACGGCTTTCCGAAATATTTAACCGTGTAGGGGTGCTCCAACTAGTCCATCACAAATTACCACAGTCCGCATAGTAATCCTCAACCACGAAACTAGCGGTCTCGTAGGATTCCTTAGAGGAAAACCTCGACTCTGAGAAGACCCAAAGTCTCACCGGAATCCCAATACGCAAGGTATGTCGCTAAGGTAAGACAAGTCCAGCAAGGCCTCCCGACGTGTTGATGATCCCGATAGGAGCCGCGTATCTCGTTCTCAGGACAAGAGGAATTGTCCAAACTTCTAGTAGGCCAATCGCAGAGTTGCCCCTGGTAGCCACCGGCGGTTGATAGTTAGGGCCAACACTCATGAGGAGCACTGTCCCAGGGGGGTTGATTATGTTCCTAGGGGTATCTATCCCCTATGCCTTTATTAAGTTGTTAGTAGATTAACACCAAAGTTGGGTCTTTCCAGACAAGCCTTAACACTAAACGATTAATCAAGGGGGTCCCCATTACAACCCCGAACGTGTTAGGAGTGCTCAGTTATGGAATAAAACACCGGTAGCCGAAACTAAGGCGGCAACAGCGGAACAAATCAGACGGCAAAAGGTTAGGCCTTCTGCTATTTACCAAGTATATAGGTGAATTAATTAAATAGCATATAAGTAAGATGATATCAAATTGCCCATGTTATCACATGGATCAGCTGGCACCTGCAACTAGCAACGCTAATAAACTAGTGGTTGAGCAAGCCTAACCTAGCCAAACAATATTTGCTAGGAGGGGAGGTGTTTGAGGTTTCATGGCAATGTTTGATGGCCTATATATCATGTGGTAGGCAGCGGAGATGTAACGACACAAACAAATCACTAAGCATAAAAAAGCTAGAAACGATGCCAAGGTCACAATAATCTTGCATGTGATTTCTTCAGAGTGGAATTGTTCCTGATCTTCCTGCACGAACTCACCAGACTCCTCGACTCGTTTCCGGCCCTAGTAGCTACCCAAAAGAAACAAACATCTAATGAACACGACCAAATGATGATGCAACAAACAAAATGATGCAGGCATGCAAAACCTCTAATCATGCACATAAACAATCCTACACAAATAAACAAGTGCCACCTCACCACAAAATGACTTTTACAGAACTGCTCAAAACTGAAACCAGTACCACCATTGGATTCCTTGGGATTTCCTACCCCAAATCCATGTATCATACTGTCATATTTGCATGTAGAAAAACACCACAAACAGCAAAAGGAAAACTACTCAGAATCAAACTATACTAATGTCAAGTACATGAACTGTTCTTGAGCCTTCCAAATTTGGCATATGCGAGATTAGGCAGATTCCACTTTAGGAATTATTCCAAAGATGGAATTTATCACATCACAGAAATAAATAAAGGAAAAAAATAAAATATCAACTAAACCTAAACAGAGAGGGGCCCATTGGTCATAGGTACCAGGGTCCCTAGTGCATGACATGTGGGCCCTGGGCCCAATTATCAGTGGCACACACAGCACATCGAAAAAATAAAAGGGCACCGTGGGTGATCGAACCCACGACCTCTCACACCCACACAACACACAACACCACTACCACTCGACTACTGCACGATAGCTGAACCCCATGTACTACTGTTACTCACAAGCGCAACTCAAGGGGGAAATCCCCATATAAAATGGGATGCGTGCGAGGGACTCGAACCCTAGACCTGCCAGCGCGGTTGCGGCTCGATTGCCACTGCGGTAGAGTCGATGACTTGCTATAACAGGGGTAGGAACTAAGGTAAACAGAGCACACTAGTTAGTACACAAAAGAAAAACCACAAATAAAAGGGCGCGCAGGGGATTCGATCCCGAGGTCACACGTGCTCCGTTCAACCAGTGGGCGAGGTGAGTGGATCTAATCCAAGGAGGGGATCCATCCTAGTTAACACAGATAAAGGGACCAACCTCCCTGCTCAATAGAGAGGTGACGACGGTGACTTCTCGCTTGTGCAATGCATCCACGCGCATGGGGCACTACGTGGCTACGCGGGCACTACTGATGCTGCTACTGCGAAGGCGCTGAGCTGCTTCTACTACAAAGCAATGCAGCAGTTGCTGTAGAACTACTGCTACAGCAACCTGCACCTGCGCGACACAACTGCTTCTACTTGCTTGCTAGCTACCCAACGGCGGCGATGGCGAGCCTGCAGGAAGGGAGTGATACGTCTCCAACGTATCTACTTTTCCAAACTCTTTTGCCCTTGTTTTGGACTATAATTTGCATGATTTGAATGGAACTAACCTGGACTGACGCTGTTTTCAGCAGAATTGCCTTGGTGTTATTTTTGTGTAGAAATCAAAGTTCTCCAAACGTCCTGAAAATTTACGGGGAGCAGTTTTGGAAAATATCAAAAATATCTGCGCCAAGTTCCACCTCAGGGGGTGGGCCAGTGGACCACAAGCCCCTGCCCTGCCACCACCCCCCTGGTGGCGGTGGGCAGGCTTGTGGGGCCCACAGGCACCTGCCGCCCCCAACTCCATCTCTATAAGTTGCCTTTCATTCCAGAAAAAATAAAAAAGAGAAGTTTTTGTCGTGTTTTCGATACGGACGCGCCGCCACCTCCTGTTCTTCATCTGGAGGGAAGATGTGGAGTCCGTCTTGGGCTCCGTAGAGGGGAAATCGTCGCCGTCGTCATCATCAACCTTCTTCCCTCTCCAATTCCATGAAGCTCTTCGTCGTTCATGAGTAATCTATTCGTAGGCTCGCTGGGCGGTGATGAGTAGGATGAGATCTATCATGTAATCGAGTTAGTTTTGATGGGGATTGATCCCTAGTATCCACTATGTTCTGAGATTGATGTTGCTACTACTTTGCCATGCTTAATGCTTGTCACTAGGGCCCGAGTGCCATGATTTCAGATCTGAAATTATTATGTTGTCAGCAATATATGTGTGTTTTAGATCCGATCTTGCAAGTTGTAGTTACCTACTATGTGTTATGATCCGGCAACCCTGGAGTGACAATAACTGGAACCACTCCCCGTGATGACCATAGTTTGAGGAGTTCATGTGTTCAACAAGTGCTAATGTGTTGGTCCGGTTCTTTATTAAAAGGAGAACCTTAATATCCTGTAGTTTCCTTTTGGACCCCGCTGCCACGGGGGGATGGACAATATGACGACACACGGAATGCATGCCTACATCACATTCACGTACGGGAGCTAGCCACTTATATCTCCGTGTTATAGCTGTTGCATGATGAATATCATCCAAACAAATCACCGACCCATTGCCTACGAGTTTCTCCTACTGTTGTTGTTACTTGTTTTGCTCTGCTGCAGCTACTACTATTGCTACTGTTGTTACTTGTCTTGCTCTGTTGCTGCTACTATTGTTGCTACTGCTGTTACTTGTCTTGCTCTACTGCTACTGTTGCTACTACTGTCGCTTGCTACAGTTGCTACTTGCTACTGCTATCACTACTGATGTTCCTTGCCACTGCTATTGCTCGTTACACTGCTGCTACCTGCTAGACTGTTGGTTCACCTACCGTTGACGGGAATTGACAACTTCCGTCAACGCGGCAATGAAGGCGCCATTGATACAATTGCTAGGAATAGTATGCCGTCAACAGATCGTTTCTGACACCGTTGTTATCATACTACTTTGCTGTTACTACTGTGCTTGCAGATACTAATCTTTCAGTTGTGGTTGAATTCGACAAATTCAGCTGCTAATACTCGAGAGTATTCTCTCACCTCCCGACTGGCTTATCAACAAATTGGGTCGAATACTTTACCCTCGAAAACTGCTGCGAACCCACGCGCTGGTGGGCCATCAACAACATTCTTCTAGCCTCATTACTGGGGAGTGCTTTCAGCATTCTTCTGGTGCCATTGCAGGAGAAGGTTTGTTGTCATAAGCATTCGTCTAGCTAACGCCAGAGATTGCACGATCAGCATTTTTCTGGCGCCGTTGCCGGGGAGGTATTGCTATATTCTCTGAGTCGCTTGGGATTTATATCTGTTGATCACTATGAAGAATCTGAAGGATCCGAAGACCAAAGTCTTGCCCTCAACTACGAGGGGAGGTAAGGAATTGCCATCTAGCTTTACACTTGATTCACCTTCTGTTATGAGTAAGTTTGCGACATCACCTCCTGCTAGAAATCTTGATATGTCGTGTGTGCTTGATGATGCTTGTGACACTACTGCTAGAGATGCTATGCTTGATACTATGCATGATGATGCTATGCTTGATACTATGCCTGATACTGCTAGAGATGCTATGCTTGATGCTGCTTTGCCAGTTGATGCTAGAGATACTCCTTTGCCTGATGTTTCACTCGGAGTGTTCCTTGATGCTCATATTGCTAGAGTTACTGCCAATGCTCGTGATGCTTTTGAAACTGTCGATACTATTGAGATAGAACCTGCTTTTGCTCCTGTTAGATCTAGCTCTCCTAGATATGAATTGCCTGTTATACCTGACGGTTACGTTATGGAGGGAGAGATAGCTGAGGATTTTCTTGCGTGTAAGGATGCCTATGACGCTGAGAAATTACTTCTCAAGTGGAAGGGAAAATCTCGGGAAGCTAGGATGAAAAATGACCCGAAGTTTGCCACTTCGCCTATCTTTGTCACCGATAAGGATTATGAATTCTCTGTCGACCCTGACATAATCTCTCTAGTCGAATATGATCCTTTTCACGGTTATGAGTTTGAGACGGTCATAGCCCATCTTGCCAAACTATCCGAAATAGCCAACCTCTTCACTAATGAGGAGAAGATCCGCCACTACTATATCCTTAAGTTGTTTCCTTTCTCTCTAAAGGATGATGCTAAAGCCTGGTTCACCTCTCTTGCTCCTGGATAAGTGCGTAGTCCCCAGGAGATGGCCCATTACTTCTGTGAGAAATATTTCCCTGCCCATAAGAAGCAAGCTGCCTTGCAGGAAATATACAACTTTGCTCAACTCCAAGAAGAGAGTCTTCCACAAGCTTGGGGGAGGCTCGTCCAGCTACAGAATGCTTTGCCTGATCACCCTCTTAAGAAGAACGAGATACTTGATATCCTCTATAACGGACTTACCGATGCCTCTAAAGACTACCTAGATAGTTGTGTTGGTTGTGTTTTCAGGGAACGAACTGTAGAACAAGCTGAGACCCTACTGAATCACATCTTGATCAATGATAATGCTTGGATTATTCCTGAACCACCTCCTAAGCCAACTCCTAAGAAAAGAGGTATTCTGTTCCTCAGTCCCAAAGATATGCAAGAAGCCAAGAAATCTACCACCTAACGAAGAGATCCATGGTCTCGATAACCCGATAGAGGTAGTGGAAGTGAATTCTCTGCGTAGGTTTGACGAGAGTGATATTCCTTTTGATAAACCTGCTAGCCTATGCTTTGATGAATTTGACAACTTTGTTGCCAAACAACAGAGTTTCAATGATTATGTTAGCAGGCATTTGGAACAAAGTACTCGTATGCTTAGCAATTTAAGTGCTTGCGTAGACAGAAATGTCAACGATCTGAAGCTTTTGAGTAAACATGCCTCTATGATTACTACTCACGTAGAACAAGTACTTAAAACTCAGAATGACTTGCTCAATGAATTAAATGACTCAAGAACCTTTGTATCCTGAAGGTCATCCTAAGAGAATTGATCAAGATTCCCAAGGAATCAATGCTGATACACCTAGTCATCCTAAGGAGAAGAAGAAGGACGATAGGAACATGCACGCCAATTCACCAAATACTGTCACACCTGAAGAACCTAATGATATTTCTGCGTCTGATGCAGAAACACAATCAGGTGATGAACATGAACCTAGTGACAAAGTGGACAGTGATGTTCGTAATGATGCTCAACCTAGCAATGACAAGGATGTGGAGATTGAACCTACGGTTAATCCTGATAATCCACAACCTAAGAGATACGACAAGAATGACTTCTCTGCTAGGAAGCATGGTAAAGAAAGAGAGCCCTGGGTTCAGAGACCTATGCCCTTTCCTCCTAAGCCATCCAAGAAAAAGGATGATGAGGATTTTGAGCGCTTCGTTGAGATGATAAGACCCGTCTTTCTGCAGATGTGGTTAACTGATATGCTCAAGATGTCTCTCTATGCCAAGTACATTAAAGATATCGTGACTAATAAAC
The DNA here is from genome assembly GCF_904849725.1 of Hordeum vulgare subsp. vulgare. Lineage (NCBI taxonomy): Eukaryota > Viridiplantae > Streptophyta > Magnoliopsida > Poales > Poaceae > Hordeum > Hordeum vulgare. Next base: position 345,859,891 of record NC_058524.1, on the reverse strand, counting down.
GGAAGATACCAGATCTTGAGATCTCCACCATGCTTGCCAACTACACTTCCAAAGGTGAAACCCCTAAGAAACTTGGTGATCCCGGAGTGCCCACTATACCTTGCTCTATTAAAAGAAACTACGTAAGAACTGCCTTATGTGACCTTGGAGCTGGTGTTAGTGTTATGCCGCTCTCTCTTTATCGTAGACTTGAGTTGGATAAGTTGACACCCACTAAAATTTCTCTGCAAATGGCTGACAAATCAACTGCTTTCCCTATCGGCATTTGCAAGGATGTGCATGTTGTGGTTGCTAACACCACTATCTTAACAGACTTTGTTATCTTGGATATTCCCGAGGACGATGCCATGGCTATCATCCTCGGAAGACCCTTTTTAAACACTGCAGGGGCTGTTATAGGTTGCAACAAACGCAATGTCACTTTCCATGTCAATGGTAATGAGCACACAGTGCACTTTCTGAAGAAATGATATCCAGTACATTGCATCAATTCTATCGAAAAGACTTCATCGATTCTCATTGGGAGCTTTGAATGCCCTATTCCTCGTGTCAAGATGAAGTATGATTTGCTTGTTGGGGAGATTCATATCCCCATTGAGGTGACTTAGTGGCTATTCGAAAATTCTCTGTTCTCTCTTGCGATTTGAGAAAGTTTTGTCATAAGGACTTGATCAATCCCATTGACGGATTTCTTTCGATGACCATGAGACGGATGAATCAGAGAGTCACATACGTCTGTTTTGAGTTTTCCTTTTCTTTTGCTTAGAAGAAAAATGATAGAATTAGTTTAGTTTTTCCTGTTTTCTGTTTTAGCGTCCCGAAGAAAAATACCTCGAAAATAAAAGTTCTCCGATGGTCCTGAAAATTTAGTATGATTTTTTCTGGAATTTTTGAAAATTTCTGGGCCTGAGAGCTGGCCTGGGGGCCTGACCAGTGGGTCACAAGCCCCCCCACCGCCACCTACCCTCCTGGTGGAGGGGTGCAAGCTTGTGGGGCCCACAAGCACCCCCTCCACTCATTCCAGCTCCCAGCCTCTTCTTCCACCTCAAGAAAAAATTGTTTCGCAACTTAAACCCGTGTTCTTGCTCATTTGGCTGTGATTTTCGATTTCCTTGCTCAAAGAACCATTCTCCGAACCGTTTTGGGGAAATTACTCCTTGGTAAGTGACTCCTCCATTAGTCCAATTAGTTTTTGTTCTAGTGCTTTATCCTTCGCGAATTCTTGCTACCTTGGTGACCCTGTTCTTGAGCTAGAGAAGTTGATTTTAGCTGGTCCCTAGTAGTTTTAGCGCGTGATACGGTCTCTAGGCACTAGTAGGAGTAGTTGCTACAAGTTGGGTTAATCCTTATTCACTTTTCTTTCGAAGTCTCTAAAAACTTCAGAATTTTTCAGAGCTAGAAAAGGGAAAAGATGAGGAGGTTCTTGAGAGGCTCTTCAAGCCGTAATCACAAGGAGGATGAGAAGAACCACCCCAAGTACATAGTCCCTCGAGTCACAGAAGTTCGAGCATGTGAGTTGCCAAGTGATGAAATTTTGCGCGCCGCCGGACTTCATGAAGACTTTTATTACTTGGTGGAGAACGCAAGTCTTACTGCGTTTGTTGAAGATAAGTGCCCACAATATCTCCTCCTCACCAATATTTTCGTTCAAAGCTTCAACTTTTATCCGAGGAAGAATCCTCCCATAGTTGAGTTCATGAGATACGATGTCCCTCAGTGCATGACGCTGCAGGATTTTTGCAATGTATGCAAATTACCCTATGTTGGGGATATCCGTGACCCTCGTCCACGGGACTTGGAGGATTTCATTGGTTCTATTGCTGTTGGAGAGGAGAGAGGAGTGTCTCACGCTAGAATTGCTAGCATACATTTTCCTGTGCTTCGGTACTTCTCACTATTTGTGGGAAAATGTTTGATTGGTCGTGGGGAGGCTGGATCACTTAGTTCTCTACACCTTGCGGTTTTGCGCAAAGGCCTTTATAACGATAATACTTATAGCTTGGGCGCTATAGTAGCTCAACGGTTGAACCTGAACCGTTCTAAAGGAGTCGTCTATGGAGGTATCTATGCTACCCGTCTTGCCAGACACTTTGAGATACCCATTATACTGGGAGAGGAAGGAGAGATGCTTCTCCCTGAGAGATATCTGGATTATGACAGCATGGTTCGCCATGATTTTCTGGATAGAGATGCCAGTAGACGGATGATTTATAACCTGGTGTTTAGTCAGGGTACTCGTGAGACTATTACTTTTCCTGCTCCTTCTTTGTTCAATCTTCATGCAGGCAGGTACACTATTATGCCCGCAGACATCTACGCATATTGGGGCTTGTCCCAACCACAGACGCCCATTCCCGAGCCGCCAGTCGAGTACCAGACGCCAGTTTATCAGTGGGAGCCAGAGGAGCTCACACAGCAGTGGCATCCATAGTCTGCTCCGGAGTATCCTGGAGCTGGTTATTTCCCACCTTGTGAGTAGACCAAGCTAGGCCAAAAGCCTAAGCTTGGGGGAGTACGTGTTCTCACCGACTTTACATTCATGCTTATGCTTTCACTTTGTTAGCCGGTGTTTACACTTTGCCACTGTATTATCCATGCTAGTTTCTTTTCGTTTTCTTGTTTTCTTGTTTTGTGTCCTTTTGAGAAAACCCAAAAAGATTTTTCTTTCTTCTTTTGCTTGTTGGGAGCTTTCCCGTGTAATTAGCTTTCTTTTTCTTTGTGTCGATGTAGAAGATATTGGTTACAATGCTTAGTGATTCTTACATGCTTACCTATTTAGCTTTCAAAGAGCCATATTACTTTGTCTTCTCCTTTATGTTTGCCTGCAGATTCAGCTTAGTCCAATGCGCTTATTATCGTTTTCGTCGTTCGGTCGTTCAAATCAAAGGCAACAATGATGATATATGATGAAGTGACTGAGAATGAAAATCTGGTATGAACTCTATCTATTTTGTTTTTGTAAATATGACTAGCTTGTCGACCCAGATTTAGCTTTGTTGTGAGAGAACCATGTTTGCAATGACAACTTAGAGATCATAGTTTCTGATGCCATGCTTATTTAGCTAAGATATTATAATGGTTTCTCTTGAATGCCAACATAGATTTTGAGATGACTATGATGTAGTATGATAGGATGGTATTCTCCTTTGAATGTTTCAAGTGGCTTGACTTGGCGCATGTTCATGCATGTAGTTGAAACAAAATCAACATAGCCTCTATGATGTTCGTGTTCATGGTGATTTATATCTTGTTCATGCTTGCATTCAATGTTAGTCAAACTCATTGCATCTTGATGACTGTTGTCGCTCTCTAGTTAGTCGCTTCCTAGTCATTTGCTAGCCTTCACTTGTACTAAGCGGAATACTGCTTGTGCATCCACTTCCATAAACCGAAGAGTTTTTCCATGAGAGTCCACCGTACCTACCTATTTGCGGTATCTACTTGCCGTTCCAAGTAAATTTGCATGTGCCACTCTCTAAACCTTCAAGAAATAATCTGTTTTGCATTCCCGAACCGCTCATGTGGTGACAGGGGGCTATTGGTATCTTCCATGCTAGGAGTGTTATCTTCGACATGTGTTTATTCACAGTCATTCACGAGAAAGGGGCCGGTATTTGGGATGCCCAGTTCCACGCTTAAATCGAAAACATAACTGTAAAACAAGACTCCCCCGGGATTGATGTTAGTATGGACGGTACCCGAGGATTCGGCTACCCGTGGAGTGTGATTGATTGGTGGTGGGGGAGTTAAAACTTTACTTTTCTGTTTGGGAACCGCCTATAGCATGAGTAGCATGGAAGATATTGAGAACTCTTGGTCATTGCATTGACAATGAAAGCATGCCACCCAAAATTATTACCTCTGTTTTCAAAAGCTTGAGCTCTGGCACCTCTGCAAATCAATGCTTCCCTCTGCGAAGGGCATGTCTATTTATTTTCCTGTCGAGTCATCCTCCTCTTATATAAGCACCAATTAGAGAGCACCTCTGTCATTTTTATGCTTTGCTTTTGATTGATATTGAGTATGACTATGACTGGATCTTCGTTGCTACGAATTACAATGTTTAGTCAGCCCTTGATCTTTTAAAGTGCTCTGCATTTATGTTTTGTGGTCTCAGAAAGAGCTAGCGAGAGACCACCTATTCATATTGCTTCATGCTTGTTTTGATTGAAGTGTTGGTATTTGAAACTCATTATTATTTGCTCGTTAGCTGATTATGCCATTGATATTAGTTTATTGTGAGACCTTTGTGTCATTTGCTTTTGTGGTTAACTTGTGATCCTGCTGAAATGCTGGTTATGAGTTAGACATAGTTGCAACAACAAGATCAAACAGAGTTAGTCAAAGTTTTTCTTTCTCTCTCAGTTTGTCAACTGAGTTGCTTAAGGACAAGCAAGGTTTTAAACTTGGGGGAGTTGATACGTCTCCAACGTATCTACTTTTCCAAACTCTTTTGCCCTTGTTTTGGACTATAATTTGTATGACTTGAATGGAACTAACCTGGACTGACGCTGTTTTCATCAGAATTGCCTTGGTGTTATTTTTGTGCAAAAATCAAAGTTCTCCAAACGTCCTGAAAATTTACGGGGAGCAGTTTTGGAAAATATCAAAAATATTTGCGCCAACTTCCACCTCAGGGGGTGGGCCAGTGGGCCACAAGCCCCTGCCCCGCCACCACCCCCCTGGTGGTGGTGGGCAGGCCTGTGGGGCCCACAGGCACCTGCCGCCCCCAACTCCATCTCTATAAGTTTCCTTTCGTGCCAGAAAAAATAAAAAAGAGAAGTTTTCGTCGCGTTTTCAATACGGAGGCGCCGCCACCTCCTGTTCTTCATCTGGAGAGCAGATCTGGAGTCCGTCTTGGGCTCCGAAGAGGGGAAATCATCGCCATCGTCATCATCAACCTTCTTCCCTCTCCAATTCCATGAAGCTCTTCGATGTTCGTGAGTAATCTATTCGTAGGCTCGCTAGGCGGTGATGAGTAGGATGAGATCTATCATGTAATCGAGTTAGTTTTGATGGGGATTGATCCCTAGTATCCACTATGTTCTGAGATTGATGTTGTTACTACTTTGCCATGCTTAATGCTTGTCACTAGGGCCCGAGTGCCATGATTTCAGATCTGAAATTATTATGCCGTCACCAATATATGTGTGTTTTATATCCGATCTTGCAAGTTGTAGTTACCTACTATGTGTTATGATCTGGCAACCCCGGAGTGACAATAATCGGAACCACTCCCGGTGATGACCATAGTTTGAGGAGTTCATGTGTTCACCAAGTGCTAATGCGTTGGTCTCGTTCTTTATTAAAAGGAGAACCTTAATATCCCGTAGTTTCCTTTTGGACCCCGCTGCCACGGGAGGGATGGACAATAGATGTCATGCAAGTTCTTTGCCCTAACCACGTATGATGACACACGGAATGCATGCCTACATCACATTCACAAACGGGAGCTAGCCACTTATCTCTCCGTGTTATAGCTGTTGCATGATGAATATCATCCAAACAAATCACCGACCCATTGGCTCCGAGTTTGTCCTACTGTTGTTGTTACTTGTTTTGCTCTACTGCTGCTGCTGCTACTACTGTTGCTACTACTGTTACTTGTCTTGCTCTGCTGCTGCTACTACTGTTGCGTCTGTTGTTACTTGTCTTGCTCTGCTGCTACTGTTGCTACTACTGTTGCTTGCTACTGATGCTACTTGCTACTGTTGTCACTACTGCTGTTCCTTGGCACTGCTATTGCTTGTTACACTACTGCTACCTGCTACACTGTTGGTTCACCTACCGTTGACGGGAATTGACAACTTCCGTCAACTCGGCAACGAAGGCGCCATTGATACAATTGTTAGGAATAGTCTGCCGTCAACAGATCGTTTCTGACACCGTTGTTATCATACTACTTTGTTGTTACTACTGTGCTTGCAGATACTAATATTTCATGTGTGGTTGAATCCGACAAATTCAGCTGCTAATACTCGAGAGTATTCTCTCACCTCCCGACTGGCTTATCAACAAATTGGGTCGAATACTCTACCCTCGAAAACTGCTGCGAACCCACGCGCTGGTGGGCCATCAACAACATTCTTCTAGCCTCATTACTGGGGAGCGCTTTCAGCATTCTTCTGGTGCCGTTGCAGGAGAAGGTTTGTTGTCATAAGCATTCATCTAGCTAACGCCTGAGATTGCACGATCAGGGAGCAAAAGACGAGGAGTGCGGGGGGTACTGCGGCTCACCGAGACGGAGAGAAGAGGGGACCCGGCGCGTTGGAGAGGAAGCCCCGCGACGAGATGGTGCAGGAAGTGCTTGTCGGAGGCGAGGAAGGAGCCGGTTGTCAGGACCCAGTAGTAATACAGATAGAGTTTGTGCGAAGAGGAGAGGAAAGTGCTCTCGGATTTGAAGTATATTAACTATAGAGTCCATTAACTTTGCTCTAAGGCAAGAGATAAAACAATTCAATGACCAGCTAAGCCACAACCCAGTAGCTTTATAGGCAGGAGGTTTTTACCAACAACGGCGCACAGTAACCGGCAACGGAAAGTAAACAGTTACATCTAACGGCTATGACGAAGCAGTACACGAGGAGTTGATCTCAGCCGTCGGTTTACTATCTGAAGTGCATCCTCGTCTGAAGATAACTGAAGATGATCCTGACATTGCCCCCTTCTGGAACACGACGTTTCCTCACGGCGTATTCTGATTTTGACGCCATTGTAGCATCGTAACTTTGAAGGACTCCGGAAATGTGTACTTGATAAAATCAGCATCTTCCCATGTAGCTTCTTCTCGAGATAAATTTTTCCACTGAACTAGCCACTGCACTACTGGAATGTTGTGCCTCGGAACTTGTCTTACGTGAAGGACTCCAGCAGGGCCTGTCTTGATGGTGCCATCAGCATTCACCATTGGAAGATTAGGACTAGGTATGGAATGATCTCCAACATGCTTCTTGAGCTGACTTACATGGAAAACTGGATGTATTTTGACATGCTCTCGGAACTAGAGCTTTTAAGCTGACTTTCCTATTTTCTGAATGATGATGAAAGGACCATAAAACTTGTTTTGAAGTTTGAGAATTCCTCTGAACCCAAATGTTGCGAGACTATATGGAGCCATTTTTAGATATACCATATCTCCCACTTGAAATGATCTTTCCACTCTTTTCAAATCAGCATACTTTTTCATTCTGTTTTGAGCCAAAAGCAGATTGCTTCTGAGTTGGTTCAACATATGTTGCTTGACTGTAAGAAAGTCTTGTGCCTCCCCCTCATCAGGGCCTGGAATTTCTAACTCATTGATCATAGGAGGAGGGTAACCATATAGGGCTTGGAATGGGGGCATTTTTAGGCTGGTATGGTATGTAGCATTGTACCAGAATTCTGCTAAGGACAACCAAGAAAACCATTTACTAGGAGCAGTAGTAGTCATGCATCTGAGATAGGTTTCTAAACATTGATTGCTTCTCTCTGTTTGTCCATCAGTTTCAGGGTGGTATGCTGTGATATATCTCAATTCCACTTTCAAGGCAGCAAAAATATATTTCCAAATCTTGCTTGTAAATATTCTATCCCTATCTGAAATTATCATTTTGGGTGGACCATGTAACCTGATGATTTGATCAACAAAGGCTTGAGCCACACTCAACACTGCGTAAGGATGTGATAGGGTAATAAAGTGTGCATACTGGGTAAATTTGTCCACTACCACCATAATGACATCATATCCTTTAGACATTGGAAATCCTTCCACAAAATCCATAGAAATATGTTGCCATGCTAGATCTGCTACACGTAAGGGATCAAGTAATCCTGATTGAAGGCAATTTTCATGCTTAGCTCTTTGGCATATAGGGCAGGCAGCAATGAAATCTTCCACTGTCTTCTTAATGCCAGGACAATAGAAAATGTTCTTCACTCTCTGATAAGTTGCTCTGTTCCCAGAATGTCCTCCCACTAGAGAGCTATGTAGGGTTGTAAGAAGCTTATGTCTTAATGTAGGAACAATACCTACAAAAAATTTGCCCTTGTACCTCATGATGCCTGAATGAAGTGAAAAGTCATATTCTGTTTTATCTGTTTGTAACAGGAGTTTTTCCAATAGTATTTTACTGTCTTTGTCCTTTTGATAGCTTTCAAGCAATTCTTCTTCCCAAGTTGTAGTAGCAACTGAAATTGCCATGCATCCAGGAAGCGCTCTAGACAGACCATCAACCACTTTGTTGTAGACTCCCTTTTTATATCGAATGGTGAAGTTGAATTCTAACAGTTTCATCATCAACTTGTGTTGTATGCCCTCAGTCAATTTCTGATCAGTGATAAACTTAAGGGATTGTTGATCAGTCTTGATTGTTAAATTATTTCCCAGCAAATAATGTCTCCACCTTTTAAGTACTTCTAAAATAGCTAGAGCCTCTTTTTCATATCTGGATAAGGCAGCATTTCTAGGGCATAAGGCATAGCTATAGTAGGATATCGGCCTTCCATGTTGCATCAATATAGCTCCTATTCCCTTGCGTGAAGCAACAGTTTCTAGCACAAAAGGTTTGCAAAAACTTGGTAATGCCGGTACTGGAGCAGATATCAGGGCTTCTTGAAGTTGTTTGAAAGTTGTATCTTGTGCTGATTGCCAGGAAAATTGTCCTTTCTTTAACACATCATGAAGGGGTCTACAAATCACACGATAACCCTTGATGAATCTTCTATAGTATCCAGCTAAACCTAGGAAACTTCTTAGTTTGGTGATTGTATCAGGAACAGGCCATTCAGCAATAGCAGAAATTTTCTTTGGGTCTGTGGCTACACCTTCAGCAGATATTACATGACCCAGATATTCCACTTGTTGAGCAGCAAACACACACTTAGATAACTTTGCAAACAAGCTATGTGCCTTCAATGTATCAAGGACTATTTTGATATGTTCCAAATGTTCCTTGAGATTTTTGCTGAATATCAAAATATCATCAAAAAATAACAGCACAAACTTTCTTAGATGAGGTGTAAATATGGTATTCATTAGTTCCTGAAATGTGCGAGGGGCATTGGATAATCCAAAAGGCATGACCAGATACTCAAAATGGCCCAAGAATGTTCTGAAAGCAGTTTTATGTATATCTTCAGGGTTCATTCTTATTTCATGATATCCATATCTCAAATCTAACTTAGAGAAATAAGTAGCTTCATGCAACTCATCTAATAAATCTTCAATGACAGGTATTGGAAACTTGTTCTTAATTGTCAAAGAGTTTAATCTTCTGAAATCAGTGCATAGTCTCATTGATCCATCCTTTTTCTTGACTAGTATAAAAGGAGCTGCATATGGACTTTGGTTGTGCCTGATGAAATGAGCAGCTAATAACTTTTTGATCTGATCCTCCATTTCCTATTTCTGATGCTGAGGAACTCTATAAGGCCTGACTTGAGGAGGTGTAGCTCCTGTAACCGGCATAGTATGGTCCAGGGCTCTATGTGGTGGAAGATTTTTAGGTTCTTCAAAAAGATCAGCATGTTACAAAAGTAGTTTCTGTAGTTGAGGAGGAGTTTTCCAACCTTCAGGAGCATTCATCATAATGTTGTGGACTTGCAATAGGAATACCTCCACTCCCTTATCCAATAACTTGTTCATTTTCTCTGATTTCACATCTTTCAAACTGGCAGCATTTGTGAACATAGCAGTGGTTACTGTCTGTTTTTCTTGCCCTGTAAAGCTGAACAGTTGCTTTGGTATATCAAAAGATAAAGGGCTCACAGCTATAAACCAATCATACCCTAGTATAGAATCATGACTAGGTAATGATATAGATCTGAAACTGTGTTGTAGTTTCAATTTGCCTAGTTGGAATTCACAACTGGGTATCACCGCATAAGACACTAAGGTTCCCCCTTCTGAAACAATTTCAGGTTGTTCCTGATTTTGGATATCTTCAATCTCTTGGGCTATTTGTTCTTCTGCATCCTGTTGCATCATGTGTAGGTTAGGAACCAGTTTACAATTGTGTCCATGCACCCATTTATCTCCACATCTCCAGCACTCTCTCACTTTTCTAATCTTCTGATAAGTATTATTTTGACTTGGCTGATTTGGTGTAACAGTTGCCACAGACACATTAGATACTTGTCTCCCAACAACACTACTTGTAGTAGGCTTTTGATAGAAGTTAGAGTAGGGAATACAGTTTCTCTTTGCCAAGCTTGAAATAGGAGGATGACAAGGTTCAACATATTTGGCCAGCCAATAGGCATCAATGAGAGTTTGTGGTCTCAATGGTCTAATTTGGAACTTAATCTCATCTCTTAGCACATTAACAAAGCATCTTACAAACCATAGTTCACTTAGTTCAGGGTTTTCCTCTTGTACATCCGCCATCAGATCTTCAAACTGTTTAGTATACTCAGAAACAGTGCTACTTCCTTGCTTAGCAGAATTGAATTTTTCTGTCAGATCATAGGATCCTTGTTTAGAAAATCTTTTGACTAATTCTGCACAGAATTGCTTCCAAGTCAAGTGTTTCTTGAGTATGCGAGATCTTCTCAGCCAAGTATCAGCCTCTCCTACAATGTAAAGTTGAGCTAATGATACTTTATATTCTTCTGGAGCTCCACACATTTGAAAGTTTTTGTTGCATTGTCTTATCCATCCAACAGGATCTGCTCCTTCATACTTTGGGAAATCCATTTTTGGACCTTTGGTTAGAGATTTCATGAACTGGGCTTGCATATTGATATGTCTCAAACGTATCTATAATTTTTGATGGTTTCACGCTGTTAACTTGTCAACTTTGGATGTTTTGTTTACCTTTTATATCTTCTTTGGGACTAACTTATTAACTCAATGCCAAGTGCCAGTTCCTGTTTTTTCTGTGTTTTGACTCTTTTCAGATCTGATTTTTGGAACGGAGTCCAAACGGAATAAAATCCCCAAAATGATTTTTTCCAGAACAGAAGAAGATCGGGAGGCTTGAGGGCCAAGCAAGTGGGCCCACAAGCCCTGTTGCCGCGGCCAGGGGGAGACCGCGGCAACCAAGCTTGTTGCCCCCCTAGCGCTCCCCTGCCCTAGGTCTTTGGCCTATAAATTCCTAAAAATCATGAAAAAAATCAGGGCGTCCACGAAAACACTTTTTCGCCGCCGCAAGCTTCCGTTTCCGTGAGATCTCATCTGGAGACCCTTCCCGGTGCCCTGTCGGAGGGGACTTTGGAGTTGCAGGGCTTCTTCATCAACATCATCGCCCCTCCAATGACTCGTGAGTAGTTCACTTCAGACCTACAGGTCCGTAGTTAGTAGCTAGATGGCTTCTTCTCTCTCTTGGGTCATCAATACAAAGTTTTCCATGATCTTCATGGAGATCTATCCGATGTAATCCTCTTTGGCGGTGTGTTTGTCGAGATCCGATGAATTGTGGATTTGTGATCAGATTATCTATGATATATATTTGAGTCTTTGCTGATTTCTTATATGCATGATTTGACATCCTTGTAAGTCTCTCTGAGTCTTGGGTTTTGTTTGGCCAACTAGATCTATGATTCTTGCAATGGGAGAAGTGCTTGGTTTTGGGTTCATACCGTGTGGTGACCTTTCCGAGTGACTGAAGGGGCAACAAGGCACGCATCGTGTTGTTGCCATCAAGGGTAACAAGATGAGCTTTTATCGTAGATATGAGATTGTCCATCTACATCATGTCATCTTGCTTAAGGCATTACTCTGTTCTCATGAACTTAATACACTAGATGCATGTTGGATAGCGGTCGACGTGTGGAGTAATAGTAGTAGATGCAGAAAGTATCGGTCTACTTGTTTTGGACGTGATGCCTATAGATATAATCATTGCCATAGTTAAGGTCACGACTTTGCGCGGTTCTATCAATTGCTCGATAGTAATTCGTTCACCCACCGTCTACTTGCTTTCATGAGAGAAGCCACTAGTGAACACTACGGCCCCCGGGTCTATTCACACCTATCGTTTCCACTTTCGCTTTTACTTTGCTTTGTTTCTTTGTTGCTTTCAGTTCTCACTTGGCAAACAATCTATAAGGGATTGACAACCCCTTCATAGCGTTGGGAGCAAGCTCTTTGTGTTTGTGCAGGTACTTGTGATATTCCTTCACTGGATCAATACCTTGGTTCTCAAAACTGAGGGAAATACTTACCGTCGCTATGCTACATCACCCTTTCCACTTCGAGGGAACACCAACGCAAGGCTCCAAGGCCACGGGGGAAATCCTTTTCATATTTGCCTAGGAAGTCCCTAAAGGCGTAGCCGTAGCAGAAGGATTCCTGGTGCCATTGCTGAGGAGTATCAAGACAAGACTAATCTCCCGTCAGCACGCTTGTTTTTGGCACCGTTGGAAGGTCTTTTGTTGCAGTAGCAGAAGTATTTTTGGCGCCATTGCCGGGGAAGGAGAGATCTATCCAAGTAGGTCTCACAAACTCATCTCTTGCTTTTACTTTTTTTTGCCAGTTGCCTCTCGTTTTCCTCTCCCCCACTTCACATTTGTCATTTTCATTTTCCTTTCTCCTTTGCCTTTTTCTTTTGCCCTTTGTCGTTTTCCTTTGCCGGTTTTCTTGCTTGCTTGTGTGCTTGTTTGTTTGTTGAACTCGTCATGGCTGAAAACACCAAACTTTACGACTTCTCGAGTACCAATATTAATGATTTTATTAGTACTCCGATTGCTCCCGCCACTAGTGCGGAATCGTATGAAATCAACGCAGCTTTGCTGAATCTTGATATGAAAGAGCAATTCTCTGGCCTTCATTGAGCTTTGCGATATGCAAAAGAAAAGAGATGTGGATAATGACGTGATTAAGTTGAAGCTTTTTCCTTTCTCGTTGCGAAATCGCGCAAAAACTTGGTTTTATTCTTTGCCTAAAATAAGTATCGATTCTTGGGATAAGTGCAAAGATGCTTACATATCCAAGTATTTTCCGCCGGCTAAGATTATCTCCTTACGTAACGATATCATGAATTTCAAGCAACTTGATCATGAACACGTTGCACAATCTTGGGAGAGGATGAAGCTTATGATTAGAAATTGTCCCGCTCATGGCTTGAGTTTGTGGATGATTATACAAATCTTTTACGCTGGTTTGAATTTCGCTTATCGCAATATCTTGGACTCTGCCTCAGGTGGAACGTTCATGGAAATCACGTTAGGAGACGCTACAAAACTCCTAGACAATATCATGACCAACTACTCTCAGTGGCACACTGAAAGGTCACCTGCTAGCAAAAAGGTACACGCTATAGAAGAAATTAACTCGCTTAGTGCTAAGATGGACGAGTTGATGAATTTGGTGGCTAGTAGATATGCTCCTTTAGATCCTAATGACATGCCACTATCTTCCTTGATTGAGAGTAGCAACACTAGTTTGGACGTTAATTTTGTTGGTAGGAACAATTTTGGCAACAACAATGCTTTTAGAGGAAACTATGTTCCTAGGCCTTTTCCTAGTAACTCTTCTAACAATTATGGCAATTCCTACAACAACACTTATGGAAATCACAAAAAATTACCCTCTGATTTAGAGAGTAATATCAAAGAGTTCATCAACTCTCAAAAGATTTTCAATGCGTCCATAGAGGAAAAACTACTCAAAATTGACGATTTGGCTAAGAGCGTTGATAGGATGTCTTGTGATATTGATGCTTTGAAAGTTAGATGTGCTCCTCCCAAGGTCAACTTGGATGAAACTTTGAAAGCTATGTGTATCTCCATGAATGAGAGCAAAGAAAGAACCGCCCAAATTCGCGCTAGGCATGAATGGTTTAAAAGGGTGCGTTCTAGTGATGCAAATCACGAAGATCTTAAAATGCTTGGTGTGACTCCTCTTGAATCTTTGTTTTCGCGTTTCAAACCTATTGATGAAGGGGCTGGATATGAATCCACTTTGGTTGAAAAACGCCCCAATGATTCAGAGCCCACCTATATTGATGATAAAGGTGTGGAGAGTGGAGTAGAAGAAATCAAAATTTTGGGTAGTAATGAAACTCGCACTTTGGATTTCAAGGAATTCAATTATGATAGTTGCTCCTTGTTTGAATGCATTTCTTTTATGCAATACATTGCAAACTCTCCACATGCTTATAGCCAAAGCAAAGCCTTTACCGCGCATATAGTAGATGCTATGATGAAATCTCTTGAAGAGAAGCTCGAATTAGAAGTGTCTATACCTAGAAAACTTCATGATGAGTGGGAACCTACTATCAAAATCAAGATCAAAAACTATGAGTGCAATGCTTTGTGTGATTTGGGTGCTAGTGTTTCCGCGATTCCAAAGTCTTTATGTGATATTCTTGGTTTTCATGAGATTGAAGAGTGTTCTCTTAATCTGCATCTTGCGGATTCTACTGTCAATAAACCCATGGGAAGGATGGATGATGTTCTTATTGTTGCAAATAAGAACTATGTACCCGTGGATTTCATTGTACTTGACATAGATTACAATCCTTCATGTCCCATTATTCTTGGTAGACCTTTCCTAAGGGCTATTGGTGCTATCATCGATATGAAGGAAGGGAATATTAGATTTCAATTTCCCCTAAAGAAGGGCATGGAGCACTTTCCTAGAAAGAAAATAAGACTGCCCTATGAATCTATGATGAGGGCTACTTATGGTTTGAGCACCAAAGATGACTATACGTGATTCCATCACTTTTGCCTAGCTAAGGGCGTTAAACAATAGCGCTTGTTGGGAGGCAACCCAACGAATGTATCATTTTTCTTTCTGTTTTGTGTTTTCCACACTTTCATAATTCTGTTATGATTGTGTTTTTTGTGTTTCTTTTTGCGTTTTTGCCAAGCAAAACCGTTATGATTAGTCTTGGGCATGATCGTTTGGTCAAGCTGGAAAAGACAGAAACTTTCTGCCCACGAAAAGAATTGTCATTTTTTCTGTCAGAGCTTATGAGTTGATTCCTTTTGCTGCTGATTTCTACGCAAATTCCTCAGACTGTCGTAATTTTTCAGAATTGTTGAAGTATACGAAGTATACAGATTGCTACAGACTGGTCTGCTGTTAACAGATTCTGTTTTTGTTGTGTTGGTTGCATATTTTGATGAAACTATGGATAGTATCAGGGGGTATTAGACATGGAAGATTGAAAATACAGTAACCCAACATAAACATAAGTAGAATTTAAGTTTGCCACGGTACCTAAGGAAGTGGTGGTTTTCTTTCTTATGCTAATGTTATCACGAGTTTCTGTTTAAGTTTCGTGTTGTCAAGTTTTCAAGTTTTGGGTGAAGTTCCTATGGACAAAAAGATAAAGAGTGGCAAGATCTCAAGCTTGGGGATGCCCAAGGCACCCCAAGATGATTCAAGGATGCCATGAAAGCCTAATCTTGGCGATTCCCCGGGAAGGCATCCCCTCTTTCGTCTGCAATCCATCGGTAACGTTACTTGGGGCTATATTTTTATTCACCACATGTTATGTGTATTACTTGGAGCGTCTTGTATCGTAGGTGTCTTTTATTTTTGTTGTGTCACAATCATCCTTGCTGCACACCTATAGAGAGAGACATGCACTCACCGTGATTTTGTCGAGCTTCACTTATATCCTTTGGTAGACAATTCAGCTCACATGTGCTTCACTTATATCTTTTGAGCTAGTTGATTTTGCTCTATGTGCTTCACTTATATCTTTTAGAGCACGGCGGTGCGTGGCTTGGTAGATGATCTATGCTATGAAAGTAGTCTCAAAAGGGGTAGTTACCCAAAGGGATACGAAAACTTCCACCTTCATGTGCATTGAATAGTTAGAGAAGTTTGATTCATCTCAACTAGTTTTGAGTTGTGGTTATGGTAATATTGACATTATATTAGTAAGGTGTTGTGGATCTAGAAATACTTGTGTTGAAGTTAGTGATTCCCGTAGCATGCACGTATGGTGAACTGCAATGTGATGAAGTCTGAGCATGATTAGTCTATTGATTGTCATCCTTTGTGTGGCGGTCGGGATCGCGCGATGGTTTATACCTACCAACCCTTCCCCTAGGAGTATGCGTTGAATGCTTTGTTTCGATTACTACTAAAACTTTAGCAACAAGTATATGAGTTCTTCATGACTAATGTTGAGTCCATGGTTTAGATGCACTTTCACCTTCCACCATCACTATCTTCTTTAGTGTCGTGCAACCTTCGCCGGTGCACAAAACCCACCATTAGCCTCCCTCAAAACAGCCACCATACCTACCTACTATGGCTTTTTCAAAGTCATTCTGAGATATATTTCCATGCAACTACCACCATGACATGTGCCACCACGTCTACATTGCCATTGCATGATCGTAAGATAGCTAGCATGATGTTTCCATTTATGT
Source organism: Hordeum vulgare subsp. vulgare (assembly GCF_904849725.1). Taxonomy (NCBI): domain Eukaryota; kingdom Viridiplantae; phylum Streptophyta; class Magnoliopsida; order Poales; family Poaceae; genus Hordeum; species Hordeum vulgare. Next base: position 345,843,580 of record NC_058524.1, on the reverse strand, counting down.
CTATGCCATGCTAGATCATTGTCACGGTACACTACCGAAGGCATTCCATATAGAGTCATCGTTGCTCTAAGTTTTGAGTTGTAAGTGTGATGATCATCATTGATGGAGCATTGTCCCGTGTGAGGAAATAAAAGAGGCCAAAGATGCCCACCAAAATAAAAATAAAAAAAAAGAGGCCAAAGAGCCCATTCAAAAAAATGAGAGAAAAAGAGAGACGGGACAATGCTACCACCTTTCCACACTTGTGCATATTAAGCACCATGATCTTCATGATTGAGAGTCTCTCGTTTTGTCACCACCATATAGCTAGTGGGTAATTTTCGTTATATAACTTGGCTTGTATATTCCAATGATAGGCTTCCTCAAATTTGCCTTAGGTCTTCGTGAGCAAGCAAGTTGGATGCACACCCACTAGTTTTCTTTAAGAGCTTTCACATACTCTTAGCTCTAGTGCATCATTTGTGTGGCAATCCCTACTCATTCACATTGATATCTATTGATGAGCATCTCCACAACTCATTGATATGCCTAGTTAATGTGACCATCTTCTCCTTGTTTGTCTTCCAACCTCCACCACACTCCACACCACTTATAGTGCTAAAACCATGGCTCACGCTCATGTATTGCGTGAGAGTTGAAAAGGTTTGAGAAAGTAAAGGTGTGAAAACAATTACTTGGCCAATACCAGGGTTGTGCATGATTTAAATTCGTTGTGCAATGATGATAGAGCATAGCCAGACTATATGATTTTGTAGGGATAACTTTCTTTTGGCCTTGTTATTTTGAAAGTTCATGATTACTTTGCTAGTTTTCTTGAAGTAATATTGTTTCCACGTCAATAGCAAACTATTGTTTTGAATCTAATGGATCTGAACATTCACCTCACATAAGAGGAGTTACAAAGGACATCTATGCTAGGTAGCATGAAAGCATCAAAAATTCATTCTTTATCACTTCCCTACTCGAGGACGAGCAGGAGCTAAGCTTGGGGATGCTTGATACGTCTCAAATGTATCTATAATTTTTTCTAGTTACACGTTGTTATCTTGTCAACTTTGGATGTTTTGTTTACCTTTTATATCTTTTTTGGGACTAACTTATTAACTCAGTGCCAAGTGCCAGTTCCTGTTTTTTTGTGTTTTTGACTCTTTTCACATCTGATTTTGGAACGGAGTCCAAACGGAATAAAATCCCCAAAATGATTTTTTCCAGAACGAAAGAAGATCGGGAGGCTTGAGGGCCAAGCAAGTGGGCCCACAGGGGGCCCACAAGCCCTGTTGTCGCGGCCAGGGGGAGGCCACGGGAACCAACCTTGTGACCCCCTGGCGCTCCCATGCCCTAGGTCTTTGGCCTATAAATTCCCTAAAAATCCAGAAAAATATCAGGGCGTCCATGAAAACACTTTTCCGCCGCCGCAAGCTTCCGTTTCCACGCTATCTCATCTCGAGACCCTTCCCGGTGCCCTCCCGGAGGGGAATTTGGAGTTGGAGGGCTTGTTCATCAACATCATCGCCCCTCCAATGAATCGTGAGTAGTTCACTTCAGACCTAAGGGTCCGTAGTTAGTAGCTGGATGGCTTCTTCTCTCTCTTGGATCTTCAATACAAGGTTCTCCATGATCTTCATGGAGATCTATCTGATGTAATCCTCTTTGGAAGTGTGTTTGTCGAGATCCGATGAATTGTGGATTTTTGATCAGATTATCTATGATATATATTTGAGTCTTTGCTGATTTCTTATATGCATGATTTGATATCCTTGTAAGTCTCTCCGGGTCTTGGTTTTGTCTGGCCAACTAGATCTATGATTCTTGCAATGGGAGAAGTGCTTGGTTTTGGGTTCATACCGTGTGGTCACCTTTCCCAGTGACAGAAGGGGCAGCAAGGCACACATCGTGTTGTTGCCATCAAGGGTAACAAGATGGGCTTTTATCGTAGATATGAGATTGTCCATCTACATCATGTCATCTTGCTTAAGGCGTTACTCTGTTCTCATGAACTTAATACAGTAGATGCATGCTGGATAGCGGTCGGCGTGTGGAGTAATAGTAGTAGATGCAGAAAGTATCGGTCTACTTGTTTTGGACGTGATGCTCATAGATATAATCATTGTCATAGATAACGTCACAACTTTGCGCGGTTCTATCAATTGCTCGACAGTAATTCGTTCACCCACCGTCTACTTGCTTTCATGAGAGAAGCCACTAGTGAACACTACAGCCCCCGGGTCTATTCACACCTATCATTTCCACTTTTGCTTTTACTTTGCTTTGTTCCTTTGTTGCTTTCAGTTCTCACTTGGCAAACAATCTATAAGGGATTGACAACCCCTTCATAGCGTTGGGAGCAAGCTCTTTGTGTTTGTGCAGGTACTTGTGATATTCCTTCACTGGATCGATACCTTGGTTCTCAAAACTGAGGGAAATACTTATCGCCGCTGTGCTACATCACCCTTTCCACTTCGGGGGAACACCAACGCAAGGCTCCAAGGCCACGGGGGAAATCCTTTGCATATTTGCCAAGGAAGTCCCTAAAGGCGTAACCGTAGTAGAAGATTCCTGGTGCCGTTGCTGAGGAGTATCAAGACAAGACTAGTCTCCCGTCAGCACGCTTGTTTCTGGCACCGTTGGAAGGTCTTTTGTTGCAGTATCACATATCTTGTTCATATGTTCTGTAGTACCCTTGCCACATTTGTCTGTCTCTCTTAACCTGATGGAATTTGTTGAGTGCAGGTGTCTGACCCCCATCTCTTGTTGTTCCAGGAGTCCCAATACCACTGACATACTCATTTCTTTGTTGGTTATCATAGCAGGAGGAACAGGTTGTCTCTGCACTTTTAGAGGAGGTAAGTTTTGTGTCTGAATCTCTTCAAACTGTCTGGTTTTCTCTTTTTCCAACTCCAGCTGTTTCCTCAAGAGCTCATTTCTGATCTATTGTTCTTGTACATTTTCCTGATGCAAAGTAGGAGAACGAACTATCTGACTAGAGCTAGCTTGGTTTGTGCCACCCACAATTGGCCTAGAAGGTGGAATGATGGTTTGTAAAACTTGACGAATACTGGACAGTTGTTTACTTAAAACCAGGACAGCTTTTTCAATACTACCAACATGCTGAGAAATTTCATCTTGCTTAGAGTCAATTGAGTGCATGTCTTCCTGCAACTTAGACACATCTGCTCATAGGACAGAACTATCCTTTTGCAAAGTTCCAAATTCATCTCTCAAGGACAGAAGATCTTGCACATGAGCATCATCAGTTGCTCCCTTACGACCCATCTACCTGATCTAAGTCACTCGTGAGGAATTTTACCACGGTATACCCGCAACCCTTCCTGTAACTCAGATCCTGCCATCGACCAGATCCACGCCTCCAGAAAGCATACAGATCAGTGCTAGGACATGGAATTTTACCGAACGAACAGTGTGTTCGATCAACCACTCCCGCTCGACCGATCTATGCCCGAACAATTCACCGCCACCAGCGCCACCAGCAAGTTGTCGATCCTCACAACTCCACTGCCTACGCCTCCAGAACTCGTGAGATCTTCCTTGAAATGGGTGGGAATCATGGATCTGAGGGAAAATTTCTCAAACTCTAACATCTCTAGCTGAGAATCGGTGGCTCATGATACCAATTTGTCAGGACCCAGTAGTAATTCAGAGAGAGTTTGTGCGAAGAGGAGAGGAAAGTGCTCTCGGATCTGAAGTATATTAACTATAGAGTATATTAACTTTGCTCTAAGGCAAGAGATAAGAGAATTCAATGACCAGCTAAGCCACAACCCGACAGCTTTATAGGCAGGAGGTTTTTACCGACAACGATGCACAGTAACCGGCAACGGAAAGTAAACAGTTACATCTAACGGCTACGACGAAGCGGTACGCGAGGAGTTGATCTCAGCCGTCAGTTAACTGTCTGAAGTGCATCCTCGTCTTAAGATAACCGAAGATGATCTTGACACCGGTGTTGTGGACGTCGGGGAAGAAGACCTTGATGCCTGGTTGCCGCGGGATGGAACCCCACGGCCCTCCGCATGATCCTGCTGCTGCAAGGGAGGGTCGATGACATCGGATCACCACAGCCTCGAGCTCTTGCTAGAGCCGGTCCTGGCGTGGTGGAGTTTCTCGGGCCTCATCCCAATGACACTAGGAGGGGAGAGGCGGGGAGAGATGCGGGCTAGGGTTAGAAGGAGGCGCTCGGGCGGTTATATGGCTCGAACCATGAGCCAGGGGCCGTCTAATGCGAGGTGGAGCTCGATGTGCGGTGGAGCTCTGCTCGTACAGGAGATGACGTTGGAGGAGGGAGAAGAGGGACGCGAGGTGGCCTTGGGCCGAAAGCTATCAGCAACTGGGCCACTTCTCTCTTTGTTGTTTTGAATAACCCTTTGCAAAAATAATAACTTGGGTTTTGAAATAAAGCCAGAGACTAAAAGTAAAGGAGAAAACAAAAAATAAAAATATATTTGGGCTTGTAAAATCATGCTCCAATTTATAAAAATAAATAGGGCATTTTTGAAAAATAAAAAATAAATACCTTTTATTTTGAAATGAGGCTCTATTTTAATTAAAATCAAAAAGAAAAATGAAATAAAACTAGAGGGGTTGCCTCCATAATTAATAAGAAGAATTTTAGGAAAAGATGAACAATTTTATTGGGGAAAACAGAAACTTAGAAATTTGCATCAAAAGAATAACACTAGAGGAGAGAAGGGGTTTTGGACCTATGGTGCAACTAGTGTTTCTTTTTTGAAATGCACTTGTTGCACCCACAGATCTACAACACTAAAGCACTTCCACATAACACTAACACAACACATCAAGGTTCACCCATAACAACACAAAAAAAAGGAAAAGATGCAATGCATGAAGACATGATGCACATAAAATGATGACACAATGATGGGCTCACACCACATATCATTAACATGACAAGGTTGCCATATAAAGAAAGATTAAAAGAGGGGGAAGAATTGCATTGGGGCTGTAACAACTCTACGACACTTCAAGAGGATCTTGTCCCGAGATCTAGGACTGGAAGAACTCCGGGTACTCGGTGGTCCTCACGCTCCCAAGTGGCTTCTTTGTCGGAATGATGTGACCATTGTACTTTGAGGAACTTGATTGACTTATTGTGGGTCTTGCGCTCCGTCTCTTCAAGTATTGCTATCGGGTTCTCATGGTAGGATAGGTCGGGCTGGAGATCGATATCCTGGAGATCAACTATGCACTCGGGAGTCTTGAAGCATCTCCTGAGCTGAGAGACGTGAAACACATCGTGCACATTGGAGAAGTTGGATGGAAGCTCTAACTGATATGCGAGACCACCTCTCTTGCCAACAACTTTGAAAGGACTAACAAAGTGAGAAGCGAGCTTTCCTTTGATGCCGAAGCACTGAGTCCCCTTCATCGGAGACACTTTGAGGTACAAAAAATCATCGAGCTGAAAAGTCATGTCCCGATGCTTGCTATTGTAGTAGCTCTTCTGACGGGACTGAGCTGCTTTGAGATTATCCGGAATGACACGGCACATTTCTTCTGCTTCAGCAATCATGTCATTCCCAACAATCTGACGCTCACAAGTTTCTGGCCAATTGAGCGGGGTACGGCACTTCCTACCATATAGAATGTCGAATGGGGCCTTGTCTGAACTAGCTTCAAAGCTATTGTTGTATGAGAACTCGGCAAACGATAGGCAATCTTCCCACTTCATGCCAAAATAAATCACACAAGATCCGAGCATATCTTCAAGGATTTGATTGACTCCCTCAACTTGCCCGCTTGTCTGAGGATGGAAATCTGTACTGAAACGGATCTTAGTACCCATCACAGTCTGAAAGGAATCCCAAAACTTGGAAGTAAAGATGCTTCCATGATATGAAGAAATGAGCATAGGAACACCGTGCAACGAGACTATCCTTGATGTGTACAACTCTGCCAGCTGAGCTGCCGAGATAGACTCTTTGACCGGTAGGAAATGAGCAACTTTCGTCAACTTGTCGAGGACGACGAAGATGGCATCGTTGCCTCTCTTGGACTTCGGAAACCGAGTGACAAAATCCATTTCCGCATGATCGAATTTCCACTCGGATATAGGCACTTGTTGCACGTTGATGCTCCGCCTTCACTCTGCGACACACATCACACTCGTTCACAAACTGAGCAATCTCACATTTCATGAAAGTCCACCAGAAGGTCTGCTTCAGATCCTGATAAATTTTGGAGCTTCCTGGATGTATTGAGAGGAGGGAATCATGAGCTTCATCCATGATAACTTTACTCAGCTCTCCTTTTGGAACAACAAGACGGTCCTCGAAGAACAAGGTGTCTCTGTCATCAACACAGGAGCACTTATATTTCGGAATGCTCTTTGCCAAGCCAATCTTAACTTCCTTCACCATCGCATCAAGAAGTTGAGCTTGTCGGACTTGGTCTTCCAAGGTAGGAGAAATCTGGAGATTAGCAAGAAATCCCTGAGGTACTATCTGAAGGTTGAGCTTCCTGAAAGATTCACAAAGATCAGGCTAGAGAGGCTTCAGAATGAGACTGTTGAAGTAAGCCTTTCTGCTCAAAGCATCTGCAATGACATTTGCTTTGCCCGGAGTGAAGTCAATGCTCGGATTATAATCTTGGATCATTTGCACCCAACGAGTTTGCCGAAGGTTGCGACTAGGCTGGGTGAAGATGTATTTCAGACTCTTGTGACCGGTGTAGACTTCAACCTGTCTGCCCAACAAGAGGTGTGTCCAAGTCATCAAAGCATGGACCACTGCTGCCAACCCAAGATCATGAGTGGGATAGTTCTTCTCACTTGGCTTCAACTCCCTTGAGGTATAAGCTACCACTTTCTTCTCTTGCATCAGAACCGCACCAAGACCTTGGAGAGAGGCATCACAGAACACTTGATAAGGCTTGGAATCATCAGGAGGAGTCAAGACTGGACTTGAAGTGAGCTTCTCTTTGAGTGTATCGGAAGCCAACGGACACTCTGGAGACCACACAAACTTCACACTCTTCTAAAGAAGGTTGGACAGAGGCTTAGCAATCTTGGAGAAGTTATCAACGAATCTTCGGCAATAGCTTGCAAGCCCGAGAAAGCTTCGAAGCTGCTTCACATTCTGAGGAGGTTCCCACTCAACAATGGCTTGCACCTTTGTAGGATCAACTTTGATGCCCTCAGCAGAGATGATGTTCCCAAGGTACACAACTTCCTTCAACCAAAACTCACTTTTGGAAAACTTAGCATATAACTTATGCTCTCTTAGCTTATCAAGCAAAACCGGAGATGTTCTTCATGCTCTTCCTCAGTTTCGGAAAAGACCAAAATGTCATCAAGATGCACCAAGACAAATTCATTCTTGAATGGGGAGAAGATATAATTCATCATCCGAGAGAAGGTCGGAGGAGCATTGGCGAGACCAAAAGACATCATTGTGTACTCATAAGAGCCAAAGCTTGTCCTGAAAGCAGTCTTGGGAATGTCTTCTTCACGAATGTGGATCTGATGATAGCCCATCCAGAGATCAAGCTTAGAGAAAATCTTGGCCCCTTTCCATTGCTTGAACAATTCATTGATGTTCGAAAGTGGATACTTGTTTCTGATTGTCTTCTTATTCAATGGACGATAATCGGTATAGAGTCGGTATGTGCCATCCTTCTTCTTGACAAACTGAATACCACAACCACAAGGAGATGAACTTGGTCTGATCAGCCCGAGATGCTCTTGCTCATCAAGTTGCTTCTTCAACTCTTTCAGCTCTTCTGGACCAAGTTTATATGTCTGCATGCAGACCGGTTCAGTTCCAGGTTCAAGCTCAATTAGGAACTCAACTGGCCAGTGCGGAGGCATTCCTGGCAGTTCTTCAGGAAAGACATCTTCATACTCACAGACCACTGGAACTTGAGAAATTTGAGAGATCTCACCCTTCTCATTCAGGGAAAACAGATGGGTCGTGTCATCGCGATCAGCGAAGATAATCATGTCCTTCGAAGGAAGAGTCAACTTGACTTCTTTTGCTTCACAATCAATATATGCCTTGTTCATCGCAAGCCAATCCATCCCAAGGATCAGATCAATAGCAGACCGGACAAGGACAATTGGAGAAGCCAGAAAATAATAGTTGCCCATCTTGACAGAGACATCAGGAACGATGAAGCGAGAATTCATTTGCAAGCCGGGTGAAACCACAGTTAACGAGCTAGGCAACTCTTGAGAACACATCTCATGGTTTGAAACGAAAGGCTTTGAAATGAATGAATGCGATGCACTAGTATCAAACAAAACCTTTGCGGGAATATCATTAACTGAGAGATTACCCATGATCACATCTGAGGAGTGCTCTGCTTCACTTGCATTCACCATATTGAGCCTTGCGTACTTGGGGTTAAATTTCACATAGCATTGCCTGGAGGCTTGACTAGAGGAGGAGGTGAAATACGCTCCTAAGTGGTGCACTTGTTAGAGTAATGACCCTTCTGCCCACACTTGTGACAAGTCATCTTTGACAGCGGATGGAATTGCACTTGAGGATTCCCTTGCTTCTGCTGCTGGAAAGTTGGGTTGGGTGGGTGGGAAGAACCACAACCACCACACTACTTGAAGTGCTGAAGCTGCTGAGGCAGCGGAGACACCCAATATTTCTATTGCTTCTGAACCACCTGAGTTTGGGACGAGGGGTACTCGAATCTATGAAATGCTTCCTTGAGTTCTCCACTTTGAGCAAAGCCGCATCAGGCATGAGAGCCAAATTGTAAAACTGATCGAGCTCAAGAGGCTAGTGCAAGGCAAGGGCTAGCTGCAAGTCTTCCTTCAGACCACCTCGGAACTGATAAATCTTGCTCTTCTGATCTGGGATGTCCTGTTTAGAATAACAAGCTAGCTCCTTGAACTCCACATTGTACTTGTAAACAGATGAACCTCCTTGCTTCAAACGCATGAATTTCTCACGCATCTCTTCCACGAAACTTGTTGGAATATAGTGAGCCATGAAATCCCTGCATAAATCATCCCAGCTGATCATTTTGTCGCCTCTGTAATCCTTCAATTGTTGCCACCACTCTGCTGCCTGTCCCTTGAGCTGAAAAGTTACAAACTTGACGAAGTCCTCTAGTCGCACATTACTGCATTGGAAGTGCTTGTTCATGTCATGAATACAGTCATCTGCATCGAATGGCTGGTCACAGGAAGTGAAGGACTTCGGTTGGTTCGCTAGGAATTGATTCATAGTTGCAAACTGCTGTCCACCATTGTTGAAATTACCCTGCTGCTGTTGGTTCCTCTCTTGCAACAACTAAAGCAACATCTGAGTGTTTGCATTGGTTGCCGCCATCAAAGCTTGCCATGCCTCTGGAGGAGGAAGCGGTGGAGGAGGAAGTGGTGGAGGGTCAGCACTCTCACGACCCGGATTCTGGCGAGTTCGTGGAGGTATCCTGGAGACGGACAACAATGTTAGACGAGGCATGAAAATTCAAAGATTAAGTTGATTCAACGAACAGAAATATCTGAACAAGAATACTTAGCAAATTACAGTCGAACTATAATTAGTAAGAATGCTTCCTCAAAATAACTGCCGACAACATCTGATTCAAAGCCACTTATAAATCAGGTGTGAGCTAGGATTGCTCAGAACAAATGTATGACAGAGATTCCATCCGATATTTTCGTGGATAGGATCGCACGGGCTCTATCCTACAGTAGCCATCGTGTACAAGGCAGTGCACACGACATACGAAGGGTCCTCGAGTCGTAGCAAGCTACAAGGACTCTTTGAGACAAAACAAGAACCGATGTAAGACGACCGTGAACAAACGAATCCACTAAATGTTGAACCCCAACCTCACATCATGCATTTGTTGGAAGATTGTCCTATAAATAAGTACTTGAATTCCCACCTAAGAACACCCAAAAATTCTGGTCATGCAATCTGGTCCACGGATACAAGGAGTAATACATCACTCAACTCCTATACTAACTCATCTAGTGTATCACATCCGTCAACACATAACAAGAAACTCGGAACTTCATCTACCTCAGATCCTCGTAATCACAACGATACTAAGTATGGCGATACATCCGGACCTATCTGCACCAGTACTGGGGAAGCCAGACTCCTCTCGCCACTACTAGTATTAAAGCAATTTTGAATATCCTCTGTCCTGAGATACTAAGAAATATGAATGATAACGATGTGCTCAAGAATCCCCTGGAGCTCAACTCCCCGAAATAAAATCAACACAGCAGGAGTGTAACACCCAAGATGCGACCCTATCCTCAATTTGGCACGGGGGCCTCGTCAGGGATAGAAGCGCATCTCGTCATTTCGCAAGAATGGATATCGTTACAAGTACATGTACTGAAAATATGAGATACTAGAATTGGATTACACTTGCCACAAGCTACATCAGAGTCACAGTAGTACAATACATAATTATCACGAAGAAGAGCAGGGTCCGACTACGGACGAAAACAAACGAGAAAAGAGAACGACGTCCATCCTTCCTATCCCAGGCTGTCGGCCTGGAACCCATCCCAGATAGATGAAGAAGAAGAAGAAGCAACTCCAAATGAACAATCAATGCGCTCGCGTCAAATAACCTTTACCAACAAATGGTGTTGTCGTAATCTGTGAGCCACAAGGGACTCAGCAATCTCATTTCCAAAGGTATCAAGACTAGCAAAGCTTAATGGGTGAGGTATGGTTAAGTGGTGAGGATGCAGCAAGCGACTAAGCATTTATTTAGTAGCTAACTTACGAGTACAAGAATAAAAGAGGGGGAATGATCTACACATATCGTACTTGAACTACTGATGATAAAAAGAATGATCCTGAACACCTATTTACATCAAACGTAACCCCACCGTGTCCTCGATCTGAGAAGGAACTCGCGAAAGAGACAGTCACGGTTACGCACTCAGTTGGTATATTTTAATTAAATTAACTTCAAGTTATCTAGAACAAGTGATAAACAAAGTTTCCACGTTGCCACATAAACGCGGGCACGGCTTTCCTAAAGATTTAACCCTGTAGGGGTGCTCCAACTAATCCATCACAAATTACCTCAAGCCGCATAGAAATGCTCGATCACGAAACTCGCGATCTCGTCGGACTCCTTAGTGGAAAACATCAACTCTGAGATTACCCAAAGCATCACCGGAATCCCGATGCACAAGACATTCGTCAAAGGTAAAACTAATCCAGCAAGGCCGCCCGGCGTGTTGACGAACCCGATAGCAGCCGCGTATCTCGTTCTCACGACACGACGGATGAGCAACGGTTACGACGCCAGACGCAGAGTTGCCTCGGGTAGCGTTACTAAGCTGCTCTGTTTTGGAGCAGCACCATCAGCACTGGCCCTCCCTGTATTATGTAGAATTACTCCTCGGGTTCATGAAGCCCTATGCTTTTAGTATTAACATAATTATTATGTTGGGCAAATGTAGTACCAATATTGGGCCTTGTTGGACCAGCTTTAATCTAAAATGAATTATCAAGGGGGTCCCCATAACAACCCCGATCGTCTTAGGAGCGCTCAATTATGGAACATAACATCGGTAGCTGAAAATAAGGGGGCAAAGTTGGAACAAAACACCAGCCTAGAAAGGTCGAGCCTTCCACCTTTTACCAAGTATATAGGTGCATTAAATTAAATAGCATTTAATAGGATGATATAATAAGGAACCCATGTAAACACATGGAAGCAAATGCACCTACAACTAGCAACTCTAACACAAGGTTAAGCAAGCGGTAACATAGTCAAACGGTGGTTTGCTAGGTGGTGAACAGGTTGAAGGTTTTCATGGCAATGTCGGGGAGGCTGATATTTAACATGTGGTAGGCAACGAGACATAACGATAGAAACGGTAAAACTAGCATGGCAATGATAGTAATGGTATCTAGGGAAATGGTCATCTTTCCTGAGATCCCGCTTGGAAGAAGAATGACTCCGTGAAGCAGACGAACCGATGTAGTCGAAAGGGTCCTCACTTTCCGACAAGCTTGCGGAACTCTATCGAGACGAAGGAAACCGGAAACAAGAATCAACACAAGATATTCACCACAGCATATGCACGACAAGATGCAACCCACATATGATGCATGAACGGGTGAATATATGCAAGACATGGCATGGCAATTCACAACAATCAAACGCTAGACATTAAGTGAAGTTCAATATGCAACGAGTTGCATATTGACAAAACTCCACATATGAATTATTTAGTTCTATGCCGAACAGGTACATGGCAATATTAAATGTGGTTAAACATGGGAAGAGGTGAAGCATTATTAAACTACCCAACTAGGCACTTCAAATGAGGTCGGAAATGACATATACCATCTCCGAGTTGACCTCACATGTTAATTTACAATTCTGTCCAGATCTGAACTAATACGTTTAAATGTTTGTTAAACCGCAGAATAAATAGGTTCACGTGATTCTACGCATCGTTACAAGCAATTTACACATAGAGAACATCTCCAACGGAGCTACGGTTCAAAAGATACGAACACCGCAAGATATGATGGCATGAATACAATATGTGTGCAACGACAGTCACAAGCATTTAAAAACACACAACCAGCAAGATAATATGAAACTACACGAGATTCTAAGCAAGTTTCATATAGGACACGATGAAAACGGAGCAACGGTTCAACAACTACGAGCTAAACAAGAAATCACTACAATCTGCCAAAATTACCCACATAGCATTTTCTACACCCCACAACTACGAGCTACACAAAACCAATATACTCAACCAAGGCATGAGACGATAGAGGGAAAGATGCACTACCACATGCAACTTATAACACCTAGCATGGAAGCATGGATCACTAGGAAAAGAAGTCACAAAATGGCCTCTCACACACAGTTTCAGACTTTGTGAAAATAACAGTTTATGAAACTACAGTTTTCGATCTAAAGGCTTATTGACAGCAGCAAAACCATAAGCTACAGGACTCGAAATGGCATGAAAATTCACAGCATGCTAGAGAATCCTAAAGTCTACAACCAACTCCATTGCACAAACCTCAAAAGAGTTACAGATCACCAGATAAAATCAAGACAAGACAGCAACAAAATATAATAGATTTTAGACTTTCAAATATTTCAGCATCTCCAAATCAGCACTATTACCTAGCAAGTTGAGAACAAGCAAACCGCACCTAAACATTGATTTCTATTGCAACCAAAATTACCAGGGGCTAGACTAAACATCCAAGAGCAACTCTCTAGTTAACAACTCCTTCATATCATGCACGGATTAAATCCCACAAAAATAAACAAAAGGGCACATGGCAAAATATCACGCGCACTAACTTGCTCAAAATCTAAAACTAAATGCACAGTTAAATTCTATGGATTTTTCTACCCTGAAAACATATATAACATGAGGGGTTGCACAACAATAATATCGCCACACGTATATACAGGATAATGTCCTAAACGCGGTATAATAAACTAGCGTCGGAATAATACATGCAAAAATACAAACAACCACACTAAATACATGGCAAAAGGTCCCTAAAAACATGAGCATTTTATCTATGGGGTTTGAGCAATCCGGACACGAACGGAAAATAAATACGGAACAATTCCTATTGGGACAGCACACAAAACTAGGCATTCGGCACGTCGAACTAATTCAAACATGCATGCAGGTTTCAAATTCGTAATCCACGCGAAATTCTACATGAGATACATATATATATCACCTCGATCCGACATGCGGTTAACTTATTACGGGCGTTTGAAATATCTATATATTTCCTGAAATTAATAAATCTGGATTTAATTCCTAAAATAACTACTTGGCCAAATCTAACTGCTAATGGGCTCAACAGGCATGCGCAACTTAACTAAGGTGCGCTGGGGGCGGGGAATAGGGAGGCTTACCAGAAGCCACTTGGGCCGGTGCGGCTTGGAGGAGGAGGCGGCCTGCAAGAGCGAAACTGGCCCGTGGTGGAGGCACTTGGGAAGTGGCCGACTGGGCCAGCGTGGCTTGGGCCGGCGCGGCTCGCCTGGGCCGAGGGCGAAGCGAGGCGAGGCACCGCTCGGGTCGTCGTTCTCCTCCCGTGCTTCTCACGGGCAGAGCCATGGCGGCGGCAGCAGCAGGCAGAGGACCGGCGAAGGGCTCCGGTGATGGGATCGAGGGGGCGGCGATGGATCTGGACGGATCCGTGCACGGGAGGACCATTCCCGACGACGGCGCGAGCTTTGGGCGGAGGACAGCGCGGGGAGAGGCGAAGCACGGCAGCGGCTGCTGCAGCGCTGCTGACGACGCGAGGCACACCCGAGACGCAAGAACCGAGGGGGCGGCTGCCTACCGACGGCGGGGGATGGGCGGAGCGCGGCGGCATGCGGGTCCGGCGACGGGAGGCGGCCGGCGCTCAGCACCATGGGCGCAGGAGCACGGGCAGATGCTGGCAGCGGCTGAACCGGGCCCAGATGGGCTCGGGTGGGCTCCAATCGGGCTCCACGGGCCAGCGGCTGCTGGTGGGTGGAGAGAGGAGGTGGGAGTGGGTGGCTGGGGTTGGTGGGGCGCGGATCCCGAGGTGGACTAAGGTTAGGGTTAGATTAGGAAGGGGAGGATGTCTATTTATAGACACGGGGCTAGGGTTATCCGAATCCGGCCGCGTTTCTGCCCACGCGATCGGAATCGAACGAACTCGAACGCGGGGTCTGCGAAGTGACCGTGTAGAGTAGGCTAGCCGAGGAAGAGAGGTAAATGGTGCGGTGCGGCAACGCGATTTAAAACACCGATAAAACGTCTGACGGTAGTCCGAATACGGTGTCGCTACGGTCGACCGTTTGGGTACCAGACGAACTCCGATTGCGACGAAATTTGACAGGCGGCATACCTATAACTAAATAAGACCGCACAGCAAGTCTCAACTCAATGAGAGAATATTTTACACACACTTTTATAAACAGGTTTTGACGATGTCGGGGGCACGGGCGTGACTCGTCAGTCTCAGAACGGACAACGACGAGAACCGACAACTAACAACGGATGCAAGTTTGAAAACTGATGGCAACGGGATGTCGATGCAATGCAGATGATGCGCATGATGCGATGATGATGCGACAAGTAAAAATAACCACACAACGAAAACGGAAATAAAGGGGGAATCTTCTGGAACGTGGGTCTCGGGATGTCACAACTCTCCTACACTACAAGAGGATCTCGACCCGAGCTCCAAGAATGAAAGGGGAAGAGGATGAGAAAGAGCAAGTGGTAAAATTTAATCGCTTCTTTGACAAATGAGTGAAACCAACGATTCTTGAAGGTTGCAAAGCGATGAGGAATGATATGAGAAACAAGCAAGAATTCACGGAAAATTTCGACAGCACTTCGGTAGGAAAAGGGGACAAAAATCGATAAGATGGACAGATCTTGATACAATTCACAATAAATTAACTAAATTGAACAAGGGAACAATATGCTCTTCATAGAACAACATGACTGGCCCAAAAGAGCAACATCACAATGCCTCCGGAACAAGAGAATAAAACTAGATCATTGGGATCAAAGACTGAATAAGAGAATGACAACTACTATCACAAGAATCTTGAAGAACACCTTGAGACAAAGAATTGATATTATGAGGCACTCCGGGAGAATAATTGAAATCTCTTGGGAGAAGGAAGAACAAGAATAAGAATTATGTTATGCTCATCCTTCATCAAATTAAACTGATGACAAGCAGCGGATTTAGCATACAACTTATTCTTCTTGAAAGAAACTTGAAGAGACAGAGAGATAAGCACCACTTGAAGCATAATTGAAGGAAGCACCAGTAAGAATTCACAATTGAATGGGAACACCAAGAATTAATGGAGATACATGAGAATGAAGAGATCATGAGCCACCTGAGAGAAAAACTTGAACCAGGCACCGGAATAATTGAGAGATGAACGAAGAGACAACAATTGAGAAGAATTTGAGAATGAAAGCTGAAAGCTGAGAACGAAGAATCTTCTGAAATGATGCCTTCGGAGGATCGAAAAATGAACACAACATAGAAAAGCATCAAATAGCAAGAAAGGGATTACTCATGATTGGAACAAATGAGAGGATAACACGAAGCTGAGATGACAATCTTCACAAGAATGGAGCAAGACTTGAGAGAAACACTCCTTCGGTCTTCCAAGCTGAAAATGATGAGGAGAACACCACCAAGAATAGCTGAGACACTCTGGAATAAGAACAAGGAAAAATTTAGCCAATGACGAAAATAAATTTGAAGTGAACTTGAAGAAGGAATATGACTGAAGAAGTTCATAGTTACGTCATGGTTGAAAAGAATTATGGATCTCCGGAAAAGATTACAAGAGCCAGATAAGATCCTGGGTAAAACCTGTGGGTTATGGGCCCACTGAAAAGAAACCACCGTTGAAAAGATTGCAAGAAAGATTGATATTGCACCGGTATAAAGAAAACTTGATGAGGTTGAGAACCTCGAAATAACTAAAGGATTGAAAACTAGAACTTCTGAAATATCTTTAACACTCCGGATAGAAACAGAGAGGAATAAACAAGATAGGCTGATAAGAATTTCCAACACAGGAAAGAACTACAAGGATGAAAAGGATATGATGAACACGAACAACAAAACTGAATTCACCGGAAAGATAACAAGATTGACTAAATATGAACACGAAGCTCGTGAGAATCTTCACAGTGAATCACTGGCTAAGAGAGAAAAGAACAGATAGCGGAAGCACAATGAAAAGAAAACTCTTGGATGAGAATTGAATCACTGAAGAAAAGGGTGGGAGGGCGGGGAAAAACAAAGACAACTTGGGACAGATGAGACAAACTCCGGTAAGAATTGAGAGATTGAACTTGCAAAATTGGAGAGGATTGCATTCACTGGAGAGAAGCACACCGGTTGGAAAAGAATTGACATAATGACTCCGGTTGAAAAGAATTTACAAGAGAATTGATTAAGCAAAAGGATTAGTACTCTCATATGAATATGAGAACATTCCTTAGGAAAGATCTGAAATCACCACTTGACATCGACGCAACACGAATTACCACATTCCAACAAAACAAAGGATGCGGCTTACGAAACAAGCCAGAACAAACCCATGAGAAAGATTTCGTCCGATATTTTCATGGACAGGATCGCACGGTCTAGATCCTTACAGTAGCCATCCTGTGCAAGGCAGTGCACACGACATACGAAGCGTCCCCGAGTCTTAGCAAGCTACAAGGACTCTTTAAGACACAACGAGAACCACTGTAAGACAACCGTGAACAAACGAATCCACTAGATGTTGAACCCCAACCTAACATCATGTATTTGTTGGAAGATTGTCCTATAAGCAACTACTTGAATTCCCACCTAAGAACTCCCGAAATATCTGGTCATGCAATCTGGTCCACGGATACAAGGAGTAATATATCACTCAACTCCTATACTAACCCGTCCAGTGTATCACATCCGTCAACACATAACCAGAATCTCGGACCTTCATCAACTACACACCCTCATGATCACAATGATACAAAGTATGGCAGTACTCCCGAACAATCTGCACCAGTACTGGGGACATCGGGGTTATCTCGCCAATGCTAGTATTGAAGCAATTACGAACATCCTTTGCTCTGAGATACAAAGAAATCTGAATGATAACGATGTGCTCAAGAATCCCCTCGAACTCAACTCCCCGGAAGAAATCAAGTAAGACAGGAGGCACCAAGACAGAACTCCGTCACATCGACATCATATAGATTCCAAAAATATCCGCGTGACCCTAAAAAAAATTTGAGTGAGAAGAGGAGTAGAATTAAATTATTACGTCAAGATTCCTCACCAGAGCATAGAAGAGTAGAAAAAAGAATCCTACCCTCCGATATATAACTAGACTCAAAGTAGTTTTTCACTAGACTCGACTCAGCCAAGTTCGATCAATCAAGGGGGCTCCTAGGTCGGTACTGCTCTCTTACCAACTTGTAACGCCCAAGATGCGATCCTATCCTCCATTTGGTACGGGGGCCTCGTCACGAATAGAAGCGCATTTCATCATTTCGCAAGAATGGATATCGTTACAAGTACATGTACTGAAAAGATGAGATACGTAGAATTGGCTTACACTCGCCACAAGCTACATCAGAGTCACAGCAGTACAATACATAAATATCACGAAGAAGAGCAGGGTCCGACTACGGACGAAAAAAAACGAGAAAAGAGAACAATGTCCATTCTTGCTATCCCAGGCTGCCGGCCTGGAACCCATCCTAGATCGATGAGGAAGAAGAAGAAGCAACTCCAAATGAACAATCAACGCGCTCGCGTCAAATAACCTTTACCTGTACCTGCAATTGGTGTTCTGGTAATCTGTGAGCCACAGGGGACTCAGCAATCTCATTTCCAAAGGTATCAAGACTAGCAAAGCTTAATGGGTGAGGTATGGTTAAGTGGTGAGGCTGCGGCAAGCGACTAAGGATTTATTTAGTGGCTAACTTACAAGTACAAGAATAAAAGAGGGGGAATGATCTACACATATCGGACATGAACTACTGATGATCAAAAGAATGATCCTGAACACCTACTTACGTCAAACATAACCCCACCATGTCCTCGATCGCAGAAGGAACTCGTAAAAGAGATAGTCACGGTTACGCACTCAGTTGGTATACTTTAATTAAGTTAACTTAAATTTATCTAGAACCAGTGTTAAACAAAGTTTCCACGTTGCCACATAACCGCGGGCACGGTTTTCCTAAAGATTTAACCCTGCAGGGGTGCTCCAACTAATCCATCAGAAATTACCACAAGCCGTATAGAAATCCTCGATCACGATACTCGCGATCTCGTTGGACTTCTTAGTGGAAAACCTCAACTCTGAGATTACCCAAAGCATCATCGGAATCCCGATGCACAAGACATTCGTCAAAGGTAAAACTAATCCAGCAAGGCCGCCCGGCGTGTCGACGAACCCGATAGGAGCCGCGTATCTCGTTCTCACGACACGACGGATGAGCGATGGTTACCATGCCAGACGCTGAGTTTCCCCGGGTAGCGTTAGTAAGGTGCTCTATTTTGGACCAGCACCATCAGCACTGGCCCTCCCTGTATTATGTAGAATTACTCCTCGGGTTCATGACCCCCTATGCTTTCAGTATTAACAAAATTATTATGTTGGACAAATGTAGTACCAATGTTGGGCCTTGCCAGACCAGCTTTAATCTAAAACGAATTATCAAGGGGGTCCCCATAACAACCCCGATCGTGTTAGGAGCACTCAATTATGGAACATAACACCGGTAGCCGAAACTAAGGGGGGCAAAGGTGGAACAAAACACCAGGCTACAAAGGCCGAGCGTTCCACCTTTTACCAAGTATATAGGTGCATTAAATTAAATAGCATTTAATAGGATGATATAACAAGGAACCCATGTAAACACATGGAAGCAAATGCACCTGCAACTAGAAACACTAACACAAGGTTAAGCAAGCGGTAACATAGCCAAACAGTGGTTTGCTAGGTGGTGAACAGGTTGAAGGTTTTCAAGGCAATGTCGGGGAGGCTGATATTTAACATGTGGTAGGCAACAAGACATAACAATAGAAACGGTAAAACTAGCATGGAAATGATAGTAATGGTATCTGGGGAAATGGTCATCTTGCATGAGATCCCACTTGGAAGAAGAATGACTTAGTGAAGCAGGCGAACCGATGTAGTCGAACGGGTCCTCACTTTCTGACACGCTTGCGGAACTCTATTGAGACGGAGGAAACCGGAAACAAGAATCAACACAAGATATTCACCATGGCATATGCATGACAAGATGCAACCCACATATGATGCATGAACAGGTGAATATATGCAAGACATGGCATGGCAATTCACAACAATCAAACGCTACACATTTAGTGAAGGTCAATATGCAACGAGTTCCATATTGACGAAACTCCACATAAGAATTATTTAGTTCTATCCCGAACAGGTACACGGCAATATTAAATCTGGTTAAACATGGCAAGAGGTGAAGCGTTATTAAACTACCCAACTAGGCACTTTAAATGAGGTCGGAAATGACATATAGCATCTCCGAGATGACCTCACATGTTAATTTACAATTCTGTCCAGATCTGAACTAACACATTTAAATGTTTGTTAAACCGCAAAAAAATAGGTTCACGTGATTCTACACATTGTTACAAGCAATTTACACATAGAGAACATCTCCAACGGAGCTACGGTTCAAAAGATACGAACACCGCAAGATATAATAGCATGAATGCAATATGTGTGCAACGACAGTCACAAGCATTTAAAAACACCACAACCAGCAAGATAATATGAAACTACACGAGATTCTAAGCAAGTTTCATATAGGACACGATGAAAACGGAGCAACGATTCAACAACTACGAGCTAAACAAGAAATCACTACAATCTGCCAAAATCAGCCACATAGCATTTTCTACACCCCACAACTACGAGCTACACAAAACCAATATACTCAACCAAGGCATGAGACGATAGAGGGCAAGATGCACTACCACATGCAACTTATAACACCTAGCATGGTGATACGTCCATTTTGCATCATGCTTTCATGTTGATATTTATTGCTTTTTGGGCTGTTATATTACTTGTGGTAGCATATTTATGCCTTTTCTCTCTTATTTTGCAAGGTTTATTTGAAGAGGGAGAATTCAGGCAGCCGACTCGAAAAGGAGCAAATCCTAGTCCACTATTCTGCACATCTCCAAATGCCCTGAAAATTTACATGGATTTTTTCTGGATTATATAAAAAATATTGGGCGAAAGAACTATCGGAGGGGGGCTGCCAGGGCGCCACAAGCCGTGACACCACCACCCCTCTAGTGGCGGAGTGGGGGCTTGTGGGCTCCCTGACGGCCCACTAGCCCCCCTCTTTTGCTATATGAAGCGTCCTGGTCCAGAAAAAATTAATTGGGAGCTTTTTCGTGGTTTCGCCGCCGCCACGAGGCGGAACTTGAGAAGATCCAATCTAGAGCTCCGGCAGGACGATCCTGACGGGGAAACTTCCCTCCCGGAGGGGGGAATCGTCGCCATCGTCATCACCAACACTCCTCTCGTCGGACGGGAGGCATCTTCATCAACATCTTCATCAGCACCATCTCCTCTCCAATCCCTAGTTCATCTCTTGTAACCAATCTTCGTCTCGCAACTCTGATTGGTACTTGTAAGGTTGCTAGTAGTGTTGATTACTCTTTGTAGTTGATGCTAGTTGGATTACTTGGTGGAAGAGTTTATGTTCAGATCCTTGATGCTATTCATTACACCTCTGATCATGATTATGATTATGTTTTGTGAGTAGTTACTTTTGTTCCTGAGGACATGGGATAAGTCATGCTGATAGTAGTCATGTGAATTTGATATTCGTTCGGTATTTTGATTTGTTGTATGTTGTCTTTTCCTCTAGTGGTGTTATGTGAACATCGAGAACATAACACTTCACCATATTTGGGCCTAGAGGAAGGCATTGGGGAGTAGTAAGTAGATGATGGGTTGCTGCTAGAATTGCTAAACCTCACGCGAAAGACAAACACAGACCTGTAGTTGGTCTGCCCGTTGTTTCTGTCAAGATAGGAGATCACTGTTACCATGGTTTATGTGATATGGGAGCTAGTGTTAGTGCAATACCCCGTTCTCTATATGATGAAATCAAAGATGAGATTGCACCTGCTGAGTTAGAACCCATTGATGTCACTATTACGCTAGCTAATAGAGACACTATCTGCCCTCTGAGAATTGTGAGAGACGTAGAAGTCCTGTGTGGTAAGACGAAGTATCCTACTGATTTCCTCGTCCTTGGTACTGCACAAGATAGCTTTTGTCCCATCATATTTGGTAGACTCTTTCTCAACACTGTCAATGCTCACATTGATTGCATTAAGCAGACTGTCACAGTAAGTTTCGAGGGTGTGTCTCATGAATTTAACTTCTCCAAGTTTGGAAGACAACCCCATGAAAGAGAATCGTCTGGTAGGGATGAAATCATTGCTCTTGCCTCTATTGTTGTACCTCCTACGGATCCTTTAGAGCAATATCTGCTTGAGCATGAAAATGATATGCATATGGAGGAGAGGGATGAGATAGATAAAATTGTCTTAGAACAATATCCTATTCTCAAGAATAATCTGCATGTTGAACTGCTTGGGGATTCTCCCCCACCAAAGGGTGATCCTGTGTTCGAGCTTAAACAGTTGCCTAATACTCTTAAGTATGCCTATATTGATGAGAAGGAGATATATCATGTTATTATTAGTGCTCTCCTCTCAGAGGGCGAAGAGAAGAAGTTACTAAAAACTCTGAGGAAGCACCGCGCTGCTATTCGATATACTCTTGATGATCTTAAGGGTATTAGTCGTACTAAATGTCAGCACAAGATTAAAACTGATCCTTACTTTAAACCAGTTGTTGATCATCAAAGGAGATTAAATCCTAAGATGAAAGAGGTTGTTAGAAAAGAAATATTAAAGCTTCTCGAAGCAGGAATCATTTATCATGTTACTCATGGTGATTGGGTAAGTCCGGTACATTGCATACCTAAGAAGGGAGGTATCACCGTCGTTCCTAATGATAAAGATGAACTAATCCCACAAAGGATTATTACCGGCTATAGGATGGTGATAGACTTCCGGAAACTGAACAAGGCAACCAGGAAAGATCATTATCCTTTTTCGTTCATCGACCAAATGCTAGAAAGGCTATCAAAGCACACACACTTCTGCTTTCTAGACGGTTATTCAGGTTTCTCGCAAATACCTGTTGCACAATCTGATCAAGAGAAAACCAGTTTCATCCTGCCATGATGGAGCACCTATGCCTTGGAAGACGGAGGATCAGACTGCTCCAACAACACCACCATCACCACCAAAGGAAGACAACTAAGCATTGGTATGGGCAATCCCCTTAGCTTCTGCCAAGCTTGGGGGAGTTGCACTGGTATCGTATCACCTTTATATCTTTTGCTTTTACCTTTGTTTTAGTTCTTTCCTTTTCAGTTTTTATTTCTTCTTTTAGAGGAATAAGTCTTTAGTTTTTAGTTTGAGTCTTTTGCTTTTGTCTCTCCCCCGATGTATTCGAGCTTACAAGCTATATAATAAAGAGTGTCTTAGTCAAGGGCTTTGCTTTGTGCCATGATCAAAAAGTACGAAAAGAACGATAGCATGAAAGATCATGAGACGATCTTATGGAAAGTGATAGCTTCACATTTGACTTGTATGATGATTGAAACTTGTTGAGAATGAATCAACATAGACCTCAGTCATTGTTGCAATTAATAAGAAGTAATAAGGAAAGAGAGGTTCACATATAAATATATCATCTTAGACACTTTTTACAATTGTGGGCACTCACCAAACTATTACATGCCTAGGAGTAGATGTTGGACAAGGAAGACAACATAATGAATTGTGTTTGCTTGGTTCCAAACAATTTTATATGATTAGAGATCCCTTAGCATGTGACGATTGCCTCCACCTCATATTAGCCAAAACTCCCGCACCAAGTAGAGATACTACTTGTGCATCCATAAACCTCCAACAAGTTTTGCCATGAGAGTCCACCATACCTACCTATGGATTGAATAAGATCCTTCAAGTAAGTTGTCATCGGTGCAAGCAATAAAAATTGCTCTCTAATATGTATGATCTATTAGTGTGTGGAAAATAAGCTTTGTACGAACTTGTGATGAGGAAGACATAAAAGCGACAGACCGCATAATAAAGTTCTTTATCACAGGAGGCAATATAAAGTGACGTTCCTCCGCACTAAGAGGACACGCATTCAAACCTCAAAAGTGCATGACAACCTCTGCTTCCCTCTGCGAAGGGCCTATCTTGTACCTTTACTTTTTACCCTTGTAAGAGTCATGGTCATCTTCACCAATTCCCTTTTTGCCTTTGTCTTGGCTACCGTCACATGCTTGGGAAAGATCTATATTCATATATCAACTTGGAGTTGAGTACTCATGCTTTATTGTTGTTGACTTTACCCTTGAGGTAAATGGTTGGGAGGCAAAACTATAGGCCCCTATCTTCCCCTGTGTCCAGCTGAAACTTTGACACCATGAGTACCACGTGAGTTGTAACAATTGTGGAAAACGAAAGAGATGATTGACTATGTGGGTTTGCCTTACAAGCTCTTATTTGACTCTTTCTGATGTTGTGATAAATTGCAATTGCTTCAATGACTATGGACTATTGTTGGTTACTTCTCGGTAAGGTTTTTGCTTCATGCTTTGCTTTGTGAAGGAATTGTTACTTTCCCATAAGAATCTTTATGATGTATTGTTGTTCTATGTGTGATCATGATGCCCTCATGTTCGTATTATGTTTTATCGACACCTTCGTCCCTCAACATGTGGACATGTTTATGGAACTTGGTTTTCGCTTGAGGACAAGCGAGGTCTAAGCTGGGGGGAGTTGATACGTCCATTTTGCATCATGCTTTCATGTTGATATTTATTGCTTTTGGGGCTGTTATATTACTTGTGGTACCATATTTATGCCTTTTCTCTCTTATTTTGCAAGGTTTATTTGAAGAGGGAGAATTCAGGCAGCTGGAATTCTGGACTGGAAAAGAAGCAAATCCTAGTCCACTATTCTGCACATCTCCAAATGCCCTGAAAAGTTACGTGGATTTTTTCTGGATTATATAAAAAATACTGGGCGAAAGAACTACCGGAGGGGGGCTACCAGGGCGCCACAAGCCCTGACACCGCCACCCCCCTGGTGGCGGAGTGGGGGCTTGTGGGCTCCCTGACGGCCCACTAGCCCCCCTCTTTTGCTATATGAAGCATCCTAGTCCAGAAAAAATCAATCGGGAGCTTTTTCGTGGTTTCGCCGCTGCCACGAGGCGGAACTTGAGCAAATCCAATCTAGAGCTCCGACAGGACGATCCTGCCGGGGAAACTTCCCTCCTGGAGGGGGGAATCGTCGCCATCGTCATCACCAACACTCCTCTCGTCGGAGGGGAGGCATCTTCATCAACATCTTCATCAGCACCATCTCCTCTCCAATCCCTAGTTCATCTCTTGTAACCAATCTTTGTCTCGCAACTCCGATTGGTACTTGTAAGGTTGCTAGTAGTGTTGATTACTCTTTGTAGTTGCTGCTAGTTGGATTACTTGGTGGAAGAGTTGACGTTCAGATCCTTGATGCTATTCATTACACCTCTGATCATGATTATGATTATGTTTTGTGAGTAGTTACTTTTGTTCCTGATGACATGGGATAAGTCATGCTGATAATAGTCATGTGAATTTGATATTCGTTCGGTATTTTGATTTGCTGTATGTTATCTTTTCCTCTAGTGGTGTTATGTGAACGTCGACTACATAACACTTCACCATATTTGGGCCTAGAGGAAGGCATTGGGGAGTAGTAATTAGATGATGGGTTGTTGGAGTGACAGAAGCTTAAACCCAAGTCTATGCGTTGCTTCGTGAGGGGCTGATTTGGATCCACTAGTTTAATGCTATGGTTAGACTTTGTCTTAATTCTTCTTTTGTAGTTGTGGATGCTTGCGAGAGAGGTAAATCATAAGTGGGATGCTTGTCAAAGTAAGGGCAGTACCCAAGCGCCGGTCCACCCACATATCAAACTATCAAAGTAACGAACGTGAATCATATGAACATGATGAAACTAGCATGACAGAAACTCCCGTGTGTCCTCGGGAGCGTTTTTTCTCCTATAAGACATTGTTCAGGCTTGTCCCTTGCTACAAAAGGGATTGGGCCACTTGCTGCACCGTTGCTACTACTTGTTACTTGTTACTCTTTGCTTGCTACGTTTCACCTCGCTACACAATCACTTGTTACCGCTACTTTCAGTGCTTGCAGTTATTACCTTGCTGAAATCCGTTTATCAGAGCCTTCTGCTCCTCGTTGGGTTCGACACTCTTACTTATCGAAAGGACTACGATTGATCCCCTATACTTGTGGGTCATCACATGGAAGAATGGATCCCTAGGAAAAGAAGTCACAAAATGGCTTCTCACACACAGTTTCAGACTTAGTGAAAATAACAGTTTATGAAACTACAGTTTTCGATCTGAAGGCATATTGACAGCAGCAAAACCATAAGCTACAGGACTCCAAATGGCATGAAAAATCACAACATACTAGAGAATCCAAAAGTCTACAACTAGCTCCATTGCACCAACCTCAAAAGAGCTACAGATCACCAGATAAACTCAAGACAAGACAGCAACAAAATATAACAGATTTCAGACTTGGAAATATTTTAGCATCACCAAATCAGCACTATTTCCTAGCAAGTTGAGAACAAGCAAACCACAATTAAACATGGATTTCTATTGCAACCAAAATTACCAGGGGCTAGACTAAACATCCAACAGCAACTCTCTAGTTGACAACTCCTTCATATCATGCACGGATTAAATCCCACTAAAAAAACAAAAGGGCACATGGCAAAATATCACGTGCACAAACTTGCTCAAAAGCTAAAACTAAATGCACAGTTAAATTCTATGGATTTTTCTACCCCGAAAACATATATAACATGAGGGTTAGCACAACAATAATTTCGCCACACGTATATGCGAGATAATGTCCTAAACGCGGTACAATAAACTAGCGTCGGAAACATACATGCAAAAATACAAACAACCACACTAAATACATGGAAAAAGGTCCCTAAAAACATGATCATTTTATCTACGGGGTTTGAGCAATCCGGACACGTACGGAAAATAAATACGGAACAATTCCTATTGGGACAGCATGCAAAACTAGGCATTCGGCACGTCAAACTAATTCAAACATGCATGCATGTTGCAAATTCGTAATCTACGCGAAATTCCACACGAGATACATATATAGATCACCTCGATCCGACATACGATTAATATATTACGGGCGTTTGAAATATCTATATATTTCCTTAAATAAATAAATCCGGATTTAAATCCTAAAATAACTACTGGGCCGAATCTAAGTGCTAATGGGCTCAACAGGCATGCGCAACTTAACTAAGGTGCGCTGGGGCGGGGAATAGGGAGGCTTACCAAAGGCCACTTGGGCGGTGCGGCTTGGAGGAGGAGGCGGCCTGCAAGAGTGGAACTGGCCCGCGGTGGAGGCGATGGGGAAGTGGCCAACTGGGCCGGCGCGGCTCGCGTGGGCCGAGGGCGAAGTGAGGCGAGGCACCGCTCGGGTCGTCATTCTCCTCCCGTGCTTCTCACGAGCAGGAGCCATGGCGGTGGCAGCAACAGGCAGATGACCGGCGAAGGGCTCCGGTGATGGGATCGAGGGGGCGGCGACGGATCTGGACGGATCCGTGCATGGGACGACCATTCCCGGTGGCGACGCGAGCTTTGGGCGGAGGACGGCGCAGGGAGAGGCGAGGCACGGCGGCGGCTGTTGCAGTGCTACTGACGACGCAAGGCCGACCCGAGACGCAGGAACTGAGGGGGCGGCTGCCAGCCGGCAGCGGGGCACGGGCGGAGCGAGACGGCATGCGCGTCCGGCGACGGGAGGCGGCCGGCGCGTGATACGGCTCCAACATATCTATAATTTTTTATGGTTTCATGCTATTATCTTGTCAAACTTTTCATGTTTTGTATGCCATTTATATATTTTTTGGGACTAACTTATTAACTCAGTACCAAGTGCTAGTTCCTGTTTTTTCCATGTTTATGACCCCTTTCAGAGGAGGATTTTGAACAGAGTCCAAATGGAATGAAACTGCCAAAAAGATTTTTTCCGGAACAAAGAAAGATAGGGAAGGTGGAGAATCAGGGCAGGGGGCCACCAGCGACCCCCAAGCCCTCATGGCGCGGCCAGGGGGTGCGCCCCCATGGCTGGTGGGCTACCTGAGGCTCCTTTGCCCTAGGTTTTGCACCTATATATTCCCTAAAATCCCATAAAAAATCACGAGACCTCACCCAGTGACAGAAGGGGTAGCGAGGCACGCATCATGTTGTTGCCATCAAGGGTAAAAAGATGGGTTTTTCATCATTGGTTTGAGTTTATCCCTCTACATCATGTCATCTTGCTTAAGGTGTTACTCCGTTCGTCATGAACTCAATTACACTAGATGCATGCTGGATAGCGGTCGATGTGTGGAGTAATAGTAGTAGATGCAGAAAGTATCGGTCTACTTGTCTCGGACGTGATGCCTATATGTATGATCATTGCCTTAGATATCGTCATGACTTTGCGCGGTTCTATCAATGGCTCGACAGTAATTTGTTCACCCACCGTGATATTTGCTATTTTGAGAGAAGCCTCTAGTGAACACTATGGCCCCCGGGTCTACTCCACACCATATTTTCAGCCTTACACTTTTTACTTCGTTGCACTTTCCGCCTTCAGATCTCACTTTGCAATCAATCTTGAAGGGATTGACAACCCCTTTATAGCGTTGGGTGCACGCTCTTTTGTGTTTGCGCAGGTACTTTGGACTTGACGAGATTCTCCTACTGGATTGATACCTTGGTTCTCAAACTGAGGGAAATACTTACTGCTCCTGTGCTGCATCACCCTTTCCTCTTCAAGGGAAAAACCGACGCAAGCAAGAGAAGTAGCAAGAAGAATTCCTAGCGTTGCCGGGGAAGGACTTTTGTTGCCGTAGCAGAAGAATTTCTGCCGTTGTTGCCGGGGAGGATCAAGTCAAGAACTCATCCAAGTAAGTGTCGCACACTCATCTCTTCCATTTACTTTGTTTGCCAGTTGCCTCTCGTTTTCCTCTCCCCCACTTCACAATTTGCCTTTTTCGTTTTCCTTTTTCATTTGGCTTTTTCGTTCGCCCTTTTCTTTCATTTGCCTTTCCTTTGCTTGTCTGCTATGTGCCTTCAATATGCTTGCATCTTCGCTTGCTAAAAATATAGTGATATGGATCCTCATCCACTTGCTAATCTCTTTAAGAGATCCAATTATGTTGATCCAATTGCTAGTGAGTTGAGTGCACTTGACTTTCTCTATGGAATTTTTCTTGAGATGCATGAATCTGAAAATCGTGATGTAGAAATTTATGAAGTGATTCACGAGGGCTCCTTGAATGAAAAGCATGATTGCAATGGTTTCACTATAAATCCTATTAGTGTCAATCATGCTAAAAATATGCAAAACCCTAAGCTTGGGGATGCTAGTTTTGCTATGTCCACTACTTGTTGCAATGATCATGAGTGGGGCGATGATTTTTCTTATGATCTTGAAAATTTGTTAAGCCTCATGATGAATATGATATTTGCAATATTATTGAAAGTGGGTTTGGAGAAGTCATGACTTTAGTTGATGATAGTCCCACTATTTTTGAAGAGCGTCAACTTTGCATGCATGTGGATCATGAAAAGAATATCCTATGTGATAGTTACATTGTTGAATTCGAATATGATGCCACATGTAATTATTATGAGAGAGGAAAATACGGTGGTAGAAACTTTCATATCACTAAATCACCTCTCGTTATGTTGAGATTGATATTGTCTCTTTCTTCTTCCGTGCATATGGTAACTATTGGTTGTCTTGACAATCTGTTTTCCTATAAAATGCCTATGCATAGGAAGTATATTAGACTTAGATGTGATTTTCACATGCTTTATGATGCTCTCGTTGTGCTTCAATTCTTGTCTTTTGCGTGAGCATCATTGAATTATCAATGCCTAGCTAAGGGCGTTAAACAATAGCGCTTGTTGGGAGGCAACCCAATGAGTTTATCTTTTTTCTTTCTGTTTTGTTGCATCCACACCATCATAATTCTGTTGTGATTGTGTTTTTTGTGTTTGAGCCAAGCAAAACCTTTATGACTAATCTTGGTAATGGTTGTTTGATCCTGCTGGAAAAAGACAGAAACTTTTCACTCACGAGATGATTTTTCATTTTTATTCAGAAAGAGCTTTTGAGTTGATTCTTTTTTCTGCTGTTTGATATGCCTTTTTCCCAGCCAGTCGTAAGTTTTCAGAATTTTTGAGTTACCACAAGTATACGAAGTATACAGATTGCTACAGACTGGTCTGTTTTTGATACATTCTGTTTTTGTTGAGTTGGTTGCTTGTTTTGATAAAACTATGGTTAGTATCGGGGGGTACTAGCCATGGAAAAGTGAGAATACAGTAGCCCAACACCAATATAGATAGAATTCAAGTTTCTACAGTACCAAAAGAGGTGGTAGTTTGTTTTCTTGTGCTAATGATATCACGAGTTTCTGTTTAAGTTTTGTGTTGTGAAGTTTTCAAGTTTTTGGTGATGTTCTCATGGACAAAGAGATAAGGGGTGGAAAGAGCTCAAGCTTGGGTATGCCCAAGGCACCCCAAGACAAATTCAAGGACATCGGCATCCCCTCTTTCGTCTTCAATCCATCAGTAACATTACTTGGAGCTATATTTTTATTCACCACATGATATGTGTTTTGCTTGGAGCGTCTTGTATCGTAGGAGTCTTTTCTTTTTGTTGTGTCACAATAATCCTTGCTGCACACCTTTTTGAGGGAGAGAGACATGCACTCATCGTGATTTTGCTAGAATGCTCATAGTGCTTCACTTATATCTTTTGAGCTAGATAATTTTGCTCTATGTGCTTCACTTATATCTTTTAGAGCACGGCGGTGCGTGACTTGGTAGTTGGCTTATGCTATGAAAGTAGTCCCAAAGGTGATAGGTACCCAAAGAGGATATAAAAACCTCCATCTTCATGTGCATTGAGTAGAAAGAGAAGTCTTGATTCCTCTCAATTAGTTTTGAGACGTGGATTTGCTAATATTAAGAGTTATGTTAGTAGGGTGTTGTGCATCTAGAGATACTTGTGTTGAAGTTAGTGATTCCCGTACATGCACGTATGGTGAACCGCTATGTTAGGAAGTCGGAGCATAATTGATCTATTGATTGTCATCCTTTGTGTTGAGGTCGGGATCGCGCGATGGTTAACACCTACCAACCCTTCCCCTAGAAGTATGCATTTAGCACTTTGTTTCGATTACTAATAAAAACTTACGCAACAAGTATGTGAGTTCTACATGACTAATGTGAGTCCATGGTATAGATGCACTTTCACCTTCCACCTTTGCTAGCCTCTGTAGTGTCGCGCAACTTTCGCCGGTACACAAACCCACCATATGCGTTCCTCAAAATAGCCACCATACCTACCTACTATGGCATTTTCATAGCCATTCCGAGATATATTGCCATGCAACCCCCACCGTTCTGTCTCATGACTTATGCCGTCACTCTCATATTGCCATTGCATGATCGTAAGATAGCTAGCGAGATGTTTCAACGTCATACGCCAAGCTAGATCGTTGCACATCCCGGTACACTGCCGGAGGCATTTCCTATAGAGTCATCATCGTTTTAAGCTTTGAGCTGTGAGTAAATAAAAATGTGATGATCATCATTATTAGAGCATTGTCCCATGTGAGGAAATAATAAAAAAAGGCCAAAGAGCCCAAAAATAAAAAAATAAAAAAAATGAGAAAAGAGAAAAAGAAGAGAAGAGGCCTAAGAGCCCAAATAAAAAAAGATAGAGAAAGAGAGAAGGGACAATGCTACTATCTTTTTTCACACTTGTGCTTCATAATAGCACCATGTTCTTCATGATTGAGAGCTTCTTGCTTTGTCACTACCATATGCTAGTGGGAATCTTCATTATATAACTTGGCTTGTATATTCCAATGATGGGCTTCCTCAAAATTGCCCTAGGTCTTCGTGAGCAAGCAAGTTGGATGCACACCCACTAGTTCTCCTTTTGAGCTTTCACATACTTATAGCTCTAGTGCATCCCTTGTATGGCAATCCCTACTCATTCACATTGATATCTATTAATGGGCATCTCCATAGCCCTTTGATACGCCGAGTCAATGTGACCATCTTCTCCTTTTTGTCTCACAACCACCAGCACACTCTATTCCACCTATAGTGCTATATCCATGGCTCGCGCTCATGTATTGCGTGATAGTTATAAATTTTTTGAGAAAGTAAGAGCGCGAAAACAATTACTTGGCCAATACCGGGGTTGTGCATGATTTACATTAGTTGTGTAAGGATGATTGAGCATAGCCAGACTATATGATTTTGTAGGGATAACTTTCCTTGGCGTTGTTATTTTGAAAGTTCATGATTACCTTGCTAGTTTGCTTGAAGTATTATTGTTTTCATGTCAATAGAAAACTATTGTTTCGAATCTTGCGGATCTGAACATTCATGTCATGTGAAAGAACTTGCAAAGGATAACTATGCTAGGTAGCATTCCACATCAAAAATTCATTCTTTATCACTTCCCTACTCGAGGACGAGCAGGAGTTAAGCTTGGGGATGCTTGATACGTCTCCAACATATCTATAATTTTTGATGGTTTCATGCTATTATCTTATCAAACTTTGGATGTTTTGTATGCCTTTTATATATTTTTTGGGACTAACTTATTAACTCAGTACCAAGTTCCATTTCCTGTTTTTTCCATGTTTTTGGCCCCTTTCAGAGGAGGATTTTGAACGGAGTCCAAACGGAATAAAACTGCCAAAAAGATTTTTTCCGGAACAGAAAAAGATAGAGAAGCCGGAGAATCGGGGCACGGGGCCACCAGGGACCCCACAAGCCCTCATGGCGCGGCTAAGGGGGCCCGCGCCCCCCTGGCTTGTGGGCTCCCTGAGGCTCCTTTGCCCTAGGTTTTGCCCCTATATATTCCCTAAAATCCAATAAAAATCAGGAGATCATCGAAAGTACTTTTCCGCCAACGCAAGCTTCTGTCTCCACAAGATCCCATCTGTGGCACGTTCTCGTGCCCTGCCGGAGGGGGATTCGGATACGGAGGGCTTCTTCATCAACACCATGACCTTTCCGATGATGCGTGAGTAGTTCACCATAGACCTACGGGTCCATAGCTAGTAACTAGATGGCTTCTTCTATCTCTTGGATCTTCAATACAAAGTTCTCCATGATCTTCATGGAGATCTATCCGATGTAATCTTCTTTTGTGGTGTGTTTGTCGAGATCCGATGAATTGTGGATTTATGATCATATTATCTATGAATCTTATTTGAGTTTCTTTTGATCTCTCTTATGCATGATTTCATATCCTTGTAATTCTCTTCGAGCTGTGGGTTTTGTTTCGCCAACTAGATCTATAATTCTTGCAATGGGATAAGTGCTTGGTTTGGGGTTCATACCGTGCAGTGACCTCACCCAGTGACAGAAGGGGTAGCGAGGCACGCATCGTGTTGTTGCCATCAAGGGTAAAAAGATGGGGTTTTCATCATTGGTTTAAGTTTATCCCTCTACATCATGTCATCTTGCTTAAGGCGTTACTCTGTTCGTCATGAACTCAATACACTAGATGCATGCTGGATAGCGGTCGATGTGTGGAGTAATAGTAGTAGATGCAGAAAGTATCGGTCTACTTGTCTCGGACGTGATGCCTATATGTATGATCATTGCCTTAGATATCGTCATGACTTTGCGCGGTTCTATCAATAACTCGACAGTAATTTGTTCACCCACCGTGATATTTGCTATTTTGAGAGAAGCCTCTAGTGAACACTATGGCCCGGGGGTCTACTCCACACCATATTTTCAGCCTTACACTTTTTACTTCGTTGCACTTTCCGCCTTCAGATCTCACTTTGCAATCAATCTTGAAGGGATTGACAACCCCTTTATAGCGTTGGGTGCACGCTCTTTTGTGTTTGCGCAGGTACTCTGGACTTGACGAGATTCTCCTACTGGATTGATACCTTGGTTCTCAAACTGAGGAAAATACTTACTGCTCCTGTGCTGCATCACCCTTTCCTCTTCAAGGGAAAAACCGACGCAAGCAAGAGAAGTAGCAAGAAGAATTCCTGGCGTTGTCGGGGAAGGACTTTTGTTGCCGTAGCAGAAGAATTTCTAGCGCCGTTGCCGGGGAGTGCACTAACAATTTATCGAGGGGGTCCCCATAACAACCCCGAACGTGTTAGATGCGCTCAGTTATGGAATAAAACACCGGTAGCTGAAACTAAGGCGGCAACAGCGGAACAAATCACCCAGCAAAAGGCTAGGCCTTCCGCTATTTACCAAGTATATAGGTGCATTAATTAAATAGCATATAAGTAAGATGATATCAAATTGTCCATGTTATCACATGGACCAGCTCGCACCTGCAACTAGCAAGGCTAATAAATTTGTAGTTGAGCAAGCCTAACCTAGCCAAACAATGTTTGCTAGGAGGGGAGGTGTTTGAGGTTTCATGGCAATGTTTGATGGCCTATATATCATGTGGTAGGCAGCGGAGATGTAACGACAGAAACGAATCACTAAGCATAACAAATCTAGAAACAATGTCAAGGTCACGATCATCTTGCGTGTGATTTCTTCAGAGCGGAACTGTTCCTGATCTTCGTGCACGAACTCACCGGACTCCTCTATCTCGTTTGTGACCCCAGTAGCTACCCAAAAGAAACAACCATCTAATAAACACCATAAAATGATGATGCAACAAACAAAATGATGCATGCATGCACAACCTCTAATCATGCACATAAACAATCCTACACGGATAAACAAGTGCCACCTCACCACAAAGTGACTTTTACATAACTGCTCAAAACTGAAATCCAGTACCACCATTGGATTCCTTGGGATTTCCTACCCCAAATCCATATATCATACTGCATATTTGCATGCAGAAAACACCACAAACGACAAAAGAAAAACTATTCAAAATCAATCTATACTAATGTCAAGAACATGAACTATTCTTGAGCCTGCCAAATTTGGCATATGCCAGATTAGGCAGATTCAATTTTAGGAATTATTCCAAAGATGGAATTTATCACATCACAGAAATAAATAAAGGAAAAAAATATCAACTAAACCTAAACAGACGAGGGCCCACTGGTCATAGGTACCAGGGTCCCTAGTGCATGACATGTGGGCCCTGGGCCTACTTGTCAATGGCACACACGGCGCAACTCAGCACAACACAACACACAGAAAAAATAAAAGGGCGCGGTGGGGGATAGAACCCACCACCTCTCACACCCACACAACGCACACAGCACAACCACTCGGCTACTGCACGGTAGCTGAACCAACACGGGAGCTAAACCCCATGTGCTACCACTCGGCTACTGCACGGTAGCTGAACCAACACGGGAGCTAAACCCCATGTGCTACCACTACTGACAAGCACAACAGAAGGGGAAATCCGTATAGAACAAGGGGTGCGCGCGAGGGACTCGAACCCTGGACCTGCCAGCGCGGCTGTGGCTCGATTGCCACTGCGGTAGAGTCGATGACTTGCTATAACAGGGGTAGGAACTAAGGTAAACAGAGCACACTGGCTAGTACACAGAAGAAAAACCACGAATAAAAGGGTGCATGGGGGATTCGATCCCGTGACCTCTCGGTCACACGCGCTGTGTTCAACCAGTGGGCTAGGTGAGTGGATCTGATCCAGGGAGGGGATCCATCCCAGTTAACACAAATAAAGGGACCAACCTCCCTGCTCAACAGAGAGGTGTCGGTGGTGATCTCTCGCTTCTGCAACGCATGCACGTGCACGAGGCACTACGTGGTTACGCGGGCACTACTACTGTTGCTACTGCAAAGGCGCTGAGCTACTGCTACTACGAAGCGCTGCAGTTGTTGCTGCAGAACTACTGCTACAGCAACCTGCAGGTGCGCGACATAGCTGTTGTTGCTTGCTTGCTAGCTACCCAACGGAGGCGACGACGAGCCTACAGGAAGAGAGCAAAGCGGAGGATAGCGGGGGGAGGGTACTGCGGCTCATTGAGAGGGAGAGAAGAGGGGACCTGGCGCGATGGAGAGGAAGCCCCGCGACGAGATGGTGCAGGAAGTGCTCGTCGGAGGCGAGGAAGGAGACGGCGTCGTGGACGTCGGGGAAGAAGACCTTGGTGTCTGGTTGCCGCGGGAATGGAACCCCACGGCCCTCCGCAGGCTCCTGGTGCTCCACGGGAGGGTCAAGGACGTCGGATCACCACGTCCTCGAGCTCTTACCAGAGCCGGCCATGGCGTGGTGGAGTTTCTGGGGCCTCGCCCCGACGGCGCTAGGAGGGGAGAGATACG
This sequence comes from Hordeum vulgare subsp. vulgare, assembly GCF_904849725.1. NCBI lineage: Eukaryota > Viridiplantae > Streptophyta > Magnoliopsida > Poales > Poaceae > Hordeum > Hordeum vulgare. Next base: position 345,807,556 of record NC_058524.1, on the reverse strand, counting down.
TGCTAGGGTTAGAAGGAGGCAATGGGGCGGTTATATGGCTCAAACCACGAGCGAGGGGCCATCTGATGCGAGGTGGAGCTCGATCTGCGGTGGAACTCTACTCGTAGAGGAGATGATGTTGGGAGGAGGGAGAAGAGGGACACGAGGTGGGCTTGGGCCGAAAGCTATCAGCAACTCGACCACTTCTCTCTCTGGTTTAAAATAACCCTTTGCAAAAATAATAACTTGGGTTTTGAAATAAAGTCGAAGACTAAAAGTAAAGGAGAAAACAAAAAATAAAAAAATATTTGGGCTTGTAAAATCATTTTTATAAATTGAGCATTTTTGAAGAATAAAAAATAAATACCTTTTATTTTAAAATGAGTCTCTGTTTTAAATAAAATCAAAAGAAAAAAAAAGAAACCCATAGGAGTTGCCTACACAATTAATAAGAAGATTTTCAGGAAAAGATGAACATTTTTATTGGGGCAAAACACAAACTTAGAAATTTGCCTCAAAAGAACAATAGTAGAGGAGAGAAGGGGTTTTGGACCTATGGTGCAACTAGTGTTTTTTTTAAATGCACTTGTTGCACCCACACCTCAACAACACTAAAGCACTTCCACATAACACTAACACAACACATCAAGGTTCACCCATAACAACACAAACAAAAACAAAAGGAAAAGATGCAATGCATGAAGCATGATGCACATAAAATGATGACACAATGATTGGCTCACACCACATATCATTAACATGCCAAGGTTGCCATACAAGGAAAGATTACAAGAGGGAGAAAGAATTGCATTGGGGCTATCACATAAGGTAGGGAGATCAAACGCATGAGGTTGACACAACGATTTTTGGCATGGTTTCAATAGGTGGCGCTATTGTACGTCCATGTTAGTGGAGACTTCAACCCACGGAGGGTAACCACTGCGAGAGTCCATGGAGGGCTCCACCCACGGAGGGTCCACAAAGAAGCGGCCTTGTCTATCCCACCACGCTTCCGTCCACGGAGGACTAGCCTTACACACGGTAGATATTCACGAAGTAGGCGATCTCCTTGTCCTTACAAACATCTTGGTTCAACTCCACAACACGAAGTTGGAGGCTCCCAAGCGACACCTAACCAACCTAGGAGACACCACCCTCCAAAAGGTAATAGGTGGGGTAGATCAATGAACTCCTTGCTCTTGTGCTTCTAAAGATAGTCTCCTCAACACAAATCACTCTCTCATAGAATATGCATGGGTAGGAGAGGTTGATTTGGTGGAAAGCAGTTTGGGGAGGCTAGAGATCAAGTTTCAAATGATTGGATTGGAATATCTTGGTCTCAACACATGAGTAGGTTGTTCTCTCTCAAAAAATGGATCTCAAAATGAAGTGTGTGTTCTGAGTGCTTCTCCCATGAATGAGAGGTGGGTGAAGGGGTATATATAGGCAGCAGCCAAAATCCAACTGTTACACACAAAAGAGCAAACCCGGTGAAACCAAAGTTGGAAACTCGATGGTACTGACTAGCACTAAAGGTGTGAACTTTTGAATCTCGGTGAGACCGATATACACAACTCAGTGGCACCGAAAAGTAGACTAACGGTCAGATGGCCAAACTAGGTGGCACTGATACTCAAACTCGGAAATTCCGATTTTGTGTATCTTGGCAATAGAATGTTGGTCACACTGAACTCGGTAGCACCGATGCAGTTTCGGTTGCACCGATTTGGTGGGAATGGCTAGGGTTCTGTCTGAGGTTCAAACTCGGTGAGACCGATGTGGAAATGTTGGTGACACCGAATTTGTGAATGTGGAACTTGACAGAGTGGATATGTGTGAAAAATGACTGAGTGTTTTGGTGGCTAACTTTGAGCATTTGATTAATCAATTCATTTTACTACCTCACCCCCTTTTAATAGTATTGGCTTTCCTATGGACTCAGAAGTGATTTCTCACAAATATAAAATGAAGAGTCTTCTAGCTTGAAGCTTGAGCCAACATTATTCCTTTCTTGCATCAAGGGGTATCTCCACATAAACCTTAAGCCATAGCACATTTTGAACTTTTCTGAAATATACTTGGAAAACACATTAGTCCAATGATGCATGTGTTGTGATCAATTATCAAAACCATCCTAGGGAGCAATTGTGCTTTCAAAAGCTCGTATGAAATAGGCTATGATTCAATGTGTTGTTAAGATCATGGTTTGCAGATAACTGCAAATTATAGTTTGAATTTAATATGTTTATAAGGATAGTAGGCATGTTAGATATCTTAAGTTGGTGGAAATTAAAACAATCATATTAGGCCTTCTAGGCACAACCTAAACTATGACTTAAGTTGGTGCTCCAAGCATGATTTGCAGATAACTGAAAACTAGAATTTTGATTCAAATACGTTCAGAAGCATAGTAGGTGTGTGATTATTCACTATAAATGCAATGATACTGGTATCGTACCTTCTCAGCGTAGCTAAGAAAAATCAAGAAGCATACGACAATCACACAAACACATGGTATTTTTAATAAGTAGTCCTTTCATCTTTGTTGTTCAAGTCTCACTATGGAAATTATTGACATAGTTTTTATTTGAATTTCTCAATAGGTCGCAGGGTAAATGATGATGTGTCCAAAGGAACTGAATGTATATGCCCTGATCCAATACTATTTGATTTTGGTGCCCGGTTCAAATGGAAGGGTCATGTAGTCATTTAGCATGAATGAATTACATGAATGATCACTTCATAACTAAGCACATTTTTATGAGACAACACATGTACCTAAATTCTCATTATACTTTGACTTGCCTTCTTTGATGGTGAGTTAAAAAATCCAATTGGTTTGTTAGATGCACTGTAATGGATTATTAATTATTATCAATCGTGGTATTGGTTCGGTGGATATTGAGATAATTTTTTAAATTTTATTAGTTATATAGTTATGCATCAAAAGTTAGAAATTTGAATATAATTTTTTATTATCTTTTAATTCACTGTCACTCCTCCTTATTAATCATGTATAAGCACTATGGATAAAACTTCTCTTTTCTCATTCATGTTTGTGAATTGTGCTCCTCTATTTTCGCATGGTTACTAGTACAGTTAGGTGTCCATGGTAGAAATAAAATTGAATATGTGCCTTTTTATTTGAAAAAACATAACTACAGATATGCAAGCTTGCTTCAGAGTTATCTATTCTTCACTAACACTTGTACTTAGAAATCATACATCTATTCTTGCTATTTGAAACTCATAACACATGGATGATTCTCTTATGCAAGAATGGGGTGGATGTAGAGGTCACATGTTGAATTATCCGGTCATGTCTCTAGCAGCGGCATCTCTCGCTCTCTGTAATAGTTGTCATTAAACTACATTGGTCATGTTGTAGTGTGGCAAACTAGCAACACAAGCTAGGTGACGCTCATGTTTATATACCATAACAAATCAGTATCACAAGCTGGAAATATACACAATTTTATATTGTTTAGCTTTATATTAAACCATGCCAAATTATTTGGAAATGCCAATACTGATTATAGGTGAAAAACAGAAGACGAGTGCTATGTTTGCCAAACTGAATTGACTTAATTCAGGATCATGTTTTGTATGAGAAGGTACATACGATTGATATATTTGGAATGAATTCCTCAAGAATCTCTTATTTCCTTCAGCACAAAAACACCATTGATTGTTGTCACATATATGATGTTTGGAAGGAATATCGACCACCAAGCGATCGCAAAATCTGACAAGAATGGAATCCTGAAGCCATGAACTATGAATATTTTTTGGAAGGTTTATAGATCCTAATTATGTAGGCCTGATATTTCAATTGTGGCAAAAATTATCTTGGTGTACCTTTGAATGCGAGAATCTGGCTTGGCTAGTAAATATGAACTCTCACACTTCAAATAACGAGCACTTGCCTTCATCGGTCGTAACTGTATATCTCCATGCATTAACAACTCCATCATGCTCTCATGATACTATATGTGTTGCTCTCATGTCAAGTACATATATGACATGATGTTGGTGTTGACATTGCTTGACTGATTATGACTTCATGTTTTGTTTTCTTTGTAAATAGTACGTATTTTATTTGTTATTTATCCCACTTCAATGAAAGAAAATGTCCTACATATACTAAAAAAGATTAGCATAAACCAGACGGCACGGTGAAGTGCGCTTTCACTTCTAGTACTTTCATCAATCTAAGAGCAACCAAGCGATCCACGTATAAAGAGCAGATGTGCTCAGAGCATACTGGATTTTCCTATTGAAGGACAACTAGAGTGATTAAAAGAACCATGAAAAATCGATGGTGTACTCTAGGCGGACATACTTAATCACTCTAATAAGTAGACCCATCACTTATAAATTGTCAACGAGGAGTAAGCCTAGCTCAACTGGTTGAGGGAGTGGATGTACAAACCCAATACCTGGGTTTGGATCCTCAAGGAGGCCAATTTAGGTTCCTATTTATTCGTGAGGACCAGGCTCTCCTAGTACTCATGCAGTTATTAAGGACTAGGCTTGGTTCATAAGCATGACTAAAAATCTTACTACTCATACTTAAAAGACCGCCTAATATTAAAAAAATCTAGTACGGACGCCTGCGTCACCTCCGCGTGCGGCCCGGGCGGAACTAGATCACGGGCGCGAGTTACCCTTCCTCGGCGCCTCCCTCTCGCCGCCGCTGGCTTGCACTGCCGTGCAAAGCCTGCCGATGGTCGGTGACGGCGGGATCCTTGGCACCTCAGATGTGTGGTGTCTGTGTTGGTGGGTGATGCGATCGCTTGGCACCTCAGATCGATGGTCTCCTGTATGATGCACCTGCTTCTACGACGCTCGACGTTAGGAAGGTGTGACAGCTGGTGGGGCCTGACCTTGTCTGTTGTGCTCGGCTGCTTCCATAGACTGATTTGGAATCTGCGTCTCGACGGCTTCCATGGCCCGATCTGGGCGTTGCTGCTCACTGGGGTTCTCGTCGTGGAGCCGGGGCAGCGCCCAAGATTTGTTGTGCAGCGATGTTCTTCAGGTTTTAAGAGGGAGGGATTCCAGCGGATTAGGTGAATCCCTTTGTTCCACCCAATCCTCTCAAATTCCCGAGGCTTTGCTTTCACTATTCTTCCGATGAAGGTTTTGAAACACATGGATAGAAAGAGATTCCCGAGGCCTCAGGATGGTATGGACTGTGCCATGGACGGACCGCGGGATCGACAATGGTCGTTGCAAATTCTCGACATCATTGCAGATTTCGATGGTGATGCTCTTCGTGGCAGTCGCATCTAATCAGATCAACGAACGTCTCGATCAGATGTTTGATTTGAGAGTATTCCTCCTTCAGATCTGAATGTGGATATGGTGCCTTGCTACTGAGCCGTCGGTGGTGGTGCTACGGCTGTGGGCAGAGCGGGCTGGTGTCCTCTGATGTGGCGGCGATCGCGTCGGCGATCGCGTCGGCGGGTTGATGGTCCTTCTTATCCCATCACGGCAACGATCTGCATGACGGTCCTCTTCAATCTAATCGTCGACTTGTTTCGGAACTATTGTTGGAGGTCTTGCCCAAGAATATCAGGATCGGATAGGATACAGTCTTATGCGTCCATATCAGCTGATGTGGCTCCATGAGGGCGTGGCACAAAGGTGTGTTGGTTGTTTAACATCATGGGACATGTCGGTATTTTGATTTCCATGACATATACAATGGCAAAGAAAGTCATGATGGCTGAGATCGGAGGATCAGTTAGGCAGAGGGGGCCTTAGAGGCGATGGAGTATGTGAGGTATTTCATAACTTTCAGAAGCAGCAGTGACAAGTGCGGGTGGCAGCATTGGATGATTTCATTTTTTATGGCACTTCTCGAGTGTCGAGCCATGACTTTCGAGGTGAAAACCTAAGGTCCGACCTTCGTTGGTTGTGCCTGACAATTGCCTTATTGAAGGCATTGTTTTTAGAGCTCAGTCTTTCTTTAGGATGAAAACCTATGATCTTGGATCGGACGACGATGATATTTATGCATTGTTTTCTTTTTGAAGGCCTCGCTTTTGGAGACCGTTTATGTTTTTCCAATGTTGTCTTTCATGATGGTTTGTGTGCTGCTGCTAGAGAAGTTGATCACTTTGGCCACATCTTTATTTATTTTTTTACCTTTGTTTTTTATATATTTTGCGGGTTGTGTGCATCCTAGATGTCTTTAAGACATCTTGTTGATGCACAGTTTTAATGTAGTTGATATCTTCACGATATTAATATATTTTCCTTAAGTAAAATGAATTGTCAAGTTCATCCATACTCCATCGCGTGGAAAAGGATTCTTACTATTGAATTTTCAGGATACCATTTCGCTGTGACTCAGGCAAAAGATTCTATTGAAAAAATGCCTCAGAAGTGGCAACAAGATTGAGATCGTATATATTATAAATAAGCATGGAATGTTTCCAAGTTGTTGCGGGTTGGTGATCAGCCACATCAACACGGGCCTGCTGTTAGGCCAAAAAAGTGGACATTTGGTTTATAGACCAAAAGCTTCCTTTGTTTGGGGGTGGGGTAGGGGGGGGGGGGGGGGGGGGGAGCACATCTTGCCACAATTTTTTTAATAGGGGTGGTTAAGCTTTCTGGCAGGGAGCCACCTAACTGACCCGATGTCCCATAGAAACAAAACACAATACAGCAACACATCTTTTGGATTTTTCATCAACTATAATCTTTTGATGATACAAGAGGTAGAGCGGAAGAAGCAAGAAACAAGAGTACACACCACAAAGCTTCGCAATAGCAATGACAAGTGATAGTGATTGGTATGGTCAACCTTTAACATGTTACATAGAGGAAGAAAAAAAGAATAGGTATCTAGTGCGAAAAGTTATCATAGAGCAAAGTCATGAGAAACCGAGGGATATGTGGCAATGAATTATCATTTATAAAGTTTCGGCAAATTTGTGAAAGCGGGGTTCGATAAGGACCACGGTATGGGGAAGATTCATGTCTGATTACAATCATGAAAACGATGTGCAAAAAGGACAACCGAACAAAATAGAAATATTATTAAAATGGGCAAAGAAACTTTGGCTAATTTAAGGGTCATGTTTCTCCACGTCATGAATAGATATATACTATCTTCGTATCATAATATATGACGTTTTATCAGCTTAAATGAACTACTAAAATGTTATATATTATTGTACGAAGGGAGTACTTTACACTAGGCACCAATCCAATCAGATGAACATGTGTAGGTTTGACATTATGAGCCCAGAGGAAGTTAAAAAGTAAATAAGAAGATTTGAGATTCGTCCATAGACTTTCAAAGGCAGGAAAGAAACACAACAATACATTTACAGAAAGTATAACAGAAAAGTTAATATATAGAGAAGTTTGAAACGGGTAAAAACTTACAGAGATTTCTCTATATCCGGTAAACCAAAGGTTTATTATGTACAGGGTTCCCTTCACAAATGTGAAACTAAGAGGTAAAAGATGAAATTAACATTTGTTCGATGTATTAACATCTATGAAACTTGACTAATGACTGGAAGACATGCATTGCAAGCACCAATTCCAGCGGATTAGATTTCAGGGCCAAGAAAAACATAGCGAGTTCAGTATTTATTTACTTCCTTTATTGCCTCTACATATCAACCTTCGCAACATTAGAAGATAGTATAATAAAATATATATTTTCTTTCCAAGGAACATAACTACAAATATTATCGAAACTATAGACCACATATTTGGGTGTTATAAAATCTATAACCTCCTGCCTATTTGGTAGTCCTATGTGCTTCCCATAGTCCCCCCACCCCCCACCCCAGCATATAGCAGAAGATATCCAAAGTATTTACATATCTACGTACAAAGAATTTACTTTCTCAAATGCCCTCTACATTCCATCAATGGTGATTGTTACTGTCGCTGGTAGCCCTTCCCTTCCCTCACACCACCTTGGCAACGCCTCTTCCGCAACTAATGCGAGGCGGACGACAGCACGTGCGCTGTCATGCTTCACGTTGTGCCACAATCGCGCAATGCTTGGCATAATTACTTCTTCAGCCCAGTCCTCTAACCTCTCATCGGTTAGCCAGACGCTGCTAACCATATGGTCAATGGCATCTTCATCGATTCTGAATGAGTTGATGCTCCCAATGACCAATTCAAATTTTGCTGATATGCAATCTCTAATAGTCTTCCTAAATGGGTTAAAGTCAACCGGCCGAAACACAATGGCATCGTCAATGAGTTCCAATAGATCACAGTCAGGGGCAGGCGTCGAACACAGTACTGCAAGCTGCCCTTTCTCTTGCTCTTGCTCCACTGAGATATCACTAGAATTATGTGAACTCTCGGTGTCATCCAAGGCACCAACGGCCAAATTGAGGTCAAGCGACAAACCATGGCTACTGGACAATTCTTTGGGCACCTTTGCAGGGCGAACATCATCACACAGCCAATCTGCTCGGTGCTTGGCCTGCTTGTCCCCAATCGAGAGCTCTAGCTGCCAACTAGAGCCTGCTATCTCCAACATTCTTAGTTCAGCTTGTAGCAAAGACTCAACGTCTGGTCCTTTAAGTTCATCAGGTACCCAATTGGTAGTAAGAACAAAGATGACATTACCAAGGCTGACCTCACGTCCACGAGAGTCCGGCAGACGACCAGTCTCTATTGCCCGCTTGATCTTTCCACGAACAACTGTGTCCAATCGATCAATGCATTCCAGAACAATTACTGAGAATGGGTTCTGCCGAACTGCCTCAGTGACCCGATCAAGTGCAGTTTTACCCCAGAAACCCATGTTCAGTCCATCATTCTTAGTACTTCCCAATTCGGAGTCACCACCAAAGTTCACAATCACTGGTCTCGTGTTCGCCATCAGCTCAGACAACGCGTTCACCATTTTCCGCTTACCTGCCTTATCAGGGCCAACAAACATGAGCCATATGTCACCTCTTGTTCGAAGGGTCCGACGCTTCTCACTTCCAGATCGGCATTGTACAACAACAGCAGCAATGGCTGAAGCTGCGTCAGACTGCCAGCTAACCTTCTCTGTCAGCCCCTTGATGAGCCTTTTGAAGGAATCAATATCTGAAATTCTAGCTATCTTAGCCTTCTGCAGGGCAGTTAGTCCCTCATAATTTTCCTTCCGCTCTTTATCGATTGTAGGATTGACGGCAGCGTCCAAGCGACCAAGCATAAGATCAGTTTTCACTGGGCTTCTTGGTGGGCTCTTGCGAAGGTCAACCATCGGGCTGGATGCTGGCTTATCCTGGTTAGTGTTCATCTTAACAGTCTGAATAGCAGCACCCCTTGCAATAGGCAATTTGACCTCAACACGTGGACATGTTCCGGACGAGGCTAAAGGCACGGAGAGTGCTGGCGCTCCAGCATGGGTCAAGTGGATATGGGCACAGGTCTCACGCCATTTCTTCTCAAGCTCGCCCGTGCTCCTTTTCCATTTCAACTCTTGTGCCTTAGACTGTACAAAAAGAGAAGGATATATCAATCAGGTTTTCGATAGAATAAGAATTGGCTTTGTCAAGATTAAACATGGAAAAGAACACACACACCTGATTTTGATCATTGGTCTGCTGCAGCCAATGCGGCAAACTAGTGTTGGCAGCCTTAGGGACCGATACTGCCGTCCGCTCCGCTGCATGTTTAGTGAGTTCACGCTCATAACCACCTTTGCAGAGCATGCACATGGCTGGCTTCACCATCTGAGTAAGGCCACCACCTGGCGGCCATCGGAGAGCCGTTGGTGTCGCTGGCGAAGGCCGGGGCCTTGGTGATAACATCCTCACCGAGTTGCTGAGAGTTCCACTGCTTCCAGGCCTAACAAAATTTAGTAACTCGTTACTCTGTGGAACTGAACTATAATGAGTGACACTACAAGGCTACCACTACAACACAAAAATGCAATAATGTTTATTGAGCAGCGCCAACTGCACTAAACTAAAAACCTGTTTGTTCATCATATCAGAGTTTTCCATCATCCAAAAAATATCAGCTGGAATTGCAGAGTAAGTAATAATTTGGTTCAGCATGACTAAGCAGTAATCAAATGAACAAGGAAATTAACAATATCAGACATGTTAGATCTAACAAATAATCAGAACACCAACGCGGACGCACCTCAGAGCAGCTCCAGCAAGAGGCGTGCTGCCGGCGATCGGCATGGCTTGGAGATCCCATTCATCCTCCATCCCCGGGTGATAGATCTTACACCGGAGGTACGTGGCGCACGCTGCAGTGGCGACGGCCCACACTTCACCGCGCCCGAAACGCCTGATCAGACGCCCCATCTCAGCAACGGCCGCCTTGGCCCCCTCCGACGACGGCGCGGCAGGGCCTTCCACCATCCACTTCAGGTCCCCGAGGTCAAGAATTACCCCGCCGTGCTCACCAACGAGCCTCTCGACTACGGCGCCCAGCTTCCCGATCCTCTCCGCCATCGCCACCTTGTCGCCAGCAAGCTTGGCGAGTTCCGCCTCCAGATGCAGGATCTTGGCTGCAGCGAGGGAAGGGGAGCTGGCCGTTGGGATTCTTCGAATTGCCTCCTTCAGCACCATGTCTGGTCCGGAGTCTCCAATGATAACCGGGTTGCGGCGCGCTGGCTTGAGCATGACGTCAAGAACCTTGCGCGCATCATCCCCGCAGCCGGCTCCAGCGGCCGCTGCCGCCAGCCGAGGGTTGATATATGCGTTGGTGGTGCCAGCGCGCAAAAGAGAGGAAGGGGATGGGGAGAAGGGGGTTGGTGTCGGCACAGGACTACACGCTGCGGTGGAAGACGAAGGGGAGGGTGAGGTGAGAGACTGTTCGATGGTGTTCTTCACGGTAGCAGATGAGAAGGACGCCTCGCGCATGACGCGGCTGACCGAAGGGTCGTCGAGGATGGAGAGCACGAGCTGCTCGAGCTCCACCTTAACGGCGAGGAGCGGCTGCTGTGCCGTCTCAGGGCAGCCCCGCCGTTGTTGGGCCTGCGCGCGCTTGAGAGCCGCAACGAGCGCGTTGGAAACGGGAGGAGCAGCGGCCCCGCCTCCAAGCGCGGCCCCCGCAAAGGCAGGCAACCTGTCGAGCGCGACAGAGAAACAGAGCTCAAGAGCGCGGCAGTGGAGGGGGTGCGCTCCGGCGCCACCAGAGGCGGCGGCAGCGCCTCCCGCGGCCACGGCCCGCGCGCAGGCCTGGCGCAGCACGCTAGCCGGCGCCGCGAGCAGCGCAGCGGCGACGTGGAGCGGCGTGGTGGTCACGTGCCTCCGTCGAGCTGCCTCGTCCATGGCTTGCGCCAGCGCCGCCGCCGCCTCTGGCGTGAGAGTCTGCTGGATGGTGCTGAGATCCGCCCTCATCGTCGTCGCCGCCGCTGCGGCCTTCCACTCATCAATCGATCAAAGAACACGCGAATTCTTCTGTGTTCTTCACCTAGGTTCCTCGTCGCCGTCTTGGGGTAGTGCGGCACGCCGAAGAGCCGGGAGCGCGGAAAAGGGGGCGTCTCGGAGGGGTGGGGGATGGTGGGGGGAGGCGGAAGTAACGAGACCACTACGAGGAAAAGGGGAAGAGAGAGAGAGAGAGGCGAATAGAATCTTCGTCTCCAATTTCGCTTCGTCTCTGCATTTTACACTAGTAGACTAGTAAACTGACAATATTTATTTTTTGCGGGTAGTAAATGGTCAACGTTACCCGGAAACATGACATATTCTATTGCTTCTCTGTTTTCTTGGCGCGGGTAGAAGGTGCCATGGTATCCATCCAGACCCATCCGCACGCGTACTTTCGGACGTCTCAACCTGTAGCCCGCATGTCCGGTGGCTGGACCGGTCGCCCGCACGACCTGATTTACCATCGCGCTGCCTCCACTTCCGGGCTTCCCATCCACCAACCCGCAAGCAAGAATTTCTCTTCCCCATCTTTCGATCCACTCAGCCGTCTCCCACCTCCCGATCTACCTCGTGCATCTTGGTTGCCATGGCAACAATGCTAGAACAAATCTAGCGGCTGCTGGACCAAGAACACGTATGCAACCCATGTGCGATCTGGTCATTTTAGTCTGTCCTTCCCTGAAAATGAACTCGTAAACGGCCATCATGCGTCCGAATTTGCCATGGCAACCGGAACCCTAGAGCAGCAATGGACAGTTGCCGAAAAGTAGATCCATGCCAGAGTAGTTACGCACCATGTGCCATAGATTGGCATGTGGAGTTGGAATTTTCGAGGTTGTAATCAGACTGAACTCTTAGCAAGGAAAAAAATTACCATCCAACTTTGCTGGTACTTGCCGCCTTGCTACGGATTTAGTTGCAATAGTTGTGTATGGAGGAGCAGGGCATAGCTGAATAACTTCTCGGGGGAGATGGAATGAAAAGTAGTTGCCATCCAACTTTGTTGGCAGTTGCCGTCAATTTCCATGGTAGTTGACAGGCAGATTGAACAACAACCATGCACATGCATGCATTGCCAAAAAAAATAGATGGGTGACTATAAATGTTGCAGTTACCATGCCATGCTAGGGGTCTATGCCAATAATGCAATAATCTTGCCATTTTGCTTATGGATTAGGCTACTGCATACTCATTCATGTCGTGATTGATTGTTGTGCAGGTATTGAAAAACAGGGAGGGGACCAAAATGTACCCTGGAGATGGAACTAATTCTTGGTTTTCAGGGCAGCCACAAGCGCCCCCTTGGGATGCACTGGAGTATGGCGAACTAATATCAGCAGGCCCGCTACTACCACTGATGCAACAATATGCAAACATAGGTAGGGATGTGTGAAAAATGTAAACAAGTTCTACTTGGATTGTTTGTTGGAATGAAAGAATGGCAATCCGTTTTACATTTTTTATTGACATGTTTGCAGGTTACGACGGTACATCTGCACCAGCGGGAGAGCCATGGGAAACTACACCACAGGGGATGACCCGCATTGCAGACGCAAGGCAGCAGTTTCAACTAAGACAAATGGAGAACCAAGGTATTAGAGAATTATACTTGTCGGTGCGGTTGTTATGCATTTTCCATGTATGCTCAAACTATACTTGCCATTTACCGGTGTGGTTGTTATGCATTTGCAATGTATGCTCAAACTATACTTGGCATTTGCTGGTGTGGTTGTTATGCATTTTCCATGTATGCTCAAACTATACTTGCCATTGCATGCTTAGCTGTACTGGCCATCTCAAGTCAACTGCAACAATCATGACTAGCCCACTGTAGGTTGGCATGTTGGACATGTGCAGTTGCCAAGACATATGAAACTACACGTGCCATATAGGGTGTACTGGTTATGTAAAAATAACATATTTGATTACATTGGCATGAACATGGGTATCTCATGGCAAGTTGCCCCACTTCAAGCTATCGGTAATGCAGACAGAGCACACCAATTCGAAGAAGTGAATTTCGCAACTCAAGGTATGGTGACACCAAAAAGAATAAACATGCAAACAAATTGGTGTGGCAACAAACAAAAGAATCTGGAGTCATGAACTGACAAACGTACAAATTTTCAATATGCACGAGCATCGACCAGCGTGTGGCAACAGCTGACATCTGTAGTCCTGCTATCAACATCTGTCACAGGTGAGAAAAGGAAAAAAATTGCTCGCACATAATGCATTGTGTGGAAAACTGTTTGAGCATGGCAACTATAGTGGGTGTTGCACCAAAATGAAAGTAGTGAATGACAACTGTAATATTTTGTCAGTAATGAATAAACAAGTTGTGTAGTGAAAATTCACTACCACTTGTGAACAGTTGCCATGCATGAACAGATGTAGTTGCCATGTATGAGCAGCTGCACTTGCCATGTTTGAGCAGCTGCACTTGCCATGTATGAACAACTGCAGTTGCCAAGTATTGTGTGACTGTAGTTGTCATTTGTGCTTAAATGCAAATATCATGTTTTTTGCTGGACTGCACTTGCTAGTGGATGCTAAAATTGTAGTTGACAAGGATGCTCATCTTATATTTTCCATCCTTGTGCAACTGCAATTGTCAAGCCTTGCCAACTGCAGTTGTCAATGCATGCCAGCTATAGTTGCCATGGATGGCCAGCCGCATATGCCACAACATATCAAAAATACATAGTGGCATGTACAGTAGGATGAAAGTTGCCATGTTTTCAAGACTCCACTTTCAGTTGAATACACTTATGGTTATCTAATTTTGCCGCATGAAAACAACTAAAGTTGTCGTATGTCAATTCAATGTAGCAGCAAATTTTTGTGGACACCCGCATGTTGACTAATGGCATCAAATGCAGTTGTCGTGGTTTATTAACCAATGCATTTTCCATAGGTGATCTTAAAGAAGTTGCCATTCAATAATACTGATTGTGAACTTACTTGATAAAAAAATTGCATGAGCTATAACAACGTTCAACGGCATCCCGGGCATGGCTGCTGAAGGCAACTCTCATCACACAGAAAGAAATTCCACGAGCTGGTCAACGAGCGTGTCACAAACAATGTTGGGACCGTGTCAGGCCATCAATGCAGCAACGACAACAAGCACACCAGCCCACACGAGCATGAGCAACGTCCAAACAGATGTGTTAACCACATATACTGAAGTTCTGAGTGATGAAACTGATGACGAAATGTAAATGGGAGAAGAAGAAAAGCAGCCTGAACTCATAATAACGCAGCCACCTTATCTTGGACAAAGATTCAGTTCATTTGAAGATGTTAGGAAATACTACCAGAGCTATGTACTGTTAAATAGATTTTCCATAAACACATAATACCATAGGAATGTAAAAGAAACTGGGCAGTACAGCAGAGACGAGTTTAGGTGCTACAAGGCACGAAAAAAAATCAAAAAGTGTCGTGGCAGTCGTACCAAAGCAGAGAAGAGGAATCACTGTCAAGACGCGGTGCCCTGCCAAATTGAGGGTAAACATAAATGGAGCCTCGTGGGCAGTCACTATCATGGGAATGAACCTGACAATAGAGGCGTAGGGTACGAATGGAGAGGGCAGAGACCTAGCTACGACAAGCTTGTACACAAGATGTATGAGTTCAGGCCCCTCTCGTAGAGGTAATAGCCCTACGTCTCAGTGCTCGAGAGTTCTTGCAGTGTGGAATGTGTATTATAGGGGGTGCGAACCCTTGTGGCAGAGGGGAGGGGTGGCTTATATAGAGTGCGCTACCCCTCATCAAGGCCCCAACATCTAAGGGTTCGATCAATAGTGTTTAAAGGTGTATGTTACTGATAACGTATGTATGTAATTAATGCTATTCATGATCGTCAGCCAAACGCTCGCCCGTTGGCCTCCCTGGAGGTGGCTTCTGGTCTTCTGTGTTGGCTGGTGTCTTCCGAGTGGAAGTTGGTTGTCGAGTGAAGGGGAATATCTTCCAAGTGACTTCTTACCGAGTGACTTTTAGATGCCATGGCTATCCAGTCGGAATCTTCTTTGTAACCTCCCAGCTAATAATGAGGTACCCTTAGGTAAGACACTTAGGTCAGGCTTGTGACCCTACCCTAGGTACATATCCCCATCATTAGCCCCCGAATGGATCGGGGTTCGAGTGAGGATGGGGTCGATGCGGATTCTGTCGAGCCATACTGATCTTGAACATACTTCTGGGTTTGATAGAACTTCGTGTCGACTGAAGTCTTTGTCATTCACCTTGATCGATTCTATCGCGAAGTACGTTGGAGTGAATTTAAGTACTTGAAGTTAATCCGAGTGACTGACGAGATCCTGAGATGTGACGGATCACTTCGTCAGGTCCGGATTTCACGTGATTCGAAATTTTGGATTCCGCACGCTGCATGATGATGACGCAACAACCAGGGCAAGTGGGCAACGACGCCTTGATTATCGCGTCATCATTATCTCCACGCGTCACATCTTCTGTGTTATCGGGATAGGAAGAGATCTGGGGGGTCCAACAGTCGATGACTCACTCGGGCGATTCTATAAATCTGGCCAGCGTTAGGGTTGAGGCAGCGCCTCCATCTGATTCTTCCCTGCTTCTCCCCCACTTCCGTCTCACAGATGCTTCTTTGGTTTGTCTTCGTTGCTGCAGCAATGACAAAGAGCAAGACAACTCAACTCGAGTGCTCCAAGAAGGGTGGGAAATTGAGGAAGCCAAGCGTCCGATCTGCGCTGCCGACAGGGTGGATCCAGGGAGACTTTCTCCCGTCCACGGTACAGAAGGAGGGCGTCTGTGACAGCCCGAGACCGACGTTCCAGAAGATTCCCCCCTTTATTCTGTTTCCGTCGTGTGGCTATTTTATTTTGTTGGTTGCATCATCATTTAGTTTGCATCATGGCATCTTGCATCGTCTGTCGCGTGTGGTGTTTTGAGTGCGTGTGCTTCGAGTGCTCACCGAGTCGTAGAGCGATAGTAGTTCCCCCTCTCTCCCCTCTTATTTCATTTTTGTGGTTTGCTAAAGATTTCAGACTTAACCCCCCTTTTAAAAGATTCGTCTTCTTTTAAAAAAATCATTTTATTAAATGTGGGGGCAACCCCTAGGGTTTGCCTTATTTTTTTTATTTTTTTCCCTTTTATTATTTTTAAAAACTAGAGACCCTTTTATTTATAAAAGGGGTTTGAATTTTATTCTTTTGTAAACGGGTTTTAATTTTAATTCTTCAAAAGGTTTTATTTTATTTCTTTTAAAAATGCCCAACTGTTTCTTATAGTTGGGATTTTTTTTTCAAAGGGGTCAAAAGCATTTATTTTATTTTATTTTTGTTAAAAGCCTTTCTTTATTTAAAATTTTCTGTTTTAAAAGTTAAAAAAAAACCCAAAGGGGGAGGACCCCAGGCCAAGGCCCGGCCGGCCAAGGCCCAGGCCTCCCCTCCCCTGCCCTAGCGCACGCGCTCCCCCAACGTCGTCCTCCCCTCGCGCCGCCGTTCCTCCCCTGCGATCCCCTTCTCTCCCTCCCGATTCCCCTCTTCCTGCCAGCGCCGTGCCCTCCTCCCGTACCAAGTCGCCGCCCCCAGCCCCATGCCGTCGCCGCCATGCTACAACCTCGTCGCCCGAGCAGCCGCGCCGCCTCCCCGTCCCCGCGCAACCACGCCATGGCTGTCGCCTCCCTAACTTTCCTCCCTCGAACCGAGCGCGCCGCCGGCCGCCGTCTGCGGCAGGAGACCTGCCGTCGCCAATCCTCCCTCGGCCGCGCCGCGTCCCCAGCCCCGCATGCCCGACCTCGCCATGGCGTCAACTCGCCGCGCCTCCCCCGCCGGTTTGCTGTTGGGGAACGTCGCATGGGAAACAAAAAATTTCCTACGCGCACGAAGACTTATCATGGTGATGTCCATCTACGAGAGGGGATTTCCGATCTACGTACCCTTGTAGATCGCACAGCAGAAGCGTTAGTGAACGCGGTTGATGTAGTGGAACGTCCTCACGTCCCTCGATCCGCCCCGCGAACCGTCCCACGAACCGTCCCGCGATCCGTCTCACGATCTAGTGCCGAACGGATGGCACCTCCGCGTTCAGCACACGTACAGCTCGACGATGATCTCAGCCTTCTTGATCCAGCAAGAGAGACGGAGAGGTAGATGAGTTCTCCGGCAGCGTGACAGCGCTCCGGAGGTTGGTGGTGATCTTATCTCAGCAGGAATCCGCCCTAGCTCCGTAGAAACGCGATCTAGAGGTAAAACCGTGGAGGTATGTGGTCGGGCTGCCTTGGAAAAGTTGTCTCAAATCAGCCCTAATAGCTCCATATATATAGGAGGAGGGAGGGGAGGCTTGCCTTGAGGCTCAAGGAGCCCCAAGGGCTGCGCACCAAGGGGAGGAGGAGTCCTCCTCCAATCCTAGTCCAACTAGGATTGGAAGGTGGAGTCCTTCTCTTCCTTCCCACCTATTTTTTTTCTTTTCTCTTTGATTTTCTATCTATGGCGCATAGGGCCTTCTTGGGCTGTCCCACCAGCCCACCAAGGGCTGGTGCACCACCCCCAAGGCCTATGGGCTTCCCCGGGGTGGGCTGCCCCCCCCGGTGAACATCTGGAACCCATTCGTCATTCCCGGTACATTCCCGGTAACTCCGAAAACCTTCCGGTAATCAAATGAGGTCCGTTTCCGGACCATTCCATTCCGGAGTCACTCGTTTCCGGACCATTCCGGAAACCCTCGTGACGTCCGTGATCTCATCCGGGACTCCGAACAACATTCGGTAACCAACCATATAACTCAAATACGCATAAAACAACGTCGAACCTTAAGTGTGCAGACCCTGCGGGTTCGAGAACTATGTAGACATGACCCGAGTGACTCCTCGGTCAATATCCAACAGCGGGACCTGGATGCCCATATTGGATCCTACATATTCTACAAAGATCTTATCGTTTGAACCTTAGTGCCAAGGATTCATATAATCCCGTATGTCATTCCCTTTGTCCTTGGGTATGTTACTTGCCCGAGATTCATTCGTCAGTATCCGCATACCTATTTTAATCTCGTTTACTGGCAAGTCTCTTTACTTGTTTCGTAATACAAGATCCTGCAACTTACACTGAGTTACATTGCTTGCAAGGCTTGTGTGTGATGTTGTATTACTGAGTGGGCCCTGAGATACCTCTCCGTCACACGGAGTGACAAATCCCAGTCTCGATCCATACTAACTCAACGAACACCTTCGGAAATACCTGTAGAGCATCTTTATAGTCATCCAGTTACGTTGCGACGTTTGATACACACAAAGCATTCCTCCGGTGTCAGTGAGTTATATGATCTCATGGTCATAGGAACAAATACTTGACACGCAGAAAACAGTAGCAACAAAATGACACGATCAACATGCTATGCCTATTAGTTTGGGTCTAATCCATCACGTGATTCTCCTAATGACGTGATCCAGTTATCAAGCAACAACACCTTGTACATAGTCAGAAGACCCTGACAATCTTTGATCAACTGGCTAGCCAACTAGAGGCTTGCTAGGGACAGTGTTTTGTCTATGTATCCACACATGTATATAAGTCTTCATTCAATACAATTATAGCATGGATAATAAACGATTATCTTGATACAGGAATTATAATAATAACTATATTTATTATTGCCTCTAGGGCATAATTCCAACAGTCTCCCACTTGCACTAGAGTCAATAATCTAGCCCTCACATCACCATGCGAATTACATTGTAATAAATCTAACACCCATACAGTTCTGGTGTTGATCATGCTTTGCCCGTGGAAGAGATTTAGTCAGCGGGGCTGCTACATTCAGATCCGTGTGCACTTTGCCTATATTTACGTCCTCCCCTTCGACGTAGTCGCGGATGAGGTTGAAGCGCCGTTTGATGTGTCTGGTCTTCTTGTGAAACCGTGGTTCCTTTGCTAAGGCAATGGCACCCGTGTTGTCACAGAACAAGGTTATTGGATTCAGTGCGCTTGGCACCACTCCAAGATCCGTCATGAACTGTTTCATCCAGACACCCTCCTTAGCCGCCTCCGAGGCAGCCATGTACTCCCCTTCACATGTAGAATCAGCTACGACGCTTTGCTTGGAACTACACCAGCTTACCGCACCCCCATTAAGAATAAATACGTATCCGGTCTGCGACTTAGAGTCGTCCGGATCTGTGTCAAAGCTTGCATTGACGTAACCCTTTACGGCGAGCTCTTCGTCACCTCCATACACGAGAAACATCTCCTTAGTCCTTTTCAGGTACTTCAGGATATTCTTGACCGCCGTCCAGTGATCCACTCCTGGATTACTCTGGAACCTGCCTGCCATACTTATGGCCAGGCTAACGTCCGGTCTAGTGCACAACATTGCATACATGATAGATCCTATGGCTGAAGCATAGGGGACGGTGCTCATATGATCTCTATCTTTATCAGTTGCTGGGCACTAAGTCTTACTCAATCTTGTACCTCGTAAAACTGGCAAGAACCCCTTCTTGGACTGTTCCATTTTGAACCTTTTCAAAACTTTATCAAGGTATGTGCTTTGTGAAAGTCCTATCATGCGTTTCGATCTATCCCTATAGATCTTAATGCCTAGAATGTAAGCAACTTCTCCTAGGTCCTTCATAGAGAAACTTTTATTCAAGTAATCCTTTATGCTCTCCAAAAACTCTACATTGTTTCCAATCAGCAATATGTCATCCACATATAATATTAGAAACGTCACAGAGCTCCCACTCACTTTCTTGTAAATACAAGATTCTCCAACCACTTGTATAAACCCAAATGCTTTGATCACCTCATCAAAGCGTTTATTCCAACTCCGAGATGCTTGCACCAGTCCATAAATGGATCACTGGAGCTTGCATACCTTGTTAGCATTTTTAGGATCGACAAAACCTTCGGGTTGCATCATATACAACTCTTCCTTAAGGAAACCGTTAAGGAACGCCGTTTTGACATCCATCTGCCAGATTTCATAATTGAAAAATGCAGCTATTGCTAACATGATTCTGATTGACTTAAGCATCGCTACGGGTGAGAATGTCTCATCGTAGTCAACTCCTTGAACTTGTGAAAAACCCTTTGCCACAAGTCGAGCTTTATAAACGGTCACATTACCGTCAGCGTCCGTCTTCTTCTTAAAGATCCATTTGTTCTGAATAGCCTTGCGGTCCACAGGTAGTACTTCCAAAGTCCACACTTTGTTTTCATACATGGATCCTATCTCGGACTTCATGGCCTCCAGCCATTTGTTGGAATCTGGGCCCACCATTGCTTCTTAATAATTTGCAGGTTCATTGTTGTCTAACAACATGATTGACAAAACGGGATTACCGTACCACTCTGGAGCAGCACATGGTCTCGTCGACCTGCATGGTTCGATAGGAACTTGAACCGGAGTTTCATGTTCATCATCAATAAGTTCCTCCTCAACCGGCGTCGCAACGACAGGGGTTTCCCCTTGCCCTGCGCCACCATCCAGAGGGATGAGAGGTTCGACAACCTCATCAAGTTCTATCTTCCTCCCACTCAATTCTCTCGAGAGAAACTCCTTCTCGAGAAAAGCTCCGTTTTTAGCAACAAACACTTTGCCCTCGGATTTGAGATAGAAGGTGTACCCAACTGTCTCTTTTGTGTAACCTATGAAGATGCACTTTTCCGCTTTGGGTTCTAGCTTTTCAGGCTGAAGCTTTTTGACATAAGCATCACATCCCCAAACTTTAAGAAACGACAACTTTGGCCTTTTGCCATACCACAGTTCGTATGGTGTCGTCTCAACGGATTTTGATGGTGCCCTATTTAAAGTGAATGCAGCTCTGTCTAATGCATAACTCCAAAACGATAACGGCAAATCGGTAAGAGACATCATAGATCACACCTTCTCTAATAAAGTACGATTACGACATTCAGACACACCATTACGCTGTGGTGTTCCAGGCGGTGTCAACTGTGAAACAATTCCACATTGTCTTAAGTGAGTACCAAACTCGAAACTCAGATATTCACCCCCACGATCAGACCGTAGGAACTTGATCTTCTTGTTACGATGATTTTCAACTTCACTCTGAAATTGCTTGAACTTTTCAAATGTTTCATACTTGTGCTTCATTAAGTAGACATAACCATATCTACTCAAATCGTCAGTGAAGGTGAGAAAATAACGATATCCGCCGCGTGCCTCCACGCTCATCGGACCACACACATCGGTATGTATGATTTCCAACAAGTCACTTGCACGCTCCTTTGTTCCGGAGAACGGAGTTTTAGTCATCTTGCCCATGAGGCATGGTTCGCACGTGTCAAGTGAATCAAAGTCAAGTGACTCCAAAAGTCCATCGGTATGGAGTTTCTTCATGCGCTTTACACTAATATGACTTAAGCGGCAGTGCCACAAAAACTTGGCGCTATCATTGTTAACTCTAACTCTTTTGGTCTCAATGTTATGTATATGTGTATTATCACTATCAAGATTCAATATGAACAATCCTCTCGCATTGGGTGCATGACCATAAAAGATGTTACTCGTAGGAATAGAACAACCATTATTATCTGACTTAAAAGAGTAACCGTCTCGCAACAAACAAGATCCAGATATAATGTTCATGCTCAACGCAGGCACTAAATAACAGTTATTCAAGTTCATAACTAATCCCGATGGTAACTGAAGTGAAACTGTGCCGACGGCGATTGCATCAACCTTGGATCCATTTCCCACGCGCATCGTCACTTCATCTCTTGCCAGCCTCCGCTTATTCCACAGTTCCTGTTTCGAGTTGCAAATATGAGCAACATAACCGGTATCGAATACCCAGGCACTACTACGAGAGCTGGTTAAGTACACATCGATAACATGTATATCAAATATACCTGATTTTTCTTTGGCCGCCTTCTTATCAGCCAGATACTTGGGGCAGTTGCGCTTCCAGTGACCCATACCCTTGCAATAGTAGCACTCTGTTTCAGGCTTAGGTCCAGCTTTGGGTTTCTTCGTCGGATTGGCAACAGGCTTGCCACTCTTCTTTGAATTACCCTTCTTCCCTTTGCCGTTTCTCTTGAAACTAGTGGTCTTATTCACCATCAACACTTGATGCTCTTTACGGAGTTCAGACTCTGCGACTTTCGGCATCGCAAACAACTCGCCGGGTGACTTGTTCATCCCTTGCATGTTGTAGTTCAACACAAAGCCCTTATAGCTTGGCGGCAGTGATTGAAGAATTTTGTCAGTGATAGCCTCTTGCAGGAGTTCAATCCCCAGCTCAGCTAGACGGTTTGAGTACCCCGACATTTTGAGCACATGTTCACTGACAGACGAATTCTCCTCCATCTTGCAAGCATAGAATTTATCGGAGGTCTCATACATTCTCGATCCGGGCGTTCTTCTGAAAGATAAACTTCAACTCCTGGAACATCTCATATGCTCCATGACGCTCAAAGCGACGTTGAAGTCCCGGCTTTAAGCCATACAAGACTTCACATTGAACTACTGAGTAGTCCTCCTTACGTGTTAACCAAGCGTTCTTAACATCTTGGTCAGCCGTAGCGGGTGGTTCATCTCCTAGCGCAGCATTAAGGACATAATCCTTCTTCCCATCTTGTAGGATCAACTTAAGATTATGAGCCCAGTCTACAAAGTTGCTTCCATCATCTTTCAACTTAGCTTTCTCTAGGAACGTATTAAAATTCAAGGTGACTGTCGCGTGAGCCATGATTTACAACACAAATATATTCAAAGTGGACTTAGACTATGTTCAAGATAACTAGAGTTTAACTTAATCAAATTACTTGCTAAACTCCCACTCAAAAAGTACATCTCTCTAGTCATTTGAGTGGTTCATGACCCACTTACACTAGCTCAAGTCCGATCATCCCGTGAGTTGAGTATAGTTTCAGTGGTAAGCATCCCTACACTAATCATATCAACTATATGATTCATGATCAAACTTTTGGTCTCATGTGTTCCGAGGCCATGTCTGCACAGGCTAGGCTCGTCAAGCTTAACCCGAGTGTTCCGCGTGTGCAACTGTTTTGCACCCGTTGTATGTGAACGTTGAGTCTATCACACCCGATCATCACGTGGTGTCTCAAAACGACGAACTATAGCAACGGTGCACAGTCGGGGAGAACACAATTTCGTCTTGAAAATTTTAGTGAGAGATCACCTCATAATGCTACCGTCGTTCTAAGCAAAATAAGGTGCATAAAAGGATTAACATCACATGCAATTCATAAGTGACATGATATGGCCATCATCACGTGCTTCTTGATCTTCATCACCAAAGCACCGGCACGATCTTCTTGTCGCCGGCGCCACATCATGATCTCCATCAACGTGTCGCCATCGGGGTTGTCCTGCTACTCATGCTATCACTACTAAAGCTACATCCTAGCAATATAGTAAACGCATCTGCAAGCACAAACGTTAGTTTAAAGACAACCCTATGGCTCCTGCCGGTTGCCGTACCATCGACGTGCAAGTCGATATTATCTATTACAACATGATCATCTCATACATCCAATATATCACATCACATCGTTGTCCATATCACATCACAAGCATACCCTGCAAAAACAAGTTAGACGTCCTCTAATTTGTTGTTGCATGTTTTACGTGGTGACCATGGGTATCTAGTAGGATCGCATCTTACTTACGCAAACACCACAACGGAGATATATGAATTGCTATTTAACCTTATCCAAGGACCTCCTCGGTCAAATCCGATTCAACTAAAGTTGGAGAAACCGTCACTTGCCAGTCATCTTTGAGCAACGGAGTTACTCGTAGCGATGAAACCAGTCTCTTGTAAGCGTACGAGTAATGTCGGTCCAAGCCGCTTCAATCTAACAATACCGCGGAATCAAGAAAAGACTACGGAGGGCAGCAAGACGCACATCACCTCCCACAAAAACTTTTGTGTTCTACTCGAGATTACATCTACGCATGAACCTAGCTCATGATGCCATTGTTGGGGAACGTCGCATGGGAAACAAAAAATTTCCTACGCGCACGAAGACCTATCATGGTGATGTCCATCTACGAGAGGGGATTTCTGATCTACGTACCCTTGTAGATCGCACAACAGAAGCGTTAGTGAACGCGGTTGATGTAGTGGAATGTCCTCACGTCCCTCGATCCGCCCCGCGAACCGTCCCACGAACCGTCCCACGATCTAGTGCCGAACGGACGGCACCTCCGCGTTCAGCACACGTACATCTCGACGATGATCTCGGCCTTCTTGATACAGCAAGAGAGACGGATAGGTAGATGAGTTCTCCGGCAGCGTGATGGCGCTCCGGAGGTTGGTGGTGATCTTATCTCAGCACGGCTCCGCCCAAGCTCCGCAGAAACGCGATCTAGAGGTAAAACCGTGGAGGTATGTGGTCGGGCTGCCTTGGAAAAGTTGTGTCAAATCAACCCTCATAGCTCCATATATATAGGAGGAGGGAGGGGAGGCTTGCCTTGAGGCTCAAGGAGCCCCAAGGGCTGCGCACCAAGTGGAGGAGTCCTCCTCCTCCAATCCTAGTCCAACTAGGATTGGAAGGTGGAGTCCTTCTCTTCCTTCCCACCTCTTTTTTTCCTTTTCACTTTGATTTTCTATTATGGCGCATAGGGCCTTCTTGGGCTATCCCACCAGCCCACCAAGGGCTGGTGCGCCACCCCCAAGGCCTATGGGCTTCCCCGGGGTGGGCTGCCCCCCGGTGAACATCTGGAACCCATTCGTCATTCCCGGTACATTCCCGGTAACTCCGAAAACCTTCCGGTAATCAAATGAGGTCATCCTACATATCAATCTTCGTTTCCGGACCATTCCAGAAACCCTCGTGACGTCCGTGATCTCATCCGGGACTCCGAACAAAATTCGGTAACCAACCATATAACTGAAATACGCATAAAACAACGTCGAACCTTAAGTGTGCAGACCGTGCGGGTTCGAGAACTATGTAGACATGATCCGAGTGACTCCCCGGTCAATATCCAACAGCGGGACCTGGATGCCCATATTGGATCCTACATATTCTACGAAGATCTTATCGTTTGAACCTCAGTTCCAAGGATTTATATAATCCCGTATGTCATTCCCTTTGTCCTTCGGTATGTTACTTGCCCGAGATTCGATTGTCAATATCCGCATACCTATTTCAATCTCGTTTACTCGCAAGTCTCTTTACTCGTTCCATGATACAAGATCCTGCAACTTACACTAAGTTACATTGCTTGCAAGGCTTGTGTGTGATGTTGTATTACCGAGTGGGCCCCGAGATACCTCTCCATCACACGGAGTGACAAATCCCAGTCTCGATCCATACTAACTCAACGAACACCTTCGGAAATACCTGTAGAGCATCTTTATAGTCACCCAGTTACGTTGCGATGTTTGATACACACAAAGCGTTCCTCCGGTGTCAGTGAGTTATATGATCTCATGGTCATAGGAACAAATACTTGACACGCAGAAAATAGTAGCAACAAAATGACACGATCAACGTGCTACGTCTATTAGTTTGGGTCTAGTCCATCACGTGATTCTCTAATGACGTGATCCAGTTATCAAGCAACAACACCTTGTACATAGTCAGAAGACCCTGACTATCTTTGATCAACTGGCTAGCCAACTAGAGGCATGATAGGGACAGTGTTTTGTCTATGTATCCACACATATATATAAGTCTTCATTCAATACAATTATAGCATGGATAATAAACGATTATCTTGGTACAGGAATTATAATAATAACTATATTTATTATAGCCTCTAAGGCAAAATTCCAACATTAGCATCCTGCTGCTTCTGCCATGCCGGCCTCCTCCTCCCCATGGAGCCGAGGAGCAGCGTCTCGCCGATGCACACCCCTGCTGCCGTCGCCGTGCCGCCGACCCATGCCGGCCTCCTCCTCCTGATGTGCATGCTGTTGCCACTGTGCTGCTGCTCCTGCTGTCGAGTGGTGTTGCATTAGCGTGCGTGTAGCTGCTGTTGCCGTGTGCTTGCCTTGCCGCTGCTGCGTTGTTGCTGCTTGCGTTTGCCGCTGCTTTGCTTGCTGACCCATGTCGCGATGCATTTTGCTGCCGAATGTTGCTAGCTATCTGATGCGTGTTGCTGCTGCTTGTAGTTTGCTACTAGGTTGTTAGTAGATTTTGCTTGCTAGCTGCTGTGCCGAGTGTTGCTACTAGTGCTAGACGTCGTAGCTCGATATTAGTTGCTGTCGCTTGTAGCCGTGGGCTCCGTCGCTTGCTTGTGCTGCTGTTTGCCGGCGCCGCGTGCGCCACTACCTCCTTCATGGTTCCGACGAGACCCGAGTACCACGACGACAACTACGTCCTCGACGACCCCGACGACCCCGGAAACGAGTTCGACTACCGTCGCCGAAGACCATGAACCGACGCCGAAGACCATGTACCGACGACAAGAGAACGACTACTGTCGACGAGACCGTGTACGACTACTTCCACGATGTCCACGACGACCTTTGTTCTCCTTCACCGATCCGAACCGTTCCGATATGCATGCTTCAAAGGTATACCAATGAAACGTTGTTGTGACCGTGTGCATGTGATGTATGAGATGAATGTATGTTTGCACCGTATGTTGCCCGCTGCACGTTGTCCCTCTTTTGTTGTGCCTCGACACATGGGAACCCGGTAACCGGGATCACCCCATTCTTTATTTAGCGTACCCGCACACGCTCCCTATTCGTTGGCTCTAATACCCCGTTGAGTTATCGGGATAGGAACGTTGCCGTGGCTTCGTTTCCGTCTTGCCGCAATGGTTCCCTCTAGCTCGCCGTGGCGACACCTGTTTCTTTCTCTTCTTGCAAGTGATGTTTGAACTTGCATGCATGACGCATTCATGGCACATATATTGTGTTGCATGTTTCGTGTGACGTAGCTCCGATCTATGCTCCGCGTGTTAACCGTCTAGGATGCCATGTAGGATCACCGCTTCACCCCTTGCCATGATAACAACAATTTAATATTGCCGTGTAAATAATCGGGAGTGAATAAAATAATTAATCGTGGAGTTTCGTCGATATGCAACTCGTTGCATATAGAGCTTCACTTAATGTGTAGTGTTTGCATGATGTGAATTGCCATGCCATCCCTTGCATCATTGAACTGATCATGCATCATATTAGGGTATGCATCATGTTGCGCATCGTGTGGTGAATATTTGTGTTGATGTTTGTTTCCGGTTTGCTCCGTACCGATAGAGTTTCGCAAGCGTGTCGGAATGTGAGGACCCGTTCGACTACGTTGGTTCGCCGATTTCAGGAGTCATTCTTCTTCCAAGCGGGATCTCAGGCAAGATGACCATTTCCCTAGATACCATTACTATCATTGCCATGCTAGTTTTATCGCTTCTATCGATTATGTCTCGTTGCCTACCACATGTTAAATATCAAACTCTCAACTATGCCTTGATTACCTTCAACCTGTTTGACCTAGCAAACCACTGATTGGCTATGTTACCGCTTGCTTAACCATGTTGTTAGCGTTGCTAGTTGCAGGTGTAGTTGCTTCCATGTGATAACATGGGTTCCTTGTTATATCACCATATTTAAATGCTATTGAATTTAATGCACCTATATACTTGGTAAAAGGTGGAAGGCTCGACCTTTCTAGCCTGTTGTTTTGTTCCACCTTTGCCCCCTTAGTTTCGGCTACCGGTGTTATGTTCCATAAACGAGCGCTCCTAACACGATCGGGGTTGTTATGGGGACCCCCTTGATAATTCGTTTTAGATTAAAGCTGGTATGGCAAGCCCCAACTTTGGTACTACATTTGCCTAATAACTAATGAACTGCATAGGGAGTAATTAACCCGAGGAAATTTAATCAACCCCCGGGCCAGTGCTCCTCATGAGTGTTGGTCCAAAACAGAGCAGCTTATTAACGCTACCCGGGGCAACTCGGCATTTGGCGTGGTAACCATCGCTCATCTGCCGTGTCCTGAGAACGAGGTACGCGACTCCTATCGGGATCGTCGACACGTCAGGCAGCCTTGCTGGATTAGTTTTACCTTTGACGAAATATCTTGTGCATCGAGATTCCGGTGATGCTTTGGGTAATCTCAGAGTTGAGGTTTTCCACTAGGGAATCCGACGAGATCGTGAGCTTCGTGATGGAGGATTTCTATGCGGCTTGTGGTAATTTGTGATGGACTAGTTGGAGCACCCCTACATGGTTAAATATTTTCGGAAAGCCGTGCCCGCGGTTATGTGGCAACGTGGAAACTTTGTTTAACATTGGTTCTAGATAACTTGAAGTTAACTTAATTAAAATATGCCAACTGTGTGCGTAACCATGACTGCCTCTTTCGTGAGTTGCTTCTCCGATTGAGGACACGGTGGGGTTATGTTTGACGTAGGTAGGTGTTCAGGATCATTCATGTGATCATCAGTAGACACGTCCTTTATGCGTAGATCTTCCCCCTCTTATTTCTTGTACTCGTAAGTTTAGCCACCAAATATATGCTTAGCCGTTGCTGCAATCTCACCACTTAACCTTACCTCACCTAATAAGCTTTGCTAGTCTTGATACCTTTGGAAATGAGATTACTGAGTCCCCTGTGGCTCACAGATTACTACAACACCAGTTGCAGGTACAGGTAAAGGTTACTTGACGCGAGCGCGTTGATTGTTCATTTGGAGTTGCTTCTTCTTCTTCTTCATCATCATCGATCTAGGATGGGTTCCAGGCCGGCAGCCTGGGATAGCAAGGATGGACGTCGTTCTTCTTTTGTCGTTTGTTTTCGTCCGTAGTCGGACCCTGCTCTTACTCGTGATGAATATGTAATGTACTGATGTGACTCTGATGTAGCTTGTGGCGAGTGTAAGCCAACTCTATATATATCTCTTCTTTTCAGTACATGTACTTGTAACGATATCCATTCTTGAGACACGACGAGATGCACTTCTATCCCTGACGAGGCCCTCGTGCCAAATTGAGGATAGGGTCGCATCTTGGGCAAGACAAGTTGGTATCAGAGTAGTACCGACCTAGGAGCCCCTTTGATTGATCGAACTTGGCCGAGTCGAGTCTAGGAAAAAAAATACTTTGAGTCTAGTTATATATCGGAGAGTAGTATTCTTTTTTCTCCTCTTCTATGCTCTGGTGAGGAATCTTGACGTAATAATTTAATTCTACTCCTCTTCTCACTCAAATTTTTTTAGGATCATGCGGATATTCTTGGGATCTATATGATGCCGATGTGACAGAGTTCTGTCTTGGTGCCTCCTATCTGCTTTGAGTTTCAGGGGAGTTGAGCTCCAGGGGATTCTAGAGCACATCGTTATCATTCAGATTTCTTAGTATCTAAGAACGAAGGATGTTCGTAATTGCTTCAATACTAGTAGTGGCGAGATAACCCCGATGTCCCCAGTAGTGGTGCAGATTGTTCGGGAGTACTGCCATACTTTGTATCATTGTGATCACGAGAGTCTGTTGTAGATGAAGGTCCGAGATTCTGGTCGTGTGTTGACGGATGTGATACAAGTGACGGGTTAGTATAGGAGTTGTGTGATATTACTCCTTGTATCTGTGTACCAGATTGCATGACCAGTTATTTCGGGAATTCTTAGGTGGGAATTCAAGTAGTTACTTATAGGACGATCTTCCAACAAATTTGTGTTGCTTCGATGTCAAGTGGTGATTTCAGACCTTTCCAAGAGGTGTTCTCATATTTTTATGTGAATGCTAATCCTTTTTCTTAATCAGTTGTCTTGTCAATTCTTGTTAACCGGACTCGTCATGTTAATTCCTAATCGGTGTGCTTCTCTTCAGTGAATTCAATCCTCTTTAATTTTTGCAAGATCATTCTCTCATTTTATTCCGGAGTTCATCTCATCTAGCCCAAGTTGTCTTTGTTTTTCCCCACCCTCCCGCCCTTTTTCTCAGTGATTAAATTTTCATCCAAGAGTTTTCTTTTCATTGTGCTTCCGCTGTCTATTCTTTTCTGTCTTATCCGGTGATTCGTTGTGAAGATTCTGCGGAGATTCGTGTCATATTTGTTCATTCTTGTCATCCTTACCGGTGAATTTAATTCAGTTGTCCGTGTCATCTTATCCTTTTCGTCCTTGTAATTCTTTTTCATGTTGGAGATTCTTTTCAGCCTACGTTGTTCATTTATTACTCTCTTTTCGATTCGGAGCATTGAAGTTATCTCAGTAATTTTTGTTTTTAATCTTTTCAATTATTTCGAGGTGCTCAACCTCATCTAGTTTTCTTTTTACCGGTGCAATATCAATCTTTCTAGCAATCTTTTCTAACGGTGGTTTCTTTGAGTCGGCCCATAACCCATAGGTTCTTTCCCAGGATCTTACCTGGCTCTTTTAATCTTCTCCGGAGATCTTTAAATCTTTCAACTATGACGTAAGTATGATTTCCATCAGTCTTATTACTTCTTCAAGATCTATTTGAATTAATTCTCTTATTTGGTTCAACCTTTCATTCTTCATTATTCCGGAGTGTCTCAGTATTCTTGGTGTTGTTTCTCGTCATCATTCTCAGCTTGCAATTCGAAGGAGTGTTTCTCTCAGTCTTGTTCCATTCTTGTGAAGACTATCATCTCAGCTTCGTGTATCCTCTCATTTGTTGTCAATCATGAGTAATTCCTTTCGTGCTATCCGATGCTTTTCTGAATTGTTTTCATTCTCGATCCTCCGAAGGCCATCATTTCAGAAGAATCCTCATTCTCAGCTTTCAGCTTTCATCCTCACTTCTTCTCCATTGTTGTCTCTTTGTTCGTCTCTCGTTTATCCGGTGCCTTGTTCTAGTTTTATTTCAGGTGGATCATGATCTCTTCACTCTCATGTATCTCCATTAATTCTTGGTATCCCCATTCAATCCAATTCTCACCGGTGCTTCCTTCAATTATGCCTCAAGTGGTGCTTATCTCTCTATGCGTCTTCAAGATTCATTTCTAGTAGAATAAGTGATATGCTAAATCCGTTGTTTGTCATCAATTAAACTTGATGAAGGATAAGCATAACATAATTCTTATTCTTGTTCATAGTAATCTGAATTCTTCTTCCGGAGTGGCTCTTGATGTCAATTCCTTTTTCTCAAGTGTTCTTATCTTTTCTTTTGTGGAGTTCCAAGTTTTCAAAAATATCTCTTTGTGAGGCTTCATCTAAATCTTGGCAAGGTCATAATCTTATTGTTTTCTACCTTCATATCGTTGCATCATTCATTTGTATACGAAGGTCCTTCATGGTGGTTCATCAAGGTTTCAATCGATTCTCAAGTGTTCTTCAAGATTATTGTTGGAGAACATCAAGTATCCATTCTCTTGCATTTCTATGTGCAATTGTTCTTCCTTATCCTTTGAGGTGGTATTATAGCTTTCTTGTTAGTGTAGGAGTCTCGAAGAGATTTCCTTCAAGAAGGAGATAATTAAACCCACCAATCCTATGATCATGAGATATTTTCAACCCATGGTTTATTCATTGAGCTATCTTGGTTTGGAGTTCACCTAAAGCTTTTCCTATGGATTGTTTCTATCATGGTGCTTGTCATTAATCCAAGTTCTCATTGTATCCTCTTGGTGTAAGAAATTGTTCATATCTTGTGTCTCTAAATCAATCCTTGTTTCTGTTAGTGGTTGGTTGTCACTTCATTAGTTTGAAAAGGTTTCCATAAGCCCACTACTATCTTGTTCTTTTCGTTGTTGTTTTTCCAGCAACTCCGTCCAATTCTTCTTGCAAGGATGCTTGCCAAGTACATTGGAGTTAGTAGTTGTCATTCTTTTGTTCATTCTCTTCTTCCACTTGAGCTACTTCATATTCTCTTGTTCCGGAGGCTTTGTGATATTGCTCTTTTGGGTCTAGCTTCTTGTTCTGTCAAGATCATGGTGTTCCCTTGTTCTATTTAGTTGTTTGTTATGAATATTGTGTAATTCTCTCTTCTTATCGATTTTTTTGTCCCATTTTCCTATCGAAGTGCTGCCGAAATTTTCCGTGAATTCTTGCTTGTTTCTCATATCATTCCTCATCTCTTTGCAACCTTCAAGGATCGTTGGTTTCACTTCTTTGTCAAGAAGCGACTAAGTTTTACCTCTTGTTCTTTCTCATCCTCTCCCCCTTTCATTCTTGGATCTCGGGGCGAGATCCTCTTGTAGTGTAGGAGAGCTGTGACAGCCCGAGACCGACGTTCCAGAAGATTCCCCCTTTATTCCGTTTCCGTCGTGTGGCTATTTTATTTTGTTGGTTGCATCATCATTTAGTTTGCATCATGGCATCATGCATGGCATCTTGCATCGTCTGTCGCGTGTGGTGTTTTGAGTGCGTGTGCTTCGAGTGCTCACCGAGTCGTAGAGCGATAGTAGTTCCCCCTCTCTCCCTCTTATTTCATTTTTGTGGTTTGCTAAAGATTTCAGACTTAACCCCCCTTTTAAAAGATTCGTCTTCTTTTAAAGAAAATCATTTTATTAAATGTGGGGGCAACCCCTAGGGTTTGCTTTATTATTTTTTATTTTTTTCCCTTTTGTTATTTTTAAAAACTGGAGACCCTTTTATTTATAAAAGGGGTTTGAATTTATTCTTTTGTAAACGGGTTTTAATTTTAATTCCTCAAAAGGTTTTATTTTATTTCTTTTAAAAATGCCCAACTGTTTCTTATAGTTGGGAATATTATTTTTTCAAAGGGGTCAAAAGCATTTATTTTATTTTATTTTTGTTAAAAGCCTTTCTTTATTTAAAAATTTATGTTTTAAAAGTTTAAAAAAAACCCAAAGGGGGAGGACCCGAGGCCAAGGCCTAGCCGGCCAAGGCCCAGGCCTCCCCTCCCCTGCCCTAGCGCACGCGCTCCCCCAGCGTCGTCCTCCCCTCGCGCCGTCGTCTCCTCCCTTGCGATCCCCTTCTCTCCCTCCTGATTCCCCTCTTCCTACCAGCGCCGTGCCCTCCTCCCGTACCAGCTCGCCGCCCCCAGCCCCATGCCGTCGCCGCCATGCTACAACCCCGTCGCCTGAGCAGCCGCGCCGCCTCCCCGTCCCCGCGCAACCGCGCCATGGCTGTCGCCTCCCTGCCTTTCCTCCTTCGAACCGAGCGCGCCGCCGGTCACCGTCTGCTGCAGGAGACCTGCCGTCGCCGATCCTCCCTCGACCGCACCGCGTCCCCAGCCCCGCGTGCCCGACCTCGCCATGGCGTCAACTCGCCGCGCCTCCCCCGCCGGTTTGCATCCTGCTGCTTGTGCCATGGCCGGCCTCCTTCTCCTCATGGAGCCGAGGAGCTGCGTCTCGCCGGTGCGCGCCCCTGCTGCCGTCGCCGTGCTGCCGACCCATTCCGGCCTCCTCCTCCTGCTGTGCATGCTGTTGCCGCTGTTCTGCTGCTCCTGCTGCCGAGTGGTGTTGCGTTAGCATGCTTGTAGCTGCTATTGCCGTGTGCTTGCCTTGCCACTTCTGCCTTGTTGCTGCTTGCGTTTGCCGCTGCTTTGCTTGCTGACCCATGTCGCGATGCATTTTGCTGCCGAATGTTGCTAGCTATCTGATGCGTGTTGCTGCTGCTTGTAGTTTGCTACTAGGTTGTTAGTAGATTTTGCTTGCTAGCTGCTGTGCCGAGTGTTGCTACTAGTGCTAGACGTCGTAGCTCGATATTAGTTGCTGTCGCTTGTAGCCGTGGGCTCCGTCACTTGCTTGTGCTGCTGTTTGCCGGCGCCGCGTGCGCCACTACCTCCTTCATGATTCCGACGAGACCCGAGTACCACGACGACAACTACGTCCTCGACGACCCCGACGACCCCGGAAACGAGTTCGACTACCGTCGCCGAAGACCATGAACCGACGCCGAAGACCATGTACCGACGACAATAGAACGACTACCGTCGACGAGACCGTGTACGACTACTTCCACGATGTCCACGACGACCTTTGTTCTCCTTCACCGATCCGAACCGTTCCGATATGCATGCTTCAAAGGTATACCAATGAAACGTTGTTGTGACCGTGTGCATGTGATGTATGAGATGAATGTATGTTTGCACCGTATGTTGCCCGCTGCACGTTGTCCCTCTTTTGTTGTGCCTCGACACATGGGAACCCGGTAACCGGGATCACCCCATTCTTTATTTAGCGTTCCCGCACACGCTCCCTATTCGTTGGCTCTGATACCCCGTTGAGTTATCGGGATAGGAACGTTGCCGTGGCTTCGTTTCCGTCTTGCCGCAATGGTTCCCTCTAGCTCGCCGTGGCGACACCTGTTTCTTTCTCTTCTTGCAAGTGATGTTTGAACTTGCATGCATGACGCATTCATGGCACATATATTGTGTTGCATGTTTCGTGTGACGTAGCTCCGATCTATGCTCCGCGTGTTAACCGTCTAGGATGCCATGTAGGATCACCGCTTCACCCCTTGCCATGATAACAACAATTTAATATTGCCGTGTAAATAATCGGGAGTGAATAAAATAATTAATCGTGGAGTTTCGTCGATATGCAACTCGTTGCATATAGAGCTTCACTTAATGTGTAGTGTTTGCATGATGTGAATTGCCATGCCATCCCTTGCATCATTGAACTGATTATGCATCATATTAGGGTATGCATCATGTTGCGCATCGTGTGGTGAATATTTGTGTTGATGTTTGTTTCCGGTTTGCTCCGTACCGATAGAGTTTCGCAAGCGTGTCGGAATGTGAGGACCCGTTCGACTACGTTGGTTCGCCGACTTCACGGAGTCATTCTTCTTCCAAGCGGGATCTCAGGCAAGATGACCACTTCCCTAGATACCATTACTATCATTGCCATGCTAGTGTTATCGCTTCTATCGATTATGTCGTGTTGCCTACCACATGTTAAATATCAGCCTCTCAACTATGCCATGATTACCTTCATCCTGTTTGACCTAGCAAACCACTGATTGGCTATGTTACCGCTTGCGTAACCCTGTTGTTAGCGTTGCTAGTTGCAGGTGTAGTTGCTTCCATGTGATAACATGGGTTCCTTGTTATATCACCATATTTAAATGCTATTGAATTTAATGCACCTATATACTTGGTAAAAGGTGGAAGGCTCGACCTTTCTAGCCTGGTGTTTTGTTCCACCTTTGCCCCCTTAGTTTCGGCTACCGGTGTTATGTTCCATAAACGAGCGCTCCTAACACGATCGGGGTTGTTATGGGGACCCCCTTGATAATTCGTTTTAGATTAAAGCTGGTTTGGCAAGGCCCAACTTTGGTACTACATGTGCCTAATAACTAATGAACTGCATAGGGAGTAATTAACCCGAGGAAATTTAATCAACCCCCGGGCCAGTGCTCCTCATGAGTGTTGGTCCAAAACAGAGGAGCTTATTAACGCTACCCGGGGCAACTCGGCGTTTGGCGTGGTAACCATCGCTCATACGTCATGTCCTGAGAACGAGGTACACGACTCCTATCGGGATCGTCAACACGTCGGGCGGCCTTGCTGGATTAGTTTTACCTTTGACAAAATATCTTGTGCATCGGGATTCCGGTGATGCTTTGGGTAATCTCAGAGTTGAGGTTTTCCACTAGGGAATCCGACGAGATCGCGAGCTTCGTGATGGAGGATTTCTATGCGGCTTGTGGTAATTTGTGATGGACTAGTTGGAGCACCCCTGCAGGGTTAAATCTTTTCGGAAAGCCGTGCCCGCGGTTATGTGGCAACGTGGAAACTTTGTTTAACATTGGTTCTAGATAACTTGAAGTTAACTTAATTAAAATATGCCAACTGTGTGCATAACCGTGACTGCCTCTTTCGTGAGTTCCTTCTCCGATCGAGGACACGGTGGGGTTATGTCTGACGTAGGTAGGTGCTCAGGATCATTCATTTGATCATCAGTAGACAGATCCGTTATGCATAGATCTTCCCCCTATTATTTCTTGTACTCGTAAGTTTAGCCACCAAATATATGCTTAGCCGTTGCTGCAACCTCACCACTTAACCTTACCTCACCTAATAAGCTTTGCTAGTCTTGATACCTTTGGAAATGAGATTGCTGAGTCCCCTGTGGCTCACGGATTACTAAAACACCAGTTGCAGGTACAGGTAAAGGTTACTTGACGCGAGCGTGTTGATTGTTCATTTGGAGTTGCTTCTTCTTCTTCTTCATCATCAATCTAGGATGGGTTCCAGGCCGGCAGCCTGGGATAGCAAGGATGGACGTCGTTCTTCTTTTGTCGTTTGTTTTCGTCCGTAGTCGGACCCTGCTCTTACTCTTGATGAATATGTAATGTACTGATGTGACTCTGATGTAGCTTGTGGCGATTGTAAGCCAACTCTATATATATATCTCTTATTTTCAGTACATGTACTTGTAACGATATCCATTCTTGCGACACGACGAGATGCGCTTCTATCCCTGACGGGGCCCTGGTGCCAAATTGAGGATAGGGTCGCATCTTGGGCGTGACAGCGTCTTGGAGCTTGTTGAGCATTGGATGGTGGCCGAGAAGTCTTGGAGGCTGCCAGAAGGAGAGATTGAACCGGAGCCCCGTGAAGGGGAACGAGTCATCCTCCTAACTCACCATGAGCGAGGTTTCTCTCTACCCCCGCATCCTTTTATCCATGGTTTTCTCTATTATTTTGGAGCAACTTCACCATCTTCCTCCCAACACCATCGCTATCTCTCCGCATTCTTCACGCTATGCGAATGCTTCCTGGGTTGTCCTCCTCACTGGGGACTGTTGAAACACATCTTCTCTGTGCGCTCCCAAGCAATGAAGAAAGCAAAGACGAGGGACAGTAGGACTCACGTGATCCAATTATGTGGGGGTTTGGGGATCCAAAAACGGAGTAGGAGTACGTATCCCAAGATGACCCTTCCTGAGTCAGTACGGAACTGGCAGTTGACCTGGTTCTACTACAATGACATTGCGTCCCCGAACATGCCGACTGGCCTTCCTACATTTACCTTGGAGCGTCCGACTACTCCTAGGTCGATAAACATGTTCGAGGATGAGAAGACTGAGGTGGGGATGCTCGTGAATGAGGTGGTTAAGTTGGTCCATAGCGGAGTGATGAGAATGGATTTGCTCAAGAAATTCCTTGCTTGGTGCATTCAACCTCTTCAGGTGAGGCATCATGCCATGTGGCAATATTCGGGCCCTCAGGATTCCACTCGATCGCACCCAGAGGAGGTTTCTAAAGAAACCGTGGCCCAGTGGCTCAAGAGCATCACTGGACCCCACGACAATCCCATAGGAGCCAAGCGGGTTGCACCTTATTTTGCTGAGAACGAACCACGGAACCTGGTACTTTATATCCTTTATGATTACTTTCATGTCTTTGTTGATTGACTAGATCTTTGACCGACTGATTCTGCTGCTTTTGTTCCTGGCACGAGTGGACAAACTTGCATTCTCCCGTACCAAAGGGGGGTTAGTTCAAGATCGGAGGGGAAAGCGAAGACGACAGCGTTGACGACGACTACACTGATGATAGGAAGGAGAGTGAAGATGAGTTGGGTGACAAGAGGAAGAAAATCAGTCTCCTCCTGTGGGGACCCGACTTACAAGTCAAGATAGTCTAATGAACGTGCGCAGTGATCCCAGAGATCAATGCTCACCGAACACACATATACTGAATATTAAGAGTCTTACATCCAACATACCGTTTGATACAACAAATGATCATCATGGTCAAGTCTCACATAGAGAGGGCATATAAGGCCAATCACACCGGTACAACTACTAGCAGAAAACTTGGTAGTAAACGGGAGCCCATGCGACCAGCCTTCACCTATAGGCATTCTGACTGGGAAGCGTCCTAGTTCGCGTGTCCATCTTCGATGAAGAATTCTTCTCCAAACTCCAGTTCCTCCATGTCTGGTCAATAATATAACCAGTGGCAAGCCATTGAGTACTTTGAATGTACTCGCAAATAGCCCATGATGTGGATAATGCAATTGGTACAATAATAAGTAATATGCAATCTTTGCGGAAAGCAGGCTTCGATTGTAAATAAACAAGATCAATTGCTTGAATGGACATATATCATAAGCTAGATGGTAAACATAAGAACGGGTTATAGATATCAACATACCTGTTGATGGCTGAACACTTCGGGTTCACCCGATATGCCAAGTCACCAAACTTGTCATATAACCTTTCTCACAAAACACCTTTTAACACACACACACACACCTGGTTTATGTGGAAACGAGTGGGCGTAGTTTAAGCAGGATTACCCAACTATCCTTGACCATGGACATGGCTATTCGAATAGTTCTACACTCTGCAGAGGTTGTATGCTATACCCACGAGATTCGGGAAACTTCCATGTCATCCAGGACTCACGGTGTATAACATACCCGAGGTAAGTACCGGATAATTGCCTTTCCCCTGACGACACTAGACAAAGAGTCCACTCGATTGGTACCCAGTACACATGATGTACGCCTTACGGGCATCGACTCTAGACCGTATCATCCATGCGGGGACCAACTGTGTGCCCGGATCACGTAAAAACGACATAGTCGACCTACCTGGTACGACCCCGTCACGAGAGTGACCACAGATCACTCCCGCCACTAGTAATGTGGCCTCTTTGCTAGCACCGACCAAAGTAATCAACAAAGCCCCGTCCCATAAAGGGGTAACGTGGTCACACATGTAAGGTTGGGACGGTCGACACATCATAAATCTAATCCCATTTCCGAAACCACTCACACACCTAGTGCACCACTTCTTCACAAGTGGTCACCTAACTCATCATCACCCTCTGGCATTAGTGGCACTCGACAGGGTTTTCCTAAAACTCTTGATATCAACTATGTGTTACTATCATCATGCACATGCTCTTACTATGCGTAGCACTATTGTCTACTTGTTAACATATTATCAGCGTCACCCTCATAGATGGTTGGGTCATGCTTAATGCAAGTACTCCAGAGGAGCTATCGGAAACACCATGCCAGGGTGCATCGAATGACCTTAACTATATGCATCAGAATAAAGTATTCAACTTGGCATGCATGAGAATGTTTTCTCACACATGGTCAAAGGGCTACTTGCCTTGATCAGCTAGGTATCCGGGATCTTCGGGGTCTTCAAGTCCAAGTCCTTCGTCGAACGCTGAATCTACTGTCGTAATTATAGTAATAAAATAAGAAGCTCATTCAGAAAAAGAATAGAAACTCACTTTAAAAATGTTATCATATTCTGATAAATCTATATTATAATTTTAAAAATATTTGTCTCTGGTTTTTATGCAAAAAGGTATTTTTAAAACCTAAATAACAGAGGCTTAAATATTTAAACTAGGCATTTTAATCAAAGCTATGTGTAAAAGTTTGTACAAAAATTAGTGCAACAGCACTAATAAATTCTACACATCGTCGCCTACCTGCTGGTGGTTGAATGAATGGCGGGGAGGCTCTGGGTCACTGGCGACGAGGTGGCCACGGCGAAGGTGCTTTGGGTGGTGGTGGAGTTGGGTGCTACGGGAGGGAAATGTCCGGGGAGGAGGTGAAGAAGCTCCCTGAGCTCACTACGGTCATGGAGTTGGTGAGAGGAGTGCGAGAGATGGCCTATAGCCCGAGATCGATGGAGCTCCGAAGCAGCGGGGCCTTGGTCAATCTCGAGAACCGGAGCTCTGTGTGCTCGAATGGGTGGCTAGGGGAGTGAAGGGGGAGGGCCTATTTATAGGCCAGCAACGGTACACCGAGCGGGGGAGCGCCGATGGTTTCATCGCGGCTGCTGGAGAGGGAGAGAGGGCTCAGGGTCGATACCACAGTTTCGCGAACGTGGTTTAGGATCCCAGTGACTCAACGAGAGAGAGAGGAGGCTCAGTGCGCGCGTGCTGCGGAGCCGCACTCTTCTAGCCGAATCTGGCGCGCGTAGGCACGCATCGCCCTCATCAGCAGAGAGGGGGAGAAGGGGCCCTGAGGCGGCCCTAAGTCCGGAGATTTGTTAGAGACGCGGAGAGACACCGAGGGGAGATGAGAACTGGCCGGGACTGGCCTCCTTTGCCTCGGGTGCGCCCTGTAGCATGCCCAGAGCGCAGATTTGGCATGCCACGGCATGCTGGCGCGCTCTAGGGCGCTTTGGCCCTGTCTGGCGTGTCCGGTTGTTGACTTAGCTGCCCCTTAGCCGTTTGGGAGCTCAGGGTCTCACTGCTGGTCAAAGGAGGGGCTTGGAGAGGAGCTGTCAGCCTTGATTCAGAAACTAAAATGGAGATTTTGGCTTACTTGCTTGGAACCAGAGAGGGGCCACTCGTCTGCAGTTAACGAGTGGTGCTGGCAGCTTGCTCTAAGAGTTTAGTGGAAAGGGAGTGGGTGTAGAGGGTGTTAAGTGTTGTTTGACCAAGTTGGTAGAAGGTGTTCGACAGGTGTTTGGGGTAGTTAACCCTCACAACTGATGCTGAAAGTTAACAGGATTGGTTTTGATGCAAAAGAAGGATGCTGCACCAAATTTGAGCTCCATTGGACAAGTTTGACAAAGCAAACTTGAAATCACGCCCAAATGGACAGTTCTATCCTTTCAAAAGATAATGTGGGTAAATTAATCCCCACAAATCCAATTTTTGGCACGGTCTCCTAATTTGGGGTGTTGAGCACTCCTGCAAAGTTTCAGGCCATTTGGACAAACTTTGCTATGTAGAGCTGCTACAACTTGATTCTTGACACAGAGGGTTTTAGGATTATTTGGTGAACCAAACCATCTTGGAATGAGATGAAACTTGACATGACTACCAGATATAGCTTGGGAAGCATGCTAAAATTTTCTAGGAATTTATTGAAAATATTTCCTTTGGAAAGATTTCAAAAGGTCAAAACAGTCATGATAGGTTTTCAAGGATTTTCTCAAATATTTTGAACATAAACAGGGGTTTAAAATCTTATGTATGGAAAATATATGTCCTCTGAGTATCTCCAAATTTACTTGGATTTTTCTAAGGCAGAAAAATAAATTTCCACCCAGAAATATCATTTCTGGCCTGAGAAAGGACATGCAAATAAAATAGAAAAATAATTTATAAAATATTTTTTTATGATTTTGGAGAGTTAAAGTAGTGCTAAAATTGGAATACAATCTTTGGGTGGAGGCACTCCCTTGGAGTCAAGGACTTGTAGTGCAAACCCAAAGCAAGGTTTTGAAATAGTAAAAAATGAGAAAAATGGTCTTTTTGGAAATATCATGTTTATGAAAATATTGTTTTTGGATCCACTCATTCAAGTATACACACAAACAATGGAAATCATGGCACTCATAGCACTTGCTTAAAAAGTTTTAATAAACTCAGGTTTTTGAAGAGACTACAGTTGAAGTAAGGTAAAAACAAGGTGTGACAGACGTATCTTCCTTACAAGAATCTCGTCCCCGAGATTCCTAAGCTAGCTGCTAAAAAGGTATAGAAATTCGGATTGGAGATAGTCTTCATGCTCCCATGTTGCTTCTGCTTCGGTGTTATTGCTCCACTGAACCTTGAAGTACTTGATGGTGTGGCTTCTGGTACAATGCTCGGCTTCATCCAGGATGTGAATCGGCCTCTCGCGATAAGTGAGGTCTGGCTGAAGGTCGATGGCTTGATGGTCGATGTCCTTATAAAGATCTGGACGGTTTCGCGCTTAAAAGCACTTCCGAAGTTGTGACACGTGGAAGACGTTGTGCAGACCAAAAAGTTCCGAAGGTAGCTCCAACTGGTAAGCAACTTCTCCACGCCTTCTCGTGATCTTAAAAGGTCTAGTGAACCTTGGAGCAAGTTTCCCCTTGACGTGGAAATGCATGGTTCCCTTGAGAGGTGTGACGCGATGTACTGTTGGAAATATGCCCTAGAGGCAATAATAAAATGGTTATTATCATATTTCCTAGTTCATGATAATCGTCTATTGTTCATGCTATAATTGTATTAACAGGAAATAGTAATCCATGTGTGAATAAATAGATCACAATGTGTCCCTAGCAAGCCTCTAGTTGGCTAGCTCGTTAATCAATAGATGATCATGGTTTCCTGATCAAGGACATTAGATGTCATTAATAACGGGATCACATCATTGGGAGAATGATGTGATGGACAAGACCCAATCCCAAGCATAGCACTAGATCGTATTGTTCGTATGCTAAAGCTTTTCTAATGTCAAGTATCTTTTCCGTGGACCGTGAGATTGTGCAACTCCCGGATACCGTAGGAGTGCTTTGGGTGTATCATACGTCACAACGTAACTGGGTGACTATAAAGGTGCACTACGGATATCTCCCAAAGTGTCTGTTGGGTTGGCACGAATCGAGATCAGGATTTGTCACTCCGTGTGACGGAGAGGTATCTCTGGGCCCACTCAGTAGAACATCATCATAATGAGCTCAATGTGACTAAGGATTTAGTCACCGGATGATGTGCTACAGAACGACTAAAGAGACTTACCGGTAACGAGATTGAACAAGGTATAGGTATACCAACGATCGAATCTCGGGCAAGTTCTATACCGACACACAAAGGGAATTTTATACGGGGTTGATTGAATCCTTGACGTCGTGGTTCATCTGATGAGATCATCATGGAACATGTGGGAGCCACCATGGGTATCCAGATCCCGCTGATGGTTATTGGCCGGAGAGTGTCTCGGTCATGTCTGCATGCCTCCCGAACCCGTAGGGTCTACACACTTAAGGTTCGATGACGCTAGGGTTATAGGGAATTGTTATACGAGGTTACCGAAGGTTGTTCGGAGTCCCGGATGAGATCCCGTACATCACAAGGAGCTTCGGAATGCTCCGGAGGTAAAGATTGACATATAGGTGGATGGGTTTGGACGCCGGAAATGTTTCGGGCACCACCGACAAAGTGCTGGGGACCACCAGAAGGGTTCCGGAGGCCCACCGGGAGGGGCCACAAGCCCCGGAAGGCTACGCCGGCCAAGTGCGGGAGGGAACCAGCCCCTAGGTGGGCTTGTGCGCCCCACACACAGCCCAGGCGCACCAGAGAGGGAGAGAGGGCAAACCCTAGGCGCTTGGGGGCCTAAGGCCCACATAGGGGTGCGCCACCCCCTCTCCTCCCTGGCCGCCCCCACTCCCATCTAGGGCTGCCGCCCCCTCAAGGGAGAAACCCTGACGGGGGCGCCACCCCTCCCTTCCCCCTATATATAGTGGGGGGTTTTGGGCCTTTTGAGACATGGTTTTTCCATCTCTCTCGGCGCAGCCCTGTCTCTCTTCTTCCTCCTCTCGCACGGTGCTTGGCGAAGCCCTGCCGGGAGACCTCGTCTCTCCATCGACACCACGCCGTCTTGCTGCCGGAGATCTTCCCCAGCCTCTCCCTCCTCCTTGCCGGATCAAGGTGCAGGAGACGTCACCGGGCTGCACGTGTGTTGAACGCGGAGGTGCCGTGATTCAGCACTAGATCGGAATCACATCGCGATCTGAATCGCCGTCAGTACAACTCCATCAACCACATTCTAGCAACGCTTTCGCTTAGCGATCTTCAAAGGTATGAAGATCCACTCTCCCCTCTCGCGTTGCTGGTCTCTCCATAGAAAGATCTGAATATGGCGTA
This sequence comes from Hordeum vulgare subsp. vulgare, assembly GCF_904849725.1. Lineage (NCBI taxonomy): Eukaryota > Viridiplantae > Streptophyta > Magnoliopsida > Poales > Poaceae > Hordeum > Hordeum vulgare. The sequence continues at coordinate 345,763,783 of NC_058524.1, read as the reverse complement.
GGAAAATTTTGAATTTATGCTAAGTTACCCAACAGTGGCATCCGAGCCAGGTTTTCTATGCGTAGATTCTATGCACGAGTAGAACACAAAAGGTTGTGGGCGCTGATTTGTCAATTGCTTGCCGCTACTAGTCTTATTTTTTTCCGGCGGTATTGTGGGATGAAGTGGCCCGGACCGACATTACACGTACACTTACGTGAGACAGGTTCCACCGGCTGACATGCACACCGTGCATAAGAGGTGGCTAGCGGGTGTCTGTCTCTCCCACTCTAGTCGGATTGGATTTTATGAAAAGGGTTCTTATGAAGGGTAAATAGCTTTGGCGTATCATCGTTGTGGCTGTCACGTAGGTAAGAAGGCGTTCTTGCTAGAAACCCAAATCAGCCACGTAAAACTTGCAACAACAATTAGGGGACGTCTAACTTGTTTTTGCAGGGTTTGACATGTGATGTGATATGGCCAAAGTTGTGATGTTACATGTGTGATGTATGAGATGATCATGTTATTGTAATAGGATTCACGACTTGCATGTCGCTGAGTATGACAACCGGCAGGAGCCATAGGAGTTGTCTTTATTTATTGTATGAGATGCAACGCCATGTGTTTACTAGTTTTACTTCATTGCTAACAGTTAGCCATAGTAGTAGTAGTAGTAGTAGTAGTAGTAGTAGTAGTTGGCGTGACGACTTCACAGAGACACGATGATGGAGATCATGGTGTCACGCCGGTGACAATGATGATCATGTGATGCCCAAAGATGGAGATCGAAAGAGCAAATATGATAATGGCCATATCATGTCACTATAAGATTGCATGTGATGTTTATCATTTTTTTCATCTTATTGCTTAGAACGACGGTTGCATAATACGATGATCCCTCATAAAATTTCGAGAACGTATTCCCCTAAGTGTGCACCGTTGCGAAGGATCGTTGTCTCGAAGCACCACGTGATGATCGGGTGTGATAGATTCTAACGTTCGCATACAACGGGTGTAAGCCAGAGTTACACAAGCGAAACACTTAGGTTGACTCGACGAGCTTAGCATGTACATACATGACCTTGAATACAAGAGACCAAAAGGTTGAATATGAGTCATATGGTTGAATACGATCAGCATGAAGTTGCTCACCATGACGACTAGTCCGTCTCACGTGATGATCGGACACCGGTTAGTCGACATGGATCATATAACACTTAGATGACTAGAGGGATGTCGATTTAAGTGGGAGTTCATACTTAATTTGATTAAATGAACTTAATTGTCATGAAATTAGTCTAAAAGTTATCTTTATAAATATTGTAGATGGCCAACGTCAACCTCAATTTCAACGCATTCCTAGAGAAAAACAAGCTGAAAGATGATGGTAGCAACTATGCGGACTGGGTCCGCAATTTGAAGCTCATCCTCGAAGCAGCTAAAAAGGCTTATGTCCTTGATGCGCCGCTAGGTGACCCTCCTACTCCCGCAGCAGCCCAGGACATTCTGAACATCTGGCAAACACGGAGTGATGACTACTCTCTGGTTAGCTGTGGCATGTTATACAGTTTGGAAACGGGGCTCCAAAGGCGTTTTGAGCAAGACGGTGCATATGAGATGTTCCAAGAGCTGAAACTAGTTTTTCAAGCTCATGCCCGTGTCGAGAGATATGAAGTCTCCGACAAGTTCTTTAGCTGTAAGATGGAGGTGAAAAGTTCTGTCAATGAGCATATACTCAAAATGTCTGGGTTGCACGGTCGTCTGACTTCACTTGGAGTCGAACTTCCGGATGACGCTATAATTGACAGAATCCTCCAGTCTCTCCCACCAAGCTACAAGGGTTTTGTGCTGAACTATAACATGCAAGGGATGGAAAAGACAATTCCCAAGTTATACTCGATGCTGAAATCTGCAGAAGTAGAAATCTAGAAAGAGCATCAAGTGTTGATGGTCAATAAGACCACCAGTTTTAAGAAGGGCAAGGGTAAGAAGAACTTCAAGAAAGACGGCAAAGCCGTTGCCGCACCCGGTAAGCCAAATATCGGGAAGAAGAAAAAGAATGGACCCAAGCCTGAGACTGAGTGCTTCTATTGTAAGGGGAAAGGTCACTGGAAGCGGAACTGCCCCAAGTACTTAGCGGACAAGAAGGCCGGCAACGTTAAAGGTATATATGATATATATGTTATTGATGTGTACCTTACCAGCGCTTGTAGTAGCTCCTGGGTATTTGATACCGGTGTTTTTGCTAACATTTGCAACTCAAAGCAGGAATTGTGGAATACGCGGAGACTGGCCAAGGACGAGGTGACGATGCGCGTCGGGAATGGCTCCAAGGTCGATGTGATCATCGTCGGCACGTTGCCTCTACATCTACCTTCGGGATTAGTTTTAAACCTTAATAATTGTTATTTAGTACCAGCTTTGAGCATGAATATTGTATCAGGGTCTTGCTTAATGCGAGACGACTGCTCATTTAAGTCAGAGAATAATGGTTGTTCTATTTATATGAGTGATATGTTTTATGGTCATGCTCCGCTGGTGAATGGTTTATTCTTGATGAATCTCGATCGTGATGTTACACATATTCATAGTGTGAGTACCAACAGATGTAAAGTTGATAATGATAGTCCCACATAGTTGTGGCACTGCTGCCTTGGTCATATCGGTGTTAAGCGCATGAAGAAGCTCCATACTACTGGACTATTAGAGTCTCTTGACTTTGTATCATTTGACACATGCGAACCATGCCTCATGGGAAAGATGACTAAGACTCCATTCTCAGGAATAATGGAGAGAGCAACCGACTTATTGGAAATAATACATGCACATGTGTGTGGTCCGATGAACGTTGAAGCTCGCGGTGGCTACCGTTATGTTCTCACTCTCACCGATGATTTGAGTAGGTATGGGTATATCTACTTGATGAAACACAAATCTGAGACGTTTGAAAAGTTCAAGGAATTTCAGAGTGAAGTTGAGAATCAACGTGACAAAAAAATTAAGGATCTACGATCTGATCGTGGAGGAGAATATTTGAGTCACGAGTTTGGCACACACCTAAGGAAGTGTGGAATTGTTTCACAACTAACGCCGCATGGCACACCGCAACGCAAGGAGTGTCTGAACGTCGTAATCGCACTTTATTAGATATGGTACGATCTATGATGTCTCTTACCGACTTACCGCTATCATTTTGCGGATACGCATTAGAAACTGCAGCATTCACTTTAAACAGGGCACCGTCTAAATCCGTTGAGACGACACCGTATGAACTATGGTTTGGCAAGAAACCTAAGCTGTCGTTTTTTAGAGTTTGGGGCTACGGTGCTTATGTGAAGAAACTTCAACCAGAGAAGCTCGAACCCAAAGTGGAGAAATGCGTATTCATAGGATACCCTAAGGAAACTATTGGGTATACCTTCTATCTTAGATCCGAAGGTAAAACCTTTGTTTCCAAGAACGGATCCTTTATAGAGAAAGATTTTCTCTCGAAAGAAGTAAGTGGGAGGAAAGTAGAACTTGATGAGGTAATTACACCCCCTCTCGAACCGGAGAGTAGCGCAGCGCGGGAAATTGTTCCTGTGGCGCCTACACCAACTGAAGAGGAAGTTAATGATGATGATCATGAAGCTTCGGATCAAGTTGCTACTGAACAGTGAAGGTCGACAAGGGTACGCTCCGCACTGGAGTGGTTCGGCAACCCTGTGATGGAAATCATGTTGTTAGACAATGGTGAACCTTTGAACTATGAAGAAGCAATGGAAGGCCCGGATTCCAACAAATGGCTTGATGCTATGAACTCCGAGATAGGATCCATGTATGAGAACAAAGTATGGGCTTTGGTGGACTTGCCCGATGATCGGCAAGCCATTGAAAATAAATGGATCTTTAAGAAGAAGACTGATGGAAACAATAATGTGACCGTTTACAAAGCTCAACTTGTCGCAAAGGGTTTTCGACAAATTCAAGGAGTTGACTATGATGAGACTTTCTCTCCCGTAGCAAAGTTGAAGTCAGTCCGAATCATGTTAGCAATTGCTGCTTTTCATGATTATGAAATTTGGCAAATGGACGTCAAAACAACGTTCCTTAACGGGTATCTTAAGGAAGAGTTGTATATGATGCAACCAGAAGGTTTTGTCGACCCTAAGAGTGCTAACAAGGTATGCAAGCTCCAACGCTCCATCTATGGGCTGGTGCAAACATCTCGGAGTTGGAACATTCGATTTAATGAGATGATTAAAGCGTTTGGGTTCATACATGTTTATGGAGAAGCCTGTCTGTACAAGAAAGTGAGTGGGAGCTCAGTAGCCTTCCTCATACTTTGTGTGGATGACATATTATTGACGGGGAATAATATAGAGTTGTTGGGGAGCATAAAGGCCTATTTGAACAAGAGTTTTTCAATGAAGGACCTTCGAGAAGCTGCATACATATTAGGCATCAAGATCTATAGAGATAGATCGAGAGGCCTCATAGGTCTTTCGCAAAGTACATACCTTGACAAGATATTGAAGAAGTTCAATATGGAAAACTCAAAGAAGGGGTTCTTGCCAGTTTTGCAAGGTATGAGATTGAGTAAGACTCAGTCACCGACCACAACAGCAGATAGAGAGAAGATGAGTACTGTCCCCTACGCTTCAGCCGTAGGCTCTCTAATGTATACCATGCTGTGTACCAGACCTGATATAAACTTTGCCATAAGTTTGGTAGGAAGGTACCAAAGTGATCCCGGTATGGAACACTGGATAGCGGTCAAGAATATCCTTAAGTACGTGAAGAGGACTAAGGAGATGTTTCTCGTTTATGGAGGTGACGAAGAGCTCATCGTAAAGGGTTACGTCGATGCTAGCTTCGACACAGATCCGGATGACGCTAAGTCACAGACCGGATACATGTATGTTTTGAATGGTGGGGCAGATAGCTGGTGCAGCAGCAAGTAAGAAGTCGTGGCAACATCTACATGTGAAGCGGAGTACATAGCTGCTTCAGAAGCGGCTCATGAAGGGATTTGGATGAAGGAGCTTATCACCGACCTTGGAGTGGTCCCAAGCACGTCTGGTCCGATGACAGTCTTCTGTGATAACACTGGGGCCATTGCCATAGCCAAGGAGCCCAGGTTTTACCGAAAGACCAAGCACATCAAACACCGCTACAACTCCATCCAAGACCATGTCCAGAGTGGAGTAATAGATATTTGTAAAGTGCACACGGATCTGAATATTGCAGACCCATTGACTAAAACTCTTCCTCGAGCAAAACATGATCAACACCGCAATGCTATGGATGTTTGATACATCACAATGTAACTAGATTATTGACCCTAGTGCAAGTGGGAGACTGTTGGAAATATGCCCTAGAGGCAATAATAAAATGGTTATTATCATATTTCCTTGTTCATGATAATCGTCTATTGTTCATGCTATAATTGTATTAACAGAAAACAGTAATACATGTGTGAATTAATAGATCACAATGTGTCCCTAGCAAACCTCTAGTTGGCTAGCTCGTTAATCAATAGATGATCATGGTTTCCTCATCATGGACATTAGATGTCATTAATAATGGGATCACATCATTGGGAGAATGATGTGATGGACAAGACCCAATCCCAATCATAGCACTAGATCGTATTGTTCGTATGCTAAAGCTTTTCTAATGTCAAGTGTCTTTTCCTTCGACTGTGAGATTGTGCAACTCCCCGATACCGTAGGAGTGCTTTGGGTGTATCAAACGTCACAACGTAAATGGGTGACTATAAAGGTGCACTACGGGTATCTCCGAAAGTGTCTGTTGCGTTGGCACGAATCGAGATTGGGATTTGTCACTCCGTGTGACGGAGAGGTATCTCTGGGCCCACTCGGTAGAACATCATCATAATGAGCTCAGTTTGACTAAGGAGTTAGTCACGGGATGATGTGCTATGGAATGAGTAAAGAGACTTACCGGTAACGAGATTGAACAAGGTATAGGTATACCGACGATCGAATCTCGGGCAAGTTCTATACCGACAGACAAAGGGAATTGTATACGGGGTTGATTGAATCCTTGACCTCGTGGTTCATCCGATCAGATCATCGTGGAACATGTGGGAGCCACCATGGGTATCCAGATCCCGCTAATGGTTATTGGTCGGAGAGTGTCTCGGTCATGTCTGCATGCCTCCCGAACCCGTAGGGTCTACACACTTAAGGTTCGATGACGCTAGGGTTATAGGGAATTGTTATATGAGGTTACCGAAGGTTGTTCAGAGTCCCGGATGAGATCACAGATGTCACGAGGAGCTCCAGAATGGTCCGGAGGTAAAGATTGATATATAGGATGGATGGGTTTGGCCGTCAGAAATGTTTCGGGCACCACCGGCAAAGTGACGGGACCACCGGGAGGGGCCAGAAGCCCCGGAAGGCTACATGGGCCAAGTGCGGGAGGGAACCAGCCCCTAGGTGGGCTGGTGCTGCCCCACACTCAGCCCAGGCGCACCAAAGAGGGAGAGAGGGGAAACCCTAGGCGCTGGTGGACCTAAGGCCCACCTAGGGGTGCGCCACCCCCTCTCCTCCGTGGCCGCCACCCCCCACTCCCATCTAGGGCTGCCCCCCTCATGGGGGAAACCATAAAGGGGGCGCCACCTCTCCCTTCCCCCTATATATAGTGGTTTTTTTGGCCTTTTGAGACACAGTTTTTCCATCTCTCTCGGTGCAGCCCTATCTCTCTTCTTCCTCCTCTCCCACAGTGCTTGGCGAAGCCCTGCCGGGAGACCTCGTCTCTCCATCGACACCATGCCGTCGTGCTGCCGGAGATCTTCCCCAACCTCTCCCTCCTCCTTGCTGGATCAAGGTGCGGGATACGTCACCGGGCTACACGTGTGTTGAACGCGGAGGTGCCGTGATTCGGCACTAGATCGGAATCACACCGCGATCTGAATCGCCGCGAGTACGACTCCATCAACCGCGTTCTAGCAACGCTTCCGCTTAGCGATCTTCAAAGGTATGAAGATCCACTCTCCCCTCTCTCGTTGCTGGTCTCTCCATAGGAAGATCTGAATATGGCGTAGGAAAATTTTGAATTTATGCTATGTTACCCAACATGTACACCTCGTCTCCGGGGTTGAACTCCACTTCTCTGCGACGAGAATCCGCATAGCTCTTCTGTCGCGACTTGTCGGCTTTCAGATGTTCCCTGACAAGTTGTACCTTGTTTTCCACTTCACGAAGAACGTCTGGCCCGAAAATCATTCCTTCACCAGTTTCGGACCAGTTGAGCGGGGTGCGACACTTTCGTTCATATAGCACTTCAAATGGGGCTATCTGGAGACTGGACTGATATCTGTTGTTGTATGAGAACTCAACGAATGGGAGACAGTCTTCCCGTTTGGTCCCATCACTACTGGAATCAGAGATTTTGCCGTCTGCCTATTCTTTGCCGTCAGCTAGCAGATGACAAAGACACTCTTTGCCATCAGCTTTAGCAAAACTGACGGCAAAGAACTAGCTGATGGCAAAGAAGGTCTTTGCCAGCAGTCAGCTCTTTGCCGTCCACGGCAGACGGAAAAGAAGGCGCCAGCAGACGGCAAAGAAGCTCATCTGGCCGGGGGAACCTTAGGTCAACCTACTCCCTTCTTTGCCGTCTGCTGGCTGACGGCAAAGATGCCAGAGGCAGACGGCAAAGAGTATAGACCCCTTTGCCGTGTGCCAGCAGACGGCAAAGGTCTTGAATTAGTAACGGCTGTCCCGCCCCCACCGCGGCCCTCTCTCTCTCTCAAACGGCCCCTCCCTCTCTCTCTCCTCCCCTGACGCCCAATGCCGCCACCACTGTAGCCCGGCCACCCCCGGCGTCGCCCTGAAGCCCCACAACCCCCGCCGCGCCCCGTGGTGCCGCCCCTCAAGCCCCACCGCCGGCGCCCCGTGGTGCCCCTGTTGCGCCCCCCGCTGCCCCACCCCCGGCGCCCCTGGTGGCGCCCCTGCAGCCCCACCGCCGGCGCCGCCGGCCCAGCCTCTGCCCCGCAGGCCTCGGCGCCGCCCCCACCGCCCCACTGCCGGTAAGCCCATCCACCCCCGCCCCCTTGATTTTTTATTTTTTGGTATTTAGTTCTTTGGAATTAGATTATAACTACCGGCATGATTTTTTATTGTTGTTGTAGTAGTTGTTCTTGTTATTGTAGTTGTTGTTGTTATTGTAGTTGTTGTGGCATATATAGTTTAGTTGGTAGGTTAGTTAATTAGTAGTTTTAGTGGTACTTTAGTTAGTTGGTAGATTTAGTTAGTTAATTAGTAGATTTAGTAGGTAGATTTTGTTTTGTTATTTAGTGGTAGATTTTGTTTTGTTATTTAGTGGTAGCTAGATTATTTTTTAGTTACTTAGTGGTAGATTCTGTTTTTTTTGCTGTTTAGTGCTATCTAGGTTTAGCGATAGGTTTAGTTAGTTTGGTTAGTTAGTTAGTTAGCTTACTAGAAAGAATAGGAAGAAGAAGAAGAGGAGGAGGAGGAGAAGAGGATAAGAGGAGGAGAAGGAGGAGGAGGAGGAGAAGAAGAAGAATAGGAGGAGGAGAAGAAGAGGAGAAGGAGGAGGAGAAGAGGAGAAGAAGAATAGGAAGAAGAAGAAGAGGAGGAGGAGGAGAAGAGGAGAAGAGGAGGAGGAGGAGGATAAGAAGAAGAAGAAGAATAGGAAGAAGAAGAAGAAGAATAGGAGGAGGAAAAGACAAAAAGAAGATCACATGTTTGGTATTTAGTATTTTGGAATTAATTAGTCCATTTAGCTCCAAAATACCATAATAAGTTCAAAATGGCACAAGAACGTTGGTTAGCTCATTAATATTATATACTTAGCTTGTTTTCCTCTAAAATGACATAATTGGGACATTTAGCTCAAAAAAGACATAATTAGATAATTTAGCTCCAACAAGAGGAGAAGAGGAGAAGAAATAGGCAAAATGAAAAGATAGAAGAAGAAGAAGAAGAGAAGAAGAAGAAGAGAAGAAGGAGGAGGAGGAGAAGGAGGAGGAGGAGGAGGAGGAGAAGGCCAAGGACCTTCTAGTCCTTCTCCTCCTCCTCCTTCTCCTCCTCCTCCTCCTTGATTTCTTCTTCTTCTCCTCCTCCTCCTCCTCTTTCTTCTCCTCTTTCATATTATCCTTGCAATTGCTTTAATTTCCCCAACAATGACATAATTAGTCCATTTAGCTCCAAAATACCATAATAAGCTCAAAATGGCATAAGAACCTTGGTTAGCTCATGAATATTATATACTTAGCTTGTTTTCCTCTAAAATGGGATAATTAGCCCATTTAGCTCAAAAAGACATAATTAGGTAATTTAGCTCCAACAAGAGGAGAAGAGGAGAAGAAATAGGCAAAATGAAAAGAAAGAAGAAGAAGAAGAAGAAGAAGAGAAGAAGGAGAAGGAGGAGGAGGAGGAGGAGGAGGAGGAGGAGAAGGCCAAGGACCTTCTATCCTTCTCCTCCTCCTCCTCCTTCTTCTTGATTTCTTCTTCTTCTTCTCCTCCTCCTCCTCCTCTTTCTTCTCCGCTTTCATGTTATCCTTGCTTTAATTAACCCAACAATGACATAATTAGCCGATTTAGCTCCAAAATACCTTAATAAGCTCAAAATGGCACAAGAACCTTGGTTAGCTCATGAATATCATATACTTAGCTTCTTTTCCTCTAAAATGACATAATTGGAATATTTGTGTTGATCAAAGGATTTACATGTGATAGTTGTCTCGTCGGTGTGAGGTCTGCTGTGCGAAGACCTGCCCGTGCGTTGTACGAGCTCCGCCCCTGCATTCGTGGGTCAGTACAAATTTCATCTCCTCCCCGCCCCCCTTCATTTACCGTGGCTCGGTTTCCGGATGAAACTTTCTAGATTTAGGTAATTCAATTAATTTATCAGTATGCGTGACCAGTATGCGTCTCCAGTTCGAAAGGGCGACATCTATAAATATGCATGTCTTTGCATATTTATAACCGCCATCCTTTCGAATTGTCCAACATTATCCATGGACAGCCCGAGTATGTGTAGATTGGGTTCGTGTTCCCGTATGCTGTGCTCTGGATCCGATGCGGAATTTCGTCAGTGCCTCCCTGTTGTTCTCCGGATGCACATCCTCTCTGTTTATTGCGGAGACGTGTATCAGGAGAACAGCGGGGAGGTGCTGCCGAAATTTTGCGTTGGATCCGGAGCAGAGCATGGGAAAACGAACCCAATCTACACATACTCGGGTGGGATTAGGACCTATCTTTACCTATTAGCGTGTAGGTTGCCTGGACGTAATAAAAATGGCGAACCTGATTAACCGATGAATATAAATGCTAAATTATATATAAATATATTTCTTCTGTCTTTAGTAGCTACGCAAGATGAGTGATCGTGCGTGGATGTATACCGGTCACCCTAGTCAGAAAGAGATGACGAAAGAATGGTTTTTAAAAACAAAGGAATTTGTGAAAGCCGCATTCGCAAATGGCCAGGAAAGAAACTATTGCCCCTGTCCTGGATGCGACAACTATAAAAAGACGACAGAGGCTGTAATGATTAAACACCTGCAGAGGAGGGGTTTTAAGCCTAATTATACGGTGTGGACATTTCATGGTGAGTCTATACAACGCACAAGAGCTGAGGTGGTCCGTCGTCGCACGGACGAGCATGGTACTGGGATCGAAGACATGGTGCAAGACTTTGATGATGCTCGGGATTCGGAAGATGAGATGGAGGAATCTGCAAAGGCCTTTTATGAAATGTTGGAGTCTTCAAAACGTCCTCTCCATGAGCACACTGAGCTCTGTCAGCTGGATGCAATTGCACAAGTAATGGCTCTGAAGGCTCAGTTCAACTTGGGAAGAGAATGCTACGACGCGATGATGACACTATTTGGACGTTTCCTATCCAAAGGCCATGTCATGCCTGCAAACCTGTACCAGTCGGACAAAATACTTCGTATACTTAAGATGCCCTATGAGAAGATAGATGCATGTGAGGAAGGATGTGTCTTATTTAGGAAGGAGTATGCACACTTGGACTATTGTCCCAATTGCGAGTCTTGTAGGTATCTTCTGGTAGACAACGGTATGGGTGAGAAGAGGCAGACCAAAATCGCAGCTAGTGTTCTTCGGTATATGCCAATCGTACCAAGACTTCAACGTCTTTTCATGGTCGAAGAGACAGCCAGACAGATGACATGGCACAAATTGGGCAAAAGAACCGAACTAGATGCGGATCGGAATAAGATGATGGTACACACATCGGATGGGGAAGCGTGGAAATATTTCGATGGATTGCATCAGGATAAAGCGGAAGATCCAAGGAATCCTCGAGTTTGTGCCGCCACGGATGGTTTTAATCCCTTCGGCATGACGGCAACCCAATACAGTTGTTGGCATGTATTTGTCATTCCACTCAATCTCCCCCCCCGGGCAGATTATGCACAGAAAGAACATATTTCTGACGTTGATAATTCCAGGGCCCAATTATCCGGGGAAGAATATGAATGTGTACCTGCAACCGCTTAAGGATGAATTGGAAGAAGCTTGGGAAAATGGGGTCAAGACATACGATGCCGCTAGAAAAGAAAACTTCAAAATGCATGTGTGGTACATGTACTCTATGCATGACTTGCCAGCGTATGCGCTATTCTCTGGATGGTGTGTGCATGGAAGGTTCCCGTGCCCCCAATGCAAGGAAGCTCCTCAGTTTCATTGGTTGCAGGAGGGTCGGAAGTATTCTTGCTTTGACTTGCATAGACAGTTCCTGGATCCTGACCATCAGTTCAGAAAAGACAAGAAGAACTTTACCAAAGGTAAAGTTGTCAAAAACTTGGCACCACCTGCGTTCACAGGCCAACAGATCCTGGATCAGTTAAACACCCTTGAGCCTGATCCAGAGCGTCCAGGGTATTTCAAGGGGTATAATTCAAAACATGCCTGGACTCACAAGCCATGCTTGTGGGATCTGCCTTACTTCAAAGACCTCCTTCTTCCACACAATATCGACATGATGCACACTGAAAATAATATCGGAGAGGCTATTTTTGGTACATTGTTCGACATAGATGGGAAGACAAAGGATAATATTAAGGCTAGAGTCGATCAAGAGACACTATGTCATAGACCGTTACAAAACATGCAAGAAGGCAAAGGAAAGCAGAAATGGTCGAAGCCAAAGGCCTGGTTCAATCTTGGAAGGCCAGCTATGAGGGAAATTATCTTGTGGGTCAAAATGCACTTGATGTTCCCCGATGGGTATGCAGCGAATCTAAAGAGGGGAGCGAGTCTTGAAAAATTAAAAATCTTTGGTCTCAAGAGTCATGATTGGCACATATGGCTAGAGCGGGTAATGCCGGTGATGTTACGTGGCTTTATTCCTGAGGATGAATGGCTAGTACTGGCGGAGCTGAGCTATTTCTTCCGTGTTCTTTGTGCGAAAGAATTGTCGCCTGGCGTGGTAGAAGACATGGAGGAGTTTGCACCGGAGTTGTTGTGCAAGTTATAGAAGATCTTTCCACCGGGCTTCTTTAATCCAATGCAGCATTTGATTTTACATCTACCGACCGAGGCAAGATTTGGTGGGCCCGTGCAAGATCGTTGGTGCTATGCAACTGAGAGGATGCAGAAGACCCTTCGAGCTAAATGTAAAAATAAGCATAGAATTGAAGCATCGTTGGCTGAGGCATTCATTACTGAGGAGGTGGCAAACTTTGTGACAGCACACTACGAAGCCAAAAATCATCATTTGCATAATCCGAAGCCTCGGCACAATGATGGAGACCCTAAAAAAGGTGGGTCCAACCTCAGCCTATTCAAAGGGAAGCTCGCACCAGCTGGTGCTTCGAAACCAATAACGTTGGATATCGAAGAATGGCGGAACATTTCGTTGTATATCTTTAACAACCTAACAGAAGTGCGGCCGTACATCGAATGAGTTCTCGGCACATTTTCCCGTAACTTCTAATTCATTTGAACTGCTCTTATTCCCGGATATTTCAAACAGCCGTTACGTCGTCAAATTCTCGGATGGAGCGGTGATCGAAAATGATTCCGTCGAAGAGTATGAGCTTCTGTCAAAGACAGGAGGCGGCTATCCCGGTTTCATCTCTTGGTTCAAACAAACGGTAATTATCAATAATGGACCATTTCATTCTTGGTCTAACTTGCGGCTAATGCAACAACCGTTTCGTATTAAACTTGTAGGCTAATTCAGAGTCTATGGACGCCGAATTGAGACAAGTTGCTAATGGTTTTGACTATAAGGTCCATTCATTTGAGAAATACAACATCAACGGGTATCCCTTTCGTACCTTTGGCAAAGAGCTATCTATGCCCGACCGGAAATCTACAAATTGTGGTGTCTCTTCTATCGGCGAAGGTGTTATCGAGTATTATGGAAGAGTTGAAGCAATTTATGAACTTCAATTCTATGGTGAAAACCCACCGAACGTTGTAGTCTTCAAATGCTATTGGTTCCAGCCGAAAAAGACTAGAAGGACTCATGAACATATAGGACTAGTCGAAATCAATCCAAACACCCATTTAGATGTTCCTGATGTCTATATTACGGCTCAACAGGCGACCCAAGTTTTCTATCTACCGTGGGCATGCCAAACGGATAAGAATCTGGAAGGTTGGTATGTTGTTTATGAAGTGCCGCCACATGTCAGACCACCTCTCCCAAATGAACAGGATTATGAACCTCACATTAACCCAAACACATATGATGGAGAATTCTTCCAAGAAGCTCATCTTTCCAAGAAACGTTTCAAGAACCGCCCTGCTTCATCCAAGAACATGGAAGTAGACAGCGACAATGAATCCGACTCCAGCCCTGAGCCGGAACCAGAAGACCTAGAACTCGTAGAGGTTACTGATGCGGATGACCTGTCAATGCTTCAACGGTTAAAGGAAGGCCTTTCACAACTTCACGCCGTTGAACCCGATGAGCACGTCATTCATGAAGACATGCGTGATAGTGATGATGATGATGCATTTATTGATGATGATTATTAGTTTGTAAGATTCACAACTTAAATTATATATATTTTAATCTTTATTATTCATGTACATATTGTTATTCATGTCAGTCATTCAATTTTTTTATGTTGTACTAATTTCTTTTAATCTTTATCATGGCAGGTGTTGAAAGATGGTGGGCGCGGGTCCAGAGTGCTCGACGGGTTCTTCCCAGGCGCCCCACACGAGGGGTGGTACTTCCCTTCCACCCCTATATCTCCGTAGAGCCTTGGCAGACAGTCTTTCGACACCAGCCGGGGGTTCTTCTTCGTCGGCGGCATTGCCCACTGGGAGAGGTGCTGGTCGGGTAGGGAGGAAGGGGAAGGACACAGGGAGAGGTGGTGGCCGCGGAAGATCCAGAAGGACTGTTGAGCCGTCCTCGCCACCACCACTAGCTCATTCACCCGAGCATAGGACTAGTCTGGTCGACCCGTTTGCGGAGGAGGCTACGGGGACTCCGATCCAGGAGCCTGGTGTTCACGGGCATTCGTCCCATGAGACTCCGGTCCAGGAGCAGCCTCGGGTCGAGGTGCATTCGGCCCAGGAGCAGCCAGAGGAGACTACGGTTCTGGAGGCTTCACCCGACGTGGAGAGGGCCGGATGGGAGCCTTGGTCGGATCGTACCGAGTTGCCAGATTGGACCGAGGGTCCGGGTGGCTTAGGGGGCGGGGATGGCGGGGATGAGCTTACGGATAGTGAGGGCGATGTGCAGGTGGACGGGGCCACCGTGTACAAGCGTGGTAGTACACGTCTCCCGGTCGCCCCGGCTACCCGCGAGCAGAGGCCGGTGATTAAACCTGAAGGAGATAGGTAAGTACATTTACCCTTTTTTTAGCTTTTGCCTTCAAGTTCGTTCAAATATCTAATGCGCTGACCTTATCATACTGCAGGGGATGGGTACACCCTCTTGGAGTCCGCAGGCTGAACTCCGTCCTTGGTGTGCTTTGCCGGACAAATTTCCCGGGGTTTGTCACGTTGCCTGGTGAGGGTCAGGTTCCTACACTAGGATTTACCTGGGAGCACTACCAGGCTGCACAGGCCCCGCCGAAGGAGATTATAGATGGTGTCTTGTGCCACACGAGGGCCGAGATGGTGATCAGGAGCTTTTGGGTAAATTATCCTTTTACAGAATCTAAAATTAACAATATACCTAATTATTGTACTAATCGGTGTTTTCACGTTTGATTGCAGACCTTCTATAGGTGTGAGGATGGATATGAGGAGGAGGCGGCCAGGGTTCTCGAGGTCGAGTGTAGGCGGTTACTACAGAACTTGCGCCATGAGGCTAGGCCACAGGCTATTCGAGATTACTACGCCACGCGTGGTATTAAGAAGGAGAAGAAGGATTGCCGCGAAAAGTTTCTGAAGAAGGAGCAATACATGAAGGTAATTACCTATTCTTAAGTCCTTCTACATAGTTTTCTTGATTTCATTCATAGGCGTAGCGCTTAAAATTCTTTCTAATAACTTACAGGTGCCCCCGAGATGGTGTGCGGATAAGATGGATTGTTGGGAGGCGTTGGTTGATGAGTGGTGCACAGGCAGCTGGCGAGCCGTCCACGAGAATGCGAAGGATCGACGTAGCCAAATGGTTGGTGTGTCACACCATCAAGGCAGCGCCAACTTACTTCAGTTTGTACGAAACTGGGTATGTGATTTGCTTCATGATTCACGCAATTCATTCTTGATGCTAATATTTTGTTCCTCTCTTTTAGGCGCATCACAATAAGACTGAGATGCCACACTGGTACGACCTTTATGGCATGGCCCATACTGCCTCGTACAAGAAGGCGAAGGCATTCTCTAAGTCTGATCTGGATGATCCCAGTAACTTCACCAACATATCATCCACCAGAAGCTCGTGGCATACAGGGACGCGGGGAAGGCTACGAAAGGGGATGACTTTAACCCTAGCCAGGAACCTTTGGATCCAGAGCTGGTGATGATATCTGGTGGCGGGAGGCCCCATGGATCGATAACCATTGGAGATGGGATAATACGTTGTCCACTCACTCTTCCGGAGATCAAGGCGCGCCAGTCGAGCAGATGTCCTGAGATAACGCCTCGTCCACGGCCAGTCGAACTTGCCATCGAGGTTAGTTGTACGGACTAAGAACACTTTCATCCATTTCATTATGTGTGTCACCGTAGATCATTACTGTGGTAACGAGGAATGGTTTTTCAGGCTGCTCTTCAGAAAGAGAGAGCAGCAAACTAGGCTGCTCTTGAGAAAGAGAGATTGGCAAGCCAGGCTGCTCTTCAGGCTGCTCTTGATGAGAGGGACCAGACCACGGCACGATTGCTTGAGGAGGAGAGGGCCCGGAATGAGGTGGGTCAACGGGCCCTGTACGAGCGTTTTGTGGTATGTTTTTTTCACATTAGCCAAATCATGTGTGTAATGTCTGTTTCAATACTAACTAATACGACCCACTCTTCAAGGTCTGTGCGAGAAGAGCGGTCAAGT
This sequence comes from Hordeum vulgare subsp. vulgare, assembly GCF_904849725.1. NCBI lineage: Eukaryota > Viridiplantae > Streptophyta > Magnoliopsida > Poales > Poaceae > Hordeum > Hordeum vulgare. The sequence goes on along the minus strand of NC_058524.1, from coordinate 345,747,349 downwards.
CCCTCCGCCGATGCCCGTCTTCTCTTCGATTGGCACGGCGAGAATTATTATAAACTAGTATTAATAATTGAGTGTCATCATGCTAACTGAGACATTGCAAAATATCTTTTCTGCAGAATAACTCCCGAGCGGCATCGCACGACCCTTCTCCAGGGCAACCGTCTCCAAATGAAGCCGGTGTGAGCAACCATGGTGTTTCTCCTCCTTGATGACCACTATGGTAAGTTTCTCCTCCAAACTTAGCTTTTTTCCTCTAAAATGAGATAATTAGCCCATTTAGCTCGAAGAAGACATAATTAGGTAATTTAGCGCCAACAAGAGGAGAAGAAATAGGAAAAATGAAAAGAAAGAAGAAGAAGAAGGAGGAGGAGGAGGAGGAGGAGGAGGATGAGAAGGCCAAAAGGTCCTTGGCCTTCTCCTCCTCCTCCTTCTTCTTAATTTCTTCTTCTTCTCCTCCTCCTCCTCTTTCTTCTCCTCTTTCATATTATCCTTGCTTTAATTAACCCAACAATGACATAATTAGCCCATTTAGCTCCAAAATACCATAATAAGCTCAAAATGGCACAAGAACCTTGGTTAGCTCATTAATATTACATACTTAGCTTGTTTTCCTCTAAAATGACATAATTGGAACATTTAGCTCAAAAAAGATATAATTAGATAATTTATCTCCAACAAGAGGAGAAGAGGCGAAGAAATAGGCAAAATGAAAAGATAGAAGAAGAAGAAGAAGAAGAGAAGAAGAAGAAGAGAAGAAGGAGAAGGAGGAGGAGGAGGAGGAGGAGGAGAAGGCCAAGGACCTTCTAGTCCTTCTCCTCCTCCTCCTCCTTGATTTCTTCTTCTTCTCCTCCTCCTCCTCTTTCTTCTCCTCTTTCATATTATCCTTGCAATTGCTTTAATTTCCCCAACAATGACATAATTAGTCCATTTAGCTCCAAAATACCATAATAAGCTCAAAATGGCATAAGAACCTTGGTTAGCTCATTAATATTATATACTTAGCTTGTTTTCCTCTAAAATGGGATAATTAGCCCATTTAGCTCAAAAAAGACATAATTAGGTAATTTAGCTCCAACAAGAGGAGAAGAAATAGGCAAAATGAAAAGAAAGAAGAAGAAGAAGAAGAAGAAGAAGAGAAGAAGGAGAAGGAGGAGGAGGAGGAGGAGAAGGCCAAGGACCTTCTATCCTCCTCCTCCTCCTCCTCCTCCTTCTTCTTGATTTCTTCTTCTTCTCCTCCTCCTCCTCCTCTTTCTTCTCCACTTTCATATTATCCTTGCTTTAATTAACCCAACAATGACATAATTAGCCCATTTAGCTCCAAAATACCATAATAAGCTCAAAATGGCATAAGAACCTTGGTTAGCTCATGAATATTATATACTTAGCTTGTTTTCCTCTAAAATGGGATAATTAGCCCATTTAGCTCAAAAAAGACATAATTAGGTAATTTAGCTCCAACAAGAGGAGTAGAGGAGAAGAAATAGGCAAATGAAAAGAAAGAAGAAGAAGAAGAAGAAGAGAAGAAGAGAAGAAGGAGAAGGAGGAGGAGGAGGAGGAGGAGGAGAAGGCCAAGGACCTTCTATCCTTCTTCTCCTCCTCCTCCTTCTTCTTGATTTCTTCTTCTTCTCATCCTCCTCCTCCTCTTTATTCTCCTCTTTCATATTATCCTTACTTTAATTAACCCAACAATACCATAATAAGCTCAAAATGGCATAAGAACCTTGGTTAGCTCATGAATATTAGATACTTAGCTTGTTTTCCTCTAAAATGACATAATTGGAATATTTAGCTCAAAAAAGACATAATTAGGTAATTTAGCTCCAACAAGAGGAGAAGAGGAGAAGAAATAGGAAAAATGAAAAGATAGAAGAAGAAGAAGAGATGAAGAAGGAGGAGGAGGAGGAGGAGGAGGAGGAGAAGGCCAAGGACCTTCTATCCTTCTCCTCCTCCTCCTTCTTCTTCTTGATTTCTTCTTCTTATGCCATTTTCTTTCTTATCCTCTTTCATATTATCCTTGCTTTAATTAACCCAACAATGACATAATTAGCCCATTTAGCTCCAAAATACCATAACAAGCTCAAAATGGCATAAGAACCTTGGTTAGCTCATGAATATTATATAGTTAGCTTGTTTTCCTCTAAAATGACATAATTGGAATATTTAGCTCAAAAAGAAGGAGAAGGAAGAAGAAGAAGAAGAAGAGAAGAAGAAGAGAAGGAGAAGGAGAAGAAGAAGAAGGAGGAGGAGGAGAAGGAGGAGAAGAAGAACGAGAAGGAACCCTCCTTCTTCTCCTTCTTCTTCTCTCCTTCTTCTCCTCATTCTTCTCCTTCTTCTTCTCTTCTTTTTTCTTCTTCTCCTCCTCCTCCTCCTTCTCCTTCTCCTTCCCCTTCCCCTCCTCCTCCTCCTCCTTGTTTTTCTTCTCCCTGTTCTCTTCTTGCTTCTTCTCTTTCTTCTTCAATTTAGCTTATTTGTCATATATATGTTCTTCTTCTTCTTCTTCTGACTTTCTTATTCCCATTTTGCAGATTGGATGTACTACATGCATGGAAGCTGGCGTTGGAGTGCTTTAGTTTCCGTTTTTATTTGAGTTGATGAACAATGTGTTGGTTCTTTGTATGTGTTGATGAACAATGTGTTGATGAACAATATATGTGCAACTATATGTATGTACATATATATGGATGAAACTTTGTATGTGTTGGTTCTTTTGATATATGGGATGTACGTTGATGAACAAATGGCATTGATGAGATTTATATGTATATCATATATGTGTTGTGATCTATTTATGATATATGTGCTATGAATTATATGTATATGTGCTGTGAAATAGAAAAACTAAATAAAAATGTGACAATATAGGCTCTTTGCCGTCTGCCAGCTGATGGCAAAGGCCTTTGCCGTCAGCCAGCCGACGGCAAAGGTGCCACGTGGCGCCCAGCTGTGCAACCTGGGCAGTAGCAGCTGGCCATATAGTATCTTTGCCGTCTGCTCCCTGGGGGGCAGACGGCAAAGAAGAGGGCACAGAGGAGGGGGGAGGAGGAGGCAGACGGGAAAGAGTGGAGAGAGGGGGGGAAGGACCCGGCAGACGACAAAGATTGACGGGGAGGCAGACGACAAAGATGGAGGGGAGGGGAGGGGAGGGGAGGAGAAGGCAGACGACAAAGATTGACGGGGAGGCAGACGACAAAGATTGACGGGCAGGCAGACGACAAAGGCTCTGTTAACCCCTAACAGAGGCAACGCCTGTCGGCTGCCGTCTCAAAAGCTTTGCCAACTGCTCCTAATGAAAGCCGACGGCAAAGAACTTTGTCGTCCGCTTTGGGGGGGGGGGCTGACGGCAAAGAAGGTCCTATGCCGTCGTAGGCTGACGCAGAAATTTTGCCGGCCATGACAATCTTTGCCATCTGTGGCATTGTCTTTGCCGTCAGGGATACTGTCTTTGCCGTCTGTGATGGCAGACGACAAAGAAGGTGATTCCTGTAGTGCATGTGCTAAGACACAAGCACAGAGCATATCCTCAAGTATCTGATTCACTCGCTCTGTCTGTCCGCCCGTCTACGGGTGGAAGGCGGTGCTGAAAGAGAGCTTGGTTCCCAGAGGTTCTTGGAACTTCTTCCAGAATTTTGAGGTGAATTGCATGCCTCGATCGGATACAATTTCCTTGGGAACTGCATGGAGGCTCACAATACGCTCAATGTAGAGACTAGCCAGCTTGTCACCACCATAAGTGGTACTGACTGGAATGAAGTGATAGACCTTGGTCAGATGGTTGACAATGACCCATATGGAGTCATGGCCTCTGCTGGACCAAGGTAGACCAGTGACAAAGTCCATGTCGACTCGGTCCCACTTCCATTCGGGCACCTGGAGAGGTTGTAGCAATCGAGCAGGTCCCTGATGCTCAGCCTTGACACACTGGCACACATCGCACTTGGCGATATAGGAAGCTATTTCCCTTATCATGCCATGCCACCAGAACCTTTTCTGGAGGTCTGGATACATCTTGGTCCCACCGGGGTGAATTGAGTAGGATGTGTCGTGGGCCTCTTGCAAGATTAAATTCTTGAGTTCAGCCTTGTTGGGTACACATAATCGTTTCCCAAACCACACGACTCCTTGTTTATCCACTGAGAATTTTGGGTCCTTGCCTTCCTGGATCTTCTTCTTGATGCCTTCAATACTCCTGTGCCCCTTCTGGGCCACTTTGATGTCGTCTGCCAGAGTGGGTTTGACTTTGAGGTTAGCTAGGAATCCTGGTTCAACTAGCTCCAACCCGAAGCTCTCCAGCTCATCATATAAGGCGAGTAGCCTTTCCTTGAGCATAGCATTCAAGGTGCAGTTCTTCCGGCTTAAGGCATCGGCCACCATATTGGCCTTACCGGGGTGGTATTGAATGCTGAGGTCGTAGCCTTTGATCAGTTCCAACCATCTTCGCTACCTCATATTCAATACCCTTTGAGTAAAAATATAATTCATACTCTTGTGGTCGGTGTATATTTCACATACCTTCCCCAGAAGGTAATTCCGCCATGTCTTCAGGGCATGCACTACTGCTGCCAACTCAAGGTCATGAGTGGCGTAGTTCTCCTCATACGGGCGCAACTGCCATGAGAGGTAAGCCACGACCCTGCCGTCTTGCATTAGGAAACCACCGAGCCCGGTTCTTGGGGCATTACAGTATATTATGAACTTCTTGGGGCATCACAGTATATTAGGACCCTGCCGTCTTGAGGCATCACAGTATATTATGAATTCCTTGTTGATATCTGGAGTAGCCAGCACCGGGGCGGTAGTCAACCTCTTCTTCAGTTCCTGGAAGCTTTCTTCGCACTCCGGCGTCCATTCGAACTTCTTACCCTTCTTCAAGAACTAAGTCATTGGTCGGGCAATGCGGAAGAACCCTTCCATGAACTTGCGGTAGTATCTCGCGAGTCCGAGCAAGCTTCTGACTTCCTTCACGTCGATTGGTGACTCCCAGTTGGTTACCGTGGTAATCTTGGAAGGATCGACTGCCAATCCGTTTGCCATCATGGTATGACCCGAGAATCCAACTTCGTGCAAGCAGAATTTTCATTTGCTAAACATGGCATAAAGTTGGTGCTCTCGAAGCTTTTCCAACACTAGCCTCAAGTGTTGCTCATGTTCTTCTTCGGACTTGGAGAAGATTAATATGTCTTCAATGAAGATGACGACAAACTTATCCAGGTATTCCACGAAGACTTTTTTCATGAGGTACATGAACTATGTTGGTGCATTGGGCAACCCAAATGGCATGACTGTGCATTCGTATAGACTTTACCGGGTCACGAATGTCGTCTTAGGTATGTCCTCGGGTCGGATCTTCAGCTGGTAATATCCATATCTGAGGTCGATCTTGGAAAATACCTTGGCACCATTTAATTGGTCAAATAGGTCTTCAGTCTTGGGGAGTGGGTTCTTGTTCTTTATCGTGACTTCATTGAGGGAACGGTAATCGACGCAGAGCCTAATAGTCCCATCCTTCTTGGACACGAATAGAACAGGTGATCCCCAAGGTGATGCACTCGGACGAATGAATCCCTTCCCGAGTTGCTCATCCAAGTGCTTCTTCAACTCTGCTAGCTCTTCGGATCCCATCCTATAAGGATTCTTATAGATAGGCCTTGATCCGGGCATGAGCTCAGTGATGAACTCGATGTCTCAGTCAGGAGGCATCCCAGGTAGCTCATCAGGAAAGACGTCCGGGTATTCACAGACTAGTGGCACTCGGTCCAACTCTTCTTCCGAAAGGCAATTAACCTGAGGGACTTGAGTGGAGGTAGGTTCAAGGACATACTTGACTTTGACCCCTTGGTCACTTGTCATGGTAATAGCCCTCTTGGCGCAGTCCAGTATACTTTGGTGCCTGGCCAACCAGTCCATACCGAGGATCACGTCCAAGCCTTGCGACTTAAGGACGATGAGTTCTGCTAAGAAGCTTATCCCATTAATGTTGATCCCGACTCCTCTACATCCTAGGTTGGTCCTTAGCACTGCTCCCGGGGTATGTACTACCATTTGCCCATTAAGGAGGGTAGGCTTCAAATCACATTTTTCCGCAAACTTTTGGGCGACAAACGAATGCGAAGCACCACAATCAAACAATACTATTGCTGGGGTGGAGTTGATGAGGAACGTACCCAGAATGCAGTCCAGGTCCTCCTGGGCTTCTTCTGCGGAGATGTGATTCACGTGTCCCCTGCTGTGATACTGCTGGTTGCGGGGAGCCTGGTTGCCATTTGGCGCTCGATGACCTTGTCCTTGATTTGGCGGATTGGGGCGCGGTGCATCGGGCTTCGTGTTGGGGCACTTCTTGGAGTAGTGCCTAGTCTGACCACATCCAAAGCAGGTAACCTGCCCTTGGATGTTGGGCTTGACCCCACTGCTGTTGGGTGGATTGATTGCTGGCTTGGGGTTGGCATGCTGCTGGGGCTGGTAGTTCTGGCGGAACGTTGGTGCGTTGTACTGATGTTGCTGATAGCTGGGTCTTGCTGGGGCGGATTGCCATGGACGTGCCTTCTGGTTACTCGAACCTCCATTTCCCATCAGCTTACGCTTGCGAGTGTCATCCATTGCATGTCGCTTATCTTCTAGCATGAGGGCTGTGTTTACCAGGTCAAAGAAGGTCCGACATTCACATACAACAAGCTGGTACTGAAGCGACTGTTGAAGTCCCTCCATGAAGCATTCCACCTTCGCAGCTTTAGTGTTGATGTCTTCTGGTGCATACCTTGACAAAAGGTTAAAATTTTCTGCAGGTACTCCTTGACCATCTCGTTGCCTTTCCTTAGAGCTCGGAATTTCCGCTTCTTAAGGGTCATCATTTCAGGGGGAATGTGAGCAGCGCGGAATCATTTCTTGAAGACAGTCCAAGAGATAGCATGTCCTCCCCACATGATCTGGAACCCGTCCCACCAAGCCCTGGCCGTGCCTTCGAGACAATGAGAAGCATAAAGGACTTTCTCGCGGTCGTCGGTGAATTTAACGATCGCGAGGAGGTCTTCTATGGTGCGGATCCAGTCATCGGCATCCAATGGTTCAGTTGTCTCCGTGAATATGGGAGGCGTAGACGGACAAAATCATTGTTTTGACCTTCTCAGCAAATATGGGCACAAAATGAACTCGCCACGAAACAATTTCATGATCTAACCTTTTTTAGAAATGTTGTAATCCGTGGCATTGCAGGTGTACTATGAAACGCCAGTGCAATGCGGTGTTTCCTGCCAGCACAGCAAGGCCATTGTACTATGGCATCTATTGCCATCACTGCAACGCCAACCTCCCTGACGTTTCTAGGAGCGATATCTGCCCCAGCCCGCTCCATCGCCCACCAACCACCGTTTCTTCCTCTGTTTCCAGCGAGGCTAGGCGAAAAACTACTCCCTCCTCCTCTAGATCCTCCCTTCGATCTCGCTCCTCCCTCAACCGTTTTGTGGGTTCTTTGGGGCAAATCGAAGAGGCCGGTAAGCTCCTCCAATCCCTCCAATTAGTTCTTGCAATAACTTCGTATTTGTGGAGTTTTTTTTTGCACTAGGTGTAACCTAGGTTTTGAAGTAAAATCAATTTTGTGATGGTTAATGCCTATGTTTTCAAGTAAAACTAAATTTGTGATGGTGAATGCCTAGGTTTTTGGCACTAGGTGTAGTATTTGGTGGCACTTGGTGTAACCTAGGTTTTTTCATATTATTGGCACTAGGTGTAGGCCTAGGTTGTGTTCATATTATTAGCACTAGGTGAATGCCTAGTTTTTTGGCACTAGGTGTAGTGTGATTGTTTTTCGCACTAGGTGAATGCCTATAAGAATGTGTTCATATTATGTAGGATGTTTCAGCCGGATAAATATCCAGGCCTTGATGATTTCCACGAGCAGAAGCATCGTGCGGTGCTAGTGGAAAGAGGAGAGGTAATTATCCTAGTCTTGATGATTATTTTTCTATATTCTATGATTTTCATACTATGACAAGTTGAGAGAAGTAACAAATTATGCATTTTATTGTTTAGGTTCCTCCACTACTTCAGTTGATGGGGCACAACCCGAATGAATCTCTCTTATATGACCCTCGGTATGAGGCTTATTTTAGAAGAATGGATCTTCTTCAGTTTGTGCTCAACTTCAAAGGCACACCACCATGGTTGAACGCCATGGCCCTTACCGCCCTTACGGACCGTTGGAGGTCGGAGAAGCACTCATTTCACCTTCCTCTTGGTGGGATGACCGTAACTTTGGAGGATATTGCTATGATCACCGGGCTTCCGATTGAGGGCAGGACTCTTACACGGAAGGTTAGGTCTGATGGGTGGCGACAACGGGTTGCATCATTGGTTGGTGTTGAACCTGAGCCGTGGACTCATGGAACCAGGAAGGATCCTAGGCGATCCGACATGTTGTTCTCGTGGATACATAAACATTTTCGCAAGTGCCCAGAGGATGCTAGTAGGGATGTTGTGGAGAGGTACGCCAGGGCTTACCTCTGGAATCTTTTGACCCAAGTGGTGTTTTCGGATGGCACGGGGGACACAGCCTCGTGGATGTTCTTGGATCCTCTTCGTGACTAGGATGTTAAGTGGAGTTGGGGTTCGACGGCACTATCCTTCTTGTACCGTCAGGTACTGTTTAATATGATGCCTTTTCATTTTATTAAATAGGTATTTCCGTGTGTTCGGTTAACGTGTGTGCATATCTGCAGTTGGATGGAGCATGTATGAGGAGTAAGCTGACGTCCACTCTTGAAGGTTTCGTTTGGGCCCTACACGTTTGGATGTGGGAGCGTATCCCTGTTGGTCGTAACCTCAGCCTTCCTCCGGAAGAACCTTGGAAGTACTCTTTTGACGGGGATGAGGAGTGGTACCCCACTATCGCACACACATGGGCTAATGTCCAATGGCCGAGTATCGCAGTTATGGGGCGGTACAAGGCATACATAAGTGAGTTTGACATGCTCACTTATGAACATGTAATTAGCCAAATGCTTTAGCATCTTTTCTGAAATTTTTTCGTGCATGGGCGAGTGACTTGTTGTGATGTAGGTCGATTGGAGGCCATACACGGTCTTAGGTAGTTCTCTCTGAGCAATATGTGCCTTCGTGACCAACATCTTTGGTGTGTGCGGTGCCCCATGATATTTTTTTGCGGTGGAGTGACATCTTCCTCACCGTGTTTCAAAGCAGTTCGGAGTCCAACAACACAGCCCGCCGGATCACGCCGAGACAAGTGTGGTGCTACATAAGTGAGTTTTTTGTACCACCTGTTGATAAATGTCTAACACGAGAAAATGGAACTGATGTATTATTCTAATGCTTTATAGGACAAACCGACAAAACAATAAGAGTGTCATAAATTGGGAGGAGCACCACATTATGTGGGAGGACATGTGGAACGCTCAGAGGAATGCTCGAGTTGAAATTGATCTAACACCCGACACTAACGAGGCGCATATTTAAGGCATTTGGAGTGGATTCGTAAAGAGTACAGAGTTATCCACAAGGTTGCTTGGACTCGTTCCGATTGCTTGGACTTACTGCCAAGTCAGGCTACTGATGCTACATTCAACAATTCTATTAGGGAGACAGTTGGAGCGCATCTTGACTATGGCCCTCTCCATGACTGAGTGGTACGCCCCTCCTTTGAAATATGAACATGTGTCATTTTTTCGTGGGTGATCTGTCACATATGTTTTATCCAGGGCACGGAGCTATGGAGATGTATCAACGATAGTAATGTGGTGCTTGGCCGTGCCTCAGGTCCAGAAATGGACGGGCTTGTTAGAAGTACTCTACAGGTTAGATGCCTTGTTAACCGTTGTTTTATTTTTCGTAGCTCTGTTATAATATTAACATGTCAATGTCTTTTCTTGTGCAGAAGGTCGCCAATCGATGCTGCACACGAGCCGCTTTACTTTCTTGCCACAGTGTTTCATCCACCAATGTGCTGGCACGTGCTCAGGACAGAATGGATGTGCATTCTTCCGCTCGTTCGTCTTCCAGCCGACCACGTGCTTCTACCCCTCGTCCGTCTTCCAGCCGACCACATGCTTCTTCGAGATGAGCACATATCGAGGAAGTTGAAAAAGAAGAGGAGACAGACAACGAGGCCATGGATCCGGACTTCATGGAGTTTGGGACTTCACAGATGGAAGACGCTCCGTAACCAACTCAACCTACTCAGTCGATAGAAGAAACACGTCGAGCTAGCTCAAGGATCATCCAACATCCTGGCTGGCAGAATACTCCAGAGGGTTACGTCACTAAGGGCATGATGCCTGCTAACAGAGGGAGGAAGTGAAGTACACACAATGGAGTTCCCATAAATGTGAACTTGTCATGTTGTTTGAAGTATTTATGAACTTGGCTTGTAGTTTCAAGTATGATCTATTAGTGTTATGTCGTTTGAACTATGAACTATTAATGTCATGTCATTTGAAGTATTTATGAACTTGGCTTGTAGTTTGAAGTATGAACTATTAGTGTTATGTCGTTTGAAGTATTTATGAACTTGTCATGCTGTTTAGAGTGTCAATATCTGGGCATAGACTGTGAACATTTGGGTTTATTTGGGTATAGAATTGGGTATATACATTTGGGTCTATTTGGGTATGGACTTGGGTATAAACATTTGGGTCTATTTGGGTATAGACTTGGGTATAAACATTTGGGTTTAGAGCAAAACAGGGTAGAAACGCCAGCCTAGTTGGCGTTTGAAGTAGAGGCTGCAACGCCAGGCTCCCCTAGCGTTTCCAACCCATATGCAAACGCTGCAAGGAACCATAGTTGGCACCTACTGGTTTAACGGAACGCCAACACCTCTGTGGCATTTGAACAGGAGGCAGGAACGCCAGGTGCTATGGCGTTTCCAGCCCACATTCAAACGCATTGGTCAGTTGCTTGGCCTTCCAAGTCTTCCCGTACTTGACCTTATATCCAAACCTCTCATAAACCGAACTCATTAACAACTTCACTTTAATGGTTGGATCCTCAACTATATGTTTCTGGTATTTATAATCGATGAATTCCGAGGTTAGCTGATGGTGTGTTGTCGGTGCTTCATCGGTCGGCGGTGTGCATTGGTGAGTTGCACTGCAACTACTTATCTTCCACCAACCATCTTTTGTGAGTCTTCTATTCACTTTCCATTTGCATTTTTCTACCTCGCATTTCACGGTGTATCGCTTGTTGTAGTCCGAGTGAACAACTATGAAAGGCCTGTAGTGTTTGACAGCATACTCACACAATCACATCTTGAATTCTAGCATGAGCTCGAACATCAAACCTTTCTTTAGGTAAGATGTAGAAATCGCGTCGGGTGTGCTACTTGGGAACATTCTAGCCTCAATTGTCTTGCTCATGCCACCGTCGACTATAACCTTATCTACAAGGCTAACATCACAAAACAAGGGAACTTTGTGATCCCTACCGGTGATTTTTGTAAAACACTCCGCTTCTTTCTCAGTGAAGCCATCCTCGCCCAACTCATTCACCGGGCCTTCATCATGTGACTCATCCACAGAAGCACGCTGATACACAATGTCAGGATCTATGTCATCATGCCTTACTTGATCCTCTACATCACCAACAATGTTGTGGTGCCTCTCATACTCTTCGTCGGAGTCATGACCATCATCTTTGATCGGTGCACTACCTCCGAACTCATATTGGGTATACTCGTTGACTTCCACTTCAACTTTATGCTCAACAATAGGTGTCACACTACTAATCGGGCTCAAATCAGGTACTAAGGGTTGGTTCAAGTCAACATGCAAAAGAGGAGCCCTGACCACCTTACTTGCAAACACTTCGAGTGACTTGACTACCGAGGATGCAACAACCTCCTTGTATGTAACCCAATGCAAATTGGAATTGGTACGCATTGTCTTCATTCGACACTTTTGTGCCGACCCAACATCATATCTTCCTAATAATTCAACTTGGTCACTTGGATCAACCCACTTCAATCTTATCCGTGTTTCTTCCACAACCTCTTCATAAGTAGGACTCTTAAGAAATATAAACTCTTCCTCATAATTGTCAACAATATCAACATTCATGAATGCCTCTTTGTCAACATAATGAATATTCACAATCTTGTCCATCTAAAAAAGTAACAAAAGTACCAATGCTAAGTACACCACATTCCTAAAAAAACAACTAAGAAACATCTATGTTCATCTAAATTAAGCATTACCCTAACCATAACCCTAACCATAAACCTTAACAATAAGCATAACCCAGCCAATACAATGCAACATTATTGGAACAACTATAACCATTAGTATACAGTAAGAACATTACATTTTGGAACGATGATCAAAACTAGGGTTAGAAAACACATGAACAAAAAACCACCCAAATACACAAATCCAACCAATGAAAATTTAGGAGATGAAGGAGATTACCTCAAGCAATGGAAATGACACCGGATCCACAGACCAAATCAATCCTTTTGGAAGGATTTGAGAGGGAACTAGTGGGGGAGAAATGGTGAAAAAATGGGCTGCAGCTCGGGGGAGAGGTGGGAGAGAAGAGAGTGAGTGGAATGGTAGCCTGGTGGGGGAGGGTGGGGCTCAAATAAATACCTCAGGCAGAAACGCCATGATGCCTGGCGTTGCACCCCAACATGGAAACGCCATGGTGGCTCGCGTTGCACCCCAGCAGAAACGCAAACTAGTGTGGCATTGCAGAAGTGTACAAACGCGAACTAGTATGGTGTTTCTTAGTTGACTAGGAACGCCACGGGTTCTGGCGTTTCTAAAAGGGTCAAAACATGAAATTCTTTTCCGACGAGTTCGTTCTATGCAATATTTTCGTCATGTGGGTCAGAACAGTGATTTTGTCCGGCCTAGTCCTCATGAACTCAGACAGAGTGGAGCGATCGTTGTCATTTCCGTTTTGTGGCGGATTGTTCACTAAGACTTGAGCCAACTGCTGGATGGAGGCATTGTTGGCTTGACATTCCTCCCGGAGAGTCTGGAGCAACCGAGCCACTGTCATGCTCTCCGAAAGAGGCGGTGATGGGGGAATGTCGCCTTGCTGCTGCTCAGGGTGATCTCCAGCTTGGGCAGACCCACCGGTTCCTGGGTGCTGGCTAGAAGTGCTAGTGTTGGGGTTGCCGAAGGTGCAGGTGCGAGTAGAAATCACCATCCTGTTTGGGAGCAGACAGGTCAATATTCCGAAGTGGTCGGGGAATCATAAGAGATGGCGCTCCTAGATAAGGGGGTTTGGTACCGTGCAAGTGTGTGAGACAAATAAAAAGGTTTTGAGAAACCTCATGCAAATACTTAATTAAAACAAGTGATCTAGTCGCTTACAAGCTGCCTAAGGCAGAAATGCGGCTTGCATGAAATCATGAACATGAAACATACAACACTCGTGGTTCTCATGAACCGATACACAGAATCGACTTCGTGGGGAGACACCTAACTTGCCTAAGACGTTCCTCTAAGTGGCGAACTGCTCGGTCTCATATGCAGGTTCTACAGGGTCTTCGTCTTCGTCCTCGTTGGCATTTTCTTCGTTCAAAGGTGTGGGGGATAGAAGAGGTCCATCACGGCGTCGCATTGTTGTCGAAGCGGTGAGGAGTTCAGTGTATTCCTCCGCGGTCAGGCGACGACTCTGTACAGGAGTGGCCTGGAGCGGTGGTATTTCTCCTCGGAAGGCAATGGTAGGCTGCCCTCCGGGTGCTCCTTCCTTCCTGACCTTGCAGGTCTGCATCTTTTCTAGTCGGAGTAGGTCCTTGACTTGGTGTAGTTCTTGGCGAAGCGTCACAGATTTCTTGATCAGAAGATGAGTCAGGGTGTCGGCGGAGAGGCTGTAGTAGGTCCGAAACCTGAGTGGCGTTCCGTATTCCGGGGATGGGTTGAGTGTACAGCTCCCATCAGTTCCGTCCTTAACAAAAGGCAGGTGATGAGTAGCTGGCTCGTTTGCCATCTCGGGAAGGATATCATGGAGATGCACGAGCGCCTCTCGTGCTGCTGTCTCCACTACCAACATCAGATTCTCCATCTGCGGTCCTTCAAAGAACCAACTAGTTGGGGACTCGTTTGTCTTCATTATCATGTCCACGTGATATTCATTTGTGTCGGTGTTGACCCAGTGCTCATGGTAGAGAAAAATGGGTGTGAGGCGTACTTGACACTTCTCCAGGATGTCTCCCAAAAGTAGGGGAAAGCCAGTTTCTAGAAACATCTCAGGTACGACGACCATCTACAAGGTTTTTAGGAGAGGGTTAGAAATTTGTGGGTGGTATGAAATGGTAGTAAGGTGTAGAAGTCTCAAGTGTAAGGGCTGAGTGTGCTAATCGTCTCCGCTATCGTCCATGCTACCTAAGGGTTCCTACAGTCAGGATGGCTTTGATACCAGCTCTGTGGGGACCCCGACTTACAAGTCGAGATCGCTGAAAGAACGTGCTCAGTGATCCCAGAGATCAATGCTCACCGAACACACAGATACTGAATATTAAGAGTCTTACATCCAACATACCGTTTGATACAACAAATTACCATCATGGTCAAGTCTCACATAGAGAGGCCCTATAAGGCCAATCACACCGATACAACTACTAGCGGAAATCTTGGTAGTAAACGGGAGCCCATGCCATCAGCCTTCACCAACATGCATTCTGACTGGGAAGTGTCCTACTTTGCGTGTCTGTCTCCGATGACGAATTCTTCTCCAAACTCCGGTTCCTCCATGTCTGGTCAATAACATAACCAGTGGCAAGCTAGTGAGTACTTTGAATGTACTCGCAAACAACCCATGATGTGGATAATGCAATTGGTACAATAATAAGTAATATGTAGTCTTTGTAGAAAGCAGACTTAAATTGTAAATAAACATGATCAATTGCTTGAATGGACATGCATCATAAGCTAGATGGTAAACATAAGAACAGGTTAAAGATATCAACATATCTGTTGAGGGCTGAACACTTCGGGTTCACCCGATATGACAAGTCACCAAACTTGTCATATCACCTTTGTCAGAAAACACCTTTTAACACACACACACACAAACACCTAGTTTATGCGGAAACGACTGGATGTAGTTTAAGCAGGATTACCCAGCTGTCCTTGACCGTGGACACGGCTATTCGAATAGTTTTACACTCTACAGAGGTTGTACGTTGTACCCACGAGATCTGGGAAACTTCCGTGTCATCCACGACTCGTGGTATATAACATACCCGAGGTAAGTACCCGATCATTTCCTTTCCCCTGACGGCACTAGACAAAGAGTACACTCGATTGGTACCCAACCCACATGATGTATGCCTTACGAGCACCGACTCTAGACTGTATCATCCATGTGGGGACGAACGGTGTGCCCGGATCACGTAGAACCGACATAGTCGACCTACCTGGTACGACCCCGTCACAAGAGTGACCACATATGACTCCTGGCACTAGTAATGTGGCCTCTTTGCTAGCACCGACCAAAGTAATCAACAAAGCCCCATCCCATAAAGGGGCAACATGGTCGCACATGTAAGGTTGGGATGGTCGACACATCATAAATCTAATCCCATTTCCGAAACCACTCACACACCTGGTGCACCACTTCTTCACAAGTGGTCACCTAACTCATCATCACCCTCAAACATTAGTGGCACCCGACAGGGTTTTCGTAAAACTCTTGATATCAACTCTGTGTTACCATCATCATGCACATGCTCTTACTATGCGTGGCAGTACTGTCTACTTGTCAACATGTTATCAGTGTGACCCTCATAGATGGTAGGATCATGCTTAATGCAAGTGCTCCAGAGGAGCTATCGGAAACACCATGCCGGGGTGCACCGAATGACCTTAACTATATGCATTAGAATAAAGTATTCAACTTGGCATGCATGAAAATGTTTTTTCAGACATGGTCAAAGGGCTGCTTGCCTTCATCAGCTAGGTATCCGGGGTCTTCGAGTGCAACTCCTTCGTCGAACGCGGAATCTATAGTCGTGATAATAGTAATAAAATAAGAAGCTCATTCCAAAACAGAGCACAAACTCATTTTAAAAATGTTATCCTATTCTGATAAATCTATATTATAATTTTAAAAATATTTGTTTCTGGTTTTTATGCAAAAAGGTATTTTAAAAACCTAAATAAGAGAGGTTAAAATATTTAAACTAGGCATTTTATTCAAAGCTATGTGTAAAAGTTTTACAAAAATTAGTGCAACAACACTAATAAATTCTACATATTTTTAGAAGATTTGTGGTGGAAAAATATTTAAATTTGATTAAATATCTAATTCTGCAAAAATCATTCAGAATCAGAAGCAAAAGAAAAAGAAAAAGGGGCTAAACCCTGGCCTGGCTCGACCAGTGGTTGGACCGGCCCAACTGGCCAACCGACAACCTAGCCAGCCAGCAGCCGAGGTGTGCGCGCGTTGTCAGGTTTAAACCTGACGCGCGGGCCCCTGCGGACAGTGGCAGAGTGAGGAGAGAGGGGGAGAGACGGGCCACCGACAGGTGGGGCATGCCTATCAGGGTCGTCTTCCTCCCGAGGGAGGGGAGGCACGGTGGCGGCGATACCGACGCCCTCGAGACCAGGCGATGGAAAGAATGACACCGTGGCATCGTCACCTACCTACTGGTGGTTGAATGAACGGCGGGGAGGCTCTGGGTCACCGGCGACGAGGTGGCTGCGGCGGAGGTGCTTCAGGTGGTGGTGGAGTTGGGTGCTACGGGTAGGGAAACGCTCGGCGAGGAGGTGGAGAAGCTCTGTGAGCTTACTACGGCCACGAAGGAGGTGAGAGGAGCGCGAGAACTGGCCTATAGCCCGAGATCGACGGAGCTCCGAAGCGGCGGGGCCTCGGTCGATCTCGAGCACCGGAGCTCTCTGTGCTCGAATGGGGTGGCTAGGGCCTCGATTGAGGTACCAGAAGTATACAAAGTATACAGATTGCTACAGACTGGTCTGTTTTTGACAGATTCTGTTTCTGTTGAGTTGGTTGCTTGTTTTGATGAAACTATGGATAGTATCGGGGGGTACTAGCCATGGAAAAGTGAGAATACAATAATCTAACACCAATATAAATAGAAATCAAGATTTCTACAGTACCTAAAGAGGTGGTAGTTTGTTTTCTTGTGCTAATGATATCACGAGTTTCTATTGAAGTTTTGTGTTGTGAAGTTTTCAAGTTTTGGGTGATGTTCTCATGGACAAAGAGATAAGGAGTGGAAAGAGCTCAAGCTTGGGGATGCCCAAGGCATCCCAAGCCAAATTCAAGGACACCAAAAATCCTAAGCTTGGGGATGCCCTCGGAAGGTATCGCCTCTTTCGTCTTCAATCCATCGGTAACATTACTTGGAGCTATATTTTCATTCACCATATGATATGTGTTTTGCTTGGAGCGTCTTGTATCGTAGGAGTCTTTTCTTTTGTTGTGTCACAATCATCCTTGCTGCACACCTTTTGAGAGAGACATGCACTCATCGTGATTTTGCTAGAATGCTCATAGTGCTTCACTTATATCTTTTGAGCTAGATAATTTTGCTCTATGTGCTTCACTTAGATCTTTCAGAGCACGGCGGTGCGTGACTTGGTAGTTGGCTTATGCTATGAAAGTAGTCCCAAAGGTGATATGTAACCAAAGAGGATACAAAAACCTCCATCTTCATGTGCATTGAGTAGAAAGAGAAGTCTTGTTTCCTCTCAATTAATTTTGAGACGTGGATTTGGTAATATTAAGAGTTATGTTAGTAGGGTGTTGTGAATCTGGAAATGCTTGTGTTGAAGTTAGTGATTCGCGTAGCATGCACGTATGGTGAACCGCTATGTTAGGAAGTCGGAGCATAATTGATATATTGATTGTCATTCTTTGTGTTGCGGTCGGGATCGTGTGATGGTTAACACCTACGAACCCTTCCCCTAGGAGTATGCATTTAGCACTTTGTTTCGATTACTAATAAAAACTTTCACAACAAGTATGTGAGTTCTTCATGACTAATGTGAGTCCATGGTATAGATGCACTTTCACCTTCCACCATTGCTAGCCTATCTAGTGCCGCGCAACTTTCGCCGGTGCACAAACCCACCATATGCCTTCCTCAAAACAGCCACCATACCTACCTACTATGGCATTTTCATAGCCATTCTGAGATATATTGCCATGCAACTCCCACCGTTCCGTCTCATGACTTGTGCCGTCACTCTCATACTGCCATTGCATGATCATAAGATAGCTAGCGAGATGTTTCAACGTCATACGCCAAGCTAGAGCATTGTCCCATGTGAGGAAAAAAAGCTTTGAGCTGTGAGTAAAAAAAGCTTTGACCGGAGGCATTTCTTATAGAGTCATCATTGTTCTAAGCTTTGAGCTATGAGTAAATAAAAGTGTGATGATCATCATTATTAGAGCATTGTCCCATGTGAGGGAAAAAAGAGAAGAGGCCAAAGAGCCCAAATAAAAAAAGAGGCCGAAGAGCCCAAATAAAAAAAGAAAATAAAAAAAGAGAGAAAAAGAGAGAAGGGACAATGCTACTATCTTTTTCCACACTTGTGCTTCATAATAGCACCATGTTCTTCATGATTGAGAGCCTCTCGTTTCGTCAGCACCATATGCTAGTGGGAATCTTCATTATATAACTTGGCTTGTATATTCCAATGACGGGCTTCCTTAAAATTGCCCTAGGTCTTCATGAGCAAGCAAGTTGGATGCACACCCACTAGTTCTCCTTTTGAGCTTTCACATACTTATAGATCTAGTGCATCCTTTGTATGGCAATCCCTACTCATTCACATTGATATCTATTAATGGGCATCTCCATAGCCCTTTGATACGCCGAGTCAATGTGACCATCTCCTCCCTTTTTGTCTCACAACCACGACCACACTCTATTCCACCTATAGTGCTATATCCATGGCTCTCGCTCAGGTATTGCGTGATAGTTATAAAAAGTTTGAGAAAGTAAGAGTGCGAAAACAATTACTTGGCCAATATCGGGGTTGTGCATGATTTAAATTAGTTGTGTGAGGATGATGGAGCATAGCCAGACTATATGATTTTGTAGGGATAACTTTCTTTGGCCTTGTTGTTTTGAAAGTTCATGATTACGTTGCTAGTTTGCTTGAAGTATTATTGTTTTCATGTCAATAGCAAACTATTGTTTTGAATCTTAAGGATCTGAACATTCATGTCACACAAAAGAAGTTGCAAAGGACAACTATGTTAGGTAGCATTCCACATCAAAAATTCAGTCTTTATCACTTCCCTACTCGAGGACGTGAAGGAGTTAAGCTTGGGGATGCTTGATACGTCTCCAACGTATCTATAATTTTTGATGGTTTCATGCTATTATCTTGTCAAACTTTGGATGTTTTGTATGCCTTTTATATCTTTTTTGGGACTAACTTATTAACTCATTCCAAGGCCAGTTCCTGTTTTTTCCATGTTTTTGACCCCTTGCAGAGGAGGATTTTAAACGGAGTCCAAACGGAATGAAACATCCAAAAAGATTTTTTCCAAAACAGTAGAAGATCGGGAAGCTTGGGAACCAAGGCAGGGGGCCACCAGGGACCCCACAAGCCCCCTAGCCGCGGCTAGGGGGGCCCGCGCCTCCCAGGCTTGTGGGCTCCCTGGGCCACCTCTGCCATAGGTCTTCCGCCTATATATTCCCTACTATCCCAAAAAAAATCAAGAGATCATCGAAAGTACTTTTCCGCCGCCGCAAGCTTCCTTCTCCGCAAGATCCCATCCGGGGTACGTTCTGGTGCCCTGCCGGAGGGGGATTCGGATACGGAGGGCTTCTTCATCAACACCATGACCTCTCCGATGATGCGTGAGTAGTTCACCACAGACCTACGGGTCCATAGCTAGTAACTAGATGGCTTCTTCTTTCTCTTGGATCTTCAATACAAAGTTCTCCATGATCTTCATGGAGATCTATCCGATGTAATCTTCTTTTGCGGTGTGTTTGTCGAGATCCGATGTATTGTGGATTTATGATCAGATTATCTATGAATCTTATTTGAGTTTCTTCTGATCTCTTATATGCATGATTTCATATCCTTGTAATTCTCTACGAGTTGTGGGTTTTGTCTGGCCAACTAGATCTATGATTCTTGCAATGGGAGAAGTGCTTGGTTTTGGGTTCATGCCGTGCGGTGACCTCACCCAGTTATAGAAGGGGTAGCGAGGCACGCATCATGTTGTTGCCATCAAGGGTAAAAAGATGGGGTTTTCATCATTGGTTTGAATTTATCCCTCTACATCATGTCATTTTGCTTAAGGCGTTACTCTGTTTGTCATGAACTCAATACACTAGATGCATGCTGGATAGCGGTTGATGTGTGGAGTAATAGTAGTAGATGCAGAAAGTATCGGTCTACTTGTCTCGGACGTGATGCCTATATGTATGATCACTGCCTTAGATATCGTCATGACTTTGCGCGGTTCTATCAATTGCTCGATAGTAATTTGTTCACCCACCGTGATATTTGCTATTTTTAGAGAACCTCTAGTGAACACTATGGCCCCTGGGTCTACTCCACACCATATTTTCAGCCTTACAATTTTTACTTCGTTGCACTTTTCGCCTTCAGATCTCACTTTGCAATCAATCTTGAAGGGATTGAAAACCCCTTTATAGAGTTGGGTGCAAGCTCATTTGTGTGTGCGCAGGTACTCTGGACTTGACGAGATTCTCCTACTGGATTGATACCTTGGTTCTCAAACTGAGGGAAATACTTACTGCTCCTGTGCTGCATCACACTTTCCTCTTCAAGGGAAAAACCAACGCAAGCCGAGTCTCCGTCAATGTTTCAATCTCTGGCGCTATTGTCTGTTGCGGTAGCACGGGGCCACGCTCTTCTGGTCGAATATCGTGAGGTCGGGAACGCGTCTCCTTGGTGAGTAAAGAGGGGGAGAAGGGGCCTTGAGGCTACCCTGAGTCGGGAGATTGTAAAAGACGCGGAGAGACACCAAGGAGAGGTGAGAACCGGCCGGTGCTGGCCTCCTTTGCCTCGGGTGCACCCTGTAGCGCTCCCAGAGCATGGATTTGGCATGCCACAACATGCTGGCGTGCTCTGGGGTGCTTTGGCACTGTTTGGCATGGCCGGGGTTGGCTCAGATGCCCCTTAGCCGTTTGGGAGCCGAGGGTCTTACTGCTGGTCAACGGAGGGGCTTGGAGAGGAGCTGTGAGCCTTGATTCAGAATCTAAAATGGAGATTTTGGCTTACTTGCTTGGAACCAGAGAGGGGCCACTCTTGTCCAGTTGAGGAGTGGTGCTGTCAGCTTTCTCTAAGAGTTTAGTGGAAAGGGAGTGGGTGTAGAGGGTGTTAAGTGTTGTTTGACCAAGTTGGCAGATGGTGTTCGACACGTGTTTGGGGTAGTTAACCCTCACCACTAATGCTGAAAGTTGACATGATTGGTTTTGATGCAAAATAAGGATGCTCCACCAAATTTGAGCTCCATTGGACAAGTTTGACAATGCAAACTTGAAATCACCCCCAAATGGGTAGTTATGTCCTTTCAAAAGAGGATGTGGGTAAATTAATCCCCAGAAATCCATTTTTTGGTAGGGTCTCTTCAATTGTGGTGTTAAACACTCCTGCAAAGTTTCACGCCATTTGGACAAACTTTGCTATGTAGAGTTGCTACAACTTGATTGGGGACACACAGGGTTTTAGGATTATTTGGTGAACTAAATCATCTTGGAATGATATGAAACTTGACATGACTACGAGATATAGCTTTGGAAGCATGCTAGAATTTTCTGGGAATATTTTGAAAATATTTCCTTTGGAAACATTTAAAAAGGTCAAAACATACATGATAGGTTTTCAAGGATTTGCTCAAATATTTTGAACATAAATAGGGGTTTAGAATCTTATGTATGGATAATATATCTCCTCTAAGTATCTCCAAATTTTCTCAGATTTTTCTAAGGCAAAAAAATAATATTCCACCCAGAAATATCATTTCTCGCCTCAGAAAAGGACATGCAAATAAAATAGAAAAAGGGTGAAGGCACTCCCATGGAATCAGGTCCTTGTAGTGCAAGCCCAAAGCAAGGTTTTGAAATAGTCAAAAATGAGAAAAATGGGTCGTTTTTGAAATATCATGTTTATAAAAATATTGTTTTTGGATCCACTCATTCAAGTATACACACAAACAATGGCAATCATGGCACTCATAGCAGTTGCTTAAAAAGTTTTAATGAACTCAGGTTTTTGAAGAGACTACATTTGAAGTAAGGTAAAAACAGGGTGTGACACCTCCACGTCCCGAATCACGGTCCAAGCATCGCCATGATCCAACGGCTGCTCCAAGCAAGACCTTAGCATCCAGCAATAGGAACATGAAGCGCGACAGAGCTGTTGCGACTAACTCTGTAGAAAAAGCTGCCAAGCAACCTAAGCCTCGCAAGGCCATCCCCGGATGAGGATTGTCGTGCCAGTGGCTTCAACATGAGTATTCGTCCCTTTCTTTGTTTTGTCGTTGTGACTTTCTGTGTCTCTAGCAACCGAGTGAAATTTACTTGCCAGAGCTGCTACCTCGGTGACGACGCATGTTGGGGCCGAAGAAGATCCCATGAAGTTGGATGCTGTGGACATGCCTGCTCCTCAACAAGGTATGATAAGTATTTGTATTACTCTATTTTCTAGATTGAATCCGTTGGCTGAACTATCCGACATTGTCGATTGACAGCCACAGACGTCATCCTCTTGATGATGATCGAGAACCGCAACATACGGCTGCGGAACAATCTCAGGCCATGCGTGCAACACCTATGTCGAGTGTTCCTCCAGCTAGTTCGACCGCTCTGATTACAGCTCCTCCGATTGGTTCGAATGTTGTGACAACTGTGCCGACTACGCCTCCTCTGGTATCTCTCGTTACCACTGCTGCAATACCGACTCCTTCAACACTTGCATATTCTATGCAACATGTTCCGGAGGATCAAACTGGAGTCGCGAAAGAAGCTATGATTCAAGCCGAACTGATGATGCAGCAGACTAGAGAGGCGTACGAGGCTAGTAAGTTGGCATACGATGCCGGTTCGGTGCTTCAAGCGAATATCCAAGTAAGTGCAATTGTAAGTTAATTTCCTATTGAATCTTGCCAATCTTGCTTTCCGATTGAGTCTTGTCAATCTTCCTTTTCGACTGAGTCTTGTCAATATTGCTTTTCAATTGAGTCTTGTCAATCCTGCTTTTACACTCACTGGGGGTACACCGTGTGGTTGTTTGTCTGTATTCCAGTGGGGGTACGCTGAGTGAACCGACTGGGTGTAGTCCCCGAGACCGTTGTCGAATGCTTGCATCTGTAGGGGTCTAATTTTAAAAGTCATTCTCCGTTTTTGACTCGGCCAGGCCAGACCTGGTCGGGTGGTTTTGTATCCAGTGGGAGCACGCTGAGTGCACCCACTGGGTGTAGTCCCTGAGACCATTGTCGAGTGCTTGCCTCGGTAGGGGTCTAATTGGAAAACACGCTATGTTTCTTTTTCGTGGCTCGGCTAGGACGGACATGGTCGACTGTTTTATATCCAGTGAGGGCATGCTACGTGCACCCACTCGGTGTAGTCCCCGAGACTAATGTCGATCTTTTACGAAGGGCATTAGTCTTAATAACTTGGGTGGGTGCGGCGGGACGCTATTTGGTCAATTGAATTGTATTTCTCCACTCAGAAGCAGAAAAAATACTAGTGTCGACTGAATTATTTCCTTGATGTTTTTCAGAAAGCTTGTGAGATTGGATCCAAGTATGCCAACCTGGAATTAGAGAAGAACCAGCTTCAGCTGGATTTGGAGGTGAAGGCCAATGACTTTGATGCCTTGAAGAAAACACTCGAAGACAGGGACAAAGTCCTTGCAGAGGTTAAGGAAAGGTCCGAGGCTGCCGAGAAGAAGCGCTTGGACATTAGTAAGTTGGAAGAAGAAATCACGAAGTTGAAGAAAGAACAACTCAAATGGGGAAAAAGCTTGATCAAATGGCAAAAAGGGGGAATGCCATGGAAAAGTTCCTCAAGGACTTCCTGACCAAAATGCTCGCGACGCTTACTGGTATGCTTCTTTCACGTGTTACGAACTTTACCGAATGAATTGTGACTGATTTTTCATTTTTTCCCTCACACAGAATTCTGCATGGACTTTGACAAGGAGACTGAAGAGGTGGAGCCGTATCTGAATCCCACCAAGTCACCTGTTCCAGATGCTATGGCCGTAGACATGTTTCCTCTCAACGCTCGCCTCTTGAAGGTGCAGGGGTACATTGCCCGACTACGAGCTGTTGTGGGGAAGATTGACAAGGAGTTGTGGCCTGAAGACACTTTCCAGACTGATCTGGAATTTGTGATGACCCGCCTGGGTTAGATTCCCAATAGAGTGCAGGCGTGGAAGAAGTCTGCAACGCGATGCGGAGCCGACGTGACCCATTCGCTCGTCGGAGTCCATTGTAAGGAAGCAAGAGAAGACAAGTTGAAGGCACTCGAGGTGGCGAATATGAAAAAGCTCCAGTTTGAAGATTTTATGGAGACCTTCATGAATGCGGCGACTCGCGTTGCTGATGGGATCGACCTTGATACCTTCGTTGAGCCTGCAAGTCCTGGTGAGCCTTGAGATGAAACTATGATTACTCCCAAACTTTAATTCGCCTCGGTATGCCGAGTGTTACTGTATCGTTAATACTTCGTTCGGGTGTTGAACCCGAGTACTTTCCGTCTGCATGAATAACTTTAATCTATGCTGGATTCCTTTGAATTTATCTGCATTTGGAGTTTGTTTGTTTTTGAATGTTCCCAAGTGAATAGGTTGCTATTCATTTGGAAATGTTTTTAACTTAGGCGATAGATTCGCGGCTAAGCCCCCGAGTGAAAGGATTGTCCTTCACTCGGAGTATATTCTATACTTAGGCGAAGACTGGTTTGCAGCTAAGCGTGCGAGTGAATAGGTTGCTATTCACCCGGAAAGGTTTTTAACTTAGGCGAAAACATCTTCGCAGCTAAGCCTTCGAGTGAGAGGATTGCTCTTCATTTGGAGTAATTTCTATACTTAGGCGAAGACTGATTCGCAGCTAAGCATCCGAGTGAATAAGTTGTTATTCACTCGGAAGGGTTTTTAACTTAGGCGAAAACATGTTAGTAGCTAAGCCCCCGAGTGGAAGGATTGTCCTTCACTCGAAGTATATTCTATACTTAGGAGAAGACTAGTTCGCAGCTAAGCATCCGAGTGAATAGATTGTTATTCACTCGGTAAGGTTTTTAACTTAGGTGAAACATGTTCACGCTAAACCCCCGAGTGAGAGGATTGCTCTTCACTCGGAGTAATTTCTATACTTAGGCGAAGATTTGTTCGCAGCTAAGGATCCGAGTGAATAAATTGTTATTCACTCGAAAGGGTTTTTTAACTTAGGCAAAAACATGTTCGCAGCTAAGCCCCCGAGTGGGAGGATTGCTCTTCACTCGGAGTAGTTTCTATACTTAGGCGAAGATTGGTTCACAGCTAAGCATCTAAGTGAATAGATTGTTATTCACTCGGAAGGGTTTTTAACTTAGGCGAAACATGTTTGCAGCTAAGCCCCCGAGTGAGAGGATTTATCTTCACTCGGAGTACGTTTGGGGTGTGAAACTGCTCGATTGGAACCGACACAAATTGAAGAAATTATGACTTCGACAGGCAACATTGTTCAGTAAACTCACTTATTACATCAATCCAACTGGTCGTCAAGCATAAAAACGTCGGAGTAGATCCGCATTCCAAGCTCGGGGTTCATCGGCTCTCTTCTTGAGGTTGTAGAGATGATATGCTCCATTGTTTAGTACCTTGGTGACGACGAATTTTCCCTCCCATGTGGGGGCTAACTTGTGAGGTCTGTGTTGATCCACTCGGAGTACCATACCTCCTTCGTGGAACGCCCGACTCCTGACATGTCTTGCATGAAAGTTCCGAAGATCGTGTTGATACGCTGTCGACCGAATTAAGGCCATCTCACACTCTTCTTCCAAGAGATCCACTCTGTCTTGACGCGCCTGTTCAGCTTTAGCCTCCGAGTATAAATCCACTCGGGAGAATTATGAAGGATATCACTTAGCAAGACAGCTTCAGCTCCATACACCAAGAAGAAGGGTGTGTGTCCAGTTGACCGGTTAGGAGTTGTTCTCAAGCCCCAAAAAACAGATGGCAGTTCAGTTACCCAGGCTCCAACTGCATGTTCCAAGTCCCGCATGAGTCGCGGTTTCAGCCCTTGCAGGATAAGGCCGTTTGCCGACTCAACTTGTCCATTGGTTTGGGTGTGTGGGACACACACATAATCCACCTGAGTGCCTTGAGAAGAGCAAAAGTGCCTGAACTCTTCTGAATCGAAGTTGGAGCCATTGTCTGTTATGATGCTGTGAGGAACTCCGTATCGAAATGTTATATCTCTCATGAACTCGATGGTGGTGCGCAAGTCCAACTTCTTTATTTGCTTGGCTTCAATTCATTTAGTAAACTTGTAGACTGCAACAAGCAAGTGTGTAAATCCACTCTGACCTATTCGGAAGGGGCTGACCATATCCAAACCCCAAACAACAAATAGCCAGACGAGTGGAATGGTCTTCAAGGTAGATGCATGCTTGTGAGAGAAGTTAGAATAGAATTGGCAACCTTCACAGTGATCAACGATATCTTTGTCCACTCATTAGCACACGACCAGAAGAACCCAACTCGGTATGCTTTGGCAACAATAGTCCGAGAGGACGCATGATGGCCACAGGTCCCTGAGTGGATTTCTTCCAGGATCAGTCGGCCCTCCTCAGAGGAGATGCATCGTTGAGCTAGCCGGTAACGCTTTCTGTGTAAAGCTGATCGCCCATCACAGTAAAGGCCTTCGATCTGTGGACAATATACTTAGCTTCAGCTTCGTCTTGAGGGAGTTCTCTTCTCAAGATGTATGCAATGTATGGTACTGTCCACTCGGGTGTGATCACCAGGATTTCCATAACTAAATCAACCACTACTCGAACGTCAATTTCAGTCGGATTGGAGGTGCTCATCGATTGTGGGGGATCTTTAGTGAAAGGATCGTTTTGCACCGAAGGGGTATGTAAATGCTCCAGGAACACATTGTTGGGGACAGGTTTCCGAGTGGATCCAATCTTGGCCAGTTCATCCGCTGCTTGGTTTTTCAGTCAGGGAACATGATGGAGCTCTAGATCTTCAAACTTCTTCTCAAGTTTCCTTACTGCATTGAAGTATCCAGTCATAGCGTGGTTCCTGACATCCCATTCCTTCATCACTTGATTGACCACCAAATATGAGTCGCTGTATACCATAAGGCGTCGGACGCCGAGTGAGATGGCCATACACAACCCGTAGAGGAGGGCTTTATCTTCAGCCTCATTGTTGGAGGAATCGAAATGAATCTGGAGAACATAGCTGAGCTTGTCGCATTTTGGGGACACCAATACCACACCATCACCGGATCCATTCAACATTTTGGAGCCATCGAAGAACATAGTCCAGTGTGTCGAGTGAATTTGAGCTGGCTGCTGTTGTTCCACCCACTCGACCATGAAATCAGCAAGGGCCTGAGACTTGATATCTTTCTTTGCGTGAAATTTGATGTCAAAATATAATAGCTTAATGGCCCATTTAGCCACACGACCCGATGCGCCTCGATTGTGAAGGATCTGTAACATCCCAAAATTATAAATTTTAGAATGTTAATATAATTATTAGATTGATTGTTTGTTTGTTTGTTTGAGTTATTGAAACTTGAGTGGAATTTGAAACTTATCAAAAAAATGAGAGGGAATAAAATGACTTTCCCAAAATTTTCTATTTTGAATCCCTTTTCAATTTTGAGTTTGAATATTTTTAAAACCCTTTGATTAAAAAAAATCAAACGAGAGGAGGAAAATGACCCTCCAAATTCAGAGACTATATCTTGATTCAAATTTTAAGTATTTGCAATTTATTTGAAATTCAAATTCCTTTTCATTTTAAAGTTATTGCAAAAAAAATATTTTTTTTTAAAAAGTATTTTTTTTGGTTTTGAAATATGTTCAAGTTTTAGAAAATTTTATTATGAAAATTTTGATATATAATATGCCTATATAAAATGTTTTTTCTTTTTCGTTTATACGTTTTTGTTCTCTGTTTAAAAAAAATTGTTCGTTCGCAAAAAACAAAAAACAAAAAACAAAGGCCGCGCCTGGCCGTACTACTCATGTGGCCGGCCGATTCCTTTGCCCATCAGACACCTTTGTCCCTCTTTTTTTTTCTATTTTCCCTACATTACGTATATGTTTAGTCCCACATTGTTTATCTATGGACCTTTACACCTTCCTTTCACCTATAAATATAGACCCATAGGAGCATCCAAAAAATCATCTATTTTAGGATAAATCAATCTTTTGGTTTAACTAGATTTATTAAATAAAAATAATTTTTCCTTCTCTTCGGCGGGATTTCTGGAAGTCGTCTCCTCATTGGAATTAATTCTTACTCTGCATTCTAAAGGTATTTTCTTCGTATTTTTTTACTCCCGTAGTTTATTATTTCTAGACTAGTATTCATACACTAGTATACGGTAGAGTAATTAGATATATTAATTAGTCTTCGTATTTACACATTAGTACTAGAATTCTTTTAGACATAGCACTTTTCTTCCGTAAAACAGCTTGGCCCTGATTTTTCAAATAGCTAGAACTTTTTACTCGTTTATCCGAATTAGATGAAACCAACGCCTAGAGTTTCGTCTTGATCCCACCTATCCGATGAACCTATCATATCAACATTTTTGAAATTTTGAAATTTTGAAATTTGTTCATATTCATATTCAAACTTCTTTTGATCATATCTTTTTATCCGTAGCTCCGTTTTAGATGAATCCAATTGCGTCGGATTCGTATCAAAGTAATCTTCCTGTTTGTATCATTAGTTTTAACTTTTCAACTTATAATTTTGATCAAATCAGATTTATCTATTAGTGCCCAAAAGTGTTCACATCGTTCTAAGCCGATTCAATGTTATATTGACGTATTTGTATCTTTTGATCCGCTAGTTCAAATCTAGTAATTCTTTTTTCTACATGCTCATATTGATCTCCTATATCCAGTAGCATCATTAGTTTCGACCTTTGAACCTTACAAATTTGAGCGATTCAAATTTGTATTCGAACATTCATTTGATCTTATCTTGCAAATCGTACCACCTTTTCAATTGATTCCTTTTACCCCTA
Organism: Hordeum vulgare subsp. vulgare; assembly: GCF_904849725.1. Classification (NCBI taxonomy): domain Eukaryota; kingdom Viridiplantae; phylum Streptophyta; class Magnoliopsida; order Poales; family Poaceae; genus Hordeum; species Hordeum vulgare. The sequence goes on along the minus strand of NC_058524.1, from coordinate 345,718,174 downwards.
AACACTCATGTCATATATTTTTGTACGTAACCATCGTACTTCAGTTCAACTTCTCTTGACCTTTTGAATGCAAATTCAATTCATACTTCAATTCGCTATAACTTGCGTTGTAGTGCTCCATTTCAAGAAATTCTTTCTACAAATAAATTCTTATGTCTTATACTATTTGTCAAACAACATTCATGTTGTTCTCCCAATATTTTTGATCATCTCCCATAGTGTATGCAAGTCGAGCTTATATAGCAATAGTTCATCGTCCATTAACTCTTTTGATCTCATTCATGCACCTTCACTTTACAACACACTTAGGACCTTTTTATTAAACCTTAGTACGTTGTTATTTTGCACAAAGACATGTTTTGTTCTTATGTTCTTTTGGTTCTTCCTTTTTGGCATGAATGTTTATTGAATGCTATTCGTTTACGATAGATTGCTCGGAGTGTGGCGAGTAGAATTATCAGGATTTTGAGAGCGACTATCTTCATCAAGTAATACCACACAAGTCACTTTGATCATACTATCGCCTATCTTTTATGCATCGTAGTTCTACCATCCTATGCCCAATTGCATGCTGAGTAGGTACTTGGAAATTTTAGTATAGATTGTAGTATCATGTGGTAGGCACACAATAACCCCGATACTTGGCCCCGGGACGACAAATTTCATATTGCTATGCTTGAGTAGACGGGATTTCGGTTGAGTGCATAACACGAGTGATGCGAGGTTGATTAAATAATCAAGACCGGTTAAGACAAGATTTTTAAGACCTCGGGCGCAATGCAACTCTGGGTGAAGGACGGTTGATCGGCTCCCTGGAGAACCCAGTGGATGACCCGGGATGCTGGAGAGGCCATGACATCCAGCGGAAAGCTTCACCCAGGCTCAAAGAGACGAACATATATTTTCAAGACCCAAGGCTTACCTGCACAGCCACAAGTCATTATGGGCTCTGGCTTGGTTGGACAACGCGGCGACTCTGGACACGCGGTGCTAGCAGATGTAGAAGAACGGTAGGATTGGGTGCGCACCGACAGGGATTCAGAGGGACCCGTTGAAAGACCATGTTTTGATCATCCGGTCTTCAAACACCGTGAAGTGCGAGGACATACTCGGAGGCGATCAAATCTTGTGGGGAACGTGTGCAAAACTCTGCAGAGTACTCAAACCTAATCGATTAGCCGTGTCCACGGTCATGGACAACTTGAGCCAAAGGAACTGAAGTTATCTGAAATTCTCAACACCATTATATATATTTGATGAGGGTAATATTGATAACTCGGGTATGAGAACTGGTTGGCGGAACCATCTCATTAACAACCAACTACGTAGTGACATTTTGCTTTTAGCCCTCTCTTGATGTAGGAGAAAACTTGCTTTTCGCTAAAAATTTATAGCCCCACCTGCCATATATGCATATAGTATAGATGATTACTTTTCACCCCTCTCTTATGTGACTTGCCGGCATATTCAATATGCTGACCTACACGGCTGCAACGTCTTATGTTGCAGATATTTTTCTTCGACGAGTAAGAGTACGATTCAGGGTTACGGTCTACACTCAACTTGCCGTTGGTGTTTATTGGGACTCCACTCCCTTGACTGCTTCCGCTGAAATATTTAAGGTATATATTAGTTTTACGCTATTTACATGTGATTGCACTTTGATATATACATTGATGTACTGTGTGTGCCAGCATATTGATCCAGGGATGGCATAGAAACACAGAGGCTTGACTCGTTTTGAGTCGGGTCGCCACAGAAATGGTATCAGAGCACATGTTGACTGTAGGACGTGACCTCTAGAAATTGGCAATCTCTTAGGAAAGGATCTCTCAAAAAACTTTATTTTCAAGAACACCTTTTACTTCTCATCTCTTCTGACTTCATCAAATGTTCTCCCTCACCTCCAATAGTTAGACAATACCTTTACCCCTTTGACCTCATGAAGAATCAACGGAGTTCTACTTCAAAGTAAAGAGGATTTCATCATGCATTTGAAGAATTGAAGCTGCGCCAATTGAAGACTCTCAAGACCCGAAGAATTCCAAGACCCTGAAGCGTTCGAATGTTTATATGACCATTAGAAGTCCAAGCCCCTTTTATGTACCCACGTTAGATACGATGATTTGTGAGCCGTCATTGGTGTGTGTTTTTCGACAGCCACAAATAAAACCTATTCTCAAAAATATTGTTTGTATTGTGTGTACCTTCCTCTCTTACCCGTCTCATCCCCAAAACCTCAACCCTACCAGATGGAGTATGAAGCTGGACTTGTAGTCTCTGGACCAATGACCCAGCTGGAGGCTGAAATATGGATTCAGAACATGGAGAACCACTTCGGGAGCAACTTGATCTCAAGGAAGTATGAAGTGGAACACGCTCTTCAGTACTTTACACAAAGTGCTGCAATCTGGTGGAAAATGCATCATGCCATACAAGGATTTAGTGGAGCAGAAACTTGGGACGAATTCAAGAAGACTTTGTTAAGATCCCGACTTATTCAGAAGTGCTATGATAATCCGAACAAGAAGACTTGTGCATGCAAGATCTGTGGAGAAATAGGACACACCCAGGAGGAACACAAGGATGGATGCACTCATTGTGAAGAAAATCACCCAGCGGAGGAATGCCCAACTAGTCAGGTGACTTGTTTCTTGTGTGAAGGAACCACCCACTACCCAGCGGCGTGTCACATTTACCCCAAGTATGCCTGAAACCCACAGACCCCGGGACTAACAAGGATCAAGTACTATCTTTTTGGAGAAGGAAACTTGTTTCAGCAAACGTTTTCTTAGGAGCATACGAAAATATGAGAGTTGTGAAGATACGATAGATGTTTTGTTCAGCTTGCAGAATCATTGGATTTATCCGAACTTCGTTCGTGGACAAGAGAAACTCTGCAATGCTTGTGAGGATGTCCAAGTGTTAGAATACGAGATTCACTAAGCCTTATACAAGGTAATGATTTCAGTGCGACATGGCTTGGCCACCATGACGACTTACTATTATCATTCTCTTGCTATTTGGAATGGTAAATCCAAGAGACTTACCCATAGTGAGAGACGACGTCCTTTGAAGCTTTTGTTTGAGCCTTAGAATGGTATGATGAAAGCCCATGTACATGGCACTTGTTGTCACGCGTAGGAAATTTTACGATGAGGATGAAGCCAAGACCCTTCTCTCTGCAGGATAACCACAAATGGTAGACCACCATGAGAATCATCGATAGGTTATTTAGAATGGTCACGAGACTTGTCAGTTAAGAAGATCCAGTGACGGAAGTATCTTATATCAACAGAAGAACCCTCGATTTTGATGGAAACATTATGAATATAATGGAAGAACTTCACCAAAGAAGTTACCATGAGGAATGTGACGAGCGAGATGCCAAGACCCTAGAGGATTGTTAAAAATTTGAGCGACCAGTAACTCTCATTTTAAGTGTGGTAGCACCCCACTTTGCAGGAGACTATATTTGTTAGAAGACCCCCCAAACCTTAACCTTTTCTTTCTAGCCTCTTCGAATCTCGAGGACGAGATTCATTTTAAGTGTGGTAGTTTGTAACATCCCAAAATTATAAATTTTGGAATGTTAATATAATTATTAGATTGATTGTTTGTTTGTTTGTTTGAGTGATTGAAACTTGAGTGGAATTTGAAACTTCTCAAAAAAATGAGAGGGAATAAAATGACTTTCCCAAATTTTTCTATTTTGAATCCCTTTTCAATTTTGAGTTTGAATATTTTCAAAAGCCTTTGATTAAAAAAAATCAAACGAGAGGAGGAAAATGACCCTCCAAAATCAGAGACTATGTCTTGATTCAAATTTTAAGTATTTGCAATTTATTTGAAATTCAAATTCCTTTTCATTTTAAAGTTATTGCAAAAAAAATAATTTTTTTTAAAAAGTATTTTTTTGGTTTTGAAAATATGTTCAAGTTTTAGAAAATTTTATTCTGAAAATTTTGATATATAATATGGCTATATAAAATGTTCTCTCTTTTTCTTTTATACGTTTTTGTTCTCTGTTTAAAAAAAAATTGTTCGTTCGCAAAAAAAAGGAAAAAAAAGAAAAAGAAAAACAAAGGCCGCTCCTGGCCGTACTACTCGTGTGGCCGGCCGATTCCTTTGCCCATGAGACATCTTTGTCCCTCTTTTTTTTTCTATTTTCCCTACATTACGTATATGTTTAGTCCCACATTGTTTATCTATGGACCTTTACACCTCTCTTTCACCTATAAATATAGACCCATAGGAGCATCCGAAAAATCATCTATTTTGGGATAAATCAATATTTTGGTTTAACTAGATTTATTAAATAAAAATAATTTTTCCTTCTCTTCAGCGGGATTTCTGGAAATCGTCTCCTCATTGGAATTAATTCTTACTCTGCATTCTAAAGGTATTTTCTTCGTATTTTTTTTACTCCCGTAGTTTATTATTTCTAGACTAGTATTCATACACTAGTATACGATAGAGTAATTAGATATATTAATTAGTCTTCGTATTTACACATTAGTACTAGAATTCTTTTAGACATAGCACTTTTCTTCCGTAAAACAGCTTGGCCCTGATTTTTCAAATAGCCATAACTTTTTACTCGTTTATCCGAATTAGATGAAACCAACGCCTAGAGTTTCGTCTTGATCCCACCTATCCGATGAATCTATCATATCAACATTTTTGAAATTTTGAAATTTGTTCATATTCATATTCAAACTTCTTTTGATCATATCTTTTTATCCGTAGCTCCGTTTTAGATGAATCCAATTGCGTCGGATTCGTATCAAAGTAATCTTCCTGTTTGTATCATTAGTTTTAACTTTTCAACTTATAATTTTGATCAAATCAGATTTATCTATTAGTGCCCAAAAGTGTTCACATCGTTCTAAGCCGATTCAATGTTATATTGACGTATTTGTATCTTTTGATCCGCTAGTTCAAATCTAGTAATTCTTTTTTCTACACGCTCATATTGATCTCCTATATCCAGTAGCATCATTAGTTTCGACCTTTGAACCTTACAAATTTGAGCGATTCAAATTTGTATTCGAACATTCATTTGATCTTATCTTGCAAATCGTACCACCTTTTCAATTGATTCCTTTTACCCCTAAACACTCATGTCATATATTTTTGTACGTAACCATCGTACTTCAGTTCAACTTCTCTTGACCTTTTGAATGCAAATTCAATTCATACTTCAACTCGCTATAACTTGGGTTGTAGTGCTCCATTTCAAGAAATTCTTTCTACAAATAAATTCTTATGTCTTATACTATTTGTCAAACAACATTCATGTTGTTCTCCCAATATTTTTGATCATCTCCAATAGTGTATGCAAGTCGAGCTTATATAGCAATAGTTCATCGTCCATTAACTCTTTTGATCTCATTCATGCACCTTCACTTTACTACACACTTAGGACCTTTTTATTAAACCTTAGTACGTTGTTATTTTGCACAAAGACATGTTTTGTTCTTATGTTCTTTTGGTTCTTCCTTTTTGGCATGAATGTTTATTGAATGCTATTCGTTTACGATAGATTGCTCGGAGTGTGGCGAGTAGAATTATCAGGATTTTGAGAGCGACTATCTTCATCAAGTAATACCAGGCAAGTCACTTTGATCATACTATCGCCTATGTTTTATGCATCGTAGTTCTACCATCCTATGCCCAATTGCATGCTGAGTAGGTACTTGGAAGTTTTAGTATAGATTGTAGTATCATGTGGTAGGCACACAATAACCCCGATACTTGGCCCCGAGACGACAAATTTCATATTGCTATGCTTGAGTAGACGGGATTTCGGTTGAGTGCATAACACGAGTGATGCGAGGTTGATTAAATAATCAAGACCGGTTAAGACAAGATTTTTAAGACCTCGGACGCAATGCAACTCTGGGTGAAGGATGGTTGATCGGCTCCCTGGAGAACCCAATGGATGACCCGGGATGCTGGAGAGGCCATGACATCCTGCGGAAAGCTTCACCCAGGCTCAAAGAGACGAACGGGTATTTTCCAGACCCAAGGCTTACCTGCACAGCCACAAGTCATTATGGGCTCTGGCTTGGTTGGACAACGCGGCGACTCTGGACAGTCGGTGCTAGCAGATGTAGAAGAACGGTAGGATTGGGTGGGCACCGACAGGGATTCAGAGGGACCCGTTGAAATACCATGTTTTGATCATCCGGTCTTCAAACACCGTGAAGTGCGAGGACATACTCGGAGGCGATCAAATCTTGTGGGGAACGTGTGCAAAACTCTGCAGAGTACTCAAACCTAATCGATTAGCCGTGTCCACGGTCATGGACAACTTGAGCCAAAGGAACTGAAGTTATCTGAAATTCTCAACACCATTATATATATTTGATGAGGGTAATATTGATAACTCGGGTATGAGAACTGGTTGGCGGAACCATCTCATTAACAACCAACTACGTAGTAACATTTTGCTTTTAGCCCTCTCTTGATGTAGGAGAAAACTTGCTTTTCGCTAAAAATTTATATCCCCACCTGCCATATATGCATATAGTATAGATGATTACTTTTCACCCCTCTCTTATGTGACTTGCCGGCATATTCAATATGCTGACCTACACGGCTGCAACGTCTTATGTTGCAGATATTTTTCTTCGACGAGTAAGAGTACGATTCAGGGTTACGGTCTACACTCAACTTGCCGTTGGTGTTTATTGGGACTCCACTCCCTTGACTGCTTCCGCTGAAATATTTAAGGTATATATCTTTTTTACGCTATTTACATGTGATTGCACTTTGATATATACATTGATGTACTGTGTGTGCCAGCATACTGATCCAGGGATGGCACAGAAACACAGAGGCTTGACTCGTTTTGAGTCGGGTCGCCACAGGATCTCTAACAATGGAGCATCGCCGACGAGTGATATAGAATGATCTTGAAAGTAATGTGCCACCTTCTGCACTGACAAGTATATTCTATAAAGGAGCTTCTGGTAATGAGGATACCTCTTCTTCAAAGGGGTCAATACTTCAGAAATGTAATAGACGGGGTGCTGGACGTTGTAGGCTTTGCCTTCTTCTTCTCGCTCAACGGTCAGAACCGTGCTGACAACCTGATTGGTAGCTGCGATGTATAAGAGTAGGGATTCTTTGCTGTGCGGAGCAACAAGCACTGACTGGGTGGAAAGCAGGGCTTTGAGCTCGACAAACGCTGCTTCTGCCTCATCATTCCACTCGAACACATCTGATTTTTTCATCAGTTGGTATAAAGGCAATGCCTTCTCACTAAGGCGAGAGATGAATCGACTCAATGCTGCCAGACAACCTATGAGCTTCTGGACATCATGCACCCGCACAGGGCTTTTCATCCGGACGATGGCGCCGATCTTCTCGGGGTTAACATCAATCCCACGTTTGGAAACGAGGAAACCGAGTAACTTGCCGCCAGGGACTCCGAAAGTGCACTTAGCTGGGTTCAGCTTGATGTCATACTTCCTCAGGTTGGCGAATGTCTCTGCTAGGTCAGTCAATAGGTCGGAACCTTTGCGTGACTTGACCACAATATCATCCATGTATCCTTCGACGTTCCGACTGATCTGATCAAGCACGCACTTCTGGATCATACGCATGAAAGTGGCGCCGGCATTCTTCAGACCAAAAGGCATGGTGATATAACAGAAGCACCCAAAAGGGGTGATGAAGGCCGCTTTTATTTCATCTGGGCCAAACAGACAGATCTGATGGTAACCAGAATAAGCATCAAGAAAAGATAAACGCTCATACCCCATAGTCGAATCGACAATTTGATCAATGCGGGGGAGTGGAAAGTGATCTTTCGGGCAGACCTTATTGATGTTCTTGAAATCACTTGGCCCACCAAAAAAACTGTAGTCACTGGCATGCTTGGCCATCAACTGAAAAATGAGAGGAAAAATGTAGGAGTCAAAAATAACATTGCCAGCAAACATGGGGTGGCCTAGACAAAAAAAATAATTGTGGAAAATGACTGCCATGTAAAGTAAGTTGCAGTTGCCACATGGGTTGGGGGAGGGGACGTAGCTTCCATGTATTTTGGGTTTTACGACACCTTTTGGACAAAAATAGAATGAACGGACATATAAATTTGTTTTTAAGTCATTTTTTGGTAATATACTTCAAACTTAGAATGCAAGAAATACGATATCACTAACCTATAGTTTACCATTTTGGTGTCGGTTATCCTGTCTGCACCAAGCACAGCCTTGACAAGGTCGTTCGTCGAGGCGGAGACAACAAATTTATGTGGGGGTGGTAGACCTCCTACCGCAATGAGATCAATGGTAGAAAAATCAAGGTAATCGACGTACATGAGCTGACAAGCACAAACACATAAAAAACATGTCAGAAATCTAGGAGTACCACTTACGTATTGCTATGGTTGCCATGTATCAACATCTAAAAAATGTGTCGTGATAACGCTCACATGTGTGGATGTTAAGGGGTCTTGCCACCCGTCTCGTGTGGTATCTAAGAAAACCAGCCCAAGCACCTACGTGTTTTCCAAATAGATAATTCCCACACATCCGGCCTCCTTCCTCACGGAACCGCCCACACGCCTACGTGTTGGAAAAACAGGTAATGCCCACACGCGAGCACGTCTCGTCTCCTACCCCATGGTCCCGCACGCCCGCATGACAGTCAACACGCGCCCTCACTTCCGAAACTGTCCGACCCCTCTTCTGGGTTTTGTTTAACTGCAGTTGTGATGGTTACTGAACTGCAGTTTCCATGTCTGGACAACTACAATTGCCATGTATGGACAACTACAGTTGCCATGGTTGTTCAGATGCAGTCACCATGTCTGAACAAACTGGAGTTGCCATCTAAGGTCAAGTGCAGTTGTCATTTATGGACAACTGCAGCCGTTGCCATGTATGACACGGTCTACTCTTGGAATTGACATATGCTTCTAAGCACACTAGACAATTGTCATTTATGGACAACTGCAGCTGTTGCCATGTATGGCCAGGTCTACTACAGTTGCCATGATTTGAAAACTTTAGCAGTTGCCACCTACTAACAATAGACAGTTGCCATATAACACTTGAAAGACAAAAACAAAAAATAATATCTTGGAGTTGACATATGATGTCCCACAAGCGTATGGGATCGCAGTAGTTTTGGAGGGTAGAGTATTCAACCCAAATTTATTGATTCGCTCACAAGGGGAAGCTAAACAAAATTCTCAAGTATTAGCAGCAGAGTTGTCAATTCAACCACACCTGAAAGATTAGTGTCTGCAAGCAAAGTATCAGTGGCAAGGTTGTACGATAGCAATGGCACCAGAAAAAGCTTTGACAATCCCTCGCAAGGGCGCTAGAAAAAGCCTTGTTGACGGGATGTTAGCGCAAACAAGGTCTTGCAACAAGTAACAACGGAGTAGCAAGGAACAGTAGTAGCACCAGTAGCAGCAAAGTGACAAGTAACAGCAGTAGTGACAACAACAGCAAAGTGGCCAAATCCCTTTGGTAGCAAGGGACAAGCCTATGCAAAGTAACGTAGCGAGAACCAGTAGTAAAAGACTCGTAGGCAGTGGATCGGTGATGGATGAGTGTGACGGATGTGATTCATCATGTAACAGCTATAACACAGAGAGATAAGTAACTAGCTCCTGTTCGTCGATCTAATGTAGGCATGTATTCCGTATGTAGTCATATGTGCTTAGGGAAAAGAACTTGCATGACATCTATTGTCCATCCCTCCCGTGGCAGCGGGGTCCTAATGGAAACTAAGGGATATTAAGGTTCTTCTTTTAATAAAGAACCGGACCAACGCATTAACACGCGGTGAATACATGAACTCCTCATACTATGGTCATCTCCGGGAGTGGTTCCGGCTATTGTCACTCCGGGGTTGCCGGGTCATAACACATAGTAGGTGACTACAACTTGCAAGATAGGATCTAAAACACACATATATTGGCGACAACATAATAGGTTCAGATCTGAAATCATGGCACTCGGGCCCTAGTGACAAGCATTAAGCATAGCCAAGTAGTAGCAACATCAATCTAGAACATAGTGGATACTAGGGATCTATCCCCGTCAGGAACTAACTCGATTACATGATAGATCTCATCCAACTCATCACCGTCCAGCAAGCCTACGATGAGATTAGTCACGAACAATGAAGAGCATCATGGAATTGTCGATGGAGAAAGGTTGATGATGACGATTTCCCCTCTTCGGAGCCCGAAACAGACTCCACATCTGCCCTCCAGATGAAGAACAGGATGTGGAGGTGCCTCCGTATTGCAAAACGTGATGAAACCTTCTCTCTCACTTTTTCCAGGCAAAACGGAAGATATAGAACTGAGATTGGGGGCGGTGGTGCCACATGGGCCCCACAAGCCCTCACGGCGTGGCCGCGGCCCACGGGCTTGTGGCCCACTGGCACGCCCCCTCACGTGGATCTTTGCGCAGGTATTTTTCTTTTATTCCAGAAAAAATCTCCGTAAATTTTCAAGACGTTCCGAGAACTTCCATTTCTGCAGAAAAACAACACCATGGCAATTCTGCTGAAAACAACGTCAGTCTGGGTTAGTTCCATTCAAATCATGCAAGTTAGAGTCCAAAACAAGGGCAAAAGAGTTTGGAAAGGTAGATACGACGGAGACGTATCAACTCCCCCAAGCTTAAAGCCTTGCTTGTCCTCAAGCAACTCAGTTGACAAACTGAGAGAGACAAAAGAAAAACTTTGACGAACTCTGTTTGATCTTGTTGTTGCAACTATGTCTAACTCACAACCAGAATTTTAGCAAGATCACAATCAAACCACATAAGCAAATGACATCTAGGTCTCACGGTAAACTCATATCAATGGCATAATCAACTAGCGAGAAAATAATAATAAGCCTCAAGTGTCAACACTTCAATCAAAACAACATGAAGCAGTACAAATAGATGGTATCTCGCTAGCTCTTTCTGAGACCGCAAATCATAAATGCAGAGCACCTTAAAAGACCAAGGGCTGACTAAACATTGTAATTCATGGCAATGAAGATCCAGTCATAGTCATACTCAACACAGTTAAAAACAAAGCATAAAAATGACAGAGGTGCTCTCTAATTGGTGCTTTTGTAAGAGGAGGATGACTCAACAGGAACATAAATAGACAGGCCCTTCGCAGAGGGAAGCATTGATTTGCAGAGGTGCGAGAGCTCAAGCTTTGAAAATAGAGATAATAATTTTGGGTGGCATGATTTCATTGTCAACGCAATGACTATGAGTTCTCAACATCTTCCACGCAACACATGCTATAGGCGGTTCCCAAACAGAAAAGTAAAGTTTTGACTCCCCCACCACCAATCAATCACACTCCATGGCTAGCCGAATCCTCGGGTACCGTCCAAACCAACATCAATCTTGGGGGATTTTTGTTTGCAATTATCTTTTCGATTTGAGTATGGAACTGGGAATTCCAATTACCGGCCCCTTTCTCGTGAATGATAGTGAATAAACACATATCGAGGATAACACGCCTAGCATGGAAGATACCAATAGCCCCCTATCACCACATGAGCGGTTCGGGCATGCAAAACAGATTATTTCTTGAAGATTTAGAGAGTGGCACATGCAAATTTACTTGGAACGGCAGGTAGGTATCGCACATAGGTAGGTATGGTGGACTCACATGGAACAATTTTGGGTTTATGGCAGTGGATGCACAAGTAGTATTCCCGCTTAGTACAAGTGAAGGCTAGCAAAAGACTGGGAAGCGACCAACTAGAGAGAGACAACAGTCATCAAAATGCATTGAGATTAACTAACATTGAGCGCAAGCATGAGTAGGACATAAATCACCATGAACATGAACATCATAGAGGCTATGTTGATTTTCTTTCAACTACATGCGTGAACATGCGCCAAGTCAAGCCACTTGAATCATTCAAAGGAGGATACCATCATATCATACTACAACACAGTCATCTGAAAATTCATGTGGGCATCCAAGACAAACCATTAGAAGCTCCTAGCTAAGTAAGCATGGCATAAGAAACTACGATCTCTAAGTTGTCATTGCAAACATGTTTCTCTCACAACAAACCTGAATCAGGCATGATGAGCTAGTCATATTTACAACAACAAAATAGATCGAGTTCATACCAGCTTTTCCAGGCTCAGTCACTTCATCATATATCATCATTATTGCATTTCACTTGCACGACCGAATGATGTGAACAATAATAAGCATCCTCGTGCATTGGACTATGCTGGAATCTGCAGGCAAACACAAAGGAGAAGACAAAGTAATATGGCTCTTTGAAAGCTAAACAGGTATGCATGCAAGAGCCACTAAACATTGTAACCAATATCTTCTACCTTGACCCAAAGAAAAAGAAAACTATCTACACGAGAAAGCTCCCAACTAGCAAAAGAAGAAAAAGAAAATCTTTTTGGTTTTTCTCAAATAGACAGACACACGAAAAGAAAATGAGAAAAAGAAAATAAACTAGCATGGATGATACAGTGGCAAAGTGTGAACGCCGACTAAAAAAGTGAAAGCATAAGCAAGAATGTAAAGTCGGTGAGAACACATACTCCCCCAAGCTTAGGCTTTTGGCCTAACTTGGTGTACTCCCAAGGACGGTCTTGGCGAAACCCAAAATCATAATCGGGGTTATACGGGAGGGCTGCAGCCACTGCCTGAATAGCTGCCTCACGGAGACGAGCAGCCCGACTCCCTCTCATACTCTTCTGCCTCTCCTCTAGCTATGTAATATCTCTGTTTTACCTGAAAGTCAAAAAAAGCAGGAGCAGGAAGGGTAATATGGAAAACACGCTGCCGGTTAAATATCAATCGATATAGGAGGGATTCATCATCCCTCTCAAGGAACTGGTAGCGTGTCATAGCGATGCAGTCAAGGAAAGCTGTATGGAGCGGGGGATCTCCTGCGCGGATGGGTACTCCAAGAAAATTTGCTATGCGGGTGGCATAGATCCCACCAAAGAAATCCCCATCAATAGCATTCTTATTCAGCCTCCTTGCTATAATAGCTCCCATGTTGAAGCTTTTGTCACCTGTCACTGTGCTCTTAAGGATACTAAGGTCGGGTGCGCAGAGGTGACAATGCTCAATCTTGCCATTAATGCATCTGCCTATGAAGAGGGCAAAATAATGCAAGGCAGGAAAATGAATACTCCCCATGGTAGCTTGCGTAATGTCTCTGGTTTCATCAACCGTAATACTAGCGCAAAAATCTCTAACCGAAGATTTAGGAGGATCATTGAGGTTACCCCAAATAGGTATTTTGCAAATTCTACTGAAATCCTCTAAATCTATGGTATATGATTTATCATAGAGATCAAACAGTACCGATGGCTCATGGCCAGCTGAAAATTTGAATCTACGAACAAAAGAAGCAGTGAGAGCAACATAGTGTTCACATTTATCGGAGATGAATTCTTCGAGTCCGACGTTGTGAACAAATGCATCAAACTCATCTTTGACACCTGCCTCAATCATAAATTCATCAGAAGGCCATTCACATGGTTGTACCTGCGCGTCCCTAGGTTGGTAAGGATCAGGCTCCTTCGCAAGACGGGGACCTCTCTTGCTTGAGGAACCACCATGATAGTTTCTCTTGAACATCTTTCTTTTCTGAAATTTTCAGTGACCCAAAGGAAAGGTGAACAAGGTTCATCTAAACTTGTAGCAACTACTCCCACAAGTGCCTAGAGACCATATTACGCATCGAAACTACTAGGGACCAGCTAGAATCAGCATGCAAAGCTCAAGAACATGGTCACCAAGACAACAAAAATACGCGGAGTATAAGGCACTAGAGCAAAAAACTAATTGGACCAATGGAGGAGTCACTTACCAAGGAGTAATTTCCCCAAAACATTTCGGAGACCGGTGATTTGAGCAAAGAGATCGAAAATCCCAGCAAGAGGAGCAAGAACACGGGTTTGAGCTGCGAAACGATTTTTGCAGGAGGTAGGAGAACTGGATGGGAGCAAGAATGAGTGGAGGGGGTGCCTGTGGGCCCCACAAGCCTGGGTGGCGCGGCCAGGGGGGTGCCCGCGCCCCTAGGTCTTGTGGCCCACTGGTGTGGCCTCCAGACAGACTCTTTGTCCCAGTATTTTTCAAATATTCCAGAAACAATCATACTAGATTTTCACAGCGTTCGGAGAACTTTTATTTTCGGGGTACTTTTCTACCGGACGCTAAAACAGAAAACAGGAAAAACTAAACTAAATCTATCATTTTTCTTCTAAGCAACCTAAAGTGAAAGCTTGGAACATAGGTTTGTGACTCCTTGATTCATCCATCTCACGGTCATCGAAAGAAATCCGTCAATGGGGTTGATCAAATCCCCTCGACAAAACTTTCTCGAATCACAAAAGAGAACGAAGAATTTATGAATAGTCACTAGGTCACCTCAATGGGGATGTGTATCTCCCCAACAAGCAAATCATACTTCATCTTGACACAAGGAATATGGCATTCAAAGCTCCCAATAAGAATCGATGAAGTTTTTTTGATAGCATTGATGCAGTGTACTCGATATTGTTTCTTCGGAAAGTGCACCGTATGCTCATTACCGTTGACATGGAAAGTGACATTGCCTTTGTTGCAATCTATAACAGCCCCTGTGGTGTTTAAAAAGGGTCTTCCGAGGATGACAGCCATGGCATCGTACTCGGGAATATCCAAGATAACAAAGTCTGTTAAGATAGTGGTGTTAGCAACCACAACAGGCATGTCCTCGCAAATGCAGTTGATTTGTCGGCCATTTGCAGAGAGATTTCAGTGGGTGTCAACTTATCCAATTCAAGTCTACGATAAAGAGAGAGAGGCATAACACTAACACCGGTTCCAAGGTCGCACAACGTAGTTCTAACATAGTTGCCTTTAATGGAGCAAGGTATAGTGGGCACACCGGGATCATCTAGTTTCTTCGGAGTTCCACCCTTGAAAGTGTAATTGGCAAGCATAACGGAGATTTCAAGATCAGGTATCCTCCTCTTATTAGTCACAATATCTTTCATGTACTTAGCATACAGAGACATTTTTAGCATATCCGTCAAACGCATCTGCAGAAAGACAAGTCTCATCATCTCAACGAATCGCTCAAAATCCTCATCATCCTTTTTCTTGGATGGTTTGGGAGGAAAGGGCATAGGTTTCTGAACCCATGGCTCCCTTTCTTTACTATGGTTCCTAGCAGTGAAGTCATTCTTATCGTATCTCTTAGTCTTAGGCTGTGGGTTATCAAGATCAACACTAGGTTCAATATCCACATCCTTATCATTGCTAGGTTGAGCATCTTCATGCACATCACTATTGATATTATCATTAGGCTCATGTTCATCACCAGATTGTGTTTCAGCATCACAGACATAGGCATCGTTTGGACTCTCAGGTGTAGCAGCAACAGGGTTGCTAGCGTGCAGGTTCCTATCATCTCTCTTCTTCTTTCTAGGATGACTAGGTGCATTAGTGCTAACTCCTTGAGACTCTTGTTCAACTCTCTTCGGATGACCCTCAGGATACAGAGGTTCCTGGGTCATTCTATCGCCTCTAGTGACGACTCTGAGGGAATTGTCATTCAACTCATTGAGCAAGTCATTCTAAGCTTTAAGTACTTGTTCTATGTGAGTAGTAACCATAGAGGCATGTTTACTCAAAAGCTTAAGATCATTGACATTTCTATCCACACAAGCACTTAAATGACTAAGCATATGAGCATTCTTTTCCTATTGTCTGCTAATATAATCATTGAAACTCTGTTGTTTGGCAACAAAGTTATCAAATTCATCCATCCATAAGCTAGCATGCTTATCAAAAGGAATATCACTCTCATCAAACCTACGCAGAGAATTTACTTCTACTACCTGTATCGGGTTATCAAGACCATGGATCTCTTCGATAGGTGGTCGATTTTTGACATCTTCAGATTTAATGCCTTTCTCTCGCATAGATTTCTTGGCTTCTTGCATATCTTCAGGACTGAGGAATAGAATACCTCTTTTCTTTGGAGTTGTCTTAGGAGCTGGTTCGGGAATAGTCCAAGCATTCTCATTGCACAAGATGTTGTTCAACAGAATCTCAGCTTGTTCTATAGTTCGTTCCCTAAAAACACTACCGGCACAACTATGTAGGTGGTCTTTGGAAGCATCGGTAAGTCCATTATAGAAGATATCAAGTATTTCGTTCTTCTCAAGAGGGTGATCAGGCAACGCATTCAGTAGCTGGATAAGCCTCCCCCAAGCTTGTGGGAGACTCTCTTCTTCAGCTTGAGCAAAGTTGTATATTTCCTACAAGGCAGCTTGCTTCTTATGGGCAGGGAAATATTTTTCGGAGAAGTAGTAGACCATATCCTAGGGGCTACACACACAACCAGGAGCAAGAGAAGTGAACCAGGTCTTAGCAACATCCTTTAGCGAGAAAGGAAACAGCTTGAGCATATAGTAGTAGCGGATCTTTTCCTCACTAGTGAACAGGGTGGCTATATCGTGCAGTTTGGTAAGATGGGCTACAACCGTTTCAGACTCATAACTGTGAAAATGATCAGATTTGACCAGAGTGATTAACTTAGGGTCGAAAAAGAATTCATAATCCTTATCGGTCACAAAGATAGGCGAAGTAGCAAACTCCGGGTCGTATTTCATCCTAGCGTTGAGAGATTTTTCTTTCCACTTGCACAGAAGTTTCTCAACATCATAGCTATCCTTACGCGCAAGAAAATCCTTAGCTATCTCTCCCTCCATAACATAGCGCGTATCAGGCATAACAGGCAATTCAGGCATAGTAGCAGGTTCTACTTCAATAGTATCAGCAGTTTCAAAAGCATCATCACATCTAGCAGCAACTCTGGCAATATGTGCATCAAGGGCACCAAGTGGCTTAGCAGTATCAGGCATAGCAGGCATAGTATCAAGCATAGCATCATCAGGCATAGTATCAAGCATAGCATCATGAGCAACAGAAGTAGCATCATCGAGCAAAGGCGACATATCAAGATTTCTAGCAGGAGGCGAAGTTGCAAACTTACTCAAAACTGAAGGTGAATCAAGTGCAGAGCTAGATGGCAGTTCCTTACCTCTCCTCGTAGTGGAAGGTAGGATTTTAGTTCTTGGATCTTTTGGTTTCCTCATAGTGATTAGCAGACGTCAATCCCAAGTGCCTCAGAGAATATAGTTGTGCCTCCTCGGTAACGCGCCAGAAAAAGCCTTGATGTCCCACAAGTGTATGGGATCACAACAGTTTTCGAAGGTAGAGTATTCAACCCAAATTTATTGATTCGCTCACAAGGGGAAGCTAAAGAATATTCTTAAGTATTAGCAGCTGAGTTGTCAATTCAACCACACCTGAAAGATTAGTGTCTGCAAGCAAAGTATTAGTAGCAAGGTAGTACGATAGCAACGACACCACACAAAGCTTTGACAATCCCTGGCAACGGCGCTAGAAAAAGCCTTGTTGACGGGATGTTAGCGCCGACAAAGTATTGCAACAAGTAACAGCGGAGTAGCAAGGAAAAGTAGTAGCAACAGTAGCAGCAAAGTGAAAAGTAACTGCAGTAGTGACAACAGCAGCAAAGTGGCCCAATCCCTTTGGTAGCAAGGGACAAGACTAGGCAAAGTAACGAAGCGAGAACCAGTAGTAAAAGACTCGTAGGCAATGGATCGGTGATGGATGAGTGTGACGGATGTGATTCATCATGTAACAGCTATAACACGGAGAGATAAGTAACTAGCTCCCATTCGTCGATCTAATGTAGGCATATATTCCGTATGTAGTCATACATGCTTAGGGAAAAGAACTTGCATGACATCTATTATCCATCCCTCCCGTGGCAGCAGGGTCCTAATGGAAACTACGGGATA
The DNA here is from genome assembly GCF_904849725.1 of Hordeum vulgare subsp. vulgare. Taxonomy (NCBI): domain Eukaryota; kingdom Viridiplantae; phylum Streptophyta; class Magnoliopsida; order Poales; family Poaceae; genus Hordeum; species Hordeum vulgare. The sequence goes on along the minus strand of NC_058524.1, from coordinate 345,700,319 downwards.
TTAAGGTTCTCCTTTTAATAAAGAACCGGACCAACGCATTAACACGCGGTGAATACATGAACTCCTCATACTATGGTCATCTCCGGGAGTGGTTCCGGCTATTGTCACTCCGGGGTTGCCGGGTCATAACACATAGTAGGTGACTACAACTTGCAAGATAGGATCTAAAACACATATATATTGGCGACAACATAATAGGTCCAGATCTGAAATCATGGCACTCGGGCCCTAGTGACAAGCATTAAGCATAGCCAAGTAGTAGCAACATCAATCTAGAACATAGTGGATACTAGTGATCAATCCCCGTCAAGAACTAACTCGATTGCATGATAGATCTCATCCAACTCATCACCGTCCAGCAAGCCTATGATGAGATTACTCACGAACGATGAAGAGCATCATGGAATTGTCGATGGAGAAAGGTTGATGATGACGATGGCGACGATTTCCCCTCTCTGGAGCCCGAAACGGACTCCAGATCTGCCCTCCAGATGAAGAAGAGGATGTGGCGGCGCCTCCGTCTCGCAAAACGTGACGAAACCTTCTCTCTGATTTTTTTCAGGCGAAACAGAAGGTATAGAACTGAGATTGGGGGCGGTGGTGCCATGTGGGCCCCACAAGCCCTCACGACGCGGCCATAGGGGGTGGACGCAGCCTAGGGGCTTGTGGCCCACTGGCACGCCCCCTCACGTGGATCTTTGCGCAACTATTTTTCTTTTATTCCAGAAAAAATCTCCATAAATTTTCAGGACGTTCCAAGAACTTTCATTTCTGCACAAAAACAACACCATGGCAATTTTGCTGAAAACAGCGTTAGTCCGGGTTAGTTCCATTCAAATCATGCAAGTTAGAGTCCAAAACAAGAGCAAAAGAGTTTGGAAAAGTAGATACGACGGAGACGTATCAACATATGCTTCTAAGTACACTAGGTAGTTGCCACAGAAACACTACAAAAAAGACTTGGAAAAATAACATATTCGGGTAAGAGAGAGAGTTTCCATCTACTTACAAGCACAGTAGGCAATTGCCATGTAGCACTACCAAAAAAACATGGCAACTCACAGTTTAGGGTGTGGGAGAGGAGACGGGCGGAGATCGTGCAGGCATGTGGGCATGAACCGAGCATGCGGGCGAACTGATAAATTCCCACACACCAGCTCATCTGCGTGTATGAAACAGGCGTGTGGGAAAACTAATAAACGCCAACACACCAGCTACTCTACGTGCGTGAATGAACGCGTGGGAAAAATGGATGAACGTACAGACACCAGCCCGGTCCTACGTGGCATAGAAAATCTGGCAAAACTTGCCAAGATTCATGCAACCACAAATGGACGGCAATCCATGCGTGTGGGCGGTTTGCAAACACCCACACGCGTGGGCATTATATTTTTGGAAAAATACACGTATGTCGGCACACTGAGAATTAGAAGCATACATGAAAATATGTATTTGCATGCAGTTGCTAAGAAGCAAAACTATAGACGACATGCATCAACACCTATAATGGCCATCCACAACATCAACATGAACCAGCGTTTGTTATCATATGACAGGTGGAGTTGCCACATAGAACAAACTGGAGCCACAATGAGTAGGCAACTAGAAATTGCCCACGTGTTGACAATTAAGTTTAAAATGCGTGAACAACTGGGCTTGCCGCATCTGCACAACTGCAGTTGCCATACATGGTCAAGTACACCTGCCATATAGTTTGCTTACTAAAAAAAGCATACCAATAAGATACAATTCAAGCTTGAATGCCCGCTAGATTAGTACATTTTATCCATTTCGGAAAATAAAAAATAAACTGCTGGTAAAAACAAATACTGAGAGTAAATCAAGAATACCATTAGGTGTAGGCGGCAACCCTTGTGGTACATCTTGTTTGAGAGTGCATCATGCGGGAAGTTAGCAATGAATTTACACCAATTCATGTTCTTCACATCATCAATTCTCGCCTGCAAAAACAAAGCAAAGATTTGAAGAACATCAATGCAAACACAGGAAAACATCGTCTGCCATTACAGAACAACAAGAAAAAAAGATGGAGAAGATTTACCAGGATAGGGAAGCATTTGTTGCTTGGACGTAGGAAAGTGGTAGGCACAAAGACATACGAAATAAAGTACATTAGAAGCTTCGTCTTGAATACATTGCCGTGGGTTTTCATATTTTCCCTCGAAGTTGCAAGAAGCGTCTTATTAGGCATGGTTGCATCATCAGGAAACAAATGGGGGAACAATTCTTTCTCAATATCACTGTTCGCCTCATAAGGAACAAACAATTCCCCATGGGGTACACCTAATGTACACAAAAGAGAATCCTCGTCCAAAGGCAATCTTCCACGCCCCGGAATGACAAATTCCCTGGACGCAGTTGTGACAGCCCGAGACCGACGCTCGAGAAGATTCCCCTTTTATTCAGCTGTCGTCGGGTTAATTATTGGTTGTCGCATTCATCATCGCATCATGCGCATCATCCACATTGCATTGGCACTCCGTTGCCTCTAGTTTTTAAAACTTGCATCGGTTATTAGCTGTGGGTTCTCTCCGTTTTCGTTATTATCCGTTTCGAGGCTAAACACACACGCACGCGCCAGCGGCATCGTTAAAATTTGTTTTTAAAACTTGGCATGCGGTCTTACTTTAATTTAGGTAGGCCGCATGCCAAATGTTGTTGCAATCGGAGTTTGTTCGATACCCGAACGGTCGACCGTAGCGGCACCATCATCGGATTATCGGTGAACGGTTTTTTGGTGTTTTAAAATCTCGTGTCATGGGCTGCAACATTCCCTCTCTCCCCACCTAGCCTATTCTACACAGCCACTAAGCCCGCCTAGCCATTCCCGCAATCGGTGCCGTCTGATCATGATCGGAGGGTTCGAAAATGGGCTAATTCCCTTAACCCTAACCCCCTTTCCCTATTTAGCAACCTCTCCCTGATTGTTTGGGACCTAACCCTAGCCTTGCCTCGAAATCTGCACCCAGCCGCCACCTCCCACCTCTCTCTCCCTCCAGCCGCCGCCGAGGCCCGAAGTGGCCAAGATCGCCGGCAGCCGCTCTGCAACTCGGCTCCTCCCAAGCTGCTGCTCCCCCTACAGCCTCCATGCCACGCCACCGCCTTCTGCGCCTGGCGCTGGTTGTAGCCACAGCCGCCAGCAGCGCCACCCTGGCTGCCCGTCGGAACACGAGCCCCGCCGCCGGTTGCCTCCACCAGCCATGAGCCAGCCTCGGAGCCGCGAGCTGCCTATCTCCTCTCGAGTTCTAGAGCAGAACACATTCCCGCGCCTCCGCCCTCTGCTCCAGCTGGAGCCGCTGGCCACCAGCGTCCCTAGCCCCGGTCGCCTCCCGTCGTGGACACACCGGCACCGGCAGCAGCCCCAGCCACTCGAAGCCGCCACCCCCGCCTCCCATCGTCTCGCTGGTCGCCAGCGCCCTCGCCGATCCGATCCAGATCGGGGAGGCTGAGCGTTGACCGCAAGCTGCCTCGCTGTGGGCCTGCAACCTCGCCTCAACCGAGGTTCACGCCGGCCCAGCCAGGCCTCGTCGGCCCTCTTCCACCGACCGGTCCAAGGCCCTGTGGTGACCAACCCCCCTGCCGCTATCCAGGGCCCCCGAGCGCGATTTAACTATCTGTCACCCGCGCCTATTTCGGCCCGAAACTAGTTTCTGCCCGTAGTATTTTTTTCCTAGCCTGCGAATTTATCCAATTTTAGAAAATGCATATTTTTTAAACGTCCGTAGTTTTTCAAACATGTAGAATTTTGCGTAGAATAATATTTTCCAACTCTCATGCATATTTAAATCTGTTTAGCATGTTGTTTGCTTTGGTTTGCGTGTTGACGTGATAGAGATGGTTTAGGCCGCAATTATTTAACCGTAGCTCTATTGGAGATGAGTCATATATGTAAATGGACTAGAACGACGAGTAGAATCACGTGAACCACTTTGTTTTGCCGTTTAGCAAACATAAAATGTGATTAGGAGAAATCTGGACAGATTTAGAAGTTAACATGTGGGGTTAGTTCGGAAATGCTATATGTCGTTTCCGGCCTCATTGAAAATGCCTAGATAGGCATATTATTTGTGCTTCACCCCTTGCCATGTTTAACAACATTTATTTTTGTTCTGTAAATAAACGGGAGTGAACTAAATAATTAAATTTGGAGTTTTGTCAATATGCAACTCGTTGCATATTGAGCTTCACTTAATGTGTAGCGTTTGACTGTTGTGAATTGCCATGCCCTGCCTTACATATTTGAAACTAGACATGCATCATATTAGGGTGTGCATCATGGCGTGCATGTGCCGTGGTGAATATCGTGTGTTGATTCTTGTTTCTGGTTTGCTTCGTCTCGATAGAGTTCCGCAAGCGTGTCGGAATGTGAGGATCTGTTCGACTACGTTGGTTCGTGTGCTTCACGGAGTCGTTCTTCTTCCAAGCGGGATCTCAGGCAAGATGATCATTTCCCTAGATACCATTACTATCATTGCCATGCTACTTGTTTTGTTTCTATCGCTATGTCTCGCTGCCTACCACCTGTTAAATATCAGCCTCCCAACATTGCCATTCAAATCTTCAACCTTTATACAACCTAGCAAACCACTGATTGGCTATGTTACCGCTTGCTTAACTATTGGATAGAGTTGCTAGTTGCAGGTGTTGTTGCTTCCATGTGCAAACATGGGTTCCTTGTTATATAACCATATTATTGCTAATTAATTTAATGCACTTATATACTAGGTAAAAGGTGGAAGGCTCAACCTTTCTCGCCTGATATTATGTTCCTCCTTTGCCGCCTTAGTTTCGGCTACCGATGTTATGTTCCATAAATGAGCGCTCCTAACATGCTTGGGGTTGTTATGGGGACCCCCCAGATTCTCGTTTTGGGATAAACCTCGTCTAGCAAGGCCCAACATTGGTACTATATTTGCCCAACATAATAATTCTGATAATACTAAAAACATAGGGTGTCATGAACCCGAAGAGTAATTCAACATAATACAGGGAGGGTCAGTGCTGATGGTGTTGTTCCAAAATAGAGCATTGTGCGGGGCCAACCTGAGGCAACTCGAGTGATGTCTATCAGGCCCTGTACACTAGCTTATCCGTCGTGTCCTGAGAACGAGATACGCGGCTCCTATCGGGATCGTCGACATGCCGGGAGGCCTTGCTGGACTTCTTTTACCTTTCTCGAGTGTCTTGTGCGAGGGATTTCAAGGATACTTTGGGCCATCTCGAGGTTGAGGTTTTGCAATAGGAACCCGAGGAGATCACGTGTCTCCCTAATCGAGGTCATTCCGTCACAGCGTGTGGTAGTTTGTGATAGACCATATGGACCACCCATATAGGGTTAAATCTTTCGGAAAGCCATGCCCGCGGTTATGTGACAACGTGAAAACTTTGTTTAACATCCGGTTCTAGATAACTTGAAGTAAGCTTAACTAAAATATGCCAACTGAGTGTGTAACCGTGGATGTCTCTTTTGTGAGCTCCTTCTCCGATCGAGGACATGGTGGGTTATGTCTGACGTAATTAGGTGTTCAGGACCATTCATTTGATCAGCAGTAGTTCACGTCCGCTATGCGAAGATAGCCCCTCTTTCTTTCTTGTACTCATAAGTTAGCCACCTCGAATAAATGCTTACTCGTTTGCTGCAGCCTCACTACTTAACCATACCTCACCCATTAAGCTTTGCTAGTCTTGATACCTTTGGAAATGAGATTGTTGAGTCCCTATGGCTCATAGATTACATCAAGATCAGTTGCAGGTACAGGTAAAGAGTTACTTTGACGTGAGCGCGCTGATTGTTCTATTTGGAGTTCTTATTCTTCTTCGATCTAGGATGGGTTCTAGACCGTCAACCTCGGATAGCAAGGATGGACGTCGTTCTTTTATCATTTGTTTTCGTTCGTAGTCGGACCCTGCTCTTCTTTATGATGACAGTATATTGTTCTATTGATGTGACTCTGATGTAGCTTGTGGCGAGTGTAAGCCAATTCCATATACTCATCTTTTCAGTACATGTACTTGTAACGATATCCATTCTTATGAAACGACGAGATGCGCTTCTATCCCTGTCGAGGTCCTCACGCCAAAATAAGGATAAGATTGCATCTTGGGCATTACAAGGTAGTATCAAAGTAGTACCGTCCTAGGAGCCTCCTTGATTGATCTTACTTGGCCGAGTTGAGTCTAGTGAGAAACTACTTTGAGTCAAGTTATATATCGGAGAGTAGGATTCTTTTTTCTCCTCTTCTATGCTCTGGTGAGGAATCTTGACGTAATAATTTTAATTCTACTCCTCTTCTCACTCAATTTTTTTAGGATCACGCGTATATTTTTGGAATCTATATGATGTCGATGTGATGGAGTTCTGACTTGGTGCCTCCTGCCTGACTTGATTTCTTCCGAGGAGTTGAGCTACAGGGGATTCTTGAGCACATCGTTATCATTCAGATTTCATAGTATCTCAGGACGGAGGATGTTCGAATTTGCTTCAATACTAGTAGTGGCGAGAGGAGTCTGGCTTCCCCATTACTAGTGCAGATAGGTCCGGATGTATCACCATACTAAGTATCGTTGTGATTACGAGGTTCGAAGATAGATGAGTTTCCGAGATCTCTGGTTATGTGTTGATGGATGTGATACACTTTACGGGTTAGTGTTATTTCTAGGAGTTGAGTGATGGATTTTACTCCTTGTATCCGTGGATCCGATTGCATGACCAGAAATTTCGGGAGTTCTTAGGTGGGAATTCAAGTAGTTACTTATAGCACAATCTTCCAACAGATGCATGATGTGAGGTTGGGGTTCCACATCTAGTGGATTCGTTTGTTCACGTTCGTCTTACAGTGGTTCTTGTTGCGTCTTAAAGAGTCCTTGTAGCTTGCTACAACTCGGGGACACTTCGTATGTCGTGTGCACTACCTTGTACATGATGGCTACTGTAGGATAGAGCCCGTGCGATCCTATCTACAAAAATATCGGATGGAATCTCTGTCATGAATTTGTTCTGGCTTGTGTTGTAAGCCCCATCCTTTGCTTTGTTGAATATGGTAATTCGAGTTGCTTCGATGTCAAATCGTGATTTCATATGTTTTCCAAGAGGTGTTCTCATATTTTTATGGGAATGCTGATTCGTTTGCTCAATCAAGTTGTCTTATCAATTCTTTTCATCCGGTGTGCTTCTCTTCAAGCCAATTCTATCCTTTTTAATATTTGCAAGATCAATCTCTCATTTCTTTCCGGAGTTCATCTCATCTGTCCCAAATTGTCTTTGTTTTCCCCGCCCTCCTGTCCTTTTCTTTAGTGATTCAATTCTCTTACAAGTGTCTTCTTTTCAGTGTTGCTTCCGCTATCTTCTTGTGACAGCCCGATGCCGATGTTCCATAAGATTCCCCTTTATTTACGTTTCCGTCGTGTGATTACTTTGTTTGTTGCATCATCATTTAGTTTGCATCGTCGCATCATGCATGGCATCTTGCATCGTCTGTCGCGTGTGGTGTTTTGAGTGTGTCTGCTTCGAGTGCTCTCCGAGTCTTAGTGCGATAGTAACTCCCCTCCTCTCTTCCCTTTTATTTTTTTTGGGGTTGTGTAAAAGTTTGCGTTTTAACCCCTTTTAAAAAATTGTCTTCTTTTAAAACTCCTTTTGTTAAAAGGTGGGGGCAACCCCTTGGGTTTTTCTCTTATTTCTTCTTTTGTTTCATTTCAAAACTAGAGTTGCATTTTTATTTCTAAAAGAGCTTTTATTTTATTATATTGTTAAAAAGGGTTTTATTTTATTTCTTCAAAAGGTTTTATTTTTTTATTCGGTTAAAAATATGCCCAACTATTTCTTATAGTTGGGGTATGGTTTTTAAAGGAGCCCAAAGGCATTTTTCTATTTTGTTTAATCTTTTTCTTCTAAAGTGCGTTTTCTGTTTTTTTAGAAAAAAGGAAAAAAACAAGTTTGAGGGAGGGAGCGTGTGGCCGAGCCGGCCCAGGGCCCAGCTAGGCCCCCAACCCTAGCGACATGAGGGAGATCGCTCTATCCCTCCTCCCATCTCCCTCCTCGAGACCGTGCGACATCCTCCCATCCTCCGCCCGATCCCCTCACCTTCCCAGCGCTGCCACATCCCCGTGTCGCCCTAGCTTCCCTCCTCGCCTCAGCCTGCCATGGCATCGCCCTCGGCTGGCCTCTCCTCGCCTCCCCGTACCGGTAGCTCGCCCCGTCGACCCGAGCTAGCCGTCGGTCCCGCGTGCCTCCCCTCGTCCTGCCGTCGCCGCCTTTGTCCTCCCGTCGCCGGCGCGCCGCCCACCGCCTGCGCTCTCCGCCGCCTCGCCTCGCCGTTTCCTGCACCCTCCGTGTTGGCTCGCTGTTCCCTGCGCGCCGCCGTTGGCCTCGGCCTCGGCTGCGCAGCTCCAGCCCCGAGCGCCGCAGCTCGCCTGCCCCGTAGCGACCTCTCCTATGCCCTGCGTGCTCGCCTTGCTGCAGATCCCGGCCGACCCGAGGCTCTCCTCGTCCTTCCCCACCTCCAGTTGCTGATCCCGCCGTGCTCGCCCCATGCCAAGGTGCTGCGACCGTCTTGCGCCACTGCGGCTGCTGCGTTTGCTGTTGCTGTGTTGCCTGCGCTTGCCGTTGCTGGCTGATGCATCTTGCTGCTGCTTGGAGATGCTCTTGTGCTGCTAGCCGGCTGATAGCTTACTGTAGCATCCTGTTGCTATTGCTTGCTAGTGTGTTTTCTGTAGTTGCTTTGCTGCTTGCTTGCTGCTAGCTGTAGTTGATAGGCTAGGTTGATAGTTGATGTTGCATGCTTGCTGTTTTGCTAGATGCTAGCTGTAGCTTTCCGTTGCCTAATGATATACTTGCTTGCGTGTTGCTGTTGCTCGTGCTGCTGTAGGTGCTATTGCTTGCTTGTGCTGATGCTTGCCGTCACCGCGTGCACCATCCCCTCCTTCATGGAACCGACAAGATTGGCGAGTACCACGACGTCCTCGACGACCCGCGGAACGTGTTCGACTACCGACGCCAAAGACCCGTGAACCGACACCGAGCGAACGAATACCGTCGACGAGACCGAGTACCATGACTTCCATGACGACCATGACGACCATTGTTCTCCTTCGACGAACCGAACCCCCTCGATTCGCACGCTTCGAAGGTATACCTATGGGACATTGTTGTGAAACGAATGCATATGTTGTATGAGTTGTATCGTATGTTTGCGCCTTATGTTGCCCGTTGCACGTGTTCCTGTTTTGTTGCGACGCCGACACATGGGAACCCGGTAACCGGGATCACCCCATCTTTATTTGGCTTGTACCGCACGTGTTTCCAGTTCATGGCACCGACATCTCGTTGACTATCGGGATAGGAACGTTGCCGTGGCTTCGTTTCCGTTTTTCCGCCATGGTTCCCTCTCGCTCGCCGTGGCGACACCTGTTTCTTTCTCTTCTTGCCCGTGATGTTTGAACGTGCATGCATGTCACATTAATGGTATAAGTTCCTGTGTTGCATGTCTCTTGTACGTAGCTCAGTTCTTTGTTCCGCGTGCTAACCGATTAGGATGTCATCTAGAATCACCGCTTCACCCCTTTCTATGTTAAACAACATTAATATTGCCGTGTAAATAAACGGGAGTGAACTAAATAATTTAATGTGGAGATTCGTCGATATGCAACTCGTTGCATATCGAGCTTCACTTAATGTGTAGTGTTTGCATGAGGTGAATTGCCATGCCATGCCTTGCATCAGTGCACTGATCATGCATCATAGTAGGTTGTGCATCATGTTGTGCATCGTGTGGTGGATATCTGTGTTGATGTTTGTTTCCGGTTTGTTTCGTCTCGATAGAGATCCACAATCGTGTCGGAATGTGAGGACTTGTTCGACTACGTCGGTTCGACTGCTTCTCGGAGTTGTTCTTCTTCCAAGCGGGATCTCATGCAAGATGACAATTTCCCCAGATACCATTACTATCATTGCCATGCTAGTTTTATCGCTTCTATCGTTTATGTCTCGTTGCCTACCGCATGTTAAATTCCAGCCTCTCATCAATTGCCATGAAACCTTCAACATGTTCGACCTAGCAAACAACTGATTGTCTATGTTACTGCTTGCTTAACCCTGTGTTTGTGTTGCTAGTTGCAGGTGCAGTTGCTTCCATGTGATTACATGGGTTCCTTGTTATATCACCATATTAAATGCTATCTATTTTAATGCACCTATATACTTGGTAAAAGGTGGAAGGCTCGACCTTTCTAGCCTAGTGTTTTGTTCCACCTTTGCCTCCTTAGTTTCGGCTACCGGTGTTATGTTCCATAAACGAGCGCTCCTAACACGATCGGGGTTGTTATGGGGACCCCCTTGATAATTCGTTTTAGATTAAAGCTGGTCCGGCAAGGCCCAACATTGGTTCTACATTTGCCCAACATAATAATTTTGTTAATATTGAGATGCATAGGGCGTCATGAACCTGAGGAGTAATTTTACATAAACAAGAGGGGCCAGTGCTGATGGTGTTGATCCCAAACGTTCTGCCTGCGGGGCCACCACGGGGAAACTCGAGGTTTGGCACCCGTAGCTAGTTCCATCCGTCGTGTCCTGAGAACGAGATACGCGGCTCCTATCCGGATCGTCGACACGTCGGGTGGCCTTGCTGGATTAGTTTTACCTTTGACGAGATATCTTGTGCATCGGGATTCCGGTGATGCTTTGGGTAATCTCAGAGTTGAGGTTTTTCACTAGGGAATCCGACGAGATCGCGAGCTTCGTGATTGACGATTTCTATGCGGCTTGTGGTAATTTGTGATGGACTAGTTGGAGCACCCCTGCAGGGTTAAATCTTTCGGAAAGCCGTGCCTGCGGTTATGTGGCAACGTGGAAACTTTGTTTATCACTGGTTCTAGATAACTTGAAGATAACTTAATTAAAACTTGCCAACTGCGTGCGTATCCATGACTGTCTCTTTCTTGAGTTCCTTCTCCGATCGAGGACACGGTGGGGTTATGTCTGACATAGGTAGGTGTTCAGGATCATTCATTTGATCACCAGTATTAGCGTCCGTTATGCGTAGATCTTCCCCCTCTTATTCCTTGTACTCGTAAGTTTAGCCACCAAATATATGCTTAGCCGCTGCTGAACCTCACCACTTAACCATACCTCATCCATTAAGCTTTGCTAGTCTTGATACCTTTGGAAATGAGATTGCTGAGCCCCATGTGGCTCACAGTTTACTACAACACCAGTTGCAGGTACAAGTAAAGGTTACTTGACGCGAGTGCGTTGATTGTTCATTTGGAGTTGCTTCTTCTTCTTCTTCATCGATCTAGGATGGGTTCCAGGCCGGCAGCCTGGGATAGCAAGGATGGACGTCGTTCTTCTTTTCTCGTTTGTTTCGTCCGTAGTCGGACCCTGTTCTTCTTCGTCATGATTATGTTTTGTACTATTGTGACTCTGATGTAGCTTGTGGCGAGTGTAAGCCAGTTCTATAAATATATCTCTTCTTTTCAGTACATGTACTTGTAACGATATCCATTCTGGCGACACGACAAGACGCGCTTCTATCCCTGACAAGCCCCCATGCCAAATTGAGGATAGGGTCACATCTTGGGTGTGACAAGTTGGTATCAGAGCAGTACCGACCTAGGAGCCCCCTTGATTGATCGAACTTGGTCGAGTCGAGTCTAGTGAAAAACTGCTTTGAGTCTAGTTATATATCGGAGAGTAGGATTCTTTTTTCTCCTCTTCTATGCTCTGGTGAGGAATTTTGACATAATAATTTAATCCTACTCCTCTTCTCACTCAAAATTTTTATAGGATCACGCGGATATTTTTGGAATCTATATGATGCCGATGTGACGGAGTTCTGTCTTGGTGCTTCCTGTCTGACTTGATTTCTTCCAGGGAGTTGAGCTCTAGGGGATTCTCGAGCACATCGTTATCATTCAGGTTTCTTAGTATCTCAGAATGAAGGATGTTCGTAATTGCTTCAATACTAGTAGTGGCGAGATAACCCCGATGTCCCCAGTACTGGTGCAGATTGTTCGGGAGTACTGCAATACTTTGTATCGTTGTGATCACGAGGATCTGTTGTAGATGAAGGTCCGTGTTTCTGGTCGTGTGTTGACGGATGTGATACAGGTGACGAGTTAGTATAGGAGTTGTGTGATTATTACTCCTTGTATCCGTGTACCAGATTGCATGACCAGATATTTCGGGAATTCTTAGGTGGGAATTCAAGTAGTTGCTTGTAGGACAATCTTCCAACAAATGCATGATGTTAGGTTGGGGTTCGACATCTAGTGGATTCGTTTGTTGACGGTTGACTTACAGCGGTTCTCGTTGTGTCTTAAAGAGTCCTTGTTGCTTGCTACGACTTGGGGACGCTTCGTATGTCGGGTGCACTGCCTTGCACTTGATGGCTACTGTAAGGTTCGAGCCCGTGCGATCCTGTCCACAAAAATATCGGACAAAATCTTTGTCATGAGTTTGTTCTGGCTTGTTCCATAAGCCTCTCCCTTTGTGTTGTTGAATATGGTAATTTGGGTTGCTTCGGTGTCAAGTGCTGATTTCAGATCTTTCCAGGAGGTGTTCTCATAATTTTATGTGAATGCAAATTCTTTGCTCAATTAGATCGTCTTATCAATAATTGTCAACCGGAGTCATCGTATCAATTCCATCCAACCGGTGTGCTTCTCTGCAACTAAATTCAGTCCTCTCTAATTGTTGCAGATCATTCTCTCAATTCTTTCCGGAGTTCATCTCATCTGTCCCAAGTTGTCTTTGTTTTCCCCACCCTCCCGCCCTTTTTCTTCAGTATTCAATTTTCATCCAGGAGTTTCTTTTCAGTGTGCTTCCGCTGTCTGTTCTTTTCTCTCTGACCCGGTGATTCATTGTGAAGATTCTCAGTAGATTCGTGTCATATTTGTTCATTCTTGTCTTCCTTACCGGTGAATTTAATTCAGTTGTCTGTGTTCATCATATCCTTGTCGTCTTTGTAATTCTTCCTATATTGGAGTTTCTTGTCAGCCTATCTTGTTGTCTATTCTCTCTATCCTATCCGGAGTGCTGATGATATCTCTGAGTTTCGAGTTTTCAATTCTTTTAATTATTTCGAGGTTCTCAACCTCATCTAGTTCTCTTCATACCTGTGCAATATCAATCTTTCTAGCAATCTTTTCAACGGTGGTTTCTTTGAGTGGGCCCATAACCCACATGTTCTTTCCCAGGATCTTTCCTGGCTCTTTTAATCTTTTCCGGAGACCTCTAAATCTTTTCAACTATGACGTAAGTATGAACTTCATCAGTCATATTCCTTCTTCAAGATCGCTTCAAATTTATTTTCGTCATTGGCTCAACCTTTCATTCCTTTTTATTCCTGAGTGTCTGAGCTATTCTTGGTGTTGTTCCTCGTCATCATTCTCAGCTTGCAAATTCGAAGGAGTGTTTCTCTCAATCTTCGTTCATTATCTAGAAGATTCATCATTTCAGCTTGGTGTCGTCATCTTATTTGTTCCAATCATGAGTAATTCCTTCTTGCTATCCGGTGCATTTCTGAGTTGTTTTCATTCTCGATCCTTTGATGGTCATCATTTCAGAAGAATCTTCGTTCTCAGCTTTCAGCTTTCATCCTCAATTCTTCTCAATTGTTGTCTCTTCGTTCGGCTCTCAATTGTTCGGTGCCTTGTTGAAGTTTTTCTTCTCTCAGGTGGCTCATGATCTCTTCATTCTCTTGGTTCTCCATTAATTCGTGGTGTTCCCATTCAGTTGTGAATTTTTTTGGTGCGTCCTTCAATCATGCCTCAACTAATGCTTATCTCTCTCCTCGGTCATTTCTAGAAGAATAAGTGGTACGCTAATCCGTTGCTTGTCATCAATTAAACTTGGTGAAGGATTAGCATAACATAATTCTTATTCTTGTTTCATCAAGTGATCCCAATTCTTCTTCCGGAGTGGCTCATCATATCTATTCTTATCCTAGTGTTCTTATCTTTTCTTTTCCGGAGTTCCAAGTTTTCTCAAGTATCTCTTCGTGAAGCTTCATCGAAGTCTTTGCAATGCTTCAATCTTATTCTTTCATCCTTCATATCTTGCATCATTCATTCATATACGGAGGTCCTTCTTGGTGGTTCATCAAGGTTTCAATTCATTCTCAAGTAATCTTCAACATTCTTGTTGGAGTACCTCAAGTTTTCTTCTCTTCCATTTCCAAGTGCATTTGTTCTTCCTTTATCCTTTGAGGTGGTATTATAGCATTCTTGTTAGTGTAGGAGCCTCTAAGAGTTTTCCTTTCAAGAGTGAGACAATTAAATCCACCAATTCTTTGATCATGAGATATTTTCAACCCATGATTCTTCATTGAGCTATCTTGGTTTAGACTTCACCTAAAGCTTTTGCTTTGGATTGTTGCTATCATGGTGCTTGTCATTAATCCAAGTTCTCAAGGTACCCTCTTGGTGTAAGAAGTTTTGATATCTTTGATTTCATCTATCCTTGGTTCTTGTAGTGGTTGGTTGTCACCTCATAGATGTTGAGATGATTTTCATAAGCCCACAACTATCCTGTTCTTCGTTGTTGGTTTCCCATCTACTACGTCAATTCTCTGTCCGGAGGCTCTTCTATTCCATTGTGATAATAGTTTTCATTCTTTTCTTCATTCTCTTCTTCCGTATGAGCTAGTTCCGGAGGCATCGTGATGTTGCTCTTTTGGGTCTATTATGTTGTTCTATCAAGATCATGGTGTTCTCTTGTTCTATTTAGTTGTTTGATATGTATATTGTCTATTTCTCCTATCTTATCGAATTTTTTTGTCCCATTTTCCTATCGAAGTGCTGCCGAAATTTTCCATGAATTCTTGCTTGTTTCTCATATCATTCCTCATCTCTTTGCAACCTTCAAGGATCGTTGGGTTCACTCGTTTGTCAAAGAAGCGACTAAGTTTTTACCTCTTGTTCTTTCTTGTCCTCTCCCCCCTTTCATTCTTGGATCTCGGGGCGAGATCCTCTTGTAGTGTAGGAGAGTTATGATAGCCCGATGCCGACGTCCCAGAAGATTCCCCTTTATTTCCGTTTCCGTCGTGTGATTATTTCGTTTGTTGCATCATCATTTAGTTTGCATCGTCACATCATGCATGGCATCTTGCATCGTTTGTCGCGTGTGGTGTTTTGAGTGTGTGTGCTTCGAGTGCTCTCCAAGTCTTAGTGCGATAGTAACTCCCCTCCTCTCTTCCCTTTTATTGTTTTGGGGTTGCGTAAAAGTTTCCGTTTTATCCCCTTTTAAAAAATCGTCTTCTTTTAAAACTCCTTTTGTTAAAAGGTGGGGGCAACCCCTTGGGTTTTTCTCTTATTTCTTCTTCTGTTTCATTTCAAAACTAGAGTTGCATTTTTATTTCTAAAAGAGCTTTTATTTTATTCATTTGTTAAAAAGGGTTTTATTTTAATTCTTCGAAAGGTTTTATTTTTTTGTTCGTTAAAAAAAAATGCCCAACTATTTCTTATAGTTGGGGTATGGTTTTTAAAGGAGCCCAAAGGCATTTTTCTATTTTGTTTAATCTTTTTCTTTTAAAGTGTGTTTTCTGTTTTTTTTTTAAAACGAAAAAAAACAAGTTTGAGGGAGGGAGCCTCTGGCCGAGCCGGCCCAGGGCCCAGCCAGGCCCCCAACCCTAGCGACAGGAGGGAGATCGCTCGATCCCTCCTCCCATCTCCCTTCTCGAGCTCGTGCGCCATCCTCCCATCCTCCGCCCGATCCCCTCACCTTCCCAGCGCCGCCACAGCCCCGCCTCGCCCTAGCTTCCCTCCTTGCCTCAGCCTGCCATGGCATCGCCCTCGGCTGGCCTCTTCTCGCCTCCCCGCGCCGGTAGCTTGCCCCGTCGACTCGAGCTGGCCGCCGGTCCCGCGTGCCTCCCCTCGCCCGGTCGTCGCCGCCTTTGGCCTCCCGTCGTCGGCACGCCGCCCGCCGCCTAGCCTCATCGTTCCCCGCGCCCGCCATGCTGGCTCGCCATTCCCTGCGCACCGCTGCTGGCCTCGGCCTTGGCTGCGCAGCTCCAGCCCCGAGCGCCGCAGCTCCCCTGCCCCGCAGCGACCTCTCCTGCGCCCCGCGTGCTTGCCCTGCCGCCGAACCCGACCGACCCGAGGCTCTCCTCGTCCATCCCCGCCTCCGGTTGCCGAGCCCGCCGTGCTCGCCCCATGCCGAGGCCCTGCCACCATCTTGCGCAGCTGCCGCTGCTGCGTTTGTTGTTGTTGTGTTGCCTGCGCTTGCCGTTGCCGGCTGATGCATCTTGCTGTTGCTAGCCGCTTGCCTTGCCGCTGATGCTGTTGCGTGTTGCTATTGCGCGCCGATGCTGCTGCCTGATGTGCTTGCTTGCGTGGCCGTATGTTGCTTGCTGCTGCCGCTGCTAGGCTGTTGTTGCTGCTATGCATGCCGCTTAGCTAGCTGCCTTGCTTTGCTTTGCTTTGCTGCTGCCTGTAGCTGCTTAGGTTGTTAGTTGCTATTGCTAGCCGGCTGATAGGTTACTGTAGCATGCTGTTGCTATTGCTTGCTAGTGTGCTTGCTGTAGTTGCTTTGCTGCTTGCTTGCTGCTAGCTGTAGTTGATAGGCTAGGTTGATAGTTGATGTTGCCTACTAGCTGTTTTGCTAGATGCTAGCTGTAGCTTGCCATTACCTGATGATATGCTTGCTTGCGTGTTGCTGTTGCTCGTCCTGCTGTAGATGCTATTGCTTGCTTGTGCTGACGCTTGCCGTCGCCGCGTGCACCATCCCCTCCTTCATGGAACCGACAAGATCGGCGAGTACCACGACGTCCTCGACGACCCCCGAAACGTGTTCGACTACCGACGACGAAGACCCCTGAATCGACGTCGAGCGAACGACCTGTCGACGAGACCGAGTACCACGACTTCCACGATGACCACGACGACCGTTGTTCTCCTTCACCGAACCGAACCCCTCCGATTCGCACGCTTCGAAGGTATACCGATGCGACGTTGTCGTGAAACGATTGCATATGTTGTATGAGATGTATCGTATGTTTGCGCCTTATGTTGCCCGTTGCACGTGTTCCTCTTTTGTTGCGACCCCGACACATGGGAACCCGGTAACCGGGATCACCCCATCTTTATTTGGCTTGTCCCGCACGTGTTTCCAGTTCGTGGCACCGACATCTCGTTGAGTATCGGGATAGGAACGTTGCCGTGGCTTCATCTCTGTTTTGCCGCCATGGTTCCCTCTCGCTCGCCGTGGCGACACCTGTTTCTTTCTCTGCTTGCCCGTGATGTTTGAACGTGCATGCATGTCACATTCATGGCATAAGTTCCTGTGTTGCATGTCTCTTGTACGTAGCTCCGTTCTTTGTTCCGCGTGTTAACCGATTAGGATGTCATGTAGAATCACCGCTTCACCCCTTGCCATGTTAAACAACATTAGTATTTCCGTGTAAATAAACGGGAGTGAACTAAATAATTTAATGTGGAGATTCGTCGATATGCAACTCGTTGCATATCGAGCTTCACTTAATGTGTAGTGTTTGCGTGAGGTGAATTGCCATGTCATGCCTTGCATCAGTGCACTGATCATGCATCATAGTAGGTTGTGAATCATGTTGTGCATCGTGTGGTGGATATCTCTGTTGATGTTTGTTTCCGGTTTGTTTTGTCTCGATAGAGATCCGCAATCGTGTCGGAATGTGAGGACCCGTTCGACTACGTCGGTTCGACTGCTTCTCGGAGTTGTTCTTCTTCCAAGTGGGATCTCAAGCAAGATGACCATTTCCCCAGATACCATTACTATCATTGCCATGCTAGTTCTATCGCTTCTATCGTTTATGTCTCGTTGCCTATCACATGTTAAATTCCAGCCTCTCATCAATTGCCATGAAACCTTCAACATGTTCGACCTAGCAAACAACTGATTGGCTATGTTACTGCTTGCTTAACCCTGTGTTAGCGTTGCTAGTTGCAGGTGTAGTTGCTTCCATGTGATTACATGGGTTCCTTGTTATATCACCATATTAAATGCTATCTATTTTAATGCACCTATATACTTGGTAAAAGGTGGAAGGCTCAGCCTTTCCAGCCTAGTGTTTTGTTCCACCTTTGACCCCTTAGTTTCGGCTACCGGTGTTATGTTCCATAAACGAGCGCTCCTAACACTAATGGGGTTGTTATGGGGACCACTTTGATAATTCGTTTTAGATTACAGCTGGTCTAGCAAGGCCCAACATTGGTTCTACATTTGCCCAACATAATAATTTTGTTAATATTGAGATGCATAGGGCGTCATGAACCCGAGGAATAATTTTACATAAACAGGAGGGGCCAGTGCTGATGGTGTTGGTCCCAAACAGTCTGCCTGCGGGGCCACCACGGGGAAACTCGAGGTTTGGCACCGGTAGCTAGTTCCATCCGTAGTGTCCCGAGAACGAGATACGCGACTCCTATCGGGATCGTCGACACGTGGGGTGGCCTTGCTGGATTAGTTTTACCTTTGACGAGATATCTTGTGCATCGGGATTCCGCAGATGCTTTGGGTAATCTCAGAGTTGAGGTTTTCCACTAGGGAATTCGACGAGATCGCGAGCTTCGTGATTGAGGATTTCTATGTGGCTTGCGGTAATTTGTGATGGACTAGTTGGAGCACCCCTGTAGGGTTAAATCTTTCGGAAAGCCGTGCCCGCGGTTATGTGGCAACATGGAAACTTTGTTTAACACTGGTTCTAGATAATTTGAAGATAACTTAATTAAAACTTGCCAACTGCGTGCGTAACCGTGACTGTCTCTTTTGTGAGTTCCTTCTCCGATGCAGGACACGGTGGGGTTATGTCTGACGTAGGTAGGTGTTCAGGATCATTCATTTGATCACCAGTAGTAACGTCCGTTATACATAGATCTTCCCCCTCTTATTCCTTGTACTCGTAAGTTTAGCCACCAAATATATGCTTAGCCGCTGCTGCAACCTCACCACTTAACCATACCTCACCCATTAAGCTTTGCTAGTCTTGATACCTTTGGAAATGAGATTGTTGAGTCCCCTTTGGCTCACAGATTACTACAACACCAGTTGCAGGTACAGGTAAAGGTTACTTGACGCGAGCGCGTTGATTGTTCATCTGGAGTTGCTTCTTCTTATTCTTCTTCATCGATATAGGATGGGTTTGAGGCCGTCAGCCTGGGATAGAAAGGATGGACGTCGTTCTTCTTTTCTCTTTTGTTTTCGTCCGTAGTCGGACCCTGTTCTTCTTCTTGATGATTATGTTTTGTACTGTTGTGACTCTGATGTAGCTTGTGGCGAGTGTAAGCCAGTTCTATAAATATATCTCTTCTTTCAGTATATGTACTTGTAACGATATCCATTCTTGCGACACGACAAGATGCGCTTCTATCCATGACGAGGCCCCCGTGCCAAATTGAGGTTAGGGTCGCATCTTGGGTGTGACACTTCTCTTCTGTGTTGTATCTAGTGATTCTTGGTTAAGATTCTCAAGAGTTTTGAGTTCATCTTTCTTCATTCTTGTTGTCTCTCCGATGGATCGATTCTTGATTTTGGTGTCATCATATCCTTTTCATTTGTTCAATGCTTTCAGTGTTGGAAATTCTCTTCAAGCCTCTCTTGTAATTCACCTCTCTCTGTTCTATCCGGAGTGTTCAAGATATCTCAGAAGTTTCTGTTTTCAATCCTTTTAATTATTTTGAGGTTCCCACCTCATCATGTTTTCAGTTATTCTGGTGCAGTATCTCTCTTCCTAATCAATTGTTTCAACAGTGTTTTCTTTTAGTGGGACCATAACCCACAGGTTTTTCCTAGGATCTTATCTGGCTCTTCTAATCTTTTCTCGGAGATCTCTAATTCTTTTGAACTATGACGTAAGTATGAATTTCATCAGTCATATTCCTTCTCCAAGACCGCTTAAAATTTATTTCTATCATTGGCTCAACTTTTTCGTGTTCTTATTCTGGAGTGTCTTAGTTATTCTAGTGGTGTTCCTTCTCATTATTCTTAGCTTGGAAGACCGAAGGAATGATTCTATAAAATCTTTCTCCATTCTTTTGAAGATTGTCATCTCACCTTGTGTGTCTCTCTCAATTGTTCTCTATCATGAGATTCCTTCCATATCTATCCGATGCATTTCAGATTTGTTTTCATTCTCGATCCTCCGAAGGCCATATTTTCAGAAGATTTCTTCATTCTCAGCTTTCAGCTTTCAGTCTCAAATTCTTCTCAATTGTTGTCTCTTCATTCGTCTCTCAAATATTCCGGTGCCTTGTTGAAGCTTTCTGTTAGGCAGACCATTATCTCTTCATTCTCAAGGTGTTCTTCAAGATTCTAGTTGAAGGTGTTCAAATATTCTTTATCTTGCATTTCAAAGTGCAATTCTTCCTCCTTTCCTTTGAGGTGGTGTTATAGCATTCTTGTTAGTGGAGGAGTCCCGAAGAGAGTTTTTTCAAGAATGAGATATTTAAATCCACCGATTCTATGATCATGACATATATTTTCAAACCCATGGTTTCTTCGTTGAGCTATCTTGGTTTAGATTTCACCTAAAGCTTTATCTAGGATTGTTGCTATTATGGTGATTTTGTTCATCCAAGTTTTCAATGTTTCCTCTTGGTGTATGAAGTTTGCCTCTTTTGTTGCTCCCAATCTATCTCCGTTTCCGTTAGTGACTGGGTGTCACCGCATTACTTTGGGATGTTTTTCGCAAGTCCACTACAAGCTTGTTCTTTTCGTTGTTGGTTTTCCAACAACTCCGTTCAATCATTCTTGTGGAAGCTTCTCAATTCAGTTGTGGTAGTAGTTATCATTTTCTTCTTCATTCTTTCATCCCAATGATCTAATTTCTATTCTCTTGTTCCGGAGTTGTTGTGATGTGCTCTTTTGAGTCAATCATCTCTTCTTATCAAGTTCATCTTCTTTCATTGTTTTTCAATTTAGTTGGTTTGTTCTGAATCTTGTCAAGATCTTTCCATCTTATCAAGTTTTGTCCTCGTTTCCTACTGAAGTGCTGCCAAAATTTTGTTTGAATTCTTGCTTGTCTCTCATGTCATTCGTCATCACTTTGAAATCTTCAAGATTCATTGGTTTCACTCGTTTGTCAAGAAGCAACTAAGTTTTACCTCTTGCTCTTCTCTTCCTCTTCTTCTCTTCATTCGTATATCTCGGGGGAGAGATCTCTTGTTAGTGTAGGGGAGTTGTGACAGCCCGAGACCGATGCTCCACAAGATTCTCCTTTTATTCCGCTGTCGTTGGGTTAATTATTGGTTGTCGCATTCATCATCGCATCATGCGCATCATCCGCATTGCATCCACACTCTGTTGCCGCCAGTTTTAAAACTTGCATACGTTATTAGTTGTCGGTTCTCTCTATTTTTGTCGTTGTCCATTTTGAGGCCTACCACACACGCACGTGCCCGCGACATCGTTAAAATTTGTTTTTAAAGGTGTCTGGAAAATATTCTCGGATTGGATTGAAACATGGCATGCGGCCTTATATTAATATAGGTAGTCCGCATGCCAAATTTTGTCGCAATCGGAGTTTGTCGGATACCCGAAAGGTCGATCGTAGCAACACCAACCTCGGATTATCGATGAACGGTTTTTCCGTGTTTTAAAATCTCATGTCACGGGCTGCAATATTCCCTCTCTTCTCACCTAGCCTATTCTACACAACCACTAAGCCCGCCTAGCCATTCCCACGATCGGTGTCATCCGATCACGATCGGAGGGTTCGAAAAAGGGCTAATTCCCCTAACCCTAACCCCTTTCCCTATTTAACAACCTCTCCCTGCCTGTTTTAGACCTAACCCTAGCCTTACCTCAAAATTCGTGCCCAGCCGCCACCTACCACCTCTCTCTCCCTCCAGCCATCACCGAGGCCCGTAGTGGCCCGGATCGGGCCCGAATAGCCGGCAGCCGCTTGATACGTCTCCATCGTATCTACTTTTCCAAACTCTTTTGCCCTTGTTTTGCACTCTAATTTGCATGATTTGAACGGAACTAACCAGGACTAATGTTGTTTTCAGCAGAATTGCCATGGTGTTGTTTTTGCGTAGAAATAAAAGTTCTCAGAATGACTTGAAAATTTACGGAGATTTTTTGTGGAATATATAAAAATTACTGGTGCAAGAATCAGCGGAGGAAGTGGAGCATGGAGCCCACAAGCCCACCAGGCGCCCCCCCCCTAGCCGCGCCTCGCAGGCTTGTGGGGCCCAAAAAAACTCCACCGCCTCCAATCTCACGTCTTTCTAGTCCCTTTCGTCCGTAAAAAAAATCAGGGAGAAGAGGTCATCGCGTTTTACGATACGGAGGCGCCGCCACCTCCTGTTCTTCCTCTGGAGGGCAGATCTGGAGTCCGTTCTGGGCTCCGGAGAGGGGAGATCGTCGCCATTGTCATCACCAACCTTCATCGCCAATTCCATGATGCTCTTCACCATTTGTGAGTAATCTCATCGTAGGCTTGCTGGACGGTGATGGGTTGGATGAGATCTATCATGTAATCGAGTTAGTTTTGACAGGGACTGATCCCTAGTATCCACTATGTTCTGAGATTGATGTTGCTACTACTTAGCTATGCTTAATGCTTGTCACTAGGGCCCGAGTGCCATGATTTCAGATCTGAACCTATTATGTTGTCGCCAATATATGTGTGTTCTTGATCCTATCTTGCAAGTTGTAGTCACCTACTATGTGTTATGACCCGGCAACCCCGGAGTGACAATAGCCGGAACCACTCCCGCAGATGACCATAGTATGAGAAGTTCATGTATTCACCAAGTGTTATTGCGTTGGTCCGGTTCTTTATTAAAAGGAGAGCCTTAATATCCTGTAGTTTCCATTAGGACCCCGCTGCCATGGGAGGGATGGACAATAAATGTCATGCAAGTTCTTTTCCCTAAGCACGTATGACTACATACGGAATACATGCCTACATTACATTGACGAACTGGAGCTAGTTACATATCTCTCCGTGTTATAACTGTTACATGATGAATAGCATCCGGCATAATCATCCATCATTGATCCAATGCCTACGAGTCTTTTACTACTCGTCCTTGCTACGTTACTTTGCCACTACTAATGTCACTTCTGCTACTGTTACTTTGTTGCTACTGTTGTTACTTTGTCGCTAGTGCTCTCACTGCTTCTACTGTTACTCTGCCGCTACTGCTGTTATTTTGCTGCTACTGGTTACTATTGGTACTGCTGCTATCATACTACCTTGCTACTGATACTTTGCTACAAATACTAAATCTTTCAGGTGTGGTTGAATTGAAAACGCAACTGCTAATACTTGAGAGTATTCTTTGGCTTCCCCTTGAGCCGAATCAATAAATTTGGGTTGAATACTCTACCCTCGAAAACTGTTGCGGTCCCCTATACTTGTGGGTTATCAAGACATTTTTCTGGCGCCGTTGCCGGGGAAGCACAACTATATTCTCTGAGTCACTTGGTATTTACGTCTGCTGGTCACTATGAGGAATCCGAAAGATACAAGAACTAAAGTCTTGCCCTTAACTACGAGGACAGGTAAGGAAGTGCCATCTAGCTCTGCACTTGATTCACATTCGGTTATGAGTAAGTTTGCGACACCACCTCCAGCTAGAAATCTTGATATGTCGCCCGTGCTTGATGATGCTACTTCTGCTGTCCATGATGCTTGTGATGATGCTATGCTTGATACTTCCTTCCCAGTTGGTGCATTCCTTGATGCACAAATTCCAAGAGTTGCTGCTAGATGTGATGATACTTCTGAAACTGCTGATACTATTGAAGTAGAACGTGCTATTTCACGTGTTAGAACTAGCTCTCCCATATATGAATTGCCTGATATGCCTGAGTGTTATGTTATGGAGGGAGAGATAGCTGAGGATTTTCTTGCGTGTAACGATAGCTATGACGTTGAGAATTTACTGCGCAAGTGGAAATAAAAACCTCTGAACGCTAGGATGAAATACGACCCGAAGTTTGCTACTTCGCCTATCTTTGTGACCGATAAGGATTACGAATTCTCTATCGACCCTGAGTTAATCACTCTGGTCAAATCTGATCCCTTTCACGGTTATGAGTCTGAAACGGTTGTAGCCCATCTTACCAAACTGCATGATATAGCCACCCTATTCCCGAGTGAGGAAAAGATCCGCCACTACTATATCCTTAAGCTGTTTCCTTTCTCGCTAAAGGATGATGCTAAGACCTGGTTCACTTCTCTTGCTCCTGGTTGTGTGTGTAGCCCCTAGGATATGATCTACTAGTTCTCTAAAAGATATTTCCCTACCCATAAGAAGCAAGCTGCCTTGCAGGAAATATACAACTTTGCGGAAGTTGAAGAAGAGAGTCTCCCACAAGCTTGGGGGAGGCTTGTCCAACTACTGAATGCTTTGCCTGATCACCCTCTTGAGAAGAATGAAATACTTCATATCTTCTATAATGAACTAACCGATGCTTCTAAGGACCATCTAGATAGTTGTGCTGGTTGTGTTTTTAGGGAACGAGCCGTAGAACAAGATGAGATCCTATTGAATAATATATTGTGCAATGAGAATGCTTGGACTATTCCCGAACCACCTCCTAAGCCAACTCCCAAGAAAAGAGGTATTCTATTCCTCAGTCATGAAGATATGCAAGAAGCTAAGAAATCTATGAAAGAGAAAGGCATTAAATCTGAAGATGTCAAAAATCTACCACCTATCAAAGAGATATATGGTCTTGATAACCCGATACAGGTAGTAGAGGTAAATTCTTGTAGCGACCCGACTCAAAACGAGTTAAGCCTCTGTGTTTCTGTGCCATCCCTGGATCAGTATGCTGGCACACACAGTACATCAATGTATATATCAAAGTGCAATCACATGTAAATAGCGTAAAACTGATATATACCTTAAATATTTTAGCGGAAGCAGTCAAGGGAGTGAAGTCCCAATAAACACCAACGGCAAGTTGAGTGTAGACCGTAACCCTGAATCGTACTCTTACTCGTCGAAGAAAATATCTGCAACATAAGACGTTGCAGCCGTGTAGGTCAGCATATTGATTATGCCGGCAAGTCACATAAGAGAGGGGTGAAAAGTAATCATCTATACTATAGGCATATATGACAGGTGGGGCTATAAATTTTTAGCGAAAAGCAAGTTTTCTCCTACATCAAGAGAGGGCTAAAAGCAAAATGTTACTACATTGTTGGTTGTTAACGAGATGGTTCCACCAACCAATACTCGTACCCATGTTGTCAATAATACCCACATCAATATTATCATTTGTGTTGAGAATTTCAGATAATTTCAGTTCCTTTGGCTCAAGTTGTCCATGACCGTGGACACGGCTAATCGATTAGGTTTGAATACTCTGCAGAGTTTTGCACACGTTCCCCACAAGATTTGATCGCCTCCGTGTATGTCCTCGCACTTCAGGGTGTTTGAAGACCGGATGATTAAAACATGGTCTTTCAACGGGTCCCTCTGAATCCCTGTCGGTGCCCATCCAATCCTACCGTTCTTCTACATCTGCTAGCACTGCCTGTCTAGAGTCGCCGCGTTCTCCAACCAAGCCAGAGCCCATAATGACTTGTGGCTGTGTAGGTAAGCCTTGGGTCTTGAAAATATCCGTCCGTCTCTTTGAGCCTGGGTGAAGCTTTCCGCAGGATGTCATGGCCTCTCCAGCATCCCGGGTCATCCACTGGGTTCTCCAGGGAGCCGATCAACCGTCCTTCACCCAGAGTTGCATTGCGTCCGAGGTCTTGAAAATCTTGTCTTAACCGGTCTTGATTATTTAATCAACCTTGCATCACTCGTGTTATGCACTCAACCGGAATCCCGTCTACTCAAGCATAGCAATATGAAATTTGTCGTCCCGGGGCCAAGTATCGGGGTTGTTGTGTGCCTACCACATGATACTACAATCTATACAAAATTTCCGAGTACCTACTCAGCATGCAATTGGGCATAGGATGGTAGAACTACGATGCATAAAACATAGGTGATAGTATGATCAAAGTGACTTGCCTGGTATTACTTGATGAAGATAGTCGCTCTCAAAATCCTGATAAATCTACTCGCCACACCCTGAGCAATCTATTGTAAAAGAATAGCATTGAAATAAAGATTCATGCCAAAAAGGAAGAACCAAAAGAACATAAGAACAAAACATGTCTTTGTGCAAAATAACAACAAACTAAGGTTTAATAAAAAAAATAGGTTCTAAGTGTGTTGTAAAGTGAAGGTGCATGAATGAGATCAAAAGAGGTAATGGATGATGAACTATTGCTAAATAAGCTCGACTTGCATACACTATGGGAGATGATAAATAATATTGGGAGAACAACATGAATGTTGTTTGACAAATAGTATAAGACATAAGAATTTATTTGTAGAAAGAATTTCTTGAAATGGAGCACTACAACGCAAGTTATAGCGAATTGAAGTATGAATTGAATTTGCATTCAAAAGGTCAAGAGAAGTAGAACTGAAGTATGATGGTTACGTACACAAATATATGACATGAGTGTTTAGGGGTAAAATGAATCAATTGAAAAGGTGGTACGATTTGCAAGATAAGATCAAATGAATGTTCGAATACAAATTTGAATCGCTCAAATTTGTAAGGTTCAAAGGTCGAAACTAATGATGCTACTAGATATAGGAGATCAATATGAGCGTGTAGAAAAAAGAATTACTAGATTTGAAATAGCGGATCAAAAGATACAAATACGTCAATATAACATTGAATCGGCTTAGAACGATGTGAACACTTTTGGAAACTAATAGATAAATCTGATTTGATCAAAATTATAAATTGAAAAGTTAAAACTAATGATACAAACGGAAAGATTACTTTGATACGAATCCGACGCAATTGAATTCATCTAAAACGGAGCTACGGATAAAAAGATATGATCAAAAGAAGTTTGAATATGAATATGAAAAAATTTCGAAATTTGAAAATTTCAAAAAGTTGATATGATAGGTTCATCGGGTAGGTGGGATCAAGACGAAACTCTAGGCGTTGGTTTCATCTAATTCGGATAAACGAGTAAAAAGTTATGGCTATTTGAAAAATCAGGGCCAAGCTGTTTTACGGAAGAAAAATGCTATGTCTAAAAGAATTCTAGTACTAATGTGTAAATACGAAGACTAATTAATATATCTAATTACTCTACCGTATACTAGTGTAGGAATACTAGTCTAGAAATAATAAACTACGGGAGTAAAAAAATACGAAGAAAAATACCTTTAGAATGGAGAGTAAGAATTAATTCCAATGAGGAGACGACTTCCAGAAATCCCGCCGAAGAGAAGGAAAAATATTTTTATTTAATAAATCTAGTTAAACCAAAAGATTGATTTAACCCGAAATAGATGATTTTTGGATGCTCCTACGGGTCTATACTTATAGGTGGAAGGGAGGTCTAATGGTCCATAGATAAGCAATGTGGGACTAAACATATACGTAGCGTAGGGAAAATAGAAAAAAAAGAGGGACAAAGGTGTCTCATGGGCCAAAGGAATCGGCCGGCCACATGACTAGTACGGCCAAGCGCGGCCTTTGTTTTTTTTTTTTGCGAACGAACAATTTTTTTTTGAAACAAATAAAAAACGTATAAATGAAAAAGAGAGAACATTTTATATAGACATATTATATATCAAAATTTTCAGAATAAAATTTTCTAAAACATGAACATGTTTTCAAAACCGAAAAAATACTTTAAAAAAAATATTTTTTTGCAATAACTTTAAAATGAAAAGGAATTTGAATTTCAAATAAATTGCAAATACTTAAAATTTGAATCAAGACATAGTCTCCGATTTTGGAGGGTCATTTTCCTCCTCTCGTTTGATTTTTTTTTCAAAGGGTTTTGAAAATATTCAAACTCAAAATTGAAAAGGGATTCAAAATATAAAATTTTGGGAAAGTCATTTTATTCTCTTTCATTTTTTTTGAGATGTTTCAATTTCACTCAAGTTTCAATCACTCAAACAAACAATCAATCAATATAACAATTATATTAACATTTCAAAATTTATAATTTTGGGATGTTACAATTCTCTTCGTAGATTCGATGAGAGTGATATTCCTTTTGATAAACCTGCTAGCTTATGACTGGATGAATTTGATAACTTTGTTGCCAAACAACAAAGTTTCAATGATTATGTTAGCAGACAATTGGAACATAATGCTCGTATGCTTAGTCATTTAAGTGCTTGTGTGGACAGAAATGTCAATGATCTTAAGCTTGTGAGTAAACATGTCTCTATGGTTACTACTCAAGTAGAACAAGTACTTAAGACTCAGAATGACTTGCTCAATGAGCTAGTGACAATTTTGTCAGAGTCATCACTAGAGGCGATAGAATGACTCAGGAACCTTTGTATCCTGAGGGTCATCCTAAGAGAATTGAACAAGATTCTCAAGGAGTTAGCACTGATGCACCTAGTCATCCTAGAAAGAAGAAGAGAGATGATAGGAATTTGCACACTAGCAACCCTGTTGCTGCTACACCTGAGAGTCCAAACGATGCCTCTGTCTCTGATGCGGAAACACAATCTGGTGATGAACATGAGCCTAATGATAATATCAATAGTGATGTTCATGATGATGCTCAACCTAGCACTGATAAGGATGTGGAGATTGAATCTATTGATCTTGATAACCCACAGCCTAAGAATAAGAGATACGATAAGAATGACTTTGCTGCTAGGAAGCATGGTAAACAAAGGGAACCATGAGTTCAGAAATTCATGCCCTTTCCTCCCAATCCATCCAAGAAAAAGGATGATGAGGATTTTGAGCGATTTGTTGAAATGATTAGACCTATCTTTTTGCAAATGCATTTGACAGATATGCTCAAAATGTCTCCGTATGCTAAGTACATGAATGATATTGTGACTAATAAGAGGAGGATACCTGAGATTGAGATTTCCACCATGCTCGCTAACTATACCTTCAAGGGTGGAACTCCTAAGAAACTAGGTGATCCCAGAGTGCCCACTATACCTTGCTCCATTATAGGCAACTACATTAGAACTGCTGTATGCAACCTTGGAGCCGGTGTTAGTGTTATGCCTCTCTCTCTTTATCGTAGACTTAAACTGGATAAGTTGACACCCACTGAAATCTCTCTGCAAATGGCCGACAAATCAACTGCTTTCCCTATCGGCATTTGCGAGGATGTGCCTGTTGTGGTTGCAAACGTCACTATCTTACCAGACTTTGTTATTCTGGATATTCCCGAGGATGATGAAATGGCGGTCATCCTTGGAAGACCCTTTTTAAACATTGCAGGGGCTGTTATAGATTGCAACAAAGGCAATGTCACTTTCCATGTCAATGGTAATGACCATACGGTGCCCTTTCCGAAGAAACAATATCGATTACATTGCATCAATGTTATCGAAAGAACTTCATCGATTCTTATTGGCAGCTTTGAATGCCCTATACCTCCTGTCAAGATGAAGTATGATTTGCTTGTTAGGGATATCCACATCCCCATTGAGGTGACCTAGTGACTATTCGAAAATTCTCCGTTTCCTTTTGCTATTCGAAAAAGTTTGTCAAGGAGACTTGATCAACCTCATTGACCGATTTTTTTAGACGGCCATGAGAAGGATGAATCGAGTCACAAACCTGTGTTCCAAGCTTTCACCTTCGGTTGCTTAAAAGAAAAACGATAGATTTAGTTTAGTTTTCCCTGTTTTCTGCTTTTAGCGTCCCGTAAAAAAGTACCCCGAAAATAAAAGTTCTCCGAACGTCCTGAAAATAAAGTATGATTTTTTCTGGAATTTTGAAAAATACTGAGACGAAGAGCTAGTGAGAGGGCTGCACCAGTGGGCCACAAGCCCTGGAGGCGCGGGCACCCCCTGGCCGCGCCACCCAGGCTTGTGGGGCCCACGTGCACCCCTCCACTCATTCTAGCTCCCATCTCCTTCTCCTACCTCCAGAAAAAATCGTTCGCAGCTCAAACCAGTGTTCTTGCTCTTCTTGCTGGGATTTTCGATCTCCTTGTGCAAAGCACCATTCTCCGAACTGTTTTGGGGAATTACTCCTTGGTAAGTGACTTCTCCATTGGTCCAATTAGTTTTTGCTGGTATTTTTGCTGCCTTGCTGACCCTGCTCTTGAGCTTTGCATGCTAATTTTAGCTGGTCCCAAGTAGTTTTGATGCGTAATATGGCCTCTAGGCACTTGAGGGAGTAGTTGCTATGAGTTTCGTTGGCCTTGTTCACTTTTCCTTCGGGTCACTGAAAATTTCAGAAAAGGAAGATGTTCAGGAGAAACTATCATGGTGGTTCCTCAAGCAAGAGAGGTCCCCGTCTTGCGATTCGGGAGCCCGATCCTTACCAACCGAGGAACACACAGGTACAACCATGTGAATGGCCTTCTGATGAATTCATGATTGAGGCAAGTTTCAAAGACGAGTTTGATACACTTGTTCACAACGTCGGACTCGAAGAATTCATCTCCTATAAATGTGAACAGTATGTTGCTCTCATTGCCTCTTTTGTTCGTATATTCAAATTTTCAGTTGGCCGTGATACATCTGTATTGTTTGATCTCTATGAGAAATCGTATACCATGGATTTAGAGAACTTCAATAGAATTTGCAAGACACCTATTTGGGGTAGTCTCAATGATCCTCCTAAATCTTCGGTTAGAGATTTTTTCTCTGGTATAACTGTCGGAGAAACTAGAGATATTACATAGGCTACCATGGGGGGCATTCATTGTCCTGCCTTGCATATTTTTGCCCTCTTCATAGGCAGATGCATTAATGGCAAGATTGAGCATTGTCACCTCTGCGCACCCGACCTTAGTATTCTTAAGAGTGCAGTTACGGGTGATAGAAGTTTCAACATCTGAGCTATAATAGCAAGGAGGCTGAATAATAATGCTAATGAGGGGATTTCTTTGGTGGGATCTATGCCACTCGCATAGCAAATTTTCTTGGAGTACCCATCCACGAAGGAGATCCCCCGCTCCATACAGCTTTCCTTGATCGCACCGCTTTGACACGCTATCAGTTCCTTGAGAGGTATGATGAATCCCTCCTATACCGGTTAATATTTAACCGACAGCGTATTTTCCATATTACCCTTCCTACTCCTGCCTTCTTTGACTTTCAGGTAACACAGAGATATTACATAACCAGAGGAGAGGCAGAGGAGTATGAGAGGGAGGCAAAGGCTACTCGTCTCCGTGAGGCAGCTATTCAGGCAGTGGCTGCAGCGCTCGTGTATAACCCCCATTATGATTTTGGGTATCGGTCGGACCATCCTTGGGAGTAGACCAACTTAGGCCAAAAGCCTAGGCTTGGGGGAGTACATGTTTCTCACCGACTTTATATTCTTGCTTACGCTTCCACTTTGTTAGTCGGTGTTCACACTTTGCCACTGTATCATCCATGCTAGTTTATTTCTTTTTCTCGTTTTCTTTTCGTGTGTTTGTCTAGTTTGAGAAAACCCAAAAAGATTTTCTTTTCTTCTCTTTTGCTTGTTGGGAGCTTTCCCATGTAAATAGTTTTCTTTTTCTTTGGGTCAAGGTAGAAGACCAAGGTTACAATGTTTAGTGGCTCTCGCATGCATATATGTTTATCAGTTATTGAACCATATTACTTTGTCTTCTCCTTTGTGTTCGCCTGCAGATTCCAGCTTAGTCCAATGCACGAGCACTCGTATTATTGTTCACATCATTCGGTCGTGCAAGTGAAAGGCAATAATGACGATATATGATGAAGTGAGTGAGCCTGGAAAAGCTGGTATGAACTCGATCTATTTTTTTTGTAAATATGACTAGCTCATCGTTCCTGATTCAGCTTTGTTGTGAGAGAAACATGTTTGCGATGACAACTTAGAGATCATAGTTTGTGATGCCATGCTTAATTAGGTAGGAGCTTATAATGGTTTGTCTTGGATGCCAACATGAATTTTGAGATGATTATGATGTAGTATGACAGGATGGTATCCTCTTTTGAATGATTCAAGTGGCTTGACTTGGCGCATGTTCACGCATGTAGTTGAAACAAAATCAACATAGCCTCTATGATATTCATGTTCATGGTGATTTATGTCCTACTCATTCTTGCACTCATTGTTAGTTAATCTCAATGCACTCTGATGACTGTTGTCGCTCTCTAGTTGGTCGCTTCCCAGTCTTTTGCTAGCCTTCACTTGTACTAAGCGGGAATACTACTTGTGCATCCACTTCCATAAACTCAAAGTTGTTCCGTATGAGTCCACCATACCTACCTATATGCGGTATCTACCTGCCGTCCCAAGTAAATTTGCATGTGCCACTCTCTAAATCTTCAAGAAATAATCTGTTTTGCATGCCCGAACCGCTCATGTGGTGACAGGGGGCTATCAGTATCTTCCATGCTAGGGGTGTTATCCTCAATATGTGTTTATTCACTATCATTCACGAGAAAGGGGTCGGTAATTGGAATGCCCAGTTCCATGCTCAAATCGAAAAGATAATTGCAAACAAAACTCCCCCTGGATTGATGTTGGTATGGACGGCACCCGAGTATTCGGCTAGTCGTGGAGTGTGATTGATTGGTGGTGGGGGAGTCAAAACTTTACTTTTCTGTTTGGGAACCGCCTATAGCATGTGTAGCGTGGAAGATGGTGAGAACCCTTGGTCATTGCGTTGACAATGAAAGCATGCCACCCAAAATTATTATCTCTGTTTTCAAAGCTTGAGCTCTAGCACCTCTGCAAAATCAATGCTTCCCTCTGCGAAGCGCCTGTCTATTTATGTTCCTATTGAGTCATCCTCCTCTTATAAAGCACCAATTAGAGAGCACCTCTGTAATTTTTATGCTTTGCTTTTAACTGTGATTTGATACGTCTCAAACGTATCTATACTTTTTGATGATTTCACGCTGTTATCTTGCCTTTTTTGTATGTTTTATGTACTTTTTTATATCTTTTTGAGACTAACTTATTAATTCAGTGCCAAGTGCCAGTTCCGGTTTTTTCCGTGTTTTTGACTCTTTTCAGATCTGATTTTGGAACGGAGTCCAAACGGAAGAAAAACCCCGAAATGATTTTTTTCTGAATGGAAGAAGTCCAGGGGGCTTTTGGGCCAAGCGAGGTGGGATCTAGGGAGCCCAAAAGCCCCCACTCTGCCACCAGGGGGGAGGCGGCGGTGGGCAGGCTTGTAGCCTCCCTGGCCGCCCCCTGACCTAGGTCTTTGGCCTATAAATTCCCACATATTCCGCAAAAAATCAGGGAAGCCTCGAAAATACTTTTCCGCCGCCGCAAGCTTCCGTTTCCGCAAGATCTCATCTGGAGACCCTTCCCGGCGACCTGCCGGAGGGGACTTTGGTGTTGGAGGGCTTCTTCATCATCATCGTCGCCCCTCCAATGACTCGTGAGTAGTTCACTTCAGACCTACGGGTCCGTAGTTAGTATCTAGATGGCTTCTTCTCTCTCTTGGATCTTCAATACAAAGTTCTCCATGATCTTCATGGAGATCTATCCGATGTAATCTTCTTTGGCGGTGTATTTGTCGAGATCCGATGAATTGTGGACTTGTGATCAGATTATCTATGATATATATTTGAGTATTTGCTGATTTCTTATATGCATGATTTGATATCGTTGTAAGTCTCTCCGAGTCTTGGGTTTTGTTTGGCCAACTAGATCTATGATTCTTGCAATGGGAGAAGTGCTTGGTTTTGGGTTCTGCCATGTGGTGACCTTTCCCAGTGAAAGTAGGGGCAGCAAAGCACACATCAAGCAGTTGCCATCAAGGGTAAAAAGATGGGGTTTTTATCATTGGTTTGAGATTATCCCTCTACATCATGTCATCTTGCTTAAGGCGTTACACTGTTCTTATGGACTTAATACACTAGATGCATGCTGGATAGCGGTCGACGTGTGGAGTAATAGTAGTAGATGCAGAAAGTATCCATCTACTTGTTTCGGACGTGATGCCTATAGAAATAATCATTGCATAGATATCGTCACGACTCTGCACAGTTCTATCAATTGCTCGACAGTAATTTGTTCACCCACCGTCTACTTGCTTTCATGAGAGAAGCCACTAGTAAACACTATGGCCCCCGGGTCTATTCACATCCATCGTTTACAACTCCGCTTTTACTTTGCTTTGTTACTTTGTTGCTTTCAGTTCTCACTTGGCAAACAATCTATAAGGGATTGACAACCCCTTCATAGCGTTGGGTGCAAGCTTTTGTGTTTGTGCAGGATCTTGAGATACTCCTCCGCCGGATTGATACCTTGGTTCTCAAACTGAGGGAAATACTTAGCTCCGCTGTGCTACATCATCCTCTCCGCTTCGAGGGAACACCAACGCAGAAGGATTCCTGGTTTCGTCAACGTGCCCATTTCTAGCGCCACTGGAAGGTCTTTTGTGTAGTAGCATAATGGACATCAGAAGCATTTCTGGCGCCGTTGCCGGGGATACACAACAAACATCAGAAGTATTTCTGGCGCCGTTGTCGGGGAGGAGAAATCAAGATATATCCAAGTACATCTAACAAAATCTTCTCTTGCATTTACTTTTGTTGCCAGTTGCCTCTCATGTTCCTCTCCCCACTTTACATTTGCCGTTTTCATTCGCTTTTCTCCTTCGCCGTTTTCTCTTGCCCTTGCCATTTTCGTTTGCCGGTTTATTGCTTGCTTGTGTGCTTGTTTGTTTATTTGTTGAAGACATCATGTCTGAAAACACCCAACTTTGCGACTTCTCGAGCACTAATAATAATGATTTTATTTGTACTCCAATTGCTCCCGCCACTAGTGCGGAATCGTAAGAAATCAACGCAGCTTTGCTGAATCTTGTTATGAAAGAGCAATTCTCTGGCCTTCCTAGTGAAGATGCCGCATCCCATCTCAATACCTTCATCAAGCTTTGCGATATGCAAAAGAAAAGAGATGTGGATAATGACGTGATTAAGTTGAAACTTTTTCCTTTCTCGTTGCGAGATCACGCAAAAACTTGGTTTTCTTCTTTGCCTAAAAATAGTATCGATTCTTGGGATAGGTGCAAAGATGCTTACATATCCAAGTATTTTCTGCCAGCTAAGATCATCTCCTTAGGTAACGATATCATGAATTTCAAGCAACTTGATCATGAACACGTTGCACAATCTTGGGAGAGGATGAAGCTTATGATTAGACATTGTCCTGCTCATGGCTTGAGTTTGTGGATGATTATACAAATCTTTTACGTTGGCTTGAATTTTGCTTCTCGCAATATCTTGGACTCTACCTCAAGCGGAACATTCATAGAAATCACGTTAGGAGACGCTACAAAACTCCTAGACAATATCTTGACCAACTACTCTCAGTGCACGCTATAGAAGAGATTAACTCGCTTAGTGCTAAGATGGACGAGTTGATGAATTTGGTTGCTAGTAGAAACACTACCGTAGATCCTAATGACATACCATTATCTTCTTTGATTGAGAGTAGCAACGCTAGTTTGGACGTGAATTTTGTTGGTAGGAACAATTTTGGCAACAACAATGCTTTTAGAGGAAACTATGTACCTAGGCCTTTTCGTAGTAACTCCTCTAACAATTATGGCAATTCCTACGGCAACACTTATGGAAATCACAACAAATTACCCTCTGATCTAGAGAATAATATCAAAGAGTTCATCAACTCTCAAAAGATTTTCAATGCGTCCATAGAGGAAAAACTACTCAAAATAGACGATTTGGCTAAGAGCGTTGATAGGATGTCTTGTGATATTGATGCTTTGAAAGTTAGATGCGCTCCTCCCAAGATCAACTTGGATGAAACTTTGAAAGCTATGCGTATCTCCATGAATGAGAGCAAAGAAAGAACCGCCCAAATTCGCGCTAGACAGGAATGGTTTAAAAGGGTGCGTTCTAGTGATGCAAATCACGAAGATCTTAAAGTGCTTGGTGTGTCTCCTCTTGAATCTTTGTTTTCGCGTGTCAAACCTACTTATGGAGGGGCTGGATATGAATCCACTTTGGTTGAAAAATGCCCCGATGATTCGGAATCCACATATCTTGATGATAAAGGTGTGGAGAGTGGAGTAGAAGAAGTCAAAATTTTGGGTAGTTTGGATTTCAAGGAATTCAATTATGATAATTCTCCTTGTTTGAATGCTTTTCTTTGATGCAATCCATTGCAAACTCTCCACATGCTTATAGCCACAGCAAAGCCTTTACCGCGCATATTGTAGATGCTATGATGAAATATCTTGAAGAGAAGCTCGAACTAGAAGTCTCTATACCTAGAAAACTTCATGATGAGTGGGAACCTACTATCAAAATCAAGATCAAAAACTATGAGTGCAACGCTTTGTGTGATTTGGGTGCTAGTGTTTCCGCGATTTCAAAGTCTTTATGTGATATTCTTGGTTTTCATGAGATTGAAGAGTGTTCTCTTAATTTGCATCTTGCGGATTCTACTGTCAAGAAGCCCATGGGGAGGATCGATGATGTTATCATTGTTGCAAATAAGAACTATGTACCCATGGATTTCATTGTACTTGACATAGATTGCAATCCTTCATGTCCCATTATTCTTGGTAGACCTTTCCTAAGGACTATTGGTGCTATCATCGATATGAAGGAAGGGAATATTATATTTCAATTTCCTTTAAAGAAGGGCATGGAGCACTTTTCTAGAAAGAAAATAAGATTGCCTTATGAATCTATGATGAGGGCTACCTTTGGTTTGAGTACCAAAGATGACTATACGTGATTCCATCACTTTCGCCTAGCTAAGGGCGTTAAACAAAAGCGATTGTTGGGACGCAACCCAACGAATCTATCATTTTTCTTTCTGTTCTGTGTTTTCCACACTTTCATAATTCTGTTATGGTTGTGTTTTTTGTGTTTCTTTTTGCGTTTGTGCCAAGCACAACCGTTATGATTAGTCTTGAGGATGATCGTTTGGTCATGCTGGAAAAGACAAAAACTTTCTGCTCACGAAAAGAATTTTCATTTTTTTCTGTAAGAGGTTTTGAGTTGATTTATTCTCCTTCTGATTGCTACGCATGTTCTTCAGACTATCGTAATTGTTCAGAATTTTTGAAGTACCAGAGGTATACGAAACAAACAGATTGCTACAGACTGGTCTACTGTTAACAGATTCTGTTTTTGTTGTGTTGGTTGCTTATTTTGATGAAACTATGGATAGTATCGGGGGGTATTAGCCATGGAAGATTAAAAGTACAGTAACCCAACATCAGTACAAGTAGAATTTAAGTTTGCTACAACACCTAAGGAAGTGGTGGTTTGCTTTCTTGTACTAATGTTATCACGAGTTTCTGTTTAAGTTTCGTGTTGTGAAGTTTTCAAGTTTTGGGTGAAGTTCTTATGGACAAAAAGATAAAGAATGACAAGAGCTCAAGCTTGGGGATGCCCAAGGCACCCCAAGAGATTCAAGGATGTCGTAAAAGCCTAAGCTTGGGGATGCCCCGGGAAGGCATCCCCTCTCTCGTCTTCAATCCATCGGTAACGTTACTTGGGGCTATATTTTTATTCACCACATGTTATGTGTTTTTGCTTGGAGCGTCTTGTATCGTAGGAGTCTTTTATTTTTGTTGTGTCACAATCATCCTTGCTGCACACCTAGAGAGAGATACAAGCACACACCGTGATTTTGTCGAGCTTCACTTATATCTTTTGGTAGACAATTCAGGTCACATGTGGTTCCCTTATATCTCTTGAGCTAGATACTTTTGCTCTATGTGCTTCACTTATATATTTTAGAGCACAACGGTGCATGGCTTGGTAGTGGATCTATGCTTTGAAAGTAGTCTCAAAAGGGGTAGTTATCCAAAGGGATACGAAAACTTCCACCTTCATGTGCATTGAATAGTTAGAGAAGTTTGATTCATCTCAATTAGTTTTAAGTTGTGGTTATGGTAATATTGAAGTCATGCTAGTAAGGTGTTGTGGATCTAGAAATACTTGTGTTGAAGTTAGTGATTCCCGTAGCATGCACGTATGGTGAACCGCTATGTGATGAAATCTGAGCATGATTAGTATATTGATAGTCATCGTTTGCGTGGCGGTCGGGATCACGCGATGGTTTATACCTACCAACCCTTCCCCTAGGAGTATGCGTTGAATGCTTTGTTTCGATTACTAATAAAACTTTTGCAACATGTATATGAGTTCTTCATAACTAATGTTGAGTTCATGGTTTAGATGTACTTTCACCTTCGACCATCACTATCTTCTTAGTGCCGCGCAACTTTCGCGGGTGCACAAAACCCACCATTAGCCTCCCTCAAAACGGCCACCATACCTACCTACTATGGCTTTTTCAAAGTCATTCCGAGATATATTGCCATGAAACTACCACCATGACATGTGCCACCACGTCTACATTGCCTTTGCACGATCGTAAGATAGCTAGCATGATGTTTCCATTGATGTCTATGCCATGCTAGATCATTGCCACGATACACTACCGAAGGCATTCCATATAGAGTCATCGTTGCTCTAAGTTTTGAGTTGAAAGTGTGATGATCATCATTATTGGAGCATTGTCCCATGTGAGGAAATAAAAGAGGCCAAAGAAGACCATAAAAAAAGAGGCCAAAGAGCCCACCAAAATAAAAAATATATATAAAAAATGAGAGAAAAAGAGAGAAGGGACAATGCTACCACTTTTTCCACACTTGTGCATATTAAGCACCATGATCTTCATGATTGAGAGTCTCTCGTTTTGTCACCACCATATAGCTAGTGGGAAATTTTCATTATATAACTTGGTTTGTATATTCCAATGATAGGCTTCCTCAAAATTGCCTTAGGTCTTCGTGAGCAAGTAAGTTGGATGCACACCCACTAGTTTCCTTTAAGAGCTTTCAAATACTTGTAGCTCTAGTGCATCATTTGTATGGCAATCCCTACTCATTCACATTGATATCTATTGATGAGCATCTCCAAAGCTCATTGATATGCCTAGTTAATGTGACTATCTGCTCCTTTTTTGTCTTGCAACCTCCACCACATTCCACACCATCTATAGTGCTATAACCATGGCTCACGCTCATGTATTGCGTGAGAGTTGAAAATGTTTGAGAAAGTAAAGGTGTGAAACAATTACTTGGGCAATACCTGGGTTGTGCATGATTTAAATTCTTTGTGCAATGATGATAGAGCATAGCCAGACTATATGCTTTTGTAGGGATAACTTTCTTTTGGCCTTGTTATTTTGAAAGTTCATGATTACTTTGCTAGTTTGCTTGAATTATTATTGTTTCCACGTCAATAGAAATCTATTGTTTTGAATCTAATGGATCTGAACATTCACGTCACATAAGAGGAATTACAAAGGACACCTATGCTAGGTAGCATGAAAGCATCAAAAATTCATTCTTATCACTTCCCTACTCGAGGACGAGCAGTAGTTAAGCTTGGGGATGCTTGATACGTCTCAAACGTATCTATAATTTTTGATGATTTCACGCTGTTATCTTGCCTTCTTTGTATGTTTCATGTACCTTTTTATATATTTTTGGGACTAACTTATTAATTCAGTGCCAAGTGCCAGTTCCTATTTTTCCGTGTTTTTGACTCTTTTCAGATCTAATTTTGGAACGGAGTCCAAACGGAAGAAAAACCCCGAAATGATTTTTTCCCGAACGGAAGAAGTCCAGGGGGCTTTTGGGCCAAGCCAAGTGGGCTCCAGGGAGCCCACAAGCCCCCACTCCGCCACCAGGGGGAGGCGGTGATGGGCAGGCTTGTGGCCTCCCTGGCCGCCCCCTGACCTAGGTATTTGGCCTATAAATTCCCAAATATTCCGCAAAAAATCAGCGGAGCCTCGAAAATACTTTTCCGCCGCTGCAAGCTTCCGTTTCCACGAGATCTCATCTGGAGACCCTTCCCGACGCCCTGTCGGAGGGGACTTTGGAGTTGGAGGGCTTCTTCTTCATCATCATCGCCCCTCCAATGACTCGTGAGTAGTTCACTTCAGACCTACGGGTCCGTAGTTAGTATCTAGATGGCTTCTTCTCTCTCTTGGATCTTCAATACGAAGTTTTCCATGATCTTCATGGAGATCTATCCGATGTAATCTTCTTTGGCGGTGTGTTTGTCGAGATCCGATGAATTGTGGACTTGTGATCAGATTATCTATGATATATATTTGAGCCTTTGCTGATTTCTTATATGCATGATTTGAGATCCTTGTAAGTCTCTCCGAGTCTTGGGTTTTGTTTGGCCAACTAGATCTATGATTCTTGCAATGGGAGAAGTGCTTGGTTTTGGGTTCTGCCATGTGGTGACCTTTCTCAGTGACAGTAGGGGCAGCAAGGCACACATCAAGCAGTTGCCATCAAGGGTAAAAAGATGGGGTTTTTATCATAGGTTTGAGATTATCCCTCTACATCATGTCATCTTGCTTAAGGCGTTACTCTGTTCTTATGGACTTAATACACTAGATGCATGCTGGATAGCGTTCGACGTGTGGAGTAATAGTAGTAGATGCAGAAAGTATCGGTCTACTTGTTTCGGACGTGATGCCTATAGAAATAATCATTGCATAGATATCGTAACGACTCTGCACAGTTCTATCAATTGCTCGACAGTAATTTGTTCACCCACCGTCTACTTGTTTTCATGAGAGAAGCCACTAGTATACACTACGGCCCCGGGTCTATTCACATCCTATGTTTACAACTCCGCTTTTTTACTTTGCTTTGTTACTTTGTTGCTTTCAGTTCTCACTTGGCAAACAATCTATAAGGGATTGACAACCCCTTCATAGCGTTGGGTGCAAGCTTTTGTGTTTGTGCAGGATCTTGAGATACTCCTCCGCCGGATTGATACCTTGGTTCTCAAACTGAGGGAAATACTTACCTCCGCTGTGCTACATCATCCTCTCCGCTTCGAGGGAACACCAACGCAGAAGGATTCCTGGTGTCATCAACGTGCCCATTTCTGGCGCCACTCGAAGGTCTTTTGTGCAGTAGCATAACGGACATCAGAAGCATTTCTGGCGCCGTTGCCGGGGATACACAGCAAACATCATGATTGAGTATGACTGTGACTAGATCTTCTTTGCCTTGAATTATAATGTCTGCGGTCTCAGAAAGAGCTAGCGAGATACCATTTGTTCGTACTTCTTCATGATTGTTTTGATTGAAGTGTTGACGTTTGAGACTTATTATTATTTTCTTGCTAGTTGATTATGCCATTGATATGAGTTTATCGTGAGATCTAGATGTCATTTGCTTATGTGGTTTGCTTGTGATCTTGCTGAAATTCTGGATATGAGTTAGACATAGTTGCAAGAACAAGATCAAACAGAGTTCGTAAAAGTTTTCTTTTGTCTCTTTCAGTTTGTCAACTGAATTGCTTGAGGACAAGCAAGGTTTTAAGCTTGGGGGAGTTGATATGTCTCCATCGTATCTAGTTTTCCAAACTCTTTTGCCCTTGTTTTGGACTCTAATTTGCATGATTTGAATGGAACTAACCCGGACTAACGCTGTATTCAGCAGAATTGCCATGGTGTTGTTTTTGCACAGAAATAAAAGTTATCGGAATGACCTGAAAATTTACGGAGAATTTTTGTGGAATATATAATAAATACTGGCGCAAGAATCAGCGGAGGAAGTGGAGCATGGAGCCCACAAGCCCACCAGGCGCGGCCCCTCCTGGCCGCGCCTGGCAGGCTTGTGGGGCCCACAAAACTCCACCGCCTCCAATCTCAGGTCTTTTTAGTCCCTTTCGTCCGAAAAAAAAATCAGGGATAAGAGTTCATCGTGTTTTACGATGCGGAGGCGCCGCCACCTCCTGTTCTTCCTCTGGAGGGCAGATCTGGAGTCCGTTGTAGGCTCCGGAGAGGGGAGATCGTCGCCATCGTCATCACCAACCTTCCTTCATCACCAATTCCATGATGCTCTTCACTGTTTGTGAGTAATCTCATCGTAGGCTTGCTGGACGGTGATGGGTTGGATGAGATCTATCATGTAATTGAGTTAGTTTTGACGGGGATTGATCCCTAGTATCCACTATGTTCTGAGATTGATGTTGCGACTACTTGGCTATGCTTAATGCTTGTCACTACGGCCCGAGTGCCATGATTTCAAATCTGAACCTATTATGTTGTCGCCAATATATGTTTGTTCTTGATCCTATCTTGCAAGTTGTAGTTACCTACTATGTGTTATGACCCGGCAACCCCGGAGTGACAATAGCCGGAACCACTCCCGGAGATGACCGTAGTATGAGGAGTTCATGTATTCACCAAGTGTTAATGCGTTGGTCCGGTTCTTTATTAAAAGGAGAACCTTAATATCCCGTAGTTTCCATTAGGACCCCGCTGCCACGAGAGGGATGGACAATAGATGTCATGCAAGGTCTTTTCCCTAAGCACGTATGGCTACATACGGAATACATGCCTACATTACATTGATGAACTGGAGCTAGTTACATATCTCTCCATGTTATAACTGTTACATGATGAATAGCATCCGGCATAATCATCCATCACCGATCCAGTGCCTACGAGTCTTTTCCTACTGGTCCCTTCTATGTTACTTTACCCCTACTGCTGTCACTGCTGCTACTGTTACTCTGTTGCTACTGTTGTTACTTTGTCGCTACTGCTGTCACTGCTGCTACTGTTACTCTGCCGGTACTCTTGTTACTTTGCTGCTACTGGTTACTGTTGCTACTGCTGCTATCATACTACCTTGCTACTCATACTTTGCTGCAGATACTAAATCTTTCAGGTGCGGTTGAATTAACAACTCAACTGCTAATACTTGAGAATATTCTTTGGCTTCCCCTTGAGTCGAATCAATAAATTTGGGTTGAATACTCTGCCCTCGAAAACTGTTGCGATCCCCTATACTTGTGGGTTATCACCGCTCCGCAACCCGGCTCCTCCCGCAACCTCCAAGCCCCGCCGCCGGCTTCTGCACCCGGCGTCGGCCGTAGCCTCAGCCGCCAACAGCGCCCCCCTCGTCGCTCGCCGGAGCGCCATCCCCGCCGTCAATTGCCTCCACCAGCCGCGCACCAGCTTCGGAGCCCCTAGCTGCCTAGATCGTCTCGAGCTCCGAAGCAGGTCATGTTCCCGCGCCGCCACCGTCTGCTCCAGCCGCAGCCGCTGGCCACCCACGTCCCTAGCCCCGGTCGCCTCCCGTCGCCAGCCGAAGCCCCACCCAGCCGAAGCCGCCGCCTCGCCTCCCGTCGTCTCGCTGGTCGCCAGCGCCCTCGCTAATCCAATCCAAATCGGGGAGGCTCAGCGTTGACCGTGAGCTGCCTTGTCGTGGGCCTGCGACCTCGCCTCGGCCCACCTGCACGCCGGCCCAGACAGGCCTCGCCGACCGTCTTCCACCGACCGACCCAAGGCCCTATGGTGAGCAACCCCCCTGCCGCTATCCAGCGTTGTAATGCCCAAGATGCGGTCCTATCCTTATTTTGGCGCGAGGACCACGACAAGGATATAAACGCATCTCGTCGTTTTGCAAGAATGGATATCGTTACAAGTACATGTACTGAAAATATGAGTATAAGGAGTTGCCTTCCACTCGCCACAAGCTACATCAGAGTCACAACAGTACAATTCACACAATCATCATGACAAAGAGCAAGGTCCATCTACGACGAAAACAAACGATAAAAGAACGACATCCATCCTTGTTATCCCAGGCTGCCGGCCTGGAACCCATCCTAGGTCGATGAAGAGGAAGAAGAAGAAGCTCCAAATAGCACAATCAATGCCCTCACGCAAAGTAACTTTTACCTGTACCTGCAGCTGGTGTTGTAGTAATATGTGAGCCACAGAGGATTGAGAAATCACATTTCCAAAGGTACCAAGACTAGCAAAGCTTAATGGGTGAGGTATGGTGTGATAGCCCGAGACCGACGCTCCAGAAGATTCCCCTCTTTTCCGTTGTCGTCGTGTTATTATTTTGTTTGCCGTCTTCGTCATCACATCATGTGCATCATCTGCATTGCATCGGCACTCCGTTGCCGTCAGTTTTCAAAACTTGCATCCGTTATTAGTTGCGGGTTCTCTCCGTGTTCGTAGTTGACCGTGTTGAGCCCGACCACACTCGCACGCGCCCGCGGCATCGTCAAAACCTTGTTTTTAAAAGTGTGTATAGAACTTTCTCTTATTGGGTTGAAACTTGGCGTGCGGTCTTATTTAGATATAGCTAGGACACCTGCCAATATTCGTCGCAATCGGAGTCCGTCTGGTACCCGAACGGTCGACCGTTGCGGCACCGTCTTCGGTTATTCGTCGGGCATTTTTCGGTATTTTAAATCGCGTTGCCGCGCCGCACCATTTATTTCTCATCTCCACCTAGCCACTCTACACAGCCACTTAGCCTGTCCCCGCGCTCGAGACCGTCCGATTTAGATCGCGCGGCTGAAACCGGGGCAAAAAACTGCTAAACCTACCCCCCCATTGTTATAAATAGGCCTCCCATGCCATTTTAGACAGCCAACCCTAGTTCCTCGGGATCTGCGCCGCCCCCACCAAACCCTAGCGCCGTCTCTCCCCTGAGCCGCCGCCGGCCCGCTCCAGCCCGCAGCAGGCCCTCCCGGGCCCATCTGTCTGCCGCCGCCCGCAAGTGCTCGTGAGCTCCAGATTGGGAGATGAGCTCCCGATCCAGAGCAGCAATACCACCGGCTCCTCGCTGGGGAACCGCCAGCCCGCGGTCGGGCCACCCCGCTCCGGCCACCGGCCCGCAGCCGCCTCTACTCACTGGCCCAAGCACCTCCCGTCGCTGCGCCGCCCGCTGCCCCGATCGACGCCGCCTCCTCTGGCCGTCGTTTGCCGCCGCCACCCCAAGCTCCTTCCGTCGTTGGGAAAGGGTCCGTCCCGGCCGGATTTGGTGGGATCCGCCGGTTTCCCCTTTGCCCGACGCCCCCCTCGTCGTCCCATCGCTGGAGGTTGCTGCCCCGCAACCATGGCTGCCTCCTGCGTGCTGCTCGT
This sequence comes from Hordeum vulgare subsp. vulgare, assembly GCF_904849725.1. Taxonomy (NCBI): domain Eukaryota; kingdom Viridiplantae; phylum Streptophyta; class Magnoliopsida; order Poales; family Poaceae; genus Hordeum; species Hordeum vulgare. Next base: position 345,655,441 of record NC_058524.1, on the reverse strand, counting down.
GCGGGAGGAGCACGGGACGAGCAGCTCGCCCCGCTCCAAGGCCGCACTTCCGACCAGGCCCAGCGCCTCGGCCCAGCCCCGCCTCTGCCTCGGCCTGCTCCACTAACCGCCTCCTCAACCGACCTGGGCGAGGCCCAAGGTGCGACCGCCCCTGATCCCCACTATTTTACGCGTGTGCGCTATTTAGTTATTTATCACTTGCCTCTTTTCGGCCCGTTTAGGTTCTTAGGTTTTTCTGCGATTTATTAATTCCAGAAAATTGCCGGATTTTCAAACGCCTGTAGTTAATTAACCGTGCGTCGGATCGCAATGATTTAAATATGTAACTCGTGTAGTTTTTCGCGTAGAATAATATTTTGCAACTTGCATGCATGTTTGGAGTGGTTTGACCCGTTGTTTGCTTAGTTTTGCGTGCTGTCCTAATAGGTTAGATATTCCGTAGATATTTTTGTGCATGTCCGGATTGTTCAAATCCCATAAATAAAATGTTCATGTTGTTCGGGACCCTTTGCCATGTATTTTAGAGTAGTTGTTTGCATTTTTGCATGTAGGTTCCGTCGCTAGTTTGATACGTCGTGTTTAGGACATATTCTCACATATATGTGTGGCGTTAGTTTTATTTGGCAACCCCACATATTATATATGTTTTTGGGGTAGAAAAATCCATAGAATTTAACTGTGCATTTAGTTTTGTCTTTCGGGTAAGTTAGCATGCATGATATTTTTTGCCATGTTGCCCTCTTGTCTATTTTGTGGGATTTATTTCGTGCATGATATAAATGAGTTGTCAACTAGAGATATGCCCTTGGATATGCATGCTAGCCCCTGGTAATTTTGGTTGCAATAGAAATCCATGTTTAGGTGTTGTTTTCTTGTTGTCAACATGCTAGAATATAGTGCTGATTTGGAGATGCTGAAATATTTCCAAGTCTGAAATCTGTTATATTTTGTTGCTGTCTTGCCATGCGTTTTGCTAGTGATCTATTACTCTTTTGAGGTTCGTGCAATGGACTTATTTTTAGTCCTTAAGGTTCTCTAGAATGCTGCGAATTTTCATGCCATTTGGTGCCCTGTAGCATATAGTTTTGCTGCTGTCAATATGCCTTCATATCGAAAAACTGAACTGTCAAAACTGAGATTTTCACTAAGTCTGAAACTGTGTGTGAGATGCCATTTTGCGAGTTCTTGTCCTAGGGATCCAAGCTTCCATGCTAGATGCTTTTAGTAGTATGTTGTAGTGCATCTTGACCACTACTGTCTCATGCCTTGTTTGAGCATTTTAGATTTATGCAGCTTATTGTTTTAGGGTGTAGAAAATGCCATGTTGCTGTTTTTGGCTGATTTTGACTATTTCTTTTGTAGCTTGAATTTGTTGAACTGTCGCTCTGTTTTGATCGTGCCCTATATGAAACTTGCTTAGAATCTCGTGTCGTTTCATATTATGTTGTTGCCTTCTTGTTTTGGAATGCTTGTGATTGTCATTGCATACATATTGCCTTCATGCCATCATGTCTTGCGGTGATCATATCTTTTGAACCGTAGCTCCGTTGGAGATGTTCTCTATGTGTAAATTGTTTGGAATGACGCGTAGAATCACGTGAACCTATTTATTTTTCTGTTTAACAAATATTAAAACATGTTAGTTCAGATCTGGACGAAATTATAAATTAACGTATGAGGTCAGTTCGGAGATGCTATAAGTCGTTTCCGACCTCATTTAAAATGCCTAGATAGGTAGATTAATTACGCTTTACCTCTTGCCATGTTTAATCACAATTAATATTGCCGTGTACCTAATCGGGATAGAACTAAATAATTCGTATGTGGAGTTTCGTCAATATGCAACTCATTGCATATTGAACTTCACTTAATGTGTAGTGTTTGATTGTTGTGAATTGACATGCCATGTCTTGCATATATTCAACTGATCATGCATCTTTTCATGCATGTGATGTGGTGAATATCCGTGTTGATGCTTGTTCCCGGTGTGCTTCGTCTCGATAAAGTTCCGCAAGCATGTCGGAAAGTGAGGACCCGTTCGACTACATCGGTTCGTCTGCTTCACGGAGTTGTTCTTCTTCCAAGCGGGATCTCAGGCAAGATGACCATTTCCCCAGATATCACTACTATCATTGCCATGCTATTTGTTCATTTCTGTCGCTATGTCTCGTTGCCTACCACATGTTAAATATCAGCCTTCCAACATTGCCATGAAAACCTTCAATCTATTCACAACCTAGCAAACCACCGATTGGCTATGTTACCGCTTGCCTAACCATGTGTTAGCGTTGCTAGTTGCAGGTGCAGGTGTTTCCATGTGATAACATGGGTTCCTTCTTATATCACCCTATTTATTGCTAAATAATTTAATGCACCTATACACTTGGTAAAAGGTGGAAGTCTCGACCTTTCTAGCCTGGTGTTTTGTTCCACCTTGGCCCCCTCAGTTTCAGCTACTGGTGTTATATTTCATAATTGAGCGCTCCTAACACGATCGGGGTTGTTATGGGGACCCCCTTGATAATTCGTCTTAGATTAAAACTGGTCTGGCAAGGCCCAACTTTCGTACTATATTTGCCTAATAACCTAATAAAAAGCATAGGGATCCGCCGGCACCCGCGGATAATTCATCAACCCCCGGGCGAGTGCTCCTCATGAGCGTTGGTCCAAGCTAGAGCACCGTGCGGGGCCAACCCGGGGCAACTCGAGAGATGTCCATCAGGCCAACGTACGCTTTGCTTACTCGTCGTGTCCTGAGAACAAGATATGCGGCTCCTATCGGGATCGTCGACACGTCGGGCAGCCTTGCTGGATTAATTTTACCTTTTACGAAATATCTTGTGCATCGGGATTCTGGTGATGCTTTGGGTAATCTCTGAGTTAACGTTTTCCACTAAGGAGTCCGACGAGATCGCGAGTTTCGTGATCGAGAATTTCTATGCGGCTTGTGGTAATTTGTGATGGACTAGTTGGAGCACCCATGCAGGGTCAAATCTTTCGGAAAGCCGTGCCCGCAGTTATGTGGGAACGTGGAAACTTTGTTTAACACTGGTTCTAGACAACTTGAAGTTAACTTAATTAAAACTTACCAACTGAGTGTGTTACCGTGACTGTCTCTTTCATGAGCTCCTTCTCCGATCGAGGACATGGTGGGGTTATGTTTGACGTAAGTAGGTGTTCAGGATCATTTGTTTGATCATTAGTAGTTCACGTCCGCTATGCGTAGATCATCTCCCTCTTTATTCTTGTACTCGTAAGTTATCCACTAAATATATGCTTAGTCGCTTGCTGCAGCCTCACCACTTAAGCATACCTCACCTATTAAGCTTTGCTAGTCTTGATACCTTTGGAAATGAGATTGTCGAGTCCCCTGTGGCTCACAGATTACTACAACACCAGTTGCAGGTACATGTAAAGGGTTACTTGACGCGAGCGCATTGATTATTCATTTGGAATTTCTTCTTTTCTTCCTCTTCGCCGATCTAGGATGGGTTCCAGGACGGCAGACTGGGATAGCAAGGATGGACGTCGTTCTTTTCTCATTTATTTTCGTCCGTAGTCGGACCCTCTCTTCTTCGTGATATTTATGTATTGTAGTGATGCGACTCTGATGTAGCTTGTTGCGAGTATAAAAAAATTCCGTATACTCTTCTCTTCAGTACATGTACTTGTAACGATATCCATTCTTGCGAAACGATGAGATGCGCTTCTATGCATGTCGAGGCCCTCGTGCCAAAATAAGGATAGGACCGCATATTGGGCGTTACATATGGTTAAGTGCTTAGGCTGCAGCAAGCGACTAAGCGTTTATTTGAGGTGGCTAACTTACGAGTACAAGAACAAGAGGGATATGATCTACGCATAACAGACGAGAACTACCGATGATCAAATAAATGATCCTGAACACCTACTTATGTCAGACATAACGCCACCGTGTCCTCGATCGGAGAAGGAGCTCACGAAACAGAGAGTCACGGTTAGGCACTCAGTTGGCAAGTGTTAATTAAGTTAGATTCAAGTTATCTAGAACCGGATGTTAAACAAAGTTTCCACGTTGCCACATAACCGCGGGCACGGCTTTCCGAAAGATTTAACCCGTGCAGGGATGCTCCAACTAGTCCTTCACAAACTACCACACACTACGACGGAATGACCTCGATCAGGGAAACCCGTGATCTCCTCGGGTTCCTATTGTAGAACCTCAACATCGAGATTACCCAAGGCATCCTCGGAATCCCTCGCACAAGACGCTCGAGAAAGGTCAAACAAGTCTAGCAAGGCTGCCCGACGTGTCGTCAATCCCGATACGAGCCGCATATCTCGTTCTCAGGACTCGACGAATAAGCACAACGTATGGTGGCCTGATAGACATGACCGGAGTTGCCCCGGGTTGGCCCCGCAAACGGCTCTATTTTGGACCAGCACCATCAGCACTGACCTTCCCTGTATTATGTTGAATTACTCCTCAGGTTCATGACGCCCTATGTTTCTCAGTATTACCAGAATTATTATGTTGGGCAAATATAATACCAATGTTGGGCCTTGGCAGACGATCTTTGTCCCAAAATGAGAACCTAGGGGGTCCCCATAACATCCCTAAGCATGTTAGGAGCGCTCATTTATGGAACATAACGCCGGTAACCGAAACTAAGGCAACAAAGGTGGAATAAAACACCAGGCTAGAAAGGTCGAGCCGTCCACCTTTTACCAAGTATATAGGTGCATTAATTTAAATAACAATTCATATGGTGATATAACAAGGAACCCATGGTATCACATGGAAGCAGTTGCACCTGCAACGAGCAACGCTAACACATGGTTAAGCAAGCGGTAACATAGCCAATCAGTGGTTTGCTAGGTTGTCTACAGGTTGAAGGTATTTCTTGGCATTGTTGGGAGGCTGATATTTAACAGGTGGTAGGCAACGAGACATAACGAAAGTATCGAGAGAACTAGCATGGCAATGATATTAATGATATCTGAGGAAATGTTCATCTTGCCTCACATCCTGCTTGGAAGAAGAACGACTCCGTGAAGCAGACGAACCAACGTAGTCGAGCGGATCCTCACATTCCGACACACTTGCGGAACTGTATCGAGACGAAGCAACTGGAGACACGCATCAACACACGATAACACCACAACACTTGCACGACATGATGCACACCACATATGATGCATGATCAGTTTCAAATATGCAAGGCAGGGCATGGCAATTCACACAATCAAACACTACACATTAAGTGAAGCTCAATATGCAACGAGTTGCATATTGACGGAACTTCACGTTTAATTATTTAGTTCACTCGCGTTTATTTCCATGGCAATATTAAATGTTGTTAAACATGGCAAGGGGTGAAGCACAAATTAAACTACCTATCTAGACATTTTAAATAAGGCCGGAAACGACATATAGCATCTCCGAGACGACCCCACGCGTTAAATTCTAATTTTGTCCAGATTTGTCCTAATCATATTTTATGTTTGTTACACGGCAAAACAAAGAGGTTCATATGATTCTACTAGTCGTTCTAGTCCATTTACATATATGGCTCATCTCCAACGAAGCTACGATTAAATAGCTATGACCTAAATCGTTTCTATTACGTCGACACGCAAATCGATGCAAACAACACGTATTTTTATAATGCGTGAAAGTTGGAAAATATTAATCTATGTAAGATTCTACACGTTCTACATAAATAAAGTTTTTTAATCCGATACATGGTTGATTTTATATGGATTTTTCAAAACAACTAAAAGAATCCGCCCAAAGCAAAATGTAACAAAAAAAGGAGGGGCGCTAGGGATTTGATCCCACAACCTCATGGATTCAAAGGCCTAAAGATAACCAGCTGGGCTGGCTACTGCACGCTAAATAGTTAAAGAAAATGGGAGAGGAGCTCATCCTCGAGACACAAATTGCAGAAAAGAAAAATGTGCAGCTGTGGGGTTTCGATCCGAAGACCTCCTGGCTGCAAACGAGGAGCTAACTAGTTGGACTGCTGCGCGGCTGTGCTAATAACGATGGATGTCGCCTAATAAACCGACACAGCCACATGTCTGAACGAGATTGAAAAAACTAAGACTGCAACTGAACCCGAGAAAGAGATGCATCCGGCCATGGAGATTGATGCATGTCAACGGCGTCAGCAACACGTCCGACGTGCGATCCGGAGGCTGGGACGCCGGATCTGGGGCGGGGCTACCCGGATCCGTCCATTCCCGGCGATCTCGAGCTGCGGCGGTGAGCTTCTCGTGCACATCCAAGCCACGGATGGCCTGCAGGAGGGAGAGAAGATAGATGGGTGAGGGGAGAGAAGAGAGAAAGAGAGGGAGGTCGTGGAGCTCAGGGTCAGCCTGCTCTCCGGCGATCTCACGATGACGAATGGCACGGCACAACACGGCGCGTCGAGCGGGGCTGAAGCAGGGGACATGCTGGTCCATGGCGCAGGTGTAGCTTGGCGGGCGCCCATGGCTATTTCTTGCAGCTCCGGCGAGGCGAGATGCAGAAGGGCCGGCCTTAGAGTGTTGGTGCACGGGGAAGAAGGAGGCGCGACCCGCGACCGGCTGCAGCTGCTGGTCCATCGGCAGCGTTCGCCGACGGGGCTCCCAGCGGCTTGCGCGAAGGAGGCAGTCCAGCGAGATGAGGCAAGGGGCATCCGGCGGCTGCGGCTCTGCCGGGCAGAGGAGGCCGCTCCTGGCGATGGGTGGCTGCAGGAGCTCCTGCTCCTGTGGCCACATGGACAAAGGCGGCAACGGTTGCCGGATGCATCCAGGACGCAGAGGCAAGGCGCTGACGAAGGAGAGGGGCTTGGGGCTTGGGTATAGATTTTTGGATCGGGACGATCCCGAGGTGGGAGACACAGGGTGGCGGTGCAGGGAGGAAAACAAGGAGGGTTGTCTGCCTAAGGCTAGGGTTGGTCCATATATAGGAAAATAAACTAGCTCAGGCCCCTCGGATCGTAATCGAATGGTTTCGGTTAATTAGGTTAGGGGTCCAATGCACAAACCGATGACGGTTTGCGGTAAAACTAGGTTGATCCGGATCCAACAGTCACGACCGCCCGGTTCGGGTCCGGGAGAAGTTTCCGTACTAGGTTGCTGGTAGACCGGTGCACCGTGCAGAGGGGCTAGGCGGGGACGAGAGGGAACACGGGCAACCCGGCATCAGGTATTTAAAACATCGAAAACGTCCGACCTTTGACCGGCTATAGTGTCGCTATAGGTCTAACGATTCGGGTATCAAATGAACTCCGATCGTGATGAGATTTGGTAGGCGACCTACGTACTATAAAATAAGACATCACGCCAAGCTTCAACCCAATCGGAAAATATTTGATACACAACTTTGAAAATAATATTTTAACGCTGCCGCAGGCGCGTGCGTGTGTGGTTGGACTCAAAATGGTTAACGGCGGAAACGGAGAGAACCGACAACTACTAACGGATGCAGGTTTTGAAGACTGGCGGCAATGGAGTGCCGATGCAATGCGGATGATGCGAATGATGCGATGATGAATTGGACAAAAAATGAACCACACGACGAGAACAGAATAAAAGGGGAATCTTCGGGAGCGTCGGTCTCGGGCTGTTACAACTCTCCTACATCCAAGAATGAAAGGGGAAGAGGAAGAGAATGAGCAAGAGATAAAACTTAATTGCTTCTTTCACAAACGAGTGAAACCAACGATCCTTGAAGGTTGCAAAGAGATGAGGAATGATATGATAAACAAGCAAGAATTCACACAAAACTTCGGCAACACTTTGGTAGGTAAGGGGTCAAAAATTCGATACAATGGAAAGATCTTGAGAATATTCACAACAAACTACCTAAATTTCATAACAAGGAAAGAACATGATCTTGATAGAACAAGATGATAGATTGGAGAGAGCAATATCACCACAAATCCGGAACAAGAGAAAATAAACTAGATCATTGAGAAGAAAGAATGAAGAAGAAATTGACAACTACTATCACAATTGAATTTGAGAAGCAGCCTTGCAAGAAGAATTGAACGGAGTTGTTGGCAACCAACAATGGAAAGAACAAGCTTGTTGTGGGCTTATGGAAACCATCTAAAAAATAATGAGGTGACAACCAGCCACTAACAGAAACAAGGATTGATTGAGAGCAAAGATGCACACTTCTTACACCAAGAGGATACATTGAAAACTTGGATTAATGGCGACACCATAATAGCAACAATCCTTAGATAAAGCTTTAGGTGAAGTTTAAACCAAGATAGCTCAATGAAGAAATCATGGGTTGAAATATTTTATGATCAAGAATTGGTGGGTTTACATATTTAATTCTTGAAACAACTTCTCTTCGAGACTCTTTCACTAACAAGAACGTATAACAACACCTCAAAGGATAAGGAAAAGAAAATATGGAGCACTTCGGAAAGAATTGATATCATGAGCCACTCCGGAAGAAGAATTGATATTACTAAAAACAAGAATAAGAATTATAATATGCTTATCCTTCATCAAGTTAAATTGACGACAAGCAACGGTTTTAGCATACCACTTATTCTTTTTGAAAAGATTAAGGAGAGATATGCGCACAAACTAGAAGAATCTTGAAGGAGACACCGGTAAGAATTGAAACGAATGAGGCAACCATAAATGAATGGAGATACATGAGAATGAAAAAACATCACGAGCCACCTGAAAGAAAAACTTGAACAAGGCAACAAAATAATTGAGAGAGGAACGAAGAGACAACAATTGAGAAGAATTTGAGGATGAAAGCTGAAAGCTGAGAATGAAGAAATCTTCTGAAATGATGGCCTTCGAAGGATCGAGAATGAAAACAATTTTGAAATTCACCAGATAGCAAGAAGGGATTACTCATGACCGAGAACAATTCAAGACGATAACACAAAGCTAACATGCTGAATCTTCAAAGAATGGAAGAGAACTAGAGAGAAAATAACACCTCCTCGGTCTTCAAAGCTGAAATGATGAAGAGAACACCACCAAAACAACTGAGACACTCCAGAATAATGAAGAATGAAAGGTTGAGCCAAAGATGAGAATAATTTGAAGCGATCTTGGAGAAGGAATATGACTGATGAGATTCATACTTACGTCATAATTGAAAAGAATTAGAGATCTCCGGAAAAGATTACAAGAGCTAGACAAGATCCTCGAAAAGAACCTGTGGGTTATGGGCCCACTCAAAAGAAACATCGTTGAAAAGATTGCTCACAATAAGAGATACTGCACTGGTACACATGATAAATAGATGAGGTAGGAACCTCGAAATAATTGAAAGGACCGAAAACATAAACTTCTAAGATATCTTGAACACTCTGGATAGAACAGAGATGAAAAAGCAAAGCAACTTGATATGAATTAATAACAAGGGGATCATTTAACAAATGAAAATGATATGATGAACACTGAAAGCTTGAATTGGATCCACCGAAAAAAGAGAACAAGAACAAAAAATGATGAGCTTAGAAGTCCTGAGAATTTTCATAAAGAATCACCGGATAAGAGAGAAAATAAAAGACACCGGAAGCATCAATGAATTGAAATGCACATGGACAATAACTGAAACATTGAATAAAAACGGAGGGAGGGCGAGGAAAAACAAAGACAACTTGGGATAGATGAAACGAATTCCGGAAAGAAATGAGAGGTTGATCTTGCAAAATTGGAGAGGATTGAATTCACTTCAAGAGAAGCACTCTGATTGAAAAGAACTGACAAGACAACTTGATTGAGCAAAAGAATTTGCATTTCCATAGAATATGAGAACACCTGTAGGAAAGATATGAAATCACCACTTGACATCGAAGCAACTTGAATTACCATATTCCAACAAAACAAAGGATGCGGCTTACGAAACAAGCCGGAACAAATTCATGACAGAGACTCCGTCCGATATTTTCATGGATAGGGTCGCACGGGCTCTATCCTACAATAGCCATCATGTACAAGGCAGTGCACACGACATACGAAGCTTCCCCGAGTCGTAGAAGCTACAAGGACTCTTTAAGACACAATGAGAACCACTTAAGACGACCGTGAAAAAACGAATCCACTAGATGTCGAACCCCAACCTCACATCGTGCATCTGTAGGAAGATTGCCCTCTAAGTAACTACTTGAATTCCCACCTAAGAACTCCCGAAATTTTCTGGTCATGCAATCGGGTCCACGGATACAAGGAGTAATAGATCACTCCACTCCTATAATAACCAGTCCAGTGTATCACATCCATCAACACATAACTAGAATCTCGGGGCCTCATCTATCTCAGATTCTCGTAATCACAACGATACTAAGTATGGCGATACATCCAGACCTATCTGCACCAGTACTAGGAAAGCCGAACTCCTCCCGCCACTACTAGTATTGAAGCAATTTCGAACATCCTCCGTCCTGAGATACTAAGAAATCCGAATAATAACGACGTGCTCAAGAATCCCTTGGAGCTCAACTCCCCGGAAGAAATCAAGTCAGACAGGAGGCACCAGGACAGAACTCTGTCACATCGACGTCATATAGATTCCAAAAATATCCGCGTGATCCTAAATTTTTTCGAGTGAGAAGAGGAGTAGAATTAAAATTATTACGTATAGATTCCTCACCAGAGCATAGAAGAGGAGAAAAAAAATCCTACTTTCTGATATATAACTAGACTCAAAGTAGTTCTTCACTAGACTCGACTTGACCAAGTTCGATCAATAAAGGGGCTCCTAGGTCGGTACTGCTCTGATACCAACTTGTAACGCCCAAGATGCGGTTCTATCGTTATTTTGGCACGAGGACCTCGACAGGGATAGAAACGCATCTCGTTGTTTTGCAAGAATGGATATCCTTACAAGTACATGTACTGAAAATATGAGTATAAGGAGTTGGCTTACACTCGCCACAAGCTACATCAGAGTCACATCAGTACAATTCACACAATCATCATGAAGAAGAGCAAGGCCCATCTACGGACGAAAACAAATGATAAAAGAACGACGTCCATCCTTGTTATCCCAGGCTGACGGCCTGGAACCCATCCTAGATCGATGAAGAGGAAGAAGAATAAGCTCCAAATAGCATAATCAACGCCCTCACGCAAAGTAACTTTTACCTGTACCTGCAACTCGTGTTGTAGTAATCTGTGAGCCACAGAGGACTTAGCAATCTCATTTCCAAAGGTATCAAGACTAACAAAGCTTAATCGATGAGGTATGGTTAAGTGGTGAGGCTGCAGCAAGCCCATGCATTTATTTGAGGTGGCTAACTTACGAGTACAAGAACAAGAGAGAGATGATGTACGCATAACGGACGAGAACTACTGATGACCAAACAAATGATCCTGAACACCTACTTACGTCAGACATAACCCCACCATGTCATCGATTGGAGAAGGAGCTCACGAAAGAGATAGTCACGGTTAAGCACTCAGTTGGCAAGTTCTAATTAAGTTAGCTCCAAGTTATCTAGAACCAGATGTTAAATAAAGTTTCCACATTGCCACATAACCGCGGGCACGACTTTTCGAAAGATTTAACCCTGCACGGGTGCTCCAACTAGTCCTTCATAAACTACCACACGCTGCGACGGAATGACCTCGATCAGGGAAACCCGTGATCTCCTTGGGTTCCTATTGGAAAACCTCACCCTCGAGATTACCCAAGACATCCTCAGAATCCCTCGCACAAGACGCTCGAGAAAGGTAAAACAAGTCCAGCAAGGCTGCCCGACGTGTAGAAAATCTCGATAGGAGCCGCGTATCTCGTTCTCAGGACACAACGGATAAGCATAGCATACAGTGGCCTGATAAGCATCACCCGAGTTGCCCGGGTTGGCCCTGCAAACGGCTCTGTTTTGGACCAGCACCATCAGCACTGGCCCTCCCTGTATTATGTTGAATTACTCCTCGAGTTCATGACGCCCTATGTTTTTCAGTATTACCAGAATTATTATGTTGGGAAAATATAGTACCAATGTTGGGCCTTGCCATACGAGCTTTATCCCAAAAGGAGAATCTAGGGGGTCCCCATTACAAACCTAAGCATGTTAGGAGTGCTCATTTATGGAACATCACACCGGTAGCCGAAACTAAGGCAACAAAGATGAAATAAAAACACCGGGCTACAAAGGTCGAGCCTTCCACCTTTTACCAAGTATATAGGTGCATTAATTTAAATAACAATTAATATGGGGATATAACAAGGAACACATGTTATCACATGGAAGCAATTGCACCTGCAACCAGCAACATTAACACATGGTTAAGCAAGCGGTAGCATAGCCAATCAGTGGTTTGCTAGGTTGTGTACAGGTTGAACGTTTTTCATGGCATTGTCGGGAGGCTGATGTTTAACATATGGTAGGCAGCGATACATAACAAAAGAATCGAGACAACTAGCATGGCAATGATAGTAATGATATCTGGGGAAATGTTCATCTTGCCTGAGATCCTGGTTGGAAGAAGAACGACTCCATGAAGCAGACGAACCGACGTAGTCGAACGGATCCTCACATGCCGACATGATTGCGGAACTTTATCGAGACGAAGCAACCGGAAACAAGCATCAACACATGATAACAACACAACGCTTGCACGATATGATACAAACCATATATGATGCATGATCATTTTTAGATATGCAAGGAAGGGCATGACAATTCACACAATCAAACACTACATATTAAGTGAAGCTCAATATGCAACGAGTTGCATATTGACGAAACTTCACGTGTAATTATTTAATTCACTCCCGTTTATTTCCACGATGATATTAAATATTGTTAAACATGGCAAGGGGTGAATCACAAATTAAACTACCTATCTAGACATTTTAAATAAGGCCGGAAACAACATATAGCATCTCCGAGACGACCCCACGCGTTAAATTCTGATTTTGTTCAGATTTGTCCTAATCACATTTTCTGTTTGTTAAACGGAAAAACAAAGTTGTTCACATGATTCTAGTCATCGTTCTAGTCCAGTTACATATATGGATCATCTCCAACGGAGCTACGATTAAGTAGCTATGACCTAAATCGTTTCTATTACGTCGACATGCAAACCGATGCAAACAACACGTTTAAGTATTTTTAACATGCATGAAAGTTGAAAAATGTTAATCTACGTAAAATTCCACGCGTTCTACATATATAAAGTTTTTTAATCCGATACATGGTTGATTTTATAAGTTTTCAAAATAACTAACAGAATCTGCCCGAAGCAAAATGTAGCAAAAAAAAGAGGGGCGCTAGGGATTTGATCCCACAACCTCATGGATTCAAAGGCCTAAAGATAACCAGCTGGGTTGGATACTGCACGCCTAATAATTAAATAAAATGGCAGAGGAGCTCATCCTCGAGACACAACTTGCAGAAAACAAAAATGTGTGGCTATGGGATTTCGAACCCAAGACCTCGTGGCTGCAAACGAGGAGCTAACAAGTTGGACTGCTGCGTGGGTGTGCTAATAACGATGGATGTTGTCTAATGAGCCCACACAGCCACAGGTCTGAACGAGATTGAAAAAGCTATGACTGAAACTGCACCTGAGAAAGAGATGCATCCGGCCATGGAGGTTGCTGTACGTCAACGGCGTCGGCAGCACGTCCGGCGGGCGATCCGGAGGCGGGGATGCCGGATCTGGGGCGGGGCTGCCCAGATTCGTTCGTTCCCGGCGATCTCGAGGCACGACGGTGAGCTTCTCATGCACATCCACGGCAGGGATGACCTGGAGGAGGGAGAGAAGATAGATGTGTGAGGGGAGAGAAGAGAGAAAGAGAGGGAGGTCGTGGAGCTCAGGGTCAGCCTGCTCTCCCGCGATGTGACGACGACGAATGGCACAACAGAGCACGACGCGTCGAGCGGGGCTGAAGCAGGGGACCTGCTGGTCCATGACGCAGGTGGAGCTTGGCGGTCGCCCATGGCTATTTCCTCCAGCTCTGGCGAGGCGAGATGCAAAAGGGCCGGCCTTGGAGTGCTGGTGCACAGGGACGAAGGAGGTGCGACCCGCGATCGGCGGCTGCTGCTGGTCCATCGATGACGTTCGCCGGCGGGGCTCCCGGCGGCTTGCACGAAGGAGGCACTCCAGCGAGATGAGGCAAGGGGCATCCGGCGGCTGCGGCTCCGTCGGGCAGAGGAGGCTACTCCTGGTGATGCATGGCTGCAGGAGCTCCTGCTCCTGTGGCCGCGCGGGCAAAGGCGGCTGCGGTTGCCGGATGCGTCCAGGACGTAGAGGCAAGGCGCTGACGAAGCAGAGGGGATTGTGGCTTGGGGCAAAATGGACAAATTTAACCTCTTTGTGGAATGAATTCACAAACTGAACCTAGTTTAAAAAAATTCACCGAGCTGACCCTTTTGTGTAGCGCCCGACGCGTAGGCGCCACACTACACTGTGTGACGCCTAAACAGTCGGCGTCACACAAAAGGGCCACGCTGGCGCTGCAGGGCCCACCCCGGCTGTGTGACGCCTAAGCCTCGGGCGTTGCACATGCTACAGTGTGACGCCGAGAGCTTAGGCGCCACACATGCACGTTCTTCCCCAGCTCCCGATTCGCGGCGTCTTGTCCTGCGTTGGGAGGCTAGGCTGCTGACGTTCATGCATCGTCTGCGCAAGGCTGCGCCCACTGCCCACCCTGTCTACCGGGATCTCCTTGGAGTAGATGGGGATCTGCATCTGACTCAAGTTCTCCATGGTTCTCTTTGTCTTGCGACGGGACACCGCCCAGATACATATCATCAGCAGAATGGCCACTAGAAGAGCGACCACACCGATTGCAATCCAGACCCGCAATGTAAGGCCAAGAACCTTCCTCGTCATCTCTGAACTCAGACCGGTGGAAACCATGGCGGCAGCCGGCAGTGTGCTAAAATTTGGTGGAGCTGTGCCGCATCAGAATAGGCCACTGCTAGGCATCAACAACTGTGGACGAATTCTTCTCCCTGAAGGACAACAGTAAACAAAGTTAGATACAGTTAGGTTGTTGCTGCATCGAGACAATTAACACATCTCGTGTTACAAACAAGCATCTCTGTCCTCGCAAGAGAGAAAATATCCTTGGACGGAGATGTGTGATCTCAGTATGGCAGTAGGGCCAGTTGAAAAGAAAATCAAAGTGTATTACCTCTTTGTGCAGCAGAAGCTCCATCCACTCATTCGTCAAGCAAAGAACCTGGGCAAACAAACAAACAGAGGAAAATGCAAGCAAGAACCAACCGCGCGTAGCAAAGCTTCAAAAGAATCTAGCCTGTGGCAGCAATGACGAAGGGGGAATCCGAGACAGAGAGAGAGAGAGAGGGGTGAGAGGGAGTAAAAGGGGGGAGGATTGGAAGGTGGTGGATGTTGCAGGTGTGGCAATTTTAGGTGGCAGCGCTGGCGAGGCTGATGATCCACCAGGACGAAGGCTCTTCCTGGTCGGCGAGTTCCTCCCCGCTCCACCCACACCCCGGTGCTAACGGCGTCGGCGCTGGCGCCACGCCGCCCTGGATGCTCCTGGAGCACTGCTCCGACGAGCGCGGCCTCTGCCTCATCCACCTCCTGCCGGCTCGATGCCGCCAACGCCGCGCTCGAGCACATCGCGACCCTTGCCGCGCCCGACGGTGACGCCATGCAGCGCGTCGCCGCTGCCTTTGCGGAGGCGCTGGCCCGCCGCGCGCTCCGTGCGTGGCCCGGCCTCTGCCGGGCTCTGCTCCTGCCCCGCGCCGGCCCCACGCCCGTTTCTCCGGCTCACCGGGGCTGCTACGAACCAGGCAACCTCGGCGGCGTCGACGCCATGCAGTGGCTCGAGCTGCTCCACCTCCTCGCCGCGCGGCCCGAGGGCCCGCCGCACTTCCCCTCGCCAGTATCGAGCTGCACGCATGTATCGGCCGCGTGCTGCATAATGCATAAGTGCATGTGTGGCGCCTAAGCTCTCGGCGTCACACTGCAGCATGTGCAACGCCCGAGGCTTAGGCGTCACACAGTCGAGAGTGGGCCCTGCAGCGCCAGCGTGGCCCTTTTGTGTGGCTCTGACGGCTTAGGCGTCACACAGTGTAGTGTGGCGCCTATGTGTCGGGCGTCACACAAAAGGGTCAGCTCGGTGAATTGTTTTTGAACTAGGTTCAGTCTGTGAATTCATTCAACAAAGAGGTTAAATTTGTTCATTTTGTCGTGGCTTGGGCATAGACTTTTGGATTGGGACGATCCCGAGGTGGGAGACACAGGGTGGCGGCACGGGAGGAAAACAAGGAGGGTTGTCTTTCTAAGGCTAGGGTTGGTTCATATATAGGAAAATGAACTAGCTCAGGACCCTCCGATCGTAATCGAATGGTCGCGCTTAATTAGGTTAGGGGTTCAATGGACAAACCGATGACGGTTTGCGGTAAAACGGGGTTGATCCGGATCCAACAGTCATGACCGCCTGGTTCGGGTCCGGGGAAGTTTCCGGACTAGGTTGCGGGCAGGTCGGTGCATTGGGCAGAGGGGCTAGGCGGGGACGAGAGGGAACACGGGCAACCCGACATCAGGTATTTAAAACACCGAAAATGTCCAACATTTCTTCGGGTATAGTGCCACTATAGGTCTAACAATTTTGGTACCAAACGAACTCCGATCGCGATGAAATTTGGCACGCGGCCTACCTACAAATAAATAAGACCGCACGCCAAGCTTCAACCCAATCCGAAAATATTTGATACAAAGTTTTGAAAATAATATTTCTACGCTGCCGCGGGCGCGTGCTTGTGTGGTTGGACTCAAAACGGTTAATGACGAAAACGGAGAGAACCGACAACTACTAACGGATGCAAGTTTTGAAGACTCGCGGCAACGGAGTGACGATGCAATGCGGATGATGCAAATGATGCGATGATGAATTGGACAAACAAACGAACCACATGACGAGAACAAAATAAAAAGGGAATCTTCGGGAGCGTCGGTCTCGGGCTGTTGCAAGCGGCCCCGAGCGTGAATTAACTATCTGTCGCCCGCGCCTGTTTCACCTTGAAACTAGTTTCGGCCCGTAGTAATTTTTTTCTAGCCTGCAAATTTATCCAATTTCAGAAAATGCATATTTTTCAAACGCCCGTAGTTTTTGAGTCGTGCATCAGATCAGAATAAGTTAGATATGTAAAATGTGTATAATTTCGCGTAGAACTTTACGACTCTCATGCATATTTAAAGCTGTTTAGAGTGCTATTTGATTTGGTTTTGCGTGTCGATGTGATAGAGATGGTTTAGGCCACAATTATTTAACCGTAGCTCCGTTGGAGATGAGACATATATGTAAATGGATTAGAACAATGAGTAGAGTCACGTGAACCACTTTTTTTTGCCGTTTCACAAACAAAAATTTGATTAGGACAAATCTGGACAGATTTAAAAGTTAACGTGTGGGGTCAGTTCGGAAATGCTATATGTCGTTTCCGGCCTCATTGAAAATGCCTAGATAGGTAGATTATTTGTTCTTCACCCCTTGCCATGTTTAACAACATTTATTTTTGCTGTGTAAATAAACGAGAGTGAACTAAATAATTAAAATGTGGAGTTTCGTTAATATGCATCTCATTGCATATTGAGCTTCACTTAATGTGTAGCGTTTGACTATTGTGAATTGCCATGCCCTCCCTTGCATATTGGAAACTGGACAAGCATCATATTAGGGTGTGCATCATGTCGTGCAAGTCTCGTGGTGAATATCGTGTGTTGATTCTTGTTTCCGTTTAACTTTGTCTCGATAGAGTTCCGCAAGCGTGTTAGAATTGTGAGGATCATTTCGACCACGTCGGTTCGTCTGCTTCATGGAGTCGTTCTTCTTCCAAGAGGGATCTCGGGCAAGATGATCATGTCCCTAGATAGCATTACTATCATTGCCATGCTAGTTGTTTCGTTTCTATCGCTATGTCTCGCTGCCTACCACCTGTTAAATACGAGCCTCCCAACATTGCCATGAAAAGCTTCAACCTTTCTACAACCTAGCAAGCTACTGATTGGCTCTGTTACCGCTTGCTTAACCATTGGATAAGGTTGCTAGTTGCAGGTGCAGTTGCTTCCATGTGCAAACATGGGTTCCTTGTTATATCATCATATTATTGCTAATTAATTTAATGCACCTATATGTTGGGGATCGTAGAAATTTCAAAATATTTCCTACGCCATACAATGATCTATCTATGGAGCAACCAGCAACAAGAGAGGTTGTGCAGCATCTTCATACCTTTGAAGATTGCTAAGCGGAAACATTGCTAGAACGCGGTTGATGGAATCGTACTCGCAATGTTTCAGACCCGATGGATTCTGATATATGCAACGAACGACGGTGCCTCCACGTTCAACACACGTGCAGCCCGGTGACGTCTCCAATGCCTTAATCCAGCAAGGAGGGAGGAGAGGTTGAGGGAGAGCTCCGGCAGCACGACGGTGTGGTGACGGTGGAGCTACGTGGCAACTCTGACACGGCTTCACTAAGCTACGTAGAGGGCGAGGAGGAGGAAGGGTACGGCTGCGCCGTCTAGGGAGGAGAAGTTGTGTGCAGCCCTCCCAAAACCCTTGGGTATATATAGGAGGTAGGGAGAAGGGCTGGCCACCCTAGGGTTTCCCCTAGGTGGTGCGACCGCCGCTCAGATGGGAGGCAAGGGGCGGCGCCAGGGCAAGGGTGCAGCAGCCCTAGGGGTGGCTTGCCACCCAAGGCAAGCCCCCAGGCCCTAGGGTTTTGGCCCACCTTGCCCCCTTGCACCTTGGGCTGGGTGGTGGTGGCGCACCAGCCCACTTCGGGCTGGTTCCCATCCACCTTTAGGCCCAAATACCCTTTCGTGGCTGTAGGCCCTTCCCGGTGGACCCCGGAACCCTTCCGGTGGTCCTGGTACATTACCAGTGTCGCTCGAAACAATTCTGGTGACCAAATCCCGACGTCCTATATATCAATCTTTATCTCCGGACGATTCCGATACTCCTCGTGACGTCCGGGATCTCATCAGGGACTCCGAACAACCTTCGGTAACCACGTACACTATTGCCCTATAACCCTAGCATGATCGAACCTTAAGTGTGTATACCCTACGGATTCGGGACACATGCAGACATGACCGAGACATTTCTCCAGTCAATAACCAACAGCGGGGTCTGGATATCCATGTTGGTTCCTACATGTTCCACGATGATCTCATCAGATGAACCACAACGTCGGGGATTCAGTAAATCCCGTATGCAATTCCCTTTGTCTACCGGTGTGATACTTGACCGAGATTCGATCATCGATATCCCTATACCTTGTTCAATCTCGTTACCGGCAAGTCTCTTTACTCGTTCTGCAACACATCATCCCGTGGCTAACTCCCGAGTCACACTGAGCTCAATATGATGATGGATTACCGAGTGAGCCCAGAGATACTAGGAGTTGCACAATCTCATGGTCTAAGGAAACGATACTTGACATTAGAAAAGCTTTAGCATACGAACAACACGATCTAGTGCTATGCTTAGGATTGATTCTTGTCCATCACATCATTCCCCAAATGATGTGATCCAGTTATCAATGGCATCCAATGTCCATGATCAAGAAACCATGATCATGTATTGATCAACGTGCTAGCCGACTTAAGGCTCATTAGGGACACATTGTGATCTATATGTTCACACATGTATTACAGTTTATGCTTAATACTATTATAGTAAGAATATTAGACAATTATCATGAACTGGAAATATAATAATAACAACTTTATTATTGCCTCTAGGGCATATTTCCAACAGTTTCCCACTTGCACTAGAGTTAATAATCTAGTTACATTGTGATGAATCGAACACCCATAGAATTCTGGTGTTGATCATGCTTTGCCCGTGGAAGAGGTTTAGTCAACGGGTGTGCGACATTCAGATTCGCATGCACTTTACAAATATATATATATCCATCCAGGATATATGCACGAATGTAGTTGAACAACGCTTGATGTGCTTGGTCTTCTTGTGAAACCTGGGCTCCTTTGCAATGGCAGGGAACGTTGCATGGGAAAGAAAAAAATTCCTACGCACACGAAGACCTATCATGGTGATGATCATCTACGAGAGGGAGAAAGCATCCACATACCCTTGTAGATTGCTAAGAGGAAGCATTAAAAAACGCGGTTGATGTAGTGGTACGTCTTCACGATCCGTCCCACGATCCGTCCCACGAACCGTCTCAAGATCCGTCCCATGAACCGTCCCACGACCCGTCCCACGAACCATCTCAAGATCCATCCCACGATCCGTCCCGATCAAGTGCCGAACGAACTACACCTCCGCGTTCCGCACACGTACAAGTCGATGAAAATCTCCGCTTTCTTGATCTAGCAAGAGAGATGAGGATGTAGATGAGTTCCCCGACAACGTGACGGCGCTCTAGTGGTGGTGGTAATCTACTCCTGCAGGGCTCCGCCCGAGCTCCGCAGAAAACCGATTTAGAGGAAGAACTACGATCTAGAGGAGAGGGCAGCACGTGGCAAAGTTGTGTCTCAAAATCCCTAAACCTCTAGTATATATAGGAGGAGGTAGCAGGCAGCCTTGGCGCCATAAGGGAGACTCTCTTGGGTCGTCCGAAGTGCAGGAGGGAGGAGTCCTCCTCCAATCCCACTTGGATTAGAACTCCTTCCTTAATTTCCCACCTCTTTTGGATTTTCCACTTTTTCATCATTGGCTTTCCTAGGATGACTTTGTCAGCCCATTATGCCTTATTGCGCATCCAATAAACACGTGTTGACCCCTTGGGGCATGGTGGGTCCACCCAGTGCCCCCTCGGAACCCATTCGTCACTCCCGGTACACTGCCGACAATGCGCGAAAACCTTCCGGAATCCAAATACCAACTTCCTATATATCAATCTTCGTTTCCAGACCATTCCGGTACTCCTCGTGACATCCGGGATCTCATCCGGGATTCCGAACAAAACTTCGGTCACCAAGACATATAACTCAGCTATACCGAAACGTCACCGAACCTTAAGTGTGCAGACCGTGCGGGTTCAAGAACTATGCAGACATGACCTGAGACACTCTTTGGTCAATAACCAATAGCGGAACTTGGATGTCCATATTGGTTCCTACATATTCTATGAAGATCTCTACCGGTTGAACCTCTATGTCAAGGATTCATATAATCCCGTATACTATTCCCTTTGTCCTTCGATATGTTACTTGTCCGAGATTCGATCGTCGGTATCACCACACCTAGTTCAATCTCGTTATCGGCAAGTCTCTTTACTCGTTCCATAATACAAGATCCCATAACTAACTCCTTAGTCACATTGCTTGCAAGTCTTGTTGTGATGTTGTATTACCGAGTGGGCCCCGAGATACCTCTCCGTCACACGGAGTGACAAATCCCAGTCTTGATCCATGCCAACCCAACAGACACCTTTGGAGATACCTGTAGAGCACCTTTATGGTCACCCAGTTACGTTGCGACGTTTGATAACCCACAAGGTATTCCTCCGGTGTCCGGGAGCTGCATGATCTCATGGTCATAGGAACAGATACATTGACATGTAGAAAACAATAACAATAAACCGACACGATCATATGCTATGTTTATAATTTGGGTCGTGTCCATCACATCATTCTCCCAATGATGTGATCCCGTTATCAAGTGACAACACTTTCCTATGGCCAGGAAACCTTGACCATCTTTGATCAACGAGCTAGTCAACTAGAGGCTCACTAGGGACAGTGTGTTGTCTATGTATCCACACATGTATTTGAGTTTCCAATCAATACAATTCTAGCATGGATAATAAAAGATTATTATGAACAAGGAAATATAATAATAACCAATTTATTATTGCCTCTAGGGCATATTTCCAACAGTCTCCCACTTGCACTAGAGTCAATAATCTAGTTCACATCACTATGTGATTGTAATGAATCTAACACCTATACAGTTTTGGGGTTCGATCATGTCTTGCTTGTGAGAGAGGTTTTAGTCAACGGATCTGAACCTTTCAGATCCGTGTGTGCTTTACAAATCTTTATGTCATCCTATAGATGCTGCTACTACGTGCTATTTGGAAATATTCTAAATGACTCCTCTACTATACGAATCTGGTTTACTACTCAGAGTTATTCAGATTAGTGTCAAAGCTTGCATCAATATAACCCTTTACGATGAACTCTTTAATCACCTCCATAATCGAGGAAAAAAAATACTTAGTCCACTAGTTACTAAGGATAACTTTGACCGCTATTTAGTGATTCAATCCTGGATCACCTTTTGTACCCCTTGACAGACTCATGGCAAGGCACACATCAGGTGCGGTACACAGCTTGGCATACTTTAGAGCCTACGGCTAACGCATAGGGGACGACCTTCGTCCTTTCTCTTTCTTCTGTCGTGGTCAGGCTTTGAGTCTTACTCAAATACACACCTTACAACATAGACAAGAACTCCTTCTTTGTTGATCTATTTTGAGCTCCTTCAAAAACTTGCCAGGGCATGCATTTCGTTGAAAGTTCTTAATAAGCGTCTTGATCTATCACCATAGATCTTGATGCACAATGTTCAAGTAGGTTAATCCAGGTTTTCCTCTGAAAAACACCTTTCAAACAACCCTTTATGCTCTCGAGAAATTCTACATTATTTCCGATCAACAATATGTCAACCACATATACTTATCAGAAATTCTATAGTGATCCCACTCACTTCTTTGGAAATACAAGTTTCTCATAAACCTTGTATAAACCCAAAAGCTTTGATCATCTCATCAAAGGGTATATTCCAACTCCGAGATGCTTGCACGAGTCCATAGAAGGATCGCTGGAGCTTGCATACTTGTTAGCATCCTTAGGATGGACAAAACCTTCTGGTTGTATCACATACAACCTTTCCTCCAGGAAACCGTCGAGGAAACAATGTTTTGACATCCTATGTGCAATCTTTCATAAATAATGCAGCAACTGCTAACATAATTCCAACAGACTTTTAGCATCGTTACGAGTGAGAAAGTCTCATCATAGTCAACTCTTTGAACTTGTCGGAAACATCTTTGTGATAAGTCGAGCTTTTCTTAATGGTGACATTTCACCATCATCGTATGTCTTCCTTTTAAAGATCCATATGTACTTAATAGTCTTGCGACCATCAAGTAGTTCTTTCAAAGTCTATACTTTGTTTTATACACGGATCCTCTCTCGGATTTCATGGCCTCCAGCTATTTGCCTGAATCCCGGCCCACCATCGCTTCTCCATAGCTCGTAGGTTCATTGTTGTTCAACAACATGACCTTCAAGACAGGGTTACCATACCACTCTCTAGCAGTACGTGACCTTGTCGACCCACGAGGTTTGTAGTAACTTGATCCGAAGCTTAATGATCACTATCATCAGTTTCCACTTCAATTGGCGTGGGCACCACATGAACAACTTCCTGCGCCCTGCTACACACTGGTTGAAGTGACGGTCCAATAACCTCATCAAGTTTCACCACCCTCCCACTCAATTCTTTTGAGAGAAACTTTTCCTCGAGAAAGGACACGTTTCTAGAAACAAACACTTTACTTCCGGATCTGAGATAGGAGGTATACCCAACTGTTTTGGGTGTCCTATGAAGATGCATTTATCCGCTTTGGGTTCGAGCTTATCATGTTGAAACTTTTTCACATAAGCATCACAACCCCAAACTTTTAAGAAATGACAGCTTAGGTTTCTCCAAACCATAGTTCATACAGTGTCATCTCAACGAAAATACGTGGTGCCCTATTTAAAGTGAATGCAATTGTCTCTAATGCATAACCCACAAACGATAGTTGTATTTCGATAAGAGACATCATAGTATGCACTATATCAAATAGGGCATGGCTATGACGTTCAGATACACCATCACACTATGGTGTTCTAGGTGGCATGAATTGCGAAACAATTTCCACATTGTCTTAACTGTGTACCAAAACTCGCAACTCAGATATTCATCTCTACTATCATATCGTAGACAGTTTATCCTCTTGTCACGACGATCTTTACTCTGAAATAGCTTTGAACTTTTCAATATTTCAGACTTGTGAATCATCAAGTAAATACTCTTGTATCTACTCAAATTGTAAGTGAAGTAAGAACATAACGATATCCACTGCGTGCCTCAACACTCATTGGACTGCAAACATTAAAAATGTAATACTTCCAACAAGTTACTTTCTTGTTTCATGTGGTATGATTTGCATGTCTCAAGTGATTCAAAATCAAGTGAGTCCAAATGATCCATCTGCATGGAGTTTCTTCATGCGTTTATACCAATAGGTATGGTTTGCATGTCTCAAACGTTTCAAAAATGAGTGATTGCAAAGATCCATCATCATGAAGCTTCTTCATGCATTTTACACCAACATAACTCAAGCGGGAGTGCCACAAGTAAGTGGTACTATCAGTACTACTTTGTATCTTTTGGCATTAATATTATGAACATGTGTATCACTACAATTGAGATTCAATAAACCATTGAAGGTATTTATTCAAGCAAATAGAATAACCATTATTCTCTTTAAATGGATAATCGTATTTCAATATACACGATCTAATCATGTTGATGCTCAACGCAAGCACCAAATAACAATTATTTCAGTTTAACACTAATCCTGATGGTAGAGGGAGTGTGCGATGTTTGATCACATCAACCATGGAAACACTTCCAACACATATCGTCACCTCGCCTTTAGCTAGTCTCCATTTATTCTGTAGCCTTTATTTCGAGTTACTAACACTTAGCAACTGAACCGGTATCTAATACCCTGTGCTACTAGGAGTACTAGTAAAGTACACATCAATATCATTTATATCAAATATACTTCTGTCAACTTCGCCAGCCTTCTCATCTACCAAGTATCTAGGGTAGTTCTGCCTTAGTGACCGTTCCCCTCATAATAGAAGCACTTAGTCTCGGGTTTGGGTTTAACCTTGGGTTTCTTCATTAAAGCAGCAACTGGTTTGCCGTTTCATGAAGTATCCCTTCTAGCCCTTGCCCTTCCTGAAACTAGTGGTTTTACTAACCATCAACAATTGATGTTTCTACTTGATTTCTACTTTCGCATTGTCAAACATTGCGAATCGCTCAAGGATCATCATATCCATCCTTGATATGTTTATAGTTCATCACGAAGCTCTAGTAGCTTGGTGGCAGTGACTTTGGAGAACCATCACTATCTCATCTGGAAGATTAACTCCCACTTGATTCAAGCGACTGTTGCACTCAGACAATCTGGGCACATGTTGAACGATTGAGCTTTTCTCCTTTACTTTGTAGACAAAGAATCTTGTCGGAGGTCTCATACCTCTCAACAAGGGCATGATCATGAAATATCAATTTCATCTCTTAGAACATCTCTTATGTTCCGTGACGTTAAAAACGTCTTCAGCGCCTCAATTCTAAGCCATTAAGTATTACACACTGAACTATCACGTAGTCATCAAAAAAATTGTATGTCAGATTTTTGCAACATCCACAGATGACGCTCGAGGTTCAGCACACTGATACGTCTCCGTCATATCTATAATTTTTGATTTTTTTCATGCCAATATTCTACAACTTTCATATACTTTTGGCAACTTTTTATACTATTTTTGGGACTAACGTATTGATCCAGTGCCCAGTGCCAGTTCCTGTTTGTTGCATGTTTTTTGTTTCATAGAATATCCATACCAAACGAAGTCCAAACGTAATAAAAACTTACGAGGATATTTTTAGAATATTTATGATTTTTGGGAAGAAGAATCAACGCGAGGCGATGCACGGAGGGCCCACAAGCCCTGTAGCCGCCACGAGGAGGTACGACGGCGGCTGGCAGGCTTGTGGCCACTCCTTAAGGCAGTTTCTGCCCTTCTTTCGCCGCAAGAAATATAATATCCGGAAGAAAATCGTGTTAAAATTTCAGCCCAATCGGAGTTACGGATCTCCGGGAATTTAAGAAACGGTGAAACGCAGAATATGGGAGCGCAGAAACAGAAGGACACGGAGAGAGAGAGATCCAATCTCGGAGGGGCTCTCGCCCCTCCGCCGCCATGGAGACCATGGACCAGAGGGGAAACCCTTCTCCCATCTAGGGAGGAGGTCAAGGAAGAAGAATAAGGAGGGGTGCTCTCTCCCCCTCTCTCCCGGCGGCGCGGAACGCTGCTCGGGACATCATCGTGTGACGGCGATCTACACCAACACCTCTGTCATCTTCACCAACATCTCCATCATCTTCCCCCATCTATATTCAGTGGTTCACTCTCCCGCAACCCGCTGTACCCTCTACTTGAACATGTTGCTTTATGCTATATATTATTATCCAATGATGTGTTTCTATCCCATGATGTCTGAGTAGATTATCGTTGTCCTGTCGGTGATTGATGAATTGCTATGATTGGTTTAATTTGCTTGTGGTTATGTTGCTGTCCTTTGGTGCCCATCATATGATCGCGCGCATGGATCACACCATAGGGTTAGTTGTATGTTGATAGGACTATGTATTGGCAGGCTAGAGTGACAGAAGCTTCAAACCTAGCATAGAAATTGATGCATATGGGATTGAAGGGGGACAAATATATCTTATTGCTATGGTTGGGTTTTACCTTAATGAACGTTAGTAGTTGCGGACACTTGCTAATAGTTCCAATCATAAGTGCATATAATTCCAAGTAAGGGATGACATGCTAGCAGAGGCCTCTCCCACATGATACTTGCTATCGATCTAGTAACGTAGTCAATTGCTTAGGGACAATTCCGCAACTCCTACCCCCACTTTTCCACACTCGTTAGACACTCGTAGTTGTTTCTTTATCTAACCAGCCCCTAGTTTTATTTACGTGTTCTTTACTTTCTTGCAAGCCCATCCTATCACTACTACAAAGTACTTCTAGTTTCATACTTGTGCACAGTCGGGGAGCAATAGCGTGGGGTGAATATCCTCGTGTGTGCTTGTTTTCTTTATCACTAAGTAGATTTATTTGTTGTTCTAAGTTGTTCTCTATATTTAGTTATGGATATGGAACACGAAATACCAAAAAAAATAGGTGTACTTGCTACTCATGGAGATCGGGAACCTCCTAAAACCCTCGAGGCTCGTTATGTGGAAAATATTATGCACTTCTTTAATAATCCTGAGAAATCCCCATTCAATTATATAATGGGATACACGTTGGATCAACGTGAATACTTTAGGAATTATCGCTTGACTCAAAAAGGGAAACTTTTATGGGATCAAATCCATTTGTTGAAATGGTATGCTTGGGAACTACGCAAAAGATATGGTGTTACTTGTTGCTCTAGGATGAAGGCTCCACACCTTCCCTTTTCTTGTGAATTTAATGATCATAGAACCTTGGCTTCTTATGATAATGGTATATATGTTTACTATGATGTGGGTCAAATAGAAGAGTTTGTTGCTTTTATGGGTGCTTATGAAATTGAGCCTCTGTTTAAAAGGTGTGATGATAATGATGATGCTCCTTACCAATCTGAAAATTTGGCTATGCTTCGTTATTGTTATACTAATTATGAATATAATGCCCATATTGAACGATTTAAGGAGAAATCCAATGCTGCCCAAGAAGAGACTATTATTTTGCAGGATACTATGGAAGAAGAAAATGCTGAAATTGTGAGCTCATTAGATGAAAAAGATGAAGAGGAGAGCGAAGAACGAAAGGAGGAAGAGTGGACTAGCTACCCGTGTCCACCTTCTAATGAGAGTAAATCTTCTACTCATACATTATTTAATTTCCCTTCGTTCTTACTGAAGGATGAATTCTATGATCCCTTGGATTCGTTTGAAATATCCCTTTTTGATGAACTTGATGCTTGCTATGCTTGTGGCCATGATGCCAATATGAATGATGCTTATGAAGATGAGCTAGCTATAGTTCCTTATGTTACACATGATGATTTTCATGAATATAATATGCCTGTGCTTGCTGCTCCTACTTGCAATTATTATGAGAGAGGAACTACATCTCCACCTCTCTATGTTTCCAATACGACAAAATTGCAAGAAACTGCTTATGCTATGTATTGGCCTTTACTTGATGTGCATGAATTGTTCTTTTATGACATGCCAATACATAGGAAGGGAGTTAGACTTCGTCATTGCATGATATATGTTACCTTGTGCTCACTGCTAAATTTTAAATCATTGCTAATTAAAATTGGCTTTGATATACCCTGGGATCCGGGTGGATCCATTACTTGAGCACTTTATGCCTAGCTTAATGGCTTTAAAGAAAGCGCTGCCTGGGAGACAACCCGGAAGTTTTAGAGAGTCATTTATTTCTGTTGAGTGCTTTTATTTAGTTTAAAAACAAAAAAAATATAGAGGGGAACTTAAAACTTTTTCAAAAAGAGAAGCGATTGAAAGGTGATGCATTGCGGAAGTGAGGGTCAACCTTGAACACTTGTGTTCATGCTCATGGAAACAATGTAGAATTTTTCATGGAAGTTTCTCATAAAAATAATTATCCACTTGTACAATTCCTTTGTGTTTATAAAAATAATGTGCCAAGTAAAGCCTTTACGATTAGTTTGGGTGATAGTTGTTTGATCACGCTGAGAAAAGACAGAAACTTTCTGCTCACGAAAGTAATTTTCATTTTTATTATGGAAGATATTTTGAGTTGATTCTTTTTTCTGCTGATTGATATGAAATTTTTCCAAACGTTCGTAAGTTTTCAGATTTTTTTGAGATATCAGAAGTATACGGAATATACAGATTACTACAGACTGTTCTGTTTTGACAGATTCTGTTTTCTATGCATTGTTCTCTTATTTGATGAATCTATGGGTAGTATCGGGGGGTATGAACCATGGTGAAGTTGGATTACAGTAGATATAATGCTGATATGAATTTATAATGAGTTCACAACAGTACTTGAAGTGGTGATTTATTTTATTATACTAACGGATCTCACGAAGTTTTGTTGAGTTTTGTGTGATTGAAGTTTTCAAGTTTTGGGTGAGAGCACGATGGATGAAGGAATAAGGAGAGGCAAGAGCCTAAGATTGGGGATGCCTGAGGCACCCCAAGGTAATATTCAAGGAAGACTCAAGCGTCTAAGCTTGGGGATGCCCCGGAAGGCATCCCCTCTTTCGTCTACAATCTATCGGTAATTTTACTCGGAGCTATATTTTAATTCGTCACATGATATGTGCAAATGCTTGGAGCGTCTTTTGTGTTTTTCCCCTTTTTCTTTTATGCACCATGCTGGTATGAGATAGTCCTTGGTTGGCTTTGTAGAATGCTTCTTGTGCTTCACTTATATCTTTTGAAGTTTGGATTTCCTGTTTCCCTACACATAGAAAACCGCCATTTGTAGAATGCTCTTTTGCTTCACTTATATTTGTTAGAGCGGGGCATATCTTTTGTAGAAAGAATTAAACTCTCATGCTTCACTTATACCTATTTAGAGAGTTAACAGGAGTTGGCCATTCACATGGTTAGTCATAAAATCCTACATAAAACTTGTAGATAACTAAGTATGATATGTTTGATTCCTTGCAATAGTTTTGCGACATGAATATGTGATATTAGAGTCATGCTAGTGAGTAATTGTGTATTTGTAGAAATACTTGTGTTAAGGTTTGTGATTCCCGTAGCATGCACGTATGGTGAACCGTTATGTGATGAAGTCGGAGCATGATTTATTTAATGATTGTCATCCTTTGTGTGGAGGTCGGGATCGCGCGATGGTTAACTCCTACCAACCTTTCCCCTAGGAGCATGCGTGTAGTACCTTGTTTCGATGACTAATGTTGAGTCCATGCATTATACACACTCTCACCCTTCCACCATTTCTAGCCTCTCTAGTACCGCGCAACTTTCGCCGGTGCATTACACCCACCATATAGCCTTCCTCAAAACAGCCACCATACCTACCTATTATGGCATTTTCATAGCCATTCCGAGATATATTGCCATGCAACTACCACCGTTCCATCTCATGACATGTGCCACCACTTCCATATTGCCATTGCATGATCGTAAGATAGCTAGCATGATGTTTCCATGGCTTGTCCATTTTTTTGATGTCA
This sequence comes from Hordeum vulgare subsp. vulgare, assembly GCF_904849725.1. Classification (NCBI taxonomy): domain Eukaryota; kingdom Viridiplantae; phylum Streptophyta; class Magnoliopsida; order Poales; family Poaceae; genus Hordeum; species Hordeum vulgare. The sequence continues at coordinate 345,625,465 of NC_058524.1, read as the reverse complement.
TTGCTATGCTAGATCATTGTCACGGTACACTACCAAAAGCATTTCATATAGAGTCGTCATTGCTCTAAGTATTGAGTTGTAAGTGTGATGATCATCATTAATAGAGCATTGTCCCATGTGAGGAAATAAAAGAGGCCAACGAAGCCCATTTATAAAAAAGAGGCCAAAGATGCCCACCAAAAAAAAGAGGCCAAAGAGCCCACAAAAAATGAGAGAAAAGAAAGGAGGGATAATTGCTACTATCCTCTTTCCACACTTGTGCTTCAGATAGCACTATGATCTTCATGACAGAGAGTCTCCTATGTTGTCACTTCCATATACTAGTGGGAAATTTCCATTATATAACTTGGCTTGTATATTCCAATGATGGGCTTCCTCAAAATTTCCCTAGGTCTTCGTGAGCAAGCAAGTTGGGTGCACACCCACTAGTTTCTTTTGTGATCTTTCATACACTTATAAGCTCTAGTGCATCCGTTACGTGGCAATCCCTACTCGCTCACATTGATATCTATTGATGGGCATCTCCATAGCCCGTTGATATGCCTAGTTGATGTGAGACTATCTCCTCCTTTTTTGTCTTCTCCATGACCACCATATTCTATTCCACCTATAGTGCTATGTCCATGGCTCACGCTCATGTATTGCGGGAAAGTTGAAAAAGTTTGAGAACACTAAAGTAGGAAACAATTGCTTGGATAAAACCGGGGTTGTGCATGATTTAAATACATTGTGTGGGGAAGATGGAGCATAGCCAGACTATATGATTTTGTAGGGATAACTTTCTTTGCCCATGATATTTTGAAGACATGATTGCTTTGTTAGTATGCTTGAAATATTATTGTCTTTATGTCAAATGATAGACTATTGCTTCAGATCACTCGTGTTTTAGTATTCATGCCATGATTAGATTATATGATCAAGATTATGCTAGGTAGCATTCCACATAAAAAAATAACTTTTTTATCATTTACCTGCTCGAGGACGAGCATGAATTAAGCTTGGGGATGCTGATACGTCTCCATCGTATCTATAATTTTTGATTGTTTCATGCCAATATTCTACAACTTCCATATACTTTTGGCAACTTTTTATACTATTTTTGGGACTAACATATTGATCCAGTACCCAGTGCCAGTTCCTGTTTGTTGCATGTTTTTTGTTTCACAGAATATCCATACCAAACGAATTCCAAACGTAATAAAAACTAACGGGGATTTTTTTTGGAATATTTATGATTTTTGGGAAGAAGAATTAACGCGAGGCGATGCACGGAGGGCCCACAAGCCATGTAGCCGCCACCAGGAGGTACGGCGGCAGCTGGCAAGCTTGTGGACACTCCCTAAGGCGGTTGGTGCCCTTCTTTCGCCACAAGAAAGATAATATCCGGAAGAAAAATTGTGTTAAAAGTTCAACCCAATCGGAGTTACGGATCTCCGGGAATTTAAGAAACGGTGAAACGCATAATCTAGGAGCGCAGAAACAGAAGGACACACAGAGAGAGATCCAATCTCGGAGGGGCTCTCGCCCCTCTGCCGCCATGGAGACCATGGACCAGAGGGGAAACCCTTCTCCCATCTAGGGAGGAGGTCAAGGAAGAATAAGAAGGAGGGGGCTCTCTCCCCCTCTCTCCCGGCGGCGCCGGAACGCCGCCCGGGACATCATCGTGTGACGGCGATCTACACCAACATCTCCGTCATCTTCACCAACATCTGCATCATCTTCCCCCATCTATATTCAGCGGTTCACTCTCCCGCAACCCGCCATACCCTCTACTTGAACATGGTGCTTTATGCTACATATTATTATCCAATGATGTGTTGCTATCCTATGATGTCTGAGTAGATTATCGTTGTCCTATCGGTGATTGATGAATTGCTGTGATTGGTTTAATTTGCTTGTGGTTATGTTGTTGTCCTTTGGTGCCCATCATATGATCGCGCGCGTGGATCACACCATAGGGTTAGTTGTATGTTGATAGGACTATGTATTGGCAGGCTAGAGTGACAGAAGCTTCAAACCTAGCATAGAAATTGATGCATATGGGATTGAAGGGGGACCAATATATCTTATTGCTATGATTGGGGTTTACCTTAATGAACGTTAGTAGTTGCGGACGCTTGCTAATAGTTCCAATCATAAGTGCATATAATTCCAAGTAAGGGATGACATGCTAGCAGAGGCCTCTCCCACATGATACTTGCTATCGATCTAGTAACGTAGTCAATTGCTTAGGGACAATTCCGCAACTCCTACCCCCACTTTTCCACACTCGTTAGACACTCGTAGTTGTTTTTTTATCTAACCAGCCCCTAGTTTTATTTACGTGTTCTTTACTTTCTTGCAAGCCCATCCTATCACACCTACAAAGTACTTCGAGTTTCATACTTGTTCTAGGTAAAGCGAATGTATAGTGTGCGTAGAGTTGTATCGGTGGTCGATAGAACTCGAGGGAATATTTGTCCTACCTTTAGCTCCTCGTTGGGTTCGACACTCTTACTTATCGAGAAAGGCTACAATTGATCCCTTATACTTGTGGGTTATCACACATCGAGCGATGCATTAAGGACATAAGCCTTCTGTGCAGCAATGAGGACAATCCTCATTTTACGGACCTAGTCCGCATAATTGCTACTATCATCTTACTGTTGGGGAACGTCGCAAGGGAAACAAAAAATTTCCTACGCGCACGAAGACCTATCATGGTGATGTCCATCTACGAGAGGGGATGAGTGATCTACGTACCTTTGTAGATCGTACAGCAGAAGCGATTAGAGATCGCGGTTGATGTAGTGGAACGTCCTCACGTCCCTCGATCCGCCCCGCGAACAATCCCGCGATCAGTCCCACGATCTAGTACCGAACGGACGGCACCTCCGCGTTCAGCACACGTACAGCTCGACGATGATCTCGGCCTTCTTGATCCAGCAAGAGAGACGGAGAGGTAGAAGAGTTCTCCGGCAGCGTGACGGCGCTCCGGAGGTTGGTGATGATCTTGTCTCAGCAGGGCTCCGCCCGAGCTCCGCAGAAACACGATCTAGAGGAAAAACTATGGAGGTATGTGGTCGGGCAGCCGTGAGAAAGTCGTCTCAAATCTGCCCTAAAAGCCCCATATATATAGGAGGAGGGAGGGGGACCTTACCTTGGGGTCCAAGGGAACCCCAAGGGGTCGGCCGAGCCAGGGGGGAGGACTCTCCCCCCCCCAAACCGAGTCCTACTTGGTTTGGTGGGAGGGAGTCCTTCCCCCTTCCCACATCTCCCTCTTTTTTTTTTCTTCCTTTGATTTTTTCTTCCTTGGGGCATAGGATTTGGTGGGCTATCCCACCAGCCCACTAAGGGCTGGTGTGACCCCCACAAATACCTATGGGCTTCCCCGGAGTGGGTTGCCCCCCTCCGGTGAACTCCCGGAACCCATTCGTCATTCCCGGTACATTCCCGGCAACTCCGAAAACCTTCCGGTAATCAAATGAGGTCATCCTATATATCAATCTTCGTTTCCGGACCATTCCGGAAACCCTCGTGACGTCCGTGAACTCATCCGGGACTCCGAACAACATTCGGTAACCAACCATATAACTCAAATACGCATAAAACAACGTCGAACCTTAAGTGTGCAGACCCTGCGGGTTCGAGAACTATGTAGACATGACCTGAGAGACTCCTCGGTCAATATCCAATAGCGGGACCTGGATGCCCATATTGGATCCTACATATTCTACGAAGATCTTATCGTTTGAACCTCAGTGCCAAGGATTCGTATAATCCCGTATGTCATTCCCTTTGTCCTTCGGTATGTTACTTGCCCGAGATTCGATCGTCAGTATCCGCATACCTATTTCAATCTCGTTTACCGGCAAGTCTCTTTACTCGTTCCGTAATACAAGATCCCGCAACTTACACTAAGTTACATTGCTTGCAAGGCTTATGTGTGATGTTGTATTACCGAGTGGGCCCCGAGATACCTCTCCGTCACACGGAGTGACAAATCCCAGTCTTGATCCATACTAACTCAACTAACACCTTCGGAGATACCTGTAGAGCATCTTTATAGTCACCCAGTTACGTTGCGACGTTTGATACACACAAAGCATTCCTCCGGTGTCAGTGAGTTATACGATCTCATGGTCATAGGAATAAATACTTGACACGCAGAAAACAGTAGCAACAAAATGACACGATCAACATGCTACGTCTATTAGTTTGGGTCTTAGTCCATCACGTGATTCTCCCAATGACGTGATCCAGTTATCAAGCAACAACACCTTGTTCATAATCAGAAGACATTGACTATCATCGATCAACTGGCTAGCCAACTAGAGGCATGCTAGGGACGATGTTTTGTCTATGTATCCACACATGTAAATGAGTCTTCATTCAATACAATTATAGCATGGATAATAAACTATTATCTTGATACAGGAATTATAATAATAACTGTACATTTATTATTGCCTCTAGGGCATAATTCCAACAGTCTCCCACTTGCACTAGAGTCAATAATCTAGCCCTCACATCACCATGTGAATTACATTGTAATAAATCTAACACCCATACAGTTCTGGTGTCGATCATGTTTTGGCCGTGGAAGAGGCTTAGTCAGCGGGTCTGCTACATTCAGATCCGTGTGCACTTTGCATATATTTACGTCCTCCTCCTCGACGTAGTCGCGGATGAGGTTGAAGCGTCGTTTGATGTGTCTGGTCTTCTTGTGAAACCTTGGTTCCTTTGCTAAGGCAATGGCACCAGTGTTGTCACAGAACAAGGTTATTGGATCCAGTGCACTTGGCACCACTCCAAGATCCGTCATGAACTGCTTCATCTAGACACCCTCCTTAGCCGCCTCCGAGGCAGCCATGTATTCCGCTTCACATGTAGAATCTGCTACGTCGCTTTGCTTGGAACTGCACCAGCTTACTGCACCCCCATTAAGAATAAATACGTATCCGGTTTGCGACTTAGAGTCGTCCGGATCTGTGTCAAAGCTTGCATCGACGTAACCTTTTACGGCGAGCTCTTCGTCACCTCCATACACGAGAAACATCTCCTTAGTCCTTTTCAGGTACTTTAGGATATTCTTGACCGCTGTCCAGTGATCCACTCCTAGATTACTCTAGAACCTGCCTGCCATACTTATGGCCAGGCTGACATCCGGTCTAGTGCACAGCATCGCATACATGATAGAGCCTATGGCTGAAGCATAGGGGACGGAGCGCATATGCTCTCTATCTTCATCAGTTGCTGGGCACTGAGTCTTACTCAATCTCGTACCTTGTAACACTGGCAAGAACCCTTTCTTGGACTGTTCCATTTTGAACCTCTTCAAAACTTTATCAAGGTATGTGCTTTGTGAAAGTCCTATCAGGCGTTTTGATCTATCCCTATAGATCTTAATGCCTAGAATGTAAGCAGCTTCTCCTAGGTCCTTCATAGAGAAACTTTTATTCAAGTAACCTTTTATGCTCTCCAAAAGCTCTACGTTGTTTCCAATCAGTAATATGTCATCCACATATAATATTAGAAACGCCACAGAGCTCCCACTCACTTTCTTGTAAATACAAGATTCTCCAACCACTTGTATAAACCCAAATGCTTTGATCACCTCATCAAAGCGTTTGTTCCAACTCCGAGATGCTTGCACCAGTCCATAAATGGATCGCTGGAGTTTGCACACCTTGTTAGCATTTTAAGGATCGACAAAACCTTCGGGTTGCATCATATACAACTCTTCCTTAAGGAAACCGTTAAGGAACGCCGTTTTGACATCCATCTGCCAAATTTCATAATCGAAAAATGCAGCTATTGCTAACATGATTCTGACGGACTTAAGCATCGCTACGGGAGAGAAAGTCTCATCGTAGTCAATTCCTGGAACTTGTGAAAAACCCGTTGCCACAAGTCGAGCTTTATAAACGGTCACATTACCGTCAGCGTCCGTCTTCTTCGTAAAGATCCATTTGTTCTGAATAGCCTTGCGGCCTTCAGGTAGTATCTCCAAAGTCCATACTTTGTTCTCATACATGGATCCTATCTCGGATTTCATGGCTTATAGCCATTTGTTGGAATCTGGGCCCACCATTGCTTCTTCATAATTTGCAGGTTCATTGTTGTCTAACAACATGATTGTCAAGACGGGATTACCGTACCACTCTGGAGCAGCGCGTGATCTCGTCGACCTGCGTGGTTCAACAGAAACTTGAACTGGAGTTTCATGATCATCATCATTAACTTCCTCCTCAACCGGCGTCGCAATCACAGGGGTTTCCCCTTGCCCTGCGCCACCATCCAGAGGGATGAGAGGTTCGACAACCTCGTCAAGTTCTATCTTCCTCCCACTCAATTCTCTCGAGAGAAACTCCTTCTCGAGAAAAGTTCCGTTCTTAGCAACAAACACTTTGCCCTCGGATTTGAGATAGAAGGTGTACCCAACTGTCTCTTTTGGGTAACCTATGAAGACGCACTTTTCCGCTTTGGGTTCCAGCTTTTCAGGCTGAAGCTTTTTGACATAAGCATCACATCCCCAAATTTTAAGAAACGACAACTTTGGTCTTTTGCCATACCACAGTTCGTATGGTGTCGTCTCAACGGATTTCGATGGTGCCCTATTTAAAGTGAATGCAGCTGTTTCTAATGCATAACCCCAAAACGATAACGGCAAATCAGTAAGAGACATCATAGATCGCACCATTTCTAATAAAGTACGATTACGACGTTCGGACACACCATTACGCTGTGGTGTTCCAGGCGGTGTTAACTGCGAAATAATTCCACATTGTCTTAAGTGAGTACCAAACTCGAAACTCAGATATTCACCCCCACGATCAGACCGTAGGAACTTGATCTTCTTGTTACGATGATTTTCTACTTCACTCTGAAATTGCTTGAACTTTTCAAATGTTTCAGACTTGTGCTTCATTAAGTAGACATAACCATATCTACTCAAATCGTCAGTGAAGGTGAGAAAATAACGATATCCGCCGCGTGCCTCCACGCTCATCGGACCACACACATCGGTATGTATGATTTCCAATAAGTCACTTGCACGCTCCATTGTTCCGGAGAACGGAGTTTTAGTCATCTTGCTCATGAGGCATGGTTCGCAAGTGTCAAGTGAATCAAAGTCAAGTGACTCCAAAAGTCCATCAGCATGGAGTTTCTTCATGCGCTTTACACCAATATGACCCAAGCGGCAGTGCCACAAAAATATGGCGCTATCATTGTTTACTCTAACTCTTTTAGTCTCAATGTTATGTATATGCGTATCACTATCGAGATTCAATATGAACAATCCTCTCACATTCGGTGCATGACCATAAAAGATGTTACTCATAGAAATAGAACAACCATTATTCTCAGACTTAAAAGAGTAACCGTCTCGCAATAAACAAGATCCAGATATAATGTTCATGCTCAACGCAGGCACTAAATAACAATGATTTAAGTTCATCACTAATCCCGATGGTAGTTGAAGTGACACGGTGCCGACGGCGATTGCATCAACCTTGGAACCGTTTCCTACGCGCATCGTCACTTCGTCTTTCGCCAGCCTCCGTCTATTCCGCAGTTCCTGCTTCGAGTTGCAAATGTGAGCAACAGAACCGGTATCGAATACCCAGGCACTACTACGAGAGCTGGTTAAGTACACATCAATAACATGTATATCAAATATACCTGATTTTTCTTTGCCCGCCTTCTTATCTGCCAGATACTTGGGGCAATTGCGCTTCCAGAGACCCATACCCTTGCAATAGAAGCACTCTGTTTCAAGCTTAGGTCCAGCCTTGGGTTTCTTCGGCGGATTGGCAACAGGCTTGCCGCTCTTCTTCGAATTGCCCTTCTTGCCTTTGTCGTTTCTCTTGAAACTAGTGGTCTTGCTCACCATCAACACTTGATGTTCTTTACGGAGTTCAGACTCTGCGACTTTCAGCATCGCAAACAACTCGCCGGGAGACTTGTTCATCCCTTGCATGTTGTAGTTCAACACAAAGCCTTTATAGCTTGGCGGCAGTGATTGAAGGATTCTGTCAGTGATAGCTTCTTGCGGGAGTTCAATCCCCAGTTCAGCTAGACGGTTTGAGTACCCAGACATTTTGAGCACATGTTCACTGACAGACGAGTTTTCCTCCATCTTGCAAGCATAGAATTTATCGGAGGTCTCATACCTCTCGATCCGGGTGTTCTTCTGAAAGATGAACTTCAACTCCTGGAACATCTCAAATGCTCCATGACGCTCAAAGCGACGTTGAAGTCCCGGTTCTAAGCCATACAAGACTGCACATTGAACTATCGAGTAGTCCTCCTTATGCGCTAACCAAGCGTTCTTAACATCCTGATCAGCCGTAGCGGGTGGTTCATCTCCTAGCGCAGCATTAAGGACATAATCCTTCTTTCCAGCTTGTAAGATTAGCTTAAGATTACGAGCCCAGTCTACAAAGTTGCTTCCATCATCTTTCAACTTAGCTTTCTCTAGGAACGTATTAAAATTGAGGATGACACTTGCGTGAGCCATGATCTACAACACAAATATATTCAAAGTGGACTTAGACTATGTTCAAGATAATTAGAGTTCAACTTAATCAAATTACATGCTAAACTCCCACTCAAAAAGTACATCTCTCTAGTCATTTGAGTGGTTCATGATCCACCTACACTATCCCAAGTCCGATCATCACGTGAGTCGGGAGTAGTTTTAGTGGTAAGCATCCCTATGCTAATCATATCATCTATATGATTCATGATCGACCTTTCGGTCTCATGTGTTCCGAGGCCATGTCTGCACATGCTAGGCTCGTCAAGCTTAACCCGAGTGTTCCGCGTGCGCAACTGTTTTGCACCCGTTGTATGTGAACGTTGAGTCTATCACACCCGATCATCACGTGGTGTCTCGAAACGACGAACTGTAGCAACGGTGCACAGTCGGGGAGAACACAATTTCGTCTTGAAATTTTAGTGAGAGATCACCTCATAATGCTACCGTCGTTCTAAGCAAAATAAGGTGCATAAAAGGATTAACATCACATGCAATTCATAAGTGACATGATATGGCCATCGTCACGTGCTTCTTGATCTCCATCACCAAAGCACCGGCACGATCTTCTTGTCACCGGCGCCACACCATGATCTCCATCATCATGATCTCCATCAACGTGTCGCCATCAGGGTTGTCGTGCTACTTATGCTATTACTACTAAAGCTACATCCTAGCAAAATAGTAAACGCATCTGCAAGCACATATGTTAGTATAAAGACAACCCTATGGCTCCTGCCGGTTGCCGTACCATCGACGTGCAAGTCGATATTTCTATTACAACATGATCATCTCATACATCCAATATATCACATCACATCATTGGCCATATCACATCACAATCATACCCTGCAAAAACAAGTTAGACGTCCTCTAATTTTGTTCTTGCATGTTTTACGTGGTGACCAAGGGTATCTAGTAGGATCGCATCTTACTTACGCAAACACCACAACGGAGATATATGAGTTGCTATTTAACCTCATCCAAGGACCTCCTCGGTCAAATCCGATTCAACTAAAGTTGGAGAAACCGTCACTTGCCAGTCATCTTTGAGCAAAGGGGGTTACTCGTAACGATGAAACCAGTCTCTCGTAAGCGTACGAGTAATGTCGGTCCAAGCCGCTTCAATCCAACAATACCGCGGAATCAAGAAAAGACTAAGGAGGGCAGCAAAACGCACATCACCGCCCACAAAACCTTTTGTGTTCTACTCGAGAAGACATCTACGCATGAACCTAGCTCATGATGCCACTATTGGGGAACGTCGCAAGGGAAACAAAAAATTTCCTACGCGCACGAAGACCTATCATGGTGATGTCCATCTACGAGAGGGGATGAGTGATCTACGTACCCTTGTAGATCGTACAGCAGAAGCGATTAGAGATCGCGGTTGATGTAGTGGAACGTCCTCACGTCCCTCGATCCGCCCCGCGAACAATCCCGCGATCAGTCCCACGATCTAGTACCGAACGGACGGCACCTCCGCGTTCAGCACACGTACAGCTCGACGATGATCTCAGCCTTCTTGATCCAGCAAGAGAGACGGAGAGGTAGAAGAGTTCTCCGGCAGCGTGACGGCGCTCCGGAGGTTGGTGATGATCTTGTCTCAGCAGGGCTCCGCCCGAGCTCCGCAGAAACACGATCTAGAGGAAAAACTATGGAGGTATGTGGTCGGGCAGCCGTGAGAAAGTCGTCTCAAATCTGCCCTAAAAGTCCCATATATATAGGAGGAGGGAGGGGGACCTTGCCTTGGGGTCCAAGGGAACCCCAAGGGGTCGGCCGAGCCAGGGGGGAGGACTCTCCCCCCCCCCCCCAAACCGAGTCCTACTTGGTTTGGTGGGAGGGAGTCCTTCCCCCTTCCCACTTCTCCCTCTCTTTTTTTTCTTCCTTTGATTTTTTCTTCCTTGGCGCATAGGATTTAGTGGGCTGTCCCACCAGCCCACTAAGGGCTGGTGTGACCCCCACAAATACCTATGGGCTTCCCCGGAGTGGGTTGCCCCCCTCCGGTGAACTCCCGGAACCCATTCGTCATTCCCGGTACATTCCCGGCAACTCCGAAAACCTTCCGGTAATCAAATGAGGTCATCCTATATATCAATCTTCGTTTCCGGACCATTCCGGAAACCCTCGTGACGTCCGTGATCTCATCCGGGACTCCGAACAACATTCGGTAACCAACCATATAACTCAAATACGCATAAAACAACGTCGAACCTTAAGTGTGCAGACCCTGCGGGTTCGAGAACTATGTAGACATGACCTGAGAGACTCCTCGGTCAATATCCAATAGCGGGACCTGGATGCCCATATTGGATCCTACATATTCTATGAAGATCTTATCGTTTGAACCTCAGTGCCAAGGATTCGTATAATCCCGTATGTCATTCCCTTTGTCCTTCGGTATGTTACTTGCCCGAGATTCGATCGTCAGTATCCGCATACCTATTTCAATCTCGTTTACCGGCAAGTCTCTTTACTCGTTCCGTAATACAAGATCCTGCAACTTACACTAAGTTACATTGCTTGCAAGGCTTATGTGTGATGTTGTATTACCGAGTGGGCCCCGAGATACCTCTCCGTCACACGGAGTGACAAATCCCAGTCTTGATCCATACTAACTCAACTAACACCTTCGGAGATACCTGTAGAGCATCTTTATAGTCACCCAGTTACGTTGCGACGTTTGATACACACAAAGCATTCCTCCGGTGTTAGTGAGTTATACGATCTCATGGTCATAGGAATAAATACTTGACACGCAGAAAACAGTAGCAACAAAATGACACGATCAACATGCTACGTCTATTAGTTTGGGTCTTAGTCCATCACGTGATTCTCCCAATGACGTGATCCAGTTATCAAGCAACAACACCTTGTTCATAATCAGAAGACACTGACTATCATCGATCAACTGGCTAGCCAACTAGAGGCATGCTAGGGACGGTGTTTTGTCTATGTATCCACACATGTAAATGAGTCTTCATTCAATACAATTATAGCATGGATAATAAACTATTATCTTGATACAGGAATTATAATAATAACTATACATTTATTATTGCCTCTAGGGCATAATTCCAACACTTTCAACTAAATTTTCTCTAGGAACATATCTAAAAATAGTAGAGCTACAGTGCAAGCTACAACACTATTTGCTAAGACCTTTTGACTATGTTCATGATAATTAGTTCAATTAATTATATTACTTAAGAACTCCCACTCAAATAGACATCCCTCTAGTCATTCGAGTGGCGCATGATCCAAATCCACTAACTCAAGTCTGATCATCACTTGAGTTGAGTATAGTTTCAGTGGTGAACATCTCCATGTTGATCATATCAACTATATGATTCATGCTCCACCTTTTGGTCCCTTGTGTTCCGAGGCCATGTATGTACATGCTAGGCTCGTCAAGTTTAACCCGAGTGTTCCGCGTGTGCAACTATTTTGCACCTGTTGTATGTGTACGTTGAGTCTATCACACCCGATCATCATGTGGTGTCTCGAAACGACGAACTGTCGCAACGGTGCACAGTCGGGGAGAACACAATTTTATCTTGAAATTTTAGTGAGGGATCATCTTATAATGATACCGTCGTTCTAAGCAAGATAAGGTGAATAAAAGGATAAACATCACATGCAATTCATAAGTGACATGATATGGCCATGATCTTCTTCTTCTTGATCTCCATCACCAAAGCACTGGCATGATCTTCATTGTCACCAGCGCCACACCATGATCTCCATCATCGTGCCGCCATCCAGGTTGTCATGCTATCTATGCTATTACTACTAAAGCTACAACCTAGCAATATAGTAAACGCATCTGCACGCACAAACGTTAGTTTAAAGACAAGCCTATGGCTCCTGCCGGTTGCCCTAGCATCGACATGCAAGTTGATATTTTACTATTACAACATGATCATCTCAGACATCCAATATATCACATCATGTATTTGGCCATATCACATCACATGCATACCGTGCAAAAACAAGTTAGACGTCCTCTAATTTGTTGTTGCATGTTTTACGTGGCTGCTATGGTTATCTAGTATGATCGCATCTTACTTACGCAAAGCCACAACGGTGATATGCAATTTGCTATTTAACCTTCTACAAGGAACGCCTCGGTCAAATCCAATTCAACTAAAGTTGAAGAAACAGGCACCCGCCAGTCATCTTTATGCAACAATTTGCATGTTAGTCGATGAAACCGGTCTCTCGTAAGCGTACGAGTAAGGTTGGTTCGGGCTGCTTCAATCCAACAATACCGCCAAATCGAGAAAAGACTAAGGAGGGCACCAAAAAGAACATCAACGCCCACAAAATCTTTTGTGTTCTACTCGATATTACATCTATGCATGAACCTAGCTCTCATGCTACTATTGGGGAACGTTGCATGGGAAACAAAAAATTTCCTACGCACACGAAGACCTATCATGGTGATGATCATCTACGAGAGGGAGATCAGATCCACATACCCTTGTAGATCGCTAAGCGGAAGCGTTAATAAACACGGTTGATGTAGTGGTACGTCTTCACGATCCGTCCCACGAACCGTCCCGATCAAGTGCCGAACGGACGACACCCCCGCGTTCCGCACACGTACAGCTCGATGACGATCTCCGCCTTCTTGATCCAGCAAGAGAGACGAGGATGTAGATGAGTTTCCCGACAGCGTGGCGGCGCTCCTGTGGTGGTGGTGATCTATTCTTGTAGGGCTCCGCCCGAGCTCCGCAGAAAACTGATCCAGAGGAAGACATCGATCTAGAGGAGAGGGCTACACGTGGCAAAGTTGTGTCTCAAAATCCCTAAACCTCTAGTATATATAGGAGGAGGGAGGAGGCAGCCTTGGTGCAACAAGGGAGACTCCCTTGGGTCAGCCAAAGTGGAGGAGGGAGGAGTCCTCCTCCAATCCCACTTGGATTAGAACTCCTTCCTTAATTTCCCACCACTTTTGGATTTTCCACTTTTTCCTCATGGGCTTTCCTTGGATGACTTTTTCAGCCCATTACGCCTTATTGTGCATCCAATAAACCCATGTGGACCCCTTGGAGCATGGTGGGCCCACCTAGTGGGCCCCCGGAATGCATTCGTCACTCCCGGTACACTGCCAACAATGCCCGAAAACCTTCCGGAATCCAAATACCAACTTCCTATATATCATTCTTTGTTTCCGGACCATTTCGGAACTCCTCGTGACGTCCGAGATCTAACTTTGGTCACCAAGACACTCAACTATACCGAAATGTCACTGAACCTTAAGTGTCCAGACCCTGCGGGTTCGAGAACTATGCAAACATGACCTGAGACACTCTCTGGTCAATAAGCAACAGCGGGACCTAGATGTCCATATTGGTTCCTACTTATTCTACGAATATCTCTATCGGTTAAACCTCGATGTCAAGGATTCATATAATCCCATATACTATTCCCTTTGTCCTTCGGTATGTTACTTGCTCGAGATTCGATCGTCGGTATCACCATACCTAGTTCAATCTCGTTACAGGCAAGTCTCTTTACTCATTCCGTAATACAAGATCCGTAACCAACTCCTTAGTCACATTGCTTTCAAGGCTTGTTGTGATGTTGTATTACCGAGTGGGTCCCGAGATACCTCTTCGTCACACGGAGTGACAAATCGCAGTCTTGATCCATGCCAACCCAACAGACACCTTTGGACATACCTGTAGAGCACCTTTATAGTCACCCAGTCACGTTGCGACGTTTGATAACTCAGTGGGTATTCCTCCGGTGTCCAGGAGTTGCATGATCTCATGGTCATAGGAACAGATACATTGACATGCAGAAAACAGTAACAATAAACTGAAACGATCATAAGCTACGTTTATAGTTTGGGTCTTGTCCATCACATCATTATCCCAATGATGTGATCCCATTATCAAGTGACACCACTTGCCTATGACCAGGATACCTTGACCATCTTTGATCAACGAGCTAGTCAACTAGAGGCTCACTAGGGACAGTGTGTTGTCTATGTATCCACACATGTATTTGAGTTTCCAATCAATACAATTCTAGCATGGATAATAAACGATTATTATGAACAAGGAAATATAATAATAACCAATTTATTATTGCCTCTAGGTCATATTTCCAACAAATAGCTCCAATGTTGTCACAGAACAGAGTCATCGGGCCCGACGCACTGGGAATCACTCCAAGGTCGGTGATGAACTCCATCATCGAGACTCCTTGATGTGTTGCTTCCGAAGCAGCTATGTACTCCGCTTCACATGTAGATGCCTCCACGACGCTTTGCTTGCAACTGCACCAGTTAACTGCCCCATTATTCAAAATATACACGTATCTAGTTTGTGACTTAGAGTCATCCGGATGTGTGTCGAAACTAGCATCGACGTAACCCTTTACGATGACCTCTTCGGCACCTCCATAGACAAGAAACATATCTTTAGTCCTTTTTAGGTAATTTAGGATATTCTTGACCGCTATCCAGTGATCCACTCCTGGATCACTCTGGTACCTACCTACCAAGCTTATGGCAAGGTTCACATCAGGTCTTGTACACACCATGGCATACATGATAGAGCCCATGACTGAAGCATAGGCGACGGTACTCATCTTTTCTCTATCTTCCGCCGTGGTCGGGCATTGGGTCGTAGTCAACCTCACACCTTGTAATACAAGCAAGAACCCCTTCTTAGCCTTATCCATATTGAACTTCTTCAATATCTTTTCAAGGTATGTGCTTTGTGAAAGACCTTTGAGGCGCCTCGATCTATCTCTATAGATCTTGATGCCTAATATGTAAGCACCTTCTCCAAGGTACTTCATTGAAAAACTCTTATTCAAATAGGCCTTGATGTTTTGCAATAGTTCTATATCATTTCCCATCAACAATATGTCATCCACATATAATATGAGAAATGCTACAGAGCTCCCACTCACTTTCTTGTAAATACAGGCTTCTCCATAAGTCTGTACAAACCCAAACGCTTTGATCACTTCATCAAAGCGAGTGTTCCAACTCCGAGATGCTTGCACTAGCCCATAGATGGAGCGTTGGAGCTTGCATACCTTGTTAGCATTGCCAGGATCGACAAAACCTTCCGGCTGTATCATATACAATTCTTTTTTAAGAAAGTCGTTCAGGAATGCTGTTTTGACGTCCATTTGCCAGATTTCATGATCCTAAAATGCGGCAATTGCTAACATGATTCGGACCGACTTCAACATCGCTACGGGTGAGAAGGTCTCATCGTAGTCAATCCCTTGAACTTGTCGATAACCCTTAGCAACACGTCGAGCCTTATAGATGGTCACATTACCATCCGCGTCCGATTTCTTCTTAAAAATCCATTTATTTTCTATGGCTCGCCGATCATCGGGCAAGTCCACCAAAGTCCATACTTTGTTCTCATACATGGATTCTATCTCGGATTTCATGGCCTCAAGCCATTTGTTCGAATTCGGGCCCGCCATCGCTTCTTCATAGTTCGAAGGTTCAATGTTGTTCAACAACGTGATTTCCATGACAGGGTTGTCGTACCACTCTGGTGCGGAACGTACCCTTGTCGACCTTTCGAGGTTCAATAACAACTTGATCCGAAGTTTCATGATCATCATCATTAACTTCTTCTCTAGCCGGTTCAGGCGCCTCAGAAATATTTTCTTGCGCGGGAGGAGGTACAATTACCTCATCAAGTTCTATTTTCCTCCCACTTACTTCTTTCGAGAGAAACTCTTTCTTTGGAAAGTATCCGTTCTTGGCAACAAAGATATTGCCTTCAGATCTAAGATAGAAGGTGTACCCAATAGTTTCCTTAGGGTGTCCTATGAAGACACATTTTTCCGCTTTGGGTTCGAGCTTCTCTAGTTGAAGTTTCTTCACATAAACATCGCAGCCCCAAACTTTAAGAAACGACGGCTTAGGTTTCTTGCCAAACCATAATTCATACGGTGTCGTCTCAACGGATTTAGACGGTGCCCTATTTAATGTGAATGCGGCAGTTTCCAGTGCATAGTGGTAAATACGTAAGAGACATCATAGATCGCACCATATCCAATGAAGTGCGATTACGACGTTCAGACACACTGTTACGCTACCATGTGCCAAGCGGCGTGAGTTGTGAAATAATTCCACATTTCCTTAGGTGCGTGCCAAACTCGTGACTCCAATATTCTCCTCCACGATCAGATCGTAGAAACTTTATTTTCTTATCACGTTGATTCTCCACCTCACCCTGAAATTCCTTGAACTTTTTGAAGGTTTCAGACTTGTGCTTCATTAAGTAGACATACCCATATCTACTCAAATCATGAGTGAGGGTGAGAACATAACGGTAGCCACCGCGAGCCTCAACGCTCATTGGACCGCATACATCAGTATGTATTATTTCCAATAAGTTGGTTGCTCGCTCCATTGTTCCGGAGAACATAGTCTTGGTCATCTTGCCCATGAGGCATGGTTCGCATGTGTCAAATGATTCAAAATCAAGTGACTCCAAAAGTCCATCTGTATGGAGTTTCTTCATGCGCTTTACGCTGATATGACCAAGGCGGCAGTGCCACAAGTATGTGGGACTATCATTATCAACCTTACATCTTTTGGTACTCACACTATGAATATGTGTAAAATTACGATGGAGATTCATCAGGAATAAACCATTGACCAGCGGGGCATGACCATAAAACATACCACTCATATAAATACAACAACCATTATTCTCAGATTTATATGAGTAGCCATCTTGCGTCAAGCGAGATCCTGATACAATGTTCATGTTCAAAGCTGGTACTAAATAACAATTATTAAGGTTTAAAACTAATCCCGAAGGTAGATGTAGAGGTAGCATGCCGACGTCGATCACATCAACCCTGGAACCATTCCCGACGCGCATCGTTACCTAGTCCTTTGCCAGCCTACGCTTGTTCCGCAGTTCCTGTTTTGAATTACAAATGTGAGCAGCAGCACCGGTATCAAATACCCAGGAGCTACTATGAGCGCTGGTAAGTAGGGATGGCACTAGTAGGGTATGGGTACGGGTGGAACTTCCCCATACTCTTACCCGCCCCGTCTCATATTACCCATCACCCTTACCCATACCCATCAAGGGGTACAATTTTTTCCCATACCCGTTACCCGACAGGGTAGACGGGTACCCACGGGTAAAATTACCCATATTTGCAAAACATCAATTTAAACAACTTATAGTTACAAAATGCATTGTATCATATAGTTTACAAAGATAGATTATAACTACAACGCATACTTATAAAACAACATCATATAGTCATAAACAACAACACATATCCATACACTTTCAATTCATATATTATTGACATTGTGTAGATTGTAAGATAATTTTGAGTTTACATAGATTTTATACGGATACATGGGTATATGGGTATGGGTTATATTATCCCATACCCATACCCTCTCTACCCAATGGGTTTCATATTTTCCTATTTATATACCCATGGGTAAATTTTTGTCCCTTACCCTAATAGGGTTTTTACCCGCAGGGTATGTGGGTAATGGATACACATTGCCATCCCTACTGGTAAGGTACACATCAATAACATGTATATCATATATACCTTGGATGTTGCCAACCTTCTTATCCACTAAGTACTTGGGGTAGTTCCGCTTCCAGTGACCTGTTCCCTTGCAATAATAGCACTTAGTCTCAGGTTTGGGTCCTTTCTTTGGCTTCTTCTCGGCAACTGGTTTACCGGGCGCGGCAACTGCTTTGTCGTCTTTCTCGAAGTTCTTCTTCCCCTTGCCTTTCTTGAAACTGGTGGTCTTATTCACAATCAACACTTGATGTTCTTTCTTGATTTCCAACTCTGCTGATTTCAGCATTGAATACAACTCCGGAATGGTTTTCTCCATCCCTTGCATGTTTTAGTTCATCACGAAGTCCTTATAGATTGGTGGAAGCGACTGGAGGATTCTGTCAATGACCGCATCATCTGGAAGTTCAACTCTCAGCTGAGTCAAGCGGTTGTGCAACCCAAATATTCTGAGTATGTGCTCACTCACAGAACTGTTCTCCTCTATCTTACAGCTGAAGAACTTGTCGGAGACTTCATATATCTCGACCCGGACACCCTGGCATGAGCTTGAAAAACTAGTTTCAGCTCCTCAAACATCTCATATGCTCCATGTTGCTCAAAACGCCTTTAGAGCCCCGGTTCTAAACTGTAAAGCATGCCACACTGAACCATAGAGTGGTCATCACTCCGTGCCTGCCAGGCATTCATAACGTCCTGGGATGACACGGGCATGGGATGGTTGCCTAGAGGTGCATCAAGGACATATGCCTTCTTGGAAGCCATGGGGATGAGCTTCGAGTTACGAGCCCAATCCGCATAATTGCTACCATCGTCTTTGATCTTGGTTTTCTCTAGGAACGCGTTGAAGTTGAGTGGGACATTTGCGTTGGCCATTGGGTCTACAATATTTGTAAAGACAATTTTAGACTAAGTTCATGATAATTAGGTTCATCTAATCAAATTACAAAATGAACTCCCACTTAGATCGACATCCCTCTAGTCATCCAAGTGTTACATGATCCACGTCGACTAGCCTGTGTCCGATCATTGGTGAGCATCTCCATGCTGATCGTATCAACCATATTACTCATGTTCGACCTTTCAGTCTCCCGTATTCGAGGCCATGTATGTACATGCTATGATCGTCGAGTCAACCTAAGTGTTTTGCGTGTGTAAACTGGCTTACACCCGTTGTATGCGAACGTTAGAATCTATCACACCTGATCATCACGTGATGCTTCGAGACAACGATCCTTTGCAACGGTGCACACTTAGGGGAATACATATCTCATAACTTTAATTAGGGATCATCTTATCTTTGCTACCATCATTCTAAGCAATAAGATGAAAAACATCATAAACATCACATGCAATCATATAGTGACATGATATGGCCAATATCTTCTTGCTTCTTTGATCTCCATCTTTGGGGCACCATGATCATCATTGTCACCGGCATAACACCATGATATCCATCATCATGATCTCCATCATTGTGTCTCCGTGAAGTCATCACACCAACTATTACTTCTACTACTATAACTAACCATTAGCGATAAAGTGAAGTAATCAACATGGCGTTGCAACTCATACAATAAATTAAAACGACTCCTATGGCTCCTGCCGATTGTAATCGTCATCGACATACAAGTCATGAATCCTATTAGAAGAACATGATCAATCTCATCCATCACATCCTTTGGCCATATCACATCACATAGCATACCCTGCCAAAACAAGTTAGACATCCTCTAATTGTTGTTGCAAGTTTTATGTGGTTGGTTTGGGTTTCTAGCAAGAATGCTTCTTAACTACGTGACAACCACAACGTTGATATGGCAATGCTATTTACCCTTCATAAGGACCCTCTACATCGAATCCGATCCGACTAAAGTGGGAGAGACAGACAACCGCTAGCCACCTTATGCAACTAGTGCATGTCGGTCGGTGGAACCAGTCTCACGTAAGAGTAGGTGTAAAGTCAGTTCGGGCCGCTTCATGCCACGATGCCGCCTAATCAAGATTAGACTAGTAACGACAAGCAATTGACAAAATCAGCGCCCACAACTTTTGTGTTCTACTCGTGCATAGAATCTACGCATAGAACCTTGGCTCGGATGCCATTGTTGGGGATCGTAGTATTCTCAAAAAAATTTCTACGCCATACAAGGATCTATAAATGGAGAAACCAGCAACGAGAGAGGTTGTAGAGCATCTTCATACCTTTGAAGATCGCTAAAAGGAAGCGTTGCTAGAACGCGGTTGATGGAGTCGTACTCTCAACGATTCAGACCGCGGTGGATTCCGACCTATGCACCGAACGACGGTGCCTCCGCGTTCAAGACACGTGCAGCCCGGTGATGTCTCCAATGCCTTGATCCAACAAGGAGGGATGAGAGGTTGAGGGAGAGCTCTGGCAGCACGACAGTGTCATATTTTGGGCTCCGCAAAACCCTAAGGATTAGAACACTAGGGCGTGTACGAAGATTTCCCGTGCTTCGCCTCGCCTAACTCACTACTCGATGGAAACAATGAAGGACTCACTCGATGGCGAGGGGAACACAAAATGCAACAATTTACCCAGGTTCAGGCCGCTGTGAAGCGTTAAACCCTACTCCTGCTTTGGTGGATTGCCTCTCACGGAGGTCGTGGATGAGTTAGTACAGTGTTCTTAGGCCTCCGGAGGCTGAGCGACTAAGTATGTTGTTCTACAGTCCGAATGATCTCCCCCTCTCTCAAGTACCCTACCTTCTCTATTTATAGCGGAGGCCCGGGTCCTCTTCCCTCATAGCTTCGGCCGGAATGGATCCCACAGCGGCCAATTTTGAAGGGGAACATGGGAATATGCTCCCGTGCCCAAAGGTGGTCTTCGCGTGCAAAGCAACTGTCTGTGCCGCAGAGACGAGCCCATGGATGACGTCTGCCCTACTAGTGGGAGACTGCGGCTTTGTTGCACCACAAGGGAAACCTTTGGGAGATGCCTGTTAGAAACCCGTACGCCCCCGCATCTTTTGCACCTAAGGGGAAACTGTCCCGTCCTGCCATCTACTGCTCGCTTGTCCTTTCGTGGCGTCACCCTTGACTCCTGAGGCCCGACCCTGCCTCGGAATATCTGCTGCTCCAGAGGGGTTCTGAGGTGACCCCCTGCGGGTCTTGACGCTGCTCCTCCTCGTGAGGTCTGGCCCCTCACAAGGGCCTAGTTCAGGGTGGTGCTACTCCTTGTCGATCTCGCGCTGATGAAATGGGCCAGTCGTGGGCCGCACGCAAGCAGGTCTGGGTACCCTGGTTCCTAGAACGCCGATAGTAGCCCCCGGGCCCAGGGCGTGCTTAGATGGCTTCTCGACGAATCCTTGGAGGCTGCCTGAAACACCGCGGGCCCCATTCACCTGCAGGCCGAGCCTTTAAAACAGAGAGCCGATTCCACCTGCGCTGTATCTCCTAATCTGAATCTATCACCCGTCTCCATCCCCTATCCATTCATCCACTGGTTCTTCCTCCTGTCCCACACGCGCCGCGTCGTCTTTGCCTTATTATCTCCGTCATGCCTTAGAAGGGAGAAGTTGGCGGGGGCTCGCGGGGCTCACTTGTCCCGATGACGCCCCTACCCGCGCTGGAGCGGTCTACGGTGGTAAACCTCAAGGGGTTGGAGAAAGTTCAGCCAGTAGTTGCCGTCAACTCCAATGAGTGGGGTGCCACCCAGATTCGGCTGGGCTCATGGCCTCGAGGTGAGAAGGTGTCTGCCGTGGTTTCTCTCCATTTCCACGCCCTCCTTTCGGGTGTGCTGCCGCCATTCTCCGGGTACCTCGACGCGGTGCTTTTGCACTACCACATCCACGCGCTACATCTGGATCCTTGCTCCTTGATACTCCTCTCTGCCTTCGCGTTCTTGTGCGATGCCTTTGTAGGCGTAACTCCGTCTGTGGCATTGCTCCGCCACTTCTTCTCTCTTGAGTTGTCCTCCAAGATGCAGTGCTCTGGGTGTGTGTCCTTGAAAATTGATAACGCATCAGCCCTCGGGATCCCAGGCGTCGAGCTCCTCCCCAAGGCGGAAGGGTTCCGGCGACAGTGGGTGCTAGTTGAATTTGCCGGGGCAGGAGCTCTATTCCAACCTCCTCCGTCACCGGCCATGACGAAACGGGGGTGGGAGCGCGAAGAGCTCAGCGACCCCCGGGTCGCGCCGGTCTTGACCCAGCTGGGACAGCTGAGGCGCGTGGGGGTGTCGATGGCGATGGTGATGCGCGAGTTCATCTGTCGGTGGATTGCTCCCCTTCAATGCCACTCCTACACCATGTGGGCTTATGCCGGGCCCAGCGACTCGATGAAGACTTGAGCCGCCCCCTTTTCTCGTGATGTTTTGCATGAGCTGCTTCGTAGTCTGACCGGCGGCAATCCTGACGAGCTTACTGACGAGCTGACCCCCGGGTTCGTAGCAGTTTTCGAGGGTAGAGTATTTGACCCAAATTTGTTGGTTTACCAGACACGAGGTGAGAGAATACTCTCGAGTATTAGCAGCTGAATTTGTCAGATTCAACCACACCTGAAAGATTAGTATCTGCAAGCAAAGTAGTAACATCAAAGTACTATGATAACAACGGTGTCAGAAACGATCTGTTGACGGCAGACTATTCCTAACGATTGTATCAATGGCGCCAAGTTGCCCGTCGAAGGAAATTGTCAGTTCCCGTCAATGTCCAGCGAACCAAAATTGTAGCAGGTAGCAGAAGTGTAACGAGCAATAGCAATGGCAAGGAAAAGCAGTAGTGATAGCAGTAGCAAGTAGCAACAGTAGCAAGCGACAGTAATAGCAATATTAGTAGCAGCAGCAGTAGAGCAAAAGAAGTAACAACAGTAGGACAAACTCGTAGGCAATGGGTTAGTAATTTGTTTGGATGATATTCATCATGCAACAGCTATAACACGGAGAGATATGTGGCTAGCTCCCGTTCGTCAATGTAATGTAGGCATGCATTCCGTGTGTCGTCATACGTGCTTAGGGAAAAGAACTTGCATGACATCTATTGTCCATCCCTCCCGTGGCAGCGGGGTCCAAAAGGAAACTACGGGATATTAAGGTTCTCCTTTTAATAAAGAACCGGACCAACGCATTAGCACTTGGTGAACACATGAACTCCTCAAACTATGGTCGTCACCGGGAGTGGTTCCGGTTACTGTCACTCCGGGGTTGCCGGATCATAACACATAGTAGGTAACTACAACTTACAAGATCGGATCTAAAACACACATATATTGGTGACAACATAATAATTTCAGATCTGAAATCATGGCACTCGGGCCCTAGTGACAAGCATTAAGCATGGCAAAGTAGTAGCAACATCAATCTCAGAACATAGTGGATAGTAGGGATCAATCCCCATCAAAACTAACTCGATTACATGATAGATCTCATCCTACTCATCACCGCCCAGCGAGCCTACGAATAGATTACTCACGAACGACGAAGAGCTTCATGGAATTGGAGAGGGATGAAGGTTGATGATGACGATGGCGACGATTTCCTTTCTCCGGAGCCCAAGACGGACACCAGATCTGCCCTCCAGATGAAGAACAGGTGGTGGCGGCGCCTCCGTATCGAAAACGCGATGAAAACTTCTCATTTTATTTTTTCTGGGACGAAAGGGATCTTATAGACCTGAGATTGGGGTGGCAGAGCCGTGTGGGCCCCACAAGCCTGCCCACCGCCAACAGGGGGGTGGTGGCGGAGCCAGGGCTTCTGGCCCACTAGCCCACCCCCTGAGGTGGAACTTGGCGCATATATTTTTCTTATTTTCCAAAACTGCTCCCCGTAAGTTTTTAGGACGTTTGGAGAACTTTGATTTCTGCACAAAAATAACACCAAGGCAATTCTGCTGAAAACAGCGTGAGTCCAGGTTAGTTCCATTCAAATCATGCAAATTAGAGTCCAAAACAAGGGCAAAAGAGTTTGGAAAAGTAGATACGATGGAGACGTATCAACTCCCCCAAGCTTAAAACCAACACTTCTATCAAAACAAGCATGAACCAATATGAATAGGTGGTATCTCGCTAGCTCTTTTTGAGACCGCAAAACATAAATGTAGAGCATTTTCAAAGATCAAGGGCTGACTAAACATTGTAATTCATAGCAACGAAGATCCAGTCATAGTCATACTCAATATCAATCAAAAGCAAAGCATAAAAATGACAGAGGTGCTCTCTAATTGGTGCTTATACAATAGGAGGATGACTCAACAGGAAAATGAATAGACAGGCCCTTCGCAGAGGGAAGCATTGATTTGCAGAGGTGCCACAGCTCAAGCTTTCAAAACAGAGATAATAATTTTGGGTGGCATGCTTTCATTGTCAATGCAATGACCAAGAGTTCTCAATATCTTCCATGCTACTCATGCTATAGGCGGTTCCCAAACAGAAAAGTAAAGTTTTAACTCCCCCACCACCAATCAATCACACTCCACGGCTAGCCGAATCCTCGGGTACCGTCCATACTAACATCAATCCGAGGGGAGTCTTGTTTTAGAGTTATGTTTTCGATTTAAGCGTGGAACTGGGCACTCCAATTACTGGCCCCTTTCTCGTGAATGACAGTGAATAAACACATGTCGAGGATAACACTCCTAGCATGGAAGATACCTATAGCCCTGTGTCACCACATGAGCGGTTCGGGCATGCAAAATAGATTATTTCTTTTTTTTTGACCGGCAAACAGATTATTTCTTGAAGGTTTAGAGAATGGCACATGCAAATTTACTTGGAACGGCAGGTAGATACCGCAAATAGGTAGATATGGTGGACTCTCATGGAAAAACTTTTGGGTTTATGGAAGTGGATGCACAAGCAGTATTCCGCTTAGTACAAGTGAAGGCTAGTAAAAGACTGGGAAGCG
The DNA here is from genome assembly GCF_904849725.1 of Hordeum vulgare subsp. vulgare. Classification (NCBI taxonomy): domain Eukaryota; kingdom Viridiplantae; phylum Streptophyta; class Magnoliopsida; order Poales; family Poaceae; genus Hordeum; species Hordeum vulgare. Next base: position 345,600,524 of record NC_058524.1, on the reverse strand, counting down.
ACCAACTAGAGAGCGAAAACAGTCATCCAGATGCAATGAGTTTGACTAACATTGAATGCAAGCATGAACAAGATATAAATCACCATGAACACGAACATCATAGAGGCTATGTTGATTTTGTTTCAACTACATGCATGAACATGCGCCAAGTCAAGCCACTTGAAACATTCAAAGGAGAATACCATCTATCATACTACATCATAGTCATCTCAAAATCTATGTTGGCATTCAAGACAAACCATTATAAGCTCTCGGCTAAATAAGCATGGCATCAGAAACTATGATCTCTAAGTTGTCATTGCAAACATGGTTCTACCACAAAAAAGCTAAATCTGGGTCGACAAGCTAGTCATATTTACGAAAACAAAATAGATAGAGTTCATACCAGCTTTTTAGTCTCAGTCACTTCATCATATATCATCATTGTTGCCTTTCATTTGCACGATCGAACGATGCGAGCAATAATAAGCGCATTGGACTAAGCTGAATCTGCAGGCAAACACAAAGGAGAAGACAAAGTAATATGGCTCTTTGAAAGCTAAATAGGTAAGCATGTAAGAACCACTAAACATTGTAACCCATATCTTCTACCTTGACCCAAAGAAAAAGAAAACTATTTACACAGGAAAGCTCCCAACAAGCAAAATAAGAAAGAAAAATCTTTTTGGATTTTCTGAAAAGGACACAAAACAAGAAAACAAGAAAACGAAAAGAAACTAGCATGGATAATACAGTGGCAAAGTGTAAACACCGGCTAACAAAGTGAAAGCATAACCATGAATGTAAATTCAGTGAGAACACGTACTCCCCCAAGCTTAGGCTTTTGGCCTAGCTTGGTCTACTCCCAAGGTGGGAAATAACCAACTCCAGGATACTCTGGAGCACACTGTGGATGCCACTGCTGTGTGAGATCCTCTGTCTCCCACTGATAAACTGGCGTCTGGTACTCGACTAGCGGCTCGGGCACGGGCGCCTGTGGTTGGGCCAAGCCCCAATATGCGTAGATGTCCGCGGGCATAATAGTGTACCTGCCTGCATGAAGATCGAACAAAGAAGGAGCATGCAAAGTAATAGTCTCTTGAGTACCCTAACTAAACACCAGGTTATAAATCATCCGTCTACTAGCATCTCTATCCAGAAAATCATGGCGAACCATGCTGTCATAATCCAGATATCTCTCAGGGAGAAGCATATCTCCTTCCTCTCCCAGTCTAATCAGTATCTCAAAGTCTGGCAAGACGGGTAGCATAGATACCTCCATAGACAACACCTTTAGAACGGTTTAGGTTCAACCGTTGAGCTACTATAGCGCCCAATCTATAAGTCTTATCGTTCTAAAGGCCTTCGTGCAAAACCGCAAGGTCTGGAGAACTAAGTGATCCAGCCTCCCCACGGCCTATCAAACATTTTCCCACAAATAGTGAGAAGTACCGAAGCACAGGAAAATGTATGCTAGCAATTCTAGCGCGAGACACTCCTCTCTCCTCTCCAACAGCAATAGAACCAATGAAATCCTCCAAGTCCCGTGGACGAGGGTCACGGATATCCCCAACATAAGGTAATTTGCATACATTGTGAAAGTCCTGCAGCGTCATGCACTGGGGGACATCGTAAATCATGAACTCAACCATGGGAGGATTCTTCCTCGGATAAGAGTTGAATCTTTGAACAAAAATATTAGTGAGGAGGAGGTATTGTGGGCACTTATCTTCAACGAACGCAGTAAGACCTGCGTTCTCCACCAAGTAATAAAAGTCTTCAGAAAGTCCAGCGGTGCGCAAAAATTCATCACTTGGCCACTCGCACGCTCGAACTTCTATGACTCGAGGGACTACATACTTGGGGTGGTTCTTGTCGTCCTCCTTGGGGTTACGGCTTGAAGAGCCTCTCAAGAACCTCCTCATCTTTTCCCTTTTCTAGCTCTGAAAAATTCTGAAATTCTTTAGAGACCTCAAAAGAAAAGTGAATAAGGATTAACCCAACTTGTAGCAACTACTCCTACTAGTGCCTAGAGACCGTATCACGCGCTAAAAATACTTGGGACCAATTAAAATCAACATTTCTAGCTCAAGAATAGGGTCATCAAGGTAGCAAGAATACGCGAAGGATAAAGCACTAGAGAAAAAACTAATTGGACCAATGGAGGAGTCACTTACCAAGGAGTAATTTCCCCAAAACAGTTCGGAGAATGGTGCTTTGAGCAAGGAGATCGAAAATCACAAGCAAATGAGCAAGAACACGGGTTTGAGCTGTGAAACATTTTTTTCTGGAGGTGGAAGAAGAGGCTGGGAGCTGGAATGAGTGGAGGTGGTGCCTGTGGGCCCCACAAGCTTGCACCCCGCCACCAGGAGGGTAGGTGGCGGTGGCATGGCTTGTGGCCCACTGGTCTGGCCCCCAGGCCAGCTCTCAGGCCCAGAAATTTTCAAAAATTCCAGAAAAAAACATACTAAATTTTCAGGACCATCGGAGAACTTTTATTTTCAAGGTATTTTTCTCCGGGATGCTAAAATAGAAAACAGGAAAAACTAAACTAATTCTATCATTTTTCTTCTAAGCAAAAGAAAAAGGAAAACTCAAAACAGAGGTATGTGACTCTTTGATTCATCCGTTTCATGGTCATCAAAAGAAATCCGTCAACGGGATTGATCAAGTCCTTATGAGAAAACCTTCTCGAATCACAAGAGAGAACGAATAATTTTCGAATAGCCACTAAGTCACCTCAATGGGGATACGTTTCTCCCCAATAAGAAAATGATACTTCATCTTGACACGAGGAATGATACTTCATCATCCTTTTTCTTGGATGGCTTAGGAGGAAAGGGCATAGGTCTCTGAACCCATGGCTCCCTCTCTTTACCATGCTTCCTAGCAGTGAAGTCATTCTTATCGTACTTCTTAGGTCGTGGATTATTAGGATTAACCATAGGTTCAATCTCCACATCCTCATCATTGCTAGGTTGAGCATTATTATGAACATCACTGTCCATATTGTCACCAGGTTCATGTTCATCACCAGATTGTGTTTCTGCATCAACACACAGATATCATTAGGTTCTTCAGGTGTGACAGTATTTGGTGAACTGGCGTGCAGGTTTCTATCATCCTTCTTCTTCTCCTTAGGATGACTGGGTCTATCAGCATTGACTCCTTGAGAATCTTGATCAATTCTCTTAGGATGACCTTGAGAATACAAAGGTTCTTGAGTCATTTTGCCTCCTCTAGTAATGGCTCTGACAGAGTTGTCATTTAATTCATTGAGCAGGTCATTCTGAGCTTTAAGTACTTGTTCTACCTGAGTAGTAATCATAGAGGCATGTTTACTCAAAAGCTTCAGATCATTGACATTTCTTTCTACACAAGCATTTAAATGGCTAAGTATACGAGTACTTTGTTCCAAATGTCTGCTAACATAATCATTGAAACTCTGTTGTTTGGCAACAAAGTTGTCAAATTCATCAAAACATAGGCTAGCAGGTTTATCAGAAGGAATATCACTCTCGCCAAACCTACACAGAGAATTCACTTCGACTACCTGTATCGGGTTATCGAGACCATGGATCTCTTTGATAGGTGGTAGATTTTTGACATCTTCAGACCTAATGCCTTTCTCTTGCATTGATTTCTTGGCTTCTTGCATATCTTCGAGACTGAAGAATAGAATACCTCTTTTCTTAGGATTTGTCTTAGGAGGTGGTTCGGGAATAGTCCAAGCATTATCGTTGATCAAGAGGTTATTCAGTAGGGTCTCAGCTTGTTCTACAGTTCGTTCCCTAAAAACACAACCGACACAACTATCTAGGTGGTCTCTAGAGGCATCGGTAAGTCCGTTATAGAGGATATCAAGTATCTCGTTCTTCTTAAGAGGGTGATCAGGCAAAGCATTCTGTAGCTGGACTAGCCTCCCCCAAGCTTGTGGAAGACTCTCTTCTTGGAGTTGAGCAAAGTTGTATATTTCCTGCAAGGCAGCTTGCTTCTTATGGGCAGGGAAATAGTTCTCACAGAAGTAATAGACCATCTCCTGGGGACTGCGCACACATCCAGGAGCAAGAGAGGTGAACGAGACTTTAGCATCATCCTTTAGAGAGAAAGGAAACAGCTTAAGGATATAGTAGTGGTGGATCTTCTCCTCATTAGTGAAAAGGTTGGCTATTTCAGATAGTTTGGCAAGATGGGCTATGACCGTCTCAGACTCATAACCGTGAAAAGGATCAGATTCGACTAGAGAGATTATCTCAGGGTCGACAAAGAATTCATAATCCTTATCGGTGACAAAGATAGGCGAAGTGGCAAACTTCGGGTCATTTTTCATCCTAGCTTCCCGAGATTTTTCCTTCCACTTGAGAAGTAATTTCTCAGCGTCATAGGCATCCTTACACGCAAGAAAATCCTCAGCTATCTCTCCCTCCATAACTCAAGCCTCAGGTATATCAGGCAATTCATATCTAGGAGAGCTAGATCTAGCAGGAGAAAAAGCAGTTTCAGAAGCATCACGATCATTGGCAGTAACTCTAGCAATATGAGCATCAAGGAATACTCCTAGTGGAACATCAGGCAAAGGAGTATCTCTAGAAGTATCAAGCATAGCATCATCAGGCAAAATAGCATCTCTAGCATCATCAGGCAAAGCAGTATCAGGCATAGCATCTCTAGCAGTATCAGGCAAAGCAGTATCAGGCATAGCATCTCTAGCACTATCAGGCAAAGTAGTATCAGGCATAGTATCAAGCATAGCCTCTCTAGCAGCAGCATCATAGGCATCATGAAGCACATGCGACATATCAAGATTTCTAGCAGGAGGTGATGTCGCAAACTTACTCATAACTGATGGTGAATCAAGTGCAGAGCTAGATGGCAATTCCTTACCTCCCCTTGTAGTTGAGGGCAAGACTTTGGTCTTCGGATCCTTCAGATTCTTCATAGTGATCGACAGATATAAATCCCAAGTGACTCAGAGAATATAGCAATACCTCCCCGGCAACGGTGACAGAAAAATGCTGATTGCAATCTCTGGCGATGGCTAGATGAATGCTGATGATAACAAACCTTCCCCTGCAACGGCACCAGAAGAATGCTGCTAGCACTCCCCGGCAACGAAACTAGAAGAATGTTGTTTATGGCCCACCAGCGCGTGGGTTCGCAATAGTTTTCGAGGGTAGAGTATTCGACCCAAATTTGTTGGTTTACCAGACAGGAGGTGACAGAATACTCTCGAGTATTAGCAGCTGAATTTTTCAGATTCAACCACACCTGAAAGATTAGTATCTGCAAGCAAAGTAGTAACAACAAAGTAGTATGATAACAACGGTGTCAGAAACGATCTGTTGACGGCAGACTATTCCTAACGATTGTATCAATGGCGCCAAGTTGCCCGTCGACGGAAATTGTCAGTTCCCGTCAACGTCCAGCGAACCAAAATTGTAGCAGGTAGCAGCAGTGTAACGAGCAATAGCAACGGCAAGGAAAAACAGTAGTGACAGCAGTAGCAAGTAGCAACAGTAGCAAGCGACAGTAATAGCAACAATAGTAGCAGCAGTAGAGCAAAACAAGTAACATCAGTAGGAAAAACTCGTAGGCAATGGGTCAGTGATTTGTTTGTATGTTATTCATCATGCAACAGCTATAACACGGAGAGATATATGGCTATCTCCCGTTCATTAATGTAATGTAGGCATGCATTCCGTGTGTCGTCTACGTGCTTAGGGAAAAGAACTTGCATGGCATCTATTGTCCATCCCTCCCATGGGAGAGGGGTCCAAAAGGAAACTACGGGATATTAAGGTTCTCCTTTTAATAAAGAACCGGACCAATGCATTAGTACTTGGTGAACACATGAACTCCTCAAACTATGGTCATCACCGGGAGTGGTTTCGATTATTGTCACTCCGGGGTTGCCGGATCATAACACATAGTAGGTAACTACAACTTGTAAGATCGGATCAAAAACACACATATATTGGTGAGAACATAATAATTTCAGATCTGAAATCATGGCACTCGGGCCCTAGTGACAAGCATTAAGCATGGCAAAGTAGTAGCAACATCAATCTCAGAACATAGTGGATACTAGGGATCAATCCCCATCAAAACTAACTCGATTACATGATAGATCTCATCCTACTCATCACCGCCCGGCGAGCCTACGAATAGATTACTCATTAACGACAAAGAGCTTCATGTAATTAGAGAGGGAAGAAGGTTGATGATGACGATGGCGATGATTTCCCCTCTCAGGAGCCCAAGACGGACTCCAGATCTACCCTCCAGATGAAGAACAGGTGGTGGCGGCGCCTCCGTATCGAAAACGCGATGAAAACTTCTCTTTTTATTTTTTCTGGGACGAAAGGGATCTTATAGACCTGAGATTGGGGGCGGCAGAGCCGTGTGGGCCCCACAAGCCTGCCCACCGCCACCAGGGGGTTGGTGGCGGAGCCAGGGCTTGTGGCCCACTGGCCCACCCCCTGAGGTGGAACTTGGCACATATATTTTTCTTATTTTCCAAAACTGCTCCCCGTAAATTTTCAGGACGTTTGGAGAACTTTGATTTGTGCACAAAAATAACACCAAGGCAATTATGCTGAAAACAGCGTCAGTCTAGGTTAGTTCCATTCAAATCATGCAAATTAGAGTCCAAAACAAGGGCAAAAGAGTTTGGAAAAGTAGATACGATGGAGACGTATCAGGGAGCCCCCAGCCCCCAAGCACGGACTCGGGCCGGGTGACCCCTTGCGCGCTTCCCCCTGTTTGCTGTTCGAGAGGTGAGGACCCCAACCTGCCTGTGGAGCGTGTCGCAGGTTCACCCGCCGCACCCTGGGGCTTGCTCCACACCGCTGCAGACGCGCTTCAATGTATGGGGGCGGGGCTTGCCAGTCACGAGGCCCGTCGGGAAGGTGAACGCCAGTACCTTGCATCGAGGTGGCGCCAGCTTGAAGTCGTCGTGAACCTCGGCCATTTGCAGCGGGAGCGCGCGCGTGCAGAGGCAAAGGCATCCCTTGTTATGGCGGTAGAAGCCCGCGAGTGCGCCCTTGCTGAGGCTCTCGAGGCTGATTCTCGATGCAGGGCCTCCGAGAACCGCCACAAGGAGCTATGTGCCCTCATCGCGTGCCTCGAAGCGCAAGCTCCACTGATGGTTCCTCAGGGGCCCCGCCGGTGGAATCCTTCCTTGTCGGTCCTCGAGCATCTGCTGACTCACTGGTGCTTGAAGGGGTGGAGCAGTGCTTGGAACATGAGCGTTTAGAGATGTGGGATCGCCTGTTGTCTGTTGCCCAGGAGTCACTTGCCTCTCGTGAGGCGAAGCTTGAAGAGTAAGTAGACAGGAGGGTGGTGGAGGCCCGTCGTTCCATTCTCCTTGTTTATCGCGCGAAGTTTAAGCTCCAGGAATCCCGCTTCCTGAGGCGCCGTGACTGCGTGTAAAACAAGGTTAGCGCCCTCCGGCGGAGGTTGGATCAGGAAATGGAAGGCCGGCAGGCCGCACTGGACGCGTAGGCCATTGCCGAGGGTAAGCTGTTGAACATCTGCAAACAAGTGAAAGGCGCGTCTTCCCTGGTTGAAGAGGCTTTCGAAGAGGCCGCCCGCGCTCGCGGCCTCCAACTTGAACGCTCCAAGATGTTCCAGTCCCTTGAGCGGAGGGCTTCCCGCACCCTGTGCGACATCTGCGGAGAAGGCGTTTCTGGTTCCCTAATTCCCGATGACTCCGGGTAGTTGGGCTTTTTCTGCCGCGTCGTGGAGCGTCTTGAGGCGAGCGCCGGGAAGGCCATTGCGTTCGCGGAAGAGAAGAGCCATGACCTTTTAGGTCAGGCTGCCTCGGACGTCTTCAGTCACCTTCTTTGCCTTGACCTTGATTTCGACTTCGCTTCCGTGCTGGACCTGGTGCTAGAGACGATTCGCGCCGCCCTAGCTGAGTGGGTCGAGGTTCACATGGAAGACCTGGTGGCCAGGCTTACTCCAAAGGACCGCGGCGTGGGCCCCGATGAAGACGTGCCCTCATGACCTTCAACCCTGTACTCCTGATAGGTTCCTTTGTTAAGTTTAGCATCGGCTAGGTTGTGTCGGATAGGTACCTTTTGACATGTTTCCTGGTGTTGTTGTTTGCGTGCCGCTTCTATTCTTGCCGCCGTCGTCGCCAACGTGTGATGTTGCAATGCTGACGTTTTGTCCTGCGAGCGTGGGCTTGTTCACATGTCTCCTTCCTGCTTTTGGGGTGGTTTCCAGACCCTTTTGACACTCTATGTCTGTAGGCCCCGACCCCGCTCATATCTCTAGTGTCGTGCGGTGTAACCCGTTACCAAGGCTACTCCTCACGGGGCAAAGCCCCGATGCCCTGGGGGGCTAGGTGACATTGTGACTAGTGAGGCCCCCGAGGCGTGCTGCTCAGGAGCCCCCTTTGACACTCTAGCCGCTCTGCGTCGTCAGGCCCCAGTCCTGCACATATCCCTGCCACCGCGAAGCTCGCGCTTCACTTGGCGGGGCATCGCCACCCCCAGCGCTGACCAAGTCTTCGCCGGTAGTGGTGAGTGGCATTATGACCGGTAAGGCTCCTGAGGTGGGACCGAAGAGCCTCCTTTCTGGCACTCGAGCGATTCCGCGTTCCACCCCTCTCTGCGATTGCCCCGGGAGGACCGAAGATCCCCGATGGTTCCCCCAAAATATCGATCAAAGCAAAGGGGAAAAGGAAACACGGGTCCGATGAGACGAGAACACAAAAATGAAATCCCCACCCTCCTTTTTCTTTTCAAAATGTCAAACTGGCAAAACTGGCGAACCTTTGACGGCTCAGGATACAACAGAAAAGTAAAGGCCTTTGGGGGCTCAGCTTAAAATGTAATGAAGGAACAAGAATAAACCGCGTCCGGCATCCTAGCTATTCATCTCCTTCGTCTCCACCCAGCGAGGAGCTAAGGTCTTCCACTAGGCGTGGGGTGGACCCCTTCCTCGTCCTCGGGGGGCCCTGGGCGTATACAGCCTCAGCTCGTTATTACGTGAAAGTGTCACGGTGGGGGTGTATCTGGGAGGTCGCGAGGATGCTTTGGCCTCACGAGTGTCCCTACCCCCGAGGCATTAGGCACCTGATTCCGGAAGTCATTGGTGGACTGTGTTGATTTCCTTCGTCTTCCCCACCAGCGTGGGATGGACCCCTTCCGCGTCCTGGGGGGGCGTGTACAGCCTCGGCTCATTATTATGTGAGAGTGTCACGGGATGAAGTAGGTTCCGAAAGGATTGAAGGACGATGCAGTGGTGGCGCTGGGGCGTTGCGGAGCTGCGTCGAGGTGCTACGGGTTGATGCGGGGCCCGGGGATGCTTTGAGGGCTCCACGCCTCATGGGCGTGCGTCCCAGTTGCGATCCCCAGGTTGGTAGCGTGTCCCACCTTGAGCGAGCCCCCGAGCGTGGGGGAGCCCCCTACGCCCTCCGACCGGAAGACTCGCCCACGCGGTGGGTGCAGGATCCCCGGGGCGATGCCCCAGCACGCCTCGCTGGAGCCCCCGGGGTTCCCTGGCTGATACCCTGGGCCACGCCCCGAGGCTGGTCTAGCCGAGCCTAAGGGCAGCGACGGGTATCGGAACACCTGATGGTAATCGAACGAAGCTTGCACCGGTGACATGGGCGTGTGTTTCACCCTCTGTCCCCAAGTGAGCATCGCACGCCCCGGGGGCGGGAGTGGGTATACCACCCCCGCCACCAGGTTGGGTTCGTCTGTCCTGGGAACATGGGCGCATGTTCCACCCTCCATCCCCAGGCTGGGGCCCCTCGACCTGGACATGGGGGTGCGTCCACCCTGTCCAAGGCGAGACGCCCCCGGTCCCCAGACCCAGACGCCTGCCTGAGGCAGCTCCCAACCAATAGATGTGCCCCACGAGCGTACCCGCGCTGGGCACCCTCACGGAGCCACCCCCTTGGGTCGCCCCCACAACGTTGTTCATACCTGTTTGTGCGGGGGCGGTCCGTAGGGTCGCGCTCGTGCCTCCTGCTGTAGTGATGGCTCACGGGGTCTCCTTCGCGACGCGTAGACGGGCCGGTGTGGTTATCGCTGGGTCGCGTGAGCCCTCGAGGGTTGATGTAGTCGGGCCTCTACTGCTCTCTCCGTGCTCCTGGGAGCATGCCGGGGAACGCTGGATGATGCCCTCCCCGTGGAGCCGAGTCTTGCACCCCCATCTGTTCCCGGCAGATCCCCTGTGGGGGCGAGCCTTGATGGAGGTTTGAGGCATGCTCGCACAGTCCTTCTTTCGCAAGTCCCGGCTGCGCGGGCTGGTGAGCACGGCTTGCGTGGGACGAGGTCGGGTTTCTTCGGTAGAGGATAGCCCGAGATGGCGCGCGCGACCTCTGACGCGGCAGTAACGCGCGGTGCGCTGGCGCATGACCTCATATGCCACCAGCAGTGCGACATGCCTGTGCGTCGGGTGCTTGCAGGCTCGGACGAGGGAGGCGCCAGCGGGGCGCATGGAGGAGCCAGGGCGACGCGTGGATGTCGCACGGTTGGCGATGATGGCAAACCCTGGCGCTCACCTGAAGTCTGCCCAACATGGTCGTCGGGCGCCGGGGTGGATGGGGACAGCTAGGCGTCGTGGCTTGCCCACGTCTTCCGCGCCATGCGGGAAACACATCTCTCCGCGCGGACTTGTCGTTTCCCCACCATAGACGCGGTCAGTTGCGGCGAGACAAACTTTGGGGGAGGCCTCGACACGCCCCTACCTGGCGCGCCAAATGTTGGATTTCGGGCTCCGCAAAATCCGAAGGATTCGAACACTGGGCGTGTATGAAGATCTCCCCTGCTCCGCCTCGCCTAACTCACTACTCGATGGAAACGATGAAGGACTCATTCGATGGCGAGGGGAACACATAACAGAATAGTTTACCCAGGTTCGGGCCGCCGCGAAGCGTAAAACCCTGCTCATGCTTTGGTGGATTGCCTCTCATGGAGGTGGTGGATGAGTTAGTACAGTCTTCTTAGGCCTCCGGAGGCTGAGCGACTAAGTATGTTGTTCTAACATCTGAATGATCTCCCCCTCTCTCAAGTACCCTACCTTCTCTATTTATAGCGGAGGCCCGGGTCCTCTTCCCTCATAGCTTCGGCGGGAAGGGATCCCACAGCGGCCAATTTTGAAGGGGAACACGGGAACATGCTCCCCTACCCAAAGATTGTCTTCGCCTGCAAAGCAACTGTCCGCGCCGTAGAGACGGGCCCGTGGATGACGTCTTCCCTACTGGTGGTTGACTATGGCTTTGTTGCACCAGAAGGGAAACCTTTGGGAGACGCTTTGGGAAACTTGTACGCCCCCGCCTCCTTTGCACCAAAGGGGAAACTGTCCCGTCCTGCCATCTGCTGCTCGCCTGTCCTTTCCTCGCGTCACCCTTTACTCCTAAGGCCTGGCCCTGCCTCGGAATATCCGTTGCTCCAAAGGGGTTCTGAGGAGGCCCCCTGCGGGTCTTGACGCTGCTCCTCCTCGTGAAGCATGGCCCTCATGAGGGCCTGGTTCAAGGTGGTGCTGCTCCTTGCCGATCTTGCGCTGATTAAATGGGCCAGCCCTGGGCCGCAGGCAGGCAGGTCTGGGTACCCTAATTCCAAGAACGCCGACAAATTGCTTGGTGGCGGTGGAGCTATGTGGCAACTCCGACAGGGCTTCGCTAAGCTATGCGGAGGGCAAGGAGGAGGAAGGGTAGGGCTGCGCCGTCTAGGGAGGAGAAGTTGTGTGCAGCCCTCCCAAAACCCTTGGGTATATATAGGAGGGAGGGAGAGAGGCCGACCACCCTAGGGTTTCCCGTAGGTTGTTCGTCAGCCCCTCAGATGGGAAGCCACGGGCAGCGACCAGGGCAAGGGTGCGGCAACCCTAGGGGTGGCTTGCCACATAAGGCAAGGCCCCACGCCCTAGGGTTTTCACCCACCTTTCCCCCTTGCGCCTTGGGTTAGGTGGTGGTGGTGCACCAGCCCACTTTGGGCTGGTTCCCATCCACCTTTAGGGCCAAATACCCTTTCGTGGTTGTAGACCCTTCTCGGTGGACCCCGGAACCCTTCTGGTGGTCCTGGTACATTACCAGTGTCGCCTGAAACAATTCCGATGACCAAATCCCTACTTCCTATATATCAATCTTTACCTCCGAACCATTCCGGTACTCCTCGTGATGTCTGGGATCTCATCCGAGACTCCGAACAACCTTTGGTAACCACGTACACTATTTCCCTATCACCTTAGCGTCATCGAACCTTAAGTGTGTAGACCCAACGAGTTCGGGACACATGCAGACATGACCGAGACACTTCTCCAGTCAATAACCAACAACGGTGTCTGGATATCCATGTTGGTTCCCGCATGTTCCACGATTATCTCATCGGATGAACCACGATGTCGGGGATTCAATCAATCCCGTATGCAATTCCCTTTGTCTACCAGTATGATACTTCCCGAGATTCGATCGTCGGTATCCCTATACCTTGTTCAATCTCGTTACTGACAAGTCTCTTTACTCGTTTCGCAATACATCATCCCGTGGCTAACTCCTTAGTCACACTAAGCTCAATATGATGATGGATTACCGAGTGAGCCCAGAGATACCCCTCCGTCACACGGAGTGTCAAATCCCAATCTTGATTCGTACAACCCAACACACACTTTCAGAGATACCTATAGTGCACCTTTATAATCACCCACTTACGTTGTGACGTTTGATACACCCAAAGCACTCCTACGGTATCCGGGAGTTGCACAATCTCATGGTCTAAGGAAACTATACTTGACATTATAAAAGCTTTAGCATACGAACAACACGATCTAGTGCTATGCTTAGGATTGGGTCTTGTCCATCACATCATTCCCAAAATGATGTGATCCCGTTATCAATGACCTCCAATGTCCATGATCAAGAAACCATGATCATCTATTGATCAACGAGCTAGCCGACCAGAGGCTCACTAGGGATACATTGTGATCTATATATTCACACATGTATTACGGTTTCTGGTTAATACAATAATAGCATGAATAATATACAATTATCATGAACTAGAAATATAATAATAACAACTTTATTATTGCCTCCAGGGCATATTTCCATCTCTATATACTTTGTAAAAGGTCGAATGCTCGGCCTTTCTAGCCTGGTATTTTGTTCCACCTTTGTCGCCTTAGTTTCGGCTATCGGTGTTATGTTCCATAAATGAGCGCTCCTAACATGCTTGGGGTTGTTATGGGGACCCCCTAGATTCTCGTTTTGGGATAAAGCTCGTCTGGCAAGGCCCAACATTGGTACTATATTTGCCCAACATAATAATTCTGATAATACTGAAAAACATAGGGCGTCATGAACCCGCGGAGTAATTCAACATTATACTGGGAGGACCAGTGCTAATGGTGCTAGTCCAAAATATAGCACTGTGCGGGGCCAACCCAACGCAACTCGAGTGATGTCTATCAGGCCCTGTACACTAGCTTACCCATCATGGCCTGAGAACGAGATACACAGCTCCTACCAGGATTGTCGACACGTCGGGCGGCCTTGCTTGACTTGGTTTACCTTTCTTGAGCGTCTTGTGTGAGGGATTCCGAGGATTCTTTGGGGCATCTCGAGGTTGAGGTTATCCAATAGGAACCCGAGGAGATCACGTGTCTCCCTGATCGAGGTTATTCCGATGCAGCGTGTGGTAGTTTGTGATGGACTAGTTGGAGGACCCCTGCAGGGTTAAATCTTTTGGAAAGCCGTGCCCGCGGTTATGTGACAACATGGAAACTTTTTTTAACACCCGGTTCTAGATAACTTGAAGTAAGCTTAACTAAAATATGCCAACTGAGTGCGTAACCGTGAATTTCTCTTTCGTGAGCTCCTGCTCCGATCGAGGACACGGTGGGGTTATGTCTGACGTAAGTAGGTGTTCAGGATCATTCATTTGATCGTCAGTAGTTCACGTCTGCTATGCGTAGATCATCCCCATCTTTCTTTCTTATACTCGTAAGTTAGCCTCCTCAAATAAATGCTTAGTCGCTTGCTGCAGCCTCACCACTTAACCATACCTCACCCATTAAGCTTTGCTAGTCTTGATACCTTTGGAAATGAGTTTGCTGAGTCCCTGTGGCTCATAAATTACTACAAGACCAGTTGCAGGTACAGGTAAAGAGTTACTTTGACGTGAGCGCGTTGATTGTCCTATTTGGAGTTCTTCTTCTTCTTCGATCTAGGATAGGTTCCAGGCCGACAGCCTGGGATAACAAGGATAGACATTGTTCTTTTATCGTTTGTTTTCGTCTATAGTCGGACCCCGCTCTTCTTTATGATGACTGTATATTGTTCTATTGATGTCTCTCTGATGTAGCTTGTGGTGAGTGTAAGCCAATTCAATAGACTCATCTTTTCAGTACATGTACTTGTAACGATATCCATTCTTGCAAAACGACGAGATGCGCTTCTATCCCTGTCGAGGCCGTTGTACCAAAATAAGGATAGGACTGCATCTTGGGCGTTACAGCAGGGTCATATATCTTTCCAAGCCAATCACAAAGCGGGTTCACCAGATTTGAGCACACGAAATTCAATAAAACTTCATCCCCATATCGCTGGCGACTTTCTTCTGGTCATCGTTGAAGCCCTTGGTCATTAAAGCCAACCGTTCTTGAGAAGCCCTGTTGTGCCGCATGGATTTGTTACTCTACGAAACATGAAAAATAGAAACAGGAAGGTTCTTGACAAGTTTAATAAATGAATGAAAAACATGTATAGCGCAAAAATAATACATTTGGATGGGTGGGGGGGACAGGGAAGAACCTCTTCACCTTCTTTCCGATGAGTAGCCGCGCGTTGCCGTGGGAGTGGATCAATGAAGTTGTCGTCATCGTCTTGCTGGTCGACGCGAACCATGATGTTGTAGTAAAGAACAAGCACACATGAGTATGAACATAGAGGAGAAGCTAGATGCAAGCAGAAAAGGGAAACTGCCATGTTGAATGAACATACGGACGACAATATGCCTGGATCAAACAGTTGGAACCAAAAAACAACAAAAAATGAAGTTTCCATAGAGGTAGAAAGTTGGGGACTTTCACATTTGCAAACTAAAGCATTGATGCAAAATCTGGCGTTGTTGCTGCACGAACATAATTGCCATGATTGCAAAAATAGAAGAAAGTGAGCATGTTGCATTTTCAAATGTGTCTGTGCTAAGTAAGTCTCAAGTCTCATTGCCTACTGCATCTTGGTTGCCATGGCAACAATGCTAGAACAGAACTAGCGATTGCTGGACCAAGAAGTTGCCATGGAACAGTGCATAGTTCATGATGAAGAAGAAAGCTTTGTGAAAAAGTGACAGTTGCCACCTGCTACGCAGAATGCATTATGCAGATAGTGTGTTGGGTTAAAAAAGGAGTTGACACCTACAAAATGAAAGTAGAATAGGGGATTTCCATGTGACAATGGAAGTGCATGGCAAAAAAGGGTGGTATGTGTGTTATGATCACATTTGGGTAGTTGACACAAATAAATCAGTGTAGAAACATGGCAACTGATGTCCTCTCCTCAACATACAGTTGCCACCAAACAAGTAAGCTTAGTGGAAAAATGTGGTTGACCCAGCAGGACCACGTTGCCATGTTTTACAAAACATCATGACAAATGAAGCGTGGATGGAAAACAATTTGTTGCCATCTGTTTAATTGGATAGCAGGTAGGAAATTCCCCTTGATTCAGTAGCAAAGCAAATGGAAAACTGACAGTCCGTGTTAACCAGATTAGTTGCCATGTACTTAACGAACAAAGTGGCAATCTGTATGTAGACTGGTAGACTGGAGTTGCCATGTTTGTAGAAAACAACATCGTAAATAAGTGAGTTTCAAGGAACACAAATCCATAATACATGGAAATTGAAATGTCACTTTGTTCGTTAAGTACCACCCGAGGAATGACTAATCTAGACCAAAGGGCGACTAGTCTAGACCAAAGGACGACTAATCTCTCAAAACAGAGAGTGTACCACCCCCGAGGAAGGATGAGCATCACCTATGTGGTTTCCATCACAGTGGCAAAATGAACTATGTGCTACCCGCCAAACAGCGCACCTCGCTACTCCCTCATTGTCGGGGATGAGTTAGAATTGAGAATTAGATGAGGGGGAGGGGGGATTTGGGGGCGGGGGAGGAGGCAGATCTGCACCAGGGGAAATCGACGACGCCTACCAATGCGCGGTGACTTTGCCGCACACGACGCTCCGGTCGCTTGAGCACCACCGACGGCCACGAAAACTAGATGCTCGTCCGCCGCCGCCGCCCCCCTATACTCTGCTCCGCCTCCACCTAGAAACTACCGGATGAATGTGGATGGGCGGAGAAGCTATGAATGATGGTAGAAATGCACGAGGCGTGAGTGAGGAAACCGACGACAGAGGAAGTGGAAGAGGAGAAGTGTGTGGCGTGCAGGCGCAACCGTCGAACCACCACACAACGGCTTGACAATTGTGAGCAATCCGAGAGACAACGGGTGTGTAGGCAAAGTGGATGAACGTCCACACACCAGCCCGGTCCTACGTGGCATAGAAAATCTCGCAAAACTTGCCAAGATTAGTGCAACCCCAAACGGACGTAGATCCAAAAGTGTGGGTGAGATGCAAACGCCCACACGTGTGGGTGTTATCTTTTCTCTTTTTTGCAAAAAAATTATTATTGTATTACTTGATGTTCGGTCTTACAATCGAGTTCGACAATTTTCAGCACCTCTTCTGACCAGAGCCTAGCCAAACCGCACTTCGGCATTGTAACTTACCAAAATTAGCCATGAATACAGTTTTGATGAGTTTGAGTAATACAAGAATCACTTTCCTCCATACTACCAATGATCTCCATGACGATGAATGCATGCTTTAATTTGTTGCCAAGTCCTTCCCTAAGCATCGAGATAGCCTCCAAACAATCTGATTCGACATCAATTGGTAAATTACTCCATTGCATTGCTAATGAAATTCCCTCTTTTATAGCTAATAACTACGCTGAATAGATCTATGCATGAGCTAAAAATTATTGCGCCTTCTGAATCCCTGAGAATCATACATGCGCTGCCTTTGCTTTCCACGTAAGAACCATCTGTATTGAGTTTTACTACGCCTGCACTCGTCTTAGTCCACGAGCTGGTCATGTTCTACTCAGTATCACCCGAGTATTGCCTGCTTTCGTGGCTGAAAACTAGCATTGCATTGCCTTTCTGTGTATCACTTTGCGGCGTGTTCTCAATGGTTTGGAGAGACGCTACATATCTTACTAAGAACCTGACAGAAACATCAACTAGTGGCAGCGGTTTTGAGTGAACGATCTCATTTCTTAGGTGCCATATGTAGAAGTTAATCATGTTGCTCCTGTAGGATTAGGAAAAAAAAGCCAAACCGAG
This sequence comes from Hordeum vulgare subsp. vulgare, assembly GCF_904849725.1. Taxonomy (NCBI): domain Eukaryota; kingdom Viridiplantae; phylum Streptophyta; class Magnoliopsida; order Poales; family Poaceae; genus Hordeum; species Hordeum vulgare. The sequence continues at coordinate 345,583,177 of NC_058524.1, read as the reverse complement.
TCCTACTAGTATTAGGATACCTAGTCCTAGTCTATTTCCATAATCCCTTGGGTATGTGTATAAAAGGCACCCTAGGCATGTTGCTTGTAACACCAGAAAAACGAAATGCAATACAAAGTTTGACAGGCTCGACATTAGCTTGTGGCCATACATCGATTCGTGCCTTCGTGTTCGTTCCGCCGAAATTGTGTCGTATCGATCGTAGCCGGTTAAAGAAACAATCCGGCTACACACACGTACTACCTGCTTGCTAGCTTGCTTGATTTGCACGTACGTATGCGTGCTGTTGTTCTTGTCTTTTGATCTACGGATTAAAAGCCAACAATTGGTATCTAGAGCCTCGACGATCTACGATCTACGATGACGGACAGCGACGCTAAGTCGGTCAAGTCCGGCAGAGGCGGTCCCAAGGGGAACAAGAACGGCGACAAGGTGAAGAAGGGCGATAAGTCAGCAACGAGTGGTGGAGGAACGAGCGGCGCCAACGTCCAGGCGCATCGCAACATCCCCATCCAGTACCCGATGCTCACTAACGCCAACTATGGCGTGTGGGCGGTGAAGATGAAGATTATTCTCCGAACACTCCGAGTGTGGCACGCAATCGTGGACGACGACGTCGATGACGAGTCCGACGAAGTTGCCATGGCCGCCATAGCCCAGTCCGTGCCGGATTCCGTGCTGATGACATTGGCCGAGTTCGAGACGGCAAGAGAGACGTGAAACGCACTCAAGGAGATGAGGATCAGAGAAGATCGTGTCACCAAGGCTCAGGCACAAGTGCTGAAGCGCCAATTTCACAAGTTGCAGATGGAGGAATCTGAATCGGTGAACGACTATGCCATGCGTCTTACTACTTTGGTGGGAGAGATCCGCGCGCTTGGTGCAAAGCTCGATGAGACCGAGATTGTGGAGAAATTTTTCAGTTCGGTGACTGATAAATTTATGTACATCATCGGCATGCTCGAGCAGCTTTACGACATCGATGACATGACCATAACGGAGGCGATCGGACGCTTGCATACATGGGAAGAGAATGCTCGTGCCTGTCGGAAAGGCAACAGAGGATGTAGTGACCAACTCATGTACTCGCGCGGAGACTGGGAGTCCCCAAGTAGCAAAGGAAGGTGTGATGGCAACGAAGGATCAAGCAACGGAACGCGTGGCGGACAAACCAGAGAAGGCAAAGGAAAAGGCAGGCCACAAGTTCGTCGTAAGGCAGACCGATCTAAAGGGCGGAAGCAACGAAACTTGGATATGTCCGAGGTCAAGTGATATAACTGCAACGAGATGGGTCACTTTGCAAAGGATTGTCCGGAGCCTGACAAGCGGGAGATCAAGGCAAATTTGGCAAAGCAAGAAGACGAACGTCCAGGTCTTCTGATGGCCAAGGTTTGTGATCTCGCTAAAACGATGGTTGTGAAACCAAGCCGGAAGGTCCTACTTCATGAGAAGAATGTGACACCTAAGTTATCCGGGGATCACAACGTGTCGTGGTATCTCGACACGGGTGCCAGTAACCACATGACGGGATGCAAGGAGAAATTTCTCGAGTTGGAATATGATGTTGAAGGCTCGGTCAAGTTTGGTGATGGTTCAAATGTGGAGATTTGTGGGCAAGGATCTGTCCTCTTCGAGGGTCTCACAGGCGAACATCGCATATTCACCGGAGTGTACTACATCCCACGGCTTCGCAACAATATTATCTCTATTGGAAAGCTTGACGAGAATGAATGCAAGGTGGATATCGAGAACAGAGTGATGACGATCTTCGACAACCTCCAAAACGTGCTAGCTCGTGTTAATCGCACACGGAACAGGCTTTATATCCTCAACCTTGATCAATCTCAACCGGAGTGTTGGCTCGCCAAGAGTGATGATGATTCGTGGTTATGGCATGCTAGATTTGGACAAGTTAACTTATATGCCTTGAAGAAGATGTCAAAGATGGAGATGGTATCCGGGATGCCATTTATCGACCATGTAGATAGAGTATGTGACGGGTGCTTGGTTGGAAAACAGCACCGCAGGCCGTTACCTGCTCAGTCTACCTATCGTGCAAGTAATGCACTCGAGCTCCTCCATGGCGATCTATGTGGCCCTATCACCCCGGCAACTCACGCGGGAAAGAAGTATTTCTTCCCTGTGGTAGACACTACTCGAGATATATGTGGGTCGTTCTCCTACGATCTAAATATGAGGCGTTTGAAGCGTTCAAGAAGCTGAAGGCTGCAACAGAGATGGAACACAAGTTGAAGGTTCGCGCTCTACGGACAGATCGCGACGGAGAGTTTACGTCGAACAAATTCAACGATTACTGCGAGAAGATTGGCATAAAAAGGTTCCTCACGGCACCTTACAGGCGGCAGCAGAACGGGGCCGTTGAAAGGCGCAATCGAACCGTCATTGACATGGCAAGGAGTTTACTCAAGAGCAAGAACCTGTCGGGGACTTTTTGGGGAGAAGCTGTCTCGATGGCGGTCTATCTTCTCAATCGGGCTCCAACGAAGGCGGTGATCAACAAGACTTTGTATGAAGCAATTTACGGACGTAAGCCGAATGTGTCTCATCTACGGACGTTCGGGTGCGTGGCACATGTGAAGACGACGGAGCCACACCTCTCAGAGCTTGCCGATCGTAATACCAAGATGGTGTTCATCGGATACGAGAGGAGTTCCGGCACCAAGGCATACCGCTTCTACGATCCACAAACCAAGCGTCTACGGATTTCACGCGACGTCGTGTTTGAAAAAAACCAAGCATGGAATTGGAGCGCTGCACCCGACGATGCTCCAAACGGTAACATATTCACGGTTAAATTTCCAACTGATGATGCTGGGAGGATGTCCGGGTGGTTGGCAAGACGCCCAACCAAGTTGACCACAATGGTAGTGATCATCATGGTGCCAACACCGACGACGACGCGCATAGGTTGCAAGGAGATAGCGACAACGCCGCGCACGACACAGGCGAAGATCTCGATGACAACATCGACAACGAGGCGCATAGTGATGACGACTATCAAGATGATGGTCACGGTCACGACGACTACGCCCACGATGCGGATGTCGATGACACGCCCGGGTCTCAACCATCTTCCTCAAGTGCATCAACAGCAACACAATTTGTGTCGCCTCCTTTTCTAGCCATAACAGACTCCTCAGGTCCTCGTCGCTACAAGACCCTCAAGAAAGTCTATAAGTACACAAAGCCAGTTACGCTCGAGTACTCCGGACTATGTCTGTTCGGAGTTGAGGAGCCAGCGAACTTCGTAGAGGCGAGCAAAAGTCCTAGCTGGACGCACGCCATGGATGAGGAGATGAAGGAAATTGAGAGCAATGGCACGTGGACTTTGGTAACCCGACCTCCGAACCAAAAGGCGATTGGTTTGAAGTGGGTTTACAAGTTAAAGAAGGATACGGAGGGTACCATTGCGAAGTACAAGGCAAGACTCATTGCAAAGGGCTACGTACAATGTCAAGGAGTTGACTATGATGAGGTGTTTGCACCAGTTGCTCGACTTGAGACAGTGAAAGTGCTCCTAGCTTTGGAAGCACAAGAGGATTGGAAGGTTCATCATATGGATGTTAAATGCACTTTCCTCAACGGCGATCTCACAGAAGAAGTGTACATAGAACAACCCCTCGGCTACGAGAAGAAAGGCGAAGAAGGGAAAGTTTACAAGCTCAAGAAGGCACTTGACGGGTTGAAGCAAGCGCCAAGAGCTTGGAACTCAAAGTTAGACCGAAGTTTGGTCTTGCACGGGTTCAAAAGATGTCCCCTCGAGCACGCAGTCTATACAAAGAACTCCAAAGGCTCAAACCTGCTAGTTGGAGTTTATGTCGACGATCTGATTATCACCGAAGATAGCGTACAAGAAATTGAACATCTCAAGGTGCAAATGAAGAACAAGTTTAGCATGAGTGATTTGGGGTTACTCAGCTATTACTTGGGTATCGAAGTGAAGCAAAGCTCCGGAGAGATTTCGCTATGTCAATCAGCCTACGCGGTCAAGTTACTGGACAAGTGTGGCATGTTAGATTGCTACGAGACACAAGTTCTAATTGACCAACGTCACAAGTTGAGCAAGCGTAGCTCAAACCCGCCAGTGGACACCACAATGTATCGAAGCGTTGTGGGCAGCCTAAGATATTTGGTGCATACCCGACCTGACTTGGCTTATTCAGTCGGGATCGTGAGTTGTTTCATGGAGAATCCAACAACCGAACACATGAGCGCGGTCAATAAATCCTTCGCTATGTGAAAGGCACAATTAATCTTGGCTGCACGTACAGAAAGGGAAAGGAAGGATTGGTCCTTTGTGGATATTCAGATAGTGAGATGGCAGGTGATGTTGATGACCGAAAGAGCACAACGGGCATGGTTTTCTACATTGATCCGAATCCGATTAGCTGGAATTCTCAGAAGCAGAAGGTGGTGGCACTGTCTTCATGCGAGGCAGAATACATAGCGGCAAGCACGCTGGCTTGTCAAGCAGTGTGGCTGAGAAGACTGCTAGCTATTCTTGCAAAGCGGGAGGTGCAGAAGGTGTTACTGAAGATTGATAACTAAGCTGCAATCTCGTTGTGCAAAAATCGGGTTCATCACGAAAGGAGCAAGCACATAGATACCCGGTTCCACCATATCCGGGAGTGCATTGAAGAAGGGTTGATCGAGGTTCAACATGTGAACACGAAAGACCAACTTGCCGATATTTTCACCAAGTCCCTCGGTCGACAGAAGTTCATCGAGATGAGGAAGAAAGTCGGAATGCGAGAAGTGAAGTCAAGCAACAAGATTAAGGAGGTGAATGTAGAAGTTAATCATGTTGCTCCTGCAGGATTAGAAAGAAAGCCAAACCGAGTCCTACTAGTATTAGGATACCTAGTCCTAGTCTATTTCCATAGTCCCTTGTATGTGTATAAAAGGCACCCTAGGGGTGTTGCTTGTAACACCAGAAAAATGAAAAGCAATACAACGTTTGACAGGCTTGACACGAGCCTGTGGCCATACATCGATTCGTGCCTTCGTATTCGTTCCGCCAAAATCGTGTCGTGTCGATCGTAGCCGGTCGAAGAAACGATCCGGCTGCACACACACGTACGTGGCTGGATATCCATCCAACTACGTGCTTGCTAGCTTGCTAGATTTTCACGTACGTATGTGTGCTGCTGTTCTCGTTTTTTGATCTATGGATTAAAAGCCAACACCATATCCTCCAAAAAACCATCAGTAAACACATGCGAGTCTTCTCATCAGTACCAGCCAGGGCGTCAAATAGCCAATCCAAAACAGTGTTCAGAATACTTGTTCGCTTGGGCAAAACACACTGGACTGATATGGACTCCTAGAGCTAAACGACATGGTTGCAGGCGAAGAAACATGGAATGAGTCCTCCTCTTCACGACCACATATTGGGCAGATTGAGGATAATTCCAAATTTCTCTTAGCTTTGCTTTCCAACGTCGCTAGAGAGTCCGTGGCCAGGTGCCATGCAAAAGAATAAACCATTGGGGGAACATTACAGTGCCAAATTTCCTTCCAGCCCTCCCTGCTCCCGTCAGGACTACTACTGGTAGATATTGCCTTAGCATTATTTTGCTCGTCACTGGACAACTTATATGCACTGCAGTAAACATACCATTCCTCGCAGGTGTCCATGCTATGAAATCCTTCCCCACACGAGGAGCGGGTCTTAGCTTCTGAATCTCAACTACATCCACTGGTAAGAAGTGTTGCCTGATCTTCACCATGTCCCAACTACCAAGAATATCAATTATGTCAGATACTCATTTGACTCTGCATCTTCCTTTTCGAGTGATTAGTCCTCATGTTGGCTCCCTTGTGATCCACCTACAATGCCATATTCAGACCTTTTGACCATTGCCTATTCTCCAAACAATCCCCTTCTTTAGAAGGACCACGCCATGGGAGATAGATTGCCATGTGGGGGATGGGTTGGAAGTGAACATTGTATCAACAAGATTTCCATTGGGAAAGTATTTTTGCCTTAAACAGTCGGGCACACAAACTGTTTGGATATTCAATTATACCGCTTCTCTGTATCAACATCTATGCCAAATATACAAGTATTTAACCTGCATGTCCAAATCCGCACAACAATACAATTCAATTATACCGGTTTTAGTGAGCATACCTGATAAAAAGAGACGTCTTGATTGAACTCAAAAATTCCTTGTGTAAACAATACAATTAAAAGATAGAAAAAAATCAAGATATTTTGGAAAGTTTTGTGGTATACTTCAAAAGTATTTGTTGTACATGCAAAATTTCATTACGAAATCATATTGATGGAAGTCATGGATAGAAAAAACAAAATTGAGCACCAAAATACGTTTGGAACATACTCCCTCCATCCCAAAATAAGTGTCTTAAGCTTAGTACAATTTTGTACTAGAGCTAGTACAAAGTTGAGACAGTTATTTTGGGACGGAGGGAGTAATATTTTCAAAGCATCATTTTCAATGAAAGACCTCGAAGAAGCTGCTTACATATTAGGCATAAAGATCTATAGAGATAGATCAAGACGCTTAATTGGACTTTCACAAAGCACATACCTTGATAAGGTTTTGAAGAAGTTTAAAATGGACCAGTCCAAGAAGGGGTTCTTGCCTATCCTACAAGGTGTGAAGTTTAGTAAAACTCAATGCCCATCAACTACAGAGGATAGAGAGAATATGAGTGTCATCCCCTATGCTTCAGCCATAGGCTCTATTATGTATGCGATGATGCGCACAAGACCAGATGTCAGCCATGACATAAGTATGGCCCAAAGGTTTCAATTCATCACTGAGCTAATGCCCGGAGCAGGACCCATCTATAACAACCCTATATAATGGGATCCAAAGAGTTGGATGAATTGAAGAAGCAACTAGCCGAGCAGCTCAGAAAAGGATTTATCCGGCCTAGTGCCTCTCCTTGCGGATCACCTGTTCTATTTGTGTCAAAGAGGGGCAGAACTATCCGACTTTGTGTCAACTACCGTTATCTCAAGAGGTCACGGTAAAGAACAAGTACACACTTCCCAAGATTGAAGACATGTTCGATCAGATGAATGGTGCCAAGGTGTTGTCCAAGATCCATCTCAGGTCTGGATACTACCAATTGAAGATCAGACCTTAACACATTGCGAAGACGACATTTGTGACCCAGTATGGCATGTATGAGTACGCGTTCATGTCATTTGGGTTAACCAATGCCCCCGCTTACTCCATGTATGTCATGAACAAAGTTTTCATGGAGTACATGGACAAGTTTTTCATTGTCTTCATTAATGACATACTTATCTTCTCTAAGTGTGGAGAAGTACATGGGCAACACTTGACGATGGTCCTACATAAGCTTCGTGAGCACCAACTTGATGCCAAATTAAGTAAGTGCGAATTCTGGTTGCATGAAGTTGGCTTCTTGGGACATGTGTTGGCGACACAAGGGTTGTCAGTGGATATTATCAAGATTGAAGCCATGAGTGAATGTCAATCCCCAAGCAACGTGAAGGAAGTCGGAATCTTCCTCGGACTCGCGGGATATTACCGCAAGTTCGTTGAAGGATACTCGAGCGTTGCTAGACCTATGACTCACCTCTTGAAGAAGGACAAGAAGTTCGAATGGACGCTGAAGTGTGAATAAAGCTCCCACGAGCTCAAGAAGGGATTGAGGACAACCCCAATTTTTGCCACCCCCGATATTCAAAGAGTTTGCCATATATTGTGATGCATCAAAAATCGAGATTGGTGGTGGTCTGATGCAAGAAGGCAGAGTCATAGCATATATATCCAGAGAGCTACATCCTCACGAAGAGAACTACGCCACTCATGATCTTGAGTTGGCAGTTGTGGCTAATACCTTAAAGACATGGTGACATTACCTTCTGGGAAAGCGATGTAAGATATACACAGGCCATGGGAGTTTGAAGTATATTTTCACTCAAAAGGAGGTGAACATGAGGCAACGAAGATAGTTGGAGTTGATCAAAGTCCACGACCTCAGTGTCCAATACCACCCTAGAATGGCCAATGTGGTAGCACATGCCTTGAGCAGAAAGGCTTGTTCCTTGAATGCTATGATTAAGGAAAGGCTACCCTCCTTGTATGTAGAGCTTTGAAGCTCTGGGTTGGAATTAATTGCACAAGGATTTTTGGCCAACCTCGAATCAAATCCCACCTTGATGGATGATATTACGGAAGCTCAGAAGGGTCACGAGAGCATTGAATGCATCAGAGGAAGATCAAGAAAGGCAAGGCCCTAGAATTCTCAGTGGATGGACAAGGAGTCGTGTGGTTTGGGAATCGCATATGCGTACCCAACAAAGTTGAGCTCAAGATGTTGATCTTGTAAGAAGCCCATCACTCTCTGTACTCCATCCACCCCGGACGAACCAAGATGTACCAAGACCTCAAGTCAAGATTCTGGTGGCATGGCATGAAGAGAGAAATACCCACTTTTGTCGCTAAGTGTGACATATGCTAGAGAGTCAAAGATGAACATCAACGACCCACTGCATTGTTACAACCTCTCGAAGTGCTTGAATGGAAGTGGGACAAGGTCGGGATGGACTTCATCACCAGATTGCCCAAATCAACCAAGGGACATGATTCCATTTGGGTCATTGTCGATCACCTGACAAGGTATCCGAGTTCATTCCTGTCAAGACCACCTATGATGGAAGAGAGATAGCCAGTCTCTACATCAGCCATATCGTGAGACTTCATGGAGTTCCTAAGGAGATTGTGTTGGATCGAGGTACCTAGTTTACCTCGAGGTTCTGGAAGAAGTTTCAAGAAGCCATGGAACCAAGCTATCCTTCACCACCACGTTTCACCCTCAGACCGGAGGATAGACGGAATGAGTAAATCAGATGTGCTTCGTGCTTGCGTTTTGGCATATGGAGCCAAATGGGAGGATTGCTTACACTTCGCCAAGTTCTCCTACAACAAAAACTATCTGTCCAATCTTCAGATGACACCTTTTGAGGTGTTGTACGAACGCAAGTGTCACACTCCCCTCAACTGGTCGGAAAACAGGAGAAGCACTAGTCTTTGGAGCAGTTATCCTCCATGATGTAGAAGAGCAAGTTGAACTCGTTAGAGAACGCCTAGGTACTGGCAAATTAAGACAGAAGAGCTCAGCCGATTCCCACCGCCGAGAAGTGTGCTTCATCAACGGAGACCATGTATATCTCCGAGTCACGCCTCTTAAGGGAACTAGGCATTTCCACATCAAGGGAAAGATTGCACCAAGATATATCGACCCCTTCATGATCACCGCAAGATGAGGAGAAGTTGGCTACCAGCTAGAGCTAGCTTCCAAGCTATCTGATGTGCACAACATTTTCAACATATCACGACTCCGGAACTGCCTCGAAGTTTCCAACCACCTCGATCTCTACAAGGACATCAACCATCAAGCCATCGACCTTAAGCCTGACCCGATTTAACGTGAGAGACCAGTTAACATATTGGATGAAGCTACACCATGAAGTACTTCAAGGTCTAGTGGAGCAACCACACTAAAGCAGAAGCAACGTGGGAGCGTGAAGACTACCTTAGATCCGAGTTCCCTTATCTCTTTAGCACCTAGCTCAGGAATCTCGGGGATGAGATTCTTGTAAGGGGGTAAGTCTATCACACACTGTGTTTGTACCACTTTGTTATGTTTATGAGTTTAAAATTTTGGACCCATTTAAAACTTGAATTGTGCTTGTGATTCTTGAATCGGTTGCTGTTTGCTTGAGTGCTTGTTTGTGTTTTAATTCACAAAAATCCTCGTGCTCTCAATACTCTTCTCCTTGATCCAAATCTTTGCCCAACGACCATACCATGTGTATAGGACTAAAACTATTTTACAAAATATTATTTTTACCAACAAACATTTATTTAATTTAAGATTTCAAAAACACATGAATTGAGGTTTGTACTACAAGCCTCAAATTAGGGAGGATGCTTTACCCCAAGAATTTTATTTGGATCCTATTATCAAAAATACTTCCCAAAACCACAAAATTATTATTTTAAATGTTATTTTTGTGTTTTATTTAAATACCTTTTTCCGAGGCCATAATTGGTCTTTCATAGCGAAAAAATATTTATGCTTCCAGAATATTTGAGAAATTTTAGGGGAACTCAATGGTCATATATTTTACATATATAAGAGTTTTAACACATGGTCATGTTAAAAATATTGGACAAAACCCTTGAGATGCCTTTTTGGTTATTTCAAGTATTTGAAATGTTTCTATAAGAAATGTTCTCAAATAAATCCAGTAAAATACTAGCATGTCACATGTGCTATATGTGATGTTTTTGCCAATTTTTATCTCAACCCCAATCATTTTGGTTTACCAAAATATCCCAAAACCCTCTCTGTCCAGATCCAAACTTGTGCGAATTTACATTGTCAAATTCCTTCTTTTCCCCAAACTTCGTGGGCATTCTCTAATTGCCGAATAATGCCACCACACCAAGTGGTACGTTAAGGAGAATAGTTTTGGATGACTAGATCTATAGAAACCCATTTCTCTTGATTTGTAGGGTTTACTATGTTTACAGTGGAAACTTTCTTAAAATGGGCTCAAACCTTATGATCACTCTCATTTCTACCTACCATGTGACCCTGCTCAATATCATAGCAAGTGGGAGAATTTATCTTGCCCAAAACAGCATTAAACACCTTCTGGTGAGATGGAAAAACTGTCGTTTTGAGCCCTTTCACTCTTCTCCCTGACCCCATCTTTTTACCGCACTTACTATCATCACTTTTCTACCCTAGTAAGAAACTGATGGCCTCAGGTTAATGATTGGGGGTTAAAACTAATTTTTTACCCCCTGGACCAGCTAGGTAGAAGATTCTCCACCCTTATTTTCAACTTTTCACCCAAAGCCTTACCTTCCAAGACTTCCACGACATCTCCAAGTACCCTAAGCGGCTAAGGGACAAAGTGGGGCATGCCCAGAGCGTGTGCAGCATGCCATGACATGCAATACGCGAGCTCTGGATCGTGCTACAGTGCGAACCCGCACTATAGCCGCCCCCATCCCAAGCCACCCGACATCCTTGGGATGCAGGAGCATGTTCGTCGAGGCCTCGTTGGCATCCGGGACACACCTCATTTTCATCACCTTTCTCCCTCTCCTCCTCCCATGCATGCCGAGCGCCACCCCACTCATCCAACCCATGGCCTCGCACGCCCGTCCGCTAGAGTGCTCCCCTGTTCCTTCTTTTCCCTCCTATGGTCATAGACCACCTCCATGACCGCCGGTAAGCCACTTCGGCCTCCTCTCGCAGCCTCCAAAGCCCCCATAGTGAACACCAACGAACTTATCCTATGGTGGACCACGCCCCTCCTATAAAAGCTACCCTCGAGCCCTCTCCTCTCCTCTAGTCCGTCTCTCGTGCACCTAATCGCCACCCAGCACCCTCCATTTGAGCCCATGAGCTTTTGAGGTCGAGATCGAGCTCGGGTCCGCCGCATTGGGTCCGCCATCGTCCAACCAATGTAGGCCTCCTCCACCTCTCTCCTTGCTCGATATGGAACCACAACAAGTCCTTGACCTATTCCCCTCCGTCTCCCATTCGTTTTGTAGTTCCAGATGACCCCGACGATCACCTTCTGAATCGCCTCCACCGCAGGACCTCGGCGTCGGCGAACCAGATGTCCCCTCCGACCATCTCCACCACCACCCGAACGGCGGCTTGCCCCCTAGTCCATTTACGCAGTCCCTCATCATTGCCGTGCCCCCTGTCATTGCCGGTGAGCTCGCCTCCCTCTCTAGTCCCGCGGTCAGGGATGCAAGCGGGCCTCTCCTGTCATCACACCTCTCTCTCACTCCGCCCTCTCTCTCGTGACTGGTCCCCACCTATCGGGTTTAAACCCAGGCGGACACACTCACCTGGAATAACCGGGCTTGTTTCGCCGAGTGCGCCGTCTCGGCCAGCCGGTTTGGCCTAGTGGCACGGTGCCTTTTTTTTTCTTTTTCTTCCATTTTCCAAAAATTGGACAAGTTGCAATAATGGTCGAAATCCAAAAATGTCACCTCCTAAATTCTTGTAATATTCCGAGCTATTTAATGATGCCACTTGTGCATTATTTCGAAAACATTTTGTGTATTGCTTTTATTAATAAAACACTTTTAATTTTTTTTATCTCTGTTAAAAAGCTTTTCACTACTTTGAACACTTCAAAACCAAAACCTAATAATTTTTGCAATGCTAGTATCCATCCTAGTATTTTACAAAAATGGTTTGACATTTTCATGAGTGTTATACTTTCCATATTTTTGTCGTGGCCTTATTTTTGCTTGTTATATTGCAAGGATAGATTGTGTTGTTGACGAAGAGGTTGGACCAGAAGGATTTGAAGACCCCAAAGACTTTGTTGAGGCAGACAAGCAGACCTTTGCCCATGTCTATGAAACCTTTTGGCATGGCATATATAACTTAGTTTGTTGCATGGAGTCATGATGAAATGGTAACCACCTTGGTGGGTTGCCTCCGATGCTTTCCTCGTTAATACTTGCATTGACATGACTCTACTCTGTGCTTAGAGTTGTGCGGGGGGAGATATATAGGATCCTAGTAGATGCTACAAAAGTGGGATGGGAATATGCATGGTGTTGGGAAGAAAAGGTTTCAAAGAGTTTTCTAAAGCCCCATTGGGTGCCACTAATGCGTGAGGGAGATGGTGTTGGCTAGGTAACCACTTGAGAAAGAAGTGGTGTATGAGAGCAAGTTGTGTGCGTGCTTTCGAAAAAGGATTAGATTTAAGATTTGTCGACCCTCCCGGGCGTACATGTGTGACCACGATACCCCTTATGGAGCAGGGCTTTGTTGATTAATTTGGATGATGCTGGTAGAGAGCCCGCATTACTAGTGGCAGGAGTGGCGTGGTCACTCTTGATATGGGGTCGTGTCTGAAAGGAGGACCATGGGCTGTTTTCACACACACCGGGCACACCGTTGCATGCCCTCATGAATGATAAGTGTGATGTACATCATGAAGGATGGCACCAGTGAGCGGACTCTTTGTTTAGTGTTGTCAAAGGAAAGGCATTGTTCGGGGTGCTTAGCTCGGGTACCTACAGTATCGCGAGTCGTGGATGATACAAAAGTTCGCCTAGTCTTGTGGTTAAAGTGCTCAACCTCTACAGAGTAAAACTATTCGAATAGCCATGTCCACGGACAAGGACAATTGGTTGGTGCTGCTTAAACTACATCCATTTTTTCTCAAAACTTGGTATGTGTGAGAGAAAGAAGATACGTGAGCTAAGTATAATGACTTGACATGATGATTGGACATGAGATGTTCAACCTCTACTTATATTGATATCTGTAACTTGTTCATATGGATATGCCTGACCTGTTGATGCATGCTTTACAAGTTGAATTGAACATGTCATTGCACTCAAAATTAACTTTCCGAAACATAGCTACTTAGTGCTTTATCAGACATTGTTATACCTTGTTCTAAAAAATGGGCTGCTTGGGAGTACATTCAAAGTACCCATTGGCTTGCCACTAGTTATTTAATTGGCCATGCATGGAAGAGGAGGAATATGGTGAAGAGTACCTTGGTGAAGAACATGCGAAGTAGGACGCTTCTCAGTCAGAATGCATGGAGGGTTAAGGCAGATGGCATTGGTTCATGCTTTATTTCAAGATTTCCGCTTCTAGTTGTGTTTGGTGTTTGAACTTCATGAACCTATCTATGTAAAACTTGACCTTGATGGTCTTTATTTGTGTAAGAAAGTATGTATAGATGTAAGACTCTTGTTATCCAGCTTCTGTGTGTCGAGTGAGCATTGATCTTTGGGATATATTTACAGGTGCATTATGTGATCACGAATTATGAGTCAGGGTCCCCACACAATTGAATTTTGTTGCATGTATGTTGCATGGACTGTCCAATAGTCTTTCGAGGGTGCTTGATGCCCCCATTTTCTTCTTCTTTGGTGGTAGTGCGATTAAGGTAGGGCGCCTAGAAGCAGTGTGCTGCTGGGCCGAGTCGTGGTGCACACGTTCATCAGGTGTGGTGGTTTGCTCGGACAGCCAAGCATTTTCCATGATGCATAATTTTGTCACCAAGTCTGGGAATTTGTCAAACAACTGAACCTAGCTCCGAGAAAGGGTGTTAAGTACCCCTGCGTCGCCTTAGTAAAGGCAGAAGGTGGTGAGCAATTTGGAGTCCTGGGTACTGGTTATTTTGTTTTTGACTAATGGAAATCTAGAGCAGAACTGTTGGACGGTCTCCCTGGCTTGCTACCGTATGTAGATGAGATGCCAGGAATTGATAGGTCCCAAATTATTTGGGAAGTACCCCATGTGGGAGGTTGGTGGGATTAAATTTTCCAACCTGGCCGAGGTAGACTCCATTGCAACCCCATGTTTGTCGCAGGAGGGTGGTGGAGGTTTTGGTTCGAGGTCCAAGACCTCCTACCTGTTCCGATTAATCCGATGCCCATCCCTCAATAGGGAGTTCAGATCCAAGGATTCTTCCCAGGGGAGACTATAAGCTGAAAAGTTTGTGGGCGAGATACCGAAGGCGAATTTCTTGGTCGCATCCTTCCACCCTTACAAGGGAGAGGTTCTGAGGGTTCGCCGTCTTCAAGGGTGACCCACCGAAGAAGGTCATTGGGATGATGAAGGCCTCAAAGGGGTTCAAATCATTAGTCGGGGAAGCCATCCTTCCTTATGACCACACAACAGGATTTCAATGAAAAAACCATTGTCGGTGTAAAAACTGGAAGACCTCGGGCAAGGGGTCCCGAGATGGGAATTCGCGTAGATGGTAATAGGAGATGAAGAATAAGATACTTTTACCCAGGTTCATACCCTCTCGATGGATGTAAAACCCTACCTCCTTCTCTTGTTGTATTGATATTGTAAGATCACAGAGTTGATCTACCTAGAGATTGAGCATTTGTGGCCTAAACCCTAGGGGTTTGTATAGTTGTGTATGGATATCCTCTGCAGACTAAACCCCGTGATTTATATAGGCACTCGGGGTATCTAGGGTTACGTTAATGTCGGTTATCACCTATGCATTGTACGCCAAATGGAACCCTTCTCCCTTGGAGGGTGATTCGTCTCCAACGTATCTATAATTTTGATTGTTTCATGATATAATATTATCATTCTAGGGCACTTTATATGTGTTCATTTACCAATTAATATTTTTTTGAGCACTAACCTATTAAACCAGTGCCTAGTGCTAGTTGTTGTTTTCTGCATGTTTTTGGCTTTTCTGGTTTACAGTACCAAACAAAGTCCAATTGCCACAAAACGTTTTCTCAAAATTTTGGACCAAAAGAATATGCGGAAGCTTCCGGAGAAGACCCGATGACAGATGAGGGAGCCATCACACAATAGGGCATTCGAGGGGGTGGTCGTGCCCTGTTATGTGGTGGCCCCCTCAGGCGCCTCCTGACGTCCCTCTCTGGCTTATAAATTCCTAAATATCCCAAAAATCCGAAGGAGCCTCCCGAAATACTATTGCCACTACTACAAGTCTCTGACTTGTCGTGTGCCCATGTGGAGCCCTGTTCCGGTGCCCTGTCGGAGGGGGATCGACAATGGAGGGCCTCCACATCAACCTTGCTGCTCCCATGGTGATGTGTGAACAGCTCACCATAGACCCATGGGCCCTTAGTTAGTACCTATATGGCTACCTCTCTCTCTCTCTCTCTCTCTCTCTCTCTCTCTCAATCTTCAATACAATTATCATCGCGTCTTCGCTTTTATCTATCTGATGTAATTCTTTTATGTGGTGCGTTTGTTGGGATATGATGAATTGTGGGTTTATGTTCAGCTTACTGATGATAAAAGATCTGAGTCTTCTCCGAAATATATATTTGATTCTTATTTGCATGATTATTATAGCTTCATAAATCTCTCCGATCTATTAATTTGGTTTGGCCAACTAGATTAATCTTTCTTTAGTGGGAGGTGTGCGTTGTAGTGGGTTTAATCTGGCGGTTCTCTCTATCGCAGTGACATAGTAGGGGACAAGTGTGGGGGCCCCGACTCATAAGGCGTGATCACCGAATGTACGTGGAGAGTGATCCTAGAGATCAATGCTCATTGAACACACATAAACTGAATAACACGAGTATTACATCCATTACGTACCATCTTACTCAAATATGGCTTTTATGACCAGGTCATCATAAACTCGCAATGGAAATATCAAACACTAGCGTGGATCCATGCCATCTGCCTTAACCCTATAGGCATTCGAACTGGTAAGCATCCTAGCTCGCGTGTACGTAACCAAGTACTCTCCATCGTATCTTGTTCTTTCATGCGTGGCTAATAAAATAACCAGTGGCAAGCCAATGATTACTTTGAATGTATTCGCAAGCAACCCATGTTTTGGATCGAGGTAATAACAATGCATGATATAGCACTAAGCATCTATGTTGCAGAAAGTTAATTTTGAGTGTAATGACACGTTCAATTCAACTTGTGAAGCAAGCATCAACAGGTGAGAGATATCCATATGAACAAGTTATAGATATCAATATAAGGAGGGGTTGAACATCTCATGTTCAGTCATCATGACAAGTCGTGTGACTTAGCTCAAGTATCATCTTTCTCTCTCACACACACACCAAGTTCTGTGAAACCATATGGACATAGTTTAAGCATTACCTCCAACTGTCCACCACCGTGGACACGACTATTCGAATAGTTTTACACTATGCAAAGGTTGTGCGGTTTACCCACAAGACTCAACAAACTTCCGTGTCATCCACGACTCAGAGTATATTACATACCTGAGGTAAGAACTCAGACAATGCCTTTCCCCTGCCAACCCTAAATAAAGAGTCCACTTGTTGGCCCACGTCCTCATGGTGTACATCATACGAGACTCGCTCCAGATCATACCATCACTGAGGGGAAACAACGATGTGCCCATTTCTGTGAAACAACCCATGGTTGCCCTACCTAGGAGGACCCCGTTTCAAGAGAGTGACTAGGCTCTCCCTCCATTAGTAATGTGGGCTTTGTGCTACCATGGACCAAGGTAATCAACAAGGCCACTTCCCAAAAAGGATTAGTGCAGTCGAACATGTATGCTTGGGATGAACAGTAGACCATAAATCTAATCCGTTTCCAAACACACACACAAAACTTGCCTTGGTACACCACTTCTTTCTCAAGCGGTTACCTAGCTCATCACCATCTCCCTCAGGCATTAGTGGCACCCGACGGGGTTTTCATAAGTCTTTGAAATCATTTCTTTTCCGACACCATGCATATTCCCATCCGATTTGCGTAGCAACTACATAGCATCCGAACTACATCCCACCCGTACAACCCTCATAGGAAGGTAGGGTCATGCACGATGCAAGTATCAACGAGGAAGTAACAAAGCTAACCCACCACGATGGTCATCGTTTCATTTATGATTCGATCCAACAAATAAAGTGCCATGTGCCATGCAAAAAGGGTTTCTTAAACATGGTTAAAGGGTACTTGCCTCGCTCTGAAAAATCTTCGAGGTCTTTACAAACTTTTGGTCCAACTCCGAGCACTTCGTCTACTTCATCAACTACTATCAAAAACCACCACAATAAACAACACGACAAGCAGAGAAATAAAAGTGTCATAAAATATGAGTTTTAGTTTTCTTGGACACCTCTTGTCACAAGAAAAATACCTGAAGTGTTTCTACTTGAGTTGGATCAACAATGATTTTTAAAATGTGGAAATGGAGGAACTAATGATTTTATAAGAAGTCCAAAAAATATTTTAACAAAAATTAGTGAATGGACTCATCAAATTGGGCATGATTTAAGAAGATTTTGGAAAGTGGTTTCACTTGATTTGGAGTTGGGAAGATTTTCTTATGATTATTCTAAGATGAGATGAATGGGAAATGGATGTATTTATTTGATCTATCAGAATTAATGCATGGTAAAATGTTAACCGTGGCTTGATAAATAGGGCATGATGTTTATATCACCTAGAAATTGGAATCACTCTATTGGAATTTGATTTGAATGCTCTAGAATTTTTACAAGGAGGGATTTAACAGTTCAAATTTTATTTTGAATTTGAAAACAACAAAAAAGTTTGCTAAAAAATGAGCAATGCACATATTTGGATAGGACAAGATTTTAGAATCAATTAGGAATGTGATCAATCAAATTTGGAGTTGAAGTAAATTTATTATGAATTAATCCATTTCTCTGCTAAAAAGAAAATAGAGAAAAGGGAAATTACCAAGATGGGCCTAAGCTACGCCGTGAGCGTATCTTAGCACCATAGCGCACTGGGCCGGCAGTTGCTCAGCCATGCACACGAAGTTGGTGACATAGAAGACGTACTCCTCGGAGTACGTATCGTCTACACAGAGGCGGGAGACGATGGTGGCACCTCCAGTTAAATTGCATGGCCCGGCCGCTAGTTCAATGATGGTGGGGCCCGCCTGTCGGGTCCTTCCCCAACCTCCCGCTCAATAAGGGGAGAGGTAGGGAGGCAAGGCCGACGCGTGCACATGCGTCAGTCTGGCGGTAAACGACATCTCCGGCGATGCTCTGGCCGCCGGAGTTCTCGGGATCGAGCTCCACATCCGTATGGGTGGTCTTAGGCCGTGGGGAGGTCAAGGTTGACTGAGACATCGACAATGGCAAAAACTGCATTGGCATTGATTGTCATGGCACCATGAGCCCGGGGAGAGGAAAATGGAGCATGTGAGGGGCTTGCGGCGATGCATGAAGCGCTCTGGTGTTGCTCAACACAGAGGAGGGGCTTGGGGGAGCTTGAATTTGAGCGCAGGCCAAGGGGGCAATGCTGGCCGTGGGGGAATGAAGAGGGGACGAGAGGACAAACGGGTGGTATAAGGTGGTTCATGGGAGGGTGAGAGATCCAAGGGAGAGCAGATGGGAGCCTAGGGCTGACTTATATGGTTGGGCTACGAGTTCATCATGGACGACGTCCACGACCAGGGCTCAGTCATTGCTAGGGGTCATGGGGGCGCGGTCCATGACCAGGGAAAAGGAGAGAGAGGAGCCAAAGGAGGTAGAGGCATGGTCATGTGAGCTAGCTCATTGGAGCTCTCAGGGTGGATGGCACGCGTGCAAGGGGAAGCCAGTAGAGGGATAGAGAGGAGGGGGCCGACCGACAAGTATCTCTCGGATGCCGTGGCCATCTCAGGGGACATGATGCAGAGGCCTGAAGTGGTCGGGGACCTAGATTGGTGGTGGCTATAGTGCTCTGGTGCACTGTAGTGCACTCCAGAGCACCCAAATGGCATGCCTTTGGCATTTTGCGCTCATCCACTTGTGTCAACCAGGCCTAGGACGGAGTAAATAAAGTGTGGACATCATTGGATGCTGCTGGGGGTGCCTTGGTTCAGAACGAAAGCCAAGAGGGGGAGAAAGGATGATGTCCACGGGGTAAAAGGAGGGTTTTACCATATGAATAATTAATCTATTGCCATGGTATTGCTAGTGGAGATTGAGGGTAACTAGGTGACACTATGATAAAACTTAGGGGTGAAGGAGAGTAGTAGAAGGGGTCAAAATAGGCCTTTTATCAATCTACCAGAAGGTGTTTGATGAATGTTTGGCCAAGTTAAGAGATCCTACTAGCCATGATATTTAACAGTGTCAATTTGTATATGGAAATGAGGTTGAGCACCAAATTTGGGATTAAATGATGAAAGTTGCCAATGTAAACTTTATAAAGCCTAGAAATGGGCAACATTGGTTTTGTTTAGATCTGTCTAAGATAAATTTTTCTACCTAATGCACCACTTGGTGTGGTGGTCTTATTTGGGGTTTATAACATGCCCAAAAAGTTTGGAACCAAATGGGGAAACTTGATAATGCAATAATTCCCAATTCTAGAAATCAACAAAAATGGGTTTCGGGGAATTTAGACAAGTGGATATGTTGTCCTTGTTGCACTACTTGAGCTAGATGTATTATTAGAGAAGTTTGAGAACAATTGGAGACGCTTGAAAACATGGACTTGCTCAAATTTGGATCTCAATAATTGGGATTGAGATGAAACTTGGCAAGATTATCACATATATCATGTGTGGCTTCCTAGAATTTTCCTGGAATTATTTGAGAATATTTCATATGGAAATATTTGAAATACTCAAAAATACGTAGAAAGGGGTTTGGAGGGTTTTGTCCAATATTTTGAACATGACCATGTGTTCAAGCTCTTATATATGGAAAATATATGTCCACTGAATTTCCCTAAATTTATCGAATATTTTGAAAGCATTAAAAATAATTTTCCCCTATTAAAGACCATTTTTTCCTTAAAAAGGCAGTTAAAATAAAATAGGAAAATAACTTTTAAAATAATATTTTTGTTGTTTTGGGAAGTCTTTCTCATAACAGAATCCAAATAAAATATTTGGGGAAAAACAACTTCCCGATTTTGAGGACTTGTAGTACAAACCTGAATTTAGGGTTTTCTGAAAGCTTAAATTAAATAAAACCTTTTTGCCGAAAATATTATTTTGTAAAAATATTTTTCTATGCTATACACATGGCATGGTCATTGGTCAAAGATTTGGATCAAGGAGATGAGTCTAGAAAGAGAGAGGATTTTTTGTGAATCTAAAAGACAAACAAGCACACAAGCAATCACAATCAAGTCAAGTATCATAAGCACACAAAAGTTTTAATTGGTTCTAATTTGTGAGCTATGTTTATTTAGACACATCTTTGTATTGTTGACACTAAGGATAAAACAATGGGTTTAATTCATATTAGTTGAGTTCTCTTTGTCTACATCATGTGATTGTTCTCCAAGCATTACTCTATTTTACTTAATACTCTAGATGAATGTTGGATAGCGGTTGATGGGCGGAGTAATTGTAATAGGTTCAGGCAGGAGTCGGTCTATTTGCTTATGTACGCGATTCCTATATACACATGATTATTTCCATGAATATCACATAACTATGCGCTTTTCTATCAATTGCCCAACAGTAATTGTTTACTCACCGTATGCTTACTACATGAGAGATGCGACTAGGGAAAACTATTGCCCGGGTCTACTTTATTATATATTTACAAACTCTACAATCCACTTGCTGCATTTATTTACTTATTATTTATTTTCAATTATCAACTATCATCTACACACTTCATTTTATTGCAAAAAAACAAGTCCAAGGGGATTAACATTCCTGTTGCCCGCATTGGGTACAAGTGTTTGCTTCTTTGTGTGCAGTCGCTGAAGACAGGCCTTGCGTGTTACTCCTATTAGTTAGATAACCCTGGTTCTCACTGAGGGAAATAATTACCTATATTGTTCTGCATCACTCGTTCCTCTTCACGAAAAACCGAACGCAGATCACAAGTATCAGCAAGGACTTTTGGAGCCGTTTCCACGGAGTATCTTCAACCTAGTATCAAGTAGCTTCACACACATTATCTTTCAATTGTTCCAATTTTTATTTACTATTATATTTTTCTTGCTTCGTAAAAATCAAAAATACAAAAATACTTTTCTTTTCTCGTCACTAGTTTATTTCCTTGTTTGCTTGCTACATTACTTCTTTCTTTGCTAGTTTACTTGTCCTACTTGTTACTTTGCTTGCTCAATTACCATGTCTAAAGATACTACTAAGTTGTATGAATTTTAAAATACTAATAATAATGATTTAACTGGTACTCCTATACCACCCGCCACTAGTGTAGAGCCTTATGATATAAATGTTGCTTTGCTGAATTTAGTGACGAAAGAACAATTTTCGGGAAGTCCTAATGTGGATCTCGCTGCTCATCTTAACACCTTTGTTGAACTATGTGATATGCAAAATAATAAGGACATTGGTATTGATTTTGTGAAATTGAAATTATTTCCTTTTTTTATGAGATAAAGCTAAATCTTGGTTCTCATCTTTAACACACAATAGTATTGGAACATGGGATAGGTGTGAAGATGCTTTTATTACCAAGTATTTTCCTCCTGCTAAGATCATCTCCCTTAGAAACCAAATCATGAGTTTTAAATAAATGACCAAGAATATGTTGCACAAGCTTGAGAGAGGATGAAATCGATGATTATAAATTTCCCTACTCATGGTTTTAACTGGTGGATGATAATCCAAAATTTATATGCTGGACTAATTTTGTGTCTAGAAGTCTTCTAGATTATGTTGCACGTGGTACTTTCATGGAGGTGACACTATGAGATGCCACAAAACTACTGGATAACATCAATACAAACTACTCTCAATTGCATAACGAAAGAGCTCCAACTGGTAAGAAGGTAAATTCTGTTGAGGAAATAACTTCTTTGAGTGAAAACATTGATGCTCTTATGACTATCATTGCTAGTAAAAATGCTTGGGTTGATCCTAATGGCATGACCTTGTCTACTTTGATTGATAAAAATGATAATGACATTGATTTGAATTTTATCTCTGAAGCAATTTGAATAACAATTCTTATAGAGGTAATTTCAATGCTAGGCCTTATCCCGGTAACTCCTCTAATAGTTATGGCAACTCTTATGCTAATTCTTATGGAAATCCTCCTACGAGTAATAATAAGTTGTCCTCTTATCTTGATAACACCATTAAATAATTCATTAGTTCTCAAAAAGTTTTCAATGCTATGGTAGAGGAAAAGATGCATAAAATTGATGATTTGTCTAGGAACATGGATATGATTGTTGTTGATGTGGAAACTCTTAAAAATAATAAATTCCCACCAAAGCATGATTTTAATGATACTATTAAATATATCCAAATATCTACAAATGAAAGTAAGTCTAACACCCCAAAATTTTAGCCCTGTTTTTAATTATTAAATTTTTTGCTAGGGTTATTTAAATTTTTCTCTTTGGGTTTTCTGCTGATTCAAACCCCTTCTTTTCTTGGTTTTATAAATAGTTCTTCCTCAAATGAGAGATTTTAATTTTTTTTACTTAAGTGTTGACTCAAGTGTTATTCACTTCATTTCTAATCCAAAGAAGTCTTTTTATAAACATATTATTTTAAGCTTTATTTATTCAAAACTGGCTTTTAAATTTTCTTAAGGATTCAATCTGAACTCGAACCATTTGGTAACTTCTTTTAAAAATTCCACAAAAACTTGGTAGTGACCTAATATGTTTCTGGATCAATTTTATGCAAAAATATAGATAAGTGTTTTGGAAAAATTTGAGCATATTATTTTATTTTGCATTCTGGTCCAATTGGAGTTTTGTACTACAACCCCTAGATATACTTCTTCAAAAATTCTACAAAAATTTGGAGTGGTCAAGGAGTTCATATAATTTAGTTTTATGTAAAAATCCACTATTGTGTTTTGAAAATTTTGAGCACCACATCCTGATTACTATTCTGGACCAGTTTTGTAGTTTGCACTACAACCCTATTATTTCCTTTCCAATGCCTTTGAAATTTTTGTGCTTGTAGTAGACCCTGCAAGACCCTTAAGTCCAAGAGATCAGCCACTTTGTGTTTAAGCAAGCCCGTGTTTTAATCAACCAAATTGTTGTTCAAATTTGTTTTTCGCAAATTATTGCACTAACAAGTTTTTCTTTTTCAAAACCTAACGTAGCCATCATTGCTAGTGTCCAGAGAGACCTCAATCTGGAAACTTTGGTGGTGAGAAACCCCCTCTAGATGTCCGTGGCTTCTTGTCGAACACCTTGCATCCCTTACCAGATTTGGCATGTTGTTTAGTTTTTGTGAAGAAGTTGCCCCAATAACCAAACCTTTATGTCCATAGGATCCCTGGTGAAACCCCTAGACAGCCTGTCAAGTTTCACTATGATTGGAGCGTCTTGTTGAGGCTGGGCATTTCGCCGAGAACCTCAAGGGCATGCCAAGAGGGTGCTCCAGAGCACGACTTTTGTAGCCAGAGCACCCGAGCCACCGAGTCTCAGTATTTTCCCCCTTGCTGTCCGAAAGGGCCACAACACCCCGGTCTATCGCACGTGTTCTTCGTGGTGTACCTACTGCCCCTGCTGTACCCCCTAGAGCACTGCGGCCGTGCCGACCACCGATGCCAACAACAGACGCCCAACGATGCAGCACCGCCCGAGCCGCCCCCGTGCGTCACGTGCCCTCGAACCACCCTGCATAGTAACTGTGTGTGACAAGCCCTGCTTGCCTGCCTCTGCTGATCCTGTGCGGCCACAGACGATGACACCGACAATCTTATATTCGGTCATCGTAGAACCGATGTCCCGCAGCTATAAATAGGCCCCTGGAGGTGCATCGTAGCTCACACAAGCTCTCTGGCAGCCGTAGAAAACCTCCCTTTCCTCCATTTCGACCGGAGTCGTCGTCTTCTCTGTCTCCGGTCAAACTTCGGCCGCTACCACTCCGACCAAATTCGTGGCCAGCTGTGCCCCTCCGGCACCGTTTTTCCTTGGAATGGAATCGGGTGAGTATGGTGATCGTTTTCCCCCTCTGTGGTGAGCTCAAGGTAGACCGTGGGCGAAGCCCCTGGCAGGCCCGCGCCGCCGTCCGCCGGCTCTGTAGCTACCAGAGCTCCCTCGCTCCCCGGAGGCCGTGACACCCCTCCCCAGAGTCACCTTGGAGCCCTGAGCACGAGGATGCCCTTGGATACGAGGTTGATGGCCCAGTCACCGGCGAACCTCACCGGAGTCCCCATCTCCCCTCGGCCAGAGGAGGGAGAAGACCGGTTTGACCGAGTCAAGCCTGCCTGTGGGCCCCGGGCGTGAGCGACACGACCAGGCCAACACCCGCGTAAGTGTTGACGCCTTCGGTCAAGTACGCCTCCCCCTTGCGCTTACGTATTCAGCACCGAATCGTTTTCCTTTTTTTGTTTTAATTTTAAAAATAGAACTTTGACCCAACTTTGACTGGCTCTAACTCCTAAAATAATAGTCCAAATGAGTTGATTCTTTTTCTCACCTCTTCCAAATTTCATCTAGTTTATTTTAGTGTTTATTTGATAATTTTCTAAAACAATTTTATGTACTGTTTTGTATTTGTGTGTTAATTAGTATATTTTCAAAATATAGGCTATGTTGAGAGGAGCAGAAAACTTGCGAAAGTTTTGAAGTGAAACCCTACCTCTCTACACTTGGAAGGAAAGCATCCTAAACCTTGACATGTGTTGGTTATGTGCGTTTTTGTTTCTTAAAACAAACACTATGGTTATGTTAGTATTGACGGTATTTCATTTGATGATCGTGCATATGGCTTTATGTGTGAAAGTATGATGATTGCATGAGTGAGATGGGTAAGTTAGAAGTCATATATTTCTGCCACACATGCCACACATGAAGAGAGTCGGTGTATCGGGGAGATATGACTATGGGATTGACATCTGGTGGGACGAGTATGGTCAGCGAGGCATGAGGGGCATGATAGGTAGTAACTCTGTCCATGGTGGTGAAATCCTTTTATTTTCCTAATCATGCGGGGAATAACTTAAACCTCCCGAGTTGACCGTAGATCGAGTCTTGTCAGTATGTCACCTTAACCCATTAGTGCTGCCACGATCTTCCCGAAAGGGGATATGGTTCAGTAGGTCGTAAACCTATTATCAGGTACACACCAAGTAGAGGGGCCAGGATGAAGGTATCCACGGCCATGGACCAAATCCAGTCATCCGGTCAAGGGGCATGGGTGTTTCCGGTCTGGGACCGAGAGGGGAAGAGCTCTCCCCTAGTAGCGTGCGGTATAAATTTGATCCCATGCTAGTCGAGGTTGGAGCCTCCCCGTATTAGGGTTCTTCGCTGGCAGCGTAGTTCGAGTGATATCGGTCTTCGCGGGAGAAGAATGGGTGTGTAATGGTTCTGAGTGTTTACTTCTAAAATACCATACGCGGGATTAGTCCGAGTAACTATCTAAACCCGTGGGTTGTGGGTAAAGAGTACACCCTCTGCAGGGTCAAAACTATTCGAGTAGCCGTGTCCACGGTCAAGGACGACTGATTGACTAGTCAAGTGTCGGTTTGAGTGTCGGTCTTTGTAGGTAGTTAAAGAATTGTGAGATAATCAGGAAATATGGTGGATGATTATAAACATTATTTTCTGTGGACTAAACCCTATGATTATGATTGTTGAATATTCCTGGGACGGTTCTACCTGCTGGATATTCTTTATTTATTATCATTTCATATAAGCCCTTTATGAGGTTTTGCTGAGATGCCCGACTTCGGCATGTTTATTAGTTCATATAAGCCCTTTATGTGGTGTCGCTTAGACGTCCGACTGCGGCATGTTCATTATTTCGTATAACCCCTTTATGTGGTGTCGCTTAGACACTCGACTATGGCATGTTCGTTATTATTTTATTCAAGCCCCGTATGTGGTGTCGCTCAGACACTCGACGGAGGCATGTTTTATATCACATACGTAAATTTTACTCTTGTTGATTGTTGTCACATCCCTAGCTACCCTTGATGATTAGCAAGATTGTGCTCATATTTTCATTCTTGCATTAAAAGTGAAAATGGATATAAAAGAGAAAAACCCTAGCAACTCTATATTCAAAACAATTCAAACTTGTGACAAATCAATGAACCCAAAATGGCCTTCATAAAATTCCATCATTTTTGATAAATATTGGAAACAACAATTGAGGGGTGGAATTATTTAAAAAAATACTTTTGGCATTTTATTTTAAACACAAAAGCCACTGAAATCAACTATATATTTGATTTCAAATATTTCAGAGTTTCATAAAATGTTGAATGTTTTATATGGGGTTGGGAATATTCCAAATAACACCTCAGCGTTATTTATACTATTTTACAATTAGTTTAGAGCCAAAAAATGAAATGAAACAAATGTTAGGAAGAATAAAACAGAAAATAGAAAAGAAAGAAAAGAGAAAACGCTTACCTGTCGCTCACCTGGCCCAAGCCCATCCCCTTGCTGTCGTCTTCCTCTTGATAGTCGGCACCACGAGGTGGCCGCCGCCTCCTCCGACGAGGCCACGCACCTGCGTGCCTGCGTCGACCCTCCCCGCCACACTGGCATGGAGGGATAAGCCTCCCGCACTCGTTCCCATCCTCTCCCCCTCCTCACTCGCCCCCCTACGCCTCTCTCTCTCTCGGCCGCCATTGGA
This sequence comes from Hordeum vulgare subsp. vulgare, assembly GCF_904849725.1. Taxonomy (NCBI): domain Eukaryota; kingdom Viridiplantae; phylum Streptophyta; class Magnoliopsida; order Poales; family Poaceae; genus Hordeum; species Hordeum vulgare. Next base: position 345,556,128 of record NC_058524.1, on the reverse strand, counting down.
GCGAGCTCGAGCTCGAGCTCGCCATCATCTCTGGCCTCCTCGAGCCTCTCTGAGCATGTCGTTCGCTCCGCCTCATCGAGCTTGTCATCCCTGCCAAAGGAGAAGAACCCCCGAGCCCTACATCGCCAGATAGCCGTCGTCTTCTTCCTCGGGTCGCCGTTGATCGCCGCCGTTGTTCTCCCTCTCCAAGCCGTCCCCGAGCATGCTTTAGACGCCTCTGCAATCCCCGTGAGCCCAAGGTGCTTTCCCCCTTGTTTCCTCCCTCGATCCCTTGCCCCAGGCCCCGATTCCATCGGAGCCCGAAGAGATCTGCCGCGGGAGCTCGTCGCCGGTGATGCTCCGATGATCGGTTCATCATAGGAGCCAATCCCTGATCCATTTGCCCCCTATATCGATGACCTCGACATTTCCCGAGCTCCGGCAACTGCCGAACTCATCGCCGACGTTAGCTCTGGCCGTTTCAGCCCGTGAGACTAGCAAAAATGGATGCGCCATCGAATGGCTGTTCCCCTGTGCCCTTCGCCTTCCTTTTGGTTGCCAGAGGAGCAATCCTGAAGCCCTCCGCCATCCCCGGAGTCACCGGAGGCTCGCGCCGGTGGGTTTGCCCCATCGCCGGTTGGTTTGACCCCTAGGTCTATGACAGGTGGGGCCAGCCCCCTGAGTAATTAACTTTAGGTTAATAAAAATAAATGATTAATTAAAACCCTAAACAGTCATTGACAAGTGGGCCAGCCCCTATTAAATAACACATTAATTTAAAGCTTAACTGGAATTTGACCAGAGTCACTGACTAGTGGGTCCCACTGGTCAGGTTTGACTTTCAACGGCCACTTGGACCTGCTGATGTCATGCTGATGCATTAATACTAATTCTGTATAATAATAATTCCGGAAGAAGTGCAAAACTTTGGAATTAAATATAACTCCAAATTTGACAAATAATATATGCAAATTGATTAGTAAAATTCGATGAACACAATGGTGCTACTTTCATGCATGACAAACAAAGTTATGAAACAACATCAGGTCAAATAAATTAAATGAATATGATAAATATATGATTTCAACTAATATTTGAATTTGAATTCAAATCACCATCATCCTAAAAGTTTGATAGCCACACTAGCTCCTGCTACATTTCATTTCATTCCAAGATCATGCATCATATTTTGCATATGAATGGTATTGATTGTTGTTATTATTTCGGTAGGATCTGCCCTTCCAGATACGTCTGATTTTTCGACTGACAGATTTAATCCCCTCTGTTGAGCAACAAGGGAAGCACCCTTTTGATCATCCCGATATAACCCCATGTACTTGCTCCTGCTCCCACTTATTGCATTAGGACAAAGTATTTCAAATAATTTACTTCGGTAGCTGAACCTATTCCTTTGCATGACTTGTCATTGTTACAGTAAATAGCCAAACCTTGCAACCTAGCATACCTGGTAGTTGCTTGAGCCATGGTGTGCTTTTCCTGCTATGCTTGCTATGCCAAGAGTTGTGTCAGGTCTGTTTCATATGGGTGATGAACATGAATGGATGAATGTGTTCTAGTGACTAAGAATAAGTGTGGAACCTGATTTGGTAAAGGTACCAATGAAAGGCTATGTAGGAGTACATGCCTCGTTGTTTCATTGGAACCGTCCTTAGGAACTGAGTTCCGTGTATGTAATCCAAGACGTGTTACTACGACATGCTGGGCCATAAAATATGACCCCGCTCGACTTATTAATCGCCTAGTACTCGGTCCAGGAGTTGCAAGTAGTTTCTGCTGTTTATAGTCATGCTGGAGGCCGTGCATAGTGCTGACCTTAGAAGTGGGCTATGATGCGGTAGGCAGTGGCACGGTGTACCAAGTGGCACCCGGATGGTGGGCTTGGGAACCCTGCGCACATCGTTTGGTGCCCTGGCGGAAACCTCGTCCGGACTTCTGTGCGGGTTCACCCTCAAATAAGCGATGGACGTGGACTAGGTATTAGTGTGGTTAACGGTCGTGGCCGACTCCCTTGCTGGGCTTCCGCTTGAAGGTTCCGAGGTGCATGTCGTGCACATAGCGATAAGTGGCGAGAGTGTGTGTGAAGAAGTACACCCCTGCAGGGTTATGATCTATTCGAATAGTCGCATCCGCGGATATGGACTACTTGGAGACATATGTTGTTCATAGATAACTTTAATGGCTACTCATAAAAGTATCAAGATAAGCGTGAGTATAATGTATGGCATTTCCGTAGGGAGAAAGAAAGGAGTTCATGATAGTGTATTGTTGTGGTGGTAGTGGACTCGTGTACGACTTATCAAAGTTGTTAAAACTATTTAAAATTGTAGTCTAGTCTAGCCAAGAGTCAAAGTTGGCTTGCTGCATGAAACACCACAACCCCCTTTGTTCATACATGTGCATGAGTAGATAGATATGTTCTAAAGTCTTGCTGGGTACTTTTGTACTCATGTTTGCTTAATAAATGTTGCAGAGGATACCCACGAGCCAACAGGTGGGTTCTTTCTAGACATCGATGATGACGAATAGCTGGTGTCGCAGCTACGACCTGGCCCCTTTCCGAAGGGATCTGTAGATAGTCAGGCTTTATGCCTTTTCCCTTTCATCTGTCTGTACTCAGACAACTTTTATGCTTCTGCGTGGTTTGTATAACTCTGCTTGTATGACTTGAGTGTCGGGTCATGTGACCCCTGCCTGTATGAACATATTATGCAAGACTCTTCCGAGTCTTCTAAATAAATGTTGTATTGTTGTATGGTTATTTGTGATGCCATTTTTGTATCTATGCATATCGAGTATGTCATGCGTACGTGTGATGCACTATGATATGTATGGGATTCGACACCTAGTCATATGCCCTTAGTAGCTCTCTATACAGAGAAATTCCCCTTTGTGCTTCCAATGAGCCCTGGTAGTTCGCTACTACTCCGGACACATTGGTTGACCGGCATGTATCCTTCTTTGTTGTTGTGTCTGTCCCTATGGGGAAATGTCACGCAGTGTAATGGAGTCCTTGTAGCTTGCTACGACTCGTCTACACTTGATGATGACCGACACCTGCTTTGCTAGGTTATGTATGCATGTCCCTGTACAGTCGAGCCACTTGAGTTTATGACTTGATATGTCGACCCGGGTTCTTTGACATTGGAATGCTAGCTACACAAATGCATACGTGAGTCAAAAGGCGCAAACGGTCCCGGCTAAGGTAAGGTGGCAGCCGTGGGGTTAACCGTGCGTGAGACCGCAAAGGGATGCAATGTGTTACAGGCTGGATTCCTATGGTTTAGGATCGGGGTCCCGACGACGTTGGTATCAGAGCCTGACTGACTGTAGGATTACCAAGCCAAACTGGTCGAAGTTGAGTCTTGAAATGCTTTAGTTATATATAAGGGAATTGTTTGTGGAAGGGAACGTAAGATTCTTGCTTCTCTTCTCAAGTCATTCTTTTTTGGTCATCCTCGTCTTTTCTGCGGGGATTAAGAACTAGGTTACTTATCCATCTCTCAGGATCGCATTTTACTAATCGCTAGATTGTAGGAAAACGGTTCAAGAGTTAATCCGAGTTTCTTTTGTTCCAAGGAAAATAAAATAAGTTTTGACGACCATGGAATTAAACTTGATAGTTGAGTGGTTATGATATCCTATCTTAAGTGGGTTGTCCCAAAATTGTTTTTGAGCATTTACAGCCGTTATGCTGCCCAATTTTATCTCCAGAGCTCTAATGCCTCTTGCATTACTCTCTATTTCATATGCCTGGCCGTCCTTCTCGTCACGTGGTTCGTGTGACTAGGTGCATTGATGTGTCGGGTCACACGGCCATGCTGATCAGGATGATGTCAGTAGCCGGTTACCGCTGGTACCCAGAGTATACAGTGGAGGAGGAGTACCGAGATTTCAACCAGAGTTAGTACCTGTGCACTGTTAGGGTATTCCAAGATTACCCTGGAGCCGAGGAGCTGATCCATTGGTCTTATGGATTGGGGGTTACTGTTGACGTGGCGGTACAAGATGTTACCTATTCAATGTCGACCACGATGAGAGCTAGACATGCACTGTTGCAAAATTCAGAGTTCTGCTATGTTACCGCCTCTCAGCCAGGAGAAGAAGGATACCTCAATGGGGTCTACTTTGATTCCTCTATGGAGGATCCGCTGCTGCAGTTCACTGCTGAGATGTTAGAGAATAGGGACAGAGATGCTCGTGCCCTTCGTATGGAGCTCTATGCTACTCGTGCCCGTTTGTGGACAGCCTTGACACAACTCGCACTCGTAGTCCATACAGGGTATGGAGATATGGAGATGTTGAACCCCGTTAGGACTCATCTTCCAGCTCATGTTGACTGGCCTTCTATAGGAGGTGCCACCCCTCTTTGGGGACCTCTACTACCACCTGTCAGGGGACCAAGGCCACACCCGTGTCCTTACGGTTCCCAGGGGTCTAAGGCTCGAGTATTTCCTGATCCGCAGGTTGAGCTCCCAGGCCATGGAGGCAACCTTTATGAGATGTTCAATGCGGATGCTTGAACCCATGAGTGGAAGAGTAGTATGGTAGTAGTTGTACTTCCACAGTCCTGTGTGTCTTATGGAATATGCCTATGTCGTGAGATGAGTTCCGGAGGCATAGATAAATAATCTATAGGAAGCCTGGAAAGCCTCTGATGAGTATTATCATCTTTTTAGTAGTTTGCTCTTCGGTTTGAGGTTGTACCGAACTATGTAATGGTATGTATGAACCATGGTGTATATATAGCACTTGCTTGTTACCATGTTGTTCGGATGTTCATTTCCGCATTCCATGTGTTCAGTGCATTCTTAATCCATGGTTAGTATTGATGTTGATATTAGTCTAAGATGTGAGTTTGTTTGCGAGGATGGTGTTTACCATGCTGAACCGTGCCTCTACCCATGAGCAGGGAGAAGGTAGTCAGGCATCATAGGAGGAACTGCCTCACCCGCCTTCTCTGGCGGAAGTTATGCTTGAGGCGGAAAGAAACAAGCGAGAGACCAACCGTCTGCTAGAACGTATTGAGAAAAACATGCCTCGTTAGCCATGAAATGATGCAGTGTCTCCCAATGACTTTGTGAAGATGAATCCCCCGAACTTCCATCACTCCGTCGATCCTCTCGATGCTGATGACTGGTTGAGCAGTATATCGCGCAAGATATGCTGTGCAAATGTTTCTGAGGCCGACAAGGTGACCTTTGCTGCGTACTTTCTGGAACGCCCCGCCAATATGTGGTGGGAGAATTTTGGAGCTATGCGTCCTGCCGGACCAGCAGCCACATGGGCAGATTTCAGTGCAGCCTTCTGTCTGCATCACATCCCAGAGGGTCGGATGAATGCTTATAGCCGCGAGTTCTATAATCTCGCTCGCTACACAACTGAAGAGGTTTCAACTGATGCCAAGAAGCAAGCCAGATTCCGCAAGGGTCTCAGCCCCGAACTTCCTCGTGACCTGCCCCTTCATGAATGTACAATTTTTGAAGCTCTTGTCAACAAGGCGATCAGTGCCGAGATTGGTCATACCGACTATGAAGCCACGAAGAAGCACTCTCACGATTCGCGCTCCTCATCTGGTTCCGCGTTTCCGAAACGCAAGTTGTGGGTCCCGAATAGCTCTCTGCCACCAAGATATACCCCGAGGCCATCCTATGTGGCGCCTCAGGCGAACCAGACCAACCCTCCAGCAAAGACCTATGGTGGTCCAGCTAGCAATGCTACACCACGTGCCAATCAGGTGATCTGTTACAAGTGTGGAGAACCAGGGCACTATTCACGAGAGTGTCCCCAGAATATAGGTGCCAAGCAACCTGGAAAGTCCATTGAGCAAGGCAAGTCGGGCAAAGCATATTATGTGAAGCCAACTCCTGCGCGTGGCCGCGTGAATTATGTTTCAGCAGAAGAAGCTGCAGAGGATCCCGACGTCATTTTGGGTACGCTCCTTGTCAATCATCACACAACGTTTGTTCTTTTTGACACTCGGTCATCTCATTCCTTCATTTCCGAAAGTTATGCGCAGTTGCATAACACGTTCTTTTGTGATATGTGAATCCCGTTAGTTGTCCAAACCCCAGGTAGTAAATGGCAAACTTCTAGGATAAGTTATGACAATGAAATCCTAGTAGACAGGCTAGTTTTTCTAGCATCATTGATACTCCTGAAATCCTCAGATATCAATATCATCTTGGGTATGGACTGGATGTCAGCTCATTATGGCAAGGTTGATACCCATTCTAGAAATGTTCAGCTTACCCATCCCTCGGTTGAGATAGTTAATGTCTCAACTCGAGTTGCCAAATGCCAACTCTATTCCCTCAATGCTAGTCCTCTTCCAGAACTTGAAGACATTCCGGTAGTCCGTGACTTTCCGGATGTTTTTCCAGAAGAACTGCCAGGAATTCCACCTGACATGGATGTGGAGTTTGTGATAGATCTTGTTCCAGGAACTGTCCCAATAGCCAGAAGTCCTTATAAGATGGCACCCTTGGAGCTAGCCGAACTTAAGAAACAACTAGATGAGGCCTTGAATAAAGGTTTCATTCGTCCTAGCTCTTCCCCTTGGGCTTGTCCCGTCCTCTTTGTTAAGAAGAAAGATGGAATGGATAGGATGGTTGTAGATTATCGACTAGTTAACCTGGTCACCATAAAGAACAAGTATCCACTCCCCAGGATTAACGATGTGTATGATCAGCTCGCTGGATCCTCAGTCTTCTCCAAAACGGATTTGAGGTTGGGTTACCATCAAATCAAGATCAAGAACGGGGACATTCCAAAGATGGCCGTTGTCACTTGTTATGGCCAATACGAGTACACCGTCATGTCCTTTGGTTTAACCAATGCCCCAACCACCTTCTCTCGCTTGATGAATTCAATCTTCATGCAGTATTTGGATAAATTCGCCGTGGTATACCTCGATGATATTCTCATCTACTCGAAGAATGAACAAGAACATGCCGAGCATCTAAGGCTGGTATTGATGAAACTTCGAGAGCATCGCCTTTATGCCAAGTTTTCAAAATGTGAATTTTGGTTACCAAAAGTGACCTATCTAGGCCACGTAATCTCTGGTAAGGGTATTGCTGTCAACCTCGAGAGAGTTCAAGATGTCCTTGATTGGACTCAACCTGAATCAGTAAGCAAGTTAGGAGTTTTCTTGGACTAGCAAGCTATTGTCGCCGCTTTGTCGAGAACTTCTCCAAGGTTGCAAAGCCTCTAACTGAACTCCTCAAGAAAGATAAAAAGTTCGAGCATAGCTTTCAGGAACTGAAAAGACGATTGACTTCCGCACCTGTGTTTCTACCACCAGATTTTCCTAAGGACTTTCTTATATATTGCGACGCCTCACGACAAGGATTAGGTTGCATTCTCATGCAAGATCATCATGTGATTGCATACACATATCGACAGTTGCGTCCAGATGAGGATAATTATCCCACACATGATCTTGAGTTTGCAGCTGTAGTCTATGCACTTAAAACCTGGCGACATTACCTTCTTAGTAATCGTTGCAGAATATTCACTGATCACCAAAGTTTGAAATATATCTTCACCCAGCCGTATTTGAATCTCAGTCAAAGACGGTGGGTTGAGTTGATCTCAGATTAAAACTTAGGGATAACTTACACCCCGGGGAAGGCCAATGTTATGGCTTATGCACGAAGTCGTAAGTCTTAATGTAACAGTCTCATGCTACAACGAGGTCAACCACATCTCTATGAGGAATTTCTGAAGTTAAACCTACACATTGTTCCTCAAGGATTCCTTTCTACCCTGGTGGCGAAACCTACTCTTAAGGATCAAATCATAGCTGGCCAAAAGCGTGATAAGGGTATATCACAGATCAAAGAGAATATTATTAGCGGAAACGCTAAGGGATTCTCTATGGATAATCAAGATGTTGTGTTCTTCCAGAACCGTCTAGTGGTTCCTAAGAATCTGCATCTGAGGCAGTTGATCCTTAAGGAGGCTCATGATTCTCCTCTCACCATTCATCCTGCTAGTACTAAGATGTATCAGGACCTACGCTAGAGGTTTTGGTGGACTAGGATGAAGAGAGAAATTGTTGAGTTCGTTGCTAACTGCGACGTTTGTCGTCGAGTTAAAGCGGACCATCAAAGGCCTACTGGCACCCTTCAACCTTTAGCTATTCCTGAATGGAAATGGGATAAAGTCAGTATGGATTTCATCACTGGATATCCCAAGACCAAGAAAGGAAATAATGCTATCTTTGTGGTCATTGACCGTCTTTCCAAAGTAGCTCATTTTCTTCCAGTTCGTGAGAGTATAACAGCTAGCCAGCTAGTAGAGTTATATATCTCTCGAATACTGTCTCTTCATGGTGTTCCTATGGAGATTAACTCAGACCGTGGGAGTATTTTTACTTCTCGCTTCTGGAAAGTTTTCAGAATGCCATGGGGACTCACCTATCTTTTAGCACTGCTTTCCATCCTCAATCAAGTGGTCAAGTAGAAAGAATGAATCAAATCCTAGAGGATATGCTCCGAGATTGTGTTATATCATTCTGTATGAATTGGGAGAAGTGTCTTCCATTCGCCCAATTTGCTTATAACAATAGTTATCAGTCAAGCTTGGGAAAAGCCCCTTTTGAAGTTCTCTATGGACGAAGATGTCGGACACCTCTTAATTGGTTAGAAACCAGAGAGAGAGACAACTCTTTGGTCCAGATATGATCCAGGAAGCAGAAGAGCAAGTTTGCATTATTCGTGAAAAGTTGAAAACATCCCAATCTCGTCAAAAGAGCCAATATGATCGTCATCATAAGGCTGTGACCTTTGAAGTTGACGAGAAGGCTTACCTTCGGGTTACAACTTTGAAGGGTACCAATCGCTTCGGTATCAAGGGCAAGTTGGCTCCTCGTTACATTGGTCCTTTTCGCATTCTTGCCAAACAAGGAGAATTTGCCTACCAGTTGGAACTTCCTCCGCATCTTCCCAAGGTTCATGATATTTTCCATGTCTCGCAACTCAGGCGTTGCTTTTCGGATCCTATCCGTGAAGTGGACCACGAAACGCTTGTTCTCCAAGATAACCTTTCATACCGAGAATACCCTGTTCGTATTCTTGATCAAGCTGAGCGTACCACTTGATGTCGAAACCTCAAGTTTCTTAAAGTTCAATGGTCAAATCATTCTAAAAAAGAGGCAACATGGGAAAGAGAGGACCGTCTTCGAATTGAGTATACCGCGCTATTCCCGACGACTTCCAAATCTCGAGACGAGATTCTTTTGAGTGGGAGTGAGTTGTCACATCCCTAGCTACCCTTGACGATTAGCAAGATTGTGCTCATATTTTCATTCTTGCATTAAAAGTGAAAATGGATATGAAAGAAAAAAAACCCTAGCAACTCTATATTCAAAACAATTCAAAGTTGTGACAAATCTATGAACCCAAAATGGCCTTCATAAAAGTCCATCATTTTTTATAAATATTGGAAACAACAATTGAGGGGTGGAATTCTTTTAAAAAATTCTTTTGGCATTTTATTTTAAACACAAAAGCCACTGAAATCAACTATATATTTGATTTCAAATATTTCAAAGTTTCATAAAATGTTGAATGTTTTATATGGGGTTGGGAATATTCCAAATAACACCCCAGCATTATTTATACTATTTTAGAAATAGTTTCGAGCCAAAAATAAAAATGAAACTAATGTCAGAAAGAATAAAACAGAAAACAGAAAAGAAAGAAAAGAGAAAATGCTTACGTGTCGCTCACCTAGCCCAAGCCCATCCCCTCGCCGTCGTCTTCCTCTTGCGAGTCGGGAGCAGGAGGTGGCCGTCGCCTCCTCCGGCAAGGCCATGCATCTGCGTGCCTGCCTGGACCCTCCCCGTCGCGCTGGCATGGAGGGATAAGCCTCCCGCACCCGTTCCCATCCTCTCCCCCTCCTCACTCGCCCCCCTGCGCCTCTCTCTCTCGGCTGCCATTGGAGCGAGCTCGAGCTCGAGCTCTTCGTCATCTCTGGCCTCCCGAAGCCTCTCTAAGAACACCGTTCGCTCCGCCTCATCAAGCTTGTCGTCCCTTCCAAAGGAGAACAACCCCCGAGCCCTGCATCGCCAGATAGCCGTCATCTTCTTCCTTGGGTCGCCGTTGATCGTTGTCGTCGTTCTCCCTCTCCAGGCCGTCCCCGAGCACGCTTTCGACGCCTCTGCAATCCCCGTGAGCCTAGTGTGCTTTCCCCCTCGTTTTCCCCCTCGATCCCTTGCCACAGGCCCCGATTCCACCGGAGCCCGACGAGATCCGCCACGGGAGCTCGTCGCCGGTGATGCTCCGATGATCGGTTCGTCAACCTAAGACCACGAGAAGTTTCAGCGTGCTGCGTAGATGCTGTAGGAGACAATCCCCGATCCATTTGCCCCTTGTATTGATGACCTCGACATTGCCCGAGCCCCGGCAGCTGTCGAGCTCATCGCCCGCGTTAGCTCTAGCCGTTTAAGCCCCTGAGACTAGCAAAAATGGATGCGCCATCGAGTGGCTGTTCCCCTGGTGCCCTCCAACGTCCTTTTGGTCACTAAAGGAGCAATCCCGAAGCCCTCCGCCGTCCCTGGAGTCACCGGAGGCTCGATGCCAGTGGGTTTGACCCCATCGCCGGTGGGTTTGATCCTCCTGGGTCTATGATAGGTGGGGCCAGCCCCCTCACTAATTAACTTTCGGTTAATAAAAATAAATGATTAAGTAAAACCCTAAACAGTCACTGACATGTGGGCCAGCCCCTGTTAAATAACTAATTAACTTAAAGTTTAACTGGAATTTGACCAGAGTCACTAACCAGTGGGTCCCACTGGTCAGGTTTGACTTGCCAGTTGGACCTGCTGATGTCATTCTGATGCATTAATACTAATTCTGTTTAATAATAATTCCAGAATAAGTGCAAAACTTTGGAAATTCATAGAAAATTCAATATAAGTCCAAATTTGACAAATAATATATGCAAATTGATCGGAAAAATTCAATGAACACAATGGTGCTACTTTCATGCATGACAAACAAAGTTATGAAAGAGCATCAGGTCAAATCAATTACATGAATATGATAAATATATGATTTCAACTAATATTTGAATTTGAATTCAAATCAGCGTCATCCTAAAAGTTTGATAGCCACACTAGCTCCTGCTACATTTCATTTCATGCCACGATCATGCATCATATGGCTGCATATGAATGTTATTGATTGTCGTTATTATTTCGGTAGGCTCTGCCCTTCCGGATACGTGTGATTATCCAACTAACGGATTTAATCCCTGTGCTGAGCAACAAGGCAAGCACCCTTTTGGTCATCCCGATATAATCCTATGTTCTTGCTCCTGCTCCCACTTATTGCATTAGAAAAAATTTATTTCAAATGCTTTACTTTGGTAGTTAAACCTATTCCTTTGCATGACCTGTCATTGTCACAGTAAATAGCCAAACCTTGCAACCTAGCATACCTGGTAGTTGCTTGAGCCATGATGTACTTTTCCTGCTATGCTTGTTATGCCTAGAGTTGTGTCAGGTCTATTTCATCTGGGTGATGAACATGAATGGATGAATGTGTTCTAGTGACTAAGAATAAGTGTGGAACCTGATTTGGTAAAGGTACCGATGAAAGGCTATGTAGGAGTACATGACAGGTTGTTTCATTGGAACCGTCCTTAGGAACTGAGTTCCGTGTATGTAATCCAAGACGAGTTACTACCACATGCTGGGCCCTGAAATATGAACCCACTCGACTTATTAATTTCCTAGTAGTCGGTCCAGGAGTTGCATGTAGTTTCTGGTGTTTATAGTCATGCTGGAGGCCGTGCATAGTGCTGACCTTAGAGGTGGGCTATGATGCGGTAGGCAGTGGCACGGTGTACCAAGTGGCACCCGGATGGTGGGCTTGGGAACCCTGCGCACATCGTTTGGGGCCGTGGAGGAAACCTCGGCCGGACTTTCGTGCGGGTTCACCCTCAAATAGGCGATAGACCTGGACTAGGTATTAGTGTGGTTAACAGTCGTGTCTGACTCCCTCGCTGGGCTTCCGCTTGAAGGTTGCCGAGGTGCATGACGTGCACATAGCGATAAGTGGCGAGAGCGTGTGTGAAGAAGTACACCCATGAAGGGTTATGATCTATTCGAATAGCCGCGTCCGTGGATATGGACTACTTGGAGACATATGTTGTTCATTCTTAACTTTAATGGCTACTCATAAAAGTATCAAGATTAGCGTGAGTATCATGTATGGCATTTCCGTAGGGAGACAGAAAGGAGTTCATGATAGTGTATTGTTGTGGTGGTAGTGGACTCGTGTACGACTTATCAAAGTTGATAAAACTATTTAAAATTGTAGTTTAGTCTAGCCAAGAGTCAAAGCTGGCTTGCATCATGAAACACCACAACCCCCTTTGTTGATACATGTGCATGAGTAGATAGATCTGTTCTAAAGTCTTGCTGAGTACTTTTGTACTCATGTTTGCTTAATAAATGTTGCAGAGGATACCCACGAGCCAACAAGGTGGGTTCTTCTAGACATCGATGATGATGAGTAGCTGGTGTCCCAGCTACGACCTCGCCCCTTTCCGAAGTGATCTGTAGATAGTTAGGCTTTATGCCTTTTACCTTTCATATGTCTGTACTCAGACAACTTTTATGCTTCCACTTGGTTTGTATAACTCTGCTTGTATGATTTGAGTGTCTGGTCATGTGACCCCTGCCTGTATCAACATATTATGCAAGACTCTTCCGAGTCTTCTAAATGAATGTTGTGTTGTTGTATGGTTATGTTGTGATGCCATTGTTGTATCTATGCATATCGAGTATGTCACGCGTACGTGTGACGCACTGTGATATGTATGGGATTCGACACCTAGTCGTATGTCCTTAGTAGCTCTCTATATAGAGAAATGCCCCTTTGTGCTTCCAATGAGCCCTGGTAGTTCGCTACTGCTCCGGACACATTGGTTGACCGACATGTATCCTTCTTAGTTGCTGTGTCTGTCCCTACGAGGAAACGTCACGCGGTGTAATGGAGTCCTTGTAGCTTGCTACAACTCGTCTACACTCGCTGATGACCGACACCTGCTTTGTTGGGTTATGTATGCCTATCTCTGTACAGTCGAGCCACTTGAGTTTATGACTAGATATGTCGACCCGGGTTCTTTGACATTGGAATGCTAGCAACACAAATGCATACGTGAGTCAAAAGGCGCAAACGGTCCCGGCTAAGGTAAGGTGGCAGCCGTGGGGTTAACCGTGTGTGAGACCTCAGAGGGATGCAATGTGTTACAGGCTGGATTCCTATGGCTTAGGATCGGGGTCCCGACAATTGCTTACTAATTTCTCAGTATGATTATAATTTCATTACTAGTACTTGAGAAGTACATCAGGGTTGACGAAGTATTGTGGTATTATTACAAGTGTATATTAACCCTGCCAATTTATGTTAGTTTCATGATGTTTGCGAGTACATTCAAAGTACTCAATGGCTTGTCCCTAACTATTTTCTTGGCTAGATTGCGTGCTTGGAGGGGAGGAACTCGATGATAAGCCCGGAACCAAGGCAGTGAAGATAGCATCCGCGTGAGATAGGAATTATCCAGATCAACTGTTCCCGTGGGAAATGGAGTCCAATAGATGTTGGAGATCCCCGAACCGCTTCCGCCATCAACCATTAGAAACCTTTTTCATGTACTCTATGGACCACCTCGGTCTTGTACTTCAATTTTGTAATTTTGCTTAGACATTTCAATCAAGGATTTGTGCACTAGCTAACAGTATTCCTCGGGCTGGTATGCATAAGGGCCATTTTGAAGGGAAATTAAAATCCCTGAAAAACCGGTCCTCACAGTAAGCATAGGACTGCTAAGTTGAAAGCTAAGCGAGAATTCTAAGAAAAAGCTCTTCCACCCATTTTTACCGAAATCATGATGAAGATCTTATAATGCTTGGTACTTATCCTATTGAATCTTTGTTTAATAATCTGAAAATAAATGACAAAGGAACTGGAGATGAGTCAACCCCAGCTAGAGGGAAGTCCCAATTGCTTGGAGGGTGATGATTATAATGATAAAACTGAAAAGGTGGGTTTGGAGAGGTTAAAACTTTACCAAGTTATGTGCCCACTATCTTGGATCACAAGGATTTTAAATATGACAGTTGCTCTTTGGCAGACTGTATTTCCTTGGTGCAATCCATTATTAGCTCACCTAATGCTTATGAACAAAATAAAGCTTTTACTCAACATATAGTCGATGCTATGGTAAAAGCCTATGATGAAAAACTTGAGTTAGAAGTCTCTATTCCTAGAAAGTAGTATGATGAGTGCGAACCTACTACTGAAATTAAGATCAAATAATATGAATGCAATGCTTTGTGTGACCTAGGTGCTAGTGTTCCAACAATACCTAAATCTTTATCTGATGTACTTGGTCTCACCGATATGCATGAGTGTTCCCTTAATTTAGATCTTGCGGACTCTACTATGAAGAAACGTTTAGGAAAAATAAATGATGTCCTCATAATTGCTAATATAAATTATGTGCTTGTAGATTTCATAGTTCTCGATTTTTAATGCAATCCATCTTGTCCAATAATACTTGGGAGACCTTTTCTACGAACATAGGTGCAATAATTCATAGGAACGAAGGAAACATACGGTTCCAATTCCCATTAAATAAAGGGATGGAACACTTCCTTAGAAAGAGCATCAAACCACCTCATGAGTCTATGACTAGGGATACTTATGGGTGGAGTGTCAAATATGACAACACTTGAATCATATCCATTATGCCTAGTTAGATGCGTAAAACAATAGCGCTAGTTGGGAGGCAACCCAATAATTATCTGAAATTTTTGTTTTTACTTACTGTTTGTGTGTGATAACATGATTATTGCCTTTTTAATAATTGTGTTTTTATGTTTTAATTAATGATTATTGCATGATAAGTAGAATTGATACGATGGAAAAACATAGACATTAGCCTCCACTGCAGAACTTATCTGATTTTTTACATAGTATTGTCATGCAAATTCCATCGGTGGTCCTAATGTTTCAGCATTTTTGGAGTTACATAAGTATGGTACTTAATTTTATCACTGTAGACTATTCTGGTTTAGACAGATTCTATTTTTGCTTGCATAGTTTGCTTGTTTTTTGATGCCATGGATTGTATCGGGGGGTATAAGTCATGTAGAATTTAGATTACAATACCTTATGCAATACTAAAATATGAACCAATTTATAACAGTACCTAAAGTATTTGATATGTTTATTATACTAATGGATCTCATGAAATTTCTGTTGAGTTTTGTTTGCTGAAGTTTTCAAGTTTTAGGTGCTATCAAGATGGATGAAGGAATAAGGAGCGCATGAGCCTATGCTTGGGGATGCATGAGGAACCCCATGTTAATATTTTAGGAAGACTCGAGATTCTAAGCTTGGGGATGCCCCGTAAGGCATCCCCTCTTTCGCCTCAATCCATCGGTATGTCACTTAGAGCTATATTTTTATTCATCACATGATATGAGTTTTGCTTGCACCGTCGTTTGCTTCAGTTTGCTTTTGCTTTAGTTTCCCACAATCATTTTTTTCTAGAAACATCCACTTGATAGAGACACAATATTACCATAATTTTCAGAATACTCTTTGGTCTTTACTTGTACTTTTTGAGCTAAGTAGTTCCTCTAGTACTTCACTTATATCTTTTTAGAGCTTGCTCACATATATATTTTAAAGAAATTGTTGCACTCTCATTGTTCACTTAGATTTCTTTGAGAGTTAATAAATAGTGACGATAATTTTAATGGGTTATAAGACTAGTCCAAAATTAATAAGTATTCAATGAGTGCATAATCAAAACTTTCCTGTAGCACATAAAAGATAAAGTCCGATTTACTGATATTTATGTGGTAACGTGAAAGGGCATGAGTTAATTGTCACACCCTATGTTTGTAATACCTTGCCACATTATATTTTTACAAAATTTAGAACCATTTAAAACTGTTTGTGTGCTTGTGGTGGTCGATCTAGTTGCTACTTGCCTGTGTGATTGATTGTGTTTTGAGCCACCAAAACTTAATCGTCTCTCAAAAACTCATCTCGTCGACCCAAACGTTTTCCAAATGATCATGCCATATGTATAGGACCAGTAATGTTTTTTATAAAATATTATTTCAGCTAAAAGGCATTTATTTGTTTTAAGCTTTCAAAAAACCCTCAGTTGGGATTTGTACTACAAGTCATCAATTTAGGAGAAGTGTTTTACCCCAAAGATTTTATTTGGATCCTATTATCGAAAAGAATTCCCAAAACCACAAAATAATCATTTAAAAAGTTATTTTACTATTTTATTTAAATACTTGCTTCACAGACCAGAAATGGTATTTTATAGGAAAAAATTATTTTCTTACTTCAAAAATATTTGAGAAAATTTAGGGAAACTCGGTGGACATATACTTTCCATGTATAACAGTTTCAACACATGGTCATGTCAAAAATATTAGAAAAAACCCCTCAAAACCATTTCTGACTATTTCAAGCTTTTGCAATATTTCCATATAAATTACTGGAAAAATCTAGAAAGTCACACATGATATATGTGGTGATCCTGCAAAATTTCATCTCAATCCAAGTTGATTTGGTTCACCAAAATGTCGCGAAACCCTCTTTGTCCAAAACCAAATTTGAGCAACTTTATATTGCCAAGTTTATCCAACTGATCTCACATTTTGTTGCTACACCAAGTTGTGCATCTGTGGGAATATTTAGCCTGGCTTAGGGGCTGTTTGTTTCCAGGGACCTTTTGGTGTAGGGACTAAAAAAAGTCCCAAAAAGTCCCATCTGAAACAAACAGGAGGGACTTTTAGGGACTAAAAGGGGGTATTTGGGACTATTTGGAGAAGTCCCTGTGGGAGGGTCTTTTTGGGACTTTTTTGGCACTTTTCCCAACAATGCCCCTACTTTTAGCATGTCATTTAATAACTACTACTACATTACTAAGGGTAACATGGTCTTTTTGCATGTCATTTAATGACCTTTAGTCCTATTTAGTCCCTGGAAACAAACGGGTAGGGACTAGGGACTTTTAAGTTGGGACTAAAAAAAGTCTCGGGACTTCTGAAACAAACAGGGCCTTAGCCTTCAGAAATCTTATTTTGTCCATTTCTAAGCTTTTTCATGTTTACATTGCCAACTTTTCTCAAATGAGCACAAATTTGGTGATCCCTCTTGTTCTTAACCACAACTCCATCATGTTAAGTCTCGTAACATTTTGACAAGGGGATCTTGCCAAAAACCCCATCAAACACCTTCATGCAGAAACCAAAACTTGACCGTTTGACCCCCAAAACTAGTCCCCTTGCCACCAAAATTTTACCACAACTTCTCTAAGACCCAGAGCACCCCTAGTAGCCACCCCAATATCTAGATGCATGATTGAGGGGGTGAAAGACCACTTGCTCCCCTCTGGACATCACTTTTCCCCTCTATCTCTTCTCTCCCTTTCCTGGTCCGCATCTAGAGCATCCAACGCTCCCTCACCATTTGTTTATTCCTCCTGTAGCCTGTTGGCACTAGCGGTCGCGCGAGAGCGCGTCAACAACATCATCATGCCGGCCATACATGCACTCTCGAGCGTGCTACAGGACAGCCGAAGCGCTGACTTTGCTCCCTATCCATCTCCTAGCCTCCTCGAGCCCCTTCCCCGTGCTAGCAACTACACCTCGACGACCGCATCGTGCCAAGTCCTCGCCCCCTCCTCTCAGCCCCTCTAGATGCATTTTCAGCACACGCCACGGCCACCCATCTCAGCTAATCCCCTCCCTCGCACGTACACTCAACACTCTCTCCTCTTTGTCTGCTTCTGGCCGTGGACGACCCCAGGAAGACCACAATTGCCGTTGCGGCCAACTTTGGCACACGGGACCACGATGATCCCGTGCCCCACATATTTTGAGCCTCCCCAAGGATCCCTTTCCCCTTTGTTAATTGTCTCTCCCTCCTAACCACCCCGTACGCCACCCATTCGACCCCTTAGAGCCCTTATGGTCGGGATCGAGCTCGAGGTCGCCTGTTTGGGCTGTCGTCGATCTCAATATATAGAGCCTATCTTCTTCCCCTCCTCTCACTGACCAGCATGCCCCACCCGTCGGGTTTGAACCTAACGCGTGCGGGAGCACTAGTTCACCTTGACCGTCTTGGCTGGTTGGGCACGACCGATCGGGCTGGCTCTGTCCCATTGGCACAATGCCTTTCCTTTTTCTTTTTCTGGCATTATTTCAAATAATTCCTGTGGCTAGAATATTTATCCCAATTCAGTGGTTCAAATTTCTAAAAGTTCTTAATATTGCAACCTATTTGAATACGCCACTTGTGCATTTTTGAATGAGGGTTTAGACACTGTTTTATTTTAAAACCTTGTTTAAAGCATTTTTATGACTATGAAACCCTTGTATGCATGTAATATGGCACTTTATTTCGCTACATCCGAAGCATGTTGAATTGGTGACCACCTCAGTGGGTTGTCACCGATGTTTCCTCGTTGATACTTGCACTCAACATGACCCTACCTTCCTATGAGGGTTGTCTGGGTGGGAAGTAGTTAGGTTGCTAGTAGTTTCTACACAAATGGGATGGGAATATGCATGGTGGCGATGAAGGAAATGATTTTAAAGATTTTTTTGAAAACCCCATCGGGTGCCACTAATGCCTGAGGGAGATGATGTTGAGCTAGGTGATCACTTATGAAAGAAGTGGTGTACCGGAGCAAGTTGTGAGTGTGCGTCTTCAAAAACGGATTAAATTTAAGACCTTAAATGTGCGACCATCATACCCCTTTATGGGACGGGGCTTTGTTAATTACTTTGTCGACGCTAGAACAAAGCCCACATTACTACTGGCGGGAGAGCCGAGTCACTCTCCCGAGACGGGGTCGTGCCAGATAGGGCGACCATGGTCTGTTTTTACAAACATCGGGCACACTGTTGGTCCCTTCATGGATGGTACGATCTAGAGCGTGGCTCATATGATGTACATGATGAGGGTTGGGTACCAATTGAGTGGACTCTTTGTTTAGTGTCGCTAGGGGAAAGGCATTGTTCGGGTGCTTACCTCAGATATGTTATGTACCGCGAGTCATGGATGACATGGAACTTCCCCGAGTCTTGTGGGTAGAGCATGCAAACCTCCGCAGAGTGTTAAACTATTCGAATAGCCATGTCCACGGTCAAGGACAATTGGGTGGTTCCGCTTAAACTATGTCCAAATGTTTTCACAACTTGATGTGTGAGTCCGTGAGAAAGATGGCAGTATGATACATGAGCTAAGTCAGACAACTTGGTATGACGGGTGAACATGGGATATTCAACCCTCAGTTGATATTGATATATGTGTTGGGGAACGTCGCATGGGAAACAAAAAATTTCCTACGCGCACGAAGACCTATCATGGTGATGTCTATCTACGAGAGGGGATGTGTGATCTACGTACCCTTGTAGACCGTACAGCAGAAGCGTTAGTGAACGCGGTTGATGTAGTGGAACATCCTCACGTCCCTCAATCCACCCCGCGAACCGTCCCACGATCAGTCCCACGATCTAGTGCCGAACGGACGGCACCTCCGCGTTCAGCACACGTACAGCTCGACGATGATCTCAGCCTTCTTGATCCAGCAAGAGAGACGGAGAGGTAGATGAGTTCTCCAGCAGCGTGACGGCGCTCCGGAGGTTGGTGGTGATCTAATCTCAGCAGGGCTCCGCCCGAGCTCCGCAGAAACGCGATCTAGAGGAAAAGCCGTGGAGGTATGTGGTCGGGCTGCCGTGGCAAAAGTTGTCTCAAATCAGCCCTAAAACCTCCGTATATATAGGGGGAAGAGGGGGAGCCTTGCCTTGGGGTCCAAGGACCCCCAAGGGGTTCGGCCTAGCCAAGGGGGGAAGGTCTCCCGTTCCAAACCGAATCCAACTTGGTTTGGAAGGTGGAGTCCTTCTTCCCTTTCCCACCTGCTCCTTTTTTTTCTTTTCTCTTTGATTTTCTTCCTATGGCGCATAGGGCCTTCTTGGGCTATCCCACCAGTCCACTAAGGGCTGGTGCGCCACCCCCAAGGCCTATGGGCTTCCCCGAGGTGGGTTGCCCCCCCGGTGAACAACTGGAACCCATTCGTCATTCCCGGTAACACCGAAAACCTTCCGGTAATCAAATGAGGTCATCCCATATATCAATCTTCGTTTCCGGACCATTCCGGAAACCCTCGTGACGTCCGTGATCTCATACGGGACTCCGAACAATATTCGGTAACCAACCATATAACTCAAATACGCATAAAACAACGTCGAACCTTAAGTGTGCAGACCCTGCGGCTTCGAGAACTATGTAGACATGACCCGAGTGACTCCTCGGTCAATATCCAATAGAGGGACCTGGATGCCCATATTGGATCCTACATATTCTACGAAGATCTTATCGTTTGAACCTCAGTGCCAAGGATTCATATAATCCCGTATGTCATTCCCTTTGTCCTTCGGTATGTTACTTGCCCGAGATTCGATCGTCAGTATCCGCATACCTATTTCAATCTCGTTTACCGGCAAGTCTCTTTACTCGTTCCGTAATACAAGATCCCGCAACTTACACTAAGTCACATTGCTTGCAAGGATTGTGTGTGATGTTGTAGTACCGAGTGGGCCCCGAGATACCTCTCCGTCACACGGAGTGACAAATCCCAGTCTCGATCCATACTAACTCAACGAACACCTTCGGAGATACCTGTAGAGCATATTTATAGTCACCCAGTTACGTTGCGACGTTTGATACACATAAAGTATTCCTCCGGTTTCAGTGAGTTATATGATCTCATGGTCATAGGAACAAATACTTGACACGCAGAAAACACTAGCAACAAAATGACACGATCAACATGCTACATCTATTAGTTTGGGTCTAGTCCATCACATGATTCTCCTAATGATGTGATCCCGTTATCAAGTAACAACACTTGCCTATGGCCAGGAAACCTTGGCCATCTTTGATCAACGAGCTAGTCAACTAGAGGCTTACTAGGGACAGTGTTTTGTCTATGTATCCACACAAGTATTGTGTTTCCAATCAATACAATTATAGCATGGATAATAAACGATTATCATGAACAAAGAAATATAATAATAACTAATTTATTATTGCCTCTAGGGCATATTTCCAACAGTCTCCCACTTGCAATAGAGTCAATAATCTAGTTCACATCACCATGTGATTCCAACGAATCCAACACCCATATAGTTCTGGGGTCTGATCACGTCTTGCTCGTGAGAGAGGTTTTTAGTCAACGGTTCTGAAACTTTCAGATCCGTGCGTTCTTTACAAATCTTTATGTCATCTTATAGATGCTGCTACTATGTGCTATTCGGAAATACTCCAAATATCTACTCTACTATACGAATCCGTTTCACTACTCATAATTATTCGGATTAGTGTGAAAGCTTACATCGACGTAACCCTTTACGACGAACTCTTTAACCACCTCCATAATCGAGAAAAATTCCTTAGTCCATCAGTTACTAAGGATAAATTTTGACCGCTACTAGTGATTCAATCATGGATCACTCTCTGTACCTCTCAACAGACTTGCTGCAAGGCACACATCAGGAGCGGTACCCAGCATGGCATACTTTAGAGTCTACGGCTAAGGCATAGAAGACGACCTTCGTCTATTCTCTTTATTCTGCCGTGGTCGGGTTTTGAGTCTTACTCAAATTCACACCTTACAACGCAACCAAGAACTCCTTCTTTGCTGATCTATTTTGAACTCCTTCAAAACTTGTCAAGGCATGCATCTTGTTGAAACTTCCATTAAGCGCTTTCGATCTATCTCCATAGATATTTGATGCTCAACGTTCAAGTAGCTCAATCCAGGTATTCCTTTGAAAACTCCTTTCAAACAACCTTGTATGCTTTACAGAAATTCTACATTACTTCTGATCCACAATATGTCAACCACATATACTTATCAGAAATTCTATAGTGCTCCCACTCACTTCTTTGGAAATACAAGTTTCTCATAAACCTTGTACAAACCCAAAATCTTTGATCATCTCATCAAAGTGTATATTCCAACTCCGAGATGCTTGCACCAGTCCATTGAAGGATCACTGGAGCTTGCATACTTGCTAGTATCTTTAGGATCGACAAAACCTTCTGGTTGTATCACATACAATGTTTGCTCAAGGAAACCGTCGAGGAAACAATGTTTTGACATCCTACATGCAATATTTCATAAATAATGCAGCAACTACTAACATAATTCTAACAGACTTTTAGCATCGCTACGAGTGAGGAAGTCTCATCATAGTCAACTGTTTGATCTTGTCGGAAACATCTTTGCGACAAGTCGAGCTTTTCTTAATAGTGACTTATCGCCATCATCGTCTGTCTTCCTTTTAAAGATCCATCTTTACTCAACAGTCCCATGACCATCAAGTAGTTCTTCCAAAGTCTACACTTTGTTTTCATACATGGATCCTCTCTCGGATTTCATGGCCTCCAGCCATTTGTCGGAATCCGAGCCCACCATTGCTTTCTCCATAACTCGTAGGTTCACTGTTGCTCAACAACATGACCTCCAAGACAGGGTTACCGTACCACTCTGCAGTAGTACGCGACCTTGTCAACCTACGAGGTTTGTAGTAACTTGATCCGATGCTCGATGATCACCATCATCAGCTTTCAATTCAATTGGTGTAGGCACCACAGGAACAACTTCCTGCGCCCTGCTACACACTGGTTGAAGTGATGGTTCAATAACCTCATCAAGTTCTACCACCCTCCCACTCAATTCTTTCGAGAGAAACCTTTCCTCGAGAAAGGATCCATTTCTAGAAACAAACACTTTGCTTTCGGATCTGAGATAGGAGATGTACCCAACTATTTTGGATATCCTATGAAGATGCATTTATCCGCTTTGGGTTCGATCTTATCAGACTAATTTTTTTTCACATAAGTGTCGAAGCCCCAAAATTTCAAGAAACGACAGTTTAGATTTCTCTAAACCTCAGTCTATACTATGTCATCTCAACGGAAATACGCGGTGCCCTATTTAAAGTGAATGCGGTTGTCTCTAATGCATAACCCATAAACGATAGTGGTAATTCGATAAGAGACATCATAGTATGCACCATACCAAATAGTGTGTGGCTACGACGTTCAAACACATCATCACACTATGATGTTCCAGGTGGCATGAACTGCGAAACAATTTACACATTGTCTTAACTGCGTACCAAAACTCGTAACTCAGATATTCATTTCTATGATCATATCGTAGACAGTTTATCTTCTTGTTATGACGAACTTCACTCCAAAACAGAATTGAACATTTCAATATTGCAGACTCGTGATTCATTAAGTAAATACTCTTGTATCTGCTCAAATCGTCATTGAAGTAAGAACATAACGATATCCACTGCGTGCCTCAGCACCCATTGGACTGCATACATAAAAAATGTATCACTTCCAACAAGTTACTATCTTGTTGCATCTCAATGAAAACAAGGCCTTGCTCATGTGGTATGATTTGCATGTCACTAGTGATTCAAAATCAAGTGAGTATAAAGATCCATCAGCATGGAGCTTCTTCATGCAATTTATGCCAACATGACTCAAGCGGCAGGGCCACAAGTAAGTGGTACTATCATCATTACCTCGTATCTTCTGGCACCAATATCATGAACATGTGTAACACTACGATCGAGATTCAATAAACCATTGAAGGTGATTATTCAAGAAAATAGAGTAACCATTATTCTCTTTAAATGAATAATCGTATTGCAATAAACATGATCCAATCATGTTCATGCTTAACGCAAGCACCAAATAACAATTATTTCGGTTTAACACCAATCCCGATGGTAGAGGGAGCGTGCGACGTTTGATCATATCAACCTTGGAAACACTTCCAACACGTATCGTCACCTCGCCTTTATCTAGTCTCCGTTTATGCCGTAGCTTTCATTTCGTGTTACTAATCACTTAGCAACCGAACCGGTATCCAATACCCTCATGCTACTAGGAGTAGTAGTAAAGTACACATCAACATCATGTATATCAAATATACTTCTTTCGACTTTTGCCAGCCTTCTTATCTACCAAGTATCTAGAGTTGCTCCGCCTCAGTGACTGTTCCCCTCATTACAGAAGCACTTAGTCTCGGGTTTGGGTTTAATCTTGGGTCTCTTCATTAGTGCAGCAACTGTTTTGCCGTTTCACGAAGTATCCCTTCTAGCCCTTGCCTTTCTTGAAACTTAGTGGTTTTACAAACCATCAACTATTGATGCTCCTTCTTGATTTCTACTTTCGCAGTGTCAAACATCGCGAACCGCTCAAGGATCATTGTATCTATCCTTGATATGTTATAGTTCATCACGAAGCTCTCACAGCTTGGTGGCAGTGACTTTGGAGAACCATCACTATCTCATCTGGAAGATTAACTCCCACTTGATTCAAGTGATTGTCGTACTCAGACAATCTGAGCACGCGCTCAACGATTGAGCTTTTCTCCTTTACTTTGTGGACAAAGAATCTTGTCGGAGGTCTCGTACCTCTCAACAAGGGCACAAGCATGAAATCACAATTTCATCTCTTTAGAACATCACTTATGTTCCGTGACGTTTCAAAAACGTCTTCGGCGCCTTGTTTCTAAGCCATTGAGTATTTTGCACTGAACTATCGTGTAGTCATCAGAAACGTGTATGTCGGATGTTCACGGCATCCACAGATGACGCTCGAGGTGCAGCACACCGAGTGGTGCATTTAGGACATGAGCCTTCTGCGCAGCAATGAGGACAATCCTCTTCAAAGTTTGCTACTATCAACTTTCAACTAAATTTTCTCTAGGAACATATACAAGCAGTAGAGCTATAGCGCAAGCTACATCGTAATTCGTAAAGACCATTAGACTATGTTCATGACAATTAGTTCAATTAATCATATTATTTAAGAACTCCCACTCAAAAAGTACATCTCTCTAGTCATTTGAGTGGTTCAGGATCCACTTACACTAGCTCAAGTCCGATCATCACGTGAGTTGAGCATAGTTTCAGTGGTAAGCATCCCCATGCTAATCGTATCATCTATATGATTCATGATCGACCTTTCGGTCTCATGTGTTCCGAGGCCATGTCTGCACATGCTAGGCTCGTCAAGGTTAACCCGAGTGTTCCGCGTGCGCAACTGTTTTCCACCCGTTGTATGTGAACGTTGAGTCTATCACACCCGATCATCACGTGGTGTCTCGAAACGATGAACTATAGCAACGGTGCACAGTCGGGGAGAACACAATTTCGTCTTGAAATTTTAGTGAGAGATCACGTCATAATGCTACCGTCGTTCTAAGCAAAATAAGGTGCATAAAAGGATTAACATCACATGCAATTCATAAGTGACATGATATGGCCATCATCACGTGCTCCTTGATCTCCATCACCAAAGCACCAGCACGATCTTCTTGTCACCGGTGTCACACCATGATCTCCATCGACGTGTCGCCATCGGGGTTGTCATGCTACTCATGCTATTACTACTAAAGCTACGTCCTAGCAATATAGTAAACGCATCTGCAAGCACAAACGTTAGTTTAAAGACAACCCTATGGCTCCTGCCGGTTGCCGTACCATTGATGTGCAAGTCGATATTAACTATTACAACAAGATCATCTCATACATCCAATATATCACATCACATCATAGGCCATATCACATCACAAGCATACCCTGCAAAAACAAGTTAGACGTCCTCTAATTTTGTTGTTGCATGTTTTACGTGGTGACCATGGGTATCTAGTAGGATCGCATCTTACTTACACAAACACCACAACGGAGATATATGAATTTCTATTTAACCTCATCCAAGGACCTCCTCGATCAAATCCGACTCAACTAAAGTTGGAGAAACTGACACTTGCCAGTCATCTTTGAGCAACGGGGTTACTCGTAGCGATGAAACTAGTCTCTCGTAAGCGTACGAGTAATGTCGGTCCAAGCCGCTTCAATCCAACAATACCGCGGAATCAAGAAAAGACTAAGGAGGGCAGAAAAACGCACATCATCACCCACAAAAGCTTTTGTGTTCTACTCGAGAAGACATCTACGCATGAACCTAGCTCATGATGCCACTGTTGGGGAACGTCGCATAGGAAACAAAAATTTTCCTACGCGCACGAAGACCTATGATGGTGATGTCTATCTACGAGAGGGGATGTGTGATCTACGTACCCTTGTAGACCGTACAGCAGAAGCGTTAGTGAACGCGGTTGATGTAGTGGAACGTCCTCACATCCCTCGATCCGCCCCGCGAACCGTCCCGCGATCAGTCCCACGATCTAGTGCCGAACGGATGGCACCTCCGCGTTCAGCACACGTACAGCTCGACGATGATCTCGGCCTTCTTGATCCAGCAAGAGAGACGGAGAGGTAGATGAGTTCTCCGGCAGCGTGACGGCGCTCCGGAGGTTGGTCATGATCTAATCTCAGCAGGGCTCCGCCCGAGCTCCGTAGAAACACGATCTAGAGGAAAAGCCGTGGAGGTATGTGGTCGGGCTGCCGTGGCAAAAGTTGTCTCAAATCAGCCCTAAAACCTCCGTATATATAGGGGGAAGAGGGGGAGCCTTGCCTTGGGGTCCAAGGACCCCCAAGGGGTTCGGCCGAGCCAAGGGGGGAAGGTCTCCCCTTCCAAACCGAATCCAACTTGGTTTGGAAGGTGGAGTTCTTCTTCCCTTTCCCACCTCCTCCTTTTTTTTTCTTTTCTCTTTGATTTTCTTCCTATGGCGCATAGGGCCTTCTTGGGCTGTCCCACCAGCCCAGTAAGGGCTGGTGCGCCACCCCCAAGGCTTATGGGCTTCCCCGAGGTGGGTTGCCCCCCCGGTGAACACCCGGAACCCATTCGTCATTCCCGGTACATTCCCGGTAACTCCGAAAACCTTCCGGTAATCAAATGAGGTCATCCTATATATCAATCTTCGTTTCCTGACCATTCTGGAAACCCTCATGACGTCCGTGATCTCATCCGGGACCCCGAACAACATTCGGTAACCAACCATATAACTCAAATACGCATAAAACAACGTCGAACCTTAAGTGTGCATACCGTGCGGGTTCGAGAACTATGTAGACATGACCCGAGTGACTCCTCGGTCAATATCCAAAAGCGGGACCTGGATGACCGTATTGGATCCTACATATTCTACGAAGATCTTATCGTTTGAATCTCAGAGCCAAGGATTCATATAATCCCGTATGTCATTCCCTTTGTCCTTCGGTATGTTACTTGCCCGAGATTCGATCGTCAGTATTCGCATACCTATTTCAATCTCGTTTACCGGCAAGTCTCTTTACTCGTTCCTTAATACAAGATCCCGCAACTTACACTAAGTCACATTGCTTGCAAGGCTTGTGTGTGATGTTGTATTACCGAGTGGGCCCCGAGATACCTCTCCGTCACACGGAGTGACAAATCCCAGTCTCGATCCATACTAACTCAACGAACACCTTCGGAGATACCTGTAGAGCATCTTTATAGTCACCCAGTTACGTTGCGACGTTTGATACACACAAAGTATTCCTCCAGTGTCAGTGAGTTATATGATCTCATGGTCATAGGAACAAATACTTGACACGCAGAAAACACTAGCAACAAAATGAAATGATCAACATGCTACGTCTATTAGTTTGGGTCTAGTCCATCACATGATTCTCCTAATGATGTGATCCCGTTATCAAGTAACAACACTTGCCTATGGCCAGGAAACCTTGGCCATCTTTGATCAACGAGCTAGTCAACTAGAGGCTTACTAGGGACAGTGTTTTGTCTATGTATCCACACAAGTATTGTGTTTCCAATCAATACAATTATAGCATGGATAATAAACGATTATCATGAACAAAGAAATATAATAATAACTAATTTATTATTGCCTCTAGGGCATATTTCCAACAATATGTACCTATTTGTATGGATACCGGTTACGTATTGATACATGCTTTCACTAGTTGATTGATCATGACATTGCACTCAAAACTAGCTTTCTACAGTTTACTTATTAGTGCTATAACATGGATTGTTATTGCCTTGTTCCCAACATGGGTTGCTTGCGTGTATATTAGAAGTACTCATTGGCTTGCCACTTGTTATGTAATTGGCCAAGCACAGAAGAGAAGGAATATGGAGACGAGTTTGTTGGTGACGAACATGCGAACTAGGACGCTTCCTAGTGAGAATGCATGTAGGGTTAAGGCATGTGTTCATGCTTTCGTTCAAGAATTCCGATGCTTGTTATATTTGGTGTGTCGGCCTGCAAGGCCCTATCTATGTAAGACTTGACCTGAATGGTCTCTATTTGTATGAGACACTATGCATGGATTTAAGATTCTTGTGATTCAACTTCTATGTGTTGAGTGAGCATTGATCTCTGGGATCACTGTACACATGCATTCGATGACCACTACTTATGAGTCGGGGTCCCCGCAGAGTTGGTATCAGAGCCATCCGGACTGTAAGAAGCCTTAGTTAGCATGGACGTCAGATATGATAAACACCCTTCGAAAAACTATACCTGTTATCTATACTTAGGAGTTTCTGCTCTTCTTACCTCTTCCACTATACTTCGAAAGTATTACGGATACCCTCCCCTTAAACCTTGTAGATGGCCGCCCTAACCAAAGACCTCCTAGCATCAAACTTTCCCCTACTCCTTAAGGATAGGCTGGAGAAGTGCCAGTTCCGTCGAACACCCATTTTCCTCTACCATGAGCAGTGAGTCAATGAATGAAGGAATGCCACATTGATGTGGTCATGAATGCAAACGACTCCTCGACAAGTCGGTTCTTTGAAGGACCTCAAATGGAGACCCTGGCGTTAGTAGGTTATTCGACTGCACCGAAGGCACTCATCCACCTTCTAGACATCATCCCAGAGATGGCTGACGAGCCGGCTACTCGTCACTTTCCCTTCAGGAAGGATGATATTGGCGAGAGTTGGACGTTGGTCCCATCCAAGGAGGGTGGAATTCCAAACCTACTTCAGCCTCTTCATTGCTGTCGGGCTCACGACCTAATTAAAGAGTCCGTGAAGCTCCATAAGGAAATTCACTACACTCGTGAGCTACTCTGACTAGCCAAGTTAAAGCCATACAAGATCAGGAAGGATGGAGCCCCCGAGGACGACCAGCTATCGCTTACAGAGGAGGAGTACCTCCAGCTAGACATGCACCCACATGTCGTGATCGCATGAGTGCAAAGGAGTATTGTGCGCTCTTCATTGATCCACCGGTGATACATCATCGGGATGAACCTCCTTGTCCTCCGACCCCCTCGACAGGGAGATAATGCCCGTACGGATGATGACCAGGAGGAAGACCCGGAGGAGCGTGAGTACAAGAACGAGCACTCTACCACTTGTGTCTAAAAACCCCTAGGGTAGGATAAGTCATGTATCCCTCATGCGAAGTCGAGTCCGTGTAGTGGTTCATATGAAACCATGTGTGTTTGTTGTTTATTTGGTTGTTTGTGTTTCGATGCAAGTCACACTTTTGCCTTAGGGAACATGTAAGCGACTACATAACCTATCTTATCTTAATGTTATGTGTTGGGTCTTTCGACGCATGATTGTGTAACGCCCCGGACACACCCGCCAGCAGTCGTTACTCCTGGCGGGATCTAGACTAGCGCCACATATCAATACAAGTCTTTTCTGTGCACTTTGTCCTCACTCATGCACACCTGGGATCAACTTCCTAGTCGGTAACCCATCCTAGAACTACTCCAAGCCGAGCACGTTTAACCTGGGAGTTCTGTTCGAACGGGCTCCCAGAAAAGAAGGAATTCCTTACTTATATAAGTAGTCTATCATCCCTAATAAGCTAGGCTATTACATACACCACCACTCAGAGGAACTGACGTCCTCGTTGGGCAATAGGAGCGTTCCCTCTTGGCATAAACATTTATGCATCCAGTCCAGTACATATGCCATGCCGTGTGCCACGACGGGTCACAAACATCATGAACAACATGATCACACAACTGTCCACAAACATCCATGTAACCGCGAGGGTCGTCAATAATACCAACTTGGAACGCCCCGGACACACCCGCCAGCGGTCGTTACTCCTGGCGGGATCTAGACTGGCCCCACATATCACCCGGACACACCCGCCAGCGGTCGTTACTCCTGGTGGGATCTAGACTCGCCCCACATATCAATATAAGTTTTTCTGCGCACTTTGTCCTCACTCATGCGCACCCGTGATCAACTTCCTAATCGGTGACCCATCCTAGAACTACTCCAAGCCGAGCACGCTTAACCTGGGAGTTCTGTTCGAATTGGCTCCGGGAAAAGAAGGAATTCCTTATTGATATGAGTAGTGTATCATCCCTAATAAGCCAGGCTATCACAGATTGCCACACTTGCACTATACCAACCCCCTTAGGCGCGTTTTCCTCTTGTTGCTTTTTACTTTCGTCTATTCCAGTTGTTTGACTTGGCTGCTCCAAACAAGATGGTTACTACGACCCACACCAATAGTTTTGGCAACCCCAACACCGACAACTCTAGCGAGCAGCCGGAGACCGGTGGGTATGCTCAAGCTGGAGATCACCAGGAGGATCCACAAGGCGACATTCCCCCGACACCGCCTCCACTGGAGAACATGGAAATAGCTCAGTTTCTCCATGTTTTCCAAGAGGAACGCCAAGCCAACTCTGCCGCTATGTAGTAGATGGCTCAAGTTCTTGTGAACAACCAGCAACAAGGCAGGAACGGTAATGGTCGTTCCACACTGTCGGAGTTCATGAAGAATTCGCACCCGACATTCACCAAGACTGCTGAACCTTTCGATCCTGACAACATGATCTGCACCATCGAGGATCTCCTTGCACTGGTCAACTACAATGAGGACTATGACAGGGTTCTTTATGCGTCTCATTGCCTCGGAGGTACCGCTAGAGCTTGGTGGGGTGGATTCAAGGTCATGCAAGGCGATCGCGTGATCACGTGGGCTGATTTCAAGCAAGGATTCCACACTGCTCACATCCCTTCTGGGATTATGGCTATCAAGAAGCGGGCATTTCGAGTGCTGAAGCAAGGAAGTAGCTCTATCAAGGGGTAAATGCAGAAATACAGCCTCTGTCAAGGTATGCACCTGATGATGTGAGCACTGAGGCAGCCAAGATAGAGTTCTTCATGGAAGGACTCCAGCAAGCACTGCACTATCAACTTGTTGTTTGTGACTACTGGACTTTCTTCGAGCGGGTGAACAAGGCCCTTATGCTTGAAGACAAGCGTCGTGCCATGAAAGATACACGCAAGCGCAATATGATCAACAACGGTAGTTCCAACAACCAGAAGACTCGCCCCTGACAACCATCCTGAGTGAAGCCAAACTATGAGCCTCACCAGGCCATGACTCTTGCACCTTGTCCGAGCTACCAGCCTCAGCAGTATCCCAACCCTAGGCCGTCCTACAACAACCCCAACTCAGGTGGTAACAACAACAACTCATGCCAAGTCACTTGTTTTTGTTGTGGACAACCAGGGCACTTCTCGAGGTCGTGCCCCAACAAGAAGCCCGATGCACCGTGCCCCAATACGCCGAACCAAGGACAAGACCATGGAGTGCTACCTAGGAACCAAGCTACCCACAACAAGCCAAACAATGACAAAGGTCATGTGAATCACTTCACCGCTGAAGAAGCCAGGAAGACCCATATGTTATACTGGGTATGTTCCTTGTCAACTCAACCCCAACAACAGTTCTGTTTGATTGTGGTTCTTCATATTCTTTTGTTACCCAAAAGTTTGCACTTGAGAGTGGTATGAAGCCTACACCTCTGGGTAGTCATATGATGGTACAAACCCCGGGAGAAGTATAGGACCAAGATAGGGTGGAAAGGTGTTGTGATTAACATCAACGGGGTAGAATTCCAAGCAAACCTCATAGTTATGGATTCGCCGGCTTGGACGTCATCCTTGGCATGAATTGGTTAACCAAGCACCAAGGCTTGTTGGACTGTGGCAAGAGGACTATTACCATGTCCAATAGCCAAGGAGTCGAAGTCAAGTATGTTCCCAACCCTACCTCCACTCAAGCCCCTCAGGTTAATTGTCTGTCTGGAATTGAGTTGGATCAAGTGCTTGTAGTATGTGTATACCCAAATGTATTTCCTAATGAGCTGCTCGGAATGCTTCATGACCGCGACAGTGAGATCATCATTGACGTAATGCCCGGAGTAGGATCCATCTATAAGACTCCTATAGAATAGGATCCAAACAGTTGTCTGAACTAAATAAGCAACTGGATTTATTCGCCCTAGTGCCTCTCCTTGGGGATCGCCTGTTCTATTTGTGTCAAAAAGGGATGGGACTATCCAACTCTGTGTCGATTACCATTCTCTCAATGAGGTCACGACAAATAACAAGTGTCCACTCCCCAAGATTGAGGACCTGTTCGATTAGCTAAATAGTGCCAAGGTGTTTTCCAAGATCAATCTCAAGTCTGGGTACTACCAGATGAAGATCAGACCCCAAGATATTCCAAAGACGACATTTGTGCCTAGATATGGCTTGTATGAGTTCACGAACATGTCATTTGGGTTAACTAATGCCCCAACATACTTCATGTACCTCATCAACAAAGTCTTCATGGAGTATTTGGACAAGTTTGCCGTTGTCTTCATCGACCACATACTTGTTTTCTCCAACTCTGAAGAAGAACATGAGCAACACTTGAGGATGGTCCTGGACAAACTTTGAGAGCACCAACTTTATGCCAAATTCAGCAAGTGTGAATAATGGCTGCATGAAGTTGGATTCTTGGGTCATGTGTTGACGACACATGGATTGTCAATGGATCCTGCCAAGATTGAAGCCGTGACTAAATGGAAATCTCCGACCAATGTGAAGGAAGTCAGAAGATTCCTCGGACTCGCGGGATACTACCACAAGTTGGTTAAAGGGTTCTCAAGCATTTCCAGACCTATGACTCAGCTCATGAAGAAGGACAAGAATGTCGAATGGATGCCAAAGTGCGATGAAAGTTTCCAAGAACTCAAGAAGAGATTGACAACAACCCCAGTTTTCACCACACCCGATATTCACAAGGATTTTGTGATATATTGTGATGCATCAAGGACCGGGCTTGGTGGTGTCCCGATGCAGGAATGCAGAGTCATGGCATATCTGAATGAAGAGAACTATGCCACTAATGATCTTGAGTTGGTACAAGTGGTTCATGCCTTGAAGACATGGCAACATTACCTTCTGGGAAGCGATGTGAGATATACACAAACCACGAGAGTTTGAAGTATATGTTTACTCAAAAGGAATTGAACATGATGCAACGAAGATGGTTGTAGTTAATCAACGACTATGGCATAGTGTTCAATAGCACCCTGGGAAGGCTAATGTGGTAGCTGATTTCTTGAGAAGGAAGTCTTGTTCCTTGAATGCTATTATCATGGAAAGGCTACCTTCCTTGTATGAGGAACTTGAAAGCTTCGGGTTGGAGCTAGTTGCACCAGGATTACTGGCCAACCTCAAAGCAAAGGCTACTTTGATGGATGATATCAAGGAAGCTCAGAAGGGACACAAGAGCATCGAAGGCATCAAGAGGAGCATCGAGAAAGGCAAGGCCCTATGATTTTCCTTGGATGAACAAGGAGTCGTGTGGCTTCGGAATCACATATGCGTACCCAACAAGGTTGAGCACAAGAACTTGATCTTGCAAGAAGCTCATGACACTCCCTATTGCATCCACCCTGGAGGGACCAAGATGTACCAAGACCTCAAGGAAAGATTCTGGTGGCATGGCATGAAGAGAGAGATAGCTTCTTATGTCGCTAAGTGCGACATATGCGAGAGGCTCAAAGTTGAGCATCATTGACCCGCTCGACTACTACAACCTCTCAAAGTGTCTGAATGGAAGTGGGCCAAAGTTGGGTGGAGTTCATCACCGGTCTGCCAAGATCAAGCGAGGGG
Source organism: Hordeum vulgare subsp. vulgare (assembly GCF_904849725.1). Classification (NCBI taxonomy): domain Eukaryota; kingdom Viridiplantae; phylum Streptophyta; class Magnoliopsida; order Poales; family Poaceae; genus Hordeum; species Hordeum vulgare. The sequence continues at coordinate 345,522,145 of NC_058524.1, read as the reverse complement.
CATGATTCCATTTGGGTCATTGTCGACCACCTGACCAAGGTAGCCCACTTCATCCCCGTCAATACCACCTATGATGGTAACTGGCTAGACAACCTCTACATCAACAGCATCATGAGTCTACAGGGAGTTCCAAAGGAGATCATGTTAGACCTAGGTACCCAGTTTACCTCGAGATCCTCGAAGAAGTTTCAAGAAGCCATGGAAACCAAGCTATCCTTCAGCACTGATTTTCACCCCTAGACGAGCGGACAGATGGAGCTAGTAAACCAGATACTCGAAGACATGCTTCGTTCTTGTGTTTTGGCATATGGAACAAATGGTAAGACTACTTACCCTTTGCCGAGTTCTCCTACAACAATAACTGTTAGTCTAGTCTTTAGATGGCACCATTTGAGGTGTTGTATGGACCCAAGTGTCGCAAAACTCTCAACTGGTAAGATACCGGAGAAGGACTAATTTTTGGACCAGACATTCTTCGTGAAGCCGAAGAACAAGATCAACTCGTGAGGGAACGTCTAGAAACTACCATGTCAAGACAAAATAGCTACGCCGACTCCCACCGTCGAGAAGTGGACCTCAATAACGGAGATCGTGTCTACCTTCGAGCCACGCCTCTCAAGGGAACCAAGCGCTTCCATGTCATAGGAAAGCTCGCACCAAGATACATAGGCCCCTTGTAGATCACTGCAAGACGAGGAGAAGTTGCCTACCAACTAGAGCTACCTTCCGAGCTCTCGAATGTGCACAACATTTTCCACGTGTCACAAATCCGGAAGTGCCTCCAAGTTCACAACCACCCCGACCTCTACAAGGACATCGATCATCAAGCCATTAACCTTCAACCAGACCTCACTTATCGTGAGAGACCAATCCGCATCTTGGATGAAACCGAGGATTGCACCACAAGCAGGACCTTCAAGTACTTCAAGGTCGAGTGGAGCAACCACACTGAAGCGCAAGAAACATGGAAGCATGAGGACTACCTTAGATCAGAGTTCCCTTATCTGATTAGTGCTTAGCCTAGGAATCTCGGGGACGAGATTCTTGTAAGGGGGTAGGTCTGTCACACCCCATGTTTGTACCACCTTGCCACATTATGTTTTTACAAAAGTTAGAACCATTCAATTTTTTGTGTGTGCTTGTGATGGTTGATCTGGTTGCTACTTGCTTGTGTGATTGATTGTGTTTTGAACCACCAAAACTTATTCTTCTCTCAAGAACTCATCTGCTTGACCCCAAACCTTTGCCCCATGATCATGCCACGTGTATAGGACCAGGAACTATATTTATAAAATATTATTTAAACTAAAAGGCATTTATTTATTTTAAGCTTTCGAAAACCCATGATATGGGATTTGTACAACAAGTCCTCAACTTAGGAGAAGTGTTTTACCCTAAAGATTTTATTGGGATCCTATTATCAAAAAGACTTACCAAAACCAAAAAATAATTATTTTAAAGTTGTTGTCCTGTTTTATTTAAATACTTCCTTCTAAGACCAAAAATTCTATTTTATAGGGAAAATTTATTTTCTAACTTCAAAAATATTTGAGAAAATTTATGGAAAGTCAGTGGACATATATTGTCCATATATAAGAGTTTCAACACATGCTCACGTTCAAAATATTAGACAAAACCTCTCAAAAACCTTTCTACCTATTTCAAGCTTTTGAAATATTTCCATCTCAATCCAAGTTGATTTGGTTCACCAAAATATCCCAAAACCTTCTTTGTGCAGAACCAAATTTGAGCAACTTTGCATTACCAAGTTTATCCAATTGATCTCAAACTTTGCAGGAGTGATCTAGACCCCACATAAGGATGCTACACCAAGTTGTGCATTCGTGGGAATAGATTAGCCTAGCTTAGACTTTAGAAATCTGATTCTGTCCATTTTTAGGATTTTTCATGTTTACATTGCCAACTTTGCTCCAATGAGCTCAAATTTGGTGACCCCTCTTGTTCTTAACCACAACTCCATCCTGTTAAGCCTCATAGCATTTGCACAAGGGGATCTTGCCAAAAACTCCATCAAACACCTTCAGGCACAAACCTAAAACTGCCGCTTTTGTTGGAACTATGCCCTAGAGGAAATAATAAATTGGTTATTATTATATTTTCTTATTCATGATAATTGTTTATTATCCATGCTATAACTGTATTCATTGGAAACTCAAATACATGTTTGGATACATAGACAAAACAATGTCCCTAGTAAGCCTCTAGTTGACTTGCTCATTGATCAAAGATGGTTATGGTATCCTAGCCATAGACAAGTGTTGTCACTGGATAACGGGATCACATCATTAGGAGAATGATGTGATGTACAAGACCCAAACTATAAACGTAGCATATGATCGTGTCAGTTTATTGCTACTGTTTTTTGCATGTCAATGTATCTGTTCCTATGACGATGAGATCATCTAACTCCCATACACCGGAGGAATACCTTGTGTGTATAAAATGTCGAAATGTTACTGGGTGACTGTAAAGGTGCTCTACAGGTATCTCTGAAGGTGATTGTTGGGTTGGCATGGATCAAGACTGGGATTTTTCACTTTGAGTATCGGAGAGGTATCTCGGGGCCCACTCGGTAATACATCATCCCAACAAGCCTTGCAAGCAATGTGACTAAGGAGTTAGTTACGGGATCTTGTATTACAAAATGAGTAAAGAGACTTGCTGGTAACGAAATTGAACTAGGTATGGAGATACCAACGATCAAATCTCGAACAAGTGGCATACCGATGGATAAAGGGAACAACATCAGGATTAACTAAGTCCTTGACATTGAGGTTGAACCGATAGAGATCCTCGCAGAATATGTAGGAGCCAATATGGACATCCAGGTGCCGTTATTTGTTATTGAGCGGGGAGTGTCTCAGGTCATGTCTGCATTGTTCTCGAACCTGCAGGGTCTGCACACTTAAGGTTCGGTGGCTCTGTATAGTTGAGTTACAGGTGTTGGTGAGGGAAGGTTGTTCAGAGTCCCAGATGAGATCTTGGACATTACGAGGAGCTCCGTAATGGTCTGGAGGTAAAGATTGATATGTAGGAAGTCTTGTTTTGGTCATCGGAAAGGTTTCAGGCTAATCGGTAGTGTACCGGGACTGCCGGGAGGGTACCCAGAGACCATGGGGAGGGGTGTGACAAGCCAAAGGCTTCGTGGGCTATGACAGGAGGTAGACCATACCCTAGTGGGATGGCCAAATCCTCCCCTAAGGGCCCATGCGGCTAGAGTTGAGGAATAAGGCAAAATCCAAAAGGTGGAAAGGGTTTCTAAATTAGGAAGGAGTCCAAATAGAATTCCACCTCCCTTTTGGGAGGTGGATTCCTTCCTTGTTGGCTCGGCCGAACCTCTCCTTGGAGGAGGGCCAAGGCAGCCTCCCCTCCTCTCCCTCCTATATATAGTAGAGGTTTCAGAGGTGAGGGATAACCCTAATTGTCATGTGCTCCATCTACCTCTCTCTAGATCTGTTCCTACTCTAGTCTAGTTCGGCGGTGCTTAGACAAAGCCGTGGTGGATTAGTTCACCACCACCACACCGTCGTGTTGGAGAACTCATCTACTTTTCAATTCCTCTTGCTGGATCAAGAAGGAGGATATCATCATCGTGTTGTACGTGTGAGGAACGCCGAGGTGCCGTCCGTTCGGCACTAGATCGGGATAGATCGTGATGGGATCACGGGATGGATCATGATGAGATCATGGGACGAGCTGCGATTTGGATCGTGAAGATGTTCCACTACATCAACCGCATTTTATACGCTTCCACTTAGTGATCTAAAAGGGTATGTAGATTCAGTCTCCCCTCTCGTAGATGATCATCACCATGGATAGGTATTGCGTGTGCGTAGGAAAAGTTTGGTTTCCCATATAACGTTCCCCAACAACCCAAAGGCTTCATGGGATGTGAGAGGAGGTATACCAGCCCATACTGGGCTGTCCAAAGCCTCCCCTAAGGGCCCATGCAACTGAAGTGGAGGAATAAGGCAAAAAGCCAAAAGGTGGAAAGTGTTTCTACATTAGGAAGGAGTCCTAATAGGATTCCACCTCCCTTGTGGGAGGTGGATTCCTTCCTTGTTGGCTCGGCCGAACCTCTCCCTGGAGGAGGGGCAAGGGAAGCCTCCCCTACTCGCCCTCCTATATATACTAGAGGTTTTAGAGGTGAGGGCTAACCCTAATTGCCACGTGCTCCCTCTACTTCTCTCTAGATTTGTTTCTGCTCTAGTCTAGTTCGGCGGTGCTTAGGTGAAACCATGCTGGATTAGTTCACCATCACCAGTAGCATGCCGCTGTGCTGGAGAACTCATCTACTTCTTTACCCCTCTTGCTGGATCAAGAAGGCGGTGATTGTCATCGAGTTGTACGTGTGCTGAACGCAAAGGTGCCATCCGTTAGGCACTAGATCGGGATGGATCGTGATGGGATCGCGGGACGGATCGTGATGAGATCGTGGGACGAGCTGCGATTTGGATCACGAAGATGTTCCACTACATCAACCAAGGTATATACGCTTTCGCTTAGCGATCTACAAGGGTATGTATATTCACTCTCCCCTATCGTAGATGATCATCACCATGGATAGGTATTCCGTGTGCGTAGGAAAAGTTTTGTTTCCCATGCAACGTTCCCCAACAGCTTTGACCCCCAAAACTATTCCCCTTGCCACCAAATTTTTACCATAGCTTATATGCGACCCAAAGCACCACGAGTAGCCACCCCAATGTCTAGATGCATGATTGAGGGGGTGAAAGTCCACATGCTCCACTATAGACAACACTTTTCCTCCCAACTCTCTCTTCTCTCCCTTTCCTAACCAGCATCCAGTGCATCCAACACTAAATCCTCCTTTGTTTATTCCTCCTGCAACCTATTGACACTAGTGGGCACGCCAGAGCAGGTCAGCAACATCATCATGCCGACCATACACACGCTCTAGAGCGTGCTACAGGACAGTCAAAGTGCCGACCTTGCTCCCTTCCCATATCATGGCCTCCTCGAGCCCCTCCCGTGTGCCAGGAGGTGCGTCTCGACGATCGCATCGTGCGAAGTCCTCGCCCCCCCTTTTGCCCCTCTAGTGGCATTTGCAGCATGCGCCGTGACAACCCTTCTTGGCCAGTCCCCTTCATCGCAAGCGCGCGCTCCCCTCTCCACTCTCTGTCTGCTTGTGTTCATGGACGACCCACAGGAAGACCTCCGAGCCGCCCACTCCTTCCCCCGTGACCCCCAATGCTGTTGCAGCCAACTCCGGTGCATGGGTCCATGGTGATCCCGTGCCCCACCTATTTAAAGCCTCCCCAAGGCTCCCTCTCCGTCTATTGATCCTCTCTCCCTCCTAATCGCCCCCTATGCCACCCATTGGACCCCTTAGAGACCCTGTGCTCGAGATCGAGCTCGACGTTGCCGGTTCGGGCCCCCGTCGATCTCAAGGTATAGATCCTCTCTGGCCCTCATTCTTGTACCTTGGCACTCCCTTGCCTCCTTGATCATTTCCCCTACCATCTCCGTGCATTTGCAGCTCGGGATCGCCGACTCCGACGAGCTCCCGAAGCTCCTCTGCCGCGGGACCTCAATGCCGGCAAACCAGGCCTCCCCAGCGTCCAACTCCACCACGATCCGATCAGCCGCATCACCCCGAGTTCATTCCTGACTAGAGCCGACCTCGACGTGCCTTCCTCCGTAGCCAGTAAGCCTCGCCACCCTCTGGACAGAGGTTGACGATGACGTGCCAGTGGGGCCTAGTCATCAGCCTCTACCCCACCTCCCTGCTTCCCCTCCTCTCGTCGAGCAATGGCCCCCGTTCGTTAGGTTTGAACCTGACGCGCACGGGAGCGTTGGCTTGCTTCGGCGGGCCTAGCTAGCTGGTCCTGGCTTAGCTGGTTGGCTCTAGCCCGTTGCCACAATGCCCTTTTCTTTTTATTTTTTGGCATTATTTTAAATAATTCGTGTGGCCATAATATTTATCCAAATCTAGTGGTTCAAATTTCTAAAAGTTTTTAATATTGTAACCTATTTGAATATGCCACTTGTGTAATTTTTGAATAAGCATTTAGACACATTTTTATTTTAAACCTTGTTCAAAGCATTTCGACCTTGAGCTAAAATGTTTTTCACAACTTTTAAAACTTCAAAAACAAAACCTAGAAATTTTCGTAGTATTAATACTCACCCTAGTATTTTACAAAAATAGGTTGACATTTTTCTTAGAGTGTTATTTTTCCTGTTTTTGTCGTGGTCTTATTATTCCCGTTATAATTACGATGATGGATTGCGTGGTTGACAAAGGGCTTGGACCAGAAGACTTCGAATACCCCGGAGTCTTTGTTGAGCCAGGCAAGCAACCCTTTGACCATGACTATGAAACCCTTTTAATCATGTCATATGGCACTTTATTTTGCTGGATCTAAAGCATGTTGAATCGGTGGCCACCTCGGTGGGTTGTCTCTAATGTTTCCTCGTTGATACTTGCACTGAGCATGACCCTACTTTCCTATCAGGGTTGTATGGGTGGGAAGTAGTTAGGTTACTAGTAGTTGCTATGCAAATGGGATGGGGATATGCATGGTGACGATGATGGATATGATTTCAAAGATTTTTTGAAAACACCATCGGGTGCCACTAATGCTCGAGGTTGATGATTTTGATCTAGGTGACCACTTGAGAAAGAAGTTGTGTACCGGCGCAAGTTGTGAGTGTGTGTCTTCGAGAATGGTCTATATTTAAGATTTGTCGACCGTACCAGCCTTACAATGTGTGACCATGATACCTCTTTATGGGACGGGGCTTTGTTGATTACTTTGGTCAATGCTAGCAGAGAGCCCGCATTACTAGTGGCGGGAGAGCCGAGTCACTCTCTCGAGACAGGGTCGAGCTAGGTAGGCCGACCATTTTCTGTTTTTACAGACACCAGGTACATCGTTGGTCTCTTCATGGATGGTATGATCTAGAGCGAGGCTCGTATGATGTACATCATGATGGCTAGATACCAATCGAGTGGACTCTTTGTTTAGTGTCGCTAGGGGAAAGGCATTGTTCGGGTGCTTACCTCAGGTGTGTTATATACCGCCGGTCGTGGATGACACGGAAGTTCCCCGAGTCTTGTGGGTACAGAGCGAAAACCTCTCTCGAGTGTAAAACTATTCAATTAGCAGTGTCCACGGTCAATGACAGTTGGGTGGTGCTAGTTATATTATGTCTAGATGTTTTCACAAACTTGGTGTGTGAGTGCATGAGAAAAATGGCAGTATGATACAAGACCTAAGTCAGACGACTTGGTATAATGGGTGAACACGTGATGTTCAACCCTGAGATGATATTGATATCTACAGCCTGTTCATATGGATATTGGTTAGCTGTTGATGCATGCTTTCACTAGTTGATTGATCATGACAATGCACTCAAAACTAGCTTTCTACAATTTACCTATTATTGCTATTACATGTATTGCTATTGCCTTGTTCCACAACATGGGCTGCTTGCAAGTACATTTAAAGTACTCATTGGCTTGCCACTAGTTACTGAATTTTCCACGCACGGAAGACCAGGAATATGGAGAAGAGTTCGTTGGTGACGAACATGCAAACTAGGACGCTTTTGAGTAAGAATGCCTGTAGGGTTAAGGCATATGGCATGAGTTCATGCTTTCGTTCAAGAATTCCACTACTAGTTATATTTGGTGTGTCAACCTTCAAGGCCCTATCTATGTAAGACTTGACCTGAATGGTCTCTATTTGTATGGGATGCTATGTACGGATGTAAGACTCTTGTGATTCAGCTTCTGTGTGTTCAGTGAGCATTGATCTCTGGGATCAATGTGCACGTGCATTCAGTGACCACGACTTATGAGTCGGGGTCCCACATTCATGATTGCTGGTTAATAAAAACATCATAAATTAGATGGTGATAACTTCTTGTTCATATAAATATTTTTATGGCATGGTGATGATGTGTGAGCATTCTCATTCCTTACTAAAATCCTATTCATGTTTATGTCGGTGGTGCGCAATGGTTAACTCCTACCAACCTCCTCACTAGGGGCATGCGAGTAGTACTTTGCTTCGATAAAGCTAATAAAATTTTGCAATAATTATGTGAGTTCTTTATGACTAAAGTGAACCCATTGATATACACACTCTCACCTCCACATATTTGCTAGCCTCTTCTTTACTCTGCATTGCCCATTCTAACCTCGAGGGTCGGTACAACCTTAGCCGGTGCGTCGAAACCCCGTGTCATGATACACTCTACTAGAAATAAGCCTCATTATATCTTCCTAAAAAAGCCACAAAACCTACCTATCATGGCATTTCCATAGCATTTCCGAGATATATTGCCATGCAACTTCCAGCGCCACATCATATGACTAGTACTTTCATTGTCATATTGCTTTGCATGATCATATAAGCTCGCATAGTATTTGTAGCAAATCCACCATTTTTCATTTTTGATACATGTTATGCTTAATCATTGCACATCCTGGTACACTGCAATAGGCATTAATTAGAGTCATGCTATAGTTTTTCATATTAAGTTGTAAGTGTGATGATAATCATTATTAGGGCATTGTCTGAGTGAGGATAGGATGATGGGGACAATGATTCCCCCACAACTCACGATGATACCTCGAATGAAAAATAAAATAAAAGGAAAAAAAGAAAGAAAAAAAAGATAGACAAAAAGAAAAAAAATGAGATAAATTAGAGAAGGGACATCGCTAGTACCTCTTTTTCCACACTTGTGCCTCAAAGTGGCACTATGTTCTTCAGATAGAGAGTCTCATGTTTTGTCACTTCCATACGAGAAGTTTTCTTTATAGAACTTGTCTTGTGTATTACGATGGTAGGCTTCTTCAAATGTTCGAGGTCTTCATGAGTAAGCAAGTTGGATGCACACCCACTTAGCTTCAGTTGAGCTTTCATACACTTATAGCTTTAGTGCATCTGTTGCATGTCAGTCTCTACTCTTCGCCTTGATATCTATTGATGGACATCTCCATAGCCCGTTGATATGTTGTCGGTCTAGTGGGACTTGGGCTACCACATGCAGTGTGTCGCTGGCCTGGAGGATGCCGCATGGGCTGACCCAAAGGGGACGACATCGTCATGGCCGCTCCAAAGGGAATCGCCTTGCGAGGGGCGTTCCTCGCCAGCCCCCCTCGCCGCTAGACCAGGCCCTCCTAGGGCCTTCAGGCGCCAGGAGACCGTGCGAGGCCGCTCTCGCTATGAATCCTTGCGAGGCTTGGCGTATGATGCCATATGTTCTTCCCCTTTGCAACGGCACCAGAAGAATGTTGTTAGCACTCTCCGGTAATCGAAACTAGAAGCATGTTGTTGACGGCCGTCAAGCGGATGGGATCGCAGCAGTTTTCGAGGGTAGAGTATTCGACCCAATTTGTTGGTTTACCAAACAGGAGGTGAGAGGATACTCTCAAGTATTAGCAGCTGAATATGTCAGATTCAACCACACCTGAAAGATTAGTATCTGCAAGCATAGTAGTAACAGCAAAGTAATATGATATCAACGGTGTCAGAAACGATCTGTTGACATGGCAGACTATTTCTAACGATTGTATCAATGGCACCAAGTTGCCTCGTCGACAGAAATTGTCAGTTCCCGTCAACGACCAGCGAACCAAAATTGTAGCAGGTAGCAGCAGTGTAACGAGCAATAGGAGCGGCAAGGAAAAACAGTAGTGACAGCAGTAGCAAGTAGCAACACTAGCAAGCGACAGTAGTAGCAACAGTAGCAGCAGGGCAAGACAAGTAACAAAAGTAGCAACAGTAGCAGCAGGGCAAGACAAGTAACAAAAGTAGCAACAATAGTAGCAACAGCAGAGCAAGACAAGTAACAACAGTAGCAACAGTAGTAGCAGCAGCAGAGCAAAACAAGTAATAGCAGTAGGACAAACTCATTAGCACTTGGGAAAAGAACTTGCTTAGGGAAAAGAACTTGCATGACATCTATTGTCCATCCCTCCCGTGGCAGCGGGGTCCAAAAGGAAACTACGGGATATTAAGGTTCTCTTTTTAATAAAGAACCGGACCAACGCATTAGCACTTGGTGAACACAAGAACTCCTCAAACTATGGTCATCACCGGGAGTGGTTCCGGTTATTGTCACTCCGGGGTTGCTGGATCATAACACATAGTAGGTAACTACAACTTGCAAGATCGGATCTAAAACACACATATATTGGTGACAACATAATAATTTCAGATCTGAAATCATGGCACTCGGGCCCTAGTGACAAGCATTAAGCATGGCAAAGTAGTAGCCACATCAATCTCAGAATATAGTGGATACTAGGGATCAATCCCCATCAAAACTAACTCGATTACATGATAGATCTCATCCTACTCATCACCGCCTAGCGAGCCTACGAATAGATTACTCATGAACGACGAAGAGCTTCATGGAATTGGAGAGGGAAGAAGGTTGATGATGACGATGACAACGATTTGCCCTCTCCGGAACCCAAGACGGACTCCAGATGTGCCCTCCAGATAAAGAACAGGTGGTGGCGGTGCCTCCGTATCATAAACGCATCGAAAACTTCTCTTTTTATTTTTTTCTGGGACGAAAGGGATCTTATAGAGCTGGAATTGGGGGCGGCAGAGCCGTGTGGGCCCCACAAGCCTACCCACCGCCACCAGGGGTGGTGGTGGCGGAGCGAGGGCTTGTGGCCCACTAGCCCACCCCGTGAGGTGGAACTTGGCGCAGATATTTTTCTTATTTTCCAAAACTGCTCCCCGTAAATTTTCACGACGTTTGGAGAACATTGATTTCTGCACAAAAATAACACCAAGGCAATTCTGCTGAAAACAGCGTGAGTCCAGGTTAGTTCCATTCAAATCATGCAAATTAGAGTCCAAAACAAGGGCAAAAGAGTTTGGAAAAGTAGATACGATGGAGACGTATCAACTCCCCCAAGCTTAAAACCTTGCTTGTCCTCAAGCAACTCAGTTGACAAACTGAGAGAGAAAGAAAAACTTTGACAAACTCTGTTTGATCTTGTTGTTGCAACTATGTCTAACTCATAACCATAATTTCAGCAATATCACAAGTTAACCACATAAGCAAATGACACAAAGTTCTCACGGTAAACTAATATCAACGGCATAATCAGCTAACGAGCAAATAATAATGAGTTTCAAATACCAACACTTCAATCAAAACAAGCATGAAGCAATATGAATAGGTGGTATCTCGCTAGCTCTTTCTGAGACCGCAAAACATAAATGCAGAGCACTTTCAAAGATCAAGGGCTGACTAAACATTGTAATTCATAGCAACGAAGATCCAGTCATAGTCATACTCAATATCAATCAAAAGCAAAGCATAAAAATGACAGAGGTGCTCTCTAATTGGTGCTTATATAAGAGGAGGATGACTCAACAGGAAAATAAATAGACATGCCCTTCGCAGAGGGAAGCATTGATTTGCAGAGGTGCCAGAGCTCAAGCTTTGAAAACAGAGATAATAATTTTGGGTGGAATGCTTTCATTGTCAACGCAATGACCAAGAGTTCTCAATATCTTCCATGCTACTCATGCTATAGGAGGTTCCCAAACAGAAAAGTAAAGTTTTAACTCCCCCACCACCAATCAATCACACTCCACGGCTAGCCGAATCCTCGAGTACCGTCCATACTAACATCAATCCGGGGGGAGTCTTGTTTTACAGTTATGTTTTCGATTTAAGCGTGGAACTGGGCATTCCAAATACCGGCCCCTTTCTCATGAATGACAATGGTAACACTCCTAGCATTGAAGATACCAATAGCCCTCTGTCACCACATGAGCGATTCGGGCATGCAAAACAGATTATTTCTTGAAGGTTTAGACAATGGCACATGCAAATTTACTTTGAACGACAGGTAGATACCGCAAATAGGTAGGTGTGGTGGACTCTCATGGAAAAACTTTTGGGTTTATGGAGGTGGATGCACAAGCAGTATTCCGCTTAGTACAAGTGAAGGCTAGCAAAAGACTGGGAAGCGACCAACTAGAGAGTGACAACAGTCATCAAGATGCAATGAGTTTGACTAACATTAAATGCAAGCATGAACAGTATATAAATCACCATGAACACGAACATCATAGAGGCTACGTTGATTTTGTTTCAACTACATGCATGAACATGCGCCAAGTCAAGCCACTTGAAACATTCAAAGGAGAATACCATCCTATCATAGTACATCATAGTCATCTCAAAATCTATATTGGCATTCAAGACAAACCATTATAAGCTCTCAGCTAAATAAGCATGGCATCAGAAACTATGATCTCTAAGTTGTCATTTCAAACATGGTTCTCTCACAACAAAGCTGAATTTGGGTCGACAAGCTAGTCATATTTACAAAAACAAAATAGATAGAGTTCATACCAGCTTTTCAGTCTCAATCACTTCATCATATATCATCATTGTTGCCTTTCATTTCCACGATCGAACGATGTGAACAATAAGAAGCGCATAGGACTAAGCTGAATCTGCAGGCAAACACAAAAGAGAAGAAAAAATAATATGGCTCTTTGATAGCTAAACAGGTAAGCATGCAAGAACCAATAAACATTGTAACCAATATCTTCTACCTTGACACAAAGAAAAAGAAAACTATTTACACGGTAAAGCTCCCAACAAGCAAAAGAAGAAAGAAAAATATTTTTGGGTTTTCTCAACACGACACAAAACAAGAAAACAAGAAAACGAAAATAAACTAGAATGGATAATACAGTGGCAAAGTGTGAACACCTGCTAACAAAGTGAAAGCATAAGGATGAAGGTAAAGTCGGTGAGAACACGTACTCCCCCAAGCTTAGGCTTTTGGCCTAGCTTGGTCTACTCCCAAGGATGATCCTGGCGAAACCCAAAGTAATAATGGGTGTTATACGGGAGTGCTGCAGCCACTACCTGAATAGCTGCCTCACGAAGTCGAGCAGCCCTCGCCTCCCTCTCATACTCCTCTGCCTCTCCTATGGTTATGTAGTATCTTCGTTTAAGCTGGAAGTCAAAGAAAGTAGGAGCAGGAAGGGTAATATGGAAAACACGTTGTTGGTTAAATATCAAGCGGTATAGGAGAGATCCATGATCTCTCTCAAGGAACTGGTAGCGTGTTAGAGCGACACGATCAAGGTAGGCTGTACGGAGAGGAGGGTCTTCTGGACGGATGGATACCCCAAGAAAATTTGCTAAGCGTGTAGCATAAACTCCACCAAAGAAATCCCCCTCACTGTCATTTTTATTCAGCCTCCTTGCTATTATAGCTCCATATTGAAGCTCCTGTCACCTGTTACTGCGCTCTTAAGGATACTAAGGTCGGAAGCGCATAGGTGACAATGTGCACCCTGGCCGTTAATGCACCTACCTATGAAGAGGGCAAGGTAGTGCAAGGCAGGGAAATGGATGCTTCCTATGATGGCTTGCGTGATATCTCTGGTTTCTCCAACAGTTATACTGGAGACAAAGTCTCTGACCGAAGACTTAGGAGGATCATTAACACTACCCCCATCGGGTATCTTGCAAATCCTATTGAAATCCTCCATATCCACGGTATAGGATTTATTGTACAGATCAAACAGTATGGATGAGTCACGGCCAACTGAAAATTTAAATTTACGCACGAAAGAGGCAGTGAGCATAGCATACCGTTCACATTTATCTGAGAGGAATTCTTCTAACCCGGCATTGCGGACAAGTGTATCAAACTCATCCTTGAAACCTGCTTCGATCCTGAACTCATCGGAAGGCCATTCACATGGTTGCACCGGTGCGTCCCTTAGTTGAAAAGGTTCGGGCTCCCGAAAAGAGAGACGAGGACCCTTCTTACTTGAGGAACCACCATGAAACTTCCTCCTGAACATAATTTCCTTTTGCTAAAATTTTTGAAGTTCAAGAGAAAAGCGAATAAAGACCCACCACACCTTGTAGCAACTACTCCCATTAGTGCCTAGAGACAGTATCACGCGCTAAAACTACTTGGTACCAACTAAAATCAACATTTCTAGCTCAAGAACAGGGTCACCAAGGTAGCAAGAATACGCGAAGGATAAAGCACTACAGCATAAACTAATTGGACCAATGGAGGAGTCACTTACCAAGGAGTAATTTCCCCAAAACGGTTCCGAGAATGGTGCTTTGAGCAATGAGATCGAAAATCACAGCCAAATGAGCAAGAACACGGGTTTGAGCTGCGAAACAATTTTTTCTGGAGGTGGAAGAAGAGGCTGAGAGCTGGAATGAGTGGAGGGGGTGCCTGTGGGCCCCACAAGCTTACACCCGGCCACCAGGGGGGTAGGTGGCGGTGGCAGGGCTTGTGGCCCACTGGTCTGGCCCCCAGGCCAGCTCTCAGGCCCAGAAATTTTCGAAAATTCCAGAAAAAATCATACTAAATTTTCACGACCATCGGAGAACTTTTATTTTCGAGGTATTTTTCTCCGGGACGCTAAAACAGAAAACAGGAAAAACTAAACTAACTCTATCATTTTTCTTCTAAGCAAAAGAAAATGAATGCTCAAAACAGAGGTATGTGACTCTTTGATTCATCCATTTCATGGTCATCGAAAGAAATCTGTCAATGGGGTTGATCAAGTCCTCATGACAAAACCTTCTCAAATTGCAAGAGAGAGCGGAGAATTTTCGAATAGCCACTAAGTCACCTCAATGGGGATATGTATCTCCCCAACAAGCAAATCATACTTCATCTTGACACGAGGAATAGGACATTCAAAGCTCCCAATGAGAATCGATGAAGTCTTTTCGATAGCATTGATGCAATGTACTTGATATCGTTTCTTCGGAAAGTGCACCGTGTGCTCATTACCGTTGACATGGAAAGTGACATTGCCTTTGTTGCAATCTATAACAGCCCTTGCAGTGCTTAAAAAGGGTCTTCCAAGGATGACAGCCATGGCATCGTCCTCAAGAATATCCAAGATAACAAAGTCTGTTAAGATAGTGGTGTTAGCAACCACAACAAGCACATCCTCGCAAATGCTGATAAGGAAAGTAGTTGATTTGTCGGCCATTTGCAGAGAAATTTCAGTGGGTGTCAACTTATCCAATTCAAGTCTACGATAAAGAGAAAACGGCATAACACTAACACCAGCTCCAAGGTCACATAAGGCAGTTCTTACGTAGTTTCCTTTAATGGAGCAATTTATAGTGGGCACTCCGGGATCACCAAGTTTCTTAGGAGTTCCACCTTTAAAAGTGTAGTTGGCAAGCATGGTGGAGATCTCAAGATCTGGTATCTTTCGTTTATTAGTCACGATATCTTTCATGTACTTGGCATATGGAGACATCTTGAGCATATCAGTTAACCGCATCTGCAGAACGACGGGTCTTATCATTTCAACGAAGCGCTCAAAACCCTCATCATCCTTTTAATTGGATGGCTTAGGAGGAAAGGGCATAGGTCCCTGAACCCATGGCTCCCTTTCTTTACCATGCTTCCTAGCAGTGAAGTCGTTCTTATCATACTTCTTAGGTTGTGGGTTATCAGGATTAACCGAAGGTTCAATCTCCACATCCTCATCATTGCTAGGTTGAGCATTATTATGAACATCACTGTCCATATTGTCACCAGGTTCATGTTCATCACCAGATTGTGTTTCTGCATCAGACGCAGAAATATCATTAGGTTCTTCAGGTGTGACAGTATTTGGTGAACTGGCATGTAGGTTTCTATCATCCTTCTTCTTCTCCTTAGGATGACTGGGTGTATCAGCATTGATTCCTTGAGAATCTTGATCATTAGGATACAAAGGTTCCTCAGTCATTTTGCCTCCTCTAGTAATGACTCTTACAGAGTTGTCATTTAATTCATTGAGCAGGTCATTCTGATATTTAAGTACTTGTTCTACCTGAGTAGTAATCATAGAGGCATGTTTACTCAGAAGCTTCAGATCATTGACATTTCTGTCTACACAAGCACTTAAATGGCTAAGCATACGAGTACTTTGTTCCAAATGTCTGCTAATATAATCATTGAAACTCTCATCAAATTCATCAAAGCATAGGCTAGCAGGTTTATCAAAAGGAATATCACTCTCATCAAACCTACGCAGAGAATTCACTTCTACTACCTGTATCGGGTTATCGAGACCATTGATCTCTTCGATAGGTGGTAAATTTTTGACATCTTCAGATCTAATGCCTTTCTCTTGCATAGATTTCTTGGCTTCTTGCTTATCTTCGGGACTGAGGAATAGAATACATCTTTTCTTCGAAGTTGTCATAGGAGGTGGTTCGGGAATAGTCCAAGCATTATCGTTGATCAAGATGTTATTCAGTAGACTCTCAGCTTGTTCTACAGTTCGTTCCGTAAAAACACAACCGACACAACTATCTAGGTGGTCTCTAGAGGCATCGGTAAGTCCGTTATAGAGGATATCAAGTATCTCATTCTTCTGAAGAGGGTGATCAGGCAAAACTGTTGGGGCATAGTTTATGCCTAAGTAATTTTGGTGATTGATGACAGTACCGTAAAGGACTAACCGTGTGTGTTAAGGTTTCAGATAACACACGTCAACGGCACAAGACGACTCGTCTCCTCATTCATGGAACGGAAGCACGGCGCTCTCTACGATTCTCTTTATTTGAATCATAGGAAAGCCGTACTATTAAGAGGGGATCCGCAGTGGAAAGGTTTGGGTGGAATCTATCTTTGCACACGCACAGTTCACATATTCTCCGCTACCTTCGTCTTTGGTGCGGCCCCCGCCACTTGGTTTCTTGTCTCTTTGCAAAATGGTCCCCAGCGGTAGTACCGCTGGCCCTAGCGGTAGTACCGCTGCCCTGGTCGGCGGTAGTACCGCTGCAGCCAGCGGTAGTACCGCTAGCTGGCGGTAGTACCGCCCCTGGTCAGCGGTAGTACCGCTAGCTGGCGGTAGTACCGCCCCTGGTCAGCGGTAGTACCGCTCTAGGAGCTTAGTACTGCTTGCCTAGCGGTTGTTCTTGGACGGACCTTTTTGCGAAGACTTTCTTGGCGGTAGTAGTGCTATTGCACTACCAGGGGCCCAGTGGTAGTACCGCTGGGGTCAGCGGTAGTACCATTGGAGTCCCAGCGGTAGTACTGCTGCATCCAGCGGTAGTACCGCTAGGCGGCGGTAGTACCGCCCCTAGTCAGCGGTAGTACCGCTGGAGTGCCAGCGGTAATACCGCTGCAGCCAGCGGTAGTACCGCTGGAGCTCGGGCAGAGAGTGGGAAAACGGTCTGATTCCCCCCCCCCCCACTATATAAAGGGTTCTTCTAGCTGAGGAACCCCATCTCTTACCTCTCTAAGCTCCATTGTTACGCCCCAAGCTCAGAAGTGCCCGATCTCTCTCCCTAGCCAATCAAACTTGTTGATTCTTTAGGGATTGGTTGAGAAGGCCTAGATCCACACTTCCACTAAGAGAAAAGTTGATTCCCCCACCAATCCCTTGCGGATCTTGTTACTCTTGGGTGTTTGAGCATCCTAGACGGTTGAGGTCACCTCGAAGCCATATTCCATTGTGGTGAAGCTTCGTGGTCTAGTTGAAGCCTCCAAGCTTTGTGTGGAGTTGCCCCAACCTTGTTTGTAAAGGTTCGGTCGCCGCCTTCAAGGGCACCTATAGTGGAATCACGGTACCTTGCATCGTGCGAGGGCGTGAGGAGAATACGGTGGCCTTAGTGGCTTTTTGGGGAGCATTGTGCCTCCACACCGCTCCAACGGAGACGTACTTCCTGTCAAAGGGAAGGAACTTTGGTAACACATCCTCGTCTCCATTGGTTCCACTTGTGGTTATCTCTATCCTTTACTTTGTATTTGCTTATGCTTGTGACTATATCTTACTTGTCTTAATAGCTCTCGTTGTTAGCTTCTTTAGGGTTCACCTCATTGTGGTATTATTTGTGAACCCGTATGTTGTTTACCTTAACTTGCTAAGATTAATTAAAAAGTGGTCGTTGTCTATTCACCCCCTTCTAGCCAACCATATCGATCCTTTCAATTGGTATCAGAGCCACGTCTCTTTATTAAGGGTTTAACCACCCGAAGAGTATGGAAGGCGGAGAGGAAATTAACCATGGGCAACCCGAGGCCATGGACTTGACATCGGTCACATGGGACGACTTGAATACGGCTATGGCAGCCCTCAAGGCGTCCTTGACGAACGAAGTCAAGACCATGCTTAAAGAGTTAATTGAGGGACTTAAAAGTTCACCCGAACCGGCTATAGTGGTTAAACCCACCATTACCGGTTCGGAGGCCAACTCCTCTAAGGAAGCGGCTAAAGGTATGCGACCTGCTTCATCTCACGAAAAGGATGGGACTGGAACATATGCCTCAGTTCCAGCCCCATGGTCTATGGAGGACCCGTTCCCGCACCTCGTGTTAATCCTGTTGGTCCTCCTCCTAAGCTTGTGAAAGGTGACTTTGCTAACTGGGTATTTTCTATTAAGTCTCATTTGAATCACAGATCAACAAACTTGTGGAGAATCATCGAGCAAGGATATTATCCCCATGACCCAAGCAACCTCACTCCAAGAGAAGATGCAGACAATCAATACAATCACTCTGCATTGTTTATTCTCCAGTCTGCAGTGCCACCTGAAGATCTTCCCCACTTGTGTCCCTTCACGTTGGCCAAGGATTGTTGGGAGCATATTATTGTGTTGTACAAGGGAAGCTCAAGCATTCAACGATCCAACTATGAAGTGATTCTTGATAAGGCCGATGAGTTTGTGATGAAGGAAGACGAAGACCCTCGTGATCTCTATCGGAGGGTGACTGCTATTGTTGTGGCGCTCAAGGATCATGGGAGCAAGGATGTGGATGATACATGGGTCAAGCGCAAGTTCCTCAAAGCCATCATGCCTTTCAACAAAGCCATGTCATCTGTCATTCGTCAGCGGCCAGACTTCCACTCCTTGTCTTCCAGTGAGGTGTTGGATGAGTTCATCGCAATGTTAATCATGAACGAAACAGCCGACAATGCACTTGCTCGTGTTCGATCAAAGAAAACTTCACCCAACCTTGCATTGAAAGCAAAAGCAATGCTTGAAGAAGAAGAAGAAGATGAGGAAGAGGAGAGCTGCCCTGAAGACACAAAGTATGCCTATCATGAGCACATGGCTCTTGCATCAAGGCAATTTTGGGGCAACAAGAGGAACTCAAGTGGATTCAAACCCAAACAACGAGTAAGGACATGTTATAACTGTGGTAGCATGAGTCACTTCGTGGCCGAATGTCCCTATGAAAAAAGGGAAGACAACGGAGGCAAGCTCATTCGCAAAGACAAAACCAAGTCATTTCCAATCAAGAACAACTTTGTGAAGAAACCTCACCCAAAAGGGATGGTGGCCCTGGAAGAGTATCCTTCCGATGATGATGGTGATGATGATGATACAGTGGCAATGGCAACTGTTGCTATTGCCACTACCCCTTCTCAGAAGGTGTCTCTCTTCAACGCCCCCGACGAGAACCACATCACCAAGTGCCTCATGGCAAAAGGTATCAATCAGGTAACTCCCATCATTAAGACCAACATTGCTTCTGCTCCTTCATTGTTAAATTGTGTTGAAGATAGTGATGTTGGGGAACTTAATGAGCATGATCTTGATAAGTTTCTGTGCACTATTAAGGGAGAACCCAAGAAGAACTTTGTTGCTCTCTTGGAACAACTAGGTGAGGCCACTGACCTCATTGAGTCTCATGAGGAGACCATCTCCGAGCTTCAGGGACATAGTCGTGACTATGCCGATGAAATTGCCGAATTATCTAGTGCTCTAGAAGAGGAGCGCACTCTTCGTTTGGCTCTTGAGGAGTCATGTAACGATGATTGCGCTAAAATGCAAAAGAAACTAGATCATGATGTTGTTCTTACTCGTATGCTTAAATCTGAAAAGTATGCTCTTGAGGTTGGCCATGACAGACTCAAAGAGGAGTTTGACATACTTGACAAGGCCCACAAAGCCTTGAAAGGTGCTCATTTCTCTCTGAAAGAGTCTCATGATCAACTCCAAGCAAAGCTTACCAAGGATATCTCTACTTGTCCTCCCTTTATGTTAATTGATAATGCTTGTGCAACTAACCCCTGTTGTGAGCATGTACATCTTGTGGAGGAAAATGTCAAGTTAAAGGAGAAACTTGAGAAGGGCCTTGTGGCATGCATACAAGGTGAGAAGAGTCTGAACGATCTCTTGAGCACTCAAAAGGGTGTTGTAGGAAAGGAAGGACTTGGACTTACCTCCAAGTCAAAAGGTAAAAGGAAGAACAAGAACAAACGATCTCTCACCCTCATGGACATCTTTGTCAAAGAGGGTGAGGGGACTCAGAAGGTGAACAGGAACAAGGTGGACTATGGGAACCCCAAGAAGAACAAAACCGTTCCTACTAACACAACCGACAAACTCAATTCTTTTTATGTTTTGTGTTGTGCTAGTGATGGGCATGTTTATGCCAGATTTGTTGGTTCCTACGATGAGGATATTGAATGGGCTATCTGGGTTCCTAAGACCCTTGTCTCTAACATGAAAGGACCCATTAAAAATGGGTACCTAACACCAAGCCTTGATCTATTGCACGAGTTTGCTTCCGGTAGGGTGTCATGGTTGCTCGATAGTGGAGCAACAAATCATATGACCGGAAGCAAGGACTTAGTGGTGGATGTGCATCCTTCTCCATCTATGCCCACCCATGTCCAATTCGCCGATGCATCCTCTTCAAAGGTATTGGGATTTGGTAAGGTGGTCATCTCTCATGATTTATCTATTGAGAAGGTCATGCTTGTTGAGTCAGTTGCCTACAATTTACTTTCGGTTCGTCAACTTGCAATTATGGGTTTTTCCACATTCTTTAATATTGACACTGTGGTCCTCCTGAGGAGCAAGACTCTTAAACTAGCCTATGTTGGACATGTCGAAAATGGTCTTTATGTGGTGAACTTCTCAAAGAGACCCACTAAGACTGCAACATGTTTAATGGCTAAAGTTGACGTGGGCTGGCTTTGGCATCGCCGTTTAGCTCATGTCAATATGAGATCTTTGCAAAGTCTTCTGACAGGGGACCATGTTCGTGGACTAACAAATGTGAGCTTTGCTAAAGATCGTGTTTGCAGTGCCTACATTGAAGGAAAGATTCATGAAACTGCTCATCGTCCAACGACTCTTATCTACACTAAGAGGCCATTGGAACTTCTCCATATGGATCTGTTTGGTCCTCCATCATTTGATAGTCTTGGAGGCAGAAAGTATTGCTTAGTGATTGTTGACGACTACTCAAGATATACCTGGGTATACTTCTTTAAAAAGAAGAGTGAGACTCAACAAACGGTCATCAACTTTGCTAATGAAGCGCAACGTCAACATGAAGCAAAGATCTTGATGATTAGGAGTGACAACGGCACAGAGTTCAAGAACTACACCTTAGATGAGTTTCTAGGTGATGAGGGAATAAAGCACCAATATTCTGCACCATATACCCCTCAGCAAAACGGCGTGGCAGAAAGGAAGAACCGGACCTTGATAGACGCTGCAAGGACAATGATGGCAGAATTCAAATCTCCATATAACTTCTGGGCAGAGGCCATCAACACAGCATGTCATGCATCCAATCGGCTCTACATCCGCAAAGGCTTGAACAAGACTCCATATGAGATTTTAAATGGAAACAAACCCAATCTCAAGTACTTCCGGGTATTCGGTTGTAAGTGTTTCATTCTCAAGAAAGGAGCACGGCTAGCTAAATTTGATTCTAGAGCACATGAGGGTATCTTTGTTGGTTATGCTACAAACTCTCATGCTTACCGTGTCCTCAACAAGTCCACCGGACTAATTGAGGAGACGTGTAATGTAGAGTTTGATGAAAATAATGGCTCCCAAGTGGAGCAAAGTGGTCTTTGTGATGTAGGTGATGAAATTCCTCCCCAAGCCATAAGAAGAATGGGGATTAGTCAAATACTCCCCATTGAGGAACCCGTTGTGGCCGAAGGAGAAGGACAATGCTCTACTCACGTGGAGCCATCACCCCCACAAGCCCCACACGCTTCCGATGAACAAATAGAAGACTCTCAACAAGTTGAACAAGCTCAAGGTGAAGATCAATTGCCCAACAATGGTGATGTGTCCCATGATATTCAAGCACTACCACAAGACTCCGAACCTGCTCATGATCAAGATCAAGTGCAACCCCGAGATCCATACCAAGTAGAAGTGCAAGATCAAGATCAAGAGCAACCACTAATACAAGAACAAACTGGTGAACCTGCTCAAGTTGAAGGACAAGATGATCAGGAGACTATCTCACAATTCCCCTCTGGAGCTCCAACAGCCGGCTCAAGACGCAAGGGCAAGCAAAGGAAACAAGTCGATGCTCCCCCGTTATCTAATGAAGAACTCTTGGAGCGTCGAGCAGCCAAGAATGCGAACAAGCTGAGAGTCAAGTCACATCTTATGAAGAATGTACTTGGCAGTTTAAAAAGGGGAGTATCCACCCGTCAACAGATTTGGAATTATTGTGAGCATCACGCGTTTGTCTCATATTGTGAACCTCAACAGGTACAGGAAGCGCTCGATGATGAGGATTGGCTTATGGCCATGCACGAAGAACTTAACAACTTCGAGCGCAACCAAGTCTGGGATTTAGTACCTCGGCCAACGGAGGAACATAATGTCATCGGGACCAAATGGATATTCAAGAACAAGCAAGATGCCAATGGAATTGTGATTCGAAACAAGGCTAGATTGGTGTCTCAAGGCTACTCCCAAGTCGAGGGTATCGACTACGGTGAAACCTTTGCCCCTGTTGCTCGTCTAGAATCTATTCGCATGTTGCTTGCATTTGCTTCTCATCATAACTTCAAATTACAGCAAATGGATGTGAAAAGTGCCTTTCTTAATGGTCCTTTGAATGAGTTGGTCTATGTCAAACAACCCCCGGGATTCGAACATCCCAAGCTCCCCAATCATGTGTACAAACTTAATAAGGCACTTTATGGCCTTAAACAAGCCCCACGCGCATGGTATGAGTATCTTACTGAGTTGTTACAAGATCGTGGGTTTGAAATTGGGAAGATAGATCCCACTCTTTTTACTAAGAGGGTTAAAGGGGATTTGTTCATATGCCAACTATATGTTGATGATATTATCTTTGGCTCTCCTAACATTTCATTCAATGAAGAATTTGCTGCACTAATGACTGAGAAGTTTCAGATGTCCATGATGGGAGAGTTGAAGTTCTTCCTCGGGTTCGAGATTAGACAAGGTCTAGAAGGGACATTCATCAAACAAGCCAAGTACACTCAAGACATGCTCAAACGGTTCGAGCTCGAAGATGTCAAACCGGTCAAGTTCCCCATGCCAACAAGATGCAAGCTTGACAGTGATCCCAATGGTAAAGCAGTGGATCAAAAGGTATACCGCTCCATGATTGGATCCCTCCTTTACCTTTGTGCATCTAGACTGGATATTATGTTGAGTGTAGGGATATGTGCACGGTTTCAATCCGCACCAAAAGAAAGTCATTACATGGCTGTTAAGTGAATCTTTTGATATTTGGCTCATACCCCAAACTTTGGCCTCTGGTATTCCAAAGGAGCAAACTTCAATCTAGTTGGCTATTCTGACTCAGATTGGGCAGGAGATTGTGTGGAGAGGAAGTCAACGTCTGGAGGATGCCAATTCCTTGGTCGCTCATTGGTAAGTTGGTCGTCAAAGAAGCAGAATTGTGTCTCCTTATCATCCACCGAAGCTGAGTATGTGGCAGCTGCAAGTTGTTGTGCACAATTGCTATGGATGAGGCAAACTTTAAAGGATTATGGTGTCACTTGTGACAAATTGCCTCTTCTATGTGACAATCAAAGCGCTATCAAGATTTCCCTCAACCCAGTGCAACATAGCAAAACCAAACATATGGATATTCGTC
Organism: Hordeum vulgare subsp. vulgare; assembly: GCF_904849725.1. NCBI lineage: Eukaryota > Viridiplantae > Streptophyta > Magnoliopsida > Poales > Poaceae > Hordeum > Hordeum vulgare. The sequence continues at coordinate 345,498,261 of NC_058524.1, read as the reverse complement.
ATCACTTCATTCGTGAACATATCAAGCTAGGTGATATTGAGGTTCACTTCATCCACACTGAAGAGCAACTTGCAGATATTTTCACTAAGACTCTAGATGAAGCAAGGTTCCGGGAGTTAAGGCATGAGCTAAATATCATTGATTCAAGTAATGGGGATTGAAACTAGGCATGTTGCACCTCACTATGCATTCCATCTTGGTCTAGATGTAGGCATGGACATAGGGGGAGTGTTCTTCTCTCAATGAACTTTCCCTCCCCCCATTATGCATAAATCAATCTAGTCTTTCACTTTAGCCATTGTCAAATGGCACTTGTGCTTCAAAGACGAGCATTGGTCATGAACCCAAGGATAATTCTTCGCGTTGTCATACCATTGTCTCAAACATAGGTGGCCTCGGCCACCGCCCCTCACACCTTTCTTTTGTATAGAAGAAAGGATATACAATGACAAGTAAGTACATTTTTCTAGGTACTATCTCATTTTTACTTACTTGTCATTTTCCCAAGTTTCTCTCTTATCCTAGGCCGCGTTGTGACATTTGCAGTGGTACTACCGCCAGGGGTAGCGGTACTACCGCCAGGACCCCAGCGGTACTACCGCCAGGGGTAGCGATACTACCGCCAGGACCCCAGCGGTACTACCGCCAGGTATGGCGGTACTACCGCCAAAATTCACATATAACACGACCGGCTAGGAAATTTTTAGGGCTGTCTCAAGGGGGAGCGGTACTACCGCCAGGACCCGCTGCAACCAGCGGTACTACCGCCAGGACCTCGGCGGTACTACCGCTGGCCCGTACCCCTTGGGCTATATAAAGGAGGGGGAGCCCGTTTTTCTCAGCCTGTTTCTTCTTTCTCGCGGCTCCTCCCTCCCCTAGCCCGAAATCTCCCTGTTTGGATCTCGTTTCCTGGAGCTCCTTCTATCCGTTGGATTGGAAGGGTTGCTCCACCTCTCCTTCCTCCTCCAAGGGCCATGAATCCCGGTAAAGCTCCTCCCCTTCTTCTATTTTGGTTGATGTTCTTGTTCTAGGGTTAGGAGCATTGGGGGATTGGATCCATGTCTTTGATCTTGTGCCTTGTTCTTGGATGGCATGAAGGAGATATTTGAGGGGAGTGTAGGTTCTACGAATCATTGCTGCTTATCTTTGCCATGCCCTAGGATTTACTTGTTTTAGATCTAGCACTTGAACTATGTTTGGATTAGATCTAAAACTTGCTCTCTCTTGCCTAGGCATGTACTTATTTCGGTGATACCTATGATCCTCATGTGAGTAGGGCTGGGGTGGAGTTCTTAGTGTTCATATACAACCCATGCCCTCGTAAAAATCGTGTAGCCCTATGCATGAGGTCTATTTTTATCTGTCAGATCTGAAAGTCAAACCCGGCAGTACTACCGCCAGAGGTAGCGGTACTACCGCTAGGAACCCAGCGGTACTACCGCCAGGGGTAGCGGTACTACCGCTAGGACCCCCAACGGTACTACCGCCAGGGGTAGCGGTACTACCGCTAGGCCCCAGCGGTACTACCGCCAGCCCCAGCGGTATTACCGCCAGGGGTAGCGGTACTACCGCCAGGAGGATTCACTGTGCATTCTTTTCATGTGCTTGGCAATGAGTGTTTATTTTTCTGCTTTTTCTAGTTCATTGCCTTGACTCTTTTTGTCGCTTCTTTTTGCTGTGTGCTTTGTGTCACAGGTAGTTCTCGCCGTTCGAACCCCCCACGGGACACACAGTCAAAGCAGTTTCGAAACCCAGAGGCTCCCGAGGGGTCTGCCACCTCAGGTCTTCAACCCAAAAGGCAGTCCTTCAAGAAGACCGCAAGCAAGGACAAGAGGATCAATGTCCGTACAATGTCCCCCAAGGACTTTCTGCGGTTTCGCACTCAGAACCATTATCTCAATGAGAGGGCTGTGATCAAGGATGTTGACCATGTCTGGGCAAAGGATCAGTGCTGGATCTACCGTGATGTTGTCGCGCACTTCAAGAAAAACTATGTCTCCGTTCAGTGGATTGACCTATCTCATCTTCAGCGGAACTTGGACTATTTTAGTGATGCCCTCTCTCTGATTGACAAACTGGGCATCAAGGACATCATCACTTACAAGATAGATTTTGACCCCACTGCTGTTGCTCAGTTCTATGTCACGGTCCACTTCTCTCCTGATGAAGAGCGCTCTATGGTGTGGATGACTGGGACTCAGAAGATGACCGGTACCTGGCGTGAATTCATGCAATTCCTCAACATTGACTTCCAGGGAGCTGACACTCCACTTGGGTTGCGTCCTCATGCTGCAGCCCCCACCGATAGGGCCCCTGCAAAGGACAGATTGCAGAAACTCTATGTGAGGAAGGGTGTGCTCCCCAAGCATCTGGACATCATGCATCGGATCCTTCGCAACACCCTCTTCCCTCGCATTGGTAACTTCGACGAGGTTCATGGCTCCTTGGCTGAGATGCTGCTGCTTTGTGAGGAGGCTATGTCTAAGGAGTCTTCCCCTCTGGATATTTCTGATGTGATGTTCACGGAGCTCTGGAACTTCATCATCATGCGTAAGGTTCCCATCTACGGGCCCTATCTGTTCGCATATATTCGTCATAAGTGGCAAGAGGCTTTTCAGGAGGAGGTGCTCTACGCTCAGTCTGACTACATTGTGCACGACCCGATCAAGCTTCGCGTCAAGGAGAAATGGGCCAACCCATCAACTTCCTCTCAGCACATGGATACTGACACATAGACTGCTACTGACAGAGAAACCACCTGTCAGTCCCGCTCTTCTGCCATGCCATCTTGGGCCATCAAACTGCAGGATAAGATGAAGACTCTATTCTGTATGCAGGCTAAGGGTCAGTACCAGACGCACGTGGCTCAGAAGGAGAGCCGACAGAGGCACAAGCGTGTTCTCAGGACTCTTGATGTGGACATCTCCAGCAGATCAGAGGACGACATCACTCCAGAGGCTACTTGGATGCAGGCTCAAGGATACCAGTGGTCTGGCGATGAGGCGGAAGAGGAGGAGCAGGACGATCAGGAGGGTACCGACGAGTCTGGCGATGCTGAGGATGAGGAGTAGCTACCTGTGGCATTAGGTGTGCCCCTTTTTGGTGTCTTGTGGCAAAGGGGGAGAGAGTCTAGGAGCTGGATTTGCTTTCATAGTCGAACTTTTCTTTGCTTTGCTTTCTTTCGTGTGGTTTGCTTCGAACTTGGTTTGCTTCTAGTTTGCTATCACTTGTGAGACATGAACTTATGAGAGATTTATTTCCATCATATGTTGTGAGTCATATGCCCCGTATTGTCATATATCTCTATCTTTTTGTTCTCATATTATTCTCCGTGCAAATCCGGTATTGTCATCAATCCACCAAAAAGGGGGAGATTGTTGGGGCATAGTTTATGCCTAAGTAATTTTGGTGATTGATGACAGTACCGTAAAGGACTAACCGTGTGTGTTAAGGTTTTAGATAACACACGTCAATGGCACAAGACGACTCATCTCCTCATTCATGGAACGGAAGCACGGCGCTCTCTACGATTCTCTTTATTTGAGTCATAGGAAAGCCGTGCTATTAAGAGGGGATCCGCAGTGGAAAGGTTTGGGTGGAATCTATCTTTGCACGCGCACACTTCACATATTTTCCCCTACCTTCGTCTTTGGTGCGGCCCCCGCCACTTTGTTTTTGTCTCTTTGCAAAATGGTCCCCAGCGGTAGTACCGCTGCCCTGGTCGGCGGTAGTACCGCTGCAGCCTGCGGTAGTACTGCTAGCTGGCGGTAGTACCGCCCCCGGTCAGCGGTAGTACCGCTAGCTGGCGGTAGTACCGCCCCTGGTCAGCGGTAGTACCGCTCCAGGAGCTTAGTACCGCTTGCCTAACGGTTGTTCGTGGACGGACCTTTTTGCGAAGACTTTCTTGGCGGTAGTAGTGCTTTTGCACTACCAGGGGCCGAGCGGTAGTACCGCTGAGGTCAGCGGTAGTACCGCTGGAGTCCCAGCGGTAGTACTGTTGCATCCAGCGGTAATACCGCCAGGCGGCGGTAGTACCGCCCCTGGTCAGCGGTAGTACCGCTGGAGTGCGAGCGGTAGTACCGCTGCAGCCAGCGGTAGTACCGTTGGAGCTCGGGCAAAGAGTGGGAAAACGGTCTGATTCCCCCCCCCCACTATATAAAGGGTTCTTCTAGCTGAGGAACCCCATCTCTTACCTCTCTAAGCTCCATTGTTACGCCCCAAGCTCAAAAGTGCCCGATCTCTCTCCCTAGCCTATCAAACTTGTTGATTCTTTAGGGATTGCTTGAGAAGGCTAGATCCACATCTCCACCAAGAGAAAAGTTGATTTCCCCACCAATCCCTTGCGGATCTTGTTACTCTTGGGTGTTTGAGCATCCTAGACGGTTGAGGTCACCTTGAAGCCATATTCCATAGTGGTGAAGCTTCGTGGTCTAGTTGGGAGCCTCCAAGCTTTGTGTGGAGTTGCCCCAACCTTGTTTGTAAAGGTTCGATCGCCGCCTTCAAGGGCACCTATAGTGGAATCACGGTACCTTGCATCGTGCGAGGGCGTGAGGAGAATACGGTGGCCTTAGTAGCTTTTTGGGGAGCATTGTGCCTCCACACCGCTCCAACGGAGACGTACTTCCTGTCAAAGGGAAGGACCTTCGGTAACACATCCTCATCTCCATCGGTTCCACTTGTGGTTATCTCTATCATTTACTTTGTATTTTCTTATGCTTGTGACTATATCTTACTTGTCTTAATAGCTCTCATTGTTAGCTTCTTTAGGGTTCACCTCATTGTCGTATTATTTGTGAACCCGTATGTTGTTTACCTTAACTTGCTAAGATTAATTAAAAAGTGGTCGTTGTCTATTCACCCCCCCCCCCTCTAGCCAACCATATCGATCCTTTCAAAAACACTCTGTAGCTGGACGAGCCTCCCCCAAGCCTGTGGAAGACTCTCTTCTTGGAGTTGAGCAAAGTTCTATATTTCCTACAAGGCATCTTGCTTCTTATGGGCAGGGAAACATTTCTCACAGAAGTAATAGACCATCTCCTGGGGACTACGCACACATCCTGGAGCAAGAGAGGTGAACCAGTCTTTAGCATCATCCTTTAGAGAGAAAGGAAACAGCTTAAGGATATAGTAGTGGCAGATCTTCTCCTCATTAGTGAAAAGGTTGGCTATTTCGTGCAGTTTGACAAGATGGGCTATGACCGTCTCAGACTCATAACCGTGAAAAGGATCAGATTCGACTAGAGAGATTATCTGAGGATCGACTGAGAATTCATAATCCTTATCGAGATTTTTCATCTTAGCTTCCCGAGATTTTTCCTTCCACTTGAGAAGTAGTTTCTCAGCATCATAGGCATCCTTACACGCAAGAAAATCCTCAGCTATCTCTCCCTCCATAACGTAACCCTCAGGTATATCAGGCAATTCATATCTAGGAGAGCTAGATCTAACAGCAGCAAAAGCAGGTTCTATCTTAATAGTATCGGCAGTTTCAGAAGCATCACGAGCATTGGCAGTAACTCTAGCAATATGAGCATCAAGGAATACCCCTAGTGGAATATCAGTCAAAGTAGTATCTCTAGCAGTATCAAGCATAGCATCATCAGACCAAATAGCATCTCTAGCATCATCAGGCAAAGCAGTATCAAGCATAGCATCTCTAGCAGTATCAAGCATAGCATCTCTAGCAGTATCAAGCATAGCATCTCTAGCAGTACCAAGCATAGCATCATCAGGCATAGTATCAAGCATGGCATCTCTAGCAGTAGTATCACAAGCATCATGAAGCACAGGAGACATATCAAGATTTCTAGCATGAGGTGATGTCGCAAACTTACTCATAACTGAAGGTGAATCAAGTGCAGAGCTAGATGGCAATTCCTTACCTCCCCTCGTAGTTGAGGGCAAGACTTTGGTCTTCGGATCCTTCAGATTCTTCATAGTGATCAACAGATATAAATCCCAAGTAACTCAGAGAATATAGCAACACCTCCCCGGCAACGGCGCCAGAAAAATGCTTGATGCCAACTGTTCTTTCCCTTTGCAACGGCACCAGAAGAATGTTGTTAGCACTCTCCGATAATCGAAACTAGAAGAATGTTGTTGACGGCCCACAAGCGCATGGGATCGCAACAGTTTTCGAGGGTACAGTATTCGACCCAATTTGTTGGTTTACCAGACAGGTGGTGAGAGGATACTCTCAAGTATTAGCAGCTGAATATGTCAGATTCAACCACACCTGAAAGATTAGTATCTGCAAGCACAATAGTAACAACAAAGTAATATGATAACAACGGTGTCAGAAACGATCTCTTGACACGGTAGACTATTTCTAACGATTGTATCAATGGCGCCAAGTTGCCTCGTGGATGGAAATTGTTAGTTCCCGTCAACGACCAGCGAACCAAAATTGTAGCAGGTAGCAGCAGTGTAACGAGCAATAGCAGCGTTAAGGAAAAGTAGTAGTGACAGCAGTAGCAAGTAGCAACAGTAGCAAGCGACAGTGGTAGCAACAGTAGCAACAGGGCAAGACAAGTAAAAGTAGTAGCAACAGTAGTAGTAGCACGAGAGAAAGACAAGTAACAGTAGTAGCAACAGTAGTAGCAGCAGCAGAGCAAAACAAGTAACAGCAGTAGGACAATCTCGTAGGCAATGGGTCGGTGATTTGTTTGGATGATATTCATCATGCAACAGTTATAAGACGGAGAGATATGTGGCTAGCTCCCGTTCGTCAATGTGATGTAGGCATGCATTCCGTGTATCGTCATACGTGCTTAGGGAAAAGAACTTGCATGACATCTATTGTCCATCCCTCCCGTGGCAGCGGGGTCCAAAAGGAAACTACGAGATATTAAGGTTCTCTTTTTCATAAAGAACCGGACCAACGCATTAGCACCCGGTGAACACATGAACTTCTCAAACTATGGTCATCACCAGGAGTGGTTCCGGTTATTGTCACTCCGGGGTTGCCGGATCATAACACATAGTAGGTAACTACAACTTGCAAGATCGGATCTAAAACACACATATATTGGTGACAACATAATAATTTCAGATCTGAAATCATGGCACTCGGGCCCTAGTGACAAGCATTAAGCATGTCAAAGTAGCAGCAACATCAATCTCAGAACATAGTGGATACTAGGGATCAATCCCCATCAAAGGTAACTCGATTACATGATAGATTTTATCCTACTCATCACTGCCCAACGAGCCTACGAATAGATTACTCACGAACGACGAAGAGCTTCATGGAATTGGAGAGGGAAGAAGGTTGATGATGACGATGGCGACGATTTCCCCTCTCCGGAGCCCAAGACAGACTCCAGATCTTCCCTCCAGATGAAGAACAGGTGGTGGCGGCGCCTCCGTATCGTATACGCAGCAAAAACTTCTCTTTTTATTTTTTCTGGGACGAAAGGGATCTTATAGAGCTGGAATTGGGGGCGGCAGAGCCATGTGGGCCCCACAAGCCTGCCCACCGCCACCAGGGGGCTGGTGGCGGAGCCAGGGCTTGTGGCCCACTGGCCCACCCCCTGAGGTGGAACTTGGCGCAGATATGTTTCTTATTTTCAAAAACTGCTCCCCGTAAATTTTCACGACGTTTGGAGAACTTTGATTTCTGCACAAAAATAACACCAAGGCAATTCTGCTAAAAACAGCGTGAGTCCAGGTTAGTTCCATTCAAATCATGCAAATTAGAGTCCAAAACAAGGGAAAAGAGTTTGGAAAAGTAGATACGATGGAGACGTATCAGCGTACGATGCAACTACAGTATCTTGTGGCCATCACATGGGTGATGTGTCCACTTGGAGAGAGATGATGGAGGTCGTACCAGCCGGCACAGACAGGTATTTTCCCCTTTGGTGATTCAGAGCCGGCGCCAGCTGCTTCTCCCAAAGCAGGTGGCAAACGCTTACCAGTTTGGTGAAAGAGGATCAGAACTAATGAACGCTACAGGATGGAGGTCATCGTCAAGCCAACAGCCGCATCACGAAGACCACTTTGCCAGGCGAAGACTACCTTTAGTCATGGTAGAACTCGAACCTTGTACCCTTTGAATTGCCGCATTGTGACCACCCTTTCCCGCTCAAGTTCTCAGGAAAGAGGACCAAGGCACTAGAAGAAGGGGAGGACAACATTTTTGTATGGGGGTCAACCCATTTTCTCGACCAACCTATGTGTACGAGAGGACAAGTTCTCTCTTTTCATAGAAAGAAAACACACCAGCAGGAGTACAGTTTTATGCTTTGACGGACCGAACCTGGATAGGTCGTCTGTACCCGATGTTTCCACCGAGGAGGAGAGAGCTCGTCATCCAACTTTGTTTCGTTTGCCATTGAGTTGCAGGTAGCAAGAGAAGCCCCCAGTGTTTGAACCTTGTTATAAAAATTCTTGGACGCAGTTCCTAGACATCGGAATTTGGCGCGCCAGGTAGGGGGGCTTGCCGTCTTCGCGCCTTCAACCCCGACACCAACATCGACATGCACAAAGTTGCCGCCTGTCGGGAGTGCAACATGAGTCGAGCCGCCACCAAGGCACCCACATCACCCGCCGTCCATGGCGCTCTCGGGCAACAATCCCGGGTCTCCATGGATCCTGTTGGGCAGCACGTGGCCTCCTCCGTGGCCCTTTTGTAGATGAGAAAGCACACGACCACTCCACCACCATCTCCTTGCTCGCGCACCACAACCCTCCGACGCCGCGCTCTGCGCTGCTCATGGCGCAGGTGCTTCTGCGACATCACCCCGCCGAAGACGGCTACAAGACGGCTACAAGGCTTGGCTCGGGCGCATCACCGAGCTCGTCGATGCCCCGCGCGCATCGCCCCAGGCCACGACGACCAAGCACCATCATGCTCCGTTCTCCTTCGCCATCGCGTGCCGACCAAGCTGAGCACGAAGCTCTGCTGCCTCCTCCTCCAGCGTGTGCGGCGGAGCAGCAACACGGGCTACTGGCACAAGCGGACGACGGCGAGAGCTGCCAGATCAGACATCGTGCGTCTCCAGACGTGCATGCGGGCAACGAGGGGGCACACAACCGCCATGATCGTGTCTTCGAGGACGACGCGGTCTCTAGGCACCACAATTGCACGACCCCCCACGGAGGCATCTCCACCACCAGGGGATACCTGAGACACCCCTGAGGTCCGCTACGTGGTGTGGCCCAACAAGTTCAAGCAAGATCTCCCCCTCGCTACGACGGCAACACAAACCCCATGGAGGTCCTCCTGATGTAGTCCATCAACATCCAGGACGCAAGGGGGGACGATCGAGTCATGGCAAAATAGTTCCCCATGGCCCTCAAGGATGCTACACGCACATGGTTCCAGAACCTCCCGAGGCCTCCATCTCTTCATCGGAGGACCCATGCAAGAAGTTCATCGCTAACTTCACGGGCACGAGCGACCGCCCCGTCATGCTCAACGGCCCGCAAGTTGTGCGCCAGCGCCCCTATGAGTCCCTCCGCAAGTTCATACAATGTTTCTTCCTGGTGCGAACCGGATCCCAAGGGCCCCTGATGTCGCGCTCATATCCCCTTCACCTACGGCGCCATCATGTGAAGATGCGCGAGAAGCTCTTTGTTAGGGACGAGCTCGACTCCATGGTAGAACTCTTCATCCTTGCTAACCGATGCGCCCAGGCTGAGGAGGAGCGCCTTCTCCTCCACAATGACCCTGAAGCCGAGCTCGCTGTTGTCAAGTCCAAGTGAAAGGACCCCAACCACAAGGGCCCCACCATCCTTGCGGTGGAGAGCGAGCGGAAGCGCAGGCGTGACTCTCATGAGGTGTCCAATGAGCCTTTATGCGCCTACCATGATACGAACTCCCACAATATCAAGGAATCCTACGAGCTCAGTCAGCTTCGCAAAGGCTTTGCTGGCCACCGTGATGGCCGCCAAGAGGCCGGCATGGGAACGGCGGCGGCCACGGAGGCGGCCGCTTGGGTGGCAGCTGTGGCCCTTGCAGTGGCAACCGCCAAGGATGGCACGAGCAGTCGTGATAAGGTAACGCGCAGGACAACTCCACCTCTCCACACGCCAACGGTTCCCCTCCCACCGAGAACATCAGGGGCTACCACGAGCCTTGTAGGGTGGCGTGTATCCTTGGTGGGGCCCTGGCCCCTCCACCCAACCACCAATTCAAGCAATTTTCTCACGAGGTGAATGCGGCCCTCTGAGAGCTTGGGTCCGTCTGCCACCTCAACTGGTCTGAGCTACCCATCGCATTCAATGTCGGCGACCAGCCCAAGACCTTGAAGACCATGGGTGTCGTCCCTGTGTCGTGCACCCCAACTATCAGCAACGTAGCCATCACCAAGACGCTCATCGATGGCGGGGTGGGGCTCAACATGCTCTCTGTGGAGACCTTCGAGACGCTCCAAGTGCCGTACGAGTGCCTGATGCCAATCTGGCCTTTCTCCTGTGTCACTGATGGCTCCACTATTCCCCTGGGGTAGGTGCGCCTTCCCGTTACCTTCAGCACCCGCGAGAACTACCCAGCAAAATTTATCGACTTTGACGTGGCGCACATCGTCGTATCCTACCATCTTGCGCTACCCGCCACTCTCCAAGTTCATGGCAGTGACCCACCATGTCTACGGCCTCGTCAAGATGTTCGCCTGTGGTGGCACCATGGTCATCCGCTGCGATGAGACGGATGCAGTGCGCACTCTCAAGCATGCCTACAAGGATGTTGTTGCAGCATACTCCGCGGACGAGGATGAGCCCAGGGAACCATCACGGGCGACAATAGGTGCACCTAGCCTTTCGAGGGAGGCATTCGAGCACAACCAAGTCATGCTCTAGGGCGTGTGGCCCGCCAGCAAGCCCAAGTTCACAGGAATCATCCAGGAAGCCTCCTGCACTATGTGGGTCGTCAGCACCATCCATGTCTTCAAGCCGCACGACGACAGGTGCGAGTGCGCCTCCCTCGATGCGGCCCACCTTACGAGACCCGTCTCTCTATCATCTCTACTCATGCCTATGCTTTCCGGCATGGAGAACGCCCCAGCCATCCCCGCAAAGCACGCACGAATCAACCTAAAGCCCCAATTCCAGGATGTGGTGTACAATCGCCGACCAGACTCTCTCTACCCATGTTGCCCTCGACATGTGAGAGTCCCTTCCCACTATCGTGGGACCCCATGCTACACACTGGTGGAATCTCCTACCCACTTCTTTTTGAATCCCCATGCTCCCTGATAGCGCAAACCCATGCTCAGCTTTGGTGGTAATACCCAATCCACTTTTCTTGGATGCCCCGCGCTCGGCACCGGCAGAAACCCCATGCTCGAACATGCTGGCCAGCTTGAAAATGAGGGTGCTTTTGAGTTGCAATAACCTTGGTCTCACCCATGTCAAACACGACAGTATCTCCGTCATTTCGAGGGAACTCTTCAGCTGCACTAACCTTGGGCTGACCCATGTCAAACTTGGTAGCATATCCATCATTTTGAGGGTGCTTTTCAGTTGTAGTAACCTCAAGCTGACCCTTGTCGAATACAACAGCATCTTCGTATTTTTGAGGGTGCTTTTCAGCTGCACGCAACCTCATGCCAACCCATTTTGATTACGGTAGCATCTCCTTCATTTTGCGGGTGCTTTTCAGCTGCATAAAACCTCACGCCTCCCTGTTTCGAATACGTTAGCATCTCTGTCATTTTGAGGCTGCTTTTTAGATGCACACAACCTCAAATCGCCCCGTTTCGAATGCAGTTTCATGTATCTTTGGCTATGTAATGAACCTTCTTCATGCATTAGCAAAATTAACATTTTCGAGAATCCATCGTCAACCATCAAGCAGGCCCCCTGAGGGGCGCGCGCTCGTAAACTCCCCCATGTGCACCAACAAAGGTTGGGCTAGTCATGGTGTTTGTGCTCGGGGCATTCCCTAGAGTACACAGCCCTGTTCTCGCACACGTCACCTCACCAAGTCCTTTGTGCCTCTGTTCCCTCATGTGGCACTTGAGGGTGACCTCGTAGGCGCACCCCACGGAGCTCCATGCAAAGTTTGGCAATTTCTTCGGCACAGGGTGTCGCAGTCCTCCGGACCCCTACCCCCACCTCGGGAGGCTTTGCAGGTAGAGCCCGCCGGCAAAGGTTTTCGCCGACGGGGTGCCCCCACACCGCTCAGGGCCCTTTACCTTCATTCTCTCCTCGGGGCATCCCATTTTCCCTGGTGCAAACCGCCTATTCTTCAAGTAGGTGGCTCTGAGCATCGCATCTCAGGGGCCCTTACCAACCCCACTAGAAGGATACCCCCTATAAAGCAACATAAATTCTACAATGTTTTGACTATATGTTGCAAAATTTATAGTAGATACGCAAATATGCGTTGCGGCACTTGCATTGCAAAGTTGCAGCTCGAGACCATATGGTAGGACATAGATTGCAACAAATCATAAGCTTCGTTCCGTTTTGGTAAATTATATTGTACATATATTCGTTTATATGAGTTTCGTCAAGTTTGCATGAATTATTTAAGAATTTGTGTGCGTTGTGGCCACGCATTTTGTGGTGACTTCCATATCATTGTGTCCGTAGATAAATATGTTGTCCGCCTTAGACCGCATAGGAGTGTGTGTGCAAACTTTAAAAAATGTTGCTTTAGCCTTCATGTCGATGTGAAATAGGTGGTGGTCTTGGATGGGCAACTAATGATCTTGATTTGTACAAACCTAGAAGAAGCACGTTCCATTTGAAACAAATATGTACGTAAACTGCCTATCACTATCACGGGCAAGAAGATAATAACAAAATTTAAAATTTGTTTCTCTCTAAAATTTTAGACTCCATCGTATTTTTATTTTGGTTTCGCTCCAATATATTATTTTCCCTCCATTCTCTCCCATTATTAGCGACTAATCTTGTCAAAATATTTAAGTATGCACGCCTCATTACCATGGCCCCACTCGTCATAGGACTGAGAATAACTTGAAAGAGATCGCGATGAGGTAACTGCCAACAATATCGGAAATCTTCCCCTTCGTAATGAGGCTGTTCCCTTCCATATCTCATCTCCTATCTACACTGAATCCCGTGTGGGTAGAGCTTTTGTGCTACCTAGTTCAATGGCACACGGGTGCTCCGCCTGTACGCCATGGTGCCGTTGGTGCTCCATGCAGGGCAGTGAGCTGGCACCGCTACAAGTCCTCTAGGGAACGCCACCGATAAAGCCCGAAGATCATGGTGCCCCTAGCGAGGCCATCGTCCAGGGAACCCCGATGCTAAAGCCCGAAGGTCATGGTGCCGCCAGTGAGGCCGTCGTCCAGGGAATCGCGGCTGCCGAATCCTGAAGGTCACGGCTCTCTTCCTCGTCTCTTACTGGACTCATCACACCCCGATTGACCGGTGAGGAAGTCGTCGTCAGAAGCTATGCAAGGTTAGTTGTCGATCTACTCTCCCACAGTTCATCCTCTCCTGCTCCCTACTCTACTGATATGTGCTCTTAACCAATTCTGTCATGTTCTGTACTACAGATCGGTGCATCTGTTTTTTTCTTGCCGAGAATGTTGATTCACCTAATAAACGGTCAAGTTCACGTGTACCTTTATATTCATGGTCAAGTTCACGTGTATCTGTATGTTCTGGGTCCAAGTTCACAACTTCACGTGTACCTGTATATAAGTGTGATGCTGCTACTTGTAGATCAATCTAGGTGCATGTCCCCTAGCTTCGTAAGCTATCTTGCATGCAACATAGCTTTTGGTGGCTTTGATGTAGCATGTTTAAAACAAAGATTAGCCCTTCTCATGGATTCTAGCCAAACTCTTATGTCCCTTGGAGATTGAATTGTAGTTTTTCCAAACTGTTGTATATATTGTAGTTTACAAAAGAACCTATATTGTATTTTACATAATTTATTTAGACATTTGGTCATTTTCATGTTGCAGAAGATATGTCACGGACAAGAATTAACATTATTTAATCCAATGAATAAGATGTGATGGAAGAACCTTTCGAACATCACAATTCTGGTGAAAAGATGTCTTATCATCTCATGTCCAATAAATAACTAATAATGAAGAAGAAGGTAAGTGTGTTGCTCAATCCTTGCAAATTGCAATATATGATTATTCATCATCAAAACGTAATTCATGGCTCTATATATTCAGCTAAAAATTAAAACAACAAAAGAGCGTAAGAAGGGGAAGCTGAATTGGAACCTTCCAGAACTGGTTCGTCGAGTTGGTTGGGTGCCACCTGTAAGAGTGCTCGAATTCATTTAATATGATTCCTTTTTCTACCTGTTTTGTCATGGGTAATGAGGATGAATCTGGCAATGCTTATTTTGATTTTATCCAACATGTAGGAACTAAATTATTCTTGCAGAGCCTGAAAAATCATGACAGGGACGTAGCTCTTCTACAATTGTAAGTTCTGGTCCTAAATATAAATTTGATATGGTTGAATTTACAAATGAATTTTGAGAAGTGCATGTCGATATGGCACTTGTGAAAACGGAAGATTTGGTACGGTGTTGTGAAAAATGTAATACTGATGCAAAAAATAAGCAAATGTTGCACGGTCTTGAACCTTTGGACATGACTAATATCCTGCCTCTATCACTACTTCGATCATGTCAATGAATTTTGTGTTAATAATTCATTTTGTTTGCAGATTCAAAAGATAAAATGGTTGATTATATGGGTGCACGACAAGTATGCTCCCATGATGATGATGATGATGTTCCTTTTCATGATGATGATGTTGTTCTGTTTTATGATGATGATGATGGATACTTTTGCTTTTATCTTAGCTATAGGGATGATGTTCCTAGGTCAAGTTGTAATTAAGCTGTAGGAATGTAGATGGATGTTCCAATTTAAATTTAGATGCCATGAAAAAATAGATTATGCCTCACATTTGGATGATATTCCTCGTGTATCCACTATTGTAACCTAACAGTTTCATTGAGTATATACTATTTCTTCCTCGTGTGTATATTCTCTTATTTTCTTCACTTGGAATACATAATTATCATCATTTGGTGGAGCATTGTTGGCAATATACATATAAAATAATATTATGGACATTATATATGTACCAACTCTTCAAGCGTTGCAAATTCTCCGTTGCCAAGCATTGGGATTTTGATTCCTATACATTAAGCACCAACATATAAAAGTGTTGTAGAAGTCTCTTTTATTTATTGTCATTTTGCAAGAATTCCTTTTACCAACGGTAGTGTAAGCGTTCCATTATGCGCTAGCAACACTGGATAAGGCAATGAATCACAAACCATTGGTAAACTCACTAGCAACGCATATGTGAACTTTTAGATACGGAAAAAGCGTTGCTATAGTAGGGGTTCTATTGTAGTGCCCTAAGAGCCCTACGCTTCATGGACTCGCCGAGCCTTGCTCTGGGTACCCCAACAACGAGCTAGCCCAGCTCAGGGGCTCGGTACCAGTGATACATGGCACGAAGTCAACGTGAAATAAGGAAAGAAGGGCCTCGAGAGAAAAAGGTAGAAGAAAAGGGATAAAAGCACCAAGTACTTAATACGGGTGTATCATTAAAGTGTTTTAATTCCCCCATAGGGGCAATGCCTACTTCATTATAGGGGCAAGCCAAACGATCCTAAGAGCGCGAATCACGGTTGTTGCTCTGGTCGCCATCGTGAGGAAGTTCGTCGCTGCCGCTGGTGGCCTCATCCACATAGGCGTAACGCCCCATAAAATCAGCCACTTACTTCTTTGTAGCTTCTTCAAGGGCACCATGAAGCACCTCCGAGATAGGGTTCACCACGCACTCGAAGTCGAAGTTGTCGTCGAGGTGGAGGAGTTTGCCAAAGATCTGTGTTGTCGCTTGGGTAACCACCTCACGACACACACTCTCTGCGGCATCGTCAACTTCCAACAGGTGCTTTTCGAGAGCGTCGACCTGGGCTTGGAGTGAGTCCCTCCACAGGCTGAGATCGCGCTCCCGAGTTCCTGCCTCTGCCTCGCGCGTGGTAGCATCCTCCTCACGCTTCGGAAGTTCTGCCTCGCGGTATGTGAGCGAGTCCTAATGGGCTGCCACCACCTCGTCTCGTGTTTGGAGCTGGTTGTTCGTGAGGCGACTAAATCTCATATCGCCTTATCGTGGGCGTCGGCCTCCCGCCTCTGCTGCCGGGCCTCCTGGGTGTCTTGGGAGGCTTCCTTGAGGGATTCCTGAACCTATTCGATGAGCCTATGGTGGTGTTTATTTCCCAGGGACTAGACTTTTGTTAGTTCCAGGGACTAAAGAAAAAAGTCCCTTCAATAGAGTCTTTTTGTAGTCCCTTAAGGAAAAGTCCCACCTGTTTCTTTACATAGGGACTAAAAGGGACTTTTTAGTCTAGTCCCTGGGTAAAGAAACACCATCTATAGCACTCCGCCCACGTCTCCTTGCTCCTCTAGAGGTCGAGCTCCTTCGCCCCCCGGAGCAGACTCCACTCCTCAGCAAGGATCCGCCGCTCATCCGCGCAAAGTTCGAACTCTTTGTAGAGGAGCCGCTACCCCTTTGTATAGAATTGAACCTCTTTACAGAGCTCGTCCTCGAGAGCATCAGCGACTGCCGTGAGAGTGACACGGACCTTCCCCTGGCGAGCAGCCTCGATCTTCCATAGTGCCAGGGCTAGGCTCGCTACCCCCCCTCCACATCACCGGCAGGTGCCGCCGCATGGAGGGTCCCAACCTTGTGGCCATCCGACAACTCATTTCCACCACCGCTAGCACGGGCCACATTTTCCACCCAGTAGAGATGGCCTGGGGACGTTTCCTTCGGAGACGGAGCCATCTCTCCATTCCCTGGGAGCACTGGGGACACCTCGAGAGCTGAGGCCGCAAGCTTGAGGCCAACTCCATGAGGAGCCCCAACGGCCCCTGGCGGGGAAGAGGTAGTGCGCTGCATGGAGGCTGCTGCCTCACGCTGTTGGGGAACATTGCATGGGAAACAAAAAAAACTCCTACGCACACGAAGACCTATCATGGTGATGTCCATCTACGAGAGGATATTTGGATCTCCGTACCCTTGTAGATCGCACAACAGGAAGCGTTAAGAAACACAGTTGATGTAGTGGAACGTCTTCATGTCCCTCGAACCGCCCCATGAACCGTCCCACGAACCGTCTCGCGATCCGTCTGACAATCCGTTCCGATCTAGCACAGAACGGACGACACCTCCCCATTCAGCACACGTACAGCTCAACGATAATCTCAGCTTTCTTGATCCAGCAAGCAAGATGGAGAAGTAGATGAGTTCTCCGGCAGCATGACGGTGCTCCTGTGGTGGTGACGATCTACTCCTGCACGGCTCCGCCCGAGTTCCGCAAAAATCCGATCTAGAGGTAAAACTATGTGGTCTAGGGTTGAGTTGCACGTGGCAAAAGTTGTCTCGAATCAGCCCTAAAACACCACTATATATAGGAAGGAGGGGGAGGAGGGGTGCGCCGCCCAAGGAGGAGGAGGAATCCTCCTCCAATTCGGTTTGGGAAGCAGGAGTCCTCCTCTTCCTTCCCACCTCCCAATTTCCCTTTTACTTTTACTTTTCTTTTGGAATTTATTTAAGTGGTGCCATGGGCCCCTTGGGCTGACTTGTGGCGCCACCCTATGGCCTTGGGCTCACTCTCGGGTGGGTGGACCCCTCCCGATGAACTCCCGGAACCCATTCGTCACTCTCGGTACATTACCGGAATTGCCCGAAACTTTCCGGTAACCAAATGAAACCATCATATATATCAATCTTCGTTTCCGGACCATTCCGGAAACCCTCGTGACGTCCGTGATCTCATCCGGGACTCCGAACAACATTCCGTAACCACACATATAACTCAACTATAATAAAACATCATCGAACCTTAAGTGTGCAGACCGTGCGGGTTCGAGAACTATGCAGACATGCCCATGGGTACTCCTCTTTCAATATCCAATAGCGGGACCTGGATGCCCATATTGGATCCTACATATTCTCCGAAGATCTTATCGGTTGAACCTCAGTGTCAAGGATTCATATAATCCCGTATGTCATTCCCTTTGTCCTTCGGTATGTTACTTGCCCGAGATTTGATCGTCGGTATCCGCATACCTATTTCAATCTCGTTACCGGCAAGTCTCTTTACTCGTTCCGTAATACAAGATCACATGACTTACACTTAGTCACATTGCTTGCAAGGATTGTGTGTGATGTTGTATTACCGAGTGGGCACCGAGATACCTCTCCATCACACGGAGTGACAGATCCCAGTCCTGATCCATACTAACTCAACGTACACCTTCGGAGATACCTGTAGAGCACCTTTATAGTCACCCAGTTATGTTGCGACGATTGATGCACACAAGGTATTCCTCCGGTGCAAGTGAGTTATATGATCTCATGGTCATAGGAACAAATAGTGTACACGCAGAAAACAATAGCAATAAAACGACACGATCAATATGCTACGTTCATAGTTTGGGTCTAGTCCATCACATGATTCTCCTAATGATGTTATCCAGTTATCAAGTGACAACACTTGCATATAGTCAAAAAACCTTGACTATCATTGATCAACTGGCTAGCCAACTAGAGGCTTGCTAGGGACATTGTTTTGTCTATGTATCCACACATGTATCTATGTTTTCATTCAATACAATTATAGCATGGATAATAAACGATTATCTTTAAACAGGAAATATAATAATAACTATTTATCATTGCCTCTAGGGCATATTTCCAACAGTCTCCCACTTGCACTTATCAAGTGACAACACTTGCATATTGCCAATAATCTAGTCCTCACATCGCCATGCGATTTACATTGTAATAAATCAAACACCCATACAGTTGATCATATTTTGCCCGTGGAAGAGGTTTAGTCAGCGGGTCTGCTACATTCAGATCCGTGTGCAATTTGCAAATATTCACGTCCTCTCCTTCGACGTAGTCGCGGATGAGGTTGATGCGTCATTTGATGTGTCTGGTCTTCTTGTGAAACCTTGGTTCCTTTGCTAAAGCAATGGCACCAGTGTTGTCACATAACAGAGTTATTGGGTTTAGTGCGCTCGGCACAACTCCAAGATCTATCATGAACTGCTTCATCCAGACACCTTCCTTTGCTGCCTCCGAGGTAGCCATGTACTCCGCTTCACATGTAGAATCTGCTACGACGCTCTGCTTGGAACTACACCAGCTTACTGCACCCCCATTAAGAATAAATATGTATCCGGTTTGCGACTTAGAGTCATCCGGATCGGTGTCAAAACTTGCATCGACGTAACCTTTTACGACGAGCTCTTTGTCACCTCCATAAACGAGAAACATTTCCTTAGTCCTTTTCAGGTACTTCAGAATATTCTTGACCGTCGTCCAGTTATCCACTCCTGGATTACTCTGAAACCTGCCTGCCATACTTATGGCCAAGCTGACATCTCGTTTAGTGCACATCATTGCGTACATTATAGAACCTACGGCAGTTGCTTAGGGGACGGAAGGGGACGGAACTCATTTGTTCTCTGTCTTCAGCAGTTGCTGGGCGCTGAGTCTTACTCAATTTTATACCTTGTAACACTAGCAAGAACCCTTTCTTGGACTGATCCATTTTAAACTTCTTCAATTCTTTATCAAGGTATGTGCTTTGTGAAAGTCCTAATGGGCGTTTTGATCTATCCCTATAGATCTTAATGCCTAGAATGTAAGCAACTTCTCCTAGGTCCTTCATAGAGAAACTTTTATTCAAGTAATCCTTTATGCTCTCCAAAAGCTCCACATTGTTTCCAACCAGCAATATGTCATCCAAATATAATATTAGAAACGCCACAGAGCTCCCACTCACTTTCTTGTAAATACAAGATTCTCCAACCACTTGTATAAACCCAAATGCTTTGATCACCTCATCAAAGCGCTTATTCCAACTCCGAGATGCTTGCACCAGTCCATGAATGGATCACTGGAGCTTGCATACTTTGTTAGCATTCTTTGGATCGACAAAACCTTTGGGTTGCATCATATACAACTCTTCCTTAAGAAAACTATTAAGGAACGCCGTTTTGGCATCCATCTGTCAGATTTCATAATCGAAAAATGCAGCTATTGCTAACATGATTTGGACGGACTTAAGCATCGCTACCGGTGAGAACGTCTCATCGTAGTCAACTCCTTGAACTTGAGAAAAACCCTTTGCCACAAGTCGAGCTTTATAAACGGTCACATTATCGTCTGCGTCCGTCTTCTTCCTAAAGATCCATTTGTTCTGAATAGCCTTGCGGCCTTCAGGTAGTACCTCCAAGGTCCATACTTTGTTCTCGTACATAGATCCTATCTCGGACTTCATGGCCTCCAGCCATTTGTTGGAATCAGGGCCCACTATTGTTTCTTCATAATTCGCAGGTTCATTGTTGTCTAACAACATAATTGATAAGAGAGGATTACCATACCACTCAGGAGCAGTACGTGATCTTGTCGACCTGCGAGGTCCGTGTGACAGCCCGATGCCGACGCTCTAGAAGATCCCCCTTTTTAATTCGTTGACGCAGTGTGTTTTATTTTGTTTGTTGCATTCATCATGCATCATGCATCATCTCCATCATCTCTGGTGTGATTGCTTACCTTGTTGTGTTTTTTTTTCTTTTTCCCTCTTCTTCTAGCCACTCCTGATCCTTTCTTTCTTTTTCCCTTTGCTTTCATTTATTTGAGCTGCAGATTTAGTGCTCAAATAAATGTTGGTGTGGAGCACATAAATTATATCTATAGTATAGGGTCACAATAAAAAATCTCAGATTCAATTGGGGTTGGTTTGGTTATGGATTGAATTTAGGGAAGTTTGATTTAATTCAAAACTTGTCCGAATTTATGTTCGGTAAAAATCCCCAAACCAATTTTATTAAATCCTCCATATTTTTCTGGTTCTGATAAAATATATCTCTTGTTGGAATTCCAACCATATCCTTTATTTTATTTCTTTGCAAGTTGGTGTAAAAGAAATAAAATTAAAAAAAGGTAAAGAGAGAGGGGTGGCCCAGCCTGTGGCTGAGTTGGACCAAGGCCCAGCAACCTCCAACCCTAGCGCAGATCCTTCTCCGCGTTCCCTCCTGCGCCGTCCTCCCTCTCCCCCCGATCCCTCTCATCTCCCTCCTCAGCATCATCCTCCCAGCGCCTCCTCCCCAGACCGATTCCCCCTTCCTCCCGATCCCACCTTGTTGTTCCCCTCGGTTGCCGCCCCGCCCCGCGTCGCCCTTCATCTGTGGCCGCCGCCGCCTGCTGCTTGCCGCGCCAAGTCCCTCCAGGCCCCGTGCCACAGTGCCTCGTCCCGTGCTCACCGGCCAGGACCTCCCCGGCGTTGTCTTCTCGCCGGAGCTTTGCCCCGCGATGCTTCCCCGCCGTGCTCGCCTCTCCCTCGCGGAGACCCTCGCAGGTCTCCTCGCCTCGAGCATGACATGGCCTTGACCCCGAGGTCCTCTCCATGGCCCCAAGCTGACCGCCGATCCAGCATGCCCCATGCCGAGCTCTCGGCCGCCGATACCTATCATTGTTGCCTGCTTGTGCTGCTGTAGCAAGCCGAAGGTAGTTGTTGTTGTTGTTGTTGCTGCTGTCGATGCTGCTGCTAGCTTGTTGTTGCTGTGCCATGATCCTTGCGTGTTGCTGCCTACCGTTGCCGCTGTAGTTGCTGCTTGCCTGCTGCTGCCTGTTGCTGTCACCGTTTTGCTGTTGGGCTTGCCTGCCAATAGCTGCTGCCGCCTGATGTTGCTGGTACCTGCTTGTTGTTGCCCGCCGATAGCTGCTGCTACGTCCTATTTGATGTTGCTGTTACCTGTGCTGCCGCTGAGGCTAGAAGCTGCTGCTAGGTAGTTGCTAGTTGCTGTAGCTGATGGTTGTTGTTCCTGCTAGCTTGCCATTATTGTTTGCTGTTGCCGCGTGCTGAAGGTTGCTTGCTGAGGCATTCTAGTGGCTAGATGTTAGTTGCTGCCGCTAGTAGCTGTGGCCTCCGCTCGCCTTTGCTCGTGCTGCTGCTTGCCATCGCCGCGCACACCATCCCCGCCACGGTGGGTCGTCGACAAATTCGCCGAGCACCACGTCGTCCTCGACGACCACCGGAACGTGTTCGACTACCGATGTGAAGACCGTGAACCGACGCCGGAGAACCGTGAACCACAACACCGAGCGAACGACTACCATCGATGAGACCGTGTACCACGACTTCCTCTACTTCCACTACGACCACGATGTCCGCTCCGATCCGAACCGTTCCGATATGCATGTTTCGAAGGTATACCGATGAGACGTTGTCGTGAACCGAATGCATATGATGTATGAGATGAATGTATTTTGCGTCGTATGTTGCCCGTTGCACGTATACCTCTTTTGTTGTGCCTCGACAGATGGGAACCCGGTAACCGGGATCACCCCATCATTATTTAACGTTCCCGCACAGGCATCCTATACGTTGACACGTTATCTCGATGAGTTATCGGGATAGGAACGTTGCCGTGGAATCGTTTCCATTTTGCCGCCATGGTTCGTTTTCTCTCGCCATGGCAACACCTTGTTTCTTCCCCTTCTTGCCCGTGTTGTAACTTGCATGCATGACGCATTCATGGCATATATCTTGTGTTGCATGTTTCTTGTGCCGTAGCTCCGTTCTATGCTCCGCGTGTTAACCGACTAGGATGACTTGTAGGATCACCGCTTCACCCCTTGCCATGTTAACCACAATTAAATATTGTCGTGTAAATAATTGGGAGTGGACTAAATGAGTAATCGTGGAGCTTCGTCGATATGTAACTCGTTGCATATCGAGCTTCACTTAATGTGTAGTGTCTGTGTGAGGTGAATTGCCATGCCATCCCTTGCATTTTAACCTGTTCATGCATCATATTAGGATGTGCATCATGTTGTGCATCGTGTGGTGAATATCTGTGTTGATGTTTGTTTCCGGTTTGTTCCGTCTCGATAGAGTTCCGCAAGCGTGTCAGAATGTGAGGACCCGTTCGACTACATTGGTTCGCCGACTTCTCGGAGTTGTTCTTCTTCCAAGCGGGATCTCAGGCAAGATGATCATTTCCCCAGATACCATTACTATCATTGCCATGCTAGTTATTTCGCTTCTATCGATTATGTCTCGTTGCCTACCACATGTTAAATTAAGCCTCTCAACAATGCCATGATAACCTTTAACCTGATCGACCTAGCAAACCACTGATTGGCTATGTTACCGCTTGCTTATCCATGTTGTTAGCGTTGCTAGTTGCAGGTATAGTTGCTTCCATGTGATAACATGGGTTCCTTGTTATATCATCCTATTCAAATGCTATTTAATTTAATGCACCTATATACTTGGTAAAAGGTGGAAGGCTTGGCCTTTCTAGCCTGGTGTTTTGTTCCACCTTTGCCCCCTTAGTTTCCGGCTACCGGTGTTATGTTCCATAAATGAGCGCTCCTAACACGATCGGGGTTGTTATGGGGACCCCCTTGATAGTTCGTTTTAGATTAAAGCTGGTCTGGCAAGGCCCAACTTTGGTACTACATTTGCCTAATCACTAACGAATTTCATAGAGAGTAATTAACCCGAGGATAATTTAATCAACCCCCGGCGCAGTGCTCCTCATGAGTGTTGGTCCAAAACAGAGCAGCTTATTAATGCTACCCGGGGCTACTCGGCGTTTGGCGTGGTAACCATCGCTCATCCGTCGTGTCCTGAGAACGAGGTACGCGACTCCTATTGGGATCGTCGACACGTCGGGCGGCCTTGCTGGATTAGTTTTACCTTTGACGGAATATCTTGTGCATCGGGATTCCGGTGATGCTTTGGGTAATCTCAGAGTTGAGGTTTTCCACTAGGGAATCCGACGAGATCGCGAGCTTCGTGATGGAGGATTTCTATGCGGCTTGTGGTAATTTGTGATGGACTAGTTGGAGCATCCCTGCAGGGTTAAATCTTTCGGAAAGCCGTGTCCGCGGTTATGTGGCAACGTGGAAACTTTGTTTAACACTCGTTCTAGATAACTTGAAGTCAACTTAATTAAAATATGCCAGATGTGTGCGTAACCGTGACTGTCTCTTTCGTGAGTTCCTTCTCCGATCGAGGACACGGTGGGGTTATGTCTGACGTAGGTAGGTGTTCAGGATCATTCAGTTGATCATTAGTAGTTCACGTCCGTTATGCGTAGTTCTTCCCCCCTCTTATTCTAGTACTCGTATGTTTAGCCACCTCATATATGCTTAGCCACTGCTGCAACCTCACCACTTAACCATGCCTCACCCATTAAGCTTTGCTAGTCTTGATACCTTTGGAAATGAGATTGCTGAGTCCCCTGTGGCTCACAGATTACTACAACACCAGTTGCAGGTACATGTAAAGGTTATTTGACGAGAGCGCGTTGATTGTTCATTTGGTGTTGCTTCTTCTTCTTCTTCTTCTTCTTCATCGATCTAGGATGGGTTCCAGGCCAGCAGCCTGGGATAGCAAGGATGGACGTCGTTCTACTTTTGTCATTTGTTTTCGTTCGTAGTCGGACCCTGCTCTTACTCTTGATGAATATGAAATGTACTGATGTGACTCTCATGTAGCTTGTGGCGAGTGTAAGCCAATTCTGTATATATATCTCTTCTTTTCAGTACATGTACTTGTAACGATATCCATTCTTGCGACACGACGAGATGCGCTTCTATCCCTGACGAGGCCTTCGTGCCAAATTAAGGATAGGGTCGCATCTTGGGCGTGGCAGTCCGATAGGAACTTGAACCGAAGTTTTGTGATCATCATCATCAACTTCCTCCTCAACCGGCGCCGTAGCAACAGGGGTTTCCCCTTGCCCTTCTCCACCATCTAGAGGGACTAGAGGTTCGACAACCTCATCAAGTTCTATCTTCCTCCCACTCAATTCTTTCAAGAGAATCTCCTTCTCAAGAAAAGCTCCGTTTTTAGCAACAAATACTTTGCCCTCGGATTTGAGATAGAAGGTATACCCAACTATTTCTTTTGGGTAACTTATGAAGACGCACTTTTCCGCTTTGGGTTCCAGCTTTTCAGGCTGAAGCTTTTTGACATATGCATCACATCCCCAAACTTTAAGAAACGATAACTTGGGTCTTTTGCCATACCACAGTACGTACGGTGTCGTCTCAACAGATTTTGATGGTGCCCTATTTAAAGTGAATGCAGTTGTCTCTAATGCATAACCCCAAAATGATAACGGAAAATCGGTAAGAGACATCATAGATCGCACCATCTCTAATAAAGTACGATTACGATGTTCGGACACACCATTACGCTGTGGTGTTCCAGGAGGTGTCAACTGTGAAACAATTACACATTGTCTTAAGTGAGTACCAAACTCGAAACTCAGATATTCACCCCCACGATCAGACCGTAGGAACTTGATCTTCTTCTTACGATGATTTTCAACTTCACTCTAAAATTGCTTGAACTTATCAAACGTTTCAGACTTGTGCTTCATCAAGTAGACATAACCATATCTACTCAAATCGTCAGTGAAGGTGAGAAAATAACGATATCCGCCGCGTGCCTCCACACTCATCGAACCGCACACATCGGTATGTATGATTTGCAAAAAGTCACTTGCACGCTCCATTGTTCTGGAGAACGGACTCTTAGTCATCTTTCCCATGAGGCATGGTTCACACGTGTCAAGTGAATCAAACTCAAGTGACTCCAAAAGTCCATCGGAATGGAGTTTCTTCATGCGCTTTACATCAATATGACCTAAGCGGCAGTGCCACAAAAACATGGCGCTATCATTGTTAACTCTAACTCTTTTGGTATCAATGTTGTGTATATGTGTTTCATCGCTATCAAGATTCAATATGAACAATCCTCTCACATTGGGTGCATGACCATAAAAGATATTACTCATAGAACTAAAACAACCATTATTCTCTGACTTAAATGAGTAACCGTCTCGCAATAAACAAGATCCAGATATAATGTTCATGCTTAACGCATGGACTAAATAACAATTATTTAAGTTCATAACTAATCCTGATGGTAACTGAAGTGAAACTGCGCCGACGGTGATTGCATCAACCTTAGAACCATTTCCCACGCGCATCATCACTTCATCTTTCGCCAGCCTTGGCTTATTCCACAGTTCCTGTTTCGAGTTGCAAATATTAGCAATAGAACCGGTATCAAATACCCACGCACTACTGCGAGAGTTGGTTAAGTACACATCAATAACATGCATATCGAATATACCTGATTTTTCCTTGGTCGCCTTCTTATCAGCCAGATACTTGGGGCAGTTGCGCTTCGAGTGACCCAGTCCCTTGCAATAATAACACTCTGTTTCACGCTCAGGTCCAGCTTTGGGTTTCTTCGTTGGATTGGCAACAGGCTTGCCGCTCTTCTTGGAATTACCCTTCTTTCCTTTGCCGTTTCTCTTGAAACTAGTGGTCCTATTCACAATCAACACTTGATGCTCTTTACGGAATTCTGACTCTGCGACTTTCAGCATCGAGACTAACTCGCCGGGTGACTTGTTCATCCCTTGCATGTTATAGTTCAGCACAAAGCTCTTGTAGCTAGGTGGCAGTGATTAAAGAATTCTGTCAATGATAGCCTCTTGTGGGAGTTCAATCCCCAGCTCAGCTAGACGGTTTGAGTACCCAGACATTTTGAGCACATGTTCACTGACAGACGAATTCTCCTACATCTTGCAAGCATAGAATTTATCGGAGGTCTCATACCTCTCGATCCGGGCGTTCTTCTTAAAGATAAACTTCATCTCCTGGAACATCTCAAATGCTCCATGATGGTCAAAGCGACGTTAAAGTCCCGGCTCTAAGCCATACAAAACTACACATTGAACTACTAAGTAGTCCTCCTTGCGTGTTAACCAAGCGTTCTTAACATCTTGGTCAGCCACGGCGGGTGGTTCATCTCCTAGCACAACATTAAGGACATAATCCTTCTTCCCAGCTTGCAGGAGCAACTTAAGATTACGAGCCGAGTCTACAAAGTTACTTCCATCATCTTTCAACTTAGCTTTCTCTAGGAACGTATTAAAATTCAGGGTGACTGTCGCGTGAGCCATTGATCTATAACACAAATATTTCAAAGTGGACCTAGACTATGTTCAAGATAATTAGAGTTTAACTAATAAAATTAATTGCTAAACTCCCACTCAAAAAGTACATCTCTTTAGTCATTTGAGTGGTTCACGATCCAAATTCACTAACTCAAGTCCGATCATCACGTGAGTTGAGGATAGTTTCAGTGGTAAGCATCTCTATGCTAATCATATCAACTATACGATTCATGCTCGACCTTCCGGTCTCATGTGTTCCGAGGCCATGTCTGCACATGCTAGGCTCGTCAAGCTTAACCCGAGTGTACCGCGTGTGCAACTGTTTTGCACGCGTTGTATGTGAACGTTGAGTCTATCACACCCGATCATCACGTGGTGTCTCGAAATGACAAACTGTAGCAACGGTGCACAGTCGGGGAGAACACAATTTCGTCTTGAAATTTTAGTGAGAGATCACCTCATAATGCTACCGTCGTTCTAAGCAAAATAAGGTGCATAAAAGGGCTAACATCACATGCAATTATTGATCTCCATCACCAAAGCACCGGCATGATCTT
Organism: Hordeum vulgare subsp. vulgare; assembly: GCF_904849725.1. Classification (NCBI taxonomy): domain Eukaryota; kingdom Viridiplantae; phylum Streptophyta; class Magnoliopsida; order Poales; family Poaceae; genus Hordeum; species Hordeum vulgare. The sequence continues at coordinate 345,470,723 of NC_058524.1, read as the reverse complement.
CTTGTCACCGGCACCACACCATGATCTCCATCAATGTGTCGCCATCGAGGTTGTCGTGCTACTTATGCTATTACTACTAAAGCTACGACCTAGTAATATAGTAAACGCATCTGCAAACACAAATGTTTGTTTAAAGACAACCATATGGCTCATGCCGGTTGCCGTAGCATCGGCGTGCAAGTCGATATTAACTACTACACCATTATCATCTCATACATCCAATATATCACATCACGTCATTGGCCATATCATATCACAAGCATACCCTACAAAAACAAGTTAGATGCCCTCTAATTTATTGTTGCATGTTTTACGTGGATGCTATGTCTAGTATGTTCGCATCTTACTTATGGAAAAACCACAACGGAGATGTGCAAATTGCTATTTAACCTCTCCAAGGACAGCCTCGGTCAAAACCAATCCAACTAAAGTTGAAGAAACCGACACCCGTTGGTCATCTTTATGCAACGAGGTTGCATATTAGCCGATGAAACTAGTCTCTCGTAAGCGTACGAGTAATGTCGGTCCGGGCCGCTTCAATCCAACAATACCGCCGAATCGAGAAAATTCTAAGCAGGGCAGCAAATCGAACATCACCGTCCACAAAACCTTTTGTGTTCTACTCGAGATAACATCTACGCATGAACCTAGCTCCTGATGCCATTGTTGGGGAACGTTGCATGGGAAACAAAAAAATTTCCTACGCACGCGAAGCCTATCATGGTGATCTCCATCTATGAGAGGAGATTTGGATCTACGTACCCTTGTAGATTGCACATCAGGAAGCGTCAAGAAATGCGGTTGATGTAGTGGAACGTCTTTACGTCCCTCGAACCGCCCCATGAACCGTCCCACGAACCGTCCAGCGCTCCGTCTCTCGATCCGTTTCGATCTAGCGCCGAATGGACGGCACCTCTGCGTTCAGCACACGTACAGTTCGACAATGATCTCGGCCTTCTTGATCCAGCAAGCAAGACGGAGAAGTAGATGACTTCTCCGGCATTGTGACGGTGCTCCGGTGGTGGTGACGATCTACTCCTGCAGGGCTCCGCCCGAGCTCCGCAGAAATCCGATCTAGAGGTAAAACTATGTGGTCTAGGGTTGAGTTGCACATGGAAAAAGTTGTCTGAAATCAGCCCTAAAACACCACTATATATAGGAGGGAGGGGGAGGAGGCTTCCCTTGAGGGCCAAGCCATCAAGGGGTGCACCGGCCAAGGAGGAGGAGGACTCCTCCTCCAACTCGGTTTGGGAAGGAGGAGTCCTCCTCTTCCTTCCCACCTCCCAATTTCCGTTTTTCTTTTTCTTTTCTTTTGGAATTTCTTTAAGTGGTGCCATGGGACCTGTTGGGGATGTTACCTGTAGGTAACCCGCCCTTAATGGGCCGGGTCACCAAAGGGGCGACTCACCATTAATTATGCGTTCTATGGCCCAAGAGCTGTAGGGCTTTTCAAAAGGATCGTGCGGATGATGGAATTTCAAGGAAGCTCCTCATCGCGGGGAACACAATGACTTAGCTATAAGGAAAGCTACTAAGAGTAGGATGGCAGGACTTTGTAAACCCTAGGGCCTCGACCTATATATAAAGGCGAGTGCGAGGGAAAGGTCTAGCGAGTTAGAGAGAATCGAGAGCTAGGTCAGGCGAGTTACGCCCTCCTTGTAATCGAAACCACCATTAATCCACACAAAGCAGGACATAGGCTTTTACCTCTTCTTGAGGGTCCGAACCTGGGTAAATCAGAGTCTCGCTTTTGCTCACCCCCTTTGACTCGCCACCATGATGCGATGGCTCCATCTCTAAGTCCTTTCACGAGGACATCTGCCGTGAAAAAACCATGACAGTCCCCTTGGGCTAACTCCACCAGCCCACTAGGGACTTGTGGAGCCACCCTATGGCCTTGGGCTCACTCCCGGGTGGGTGGGCCCCTCCCAGTGAACTCCCGGAACCCATTCGTCACTCCCGGTACACTGCCGGAATTGCCCGAAACTTTCCGGTAACCAAATGACACCATCCTATATATCAATCTTCGTTTCCGGACCATTTCGGAAACTCTCGTGACGTTCGTGATCTCATCCGGGACTCCGAACAACATTCCGTAACCACACATATAACTCAACTATACTAAAACATCATCGAACCATAAGTGTGCAGACCCTGCGGATTCGAGAACTATGCATACATGCTCTGAGGCCCTCCTCTTTCAATATCCAAAAGCGGGACCTGGATGCCCATATTGTATCCTACATATTCTTCGAAGATCTTATCGGTTGAACCTCAATGTCAAGGATTCATATAATCCCGTATGTCATTCCCTTTGTCCTTCGGTATGTTACTTGCCCGAGATTTGATCATCAGTATCCGCATACCTTTTTCAATTTCATTACCGGCAAGTCTATTTACTCGTTCCGTAATACTAGATCCCGTGACTTACACTTAGTCACATTGCTTGCAAGACTTGTGTGTGATGTTGTATTACTGAGTGGGCCCCGAGATACCTCTCCGTCACACGTAGTGACAAATCCCAGTCTTGATCCATACTAACTCAACGGACACCTTCGGAGATACCTGTAGAGCACCTTTATAGTCACCCAGTTACGTTGCGACGTTTGATGCACACAAGGTATTCCTCCGGTGCTTGTGAGTTATATGATCTGATGGTCATAGGAACAAATACTTGACACGCAGAAAACAATAGCAATAAAACGACACGATCAATATGCTATGTTCATAGTTTGCGTCTAGTCCATCACATGATTCTCCTAATGATGTGATCGAGTTATCAAGTGACAACACTTGCATATAGTCAGAAAACCTTGACTATCATTGATTAACTAGCTAGCCAACTAGAGGCTTGCTAGGGATATTGTTTTGTCTATGTATCCACACATGTATCTATGTTTTCATTCAATACAATTATAGCATGGATAATAAACAATTATCTTTAAACATGAAATATAATAACAACTATTTATCATTGCCTCTAGGGCATATATCCAACACACGCCCCCTCTCCTCAGGCCCCTCTCATGCGGCTAGTTTTGCCTTGGGAGGGATCACCATCGCGGGATCAGGGGATGTCAGCCCTCTCTCGTGAGATGCCTCCTCCTCTTCTTGACCGGAGAGTGGCACCGCTAGTGAATTATATGATCTGATGGTCATAGGAACAAATACTTGACACACAGAAAACAATAGCAATAAAACGACACGATCAATATGCAATGTTCATAGTTTGGTTCTAGTCCATCACATGATTCTCCTAATGATGTGATCGAGTTATCAAGTGACAACACTTGCATATAGTCAGAAAATCTTGACTATCATTGATTAACTAGCTGGCCAACTAGAGGCTTGCTAGGGACATTGTTTTGTCTATGTATCCACACATGTATCTATGTTTTCATTCAATACAATTATAGCATGGATAATAAACAATTATCTTTAAACTGTAAATATAATAACAACTATTTATCATTGCCTCTAGGGCATATATCCAACACACGCCCCCTCTCCTCAGGCCCCTCTCATGCGACTAGTTTTGCCTTGGGAGGGATCACCATCGCGGGATCAGGGGATGTCAGCCCTCTCTAGTGAGATGCCTCCTCCTCTTCAATGTTATGTATATGTGTTTCATCGCTATCAAGATTCAATATGAACAATCCTCTCACATTGGGTGCATGACCATAGAAGATATTACTCATAGAACTAGAACAACCATTATTCTCTGACTTAAACGAGTAACCGTCTCGCAATAAACAAGATCCAAATATAATGTTCATGCTTAACGCACGCACTAAATAACAATTATTTAAGTTCATAACTAATCCTGATGGTAACTGAAGTGAAACTGCGCCGACGGTGATTGCATCAACCTTAGAACCATTTCCCACGCGCATCATCACTTCATCTTTTGCCAGCCTTGGCTTATTCCGCAGTTCCTGTTTCGAGTTGCAAATATTAGCAATAGAACCGGTATCAAATACCCACGCACTACTGCGAGAGTTGGTTAAGTACACATCAATAACATGTATATCGAATATACCTGATTTTTCCTTGGCCGCCTTCTTATCAGCCAGATACTTGGGGCAGTTGCGCTTCGAGTGACCCAGTCCCTTGCAATGATAACACTCTGTTTCACGCTCAGGTCCAGCTTTGGGTTTCTTCGTCGGATTGGCAACAGGCTTGCCGCTCTTCTTGGAATTACCCTTCTTTCGTTTGCCGTTTCTCTTGAAACTAGTGGTCTTATTCACCATCAACACTTGATGCTCTTTACGGAATTCTGACTCTGCGAGTTTCAGTATCGAGACTAACTCGCCGGGTGACTTGTTCATCCCTTGCATGTTATAGTTCAGCACAAAGCTCTTGTAGCTAGGTGGCAGTGATTGAGGAATTCTGTCAATGATAGCCTCTTGTGGGAGTTCAATCCCCAGCTCAGCTAGACGGTTTGAGTACCCAGACATTTTGAGCACATGTTCACTGACAGACGAATTCTCCTACATCTTGCAAGCATAGAATTTATCGGAGGTCTCATACCTCTCGATCCGGGCGTTCTTCTTATAGATAAACTTCAACTCCTGGAACATCTCAAATGCTCCATGATAGTCAAAGCGACGTTAAAGTCCCGGCTCTAAGCCATACAAAACTACACATTGAACTACTAAGTAGTCCTCCTTGCGTGTTAACCAACCGTTCTTAACATCTTGGTCAGCCACGGCGGGTGGTTCATCTCCTAGCACAACATTAAGGACATAATCCTTCTTCCCAGCTTGCAGGAGCAACTTAAGATTACGAGCCGAGTCTACAAAGTTACTTCCATCATCTTTCAACTTAGCTTTCTCTAGGAACGTATTAAAATTCAGGGTGACTGTCGCGTGAGCCATTGATCTATAACACAAATATTTCAAAGTGGACCTAGACTATGTTCAAGATAATTAGATTTTAACTAATCAAATTAATTGCTAAACTCCCACTCAAAAAGTACATCTCTTTAGTCATTTGAGTGGTTCACGATCCAAATTCACTAACTCAAGTCCGATCATCACGTGAGTTGAGAATAGTTTCAGTGGTAAGCATCTCTATGCTAATCATATCAACTATACGATTCATGCTCGACCTTCCGGTCTCATGTGTTCCGAGGCCATGTCTGCACATGCTAGGCTCGTCAAGCTTAACCCGAGTGTACCGCGTGTGCAACTGTTTTGCACGCGTTGTATGTGAACGTTGAGTCTATCACACCCGATCATCACGTGGTGTCTCGAAACGACAAACTGTAGCAATGGTCCACAGTCGGGGAGAACACAATTTCGTCTTGAAATTTTAGTGAGAGATCACCTCATAATGCTACCGTCGTTCTAAGCAAAATAAGGTGCATAAAAGGGCTAACATCACATGCAATTCTTGATCTCCATCACCAAAGCACCGGCATGATCTTCTTGTCACCGGCGCCACACCGTGATCTCCATCAATGTGTCGCCATCGAGGTTGTCGTGCTACTTATGCTATTACTACTAAAGCTACGACCTAGTAATATAGTAAACGCATCTGCAAACACAAATGTTTGTTTAAAGACAACCATATGGCTCCTGCCGGTTGCCGTAGCATCGGCGTACAAGTCGATATTAACTACTACACCATTATCATCTCATACATCCAATATATCACATCACGTCATTGGCCATATCATATCACAAGCATACCCTGCAAAAACAAGTTAGATGCCCTCTAATTTATTGTTGCATGTTTTACGTGGCTGCTATGGGTATCTAGTATGTTCGCATCTTACTTATGGAAAAACCACAACGGAGATGTGCAAATTGCTATTTAACCTCTCCAAGGACAGCCTCGGTCAAAACCAATCCAACTAAAGTTGAAGAAACCGACACCCGTTGGTCATCTTTATGCAACGAGGTTGCATATTAGCCGATGAAACTAGTCTCTCGTAAGCGTACGAGTAATGTCGGTCCGGGCCGCTTCAATCCAACAATACCGCCGAATCTAGAAAATTCTAAGGAGGGCAGCAAATCGAACATCACCGTCCACAAAACCTTTTGTGTTCTACTCGAGATAACATCTACGCATGAACCTAGCTCCTGATGCCATTGTTGGGGAACGTTGCATGGGAAACAAAAAAAATTCCTACGCACGCGAAGCCTATCATGGTGATGTCCATCTATGAGAGGAGATTTGGATCTACGTACCCTTGTAGATTGCACATCAGGAAGCGTTAAGAAATGCGGTTGATGTAGTGGAACGTCTTCACGTCCCTCGAACCACCCCATGAACCATCCCACGAACCGTCCAGCGCTCCGTCTCTCGATCCGTTTCGATCTAGCGCCGAATGGACGGCACCTCTGCGTTCAGCACACGTACAGTTCGACAATGATCTCGGCCTTCTTGATCCAGCAAGCAAGACGGAGAAGTAGATGAGTTCTCCGGCATTGTGACGGTGCTCCGGTGGTGGTGACGATCTACTCCTGCAGGGCTCCGCCCGAGCTCCGCAGAAATCCGATCTAGAGGTAAAACTATGTGGTCTAGGGTTGAGTTGCACATGGAAAAAGTTGTCTGAAATCAGCCCTAAAACACCACTATATATAGGAGGGAGGGGGAGGAGGCTTCCCTTGAGGGCCAAGCCATCAAGGGGTGCACCGGCCAAGGAGGAGGAGGACTCCTCCTCCAACTCGGTTTGGGAAGGAGGAGTCCTCCTCTTCCTTCCCACCTCCCAATTTCCGTTTTTCTTTTTCTTTTCTTTTGGAATTTCTTTAAGTGGTGCCATGGGACCTGTTGGGGATGTTACCTGTAGGTAACCCGCCCTTAATGGGCCGGGTCACCAAAGGGGCGACTCACTATTAATTATGCGTTCTATGGCCCAAGAGCTGTAGGGCGTTTCAAAAGGATCGTGCGGATGATGGAATTTCAAGGAAGCTCCTCATCGCGGGGAACACAATGACTTAGATATAAGGAAAGCTACTAAGAGTAGGATGGCAGGACTTTGTAAACCCTAGGGCCTCGACCTATATATAAAGGCGAGTGCGAGGGAAAGGTCTAGCGAGTTAGAGAGAATCGAGAGCTAGGTCAGGCGAGTTACGCCCTCCTTGTAATCGAAACCACCATTAATCCACACAAAGCAGGACATAGGCTTTTACCTCTTCTTGAGGGTCCGAACCTGGGTAAATCAGAGTCTCGCTTTTGCTCACCCCCTTTGACTCGCCACCATGATGCGATGGCTCCATCTCTAAGTCCTTTCACGAGGACATCTGCCGTGAAAAAACCATCACAGTCCCCTTGGGCTAACTCCACCAGCCCACTAGGGACTTGTGGAGCCACCCTATGACCTTGGGCTCACTCCCGGGTGGGTGGGCCCCTCCCAGTGAACTCCCGGAACCCATTCGTCACTCCCGGTACACTGCCGGAATTGCCCGAAACTTTCCGGTAACCAAATGACACCATCCTATATATCAATCTTCGTTTCCGGACCATTTCGGAAACTCTCGTGACGTTCGTGATCTCATCCGGGACTCCGAACAACATTCCGTAACCACACATATAACTCAACTATACTAAAACATCATCGAACCATAAGTGTGCAGACCCTGCGGATTCGAGAACTATGCATACATGCTCTGAGGCCCTCCTCTTTCAATATCCAAAAGCGGGACCTGGATGCCCATATTGTATCCTACATATTCTTCGAAGATCTTATCGGTTGAACCTCAATGTCAAGGATTCATATAATCCCGTATGTCATTCCCTTTGTCCTTCGGTATGTTACTTGCCCGAGATTTGATCATCGGTATCCACATACCTTTTTCAATTTCATTACCGGCAAGTCTATTTACTCGTTCCGTAATACTAGATCCCGTGACTTACACTTAGTCACATTGCTTGCAAGACTTGTGTGTGATGTTGTATTACTGAGTGGGCCCCGAGATACCTCTCCGTCACACGTAGTGACAAATCCGAGTCTTGATCCATACTAACTCAACGGACACCTTCGGAGATACCTGTAGAGCACCTTTATAGTCACCCAGTTACGTTGCGACGTTTGATGCACACAAGGTATTCCTCCGGTGCTTGTGAGTTATATGATCTGATGGTCATAGGAACAAATACTTGACACGCAGAAAACAATAGCAATAAAACGACACGATCAATATGCTATGTTCATAGTTTGCGTCTAGTCCATCACATGATTCTCCTAATGATGTGATCGAGTTATCAAGTGACAACACTTGCATATAGTCAGAAAACCTTGACTATCATTGATTAACTAGCTAGCCAACTACAGGCTTGCTAGGGATATTGTTTTGTCTATGTATCCACACATGTATCTATGTTTTCATTCAATACAATTATAGCATGGATAATAAACAATTATCTTTAAACATGAAATATAATAACAACTATTTATCATTGCCTCTAGGGCATATATCCAACACACGCCCCCTCTCCTCAGGCCCATCTCATGCGGCTAGTTTTGCCTTGGGAGGGATCACCATCGCGGGATCAGGGGATGTCAGCCCTCTCTCGTGAGATGCCTCCTCCTCTTCTTGACCGGAGAGTGGCACCGCTAGTGACTTATATGATCTGATGGTCATAGGAACAAATACTTGACACACAGAAAACAATAGCAATAAAACGACACGATCAATATGCAATGTTCATAGTTTGGTTCTAGTCCATCACATGATTCTCCTAATGATGTGATCGAGTTATCAAGTGACAACACTTGCATATAGTCAGAAAATCTTGACTATCATTGATTAACTAGCTGGCCAACTAGAGGCTTGCTAGGGACATTGTTTTGTCTATGTATCCACACATGTATCTATGTTTTCATTCAATACAATTATAGCATGGATAATAAACAATTATCTTTAAACTGTAAATATAATAACAACTATTTATCATTGCCTCTAGGGCATATATCCAACACACGCCCCCTCTCCTCAGGCCCCTCTCATGCGACTAGTTTTGCCTTGGGAGGGATCACCATCGCGGGATCAGGGGATGTCAGCCCTCTCTAGTGAGATGCCTCCTCCTCTTCAATGTTATGTATATGTGTTTCATCGCTATCAAGATTCAATATGAACAATCCTCTCACATTGGGTGCATGACCATAGAAGATATTACTCATAGAACTAGAACAACCATTATTCTCTGACTTAAACGAGTAACCGTCTCGCAATAAACAAGATCCAAATATAATGTTCATGCTTAACGCACGCACTAAATAACAATTATTTAAGTTCATAACTAATCCTGATGGTAACTGAAGTGAAACTGCGCCGACGGTGATTGCATCAACCTTAGAACCATTTCCCACGCGCATCATCACTTCATCTTTTGCCAGCCTTGGCTTATTCCGCAGTTCCTGTTTCGAGTTGCAAATATTAGCAATAGAACCGGTATCAAATACCCACGCACTACTGCGAGAGTTGGTTAAGTACACATCAATAGCATGTATATCGAATATACCTGATTTTTCCTTGGCGGCCTTCTTATCAGCCAGATACTTGGGGCAGTTGCGCTTCGAGTGACCCAGTCCCTTGCAATGATAACACTCTGTTTCACGCTCAGGTCCAGCTTTGGGTTTCTTCGTCGGATTGGCAACAGGCTTGCCGCTCTTCTTGGAATTACCCTTCTTTCGTTTGCCGTTTCTCTTGAAACTAGTGGTCTTATTCACCATCAACACTTGATGCTCTTTACGGAATTCTGACTCTGCGAGTTTCAGTATCGAGACTAACTCGCCGGGTGACTTGTTCATCCCTTGCATGTTATAGTTCAGCACAAAGCTCTTGTAGCTAGGTGGCAGTGATTGAGGAATTCTGTCAATGATAGCCTCTTGTGGGAGTTCAATCCCCAGCTCAGCTAGACGGTTTGAGTACCCAGACATTTTGAGCACATGTTCACTGACAGACGAATTCTCCTACATCTTGCAAGCATAGAATTTATCGGAGGTCTCATACCTCTCGATCCGGGCGTTCTTCTTATAGATAAACTTCAACTCCTGGAACATCTCAAATGCTCCATGATGGTCAAAGCGACGTTAAAGTCCCGGCTCTAAGCCATACAAAACTACACATTGAACTACTAAGTAGTCCTCCTTGCGTGTTAACCAACCGTTCTTAACATCTTGGTCAGCCACGGCGGGTGGTTCATCTCCTAGCACAACATTAAGGACATAATCCTTCTTCCCAGCTTGCAGGAGCAACTTAAGATTACGAGCCGAGTCTACAAAGTTACTTCCATCATCTTTCAACTTAGCTTTCTCTAGGAACGTATTAAAATTCAGGGTGACTGTCGCGTGAGCCATTGATCTATAACACAAATATTTCAAAATGGACCTAGACTATGTTCAAGATAATTAGAGTTTAACTAATCAAATTAATTGCTAAACTCCCACTCAAAAAGTACATCTCTTTAGTCATTTGAGTGGTTCACGATCCAAATTCACTAACTCAAGTCCGATCATCACGTGAGTTGAGAATAGTTTCAGTGGTAAGCATCTCTATGCTAATCATATCAACTATACGATTCATGCTCGACCTTCCGGTCTCATGTGTTCCGAGGCCATGTCTGCACATGCTAGGCTCGTCAAGCTTAACCCGAGTGTACCGCGTGTGCAACTGTTTTGCACGCGTTGTATATGAACGTTGAGTCTATCACACCCGATCATCACGTGGTGTCTCGAAACGACAAACTGTAGCAATGGTGCACAGTCGGGGAGAACACAATTTCGTCTTGAAATTTTAGTGAGAGATCACCTCATAATGCTACCGTCGTTCTAAGCAAAATAAGGTGCATAAAAGGGCTAACATCACATGCAATTCTTGATCTCCATCACCAAAGCACCGGCATGATCTTCTTGTCACCGGCGCCACACCATGATCTCCATCAATGTGTCGCCATCGAGGTTGTCGTGCTACTTATGCTATTACTACTAAAGCTACGACCTAGTAATATAGTAAACGCATCTGCAAACACAAATGTTTGTTTAAAGACAACCATATGGCTCCTGCCGGTTGCCGTAGCATCGGCGTGCAAGTCGATATTAACTACTACACCATTATCATCTCATACATCCAATATATCACATCACGTCATTGGCCATATCATATCACAAGCATACCCTGCAAAAACAAGTTAGATGCCCTCTAATTTATTGTTGCATGTTTTACGTGGCTGCTATGGGTATCTAGTATGTTCGCATCTTACTTATGGAAAAACCACAACGGAGATGTGCAAATTGCTATTTAACCTCTCCAAGGACAGCCTCGGTCAAAACCAATCCAACTAAAGTTGAAGAAACCGACACCCGTTGGTCATCTTTATGCAACGAGGTTGCATATTAGCCGATGAAACTAGTCTCTCGTAAGCGTACGAGTAATGTCGGTCCGGGCCGCTTCAATCCAACAATACCGCCGAATATAGAAAATTCTAAGGAGGGCAGCAAATCGAACATCACCGTCCACAAAACCTTTTGTGTTCTACTCGAGATAACATCTACGCATGAACCTAGCTCCTGATGCCATTGTTGGGGAACGTTGCATGGGAAACAAAAAAAATTCCTACGCACGTGAAGCCTATCATGGTGATGTCCATCTATGAGAGGAGATTTGGATCTACGTACCCTTGTAGATTGCACATCAGGAAGCGTTAAGAAATGCGGTTGATGTAGTGGAACGTCTTCACGTCCCTCGAACCGCCCCATGAACCATCCCACGAACCGTCCAGCGCTCCGTCTCTCGATCCGTTTCGATCTAGCGCCGAATGGACGGCACCTCTGCGTTCAGCACACGTACAGTTCGACAATGATCTCGGCCTTCTTGATCCAGCAAGCAAGACGGAGAAGTAGATGACTTCTCCGGCATTGTGACGGTGCTCCGGTGGTGGTGACGATCTACTCCTGCAGGGCTCCGCCCGAGCTCCGCAGAAATCCGATCTAGAGGTAAAACTATGTGGTCTAGGGTTGAGTTGCACATGGAAAAAGTTGTCTGAAATCAGCCCTAAAACACCACTATATATAGGAGGGAGGGGGAGGAGGCTTCCCTTGAGGGCCAAGCCATCAAGGGGTGCACCGGCCAAGGAGGAGGAGGACTCCTCCTCCAACTCGGTTTGGGAAGGAGGAGTCCTCCTCTTCCTTCCCACCTCCCAATTTCCGTTTTTCTTTTTCTTTTCTTTTGGAATTTCTTTAAGTGGTGCCATGGGACCTGTTGGGGATGTTACCTGTAGGTAACCCGCCCTTAATGGGCCGGGTCACCAAAGGGGCGACTCACTATTAATTATGCGTTCTATGGCCCAAGAGCTGTAGGGCGTTTCAAAAGGATCGTGCGGATGATGGAATTTCAAGGAAGCTCCTCATCGCGGGGAACACAATGACTTAGATATAAGGAAAGCTACTAAGAGTAGGATGGCAGGACTTTGTAAACCCTAGGGCCTCGACCTATATATAAAGGCGAGTGCGAGGGAAAGGTCTAGCGAGTTAGAGAGAATCGAGAGCTAGGTCAGGCGAGTTACGCCCTCCTTGTAATCGAAACCACCATTAATCCACACAAAGCAGGACATAGGCTTTTACCTCTTCTTGAGGGCCGAACCTGGGTAAATCAGAGTCTCGCTTTTGCTCACCCCCTTTGACTCGCCACCATGATGCGATGGCTCCATCTCTAAGTCCTTTCACGAGGACATCTGCCGTGAAAAAACCATGACAGTCCCCTTGGGCTAACTCCACCAGCCCACTAGGGACTTGTGGAGCCACCCTATGGCCTTGGGCTCACTCCCGGGTGGGTGGGCCCTCCCAGTGAACTCCCGGAACCCATTCGTCACTCCCGGTACACTGCCGGAATTGCCCGAAACTTTCCGGTAACCAAATGACACCATCCTATATATCAATCTTCGTTTCCGGACCATTTCGGAAACTCTCGTGACGTTCGTGATCTCATCCGGGACTCCGAACAACATTCCGTAACCACACATATAACTCAACTATACTAAAACATCATCGAACCATAAGTGTGCAGACCCTGCGGATTCGAGAACTATGCATACATGCTCCGAGGCCCTCCTCTTTCAATATCCAAAAGCGGGACCTGGATGCCCGTATTGTATCCTACATATTCTTCGAAGATCTTATCGGTTGAACCTCAATGTCAAGGATTCATATAATCCCGTATGTCATTCCCTTTGTCCTTCGGTATGTTACTTGCCCGAGATTTGATCATCGGTATACGCATACCTATTTCAATTTCATTACCGGCAAGTCTATTTACTCGTTCCGTAATACAAGATCCGTGACTTACACTTAGTCACATTGCTTGCAAGACTTGTGTGTGATGTTGTATTACCGAGTGGGCCCCGAGATACCTCTCCGTCACACGTAGTGACAAATCCCAGTCTTGATCCATACTAACTCACCGGACACCTTCGGAGATACCTGTAGAGCACCTTTATAGTCACCCAGCTACGTTGCTACGTTTGATGCACACAAGGTATTCCTCCGGTGCTAGTGAGTTATATGATCTGATGGTCATAGGAACAAATACTTGACACGCAGAAAACAATAGCAATAAAACGACACGATCAATATGCTATGTTCATAGTTTGCGTCTAGTCCATCACATGATTCTCCTAATGATGTGATCGAGTTATCAAGTGACAACACTTGCATATAGTCAGAAAACCTTGACTATCATTGATTAACTAGCTAGCCAACTAGAGGCTTGCTAGGGATATTGTTTTGTCTATGTATCCACACATGTATCTATGTTTTCATTCAATACAATTATAGCATGGATAATAAACAATTATCTTTAAACAGGAAATATAATAACAACTATTTATCATTGCCTCTAGGGCATATATCCAACACACGCCCCCTCTCCTCAGGCCCATCTCATGCGGCTAGTTTTGCCTTGGGAGGGATCACCATCGCGGGATCAGGGGATGTCAGCCCTCTCTGGTGAGATGCCTCCTCCGCTTCTTGACCGGAGAGTGGCACCGCTAGTGAGTTATATGATCTGATCGTCATAGGAACAAATACTTTGACACGCAGAAAAAAATTGCAATAAAACGACACGATCAATATGCTATGTTCATAGTTTGGGTCTAGTCCATCACATGATTCTCCTAATGATGTGATCGAGTTATCAAGTGACAACACTTGCATATAGTCAGAAAACCTTGACTATCATTGATTAACTAGCTAGCCAACTAGAGGCTTGCTAGGGACATTGTTTTGTCTATGTATCCACACATGTATCTATGTGTTCATTCAATACAATTATAGCATGGATAATAAACAATTATCTTTAAACAGTAAATATAATAACAACTATTTATCATTGCCTCTAGGGCATATATCCAACACAAGCCCCCTCTCCTCAGGCCCCTCTCATGCGACTAGTTTTGCCTTGGGAGGGATCACCATCGCGGGATCAGGGGATGTCAGCCCTCTCTGGTGAGATGCCTCCTCCTCTTCTTGACCGGAGAGTGGCACCGCTAGTGAGTTATATGATCTGATGGTCATAGGAACAAATACTTGACACGTAGAAAACAATAGCAATAAAACGACACGATCAATATGCTATGTTCATAGTTTGGGTCTAGTCCATCACATGATTCTCCTAATGATGTGATCGAGTTATCAAGTGACAACACTTGCATATAGTCAGAAAACCTTGACTATCATTGATTAACTAGCTAGCCAACTAGAGGCTTGCTAGGGACATTGTTTTGTCTATGTATCCACACATGTATCTATGTTTTCATTCAATACAATTATAGCATGGATAATAAACAATTATCTTTAAACAGTAAATATAATAACAACTATTTATCATTGCCTCTAGGGCATATATCCAACACACGCCCCCTCTCCTCAGGCCCCTCTCATGCGACTAGTTTTGCCTTGGGAGGGATCACCATCGTGGGATCAGGGGATGTCAGCCCTCTCTGGTGAGATGCCTCCTCCTCTTCTTGACTGGAGAGTGGCACCGCTCGGTTGGGAGCCACGTGCCCTCGGCCTCAGCCTTGGCCTCCCCCGTCCTCTTCCTAGCCATCTTCTTCGCCTTGCAGGCTGCTCTGGACCCGTGCGTGCAAACTAGTTAAAATGTCGGGCACCAGGGGACAAAGACCGGATGATAGGGTGCCGGGGGCTTACTCATCTCAAGGGTCCCAACATTTACTCCTCTGCCCCCTGGCGGCGGCATCCCCACAGTCCCCCCCCCCCCCCCCCCCCCCCCACGCAAAGCATGCTTGGGTGGCTGCATCGAGGCATGGTGCTGGTCTTTCCGGTGCCATCATGCGCGGGGGATCTTTTCACAGTCGCCCCCTCCTTTGCCTCTTGCCCGCTCATGCATGGCGGGCTTGACGTGGGGGTTGTCCTCGTCCATGTTATCAGTCTGTCGGAGCTGGTGACGCACCGTTGGCTAATGTGGGGGCAGCGGGGAGGACTCAGTACTGCTCCGCTCCCAGGAGAATACGACATCGGTGTCGCACGAGGGAGTGCCCATGCCCGATGTGTCCTCGAAAAGCTCCGCGACCTCCTTGGGGTCCGTGCTGTCGACCTGGAGGTGCAGCGGGTGCAAGCGGTTGAGCACGTCCACCACACACGCGGAGAAGAGGACGCCCAGAGCCTTGGACATCTCTGCGTCCGACAGGTCCGTGTGCGCTAGCCGGGTCCTGTGCTTGGTTGCGGTGAACTCCCACACCGGGCACGAGAGCCTCTATAAGGGTGTGATGTGCTGACTGAGGAATTCCCTCGCGACCTTGCCTACAGTGAGCCCGGCCTCGTGTAGGTCCGCCAGCCTTGCCATGATCAGGTTTAGGACAGTGGCGGTGTGCTTTCTGTGCTCCTAGCAAGGGGTGTTCTCAGCCACCATGGTTGGGACCTCGAGGAGAGGGTTGGCTTGCAAATTGTCGACATAGACCTAGCATGCCCGAAAGTCCTTCACCTTACTTCCAGATCTTCAGATCCACAAATACGTTGCACATACTGTCATCGATGCGGAAGGAGGCGCCTCAAAGCGGTGGCTGTCGAAGGAAAGCCGCATGCTATAAACGGTCCAAAATAGCACCATAGACGGCATTATTCCTAAAAATGCCTCACAAAGATACGCAAAGAGGGCAAGGTCAAGGATGTAATTGGGGTGGAGAAGGCGGATCCAATAGTGCCCCAACATGGTGAGGAGAAAATTACAGATGAGGGGCACCAGCCCCGTGTAAAGTGGGTGCATAAATATGGGAACCTCCATGCTCGGGAGCTCTCACCTTGGTCATAGGCCTGAGAAGATCTGAGTCATGCCTCCCTTGAAATGTTCGGAAGCCATGAGAGGGCGCATCTTAGCCAACCTGTTGTTGCTATAGTAGTTTTGGGTATGAGTAGGGCAGGGCCCAACGCGTCCACCGGGGCGCTCTCAGCGTAGGAGATGGAGGCGACGACGGGTTTCGTGCCTAGGGCCATGGCTACTGAAGCATAGGGAATAGTGGAAGGATGAAGGGGAATGCAGTTAACGGGATAGAGATGTAACCGTGCCTCGGCTCGTAGGCTTTTAACCCCCGGGTGGCAATTCCCAAGCATCATATGGTAGGGGAGTGTTCCGCTCCACTACGCCGGCTATGCGTTGTTAGCAGGCCCGTTGTTAGCAGGCCCGGTGGTGCGAGGGACCCATGTCATTTCTCCCCTCGCAAGTGGGGCGCGCACGCCATGTGCTCGAGCACTACTGTCGGTCCAACGGGACCCGATGTACTGATACGTCTCCAACATATCGATAATTTATGTAGTATTCATGCCATGTTTGCCTATGTTTATAATACTTTCATATGGTTTTGATGCACTTTATATGATTAATTTAGAACTAACCCGGACTAACGTTGTTTCCACGAAAATTACCATGGTGTTGTTTTTGTGCAGAAAAGTAGAGTTCTCATAATCGCCCAAAACTTTTTTATATTTTTTCTGGAGGAAATAAGTAATATTGAAGCGAAGAGCCACCAGAGGGGAGCCATAAGTGGACCACAAGCCAACAGGGGGTAACCCCCTAGGTCGCGCCCGGATAGCTTGTGGGGCCCACATGGCTCCATTTGGCGTGATTCCAATTGTGAAAAATCCCATAATACCACAAACCCAAAAGTAAAAAGAGAACTTCGGTTCCACCGCCGCAACTCTTTATATCAACGAAAAACTTATTCGGGGCCTTTCCAGTACCCTGCCGGAGAGAGGAAATCATCTTCGATGGCCATCTTTATCATCCCTGTGGAGGCGATGCTGAGGAGGGAGTAGTTCATCGTCGGGGCCGAGGGTATGTACCAGTAGCTATGTGTCCAATCACTCTCTCTCGTGTTCTTGAGATGGCACAATCTTGATGTAGCACATGCCTTGCTAATCTAGTTGGATCATATGATGTTATTCCCTTGCTACCTTGTTGTGTTGAATTTAATCTTTCCCTTTAAGATCTCGTTATGTTGGATTGAATGTTTTGGTTTGAGCACACTTGATGTATGTCTTGCATTCGAAAACCTTCAGTGACAATGGGGTATTCAAGTGATTCACTTGATATATGTTATGGCATCAACTTGCGGATTCCGGCGACCTTGGGGATCTATGCATAGGGGTTGATTGCATGATTAATCTTGGGGGTGCTACTTGAAGTTCTTTGTGTTGGATTGAATATGATAGATCTGAAATTGTTTAATGCATGTCGCATAATTTACCCATAGATACTTGAGGTGACATTGGAGTATCTAGGTGACATTAGGGTTGATTGATATGTATCATGGGTGTTATTCTAGTACAAACTCTAGGGCTGTTTGTGACACTTATAGGAATAGCTCGGAATTGATCAGAAATAGTAACTTTGAGGTGGTTCTACTACCTACACCAATTTCATCTTATTGTTCTCTCCTAGATAGGAACTTTGGAGTGATTATTTGTTGCACGTTGAGGGATGATCATATGATTCTACTATGTTAGCATTGTTGAGAGATTGCACTAGTGAAAGTATGAATCTTAAGCCTTATTTCCAAGCATTTATACAATGTTTTGATCATTGATTTCTACTTGTTACCTTGTTGTTTTTATATTTACATATTACAAAAATACATTTCTACTATCCAAACTACACTTGTATTGGATGTGTTGGGGATACAAGAGATTTTTTGTATTTGATTGCATGGTTGTTTGAGAGAGACCATCTTGATCCTACACCTCACACGGAATCATAAACGTTCGGTCAGCCACTTGAGGGAAAATTGCTACTCTCCTACAAAACTCCGCGCTTGGAGGCCCAACCACTACAGGAATCAGCTTCTTTGCCTTCTGCCATCGCAGCGGCAAAGAGTAAATCCCGGATGGCAAAGAGAATACCACAGACGGCAAAGAATCTCACGGCCAGCAAGAATCTCACGGCCTCCTCCTCCTCCTCTTCTCCTCTTCTCCTCCTCCACCTAACTAACCAAGCTAACTAACTAACCTAACTAAAACTACTAATCTAACTAAATCTACCACCAAAACTACTAACAATAATCTAGCTAGCACTAATTAACAAAACAAAACTAAATTTATAAATTAGGAAAAATAGAAAAAAAAGACTCACCGGAGGGGGCAGCCGGGGAGGAGGAGGGTGCGGCGATGGAGGAGACGAGGTGGTGGCGGAGGGGGTGGTGGTGGAGAAGGGGCGAGCTCCGATGGCAGTGATGGAGGAGGAGGTCCTGGGGAGGAGGAGGGGGCGTGGTGAAGGAGGGGGCGCAGGGAGGCCGGAGGAGGGCGCAGGGAGGCCGGAGGAGGAGGGGGCGGCGGCGCACGGAGGCCGAAGGCCGGAGGAGGGAGGAGGAGGGGGCGCAGGGAGGCCGGAGGAGGATGGGGCACTGGGAGGCCGGAGGAGGAGGGGGCGCAGGGAGGCCGGAGGAGGGGCGGCGGCGCAGGGAGGCCGGAGGAGGGCGCGGCGGCAGTGGTGGTGTTGGGGGTGAGAGAGAGGGGTGTCGGGGTGGCCGTTAGGGGTGAGAGAGAGGCGTGTGGGGTGGGGCTAACGGCCGTTAGGGGGGCACCCTCTTTGCCGTCCGCCTCCCGACGGCATAGAGGAGAAAAGCGGACGGCAAAGAGAGAGGCTGTTAGGGGGAGAGATGGGCTGCGGGGTGGGCCGCCCATGCTCTTTGTCGTCTGGCTGAATGCTCTTTGCCGTGAGCTGGCATACGCCAAAGAGCTGGCTGATGGCAAATAGTACCTTTGGCATCAGCCTGCTATTTGCCGTCTGGTTTTTGGTAGCTGATGGCCAAGAGGGTCTTTGCCATCAGCCAGCAGATGGCAAAGAAGTAGCAGATGGAAAAATCTCTGATTTCAGTAGTGAACATAGTCTACAAGAATAAAGTTGTGTAGTAGACATCACGTACCATGGCCCATTTTCCGTTGGCCTGGGGGACGACAACATCCTCCCTGCCTAGGCCAACACAGAGGGCACGACAACATCCTGGCTGCTCCAGGTAGAATTGCCTTGTGAGGGGCATGCCTCGCTAGGTCCCCTCGCCGCTAGACCAGGCCCTCCCGGGGACTTCAGCGGTCAGAACACCCCGGGAGGCCCCTCCCGCAAGGCCCCTCTTATGAGGCTTAGCATACAATGCCAATTGTAGGATCTTGTGCCCATGATGTGGGTGAAACGTCCACTTGGAGAAAGGTGACAGAGGTCGTACCAGTGGACACAGACAAGTTTTTCCCCTTTTTGATTAGGAGGCAATGCCATCTCCTCCTCCCAAAGCAGGTGGAAAAATATTACCAGTTTGATGATAGAGGATCATAATGGATCAATCCTGTAGGAAAGAGGTCGCCGTCGAGCCCACATACTTGTCATGAACACAACTTTGCCAGGAGAAGACCACTTTTAGTTAGGATAGAACTGGAACCTTCTCCCACTTTGAATTGCCATGTTGTCGACACCCTTTACCGCTCATGTTTTTAGGAAAGAGGACCGAGGCACTCGAAGAAGGGGAGGACCATATTTTGTAAGGGGATCGACCCATTTCCTCCCCAACCTCTGTGCATGAGAGGCAAAGCTCTCTCTTGTCCAAGAAATAAAACACACAAGTAGGAGTAAGGATTTACGCTTCGGTGGCCCGAACCTGGGTAGCTCGCGTGTCCCCGATATTTCTGATGGGGAGGAGAGAGCTCACCATCCAACTTCGTTGTGTTTACCTTTGAGTTGTAGGTAGCAAGCCAATCCCTAAGTGTTCGAATCTTGTTCTCAAAGAAGCTCTTGGACGCACATCCCACACACCGACATACGCCTAGTTAATGAGAGACTTTCTTCTCCATTTTTACCCCTTTGAAATATACCACCATATTCTATTCCACCTTTATGCTATATCCATGGTTCATTCTCATATATTGCATGGTAATAAAAAGATGAAGCACATTAAAAGTATGATCCAATTCCCTAAATTCACACCATGGTGCTTGACATTTGTATTTATGTGGTGAAGATGGAGTCATGCCATGCTAATATGATAAAATGAATAGGGGGTGAGCATTCTTTAGGGATTGTATATTTTGAAATTTGATGATTATGTTATTTATGCTTAAAATATTACTATATTTATGTTTATTAATTAATAGTTTCTCAATGATCGAACCTACAATAGTTTACATGTTGGGTAGCATGTCACATCAAAAATTCTGTTTTTATAATTTACCTACTCGAGGACGAGTAGGAATTAAGCTTGGGGAAGTTTCTACGTGTCTAATGTATCAATAATTTTTTATTGTTCCATGCTATAATATATCACTCTAGGATACTTTTTGTGTGTTTATTTACCAATTAATATTATTTTTGATCACTAACCTATTAACCCAGTGCCCACTACAAGTTGTTGTTTTCTACATGATTTTGGATTTTGAGATTTACAATATAAAAAGATGTCCAATTGCCACAAAACTTTTTGGCATTTTTTTTGAATAAAAGAAAACAAGAAAGCTTTGGGAGAACACCAGAGGCCACACGACGGAGCCAACACACAAAAGGGCGCACCCGGGTGGGGGAGTGGTTGGGCCGTGTTATGTGGTGGTCCCCTCAGGAGCCTCTTGACATCCCTCTTGGCCTATAAATTCCTAAATATCCCAAAAATCCAAAGGAGCCTCCCGCAACACTTTTTCCGTTGCCGCAAGTCTCTGTTCCCCGTAGGCCCGTATGGAGCCCTGTTCTGGTGTCCTGTCGGAGGGGGGGTCGATCCCGAAGGGCCTCTACATCAACCTTGCTGCTCCCATGGTGGTGTGAGAGTAGTTCACCATAGACCTATGAGTCCTTAGTTAGTACCTATATGTCTATCTCTCTCGCTCTCTTGATATACAATACAATGATCATCGCATCTTAGTTTTAATCTATCAGATGTAATTCTTTTGTGTGGTGCATTTGTTGGGATATGATGATTTGTGGGTTTATGTTCAGATTATTCATGATAAAAATATTTGATTCTTCGATGAATTATATATTTGATTCTTGTTTGCACAATTATTATAGCTTTGTAAATATCTCTGATCTATTGATTTGGTTTCGCCAACTAGATTAATCTTTCATCAGCGGGAGGCTTGCGTTGTAATGGTTTCAATCTGGCGGTGCTCTATATCCTAGTGACATAGTAGGATACAATAAACATCTTTGTATAGTTGCCACTAAGTATAAAACGATGGGGTTAATTCATATTAATCGAATTTTCTTTGTCGACATCATGTCATTGTTCTCCAAGCATTACTATGTTACTTAATACTCTAGATGCATGCTGAATAGCAGTCGATGGGTTTAGTAATAGTAATAGGTGCAGGTAGGAGTCGACCTATTCACTTATTGACATTATGCCAATATAAACATGATCATTGTCGTGAATATCACATAACTATGCACTTTTCTATCAATTGCCCAATAGTAAGTTGTTGAGCCACCGTATGCTTACTACATGAGACATGCCACTAGGGTAAACTATGGCCCTCGGGTCTATTTGCTTATATATTTACAAATGCTACAACTTCCTTTCGGCCTTTATTTATTTTTTATTTATTCTAAAATTATCAACTATCATCTACACTCTTCATTTGGTTGCAAATAACGAGTCCAAGGGGGTTGACAACCCTCTTCCTCTTGTTGGGTGTAAGTGTTTGCTTCTTTGTGTCCCCTCCTGAAGTTGGGGGTTGCATGTTACTCATATTGTGTTGAGGAAACGACGATCTACGGGACCATCAAGGTCCCTTTCTATGGTTCTACTGGGTCTTTGGGTGCACAAAGAGCATCACCGACGTCTGCATGCACAGTGGTTTAGACAGGTTGGGCCGCTAGAAAGCGTAAAACCCAACGTCGTGTATTCTGGTGGATTATGTATGTGTTCACTTGGCAAAGATGCTCGAGAGCAGGAGCTATGCATGTAGAATGAACATAAATTTGACCTTCCGAAATTTAGCCTTGGTCATGCTTTGATATTCCAAGGGGTTACCGTAGTGGCTAGAATAGTCTGCATGATAGCTGCCAAGACTACCGACAGGAGCTATAGTGGGAAATACCTAAATCTGATGGACTAGGACACACACATTAAATGCACCATGAGATGGTGCACTCAGACGTTCCCCGAGAACGATTGCCTCTGCTTCTGTGTCGTTCGCCCAACTACCTCTTATCCTCTTGATACGCCGCGGGCCGGGTGTCATTAAAGTTGTTGCATGTTTTCACTTTTGTCATCAGCCTCTAACCAAACTCACATAACCGCCTGCCCGCTCAACACCTCACTGATATTGACAACCAGCTTGATTAGGTGGAGCGACAGATATATAGAAGGGTCTTGCCGGACGCGATAACTGTTGGGTCTTCTCCCTCCCGACAAGGTGGCTTGCTGGGGCCTTGTCTTGTTAGGTTTGCTTGTTGTTGCTTGGAAATTGGCGTTAACTCGCAAGGTCTTGCCGGCCCCGTAGGCCACGGTTGACTGTGTACAAGTCTGGGTACTAAGGGGCCCGTTTCTTAGTACACCGACAGTAGCCCCCGGGCCTGGGCCAGACTTGTGGCCGAGGTGTATTGGCACACACAGCCGCAATTCACTGCGGTTATAATTGTTTTCCTGCTTTACCATGATGCGCGTTGACTATGGGTCGTGGGAGTGGTGGAGCAAGGTGGTTGCTTTGTGGGATCGTGCCCAAAAGGTCGTGCGTCATCGATGGAGAGCGGCAATAATCCAAGTCTGTATGCTTGGCAGCGAATGTTCGTCTTGGACAGTGAACGGACAACCCCTGGGTCCCTCCAAACGACGGGCGACACCTGTTTGCTTCGCTCCACTATACTCCATCTTCTCCTCTTCTCCCTTCTGTCATATCCATGGCGACGTGTGTCACACTCGAGGCCTTGTATTGACTCGGAGGGCGGTTGCCGGTGCTGAGCGTGTGCTAGTTCATGCTCACCTCAGGTTATGAAGAGCTAGCCCCTTCCCCTCCCCCGCCCTATAAAGAGGGGTCGAGGGAGGGGGCATTGCTCATTCGTGTTCTCCCTTGTTAGTCTATCGACCAACGTGTTCTTCTTCTTCCCGCCATCCACTTAGGTGCACCATTCTTAAGATGCCGAGGGGTCGCAGTCGCGCTCGTGGGTCTTGTGCCCCTACGAGAGGTACTCCCTAGAGCACGATGCGGATCATGGTGACAGCAGCAAGGGCTGTCTATAGCTCCCGTAGAAGGGCGACATCTAAGGGTCATGGCGGGATGGCCCCGTCAAATTGTAGTGGCCGCGGTGGTGCGTCTCTCCCGCAGCCTCGCATGGGGATCCATGCGGGGAGCAGTCGCATGAGATCGTCGTGGCTCTGCCCCGGCGGCTCTGGAGTTGTCTGCACCTTCCCGATCCTTTGGCACGAGCCATGGAAAATAACCGACCCCAAGGACTATGGCTTTGGGCGGACAACTGCTGCAAAGGGCCCCTTTGGGTGGATGTCTACCTCTCCCCCGGGAGCACTATGTTTGTGACGCAGGGGTGGAAGTTGTTCTCCCGTTCCTGTAGCCTTGGGCCGGGTCATCTTCTTCAATGCAAGTTTGACGGCTCTGCTACCCTCTCCATGAAGTTCTTCCGGGCATCTGGTGTTTGCCCGGAGTGATGCGTCGAGATCTCAAGCGGGAGCGACCTCAACTCCTCTAGCGATAGTGACGATGATGCCAGCGTCTTTGGTGTAAAATAGGAGGACTCTGACTAGGCGCGCTCGATGCTGTAGCTAGGCCCGAGAGATGGGGCAATTGATGTGGGAACGAGGCTCCATCTGTGAGACCTCGTTTCCAAATCAATCGCCACATCGTGGTGGTAGATGTCCTTTTGTGTTTAGATCATACCCGGTGTAACCCTGCATGGAAACAAAGAGAAAATATTGGGTACTTTCTTTGAAATATTTAAGTTTTCTTCATGTCTTGACGAAAATACGCTCTTTCTTTCTCTTTGATGCGAACCCGCACTCGTGTATTTTGCTTCCTACGCCTTTCGAGAACAATGTCGGCATGCACATATTAGCCGTGGACGCCTTTAGGAATAAATCCTTAGGGGCCTTCGAGTGGTGCTGCCGGTAGGATCACCTTGTCGTCCTAACTACGACTACTTGGAGTGTTTAGCTAAGACATCCAAGTTAGCAACAATTTTGACAAGGGCCCTATGCTTCGCTTGCTAGTGTGTATGTTTTCACCGCGGGTGTCCTTAGGCCTAAGCCTGTAACATCCCGACGATGACGACGTTACCATTAAGAGCACTTTGTCGTCCTTGCTGCGGATTCTTGGGGTGTTGAGGAAGATCGAAACACCTAAGCGCACAACAATTTCGACAAAGGCTCGCCACGTGTCATGGTTTTTTCACGGCAGATGTTCTTGTGAAAGGACTTAAAGATGGAGCCATCGCACCTTGGTGGCAACTCAAAGGGGGTGAGCGAAAGCGAGACTCAGATTTACCCAGGTTCGGCCCCTCGTGAGGAGGTAAAAGCCTACGTCCTGCTCTGCGTAGATTGATGATGGTTTCGATTACAAGGAGGGCGTAACTCGCCTGACCTAGCTCTCGATTCTCTCTAACTCGCCTGACCTTTCCCCGGGAGTCACCTTTATATATAGGTCGAGGCCCTAGGGTTTACAAACTCCTGCCATCCTACACTTGGTAGTTTTCCTTATATCTAAGTCGCCGTGCTCCTCACGACCCAAAGCTTCATTGACGTTCCATTATCCATACGGTATTCTCGACCCGCCCCACAACTTCTGGGCCATTGGAGACATGGCCAAAGGTGAGTCGCCCCGTTGGTGACCCAGCCCATTTAAGGGAGGGTTACCCACAGGTAACATCCCCAACATTAGGCCCCAGATTGTCATGAATTCATTCGTGTCAATAAACCCCCTTAAATCTTGGGGCGAATCTCCTTATTTCCAGCCTTCGGTGAACGTTGAGCTGCCATTCATGGCACTCTAACCTGAGTCGCCACACAACATTAAAGGGTGTCGCCTCAGCTCCTCGGTTCCAGTTCCCAAACACTAACTGTCAGCGAATCTTTCGCCCATAATTATTTATCCCGAAAATCTAGGCGCCATCATTGCATTTACTGACTTGTCGCCTCGATTCCTGCATTGACAGCCTCGTTTCCCGATCCTGCTCCTTAAATAACGAGAGAAATGGGGGGAAGAGGAGCCTCGTCACCTACCCCCATTCCACCTTCGTCGTCGCTTTGTCTCCACGCACCGGCCTCCCAACCTCGTCTCCGAGCTCCAGAGTCCCGGCATCATCCTCGGCTCCATCGCCTGGCACCATCCTCGGCTCCCAGAGTCTTTCTCCATCGACCGCGGCTCTCCCGGCGGCAAGGAACACGAAGGCCCGAGCCTCCGCCCCTGGCGGTGATCCCCTGTCATCAGGTACACTTCTCCCCTTTCTTAGGTGCAGACCAAAACCTCCATGGCCGTAGCTCTTAACTCCATGGCAGGATGAATACCTCTAGATATGTTAGATGTGCGACTGTTGCCATGATTAGCTCCAGATTGCAATAGGCATCAACCATTTTAATCTCAAACTCCCGCTAGTTCAAACCCGTGCCATGTTGACCAGCCCTGTAGTTTTACTATGCACGCAGTTCATCGCCATTACCTCGAATCATATTTCCTTATTTTTTACCTGTCCGTAGATCCATAGCTTTCCGCCTATCCATAGGAACATGTTTTTTCACCCTTTGAAAATATTTCTAAGGACAAGAATGTTTTCAAGAGTCGCCTCTTAACTTCAGCCTTCATGGCGACTCAGTTTAATTACTGTATGCGGGACGCCCCTTTCTTTCAGTCTGGTGGGCGAGTTACTAAACCCTTTTGTGAACACCATGGACCCGTACTAGCGGGTTAGAATACTTTCTAATCTTTGCAAAGTCGCCTCACACCCCATTTTTTGTAGGCATGGCCACCACGAAGAGTGATTGGTTGCCAACCAAAGTCGACAATGCCACACTCGAGAAATACGTCGAGGCGGGTCTCCTTGACAGTAAAGAGATAATTGGTTGGAGAACCGCCCCGGGCGAGCCGATTCCCAACCCGGGGCCACGAGAAGTGGTGATCTTCACCGACTACCTCGAGCGTGGATTCAGGCTGCCTGTATCAAAGTTCCTCCGAGACGCCCTGCACTTCCTCAACCTTCATCCTCAAGACCTAGGACCCAATTCCATCACCAATCTATGCCAATTCCAGGTCTTCTGGAACTTCTTGCACTTAAACCACCAGACCGAGTTCTCCAACGGTCCTAACCATGAGCTTTGAGGGGTCAACGTTCAGAGACGTCGCGAGCGTGGATTCCCGGCAGTTCTTTTGCCCAGCCACCCCAAAGGATGGGCCTAGTCATGGCTCTACTGCAAGAACACTGCTCCACTAGGCAAGAACCCTCTCCCGGGTTTCAGAGCGGATCGCTTGCCTATGGATTTTAAATTCCCTGACAAGCTTACTGAAGAATAAGAGTCGGAGTTCATTCCACTTTTTTCGGATCTGAAATTCTTGTACAACAACGGGCTCATCGGGATCGACCTGTTCCACTGCTGGATAGAGTGGAATATCCTTCCCTTGAGCCGCCGTGTCGGGTTGATGTATGATTATGATGGCACTTTAGAGCATCCACAGCGCGCCAGTCGCCGCCAACTTTCAGAGAGCGAAATCGTCGGAGTCATCAAGAGATTAACCGGCGAGTCTCTAGAAGAATGTACCAAGATCGGCCTTAGAGTCTTCTGTCGTACCAACCCGGTGCCTCCAGTAAGAATCTAAGCCAACATTTGTCTTGTTTATAATTTAGCAACTTTCGTGGTTAAAGACTTACCTTCGTTTGTCAGAGAACTAATGTGTTTTGGAGGAGGGGTCCCAAAGTCGTCCCCCCAAAGTCCACCAAGGCGCCACCCAAGAAGAAGAAGACGGTGAGCAGGAAGAAAACCGCCATCAAAGATTCATCTTTCGTTGGCGACTCTCATGCACACGAGGCAATTTCTGAGGTAAGGCTTTTCCCTTGTCCCTTCTCCACATGTTCCGGCTTAAGTTTATACCATATATATTTTCCTGTAGGGAGATGACGATGAGAGCAAGAATGATGCAGTCGAGGTAATTTCCATTTCTTCCAACTCACCTTCTTCTTCTCCTAGACCAGCCAGGTGGATCTGCGGAAAAGTGCCCATATCTCATCCTCATGCTTATATGGACCGTGATTTCCTTTTGAAGAAAGCAAGATTCAGCCCCTCTCGTAAGACCCGCAGTCGCTCTGGCGACTTGATCACTGGAGTGCCAGAGAAGACGACCGGTTGCAAACGGACCAGTGAGGTACGTCTTTGTTATATCTTTTGACGTGCGAAATATAACCTGCCATCCTCTTGACTTTCAAATCTTTGTCCTGTCATACTTCTCCTCCCACATCTGGTGACTCGGCTATCTCTGCTCTCCCGCCGACGGTTCGCGTGCAAGGGTAAGTTTATACTATTAACCCAAGTTCTTTAAACCATAACATGTGCTTTTAACCTTGGCGCTTTATTGCAGGGCACAAGCAAAGAAAAGGAAAACCGGCGACTCTCCTCCTGCACAACAATCATCTGATGCCTTAGGTGCGGACACATCTATTCCTAAGGCTGAAAGGGAGCAGAAGGCGGCTTGCGACATTCCTGTAGGCGACATTCCTGCAGGCGACATTCCCGATGCTCGGGATGACTCGCCCGTTATTTTGAAAGAAACCGCTGGCCCGAGTAATCCGCCAAGACCTCTCAAGGCGACCGACGATCCAGAAGTCGTGGTTACCGGCTTTGGCTAGTCTACTCCTCCAACTGTCGTGCTCTCCAAACATACATCAAAGGGAAGTCGCCTTTCTCCTGACGGTGACTTAGAACACCTCAAACTTCATCAATACGAGAAGCTGGAGTTCGACCAACTATGCTCCGGCTTCACAACTCACCTGGAGAAGGATTGTGAGCTGAACAAAAGCCTGCTCCGATTTATGAAGACCAAACACGAGGTATGCGGATATATGTTCCTATACTCATTAGCCTTTCAAGGGCCGGGTCATCTTTTTGAAGATGAACCGGGTCTTTGCAGTAGAAAACTTCAGCCTGTAGCCCCCAAGGACTGGGTCATCTTTTTAGAAGATGAGCCTGGTCTTGTAATAGAAACTTCATCCTCTAGCCCCCAAGGTCTGGGTCATCTTTTTAGAAGATGGGCTGGGACTTGTAATAGGAAACTTCAACCTGTAGCCCCCAAGGGCCGGGTAATCTTTTTAGAAGATGGGCCGGGTCTTGTAATAGAAAACTTCAACCTGTAGCCCCCAAGGGCCGGGTCATCTTTTTAGAAGGTGGGCCGGGTCTTGTAATAGAAAACTTGAACTTGTAGCCCCCAAGGGTCGGGTCATCTTTTTAGAAGATGCGCCGGGTCTTGTAATAGACAACCTCAACCTGTAGCCCCCAAGTGCCGGGTCATCTTTTTTGAAGATGTGCCGGGTCTTGTAATAGAAAACTTCAACCTGTAGCCCCCAAGGGCCGGGTCATATTTTTTAGAAGATGAGCCGGGTCTTGTATGTGGTATGACTTTTTGATAAAAAATCATACATTAGCCCCCAAGTGTCAGGAGTATTGCTTGCAAAAATTCTGAGACTTGTCTACCCAAATATTATGTGCAGGTGTCTATGGCCCAGAGTGAGGGAGCGGTAGCCGACTTAAAGAAGAATTTGACTGGTCAGCAGGATGCTTACTCTGGGCTGGAGGCTAAATTCCACTTGCTACAGGCCGAGTTAGAAAAAATGAAGGCTGACCAGTAGAAATTTGAGAAGAAAGCCAACGCCGACCAAGCCGCCATGTTGAAGCGTGCTGAACAAGCAGAAGAAAAACTGAAAGCCGCCCAACAGGAGCTGACTGGCTTGAAAAAGCATATATCCAATATAACAGTCGCCATGTTTGGTAAGTTTGATCGCTGAACTTCTTTTGACTAACCAGGTTATTATAAAAATATCTCCAAATACTTATGCCACTGTTGCAGGTGCCCGAGCCGTCAAGCTGCCAGACGACTGTATGACTAAATTGAGAACCATATACACCTTTGCCGAGCAACTGTACACGGGAGGCGTGTTATCAATCAAAGCGGTGATTGTCAGTAAGGAACCAACAATGACCATCAAGCAAATGCTCGGCTTCTTGTCCACGTTGCCTCCGCAAGTAGAAGAACTAAAGAGATCAGCCGCCCGAACAGGTGTGTTGAATACCCTAAGTCGGTGCCTTGCGTATGCCTCGGAACTTAAAACCGAGGAATTTGTCGCCGGCTACCCCGAGCTGAAGGTTGATGGCACAGAATTCACCGAAGTGGATTATAAGCAGACCATCGTAGAATCACGCTACGCGGCGGCTCAATTGGCGGTGTGTTTTGATCTCAAGAAGTATCAATCCGCCTATGATGAGAATAAAAAGAAACTGACGCCTCCTTCATATCAGATTGCTAGCTTGGTTCCCACCTGACCCAGGAATCCTTTTAATCTTGACTTGGACTTGTCTCACTTCCTAGCCGAGGAGGATGAGTTCATTGCCTTGTTCAAGTGTAACTGGAAACTAGGCGACTTACGAATTGAAAGCGGAGAAAGCTCAAGGCAAGGCGACTCGGCGGCGACTTGACTCACCCATGGATTCTTTCTTTGCTGGGGAATAATACCCATTTTGGCCATGAGAGCCTTGTAATTATCTTGCTAGTGTGTGTGAAACACCAAACACGCCATATTGCCTTTTGGATGGAACCTTCTTGTAGTCCCTGAACCTTTTTATGACTCGCATGCGACTTTTGCATGAATCAAGTAATGGCTCCAAATTTGTCCTCGTATGTTAGGAAAAGAAAACCTTTATTTCAGCAAGTGACTGTCCAGGAATAAACCAACCCCCTGAATCATGGCGAGAGATAAACCAGCCCCCGGGTTAGGAAAACATGAGCCGGGGCGAGTTATAATCAAGGCTAGTTCAAAAGAAAAGTTTATCGACTCAATGAGTTTCGATAGGATAAGACGAATCTAAATCACTCTAGTGTTACCCTTGGGAAGCTTTTTAGGAAAGCTTTGTTATTTTAGAACGGCTGATCAGGCGTGAGTCAAGCTTCTGTGAAGCGGGTTCGATGAACCATTGGTTTCTCTATTTTCCATGTGTGACTCTGGCCGGTACCATTTATGTTTTAACCAAGACGAGTTCAGGGTCCAAATAAGAGATTGACTCGCCTTGAGTACATAGGTCCATTTGGCGACTTGTTCAACACATAGTCTAGTATTACCATTTGTAATGCGGTAATTTTTTGCTAGCCAAGAGGGTATTCAGGCTGAACTCAATGAGTGGAAGCCCCCAAGTGACCTACAGTTTAGGAAGAAACCAGGCATAGGATTACAGAAGCGTATACGCTCTTACTGCAAAACGACTTGGGGACTAGTAGCCCCCAAGTAAGCCGGTTTACTTCTCAAAAAACCGTATAAGGCGCCTATGTTTGAACCGTGCGACATGGCAACTTTTCGTCCTCTTTGGCTTACCAGCATCGAGTTTTGAAACAAGTGTAGCATGGCGACTTATGCTCTGTGATGCTGATAGCGTCCATGTTTGGGCAACTTATAGAACAATAAAAACTCGTGCTTTCAAAAGATGAAACGGCAAAGGTCCCTGAAATTCGTGGGTGCCGGCTTTATTGCATTCATAATTCATCTATTACAAAAACTTGATAAAACAGAAAAAAAAGAGGCTCATGGCTCTAGGTATAATAAGGCCGTAGATGGGCTATGTTCCAGGGGCGAGTTGTCTCAACCTCCGTGGTTGGTCGATCTGGACGAAGATCCATCAAATAGTAGGAGTTGTTCCGAAGATTCTTGCTAATGACAAACTGTCCCTCCCATGGGGGCGACAACTTGTGCATACCAGTACAATCTTGAATCAAACGGAGCACCAAGTCGCCTTCTTGGAAAGCTCGGCTCTTGACCCAACGGCTATGATAACGGCGTAAATCCTGTTGATAAATCGCCGACCGTGATGCGACCAAGTCACGTTCCTCCTCCAAGGCGTCCAGCGAGTCTTGGCGTGCTGACTCGTTATCCTGCGCCACGTAAGCGGCGACTCGCGGAGAATCATGTTTGATGTCGCTTGGTAACACCGCCTCCTCCCCATAGACTAGGAAGAAGGGAGTAAAACCCGTGGAACGGTTTGGAGTCGTCCTGATACTCCACAGAACTGATGGTAATTCCTCAACCCAACATCCCGGTGTGCGTTCCAAGGGCACCATGAGTCGGGGCTTAATCCCTCGTAATATTTCCTGATTCACCCTCTCTGCCTGAATATTAGAGTGAGGGTGCGCCACCGCAGAAACATCAAGTCGGATATGCTCCCGGGAGCAGAACTCTTGCATTGCACCTTTGGAAAGGTTGGTACCATTATCTCTAATGATACTATGTGGATATCCAAACCGGAAAATTAGCTTTTTCAAGAATTTGACAACCGTCTCGGCGTCGCAACTGCTGACAGGTTCTGCTTCCACCCATTTTGTAAATTTGTAAACCGCCACCAATAGATGAGTCTTTTTATTAGACGACGTTTTGAAAGGGTTGACCATATCGAGCCCCAGACTGCAAACGGCCAAGTGATTGGTATCATCCGCAATTCCTGAGCCGGCACATGCGTTTGTCGCCCAAACTTCTGGCAGCCATCACATCGGCGAACGATTTCCTCCGCGTCTGCGTGAGACGTCAACCAATAGAACCCATGCGTGAAAGCTTTAGAAACCAAGGATCGTGATCCAGCATGATGACCACAGTCGCCCGCATGAATCTCATTGAGGATCATACAATCTTCCTTAGAAGAACGCATCTTTGGAGTACTCCTGAGGTGCTACGCTTATGTAAATCGCCATTAAGTATGACCATAGATTTGCACCGGCGGATAACTTGGCGAGCTAGCAACTCATCGGCAGGTAACTCGCCTTTGGTGAGATACGCCATATAGGGAGTCGCCCAATCCGGAGTAACGTGAAGAGCCACCACAAGTTGAGATTCGGGGTCTGGTATCGCCAGGTCTTCTTCCGAAGGCACTTTTACTGACGGGTTATATAATATATCCAAAAAGACACTGGGAGGAACCGGCTTACGCTGTGAACCGAGGCGGGAAAGAGCGTTTGCTGCTTCATTAAGCCGTCGATCGATGTGATCCACTTGGTAGCCACTGAAATGACCCGCCACGTCCGACATAGCCCGTCTTAAGCTGCCATCAAAGGGTCTCGTGAATCCCAAGTGCCAAAAACCTGCTGCGCCACCAGATCGGAATCGCCCAAGCATCTCACTCTTGTGAGGTTCATCTCCTTGGCGAGTCGCAAACCCTGAAGCAGAGCTTCGTATTTTGCAGCATTATTAGTACATGAAAACATGAGTCGGAGGACATAGCAAAACTTGTCACCCTGAGGCGAAGTTATCACCACGCTAGCCCCGAGCCTTCAAACTGTCTGGATCCATCAAAGTGGATGGTCCAATATGTAAGATCTGGTCTTTCCTCAGGGATTTGTAACTCGGTCCAATCATTGATGAAGTCCACGAGCGCTTGAGACTTGATAGCCGTCCGAGGTGTATACCGAATCTGATGAGGACCCAGCTCGATGGCCCATTTAGCAATCCGTCAGTGGCCTCTCGGTTATGTATAATGTCGCCGAGGGGAGCGGAGCTGACGATCGTGACCGGGTGTTCCTGAAAGTAATGCTTCAACTTTCGACTCGCCAAGAACACCCCAAAAACCTAATTCTGCCAATGCGGGTAACGTTGCTTGGAGAGAGTAAGGACTTCGCTGATGAAGTATACCGGCCTTTGGACGAGGTATTCCTTCCCTTCGTCCTTTCTCTCGACAACTATTGCCATGCTGACGGCTCTGGAATTAGCCGCAATGTACAGGAGCATCGACTCTTTGTCTGCCGGGGCCGCTAGCACCGGCGGGTTAGCTAATTTTTGCTTCAATGCTTCGAAAGCGTCGTTGGCCTCATCTGTCCACACGAAACGATCGGTCTTCTAGAGGAGCTGATAGAGAGGGATGGCCTTCTCCCCAAGACGACTTATGAAACGGCTCAAAGCCGCGATTCGACCCGCCATGCGCTGTACTTGATTGACGTTGGCTGGTTTCCCAAGTGAAGTAATTGCGACAATCTTCTCTAGGTTGGCGTCAATTCCTCGTTCTGACACCAAGAAACCCAAAAGCTTCCCCGTCGGGACACCAAACACACACTTGGTGGGGTTGAGCTTCATGTGGTAAACACGCAGGTTGTCTAATGTTTCTTTGAGATCTTCCAATAGCGACTCCTTGCGATGAGATTTGACCACGATGTCGTCCACATAAGCGTGGACGTTACGACCTATCTGGCTGTGTATGCAGTTCTGGATGTAGCGCTCGTAAGTCGGCCCCGCGCTTTTAAGCCCAAATGTCATGGACACATAACGGAAAGCTCCAAAAGGGGTTATGAAGGATGTCTTTTCCTGATCCGCCACTACCATTTTTATCTGGTAGTATCCTGAGTAAGCGTCCAAGAAGTACAGATGTTCGCAACCCGCCATCGAGTCAATGATTTGATCAATGCGAGGAAGGGCGAACGGATCCTTTGGGCAGGCTCTATTAAGGTCCATGTAATCGATGCACATACGGAAAGTGTCGTTCTTCTTGACTACCAAGACCGGGTTAACCATCCACTCCGGGTGAAAAACCTCGACGATGAACCCGGCAGCAAGGAGCCGGGCCACTTCTTCTCCAATCGCCTTACGGCGCACTTCGTTGAACCGGCGGAGGTACTGCCGCACCGGCTTAACCTTGGGGTCAATATTGAGATGGTGCTCAGCGAATTCTCTCGGCACATCCGGCATATCAGAGGGTTCCCATGCAAATATATCCCGATTCTCACGGATGAATTCGATGAGCGCGCTTTCCTAGTTGGGGTCAAGACCCGCCCCGATAGTGAACTGCTTGGTTGAGTCGCCCCGCGTAGAATCAATGACCTTGGTGTCATCTGCTGGTTTGAACTTGAGGTGCGGCTCAGAATCGATAGTCGGCTATTTGAGCGGCGTCATGCCTGCCGGGTCGACGCGGGATTGGTGAAACTTGAGCTCCTCTACCGCACAAGCTGACTCGGCATAGGAGGCATCTCCTTCCTCGCATTCTTGGGCTATTTTTCTATCGCCATGGACGGTGATGGGACCCTTGGGTCCAGGCATCTTGAGCTTGAGATAAACATAACATGGGCGGGCCATGAACTTGGTGTAAGCCGGTCGTCCGAACAGCGCATGGTAGGGGCTCTTGATCTTGACCACCTCGAACAAGAGAGACTCGCTCCTGTAGTTTGATTCCGTGCCAAAAGCCACATTAAGTTTGATCCGACCAATGGGGTACGTCGACTTATGGGTTGTCGACCCGGGGCGGATGGTCCTCCCGGTTCCACGTTATGGGTTGCTCTGACCAGTGGAGGTATCGAGGAAGCGTCGGCTCAGCTACGAAAGTTCTCTGCTTTACCTTGCGATCCCGTTTACAGGTGTTAGTGGTGAACACATGGTACTGCCCGCTGTTCAACTGCTTGGGGTTGTTTTGGAACCCGCCCCGGTCCTCCTGTCGCTGGGGGTCTCCTTGTGGGGGAGGTTGTTGGAATATTCCCGGTGGGTGATATTGGTGGTGATGAACTTGGTATTGACCAGCATTATGCTGTGACCCGCCTTGTGGTCCTTGGTTGGGAAAACCCCCCAAATGTGACCCGTCGTGACACGAACGGGTCGGGTGTCTCCTGTCGCTGACCCTTCTCGCCGCCTCGCCTCCTTTTGAGTGCCTCAGCCCAGAACTCTTGCATCACATAGCAATCCTCCCATGAGTGAGTCGCCGGTCCATCAGCTGTGGCTTGCTGTGGGCATGAACCCTTAAGAATTTCATGGTAGTTATGCAGCTTCTTCCCACTGAAGCCCCGTTTCTTCTCACGCGGGTTTGAATTGCCAGTATTAGTGTTAGCCACAAATTCCACAGGACCCTCCTGCTGTCGCTTCTTGCCATGCCCGCCATGGTGGTTATTTCCTCGGTTTTGGAACTGGGACTGGCCCCTTTGTAACTCACCCTTACGGGTAACTCCGATTTTATCGTCGCCCTCCCCGGGATCCATAGTGTCATCCGACTCAGCATATCTGGTGAGGGCGTCCATCAGTTCGCCCATGTCCTGTACCTTTGAGTCTCCCTAGTTTCAGCACCAGAGGCTCGTAGTGGCAATTTTTCTCCAGGATCAACACCGCCTGAGCCGCCGAAATACCTTCCGACGAATGAATAACTTCGCAACTCACCGGGTCCAATGGTGGGCCGACTCATCCGGCCGCTGAACGCAGTGTTGTAAGTCGACGATGGTCATCGGGCGTTTGCAGGTCCCTCTAAAGTTCTTGATGAAGCACTCCTTCAGTTCCGCCCAGGTGTTGATAGAGTTGGGCGGCAGATTTTTCAACCAAGTGCGTGCCGTCCCTTCGAGCATCATGGTGAAGTACTTCGCGCAAACCGCCTCGCTAACGTCCAACATATCCATTGCGTGCTCATAGCTCTCGATCCATGACCCGGGCTTGAGATCTGGCGAGTAATTGGGAACCTTCCTGGGTCCTTTGAAGTCCTTTGGCATGCGCTCGTTGCGCAAAGCCGACGCAACACACGACACTCCAATGTGCTTGCCTCCACCATCCAGGGGCGCGGGCGTCGGTGGTATGTAGGCCGGATAGACCTGACCCGCCATGGCCGTTGTCTCCATGTGCCACGCGGCTCGTGCTGTGTCCAGAATATCCTTGGCTCATGTGTCACGCATCCCAAGCAGATCTTGTTGGGGGAGCCGTCGCGGCCCGCTGGTCACTGCGGGGAAATCCTCGTGGCGACTTTTGGTATGACTCGCCTGAGGCGTAGAGTGGAGCCGATCAAGGCTATGGGAATACTGAGTGTGCTAGACCACGGCCGTTTTCAGCATCTCGATGGCGTTTCTAGCTTCTATCTCGGTCGGGGTGTTTCCGTAGATCGGAAGAGACTCCAGGTGGCGGGTTGAGGCCAGCACGTTGTCGTCGCGGTTTGAGAAGTGGCCCCGCGGTGTCTAGAATCGAGTCGCATGAGCGTCCATGGGCTGACCCGGCGACGGATTGGTCGGTGGAATCGCTCCTCCCCTTGGGGCGGCTTGCAGAGGCCGGTCAAGGCCCGCCCCAGGGGTGCGGGGGGTGTCAAAGAGGCGAGTGGGGTGTAAGTCGGCCGGGACACGCCCGCCGTGTCTTCTTTGGTGGACAGCGTCCAACGCGCGTTGCTGTATCCCGAGCCGCCAGCCTTCGGTGTTCAGCCGATCGGTCTCTGGGGCGACCGCAACTCGCTACGTCTCGATCCTGGCGGCTTCTGCTTCCATGTCGCGCTGTGCTTTGGCCATTGCCTCCCGCAACTTGGCCAGCTCAGCATTGATCTACTCCTGATTCTCAGATGTGACCGGGGTTGCCATAAGGTTGGCTATCTCTGTTGCCAGCTCCATCATGGTTTGCGCTGGAGGTTCGGACGTTCCTCCGGTCTCGTTGTTACCAGTCGGGTTCTGAGGAGGCTGTGCTGACCCCGCCATGTAGATGGCGATTTGCCGGCGAGATCTCTTGAGGACTTCGGGATCCATCGCCAGTGACAGTCCCCCGAGCTGCCCTTCCTTAAGGGGGTGGATCGACGCCGTCTCGCCCATAGACGACTCACCATCAGAATTGACGGGGGTGACGTCCTGGCCCGCCTCTTTGTCTTGCGAGTCGCCTCCCTGTGTAAAGCCAACGAAAACCTGGCGGCTCTTGTTCCGCCGGATGACGGGGAGGACCTACCTGGCCGGCTCGACGATGTCGATGGAGGTGTCCAGCTTAGGAATAGGCGTCCCAATCATGCCGATGAAGATGTTGATTTTCCGAAGGGGACTCGGTAGCCATACTCGATGGAATCAACCTCCGATTCCCATAGTGAGTTGTCGATGTAGTACTTCCCATGGCGACTCTAGGTCATGATGCTGACAGCGTAGCTTTCTAGCCCTGACAGGGCTCCCTTCGAGAACTCAACTCCACCGTGCGCTAGC
This sequence comes from Hordeum vulgare subsp. vulgare, assembly GCF_904849725.1. NCBI lineage: Eukaryota > Viridiplantae > Streptophyta > Magnoliopsida > Poales > Poaceae > Hordeum > Hordeum vulgare. Next base: position 345,433,162 of record NC_058524.1, on the reverse strand, counting down.
CCCACGGTGGGCACCAACTGTCGTGGTTTTGTCACGGCAGATGTCCTCGTAAAAGGACTTAAAGATGGAGCCATCGCACCTTGGTGGCGACTCAAAGAGGGTGAGCGAAAGCGAGACTCAGATTTACCCAGGTTCGGCCCCTCGTGAGGAGGTAAAAGCCTACGTCCTGCTTTGCGTAGATTGATGATGGTTTTGATTACAAGGAGGACGTAACTCGCCTCACCTAGCTCTCGATTCTCTCTAACTCGCCTGACCTTTCCCCGGGACTCGCCTTTATATACAGGTCGAGGCCCTAGGGTTTTCAAAGTCCTACCATCCTACACTTGGGTAGTTTTCCTTATCTCTAAGTCGCCGTGCTCCTCACGACCCAAAGCTTCCTTGACGTTCCATCATCCATACGGTCTTCTCGAACCGCCCCACAACTTCTGGTCCATTGGACACATGGCCAAAGGCGAGTCGCCCCATTGGTGACCCGGCCCATTTAAGGGCGGGTTACCCACAGGTAACATCCCCAACACCGCGTGTAGGTATTTTTCCACGAGCCCTAACTTGATCACAGGAAACTTCTGAAAAATTCTCACTTAGCATTTTCTCTTGGTGCCTCCCTTGCCGCAGCATCTGTAGGTGTCCGTGCGGTCGATCCCCCTAGAAGACTTTCATGCGAGGGCTTTGTAACTCCCCAAAAATATAGCCATATTATTGTAAATTAAATTTTTGCCTCAAATAGAACTTTTGAAAATAATTTGCTTCCTTGCTTATTACAGAGCCTCCTTCCTATTTTTTTGCTCCAAGTAGACTTTTGAAAAGCATTGTGGACTTGAGTACTGGTTTGAAGTCAGTTTATTTCATTTTATAAATTTAGCGGGGAATTACTTTTATAAAAACATTTGCTAAATTAAATTATTTTAAAGGCATTTTCATACTTTTAAGAGCCTCTATTGCACTGCATCTATTTCATAAATTCATTTAGAAATTCCATAAAATTTTGGAGATGTCAGGCGATGTATATGATTCACTTTTATGCAAAAACCCATGGTTATCCTTTGAAAAATTTGAGCAATGCATCCACATTTCCATTTTGGTCGAGTTTAGCAATTTGAAGTGCAACCCTATTTTAACTTGCACAATTGTCCATGAATTTTTTTTTCCTTCTTGCAGTTCATCCTACCAAACCTTAAGTCAAGGAGTATAGCCCCATCGGGATATTTTAGGTTCATAAGATAACCAGCTTCATTTTTTGACCAAAATTGATTTCCACAAAAAAATGCACTAACAAGTTTTCTATTTTGCCAATCTAACCGCACCATCACCTTTAATATCCAAAGAGACCCTACTCTGGATAGTTTGGGGGCTATCAAAGTCTTCTAAATGCCACTAACATTTCATCAAACACCTAGAGAGCAAGGAATTTTTTTTCATGGTTCGGAGATTCCCTTGTGAACTTTATATCTTGGCCTAACCAACATGTCTAGCAGCTTTGTCTTATCCATTAGCCAAACCCTGGGAGATTTCAATTGCAGCAAACCCCCTTAGCAACCCACACATTTCATCGAACAACTGCAGTGCATGCCTAGAGCGCGAGCGGAGCGTGCATTCTGTATGCAGCTGCGTCAAGCCACCGTGTCAACCAACCCCCGCGCCCCTTGGCTCTTCCCCGCTCACAGAGCCACGTTGCAGCGAGCCAAGCCCCAGCTGACTCTTTGTAGAACCCCGCCGCGTCACCAACCACACCAAATGCAAGCCGCCACCACATGCTGTGCTTCGGCGCCGCCCGAGCCACCTGGCGCTCCCTGAGCGCTCCAACTCATCGAGGTTAACCAGAGCAATGTTGGGACCCCGACAGCCCAGCCAGCCTACTCCCGCCTCCCCTGTTCGCCAACAGTGACCACCGCCGCCGTGCCTATCCTCTGATCTTGTGGAACCAACCTCCGTCCCCTATATCTAGCTAGCCCCGAGCCCCGTCAGTAACTGTGCCTTGCTCAGTGAGCACCAAGACTGCTCCCCAAACCCCCAATCGAGACGTCTCTGGTCGTCGTGTCCATCTCCGGTGAAGCTCACCGTTGCCACAGTTTGGTTGAATTCGAGCTCGCTAGAGCCCATTCATCAAAACCCCCTGCTCCATTACCCTCCTAGTGCCCCATTATACCGCCTCCCATTGATAATTGATTCCAAGGACGAACCATGGACGGAGTTCCCTCGTCCATCATAGCTGCCTCCGCCATTGTGGAGACTCTGCTCGACCACGATCTCTCCGACGTTTGACTCACCTCTAGCATATGCGGACCACTTCCGTGATCATGCTGGTGCACCACACACACACAATGGAGCCCCTAGACACCGCAATCATCGCCATAGCCTCCTCCTCCTCTTTGCTCGTGCATGTGAGGCGAAGGAAATGAATCCGACTGGTGGTTCCCACTTGTCGGTGGCCATCCCTTGCTTCAGGTGGCGTAAACCCTCTAGTATGCTTTCCCCGCTAGAAGGTAGAACCCAATAGGTGAATTTTATTCTTAGGAAAATGTATTCTTGTCGAAGTGTTTTCTTTTCCTTTGTTTATTTAAAAGCAGACAGTTAACTAAATTTTGAATGGCTATAACTTTTAAACCATAACTCCAAATAAGTTGGTTCTTTTTCTATTATTTATCAAATTCCATCTAGTTTATTTACAGATTTATTCCAAAAAAATTCAAATAACTTTTGTATACTGTTTGGAAACATGTGTTAAGTTCAATATTTGCGAAAATACGAAAATTGTTGGGAGGAATCCTTTCAAATATTTTGGAGTGCACACTACCCTTCTTCATACCGAAGGCAAGCATCTTGAACACTATTTTTTCACCAGTTGAGTGATTTCTTGCTACAATTATTAAATGTATGATTATGTTAGTTATATAAAAAAATCCATGTTGAAAAAATACTTATGCATGAATGCATGTGATGTGTATTTATTTTCTGTTGAGCATAAAATACACATGATAGTTGTACTGCGTCATGCCACATATGCCTATGTTGGCCCAGACAACCTCAGAGGAAGGTTTATCATGGGTGAAAGTGTGACCATGAAACTGATATTTCGTTGTGACGAGAGTGATCAGTGGGGGCATATCGGGGTATTATGGTGGCAACATTGTTGGATATTAGTCATAAATTTATGATGCTAACCATCGCTAGGAAAATTAAACCTCCCGAGTCGATAGTAGATCGAGTCTTGTGCCAGCAACCCCCATTGTTGATTTGTTCTACCCCTTGTCCCTACCATGGGTAGGGTATGGTTCAGTAAGTCATCAACTCCTTTCCTTGCATACACCATACAGAGAGGCCATTGTGTAAGATACCACTGGTCACTCATAGGCATGTCACTTGGTCCGGGGGCATGGATGTTCCAGTTGGAGGGACGGGTTAGTGCCCTTGTTTGCGCGCGGTCAAAATATGCTAATCCCAAGCTAATAGAGAATGTGGTCTCCCCACTTAGAGTTTTACTTAACGGCTGCTTTGGGTAATTCCTGGCATCGAGAAGTTTATCTGGTGTGTGCGGGTCAGGTCTGTTTCAACGTAAAGACCGTAAGCGTAATTAGCCAACATTTCAGGTTGACTAAGGAATTGTGTTACTCATGGGTAAAGAGTACACCCTCTGCAGAGTTAAATATCTATTCGAATAGACATGTCTGTAGGTAAGGACTATAGTCTCGAATAGGTCAAATGTCGGTGTTAGTGTCCATCTTTGAAGCAATTAATTAAAACATGATGATTATGAACCGTGACGGATGATCATAATTATTATGGATTTTGCTCTAGACTAACCATTTCTTGTATATGAATTTTTGAGTGTCCTCGGAATGTTTTACCTCCTGGATACTCGATGTTACTATTGACTTTTTAAGCCCTTTATGTGGCGTTGCCCTAGACGCCCTACTGCGGAAACTCTTATTATTTCCACATAAGCCATTAATGTGGCGTCGCCCCAGACGCACGACTATTTCAACTCTTATTATTTACATATAAGCCCTTTATGTGGCGTCGCTCAGGCACGTGACTGTGGAAGGCGTTATTACTTACTCATTGTTATTATTATCTTATAAGCCCTTTATGTAGTCTCACCCCAGATGCCTGATTGTGGCAACTCTTATTATTTCCATATAAGCCCTTTATGTGGTGTCGCTCACACACCTGACTGTGGCACGTGTTATTACTTACTCATTGTTATTATTATCTTATAATCCCTTTTTGTGGTGTCGCTCCACACGCCCGACTGTGACATTACTTTTATTATGCTGATATAAGTCTCTTTATGTCGCGTCACTTAGGTACCCGACTATGGCGTGTATTTCGTGTACTTTCAAGGTGTCACTTCAGACACCTGATCGACACATTTTGATTTAATGTTACTATCTTCCATGATTTCTTATATAGCATTGGTAGGAATAATGTATCTATGTAATTGCATTCGTAAATTAAATCTTATGGCATGTCAGGTGTTATTAAAATTTTAGTGCATCCATCTCACCTGCTTTTACTTAGCTGCTTTCATGATGTTTCCGAGTACATTCAAAGTACTCTCTGACTTGTCCCTGGCTATTATCTTGGCCAGATTGTGTTTTGGGAGAGGAGAACAGTGACGACTACCCCGGAACCTAAGCAACGATGATAGAAGCCTTGTGAGATACGAGTTGTCCAGGTTAGCTGTTCCTGTGGGTATGGAGTCCCATGGACGATGGAGATCCATGAGTCGCTTTCGCCATAAGTCACTAGACATTTTGTTATACCCCATGGACCTTCATGGTCTTGTGCCCTTTATTTTGTAATTTTCTTGGAATTTCTGTATCAAGTGAGTGTCCACCAGCAAACAGTAATCCTAGGGCTGGTCAACAGAAGGGCGTGTTGCTGGGAATTTTATATCCCGGGAAACCGGTCCCGACAACCTTGGAATCATAGCGAGGCTGACCATGGGCTAATCCTATCTTATCCAGGTCACTATCCCTAGCCCAGATATTTATATATCCATATGCTAGCCCAACGCACCCAATAGTCATCCAAAGTGGCTATCCGACACCTTTTTGGCGCTCGGTGCCCAACAAACCATCCAACCCATAGGCCGTGTGTCTATGACCGACATCGGAGTTGTTGCATTCCCTATCGTGCGACGGAAGATTCACTAGGCCTATAAAGGAAAGCCTTGCCTCAGCCCAGCAACCCACAACCTTAAGTCCTACTCCAATACCCCAGACCAACAAGGTGTCTGGCCCCGTCATTTGCAACTAGACCACCACATCCGAGCCTGAAGGCCTCGTTGCCATCCTCGCCGACCTCACCCTCCAAGGTTTTGCAATAGAAGAAACCCCAGTGTATGTTCTGCATGAGGAGCATGCGAGTGATTCTATCCATCACTTTTGGGTCACAGTGCACATCTATGGAGTGAGTTCCTCATTGGAACGCCCTTACCATTTCACTAGAGGAGCGTCCACTAGCGAATTCCAAGACCGCCAGGTTGCAGCCCGAGAGGCTATAGTCCAGCTGCAACATCTCTCGTCGAGGGTAACTTGCCGCCCATTCCTCTACTATCCTAGTCGTGAAGGCTTAGGGTTTAGGGTTTAGGGTAGTGCACTACTTAAGACCGCATGAGGCACTTATCAATCAGATCACCTTTGACCTCGTTGCGAATAGCACGTAATTTGCTCACAGGACCCCAACCAACAATGAAGTTGCAACCGCCTCCAGCAACCAACTAGTATTATTTGGAATACCTGTTGGATCCCCGTGGTCTGCCCCAATCTTCCTATTAGACAGCCCGATCATGACCCTGGGAGAGGTTCACCGCAGTCTAGATGCTTACTGCAATGAGGCTATGCCTAGGGCGCGCCGTCCGAGACACCGTCGCCACCGCAACCCTTGAAAGCATAATCGCTCCCTAAGGTTGTTTTGGTAATTAATAACAACATATGTGTTATTGAACTAATGATTCTATCCAAGTATATTTCAGAAAAGTTCAAATGCATTTGCTAAAGGATTGTGAGGAGAAGCCCCTTGATGCAAGGAAAGGAATATGATTGGCCAATCTTCAAGCAAGGGGACTCTACATTTTATATTTGTGAGAAATTACTTTCGAGTCCATAGGAAAGCCAATACTATTAAAACATGGTGAGGTATCTATCATGAATTGGTTGCTCAAGTGCTTAGAGATTACCACCAAAAATATTCAGCCATTCTCCAACAAAATTCTCTGTCCAAAGCCTAAATATCAAAATCGATGACACCAACATTTCCACTCGGCCCTACCAATTGTTTTAGAGACAAAACCTATGCCAAACCCTAGAATCTCAATACCACCAAAAATCAGTGACCAACTTTCTTGTGTGCCGATTTCAAGAATCAGAATTTCCTAGTTTTCAAATCGATCTCATCAAGATTTGGAAACTATCCTAGTTCACCATATTAGTACCACCAAGTTGCCACATTTGGTGCAACAGGGTACCACCGAGATTCATATCGGTGTCACCGAGTTGGGCAATAATGTTGTAACGATTAGATTTTTGGAGATGCCTATATATTCTTGTCCACCACCTCTCATTTGTAGAGGAAGCACTTAGAACACACGCACGCACACACACTTGCCATACCCATTTTTTTAGAGAGAGCCACCTACTCATGTGTTGAGATAAAGATATTCCAATCCTATAACTTCCCGAAACCGACGCTCCAGAAGATTCCCTTTTGATTCCATTGTCGTCATGTGGTTTGTTTGGTTGTCGCATTCATCATCGCGTCATGCACATCATCTACATTGAGTCGGCACTCCTTTGTTCTCATTTTTTAAAACTTACATCCGTTATTAGTTGCTGGTTCTCTCCGTTTTTGTCGTTGACACTTTCAGGACCAATCGCACGCGCCCGCGACATTGTTAAAATTTTGTTTTTAAAATTGCATATAAAACTTCTTCGGATTGGGTTGAAAGTTGGCGTGCGATCTTACTACACTCTAGGTAGACCGCATGCCAAATTTCGTCCCATTCACAGGTCGTTTGATACCTGAATCGCTAAACCTATAACGACACTGTAGTCGTGTTGAATTATCGGATCTTTTTGGTATTTGAAATCTCATCACGGGCAGCCACTCCTCTCTATTTTCTCAGCCCTACCCTCTCTACATAGCCCACTACCACCTAGGCTAATCCCCCTCCGTCCGGAGCCGTCCGAAAACGGAGAAAATCAGATAACCCTAGACTTCCCTGCTATAAATAGACCAATGTCTCCTGCATGTTTTGGACAAACCCTAGCAATCTCTCGTTTCTCGTGCCACCCCAACCAGCAGCCTCCACCTCTCACCTCCCACATTGGGCCCTATAGGCCCGAGCCAGGCCCGCTCGAGCAAGGAGCCGCCACCTCCGCCTGCGAGGGAGTCCGCGTCGCCACTCGTGGGAGCTCGCCCGCAAACCCGATGCCCGAGGCCTCTGCGGGTGATCCCGCTCGTCCCCCGCGAATCTCCACCTGTGCTGGTTGTCGACCGGTCGCCACAACACCATCATCGAAGACCCCAGTGACTGTCAGGACTGAACCTGTAGTGCAAGTGTCGAAGACACATTCAGTTATTGGACGTCCACAATCCCTCGCATCGGACGGCTCGCGCGGCTCGCCGTTACTGTAGTAATTCCAGCACTGTTACCATTGCCGGGACATGTGTCATTCCCCTGTTGCTGCGGGCTTTAAAGCCATGAGCACCTGGTCTGTAATCGCCACTCGGATTTGCTATGATGCTTTATCACTTTATCATACACTTTATAGCAATTTAAACCCTAATGGGGCTACTTTCCCCTTTCCTTCTTCGATCTGAGAGCAAAATCATCGTGTTCTTGCTGAAATCCTTAGCTAGGGCATGACAATTGGTATCATGAGCACAGTATTTCCTCGGAGAAGAGATAGATCGGAGCGGCCGCGGGAATTTCCCATCCTTCCCTCCCTTTTTTCTAGAGGCAACAATGGTGGCGATGGCGGCGGGGTAGTTGAGCGCGGCGACTGTAGACTAATTCGACGGCAGCTCGTTGAGCGCGACTGGTTGGGGACCACCTTGCTCTTGCAGTAAAATCCCAGGTCAAACGACGGGTGGTGCTGTGTCGGCGGAGACATCGCAGGCGCCGACGGGACTCAAGGCCAGATCGGGCTACCGGATTAGTTTCTGCAGTAAAATTCCCCTCTAAAGTCACTGCGTCACGATGGGGCGCTCTAAGTCCAACCTAGAAGAGTCTGATGTAGCTGATCTACTCACAATGAAGGGCGAATTCATTGAGCATCGCGAGGAGACAGCAGATATGAGGGGAGAAGTTGATGACCAGCGAAAGGATGTGCATAGCATAAATCTCAAGCAAGATACTATGGTAACTGTTCTTGATGAAGCGCAGAAGGCCGTTTCCACCCTCAGTTCGCAACTGTCCACCATGGCAGATGTGCTCAGATCTCTCCGATCCAGAGTAGCATCAAGTTCGGCGCAATAGGGCAAATCTTCACCTGATCATCCCCAGAAGGAAGCTGCAACAGGGGAGAGAGCCATGTCTGAAGAGACACGATGACGTCTCGTGATGAAACAAGAAAAAACAAGGATGGACGCAACACATATCCCGAACCACTTAGCTCCCATCCAGGTACCTAGGCGAGCAATTCCACCAGGTTTTGGAGCAAACCACATGTTGGAGACACACTCGGGAAATGTCACTCCCATGGCAACATATAAAACTGCCCACACTAGGATTCCATGGGTTTCAGCCACCAGTAATTCGTCAGAGTTGGGATGATTTACAGAAACAATATGACCAAGAAATGCGTACACAATTCCTTAAGAGCATCACTAAGGGCCCACGCATCGATTTTCATTGCTTTGATGGCGATAACCCAGCTGGATGGATCCAACAGTTTGAGAAGTACTTTCAGATGGCTGGAGCACCTGCCGGATTCAAGGTTAACCTAGCACAACTATATGTAACAGGAAGAGCTGATGTGTGCTTGACACGCTCTGGCATTCTGAAGAAGCAGCTAACATGGGCACAGTTCTGTGAAGAAATACTGCGCATATTTTCCTCAACTAGTTCATATGAGCTAACTGACTGGTTTAACACCCTCAAGCAGAGCGCCCTCACTGTATCAGAATACACTGACCAATTTGAAGAATTAATGGGTGAGGTACAATCAGATAATCCCATCATGGATGAAAGTTGGTTTGTAAGGTGCTATGTGAATGGATTGCCTTCTCAAATCAAGTTTCAAGTGAGGGCTCTTAGACCCTCTCATTTGACAGAAGCTTATTGGTCGGCAGTAGACCTAGAAAAAGGAGCAGCTCAGAAGAAAGCTTACACCAGCTACTCTGGCAATGCCAAGTTTTCCACTGGTTACCAGAAATCCACTACTGTCACACATGAGAAACCAACTGAATCCAAACCTGCTGTTGTAAACCAAAGAGCTAGGGAACCTGATAAATGTTGGAGATGTGGTGATGCATGGTTCCATGGCCATAAATGCAAGATGGCCCCTGTTCTGAATGTCCTAACTGGAGAAGACCCCAATGAACAAGCAAAAGAACCTGATGAAATGGAAGAACAAGAGGAAGCAGAACAACCACCTCAGGAAGAACATTGTATGACACTTTCTTCACACGCCATGAAATCTGACAATGTCAATACAATCTCTCTGCTAGTTCAAATTGGGGGAAAACAAGGGATTGCCTTATAGACTCTGGAAGTAATTGAACTTTCATCAGCCTCAAATTTTCCCTCTCTACTAGCTGCACTATATTAAAAGACACCTCAAGAGCAGTCACTCTTGCTGGAGGAGGAACCCTTTGGTCTGGCTCTTATGTCCCACCCACAACCTTCACTCCAAGCAACACCAAGTTCACACAACAGTTCATAGTACTGGATCTACCTGGACATGATATAGTACTTGGAAGTGATTGGATGGAACAACATAGCCCTAAGGCTTTTCATTACAACCCAAGGCAAATTTCTGTCATGATAGATAAGCAGACACGAGTGACCATTAGAGCCTGTGATACTCTAGCTGATGCCACCCCCATTGATGCAACTGAAGTGGACAAACTACAAGCTTTAGGTGCACCTGGTTATGTCATGCATCTCATAAGAGACACTTCACTCAAAACACCAGCCCCACAGGAAGTACCACCATCTGTTGAAGAGGTACTGCAGCAGTTCCCTGAAGTTTTCCAAGAACTAAAAGGATTGCCTCCCAAGAGAGCTCATGACCATAAGATACCCCTAAAGGAATAGGAAACACCACCTAATTCTAGACCTTACAAAGTACCACATATGCAAAGAAATGAATTAGAGAGGCAAATTGATTCCATGCCTAGAGATAAGATCATTAGAGCTAGTGAAAGTCCATATTCCTCCCCTGCAATCTTAGTCATGAAAAAGGATGGCACTTGGAGAATGTGCATTGACTACAGAAAACTAAATGCTGCAACTGTCAAGAATAAATTTCCAATACCTGTGATTTAGGATCTGCTGGATGAAATACAGGGAGCTACCTATTTCACTAAGCTGGATTTGAAATCTGGCTACCATTAAGTGAGAATGGATGAGCAAGACATACCTAAAACTGCATTCGGAACATATTTTGGGCATTATGAATTTCTGGTCATGCCCTTTGGGCTAGCTAATGCACCTGGGACTTTCCAATCTCTTATGAACAACATTTTTGGCCCATACCTAAGCAAGTTTGTGTTGGTATTCTTTGATGACATACTCATCTTCAACAAATCCCTCTGTGAACATTTGGAGCACATACAGATTGTTCTCCAGATTTTGAAAGAACACCAACTCTTTGTTAATCTCTCTAAATGAGTGTTTGCTTCCACACAAGTGGACTACCTAGGCCACATAATCACTTGTGAGGGGGTATCAACTGATCCTGCAAAAATCACTGCAGATGCTGAATGGCCAGTGCCTGCTACAATTAAACAACTCATAGGATTCTTTGGTCTTTGTGGTTATTACAGGAGATTCATCAAGGATTTTGGCACCATTGCTAGGAAATTACATGACATCCCGAAGAAAGACAGTTTCTGCTGGACAGAACTTCAAACCACTGCTTTCAACAACTTGAAACAGGCAATGATACAAGCACTAGTGTTAGCACTCCCTGATTTTTCTGAACCATTCACCTTGGAAACAGATGCCTCTGGAGTGGGGTTAGGAGCAGTCATGATGCAGAAGGGCAGGCCACTAGCTTACTACAGCTCTACACTATGTCCAAAAAATGTTGCACTTTCAACATATGAAAAAGAAGCTCTTGCAATCATTCCTGCTCTCAAAAGGTGGAGACACTACTTTCTTGGGAATGACCTTATTATCAGGACTGATCACCAAAGTTTGCAGTTCATGATTGACCAAAAAATAACCACAAGCATCCAACACAAGCTCATGCTCAAATTGCTCGCGTTCAACTTTACACTGTAGTACAAGAAGGGAAAAGAGAATATTGTTGCTGATGCTCTTTCCAGGAGAAATTCTCTCATGGCTATTTCTGTAGTGACACCCCGATGGATTTCTGCAGTGGAACAGTCTTATGCTCAAGACAGTACATGTCAATCATTGTTGGAGAGGCTTTTACTCTCACCAACACATGCTGAAAACCAAAACACTTTACATTCAGGGATCATTAGGCACAAAGGAAAAATCTATGTTGGAAAAGACATGGACTTAGGAACAAGGCTGCTAACAGCTCTTCACTCATCAGCTATTTGGGGCCATTCTGGAAGGAAGGCTACTTACCACAGAATCAAACAAATATTCTACTGGCCAGGGCTGCAGCAAGCAGTGGACAACTTTGTAGCAACATGCCTAGTATGTCAAAAAAACAAAGGAGAAAATTGTCCCTATCGAGGATACTTGGATCCCGTACAACTCCCTGACATGATGTGGACACACTTGAGTATGGATTTCATTGAGGGATTACCCAAGTCAGATGGACATGATGTTATCTTGGTAGTAGTTGACAGACTATCAAAATTTCACACTTCATCCTTCTGTCTCATCCCTAGACTATTCAGACTATGGCCCAAGCATTCATTGACAATGTCATCAAACTTCATGGTCCACCACTGGCCATTGTGTCTGATAGAGATCGTATATTCACCAGCCAGCTATGGCAGGATATCTTCAAGGGCATGGGAATTGAACTACGTTACAGCTCTGCTTACCACCCTGAATCAGATGGTCAAACAGAATGTGTAAACCAGTGCCTTGAAAACTACCTTCGATGTCTCAACTCCATGCAACCAAAAAGATGGGCCAAACACCAGGCCACGGCAGAGTACTGGTACAACACAGCTTACCACACCTCTCTCCAAAAGACACCATTTCAAGCAGCTTATGGATATCCACCCCCCAGCATCTGTGAGAACATTTTACCTGACAACATGACTCAAGATGCCCAAAAACATTTCACAGACAGAGAGGCACTTCTCCAGCACTTGAAGGACAACCTCACTGCTCCTCAAGCTCGCATGAAGAAGTATGTTGACCGGAAGGGCACAGAGAGAATCTTGGAAATAGGGGATATGGTGTACCTCAAAATGCAGCTGTATCGCCTGAATGCTTTTGGATTGCGTACCCACATCAAGCTCCAAAGTAAGTATCATGGCCCTTTCCGCATCATCGCCAAAATAGGGCAAGTCTCTTACAAACTCCTTCTGCCAGAAAGCACAAGTATCCATCCAGTCTTCCATGTTAGCCTGTTGAAGAAGCACGGGGGACCAAAGGCTATTCCATGCTCGGATCTCCCCTTGATACGATCTGATGGGATGATTCTCACCGAACTAGTCATGGTCTTGGAGACACGCCAAATTCCCCGCAACAACCTGCCGGTCGTCCAATGGCTTGTGCAATGGGCAAATCTACCTCCTGATGAAGCTTCGTGGGAAGACAATGGCTTATTCATGAAGAAGACATTTCCCACCTTTTTAAAGGCGACCATCGTTTGGTGGTTCAATCGCTGACCTCCTTGAGGACAAGTTCGACCTTTCCCGGGGGCATTGTCAGGACTGAACCTGCAATGCAAGTGTCGAAGACAAATTCAGTTATCGGACGGCTACGATCCCTTGCATCGGACGGCTCGCGCGGCTCGCCATTACTGTTTAATTTCTCCTCTCGTTATTGTAGTAATTCCAGCACTGTTGCCGTTGCCACCACCTGTCTCGTTCCCCTGTCGCTGCGGCCTTTAAAGCCACGAGCACCTGCTATGTAATCGCCACTCGGATTTGCTATGATGCTTTATCACTTTATCATACACTTTATAGCAATATAAACCCTAACGGGGCCACTTCCCCTTTCCTCCTTTGATCTGAGAGCAAAATCATCGCGTTCGTGTTGAAATCCTTAGCTAGGGCGTGACAGTGACCCCATGCCGCCATGCCTTCCCAGCAATCTCCTCACGCTGCTCTTTCTAACCAGCTCTCTCTCTTTGCTCGCATGGGCGGAAGAGCCATAGCCACTGTCGAGCCGCTGCCGCCCATACCTCGCAGGAGATGAATCTGCCCCGACCGGATCTCGAGGACCCCACCCTGATCTGCTTGTCCCTGGCCTCGAGTGTGAGCCGCACTCGCTGTCATCGCCGTCCAAGCCAGCACCGCTCCCTGAATCGCAAGATTGAGCGCAACAGTTGTGCCTATTTGGTGTTGACCGCGCGCCCGCCACATGGGCCGCTGCCTCATCCCGGCCCATTTGGACGCAGCCAGCAAATGCCCAGATCCCGCGACCGAGTTCCCCGCAGCATAGCCGCGCCAGCGCTAGGCCATGTGTTGTAAGGCCAAGCTCGTGACCGACCTCCTCCACACCCGCATGGGCCAGGGCCCGCAGTGGTGAGCACCCGATGCCCTATCCCTCACGTGGATGAGATTTAGTATGTTGCGCCTGTTGTGAACTATTGGACAAGAGCCAAATGCGGCCCATATTGTTTTGTTTCCAGCTCGTGTGAATTTACCGATTGTCCGCTATTTTCCGTAATTACCAAAAACATATATTTATGTTTCTCTCGATTAAATAATCGTGCATCTGATTAAAATGGTTTATATATGTAAAATGTGTATAATTTTGTGTAGATTAATAATTTTCAACTTTCATCCATGTTAAAAATATTTAAAATATTCTTTGCATGAAATTTGCATAACTACCTTAATCTTGCACAATTGTTGTGTCATTATTTTCATAGAAAATACCCACATGTTATATATGATTTTGGGTTAGAAAAATCCATATAATCCATCTGTGCAATTAGTTTTGTCATTTAAGGAAGTTTGTGTGCATGCTATTTTGTCGTGATGCCCTTTCGGATTTTGTGTGATTTAATCCATGCATCGGAATTAAACAAACTTAATATTAAAAATGTGTAGAAGTTTGGGTAGATTCACAATATACAACTTTTCTGCATGTGTAGAATATTTAAACTTGTTGTTTGCATTTTTTGTGTAATTGCCATGTGAGAATGATTTTTTCATAACTAAATAATTGTAGCTCTGATTTAAACAAACTTGATATGAAAAAATTTGTGCTTGATGTGCTCTTCATGATTGTGGCATTTGCATGCACAGTAGGTTGCATATATATGCTCAAATATATGTTGCCACTGCTTCGTGAGTACGTCTAAACTGTTATTTTGTTCAATCTTGTGTGGATGAGTGCATCTAAGCCATATGGCCTTTGCATGTGGTTCCTTCATGAGAATTGCTCTAGGTTATGTATATTCGATGCCATGCCTCTAGTTGCCATGTAGATTATCATTAGCATGCTCATTTGTTGCTCCCACGTAGATTACCATTATCATTAACCATCAGATTATTCCTCTCAGAAGCTACACTTCTACTTGCACCGTTACCTTTCTCACTGGCTCTACCTCAGTCCACTTCGTGAACTTGTCGACTACAACAAACAAGAACTCGAAGCCCCCGGCAACGCGGGGAAAGGGAATGGCCAGGAGTGCTGTATGGTCTGAAGGGAGTGTGCTGGTTGACTTATCTACTTAGCATGGTACTAACATGTTTCACACATTGTCACTACCGCCAAGGCATCTTGGAGGGCGGTCGGGCAATAGAAACCTTACCGGAATGCCTTTCTTAGAAGGGCGCACGAACATATGTGGGAGCCACAAATGCCGCCATGTATTTTTTCCAATAGCTCCTGTCGTTCCTCCCGACAAATGAACCACAATTTTTCCCCGTTTGGTCTCTTTCTATAAAGTACATTGTCCACGAACTGGTACATACTTGACTGTCGGGCTAGTCTTTCGTCTTTCTCTTGATCCCCCGGGAGGTCTTGAGGAATCAGACAATCTGCGATTACCATGTCGGAGCCTCTAGCTCGACAACATGGACTAAAGGCATTTATTTCGCTGCGGGAGCGCTACTTCTATGGCAAGTGCCAATGGGTCCGTTGGAGCTTGCTGCTCACCGACAAGTGTTCTGTTATCCCCGACAACCTTCTTGGCAGCCATTGGCGGCTCTATCGGGAAATAGTCGGTGGAGTTGACCATCCTTTTCTTGGCTCGCTGATAGCATGGCGTGATAGATGGCTAAGTGAGTGTAATAGCCCAGATGTAATCGTTTCCATATTTGGATCCTTTCCTATTTTTGTGAACCATGTTTTGGGTGTTATACAAAGTTTATCATTTCATGTGGCTTCATTTCATGTCATCATCCTGCATCATGGCATCCTCATCAAATGAATTGCTTTCATTCTTGTGTTGCTAGTTGATCCATCATGGTAATGATAGCTTGCCTTGAGTGGTGTGAAATGATGTGATGTTTTCAAACAAAGCTTTCCAACTATGCTTTTTCAAATCAATGCAAAGCCCTTCCCCCTTTGTATTTTAAATTAGTGAGGTATACTTTGATTGAACCTGTTTTAAAAATGTTAAACATTTAGAGTATTTAATTGTGATTGAGGGGGTAACTCTCATTGCTATATTAGCCTTTAGGCCCATCGGGTTTTTATTAATAACAACCTTATAAATTCCTGTTTTTAGGTATAATTTATTTGTTCTAAGAATCTGGTTTGTATTTTAGTTAAATATGGCATAAATCCCTCAGCCCCTAGCTATTTTTATTTTTCTAAACAAACCCTTCTACTTGTTCTTGTGAGTTTTGATTGTGGCTGTTATTTTAAAAACAAAACCCCTTTTATTTCTTTCTAGCCACGCGCCAGAGAGCCGAGGTGGGCCGGCTACCTCCTTCTCCACCTGGGCCTCGCCTCCTTTTCTCGCCCGAGCGGCCTTCTCCCCGTCCCTCTTCTTCTTTCTCTTACGTTGTTCACCCCTTTCCCCTCCTTTCCGTCAGATAGCATCGGCGTGTGAGAGAGCTTGCCACCGTGGCACGGACGCCAATGCCGTCAAACAACTCCTATTTAGCCTCCCTCAGAGTGCGAGCCCCCTAGGGTTTCCTCTCTCCGCCGCCACCTCCTTCTCCCTACTTCTTCCCCCTCTCACGTAAGCTTTAGAGAGATAGCAGTTTCGGAGAGAGCCTAGGCCGTCGATCCCTGCCGTTCTCCTCGTCGCCAGCAGCCTCCCCCGCAGCGTCCAAGGCATCCGCGAGGATGCTGGGTCCTTCCCTACCCTGTTCCCGTCGCTAGCGGGGCAGGTCCTCTCCTCTGCTTTGCTCCCCGCGTCGGCCCCGTCACCGCCGGAGCAGATCTGGCGTATCGATGTCGCCTCGCCCTCTTCTTCCTTGTTTCGGCACCAGGCGCGTCACCGAGACCCTCTAGGTGACCCTCTCGTAGTCCTCCTCCCACTCCTTTGTTGTTTCACCGCCGAGCCCTCGCCGTAGGCCTCTGGTGTCGCCGCCGTTGCCGTAGGAAGCTACTCTGTCGCGTCGTCGCAGTGGGCCTCCTCCCAGAGAGCTAGCCCCAGGAATGGAACCCGTGGGGTTCCATCTTCCCCCGTGTGGTAGCCGCCGTAAGAATTAGTCGTTGGAGAGCCGCCGGAGTGCCTCCCCTGTTTCGGTCGCCGCCGTAGTAGCTAGCAGAGCAAAGGGGTTGCTCGAAAGAGAACCACCCCCTCTCTGTTAAGATCACTCACCTCAGTTCAGTGGCAACCGAGCCTGACGCGTCGCCAACGTCGTGGGTTCGAGTCCCCTCGGGCGCCTTTCTTTTTTTTTTATTTCGCCAGTTGGAGGGCAGGAGCTAGAGAGGGCTTACCTTGCTTAAGGCCCCCTCTCCGGTAAGCGCCGAAGCCGTAGCCCAGTGGTGTGTGCCTGTGGTGGCACCAGGGGGGTTGTGGGTTCGAACCCCACACTCTCCCACTTTTTTTTGATTTCATTCGTTTCTTTTCCTGTTATATTTTGTTTGTGTTGTTTCATTTTACATTAGGTACTATGCTTGTAGTTTTCTTTTTCTTTCACTGATATAGCACTAGGGTGTAGTGTATGTGTGTGCAAAAGGATGTGTTGTGCGTGTGTGCATGAGTGTGCACATACACTTGTGCAAGAGGGCCTAATCCCTCATGTTTGCAAATAGTCATGTGGTGTGGTGTGAGTAGTTGTTGTGGGTGTGCATGTGTAGGTGTAGATGGTGCGGTGTGAGTTCATTTATATACATGTGCATGTGTATGTGTGTGCACATGTGTGTGTGAGTGGATGACCACATTTGTCAATGCTAGGGTGACCATGTTAGTGAGTCCATGCTATGCCTAGATAGGTTGTTCTTGTCCTAGTGTATGTGCATGTGTAGGTGATGCAATATGTGCTAGTTTTCACATGTGATGATAGACATTTGTAGCTTATAGGATTCTATGTGATATTTTCGAGCTAGCTTTGTGCATTGTTGTTACATGCAAGTACCCATGTATGATATATGATTTTGGGGTATAATCATCCCAGGAATCCATTGGTGCAGTCAGATTTCACTTTAGAGCAACTTCATAAAACTGTTATTTTCTGATATGATGCCATGTTTAGAGCTTTACATTAGGTGGTGCTATGGCCCTTTGTGGATGATTCCTTGATGGAATGGTAGTGGGTGAACCCCCCTACAGCATGGGGTCTTTGTTTTGTTCTTAGAGATTTGCAAGCACCTATTGTGCCCTGTCAAAGTGGACACTTGGCTAAATCTGTGAGACTTGTGAAAACCCGTGAATTTCACTAAGTCTGGGAATCTGATGTTATTTTCTTCCCTTGTTGTCTTGTGTGAAATATCTCCTACGTTGGATATTAGCCCATGCAACAAACTAATGTTTGTGAGCTTTTATGTTCGTTTATCTCCCTGTTAAACTTCATGCTTATACACTTCCTGTAGATACCATTTTGGAGGCTTCCAAAATGCTTCACAGCATAAGCAGTTGGTGAAGATCTATGATTTTCACTAAGTCCCACAAACTGTGATATTTTGTCCAAGTTAGTGTCTATAGATTTGCTCATGGGTGATTCCTTTGCATTAGCTTCTTGTACAGGGTTGTAGAGCTTTTTTATGGCTTCTGTCTCATATCTTGTTTGATTCATTTAGATGAGTGTAGCTACTTTAAATATTGTAGACAAACTTCCATGTTGTTGTTGGAAACAGATTGTATGTTTGTATTGTTTTGAAGCTTGTGTGGGCATTGTTGATGGTGTGGTGAGTTCACATGCACCACCCCACTTATAATTTGTTGCTTGATCATGTGGCAACCTGGTAACAGCAGGGAGTGCCCATTAGAGTGTGTTTGTGGCTGATTTGAATCGTAGGTCTTCATAACTTGTTTTGTAGTTTCCGGTTGAACCATGGCTCCGTTCTCTACGTTCTTCATATGTTTTTGCATCGTTTTCTCGTGATGCACATGCTCATGACATATTCACGCATGTCAAGATAACTTAATATGAGCTTCTGTCCAGAATTCAATTAACTCAACTAAAGCATATGAAAGTGACTAGAATAGTGATGCATGCTTCCTTCTTCACACATGCATCATATTGATTGTTGCATTATGTCTTGGCGGTGTTCATTGGCTGTTATCTTATCTTGGGTAGCATCGGGAACGGAGAGTGAATACGTGGATTCTGGAGAGTACGTGCAGGAAGATCAAGAGCAGTTCCAAGCTAAAGACATCACAGGCAAGATGATCGTGACTTTGACACCGTATCTAGCTTTGTTATGCTTAGAATCACGTTTCCTTCATTACATGCTCGTTGCCTACCACTTGATATAATGCCACCTGTCTTTGCCATGAACCCCAAAACACCTCCCTCTCCTAGCAAATGTTGTTTGGCTAAGTAGGCTTGCTCAACCTCTAATGAGTAGCTTTGCTAGTTGCAGGTGCCAGCTGTCCCATGTGATAACGGTAAAGACTAAGATGCGACCCTTTTCTATTTTTGGGGTGATGCCCCAAAAGGGAAAGAGGCGCATATAAACGTTTCGCAAGCGAGATAATCATAACATTACATATTCAAAGAATGACAAGTAGGGCATACACTTCCCATCCACACAATTATTCAGAACAAGTTAGTCCTGCTACGAACAACATGAAACAAGGAAAAGGCTATGACATCCCGCATGCTGGCCCACGATCACGACCACGGCCTCAGTCCTCCGGATAGTTCACGTACAGTCGATCAGACTCCTCATCGTACTTCCACGCCAGGTGGGTGCCCTCGGGATCTCCCTCGTCGGGCGTACATGTACCTGTTGGGGTTTTGTAGTAAACTGTGAGCCACGAGGAGTCAGCAATCGGATGACTTTGGTATCGAATCTAGTCAAGTTATTAGGTGAGGAAGGTTTAGTGTATAGGTTGCAGCATCCTAAGCATATATGGTGGCTAACTTACGATGATCAGAGTATTTGATATGGTGGTCTATGCGAGCGGTCGAAGACTAGATGATCACTAAGTGATCCTGAACACCTACTTACGTCAAACATAACCCCACCGTGCTCCCGATTGAAGAGAGGTCTTCGAAGGAGACAGTCACGGTTACACACACAGTTGGCAGTTTTATTAAAGTTACTTTAAGTTGTCTAGAACCCGATGTTTACAAATTATCCATGTTTGCCAAATAACCGCGGGCACGGCTTTCCGAAAGATTAAACCCTGCAGGGGTGCTCCAACTAGTCCATCTCATACTGCCATGGGCCGCAAAGTAATCCTCTATCAGGAATCTCCTGATCTCATCGGATTCCTTAGAGGGAAAACCTCAACTTTGAGGAGACCCAAAGTTTCACCGGGATTCCTATACGCAAGATATATCGCTATGGAAAGACGAACCTAGAAGGACCTCCCGTCGTGTCGACGACCCCGATAAGAGCCGCGTATCTTAGTCTCGGGACACGATGGATGGAACTAGCTACAGGAACCAAACCTCAAGTTTCCTTGTGGTGGCCCCGCAGGCAGACCAGTTTGGACCAACACTCATGAGGAGCAGTAGCCCGGGTTGTTGATTAATTCCCCGGGGTAGCTATTGCCTACGCAAATTATTATTAGGTGATTAGCAAATTAAAACCAATGTTGGGTCCTGCCGGACAAGCCTTAACACTACACGATTTATCAAGGGGGTCCCCATAACAACCCTGAACGTGTTAGGAGCGATCAGTTATGGAATCAAACACCGGTAACCGAAACTAAGGCGGCAATAACGGAACAAATCACATGGCAAAAGGCTAGGCCTTCCGCCATTTACCAAGTATATAGGTGCATTAATTAAATAGCAGTTAAACATTATGATATCAAAATTACTCATGTTATCACATGAGACAGTTGGCACCTGCAGCTAGCAAAGCTATTCATTAGAGGTTGAGCAAGCCTACTTAGCCAAACAACATTAGCTAGGAAGGGAAGGTGTTTGGGTTTCATGGCATAAAGAGGAGGCATTTTATCAAGTGGTAGGCAGCGAGCATATATCAAAGGAAACAAGATTCTAAGCATAACAAAGCTAGATACGGTATCAAGGTCACGATCATCTTGCATGTGATGTCTTCAGCTTGGAACTTCTATATTCCTGCACGTACTCTCCATAATCCACGTACTTGCTCTCCGATCCCGATGATACCCAAGATAATAATAGCCAATGAACACCAACACAACATGCTGCAACAAGCAATATGATGCATGAGATGAGTTGATAAACTTCTGGACAGAACTTCATACTAAGTTATCTTCACATGCATGAGGATGGCATGAACAGGTGCATCACGAGAAAACGATGCAAAAACATATAAATAACATAGAAAACGGAGCTACGGATCAACCGGAAACTACAAAACAAGATATGGAGTCCTACGGTTCAAATCCACCACAAGCACACTCCAATGGCACTGTTCTGGTGTTCCCAGGTTGACACATGATCAAAGAAATAAATATAAGTGGGGTGGTGCATGGGAACACACCACACCATCAACAATGCCCACACAAGCTTCAAAACAACTAAAACATGCAATCTGTTCTAAACAGCATCATAGCAGTTTGTCTACAACATTCAAAGTACCTACAACCACCCAAATGAGCCAAACAAGATATGTGGCAAAAGCCATTCAAAATCTCTACAAGCATGTGCAAGAAGTTTATACATAGGAGTCACACATGAGCAGATCTACATGCACCAAAATGGACAAAACATTACAAATTCTGGGACTTAGTGAAAATCTCAGATTTTTACCAGCTGCTTATGCTCTGAAGCATTTTGGCAGCCCCCAAAATGATATCTACAGGAAGTGAAATAGCATGAAATTTAATAGGGCGCTAGACAAGCACAAAATCTCACAAAGCTTAGTTTGTTGCATGGGCTGATTTCCAACACATGAGCTTGTGCAAGGGAAGAAAATAACAGCAGATTCTGAGACTTAGTGAAAATCACAGATTTTCACAAAGGTGTCAATTTCAGCCAAGTGTCAACTTTGACAAGGCACAACAAGTACAGACAAGATCCTATGAATAAAACAAAGACCCCATGCTGTATAGGGGTTCACCCACTACTGCCACATCAAGGATTCATCGTCATAGGGTCAAAGCACTACATGATACTTAGCTCCAAACATGGCATCAAAACAGAAAAATGACAGTTTATGAAGTTGCTCTAAAGTGAAATCTGATTCCATCAGTGGATTCCTGGGATGATTCTACCCCAAATCCATATATAATACATGGGTACTTTCATGGAACAAGTAGGCACAAAGCTAGCTCGAAAAACAACATAGAATCTCATATGACCATATAGGAATGATATCACATGTTAAAATACTACATGTAGCCACACCTACACCTAATCATGCACACACACAAGCCCACACAACGCACCTTAGTGGCAAGCATGAGGGGTTATCCCTCATGCACAAGTGCATATGTGCACTCATGCCCGCACACACACATGCATGAACACCTACACACAAATATATGCTCACACACACACCTACTACAAGAGGTGCATCAAGAGGGGCTGCCCTCTTGCACATATGCATGTGCCACCACATGCACACACACACACACCACCACATATGTGCACATCACACTCATGTGCACACACACACCAACCTCACACATACACACACTCATGCACATGTACACACACATACTTGCGCACACACACATCATCACCACATATGCCCACTCATGTGTTTGTGCAAACTTGCACAAGCATGTGTGTGTAACACACAAACACATACACACACATCTATATCTACACACACATACCTACAAGTGCACACATACAATGGTGCACACACACAAGCACATGCTCACACACTCATACATACACAAGCCAACTTAAAAGGATTAAACTACTGGTTTTGATAAACCCCAAGACATCTTGCTGCCCAAGCAAGGAATAGGAAGAAAATAAAATACATAGAAGAAAATAAATAAAAGGGGAGCCACTCGGATCGAACCCAGGACCCTCTGGTGCCACACAGCACACCACACCACTACGCTAGTGTTTGCTTCTCCTCTAGGAGGAGCAACAGAATAGGTGATCTAACCCTGTCTGTCGATCTACCACTATTCTTAAACAAATAACAAAAGGGGGGGGGTCTCCAGGGATCCAACCCACGACCTGTGGCAACCACACACACGCACTAACCAGTCGGGCTACGAACAGAGTCTTGACAGGGAGGGGGAAGGTGCTCTTTTGAGAATCCCCTCTTCTACTGCCACAGGGCTACGGCGGCCGAAACAGGGGAACCTCATCGACGTTGCTATGGTGACACTACGCGACCAGCCGACGGCTACGCGCTACGGGGAAGAAGAGGGAACCACCAGGGTTCCATTCCCGCCCTAAGCTCACCGAGAGATGCACTACTACGGCGCCTCTACGATCACCTAGCTATGACAGGTGCTGCTGCTCGAGCTCCTACGCGCTACTCCGGCAAGGGGTCGCCACGTCCACCTTCCCACGCTAACAGAGAGGGGGAAGGAGCGGGGAAGCCGGTGCGCAGCTCAACTAGAACTTAGGCGATGAACCGGTGCAGGAGAGGAAGAAGGGCGTCGATCCAAAGCAGACGAGGTCGCCGGCAGTAGGGGAGGAAGATGACGTCATGGAAGAAGCCGTCTAGTTGCTGCGGGACGGGATCTCCACGACCACCGCGTCCTCCTGGTGCTATCAAAGGGGCAGAGGATCTCTCGATCTGCTGCTGCTGCAAGCTCACCGAAGCCCTCTCATGGTGTCGGCGTCGGAGGCCCTACCTTGACGGCGTGAGGGAGAGGAGAAGGGGGAAGCGGAGCGGCCTAGGGCTGGAGAGGACGACGGGCTCCTTAAATGGCCTCAGGAGGCACGCTTGCAACCACCAGACCAAAGGGGAAGGAGGATCAGTGGCTTTGCTGTGATCGTACACACTGACGACAGTGAGGAGGAAGAAGAGGGACGCCAGTTGGGCTGCGCGCTAGGGAAAATAGGGATATCGGCCAGGGAAGGAGGGAGCCAGCCCAGGTGCATCTCTGTTTTAAAACAAAGGGGTTTTACCTATTTTAATTAAACCAGGCAGAAATCAAAAAGCCCATTGCTCCACATGGCTTGGAAAAATAAAACTAAGGCATATAGGGCTTAAGGGAATTATGCCCTATTTAAATAAAATACAAAACCGAATTTTGTACGATTCAAATTAAGTCCAAAACAGAGATTTCCACTTTTGTTTTGTAAATAAACCCCACTTATCTATAGTTAAAACCAACCATGCCCCTCAATCACAAGTTAACCACACAAAATTAACAACATTTTTAAAACATGATTGGAGCAAGTTAAACTTGAGATCAA
Organism: Hordeum vulgare subsp. vulgare; assembly: GCF_904849725.1. Taxonomy (NCBI): domain Eukaryota; kingdom Viridiplantae; phylum Streptophyta; class Magnoliopsida; order Poales; family Poaceae; genus Hordeum; species Hordeum vulgare. The sequence continues at coordinate 345,408,976 of NC_058524.1, read as the reverse complement.
CTAAATAAAGAACAAGGGGCCTTTTGAAACCTAGTTTAAAAAACAAGCATAGTTTGAAACCCAAGCTTTGCAATCACCACATCAACACACCACATATCACATGCACTCATCAAGGATCAATCACAACAACAACACAAAGGAGAGACATGGATGCCATGGATGCCATGACGCAAAGGTGATGACACCACATAAGAACACATGAAATGATAACTCTCATATAGCATGACCACATGGATCCAAACAAGAAAGGTTTCCAAATATGGCAAGGTTACATCTGGGGCAGTACAATAACATGGGTATTCGATATCATTATGATTAACCTGCTATTTAACTAATGCACCTATATACTTGGTAAATAACGGAAGGCCTAGCCTTTTTCCTGGTGATTTGTTCCGTTGTTGCCACCTTAGTTTCGGTTACTAGTGTTTGATTCCATAACTGATCGCTCCTAACACGTTTGGGGTTGTTATGGGGACCCCCTTGATAAATCGAGTAGTGTTAAGGCTTGTTCGGCAGGACCCAACATTGGTTTTAATCTGCTAATAACCTAATAATAATTTGCATAGGGAATAGCTACCCCGAGGAATTAATCAACAACCCGGGCCAGTGCTCCTCATGAGTGTTGGTCCTAACTAAGCAGACTAGGGGGCCACCGCGGGGCAACTCGAGGTTTGGTTTAACCCGTAGTGTGACTCATCCGTCGTGTCCTGAGACAGAGATACGCGGCTCTTATCGGGGTCGTCGACACGACGGGAGGTCCTGCTAGATTTGTCTTACCTTAGCGATATATCTTGCATATAAAAATTCCGATGAAACTTTTGGTCTCCTCAAAGTTGAGGTTTTCCTCGAAGGAATCCGATGAGATCACGAGTTTCGTGATAGAGGATTACTTTGCGGCCCGTGGCAGTTTGTGATGGACTAGTTGGAGCACCCCTGCAGGGTTTAATCTTTCGGAAAACCGTGCCCGCGGTTATGTGGAAAATTTGGATATTCTGTTAACACCCGGTTCTAGAGAACTTCAAGTAACTCTAATAAAACTGCCAGCTGTGTGCGTAACCATGAATGTCTGCTTCGGAGATCGTTCTCCGATCAAGAACACGGTGGGGTTATGTTTTACATAAGTAGGTGTTCAGGATCACTTAGTGATCAATCTGGTCTTCGATCCCTCGCGTAGACCACCATATGATTACTCTGATCATCGTAAGGTAGCCACCATATAGGCTAAGGTTGCTGCAAACCCATACACTTAACCTTCCTCACCCAATCACTTGGCTAGATTCGATACCAAGGTCATTCGATTGCTGAGTCCCCGTGGCTCACAGATTACTAAAAACCCCAACAGGTACAGGTACGCCCAACGCAGGAGATCCTGATGACAACCAGCTGAAGTGGGAGTTCGATGAGGACTCTGGCCGTCTGTACGTGAACTATCCGGAGGAATGAGGCCGTGGTCGTGATCATGGGCCAGCATGCCGGATGTCATAGTTTTACTTGTTTCATGTTGTCCATAGCGGTACTAAACTATGCTCTGAATAATGTGTGTGTGTAAGCTTAATGCTATACTCTTATCAGATGGTAAGTGTATGCCATACTTGTCACTCTTTCAGTTATGTAATGTTATGATTATCTCGCTTGCGAAATGTTTAGATGCGCCCCTTTCCCTTTTGAGGCCTCGCCCCCAAAATAGGAAAGGGCCGCATCTTAGTCATTCCAAGTTGGTAATCAGAGCCTTACGACCATAGGAGCCTTTGTGTGATCGAACTTGGCCGAGTCGAGTCTAGTAAAATGATTGGAGTCTTAGTTATATCGGAGAGTAGGTTTTTTTTTCTCCTCTTCTATGCTCTGGTGAGGTTCTCGACTTAGCAAATCTTAATTCTACTCCTCTTCTCGCTCAAATCCTGATGACAACCAGCTGAAGTGGGAGTTCTGTCTTGGTGCATCCTTTCTGACTTGATTTCTTCCGGGGAGTTGAGCTCCAGGGGATTCTTGTGCACATCGCCATCAATCTGATTTCTTAGTATCTCAGGACGGAGGACGTTCGTAATTGCTGCAATACTAGTTGTGACGGGAGGAGTCTAGCTTCCCCAGTACTGGTGCAGAGAGTTCCGGATGTATCGCCACACTTTGTATCATTGTGATTACGAGGGTCTGTGTTAGATGAAGGTCTGAGATTCTGGTTATGTGTTGATGGATGTGATACACTGGACCAGTTAGTATAGGAGTTGTGTGACATATTACTCCTTGTATCCGTGTACCAGATTGCTTGACCAGATATTTCGGGAATTCATAGGTGGGATATCAGGTAGTGACTTACAGGACAATCTTCCTAGAGATGCATGATGTGAGGTTGGGATTCGACATTCAGTGGGTAAGTTTGTTCACGGTCGTCTTACAACGGTTCTCGTTGTGTCTTAAAGAGTCCTTGTAGCTTGCTACGACTCTGGGAAGCTTCGTAAGTCATGTGCACTGCCTTGCATAGGATGGCTACTGTAAATTCGAGCCCGTGCGATCATATCCACGAAGATATCGGATGGAATCTCTATAATACGTTTGTTCCGAGCAGTTCTAGCTCATACTTGGTTTGCAAGTGGTATTTAATCACATGTTGTCGACAGTCACTTTCAAGAAGCATTCTTACTATTTTGTTCGAGTGTAATTGCTAAATATTCTTGTTCAAATATTTCTGCCTATAGATTCAGCTTTACCTTGAATGTTATTCTCTGGGAAAATGTGTTGTCCGTCTCCAGGATGGCTCCACCAACTCGCCAGAATCCGGGTCGCGAGGGTGCTGATGCTCCGCCACCACCTCCTCCGCCTCCTCCTCCGCCGCCTCCTCCTCCTGTAGAGGCTTGGCAAGCGGTGATGGCTACAACAAATGCTAACACCCACATGTTAATCCAGTTGTTGCAAGAGTGGACCAATCAGCCGCAGGGCAATTTCAACCATGGTGATAATCTATTTGCATCTCTGAATCAATTCTTGGCGAACGAGACGAGGTCCTTCACGTCTTGTGACCAGTCGTTCGACGCTGAGGACTGGATTCGGGACATGATCAAACAATTTGAGTGCAACAATGTCCGTCCAGAGCACTTCGTCAAGTTTGCAACATTTCAGCTCAAGGGGCAGGCAGCAGTTTGGTGGCCGCAGTTGAAGGACTCCAGGGGAGGCAAAATGATCAGTTGGGACAATTTCTGCAGAGATTTCAGGTCTCACTATATCCCGTCTAGCTTTGTGGCAGAAATGCATGACATGTTCAGACGCTTGAAGCAAGGTGGTTCCTTTGGCTACAAGTACAATGTGGAGTTCCATGAGCTGGCTCGATATGCCTTGCAGGACATTCCAGATCATAAGAGCAAGATCTATCAGTTCAGAGGTGGTCTGAGAGAGGACCTGGAGCTGGCCCTTGCCTTGCACGATCTCAATGAGTTTGATAAGTTCTATAACTTGTCTCTCAGGGCTAAGGCAGCTTTGCTCAGGGTGGATAACTCAAGGAAGCGTTTCAGGGATTCCAGCTCGTCGCCCTCAACCCAGGTGGTCCAGAAGCAGCAGAAATACTGGGTGTCTCCTCCTCCTCCTCGGCAGACTCAGCAGTTCAACCAGTCAGGTGGTCGTGGTTCTTCCCACCCTCCCAACCCAGCTTTCCAGCAGAGGTTTCAGGAGCAGAAGCAACGGAATCCTCAGGTGTACTTCCGTCCGCTGTCAGATGTTACTTGTCACAAGTGTGGGCAGAAGGGTCACTACTCCAACAAGTGCCCCTCTCAGCTGCGTCTTCTGCCCCCTCCTTCAGTGAAGCCTTCAAGCAATGCTATGGTAAAGTTCAACCCCAGGACTGCGAGAGTCAATATGGTGAATGCATCTGAAGCAGACAACTCCTCAGACGTGATTATGGGTAGTCTCTCAGTTAATGATATTCCTGCAAAAGTGTTGTTTGATTCAGGTGCATCGCATTCTTTCTTATCTTATCTGTTTGCGGAAAAGCATGATTTGCATCTTGAAGAGTTGCCTAAGACTTTAGATATTGTTTCTCCGGGGATGCTCATGAGTCCTCATTGGGTTGTTCTGAATGTCGCTGTCAAGATGGGTGACTATGCTTTTCTGGCTTCTCCTATTGTCCTTGGCAACTCTGATATTGATTTGACCCTTGGAATGGATTGGTTGGCTATGAACAAGACGTCTATTGATTGTGAAGCTAAAGAAGTGAAGCTAACTCATTTTTGGGAGGACGTGATTATCTTCGCAGTGCGTGATGGCACGGTCTGTCTATTTTCCTTGAATGAGAAGGGTGAGATCTCTCCAATTTCGCAAGTCCCAGTGGTCTGCGAGTATGGGGATGATTTTCCGGAAGAACTGCCAGGAATGCCTCCCCACCGAGCAGTTGAGTTCGTAATTGAGCTTGAACCGGGTACTGAGCCTGTGTGTAAGCGGCCGTACAAACTGGGTCCACAAGAGTTGAAGGAGCTGAAGAAACAACTTGATGAGCAAGAGCGACCGGGTCTGATTAGACCAGCACATCTCCTTGGGGTTGTGGAGTTTTTTCGTCACGAAGAAGGATGGTATGAAATGACTCCGTGTCGATTACCGTCCATTGAATAAGAAGACCATCAAAAACAAGTTTCCACTTCCTAACATCAATGAGTTGTTTGAGCAATTGATAGGGGCTAAGATCTTCTCGGAGCTTGATCTCAGGATGGGTTATCATGAGATTCGCATTTGCGAAGAGGACGTTCCAAAGACTGGTTTCAGGACAAGCTTTGGCTCGTATGAGTACACGGTGATGTCTTTCGGTCTGGCCAATGCTCCACCGACCTTATGTCGGATGATGAATTATATATTATCTCCATTCAAGAATGAGTTCGTCTTGTTGTACCTTGATGATATTCTGGTCTTTTCAGAAACTGAGGAAGAGCATGAAGAACATCTCGGGATTGTGCTTGATAAGCTAAGAGAGCATAAGTTCTATGCTAAGTTTTCCAAATGTGAGTTCTGGTTGAAGGAAGTTGTCTACCTTGGGCACATCATCTCTGCCGAGGGCATCAAAGTTGATCCGTCGAAGGTGCAGGCCATTGTTGAGTGGCAACCTCTGCAAAATGTGAAGCAGCTTCGAAGCTTTCTCGGGCTTGCAAGCTATTGCAGAAGATTCGTTGAGAATTTCTCCAAGATTGCTAAGCCTCTCTCAAGTCTTCAGAAGGGTGTGAAGTATGTCTGGTCTCCAGAGTGTTAGTTGGCTTTCGACACACTCAAAGAGAAGCTCACTTCTACTCTAGTCTTGGTTCCTCCTGATGACTGCAAACCTTATTAAGTTTTCTGCGATGCCTCTCTTCAAGGTCTAGGTGCAGTTTTGATGCAAGACAAGAAAGTGGTAGCTTATACCTCGATGCAGTTGAAGCCAAGTGAGAAGAATTACCCCACTCATGGTCTTGAGTTGGCGGTAGTGGTACATGCTCTAATGACTTGGAGACACCTCTTTTTGGAAAGAAAGGTTGAAATGTTCACCGATCACAAGAGTCTCAAATACATCTTCACCCAGCCTAACCTCAATCTTCGGCAAACTCGTTGGGTGGAAATGCTCCAAGATTTTAATCCGAGCGTTTAGTACACTCCAGGCAAAGCTAATGTCGTCGCAGATGCTTTGAGCAGGAAGGCTTACTGAAACAGTCTCATTCTGAAGCCTCTCCAACCTGATCTTTGTGATTCTTTCAGAAAGCTCAACCTTCAGTTAGTACCTTAGGGATTTCTTGCTAATCTTCAGATTTCTCCTACCTTGGAAGAACAAGTCCGACAAGCTCAACTTCTTGATGCTATGCTGAAGAAAGTTAATTTTCGCTTGGCAAAGGGAGTTCCCAAATATAAATGCTTCAGTATTGATGCCAAATATACATTGTTCTTTGAAGATCGCCTTGTAGTTTTGAAAGGGGATCTCATAAAGGTTATCATGGAAGAAGCTCATAACTCTCTTCTCTCGATACATCCAGGAAGTTCCAAGATGTATGAGGATCTAAAACAGACCTTCTGGTGGACTCGCATGAAGTGTGAAATTGCTCAGTTCGTAAATGAATGTGATGTGTGTCGATGTAACATCCCAATTTTCGTAAATTCGGATGTTAATAGATCATTCTTTTGCATCCCATATTTTGTGCATCATTGCGTTCCTCTGAAAATTTTTATCGTTATGTGACTGCAGGCAATTTATCGGAGCGGAGATAATATGACTTCTCCCCTGTGAGTTAAAGTCATCATTTTTGGTTTTTGCAAATTTTTCCAAACTCCGAATTATTTTAGTCGAGTTTTTTTTTCGATCGCGTTGTGTGATCCTAGTGCATAAAACTTTTTTTTAAAGTTGCATTAGGTGGAACTAGGGTTCCTATATATATTATATATATATTAGTTGTATATGTTATTTTGTTTTCTCCTAGTATTCTAGTGCATATACGTATATTAGTACCTACTCTGTTTCTAGTATTTTTGTTAGCTAGGAAAATATTTTTTTTTTCTGTTTTGTTTTTTTTTCTTTCTTTTTTGTTGCTGCTGTTTGTTTGTTTTTCAAAAAAAAAAAAACTGCCAGGCCGAGCCACAAGGGCTCAGCCCAGCCCCCATGCATGCACGCATGCACTTTCCATGCATGCACTCCCTCCCCACGTTCTCTCCCTCCCCTTTCCTTATTTCTCTCCTTCCTTCTTTCTCTCCCTCCTTTTCCTTTTACTCCCCACGTTCACCTCTCCCTCTCTTTCCTTTTTTCTCTCCCATGATCTCCTTCCCAAAGTTCTCCCTCTCCTTCCTTTCTACTCTCCTCCCCTAAGCCTATATAAACCCCCCCACCTCCACCTCTCCCCAACCCTAGCCGCCGTCTCCACCGCCGCCTCCACAAGCCGCCGCCGGCGCCTCACCCCACCGCCGCCCTAGCCGCCGCCGCGAGCAGCGGCAGCAGCCCTAAAGCTGCTGCACCTCGGCCTCGCCGCGGAGGAGGAGCCCTCCCCGAACTCTCTCTCCACCACCGCCTCTTCCCCGCGGAGGAGGAACCTCACCGCCGCCGCCCGACGCCCCACCGCCCGGAGCTACTCCCTCCTTCCTCGCCGGCCATCTCCTTTCTTGCCGGTGCAACACCTCCAGCAGCAGGTAGCAACCTCTCTCTCTCTATTTCATGCACTCCATCTCAGCCATTAGAAGCTTGCCACGTGTGCCTCTCATTAGCACTAGCAGTTTCGTAATTTCTGTCCAGATTTCGAAAACAGAAACTTTCAATCTTGTTTTGATCACAACTTTTTATCCCTACGTCCAATGACATTGATTCTTTTTCCAATAGCTCACAAATGTCCTGTAGTTTTCAAAAATATATAATGTTTCTGTGTTTGGAATTTTTAAATACAAGTTAGAGCAGATTTAGTTTAAGCACTGTTTTGCCTATTGCAGGAGTTTGAAAAATGATATTGAGTTGATTCTTTTTGCTACTGTTTTCTAGTGATAAAGCCTTACCGTGGTAGAATTTTCAGAATTTTCCAAGTATTTTTACTAGTGTTTTCAACAGAAACAAGTTTCTGTCCTACCGACGCGCGATAAAATTCTTTTGCGTAGTCGTTTGCCAATCATTGCATGTGATGTTATTTTTACTCGTGGCATGATTGAATTTCTTATGGTGTGCTTTGTGTTTGTATCGGTAGATCATCCAGAGTGCGAAGCGTGTTACTTAGAGACGCTCGAGCAGGACAACTATCATCAAGGCAAGTCATCTTTGATCATGTTATTTTTACCTATGTTTTCAATGCATAGTAGATCACCTTCTTTGCCCTATTTGCATGCTGCCTAGGTACTTGGAAACTTTAGTCATAGGTGTAGTATCATGTGGTAGGAACACCAACACCCCGATACTTGGCCCCGGGACGACAATGTTATATATGCTATGCTCTAGTAGACGGGTTATCGGTTGAGTGTATTCCACGAGTGATGCGAGGTTGATATAATAATCAAGACCGGACTAAGACAAGATATTCAAGACCTCGGACGCAATGCAACACTGGGTGAAGGACGGTTGATCGGCTCCCTGGAAAACCCAGTGGATGCCCGGGATGCTGGAGAGGCCATGTCATCCTGCGGAAAGCTTCACCCAGGCTCAAAGGGACGGACGGAGACTTCAAGACTCAAGGCTTACCTGCACAGCCACAAGTCATTATGGGCTCTGGCTTGGTTGGACAACGCGGCGACTCTGGACAGGCGGTGCTAGCAGATGTAGACGAACGGTAGGAATGGATGGGCACCGACAGGGATTCAGAGGGACCCGTTGAAAGACCATGTTTTGATCATCCAGTCTTCAAACACCCTGAAGTGCGAGGACAAACCCGGAGGCGATCAAATCTTGTGGGGAACGTGTGCAAAACTCTGCAGAGTACTCAACCTAATCGATTAGCCGTGTCCACGGTCATGGACAACTTGAGCCGAAGGCATTGCATTTCCCCTAAACTCTCGACACAACTTAATAATGATGTGGGTGTTAACAACTATTCGGGTACGAGAACTGGTTGGCGGAACCATCTCGTTAACAACAAACTATGTAGTAATATTTTGCTTTCAAACCCTTTTGTTGTAGGATAAAACTAGCTTTATGCAAAAACTTAGCTCCACCAGCCAAATATGCATGTAGAGATAGTGATTATTATTTTACTCCCTCTCTTGATGATTTGCCAGCATATTCAATATGCTGACCTACACGGCTGCAACGTATCATGTTGCAGAGTACTTTTCCGACCAGGAGTGAGGCTACGGTTCTACGCTCAGCGACATGCCCTTGGAGTCGGATGGACTCGTCTACCTGATGCTTCCGCTTAGTCTTCGTTAGATAATCTCATGAGTTTGGCCTTCAGCCACTTTATGGTACTCCATTATTGTAATAAAGTACTCTTTATGAGATTTCGATTAATAAAGCTGTGTGATTGCACTCTTGAATATATACATTATGTACTGTGTGTGTACCAGCATGATCTTCGGATGGTACAGAAACACCAGAGGCTTGACTCGTTGAGTCGGGTCGCTACAGAAATGGTATTCAGAGCACACGCTGACCTTAGGACGTAACCTCTAGGAATGGAAAAGCCTTAGGAAGAAAACTATTTTCTCTAAAATCTTCTATTTCCTCTTCTGATCATTTCTGACTTCTCTCCGATTTTCCAATGTTTAGATGGCCACCTTCACCCCTGTTATGTTCACGGAGTTTTGCCAGCCCGACACCACTATGCCGTTCGGAAAAGAGCTGGTGCAGATCACCAAAGACTTGAGGATTGCTGTGCCGACTATCAGAGGGAAGCCAACTTCATCTTACCCGGAGGATTCATGCTACAGGATCGAGGTGCATATTCCCGGAAGGACATTCGAGCCGCGCACTGAGCCGATGGATTTCAAGTTCATCGCACCCAGCTGGATTCTCGGAAGGGACATGGCGATCCATTGTGCACTCGGACGTATCAAGGATAAATACAAAGGCTGCCCTATTTCTCCAGACCTATTCGTTGTATCCTGGAGAAATGAAGACGGAGACATCATCTCAAGCAAGACCAACGACGCTCTCTTATCTTATGCCCAGACCTTGGAGAAGCACAGCGTAACTCTAGAGTATCACGCGATCAAGGACGCCAAGAAGATCAAGCAACTGTCACTCCGCGAGCTTGAGCTTGAAGATGCAGCCCAGGAAGCCCACTATGAGCATGAGCTGGAAGTGAAGGACTTTCTGGAGCGGATCGAGAAGCTGAAGACTCGAGTTGCATACCTGGAGGAGGAACTGGACATGGGCGAGAACCTTCATCCCGAAGGAGACGTAGCCCCCGTGATCAGCAACGACGAGGACTATGAAGAAAGCTCCACCGAAGGACCCGACACTATGCTATTTTGAGGAGGACACTTAGACTAGACCACCAATTTTTACTTTATCGTTTTACGTTTTAGGCCGATGTTTAGGATTATCGATTTTGTATCCTCGTGTGAACCTTTGTGATGTTTGAATAAAATGTGTGGTGTGATATTTGTGTGTTGCATTCATATGGGTAGTGTAATTCCTCTAGACCATTGTTCTATGCTAATCTCACCCCTCTACAAACATCAGATGCCTCCAAGACGCGCCCCTACCTCCAACTTTCCGCCGGAACTCACCCAGTTGATCCAGCAACAAAACACCCTGATGCAACTGATCATCCAGAACCAGAACAACAACAACCATCATCCACCCCAGACCGACAACTTTTTGGTCCCGACCTCATCCGAGATTCGGAAGAGAAGGTCAAGCTTATTCGTGACCGACTCAAGATAGCTCAGTCCAGGCAGAAGAGTTATGCCGACAGCAAACGCAAGGAAGTAACGCACGAAGTGGGAGACCGAGCATATCTTCGAGTGTCTCCACTTCGAGGAATCAAGAGATTCGGTGTGAAAGGAAAACTAGCACCACGTTTCATTGGCCCCTACAAAATTCTTGAACGTAGAGGCGAAGTTGCATACAAACTGGAACTGCCGGAAGGATTGTCCGGAGTTCATGATGTCTTCCATGTTTCCCAGTTGAAGAAATGCCACGCTGAGATGGCCGATGTTCCGTTGAGAGATACAGTGCCCCTAGAGGCCATACAGCTTGACAGCGATCTGACATATGAGGAGAAACCCGTCCGAATTCTCGAGACCGCCAACAGAGTTACCCGCAGCAAGATCATCAAGTTCTGCAAGGTGTTGTGGAGCCACCACACTGAGGAAGAAGCCACCTGGGAACGAGAAGAGGACCTTCGTCGAGACCACCCGCACCTATTTTCTAGCCAACCCGAATCTCGAGGGCGAGATTCATCTTAAGGTGGGTAGGTTTGTAACATCCCAATTTTCGTAAATTCGGATGTTAATAGATCATTCTTTTGCATCCCATATTTTGTGCATCATTGCGTTCCTCTGAAAAATTTTATCGTTATGTGACTGCAGGCAATTTATCGGAGCGGAGATAATATGACTTCTCCCCTGTGAGTTAAAGTCATCATTTTTGGTTTTTGCAAATTTTTCCAAACTCCGAATTATTTTAGTCGAGTTTTTTTTTCGATCGCGTTGTGTGATCCTAGTGCATAAAACTTTTTTTTAAAGTTGCATTAGGTGGAACTAGGGTTCCTATATATATTATATATATATTAGTTGTATATGTTATTTTGTTTTCTCCTAGTATTCTAGTGCATATACGTATATTAGTACCTACTCTGTTTCTAGTATTTTTGTTAGCTAGGAAAATATTTTTTTTTTTCTGTTTTGTTTTTTTTTCTTTCTTTTTTGTTGCTGCTGTTTGTTTGTTTTTCAAAAAAAAAAAAAACTGCCAGGCCGAGCCACAAGGGCTCAGCCCAGCCCCCATGCATGCACGCATGCACTTTCCATGCATGCACTCCCTCCCCACGTTCTCTCCCTCCCCTTTCCTTATTTCTCTCCTTCCTTCTTTCTCTCCCTCCTTTTCCTTTTACTCCCCACGTTCACCTCTCCCTCTCTTTCCTTTTCTCTCTCCCATGATCTCCTTCCCAAAGTTCTCCCTCTCCTTCCTTTCTACTCTCCTCCCCTAAGCCTATATAAACCCCCCCACCTCCACCTCTCCCCAACCCTAGCCGCCGTCTCCACCGCCGCCTCCACAAGCCGCCGCCGGCGCCTCACCCCACCGCCGCCCTAGCCGCCGCCGCGAGCAGCGGCAGCAGCCCTAAAGCTGCTGCACCTCGGCCTCGCCGCGGAGGAGGAGCCCTCCCCGAACTCTCTCTCCACCACCGCCTCTTCCCCGCGGAGGAGGAACCTCACCGCCGCCGCCCGACGCCCCACCGCCCGGAGCTACTCCCTCCTTCCTCGCCGGCCATCTCCTTTCTTGCCGGTGCAACACCTCCAGCAGCAGGTAGCAACCTCTCTCTCTCTATTTCATGCACTCCATCTCAGCCATTAGAAGCTTGCCACGTGTGCCTCTCATTAGCACTAGCAGTTTCGTAATTTCTGTCCAGATTTCGAAAACAGAAACTTTCAATCTTGTTTTGATCACAACTTTTTATCCCTACGTCCAATGACATTGATTCTTTTTCCAATAGCTCACAAATGTCCTGTAGTTTTCAAAAATATATAATGTTTCTGTGTTTGGAATTTTTAAATACAAGTTAGAGCAGATTTAGTTTAAGCACTGTTTTGCCTATTGCAGGAGTTTGAAAAATGATATTGAGTTGATTCTTTTTGCTACTGTTTTCTAGTGATAAAGCCTTACCGTGGTAGAATTTTCAGAATTTTCCAAGTATTTTTACTAGTGTTTTCAACAGAAACAAGTTTCTGTCCTACCGACGCGCGATAAAATTCTTTTGCGTAGTCGTTTGCCAATCATTGCATGTGATGTTATTTTTACTCGTGGCATGATTGAATTGCTTATGGTGTGCTTTGTGTTTGTATCGGTAGATCATCCAGAGTGCGAAGCGTGTTACTTAGAGACGCTCGAGCAGGACAACTATCATCAAGGCAAGTCATCTTTGATCATGTTATTTTTACCTATGTTTTCAATGCATAGTAGATCACCTTCTTTGCCCTATTTGCATGCTGCCTAGGTACTTGGAAACTTTAGTCATAGGTGTAGTATCATGTGGTAGGAACACCAACACCCCGATACTTGGCCCCGGGACGACAATGTTATATATGCTATGCTCTAGTAGACGGGTTATCGGTTGAGTGTATTCCACGAGTGATGCGAGGTTGATATAATAATCAAGACCGTACTAAGACAAGATATTCAAGACCTCGGACGCAATGCAACACTGGGTGAAGGACGGTTGATCGGCTCCCTGGAAAACCCAGTGGATGCCCGGGATGCTGGAGAGGCCATGTCATCCTGCGGAAAGCTTCACCCAGGCTCAAAGGGACGGACGGAGACTTCAAGACTCAAGGCTTACCTGCACAGCCACAAGTCATTATGGGCTCTGGCTTGGTTGGACAACGCGGCGACTCTGGACAGGCGGTGCTAGCAGATGTAGACGAACGGTAGGAATGGATGGGCACCGACAGGGATTCAGAGGGACCCGTTGAAAGACCATGTTTTGATCATCCGGTATTCAAACACCCTGAAGTGCGAGGACAAACCCGGAGGCGATCAAATCTTGTGGGGAACGTGTGCAAAACTCTGCAGAGTACTCAACCTAATCGATTAGCCGTGTCCACGGTCATGGACAACTTGAGCCGAAGGCATTGCATTTCCCCTAAACTCTCGACACAACTTAATAATGATGTGGGTGTTAACAACTATTCGGGTACGAGAACTGGTTGGCGGAACCATCTCGTTAACAACAAACTATGTAGTAATATTTTGCTTTCAAACCCTTTTGTTGTAGGATAAAACTAGCTTTATGCAAAAACTTAGCTCCACCAGCCAAATATGCATGTAGAGATAGTGATTATTATTTTACTCCCTCTCTTGATGATTTGCCAGCATATTCAATATGCTGACCTACACGGCTGCAACGTATCATGTTGCAGAGTACTTTTCCGACCAGGAGTGAGGCTACGGTTCTACGCTCAGCGACATGCCCTTGGAGTCGGATGGACTCGTCTACCTGATGCTTCCGCTTAGTCTTCGTTAGATAATCTCATGAGTTTGGCCTTCAGCCACTTTATGGTACTCCATTATTGTAATAAAGTACTCTTTATGAGATTTCGATTAATAAAGCTGTGTGATTGCACTCTTGAATATATACATTATGTACTGTGTGTGTACCAGCATGATCTTCGGATGGTACAGAAACACCAGAGGCTTGACTCGTTGAGTCGGGTCGCTACAGTCGAAGGGTGAAAGCAGAGCATCAACGTCCAGCAGGTCTTTTGCATGTTGAGATGGAAGTTCGACCACGTTGAGATGGACTTCGTCACCGAGTTTTCTAAGTCCAAGAAAGCTAACGATGCCATCTTTGTCGTCATCGACAAGTTGAGCAAAGTCGCTCATTTCCTTCCAGTCAAGGAGTCTATCTTGGCAGCTCAGCTTGCAGAGCTGTATACGTCAAGGGTAGTCTCATTGCATGGTGTTCCAATGCTGATTTCTTCGGATCGAGGAAGCATCTTTACTTCCAAGTTCTGGGATTCAATTCAGTCTACGATGGGTACGAAGATTCGATTCAGTACACCCTTCCATCCTCACACTAGTGGGTAAGATGTGAGAGTCAATCAGGTCCTCGGGATATGCTAAGAGCCTGTGTCAATTCCTTTGGCATGAAGTGGGAAGACTGCCTACCTTTTGCTGAGTTTTCATATAACAACAGCTATCAGGCAAGTTCAGGAAAAGCTCCGTTCGAGATTCTCTATGGCAGGAAGTGTCATACCCCGCTCAATTGGTCAGAGACTGGTGAGCGTCAGATACTTGGGAATGACATGATTGCTGAAGCAGAATAAATGTGTCGTGTCATTCGGGATAATCTCAAAGCAACGTAGTCCCGTCTAAAGAGCTACTACGATAGCAAGCATCGTGACATTGTTTATCAGCTCGATGACTTTGTTTATCTGAAAGTGCTCCTATGAAGGGCACTCAGCGTGTCGGCATCAAAGGAAAGCTTGCTCCTCGTTTTGTTGGTCCTTTCAGAATTGTTGGCAAGAGAGGCGACCTTGCATATCAATTAGAGCTCCCTTCAAACTTCTCAAATGTGCATGACGTGTTTCATGTCTCTCAGCTCCGGAGATGCTTCAAGACTCCCGAGCGCACAGTTGATCTTCAGGATATCGACCTTCAACCCGACCTATCCTACCATGAGCATCCAGTTGCAGTCCTTGACGCGACTGAGCGCAAGACCCAAAATAAGTCAATCAAGTTTCTCAAGGTGCAATGGTCACATGATTCCGACAAATAGGCCACTTGGGAGCGCGAGGATAACATCCGTTCTGATGTAACAAATCCTTTCCATATTTGGTCCTAGATCTCGGGTCGAGATCTTCTTGTAGTGTGGGAGAGTTGTAACAGCCCAGATGTAATCCTTTCCATATTTGGATCCTTTCCTATTTTTATGAACCATGTTTTGGGTGTTATACAAAGTTTATCATTTCATGTGGCTTCATTTCATGTCATCATCTTGCATCATGGCATCCTCATCAAATGCATTGCTTTCATTCTTGTGTTGCTAGTTGATCCATCATGGTAATGATAGCTTGCCTTGAGTGGTGTGAAATGATGTGATGTTTTCAAACATAGCTTTCCAACTATGCTTTTCAAATCAATGCAAAGCCCTTCCCCCTTTGTATTTTAAACTTGTGAGTTATACTTTGATTGAACCTGTTTTTAAAATGTTAAACTTCTAGAGTATTTAATTGTGATTGAGGGGGTAACTCTCATTGCTATATTAGCCTTTAGGTCCATAGGGTTTTTATTAATAACAACCTTACAAATTCCTGTTTTTAATTATAATTTATTTGTTCTAAAACTTTGGTTTGTATTTTATTTAAATAGGGCAAAAATCCCTCAACCCATAGATATTTTTATTTTTCTAAACAAACCCTTCTACTTGTTCCTGTCAGTTTTTGTTTGTTGCTGTTATTTTAAAAAGAAAACTCCTTTTATTTCTTTCCAGCCAGGCGCCAGAGAGCCCATGTGGGCCGGCTACCTCCTTCTCCACCTGGGCCTCGCCTCCTTTTCTCGCCTGATTGGCCTTCTCCCCGTCCCTCTTCTTCTTTCTCTGACGTCGTTCGCCCCTTTCCCCTCCTTTCAATCAGAGAGCGTCGGCGTGTGAGAGAGCTCGCCATCGTGGCACGGACGCCAACACCGTCAATCAGCGCCTATTTAGCCCCCCTCGGTGTCCGAGCCCCCTAGGGTTCCCTCTCTCCGCCTCCACCTCCTTCTCCCTCCTTCCCCCTCTCAGGTATGCTTCAGAGAGATAGCGGTTTCACAGAGAGCCTAGGCCGTCGATCCCCGCCGTTCTCCTCGTCGCCGGCAGCCTCCCCCACGGCGTCCGAGGCATCTGCGAGGATGCTGGGTGCTACCTCTTGAGCCTGCTTTGGTTTTCCCTCGAAGAGGAAAGGTGATGCATCACAGTAGCAGTAAGTATTTCCCTCAGTTTGAGAACCAAGGTATCAATCCAGTAGGAGTATCAAGGCAAGTCTCCAAAGTACCTGCGCAAAAACAAACAAACTTGCACCCAATGCTACAAAGGGGTTGTCAATCACTTCACGATTGATTGCAAGGTGAGATCTGAAGGCAAAAAGTGCAACAAAGTGAAAGTGTAGAGCTGAAAATATGAAGTGAAGTAGACCCGGGGGCCATAGTGTTCACTAGAGGCTTCTCTCATGATAGCAAGTATTACGGTGGGTGAACGAATTACTGTCGAGCAATTGATAGAACCGCGCAAAGTCATGATGATATCTACGGCAATGATCATACATATAGGCATCATGTCGGAGACAAGTAGACCGATACTTTCTGCATCTACTACTATTACTCCACACATCGACCGCTATCCAGCATGCATCTAGTGTACTGAGTTCATAACAAACAGAGTAATGCCTTAAGCAAGATGACATGATGTAGAGGGATAAGTTCATGCAATAGATATGAACCCCATCTTTTTAGCCTTGATGGCAACAACATGATATGTGCCTTGCTACCCGTTTTTTCACTGGGTGAGGACAACGCATGGTATGAACCCAAAACCAAGCACTTCTCCCATTGCAAGATTTATAGATCAAGTTGGCCAAACGAAACCCACAACTCGAAGAGAATTACAAGGATACTAAATCATGCATATAAGAGAGATCAGAGGAAACTCAAATAACATTCATAGATAATCTGATCATAAATCCACAATTCATCGGATCTCGACAAACACACCGCAAAAGGAGATTACATCGGATAGATCTCCATGAAGATCATGGAGAACTTTGTATTGAAGATCCAAGAGAGAGACGAAGCCATCTAGCTACTAGCTATGGACCCGAAGGTGTGTGGTGAACTACTCACGCATCATCGGAGAGGCAATGGTGTTGATGCAGAAGCCCTCTGTGTCCGAATCCCCCCTCCGGCACGGCACCAGAACGTGCCCCAGATGGGATCTTGCGGAGACAGAAGCTTGTGGCGGCGGAAAAGTATTTTCGTGGCTCTCTTCCGTGGTTTCAGAGTTTTAGGGAATTTATAGGCGAAAGAAGTAGGGGAGGGGAGACACAGGGGGCCCACATAGCTGCGAGGCCCCCCCTAGGCCGGGCCTGGGTGGCTTGTGACCTCCTCCGAGGTCCCCTCCCTTGGTTCTCAAGTTTCCTGCGTGTCTTCTGTTATGGAAAAATCATTCCGCGGGTTTCTTTTCCGTTTGTACTCCGTTTAATATTCTCCTCTGAAAAAGGTCAAAAACACGGAAAAAACAGGAATTGGCACTTGGCACTGAGTTAATAGGTTAGTCCAAAAAAAGATATAAAATAGCATATTCATGCATACAAAACATCTAAAGTTGACAAGATAATAGCATGGAACCATAAAAAATTATAGATACGTTGGAGACGTATCAAGCACCCCCAAGCTTAACTCCTGCTCGTCCTCGAGTAGGGAAGTGATAAAGACTGATTTTTTGATGTGGAATGCTACCTAATCATATTTGTCCTTTGTAACTTCTTTCTCGTGGCATGAATGTTCAGATCCGTAAGAATCAAAACAACAGTTTACTATTGACATGAAAACAATAGTACTTCAAGCATATTAGCAAAGTGATCATGAACTTTTGAAATAACAAGGCCAAAGAAAGTTATCCCTGTAAAATCATAAAGTCTGGCTATGCTCCATCATCCCCACACAACGAATTTAAATCATGCACAACCCCGGTATTGGCCAAGTAATTGTTTTCGCACTCTTACTTTCTCAAACTTTTTCAACTCTCACGCAATACATGAGCGTGAGCCATGGATATAGCACTATAGGTGGAATAGAGTGTGGTGGAGGTTGTGAGGCAAAAAGGAGGAGATGGTCACATCGACTTGGCGTATTAATGAGCTATGGAGATGCCCATCAATAGGTATCAATGTGAATGAGTAGGGATTACCATGCAACGGATTCATGAGAGCTATAAGTGTGTGAAAGCTCAAAAGGAGAACTAGTGGGTGTGCACCCAACTTGCTTGCTCACGAAGGCCTAGGGCAATTTTGAGGAAGCCCATCATTGGAATATACAATCCAAGTTATATAATGAAGATTCCCACTAGTATATGGAAGTGTCAAAACAAGAGACTCTCTATCATGAAGAACATGATGCTATTTTGAAGCACGAGTGTGGAAAAACATAGTAGCATTGTCCCTTCTCTCTTTTTCTCTCTTTTTTTGGTAGGCATCGTTGGCCTCTTTTTTTTATTTCCTCACATGGGACAATGCTTTAATAATGATGATCATCACACTTTTATTTACTCACAACTCAACACTTAGAGCAATGATGACTCTATAGGAAATGCCTCCGGTAGTGTACCGGGATGTGCAACGATCTAGCTTAGCGTATGACGTTGAAACATCTCGCTAGCTATCTTACAATCATACAATGGCAATATGAAAGTGACAACACAAGTCATGAGACAGAACGATGGTAGTTGCATGGCAATATATCTCAGAATGGCTATGAAATTGCCATAATAGGTAGGTATGGTGGCTGTTTTGAGGAAGGTATATGGTGGATTTGTGCACCAGCAAAAGTTGCGCGACACTAGAGAGGCTAGCAATGTTGGAAGGTGAAAGTGCATCTATACCATGGACTCACATTAGTCATGAAGAACTCATATACTTTTTGCGAAAGTTTTATTAGTAATCAAAACAAAGTGCTAAACACATACTCCTAGGGGAAGGGTTGGTAGGTGTTAACCATCGCGTGATCCCGACAGCAACACAAAGGATGACAGTCAATAAATCAATTATGCTCCGACTTCCTAACATAGCGGTTCACCATACGTGCATGCTACGGGAAACACTAACTTCAACACAAGTAATTCAAGATTCACAACACCCTACTAACATAACTCTAATATCACCAAATCCACGTCTCAAAAGTAATTGAGAGGAATCAAACTTCTCTTTACTAATCAATGCACATGAACATGGAAGTTTTTATTATGTCCTCTTTGGATGCCTATCATCTTTAGGACTCTTTCATAGCACAAGCTAATTACCAGGTTACTCAGAGAGAGCACTCTCAAAAAGATATAAGTGAAGATCGAGAGTTTTTATTTATCCAAAATATGACACTGCCGTGCTCTAAAAAGATCTTAGTGAAGCACTAGAGCAAAGTTATCTAGCTCAAAAGAAATAAGTGAAGCACATGCGAGCTAAATTGCCTAACTCAAAAGATATAACCGAAGCTCAATGAGTATTCTAGAAAATTCACGATGAGTGCATGTCTCTCTCAAAACGTGTGCAGAAAGGATGATTGTGACACAACAAAAGGAAAGACTCCTATAATACACGACGCTCCAAGCAAAACACATACCATGTGGTGAATAAAAATATAGCTCCAAGTAACGTTACCGATGGATTGAAGACGAAAGAGGGGATGCCTTCCCGGGGCATCCCCAAGCTTAGGATTTTTTGTGTCCTTGAATTTGGCTTGGGATGCCTTGGTCATCCCCAAGCTTGAGCTCTTTCCACTCTTTATCGCATTGTGCATGAGAACATCACCCATAACTTGAAAACTTCACAACACAAAACTTTAACAGAAACTCGTGATATCATTAGCATAAGAAAACAAACTACATATTCTTTAGGTACTGTAGTAAACTTGATTTCTATTTATATTGGTGTTATATTACTGTATTCTCACTTTTCCATGGCTAGTACCCCGCGATACTATCCATACTTTCATCAAAATAAGCAATCAACACAAAAACAGAATCTGTCAAAAACAGACCAGTGTGTAGAAATATGTATACTTCGTATACTTCTGGCATCTCAAAAATTCTGAAAACTTATGAAAATTAGGGAAATTTTCATAAACCAGCATAAAAAAGAATCAACTCAAAAGCTCATTATGGATAAGAATGAAAAATATTTTCGTGACCACAAAGTTTCTGTCTTTTTCGGCAAGATCAAACAACCATCACTAAAACTAGTCATAAAGGTTCCACTTGGCTCAAACACAAAAAGAAACACAAAATACACAATCATAAAAGAATTAAGATGGTGTGGACACAACAAAACGGAAAGCAAAAAAGCAAAGATAAATTCATTGGGTTGCCTCCTAACAAGCGCTATTGTTTAACACCCTTAGCTAGGCTTAAGGCGATAGAATCACGTATTGTCGGCTTTGGTGCTCAAACCATAAGTAGACCTCATCATGGATTCATAAGGCTATCTTATTTTCTTTCTAGGAAAATGTTCCATGCCCTTCTTTAATGGAAATTGAAATCTAATATTCCCTTCCTTCATATCGATGATAGCACCAATAGTCCTTAGGAAAGGTCTACCAAAAATGATAGGACATGTCGGATTGCAATCAATATCAAGCACAATGAAATCTACGGGTACATAGTTCCTATTTGCAATAATAAGAACATCATTGATCCTTCCCATGGGTCTCTTAACAGTAGAATCCGCAAGATGCAAATTAAGAGAGCACTCATCAATATCATTGAAGCCTAGGACATCACATAAAGACTTTGGAATAGCGGAAACACTAGCACCCAAATCACACAAAGCATTGCATTCATAGTTTTTTATCTTGATTTAGATAGTAGGTTCCCACTCATCATGAAGTTTTATAGAAGTAGAAACTTCCAAGTCAAGTTTCTCTTCAAGAGATTTCATCATAGCATCGACGATATGATCGGCAAAGGCCTTATTTTGGCTATAAGCGTGTGGAGAGTTTAGCATGGATTGCATAAAGGAAATACATTCAATCAAAGAGCAACTATCATAACTGAATTCCCGGAAATCCAAAGTAGTAATTTCATTACTACTCAAAGTTTTGATATCCCCTACTCCACTTTCAATGCTTTTAGCATCAAGATAGATAGACTCCAAATCCTTCGGGCGTTAAAGTGGATTCATATCCAGCCCCATCATCATTAGGATTGACATTAGAAAACAAGGATTCAATGGGAGTTACACCAAGCACTTTATGATCTTCGTGATTCTCATCACGAGAACACACCTTTTTAAGCCATTCATGTCTAGCACGAATTTGGGCGGTTCTTTTTTTACTCTCATTCATGGAAACATGCGTAGCTTTTAAAGTTTCATCCATATTGATCTTGGGAGGAGCACATCTCAATTTCAAAGCATCAACATCAAGAGACATTCTATCAACGGTCCTAGCCAAGTAATCAATTTTGAGCATTTTTTCTTCTATGGATGCATTGAAAATCTTTTGCGAGTTGATAAACTCCTTAATATTACTCTCAAGATCATAGGGTAATTTATTATAGTTCCCATGAGCATTGTTGTAGTAATTGCCAAAGTTATTAGAGGGATTACTAGGAAAAGGCCTAGGAATAAAGTTTCCTCTATAAGCATTGTTGTTGCCAAAATTATTCCTACCAACAAAATTAATATCCAAGCTCTCAGGGCTATTCTCAATCAAGGAAGACAAAGGCATATCATTTGGATCTAGAGGAGCACCTTTACTAGCAAAAAATTTCATTAACTCATCCATCTTAGCACTCAAAGTGTTAATTTCTTCTATAGCATGCACTTTTTTACTAGTAGGTGACCTTTCAGTGTGCCATTCAGAATAGTTTGTCATGATATTGTCTATGAGTTTTGTGGATTCTCCTAATGTGATTTCCATGAAAGTTCCACCGGAGGCGGAATCCAAGATATTTCTGGAAGCAAAATTCAAACCAGCATAGAAGATTTGTATAATCATTCAAAGACTCAAGCCATGAGCGGGACAATTTCTAAGCATCATTTTCATTCTCTCCCAAGATTGTGCAACATGTTCATGATCTAGTTGCTTAAAATTCATGATATCATCACGGAGAGAGATAATCTTAGCCGGTGGAAAATACTTGGATATATAAGCATCTTTACACTTGTCCCAAGAATCAATACTATTTTTGCGAAAAGATGAAAACCATTTTTTTCCTCGATCTCGCAACGAGAACGGAAATAGCTTCAATTTAATCACATCATTATCCACATCTTTCTTCTTTTGCATATCGCATAACTCAATGAAGGTATTAAGATGGGATGCGACATCTTCACTAGGAAGGTTGGAAAATTGCTCTTTCATAACAAGATTCAGCAAAGCAGCATTGATTTCATATAATTCCGCACTAGTGGCGGGAGCAATCGGAGTACTAATAAAATCATTATTATTAGTATTTGAGAAGTCACAAAGTCTGGTGTTTTCAGTCATGGTGACTTCAGCAAGCAGACAAGCACAAAAGCGAACAGAAGGCAAGCGAAAGAAAAGGGCGAACGAAAACGGCAAATATTTTTGTAATTTTTGTTTTTCAGAAGTGGGGGAGAGGAAAACAAGAGGCAAAAAAGTAAATTCAAGAGATGATTTTGCAACAGTTACATGGATAAGCTTCACTTAGAATAGTCCCCGGTGCGAGAAATTGACACGTTGGAGGAAGACTATTCTTGACTTGATACTCCCCAACAACGATGCATGAAATTCTTCTTGCTACCTCTTGAGCTTGCCTTGGTTTTTCCATTGAAGAGGAAATGGTGATGCAGCACAGTAGCAGTAAGTATTTCCCTCAGTTTGAGAACCAAGGTATGAATCCAGTAGGAGTATCAAGGCAAGTCTCCAAAGTACCTGCCAAAAACAAACAAACTTGCACCCAACACTAGAAAGGGGTTGTCAATCCCTTCACGGTTGATTGCAAGGTGAGATCTGAAGGCGGAAAGTACAACAATGTGAAAGTGTATAGCTGAAAATATGAAGTGAAGTAGACCCCGGGGACATAGTGTTCACTAGAGGCTTCTCTCATGATAGCAAGTGTTACGGTGGGTGAACGAATTACTGTCGGGCAATTGATAGATCCGCGCAAAGTCATGATGATATCTAAGGCAATGATCATACATATAGGCATCATGTCCGAGACAACTAGACCGATACTTTCTGCATCTACTACTATTACTCCAGACATCAACCGCTATGCAGCATGCATCTAGTGTATTGAGTTCATAACAAACACAGTAATGCCTTAAGCAAGATGATATGATGTAGAGGGATAAATTCATGCCATAGATATAAACCCCATCTTATTACCCTTGATGGCAACAACACGATACGTGCCTCGCTACCCCTTCTGTCACTGGGTGAGGACACCGCACGGTATGAACCCAAAACCAAGCACTTCTCCCATTGCATGAATTGTAGATCAAGCTGGCCAAACAAAACCCACAACTCGAAGAGAATTACAAGGATACGAAATCATGCATATAAGAGAGATGAGAGGAAACTCAAATAGCATGCATAGATAACCTGATCATAAATCCACAATTCGTCGGATCTCGACAAACCCACCGCAAAAGAAGATCACATCGGATAGATCTCCATGAAGATCATGGAGAACTTTGTATTGAAGATCCGAGAGAGAGAGGAAGCCATCTAACTAGTAGCTATGGACCCGAAGGTCTGTGGCGAACTACTCACGCATCATCGGAGAGGCAATGGTGTTGATGAAAAAGCCCTCCATGTCCGAATCCCCCCTCTGGTAGGGCTCCAGAACGTGCCCCAGATGGGATCTTGCGGAGACAGAATCTTGCGGCGGCGGAAAAGTATTTTCGTGGCTCTCTTCCGTGGTTTCAGACTTTTAGGGAATATATAGGCGGAAAAAGTAGGGCAGGGGAGCCAGAGGGGCCCACAAGCTTGCTAGGCCCGCCTCCCTAGGCCGCGCCTGGGTGGCTTGTGACCTCCTCTGAGGTCCCCTACCTTGGTTCTCAAGTTTCCTACGTGTCTTTTGTTATGGAAAAAATCATTCCGCGGGTTTGTTTTCCATTTGGACTCCGCTTAATATTCTCCTCTGAAAAAGGTCAAAAACACGGAAAAAACAGGAACTGGCACTTGGCACTGAGTTAATAGGTTAGTCCCAAAAAAGATATAAAATAGCATATTCAAGCATACAAAACATCCAAAGTTGACAAGATAATAGCATGGAACCATAAAAAATTATAGATATGTTGGAGACGTATCACCGTGTCCTTCCCCAGCCTGTTCCCGTCGCTAGCGTGGCAGGTCCTCTCCTGTGCTTCGCTCCCCGCGTCAGCCTCGTCGGCGTCGGAGCAGATCGGGCGTATCGACGACGCCTCGCCCTCTTCTTCCTCGTTGCGGCACGAGGCGCGTCACCGAGACCCTCAAGGTGAACCTCTCATAGTCCTCCTCCCTCTCCTTCACCGTTTCACACCGTCGAGCCCTCGTCATTGGCCTCTGCTGTAGCCGCCGTTGCCGTAGGAAGCTGCGTCGTCGCGTCGTCGCAGTGGGCCTCCTCCCAGGGAGCTAGCCATTGGAATGGAACCCCTAGGGTTCCCTCTTCCCCGCGTGGTAGCCGCCTTAGGAATTAGTCGCAGGAGAGCCGCCGGAGTGCCTACCCTGTTTTGGTCGCCGTCGTAGTACGTAGTAGAGCAGAGGGGCTGCTCAAAAGAGCACCACTCCCTCTCTGTTAGGATCACTCACCTCAGCTCAGTGGCAACCGAGCCTGGCGCGTCGCTAGCGTCGTTGGTTCAAGTCCCCTCGAGCGCCTTCCTTTTTTCGTTTCTTTCGCGAGTTGCAGGGCAGGCGCCAGAGAGGGCTTACCTTGCTTAAGGCCCCCTCTCTGGTAAGCGCCGAAGCCGTAGCCCAGTGGTGTGTGCCTATGGTGGCACCAAGGGGGTTGTGGGTTCGAACCCCACACTCTCCCCTTTTTGTTGTTGATTTCATTCTTTTCTTTTCCTGTTATATTTTGTTTGTGTTGTTTCATTTTACATTAGGTAGTGTGCTTGTAGTTTCTTTCACTCATATAGCACTAGGTTGTAGTGTATGTGTGTGCAAAAGGATGTTGTGTGTGTGTGCATGAGTGTGCACATACACTTGTGCAAGAGGGCCTAATCCCTCATGTTTTCAAATAGCCATGTGGTGTGGTGTGAGTAGTTGTTGTGTGTGTGCATTTGTAGATTTAGATGGTGTGGTGTATGTGTGTGCACATGTGTGTGTGAGTGCATGACCACATTTATCTATGCTAGTGTGACCGTGTTAGTGAGTCCATGCTATGCCTAGATAGGTTGTTCTTGTCCTAGTGTATGTGTGTGTGTAGGTGATGCAATATGTGCTAGTTTTCACATGTGATGATAGACAATTGTAGCTTATAGGATTCTATGTGATATTTTCAAGCTAGCTTTGTGCATTGTTGTTACATGCAAGTACCCATGTATGATATATGATTTTGGGGTATAATCATCCCAGGAATCCATTGGTGCAGTCAGATTTCACTTTAGAGCAACTTCATAAAACTGTTATTTTCTGATATGATGCCATGTTTAGAGCTTTACATTAGGTGGTGCTATGGCCCATTGTGGATGACTCCATGATGGAATGGTAGTGGGTGAACCCCTCTACAGCATGGGGTCTTTGTTTTGTTCTTAGAGATTTGCATGCACCTATTGTGCCATGTCAAAGTGGATACTTGAATGAATCTATCAAACTTGTGAAAACCTTTGAATTTCACTAAGTCTGGGAATCTGATGTTATTTTCTTCCCCTATTGTCTTGTGTGAATTTGCTCCTGTGTTGGAAATTAGCCCATGCAACAAACTAATGGTTGTGAGCTTTTATGCTTGTTTATCTCCCTGCTAAATTTCATGCTTATACACTTCCTGTAGATATCATTTTGGATGCTGCCAAAATGCTTCAGAGCATAAGTAGCCGGTGAAGATGTGTGATTTTCACTAAGTCCCAGAAAGTGTGATATTTTGTCCAAGTTGGTGTCTATAGATCTGCTCATGGGTGATTCATTTGCATTAGCTTCTTGTACAGGGTTGTAGAGCTTTTGGATGGCTTCTGTCTCATATCTTTTTTGATTCATTTAGATGGTTGTAGCTACTTTAAATATTGTCGACAAACTGCCATGTTGCTATTGGAAACAGATGTATGTTTGTATTGTTTTGAAGCTTGTGTGGGCATTGTTGATGGTGTGGTGTGTTCCCATGCACCACCCCACTTATAATTTGTTGCTTGATTATATGGAAACCTGGTAACACTAGGGAGTGCCCATTGGAGTATGTTTGTGGCTGATTTGAACCATAGGTTCTCGTAACTTGTTTTGTAGTTTCCGGTTGAACCGTGGCTCCGTTCTCTACGTTCTTTATATGTTTTTGCATCATTTTCTCGTGATGCACATGCTCATGCCATATTCATGCATGTCATGATAACTTAATATGAGGTTCTGTCCAGATTTCAATTAACTCAACTAATGCATATGAAAGTGACTAGAATAGTGATGCATGCTTCCTTCTTCACACATGCATCATACTGATTGTTGCATTATGTCTTGCCGGTGTTCATTGGCTGTTATCTTATCTTGGTAGCATCAGGAAAGGAGAGCGAGTACATGGATTCTGGAGAGTACGTGCAGGAAGATCAAGAGCAGTTCCAAGCTGAAGACATCACATGCAAGATAACCGTGACCTTGACACCGTATCTAGCTTTGTTATGCTTAGCATCATGTTTCCTTCGTTACATGCTCGCTGCCTACCACTTGATATAATGCCACCTGTCTTTGCCATGAACCCCAAACACCTCCCTCTCCTAGCAAATGTTGTTTGGCTAAGTAGGCTTGCTCAACCTCTAATGAGTAACTTTGCTAGTTGCAGGTGCCAGTTGTCCCATGTGATAACATGGGTATTTGATATCATTATGATTAACCTGCTATTTAATTAATGCACCTATATACTTTGTAAATAACAGAAGGCCTAGCCTTTTGCCGGGTGATTTGTTCGGTTGTTGTCGCCTTAGTTTCGGTTACCGGTGTTTGATTCCATAACTGATCGCTCCTAACACGTTCGGGGTTGTTATGGGGAACCCCTTGATAAATCATGTAGTGTTAAGGCTTGTTCGTCAGGACCCAACATTGGTTTTAATCTGCTAATAACCTAATAATAATTTTCATAGGGAATAGCTACCCCAAGGAATTAATCAACAACCCGGGCCAGTACTCCTTATGAGTGTTGGTCCAAACTGAGCAGACTAGGGGGCCACCCCGGGGCTACTCGAGGTTTGGTTTAACCCATAGTGTGATTCATCCGTCATGTCCGGAGACTGAGATACGCGGCTCTTATCGGGGTCATCGACACGACGGGAGGTCCTGCTAGATTTGTCTTACCTTAGAGATATATCTTGTGTATAGTAATTCCGGTGAAACTTTGGGTCTCCTCAAAGTTGAGGTTTTCCTTGAAGGAATTCGATGAGATCACGAGTTTCGTGATAGAGGATTACTTTGCTGCTCGTGGCAGTTTGTGAAGGCTAGTTGGAGCACCCCTGCAGGGTTTAATATTTCGGAAAGCCGTGCCCGCGGTTATGTGGAAAATGTGGATATTTTGTTAACACCCGGTTCTAGACAACTTCAAGTAAGTCTAATAAAACTGCCAACTATGTGTGTAACCATGAATGTCTCCTTCGGAGATCGTTCTCCAATCGAGAACATGGTGGGGTTATGTTTGACGTAAGTAGGTGTTCAGGATCACTTAGTGATCAATCTAGTCTTTGATCGCTCGCGTAGACCACCATATGATTACTCTGATCATCGTAAGGTAGCCACCATATAGACTTATGTTGCCGCAAACCCATACACTTAACCTTCCTCACCCAATAATTTGGCTAGATTCGATACCAAGGTCATTCGATTGCTGAGTCCCCGTGGCTCATAGATTACTACAAACCCCAACAGGTACAGGTACGCCCGACGCAGGAGATCCTGATGACAACCAGCTGAAGTGGGAGTTCGATGAGGACTCTGGCCGTCTGTACGTGATCTATCCGTAGGAATGAGGCCATGGTCATGATCGTGGGCCAGCATGCGGGATGTCATAGTTTTACTTGTTTCATGTTGTCCATAGCGGGACTAAACTATGCTCTGAATAATGTGTGTCTGTAAGCTCAATGATATACTCTTATCAGATGGCAAGTGTATGCCCTACTTGTCACTCTTTCAGTTATGTAATGTTATGATTACCTCGCTTGCTAAATGTTTAGATGCGCCCCTTTCCCTTTTGAGGCCTCACCCCCAAAAATAGAAAATGGCTGCATCTTAGTCGTTACAGTGAGTCAGAGTACAAAAGTGCCTGGTTCCACACGCAAATTTTGAGCAGCCCATTTTGACACATCATCAGCAATGTTGTTCTCCGCACGGGGGACATGCTCCATTTGCAGAACATCAAAATGTTCCTCCAACTTCCTCACTTCATCGATGTATGCTTCCATCGGAGGACTCTGGTATTCACTTGGAGCACAACCAGTTGGGAATCCGCTCAGACTATCAATTTCCTGATACCAAGGTCGGCTCCTATCCGTAGTCTGACAAGCAATCCTTCATACTCACATGTGTTGTTGGCTGATATCTCTCATGGAAAGTGCATCCCTATCATGTACTTGAGTTGCTCCCCAGTGGGTGCGACAAGAAGCACTCCCGCACCAGCGCCTTGCATCAAAAAAGCCACGTGAAAGTAGATGATCCAATCTTGAGGCGCTTCTTTTCCAGGAAGGAGTTTTTCTATGATTTCTTCTTATGGTGTTGGCGTCCATTCAGCAATGAACTCTGCTAGGGCTCTGCTCTGTATGTTTGATGTGCCATCAAAACTTAGATCAAAGCTAGCCAGTTCCAGAGCCCACTCAACAATCCTACTGTTGCCCCCGGGTTCCTAAGTATATGCTGCAGTGGGAGGCGGGTGATGACGATGATGTGGTGCGCTTGGAAGTAGTGGCACAGCTTCCGGGAGGTCATGAGAAGGTCGAAGAGTAGTGATGAGGACATCAATACCATTGCTACACCCACAGCACCAGCTGCTATACATACTGGACCAGTTACTAGAGCTCGTGCACGCCAATTGAATTACCAGGTACTTTCGTTTATTGGGAATACTTCTAATGTTCATGAACATATGATGCTGCCTAAGTTAGATACTTTTGTTGTTCTCATGAATGAAGGACCTAGCATGGACAAGAAGGATATCCGTTGGAGCGGGATGAAGCATGGCAAACAAGGGGCACGCGCGGGAGAGAACAATGGAGCTTCCCTTGGTGATTTCCGCACTTTAAAGCCACCATAAGGAGAGCATGAAGACTTTGGACGAAATATTCAAGACCCCACTTTATTAATTTCGTCCATAGGCTATTATAGGTGTTGCGCCACCTTATTTTTGGGCCAGGCCCATGTAATTTCGAAATACCATAATATAGGCTATTTTTAGAGTCCGTATGTGTGGGGAAACCGAGACTAGGGCTGTTTTCGGAACCCTTCCCCAAGGGTTACGAAATTGCCTCTCTTTTCCCTCATATATACAGCCCTTAGGGCACCGTTTAGACTTGGGTTTTGTTTAGATTTCAAGTTCGCCATAGCTGCAACTTCGCGTTCTTCGTTTGTGTTCTACGACCAGACAAAGACGTCACAGAACCCCACCTTCATCAATAAAGCTTTTCTCTTATATTCGCAATATCCTGATTGCAATCTTGGTTTCTTGCTTGTTCTTCGTTTGCGTGCAGGAAACAGACCCTCGTGGTCAGGTTGATCGTGCTCCGGCGTGATCAATAACCTCTCGGAGTTGGTTTAGCGATTGCTAAGGCGCGACGTCCTCACACGTTCGTAGTCGGATCGTCAAAGTCTACTCCATCTAAACGATATCCACGATCTCATCGAAAGACAGGGACAACTTCGCCTCTATCAAGTAGTTTATGTATCCTAGAGTACCTTGACCTAGCTCCTACAGGTGAGAGCTGACAAAGTATACTCGCCACTGCACCATCTTCTTTCTTTGCACAACCTACCATCCTACCTCTTGTGCTGCATCTTTGTTGTTGGATCCTTGGCTTGCCGGGGATGCCCCTCGTTCGCCATTCACGAGCTTAGGACCTGCTGCCTTGTCTTCCTTAGCTTCCCTCTCTGCCACTAGTGCAGTGCTAACCACTTGGTTCGTCGCTGCTAGATATAGCAGCAACGACTCCTCTCGTTTAGGTGCAAATTGGATTGGCGGAGAGGACAAGTATTCCTTCAGATCTCCTGGCACCGCCTCCGCTTCCGGAGTCCATGTCATTGGACCTGCCTTCTTCAAGATCGTGAAGAATGGGAACAAACTCTCCACGGATTCCGAAATAAACCGACTGAGGGCGGCGATGCAGCCCACCAAGCGGCGTACGTCCTTCATGCGGTTAGGAGCTTCTAATTGTTTGACTCATTTAATCTTGGTGCACGCTTTCCAGAGCACTTTTTAGGCCAAAATTTCGAGGGGTGAAATTTCTTTTTTCCCTATCGTTTTGTTAGGTTTTTTAAAGAGTTTTGAGACCCTCGCCATCATAGTGATTTTTTCGCATTTTTTTGGCCGCCGCAGCCCCGCACCGCTACAAAAAAAAAAAAAGTGTCCACAAAAAATTTCGTCCCTATCCTGTTTTTAGTCCTTGGGAAGAGTTTTGAGCCACTCGCCATTATAGTGATTTCCTGAAGAAAAAAAAAAAAAGAAAAAAGAAAAAATCAGAGTGGCTCTTCCCTTGATTAGTACGTGTCGTCGTGACTTCGTTGGTGTTCTAGGCTCGCGTCTCTAGTACGATCTAGCCTAGGACCAGCACGGTACCGTCGTTGAGCGTCTTTTCAATTTTGCATCTCTGAACTGATTATAGCTGACCCTTCTTGCTACCATATTATAAGCCTTCCCAGCTCCACATACATCTCCATCGTGTGTTTGACACCACCTGGCAATCGCTATATCCAACCTTCGAGAGTTTTGACTACACCGGTTGCCGATCGCCACCTGCTGCTGGGTAAGAATTTGTAAGAAATTGAGATTTGCTTGACAGATTTGTGACACACCACCACCACTTCCTAGTAGTCTGTAGGGTCATATTTTGCTGTGTTCCTATTGCTGCTAACCATGCCAGGATCACACGACGAGGAGATCGACTGGGAGAACCTGACCAACCAGGAGCTTTATGATAAATTTCAGCAAATGATGTCTCAGCAGGTACAGGGTTTCCTAACAACCTTTGGAGAGGCCATGGAAAAGCTGGACGGTATGGAGCAGAAATTCGACACCAAGATGAATGCCAAGTTCAATGAGGTGCTTGCCAGATTACCACCACCAGCTATAGCTTCTGTTCCCCTTCAACCACAACAACGGCGACGACCGGGACGCGTGCCTCTCGGCCACGTGCAGCCTTTTATTGGTCTTGATCCTCCAACTGCTGCTGCTGGTGCTGGTGCTGGTGCTGCTGCTGCTGCTGCTGCTGAGGTTTCTACGGCTGAGCAGCATGATGATTATGATGATGATTACGATGGTGATTACGATGCTGAGGGAGAGCATGCTCCAGTTCAGCACGGGGAACAACAACCACCACCACGACAAGCCGCCGGTCGTCCACATGGATACAACCGCAACGGTAGGGATGCACCACACCCTCAGGTACGGGATCACGACCATCTCCCTAAAGTTAAATTGAATATTCCTAGTTTTGATGGTCGCTATGTTCCTGATCTATATCTTACTTGGGAGTTAGAAACAGAACAACGTTTTACATGCTTGCAATTTCCTGAAGATAGACGTGTGGCTGCTGCTGTTTGCTCTTTCACTAGTTTTGCTTGTGTTTGGTGGTCTGAATATTGTCGAATACATCATGCTAATATTCCAGCTACTTGGGCTGCTTTGAAAACTGCTATGCGTACTCGTTGGGTTCCACCATATTATCAACGAGACTTACTTCAAAACTTGCAGCGTTTAAGACAAGGAAAAAAGTCTGTAGAAGAATATTATCAGGAATTACAAACTGGCATGATTAGATGTGGTATTGTTGAGGACAATGAAGCTATGCTTGCACGTTTTATGGGTGGACTAAATAGAGATATTCAGACTATTCTAGAATATAAGGATTATAACACTATCACTCGTTTATTCCATCTTGCTTGCAAAGCTGAACGTGAAGTGCAGGATCGACAGGCTTTGGCAAGAACTAACTTTTCTGCAGGTCGCACTTCCTCATGGACGCCACGAACCACGTCTACTTCAACACGTCCTCCTGCATCCGCACCACCTGTTTCAGCCGCCAATTCCACCAGAGATACCAGGAAACAGGCCCCTGCATCATCGTTCGCCAAGAGTACACCTTCTGGGCCCGCACAGAGTTCTTCTTCATCCACTGCATCTACAGGGCAAACACATGAGGTTATCTGTCGTCGTTGCAAGGGTGGAGGTCATTATGGAAGAGAGTGTCCATCCAAGCGTGTGATGATTATTACTGAGGATGGTGGATATGACTCCGCTAGTGATTATGACGAGGAGACTCTGGCTCTTATTTCAAGTGAAGAACGGGGTGTAGATGATACTGCACAAGAGACACAATACATGGCTGCTGACTACGCTGACAGGTATGAAAGCTTAGTTGCTCAACGTGTTTTAAGTGTGCAGGTAACACAGGTTGAACAAAATCAGAGGCACAACTTGTTCCATACTAAGGGAGTGGTAAAGGAACGTTCTGTTCGCGTAATCATCGATGGAGGGAGTTGCAACAACTTAGCTAGCATGGAGATGGTGGAGAAGCTATCTCTCACCACCAGACCACATCCTCATCCTTATTATATCCAGTGGTTCAACAACAGTGGCAAGGTTAAGGTAACACGTACTGTTCGTGTGCATTTTAGCATTGCTACATATTCTGATTTTGTTGATTGTGATGTGGTACCCATGCAAGCATGCTCCGTTTTACTTGGTAGACCATGGCAATTTGATAAAAATTATGTACACCATGGTAGAACAAATCAGTATACTCTTGTTCATAAGGATCAAAATATAACTTTGCTTCCTATGTCTCCTGAACATATTATGAAAGATGACATTGCTAGAGCTAGTAAAGCAAAACAAGACCTACATAAGAGTGAAAATCAGATTGTAGCAAAAGAATTTGAGCAACACAATAAGCCTAATAAATCATCATCTAGTGTTGCCTCTGAAATAAAACTGAAAAGTGGTTGTTTACTTGCCACTAAATCCGATATTACTGATTTGGATATCACTACATCTGTTTGCTATGCTTTCGTCTGCAAAGAGGTATTATTTTCCTTTGAGGACATGCCATCCTCTTTGCCTCCTGCTGTCATTAACATTTTGCAGGAGTTCGCTGACGTCTTTCCACAAGACGTGCCACCGGGATTACCACCTATTAGAGGGATTGAGCATCAGATTGATTTAATTCCCGGTGCATCGCTACCAAACCGTGCACCATACCGTACCAATCCAGAGGAGACGAAGGAGATTATGCGTCAAGTACAAGAGCTACTCGACAAAGGTTATATACGTGAATCTCTTAGTCCTTGTGCTGTGCCTATTATTCTAGTGCCGAAAAAGGATGGTACATCGCGTATGTGTGTTGATTGTAGAGGCATTAATAATATTACTATTCGTTATCGTCATCCTATTCCTAGGCTAGATGATATGCTTGATGAATTAAGTGGCTCTATAATTTTCTCTAAAGTTGATTTGCGTAGTGGATACCATCAAATTCGCATGAAATTGGGCGATGAATGGAAAACGGCATTTAAAACTAAGTTTGGATTATATGAGTGGTTAGTTATGCCTTTTGGTTTGACTAATGCACCTAGCACTTTCATGAGATTAATGAATGAGGTTTTACGTGCTTTCATTGGACGCTTTGTGGTAGTCTACTTTGATGATATATTAATTTATAGTAGATCTTTGGAGGACCACTTGGATCATTTGCGTGCTGTTTTTACTGCTCTCCGTGATGCACGTTTGTTTGGTAACCTTGGGAAGTGCACCTTTTGCACGGACCGAGTATCTTTTCTTGGCTATGTTGTTACTCCACAGGGAATTGAAGTTGATAAAGCTAAGATTGAAGCTATTGAGAGTTGGCCGCAACCCAAAACGGTCACACAAGTGCGGAGTTTCCTTGGACTCGCTGGGTTTTATAGGCGTTTTGTGAGAGATTTTAGCACCATTGCTGCACCTCTCAATGAGCTTACAAAGAAAGATGTGCCTTATTCTTGGGGTACTGCACAGGAAGAAGCCTTCACAGTTTTGAAAGATAAGTTAACTCATGCTCCCTTACTCCAACTTCCTGATTTTAATAAGACTTTCGAGCTTGAATGTGATGCTAGTGGAATTGGATTAGGAGGTGTGTTATTACAAGATGGTAAACCTGTTGCATACTTTTCTGAAAAACTAAGTGGGCCTAGTCTGAATTATTCTACTTATGATAAGGAATTATATGCTCTTGTTCGGACTTTGGAAACATGGCAACATTATTTATGGCCCAAAGAATTTGTCATACATTCTGATCATGAATCTTTGAAACATATTAAAAGTCAAGCAAAACTGAACCGTAGACATGCTAAATGGGTTGAATTCATTGAGACTTTCCCGTACGTCATTAAACACAAGAAGGGTAAAGATAATGTTATTGCTGATGCTTTGTCTCGTCGTTATACTATGCTTTCACAACTTGACTTTAAAATATTTGGTTTGGAAACCATCAAAGATCAATATGTGCATGATGCTGATTTCAAAGATGTGTTGGAGAATTGTAGAGAAGGGAGAACATGGAACAAGTTCATCATTAATAATGGCTTTGTGTTTCGTGCTAACAAGCTATGCATTCCAGCTAGCTCTATTCGTCTTTTGTTGTTACAGGAGGCGCATGGAGGAGGATTGATGGGACACTTTGGCGTAAAGAAGACGGAGGACGTACTTGCTACACATTTCTTTTGGCCAAGGATGCGACGGGATGTTGAGCGTTTTGTTGCTCGCTGCACGACATGTCAAAAAGCTAAGTCACGACTGAATCCTCATGGTTTATATATGCCTTTGCCTGTACCTAGTGTTCCTTGGGAGGATATATCTATGGACTTTGTTTTAGGTTTACCTCGAACAAAGAAGGGGAGGGATAGCATATTTGTTGTCGTGGATAGATTTTCAAAAATGGCACACTTTATACCATGTCATAAAAGTGATGATGCCGCTAATGTGGCTGATTTGTTCTTTCGTGAAATTATTCGCTTACATGGTGTGCCAAATACGATTGTTTCAGATCGTGATGCTAAATTTCTTAGCCACTTTTGGCGATGTTTATGGGCTAAGTTGGGGACAAAATTGCTTTTTAGTACTACATGTCACCCCCAAACTGATGGACAAACTGAAGTAGTCAATAGATCTTTGTCTACTATGCTTAGGGTTGTTTTGAAGAACAATCTAAAACTGTGGGAAGAATGCTTGCCTCATATTGAATTTGCTTATAATCGTTCGCTGCATTCTACTACAAAGATGTGCCCTTTTGAAATTGTGTATGGTTTCCTACCTCGTGCACCTATTGATTTGTTACCTATTCCACCTTCGGAGAAGGTTAATTTTGATGCTAAAGAACGTGCTGAATTGATATTGAAGATGCATGAGTTAACTAAGGAAAACATTGAGCGCATGAATGCTAGATATAAACTTGCTGGAGATAAGGGTAGAAAACATGTTGTCTTTGCACCCGGAGATCTTGTTTGGTTGCATTTGCGTAAGGATAGGTTTACGGATTTGCGTAAGTCAAAGCTAATGCCGCGTGCTGGTGGTCCTTTCAAAGTGTTAGAAAAAATAAATGATAACGCATATCGACTTGAGCTGCCTGCAGATTTTGGGGTTAGTCCCACTTTTAACATTGCAGATTTGAAGCCATATTTGGGTGAGGAAGATGAGCTTCCGTCGAGGACGACTTCAGTTCAAGAAGGGGAGGATGATGAGGACATCAATACCATTGCTACACCCACAGCACCAGCTGCTATACATACTGGACCAGTTACTAGAGCTCGTGCACGCCAATTGAATTACCAGGTACTTTCGTTTATTGGGAATACTTCTAATGTTCATGAACATATGATGCTGCCTAAGTTAGATACTTTTGTTGTTCTCATGAATGAAGGACCTAGCATGGACAAGAAGGATATCCGTTGGAGCGGGATGAAGCATGGCAAACAAGGGGCACGCGCGGGAGAGAACAATGGAGCTTCCCTTGGTGATTTCCGCACTTTAAAGCCACCATAAGGAGAGCATGAAGACTTTGGACGAAATATTCAAGACCCCACTTTATTAATTTCGTCCATAGGCTATTATAGGTGTTGCGCCACCTTATTTTTGGGCCAGGCCCATGTAATTTCGAAATACCATAATATAGGCTATTTTTAGAGTCCGTATGTGTGGGGAAACCGAGACTAGGGCTGTTTTCGGAACCCTTCCCCAAGGGTTACGAAATTGCCTCTCTTTTCCCTCATATATACAGCCCTTAGGGCACCGTTTAGACTTGGGTTTTGTTTAGATTTCAAGTTCGCCATAGCTGCAACTTCGCGTTCTTCATTTGTGTTCTACGACCAGACAAAGACGTCACAGAACCCCACCTTCATCAATAAAGCTTTTCTCTTATATTCGCAATATCCTGATTGCAATCTTGGTTTCTTGCTTGTTCTTCGTTTGCGTGCAGGAAACAGACCCTCGTGGTCAGGTTGATCGTGCTCCGGCGTGATCAATAACCTCTCGGAGTTGGTTTAGCGATTGCTAAGGCGCGACGTCCTCACACGTTCGTAGTCGGATCGTCAAAGTCTACTCCATCTAAACGATATCCACGATCTCATCGAAAGACAGGGACAACTTCGCCTCTATCAAGTAGTTTATGTATCCTAGAGTACCTTGACCTAGCTCCTACAGGTGAGAGCTGACAAAGTATACTCGCCACTGCACCATCTTCTTTCTTTGCACAACCTACCATCCTACCTCTTGTGCTGCATCTTTGTTGTTGGATCCTTGGCTTGCCGGGGATGCCCCTCGTTCGCCATTCACGAGCTTAGGACCTGCTGCCTTGTCTTCCTTAGCTTCCCTCTCTGCCACTAGTGCAGTGCTAACCACTTGGTTCGTCGCCGCTAGATATAGCAGCAACGACTCCTCTCGTTTAGGTGCAAATTGGATTGGCGGAGAGGACAAGTATTCCTTCAGATCTCCTGGCACCGCCTCCGCTTCCGGAGTCCATGTCATTGGACCTGCCTTCTTCAAGATCGTGAAGAATGGGAACAAACTCTCCACGGATTCCGAAATAAACCGACTGAGGGCGGCGATGCAGCCCACCAAGCGGCGTACGTCCTTCATGCGGTTAGG
This sequence comes from Hordeum vulgare subsp. vulgare, assembly GCF_904849725.1. Classification (NCBI taxonomy): domain Eukaryota; kingdom Viridiplantae; phylum Streptophyta; class Magnoliopsida; order Poales; family Poaceae; genus Hordeum; species Hordeum vulgare. The sequence goes on along the minus strand of NC_058524.1, from coordinate 345,371,726 downwards.
AGCTTCTAATTGTTTGACTCATTTAATCTTGGTGCACGCTTTCCAGAGCACTTTTTAGGCCAAAATTTCGAGGGGTGAAATTTCTTTTTTCCCTATCGTTTTGTTAGGTTTTTTAAAGAGTTTTGAGACCCTCGCCATCATAGTGATTTTTTCGCATTTTTTTGGCCGCCGCAGCCCCGCACCGCTACAAAAAAAAAAAAAAGTGTCCACAAAAAATTTCGTCCCTATCCTGTTTTTAGTCCTTGGGAAGAGTTTTGAGCCACTCGCCATTATAGTGATTTCCTGAAGAAAAAAAAAAAAGAAAAAAGAAAAAATCAGAGTGGCTCTTCCCTTGATTAGTACGTGTCGTCGTGACTTCGTTGGTGTTCTAGGCTCGCGTCTCTAGTACGATCTAGCCTAGGACCAGCACGGTACCGTCGTTGAGCGTCTTTTCAATTTTGCATCTCTGAACTGATTATAGCTGACCCTTCTTGCTACCATATTATAAGCCTTCCCAGCTCCACATACATCTCCATCGTGTGTTTGACACCACCTGGCAATCGCTATATCCAACCTTCGAGAGTTTTGACTACACCGGTTGCCGATCGCCACCTGCTGCTGGGTAAGAATTTGTAAGAAATTGAGATGAACGATGTTTTCTATTTTTCCAAAGTTGATCCAACACTCTTCAGTCCAAATGTCAAACAGTACGTGCCACAAGGAGTGATGAACGATGTTTTCTATTTGTCTTCCTTGGCCATGAAAATCTAGTGATAACCGAAGTAGGAGTCAAGGAAGGATAGACGATCGCAACGAGTGGCCGAGTCCACTATTTGGTCGATGTGACACAAGGGGAAGGGGTCCTTCGGACAAGCCATGTTGACATGAGTGAAATCAATGCAAAGTCTCCACTTCCCGTTCTCCTTGCGCACCACCATAGTGTTCGCCAACCATGTTGGATAAAGGACACATCTGACCAGGCCTATTGCTTCCAGTTTCTTGATCTCTTCGGCAATGAACTCTTGCCATTCTAGTTCTTGCTTCTGGAACTTCCGTTTGAAGGGCGTGCATGGAGACACATGGAATGGTGGTGCTTGATAACCTTCAAGGGAACACCAGGGATGTCATATGGCTGTCAGGCAAACACATCGACATTCGCTCGCAGGAAGGAGATGAGTGGACTTTCCAATTAGCTATTGAGGGTGGCACTTATTCTGAAAGTGATGCCCTTGTCGTCTCCCTGTGTAGCCACTTGCTTCATCTTTGGAATGTCCACTTTGTTCTTATTTCTCCTGGGAGCAAAAGTCTCAAGTAATTCCTTGACGGGTGTGTCTCGCTGTGTAGCACGCTTCCCGGTGTCCTCATGAGCTTTGCCACAAGTCTTGCTCTTGTTCTCCCCACCCTGGAGTTTTGCTAGCAGGAGTGAGTGCATTGCTAGCAGATGCTCCAACTGCCACCCAGCATAGCTTATCGATGCAGAGGACTTCATCCTTGTTGTTAGCATCGATGGTGATGATGCTCATCGGACTTGGCATCTTGATCGTGTTGTAGGTGTGATGGGGAATGGAGCCCTCAAAGCATCCCCGGGCCCCGCATCAACCTGTAGCAACTAGGCGCAGCCTCGCGACGCCCCAGCGCCACCACTGCATCAAGTCCGCATCGTCCTTCAATTCTTCCAGAACCTACTTCATCCCGTGAGACTCTCACGTAATAACGAGCCGAGGCTGTACTCGTCCAGGCCCCCCGAGGACGCGAAAGGGGTCCACACCACGCCTAGTGGAGAAGACGAAGGAATCAACATAGTCCCCCAATGACTTCTGGAATCAGGCGCCTAATGCCTCGGGGGTAGCGACACTCTCGAGGCCAAAGCGTCCTCGCGACCTCCCACATACACCCCCACTGTGACACTCTCACGTAATAACGAGCCGAGGCTTTATATGCCTAGGGCCCCTCGAGGACGCGGAAGGGGTCCACCCCACGCCTAGTGGAAGCCCTATGCTCAGCGCTAGGGGGAGACGGAGGCGGTGAATAGCTAGGATGCCGCACACGGTTTCTTCTCATTTCTTCATTGCGTTTTAAGTTGAGGCCCTCTAACACCTTTCCCTTTCTGCTGTATCCTGAGCTGTCAAGTTCTCGCCGGTTTCCGTGCTTGACATTTTGATTAATATTTTGCAGGAACCTCGGGGGTCTTTGGTACTCTCGAGGCAATCACGAAAAGGGGCGGAATGCGGAATAGCTCGAGCGCCAGAAAGGGGGCTCCTGGGTCCCACCTCAGGAGCCTTACTGGTCACAATGCCACTCGCCACTATCGGCGATGACCTTGTCAGCACCGGGAGTGGTGAGGCCCTGTACAGTGAAGCGCGAGCTCCGCGGTGGCAGGGATATGTGCGGGACTGTGGCTTGATGATGCAGAGCGGCTTGAGTGTCAAAGGGGGCTCCTGAGCAACATGCCTGAGGGGCCTCACTGGTCACAATGCCACCCGACCTCCCAGGGCGCCGAGGCTTCGCCCCGTGAGGAACAACCTTGGTAATGGGTTGCACTGCACGACAGCAGGGAGACGTGCGGGACCGGCACCTGCAGACACAGATTGCCGAAAGGTTCTTCAAACCGCCCAAATCATTAGCATTGCGACAAATCAGGTTGGCGACAGTCGCAGCCAGAATGGAAGCGCCACATGTACCTCGACACCAGGAAACACGTTAAAAGGTACCCACCAAACATGACCTAACTGATGTTAAACTTAACACATGAACCTATCAGGAGTACAGGGTTGTGGATCATGATGGTACGTCTTCATCGGAGCCCATGCCGCTGCCCTCTGGAGCAAGCATTGCCACCAGGTCTTCCACGTGAACCTCGACCCACTCAGCCAGGACGGCGCGGATCGTCTCTGGCACTGGGTCTCGCACCAAAGCAGAGTCGAAATTAGGGTCGAGGCGAAGAAGGTGACTGAAGAGGTCCGAGGCAGCCTGGCCCAAAAGGTCGTGACTCTTCTCCTCCGCGAGCTCAAAGGCCTTCTCGGCGCTCTCCTTGAGATGCTCCACGACGTAGTAGAAAAAGCCCAAGTACCCGAAGTCGTCAGGAATCAAGGGACCAGAGATGCCTTCTCCGTACATGTCGCTCAGGGCATGGGAAGCCCTCCGCTCAAGGGACTGGAACATCCTGGAGCGTTCAATTTGGAGGCTGTGAGTGTGGGCGGCCTCTTTGGAAGCCTCTCCAACCAGGGAAGACGCGTCTTTCACTTGTTTGCATATGTTAGACAGCTTACCCCTCGGCAATGGCCTGTGCGTCCAGTGTGGCATGTCGACTTTCCATTTCCAGACCCAACCTCCTCCGGAGGGCATTAGCCTCATTTTGCATGCAGTCACGACACTTGAGGAAGCTGGACTCCTGGAGCCTCAACTTCGCGCAATAATCAATGAGAAGGGAACGTTGAGCCTCTGCCACCCTCCTGTCAATCTCCTCCTAAAGCTTCGCTTCACGAGAGGCAAGGGACTCCTCGGCAAGCGACAACAGGTGCTCCCGCGTCTCAAGACGCTCCTGCTCCAAGGACCGCTCCACTTCTGCAAGAACCAGCGAGTCGGCAGATGCTCGAGGACCAAGAAGGAAGGACTCCGCTGGTGTGCCCCCCCCAGGAACCATCGGTGGAGCTTGCACTTTGAGACGAGCGATGAGGGTGCAGAGCTCCTTGTGGCGGTCCTCGGAGGTCCTGCATCGACAATCATCCTTGAGAGCCTCGGCGAGGGCGCGCTCGTAGGCTTCTACTGCCATAGCACGGGATGCATGTGCCTCTGCGCGAGCACGCTCCCGCTGCAGACGGCCGAGGTTCACGGTAACTTCAAGCTGGCGCCACCCCGACACAAGGTACTAGCGTTCACCTTCCCAGCGGGCCTCAAGACTTGCAAGCCCCGCCCCCGGACGTTGACGTGCATCCGCATCAGAGCGGAGAAAGCCCCAGGGTGCGGTACGCGAACCCACGACAGGCTCGAGAGGCAGGCGATGGTCTTCACCTCTCTAAAATCAAACAGGAGAAGCGCGCAAGGGGTCGCCCGACCTAAGTCCGTGCTCGAGGGCTGGGGGCTCCACGACGTCCGTTTCGTCGATGTTAAGCGCCCCATGAGGCCCCTCGTCACCATGCTGGAGGGGTCCATGGGGAAGGTGCGGCATGGCCTCGGGAGGTGCCACAGGTGAGGGGAAAGGCATCCCCTCGAAGAACCGAAGGCCTCCATCGAAGAAGACCACACGGGGTTTGCACGCTTGATGCTCCTGAGACCGGGCTCCGTCGAGTGCGAGGGAAGAAGCCGTGGGGCGCCCAACGGCCTCCGGAGCAGGCGACGCTGATCTGCCTCCCTGGTCGCCGAACGCTTAGAATACAGGCGCGGAAACGAGGACAAGGAGGGAGACGAGCGCTTACTCATCAATGGCCATCCACTTCTTCCTCGCCGGAGCCCCACGCACCGAGAGCCGGCCGCCCTCGGACGACTTCCTCTTCCGACCGGCGGGGGAGCCCCGACGGAGGGACTCGATAGCCCTTGATCGAGGCTCGGTAGCGGGGGCGACGCTTTCCATTGTCGACCAATCGTCAGCACCAACCCCATCTCAACGCGGAGCCAAAGCTGGGGGCGGTTGCCGCTGCGTGAGCCACCATGATCCCGGAAGCAACCACAAAATCAGTTTCTTCGTGGGGCTGAACCCTTGGGCGCGCAGCCTCCGGGAAACATTTTTAACCCTCAGGGGGGAGCCCCCATTCATCGAAGAGCGATATCTCCGTGGTGAGAGCTTCCGGGGCCCTCAGGCGGAACAATGGCTAGCTATCCGGGGGAAGCTCGTCAGGATTGTCGCCGGTCAGCCGGCGAAGCAGCTCATGTGGGACATCAGGGGAAAAGGTGGTGACTTGAGTCCTCATCGAGTCGTTGGGCCCTGCATATGCCCACATGGGGCAGAGTTGCGTTGAAGGGGAGCAATCCGTCGACAGATGAACTCTTGCACCACCATCGCCATCGACACCCCCGCACGCCTCAGATGTCCAGGTCGGGTCAATACCGGCGCGAGCCAGGGGTAGCTGAGATCTTCGCGCTCCCACCCCCGGTTCGGCGTTGCCGGGGACGGAGGAGGTTGGAACAGATCTCCAGCCCCGGCAACCTCAACCTGCACCCACTTCCGCCGGAACCCTTCCACCTCGGGGAGGAGCTCAACGCATGGGATCCCGAGGGCTGATGGGTCATCAATTTTCAAGGACGCACACCAAGAGCACTGCACCCCGGAGACCAACTCAAGAGAGAAGAAGTGGCGGAGCAACGCCACGGAAGGAGCGATGCCGACAAAGGCCTCACACAAGAACGCGAAGGCGGAGAGGAGGATCAAAGAGCAGGGGTCCAGATGGAGCATGTGGATATTGTAGTGGGAAACCACCACATCAAGGAAGCTCGAGAATGGCGGCAGCACACCTGAGAGGAGGACGTGCATATGGAGAGGAACCGTGGGAGACACCCTCTCCTCTCGAGGCCATGAGCCCAGCCGGATCTCGGTGGCACCCCATTTGTTGGAGTTGGCAGCAACTACTAGTCGAACCTTCTCCAACCCCTTGTGGTTCACCACCGCCGACCTCTCCAGCGCGGGCCGGGGCACCGCAGGGACAAGTGGGCCCCGCGAGCCCCCGCCTTCTCCCCCTTTGTGAGGAATGAGGGAGAGAACAAGGTAAAGACGACGAGACACGCGTCGATCAGAAGAAAGAACCAGCGGCAGAATGGATAGGGGGAGAGACGGGCGAAAAATTCAGGTCAGGAAATGCAGTGCAAATAGGATTAGCTCTCCGTTTTAAAGGCACGACCCGCAGGAAAATTGGGCCCGCAGTGTTTCGGGCCGCCTCCAAGGCTTCACCGAGAAGCCAACCCAAGCGCGCCTTCGGCCCGGGGGCTACTGTCGGTGTTCTGGGAACGGGGGTACCCAGAGCAGCCTACCTGCGACCCAGGGCGGGCCCACCTCATCGACACGCGGATGACTGGAACGGCACCTCCCGCAACAAGGCACTCGCGAGGGGCCATGCCTCGCGAGGAGGAGCAATGCCAAGAACCGCGGAGGCCTCCTTAGGACCCCTCTAGAGCGGCAGTCATTCTGAGGCAGGGCCGGGCCTCAGGAGTCAAGGGTGACGACAGGAAAGGAGAGGCAAGCAGCAGATGGTAGGACGGGATAGTTCCCCCTTTTGGTGCAAAGGGGGTGGGAGCATGCATGGTTTCCAAAGGCATCTTCCAAAGGTTTCCCTTCTGGTGCAACAAGGCCCCAGCCCCCCACTAGTACTGCGATCGTCACCCACGGGCCCATCTCTGCAATGCGGATAGGTACTTTGCAGGCGAAGACCACCTTTGGGTAGGGGAGCATGTTCCCGTGTTCCCCTTCAAAATTGGTCACTGTGGGATCCCTTCCCGCCGAGGCGATAAGGGAAGAGGACCCAGGACTCCACTATAAATAGAGAAGGTAGGGTACTTGGCAAGGGGATCAGATCATCAAAACCCTAGAACAACACACCCAGCCACTTGGCCTCCGGAGGCCCGAGAGAGCACTGTACTAGTTCATCCATCAATCTCCGTGAGAGGCAATCCACCAAAATAAGGAGTAGGGTCTTACGCTTCACAGTGGCCCGAACCTGGGTAAACTACTGTGTTCTGTGTTCCCCTCACCTCGAGTGAGTTCTTCGCCGTTTCCATTGATTAGCGGGCAAAGTTAGGTCGAGCCGAGAGAGATCACCGTACACGCCGATGTGTTCGAATCCTTAGGGTTTTGCGGAGCCCGAAATCCAACAAATGAATTATTCTTTTATGAAATGTCAATGCATAGGAAGAGAGTTAGACATCATTGCTACATGATTATCACTTTGTTCTCACTACTAAATTACAAATCACTGTTAATTAAAATTGGCTTTGATATACCTTGGCATCCGAGTGGATCCATTAATTGAGCACTATCTGCCTAGCTTAATGGTTTAGAGAAAGCGCTGCTAAGGAGACAACTTGGAAGTTTTAGAGAGCCATTTATTTCAGTTGTGTGATTTTAAAATAATTAAAAACAAAAAAATAAAGTGGGGAACCTAAAACCTTTTCAAAAAGAAAGATGAAAGTGAGAAAGATGAGCACCATTGAAGTGGGGGCTAGCCTTGAACTTTGGTCATGCCCATGAAAACTTTGTGAATCTAGACCACAGAAACTTTCCAACAAAAATATTTATCCCCTTATATATATCATTTGTATTATAAACATAATGCGCCAAGTAAAGCCTTTTGGATGATTTCGATGATAGTAGATTTTATCATGTGCAAAAACAAAAACTTTGATGTCTAGTGCGGAAATTTTGTCATTTTACTCGAATGTCTTTTTGATCGGAATTTTTTTTACACGTAATTAATATAAAAATTAACCCAGTCGTACTAAATTTTCATAATTGTTTGAGTTACCTAAGTTTGGTATTTGTGTTGATCATTACAAACCTGTGCTATTTTAGACAGATTCTGTTTTTGCTTGCATAGTTTTCTTGTTTTGATGATGCTATGGATTGTATTAGAGGGTATAAGCCATTGATAATTTAGAATATAGTACCTTACGACATAATTATATATGAATCAATTTATAACAGTAACCAAAGTTTTTGATTTTCCTATTATACTATCAGATCTCACGAGGTTTCTGTTATGTTTTGTGTGGTTGAAGTTTTCAAGTTTTGGGTGCGATATCGATATGTGGAGAATAAAGAGCAGAAATAACCTAAGCTTGGGAATGCCCAAGGCACCCCAAGTTAATATACAAGGAAGACTTAAGTGTCTAAGCGTGGGGATGCCCCGGAAGGCATCTCCTCTTCCGTCTTCAACGCTATCGGTATATCTTGCTTGGAGCTATATTTTTATTCATCACATAATATGTGTTTTTCTTGGAGCATCATTTTATTTTTATTTTCTCTATTAGATATTATTCATAATCTTTTTCTCAATAAATAGTACCAAGAATTACCTTTAGGATGTTTGAATTGCTTGTATGATATGTGTTGTGTAAAAACACGAACTTTGGTTGTAGTGTTTGATTTTTCTTATTTTACTAGAAGGAAAATAATTATGAACTTTGTACACCTTACTTTTTTATAAATTATTTACCACTCTCTAAATTTTCAGAATTGTTTAGTGGAGAAGTATACGGGTGATTTGCATCTTTACATACTATTTTATTTTTGACAGATTGGTTTTATAGTTGCTTTGCGCGCTTATGTTTGAATTCTTGTGGAGCCCCATTGACTTGTGAGCCATAGAATTGTGATATAATACAGTGGGTAATGTTATATTATAATTAGTAAATAATATTATGGCATGACTCGATGAGATTTGATGATTATGTAATAACCTTTCTAATAACAGTTATGTCAAGTTTTGTGTGGATGAAGTTTCGAATATTGAGGAGGTATCGATATGAGAAGAATAAGGAGAGGCAAGATCTAAAGCTTGGGGATTCCCAAGAGAACCCAAGTAAATATTCAAGGAGACTCAAGTGTCCAAGCTTCAGGATTCCCTGGAAGGCATCCCATCTTTCTTCTTCAACAATTATTGGTATGTCTTGGTTTTGGTTTTGTTCACATGATATGCGTACATTCTTGGAGCATGATGTGCCTTTTATTTTCCTTTTATAAATGCACCATGATGGTTTGTTTAAGTACATGGTTGATTTACAGAATGATCTTTTCACTTCACTTATATCTTTTGAGTTGATTTATAGAATGCTTCAAGTGCTTCACTTATATCATTTCAAGATGGATGCGTGTTCCTCTACATATAGAAAACCGTTATTTGTAGAATGCTCTTTTCTACACTTATATACATTAGAGCATGGTATTTTGTAGAAATAAATAAAATCTCGTTCGTCACTTATATTTGTTGGAGAGTTAATAAACAACGACAGTAATTTGCATGGGTTATAAGACTAGTCCAAAAATAATAGGTATTCAAGGAGTGATAATCAAAACCTTCATATAGAGCATTAAAGAGAAATTGTGGGTTAATTATATAGATGTGGTAATGTGAATGGGTGTGAGTGCGTCATTGTTGATTCGTAGAAGTGTCAGTATTCATAGGTGTTAAACTTCTTGTTCATCTAAAAATTAAAAGGGCATGGTGATGATATGTGAGCATTTCTATTCCTTGTTGAAATCCTAGTGTTGTTTCGAGTCGGAATCACGCGATGGTTAATTCCTGCCAACTCTATCCCTCGGGGCATGCAAATAGTACTTTGATTTGTGACAAAACTAATAAAACTTTGCAATAAGTATATGCGTTCCTTATGACTAATGCGACACCATGGACATACGCAATCTCACCTCCTCATATTTTCTGCCTCTTCGGTACCGTGCATTGCCCATTCTCACCTTGAGGAATGGTGCAACTTTCATGGGTGCATCCATACCCCGTGGCATGATACGCTCTAGTCCACATAAGCCTCATTATATCTTCCTCAAAACAGCCACCATACCTACGTATCATGGCATTTCCATATCCATTCCGAGATATGTTGCCATGCAACTTCCACCGTCACTTCAAATGACTTGTACGTCCATTGTCATATTGCTTTGCATGATCGTATGATAGGTAGCATGAAATTCCATGGCTTGTCCATTTTTTGATATCTTTTGCTACGCTAGATCAGTGCAAATCCTGGTACACTCCTAGAGGCATTCATAGAGTCATATCTTCCTATTAGTTTTTCATATCGATTGTAAGTAAATAAACGTGTGATGATCATCATTATTAGACCATTTTCCCAGTGAGGAAATAAAAATGGGGGAGGAAAAAATGAGACCACCATCGAAAAAATGGGGGAGGCGGAAAATAAATAAAACAAGGCCCACCATGGAAAATAAAATAAAAATAAACGAGAGATCAAAAGAGAGAAGGGACTTTGCTACTATCGTTTACCACACTTGTGTCTCAAAGTGGCACCATGTTCTTCATATAGAGAGTCTCTTGTTTTGTCACTTCCATATGCTAGTGGGAATTTTTCATTATAGAACTGGGCTTGTATATTCCGATGACGGGCGTCCTTAAATGCCCGAGGTCTTCGTGACCAAGCAAGTTGGATGCACACCCACTTAGCTACAATCGATTTTTCATACACTTATAGCACTAGTGCATCCATTACATGGAAATCCCTACTTCTCGCATTAATGTCTATTGATGTGCATCTCCATAGACCGTTGATACGCCGAGTTGATGCAAGACTTTATTCTCCACTTTTACCCCTTTGAAACCAACTACCACATTCAATTCCACATATATGCTACGTCCATGGTTCATGCTCATGTATAGCGTGAAGAATAGAAATTTTATGCATATTGAAAAACTATGATCCAATTACCTGACTTGGGCACCGTGGTGCTTGACATTTGTATTAATGTGGTGAAGATAGAGCCATGCATTGCTAATATAATAAGATGAATGGAGGTAAGCATTCTTTGAGGATCGTTTAATTTGAAAGATTGATGATTTTTTGCTTGTTCTTATAAGTATTATTATGTCAATGTTTGTTAATTCATCATTTCCCAATGAGCATAAATGCAAAATATTACATAGTGGGCAGCATGTCACATAAAAAATTCTGTTTTTATCATTTACCTACTCAAGGACGAGCATGAATTAAGCTTGGGGATGCTTGATACGTTTCCAATGTATGTATAATTTTTTATTGTTCCATGTTATTATATTTCCATTCTAGGATACTTTTTTAGTAATTATTTACCAATTTATATTATTTTTGAGAAATAACCTATCGACCGAGTGCTTACTGCGAGTTCCTATTTTGTGTGTGTTTTTTGTTTCACAAAAATTTCATATCAAACAAAGTCCAAACGCGATAAAAATTTAAGGATATTTTTTTGGAATATATGTGAATTTTGGGAGTTGGAACTAATGTAATACGATGCTTGAGGGAGGCACAACCAACACGACGCGGTCCAGGGGGCGCACTCCTTCTGCCACAAGAAAGATATTTTCACGAAACAAATCTCCTCAAAATTTCAGCCGAATCGGAGTTATGCATCTCCGGATAGTTAATAAACGGTGAAGGGCCAAAAAACAGGTCAAAAAACGGGAGAGAAACAGAAAGAGAGATCCAATTCTGGAGGGGCTGCTGCCCTATCGGTGCCATAGCGGCCGTGGACCAGAGGAGAAACCCTCCTCTGACCTAGGGAGGAGGTGAAGGAAGAAGAAGAAGGAGGGGGCCTCTCCCCCTGTCTCCCGGTGGCACCGGAGCGCCACCGGGGCAACCATCATGACAGTGATCTACACCAACAACTTCGCCGCCATCACAACCAACTCTCTCCTCCCCTATGCAGTGGTTTAAAACCTCGCTTCCCCACTGTAATATCTACTTGAACATGGTGCTTAATGCTATATATTATTATCCAGTGATGTGTGGCTATCCTATGCTGTTTGAGTAGGTTTGTTTTGTCATATGGGTTGATGATATGAGTTGTGTGTTGATATGGTGCTATCCTAAGGTGCCTTCCGTGAGGAGCACACGTGAAGGATTAACGCTGGAGGGTTTGCAACATGTTCACGATTCTCTTATAGTGGTTGGCTAGGGTGACCAAAGCTTACACCCGAATAAGGGAGTTGTGTGCATATGGGAGAAAAGAGGACTTGATGTTTAATGCTATGGTTGGGTTTACCTTAATAATTTCAAGTAGTTGCAGATGCTTGCTCGAGGTCCAATCATAAGTGGATATGATCCAAGTACGGAAAGTGTGTTAGCGTATGCCTCTCCCTCATTGCATATGATATGTATCAATAATGTTATATTCAATTGCTTATATATGATCTTTCTCTTGTGTTACACAAAAATCTTTCTACTAAACAACCCCTAACTGCTACTTGCTCTTTGTTTTCTTGCAAAACTATCTATCAGACCTATTAAGTACTTCTAGTTTCTTTCTCGCAAAAATAGTTTCATACCTGTTCTAGGTAAAGTAATTGTTAGCGTGTGTAGAGTTGTATCGATGGTCGATAGAACTTGAGAGAATATTAAATCTATCTTTAGCTCCTCCTTGGGTTCGACACTCTTACTTATAAAAAATGGCTACAAACGATCCCCAACACTTGTGGGTTATCATACACCTCGTCTTGTGCGTCGATCCCGCTGGAAGGGCGTTAATTTTGTGGTGGACTTTGTATTTTAGGTGCTCCACCTGTTGGAGCCGCGTGGCCCCGCGGGAAGATCCCGCCACGTCCGGTGTGTTGTGGTTTGCAAAGCTTAGCAGGCTCTGTATTGTCGCCTGCTACGTCAACAAAAGTCGTTCCCCGGCAATGGCACCAGAAATTCTTCTTGCTACGTCTCAAACAATAGCGCCAGAAATTGACACGTTGATGGAGACATGATTGCGTTGGTTTTTCCCTTGAAGAGGAAAGGGTGATGTAGCACAGGAGCAGGAAGTATTTCCCTCAGTTTGAGAACCAAGGTATGGATCCAGTAGGAGGGTCACGTGAAGTCCAGAGTACCTGCGCAAACACAAATGAGCTTGCACCCAATGCTATAAAGAGGTTATCAATCCCTTCAAGATTGTTTGCAAAGTGAGATCTGAAGGCGGAAAGTGCAACGAAGTAAAAAAGTGTAAGGCTGAAAATATGGTGTGGAGTAGACCCGAGGGCCATAGTGTTCACTAGAGGCTTCTCTCAAAATAGCAAATATCACGGTGGGTGAGCAAATTACTGTCGAGCAATTGATAGAACCGCACAAAGTCATGACGATATCTAAGGCAATGATCATACATATAGGTATCACGTCCGAGACAAGTAGACCGATACTTTCTACATCTACTATTATTACTCCACACATCGACCGCTATCCAGCATGCATCTAGTGTATTGAGTTCATGACGAACAGAGTAACGCCTTAAGCAAGATGACATGATGTAGAGGGATAAACTCAAACCAATGATGAAAACCCCATCTTTTTACCCTTGATGGCAACAACAAGATGCGTGCCTCGCTACCCCTTATGTCAATGGGTGAGATCACCGCACAGTATGAACCCAAAACCAAGCACTTCTCCCATTGCAAGAATCATAGATCTAGTTGGCCAAACAAAACCCACAACTCGAAGAGAATTACAAGGATATGAAATCATGCATAAGAGAGATCAGAAGAAACTCAAATAAGATTCATAGATAATCTGATCATAAATCCACAATTCATCGTATCTCGACAAACACACCGCAAAAGAAGATCTCAGGGAGCCCACAAGCCTGGTGGCCGTGTGGCCCCCCTGGCCATGCCGTGAGGGCTTGTGGGGTCCCTGGTGGCCCCCTGCCGTGATTTTCCGGCTCTCCGATCTTTTTCTGTTCCGGAAAAAAAATCTTTTTGGCAGTTTCATTTCGTTTGGACTCCGTTCAAAATCCTCCTCTGAAAGGGGTCAATAACATGGAAAAAACAGGAACTTGCACTTGGCACTGAGTTAATTAGTTAGTCCCAAAAAATATATAAAACGCATGCAAAACATCCAAATTTGACAAGATAATAGCATGAAACCATCAAATATTATAGATACTTTGGGGACGTATCAAGCATCCCCAAGCTTAACTCCTGCTCGTCCTCGAGTAGGTAAGTGATAAAGAATAAATTTTTGATGTGGAATGCTACCTAGCATACTTGTCCTTTGCAACTTCTTTCACGTGACGTGAATGTTCAGATCCGTAAGATTCAAAACAATAGTTTGCTATTGACATGAAAACAATAATACTTCAAGCAAACTAGCAAATAATCATGAACTTTCAAAATAACAAGGCCAAAGAAAGTTATCCCTTCAAAATCATATAGTCTGGTTATGGTCCATCATCCTCACACAACTAATGTAAATCATGCACAACCCCGGTATTGGCCAAGTAATTGTTTTCGCACTCTTACTTTCTCAAACTTCTTATAAATATCATGCAATACATGAGCGTGAGCCATGGATATAGCACTATAGGTGGAATAGAGTGTGGTGGTGGTTGTGAGACAAAAAGGAGGAGATGGTCACATTGAATCGACGTATCAAAGGGCTATGGAGATGCCCATTAATAGATATCAATGTGAATGAGTAGGGATTGCCATACAAGAGATGCACTAGAGCTATAAGTATGTGAAAGATCGAAAGGAGAACTAGTGGGTGTGCATCCAACTTGCTTACTCACGAAGACCTAGGGCAATTTTGAGGAAGCTCATCATTGGAATATACAAGCTAAGTTATATAATGAAGATTCCCACTAGCATATGGTAGTGACAAAGCAAGAAGCTCTCAATCATGAAGAACATGGTGCTATTATGAAGCACAAGTGTGGAAAGAGATAGTAGCATTGTCCCTTCTCTCTCTTTCTCTCTTTTTTTTGTTTGGGCACTTGGCCTCTTTTTTTATTTGGGCTCTTTGGACTCTTCTCTTTTTTTTATTTCCTCACATGCGACAATGCTCTAATAATGATGATCATCACACTTTTATTTACTCACAGCTCAAAGCTTAGATTGATGATGACTCTATAGGAAATGCCTCCGACAGTGTACCGGGATGTGCAACGATCTAGCATGGCGTATGACGTTGAAAACATCTCGCTAGCTATCTTACGATCATGCAATGGCAATATGAGAGTGACGGCACAAGTCATGAGACGGAACGGTTGGAGTTGCATGGCAATATATCTCGGAATGGCTTGTTGTTTTGAGGAAGACATATGGTGGGTTTGTCCACCGGCGAGAATTGCGCGACACTAAATAGGCTAGCAAAGGTGGAAGGTGAAAGTGAATCTATACCATGGACTCACATTAGTCATGAAGAACTCACATACTTGTTGCGAAAGTTTTTATTAGTAATCCAAACAAAGTGCTAAACGCATACTCCGAGGGGAAGGTTGGTAGGTGTTAACCATCGCACGATCCCGACCTTAACACAAAGGATGACAATCAATAGATCAATTATGCTCCGACTTCCTAACATAGCGGTTCACCATACGTGCACGCTACGGGAATCATTAACTTCAACACGAGTATTTATAGATTCACAACACCCTACTAACATAGCTCTTAATATTACAAAATCCACGTCTCAAAACTAACTGAGAGGAATCAAGACTTCTCTTTCTACTCAATGCACATGAAGATGGAGGTTTTTGTATCCTCTTTGAGTACCTATCACCTTTGGGACTACTTTCATAGCATAAGCCAACTACCAAGTCATGCACCACCATGCTCTAAAAGATATAAGTGAAGCACATATAGCAAAAGTATCTAGCTCAAAAGATATAAGTGAAGCACTATGAGCATTCTAGCAAAATCACGATGAGTGCATGTCTCTCTCTCTCAAAAAGGTGTGCAGCAAGGATGATTGTGACAAACAAAAAGAAAAGACTCCTACGATACAAGACGCTCCAAGCAAAACACATATCATGTGGTGAATAAAAATATAGCTCCAAGTAATGTTACCGATAGATTGAAGACGAAAGAGGGGATGCCTTCCCGGGGCATCCCCAAGCTTAGGCTTTTTGGTTTCCTTGAATTTGGCTTGGGATTCCTTGGGCATCCCCAAGCTTGAGCTCTTTCCACTCCTTATCTCTTTGTCCATGAGAACATCACCCAAAACTTGAAAACTTCACAACACAAAATTTAAACAGAAACTCGTGATAACATTAGCACAAGAAAACAAACTACCACCTCTTGTGGTAATGTAGCAAACTTGCATACTATCTATATTGGTGTTGGGCTACTATATTCTCACTTTTCCATGGCAAGTACCCCCCGATACTAACCATAGTTTCATCAAAACAAGCAACCAACTCAACAAAAACAGAATCTGTCAAAAACAGACCAGTCTGTAGCAATCTGTATACTTTTTATACTTCTGGTACCTCAAAAATTCTGAACAATTACGACTACCTGGTAAAATGGCATATCAACCAGCAGCAAAAAGAATCAACTCAAAATCTCGTTATGAATAAAAATAAAAAATCATTTGGTGAGCGAAAAGTTTCTGTATTTTACCAGCAGGAACAAACGACCATCACCAAGACTAGTCATAAAGGTTTTGCTTGGCTCAAACACAAAAAGAAAACAAAAAACACAATAAAGACATAATTATGATGGTGCGGACGCAACAAAACAGAAAGAAAAAGATAAATTCATTGGGTTGCCTCCCAACAAGCGCTATTGTTTAACGCCCTTAGCTAGGCATAAAAGTGATAGAATCACATATCGTCGTCTTTGGCGCTCAAACCATAAGTGGCCCTCATCATGGATTCATAAGGCAATCTTATTTTCTTTCTAGGAAAGTTTTCCATGCCCTTCCTTAAAGGAAATTGAAATCTAATATACCCTTCCTTCATATCGATGATAGCACCGATAGTCCTTAGGAAAGGCCTACCAAGAATAATAGGGCACGTAGGATTGCAATCAATGTCAAGCACAATGAAATCCACGGGTACATAGTTCCTATTTGCAATAATAAGAACATCATTGATCCTTTCCCTGGGTTTCTTGACAGTAGAATCAGCAAGATGTAAATTAATAGAACACTCTTCAATCTCATTAAAACCCAGAACATCACATAAAGACTTCGGAATCGCGGAAACACTAGCACCCAAATCACACAAAGCATTGCATTCATAGTTTTTGATCTTGATTTTTATAGTAGATTCCCACTCATCATGAAGATTTCTAGGGACAGAGACTTCCAATTCAAGTTTCTCTTCAAGAGATTTTATCATAGCTTCGACGATATGATCGGTAAAGGCCTTGTTTTGGCTATAAGAGTGTGGAGAGTTTAACATGGATTGCATCAAGGAAATGCATTCAATCAAGGAGCAACTATCATAATTGAATTCCATGAAATACATGGTAGTAATTTCATTACTACTCAAAGTTTTAACCTCTTCTACTCCACTTTCATTGCTTTTAGCATCAAGATAGATGGACTCCAAATCATTGGGGCACTTTTCAACCAAAGTGGATTCATATCCAGCCCCATAATCACTAGGTTTGACACAAGAAAACAAAGATTCAATGGTAGTCAAACCAGACACTTTTTAAAACATGATGGTGTGGACGCAACAAAACAGAAAGAAAACAAAGATTCTTATCACGAGAACATGCCTTTTTAAGCCATTCTTGTCTAGCACGAATTTGAGTGATTCATTCTTGGCTCTCAATAATGGAAACACGCATAGCTTTCAAAGTTTCATCCATATTGATCTTGGGAGGAGCACATCTAACTTTCAAAGCAACAACATCACTAGACGTTCTATCAACGCTCTTAGCCAAATCGTCAATTTTGAGTAGTTTTTCCTCTATGGACGCATTGAAAATCTTTTGTGAGTTGATGAACTCTTTGATATTACTCTCGAGATCAGAGGGTAATCTATTGTAATTTCCATGGGTATTGTTAGTTTCCTCTAAAAGCATTGTTGTTGCCAAAATTATTCCTACCAACAAAATTAACGTCCAAACTAGCGTTGCTACTCTCAATCAAAGAAGACAAGGGCATATCATTAGGATCTAAAGGAGCATGTCTACTAGCAGCCAAGTTCATTAATTCATCCATCTTAGCACTCAACAAGTTAATTTCTTCTATAGCATGTACCTTCTTACTAGTAGGTGACCTTTCAGTGTGCCACTGAGAGTAATTCGTCATGATATTGTCTAGGAGCTTTTTGGCTTCCCCTAACGTGATTTCCATGAACGTTCCACCTGAGGTGGAGTCCAAGATATTTCTAGAAGCCAAATTCAAGCTAGCGTAAAAGATTTGTATAATCATCCAAAGACTGAAGCCATGAGCGGGACAATTTCTAATCATCAATTTCATTCTCTCCCAAGATTGTGCAACATGTTCATGATCAAGTTGCTTGAAATTCATGATATCATTACGAAGAGAGATCATCTTAGCCGGCGGAAAATACTTGGATATATAAGCATCTTTGCACTTATCCCAAGAATCGATACTATTTTTTGGCAAAGAAGAAAACCAAGTTTTTGCGCGATCTCGCAACAAGAAAGGAAAAAACTTCAATTTAATCACGTCATTATCCACATCTTTCTTATTTTGCATATCACAAAGCTCAATGAAGGTATTGAGATGGGATGTGGCATCTTCACTAGGAAGGCAGGAGAATTTCTCTTTCATAACAAGATTCAGCAAAGTGGCATTGATTTCATATGACTCCGCACTAGTGGCGGGAGCAATCGGAGTACTAATAAAATCATTATTATTAGTATTCGAGAAGTCACAAAGTTTGGTGTTTTCATTCATGGTGACTTCGGCAATCAAGCAAGCACACAAGCGAACAAAGAGCAAGCGAAAAAAAGGGCGAGCAAAAAAGGCAAACGAAAAAGGCGAATTGGTGAAGTTGGGGAGAGGAAAACGAGAGGCAACTGGCAAACAAAGTAAATGCAAGGGATGAGTTTGCGACACCTACTTGGATGAGTTCTTGACATGATCTTCCTCCTCCCCGGCAACGGTGCTAGAAATTCTTCTGCTACGTCAACAAAAGTCCTTCCCTGGTAACGGCGCAAGAAATTCTTCTTGCTACTTCTCAAACAACAGCGCCAGAAATTGACACGTTGATAGAGACTTGCTTGCGTTGGTTTTTCCCTTGAAGAGGAAAGGGTGATGCAGCACAGGAGCAGTAAGTATTTCCCTCAGTTTGAGAACCAAGGTATCGATCCAGTACGAGGGTCTCATAAAGTCCAGAGTACCTGCGCAAACAGAAACGAGCTTGCACCCAACGCTATAAAGGGGTTGTCAATCCCTTCAAGATTGTTTGCAAAGTGAGATCTGAAGGCGGAAAGTGCAGCGAAGTAAAAAGTGTAAGGCTGAAAATATGGTGTGGAGTAGACCCCGGGGCCATAGTGTTAAATACAGGCTTCTCTCAAAATACAAAATATCATGGTGGGTGAACAAATTACTGTCGAGCAATTGATAGAACCGCGCAAAGTCATGAAGATATCTAAGGCAATGATCATACATATATGCATCACGTCCGAGACAAGTAGACCGATACTTTCTGCATCTACTACTATTACTCCACACATCGACTGCTATCTAGCATGCATCTAGTGTATTGAGTTCATGACGAACAGAGTAACGCCTTAAGCAAGATGACATGATGTAGAGGGATAAACTCAAACCAATGATGAAAACCCCATCTTTTTACCCTTGATGGCAACAAGATGATGCGTGCCTCGCTACCCCTTCTGTCACTGGGTGAGGTCACCACACAACATGAACCCAAAACCAAGCACTTCTCCATTGCAAAAATCATAGATCTAGTTGGCCAAACAAAATCCACAACTCGAAGAGAATTACAAGGATATGAAATCATGCATAAGAGAGATCAGAAGAAACTCAAATAAGATTCATAGATAATCTGATCACAAATCCACAATTCATCGGATCTCGACAAACACACCGCAAAAGAAGATTAAATCGGATAGATCTCCATGAAGATCATGGAGAACTTTGTATTGAAGATCCAAGACATAGAAGAGGCCATCTAGTTACTAGCTATGGACCCGTAGGTCTATGGTGAACTACTCACGCATCATCGGAGAGGTCATGGTGTTGATGAAGAAGCCCTCCGTATCTGAATCCCCCCTCCGACAAGGCACCAGAACGTGCCCCAGATGGGATCTTGCAGAGACAGAAGCTTGCGGCGTCGGAAAAGTACTTTCGATGATCTCCTGATTTTTTGTGGAATTTTTGGGGATATATAGGCGCAAAACCTAGGGCAAAGGGGCCTCAGGGAGCCCACAAGCCTGGTGGCCGCGCCCCCCCTGGCCGCGCCGTGAGGGCTTGTGGGGTCCCTGGTGGCCCCATGCCCTGATTTTCCGGCTCTTCGATCTTTTTCTGTTCCAGAAAAAATATTTTTGGCAGTTTCATTCCGTCTGGACTCCATTCAAAATCCTTCTCTGAAAGGGGTCAAAAACATGGAAAAAACAGGAACTGGCACTTGGCACTGAGTTAATAAGTTAGTCCCAAAACTATATATAAAAGGCATGCAAAACATCCAAAGTTTGACAAGATAATAGCATGAAACCATCAAAAATTATAGATACGTTGGAGACGTATCATCGCCCTCCAGTCTTGCATGTTCTCTGGTGTAGGTGGGAAGTTCAGCGGCTGCTTGGCGTGTGCCAGGACTTCCCCCTTGGTTTTCGACATGGAGCAATGTGAGGCATGGGTGGTGCTCTTACTAATGGCAATGCGAGAAGGAGTGTCTCCCTGCACCGTTACTCGCCATCCATCCTCACCATGGGGTTGATGACGAGGTTGACCCATGCGCGTCCTGCGAGTTGTTTGTAGGGGTCTTGTCTGCACACCGGCCGGGGTCGTCTCCCCCGGGCCGCTGGTTGTGGTTGTCTTGCGAAGTACATGACAGAGGCGCCGCTGCGTATGTCACGGTGTTAGCCATGGCGTTCTCCGTCTATGGACCTCAACAGTGCGTCCTTGGATGCTATGACTCATGGGTATGGGTCGCAGCTCGTGGAGATTCGCATGGTGTTGTAGTTACGCTTTCCGATGCAGAGTGTGTGATGTCCGTCTCCACCTTCGTCGCCCGTAGCAGTTGGTGTGGTTAGCTTGCATGAAGACGGGACGACTGCTAATGTTCCCTTTGCCTTCTTGGGTGCCATGGGAGTCGATGAAGATCATGAGGAAGACACGCAGCATTGGTGAAGATTCGCGCATCAAATAGCCCCTACCTGGCACGCCAAAGATGTCGGGGGAAATGACGATCTATGGGACCGACAAGTCCCCTTTCTGCAGTTCTACGGGGTCTTTGGGTGCACCAAGAGGATCACCGATGGCTGCACGCATGGTGGTTTAGACAGGTTTGGGCTGCTCGGAAGCATAAAAACTTACGTCCAGTGTTCTGGTGGATTATGTATGTGTTCATAGTAGAGGTGCGCTCGCTTGGCAAGGATTCTCGAGGGCAGCAACTATGCGTGTAACAGAGAGTCGACCTTTCTAAAGCTAGCCTTGGTCCTCCTTTAATAGCCCAAGGGGTTACGAGAGTGTCTAAACGTGTCGGCACGATAGCTGCCAAAACTACTGACAAGAGCTATAGTGGGAAATACCTAACTCTGACGGACCGGAATAGGTATATTAAATGCACCATGAGGTGGTGTGCTAGCAACGTTCCCCGGCAAGGATTTCCTCTCCTTCTGTGTCGTTCTCTCAGATACCTCTTATCCTATTGACACGCGGCGAGACGAGTGTCACTAAAGCTGTTGCATGTCTTTGACTATTGTCATTGGCCTCTGACCAGACTCACCTAACCTCCAGCGTGCTCGACACCTCACTGATATTGACAACCAGCTTGATGAAGTGGATCGGCGAAGATACGGAGGGGTCTCATTGGGCGTGATAACTGCTGGGTGTTCTGCCTCCCGGCAAGGTGGCTTGACGGGGCCTTGTCGTGTTGCTTTTTCTTGTTGTTGCTTGGAGATTGGCGTTGGTCGGCAAGGACGCGGTTGCATGTGTAAATGTCTGGGTAGTAAGGGCCTTGTTACTTAATACGACAACATATTTTTTCAATAACGTTGGTTCTCATTGAGGGAAATACTTATCTATATTTTGTTGCATGACCCAATGCTCTTCACAGAAAACCCAACACTAATCACAAGAATCAGAGCGCACACCAAGTCTTCGCCAATATCGTGGATGCACATTCCTCGCTCCATAGCGTCTGAAGTCCTTCCTCTAGGGTGGCCGTCCAACTTAGCCCATAGACTAATTCACCTAACAAGTAACCCCCTAGTCTAGGATTCCCTCACCGGGGTCGCTGCTCTAGGAGCTGCGTGGAATCCAGGTGTCATCTCCCATGGAAAAGAGGATCATTAATGTTGTGAGGGCCACCTTGCTCCTCAGCTTATCATGTCTGAGCTATCGGGCCAACCATTCATCCCTGATGATGTGCCGGAATGCTGCACTGACCTCGGCATCCACGCAGTCAACAATTTCCTTCTTTTTTAGTTAAGAATATATTCTAGAATTTTTGAGCTGATTCATTGTCCTTATGGATGGCGTGGATGAGATCGTCGGCATCCAGGGGCCGAACATAGGTGCCCTGAAAATTGGAATTAAAAGCATCCTCCAACTCTTCCCATCTTCCGAAACTTTATATGTCAAATGACACCAATTTTTTTGCTCAAGTTAGAACGTAGTTTTTTGAAGTTAATTGGTCAGTTCCTTTTAAAAGGAGACTTGTTTAGTTTATAAGCAATTGGATTCACTTCAGGTTCGTTATCGTAATTTCTCTTTTATTTATGGGTTGATATTTATTATCGAGATTATTGATAAACGAAACCAATCCAAGTCCGACAAGTATAATTCCATTCGGTAACTTTAGGGTTTTCTATTTTCCATGTGGACGACGACGTTATCGTGTATCCTTATTGTTCTTGCGATGGTGAAGAGGAACAAAGGTCCGTGGAGATCATCGAAATTACCTCCAGCCCGGGTCCAGAGGGGGTCATCGAGACAATGCCAACCCTGATGGTGGGGCACTTCGAAGGTCTCGAGACCCTCCTTCAGATTCCCCCTTTACTAGAAACAATACCCGCAGGTCCTTCCTTAGCTCTAGAAGAAAGGGAGCAAGCCCGCTCTATTGTACGAAACCTCGATCCATCCCAGAGTAGCCACCAGCTAGATAGCAGTGAATGGGAGGAAACTCCTCAAAACAAAGTTCTACTTTGTCGTTGGAAGAATTGGACTCTAAGTTTAAAGTAGGAGTAGCGTATTTAGAGGGTCACTTAGAAGTAATAAAGAAAAAAGCAACTGGAAGCTTTCGGGGCTTCTCCTTTTGAGACCGCGAAATTTGAGCTAGTTACGTCCATTGGGGAAAATACCCAGTTTCGTATGGGACTGCTTTAGTCTCTACATGTCAAATGCCCCTTGACGGGCAAACATGAGGCTCTCGAAAAGACCATAGTGGCTTTCTTGAAATGCCAAGGGAAGAAGCCCACAGACTCCCTAGCGTCTCTACTCGACCTAAAATGCGATCTGGCTAGGTAGGCTACAGAGCCAATGGTGTGCCGATTGATTAAGCTTGAGCGGCAAGTATTATATGGCACGAAGATCCTCCTCGGGCCATGTGGACGTGTTGAAGGAAATCTTCTATCAATACGACCGAGAATGTTGTGCCATCATATTGGTCAATGTTTATGGGTTTGAACCCCTCGAGGAACTGATATTCCATGGCCTCGTCTATGAATCACACTAGATGTGTAGAAGCTCGGTGCCGGAATGTATCCTGGTGGGTGTTGGCATATGCCTATTCCCTCCTAAGCTCCCAAGCTCGACGTTGCATGTCTATCCAGGCGTCATATCATTCCCAGCCAGCGTGCACATGGTCCCTGACTCGGTAAATGCCTCGAGGAAGTGATCTGGCCCTCCTTATTATAGTCCACATTATATATGGTTCAACTAGTGCCTTGCCATGAGAAGCCCCTGTTCGCCGATCTCGCCCTCTAGGACGGCGATCAGCCTATTCGTTGTGGTGTGATAACCAACAAGTATATGGGATCATAATAGTCTTTGCAGGTTGTATTCCACCCTAATTTAATGATTTGTCACAAGGGTAACCAAAGAATATCTATTGGTCTTAGCAGCTAAACTGTCAATTCAACCACACCTAGGGATATCTCTCCATAGCTAAAGTTTTAGTAGCACAACAAAGTAGCAATACGAACGATAACAGTAAATCTAGCAGTTTTGTAGTAATTGTAACAAAAGCAATAGAAATAAAAACTTGGCAATACTCAGTATATGAAAAGCGTACGCACGTGTGGTGATGGATACTGATTTAGATGAAATTCATCATGTAACAGTTAAACACTAGAGAGACATAAAACTAGCTCCAATTCATCAAAGTTATGTAGGCATGTATTTCGTATATATTCATAGGTGCTTGTGAGAAGAACGTGCATGCCATCTTTTGTTCTACCCCTCCCGTGGAAGCGCTGTCCATAAATAAACCTAAGGGATATTAAGGACTCCTTTTAATAGGGAATCGGATCAAAGCATTAACACATAGTAAATACATGTACTCCTCAAACTACGGCCGTCACCAAAAAGAATCTCAATTATTTTTACCTTGGGGTAAGCGCATCATGACATGTAATAGGTGCATACAACTTGCAATAAATGATCTTAACACTTTCGTATTCATAGAAAACATGATAGGTTGAAATCTGAAATCATGGCACTCGGACCGCAGTGACAATCATTAAGCATACCAAAGTCATAGGAAGTTTAATCTCCAATCATAGTGAATACTAGGGATGAAGCCCTATCAAAATAACTCGATTACATGATCAATCTCATCCAATCCCATCACTGTCCAATAATCCTAAAAAGTAATTACTCAGCCTCGATGGCGAGCATCATGATGGTGTTGGCGAAGGGTTGGCGATGACGACGGAGATGAATCCCCCTCTCTAGAGCCCCAAACGGACTCCATATCAGCCCTTCCGAGGAAGAACACTTGATGGGTGTGGCTCCGTCTCGTAAAACCTGATGAAAACGTCTCTCCTATTTTTTCGTCGAAATTGTGAATTTATAGGACTGGAATTAGGGTCGTAGGAGCCAGGTGGTGGCCCCAAGCCATCAGGGGGCACCCAGGGTCGTGGGCGTTCCATGTTAGCTTGGCACCAATAGGTTTCTCATGGGTCTTTGCTCCAATAATTTTTATATCTCCAAAAAAATACACTAAAAGTTTCATCCGATTGCGAGAAATATTATTTCTACACAATAACAACACCATGATAGTTCTACTCAATACAACGTCAATCTGGGTTAGTTTCATTCAAATCATGCAAATTAGAGTCCAAAACTAGAGCAAAAGTGTGGAAACGTAGATAAGTTTGAGACGTATCAACTCCCCCATGCTTAACTCATTGCTTGTCCTCAAGCAATTGAGTTGATAAACTGAAATCGATAACGAAAATTTATACAAACTCTTTTGTTCTCATTTCGAAATATATGTTTAGCTTGTGTTTAGTTTTTCAGCATAAATCATAAATAACCATATCCATGATAATAATTAAATATCATATTCACTCATGGCAATAATACAACTAACTAGCAAGCAATAATAAAATATCTCACATGCCAACAATTTGTCAAAACAATCATGATATAATATGATGATATGGTATCTAGCCAACCTTTTCTAAGACCACAAAACATAAATTCTGATCACCTCCAAGGTTCAAGGAGCGACTAAACATTGTAATTCAAAGTAGAAAAGACCGAGTAATGCTCACATCGAAAATTAACTATACTCAGTAGATAAGAATGACAATAATGCTCTTAGGTCTAGTGATTAGCAAGAAGATGATAACTCAAATAAAAGAAAATAACATAAAAGTAAATAGAAAGGTCCTTCGCACTGGGAAGCATTGATATACAGATGTGATAGTGATCAAACTTTAAAAGTGAGATGAAATTCTAATTTTGGGTGGTGTGCTTTCCTCTCAAAGTCACATTATTGGTGGTTCCCAAGATGAAATATAAAGTTTACTCCTATCCACCATACATACACAAGCCATGGCTGACCGAATTCTTGGGTGCCGTCCAGCATTTCAATTGTCTCTGGAGTTCTTTATTTAATTTATTTTAATTGTGTAGGACTGGGCATACTTTTTACCATCTCGTCTCATGCAATGATATGCAAATAAAGTCCCATATTTAGAATAACCCACTTAGCATGGAAGATACCTACTGTCCCATCGCTCCATGAGTGGTATGAGCACACAAAACAAATGTTTATTTGAGTGTTTAGAGGTGGCACGTGCAAATTTACTTGGAACAACAGGGTAATACCACATGTAGGTAGGTATGGTCGACTCATCTGGCACAACTTGGGTTTAGGAATTTGGACGCACAAGCAGTATTCCCGCTTAGTACAAGTGAAGGCTAGTAACAGAATGAGAAGCGACCAACTAGAGAGTGAAAACGGTGAAAATCATGTATTGAGGATAATTAACATTCAACATTAGCATGAGTAGGATATGAACATTCTGAATTTATATATCATGAACATTGCATTCGTTTTGAATCAACTACATGTTTGCACATGGGCCAAGTCAAGCCGCTCGAATTACAAAAAGGGAAAAACCATACTACCATAAGATAATGCATGTTGACACATAAGATAAATCATTATCCACTCCTCGCTTTTTAAGCATGACATGAGCAACTATAATCTCTAATTGTCATCATAAACATGTTTACTCATAATATGGTGAAGCAAGATCGAATGACCTAGACGTATTTACAAAAACGGAAAACAGGAAGAGTTCATAACAGCTTCCTTTACCACGATCACTTCATCAAATATCTTCATTATTACCATTCACTTGCAAGACCTAATGATGTGATAATAATAATAATGGTAGCATGCCAAGGAGTTTGTTGGAATCTGCAAAATAGTTTATGCAAAGCGGAAGACAAGGTAGTATTGGCTCTTTTGTTAGATCAACACTGATGCATATGATAACCAATCAACATTTTCATCGTGGTCTTCTACTTTCAGTGACTTAGTAAAAGGGAAAGAAAAATATTTTTGTTGTTTTTGGTTTTTACGAAGGAAGCAAATAAGAAAAGGAAAAATAAAAAGATAAAACTATTTACATGGGAAAGCTCCCAGCAAGCAAAGGAAATCTTTTTGGGTTTTCTTTTAATACTACAAACACATTAAGAAAGGAAAACCAAAAAGAATTGAAAAATATTTTTGGTTTTCAAATTTTTTCAAACACACAACAAGAAATCAAAAAATAAAGCTAACATGGATATACAATGAAAGAGGATGAACACGAACAATTTCTATGAAGTGCGTGAACATAAATATAATGTCCGTGAGAATATGTACTCCCCCAAGCTTAGGCTATTGGCCTATCTTGGTGATAACCATTGCTAGTATGGATATAATCAAAGTGGTAGCTTGTAGAGATATTCCATGCTGCCTCCTCAGCCAAAGCCATCGGCCTCCACACACGCATTGTACTCCTACACCTCGTTCTCGTGAACTTGATATCTCTATTTGTTTTGAAAATCAAAAAGAGCAGGCGAGGCAACATAACGTAGACATGATTATATTTATAAAGTATTAAGTTATACTCATAACCCTGAACACTGTTGTGACATCCTCGACTTTTGCTATAGTGATGATTGTAATTAAGCGACAATGATCCCGCATTAATGATGCCACATCATCATTAACTATATCAATGTTCTCATGATGGTTGAAACCGAATCAAAATTCGAAGCTTCGAGATTAAGTCGAACATGAAAAGATTTTATGTTGTTGAGATAACAAAGTCGGGGAGTTATAAAGATTCCCTAACGGATTATAATATCAAGTCGGGTACTTTTGGAATCATTGATGATCCCAATATATTAAGAAAGGAGCTTTAACAAAATAAGTAAAGAAATATAGTAAATGAAAATAAATGAACAAAAGAAAGGATTAAAAGTATAAATTATAAATTATAATAGAATAATAAAAAGGATTAGAATTAATAAAAAAAGTATTTTAAAAAAGGAAAGAGCCCCCCACCCCGTGGCCCAGCCGGCCAGGCCTCCAGCCGTCGCGCTGGGAACCCTAGCGCTCCCCTGGCGAGACCCTGGCTCTCCCCCTGCTCTCCCGTTTCCCCCTCAGCCGCCGCCACCGGCTCTCACCTCGGTCGCCACCATCCCTTGTGGGGGGCCCCACCCCCACCGACACCTCTCTCTCTCTCTCATCTTCCCTCCCCCCACGCGCAGACCCTCCCCACGATCTCCCTCACGTCCCCGTGTCTCTCTCGTTTCCACCCCTCCCGATCCCTTCTCCCACACGAGGCCGAGGGCTCTCCTCCCACCCCTTCGTCCTCTCCCTCTTCGGGATCCCCACCTAGCGACCGCCCTTCCCCTTGGCCCAAACTCCTCCCAGGGACCGAGCTCCTTTCCCCCATCGCTCTCTACTCCCACCGAGCCGGCAGCTCCTGCCAATCCCCCTCCTACCACTGCCGGCAGCAAGGCCCCGTCGACTCCACATCCTCCCTCCGGCGACCCGACACTCCCCTGCACACGTCGGCCTCCCCCCTGGTTCCCCGTCGGCCGAGCCCCTGCACCAACCATTCCTCCTGCTCGGTCCAGGTGGGACCGGGCTGGGAGATTCCTCCTCCTCGTCATGCCGGTTGGCCACCTCCGGGAGGCCTCTCCGGCAACGACCGTCTTCACCGGAACCGCGTCACCACCGTGCCACCACCGTCAGCGCCTCGTCTTCCTCCTCGCCGTCACCTCCGCCTCACGAGAACTCCGACTTCACCGGGCCCTCTCGTCAACGTCGGTGAGCCCCTCCTCGGGCTCCTCCCACCATCTTCTTCCTCGCACCGTCCCGGTTCCGTTCCGGCAGACGGCACTCCGATCCGACGCCGTTAGGTTCGCGTAGGTGTTGCTGGAGATGCTTCCTTTCTCTGTTGCAAGAGAGTCTTTGTTGTTCGTTGTTAGCACACAGAGTTGGATGATGAGTTGAGAAAAAGAAATAAAAATAAACGTTGTATTTGCGTATGTATTTTTGTATGTATGAGATGCACGTATGTATGTATTTGTATATATCGGTATATGGCGGAATACGTTATTTGTATGGATATGTATCTGTGAGTAAAAAGGTGTATTTGGCCTAAAGCCACTTACCGGTGGGGCCAACGCACCCCGCTGTCTATGACAGGAAGGCCCCACAACCTCTTTTAAAGAAAAGTGAAAATTAAAATATAAAAATAAAAATAATGTTTTTATCAAATAAATAAATAGATATATTACTTAATTAATGAATTGGGTAATTAGAATAGTTAGAGTAAGACACGTGGTTCCCCCACTAAATTAATCTATTCAATTAATATTTAATCTTAATTAAAACTTGTGCTTATGACGTTTGGGACCCACTAGTGAGTTGACCACTCAACTTCTGATGTGAGCATGACATCATGCTGATGTCATTATAGCATTTTATTAAATTATTTAAATATGTTTTTAATTCCTAAATAATTAATAGAACTTTAAAAATTAATATAAAATAATTCGTAAGTGAGACCAAAATATTTTCAACATGAAAGTTGATCCGCAGAACGAGACGAACCCGGATACACGGTCCATTCGTCTGTCACGCGTCCCTAGCATAGCAAAAGTGGAACATTTCCTTGTTTCTAGTGTGTCCGGTAGTAGCCCGAGACTGGGGAAATATCGTCAGATATTCTTCCGACCCGTCTTTGACGGATGTTGCTGCGTTAGCTCATGTCTAGCCTGCATCTGGCCATGTCATGCATTGTGTTGCACCGTTGCTATTATTTATTGTTTCTCCCCCCTCTTCTTACCGTAGACCCCGAGACTGACGCTGCTGCCGGGTACTTCTACGCCCCTGCCGATTAGTCCTTTGCCGCAGAGCAGCAAGGCAAGCAAACCCCCTTGGTCATTCCTATATTGCCTATGTCTTTCTTCCTCACTACTAGAAAAAGGCCTGCTAGTGGCGTACCTATTTTGGCTACTAATGGCGCACTATAGGTGCGCCACTAGCATCACGCCGTTAGAATTTTTTACTAATGGCGCACCACAGGTGCACCATTAGTATCTGATATACTAATGGCGCACCAGGCAGTGCGCCATTAGTATAGCTCCAGGTGCGCCATTAGTATGCCTCCCAGGTGCGCCATTAGTATGCCTCCCAGGTGCGCCATTTGTATGCCTCCCAGGTGCGCCATTAGTGTGCCTCCCAGGTGCGCCATTAGTATGCCTCCCGGATGCGCCATTACTATGCCTCCCAGGTGCGCCATTAGTATGCCTCCCATGTGTGCCATTAGTATAGCTCACGGTGATGACCAGACATCGCAGGGTTAACATATTTATTGTATGCCAATTCCTTCTACTTTTCTTTTCCTCTCCAACAATTAAAATAATAAGAGTTACAGAGTTACCGATCCATATAAACACCTCATGGTGCCAAACATCATAGGGCTTTATAGGTTTGTTACAGGCTACCACTGTTCAAAACTTGAGTATTGTGCAGAAACACACATGCTACAAATAAGCTGAAAGAGCTGGTACACAAAACTGCTAAAATTGTGGTGAAATCAAGAAACTTCAAGAACCAGCCTCTGCGACGCAGCATAAAACCTCAAGATCTGGTCATCACCGTGAAACTGTAAACGAATCAACGGATCCTGGCTTAGCACGCCATCTGCCAAAAAATGGGGCCTTTCTAAGAAGCTCAAGCATCTGCTGGTACTCACAAGCCATATCCTGCAACAGAGATGAGACATCTTAAACCTTCACTTATTGTATTCACAATCATTGCTCACGAAGAATCAGAAATCATTTAATATAATCCAGCTCTATGGCTTCAACTCATTATCCATCTGACTAATTAAAAACCGTACAGTATAGGATGAAATACCTTAATTGCACGATAAGCAATCTTCTCGTGACAAAATTTTGTGGCTAATGGATGTTCAAGTGATATGAAAGCCTCTGCCAATCTTATCCTGCCATCAAAACACAAATATTTTGCCAGGCTTACATCAGGACTTCAGAATGCTAGGAATGAGAAAGGGAACTCTCTTACTTGCAGAGCAATGACACGGTGGAGGGTAAGGATGCTGCCTTGAAGATGTGCCTTGTTTCCTCCGAGTTGTTCCTAAAATAACTTCGATCATGCAAACCTGATTTATTCCAGCATATTGAGTACCTAATAAAACATTAATGGCAAAGCTAAGCTTCTATTTTAAAAGTTCAACCAAAGAATGGTGCATGAAGATACAGTCAGAGCAAAATGCAAAGGAGTTCAAAATGGCAACAAACCATATGGCAACAAACCATATTAACTGTCTTGTTCAAACATGGCTTCTTTTCACTTTCAGGTTGATAAATAAACTTATAAACAAAGGCCAAGGATTTTTTTTTCCTCCACAAAATGGCAATATCGTATTGGTGATGACATTGTTCAAATTGTTCCTACATGCCATTAACAATTTGAGCTCATGTCTGCTCCTTCCCTGAGTTGGAAACTTTTGGAGCCTAATATGAAATGTACTGCTACACCTGCTACAGACTATAGCAGATTTATTAAGCTATTGTCCGCAATAAAAAAGATGATTTACTTTGTTATGCTTCTTGTGTTGAATCAAAGGTCATGCCAACAGTACATGCAAACATCTCTTATTAGGTATAATAAGTCTAGCATTTGGACCCTGCTAGGTATAATAAGTCTAGCATTTGGACCCTTAGACATCCTGTCCCTGATTCACTTGACGGCAGAATTCAGTTAATTATAGTCTCATATCAGCAACATTCAGTATCATACTTAGCTTCTCCTCTGTGATTAGCTGCTCCGGCGTCATTTCCTCCGCATGGTATGCATCATGCTCCAGACCTACGTCCGAGATGCATTCGACACATATCCTGCATCGACGGCAGCTCTGGTCGCACCCACTGCACAAGGAACAAAAAATGTAAAATAGGAATGGATTTCACACGAGGCCTGGCCTTCACAGGTTCGTTGTCAACTAGGTTCAATGGACAATCAGGTAAAAGCACAAACCTGCTGCGCCAAGTTTCTCTGCTAGCTGCGCCAACAGTTTGAAATTCTCGGCGCTATTCAAACCTGTGCCTCCAGTGACTACCACATGTGCATTTGCTAGGTCTGGCCGTTCTGTGTCTTGGGATGTAAGATTCACCCATGAAGATTTCCTTGAGCTCGCTGCAGAACAAAGGAAAGAGTTTTACAAAGATATCACATGATTTATAAACTGTTATTATTAACATGTTTTTGTAACAGTAAATACAACCCGCATACGCACCCACAAACCTGTGACATCAGCACCCACACACCCAAGCATGAGCGCCTGCTCAAGACTGAACCATGGACCATAAACCATAACAAGTCCATGGAAATGGAAACCTAGTACTAACACTCAATCAGACCTATAAATGCTAGACCAGCCAGGGACTATCTCTCCTGGTGGCATTTCGTGAAGATGAAGAAGAACCTGAGCACGCACCCTGAGAACGATGTGCCTTGAACATAGGAAGGTGGCCCATGAGCACACATACTCAGTTAGCCACACCAGAGGAGATACTCGGTCTCACTGTATGCAATCCAAATAAGATCCTTTATATTCCGAGCTTCTGAAATAATCACTTATTGCAATTTGTTATATCCTGACCTTGTTGATTAAGAACAATAGAACTATAGAAGTGTTGGAAACTGCATATGCAGCGATGACATATTCTTGCTCAAATGTTCAACATTACTCTCTCTGTCCCATAATATAAGATGCTATTACAACGAATGTGCGAGTATATCTGTTGTAATAACATCTTATATTATGAGACGGAGGTAGTACCTTCTATAACAATGTGACTATTTTGTCTACTTTAAGGAAGAAGGAGCACTCCTGGATAATTCAGAGGAACATCTGCATCTAGATACTGAGGTTATGCTCGTAATTCTGAACCTGAAGGAAAGAAATTGTGACAAACTATGTTCCATTGCTAACATAATATGATTATTGCATACACCAAATCACTACGATGTAAAATATACCCTCTCCGTCCCAAAATTTTTGTCTTAGATTTGTCTAGATATGGATGTATCTAGAAGCGTTTTAGTGTTAAATACATCCGTATCAACAAATCTAAGACAAGCTTTTTGGGACAGAGATAATACTTGACATTGATTAGATGTGAATCTCAATAGCCAAATAGATGAATTCAGGCTATAAATAACCAGGGGGAAATACTTGTCTGTTTCTCCTGAAACAAGTCTAGAATGTCAGAACACATGGAAGCCTGTAAAGAAAATTTCTTGATTGCTTCACCCAAGGATATATGGTAAGTCACAATTTACAAACATTACCAACCGTGAACTGTCTGCATTCACAATTCCACATAGTACATAGGACATACAACATATTAATGCTCTTCATCATTCTTAGTCGAGATTGCTTCCGCGAAAAAGAAAGAAATTAGTAGAAGAAGTTTCACAACAGTCAGTATACAGTAGTATTACTACTTGGTAAACTATTGGTGGATAAATCATCCCTCAAAAGAAAAACAAAGAAACCCAGATAATTTGTCTGTGAATTTCACCGAATGACCCTGGGATATATCGACTAGTGGCCAAGGGAGGGAGGGAGGAGAAGACCTTGTTGTTGTAGGCGCGGGTCGTCGGGGATGATACGGAAGTTGAAGGCGCGGCGGAGGCAGTCCTGTCCGGCGGCGGGATCCGCGAGGCGGCGGCGCACGGCTTCGAGGAGGCGCCGTGCGGCTGCATAGGAGGCGGGGGCGTCGAGGCGGTCGAGCAGGGCCTCGGCGGCGCCGTACTCGGAGGCTGCGCAGGACGCCAGGAAGGCCGCCACCTCCACGTCCATGTCATCGCCAGGGCTCGCCGGCACTGCCATTGCCGTCTCACGGAAGGTTCGATTTGGGTGGGGACAGGGGGTTGACTGATCGTGCAGGTCGAGGACGACGGTGGCTGGTCAGCGGCGGTTGGTTTGGATAGAGGTGTAGGCAGTGGTTGATCTGCATGCCTCCTCACCGGATCAAGATCGAGAAGGGGAGACATTGGGGGCGCCGACGCCGGCGCCGATGGGAGACAGGCCGGGGTGGGGTGGAGGAGGTCGTCGTCCTCGTCGGTGGCGGCGGGGCTGAGGTAGAATGAATCGGGAGCAGCGGCGGTGGTGGAGTAGAGATCGAGCGCGTGATCTAAAAATTTCGAGATATTTTGTTAGTTGGAACGCGGGAGTGGTGGACATTGAGCGCGCAAGCTCAAAGGAGTGGTGGTAGGTGGCCGTCCAAAATATCAGGTTACTAATGGCGCACCATCTACAAATGCGCCATTAGTATCCCTGGTTACTAATGGCGCACCAGCTGGTGGTGCGCCATTACTAGTTTTGGGAAAAAAATATAGTAGTGGCGCATCACCTATAAATGCGCCATTAGTAACCCTGGTTACTAATGGCGCACCAGCTGGTGGTGCGCCATTAGTAGTTTTGCAAAACAAAACAAAAATAGTAGTGGCGCACCAAGTGTGTGGTGCGCCATTAGTGTCCATCACACTAATGGCACACCTTCACATGGTGCGCCATTAGTGTCTATATCATCTATAGCCCTTTTCCTAGTAGTGCCTACTGCTTGCATTAGTATTTTGCTACTATTGTAGTTAGCTCCTATTTCTGATGCATAGCCTATTTTTGATGAACTGCTACTTTCAGTCCTGTACCTTTAAACTGCTGAGTATACGTGGAGCAGTCATCTCCTCTGACCCCGTAGTTCAGTTGCCCCGCTTGTTTTCAAATCTCGATCCCTGATCGACGAGCCAGACCCAACACATCACATACACCCCCCTTAGTTGTACGACGCTATAGAGATACTATCAGGTACCGAGGGTGACACCTCGCTAAGTACTCCTGATGATATCTCTGTAGTATAGCTGGTCGGTCATGGTGATCGAGGGTGTTTCCTCTTTCACCATTCCCGATAACGCCTCTATCGTGCGACCCCTCAAGTGTGGGACCCCTGAGGGTGATTCCTCTAAGCCCACCTTGACGGATACATCGTTCGGAATCCAACGAGGGTGATACCTCGGATTTCCCCCGATGTTACAACCACACAGTTACTCGACCATGTTAATGGGATCATTGGTGATTAGTTGTAAGACGGGTGGATTCCCGCAAGACTGTGTTGTCGGCCTAATTAAAATGTTAATGGATTTGGGTATTCGATCTGGGTTGGTCGGAGACCTTTTCGCACTAACCGGCTACCCGGGAAGAATTATGGGTACTCGGCGTCGCAGTATCAGCCGAAGCTTTTCAGATGTCAGCAAATGTAGCGGTGCGCGCCCGAGTGGTCCCGAGATGCATCACGCTTGTGATTAAGTGATGCTAGGACTGACGTCGGCCGCCCGCACCACGTGCAGGAGCGCGAAGGGGAACTAGGCCCACGAACCATTTGTGCTTAGGAGTTAGACCGGCGGGCTGGCCTCTCTTATTAATCTTAGGTGGGGCTGCGACATGTTGATATTCCGAGGCCGGGCAGGACCCAGAAAAGTGTGTCCGGCCAAAGTGTTACCTAGCGTGACGGGACATGTGGTGCACCCCTGCATGGATGAAAATTAAATATTCGAATAGCGGTGTCCACGGTTACACGATGACTTGGAGTTGTGCCCTGATCTTATACAACTACAATTGTTACTTAACTGGAATTAGTTTGCCTCGGGATTGCTTCCTCGCACGGAGTCGAGGGAGGATCTTTGACCTCACTTTAATAATGCTGCAACAATATGACTACTAATGTTTTACCACCTGTTCTACTCTCGTCTTTTGCTGCAAGACCCTGAAGATGCTAGTCTTCGATAGGACTAGGCCTTCTCTCTATTCTTGCATTGCTGCAGTCAGTCCACATATAAAACCCCTTCTTTGATACTAGTGCATATTTAGCATAGTTCTGATGTAAGTCTTGCGAGTACTTTGAATGAGTACTCACCGCTACTTTGCTCCCCTTTGTCCCTTGATCCGTTGCTGCGACCAGATGATGGAGCCCAGGAGTGGAGTTTCCTGTCGATGACTGCTACCCCGACGATGCCTACAACTACGTGGAGGCCACTGATCATCAGGAGTAGTTAGGAGGTTCCCAGGCAGGAGGCCTCGCCTCGTTCGATCATTGTATCTTTTGTGCTAGCCTTCTCTAAGGCACCCCATGTTTTATGTCTATACTCAGATATTGTTGCTTTCGCTGACTCGTGTGTTTATCGAGCTTCCGTATTCTAGCCCTCAAGGCCCCTGCCTTGTAATATGAAGATGATATTGTTCTATTTGTGTCTAGTGTTGTGTTGTGATATCTTCCCGTGAGTCCTTGGGTTTGACCGTATGCATTTGCGTGTATGATTAGTGTACGATTAAACCGAGGGCGTCACAACTGTCCTTAATAGAATCATGATGCCGCATGGCATGAAAATCTAAGTATCTCTCAAGCAGCATGGGGTCGTTAGGTTGTGGTGAGACCCTCAGTCTTGCATCTATGTAGGAGGCATAAATTTCTCCATACAATTCACCGTTGCACACATTAAGTTTCAACCTACACGTGAAAATTGTACCAAGTTTATAATGTTTATCACCAGTTACCGTTGTGTGAATGATGCTCGGGTCAGGAGCACATAGTGCACTACAATCTTGCTTCCCCACAATACATTTCCCATTAAACAATGCAAATTTGTGAATATAAGGTAGTTTGATACTTTTTGTTCTATCATGTGTAACTCATCTATCCTCTAAAATGCAAAGACTCTAAAGGAACAAATTATAATTTGATTTTTGTGGTTTTTCAAGTGAGCCCCAATATGTATGTTTCCATGCATCACAAAATTATTCTAGAGTCATACTATTAGAATTATCATAGAGATTAAATAAAACACTAGAAGTATGGGGATATACTGAAACCTTTGTGTGAATGTACGGGTAAGATTGCAGTGTTGAGTGCACTTATGTCCGAGGAAGTTGGTGAGGTCGGTATTGTAAATGTAATGATCAAATTCTTCCTCAATGCGTGCACCTCTCATGAACTCACCTCCAATGACATGATATAGCATCGACCATGATTTTCAAATCGCTCTTGGTTCAACATATGCTTGTCATACTGAGCTCTCGCTAGATGAATCACTAGAAGTACGTCTCCTTGAAGAAATCCTCCTAAAGAGGTTCATTTTCTTATGAAGAAATTTCTGAAATTTTTTGGCCACAAAATTATGTCATTAATACTTTGTAAGGTTGGTAGCAACTACTCATATAGGTGCCTAGAGATCATGTCAAGCATTCATACTACCTGGAACTCCAAGAATGAACCATGCAAGCTCATTTCCAATAGAACCAATTGCAGCAAAAATATGCAAAATATAATCTACTAAAGCAAAAAAACTAATTGGAGCAATGGGAGGGTCACATACCAAGGACAAATCCCCCCAAACAGTTTCGGAAATGGAGTACCGAGGTAAGAGATCAAGAATCTTAGGTTTGTGAGCAAGAACACAAGAGAGAGAGAGAGAAACCAGGAATTTTTTACACTTAGGAGGAAGATTGTGCTGAATGGATAAGTGGGGAAGTACCTGTTGGGCTCCCCAGTCATTAGGGCATGCCTAGGGGACGTGAGCGCGCCCTATTAGCTTGGCACCAACAAGTGCACCTCCAGGTGTGTTTTCAGCACTAGAAAATTCTAAATATTCTAGAGAAAATCCCGTAAACTTTTTGTGGCATTCTGAGACTTTTTCTTTTGGAAAATTCTGTAAACTTTTCATTGGACGGAAAATCCAGAAAATAGGATAATCTTGGCATTATTTTATTTGACTTAAAGAAACAAAGTTTAAACTAATGGTAAGCAAAGTTTGTGTTTACTAAATTCATCGATCATGTGTCTCACAAAAAGGATCCATTAATAAGGTTGATCAAGTCTTATTCATAACTGTTTCCGATTGACATGAAATCGAAGAATTTTCATATAACACTATGTTTCCTCAATGGGGACTTGCATCTCCCCAACAGTAAGAATATCATACTTCTTCTTGGTAGTAGGACGAGGAAATTTAAACACTTCAATAGTAATTGTAGCCCCTTTCTAAAGTATAATAATAATATGCACCGAGGCTTGTTTCTTTCGAAAGTGCCTTGTATGTTGTTTACCATTGACATGAAAAGTAACCTAGATTTCCTTGTAACCAATAACTGCCCCTATAGTATGTGAAAAGGATCTACCAAGCATAATCGACATGTAGTCATCTCTGGCGTCTCAAGAATAACAAAGTTTGTTTAGATAGTAATGTTTGCAACCGCAATAGGGACATCCTCACAAATTCCAATAGGTACAAAAGTAGATTTAATAGCCATTTGCAAAGATAATTTAGTACATGTAAACTAATTTCACTCAAGTCTTTTATATAAAGATAAAGGCATAACACTAACACCAACTCCTAGATCAAATAAAGTAGTTTTGACATAACTTCGTATAATGGAGCAACATATTGTGGGTATACCAGGATTTCCCAAATTCTTACACACTCCCCCATCAAAAGCATAATTAGCAAGCATAGTGGAAATTACAAATTTAGGTAACTTTCTTTTGTTGGTAATATTGTCCTTCGTATATTTAGCATATTGAGGAATCTTCAGAATATTAGTCAAACAAGTACGAAAAAATACAGGTCTAATCATTTTAGAAAAGTGCTCAAACTCCTCCTTGTCCTTACTATTGGAGGCTTAAGAGCAAATCACATGGATTTCAGAACCCATAGTTCTCTTTATTTACCAGATTTCCTAGCAAAAAAGTCTTTCTTCTCATAACATTTATTTTTAGGATGTGGGTTATCAAGATCTTCAGCAGTTTCTATTTCCACATCATTTTTCAAGTTCTTTTTTACTATCTCGTTGAGCATCTAAGTGAACAGATTTTCATCATTATCATTATAACTAGGTGAATGTTCGCTACGAGATCGTGTCTCAGCATCAGATATAGAAACATCACTATGTCTCTCAGCATGTCTTTCTATAATAGCTTCACTAGAAGCATGCCTAGTCCTATCAATTTTCTTTTTATTTTTTATTTATATATGGACTAGGTGCATCAAATTTAACTCTATGAGAATCTTGTTCAATTGTTTTTGGATGACCTTCAAAAAAAGTGAGGTTCTTGAGTCATTCTACCTCCTCTAGCATTACTCTAATAGCTTGATCATTCATGTTCTCTCTTAATTCAATAGTATCAGTTACATAACCATGGAAAGGATCAAATTCTACTATGGTGATTAACCAATGATCACCAAATAATTCATAATCCTTATGAGAAACACATATAGGAGAAGTAGAAAATTTAGGATCATGTTTCAATTTCTCCATCATAGATTTTTCCTTCAGTTTGCATAGAAATTTTAAAAAATCATCTCTATCATTACAAGAAAGAAAGTCTATAGTTATCTCCCCATCCATAATATAAACCATGGGTATATCAGGCAATTCATATCTATTAGGAGAGCTAGGTATAATTGGTGATTCATAATCTTCATCAGTTTCATCATTTTTAGTTTCTATGGATCTAGCAATACGAGCACCAAGAAATTCACCAAGTCTCATAGGTTTATTTTTATCAAGTATAGCAATAGCATCCTCATAAGTTACATGAATTTAAAAAGTAGCACCATCAAGTACTTGCGACATATCAGAACGAGCAGCAAGTGGTGGTGTCATAAGCAGATTCAAAATAGTAGGCAAATCAAAAGCAGAGCTAGATAGCAGTTCCTTACCTCCTTTGGTCTTAGAGGGTATTATCTTGGTTCTAGTTTGTTTCAGATACTTCATAGTGATAGTTGGATAACTTCAAGTGAACACAACAAATGGAGTTGTGCTCCCAAACAACAACGGCAGAAAATAGTCTTGATAACCGAGGAGTATAGGGGATCGTAACAATCTTCGTGACTAGTATTACACCCTAATTTATTGATTCGGGACAAGGTGAGACAAATAATATTTATTGATCTTAGAAGGTAAGTTTTCAATTCAACCAAACCTGTGGATATCTCTCTCTAGTAGAAATTTTAGTGGCACAACGAAATTGAAATAGGAACAGTAACAACAATAGTAGCAGTTTTTGTAGTAATTGTAACAATAGCAGCAATAATAGTAATTTAGCAAGATTCAATATATGAAAAGCATAGGCAGGTGGACAGGTGATGGATAATGATTCCGATGACATACATCAAGCAACAATCACACATTAGATCGACAGGGAACTAGCTCCAAATCATCAATGTAATGTAGGCATGTATTCCGTATATAGTCATACATGCTTGCGATAAGAACATGCATGAAATATTTTTTCCTACCCTACCATGGAAGCGGGGTCCATAAGGAAATCCAAGTGATATTAAGGCCTACTTTTAATATATAACCGGAACAAAGCATTAACACATTTTGAATACATCAACTCCTCAAACTACGACAATCACGGAAAACAGTCCCAATTATTTTCACCTTAGTGTATGCGGGTCATGGCACGTTATTGGTGCATACAACTTTTAAGATAGGATCTAAACACTTACATATTCAGAGAAAACAAAATAAGTTTGGATATGAATCATGGCACTCGGTCCGTAGTGATTTTAATTAAGCATAGCAAAGTCATAGTAACATTAATCTCACAACATAGTGGATACTAGGGATCAAGCCCTATCATACTTAACTCGATTAAATGATCAATATCATACAATACCATCACCTTCCAACAATCCTACAAAGGAGTTACTCAGTCCCAGTGGTGGGAATCATAATGGTGTTGATTAAGAAGCTTTGCTAATGATGAAAGTGATGAATCCCCCTCTCGAGAGCCCAAACAGACTCTAGATCAGCCATCCCGAGGAAGAACAGGAGGTGGAAGCGGCTTCGTCTCATAAAATATAATGAAAACTTCTCTCATATTTTTACTCCAGAATTTTGAATTTATAGGACTAGAATTAGGGTTGAAGGAGCCATAGGGTGGCCCCAAGTCATCAAGGCGCGTCCAGGGAGGTCGGTGTGACCTGTTTGCTTGGCACCAGTAGGTGGCCACCCTCTGGTTGGTGTTCACTCTAATATATTTTATATCTTCCACAAAAAGTTTCGTTCAATTCCGAGAACTTTTATTTCTACACAAAACCAACATCATGGCAGCTCTGCTGAAAACATCGTTAGTTAGGGTTAGTTTCATTCGAATCGTGCAAATTAGAGTCCAAGATAAGAGCAAAAGTGTTTGAAAAATTAGATACATTGAGACATATCATGTTGGTAATCAAGGGGATCAACATGAGTCACCGCGCCCTCAAATTTGGACAATACTCACCGTCTTGGAAATTACTTGGCGGGCGTGCACTGTGCTTCATGATCGGCTTGGGCCATGATCTGTTTCTCCTACTTATTGTTGAGAGTTGCTTCATGTGCGTACAACTCCTCCTACTTACACTTCATGCTTCGAGCGGTTGCGGCAAACTGACGTTGGAAGCATATTTGTCTGGATGAGTCCTCGAGCACTTTAAAGTCAAAGGTGCGAGGCTTATACCATCCTTCGATTCTGGCATGTAGTGGATGTCCGTCCCCTTATCGGAGCCTTCCTTTTTTTGGTTTTTTCCTCAATGGGTTTGTCCATAGGTCTGTTTTGCAATGCAGGTTCAATCTATCCGTTCTCACGTGTGTTGGCGCTAGCATCATCGTTAGCGGTGTTGGTTTTATCATTACTTCCACCGTTGCCTTTTGGCTTTCTATTTTGATGGTGAAGTTTGGAGCTCCCCTTAGGCTTCTCATGAAGGTCCTCGTTAGGCGTGTTGACCATATACACATCATAGATGGATGTTGCGGCCCACTTCCCTATTCAGGGAACGACCATAAGTGACTATGGTCTGTATTTGCCGAGGTCTTCCTTATCAATGTCGATGGCCTTATCATATCCATAGTCAAGCGCGTAGCTCAAATCGTCAACTATGACGACTATGTGGGTTTCGGGTGGGATAGAAATTTCCATATCGTCAGCTTTACATCGATCTTATTGTAAAATGCTGATGAGCTTGCAAGGTACTAGATCTGGTCCAGCACCTCGCTTGCTTGTGAGAGCTCTACCGTAGCTAATCCCTAGAAATAGATCAGGCTGATATGAACGTGATTGTTCGGACGCTAAAGGCGGGCTCATCCCTCATTGTCTTGCAGGACAGTTCCAGTTCGAGGACCGGATCAACCTCCTATGGAACAACTGTCAGATCCGAAGATAAAATCAGCTCTAGGCGGTCGTTCGAGGTGATATAAATAGGTTCTGGTGTGATCACCTCCAAATCCATCTCTAGCGCTGCTTCTGTTGGGGGTTCGGATCCAGGGGTCAAGTTGGGAGCTGGTTTTCACTACAGGAATCATCTTGTTTGCCGTATACTATAACGGATAGCAACGGGGTAGATCACAGACGGCAAAGGCCTTTGCCATCAGCCTCCGGTCGGCAAAACTTCTATGACTACTATTGGGTGTAAAGGCCCTTCTTTGCCGTCTGCCTTGTGAAAGTGGATGGCAAAGGGCTTTGTCGTCAGCCTCCGTGGCCAGCACACGACAAAGCCCCTTAGACGGCAGCCGACACGCAACTACTCCATTAGGTGATAACAGAGTTTTTGCCATATGTTCTATTTGATGGGCTTTGCCGTTCGCCTATTGGCAAAGCTCGAAGATTCCTTAGGTTGGATCATGATTTGTCCCGACAGGACTAGATCGCCATGGGTATCGGTAACGTATTTCAAGTTCCCGAACATGCTGACCTGGTTCGGATCGAGGTGTCGATGTGGCCTAGACGACCGTCGGGGTCCACTTGTAGTACAAAACTACCAAAAGTAAAAAGTTGGTGGGAAACGAAGGTGCCACCACAACCAATGTTGT
Source organism: Hordeum vulgare subsp. vulgare (assembly GCF_904849725.1). Classification (NCBI taxonomy): domain Eukaryota; kingdom Viridiplantae; phylum Streptophyta; class Magnoliopsida; order Poales; family Poaceae; genus Hordeum; species Hordeum vulgare. Next base: position 345,329,256 of record NC_058524.1, on the reverse strand, counting down.
TGTCGAACTCGAGACAAGCCATCAGTCCTGATGATCACACAACGAGCTCCCAATGAAAGCATCAATGTTCATGTCAAAACTGGCAAATCATTATTACAGGGGCCGAGTTGTGAGATCGGAGTGAGAATACCACGAGATAAAGAATACAAGGCTGTTACCTAGGTTCGAGCCCTCTCGATGGAGGTAAAACCCTACGTCATGCTGTCGTTGTATTGATGTTGTAACGATTATAAAGAGTATCTACCTTGAGATTATGAGGATGTGGGCATAACCCTAGGGGTTATGATGTTGTGTATACGTGTGTTCTATGGGCTAAACCCCACGGTTTTATATAGGCACTTGTAGTATCTAGGGTTACATGAATGTAGGTTACCGTCTATGGATTACATGTGGAACGAATCATCCTTTCCCTTGACCACACACCAATCCTTTGATAGAATCTGGTGTATCCACGCTTCGTCATAAGCCCTCCGAAGTTCTTCTCCTTGATGCACCCTGAGTCCGGCCCAGGGTCTAAACCACCTTGGCTGGGATCCCATAGTTCAGGAGTCCCTCGATAACCCACAATTATAGGGGATCGCAACAATATTCGTGGGTAGTATTTCACCCTAATATATTGATTTGACACAAGGGAGCCAAATAATATCTATTAGCCATAACAGTTGAGTTGTGAATTCAACCCTATCTGGGATATCTCTCTGCAACAAGGATTTAGTAGCATAACAAATAAGAGTAGTAACAGTAACAATGATAGCAGCAATGTTGTAACAGTAGCAATTGAGTAGTAGGTGTGACGACAACAACTAGAGTTGTAACTTAGCAAGATTAAGTATATGTAACGCATAGGCACGTGTGGTGATGGATAATGATTTAGATGACATTGATCATGTAACATTTACACACTAGGGCAGCACAGAACTAGCTCCAATTCATTAATATAATGTAGGCATGTATTCCGTATATAGTCATACGTGCATGCGATAAGAACTTGCATGACATCTTTTGTCCTACCCTCCCGTGGCGGTAGGGTCCTATTGGAAACTAAGGGATATTAAGGTCTCCTTTGAATAGCGAACCGGAACAAAGCATTAACACAGGGTGAATACATGAACTCCTCAGACTACGGCAATCACCAGAAACAATCCCAATTACTGTCACCATGGGATATGCGGATGAAGACATGTAATAGGTAACTACAAGTTGCAAGATAGGATCCAAATCATTCTCATATTCTTGAAAACAAAATAGGTTCATACCTGAAATCATGGCACCCGGGCCCTAGTGACAAGCATTAAGCATTGCAAAGTCATAGTAACATCAATCTTAGAACAAAGTGGATATTAGGGATCAAGCCCTATCAAACTCAACTCGATTACATTATCTATCTCATCCATTCCCACCACCGTCCAACAAGCTTACAAAGGAATTACTTACTCTCGGTGGTGAGCATCATGGCGGTGTTGATGAGGAAGAGTTGGTGATGACGACATCGATGAATCCCCCTCTTTGGAGCCCAAAATGGACTGCACATCAGCCCTCCAAAGGAAGAACAGGAGGTGGTGGCGGCTCCTTCTCGTGTAATGCGATGAAAAATTTTCTCTAATTTTTTTCACTGAAGATGTGATTTGAGGGTCGAAGGTGCCACATGGGCCCCACAAGCCACGAGGGCGCGGCCGGGGGGCGCGCCTTGTTAGCTTGTGCCCCCCGTGGCACACCTCCTCCGACAAGTCTTTGCTCCAAAATTCCTTATAAATCACATAAATAATTCACAAACAGGTTCATCCCATACCTAGAACTTTATTTCTGCATAATAATAACACCAAAGTAGTTCTACTCAAAACATCGTCAGCCTGGGTTAGTTTCATTCAAATCGTGCAAATTAGAGGTCAAAACCAGAGCAGAAGTGTTTGGAAAAGTAGATATGCTGGAGGCATAATGAACTCCCCCAAGCTTAACTCATTGCTTGTCCTCAAACAATTCAGTTGATAAACTAAAAGTGATAAAAAAAGTTTTACAAACTCTTTTGTTCTTATTATTATACATATGCTTAGCTAGTGTTCAAGTTTTCACAACAAATCATAAGTAACCACATCCATGAGAACAATTAAGCATTGTATTCAATTATGGTAATACATAACCAACTAGAAAGCAATAATAAGGTATCTCACATGCCAACAATTTTTCAAAACAATCACGATATAATATGATGACATGGTATCTCGCTAACCCTTTCTAAGACCGCAAAAAATAAATGCACAACACCTCTCAGATTCAAGTGGTGACTAAATATTATAATTTAGAATAGAGAGGATCCTTGTCATACTCATATACAACATTCAAGAGACTAAATGCAAGAAAATGACAAAAGCGCTCTCGAGTCTGGTGCTATAGGTAAGGGGGTGCTGACTGAACATAAAGTAAATAGATAGGCCCTTCACAGAGGAAGCATTGATTAGCAGCGGTGCCAGAACTCAAGTTTTAAAGCAGGATTGAAAATATAATTTTAGGTGGTGTTCTTTAGTGTCAACGTTATAACAAATGTTTTCAGTATCTTCCATGCTAAACTCATTATAGGTGGTTGCCAAACAGAATTGTAAAGTTTTACTCCTATCCACCATCCATACATAACCATGGCTAGCCGAATTCATGGGTGCCCTTCAACATATCAACTTTCCCAAGGGGTTTTGTTATATTTTAATTTTCATTAAGCAGGACCGGACATCCGTGTTACCAACCTCTCTTGTGCAATGACAATGAATAAACACCCATAGTGAGAGTAACTTACTTAGCATGGAAGATATCGATTGCCCTATCGCTCCATGAGCGGTACGAGTGCAGAAAATAGATGTTTGTTCTAATATTTAGAGGTGTCATATGTAAATTTACTTGGGACGGTAGGGTAGTACCGCATATAGGTAGGTATGGTGACTCGTGTGGAATAACTTGGTTTGAAGGATATTGGATGCACACGCAGCAATCCCGCTTAGTACAGGTGGAGGCTAGCAAAAAGATTGCAAAGCGACTAGCTAGAGAGCAACAACGGTCATGAACATGCAATGAAAATAATAAACTTTGGACAAAGCGTGAGTAGGATATAAACACTCTGAATTTAAATATCATGAAGGCTGCATCGGTTTTGAATCAAATACATGTTTGCACATGGGCCAAGTCGAACCACTCGAATTACTCAGTTGAAAATTCCATACTACCATATCACATCATAACCATTTTAATGCATGTTGACACGCAAGGTAAAATCATTATCAGCTCCTAGATATTTAGGCATGGCATGAAAATCTATGATCTCTAATTGTCATCACAAACATGTTCACTCATGATATACCGAAGCAAGATCGAACGTGCTAACGTATTTACAAAAATGAAAAACAAGAAGAGTTCATACCCATTTCCTTTGCCATGACCACTTCGTCAAATATCGTCATTCTTGCCTTTCACTTGCACGACCGAATGATGTGATAATTAAAGTGCAGAATGTCATGGACTAATATAGAATCAACATGCCAGTTTTAAACAAAAGAGAAGACATGGTAATATTGGCTCTTCGTTAGATCAACTACTGAGCATAGGAGAGCCACTCATCATTTACATTGTGGTCTTCTCCTTTCATGACTCAACAAAAAGGAAAAGAAATTCAGAGAAACACATTGAAATATTTTTGGATTTTTTGTTTTTCATAAGAAAGCAAAATAGACTAAGGGTAAACCAGAACAAGAAAAAATATCTACATGGGAAATCTCCCGACAAGCAAGAGGAAATGTTTTTGGGTTTTCTTTTAACACTACAACTAAATAAACTGGCAAGAAAAACTGAGCTGGGGAGTGGGTTTTTGGGTTTTCCTGTCTGGGAAGTGGTTGAGATGGTAACTTGCTGGCGCATTCCTGGCTCCCTGTTACGCCAAGCGAGCTGCCTCTACTACAACATTGTACTCCCGCACTTCGTTCTCAAGAACGTAGTATCTCTGGCGAGCCTAAATAATAAAGAGGGCGGGTGCAGGCAAAGTAACAGGCGTAGGAGTATATTTCTCAAATATTAAGTTATACTTATATCCTCTAGCATGACTTACAATTAGCTAATGGGAACACATAGCTTCATAATCTAAATATTAGATAGAAAAAATAGATCATTAGGTTGAGGTGACACTCCCAATTGTTCAGTTATGCGGGAGGCATAAATGCCTCCATATAATTCTCCGTTGCTAGAGTTGGAATGCAGCCTTCCAGAAACAATTGCACCTATGTTATAGTGTTTTCACCAGTAACATCAGTGTGAAATGGCTCAAATTGGGGGCACATAACGCACTGCAATCTTGTTTCCCTACTATGCATTTCCCATTAAATAGTGCAAAGTAGCGAATAGAGGGAAAATGAATGCTTTTAATTAGAGCCTGCATCACTCCTCTATTTTCTCCAACACACAGGCTCTCTAGGAACGAATTATAATTAGTTTTTGATGGTTTCTCAAGTGAACCCCAAAGTGGGAGCTTGCATGCCACACAAAATTCTTCTAGGCTCATGCTAAAGGATTTGTCCTAGAGATTAAATAAAACTCTATAAGTAATAGAGAGATAACAGAATCCATGCGAGAATGTACGGTAAAGGTTATAATGTTGAACACACTTATCTGCAAGGAAGTCGGTGAGGCCTGTGTTATGAATGAAATGATGAAATTCCTCCTTGATACCTGCATTCCTCATGAACTTTGATGATTTATCCGAAGCGCGTTTTCTCGAGGAACTCCTCCTGAAGAAACTCATCTATCTAAGCACAAATTTCTGAAATTTTTGAGCTACAAATTTATTTTAATAAAACTTCATGAGAAGGATAGCAACTACTCAAATGGATACTTGGAGGCCATATCAAGCATTCATGCTATTTGGAACTCAAAGAATTTAACATGCAAGCTCATTTTCAGTAGCACCAAGAGAAAAAATTTATGGACAATATAAAACACTAAGGCAAAAACTAATTGGAGAGATGGATGAGTCACATACCAAGGAACAATTTCCTCAAAACAGTTTCAGAAATGGGGTTCCGAGCAAAGAGATCAAATTTTTCAGTTTCTAGAGGAAGAACACGGGAGAGAGAGAGAGAGAGAGCTAGGAAAACTTTTGTGGAGGTAGAGGATGATGTGAGATAAAGGGATAAGGTAGGGGGCCATGTTGTTCTCAAAATCCATCAGGACGCGGCCAAGGGGAGGCGCCCTGTTGGCTGGTGGCCCGCGGGTGTGTCTCCCTGCTTCTATTTTATGCGAAAAATTCATATTCATTTCAGAAAAAATCATGTTAAAGTTTTGTGGCATTATGGTACCTTTTATTTATTGGTCGTTTTTCTAAGGTACGGAAAACTCAGAAAACAGAGTAAACATTGTATTTTACTTTTATTTGGCAAAAAGAACAGAGAATAAACTTCAGATACAGAGAGTTGTGAATACTCAGTTCATCAATCACATGTCTTTCCAAAAGGATCCACTATTAAGGTTGATCAAGTCTTATGAATAATCGTTTTCGATAAACATGAAACCGAAGAATTTTTGTATATCACTAGGTTTTCTCAACGGGGATTCACATATCCCCAACAATATGATTATAGTATCTCTTTTTCTTAGCAGTAGGTAGAGGCATGGTAAAATCTCCAATGATGAATGTGGGAATAGGTTCAACGACATTAATATTGTTAACTAAAGTTTGCTTCTTCAAAAAATGCACATTATGTTGCTTGCCATTAACATCAAAAGTGATCTTTCTTTTGTTGCAATCAATAACAGCCTCTATAGTATTTCGAAAGGGTCTACGAAGGATGATCGACATATTGTCGTCCTCGGGCATATCAAGAATAACAAAGTATGTTAAGATAGTAACATTTGCAACCACAACGGGGATGTCCTCACAAATTCCGATCGGCAAAGCCTTTGATTTATCAGCCATTTGCAAAGATATCCCAGTGGGTGTAAGCTTATCCAATGCAAGACTTTTATAAAGGGAGAAATGCATAACACTAACACCAGCTCCTAAATCACATAAGGCAGTTTTAACATAATTTCTATTGCTAGAGCAAGGTATTGTGGCTATACCCGGATCTCCCAATTGCTTTGGTATTCCACCATCGAAAGAGTAATTGGCAAGCATAGTAGAAATTTCAGTTTCGGGTATGTTTCTTTTATTAGTAATAAGATCCTTCATCTACTTAGCATACAGAGGCATTTTCAATATACAAGTCAATCGAGTGCGCAAACAGGTCTAATCCTTTGAGCAAAGCATTCAAAATCTTCATCATCTCTACTTTTAGAAGGCTTTTGAAGGAATGGCATGGGTTTTTGAACCCATGGCTCTCTTTCCCTTCCATGCATTCTAGCAACAAAGTCTCTCTTATCATAACGTTTATTTTTAGGAGGTCGGTTATCAAGATCCCTAGCAGGTTCTATCTCAACATCATTATTAGGTTCCTTATTACTACCTACTGGATCTTCTACATGACCATCATTATTATGATTATCATTATCATTAAGTTCATGTTCACTAACCGATCATGTCTCAGCATCAGAAGTAGAAACATCATTGTGATTCTTAGCAGGTTTGTCAATATCCTTTTCACTAGGGACATGCGAAGTCCGATGAATTTTATTTTTATTTTTTCTTCTTAGTTGGACTAGGAGTATCATCATTTATTCTCGGGCAGTCCTATTCTATGCTTTTAGGGTGACCTTCAGGGTAAAGAGGTTACAGATTCATTCTACCTCCCCTAGTCTTTACTATAACAACATGATCATTAATAATATTCATCTCAACAAGCAAATCATTTTCTAATTTAGTTACTTGATCTAGTCGGGTGTGAACCATAGACGCATGTTTACCTATACCTTTCATGTCATTAGCAATTCGAAACACCAAGTCACTTAAGCGATCTATCATCATGGCGTTATTCTTCAGTTGATCCTTCACATAATCATTAAAGTGTTCTTGTTTAACAATGTAATTGTCACATTCATCCATGTATTCATCAGGAGTCTTAGCATAAGGTATATCATTTTCAGTAAAGGAGCGGAGAGAGTTTACCTCTACTACATGTGTCGGGGTATCAAGTCCATGTATTTCTTCAATCAATGGTAATTTCTTCACATCCTCAATTTTAAAACCTTTGTCTTTCATAGATATATTTCTTCTTGCATATCTTCAGGGTTGAGGAATAGAATACTTCTCTTCTTTTAAATATGTTTCGGTGGTGGTTCAAGGAGTGTCCAATCATCAACATTTTGCAATTTATCATTTAATAAATTTTCAGCTTGTTCAACGGTTCTTTCCCTAAAAACACAACCAACACAACTATCTAGGAAATCCCTAGAAGCATGTGTTAGTCCATTATAAAGCATATCAAGAATTTCATTTTTCTTAAGAGGATAATCATGCAAAGCTATAAGTAATTGTAGAAGCCTCCCCCAAGCTTGAGGGAGATTCTCTTCTTTAGTTTGCACAAAGTTAAATATTTCCTGTAAAGCAGCTTGTTTCTTCTGAGTAGGAGAATTTTTTCTGAGAAGTAATAAAGCATACTGGGGACTACGCACACAAGCAGAAGCAAGAGAAAGAAACCATTCCTTCGCCTCGCCTTTCATCGAGATAGGAAAAAAGCTTAAGGATATAATACTAGCATATCTTTTCATCATTGGTGACCAAAGCAGAAATATCATTCAGTTTCATAAGATGTTCGACCACACTTTCGTATTCATAACCATGGAAAGGATCAGACTCTACTATAGAAATTAGTTGAAGGTCTATTGCAAATTCATAGTCCTTATCAGTGACAAATATAGGAGAAGTTGCAACTGTAGGATCAAGTTTGATTTTCTCCATCATAGACTTCTCTTTTAGTTTGCATAGTAGTATTTCAAATTATATGTAGTTCACTCAAATTATATGAAGTTGCAAATTTAGGATCAAGTTTGTTTCTTCTGATTTTCTCCATCAGTCTTCATCATTAGCTCTAGCAATATGAGCATCAAGTAGTTCACTCAGTGGCATAGTTTTAGTTTCAACATGTGTAGTAATTGTATCATGATTAATTTCAAAAGTAGAATCATAAAGTTCATGTAACATATCGGGACGATCAACAGGTGGTGGTGTAACAAGCTGAGTCTAAACAGTAGCTGAATCAAAAGCATAGTTGGATGGTAGTTCCTTACCTCCTCTCGTGCGATAGGAGATGATCTTAGTTTGATTATATTTCAAGTTCCTCATATAGGCAATTCGATATGCTCAAGTCTACACAATAAATAAAGCTATGGTCCCTAGCAATGGCACGAGAGAAAGGTCTTGGCAACCCACAAGTATAGGGGGTCACGGCAGACTTCACAGGTAGTATTTCACCCTAATTTATTGATTTGACACAAGGGGAGCCAAAGAATATTTATTAGCTGTAACAGTTGAGTTGTAAATGCAAGCGCACATGTTATATCTCTCAGCAGCAAGGATTTAATAGCGCAACAATTGATAGTAGTAACCGTGACAGTGATAGCAACAATTTTGTAATAATAGCAATTGAGTAGCAGGTGTTATAGGAGCAGCAACAGTAGTAACTTAGCAAGATTTAGTATATGTAAAGCGTAGGCACGTGGATTGGTGATGGATAATGATTTATCTAACATCGATCATGTAACAGTTACACACTAGGGCGACATAGAACTAGCTCCAATTCATCAATATAATGTAGGTACGTATTTCATATATAGTCATACATGCTTGCGATAAGAAATTGCATTTCATTTTTTGTCCTACCCTCCCATGGCAGTTGGGTCCTATTGGAAAATGAGGTATATTACGGCCTCCTTTTAATAGAGAACAGGAACAAAGCATTAATACATGGTGAATACATGAACTCCTCAAACTACGACAATCACCGAAAAGAATCCCAATTATTATCACCTTGGGGTATGCGGATCATGACCCGTAATAGGTAAATAAAACTTGGAAGATAGGAACCAAATCACTCTCATATTCATGAACACATAATAGTTTCAAATCTGAAATCATGGCACTCGGTCCCTAGTGACAAGCAGTAGACATAACAAAGTCATAGCAACATCAATCTCAGAACATAGTGGATACTAGGGATCAAGTCCTATCAAACTTAACCCGATTACATGATCTATCTCATCCAATCCCACCACCGTCTAACAATCCTACAAAGTAATTACTTACTCCCGATGGTGAGCGTCATGGTGGTGTTGATGAAGAAGGGTTGGCGATGACGATGACGACGAATCCCCCTCTCCAGAGCCCCAGACGGACTCCACATACGTCCCGGGAGGAAGAACAGGAGTTGGCGGTGGCCCCGTCTTGTAAAACTAGATGAAAATTCTCTGTAATTTTTTTCTCTAAAGATGTGATTTTATAGGAATAAAATTACGATCAGAGGATCAACGTGGGCTCGAGAAATCATCAAGGCACGACTAGGGGGGGTGGTTGTTGGCTTGTGCCCCCTTGCACACCTCCGTCGGCATGTATTCGCCCCATAATTCCTTATAAATATCAGAAATAATTCACAAAAAGTTTCGTCCGATTCTGAGAACTTTTATTTCTACACAAAAATAACACCAAGGTAGTTCTGCTGAAAACATCGTTAGTTCGGGTTAGTTTCATTCATATCATGCAAATTAGAGGTCAAAACCAGAGCACAAGTGCTTGGAAAAGTAGATACGTTGGAGGTGTATTATCCCTCACTCATTATGATCAATTCTTGTAGAGTTTTAGTTCTTTTGTCATCATGTTTTAGTGAAGTTCTTAAAGACCAAGTTGCCAAGATCAAAATGATAAAATGAATCAATATCTTCAAGAAGGGTCAATTGATCCACGAAGATCGTTATGATTTAGTATCTCATCTTCCTCTTACCTACATGTGAATCTCGGGATGAGATTCTTGTTTATTGGGTTTGAGTTGTCACAGCCAAGAAATTATTGTAAATATATGTATTTGGGTTCATGCACAATGTTAAATTTTCATTCCAAGTTGAATTAGAGATGATCAAACCCTAGCAGATAATTAATTTAGCTAGGTACAAATTTAAATCTTTTCAATGAACCCAAAGTTCCCTTAAATAAGTTCATGATTTTCAAAACAGGTGAAAACGTGTGCCAAAAATGATGCAATTATTTCTAGGACATTTCTGGATTTTTGAATTAACACATAATGTAGTTGAATTGGAGTTATTAATTTCTATAAAATATTTGGTAACTCCAAATATTCCGAAACTTGGTGAGGGCCTCTGGTTTAATTCAGATAGTGGCCACAAAAGTTTGCAGAATTTTATTAAATAAAATTAGAGGAATATAATATAATAGAAAAGACAAATAGAAAATAGAGAGAGAGGCGACTTACCTGTTCGGTCGAGTACCGTAGCAACCCAGTTCTGTAGGAGGCCCAGCCACGAGAGGCATAGCCGTCTTCAACCTTTGCTTGAAGGCGGACGTGAAGCAGTGCATGGTGCTTGCGCGCGTCGGCATGAACGTGCCTTCCTGGTCCTTCCCTGTCCAACATGAAGCTCGAGATGACCAGGTCGTTGCCATCTGGACTGGGATGACTCCCTCTCATTCTCCCCCTCACCAACCCGTCGCTCCTTTGCCCACACACGAGAGACCCATGGCCATGTCGTCATGAACGTCGTGCCCATTAACTTGCCTTGCCTTTCTGACATGTGAATAATAAGAACCAAGGCCCCTTCTTCCTACTCTAGATGCCCGGGAGCCGATTTTCCCTTGCCATCACCATCGTGTTCATCCTCTTCCCCGTCAGTAGCCGTCGTTCACGTCCTGAGCGTCCCTAAGGTCGATGATCTACTCTATTGATGCATTGTCAGCCCTACATTCTGTAGGTACCCCGACTCATAAGTCATGATCACCTAATGCACGAGCAAAGTGATCCTAGAGATCAATAATCACTAAACACACAGAAACTGAATAACAAGAGTCTTACATCCATTATATACCGTTTTACTTGAATATGGCCTTTATGGCCATGTATTCATATATTTGAAGTGGAAATCTTCATAGATAGCATGAACCCATGCCATCTACCTTAACCCTTCAAGCATTCTGATTGGGAAGCGTCCTAGTTAGCATGTTCATCACCAATGAACTCTTCTCCATATTTCTTCTCTTCCATGTGTGGATAATTAAATAACTAGTGGGAAGCCAATGAGTACTTTGAATGTACTCGCAAGAAACCCATGTTTGGAACAAGGAAATAACAATGCATGATATAGCACCAAATAGGTAAGCTGCGAAAAACTAATTTTCAGTGCAATGACATGGTCAATTTCTTGTAAGAGCATGCATCATGAGTTTGCAGATATCCGTATGAGGAAGATACAGATAACAATATAAGTAGGGGTGTGAACATCTTATGTTCATTCATCATGTTAGGTCGTCTGACTTAGCTCAAGTATCATCTTTCCCATACACAAACACACCAAGTTTGTGAAAACATCAGATGTAGTTTAGGCAGGACCACCAACTTTCCATGAAAATGGACATGGTTATTCGAATAGTTTTACACTCTGTAGAGGTTGCATGTTGTACCCACAAGACTCAGGGAACTTCCATCTCATCACGACTCGTGGTATATTGCATACCTGAGTTAATCACTCGAACAATGCCTTTCCCTTGACGAAACTAAACAAAGAGTCCTCTCATTGGTGCCATCCCTCGTGATGTACATCATACGAGATTTGTTCATGATCATACCATACATGAGGGCATGCAATGGTGTGCCTGCTGTATGTAAAAGCATCCCATGGTCGCCCTATAGGGCATGACCCCATATCGAGAGAGTAACTCTGGACCTCTCACCAATAGTAATGCAGACTCTGTGCTAGCATCTACCAAGGTAATCAACAAGGTCCCGTCCCATAAAGGGGTATCGTGGTCGCACATTTAAGGTTGGGATGGTCAGGAGATCTTAAATGCCTCCATTTTCGAAAACACACACACACAACTTGCCTCGGTACACCACTTCTTTCTCAAGTGGTTACCTAGCTCAATATCATCTCCCTCGGGCATTAGTTGCACCCGACGGGGTTTTCGAAAACTCTTTGAAATCCTTTCTTTCTGAAACCATGCGTTTTCCCATCCCACTTGTGTAGCAAATACTTAGCATCATAACTACTTCCCACCAGCACAACACTCATAGGAAGGTTGGGTCATGCTCAATGCAAGTATCAATGAGGAAAGTAACGGAGGCAAACCACCATGGTGGTAACCGATTCATCATGATTCGATGCAACAAAATGAAGTTCTATATGCCATGTATAAAATAGTTTCTTGGACAAGGCCAAAGGTCTGCTTGCGTGGTTTAGCAAAGTCTTCGTGCTATTCATGAGCTTCTAGTCCAACTCCGATCACTTCGTCTACTTCATCAACTATCGCCGGAAAGAATCACAGTAAGAAACATAACAAGCAGAGAAATAAAAGTGTTCTAAAATAGGAGTTATATTTTTCTTAGACACCTCGGGTCATTAACAAAATAACTAAAGTGGTACTATTTGAGTTGGATCAACAATGATTTCCAAAAGGTGGAAATAGAGAGATCATTGATTAAAAGGAGTCTATCAAAAATATTTTGAAAAAATGAGTGGATGCAATCATTAAATAGGGCATGATTGCAAAGGAATTTAGGACGTGGTTTTAATGGATTTGGAGTTGGGATGACTTTTATCGGGGTTTCTATGATGACTTAAATGGTAAAAGGAGCTACTTATTTCATACAACCAAAATATAACATAGGAAAAATATTAACCATAGCTAGAAAAGTTGGCAATGATATTTAGATTCTCTTGAAATTTGAAGAACTCCATTTGGATTTTCCAAGGTGGTGGTTTCATAATTGAAATTTGAATATGAATTTGAAAGCATCCAAAAATTTTGCTAGGAAAAAGTGCGATGCAAATATTTGGATAGGAAAGGATTTTAGATGCTCCTAGGAATTTGAATCATTAAATTTGCAACCCAAATGAATTTCCTATGAATAACTTTATCTCTCTAGAAAAGAAAATGGAAAAAGTAATTACTAGTAGAAAGGGCTTAACTGCGCAAAGGGCGCGATATAGCAGCTGGGCGCAATGGGCCAGCCCAGCAGCACTACCGCACGCATGCGAGATGGCCACGTTGAAGGCGCACACCCTGGATTGCGTCTCCCATGCGGGGAGGCAGAAATGGAGGGGCGCCTCCACTTAAATTGGAGCTCCCAACCGTCCAGTCGCACACAAGCGGGGCCTGCATGTTGGGTCCTTCACTCACCTCCCGCTTGAGAGGGGAAGGGTAGAGGATGCGGGACCGAGCGGCTCCGATGCTCGCCCTGGTGGCTCAGGTGAGCCCCGACAGTGCTCCAGCCATCAGTGTGCTTGGGACAATTTGCCACACCTTCCTGGGTGGTCCTTGGCCCCGAGGGAGGTCGAGGTGTACCGTGGCGTTGTCCCTGACGGAGGTAGCCAAAGCCAGCGTTGGGCACGATGCCCTGGCTACGGAAAGAAAGGGATGGAGCGTGGGAGAGGTGAGCGGTGGTGCTAGAGATGCTCTCGCGCAGTTAGGGGACAGCAAGGCGTCGGGTTGGTGCGGATTCGTCCGAGGTCAAGGCGGCGCCATGTTATCCATGGAGGAAGAAATGAGCTCAACAGCTTGATTGGCTTAGCCAGGGGGGTCTATGGAGGGAGGGGAGCAACCTAGAGCACGAAAACAAGCTCGAGGTGAGGTTGAAATGGGCAGGCGACAAGGTGAGGCTCGGGTGTTCCTCGGATGCCTTCGGGCATGGAGAGCACACGTGCCACGTCAGTGTTGGGTGCTTATGGGTGTCGGGAGTTGCATGGGAGGATGAGTGGGAACCCCTAGCACACGCTCATGTCCAACCGGATCTGGTTGCAAGCTACAAGACAAGACTACTGGGCAGAGCGTCATTTCTGCATGTTAGTGGTCTGGTCACCCTGCCAATGCATATGCATGGCTAAATTTTGGTCAGACAGGATTATCTAGGGTGCAAGTCAGGCATGCTAGGGGGTACTGGTGAAATTTGGATCCATATGAAGCTGGTTAGAAGTGGTTTCTACACGGGGTAAGTTTGCAGCAACAAACTTGGGGGCCAGATCAGGGATTCTTAATGGAGTGAATAAGTGGTAAGAATTTTTGTGGGGTCTAAGGGATGGAAGGACTAGGTGCACACCAAGTTCCATCTCAGGGTGATAAGTGTAGAGGGCTCTTGAAGTTTAAAGCTACATGGGCTACCAAAATCCATGTTTAGATGGTTTGCTCATACTTTCCACATGAAAAGGCCATTCTCGGGTTTGGTTTGATGCATTATCATGCAAAATGAAGTTATGGGATAGTTTAGGGACATAAGTTTACACAAAATAGAAGGAGAGGAGAAAGAGGGTCATTCCATTGCTGTCCAAACAGACGAATTGAGGGGTTTTACCCACAAATTACTGCTCCTTGGCCAAGATAGAGTTACTTGGTCTAGAAGAGAGTTGGCAAATCTTGTGGCAAAACTTTGGGAGCAATCATAAAATTTTAGAGTCAACTTTGTTTGTCCACAAGCTTATGGGCGAAGGTGTTTGATGTTGTCCTAGATCATCTAGGGGTATCCAATGGCCCTGAGACTTACCATGGGTAAATGGTAAGACAAATTGGTCCTGATCACTAATTCACCTATAAATGGACAAAAATGGACAAAATGGATTTCCTTAGGTTTAGTCATGCAAATCTATTATCCCTAATGCACCACTTGGTGTGGTGTCATCATTTCGGGATTAAAGCATGCCCAAAAAGTATGGGACTAATTGTATAAACTTGAGAATACAAAATTTTCAAATTGTGGAAATCAACAGATAATGGGTTTGAGGGGATTTGGACAAGTGTATCTGTTTCCCTTGATGCACCACTTGTTTTGGTCGCATTTCACAAGATAATAACATGTGCACAAAGTTTGATAATTATTGGAGACACTTGGCAATGTAAAGTTGCTCAAGCTTGGATATGGACACAGAGGGTTTCAGAATATGTTTGTGAACTAAAACAATTAGGATTGAGATGAAATTTGGAAAGATCATCACATATATCATGTGTGATTTGCTAGAATTTGAGTGGAATTATTTGAGAATATTTCTTATAAAAATATTTCAAATACTTGAGATGCACGGAAAAGGTTTTTATGGGTTTTGTCCAATATTTCAACATTACCATGTGTTGAAACTCTTATATATGGAAAATTTATGTCCAGAGAGTTTCCCTAAATTTTCTCAAATATTTTGGAAGCATAAAAAAATTCCTCATAAAAGAGCATTTATGGCCTGAGAACAAGGTATTTAAATAAAATAGGAAAATAACTTTTTAAATAAATATGTTGTGGCTTTGGGAATTCGTTTTGATAATAGGATCCAAATAAAATATTTGGCGCAAAACATCTGCCCTAATATGAGGACTTGTAGTACGAACCTCAATTCAAGGAATTTTGAGAAGCTAAATTAAATAAAAGATTTTTGGTCAAAATTATATTTTGTAAAAATATTTTTTTGTCCTATACACATGGTTTGGTCATTGGGCGCAATACATATTGAGTCTAGAGAGAAGGATATTTTTTGTGATTCAAAACACAATCAAACAAGCAAGAAATTGGCAACTAGTTCAACAAATCACATCACGAAGTAAAAGTTTTTGTTGGCCCTAATTTTTGATCTATGTCAACTTAGCCAGGAGAGTCAAAACACAGGATGTGACAGACCTACCCCCTTACAAGAATCTCGTCCCCATGATTCCTAGGCTAGGCATTGGAGAGATACATAAATCCAAATTTGAGGTAGTCTTCACGTTCCATTGTTACTTCTTCTTCGACGTGATTTCTCCTTTGATCTTGGAGTGCTTCGCGATTCATCTTCGAGTGCTTCTCTTGTCTTGATCGGAGATTAAACGGGGTCCTTGCAATGTACTATGCTCGACTAAAGTTCAAGGCCTTGGGGAACAAGGTTCAGGCAAGGGTCGGGCTTGTGTGTGTATTCCAAAGTTGGAATACGTGGCAAGTAGTGCGTCTGCATGCTGGTCTTGGGTTTTCTCATGTTGGTTAGTGACATCTTGATATCTCGTGTTAGAATAGAAGCGTCAATGTCTTGGTGTAGTTTCTCATTGACGGGGAAGTCCTTGACTTCCTTAAAGCAGGTGATCTTCCATCGCAGGTGGTCTTCGACCTTGGGAGGGTTGAAGCATGTCAACGTAGGGTTCACGTCGAGATATTCTCCTTGAGTAAGTTTCCTAGGTATGTTCTTTATTCGGCTTCGTCCATTTGTCTTTGTTGTCACAAACACATGTTTTCGGCATGTCTTTGTGTGTTTGGTCTTCTAGCCTCTTCGTAGCAACTTGTCGAATAGTCTGGGTTGTGATCGTCCCCAAGACTAAGTTTACAGACTTTGTGTCCAAACGGGTTCTACCACCTAGGAAATATTTTGAGGGACCCTAGTTGAGCTGGCTACCAAAAGTATACACAAGCCATCCAATCCCGAAGGTTTGAGGCTTGGCAACTGGGTGAACCACCTTCGACACTGGTTTCACCATGACCGAGTCAGGATTCATGTCCTTGATTGGACCAAAAAGGGGCTCTTTAATTTCTCCTGATGTCCAATGGCTTCCTAGTGCTTGATTGCCGGTGCTTTTTGATGTAGTCTCGTTGATGCAGTTGGTAGAGGACTGGCGGTTGACTTCTCTAGCTTCCTCTTCTTTGTCGTGGCTTCCCAACCGTAGTGGTTCTTCATCTTGCTTGGGTAAGCTTGTATTCTGTTGCAGAGAGGATGCGTCGAGGAGTCCAACTTCTTCAAGGTAAAACTTTCCACTTGAAAATCATGGCAACTCATGCTTCCGGGGCTTATCCAAATAGGCCCAAGGTATTCTTTCTCTTGTTGGGTAATTAAGTATTTCATCTATGAGGACAACAACATATTTCTTCAAGCATCACATAAGCACATTGCTCATGGAATATGCAAGAGGAGCGGGTATTTGTTCCGGATGGTCACTTTTCCAGGGGTTGGTGATCGAAAATAATCTAGTTCTTCATGTCAACCTTCCTCTTGGACATAACTGTGGCGGTCGGTATGGAGTATTGGCCATAGTCTAATGACTTAGATGTTGGAAATATGCCCTAGAGGCAATAATAAAACGGTTATTATTATATTTCCTTGTTCATGATAATTGTCTATTGTACATGTTATAACTGTATTAAATAGAAACCATAATACATGTGTGAATAAATAGACCACACCATGTCCCTAGTGAGCATCTAGTTGACTAGCTTGTTGATCAATAGATCGTCATGGTTTCCTGACCATGGACATTGGATGTCGTTGATAATGGGATCACATCATTAGGAGAATGATATGATAGACAAGACCCAATCCAAAGCATAGCACAAGATCATGTAGTTCGTCTGCTAGAGGTTTCCTAATGTCAAGTATCTTTTCCTTAGACCATGAGATTGTGCAACTCCCAAATACCGTAGGAGTGCTTTGGGTGTATCAAACATCACAACGTAACTGGGTGACTATAAAGGTGCACTACAGGTATCTCCAAAAGTGTCTGTTGGGTTGGTATGAATCGAGACAGGGATTTGTCACTCCATGTGACAGAGAGGTATCTCTGGGCCCACTCAGTAATACATCATTACACTGAGCTCAATATGACTAAGGAGTTAGCCACGGGATCATGTGTTACAGAACGAGTAAAGAGACTTTTCAGTAACGAGATTGAACAAGGTAAAGGGATACTGATGATCGAATCTCGCGCAAGTATCATACCGCTATTGGTTCATCCTTGACTTCGTGGTTCATCCAATGAGATCCTCGTGGAATATGTGGGAGCCAATATGGGTATCTAGATACCGCTATTGGTTATTGGCCGGAGAGGTGTCTCGGTCATGTCTGCATGGTTCCCAAACCCGTAGGTTCTACACACTTAAGGTTCGCTGACGCTAGAGTCATAATGGGAATTGTATATGTGGTTACCGAAAGTTGTTCGGAGTCCCGGATGAGATCCCGGACGTCACGAGGAGTTCCAGAATATTCCGGAGGTGAAGTTTTATATATGGGAAGTCCCGTTTCGGTCACCTGAAAGGTTTCGGGGGTTTATCGCTATTGTACCTGGACCATTGAAAAGGTACCGGGGATCCACCAGGAGGGGCCACCTGTCCAGGAGGGCCACATGGGCCAAAAGTGGGAGGGGGCCAGCTCCTTGGTGGGCTGGCGCGGGCCACCAAAGGGGCCCAAGGTGCCTAGGGTTGAAACCCTAGGTCGTCGGGTTGCCTCCCTCCAACTTCGGAGGCAAGCCACCCCCTAGGCCGCTGCCGCCCCCTCCTAGGTTTTCCTAGGGTGGCTGGCCCCCTCTGCCCTTCCTCCTATAAATAGAGGAGTGTTGGGAGGGCTACGCACACACCTGAACCCTTCCCCTTAGCGCAGCCCTACCCTTCCTCTTCTCCTCCTCCGCGGCGCTTGGCGAAGCCCTGCTGGAGAACCACAAGCTCCACCGCCACCACGCCGTCGAGCTGCCGGAGCTCTCCCTCAACTTCTCTTCCACCCTTGCTCGATCAAGAAGGAGGAGACGTCACCGAGCTGTACGTGTGTTGAACACGGAGGCATCTTTCACTTGGTGGTTGGATCGGATCACCGCGAGTACGACTCCATCAACCGCGTTCATAGTAATGCTTCCGCTTAGCCATCTTCAGTGGTATGAAGTTGCTCTCCCTCTCTCTCGTTTCTAGCATCTCCTAGATTGATCTTGGTGAAACGTAGGAAAATTTTAAATTATTACTACATTCCCAAAAGTGGTATCATGAGCTAGGTCTATGCGTAGATTCTATACATGAGTAGAACACAAGCAAGTTGTGGGCGATGATTTGGTCAATTTTCTTACCGTTACTAGTCTTATCTTGATTCAACAGCATTGTGGGATGAAGCGGCCCGAACCGACTTTACACGTACTCGTACGTGAGACTGGTTCCACCAACTGACATGCACTTGTTGCATAAGGTGGCTAGCGGGTGTCTGTCTCTCCCACTTTAGTCGGATCGGATTTGATGAAGAGGGTCCTTATGAAGGGTAAATAGAAATTGGCATATCACCGTTGTGGCTGTGATGTAGGTAAGAAACGTTCTTGCTAGAAACCCATAGCAGCCACGTAAAACTTGCAACAACAATTAGAGGACGTCTAACTTGTTTTTGCAGGGTATGCTATGTGATGTGATATGGCCAAAAGGATGTGATGAAATATATGTGATGTATGAGATTGATCATGTTCTTGTAATAGGGTTCGGGACTTGCATGTCGATGACTATGACAACCGGTCACAGCCATAGGAGTTGTCTTAATTTATTATATGACCTGCGTGTCAATCAAATGTGGCATATGATTACTTTACTTTATTGCTAATCGTTAGCCATAGCAGTAGAAGTAATAGTTGGCAAGACAACTTCATGAAGAAACGATGATGGAGATCATGATGTCATGCCGGTGACGATGGTGATCATCCCGCGCCCCGAAGATGGAGATCAAAGACGCAAGATGATATTGGCCATATCATGTCCATTTATGATTTGCATGTGATGTTTATCATGTTATTAAATCTTATTTGCTTAGAACGATGGTAGTAAATAAGATGATCCTTCACTAAAATTTCACGAAATGTGTTCCCCCTAAGTGTCCACCGTTGCGAAGGATCGTTGTTTTGAAGCACCAGGTGATGATTGGGTGTGATAGATTCTAACGTTCTTATACAACGGGTGTAAGCCAGATTTACACACGCGAAACACTTAGATTGACTTGACGAGCCTAGCATGTAAAACATGGCCTCAGAAAACGAGAGACCGAAAGGTCGAACATGAGTCGTATAGTGGATACGATCAACATGGAGATGTTCACCATTGATGAGTAGTCCGTCTCACGTGATGATCGGACACGACCTAGTCAATTTGGATCATGTATCACTTAGATGACTAGAGGGATGTCTATATGAGTGGGAGTTCATTAAATAATTTTATTAGATGAACTTAATTATCATGAACTTAGTCTAAAATTGTCTTTACAATCTATATTGTAGATCCAATGGCCCACGCCAATGGCCCCGTGAACTTCAACGCGTTCCTAGAGAAAACCGAGCTGAAAGATGATGGAAGCAACTATACGGACTGGGTCCGTAACTTGAAGCTCACCGTCATAGCTTCCAATAAAATATATGTCCTTGATGCACTGCTAGGTGAAACACCCGTTTTCGAAGTGGCTCAAGACGTTATGATAGCCTCGTAGTCGCGTAGTGATGATTACTCTCTGGTTCAGTGCGGCATGCTTTGCAGTTTAGAACCGGGGCTCCAAAAGCGTTTTGAGCAACCTGGAGCATATGAGATGTTCCAAGAGCTGAAACTGGTTTTCCAAGGTCATGCTCGGGTCGAGAGATGTGAAGTCTCCGACAAGTTCTTCATTTGTAAGATGGAGAAAATGGTTATGTCAGCGAGCACATACTCAAAATTCCTTGGTTGCACAACTGCTTGTCTCAGGTGGGAGTTAATCTTCCGGAAGACTTGATTATTCACAGAATTCTCCAGTCGCTTCCACCTAGCTACAAAGGGCTTTGCGATGAACTACAACATGCAAGGGATGGAGAAGTCCATTCCCGAGTTGTATTCAGTGTTGAAATCAGCGGAGGTGGAAATCAAAAAGGAACATCAAGTGTTGATGGTGAATGAGACCACTAGTTTCAAGAAAGGCAATGGTAGGAAGAACATCAAGAAGGATGACAAAGCAGTTGCCGCGCTCGGTAAATCAGTTGCAAGGAAGAAGCCCAAGAATGTACCCAAGCCTGAGACTGAGTGTTATTATTGCAAGGGAAACGGTCACTGGAAGTGGAACTGCCCCAAGTACTTAGCGGATAAGAAGGCCGACAATGTCAAAGGTATATATGATATACATGCTATTGATGTGTACCTAACCAACGCTAGTGGTAGCTCCTGGGTATTTGATACCGGTGCAGTTGCTCACATCTGTAACTCAAAACAGGACTTGCGGAATAAGCGGAGACTCGCAAAGGACGAGGTGAAGATGTGCGCCGGGAATGTTTCCAAGGTCGATGTGATCACCGTCGGCACGCTACCTCTACATCTACCTTAGGGATTAGTTTTAAACCTCAATAATTTTTCTTTAGTACCAGCTTGGAGCATGAACATTGTATCGGGATCTCGTTTTATGCGAGATGGCTACTCATTTAAATCTGAGAATAATGGTTGTTCTATTTATATGAAAGATATGTTTTATGGTCATGCCCGCTTGTCAATGGTTTATTCTTAATGAATCTCAAAGGTGATGTTACACATATTCATAGTGTGAGTACCAAAATATGTAAGGTTGATAATGATAGTACCAAATACTTATGGAAACTACCGCCTTGGTCATATCGGTGTCAAACGCATGAAGAAACTCCATACAGATGGACTCTTTGAGTTTGTTGATTTTGAATCATTTGACACGTGTGAACCGTGCCTCATGGGCAATATGACTAAGACTTCGTTCTCCAAAACAATGGAGCCAGCAACCAACTTGTTGGAAATAATAGATACCGATGTATGCGGTCCAATGAGCGTTGAGGCTTGCGGTGGCTATCGTTATGTTGTCACCCTCACTGCTGACTTAAGTAGATATGGGTATGTGTACTTAATGAAGTCAAGTCTGAGACCTTTGAAAGGTTCAAGGAGTATTAGAGTGAGGTATAGAATCAATGTGACAAGAAAATAAAGTTCTTACGATCTGATCGTGGAGGAGAATATTTGAGTCACGAGTTTGGCACACACTTAAGGAAATGTGGAATTGTTTCAAAACTCAAGCCGCCTGGCACACCTCAGCGTAACAGTGTGTCTGAACATCGTAATCGAACTCTATTGGATAGGGTGCGATCTATGATGTCTCTTACTGATTTACTACTATCATTTTGGGGATATGCATTGGAGACTGCCACATTCACTTTAAATAGGGCACCTTCTAAATCCGTTGAGACGACACCGTATGAATTATGGTTTGGGAAGAAACCTAAGTTGTTTTTTCAGAAAGTTTGGGGATGCGATGCTTATGTCAAGAAACTTCAATCTGAAATGCTCGAACCCAAATGTGAAAAGTGTGTATTCATAGGATACCCTAAGGAAACTATTGGGTATACCTTCTATCTCAGATCCAAAGGCAAGATCTTTGTTGCCAAGAATGGATCCTTTCTAGAGAAAGAGTTTCTCTGCAAAGAAGTGAGTGGGAGAAAAGTAGAACTTGATGATGTAATTGTACCTCCTCTCGAACCAGAGAGTAGTGCAGCACACAAAAGTGTTTCTGGGGGTGCCTGCACCGACTAGAGAGGAAGTTAATGATGATGATCATGAAACTTCAGATCAAGTTACTACTGAACTTCGTAGGTTCACGAGGACGTGTTCTGTACTAGATTGGTACGACAACCCTGTGCTGGAAATCATGTTGTTATACAACGGTGAACCTTCAAACTATGAAGAAGCGATGGCGGGCATGGATTCCAACAAATATCATGAAGCCATGAAATCCGATATAGGATCCATGTATGAGAACAAAGTATGGACTTTGGTGGACTTGCCCGATGATCGGCAAGCCATAGAAAATAAATGGATCTTTAAGAAGAAGACTGACGTGGATGGTAATGTGACCGTCTATAAGGCTTAACCTGTCGCTAAGGGTTATCGACAAGTTCAAGGATTTGACTCCGATCAAACTTTATCACCCGTAGTGATGTTGAATTCCGTCCGAATCATGTTAGCAGCTGCCGCATTTCATGATTATGAAATCTGGCAAATGGACGTCAAAATTGCATTCCTCGACGACTTTCTTAAGGAAGAATTGTATATGGTGCAGCCAGAAGGTTTTGTTGATCCTAAAAATGCTGACAAGGTATGCAAGCTCCAGCGCTCCATCTATGGGCTGGTGCAAGCATCTCGGAGTTGGAACATTTGCTTTCATGAGGTGATCAAAGCATTTGGGTTTGTGCAGACTTATGGAGAAGCATGTATTTACAAGAAAGTGAGTTGGAGCTCTGTAGCATTTGTCATTTTATATGTGGATGACATACTGTTGATGGGAAATGATATAGAACTTTTGGAAAGCATAAAGACCTACTTGAATAAGTGTTTTTCAATGAAGTACCTTGGAGAAGCTGCTTACATATTAGGCATCAAGATCTATAGAGATAGATCGACACGCCTCATTGGTCTTTCACAAAGCACATACCTTGACAAGATATTGTAGAAGTTCAATATGGATAAGTCCAAGAATGGGTTCTAGCCTGTATTGCAAAGTGTGAGATTTAGCACGGCTCAAGGCCCGACCACAGCAGAAGATAGAGAAAAGATGAGTATCATCCCCTATGCTTCAACCATATTCTCTATTATGTATGCCATGCTATGTACCAGACCTGATGTGAACCTAGCCATAAGTTCGGTAGGGAAGTACAAAACTGATCTCGGAGTGGATCACTCGAGAGTGGTCAAGAATATCCTTAAGTACCTGAAAAGGACTAAAGATATGTTTCTCTTTTATGGAGGTGCCGAAGATATCATCGTAAAGGGCTACGTCGATGCTATCTTCAACACAAACCCAGATGACTCCAAGTCACAAACCGGATACGTGTATATTTCGAATGGTGGGGCAGTCAGTTGGTGCAGTTGCAAGCAAAGCGTCGGGGCGGCATCTACATGTGAAGTGGAGTACGTAGCTACTTCGGAAGCAGTCCATGAACGATTCTGGATGAAGGAGTTCATCACTGACCTAGGAGTGATTCCAATTCATCAGGACCGATGATTCTCTTCTGTGACAATAGTAGAGCTTTGCCATTGCCAAGGAGCCCAGGTTTCACAAGAATACCAAGCACATCAAGCGCCGCTTCAACTCCATTCGCGGATACATTCAGGATGGAGATATAGATATTTGTAAAGTACATACATATCTGAATGTCGCACATCCGTTGACTAAACCTCTTCCACGAGCGAAACATGATCAACACCAGAACTCTATGAGTGTTCGATTCATCACAATGTAACTAGATTATTAACTCTTGTGCAAGTGGGAGACTGTTGGAACTATGACCTAGAGGCAATAATAAAATGGTTATTATTATATTTCCTTGTTCATGATAATTGTCTATTGTTCATGCTATAATTGTATTAACCGGAAACTGTAATACATGTGTGAATAAATAGACCACACCATGTCTCTAGTGAGCCTCTACTTGACTAGCTCGTTGATCAATAAATGGTCATGGTTTCCTGACCATGGACATTGGATGTCGTTCATAACGGGATCACATCATTAGGAGGCTGATGTGATGGATAAGACCCAATCATAAGCATAGCACAAGATTGTGTCGTTCGTCTGCTAGAGATTTTCTAATGTCAAGTATCTTTTCATTAGACCATGAGATTGTGCAACTCCCGGATACCGTAGGAATGATTTGGGTGTATCAAATGTCACAACATAATTGAGTGACTATAAAGGTGCACTACATGTATCTCCAAAAGTGTCTGTTGGGTTGGTACGAATCGAGACTGGGATTTGTCACTCCGTGTGATAGACAGGTGTCTCTGGGCCCACTCGATAATACATCATCATAATGATCTCAATGTGACTAAGGAGTTAGCCCTGGGATCATGTGTTACGGAACGAGTAAAGAGACTTACCGGTAATGAGATTGAACAAGGTATAGGGATACCGACGATCGAATCTCGGGAAAGTATCATACCGATAGACAACGGGAATTGTATACAGGATTGAGTGAATCCTCGACATTGTGGTTCATGCGATGAGATCATCGTGGAACATGTGAGAGCCAATATGGGTATCCAGATCCCTCTATTGGTTATTGGCCGGAGAGGTGCTCGATCATGTCTGCATGGTTCCCGAACACGTAGGGTCTACACACTTAAAGTTCGGTGATGCTAGAGTTAAAATGGGAATTGTATACGTGGTTACAGAAAGTTGTTCAGAGTCCCAGATGAGAACCCGGACATCACGACGAGTTGCATAATAGTCCGGAGGTGAAGATTTATATATGGGAAGTCCAGTTTCGGTCACCGGAAAGGTTTTGGGGGTTTATCGGTATTGTACCGGGACCACCGAAAGGGTACCAGGGGTCCACCGGGAGAGGCCACATGGGCCGAAAGCGGGAGGGGAGAAGATCCCTGGTGGGCTGGTGCGAGCCACCAAAGGGGCCTAAGGCGCCTAGGGTTGAAACCCTAGGGCGTGGGGCTGCCTCCATGCGACTTGGGAGGCAAGCCACCCCCATAGGACGCCGCCCCCTCCTATTGTTTCCAAGGGTCGCCGGCCCTCTCTCCCCTTCCTCCTATAAATAGAGGAGGGTTGGGAGGGATCCGCACACATGTGAACCCTTCCCCTTGGCGCAGCCCTACCCGTCCTCTTCTTCTCCTCCGTGGTGCTTGGCGAAGCCATGCTGGAGAACCACAAGCTCCACCGCCACCACCCCCGTTGTGCTGCCGGAGGTCTCCTTCAACTTCTCCTTCACCCTTGCTGGATCAAGAAGGAGGAGACGTCCCAGGGCTGTATGTGTGTTGAATGCGGAGGCACCGTTCGTTCGATGGTTGGATCGGATCGCCACGAGTACGACTCCATCAACCGCGTTCGTAGTAACGCTTCCTCTTAGCGATCTTCAACGGTATATAGATGCTCTCCCACTCTCTCGTTGCTAGAATCTATTAGATTGATCTTGGTGACACATAGGATTTTTTTTTAATTATTACTATGTTCCCGAACATTAGAGGCAAGGCCTATGGTCATAATCCGGTCATTCTGTGGCTTGGTAAAGCTTCGGGGTTTCAAGGACCATAGGATGTGTGTGAACGTATATCATCTTATCATTAGCATAGTTCTTGGATGCCAATTGACCTACCTATTTCTCCAAACAGAATCATCCAATATCATCAAAGGTACCATCTCATATAAGTCAACTCCAACATCACTTATGTTATTGAACTCCAAGGTTTTGAGAAAATAACTAAACCAAAATCTCATAAGTATACTATAGTCAACTCACATGTATCCCTATATAAAAATCCCCGGGAAGCATACATGCTTCTAAGCTTGATTAAGACACTAAAAATCCAAGTGCTCAGCTAAGTTATCCAAGGGCTAAGGTGATGTATCCCTATACCAAGTAAACTCATAATATACCAATCCAAGATCTTGTTTCCTTCCTATGAATCCAATCTAGTGGTTCATCAATCCCATCAATTATTATTTGACCCATTACTCCTACAAATGCAATATCAATGTGGTTGTACATAATCTCCTAGAGTTCATATAATCCTCATATAATTGCAAGGACTATTATCACAGTATATCCACCAACTTGAAATATCTTGACCAAGTAAACTGCAAGGTCCAACTTATATAGATCCTTAAATCATCCCTGACATCATCCTACTCTTTTACTTATCATCCACCGAGAAACATGGTATCATGATCAAGATCACTCGACTACATCGAAATTACTTTGAACCATGTTGACTTAATTAACGCCAACACTCTATTTGGATTACCTATTTAAATCCGACCTCTTGTCTAACGAGAATTCCTACTCGTTATACCAATTCATTATTGAACCTTCATTAATCAACGACTTATAATTATCGAAGTCACTTACCATACCACCAAGAATTTGGACTTGTGATCACTATTGTCCTACTAAATCCAATTTACTCAAAGTATAAGTAAGTTATGCTACTCTATCCACTTGATCCACCAAGTTCACCCATCATTAAGAAAGTTTCACGATTCACCAAAGGGGGCCTAGATATATCCTCAAGTTACCTATTATAGTCACCTCAAATCATTGTGTACAAGTCGTATATCCTTGGAACGATCCTTCCTATGGCATCAAGGTTCTCGTGCTAGCTCAACAAGAAGGATACTTGTTCATTGTGACTACTTGTTCCATAATGAACCCAACGCTAAGGAGGGGCTATCGAAGCTCAAGGGGTTCTCTGGCAAACCCGTGTATTAAACATGTGATCAAAGGTTTGAGCTGGGGTAGCTTGTGACGTCTAGGTTGGTCTAGGGAGGGTTTCCAATCTTGGCGTATAAGCATAACTCTATTGAGTTGAACTAGGTTGAATAGGTTGTTGCAAAGGTCTACACTACTAGTTTTCTGTCAAGGTGGGTCCTTGACGCATCATGTATTGCCGGTCTTCAGTAGCAGAGATGGGGGAGAGGGAAAGTAGTGTAGATGAGGTGCCTAAAGGGGGTTCTATAGTGCAAGTGAAATCAAATAAGTGTCAAAAAGGCCAAACACAAACTTCAAGATCACGTAGGTGATATAGTCACGTATTTGTTGCGTGGGGCAAAGTGTGACTTATATCAAGCACAAACAAGCACAAATAAGAACACATAGAACATGGTTCCATTCGAACCATCACACGGACTCAACTTCGCATAAGGTACACACGACTCATCCTACCATAGGTGTTCTCGGACTCCATAGTCGTGCTTGCTTCGTGTATTGGGGAGGAGTCTGCTTAGTCTATTGGGTCTCCTTCAGGTGTCATTATGTCTCTTGTAATTGTTAGTCAAAATGATCCGGGTTGATCCCGAAGAATCTTTGATGACTTCTCTCTGGTAAGCTAACGACAAAGGTGTTTCCTCATGTTTGCCATTGGCAGGGTCTTCTCGTGTCTTCATAATCCTCTCATTAACTTCTTGTCTTCAAAGGTGTCGAGAGTTCTGAGTGGACGATCCTTTGTGCAATGACATCGACAAGGCATGATAGATTTCCGACCTCTCGGTTTTGTTGATGACAATATCGACACCAATCTTGGGGCATGAAGAGAACCATTTTCCTTCTCACCATGATGAAGCGGACCAAATGGCGAGGTTCTCATCCCACTGATGGTTGTCGACACAACAATCGTAATGACAGGGTTGCTCTATCCTAATCATTGTAGGACAAGGTTATATCACTCTGGGACAGTGTCGAGGGTGCCACCATCTTCTGAGTCCTGATGTCGTCATCACACGAGAAGGTAGCATCTGTTAGTGTCATATTGTCATAGAGTTGCCACCCTTGTCTTCTACATATGTGGGTGATCGTTTGGCAAGGTTGCTTCCTTTTAAGTTACTGATGTCTGCAAGAACAACGTCGGTATTTCCCCAAAGAGGAAGGGATGATGCAGTATAGCGATGGTAGGTATTTCCCTCAGTGACGAGACCAAGCTTATTGAAGCAATAGGACAACCTCCTCACACCATGTAAACAACACCTGCACACAAATAACAAATACTCGCTACCCGATGTGTTAAAGGGGTTGTCAATCCCTCCCCAGCAATGGCGCCAGAAATTGGCACGTTGGCGGGAGACTATCTTGACTTGATCTTCCCTGGGAATGGCGTCAGAAATTCCTTTTGGGTACGACGCCTCAAGATAGGCAACTAACGTGAGGTAAAAGTGGTAGACAGAATAAATAGATCACGAAACTAATAAATTGCAACAAGGTAGTTTTGTATTTTTGGTTTAATAGATCTGAAAATAAAAGCAAAGGAAAATAGATCGCAAAGGCAAATATGATGAAAAGAGACCTGAGGGTCGTAGGTTTCACTAGTGCCTTCTCTCAAAAAAAATAGCAAACGGTGGGAAAACAATTACTGTTAGGCAATTGATAGAACTTCATATAATCATGACGATTGCTACTTCTCAAACAATAGCGCCAGAAATTGACACGTTGACAGAGATTGGGCTTGCGTTGGTTTTTCCCTTGAAGAGGAAAGGGTGATGCAGCACATGAGTAGTAAGTATTTCCCTCAGTTTGAGAACCAAGGTATCGATCTATAAGGAGGGTCTCGTCAAGTCCAGAGTATCTGCGCAAACACAAACAAACTTGTACCAACGCTTCAAAGGGGTTGTTAGTCCCTTCAAGATTGTGTGCAAAAGTGAGATTTGAAGGCGGAAAGTGCAACGAAGTAAAGAGTGTAAGGTTGAAAATATGGTGTGGAGTAGACCCGGGGGCCATAGTGTTCACTAGAGGCTTCTCTCAAAATACCAAATATCATGGTGGGTGAACAAATTACTGTCGAGCAATTGATAGAACTGCGCAAAGTCATGATGATATCTAAGGCAATGATCATACATATAGGCATCACGTCCGAGACAACTAGACCGATACTTTCTGCATCTACTACTATTACTCCACACATCGACCTCTATCCAGCATGCATCTAGTGTATTGAGTTCATGACGAACAGAGTAACGCTTTAAGCAAGATGACATGATGTAGAGGGATAATCTCAATCCAATGATGAAAACCCCATCTTTTTACCATTGATGGAAACAACATGATGCGTGCCTCCCTACTCCTTCTATCACTGGGTGAGGTCACCGCACGGTATGAACCCAAAACCAAGCACTTCTCCCATTGCAAGAATCATAGATCTAGTTGGCCAGACAAAACCCACAACTCGAAGAGAATTACAAGGATATGAAATCATGCATAAGAGAGATCAGAAGAAACTCAAATAAGATTTATAGATAATGATCATAAATCCACAATTCATCAGATCTCGACAAACACACCGCAAAAGAAGATTACATCGGATAGATCTCCATGAAGATCATGGAGAACTTTGTATTGAAGATCCAAGAGAGAGAAGAAGCCATTTAGTTACTAGCTATGGACCCGTAGGTCTATGGTGAACTACTCACACATCATCGGAGAGGTCATGGTGTTGACGAAGAAGCCCTCTGTATCCGAATCCCCCCTTCGGTAGGGCACCATAATGTGCCCCAGATGGGATCTTGCGGAGACAGAGGCTTGCGGCGGCGGAAAATTACTTTCGATGATCTCCTGATTTTTTCTGAAATTTATGGGAATATATAGGCGAAAGACCGAGGGAAAAGGGCGTCCAGGGGGCCCACAAGCCTGGATGGCGTGGCCTCCCCCTGGCCACGGGGTGGGGGCTTGTGGGGCCCCTGAGGCTCCCCTGCCTTGGCTCCCAAGCTTCCTGATCTTCTTCCGTTCCAGAAAAAATCTTTTCGGGGATTTTCTTCCATTTGGACTCCGTTTCAAAATCTCCTCTGAAAGGGGTCAAAAACATGGAAAAAACATGAACTCGCACTTGGCACTGAGTTAATAAGTTAGTCCCAAAAAATATATAAATGGCATACAAAACATCCAAAGTTTGACAAGATCATAGCATGAAACCATCAAAAATTATTGTTACATTGGAGACGTATAAAGCTCCCACTCACTTTCTTGTAAATACAAGATTCTCCAACCACTTGTATAAACCCAAATGCTTTGATCACCTCATCAAAGCGTTTATTCCAACTCCGATATGCTTGCACCAGTCCATAAATGGAATGCTGGAGCTTGCATACTTTGTTAGCATTCTTTAGATCAACAAAACCTTCAGGTTGCATCATATACAAGTCTTCCTTAAGAAAACCGTTAAGGAACGCCGTTTTGACATCCATCTGCCAGATTTCATAATGGAAAAATGCAGCCATTGCTAACATGATTCGAACGGACTTAAGCATCGCTACCGGTGAGAACGTCTCATTTTAGTCAACTCCTTAAACTTGTGAAAAACCCTTTGCCACAAGTAGAGCTTTATAAACGGTCACATTACCGACTGCGTCCGTCTTCTTCTTAATGATCCATTTGTTCTGAATAGCCTTGAGGCCTTCAGGTAGTACCTCCAAAGTACATACTTTGTTCTCGTACATAGATCCTATCTCGGACTTCTTGGCCTCCAGCCATTTGTTGGAATCCGGGCCCACCATTGCTTCTTCATAATTCGCAGGTTCATTGTTGTCTAACAACATAGTTGATAAGACAGGATTACTGTACCACTCAAGAGCAGTACGGGATCTTGTCGACCTGAGAGGTCCGATAGGAACTTGATCCGAAGTTTCGTGATCATCATCATCAACTTCCTCCTCAACTGGCGCCGCAGCAACAGGGGTTTTCCCTTGCCGTGCGCCACCATCTAGAGGGACTAGAGGTTCGACAACGTCATCAAGTTCTATATTCCTCCCACTCAATTCTTTCGAAAGAAACTCCTTCTCAAGAAAAGCTCCGTTTTTAGCAACAAACACTTTGCCCTCAGATTTGAGACAGAAGGTATACCTAACTGTCTCTTTTGGGTAACCTATGAAGACACACTTTTCCGCTTTGGGTTCCAGCTTTTCAGGCTGAAGCTTTTTGATCGAGATGATGTAGAGGGATAATCTCAAACCAATGATGAAAACCCCATCTTTTTACCCTTGATGGCAACAACACGATGCGTGCCTCGCTACCCCTTCAGTCAGTTGGTGAGGTCACCGCACGGTATGAACCCAAAACCAAGCACTTCTCCCATTGCAAGAATCATAGATCTAGTTGGCCAGACAAAACACACAACTCGAAGAGAATTACAACGATACGAAATCATGCATAAGAGAGATCAGAAGAAACTCAAATAAGATTCATAGATAATCTGATCATACATCCACAATTCATCGGATCTCGAAAAACACACCGCAAAAGAAGATTACATCTTTGTATTGAAGATCCAAGAGAGAGTAGAAGCTATCTAGTTACTAGCTATGGACCTGTAGGTCTATGGTGAACTACTCACGCATCATCGGAGAGGTCATGGTGTTGATGAAGAAGCCCTCCATGTCCGAATCCCCCCCCGGCAGGGCACCAGAACGTGCCCCGGATGGGATCTTGCGGAGACAGAAGCTTGTGGCGGCGGAAAACTGATTTCGATGATCTCCTGATTTTTTTGTGATTTTTAGGGAATATATAGGCGCAACCCCTAGGTCAGAGGGCGCCCAGGGGGCCCACAAGCCTGTGGGCCGCGGCCTCCCCCCTGGCGGCGGGGTGGGGGCTTGTGGGGCCCCTGAGGCTCCCCTACCTTGGCTCTCAAGCTTTCCGATCTTCTTCCGTTACGGAAAAAATCGTTTTGGGGATTTTCTTCCATTTGGACTGTGTTTCAAAATCTCCTCTGAAAGGGGTCAAAAACACGGAAAAAATAGGAACTGGCACTTGGCACTGAGTTAATAAATTAGTCCCAAAAAATATATAAAAGGCATGCAAAACATCCAAAGTTTGAAAAGATAATAGAATGTAACCATCAAAAATTATAGATACGTTGGAGACGTATCAACGATATCCAAGCAATGATCATTATATAGGCATCACGTCCAAGTTTGTAGACTGACTCCTGCATGCATCTACTACTATTACTCCACACATCGACCGCTATCCAACATGCATCTAGTGTATTAAGTTCATGGAAAATTGGTGTAATGCAATAAGAACGATGACATAATGTAGAAAAGATCTATTTATGTAGAAATAGACCCCATCTTGTTATCCTTAAAAGCGACGATACATACGCGTTGTTTCCCTTTCTATCACTAGGATCAAGCACCGTAAGATTGAACCCATCACAAAATACCTCTTCCCATTGCAAGATAAATAGATCAAGTTGTCCAAACCAAACCCAAATATCAGAGAAGAAATACGAGGCTATAATCAATCATGTATATAAGAGGTCAAAGAAGACTCAAATAACTTTCATGGATAAAAACATAGATCCGATCATCAACTCAAAGTTCATCGGATCCCAACAAACACACCGCAAAAAGACTTACATCATATGGATCTCCAAGAGACCACTATATTGATAATCAAGAGAGAGAGGAAGCCATATAGCTACTAATTACGGACCAATAGGTCTACAAAGAACTACTCATGCATCATCAGAGAGGCACCAATTGACATGATGAGCCCCTTGGTGATGGTGTCTAGATTGGATCTGGTGTTTGTGGACTCTGCGGCGGCTGGAATTGATTTTTGTCCCTCTCCTTAGGGTTTTTGGAATATTGGGTTATTTATAGAGCAAAGAGGCGGTGCGGGAGGCCAACGAGGAGGGCACAAACCACAAGGGCGCGCCTGCCTAGGCGCGCCCTAGTGGGTTGTGCTCCCATCGGAGCTCCCCTCACGTGCGTTCCTGGCCCGCTAGATGTCTTCTGGCCCCAAAAAATCCACAAAAAGTTTCGCTGCGTTTGGACTCTGTTTGGTATTGATTTCCTGCGATGTAAAAAACATGCGGAAAACAACAAGTGGCACTAGGCACTATGTCAATAGCTTAGTACTAAAAATGATATAAAATGACTATAAAATGATTTTAAAACATCCAAGAATGATAATATAACAGCATGGCACAATAAAAAAATATAGATACGTTGGAGACGTATCAGCATCCCCAAGCTTAATTCCTGCTCATCCTCGAGTAGGTAAATGATAAAAACAGAATTTTTGATGTGGAATGTTGCCTAACATGTTCATCACATTTCTTTTCTTTATAGCATGGACATTTGGAATTTTATATGGTTCAAAGCAATAGTCTAGTTTTGACATGAAGACTTTAATTAATACTCAAGAAAGATATCCCTAGCCCATTATGATCAATCATGGATCCATTCATGAAACACACTCAAATATTAGCTACACCCAATGCTCAAATACGATCATAGTGCCCCTTAGTTGGTGCTTTGTGAGAGAAGATGGAGACTCAAATTCAAAATAAAAATTGCATAACTAAAAGAAAGGCCCTTCGCAGAGGGAAGTAGGGATTTGTAGAGGTACCGGAGCTCAAAACGAAAATTGAGAGATAAAAATATTTTGGGAAGCATACTTTTCCCACCAACGAAAATGACTTAGAGCTCCCAACACTTTCCAAGCTAGAAACATCGTAGGCGGTTCCCAAACAGAAAATAAAGTTTATTCCTTTCTCCAGCTTTTTGTTCACCATGGCTTGTCCGTATCCACGGGTGCCCTCCATACCAACACTTTCCAAGGAATTTATTATTTGACAACAAAAAGTAAATTCATTTTTTTCATTTCGGGACTAGGCATCCCTAATACCTTTGTCATACTCTCATGCAATGACAAGTGAATAAACACTCATCGTGAGAATAATACATCTAGCATGGAAAATATTGGCCACCCCTCACTGCCTCGTCAGCGGTAGAGCACACAAAAGAGAAATTTATTTTGAAAATTAGAGATGGCACATGCAAATTTCCTTAGAACGGCTTGGAAATACCGCATATAGGTAGGTATAGTGGAATCATAGGGCAAAACTGGTTTAAAGGGTTTTGGATGCACAAGTAGTGATCATACTTAGTGCAAAATGAAGGCTAACAAAAAGATTGAGAAGCGACCAACCAAGAAACGAAAAATCACGTACCCAAGCATTAAGCATAAGTCCCACCGAATAATGCACCATAAGTAGGATATAAATTTCATTGCATAACTATTGACTTTCGTGATTGCATAGGGAATCACAAACCTTAACATCAATATTCTTACTAAAGCACAATTACACGTCAACATGAGTCACATATCATATCGTCATATCTCAAAACCATTACTAAGAATCAAGCTTATTTTGTCCAATGATCTTCATGGAAGTTTTTATTACATCCTCCTTGGATATCCATCACTTTGGGACAATTTTCATATTTTGCTTTTCATAAGCTCAAACAAATTTAAGTGAAGAACATGAGCATAATTTTTCTTTCCCTCAAAATAATCTAAGTGAATCAAGAGAGAATTTATTAAAAAATTTACTAACTCCAAAATAAATATAAGTGAAGCATGAGAGCATTTCTTCAAAAATAACAAAGCACACCATCCTCAAAAAGATATAAGTGAAGTACTAGAGAAAATCCATGGCTCTAAAAATTTAAGTGAAGCATATGACCAAGCATAGCATAATTTTTTGCTCTGTCAAAAAGGTGTGTCCAGAAAGGATTCAAGACTTAAAACACAAAGCAAAACAAGCAAAGACTCATATCATACAAGACGCTCCAAGCAAAACTCATAATATGTCACGAATAAAAATATAGTTTCAAGTAAAATACCGATGGTTGTTAGATGAAAGAGGGGATGTCACTCGGGGGCATCCCCAAGCTTAGTTGCTTGCTACTTCTTGAATATTATCTTGTGCTGCCTCAGGCATCCCCATTCCTTCATCCATCGTCAGATCACCCAAAACTTGAAAACTTCAATCACACAAAACTCAACAAAACCTTCGTTAGATTCGTTAGTATAAGAAAGCAAACCACTACTATAAGTACTGTTGAAAACCTATTCATATTTTATTTTTACATTATATCTACTATATTCCAACTTTTCTATGGAAAAAACTCATCAAAGAAAACGATAGAATCATCAAAACAAGCACACAACGCAAAGAAAACAGAATCTGTCAAAAACAGAACAGTCCATAGCAATCTTACTACTTTGAATACTTATGTAACCCCAACAATTCTAAACAATTAGGAAGACGTGAATAATTTATTTATTAATCTTCTTCAAAAATAATAAACTTAAAATAACATTTGTGTTAAAAACAAAAAATAATTTCGTGAGCTCAAAAGTTTCTGTTTTTCAGCAAGATCAAATGAAGTTTAACCCAAATCATCCCAAAGGTCTTCCTTGGCTCAAAGACTACTTGAAACAAGAAAACATAATTATTACAGAGGTAATAATGTGTGCAGCACTCAAAAACAGAAGAAAAAACAAAAGCAAAAAAATAAAGTTGGGTTGCCTCCGAACAAGCGCTATTGTTTAACGCCCCTAGCTAGGTATGATGATTTCAATGATGCTCGCATAAAAAGTAGTAATTGAGATATGTAAAGGAGCTTCATGAATAGCATGAAAAACACATTTAAGTCTAACCCACTTCCTATGCATAGAGATTTTGTGAGAAAATAATTTATGGGAACAAGAATCTACTAGCATAGGAAGGCAAAACAAACATAACTTCAAAATTGTGAACACATAGAGAGGAAACTTGATATTATTGCAATCCCTACAAGCAT
This sequence comes from Hordeum vulgare subsp. vulgare, assembly GCF_904849725.1. Classification (NCBI taxonomy): domain Eukaryota; kingdom Viridiplantae; phylum Streptophyta; class Magnoliopsida; order Poales; family Poaceae; genus Hordeum; species Hordeum vulgare. The sequence goes on along the minus strand of NC_058524.1, from coordinate 345,293,298 downwards.
ATGTTCCTCCCTCATAATAAATTTCAGTAGAACCATGAAGGAATTAAACAATATAACTATCAAATAAATTTTTCTCTTCATGGTCCACATGCATGCAAAGTTGACACTCAGCCAAAATACTGGGATTGTCATTAACTAAAGTCATGACCTCTCCAAACCCACTTCTATCAAAACTTTCATAAGATTGAACACTCTCCAAAATAGTGGTATCAATAATGCCTAAAGTTTACACTCTTCCAAGCCCACTTTGAATATCATAATCATCAAGAGTTATAAATAAATTATCAAGATCATACGAGGCATTATCACCCCAATCATGATCATTACAATAAGTAGTGGTCATGGCAAACTCATCAAATATAGCATCCCCAAGCTTGTGGGTTTGCATTGTTGGAAATATGCCCTAGAGGCAATGATAAATAGTTATTATTATATTACCTGTTTAAAGATAATCGTTTATTATCCATGCTATAATTGTATTGAATGAAAACATAGATACATGTGTGGATACATAGACAAAACAATGTCCCTAGCAAGCCTCTAGTTGGCTAGCCAGTTGATCAATGATAGTCAAGGTTTTCTGACTATATGCAAGTGTTGTCACTTGATAACTAGATCATATCACTAGGAGAATCATGTGATGGAATAGACCAAAACTATGAACGTAGCATATTGATCGTGTCATTTTATTGCTATTTTTTTCTGCGTGTCAAGTATTTGTTCCTATGACCATGAGATCATATAACTCACTGGCATCAGAGGAATACCTTGTGTGCATCAAACATCGCAACATAACTGGGTGACTATAAAGGTTCTCTACAGGTATCTCTGAAGGTGTCTATTAAGTTAGTATGGATAAAGACTGGGATTTGTCACTCCGTGTGACGGAGAGGTATCTCGGGCCCACTCGGTAATACAACATCACACACAAGCCTTGCGAGCAATGTGACTAAGTGTAAGTCACGGGATCTTGTATTACGAAACGATTTAAGAGACTTGCCGGTAACGAGATTGAAATAGGTATGCGGATACCAACGATCAAATCTCGGGCAAGTAACATACCGAAGGACAAAGGGAATGACATACGGGATTATATGAATCCGTGACACTAAGGTTCAACCGATAAGATCTTCGGAGAATATGTAGGATCCAATATGGGCATCCAGGTCCCGCTATAGGATATTGACCGAGGAGTGTCTCGGGGCATGTCTGCATAGTTCTCGAACCCGTAGGGTCTACACACTTAAGGTTTGATGATGTTTGAGTATAGTTGAGTTATATGTGTGGTTACCGAATGTTGTTCGGAGTCCCGGATGAGATCACAGACGTCACGAGGGTTTCCGGAATGGTCCGGAAACGAAGATTGATATATAGGATAGTTTCATTTGGTTAGTAGAAAGTTTCGGGTAATTCCGACAGTGTACCGGGAGTGACGAATGGGTTCCGGGAGTTCACCGGGAGGGGCCTGGTCACCCGGGAGTTAGCCCAACGCCATTCGGTGGCGCCACAAGTCCCTAGTGGGCTGGTGGAGTCATCCCAAGGGGCCCATGGCGCCACTTAAAGAAATTCCAAAAGAAAAAAAAGAAAGGGAAATTGGGATGTGGGAAGGAAGAGGAGGACTCCTCCTTCCAAAACTGAATTGGAGGAGGAGTCCTCCTCCTTCTTGGCCGGCGCACCCCTTGAGGGCTTGGCCCTTAAGGCATGCCTCCTCCCCCTCACTCCTATATATAGTGGTGTTTTAGGGCTGATTTGAGACAACTTTTGCCACGTGCAACTCAACCCTAGAGCACATAGTTTTACCTCTAGATCGGATTTCTGCGGAGCTCGGGCGGAGCCCTGCAGGAGTAGATGGTCACCACCACCGGAGCGCCCTCACGCTGCCGGAGAACTCATCTACTTCTCCATCTTGCTTGCTGGATCAAGAAGGCCGAGATCATCGTCGAGTTGTACGTGTGCTGAACGCGGAGGTGTCATCTGTTCGGCGCCAGATCGGAACGGATCGTGAGATGGATCGCGGGATGGTTTGTGGGATGGTTCGTGGGGTGGTTCAAGGGACGTGAAGACATTCCACTACATCAACCTCGTTTCTTAATGCTTCCTGCTGTGCGATCTACAAGGGTACGTAGATCCAAATCTCCTGGCGTAGATGGACATCACCATGATAGGTCTTCGTGTGCATAGGAAATTTTTTGTTTCCCATGCAACGTTCCCCAACACAAACACCATTTGGAGATATTCGAGTCATGGAGAATGAGAGCTCTTGCACCTTTAAGATCAAGAAGATCATGTTGGTGCTTTGGTGATGGAGATCAAGAAGCACAAGATGATGGCCATATCATGTCACTTATGAATTGCATGTGATGTTAATCCTTTTATGCACCTTATTTTGCTTAGAACGATGGTAGCATTATGTGGTGATCTCTCACTAAAATTTCAAGATGAAATTGTGTTCTCCCCGTCTGTGCACCATTGCTATAGTTCGTCGTTTCGAGACACCATGTGATGATCGAGTGTGATAGACTCAACGTTTAGATACAACGGGTGCAAAACAGTTGCACACGCAGAACACTCGGGTTAAGCTTCACAAGCCTAGCATGTGCAGACATGGCCTTGGAACACATGAGACCGAAAGGTCGAGCATGAATCGTATAGTTGATATGATTAGCATAGAGATGCTTACCACTGAAACTATTCTCAACTCACATGATGATCGTACTTGAGTTAGTGAATTTGGATCATGAACCACTCAAATGACTAGAGAGATGTACTTTTTGAGTGGGAGTTTAGCAAGTAATTTCATTAGTTAAACTCTAATTATCTTGAACATAGTCTAAGGCCACTTTGAAATATTTGTGTTGTCGATCAATGGCTCATGCGACAGTCACCCTGAATTTTAATACGTTCCTGGAGAAAGCTAAGTTCAAAGATGATGGAAGCAACTTTGTAGACTGGGCACGTAATCTTAAGTTGCTCCTGCAAGCTGGGAAGAAGGATTATGTCCTTAATGCTGTGCTAGGAGATGAACCACCCGCCGCGGCTGACCAAGATGTTAAGAACGCTTGGTTAACACGCAAGGAGGACTACTCAGTAGTTCAATGTGCAGTCTTGTATAGCTTAGAGCCGGGACTTCAACGTTGCTTTGAGCTTCATGAAGCATTTGAGATGTTCTAGGAGTTGAAGTTTATCTTTCAGAAGAACGCCCGGATCGAGAAGTATGAGACCTCCGATAAATTCTATGCTTGCAAGATGGAGGAGAATTCGTCTGTCAGTGAACATGTGCTCAAAATGTCAGGCTACTCAAACCGTCTAGCTGAGCTAGGGATTGAACTCCCGCAAGAGGCTATCACTGACAGAATTCTTCAATCACTACCACCAAGCTACAAGAGCTTTGTGTTTCACTATAACATACAAGGGATGAACAAGTCACCCGGCGAGTTATTCGCGATGCTGAAAGTCACAGAGTCAGAACTCCGTACAGAGCATGAAGTGCTGATGGTGATTAATACCACTAGTTTCAAGAGAAACGGCAAAGGCAAGAAGGGTAATTCCAAGAAGAGTGGCAAGCCTGTTGCCAATCTGACGAAGAAACTCAAAGCTGGATCTAAGCCTGAAACAGAGTGTTATTATTGCAAGGGATTGGGTCACTGGAAGCGCAACTACCCCAAGTATCTGGCTGATAAGAAGGCGGCCAAGGAAAAATCAGGTATATTCGATATACATGTTATTGATGTGTACTTAACCAACTCTCGTAGTAGTGCGTGGGTATTCGGTACCGGTTGTGTTGCTCATATTTGCAACTCGAAACAGGAACTGCGGAATAAGTGAAAGCTGGCGAAAGATGAAATGACGATGCGCGTAGGAAATGGTTCCAAGGTTGATGCAATCGCCGTCGTCACAGTTTCACTTCAGTTACCATCAGCATTAGTTATGAACTTAAATAATTGTTATTTAGTGCCTACGTTAAGCATGAACATTATATCTGAATCTTGTTTATTGCGAGACGGTTACTAGTTTAAGTCAGAGAATAATGGGTGTTCTATTTCTATGAGTAATATCTTTTATGGTCATGCACCCAATGTGAGAGGATTGTTCATATTAAATCTTCATAGCGATGAAACACATATACATAACATTGAGACCAAAAGAGTTAGAGTTAACAATGATAGAGCCATGTTTTTGTGGCACTGCCGCTTAGGTCATATTGGTGTAAAGCGCATGAAGAAACTCCATTCCGATGTACTTTTGGAGACACTTGACTTCGATTCACTTGATACGTGCGAACCATGCCTCATGGGAATATGACTAAGACTCTATTCTCTGGAACAATGGAGCGTGCAAGTGACTTGTTGGAAATCGTACATACCGATGTGTGCGGTCCGGTGAGTGTGGAGGCGCACGGCGGATATCGTTATTTTCTCACCTTCACTGACAATTTGAGTAGATATTGTTATGTCTACTGGATGAAGCTAAGTCTGAAACGTTTGAGAAGTTCAAGCAATTTTAGAGTGAAGTTGAAAATCATCGTAACAAAAAGATCAAGTTCCTACAGTCTGGTCGTGGGGGTGAATATCTCAGTTTCGAGTTTGGTGCTCACTTAAGACAATGTGGAATTGTTTCATAGTTGACACCGCCTAGAACACCACAACGTAATGGTGTGTCCGAACGTTGTAATCGTAATTTATTAGAGATGGTGCGATCTACGATGTCTCTTACCAATTTGCCGTTATCGTTTTGGGGTTATGCATTAGAGACAGTTGCATTCACTTTTAAAAGGGCACCGTCAAAATTCGTTGGGACGACACCATACAAACTGTGGTATGGCAAAAGACCAAAGTTGTCATTTCTTAAAGTTTGGGGATGTGATGCTTATGTCCAAAAGTTTCAGCCTGAAAAGCTGGAACCTAAAGCGGAAAAGTGTGTCTTCATAGGTTACCCAAAAGAGACAGTTAGGTAAACCTTCTGTCTCAAATCCGAGGGCAAAGTGTTTGTTGCTAAAAACGGAGCTTTTCTTGAGAAGGAGTTTCTTTCGAAAGAATTGAGTGGGAGGAATATAGAACTTGATGAGGTTGTCGAACCTCTAGTCCCTCTAGATGGTGGCGCACGGCAAGGGAAAACCCCTATTGCTGCGGCGCCGGTTGAGGAGGAAGTTGTTGATGATGATCACGAAACTTCGGATCAAGTTCCTATCGGACCTCGCAGGTTGACAAGATCCCGTATTGCTCCTGAGTGGTACAGTAATCCTGTCTTATCAACTATGTTGTTAGACAACAATAAACCTGCGAATTATGAAGAAGCAATGGTGGGCCCGGATTCCAACAAATGGCTGGAGGCCATGAAGTCCAAGATAGGATCTATGTACGAGAACAAAGTATGGACTTTGGAGGTACTACCTGAAGGCCTCAAGGCTATTCAGAACAAATGGATCATTAAGAAGAAGACGGACGCAGACGGTAATGTGACCGTTTATAAAGCTCTACTTGTGGCAAAGGGTTTTTCACAAGTTTAAGGAGTTGACCAAAATGGGACGTTCTCACCGGTAGCGATGCTTAAGTCCGTTCGAATCATGTAAGCAATAGCTGCATTTTTCCATTATGAAATCTGGCAGATGGATGTCAAAACGGCGTTCCTTAATGGTTTTCTTGAGGAAGACTTGTATATGATGCAACCCGAAGGTTTTGTTGATCTAAAGAATGCTAACAAAGTATGCAAGCTCCAGCATTCCATTTATGGACTGGTGCAAGCATATCGGAGTTGGAATAAACGCTTTGATGAGGTGATCAAAGCATTTGGGTTTATACAAGTGGTTGGAGAATCTTGTATTTACAAGAAAGTGAGTGGGAGCTTTATACGTCTCCAATGTAACTATAATTTTTGATAGTTTCATGCTATGATCTTGTCAAACTTTGGATGTTTTGTATGCCGTTTATATATTTTTTGGAACTAACTTATTAACTCAGTGCCAAGTGCAAGTTCATGTTTTTTCCATGTTTTTGACCCCTTTCAGAGGAGATTTTGAAATGGAGTCCAAATGGAAGAAAATCCCCGAAAAGATTTTTTCTGGAACGGAAGAAGATCGGGAAGCTTGGGAGCCAAGGCAGGGGAGCCTCAGGGGCCCCACAAGCCCCCACCCCGTGGCCAGGGGGAGGCCACGCCATCCAGGCTTGTGGGCCCCCTGGACGCCCTTTGCCCTCAGTCTTTCGCCTATATATTCCCAAAAATTCCAGAAAAAATCAGGAGATCATCGAAAGTAATTTTCCGCCGCCGCAAGCCTCTGTCTCCGCAAGATCCCATCTGGGGCACATTATGGTGCCCTACCGGAGGGGGATTCGGATACAGAGGGCTTCTTCATCAACACCATGACCTCTCCGATGATGTGTGAGTAGTTCACCATAGACCTATGGGTCCATAGCTAGTAACTAAATGGCTTCTTCTCTCTCTTGGATCTTCAATACAAAGTTCTCCATGATCTTCATGGAGATCTATCCGGTGTAATCTTCTTTTGTGGTGTGTTTGTTGAGATCCGATGAATTGTGGATTTATGATCAGATTATCTATGAATCTTATTTGAGTTTCTTCTGATCTCTCTTATGCATGATTTCATATCCTTGTAATTCTCTTCGAGTTGTGGGTTTTGTCTGGCCAACTAGATCTATGATTCTTGCAATGGGAGAAGTGCTTGGTTTTGGGTTCATACCGTGCGGTGACCTCACCCAGTGATAGAAGGAGTAGGGAGGCACGCATCGTGTTGTTTCCATCAAGGGTAAAAAGATGGGGTTTTCATCATTGGATTGAGATTATCCCTCTACATCATGTCATCTTGCTTAAAGCGTTACTCTGTTCGTCATGAACTCAATACACTAGATGCATGCTGGATAGCGGTCGATGTGTGGAGTAATACTAGTAGATGCAGAAAGTATCGGTCTACTTGTCTCGGACGTGATGCCTATATGTATGATCATTGCCTTATATATCGTTATGACTTTGCGCGGTTCTATCAATTCCTCGGCAGTAATTTGTTCACCCACAGTAATACTTGTTATTTTGAGAGAAGCCTCTAGTGAACACTATGGCCCCCAGGGTCTACTCCACACCATATTTTCAGCCTTACACTTTTTACTTCGTTGCACTTTCCGCCTTCAGATCTCACTTTGCAAACAATATTGAAGGGATTGACAACCCCTTTGAAGCGTTGGGTTCAAGCTTGTTTGTGTTTGCGCACGTACTCCGGACTTCACGAAACCCTCCTTCTGGATCGATACCTTGGTTCTCAAACTGAGGGAAATACTTACTGCTCATGTGCTGCATCACCCTTTCCTCTTGAAGGGAAAAACTAACGCAAGCCCAGCCTCTGTCAACGTGTCAATTTATGGCGCTGTTGTCTGTGGGATAGCAGAAGAATTTCTGGTGCCTTTGCCGGGGAGGAAGATCAAGTCAAGAACTCATCCAAGTAGGTGTCACAAACTCATCTCTTGCATTTACTTTGTTTGCCAGTTGCCTCTTGTTTTCCTCTCCCCCACTTCACCAATTTGCCTTTTTTCGTTTGCCTTTTTCGTTCGCCCTTTTATATCGCTTGCTTTCTGTTCGCTTGTGTGCCATGTGCCTTCAATATGCTTGCATCTTTGCTTGCTGAAAATCTAGTGAGATGGATCCTCATCCACTTGCTAATATCTTTAAGAGATCCAATTATGTTGATCCAATTACTAGTGAGTTGAGTGCACTTGACTATCTTTATGGAGTTTTGCTTGAGATGCGTGAATCTGAAAATAGTGAGGAAGAAATTTATGAAGTGATTCACGAGGGTTCCTTGGATGAAAAGCATGATTGCAATGGTTTCACTATAAATTCTATTAGTGACAATCATGCTAAGAATATGTAAAACCCTAAGCTTGGGGATGCTAGCTTTGCTATGTCCACTACTTGTTGCAATGATCATGAGTGGGGCGATGATTTTTCTTATGATCTTGAAAATTTGTTTAAGCCTCATGATGAATATGATATTTGCAATATTATTGAAAGTGGGTTTGGAAAAGTCATGACTTTAGTAGATGATAATCCCACTATTTTCGAAGAGCTTCAACTTTGGATGCATGTGGATCATGAAAAAAATATCCTTTGGGATGGCTATATTGTTGAATTTCAATATGATCCCACATGTAATTGCTATGAGAGAGGAAAATATTGTGGTAGAAACTTTCATGTTACCAAATTACCTCTCCTTATGTTGAGATTGCTATTGTCTCTTTCTTATTCCTTGCATTTGGTAACTATTGGTTGTCTTGCCAATTTGTTTTCCTCTAAAATGCCTATGCATAGGAAGTATGTTAGACTTAGATGTGATTTTCACATGCTTTATGATGCTCTCGTAGTGCTTCAATTCTTGTCTTTTGTGTGAGCATCATTGAATTATCAATGCCTAGCTAAGGGCGTTAAACAATAGCGCTTGTTGGGAGGCAACCCAATGAATTTATCTTTTTCTTTCTGTTTTGTTGCGTCCACACCATCATAATCCTGTTGTGATTGTGTTTTTTGTGTTTATTTTTGTGTTTGAGCCAAGCAAACCTTTATGACTAGTCTTGGTGATGGTTGTTTGATCCTGTTGGAAAAAGACAAAAACTTTTTGCTCGCGAGATGATTTTTCATTTCTATTCAGAAAGAGCTTTGGAGTTGATTCTTTTTTCTTCTGGTTGATATTCCTTTTTTCCAGGACTTCGTAATTTTTTAGATTTTTTTAGGTACCATAAGTATACAAAGTATATTGATTGCTACAGACTGGTCTGTTATTGACAGATTTTGTTTTTTGTTGAGTTGGTTGCTTGTTTTGATGAAACTATGGTTAGTATCGGGGGGTACTAGCCATGGAAAAGTGAGAATACTGTAGCCCAACACCAATATTGAAAGAATTCAAGTTAGCTAGAGTACCAAAAGAAGTGGTAGTTTGTTTTCTTGTGCTAATGTTATCACAAGTTTATTTTTAAGTTTTGTGTTGTGAAGTTTTCATGTTTTGGGTGATTTTCTCATGGACAAAGAGATAAGGAGTGGAAAGAGCTCAAGCTTGGGGATGCCCAAGGCATCCCAATCCAAATTCAAGGACACCAAAAAGCCTAAGCTTGGGGATGCCCCGGGAAGGCATCCCCTCTTTCGTCTTCAATCCATCGGTAACATTACTTTGAGCTATATTTTTATTCACCACATGATATGTCTTTTGCTTGGAGCGTCTTGTATTGTAGGAGTCTTTTCCTTTTGTTGTGTCACAATCATCCGTGCTGCACACCTTTTTGAGAGAGAGAGATATGCACTCATCGTGATTTTGCCAGAATGCTCATAGTGCTTCACTTATATCTTTTGAGCTAGATACTTTTGCTCTTGTGCTTCACTTATATCTTTAGAGCACGACGGTGCGTGATTTGGTAGTTGCCTTATGCTATGAAAGTAGTCCCAAATGTGCTAGGTACCCACAGAAGATACAAAAACCTCCATCTTCATGTACATTGAATAGAAAGAGAAGTTTGATTCCTCTCAATTAGTTTTGAGACGTGGATTCGGTAATATTAAGAGTTATGTTAGTAGGGTATTGTGAATCTAGAAATACTTGTGTTGAAGTTAGTGATTCCCGTAGCATGCACGTATGGTGAACCGCTATGTTAGGAAGTCGGAGCATAATTGATCTATTGGTTGTCATCCTTTGTGTTGAGGTCGGGATCGTGTGATGGTTTACACCTACCAACCCTTCCCCTCGGAGTATGCGTTTAACACTTTATTTCGATTTCTAATAAAAACTTTCGCAACAAGTATGTGAGTTCTTCATGACTAATGTGAGCCCAAGGTATAGATGCACTTTCACCTTCCACCATTGCTAGCCTCTCTAGTGCCGTGCAATTCTCGCCGGTACACAAACCCACCAAATTCCTTCCTCAAAACAGCCACCATACCTACCTACTATTGCATTTTCATAGCCATTCCGAGATATATTGCCATGCAGCTCCCACCGTTCCGTCTCATGACTTGTGCCGTCACTGTCATATTTCCTTTGCATGATCGTAAGATAGCTAGCGAGACGTTTCAACGTCATACGCCATGGTAGATCGTTGCACATCCCGGTACACTGCCGGAGGCATTTCCTATGGAGTCATCATCATTGTGATCTTTGAGGGGTGAGTAAATAAAAGTGTGATGATCATCATTATTAGATCATTGTCCCATGTGAGGAAATAAAAAAAAGATCCCAAAGAGCCCAAAAAAAAAAAGAAAAGAAAAGAAAAGAAAAGAAAAAAAGAGAGGCCTAAGAGCCCAAATGAAAAAAAAGAAAAGAGAGAAAAAGAGAGAAGGGACAATGCTACTATCTTTTTCCACACTTGTGATTCATGTTAGCACCATGTTCTTCATGATTGAGAGCTTCTTGCTTTGTCACTACCTTATGCTAGTGGGAATCTTCATTATATAACTTGGCTTGTATATTCCAATGATGGGCTTCCTCAAAATTACCCTAGGTCTTCGTGAGCAAGCAAGTTAGATGCACACCCACTAGTTCTACTTTTGAGCTTTCACATACTTATAGCTCTAGTGCATCTTTTGTATGGGAATCCCTACTCATTCACATGGATATCTATTAATGGGCATCTCCATAGCCTATTGATATGCCAAGTCAGTGTGACCATCTCCTCCTTTTTGTCTCACAACCACCACCACACTCTATTCCACCTATAGTGATATACCCATGGCTCGCGCTCATGCATTGCGTGATAGTTATAAAAAGTTTGAGAAAGTAAGAGTGCGAAAACATTTACTTGGCCAATACTGGGGTTGTGCATGATTTACATTAGTTGTGTGAGGATGATGGAGCATAGCCAGACTATATGATTTTGTAGGGATAACTTTCATTGGCCTTGTTATTTTGAAACTTCATGATTACTTTGCTAGTTTGCTTGAAGTATTACTGTTTTCATGTCAATAGCAAACTATTGTTTTGAATCTTACGGATCTGAACATTCATGCCACGTGAAAGAAGTTGCAAAGTACAACTATGCTAGGTAGCATTCCACATCAAAAATTCATTCTTTATCACTTCCCTACTCGAGGACGAGCAGGAGTTATGCTTGGGGATGCTTGATAAGTCTCCAATGTATCTATAATTTAGGATGGTTTCATGCTATGATCTTGCCAAACTTTGGATGTTTTGTATGCCTTTTATATATTTTTTGGCACTAACTTATTAACTCAGTGCCAAGTGCGAGTTCCTGTTTTTTCCATGTTTTTGCCCCCTTTCAGAGGAGATTTTGAAACGGAGTCCAAACGGAAGAAAATCCCTGAAAAGATTTTTTTCTCGAACGGAAGAAGATCGGGAAGCTTGGGAGCCAAGGCAGGGGAGCCTCAAGGGCCCCGCAAGCCCCCACCCCGCGGCCAGGGGGGAGGCCGCGCCATCCAGGCTTGAGGACCCCTGGACGCCCTTTGCCCTAGGTCTTTCATCTATATATTCCCACAAATTCCAGAAAAAAACAGGAGACGTTTCAACGTCATACGCCATGCTAGATCGTTGCACATCCCGGTACACTGCCGGAGGCATTTCCTATGGAGTCATCATCATTGTGATCTTTGAGGGGTGAGTAAATAAAAGTGTGATGATCATCATTATTAGATCATTGTCCCATGTGAGGAAATAAAAAAAGAGGCCAAAGAACCCAAAAAAAAAGAAAAGAAAAGAAAAGAAAAAAAAGAGAAGCCTAAGAGCCCAAATGAAAAAAAAGAAAAGAGAGAAAAAGAGAGAAGGGACAATGCTACTATATTTTTCCACACTTGTGCTTCATGTTAGCACCATGTTCTTCATGATTGAGAGCTTCTTGCTTTGTCACTACCTTATGCTAGTGGGAATTTTCATTATATAACTTGGCTTGTATATTCCAATGATGGGCTTCCTCAAAATTGCCCTAGGTCTTCGTGAGCAAGCAAGTTGGATGCACACCCACTAGTTCTACTTTTGAGCTTTCACATACTTATAGCTCTAGTGCATCTTTTGTATGGGAATCCCTACTCATGCACATGGATATCTATTAATGGGCATCTCCATAGCCTATTGATATGCCGAGTCAGTGTGACCACTCCTCCTTTTTGTCTCACAACCACCACCACACTCTATTCCACCTATAGTGCTAAACCCATGGCTCGCGCTCATGTATTGCGTGATATTTATAAAAAGTTTGAGAAAGTAAGAGTGCGAAAACAATTACTTGGCCAATACTGGGGTTGTGCATGATTTACATTAGTTGTGTGAGGATGATTTTGTAGGGATAACTTTCATTGGCCTTGTTATTTTGAAACTTCATGATTACTTTGCTAGTGTGCTTGAAGTATTACGGTTTTCATGTCAATAGCAAACTATTGTTTTGAATCTTACGGATCTGAACATTCATGCCACGTGAAAGAAGTTGCAAAGGACAACTATGCTAGGTAGCATTCCACATCAAAAATTCATTCTTTATCACTTCCCTACTCGAGGACGAGCAGGAGTTAAGCTTGGGGATGCTTGATAAGTCTCCAATGTATCTATAATTTTGGATGGTATCATGCTATGATCTTGCCAAACTTTGGATGTTTTGTATGCCTTTTATATATTTTTTGGCACTAACTTATTAACTCAGTGCCAAGTGCCGGTTCCTGTTTTTTCCATGTTTTTGACCCCTTTCAGAGGAGATTTTGAAACGGAGTCCAAACGGAAGAAAATCCCTAAAAAGATTTTTTTCTCGAACGGAAGAAGATCGGGAAGCTTGGTAGCCAAGGCAGGGGAGCCTCATGGGCCCCGCAAGCCCCCACCCCGCGGCCAGGGGGGAGGCCGCGCCATCCAGGCTTGAGGGCCCCCTGGACGCCCTTTGCCCTAGGTCTTTCATCTATATATTCCCATAAATTCCAGAAAAAATCAGGAGATCATCGAAAGTACTTTTCCGCCGCCGCAAGCTTCTGTCTCCGCAAGATGTCATCTCGGGCACGTTCTGGTGCACTACCGGAGGGGGGGGGGTTCGGATACGGAGGGCTTCTTCATCAACACCATGACCTCTCCGATGATGTGTGAGTAGTTCACCATAGACCTACGGGTCCATAGGTAGTAACTAGATGGCTTCTTCTCTCTCTTGGATCTTCAATACAAAGTTCTCCATGATCTTCATGGAGATCTATCCGAAGTAATCTTCCTTTGCGGTGTGTTTGTCGAGATCTGATGAATTGTGGATTTATGATCAGATTATCTATGAATCTTATTTGAATTTCTTCTGATCTCTCTTATGCATGATTTCATATCCTTGTAATTCTCTTCGAGTTGTGGGTTTTGTCTGGCCAACTAGATCTATGATTCTTGCAATGGGAGAAGTGCTTGGTTTTGGGTTCATACCGTGCGGTGACCTCACCCAGTGACAGAAGGGGTAGGGAGGCACACATCATGTTGTTGCCATCAAGGGTAAAAAGATGGGGTTTTCATCATTGGTTTGAGATTATCCCTCTACATCATGTCATCTTGCTTAAAGCGTTACTCTGTTCGTCATGAACTCAATAGACTAGATGCATGCTGGATAGCGGTCGATGTGTGGAGTAATACTAGTAGATGCAGAAAGTATCGGTCTACTTGTCTCGGACGTGATGCCTATATGTATGATCATTGCCTTAGATATCGTCATGACTTTGCGCGGTTCTATCAATTGCTCGGCAGTAATTTGTTCACCCACCGTAATACTTGTTATTTTAAGAGAAGACTCTAGTGAACACTATGCCCCCTAGGGTCTACTCCACACCATATTTTCAGCCTTACACTTTTTACTTCGTTGCACTTTCCGCCTTCAGATCTCACTTTGCAAACAATCTTTAAGGGATTTACAACCCCTTTGAAGCATTGGGTGCAAGCTTGTTTGTGTTTGCACGGGTATTCTGGACTTGACGAGACGCTCCTTCTGGATCGATACCTTGGTTCTCAAATTGAGGGAAATATTTACTGCTCCTGTGCTGCATCACCCTTTCCTCTTCAAGGTAAAAACCAACGCAAGCCCGACCTCTGTCAACGTGTCAATTTCTGGCGCTGTTGTCTGTGGGATAGCAGAGCTCTGTGGCGTTTCTAATATTATATGTGGATGACATATTGCTGATTGGAAACAACATGGAGCTTTTGGAGAGCCTAAAGGATTACTTGAATAAAAGTTTCTCTATGAAGGACGTAGGAGAAGCTGCTTACATTCTAGGGATTAAGATCTATAGGGATATATCGAAATGCCTGATAGGACTTTCACAAAGCACATACTTTGATAAAGTTTTGAAGTAGTTCAAAATGGATCAGTCCAAGAAAGGGTTCTTGCCAGTGTTACAAGGTATAAAATTGAGTAAGACTCAGTTCCCGGCAACTGCGGAAGATAGAGAACAAATGAGTTATGTCCCCTACGCTTCAGCCGTAGGTTCTATCATGTATGCAATGATGTGCACTAGACCAGACGTCAGCTGGGCCATAAGTATGGCAGGCAGGTTTCAGAGTAATCCAGGAGTGGATCACTGGACGATGGTCAAGAATATTCTGAAGTACCTGAAAAGGACTAAGGAAATGTTTCTCATTTATGGAGGTCACAAAGAGCTCGTCGTAAAAGGTTACGTCGACGCAAGTTTTGACACCAATCCAGATGACTCTAAGTCGCAAACCAGATACATATTTATTCTTAATGGGGGTGTAGTAAGATGGTGCAGTTCCAAGCAGAGCATCGTAGCACATTCTACATGTGAAGCGGAGTACATGGCTGCCTCGGAGGCAGCAAAGGAAGGTGTCTGGATGAAGCAGTTCATGGCAGATCTTGGAGTTGTGCCGAGCGCACTAAATCCAATAACTCTGTTATGTGAAAACACTCGTGCCATTGCCTTAGCAAAGGAACCAAGGTTTCACAAGAATACCAGACACATCAAACAACGCTTCAACCTCATCCGCGACTACGTTGAAGGAGAGGACGTGAATATTTGCAAAGTGCACACGGATCTGAATGTAGTAGACCCGCTGACTAAACCTCTTCCACGGGCAAAACATGATCAACAACAGAATTGAATGGGTGTTCGATTTATTACAATGTAAATCGCATGGCGATGTGAGGACTATATTATTGACTCTAGTGCAAGTGGGATACTATTGGAAATATGCCCTAGAGGCAACGATAAATAGTTATTATTATATTTCCTTTTTCAAGATAATCATTTATTATCCATGCTATAATTATATTGAATGAAAACATAGATACATGTGTGGATACATAGACAAAATAATGTCCCTAGCAAGCCTCTAGTTGGCTAGCCAGTTGATCAATGATAGTCAGGGTTTTCCGACTATATGCAAGTGTTGTCACTTGATAACTGGATCACATCATTAGGAGAATCATGTGATGGACTGGACCCAAACTATGAACTATTGATCGTGTCGTTTTATTGCTATTTTTTTCTGCATGTCAAGTATTTGTTCCTATGACCATGAGATTATATAACTCACTGGCACCGGAGGAATACCTTGTGTGCATCAAACATCGCAACGTAAGTGGGTGACTATAAAGGGGCTCTACATGTATCTACGAAGGTGTCCGTTGAGTTAGTACGGATAAAGACTGGGATTTGTCACTCCGTGTGACGGAGATGTATCTCGGGGTCCACTCGGTAATACAACATCACATACAAGCCTTGCAAGCAATGTGACTAAGTGTAAGTCACGGGATCTTGTATTACGGAACAAGTAAATAGTCGATAACAAGATTAAAATAGGTATGCGGATACCGACGATCAAATCTCGGGCAAGTAACATACCGAAGGACAAAGGGAATGACATACAGGATTATATGAATCCTTGACAGTGAGGTTCAACCGATAAGATCTTCGGAGAATACGTAGGATCCAATATGGGCATCCAGGTCCCGCTATTGGATATTGGTCGAGGAATGCCTTGGGGCATGTCTGCATAGTTCTCGAACCCGCAGGTTCTACACACTTGAGTTATATGTGTGGTTACCGAATGTTGTTTGGAGTCCCGGATGAGATCACGAACATCAAGAGGGTTTCTGGAATGGTTCGGAAACGAAGATTGATATATAGGATGGTTTCATTTGGTTACTGGGATGTTTCAGGCAATTCCGGTAGTGTAACGGGAGTGACGAATGGGTTCCGGGAGTTCACCGGGAGGGGCCCACCCACCCTGGGGTGAGCCCAAGGCCATAGGGTGGCGCCACAAGTCCCTAGTGGCCTGGTGGTGTCAGCCCAAGGGGCCCATGGAGCCACTTAAAGAAATTCCAAAAGAAAAGAAAAAGAAAAAGGGAAATTGGGAGGTGGAAAGGAAGAGGAGGACTCCTCCTTCCCAAACCGAATTGGAGGAGGAGTCCTGCTCCTTCTTGGCCAGCGCACCCTTGAGGGCTTGGCCCTCAAGGCAAGCCTCCTGCCCCTCCCTCCTATATATGGTGGTGTTTTAGGGCTGATTTGAGACAACTATTGCCACGTGCAACTCAACCCTAGACCACATAGTTTTACCTCTAGATCGGATTTCTGCAGAGCTCGGGAGGAGCCATGCAGGAGTAGATTGTCACCACCACCGGAGCGCCGCCACGCTGCCGGAGAACTCATCTACTTCTCCGTCTTGCTTGCTGGATCAAGAAGGCCGAGATCATCGTTGAGCTGTACTTGTGCTGAACAAGGAGGTGTTGTCCGTTTGGCGCTAGATCGGAATGGATCATGAGACGGATCACCGGACGGTTCGTGGGACGGTTTGAGGGACGTGAGGACATTCCACTACATCAACCGCGTTTCTTAACGCTTCCTGCTGTGCGATCTACAAGGGTACGTAGATCCAAATCTCCTCTGATATATGGACATCACCATGATAGGTCTTCGTGTGCGTAGTAATTTTTTTGTTTCCCATGCAACGTTCCCCAACATGCATATCATTAACACAATTGATATTAATAGAATTTATAACAATATCGTTGCAATCATGCTTTTCGTTCAACGAAACATCGTGAACCACTTCATTACAATTTTCAGATTCACGAATCTCAAGCAAAACTTCATGGAGATAATCAAGTACACTCAAATCACTAGTAGTTGGATCATCATAATTGGATCTCTTGAAAAGAATATCATATGTGGATGAGGATCCATATCAATAGATTTTTAGCAAGCAAAGATGCAAGCAAATAGAAGGCACATGGTAACACAAGTAGACAAAAAGAGATCCGGCGAGAGGAAGGCAAATAAAACGGTAATTTGGTGAAGTGGGGGAGACGAAAACGAGAGGCAAATGGAAAATAATGTAAATTTCGAGGAGATGAAATTTGTGGTAAGGGACCTGGTTGATGTTAAAGATGCTCCCCGACAATGGCACCAGAAATTCCTTTTGATGTCTAGTAGAACAACATAGGTATTTCCCCAAAGAGGAAGGGATGATGTAGTATAGCGACGGTAGGTATTTCCCACAGTGATGAGACCAAGGTTATCGAACCAGTAAGAGAACCTCCTCACACCAGGTAAACAGCACCTGCACACAAATAACAAATATTCGCAACCCCGCGTGTTAAAGGGTTTGTTAATCCCACCCCGACAACGGCGCCAGAAATTGGCACGTCAGTGGGAGACTATCTTGACTTGATCTTCCCCGGCAATGGCGTCAGAAATTCCTTTCGGGTACGGTGCCTCAAGATAGGCAAATAACGTGACGTAAAAGTGGTAGATAGGATAAATAGATCACCGAACAAATAAATTGCAGCAAGTTATTTTTGTATTTCTGGTTTAATTGTTCCAAAAATAAAAGCAAAGGAAAATAGATCGCAAAGGCAAATATGATGAAAAGAGACCCGGGAGCCGTAGGTTTCACTAGTGGCTTCTCTCGAGAAAAATAGCAAATGATGGGAAAACAATAATTGTTGGGCAATTGATAGAACTTCAAATAATCATGACGATATTCAGGTAATATTCATTATATAGGCATCACCTCCAAGATTAGTAGACCGACTCCTGGCTACATCTACTACTATTACTCCACACATTGACCGCTATGCAGCGTGCATCTAGTGTATTAAGTTCATGGAAAAATGGAGTAATGCAATAAGAACGATGACATAATGTAGACAAGATCTATTTATGTAGAAATAGAACCCATCTTGTTATCCTGAATAGCAATGATACATACGTGTCATTTTCGTTTATGTCACTGGGATCAAGCACCGTAAGATCGAACCCATCACAAAGCACCTCTTCCCATTGCAAGATAAATATATCAACTTGGCCAAACAAAACCCAAATATCGGAGAAGAAACACGAGGCTATAATCAATCACGCATATAAGAGATCAAAGAAGACTCAAATAACTTTCATGGATAAACATAGATCTGATCATAAACTGAAAGTTCATCGGATCCCAACAAACACATCGCAAAAAAACTAACATCATATGGATCTCCAAGAGACCATTGTATTGATAATCAAGAGAGAGAGAGGAATCCATCTAGCTACTTACTACGAACCCGTAGGTCTACAAAGAACTACTCAGGCATCATCAGAGAGGCACCAATGGACATGATGAAAACCTCTGTGGTGGTGTCTAGATTGTATCTGGTGTTTCTGGACTCTGCAACGGCTCGAATTGATTTTCGTCCCCCTCCTTAGGGTTTCGAGAATATTGGGGGTATTTAAAGAGCAAAGAGGTGGTGCGAGAGGCCAACGAGGAGAGCGCAACCCACTGGGGCGTGCCTGGCCCCCCAGGCGCGCCCTGGTGGGTTGTGCTCCCATCGGAGCTCCCATCAGGTGCGTTCCTTGCCCACTGGATGTCTTCTGGCCCAAAAAAATCCACAAAAATTTTCGCTGCGTTTGGTATTGATTTCCTATGATGTAAAAAACATGAAGAAAACAACAACTAGCACTGGGCACTATGTCAATAGGTAGTACCAAAAAATGATTTAAAATGACTATAAACTAATTGTAAAACATTCAAGAATGATAATATAAAAGAATGGAACAATCAAAAATTATAGATATGTTGGAGACGTATCAGTTACCCACCATGACTTCATGGAATCCAGTGGTGAGGGGCATAAGGGCGCGAGCGAATATTTACATGTTCAAAAATAGATGAAGAGAGTCAAGATAATAAGGGTGGAAGTGTTAAGGCAAAAACCTTTGCTTACTTTGAAAATTTAGAAGGGTGAGAAATATAGAGGTTTTGGAAGTGAGTTTCAAGGATCTGAAAAAATGGTCTTGTCCTAACTAATGTCCATGCTAACTAAGGCTTCCTATAGTCAGGATGGCTGTGATACCAGCTCCATTGGGACCCCAACTTATAAGTCGTGATCACAGAATGCATATGCACTAGGAGCCCAGAGATCAATGTTCACTAAACACATAGAAACCTAATAACAAGGGTCTGACATCCATTACGTACCCTTTCACTCGAATATGACCTTTATCGCCAAGTATTCATATATTTGTAGTGGAATTATTCATTGATAGCGTGCACCCATGCCATCTACCTTAACCCTATAGGCATTCTGACTAGGAAGCATCCTAGTTCGCATGTTCATCACCAACGAACTCTTCTCTATATTCCTGCTCTTCCATGCCTGGGCAATTGAATAACCAGTGGCAAGCAAATGAGTACTTTGAAGGTACTCACAAGCAACCCATGTTTGGAAGAAGGGAATAACAATGCATGATATAACACTAAATAGGTAAGTTGCAGAAAGCTAATTTTGACTTAAGTTACATGGTCAATTTCTTGTAAGAGCATGCATCATGAGTTTGCAGATATCCATATAAACAAGTTATCGATAACAAAATAAGCAGGGCCTGAACATCTCATGTGCATTCATCATGTAAGGTCATTTGACATAGCTCAAGTATCATCTTTCCCATATACAAACACACACCAAATTTGTGAAAACGCCGGACATAGTTTAAGAAGGACCACCAAGTGTCCATGATAGTGGACACGGCTATTCGAATAATTTTACACTCTGCATAGGTTGTGCACTTTACGCACAAGACTCGGGGAACTTGTGTGTCACACACGACTCGCGGTATATTACATACCCAAGTAAGCACCCGAACAATGCCTTTCCCCTGGCGACACTAAACAAAGAGTCCACTCGTTGGTGTCATCCCTCATGATGTACATCATACAAACTTCTCTCAAGATCGTACCATCCATGAGGGCATGCAACGGTGTGCCTGGTGTGTAAAAATACCCCATGGTTTCCCTATCAGGCACGACCCTGTATCGAGAGGGTAACTCTGGACCTCTCACCACTAGTAATGCGGGATCTCTGCTAGCATCGACCAAGATAATCAACAAGGCCCCATCCCATAAAGGGGTATCCTGGTCGCACATGTAAGGTTCTGATGGTCAGCTGATCTTAAATCTCTCCGTTTTTAAAAATACACACACACAACTTGATTGTGTACACCACTTCTTGCTGAAGTGGTTACCTAGCTCAACACCATCTCCCTAGGGCATCAGTGGCACCCGATGGCGTGTTCGAAAATTATTTGAAATCCTTTCTTTGCAACCATGCATTTTCCATCCTACTTGCGTAGAAACTACTTAGCATCCTAACTACTTCCATCACGTACAACCCCCATAGGAAGGTAGGGTCATGCTCAGTGCAAGTATATATGAGGAAAGTAACGGAGGTAACCCACCACGATGGTCAGCGATTCATCATGATTCAATGAAACAGAATGAGGTGCTATATGCCATGCATAAAACAGATTCTAAGACATGGTGAAAGGGCTGCTTGCGTGGTTCAACAAAGTCTTTGAGGTCTTCAAGGGCTTCTATTCAAACTCCGAGCACTTCGTCTACTTCGTCAATTATAGCTGAAAAAAATAAAAATAAGCAACACAACAAGAAGAGTAATAAAAGTGTTCTAAAATTGGAGTTTCATTTTTCTTAAACGCCTCGGGTAATAACAAAAATACCTAAAGTGTAGTACTTGAGTTGGATCAATAATGATTTTCAAAAGGTGCAAATGGAGGGATCATTGATATTATAAGGAGTCTACAAAATATATATTTTTTTAAATGAGTTAATGCACCCATTAAATAGGGCATAATTTTAGAGGAATTTAGGAAGAGATTTTAGTAGATTTGGAGTTGGGATGATTTTCTTAGGGGTTTTCGAGGATGACTTAAATGGGGAAAGGAGCTATTTATTTGATCCCATCAAATATAGCCTAGGAAAAATGTTAACTATAGCTAGAAAAGTTGGGCACGATATTTAGTGTCTTTGTAAATTTGAAGCACTCCAGTTGGAGTTGTTTTGGATTCTCCATGGAATTTGAAAGGTGGTGCTTTCATACTTCAAATATGAATTTGAATTTCAAAGCCGTAGAAAAGTTTGCTAGAAAAATGTGCAATGCATATATTTGGATGGGACAAGATTTTAGAAGCTCCTAGGAATTTGAATCATTAAATTTGGAGCCCAAATTAATTTCTTATGAATATTTTATATCTCTGGGAAAGAAAAAGGAAAAACGAATTACCAATCAAAGGGCCAAACTACACAAAGCATGCGCCGCAGTAGCTGGGCCGGCCCAGCAACCTTGCCACACGCTTGCGGGATGGCCACGTCGAAGGCCCACTCCCTGGATCGTGTCTCCCACGCGGGGGAGCGGAAAAGGAGGGAGGCCTCCACTAAAACTGGAGGGGCTCGGCCGGCCGGTCACCGACAAGAGGGGCTCGCCTGTTGGGTCATTCCATTTCCTCCTGCTCGAACGGGTACGGGAAAGGAGGTGGGATCGAGTGGCGTCGGCGCTCGCCCATGTGGCTTCGGCCAGCACTGACGACCCTCTGGCTACCGGTGTGCCCGGGGCGACTTGGTGCACCCGCATGGATGGTCCTTGTCCCCGTGGGAGGTCGAGGTGGACCAGCACATCAGTAGTTGCGGAGGTAGCCGACCGCGACATTGGGCATGACGCCCCAGATACGAAAATAAAGGGATGGAGCAAGGGAGAGGTGGGTGGTGGCACTAGAGATGCTCTTCCATGGTTTGGGGGACATGAGGGAGTGGGGTTGGCATGGATATGACCAAGGTTGAGGCATCGGCATGGTGGCCGTGGAGGAACAAAATGAGCTCAGCAGCTCGATTGGCTTAACCACGGGGTCTCTCGAGGAGGGGAGCGACATAAAGCGTGAAAACAAGCTCGAGGGGAGGTAGAAATGGGCAGGCGACAAGGTGGGGCTCGGGTGCGCCTCGGATGCTGTCACACCTTGTGTTTTGCCTTACTTTGCTAAGTTGACATAGCTAAAAAATTAGGACCAATTAAAACTTTTTCTAAGTGATGTGATGTGTGACTTGATTGTGATTGCTTGCTTATTTGATTGTGTTATAAATGACAAAACTTCCTCCTACTCTCTAGACTCATCTCCTTGATCCAAATATTTGCCCACTCACCATGCCATGTGTATAGGACCTAAAACAATTTTTACAAAATATGTTTTTCACCAAAAAGCATTTATTTGATTTAACCTTCCAAAAACCCCTCGACTGAGGATTCTAGTACAAGTCCTCAAAATAGGAGAAGTGTTATGCCCCAATAGTCTTTTATGAACAAAAAATATTTTCTTGCTTGCAAAATATTTGAGAAAATTTAGGGAAACCAAGGGACATATATTGTCTATATATAAGAGTTTCAACACATGGTCATATTCAAAATATTGGACCAAACCCTCAAAAATGTTTTTTTGCCTATTTTAAGCTTTTGAAACATTCTATAAGAAATATTCTCAAATAATTCTAGTAAATTTCTAGCATGGCACACATGATTCATGTGATGATCTTGCAAAGTTTCATCTCAATCCAAGTAGATTTGATTCATCAAAACATTCCAAAACCCCGTGTGTCCAGAATTTTTTTTAGCAACTCTACATTGCCAAGTTTCTCCTTTTTGCTCAAATTTTGTGGACATGTTCTAATACCCTAATAATGCATCCACACCAAGTGGTGCATCAAGGAGAACACATCTACTTGTCCACAACCCCTCAAAACCCCTTTTGCTGATTTCTAGAAGTGTGAATATTTGCATTATCTAGTTTCTCCAATTGATCCCAAACTTTTTGGGAATGCTCTAATCCTCAAATAATGCGACCACACGAAGTTGTGCATTAGGGGGAATTCATTTGCATGGGTTTAAGTAGACAGAACCATTTCTGCCCATTTCTAGGGTTCATCAAGTTTACATTGTTAACTTTCACCATATAATCTTAAAATTGATGATCACGACCATTTTGTATTACCCTTTACCCCTCGTAAGTCTCAAGGCCATTGGATACCCGTAGGTGCCCCTGGACAAAATCAAACAATTTCGGCCATGATCTAGAGGATAAGCAATGTTGACCCAAAAAGATTCCCCTTGCCTCTAATTTTCTACCACAGTATTTTCTGACCCTCTTCTATCTCAAGTAAACTTGCTATGGCCCCTGATCAATTATTGGAGGGTAACTCCCTCACTTGCCCTCTCCTTTTCACCATGGCAGTACCCCCTTTTCCCCTCTCCCATTATTGTATGCATGCAAATGCCACCAAACTCTCCCACAACCTCTCTTGCATGCGGATGCATCAAAACAAGCCCGTAGATGGCATGCTCATGTGGAAAATATGAGAAAGCCATCAAAACAAAAGATTTGGCAGCAAATGTGGCCCTAAACTACAAGTGTTGGCTACACTCCTCTCCCTAAGGTGAAACTTGATGGTCATGTAGTCCTTGCAAATCTAGGGCTAATAGACAAGGTTTCATCCCAAGTGCCCAGGAGCAAAACCCTTTTACTAACCCCCAAGATTGCTCCTACAAACTTAACGTTAGTGAAAACCACCTTGACCCAACTACATATGGATACAAAGTCCACCATCACGCTCTGCCATGCATGACTTGCACCCTAGAACATATGGACCGACCAAAGTAATTCTCGGGCCACTGGTTGGCATGGTGACCACACCCATGGCTCACAGCACCGGCGCTCTGCCAGCAATACTTTTCCTGTAGCTCATGTCTGGCCCTGGCATGGTGTCCCAGCGCGCAATGCTACTCCTCTAAGTCTCCCATGCCCCTCTCCTACGCCAAGATGCACACAAGGGAGCCCATGCACGCGTGTGGTCTGCGCCCGAGGTCATCCCGACGGCCACCCAAGCTCCTCTTCGTTGCCCCTGCCTAAATAGTCCTCCCTAGCCCCCGCTTGTGCCCTTTTTCTCTCTCCCCGTCCTAATCGCCTCCCTGGACACTCCCAGCTCTCCTCCCTCCCTCGGCCTTCGTCCATGGCCGGAGATGCCATCATTAGGCTTCGCCTAAATTAGGGCTCTTCGAAGCCCCTCTTCCCCTCCTACGCAAGACAAATGAATGAGAGACCTCCACTTGCCTGCCCTCATCCCCCTTTCCTCTCTAGTCTACCATGCCATCGTGCCCAATGCCGCGGTCACCACCACCGCCAATCCGGACACCGCGGTCGTCCAAGACCTTCCCTGGGACCAAGGGCCACCCACCCGGGTGCGACTCGATCCCCTAAACCTGCCGGTGGCTGAATCACCGAAAACGGCGGTGGGGAGCACCGGCAATCCCCGTCAGGACCCCCTAATCTCCATCGACGGGAAGAGGAAATGAACCCGCTAGGCAGGCCCCTCCTATCAACCGCCTCTGGCCGGGCACGACAACTTAAGTGGAAGTGGCTCGTGGGTGCAGACGCCTTCATGCGATGAAAACCTATGCCATGAAGTACACATTTAACATGGATCTTGCACGCACGTAGCTGCGCTACTGGGCGGTGATACATCTCCAACGTATCTACTTTTCCAAACTCTTTTGCCCTTGTCTTGGACTCCAATTTGCATGATTTGAATAGAACTAACCCGGACTAACGCTGTTTTTAGCAGAACTGCCATGGTGTTGTTTTTGTGCAGAAATAAAAGTTCTCGGAATGACCTGGAACCTTAAGAGGATTTTTTATGGAATATATAAAAAATACGCTGCCAGTGGGCCAGTGGGCCAATATAGGAAAATGAACTAAAGATACGCTGCCAATGGGCCACGAGCCCTGCAGGCGAGCCCCCCTAGGGCGCACCTAGCAGGCTCGTGGGTCCCACGGGGATCCTCCGACTTCATCTCCAACTCCATATAACCTCTCTCTCCCAGAAAAAAGCACGAGAGAAGAGTTCATCACGTTTCACGATACGGAGCCGCTGCCACCGCCTGTTCTTCCTCGGGAGGGCAGATCTGGAGTCCGTTCTGGGCTCCAGAGTAGGGAAATCGACGCAGTCGTCATTATCAACCATCCTCCATCGCCAATTCCATGATGCTCTCCATCGTTCCTGAGTAATCTTATCGTAGGCTTGCTGGACGGTGATGGGTTGGATGAGATCTATCATGTATTCGAGTTAGTTTTGATGGGGTTTGATCCCTAGTATGCACTATGTTCTAAGATTGATGTTGCTACTACTTTGCTATGCTTAATGCTTGTCACTAGGGCCCGAGTGCCATGATTTTAGATCTGAACCTATTATGTTTTCATCAATATATGTGTGTTCTTGATCCTATCTTGCAAGTTGTACTCACCTACCATGTGTTATGACCCGTCAACCCCGGAGTGACAATAGCCGGAACCACTCCCAGAGATTACCATAGTATGAGGATCCCATGTATTCACTATGTGCTAATGCTTTGTTCCGGTTCTCTATTAAAAGGAGACCTTAATATCCCTTAGTTTCCATTAGGACCCCGCTGCAGGTAGGACAAAAGATGTCATGCAAGTTCTTTTCCATAAGCATGTATGACTAAATACGGAATACATGCCTACATTACATTGACGAACTGGAGCTAGTTACATATCACCCTATGTTGTAACTGTTACATGATGAATGCCATCCGACATAATTATCCATCCCCGATCCAATGCCTACGACCTTTTCCTATATTGGTCCTTGCTAAGTTACTTCACTGCTACTGCTGTCACACTTGCTATACAAATTACTACTGCTACGGTTACCGTCGCTACCGTTACTATCAGACTAATTGCTACAAAAACTTTGCTGCAGATACTAAGTCTTTCTGGTGTGGTTGAATTGACAACTCAACTGCTAATACTCAAGAGTATTCTTTGGCTCCCCTTTTGTCGAATCAATAAATTTGGGTTGAATACTCTACCCTCGAAAACTATTGCGATCCCCTATACTTGTGGGTTATCAAGACGTTTTTCTGGCGCCATTGCCGGGGAGCATAGCTCTATTCTCTGAGTCACTTGGGATTTATATCTGTTGATCACTATGAGGAATCCGAGAGATCCAAAAACTAAAGTCTTGCCCTCAACTACGAGGACAGGTAAGGAACTGCCATCTAGCTCTGCCCTTGATTCACCTTCTGTTATGAGTAAATTTGCGACACCACCACCTACTAGTAATTATGATATGTCGCCTCTGCTTGATGATGCTACTTCTGCTATCCATGATGCTTATGAAGATGCTTTGCTTGATAATGATATGCCACTGGGTGAATTTCTTGATGCACAAATTGTTGGAAATATGCCCTAGAGGCAATAATAAAATGGTTATTATCATATTTCCTTGTTCATGATAATCGTCTATTGTTCATGCTATAATTATATTAACAGGAAACAGTACTACATGTGTGAATAAATAGATCACAATGTGTCCCTAGCAAGCCTCTAGTTGGCTAGCTCGTTGACCAATAGACGATCATGGTTTCGTGATCATGGACATTAGATGTCATTGATAATGGGATCACATCATTGGGAGAATGATGTGATGGACAAGACCCAATCCTAAGCATAGCACAAGATCGCGCAGTTTGTTTGCTAGGGCTTTTCTAATGTCAAGTATCATTTCCTTAGACCTTGAGATTGTGCAAATCCCGGATACCGTAGGAGTGCTTTGGGTGTGTCAAACGTCACAACTTAACTGGGTGACTATAAAGGTGCACTACGGGTATCTTCGAAAGTGTTTGTTGGGTTGGTACGAATCAAGATCGGGATTTGTCACTCCGCGTGACGGAGAGGTATCTCATGGCCCACTCAGTAGAACATCATCATAATGAGCTCAGTTTGAATAAGTAGTTAGTCACAGGATGATGTTCTACGGAACGAGTAAAGAGACTTACCGGTAACGAGATTGAACAAGGTATAGGTATACCGACGAATGAATCTCGGGCAAGTTATATACCGACAGACAAAGGGAATTGTATACGGGATTGATTGAATCCTTGACATCGTGTTTCATCCAATGAGATCAGCATGGAACATGTGGGATCCACCATGGGTATCCAGATCCCGCAGATGGTTATTGGCCGGAGAGTGTGTCGGTCATGTCTGCATAATTCCCGAACCCGTAGGGTCTACACACTTAAGGGTCGATGACACTAGGGTTATAGGGAATTGTAATATGAGGTTACCGAAGGTTGTTCGGAGTTCCGGATGAGATCCCGGATGTCATGAGGAGCTCCAGAATGGTTCGGAGGTAAAGATTGATATATAGGTTGGATGGGTTTGGATGCCGAAAATGTTTCGGACGTCACCGGTACCGTACTGAGACCATCGGAAAGGGTTCCGGAGGTCCACCGGGAGGGGCCACCAGCCCCAAAAGGTGACATGGGCCAAAAGGTGGAACGGAACCAGCCCAGAGTGGGCCGGTGCGCCTCCCACTAGGGGCCCAAGGTGCCTAGAGAGGGAAAGGGGGGAAACCCTAAGTCTGGTGGGCCTAAGGCCCACCAGGGGTGCGCCACCCCCCTCTCCCATCTAGGGCTGCCCCCACCCCCCCTTCAGGGTGGGAAACCCTAACGGGGGCGCCATCCTCCCTTCCCCCTATATATAGGGGGGTTTTGTCCTTTGAGAACACGGTTTTTCCATCTCTCTCGGTGCAGCCCTGCTCTTCTTCTTCCTCCTCTCCCACGGTGCTTGGCGAAGCCCTGCCGGGAGACCTCGTCTCTCCATCGATACCACGTCATCGTGTTGCTGGAGATCTTCCCCAATCTCTCCCTCCTCCTTGCTAGATCAAGGTTCGGGAGACGTCATCGGGCTACACGCGTGTTGAATGCGGAGGTGCCGTGATTCGGCACTAGATCGGAATCACACCACGATCTGAATCGCCGCGAGTACGACTCCATGAACTGCGTTCCAGCAACGCTTCCGCTTAGCGATCTTCAAAGGTATGAAGATGCACTCTCCCCTCTCTCGTTCCTGGTCTCTCCATAGGAAGATCTGAATATGGCGTAGGAAGATCTGAATATGCTACGTTCCCCAGCAGTGGCATCCGAGTCAGGTTTTCTATGCATAGATTCTATGCACGAGTAGAACACAAAAGAGTTGTGGGCGCTGATTTTGTCAATTGCTTGCCGCTACTAGTCTTATTCTTTTCTGGCGGCATTGTGGGATGAAGTGGCCCGGACCGCCCTTACACGTACGCTTATGTGAGACATGTTCCACCGGCCGACATGCACACCGTGCATAAAGGTGGCTAGCGGGTGTGTGTCTCTCCCACTCTAGTCGGATTGGATTTGATGAAAAGGGTCCTTATGAAGGGTAAATAGCTTTGGCATATCATATTGTGGCTGTCACGTAGGTAAGAAGGCGTTCTTGCTAGAAACCCAAATCAGCCACGTAAAACTTGCAACAACAATTAGAGTACGTCTAACTTGTGTTTGCAGGGTTTGACATGTGATGTGATATGGCCAAAGTTGTGATGTTACATGTGTGATGTATGAGATGATCATGTTATTGTATTAGGATTCACGACTTGCATGTCGTTGAGTATGACAACCGGCAGGAGCCATAGGAGTTTGCCTTAATTTATTGTATGAGATGCAACGCCATGTGTTTACTACTTTTACTTCATTGCTAACTGTTAGCTATAGTAGTAGTAGTAGTTGGTGTGACGACTTCACGGAGACACGATGATGGAGATCATGATGATGGAGATCATGGTATCACGCTCGTGACAATGATGATCATGCGATTCCCGAAGATGGAGATCGAAAGAGCAAAGATGATAATGGCTATATCATGTCACTATATGATTGCATGTGATGTTTATCATGTTTTTCATCATATTGCTTAGAACGACCATAGCATAATAAGATGATCCCTCATAAAAAATTCGAGAACATATTCCCCTAAGTGTGCACCATTGCGAAGGATCGTTGTCTCTAAGCACCACGTGATGATCAGGTGTGATAGATTCTAACGTTCGCATACAACGGGTGTAAGCGAGATTTACACACGTGAGACACTTAGGTTGACTCGACGAGCTTATCATGTACAGACATGACCTCGAATACAAGAGACCAAAAGGTCGAACATGAGTCTTATGGTTGAATACGATCAGCATGAAGTTGCTCACCATGACGACTAGTCCGTCTCACCTGATGATCGGACACGGGTTAGTCGACATGGATCATGTATCACTTAAATGACTAGAGGGATGTCGATTTAAGTGGGAGTTCATCAGATGAACTTAATTATCATGAACATAGTCAAATAGGTCTTTGCAAATTATGTAACTTGCGCTATAGCTCTACGGTATTTGATATGTTCCTAGAGAAATCATAGTTGAAAGATAGAAGTAGCAATTGTGTGGACTGGGTCCGTTAACTGACGATTGTCCTCATTGCTACGCAGACGGCTTATGTCTTTAATGCACCGCTCAGTGTGTTGAACTCCAAGCATGGTCTGTAGATGTTGTGACATCCGACATACATGTTTTTTTGATAACTACATGATAGTTCAGTGCGTGTTGCTTGAACGACTTAGAATTAAGGCATTAAAAACGTTCCAAACGTCGCGGGACATACGTGATGATCCAAGAGATGAAATTGGGATTTCATGCTCGTGCCCTTGTTGAGAGGTATGAGACCTCCGACGAGATTCTTTGTTTGCAAAGTAAAGGACAAGAGCTCAATCGTAGAGCATGTGCTCAGATTATCTGAGTAATACAATCGCTTGAATCGAGTGGGAGTTGAACTTCCACATGAGACAGTGATAGTTCTCCAAAGTCACTGACACCAAGCTACTAGAGCTTGGTGATGAACTATAACATATCAACGATGGATATGATGATCCTTGAGCCATTCGTGATGTTTGACACCACAAAAGTAGAAGTCGAAAGGGAACATCCATTGTTGATGGTTTGTAAAAAACACAAGTTTCAAGAAGGGAAAGGGCTTGAAGGGATACTACATTAAACGACAAACCAGTTGTTGCTCTGTGAATATATCCAAGGTTGAACCCAAACCCGAGACTATGTGCTTATGAAATAAGGGGAATAGTCACTAAAGAGGAACTACTCTAGACACTTGGTAGATGAGAAGGCTGGCAAAGTCGACAGAAGTACATTGGATATACATGATATTGATGTGTACTTTACTAGTACTCCTAGTAGGACCAGGGTATAAGATACCGGTTCGGTTGCTAAGTGTTAGTAGCTCGAAATAATAGCTACGGAATAAACAGAGTCTAGTTAAAGGCGAGGTGACGATATGTGTGTTTCCAAGGTTGATATGATCACATATCGCATTTTCCCTCTACCATCGAGATTAGTGTTAAACCTAAATAATTGTTATTTGGTGTTTGCGTTGAGCATAGATATGATCGGATTATGTTAATGGCAAATACGATTATTCATCTAAAGAGAATAATGGTTATTCTGTTTACTTGAATGATACCTTAAATAGGTCTTGAACCTAGAATGAGTGGTTTATTTAATCTCTGTCGTAGTGATACACATGTTCATAATATTGTTGCCAAAAGATACAAAATAGTAATGATAGTACCACTTTCTTGTGGCACTGTTGCTTGAGTCATATTGGTATAAAATGGATGAACAAGCCCCATGCTAATGGATCTTTGAAACGTTTGAGACATGTAAAACATGCCTGTTGGTATAAACGCATGAAGAAACTCCATGCAAATGGATCGTTTGACTCACTTGATTTTTGAATCACTCGAGACATGCAAATCATGCCACATGGGCAAGATGACTGAAGACCTCCTTTTTCGGTGAGATGGAATAAGAATGTGACTTGTTGGAAGTAATACATTTTAATGTGTGCAGTCCGATGAGTACTGAGGCACGCAGTGGATATCATTATGTTCATACTTCACATATTATTTGAGTAGATACTAGTGTATTTACTTGATGAAACATAGGTCTGAATTAATGAAAAGGTTCAAGTAATTTCAGAGTGAAGCTGAATATCATCGTGACAAGAGGATAATATGTCTACCATGTGATCGTGGAGGTAAACATATATATCTGAGTTACGAGTTTGGTAAACCTTTAAGACAAGGTGAAAATTGTTTCACATGAAAAATGTTTCACAACTCATGCCACCTAGAACACCATAGTCTGATGATGTGTCTGTATGTCATAATCGTGCACTATTAGATATAGTGCATGTTATGATATTTCTTATCAAATTACCACTACCGTTTATGGGTTAGGCGTTAGAGACAACCACATTCACTTTAAATAGGGCACCACTAAATTCCATTGAGATGACACCGTTTAGAGAAACCTAAGCTGTCATTTCTTAAAAGTTTGGGACCGCGATGCTTATTTGAAAGAGTTTCAGCCGGATAAGTTCGAACCCAAAGTGGATAAATGCATCTTCATAGGACACCCAAAATAGTTGGGTATACCTCCTATCTCAGATCCAGAAGCAAATGTGTTTGTTTAAAAAAATGGGTCCTTTCTCGAGAAAAGGTTTCTCCCGAAAGAATTGAGTGGGAGTTTTAGTGGAAACTTGGTGAGGTTATGTGAACCATCACTTCAACCAGTGTGTGTGTAGCAGGGCGTAGGAAGTTCTTCCTATGGCGCCTACACCAATTGAAGTGGAAGCTAATGATAGTGATCATGAGACTTCAGCTCAAGTTACTAGAAACCTCGCAGGTCGACAAGGTCACGTACTGCTGCTACAGAGTGGTGTAGTAAACCTGTTTTGAAAATCATGTCCTTGGACAACAATGAACCTACGAGCTATGGAGAAGCGATGGTGGGCCCGGATTTCGACAAATGGCTGGAGCCCATGAAATCCGAGAGAGGATCCATGTATGAAAACAAAGTATAGACTTTGGAAGAACCACTTGATGGTCATAAGACTATTAACTCTGAATGGATCTTTAAAAGGAAGACACGCGATGATGGTGAAAAGTCAACATTAAGAAAGCTCGACTTGTCGCAAAGGTGTTTTCGACAAAGTTCAAGGAGTTGACTACGATGAGACTTTCTCACTCGTAGCGATGCTGAAAGTCTATTGGAATTATGTTAGCAGTTGCTGCATCATTTATGAAATCCTGCAGATAGAATGTCAAAATATTGTTTCCTCGACGGTTTACTTGAGGAAAGGTTGTATGTGATACAACCAGAAGATTTTGATCCTAAAGGGTGCTAACAAGTATGCAAAGGTCCAGCGATCCTTCTATGGACTGGAGCAAGCATCTCGGAGTTGGAATATGCACTTTGATGAGGTGATCAAAGCTTTTGGTTTTAAAAGGTTTATGAGAAACTTGTATTTCCAAAAGGTGAGTGGGAGCACTATATAATTTTTGGTGAATATATGTGGTTGACATACTGTTGATCGGAAATAATGTAGAATTTCTGCAAAGCATAAAGGGTTGTTTGAAAGGAATTTTGAAAAGGAGAACCTAGATGTAGCTAATTGAGAGTAGACCATCAAGATCTATTAAGATAGATCAAGGTGCTTAATGGAACTTTCAACGAAATGCATGCCTTGACAAGTTTTTGAAGGAGTTAAAAATAGATCAGCAAAGAAGGAGTTCCTGCTATGTTGTAAGGTGTAAATTTAAGAAGGACTCAAAGCCCGACCACGAGAGAAGAAAGAGAAAGTACGAATATCGTCCCCTATGCTTCAGCCGTAGGCTCTATAAGTATGCTATGTTGTGTACCGCACCTAAAGCATGCCTTGCCATGAGTCGGTCATGGGGTACAAGAGTGATCCAGGAATGGATCACTGGACAGCGGTCGAAGTTATCCTTAGTAACTAATGAACTAAGGAATTTTTCTCAATTATGGGGGTGATTAAAGAGTTCATCATAAAGGAGTTACGTCGATGCAAGCTTTGTCCCTAATCCGGAGGACTATGAGTAGTAAACCGGATTCATATAGTGGAGCAATCGTTTGGAATGTTTACAGATGGGGCGTAGTAG
Organism: Hordeum vulgare subsp. vulgare; assembly: GCF_904849725.1. NCBI lineage: Eukaryota > Viridiplantae > Streptophyta > Magnoliopsida > Poales > Poaceae > Hordeum > Hordeum vulgare. Next base: position 345,260,112 of record NC_058524.1, on the reverse strand, counting down.
CATCTATAGGATGACGTTGAGATTTGTAAAGCACACACGGATCTGAAAGTTTCAGACCCGTTGACTAATAAACCTCTCTCACAAGCAAGACATGATCGAACCCCAGAACTGTATGGGTGTTGGATTCATTCCAATCACATAGTGATGTGAACAAGATTACTGACTCTAGTGCAAGTGGGAGACTGTTGGAAATATGCCCTAGAGGCAATAATAAAATGGTTATTATCATATTTCCTTGTTCATGATAATCGTCTATTTTTCATGCTATAATTGTATTAAGAGGAAGTAGTAATACATGTGTGAATAAATAGATCACAACGTGGCCCTAGCAAGCCTCTAGTAGGCTAGCTCGTTGATCAGTAGATGATCATGGTTTCCTGATCATGGACATTAGATGTCATTGATAACGGGATCACATCATTGGGAGAATGATGTGATGGACAAGACCCTATCCTAAGCATAGTACTAGATCGTGGTGTACGTATCCTAAAGCTTTTCTAATGTCAATTATCTTTTCCTTCGCCCGTGAGATTGTGCAACTCCCGGATACTGTAGGAGTGCTTTGGGTCGATCAAACGTCACAACGTAACGGGTGACTATAAAGGTGCACTACGGGTATCTCCAAAAGCGTGTGTTGGGTTGGTACGAATCAAGATCGGGATTTGTCACTTCATGTGACGGAGAGGTATCTTAGGGCCCACTCGGTAGAACATCATCATAATGAGCTCAGTGTGACTAAGTGGTTAGTCACGGGATGATGTGCTACAGAACGAGTAAATATACTTATTGGTAACGAGATTGAATAAGGTACAGGTATACCGATGATCGAATCTCGGGCAAGTTCTATACCGATAGACAAACGGAATTGTATACGAGATTGATTGAATCCTTGACATAGTGGTTCATTCGATGATATCATCGTGGAACATGTGGGAGGCACCATGGGTATCCAGATCCCGCTGACGGTTATTGGTCGAAGAGTGTCTCAGTCATGTCTGCATGATTCCCGAACCCGTAGGGTCTACACACTTAATGTTCGATGACGCTAGGGTTATAGGGAATTGATATACAAGGTTACCGAAATTTGTTTGGAGCCCCGGATGAGACCCCGGACGTCACGAGGAGCTCCGAAATGGTCCGGAGGTAAAGATCGATATATAGATTGGATGGGTTTGGACGTCGGACATGTTTCGGGCGTCACCGGTAGCGTACGGGGACCACCGGAAAGGGTTCCGTTGGTCCACCGGGAGGGGCCACCAGCCCCAAAAGATGACGTGGGCCAAAAGGTGGAAGGTAACCAGCCTAGAGTGGGCTGGTGCGCCTCCCACCAGGGGCCCAAGGCGCCTAGAGAGGGAAAGGGTGGGAACCCGTAAGTCTGGTGGACCTAAGGCCCACCAGGGGTGCGCCACCCCCTCTCCCCCTCCTGGCCGACACCCCCTCTCCCATCTAGGGCTGCCACCTCCCTTTAGGCTGGGAAACCCTAAAGGGGGCGCCACCCTCCCTTCCCCCTATATATAGCGGGGTTTTTTTGGCCTTTGAGAACACGGTGTTTCCATCTCTCTCGGCAAATCCTTCCTCTTCTTCCTCGTCCTCTCCCACGGTGCTTGGCGAAGCCCTGCCGGGAGACATCGTCTCTACATCGACACCACGCCGTCGTGCTGTCGGAGATCTTCCCCAACCTCTCCCTCCTCCTTGCTGGATCAAGGTGTGGGAGACGTCATCGGGCTGCACGTGTGTTGAACGAGAGGTGCCGTGATTCGGCACTAGATCGGAATCGCACCGCGATCTGAATCGCCGCGAGTACGACTCCATCAACCGCTTTCTAGCAACGCTTCCGCTTAGCGATTTTCAAAGGTATGAAGATGCACTCTCCCCTCTCTCGTTGCTGGTCTCTCCATAGGAAGATCTGAATATGGCATAGGAAAATTTTGAATTTATGCTATGTTCCCCAACACAAATTGCTAGAGTTACTGCTGAATCTGATGATACTTCTAAAACTGATGAAATTGTTGAAGTTGAACCTGGTGTGACACATGTTAGACCTAGCTCTCCTAGATATGAATTGCCTAATATACACCTAAGGTTTATGTCATGGAGGGAGAGGTAGTTGAATACTTTCTTGCTTGTAAGGATAGCTATCATCTTGAGAATTTATTACGCAAGTGGAAAGAAAAATCTCTGAATGCTAGAATGAAATATGATCCTAAGTTTGCTACTTCACCCATCTTTGTTACTGATAAGGATTATGAATTCTTTGTCGATCCTGAGTTAATCACTTTGGTTGAATCTGATCCTTTTCATGGTCATGAATCTGAAATTGTTGTAGCACATCTTACTAAACTGAATGATATAACCACCCTATTCACTAATGAGGAAAAAATTCGCTATTACTATATCCTTAAGTTGTTTCCTTTCTCACTAAAGGGTGATGCTAAAACTTGGTTTACTTCTCTTGCTCCTAGTTGTGTGCGTAGTCACCAGGATATGATATACTACTTCTTTGAGAAATATTTTCCTGCCCATAAGAAACAAGCTGCCTTGCAGGATATATATAAATTTGTGCAAATTGAAGAAGAGAGTCTCCCACAATCTTGGGGAGGCTTGACTAGTTACTTAATGCTTTGCCTGATCACCCTCTTAAGAAAAATAAAATACTTGATATCTTTTATAATGGACTAACCGATGCTTCTAGGGACCACCTACATAGTTGTGTTGGTTGTGTTTTCAGGGAACGAACTGTGGAACAAGCTGAAATTCTATTGAATAATATCTTGAGCAATGATAATGCTTGGACTATTCCCGAACCACCTCCGAAGCCAACTCCGAAGAAAAGAGGTATTCTATTCCTTAGTCCTGAAGATATGCAAGAAGCCAAGAAATCTATGCAAGAGAAAGGTATTAAATCTGAAGATGTTAAGAATCTACCACCTATTGAAGAAATACATGGTCTTGATAACCCGACACAGGTAGTAGAGGTAAATTCTCTTTGTAGATTCAATGAGAGTGATATTCCTTATGATAAACCTGCTAGCTTAAGCTTAGATGAATTTGATAACTTTGTTGCCAAACAAAAAGTTTTAATGATTATTTTATCAGACAACTGAAACAAAATACCCGTATGATTAATCATATAAGTGCTTGTGTGGATAGAAATGTTAATGATCTTAAGCTTATTGGTAAACATGCTTCTATGGTCACTACTCAAGTAGAACAAGTACTTAAGCCTCAAAATGACTTGCTTAATGAATTGAACGATAATTCTGTTAGAGTTGCTACAAGAGGTGGTAGAATGACTCAGGAACCTTTTTATCTTGAGGGCCATCCTAAGAGAATTGAACAAGATTCTCAAGGAGTTAATACTGATGCACCTAGTCATCCTGGTAATAGGAAGAAAAAGAAAGATGATAGGAACTTGCATGCTAGTAAACCTATTGCTATTACACCAGAGAATCGAAATGATGTTTCTATTTCCGATGCCGAAACACAATCTGGTGATGAACATGAGCCTAGTGATAATATTGATAATGGTGTTCATGTTGATGCTCAACCTAGTAATGATAATGATGTGGAGATTGAACCTGCTGTTGATCTTGATATGATAAGAATGATTTTATTGCTAGGAAGCATGGTAAAGAAAGAGAACCCTGGGTTCAGAAACCCATGCCCATTCCTCCTAAACCATCCAAGAAAAATGAAGATGAGGATTTTGAGCGCTTTGTTGAAATGATTAGACCTATCTTTTTGCAAATACGTTTGACTGATATGCTTAAAATGTCTCCTTATGCTAAGTACATGAAAGATATTGTGACTAATAAAAGAAAGATACCTGATGTTGAGATTTCCACCATGCTTGCTAATTACACTTTTAAGGGTGGGACTCCTAATAAACTAGGTGATCCCGGAGTGCCCACTATACCTTGCTCCATTAAAGGAAATTATGTTAGAACTGCTTTATGTGATCTTGGAGCCGGTGTTGGTGTTATGCCTCTCTCTTTATATCATAGACTTGAACTGGATAAGTTGACACCTACTGAAATGTCTGTGCAAATGGCCGACAAATCAACTGCTTTACCTATCGGCATTTGCGAGGATGTGTCTGTTGTGGTTGTGAATGTTACTATCTTAACGGACTTTGTTATTCTTGATATTCCCGAGGATGATGCCATGGAGGTCATCCTTGGAAGACCCTTTTTAAACACTGCAGGGGCTGTTATTGATTGCAACAAAGGCAATGTCACTTTCCATGTTAATGGTAATGAGCACACGGTGCACTTTCCGAAGAAACAATATCGAGTTCATTGCATTAATGCTATTGAAAAATCTTCATCAATTATTATTGGAAGCTTTGAGTTCCCTATACCTACTATCAAGATGAAATATGATATACTTGTTATTGGGAATATGCACACACCCGTTAAGGTAACCTAGTGATTATATGAAAATTCTCCGGTTTTATGTGATTCGAAAAAAAGTTTGTCAACGAGACTTGATCAACCTCATTGACGGATTTCTTTTGATGACCATGAGATGGATGAATCTAGAAGTCATAACATTCTGTTCCCAACTTTTACTTTTTGTTAATTAGTAAAAAAATAATAAATATAGCATTATTGTCCTGTTTTCTGCATTATCCGTTCAATTAAAAAATGACCTAAAAATAAAAGTTCTCCAAATGCCGTGAAATTCAAGTATGATTTTCTCTGGAATATTTAAGAATTTCTGAGATAGATAACTAGTCAGGGGGATGCACCAGTGGTCCACGAGCCCAGGAGGTGCCCCACCCCTCTAGGCGCGTCTAGCAGGCTCGTGGGTCCCACATGGCCCCCCTCCACTTATTCCAGCACCATCTCCTTCGTCTACCTCTAGAAAAAATCATTCCACAGCTCAAACCCGTGTTCTTGCTCATTTTGCTGCATTTTTCGATCTCCTTGTGCAAAGTCCCATTCACCAAACTGTTTTGGGGAATTGTTCCTTGGTATGTGACCCCTCCATTGGTCCAATTAGTTTTTATTCTAGTGCTTTATTCATTGCGTATTATTGCTTCCGTGGTGACCCTGTTCTTGAGCTTTGCATGTTAATTTTAGTTGGTCCCAAGTAGTTTTGATGCATGATATGGCCTCTAGGCACTTGTAGGAGTAGTTGCTATGAGTTTTGTTAAGCTTTGTTCACTTTTATTTTGAGTCACTAAAAATTTCAGAAATTTTCAGAGAAAGAAAAAGGAAAAGATGAGGAGGTTTCTAAGAGGCTCTTCGAGCCGTGACCCCAAAGAAGATGAAAATGAGAAGAAGAAACCCAAGTATCCGGTCCCCCGAGTTGCAGAAGTTCGAGCATGCGAGTGGCCAAGCGATGTGTTCTTACACGCCGCCGGTCTTTATGATGATTTTTATTACTTGGTGGAGAACGCATGCCTTGCCGCATTTTTCGGAGATACGTGTCCACAATACCTCCTCCTCACTAATACTTTCGTGCAAAGCTTTTATTTTATCCGAGGAAGAGTCCTCCTATGGTTGAGTTCAAGTTATATGATATCCCCCAGCGCATGTCACTTCAGGATTTCTACAATGTTTGCAAGTTACCTTATGTTGGGGATATTCATGAACGTCGTCCATGGGACTTGGAGGCTTTCATTGATACTATTGCTGTAGGAGTGGAGAGAGGGGTGTCTGGCGCTAGAGTTGCTAGTGTACATTTTCCCGTGCATTGGTATTTCTCATTATTTGTGGGAAAATGTTTGATTGGCCGTGGGAAAGCTGGGGCTCTTAGCTCCCCTGATCTTGCGGTTTTGCACGAAGCTCTTTATAATGATAGAACTTACAACTTGGGCGCTATAGTGGCTCAACGGGTGAACATGAACCGTACCAAGGGCATTGTTTATGGAGGTATCTATGCTACCTGTCTTGCGAAACATTTTGAGATACCTTTTAGACTGTACGAGGAAGAAGAGATGCTTCTTCCTGAGAGATATTTAGATTATGATAGCATGGTTCGCCATGATTTTCTTGATAAAGATAATGATAAGAGGATGATGTATAACTTGGTATTTATTCAGGGTACTCGTGAGACTATTACTTTGTCTTCTCCGTCCTTGTTCAACCTTCATCTAGGCAGGTACATTATTATGCCCTCGGACATCAACGCATACTGGGGCATGGCGCCACCACAGGCGCCCGTGCCCGAGCCACCAGTCGAGTGCTAGACGCTAGTTTATCAGTGGGAGCGAGAGGAGCTCACATAGCAGTGGCACCCTTAGTACACTCCGGAGTACCCCAGAGATTGTTACTTCCCTCCTTGGGAGTAGACCAGCTTAGGCCAAAAGCCTAATCTTGGGGGAGTACGTGTTTCTCACCGACTTTATATTCATGCTCACACATTCAGTTTGATAGTCGGTGTTCACACTCTTCCATTGTATCATCCATGCTAGTTTATTTCTTTTTCTTGCATTCTTCTCATGCGTTTGTTTAAAAATGAGAAAACCAAACAAAATTAGTTGTAAGTTTACTTTCCAGCATGCTTAGTGGTAATTAAAAATAAAACCGAAAAGTACTTCCCGTTTTTCTTTTGCTTGTTGCGAGCTTTCCCGTCTAAATAGTTTTCTTTTTCTTTGGGTCAAGGTAGAAGACCATGATTAAAATGATTAGTGGCTCTCATATGCATTATTGTTTATCCGTCAAAGAGCCATATTACTTTGTCTTCTCCTCTGAATTTGCTTGCAGATTCCAGCTTAGTCCAATGCACGAACACTCTTATTATTATTCACATCATTCGGTCGTGCAAGTGATAGGCAATAATGACGATATATGATGAAGTTACTGAGCATGGAAAAGCTGGTATGAACTCGACCTATTTTGTTTTTGTAAATATGACTAGCTCATCGTTCATAATTCAGCATTGTTATGAGAGAAACATGTTTGCAATGACAACTTAGAGATCATAGTTTCTGATTACATGCTTAATTAGCTAGGAGCTTATAATGGTTTGTCTTGGATGCCAACATGAATTTCAAGCTAATTATAATGTAGTATGATAGGATGGTATCCTCCTTTGAATGATTCAAGTGGCTTGACTTGGCACATGTTCACGCATGTAGTAGAAACAAAATCAACATAGCCTCTACGATATTCATGTTTATGGTGATTTATATCCTACTCATGCTTGCACTCAACATTGGTTAATTTCAATGCATATTGATGACTGTTGTCGCTCTCTAGTTGGTCGCTTCGCAGTCTTTTGCTAGCCTTCACTTGTACTAAGCGGGAATACTGCTTGTGCATCCACTTCCATAAACCTAAAGTTGTTCCATATGAGTCCACCATACCTACCTATATGCGGTATCTACCTGCCGTTCCAAGTAAATTGGCATGTGCCACTCTCTAAATCTTAAAATAATAATCCGTTTTGTATGCCTGAACCGCTCATGTGGTGACAAGGGGCGGTCAGTATCTTCCATGCTAGGTGTGTTATCCTCGATACGTGTTTATTCACTATCACTCATGAGAAAGGGGTCGGTAATCGGAATGCCCAGTTCCATGCTCAAATAAAATCAAAAATATAATTGCAAACAAAACTCCCCCTGGATTGTTGTTGGTATGGACGGCACCCGAGGATTCGGCTAGTCATGGAGTGTGATTGATCGGTGGTGGGGGAGTCAAAACTTTACTATTCTGTTTGGGAACCGCCTATAATATGTGTAACATGGAAGATGATGAAAACTCTTGGTCATCGCGTTGACGATGAAAGCATGCCACCCAAAATTATTTATCTCTGTTTTAAAAAGATTAAGCTCTCGCACCTCTGCAAATCAATGCTTCCCTCTGCGAAGGGCCTATCTATTTACGTTTCTATTGAGTCATCCTCTTCTTATTAAAAAGCACCAGTTAGAGAGCACGTCCGTCATTTATATGCTTTGCTATTAATTGATATTGAGTATGACTATGTCTGGATCTTCTTTGCCATGAATTACAATTTCCAGTCGGCCTTTCGTCTTTGAAGGTGCTCTGCATTTATGTTTTGCGGTCTCAGAAAGGGCTAGTGATATACCATTTATTCCTATTGTATCATGATTATTTTGATTGAAGTGTTGACGTTTGAAACTTATTATTATTGCTCGCTAGTTAATTACGCGATTGATATGAGTATACCATGACACCTATATGTCATTGCTTATGTGGTTAGCTTATGATCTTGCTGAAAATCTGAATATGAGTTAGACATAATTACAACAACAAGATCAAACAGAGTTTGTAAAAGTTTGTCTTTTGTCTCTTTCAGTTTATCAACTGAATTGCTTGAGGACAACCAAAGCTTTAAGCTTGGGGGAGTTGATACATCTCCAACGTATCTACTTTTCCAAACTCTTTTGCCCTTGTGTTGGACTCTAATTTGCATGATTTGAATGAAACTAACCCGGACTCACGCTGTTTTCAGCAGAACTGCCATGGTGTTGTTTTTGTGCAGAAATAAAAGTTCTCGGAATGATCTGGAAACTTACGATGATTTTTTATGGAATATATAAAAAATATTAGAGAAAGAATGAACTGAAGAAATGCTACCAGTGGGCCAAGAGCCCTGTAGTCGCCCCCTCCCCCCAAGGCGCGCCTAGCAGGCTCGTGGGGCCCACGTGGCTCCTCCGACTTCATCTCCAACTCCATATAACCTCTCTCTCCCAGAAAAAACCAGGAGAGAAGAGTTCATCGCGTTTCATGATACGGAGCCGCCACCACCGCATGTTCTTCCTCGGGAGGGCAGATGTGGAGTCCGATCTGGGCTCCGGAGAGGGGAAATCGACGCCGTCGTCATCATCAACCATCCTCCATCGCCAATTCCATGATGCTCTCCATCGTTCGTGAGTAATCGTATCGTAGGCTTGCTGGACGGTGATGGGTTGGATGAGATCTATCATGTAATCAAGTTAGTTTTGATGGGGTTTGATCCCTAGTATCCACTATGTTCTAAGATTGATGTTGCTACTAATTTGCTATGCTTAATGCTTGTCACTAGGGCCCGAGTGCCATGATTTCAGATCTGAACCTATTATGTTTTCATGAATATATGTGTGTTCTTGATCCTATCTTGCAAGTTGTACTCACCTACTATGTGTTATGACCCGGCAACCCCGGAGTGACTATAGCCGGAACCACTCCCGGAGATGACCATAGTATGAGGATCCCATGTATTCACTATGTGCTAATGATTTGTTCCGGTTCTCTATTAAAAGGAGACCTTAATATCCCTTAGTTTCCATTAGGACCCCACTGTCGCAGGAGGGTAGGAAAAAAGATGTCATGCAAGTTCTTTTCCATAAGCACGTATCACTAAATACGGAATACATGCCTACATTACATTGACGAACTTGAGCTAGTTACATATCACCCTATGTTATAACTGTTACATGATGAATGCCATCCGACATAATTATCCATCACCGATCCAATGCCTACAAGCTTTTCCTATACTGGTCCTTGCTAAGTTACTTTACCGCTACTGCTGTCACACTTGCTATACAAACTACTACTGCTACTGTTACCGCCGCTACCGTTACTATCATACTACTTTGCTACTAAAACTTTGCTGCAGATACTAAGTCTTTCAAGTATGGTTGAATTGACAACTCAACTGCTAATACTCGAGAGTATTCTTTGGCTCCCCTTGTGTCGAATCAATAAATTTGGGTTGAATACTCTACCCTCGAAAACTGTTGCGATCGCCTATACTTGTGGGTTATCAGGAGGGCCGAGGGGCTACCCTGCGCTCGGTGCCCAGTTTAGGCCCATTAGGTAATTCCTTTTTGCATTTTCTTTTCCCTAAATATTCCAAAATCCCTAGGAGACTCATTTCCAATCCAAATTAGGTGATTCAAATTCCTACAGATTCCTAAATTCATGTGCTAGCTAAATATGTGCATTGCACATTTTTCCACACACATTTTCTTTAGTGTTAATACTAAAATTCAATTTTAAATACTTCAAGCCCCCTCTTTGCAAATTCCTAGAGAGTCCTAAGAAACTCCAAATGGAGTGATTCAAATTTCCACATACTTCTAAAATTGTAACCTATTTTTCTAGCCTTAGTTAACATTTTTATCATGCATTATTTCTGTTGGACCAAATAAATAGCCATAGATCCATTCAATCCATCTTATAAAATCTCTTGGGATTTCATGCCAACTCCAAATCCAATGAAACCACTTCCAAAAGTCTTCTAAAATTATGCCCTATCTGATGAATGTCTCCAATAATTAGATGCTATGATCTAGACATAGTCTAAGCGGGAGAGTCGAGTGAATCTCTTGAGATGAGGTGGTTCCTGGTAGGGCGACCAAGGAATTTCTCCACAAACCCCGGGCACACGGTTGTCCCTTCATGGATGGTACAATCTAGAGCGAGGCTCGTACGATGTATGTCATGAGGGTTGTGTACCAATCGAGTGGACTATTTGTTTAGAATTGCTAGGAGAAAGGCATTGTTTGGGTGCTTACCCCGGGTATGTATTATACGGTGAGTCATGGATGACATGGAAGTTCCCCGAGTCTTGTGGGTACAATGTGCAACCTCTATAGAGTGAAAAGCTATTCAAATAACCACGTCCACGGTCAAGGACAGTTGGGTGGACCTGCTTAGACTATGTCCAGATGTTTTCACATAAACCAAGTGTGTGTGTGCGAGAGCGAGAAAGATGATACTTGAGCTAAGTCAGATGACTTGACATGATGAATGAACATGAGATGAAAAACGCATGCTTATGATGATATCTATAACTTGTTCGTATGGATATCTGCAACCTATTGATGCATGCTTTTATAAGCAAACTGCTCATGACATTGCACTCAAAATTAGCTTTATGCAAATTTCCTACTTAGTGCTATATCATGCATTGTTATTGCCTTGTTCCAAACATGGGTTGCTTGCGAGTACATTCAAAGTACTCATTGTCTTGCCACTAGCTATTTCATTGACCTGCATGAGTGAACATGATACGATGAAGAATACCTTGGCGACACTCATGCGGGATAGCATGCTTCCTAGTCAGAATGCCTATAGGGTTAAGGTAAACGGTATGGGTTCATGCTATCGATGAAGATTTTCCACTGCAATTATATAAAGACTTGGCCATGGAGGCCCTATTTGAATAAAATGGTACGTAATGGATGTAAGACTCTTGTTATTCAGTTTATGTGTGTTCAGTAAGCATTGATCTCTGGGATCACTGTGCACGTATATTCGGTGATCACGACTTATCATTTGGGGTACCCACAGATCTGGTATCAAAGCCATCCTAATTGTAGGAAGCCCGTAGTTAGCTTGGACATAAGTTAGGACAAATCGATTTTTCCACACCTTTCAAAATCATTAGAAAGCCTCTATATTTCTCGCCTCTTCTAAATTTCAAAGGAAGTGAAGGTGTTTGCCTTAGCACTTCCACCATTGTTCTCTTGACTCTCCTCATCTAATTTTTCAAAATGTGTAAACTATCGTTAGCACCCTTATGCTCGTGACCACTGGATTTCTTGGACACCTCGTGGGTAACTTGCAAGGAAAAAACCTTGCCAAATGACCACCAACATACTTGGAAGACAAGATTGGCAAGGCTACAAGAAGATGACACCGACAGAAGCTATGTTCTTGAGGAATGAAGATATAAAGACTCTGAAGATAGTTACACCCTTGACACTATCCCAGAGTGATGCAACCTTGGCCTACACCAATGTGGACATAATATAGGCAAGATCATGATATGCATCACTAATAGAGTGACCATGTCCTTACTGTTGTTGTGTCGACAACCGCTGATGGATGAGAACCTCACCGTTTGATCCGCCTCACCATAGTGAGCAGGAAAAATGGTTCTCTTCATCGCCCGCTCTTGGTGTCAATATTTTCATCCACATAACCAACAGGCCGTACTCTATCATGCCTTGTTGATGTCATGCCTTGGAAGACAAGAAGACATTTACAGGATTACAAAGACAAAGAAGACCGTGTCAACGAAAGCCATGAGGAACCACCTTTGCCATCAGCTTACTTGAGGGAAGTCGTCAAAGATTCTTCAGGCGCACCCTGGATCGTCTCATCAAACAACAACAAGAGACATAGTGACACCTAAAGAAGACCTAGGAAACTTAGTGGACTCCTCTCCAAGACACGAAGCAAGCACGACTATTGAGTCCGAGTACTCCTAGGGCAGGACGAGTGGTGTACCCCCTATGCGAAGTCGAGTTCGTGCGATGGTTCGAATGGAACCATGTTGTGTGTTGCTTGTTTTTGCTTGTTTGTAGTTTGATATAAGTTGCACTTTTGCCTTAGGCTACAAGTACGCGGCTATATCACCTGCCTCGTCCTTATGTTTGTGTTTGGCCTTCCAGCACTTGTTTGAATGCACTTGTACTATACCACCCCCTTAGGCACTCCCCTCTATGTTGCCTTTCGTTCTCTCCTTTATCGAACAACTGAAGACCAGGAACACCAGATGCACCGAAGATCCACCACGACAGTAAACTAGCACTAAAGGCATTGACTACAATAAACTCGACCAGACGCAACCCCGTAGAGTTAGGATTTTCCCTCAAGACAGGAAACCCTCCCTAGACCAACCTAAACCTCACAAGCTTACCTAGATCAAACCCCTATTCATGTGTTTAATACATGGATTTACGAGAGCACCTGTTGAGCTGAAATAACCCCTCTTAGCACTGGATTCATTATGGGACTAGTGGTCATCGGGGAGAAATATCTTTCATTCTTATGGTATCGACAGAACCTTGATGCCATAGGAAGGATCGTCCCAAGGATAAACGACTTGGTAATTTGAGGTATTGGCTACAGTAAGTGTCTTGCGGATGTAGCTAGACTCTCTTGGTGGATCGTAAGACCATTATGTTGGTAGGTGAACTTGGTGGAACAAGTTGATAAAGTAGCATAACTTACTTCTCCTTCGAGTAAATTGTATTTAGTAGGACAACTCAGGATCACACTTCTAAAACTCTTGGTGGTATTATAACTTGATTCTCACGAGTAGCGGTCATGAATTGATGAGGTTACGTTGATGACTTGGGGAAGCAAGTAGGAGTTCTCGTCGGACTTCTGATTTGGATTTAAATAGGTAATCATAATAGAGTGTTGACGATAAATGAGACCACATGGTTTGGAGTAAATTGGATTCAGTCCGATGATCTTGATCATGATACCATGTTTCTTAGTGGATGATAGAGTAGAAGGAATTGGATGATTTTAGGGATGATTTAATGAACTATATAAGTTGGACCTTGGAGTTTAGTGCTAGTGATATTGGGAGATTGGTGGATATACTATGGTAATAGTCCCTTCAATGATATGTGGATTTTAGGAACTCTATGGAGCTGCATATAACTCCATTGGTGATTGGATTTGTAGGAGAAATGGATCATCTAATGATCAATGGCATTTATGGACCCCTTGATTGGATTCATATGCAGGAAACAAGATCTTAGATTGGTATATTATGTGTTTCCTTAGCATAGAGATGCAGTACTTTAGACCCTATATAACTTAGTTGAGCACTTGGATTTCTAGTGTGTTAATGAATCTTAGCGGCTTGTATGCTTTCTCGGGGATTTTTACATAGGGATACATATATAAGTTAGCTATAGTATACTTATGATATTTTGGTTTAGTCTTTCTCTCACACCTTGGAGTTGAGTAGCATAAGTGACGTTGGAGTTGACTTATATGACATGGTACCTTTTTATGATATTGGATGATTCTGTTTGAAGGATTAGGTAGGAATATTAGCATCTAAGAAAGTGTGCTCAAGGATAAGGTGATGTATGTTCACTCACATCCTAAGTTCCTTGAAACCCCGAAACATTATCGAGCCATGAAATGGTTGGATTGTCACCATAGGTGTTGGCTCTAAGTCATTAGACTATGCCCAATACTCCACATCAACCACCACTAAACCCGTGGGCAAGTGAACATCCAGAACAAATGCCCTCTCCTCTCGCATATCCCTTGAGAAATGTGCTTATGTGATGCTTGGAGAAATATGTTGTTGTCCTCGTGGATGGCATACTTATTTACCAAATAAGAGAAGCAACACCTTAGTCCTACTTGGATAATCCCAAGAAGCACCAATTGCCATTCTTCCCAAGTGTGAGGTTCTACCTCGAAGAAATGGACTCCTCAAAGCACACTACAAGAAGCAGGAGACAATCTCACCCAAGCTAGGTCAAGAACCACTACGGTTGCGAAACCACGACAATGGTGAAAAAGCAGGAGAAGTCAACCACAAGTCCTCTACCGGCTACATCAACTATGTCAAGAAGCGTCAACCTTCAAGCACGATGAAGCCTTTGGACATCAAGATAAGTTAGAGAGCCCTTTTGGTCCAGTTAAGGACCTGGAGCCTCACTAGCCCATGGTGAGACCCCTCTCCCAAGTGGTTCACCCCACTTGCCCAGCCTCAGACCTTGGGGATTGGATGACTGGTCTATGCTTTTCGGTAGCCAGCTCATCTAAGACCCCCTCAAAAACATTCCTAGAGGGTAGAACCCGTTTTAAACACCGAATCTCTAAACTTAGTCTTAGGGACGAGACTCAACCCATACTTTTCACAAGTATCGATGAAGGGGATAGAAGACCCGGCATCCAAAGACACGACGGAAACGTCCATCCTAGACAACAAAGACAAATGGCTGACACTATTGAAAACATATATGGGAAGCTTACTCAAGCAGTAGATCTTGGCGAGAAGCCTACATTGGCACAATTCAACACTCTCAGGATGAGGACCATCTACGACTAAAGATCACCTACTTCAAGGAAGTCAAGGACTTCCCGATCGATGGGAATCTACACGAAAACCTTTATCGTTCTATTATAACATAAGACATCTAGATGTCTCTAACAAACATGAGCAATACTGGGAACAAACATACTACTTTGCCATGTATTCTGACTTTGGAATGCACATGCAAACGAGACCCTTGCTCACACATCCGTCACCAAGCCCTAGACCTATAGTCAAACCTAGCATATTGCAAGAACCCCGTTCAGTCTAAGATGAAGCCCAGAGAAGCATTCGAAGATGTATCATCAAGCACTTCAAGATCGACTGTACCAATCACGTCAGAGAAGGAGCAACAAGGTAACGTTAAGACTACCTCAAGCCCGAATTTCTGAACCTATTCAACGCCTAGCCTGGGAATATCGAGGAGCAGAGTCTTGTCAGGGGGGTAGGTCTATCACACCCTATATTTTCCCTTGCTTTCCTAAGTTAACATAGCTAAAAAATTAGGACCAATTAATTTTTTCTAAGTGATGTGATGCGTGACTGGATTGTGATTGCTTGCTTGTTTGATTGTGTTGTAAATCAAAAAACTTCCTCCTAGTCTCTAGACTCATCTCCTTGATCCAAATCTTTGCCCGCTGACCATGCCATGTGTATAGGGCCTAAAACTATTTTTAGAAAATATTATTTTCACCGAAAATCATTCATATGATTTAGCCTTCTAAAAACCCCTCGATTGAGGATTGTACTACAAGTCCGCAATATAGGAAAAGTGTTTTGCCCCAAAATTTTATTTGGATCCTAATAAAAAGACTTCCCGAAATCAAAAAATCGCACGTATGAAAAGTATTATGTCTACCTCCCGAGGCTTCAGATGTGGATGGCTGCTTGAAGCAGCTCTGGCGCCTTTAGAGCCTTTCCTGTCCGATCTCCTCCTTTTCTTTTTGATAGGTGGCGGTAGTGAGCCCACCATACCTTCCCTAACCACCACCCCCAGTGTCGTCGGGGTAATTATCAGTGGACGGCCCCCCGTGTTGTTCTTGCTGGGTAGAGGCGACATCTAGAGGCATCTCCTATGAGGAGCGCATGAAGAGAGACTTTTTGCAATCAGCCGTAGGGCGTTCCTGCTCTCGCAAATCAGGCATCATCAAGTCATCTCGATGCTCATAGCCTGATTCATAGTCCCGAGCATCGTGATAGCCGGTATTGATATACTGGTTAGGGTCATCAGCATCCTCCTCCATGACATCATCATCATTTGCTTCTTCGATGTGGGCGACGTCATTTGGCACTAATGGAGGCTCTCGCTCACCGCGTCGTCTGCTATCAACCGCCACAATAGGTGCAGATAATTGGGTAAGTGGGGTGGTGTCCATGCCTTTTTGAGGAGTTGTCGTTGGGGTGCTACCGGGCGCCTCAACACGAAGGTGAGTCTTCGACTAAGGCAAGAACCAGCTCTTGCATGCGCCAATCCATTTAGGTATCTCGTCATCATCGACTCATGCCAGAAGAGGAAAATCTTCGAAGCCCGCTTTGACATTGGCCACGCAAACTTTGAAGAGGCCATGGGGCATCTATCGGTTGTGGAGCATGCGGTCCTTCGGCTTCATGATCGTTTCCTTTCCGACGTCCACCTTTTAGCTGTTGATATCATATAGTAGGGTGCACGGGGTTTCGTCGGCCTGCAAAGACATCACTACAACTGTAATGCCCCAGATGTAACCTTTCCATAATTGGAAACCTTTCATGTTTGGATCCATGTGGTCATGCTATATGAGAGTTGTCATTTCATGTGGGCATTTCATGTCTCCTCCTTTGCATCATACCATTCATTGCATTCATGCCATTTCTTGTGTTGTTGTTGAACCATATGTGTGGTGTGATGAGTGCATGTGGTATGTGGTGATGATGTGGTGTTTGCAAAGCTTGGGTTTCAACCTATGTTAGTGTTCAAACTAGATTTCAAAGTAAAACCCCTTCTTCTATATTTACTTGAGCTTAAGTTTAACTTGCTCCAGCCCTGTTTTAAAAATGTTGTTCATTTTGTGGTTTTTCTTGTGTTTGAGGGGTATGGTTTTGGGGCTATGGAACTTTAGTGAAATGGGGTTTTTAACTACAAAAATATTAAATAATTCTGTTTTGTAATTATTTCAATTGCTCCAAAAAAACATCTTTGTATTTTATTTAATTGGGTCATAATTCCCTTATGACCAGGGATGTTTTATTTTTATTTTTGGAACCCTAGTATGTCCTAGGTGATTTTGTTTTACTATGGTTTAGTTTTAAATGGAAAACCCCCTTTTTTTAAATAGAGATGCACCTGGGCTGGATTCCTCCTTCCCTGGCCCATCTCTCTTTCTTTCCCCGTGCCAGGGCCCGCTCGTTTTTCCTTTTCTTCCACCTCGTCACGTTGTTCCCTCCTTTCCTGCTTTCCGTCAGGTCTCACTTAGAGATGCGAGAGAGAGGGATGACGCCGTGGCTTCACCGACGTCCAGGCGCCCCCTCGACCTCTATTTATTCCCCCTCGACGTCCGGACCCGTCTAGGGTTCCTCCTCGTGCCGCCACCTCCTTCTCCTTCCTCCATCTCCCTCTTCTTCCCCCTCGAGAGGTAAGTGTCAATGAGGTTCGGAGAGTTGCCTCCTCGTCGCCGGCAGCCGTCCCCGCGGCGTCCGAGGCATCCGCGAGCATGGGGGTCCTCCCCCCGTTCCGTTCCCGTCGCTAGATGGGTGGTTCCCCCTCTCTGGCGATCCCTCCGCGGCGGCTCCGTGAGGCCGGAGCAGCTCGTCGCAGTCTCCTTCCTCTTCTTCCTCTTCGCGGTAGCAAACCTTCCCCGAGCACGAAAGGGTGAGCAGCTCATCCCCTCCTTCCTCTTCCCCTCGCGCATAGAGTCTCCAGATGCGGTAGCATCGCCGCTTCTATCGTCGTCGCCTCCGTGATGCAGAGCACAGGTGCGCCGCCGTAGCGGGCCTCCTCCTGCTGCGGTTGGCACGTGAATGGATCCCCGGGAGACGCCTCTTCCTCCCCGCTATAGTCGCCGTGCCAATTTGGCCCGTAGCAACGCCGATGTGGTTCCCCTGTTCCGGTCGCCGTCGATCTGTAGAAGGAACAGAGGGGGATGCTCAAAAGAGCAACTCCCCACTCTCTGGTAGACTCGGATTCGTGTAGCGCAGTGGTTTGCTGTTCCTTGTGCAACGGGCAGGTTGTGGGTTCCATCCCTGGTGAAGCCCCCTTTTTGGCTATTTGGTTAGTACAGTGGTAGATCGACAGCAGGGGTAGCTTACCTGTCCTGCTGCTCCTCTTACAAGAGAAAAACAGGGACATAGATCCAATCCCAGAGGGGCTGCTACACTCCAGGTGCCATGGTGGCAGTGGACCACAGGAGAGACCCTCCTCCCACCTAGGGAGGAGGCCAAGAAAGAATAAGACGGAGGGGCACTCGCTCCCTGTCTCTCCCGGTGGCACCAGAGTGCCGCGGGGCAACCATCATGACGGCGATCTACACCAACAACTTCGTCTCTGTCACCACCAACTCTCTCCACCTCTGTGCAGTGGTGTAAAATCTCTGTTCCCCGTTGTAATCTCAACTTGAACATGGTTCTTAATGCTATGTATTATTATCCAATGACGTGTGGCAATCCTATGATGTTTGATTAGAATTTTTTTGTCCTACAGGCTAATTGCGATATGATGTTATTGATATGAGTTATGTGTTGATATGGTGATGTCCTAACGTGCCTTCCGTGAGGCAGACACGTGAATGATTAATGGTGGAGGGTTTGTAATATGTTCACGATTAGCTTATAGTTGGTGTCTAGAGTGACACAAGCTTACACTGAATAAGGGAGTTGTGTGTGTATGGGAGTCTCTTTACTCGTTCAATCATCATAGGATAAATACCTATTTCAATCTCGTTACCGGCAAGTCTCTTTACTCGTTCCGTAATACAAGATCCCGTGACTAACACTTTAGTCACATTGCTTGCAAGGCTTATATGTGATGTTGTATTACCGAGTGGGCCCCGAGATACCTCTCTCACAGAGTGACAAATCCCAGTCTTGATCCATGCTAACTAAAAGGACACCTTTGGAGATACCTGTAGAGCACCTTTATAGTCACCCAATAACGTTGCGACGTTTGATACACACAAGGTATTCCTCCGGTGTTAGTGAGTTACATGATCTCATGGTCATAGGAATGAATACTTGACATGCAGAAAACAATAGCAACAAAATGACACGATCACAGAGTGAGGTTCATGAAGCGCAGTATATGTTGGTCCCCTTCCCCCTCTTCGATGCGTACTATATGATCCTACCATAATACAAACCAAAAAAACCTCCTTCATGGTCAAATTAATTAACCTATCCCACTATAGGTCAATGTGATGCATGCATGGACGAGGACCTCACGGGCCCACGGATGGAAGCGTCACACGTGAGAATCCTAACCACCGCCTGCATGCATGTGGCCCAAAGAGGTGTTGTGTGATGTTTGAATATACCCAATGCACAACTTTGATGTGGCACGTGCCTCGAAAACCAAAAGAAGTCCGCACACTGTGTGAGGTGTGTTCATGGACGCGCACGTAGTATATATGGTGGTCCCATCCGACCTATCCGACGCGTACTATATACTCCTAACGTAACACAAAAAAACCTTTCTGATCAAATTAACCTCCATATCGGCTGTAGGACAGAGTGATGGATGATGACCTCACTGGCCCACAAAAAGTGCCACACTCGAGTGAGTGTCATGTAGAACAAACACCGACAGCATGTGTCCCAAACATGTATGTATGAATGGGTGGTATAATGTTTTAAATAAATAAATTCATGAATTTGATGTGGCACGTTCCTCACAAAACAACCATTCCCACACGATGGCTCATGACATATAGTGTACTGCCAAACCCCCCATTCCCAGACGCATACACACCGCAGATCCACCGCAACTACGAGGCATGTTAAATATTTTCATGGTGAACATATGTGACCAAAGGAGGGATGTTTTGATTTTGAAAAAATAACCAAAAGATCATTAAGATGTTTTACTAGATTGATTGATTTTCTAGGGGTATAATGTGCAAAAAAAACAAATTTGAGTTGCATGCACACGTGACAGTGCACCTAAATGGATTGGAAAAACACATGTGTGTCACTGGGTGCATGTTTAGTCCCCGTGCAAGAAATTTCAAACATTGAGATTCTAGATTTTTAAAATTTGGTAAATCCAAAACTTAATTTAAATTCATGAAACTTACCGTGTTGTCATATGGTCACCAACAAACAGTGGTATTCCAGTTTTTTGGCAAATTTGAGACAAGTTTTGATGTAATTTTTATCTTCTTGCATACATATGGGAGATTATTAATAGTTGGGTACCAATAGCGCAAACAGGTTATGTATTCGAACTATGGGACTTAGACCAAGAATGGATACGTGTCATACTTGGGTTAAGCAATAAAGTGGTAGCATTAATCATAAAAAAAGAATATACATGCCGCCACACGTCTCATGTGCCGTGTTAGGAGGCATGAGTTGACGGGACACGTGCGAGCAGTCCGCTACGCTGGTAGACTGGGAGGCGTGCATGCATGCAGGTGTGTGAATTGATGGGAGGAGTGCTCACTGCACTGCATCATCAGGAGGCATGCGGGTAGCTATGTGAAATGACGGTAGGCATGCGAGTAGTCCAGTGCATAGGCTCAACGGGAGGCGAGCTAGTGGTTTGACCGCCGCCCGCCTCTCTCCCACTACTCCATACTAATGGTGTTCCCGAGCGGCCAAAACCCTGTCCTCGCCACACTCACAATCCTCACGGCTGCGAGTGTATGAGGATGCCGCTGAAGCGCCCCATCGGAGGGAGTGGCGACACTCGGGCCACTGAAGCACTAGACCAGGGCGTGAAGATGGCGACAGAGGTTGCCATCTCGGCCTATGACGTCTCGTTGGACCTTGACGCCGTCGACGGTGTTGTGCTTCCACAACCGGATCCAGAGGTCCACACTGACTCCAGCGACAACACCAGTGACGACTCCGGCAATGACTCTGACGTCCACTCCGGTGACGACGCTGATGATGACGGACAACCGATTAGTCATCTATACCCGTCTATTTGTCAAATATATCCTACTGTATTGATTGTTTGAATGGTACAAATAATAAGTGATTAGTTGTTTCATCCACGGACAACCGGTTAGTCATCTATACCCGTCTATTTGTCAAATATATCCTACTGTATTGATTGTTTGAATGGTACAAATAATAAGTGATTAGTTGTTTCATCTATACAAATGATTTCTACTGATAATCCAATGTGGGTTAGTGTTCGTGCTAATAATTCCTAACCAGGTCTTGACAATTGGTTTTGAATGACCTACATATATGTTTGTGCCATTTATCTTCGACATTGGTCTGTACATAGTAACTGTGCTTAAAAATCAAACCATAATCTTTGGATATGTCTAAAAAATAGCAATAAAATACATAAATTGCTAATCCTACTTTACAGCATGTAAAAATTCATTTGATGTCAAATTTTGGTGATTGCCATATGCTCACTTGAGATTAGTTTTTATTCCAAATTTGACGCATCATTTTTTAACTGAGTGTATATGTGCTATCTGATGATGTCGACAGCGAGGATGAGAATAGACACAGGAGGAACAAGAGGCAAATCCTCATGGAGCTGTATGCGGGAATTCATAAAAAGTGTATTAGGACCTGGAATGGGGGCTTTCGATGCCCATTTTGCAACCAAATGCTTCATGACATGTATGAATGTGTTCTAGCGCATGCAAGAGGACGAGTTGTTGGCTCCTTTGGGTAGAGGTATTCTTGTAGGTTGGCGCACGCCGCGTACACTGAGTACCTTGTGAAGCTTCACGATCATGCGGGAAGATGACATGTGGTATTGAACTATGTATGGCTATGTAGTTTCTTGAATTATAAATGTGCTTGAGTATGCTTAATGACAGTTGAACTATGCTTTTGTGTGCTTAATTATGAACTATGCATGAGTATATTTAATCTATGTTTACTTATGTCTAAATGTGGGATATGGATGCAATTAGTTTGGTTGATGGAATTTTAGGCATGTTGGGGTGAATGTTTAGCGTGGGTAAAAATTTTAGATTCATATAACGAAGGATAAGTGGAACCACCGTGAAACATCGTTATTTTCGCAAATTGGAACATGTGCAATGACTTTCATTTTCCCAGCTACGTCAACCACACACGGTTGGCTCTTGCAAAACCGTTGCCTTCGAAACTATTTGTTGGAGAAAAAACCTCACGAGCCAATTCAAAAACAAAAAAGAAAACACTCACCTTCCCCATGTCAAAAAAACCTCACCCTGCCCGCCACCCCCTCCGATCTCATTCACACCTGCACAAGCTCCTCCATGACTTTGCATGGAACCACCCATCGCTGCATCAACCACTTAGCTCGAAACATGTCGCCGCCGACATGATGTCGGCAAACCAAACCTCACTTCTCCACATCCGCTTCCCGCCACCTATCGCCATAATCTTTCTCGAAGGTGCTCGCCATCGGCCCACCTCCACCTGATTGGGGAATCCGCAATATTGAGAGTTTTTTCTCATGAACAATAAGGTAACTAATTGACTGAGATATTCTCTCATCTCTTATCCTAGTTCATCTCCTTCCTTTAATCACCCGGCCGAAATCGCCTTGTATTCGTTTTTATTCGAGCTGACTTGAGGGTTTTGTTCCATTCATACAGTGTAGAGTGCATGGACACATCATGACTTTGTTGCCTTGGCCAAACATCCGTGGAGTTCCATCTCACTGTACCAGATAACTTCAGGATGCAGATGATATGTTCCATGTCACCCTAGATTGGTTAGCATGGCCTACTTTCCTGAACATATTCTATATATTTCTACATTTGGATAAAAGGTGCCACATGCAGCATACAAGTCGAAGGGGCTTTTTCCCTCTCCTTTCTACATTGGGCAAATTAATGATATATTGTTCTTTCGATTAATCTCATATTTCCATGACATCATCATTATGTTATTTTTTATAATTATAAATTTTTGCCCTTTGATTTCAATTTTTGTGTTGTTCTTTCAATTTCGCCCATATTTGCATGTTACCATATTATTTAACAATCCTTCCATTTTCTACAGCACATCCCTTGCTATGCAACAACACCGGTAGTACACAATGTTGCCCTTTACATAAATCAAGACTGCAGAGATGTCATATTGAACACAACCATGGATTTACAATCATTTCTTCTATAAGACTTGGTGAAAGTGGACACTCCTATTTTGGCACGGGCCTTTGGACATAAATTTGTAAGTTTTATGTACTGAAAGCTCGCACTAAGATCACACTCACATAGAAGAGCCTCGTCATGAGATATATGCTAAATTCCCCGACGATATCATCTATCTAGACTTTGTTTGAAGTAAGTGTTCTTTTCAAGTATCTACATGTTGACTTACCCAACAATATCAGATGAATTGTGTAGTATTTAAGCAACCAATTGTTATTCCATTTTCTTACTCTATTCCTACATACCAACTTGTAGTTACTAATACACTTTTCTTTTGCCCAATTTTAACTAAATATTCCTTGTACTCCCACTTCTATCAGAAAGCGCTGCTAACGAGGAGACTCCGGAGATGGAGAACGAGGCTCCCAACAAGCAGAGGCGGGTCGAGCAAGAACTGCAAGCGACACCAGCAGGCCTAAACTTCATCAGCAGCCTCCCTGATGATATGTTAATATTCATCATCTCCCTCCTACCAATCAAATATGGGGCACAGACAACCGTCCTTTCTCGACGGTGGCCCCCCTATGGCACTCCACCCCTCGCGACCTCATGAATACCCACAAGTTGTGCCATGGCTATTGCAAAAGCTTGGACCTAGTGTCCTAGATCCTCGGTAGTCACCATCGCACAATCAGAGGCCTTAGCACGGGCAAGTTCCGTTCCAACGACAAGGACCGAGCCAAGATTTAAGATTAGTCCCTATACCCCTCCCTAGATCAGCACGAGGAGCTTAGTTTTAAAGATGGGCATATGCGCTCGCTGCCAACGGCCGCGCTCCGCCTCGCACCCTTGTTGTGCCTCACCAAGTTCACGAACTGGCATCCCCCTTAACGATGCACCCGCTCTTTTTCTACCATGACGGAAGCCCTCGAGCTCGCCGCCGTCTGCATCCCAAAGGATGACATGGATTGCCTGCTCCGTGGCTCTATTGCACTAGAGTACCTTCGTCTTCAGGCGATCAATGGCTTGAGTAGCTTCCACGTCACCTTCATGACTCTCCAAACTATTTATATGTGTTGTTGGTGCTGCGACAAGAGGTCAGAAAAGGTGTACAAAAGTATGGTCATTGAGGAAACACCTTAACTTGAGAGATTACTTGTAGTTGATCAACAAGGTCCAACAAGAAACAATGCCATCTCCGTGCCAAAATTGATAATGGTGGGCTACTCATCTATCTAATACTCCAAACTTTTTATTGGATCCACACCCGTTATGGTACAACAGTCGCCTTCTACCTCTCCTTCTTGAAATTAATATTATTTATAATTTTAAATATGTATGTTCCTTTTTCATCCAAAAAATGATTTCGACATGCTTGACGCCGAATCTGCATGTAGTGAAGGTCTTGGCACTAGAATCTATCGGCCCCAACCTCGAACAAGTTGTTAGTTTCTTGAGATGCTTTTCCAGCGTGAAGAAGCTATATATAGAGGTGATGTTCCTCTCTTGTTAAATTTTAACCATAAGGGAGTTAAATTTTTGGCACCTTTTCCCAACTTTACAATGACAATGTACTACGATTTCTAAAGGAATTTTAGAGAATTTCAGTACATACATGCCCCCGCATACTGGTTGCCTGATTCATATGGTTACAATCCATAAGAATTTGTCCTTTGGATTCATTTGTAGCAGTTTTCTTAAGGAATTTTTTATCAATTCCAGCCTCTTGTGAAGAAGGCTATATTTATCTATACTGTAATCAAATGGCCAAGTTAATCATATCTGATCGAAGATGGCACGTGTCAGATTTCGGGCTCCACAAAACCCTTGGGATTCGAACCTGGGGGCGCGATGGGAGACTACTCAACAGATTCGGTTTTCCGGAATCGCTACACGTTGGGCAGGTCTAAGAACTCACGCGACGATGAGGAGAAATCAGGACACAGTAATTTACCCAGGTTCGGGCCGCAGCGAAGCGTAAAATCCTACTCCTGCTTTTGGTGGATTGCCTCTCATGGGGTTGATGAACGAGATAGTATAGTGCTCTTGAGCCTCCGGATGCCAAGTTGCTTGGTGTGTTGTTCTAGGGTTATCACCATCCGATCCCCTTCTCAAGTATCCTACCCTATCTATTTATAGTGGAGGCCAGGGTCCTCTTCCCTTATCGTAGGCAGGAAGGAAACCCACAACGGCCTGTTTCGGTGGGAGACAAGGGAACATGCTTCCCCTCTCAAAAGTGGTCTTCGCCTCCAAAGTAACTGTCTACACTGCAACGAAAGGCCCGCGGTAACGTCTTCCCTACTAACGGGCGGCAACGGCTTTGTTGCACCAGAAGGGAAACCTTTAGGAGATGCCTTTGGGGCCCATGTACGCTCCTACCCTCTTTGCACTAAAGGGGGAACTGCACTACTCTGCCATCTGCGGGTCGCCTGCGTGCCTTATGCGTCATCCTTGACTCCTGAGGCTGGGCCTTGCCTCGGAATGTCTGCCGCTCTCGAGGGGTCCTCGGGAGGCCCCTGCGGGTCTTGATTCCATTCCTCGTCGTGAGACTTGGCCCCTCACCAGGGCCATGCCGAGCCTGGTGGTGCTTGATCGATGGAGTGGGCCAGCCCTGGTCCACGGACAGGCAAGTCTGGGTACCCCCATTCCCAGGACGCCGACAATAGCGCCCGGGCCCAAGGCGCGCCCGGGATGCCTTCCTGGCGAAGCCTTGGGGGCAGCCTGAAGCGTTGCGGGCCCTAAATGTGTGTGTGCCAGGCATCACATGTGTCGCGCATCCCAGCGGCAACACTGCAGTTCCCGAACCACCCGGAGGCGCGCCTGGTCAAATTGACATGACGCCTGGATGTTGCGGCAGCCATCATTGCTCACTAGGAGCGGCGCCTGTACACACGCCACGTGGTTGTGTCCCCTCACGAATTGCGTGGGACCGGGGATGCGAAGGGACGTCTGCCTGCTCTAGGCTTCCTATTGAACCCGGCGAGGGCGATAAGGCTTGTGTCGCCTCAGTCTTCTTCGCCTTCCACCTTCGACCCTCCACTTCGACAGCATGGCGCTGGTGAGGAGATTATCTGCTGCCGATAAGGGGAAGGCCCCTGGCGAAGGTCTTACTGCTCCAACTACCAAGAGGGGACGAGGCCGCCCTTGGAAGTACGCGGCGGCGGCGACAACGGTCTCCAGCAGGCGCGGCCGTGGTTCCGCCTGCCCGGGGAAAACCATAGGCAGCCATGACGGGGCATCGACCTGTGCAGGTTCCTGTGGCGGCTGGAATGGGAGGTCGGTGATGGCCATCCGACCGCCTCGCCTGCGGATCCATTCGGCTGATACGGCGATGGAGTTCATCACGTGGGTTGACATGCCGAATATCGCATGGCTCTAGCTCCCAAGTTTCTTCACGAAGGTGTTGCCGGCCGGCATGCTCTCGGGCCTGTGGCTGCAGGCCGACGGATGCTGCGGTGGGGCGTCCTGGGTCGAGGTCGAGGTCACCCCCCGCGGCTATGTGTATCTGAACCGCGGTTGGCACACGTTCGCCCGTGCCCCGAGGCTTGAAGGGGAGGCGCTACCTCCACTTCAAGTTCGATGGGGTGGCGGCGCTCTTTGTCAAGATCTTCGGTGTTGAGGGACATCGTCTGGGTTGCTGCCCGGAGGACACCGACCGTGGCGGTCCCGTGGGTGAGCCTGTCTTTAGTGATGGGCGCCACGCCTCCAGCAGTAGTGACACCCCCTTCGGGAGGAGCCCGAGCGACAACTTCGACAGCAACTACGACGAGTCGCCTTGCCGTCATGCCCGAATCTCGGGGGAAGCCCCCAAGCGCGGCGTCACCCGTCTCCTAATGCGGCGCCTGTGAAGCAGCAGGAGGACATCGATGGAGTATCGGTGTGCAGGTGTCATGCGTCGGCGGCGGCAACCCTCCTCCGGGATCTCCATCGCTAGCTGTCTTCTCCTTGCTCTCGACCCTGCATCCACAGGAACATGGGTAGACCCTTCGGGCATGTAACGGGTTTTGGCGGCCACCCCCTTTGTTAGGGTTGTTGTTTCTGTGCTGGTTTAGATACTTAGCTTGGTATGCTTGCGGGGAACTTCTTTCCTTGCCGCCTGCGGTGTTCGGCGGGGGGGCTCGTTGGTTGGTTGGTCTTTCCCTTGCTGCAGGTGAAGTGGGTCGATGCTCTATGTCAGCTAGCCCTGGTCCCACACATTTCCTTGCCGCCATGGAGTGCGACCCGTTACCAAGGTCGTTCCTCACAAGGCAAAGCCCTGGCACGGGGGTGCCAAGTGGCTTTGTGACAGGTAAGGCTCCTGAGGTGCTATGCTCAGGAGCCCCTTTAGTCATTCAAGCGGCTCTATGTCAATAGGTCCCAGTCCCGCACATTTCCCTGCCGCGAGGCGCGACTTGAAGGTCGCCCCTCGTGGAACAAGGCCCTGGTACCCGGGTACCAGGTGGCTTTGCGACTGGTATGGTTCCTGAGGTGCGATGCTCAGGACCCCCCTTGGACGTTCAAGAGGCCCTTCCAAGTTCTGTTGTTGGAGGTCCCTAATCTGGATTCACGAAGCTCTGCGTCGGTAGGTCCCAGTCCCACACATTTCCCTGCTGGCATGAGGCGCTACCCGTTACCAAGGTGGTTCCTCATGGGGCCAGGACCTTGCATCGGGGTGTCAGGTGGCTTTGTGACCGGTAAGGCTCCTGAGATTTTATGTTTACGAGCCCCCTTAAGAGGTCAAACTGTCCCAAGATAAACAGCTGTTGTGAGGAAAAACCAAATGTTGTTCCCTCTCCAGGGTGGTGCGCCGAACCGCGATTACGCCTCGTGAGCGAGTGCTAGTTGGCATGAGTCTGACGACTCGTTAGTGAGTACCACACGTGTATTCGAGCGCCAAGGCCTTGGCGAGGTGCTGGCTTAGAGGATGCACGATCGCGGGGTACGATCGGGTGAGGGCAGACGGATGCACGACTTAGAGGAAAAGAGCGCGTTGCGAAGAATGTGGGGAAAATAAGTTTTTGCGGAAAGCTTCATTTGGAAAGGCCCCGAGTTTTGACTTCATAAACACCATTAAATACAATCCAGAAAAACAAATGCAAGCCGCGTCCGACACCTGATCTATTCTCCGCCTCCATCGCCACCCAGCACGGAGCTAAGGTCTTCCACTAGGCATGGGGTGGACCCCTTCCCAGACCTCGGGGGCCCTGGGCGTATACAGCCTCGGCTCGTTATTATGTGTGAGTGTCATAGTGGGGGTGTATCTCGGAGGTCACGAGGACCCTTTGGCCTCGCAAGTGTCCCTACCCCCGGTGCATTAGGCGCCTGATTCGGAAAGTCATTGGTGGACTTTGTTGATTTCCTTCGTCTTCCCCACTAGGCGTGGGATGGACCTCTTCCGCTGTTGGGGAACGTCGCATGGGAAACAAAAATTTTCCTACGCGCACGAAGACCTATCATGGTGATGTCCATCTACGAGAGGGGATATCCGATCTACGTACCCTTGTAGATCGCACAGCAGAAGCGTTAAATGTAGTGGATGTAGTGGAACGTCCTCACGTCCCTCGATCCGCCCCGCGAACCGTCCCGCGATCAGTCCCACGATCTAGTGCCGAACGGACGGCACCTCCGCATTCAGTACACGTATAGTTCGACGATGATCTCGGCCTTCTTGATCCAGCAAGAGAGACGGAGAGGTAGATGAGTTCTCCGGCAGCGTGACGGCGCTCCAGAGGTTGGTGGTGATCTAATCTCAGCAGGGCTCCGCCCGAGCTCCGCAGAAACGCGATCTAGAGGAAAAACCGTGGAGGTATGTGGTCAGGCTGCCGTGGCAAAAGTTGTTTCAAATCAGCCCTAATACCTCAGTATATATAGGATGGAGGGGGAGGGAAGAGGCAGCCTCAAACCCTCAAGGTTTGGCCGCAATTGGAGGTGGAGGAGTCCTACTCCAATCCTACTTGGAGTAGGATTCAACCTTCCCACTTGGAAACTCTTTCCACCTTGTGTTTTTTCCTTCTCAAACATTATGGGCCTTAGTGGGAACTTATTCCAGCCCACTAGGGGCTGGTTTATCTCTTCCCATAGCCCATGAGACCCCTTGGGTCGTGACACCCCTCCCGATGGTCCCCGGCACCCCTCCCGGCACTCCCGGTACACTACCGATGAGCCCGAAACTTTTCCGGTGACCAAAACAGGACTTCCTATATATCAATCTTTACCTCCGGACCATTCCGGAGCTCCTCGTGACGTCCTGGATCTCATCCGGGACTCCGAACAACATTCAGTAACCAACCATATAACTCAAATACGCATAAAACAACGTCGAACCTTAAGTGTGCAGACCCTGCGGGTTCGAGAACTATGTAGCCATGACCCGAGTGACTCCTCGGTCAATATCCAATAGCGGGACCTGGATGCCCATATTGGATCCTACATATTCTCCGATGATCTTATCGGTTGAACCTCAGTGTCAAGGATTCATATAATCCCATATGTCATTCCCTTTGTCCTTCGGTATGTTACTTGCCCGAGATTCGATCGTCAGTATCCGCATACCTATTTCAATCTCGTTTATCGGCAAGTCTCTTTACTCGTACCGTAATACAATATCCCGCAACTTACACTAAGTCACATTGCTTGCAAGGCTTGTGTGTGATGTTGTATTACCGAGTGGTCCCCAAGATACCTCTCCGTCACACGGAGTGAAAAATCCCAGTCTCGATCCATACTAACTCAACGAACACCCTGGGAGATACCTGTAGAGCATCTTTATAGTCACCCAGTTACGTTGCGACGTTTGATACACATAAAGCATTCCTCCGGTGTTAGTGAGTTATATGATCTCATGGTCATAGGAACAAATACTTGACACGCAGAAAATAGTAGCAATAAAATGACACAATCAACATGCTACGTCTATTAGTTTGGGTCTAGTCCATCACATGATTCTCCTAATGATGTGATCCCGTTATCAAGTCACAAAACTTGCCTCTGGCCAGGAAACCTTGACCATCTTTGATCAACGAGCTAGTCAACTAGAGGCTTACTAGGGACAGTGTTTTGTCTATGTATCCACACATGCACTGTGTTTCCAATCAATACAATTATAGCATGGATAATAAACGATTATCATGAACAAAGAAATGTAATAATAACTATTTTATTATTGCCTCTAGGGCATATTTCCAACAGTCTCCCACTTGCACTAGAGTCAATAATCTAGTTCACATCACCATGTGATTCCAACGAATCCAACACCCATATAGCCGTGGGGTCTGATCACGTCTTGCTCGTGAGAGCGGTTTTAGTCAACGGTTCTGAAACTTTCAGACCCGTGTGTTCTTTACAAATCTTTATGTCATCTTATAGATGCTGCTACTATGTGCTATTCGGAAATACTCCAAATATTTACTCTACTATACGAATCCGTTTCACTACTCATAGTTATTCGGATTAGTGTCAAAGCTTGCATCGACGTAACCCTTTACGACGAACTCTTTAACCACCTCCATAATCAAGAAAAATTCCTTAGTCCATCAGTTACTAAGGATAAATTTTGACCGCTGCTAGTGATTCAATCATGGTTCACTCTCTGTACCTCTCAACAGACTTTGAGTCAAGGCACACATCAGGTGCGGTACCCAGCATGGCATACTTCCGATTCTACCGCCAAGGTATAGAAGACGACCTTCGTCTATTCTCTTTATT
The DNA here is from genome assembly GCF_904849725.1 of Hordeum vulgare subsp. vulgare. NCBI lineage: Eukaryota > Viridiplantae > Streptophyta > Magnoliopsida > Poales > Poaceae > Hordeum > Hordeum vulgare. Next base: position 345,229,423 of record NC_058524.1, on the reverse strand, counting down.
CTGCCGGGGTTCGGGTTTTGAGTCTTACTCAAATTCACACCTCACAACGCAACCAAGAACTCCTTCTTTGCTGATCTATTTTGAACTCCTTCAAAAACTTGTCAAGGCATGGATCTTGTTGAAACTTCCATTAAGCGCTTTCGATCTATCTCCATAGATCTTTGATGCTCAACGTTCAAGTAGCGCAATCCAGGTACTCCTTTGAAAACTCCTTTCAAACAACCTTGTATGCTTTACAGAAATATTACTTCTGATCCACAATATGTCAACCACATATACTTATGAGAAATTCTATAGTGCTCCCACTCACTTCTTTGGAAATACAAGTTTCTCATAAACCTTGTACAAACCGAAAATCTTTGATCATCTCATCAAAGTGTATATTCCAACTCCGAGATGCTTGCACCAGTCCATTGAAGGATCGCTGGAGCTTGCATACTTGCTAGCATCTTTAGGATCGACAAAACCTCCTGGTTGTATCAGATACAATGTTTGCTCAAGGAAACCGTCGAGGAAACAATGTTTTGACATCCTATGTGCAATATTTCATAAATAATGCAACAACTACTAACATAATTCTACCAGACTTTTAGCATCGCTACGAGTGAGAAAGTCTCATCATAGTCAACTATTTGATCTTGTCGGAAACATCTTTGCGACAAGTCGAGCTTTTCTTAATAGTGACTTATCACCATCATCATCTGTCTTCCTTTTAAAGATCCATCTTTACTCAACCGTCCTATGACCATCAAGTAGTTCTTCCAAAGTCTACACTTTGTTTTCATACATGGATCCTCTCTCGGATTTCATGGCTTCCAGCCATTTCTCGGAATCCGGGCCCACCATTGCTTTCTCCATAACTCGTAGGTTCACTGTTGCTCAACAACATGACCTCCAAGACAGGGTTACCGTACCACTCTGCAGTAGTACGCGACCTTGTCAACCTACGAGGTTTGTAGTAACTTGATACGATGATCGATGATCACCATCATCAGCTTTCACTTCAATTGGTGTAGGCGCCACAGGAACAACTTCCTGCTCCCTGCTACACACTGGTTGAAGTGATGGTTCAATAACCTTATCAAGTTCTACCACCCTCGCACTCAATTCTTTCGAGAGAAACCTTTCCTCGAGAAAGGATCCGTTTCTGGAAACAAACACTTTGCTTTCGGATCTGAGATAGGAGATGTAGCCAAACTTTTTGGACATCCTATGAAGATGCATTTATCCGCTTTGGGTTCGAGCTTATCAGACTGAAACTTTTTCACATAAGTGTCGAAGCCCCAAACTTTCAAGAAACGACAGTTTAGATTTCTCTAAACCTCAGTCTATATTGTGTCATCTCAACGGAAATACGCGGTGCCCTATTTAAAGTGAATGCGGTTGTCTCTAATGCATAACCCATAAACGATAGTGGTAATTCGATAAGAGACATCATAGCATGCACCATACCAAATAGTGTGTGGCTATGACGTTCAGACACATCATCACACTATGATGTTCCAGGTGGCATGAACTGCGAAACAATTTCCACATTGTCTTAACTGCGTACCAGAACTTGTAACTCAGATATTCATTTCTATGATCATATCGTAGAAAGTTTTATCCTCTTGTTACGGCAAACTTCACTCCGAAACAGAATCGAACTTTTCAATATTTTAGACTCGTGATTCATTAAGTAAATACTCTTGTATCTACTCAAATCGTCATTGAAGTAAGAACATAATGATATCCACTGCGTGCCTCAGCACCCATTGGACTGCATACATCAAAATGTATTACTTCCAACAAGTTACTTATCTTGTTTTCATCTCAATGAAAATAAGGCCTTGCTCATGTGGTATGATTTGCATGTCACTAGTGATTCAAAATCAAGTGAGTATAAAGATCCATCAGCATGGAGCCTCTTCATGCAATTTATACCAACATGACTCAAGCGGTAGTGCCACAAGTAAGTGGTACTATCATCATTACCTCGTATCTTTTGGCACCAATATCATGAACATGTGTAACACTACGATCGAGATTCAATAAACCATTGAGGGTAATTATTCAAGCAAATAGGATAACTATTATTCTTTTAAATGAATAATCGTATTGCAACAAATATGATCTAATCATGTTCATGCTCAACGCAAACACCAAATAACAATTATTTGGGTTTCACCACCAATCCCGATGATAGAGGGAGCGTGCGACGTTTGATCATATCAACCTTGGAAACACTTCCAACACGTATCGTCACCTCGCCTTTTGGCTAGTCTCCGTTTATGCCGTAGCTTTCATTTCGTGTTACTGATCACTTAGCAACCGAAGCGGTATCCAATACCCTCGTGCTAATAGGAGTACTAGTAAAGTACACATCAACATCATGTATATCAAATATACTTCTTTCGACTTTTGCCAGCCTTCTTATCTCCCAAGTATCCAGAGTTGCTCCGCCTTAGTGACTGTTCCCCTCATAACAGAAGCACTAAGTCCCGGGCTTGGGTTTAATCTGGGGTCTCTTCATTAGTGCAGCAACTTCTTTGTCGTGTCACGAAGTATCCCTTCTAGCCCTTGCCTTTCTCGAAACTTAGTGGTTTTACTAACCATCAACTATTGATGCTCCTTCTTGATTTCTACTTTCGTAGTGTCAAACATAGCGAATTGCTCAAGGATCATTGTATCTATCCTTGATATGTTATAGTTCATCACGAAGCTCTCACAGTTTGGTGGCGGTGACTTTGGAGAATCATCACTATCTTATCTGGAGGATCAACTCCCACTTGATTCAAGCGATTGTCGCACTCAGATAATCTGAGCACATGTTCAACGATTGAGCTTTTCTCCTTTACTTCATGGACAAAGAATCTTGTCGGAGGTCTCATACCTCTTAACAAGGGCACAAGCATGAAATCACAATTTCATCTCTTTAGAACATCTCTTATGTTCCGTGACGTTTCAAAAAGTCTTCGGTGCCTTGCTTCTAAGCCATTAAGTATTTTGTACTGAACTATCGTGTAGTCATCAAAAACGTGTATGTCGGATGTTCACAACATCTACATACGACGCTCGAGGTGCAGCACACCGAGTGGCGCATTAAGGACATAAGCCTTCTGCGCAGCAACGAGGACAATCCTCTGCAAAGTTTGCTACTATCAACTTTCAACTAAATTTTCTCTAGGAACATATAAAAAACACTAGAGCTATAGCGCAAGCTACATCGTAATTCGCAAAGACCATTAGACTATGTTCATGACAATTAGTTCAATTAATCATACTACTTAAGAACTCCCACTCAAAAAGTACATCTCTCTAGTCATTTGAGTGGTACATGATCCAAATCCACTATCTCAAGTCCGATCATCACGTGAGTCGAGAATAGTTTCAGTGGTAAGCATCTCTATGCTAATCATATCAACTATACGATTCATGCTCGACCTTTCGGTCTCATGTGTTCCGAGGCCATGTCTGCACATGCTAGGCTCGTCAAGCTTAACCCGAGTGTTCCGCGTGTGCAACTGTTTTGCACCCGTTGTATGTGAACGTTGAGTCTATCACACCCGATCATCACGTGGTGTCTCGAAACGAAGAACTGTCGCAACGGTGCACAGTCGGGGAGAACACAATTTCGTCTTGAAATTTTAGTGAGAGATCACCTCATAATGCTACCGTTGTTCTAAGCAAGATAAGGTGCATAAAGGATTAACATCACATGCAATTCACAAGTGACATGATATGGCCATCATCATGTGCTTCTTGATCTCCATCACCAAAGCACCGACACGATCTTCTTGTCACCGATGTCACACCAAGATCTCCATCATCATGATCTCCATCAACGTGTCGCCATTGGGGTTGTCATGCTACTCATGCTATTACTACTAAAGCTACGTCCTAGCAATATAGTAAACTCATCTGCAAGCGCAAACGTTAGTTTAAAGACAGCCCTATGGCTCTTGCCAGTTGCCGTACCATCGACGTGCAAGTCGATATTAACTATTACAACATGATCATCTCATACATCCAATACATCACATCACATCATTGGCCATATCACATCACAAGCATACCCTGCAAAAACAAGTTAGACGTCCTCTAATTGTTGTTGCATGTTTTACGTGGTGACCATGGGTATCTAGTAGGATCGCATCTTACTTACGCAAACACCACAACGGAGATATATGAATTGCTATTTAACCTCATCCAAGGACCTCCTCGGTCAAATCCGATTCAACTAAAGTTGGAGAAACCGACACTCGCCGGTCATCTTTGAGCAACGGAGTTACTCGTAGCGATGAAACCAGTCTCTCGTAAGCGTACGAGTAATGTCGGTCCGAGCCGCTTCGATCCAACAATACCGCCGAATCAAGAAAATACTAAGGAGGGCAGCAAAACGCACATCACCGCCCACAAAAACTTTTGTGTTCTACTCGAGAAGACATCTACGAATGAACCTAGCTCTGATACCACTGTTGGGGAATGTCGCATGGGAAACAAAAAATTTCCTACGCGCACGAAGACCTATCATGGTGATGTCCATCTACGAGAGGGGATATTCGATCTACGTACCCTTGTAGATCGCACAGCAGAAGCGTTAGTGAACACGGTTGATCTAGTGGAACGTCCTCACGTCCCTTGATCCGCCCCGCGAACCGTCCCGCGATCAGTCCCACGATCTAGTGCCGAACGGACGGCACCTCCGCGTTCAGCACACGTACAGCTCGACGATGATCTCGGCCTTCTTGATCCAGCAAGAGAGACGGAGAGGTAGATGAGTTCTCCGGCAGCGTGACGGCGCTCCATAGGTTGGTGGTGATCTAATCTCAGCAGGGCTCCGCCCAAGCTCCGCAGAAACGCGATCTAGAGGAAAAACCGTGGAGGTATGTGGTCAGGCTGCCGTGGCAAAAGTTGTCTCAAATCAGCCCTAATACCTCAGTATATATAGGAGGGAGAGGTAGGGAAGAGGCAGCCTCAAACCCTCAAGGTTAGGCCGAAATTTGAGGTGGAGGAGTCCTACTCCAATCCTACTTGTAGTAGGATTCCACCTTCCCACTTGGAAACTCTTTCCACCTTGTGTTTTTTCCTTCTCAAACCTTATGGGCCTTAGTGGGAACTTATTCCAGCCCACTAGGGGCTGGTTTATCTCTTCCCATAGCCCATGAGACCCCTTGGGTCGTGACACCCCTCCCGATGGTCCCCGGCACCCCTCCCGGCACTCCCGGTACACTAGCGATGAGCCCGAAACTTTTCCGGTGACCAAAACAGGACTTCCTATATATCAATCTTTAACTCCGGACCATTCCGGAGCTCCTCGTGACGTCCTGGATCTCATCCAGGACTCCAAAAAACATTCAGTAACCAACCATATAACTCAAATATGCATAAAACAACGTCGAACCTTAAGTGTGCAGACCCTGCGGGTTCGAGAACTATGTAGACATGACCCGAGTGACTCCTCGGTCAATATCCAATAGCAGGACCTAGATGCCCATATTGGATCCTACATATTCTCCGAAGATCTTATCGGTTGAACCTCAGTGTCAAGGATTCATATAATCCCGTATGTCATTCCCTTTGTCCATCGGTATGTTACTTGCCCGAGATTCGATCGTCAGTATCCGCATACCTATTTCAATGTCGTTTAACGGCAAGTCTCTTTACTCGTTCCGTAATACAAGATCCCGCAACTTACACTAAGTCACATTCCTTGCAAGGCTTGTGTGTGATGTTGTATTACCGAGTGGGCCCCAAGATACCTCTCCGTCACACGGAGTGACAAATCCCAGTCTCGGTCCATACTAACTCAACGAACACCCTCGGAGATACCTGTAGAGCATCTTTATAGTCACCCAGATACGTTGCGACGTTTGATACACACAAAGCATTCCTCCGGTGTCAGAGACTTATATGATCTCATGGTCATAGGAACAAATACTTGACACGCAGAAAACAGTAGCAATAAAATGACACGATCAACATGCTACGTCTATTAGTTTGGGTCTAGTCCATCACATGATTCTCCTAATGATGTGATCCCGTTATCAAGTCACAAAACTTGCCTCTGGTCAGGAAACCTTGACCATCTTTGATCAACGAGCTAGTCAACTAGAGGCTTACTAGGGACAGTGTTTTGTCTATGTATCCACACATGCACTGTGTTTCCAATCAATACAATTATAGCATGGATAATAAACGATTATCATGAACCAAGAAATGTAATAATAACTATTTTATTATTGCCTCTAGGGCATATTTCCAACATCCGCGTCCCCGGGGGGCCCTGGGCGTATACAACGTCGGCTCGTTATTACGTGAGAGTGTCACGGGATTAAGTAGGTTCCGAAAGAATTGAAGGATGATGCAGGGTTGATGCACAGGCGGCACAGAAGCAATGCAGGGGCGGTGCAGAGTCGTCATGGGTAGAACTTTTGGAGGTGCTCGATGTTCCAGGCATTCAGGATGGGGACTTGATCTTGAGTCTCCAGACGCATGGAGCCTAGCATGGAGACGTGGACGACCTTGAAAGGGCCTTCCCACATGGGTGAAAGCTTATGCAAGCCTTCCCTGGATTGGACCCGCCTCAGGACGAGGTCGCCGACTTCGAGGGTCCTGGAGCGGATGTTACGGCAGTGGTAGCGCCAAAAGTCCTGCTGGTGCCTCGCGGCTCGGAGAGAGGCCCCGCGGCACACCTCCTCTCTGAGTACGAGGTTTGTCCCCCGCGTAGCCTCCTGGCGCTCCTCATCGAACGCCAGGACCCGCGGGGAGCGGTGCTTGATTTCGTGGGGAAGAAGCGCCTGTGCCCCGTAGATGAGGAAGAACGGGGTCTCGTTGGTGGGATTGGTTGCAGTGGTGCGGATGGATCACAGTATTGATAGGAGCTCATCGACCCAACCTCGGCCGCAAGCATCAAGCTTCTTCTTGAAACTCCTCACTTTGAGACCCCGCGGGACCTCCGCGTTGGCACGCTCTGCCTGGGCATTGCTCCGTGGATGGGCCACCGATGCATAGCATATCTGTGTACCGAGGTTAGCACAATAAATCTTGAAGAACTGACTGGTGAAGTGTGAACCGTTATCCGTGATGATGCGGTTGGGGACGCCGAAGCGGCTCATGAGGCCCTTGATGAACTTGATGGTGGACCCGGCCGTGATGGTGCACACGGGCTCCACCTCCGCCACTTGGTGAATTTGTCGATGGCGACGTAGAGGTAGCGGAAGCCCACCGCGGCCTGATAACCCACAAGTTTAGGGGATCGCGACAGTTTTCGAGGGTAGAGTATTCAACCCAAATTTATTGATTCGACACAAGGGGAAGCCAAAGAATATTCTCAAGTATTAGCAGCTGAGTTGTCAATTCAACCACACCTGAAAGATTAGTGTCTGCAGGCAAAGTATCAGTAGCAAAGTGGTATGATAGCAACGGTGTCAGAAAAGGATTTGTTGACGACAGACTATTCCTGACTTGTTGTATCAATGGCGCCAGTAAAGTGTTGCAGCAGTTCACAGCAAAGTAGCAAGTAACAACAATAGTGACAGCAGTAGCAAGGAACAACAGTAGTAGCAGAGTAACAGCAGTAGCAACAGAGTAAGATCAGCAGCAGTAACAGAAGTAGCGGTAAAGTAACGTAGCAAGGACCAGTAGTAAAAGACTCGTAAGCAGTGGATCGGTGATGGATGAGTATGTCGGATGTGATTCATCATGTAACAACTATAACACGGAGAGATAAGTAACTAGCTCCCGTTCGTCAATCTAATGTAGGCATGTATTCCGTATGTAGTCATACGTGCTTAGGGAAAAGAACTTGCATGACACCTATTGTCCATCCCTCCCGTGGCAGCGGGGTCCTAATGGAAACTACGGGATATTAAGGTTCTCCTTTTAATAAAGAACCGGACCAACGCATTAACACTTGGTCAATACATGAACTCCTCATACTATGGTCATCTCCGGGAGTGGTTCCGGCTATTGTCACTCCGGGGTTGCCGGGTCATAACACATAGTAGGTGACTACAACTTGCAAGGTAGGATCTAAAACACACATATATTGGCGACAACATAATACGTTCAGATCGGAAATCATGGTACTCGGGCCCTAGTGACAAGCATTAAGCATGGCCAAGTAGTAGCAACATCAATCTCAGAACATAGTGGATACTAGGGATCAATCCCCGTCAAAACTAACTCGATTACATGATAGATCTCATCCAACTCATCACCGTCCAGCAAGCCTACGATGAGATTACTCACGAACGGTGAAGAGCATCATGGAATTGTCAGTGGAGGAAGGTTGATGATGACAATGGCGATGATTTCCCCTCTCTAGAGCCCAGAATGGACTCCAGAACTGCCCTCCAGATGAAGAACAGGAGGTGGCGGTACCTCCGCATCATAAAATGCGATGAATCCTTCTCCCGATTTTTTTTCGGGCAAAACGGAATATGTAGAGCTGAGTTTGGAGGCGGTGGAGCCTCATGGGCCCCACAAGCCTGGTTGGTGCGGCCTGGGGGGGTGGCCGCGCCGTCTGGGCTAGTGGCCCACTAGCTCACCCCCTCCGGTGGATCTTTGCGCAGGTATTTTTCAGTAATTCCCGAAAAATTCTCCGTAAATTTGCAGGTCATTCCGAGAACTTCTATTTCTGCACAAAAACAACACCATGGCAATTCTGCTAAAAACAGCGTCAGTCCGGGTTAGTTCCATTTTAATCATGCCAATTAGAGTCCAAACAAGGGCAAAAGAGTTCGGAAAAGTAGATACGACGGAGATGTATCACGGACCGGGGGAAAGGCCCCAATATGTCCAGCCCCCAGACCGCAAAGGGCCAGGTGAGCGGGATGGTCTCGAGGCCCTGCGAGGGCTGGTGGATCTGCTTGGCATGGAACTGGCAAGCCTCGCAAGACCTGACCAGTTCGGTAGCGTCGTCCAGAGCTGTGAGTCAGTAAAAACCTGACATGAACGCCTTACCTGCTAGCGTGCGCGAGGAAGAGTGATGCCCGCAGTCCCCTCCGTGAATGTCGGCCATTAGTTTGCGCCCTTGCTCCCTGGAGATGCGCCGTAGCGCGACGTCGTTCGGGCGCCTACGGTACAAGCCGCCGTCTCGCAAGCAGTAAGCCAAGGCTTGTCGTACTACGCGCTCCACATCCTCCTCCTTCTCTGGCAATGCACCACGGAGTAGATATGCTCCGAGTTCCTGCATCTAGTCATCATCTTGAGCCTCCAGGGCTAGGAGCAGTCGAGCCCCCGAGGCTTGACCACAGTCCGGAGCCCCCGAGGGTGGTGCTGGGACGAACTCCTTTCCGCGCAGTGTCGGGTCCTCGGGTGACAACGTCGCAGAAGGCTTGAAGAGTCTCTCCTCAAAGACGCCTGGCTCCTGAGCCTCGTGACGCCAAGCTTTTTTTGCGATGTCGTCCGCCTCCTTGTTTTCGGCTCGCGGGACGTGCTGCATCTCCAGGCCCTGAAAACTTTTCTCGATCTTACGTACCTCTTGCAGGTATGCCTCCATATGCTCGTCTTTGGGTGTGTACACCTTGTTGGAGAAGATGAAGTGGAGCTGAGAGTTGCCCATCACGATGAGGCGCTGGACCCCCAGGGCTGCTGCTGCCTTGAGGCCGGTGATGATGCCCTCGTACTCTGCTTTGTTGTGGGAGACCTTCTCCCCCCTTTGGAAGCAGAGCTGCACGGCGTAGCGAAGCTTCTCTCCCATCGGGGAAGTGAGAAGGACGCCATCCCCTGCTCCCATTTGCGCGAAGGCTCCGACACGCGCCCCATACCTGGCGGGCCAAATGTTGGATTTCGGTCTCCGCAAAACCCTTGGGATTCAAACCCGGGGCCGCGATGGGAGACTACTCAACAGATTCGGTTTTCCGGACTCGCTCACATTGGGTAGGGCTAAGAACTCACGCGACAGTGAGGAGAAATCTGGACACAGTAATTTACCCGGGTTCGGGCCGCCGCGAAACGTAAATGCCTACTCCTGCTTTTGGTGGATTGCCACTCACGAAGGTTGATGAACGAGATAGTATAGTGCTCTTGAGCCTCCGGAGGCCAAGTTGCTTGGTGTGTTGTTGTAGGGTTATCACGATCCGTTCCCCTTCTCAAGTATCCTACCCTCTCTATTAATAGTGGAGGCCAGGGTCCTCTTCCCTTATCATAAGCGGGAACGAAACACACAATGGCCAGTTTCGGTGGGAGACAAGATAACATGCTTCCCCTGTCAAAAGTGGTCTCCGCGTGGAAAGTAATTGTCCGCACTGTAGGTAAAGGCCTGAGATGACGTCTGCCCTACTGGCGGGTGGCACCGGCTTTGTTGCACCAGAAGGGAAACCTTTAGGAGATGCCTTTGGGGCCCATGTACGCTCCTGCCCTCTTTGCAACAAAGGGGAACTGCACTGCTCTGCCATCTGCGGGTCGCCTGCCCGCCTTATGCGTCATCCTTGACTCATGAGGCTGGGCCTTGCCTCGGAATGTCCGCCGCTCCAGAGGGGTCCTGAGGAAGCCCCTGGGGGTTGTGATTCCATTCCTCCTTGTGAGACTTGGGCCCTCACGAGGGCCTTGCCGAGCCTGCTCGTGCTTGATTGATGGAGTGGACCAGCCCTACGGACAGGCAAGTCTGGGTACCCCCGTTCCCAGGACGCCGACATCACGTTAGTGCATTTTACAAATCCTACAAACCGAATAGGCCTGTAGTAGTCTTCAAAACTACATGGAGGCAATAATGTGTTATATTCTTTTGCTGATAATAATAGGCTATATGGGGGATAATGTGATATAATATAACAATCACATCGAATGCCTAGATGTGCATCTCTCAGAAATTACTTTGAACTCCTACCGAGGGACCTTGCCGGAGATTATATTCGCGTGGTTCTTTGTTGTCAAAGCAAGGGTGCGGAATTTAATTAGGTTTGCCCTACATTTATTTCGCAAAAACGAATGGTTCGTTGATCAGCGCTGGGAGCTGTGGCAGAATGGACAATGCTTCGGAAAAAGCTTAATTTTATTTTGGAACTTCATATGATAGAGTAATCGGAAGTCATTGTATCAACCCCATACAAGAATTGTCAGTGGCTAATTCCTTTGGAACAATGATGAGATTTTGAAAATAGCCTTGCAAGTGGTAATTTTTGTTTTAATCTCTCTTATATCTACGTTTAGCTGATCATCGCGGGCGTTTGCAGCAGAGTGAGCTCAATTTCATTTCTAATACTAGTTTGATCCTTGTAATCTTGGAATTTGATCCATATTACTATGGAATTTGAACCTTGTAATATTTTGGGCTTTTGTGGTACAATCGTTAAAATTGCATCATATGCGACACGTATATTGGTAGTACTATTTTGACCTTAATATGCCATTGACTTAGATTTTATTAACCATTCTAGAATGTGTTTCCCATATCGATCTCATCCCAAATGATCTTTGTAGCTAACTCGACTACGATCTTGGACATATTGCACACACTCGGTTTCTTCATCTATGTGCCCTGTAAAGCACACAATTAATTATCGCCCTCGAGTGTCCATCGTCACCCTTCCGTGTAACTATGATCTCATCAGTCACGGGTAAACCTATGATCGAAGTAATTCCATGTAACACCCAAGATACGACCCTATTCTTATTTTGGCACTAGGGCCTCTACAGGGATAGAAGCGCATCTCGTCATTTTGCAAGAATGGATATCATTAGAAGTACATCTACTGAAGATATGAGTATATGGAATTGGCTTACACTTGGCAAAAGCTACAACATGTTCATCAATACATCCAATCATCATGAAGAAGACAAGGGTCCGACTACGGACGAAAACAAACAATAAAAGAAGGATGTCCATCCTTGTTATCCTAGGTTGCTAGCCTGGAACCCATCCTAGATCAATGAAGAAGAAGAAGGAAACTCCATATAGAACAATCATCGCGCTCACGTCAAAGTATCGTTTACATGTACCTACAATTTGCAACGCTAAAAAAAGGTTGAGGAAGGAGTAACATAGCAAAACAGTGGTTTGTTAGGTTGTGGAAGGGTTTGATGTTTTCATGGCAATGTTATGAGTCTTATTCAACAGGTGGTAGGCAGCGAGACATAGCGAAAGAAACGAGACAACTAGCATGGCAATGATAGTAATGGTATCTAGGAAAATGACCATCTTGCCTATGAACCCGCTTGGAAGAAGAACGATCATGTGAAGCTGACAAACCACTGTAGTCGAACGGATCATCAAACTCTAAAGTGGTTTGGAACTCTATCGAGAAGAAACAAACCGGAACGACAAGAATCAACACACGATATCACCACAACATATGCATGCACTAGTAGAAAACAGGGCTTTGGTTCGGGCTTGGCCAGCCCATTAGTCCCGGTTCTTCACGAACCGGGACCCATGGGGGGTATTAGACCCGGTTCATGAGCCCAGGGGGCCGGCTGGGGCCTCATGGGCATTGGTCCCGGTTCGTTTGGACCCATTTGTCCCGGTTCTAGGCATGAACGGGGACCAATGGGCCGCGCTCCTAGCCCACCTCCATTGGTATCGGTTCGTGCCTTGAACCGGTTTTGAAGGGGGGCTTTAGCCCCGGTTTACGCCACGATTTGGGACAAATAATTTGCCTATATATACCCATCGCCGCGGTAGAGCACTCTGTTTTTTCTGGCCGGCGAGGGGAGGGCATTTGGGTGCTCTAGCTCACCTCTTATGCACATGAGGTGTTCGATGAAATGCCCGAGCCACACTAGTTAAGCTTTCTCCTCTCGAAGCTCGACCTCGGAGCTCCATTTTTCCTGAGATTTTTCTAGATTTAGCGGTCCGTCATGCCCGGTCCCCATTTTCACCGCTGGGGCACGTCCATGTGTACGTCCGCAATGCTGTGTGCAAGCTCCTCCGCACACAGTGATGTAAGTCGATTTGGATTTTCGGTTGACATTGGATTTGGGGATTTCTCATCTAGGGATTCGCAGGATGGGCTGTAATATGCGCCTTTCTGGCTCGTAGGTGGATGGCTGCGGGATTGTGCAGTTCCAATCCGAGTTTTTCATTCCCAATCCAAGTTTCTACGGCCTTGATGACCGCTCGAATCACCGTTGCCCGGGGCATGGGCTAATTCCTACTCGCCTTGTTTCTTGGGGTGGAGCAAGCACGGGAAGAATGTTTTTGGGTTGTCCACTCGATGTAATTCCTCAAAACATCATTTGGTACTCTGTTTTCATCGATTTATTGCAAAGTTATGAATTTCACCTAATTATGTGAACTTTGATTTAACAGCTTCCTTATGAGTGTGATTGGGTTGTTTGGATTGACCCCCTCCCACAGAGCTAGTGGGGCAAGCTTTTGAGGAGCTCCATGGTGGCCTTGAACGTAGTTAGATCAAAGCTAGTAGGATGGAGAAGCCGGTTATGGATCTGAACAATGAAAACAAGAAAATGCAATTGAACTTGAAGAAAAGGAATGAGCTCATGGAAACAATGGGTTTTCTCTTTGTTCTTGGCATCAGCATTGTGGCTAGTTTAGTTTCTATTTGGTCTAAGCAAGCCAATTAAGTGGGAGTGTGTGTGTTATGTTTCTGCTAGTGTGTTGTGCCCTAGATGTATTCTATCATTTGTGCACTGTTGTGAACTTGAGAAAATTTAATGTTGTGCCCTAGATGTAATGGATATCATGTGTTGTGTTAAAATTGTCACCAATGCGTGGTAGTTCAACACAGAATGACAGCAAAAGGTGCAATTTTGAGCACCTAGCAAGATATTTAGGGGCAAAAGTGAGCAATCATATGATGATGTGGTTTTGAATGGTGCATTTTGAACACATAAAAACTATGGAGTTCAAATAAGTTCAATAAAATGAAATCCCTTTGTAACAGACGAGTTTCCGTATGAAACCCTGATACTTCGAAAGAGATTGTCCGTTTTGTACACGAAGTGCATCCAGTTTTTGCCGTAACCCTCTCAACTTTCTCGCACATCCTATGTGGGTGAAATGATGATACCATGCCAACTTGGAACCTTTTCAGAGTTCATTTCAAATGCTTTTCAAGTTCATGGTCTTATAGCTCAAAATAATCACTAAATGCATGAAAAATAACAAATGAAGTCAGAAAGGGATGTAAATTGATGATGTGGCTTTGAATTGTGCATTTTGAACACAGAAAACTATGGAGTTCAAATAAGTTCAAAAAATGAAATCCCTTTGTAACACACGAGTTTTCGTATGAAACCTTGATACTTCGAAAGAGATTGTCCGTTTGTACACCAAGTGCATCCAGTTTTTGCCGTAACCCTCTCAACTTTCTCGCACATGCTATGTGGGTGAAATGATGATATCATGCCAACCTGGAACCTTTTCAGAGTTCATATCAAGTGATTTTCAATTTCATGGTCTTATAGCTCAAAATAATCAGTAAATGCATGAAAAATAACAAATGAAGTCAGAAAGGGTTGTAAATTGATGATGTGGCTTTGAATGGTGCATTTTCAAGACAGAAAAACTATGGAGTTCAAATAAGTTCAAAAAAATGAAATCCCTTTGTAACAGACGAGTTTCCGTATGAAACAGTGATAGTTTGAAGGAGATTGTCTGATTTGTACACGAAGTGCATCCAGTTTTTGCCGTAACCCTCTCTACTTTCTCGCACATGCTATGTGGGTGAAATGATGATACCATGCCAACTTGGAACCTTTTCAGAGTTCATTTCAAATGCTTTTCAATTTCATGGTATTATGCTACGTGGATGAAATGATGATACCATGCCAAATTCCAACTTTCTTGAAGCTAAGCAACGTGCAGGTGAGCACTGCGCCTCTCCCTTCATCGTCTCTACACTCAGGGCTTATAAACTGCCGTGAGTGCCTCTCGTTTGGCGAGGTGAGACTAAAAAACAGCTGCAGAAAGAATCAACTAAAAAACTCTTTTACCGGTTCATGCCACGAACCGGTACTAAAAGGTGCTCGTGGGGCCCCAGCCTTAGAACCTGTACCAAATAAAATGCCTTTGTAACAGCCTTAGAACTGGTACTAAAGGAATCAACTAAAAATATTTTATAAACCTCTAGTATTATTGAAACTAAAATTATGTAGAATTTATGCAACTAAAATTATCAAAGTATTTTCTGTTCAAAACATTAAAAGCAAAAGGAATTATCATAAAAGAAAATAAATAAGTAACTAGAATTTTGTTACAAACTTTAACAGCAAAAAGAATTATCATAAAAGAAAATAAATAAGTAATTAGAAACAAAAAAGAAAGCAAAAAACTGACCTTTTTTTTAAAGTGCCACCTACAAGGCGAGCACGGCCTGCATACGACTAGAAACCCATTACTAGGGCCGGGATGCAGGCCCGCAGTAGGCCCAATAGGCCCACAAGCACACATAATGATTTTAGGCCCGTAGGCCTGCAGTAGGGAGGAGCTCGAAGTGGTTGGTTCGGCAGGGCTTATAAACCACTCCGAGCCCCACTCGGCTAGCGAGGTGGGACTAGACATAGCACCGCACCGCGCAAGGCCTTTGGTCCCGGTTGATGGCACCAACCGGGACTAAAGGAGGGCATTGGTACCGGTTGGTGCCACCAACCGGGACCAAAGTCCTGTGCTTCCCAGCCTTCGGGCTGCTGAAAAGAGACCTCTGGTCCTCGTAGGTGACACCAACCGGTACCAATGCCACCCTATAGTACCGGTTGGTGCCACCAACTGGGACCAAAGGCCTCTGCTTCCCGCCCTTCGGGCTGCTGAAAAGAGACCTTTAGTCCCATTTGGTGACACCAACCGGGACCAATGGCCCCCATTAGTTGCGGTTGGTGCCACCAACCGGGACTAAAGGTGGGGCTATATAAGCGGCAGTTTAGAAATTTTGATCTCTCCCCCTCTCTCCATTCGATCCTGACGCCAACGCTGCACCTGCCCCCGACGCTGCCAGGCTGAGGGAGTCACTGCAGCCCCCGAAGCTGTCCTCGTCGTCGCCGCCACCTACCCCGGCTGCCTGCGCCTCCTCCATCTGCCCGCCGACGAGCAGCCTGTCCCTCCTCTGCTTCCCACGGTGAGATCCGCCGCCACTCCTCCCTCTCCTCCTCTAGCTCCGGCCACCACTCCTCCCGTCGCTCTCCTCTAGCTACGCCGACGCCGCCCCTGCCCCCTAGTGATTCATTATGATTGGGATAAGAATGTCTTTGAATCGTTGGTTGTATTAGCTTATAAAATGGTGTTTGTTCTTCAAATTATGCTCAAGTTCTGTATCTGGAGGGTAATCGGAAGCTAGTGGACGTTGTACTTATCTTTTTTTGTATATTAGTTATGTGCAAGATGTTTTGTTCACATAAAAAAAAGGATAGGTGACTATATATCGAAATTGACCAAGTTTGATTAGAAGCATCAAACATTAATCTAGTGCTTACTCTTTGTTTTGCAATGGACCAACTTCAATCAATTCTGATTCTTGGTTCTACTTCTTTAATTTAAGGGAGAAGTTGGTGATATAAAAGGAAGAAGAAGAAAAAGAATGAGAGGAAAAAGGAAAATAAGATAAGGAAGAAAGGAGAAGAAGAGGAGAGGAAGAAGATGAGAAATAAATAAGAAGAGGAAAAAATAAGAAAAAGAAGAGGAGAAGAAGAAAGGAATAGAGAAGAAGAAGAAAAAAATAGAAAACATTCTATTTTTTCTTCTTCTTCTCTATTCCTTTCTTCTTCTCCTTTTTGTTCTTCTTTTTTTTCTTTGATCGCTTCTCTTCTATTCCTTTCTTCTTCTCCTCTTTTTATTTCTTCTTTTGTCTTCTTATTTTTTATCGGGTATGTCGTTGTTGGTATACCCCCTCCCGATAACTTCAACACAAGGGGGGGTCGATATACCCCTCCCCGATAACATTATTTTCCCATGTATGTATGTCGTTGTCGATATAACCCCCTCCCGGATAACTTCGACATGAGGGGCGGTCGATATATATACCCCCTCTCGACCGTGATAACTTATACCACGGGAGCACCCCACCCCCCGGCCCTCTCGCTCGACCAAAACTCTCGAGGACACCCAAACCCTAGAAAAAACGATGTTGGTCTCCTACCCCCTCCCGCCGCTCCCCTACCCAACAAACTCTCTCGAGGCCACCCAAATTTACCAAGTTAAAAGAGTGTTGTCGTCGAGGCCACCCCAAACCCTTGAAGCGTTTTCGAGGCCACCCCAAACCCTTGAAGTGTTGCCGAGGCCACCCCAAACCCTAGAGAAGCAGCGCCGAGGCCACTAATATGATTCATTATTGTGATTAGCTAGCTAGTTCTACGTTTTCCACTAATATATCCATCTGTCATGTTTGAATAATAATTGCCATGTTGTAAATATTTGCGGAAACTATTGAGCACCCCCGAGACGAAGCAACAGAAGAGATTTTGGGGGAAATAATCGCAAAAGGAAGTGATGTCGTCTTGTCGTTTCTCAACGACACCGGTGGTTTGGAAGGATAGGGTGAAGAAGAAGGCTATGATTATGATGGCTCCGGTAACCCATTAATGCCGATACAAGAAGAAGGCTATGATTATGATGGCTCCGGTGACCGAACCGAGTCCTGCCAGGTATATATATTAGTTAACCCGTGCTGACTAGCTAATTGATGCATTCATTGTTTTCGTATGTACACATATTAATTAACTCTCGTCTTTCTTCTTTTTCTAGCCCTCCGGATCGAGCACCACTTCGGTAAAGAGACGAGGCCCGAAGAAAAACTTGCGCTCGGATGAAAGGTTTGAGATCACAGCAATCGCGCGCGATGGCAAGCCGATTGAACCGTACCGGACAAAGGAACGATTTACTAATCAGTGCGGGGTTCTTGTTAGGGACAAGATCCCGATTAGTATCCAGCAATGGTTAAAGCCTAAGAAGGAAGACCCTGAGGTGTCTTATGTCTCTGATATGCAGAAAGTAGATCTTTGGACAATGCTTAAGGCAAATTTCACCCTACCGCCAGAGGAGGATCCGTAGAAACCAGTTATAGAGCAATTGATCAAGTCTCATGCTCTTATGAAGATGGCAGAACTATTCAGGAGGTGGAAGAATGAGCTGAAAACGTTTGTCGACAAAGAAATTAAACCAGAATTCACCAGCTGGTTTGAGAATATCAGAGATCACTGGCCCGCATTTGTGGCCCACAAGACATCGGAATAGAGTAAGAAGATGTCAACGACAAACAAGAAAAATGCTGCGAAGAAGAAGCATCACCATCGCACGGGGTCAGGTGGCTACCTCAAAGCCCGACCTTTGTGGGACAAGGCTGAGAATGACCTGATTGCTAAAGGGGTCGAACCAGAGACATTGAACTAGCCAGACCATTCCCGGACTTGGTTCTTCGGGATTGGCGGAACCTTGGACCCTGCATCAGGGAAGTGCATTTCGACGGAAGAGCAACTATGAATACCCGTCACGAGGCTTAAGGAGTATATCGAGAAAGCACAGCAAGGGACGCCCGTTCTAGACAGAGAGAAGGAGCTCACAATGGCCCTCGGGAATCCTGAGCACCCTAGACGAAAGTGAGGCACGCCAGGCTCCGTTCTGTGGAAGGTTGGGTTTCCGGACGCAGGGGGTTACAAATGCCAGGAGAGGAGGAAGAAAGTGAAGCAGAGCCAACTACAGGCGCTGCACGAAAGGGTACTAGGGCTAGAGGAACGAGAAGCAGATCGCAGCAAACGACTTGCCGAAGCTTCCCTTGAAGCTACCCCGCCATCTCAACGGAGAAGCAGCGTGGCTTCCACCGAGCAGACTCGGTAGCTGGAGCCTGTCTTCACGGCTCCTGCTAGCTACCCTGTGGAGGCTATCACAGAGTCTCAACATTGCCACCTTATGGCGCGATGGATGACATTGAAAGTCAAGGCGGCTGTTGGAGCTGTTTTACCTACTGAACCTGGCACAACCTACCATGGCCGGTCGATTCCAGAAGGATATGCTAGGGTGATGGTGGATCAAATAAAGGACGGATTTGAGGACCTTGAGCTTGACCACCCTACGGGTGAAGGGGAGATTCGGCTGGGTTCTTCTGTGAAGACTTCATGCCTATGGCGGAAGGAGCTCATCAACCTTCCGAACTGGACGCCTCCGCCTCCTCCTCCTCCTCCGGCGAGTCAGGGCACTCCGCCTCCTCCTCCGCCTCCTCCTCCGGTGAGTGATCACGGCACTCAGTCTCCTTCTCCTCCTCCGCCTCCTCCTCCGGCGAGTGATCAGGGCACTCAGTCTCCTTCTGTGGCGCGTGGCGGCACTCCGCCTCCTTCTCCGCATGCACCGGCGCGCCCGAGCAGCCAGCCTCCTCCTTCTCCGCCTCGTCAACAAGGGCGGAAGAGACCCGCCACCGTTCCGGCTGCTCCGGCGCGTCGTCCTTCTACTCCGCCTCGTAAGAAAGGAAAGACAGCCGCAGCAGCTCCGTCTGCTCTGGCGTCTAGCAGTATAGCCACAGGCAGGCAATACATATACGGTCCTTCTCTAAAGACTCCAGATAAGTTACCATACGAGAGGAGCCAGGAGGAAACCGAGAAGATCGTGCAAGCCGAAGTGAAAAACTTCTTTGAAGGGGTGAAAGCAAAGAATCATCCACCTCCGGAGGAGAAGATAGATCCGGTAAAAGTGAAGCGTACTCTGGCTGCCCTGAAGAAACCACCAAAGTCTCTAGCGAAAGGCAACTATGAGCGCATTATTACAAAGTCATTTATCGAAGCGGAGCGGTCGAGAAGTACTGTCAGTGGTCAAAGGTTAGCACAACGACGAGCTGGGAAAAAGTTGCCCAGCTCGGTGAAGAAGCGAACCAATCGTCCCCCCCCCCCCCCCCGCTCAAGGTGTCTAGCGATATCGTCGCTAATCATCCGGGGATCTTGTTGCCTGGTACCAATCCTACAGATTACCTGCCCGATGATGCACATTTTGATTTATTGGAGGTGGACGAACACAAATACGTGTACGGGAAGCCTCTCGTCAAAGATGAAAGATCTCTAACAACGATGATACGAAGATTCCATGATTGGTACATGAAAACCTGCAGAGAGTCTGAGGGGAGTAATATTTTGACGCTGAGAGTTAGAGAGGAGCATGACCTCGTTGGAATTGAACTGTTGAATGTTCCATTTGAGGAGTTCTTCCCGTTTCTCAATCTCCTCGCCCTCGATAAATTAATGATCACTTGCTACTGCCTGTAAGTAGTACTACTTCTGTCATTAAGTCTCTATATATAGGTGAGCTCTTTCATTGTATGTATTTTTAATTATCTTCACTATATTATATGCAGCTTGAAGATCGTCGAATTGAAGAAAAGACAAATCGGTGATATTGGGTTCATTAACACAAATCTCGTAGATGCATTTATGATTGAATTTCAAGCCAAAGATACCGAGGCGAACCTGCTACAATCGTTTGTATTGAATCAAAACAAAGCTATAATACTCTTCCCTTACGAATTCCAGTGAGTATTACTGTGTTGTGCATATTCGGTTTCCCTTATTAGTCAAGGTTATAGTAATGTAATTGATGAGTTATGCATGCGTGCGCAGCTTCCACTATATTCTCCTAGAGATTAAGCTTGAGCAGGGACTAGTAACCGTCTAAGACTCGAGACGAAAAGATCCCAAGGAGTATGCGGACATGACTGAAATTCTACAGAAGTAAGTTAAATCGATCATTATCGCACCATATCGGCAACTTGTTCATTTCCTGATATCAAGTAATTGTTTTCCTTGTCTGGCAGGGTTTGGAAAAAATTCACCTCAAAAACTCCGGGACTGTCGAAGAAGCTGCAATTTAGACACCCGAAAGTAAGTACTATAGTTGCATGTTCCACGCATCTCCTAGTGATTTAAGCGCTAGTTTCATCAATATCATTTAGCATGCTTGCTAACTATCAGTTTGATTGACCTATATTTCTTGTAAAGTGGTTGTGGCAGGAAACAGGGAATGATTACTATGGATACTACATTTGCGAGTCCATCCGCCACACGACCTGTGAGCGGGGCTACTCTGACAAACAATATGAAGTGCGTAAATAATAATATTCACAGTTTTATTTTATTACCATCATTTGTGTTCAGTTTTATTTATTCATATATATGTATTGACCGCCTTCTTCAAATTAGATATTTCGGATGCGGAATGAACTCCTACCAGCAGATCGTATGCGAGGAATTGGTGGCATTCTTTCTTGACCACGTGATCGCTAAAGACGGGGAATACCATGTGAACCCTAATCAGTTGAATTTTAATTAGGAGATTATATTGTAAGAGATAATTATATTGTATATATGTAGCCAGTAGCGTCGGATAGATATACGAGAACTTGTTGTTCGACCAATCTCTCAGAGAAGGAGAGGTGGTCGATATCACTTCTCTCTGTATGCATATGTTCATGACAATCTTCTGTTTCCTTCATTTGCTTACTAGCTAGCGTGTCTAGTCCTCTCTATATGTATACTATGTAGCGTCGACCAAGCACGGAGATAAGGAAGGACATTTCTCTCTATTAATTAGCTAGCTAAAACAATATATGAAACACCTAAATTGACCTGAGCACCTGAACTGCTGACACGTGGATGCCTATTGGTCCTGGTTGTTGCCACCAACCGGGACCAAAGGGCCTCCTGCCTAGGCTCGCTGCACCGGCCACGTGGAGGCCCATGTGTCCCTGTTCATGTAAGAACCAGGACAGAAGGCCCTTACAAACCGGGACAAAAGGCCCTTTTTCTACTAGTGATATGACATTGTGCACAACACATATGCCGCATGATCGGTTTGACTATGCATGGCACGACATGGCAATTCACAACAATCAAACACTACACATTAAGTGAAGCTCAATATGCAATGAGTTGCATATTAACGAAACTCCACACTTGAATTACGTAGTTCACTACCGTTTAGGTACACGACAATATTAAAAGTTGTTTAAACATGGCAAGAGGTGAAGCATGTGATTCTACACGTCATTCTAGTCGGTTTACACATATAGAACATTTGAACGGAGCTACGGTTAAAACATCCGTGCAACACAAGATATTATGACATGAATGCAACATGCATGCAATTGTTATGAAAACATTCGCAAGAAGGATATGAAACATGTGTCACCATCGAAAAAGAAAGGGAACCATGGAGGCAAAACATAAACGATGCCACGGCAACGTTCCGGTCCCGATAACTTGATGAGATACCAGTGTAAAAGAATTGTGACCGTGTGCGTGTCATGCTAAAGAATGATGGGGTGATCCCAGTTACCACGTTCCCATGTGCCAGAGGCATGAATATGGGGTACCTACAACTAATATGGCATCTACAAAATGGACAACATCGCATCTCATACAACAATGCATTCGGTCAACGGATGGTCGTCTTGGCGGTTATACCTTCGAAGCGTGCAATTCGAAGCGGATCGAGACGTCGAGGGAAGTAGTCGTACACGTGTCGTCATGGATGTCATGGAAGTAGTGGTACACGGTCATAGTCATATACGTTCCGTAGATGAACTCGTGGTCTTTGACCATGGAAGGCGTTCACTTGACGAAATGCATCGGGAAGTAGTCGCCCTGGTCGGACCGATGTGGTCGAACAACATAATGGTCACGATAGTCAGGAGCAAGTCAACGAATGTACTCGGGGTTGCAGCTTGGCCATGGATTTACGGTGATGATTGCCGGCGAGGATGGTGAGCAAAGCAATGGCGGTTGCAACAACTGGAGAACAGCGGGCATGTGGGAATGGAAGGGGTCGCTCCTCACCTAGCTAGGTATGACGCGGCACTTGAGGGCGACTAGAGCGTTCGAGGCCTCATTCTCCATGGTCAAACTAATGTAGATTACTAGCGGGAGTGCGACTTGAGGTTAGGTCGGCCTGATGGTGGAGCTCCAGGCATGGGGGCAAAGGGGAGTTGGGACGACGGATCTGCTCACTGGGGACCAAATCCCCTCGGTCCCAGGAAATTCCGAGCACGGAGAAGGTCCTGGGCGCGGCTATGGCATCTCTACAAGGAAGAGAAGGGAGAGAGAGAGATGGACATGAGAGAGGGAGATTTCAAAGAGAACAAGGAGAGGGAAGAAGGAAAAGAAGGGGGAGAAGGAAGAAGTGACCTGGTGGTCGGTGCGGTGGAGCTCCACGCTCTAGCTCGAGCTGGCTGGGGCCTTCGCATGCGGGGGCGCGCTCGAGCGGCAAGGCGTGTTGGTGTGGGGTCACAAGTGAGGGCATTGGTTCTCGCCTACATGAGCGATGTGTGGTTCCAGTAGGGCCTTGGGCGCGAGCGCTCCTGTGGTCGCGCAGACGAAGGCCGCTGCGGGCCGGCGTGAGGCAAGGGGTGGCATGGGTGTTTGGCCAGGGGCGACACTGGGGAAGATCGGGGCCACTGGACGGGGCGCGAGGCGTGGTAGGCTTGGGTGCACTACAACAGCTGCGTCCTGGGCTCATGGTTTCGATGGCTCTGCGTGGGCTGGCTCGCAAGGCAAGGCTCACGACGGCAGGATCTCGAGCGGGCTCACGGGCACAGGATGAAGGAGATGGCACAACCGGTTGGCCCGATGAGGAAAACGATGTGGGCGGTGGCGCTGTCAGGAGGAGGATTGGTTAGCTAGGGTTGGGGTGGTTTGGACTACAGTTCGTATATAAATAGGAGATTTTGCTAGGTCTGACCGCTCCGATCTAAATCGAACGGTCGGGGTTAGATAGGTTAGGAAGTCCAATTGACAAATCGATCATGGTCTCGGGTAAAACGGGGTTGACCCGGATCCAGCATCACGACCAGCCAGTTCGGGTCCGGGGGAAGTTACAGGACACGGTTGCGGGCAGGTCAATACAGTGTGCAGAGGGAAAACCAGCAACCAGGAATCAGATTTTTAAACACCGAGAACGTCTCACGTTTGACCAGCTATAGTGCCACTATAGGTTTAAAGGTTCGGGTATCAAACAAACTCCGAATGCGATGAAATTTGGCAGGCGGCCTACCTACACACTATCAAGACCGCACGCCAAGTTCCAACCCAATCTGTCGTGGTTTTGTCATGGCAGATGTCCTCGTGAAAGGACTTAGTACTGGAGCCATCGCACCTTGGTGGCGACTCAAAGGGGTTGAGCAGGAGAAACACGGCGATTTACCCAGGTTCGGCCCCTCGTGAGGAGGTAAAGGCCTACGTCCTGGTTTGAGTTGTATTGATGTAGTTTCGATTACAAGGAGGGCGTAACTCGCCAAACCTAGCACTCGATGATTTCTAACCTGCCCTCCGCTTCCCTGGAACTCGCCCTTATATACAGGTCGAGTCCCTAGGGTTTACAAGGGTACTTTCCTTCCTACAAATCGTGACCTCAACGATCTCCAAGTCGCCATCTTCCAAAGCTTGGAGACCTTCCGGAAATTGTAAACCGCCACTCAACTTTGGGCCTTGCCAGGCCAAGGCCCGAATCACGCTCAGATGAGTCGCCTCCTTCGGGACCCGGCCCAACTAGGGGCGGGTTATTAATAGGTAATATCCCCAACATTAGGCCCCAGATTGACTTGAATTCTCTTCACGCCAATATTTTCTTTCAATTAAAGGCGATTCATCCTTCATCCTTCTCTGTACGTCAGAAATTTCAACCCGCCATCTGTCGTGGAAGAACTTAAATCGCCAAGCCATTTCTCGTTGGCATCTTCTTATCCCTTGGATTCCGGGAAGACTGACATAATCCCAACGGATCCTTTGATATCATTATCCCAAAATTTTTGGAGCGTCACTATAGCGAATCTTTTTATCCTTCGGCGGTTCCCGCTCACGGCGCCTCTATTCCAGCGCCTGCCCTGTTAAATAGGTGGGGGGGACAGGGCTGGCGCTTCCCACCTACCAGTCTCATCAATCTCCTCCCCATTATCACAACGCGGAAACCTTACTGCCTTCCGAGGGCTCCACCGCCGACCGCAGTTCCTGTCGTCGCCCGAAAGCTTCGGCGCCGCCCACAGATCTTTGCCGCCGTCAAACTCCGTTCCGCGACCGAGCTACTCGCCGCCATCGACCATCTCGTCGCCGTCGACCACCTCGCTGTTGCCAGGCACTCCGTCGCCGCCGAAGATCTCTGCGCTCGAGCAAGACTTTCGTGCTCCTCCAACAGCCTCCGTCGCCATCGACCACTTCCGACCGAAACCATCAGGTTAGGTCACCGCTCATTTAAGAACAAATCCCCATCCCTGTTCGAAGTTTCAACATCACCATGTTCTTGATGCCTTCGTGAATATCTGTCCTTGACTGATTGATGCTAATGACGACGAGATAGCCAATGTTTTTAATACCTTCATTTATCTGCCCTTGATTTGCATGTTTAGAACAATATTTCGTCAAACGAACGATATCACCTTATCCTGGTAGTAAATTGCCGTGTCCAGTCATTTTTCTCATGTTTTTGCGACTGTCCAGTAGATCCAAAGTTTACCGCTCATTGCGTAAAAGCTGTTTGTAGTGTTCACACTTCACCGTTTTGAACAAATGTCTCCGACGCTTTAAGACACAACTCTTGTGAGTAGCCAAACTTCGTAAGTCGCCATAGCAACCCGACCCGGATCTTTATATGGCGGGTCAAGATTTTCCCTTAGTCCGTGAACAAATTACTTGGTGAGTCAAATGAACTTATTTCACCCCTTACGGTAGATGTTCAAGGCGTATAAATTCACCCGTACTTTACTCCTTTGTAGCATGGGCACCGTCTTCAAAAGTGACTGGCTCCCTACCAAAGTCGACGACACCATACTAGAAGATTATGTCAAAACGGGCAACTTGGACCCTCAGAATGTTATCGGTTGGCGTACCGGGTTCGGAGAGGATCTCCCCAACCCCAAAGAATGGGAGATAGTCGTTTTCGTCAAACACCTTGAGCAAGGTTTTAAGCCGCCCGGATCAAAGTTTCTTAGAGATGCCATGTCTTTCATGAACGTCCGCCTCCAGGATCTGGGACCTAACTCGATAAGTAATCTATGTGAGTTCCAAGTGTTCTCTGAGGCTTACCTGCGGATTGAGCCCTCAGTTCCCTTATTCTGGCACTTTTTCCACTTAAATCGCCAAACGGAATTTCACAATGGCCCCAGCCTGGAACTTGGCGGTGTAAATGTTCAGCGCCGCAGGGATAGCCCGTTTCCCTCACTCGCCATGCCAAGCCATCCCAAAGGCTGGGGCGAGTCTTGGTTCTATTGTCAAGAGACCTCACCTGCAGGCGAAAACTAGCTTCTAGGCTAGAGGAAAGATCGCCTTCCAATGAACTTCAAGCTTCCGGACAAGCTCACTGAAGAGGAGGAATCAGATTTTATCCCAGTATTGTCCGGGTTAAGATCTTTGACAAACAACGGCCTTACTGGGGTCGACTTGATCCGCTGCTGGGTCGAATGGCGCATCCTCCCTTTGAGTCACCGGGATGGCCTAATGTGCGAATTTGATGGCACCTTAGACCATCCCCAATGTTATTTCCATATGGCTTTAACGGAAAAGGATATTGTCACCATCATCAAGAAGCTGACCGACGAGCCTGCGGGAAAATGCGGCCAAATCGGCCTCAAACCCTTCTGCAAAATTAATCCGGCGCCCAAGGTAAGCAATTTTAACCCGCCTTTTTTCTTTACTCCTTATGTTTCATTCGAATTGTGGCCTCTTATAACATATGTCATTCCAGAAAGGTGATAAATTTTGGTCCAAGAAACCCAAAAGGCCAGCCATGAAGCAAGCTAAGCCGCCCCCAAAGAAAAACAAGGGCAAGGGCAAAGCTGCTGTGGCCGAGCCATCCGAAGCCAATGAATCTCAAGTCGGCGACGCACCTTCAGAGGTAAAAACCTATCCTCTTTTCACTCGCGATCCGCTATTGTTAATTTTTTATTTATGTCTCTGCCTCTCTTGAATAGAATGAAGATAACGAAAGCCAGGAGGATTCTGTAGAGGTAATTTCTGTTTCCTCCGATTCATCCCCTTCTCCACCTAAGACGGCCAGGCGAATTTGTGGGAAAGTTCCCTTCTCACATCCGAATGCTTGTTTGGACCCAAATTTTCTACTGAAGAAAGCACAACATACTTCAAATCGGAAGACCCGAAGTCATTCCGGTGATCTGGTGTCCGGCTTACCAGCAAAGAACAAGAGGAAACCAAATGAGGTACCAATGAACAACACTCCCTCGTGTTTCTTTGGATCACATCTGTAACCCGCCAATATCTTTGACGTATAATTCTTGCAGAATTCTCCTCCTACATCTGGCGACTCAGTAATGTCGACACTTCCGCCAATGATTCGAGTTCCTGGGTAAGTCCTTTGATAATTTTACTTTGAGTCTGAGGGTGATAAATTTTCAGTCCTTTAATGCGTCTCTCCCCTCTTTTTAGGGCACAAGCGAAGAAGAGGAAGACCAGCGGGTCAACTCCTATCATAATTTCAGAGCCCATCAAAGAATCAGCGCCGATCCAAGATAACCTAGATCAAGACGAGCCTGAGGATCAAATGGATCGTCCTGGCTCGCCCAAGGAAACAATGGATGCCCCTAAGCCGCCAAGTCCATTGACAACAGCAGAAGACCCGGATGCTGTAATTATCACTGGTACCAGCTTCTCTAAACCGGCCACAACGGTTTTGTCAAAGCATGTGCCATCATCCTCTCAAACCATTCCTGAGTCTGGACTTTCCAAGGCTAAGCTTTCCGAATATGAACATCTGGAATTCAAAGAACTCTGCTCTGGTTTTGCAAGTCGCCTGGAGGCGAGTTATGAGATGGAGAAAAGCTTGCTCCGGATGCTAAAAAATAAACATGAAGTAAGCTTTGTTGTATATTATATTACTCCCATTAACCCCCAAGGGCCAGGTCATCAGTAAAAAGATGAGCCGGGTCTTGATAACTTAGAAAAACTTTCGACAAGTAACCCCCAAGGGCCGGGTCATCAGTAAAAAGATGAGTCGGGTCTTTGTCAACTTAGAAAAACTTTCGACCAGTAACCCCCAAGGGTCGGGTCATCAGTAAAAAGATGATCCGGGTCTTTGTCAACTTAGAAAAACTTTCGACAAGTAACCCCCAAGGGCCGGGTCATCAGTAAAAAGATGAGCCGGGTCTTTGTCAACTTAGAAAAACTTTCGAGCAGTAACCCCCAAGGGTCGGGTCATCAGTAAAAAGATGAGTCGGGTCTTGATGCTGTATAATTTTATCTAAAAAAATTATACATTAGCCCCCAAGTGTCAGGGATATTGCTTGCAATAGTTCTAAGACTTGCCATTTATCGTTTATTTCCATAGGAAACTCTTATTCAGCCTGAATCAGCACTTGGCGACTTGAAAAAACCTTATCTGATCAGCAAGATGCCCGAACCAATTCAGAGGAAAAGTATCAGCTGGTCTTGGCTGAGATGGAAAAGCTAAAGGCCTATTTAAAAAGGGCTCAAGCTGACCAAGATACTGCAACAAAAAGAGCAGAGAAAGCTGAAGCCAAGCTGGCTACTGTGCAACAAGAGCTATCTGGCTTGAAACGTCATATCTCAAACATGGCACAAGCCGTCTTTGGTAAGATACTCAAAACATTGATATTTGTTTAAACCAATAACTCTTATCTTGAGTCGCTGATTATCATTACCCCTTGCACAGGTCCAAGAACCGCCAATCTTCAGGATGATTGCGTGCTGATGCTGAAGGCGATTTACACGCTGATAGAGCAGCTGTATACCGGTAGGGTACTAACTGTTAAAGCAGCGATGGGCGCCAAGGAGCCTATAACCTCCATAAAGAAAATGCTTGGCCGCCTATCCACGCTTCCTCCCCAGATTCGCGAGTTGACACGGTCAGCCGCCCGGAAGGGAGTGCTGACTACATTAAGTCGCTGCTTAGCGTATGCTCCAGAGATCAACCCGGAAGAAGTAGCAGCGGGCTTTCCTCAACTGAAGGATGACGGGTCAGAATTCGTCGAAGAGGACTATCAGCGTGTCGTCAAGGACTCCCGGCTGGCGGCGACTCAACTTGCTGCAAGTGTGGACTTATCAAAATATCAGGCTCCTTATGATAGCAAGAACAAGAAGGTCAACCCGCCAACTTTTGTGACGACCAGCTTAACTCCACGGCGACCCAAGAACCCTTTTGACTTGGACGCAGATCTTTCATCAATCCTGGCCGATGAGGATGACTTCGCGGCTCTGGCCAAGTGCAACTGGGTACTGGGCGACTTGCAAATTGAGGTAGGCCAAAGCTCGCAGCAAAACGATCCAAAGGCGCCAGCAGAATAAACTTTATTGATTTGGCCCTAAGAGCCATGTAATAGGTCTCCTTTATGAATCGGTACTGCTTTTGTGATACTTTTGAAAAGAATCCTTATGTCGGCCTTAAGGCGATTTGAAATACTGGACCCGCCATTTAAAAATTCTTTATAATGTTTAATCCGCCATGCATGAAGTGATTTTGATCATCAACCTGTTTTAAGCTTGAAAAACATATGTGAAATCAAATAAATGATAACAAATATTTTCAAGATGAATCAGGAAAAAGGTTTGGAAAACCTTGTGGGAGTGCCAGGAAGGAAAATAAAAAATAGCAATATCATCGGCTCATAAGGTCGCGACAGGATGGGGCGAGTCAAAAAACTCAAGCGCCACCCTAAGTGATGGTTTCGTCGGCTCATAAGGTCGCGACAGGATGGGGCGAGTCAGAAAGCTCAAGCGCGCACCCTAAATGATGGTTTTGTCGGCTCATAAGGTCGCGACAGGATGGGGCGAGTCAGAAAGCTCAAGCACCCACCCTAAATGATGGTTTCGTCGGCTCATAAGGTCGCGACAGGATGGGCCGAGTCAGAAAGCTCAAGCGTGCACCCTAAATGATGGTTTCGTCGGCTCATAAGGTCGTGACAGGATGGGGCGAGTCAGAAAGCTCAAGCGCGCACCGTAAATGATGGTTTCGTCGGCTCATAAGGTCTCGACAGGATGGGGCGAGTCATAAAGCTCAAGCGCCACCCTAAATGATGGTTTCGTCGGCTCATAAGGTCGCGACAGGATGGGGCGAGTCAGAAAACTCAAGCGCCACCCTAAGTGATGGTTTCGTCGGCTCATAAGGTCGCGACAGGATGGGGCGAGTCAGAAAACTCAAGCGCCACCCTAAGTGATGGTTTCGTCGGCTCATAAAGTCGTGACGGGATGGGGCGAGTCAGAAAGCTCAAGCGCGCACCCTAACTGATGGTTTCGTCGGCTCATAAGGTCGCAACAGGATGGGGCGAGTCAGAAAGCTCAAGCGCGCACCCTAAATGATGGTTTCGTCGGCTCATAAGGTCGCGATAGGATGGGGCGAGTTAGAAAGCTCAAGCGCGCACCCTAAATGATGGTTTCGTCATAAGGCCGCGACAGGATGGGGCGAGTCAGATAGCTCAAGCGCCACCCTAAATGATGGTTTCATCGGCTCATAAGGTCGCGACAGGATGGGGCGAGTCAGAAAGCTCAAGCGCGCACCCTAAATGATGGTTTCATCGGCTCATAAGGTCGCGACAGGATGGGGCTAGTCAGAAAGCTCAAGCACACACCCTAAATGATGGTTTCGTCGGCTCATAAGATCGCGACAGGATGGGGTGAGTCAGAAAACTCAAGCGCCACCCTAAGTGATGGTTTCGTCGGCTCATAAAGTCGCGACGGGATGGGGCGAGTCAGAAAGCTCAAGCGCGCACCCTAACTGATGGTTTCGTCGGCTCATAAGGTCGCGACAGTATGGGGCGAGTCAGAAAGCTCAAGCGTGCACCCTAAATGATGGTTTGGTTGGCTCATAAGGTCGCGACAGGATGGGGCGAGTCAGAAAGCTCAAGCACACACCCTAAATGATGGTTTCGTCGGCTCATAAGGTCGCGACAGGATGGGGCGAGTCAGAATGCTCAAGCGCGCACCCTAAATGATGGTTTCGTCGGCTCATAAGGTCGCGACAGGATGGGGCGAGTCAGAAAGCTCAAGGGCGCACCCTAAATGATGGTTTCGTCGGCTCATAAGGTCGCGACAGGATGGGACGAGTCAGAAAGCTCAAGCGCCACCCTAAATGATGGTTTTGTCGGCTCATAAGGTCGAGACGGGATGGGGCGAGTCAGAAAGCTCAAGCGCGCACCCTAAATGATGGTTTCGTCGGCTCATAAGGTCGCGACAAGATGGGGCGAGTCAAAAAGCTCAAGCGCCACCCGAAGATGATGGTTTCGTCGGCTCATAAGGTCGCGACAGGATGGGGCGAGTCAGAAAGCTCAAGCGCCACCCTAAGATGATAATTCTCTCGGCTCATAAGGTCGCAACAGGATGACAAAATTGATCTTTAATGAAGAAGCCCCCAAGTCGGGAAGCATTTTAATTTTATTACTTCATAATGAAACTGAAAAACTTACAAAATGCAGAGCTTAGGAGCTCAAGTGTAATAAGGCCGCAAGTGGGCAATATTCCAAGGGCAAGTTGACTCAGCCTCCGTGGTTGGCCGGTTAGGCCGAAGATCCACCAGATAATAAGATCCGTTGCGAAGATTCTTGCTGACGACGAATGATCCTTCCCATGGTGGTGAAAACTTATGCATGCCAGCACGATCTTGTATCAACCGAAGAACTAAGTGGCCTTCCTGAAAGGTCCGGCTCTTAACCCGGCGGTTGTGATAACGCCGTAGATCCTACTGATAGATGGCCGAACGGGCCGCACCCAGGTCACGTGCCTCCTCTAAGGCGTCCAAGGAATCTTGACGCGCCAGCTCATTGTCTTGCTCCACATATGCGGCAACTCTAGGCGAGTCATGCCTTATGTCAGTAGGAAGAACGGCTTCTGCTCCGTAGACCAAAAACAAAGGGGTAAAACCCGTGGACCGGTTCGGGGTGGTCCGGATACTCCACAGCACTAAAGGCAATTCTTTGACCCAATATCCTGGGGTTTTCTCCAGGGGAACCATGAGTCGGGGCTTAATTCCTCGTAAGACCTCCTGATTCGCCCGTTCCGCCTGCCCATTAGATTGTGGGTGAGCAACCGCAGAAACATCAAGCCGGATATGCTCTCGGCGGCAAAACTCCTGCATCGCCCCTTGGGACAGGTTAGTACCATTATCAGTAATGATACTATGTGGATATCCAAACCGGAAGATCAGCTTCTTCAAGAACTTGACCGCTGTCTCCGCATCGCAATTTCCAATAGGTTCCAGCTCAACCCACTTGGTGAACTTATCAACCGCCACCAGCAAATGGGTTTTCTTGTTGGATGACATTTTAAAGGGTCCGACCATGTCTAACCCCCAGACCGCAAAAGGCCAAGTGATGGGAATCATTCTTAATTCTTGAGCCGGCACATGAGCCTGTCGTCCATAACGCTGGCATCCCTCGCACTGACGAACTATATCCTCTGCATCTGCATGAGCCGTCAGCCAAAAGAAACCATGACGGAAAGCTTTTGACACCAGAGAGCGTGACCCGGCATGATGCCCACAGTCTCCGGAATGAATGTCATTTAAGATTATGCATCCTTCTTCAGAGGAAACGCATCGTTGAAAGACTCCAAAGGCGCTCCGTATATATAACTCGCCATTGATGATCACCATGGATTTGCTGCGCCGAAAGATTTGACGGGCCGAAACTTCGTGTGTTGGTACCTCGCCCCGGGCGAGATAAGCCAGATAGGGAAGAACCCAATCCGGCGTGACGTGGAGAGCCGCCACGAGCTGAGACTTAGGATCTGGTATTGCCAACTCATCCTCCGATGGTAAAATCACAAATGGTTTATGCAAAATATCCAGAAAAACATTGGGAGGAACTGGCTTTTGCTGGGAACCAAGTCGTGAGAGGGCGCCAGCCGCCTCGTTGAGGCGCTGATCAATGTGGTCCACCTGATAACCATCAAAATGACCCGCCACGTCAGACACAGCTCTTCTGCGCCACCAAATTAGAGTCGCCAAAACACCTGACTCGCGTTAGATTCATCTCCTTGGCGAGTCGCAAGCCGTGAAGCAAAGCTTAGTATTCTGCAGCATTGTTAGTGCATGGAAACATGAGTCGGAGAACATAATAGAATTTATTTCCTTGAGGGGATACCAATACCACACCAGCCCCCGAGCCTTCCAGTTGTCTAGATCCATCAAAATAAATCGTCCAGTAAGTAAGATCAGGCCTGTCTTCCGGAGCCTGCAACTCCGTCCAGTCATTGACGAAATCAACTAAAGCCTGAGACTTGATGGCTGTGCGGGGGGTGTACTGCACGTGATGCGGCCCAAGTTCAATCGCCCACTTGGCAATCTGCCCTGTTGCCTCCCGATTCTGGATGATGTCCCCAAGGGGGGCAGAGCTAACCACTGTGATAGGGTGTTCTTGGAAATAATGCTTAAATTTCCGACTCGCCATAAACACCCCATACACTAACTTCTGCCAGTGTGGGTACCGTTGCTTGGAAAGGGTTAGCACCTCGCTGATAAAATACACTGGGCATTGCACTGGGTACTCCTTCCATTCCTCCTTTCTTTCAACAACCACTTCCACACTTACTGCTTTGGAATTTTCCGCAATATACAGAAGCATGGGCTCTTTTTCAGTCGGGGAGGCCAGGACCGGCGGGTTAACCAATTGTCGTTTCAAGGCTTCGAGCGCCTCGTCTGCCTCGTTTGTCCAAACGAACCAGTCAGATTTCCTTAGTAACTGATAAAGAGGAATCGCCTTTTCACCCAGGCCACTTACAAAGCGACTTAGAGCCGCAATGCGACCCACCAGTCGTTGAACTTGATTAACGTTTGCCGGCTTTCCAAGGGATGTAACTGCTTCGATTTTGTCCGGGTTAGCTTCAATGCCACGCTCCGACACCAGGAAGCCCAACAATTTCCCTGCAGGAACAACAAAAACACACTTGGTGGGATTCAGCTTCATCTGATATACCCGCAAATTATCGAAAGTTTCCTTGAGATCCTCCAGTAGCGTCTCCCCCAGGTGGGTTTTGATCACAATATCGTCGACATAGGCGTGGACGTTGCGACCGATTTGGCTGCGAAGGCAATTCTGGATGCAGCGCTGATAAGTCGCCCCCGCACTCTTGAGTCCAAAAGGCATGGACACATAGCAAAAAGCCCCAAAGGGGGTTATAAAATCTGTTTTCTCTTGATCCTCCACGGCCATCTTGATCTGGTGATATCCTGAGTAGGCGTCCAAAAAGCACAACCGTTCGCATCCTGCCACCGAGTCAATGATCTGGTCGATGCGGGGAAGAGCGAAGGGATCTTTCGGACAAGCTCTGTTGAGGTCCGTGTAATCAATGCACATACGGAAGGTACCGTTCTTCTTTAGCACCAAAACCGGGTTAGCCAGCCAGTTGGGGTGCAAAACTTCCACGATGAATCCGGCGGCTAAGAGATGGGCGACCTCTTCCCCGATCGCCTTGTGTCGCTCCTCGTTAAACCTACGAAGATACTGCTGGATGGGTTTTGCCTTTGGGTCAACATTAAGATGGTGCTCAGCGAATTCTCTCGGCACACCAGGCATGTCAGAAGGTTTCCATGCGAAGATGTCCCAATTCTCACGGATGAATTCGATGAGCGCGCTTTCCTATTTGGGATCCAGACCCGTCCCAATGGTGAACTGCTTGGATGAACCGCCGGGAACGAAATCGATTGTTTTAGTGTCACCCGTTGGTTTGAACTTGAGGGGCGACTCAGCATCTGTCGTTGGCTTCTTTAGGGGTGACATGTCCGCCGGGTCAACATTGGCCCGATGGTGTTTGAGCTCCTCTGCAGCGCAGGCGAATTCCGCATAAGCTGCGTCCCCTTCTTCACATTCCTTTGCAATCCTTCTATCCCCATCGACCGTGATGGGTCCCTTGGGACCGGGCATTTTGAGCTTAAGGTAAACATAGCACGGGCGAGCCATGAAGCGGGCGTAAGCCGGTCGCCCAAATAACGCATGGTAGGGGATTTTCAATTTGACCACCTCGAATATCAGTGACTCGGACCTGTAATTCTGCGCCGTTCCAAACGCCACTGTGAGTCTGACTCGGCCTATGGGGTAGGCCGACTTGCCCGGGACGATTCCGTGGAAAACCGTGGTTGAAGGCATCAGGTCCTTTTCCAATAGGTTCATCCTTTGGAAAGTGTCAAAATATAAGATATTAATGCTGCTGCCACCATCCATTAGCACTTTGGACAGGGTGTAGCCCCCAACTTGGGGAGCCACGACCTACGCTAAATCGCCAGGATTGTCAACTCTTGGCGGGTGATCCTCCCTACTCCACGACATGGTCTGTTCAGACCAATGGAGGTACCTGGGAAGCGCCGGCTCAGACACACTGTACGCCCGATGACTCACCTTCTTATCACGTCTGCAAGCATTGGTGGTGAAAACGTGATACTGCCCATTGCTTAACTGTTTGGGATTGCTGCGGAAACCTCCGTTGTCATCCTGACCCTGCGGAGCCCCCTGTGGGGGCGGCTGCTGAAAGGCTCCTGGCGGGTTATACCGCCGCTGATGGTGCACCGGATACTGGCCGCTGCTTGGCAGCGGGCCTCCCTGAGGCCCCTGTTCGGGAAAACCGCCGAAGGGGTTCTGTCGTTGGTTGGGTGCGGCAAACTGCTCCTGGCGTTGGTCCGGGTCATCGTTTTGGCTTTTCTTGATCGCCTCCGCCCGAAACTCCCGCATTACGAAACAGTTCTCCCAGGAGTGAGTCGCCGGACTGTCTGCCGTGGCATGGTGCGGGCAAGGGCCTTTGAGTAGCTCTTCATAGTTACACGGCCTCTTCCCGCTAAAGCCCCTGTTTTGCTTCTGGCGTTGGTTGCCACTGTTGGCGTTGGTATTGGCGACTAAATCCGAGGGCTCCTCTTGCGGTCTTCACTTGCCATTGGCTCCTTGATTGTGGCGGTTACGTCCCTGGAACCGGATATGATTTTTGGATGACTCACCCTTCTTGGGCGAATTAGCCTTACCGTCCTCACCAGGATCTTTGGTGTCATCCGCTTCAGCGTACCTAGTGACGGTGTCCATCAGCTCTCCCATGTCTTGGACCTTTCGCTTGAGTCGCCCCAATTTTTGCACCAAGGGTTCGTAATGGCAATTCTGCTCGAGGATCAACACAACCTGAGTCGTCGTAATACCATCTGACGAATGGATAATTTCCACAACCCGCCATGACCAATGGTGGGCCAACTCATCAGGGCGCTGAACACAGTGCTGCAGATCGACGATCGTCATCGGACGTTTGCAAGTTCCTCGGAAGTTTTTGATGAATCGCTCTTTCAACTCGGCCCAGGTCTGGATGGAGTTGGGAGGTAAGTTTGTCAACCAAGTACGTGCTGACCCCTCGAGCATCATCGTGAAGTATCTGGCACAAACTTCCTCATTTACGTCGAGCATGTCCATGGCGATTTCATAACTCTCGACCCACGATGCCGGCTCAAGGTCCGGGGTGTAGTTAGGCACCTTTCTTGGTCCCTTAAAATATTTGGGCATCCTTTCGTTACGAAGGGCGGGGGCCAAGCATGGCACCCCCACTCGCCCACCGCTCCCGACGAGAGGGGCCGGGGCGACTTGGGTGTTTGGGAGATCCCGGCCCGGTGGGTTCTGATGATCAGGCGGGTTTTCCTGAGGGACGGGTCGCGGCCCGTTGTTCACAGCGGGCTGGTCCTCTAGCCGACTCCTGGTGTAACTCGCCTAGGGAGTGGAATGCAGCCTATGTAGGCTATGTGAGAACTGGGTGTTTTGAACCACCGCCGTCTTCAACATCTCAATGGCATTCCTTGCTTCTATGTCGACAGGAGTGTTGCCGTGAATCGGAAGAGATTCCATATGGCGAGTTGCAGCAAGGACGTTGTCCACCGGGTTGGAAAAGTGGCCTTGAGGCGTCCGGAATCGGGGAATGCGATCCTCAGCCGTCTGAACCGGCGGGTTAGGTGGTTGACCCGGTCCTCCCCCTGGGGCGGCTCCCGCCCCAAGGGTTCGTGGAGTGTCGAACAGGCGGGTCGGGTTGAGATCATGGTGCAGGCGACCTTGGTGTCTCCGTTGATGGACGGCGTCGGATGCGCGCTGGTGTCTTTCGAGCCGCCAGTTGTCAGTATTTAAGCGCATCCTTTCGGCCGCAATTTGAGCTTGCCGAGTCTCGATCCTGGCGGACTCCACCTCGGCATCCCGATTAGCCTTTGCCACTGCCTCTCTAAGTTTCCCCAGCTCCGCATTTATCTCCTCCTGGTTTTCTGGTGTGAGGGGAGTCGCCATCAGCCTTGTGATCTCCGCCGCTAATTCCACCAGGACAGCGGCCGGGCTTCTAGACGTCCCGCCGGTTCCATCGCCTCCTGTAGGGTTTTGCGAAGGTTGAGTCGCCCCGCCATATAAATGGTGATCTGGCGGCGGGTTCGGTCAAGGACTTCAGGGTCCATGGCCAGCGACAAGCCCCCAAGACAATCCCCATGTAGAGACCGGATTGAATCTGAATCGCCCATGGATGATTCGTCATCAGAGTTGACTGGTGTAGTTTCCGGGGTCGCCGAGCGTTCTGGCTCCTCTAATCCCTGCGTGAACCCAACAAAGACCGGGCGAGTCAGATTTGGCGTCACTACTGGGTGAACGTACCTGGCCGGCTCGACGATGTCGGTGGAGATGTCCGGCTCAGGCACGGATGATCCGATCATGCCGATGAAGATGTTGATCTTGCCGAAGGGGACCCTGTAACCATATTCGATCGAGTCCGCTTCGCGCCCCCATTGCTGGTTGTCGATGTAGGTCTTCCCGCGGCGGCTCCGGGTCATGAGCCCCGTCGCGTAACTCCCAAACCCTGGTAGGGCTCCCTTTGAGAACTCAACTCCACCGTGCGTAGGCCCCACGGTGGGCGCCAACTTTCGTGGTTTTGTCACGGCAGATGTCCTCGTGAAAGGACTTAGTACTGGAGACATCGCACCTTGGTGGCGACTCAAAGTGGTTGAGCAGGAGAAACATGGCGATTTACCCAGGTTCGGCCCCTCGTGAGGAGGTAAAGCCTACGTCCTGGTTTGAGTTGTATTGATGTATTTTCGTTTACAAGGAGGGCGTAACTCGCCAAACCTAGCACTCAATGATTTCTAACCTGCCCTCCGCTTCCCTGGGACTCGCCCTTATATACAGGTCGAGTCCCTAGGGTTTACAAGGGTACTTTCCTTCCTACAAATCGTGACCTCAACGTTCTCCAAGTCGCCATCTTCCAAAGCTTGGAGACCTTCTGGAAATTGTAAACCACCACTCAACTTTGGGCCTTGCCAAGCCAAGGCCCGAATCACGCTCAGATGAGTCGCCTGATTCGGTGACCCGGCCCAACTAGGGCGGGTTATTAATAGGTAATATCCCCAACACAATCCGAGAAAGTTTTATACACACTTTTAAAAACAATATTTTAATGATGCGGCAGACGCGTGCGTGTGTGCTTGGTCTCGAAACGGTCAATGACAAAAACGGAGAGAACTGGCAACTACGAACGGATGCAAGTTTTGAAAACTGACGGCAACAAAGTGTCGAGGCAATGCGGATGATGCGCATGATGCGAGGATAAATGCGACAAACAAATAATCATAGGGAGGGAATGGAATAAAATGGGAATCTTCTGGAGCGTCGGTTCCGGGCTGTCACATTCCACAAACTTTATTTTTGAAAAGCTTTTTTCCAATAAAAGCCCATGATTTGCCCCTCTTCTAGCCAACACAAGGCCAAACTAGCCGGTTGGGAATATTGTGCGGTTGCGCATGGTAAACTGCACGGGAACAGGCTCCGCTCATCAACGATACATTTGGCGCCTCTTCGAGACCACGCGGTGACAAGACGTGACGATTACAAGCTAGACGAACACCATATGTTACGGCGGCCTATTTACCCTTGTGTCTATTCAACCGTTCGATCATGCACGAGTATTGCATGAAGCACACCCACCATGACAAATTCTTAGAAGGTATCCTGCGCGGCTTCAATGGTGCTCCGAGCCGCTACCGACGATGAGCAGAAGTTCACCATGCATGCCGTGGTGGACACCCATAGAAGGTTCACAAAACTGTTGGTGGTGTACACCAATAACCCGGTCTGGTTGGAGCACTCCATCGACATCATGGAGTTGTAACTTGCTAAGGAGAAGTACAAGGTGGTCGTGTTCGACCTCGAGTAGACACACGCTTGTTCTCGGTCTCGTCCCAAGGTCGTCGTCGCCCAGACGTGCATGCAATGTCGTCGTCTACCACTATTGCATGACCACAAGGCCTTGCGAGCGTTTTTCCAAGTTTGTCACCAACGATGTAAAGGTGCTCAAGAATTCTGGCATCGCCTGCCAGAATCTTGTTGACATCTAGGGCCACTACAAGATCTGGGGCAGCAAGAAGCATGAGAAGGACTCACTGGTTCACCTTGCCGAGGCCATCATCGACCCAACTACAGAGACATGAAGGATTCATGCAACAAGGACAAGCATGTCTGGCACCCGGCCTGGATGGAGAAACTTGAAAATGCTCACATCGTGTATCCGTCCAAGGAGGCGTACACGAGCTATGAGATATACAAGCGGATGGTTGACATGAGGAAGTTCCTCCTTCCCCAAAATGGCCACGGGACTAGCCGGAAGAAGAGCAATGGCAAGCGTCATCACAACAAGAAGTCGATGATTATATGCTTGTTTCTCGGAGTTTAGTATGGATTTAATTGCTTACTTTGGTGTGCGGAAATGTTATTTGTGTAGTCACTTATGTAATTTTATGATTAATTTGTTTATGTAATGTTGTTCTTACAAGTATATATGTTGATGTTCTGTAGACAGAGTGTAGATGTTGTGTGGTAGAGAAAATCACATCGCGCAAGGACTAAACAATGGAACCTGTCGGTGATGATTTCATCAATCGCACACAATTGTATACTAGCAATCGTTTGCTGACAACACACACGGCATGTTAACAGGAATTGTTTGTGTTTTTATCTGTCTTACCACACATTTATGATTACTAACCTGCCTGTCATGTATCACACACATCTTGTTAAGTTGAACCGTTTCTGTTGTGTTGGGTAATTGCAAACAGTTCATACGAGTGAACTGTATGCCGTATATCATACACACCTTGATCTGGCTCAATGTTTCTATTGTGTTTCCTAATCACAAACAGTTCACCCAAGCGAAATGTATGTTGTATATCGCACACACCTTCATCTGTCTGACCGTTTCTATTGTTATGCTGATCGCAAATAGTTCACTCGAGTGAATTGTATGCCACACATCGCACACTAAACTACAATATGAATCATTTTTTATGTCTCTGCCATCGCAAATGTTTTGTATATTTTGTAACATTTTATTACATCATCGTTTGCGATTAATGCATCGCACACAGTTTCGTTAAAGGGTAACTGATCGTAGTGTAGGGTTAGCAGCATCCTGCTGTAGTGCTACCTTCCTATGTGTAACTTTATTTTTCTTTATTTTTCTTTTGGATTTCTTTGGATTTTACTTGGGCTTTTTTGGATGCATGGTTTGGAAACTTGGGAGGATCATCTCTTCTTAATCTCCAAAGTGGCTTGTCATCCTCAAAACCTTCCCAAGACCATGTCATTTCTCATCTTGGACCTATCCTCATATTCTTTTTCTTGGGAATATTCCTTTTTCTATTAAAGGAATCACCCTATTTGCTCTAGGTTGTGAAGCAACCTAGATTTCTGTAACTCCCAAAGTTCCCAAATAATTCTCATAAATTGTTTGTGTCATATCTTCCGCAAATATGTCAAAATCCTTCCTTGTCTAGTTCAAAAATAATTCAACAATATTTGTTTTCCTATTCTCCCCTAAATGACACTTTGTGAAGGAAGTGTCATTTCTGTATTCTTGTTTGCCCTCAAACTTTCTGGACAATCTTTCCTATCCATATTATGGAATCATGCCAAAATTCAATTGGTTTGCCTAGTAAATATTCCTCGGGTATTTTCGAAGTTTTTTACAAAAAAGAACTTTGTGAAGGAGGTGCTAGCTAGGCATATCCAAATGATTTGAAATTTTGACATGACCTCAATATGCTCAAATTACCACTCTACATAAGATTTGAGCATCATTCCATCATCGATGTGAGCCCAGCATGAAATTTTCGTTTCTAGTGTGATTTTTAGTTTGTGAAGCAACTAAACTTTATATTGCTTCATTATTGCTGAAAATTTACCACGACATTCTCCTACCTATATAACCTACCTACACCAAATATGGTATCATTTCATTGAGCCAATATTTATCTAGAATTTTTCTTAGTTTCTGCCCAAAGAGATGCATTTTGAAGGAAGTACCATTTTTGTGTTACAAATGGTTGAAATTTTACAGTTCATCCATATGCCCAAATAACTCATCTCCACTAAGTTTCATCTCAACCCAATCAAACATGTGAGTGCTACTTCATATTTGGCATTTCTGTCCAGTGGGGTACATTGTAAAGCAAGTGTTTGTTATCTTCATCCTTTAGAGCTGAAAACTTGACAACTTGATAATCTTAGAGTATGATCACACACTGCCGAACCTCATCCTTCATCTCCAAGTATGTGTTCCCCACCCTAGTATTCCTATGTGTGTTTCTTTCCTCTTTGTCTCTCTTTGTTGAATGACCAATCCTCCTCACATAATTGTGCTGGCCAGAGCGCACCGCGTACAACGGTGTACACGGTGACTACGTGCATGGCATACACATACACGCGCTCTAGAAAGTGGAGCCCTCGGCCTCGACAATTTCCTCCGCCTCAAGATGTTGGGGAATGTTGCATGGGAAACAAAAAAAAATCCTACGCACACGAAGACCTATCATGGTGATGATCATCTATGAGAGGGAGATCAGATCAACATACCCTTGTAAATTGCTAAGTGGGAAGCGTTAAGAAACGTGGTTGATGTATTGGAATGTCTTCGCGATCCAAATCGCCACCGTCCAACGATCCGTCACGATCTAGCACCGAACGGGCGGCACCTCCGCGTTCAACACACGTACAGCTCGATGACGATCTCCGCCTTCTTGATCCAGCAAGAGAGAGGAAGAGCTAGCCGAATTCTACGACAGCATGATGGCATGGCGGTGATGATGGTGGAGCTACTCCGGCAGGGCTTCGTCGTGTCGTACCGATCTAGCTACGATGCGTCACGAAGTAGTGGATGGAGAGATGTTTGCACAAAGGCTTGAGGTCCAAAAACCCTCTCAAACCTCCACTATATATAGGAGGAATAAGAGGGAGGCTGCCTTGCCTCCTACTCCAAGTAGGAGGGCTCGGCCGAGCCAAGGAGGAAGGTCTCCTCCAATTTGGTTTGGTGGAGGAGTCGTTTCCTTCTAGTCCACCTCCTCTCCTTTTTTTCGTTCCTTTCCTTTATGTTTGCTTCAGCCGAAATAGCCCTATTGGGATGGCCTGACCAGCACACTACGGGCTGGTGCGGCACCCATGGGCATATTAGATCCTCTCCCGGGTGGGTGGCCCCTCCCGGTAAAACCGCGAAATCCATTAGTCACTCCCGGTACCATACCGGTAATGTCTGAAATCTTTCCGGAAGCCAAATGCAACAACCCTATATATCAATCTTCGTTTCCAGGCCATTCCGGAGACACTCGTGACGTCCGGCATCTCATCTAGGACTCCGAACAACATTCGGTTACCAACGTCAATAATTCAACTATACCGAAAACGTCACTAAACCTTAAGTGTGCAAACCCTGCGGGTTCGAGAACTATGTAGACATGACCGAGACACTCCGGTCAATATCCAAATAGCGGGACCTGGACGTCCATATTGGATCCTA
Organism: Hordeum vulgare subsp. vulgare; assembly: GCF_904849725.1. Taxonomy (NCBI): domain Eukaryota; kingdom Viridiplantae; phylum Streptophyta; class Magnoliopsida; order Poales; family Poaceae; genus Hordeum; species Hordeum vulgare. The sequence continues at coordinate 345,186,796 of NC_058524.1, read as the reverse complement.
CATATTTTACGAAGATCTTATCGGTTGAACCTCTATGTCAAGGATTCACACAACCCCGTATATCATTCCCTTTGTCCTTCGGTATGTTACTTGCTCGAGATTCGGTCGTCGATATCGCCATACCTATTTCAATCTAGTTATCAGCAAGTCTCTTTACTCGTTCCACAATACAAGATCTCGTGGCTAACTCTTTAGTCACATTGCTTGCAAGGCTTGTTTGTGATGTTGTATTACCAAGTGGGCCCCGAGATACCTCTCCGTCACATGGAGTGACAAATCCCAGTCTGGATCCATACTAACTCAACGGACACCTTTGGAGATACCTTTAGAGCACCTTTATAGTCACCCAATAACGTTCCGACATTTGATACAAACAAGGCATTCCTCCGGTGTCAGTGAGTTACATGATCTCATGGTCATAGGAATGTATACTTTACATGTAGAAAACAATAGCAACAAAATGACACGATGATATGCTACGTTTATAGTTTGGGTCTTGTCCATCACATCATTCTCCTAATGAGGTGATCCCGTTATCAAGTGACAACACTTGTCTATGGCTAGGAAACCTTAACCATCCTTGACCAACAGGCTAGTCAACTAGAGACTCACTAGGGACATTTTTTGTCTAAATATCCACACATGCATTTATGTTTCCATTCAATACAATTATAGCATGGATAATAAACGATTATCTTGAAACAGGAAATATAATAATAACTATTTTATTATTGCCTCTAGGGCATATTTCCAACACAAGAAGCCTCATAATGTCTTGGAGCTTCCCCGTGATCGACAAATCCCTTCTCTGCCCTGGACCCTTCCCATATCGCCGTTGTCAAGCTCCGACCGCCGTGTATACACTCTGACCTCGTCTGCCACCATCGCGCCCGGTCGCCCCCGTCGCCCAAAGGCTTCCCGAGCCGTCCCTGGCACTATAAGTAGTACTCCCGAGCTCGTCCGTAGCTCATCAACTTCTCCCAACCCCTCCCCGACAACCGGAGTCACCCCACCTCGTCTCTGCGTGCCGTTGGACGCCATGGCACCATCCCGCTCACCTAAATCCTGGTCGTCCGAGCTCTCTCTCCCCTCCTAACCTCACTAGTAGACTCCCTCAACCTCGTAAATCCTCCCCCAGCTCTTAGTTCATCGTCAGAGTGCATGGGGCCACGTCCTCTTCAAGTCCAACTGCTGCCTCTCCCTTCTGTCGCCGAGAGACTCCGACAAAATCCAAGCCTCCCCTGCACCAACAGACAGGTCGGACAGGTGCGGTGCCCCTCCCCGCGCACGCTGGTGCCCTCCCCTCAGTCAGAGGAAGCCGGAGGCACCGAGGGCCAACGCCAACCGTGCCTTTGCTTGCCTCCTCTGTTTCATGTCGGGAGGAAGAAGAAAACATGCGTGGGAGGAGAGATAAAAGGAGTGGGACCGCATGTCAGCCACTCGAGATTGGGCCCAACCGGCCCCGCTAACGTGGTAAGTGGAGACGGTTTTGGGTCAAATGTGGTTTCTTCTAAAGAAGTCGTACTCTAGTGTTCTTCGGGCGAAAATATGCTTTCAGTTCTTTGAAAGCATATTCTCCCGAAATTGCTTTCTACCTAAGCCGCCTAGGGCTGATTGTGACAAATCTTTTTACAGATTACTCCCTGTTTTTCAACTACCCGTATCTCCGTGACCGTAAGTCCAAATCAGGGGATTCCAAAGCCCACGTTCTAGTATCATCGATCCTGTCCTGTTGGTACAATTTTCACTATGTTGTCACACTGTGAAAATGAACATTTTTCCCTTGCCCCTATTCAGCCCCCTCCGAGAGACAAAGTTTTCTGACGATTCTTTCTGTGAGCTTCTCACACTTCTCCCCGGTGGTTCCTTAATCCCCACACAAGCCACGACAGACACTTGCATGATGGACTTGCAGTAGTCATTATTTTGTACTTTAATATTGAAATTAATTTGTGCTTGTTAATATTTTTTGAATGCTATATCAATGCTCACCTTTATGCCATGAATTTTGCATCTAGTTTGTTAAATGATCACTTGTTGATTTGTTTAGCATGTTCTTTTCTAGTAATTATTTTCTGATTCTAGTGATCATACTAAGTTCATCTGAAGTATTATTATTTATTATACTTGTGCTATTCATGATCATTGGTATGTCCGGCTCATTTGCATCTAGAGAATGATTTATTGTTGGTGATATGCTAAATGGTCGTGTTGTTCATCCATGTTCATTTTAATATCATGCTCTTATGCATTTTCATTTCATAATACTATTTTATTATGACTCATCTCATCCTCATTGAAGTTTAAGGAGACATTAATCACACATGAACACCTGTTGGCTGAGTTATAGTGCCCTCGAGTCGAGCTGACCAGTGCACACACACTTGCGTGTATGGGAAGGCCTGAGTGCAATCTATTGTCATGTCTCTAGCTGGTTCCTCCAACTAGGGAAAGTTATGTGCGTGTGCTACCCTGATCGGGTAGGAGGCCATAAGCCTTGTGTGCTTGTGTTGGTATTGAGCTCATGTCCCCATTTGGGATCGTTTCTATTTTGCCACAACGATGGCTGTTGATGTCCAGAGTGGCATCGGGGTATTTGTCGGAGTGGTCGGAAGATTGTCATGCAATAGACTGGTTTTGTAAGAATGCCACTGGACCACCCGAATGGGAGAACGAGGCCTTGGGTTCCGTGGTGTGGGCACAGTGTACTAACTCTAAGGAGTGTATAACTAACGATATCTGCGCCAATGGATATGGGACCAGTTCGTAGTAGGTCACACTATGGGTCAACAATAATAATAACCTACTTAATAAAAAAACCTGGTTCGATGAGAAAAGGAATTGGTTGTTCTTTATGTGATCATGAGAGGATCAAGTGGTATCATGGATACCGAGGTTGGTTAATATTTTGGTGTCATGTGGTAATCCCGGGTAAAGATCAAGCTCCTTGTGGTCATGTGATGATTACTATGGTATTGCAAATACCAAGCTTGATTTGACCCTGAGGTGATCATGTGATGCCCATGATGGTAAGTTGATACATGTGGTGTTACGAGGTAACCTCCGAATAGAGTAAGTTTAAACATACTTCATATCATCATGTTCATATGTTCATGCCATGCTTATATTGTCCTAGTGATATCATGTTCATCATTGCTTAAACATGTAAATGACATGCTATTATTTGTCCTGGTTGCTTTGGTTGATGTGAGCTTGCGAGTACATTCAAAGTACTCTCTTGGCGTGCCATGCCATTTTGCAGGTCATGCCACGATTGATTGCTTGTCGAGTTGACGAGCTAGGATAAGTATTCCAACCAGAGTCGCTGCGGAGTGGTGTTCATCACTCTCGTCATTTTTCTGCTGCTAGAAGTTATCCCGCTGCTTCGAGTTGTTCTTCTGCTAGCATAGAGCAACTTGAGCAGGCGTAGTGTCCCCGTGCCGATGTAATTCACTGTTATATCGAAACCCTTGTATCCCCGAGTATTTGTAATAAAGAGTTGATTTATTCTATGCCAAGCAGTGTCGTATTCCAGAAGACTCGATCTCTAGGCTGGATTATGGGGTGTTTCGGTCTCTCTAAGCCGGGGTGCCACACTATGAGGGTTGTGCGGGTGGGAACTACTTAGGATGCTAAGTAGTTTCTACGCAAGTGGGATGGGAAAATGCATTGTATCGGAAAATAAATGATTTCAAAGACTTCTCGAGAACCTTGTCGGGTGCCACTCTTTCTCGATGGAGATGGTGTTGAGCTAGGTAACCACTTGAGAAAGAAGTGGTGTACCGAGGCAAGTGAATGTGTTGCTTCATTAATGGATTGGTTTTAGTTGCGACCGTTACTACAACCTTATATGTTCGACCATGATAGCCCTTTATGGGCCGTGGCTTTGTTGATTACCTTGATCAATGCTAGCAGAGGGCTCGCATTTCTAGTGGTTGGGGAGCCACATCACTCTCTCGATACGGGCTCATGCTTGGTAGGGCGACCATGGGCTGTTTTCACAGACGCCGCGCACATTGTGGTGTCCCCTCAAGCATGGTACAATATTGATCAAGTCTTGTATGACGTACATCATGAGGATATGGGCCAACTAGTGGACTCTTTGTTTAGCATCGCCAGGGGAAAGGCATTGTTCAGGTGCTTACCTCGGGTATGTAATATACCACGAGTTGTGAATGACACGGAATTTCCCCGAGTCTTGTGGCTACAACGCGCAACCTATGCAAAGTGTAAAACTATTCGAATATCCATGTCCGAGGTCAAGGACAGTTGAATAACTGCTCTTGGGGTACATCCATTGTTCACAAACTCATGTGTGTGTGTGATTGGAAAAAGGTGATACCTGAGCTAAGTCAGATGACTTAACATGGTGATCGGACATGGGATATTCAACCCGTGCTTACATTGATATATATAGCTTGTTCATATGGATACCTGGAACTCCATCATGCATGCTTTTACAAGATACATTGATCCTGTCATTGCACTTAAAATTAGCTTTCGACAACTTACCTAGTTATGGCTATATCATGCATTGTTATTGCCATGTTCCAAACATGAGTTGATTGAAAGTACATTAAAAGTAGTCATTATCTTGCCACTGATTATTTTTTTGGCCAGGCATGAAAGCACATGATATTATGAAGAGTACGTTGGTATGTACATGCAAGCTAGGACATTTCCCAGTCAAAATGCGTCTAGGGTTATGGCAGATGGCATGGGTTCATGCTATCGTTGAAGATTTCCGCTATGAGATCATGAAGACTTGGCCATAAAGGCCATATATGAGTAAAATGGTATGTAATGGATGTTAGACTATTCTTATTTAGTTTTTATGTGTTCAGTGAGCATTGATCTCTGGGATCACTATGCATGTACATTCGGTGATCACGACTTATGAATTGGGGTCCCACAGAGCTGGTATCAGAGCCATCCTGACTGTAGGAAGCCCATAGTTAGCATGGATGTTAGTTAGGACAAAACTATTTGTCCATATCCTTCAAATCACTTACAAAACCTTAAATTTCTCACATCTTATAAACTTTCAAAGGAAGCGAAGATTTTTTTTCCTTAGCACTTCCACCCTTATTCTCTTGACTCTCCTCATCTGATTTTTCTAAACTTGCAAACGGTTGCTAGAACCCTTATGATCTTGACCACTGGATTCCTTGAAATCCTTGTGGGAAACTTGAAAGGAAGCAACCTTGCCAAATGATCACCTACATATTTGGAAGACAAGATTAGCAACGCTACGACAAGATGACACCAAGAGAAGATACCTTCTCGAGGAATGAGGACATAGAGACTTATAAGATAGTGACAACCTCTACACTGCCCAGAATGATGCAACATTAGCCTATGATGACCAGGGCATAAGATACGCAAGATCATCACTATTCGAGCGACCCTATATTTACCGTCCTTGTGTTTACAACTGATACGTCCATTTTGCATCATGTTTTCATGTTGATATTTATCGCTTCTTGGGATGTTATTTCACTTCACGGTACAACACTTATGCCTTTTCTCTCTTATTTTGCAAGGTTTACATGAAGAGGGAGAATACCGGCAACTTGAATTCTGGCCTGAAAGTGGAGCAAAGTTGAGATAACTATTCTGCGTAACTCCAAACGCCGTAAAAATCAACGAGGATTTTTCCGGATTTATAAAAACTACTGGGCCGAAGAAGCGCCAGAGGGGCGCCAGCGGTGGCCACAAGCCTGCACGGCGCGGCCACCCCCCCCCCCCCAGGCCGCGCCATGAGAGCTTGTGGGCAGCCTACTGGCCCACTAGCCCCCCTCTTCTGCTATATGAAGGGTTTCGTCCAGGAAAAAAATCAGAGAGGAGCTTTTTCGTGGATTCGCCGCCGCCACGAGGCGGATCTTGAGCAGAACCAATCTAGAGCTCCGGCAGGACGATCCTGCGAGGGAAATTTCCCTACCGGAGCGGGAAATCGTCACCATCGTCATCACCAACACTCCTCTCATCAGAGGGGACTCGTCACCATCAACATCTTCATCAGCACCATCTCATCTCCAAACCCTAGTTCATCACTTGTAACCAATCTCCGTCTCGCGACTCCGATTGGTACTTGTAAGGTTGCTAGTAGTGTTGATTACTCTTTGTAGTTGATGCTAGTTGGATTACTTGGTGGAAGAGTTTATGTTGAGATCCTTGATGCTACTCATTACCTCTCTGATCATGAATATGATTATGCTTTGTGAGTAGTTACTTTTCTTCCTGAGGACATGGGATAAGTCATGCTAATAGTAGTCATGTGAATTTGGTATTCGTTCGGTAATTTGATATGTTGTATGTTGTTTTTCCTCTAGTGGTGTTATGTGAACGTCGACTACATAACACTTCACCATTATTTGGTCCTAGAGGAAGGCATTGGGAATTAGTAAGTAGATGATGGGTTACTAGAGTGACAATAGCTTAAACCCTAGTTTAAGCGTTGCTTCGTAAGGGGATGAATTGGATCCACTAGTTTAATGCTATGGTTAGACTTTGTCTTAATTCTTCTTTCGTAGTTGTGGATGCTTGCGAGAGGGGTTAATCATAAGTTGGATGCTTGTCCAAGTAAGGGCAATACCCAAGCGCTGGTCCACCCACATATCAAACTATCAAAGTAACGAACGTGAATCATATGAACATGATGAAAACTAGCATGACAGAAATTCCTGTGTGTCCTCGGAAGCGTTTTTCCTCCTATAATACTTTCTACAGGCTTGTCCCTTGCTACAAAAGGGATTGGGCCACTTTGCTGCACCGTTGCTACTTTTGTTACTTGTTGCTTGCTACGAATCATCTCACCACACAATCACTTGTTACCGACAATTTCAGTGCGTGCAGATTTTTCCTTGCTGAAAACCACTTGTCAGATCCTTTTGCTCCTCGTTGGTTCGACACTCTTACTTATCGAAAGGACTGCGATTTATCCCCTATACTTGTGGGTCATCAAGACTCTTTTCTGGCGCCGTTGTCGGGGAGTGAAGCGCCTTCGGTAAGTGGAACTTCGTAAGGAAACATTCATATAGTGTGGTGAAATTTATTGTCACTTGTCATGATGGATACTAATACTTTGAGGGGATTGTTTGGGGTATCTTCACCTCAAACAGAAGCACAAATAGTTGCTCCTCAACCTTCTGAACCTACTGAAAATATTTTCTTTCAATTTCCTTCGGGTATTCTTGAGAAACTGCTGGCTAATCCTTTTACAGGAGATGGAACATCACATCGAGACATGCATCTGATCTATGTAGATGAAGTTTGTGGTTTATTTAAGCTTGTAGGTGTGCCCGAGGATGAGGTCAATAAGAAGGTCTTTCCTTTATCTTTGAAGGATAAGGCGTTGACATGATATATGCTATGTGATGACACTGGATCATGGGACTCCAATCGGTTGAAATTGGAATTTCATGAAAAGTTCTATCCTATGCATTTAGTACATCGTGATCGGAATTATATTTATAATTTTTTGCCTCGTGACAGAGCAAGCATCGCTCAAGCTTGGGGGAGGCTTAAATCAATGCTATATTCATGCCCCAATCATGAGCTCTCGAGAGAAATTATCATTCAGAACTTCTATGCTCGGCTTTCTCATCATGATCGCACCATGCTTGACATTTCTTGTACCGGTTCTTTTATGAAGAGAGATATTGACTTCAAATGGAATTTATTGGAGAGAATTAAACGCAACTCTGAAGATTGGGAGCTTGAAGAAGGTAAGGAGTCAGGTATAAATTTCACGTTTGATTGCGTTAAATCCTTTGTTGAGACAAATACTTTTTGTGACTTTAGCGCTAAGTATGGACTTGACTCTGAGATAGTAGCTTCATTGTGTGAATCTTTTGCTGCTCATATTGATATCCCCAAAGAGAAGTGGTTTAAATATCATCCTCCTTTAGAACTCAATGTAATTAAACCCACTCAAGTTGAAGAGAAAGTCATTGCCTATAATGATCCTGTTGATCCCAGTGCTTACATTGAGAAACCACCTTTCCCTGTTAGGCTAAAGGATCATTCTAAAGCTTCAACTGTGATACGTAGAGGCTACATTAGAACACCTACACCCCCTGAGCAAATTTGAGTTGAACCTAGCATTGCTATTATCAAAGATCTTCTGTCCGATGATGTTCAGGGACATGATATTCACTTCTGTGAAGATGCTGCTAGAATTGCTAAACCTCACGCTAGAGACAAACATAGGCATGTTGTTGGCATGCCTCTAGTTTCCGTTAAGATAGGAGATCATTGTTATCATGGTTTATGTGACGTGGGTGCTAGTGTTAGTGCAATACCTCAATCCTTATACGATGAAATCAAAGATGAGATTGGACCTATTGAGATAGAGCCTATTGATGTCACTATTCGGCTTGCCAATAGAGATACTATCTGCCCTGTGGGAATTGTTAGGGATGTTGAAGTCTTGTGTGGTAAAACGAAGTATCCTGCTGATTTCCTCGTTCTTTCTACCGCATAAGATAGCTTTTGTCCCATCATATTTGGAAGACCCTTCCTCAATATTGTCAATGCTCATATTGATTGTGAGAAGCAAACTGTCACTGTTGGCTTTGAAGGTGTGTCACATGAGTTCAATTTCTCCAAGTTTGGTAGACAACCTCATGAAAAGGAGTTGCCTAGTAAGGGTGAAAATATTGCCTTAGCTTCTATTTCCGTGCCTCCTACTGATCCCTTAAATCATATGCATATGGATGAAAGGGGTGATATAGATAGATTTGTCTTAGAACAATATCCTATTCTTAAGAATAATCTGCCTGTTGAACTGCTTGGGGATCCACCCCCACCAAAGGGTGATCCTGTGTTCGAGCTTAAACAGTTGCCTGATACTCTTAAGTATGCCTATCTGGATGAAAAGGAGATATATGTTGTTATTATTAGTGCTAGCCTCTCAGAGCATGAAGAAAAGAAGTTACCAAAAACTCTGAGGAAGCACCGTGCTGCTATAGGATATACTCTTGATGATCTTAAGGGCACTAGTCCCACTCTATGTCAGCACAAGATCAAAACTGATCCTGACTTCAAACCAGTTGATGATCATCAAAGGAGATTAAATCCTAAGATGAAAGAAGTAGTAAGAAAAGAAATACTCAGTCTCCTGGAAGCGGGTATTATCTATCATGTTGCTCATAGCGATTGGGTCAGTCCGGTTCATTATGTCCCGAAGAAGGGAGGCATTATCGTTGTCCCTAATGATAAGGATGAATTGATCCCACAGAGGATTATTACTGGCTATAGGATGGTGATCGATTTTAGGAAATTGAATAAAGACACTAGGAAACATCATTACCCTTTGCCTTTTATCGACCAAATGCTGGAAAGGCTGTCTAAACACACACACACTTCTACTTTCTAGATGGTTATTCTGGTTTCTCCCAAATACCAGTTGCACAATCTGATCAGGAGAAAACCACTTTCACCTGCCCTTTCGGTACCTTTTCTTATAGACGTATGCCTTTTGGCTTATGTAATGCACCTGCCACCTTTCAAAGATGTATGATGGCTATATTCTCTGAGTTTTGTGAAAAGGTTGTTGATGTTTTCATGGATGACTTCTCCATTTACGTCTTCCTTTGATGATTGCCACAACAACCTTGATCGAGTCTTGCAGAGATGTGAAGACACCAATCTTGTCTTGAACTGGGAGAAGTGCCACTTTATGGTTAATGAAGGCATCGTCTTAGGACATAAAATTTCTGAAAGAGGTTTTGAAGTTGATAAGGCTAAGGTTGATGCAATTGATAAAATGCCATACCCCACCGATATCAAAGGTATAAGAAGTTTCCTTGGTCATGCTGGTTTCTATAGAAGGTTCATTAAAGACTTCTCTAAGATTTCTAGGCCTCTTACCAATCTCTTGCAAAAGGATATTCCTTTTGTTTTCGATGATGATTGTGAGGAAGCCTTTGAAATACTTAAGAGGGCTTTGATAACTGCACCTATTGTTCAACCACCTGATTGGAACTTGCCTTTGGAGATCATGTGTGACGCCAGTGATTATGTTGTTGGTGTTATTCTAGGGCAAAGAGTCGATAAGAAGTTGAATGTTATTCACTATGCTAGTAAAACTCTAGACAGTGCCCAGAGAATCTATGCTACTACGAAGAAGGAATTTTTAGCAGTCGTGTTTGAATGTGAAAAGTTCAGGTCTTACATAGTTGATTCCAAAGTAACTATTCACACTGATCATGCTGCTATTAAGTACCTTATGGAGAAGAAAGACGCTAAACCTAGAGTTATGAGATGGGTTCTCTTGCTACAAGAATTTGATTTGCACATTGTCGACAGAAAGGGTGCTGATAACCCAGTAGCAGATAACTTGTCTAGGTTGGAGAACGTTCTTGATGACCCACAACCTATTGATGATAGCTTTCCCGATTAGCAATTGAATGTCAGCAATGTTTCACGTAGTGCACCGTGGTATGCTGATTATGCAAACTATATCGTTGCCAAATACATACCACCTAGTTTCACGTACCAGCAAAAGAAGAAATTCTTCTTTGACTTGATACACTACTTTTGGGATGATCCTCACCTTTATAAGGAAGGAGTAGATGGTGTTATTAGACGTTGTGTACCTGAACATGAACAGGGACAGATCCTACGGAAGTGTCACTCCGAGGCCTACGGAGGACACCATGCGGGAGATAGAACTGCACACAAGGTATTGCAATCAGGTTTCTATTGTCCCACTCTCTTCAAGGATGCCCGTAAGTTTCTCTTGTCTTGTGACGAATGTTAAAGAATAGGTAATATTAGCAAACTTCAGGAAATTCCTATGAACTATTCACTTGTCATTGAAGCATTTGATGTTTGGGGCTTTGATTATATGGGACCTTTTCCAAAATCCAATGGGTATACTCATATCCTAGTTGCTGTTGATTACGTCACTAAGTGGGTAGAAGCTATCCCCACTAGTAGTGCTGATCACAACACCTCTATCAGGATGCTGAAAGAAGTTATCTTCCCTAGATTTGGAGTCCCTAGATATCTAATGACCGATGGTGATTCACACTTCATTCATGGTGCTTTTCGTAAAACGCTTGCTAAGTACGATGTCAACCATAGAATTGCGTCTCCCTATCACCCTTAGTCCAGTGGTCAAGTAGAGCTAAGCAATAGGGAGATTAAACTGATTCTGCAAAAGACTGTCAAGAGGTCTAGAAAGAATTGGTCTAAAAAGCTTGATAATGCACTGTGGGCTTATAGAACTGCCTATAAGAATCCCATGGGCATGTCTCCGTACAAAATGGTGTACGGTAAAGCATGTCATTTACCTCTTGAGCTAGAGCATAAAGCTTATTGGGCAATCAAAGAGCTCAACTTTGATTCCAAACTTGCCGGTGAGAAGAGGTTATTTGATATTAGCTCGCTTGATGAATGGAGAACTCAGGCATATGAGAATGCCAAGTTGTTCAAAGAGAAGGTTAAGAAGTGCCATGATAAGAGGATACAAAAGCGTGAGTTCAATGTTGGTGATTATGTCTTGCTATATAACTCTCGTTTAAGATTCTTTGCAGGCAAGCTTCTCTCTAAATGGGAAGGTCCCTATGTTGTTGAGGAAGTATATCGTTCCGGTGCTATCAAGATCAACAACACGGAAGGTAATTGTCCGAGAGTGGTAAATGGGCAGAGAATCAAGCATTATATCTCAGGTACTCCCATAAATGTTGAAAGCAATATTATCAATACCATAACTCCGGAAGAATACCTAAGGGACATTTATCAGCCTGTTTCAAACTCCGAAAACGAAGAGGAATGTGATTCGGTAAGAAAACAAAGTCCAAAACTGTTCCAGTAGGAAATTTTCTTTGTTTTGGAATATTTGAAAAAATACAAAAATTGGAAGTAGTCCGGAAAGTGCGCGAGGAGGCGACAAGCCTGCACGACGCGAGCCCACCCCCTGGCCGCACCGTGAGGGCTTGTGGCCACCTCGTGCGCCTCCCGGACTCCGTTTTTGTGCGGGGTACTCCTTCTAGTCTGAAAAAAAAATCATTATATATACTCCCGTTTGGTCTGACCCCTGCATCACGCAGATTTCCTCTGTTTTTCGTTTCGAGCCTGTTTCTGTTGCAGATCTAGATCGCTATGACTTCCCCAAAAGCTCCGAAGGACAAGATCTTCGAGAAGTCATCAATCCCTACCTCATGGGAGTGCTGCAACACCTTCAATCTATCGAGATGTGTGAGGGGATGTTGCACATCCGTGATGTTGAGGGGCTTAAGAAGACCGGAAGCGTGGAGACGTGGCTCGAAGCAATGGAGCAACAAGTCTTCAAGTGCCAAGGGATGGTGGAACGTGGACTCAACGCCAACCACATGATGATCACGGAGTTCACCAACAAGCACAGGATTGATGCCAATGACATTGGGAAGAATCTCTCCAGGCTCTATGACAGGATTGACCAACTCCAGGCCCAGATCTATGACCTGCAGAACCAAAACTATGAGTATGAGTATAGATTTAAATCAATACGGTTGGCTGCATATTTTAGGATTCCGGAGACTCGTTCATCTTTCCATGATGGAGCACCTATGCCTTAGAAGACGGAGGATCAAACTCATGTTGCAACAACTCCACCATCACCACCAAAGGAAGACAACTGAGCATTGGTATGGGCAATCCCCTTGGCTTGTGCCAAGCTTGGGAGAGTTGCCCCGGTATCGTATCACCATCACATCTTTTGCCTTTACCTTTGTTTTAGTTTTCCTTTTCAGTTTTCTCTGTCTATAGTAGATTAAAAGTCTTAGTGTTTTAGTCTTGAGTTTTGCTTTGTGTCATCCCCGATGTATTCGAGCTCGTGAGCAATATAATAAAGAGTGTCTTAGTTGAAGGGCTTTGCCTCTTGCCATGATCAAAAGAGTGAGAATAGAACAAAAGCATGAAAGATCATGTAATGATCTTATGGGAAGTGATGGCTTCACATATAAAAAGAATGAGGATTGAAACTTGTTGAGGGTAGGCAAACATAGACCTTGGTCATGGTTGCAATTAATAGGAAGTGATAAAGAAGGAGAGGTTCACATATAAATATATCATCTCTAACACCATCTATGATTGTGAACACTCACTAAACTATTGCATGCCTAGAAGTAGATGTTGGACAAGGAAGACAGCATAATGAATTGTGTTTGCTTGGCTCCGAACAATGTTATATGATTAGATATCCCTTAGCATGTGACGATTGCTTCCACCTCACTTTAGCCAAACCTCCCTCACTAAGTAGAGATACTACTTGTGCATCCATAAACCTTCAACCCAGTTTTGCCATGAGTGTCCACCATACCTACCTATGGATTGAATAAGATCCCTCAAGTAAGTTGTCATCGGTGCAAGCAATAAAAATTGCTCTCTAATATGTATGATTTATTGGTGTGTGGAAAATAAGCTTTGTACAAACCTGTGATGAGGAAGACATAAAAGCGACAGACTGCATAATAAAGTTCTTTATCACAGGAGGCAATATAAAGTGACGTTCCTCCGCACTAAGAGGACACGCATCCAAACCTCAAAAGCGCATGACAACCTCTGTTTACCTCTGCGAAGGGCCTATATTGTACCTTTACTTTTTGCCCTTGAAAGAGTGATGGTGATCTTCACCAATTCCCTATTTTGCCTTTGTCTTGGCTAACGTCATATGCTTGGGAAAGATTTATATTCATATGTCAACTTGGAAGTAAGTATTCATGAATTATTATTGTTGACATTACCCTTGAGGTAAGCAGTTGGGAGGGAAAATTGTAAGCCCCTATCTTTCTCTGTGTCCAGCTGAAACTTTGATCTCATGAGTACCACGTTAGTTGTAGCAATTGTAGAGAACGAAATAATGATTGAGTATGTGGATTTGCTTTACAAGCTCTTATTTGACTCTTTCTGATGTTGTGATAAATTGCAATTTCTTCAATGACTAAAGTCTATCGGTTGTTACTTCTAGGTAAGGTTCTTGATCCATGCTTTACTTTGTGAAGGAATTATCACTTTAGCATGAGAGATTATATGTTGGTATTGCTTTTCTGATCATGATCATGATGCATGCATGTTCGTATCTTGTTTTGTCGACACCTCTCTCCCTAAACATTTGGACATATTTATTGAGCTAGGCTTTCGCTTGAGGACAAGCGAGGTCTAAGCTTGGGGGAGTTGATACGTCCATTTTGCATCATGTTTTCATGTTGATATTTATCGCTTCTTGGGATGTTATTTCACTTCACGGTACAATACTTATGCCTTTTCTCTCTTATTTTGCAAGGTTTACATGAAGAGGGAGAATGCCGGCAACTGGAATTCTGGTCTGAAAGTGGAGCAAAGTTGAGATACCTATTCTTCGCAACTCCAAACGCCATAAAAATCTACGAGGATTTTTTTTCCGGATTTATAAAAAATATAGGGTCGAAGAAGCGCCAGAGGGGCGCCAGCAGGTGGCCACAAGCCAACACGGCGCGGCCACTCCCCTAGGCCGCGCCATGAAGGATTGTGGGAAGCCTGCTAGCCCACTAGCCCCCCTCTTCTGCTATATGAAGGGTTTCGTCCAGGAAAAAAATCAGAGAGGAGCTTTTTCGTGGATTCGCCGCCGCCACGAGGCGGAACTTGAGCAGAACCAATCTACAGCTCCGGCAGGACGATCCTGCCGGGGAAACTTCCCTCCCGGAGGGGGAAATCGTCGCCATCATCATCACCAACACTCCTCTCATCGAAGGGGACTCGTCACCATCTACATCTTCATCAGCACCATCTCATCTCCAAACCCTAGTTCATCACTTGTAAGCAATCTCCGTCTCGCGACTCCGATTGGTACTTGTAAGGTTGCTAGTAGTGTTGATTACTGTTTGTAGTTGATGCTAGTTGGATTACTTGGTGGAAGAGTTTATGTTCAAATCCTTGATTCTACTCATTACCTCTCTGATCATGAATATGATTATGCTTTGTGAGTAGTTAATGTTCTTCCTGAGGACATGGGATAAGTCATGCTAATAGTAGTCATGTGAATTTGGTATTCGTTCGGTAATTTGATAGGTTGTATGTTGTTTTTCCTCTAGTGGTGTTATGTGAACGTAGACTACATAACACTTCACCATTATTTGGGCCTAGAGGAAGGCATTGGGAAGTAGTAAGTAGATGATGGGTTGCTAGAGTGACAGAAGCCTAAACCCTAGTTTATGTGTTGCTTCGTAAGGGCCTGATTTGGATCCACTAGTTTAATGCTATGGTTTAACTTTGTCTTAATTCTTCTTTCGTAGTTGCGGATGCTTGCGAGAGGGGTTAATCATGAGTGGATGCTTGTCCAAGTAAGGGCAGTACACAAGCACTGGTCCACCCTGTTAGAGCATATATCTCCATATGTGGTTTTGGTAATTGATGACAATTCCTCTGGACTAATGGTTGCCTTAAGTTATATTTATAGGATTTGTCCATAGGCACTTCTTGAAGTCCATCTGTTGGGTTCAAGGAGTTTATATGATGACCAAGGTGGTATTCAAGGTATTATCCAAATAATGGTCATAGAGACACAAGGTTGATCAAGATCGTCAGACAAAGAGTAAATCAAGATGATCAACACACAAAGCGTACAAGATGTACCGAGAGGGATCAAGTGATCCCATGGTATGGTAAGCATTGTCCAGTACGTATTTGTGTACTAACCCATGGTCTTCTTGAGAGTTCTATGTGGGGTTAGGTGTGTTTCCATGGGCTTGCGTCAAGAGGAATATCTCATACAACTCATGGAGGATGACGTCAAGTGATGTAAGATGGTGGCAATGGACTTGTGAAGATATGATGAAGAGCGGCTCACCCATAGTGTGTATGGGGGAGAAATCAACTAGTCTTCATCAAGCCAACGCAAGCAAGAGGAATATCTCATACAACCCATGGAGGATGACGTCAAGTGATGGAGGATGGTGGCAATAGACTTGTGAAGATATGGTGAAGAGCGGCTCACCCATAGTGTGTATGGGGGAGCAATCAACTAGTCTTCATCAAGCCAACGCAAGCAAGAAAGGTGGTACATCTTGAGGAAGCCAAGATCATCGTCATCTAGCTCAAGAGGACGAGG
Organism: Hordeum vulgare subsp. vulgare; assembly: GCF_904849725.1. NCBI lineage: Eukaryota > Viridiplantae > Streptophyta > Magnoliopsida > Poales > Poaceae > Hordeum > Hordeum vulgare. The sequence continues at coordinate 345,170,721 of NC_058524.1, read as the reverse complement.
TGCAAGTTATAGGTTTGCCCTTGATAGGTTTTCTCTTTTAGGATAGATTGTCGTACTGTCAAGGGGGGCTCTCAAGTGAGTAGCTTGATCGTATCATTTGTTGAGAGCTCAAACCATTTGCATCCTTGCATCATACTTATTGGTTATTGTTTGGTGTTTCTCTTTGTGAGTTTTATAGCTTATGTTCATCTTCGTGACAAACTCGAGTTCATCGAAAACGGATTCCATATGCATCTTCTATGATGTTTTCGATGTTGGGAGTTTTTACCGGTCTTATTCCAAGAAGGGTTCTCACCATTTTCTTATGGGGCTTTTCTCACTTGCTTCTTATTGATATTTCTACAATATTGTGTTACCCCATGTCGTTATCTTTCCAACAAACTTGGTTTCGTTGAATTCGGAGTTCGTATGCGAAAGTTACAGCAGTTTCAGTATCCAGCGGTAGTACCGCTCCTGGTGCCAGCGGTAGTACCGCCCCCGGAGTGCTAGTAATTTTTTACTACCGCTCCAGGAGCGGCAGTACCGCTCCGTCGGACTGTTTTTTGCATACTTTTTGGCCTCAGCATGGTTGGTGAACCTACCGAGCGGTAGTACCACTCTGTGCGGGCTGTGAGGCTTAACGGTTGGATTTTTCCCCACCTATAAAAGGTGGTCTTCTTCCCCATTGAACCGTATCTCTTTAGCTCGTGTTCTTCCCCCATTGTTGACCTTCTTCGAGCTTGCTAACTCTCAATCCCTCCAATTATTCTTGCTAGTTCTTTAGGGAAAAGAGAGAGGAGATCTAGATCCATATTTCCACCAATCACTTTCTCCTCTAAGTGAGGTGAACCCCTTGGGTCTAGTTCTTGGAGTTCTTCGTGTTCTTCTTCGTTCTTCCTCTCATTTTCCTCGCTAAAATTAGTTGCTTTGGTGGGATTTGGGATAGAAGGACTTGGGCACTCCGTGTGCCCTTGCCATTGCATTAGTTGCATCGTTTGAGTTCTCCACGGTGATACGTGGAAGGGAAGTTTGAGAAGCTTATTACCTTTGGTACTTAGTACCCTAGATATTGTTCTTCGTGGATGCTTTGGCGTCCTAGAAGCTTGGTGGTGTCTCGGAGCTCAATCATTGTGGTGTAAAGCTCCGGGAAAGCGTCGGGGTCTCCAATTAGGTTGTGGAGATTGCCCCGAGCAATTTGTACGGGTATCGGTGACCGCCCCCAAGGTTTGCCATTTGTACGGGTTTGGTGACCACCCTCAAGGGTCCCTTAGTGGAATCAGGGCATCTTGCATTGTGCGAGAGCGTGAGGAGATTACGGTGGCCTTAGTGGCATCTTGTGGAGCATTGTGCCTCCACACCGCTCCAACGGATATTAGCATCCGCAAGGGTGTGAACTTCGGGATACATCATCGTCTCCGCGTGCCTCGATTATCTCTTACCCGAACCCTTTACTTATGCACTTTACTTTGTGGTAGCCATATTGTTTAATGTCATATATCTTGCTATCACTTAGTTCTCTATCTTGCTTAGCATAAGTTGTTGGTGCACATAGGGTGAGCCTAGTTGTTGTAGGTTTTGTGCTTGACAAATTAAACGTTAGTTTTATTCCGCATTTGTTCAAGCCTAAACCGTAATTATTTTAAAGCGCCTATTCACCCCCCTCTAGGAGACATCGATGTTCTTTCAATTGGTATCAGAGCTAGGTCTCTCTTTATTAGGTTTAACCACCCAGAGAGTAAGGATGTCGACTAGGGGTTTAGGATTCACTGACACTCTTAGTTTCGATGGCACAAATTTTGATGTTTGGGTAATTTGCATGCTTAATCACTTTCGGGTCTTGGACCCAAATTTAGAGCGAATTGTAGATATGGGTTTTTCTCCTCCAAAGGATTCTCAAAATATATCTTTAGAGGATGAGAAAAACTCTTATCTCAATGCTCAAGCTTCTAATGTGCTTTTTGATGCTTTGAGCAATGTAGTTATATTTCAACTCATGCCATTCCGGGATGCTCATGAGTTGTGGACAAAGCTTCAAGATAAATATGGTATGTCCAAGATTTGTGGGAATGATTGTTATCCCTCCACCTCCGGTCGTGTGGTCTTCTCAACTTCATCTACTTCACCTACATGTGGATTGCCACAAGGTAATGATAGGGTGAGTAGTGGTGATCATTGCAACGATGATAGTGGGTTTATTGTTGTTGATCCTTCATCACTATATTATTGCAATGCTTCATCTTTGGGCATTAACACTTCGAGCACTCTAAATGTTTTACATGCTTGTGATGATAGTCCTTGCATATCATGTAAAAACTGCTTGACTAAATCTCATGATGATATGCTTCCTATATCTTGTTGCCATGATAAAAATGTATATATTTCCTCGAGTTGTTGTGCTAACAATGTAGAGGAAATTCATCACTCCATGGAAAAATATGTGGCCTTGAATGATGCTTCAAGGGATCCTACATCATCATCTATTGTGACTCACTTTTGCCTTATGGCTAAGGCTTCAAAGGTATCTCCTACTTTGAATCCCAATATATCTCATGATGATGATGTTGATGATAATGGGGATGAGAATAATGATGAAGAGAGTGATAATATTGCATCCTTAAAAATTAAGGGTGAAATGATTTTTAAATCTCTGTATAAGAATAAACTTGCTTGTTCCAACTTCTGGGAAATCATGTCTATTGCCACTGAGGGCAAGAAATACATTGAGGAGTTGGAAGCTCATCTCGAGGAGCATGAGGCCACCATTGAGACAATGGAAGGTCATAAGCGTGAATACGCAAACGAGATCGCGGAGCTATCTCAAGCTCTTGAAAATGAACAAACCACCAAGGAATCTCTTGAGGAAACCTTTGCTATAGAATTATCTAGATTAAAGGAATCCCATGATAGGGCTCTCGAGGTGGCTAATGATTTTAGAACTAAAAACGATAAGCTTGAAGTTGCACATGCTGAACTCGTTGAGGACTATGAGCACCTCGAAAATGGCTCAAAGGCTATTAAGAGTTCGCTCATCGAACTCACCGAGTCTCATGCTCAACTTGAAGCTTCATATGCTAAAGAGCTTGCAAAGTTTCCTTCTCCTCTTACTGTTAATAATGATGCTTGTGATACTAATTCTACTTCTTGTGAAGCATCCATTTTAAAGGAGAATGTTGAGCTAAGGGCTCAACTCGAGTTGCTATCTAGCAATTATGGGAAATTGGAAGAAAGTCATGTAATGCTCACAAGCTCTCATGATGATCTTCTAGTATCCCGTAATGTGCTCAAATTAGCTCATGAGGCTATTACTACCAAGATAACATCGTGTGAGCCTCATGTGGACATTAGCACTACTTCTAGTCAAAAAGCTATATTGACATGTGCTAGTCCTCGTAATTCATCTACTCACAATGTTGCTACATCTTGTGATGAATTACTTTCCATGCCTTGTTGCTCTAACAATGAAGCTTATACTTCCTCTAGTACTTGTGTTGATACTAACCATGTAGAGGAAATCAAAGAGCTCAAGGCCCAAGGCACTTCCTTGAAGAAAGACTTGGAAAAGAGTTATGAAGGAATGTCCACACTCAACAATGTCTTGTGTGGGCAAAAATCCCCAAATGACAAATATGGACTTGGATTCAATTCCAACAAGAAGAATAAGTCCAAAAGCTTCAAGAAGAAGGGCCAAGAACAAGTCAAGAATTCAGCCAAGATTATTTGCTTCAAGTGCAAAATTGAAGGGCACCATGTTAGATCTTGTCCACTAAAGAAGAAGCCCCAAAGTCACAAGCAACAAGGGAAGAGGCCACAAGTTCACTGACATACTCAACTACAAGTTGAAGAAAGGCCCCTTCCCAGGAAGACCCAAGCCAACACTCCTCATGTTGAGAAATCAATAGGGAAGAAATTAAAGGGTAGATGTTGCTACTTATGTCGTGAGAAGGGTCACTTCGCTTCTTCTTGCACGAGAGGTAATTTATCCAACCCAATCATTATTGATGATATCTATTCACTTGGGAAGGATAAGGTTGGCAATGTGTTTGCCAAGTTTGTTGGTACTCAAAGTGGTGTGAAGAAAAGTACCATTTGGGTTTCCAAGCCTATTGTGACTAACCTCTTAGGACCCAACGTGGTTGGGGACCAACAAGCTCAAACTTGATCAATAGCTGTTTGTGGAAGACATTAGAGACTTGGATACATAATGAAGAATTAAAGGGGTCTTCATCATTCATATTTTCTCAAGCCAAGTCATTTAGATTATCGAGTTTATATCTTATATCAAATGTGCCTCCTTACGGTAACTTGTACTTAAACTGTTTACATTGTTAGTTTCTTGCCCCTTTGCATGTTGTGGTTTTGTACCTTGCATGTGTTTGTACATCTTGTGCTTCCAACTTGCTTATGTTGAGTAATCGAGTATGTGTATGTTGGTTTGCATATCATGTACATGTGGGTCTTGTATTGAGCCTTTTTGCATCTTGTTTGTATCTTTGTTGGCTCTTGTGAGAGATTAATGGATTATCCCATTGTGGGGGAGTGATGTGCTTTGCACACCTCACAATCCTATAAATGTGTGTATACATGGGGAATACCACTTAGCATTGATATTTCAAGATTATCTAGTTTCTATGTGGTATGTCTTACTCATGAGAAATTCAAATTCTATATGGTCCATTAATTATCTCTTGTTGGTTTTAATTTTCCACTTGTTAATATTGTTGGGTTATCATATTATGGGGGAGTAATATGCTATGTGCATATTACAAGCCTAGAGAAAGTGTACATTTGAGGTATTGCCACCTAGTGTTGATATTGTAAATTATCTTGTTCCTAGGTGGCATGTTTGCTCTACAAGTGTCATTTGCTTGCATTTTACGGGTAAAGATGATCTTGGAAATATTTGTGATCTACCAATGAGTATCATTTCCAAAATACTTCTTGTCCTTGACAATTGGTATTACCATCATGTGGTAGGAATTGCTAATCGTCTTTACATTGGATTTTGTGTTTCGTTTGTCTTCCTTGCCTCTTGTGGATCTATTTTAACATGTCTAGTGTTTTTATAGATATAGAGAAAGTGATGATCCCATCTTGTGCATTTTGTATTTAAATGCAAATTCTATATAATGCACGTCCCTTGGGGGAGCTATACTATTTTATTTAGAACACTCTCTTTATTCACCCATCATAAAATCTTTTGATCCCCATCATGTGTGTGTTGATGGGAGGCAAGTCTTGCTCTTTATGATGCTTTGTGCCATCATGAAAATTTGTCGAGGGTTTGGTTTGTTGGAACCTAGCTCTCTTTTGGAAATTAGATACCTCGTGTTTGTTTTCCTTCAATTGGTATCTTGTTTCCTTTTATTTGGCATGTGTCAATGGATATCTCATTCCTTGAGGTATCTTTTAATTGATATCCTTCAAGTGATAGTTTTTTTGTTTGGAATCTTATTATCACTTGATACCTTGTCTTTTGGTGACTTATCAACTTTGTGTTGAGTTGATTCTTGAGAGTCTTGAGCATGCATATCTACTATATACAACTTATTTTGCTTGCTTTCTTTCTTTGACCCAATATATAGGGGAAACCCCACCTTGTCATAAATTGGCTAAAGTGTGCATGAAATTCAAATTCATATTTATATGCACATATGTATGTGGAGTTTGTCCTATGTATTGTTGGTTTTCTAACTCTTTGGTCTCAATGAGTTTGGGCACCATTTTGTTTGTTTTGCTGTTCCAGGAACAACTGGAGATGCATTGGATGCTCGGCTCACCTATAAGGAAGGTGTTGAGACCATGTGATTATTGGAGCCAAGTAAGGATGATCAAAGAACAACTATCTACTACATCAATCCAATGTTGTCTCGGTAACAAGTATCCACTTCATGCATTCTTTTCTTGCAAAGGCCCCAACCTGTGTTTTCTTTTCCAGGTTGCATCATGGCATGAATCTCTTGATTCGTTCTTGTAGTACTTGTTTCCTTTCTCAAAGCATCCGAACGATGATGTCTTACTACTAGTTGGGATGTCTTTGATGTTCGTATGTTGGAAGTTCATATTGTACAATAAGAAAATATTAGGCCATGTGCTATGCTTCCAAGCAAAAGATCTTATTGACATATTTATGACTTCCTTTTGGATATCTAGTTTGTTCCTTCTTGTAACCATTTCGTGTGTACATCCTTCTTTGTGGAAATATATCATTATGATTGTCTTCTACATAGAATCTTTTACACATGAGAGAAGTTACATCACTAATTGATATCCTCTTTTCTTTCACGTCCACCGTTGCATTTCCTTTTTCAGTTTTTGGTGGCTTCGTGAAAGGATTTGTCTTGAGTGCGTATCTTATTTTCCTACATGTTGATGCACTTTTTGGCCGTGAAGATTATTTTTCCTCATGCTTGTATTGATGAGGGTTTTGCCATTTCGATTGGTATCCCTCCTCTTGACAAGATTCTTACTTCCTATCTTCGCCATGGGTTGTCACAAGCGTTGGTTCTTATTTTGTTTATTAGTAAGCTTGTGAACCCATTTTCTGGTATGTGTGTGTGGGAATGATATGTCTTGCACTTTGTGTCTCATTTCATTAAGACTATGTTGATGAGTAATGCTCATCCTTATCTTAGTCTTCTCAAGTGCTTTGCCATGACTCACACACATTACTTTGGTTGAGCCTATTCTTAAGTTGCTTCTTTTACATGTTTCTCAACCATTTGTTTTGTGCAATTGATATGCTTATTGTCTCATCTATCTTCTTGCACTCGTTGTGTGTTTTTATTAATTTCGGGGGAGCAACGGTCCTATTTTGTGCGCTTGTATCAAATACAAAAATCTCTTATTAGTGCACAAATCATGGGGAGCTTCTCTAGTTTTGATAAAACACTCCTTTGGTTTTATCATAGTATCTTTTATTCATGTGGTGTGAAGGACCATGTGATTGTTTGTTCCATATGGTATCTATTGATTGCTTGCTTCTGTTTTGTATGTCTTTGTGCCATACGATCCTTCTTTTTGCAATCTTTGGGTCCTCAATATAGTTTGTTTTCCTCCAACTACTTATCATTGTATTTGTGTATTTCTTTGCACTCATTTGATGAGAAGTACACACTTTTTGGAGGACCACCTACTATATTGGCTTTCTAAACTTTTTGTCCATTTTGGCAATCGATGCCAATGGGGGAGAAGTTTAGAGAGTTTACTTTGGATATGTTTAGAGGGTTTTGCTTTTATTGCATAAGCATTTACATCTTGCACGCATGCATTATTGCTTTGTATGTGTGCACTTGGTTATGCTTATTTCCTTATATAAACTCTCTTGAAGTGGTTGTCATCAATTACCAAAATGGGGGAGATTGTTAGAGCATATATCTCCATATGTGGTTTTGGTAATTGATGACAATTCCTATGGACTAATGGTTGCCTTAAGTTATATTTATAGGATTTGTCCATAGGCACTTCTTGAAGTCCATCTGTTGGGTTCAAGGAGTTTATATGATGACCAATGTGGTATTCAAGGTATTATCCAAAGAATGGTCATAGAGACACAAGGTTGATCAAGATCGTCAGACAAAGAGTAAATCAAGATGATCAACACACAAAGCGTACAAGATGTACTGAGAGGGATCAAGTGATCCCATGGTATGGTAAGCATTGTCCAGTACGTATTTGTGTACTAACCCATGGTCTTCTTGAGAGTTCTATGTGGGGTTAGGTGTGTTTCCATGGGCTTGCGTCAAGAGGAATATCTCATAAAACCCATGGAGGATGACGTCAAGTGATGGAAGATGGTGGCAATGGACTTGTGAAGATATGATGAAGAGCGTCTCACCCATAGTGTGCATGAGGGAGCAATCAACTAGTCTTCATCAAGCCAACGCAAGCAAGAGGAATATCTCATACAACCCATGGAGGATGACGTCAAGTGATGGAGGATGGTGGCAATGGACTTGTGAAGATATGGTGAAGAGCGGCTCACCCATAGTGTGTATGGGGGAGCAATCAACTAGTGTTCATCAAGCCAACACAAGCAAGAAAGGTGGCCCATCTTGAGGAAGCCAATATCATCGTCATCTAGCTCAAGAGGACGAGGTGCAAGGTATAGGTTTTCCCTTGATAGGTTTTCTCTTTTAGGATAGATTGTCGTACTGTCAAGGGGGGCTCTCAAGTGAGTAGCTTGATCGTATCATTCGTTGAGAGCTCAAACCATTTGCATCCTTGCATCATACTTATTGGTTCTTGTTTGGTGTTTCTCTTTGTGTGTTTTAGAGCTTATGTTCATCTTCATGACAAGCTCGAGTTCATCGAAAACGGAGTCCATATGCATCTTCTATGATGTTTTCGATGTTGGGAGTTTTTACCGGTCTTATTCCAAGAAGGGTTCTCACCATTTTCTTATGGGACTTTTCTCACTTGATTCTTTTTGATATTTCTATCAATATTGTGTTAGCCCATGTCGTTAGCTTTCCAACAAACTTGGTTTCGTTGAATTCGGAGTCCGTATGCTAAAGTTACAGCAGTTTGAGTATCCAGCGGTAATACCGCTCTTGGTGCGAGCGGTAGTACTGCCCCCGGAGAGGTAGTACCGCCCCCAGAGCGGTAGTAATTTTTTACTACCACTCCAGGAGCGGTAGTACCACTCCGTCGGACTGTTTTTTGCATACTTTTTGGCCTCAGCATGGTTGGTGAACCTACCGAGCGGTAGTACCGCTCCATGAGCGGTAGTACCGCTCTGTGCGGGCTGTGAGGCTTAACGGTTGGATTTTTTCCCACCTATAAAATGTGGTTTTCTTCCCCATTGAACCTTATCTCTTTAGCTCATGTTCTTCCCCCATTGTTGACCTTCTTCGAGCTTGCTAACTCTCAATCCCTCCAATGATTCTTGCTAGTTCTTGAGGGAAAAGAGAGAGGAGATCTAGATCCACATTTCCACCAATCACTTTCTCCTCTAAGTGAGGTGAACCCCTTGGGTCTAGTTCTTGGAGTTCTTCAGGTTCTTCTTCGTTCTTCCTGTCATTTTCCTCCCTAGCATTAGTTGCTTTGGTGGGATTTGGGAGAGAAGGACTTGGGCATCCGTGTGCCCTTGCCATTGCATTAGTTGCATCGTTTGAGTTCTCCACGGTGATACGTGGAAGTGAAGTTTGAGAAGCTTATTACCTTTGGTACTTAGTACCCTAGATATTGTTCTTCGTGGATGCTTTGGCATCCTAGAAGCTTGGTGGTGTATCGGAGCTCAATCATTGTGGTGTAATGCTGCGTGCAAGCGTCGTGGTCTCCAATTAGGTTGTGGTGATTGCCCCGAGCAATTTTTACGGGTATCGGTGACCGCCCCCAAGGTTTTCCATTTGTACGGGTTCGGTGACCGCCCTCAAGGGTTTCTTAGTGGAATCATGACATCTTGCATTGTGAGAGAGCGTGAGGAGATTACGGTGGCCTTAGTGGCATCTTGGGGAGCATTGTGCCTCCACACCGCTCCAATGGAGATTAGCATCCGCAAGGGTGTGAACTTCGGGATACATCATCGTCTCTGCGTGCCTCGGTTATCTCTTACCCGAACCCTTTACTTATGCACTTTACTTTGTGATAGCCATATTGTTTATTGTCATATATCTTGCTATCACTTAGTTATTTATCTTGCTTAGCATAAGTTGTTGGTGCACATAGGTGAGCCTAGTTGTTGTAGGTTTTGTGCTTGACAAATTAAACGTTAGTTTTATTCCGCATTTGTTCAAGCCTAAACCGTAATTATTTTAAAGCGCCTATTCACCCCCCCCCCTCTAGGTGACATCCACGTTCTTTCACACCCACATATCAAACTATCAAAGTAACAAACGCGAATCATATGAACATGATGAAAACTAGCATGACATAAAATCATGTGTGTCCTTGGGAGCGTTTTTCCACCTATAAGACTTTGTTCAAGCTTTTCCCTTGCTACAAAAGGGATTGGGCCACTTTGCTGCACCGTTGCTACTTTTGTTACTTGTTGCTTGCTACGAATCATCTCACCACACAATCACTTGTTACCGACAGTGCCTGCAGATTTTACCTTGCTGAAAACCACTTGTCAGATCCTTCTGCTCCGCGTTGGGTTCGACGCTCTTACTTATCGAAAGGACTACGATTGATCCCCTATACTTGTGGGAATCAACAACCATCGGTGGATGAGAACCTCGCCATTTGGTCCGCCTCACCACAGTGAGCAGGAAAACGGTCCTCTTCATCCCCCGCTCTTCGTGTTGATATTGTCATCACCACAACCGACAGGTCAGAACTCCATCATGCCTTGTCGAAAAAATTGCATAGAGGATCGTCTGCTCACAACTCTCGACGCCTTGGATGACAAGAATACAATGACGGGATTACGAAGACAACAGAAGACCCCATCAATGATAGCCATGAGGAACTACCTTCGTCGGCATCTCACCAGATGAGAAGTTGTTAAGGACCCTTTCTGTCATAACCCAGGTCGTTTTGACAAACCAAAATAAGAGACATACCAACACATGAGGAAGACCCAGAAGATTAACAACATTTTTCTTCAAGGCACAAAGCTAGCACGACTAGTGAGTCCGAGAACCCCTCGAATAGGATGATTTGTGTATCCCCTATGCAAAGTCGAGTCCATGTGATGGTTCGAATGGAACCATATTGTTTGTTTCTTGTTTTTGCTTGCTTGTGTTTTGATATAAGTCGCATTTTTTCCCTAGGCAACAAGTACATGACTCTATCACCTACCTCATCTCAATGTTTGTGTCTGGCCCTTATGGCACTTATTTGTTTGTAGTTGCATTATACCACCCCTTAGGCACTTTCCTCTATGGTACTTTTCTCTCTCACCCTTCTCGTCAACTGAAGACCAGCAAGACAAGATCCACCTCGATGGACCACTAGCACTGAAGACTTTGACTACAACGTACTCAACCAAGTGCAACCCTGAAGAGCTATGCTTTTCTCTCAAGGTTGGAAACCCCTCCTATGACCAACCTAGACCCCTCCCCAGCTCAAAACTCTGATCGCGTGTTTAATACACGGGTTTGCAAAAGCACTTATTGAGATTCAATAACGCTTGCTTAGCACTGGGTTAATTGTGGGACGAGTGATTACGGTGAACAAACATCCTTCATTCTTAAGCTAACACCAGAACATTGATGCCATAAGAAGGATCGTTCTAAGGAAATACGACTTCTAGACAATGGTTTGAGGTGATTATATTTGGTGTCTCGAGGATGTAGCTAGGCCCCCTTGGTGGATCGTAAGACCCTTATGTTGGTAGATGAACAAGGTGGATCAAAGTTGATAGAGTAGCATAACTTAATTCTCCCTTGAGTAGATTGGATTTAGTAGAACAATTGGGATCACAAGTTAAAACTCTTGGTGGTATAATAAATCGACTTTCTCAAGTAGTGGTCATGGATTGATATATTACAATAATAGCTTGGAGGGACGAGTAGAAATTCTCATTGGGCATGTGATTTGGATTTAATTAGGTAATCCTAATAGATTGTTGGTATTAAGTGAGACTACATGGTTTAGAGTAATTTGGATTTAGTCCAATGATCTTGATCTTGATACCATGTTTCTGAGTGGACGTGGAGATAGAAACAGTTAGAAGTTGCCAGAATTGATTTAAGGTTATATATAAACTTGACCTTGGAGTTACTTGATCATCATGATGGGGATTGTTGGATATACTATTATAATAGTCCATGCAATGATATGTTGATTATAGGAAGTCTAGGAGATTATGTAGAACCCCATCGATATTGTATTGATAAGAGTAGTGGGTCATGTAGTGACTGATGGCATTTAAGGACCACTTGATCGGATTCGTAGGAAGGAAACAAGATCTTGAATTGATGTAATACGCGTTTCCTTAGCATAGAAATACAGTACCTTAAACCTTGGATAATTTAGTCGAGTAGTTGGATTTGTAGTATCATATTCAAGCTTAGTAGCTTATATGCTCTCGAGGTTTTTTGCATAGGGATACATGTGAGTTGGCTATAGTATACATAAGATATTTTGGTTTAGTCCTTCTCTGAAAACCTGGGAGTTGAATAGCATTAGTGATGTGGAGTTGACTTATATGAGATGGTACTCTTGATGATATTGGACGATTCTGTTTGGAGAAATAGGTAGGACTACTGGCATCTAAGAACTATGCTCAATGATCAGATGATAGACGTTCACTCACATCCTAACCTCCTTGAAACCCCGAAGCATTACTGAGCCATCATATGGTTGGATTATGACCATGGGTCTTGGCTCTAAGTCATTAGACTATGGCCAATACTCCACCTCGACCACCATCAATCATGTCCATGAGGAAGGTGGACATGAAGAACTAGATTGTGTTGGACCACAAACCAGTGGGTGAATAACCATCCAGAACAAATATCCGCTCCTCTCACATATCCCATGCATGAGCAATGTGTTTATGTGATACGTTCAGGAATATGTTGTTGTACTCATGGATGACATACTTATTTACCCAAAAAGGGTAAAGTACACCTTAGTCATATTTGGATAAGCCCAGAAGCACCAATTTTCATTCTTCTCAAGTGTAAGGTTTTACCTTGAAGAAGTGGACACCTCGAAGCACCTTATAAGCAGTAGAAGACAATCTTACCTAACTAAGATGAAGAGCCACTACGACTAGGAAAGCACGACGATGAAGAAGAAGCACTAGAAGTCAACCACCACTCCTCTATCAGCTACATCAGGAAGACTATGTCAAGAAGCACCAATGTTCAAGCATGAACAAGCCTTTGGACATCAAGAGAAATTAAAGATCCCCCTTTTGGTCCAATCAAGGACATGAATCCTGACTGGATCATAGTGAAACCCCTGTCAAAGGGGGTTCGCACCACTTGACAAGCCTTAAACCATAGGGATTGGATGGCTGATCTATACTTCTGGGTAGCCAGCTCATCTAGGACCCCTCAAAAATTTCCCTAGGTGGTAGAAGCCATTTTAACATGAAGTCTCTAAACGTAGTCTTAGAGAGGAGACTCGGGCCAAACTTTTCCACAAGTGGTTATGAAGAGGCTAGAAGACAAAGCACTCGAAGACCCGCTGGAAACATGTATCTGTGACAACAAGACCAATGGTCGAAGATGAATGAAGAACATACCTAGGCAACTTACTCAAGGAAAAGGTCTCGACGAGAAGCCTACATTGACACACTTCAACACTCTCAAGGATGAAGACCACCTTCGACTGAAGATTGTTGGAATTATGCCCTAGAGGCAATAATAAATGTATAGTTATTATTATAATTCTTGTATCAAGATAATAGTTTATTATCCATGCTATAATTGTATTGAATGAAGACTCATTTACATGTGTGGATACATAGACAAAACACCGTCCCTAGCATGCCTCTAGTTGGCTAGCCAGTTGATCGATGATAGTCAGTGTCTTCTTATTATGAACAAGGTGTTGTTGCTTGATAACTGGATCACGTCATTGGGAGAATCACGTGATGGACTAAGACCCAAACTAATAGACGTAGCATGTTGATCGTGTCATTTTGTTGCTACTGTTTTCTGCGTGTCAAGTATTTATTCCTATGACCATGAGATGGTATAACTCACTGACACCGGAGGAATGCTTTGTGTGTATCAAACGTCGCAACGTAACTGGGTGACTATAAAGATGCTCTACAGGTATCTCCGAAGGTGTTAGTTGAGTTAGTATGGATCAAGACTGGGATTTGTCACTCCGTGTGACGGAGAGGTATCTCGGGGCCCACTCGGTAATACAACATCACACATAAGCCTTGCAAGCAATGTAACTTAGTGTAAGTTGCGGGATCTTGTATTACGGAACGAGTAAAGAGACTTGCCGGTAAACGAGATTGAAATAGGTATGCGGATACTGACGATCGAATCTCGGGCAAGTAACATACCGAAGGACAAAGGGAATGACATACGGGATTATACGAATCCTTGGCACTGAGGTTCAAACGATAAGATCTTCGTAGAATATGTAGGATCCAATATGGGCATCCAGGTCCCGCTATTGGATATTGACCGAGGAGTCTCTCAGGTCATGTCTACATAGTTCTCGAACCCGCAGGGTCTGCACACTTAAGGTTCGACGTTGTTTTATGCGTATTTGAGTTATATGGTTGGTTACCGAATGTTGTTCGGAGTCCCGGATGAGATCACGGACGTCACGAGGGTTTCCGGAATGGTCCGGAAACGAAGATTGATATATAGGATGACCTCATTTGATTACCGGAAGGTTTTCGGAGTTGCCGGGAATGTACCGGGAATGACGAATGGGTTCCGGGAGTTCACCGGAGGGGGGCAACCCACTCCGGGGAAGCCCATAGGTATTTGTGGGGGTCACACCAGCCCTTAGTGGGCTGGTGGGACAGCCCACCAAATCCTATGCGCCAAGGAAGAAAAAATCAAAGGAAGAAAAAAAAAGAGGGAGAAGTGGGAAGGGGGAAGGACTCCCTCCCACCAAACCAAGTAGGACTCGGTTTGGGGGGGAGAGTCCTCCCCCCTGGCTCGGCCGACCCCTTGGGGTTCCCTTGGACCCCAAGGCAAGGTCCCCCTCCCTCCTCCTATATATGGGGCTTTTAGGGCAGATTTGAGACGACTTTCTCACGGCTGCCCGACCACATACCTCCATAGTTTTTCCTCTAGATCGTGTTTCTGCGGAGCTCGGGCGGAGCCCTGCTGAGACAAGATCATCACCAACCTCCGGAGCGCCGTCACGCTGCCGGAGAACTCTTCTACCTCTCCGTCTCTCTTGCTGGATCAAGAAGGCCGAGATCATCGTCGAGCTGTACGTGTGCTGAACGCGGAGGTGCCGTCCGTTCGGTACTAGATCGTGGGACTGATCGCGGGATTGTTCGCGGGGCGGATCGAGGGACGTGAGGACGTTCCACTACATCAACCGCGATCTCTAATCGCTTCTGCTGTACGATCTACAAGGGTACGTAGATCACTCATCCCCTCTCGTAGATGGACATCACCATGATAGGTCTTCGTGCGCGTAGGAAAATTTTTGTTTCCCTTGCGACGTTCCCCAACAGTGGCATCATGAGCTAGGTTCATGCGTAGATGTCTTCTCGAGTAGAACACAAAAGGTTTTGTGGGCGGTGATGTGCGTTTTGCTGCCCTCCTTAGTCTTTTCTTGATTCCGCGGTATTGTTGGATTGAAGCGGCTTGGACCGACATTACTCGTACGCTTACGAGAGACTGGTTTCATCGTTACGAGTAACCCCCTTTGCTCAAAGATGACTGGCAAGTGACGGTTTCTCCAACTTTAGTTGAATCGGATTTGACCGAGGAGGTCCTTGGATGAGGTTAAATAGCAACTCATATATCTCCGTTGTGGTGTTTGCGTAAGTAAGATGCGATCCTACTAGATACCCTTGGTCACCACGTAAAACATGCAAGAACAAAATTAGAGGACGTCTAACTTGTTTTTGCAGGGTATGATTGTGATGTGATATGGCCAATGATGTGATGTGATATATTGGATGTATGAGATGATCATGTTGTAATAGAAATATCGACTTGCACGTCGATGGTACGGCAACCGGCAGGAGCCATAGGGTTGTCTTTATACTAACATATGTGCTTGTAGATGCGTTTACTATTTTGCTAGGATGTAGCTTTAGTAGTGATAGCATAAGTAGCACGACAACCCCGATGGCGACACGTTGATGGAGATCATGATGATGGAGAGCACGACAACCCCGATGGCAACACGTTGATGGAGATCATGATGATGGAGATCATGGTGTGGCGCCGGTGACAAGAAGATCGTGCCGGTGCTTTGGTGATGGAGATCAAGAAGCACGTGACGATGGCCATATCATGTCACTTATGAATTGCATGTGATGTTAATCCTTTTATGCACCTTATTTTGCTTAGAATGACGGTAGCATTATGAGGTGATCTCTCACTAAAATTTCAAGACGAAATTGTGTTCTCCCCGACTGTGCACCGTTGCTACAGTTCGTCGTTTCGAGACACCACGTGATGATCGGGTGTGATAGACTCAACGTTCACATACAACGGGTGCAAAACAGTTGCGCACGCGGAACACTCGGGTTAAGCTTAACGAGCCTAGCATGTGCAGACATGGCCTCGGAACACATGAGACCGAAAGGTCGATCATGAATCATATAGATGATATGATTAGCATAGGGATGCTTACCACTAAAACTACTCCCGACTCACGTGATGATCGGACTTGGGATAGTGTAGGTGGATCATGAACCACTCAAATGACTAGAGAGATGTACTTTTTGAGTGGGAGTTTAGCATGTAATTTGATTAAGTTGAACTCTAATTATCTTGAACATAGTCTAAGTCCACTTTGAATATATTTGTGTTGTAGATCATGGCTCACGCAAGTGTCATCCTCAATTTTAATACGTTCCTAGAGAAAGCTAAGTTGAAAGATGATGGAAGCAACTTTGTAGACTGGGCTCGTAATCTTAAGCTAATCTTACAAGCTGGAAAGAAGGATTATGTCCTTAATGCTGCGCTAGGAGATGAACCACCCGCTACGGCTGATCAGGATGTTAAGAACGCTTGGTTAGCGCGTAAGGAGGACTACTCGATAGTTCAATGTGCAGTCTTGTATGGCTTAGAACCGGGACTTCAACGTCGCTTTGAGCGTCATGGAGCATTTGAGATGTTCCAGGAGTTGAAGTTCATCTTTCAGAAGAACGCCCGGATCGAGAGGTATGAGACCTCCGATAAATTCTATGCTTGCAAGATGGAGGAAAACTCGTCTGTCAGTGAACATGTGCTCAAAATGTCTGGGTACTCAAACCGTCTAGCTGAACTGGGGATTGAACTCCCGCAAGAAGCTATCACTGACAGAATCCTTCAATCACTGCCGCCAAGCTATAAAGGCTTTGTGTTGAACTACAACATGCAAGGGATGAACAAGTCTCCCGGCGAGTTGTTTGCGATGCTGAAAGTCGCAGAGTCTGAACTCCGTAAAGAACATCAAGTGTTGATGGTGAGCAAGACCACTAGTTTCAAGAGAAACGGCAAAGGCAAGAAGGGCAATTCGAAGAAGAGCGGCAAGCCTGTTGCCAATCCGCCGAAGAAACCCAAGGCTGGACCTAAGCCTGAAACAGAGTGCTTCTATTGCAAGGGTATGGGTCACTGGAAGCGCAATTGCCCCAAGTATCTGGCAGATAAGAAGGCGGGCAAAGAAAAATCAGGTATATTTGATATACATGTTATTGATGTGTACTTAACCAGCTCTCGTAGTAGTGCCTGGGTATTCGATACCGGTTCTGTTGCTCACATTTGCAACTCGAAGCAGGAACTGTGGAATAGACGGAGGCTGGCGAAAGACGAAGTGACGATGCGCGTAGGAAACGGTTCCAAGGTTGATGCAATCGCCGTCGGCACCGTGTCACTTCAACTACCATCGGGATTAGTGATGAACTTAAATCATTGTTATTTAGTGCCTGCGTTGAGCATGAACATTATATCTGGATCTTGTTTATTGCGAGACGGTTACTCTTTTAAGTCTGAGAATAATGGTTGTTCTATTTCTATGAGTAACATCTTTTATGGTCATGCACCGAATGTGAGAGGATTGTTCATATTGAATCTCGATAGTGATACGCATATACATAACATTGAGACTAAAAGAGTTAGAGTAAACAATGATAGCGCCATATTTTTGTGGCACTGCCGCTTGGGTCATATTGGTGTAAAGCGCATGAAGAAACTCCATGCTGATGGACTTTTGGAGTCACTTGACTTTGATTCACTTGACACTTGAGAACCATGCCTCATGGGCAAGATGACTAAAACTCCGTTCTCCGGAACAATGGAGCGTGCAAGTGACTTATTGGAAATCATACATACCGATGTGTGTGGTCCGATGAGCGTGGAGGCACGCGGCGGATATCGTTATTTTCTCACCTTCACTGACGATTTGAGTAGATATGGTTATGTCTACTTAATGAAGCACAAGTCTGAAACATTTGAAAAGTTCAAGCAATTTCAGAGTGAAGTAGAAAATCATCGTAACAAGAAGATCAAGTTCCTACGGTCTGATCGTGGGGGTGAATATCTGAGTTTCGAGTTTGGTACTCACTTAAGACAATGTGGAATTATTTCGCAGTTAACACCGCCTGGAACACCACAGCGTAATGGTGTGTCCGAACATCGTAATCGTACTTTATTAGAAATGGTGCGATCTATGATGTCTCTTACTGATTTGCCGTTATCGTTTTGGGCTTATGCATTAGAAACAGCTGCATTCACTTTAAATAGGGCACCATCGAAATCCGTTGAGACGACACCATACGAACTGTGGTATGGCAAAAGACCAAAGTTGTCGTTTCTTAAAATTTGGGGATGTGATGCTTATGTCAAAAAGCTTCAGCCTGAAAAGCTGGAACCCAAAGCGGAAAAGTGCGTCTTCATAGGTTACCCAAAAGAGACAGTTGGGTACACCTTCTATCTCAAATCCGAGGGCAAAGTGTTTGTTGCTAAGAACGGAACTTTTCTCGAGAAGGAGTTTCTCTCGAGAGAATTGAGTGGGAGGAAGATAGAACTTGACGAGGTTGTCGAACCTCTCATCCCTCTGGATGGTGGCGCAGGGCAAGGGGAAACCCCTGTGATTGCGACGCCGGTTGAGGAGGAAGTTAATGATGATGATCATGAAACTCCAATTCAAGTTTCTGTTGAACCACGCAGGTCGACGAGATCACGCGCTGCTCCAGAGTGGTACGGTAATCCCGTCTTGACAATCATGTTGTTAGACAACAATGAACCTGCAAATTATGAAGAAGCAATGGTGGGCCCAGATTCCAACAAATGGCTAGAAGCCATGAAATCCGGGATAGGATCCATGTATGAGAACAAAGTATGGACTTTGGAGATACTACCTGAAGGCCGCAAGGCTATTCAGAACAAATGGATCTTTAAGAAGAAGACGGACGCTGACGGTAATGTGACCGTTTATAAAGCTCGACTTGTGGCAAAGGGTTTTTCACAAGTTCCAGGAATTGACTACGATGAGACTTTCTCTCCCGTAGCGATGCTTAAGTCCGTCAGAATCATGTTAGCAATAGCTGCATTTTTCGATTATGAAATTTGGCAGATGGATGTCAAAACGGCGTTCCTTAACGGTTTCCTTAAGGAAGAGTTGTATATGATGCAACCCGAAGGTTTTGTCGATCCTAAAAATGCTAACAAGGTGTGCAAACTCCAGCGATCCATTTATGGACTGGTGCAAGCATCTCGGAGTTGGAACAAACGCTTTGATGAGGTGATCAAAGCATTTGGGTTTATACAAGTGGTTGGAGAATCTTGTATTTACAAGAAAGTGAGTGGGAGCTCTGTGGCGTTTCTAATATTATATGTGGATGACATATTACTGATTGGAAACAACGTAGAGCTTTTGGAGAGCATAAAAGGTTACTTGAATAAAAGTTTCTCTATGAAGGACCTAGGAGAAGCTGCTTACATTCTAGGCATTAAGATCTATAGGGATAGATCAAAACGCCTGATAGGACTTTCACAAAGCACATACCTTGATAAAGTTTTGAAGAGGTTCAAAATGGAACAGTCCAAGAAAGGGTTCTTGCCAGTGTTACAAGGTACGAGATTGAGTAAGACTCAGTGCCCAGCAACTGATGAAGATAGAGAGCATATGCGCTCCGTCCCCTATGCTTCAGCCATAGGCTCTATCATGTATGCGATGCTGTGCACTAGACCGGATGTCAGCCTGGCCATAAGTATGGCAGGCAGGTTCCAGAGTAATCCAGGAGTGGATCACTGGACAGCGGTCAAGAATATCCTAAAGTACCTGAAAAGGACTAAGGAGATGTTTCTCATGTATGGAGGTGACGAAGAGCTCGCCGTAAAAGGTTACGTCGATGCAAGCTTTGACACAGATCCGGACGACTCTAAGTCGCAAACCGGATACGTATTTATTCTTAATGGGGGTGCAGTAAGCTGGTGTAGTTCCAAGCAAAGCGTCGTAGCAGATTCTACATGTGAAGCGGAATACATGGCTGCCTCGGAGGCGGCTAAGGAGGGTGTCTGGATGAAGCAGTTCATGACAGATCTTGGAGTGGTGCCAAGTGCACTGGATCCAATAACCTTGTTCTGTGACAACACTGGTGCCATTGCCTTAGCAAAGGAACCAAGGTTTCACAAGAAGACCAGACACATCAAACGACGCTTCAACCTCATCCGCGACTACGTCGAGGAGGAGGACGTAAATATATGCAAAGTGCACACGGATCTGAATGTAGCAGACCCGCTGACTAAGCCTCTTCCACGGCCAAAACATGATCGACACCAGAACTGTATGGGTGTTAGATTTATTACAATGTAATTCACATGGTGATGTGAGGGCTAGATTATTGACTCTAGTGCAAGTGGGAGACTGTTGGAATTATGCCCTAGAGGCAATAATAAATGTATAGTTATTATTATAATTCTTGTATCAAGATAATAGTTTATTATCCATGCTATAATTGTATTGAATGAAGACTCATTTACATGTGTGGATACATAGACAAAACACCGTCCCTAGCATGCCTCTAGTTGGCTAGCCAGTTGATCGATGATAGTCAGTGTCTTCTGATTATGAACAAGGTGTTGTTGCTTGATAACTGGATCACGTCATTGGGAGAATCACGTGATGGACTAAGACCCAAACTAATAGACGTAGCATGTTGATCGTGTCATTTTGTTGCTACTGTTTTCTGCGTGTCAAGTATTTATTCCTATGACCATGAGATCGTATAACTCACTGACACTGGAGGAATGCTTTGTGTGTATCAAACGTCGCAACGTAACTGGGTGACTATAAAGATGCTCTACAGGTATCTCCGAAGGTGTTAGTTGAGTTAGTATGGATCAAGACTGGGATTTGTCACTCCGTGTGACGGAGAGGTATCTCGGGGCCCACTCGGTAATACAACATCACACATAAGCCTTGCAAGCAATGTAACTTAGTGTAAGTTGCGGGATCTTGTATTACGGAACGAGTAAAGAGACTTGCCGGTAAACGAGATTGAAATAGGTATGCGGATACTGACGATCGAATCTCGGGCAAGTAACATACCGAAGGACAAAGGGAATGACATACGGGATTATACGAATCCTTGGCACTGAGGTTCAAACGATAAGATCTTCGTAGAATATGTAGGATCCAATATGGGCATCCAGGTCCCGCTATTGGATATTGACCGAGGAGTCTCTCAGGTCATGTCTACATAGTTCTCGAACCCGCAGGGTCTGCACACTTAAGGTTCGACGTTGTTTTATGCGTATTTGAGTTATATGGTTGGTTACCGAATGTTGTTCGGAGTCCCGGATGAGATCACGGACGTCACGAGGGTTTCCGGAATGGTCCGGAAACGAAGATTGATATATAGGATGACCTCATTTGATTACCGGAAGGTTTTCGGAGTTGCCGGGAATGTACCGGGAATGACGAATGGGTTCCGGGAGTTCACCGGAGGGGGGCAACCCACTCCGGGGAAGCCCATAGGTATTTGTGGGGGTCACACCAGCCCTTAGTGGGCTGGTGGGACAGCCCACCAAATCCTATGCGCCAAGGAAGAAAAAATCAAAGGAAGAAAAAAAAAGAGGGAGAAGTGGGAAGGGGGAAGGACTCCCTCCCACCAAACCAAGTAGGACTCGGTTTGGGGGGGAGAGTCCTCCCCCCTGGCTCGGCCGACCCCTTGGGGTTCCCTTGGACCCCAAGGCAAGGTCCCCCTCCCTCCTCCTATATATATGGGGCTTTTAGGGCAGATTTGAGACGACTTTCTCACGGCTGCCCGACCACATACCTCCATAGTTTTTCCTCTAGATCGTGTTTCTGCGGAGCTCGGGCGGAGCCCTGCTGAGACAAGATCATCACCAACCTCCGGAGCGCCGTCACGCTGCCGGAGAACTCTTCTACCTCTCCGTCTCTCTTGCTGGATCAAGAAGGCCGAGATCATCGTCGAGCTGTACGTGTGCTGAACGCGGAGGTGCCGTCCGTTCGGTACTAGATCGTGGGACTGATCGCGGGATTGTTCGCGGGGCGGATCGAGGGACGTGAGGACGTTCCACTACATCAACCGCGATCTCTAATCGCTTCTGCTGTACGATCTACAAGGGTACGTAGATCACTCATCCCCTCTCGTAGATGGACATCACCATGATAGGTCTTCGTGCGCGTAGGAAAATTTTTGTTTCCCTTGCGACGTTCCCCAACAAAGATCACCTACTTTATGGTAGTTAAGGATTTCCTCGTCGACGGGAAACTTCACCGAAACCTTGACCCTTCTATTCTAACATGAGACATCTAGATGTCACTAACCAATGTGAGTAACCCCAAGACCAGCATGCAAACACACTACCTTGCCACATATTCGGACTTTGGATTACACATGCAAGCCACACCCTTTCCCAAACCTTGTTCACCAAGCCCTTGACCTTTAGTCAAGCCTAGTATATTAAAAGAACCCCATGTAACGCCCAAGATGCGATCATATCCTTATTTTGGCTCGAGGACCTCGATAGGAATACAAGCGCATCTCGCCATTTTGCCAGAATGGATATCGTTACAAGTACATGTACAAAAGAGATGAGTATATGGAATTGGCTTACACTTGCCACAAGCTACAACATGAAAAACACAATACAACACTATAATCAATCACCATGTAGAAGAGCAGGGTCCGATTATGAACGAAACCAAATGATAAAAGAACGACGTCCATCCTTGCTATCCCAGGCTGACGGCTCGGAACCCATCTTATGATATCCTGCGTCGGAAACCTTGACCATTGAAAACCCATGATCTCCTCGGGTTCCTAGGGAAAAACCTCAACCTCGAGATAGGCCAAAGTATCATCAGAATCCTTTGCACAAGACGTTTGAGAAAGGTAAAACAAATTAAACAAGGCCTACCGACGTTTCAACGATCCCGATAGGAGCCGCGTATCTCCTTATCAAGACATGATGGATAAGCACAACGTAAAGTGGCCTGATACACATCACC
The DNA here is from genome assembly GCF_904849725.1 of Hordeum vulgare subsp. vulgare. Lineage (NCBI taxonomy): Eukaryota > Viridiplantae > Streptophyta > Magnoliopsida > Poales > Poaceae > Hordeum > Hordeum vulgare. The sequence goes on along the minus strand of NC_058524.1, from coordinate 345,147,723 downwards.
CGAGTTGCCCAAGGTTGGCCCCACACATGGCTCTGTTTAGAACCAGCACCATCAGCACATGCCCTCCTCGGGTTCATGACGCCCTATGTTTTTCAGTATTATTATGTTGGGATAATATAGAACCAATGTTGGGCCTTGCGAGAAGAGTTTTATCCCAAAACATAAGTCAAGGGGGTCCCCATAACAACCCCAAGCATATTAGGAGCGCTCAATATGGAACTTAACACAAGTAGCCAAAACTAGGGCGGCAAAGATGGAACAAAACACCAGGCTAGAAGGCCAAGCCTTCCACCTTTTACCAAGTATATAGGTGCATTAATTCAACTTGAAATGATATGGTGATATAACAAGTAACCAATGTTGTCACATGGAAGCAACTACACCTGTAACTAGCAACGCTATAAGAAGGCTGAGCAAGCGGTAACATAGCCAAAAAGTGGTTGTTGGGATGTGGAGAGTTAAGGGATTTTCATGCCAATGTTGGGAGGCTTATTAAACAGGTGGTGGGCAGTGAGACATAGCGAAAGAAACGAGACAACGAGCATGGCAATGATAGTAATGGTATCTAGGGAAACGATCTTCTTCCCTGTGATTCAGCTTGTAAGAAGAACGAATCCGTGAAGCAGACGAACCAACTTAGTCGAACGAATCCTCACACTTGAACACACTTGAGGAAATCTATCGAGAAGAAGCAATCCGGAAACAACAATTAACACACGATAAACACCACAACATATTCATCGCAAGATGCACAATCAAATATGATGCTTGTCCATTTCCATTATGCAAGGCACATGGCAAAGCACAACAATAAAAACTACACATTAATGGAGCTCAATATGCAACTCATTGCATATTGACGAAACTCCATGTTGAATTATTTAGTTCACTCCTGTTTAGGTACACGTCAATGTTAAATGTTGTTAAACATGGGAAGAGGTGAAGCATAAATAAACTATACTATCTTGGCATATTAAATGAGGTGGGGAACATCATATAGCATTTGCGAGATGACCCCATATGTTAATTTTGAAATTGGTCCATATCTATACTAAAAACATTTTATGTTTATTAAACAGAGAAATAAAGTGCACCATATGATTCTACACGATATTCTAGTCGGTTTACATATATATAGATCATTTAAAACGGAGCTACGATTTAAATGATATGATCACCACAAGATAATATGACAAGGATACAAAATATATGCAGTGAAAGGCACAAGCATGTTAAATCAAGAATGCAACAAGATATTATGGAACCACACGTAATTTTAGGCAAGTTTAAATGAGGCCGGAACAACGAACAACAATTCCGGAAAGTTTCCATATGCAAATTAACATTTCGGTACTTCTCTACCTATAACACAATTTTAGAGGTGTTAAATAGGAAAATAAATGTTAGCATGTTGTTCTACACATTTTTCTAGTCAAGTTACATATGTGGATCATTTTAAACGGAGCTACAGTTAATTAGTTATGACATAAACCATTTCTCTAAGGCATTAACGCAAATTACATGAAAACAACAAATTAAATATTTCTAACATGGTTGAAAGTTGTATATCGTGAAACTACACAAAATTGTGAACATACTACTTGTCGAAATCATTTTAATCCGATGCACGGTTGAATTTATATGAATTTTGCAAAAAAGCTAAGTTGTTTTGTAAAACTATGCAGTTAAATTTAAAAGGAAAAAACAACCCAAATAGACATCGGTTGGGTCCAAGTTGTCATCTGAGGGATGATAAAAAAATTAACAGGTAAAATTTTGCCAAGACAGGGATTTGATCCAAGGATATCTTGAGAGAGATATGTGCCGCTAGCTAACAAGCTAGGTCCGGTGGTGTGACATAAAATGGCTCAGCCTTCCTTAAAACGGGGCAAGTGCTGATCCTCTGGAGAAGCAAAATAAATACAGAATAAAAGCGCAACCGCAGGGATTCGACCCATGGTGACTTTGGTAAAACCGAGAAGTGATAGCAAGTGCGCTATGCTTCAGCTTATCATGCGAGGGGAAATTTTCATTACATGAACCAATATGCTAACGCGAATCTGAAGCAACACGAACAAAAGAACAAACACAACTTCACCAAGACCGTGGCTGGAGCACGTACAACGGCAACGTCCCTCCGGATCCAAGCAAAGGGAGGCCGAGTGGCGCGGATCCAGTGCTCGGCTGGTCAACGGCGTGGTGGAGAGTAGGGCATGGCCACGGGGCGATGACATCGTGGTTTTCCTAGACAGTGAAGAGAAAAAGAAATATTGATTGTTGTGAGAGAGAGAAGCAAGGAATGGGAGGATAAGAAGGATGGCAGAGGCACAACGACCTTGGGCAGGAGCTCGGTGACGGCGGATCCAGACGATGGCGACGCATCTATGCGGGGGCGACAGTGTTACCCGGAGGTGCGGCGGCATGCCGGGGAGCGTGACAACACGGCGATGGCGGGCAATGTCCACGAGTGAGCAGGAGGTCAGAGGAGAGAAACAAAGATCAGAGGGAAGAAGAAAGGAAAAGGGAGCAGGAAATGTACGTGTTGGTCCAGCTGCTCGACTCGCCGGCCTACGATGAACGGCTATGGGTTCTCACGGGAATGGACCTCAAGAAACGGCTGGGAGCTCGCAAAGCTGGTGCTAACTGCGAGCACGTGGGGTTCGGGCTCGATCTTCTCGATCCGGAGCTCCAAGGGATTGGCTGGATGATCTGTAGGGGATCTTTCTCCGTGGGAAAACAGAGGCATCGTTGGAATGATGGGGATCCCGAGGGAGGATGGGACTGGCGGCAGGCGATGGGACAAGCTGGCGAGGTGGGTGGCAGCTGCTGCGGGACAAGATCCACGGTAAGAGCATGGTTAATAGTATAGCCAACTGCTGGCTATAAGCATCTTTATAGCTCATCTTATAGCTGGCTTGTACAATAGTTAGCTGTAAAAGAGTACTACTTTTATCATATATGGCCTACCTTTCATTCTCACAAAGCACCTAGGAGCACGTGCTAGAGCCGGCTCTTCACGAAGAGCCCGCTTCCCTTCTCTCTCCTCTTCTCTCTCATCCAACTCAGCAAAAATATAGTATTTTAATCCTTACAGCCTGCTGACTGTACCTTATTGTACTTGCTCTAAAGGGCATTCACAGAGCGTTTCGTTCGCAGCGGCAATCACAGCCGCTCGTGCTCGCATGAAGATCCACACCAACCGGCCCCACAGCCCATGTGGCATTTCACCTCGGTCTCACTTCTGAACCATTACCACGCGATATACCGATGAATACAGTCGACCGTATCTGACTTTAGTGGGCCCGATACGCCCTCCTCACGTACCAGGATGGTGGGACTCCTCGCTCCCATCTGGAGAGGCGGACAACCTCACCACCGCTCCTGCTCGTCGCACTCCTCCGCTAGCCGTCGACTAGCCCACAGTAGAGGAGGCGACCTCCCCTGTTACACGGAAAAAAGAGGAGGCGAACTCCCCTATCCAAGCATCCTCACGGTGCCAGAAGAGTTTGAGCCGCAACAGCGGCAAGAGATGAGGAGAAAGAAGAGGGGAAGGAGATGGAAGTTTCAGATCCAAAACTGCTATTCTTGTTTTCCTTCCCAAATCTGCTTGCTTTTTTGGTTTACTGTGATTCTATGTTTTGATGTGATCTTTGTTTCTTGATAGGAAGAGATTGGATGAGAAAAATCTCCTCCTCAGATTCGCCCAAAGAGTCAATAGATCGGGGATGGTCCGAGGAGGAAGACAGCCAGGAGCGTAGCCTCCAGATCTCCAAGCCGCTTCTCCTCCCTAGACTATTGCAGTGCTCCTCGATTTCCTCACCTGGCTCGTAACGTCCGTCACGCAGCGGGATGAAGTACAGAAGTGAGATTAACATACATACCTTTATCTGTCTTATTCTTTCTTCTTCTTTTTTTTTGTTGGATCCAGCAAGAGGTGGATGCAGATGTCTTCTATTTTATCATATATTTCTCTGATGAAAATTCTTTTATTTTCTCCTCGATTTGCTATGGATCTTGGCTATTACAATTGGTGTGCTAAAAAGAAATACCCTACTGGATTTGGTCCCGGTGAATTTGCTCTAATGTTTCTTTACTTTTAGAATGGTGGTCGCTCTCCCGAACAAAAGAGTTCTAGGTTGCTGCTGCTTCACGTCGTCGGGGCATGGCTCGGGCTATTACAATTGGTGTGCTAAAAAGAAATACCCTACTGGATTTGGTCCCGGTGAATTTGCTCTAATGTTTCTTTACTTTTAGAATGGTGGTCGCTCTCCCGAACAAAAGAGTTCTAGGTTGCTGCTGCTTCACGTCGTCGGGGCATGGCTAGGGGTCGGCCACTAGATGCTCTTTGACTTGAGTTTTGGGTCATAAGATACGCAAGGCCAGGGAGGAGCATGCCTCTTGTCTTCACATACTCATCTTTTTTTTTCTATGGATTGGAAGGGGTTGCGGCTTGATAGATTTTGCATATTGCGTTCAAGATTTGTTGTGCTCATTAGTAGCACTTTTCCCGTGAAGTTCTTTTCGAGTGAATCAGACAACATTGCTTAAAGTATCCGACTAATAAATATTTGAAGATTTGCAAGCACTATTTTTAACCAAGATGAAGTACTTTGTTTCTCACCACACTGCACTGATGTTATTATTTCACTTTTGGTATTATTTCATTAGTTGGTAAAGTACGGATTCATGACTGGATTATTAGTTCATACTGTAAATGCTTTGATTTATTCAAATATTTTTGGTAAATTCTTTTTTTCAAGAAACCATGTAACTTTTGAAGGATTTTACTAGACCATTGTGCGTATTGTTAATTGCTACATACTCTTCTGTGTCGTACTTTTTTAATCTCCGAAGGACCACATATTTTGGTCTTGTGTGTGTACCAAGGAGACAAAGAGAAGTTAACCTCTCTATTATGATATTTCTCGTTTTCTTTTGGCAGTTCTTTATGACAGAAGAAATCCTCCATCTGCACTGTTTCATGTGATTGATTTGTGAGACTTGTAGTGCTGGAGCGTAACAGACATGTGTTTCTCTTCAGGAACTTTGTGCATTTTTTCGTTCACGATGACTTTTTGTTTACATCGGCCATACCTGATGGTGGAGCCAGAACTTCTGAGCATAAATATCTAATTTGATAATCAAAATTGAGTCGTTAAATACAGACCACTACAATGTGATTAGTGGCAACATAGTCTATTAGCCTGATCCTGATATTTCATTAACTTGCATATTCTTGGGACCAACCATATCCAAAGATAAACCATGGTGCAACAATAAAGTTCTTTCGCTTCTAGTAGTGGCATATCTATACATATGTCGTGGCAAGAACGCTCTACTAAGCCTGTCCTGAATAACCAGTGGACAAACCTTCAAGTTTTAGTATGCATCATGTTAGTAACCTAAGCGCAAGGCGCACTTTATCAACTTTTTATTCCTTATGATGAAAACTTTGTTCATGCATGTAGAGCACTTGATAGGTCGATCCAGAAGTATTTTACCATCAACGATAACTATTTAGGAACTTTGCAAAAGCTTGTGGCGCACTTAAGGTATATGACACGAAGGACTTATCAAAATTTATCTATTATGTAGAAAACATTGTTCATGGACGTTGTGCACTTGAGTGATATATCCGGAAGAACTATACCCTCATCTTAACAATTAAATAAATTTGCTCAAGCGTGTGGCACACTTAATATATAGTGAATGAAGGACTCGTCAAAATTTTATCTCTTATTATGGAAACTTTGTCATGTATCGTTGTGCACTTTCATGGTCGATCCAGAAGACCTTTACCGTCATCCATAACAAACTAAGAACTTTGCTCAAACTTGTGGCGTACTTAAGGTACATAGCACGAAGGACTTATCATTTTTTATCAGTTATGAAGAAAACAATGTTCATGCATGTAGTGCACTTGAGAGATCGAACCGGAGAAAATTTATCGTCATCCTTAACAATTTCAAAACTTCACTACAGCGTGTGGCGCACTTAAGGTATAGGGCAGGAAGGACTTATCATATTTTCTATCTCTTATGATGAAAACTTTGTTCATGCATGTTGCACACTTGAGAGATTGACCTTGATCCGGAAGAACTTTGCCGTCATTCATAACAATTTAAGAACCTTGTTGAAGGGTGTGGCGTACTTAAGGTTTAGGGCACAAAGGACTTATCAAAAAATTGTCTCTTTGTGATGAGCATTTTGTTCATGCATGTTGCGCACATGAATGACACATCCGGAACACTTTACTGTCATCCAAAACAATTTAAGAACTTTTCTAAAGCGTGTGGTACATTTAAGGTATAGGTTTAAGAGGACTTATGAACTTTTTATCTCTTATGACCAAAACTTTGTTCATGCACGTTGCACACTTGAGAGATCAACCCGGAAGAATTGTATCGTCATCCATAACATTTTAAGAACTTTGCTAAAGTGTGTGGAGCCCTTAAGGTATAGGGCACGATGAACTTATCAACTTTTTGTCTCTTATTATAAAATCATTGTTATTGCACTTGAGATGTCAACGTGGAAGAACTTTAGCATCATCCATAACAATTTAAGAACTTTGGTAAAGCGTGTGGTGCATTTATAAGGTATAGGGCACGGAAGACTTATGTTTTTTTTTATCTTTTATGATGAAAACTTTGTTCATGCACAGAGCGCACATGAGAGATCGATTCGGAAGAACTTTATCGCACGAGAGCGGTAGTATCGCTTAAGGCACAACAAATACATAACAGTTGGATTTGAAACCCCCCCCCCCACTATAAAAGTGGGTCTTCTTCCCTATTTCCCTAACGACTTTGGGATATCTTTCTCCTGCATTGTTGACCCCTAAAAACTTTTCCTTCTCTCTTTCCTTCCATCAATCTTACATCATTTTGAGGTAAAAGAGGGAGGAGATCTATATTTCCACCAATTCCTCGTCAACGCCGCCATGGCCGCGGGCAGCACCGGCTCATCCGTGTTCCCTCCTAAATTTGCTCAAGCGTGTGGCACACTTAATATATAGTGAATTAAGGACTTGTCAAAATTTTATCTCTTATTATGGAAACTTTGTCATGTATCGTTGTGCACTTTCATGATCGATCCAGGAGACCTTTACCGTCATCCATAACAAACTAAAAACTTTGCTCAAACTTGTGGCGCACTTAAGGTACATGGCACGAAGGACTTATCGTTTTTTTATCGATTATGAAGAAAACATTGTTCATGCATGTAGCGCACGTGAGAGATTGAACCGGAGGAAATTTATCTCCATCCTTAACAATTTAAAAACTTCACTAAAGCGTGTGGCGCACTTAAGGTATAGGGCAGGAAGGACTTATCATATTTTCTATCTCTTATGATGAAAACTTTGTTCATGCATGTTGCACACTTGAGAGATTGACCTTGACCCAGAAGAACTTTGCCTCATTCATAACAATTTAAGAGCATGGTTAATAGTATAGCCAACTGCTGGCTATAAGCATCTTTATAGCTCATCTTATAGCTGGCTTGTACAATAGTTAGCTGTAAAAGAGTACTACTTTTATCATATATGGCCTACCTTTCATTCTCACAAAGCACCTAGGAGCACGTGCTAGAGCCGGCTCTTCACGAAGAGCCCGCTTCCCTTCTCTCTCCTCTTCTCTCTCATCCAACTCAGCAAAAATATAGTATTTTAATCCTTACAGCCTGCTGACTGTACCTTATTGTACTTGCTCTAAGAACTTTGTTGAAGGGTGTGGCGTACTTAAGGTATAGGGCACTAAGGACTTATAAAAAAATTGACTCGTTGTGTTGAGCATTTTGTTCATGCATGTTGCGCACATGAATGACAGATCCGGAACACTTTACTATCATCCACAAAAATTTAAGAACTTTGCTAAAGCATGTGGTACACTTAACGTATAGGTCTAAAAGGACTTATCAACTTTTTATCTCTTATGACCAAAACTTTGTTCATGCACGTTGCACACTTGAGAGATCAACCCGGAAGAATTGTATCGTCATCCATAACATTTTAAGAACATTGCTAAAGTGTGTGGAGCCCTTAAGGTATAGGGCACGATGAACTTATCATCTTTTTGTCTCTTATTATAAAATCATTGTTATTGCACTTGAGATGTCAATATGGAATAACTTTAGCATCGTCCATAACAATTTAAGAACTTTGGTAAAGCGTGTGGTGCACTTATAGGGTATAGGACACGAAAGACTTATGATTTTTTTATCTTTTATGATGAAAACTTTGTTCATGCACAGAGCGCACATGAGAGATCGATCGAGAAGAACTTTATCGCACCAGAGCGGTAGTATCGCTTAAGGCACAACCAATGCATAACAGTTGGATTCAAACCCCCGGCCGCGGGCAGCACCGACTCATCCGTGTTCCCTCCTAAATTTGCTCAAGCGTGTGGCACATTTAATATATAGTGAATGAAGGACTTGTCAAAATTTTATCTCTTATTATGGAAACTTTGTCATGTATCGTTGTGCACTTTCATGATCGGTCCAGGAGACCTTTACCGTCATCCATAACAAACTAAGAACTTATCAAAAAATTGTCTCTTTGTGATGAGCATTTTGTTCATGCATGTTGCGCACATGAATGACAGATCCGGAACACTTTACTGTCATCCACAACAATTTAAGAACTTTGCTAAAGCGTGTGGTACACTTAAGGTATAGGTCTAAAAGGACTTATCAACTTTTTATCTCTTATGACCAAAACTTTGTTCATGCACGTTGCACACTTGAGTGATCAACCCGGAAGAATTGTATCGTCATCCATAACATTTTAAGAAGTTTGCTAAAGTGTGTGGAGCCCTTAAGGTATAGGGCACGATGAACTTATCAACTTTTTGTCTCTTATTATAAAATCATTGTTATTGCACTTGAGATGTCAATGTGGAATAACTTTAGCATCGTCCATAACAATTTAAGAACTTTGGTAAAGCGTGTGGTGCACTCATAGGGTATAGGAAACAAAAGACTTATTATTTTTTTTATCTTTTATGATGAAAACTTTGTTCATGCACAGAGCGCACATGAGAGATCGATCGAGAAGAACTTTATCGCACCAGAGCGGTAGTATCGCTTAAGGCACAACCAATGCATAACAGTTGGATTCGAACCCCCGGCCGCGGGCAGCACCGACTCATCCGTGTTCCCTCCTAAATTTGCTCAAGCGTGTGGCACACTTAATATATAGTGAATGAAGGACTTGTCAAAATTTTATCTCTTATTATGGAAACTTTGTCATGTATCGTTGTGCACTTAAATGATCAGTCCAGGAGACCTTTACCGTCATCCATAACAAACTAAGAACTTATCAAAAAATTATCTCTTTGTGATGAGCATTTTGTTCATGCATGTTGCACACATGAATGACAGATCCGGAACACTTTACTGTCATCCACAACAATTTAAGAACTTTGCTAAAGCGTGTGGTACACTTAAGGTATAGGTCTAAAAGGACTTATCAACTTTTTATCTCTTATGACCAAAACTTTGTTCATGCACGTTGCACACTTGAGTGATCAACCCGGAAGAATTGTATCGTCATCCATAACATTTTAAGAAGTTTGCTAAAGTGTGTGGAGCCCTTAAGGTATAAGGCACGATGAACTTATCAACTTTTTGTCTCTTATTATAAAATCATTGTTATTGCACTTGAGATGTCAATGTGGAATAACTTTAGCATCGTCCATAACAATTTAAGAACTTTGGTAAAGCGTGTGGTGCACTTATAGGGCATAGGACACAAAAGACTTATTATTTTTTTATCTTTTATGATGAAAACTTTGTTCATGCACAGAGCGCACATGAGAGATCAATCGAGAAGAACTTTATCGCACCAGAGCGGTAGTATCGCTTAAGGCACAACCAATGCATAACAGTTGGATTCGAACCCCCTACTATAAAAGTGGATCTTCTTCCTTATTTGCCCTAACGACTTTGGGATAGCTTTCTCCTCCATGGTTGACCCCTAAAAAATTTTCCTTCTCTCTTTCCTTCCATCAATCTTAGATCATTTTGAGGTAAAAGAGGGAGGAGATCTATATTTCCACAAATTCCTCGTCAACGCCACCATGGCCGCAGGCAGCACCGGCTCATTACTGTTCCCTCGGATGGCGCTCCTAGACTTGCCCCGCGCGTCGGCTTGCACCCCGATGCCCGAGTTCTATGTCTACCCGTAGGCCTCCCGCCTCTCCGGGGAGTGCTCGCCGGAGGTGAGCGTGGTGGCGCCTTCCACGCCCGCGCCCGCGCGTATCGACTTCAGCGCCACACCGGAGAGCACTTTATCGCACCAGAGCGGTAGTACGCTTAAGGCACAACAAATGCATAACAGTTGGATTTGAACCCCACCCCACTATAAAAGTGGGTCTTCTTTCCTATTTCCCTAACGACTTTGGGATAGCTTTCTCCTTCATTGTTGATGCCTAAAAAGTTTTCCTTCTTCATTTTGACGTAAAAGAGGGAGGAGATCTATATTTCCACCAATTCCTCGTCAACGCCGCCATGGCGGCGGGCAGCACCGACTCATCCGTGTTCCCTCCTAAATTTGCTCAAGCGTGCGGCACACTTAATATATAGTGAATGAAGGACTTGTCAAAATTTTATCTCTTATTATGGAAACTTTGTCATGTATCGTTGTGCACTTTCATGATCGATCCAGAAGACCTTTACGTCATCCATAACAAACTAAGAACTTTGCTCAAACTTGTGGCGCACTTAAGGTACATGGCACGAAGGACTTATCTTTTTTTTATCGGTTATGAAGAAAACATTGTTCATGCATGTAGCGCACTTGAGAGATCGAACCGGAGGAAATTTGTCTCCATCCTTAACAATTTAAAAACTTCACTAAAGCATGTGGCGCACTTAAGGTATAGGGCAGGAAGGAGCTATCATATTTTCTATCTCTTATGATGAAAACTTTGTTCATGCATGTTGCACACTTGAGAGATTGACCTTGAGCCGGAAGAACTTTGTCGTCATTCATAACAATTTAAGAACTTTGTTGAAGGATGTGGTGTACTTAAGGTATAGGGCACGAAAGACTTATGATTTTTTTATCTTTTATGATGAAAACTTTGTTCATGCACAGAGAGATCGATCCAGAAGAATTTTATCGCACCAGAGCGGTAGTATCGCTTAAGGCACAACAAATGCATAACCGTTGGATTTGAACCCCCCACTATAAATGTGGATCTTCTTCCCTATTTCCCCTAACGACTTTTGGATAGCTTTCTCCTCCATTGTTAACCCCGAAAAACTTTTCCTTCTCTCTTTCCTTCCATCAATCTTACATCATTTTGAGGTAAAAGAGGGAGGAGATCTATATTTCCACCAATTCCTCGTCAACGCCGCCTTGGCCGCGGGCAGCATCGGCTCATCCGTGTTCCCTCGGATGGCGCTGCCAGGCTTGCCCCATGCGTCGGCTTGCACCCCGATGTCCGACTTCTACGTCTACCCGCAGGCCTCCCGGATGTGAGCATGGTGGCGCCGTCCACGCCCGCGTCCGCGCCCATCAACCAAAGCGCCACACCGGTGGTCGGTGACTCGTCATCAGGAGGCGCGAGGAAAAACGCGCGGCAGATGCCAGCCGACGTGCTGCCGGGTGCATGCAACGTGTTCGATGGAATGTCGACTACTGGCGACGACAACTACATGCATAACTTGATCTTCGAGGGTGCTGCGTCGAGGGGCGTTCACGCCGTCCACCTTTGATCAAGATCATGCGGCCTTCATGCGTGATCAGGTCGGCATGGACCTGGATGACTTGCCACTCAACCATGAGTTTCCGGAGGACTACGGGCAAAAGGAAGAGGACGAGTGCGACATCGAAGGGGAGCCTTTGTGAGTTCCATGAGCGCAGGAAGTTTCCACCGTACCAAATAGTAAGCACGCACGGGTGGGTGTCCATTTCGAAGCGTTGGAGGGTGATCCTCTGGTGATGATTTCCCCTTCCGATAGGGTGCGAGAACAGGGTCCACATTGGTTTCAGCATGTTGTAAATTATAGATACAATCACTTTCGGAAATTATTTCAGCATGTTGGAAAGCAAAACAATAACACGCAAAGATGTCCACATAAAATAAGAAAGGAATAGGTAGATGTGAACAAAATAGTGAACCAGGCACAACAAAATATGGTTGACAACCGGTCCGACAAATCCATACAAAAGATAGACAATAAAGTCTGGAGAACATTTTTTTCCGCTTGGACCGTACTTACGAGATTGCTGTGTAAGATTTTTTTATTGATATATATGAAACAAGGACTCTGCCGATCATTGTCAACTACAAATAGATCGCACAACAAAAGTTCTCATGGATGTTTAAGCGTTAGTTGCAACATAGTATAGAAACTTACTTTGTAAATGCACATGGCCCACTTGAGAGATTGGTCGGAAGAACTTTACGTCATCTATACCAATGAAAGCACATTACTCATGTTTGTGACACACTTTGTAAAACGGGCATGAAGGACTTTGTCCATAACTTTGTTACTAAGAGCATATACAAACAGACCCCCCTAAGCAACCGATCGGACTGCCCGGACACTGTCCGGACAAGAGAGAAAGAGAAGAAAAAATCCACCCAACCAGACTTCCCACTTTGTACCCATATGATCGCTTCTAAGTCAGGTTTAAATACTTCATGATCTAATGATGGAATTCGAAATCACATGATGTATAATTATAGAATGAGTAACAATGATCTTAATGACCGCTTACTTATATCTAATCATGTGTAGGTTGATATTTTTTCAAGAACACATAACAAAGACAGGAGCTCATATATACGCGTGTACACTGATCCATGTGAACACACACGCATGCAGACCCTATCCCTATGAGCAAACCTTCAAGGAACCGGGTCGACATATCATCTTGAGATTGACAAAGTCACCACAGACGCCTCGTAGTCAATGTGAACGTCTCCTCCCACTGAGCATGCATTGCCGAAAATCCTGAAAGAAATTCAGAAATAATGCGAGCACGAGCATTTGAACTGAAGGGCTAGGGATGCCAGTATGCCACTGTCTTCCTAACTATCCAACCACGGGTTGGTTAGATGGATAGGTTGATATCTATTTCGTACACATAGGACAGAACGAATGCATTGGCTTAAATGATGTGCGCTTATATCTTTTTTCGCATGGTGGGTACTTAATATATCAAAATGACGAAATTTAAACAAAACGAATGTCGTTTGAGGTCATGCATTGAAGTTGCTATTAATACATGTGTGAGTACACAGTAGCACTTTTTAAATCTCTCACCCAACTCACTCATGATATTGTACTATCAAGTTAATAAAATAGTGCATCCCGGTTTGAAATCCAGCTCGAGCCAACATCGCGTGGTGAGAATAATAAAACACGAATACACATCCAGGCTTTGGAGAGAGTACTACTATTACGCTCATGCGTCCTTGTACGTTCAGTACAACCGTGGACAGGTTGATTTGACAACACGCTTGTACTGTAAAACTATCTACCGTGGCTGTTTATAAAGTAAATGCAGAAATTGAGAACGAATCTTTTTTCACAGATGAATGGTACTTAGTACTAGTATCAAGTGCCAGTAGCACGGCCTGTCCATTAAGAAAAGCACTACACTCATTGCTTCAGCACTTTACTAGTGGAATATACTGAACTTTATTGAATAAGTCCAGTTACAAAAAATGTCATCGATCCAGGCTCGCAAGCACAACCTCAATACATCCCCGTCAGTTACACAAATTTACAAGTTACACAATTTGTAGGATCATACTCCCTACTTTCCAAATTAGTGCATCAAAACCCAAATTGAAATACTTATTGTGAGAAAGAGGCAGTACTAAAAATTATGCATATTCCAGTGCGTCAAAACATGATATACAAATAAATTTATGCCAACGTTTTTCTTTTTGCAGTAAGGATATCAATGACACAATGTGATCTAGGAAATTGATACAGCAACTCTGAACCGTTAAACTAAATCCTATGTAAACAGGAGATGAGCCAACACGACAGGACAGATAACAACTGAAGAATAAGATGCTCGTTGACATCCTAATTTTATTGCGAAATATTGTGTTCTTCTACTTGTTCACAAGCTGCTCATTGTCAAACTCGTTGTTGCTTCTCTCTGTCATTACATCTAAGTAGGCCTTTTCCATTATTGAATCGCAACCTATCAGAGTGGATTCAAAGTAAAAAATCGAAATGTCTGATAAGGGGAAGAAAATATGAATCTATGGAGAAACACTTAATACGCTCATCCAGGAATCTCCTCCCTATACCTGCTAGGACGACATCAACCTTACGGGCTAGATGTGATGTCTATCCCGTAGCAGTCCAGATCAAGAACTCTAGCGAGAGTTTCTCTTCTATCCGGGGACGTGCTGCAGATTGGGTGAGATGCGAGGATAAGCATGGATAAACATTTGTGGACAGACGAGGTATCCATGCCACAGAACTTCGGATCGATAATCTGCTCAGGCAGTTCGCCCTCCATATCGTGGACGTGCTGAATATGAGGTGGGGATCGAGTTTAAGCAAAGAGGATCTGAAAATCAAAAAAAAGGGAAAGGGGGGAAAGGAGCAAATAGAACAACTAACCTGAAGAGCTTCGCTTGATTCGACACTCCCGTGGACGAATACCATCGACATGATTGAGCTTCCTCCTTCTCAGGTGTAGCCGCTCCTCGTCGCCATTGCTGCAGAACAAGCAGAGCTTCTTCTCCTCAGGTGATAGAGAAGGGATAATGGGAAGGTGGTGTCACATGAGAGAACCTGGGAGGGCCCATAACAGTGGAATACGGTGGGCTGGATGACCGGGTAAAACGCTATACATGACTGCATGTGGCGTTGATCCTCACACGCGCGCTAGCGGCTGGGATTGCCGCTATGAACGCAACGCGCTGTAGAAAAACCGCATCCCAAGATCCATAGAAGTTAGGGTTAAACTAGTAGGTGGTCTATATATATGGAGATACGATTATCTTGAGACCCTCCGATTCAATCGGACGGTGGAAAAAATAGGTTAGGGGGTCCAAATGAGAAACCAATGATGGTTAGGGGTATTACGGAGTTGATCCGGACCCAACAGTTATGACCGTACATTTTGGGTTCGAGGATGTTTTCGGGCTAGGTTGCGTGTAGGGTCTGTGCACAGCGTAGAGGGGCTTGGCATAGAAGAGAGGGAAATGGTGCGGCCCATGATAGGGTTTTAAAACACGAAAACGTCTGCGATTTAGACCGGCTATAGTGTCTCTATAGATTTAATGGTTCGGGAACCAAACAAACTTCCATTGCGATGAAATTTGGCAGGCGGCCTACCTACACTATAACAAGACCGCATGTCAAATTTCAACCCAATACAAGAAAGTTTTGTACACACTTTTAAAAACAATATTTTAACAATACCACGGACGCGTGCGTGTGTGGTTGGTGTCGAAAGAGTCAACGACGAAAACGGAGAGAACTGGCAACTACGAACGGATGCAAGTTTTTGAAAATTGATGACAATGGAGTGATAATGCAATGAGTATGATGCGCATGATGCGACAATGAATGCGTGAACAAAATAATCACACGGCGACAACAGAATAAAAGGGAAATCTTCTAGAGCATCGGTTCCGGGATGTTACAACTCTCCTACACTAACTAGAGATCTCGACTCAAATTCTAATAATGAAAGGGGAAGAGGAAGAGAAAGAGAAAGAGAAAAAGGTAAAACTTAGTTGCTTCTTAGGAAAATGAGTGAAACCAATGAACCTTTAAGGTTGCAAAGAGATGATGACATGAGGAACAAACAAGATCTGAAAATAAATTTTGGCAACACTACAATAAGAAATACAGGCAAAAATTGATACGATGGAAAGACCTTGAAAATATAATACAACATGCTGGCTGAATGGAAAAGCCAGGGAACAATATGATCTTGACAAATGAGATGATAGAACGAAGAGAGCAACATGACAAAGCCTCTGGAACAAAGAATATAAACTAGATCACTGGAAAGAAAAGAACAGAGAAGAAAATGACAACTTCTACCACCATTGAAGTTAAAAGCATCCTTGAGAAGGGGGATTGAACGGAGTTGTTGGAAAATCAACACGAAAAGGACAAGCTTGTTGTGGACTTATGATAACCATCTCAAATAATGAGGTTACAACCAGCCGGTAATGAATCAAAGATTGCTTGGGAGCAACAAGATATGCAAAACTTCTTACACTAAGAGGATAAAAGGATACTTGGATCATTGATAAGCACCATGACATCAACAGTCCTTAGGAAAATCTTTAAGTGAATACTAACCCAAGATAGCTCAACTGTAGAAAAGATGGGTTGAAAATATCTCATGATTGAAGGAATTGGTGGTTTAAAATATCTCATGATTGAAGGAATTGCTGGGTTAAAATATCTCATTGTTGACACAAATTCTATTAGATACTCCTCATAAATCTAGAATTCAACAACACCACCCAAATTGAAAAATGAAGGGAAGAATTGCACTTGAAATGCAAGAGAAAGAACACTTCAGCTCCTTCAACAAGAATCTTGAAGAACACCTTCAGAATGAACAAAATCCTTGATGAACCACCATGAAGAACATCTTGGAGAACACCGAAATGAAGTGATGATAGAAAAGAATTGAAGGTTGAAAAGAATAAGATTATAACCTTAGAAGATTTAGATGAAACTTCGCGAAGAGACATTTGAGCAAAGCTTGGAACGCTGGAAAAGAAAAGATAAAGCATTTAGGATAAAGAACTTGATATCATGAGGAACTCTGGAAAAGAATTTAAATCACCTTGATGAAATAAGAATAAGAATGATGCTATGCATATCCTTCATCAATTTAAATTAGTGACAAGCCACGGATTTAGTATACCACTTATTCTTCTTGAGAAGGCTGAGGAGAGAGATGAGCACAAACTTGAAGAAATCTTGAAGAAACCACCGGTAACAATTTGGAATGAAAGAGGATAATACAAATGAACTCGGCTACATGAGGACAAAGAGAGCATGATTCGATTAGCGAATGCTTGAACAAGCCACCTGTAAGAATTCACAAACGAATGAGGCTACCACTGATGAATGGAGACACATGAGAATGAAGAGATCATGACCCAACTTAAGGAAAACTTGAAAGAGGCACGGGGATAATTGAGATACAAATGAAGAGGCAAGATTGAGAAGAATTGGAGAACGAAAGCTAAAAACTGAGAACGAAGAAATCTTCTGAAATGACGGCCTTCAGAGGATTGAGAAATGAAAACAACTCTGGAATGCACTAAATAGATATGGAAGGGACTACTCATGACCGAAAACAATTTGAAAGGACAACAACAAGCTGAAACATGAATCCCCAAGAGAGTGGGTCAAGATTTCAGAAAAACACTCCTTCAGTCTTCAAACTGAGAATGATGGCAAGAAGTACCATCAAGAATTATTGAGACACTCTGGAACAATGAATAAGAAATGGTTGAGCCAATGTTGAGAAAAAAATTGAAATGATCTTGGGGAAGGAATATGCCTGATGGAATCCATACTTACGTCACACTTGACAAGAATTTGAGATCTCCGGAATAGATTAGAAGTGCTAGGTAAGATCCTGGAGAAGAACCTGTGGGTTATGGGGGCACTCAAAAGAAAACACCGTTGAAGGGATTGCTTCGAATGAGATATTGTAGTGGTACAAATCGAAACTTGATGAGGTAACAACCTCGAAATAATTAAAAGTATTTGAACGAAAATGTGAGTCTTTTGAGACATCTTCAGCACTCCGAATAGCATAGAGAAGTATGAATTAATAAGAGAGGCTTGGCTAAGAATTTCCAATAGAGGAATCATTTAAAGGATGAAAAGGATTGGATGAACACCGAATGCTTGAATATAATCCACCGGAGAAGAACACAAGAACGAAGAGTGATGAACTCGAAATTCGTGAGAATCTTCACAATGAATCACCAGATACAATACGGAGGAAAACATAGCGGAAGCAAAAATGCAAAGAAAGGAACATGGATCATAATTAAATCACAGAATAAAATGGTGGGAGGGCGGGAAAAAACAAAGAAAACTTGGGACATATGAGACGAACTCCGGAAGAAATAAGAGAATTGATCTTGCAAATGTTGAAAAGGATTGAATAAACTTGAAGAGAAGCACTCCGGTTGGAAAAGAATTGACATGACGACTCCGGTTGAAAAGAATTGATAAGACAATTTGATTGAGCAAAAGACTTAATTATCACTCTCATAGAAGTCACCACTTGACATCGAAGCAACTCGAATTACCGTACTCTAACAAAACAAAGGATGAGGCTTACGAAACAAGCTGAAAACAAATACATGACACATATTTTTCTCGATATTTTCGTGATAAGGGTCACACAGACTCGATCGTACACTGGATTGTCATATTGAAATGATGCTCGAATATGCTCCCTAGGCGTAGCGAACTACAAGGCTTGACGGCGCATATGTGATGAAATATATCGAGAATATCCTTTTAAGAAATACCGTGAACAAACGAATGCACTAGATGTCGAACCCTAACCTCAGATCATGCATCTTTTGGAAGATAATCCTTGGTAACTACTTGAATTCCCACCTAAGAACTCTTGAAATTTTCTGGTTTTACAATCGGGTCCACGGATGCACTAGCAATAACACTACCGTCCAGTGTATCACATCCGTCAACACATAACCAGCGATCTCGGAAACTTATCTACCTCAGACCCTCGTAATCACAATGATACCAAGTATGGTAGTACATCCGGACGCTCTCCACTAGTACTCGGGATGCCGGACTCCTCTCGCCACTACTAGTATTGAAGCAATTTCGAACATCCTCCATCGTGAGATACTAAAGAAATTGAACAATAACGGGTGCGACAAGAATCCACTCGAGCTCAACAACTCGATAATAGGAGGCACCAAGAACAAAATACCAATCACAACGACATCGTAGAGGTTCCAAAGTGCCCGCGTGATCCTAAAAAATTTGAGCGAGAAGAGGAGTAGAACTAAAATTCCTAAGTCATAATTTCTCACCAGAGGATAGAAGAGGAGTCAAAATAATCCTACTCTCGGATATATAACTAGACTCAAAGTAGTTATTCGCTAGACTCGACTCGGCCAAGTTCGATCAAAAAAGGGGGCTCCTAGATCGGTACTGCTCTGATACCAACTTGTAACCGCCAAGATGCAATCATATCCTTTTTTTGCACGAGGGTCTCGACGGGGATAAAAGGGCATCTCGTCGTTTTACAAGAATGGATATCATTACAATTACATATACAAAAGAGATGAGTATATGGAATTGTCTTACACTCGCGAGAAGCTACAACATGAACAACACAATAAAACAATATTCTCAATCACCATGTAGAAGAGCAGGGTGTGACTACGGACGAAAACAAATGATAAAAGGATGACGTCCATCCTTGTTATCTCAGGTTGCCACCCTGGAACCCATCCTAGGATCGACGAAGAAGAACAAGAAGAAACTCCAAATAGAACAATCATCGCACTCACGTCAAAGTATCGCTTAACCTGTACCTGCAACTTTTGTTGTAGTAATCTGCGAGCCACAGGGACTCAGCAATCTCA
This sequence comes from Hordeum vulgare subsp. vulgare, assembly GCF_904849725.1. Classification (NCBI taxonomy): domain Eukaryota; kingdom Viridiplantae; phylum Streptophyta; class Magnoliopsida; order Poales; family Poaceae; genus Hordeum; species Hordeum vulgare. Next base: position 345,128,116 of record NC_058524.1, on the reverse strand, counting down.
TTTACGAAGTATCAAGACTAGCAAAGCTTAATGGATGAGGTATGATTAAGTGGTGAGGCTGCATCAAGAACCTAAGCATTTATTTAGGTGGCTAACCTACGAGTACAAGAATAAGAGGACATGAACTAATGATGATGAAATAAATGATCCTGAACACCTACTTACGTCATACATAACCCCATTGTGTGCTCTTCCGTACAAACTCACAAGAACAGACAGGCATGGTTACACACATAGTTGGCATATTTTTAATTAAGTTTACTTCATGTTATGTTGAACCAGTTGTTAAACAAAGTTACCAAGTTGCCACATAACCTCGGGCACGGCTTTTAGAAAGATTTAACCCTGCAGGGGTGCTCCAACTAGTTCATCAAAAACTACCACACGTTGCGACGGAAACCCCGAGCATGGAAAACCCTAGATCTCCTCGGGTTCCTAGTGGAAAACCCCAACCTCGAGATAGGCCAAAGTATATCAGAATCCCTCGCACAAGACATTCGAGAAAGGTAAAACAAATCTGGCAAGGCCCTGACGTGTTGACGATCACGATAGGAGTCGCGTAACTCATTCTCAGGACACGACAGATAAACACAACGTACAATGGCCTAATAGACATCACCCGAGTTGCCTAGGATTGGCCCCACACACGGCTCTATTTAGGACGAGCACCATCAACACTGGCCCTCAATGTATTATGTTGAATTACTCCCCGGGTTCATGACGCCCTATGATTTTTAGTATTATTATGTTGAGTAAATATAGTACCAATGTTGGGCCTTGCCAGAAGAGTTTTATCACAAAACAAAAGTCAAGGGGGTCCCCACAATAACCCCAAACATGTTAGGAGCGCTCGATATGGAACTTAACACCGATAACCGAAACTAAGGAGGCAAAGATGGAACAAAACACCAGGCTAGAAAGCCAAGCGTTCCACCTTTTACCAAGAATATAGGTGCATTAAATTAATTAGCAATAATATGGTGATATAACACGGAACGCATGTTCACATGGAAGCAACTGTACCTGTAACTAGCAATGCTATAAGAAGGCTGAGCAAGTGGTAACATAGCCAAACAGTGGTTGCTGGGATGTGGAGAGTTAGAGGTTTTACATGGCAATGTTGGGAGGCTTATTAAGTAGGTGGTGGGCAACGAGGCATAAAGAAAGAAACGAGACAACTAGCATAGCAAAGATAGTAATGGTATCTAGGGAAATGATCATCTACCATGTTATTCCGCTTGGAAGAAGAACGAATCCGTGAAGCAGATGAACCAACGTAGTCGAACGAATCCTCACACTTCGACATGCTTATGGAACTCTATCATGAAGAAGCAATACGAAAACAACAATCAACACACATCAATAACCACAACATATTCATGACAAGATGCACAATCAAATATGATGCATGTCCATTTCCATTATGCAAGGCATGGAAAAGCACAACAATTAAACTACACATCAAATGAAGCTCAATATGCAACTCGTTGCATATTGACGAAACTCCATCATTTAAAACGGAGCTACAGTTTAAAAGATATGATCACCCCAAGATAATATGACATGGATGGAAAATATATGCAATGACAGCCACAAGCATGTTAAATCACGGATGCAACAAGATATTATGGAACCACACAAAATTTTAGGCAAGCTTAAATGAGGCGCAACAACGAACAACAATTCCGGAAAGTCCCCATATGCAAATTAACATTTTGGTATTTTTCTTCCTATATCCCAATTTTAGAGTTATTAAATAGGAAAATATATGCCACCATGTTGTTCTACACATTTTTCTAGTCAAGTTACATATCTGGATTATTTTAATCGGAGCTACGGTTAATTAGTTATGACATAAACCATTTTTCTAAGGCATTAATGCAAATTGCATGAAAACAACAAGTTAAATATTTCTAACATGGTTGAAAGTTTATATCGTGAAACTACACAAAGTTCTAAACATATTAAATGTCGAAATCATTTTAATCCGATGCTCGGTTGAATTTATCTGAATTTTGCATAAAAACTAACTTGTTTTCTAAAACTGTGCAGTTAAAATTGGAAGGAAAAAACAACCCAAATAGACATCGGCTGAGTCCCATTTGTTATGTGGGGACCCCGACTTACGAGTTGAGATCACCGAATGAACGTGCTCAGTGATCCCAGAGATCAATGCTCACCGAACATACAAATACTGAATATTAAGAGTCTTACATCCAACATACCGAAATAGTACATCAAATGACCTTCAATGACAAATCACACCGATACATCTACTAGCGGAAATCTTGGGGGCTAAGCGGGTGCCCATGCCATCAGCCTACACCAACAGGCATTCTGACTGGGAAGCGTCCTAGTTCGCAAGTCCGTCTTCGAAGACAAATTCTTGTCCAAACTCCGGTCTTTCCATGTCTGGTCAATAACATAACCAGTGGCAAACCAGTGAGTACTTTGAATGTACGCGCAAACAGCCCATGATATGGATAATGCAGTTGGTATGATAACAAATATATAGTATTGGTGGATAGCCACTTGATCGTAAATAAACACGATCATAGATGGATGTGCAACATAAGCTAGATGGTATTTGGAAGAACATGTTACAGATATCAACGTATCCGCTGTGGGCTGAAAACATCGGGTTCACCCAATATGCCAAGTCACCAAACTTGGTCATATCAACTCTTTCACATAACTCCTTGAACACATGCACACACCTTTCGTTTATGCAAAAACGACTGGACGTAGTTTAAGCAGCACCACCCAACTGTCCTTGATCGTGGACACGACTATTCAAATAGTTTTACACTCTGCAGAGGTTGTATGTTGTACCCACGAGATCCGGGAAACTTCTGTGTCATCCACGACTCGAGGTATATAACAAACACAAGGTAAGTACCCGATCAATGTCTTTCCCCTGACGATACTAGACAAAGAGTTCCACTTGATTGGTACCCAACCCACATGATGTACGTCTTACGAGCACCAACTCTAGAAAATATTATCCATGCAGGGACGAACGGTGTGCCCAAAACACATAAAAACGACATAGTCGGCCTACCTGGTACGACCCCGTCACGAGAGTGACCACATATCAGTTCCGCCACAAGTAATGTGGCCTCTTTGCTAGCACCGACCAAAGTAATCAACAAAGCCCCATCCCATAAAGGGGTAACGTGGTCGCACATGTAAGGTTGGGACGGTCGACTCATCATAAATCTATTCCCATTTCTGAAACCACTCACACCAAATATACCAGGTGCACCACTTCTTCACAAGTGGCCACCTAACTCATCATCACCCTCGGGCATTAGTGGCACCCGATGGGGTTTTCATAAACCTTTGATATTTACCATCATCATGCTCATGCTTCTACTATGTGTAGCATCTACTTGGCAAAATTATATTAGCGTGACCCTCATAGGTGGTAGGATCATGCTCAAATGCAAGTGCTCCGGAGGAGCCATCGGAAACATCATATCGATGATTTACCGAATACTCATGATCATATGCAACAGGAATAATTGCTCTACTAGCATGCAATATAATATTTCTCAAACATGGTCAAAGGGTTGCTTGCCTTGATCAGCTAAGTATCCAGGGTCTTCGGGGTCTTCGAGTCCAACTCCTTCGTTAAACCCGCAATCTATCGTTGCAGTAATAATAATAAAACAAGTAGCTCACCCAAAAACAGAACACAAACTCACTTTAAAAATGTTAACCTATTCTGATAAATCTATATTATAGTTTTAAAATATTTGTCTCTGGTTTTGTTGAAAAGATTATTTTTAAAAATCATTTTAACAGGAGCTAAAGTATTCAAAATAAGCCTTTTAATTATAACTATACAAAAACTTGTCACAAAAATTTGTACAACAACTTTATTAAATCCTACTCATTTTTAGAAGAATTGTGGTGGAAAAATAATTCAATTGAATTAAATAACAAATCCTACAAAAATCTTTTAAAACATATTAAACTCAAAAAATAAAAAGGGCTCATCCCTGGCCTGGCTCGGCCACTGGCTGGGTCGGCCCAACTGGCCAACTAGCCAGCCAGCTAGCCAGCAGCCCAGGTGCGCGGGACCCTATGGTCAGGGGCAGAGAGATGAGAGAGGGGGAGGGATGAGCCATCGACATGTGTGGCACACGTGTCGGGGTCGTCTTCCTCTTGTGGACAAAGGGAGGGGAGGCATGCCGGCGGCGACACTGATGCCCTCATGCCCCAACGACGGCACGAATGGGACCAGCGCATCGCTGCCTACATGCTAATGGTTGAAGGAACGACCGGGAGGCCCTGGGTCACCAGCGACGAGGTGGCCGCGACCGAGATTCTACGGGAGGTGGTGGAACTGGGTGCAACGGGCAGGGATTCGCTCGGGGGAGTGGTGGAGAAGCTCCCTGAGCTCACTACGGTTACAGAGGAGGTGAGAGGAGTGTGAGAGTTGGCTTGTAGCCCGAGATTGATGGATCTCTGAAGCGGCGGGGCCTCGGTCGATCTTGAGCACCAGAGCTCATGTACTCGAATGGGGTGGCTAGGGGCTCGATAGGGGCTCTAGAGGAGTGGAGTGAGGGTGGTGGAGCTAGGGCAAAGGCCTATTTTGTAACGACTAAGATGCGGTCCTTTCCGATTTGGGGACCGAGGCCCCGAATTGGAAAGAAGCGCATCTAAGCGTTTCGCAAACATGGTAACATACTACATACATAATAATAGAGAAATGACAATAAGGGATTCAACTGTCATCTCATAAATATATCAGAGTTACATCACGCATCCAAACAAGGTAGTTCCGCTACGGACTACAAAACATGAGAAATGACTATGCTACCCTGCATGCTTGCCCATGATCACGACCACACCTCAGTCTTCTGGATAGTTCACGTACTGGCGGTCGCTCTCCTCATCGTACTGCCACGCCAGCTGCGTGCCGTCGGGATCACCTGTCTTGGGGGTACCTGAACCTGTTGGTGTTGTGAAGGAATTCGTGAGCCACGGGGACTCAGCAATCTATGACCTCGGTGCCAGAACTAGTCAAGTTATTAGGTTGGAAAGGTGGAGTATTTAGGTTGCACCATCCTAAGCTTTTTATGGTGGCTAACTTACGTAGAGCATATATTGAAGGTGGTCTATACTAGCGGTCGATAATAGATGAACACTAAGTGATCCATAACACCTACCTACGTCAATCGTAGCCCCACCGTGTTCCCGATCGAAGAGAGATCTTCGAAGGGGACAGTCACGGTTACGCACACAGTTGGCAATTTTATTAGCTTATGTTTAAGTTATCTATTACCCGATGTTAACAAATATTCCAAGTTGGCACATAACCGCGGGCACGGCTTTCCGAAAGATTAAAGCCTGCAGGGGTGCTCCAACTAGTCCATCACAAACGTACACGGGCCGCAAAGTAATCCTCTATCACGAATCTCGTGATCTCGTCGGATTCCTTAAAGGAAAACCTCAACTCTGGGGAGAACCAAAGCTTCACCCAGATTCCTATACGCAAGATATATCGCTAAGGTAAGACAAGACTAGCAGGACCTCCCGTCGTGTCGATGACCCTATTAAGAGCCTCGTATCTCAGTCTCACGACACGACGGATGAGCTACGCGCACGATGGCCTGATAGACATCACTCAAGTTGCCCTGAGTTGGCCCCGAACAGTGCTCGGTTTGGACCAACACTCATGAGGAGTACTGGCCCGGGTTGTTGATCAATTCCTCGGGGTAGCTATTCCCTATGCAAATTATTATTAAGTGATTAGCAAATTAACACCAATGTTGGGTCCTGTCGGACAAGTCTTAACACTACACGATTTATCAAGGGGGTCCCCATAACAACCCCGAACGTGTTAGGAGCGATCAGTTATGGAATCAAACACCGGTATCCGGTAACTATGGCGGCAATAACGGAACAAAACACCTGGCAAAAGGCTAGGCCTTTCGTTATTTACCAAGTATATTGGTGCATTAAGTAAATAACAGATTTAACATAATGATATCAAAATCATGCTATCACATGAGACAAAGCACCTGCAACTAGCAACGCTGACATTAGTAGCTGAGATAAGCCTACTTAGCCATTCATGATTTGCTAGGAAGGGATAGTGTTTCGGTTTCATGGCAATTCAGGAGGCATTTATTTCAGTGGTAGGCAGCGAGCATATGACAAAGGAAACGTAATCCAGCATAACAAGTCTAGAGATGGAATCAAGGTCATATCATATAGCCTGTGATATCCTCAGCTTGGAACTGCTCTTGTTCGTCCTGCACGTACTATCCCGAATCCACGTACTCGTTCTCTGATCCCGGTGCTACCCAACATTAAAATAACATCCAATGAACAACAACACCTCAAGACGCAACAAGCACATGATGCATGGGATGAATATGAGCATGCATCTCTATTCTACTCACTAGCACAAGCATGAGAAGTAAATACATGTTCCTGGACAGCAATGCACTCTAAGCTATCTTGACATGCCTGAGAATGACATGATCAGATGCATCACGTGAAAATGATGCAAACGCATATAAAGAACATTACAAATGGAGCTACGGATCAACAGGAAACAACGAAACAAGAAATGAAGTGCTACGTGTCAAATTCATCACAACACACCCCAATGGCTCAACTCTGGTATTTCGAGGTTGCCAAGACATAAAAAAACCAACATGGATGGGGCTGGTACGCAAGGTCGCCTCTCTTGCCAATCACTCTGAACGGACCAACGAAACGAGGCGCAAGCTTTCCTTTGATGCCAAAGCGCGGCATACCCTTCATAGGTGACACCTTGAGATAGACGAAGTCATCAAGCTCATAAGACATGTCATGATGGTTGCTATCATAATAGCTCTTCTGACGGGACTGAGCTGCTCTGAGGTTGTCGCGAATGACCCGACACATCTCCTCGGCTTCTTCTATCAAATCATTCCCAAGGATGTGACGCTCGCCGGTCTCGGACCAGTTGAGCGGGGTACGACACTTCCTGCCATAGAGAATTTCAAACGGAGCCTTGCCAGAACTAGCTTGATAACTGTTGTTATACGAGAACTTCGCAAAAGGCAGACAATCCACCCACTTCATACCGAAAGAGATAACACAGGCTCTCAGCATATCCTTGAGAACTTGATTGACTCGCTCCACTTGACCACTAGTCCGAGGATGAAAAGTTGTGCTTAAGCGGATCTTCATGCCCATTGCAGACTGAAAAGATTCCCAGAACTTGGAAGTGAAGATACTTTCGCGATCCGAAGAGATCATCATAAGCACGTCGTGCAAAGACACAATCCTGGAGGTGTACAACTCTGCAAGCTGAGCTGCCGAAATGGATTCTTTGACTGGAAGAAAATGAGTCACTTTACTCAACTTGTCGATGACGATGAAGATGGCATCATTAGCCTTCTTGGACTTCGGAAACCCGGTGACGAAATCCATCTCAATGTGATCGAACTTCCACTCGGGAATGGGCAAAGGATGCAAAAGACCTGCTGGAGGTTGATGCTCTGCTTTCACCCTTCGACATACATCACATTCATTTACGAACTGAGCAATCTCACGCTTCATACGAGTCCACTAGAAGGTCTGTTTCAAGTCCTGGTACATCTTGGAGCTTCCAGGATGAATAGAGAGCAAAGAGTTATGAGCTGCTTCTTCCATGATTACCTTTCTGAGATCACCTTTCGGGACGACAAGACGATCCTCGAAGAACAATGTGTCTCTCGCATCAACACTGAAGCACTTATACTTGGGAAGACTCTTTGCCACGCCAATCTTGACTTTCTTCACCATTGCATCAAGAAGCTGTGCTGCTCGGACCTGATCTTCCAAGGTAGGAGAGATCTGAAGGTTTGCAAGAAATCCCTCAGGTACTAACTGAAGGTTGAGCTTCCTGAAAGACTCACAAAGGCCACGCCGGAGAGGTTGCAAAATGAGACTGTTGCAGTACGCCTTCCTGCTCAAGGCATCTGCCACAACATTAGCTTTTCCTGGCGTGTACGCAACACTCAGATTAAAATCTTGGAGCATTTCCACCCAACGTGTTTGCCGAAGATTCAGGTTAGGCTGAGTGAAGATGTACATGAGACTCTTGTGATCGGTGAATACTTCAACCTTTCGTTCCAACAAGAGGTGTCTCCATGTCATCAGAGCGTGTACCACAGCTGCTAGCTCAAGATCATGCACAGGATAGTTCTTCTCCGCTGGCTTCAACTGCCTGGAGGTATAAGCAACCACCTTCTTCTCTTGCATCAGTACTACACCAAGACCTTGGAGAGAAGCATCGCAGAACACCTGGTAAGGCTTGGAATCATCCGGAGGAACCAAGACTGGAGTGGAGGTGAGCTTCTCTTTGAGTGCGTCGAAGGGCAACTGACACTCTGGAGACCAAGCATACCTAACACCCTTCTGAAGAAGACTTGAGAGCGGCTTCGCAATCTTGGAGAAGTTCTCAACGAACCTTCTGCAATAGCTTGCGAGCTGAGATAATGTGACCAAGATAGACGACTTCTTTCAGCCAGAACTCACACTTGGAAAACTTGGCATACAACTTGTACTCTCTCAGCTTATCAAGCACCAATCTGAGATGTTCTTCATGTTCTTCCTCAATTTCAGAAAAGACCAGAATGTCGTCGAGATAGAGCAAGACAAAGTCATCCTTGAACGGAGAGAATATGTAGTTCATCAATCGACAGAATGTCAGAGGAGCATTTGCCAGACCAAAAGACATGACCATATACTCATACGAGCCAAAACTAGTCCTGAAGGCAGTCTTCGGAATATCTTCTTCGTGAATGCGAATTTGATGATAGCCCATTCTGAGATCGAGCTTGGAGAAGACCTTAGCACCTTTCAACTTTTCGAACAACTCAGTTATATTCGGAAGTGGATATTTGTTCCTGATTGTCTTCTTGTTCAATGGACGGTAATCGACACACAACCGTTCCATGCCATCCTTCTTCTTGACAAACAGAACTCCACATCCCCTCGGAGAGGAGCTCGGTCCGATCAAACCCAAACGCTCCTACTCATCGAGTTGCCTCTTAAGTTCCTTCAACTCTTCCGGACCCAATTTGTACGGCCGTTTGCACACCGGCTCGGTACCTGGCTCAAGCTCAATCACAAATTCAACTTCTCGGTGTGGAGGCATGCCTGGCAGCTCTTCTGGAAACAGATCTTCATATTCGCAGACCACTGGGACTTGCGAAATAGGATTAATCTCACCCTTTTCATTCAAAGAGAACAGACGGATTGTATGATCACACGCCGCGAATATAATCACGTCCTCCGAAGAGTGGGTAAGCTTCACTTCTTTAGCTTCACAATCAATTGAAGCCTTGTTCATGGCCAACAAGTCCATACCAAGGATCAAGTCAATATCAGAATTGCCCAAGACAATAGGAGACGCCAGAAAAGCATAACTACCCATCTTGACAGAAACATCCGGAATGACCACATTAGAGCTCATCAACGCGCCTGGGGAAACCACACGAAAAGGTTTGTCCAAAGTCTTAGAAACGAAATCATAATTCCATGCAAATGGTCTAGACATGAACGAATGAGAAGCACCAGAATCAAAAAACAATCTAGCAGGAATATCATTAACGAGGAGGTTACCCATGATCACATCTGACGAGTTTTCTGCCTCAGCTGCATTCACCATGTTGACTCGAGCTGATCTAGGGTTGAACTTGACAAGAGCATTGCTTGGAGGTTTGCCTGGAGGAGGAGGAGGCAGTCGGAGCTGAGAAGTGCACTTGTTGGCATAATGACCCTTCTGCCCACACTTGTGACAAGTAACCTCTGCTAGCTGCCGGTACTGAGTCTGGGGAAGCCCTTACTTCTGATGCCAGAATCTCTGCTCTGGGTTGGGTGGGTGAGAGGAACCACGGCCACCAGAATGCTTGAGCTGCTGCGAGTGCCGATTAGGAGGAGGAGACACCCAAAACTTATGTTGCTTCTGAACCACATGAGTAGAGGAAGAGCTGGAATCTCTAAAGAGCTTCTTAGAATTCTCCACCCTGAGCAAGGCTGCCTCTGCTCTGAGAGCTAAGTTGTAGAACTTGTCGAACTCCTCAAGATCGTGCAAAGCAAGAGCTAACTGCAAATCTTCTTTCAAGCCACCTCTGAACTGATAAATCTTGCTCTTCTGATCAGGGATATCCTGCAAGGCGTAACGGGCTAGCTCGTGGAACTCAACGTTGTACTTGTACACGGAATTTCCACCCTGCATCAAGCGCCTGAACTTCTCAGGCATCTCCTCCACAAAGTTGGAAGGAATGTAGTGGGATCTGAAGTCACGGCATAACTCATCCCAAGTGATCACTCTAGCGCCTCTGGTATCCTTCAACTGTTGCCACCAGATAGAAGCTTGCCCCTTTAACTGGAATGTTGCAAATTTGACGAAATCCTCACGACGAACATTGCTAAACTCAAAATGCTTGTTCATATCACGGATCCAATCCTGGGCATCAAACGGCTGGTCACAGGAAGTGAAAGTCTTTGGCTGATTCGACATGAACTGACTCAGATTAGCAAACTCATTGCCACCATGCTGGAAATTGCCTTGCTGCTGGTTAGCTCTCTCTTGCAACAAGTGTAGCAGCATCTGAGTGTTTGCATTTGTAGCAGCCATCACCGCTTGCCAAGCCTCAGCAGGAGGAGGTGGCGGCCGAGGAGGATTCTCCGGAGGAGGAGTTGGTGGCGGTATATCCTCACGCCCTGGGTTCTGACGCGTTGGTGGAGCCATCCTGAAGACGGACAACACATTAGCCCACAGAATAAATTGAAGATATAGCTGAATCAAAAGGACAGGAATATATCAACAGGAATAAAGCAATTGCACTCGAACAAAATAGTAAGAATGCTTCCTCAAAGTGACGGTCGACCAAATTCTGATTAAGACCACTTCAAACAAGTAGGAGCTAGAACTGCTCGGAACAAACATATGATCGAGATTTCATCCGATATCTTCGTGGATAAGATCGCACGGGCTCGAATTTACAGTAGCCTTCCTGTGCAAGGTAGTGCACATGACTTACGAAGTGTCCCCGAGTCGTAGCGAGCTACAAGAACTCTTTAAGACACAACGAGAACCGTTGTAAGACGACCGTGAACAAACATACCCACTGAACATCGAATCCCAACCTCAATCATGCATCTGTAGGAAGATAGTCCTATAAGATACTACTTGATATCCCAAAAATGAATTCCGGAAATAACTGGTCATGCAATCTGGTATACGGATACAAGGAGTAATATCACACAACTTCTATACTAACCCGTCACCTGTATCACATCCGTCAACACACAACCAGAATCTCGGACCTTCATCTACAACAGACCCTCGTGATCACTACGATACCAAGTATGGCAGTACTCCCGAACAATCTGCACCAGTACTGGGGACATCGGGGTTATCTCGCCACTACTAGTATTGAAGCAATAACGAACATCCTTCGTTCTTAGATACTCAGAAATCTGAATGATGGCGATGTGCGCAAGAATCCCTTGGAGCTCAACTCCCTGGAAGAAATCAAGGCAGACAGGAGGCACCAAGACAGAACTCCGTCACATCGAAATCATATAGATTTCACAAATACCCGCGTGATCCTAAATTTTTTTTGAGCGAGAAGAGGAGTAGAATTAAGATTTCCTAAGTCGGGAACCTCACCAAAGCATGGAAGAGGAGAAAAAAGAATACTACTCTCCGATATAACTAAGACTCAAAACATGTTTACTAGACTCGACTCGGCCAAGTACGATCACACAAAGGCTCCTATGGTCGTAAGGCTCTGATTACCAACTTGTAACGACTAAGATGTGGTCCTTTCCGATTTGGGGATCGAGGCCCCGAATTGGAAAGAAGCGCATCTAAGCGTTTCGCAAACATGGTAACATAGCACATACATAATAATAGAGGAATGACAATAAGGGATTCAACTGTCATCTCATAAATATATCAGAGTTACATCACGCGTCCAAACAAGGTAGTTCCGCTACGGACTACAAAACATGAGAAATGACTATACTACCCTGCATGCTTGCCCATGATCACGACCATGCCTCAGTCTTCTCGATAATTCACGTACATGCGGTCGCTCTCCTCATCGTACTACCACGCCAGTTGCGTGACGTCGGGATCACCTGTCTCGGGGGTACCTGAACCTGTTGGTGTTGTGAAGGAATCCGTGAGCCACGGGGACTCAGCAATCTATGACCTCGGTGCCAGAACTAGTCAAGTCATTAGGTTGGAAAGGTGGAGTATTTAGGTTGCACCATGCTAAGCTTTTTATGGTGGCTAACTTACGTAGAGCATATATTGAAGGTGGTATATACTAGCGGTCGATAATAGATGAACACTAAGTGATCCATAACACCTACCTACGTCAATCATAGCCCCACCATGTTCCCGATCGAAGAGAGATCTTCGAAGGGGACAACCACGGTTACGCACACAGTTGGCAATTTTATTAGCTTATGTTTAAGTTATCTATTACCGTATGTTAACAAATATTCCAAGTTGCCACATAACTGCAGGCACGGCTTTTCGAAAGATTAAACCCTGCAGGGGTGCTCCAACTATTCCATCACAAACGTACACGGGATGCAAAGTAATCCTCTATCACGAATCTCGTGATCTCGCCAAATTCCTTAGAGGAAAACCTCAACTCTCGGGAGAACCAAAGCTTCACCCGGATTCCTATAAGCAAGATATATCACTAAGGTAAGACAAGACTAGCAGGACCTCCCATCGTGTCGACGACCCTGATAAGAGCCACGTATCTCAGTCTCAGGACACGACGGATGAGCTACTCGCACGATGTCCTGGTAGACATCACTCATGTTGCCTTGAGTTGGCCCCGAACAGTGCTCAGTTTGGACCAAAACTCATGAGGAGTACTGGCCCGGGTTGTTGATTAATTTGTCGGTGTAGCTATTCCCTATGCAGGTTATTATTAAGTGATTAGCAAATTAACACCAATGTTGGGTCCTGCCGGACAAGTCTTAACACTACACGATTTATCAAGGGGGTCCCCATAACAACCCCGAACGTGTTAGGAGCGATCAGTTATGGAATCAAACACCGGTATCCGGTAACTATGGCGACAATAACGGAACAAAACACCGGGCAAAAGGCTAGGCCTTCCGTTATTTACCAAGTATATAGGTGCATTAAGTAAATAACAGATTTAACATAATGATATCAAACTCATGTTATCACATGAGACAAAGCACCTGCAACTAGCAACGCTGACATTAGTAGCTGAGCAAAGCCTACTTAGCCATTCCAGATTTGCTAGGAAGGGATAGTGTTTCGGTTTCATGGCAATTCAGGAGGCATTTATTTCAGTGGTAGGCAGCGAGCATATGACAAAGGAAACGTAATCCAGCATAACAAGTCTAGAGATGGAATCAAGGTCATATCATATAGCCTGTGATATCCTCAGCTTGGAACTGCTCTTGTTCGTCCTGCACGTACTCTCTCGAATCCACGTACTCGTTTTCCGATCCCGGTGCTACCCAACATAAAAATAACATCCAATGAACAACAGCACCTCAAGATTCAACAAGCACATGATGCATGGGATGAATATGAGCATGCATCTCTATTCTACTCACTAGCACAAGCATGAGAAGTAAATACATGTTCCTGGAAAACAATGTACTCTAAGCTATCTTGACATGCATGAGAATGACATGATTAGATGCATCACGTGAAAACGATGCAAAAGCATATAAAGAACATTACAAACGGAGCTACGGATCAACGGGAAACAACGAAACAAGAAATGAAGTGCTACGTGTCAAATTCATCACAACACACCTCAATGGCTCAACTCTGGTATTTCTAGTTTGCCAAGACATAAAACGAACCAACATGGATGGGGTGGTGCAAAGAATATCACCACACCATCAACTATGCACTCACAAACATCAAAATACCAAAACTACTCAATCTGCCATAAACAACATCATAGCACTTTGTGAGCTACATGCAAAGCACCTACAACCACCCAAACATGCCAAATAAGATATGTGGCAGTGGCTATCCAAGATTACTACAAGCACAAGCAAAAATATCACACAAAGGAGTTATACACAGAATGTTACACAGCTGCAAACTTGCCCGAAAATATCCGATATCAGGGACTTAGTGAAAATTCCAGATTATCACTATCTGTTTATGCTCTGAAGCATTTTGACAGCACCCAAAACAATATCTACAGGACTCCAAATGGAATGAAATTTTACAAGGAGCTAGACAAACACATAATATTTAACTTTCCAGTTGAAAGCTAAGACTGAAGCACAACACATTGACCTGCACAAGCTCATCAACAGGAGAAGAAAATATAAACAGATTCTCAGACTTGGTGAAAATCTGAGATTTTCACTAATCTGAGATTTTCAGCCACATTCTTACTTTGATTGGGCACAAGTTGCACATATGGTTTCCTAAGCATGAAACGAAACCAATATGTGGTAGAAGGGGCCACACTCTACTACCACAACCAAGAATCAAACTCTTGTGCACACCACAACTCATGGAACCAAGCTCCAAACATAGAACAAATCTAAAATATGTCATCTCCAGAAAATGTCCCAAAGGAGAAAATGACTTCACCAATGTATTCCTGGGATGATTCTACCCCAAAAACATATATAAAACATATGCACTTGCTTGGAACAAATGGGCACAAACTAGGAAAGAAATCTTGCATAGGATCACATATAGTGAATAGTGCATCATCACATGTGCTATTCACTAGAACAACACCCACATAAACATATGCACACTCTCAACATTACCTAGGTGCACATGAGGGGTAGAACTCATGCTCATGTGCCTTAGCACACCACTACACACCACACACATCAAGCATATGCATAATAATAACACCTACACATGAAATTGAGGACACACACCTAGTTGACACCATATATACTACCCCTACTATATAAAAGCAAGATCATGAGCACAACAAGGCTCTCCATGCTTTCGCATGTATGAGGACACACATACACGAACATCTACATAGGACACCCACACATGGTATGTGGGGGAATCCACACACACACATATAGGATCTACACATGAAACATGCCAATCCACCTACACATGCATAGCTTCCAAAACCAAGTGCAACATGAACTCTTGTTCATGTGTGTGGGATGCACACCACACATGCACCACTTGTATGTGTGCCATCACACACACACACCACCTACATCACCAAGCATTCAAAACTAACAAAATAACTGTGCACCACATGCTGGTTTGAGAGGAGGAAAAAAATGCCACTAGTAGAAATACCATAGCATCACATCTAGCAAACAAAAGAAGAAAACAACAACAAAGCTACAAAAAAATAAAAGGGGTGTTGAGGGGGAATCGAACCCTGGATCCCAGGTTACTGCCTACAGACCCAACCACTCTCCTACACACCAAGCATTCGACAGAGGAGGGACTAAGCAGGGTATCTACTCTACTCTTACTGCTAGCACCACTGTGCCGAAACAATTGCAAAAAGGGGGGTCGAGGGGGAATCGAACCCACGACCTGGGTACAACACACCTCACTGCTGCGCCACTACGCTACACTTCGGTTACTAACAAAACGGAGGGGTACTTCAAGGAATACTATCATTACTCATGACTCTGCTCTGCACCTGCGCGCCGGCGACATAGACTCTCACTGGAGCGATCTATCAACTGGCGCCTCTACCATGCCAGCAGGGAAGGAGGAGGAAGAACACCCCCTGCGAGGGACTCCTCTGCACACACTACAACTACCGAGATGAAACTACATAGCACCACAACATAGAACACCACAGGGCATGTCGGTCTCTTCTACAAACAAGGACTTGCGAAGCTCGCCGGCCGGAGGTACCGCTGGATCTACCCGAGGGAAAGGAGGGAGGAGAAGTTCCTCACCTAGGGAAGGAAGAGGGGAAGCCGTACGGTGGAGGAGGCCGACTAGAGAGGAAGAAGACGTGCCGAAGCGCTGCAGTAGACGAAGTAGTGGTACAGGGGTAGATCGTGGGGAACATGATGAAGACGACGAGCTGGCCGTCGACGTGGACGTTCCCCGGCCTCACCGAGGTCGGGAATGGGGCACGGGCACCTCTCCCGTGCCCCTGGACTTGACGGCGGCGCCAGACGCCGACGGAAGCGGGGGTAGACGCCGGCGGGTGCTGTTCTCTCTCTCTCTCTGCTGCAACTAGAGAGCCTACCTGAGGGGGAAAAGAGAGATGGGGAATCGAGTGGCAGCGGCGGATGGGAGAGAGGGGAACCCTAGGAAGAGGGGAGGCATGGATGCCACGTTATATGGGGGGGGGTGTCCTCGACATCTGTGCCTCACGACGGCTTGCTCCTTCTCTCTGATGCAGGACGGAAAGCAAGCAGAGCGGTGAACGGCGTCAGGAGGTGGAAGGAGGGATGTGGAGCTGGGCTTAGCATGGGGAGAGGGGAACTGGGCCGCCAGGGGGGAGGAAGCCCACCTGAGGCAGCACATCAAATAAAATAAAACCCTGGGGCTTTTATTAATAGATATAACCTAGAGAAAAGAAATAAAAACACAAGCTAAACTATTGGGGATAAAATCAAACAAAAATACCCCCTGGTCATGGAAAAATATGACCTATTTGAATAAATTGCAAAAGAAATATTTGGGGCAAATAATTATTTACAAAACAGCATGGTTTGGATCTGTTTTGTAATTTATTTGCACCTTTTAAACTTAAATAAAACAGCAACTTCATATCTACAACTCCACCACAACATAAGCTAAAGCAAGGACATTTTTAAAACAGAAAATTATCGAGTGGATCTTGACCTTGAGATGAAAGAGAGGGGGGAAGATGGTTTTGAAACCTATGCAAATCACAAGGTTGTTCCTTCTATCACATGCATTCTCCACAAAAGCTACACATCACCACCACACCATCACAAGGCATCACATCACCTCATAAGAACACAATGCAAGAACCCAAGAACATGGACATGAGATAATATGGCATGCATGCATGCAATGAAAGAATAAACAAGTGACATACATGAAATCATAACACTTTGACTCTCTCATAACATTGACAAGGTGGACCCACATGGGAAGGTTCCAAAAAGGGAAGGTTACACACTTGGGGAATTACATATTTATAGGCATTTGATGGTGCACCGAGCGGGAGGCACCAATGGTTTTACCGTGGCTCGCAGGAGAGGCAGAGAGAGCTCGGGGTCCAAACCATGGTATTGCGGACGTGGTTTAGGACCCCTGTAGCTCACTGAGAGGGAGAGAGAGTGAGGAGCGCGGGAGTTGCGTGGTCGCGTTCTTCTGGCTGGATCTGGCGCGCGGGGGCACGCGTTGCTCTAGTTAACAGAGAGGGGGAGGAGGGGCCCTGAGGTTGTCATGATGCAGGTGGGGTGTCGGGGACGTGGAGAGGCATCGAGGCGAGGCTTGAACCGGCCGGGGCTAGCCACCTTTGTCTCAGGTGCACCCTGTACCGCGCCCAGAGCATAGTTTTAGCATGCCATGGCATCCTGGCGCGCTCTTGGGTGCTTTGGCCGTGTCTGGTGTGTCCTGGGGTGGGGTTAGATGGTCCCTAGCCACTTAAGAGCCGAGACACTCATTGTGGGTCAAAGGGAGTGATTAAAGAGATGAGGCCAGACTTGAGCCAAGAACTAAAATGGGGATTTTGGCTCTTTTGTTTGGAACCAGAGAGGGGCCACTCGTTTGCAGTTGAGGAGTGGTGATCATTGCTTAGACTATGAGTTTGGAGGAAAGTGTATGGGTGTAGAGTGAGTTAAGAGCTGATTTACCAAGATGGCAGAAGGTGTTCGACACGTGTTTGGGGTAGCTACACTTCACCACTGGTTATGAAAGTTAACAAGATTGAGTTTGATGCAAAAATAGGACGCTCCACCAAATTTGAGCTCCATTGGATAAGTTTGGCAATGCTAACTTGAAATCATACCCAAATGCTTTAACTTGATTTTGGACAGAGAGATTTTTGGGCTTATTTGGTGAACCAAATCACCTTGGAATGAGGTGAAACATGGCATGAACACCAAATATAGCTTTGGGAAGCAAGCTGGAATTTTCTAGGAAATTATTGGAAATATTTACTTTGTAAATACCTTTGGAAATATTTCAAAAGGTAAAAATAGACACGATAGGTTTTCAAGGATTTGCTCAAATATTTTGAACATAAATAGGGGTTGAAAATCTTACGTATGGAAAATATATGTCGTGTGAGTATCTCTAAATATTCCTAGAGTTTTCTAAGGCAGAAAAGTATTTTTTTCATACAGAAATATCATTTATGGCCTCAGAAATAGGAAAATAGTTTATAAAATAATTATTATTTGGAGAGTAAAAATAGTGCTAGAACCAAAATACAATCCTTTGGAGAAGGCACTCCCTTGAAATCAGGGACCTGTAGTGCAAACCCAAAGCAAGGTTTTGAAATAGTCAAAAATGAGGAAAAGGGATCTTTTGAAAATATCATGTTATAAAATATGGTTTTTGGGATCCACTCAATCAAGCATACATACAAACAATAGCATTAATTGCACTCATAGCACTTGCTTAAAAACTTCTAATAAACTCAGATTTTGAAAAGGCTACACTTGAAGTGAGGTAAAAACAGGGTCTGACATGTTATTTGAAGGATGATAAAAAAATAAATAGCTAAAATTTTGCAAGGAGTGATATTTGATCCAAGGAGTGATAGTGTCGCTAGCCACCAAGCTAGGTCCGATGGTGTGACACAAATTGGCTCGGCCTTCCATAAAACGGGGCAAGAGCTGATCATCTGGAGAAGCAAAAAATACAGAATAAAAGCACAACCGCAGGGATTGGACTCAGGGTCGCTTGGGTAAAACCAAGATATAATAGCTAGTGAGCTACGATTCATCTTATTATGGAAGGGGAACTTTTCTTCACATAAACCAATGTGCTAACACGAATTTGAAGTAGCACGAACAAAAGAACACACACAGCTTCCCCAAGACTGTGGCTGGAGAACGTACAGGGGCAAGGTCCCTCCGGATCAAAGCGAAGGGAATCCGAGTGGCAAGGATCCAATGCTCGGCTGGTTAACGACGAGGTGGAGAGAAGGGCATGGCCACGGGGTGACAACGTCGTGGTTTTCCAAGGCAGCGAAGATAAATAGAAATATTGATTGCTGAGAGAGAGAGAGAGGAGGAAGCAATGGGAGGAGAAGAAGGATGGCAGAGGCACAACCACCTTGGGCAATGTCCATGAGAAAGCAGGATGTCACAGGAGAGAAACAATGATCAGAGGGAAGAAGAAAGGAAAAGAGTGTAGGAAATGGATATGTTGGTCTAGTGGCTCGACTCGCTGGCCTACACGATGAACGGTGATGTCTTCCCGCAGGGATGGACCTCGAGCGACGCTCGGGAGCTCGCTCTCTTGGTGCTCACTACGAGCGTGCGGGGTTAAGGCTCAGGCTGCTCGATTCGGAGATCTAGGGAATCAACTGGATGGTCTGCAGGGGATCTTTCACCGTGGGAAAATAACGACATGGTTGGAAACATGGGGATCCCGAGGGAGGATGGGACTGGCGGAGGGCGATGGGACAAGCTGGCGAGGTGGGTGGTGGAGGCTGCGGGACAAGATCCCTAGAAGTTAGGGTTAAACTAGTAGGTGTTCTGTATATATGGAGAATAAGATTAGCTTGAGATCCTCCGATTCGATCGATCGGTCGAAAAAATGGTTTAGGGAGTCCAAATGAGAAATCGATGATGGTTTGGTGTATTACGGGGTGGATCCAGACCTAAC
Source organism: Hordeum vulgare subsp. vulgare (assembly GCF_904849725.1). NCBI lineage: Eukaryota > Viridiplantae > Streptophyta > Magnoliopsida > Poales > Poaceae > Hordeum > Hordeum vulgare. The sequence continues at coordinate 345,108,312 of NC_058524.1, read as the reverse complement.
GGTTATGACCGTACATTTCGGGTTCCGGGGGTTTTTTGGGGTAGGTTGCACATAGGGTCTATGCACTATGTAGAGGGGGTAGGTATAGAAGAGAGGGAAATGGTGCCGCCCGTGACAATATTTTAAAACATGAAAAAGTTTGCGATTTAGACTAGCTATAGTGCTGCTATAGGTTTAACGGTTCGAGTATCAAACGAATTCCGATTGCGACGAAATTTGGTAGGCGGTTCACCTACGCTATAACCCGATCGCACACCAACTTTCAACGCAATATAAGAAAGTTTTACACACACTTTTAAAAACAATATTTTAATGATGTCGCGGGCGTGTGCGTATGTGGTTGGTCTCAAAACAGTCAACAAAGAAAACGAGAGAACTCACAACTATAAACGGATGCAAGTTTTTGAAAAAAGGTAACAACGGAGTGCCGATGCAATGCGGATGATGCGCATGATTCGATGATGAATGCGCAAAATAATCACAGGGTGACAACGAAATAAAAGGGGAATCTTCTCGAGCATCGGTTGCAGGCTGTTACAACTCTCTTACACTAACAAGAGATCTCGACCTGAGATCTAAGAATGAAAAGGGGAAGAGGAAGAGAAAGAGCAAAAGGAATAAGTTATTTGCTTCTTAGGCAAATGAGTGAAACCAATGAATCGTTAAGTTTGCAAAGAGATGAAGAATGAAATGAGGAACAAACAAGATCTCAAATGAAATTTTGGCAACACTTCGGTAGGAAACAAAGGCAAAACTTGATAAGGTGGAAAGATCTTGAAAATATAACAAAAAACTCTGGCTGAATGGAAAAACTAGGGGAGAATATGATCTTGACAAATGAGATGATAGAACGAAGAGAGCAACATCTCAAAGCCTCCGAAACAAAGGAATACAAACTAGATCACTTGAAAGAAAAGATCAGAGAAGAAAATGACAATTTCTACCACCATTGAATTGAAAAGCATCCTTGAGAAGGGGGGTTGAACGGAAATTTTGGAAAATCAACACAAAAAGAACTAGCTTATTGTGGACTTATGAAAAACTTCTCTAATAATGAGGTTACAACCAGCCAGTAATGAAACAAAGATTTCTTGGGAGCAACAAGATATGCAAAACTTGACAAGGGCATTGCTTGGAGGTTTGCCTGGAGGATGAGGAGGCAGTCGGAGCTGAGAAGTGCACTTGTTGGCATAATGACCCTTCTGCTCACACTTGTGGCAAGTAAGCTCCGCTGGCTGCCGGTACTGAGTCTGAGGAGGCCCTTACTTCTGATGCTGGAATCTCTGCTCTGGGTTGGGTGGGTGAGAAGAACCACGGCCACCAGAATGCTTGAGCTGCTGCAAGTGCCGAGTAGGAGGAGGAGACACCCAAAACATATGTTGCTTCTGAGCCACATGAGTAGAGGAAGAGCTGGAATCTCTAAAGCGCTTCTTAGAATTCTCCACCCTGAGCAAGGCTGCCTCTGCTCTGAGAGCTAAGTTGTAGAACTTGTCGAACTCCTCAAGATCGTGCAAAGCAAGAGCTAACTGCAAATCTTCTTTCAAGCCACCTCTAAACTGATAAATCTTGCTCTCCTGATCAGGGATATCCTGCAAGGCATAACGGGCTAGTTCGTGGAACTCAACGTTGTACTTGTTCACGGAATTGCCACCCTGCTTCAAGCGCCTGAACTTCTCACGCATCTCCTCCACAGAGTTGGAAGGAATGTAGTGGGATCTGAAGTCACGGCAGAACTCATCCCAAGTGATCAGTCTAGCGCCTCTGGAATCCTTCAACTGTTGCCACCAGATAGAAGCTTGCCCCTTTAACTGGAATGTTGCAAATTTGACGAAATCCTGAGGACGAACATTGCTAAATTCAAAATGCTTGTTCATATCACGGATCCAATCCTCGGCATCAAACGGCTGGTCACAAGAAGTGAAAGTCTTTGGCTGATTCGACATGAACTGACTCAGATTAGCAAACTCATTGCCACCATGCTGGAAATTGCCTTGCTGCTGATTAGCTCTCTCTTGCAACAAGTGTAGCAGCATCTGAGTGTTTGCATTTGTAGCAGCCATCACCGCTTGCCAAGCCTTAGCAGGAGGAGGCGGCGGCCGAGGAGGATTCTCCGGAGGAGGAGTTGGTGGCGGCACATCCTCACGCCCTGGGTTCTGACGCGTTGGTGGAGCCATCCTGAAGACGGACAACACATTAGCCCACAGAATAAATTGAAGATATAGCTGAATCAAAAGGACAGGAATATCTGAACAGGAATAAAGGAATTGCACTCGAACAAAATAGTAAGAATGCTTCCTCAAAGTGACGGTCGACAAAATTCTGATTAAGAGCACTGCAAACAAGTATGAGCTAGAACTGCTCGGAACAAACATATGATCGAGATTTCATCCGATATCTTCGTGGATAAGATCGCACGGGCTCGAATTTACAGTAGCCTTCCTGTGCAAGGTAGTGCACACGACTTAAGAAGTGTCCCCGAGTCGTAGCGAGCAACAAGGACTCTTTAAGACACAACGAGAACCGTTGTAATACGACCATGAACAAACATACCCACTGAACATCGAATCCCAACCTCAATCATGCATCTGTAGGAAGATAGTCCTATAAGATACTACTTGATATCCCAAAAATGAATTCCGGAAATAACTGGTCATGCAATCTGGTATACGGATACAAGGAGTAATATCACACAACTCCTATACTAACCCGTCACCTGTATCACATCCGTCAACACACAACCAGAATCTCGGACCTTCATCTACAACAAACCCTCGTGATCACAACGATACCAAGTATGGCAGTACTCCCGAACAATCTGCACCAGTACTGGGGACATCGGGGTTATCTCGCCACTACTAGTATTGAAGCAATAACGAACATCCTTCGTTCTTAGATACTCAGAAATCTGAATGATGGCGATGTGCGCAAGAATCCCTTGGAGCTCAACTCCCTGGAAGAAATCAAGGCAGACAGGAGGCACCAAGACAGAACTCCGTCACATTGAAATCATATAGATTTCACAAATACCCGCGTGATCCTAAATTTTTTTTGAGCGAGAAGAGGAGTAGAATTAAGATTTCCTAGGTCGGGAACCTCACCAAAGCATGGAAGAGGAGAAAAAAGAATCCTACTCTCCGATATAACTAAGACTCAAAACATGTTTACTAGACTCGACTCGGCCAAGTACGATCACACAAAGGCTCCTATGGTCGTAAGGCTCTGATTACCAACTTGTAACGACTAAGATGCGGTCCTTTTCGATTTGGGGATCGAGGCCCCGAATTGGAAAGAAGCACATCTAAGCGTTTCGCAAACATGGTAACATAGCACATACATAATAATAGAGGAATGACAATAAGGGATTCAACTGTCATCTCATAAATATATCAGAGTTACATCACGCGTCCAAACAAGGTAGTTCCGCTACGGACTACAAAACATGAGAAATGACTATACTACCCTGCATGCTTGCCCATGATCACGACCATGCCTTAGTCTTCTCGATAGTTCACGTACATGCGGTCGCTCTCCTCATCGTACTACCACGCCAGTTGCGTGACATCGGGATCACCTGTCTCGAGGGTACCTGAACCTGTTGGTGTTGTGAAGGAATCCGTGAGCCACGGGGACTCAGCAATCTATGACCTCGGTGCCAGAACTAGTCAAGTCATTAGGTTGGAAAGGTGGAGTATTTAGGTTGCACCATCCTAAGCTTTTTATGGTGGCTAACTTACGTAGAGCATATATTGAAGGTGGTCTATACTAGCGGTCCATAATAGATGATCACTAAGTGATCTTGAACACCTACCTACGTCAATCATAGCCCCACCGTGTTCTCGATCGAAGAGAGATCTTCGAAGGGGACAGTCACGGTTACGCACACAGTTGGCAATTTTATTAGCTTATGTTTAAGTTATCTATTACCGTATGTTAACAAATATTCCAAGTTGCCACATAACTGCAGGCACGGCTTTTCGAAAGATTAAACCCTGCAGGGGTGCTCCAACTAGTCCATCACAAACGTACACGGGCCGCAAAGTGATCCTCTATCATGAATCTCGTGATCTCGCCAAATTCCTTAGAGGAAAACCTCAACTCTGGGGAGAACCAAAGCTTCACCCGGATTCCTATAAGCAAGATATATCACTAAGGTAAGACAGGACTAGCAGGACCTCCCATCGTGTCGACGACCCTGATAAGAGGCACGTATCTCAGTCTCAGGACAGGACGGATGAGGTACTCGCACGATGTCCTGATAGACATCACTCATGTTGCCCTGAGTTGGCCCCGAACGGTGCTCGGTTTGGACCAATACTCATTAGGAGTACTGGCCCAGGTTGTTGATTAATTTCTCGGGGTAGCTATTCCCTATGCAGATTATTATTAAGTGATTAGCAAATTAACACCAATGTTGGGTCCTGTCGGACAAGTCTTAACACTACACGATTTATCAAGGGGGTCCCCATAACAACCCCGAACGTGTTAGGAGCGATCAGTTATGGAATCAAACACCGGTATCCGGTAACTATGGCGACAATAACGGAACAAAACACCCGGCAAAAGGCTAGGCCTTCCGTTATTTACCAAGTATATAGGTGCATTAAGTAAATAACAGATTTAACATAATGATATCAAACTCATGTTATCACATGAGACAAAGCACCTGCAACTAGCAACGCTGACATTAGTAGCTGAGCAAAGCCTACTTAGCCATTCAAGATTTGCTAGGAAGGGATAGTGTTTGGGTTTCATGGCAATTTAGGAGGCATTTATTTCATTGGTAGGCAGCGAGCATATGACAAAGGAAATGTAATCTAGCATAACAAGTCTAGAGATGGAATCAAGGTCATATCATCTTGCGTGTGATATCCTCAGCTTGGAACTGCTCTTGTTCGTCCTGCACGTACTCTCCCGAATCCACGTACTCGTTTTCCGATCCCGGTGCTACCCAACATAAAAATAACATCCAATGAACAACAACACCTCAAGATTCAACAAGCACATGATGCATGGGATGAATATGAGCATGCATCTCTATTCTACTCACTAGCACAAGCATGAGAAGTAAATACATGTTCCAGGACAACAATGCACTCTAAGCTATCTTGACATGCATGAGAATGACATGATCAGATGCATCACGTGAAAACGATGCAAAAGCATATAAAGAACATTACAAACGGAGCTACGGATTAACGGGAAACAACGAAACAAGAAATGAAGTGCTACGTGTCAAATTCATCACAACACACCCCAATGGCTCAACTCTGGTATTTCTAGTTTGCCAAGACATAAAACAAACCAACATGGATGGGGTGGTGCAAAGAATATCACCACACCATCAACTATGCACTCACAAACATCAAAATACCAAAACTACACAATCTGCCATAAACAACATCATAGCACTTTGTGAGCTACATGCAAAGCACCTACAACCACCCAAACATGCCAAATAAGATATGTGGCAGTGGCTATCCAAGAGTACTACAAGCACAAGCAAAAATATCACACAAAGGAGTTATACACAGAAAGTTACACAGCTGCAAACTTGCCCAAAAATATTAGATATCAGGGACTTAGTGAAAATTCAAGATTCTCACTATCTGTTTATGCTCTGAAGCATTTTGACAGCACCCAAAACAATATCTACAGGACTCCAAATGGAATGAAAGTTTACAGGGAGCTAGACAAACACATAATACTTAACTTTCCAGTTGAAAGCTAAGACTGAAGCACAACACATTGACCTGCACAAGCTCATCAACAGGAGAAGAAAATATAAACAGATTCTTAGACTTGGTGAAAATCTCAGATTTTCACTAATCTGATATTTTCAGCCACATGCCTACTTTGATTGGGAACATCTTGCACATATGGTTTCCAAATCATGAAACAAAACCAATATGTGGTAGAGGGGGTCACACTCTACTACCACAACCAAGAATCAAACTCTTGTGCACACGACAACTCATGGAACCAAGCTCCAAACATAGAACAAATCTAAAATATTTCATCTCCAGAAAATGTCCCAAAGGAGAAAATGACTTCACCAATGGATTCCTGGGATGATTCTACCCAAAAAACATATATAAAACATATGCACTTGCTTGGAACAAATGGGCACAAACTAGGAAAGAAATCTTGCATAGGATCACATATAGTGAATAGTGCATCATCACATGTGCTATTCACTAGAACAACACCCACATAAACATATGCACACTCTCAACATTACCTAGGTGCACATGAGGGGTAGAACTCATGCTCATGTGCCTTAGCACACCACTACACACCACACACATCAAGCATATGCATAATAATAACACCTACACATGAAATTGAGGACACACACCTAGTTGACACCATATATACTACCCCTACTATATAAAAGCAAGATCATGAGCACAACAAGGCTCTCCATCCTTTGGCATGTATGAGGACACACATACACCAACATGTACATAGGACACACACACATGGTATGTGGGGGAATCCACACACACACATATAGGATCTACACATGAAACATGCCAATCCACCTACACATGCATAGCTTCCAAAACCAAGTGCAACATGAACTCTTGTTCATGTGTGTGGGATGCACACCACACATGCACCACTTGTATGTGTGCCATCACACACACACACACACCACCTACATCACCAAGCATTAAAAACTAACAAAATAACTGTGCACCACATGCTGGTTTGAGAGGAGGAAAAAAATGCCACTAGTAGAAATACCATAGCATCACATCTAGCAAACAAAAGAAGAAAACAGCAACAAAGCCACAAAAAATAAAAGGGGTGTTGAGGGGGAATCGAACCCTGGATTCCAGGTTACTGCCTACAGACCCAACCACTCTCCTACACACCAAGCATTTGACAGAGGAGGGAGTAAGCAGGGTATCTACTCTACTTCTACTGCTAGCACCACTGCGCCGAAACAATTGCAAAAAGGGGGGTCGAGGGGGAATCGAACCCACGACCTGGGTACAACACACCCCACTGCTGCGCCACTACGCCACACTTCAGTTACTGACAGAACGAAGCGGTACGTCAAGGATTACTATCACTACTCATGACTCTGCTCTGCACCTGCGCGCCGGCGACAGAGACTCTCACCAGAGCGATCTATCAACTGGCGCCTCTACCATGCCAGCAGGGAAGGAGGAGGAAGAACACCCCCTGCAAGGGACTCCTCTGCACACACTACAACTACCGAGATGAAACTACATAGCACCACAACATAGAACACCACAGGGCATGTCGGTCTCTTCTACAAACAAGGACTTGCAAAGCTTGCCGGCCGGAGCTACCGCTGGATCTACCTGAGGGAAAGGAGGGAGGAGAAGTTCCTCACCTAGGGAAGGAAGAGGGGAAGCCGTACGGTGGAGGAGGCCGACTGGAGAGGAAGAAGACGTGCCGAAGCGCTGCTGTAGACGAAGTAGTGGTACAGGGGTAGATCGTGGGGAACACGATGAAGACGACGAGCTGGCCGTCGACGTGGACGTTCCCCGGCCTCACCGAGGTCGGGAATGGCGTGCGGGCACCTCTCCCGTGCCCCTGGACATGACGGCGGTGCCAGACGCCGACGGAAGCGGGGTTAGACGCCAGCGGGTGTTGTTCTCTCTCTCTCTGCTGCAACTAGAGAGCCTACCCGAGGGGGGAAAGAGAGATGGGGAATCGAGTGGTAGCGGCGGATGGGAGAGAGGGGAACCCTAGGAAGAGGGGAGGCACATACGCCACGTTATATGGGGGGGGGGTCCTCGACGTCTCTGCCTCACGGCGGCTTGCTCCTTCTCTCTGATGCAGGACGGAAAGCAAGCAAAGCGGTGAACGGCGTCAGGAGGTTGAAGGAGGGACGTGGAGCTGGGCTTAGCATGGGGAGAGGGGAACTGGGCCGCCAGGGGGGAGGAAGCCCACCTGAGGCGCCACATAAAATAAAATAAAACACTGGGGCTTTTATTAATAGATATAACCCAGAGAAAAGCAATAAAAACACAAGCTAAACTATTGGGGATAAAATCAAACAAAAATACCCCTGGTCATGGAAAAATATGACCTATTTGAATAAATTGCAAAAGAAATATTTGGGGCAAATAATTATTTACAAAACAGCATGGTTTGGATCTATTTTTTAATTTATTTGCACCTTTGAAACTTAAATAAAACAGCAACTTCATATCTACAACTCCACCACAACATAAGCTAAAGCAAGGACATTTTCAAAACAGAAAATTATCGAGTGGATCTTGACCTTGAGATGAAATAGAGAGGGGGAAGATGGTTTTGAAACCTATGCAAATCACAAGGTTGTTCCTTCTATCACATGCATTCTCCACAAAAGCTACACATCACCAGCACACCATCACAAGGCATCACATCACCTCATAAGAACACGATGCAACAACCCAAGAACATGGACATGAAATAATATGGCATGCATGGATGCAATGAAAGAATAAACAAGTGACATACATGAAATCATAACACTTTGACTCTCTCATAACATTGACAAGGTGGACCACATGGGATGGTTCCAAAAAGGGAAGGTTACACAGTTGGGGAATTACATATTTATAGGCATTTGATGGTGCACCGAGCGGGAGGCACCAATGGTTTTACCGTGGCTCGCAGGAGAGGCAAAGAGGGCTCGGGGCCCAAACCACGGTATTGCAGACGTGGTTTAGGACCCCTGTAGCTCAGTGAGAGGGAGAGAGAGCGAGGAGCGCGGGAGCTGCGTGGTCGTGTTCTTCTGGCTGGATCTGGCGCGCGGGGGCACGCGTTGCTCTAGTCAACAGAGAGGGGGAGGAGGGGCCCTGAGGCTGTCATGATGCAGGTGGGGTGTCGGGGACGTGTAGAGGCATGAGGCGAGGCTTGAACAGGCCGGGGCTAGCCACCTTTGTCGCAGGTGCACCTTGTGCCGCACCCAGAGCATAGTTTTAGCATGCCACGGCATCCTGGCACGCTCTTGGGTGCTTTGGCCGTGTCTGGTGTGTCCTGGGGTGGGGTTAGATGATCCCTAGCCACTTAAGAGCCGAGACACTCATTGTGGGTCAAAGGGAGTGATTAAAGAGATGATGCCAGACTTGAGCAAAGAACTAAAAGGGGGATTTTGGCTCTTTTGTTTGGAACCAGAGAGGGGCCACTCGTTTGCAGTTGAGGAGTGGTGATCATTGCTTAGACTATGAGTTTGGAGGAAAGTGTATGGGTGTAGAGTGAGTTAAGAGCTGATTTACCAAGATGGCAGAAGGTGTTCGACAGGTGTTTGTGGTAGCTACACTTCACCACTGGTTATGAAAGTTAACAAGATTGGGTTTGATGCAAAAATAGGACGCTCCACCAAATTTGAGCTCCATTGGATAAGTTTGGCAATGCTAACTTGAAATCATACCCAAATGCTTTAACTTGATTCTGGACAGAGAGATTTTTGGGCTTATTTGGTGAACCAAATCACCTTGGAATGAGGTGAAACTTGGCATGAACACCAAATATAGCTTTGGGAAGCAAGCTGGAATTTTCTGGGAAATTATTGGAAATATTTCCTTTGTAAATACCTTTGGAAATATTTCAAAAGGTCAAAATAGACAGAATAGGTTTTCAAGGATTTGCTCAAATATTTTGAACATAAATAGGGGTTGAAAATCTTATGTATGGAAAATATATGTCGTGTGAGTATCTCTAAATATTCCTAGAGTTTTCTAAGGCAGAAAAGTATTTTTTTCATACAGAAATATCATTTCTGGCCTCAGAAAAGGACATGCAAATAAAATAGGAAAATAGTGTATAAAATAATTATTTTATGATTTTGGAGATTAAAAATAGTGCTAGAACCAAAATACAATCCTTTGGTGAAGGCACTCCCTTGAAATCAGGGACCTGTAGTGCATACCCAAAGCAAGGTTTTGAAATAGTCAGAAATGAGGAAAAAGGATCTTTTGAAAATATCATGTTATAAAATATGATTTTTTTGGATCCACTCATTCAAGCATACATACAAACAATAGCATTCATTGCACTCATAGCACTTGCTTAAAAACTTTTAATAAACTCAGATTTTGAAAAGGCTACACTTGAAGTGAGGTAAAAACAGGGTGTGACATGTTATTTGAAGGATGATAAAAAATAAATAGCTAAAATTTTGCAAGGAGTGATATTTGATCCAAGGAGTGATACTGTCGCTAGCCACCAAGCTAGGTCCGATGGTGTGACACAAATTGGCTCGGCCTTCCATAAAACGGGGCAAGAGCTGATCATCCGGAGAAGCAAAAAATACAGAATAAAAGCACAACCGCAGGGATTGGACTCAGGGTCGCTTGGGTAAAACCAAGAAATAATAGCTAGTGTGCTACGATTCATCTTATTATGCAAGGGGAACTTTTCTTTACATAAACCAATGTGCTAACACGAATTTGAAGTAGCACGAACAAAAGAACACACACAGCTTCCCCAAGACTGTGGCTGGAGAACGTACAGGGGCAAGGTCCCTCCGGATCAAAGCGAAGGGAAGCCGAGTGGCAAGGATCCAATGCTCGGCTGGTTAACGACGAGGTGGAGAGAAGGGCATGGCCACGGGTTGACAACGTCGTGGTTTTCCAAGGCAGCGAAGATAAATAGAAATATTGATTGCTGAGAGAGAGAGAGAGGAGGAAGGAATGGGAGGAGAAGAAGGATGGCAGAGGCACAACCACCTTGGGCAATGTCCATGAGAAAGCAGGATGTCACAGGAGAGAAACAACGATGAGAGGGAAGAAGAAAGGAAAAGAGTGTAGGAAATGGATATGTTGGTCTAGTGGCTCGACTTGCTGGCCTACACGATGAACGGTGATGTCTTCCCGCAGGGATGGACCTCGAGCGACGGTCGGGAGCTTGCTCTCTTGGTGCTCACTACGAGCATGCGGGGTTAAGGCTCAGGCTGCTCGATTCGGAGATCTAGGGAATCAACTAGATGGTCTGCAGGGGATCTTTCACCGTGGGAAAATAGTGGCATGGTTGGAAACATGGGGATCCCGAGGGAGGATGGGACCGGCGGAGGGCGATGGGACAAGCTGGCGAGGTGGGTGGTGGAGGCTGCGGGACAAGATCCCTAGAAGTTAGGGTTAAACTAGTAGGTGGTCTGTATATATGGAGAATAGGATTAGCTTGAGATCCTCCAATTCGATCGATCTGTCGAAAAAATAGTTTAGGGAGTCCAAATGAGAAATCGATGATGGTTTGGTGTATTACGGGGTGGATCCAGACCTAACGGTTATGACCGTACATTTCGGGTTCCGGGAGGTTTTTGGGCTAGGTTGCACATAGGGTCTATGCACTATGTAGAGGGGCTAGGTATAGAAGAGAGGGAAATGGTGCAGCCCGTGACAATATTTTAAAACATCAAAAAGTTTGCGATTTAGACTAGCTATAGTGCTGCTATAGGTTTAACGGTTCGACTATCAAACGAACTCCGATTGCGACGAAATTTGGTAGGCGGTTTACCTACACTATAACCCGACTGCACACCAACTTTCAACCCAATATAAGAAAGTTTTATACACACTTTTAAAAACAATATTTTAATGATGTCGCGGGCGTGTGCGTATGTGGTTGGTCTCAAAATAGTCAACAAAGAAAACGAGAGAACTCACAACTATAAACAGATGCAAGTTTTTGAAAAAAGGCAACAACGGAGTGCCGATGCAATGCAGATGATGCGCATGATTCGATGATGAATGCGCAAAATAATCATAGGGTGACAACGAAATAAAAGAGGAATCTTCTCGAGCATCGGTTCCGGGCTGTTACAACTCTCTTAGACTAACAAGAGATCTCGACCTGAGATCTAAGAATGAAAAGGGGAAGAGGAAGAGAAAGAGCAAAAGGAATAAGTTATTTGCTTCTTAGGCAAATGAGTGAAACCAATGAATCTTTAAGTTTGCAAAGAGATGAAGAATGCAATGAGGAACAAACAAGATCTCAAATGAAATTTTGGCAACACTTCGGTAGGAAACGAAGGCAAAACTTGATAAGGTGGAAAGATCTTGAAAATATAACAAAAAAGTCTGACTGAATAGAAAAGCTAGGGAAGAATATGATCTTGACAAATGAGATGATAGAACGAAGAGAGCAACATCTCAAAGCCTCCGAAACAAAGGAATAGAAACTAGATCACTTGAAAGAAAAGATCAGAGAAGAAAATGACAATTTCTACCACCATTGAATTGAAAAGTATCCTTGAGAAGGGGGGTTGAACGGATTTTTTGGAAAATCAACACAAAAAGAACAAGCTTATTGTGGACTTATGAAAACCTTCTCTAATAATGAGGTTACAACCAGCCAGTAATGAAACAAAGATTTCTTGGGAGCAACAAGATATGCAAAACTTCTTACACCAAGAGGATAAAAGGATACATGGATCATTGATAAGCACCATGAGAGCAACAATCCTTAGGAAAACCTTTAGGTGAATTCTAACCCAAGATAACTCAAGTGAAGAAAAGATGGGTTGAAAATATCTCATGATTGAAGGAATTGGTGGGTTTAAATATATCATTTTTGAAATGAAATATCTTAGGGACTCCTCATAAATCTAGAATTCTATAACACCACCCAGAAGGAAAAATGAAGGGAAGAATTGCACTTGAAATGCAAGAGAAAGAACACTTGAGCTCCTTCAACAAGAATCTTGAAGAACACCTTGAGAATTAACAAAATTCTTGATGAACCACCATGAAGAACCCCTTGGAGATTTGGATGGAACTTCGCAAAGAGACACTTGAGCAAAGCTTGAAACTACGGAAAATAAAAGATGAATCATTCGAGATAAAGAATTTGATATCATGAGGAAAAGAATTGAAATCCCTTTGATTAAATAAGAAGAAGAATTATGATATGCATATCCTTCATCAATTTAAATTGGTGACAAGACATGGATTTAGCATACCACTTATTCTGCTTGAAAAGATTGAGGAGAGATATGAGCACAACTTGAAGAAGTCTTGAAGGAACCACGAGTAAGAATTTGGGATGAAAGAGGATAATACAAATGAACGGGGCTACATGAGGACAAAGAGAGCATGATTCGATTAGAGAATACTTGAACAAGCCACTAGTAAGAATTCACAAATGAATGAGGATACCACTAATGAATGGAGACACATGAGAATGAAGAGATCATGAGCCAACTAAAAGAAAATTTGAATGAGGCACTAGAATAATTGAGATACGAACGAAGAGATAACATTGAGAAGAATTTGAGAAGGAAAGATGAAAGCTGAGAACGAAGAAACTTTCTGAAATGATGGCCTTTGGAGGATGGAGAAATAAAAACAACTCTAAAATGCACCAGATAGATATGGAAGGGATTACTCATGATCGAAAACAATTTGAAAGGACAGTAATAAGCTAAAACATGAATCTCCAAGAGAGTGGGTTAAGATTTAAGAAAAAACACTCCTTCGGTCTTCAAACTGAGAATGATGGCAATAAGTACCATCAAGAATTATTGACACACTCCGGAACGATGAATAAGAAATTGTTGAGCCAATGCTGAGAAATTAATTGAAATGATCTTGGAGAAGGAATATGACTGATGGAATCCAGACTTACGCACACTTGACAAGAATTAGAGATCTTCGGAACAGATTAGAAGCGCTAGGTAAGATGCTGAAGAAGTACCTGTCGGTTATGGGCCCACTCAAAATAAAACACCGTTTAATGGATTTATTTGAATGAGATATTTCACCGGTACAAATGGAAACTTGATAAGGTGAGAACCTTGAAATAATTGAAAGGATTTGAACGGAAACAAGAATCTTTTGAGACATCTTCAGCACTCCGAATATAGCATGGAGAGGGATAAATTAAAAAGAGAGGCTTGGATAAGAAATTCCAACATAGGAATCATTTAAAGGATGAAAAGGATATGATGAACATCGAAATCTTGAATTGAATCCACGGGATAAGAACACAAGAATGAAGAGTGATGAAATCGAAACACCTAAGAATCTTCACAATGAATCACCGGATACAATACAAAGGAAAAGATAGCGGAAGCAACAATAAAATAAATGCACATGTATGATAATTAAATCACAGAAGAAAAGGGCAGGACGATGGGAAAAAACAAAGACAACTTGGGAAAGATGAGACGAACTCCAGAAGAAATAAGGGAATTGATCTTGCCAATATCGAAAAGGATTGAATTAACTTGAAGAGAAGTGCTCTGGTTGGAGAAGAATTGACATCATGACTCCGACTGAAAAGAATTGATAAGAAAATTTGATTGAGGAAAAGAATTAATTATCACAACCATATAAATATGAGAACACCACTAAGAAAAGATACGAAATCACCAATTGACATCGAAGCAACTTGAAATACCATACACCAATAAAACAAAGGATGAGGCTTACGAAACAAGCCGAAAACAAATATATCATAGAGATTTCGCTCGATATTTTTGTGGTAGGGTTCGCACGGGCTCGATCGTACATTGGATTGTCATATTGAAATGATGCTCGAATATGCTCCCTAGGCATAGCGAACTACAAGGCTTGACAAAGCATATGTGATGAAATATATCGAGACTATCCCTTGTAAGAAAGACCGTGAACAAATGAATCCACTAGATGTCGAACCCCAACCTCAAATCATGCATCTGTTCAAAGATAATCCTAGGTAACTACTTGAATTCCCACCTAAGAACTCCCGAAATTTTTCGGTTATGCAATCGGGTTAAAGGATACAAGGAGTAAGATCCATCACTGAACTCATAGCAATAACACTACACGTCCAGTGTATCACATCCATCAACACATAACGAGAGATCTCGCAGACTCATCTACCTTAGATCCTCGTAATCACAACGATACCATGTATGGTAGTACATATGGACGCTGTCCACCAGTACTGGCGATGCCGGCCTCCTCTCGCCACTACTAGTATTGAAGCAATTTCGGACATCCTCCGTCCTGATACTAAGGAAACTAAACGATAACGAGTGTGATAAGAATCCCCTGGAGCTCAACTCCTCGATAACAGGAGGCACCAAAAACAAAATCCCGATCACAACGACATCGTAAAGGTTCCAAAATACCCGCGTGATCCTAAAAAAAAAGAGCGAGAAGAGGAGTAGATTAAAATTCCTAAGTCGTAATTCCTCAGCAGAGCATAGAAGAGTAGAAAGAATCCTACTCTCCGATATATAACTAGAATCAAAGTAGTTTTTCACTAGACTAGACTCGACCAAGTTTGATCAATCAAGGGGGCTCCTAGATCATTACTACTCTGATACCAAGATGCAATCCTATCCTTATTTTGGCACGAGGGTATTGACAGGATATAAGTGCATCTCATCATTTTACAAGAACGGATATTGTTACAAGTACATGTACAGAAGAGATGAGTATATGGAATTGGATTACACTCGCCACAAGCTACAACATTAACAACACAATACAACAACATACTCAATCACCATGTAGGAGAGCAGGGTCTGACTAATGATGAAACCAAACGATAAAACAAAGACGTCCATCCTTGCTATCCCACGCCGCCGCCGTAGAACCCATTCTATGACCAACGAAGAAGAAGAAGAATAAACTCCAAATAGAACACTCATGGCGCTGACATCATGGTATCGCTTAAACTTTACCTGCAACTTTTGTTGTGGTAATCTGTGAGCCACAGCGACTCGTCCATCTCATTTACAAAGGTATCAAGAATAACAAAGCTTAATGGGTGAGGTATGGTTAAGTGTTGAGGCTTCATCAAGAAAAAAACCATTTATTTGGGTGGCTAACATACAAGTAGTAGATTAAGAGGGGGTGATCTACGCATAAACGGACGTGACCCAATGTTGATCAAATGAATGATCCTCTACACGTACTTACGTCAGACATAACCCCATCGTGTCCTCTTCCGTATACGAACTCACAAGAAGAGATAGTCACGGTTACGCACATAGTTGACATATTTTTAATTAAGTTTACTTCAAGTTATCTAGAACTGGATGTTAAACAAAGTTTCCAAGTTTCCACATAACCTCGGGCACGGCTTTATGAAAGATTTAACCATGCAGAGGTGCTCCAACTAGTCCATCACAAAGTACCACACGCTGTGTTGGAAACCTCGACCGTGGAAAACCCTTGATCTCCTCGGGTTTCTAGTGGAAAATCTCAACCTCGAGATAGGCCAAAGTATCCTCGGAATCCCTCGCACAAGACGTTAGAGAAAGGTAAAACAAATCCAGCAAGGCCCCTAACGTGTCGACAATCTCGATAGGATTCGCGTATCTCGTTCTTAGGACACGATGGATTAGCAGAGCATACAGTGGCCTGATAGACATCACCGAAGTTGCCCCGGCTTGGCCCCGCACGTGGCTCTGTTTAGGACCAACACAATCAGCCCTGGCCCTCCCTGTATTATGTTCAATTACTCCTCGGGTCCATGACGCCCTATGTTTTCAGTATTATTATGTTGGGCAAATATAGTACCAACGTTGGGCCTTCCCAAAAGAGTTTTATCCCAAAATGAAAGTCAAGGGGGTCCCCATAACAACCCCAAGCATGTTAGGAGCGCTCGATATGGAACTTAACACTGGTAGCCGATACAAGGCGACAAAGATGGAACAAAACACTAGGCTAGAAGGCCAAGCCTTCCACCTTTTACCCAGTATATAGGTGTACTAAAATAATTCACAATAATATGGTGATATAACAAGGAACCCATGTTGTCACATGGAAGAAACTGCACGTGTAACTAGCAACGGCTATAAGAAGGCTGAGTTAGATGTTTTTCATGGCAATGTTTGGAGGCTTATTGAACAGTGGTGGGCAGAGAGACATAGCAAAAGAAACGAGACAACTGGCATGATAATGATAGTAATGCTATCTAGGGAAATGATCATCTTCCCCGTGATTCCGCTTGGACGAAGAATGAATCTGTGAAGCAGACGAACCAACGTAGTCGAACGAATCCTCACACGTCGGCACACTTGCGATACTCTATCGAGAAGAAGAAATCCAGAAACAGCAATCAACACGCAATAAACACCACAACATATTCTTGACAAGATGAACAATTAAATATGATTTATGTGTATTTCCATTATTCAAGGCATGGCAAAGCACAAAAATTAAAATTACACGTTAAATGAAGCTCAATGTGCAACTCGTTGAAACTCCATATTGAATTATTTATTTCACCCCTGTTTAGGTACTCGTCAATGTTAAATGTTGTTAGACATGGCAAGAGGTGAAGCATAAATAAACTACACTATCTTGGGATTTTACATGAGGTCGGAATCATCATATAGATTTTCCGAAATGATCCGATATGTTAATTTAGAAACCGGCCCAGATTTGTACTGAACACATTTTATGTTTATTAAAGAGCGAAATAAAGTTGACCACGTGACTCTACACGTCATTGTAGTCAGTTTACATATATAGATCATTTAAAATGGAGCTACGGTTCAAAAGATATGATCACTACAATATAATATGACATGGATGAAAAATATATGTAATGACAACCACAAGCGTGTTAAATCAAGAATGTAACAAGATATTATGGAACCACACGAAATTCTAGGAAAGTTTAAATGAGTCAGAAGCAACAAACAAAAATTCCGAAAACTCGCCATATGCAAATTAACATTTCGGTACTGTTCTGCTTATGACACAATTTTAGAATTCTGAAACAGGAAAATAAATGCCACCATGTTGTTCTACATATTTTTTAGTCAAGTTAAATATGTGGATTGTTTTTAATCGAAGGTACGGTTAATTATTTATGACATAAACCTTTTTCTAAGGAATTAAGGCAAATTGCATGAAAACAACAAGTTAAATATTTCTAACATGGTTGAAAGTTGTATATCGTGAAACTACACAAAATTTTGAACATATTGCATGTCGAAATCATTTTAATCCGATGCACGGTTGAATTTATATGAATTTTGCAAAAAAACTAAATTGTTTTGTAAAACAGTGCAGTTTAAATTGGTAAGAAAAACAACCCAAATAGGCACGAGCTGTGCCCTAGTTGTCATTTGAGGGATGGTAAAAAATAAACAAGTGAAATTTTGCAAGGACATGGATTTCACCGCAGGATATCTCGAGAGAGATATGTGCTACTAGTAAACCTGATAATGGTTTCATACTTGAACCATACCCATACATTTATCTCTCAAAACCATACTTAAACCATACCCGTTTGATGTCATTTTCAGCCCAACCAAAACTAAACCCATTATTTTTTCCATCCAAACCAACTTAAACCCAATACATAACCGTGGGTTTAAAACCAATACATAACTATGGGTTTGCTTTAATATACATATAATTGCACAAATTGACAAGTTTAATATACATATAATTGCACAAATGAGATAGAAAAGGCATAAGTGCATCTGCAATAGTTTGAGAACAAAGTTATCCTTGAGATACAGTCAGCACACAGCAAAAGGAAAAAAATGTCCACGTCTCAATAGCTCACTAAGAAGTGTATTAAAACAAAATTACTTAGCCAAAGCAAAAGCAAACACTTCCGATTTTCATGTGGTATTTCCCCATAATACATAATTACATAGTTCATTACAACATGCATGTGGATCCAAGATATTCGTTCTCGGTCATCGTTGGTTATTGCACATAACCAATACCTAGAAACCGGTTTGGACCCATAGTTTATAACCGTTTATAACCAAAATGTTTAAACCCATAACCAACTATACCCAAACTGGTTTCTCCACATACCCAAACGAAAACCAAACTAAAAAAAGCTCATCCCTGTAAAACCTAAACCAATCAAACCCAAAGTAATAACCAAACCGTTACACCCGGTTTTCTAATAACCATTTCCAGGTTTAGCTGCTAGCCACCAAGCTAGGTCCGGTGGTGTGACACAAATTGGCTCGACCTCCCGAAAACGGGGCAAGACCTTATCCTGTGGAGAAGGAAAAAATACTGAATAAATGTGGAGCCGCGGGATTTGACACGTGGTCGGGTGGGTAAAACCGAGAAATGATAGCCAGTGTGCTATGTTTCAGATAATGATGCAAGCAGAACTTTTCTTTAAATGAACCAAAATGCTAAAGCCCGCCGGATCAGAGCGAAGGGATGCCGAGTGGCCCGGATCCAGTGTTTGGCTGGTCAACGGCGAGGTGGAGAAAAGGGCATGATCACGGGGCGACGGCGTTGTGGTTTTCCTGGGAAGCAAAGAGAAAAATAAAGATTGATTGTTGTGAGAGAGAGTAGGAAGGCATGAGAGGAGAAGAAGATGGCAGAGGCACAACCACCTTGGGCATGAGCTGAGGGATGGCGGATAGACGATGGCAACAAATCCATGCGGGGGCGACAACGTTGCCCGGAGGTGCGACGACATGCGGGGTAGCTTGACAACACGGCCATGGCGGGTGTTGAATATATATGTGCATTGTGTTATTGCGTCTTTCTCCTAGTCTTTGTATAGTTGAGGTAGAGGCCCATCTTGTACCTATATATACGTGCCTAGTGCACCCAGTCAATATTGTGTGTCTCACATACCTAAACCTAATCCTCTATATGGTATCAGATTCCTCCATGATCCTGATCTAGCCGCTGCTGCCGCCACGCCATCTCTCGTGCAGCCGCCGCCGCCGCCATCGTCACGCCATCTCGAGAGCCGTCGCCGCATCCCCCTTTCATCGCTTCCGCCCCCATAAACCTTCATCCCCCGACACCACCATGGTCTCTCTGCTTTCCTCAATCTCCTCCGACAGCAATCCGTTTTCCGGCCCCGACGTCACCCTCGTTCGCGATCTTAACCTATTCGACCGCGTCCTGGTGGTCCTTGACCAGTCCACCGGCTCCTACTCGGCCTAGAAGAGGTACTTCTTCCTGGTGTTCCGTGAGTACCTCCTTCATGACCACATCGATGGCACCGTGGACTCGGCCCTCAAGGTGAATGACGAGGACCGGATGATCCTCGACGCCACCATCATCCGCTGGTTCTACCTCACCATCTCCAAAGATCTCTTTCACATGATGGTGTGTGATGAGGACGAAGCCTACACCGTCTGGACCATGCTCAACGGCGTTGTCACCGAAAACAAACTATAGTGCAAGGTCCTCCTCCACGGCTAGATTTATGGGTGCCAGTAGCTTGATTCATCCATTGATGCTTTCTGCATGCGCCTCAAAAAGCTTGCCGATGAGCTCCGTGATCTTGGCGAGATGATCAGTGATGAGCTCCTCATCAGCACCCTCACAGCCGGCCTCAACAACTACTTCGGGAACGCCGCCTCCAACCTGACTCTTATCCCGGAGCTGACCTTCACCAAGGTTGTGGCGTACCTCAAGCTTGAGGAACGCCGCCTGAAGATGGCGCGGATCTGGGCCACGCACACGGCTCTCACCACCTCCAATCCCAGTGGACCTGCCCCCCCGGGCCAGCTCCCCCGCAGTCGGCCTTCCAGCAGCCGGCTACCCTTCAACCGCCACTGCCGGCACAGTCTGGGAACGGTTGTTGTCGCGGTGGTCGGTGTGGTGGGCGTCAGCAGCAGCCAAACAACATTTGAGAACAACATTTCGGGTGCCGTGCCTCGCCCTCCACAGCAGCAACTGGCTCCACGGTATGCCGGGAAGAACCGTGGACCGGTGTGGTCCACGCTTACTCCATGCCGGTTCCCCTGCTCTTGCTCCCGGTCTCCTCGGACCCCGGCCGCCATCGCATTAGGCGTTCTATGTCGCGCCCCAGCCGTACGTAGCGCCGTACGACCCTCTCTCACTCGACCATCCGACCCAGTCTGGAGGTGTGTCGGCGCAGTTCGGCAGGGTTCCCCCGGCCCCGTGGGAGCCGTCCTTGTTTGCGGCACTGCACTCCGCCCCTACTCCGACAAACTACGCTGGCGGCGGTGACTGGTATACGGATACTGGTACTACGGCCCACATGGCTTCTCATGCCGGTACTCTCCACACATCTTATCCCATCAACACTTCTACTCGCATCACCGTCGGTGACGGTTCTTCTCTACCCATTACTCATATAGTACATGCTTATTTTCCCACCTCCTCCACACCCCTCTCTTTATCCAACATCTTAGTTTCTCCTGACCTTATCAAAAACCTTGTTTCCGTTCGCTACTTTACACGTGAAAATCCCGTCACCGTTGAATTTGACATGTTTGGGTTCTCTGTCAAGGACGCCCGTACCCAGATGGTGCTTCACAGATGTGACAGTCCTGACGACCTCTACTCGGTCGACTCCACTACCTCCTCCAGCTCTGCCGCTGCTGTCGCTCTCGCCACCGGGGTGGATCTTTGGCACGCTCGCTTGGGTGATCCCAACCCAGCAAATCTTTTTCATATTCTTCGTAGTTTTTCTTTCACATGTCATAATAACTAGAATCATTATTGCCACGCATGTCGCCTCGGCAAACATACTCGTCTCCCTTTTTCTGCTTCTTCTCATGTTGCTTCATGCCCTTTTGAGTTAATTCATAGAGATGTGTGGACCTCTCCTGTTGCAAGTAATAGGGGATACTCCTACTATCTTGTCATTCTCGATGATTTTCCACACTATGTGTGGACCTTTCCATTGCGGCGCAAGTACGATGCCATCACCACCCTTGCTACGCTTTACTCCTACGTCTCTACACAGTTTGGGCGTCCCATTCTTGCGTTCCAAACAGACAATGGGAAGGAGTAGGACAACCTGGCTGTTCGTACTCTCCTCACCACACATGGCACGTTTTTTCGCCTCACTTGCCTCTACACTTCACATAAGAATGGTCGAGCTGAGCGCATCCTTCGCACTCTTAACGATTGCGTTCGTACGCTTCTCTTTCATGCCAATGTGCCTCCGTGCATTTGGCATGACGCCCTCGCCACCACATCCCTTCTCCTTAACATTCGCCCTTGCCGCACTCGCGACTACTTTACCCCTCACCATCTCCTCTTTGGTTCCCCACACTCCTATGCTGAGCTTCCCATCTTCGGCTATCTCTGCTACCCCAGCATCTCCGCCACTGCGCCTCATAAGCTCACACTCCGCTTTGTCGCTTGCATCTTCCTTTGCTACCCACCTAACACAAAAGGATACCATTGCTATCATCCCGTCTCCCACCATGTCTTCACCTCACGACAGGTTTACTTTGATGAGAAGGTTTTTCCATTTCAGCAGGTACCTGCAGCTGTTGCATCACCGCCGGCCACCGGTGGCCCTTCGCCACCCTCTTCTGGTGGCCGATCTCCGTTGGCTCTTGGGCCACCGCTAGGGTTCAGCACTCCTCGCGCCGTGGACCGGACGGCCGACTACGCCTCTTCAACAACCACTACAAGAAATAAGGTGAATCATGACTCCCTATATTTGTCATTGTTGTTGCTTATTGACCTTTTTTTGACCAAATTTACAAGGTCAACAGTTGGCCGTCAAGAATGAATAAACTTGACCTTTCTAAAATTTTGGTCGTAGATCTCTATTGACCAAAATTTTGGTTTGGTCATTACCCATTTGTGTGAGCCACGTAGGATCTGACATGGCTGTGCTGACATGGCATTGCTAGTGACCAAATGAAATCGTCACAAATTTCACAGCCTAATTTGATAATCTAGTCTACATGGGCTTCCACCAATACTATTTTATTATTAAAAATGTCTAAATTGTTTAGGCTGATGCATTATTTTGCCAAAACCATGTATATCTCAAGTTATGCCTACTAAAAAAGGTTCATGTTTTTCTGATCACACATAACATCAATGATAAACGAAGCTTCTTGTTCCCTCCTCCTGTCATGTCCTCTACTTCTTCTGGGTGCTTCAGATCATCCTCGTAATTCAAATAATCAAACATAAGAAAGCATACAAAATAATCAAATATTATAATATACAAGTAATAAATAAATTAGAACTATTTCATCCTCCAATAGTGGATTGAATGTCAAGGAGTTTTCTTATCTTTTTGCAATTGAATATTAGTGTTTTTATATTTGTTTGGGAGCTCGACGAAAGATTACATGCTCAAAGTATACATGTGAAAATTAATGTCAGGTGGTTAATAGGATCTATTTCGTTCTGTACAGGGATTCAAACCGCAGTAAAATGATTTATTGAAAAGTTGTCGCCGCATGCATGAACTATTTTAAGACATGTTTACATTAGGTCATATACATTGTTTTGTAGTATGGTAAATTCAAAGAACTGTTTGAATCTTTGAAGTGGTCTCATATAATTTTTGCACCACGAGAACTATTTATGGTGTAATATGCAGCTAAAGGTATTCTATTATGAGCTTCCATCCCATGCACAACATCAGTGATTAAATTAAAGGCTTCAGGACTGAAAAGTAAAGTACACCCATGTCTTAACTTAGTTTCCTTTTCTTACAGATAACTTGATTCTCTGCTCACAACTAACTGCGGCAAGAAATAGTTTCACAGGTAGCCAGCACAATTCTCAAAATAAATGGCTTTCTATGTTCATCTGTAGTTTTAGTATTGTTTGGATTTCATTTCATTTAGGAGTTAAAAGATGCACCGTCCAAATTTGCACTAACTGAAGCTCGACCAGCTGAAGAACTGCTTGTCAAGCATATTGCCATCAAACTTCCTGTTAGACTTCAGTTTTCAGCATCAAAGTGCTTATTCGGAGTTGGATGACGTTGCTTTATGGAACAACGCTATATGTATAATATGCTAATGAGTAAAGAGCTACATAAGTTCATTCAGTAGTCTACCATTAATTTGCTATGGTTGTCATAACTCATAGGTCGTGGACTACAAATGATATAAATCTAGAGGCTGAACTTTTATTATAGGCTGAGTGTTGTCGAGTTCAAGAGAGTAACGAGGCATGTTACCTGCTTTATTCTTTGGAACATAACTACATATGCAACTGGACTTTATACATTGTAATTATGTAGCCGCGGATCGCGCCAAAGCATAGCCAGCCTTGGTCCAAGGAGGTAGAGAAGTACTAACAAGGTGGGTCGTTCGCACGTTCGAGATGTGACCATGAGCTCTCTGCTCTTGGTCGCTCCCAGCAAAGAACTTCATGTTGGCTGGGATGTTGACCACATAATATCTATTGTAATGGCATATTGTACTTTTCATTATTTGAGCAATATATTTCTTTCCGCAATTTACTTTTTGATGTTTAGGCCATGCTTATTGGGCTAAGGAGTGATATGATTATTTTTGTTCCATTGCAATGCACGATAATTTTTCTTTTAAATTAAAGGATGGAATTCAGGACGCTAATTGTAATGTGTAGATGGGCATCTGGCAAGCCCGTGTTCAGCACAAACTGCCTGCTATTGGAAAAAATATTGAACAAATCCTGCTATTGAAGATCAAGTGGCTAAGGATATGCGTGAGGTATACGGGCATGGAGCAGTACAAAAGAGCGTTTAGATCATTTTGTCAAGGCCATCTAACTAAACGAGCCATTGCATGTACCACCGTTCTCACAGAAAGAGAATCAAGGACCCTTGCTGCTTTCAAAATCATATTTTAAAGTATCTATAACCATATTGTCTTGATTATGGTGGCCAACCACTACTTATTTGTTTCTTATATTCTTTTTAAAGTATCTATAACTAAAAATAATGTCTTATTTGTTTCTTATATTCTTTTTATGTTATAATTCCTAGAGAGGCAAATACATTTTTTTCATTTTATAACTGATGAGTTTTTCATATAATTAACATATACTTAACAAATAACAGAAAATGGTTGAGAGGTAAAAACCTTTTGTTTCGCATCTTCTTCTCTACTGTTGCCTCTTATATTATCCCATGAAATGCTCCATGCAATCATATCCTTGCACCTGCAAGGCATAAGAGGTTATAAGACAACTAATATCAAGTTATCTTATGGTCATGACACTTGTAGCTGCCTGCTATCTCCAGGAGATGCCAATGAACTAAATATATAAATGGGGCAAGAGATACTGGAAGAAACATGAAAATAATGAGGAATGCTGAAACCGTGCCACCTTGTAAAACATAATGTGTCTAGTCAATGCTTCTATATTTAACTAGAACAATATCAACTAGAACAATATCAACTAAAGCAAAGGAAGACTTAGTCCATCTCTAGTAAGATGCACTCTTGCATGAGTAACTGCACTGCTCATGCATGCCTAGAATTTCTTTGTGTGTACACTAGCTGAAAACGGGTGACAGAGTTAAGCAAATGGCAGGAACATCAATCTTGTATGGTTGAAAATTACATAGTAGCAAATCTGGCTTACTACTGAGTCTAGCAATGACAAAGCATAGCAAATCTCTGTACACGCACCATACTTAAATGATAACAACAGCTGGGGAGTGCATTCTGCTGGGTATTATAAGATACACCACCATAAACACACACTGTACTCAGCTTTGGTGTTGATTCCATAATTTCGTTCTCAACTTGTTTAGCCAACTCTCTAGTGGGTGCAAGGACCAAAGCTCTCGGAATACGACCTCGCCTGCAAAAAGAGAGAAAAAACATAGTTAGGGGATGTGAATTATCAACTGATTTTAATGTTGCACATCATGAAGATGCAAAACAAGATAAATGTGTACCCACGGGATGTGAATTATCATAACTACCTTGGAATTGGAAATACAAATGAAACATGCAACCTTCTGTTCAAGAAAAAAGGGAACAAATGGCATACAACACTCCCATCCTAACAGCCAGTTAACCTATGTATGCACTAGGAATTACAAGACCAAGTTAACCTATGTATGCACATCTCTGGTCAGACACCACTCTCCTCCCAATAGTGAACAACCTCAGAACCTGAAATTGAGTGTCAACACAATTCAGTGGCTCAAAAACATGACACAAATTCAGCTCACATGAATGGGGAATAGGTGGGTAATTCCGTGCTTCTCGAGGGTGGCGATGAGCTGGGCGGGGAGGCCGAGCCTCGAAATGGCGAGGTCATCCTTGTCCCCCTCCTGGTCGCTCCCGTACCCGTCCTCAACCTCGTTGTCGCTGCCGGTGCCGAGCCCGAGGCGCTTGAAGGCGTGCTCGCTGAGCACGGAGTTTGGCAATGCAATGGCCGCGACGGCGCTCGCCCACCTGCGGCCGAGCGCCCAGCAGCGTAAGGCAGCGCGGAGCTAGAGCGCGGGCGCGAGGCCGCCGCTGGGGCTGGAGAGGGAGAGGGACAGGAGCGTCATGCGGGGCTAGGTGAGATCCGCAGTTGGCTGCGCGCAGGAGGTGGCCGCCAGATCTCGTCGGAATAAGGTGAGCGGCGGCGGCTAACCTAGGGTGCGGGAGACCAGAGAGGAGACGTGGGTGTGGGGGAGAGTTTGATGGGAGGAGATAGGGTTTGGGTAGTTGGGTGCGGGTGGGGATTTTCCTTTTTCTTTCTCGTTTTTCTTTTCTTTTCTCTGGGTAGATGGTTGGATGTATGTGGGATGGAGAGATGGATGGATGGATGGATGGATGGACGCCACGTCATTGATCTGAGTGACAACTAATTCCAGCAATGAAAATAGAGCACATGTGATTATTATTTTCCTTTTGTTTTTCATTTAATTTTTTCCATGAAAAATTCAAAAAAATGAACTTTTATTCTACACACGGGTGCATATTCTAAGGGAAAACATCCTAGTGAGCCGACCGATTCAGTTCGAGGCATCCGTCGCCTCTGGCACGCAACGCGTGTCCCTTCTGGACCCATGCACCGCACTACATCTTTCTACCTTATCTGACCTGAGTCGCTCGTTTTTATTCAAAATTGACCCTGTCTTCTCCCTGATCTCTCCCCGTCGTCTCTAGTTCCGAAATTCGCGGAGTTCGAGGAACGTTTGGACCGCCAAACTGACCCTGTCTTTTCTCTGACCTAAGTCGATCGTTTTTTATTCAAACAAAGTTTAGACGAAAAAATGCAACACCACCTTTGTTGCAAAAATCCTCCCGCAACATCATCTATGTTGCAAAAATAGTAAAGACGAGAACAACAAATTCTGCAACACCGTCTCTGTTTTGTAAATGTTTCTACAACACGATGTTTGTTGCAAACACAACAGAGTCCAACACTTCAGTGGTTTCGCAACAAAGCTATTGTTGCATAGCGAGCTACGCAACATCTATCTTGTTGCATTTTGCGACGTGCACCTTAGGATAGATCTGATGGCTGTTTGTGTCACAATCCAACGGTGAATGAGGTAGATGGTGTTTTCAATTCATCTACCCGCGGATGGGTAGCAACCCCCATATTCTAATGGCCAATGTTTTAAAAGGGAGTTTTCATTTCCATTGCATGGAAATTTCGTTTTTCATTTTGTGGTCTTGTCGATATCTATACATTCCGACCTGTCAACGTACTTATACTTTAAGGCCTTGTCGATACCTATACAAGACACGTAGGCGAAATTGTCGAGTTGTCTGCCTAGTCACCTCTAGTTAAGCGTATGACCTTCTTAATTTTGTCATGGAGGACCTAAAATACGGGCATAAATAGAGCTACCTATGCTAGTGACCATTTTGTGCAATGGGATTATGACCTTCTTGGTAGATATGGTCAAAATTTTCTAGGATTTGGACCCTCTTAGACACCTCCTGACCTTTTTGTAAATTTTAGTCATATATCTATGACAAATAAAACCGCCACAATTATTTTTTGTCATAAACGAGCTTATTTCTTGTAGTGAACCAGGGTGTCGGACTCCTCCACGACCGGCTCTTCTGCCACTGGCTCGGCAGCCGGCCCTTCAGAAGCCGGCCCCTCGTCTGCCGGCCCTTCGACAGCCAGCCCCTCGGCAGCTGGCCCCTCTACAGCCGAACCCAGAGTCGGCCCCTCGGTAGCCGGCCTCTCGGCAGCCGGCCCCTCGATAGCCAGCCCCTCGACAGTCGGCCCCTCGATAGCCGACCCCACGCTAGTCGGCACCTCTCCAGCCGGCCCCCTAACGCGGGCTCGGGCCGGTGTCCATTGACCGAACCAGCGGTGCTCCAGCACTGAATATCATCTTGCAGCATCCAACTCCGAGCCGTCGCCGCTTCCTGTTTCTATGCGGGCAGCACTACGTGATCCTCACTGGCGATCCGCCATCCAGGAAGAGTTTGACGCCCTTCAGCGGAATCACACTTCGACTTTGGTTCCATGGCCTCCTCGTGCTAATGTCATCAGCGGCAAATGGGTTTTTCGCCACAAGACCCGCCCAGATGGTACTCTCGAGCGCTATCAGGCTCGCTGGGTGGTCCACGGTTTCCATCAGCGAGCTGGTGTTAAGTTCACCGAGACCTTTGCGCCGGTTGTGAAACCAGGCACGATCCACACTATTCTATAGTTAGCGGTCTCTCTTGGCTGGCCCATTCATTACATGGATGTCTCCAACGCCTTCCTCTATGGTCACCTTGCTGAGAAAGTCTAATGTGAACAACCCACCGGTTTCATCGATGCCAATCTTCCCAATCATATGTGCTTGTTGTCCCGGTCTCTCTACGGCCTGAAGCAAGCACCACGCGCCTGGTACCAGCGTATTGCAGGATTTCTACAGACACTCGACTTCTGTGCTACTTGCTCGGAGGCCTCCTTGTTTGTTCTCCATCACGGCGATACGACTTCCTACCTTCTACTATACATCGATGACATCATCCTCACGGCCTCCTCGGCAGCTCTACTTCAACATATCACTTTGCGGCTGCGTGACGAGTTTGCCATCAAGGATTTGGGTGCTCTTCATTGCTTCCTTGGCATTGAGGTCATTCGTAGACCCGATGGATTCTTCCTTCATCAACAGAAGTATGCGCATGAACTGCTTGAGCGCGCTGGTATGCTCAACTATCATCCTGTTGCTACTCCAATTGACACGAAGGCCAAGGAGGGTACACTCGCGTCGGATGCTTCCTTCTATTGCTCCATCATTGGTGCTCTTCAGTATCTGATGCTCACCACACCAGACTTGCAGTATGCTGTGCAGCAGTTGTGCCTTCATATGCACGCCCCTCGTGACTCCCACTTGCACTCGCGAAATGGATTCTTCGGTATATCCGTGGCACGATGTCCCTCGGACTCACCCTCATGGTGTCTCCATCTTCGGATCTGGTTGCCTATTCTTATGCTAGTTGGGTCGACTGTCCTGATACACGACGCTCCACATGTGGCTACTGCATCTATCTCGGTCCTTCACTCATTTCATGGTCGTCCAAGCGATAACCGACAGCTTTGCGCTCCAGCGCGGAGGCTGAGTATCGAGCAGTCGCTAATGCTATCGCTGAGTGTTCCTGGCTTCGACAGCTTCTCCAGGAATTGCATCACGGTGTAGCCAAGGCCACGGTCGTCTTCCGCAACAAGATTTCTGTTGTGTATCTCTCCGCGAACCCAGTTCATCATCGCCGAACGAAACACATCGAGCTTGATATCCACTTTGTGCATGAATAGGTCGCACTTGGTCACATCTGGGTCCTTCATGTTCTGACTGCACAATACTTCGCCGATATAATGACTAAGGGACTGCCTACTTCCACCTTTGAGGAGTTTCGTTCGAGTCTCTGTGTCTCTCGTGACGCTTCGACTGCGGGGGGTGTTGAATATATATGTGCATTGTGTTATTGGGCCTTCCTCCTTGTCCTTTGTATAGTTGAGGTAGAGGCCCATCTTGTACCTATATATACGTGCCTAGTGCACCCAATGAATACTGTGTGTTGCACAGCCCTAAACCTAATCCTCTACAGCGGGCCATGTCGACGAGAGTAGAAGGTCAAAGCAGAGAAACAAAGATCATAGGGAAGAAGAAAGGAATAACGCACAAGAAATGGACCCGTTGGTCCAACAGATAGGCTCGCCGGCCTACGCGGTGAACATCGATGGCTTCCCGTGGGGATGCACCTCGAGCGACGATTGGGAGCTCACACTCCTCGTGCTGACTGCAAGCGTGCGGGGTTGGGGCTCGGGCTGCTCGATCCGGAACTCCAGGGGATCGGCAGGATGGTCTGGAGGGGATCTTTCTCCATGGAAAACAAAGGCATAGTTGGAACAATGGGGATCGAGAGGAAGGATGGGACTGGCGGCGGGCGCTGGGACCAGCTCGCGAGGTGGGTGGCGGCGGTTGCGAGACAAAATCCCTAGAAGCTAGGGTCAAATTAGTAAGTGGTCTATATATATATATGGAGAATAAGATTAGGTTGAGACCATACGATTCTATCGGACGGTCCAAAAAATAGGTTCGGGAGTTCAAATGAAAAACCGATGATGGTTTAGGGTACTACGGGGTTGATCCGGACCCAACGGTTATGACTGTGCATTTCGGGTTCCGAGAGGTTTTCGGGCTATGTAGGGCGTAGGGTCTATGCACTGTGTAGAGGGGCTAGGCATAGAAGAGAGGGAAATGATGCGCCCTGTGACTGGGGTTTAAAACAGGAAAACGCGTGCGAATTAGAACGGTTATAGTGCCGCTATAGTTTTAACGGTTCGGGTATCAAATGAACTCCGATTGCGACGAAAATTTTCATGCGGCCTACCTACACTATAGCAAGACCGTGTGCCAACTTTAAACCCAATCCGAGAAAGTTTGATAAACACTTTTAAAAACAATATTTTAACCATACCACAGGTGTGTGCATGTGTGGTTGGTCTTGAAAAGGTCAACGACGAAAACGGAGAGAACCAACAACTATGAACGTATGCAAGTTCTTGAAAAATTATGACAACGGAGCGCCTATGCTATGCGGATGATGCACATGATGCTATGATCAATGCGACCAACAAAATAATCACACGACGACAATTGAATAAAACAAGAATCTTCTGGAGCGTCGGCTCCGAGCTGTTACACCCCGCTCACCCTTAGAAGAAACCATTCAAAGTTGTATCATCAAGCACTTCAAGGTCCACTCGAGAGATCACATCAAAGAAGGAGGAACATGGTAACATGAATAATACGTGAGACCCGAACTTCCGTATCTTTTCAATTCCTAGCATAGGAATCTCGGGGACAATATATTGTAAGGGGGGTAGGTCTATCACACCCTCTGTTTTGCCTCTCCTGGCTAAGTTGACTTAGCCCAAAAATTAGGGCCAACAAATTTTTTCTGTGTGATGTGATGCTTGAACTGATTGCTACTTGTTGGCTTGTTTGATTCTGTTTTAAATCACAAACATTGTCCTTCTCTCAAGACTCATTTCCTTGACCCCAAAACTTCTCCCAATTCACCTTCTCCCAATTGAAGTCTCTAATACAAGTCCTCACATTGGGGAGGATGTTTTGCTTCAAATATTTTATTTTGGTTCTATTATCAAAAGGACTTCCCAAAACCACAAAAATATTATTTGAAATGTTATTTTTTTATTTAAATACGTTTTTAGTGGCCATAAATGGTCTTTTATAAGGTAAAAGTATTCATTTCTTCAAAAATATATATGAAAATTTAGGGAAACTCACTAGACACGTATTTTCCATACATAAGAGTTTCAACACATGGTGGTCATGTTCAAAATATTGGACAAAATCCTTCAAAACCATTTTTGTGTATTTCAAGTATTAGAAATATTTCTATAAGAAATATACTCAAATAATTCAAGTAAAATTCTAGCAAGTCACACATGATATATGTGATGATCTTGCCATGTTTCATCTCAATCGTAATTGTTTTCATTCACCAAAATATTCCAAAACCCTCTATGTTCAGAACCAAATTTGAACAACTCTACATTATAAAGTTTATCCAACTGGTCTAAAATATTGTGGACATATTCTAATCCTCTAATAATGCATCCACACACATTGGTGCACCAAGGAGAACAGATCCACTTGTCCACCCCCCACCCCCGAACCCATCCGTGTTGATTTCTAGAATTGAGGAATTTTGCATTGACAAGTTTCTCCAATTATTCCCGAACTTTTTGGGCATGCTCTAATCCCCAAATCATTCCACCACACCAAGTGGTGCATTAAGAAGATTAGATTTGCATGACTAAACCTAAGGCAATCCATTTCTGTCCATTTCTAGGGTTTATCAAGTTTACATTGGCAACTTTCATCAACTAATCTCAAAATTGGTGACCAGGGTCAATCTTCCTTACCATTTACCCCTAGTAAATCTCAGGGCCATTGGATACCCTGAGATGCCCTAGGACAATATCAAACACCTTCAACCATGAGTTTGTGGACAAGACAAGTTGACCCAAAAAGATTCTCCTTGCTCTCAAATTTTTACCACGGCATGTGCTCCTTTCTACCTCCTTGAGGTTTGTATCTCTTCCCCTTGTCCACATTGTATATACTAATCGTCTCATGTAGATATACTCTCTTCTTACTGGAATAAAAGAAGAGCTGTGGCGTGACTCCCTACAGTAGCTGGTCGAACAAAACTCTCTCAAAGGCTAGGAAGCAATAATTGGTGGGAAAAACCCCTCCATTTTACTCTTGGGACAGCATGGCAACATCTTTTCTTCCTCTCTCCTATAGTTCTATTCATACCAATGCCCCCAAGTTTTACCACAAAACCTTTTGCATTCCAATTCATCAAACCAAACCCAAAGGTGGCTTGTGGAAAATATGAGCAAATAATCTAATCCTAGATCTTTGGCAACAATAGTGCCCTTGAACTTCAAGTACCGTGTAGATTTATCTCCCGAAGTTGAAAATTGGTTGGCATTTCCTCCTTTCATACCTAAGGCCACTAGACAAGGTTTCATTCCAAGTGGTCTATAGTAAAAACCCTTTGGATAGCTCCCAAGTTTACTGCTGCGAACTTAACGTGAGTGGACGCCATCTCCAACCACCTCTAGTTACTCTGAACATTTACCAGTGCCCTTTGGCATGCATGCCTTGCATGCTAGATATCATTGGCCGACCCAAAATTCACCCTGGACACAAGTTGGCATGGTGACCACACATGTGATGTTCAGAAATGGTGCTCTGCCAAGCGAGCTCCTCGATTAGCTCTCATCCAGCCTCGACATTGTGCCCTCTCATGCCACGGAACCACTCTCGTTCTCCCATGAACCGCCACGATGAAATCAAGGGTCCAAAGCCTCTCCAGCACGCGTGATCTCCATGCCCGAGGGCATCCGAGGCGCACCCGAGCCCCACCTTGTCGCCTGCCCATTTCTACCTCCCCTCGAGCTAGTTTTTGCGCTCTATGTCGCTCCCCTACCTCAAGAGACCCCATGACAAATCCAATCGAGTTGTTGAGCTTATTTTCTTCCTCCATGGATGCCAGGGAGCTGCCTCGACCACGGTCGAATCTGAGCCAACCACACTCCCTCCTCTCCCCTAAACCATCCGAGAGTATATCTAGCAACACCGCTCACCTCTCCCTTGCTCCATCTATTTCTTTCCGTAGCCAACACAATCGTCGGCTACCTCCGCCACGATCGATGCCGCGGATGGCCTCGACCTCTCGCACGGCCAAGGAGCACCCAGGCGGGTGCACCAAGCCGCCCCGAGCACATCGGTGGCGAGAGCGCAACTGAGGCTAGCCGGACCCACTGGGGCGAGCACCAGCGCCGCTCCGCTCTGCCTCCCCTACGTGTCTCTATCCGAGTGGTAGGATCATGGAGGGCCTGACGAGAGACCCCCGCTTGTCAGCGACCGGCCAACCGACCCCCACGGGTTTAAGTGGAGGCACCCCTCCTCCCGCGCCTCTCCGTGAGGGAGGCGTATTCTGCGGAGTGTGTGTATGACGTGGCCCCATTCGCATGCGTGGCCGAGTAGTTGGGTTGGCCCAGTGCTCTGCGGCGCTAAGGTGCATCTATTGCATGGCTTAGGCCCTTCAGGGTAAAATTATTTTTCCCTTTTCCTTTTTCAGTGAAGATAAATAAATCATAGGATATTCATTTGACCTCCAAAATTGGTGATTCAAATTTCTATATTTTCCTATAAATGCCACCTATCATTTTACAACTTCCATAATGTTTCACCACAATATTTTGCTCTGTTCAAATTCTAATTCAAATTTGAATTACTAGGGACCACCTTGTGAAATTTCTAGAACCTCAAATCAACTCCAAATGGAGTGATTCCAATTTCTAGGTACTCAAAAAATCATCCCCTAATTATCTAGCTATGTTTAACATTTTTCCAGTGGAATATTTCTGTTGGAACTATTAAGTGGCCCACATCTATTAAGTGGCCAACATCTCCATTTATTCCATCTTAGAAAACCCTGAAGAAATTCAACCTAACTCCAAATCCAGTGAAACCACTTCCTAAATTCTTCTAAAAGCATGCCCTATTTAATGAGTGCCTCCACTCATTTTTAGGAAAATATTTTCTGTTCACTTCTTGTAGGTCGAGTAATCCCTCCATTTCCACCTTTTGAAAATTCCCATTGATCGAGATCCATTAAAATCCCTGTGGTTATTTTTCTTATTGATAGAGGTGTCCTATAAAATAAAACTCCTATTTTAGAGAAATTTTATATTCTCCTCGTTGTGTTGCTTATTGTGGGTGCTTTTGACGATAGTTGATGAAATAGATGAAGTGCTCGGAGTTGGA
This sequence comes from Hordeum vulgare subsp. vulgare, assembly GCF_904849725.1. Classification (NCBI taxonomy): domain Eukaryota; kingdom Viridiplantae; phylum Streptophyta; class Magnoliopsida; order Poales; family Poaceae; genus Hordeum; species Hordeum vulgare. Next base: position 345,073,902 of record NC_058524.1, on the reverse strand, counting down.
CTAGAAACTCGTGAATACCTCGAAGACTATGTTCAAATACGCAAGCAACCCTTTGACCATGACTATGAAAGAATTTGATCCATGTCATATGGCACTTTATTTCGTTGCATCTGAATCATGTTGACTTAGTGAGCACCTTGGTGGGTTGTCTCCAATATTTCCTCGTTGGTACTTGTACTGAGCATGACCCTACCTTCCTATTTGGGTTGTGCGGGTGGGAACTGTTGGGGAACGTCGCATGGGAAACAAAAATTTTCCTATGCGTACGAAGACCTATCATGGTGATGTCCATCTACGAGAGGGAATGAGTGATCTACGTACCCTTGTAGATCGTACAGCGGAAGCGTTAGAGAACGCGGTTGATGTAGTGGAACGTCCTCACGTCCCTCGATCCGCCCCGCGAACAATCCCGCGATCAGTCCCACGATCTAGTACCGAACGGACGGCACCTCCGCGTTCAGCACACGTACAACTCGACGATGATCTCGGCCTTCTTGATCCAGCAAGAGAGACGGAGAGGTAGAAGAGTTCTCCGGCAGCGTGACGGCACTCCGGAGGTTGGTGATGATCTTGTCTCAGCAGGGCTCCGCCCGAGCTCCGCAGAAACGCGATCTAGAGGAAAAACTATGGAGGTATGTGGTCGGGCAGCCGTGAGAAAGTCGTCTCAAATCTGCCCTAAAAGCCCCACATATATAGGAGGAGGGAGGGGGACCTTGCCTTGGGGTCCAAGGGAACCCCAAGGGGTCGGCCGAGCCAGGGGGGAGGACTCTCCCCCCCCAAACCGAGTCCTACTTGGTTTGGTGGGAGGGAGTCCTTCCCCCTTCCCACTTCTCCCTCTTTTTTTTTTCTTCCTTTGATTTTTTCTTCCTTGGCGCATAGGATTTGGTGGGTTGTCCCTCCAGCCCACTAAGGGCTGGTGTGACCCCCACAAATACCTATGGGCTTCCCCGGAGTGGGTTGCCCCCCTCCGGTGAACTCCCGGAACCCATTCGTCATTCCCGGTACATTCCCGGCAACTCCGAAAACCTTCCGGTAATCAAATGAGGTCATCCTATATATCAATCTTCGTTTACGGACCATTCCGGAAACCCTCGTGACGTCCGTGATCTCATCCGGGACTCCGAACAACATTCGGTAACCAACCAAATAACTCAAATACGCATAAAACAACGTCGAACCTTAAGTGTGCAGACCCTGCGGGTTCGAGAACTATGTAGACATGACCCGAGAGACTCCTCGGTCAATATCCAATAGCGGGACCTGGATGCCCATATTGGATCCTACATATTCTACGAAGATCTTATCGTTTGAACCTCAGTGCCAAGGATTCGTATAATCCCGTATGTCATTCCCTTTGTCCTTCGGTATGTTACTTGCCCGAGATTCGATCGTCAGTATCCGCATACCTATTTCAATCTCGTTTACCGGCAAGTCTCTTTACTCGTTCCGTAATACAAGATCCCGCAACTTACACTAAGTTACATTGCTTGCAAGGCTTATGTGTGATGTTGTATTACCGAGTGGGCCCCGAGATACCTCTCCGTCACACAGAGTGACAAATCCCAGTCTTGATCCATACTAACTCAACTAACACCTTCGGAGATACCTGTAGAGCATCTTTATAGTCACCCAGTTATGTTGCGACGTTTGATACACACAAAGCATTCCTCCGGTGTCAGTGAGTTATATGATCTCATGGTCATAGGAATAAATACTTGACACGCAGAAAACAGTAGCAACAAAATGACACGATCAACATGCTATGTCTATTAGTTTGGGTCTTAGTCCATCACGTGATTCTCCTAATGACGTGATCCAGTTATCAAGCAACAACACCTTGTTCATAATCAGAAGACACTGATTATCATCGATCAACTGGCTAGCCAACTAGAGGCATGCTAGGGACGGTGTTTTGTCTATGTATCCACACATGTAAATGAGTCTTCATTCAATACAATTATAGCATGGATAATAAACTATTATCTTGATACAGGAATTATAATAATAACTATACATTTATTATTGCCTCTAGGGCATAATTCCAACAGTCTCCCACTTGCACTAGAGTCAATAATCTAGCCCTCACATCACCATGTGAATTACATTGTAATAAATCTAACACCCATACAGTTCTGGTGTCGATCATGTTTTGGCCGTGGAAGAGGCTTAGTCAGCGGGTCTGCTACATTCAGATCCGTGTGCACTTTGCATATATTTACGTCCTCCTCCTCGACGTAGTCGCAGATGAGGTTGAAGCGTCGTTTGATGTGTCTGGTCTTCTTGTGAAACCTTGGTTCCTTTGCTAAGGCAATGGCACCAGTGTTGTCACAGAACAAGGTTATTGGATCCAGTGCACTTGGCACCACTCCAAGATCCGTCATGAACTGCTTCATCCAGACACCCTCCTTAGCCGCCTCCGAGGCAGCCATGTATTCCGCTTCACATGTAGAATCTGCTATGACGCTTTGCTTGGAACTGCACCAGCTTACTGCACCCCCATTAAGAATAAATACGTATCCGGTTTGCGACTTAGAGTCGTCCGGATCTGTGTCAAAGCTTGCATCGACGTAACCTTTTACGGCGAGCTCTTCGTCACCTCCATACACGAGAAACATCTCCTTAGTCCTTTTCAGGTACTTTAGGATATTCTTGACCGCTGTCCAGTGATCCACTCCTGGATTACTCTGGAACCTGCCTGCCATACTTATGGCCAGGCTAACATCTGGTCTAGTGCACAACATCGCATACATGATAGAGCCTATGGCTGAAGCATAGGGGACGGAGCGCATATGCTCTCTATCTTCATCAGTTGCTGGGCACTGAGTCTTACTCAATCTCGTACCTTGTAACACTGGCAAGAACCCTTTCTTGGACTGTTCCATTTTGAACCTCTTCAAAACTTTATCAAGGTATGTGCTTTGTGAAAGTCCTATCAGGCGTTTTGATCTATCCCTATAGATCTTAATGCCTAGAATGTAAGCAGCTTCTCCTAGGTCCTTCATAGAGAAACTTTTATTCAAGTAACCTTTTATGCTCTCCAAAAGCTCTACGTTGTTTCCAATCAGTAATATGTCATCCACATACAATATTAGAAACGCCACAGAGCTCCCACTCACTTTCTTGTAAATACAAGATTCTCCAACCACTTGTATAAACCCAAATGCTTTGATCACCTCATCAAAGCGTTTGTTCCAACTCCGAGATGCTTGCACCAGTCCATAAATGGATCGCTGGAGCTTGCACACCTTGTCAGCATTTTTAGGATCGACAAAACCTTCGGGTTGCATCATATACGACTCTTCCTTAAGGAAACCGTTAAGGAACGCCGTTTTGACATCCATCTGCCAAATTTCATAATCGAAAAATGCAGCTATTGCTAACATGATTCTGATGGACTTAAGCATCGCTACGGGAGAGAAAGTCTCATCGTAGTCAATTCCTGGAACTTGTGAAAAACCCTTTGCCACAAGTCGAGCTTTATAAACGGTCACATTACCGTCAGCGTCCGTCTTCTTCTTAAAGATCCATTTGTTCTGAATAGCCTTGCGGCCCTCAGGTAGTATCTCCAAAGTCCATACTTTGTTCTCATACATGGATCCTATCTCGGATTTCATGGCTTCTAGCCATTTGTTGGAATCTGGGCCCACCATTGCTTCTTCATAATTTGCAGGTTCATTGTTGTCTAACAACATGATTGTCAAGACGGGATTACCGTACCACTCTGGAGCAGCGCGTGATCTCGTCGACCTGCGTGGTTCAACAGAAACTTGAACTGGAGTTTCATGATCATCATCATTAACTTCCTCCTCAACTGGCGTCGCAATCACAGGGGTTTCCCCTTGCCCTGCGCCACCATCGAGAGGGATGAGAGGTTCGACAACCTCGTCAAGTTCTATCTTCCTCCCACTCAATTCTCTCGAGAGAAACTCCTTCTCGAGAAAAGTTCCGTTCTTAGCAACAAACACTTTGCCCTCGGATTTGAGATAGAAGGTGTACCCAACTGTCTCTTTTGGGTAGCCTATGAAGACGCACTTTTCCGCTTTGGGTTCCAGCTTTTCAGGCTGAAGCTTTTTGACATAAGCATCACATCCCCAAACTTTAAGAAACGACAACTTTGGCCTTTTGCCATACCACAGTTCGTATGGTGTCGTCTCAACGGATTTCGATGGTGCCCTATTTAAAGTGAATGTAGCTGTTTCTAATGCATAACCCCAAAACGATAACGGCAAATCAGTAAGAGACATCATAGATCGCACCATTTCTAATAAAGTATGATTACGACGTTCGGACACACCATTACGCTGTGGTGTTCCAGGCGGTGTTAACTGCGAAACAATTCCACATTGTCTTAAGTGAGCACCAAACTCGAAACTCAGATATTCACCCCCACGATCAGACCGTAGGAACTTGATCTTCCTGTTACGATGATTTTCTACTTCACTCTGAAATTGCTTGAACTTTTCAAATGTTTCAGACTTGTGCTTCATTAAGTAGACATAACCATATCTACTCAAATCGTCAGTGAAGGTGAGAAAATAACGATATCCGCCGCGTGCCTCCACGCTCATCGGACCACACACATCGGTATGTATGATTTCCAATAAGTCACTTGCACGCTCCATTGTTCCGGAGAACGGAGTTTTAGTCATCTTGCCCATGAGGCATGGTTCGCAAGTGTCAAGTGAATCAAAGTCAAGTGACTCCAAAAGTCCATAAGCATGGAGTTTCTTCATGCGCTTTACACCAATATGACCCAAGCGGCAGTGCCACAAAAATATGGCGCTATCATTGTTTACTCTAACTCTTTTGGTCTCAATGTTATGTATATGCGTATCGCTATCGAGATTCAATATGAACAATCCTCTCACATTCGGTGCATGACCATAAAAGATGTTACTCATAGAAATAGAACAACCATTATTCTCAGACTTAAAAGAGTAACCGTCTCGCAATAAACAAGATCCAGATATAATGTTCATGCTCAACGCAGGCACTAAATAACAATGATTTAAGTTCATCACTAATCCCGATGGTAGTTGAAGTGACACGGTGCCGAGGGCGATTGCATCAACCTTGGAACCGTTTCCTACGCGCATCGTCACTTCGTCTTTCGCCAGCCTCCGTCTATTCCGCAGTTCCTGCTTCGAGTTGCAAATGTGAGCAACAGAACCGGTATCGAATACCCAGGCACTACTACGAGAGCTGGTTAAGTACACATCAATAACATGTATATCAAATATACCTGATTTTTCTTTGCCCGCCTTCTTATCTGCCAGATACTTGGGGCAATTGCGCTCCCAGTGACCCATACCCTTGCAATAGAAGCACTCTGTTTCAGGCTTAGGTCCAGCCTTGGGTTTCTTCGGCGGATTGGCAACAGGCTTGCCGCTCTTCTTCGAATTGCCCTTCTTGCCTTTGCCGTTTCTCTTGAAACTAGTGGTCTTGCTCACCATCAACACTTGATGTTCTTTACGGAGTTCAGACTCTGCGACTTTCAGCATCGCAAACAACTCGCCGGGAGACTTGTTCATCCCTTGCATGTTGTAGTTCAACACAAAGCCTTTATAGCTTGGCGGCAGTGATTGAAGGATTCTGTCAGTGATAGCTTCTTGCGGGAGTTCAATCCCCAGTTCAGCTAGACGGTTTGAGTACCCTAGACATTTTGAGCACATGTTCACTGACAGACGAGTTTTCCTCCATCTTGCAAGCATAGAATTTATCGGAGGTCTCATACCTCTCGATCCGGGCGTTCTTCTGAAAGATGAACTTCAACTCCTGGAACATCTCAAATGCTCCATGATGCTCAAAGCGACGTTGAAGTCCCGGTTCTAAGCCATACAAGACTGCACATTGAACTATTGAGTAGTCCTCCTTACGCGCTAACCAAGCGTTCTTAACATCCTGATCAGCCGTAGCGGGTGGTTCATCTCCTAGCGCAGCATTAAGGACATAATCCTTCTTTCCAGCTTGTAAGATTAGCTTAAGATTACGAGCCCAGTCTACAAAGTTGCTTCCATCATTTTTCAACTTAGCTTTCTCTAGGAACGTATTAAAATTGAGGATGACACTTGCGTGAGCCATGATCTACAACACAAATATATTCAAAGTGGACTTAGACTATGTTCAAGATAATTAGAGTTCAACTTAATCAAATTACATGCTAAACTCCCACTCAAAAAGTACATCTCTCTAGTCATTTGAGTGGTTCATGATCCACCTACACTATCCCAAGTCCGATCATCACGTGAGTCGGGAGTAGTTTTAGTGGTAAGCATCCCTATGCTAATCATATCATCTATATGATTCATGATCGACCTTTCGGTCTCATGTGTTCCGAGGCCATGTCTGCACATGCTAGGCTCGTCAAGCTTAACCGAGTGTTCCGCGTGCGCAACTGTTTTGCACCCGTTGTATGTGAACGTTGAGTCTATCACACCCGATCATCACGTGGTGTCTCGAAACGACGGACTGTAGCAACGGTGCACAGTCGGGGAGAACACAATTTCGTCTTGAAATTTTAGTGAGAGATCACCTCATAATGCTACCGTCGTTCTAAGCAAAATAAGGTGCATAAAAGGATTAACATCACATGCGATTCATAAGTGACATGATATGGCCATCGTCACGTGCTTCTTGATCTCCATCACCAAAGCACCGGCACGATCTTCTTGTCACCGGCGCCACACCATGATCTCCATCATCATGATCTCCATCAACGTGTCGCCATCGGGGTTGTCGTGCTACTTATGCTATCACTACTAAAGCTACATCCTAGCAAAATAGTAAACGCATCTGCAAGCACATATGTTAGTATAAAGACAACCCTATGGCTCCTGCCGGTTGCCGTACCATCGACGTGCAAGTCGATATTTCTATTACAACATGATCATCTCATACATCCAATATATCACATCACATCATTGGCCATATCACATCACAATCATACCCTGCAAAAACAAGTTAGACGTCCTCTAGTTTTGTTCTTGCATGTTTTACGTGGTGACCAAGGGTATCTAGTAGGATCGCATCTTACTTACGCAAACACCACAACGGAGATATATGAGTTGCTATTTACCTCATCCAAGGACCTCCTCGGTCAAATCCGATTCAACTAAAGTTGGAGAAACCGTCACTTGCCAGTCATCTTTGAGCAAAGGGGGTTACTCGTAACGATGAAACCAGTCTCTCGTAAGCGTACGAGTAATGTCGGTCCAAGCCGCTTCAATCCAACAATACCGCGGAATCAAGAAAAGACTAAGGAGGGCAGCAAAACACACATCACCGCCCACAAAACCTTGTGTGTTCTACTCGAGAAGACATCTACGCATGTACCTAGCTCATGATGCCACTGTTGGGGAACGTCGCATGGGAAACAAAAATTTTCCTACGCGTACGAAGACCTATCATGGTGATGTCCATCTACGAGAGGGGATGAGTGATCTACGTACCCTTGTAGATCGTACATCAGAAGCGTTAGAGAACGCGGTTGATGTAGTGGAACGTCCTCACGTCCCTCGATCCGCCCCGCGAACAATCCCGCGATCAGTCCCACGATCTAGTACCGAACGGACGGCACCTCCGCGTTCAGCACACGTACAGCTCGACGATGATCTCAGCCTTCTTGATCCAGCAAGAGAGACGGAGAGATAGAAGAGTTCTCCGGCAGCGTGACGGCGCTCCGGAGGTTGGTGATGATCTTGTCTCAGCAGGGCTCCGCCCGAGCTCCGCAGAAACGCGATCTAGAGGAAAAACTATGGAGGTATGTGGTCGGGCAGCCGTGAGAAAGTCGTCTCAAATCTGCCCTAAAAGCCCCATATATATAGGAGGAGGGAGGGGGACCTTGCCTTGGGGTCCAAGGGAACCCCAAGGGGTCGGCCGAGCCAGGGGGAGGACTCTCCCCCCCAAACCGAGTCCTACTTGGTTTGGTGGGAGGGAGTCCTTCCCCCTTCCCACTTCTCCCTCTTTTTTTTTTCTTCCTTTGATTTTTTCTTCCTTGGCGCATAGTATTTGGTGGGCTGTCCCTCCAGCCCACTAAGGGCTGGTGTGACCCCCACAAATACCTATGGGCTTCCCCGAAGTGGGTTGCCCCCCTCCGGTGAACTCCCGGAACCCATTCGTCATTCCCGGTACATTCCCGGCAACTCCGAAAACCTTCCGGTAATCAAATGAGGTCATCCTATATATCAATCTTCGTTTCCGGACCATTCCGGAAACCCTCGTGACGTCTGTGATCTCATCCGGGACTCCGAACAACATTCGGTAACCAACCAAATAACTCAAATACGCATAAAACAACGTCGAACCTTAAGTGTGCAGACCCTGCGGGTTCGAGAACTATGTAGACATGACCCGAGAGACTCCTCGGTCAATATCCAATAGCGGGACCTGGATGCCCATATTGGATCCTACATATTCTACGAAGATCTTATCGTTTGAACCTCAGTGCCAAGGATTCGTATAATCCCGTATGTCATTCCCTTTGTCCTTCGGTATGTTACTTGCCCGAGATTCGATCGTCAGTATCCGCATACCTATTTCAATCTCGTTTACCGGCAAGTCTCTTTACTCGTTCCGTAATACAAGATCCCGCAACTTACACTAAGTTACATTGCTTGCAAGGCTTATGTGTGATGTTGTATTACCGAGTGGGCCCCGAGATACCTCTCCGTCACACGGAGTGACAAATCCCAGTCTTAATCCATACTAACTCAACTAACACCTTCGGAGATACCTGTAGAGCATATTTATAGTCACCCAGTTACGTTGCGACGTTTGATACACACAAAGCATTCCTCCGGTGTCAGTGAGTTATATGATCTCATGGTCATAGGAATAAATACTTGACACGCAGAAAACAGTAGCAACAAAATGACACGATCAACATGCTACGTCTATTAGTTTGGGTCTTAGTCCATCACGTGATTCTCCTAATGACGTGATCCAGTTATCAAGCAACAACACCTTGTTCATAATCAGAAGACACTGATTATCATCGATCAACTGGCTAGCCAACTAGAGGCATGCTAGGGACGGTGTTTTGTCTATGTATCCACACATGTAAATGAGTCTTCATTCAATACAATTATAGCATGGATAATAAACTATTATCTTGATACAGGAATTATAATAATAACTATACATTTATTATTGCCTCTAGGGCATAATTCCAACAGGAACTAGTTAGGATGCGAAGTAGTTGCTACACAAGGAAGATGGGAAAATGCATGGTATCGGAAAAGAAAAGATTTCAAATAATTTTATGAAAACCCATTAGGTGCCATTAATATCCGAGGGAGATGGTGTTGAGCTAGGTAACCACTTGAGAAATAAGTGGTTTACCGAGGCAAGCGAGTGTGTTGTTTCGAAAACGGACTGGTTTAAGTTGCAACCATTACTCCAACCTTACATGTACGACAACGATACCCCTTTATGGATGGGGCTTTGTCGATTACCTTGGTCGATGCTAGTAGAGAGCCTGCATTACTAGTGGCGGGAGAGCCTAGTCACTCTCTCGATACCGGGTCATGCCAGGTAGGTCGACCATGGGCTGTTTTCACATACACCGGGCACAATGTTGTGTCCCATTAGGGATGGTACAATCTTAAGAGATTCCCGTATGATGTACATCGTGAGGACATGGGCCAACAAGTGGACTCTTTTTTTAGTATCACCAGGGGAAAGGCATTATTCGGGTGCTTACCTCAGGGATGTAATATATCGCGAGTCGTAGATGACATGGAAGTTCCCCGAGTCTTGTGGGTACAACACATAACCTCTGCAGAGTGTAAAACTATTCGAATAGATGTTTCCACGGTCAATGATAGTTGGATGACCGCTCTTGGGCTACGTCCATTGTTTACAAACCTGAGCTAAGTCAGATGACTTAACATGGTGATCGAACATGAGATGTTCAACCCCTGCTTACATTGATATCTATAACATATTCATATGGATATGTGCAACTTCATGATGCATGCTTCTACAAGGTACATCAATCATGTCATTGCAGTTAAAATTAACTTCGTACAACTTACCTACTTAGTGCTATATCATGCATTGTTATTGCCTTGTTTCGAACATGGGTTGATTTCTAGTGGCTAGCCACTGGTTATTTTATTGGCCAGGCATGAAATCACAAGATATTATGAAGAGTACCTTGGTGAAATACGTGCGAGCTAGGATGCTTCCCAGTTAGAATATCTATAGGGTTAAGGCAGATTGCATGGGTTCATGCTATCGTTGAAGATTTCCGCTGCGAGATCATGAAGACTTGGCCATAAAGGCCATATATGTGTAAAATGGTACGTAATGGATCTAAGACTCTCGTTATTCAGTTTGTGTGTGTTCAGTGTACATTGATCTCTGGGATCACTTTGCACGTACATTTGGTGATCACCACTTATGAGTTGGGGTCCCCACAAGATCCCCTACCTTGCGCGCCAAATGTGAAAGATTGGTTATGTGCGTACGGCAAAACCACTCAAGAACCCGGTTCGAACACTCGGGAGTTGGGTGCACCTATGATTGCGCTTCTCTCTGACACGTCTCCAACATATCTACATTTCCAAACTCTTTTGCCCTTCTTTTGGACTCTAATTTGCATGATTTGAATGGCACTAACCCGGACTAACGCTGTTTTTAGCAGAATTGCCTTGGTGTTATTTTCGGAGAGGGGAAATCGATGCCGTCGTCATCATCAACCATCCTTCATCACCAATTTCATGATGCTCTGTGCCGTTCATGATTAATTACATCATAGGCTTGTTGGACAGTGATGGGTTGGATGAGATCTATCATGTAATCAAGTTAGTTTTGTTAGGGTTTGATCCCTAGTATCCACTATGTTCTGAGATTGATGTTGTTATGACTTTGCTATGCTTAATGCTTGTCACTAGGGCCTGAGTGCCACAATTTCAGATCTTAACATATTATATTTTCATGAATATATATGTGCTCTTGATCCTATCTTGCAAGTTGTTGACACCTATTACGAGTTATGATCGGCATCCCCTAGGGTGACAATAACCGAGATTCTTTCCGGTTATTACCGTAGATGGACGAGTTCATGTATTCACTAAGTGCTAATGCTTTGGTCCGGTTCTCTATTAAAAGGAGGCCCTATTATCCATTAGTTACCATTAGGACCCCGCTGCAATGGGAGGGTAGGACAAAAGATGTCATGCAAGTTCTTCTCCATAAGCACGTATGACTATATATGGAATACATGCCTACCTTACATTGATGAATTGGAGCTAGTTCTGTATCACCATCTGTTATGAATATTGCATGATGAATGCCATCCGACATAATTATCCATCACTGATCCATTGCCTACAATCTTTCCACATATTGATCTTTGCTAAGTTACTTTTCCGTTGCTATTGTTACAATCGCTACAAAACTAATAGTTTCACGTTTGCCACCGTTACCGTTACTTCCATACTACTTTTCTACTAAATACTTTCCTGCAGATATTAAGTCTTTCAGGTGTGGTTGAATTGACAACTTAGCAGCTAATACTCGAGAATATTCTTTGGCTCCCCTTGGTTCGAATCAATAAATTTGGGTTGAATACTCTACCCTCGAAAACTGTTGCTATCCCCTATACTTGTGGGTTATCAAGACCTTTTCTGGCCGTTTCCGGGGGAACATAGCTTGATTCTCCGAGTCTCTTGGAATTTATATCTGTTGATCACAATGTAGAATATGAAAGATGCTAAAACCAAGATATACCCCTCAGCTACGAGGACATATAAGGAGCTGCCATCTACCATCTGTTAAGAGTAAATTTGCGACACCACCACCTGCTACTAAATCTAATAAGTCGCAAGTAATTGATGATGCTACTTATGCTATGCATGTTGCTAATGATGATACTTTTCTTGATACTATTGTATCACTTGGTGAAATTCTTGATGAACAAATTGCTAGAGTGAATGCTGAAACTGATGATATTTCTGAATCAGATGAAATTATTGAAAGTGAACATTATGATGCACCTGCTAGAGCTAGCTCTCCTAGATATGAATTGCCTAATATACCTTAGGGTTTTGTTATGGAACAAGAAGTAGCTAGGGACTTTCTTGCTTGTAAGGATAGAGATGATCTTAATAAATTGCTATGCAAATGGAAGGAAAATTCTTTGAATGCTAGAATGCAATATGATCCTAAATTTGCTACTTCGCCTATCTTTGTTACTGATAAGGATTATGAATTCTCTGTCGATCCTGAGTTAATTAGTTTGGTAGAATCTGATCCTTTCCATGGTTATGAATCTGAAACTGTTGTGGCACACCTTACTAAATTGAATGATATAGCCACCCTATTTACTCATGAGGAAAAAAATCGTTATTGCTATATTCTTAAGTTGTTTCCGTTCTCATTAAAGGGTGATGCTAAGATATGGTTATATTCTCTTGCTCGTGGTTGTGTGCGTAGTCCCCGGGATATGATATTTTACTTCTGTGAAAACTATTTTCCTGCCGATAAGAAACAAGTTGCCTTGCGGAAAATATTGAGCTTTGTGCAGATTGAAGAAGAGAGTCTCCCACAAGCTTAGGGGAGGCTTCTCCAGTTACTTAATGCTTTGCCTAATCACTCCCTCAAGAAAAATGAAATACTTGATATCTTTTATCATGGACTAACTGATGCTTCTAGTGACCACCTATATAGTTGTGTTGGTTGTGTTTTCAGGGAACAAACTATTGAACAAGCTGAACTACTATTGTATAATATACTGAGTACTCCGAAGAAACGAGGTATTCTATTCCTCAGTCCTGAAGATATGCAAGAAGCAAAGAAATCTTTGAAATAAAAATGTATTAAAGCGGAAGATGTTAAAAATCTACCACCTATTGAAGAAATACATGGTCTTGATAACTCGACATAGGTAGTTGAGGTATATTATATTCGTAGATTTGATGAAGGTGATATTCCTTATAATAAGTCTGCTAGCCAATGCTTGGATGAATTTGATAACTTTGTTGTTAAACAAGAAAATTTCAATGCTTATGTTCGTAGACAATTGAAACATAATGCTGACATGCTTGATCGCTTGGGTGATTATATGGGTAGAACTGTTAATGACCTTAGGCTTATTAGTAAACATACTTCCATGGTGACTACTCAAGTAGAACAGGTACTTAAGGCACAAAATGATTTTCTCAGTGAGATGATTAGTAAGAACAATGATCATTCTATTAGATTTGTGACTAGAGGTGGTAGAATGACTCACGAACCTTTATATCGTGAGGGCCATCCTAAGAGAATTGAGGAAGATTCTCAGAGAGTTAATATTGATGTACCTGGTCCTTCTAATAAAAGGAAAATAATGACGATAGGACTTTGAATGCTGCTAGTGAACCTGTTGTAGAATAACATGAAAACCCAAATGATATCTCTATTTCTGATGCCGAGACACAATCTGGTAAGGACCATGAACCTAGGGATAATAATAATAATGATGATGTTCATGTCGATGCTCAACCTAGTAATGAAAATGATGTGGACATTGAACCTGTTGTTGATCTTGATAACCCACAACCTAGGAATAAGAGATATGATAAAAGATATTTTATTGCTAGGAAGCATGGTACAGAAAGAGAACCATGGGTTCAGAAACCCATTCCCTTTCCTCCTAAATCATCCAAGAAGAAGGATGATGAGGATTTTTAGCGCTTTGTTGAAATGATGAGACCTGCCTTTTTACGTATGCGCTTAAATGATATTCTAAAAATGTCACCTTATGCTTAGTATATCAAAGATATTGTTACAAATAAAGGGAAGATACCAGAAGCTGATGTGTCCACCATGCTTGATAATTATACTTTTAAGGGTGGAATACCAAAGAAACTAGGAGATTCCCGAGTACCTACTATACCATGCTCTATTAAAGGGAATTATGTTAAAACGGCCTTATGTGACCTCGGAGCTGGTGTGAGTGTTATGTCATTCTCTTTATATTGTAGACTTGATTTGAATAAGTTGAAGCCTACTGAAATCTCTCCACAAATGGATGACAAATCAAATGCTTTACCCATCGGTATTTGTGACGATGTGCCTGTTGTGGTTGCAAACGTTACTATCCTAACAGACTTTGTTATTCTTGATATTCCCAAGGATGACAGTTTTTTGATCATCCTTGGTAGACCCTTTTTGAATACTGCAGAGGCTGTTATTGACTGCAACAAAGGTAGTGCCACTTTTCATGTTAATGGTAATGAGCATATTGTACACTTTCTCAAGAAACAACCTCAAGTTCATAGTATCAATTCCATTGAAAAAATTCTAACGTTTACTATTGGAGACTTTGAATTCCCTCTCCCTACTATCAAAAATAAATATGATATACTTATTGTTGGGGACATGCATATCCCCATCGAGGTAACCTAGTGTTATTCAAAAGTTCTCTAGTTCCATGTCATTCGAAAGAAGTTTGTCAATAAGACTTGATCAACCTTATTGATGGATTATTTTTTACGGGCATGAGAAAGAAGAACCTTCTGTACCCAATTTTTATTTTCTGTTCCTTAGTTTCAATTTAGTAAAAATGCTATTATTCCTCTGTTTTCCGTTTTACCCGTGCAATAGAAAATTGACCTGAAAATAAAAGTTCTCAGAACGCCTTGAAAATTTAGTATGATTTTTTCTGGAATATTTAAGAATTTTTGGTACTAAGAACACATCACGGGGATGCACCAGTGGGCCACAAGTCTACAAGGCGCGGCCACCCCCTTGGGCGCCCCCCTGGCTTGTGGATCCCACATGGGGCCCCTTTACTTATTCTAGTACCCATCCACATCGTCTTCCTCCAGAAAAATCCCACCATTGCTCAAATCCGTGTTTTAGGTTATCTTGCTGACATTTTCTATCTCCTTGCTCAAAGCTCCATTTGCAAAACAATTTTAGGGGATTGTTCATCGGTATGTGACTCCTCCAATGGCCCAATTAGTTTTTGTTCTAGTCCTTTATATGTAGGAAATTTTTGCTGCTATGATGACCTTGTTCTTGAGCTTGCATGCCAAATTTGTAGAGTCCCAAGTAGTTTTGATGCATAATATAGCTTCTAGGCACTTGTGGGAGTAGTTGTTAAAAGTTTTGATTGAGCTTTGTTCACCCTTATTTGGAGTCACTGAAAATTTCAGATTTATTTTTGTGAGAAAGAAAAGATGAGGAGATTGGTGAGAGTCTCTTCAAGCCAGGGTTTTAAAGAAAATGAAAAAGAAAAGCCTAGATATAATATTCCTCGCACCGCGGAAGTTCGGACGTGTGAATGGCCAAGTGAGGCATTCTTTAGGGCGACCGAAATTTAGGAAGATTTCTACTATCTAGGAGAAAATGTAGGCATCACGAATTTCCTCAACGATAAGTGTGACCAGTATCTCCTACTTACTAATTCTCTCGTGCAAATTTTTTACTTTTATCCTAGGAAGAATCCTCCCATGGTAGAATTTCATTTATATGATGTGCCTAAGGAAATGTCACTTTACGATTTTTGCAATGTTTGCAAAGTACCATTTGAGGGCAGCATAAGTGAACCACGTCCTAGAGACATGGAGGATTTTATTTCCGCAATCACTATAGGGGAAGATAGAGGGATGCTAAAGGCAAGAGCAGCCAGCGTAGATTTTCCTGTTCTACGTTATTATTCATTATTTGCAAGAAATTTTTAGTTGGTCACGGCGAGAATGGAAGCCTCAGTGTTCCGACATCACTATTGTGTGCCATGCTTTATTTGCTGATAGAACTTTTAGTCTGGACGCTATAGTGGCCCAACGGTTGAACTTAAACCGTTCGAAGGGCCCTATATTCAGAGGTATCTATGCATGACATTTAGCTAAACACTTTGAGATACCTATTAGGCTTGACGAGGAAGAGGAAATGCTACTTCCTATAAGATATTTAGATTATGATAGGATGGGAGCACATGATTTTATTATGAAAAATAAGGACGAGAGGCTGCTTTATAACTTAGTAACTAGTCTGGGTACTTGTGAAATCATTGCTTTGCCTCCTTCTTTTTGTTCAATATCCATTCAGGGAAGTACACTATTATGCCCAAGGACATTTTCAAATATTGGGGCTTGTCGCAACCCCCAACACCTGAGCCTGCACCAGCCCTCGATCCGTATCACGCTCCAGTTTTTGGGTGGGAGCCGCAGGAGCTCGCAAACCAGTGGAACCCTTAGCATCCACCTGAGTATCCATGAGAGGGTTATTTCCATCCATGGGCCTAGACCAACTTAGACCAAAAGCTCAAGCTTGGGGGAGTTCATACTTTTTCATTGTACCATCCATGGTAGTTCATTTCTTCTTTTTGTTTTTTTCTTGTGTGTTTCATTAACCTTGAGAAAATCTAAAAATATTTAGTTCTAGATTTACCTTCTAGTTTGTTTAAGTCGTAGTGTTAAAAGAAAACCCAAAAATATTTTTCGTTCTTATTTTTCTTGTTCCCGTGTAAATAGTTTTTGTTCCTTCTTTTGGTTGTAAGGAGAAGACCACGATGACATGCTTAGTGGCTCTCATATGCATTATCGTTTATCTATCAAAGAGCAGATATTACCTTGTCTTCTCCTTTGAGCATTGCTTGCAGATTCCATCTTAGTCCAATGCATGTGCACTCTTATTATTATTATTCACGCCGTCCGGTCGTGCAAGTGAAAGGCAATAATGACAATAATTGATGAAGTTACGGAGGTGGAGAAAAGCTGGTATGAACTCGACCTATATTTTTTTTGTAAATATGATTAGCTCATCGTTCTGGATTCAACTTGATATGAGTTGAACATGTTTGCAATGACAATTAGAGATCATAGTTACTTATGCCATGCTTAATTAGCTAGGAGTGAATAATGGTTTGTCTTGAGTGCCAACATGCATATTAAAATGGTTGTGATGTAGTATGATAGGATGTTATCGTCCTCCGAATGATTCAAGTGGCTTGAGTTGGCACATGTTCACGCATGTAGTTGAAACAAAACCAAGATAGCCTCCACGATGTTTATGTTCATGGTGATTTATATCCTACTCATGCTTGCATTCAATGTTGGTTAATCTCAAATCATGCTTATGACTGTTGTCGCGCTCTAGTTGGTCGCTTCCGAGTCTCTTGCTAGCCTCCACTTGTACTAATTGGGAATATTGCTTGTGCATCCCTTTCAATAAATCCAAAAGTTGTTTCATGTGAGTCCACCATACCTACCTATATGTGGTATTTACCTATCGTCCCAAGTAAATTTGCATGTGCCATACTCTAAACCTTCAAATAAATATTCCGCTTTCTATGCCCGAATTTCTCATGTAGTGACTAGGGGCTATCAGTATCTTCCATACTAGGTGGGTTATTCTCAAGATATGTGTTGATTCACTATCATTCATGAGAAAGTGGATGGAAATCTGGATGCCCAGTTTCATGCTCAAAAGTGTAATCAACATATAATGAAACAAAACTCCCCAATGATATTTGTTTGTATGGACAGTACCTGTGGATTCGGCCTACCTGTGGATTCGGCCTACCGTGGAGGGGGAACCGCCTATAATGTATCTACCATGGAAGATATTGAGATCTCTTAGTTGTTATGTTGACAATGAAAGCATACCGCACAATTTTTTTGATTCATCCCTGTTTTAAGAGCTCGAGCGCTGGCACCTTTGTAAATCAATGCTTCCCTCTGCAACGGGCCTATCTATTTAACTTTACTGTTCAGTCATCATCTTCTTATAAAAAGGCACCAGTTAGAGAGCACATCCTTCATTTGTATGCTTTGTTATTAATTGATATTGAGTATGAGTATGACTGGATCTCTTTTACCATGAATTACAATGTCTAGTCAGTCCTTGTTCTTCGGAGGTGCTCTACATTTATGTTTTGCGGTCTCAGAAAGGGGTAGAGAGATACTAGTTTATCATATTGTATTATGATTGTTTTGATATAATTGTTGTCATCTGAGACTTATTATTATTGCTCGACAGTTGATTATTCCATTGATATAAGTAAACGGGAGACCTAAATATTATTGTGAATGTGGTTATCCTATAATCTTAGCCGAAAATATGAACATCAGTTAGACATATTTACAACAGCAAGATCAAACAGAGTTTGTAGAAGTTTTTCTTTATCACTTTCAGTTTATCAACTGAATTGCTTGAGGACAAGCAAAGTTTTAAGCTTGGGGAAGTTGATACGTCTCCAATGTATCTACTTTTCCAAACTCTTTTGGCCTTCTTTTGGACTCTAATTTGCATGATTTGAATGGAACTAACCCGGACTGACGCTGTTTTCAGTAGAATTGCCTTGGTGTTATTTTTGTGACGAAATAAAAGTTCTTGGATCGACCTGAAAATTTACGGAGAGGGGCCACCACCTGGACACAAGCCTGCAGGGCGCCCCCATAGGGCGCACCCCTGGCTTGTGGGGCCCCTGTGGCTCCTCCGGCCTCGTTTCCACTTCTATATATTCCTATTCGGAGAGAAAAAAATTAGAGAGAAGAGTTCATCACGTTTTATGATACGGAGCCGCTGCCACCTCCTATTCTTCCTCGGGAGGGAAGATCTGGAGTCTGATTTGGGCTCCAGAGAGGGGAAATCGACGCCGTCGTCATCATCAACCATCCTTCATCACAAAGTTCATGATGCTCTCTGACGTTCGTGAGTGTATCCTTAGTAGGCTTGCTTGACGGTGATGGGTTGGATGAGATCTATAATGTCGTCGAGTTACTTTATTAAGGGTTTGATCCCAAGTATCCACTGTGTTCTCAGATTGATGTTGCTATGACTTTGCTATGCTTAATGATTGTCACTATGGCCCGAGTGCCATGATTTCAGATCTGAACCTATTATGTTTTCATGAATATATATGTGTTCTTGATCCTATCTTGCAAGTTGTAGACACCTATTACGAGTTATGATCCGCATCCCCCAGGGTGACAATAACTGCGATTCTTTCTGGTGATTACCGTAGTTTGAGGAGTTCATGTATTCACTAAGTGCTAATGCGTTGGTCCGGTTCTCTATTGAAAAGAGGCCTTAATATCCCTTAGTTCCCATTAGGACCCCGCTGCCGCGGGAGGGTAGGATAAAATATGGCACGCAAGTTCTTTTCCATAAGCACGTATGACTATATATGGAATACATGCCTACATTACATTGATGAATTGGAGCTAGTTCTGCATCACCCTATGTTATCACTGTTGCACGAAGAATGCCATCCGACATAATTATCCATCACTGATCCATTGCTTACGAGCTTTCCACATATTGATCTTTCCTAAGTTACTTTTCCTTTGCTATTGTTACAATCACTACGAAACTGCTACTGTCACGTTTGCCACAGTTACCGTTACTTCCATACTAGTTTTCTACTAAATACATTGCTGCAGATATTAAGTCTTTCAGGTTTGGTTGAATTGACAACTCAGCTAATAATCCTCGAGAATATTCTTTGTCTCCCCTTGAGTCGAATAAATAAATTTGGGTTGAATACTCTACCCTCGAAAACTGTTGCGATCCCCTATACTTGTGGGTTATTGATACGTCTCCAACGTATCTATATTTTTTTATGGTTTCATGCTATTATCTTGTTAAACTTTGGATGTTTTGTATGCCTTTTATATCTTTTTTGGGACTAACTTATTAACTCAGTGTGAAGTGTCAGTTCTTGTTTTCTCCGTGTTTTTGACCCTTTTCAGAGGAGGATTTTAAACAGAGTCCAAACGGAATAAAACTTCTGAAAAGATTTTTTTCGAAACAGAAGACGATCGGGAGACTTGAGAACCAAGGCAGAGGGTCACCAGGGACCCCACAAGCCCTCATGGCGCGACCGGGGGGGCCCGTGCCTCCCAGGCTTGAGGGCTCCCTGGGCCTCCTCTGCCCTAGGTATTTCGCCTATATATTCCCTAAAATCCCAGAAAAAATCAGGAGATCCACGAAAATACTTTTCCGCCGCCGCAAGCTTCTGTCTCCGCAAGATCCCATCTGGGGACGTTCTGGTGCCCTGCCGGAGGGGTGATTCGGATACGAAGGGTTTTTCATCAACACCATGACCTCTCCGATGATGCGTGAGTAGTTCACCATAGACCTACGGGTCCATAGCTAGTAGCTACATGGCTTCTTCTCTCTCTTGGATTTTCCATACAAAGTTCTCCATGATCTTCATGGAGATCTATCCGATGTAATATTCTTTTGCGGTTTGTTTGTCGAGATCCATTGAATTGTGGATTTCTGATCAGATTATCTATGAATCTTATCTGAGTTTCTTCTGATCTCTTATATGCATGATTTCATATCCTTGTAATTCTCTTCGAGTTGAGGGTTTTGTTTGGCCAACTTGATCTATGATACTTGCAATGGGAGAAGTGCTTGGTTTTGGGTTCATACCATGCGTTGACCTCACCCAGTGACAGAAGGGGTAGCGAGGCACGCATCATGTTGTTGCCATCAAGGGTAAAAAGATGGGGTTTTCATCATTGGTTTGAGTTTATCCCTCTATGTCATTACATCTTGCTTAAGGCGTTACTCTGTTCGTCATGAACTCAATACACTAGATGCATGCTGGATAGCGGTCGATGTGTGGACTAATAGTAGTAGATGCAGAAAGTATCGGTCTACTTATCTCGGATGTGATGCCTATATGTATGATCATTGCCTTAGATATCGTCATGACTTTGCGCGGTTCTATCAATTGCTCGACAATAATTTTTTCACCCACCGTAATATTTGCTATTTTGAGAGAAGCCTCTAGTGAACACTATGGCCCCCGGGTGTACTTCACACCATATTTTCAGCCTTACACTTTTACTTCGTTGCACTTTCTGCCTTCAGTTCTCACTTTGCAATCAATCTTGAAGGGATTGACAACCCCTTTTGTTGGGACCCCGATCCTAAGCCATAGCAATCTAGCTTGTAACACATCGTATCTCTTTGCGGTCTCACACACGGTTAACCCCACGGCTGCAGTCTTACCTTAGCCGGGACCGTTTGCGCCTTTTGACTCGCGTATGCAATTGTGTCGCTAGCAATCCAATGACAAAGAACCCGGATCGACATGTCTAGTCATAAAATAAGTGGCAGTTCCGCATAGGGACATGCATACATGACCCAGCAAAGCAGGTGTCGGTCACCAGCGAATGTAGACGAGTCATAGCAAGCTACAAGGACTCCATTACATCGCGTGACATTTCCCCATCGGGGACATACACAACAACTAAGAAGGACACATGACGGTCAACCAATGTGTCCGGAGCAGTATCGAACTACCATGGCTCGTTGGATCACAAAGGGGCATTTCCCTGTAAGGAATGCTACTAAAGCCTACGACTAGGTAATCAAACCACATACATATCAGTACGACACACGTACGCATGGCATACCAATATGTATAGATACATCGATGGCATCACAACACAACCATAAACATACAAGCTTTATTTAAAAGGCTCGGAAGAGCCACACACATAATATTACACAGTAGGGGTCTCACGACCCATCATTGCAGTCATTCAAGTTACAAGCCAGCGGAAGTAGATAAACTGTCTGAGTACAGACAAATGAAACTAGAAGGCACATGGCCTGACTATACTACAGACCCACCCTAGGGCCAGATCGTAGTTGGGATACCAGTTACTCGTCGTCGACGATGTCTAGGAAGAACCCTCCATTAGGGTCATTAACAACCTCTGCAACAAATTATTAAGCAAACGTCAGTACAAGAGTACTCAGCAAGACTTTAGGATAACTATCTACTCATGCAATGTATCAATAAGGAGTTGTGGGGTTTCATGCGGAAAGCCAGCATTTGACTCGTAGCTAAACAACTTGCATTTTAAAATAATTTTTGACCGCTTCATTTCTCGCACACGAGTCCACTAACACCACAACAATACTCCATCGTGGAATCATTCCGTCTCCACATGGAAATGCCGTCCACGACATTCACGCTTATCTTGACAATTTTATGAGTAGCCATTAAAGTTATCTATAAACAACATATGTCTCCAAGTAGTCCATATCCGCGGACGCGGCTATTCGAATAGATCATAACCCTGCAGGGGTGTACTTCTTCACACACGCTCTCGCCACTTATCGCCATGTGCACGTCATGCACCTCAGCAACCTTCAAGCGGAAGCCCAGCGAGGGAGTCGCCCACGACCGTTACCCACACTAATACTTAGTCCAGGTCTATCGTCTATCTGAGGGTAACCTGCACAGAAGTCCGGCCGAGGTTTCCGCCACGGCCCCAAACGATGTGCGCAGGGTTCCCAAGCCCACCATCCGGGTGACACTTGGTACACCGTGCAACTGCCTACCGCATCACAGCTCACCTCTCAGGTCAGCACTATGCACGGCCTCCAGCATGACTATAAACACCAGAAACTACTGGCAACTCCTGGACCGAGTACTAAGCGATTAATAAGTCGAGAGGGTCAATTAAGTATCCCAACGTGTGGTATTATCTAGTCTTGGATTACATACACGGAACTCAGTTCCTAAGGACGGTTCCAATGAAACAACCCACCATGTACTCCTACATGGCCTTTCACTGATACCTTTACCAAATCAGGTTCAACACATAACCCTTACTTACTGAACACATTCTCACAATTCTGTTCATCACCCAGATGACAGACCATACAACTCTAAGCATAGCACGCATAGCAGGATAAGGCACATCATGGCTCAAGCAGCTACCAGGTATGCTAGGTTGCAAGGTTCAGCTATTTACTGTGACAAGGACAGATCATGCAAAGGAAGTGGGTTCAGCTAACGTGGCAAAAGCATTTAAAGCATTTGATCCTAATGCAATAAATAAGTGCAGGAGCGAGAACATGGGCTTTATCGGGATGATCAAAATGGTTGCTTGCCTTGTTGCTCAGAGGAGGGACAATATCCATCAGTCCGATATTATGTGGAATCCGGAGGAGCGGAGCCTACCGAAAGAAATGACAACAATCAATAACAATCATATGCAACAAAATGATGCATGAGCATGGCATGAGGATGCAAGGTGGTATGCTAATGTAGCTATCATTTATTAGGTTTGAAGTTGATTTGAATCAGATTCAAATATCACTTCAAATGAGGTATTCTCGAATACCATTTTCATTGATTCGACCTGATGCTCAGATCAACTTTTTTTTAACATGGATGGGAATGATATGTTAAGTTGCTGGTTGTGATTGAACAATGTTTGATCTTAGCATTTGAAGTGGAATTCAAATGATTTTCAAATTACATCTCCAAAGCATGTATTAAATTTAACCTATTCATTATTCTATATGTTTGGTCCACTAACATTTTCAAACATGTTTGAAAATGACATATTCAGATTACTTGGATTTTTCTGATACTTTTTCATATATAAATTATTTTTATTGGAGTTACAGATTAATTTCTATGATTTTTAGAAGTTTTGGGTATTTTCTGGAATTCTTTTAATCAGAAAAACCACTTACTGCGTCAGGCCCACGTTATCATGGCGTCAGCCGTCGGCTGACCTGATCAGGTCAAACCCGACAGGGGGACCCACTGGTCAGCCTCACAGGGTTAACCCCCACGCTGACCAGCCCCTGATTGCGTTTGACTTTGGCCTAGGCCCACTGGTCAGTGACTACTTAACGTTTTAAACATGGATTAGCGAGGCCAGGTCATCCCCTGCCAGAGACTGACCGACGGCGACCAGATCCGCGGCGGATCTTTGCCGGAGAGTCGCCGAAGATGGCTGTAGTGCTTGGGATCGAGAGCCGAGAGCACTAGGAGGATCCCCAGGCTCGGCCTCATCCAGTAGTGGCCTCAGGGAGGGCTGGGAAGGACCGGAGGTCACCGGCGACGAAATGAGGCAACGGCCGGAGCTCGGGCTCGTCGGTCCAGTGGCTAGGGGGCACGAAACCGAGGGGAAGAAGAGGGGAAATGAGCGCAATCTCACGGGGAGTGCAGTGGAGGGCTTTGATGGCTCGGGGAGGCGCTGTGGGCGACGAATCGAACGAAGCTCGCCGGCTGCCGAAGCTTGAAGACGACGGTGCCGTGGGCGTTGCAGGGCTCGGGGGATCTTCCTCTTCTGCAAGGATGACCAGCTCGTCGAGGCGGAGTGAATGGAGCACTCGGGGGGAAGATCCTGTGGTTAGAGGGCCCGGGAAGCTCGAGCTTGAGCTCCTGTCAATGGCGGCAGAAGGAGAGGAAGGAACCGAGAGGAGAGGGGAGGAATGGGTAGCGGGGATGGATATGGACGTGCTCGGGGAGGTTATCCCCGCTGTCGCGTTGTCCTGGGGAGCACCGGAGCGTGCGACGGTGAAGGAGGAGGTGGAGGAGCCAACGTGGGCGTTCGCTCCTCTGCTAGAAGGCAGGAGGAAGAAGACGCCTCTGCCCGTGGTGGGCTGGGCCTCCTCAGGGCGACATGTAAGCTCCTTTTCATTTTTTTCTGTTTTGTTTACTGGTTTGCTAACTATCTTGATTTGCTATTTATTTCAGCTCCAAAATAGTTTATAAAATTATTTTGAACACACCAGAATATTAGTTGGAATATATCCAACCATTCCTGAAGTTTTCAATATTTTTGAAAACTTAAAGTTTTTGAATTCAAATTTAAACTTGAATCCAGTGGCTTTTAGTATTTTAATAAAATGCCAAATGTGTAATGAAAATAGTTTTCTTCACTGCTTATTTGCTTTCAAGAATTATGAGAAAAGTTGAACTTTTCTTGAGGCCATTTTGGGTTCATTGATTTTAACTGATTTGAAATTTCCTTTAAATTGAGAAGTGGCTAGGGTTTTTGAGTTTTGCTTCACCACTTGCTTTGATCTTGTTGCAATTTTCTTGGATGCAATGCAAATAAGATATGAGCACAATTCTATACTTTGTTTAGGGTTCCAGGGATGTGACAACTCACCCCTACTCAAAAGAATCTCGTCTCGAGATTTAGAAGTCATCGGGAATAACGTAGGATACTCAAGTCGGAGACGATCCTCTCTTTCCCATGTTGCCTCTTTTTCAGAATGATTTGACCATTGAACTTTAAGAAACTTGAGGTTTCGACGTCGAGTGGTATGCTCAGCTTGATCAAGAATATGCACAGGGTATTCTCGGTATGAAAGGTTATCTTGGAGATCAAGCATTTCGTGGTCCACTTCACGGATAGGATCCGAAAAGCAACGCCTGAGTTGCGAGACGTGGAAGACATCATGAACCTTGGAAAGATGCGGAGGAAGTTCCAACTGGTAGGCAACTTCTCCTTGTTTGGCAAGAATGCGAAAAGGACCAATGTAACAAGGAGCCAACTTGCCCTTGATACCAACTCGATGGGTACCCTTCAAAGGTGTAACCCGAAGGTAAGCCTTCTCGTCAACTTCAAAGGTCACAGCCTTATGATGACGATCATATTGGCTCTTTTGACGAGACTAGGCTGTTTTCAACTTTTCACGAATAATGCGAACCTGCTCTTCTGCATCCTGGATCATATCCGGGCCAAAGAGTTGCCTCTCTCCGGTTTCTGACCAATTAAGAGGTGTTCGACATCTTCCTCCATAGATAATTTCAAAAGGGGCTTTGCCCAAGCTTGATTGATAACTATTGTTTTAAGCAAATTCGGCGAATGGAAGGCACTTCTCCCAATTCATACCGAACGATATAACACAAGCTCGGAGCATATCTTCTAGGATTTGATTCACTCTTTCTACTTGACCACTTGACTGAGGATGGAAAGCAGTGCTAAAAGATAAGTGAGTCCCCATAGCATTCTAAAAACTTTCCCAGAAACGAGAAGTAAAGATACTCCCACGGTCTGAGTTGATCTCCAGGGGAACACCATGAAGAGACACTATTCGAGAGATATATAACTCTGCTAGCTGGCTAGCTGTTATACTCTCATGAACTGGAAGAAAATGAGCTACTTTGGAGAGACGGTCAATGACCACAAGATAACATTATTTCCTTTCTTGGTCTTGGGAAATCCGGTAATGAAATCCATACTAACTTTATCCCATTTCCGTTCAGGAATAGCTAAAGATTGAAGGGTGCCAGCAGGCCTTTGATGTTCTGCCTTAACTCGACGACAAACGTCGGAGTTAGCAACGAACTCAGCAATTTCTCTCTTCATCCTAGTCCACCAAAACCTCTGGCGTAGGTCCTGATACATCTTAGTACTACCAGGATGAATGGTGAGAGGAGAATCATGAGCCTCCTTAAGGATCAATTCCCGCAGACGTTTGCTCTTAGGAACCACTAAACGGTTCTGAAAGAACACAACACCTTTCTCATTGATGGAGAAATCCCTAGCGTTTCCGCTAGCAATATTCTCCTTGATTCGGGATATACCCTTATCATAAGCCTGCACGGCTATGATTTGATCCCTAAGAGTAGGCTTCGCCACCAGGGTAGAAAGGAATCCTTGAGGAACAATTTGGAGATTTAACTTCCGAAATTCCTCATAGAGATGTGGTTGACCTTGTTGTAGCATCAAATTGTTACAATCAGATTTACGACTTAGTGCATCAGCCATAACATTGGCCTTCCCCGGGGTGTAAGTTATCCCTAAGTCGTAATCCGAGATCAACTCAACCCACCATGTTTGCGTGAGATTCAAATCCGGTTGGGCGAAGATATATTTCAGACTTTGGTGATTAGTGAATATTTCGCAACGATTACCAAGAAGGTAATGTCGCCAGGTTTTAAGTGCATGGACTACAACTGCAAGCTCAAGATCATGTGTGGGATAATTATCCTCATGTGGACGCAACTGTCGAGATCCATATGCAATCACATGACGATCTTGCATGAGAATGCAACCTAATCCTTGTCGTAAGGCGTCGCAATAGATAACAAAGTCCTTAGAAAAATCTGGTGGTAGCAACACAGGTGCAGAAGTCAGGCGTCTTTTCAGTTCCTGAAAACTATGTTCACACTATGGTGTCCACTCGAACTTTTTATCTTTCTTGAGGAGTTTAGTTAGAGGCTTTGCAACCTTGGAGAAATTCTCGACAAAGCGGCGGCAATAGCTCGCTAGACCAAGAAAACTCCTAACTTGCTTAACCGATTCAGGTTGAGTCCAATCAAGGATAGCTTGAACTCTCTCGGGATTGACAGCAATACCCTTACCAGAGATTACGTGACCTAGATAGGTCACTTATGGTAACCAAAATTCACATTTTGAAAACTTGGCATAAAGGCCATGCTCTCGAAGTTTCATCAATACCAGCCTTAGATGCTCGGCATGTTCTTGTTCGTTCTTCGAGTAGATGAGAATATCATCGAGGTATACCACGACGAATTTATACAAATACTCCATGAAGATTGAATTCATCAAATGAGAGAAGGTGGCTGGGGCATTGGTTAACCCGAAGGACATGACGGTGTACTCGTATTGGCCATAACGAGTAACAAAAGCCGTTTTTGGAATGTCCCCGTTCTTGATCTTGATTTGATGGTATCCCAACCTCAAATCCATTTTTGAGAAGACTGAGGATCCAGCGAGCTGATCATACAGGTCATTGATCCTGGGGAGCGGATACTTTTTCTTTATGGTGACCAGATTAACTAGTCGGTAATCTACAACCATACGATCCGTTCCGTCTTTCTTCTTGACGAAGAGGACGGGACAAGCCCAAGGAGAAGAGCTAGGATGAATGAAACCTTTATTTCAAGGCCTCATCTAGTTGCTTCTTAAGTTCGGATAGCTCCAGGGGTGCCATCTTATATGGTCTTCTGGCTATTGGAAAAGTTATCGGAACAAGATCTATTACGAACTCTACATCTCTATCAGGTGGAATTCCTCGCAGTTCCTCTAGAAAAACATCCGGGAAGTCACGGACTACCGGAATGTCTCCAAGTTCCGGAAGAGGGTTGGCATTGAGGGAATAGAGTTGGCATTTGGCAACTCGAGAAGAGACATTGACTATCTCACCCGAGGGATGGGTAGGCTGAACATTTCTGGAATGATTATCAATCTTGGCATAGTGAGCTGACATCCAGTCCATACCCAAGATGATATTAATATACGAAGATTTCAGGGCTATCAATGAGGCTAGAAAAACTAGCCTGTCTACTAGAATTTCATTGTCATAGGTTATCCTAGAGGTTTTCCACTTACTACCATGGGTTTGGACAACCAAAGGAATTGGCATATCACAGAAAGACATGTTATGCAACTGTGCATAACTTTCTGAAATGAAGGAATGAGAAGACCCAGTGTAAAAAAGAACAGAAGCTGGGTGATGATTAACAAGGAGCGTACCCAGTATGACGTTGGGATCCTCTACGACTTCTTCTGCTGAAACATAGTTCACACGACCACGTGCACGAGTTGGCTTCACATAGAAAGCTTTGCCCAACTTGCTTTGCCTGATGGACTTTCCAGGTTGCTTGGCACCCACATTCTGAGGACACTCACGGGAATAGTGCCCTAGTTCTCCACACTTATAACATATCACTTGGTTGCCACGCGGCGCAGCATTCCTAGCTGGACCACCATAGGTTTTTGCTGGAGGGTTGGTCTGATTCGTCTGAGGCGCCACATAGGATGGTCTCGGAGTGTATCTTGGCGGCAGAGAACTGTTTGGAACCCACAACCTGCATTTTGGAAACGCGGAACCAGATGACGAGCCAAAGTCACGGGAGTGCTTCTTTGTGGCTTCGTAGTCGGTATGACCAGTCTCGGCACTGATCGCCTTGTTGACCAGGGCTTGGAAGCTTGTACATTCGTGGAGGCGCAAATCACGACGAAGCTCATGGCTCAGACCCTTATGGAATCTTGCTTCCTTCTTGGCATCAGTAGACACCTCCTCTGTTGCATAGCGGGCGAGGTTACCGAACTCGCGGCTATAGGCATCCACGGTCAACTTTCCTTGGGTGAATGCACAAAACTCTTCTCTCTTTCTGTCCATCAGGGCCTCTGGAATATGGTGCAGACGGAAGGCTGCACAAAAGTCTGCCCATGTGGCTGCTGGTTCAGCAGGACGCATAGCTTCAAAGTTCTCCCACCACAGATTGGCGGGTCCTTCTAGAAAATACACCGCAAAGGTCACCTTGTCGGCCTCAGAAACATTCACAGAGCGAATCTTACGTGAAATACTGCACGGCCAATCATCAGCGCCGAGGGGATCGATGGAGTGATGGAACTTTGGAGGATTCAACTTCACAAAGTCATTGAGGGACACTGCAGCATTCCTAGGCTGACGAGCCG
The DNA here is from genome assembly GCF_904849725.1 of Hordeum vulgare subsp. vulgare. Classification (NCBI taxonomy): domain Eukaryota; kingdom Viridiplantae; phylum Streptophyta; class Magnoliopsida; order Poales; family Poaceae; genus Hordeum; species Hordeum vulgare. Next base: position 345,044,737 of record NC_058524.1, on the reverse strand, counting down.
TATTTTGCTCAATACGCTCTAACAGTCGGTTGGTCTCCCTTTTGTTTCTCTCTGCCTCAAGCATAACTTCCGCCAGAGAGGGCGGGTGTGGCAGGTCTTCCTGCGACGCTTGACTACCCTCGCCTTGCTCATGAGGAGGGGCACGGTTCAACCTGGTGAACACCATCCTGACAAACAAACTCACAGGTTAGACCAATATCATCATCAATGCTAGCTATGGATTAAGAATGCACTGAACACATGGAATGCGGAATTGGATATCCGAACAACATGGTAACAAGCAACTACTATATATACACCATGGTTCATACACACCCTTACATAGTTCAGTACAACCTTAACCGAAGAGAAAACTACTGAAATTATGAAACTACTCATCAGAGGCTTACAAGCTTCCTATACATTATTTATCTATGCCTCCTGAATTCATTTCACGTCACAAGCATACTACACAAGTCACTCAGGACTGTGAAAGTACAACTACTACCATACTATCCTTCCACTCACGGTTCAGGCATCCGCATATAACATCTCATAAAGATTGCCTCGATGGCCTGGAAGCTCAACCTGCGGATCAGGAAATACTCTAGCCTGAGACCTCTGGGATCCGTAAGGACATGGATGTGGCCTTTGTCCCCTGACTGGTGGTAGTAGGGGTCCCCGAAGAGGGGTGACTCCTCCTATAGCGGGCCAGTCAACATGGGCCGGAAGATGGGTTCTAACAGGGTTCAGCATGTCCATATCTCCGTACCCTGTCTGGACTACCGGTGCCAGCTGCGTCAAAGACGTCCACAGACGGGCACGTGTAGCATAAAGCTCCATGCGGAGGGCACGAGCATCCCTGTCTCTATTCTCTAGCATCTCAGTAGTGGACTACAGCAGCGGATCCTCCTTAGAGGAATCAAAGTAGACCCCGCTGAGGTATCCTTCTTCACCTGGCTGAGAGGCAGGAACATTGCAGAACTCTAAATTCTGCAGCAGTGCATGTCTCGCCCTCATAATGGTCAGCATTGAATAGGCAGCATCTTGTACTGCCATGTTAACAGTGACTCCCAATCCATAAGACCAATGGATTGGCTCCTCAGCTCTAGGGTAGTCTGGAAATACCCTAACAGTGCAGATATACTCGCTCTGGTTGAAGTCTCGGTACTGTTCCTCCACTGTGTACTCTGGGTACCAGCGGTAACCGCACACCGACATCACCCTGACCAGCATGGCCGTATGACCCGGCACATCAATGCACCCAGTCAGACGAATCACCTGACGAGAAAGACGGCCAGGCACTTGACGAGAAAGACGGCCAGACAACCCACAAATTAGAATAGCGTAACCACTCAACTATCAAGTTCAATTCTCTGATCATCAAACTTACTTCCTTTTTCTAGGCACAAAAGAAACCCAAAATAACTCTCGACCCGTAGTCTTATAATCTACCGATCAGAAACACGAGCCTAGAAGAAGATGAGTAACCTAGTCCTTAATTCCCGCAGAAAAGACGAGGATGACCAGAATAGAATAACTTGAGAAGAGAACAAGAGTCTTACGTTCCCTTCCACAAACAATTCCCTTATATATAACTAAAGCAATTCTAGACTCAACTTCGACCAGTTTGGCTTAGTAGTCCTACAGTCAGTCAGGCTCTGATACCAACGCTGTCGGGACCCCGATCCAAAGCCATAGGAATCCAGCCTGTAACACATCGCATCTCTTTGCGGTCTCACGCACGGTTAACCCCACGGCTGTAGTCTTACCTTAGCCGGGACCATTTGCGCCTTTTGACTCGCGTATGCAATTGTGTCGCTAGCAATCCAATGATAAAGAACCCGGATCGACATGTCTAGTCATAAACCAAAGTGCCAGTTCCGCACAGGGACATGCATACATGACCCAGCAAAGCAGGTGTCGGTCACCAGCGAATGTAGACGAGTCGTAGCAAGCTACTAGGACTCCATTACATCGCGTGACATTTCCCCATCGGGGACAGACACAACAGCTAAGAAAGACACATGCCGGTCAACCAATGTGTCCGGAGCAGTAGCGAACTACCATGGCTCGTTGGATCACAAAGGGGCATTTCCCTGTAAGGAATGCTACTAAAGCCTAGGACTAGGTAATCGAACCCCATACATATCAGTACGACACACATACGCATGGCATACCGATATGTATAGATACATCGATGGCATCACAACATAACCATAAACATACAAGATTTATTTAAAAGGCTCGGAAGAGCCACACACATAATATTACATAGTAGGGGTCTCACGACCCATCATAGCAGTCATTCAAGTTACAAGCCAGCGGAAGTAGATAAACTGTCTGAGTACAGACAGATGAAACTAGAAGGCACATGGCCTGACTATACTACAGACTCACCCTAGGGCCAGATCGTAGGTGGGATACCAGCCACTCGTCGTCGTCGATGTCTAGGAAGAACCCTCCATTAGGGTCATTAACAACCTCCGCAACGAATTATTAAGCAAACGTGAGTACAAGAGTACTCAACAAGACTTTAGGATAACTATCTACTCATGCAATGTATTAATAAGGAGTTGTGGGGTTTCATGCGGGAAGCCAGCATTTGACTCGTGGCTAGACAACTTGCATTTTAAAATAATTTTTGACAACTTCATTTCTCACACACAAGTCCACTAACACCACAACAATACTCCATCGTGGAATCATTCCGTGTCCACACGGAAATGCCATCCATGACACTCACGCTTATCTTGCAATTTTATGAGTAGCCATTGAAGTTATCTATGAAACACATATGTCTCCAAGTAGTCCATATCCGCGGACGCGGCTATTCGAATAGATCATAACCCTGCAGGGGTGTACTTCTTCACACACGCTCTCGCCACTTATCGCCATGTGCACGTCATGCACCTCGGCAACCTTCAAGTGGAAGCCCAGCGAGGGAGTCGGCCACGACCGTTAACCACACTAATACTTAGTCCAGGTCTATTGCCTATCTGAGGGTAACCCCCACAGAAGTCCGGCCGAGGTTTCCGCCACGGCCCCAAACGATGTGCGCAGGGTTCCCATGCCCACCATCCGGGTGCCACTTGGTACACCGTGCCACTGCCTACCGCATCACGGCCCATCTCTCAGGTCAGCGCTATGCACGACCTCCAGCATGACTATAAACACCCAAAACTACTTGCAACTCCTGGACCGAGTACTAAGCGATTAATAAGTCGAGAGGATCAATTAAGTATCCCAACGTGTGGTAGTATCTAGTCTTGGATTACATACACGAAACTCAGTTCCTAAGGACGGTTCCAATGAAACAACCCGCCATGTACTCCTACACGGCCTTTCACCGATACCTTTACCAAATCAGGTTCAACACACAACCCTTACTCACTGAACACATTCCCACAATTCTGTTCATCACCCAGATGACAGACCATACACAACTCTAAGCATAGCATGCATAGCAGGATAAGGCACATCATGGCTCAAGGAGCTACCAAGTATGCTAGGTTGCAAGGTTCAGCTATTTACTGTGACAAGGACAGGTCATGCAAAGGAAGTGGGTTCAACTAAGGTGGCAAAATCATTTGAAGCATTTGATCCTAATGCAATAAATAAGTGGCGGAGCGAGAACATGGGCTTTATCAGGATGATCAAAATGGTTGCTTGCCTTGTTGCTCAGAGGAGGGACAATATCCGTCAGTCGGATATTCGGTGGAATCCGGAGGAGTGGAGCCTCCCGAAAGAAATGACAACAATCAATAACAATCATATGCAACAAAATGATGCATGATCATGGCATGAGGATGCAAGGTGGTATGCTAATGTAGCTATCATTTATTAGGTTTGAAGTCGATTTGAATCAGATTCAAATATCACTTCAAATGAGGTATTCTCGAATACATTTTTAATTGATTCGACTTGATGCTCAGATCAACTTGATTCGACTTGATATGTTCAGTTGCTGGTTGTGATTGAACAATGTTTGATCATAGCATTTGAAGTGGAATTCAAATGATTTTCAAATTCCATCTCCAAAGCATTTATTAAATTTAACCTATTCATTATTCTATATGTTTGGTCCAGTAACATTTTCAAATATGTTTGAAAATGACATATTCAGATTTCTTGGATTTTTCTGATACTTTTTCATATATAAATTATTTTCATTGGAGTTAGAGATTAATTTCTATGATATTTATAAGTTTTGTGCATTTTCTGGAATTCTTTTAATCAGAAAATCCACTTATTGCGTCAGGCCCACGTCATCATGGCGTCAGCCGTTGGCTGACCTGATCAGGTCAAACCCGACACGGGGGACCCACTGGTCAGCCTCACAGGGTTAACCTCCGCGCTGACCAGCCCCTGATTGCGTTTGACTTAGGCCTGGGCCCACTGGTCAGTGACTACTTAACATTTTAAACATGGATTAGCGAGGCCAGGTCATCCCCTGCCGGAGACTGACCGGCGGCGACCAGATCCGCGGCGGATCTTTGTCGGAGAGTCGCCGTAGATGGCTGTAGTGCTTGGGATCGAGATCCGAGAGCACTAGGAGGATCCCCAGGCTCGGCCTCATCCAGTACTGGCCTCAGGGAGGGCTGGGAAGGACCGGAGGTCACCTGCGACGAGCTAAGGCGACGGCCGGAACTCGGGCTCGTCGGTCAAGTGGCTAGGGGGCACAAAACTGAGGGGAAGAAGAGGGGAAATGAGCGCAATCTCACGGGGAGTGCAGTGGAGGGCTTAGACGGCTCGGGGAGGCGCTGTGGGCGACGAATCGAACGAAGCTCATCGGCGGCCGAAGCTTGAAGACGACGATGCCCAAGGCGTTGCAGGGCTCGAGGGATCTTCCTCTTCTGCAAGGATGACCAGCTCGTCGAGGCGGAGAGAATGGAGCACTCGGGGGGAAGATCCTGTGGCTAGAGGGCTCGGGCAGCTCGAGCTCGAGCTCCTGTCAATGGCGGCAGGAGGAGAGGAAGGAACCGAGAGGAGAGGGGAGGAATGGGTAGCGGGGATTGATAGGGACGTGCTCGGGGAGGTTATCCCCGCTGTCGCGCTGTCCTAGGGAGCACCGAAGCGTGCCACGGCGAAGCAGGAGGTGGAGGAGCCGCCGTGGGCGTTCGCTCCTCTGCCAAAAGGCAGGAGGAAGAAGACGCCCCTGCCCCTGGTGGGCTGGGCCTCCTCAGGGCGACAGGTAAGCTCCTTTTCATTTTTATCTGTTTTGTTTTCTGGTTTGCTAACTATTTTGATTTGCTATTTATTTCAGCTCCAAAATAGTTTATAAAATTATTTTGAACACACCAGAATATTAGTTCGAATATATCCAACCATTCCTGAAGTTTTCAACATTTTTGAGAACTTAAAGTTTTTGAATTCAAATTCAAAGTTGAATCGAGTGGCTTTTTGTATTTAAATAAAATGCCAAATGTGTTATGAAAATAGTTTTCTTCAGTGCTTATTTGCATTCAAGAATTATCAGAAAAGTTGAACTTTTCTTGAGGCCATTTTGGGTTCATTGATTTTAATTGGTTTGAAATTTCCTTTAAATTGAGAAGTGGTTTGGGTTTTTGAGTTTTGCTTCACCACTTGCTTTGATCTTGTTGCAATTTTCTTGGTTGCAATGCAAAGAAGATATGAGCACAATGCTATACTTTGGTTAGGGTTCCAGGGATGTGACAGCTTTATAGCGTTGGGTGCAAGCTCTTTTGTGTTTGCGCAGGTACTCTGGACTTGACGCGATTATCCTACTGGATTGATACCTTAGTTCTCAAACTGAGGGAAATACTTACTGCTCCTGTGCTGCATCGCCCTTTCCTCTTCAAGGGAAAAACCAATGCAAGCTCAAGAGACGACAGAAGATTTCTGTCGCCGTAGCAGAAGAATTTCTCGCGCCGTTGCCAGGGAGGATCAAGTCAAGCACTCATCCAAGTAAGTGTCGCAAACCCACCTCTTGCATTTACTTTTTTGCCTCTCGTTTTCCTCTCCCCCACTTCTGAAAAACAAAAATTTACAAAAATAGTTTCCTTTTTCGTTTGCCTTTCCTTTGCTTGTGTGCTATGTGCCTTCAATATGCTAGCATCTTCGCTTGCGGAAAATCTAGTGATATGGATACTCATCCACTTGCTAATCTCTTTAAGAGATCCAATTATGTTGATCCATTAGCTAGTGAGTGGAGTGCACTTGATTTTCTCTACGGAGTTTTTCTTGAGATGCGTGAATATGAAAATCGTGATGAAGAAATTCATGAAGTGATTCACGAGGGCTCCTTGAATGAAAAGCATGATTGCAACGGTTTCACTATGAATTGTATTAGTGACAATCATGCTAAAAATATGCAAAACCCTAAGCTTGGGGATGCTAGTTTTGCTATGTCCACTACTTGTTGCAATGATCATGATTGGGGTAATGATTTTTCTTATGATCTTGAAAATTTGTTTAAACCTCATGATGAATATGATATTTGCAATAATATTAAAAGTGGGTTTGGAGAAGTCATGACTTTGGTTGATTATAATCCCACTATTTTTGAAGAGCGTCAACTTTTCATGCATGTGGATCATGAAAAGAATATCCTTTGTGATAGCTATATTGTTGAATTTGACTATGATCCCATATGTAATTGCTATTAGAGATGAAAATATTGTGGAAGAAACTTTCATGTTACCAAATTACTTCTCGTTATGTTGAGATTGCTATTGTCTCTTTCTTCTTCCTTGCATATGGTAACTATTGGTTGTCTTGACAATCTGTTTACCTATAAAATTCCTATGCATAGGAAGTATGTTAGACTTAGATGTGATTTTCACATGCTTTATGATGCTATCGTTGTGCTTCAGTTCTTGTCTTTTGTGTGAGCATCATTGAATTATCAATGCCTAGCTAAGGGCGTTAAACAATAGCGCTTGTTGGGAGGAAACCCAATGAATTTATCTTTTTCTTTCTGTTTTGTTGTCTCCACACTATCATAATTCGGTTATTATAGTGTCTTTTGTGTTTCTTTTTGTGTTTGATCCAAGCAAAACCTTTATGACTACGTTTGGTGATGGTTGTTTGATCCTGCTGGAAAAAGACAGAAACTTTTCGCCCACGAGATTATTTGTCATTTTTATTCAGAAGGACATTTTGAGTTGATTCTTTTTTCTTCTGGTTGATATGCCTTTTTCCCCGGCAGTCGTAATTGTTTAGAATTTTTGAGGTATCAGAAGTATATGCAGTATACATATTGCTACAGACTTGTCTGTTTTTGACAGATTCTGTTTTTGTTGAGTTGGTTGCTTGTTTTGATGAAACTATGGATAGGATCGGGGGGCACTAGCCATGGAAAAGTGAGAATACAGTAATGTAACACCAATATAAATATAAATCAAGATTGCTACAGTACCTAAAGAGGTGGTAGTTTGTTTTCTTGTGCTAATGATATCACGAGTTTCTGTTTAAGTTTTTTGTTGTGAAGTTTTCAAGTTTTGGCAGATGTTCTCATGGAAAAAGGGATAAAGAGTGGAAAGAGCTCAAGCTTGGGGATTCCCAAGGCATCCCAAGCCCAATTCAAGGACACAAAAAGCCTAAGCTTGGAGATGCCCCGGGAAGGCATCCCCTCTTTCGTCTTCAATCCATCGGTAGCATTACTTGGAGCTATATTTTTATTCACCACATGATATGTGTTTTGCTTGGAGCGTCTTGTATCGTAGGAGTCTTTTCTTTTTGTTGTGTCACAATCATTCTTGCTGCACATCTTTTGAGAGAGACACACATTCATCGTGATTTTGCTCGAATGCTCATTGTGCTTCACTTATATCTTTTGAGCTAGACCATTCTGCTCTATGTGCTTCACTTAGATCTTTTAGAGCACGGTGGTGCGTGACTTGGTAGTTGGTTTGTGCTATGAAAGTAGTCCCAAAGGTGATAGGTACCCAAAGAGGATACAAAAACCTCCATCTTCATTTTCATTGAGTAGAAAGAGAAGTTCCGATTCCTCTCAATTAGTTTTGAGACGTGGATTTGGTAATATTAAGAGTTATGTTAGTAGGGTGTTGTGAATCTAGCAATACTTGTGTTGAAGTTAGTGAATCCCGTAACATGCACGTATCGTGAACCGCTATGTTAGGAAGTCGGAGCACAATTCATCTATTGATTGTCATCCCCTAGGAGTATGCGTTTAGCACTTTGTTTCGATTACTAATAAAAACTTTCGCAACAAGTATGTGAGTTCTTCATGACTAATGTGAGTCCATGGTATAGATGCACTTTCACCTTCCACCATTGCTAGCCTCTCTAGTACCGTGCAATTTTCGCCGGTGCACAAACCCACCATATGCCTTCCTCAAAACAGCCACCATACCTACCTACTATGGCATTTTCATAGCCATTCCGAGATATATTGCCATGCAACTCCCACCATTCCGTCTCATGACTTGTGCCGTCACTCTCATATTTCCATTGCATGATCGTAAGGTAGTTAGCGAGATGTTTCAACGTCATACGCCAAGCTAGATCGTTGCACATCCCGATACACTGCCGGAGGCATTTCCTATAGAGTCATCATCGTTCTAAGCTTTGAGTTGTGAGTAAATAAAATGTGATGATCATCATTATTAGAGCATTGTCCCATGTGAGGAAATAAAAAAAAAGAGGCCAAAGTTGCCCACCAAAATAAAATAAAAAATAAAATGAAAAGAGGCCAAAGAGCCCAAACAAAAAAGGGAGAAAAAGAGAGAAGGGACAATGCTACTATCTTTTTCCACACTTGTGCTTCAAAAAGCACCATGTTCTTCATGATTGAGAGCCTCTCGTTTCGTCACCACCATATGCTAGTGGGAATCTTTATTATATAACTTGTCTTGTATATTCCAATGATGGGCTTCCTCAAATTTCCCTAGGTCTTCGTGAGCAAGCAAGTTGGATGCACACCCACTAGTTCTCCTTTTGAGCTTTCACATACTTATAGATCTAGTGCATCCTTTGTATGGCAATCCCTATTCATTCACATTAATATCAATTAATGGGCATCTCCATAACCCTTTGATACGCCGAGTCAATGTGTCCATCTCCTCCTTTTTTTTCTCACAACCACCACCACACTCTATTCCATCTATAGTGTTATATCCATGGCCTACGCTCATGTATTGCGTGATAGTTGTAAAAGGTTTGAGAAAGTAAGAGTGCAAGAACAATTACTTGGCCAATACCGGGGATGATGGAGCATAGCCAGACTATATGATTTTGTAGGGATAACTTTCTTTGGCCTTGTTATTTCGAAAGTTCATGATTACCCTGCTAGTTTGCTTGAAATATTATTGTTTTCATGTCAATAGAAAACTATTGTTTTGAATCTTATGGATCTGAACATTCATGTCACATGAAAGAAGTTACAAAGGACAACTATGCTAGGTAGCATTCCACATCAAAAATACAGTCTTTATCACTTTCCTGCTTGAGGACGAGCAGGAGTTAAGCTTGGGGATGCTTGATACGTCTCCAACGTATCTATAATTTTTGATGGTTTCATGCTATTATCTTGTCAAACTTTGGATGTTTTGTATGCCTTTTATATCTTTTTTGGGACTAACTTATTAACTCAGTGCCAAGTGCGAGTTCCTTTTTTCCGTGTTTTTGACCCTTTTCAGAGGAGGATTTTAAATGGAGTCCAAACAGAATAAAACTTCCGAAAAGATTTTTTCCGAAACAGAAGACGATCACGAGACTTGAGAACCAAGGCAGAGCGTCACCAGGGACCCCACAAGCCATCATGGCGCGGCCAGGGGGGCCCGTGGCTCCCAGACTTGTGGGCTCCCTGGGCCTGCTCTGCCCTAGGTCTTTCGCTTATATATTCCCTAAAATCCCAGAAAAAATCAGGAGATCCACAAAAATACTTTTCCGCCGCCGCAAGCTTCTGTCTCCGCAAGATCCCATCTTGTGACAGCCCGATGCCGACGCCCCAGAAGATTCCCCTTTTTTTTCGTTTCCGTCGTGTGATTATTTTTATTTGTTGTATCATCTTTTAGTTTGCATCATGGCATCTTGCATCATCTGTTGCGTGTGTGTGTTTTGAGTGTGTGTACTTCAAGTGCTCTCAGAGTCTTTAGTGCAATAGGAACTCCCCTCTCCTCTCCTAATTCTTTTGAGGCAATTCCAGTTTCTGATTTGCCTAAATAAAATGTTCTTCCTCTTTTAAAAATATTCTTATTATTTGGGGCAACCCTCTGGTTCTAGTTTTTATTTCTCCTTTTGTTTTTATTGCAAAATAGAGTCTCATTTTTATTTATAAAAGGGTTTTATTTTTTTATTCTTCAAAAAGTCCCAATCTATTTTTATTTATTGGAGCATGTGTTTAAGGAGCCTAAAAGTATTTTTGTTTTAGTTAAAAATTTCTTTTCCTTTTGGTTGTGGTATTTTATTTTTTTTCTTTTTATTTTACAACCGGCTATTTTTCTTTTTTTCGGGAGGGAGAGAGGCCCAACTGTGCCAAGCCGGCCCAAGTGCCCAGCCGGGCTCCCTCCCCTGACCTAGCGATATGGGCTCTCCCTGTTCCCTTCCCGTGCGCCGTCATCTCCCTCCTCGAGCCCCTCCTCTCGATCTCGTTCCTCCTCCTGTTCCCTCCTCCCATTCCCTAGCCCGATGCTCCTCCCCCTCGTCTAGTGCCTCCCCCTTCCTTCCTCGGTTTCCCTCGCCTCTGGTCGCCTCCCTAGCCCCGTTTCCCAGCCTCGCCTCGCTCGCGCCGAAGGAGCTCCCTGCCATGGCGACCTCGCCCCTCCCCACGTCACCCCTGGCCTTCCGTGCTTGCCCCGCTTGCCTGCTCAAAGAGCCCCGCCGTGCTGGCCTGCCGTGCCGGTGCCGTGTTCGCCTCCCGTGCCGGTGCCGTGCTCGCCTCGCGCGCCGGTGCCCGTTCGTCGCCCCGCCGTGCCTGCTGGAGCTCTGCCCCGAGATGCCCGCCGCCCGCAGTTCGCCAGCCCTGCCTCCTACGCCCTCCGCCGCCGCGCCCATTCCCGGTCACCCGAGCGTGCCTTCCTGGTTCCCCTCGCCTTGACCTGCTGATGCTGTTGATGCGCCGCTTTGCTGTTGATGCATGCTTGCCTCTGTCGCTGGCTAGTCGTTGTTGCTGCTTCCTGCTGTGATCTTGTTGATGTTACTTGTGCTACCGATGAGGCTAGTAGCAGCTGCTAGGTTGTTGCTTGTAGCGACCCGACTCAAAACGAGTCAAGCCTCTGTGTATCTGTGCCATCCCTGGATCAGTATGCTGGCACACACAGTACATCAATGTATATATCAAAGTGCAATCACATGTAAATAGCGTAAAACTGATATATACCTTAAATATTTCAGCGGAAGCAGTCACTGGAGTGGAGTCCCAATAAACACCAACGGCAAGTTGAGTGTAGACCGTAACCCTGAATCGTACTCTTACTCATCAAAGAAAAATATCTGCAACATAAGACGTTACAGCCGTGTAGCTCAGCATATTGAATATGCCGGCAAGTCACATATGAGAGGGGGTAAAATGTCATCTATACTATATGCATATATGGCAGGTGGGGCTATAAGTTTCTAGCGGAAAGCAAGTTTTCTCCTACATCAAGAGGGGGCTAAAAGAAAAATGTTACTACTTTGTTGGTTGTTAACGAGATGGTTCCGCCAACCAGTTCTCGTACCCGAGTTGTCAATAATTACCCTCATCAAATATATTTAATGGTGTTGAGAAATCCAGATAACTTCAGTTCCTTTGGCTCAAGTTGTCCATGACCGTGGACACGGCTAATCGATTAGGTTTGAGTACTCTGCAGAGTTTTGCACACGTTCCCCACAAGATTTGATCGCCTCCGAGTATGTCCTCGCACTTCAGGGTGTTTGAAGACCGGATGATCAAAACATGGTCTTTCAACGGGTCCCTCTGAATCCTTGTCGGTGCCCATCCATTCCTACCGTTCTTCTACATATGCTAGCACCGCCTGTCCAGAGTCGCCGCGTTGTCCAACCAAGCCAGAGCCCATAATGACTTGTGGCTGTGCAGGTAAGCCTTGGGTCTTGAAAATATCTGTCCGTCTCTTTGAGCCTGAGTGAAGCTTTCCGCAGGATGTCATGGCCGTCCCCAGCATCCCGGGTTATCCACTGGGTTCTCCAGGGAGCCGATCAACCGTACTTCACCCAGAGTTGCATTGCGTCCGAGGTCTTGAAAATCTTGTCTTAACCGGTCTTGATTATTTAATCAACCTTGCATCACTCGTGTTATGCACTCAACCGAAATCCTATCTACTCAAGCATAGCAATATGAAATTTGTCGTCCCGGGGCCAAGTATCGGGGTTGTTGTGTGCCTACCACATGATACTACAATCTATACTAAAATTTCCAAGTACCTAAGCAGCATGCAATTTGGGCATAGGATGGTAGAACTACGATGCATAAAACATAGGCGATAGTATGATCAAAGTGACTTGCCTAGTATTACTTGATGAAGATAGTCGCTCTCATAATCCTGATAATTCTACTCGCCACACTCCGAGCAATCTATCGTAAACAAATAATATTCAATAAACATTCATGCCAAAGAGGAAGAACCAGGAAAACATAAAAACAAAGCATGTCTTCGTGCAAAATAACAGCGTACTAAGGTTTAGTAAAAAGGTCCTAAGTGTGTTGTAAAGTGAAGGTGCATGAATGAGATCAAAAGAGTTAATGGACGATGAACTATTGCTATATAAGCTCGACTTGTATACACTATGGAAGATGATCAAAAATATTGGGAGAACAACATGAATGTTGTTTGACAAATAGTATAAGACATACGAATTTATTTGTAGAAAGAATTTCTTGAAATGGAGCACTACAACGCAAGTTATAGCGAATTGAAGTATGAATTGAATTTGCATTCAAAAGGTCAAGAGAAGTTGAACTGAAGTACGGTGGTTACGTACCAAAATATATGACATGAGTGTTTAGGGGTAAAAGGAATCAATTGAAAAGGTGGTATGATTTGCAAGATAAGATCAAATGATTGTCCGAATACAAATTTGAATCGCTCAAATTTGTAAGGTTCAAAGGTCAAAACTAATGAGGCTACTGGATATAGGAGATCAATATGAGCGTGTAGAAAAAAGAATTACTAGATTTGAACTAGCGGATCAAAAGATACAAATACTTCAATATAACATTGAATCGGCTTAGAACGATGTGAACACTTTTGGGCACTAATAGATAAATCTGATTTGATCAAAACTATAAGTTGAAAAGTTAAAACTAATGATACAAACGGAAAGATTACTTTGATACGAATCCGACGCAATTGAATTCATCTACAACGGAGCTACGGATAAAAAGATATGATGAAAAGAAGTTTGAATATGATATGAACAAATTTCGAAATTTTCAAATTTCAAAAAGTTGATATGATAGTTTCACAGGATAGGTGGGATCAAGACGAAACTCTAGGCGTTGTATTCATCTAATTCAGATAAACGAGTAAAAAGTTATGGCTATTTGAAAAATCAGGGCCAAGCTGTTTTACGGAAGAAAGGTGCTACATCTAAAAGAATTGTAGTACTAATGTGGAAATACGAAGACTAATTAATATATCTAATTACTCTACCGTATACTAGTGTAGGAATACTAGTCTAGAAATAATAAACTACGGGAGTATATAAAAAAAATACGAAGAGAAATACCTTTAGAATGCAGAGTAAGAATTAATTCCAATGAGGAGACGACTTCGAGAAATCCCGCCGAAGAGAAGAAAAAATACTTTTATTTAATAAATCTAGTTAAACCAAAAGATTGATTTAACCCGAAATATATGATTTTTGGATGCTCCTATGGATCTATATTTATAGGTGGAAGGGAGGTCTAATGGTCCATAGGTAGGCGATGTGGGACTAAATATATACGTAATGTAGGGAAACTAGAAAAAAGAAGTAAAAAGGTAGCTCATGGGCCAAAGGAATCAGCCGGCCGCGCACACACGGCACGCACACGTGCTGGCTGGATCATGAGCCTTTTTTTTTCAAATTTTTTTTTTTGCCAACGAACAATTTTTTTAAACAAAGAAGAAAAACTTATGAATGAAAAAGAAAGAACATTTTATATATCAAAATTTTTTCAGAATAAAATTTTCTAAAACATGAACATATTTTCAAAACAAAAAAAAAATTAATTTTTTTTTTGCAATAACTTTAAAATAAAAAGGAATTTGAATTTCAAATAAATTGCAAATACTTAAAATTTGAATCAAGACATTGTCTCTGATTTTGGAGGGTCATTTTCCTCCTCTCGTTTGATTTTTTTTAATCAAAGGGTTTTGAAAATATTCAAACTCAAAATTGAAAAGGGATTCAAAATAGAAAATTTTGGGAAAGTCATTTTATTCCCTCTCATTTTTTTGAGAAGTTTCAAATTCCACTCAAGTTTCAATCACTCAAACAAACAAACAATCAATCTAATAATTATATTGACATTCCAAAATTTATAATTTTGGGATGTTACAAACTACCACACTTATAATGAATCTCGTCCTCGAGACTCGAAGAGGCTAGAAAGAAAAGGTTAAGGTTTGGGGGGTCTTCTAACAAATATAGTCTCCTGCAAAGTGGGGTGCTACCACACTTAAAATGAGAGTTACTGGTCGCTCAAATTTTTAACAACCCTCTGGGGTCTTGGCATCTCGCTCGTCACATTCTTCATGGTAACTTCTTTGGTGAAGTTCTTCCATTATATTCATAATGTTTCCATCAAAATCGAGGGTTCTTCTATTGATATAAGATTCTTCCGTCACTGGGTCTTCTTAACTGACAAGTCTCGTGACCATTCTAAATAACCTATCGATGATTCTCATGGTGGTCTACCATTTGTGGTTATCCTGCAGAAAGAAGGGTCTTGGCTTCATCGTCACCGTAAAATTTCCTACGCGTCACAACATGTGCCATGTACATGGGCTTTCATTATACCATTCTAAGGCTCAAACAAAAGCTTCAAAGGATGTCGTCTCTCACTATGGGCAAGTCTCTTAGATTTACCATTCCGAATAGCAAGAGAATGACAATAGTAAGTCGTCATGGTGGCCAAGCCATGTCGCACTGAAATCATTACCTTGTATAAGGCTTAGTGAATCTCGTATTCTAACACTTGGACATCCTCACAAGCATTGCAGAGTTTCACTTGTCCACGAACAAAGTTCGGATAAATCCAATGATTCTGCAAGCTGAACAAAACATCTATCGTATCTTCACAACTCTCAGATTTTCGTATGCTCCTAAGAAAACGTTTGCTGAAACAAGTTTCCTTCTCCAAAAAGATAGTACTTGATCCTTGTTAGTCCCGGGGTCTGTGGGTTTCAGGCATACTTGGGGTAAATGTGACACGCCGCTGGGTAGTGGGTGGTTCCTTCACACAAGAAACAAGTCACCTGACTAGTTGGGCATTCCTCAGCTGGGTGATTTTCTTCACAATGAGTGCATCCATCCTTGTGTTCCTCCTGGGTGTGTCCTATTTCTCCACAGATCTTGCATGCCCAAGTATTCTCCTTCGTATTATCATCGCACTTCCGAATGAGACGGGATCTTAACAGAGTCTTCTTGAATTCGTCCCAAGTTTCTGCTCCACTAAATCCTTGTATGGCATGGTGCATTTTCCACCAGATTGCAACACTTTGTGTAAAGTACTGAAGAGCGTGTTCCACTTCATACTTCCTTGAGATCAAGTTGCTCCCGAAGTGGTTCTCCATGTTCTGAATCCATATTTCAGCCTCCGACTGGGTCATTGGTCCAGAGACTACAAGTCCAGCTTCATACTCCATCTGGTAGGGTTGAGGTTTTGGGGATGAGACGGGTAAGAGAGGGAGGGAGATACACACAATACAAACAATATTTTGAGAATAGGTTTTATTTGTGGCCGTCGGAAAACACACACCAATGACGGCTCACAAATCATCGTAACTAACGTGGGTATAAAATTGGGGTTTGGACTTCTAATAAACATTGGAACGTTTCGGGGTCTTCGAGTTCTTCGGGTCTTGAGAGTCTTCAATGGGTGTAGCTTCAATTCTTCAAATGCATGGTGAAATCCTCTTTACTTTGAAGTAGAACTCCGTTGATTCTTCATGATGTCAAAGGGGTAAGGGGATTGTATAACTATTTGTGGAGAGAGAAAACATTTGATGAAATCAGAAGAGATGAGAAGTGAAAGGTGTTCTCGAAAATAAGATTTTTGAGAGATCCTATCCTAGGAAGTTTCCAGTTTCTAGGGTCACGTCCTACAGTCAACATGTGCTCTGATACCATTTCTGTAGCGACCCGACTCAAAACGAGTCAAGCCTCTGTGTATCTGTGCCATCCCTGGATTAGTATGCTGGCACACACAGTACATGAATGTATATATCAAAGTGCAATCACATGTAAATAGCGTAAAACTGATATATACCTTAAATATTTCAGCGGAAGCAGTCAAGGGAGTGGAGTCCCAATAAACACCAATGGCAAGTTGAGTGTAGACCGTAACCCTGAATCGTATTCTTACTCGTCGAAGAAAAATATCTGCAACATAAGACGTTACAGCCGTGTAGGTCAGCATATTGAATATGCCGGCAAGTCACATATGAGAGGGGGTAAAATGTCATCTATACTATATGCATATATGGCAGGTGGGGGTATAAGTTTTTAGCGGAAAGCAAGTTCTCTCCTACATCAAGAGGGGGCTAAAAGAAAAATGTTACTACTTTGTTGGTTGTTAACGAGATGGTTCCGCCAACCAGTTCTCGTACCCGAGTTGTCAATAATCACCCTCATCAAATATATTTAATGGTGTTGAGAAATCGAGATAACTTCAGTTCATTTGGCTCAAGTTGTCCATGACCGTGGACACGGCTAATCGATTAGGTTTGAGTACTCTACACAGTTTTGCACACGTTCCCCACAAGATTTGATCGCCTCCAAGTATGTCCTCGTACTTTAGGGTGTTTGAAGACCGGATGATCAAAACATGGTCTTTCAACGGGTCCCTCTGAATCCCTGTCGGTGCCCATCCATTCCTACTGTTCTTCTACATCTGCTAGCACCGCCTGTCCAGAGTCGCCGCGTTGTCCAACCAAGCCAGAGCCCATAATGACTTGTGGTCTTGAAAATATCCGTCCGTCTCTTTGAGCCTGGGTGAAGCTTTCCGCAGGATGTCATGGCCGTCCCCAGCATCCCGGGTTATCCACTGGGTTCTCCACGGAGCCGATCAACCGTACTTCACCCAGAGTTGCATTGTGTCCGAGGTCTTGAAAATCTTGTCTTAATCGGTCTTGATTATTTAATCAACCTTGCATCACTCGTGTTATGCACTCAATCGAAATCCCGTCTACTCAAGCATAGCAATATGAAATTTGTCGTCCCGGGGCCAAGTATCGGGGTTGTTGTGTGCCTACCACATGATACTACAATCTATACTAAAATTTCCAAGTACCTAAGCAGCATGCAATTTGGGCATAGGATGGTAGAACTACGATGCATAAAACATCGGCGATAGTATGATCAAAGTGACTTGCCTGGTATTACTTGATGAAGATAGTCACTCTCATAATCCTCATAATTCTACTCGCCACACTCCGAGCAATCTATCGTAAACAAATAGCATTCAATAAACATTCATGCCAAAGAGGAAGAACCAAGAAAACATAAAAACAAAGCATGTCTTCGTGCAAAATAACAGCGTACTAAGATTTAGTAAAAAGGTCATAAGTGTGTTGTAAAGTGAAGGTGCATGAATGAGATCAAAAGAGTTAATGGACGATGAACTATTCTATATAAGCTCGACTTGCATACACTATGGAAGATGATCAAAAATATTGGGAGAACAACATGAATGTTGTTTGACAAATAGTATAAGACATACGAATTTATTTGTAGAAAGAATTTCTTGAAATGGAGCACTACAACGCAAGTTATAGCGAATTGAAGAATGAATTTAATTTGCATTCAAAAGGTCAAGAGAAGTTGAACTGAAGTACGGTGGTTACGTACCAAAATATATGACATGAGTGTTTAGGGGTAAAAGGAATCAATTGAAAAGGTGGTATGATTTGCAAGATAAGATCAAATGAATGTTCGAATGCAAATTTGAATCGCTCAAATTTGTAAGGTTCAAAGGTCAAAACTAATGATGCTACTGGATATAGGAGATCAATATGAGCGTGTAGAAAAAAGAATTACTAGATTTGAACTAGCGGATCAAAAGATAGAAATACTTCAATATAACATTGAATTGGCTTAGAACGATGTGAACACTTTTGGGCACTAATAGATAAATCTGATTTGATCAAAATTATAAGTTGAAAAGTTAAAACTAATGAGACAAACGGAAATATTACTTTGATACGAATCCGGCGTAATTGAATTCATCTAAAACGGAGCTACGGATAAAAAGATATGATCAAAAGAAGTTTGAATATGATATGAACAAATATCGAAATTTGAAAATTTCAAAAAGTTGATATGATAGGTTCACAGGATAGGTGGGATCGAGACGAAACTCTAGGTGTTGGTTTCATCTAATTCGGATAAACGAGTAAAAAGTTATGGCTATTTGAAAAATCAGGGCCAAGCTGTTTTACGGAAGAAAAGTGCTACATCTAAAAGAATTATAGTACTAATGTGGAAATACGAAGACTAATTAATATATCTAATTACTCTACCGTATACTAGTGTAGGAATACTAGTGTAGAAATAATAAACTACGGGAGTATATAAAAAAATACGAAGAGAAATACCTTTAGAATGCAGAGTAAGAATTAATTCCAATGAGGAGACGACTTCGAGAAATCCCGCCGAAGAGAAGAAAAAAATACTTTTATTTAATAAATCTAGTTAAACCAAAAGATTGATTTAACCCAAAATAGATGATTTTTGGATGCTCCCATGGATCTATATTTATAGGTGGAAGGGAGGTCTAATGATCCATAGGTAGGCGATGTGGGACTAAATATATACGTAATGTAGGGAAACTAGAAAAAAGAAGTAAAAATGTGCCTCATGGGCCAAAGGAATCAGCTGGCCGCGCACACAGCGCACGCACACGTGCTGGCTGGATCATGAGCCTTTTTTTTCAAATTTGTTTTTTTTTCTTTTGCGAACGAACAATTTTTTTTAAATAAAGAAGAAAAACGTATAAATGAAAAAGAAAGAACATTTTATATAGACATATTATATATCAAAATTTTCAGAATAAATTTTTCTAAAACATGAACATATTTTCAAAATCAAAAAAATATTAAAAAAAATATATATTGTTTTGCAATAACTTTAAAATGAAAAGGAATTTGAATTTGAAATAAATTGCAAATACTTAAAATTTGAATCAAGACATTGTCTCTGATTTTGGAGGGTCATTTTCCTCCTCTTGTTTGATTTTTTTAATCAAAGGGTTTTGAAAATATTCAAACTCAAAATTGAAAAGGGATTCAGAATAGAAAATTTTGGGAAAGTCATTTTATTCCCTCTTATTTTTTTGTGAAGTTTCAAATTCCACTCAAGTTTCAATCACTCAAACAAACAAACAATCAATCTAATAATTATATTAACATTCCAAAATTTAAAATCTTGGGATGTTACATTGCTGTTGCTGTTGCTTGCCTGCCTGCCGGCTCCTGCCAGCTGTTGTGGCTTGTGCTGCCGGTTGTTGCTTGTGGTTGCCTACCATCACCACTTGCTGTTGTCGTTGCTGTAAGATGCTTGTTGTTGTTGCCTTGCCCGGCTGCCTGTTGGAGCATCGTCGAGGACCGCATGCACCATCCCCGCTGTCGTGTATCCGACAAGTTCGCCAAGTACCACGACGTCCTCGACGACCCCAAACATCTACGGAACCGTGTTCGACTACCGATGCGAAGTCCCGTGTCCGCTACGCCAAGTGTACGGCTACCATCGACAAGATCGCGACTACCACGACTACCACGATGACCACGACGACCTATGTTCATACCACAACGAATCGAACCACTCCGATATGCACGCTTCGAAGGTATACGTTGGAATGTTGCCGTGATGCGTGTGCATGTGATGTATGAGATGAATGTGTGCTTGCGCCATATATGTTTGCCCGTTGCACGTTGTTCCTCTTTCGTTGTGCCCCCGCCACAAGGGAACCCGATAAATGGGATCACCCCATCATTATTTTGGCTTGACCCGCACGCGCACCCTATTCGTTGGCACCGATATCTCGTTGAGTTAACGTGGTAGGAACGTTGTCGTGGCATCATTTCCGTCTTGCCGCCATGGTACCCTTTCGTTTGCCATGGTGACACATGCTTCTTTCTCTTCTTGACCGTGATGTTATGAACTCGCATGCATGACGCATTCATGGCATAAAATCTTGTGTTGCATGTTTCTTGTGATGTAGCGACTTTCAAAGTCCCGTGTGTTAAGCGTCTAGGATGACATGTAGAATCACCGCTTCACCCCTTGCCATGTGAAACAACATTTAATATTGCGTGTAAATAACCGGGAGTGAACTAAATAACTAAACGTGGAGTTTCGTCGATATGCAACTCATTGCATATCGAGCTTCACTTAATGTGTAGTGTTTGTGTGAGGTGAATTGTCATGCCATGCCTTGCATCATTGATCTGATCATGCATCATATTAGATTGTGCTTCATGTCGTGCATTTGTCGTGTTGTATATATGTGTTGATGCTTGTTTTCCTTTTGCTCCGTCTCGATAGAGTTCCGCAAGCGTGTCGGAATGTGAGCATCCATTCGACTACGTTGGTTCGCTGACTTCACGGAGTTGTTCTTCTTCCAAGCGGGATCTCAGGCTATATGACCATTTCCCCGGATACCATTACTATCGTTGCCATGCTAGTTTTACCGTTTCTACCGTTTACGTCTCGTTGCCTACCACATGTTATATATGAGGCTCTCAACAATGCCATGAAACCTTCAACTGTTCAACCTAGCACACCACTGATTGGCTATGTTACTGCTTCCTTAACCATGTTGTTAGCGTTGCTAGTTGCAGGTGTAGTTGCTTCCATGTGATAACATGGGTTCCTTGTTATATCACCCTATTAATGCTATTTAATTTAATGCACCTATATACATGGTAAAAGGTGGAAGGCTCGGCCTTTCTAGCCTGGTGTTTTGTTCCACCTTTGCCCCCCTTAGTTTCGGCTACCGGTGTTATGTTCCATAATTGAGCGCTCCTAACACGATCGGGGTTGTTATGGGGACCCCCTTGATAATTCGTTTTAGATTAAAGCTGGTCTGGAAAGGCCCAACTTTGGTACTACATTTGCCTAATAACTAATGAACTGCATAGGGAGTAATTAACCCGAGGAAATTTAATCAACCCCCGAGCCAGTGCTCCTCATGAGTGTTGGTCTAAAACGGTGTGCCTGCGGGACCACCGCGAGGAAACTCGAGGTTTGGCACTCATAGCTAGTTCCATCCCTCGTGTCCTGAGAACGAGATACGTGGCTCCTATCGGGATCGTCGACACGTCGGGCGGCCTTGCTGGATTAGTTTTACCTTTGACGAAATATCTTGTGCATCGGGATTCCGGTGATGCTTTGGGTAATCTCAGAGTTGAGGTTTTCCACTAAGGAGTCCGACGAGATCGCGAGTGTGTTGATCGCGGATTTCCATGCGGCTTGTGGTAATTCGTGATGGACTAGTTGGAGCAGCCCTGCAGGGTTAAATCTTTTCGTAAAGCCATGCCCGCGGTTATGTGGCAACGTGGAAACTTTGTTTAGCACTGGTTCTAGATAACTTGAAGTAACTTAATTAAAACATGCCAATTGTGTGCGTAACCGTGACTGTCTCTTTCGTGAGTTCTTTCTCCGATCGAGGACTGGTGACCCACAAGTATAGGGGATCAATCGTAGTCCTTTCGATAAGTAAGAGTGTCGAACCCAACGAGGAGCGGAAGGATCTGACAAGTGGTTTTCAGCAACGGTGCAGCAAAGTGGCCCAATCCCTTTTGTAGCAAGGGACAAGCCTGGACAAAGTCTTATAGGAAGAAAAACGCTCCCGAGGACACATGGGAATTTCTGTCATGCTAGTTTTCATCATGTTCATATGATTCGCGTTTGTTACTTTGATAGTCTCATATGTGGGTGGACCGGCGCTTGGGTACTGCCCTTAGTTGGACAAGCATCCCACTTATGATTAACCCCTCTCGCAAGCATCCGCAACTATGAAAGTAGAATTAAGACAAACTCTAACCATAGCATTAAACTAGTGGATCCAAATCAGCCCCTTACGAAGTAACACATAAACTAGAGTTTAAGCTTTTGTCACTCTAGCAACCTATCATCTACTTACTACTTCCCAATGCCTTCCTATAGGCCCAAATAATGGTGAAGTGTTATGTAGTCGACGTTCACATAACACCACTAGATACCAAATTCACATGATTACTATTAGCATGACTTATCCCATGTCCTCAGTAACAAAAGTAACTACTCACAAAGCATAATCATAATTATGATCAGAGAGGTAATGAGTAGCATCAAGGATCTGAACATAAACTCTTCCACCAAGTAATCCAACTAGCATCTACTACAAAGATTAGTCAACACTACTAGCAACCTTACAAGTACCAATCGGAGTCGCGAGACGGAGATTGGTTACAAGTGATGAACTAGGGTTTGGAGATGAGATGGTGCTGATGAAGATGTTGATGGTAACGAGTCCCCTCCGATGAGAGGAGTGTTGGTGATGATGATGGCGACGATTTACCCCTCTGGGAGGGAAGTTTCCCCCGCAGGATCGTCCTGCCGGAGCTCTAGATTGGTTCTGCAAAAGTTTCGCCTCGTGGCGGCGGCGAAACCACGAAAAAGCTCGTCCGTGATTTTTTCCTCGACGAAACCCTCCATATAGCAAAAGAGGGGGCCAGTGGGCTGCCCACAAGCCCCCATGGCGCGGCCTGGGGAGTGGCCGCGCCGTGCAGGCTTGTGGGCACCCCCTGGTGCCCCTTTGGCACTTCTCCGGCCTAGTATTTTTGATAAATCGGGAAAAAAATCCCAGTTGATTTTCACGACGTTTGGAGTTGCGTAGAATATGTATCTCAACTTTGCTCCACTTTCAGGCCAGAATTCCAGTTGCATGTATTCTCCCTCTTCATGTAAACCTTGCAAAATAAGAGAGAAAAGGCATAAGAATTGTACCGTGAAGTGAAATAACAGCCAAAGAAGCGATAAATATCAACATGAAAACATGATGCAAAATGGACGTATCAACTCCCCCAAGCTTAGTCCTCGCTTTTCCTCAAGCGAAAGCCTAGCTCAATAAATATGTCCACATGTTTAGGGAGAGAGGTGTCGACAAAACAATATATGAACATGCATGCATCATGATCAAGATCAGAACAGCAATACCAACATATAATCTCTCATGCTAAAGTGATAATTCCTTCACAAAGTAAAGCATGGATCAAGAACCTTATCGAGAAGTAACAACCGATAGACTTTAGTCATTGGAGCAATTGCAATTTATCACAACATCGGAAAGAGTCAAATAAGAGCTTGTAAAGAAAATCCACATACTCAATCATTCTTTCATTCTCTACAATTGCTACAACTCACGTGGTACCCATGAGATCAAAGTTTCAGTTGGACAGACAGAAAGATAGGGGCTTATAGTTTTGCCTCCCAACTACTTACCTCAAGGGTAATGTCAACAAAAATAATTCATGAATGCTTACCTCCAAGTTGACATATGAATATAGATCTTTCCCAAGCATGTGACGGTAGCCAAGATATGACTCTTTCAAGGGAAAAAAGTAAAGGTACAAGATAGGCCCTTCGCAGAGGGAAGCAGAGGTTGTCATGCGCTTTTGAGGTTTGGATGCGTGTCCTTTTAGAGTGGAGGAACGTTACTTTATATTGCCCCCTATGATAAAGAACTTTATTATGCAGTCTGTCACTTTTACGTCTTCCTCATCAAAGGTTCGTATAAAGCTTATTTTCCACACACTAATAGATCATACATATTAGAGAGCAATTTTTATTGCTTGCACCGATGACAACTTACTTGAGGGATCTTATTCAATCCATAGGTAGGTATGGTGGACTCACATGGCAAACCTGGGTTGATGGTTTATGGATGCACAAGTAGTATCTCTACTTAGTGCGGGAGTTTTGGCTAATATGAGGTGGAAGCAATCGTCACATGCTAAGGGATCTCTAATCATATAACATTGTTCAGAGCCAAGCAAACACAATCCATTACGTTGTCTTCCTTGTCCAACATTTACTTCTAGGCATGCAATAGTTTGGTGAGTGTTCACAATCATAGATGGTGTCAGAGATGATATATTTATATGTGAACCTCTCCTTCTTTATCACTTCCTATTAATTGCAACCATGACCAAGGTCTACGTTTGTCTACCCTCAACAAGTTTCAATCATCATCCCTTTTATATGTGAAGCTATCACTTCCCATAAGATCATTACATGATCTTTCATGCTTTTGTTCTATTCTCACTCTTTTGATCATGGAAAGAGGCAAAACCCTTCATCTAAGACACTCTTTATTATATGGCTCACGAGAAATAATACATCGGGAGTGACACAAAAAAAAACTCAAGACTAAAACACTAAGACTTTTAAACTACTAGAGAAAGACAAAACTGAAAAGGAAAACTAAAACAAAGGTAAAGGCAAAAGATGTGATGGTGATACAATACCGGGGCAACTCCCCCAAGCTTGGCACAAGCCAAGGGGATTTCCCATACCAATGCTCAGTTGTCTTCCTTTGGTGGTGATGGTGGAGTTGTTGAAGAGGTCTTGAGCTTGTTTAATTTCCACTTGAGCTTAAAATTCTGCTCGCTCAGATCATCATTTTCCTCTTCAAGCTTCAACACCCCTTGGCATAATTCATGCTTACTCTCCTGCAAGAAACGAGAAGGGATAAACAAGGTCTTAGGCTTCTTCCTTGAGTCAGGGTGGCTCGACTTCTTGAACTCCACATGAGTGTGTCCAGGTTGAGGTAGAGGAGCCTCCTCTTCATCGGAACTTGTTTGTTCCTTCCCCTTGGGATCATAGTCTTCTTCCTCATCAGTGGTCCAGCCATATGGATCAAAGTCCCCATAGACCTTGGTGTTAGCAAGGTAATCAGCCACATAGCACTCCCCCTGTGAATCCTGAGAAGACATCTTGACCTAGATCTGCGGCGGAAAACAGAGGAAATCTGCGTGATGCAGGGGTCAGACCAAACGGGAGTATATATAATGATTTTTTCCAGACCAGAAGGAGTACCCTGCACAAAAACGGAGTCCGGGAGGCGCACGAGGTGGCCACAAGCCCTCACGGAGCGGCCAGGGGGTGGGCTCATGCCGTGCAGGCTTGTCGCCTCCTCGCGCACTTTCCGGACTACTTCCAATTTTTGTATTTTTTCAAATATTCCAAAACGGAGAAAATTTCCTACTCGAAAAGTTTTGGACTCTGTTTTCTTACCGAATCACATACCTCTTCGTTTTCGGAGTCTGACACAAGCTGATAAATGTCCCTTAGGTATTCTTCCGGAGTTATGGTATTGATGATATTTCTTTCAACATTTATGGGAGTACCTGAGATATAATGCTTGATTCTCTGCCCATTTACCACTCTCGGACAATTACCTTCCATGTTCTTGATCTTGATAGCACCAGAACGATATACTTCCTCAACAATATAGGGACCTTCCCATTTAGAGAGAAGCTTGCCTGCAAAGAATCTTAAACGAGAGTTATATAGCAAGACATAATCACCTACATTGAACTCATGCTTTTGTATCCTCTTATCATGCCACCTCTTAACCTTTTCTTTGAACAGCTTGGTATTCTCATATGCCTGAGTTCTCCACTCATCAAGCGAGCTAATGTCAAATAACCTCTTCTCACCGGCAAGTTTGAAATCAAAGTTGAGCTCTTTGATTGCCCAATAAGCTTTATGCTCTAGGTCAAGAGGTAAATGACATGCTTTACCGTACACCATTTTGTACGGGGACATTCCCATGGGATTCTTATAGGCAGTTCTATAAGCCCACAGTGCATCATCGAGCTTCTTAGACCAATTCTTTCTAGACCTGTTGACAGTCTTTTGCAGAATCAGTTTAATCTCTCTGTTGCTTAGATCAACTTGACCACTGGACTGAGGGTGGTAGGGAGACGCAATTCTATGGTTGACATCGTACTTAGGAAGCGTTTTACGGAAAGCACCATGAATGAAGTGTGAACCACCGTCGGTCATTTGATATCTAGGGACTCCAAATCTAGGGAAGATAACTTCTTTCAGCATCTTGATAGAAGTGTTGTGATCAACACTACTAGTGGGGATAGCTTCTACCCACTTAGTGACGTAATCAAGAGCAACTAAGATGTGAGTATACCCGTTGGATTTGGGAAAAGGTCCCATATAATCAAAGCCCCAGACATCAAATGGTTCAATGACAAGTGAATAGGTCATAGGCATTTCCTGACGTTTGCTAATATTACCTATTCTTTGACATTCTTCACAACACAAGACAAACTTACGGGCATCCTTGAAGAGAGTGGGCCAATAGAAACCTGATTGCAATACCTTGTGTGTAGTTGTATCTCCCGCATGGTGTCCTCCGTAGGCCTCGGAGTGGCACTTCTGTATGATTTGTCCCTGTTCATGTTCAGGTACACAACGTCTAATAACACCATCTACTCCTTCCTTATAAAGGTGAGGATCATCCCAAAAGTAATGTCTCAAGCCAAAGAAGAATTTCTTCTTTTGCTGGTACGTGAAACTAGGTGGTATATATTTGGCAACGATATAGTTTGCATAATCAGCATACCACGGTGCACCACATGAAGCATTGATGACATTCAATTGGTCATCGGGAAAGCTATCATCAATAGGTTGTCGGTCATCGAGAACGTTCTCCAACCTAGACAAGTTATCTGCTACTTGGTTATCAGCACCCTTTCTGTCAACAACGTGCAAATCAAATTCTTGTAGCAAGAGAACCGATCTGATAAGTCTAGGTTTAGTATCCTTCTTCTCCATGAGGTACTCAATAGCAGCATGATCAGTGTGAATAGTGACCTTGGAATCAACTATGTAAGACCTGAACTTTTCACATGCAAACACGACTGCTAAAAATTCCTTCACCATAGTAGCATAGTTTCTCTGGGCACTGTCTAGAGTTTTACTAGCGTAGTGAATAACATTCAACTTCTTATCAACTCTTTCCCCTAGAACAGCACCAACAGCATAATCGCTAGCATCACAAATGATCTCAAAAGGTAAGTTCCAAACAGGTGGTTGAACAATAGGTGCGTTTATCAAAGCCCTCTTAAGTATTTCGAAGGCTTCCTCACAATCATCGTCAAAAACAAAAGGAATATCCTTTTGCAAGAGATTGGTAAGATGCCTAGAAATCTTAGAGAAGTCTTTAATAAACATTCTATAGAAACCAGCAGGACCAAGGAAACTTCTTATACCTTTGATATCTATGGGGTACGGCATTTTCTTGATTGCATCAACCTTAGCCTTATCAACTTCAATACCTCTTTCGGAAATTTTATGTCCTAAGACGATGCCTTCATTAACCATAAAGTGGCACTTCTCCCAATTCAAGACAAGATTGGTGTCTTTACATCTGTGCAGGACTCAGTCAAGGTTGCTAAGGCAATCATCAAAGGAAGACCCATAAACGGAGAAGTCATCCATGAAAACCTCAACAATATATTCACAAAAGTCAGAGAATATAGCCATCATACATCTTTGAAAAGTGGCAGGTGCATTACATAAGCCAAAAGGCATACATCTATAAGAAAAGGTACCGAAAGGACAAGTGAAAGTGGTTTTCTCCTGATCAGATTGTGCAACTGGTATTTGGGAGAAACCAGAATATCCGTCCAGAAAGCAGAAGTGTGTGTGTTTGGACAACCTTTCTATCATTTGGTCGATAAAAGGCAAAGGGTAATGATATTTCCTAGTGGCTTTATTCAGTTTCCTTAAATCGATCACCATCCTATAACCAGTAATAATCCTCTGAGGGATCAATTCATCCTTATCATTAGGGACAACGGTAATGCCTCCCTTCTTAGGGATGCAATGCACCAGACTCACCCAATCGCTATGAGCAACATGATAGATAATACCTGCTTCCAGGAGCTTTAGTATTTCTTTTCTTACTACCTCTTTCATCTTAGGATTCAATCTCCTTTGATGATCAGCAACTGGTTTGAAGTCAGGATCAGTTTTAATCTTGTGCTGGCATAGAGTAGGACTAATGACCTTAAGAGCATCAAGAGTATATCCAATAGCAACATGGTGCTTCCTCAGACTTTCTAGTAACTTCTTTTCTTCATGCTCTAAGAGGCTAGCACTAATAATGACAGGATATATCTCCTTTTCATCAAGGTAGGCATACTTAAGAGTATCAGGCAATTGTTTAAGCTCGAACACAGGATCACCCTTTGGTGGGGGTGGATCCCCAAGTAGTTCAACAGGCAAGGTATTCTTAAGGATAGGATATTGTTCTAAGACAACTCTATCTATTTCATCCCTTTCATCCATATGCATATCAATTTCATGCTCAAGCAAGTATTGCTCTAAGGGATCAGTAGGAGGCACGTCAATAGAGGCTAAGGCAATAGTTTAATCCCTACTAGGCAACTCTTTTTCATGAGGTTGTCAACCAAACTTGGAGAAATTGAACTCATGTGACACACCTTCAAAGCCAACAGTGACAGTTTGCTTCTCACAATCAATATGAGCATTGACGGTATTGAGAAATGGTCTACCAAATATGATGGGACAAAAGCTATCTTGTGCGGTAGCATGAACGAGTAAATAAGAAGGATACTTCGTTTTACCACACAAGACTTCAACATCCCTAACAATTCCCACAAGGCAGATAGTATCTCTATTGGCAAGCTGAATAGTGACATCAATAGGTTCTATCTCAACAGGTGCAATCTCATCTTTGATTTCATCATATAAGTATTTCAGTATTGCACTAACACTAGCACCCACGTCACATAAGCCATGATAACAATGATCTCCTATCTTAACAGAAACCACAGGCATGCCAACAACAAGCCTATGTTTGTCTCTAGCATGAGGTTTAGCAATTCTAGCAGCATCTTCACGGAAGTGAATATAATGTCCCTCAACTTCTTCAGATAGAAGATATTTGATGATAGAAATTCTAGGTTCAACTCCAATTTTCTCAGGGGGTGTAGGTGTTCTAATATATCCTCTACGTATCACAGTTGAAGCTTTAGAATGATCCTTTATCCTAATAGGGAAAGGTGGTTTCTCAATGTAAGCACTGGGAACCACAGGATCATTATAGGCAATGAATTTCTCTTCAACTAGAGTGGGTTTAACTACATTGACTTCTAAAGGAGGATGAAATTTAAACCACTTCTCTTTGGGGAGATCAATATGAGCAGCAAAGGATTCACACAATGAAGCTAATATCTCAGAGTCAAGTCCATACTTAGCGCTAAAGTCACGAAAAGTATTTGTCTCAACAAAGGATTTAACGCAATCAAATGTGAAATTCATACCTGACTCCTTACCGTCTTAAAGCTCCCAATCTTCGTAGTTGCGTTTAATTCTCTCCAATAAATTCCATTTGAAGTCAATATCTCTCTTCATAAAAGAACCGGTACAAGAAGTGTCAAGCATGGTGCGATCATCATGAGAAAGCCGATCATAGAAGTTCTGAATGATAATTTCTCTCGAGAGCTCATGATTCGGGCATGAATATAGCATTTATTTAAGCCTCCCCCAAGCTTGAGCGATGCTTTCTCTGTCACGAGGCCAAAAATTGTAAATATAATTTCGATCACAATGTACTAAATGCATAGGATAAAACTTTTGATGAAATTCCAATTTAAACCGATTGTTGTCCCATGATCCAGTATCATCACATAGCCTATACCATATCAACGCCTTATCCTTCAAAGATAAAGGAAATACCTTCTTCTTGACCTCATCCTCGGGCACACCTGCAAGCTTAAATAAACCACAAATTTCATCTACATAGATTAGATGCAAGTCTGGATGTGATGTTCCATCTCCTGTAAAAGGATTAGCCAGCAGTTTCCCAAGCATACCCGAAGGAAATTCAAAGCAAATATTTTAAGTAGGTCCAGTAGGATGATGAGCAACCATTCGTTCTTCCGTTCAAGGTGAAGATACCCCGAAGAAGCCCCTCAAAGGATTAGTATCCATAGTGGCAGGTGACAATAAATTTCAGCACACTATATGAATGTTTCCTTACCAAGTTCCACTTACCAAAGGCGCTTCACTCCCCGACAACGATGCCAGAAAAGAGGCTTGATGACCCACAAGTATAGGGTATGAATCATAGTCCTTTAGATAAGTAAGAGTGTCTAACCCAACGAGGAGCAGAAGGATCTGACAAGTGGTTTTCAGCAAGGTAAAATCTGCAGGCACTCAAATTGTCGGTAACAAGTGATTGTGTGGTGAGATGATTCGTAGTAAGCAACAAGTAACAAAGGTAGCAACGGTGCAGCATAGTAGCCCAATCCCTTTTGTAGCAAGGGACAAGCCTGGACAAAGTGTTATAGGAGGAAAAACGCTCCCGAGGACACACGGGAATTTCTGTCATGCTAGTTTTCATCGTGTTCATATGATTCGTGTTCGTTACTTTGATAGTTTGATATGTGGGTGGACCGGCGCTTGGGTACTGCCCTTACTCGTACAAGCTTCCCACTTATGATTAACCCCTCTCGCAAGCATCCGGAACTACGAAAGAAGAATTAAGACAAAGTCTAACCATTGCATTAAACTAGTGGATCCAAATCAGCCCCTTACGAAGTAACGCATAAACGAGGGTTTAAGCTTCTGTCACTCTAGCAACACATCATCTACTTACTACTTCCCAATGCTTTCCTCTAGGCCCAAATAATGGTGAAGTGTTATGTAGTCGACGTTCACATAACACCACTAGAGGAAAAACAACATACAACATATCGAAATATCGAACGAATACCAAATTCACATGACTACTATTAGCATGACTTATCCCATGTCCTCCGGAACAAAAGTAACTACTCACAAAGCATAATCATAATCATGATCAGAGAGGTAATGAGTAGCATCAAGGATCTGAACATAAACTCTTCCACCAAGTAATCCAACTAGCATCAACTACAAAGAGTAATAAACACTACTAGCAACCTTACAAGTACCAATCGGAGTCGCGAGACGAACATTGGTTACAAGTGATGAACTAGGGTTTAGAGATGAGATGGTGCTGATGAAGATGTTGATGGTGACGAGTCCCCTTAGATGAGAGGAGTGTTGGTGATGACGATGGCGACGATTTACCCCTCCGGGAGGGAAGTTTCCCCGACAGGATCGTCCTGCCGGAGCTCTAGATTGGTTCTGCTCAAGTTCCGCCTCGTGGCGGTGGCAAAACCAAGAAAAAGCTCCTCCGTGATTTTTTTTCCTGGAAGAAACCCTCCATATAGCAAAAGAGGGGGGCCAGTGGGCCAGTGGGCTGCCCACAAGCCCCCATGGCGCGACCTGGGGGGGTGGCCGCGCCGTGCAGGCTTGTGGGCACCCCCTGGTGCCCCTCTAGCACTTCTTCGGCCCAGTATTTTTGATAAACCGGGAAAAAAATCCCCGTTGATTTTCACAGCGTTTGGAGTTGCGCAGAATAGGTATCTTAACTTTGCTCCACTTTCAGGCCAGAATTCCAGTTGCCGCTATTCTCCCTCTTCAAGTAAACCTTGCAAAATAAGAGAGAAAAGGCATAAGAATTGTACCGTGAAGTGAAATAACAGCCAAAGAAGCGATAAATATCAACATGAAAACATGATGCAAAATGCACGTATCAAGGACACGGTGGGGTTATGTCTGACGTAGGTAGGTGTTCAGGATCATTCATTTGGTCCTCAGTAGTTCACATCCCTTATGTGTAGTTCTTCCCCCTCTTATTTCTTGTAATCATAAGTGTAGCCACCTCATATATGCTTAGCCGCTACTGCAACCTCACCACTTAACCTTACCTCACCTATTAAGCTTTGCTAGTCTTGATACCTTTGGAAATGAGATTTTTGAGTCCCCTGTGGCTCATAGATTACTACAACACCAGTTGCAGGTACAGGTAAAGGTTACTTGACGCGAGCGCGTTGATAGCTCATTTGGAGTTGCTTCTTCTTCTTCTTCATCGATCTAGGATGGGTTCCAGGCCGGCATCCTGGCATAGCAAGGATGTACGTCGTTCTTCTTTTCTTGTTTGTTTTCGTTCGCAGTCGGACCCTCCTCTTCTTCATGATGATTATGTATTGTACTGCTGTGACTCTGATGTAGCTTGTGGCAAGTGTAAGCCAATTCTATATATATATCTCTTCTTTTCAGTACATGTGCTTGTAACGATATCCATTCTTGCGACACGACGAGATGCGCTTCTATCCCTGACGAGGCCCTCGTGCAAAATTGAGGATAGGGTCGCATCTTGCGCGTGACACATCTGGGGCATGTTCTAGTGCCCTAGCGGAGGGGGGATTCGGATACGGTGGGCCTCTTCATCAACACCATGACCTCTCCGATGATGCGTGAGTAGTTCACCATAGACCTACGGGTCCATAGCTAGTATCTAGATGGCTTCTTCTCTCTCTTGGATCTTCAATACAAAGTTCTCCATGATCTTCATGGAGATCTATCCGATGTAATCTTCTTTTGCGGTGTGTTTGTCGAGATCCGATGAATTGTGGATTTATGATCAGATTATCCATGAATCTTATTTGAGTTTCTTCTGATCTCTTATATGCATGATTTTATATCCTTGTAATTCTCTTCGAGTTGTGGGTTTTGTTTGGCCAACTTGATCTATGATTCTTGCAATGGGAGAAGTGCTTGGTTTTGGGTTCATACCGTGCGGTGACCTCACCCAGTGACAGAAGGGTAGCGAGGC
This sequence comes from Hordeum vulgare subsp. vulgare, assembly GCF_904849725.1. Taxonomy (NCBI): domain Eukaryota; kingdom Viridiplantae; phylum Streptophyta; class Magnoliopsida; order Poales; family Poaceae; genus Hordeum; species Hordeum vulgare. The sequence continues at coordinate 345,011,892 of NC_058524.1, read as the reverse complement.
ACGCATCGTGTTGTTGCCATCAAGGGTAAAAAGATGGGGTTTTCATCATTGGATTGAGTTTATCCCTCTACATCATGTCATCTTGCTTAAGGCGTTACTCTGTTCATCATGAACTCAATCACTACTGAAATCCAGAAATTTGCCGTCTGCCAAGGCGGACGGCAAAGGGGGCAACCACGGACGGCAAAGGCTTTGCCGTTTGCCCCCTCATGGCAAAGTAGACGGTAAAAAAAATCAGAAAAGCGGACGGCAAAGAATCTTTGCCATGAGGGGGCAGACGGCAAAATAAATGGGACGACATATATTGCAACGTCCCCGTTAAGTGTTAACGGTAGGCCTCCTCTCTTTGCCGTCTGCCATACCCTCTTTGCCATGAGGGGGCTGACGACAAAGAGGGGAAAGAGAGAGGGGCAGATTCCCCCTTTGCCGTCTGCCTTCCCCCCTTTGCCATGAGGGGGCAGACGGCAAAGAGGGGAGAGAGAGAGGGGTAGATTTCCCCTTTGCCGTCTGCCTTCCCCCCTTTGCCATGAGGGGGCAGACGGCAAAGAGGGGAGACAGAGGGGGCAGAATCCCCCTTTGCCATGTGCCTCCCCCCCTTTGCCATGTGGGGGCAGACGGCAAAGAGGGGAGAGAGAGGGGGTAGATTCCCCCTTTGCCATGTGGGGGCTGACGGCAAAGGGGGAGAGAGAGGGGCAGATTCCCCCTTTGCCATGTGCCTTCCCCCCTTTGCCATGTGTTGGCAGACGACAAAGAGGGGAACCAGCCCCTTTTTTATTTATTTTTTGTTATATCCAGCATTTTTAACAATAATCAGAATATATATATATATATATTTGACATAAATAAATTTCTTTCCGTACTCATAACCATATTAAAATAACTCTCATCCATAGTGCATACATATTATGCAAGTTACATCCGTACCAAACCATATATTACACCAGTTTCATCCACGTGCATACAAAGTTTCATATATTCATATACTACAATAGTTTCAATACAACCCATGGTACAAGAAATCAGCTTCAAGCATTCCATCAACCAAGCTTCCCGTGAAGTGAAGGTAATCTGCAAAATGACAAATAAGAAAGCTAGAAAAATAATACTAGATGAAGTAGTGTATATATAGGTTATTTCGGATTGAAATTAGCTAAGTATAGACCATTTAGGAGCTAACTAAGATAATTATGTCATTTAGGTGGAACCCTAGCTAACTATAGGAGAAGAGAAAGAGAAGAAGAATTAAAAGAAGAAGGAGGAGGAGGAGAAGGAGAAGGAAGAGGAGAAGAAGAAGAAAAAGGAGGAGGAGGAGGAGGAGGAGAAGGAGAAGGAAGAGGAGAAGAAGAAGAAGGAGAAGAACGAGAAGAAGAAGGAGAAGAAGGAGAAGAAGAAGGAGAAGGAGCGGGAGCTCCTTCTCCTTCTTCTTCTCCTTCTTCTCCTTCTTCTTCTCCTTCTTCTTCTTATCCCTTTTTCCTCTTCCTTCCTTTCATTTTCCTCTTTTTCTCTTCTTGTCCCCTTCTTCGGGCTAAATTGGCTAAGAATGCCTTTTTGGAGCTAATTATGTCATTTCGAGGATAATTAGCTAAGTACAGGTCATTTCTTATTAAATAGGCCATTTTGGAGCTAACTAAGCTAATTATGTCATTTCGTAGGATAATTACCCAACTTAGCCTTTCTTGGAGGAGTCTAAGCTACGTAGAAGAAGAGATAGAGAAGAAGAAGTAAAATAAGGAGGAGGAGGAGGTGGAGGAGAAGAAGAAGGAAGAGGAGAAGAAGAAGAAAAGAAGAAGGAGAAGGAGAGGAAGAAGGAGGAAGAAGTTCCTTCTCCCTCTCCTCCTTCTTCTTCTCCTCCTCCCTCTCCTCCTTCTTCTTCTCCTCATTTTCCCTCTTCCTTCCTTTCATTTTTCCTCTTTTTCTCTTCTTGTCCCCTTCTTCGGGCTAAATTGGCTAAGAATGCCTTTTTGGAGCTAATTATGTCATTTCGAGGATAATTAGCTAAGTATAGGTCATTTCTTATTAAATAGGCCATTTTGGAGCTAACTAAGCTAATTATGTCATTTCGTAGGTAATTAGCCAATTTAGCCTTTCTTGGAGGAGTCTAAGCTACGTAGAAGAAGAGATAGAGAAGAAGAAGTAAAATAAGGAGGAGGAGGAGGTGGAGGAGAAGAAGAAGGAAGAAGAGAAGAAGAAGAAAAGAAGAAGGAGAAGAAGAAGAAGAAGGAGAAGGAGAAGGAGGAAGAAGGAGGAAGAAGTTCCTTCTCCCTCTCCTCCTTCTTCTTCTCCTCCTCCCTCTCCTCCTTCTTCTTCTCCTCATTTTTCCTCTTCCTTCCTTCCATTTTTCCTCTTTTTCTCTTCTTGTCCCCTTCTTCGGGCTAAATTGGCTAAGAATGCCTTTTTGGAGCTAATTATGTCATTTCGAGGATAATTAGCTAAGTATAGGTCATTTCTTATTAAAAAGGCCATTTTGGAGCTAACTAAGCTAATTATGTCATTTCGTAGGATAATTAGCCAATTTAGCCTTTCTTGGAGGAGTCTAAGCTACGTAGAAGAAGAGATAGAGAATAAGAAGTAAAATAAGGAGGAGGAGGAGGTGGAGGAGAAGAAGAAGGAAGAGGAGAAGAAGAAGAAAAGAAGAAGGAGAAGGAGAAGAAGAAGGAGAAGGAGAAGGAGGAAGAAGGAGGAAGAAGTTCCTTCTCCCTCTCCTCCTTCTTCTTCTCCTCCTCCCTCTCCTCCTTCTTCTTCTCCTCATTTTTCCTCTTCCTTCCTTTCATTTTTCCTCTTTTTCTCTTCTTGTCCCCTTCTTCGGGCTAAATTGGCTAAGAATGCCTTTTTGGAGCTAATTATGTCATTTCGAGGATAATTAGCTAAGTACAGGTCATTTCTTATTAAATAGGCCATTTTGGAGATAACTAAGCTAATTATGTCATTTCGTAGGATAATTAGCCAATTTAGCCTTTCTTGGAGGAGTCTAAGCTACGTAGAAGAAGAGATAGAGAAGAAGAAGTAAAATAAGGAGGAGGAGGAGGTGGAGGAGAAGAAGAAGGAAGAGGAGAAGAAGAAGAAAAGAAGAAGGAGAAGGAGAAGAAGAAGGAGAAGGAGAAGGAGGAAGAAGGAGGAAGAAGAAGGAGAAGGAGGAGCTCCTTCTCCTTCTCCTTCTTCTTCTCCTCCTCCCTCTCCTCCTTCTTCTTCTGCTCATTTTTCCTCTTCCTTCCTTTCATTTTTCCTCTTTTTCTCTTCTTGTCCCCTTCTTCGGGCTAAATTGGCTAAGAATGCCTTTTTGGAGCTAATTATGTCATTTCGAGGATAATTAGCTAAGTATAGGTCATTTCTTATTAAATAGGCCATTTTGGAGCTAACTAAGCTAATTATGTCATTTCGTAGGATAATTAGCCAATTTAGCCTTCCTTGGAGGAGTCTAAGCGAAGTAGAAGAAGAGATAGAGAAGAAGAAGTAAAATAAGGAGGAGGAGGAGGAGGAGAAGAAGAAGGAAGAGGAGAAGAAGAAGAAAAGAAGAAGGAGAAGGAGAAGAAGAAGGAGAAGGAGAAGGAGGAAGAAGGCCATTTTGGAGCTAAGTATAGGTCATTTTTTATTAAATAGGCCATTTTGGAGCTATCTAAGCTAATTATGTCATTAGATGGAAGTCTAGCTATTTTGGAGCTAACTAAGCTAATTATGTCATTAGATGGAAGTCTAGCTATTTTTTATTAAAACACTAGAAATAACATACCTAAGTTAGGGTGAAGCACGGTGGCTCTGGCTTGTTTCACCTGGAGAAGGCTGCCCTGGAGAAGGCTCGACTGTAGAAGGGTCGTGCGATGCGTTTCGGGACATATTCTGCACCAAACGTCGTTTGCAATGTGTAGTTAGCATGAGGACACTCTTAAGATCACTCCACTGAAATGAAACTCACCGTCCCCGCCACGTTAATGACTGGCATCGGCGGAGGGACTTGGCCGTTCTTCTCGCACATAGACTGTACATTTGGTTTCGACAGGTCAAACTTTTTATTTATTAATGAAACGGACATTCAAATGCAAGATTTTAAATAACATGAAGAAGAAACTTACCACGAAGAGCTCTTATATGGCCCTGGTAGACGCTTCATTCCGTGCCCTCTCCGCCTCCACCAATGCAGTCGTCCTCTCCTCCAGCTCCCTAATTTCCTTATCCTTCTCCGCCATAGCCGCCTGCATTGCCGCTCTCTCTTTCTGAATACCAACCTGCAACACAACTCATTGTTAGCAATGTAATCATATTGGTTCCAACGCACAACATAATGCGGAAAGATAGTTGAGTCCATTAAACTAACCTCGATGGCGAGCTCGACTGGCCGTGGACGACGTGTTATCTCCGGACAAGAGCTCGTTTGGCGTGCCTTTATCTGCCGGAGAGTGCTAGGACAACGTATAAGGCCGTCTCCAATGGCGATCGAGCCATGGGGCCTCCCGTTGCCAGCTATCATCACCAGCTCTGGATCAATAGGCCCCTCGCTCGGGTTAAAGTCCTCCCCTTTCCTCGCCTTCCCGTTATCTCTGTACTTCACGAGCTTGTCGTGGGAGGAGATGTTGGTGAAGTTTTCTGGATGCTCGAGGTCAGACTCAGAGAATGCCTTGACCTTCTTGTACGAGGCAGTATGGGCCATCGCATACAGGTCGTACATCTGTGGCGCCTCCGTCTTGTTGTGACGCGCCTAAAAGAGAGAGAGAGCAGAAAATTGTATTGGTAAAGGGCTCAAGATAGCATTAAGAATGAATTGCATGAGGCATGAAGCAAACCACATACCCAGTTCTCGCCAAATTGGATTAAGTTGACGCTCCCTTGATGGTGTGGCACGCCAACCATTTTGCCACGCCTCTCCTTGGCGTTGTTGTGGCTGGTCTCCCACGTTTCGGAGCACCACTGATCCACCAAGGCCTCCCAACAATCCATCTTATCCACACACCATCTCGGGGGCACCTAAGTTAATAAAGAGAAATTTGAGTGCGTAAGAACCAAATCAAGGAAACTAACTACAAAGCCTTAATAATATGTAATTACCTTCATGTAATTCTCCTTCTCCATCTTAGCATCACGGCACTTCGCCTTATCAATCCTAATACGCCGCGTGGCATAGTAGTCTCGAACAGCGTGCACCCGAGCCTCGTGCCGAAAGTTTTGAAGTAGGCGGCGACATTCGGTTTTGATAACCTTTGCCGCGTCGTCCTCGTACCCCTCCTCACACCTGTAGAAGCTCTGCAAACGAGACAACACCGATTAGTACAATAAATAGCTATGGTTAATTTATAATTGTGTGAAAGAGAAATTACCCAGAACTTTCGGATCACCATGTCCGCCCTCGTGTCACACAAAACACCGTCGATCTCCACCTCCGGCGGGGCCGGGGCACCCAAGTAGTGCTCCCAGGTCATCCCTACCTCTCGCTCCCGACCGGGCAACGTAACAAACCCTAGGAAGTTTTGACGGCAAAGAACACCAAGGACGCTGTTGGGCTTGCGGACACCCTTGGCAACAATCCAACCCCTACAGTATGACAAATTGAAGCCAAAACATTAGATATTTGAGAAAACGCGAAGGCAAAAGGTTAAATAAGAGTAAATTAACTTACTTGTCCCCATTTGGCCTAATCGACCACCTCTGGTCGGGGGTCGCTGGCACGAGCGGGAGCCCCGAACTACCACGCTGGTAGACGGTATCCCCCTCACCCAGCTCCTCGTCGCTACCAGCATGGCCAGTTGGCTCAGGCCAGGTATCCCACTGGGTCTCTTGGGACGTACCCTCATCCCTGCTGTGCTCCGCAGTCGTCTAGAAGGAAGCCTCTGGGACACGAGTCTCGTGGGTCGAAGGCTCGTCGACCTGAGGCTCGTCGACCCGAGGCTCGTGAACCGGAGACCGTGTAGCCTCCACCTCAGACGAATCCACCCTAGAAGTCCTCCTGTGCTCAGGTGAATCAGCTTGGGGTGGTGGCGGAGACCGTGTAGCCCTACCTCTCCCGCGGCCACGTGTACCTTTAGTACAACATAAATACCAACATGAGTAATAAAATGTATATAAATACCAATATGCATACAACATGAGTACAACATAAATACCAACATGAATACAACGTGTACCTTTAGTGCCTCTCGGCTTCGCGGGTGGTCGACCTCCTCTCACGGGGGGCGCTCCGTGCATAGTAGAGAGCAACACTCTCCGAAGAGGCGAGGCAGGAATGGAAGTACCCATCCCACCACTCGCCGACGAAGAAGCAGCCGCGGCGTGCTTTCGACCCTTTCCCACCATCTTTCAACACCTGTCATGACAAAGAGTAAATGAAATTAGTACAACATAAATACCAACATGACTAATAAAAATTGAATACCTAACATGAACTCAAAATTTATATATAGTATAATAGTTGAATACCTGACATGAACTAATAACAATCGTCCTCGTCTATATATGCTTCGCGGTCAATAAATGCATCATGATCATCACTATCATCAATAAATGCGTCATCATCATCACTATCTAGAAGAACATGTCGAAGGCCACCATTATGTAATCGGTCAAGAAGTGACAGGTCATCCGCAGCAGTAACCTCTTCTTCTTCCAGCTCTTCCTGTTCGGGCTCAGGGGTTAAGATGGATTCACTGTCGCTGTGTACTTCAATGTTCTGGGGTGAAGTAGAGCAGTTCTTTCTGACTAGGGTGACCAGTGTACATCCAAGCACGATCACTCATGTTGCCTAGCTACCTATGGGGGCACAAGAAATAAATATATAATTCAACATCTATATTCATACGCTAATCAAGTTTGTCAGTTTTATTACGTCCATGCAACCTACACGCTAATAGGTAAAGATAGGTCCTAATCCCACCCGAGTATGTGTAGACTGGGTTCGTTTTCCCATGCTCTGCTCCAGATGCGACGCAGAATTTCGACAGCACCTCCCCGCTGTTCTCCTGATACACGTCTCGGCAATAAGCAGAGAGGATGTGTACCCGGAGAATAACAGGGGAGGCACTGACGAAATTCCGCATCAGATCCGGAGCACAGCATACAGGAAAACAAACCCAATCTACACATACTCGGGCTATCCATGGATAATGTTGGACAATTCGAAAGGATGGCGGTTATAAATTTGCAAAGAAATGCATATTTATAGATGTCGCCCTTTCGAATGGGAGACGCATACTGGTCACGCATACTCTTGATTGAAGAAACCTATAGCTAGCAAGTTTCATCGGCACGAAGACCGTGACAGAGCAAATTAAGGGGGTAGGAGGAGAAGTCATTTGTGCTCACCAACAACGCAAGGGCGGAGCTCGTCCAACACACGTGGAGGTCATCGAACAACTGCACATTGAAATTCACCCGATCAACACAAATATGATGTTTTTATAATTAACATAACTATATGACCTAACTCATAACTATGTGGGTCAGTGTTATCGGGGGTCGAAGGTCACTGGCGTCGGGGATTGGGGTCTTTTCGGTCAACAAGAGGCCGAAGAGGTGTCGGGGCTCGGGGGTTGGGGGTCAGTGGCGTCGGGGATCGGGGTAGGGGGTCGGGGGTCGAGGGTGAGTGTTGTCGGGGGTCGGGGGTCGGGGGTCGAGGGTCAGTGGCGTCGGGCGTCGGGGGTTGGGGGTCAGTGGCGTCGGGGGTCGGGGTAGGGGGTCGGGGGTCGAAGGTGAGTGTTGTCGGGGGTCGGGGGTCGGGGGTCGAGGGTCAGTGGCGTCGGGCGTCGGGGGTCGGGGGTCAGTGGCCTCGGGGGTCGGGGTAGGGGTCGGGGGTCGAGGGTGAGTGTTGTCGGGGGTCGAGGGTCGGGGGTCGAGGGTCAGTGGCGTCGGGCGTCGGGGATCGGGGGTTAGTGGCGTCGGGGGTCGGGGTCGGGGGTCGGGGGTCGAGGGTGAGTGTTGTCGGGGGTTGAGGGTCACTAGCGTCGGGGGTTAGGGTCTTTTCGGTCAACAAGAGGCCAAAGAGGTGTCCGGGCTCGGGAGTTGGGGGTCAGTGGCGTCACGGTCGGGGTAGGGGATCGGGGGTCGAGGGTTAGTGGCGTCGGGGGTCAGGGGTCAGTGGCGTCGGGGGTCGGGGGGTCGGGGGTTCGCGTACTACGGCATCTCCTCCAACTTCATCAGCTACCTGACCGGCCCGCTCGGGGAGAGCACGGCCGCCGCCTCCGCCGTCAACGCCTGGTCCGGCGCCGCGTCCATGTTTCAAAATTTCATTGTTTTGTCCGGTGGAAGCACACACACCACAACATAGTGCTTCCCACGTCGCTGTGCTCATGAATCAGCTGGACCGGGTCGATCTTTTTTTTGGGAGGGTACCGGGTCGATCTTCGAAGATAGAATAATGTGCTCAACCCTAAACCTTTTTCTTTTCTAATGACACCACTTTTTTCTTGAAACACATCATCAGTACTCCCGAGTCAAAAAAATATTGTTTTTTAGCCATTCCGATGAAGAGGTACTATGAGAACACATGTGTGACACAGAACACATCGGCGTTTTCAAACTACAAATACAATTAAATAGAAACAAAACCAAAAAAACACATCATGCTTGACAACTAATGTTATCATCCTCGTGTCATTAATTTTACCATAAACAATTAGCATATATAGTATAACCTAACAAACTAATTACCACAAACTAATTACCATGAACCTAAAAATGACAAAAGAGAAAAAAACAAAAAACAGAAATAAATTTACCTATCTTGGAAGGGCGGTGTAGGGAGGAGGGGCGGCGCAGGGAGGAGGCGCACGGAGGAGGGGTTCCGCAGGGAGGAGGGGCGGCGCAGGAGGTGCGGTGTAGGAGGGGCGGCGCCGGGAGGGGCAGGCGACAGGGGAGTGGCCGGCGCATGGAGGAGGGGCGGCGCGGGGCAGGCGGCGGCGCGGGGCAGGGAGGAGGAGCGGCGCGGGGCAGCGGCGGCGCGGGGCAGGCGGCGGTGCAGGGCAGCGGCGGCGCGGGGCAGGCGGCGGCGCGGGGCAGGGAGGAGGAGCGGTGCGGGGCAGGCGGCGGTGCAGGGCAGGCGGCGGCGCGGGGCAGCGGCGGCGCAGGGCAGCGGCGGCGCGGGACGTCGGTAGGGTTGGAGGGGGGCTAGGTGGGAACGGTTGGAAGGGGGCCGGGGGTGTGCGTGGACGTGGCTAGGCTGCCGGCCCTTTGCCGTCCGCCGCGCTCCTAGGCTGACGGCAAAGGCCCCCAAGGCCGACGGCAAAGGTCCCGGGGGGGGGGGGGGAGGCACCGGGTGGGTGGTTGGGTGGTGGGCCGCCGTCACCTTTGCCGTCCGCCGCGCTCCCACGCGGACGGCAAAGGGCCCCAAGCAGACGGCAAAGGGAAGGGGTGTGTGGGGTGACGTTTCGGCCGTTGTGTGGCGGGGCTTTGCCGTCCGCCCTCCCTTTGCCGTCCGCTTAGGGCTATTTGCCGTCGGCCAGCGGACGGCAAAGAAGTGGCCGACGGCAAAATAATCTTTTTCCATCTGCCACCTCTTTGCCGTCAGCACCGTGGCAGCTGACGGCAAAGAGTACCTTTGCCATGTGTGAGCTGACGGCAAAGGCCAAGCAGACGGCAAATTTCTGGATTCCAGTAGTGAATACACTAGATGCATGCTGGATAGCGGTCGATGTGTGGAGTAATAGTAGTAGATGCAGAAAGTATCGGTCTACTTGTCTCGGACGTGATGCCTATATGTATGATCATTGCCTTATATATCATCATGACTTTGCGTCGTTCTATCAATTGCTCGACAGTAATTTGTTCACCCACCGTAATATTTACTATTTTGAGAGAAGCCTCTAGTGAACACTATGGCCCCCGGGTCTACTTCACACCATATTTTCAGCCTTACACTTTTACTTCGTTGCACTTTCTGCCTTCAGTTCTCACTTTGCAATCAATCTTGAAGGGATTGACAACCCCTTCATAGCGTTGGGTGCAAGCTCTTTTGTGTTTGTGCAGGTACTCTGGACTTGACGCGATTCTCCTACTGGATTGATACCTTGGTTCTCAACACAAGGGAAATACTTACTGCTCCTGTGCTGCATCGCCCTTTCCTCTTCAAGGGAAAAACCAACGCAAGCTCAAGAGACGGCAGAAGATTTCTGTCGTCGTAGATGTTATCACTCGCCTCAGACCAAGGCACACAAGCGGAGCACAAGAAGGATGTCGGAGTTTCACCCAGGTTCGAGCCACCTTGCGGTGTAAAATCCTACTTGTGCTTTCTGTTCTTCATCGTTGTTATGTTGCATAAGTGTTACAAGCTACAAGGAGGAAGAAGAGCTCATCAATGGGAAAATGGGAACTCAATCATGTGTCCCTCTCTCTACGGTAGCTGCATGCGCCCCTTATCTTTGCCATGGGCCTCTCTTTCGAAAATATCGGTGGAAAAAGGTGACCACAGGGCGGCAATTCGAAGGGGGACAAGCCCGCAAGCTTACCTGACAAAGGTGGTCTAAATCCTGCCAAAGATGTCGTCCATGATGCGCTCATGGGCTCGCGGTGATGTCCGTCCTAGCGACCGGTGTTACATTGGTCTCCTTGCACAAATTGGGTAAGCCTCCAAAATCACCTTCCGGGGGGACATGTGGGGACCCCGACACATAAGTCATGATCACTGAATGCATGTATACAATGTGCCTAGAGATCAATGCTCACTGAACACACATAATTTGAATAACAAGAGTCTTACATCCATACATACCGTCTTACAAAAATTTGAGACCATTATGGTCAAGTCTTATATATATAGGGCCATGAAGGCCAAAGCCCAAACACATCTAGCAGAGGGAACTTGAAAAAAGCGTGAACCCATGACATCTTCCTTAACACTATAGGCATTCTGACTGGGAAGCTTCCTAGGTCGCATGTTCGTCACCAAGGCATTCTTCACTATATTCATGCTCTTCCATGTTAGGCCAATTAAATAACTAGTGGCAAGCTCATCAGTACTTTGAATGTACTCGCAAGCAACCCATGTTGAGAACAAGGCATAACGTTGCATGATATAGCACTAAATAGGTAAGTTGCAAAAAGCTAATTTTGTGTGCAAGGCCATGATCAATTAACTTATATAAGCATGCATCATGAAGTTGTAGATATTCATATGAACGGGTTACAGATGCCAATATAAGCAGGGGTTGAACACCTCATGTTCATTCATCATGTCTAGTCATTCGACATAACTCCTGCATTTCTTCCCACACAAGCACACATGCCAAGTTTTGTGAAAACATCTGGACGTAGTCTAAGAAGGACCGCCAACTATCCATGACCATGGAAACGGCTATTCTAATAGCTTTACACTATGTAGAGGTTGGAATATCATCTTATTATTGCTATTTAATTTAATGCACCTATATACTTTGTAAAAGGCAGAAGGCTTTGCCTTTTTCTCGGAGATTTGTTCTGCTTTTGGCGCCCTAGTTTTGGTTACCGGTGTTATGTTCCATATTGAGCGCTCATAACACACTTGGGCTGTTATGGGGACCCCCTTGATAAATTGTTTTGGTTTTAAACTTGTATGGCAAGACCCAACATTGGTACTCCATTTGCTAATCAACGTAATAATAAAAATGCATTGGGAATAGCTACCCTATGGATAATTTATCAACCCCAGGGCCAGTGCACCTCATGAGTGTTCGTCCAACTCAGAGCAACTTATTAACGCCCCGAGGCAACTCGGTGTTTGGCGTCGTAACCATAGCTCATCTGTCGTGTCCTAAGAACAAGAAACGCGGGTCCTATCGGGTTTGGGGACACGTCGGGCGGTCTTGCTGGATATCTTTTACCCTTCTCGATCTATATTGTGCACTGGGATATCGAGGATTCCTCGGGCTATCTCGAGGTACATATTTTCTCTCCAGGGCAGCTTGTAGTAGTTTGTGATGGACTAGTTGGAGCACCCCTGCAGGGTTATTATCTTTCGAAAAGATATGCCCGTGGTTATGTGGCAACATGGGAATCTGTTTAACATATGTTTATAGGAAACTTTAAGTAAACTCAATTAAAATATGCCAACTGTGTGAGTAACCATGATTATCTCTGCTCGTGAGTTCTACTCCGAGAGAGGACACGGTGGGGTTATGTCTGACGTAAATAGGTGTTCAGGATCACTTCTTAATCATTGCTAGTTCATGTTCATTTATGCATAGACCAGTAAATGTTAATTATGTATTCGTAAGTTAGCCACCAAATAATGCTTAGTGATGATGCAACCTCACCACTTAACCATGCCTTACCCAAATAACTTAATTACTCCCGATATCTAGGCCACGAGATTGCTGAGTCCCCGTTGCTCACAGATTACTACAACACCACACGTTTAGGTACTGCAGTACCTGAGACAGATGATGCTCCATAGCTCCAGTGGGAGTACGGTGAGGATACCTGGGGCATGTACGTGACCTACCCGGGCGAGTAGAGGGTTCTTGGTCATCTCCTGAAATAGCGAGACACACTCATTGTTTTTACTGTTTGTTTTCGTCAGTAGTCGGACCGTGTCTTCTGGATGTGTGCATAAATGTTGTATGATTTGTAATTTAGCATTTTGCGAGTGTAAGCCAATCCATATACTCATCTCTTTTTCTAAATGTATTTGCAATGATTTCTGTACTTGCGAAATGCCGATATGCGTCTCTATCCATATTAATGCCTCGTTCCTAAATACGAATAGTGTCATTACAAGTTTGTAATTAGAGCCATACGCCCATCGCTGCTTTTGCTTGATTTAACTTGGCCAAGTCTAGTCTAGTGAAAAACTATTTTGAGTCTAGTTATATCGGAGAGTAGGAGTCTTTTTACTCCTATTCCCTGCTCTAGTGAGGAATTATGACTTAGGAATTTTAATTCTACACCGCTTTCTGCTAAAAAATATTAGCATCACACGGGTATTTTGGAATCTATATGATGCTGATGTGACTGAGTTCTAACTTGGTACCTCCTGTTATCAAGGAGTTGAGCTCCAAGGAGTTTTCGACACATCGTTATCATTCAGCTTCCTTAGTATCTCAGGACACGAGCATTAAAATGCTTATATACTTTGCTTGGTGGAAAATAGTGTCGTGAGTTTTCCCCAGTACTGGTGGAGATAGCTCGGATGATCTACCGGGTGTGGTATCATTGCTGTTCCAAAGTACTGAGGTAGATGAGTTTGTCGAACTTCTCAGATATGTGTTGATTGTTGTGGGAAATGTCATGCAGGTGATTACATTGAGCAGGTTCCCGTACCCGCGACCTAATAGCGTAACCAAGAAAGATTTTGGAAATGCTCAGGTGGGAATTCAAGTAGTCACCTAGGAAATTCTTTCGTCGGATGTTTGTTGGGATATACATTTGTTCCTAGCAATTCTTAGCTCAAAAACATGTTAATTTCCAGTGGCTTTTGAATCTTTTGATGTCATCACTAATCTGTGGAAGGGTTAGTGAAAGTGCGTTATATCAACTAGAGGGGGGTGAATAGGAGATTTTTAGAATTTCATCACTAAGGAAATTCCTTTTGAGGAAATTCCTCACTGATGACTAGCTTGCAGCGAAAACAACAAAGGATCAGAGGTGCAAAGTATCACTACAACAGTTTTCAAGATGAGGAATGGAAAACAGTTTGCACAATATGCAGGCACAAAGAAAACATGTGAGGATTAACTCGCGTGAAGAATTTGAGGTTTGAGGAATTTCACAGAAAGTCTTCAGCATATTCTTCAAACGGTAACAATGAAAATCTTCAACATACAATATTAAGGAATTGAAAGAGTTGAGGAAATAGAACCCGTATCGTAGTGAAGACATTGGTTGATAACCCAGTTCCAACTGCTGTGACAGTTGTACATCTGGTTTGGAGCGGCTTGGTATTGAAACCAAAGGACACACAGTACCGAGACACACAGTCCCTACCGTATTGTCCTTGAGCTAAGGACACACATCCTCGCCCAACACTCGTGGTAAGTCTTCAGGGCAGACTTCCAAAGCCTCACAAACTTGGTCACCCGGCGATCCACAATTGACTGCTGGATTGTTCTAGACCATGATGCCTAACCGTCTGGACGATGCACAATCCTCAAAGGTAAAAGGCTTTAGTCCCACACAGGAACAAATTCTTCAGTGATGCTCAATCACTTGGTTTTTGGTTTGTGGTTTGGTGTTTCGGGTACTTCCTCACTGATGATTTTCTCTCGAAGACTCAGAAGAATTTGGGTTGCTCTTATGACAAGTGTTAGTTTCTAACGGAGCAACCAACCAGCTAATGGTTGTGGGGGCGGCTATTTATAGCCTAGGACCATCCCGACATGATTTGACATTAATGCCCTTAAATAATATGACCGTTGGTCTGGATAAGATCGGTGATGTGGCGCAAATTGTGGCAACGGTCGGGACCATCAACTATGAGAGTCGTCATGTCTCTCATATCCCTCACTTGAGGCTTTTGGTAGGATTAGGCTTGGGTTGAGCATCATGAGGAAATTCATTCCGAAGTGTGACCTCGACCCCTTTAATTGTACGGTGTTCCTATGACTCAACTGTGAAGAAAATGAAACAGAGAGAATAAATCTTCACGCTTCAAAGTCTTCGGATCGTTTTTCTTCAGGACACACCAAATTCCTCATCTTTGATATCTTCATGAGGAATATCAATTTCATCGCTATTTCTTCGCGATCAAAGTCTTCAGCAGAAGACCAATTTCTTCAGCCGAAGATATACATTTTTAGGGGTCGATATTCATCGAATATTTCAAACTCCTCAGCGACTTAAACATCCTGTGTACACTCATGAACACAATAGATACTTAACCTATAATTCTTCAAACCACAAAAATCACTAAGGGGCAGTAGATGCACTTACAATTAGCAGTAATTCTAGTTTGAATGAAAAATGTTAAGACTTCATGCTACAATATTTCAAGCTTGGATTTAGCTTATCAGCTTCATCTTTTTATTTGTGATCTAATATTCGTGTCCATCTCCTCGATGGCTTGAGCAACTCGCCAAAATTTGAGTCGTTATAGGGAGAAGTCAGATCCTCTACCAACCCCTCCTTCTCCTCAGGATGCATGGCAAGCTTTGATGGCCCGACCAATGCGAACACTGAGATGCTGCTTCAGATGAAGCAATGTAGGAATCAAGGCTAGCAAGGGAATTTTAAAAACCAGTCGCAGTTCACTTCTCTAAATCATTTCCTTGCAAATCAGCCCAAGACCTTCACATGTTGTTATCTCCCTTCGATGCGGACGATTGGCTCCGTGACGTGAACTAGCATATTGAGTGCAGCAATGTCAAGCCTGAGGACTATGTCAAGTTTGCAACATTCTAGCTGAAAGGTCAGGCACCAGAGTGGTGGAAGCAACTCAAGGATTCTAGAGGTGGCAGTTTGATCAGTTGGGATGAATTTTGCGATGACTTCAGAGCTCATCATATTCCTTCAAGCTTTGGTGAGGGCATGCGTGAGAAGTTCATAAATCTTAAGCAGAGAAGCTTGTCTGTTCATCAGTATAACACTAACTTCAAGAACCTGGGCTGCTATGCTAAGCAGGATGTTCCTGATGAGAAGAGAAAGATTTATCAGTTAATCGGTGGTCTCAAGGAAAATATTTAACTTCCTCTTGCACTACACGCCACCTGAGTTTGATCAGTTCTACAACTTGGTTCTCAAGTCCGAGTCAACTCTACTCAGGGTCGAGAATTCAAGGAAGAGGTTCACAAACTATCATTCGTCTTTGTCCTTATCTCAGATTGTTCCTAAACAACAGAAGTATTGGATTCCTCCTCCTCCGCCTCGTCCTCGTGAGTAGATGATGCAGAATGATGGTCGTGGTTGTTCCCACCCACCCAACCCAGGTTTCCAGCAAATGTTTCACGCACCTAAGTTAGGAGCTCCTCCAGATCACATCAGCCTGCCATCGAAGGTTACTTGTCACAAGTATGGTTAGAAGAGTCAGTACTCCAACGAGTGTACCATCTAGCGGTGTCTTCTACCTCTTTGTCCAATTAGGCCCCCAGGCAATGCAATGGTGAAGCATAATCCCAAGTCAGCAAGAGTGAACATGGTCAATGCAGGTGAAGCAGAGTATTCCTCAGAATTGATCATGGGTAATCCCTTGGTTAATTCAATTCCTGGAAGAATTTTTTTTTATTCAGGTGCATCACATTGTTTCATGTCTAAACATTTACTTACGAAGCATGATTTACCTACACACATTTTACAAAATCATTTTCGTGTGGTATCTCTGTGTATGTGAATGTGTACTCATATGGTGGATCCAGGTGTATCTGTTGAGATGGGTAATTATTCTTTTCCAGCTTCTCGAGTTGTCCTTGGCAATTCAAATGTTGATGTAATTCTTGGCATGGATTTCCTTTCTATGAACAAGGTGTACTTTGATTGTGCAGACAAATAAGTGAAGTTGACTCATCCTTCTAAAGATGGGATCATTTTCGATGCTCGCGATAGCACAATTCATCTATTTTCTCTCAATGAGAAGGGTGAGATCTCAGCCATATCTCAAGTTCTTGTCATTTGTGAGTATCAAGATGTCTTTCCATAAGAATTGCCAGGAATACCTCCTCACCCGCCAGTACAGATTGTGATTGAACTCAAGCCTAGAACTGAAAGGTTTGCAAGCGTCCTTATAAACTTGGTTCCGAAGAGCCCAAATAGTTGAAGAAGCAGCTAAATGAACAAGAACGTATGGGTTTGATCAGACCAACTTCTTGACCTTGGGGTTGTGGTATTCTTTTTGTCAAGAAGAAAGATGACAGGGACTGACTTTGTGTCGATTACCGTCCATTGAACAAGAATACAATCAGGAACAAGTATCCGCTTCCCAACATCAATGAATTGTTTGAGGAATTGAAAGGGGCCAATGGTTTCTCTAAGCTCGATCTTGGAATGGGCTATCATCAAATACGTATTCGTGAAGAAGATATTCCCAAGACTGCTTTTAGGACAAGCTTTGGCTCGTATGAGTACACAATGATGTATTTTGGTCTCGCAAATGCTCCTCCGAATTTCTCTTGCATGAATTATGTCTTCTCTCCCTTCAAGAATGAATTCATCTTGGTGTATCTTGATGACACTCTAGTCTTCTCGGTGACTAAGGAAGAACATGCAGAACATTTCTGGCTTGTGCTTGATAAGCTAAGAGAGCATCAATTCTATGCTAAGTTCTGAAAATGTGAATTTTGGCTCAATGAAGTAGTGTACCTTGGGCATATTATCTCTACCGAGAGCATAAAGGTGGATCCTGAAAAGGTTCAAGCCATTGTGAAGTGGTGGCCTCCCTAGAATGTCAAGTAGCTTCTAGGATTTCTCGGGCTTGCAAGCTATTGTAGAAGATTCATTGAGAACTTCTCCTAGATTGCTAATCCTCTGTCCAACCTTCTTCAAAAGAGCATAAAATATGTATAGACTCCCGAATGTGATTTGTCTTTCCATACACTATAGGAGAAGCTCACCTCAACTCCGCTTCTAACTCATCATAATGATTCCAAGCCATTCCAAGTTTTCTGTGATGCATCTTTGCAAGGTTTTAGTGGTGTTCTTATGCAAGACAGGAAAGTGGTAGCTTATACCTCTTGTCAGTTGAAGCCAAGTGAGAAGAACCCGCCCGACTCATGATCTTGAGTTCGCGGCAGTTGTCCATGCTTTGGTTACTTGGAGAGGCCTCTTGTTGGGAAGACTGGTTGAAGTCTACACCAACCACAAGAGTTTGAAATATATATTCACTCAACCGAATCTCAATCTTCATCAAACACGTTGGGTGGAGCTGATCCAAGATTACAATCCAAGCATTGACTATACTCCTTGCAAAGAAAATGTGATTCGAGATGCTTTGTGCAAAAAGGCTTACTGCAATTATCTCATTCTCGAGCCATTCCAGCCTGATCTTTGTGAGTATTTGCGGAACCTCAACCTTCAAGTAGTTCCTTCAGGGTTTCTTGCCAACCATCAAATTTCTCCTACCTTGGAAGACCAAGTCCACAAAGATCAACTTCTTGATGCTATGGTGAAGAAAGTGAAGATAGGCTTGGCAAAGAGCATTCCAAAGTGTTACTGTGTTGATGACAAAGACACTTTGTTCTTCAAGGACCATCTTGTGGTTCCAAAAGGACAGATCAGAAAAGTTATCATGCATGAGGCCCACGATTCTCTCCCCTTGATATATCCAAGCAGTTCTAAGATGTATTAGGATCTAAAGCAAACCTTCTGATGGAATCGTATGAACCATGAGATTGCTTAGCGTGTGAACGTGTGTGATATGTGTCGCAGAGTGAAGGTAGAACATCAACTTCCAGCAGGTCTTCTTTAGCCTCTGCCTATACCCGAGTGGAAATTTGATCATCTTGAGATGGATTTCATCACTGGGTTTCCTAAGTCCAAGAGGAGCAACGATGCCATCTTTGTGGTCATCGACAAGCTGACTAAAGCTGCCAACTTTCTTCCGGTGAAAGAATCTATTTCGACAGACCAGCTCAGAGAGCTATACACTTCATGGGTAGTTTCTTTGCATGGTGTTCCTAAGCTTATATCTTGAGATCGAGGAAGCATCTTTTCTTCCAAGTTCTGGTATTCCATCCAAAATGCAATGGGCACCAAGGTTTGTTTCCGTACAACCTTCCATCCTCAGACAAGTGGTCAAGTGTAGAGAGTCAATCAAATTCTTGAAGACATGATCATAGTGTGTGTTATCTCTTTTGCTGAATTCTCCCACAACAATAGTTTTCAAGCTAGTTTAGAGAAGGCCCTATTCAAGATTTTCTATGGGAGGAAGTGTCGTACCTTGCTCAATTGGTCTAAAACTGATGAGTGTCAAATTCAGGAGAATGACATGATTATTGAAGCAGAAGAAATGTGCCCTGTCAGTCGGGATAATCTCAAAGCTGTTGAATCCCATTATAAGAGTTACTATGATAGCACGCATCATGACTTGGCATTCCAAATCCATGATTTTGTTTATCTTCAGGTTTCTCCCATGAAGGATACTCAATGATTTGGCATCAAAGCGAACCTTGCACCATGTTTTGTGGGTCCTTTCAAGATTGTTGGCAAAAGAGGTGACCTTGCCTATCAACTCGAGCTCCCTTCAAATTTTTGCTATGTGCATGATGTCTTTTATGTATCTCAGCTCCAGAAGTGTTTCAAGACTCATGAGCACATCGTGCACTTCCAAGAAGTTGATCTTCAAGCATACATTTCTTATCATGAGCATCAAGTTGCTATTCTCAAAGAGACTGAGCACAAGACTCGCAACAAGGCTATCAAATTCTTCAAAGTTAAGTGGTCACACCATTACGATAAAGAAGTCACTTAGGAACATGAGGACCTTCTCCGTTCCGAATATCCTGAGTTTTTTCAATCCTAGATCTCGGGGCGAGATCCTCTTGTAGTGTGGGAGAGTTGTAACAGCGTGAGAGCAACTTTCCAAATCTTGTAACCAATTCCATATATGAACCTTCCAGGTTATGCCTCATGTGGTTTGAGTTAATAATTTTTTCTTCATGACATTCATTTATTCATCATGGCATTATGTCATTCATTTCGTTTGTTCCATCATGATATGTTGAGTGAGTGTGAGTTTTGGTGATTGTGTGGACTGCATCCAAGTTGTACTTCTTTTGTGGAAACCCTCCCTACAATTCTTTTGAACAATATCTCCATCTCTCCTATTTCAACAAATATCATGATATGTAGTCGTGGGTGTTCCTCTATATATGCGTGCACCTCCTAGGGATTCCCCCTTTTCCCTTCCGCCTCCGCCACATCTTCCTCTATCCCTCACCTCCTTCTCCCTCGATCAGAGAACGTGCAGGCAGTGAGATTCAGAGATATTCAGAGAGTTCAGAGAGTAGCAGGAATCGTTTCGGCCGTCGTCATCTTGGTCCTTGCCTCCGAACAGCTACCCCTTCGTGGGAATGATCGTGACAATAATACCAGGGGTAGGAATGAGGGGGCGGAGCCTAGAAAGGGCGTAGTGGATACACCCGGATGTATGAGTTCGGGCCCCACTCGGGAGTGGTAACGACCCTATGTCTCGAGCCTCAGAGGCTAGATTTTTCTTGTAGAATGTGTGATAGTACAAAATGTTGAACCCTTGCTAAGGAGCCCTCGGGTGGCTTATATAGAGTGTGCCCCAACCGACCGAACTTCATTACAAGGGTGAGTAAATGCTAATAACTATGAGATTTACTAGTAATGGCATCTCTAAATGTAGCGTTACTGGTTACACACATCTTCACTGCACTTCACATGATAGTTCAAGTTTGTAACTGTTGCAGTCTCTTCATTGCCCATGCCTTGCTGTAGTCCAAGTGTAGATGCACGACCAACTGAACCGAGGTAGTCTGAGTGACATCATATGAGTCGAGTGAAGACACACTTGTCCGAGTGATATCACGACTGCGTAGGTGACTTCTAGGACGCTGATGTCCGTGTAGGATGTTGGCCAGGCCTACGGATGCAGGTTCGTAGGACTACCACTAATGCACAACCCTGTCAGTAGCCCCCAAATTAGTTGTGGTTTTACTACCAGACTGGAAGGCACTTGCTTGTACCTTCGGCATCTTAGGGGCGCTGAGGTTGTAGCTCGGGGTTACATCACTTGGGCTCTTAGTAAACTTCTACGGAAAGATTCCGAGTGTGGGAGTGTGTCGGTACGCTTCCAACTGGTAATAATTGAATACCTTTCAGAAAGGTAAATTCAATGATTCGGACGATCGCGAGCTTGGGGCTTCGATCATCCAATCGGTGGAGTAGGATGGGTCCCACTCAGACCATGGTGTGGGTGATGTGATTGCCTTCTTGTGTTGTCCAAATGTTTATGCTCCCATGAAAGGACGAGCAATAGGGTATTCAGCTCACCTCATTATGCGCTGTGGATACGAAATCCATTCAGGCAATGAGTGGGGAGTGGATTTTCTGCGATATTTTGAATCGATGGAGCTTGCTGGGAAGCGGAATCAACAACGACGCGAGTAGTGGAAGTAGTGGAGGGGGCCTCGATTATCACGCCTGAAATGTCACTGTCGTGCTACAAAAAAGCTATCACTTAGATCCTGTAGATATTCCTCGTGCAGGAGGAATACTCGATGGGGTATCTTCTTGTAGCATATAAATAGGCTGAGGTAGTGAGGGAAGGAAATCGTGCCACCAGATTTGAGTTGCTCTTGTTCCCTTTCTTGATTCTCACGGTTGCCACCTACGTAGTTCTTCCACCTCGCTCACCCCACCGTGCAGCATGGAGAAAGGCATGGCTGCGAAAGCCGAGCGTTCCAGGAAGGGCTCGCCTTGTTCTTCTTCGAGTGTCGGGATGCTTCCACCAGGATGGATCCACGGCGATTGGATTCCCTCCCAGGTCTCCAAGGATCGAATGCTGGACCAGCAGAGCGAAGGCTTTGTCGTTCCGGGCATCTGGCCATTGCCAGATAAAAGCGAGCTTGAGCCCTCGTCGAGGTCTGACGAGCGGGTGCTCCTCGTCACCCCACGTGGAAAGAGGTTTCTCCTTGCCCCCTGCACCGTTCTTTTCGAGCTTTCCTCGACTTTTTTGGCGCACAGCTTTATCATCATCCCCAATATTATCTCGTACTTAGCTGCTTTCATATCTCCGTGTGAGAATTTACTCAGGTGCTATCTGCACTGGGTATTACTCAAGCAGCTTTTCACATGCCGAGTGATGACAGTGAAAGAGTCTTGTTAGTCGGGGGGGAAAGACACATGTAGTGCAACTCTGCGGTGGTTTAGGAATTCAGCTCAGAGGTAAGAGTAGTTTTCCTCAGATGTCCTTCCCCAATTTGGTGAAGGGTTGTCAAGACTCCTGGTTCTACTGCCATGACGTCCCAATCGGTGAGGGTCAGTCGGGACTTCCGCCTTATTCACCCAAGCGAATTCGGTCCGCTCCCTCACTAACATGTCGAAGGAAGAGATGATAGACGTAGATATGTTATTGATAGCACTAGTTGCTTTGTTGGAGAAGAACATCAATGGGATGGACCTCCTGGAAGTCTTTTTCCAGCGAAAGATCCAGCCTCTGCAGACCAGGGTTCCTCCCATGTGGATGTATAGCGGTCTGGATGATCCGACCCACGTTCATCCGGAGGAGATCGGGGAAGAGCAGCTGGAGGAAAAGCTCAAGGTCATAACACTTGTGCGAGACATTCCCATGGGCACCAGATTGGTCCCGCCCTTCTGAGCAGAGATGCCTCCATATCAGGTAAAGCTTCACAAGCTTGAACCGAATGGATTTTTCTGTTTCTTGTGGTTTTCGTTTGTTCTAACATTGCCGCTCGACGGGCTTTTACAGGACATGTCAGTTCTATCCCAGCGGTTGACCGCGCACACCATCAACGTGGCGAGTGACACTGAGCATTAGGAGGACTCGGAAGGCGAAGAGGACGAAGATGACGATGAGGAGACGGAGGAGAGCGGCGACGAACACGGGGATGAGGTGGTGTCCTCCCGCTCTGATGAAGTCCCACCTGAGACTCGCTCCAAAGCGCAAAAGGACCATGGGGTTTGTATCGGGGACACTAGGACTCTGAAGGTGGTGAAGCCGACTGTGTCGACTATGCCGACCTGCAACTCCAAACGCGGTCGGAGCGAGCCAGAGGTGTCGCCGGAAAATGTTGCCAAACACCCCAAGATCATGACCATGAAACCCCGGAAGGCCGTCCGAGTGATTCTTTTATCGCCTGTCAAGGTATTTCGAGTGATGGTTCGTCTTCTTGTTGTCTTTGTTGCAAGGCTGATACATCGACCGCTTCTCTGGCGTTGAACACCTCCGACGAAGGGCGGACGGATGCCAAAATCTAAAGGTACCCCTTGGGCTTATTTATGTGCCATTCAGGCCTTTAGGATCTAGCCACGTAATGACAAAGAAATGTGTTTGTGGATGTGCGGAGAGCCATGAAATGTGATCGAACTTGATCCTGTTAGTCTTATCGCGGTTGGCGAAGAGTCCAAGCAAGCTGTGACCCCTAGCCGAGTGATTGAGTCCTCAACTACCCAGGTTCAGGTTCCAGAGGCTCGGGAGGCTACTTTGGCTGGAGTGTCACTCGTACCTGGTTCGTTTGTCATGTCGTTGTTTCCTCTAGTGGACCGCAACTTCTTCTAGCTGCACCATATCCCAGAGGATCAAGAGGGAGCATGCAAGGCGGCCCTGGCTCAACTGGAAGTTATCGTTGGGCGGCTAAAAGAAGCGTACGATGCTAGTGAAGCCATGGCAAAGAACATCCGGATGAGTCCTTTTCGTGTACATATGTTTTTGTTTCTCAACTTGATCCCGAGTGGATTTTCTTCGAGGCACACCCACTAGATGCCGTTTTTCAGTGGGAGCGCACCCACTCAGTGTAGTCGCCAAGTCTAATATCGATCAGAGCAGTCGGTGGTAGTCTTAGTTCCTCATATGATTCGAGGAAGGTAGATAGGGTACGGGGCCCTGTTTTCCTCCTCTTATTTTTCTAGTGGAGGCGCGCTGAGAGCACCCACTGGGTGTAGTCCTTGAGGCTACCGTTGACTAGATCGGTCGGCGGTAGTCTTAGAGTTACTATTTCGTATTATGCTTGACTTTTCTTTCTTGATGACAGACTGCCTGTGGGACCGAGGACAATGATGATGCTGTGGAGAAGGAGTTGTGAGCCCTTCGACTGAGCCTTGACACTAAAAAGGCCAAGAGTAAACGTTTGGAATAGGAGAAATGAGTCATTGAAGGTAAACCTTTGATGTCGGACTCGCTAATTATTCGACTATCTTTCCGATCCGACTAAGGTTGTCTTGTTAGATCACCTTTCAAAGAGTGTGAAGAATTCCATTTCTCTAGTTACCATGAAGGAGGCCAGCGAGTAGAGGGATGATAAACTCGCATCGGCCTCGAAAGAAGCCAATCAAAAAATCCAGGCAGCCGAAACCAAGCTCAAGACGGTCGGGACCCTTTTAGAAGAAAATCGGCTTCTGAAGGCCGACGTAGAGAAATCTGCTGCGGAGATCGCTGAGCTAAAATAGCACTACGCTGAGTGTGAGACCAAATTTGCGAAGTTCGTCACAAAGAAAGCTGACCTGGAGCAGTTCACTGAAGACTTCAGCAAGGAATAGTGCAAGAAACTTAAAGGGTATGTTATGCATCTGAATGGTCTCTCGTTAACGCCTTGGAATTTCCGAGTGCTGGTTTCTCATCTTTTTGTTTTCTCACTGAATCCAGCCTTCTCCATTGGTGTTTAAGAAGAGACGACACGAATAGAGAAAGAACTAGACCCGAAGGTAGGGCTCCAGAAGTACAGCGCTGCCTTAGCTCTTCTTAGGCTGGAAGCTCACGTCGACTATGTGTTGGGTTGCTTCAATTGGCTTCAATTGGCCATCGGGGAGATAGATCAAGAGAAAATCCCTGACAACGCACTTCCAAAGTACGCCCAGACCATTGTGAACCGTGTGAAGTCCATCTCCAGAGAACTCTAATCTTGGAAGAAGTCAGCCGCGAGGGCCGGAGCCGACACCCCCCTCTCACTCGTCTGCATCCACTCTAAAGGAGTGGATGAAGAGAAGCTGAAGAATCTCTGGGTCGTCAACATGAAAAGAGCCAAGGTCAAGGACTTCATGGAGATGTTCGTTGCAGCTGCCACCCGAATTGCGGATGGGATCGACCTCGACACCCTCGTGGAAGTAGTGGAATCTTCAGCTTCCGAGTGATGCTTAGAGGAAAAACATTGAGTTTCAATTTGTCTCGGGATGCCGAGTGGTTTTATGTAACCCCAAACTTTGAGCGAGCCTTGAGCTCCCTCTTATGCGCACATTTTGCTAAACTTGGTTATGTTGATCCACATTTGAGTTTGGATCTTATTTGCTTGGTTGTCCTTATTCGAGGTCACTTTTACTCGGTCGAAAGGAGGTTCGTATCCGAGTATTCAAGTGCGTAAGTTAGCTGCAGTCGGGGTTGTTTTTAACTCAGGCGAAAGCTGGTTCAAAGCTGAGCCCCCAAGCATGGAGGTTGTCCGCACTCGGGATTGTTTTTAACTTAGGCGAAAGCTGGTTCGCAGCTAAGCCCCCGAATGTGGAGGTTGTCCTTACTCGGGATTGTTTTTAACTTAGGTTAAAGCTGGTTCACAGCTAAGCCCCCGAGTGTGATGGGTATCCTTACCCGGGATTGTTTTCAACTTAGGCGAAAGCTGGTTCGCAGCTAAGCCCCCGAGTGTGGAGGTTGTCCTTACCCGGGATTGTTTTTAACTTAGGATAAATCTTGTTCGCACCTAAGCCCCCCCGAGTTTGGAGGTTATCCTTGCTCGGGATTGTTTTTAACTTAGACAAAAGCTGGTTCACAGCTAAGCCCCCGAGTGTGGAAGTTGTCCTCACTTGGTATTGTTTTAACTTAGGAGAAAGCTAGTTCGCAGCTAAGCCCCCGAGTGTGGAGGTTATCCTTATTCGGGATTGTTTTTAACTTAGGCGATAGCTGGTTCACAGCTAAGCCCCGGAGTGTGGAAGTTGTCCTCACACGGGATCGTTATGTTCATCTTGGTGATTGAATGAAGAGCTTGCTTCATTCGGAACCGTTTTAACTTAGGTGAAAGTTGGTTCTGGCTAAGTCCCCAACCATGGAGGTTGTCCTTACTCGGGGCCGTTTTTTCATCCTTAGGCGAAAACAATAATTTACCAAGAAATGATCGTTTTCTTCATCTTGGCGACCGGATGAAGAGCATGCTTCATTAAGAATAGTTTTAACTTAGGCGAAAGCTGGTTCGCGGCTATGTCCCCGAGCGTGGAGGTTGTCCTCACTCAGGGCCGGTTTTTGTTCCTTAGGCAAAAACAGGTTTGCTACCAAGAAATGAGTGTTATGTTCATCTTGGTGGATTAATGAAGAGCTTGCTTCATTCGGAACTACTTTAACTTAGGGGTTCTCGGCTAAGTCGCCGAGCATGGAGGTTGTCCTTACTCGGGGCCGATTTTTGTTCCTTAGGCGAAAACAATTCTCTACCAAGAAATGATTGTTCTGTTCATCTTGGCGACCGGATGAAGAGCTTGATTCATTCGGAATAGTTTTAACTTAGGCGAAAGCTGGTTCGCGGCTAAGTCCCCGAGCATGGAGGTTGTTCTCACTTGGGGTCGGTTTTTATTCCTTAGGCAAAAACAGGTTCGATACCAAGAAATGAGTGTTCCGTTCATTTTGGCGGCCGAATGAAGAGCTTGCTTCATTCAGAACCTTTTTAAGTTAGGCGAAAGCTGGTTCACTTCTAAGTCCTCGAGCATGGAGGTTGTCCTTTCTCGGGGCCGGTTTTTGTTCCTTGGGCGAAAATAGGTTCGCTAGCAAGAAATGATTTTTCTGTTCATCTTGGCGACCGAATGAAGAGCTTGCTTCATTAGGAACCATTTTAACTTAGGCGAAAGCTTGTTCGCGGCTAAGTCCCCAAGCCTGGAGGTTGTCCTCACTTGGGGCATGTTTTTGTTCCTTGGGCCAAAACAGGTTCACTACCAAGAAATGATTTACGCCCACTCGGATGTGTTTCACCGGAGTGAGAGGTTTGACCATAGTTGAAGAAAGGGAATATTTTATTCTTCTAACCATTCAAGTTCATTACATGAATGAAATGATATGTTCCAAGTATAGAACTTGCGGAGCAGGTCCACGTTCCAGGTTCTGGACTCTTCAACTCCATTCTCAAGATTGTATAATTGATAATATCCATTGCACAAAACTTTGGAGATGGCATATGGCCCTTGCCACGGAGGTGCCAACTTGTGGGGGTTTTGTTTGTCCAATCGGAGGGTTAAGTCCCCTTCTTGGAACGATCGGCACCTGACTTGCTTTTCATGGTAGCGTCATAGTTCTTGCTAGTACAGTGCGGACCGAATGAGGTCTAGCTCTCTTTCTTCTTCCAAGAGATCCAAACTGTCTTGGCATGCTTCTTTGGCTTTAGCTTCGTTGTACTGCTCCCCTAGGGGGGAGTTATGACGTAAGTCACTCGGCGGAAGAGCTTCTGAACCATACACCATGAAGAAATGAGTATGCTTGGTTGAACGATTCAGAGTCATTCGCATACCCCACAAGATGGATGGTAACTCTTCTACCCATGCGCGTGCAACGTATTTGACATCTCTCATTAGCCGGGGTTTCAATCCCTACAGTATCATACCATTCACCCGTTCGGCCTGCCCATTCGATTGCGTGTGAGCCACGGAGGCGTAATTAATCCAAGTGCCCTCGGAGTGACAAAACTCATGCAACTCGTTCGATTCGAAGTTAGCTCCATTGTTGGTGATGATGTCGTGAGGGACTCCGAATCTGAAGATAATCTGCCGAATGAAGGTGACGACAGTCACTAAATCCAGGCTTTTGATGGGTTTTGCTTTGACCCACTTGGTGAACTTATCCACCACAACTAGCAGGTGGGTCAATCCACTCGTCCCGGTATGCAAAGGGCCAACCATGTCGAGGCCACACACAGAGAATGGCCAAGTGAGCGGAATCGTTTTCAGCACAGGTGAAGGCTTGTGCGGCTGATTTTTATAGAACTGGCATCCAACCCACAGTTCGACCAAGTCTCTTGCTGTCTCGTTGGCTCGGGGCCAATAAAAACTAGTTTGGAAGGCCTTGGCCACCAAGGTCCGAGAGGAAGCGTGATGTCCATAGGTTCCCGAGTGATTCTCGTGCAAGATCTGCAGCCCTTCCTCTAGGGAAATGTACTTTTGGCTGACTCGTGTAACACTCTTCTTGTATAGTTTGTCTCCGAGGACATTGAAAGCTTTAGACCAACGACCTATTTGGCAAGCTTCCTCTTTGTCTTCGGGAAGTTCTTGCCGGGAAAGTAAGCCAGATAAGGCTGAGTCCATTCGGGTGTCATGGCCAGCATCTCATTGATAAGGTCGACCACGGCTGCGACATCAATTTCAGTTTGATTTGATGGGCCTATTGCTTGCGGAGGCTCTTTTGTAAAAGGATCATCTATGACTGACGAGGTGCGCACATGCTCAAGGAACACGCCTTTCGGAACAACTTTCCGAGTGGATTCAATTTTTGCCAATTCATCAGCCGCTTGATTCTTGGCTTGGGGACGTGGTGCAACTCCAACCCTTCGAAGTCCTTCTATAGCTTTCTAGATGCATTGTAGTAGATTGTCATGGCTGGGCTTTGAATGTCCCATTCCTTCAGGACCTGGTTGATGACGAGGTCCGAGTCGCCATAAACAATCAAACTTCGCACACCGAGAGAGATGGCCATGCGGAGTCCGTACAAGAGGGCTTCGTATTCGACCTCATTATTAGATGAGTCAAAGTGGATTTGGAGCACATAGTTTAGTCGGTCTCCCCCAGGGGAGACGAGAATCACTCCAGCCCCTGAACCATGAACCATCCTGGATTCGTCGAAGAACATGGCCCAATGTTCGTGGATGCCTGGAGCTGGCTGCTCTTGTTCTATCCATTCGGCAAGGAGGTCAACCAAGGCGTTAGACTTGATCGCCTTTTTGGCTTCAAACTTGATCTCCAGCAGGAGGAGTTTAATTTCCCATTTAGCCACTCGGCCAGTAGCATCCCTGTTGTGCAGGATTTCCGCCAATGGAGTGTCACTAATGACGGTGACTAAATAATCTTGAAAGTAATGGACTACCGTCTTCACAGTCAGGTAAGTACCGTAAACCATCTTCTAATAATGTGAATACCTCTGCTTGGAGGGAGTCAGTACCTCCGAGATGTAATAAATGGGCCTTTGTACCGTGTACACCTTGCCCGCTTTTTCGCGTTCCATGGTGATAACACTGCTAACCACTTGGCTAGTGGCGACAATGTAGAGGAGTAAGGGCTCATGGCTGCTCGGAGCAGCTAAAATCGGCTAGGTGGACAACAAGGCTTTGATTTGGTCGAAAGCGACTTGTGCTCCGTTTGTCCACTCGAATCTTTCAGATTTCTTCATCAATCAGTAAAGAGGCAGTGCCTTCTTGCCGAGTCTTAAGATAAAGTGGCTCATGGGTGCGAGGCAGACTGTGAGCCTCAACACATCATGGATGCGCTCTGGAAGTCTCATTTGGACTATGGCGCCGATTTTATCGGGGTTGGCATCAATACCTCGTTAGGATTCATGGAAACTGAGTAATTTACCGATCGGCACTCCGAAAGTGCACTTCGCTGGATTGAGCTTGATCCCAAAGCGCGTGAGATTCGTGAAGGTTTCAGCAAGATCGGTCAGGAGGTTGAAACATGACCACGATGTCATGCATGTACGCTTCAACGTTTCGACTGATCTTTTCCTGCACACACTTCTCGATCATGCGTTGAAAACTTGCCCCAACATTTTTGAGGCCGAATGGCATGGTGATGTAGCAAAAACACCCGAATGGGCTGATGAAGGCCGTTTTTATTTCATCACGTCCATACATTCCGATCTGGTGGTACCCGGAGTACGCATCGAGGAACGATAATTGTTCACTTCCAAAAGTTGAATCTACGATCTGATCTATCTGAAGTAAAGAGAAATGGTCTTTCGGGAAGCCCCGATTGAGGTGCCTTAAGTCAATACACATTCGTAGTGAATTGTTCTTCTTAGGCACCATGACCACGTTCGCCAACAACTCGGAGTGGTATACCTCACGGATGAACTGTACAGCTAGGAGACGAGCGATCTGCTTGTCGATTGCCTTGTGCTTCTCCACGGAGGAGCAGCGCAAGTGCTCCTTGACGGTCTTGACTCTGGAGACCACTCGGAGGTAGTGCTCAACCAGTTCCCTGGGAACACCCGACATGTCAGAAGGCTTCCATGTGAAGATGTCGGAGTTCTCAAGGAGGAACTGTATGAGCTCGGTTCCCTATTTATCGCTGAGGGAAGTGGAGATGTTTGTCGCGGAGGCACTCGGGTCAGTCGGTTGGATGTGGCCTGGTTGGTTGCGTTGGTCGATTAAAAAGCGGACTCACTAGTCGAAAATTTGGACATGATCAAGTCAGAAGTGTCCACCGCTTTCTTGTACCCTTCAAGCTCAGCCGCCATGACTTGCTCGTTTGTGATCCGAGAGCCCTGTTGTAGGCATTCTTCGGCGACCTTACGATTGGTGGTCACTGTAATCACGCCTTTCGGCCCTGGCATCTGAAGTTAAAGATATACATAACATGGTCGGGCCATGAAACGCGCGTAGGCAGGCTTACCCAGGATTGTGTGATAGGCGCTTTTGAAGTCGACGACCTCAAAGGTCAGTCTTTCCTTCCTATAATTCTTCTCACCACCAAATACGACATTCAGGGTGATCTGACCGAGTGATTCGGCCTTCTTCCCGGGGATACCCCCGTCAAACTGGGACAATAGAATGTACATTGCTCTGAGTGTGTCGATGTAGATGATGTTGAGGCCGCTCCCGCGGTTCATGAGGACCTTTCACAGTTCTCATGAGACCTTTCTCGATGTAGATGATGTTTCGGCCGGTCCCGCGGTCCATGATGACTTTAAATCGTCTCTTGCTCTTGACATAGCGAAGATCATCCTCATCATTCTTGTCCCCAGAGGGTTCTCTACTTATCTCCTGCCGGAGCAGGCGACAGTCTCGAGCTGTGTGCGTGGTGGGGATGATCTCCCCTTCCTCATCCTTTGTTCCATGGAATGGACACACCTAGTCCATAAGGTGGCTTTGGACTCGGCCTTCTTCTTTCTTGTCCAATATTTCTTCTTCTTCTTCTTAGGCTTGCTTTGGCTCTACCCCAGGATAACAGCTACTTCGGCTTTGTTTCCCTTTTGCTTTTGTTTTTTCCCGGCTATGCCCGACTGAGGGGCTTCACTGGCTCGGCCTTTGCCGATGCGGACGTGGTCTTCTTCTTTGCAATTCGCATATCGATTAGAGATTTCCATTGCCTGACTCAGGGACAGATCCCTCGACTGGCCAAACTTGAGGATGAGCTCCCGGTACCGAGTCCATACTTTGAAAGCACACACGGCCTGATGCTCAGTGACGTTTTCCACCGTGTTGTGCAACGTGGTCAACCATTTGATGTACTGCTGGAGGGTATCATTGCTCTTATGGACACAGTGTCGTAGCACGGTTAAACTGCCTGGGCGCTTGTACGTGCCCTCGAATGTTTTGACAAAAACTCGGGCTAAATCTCCCCACGCGTGGATACTACTTGAGAGAAGATGGTTGAGCCATGCCCTAGCTGACCCCTCAAGCATGAGGGGTGGATGCTTCATTGCCACGAAGTCGTCACCGCCACCTCTCTGGACGGCCACTCGGTAATCCTCGAGCCAAGTCTCTGGCTTGTACTCACCGTTGAACTTGCCTATCCCCGTGGGCAATTGGTAATTGGAGGGGATCTCCGCTTCATGGATGTTCCAGCTGAAGTACTCGAGGACAGATACTCCACGATGTGCAGGTCGACCATGTTTTGCATGATAATGGATCTCTCATTGAGCCGGGGGGCGGTAGCCCTCATCCCCATGACCCCTGTGTTGATTAGGGCTTGGCCTACGGTCATGGGCCCGGTGTACGAGTGAACCACTCGTCGCAGGAGGTGTTCTGCTATGAACCGATAATCATGCCACCGATTTTCGTGCGTGCCTCTTGGAAGAGGAGGAGATCTTTGACGTCTTCCGAGTGCATGCGGGCCGTGACCCGACTACACTGTGTCCGCGTGGACGGATCTGCTATTGATACGATGTTGGGACTATGACACCGCAGAGCTTTGCTGCATGGCGGTCTTCAGCAGAGCCTGGATGTGCCGAATGCCTTCACCGGACGCAAACTCACTCGGCTGGATGGACTCAGTAATCCGAGTGGCAGCGGCCAAATTCAGCAGAGGTGTTCGAATCACCTCAATATGGAGAGGGCACTTGTTCGAAAATAGCTCACAACGATTGCGTCTGGGGCCGGGCTGATCCCTCGTGGCCCGAGCGTTGAGTGACTGCGAGAGCCGCTCGAGCCGCTCGTGCTCGGCGAAAGTGGCCTAACGCGCGTTCTCCAGCGTTATCTATTCTCGAGTGTTCCCAGTGACAGGGTGCGAAAAACTTGCTCGCTCCTTTGCTCAAGTTCTTCCTCCTGCTACTCTGGGAGTGGATGCGGAACATGGTGGTTGTCATCACCGTGGCAACGCTCCCCACCATCACTCCCAGGAGAATTCTCCGGATGAATCCAGGACCATGATACATCTCCGTCGTATCTATAATTTTTGATTGTTTCATGCCAATATTCTACAACTTTCATATACTTTTGACAAGTTTTTATACTATTTTTTGGGACTAACATAGTGATACAGTGCCAAGTGCTAGTTCATGTTTGTTGCATGTTTTTTGTTTTGTAGATTATCCATACCAAAAGAAATCCAAACGCAATAAAATACCTACGGGGACTTTTTTTTGGAATATTTATGATTTTTGGAAAGAAGAATCAACGCGAAACGATGCCCGAGGGGGTCACGAGCCCCCTATCCGCGACCTGGGGGTGGGGCCACGCCTGGCAGGCTTGTGACCAATCCCTATGGTGGTTGGGGCCCTTCTCTCGCCACCAGAAAGATAATATCCGGAAGAAAATTGTGTTAAAATTTCATCCCAATCGGAGTTACGGATCTCCGGGAATTTAAGAAACGGTGAAAGGCAGAATCTGAGAGCGCAGAAACAGAAGGACACAGAGAGAGAGATCCAATCTCGGAGGGGCTCTCACCCATCCGCCGCCATGGAGACCATGGACGAGAGGGGAAACCCTTCTCCCATCTAGGTAGGAGGTCAAGGAAGAATAATAAGAAGGGGGGCTCTCTCCCCCTCTCCCCCGGCGGCGCCGGAACGATGCCCGGGACAACATCGTGTGACGGCGATCTACACCAACACCTCCGTCATCTTCACCAACACCTCCATCACCTTCCCCCATATATATTCAACGGTCTACTCTCCCACAACCCGCTGTACCCTCTACTTGAACATGGTGCTTTATGCTCCATATTATTATCCAATGATGTGTTGCCATCCTATGATGTCTGAGTAGATTTTCATTGTCCTATCGGTGATTGATGAATTGATATGATTGGTTTAATTTGCTTGTGGTTATGTTGCTGTTCTTTTGTGCCCGTCATATGAGCGCGCGCGTGGATCACACCATAGGGTTAGTTGTATGTTGATAGGACTATGTATTGGAGGGCAAGGGTGACAGAAGCTTCAGCATTGCATAGAAATTGATGCATACGGGATTGAAGGGGGACCAATATATCTTATTGCTATGGTTGGGTTTTACCTTAATGAACGTTAGTAGTTGCGGATGCTTGCTAATAGTTCCAATCATAAGTGCATACAATTCCAAGTAAGGGATGACATGCTAGCAGTGGCCTCTCCCTCATAAAACTTGCTATCGGTCTAGTAACGTAGTCAATTGCTTAGGGACAATTCCGCAACTCCTACCACCACTTTTCCACACTCGTTAAACTAGCGTAATTGTTCCTTTATCTAACCAGCCCCTAGTTTTTATTTGCGTGTTCTTTCTTTTCTTGCAAGCCTTTCATGTCTCTCCTACAAAGTACTTCAAGTTTCATACTTGTTCTAGGTAAAGCGAACGTAAAGTGTGCGTAGAGTTGTATCGATGGTCGATAGAACTTGAGGGAATATTTGTCCTACCTTTAGCTCCTCGTTGGGTTCGACACTCTTACTTATCGAGCAAGGCTACAATTGATCTCCTATACTTGTGGGTTATGAAGACCTTTTTCTCGCCCATTGCCGGGGAGCAATAGCGTGGGGTGAATATTCTCATGTGTGCTTGTTTTCTTTATCACTAAGTAGATTTATTTGCTGTTCTTAGTTGTTCTCTATCTTTAGTTATGGATATGGAACACGAAATACGAAAAAAATTAGGTGTACTTGCTACTCATGGAGATGGGGAATCTCCTAAAACCCTCGATGCTCATTATGTGGAAAATATTATGCACTTCTTTAATAATCCTGAGAAAACCCCATTAAATTATATAATGGGATACACGTTGGATCAACGTGAATACTTTAGGGATTATCTCTTGACTCAAAAAGGGAAACTATTATGGGATCAAATTCATATGTTGAAATGGTATGTTTGGGAGCTATGCTCGAGATATGATATTACTTGTTGCTCTAGGATGAAGGCTAAACACATTCCCTTTTCTTGCAAATTTAATGCTAATGAAACCTTGGCTTCTTATTTTAATGGTATATATGATTACTATGATGTGGAGCAAATAGAAGAGTTTGTTGCTTTGATGGGTGCTTATGAAATTGAAGCTCTGTTTAAAGGGTGTGATGATAATGATCATGCTGCTTACCGATCTGAAAATTTGGTTATGCTTCGTTATTGTTATACTCATTATGATTTTTGGGAAGAAGAATCGATGCGAAACTAATATTTTGAAGAGACTAATATTTTGCAGGAAACTATGGAAGAAGAAAATGCTGAAACTGTGAGCTCATTGGATGAAAAAGATGATGAGGAGAGCGAAGAACAAATGGAGGAAGAGCGGACTAGCTACCCGTGCCCACCTTCTAATGAGAGTAACTCTTCAACTCATACATTGTTTAATTCCCCTTTGTTTTTACCGAAGGATGAATGCTATGTTGATTGCTATGATCCCTTGGATTCATTTGAAATATCCCTTTTTGATGAACTTGATGCTTTCTATGCTTGTGGACATGATGCCAATATGAATGATGCTTATGAAGATGAACTTGCTATAGTTCCTTATGTTAAACATGAAATTGTTGCTATCGCACCCACTTATGATAGTTCTATTAACTTTTTGAACTCTCCCAACTACACTATATCAGAGAAGTTTGCCCTTATTTGGGATTACATAGATGGGTTGCCTTCTACTATTACACGTGATGGTTTTGATGAATATAATATGCATGTGTGCTTGCTGCTCCTACTTGCAATTATTATGAGAGAGGAACAACATCTCCACCTCTCTATGTTTCCAATACGATAAAATTGCAAGAAACTGCTTATGCTATGTATTGGCCTTTACTTGATGTGCATGAATTGTTCTTTTATGACATACCAATGCATCGGAAGAGAGTTAGACTTTGTCATTGCATGATATATGTTACCTTGTTCTCACTATTAAATTACAAATCATTGTTAATTAAAATTGGCTTTGATATACCTTGGGATCCGGGTGGATCCATTACTTGAGCACTTTATGCCTAGCTTAATGGCATTAAAGAAAGCGCTGCTTGGGAGACAACTTGGAAGTTTTAGAGAGTCATTTATTTCTGTTGAGTGCTATTATATAGTTTAAAAACAAAAAAATATAGAGGGGAACTTCAATTTTTCAAAAAAGAGAAGCGATTGAAAGGTGATGCATTGCGGAAGTAAGGGTCGACCTTAAACACTTGTGTTCATGCTCATGGAAACAATGTAGATTTTTTCCTGGAAGTTTCTCGCAAAAATAATTACCCCCCTGTACAATTCCATTGTATTATAAAAATAATGTGCCAAGTAAAGCCTTTATGGTTAGTTTGGTTGATAGTTGTTTGATCATGCTGAAAAAGACAGAAACTTTGTGCTCACGAATTTATTTTTAATTCCTATCGAGACAGAGATTTTGAGTTGATTCTTTTTGCTGATGATTGATATGAAAATTGCCCTAATGTTCATAATTTTTCAGAATTTTTGGAGTATCAGAAGTACGGTAAATGTTCAGATTACTACAGTTTGTTCTGTTTTTGACAGATTCTGTTTTCTTTGCATTGTTCTCTTATTTTGATGAATCTATGGGTAGTATCGGGGGTATGAACCATGGTTAAGTTGCGTTACAGTAGATATAATGCTAATATGAATTTGGAACGAGTTCACAACAGTACTTAAAGTGGTGATTTACTTTATTATACTAACGGATCTCACAAAGGTTTTGTTGAGTTTTGTGTGATTGAATTTTTCAAGTTTTGGGTTAGACCAGATGGATGAAGGAATAAGGAGAGGCAAGAGCCTAAGCTTGGGGATGCCCAAGGCACCCCAAGGTAATATTCAAGGAATACTCAAGCATCTAAGCTTGGGGATGCCCCGGAAGGCATCCCCTCTTTCGTCTACAATCCTTCGGTAATTTTACTCGGAGCTATATTTTTATTCGTCACATGATATGTGCAAATACTTGGAGCGTCTTTTGTGTTTATTTTTCCTTTTTCTTTTATGCACCATGCTGGTATGAGATAGTCCTTGGTTGATTTATAGAATGCTCTTTGCACTTCACTTATATGTTTTGAGCATGCTTTGTTGAATGCTTCATGTGCTTCACTTATATCATTTGAAGTTTGGATTGCCTGTTTCCCTACACATAGAAAACCGCCATTTGTAGAAGGCTCTTTTGCTTCACTTATCTTTTTTCAAGCGGGCCATATATTTTGTAGAAAGAATTAAACTCTCATGCTTCACTTATACCTATTTAGAGAGTTAACAGGAGTTGGTGATTCACATGGTTAGTCATAAAATCCTACATAAAACTTGTAGATCATTGAATATGATATGTTTGATTCCTTGCAATAGTTTTGCGACATGAAGATGTGATATTAGAGTAATGCTAGTGAGTAATTGTGTATTCGTAGAAATACTTTTGTTAAGGTATGTGATTCCTGTAGCATGCACGTATGGTAAACCGTTATGTGACGAGGTCGGAGCATGATTTATTTATTGATTGTCATCCTTTGTGTGGAGGTCGGGATCGCGCCATGGTTAACTCCTACCAACCTTTCCCCTAGGAGCATGCGTGTAGTACCTTGTTTCGATGACTAATATACTTTTGCAATAAGTATGTGAGTTCTTAATGACTAATGTTGAGTCCATGGATTATACGCACTCTCACCCTTCCACCATTGCTAGCCTCTCTAGTACCGCGCAACTTTCACCGGTGCATTACACCCACCATATACCCTTCCTCAAAACAGCCACCATACCTACCTATTATGGAATTTTTATAGCCATTCTGAGATATATTGCCATGCAACTTCCATCGTTCCATTTATTATCACATGCACCATCATTCCATATTGCTTTGCATGATCGTAAGATAGCTAGCTTGATGTTTTCATGGCTTGTCCGTTTTTTGATGTCATTGCTACGCTAGATCATTGCACATCCCGGTACACCACCGGAGGCATTCATATAGAGTCATATTTTTTTCTAAATATCGAGTTGTAAGTAAATAAAAGTGTGATGATCATCATTATTAGAGCATTGTCCCATGTGAGGAAGTAATAAAAGAGGCCAATGAAGCCCAAATAAAAAAAGAGGCCAAAGAAGCCCACCAAAAAAAAGAAAATAATAATAAGAAAAATGAGAGAAAAGGGAGAAGGGACAATGCTACTATCCTTTACCACACTTGTGCTTCAAAGTAGCACCATGATCTTCATGATAGATAGTCTCCTATGTTGTCACTTTCATATACTAGTGGGACATTTTCGTTATAGAACTTGGCTTGTATATTCCAATGATGGGCTTCCTCAAATTCCCCTAGGTCTTCGTGAGCAAGCGAGTTGGATGCACACCCACTAGTTTCTTTTTGAGCTTTCATACACTTATAGCTCTTGTGCATCTCGTGCATGGCAATCCCTAGTCACTCACATTGATATCTATTGATGGGCATCTCCAAAGCCCGTTGATACGCCTAGTTGATGTGAGACTATCTCCTCCTTTTTGTCTTCTCCACAACCACCATTTTATATTCCACCTATAGTGTTATGTCCATGGCTCACGCTCATGTATTGCGTGAAAGCTGAAAAAGTTTGATAATACTAAAGTATGAAACAATTGCTTGACTAAAACCGAGGTTGTGCATGATTTAAATACGTTGTGTGGGGGAAGATGGAGCATAGCCAGACTATATGATTTTGTAGGGATAACTTTCTTTGGCCATGATATTTTGAGAAGACATGATTGCTTTGTTAGTATGCTTGAAATATTATTGTCTTTGTATCAAATGATAGACTATTGCTTCGAATCACTCGTGTTTTAGTACTCATGCCATGATTAGATTATATGATCAAGATTATGCTAGGTAGCATTCCACATCAAAAATTATCTTTTTTATCATTGACCTGCTCAAGGACGAGCAAGAATTAAGCTTGGGGATGCTGATACGTCTCCGTCGTATCTCTAATTTTTGGTTGTTTCATGCCAATATTCTACAACTTTCATATACTTTTGGCAGCTTTTTATACTATTTTTTGGGAGTAACATATTAATGTAGTGCCCAGTGCTAGTTCCTGACTGTTGCTTTTTTTTGTTTCACAGATTATCCATACCAAACGAAGCCCAAACGCAATAAAAAACCTACAGGGATTTTTTTGGAATATTTATGATTTTTGGGAAGAAGAATCAACGCGAAACGATGCCCGAGGGGGTCACAAGCCCCCTAGCCGCGACCTAGGGGTGGGGCCACTCCTGGCAGGCTTGACCAATGCCTAAGGTGGTTGGGGCCATTCTTTCTCCGCTAGAAATATAATATGCGGAAGAAACTCGTGTTAAAATTTCAGCCCAATCGGAGTTACGGATCTCCGGGAATTTAAGAAACGGTGAAAGGCAGAATCTGAGAGCGCGGAAACAAAAGGACACAGAGAGAGCGATCCAATCTCGGAGGGGCTCTCGCCCCTCCGCGACCATGGAGACCATGGACCAGAGGGGAAACCCTTCTCCCATCTAGGGAGGAGGTCAAGGAAGAATAATAAGAAGGGGGGCTCTCTCCCCCTCTCCCCCGTCGGCGCCGGAACGCCGTCTGGGACATCCTCGTGTGATGGCGATCTACACCAACACCTCCGTCATCTTCACCAAAACTTCCATCACCTTCCCCCATATATATTCAACGGTCTACTCTCCCGCAACCCGCTGTACCTCTACTTGAACATGGTGCTTTATGCTTCGTATAATTATCCAATGATGTGTTGCCATCCTATGATGTCTGAGTAGATTTTCGTTGTCCTATCGGTGATTGATGAATTGATATGATTGGCTTAATTTGCTTGTGGATATGTTGCTGTCCTTTGGTGCCCATCATATGAGCGCGCGCATGGATCACACCATAAGGTTAGTTGTATGTTGATAGGACTATTTATTGGAGGGAAAGGGTGACAGAAGTTTCAGCCTTGCATAGAAATTGATTCATACGGGATTGAAGGGGGACCAATATATCTTATTGCTATGGTTGGGTTTTACCTTAATGAACGTTAGTAGTTGCGGATGCTTGCTAATAGTTCCAATCATAAGTGCATAGAATTCCAAGTAAGGGATGACATGCTAGCAGTGGCCTCTCCCACATAAAACTTGCTATCGGTCTAGTAACGTAGTCAATTTCTTAGGGACAATTCCGCAACTCCTACCACCACTTTTACAAACTCGTTAAACTAACGTAATTGTTCCTTTATCTAACCAGCCCCTAGTTTTTATTTGCGTGTTCTTTCTTTTCTTGCAAGCCTTTCCTGTCTCTCCTACAAAGTACTTCTAGTTTCGTATTGGTTCTAGTTAAAGCGAGCGTAAAGTGTGCGTAGAGTTGTATCGATGGTCGATAGAACTTGAGGGAATATTTGTCCTACCTTTAGCTCCTCGTTGGGTTCGACACTCTTACTTATCGAGAAAGGCTATAATTGATCCCCTAAACTTTTGGGTTATCAGGCCACCTCCCCTGGTTGTGTCAGCGATCTAGACATCAACAACGTCTCCAGTGCTTTCACAGCCAGAGTCACCGACAGATTCATTGCTCGATGACTGGAAGAGGCTGACGGTGGACTCATGATCATTGACCATAGCCACCCGCCCCGAAATGGCTGGTGGGACATGGCATGCTTGATCCACCGCTACAACCACGAGCGCCCAGAGTGCTTGCGATGAATTGCCGCGGGCATGGGGGTACTGAGTGGGATGGCACGAATGGCTATCGGATCAGGGCCCGGTGTGCAACTGCTCTGAAATGCGACATACCTAGAACAGGGAGGGCAGCGGTTTCCAGTGGCGCATCCTACAGCCACGCTGATTCGTCGACGGCAAAGCTGAGGAAGCCGAAGAGGAACTCTCCGCTGAGTGGCATCATGGTAACGAAAAACGTAAAACACCTCCTATGCCAGATTTGCTAGACGGGAAGCCCCAGGGTGGGTGCCAATTGTCGTGGGAATGAACGTGACAAAAATACCACGGGCACAAATGAGGAGCGGAGCCTAGCTAGGGCGTAGTGGATACACTCGGAAGTACCAGTTCGAGCCCCACTCGGGAGTGGTAATGACCCTACGTCTCGAGCCTCGGAGGTTGGTTTTTGCTTATAGAATGTGTGATAGTAGAGAATGTTCAACCCTTGCTAAGGAGCCCAGTGGTGGCTTATATAGAGTGCACCACGACCGAACAAGGGCGAGTAAATGCTAATAACTACGAGAGTTACTAATAACTGCAGCTCTAACTCATGGGTTACTAGTAATGCACGTCGTCACTGCACTTCGCGTGATAGTTCAAGTCTATAGCCGTTGAAGTCTCTTCGTTGCTCATGCCTTGCCGCAGTACAAGTGTAGAGGCACGTGTGACTGAAACGAGATAGTTCGAGTAACGTCATATTAGCCGAGTGAAGATACACATCACTAGTGGGGACAGGGCCTATAGCCCCGGCACGTAAGGGGCTTTAGTCCCGGTTCACCAACCGAGACTAATGGGGCGGGACTAAAGGCCTAACCTTTAGTCCCGGCCCTATTCCAAGCCGGGACCAAAGGTGCTCCACGTGGGCGCCTC
Organism: Hordeum vulgare subsp. vulgare; assembly: GCF_904849725.1. Lineage (NCBI taxonomy): Eukaryota > Viridiplantae > Streptophyta > Magnoliopsida > Poales > Poaceae > Hordeum > Hordeum vulgare. Next base: position 344,971,273 of record NC_058524.1, on the reverse strand, counting down.
GGAGCGCCCTCAGGGGCAGGCCCTTTAGTCCCGGGTCTTAACACGGACCGGGACTAAAGAGTTTCTGCAGATTTTGTTTATTTTAGGGTTTTAGGGTTTAGGTCTTCGGGAGATTAACGTGATGCCTCGTTTGGTGTTCGAGAATTAGTTTTCATATAATTCTAAATAGAAATAATTATGCATATATATATATATAAGATTAACTTCTCTTACAAGCGAGCATATATATACAATTATATGAGGATCTGAATTATCGGGACTAGAGCCCGTCTATTCGATTACATGGACCAACATCAGTAATGGCCCCTAGCTACACTAAATCGTCCTTTGTCATCTATAGACTTTCTCGATCGATTACCTTCTGAGAAATTGCATTGAGGAATGCACATACCTTCACAATTTCCAGGCGAACATTTTCCGGTAGAATTCCCCTCAATGCAACCGGAAGCAATTGCGTCATAAGCACGTGGCAGTCATGAGACTTCAGGTTTTGGAATTTTTTGTCTTTCATATTTACGATTCCCTTTATATTCAACGAGAAGCCAGTCGGGACCTTGATACTGAAAAGGAATTCAAAGAAGATTTCCTTGTCTTCCTTAGTAAGAGCGTAGCTGGCACGCCCTTGAAACTGCCCTGGATGCATGCCATCTCTTCCTTTATGACGTTCCTGGTCCTCCCGTGCTTCCGGTGTATCTTTTGACTTCCCATACATGCCGAGGAAGCCTAGAATATTCATGCAGAGATTCTTCGTCAGGTGCATCACGTCGATTGCCGAGCGGACCTCATGGACTTCCCAGTAGGGTAGCTCCCAAAATATAGATTTCTTCTTCCACATGGGTACGCGCTTATCAGGGCCGTTAGGAACAGGTTGGCTGCCAGGATCCTTTCCAAATATTACTTTTAAATCTTTGACCATATCAAATACTTCAGCACCAGTACGGATGACAGGCTTCCCCCGGGGTTCTGCCTTGCCATTGAAATGCTTGCCTTTTTTCTTTAAGGGATGCTTGGGCGGAAGAAAACGATGATTGTACGGGTACACATTCTTCCTACATTTGTCCAGATATATACTTTCTGTCTGATCCAAACAGTGCGTGCATGCATTGTATCCCTTGTTTGACTGTCCTGAAATGTTACTAAGAGCAGGCCAATCATTGATAGTTACGAAAAGCAACGCTCGAAGGTCAAATTCCTCTTGTTTGTGCTCGTCCCACACACGTACACCTGGTTCGGCCCACAGCTGTAAAAGTTCATCAACTAATGGCCTTAGGTACACATCAATATCGTTGCCGGGTTGCTTTGGACCTTGGATAAGAACTGGCATCATAATGAACTTCCGCTTCATGCACAACCAAGGAGGAAGGTTGTAGATACATAGAGTAACGGGCCAGGTGCTGTGACTGCAACTCTGCTCCCCAAAAGGATTCATGCCATCTGTACTCAGACCTAACCATAAGTTCCTTGCGTCAGCTGCAAATCTCGGGAACTCTCTCTCGATTTTTCTCCACTGCCGACAATCAGCGGTGTGCCTCAACTTATCGTCTTTCATACGATCTTCCATGTGCCATCGCAACAACTTCGCATGATCTTTATTTCTGAACAGACGTTTCAACCATGGTATTATAGGAGCATACCACATCACCTTGGCAGGAACCCTCTTCCTGGGTGGCTTGCCCTCAATATCACCAGGGTCATCTTTTCTGATCTTATACCACAATGCAGTGAATACCGGGCATTTATCCATATTCTCGTACTTCTCACCGCGGTAGAGGATGCAGTCATTAGGGCATGCATGTATCTTCTGCAGGTCTAATCCTACAGGGCAGACAAGCTTCTTTGCTGCGTACGTGCTGGCGGGCAATTCGTTCTTTCTTGGAAGCATCTTCTTCATCAGTACCAGCAACTTTTCGAATGATGAGTCAGTCACACCAGTCTCTGCCTTCCACTTCAGCAATTCCAGTGTGCTACCCAACTTCTTCTGGCCATCTTCACAAGTTGGGTACAACAATTTTTTGTGGTCCCATAACATCTGCTCGAACTGCAACCTCTCCTTTTCGGTGTCGCAACCTCGCCGTGCATCAGAAATGACCCGGCCAAGATCATTAGCGGGCTCATCTAGTTCCCGTTCTTCATATTGATCTTCTTCTTCATTGTCTTCCATTGCGGTATCAGCATACTCAGGGAACATAGGTCGGTAGTTGTCATCATCGTTCTCTTCTTCTTCATCGTCGTCTTCCATCATAACCCCTCTTTCCCCGTGCTTGGTCCAAACATTATAGCCCGACATAAAACCGGACCGAAGGAGGTGGCTCTGAATGACTCTTGAGGAAGTGTAATCCTTCTCATTCCGACATTCAACACATGGACAAAACATATAGCCACCACCATGCTTGTTCGCATCGGCCGCATCTCGAAAAGAATGCACGCCTTCTCTGTAAGCGGCTGTGTATCGATCACCGCACATCCATGGATGGCTCATCTGCATTATACGACAGTATATCAAATACAATCACGATCCTAGAAATTAGTACCACACAGTCTAAACGAGGAAATATAGTTGCTAACCTTTTAAAATAAGTAGAAATAAAGAGGAAGAGGTTTAAGCGTGGCTCGGGCATCTCATATCGTAGTTGTGTTCGGTGAACTGAAGCGGCATCGCTCTAACACACATTTCAACAAACACCTCTAGTGCATAAAAAAAATGGAGAGCTAGCACACACCCACACTCTTCCATCCATGAAGAATTCAAGGAAGAGGGGAGAGGGGGGCTATGCTATATATAGGCAAAGGACTTTAGTCCCGGTTTGAGACACAAACCAGGACTAAAGGTGGCGCACATGCGGGCTGCACACCGCGTAGCCCTTTAGTCCCGGTTTGAGACACAAACCGGGACTAAAGGCTCCTTACGGGCCGGGACCAAAGCCTCGTGGGCGGCATTGCGATTTGGGGCGACGTGGTCGGGCCTTTTGTCCCGGCCCAGAGGGAGGATGATTTGCTGCACACCGATTCTCATTGACATACCACAGTATTTATACATGTACAAGGGAGAGGATAAGCTGCACTAACTGCCCTAACAAACCCGAGCTAGAAGGAGGGGAGTGGCGAGTGCTGCAGCTGATCCTGCGCATGCAATAACAGACGGCGACCGGGCTCGGTCGTGGAGGAGAAGCGCGCGCATGCATGCATGCCGTTGGAGTACTGGTCACGTATGCATGCAGGTCGTGGAAGTGCTGTTCAACACCCCCCCCCCCCCCGCGGACGAAGCGGCGGCTAAGACGTAGAGGCTGGAGCGGAAATCTTCGAAGACCGTCGCGGGCGGCCCCTTGGTCATGACGTCGGCGAATTGCTGGGAGGTGGGGACATGAAGAACGCGAACATCCCCGAGCGCAACCTTCTCCCTGACGAAGTGGATGTCGAGTTCGATATGTTTGGTCCGCCGATGATGATCCGGGTTAGCGCACAGGTAGACAGCGGAGACGTTGTCGCAGTAGACAACGGTGGCGCGGCAAACAGTATAGTGTAGTTCGCCAAGGAGCTGCCGGAGCTAGGAGCATTCGGCCACAGCATTAACTACGGCACGTACTCGGCTTCGGCACTTGATCGGGACACCGACGGTTGGGGCTTGGAGGACCAGGAGATGAGCGAGGAGCCGACGTAGACGCAGTAGCCGGAGGTAGAGCGCCGAGTGTCATGGCAGCCTACCCAATCCGCATCGGAGTAGGCGACGATGTCGAGCGAAGGAGAGTCGTGGATGGTGAGCCCCATGGATGGGGTGCCGCAAATGTACAGCAAAACCCGCTTGACCAGAGCCCAGTGCACGTCCCGCGGCGCGTGCATGTGCAACCAAACCTGTTGAACGGCGTAGGTCAGGTCGGGGCGGGTGAGCGTCCAGTATTGAAGTGCGCCGACGATGCTGCGGTAGAACAAGCCATCAGGAAGAGGGGACCCGTCGGTCGCCGAGGTCTTCGCGTTGGTGTCGACGGGAGTAGGAGCAGGCCGGCAGTTGTCCATGCCGGCGCGCTCGAGAAGCTCGCGGACATACTTCTGCTGGCACAGGAAGAATCCATCGGGACGTCGCGTGACTTCGATGCCGAGGAAGTAGCGAAGAGGGCCCAAGTCCTTGAGCGCGAACTCGCTGCGAAGAAGGCCGACGAGGTGACGAAGCAGGCGTTTGCTGGAGGCGGTGAGGACAATGTCGTCGACGTAGAGCAGAAGATACGCCATGTCACCACAGTGGTTGTAGACGAACAGGGAGGCGTCGGAGCGGGTGGAGACGAAACCGAGCCGGACGAGGAAGCCGTCGATCCGCTGGTACCACGCGCGCGGGGCCTGTTTGAGCCCGTAGAGCGAGCGTGAGAGGAGGAAGACAGCATCAGGTTGAGCGGCGTCGACGAAGCCAGCAGGTTGCTCACAGAGGACACGTTCGGCGAGGTGGCCATGGAGGAACGCATTAGATACGTCGAGCTGGTGCACCGCCCAGCCACGCGAGACGGCCAGGTGCAAGACGCAGCGAATGGTGCCGGGCTTGAGGACGGGCGCAAAGGTGTCCGTGAAGTCGACGCCGGCACGCTGGCGGAACCCCCGGACGACCCAACGGGCTTTGTAGCGGTCGAGTGTGCCGTCAGCGCGAAGTTTGCGACGGAACACCCGACGGCCACTGATCACATTGGCACCACGGGGGCGTGGCACGAGACTCCAGGTGTTGTTCCGAAGTAGCGCGTCGAACTGCTCGCGCATGGCGGCATGCCAACGAGGATCACGCAGGGCGGCATGAATGGAGGACGACACGTCGTCAGTGGCGAAGGGAGCGGTCGATGCAGCGAGGACGTAGTCGGCTGCGGAGTACAGTTGACTGGGGCGACGGATACCCGCGCGAGCACGGGTGAGGACGCCAGCCCCCCGGGAGGGTTAGCAGGGGCGCCCGAGCCGGCAGGTGATGCGGGAGCAGCAGCCCCCCCGGAGCGGGAGCGGGGACGTTCGAGGTGTCGGCGACCGGTGGAGCCGCCAGGTCGTCAGCAGGAAGCAGACGAGAGGACGGCGGCGAGGGGACTACTAGGGAGGATCCCATCGGTGACGCAGGGTTCCCACTGGGCGCGGGAGACGCGGCGGGCGTGGCGAGCGCAGGAGCAGGTGATGGCGGAGGAGCTCGTCGGGGCAGAGGGCGCGGGTGCGGGGCGGGGACCGGCAGGAGCACCGGAACGCGCAACGGCAACGACGGCGGCGGGGAGCCGACGGAAGAGACCTGCTTAAGAGGGAAAACACTTTCGTCAAAGTAAACGTGCCAGGAGACGATCACGCGATTGGAGACGGGATCGTAGCAGCGATAGCCCTTGGTGTTAGTAGGGTAGCCGAAGAAGACACAGGGAATGGATCTAGGGGCCAATTTGTGGGGGGTGGTGGCGGTGATGTTGGGGTAGCAGTGGCAGCCAAAAACACGCAGGGCATCGTAGAAAGGAGGGTGACCGAAAAGGAGATGGTGGAGAGAGAAGTTGCTGCTGGGACGGCAGGGTCGAATATTCAGGAGGTGCGTGGAGGTGGCGAGAGCCTCGGGCCAGAAGCAAGTGGGGACGCCGGCGTGGAACAGGAGGGTGCGGACACCCTCGTTAAGGGTGCGAAGAGCCCGTTCGGCGCGGCCGTTCTGCTGCGACGTGTATGGACAGGTGAGGCGCAGAATGGAGCCGTGAGCGGCAAGCAGACGATGAACGCCAGCGTTGTCGAACTCGCGGCCGTTGTCGGTCTGGAGACCGAGCACGGTGTGCCCGAACTGGGTGCGAACGAACGTGAGGAAGGAGGTAAGAACGGCGAGCACATCAGACTTGCGGCGGAGGGGGAACGTCCAAGCATAATGAGAAAAATCGTCGAGGAGCACCAAGTAATACTCAAAACCGGAATAACTCTTTATTGGAGATGTCCATACATCACAATGCAGAAGTTCAAAAGGAAAAGTAGCAACGGTGGAAGAAGAAGAAAAGGGCAGGCGTGTGTGCTTGCCAAGGCGACAGGACGAGCAAGAGTGTGAGGCTGTCTTATTACAATCGTAAGGGAAAAAAACGAGAGACCTGGTGTAGTGCGGAGGCGCCGGGGTGGCCGAGGCGCGCATGCCAGAGGTCGAGCCCGACGGTGAGCGCAAACGGAGCGGCGGGGGCTGGCGTCAGTGGACGCATCGGGTAGAGATCGCCGGGACTGTTACATCGGAGGAGCACCGTCTTGGTCTGCAGATCCTTGACAGAGAAACCGAAAGCGTCAAATTTGACAGTCACGGGATGCTGCCGCGTGAGAGCACGGACAGAGATGAGATTAGTGATCAAGTTTGGAGAAACTAAAACATCGTAGAGACGAATAGGGGAAGAAGAGGAGGAGGGAATGGAGAGGTCACCGCGGTGAGTGATGGGGAGAGTGGATCCATCACCAACGACGATGCGAGTAGCAGTGGGATAGGGACGAGCGGAAGTGAGAATACCAGGGTGGGACGCCATGTGGGAGGAGGCGCCGGTGTCCATGAACCAATCCCCGTTGCCGGAATAGGCACCGGGGGAAGGAGCCTGGTGGAGAGCGGCAAGGAGGGCGGGGTCGTAGTTGCTGGTAGACCCGCCGGTCCAGGTGGGAGAGGGTGCAGCCGGCTAGGGCGACGGAGGAGGCCCGCCGGGGTGGGGCGCGGTCAGGAGCGCCTGGTGACACGCGGGGTGAGCGCCGAGGATGCCCGGACGAGACGCCCGAGTGGGCGGCATGGCCCAGGCGTGGACGACCCCAGTCCAGGGGTTGACGCCGCCGAACCAGGGCACCGGTGAGGTGGGCGCGACAGGGGGAGCCGGAACATGGGGCCCGCCAGAGGACGGGCTAGCGTTCCGAGGGCGGCCGTCGTTGCCGCGCTTCTTCTTGCGGGTGTCGCCCGGAGGAGAGGACGCCGGGACGGGAGCAGGAGGCGCGGCCGGCGTCGGAGGGCGGACGGTGCCAGCGGAGAGGGCCGTTTGGGAACGTTGCAGCGAGGCCTGCCGCATGCGACGTTCCTCCAGGCGAAGGTAGTTGACGGCGCGCGCAAAGGTGGGCTCGGTGAGGAGGTTGAGATTGGAGGCGGCGTTGGCGTAGTCGGGCCCGAGACCACAGATGAGGTTGGTCAGCATCGTGGCGTCGGAGACGGGGGCGCCAACATCGCGTAGTTCGTCGGCGAGGACCTTGAGACGCAGGCAATAGTCGAACAACCCCATGCCCTCCTGCATGAGGCTGTAGAACTCCGTCGTCAGCAGAACCTGGTGCTGAAGCTGGTTGTCCAGGAAGAGCTTGCAGATGGAGGTCCAGGCGCAGAGGGCGGTGTCGTTCTCGCGGATGACCTGCGAGAGGATCTCGCGGCTCACCGTCCGGTAGAGCCACTTGACAATGGTGGCGTCGATCGACAGCCACTGCTCGTCGCCGATCATGGCGAGGGCATCCACCGTGCCGTCCACGTGGTCGCGGATGCCGAACTCGCGGAAGGTGAGGGAGAAGTAAGTGCGCCAGGTGGAGAACGACGGGGTGTGGAGGTCGAGGGTAACCGGAACGTGGTCCTGGATGTGGAGCAGACGGAGAGAGTTGGGGTTGACAGGCTCAAAACCGAAGGGGTTGAGCTCACCGGAGGCGGCGGAGGCGGCGGAGCGCGGCGAGGCCATGGCCGGTGAGGAAAGATGCGGAAGCGAAGACGATCAAGGATGAGCGTCTGATACCATGTAAAGTGAGAGAGAGAGGATGATTTGCTGCACACCGATTCTCATTGACATACCACAGTATTTATACATGTACAAGGGAGAGGATAAGCTGCACTAACTGCCCTAACAAACCCGAGCTAGAAGGAGGGGAGTGGCGAGTGCTGCAGCTGATCCTGCGCATGCAATAACAGACGGCGACCGGGCTCGGTCGTGGAGGAGAAGCGCGCGCATGCATGCAGGCCGTTGGAGTACTGGTCACGTATGCATGCAGGTCGTGGAAGTGCTGTTCAACACCCGGCGTCAGGATAACTTGAGCGTCTCCATGGCGCCCGCTCTGTCGTCGTCTTCCTCGCGGACTGGGAGAGCCCTCACATCCATGACCAGCTCCATGCTACGCTTCAGATCAGCCCGCTCGCACCTGTCCAAACTCGTCTTCCCGCCCCGCCTGTGAGCCTCGTCGAACCCCCTCTATTCCCGCTCCGTCATTTATGTAGACGATGTTTGGGTCGTTGTTAGCCACGCCCATCCAAGCCATGAGCCAAGCCCCTGCCTTGGAACATCCTTGTCCGGCCTCTGTGAACGCATAGCACGCTCGCGCACGGACACACATGCACGCGATACGCGCTAATAGACCCACACCCGTCCGCGCTGCCCTGCAGAGGTTCCCGTCGCCGCTCCACTAGCGTCCATGGCAGCAAGCTTATGGTTGAGCTACAGCCTGAACTCCTTGCTTCCTGTGTGTTCCACCTCTACATGGCACGTTTCTGCAGCCGCTGTCGCAGGTCTCCATCTCGGATGGTTGCTGGAGGGCTCACATCGCCGTCGGCTATTCCTCTGTCTCGGGGTAGATGGAGCAGACCCTTAGCCTGTTCAAGTGAAAGAGATCCCTCCTCCTAGCAAGTGCAGTAGGGTGGCGTAGTCGTAGCGACCCCAGTTTCACCCGGCTATACCCATGTTCGATCCCCCGACCGCCCCCCTTTTTTCCCTTGGTGTGAGATAATTCATGCGGTGACAGTGGGCACTATGACCCCCATGTCAAACTCTCTAGGGGCGGTGACAGTGGGCACTATGACCCCCATGTCAAACTCTCTAGGGGCCTGTGAGTCTTCCAGTGGACCCCGTGAGCATTTTTAGTTTGTTTCATTTTGTTTTTTGTATTGTTTTAAATTCTATTTTTAAATTATACCATGTAAGTAAAGTTTCCTAATGTGTCTAAGTCCAGATTGGGTATATGCCAAATTTGGCGAATCCTAGGTTATACCTAGATGAATGTATTTTGATTGTAGTTTGTCATTGATTTTTCTACTGGAACATATGCTTACGACATATGAATTTGGGGTAGAAAAATCCAATACATCCCTCTATGGCATTAGTGTTGTATTTTGAGAAAGTTGGTGGTGTGTGCTATTTTTGATCATGATGTCCTTTTGTTATTTTTGTACGAAGCAATACTTGCACCATTTGGTAATCATATCAACATTTAAATTGTATTGTGTTGGGGGTAGTAGGCCCTGGTATATTAACTTTCCATGAAAACCTTGTATACTTGTGGGATTCTTGTTCTCAACATGCTATGCCAATGTGCCGATTTGGTAGTATGAAATATGACTAAGTGAGAAAACTATTATCAAGTAGCTGTGTTTCCATCTTGTTTGCTAAGCCTCTATAGGTTCTGTGTGCTCGTGCAATGTGGTAGATGATAGAGCATGTTTCCCTCTATTAAATTGTGCCCATACTTTGGAATATAGGTTTTGCATCACAACTATTCTTCCTTCAAACATGTCATGCTGATGTAAACTGTTGTGAATTCAGTTTTTGAAATTTGGCTAAGCCTGAGAAGCTGCTAAGTTCACCATGCCATGTTGAGTGGATGCTATCAATTATTCTTTGAAGTATTAGCTGATGGCTAGTTTGTGTTAATTGTAGTTCTTTTGGCCCTCTACCACCGTGTTAAATTTCATTCCATGAAAGGTCATATAGCATAGTGTTTCATAGCTATCATTCTGCCATCATGATAACTTTGGTTACGAAAAAACCGATATTTTCATTAAGTCCTAATATGTTATGTTTTATGTCATACTATGAGCTTAATTGCCAATGAACCATGCTGCTATACATGTTGCTATTTGTATGAGTTGTAGAGCATCGGGTTTACTTCGCCTCCATGTCTTGTTTGAGTTCTTAGCGTGCTGGAGGTGCTAGTTCTTGAGTGTGCAAAATGACATGTTCCTATTTTTGGACAGATTTCTTGTAGAATTGATTTGTGCTTTGTGGGAGTTGTACCCCTTTGTTTTGCATGATCTTTAGGTACATTTCACGTAGAGTTTTGTGCCCAATCCAGTGGCATACCTGGAATGCCAAGGACTGCTCATAGCCTCTCTAAAATTCTATTTTGTCTTCGCTGCCTTCTCTCCCTTGTAGTGAGAGTTCCGAGAGATCCATTACCCAGTTTGCGACATTCTTTATATGAATTTGTATCGTTTTCTCGCGATGCATCCGTTGTTTCCATGTTCACGCACGTCCAAATATTTGACCTTGATGTTCCTTCCAGAATGGTAATAACTAAATAATTGCATGAGAAAGATAACTAGTGTAGCATTGCTATGCTTCATTCACATCATATTCATGCATAATATTGTTTGAACATCGTGCCATGTCTGTGTGTTCATTGGATGTTGTATTTTATTTTGGGTAGAGTCGGGTGTCAAGTACGAGTACGAGGATCCCATTGGGAATATTCCTCAAGAGCAAGAGTTTTATCCCCGATAAGAAGTGCGAGGCAAGATGATCGTGGCCTTGATATCGTTTCTAATTTTGTTGTGCTTAGCTCTCTCGTTTCTATTGTTAATTGCCGCTGCCTACCACCTGAATATCAAGCAAACATTGATTGGCTAACATAGCACTTGCTCATCCCTTCTTATAGCGTTCTAGTTGGAGGTGCAGGTTAGTCCATATGTTGACATGGATATTTGAAATATCATCTTATCATTGCTATTTCATTTAGTGCACCTATATACTTGGTAAAAGGCCGAAGGCTTGCACTTTTTCTTTGTGATTTGTTCTGCTTTTGCCGCCCTAGTTCCGGTTACCGGTGTCATGTTCCACATTGAGCACTCTGAACACGCTTGGGGTGTTATGGGGACCCCTTGATGAATCGTTTTGGTTTAAAACTTGTCTGGAATGACCCAACTTTGGTATTACATTTGCAAATCAATTTACCAATAAAAATGCATAGGTAATAGCTACCCCGTGGATAATTACTCAACCCCTGGGTCAGTGCTCCTCACGAGTGTTGGTCCAACCCAAAGCAGCTTATTAACGCCACCTGGGGCAACTCAGTGTTTGGCATGGTTACCATAGCTCATCTACGTGTCCTGAGAACGAGATACGCGACTCCTATTTGGTTCGCCGACACGTCTGCCGGTCATGCTGGATTTGTTTTACCCTTCTCAATATGTCTTGTGCACTGGGATATCGAGGATACCTCGGCCTATCTCTAGGTTGAGATTTTCTCTCCACAGCAGCTTGTGGTAGTTTGTGATGGAATAGTTGGAGCACCCTTGCAGGGTTATTATCTTTCGAAAAGTTGTGCTCACAGTTATTTGGCAACTTGGGAAATTGTTTAACATCTGGCTATAGAGAACTTGAGGAGAACTCAATTAAAATATGCCAAATGTGTGAGTAACCGTGACTATCTCTGCTCGTGAGATCTACTTTGAGAGAGGTGTTGGAAATATGCCCTAGAGGCAATAATAAATTAGTTATTATTATATTTCTTAGTTCATGATAATTGTTTATTATCCATGCTATAATTGTATTGATTGGAAACACAATACTTGTGTGGATACATAGACAAAACAATGTCCCTAGTAAGCCTCTAGTTGACTAGCTCGTTGATCAAAGATGGTCAAGGTTTCCTGGCCATAGGCAAGTGTTGTCACTTGATAACGGGATCACATCATTAGGAGAATCATGTGATGTACTAGACCCAAACTAATAAGACGTAGCATGTTGATCGTGTCATTTTGTTGCTACTGTTTTCTGCGTGTCAAGTATTTATTCCTATGACCATGAGATCATATAACTCACTGACACCGGAGGAATGCTTTGTGTGTATCAAACGTCGCAACGTAACTGGGTGACTATAAAGATGCTCTACAGGTATCTCCGAAGGTGTTAGTTGAGTTAGTATGGATCAAGACTGGGATTTGTCACTCCGTGTGAACGGAGAGGTATCTCGGGGCCCACTCGGTAATACAACATCACACACAAGCCTTGCAAGCAATGTAACTTAGTGTAAGTTGCGGGATCTTGTATTACGGAACGAGTAAAGAGACTTGCCAGTAAACGAGATTGAAATAGGTATACGGATACTGACGATCGAATCTCGGGCAAGTAACATACCGAAGGACAAAGGGAATGACATACGGGATTATATGAATCCTTGGCACTGAGGTTCAAACGATAAGATCTTCGTAGAATATGTAGGATCCAATATGGGCATCCAGGTCCCGCTATTGGATATTGACTGAGGAGTCTCTCGGGTCATGTCTACATAGTTCTCGAACCCGCAGGGTCTGCACACTTAAGGTTCGACGTTGTTTTATGCGTATTTGAGTTATATGGTTGGTTACCGAATGTTGTTCGGAGTCCCGGATGCGATCACGGACGTCATGAGGGTTTCCGGAATGGTCCGGAAACGAAGATTGATATATAGGATGACCTCATTTGGTTACCGGAAGGTTTTCGTGCATTACCGGAAAAGTTTCGGGCTCATCGGTAGTGTACCGGGAGTGCCGGGAGGGGTGCCGGGGACCATCGGGAGGGGTGTCACGCCCCAAGGGGTCTCATGGGCTATGGGAAGAGATAAACCAGCCCCTAGTGGGCTGGAATAAGTTCCCACTAAGGCCCATAAGGTCTGAGAAGGAAAAAACACAAGGTGGAAAGAGTTTCCAAGTGGGAAGGTGGAATCCTACTCCAAGTAGGATTGGAGTAGGACTCCTCCACCTCCAATTTCGGCCAAACCTTTCGGTTTTGAGGCTGCCTCCTCCCCTCCCTCCCACCTATATATACGGAGGTTTTAGGGCTGATTTGAGACGACTTTTCCACGGCAGCCCGACCACATACCTCCACGGTTTTTCCTCTAGATCGCGTTTCTGCAGAGCTCGGGCGGAGCCCTGCTGAGACAAGGTCATCACCAACCTCCGGAGCGCCGTCACGCTGCCGGAGAACTCTTCTACCTCTCCGTCTCTCTTGCTGGATCAAGAAGGCCGAGATCATCGTCGAGCTGTACGTGTGCTGAACGCGGAGGTGCCGTCCGTTCGGCACTAGATCGTGGGACTGATCGCGGGATTGTTCGCGGGGCGGATCGAGGGACGTGAGGACGTTCCACTACATCAACCGCGTTCACTAACGCTTCCGCTGTACGATCTACAAGGGTACGTAGATCACTCATCCCCTCTCGTAGATGGACATCACCATGATAGGTCTTCATGCGCGTAGGAAATTTTTTGTTTCCCAAGCGACGTTCCCCAACAGTGGCATCATGAGCTAGGTTCATGCGTAGATGTCTTCTCGAGTAGAACACAAAAGTTTTTGTGGGCGGTGATGTGCGTTTTTCTGCCCTCCTTAGTCTTTTCTTGATTCCGCGGTATTGTTGGATTGAAGCGGCTTGGACCGACATTACTCGTACGCTTACGAGAGACTGGTTTCATCGTTACGAGTAACCCCGTTGCTCAAAGATGACTGGCAAGTGTCGGTTTCTCCAACTTTAGTTGAATCGGATTTGACCGAGGAGGTCCTTGGATGAGGTTAAATAGCAACTCATATATCTCCGTTGTGGTGTTTGCGTAAGTAAGATGCGATCCTACTAGATACCCATGGTCACCACGTAAAACATGCAACAACAAAATTGGAGGACGTCTAACTTGTTTTTGCAGGGTATGCTTGTGATGTGATATGGCCAATGATGTGATGTGATATATTGGATGTATGAGATGATCATGTTGTAATAGAAATATCGACTTGCACGTCGATGGTACGGCAACCGGCAGGAGCCATAGGGTTGTCTTTATAACTAACGTTTGTGCTTGCAGATGCGTTTACTATTTTGCTAGGATGTAGCTTTAGTAGTAATAGCATGAGTAGCACGACAACCCCGACGGCGACACGTTGATGGAGATCATGATGATGGAGATCATGGTGTGACGCCGGTGACAAGAAGATCGTGCCGGTGCTTTGGTGATGGAGATCAAGAAGCACATGATGATGGCCATATCATGTCACTTATGAATTGCATGTGATGTTAATACTTTTATGCACCTTATTTTGCTTAGAACGACGGTAGCATTATGAGGTGATCTCTCACTAAAATTTCAAGATGAAATTGTGTTCTCCCCGACTGTGCACCGTTGCGACAGTTCGTCGTTTCGAGACACCACGTGATGATCGGGTGTGATAGACTCAACGTTCACATACAACGGGTGCAAAACAGTTGCACATGCAGAACACTCGGGTTAAGCTTGACGAGCCTAGCATGTGCAGACATGGCCTCGGAACACATGAGACCGAAAGGTCGAGCATGAATCGTATAGTTGATATGATTAGCATAGAGATGCTTACCACTGAAACTATTCTCGACTCACGTGATGATCGGACTTGAGATAGTGGATTTGGATCATGTACCACTCAAATGACTAGAGAGATGTACTTTTTGAGTGGGAGTTCTTAAGTAATATGATTAATTGAACTGATTGTCATGAACATAGTCTAATGGTCTTTGCGAATTACGATGTAGCTTGCGCTATAGCTCTACTGTTTTTATATGTTCCTAGAGAAAATTTAGTTGAAAATTGATAGTAGCAAACTTTGCAGACTGAGTCTGTAAAACCGAGGATTGTCCTCGTTGCTACGCAGAAGGCTTATGTCCTTAATGCACCACTCGGTGTGCTGCACCTCAAGCGTCGTCTGTGGATGCTATGAACATCCGACATACACGTTGTTGATGACTACACGATAGTTCAGTGCAAAATACTTAATGGCTTAGAAGCAAGGCGCCGAAAACGTTGTAAAACGTCACGGAACATAAGTGATGTTCTAAAGAGATGAAATTGTGATTTCATGCTTGTGCCCTTGTTAAGAGGTACGAGACCTCCAACAAGATTCTTTGTCCACAAAGTAAAGGAGAAAAGCTCAATCGTTGAGCGTGTGCTCAGATTGTCTGAGTACGACAATCACTTGAATCAAGTGGGAGTTAATCTTCCAGATGAGATAGTGATGGTTCTCCAAAGTCACTGCCACCAAGCTGTGAGAGCTTCGTGATGAACTATAACATATCAAGGATAGATACAATGATCCTTGAGCGATTCGCGATGTTTTACACTGCGAAAGTAGAAATCAAGAAGGAGCGTCAATAGTTGATGGTTTGTAAAACCACTAAGTTTCAAGAAAGGCAAGGGCTAGAAGGGATACTTCGTGAAACGGCAAAACAGTTGCTGCACTAATGAAGAGACCCAAGATTAAACCCGAACCCGAGACTAAGTGCTTCTGTAATGAGGGGAACATTCACTGAGGCGGAGCAACTCTAGATACTTGGTAGATAAGAAGGCTGGCAAAAGTCGAAAGAAGTGTATTTGATATACATGATGTTGATGTGTACTTTACTAGTACTCCTAGTAGCATGAGGGTATTGGATACCGGTTCGGTTGCTAAGTGATTAGTAACACGAAATGAAAGCTACAGCATAAACGGAGACTAGCTAAAGGCGAGGTGACGATACGTGTTGGAAGTGTTTCCAAGGTTGATATGATCAAACGTCGCACGCTCCCTCTACCATCGGGATTGGTGTTAAACCTAAATAATTGTTATTTGGTGCTTGCGTTAAGCATGAACATGATTGGATCGTGTTTATTGCAATACGATTATTCATTTAAGGAGAATAATGGTTACTCTATTTTCTTGAATATTCACCTTCAATGGTTTATTGAATCTCGATCGTAGTGTTACACATGTTCATGATATTGGTGCCAAAAGATACGAGTTAATGATGATAGTACCACTTACTTGTGGCACTGCCGGTTGAGTCATGTTAGTATAAATTGCATGAAGAGGCTCCATGCTGATGGATCTTTGTACTCACCTGATTTCGAATCACTAGTGACATGCAAATCATACCACATGAGCAAGGCCTTGTTTTCATTGAGATGAAATAAGATAGTAACTTGTTGGAAGTGATACATTTTGATGTATGCAGTCCAATGGGTGCTGAGGCACGTAGTGGATATCATTATGTTCTTACTTCACTGACGATTTGAGTAGATACAGGAGTATTTACTTAATGAATCACAAGTCTGAAATGTTGAAAAGTTCAATTCCGTTTCAGAGTGAAGTTCATCGTAACAAGAGGATAAACTGTCTACGATATGATCATGGAAATGAATATCTGAGTTACGAGTTTTGGTACGCAGTTAAGACAATGTGGAAACTGTTTCGCAGTTCATGCCACCTGGAACATCATAGTGTGATGATGTGTCTGAACGTCATAGCCACACACTATTTGGTATGGTGCATACTATGATGTCTCTTATCGAATTACCACTATCGTTTATGGGTTATGCATTAGAGACAACCGCACTCACTTTAAATAGGGCACCGCGTATTTCCGTTGAGATGACACAGTATAGACTGAGGTTTAGAGAAATCTAAACTGTCGTTTCTTGAAAGTTTGGGGCTTCGACACTTATGTGAAAAAGTTTCAGTCTGATAAGCTCGAACCCAAAGCGGATAAATGCATCTTCATAGGATATCCAAAACAGTTGGGTACATCTCCTATCTCAGATCCGAAAGCAAAGTGTTTGTTTCTAGAAATGGATCCTTTCTTGAGGAAAGGTTTCTCTCGAAAGAATTGAGTGGGAGGGTAGTAGAACTTGATGAGGTTACTGAACCATCACTTCAACCAGTGTGTAGCAGGGCGCAGGAAGTTGTTCATGTGGCGCCTACACCAATTGAAGTGGAAGCTGATGATGATGATCATTGAGCTTCGAATCAAGTTACTACAAACCTCGTAGGTCGACAAGGTCGCGTACTGCTGCAGAGTAGTACGGTAACCCTGTCTTGGAGGTCATGTTGCTGAGCAACAGTGAACCTACGAGTTATGGAGAAAGCGATGGTGGGCCCAGATTCCGACAAATGGCTGGAAGCCATGAAATCCGAGAGAGGATCCATGTATGAAAACAAAGTGTAGACTTTGAAAGAACTACTTGATGGTCATAAGACTATTGAGTAAAGATGGATCTTTAAAAGAAGACAGACGATGATGGTGATAAGTCACCATTAAGAAAAGCTCGACTTGTCGCAAAGATGTTTTCGACAAGATCAAACAGTTGACTATGATGAGACTTTCTCACTCGTAGCGATGCTAAAGGTCTGTTAGAATTATGTTAGTTGTTGATGCATTATTTATGAAATATTGCACGTAGGATGTCAAAACATTGTTTTCTCGACGGTTTTCTTGAGCAAACATTGTATGTGATACAACCAGAAGGTTTTGTCGATCCTAAAGATACTAGCAAGTATGCAAGCTCAGTGATCCTTCAATGGACTGGTGCAAGCATCTCGGAGTTGGAATATACACTTTGATGAGATGATCAAAGATTTTGGGTTTGTACAAGGTTTATGAGAAACTTGTATTTCCAAACAAGTGAGTGGGAGCACTATAGAATTTCTGATAGGTATATGTGGTTGACATATTGTGGATCAGAAGTAATGTAGAATTTCTGTAAAGAATACAAGGTTGTTTGAAAGAAGTTTTCAAAGGAGTACCTGGATTACGCTACTGGAACCTTGAGCATCAAAGATCTATGGAGATAGATCAAAAGCGCTTAATGAAAGTTTCAATAAGATGCATGCCTTGACAAGTTTTTGAAGGAGTTCAAAATAGATCAGCAAAGAAGGAGTTCTTGGTTGCGTTGTAAAGGTGTGAATTTGAATAAGACTCAAAACCCGACCACGGCAGAATAAAGAGAATAGACGAAGGTTGTCTTCTATGCCTTAGCCGTAGAATCTAAAGTATGCCATGCTGTGTACCGCACCTGAAGTGTGCCTTGACTCAAAGTGTGTTGAGAGGTACAGAGAGTGATCCATGTTTGAATCACTAGCAGCGGTCAAAATTTATCCTTAGTAACAAATGGAGTAAGGAATTTTTCTCGATTATGGAGGTGGTTAAAGAGTTTGTCGTAAAGGGTTACGTCAATGCAAGCTTTGACACTAATCCGGATAACTATGAGTAGTGAAACGGATTCGTATAGTAGAGTAGATATTTGGAGCATTTCCGAATAGCACGTAGTAGCAGCATCTATAAGATGACATAAAGATTTGTAAAGAACGCACGGATCTGAAAGTTTCAGAACCGTTGACTAAAACCTCTCTCACGAGCAAGACGTGATCAGACCCCATAACTATATGGGTGTTGGATTCATTGGAATCACATGGAGATGTGAACTAGATTATTGACTCTAGTGCAAGTGGGAGACTGTTGGAAATATGCCCTAGAGGCAATAATAAATTAGTTATTATTATATTTCTTAGTTCATGATAATTGTTTATTATCCATGCTATAATTGTATTGATTGGAAACACAATACTTGTGTGGATACATAGACAAAACAATGTCCCTAGTAAGCCTCTAGTTGACTAGCTCGTTGATCAAAGATGGTCAAGGTTTCCTGGCCATAGGCAAGTGTTGTCACTTGATAACGGGATCACATCATTAGGAGAATCATGTGATGTACTAGACCCAAACTAATAAGACGTAGCATGTTGATCGTGTCATTTTGTTGCTACTGTTTTCTGCGTGTCAAGTATTTATTCCTATGACCATGAGATCATATAACTCACTGACACCGGAGGAATGCTTTGTGTGTATCAAACGTCGCAACGTAACTGGGTGACTATAAAGATGCTCTACAGGTATCTCCGAAGGTGTTAGTTGAGTTAGTATGGATCAAGACTGGGATTTGTCACTCCGTGTGAACGGAGAGGTATCTCGGGGCCCACTCGGTAATACAACATCACACACAAGCCTTGCAAGCAATGTAACTTAGTGTAAGTTGCGGGATCTTGTATTACGGAACGAGTAAAGAGACTTGCCAGTAAACGAGATTGAAATAGGTATACGGATACTGACGATCGAATCTCGGGCAAGTAACATACCGAAGGACAAAGGGAATGACATACGGGATTATATGAATCCTTGGCACTGAGGTTCAAACGATAAGATCTTCGTAGAATATGTAGGATCCAATATGGGCATCCAGGTCC
Organism: Hordeum vulgare subsp. vulgare; assembly: GCF_904849725.1. Taxonomy (NCBI): domain Eukaryota; kingdom Viridiplantae; phylum Streptophyta; class Magnoliopsida; order Poales; family Poaceae; genus Hordeum; species Hordeum vulgare. The sequence continues at coordinate 344,952,278 of NC_058524.1, read as the reverse complement.
CGCTATTGGATATTGACCGAGGAGTCTCTCGGGTCATGTCTACATAGTTCTCGAACCCGCAGGGTCTGCACACTTAAGGTTCGACGTTGTTTTATGCGTATTTGAGTTATATGGTTGGTTACCGAATGTTGTTCGGAGTCCCGGATGAGATCACGGTCGTCACGAGGGTTTTCGGAATGGTCCGGAAACGAAGATTGATATATAGGATGACCTCATTTGGTTACCGGAAGGTTTTCGTGCATTACCGGAAAAGTTTCGGGCTCATCGGTAGTGTACCGGGAGTGCCGGGAGGGGTGCCGGGGACCATCGGGAGGGGTGTCACGCCCCAAGGGGTCTCATGGGCTATGGGAAGAGATAAACCAGCCCCTAGTGGGCTGGAATAAGTTCCCACTAAGGCCCATAAGGTCTGAGAAGGAAAAAACACAAGGTGGAAAGAGTTTCCAAGTGGGAAGGTGGAATCCTACTCCAAGTAGGATTGGAGTAGGACTCCTCCACCTCCAATTTCGGCCAAACCTTTAGGTTTTGAGGCTGCCTCCTCCCCTCCCTCCCACCTATATATACGGAGGTTTTAGGGCTGATTTGAGACGACTTTTCCACGGCAGCCTGACCACATACCTCCACGGTTTTTCCTCTAGATCGCGTTTCTGCAGAGCTCGGGCGGAGCCCTGCTGAGACAAGGTCATCACCAACCTCCGGAGCGCCGTCACGCTGCCGGAGAACTCTTCTACCTCTCCGTCTCTCTTGCTGGATCAAGAAGGCCGAGATCATCGTCGAGCTGTACGTGTGCTGAACGCGGAGGTGCCGTCCGTTCGGCACTAGATCGTGGGACTGATCGCGGGATTGTTCGCGGGGCGGATCGAGGGACGTGAGGACGTTCCACTACATCAACCGCGTTCACTAACGCTTCCGCTGTACGATCTACAAGGGTACGTAGATCACTCATCCCCTCTCGTAGATGGACATCACCATGATAGGTCTTCGTGCGCGTAGGAAATTTTTTGTTTCCCATGCGACGTTCCCCAACAAGAGGACACGGTGGGGTTATGTATGACATAAGGAGTTGTTCACCGTGGCTCACAGATTACTACAATACCATAGGTTTAGGTACCGCAGATCCTGAGATAGATGATGCTCCACAGCTCCTGTGGGAGTATGATGAGGAGAGCTAGTACATGTATGTGACCTACCCAGACGAGTAGAGGGTCCTTGGTCGTCTCGTGGGATAGAGAGACAGACTCATTGCCTTTACCTTTTGTTTTCGTCCGTAGTCGGACCCTGTCTTCTGGATGTTTGAATAAATGTTGTATGACTTGTAATTTAGCATGTAACGAGTGTAAGACAATCCATATACTCATTTCTTCTTTAAATATATTTGCAATGATTCCCGTACTTATGAAACACCAAGATGCGTCTCCATCAAATATTAAGGCCCCGTCCCCAAATACGGACAGTGTCGCATCTTGGTTGTTACAAAATGGCTGCTTGCCTCGCTCAAGAATGTCTTTGGAGTCTGCAAATCGTTCTGGTCCAACCTCTTAGTCAACCACGCATCCTATCATCGCAATATAACGGGCAAAAATAAGGCCACGACAAAAATGTAGAAAATTAACAACTCCGAAAAATGGCAAACCATTTTTTGTAAAATACCAGCGAGAAAACTATCATTGGCAAATTTATTAGTTCTTGGTTTTGGAGTATTGAAAATAAAGAAAAGCATTTTAACAAAGATTTTAAATGTTCAATGCAAGATTTTAAATATATACATCACATAAAACTTTCTCCAAATGAGGCACAAGTGGCATCATTAAATAGTCTAGATTTTTACGAGATATCAGGAAGTGGAATATTTGTATTTGGATAAGTATTATGACTTGTAGAATTTTCGGAAGCATTCTGATAAAAAGAAAAGGAAAAAGAAAATGCCAGAATGGCTGGGCGAGCTCGACCCACAACTGGGTCGGCTCGGAACCAAGCGAACCTAGGTGAACTTGTGTGAGTGCGCGCCCGCGTTCAAACCTGACGGTTGGGGCCCGTTGGTTAGCGAGAGGGGGGCAGGAGGAACATATGGGAGAGGATGAAAGGTGGGCCCCACCTATTATCCCTAACCCCGTAACCAGAGGGGGCACAAGCTCATCGCCGACCTTCCATGCCATGGAAAGGTGAGCAGAGGATGGGAACAGAGTCAGCGTGCTCCTCACGTTCTGGTGTGGTCGAGGTGGTCGTCAGAGTGGTCGTTCCCCGACGACGAAGAGGCCATGGTGGAGGATCTCGGGAGGTGGTTGGAGTCAACGCCTTCGGCTTCAAGATGCATGGGCACTATAGGAATTAGCTTCTTTGTCGTCTTCCATCACAGACGGCAAAGAATAAATCCCGGACGGCAAAGAGAAAACCACAGACGGCAAAGAATCTCACGGTCGGCAAAATTTCTGCGTTAGCCTATGACGGCATAGGACCTTCTTTGCCGTCTGTCTCCCCAAAGCGGACTACAAAGCTCTTTGCCGTCAGCTTTCCATAGGAGATGTCTGCAAAGTGCTCGAGACGGCAGCCAACAGGCGTTGCCTCCGTTAGGGGTTAACGGATGCTTTGTCGTCTACCTCCCCCTTATTCTTTGTTGTCTGCCTCCCCCTTATTCTTTGCCGTCAGCTCCCCCTTATTCTTTGTCGTCTCCCTCCTCCTCCTCCCCCCTCCACTCTTTGCCGTCTGCTCCCCCTTATTCTTTGTCGTCTGCCTCCTCCTCCCCCCCTCCTCTGTGCCCTTTTCTTTGCCGTCTGCCCACCCTGGAGGCAGATGGCAAAGAGCCTATATAGACACCCCAGGATGCACAGCTGGGTGCCATCTGGCACCTTTGCCATCAGCCAACTGATGGCACATGTCTATGCCATCAGCTGGCAGACGGCATAGAGCCCATATAGTTCCTGTTTTTTTATTTTATATTATTTCACAACACACACACACACACACACACACATATATATATATATATATATATATTTGACAGAACATTTATATAATTCACCACACATATATGATATATAGTTAACCACAAATATACTTGCCAACACATATATATATAATTCACCACACATATATGATATACATATAAATCAATGTGCATCCACATATATCGAAAGAACCAACATACAAAGTATTGCACTGTTTATCCATATATACATATACATATAGTTCGACATTGTTCATCAACTCAAATGAAAACTAGATGATATACATATAAAGTTCATCCATCGACATTGTTCAACTCCATTAATGCCAGCTTCCATGCATGTAGTATGTCCAATCTGCAAAAATGTGAATAAGAAAGTCAGAAGAAGAACAAAATATGATGTTTTTGAGCTAATTATGTCATTTTTAGCGGTAAACAAGCTAATAATATAATATTCATGACCTAACCAAGGTTCTTATGCCATTTTTAGCTTATTATGGCATTTTGGAGCTAAATGGGTTAATTATGTCATTGTTGGGGAAATTAAAGCAAGGATAATATGAAAGAGGAGAAGAAACAGGAGGAGGAGGAGGAGAAGAAGAATAAATCAAGAAGAAGGAGGAGAAGGAGGAGGAGGAGGAGGAGAAGGACTAGAAGGTCCTTGGCCTTCTCCTCCTCCTCCTCCTCCTCCTCCTTCTCCTTCTTCTCTTCTTCTTCTTCTTCTTTCTTTCTTTTCATTTTTCCTATTTATTCTCCTCTTGTTGGAGCTAAATTACCTAATTATGTCTTTTTGGAGCTATATGGGCTAATTATCCCATTTTAGAGGAAAACAAGCTAAGAATATAATATTCATGAGCTAACCAAGGTTCTTATGCCATTTTGAGCTTATTCTCGCATTTTGGAGCTAAATGGGCTAATTATGTCATTGCTGGGGAAATTAAAGCAAGGATAATATGAAAGATGAGAAGAAAGAGGAGGAGGAGAAGAAGAAGAAGAAATCAAGAAGAAGGAGGAGAAGGAGGAGGTGGAGAAGGACTAGAAGGTCCTTGGCCTTCTCCTCCTCCTCCTCCTCCTCCTCCTTCTCCTTCTTCTCTTCTTCTTCTTCTTCTTCTTCTTTCTTTTCATTTTGCCTATTTCTTCTCCTCTTCTCCTCTTGTTGGAGCTAAATTAACTAATTATGTCTTTTTGGAGCTAAATGGGTTAATTATCCCATTTTAGAGGAAAACAAGCTAAGTATATAATATTCATGAGCTAACCAAGGTTCTTATGCCATTTTGAGCTTATTATAGTATTTTGGAGCTAAATGGGCTAATTATGTCATTGTTGGGGAAATTAAAGCAAGGGTAATATGAAAGAGGAGAAGAAATAGGAGGAGGAGGAGAAGAATAAGAAATCAAGAAGAAGGAGGATAAGGAGGAGAAGTAGGAGGAGAAGGTCCTTGGCCTTCTCCTCCTCCTCCTCCTTCTCCTTCTTCTCTTCTTCTTATTCTTCTTCTTCTTCTTCTTTCTTTTCATTTTGCCTATTTCTTCTCCTCTTCTCCTCTTGTTGGAGCGAAATTAACTAATTATGTCTTTTTGGAGCTAAATGGGTTAATTATCCCATTTTAGAGGAAAACAAGCTAAGTATATAATATTCATGATCTAACCAAGGTTCTTATGCCATTTTGAGCTTATTATGGTATTTTGGAGCTAAATGGGCTAATTATGTCATTGTTGGGGAAATGAAATCAAGGATAATATGAAAGAGGAGAAGAAAGAGGGGGAGGAGGAGGAGAAGAAGAAAACAAGAAGAAGGAGGAGAAGGAGGAGACGGAGGAGGAGGAGAAGGACTGGAAGGTCCTTAGCCTTCTCCTTCTCCTCCTCCTCCTCCTCCTTCTCCTTCTTCTCTTCTTCTTCTTCTTCTTCTTCTTCTTCTTCTTCTTTCTTTTCATTTTTCCTATTTCTTCTCCTCTTCTCCTCTTGTTGGAGCTAAATTACATAATTATGTCTTTTTTGGAGCTAAATGGGATTATTATCCCATTTTAAAGGAAAACAAGCTAAGTATATAATATTCATGAGCTAACCAGGGTTCTTATGCTATTTTGAGCTTATCATTGCATTTTGGAGCTAAATGGGCTAATTATGTCATTGTTGGGGAAATTAAAGCAAGGATAATATGAAAGAGGAGAAGAAAGATGAGGATGAGGAGAAGAAGAAGAAATCAAGAAGAAGGAGGAGAACGAGGAGAAGGAGGAGGAGAAGAAGGACTAGAAGGTCCTTGGCCTTCTCCTTCTCCTCCTCCTCCTCCTTCTCCTTCTCTTCTTGTTCTTCTTCTTCTTTCTTTTCATTTTTCCTATTTCTTCTCCTCTTCTCCTCTTGTTGGAGCTAAATTACCTAATTATGTATTTTTGGAGCTAAATGGGCTAATTATCACATTTTAGAGGAAAACAAGCTAAGTATATAATATTCATGAGCTAACCAAGGTTCTTATGCCATTTTGAGCTTATTATGGCATTTTGGGGCTAAATGGGCTAATTATGTCTTTTTGGGGAAATTAAATCAAGGATAATATGAAAGAGGAGAATAAAAAGGAGGAGGAGGAGAAGAATAAGAAATCAAGAAGAAGGAGGAGAAGGAGGAGAAGGAGGAGGAGGAGAAGGACTAGAAGGTCCTTGGCCTTCTCCTCCTTCTCCTCCTCCTCCTCCTTTTCCTTCTTCTCTGCTTCTTCTTCTTCTTTCATTTCATTTTTCCTATTTCTTCTCCTCTTGTTGGAGTTAAATTACCTAATTATGTCTTTTTGGAGCTAAATGGGCTAATTATCCAATTTTAGAGGAAAACAAGCTAAGTATATAATATTCATGAGCTAACCAAGGTTCTTATGCCATTTTGAGCTTATTATGGCATTTTGGAGCTAAATGGGCTAATCATGTCTTTTTGGGGAAATTAAAGCAAGGATAATATGAAAGAGGAGAAGAAAGAGGAGGAGGAGGAGAAGAAGAAGAAATCAAGAAGAAGGAGGAGAAGGAGGAGGAGGAGGAGGATAAGGACTAGAAGATCCTTGGCCTTCTCCTCCTTCTCCTCCTCCTCCTCCTCCTCCTCCTCCTCCTCCTTCTCCTTCTTCTCTTCTTCTTCTTCTTCTTTCTTTCTTTTCATTTTTCCTATTTATTCTCCTATTCTCCTCTTGTTGGAGCAAATTACCTAATTATGTCTTTTTGGAGCTAAATGGGCTAATTATCCTATTTTAGAGGAAAACAAGCTAAGTATATAATATTCATGAGCTAACCAAGGTTCTTATGCCATTTTGAGCTTATTATGGCATTTTGGAGCTAAATGGGCTAATTATGTCTTTTTGGGGAAATTAAAGCAAGGATAATATGAAAGATCAGAAGAAAGAGGAGGAGGAGGAGAAGAAGAAGAAATCAAGAAGAATGAGGAGAAGGAGGAGGAGGAGAAGGACTAGAAGGTCCTTGGCCTTCTCCTCCTCCTTCTTCTTCTTCTTTCTTTTCATTTTTCCTATTTCTTCTCCTCTTCTCCTCTTCTCCTCTTCTTGGAGCTAAATTAGCTAACTATGTGTTTTTGGAGCTAAATGGGCTAATTATCTCATTTTAGAGGAAAACAAGCTAAGTATATAATATTAATGAGCTAACCAAGGTTCTTATGCCATTTTGAGGTTATTATGGCATTTTGGAGCTAAATGGGCTAATTATGTCTTTTTGAAGCTAAATGGGCTAACTATGTCACTGTTGGGGAAATTAAGGCAAGGAGAATATGAAAGAGGAGAAGAGAAACTTACCGTAGTGGTTATCAAGGAGGAGAAACACCTGGAGAAGGGTCGTGCGATGCCGCCCGGTAGTTATTCTGCAGAATAGATATTTTGCAATGTCTTAGTTAGCATGATGACACTCAATTATTAATACTAGTTTACAATGAAACTCACCGTGCCAATCGAAGATAAGACGGGCATCGGCGGAGGGACTTGACCGCTCTTCTCGCACAGACCCTGAAGAGTGGGTCGTATTAGTTAGTAATGAAACAGACATTACACACATGATTTGGCTAGTGTGAAAAAAACTTACCACAAAAAGCTCGTACAGGGCCCGTTGACCCGCCTCATTCCGGGACCACTCCTCCTCAATCAATCGTGACGTGGTCTGGTCCCTCTCATCAAGAGCAGCCTGACTTGCCAATCTCTCTTTCTAAAGAGCAGCCTCAAGAGCAGCCTGGCTTGCCAATCTCTCTTTCTCAAGAGCAGCCTGGTTTGCCAGTCTCTCTTTCTCAAGAGAAGCCTGAAACACCATTCGTCGTTACCACAGTAATGATCTATGGTGACACACATAATGAAATGGATGAAAGTGTTCTTAGTTCGTACAACTAACCTCGATGGCAAGTTCGACTCGCCGTGGACGACGCATTATCTCAGGATAGCTGCTCGACTGGCGCGCCTTGATGTCCGGAAGAGTGAGTGGACAACGTATTATCCCATCTCCAATGGCTATCGAGCCATGGGGCCTCCCGCCACCAGATATCATCACCAACTCTGGATCCAAAGGTTCCTGGCTAGGATTAAAGTCATCCCCTTTCGTAGCCTTTCCCGCGTCCATGTATGCCACGAGCTTCTGGTGGGATGATATGTTGGCGAAGTTATTGGGATCATCCAGGTCAGACTCAGAGAATGCCTTCGCCTTCTTGTATGAGGCAGTATGGGCCATGGCATAAAGGTCGTACAAGTGTGGCATTTCCGTCTTATTGTGATGTGCCTAAAAGAGAGGAACAAAATATTAGCATGAAGAATGAATTGCATGAATCATGAAGCAAATCACATACCCAGTTTTGTCCAAAATGAAGTAAGTTGGCACTGCTTTGATGGTGTGGCACACCAATCATTTGGCTACGCTGATCCTTCGCATTCTCGTGGACGGCTCGCCAGCTGCCTGTGCACCACTCATCAACCAAAGCCTCCCAACAATCCATCTTATCCACACACCATCTCGGGGGCACCTGTAAGTTATTAGAAAGAATTTTCAGCGCTACGCCTATGAATGAAATCAAGAAAGCTACGTAGAAGGACTTAAGAATAGGTAATTACCTTCATGTATTGCTCCTTCTTCAGAAACTTTCCGCGACAATCCTTCTTCTGCTTCTTAATACCACGCGTGGCGTAGTAATCTCGAATAGCCTGCGGCCGAGCCTCGTGGCGCAAGTTCTGTAGTAACCGCCTACACTCGGCCTCGAGAACCCTGGCCGCCTCCTCCTCATATCCATCCTCACACCTATAGAAGGTCTGCAATCAAATGTGAAAACACCGATTAGTATAATAATTAACTATATTGTTAATTTTAGATTGTGTAAAAGGATAATTTACCCAAAAGCTCTTGATCACCATCTCGGCCTTCATGTGGCACAAGACACCATCTATAATCTCCTCCGGCGGGGCCTGCGCAGCCTGGTAGTGCTCCCAGGAAAATCCTAGTGTAGGAACCTGACCCTCACCAGGCAACATGACAAACCCCGGGAAATTTGTCCGGCAAAGCACACCAAGGACGGAGTTCGGCCTGCGGACTCCAAGAGGGTGTAGCCATCCCCTACAGTATGATAAGGTCAACGCATTAGATATTTGAACAAACTTGAAGGCAAAAGCTAAAAAAAGAGTAAATGTACTTACCTATCTCCTTCAGGTTTAATCACCGGCCTCTGCTCGCGGGTAGCCGGCACGACCGGGAGACGTGTACTACCACGCTTGTACACAGTGGCCCCGTCCACCTGCACATCGCCCTCACTATCCGTAAGCTCATTCCCGCCATCGCCACCCCCTGAGCCACCCGGACCCTCGGTCCAATCCGGCAACTCGGTACGATCCGGCCAGGTCTCCCATCCGGGCCTCTCCACGTTGGGTGAAGCCTCCGGAACCGTAGTCTCCTCCGGCTGCTCCTGGGCCGAATGCACCTCGACCCGAGGCTGCTCAAGGACCGTAGTCTCATGGGACGTATGCCCATCAACAACAGGCTCCTGGAACGGAGTCCCCGTAGCCTCCTCCGCAAACGGGTCAACCATAGTAGTCCTATGATCAGGTGAATGAGCTGGTGGTGGTGGCGAGGACGGCTCAACAGTCCTCCTGGATCTTCCGTGGCCACCACCTCTCCCTGTACCCTTCCCCTTCTTCCCTACCCGACCAGCACCTTCTCCTAGTGGGCAATGCCGCCGACGAAGAAGAACCCACGGGTGGTGTCGACAGACTGTCTGCCAAGGCTCTACGGAGAGATAGGGGTGGAAGGGAAGTACCACCCCTCTTGCTGGGCGCTTGGGAAGAACCCGTCGAGCGATCTGGACCAGCGCCCACCATCTTTCCACACCTGGTGAACTGCCATGATAAAGATTAAAAGAAATTATTACAACATAAAAAAATTGAATAACTGACATGAATAATAATATGTACATGAATAATAAAGATGAAAATATATATCATTTAAGTTGTCAATCTTACAAACTAATAATCATCATCAATAAATGCATCATCATCATCACTATCACGCATGTCTTCATGAATGACGTGCTCGTCGGGTTGAACGGCGGGAAGTTGTGAAAGGCCTTCCTTTAATCTTGGAAGCATTGACAGATCATCCACATTAGTAACCTCTACCAGTTCCAGGTCTTCTGGTTCCGGCTCAGGGCTAGAGTCAGATTCATTGTCGCTGTCTACTTCCATGTTCTTGGGTGAAGCACGGTGGTTCTTGAAACGTTTCTTGGAAAGACGTGTTTCTTGGAAGAATTCTCCATCATATGTGTCTGTGTTAATGTGAGGTTCATAATCCTCTTCATTTGGGAGAGGTGGTCTGACATGTGGCGGCACTTCGTAAACAACATACCAACCTTCCAGATTCTTATCTGTTTGGCATGCCCACGGTAGATAGAAAACTTGGGTCGCCTGTTGAGCCGTAATATAGACATCGGGAACATCTAAATGGGTGCTTGGATTGATTTCGACTAGTACTATATGTTCATGAGTCCTTCTAGTCTTTTTCGGCTGGAACCTATAACATTTGAAGACTACGACGTTCGGTGGGTTTTCACCATAGAATTGAAGTTCATAAATTGCTTCAACTCTTCCATAATACTCGATAATACCTTCGCCGATAGCAGAGACACCACAATTTGTAGATTTCCGATCGGGCATAGATAGCTCTTTGCCAAAGGTACGAAAGAGATACCCGTTGATGTTGTATTTCTCAAATGAACGGACCTTAGTCAAAACCATTAGTGACTTGTCTCAATTCGGCGTCCATAGACTCTGAATTAGCTTACAAGTTTGATACGAAACGGTTGTTGCATTAGCCGCAGGTTAGACCAAGAATGAAATGGTCCATTATTGATAATAACCGTTTGTTTGAACCAAGAGATGAAACCGGGATAGCCGCCTCCTGTCTTTGACAGAAGCTCATACTCTTCGACGGAATCATTTTCGATCACTGCTCCATCCGAGAATTTGGTGATGTAACGGATGTTTGAAATATCCGGGAATAAGAGTAGTTCAAATGAATTAGAAGTTACGGGAAAATGTGCCGAGAACTCACTCGATGTACGGTAGCACTTGTGTTAGGTTGTTGAAGATATACAACAAAATGTTCCGCCATTCTTCGACATCCAACGTTATTGGTTTCGAAGCACCCGCTGGTGCGAGCTTCCCTTTGAATAGGGTGAGGTTGGACCCACCTTTTTTAGGGTCTGCATCATTGTGCCGAGGCTTCGGATTATGCAAATGATGATTTTTGGCTTTGTAGTGTGCTGTCACAAAGTTTGCCACCTCCTCAGTAATGAATGCCTCAGCCATCGATGCTTCAGTTCTATGCTTATTTTTACATTTAGCTCGAAGGGTCTTCTGCATCCTCTCAGTTGCATAGCACCAACGATCTTGCACGGGCCCACCCAATCTTACCTCGGTCGGTAGATGTAAAATCAAATGCTGCATTGGATTAAAGAAGCCCGGTGGAAAGATCTTCTCTAACTTGCACAACAACTCTGGTGCAAACTCCTCCATGTGTTCTACCACGCCAAGCGCCAATTCTTTCGCACAAAGAACACGGAAGAAATACCTCAGCTCCGCCAGTACTAGCCATTCATCCTCAGGAATAAAGTCACGTAACATCACCGGCATTACCCGATCTAGCCATATGTGCCAATCATGACTCTTGAGATCAAAGATTTTTAATTTTTCAAGACTCGCTCCCCTCTTTAGATTCGCTGCATACCCATCGGGGAACATCAAGTGCATTTTGACCCATAAGATAATTTCCCTCATAGCTGTCCTTCCAAGATTGAACCAGGCCTTTGGCTTCGACCACTTCTGCTTTCCTTTGCCTTCTCGCATGTTTTGTAACGGTCTATGACATAGTGTCTCTTGACCGACTCTAGCCTTAATATTATCCTTTGTCTTCCCATCTATGTCGAACAACGTACCAAAAATAGCCTCTTCGATATTCTTTTCAGTGTGCATCATGTCGATATTGTGTGGAAGAAGGAGGTCTTTGAAGTAAGGCAGATCCCAGAAGCATGGCATGTGAGTCCAGGCGTGTTTTGAATTATACCCCTTGAAATACCCTGGATGCTCTGGATCAGGCTCGAGAGCCTATAACTGATCCAGGATCTATTGGCCTATGAACGCAGGTGGTGCCAAGTTTTTGACAACTTTACCTTTGGTAAAGTTCTTCTTGTCTTTTCTGAACTGATGGTCAGGATCCAGGAACTGTCTATGCAAGTCAAAGCAAGAATACTTCCGACCCTCCTGCAACCAATGAAACTGAAGAGCTGCCTTGCATTGGGGGCACGGGATCCTTCCATGCACACACCATCCAGAGAATAGCGCATACGCTGGCAAGTCATGCATAGAGTACGTGTACCACACATGCATTTTGAAGTTTTCTTTTCTAGCGGCATCGTATGTATTGACCCCATTATCCCAAGCTTCTTCCAATTCATCCGTAAGCGGTTGTAGGTACACATTCATATTCTTCCCCAGATAATTGGGCCCTGGAATTATCAACGTCAAAAATATGTTCTTTCTTTGCATAATCTGCCCGGGGGGAGATTGAGTGGAATGACAAATACAGGCCAACAACTGTATTGGGTTGTCGTCATGCCGAAGGTATTAAAACCATCCGTGGCGGCACAGACTCGAGGATTCCTTGGATCTGCCGCTTTATCCTGATGCAATCCATCGAAATGTTTCCACACTTCCCCATCTGATGTGTGTACCATCATCTTATTCCCATCCGCATCTAGTTCGGTTCTTTTGCCCAATTTGTACGATGTCATCTGTCTGGCTATCTCTTCCACCATGAAAAGACGTTGAAGTCTTGGTACGAATGGCATATACCGAAGAACACTAACTGCGATTTTGGTCTGCCTCTTCTCACCCATACCGTTGTCTACCACAAGAAACCTGCAAGACTCGCATTTGGGACAATAGTCCATGTGTGCATACTCCTTCCTAAATAAGACACATCCTTTATCACATGCATCTATCTTCTCATAGGGCATCTTAAGTGCACGAAGTATTTTGTCCGACTGGTACAGGTTTGCAGGCATGACATGGCCTTTGGGTAGGAAGCGTCCAAATAGTGTCATCATCGCGTCGTAGAATTCTCTTCCCAAGTTAAACTGAACCTTCAGAGCCATTACTTGTGCAATTGCATCCAGCTGACAGAGCTTAGTGTGCTCATGGAGAGGACGTTTTGAAGAGTCCAACATTTCATAAAAGGCCTTTGCAGATTCCTCCATCTCATCTTCCGAATCCCGAGCATCATCAAAGTCTTGCACCATGTCTTCGATCCCGGTACCATGCTCGTCCGTGCGACGACGGACCACCTCAGCTCTTGTGCGTTGTATAGACTCACCATGAAATGTCCACACCGTATAATTAGGCTTAAAACCCCTCCTCTGCAGGTGTTTAATCATTATAGCCTCTGTCGTCTTTTTATAGTTGTCGCATCCAGGATAGGGGCAATAGTTTCTTTCCTAGCCATTTGCGAATGCGGCTTTCACAAATTCCTTTGTTTTTACAAACCATTCTTTCGTCATCTCTTTCTGACTAGGGTGACCGGTATATATCCACGCACGATCACTCATCTTGCGTAGCTACTAAAAAAAGAAGAAATAGATTTATATATAATTTACCATTTATATTCATTGGTTAATCAGGTTCTCCATTTTTATTACGTCTAGGCAACCTACACGCTAATAGGTAAAGATAGGTCCCAATCCCACTCGAGTATGTGTAGATTGGGTTCGTTTTCCCATGCTCTGCTCCGGATCCAACGCAAAATTTCAGCAGCACCTCCCTGTTGTTCTCCTGATACACGTCTCCGCAATAAACAGAGAGGATGTGCATCCGGAGAACAACAGGGAGGCACTGACGAAATTCCGCATCGGATCCATGGAATAGCATACGGTAAAACGAACCCAATCTACACATACTCGGGCTGTCCATGGGTTATGTTGGACAATTCGAAAGGATGGCGGTTATAAATATGCAAAGACATGCATATTTATAGATGTCGCCCTTTCGAACGGGAGACGCATACTGGTCACGCATACTGATAAATTAATTTAATTACCTAAATCTAGAAAGTTTCATCCGGAAACTGAGCCACAATAAATGAAGGGGCGGGGAGGAGATGAAATTTGTACTCACCCACGAATGCAGGGGCAGAGCTCGTACAATGCACGGGCAGGTCTTCGCACACGAGACCTCACAGCGACGAGACAACTATCACTTGTAAATCCACCCGATCAACACAAATATTCTAATTATGTCATTTTATAGCTAAATGGGATAATTATCTCATTGTTGGGGAACATAAGGTAAGGAGAACAATAAAGAGGAGAAGAAAGAGGAGGAGGGGAACAAGCAGAAGTTATCAAGAAGATGGAGAAGGAGGAGGAGGAGAAGAAGGAGGAGAAGAAGGAGAAGGTATTTTTCTTCTTCTTCTTCTTCTTCTTCTCATCCTCCTCCTCCTCCTCTCCTCTTCTCCTCCTCCTCCTCCTCTCATTTTCTCCTCCTCCTCTCCTCTTCTTCTTCTTTCATGGGAAATTTCGGCATGACATGTCCCAATTCCAAATATCACGTGTCCAAATCACATGTCCACATATGACATGTCCACTTCAAATTCTCATATAATAGGAAGAACAATATAGAACTTGAAGCAAAATGCAAGAGTCTTTTTTCTTCGTAATATTTGGAACTAGTGTTAATCAATTCTGTTTTTCATTTCCTTAAATAGCCTATATGAAACTTGAAGAAAAATTTGCAACCTAATAAAAATTAACCTAAGTAACTTAACCTAAGAACCTAATAAAAATTAACCTAAGTAAATTAACCTAAGTAACTTAACTAAATTAACCTAAACAACTTAAAGTAAGAACCTAATAGAAACAAGAACCTAATAACAATAACCTAACTAAATTAACCTAAGTAACTTAACTTAACTAAATTACCCCTAGCAAAGAGGCAAAGAGAGTAAAGGAGGGCCGGAGGACTTACAAGGGGCTAGGGGAGACGTCAGCGACGAGGTGGAGCTCGGGGGAAATGTGGGCGGCAAGGTGGACCAGGGGCACGGAGAGCAGGGGAGGTGGTGGAGCAGGGGGTCGCAGGGAAGAGGGGGCGCTGGTGGAGCATGGGAACGGAGAGGAGGGGGCGGTGGTGGAGCGGGGGCACGATGGTGGAGGAGGGGGTTGCAGGGAGGAGGAGGGGCGAGCTCCGGCGGCGGGTCGCGGGGAGGAGGGAGGAGGGAGGATGAGCTCCGGCGAAGGTGCAGGGAGAGAGTCAGGGGCGGTGGTGGAGCAGGGGAATGGAGAGGAGGGGGCGGTGGTGGAGCAGGGGCACGATGGTGGAGGAGGGGGTCGCAGGGAGGAGGAGGGGCGAGCTCCGGCAGCGGGTCGCGGGGAGGAGGGAGGAGGGAGGACGAGCTCCGACGGCGGTGCAGGGAGAGAGTCAGGGGCTGTAGTGAGCCGTTACGTGGGGAGAGAGGGGTGGGGTGGGGGTTGAGGACATTAGGTCTCGTGGGCGCTTTGCCGCCTGCCCCCGACGGCAAAGGGGTAACAGGCTGACGGCAAAGAGGTGGACCGTTATGGGTTAGAGGGTAGTGTGGAGTGGGTTCTTTGTCGTCTGCCTGCATGTGCTTTGCCGTCAGCTGGCAGACGGCAAAGAGGCAACAGATGGCAAAGACACTCTTTGCCATCAGCCCGCTCTTTGCCGTCAGGTTTTGGGTAGCTGATGGCAAAGAGTGTCTTTGCCATCAGGCAGCAGACGGCAAAGAAGCAGCAGATGGCAAATTCTCTGATTCCAGTACTGGGGGAAGATGGGGAACAGGATCAGGGTAACGAGAGAGGCTCAAGGAAGAAAATAGAACACCGGAGAAGATCCCTACCTTGAGTTCGATGGCGATACAAGGTGGCGAGGTTCTGGTTCATCCCGAGCACAAGGTGCTTCTCATGCTCGATTGGAGGGCGATGGGAGCGAGAGGAGGGATCAGGAGAATCCCGGGGGCTTTAAGTAGGCAGGGGCGAGGTGCACAGTGAGCAGGTGTGTTGGCCAGGTCATAAACATTGCTGCAGGCCACAAGAGCTCGCGAGGGGGAGTCTGGGGTGTTTGTGGATGTGGTCCACGACCAGGGGGTGGTAGAGGGAGTACGGTGAGAGGCTGACGTGTCGCTCGTGTGAGCGCGCTCACTGGTGCACTCGGGCAGCCACAACGCTCGTGCAAGGGAAGCACTAGAGGGGGAGAGATTAGTAAGGCAACAAGGAGGCGTGTCCGAGACGCTGAGGAGGCCTCGGTGGACCTGAGGAGGAGGCATAACATGGTCGGGGCCTCGGGATGAGAGCGGCTACATTGCGGGAGCATACTGTAGCATGCTTCGGAGCATGCAAATGGCCAGCCTGGCCATTTGCCTGCATGCTCTGGGGTGATCTGGCTTGTCTAGTCGCTCTTGGGGGTTCTTTAGATGCCCTTTTGATACCTTAGGAGGTGAGGATAGGGGTAGGAGTAAAAAAAGGGGGAAGAAGTCTCTGTGTAGCTTGTCCAAGGGGTAAAAACAGGGTTTTCACCCCAACCATAGCCCTGAGGCCATTGGTTTTTAATGAGGTTGCAAGGTTACAATATGACGTTGTGGTAAACTTTTTGGGATGAGGGCGAAAAGTATAAGGGTTAAAATCGGAAATTTACCGAAACACCAAAAGGTATTTGATGATTGTTTGGGCAAGATTAATTTCCCCACTTGCTATGAGATTTAAGAGGATCAAATGGTATCTAGAAATGAGAGTGATCACAAGGTTTGAGCTCGTATAAAGAAAGTTGCCAATGCAAACTTTGTGAACCATAAAAATGAGCAAAAACAGATTTATGAGATCTATTTAGGCTAATCTATTTTCCTTAATACACCATTTCGTATGGTGGCATTATTTGGGGATCACAACATGCCCCCAAATTTTGGGATCAAAAGAAGAAATTTGACAATGTAAAGTTGCTCAAGTTTGGATCCGGATAGAGAGGGCTATCGGATGTTTTGGTGAAGCAAAATGATTGGGATTGAAATAAAACTTGGCAAGATAATCACATATGGCATACGTGACATTCTAGAAATTTCTTGAATTTATTTAATAATATTTCTTATAGATATATTTCAAATTCTTGAAATAGGAAGAAAGGGTTTTGGATAGTTTTGTCCAATATTTTTAACATGGACATGTGTTGAAACCCTTATATATGGAAAATATAGGTCCACTAAGTTTCCGTAAATTTTTCAAATATTTTTGAAGCATCAATATAATTTTCCCGTGTAAAAGACCATTCGTGACATCAGAAAAAGGAATGTAAATAAAATACAAAAATAACTTTTAAAATAATTAATTTGTGGTTTTGGGAAGTCCTTTTGATAATAGGATCCAAATAAAACATTTCGGGCAAAACATCCTCCCTAATTTGAGGACTTGTAGTACAAACCTCAATTCAAGGATTTTTTGAAAACCTTAAATTAAATAAATGATTTTTGGTTAAAATAATGTTTTGTAAAAAGTGAGGTCCAATACACACGGTCTGGTTATTGGGCAAATATTTGGATCAAGGAATTGATTTTTGATAGTAGGAGAATTTTTGTGAATTAGAAGACAAACGAGCACTCAAGAAAATAGCAACTGATTCAAACATCACAAGCACACAAAAATTTTAATTGGACCAAATTTCTAAAATCATAGACATAGCAAAGTGGTACAAACAAAGGTTGTGACAGAACAACTATTTGCCATCCTTTTATCACCAAATGGGAAAATTATTCTCTGATGCTCTCTCGCGCCACACTTGCCTCCTCTACTGGAGCTGCGGAACATCCACGTCGAGTGTGACCCGTTGTGTGGCCAATATTAAACGGACCTTCTAAGCAGATAGCCTTGCGGGGAGCGTCCTTACAGGGAGGGATTGCGAGGCCTCTTGATGTTGACGGACAAGCCTCCGATGGATCTATCTTAGAGAGAGGTCGATCCTTGCGAAGCCAGAGACTCGCAGGGTGCTTACAAGTTCCTCTAGTGGGCTAGATGGTGAACTGGGCGTCCTCCACTTGGACTACTCGGCCGACAGTAGATGGGCCGTGGTATCCTGGCTCCACTGGACCGATAGATATTGATGTGGTGATATGAAAGGACGTGAGTACATTGTTGTTGGTTGTTAGAAATATCGATAGTTAAAGGGTGCTAACTTGTTGTTCATCTAAACATCGGTTATGTCATGGTGATGATGTGTGAGCACTCTTATTCCTCGTTGAAATCCTAGTATTGTTTAGGTCAGGGGCGCACGATGCTTAACTCCTACCAACCTCCGCCAAGGGGCATGCAAGTATTACTTCGCTTTGATAGAGCTAATAAAACTTTACAATAAGTATGTGAGTTCTTTACGACTAATGTCAATCCATGGATATACGCACTCTCACCTCCTCATATTGGATAGCATCTTAAGTATCGGGCATTACCCATTCTCACATAGATGATCGGTGCAAACTTTGCCGATGCATCCAACCACGCGACATGATATGCTTTATTGCACATAAACCTCATTATATATTCCTCAAAACAGCCACCATACATACCTATCATGACATTTGCATAGCCATTCCGAGATATATTGCCATGCAACTTCCACCGTAACATCATATGATTTGTACTTCCATTGTCATATTGCTTTGCATGATCATATAAGTTGACATAGTATTTGTTGCAAAGCCACCGTTCATCGTCGTTTACATTTATGCTAGATCATTGCACATCATAGTACACCGTCGGAGGCATTCATATTGAATCATATTGTTTAGTTGGTTCTCATATCGATTTGTAACTAAATAGAAGTGTGTTGTTTTTCATTATTAGAGCATTGTCTTAGTGACAAAAGGATGATCGAGACAATGATTCCCCCACAAGTCAAGTTGAGACTCCGGACAAAGAAAAAAAGAAAAAAAGAAAGAAAATAGAAAAGAAGGAAAAAAGGAAAATGAGAGAAAAGAGAGAAGGGTCGGTGCTACTACCTCTTTTTCCACACTCGTGCTTCAAAGTAGCACCCTGCTTTTCATATGGAGAGTCTCGTGTTTTGTCATTTTCATATGCTAGTGGAATTTTTTCACTCTAAAACTCTGTTTTTATATTTCCATGATGGGCATCTTCAAATGCCCAAGGTCTTCATGAGCAAGCAAGTTGGATGCACACCTGAGGGAGTTCGGAACTAAGGGGTCCTCGGGACACTTACCTATTTCTATGGATCGGACTCCTCGATCATTCTATTACCATTATGGGACCCTGAATAAATAAAGTGATGTTGTATTCAAGACCGACTCTTCCGAAGACTTGTCGTGTACTCGATGGTCACGTTGTGATCGACATGTTTCCTCCTTAATGTAACCGATTTTGTGTAACCCTAGCCCTCCTAGTATCTATATAAACCAGTGGGATTTAGTTTGTAGGACAGATTAAGTTCATTACTCCTAGAGTTTATACCACAACATACAATCTCGAGATAGATCAACTATGGACTCGATACACCACCATCAACACAAACAAGAGCTGCATGTAGGGTTTTTCCTCCATCAAGAGGACCCGAACCTGGGTAAACACCGTCTCCTGTGTCTCGTGTTACCCACCGATCTAAGATCCACAAATCGTACCCCTACTTGAGATCCAGTTTTGACACGGACTTTGGTGCTTTCATTGATAGTTCCACTAAAGGATCATCATAAGGATCAATGGCTCGCTTGGTCGTTAACGAAGGAATGAGCACTGGGGATATATGTGTCCTCGACCAGCTCTGTGCGGTCAAAATCAGTACCCAGCATGTCAAACCAACTCGTCACCATGGCCAGACCGACGGGGTCCTCCTGGGCTAGGGAATCAAGTTCGGCTACTTGGATTAAGTCGTCGTTGACCAAGGCAACCTAGCCCACGCTTGGATCTCAGCATCGGACAAAGAATCTGGAAATACCGGAGCCTCGACTTCGGGGCCAATCCCCAACCTCGCGTCCGGGACAATGCCTACTTCAGGTCAGTCCTTAGGCATGGATCTAACCATTACATTGAGAAATCAGGGGTTCTCCTTGTCAGAGAACAACCTATGCCGAGGCACCGGAGATTAACTCAGCCGAAGTTCCGAGGACAGGTCTGGAACAAGACATGGGCCGAGATCCGAACCATTTAAATTTTGGATGTCCTAGCTCCGATCCACGATTAGTCCGGCTTCGAGCCTCGACACAGGGAACTTTATTTGCCAGCCACCTCCCTCTGAGTAGCCACTATCGATGACTTAACGGATATACTGACTTCTCTTCGCACGAGGCTGAAGGGACATTAATGAATGTTGATACATCTGCTCCTCCCACGATGGGACGATGTATTACCACTTCCACATATGATGTGTACATGGTGGACAACCCTAAGGTCAATAATGCCACAAGGATGACTGATGACGATACCCCAGTTAAAAGCAACGACGATGAACCCTAATGATTCCAGCGTCAAAGCAATTCGAAGGCACCTAAGGGCAAGGATAGCAATACAGGAACTGAAAAAATGCTACCCCAGATGACCAAGAGAACCCGATTGATCCCTCTTCTCCCGAACACATGCTTGATGACTTGGAGGGACACATGGATCTGGATAAATTCAAGGACCTTGGCAATTTCAAGGATAGAAACTACCTCCTTCTTTCCGAAGAGGAGTATAGCCTCGGAGACGAGGATTTCGTTGCCCCCGAAGACCCATTGGATCAGGAACGATTCAAGCAAAAAACTAATGGCCACTACCTGGAGCCTCAAGATCAAACAGGAACAAATCAAGGCCGAACAAGACCCCATCAATGAAAGAAGTACCCAAATCCTAGCCGCCTAAGAAGGGTATGGGAAGGAACAATAGGGGAAAAATAAAAGTTACCCATGCCTCCGATTATTTCCAGAATTCCAGGATAAAACCTTCGATCCCACACCTCCCAGAAAAACTCAGGCCGACCAGCTTGACCGCCTCCCTCGAGGTCAGGACAAGATGGATGGAGACGATGGGGAACAGCCCGAACACCCTCGCACATGAAGGAAGGATCCGGTACAGACCGGAGAGACAAGATCTATCTTTGGGTCCAGAGGACGCACTCCCGCTAGACGGGACAAATACCAAGATCGATTCAATCATCATGATTGAGTTCGGGAGCCACCCTAGAACAGGAATTCATCTGACCTCCGGCATGATGTGGCCCGGGTTAGAGACACCGCTCACCCAATGTGCTTTACCGACGAGGTTATACAACACGAGTTCCCAGAAGGGTTAAAACCTGTTAATATAGAGCAATACGACGGGAAAATGGACCCACCCATGTGGATTCAGGATTTCCTTCTCCACATGCATATGGCCCGAGGTGATGACCTTCACGCCATAAAATATCTACCACTAAAGCTTAAAGGACCATCGCGGCATTGTCTTAATAGCCTCCTCAAAAACTCCATTGGGAGCTGGGAAGAGCGCGAGGATGCTTTCCGTGCTAATTTTCAGGGCACCTATGTCCGACCACCGGGATCTGATGACTTGAGCCACATTGTCCAAGAAGTCAGTGAATCATCTCGACAGTTTTCAAACCGATTCCTCTCAAAGAAAAACCAAATCATTGACTATTCGGATGCTAAGGCACCCGTCCGGCTCCCACTGGGCAAGATAGGCCAAGAACAATGATAGCCCTCATGTCCCTTATAACTTTCTTTTGCACAGGCGAGGACAGTTGACTAGCCCAACGAAATAATCCTCGTGCAAATCCCGGCACGTCCGTAGTCCAAGATGGAAACGGGAAGCCACGACACAACAAAAACAAATGTCGCCACAACGTCAGTGAAGTAGAAGACACACCAACCAATATCGGATTCAGCAACTCCAGGTCCAGACCACGGAAGAAACCTTCTAAAGGGAATCGGGATGTACCGATCGTGCTGGACAAAATACAGGATAGGCCCTGCCAGATTCAGGACACCCCTAATAAGCTCTCTAAACACACCAACTATAACTATTAGGTAATCAAACATGTGAGCAAAAATATAGCTGAGGACCTGGGCATGAGTCCCCGTAGCAACGATGATGAAGAACCTCGTCGGCCAAACAACGATGGCCAAAAGCAACTTGCTCCTGAGTTGAAAACTATGAACATGATCTATGTCACACACGTACCACGATGGAGAGGTAACAAGCACTTCGGGATGTATATGCCATAATGAAAGTTGCCCCAAAGTATAACCCGTGGTCGGCATGTTCGATGACTTACGACCACACAGATGAGCCGACTAGTATTCGGCATGGGGGTTCGGTGGCCGTGGTACTTGACCCCATCATGGACGGATACCATCTCACTAGAGTCCTTATGGACAGAGGTAGCAACCACAATCTAATTTACACACGCAAAGTGACAAAAAAGGACATCGATCCGTCAAGGATCAAACCCAGTAACACCACCTTCAAAGGAACAATTCCTATCTTCAAGGCTCACTCCTCGGGCACCATAAGTTTGGAAGTAGTGTTCGGTTTGTCCGACACCTTCCACACCAGAGACTTGATCTTCAACATTGTCCCTTTTTGTAGTGGGTACCATGCACTCCTAGGACATACATCATTCGCTCACTTTAATGTCGTTCCCCATTATGCATACCTGAAGCTAAAGATGACAGGACCCAAGAGTGACATTAACGTCAATGGTAACACTGAGTGATCCCTCCAAACCAAGGAACATACTACGGCTTTGGAAACAGAAGTACAGGCTGGCAATACGACTCTCAAGTCCCAGCTCACCGTTAAGGAACACAAACGAGATTGTGTTCCGCCACAGTTCCTGGATCCTTCTCATGCTCAAACTAAATAGGGGTTCTCTCCCCACAGCAGACCCTCAGCAGGAGTAAAATACATGCCTCGAAGGCACAATTTTGTGCTTAAGATACCATGGGAAGTTGTGAGGACCGACTACATGGGACAAGGTATTCGGCTAAGCCGAATTATAGTCATTCACGTCCTCAGACAAATACAGGTACCATAAAGGACCAACTCCATGTCAAGCTACATACAAGTCAACAACTTCTCAAGAACGCCTTTGTTAAAGGTCTGCTCACCAATTATCCCCCCCGTCAAGGAGTACTTCCCGAAGAGTAAAGGTGCAGATGTTTAAACCTTTCCTTTGTATGTTTTTTTAGTATTTATAAGAGTTTCTTGTGGCAATACAGACTGTACGGATAGACACCTTGAGTTAATCATAAATAAAGATCACTCTTTATGATTCGTTAGCCTTTATACATATTTTTATCCTTCATTTCTGAATTGCTTTTCAACACCAGCAAAAGCTTGTTTGATACAATTGTTAGATGCTAATGGCTAATTGACCGGGAGCTTGGCTATCATGGTCGTCCCCAACATCATTCCTCCACTATTTTATTACGTGTGTGTGTCGAGTCTTGGATAGTATGTTATATGCATTGATTCCGAATTATGTCTTTGGTCAATAGTTGGGTTGCCCGGCTCCTGTGCTTACCACTTTATGTTCTTCTCGTTCGACTAAACGGTTAAAGGGAGAACCGTTGCGAGTGTACCTCCACCTCATCTCGTTAAGTACCTCATGGAGAAAGCTGTAAACCAACTATCATAATAAGCGAGAATTAGTCTCCGATCCAATGACAAAAATTAAACTAGGAGCCACTTGAGGTTCATTGCGTTATGCGGAGGGTTTGAAGGTATACAAACCAAGTGATAATGGTTTTTTACACCTCGGCGTATACGAACATCATAGTTTTCAAGGTGGCTGTTAATTAGTCCCTGAAGTCAAGCTCCTATGGTTAAGTGAAAGAATTAAAACCACATAGTCTGATTGCCTTGTTTCCTCCCGCACTACCAGCTTCAGGCACCAAGACATTGGCTAAGGGTAACAGTGCGAAAGCCAAAAGCACCCCTGATAGCATCTATCAAGGGTCTGAAGCTGACGATTGGAAACTTTCAAGTTAAAGCGACCACACAGGAGTCAAAATTAAAAAACAAAGACATGGTATACCATGCCAAGAAATATAGCATTGTATCGTACAAAGATTCAACAACTCATATATGATATTGTTCTCATTAAATGGTTACATCCTTGGAGAACTAGGCTTCTATTGCTCGAGCACCTTCCATAACATTGGCAAAGTATCGCGCGGGGTGCCTATGTTCCTTTCGAGGCGGCAGAGGTGTGGTGGCCATCTTGGTGGGCTGCACTTTTGACCAGTGCCTTATGGTCCTTGCAAAGGCCATTCAAGCTCCCTCTATGCAGATGGAGCATTTCACGATGTTAATCTGGGGTGCAACAGCAATCAATTTATGTACTAGGCCAAAATAGCTACTTGGCAGCGGTATTGGCCATAACCTGACGCATAGATCCTTGATTGTCGGCTCCGCCATCCTATGCAGCTCCATGCTTGATTGTCGGCTCCGCCATTTTATGCAGCTCCATCCTTGATTGTCGGCTCCGCCATCCTATGCTGTTTTAGTTGATAGGAGACAAGGAGCACACATTTAGTGACGGCATCCTTGAGCTCCTCTTGTAACTTAGGCCCTGTTTGGAACCACAATAGGTTATGATAATCTGGATTATGAAGATAGATTATATAATCTAGTTTATAAAAATAATCTAGGTAGGCATGTTTGGAGGCTAGGTCATATAAACTGTAATCCAGGTTTTACATTGCATAAGGACTTGTCTGCCCTCTCTTTTTTTAAAGTTGTGGGTCACCGTGGCAGGAATGTAATTATCTTCAACTTTACAAGGGTAATGGGTCATTAGCAATCCATAATCTGATTTTAGCTGGGGTAGAGTAGATTATGAGTTTTTAATATTCTGTCTATCTAGATTTATAATCTACACCATGATCTGTCCTGTTTGGAGACATAATAGATTATAAAAACTGTATTATATTATCTGAGTGGTTCCACACAGAGCCTTAGTGACCCTGGCCTCATGCTTGTCACTGAAAGACTTCAGCGTTAATAGTTCGACAGCCGCCTATTCGGTCGTCGTATTTTGTTTGGCAGACTCTTTCCTTGCTTTACTCAGCTCGGATTTGATCTTCTCGAGCCCCATTGCAACATATATAGTTGTCATGCAAATAATTCGCATTTAAGGGCAAAAATAAAAATGCATAACTTTAATGAGATAATTAATATTAAATAGACTAGCTTGGACGTACCTTGTGTGTCATCAAACCGATTGTTTAGACGATTGAGCTATTCTTCGGAGCTATGCAGCTTCTGGTTCATTTCCGCCCACTCTATAGAGTTGGGGGCTGATGCCGAGGACAAGGCGTGCAGAAATGCATGTTAGACTCTCAAGTTATCATATATTCTGTAATCCTATGCTAAGGTTCTTTTCATCATCCTACAAGAGTCTTGCACCGCATGACTTTTTTAAACACACATAGAGCTCAGGGGCTACTGAATGTAGGGATTGCTTATAAACCCACAAAAAACACAATTACTTCGTATGAAATGGATTGAGAATTACCTTGAAGCCTGTCTGTAGGCCATCAAAAGCCTCATTTAATCATTTGTCAACGGATAAAATGCTTTTCAGAATCGCGCAGTGTTCTACATGGACAGAAGAGTCATTTAGATCCTCCTCCATCATGGCCGACAACCCAGATTGGGGTTGTTGTGTGGAGAACGGCTCTAATTGCGGCATTGTAGTTTTCCTTTGTAGAGAAACTGTTGTAGATAGTTCCGGAGCTTGAAAGTTCTCTGAAATTGTCTTCGGAGAAGACCCGGAGTGTCTGGCCCCTCCTTCTTTGCTTACGAGGAGGGATTTGTCCTCCTAGTCCTTGGCGGCCGAGGTATTAGCCTCAACCATAATATCGTCACCCCCGACACTAGTTTCTGGTTCCGGGGGATTCTCTCGAGACACTACCTCCCGAATCTCCTCGATGGTGGTGGGAGGCGTGTTGTGTGAAGCGGTCCCGCTTTATACCATATTCGCCGGCCAAGAGTCACCCTCTGAGATTTGATTGGTGGGGAAATCACGCGGCGGGCTACAATACGGAAAGAAGACCTAACCTTAACAACAGAACCTGAAAAGTATAGGATCTTTAGGTTTTTTGGATCCAAACCTTTGGGCTCATGGTTTCACCTGGAGGGTCCATTGAGGGACCAATCCAAAATCCTCGGATTTGTCGTAGGAATCAGGAACATCATCGAACAAGGCCTTTGGGCCGTGCATTGCCTCTTTGGGGTAGAGGGAGTTGGATCCCCCTCGACGTCTTTGGACGCCGCCCTCTTCTTTGTGTGGGAGGAGATGCTCTCCTCATCATCATCTTCTTCCGGATGTCCCTCCAGATTAGAGGGAGCAAATGTGTCTTCGGACCAGGTGTCCGGTGGACCCTTCGATCGAAGACCCTCTCGGGCCTTTTCCTTCTCATTCTTCTTCTCATCCTTCTCCTTTGGATCCATGGATGGCTTCTCTACCAACATGGCTGTCAACAAGGCCATCGTGGGGTCCTCGGGCAGGGACGCCGGACATTTGATTTGCTGGGACTTTTTCAGCCAGATCTCCGAACATGGAGGATAAGGGATGTAAGAATCTTCTGAAAAGGAAAGGGAATAACTAAGTATATAATAAAACCTTAACGGTCCCGCATGGTTAATAATAGTGATGCCGATGTCCTCCTCTTCAGCTGGCCACGTCTTCTGAGGCTTGAACAACACCTTCTATAATTTCTCATGGGTAGTGCGGAAAAAGTTTCAGCACAGTGGTCGGATCACCTGAATTGTAAGCCCACATCAGAGTTGCTCGACGTTGATAGGGGAGGAGGGGGCAATGTAGCATTACTTAGACTACATTAGTCCGCTCAATTTTCTTCTCTAGAAAGATAGAGATACATTTTGCGAGCGCCTTCATATCTGTGGCCTCTCTTCGATCTAAGGGTTTCTCTGTCCACAACACTAGTCTGGTGGGGGGACCAGATTTGAATGCTGGAGGTGCTGCTCCTTCTGTGTCATGCGTCTCGATGATATAAACCAATACTTTTTCCATGCTTTGACAATGTCTATGAAGGGACCTTTCAGCCATTGAACCTGAGCAAGCTTACTGTTCATAGGTCCCCTGCAATCCGCCTGCTCACCATTGATCACTTTCGGCTTGACATTGAGGACCTTTAGCCATAGGCCAAAGGGGGGGTGGATGATACGTCCATTTTGCATCATGTTTTCATGTTGATTTTTATCGCTTCTTTGGCTGTTATTTCACTTCACGGTACAATTCTTATGCCTTTTCTCTCTTATTTTGCAAGGGTTACATGAAAAGGGAGAATGCCGGCAACTGTAATTCTGGCCTAAAAGAGGAGCAAGTTTGAGATACCTATTCTGTGCAACTCCAAACGCCGTAAAAATCAACGAGGATTTTTTTCCCGATTTATCAAAAATACTGGGCCGAAGAAGTGCCAGAGGGGCACCAGGGGGTGCCCACAAGCCTGCACGGCGCGACCACCTCCCAGGCTGCGCCATGAGGGCTTGTGGGCATCCCACTGGCCTACTGGCCCCCCTCTTTTTCTATATGAAGGGTTTCGTCCAAAAAATCAAGGGGGAGCTTTTTCGTGGTTTGTCCACCGCCGCGAGGAAGAACTTGAGCAGAACCAATCTAGAGCTCCGGCAGGACGATCCTGCCGGGAAAACATCCCTCCCGGAGGGGGAAATCGTTGCCATCGTCACCACCAACACTCCTCTCATCGGAGGGGACTCGTCACCATCAACATATTCATCAACACCATCTCATCTCCAAACCCTAGTTCATCACTTGTAAGCAATCTCCGTCCCGCGTCTCCGATTGGTACTTGTAAGGTTGCTAGTAGTGTTGATTACTCTTTGTAGTTGATACTAGTTGGATTATTTCGTGGAAGAGTTTATGTTCAGATCCTTTATGTTACTCATTGCCTCTCTGATCATGAATATGATTATGCTTTGTGAGTAGTTACTTTGGTTCCTAAGGACATTGGATAAGTCATGCTAATAGTAGTCATGTGAATTTGGTATTCGTTCGGTAATTTGATATGTTGTATGTTGTTTTTCCTCTAGTGGTGTCATGTGAACGTTGACTATATAAAACTTCACCGTTATTTGGGCCTAGAGGAAGGCATTGGGAAGTAGTAAGTAGATGATGGGTTGCTAGAGTGACAGAAGCTTAAACCCTTGTTTATGCGTTGCTTCGTAAGGGGCTGATTTGGATCCACTAGTTTAATGCTATGGTTAGACTTTGTCTTAATTCTTCTTTCGTAGTTGCAGATGCTTGTGGGAGGGGTTAATCGTAGGTGGGATGCTTGTCCAAGTAAGGGCAGTACCCAAGCGCTGGTCCACCCACATATCAAACTATCAAAGTAACAAACGCGAATCATATGAACATGATGAAACTAGCATGACAAAAATTCTCGTGCGTCCTCGGGAGCGTTTTTTCTCCTATAAGACTCTGTCTAGGCTTGTCCCTTGCTACAAAAGGGATTTGGACACTTTGCTGCACCGTTGCTACTTTTGTTACTTGTTGCTTGCTACGAATCATCTCACCACACAATCACGTGTTACCGACAATTTCAGTGCTTGCAGATATTTCCTTGCTGAAAACCACTAGTCAGATCCTTCTCCTCCACATTGGGTTCGACACCCTTACTTATCGAAAGGACTACGATTGATCCCCCATACTTGTGGGTCATCAAGACTCTTTTTTGGCACCGTTGCCGGGGTGTGAAGCGCCTTTGGTAAGTGGAACTTGGTAAGGAAACATTCATATAGTGTGCTGAAATTTATTGTCACTTGTCACTATGGATACTAATCCTTTGAGGAGCTTGTTTGGGGTATCTTCACCTCGAATGGAAGCACAAATAGTTGCTCCTCAACCTGCTGCAGCTACTGAAAATATTTGCTTTGAATTTCCTTCGGGTATGCTTGAGAAACTGCTGGCTAATCCTTTTATAGGAGATGGAACATCACATCCAGACTTGCATATGATCTATGTAGATGAAGTTTATGGTTTATTTAAGCTTGCAGGTGTGCCCGAGGATGATGTAAAGAAGAAGGTCTTTCCTTTATCTTTGAAGGATAAGGCGCTGACATGGTATATGCTATGTGATGATACTGGATCATGGGACTACAAATCGGTTGAAATTGGAATTTCATCAAAAGTTTTATCCTATGAATTTAGTGCATCGTGATCGGAATTATATTTATAATTTTTGGCCTCGTGACATAGAAAGCATCGCTCAAGCTTGGGGGAGGCTTAAATCAATGCTATATTCATGCCCCAATCATGAGCTCTCAAGAGAAATAATCATTCAGAACTTCTATGCTCGGCTTTCTCATGATGATCGCACCATGCTTGACACTTCTTGTACCGGTTCTTTTATGAAGAGAGATATTGGCTTCAAATGGAATTTGTTGGAGAGAATTAAATGCAACTCTGAAGATTGGGAGCTTGAAGAAGGTAAGGAGTCAGATCTAGATCGGCATGACTTCCCCAAAAGCTCCGAAGGACAAGATCTTCGAGAAGGTCATCAATCCTACCTCACGGGAGTGCTGCAACACCCTCAATCTATCGAGATACGTGAGGGGATGTTGCACATCTGTTATGTTGAGGGGCCTAGGAAGACCGGAAGCGTGGAGATGAGGCTCGAAGCCATGGAGCAACAGGTCTTCAAGTGCCAAGGGATGGTGGAGCGTGGCCTCAACGCCAACCACATGATGATCATGGAGTTCACCAACAAGCACAGGATTGATGCCAATGACATTATGAAGCATCTCTCCAGGCTCTATGACAGGGTTGATCAAATCCAGGGCCAAATCTATGACCTGCAGAACCAAAACTGTGAGTATGAGTATAGATTTAAATCAATACGGTTGGCTGCAGATTTGAGGATTCCGAAGACTCGTTCATCTTTCCATGATGGAGCACCTATGGCTTGGAAGACGAAGGATCAAACTCATGTTGCAACAACTCCACCATCACCACCAAAGGAAGACAACTGAGCATTGGTATGGGAAATCCCCTTGGCTTGTGCCAAGCTTGGGGGAGTTGCCCCGGTATCGTATCACCATCACATCTTTTGCCTTTACCTTTGTTTTAGTTTTCTTTTCAGTTTTCTTTTTCTCTAGTAGTTTAGAAGTCTTAGTGTTTTAGTCTTGAGTTTTGCTTTGTGTCACCCCCGATGTATTGTTGCTCGTGAGCCATATAATAAAGAGTGTCTTAGTTGAAGGGCTTTGCCTCTTGCCATGATCAAAAGAGTGAGAATAGAGAAAAAGCATGAAAGATCATGTAATGATCTTATGGGAAGTGATGGCTTCGCATATAAAAAGAATGAGGATTGAAATTTGTTGAGGGTAGGCAAATGTAGACCTTGGTCATGGTTGCAATTAATAGGAAGTGATAAAGAAGGAGAGGTTCACAAATAAATATATCATCTCTGACACGAGCTATGATTGTGAACACTCACTAAACTATTGCATGCCTAGAAGTAGATGTTGGACAAGGAAGACAAAATAATGAATTTTGTTTGCTTGGCTCTGAACAATGTTATATGATTAGAGATCCCTTAGCATGTGACGATTGCTTCCACCTCACATTAGCCAAAACTCCCGCACCAAGTAGAGATACTACTTGTGCATCCATAAACCTTCAACCCAGTTTTGCCATGAGTGTCCACCATACATACCTATGGATTGAATAAGATCCCTCAAGTAAGTTGTCATCGGTGCAAGCAATAAAAAATTTCTCTCTAATATGTATGATCTATTAGTGTGTGGAAAATAAGCTTTGTACGAACCTGTGATGAGGAAGACATAAAGGGACAGACTGCATAATAAAGTTCTTTATCACATGAGACAATATAAAATGACGTTCCTCCGCACTAAGAGGACACGCATCCAAACCTCAAAAGCGCATGACAACCTCTCCTTCCCTCTGCGAAGGGCCTATCTTGTAACTTTACTTTTTGCCCCTAAAAGAGTCATGGTGATCTTCACCAATTCCTTGTTTTGCCTTTGTCTTGGCTACCGTCACATGCTTGGGAAAGATCTATATTCATATGTCAACTTGGAGGTAAGTATCCAAGAATTATTATTGTTGACATTACCCTTGAGGTAAGCAGTTGGGAGGCAAAACTACAAGCCCCAATCTTTGTCTGTGTCCAGCTAAAACTTTGATCTCATGAGTACCACGTGAGTTGTAGCAATTGTAGAGAACGAAAGAATGATTGAGTATGTGGATTTGCTTTACAAGCTCTTATTTGACTCTTTCTGGTGTTGTGATAAATTGCAATTGCTTCAATGACTAAAGGCTATCGGTTGTTACTTCTCGGTAAGGTTCTTGATCCATGCTTTACTTTGTGAAGGAATTATCACTTTAGCATGAGAGATTATATGTTGGTATTGCTGTTCTGATCTTGATCATGATGCATGCATGTTCGTATCTTGTTTTGTCGACACCTCTCTCCCTAAACATGTGGACATATTTATTGAGCTCGGCTTTCGCTTGAGGACAAGCGAGGTCTAAGCTTGGAGGAGTTGATACGTCCATTTTGCATCATGTTTTCATGTCGATATTTCTCGCTTCTTTGGCTGTTATTTCACTTCACGGTACAATTCTTATGCCTTTTCTCTCTTATTTTGCAAGGTTTACATGAAGAGGGAGAATTCCAGCAACTGGAATTCTGGCCTAAAAGTGGAGCAAGTTTGAGATACCTATTCTGCGCAACTCCAAACGCCGTAAAAATCAACGAGGATTTTTTCCCGATTTATCAAAAATACTGGGCCGAAGAAGTGCCAGAGGGGCACCAGGGGGTGCCCACAAGCCTGCACGACGCGGCCACCCCCCAGGCCGCGCCATGAGGGCTTGTGGGAAGCCCAGTGGCCCCCCTCTTTTGCTATATGAAGGGTTTCGTCCAGAAAAACATCAAGGAGGAGCTTTTTCGTGGTTTCGCAACCGCCACAAGGCGGAACTTGAGCAGAACCAATCTAGAGCTCCGGCAGGACGATCCTGCGAGGGAAACTTCCCTCCCGGAGGGGGAAATCATCGCCATCGTCATCACAACACTCCTCTCATCGGAGGGGACTCGTCACCATCAACATCTTCATCAGAACCATCTAATCTCCAAACCCTAGGTCATCACTTGTAACCAATCTCCTGTCTCGCGACTCCGATTGGTACTTGTAAGGTTGCTAGTAGTGTTGATTACTCTTTGTAGTTGATGCTAGTTGGATTATTTGGTGGAAGAGTTTATGTTCAGATCCTTTATGCTACTCATTACCTCTCTGGTCATGAATATGATTATGCTTTGTGAGTAGTTACTTTGGTTTCTGAGGACATGGGATAAGTCATGCTAATAGTAGTCATGTGAATTTGGTATTCGTTCGGTAATTTGATATGTTGTATGTTGTTTTCCTCTAGTGGTGTTATGTGAACGTCGACTACATAACACTTCACCATTATTTGGGCCTAGAGGAAGGCCTTGGTAAGTAGTAAGTAGATGATGGGTTGCTAGAGTGACAGAAGCTTAAACCCTCATTTATGTGTTGCTTCGTAAGGGGCTGATTTGGATCCACTAGTTTAATGCTATGGTTAGACTTTGTCTTAATTCTTCTTTCATAGTGGCGGATGCTTGCGAGAGGGGTGAATCATAGGTGGGATGATTGTCCAAGTAAGGGCAGTACCCAAGCGCTGGTCCACCCACATATCAAACTATCAAAGTAACGAACGCGAATCATATGAACATGATGAAACTAGCATGACAGAAATTCCCGTGTGTCCTCAGGAGCGTTTTTCCTCCTATAAGACTTTGTCCAGGCTTGTCCCTTGCTACAAAAGGGATTGGGCCACTTTGCTGCACCGTTGCTACTTTTGTTACTTGTTGCTTGCTATGAATCATCTCACTACACAATCACTTATTACCGACAATTTCAGTGCTTGCAGATATTTCCTTGCTGAAAACCACTTGTCAGGTCCTTCTGTTCCTGGTTGGGTTCGACACTTTTACTTATCGAAAGGACTACGATTGATCCCCTATACTTGTGGGTCATCAGTGGACCCGCGAGAAGGCCTCACAAACTATAATGAAGGTCAAGATGTACAGGAAGGAATTTGGGGTAAGATCGTGGAAATCTAACACATAATAGAACATTATGCCTTCAACAAAGGGGTGGAGGGGAAAACCTAGGCCCCAAAGTAAAGAGGGATGAAAACCACCCTCTTTCCATATTTTGGAATTGGGATGACTTGGTCCTTCTTCGGAAAATGGTGGACCATGTTTTCCGGCAAATAGATTGAGCTCTTCAACTCATGGATGTCCTTTTCGGTTACACAGGAGGCCTCCCACTTGCCCTTCAAGACGAGATGGCCATGGACGGACTAGGAGAGAGATGGAGGAGATTGGGGATAGTGGAGAGCTTGAAGGTTGGAGCTTTGGGCACTGGGAATATGAACTGTGGTTTGAGCTCTAGAATGCGTGAGGAGGCTGTGGTGGCAGTTTTTCCTTTTATAAACTCCTGAAATACAAAGAGCCCCACTACTGTGCCGTGAACTTCGCCATTTCGTGATAAAATCGTGCGGTTAGGCACAAGCGGGATAACCAAAATCATAAACCATATACCTGAAAAGATATATATATATATATATATATATATATATATATATATATATATATATATGTATTGTGTGTGAAAAAGAGAAGTCGTCGTCAACAAAACTATTACCGGCTAAATGTAAGAAAGGGAGAACTCGCCCCGCAAGCCGAAGAATTTGGACACATGAAGCAGCTGGAGATCAAGACTACGGTGTTGGATACCAATTCGGGGGCTAGTGAGGGAGTCCGGAACTAAGGGGTCCTCGAGCTGCTTACCAATTTCTATGGTCCACACTCCTGGGCCGTTCTTTTATCATTATTTGACTCCGGATAAATAAAGTGATGTTGTATTAAAGATGGACTCTTCTGAAGACTTGACGTGTACTCCATGGTCACGTTGTGATCGACATATTTCATCCTTGATGTAACCGACATTGTGTAACCCTAGACCTCCTGGTATCTATATAAACCAGAGGGATTCAGTTGATAGGATGGATTAAATTCATTACTCCTAGGGTTTAGACCACAACATACAAGCTCGAGATAGGTGAACTTTGTACTCGATACCCAACCGTCAATATAAACAAGATCAGGATATAGGGTTTTACCTCCATCAAGAGGGCCCGAGCCTGGGTAAACACCTTCTCCTTTGCCTCTTGTAATCCATTGATCCAAAGATCCACAGTTCGGACCCCTACTTGAGATCAGCCGATTTTGATACTGATAACACCCGCTTAACTTCAGTTGAGCTTTCATACACTTATAGCTCTAGTGCATCTATTGCATGGCAATCCCTACTCCTCGCATTGATATCGATTGATGGGAATCTCCCTAGCCCCTTGATCCACCTAGTTCATGCGGGACTTTTTTCTCCATTTTCGCGCCTTCGAAACCTACCACCGTATTTTATTCCACCTATATGCTATGTCCATGGTTCAGGCTCATTGAGCAAGGTATAAAATGTTGAAGAGTGTTTAGAAGTATGATCCAATTAGTTGTCTTAACACCATGGTGCTTGACATCTGTATTTACGTGGTGAAGCCGGAGCCTTGCCATGCTAATATGATAAAGTGAATGAGTGTAAACATCCTTTAAGGATGGTATAATTTTAATGATTGTCTTACTTACGTTTATGGATATTACTATGTTGATGTTTTTTAATTCATCTTTTCTCAATGATCATACATGAAAATGATTACATGTTGGGCAACTTGTCACATCTATAATTCTGTTTTTATCATTTACCTAGTCGTGGATGAGTAGGAATTGAACTTGGGGATGCTCATACGTCTCCAACATATATATATTTTTTATTGTTACTTGCTATTATATTAGCATTCTAGGATACTTTTTAAGCATCCACTTGATGTTTTATATTATTTTTGAGCACTAACCTATTAATCAGTGCCAAGTGCTAGTTGCTATTTTGTGCAACTTTTTGGCCTTTTAGGAATACATTAGAAAACGAAATCCAAATACCCTGAAACTTTTTAATCATTTTTTCTGGACCGAAATAAGATGTGGAAGCTTCGGAGGAAGACAGGAGGGCACACAAGGTGCTACCAAGCCCAGGGGTGGCCATGCCCTGATGGCTCGTGGCCCCTCCTAGCTCTTGTGGCATTGTTCTGTGGCCTATAAATTCACATATATTCCAAAAACCCTAGGGATTCTCCCGAAACACCTTTTCTGCTGCTGCAAATCTCTGTTCTGCTGTGTGCTCATCTGTAGCCCTGTTCTAGTACCCTGTCGGAGGGGGGATCAATTATGGAGGGCCTCTATATCAACCTTGTTGCACCCATGGTGATGTGTGAGTAGTGCACCATAGACCTATGTGTCTAGAGTTAGTACCTAGAATGCTATGTCTCTCTGTGTATTCTTCATTGCCAAGTCCATCGTGATTCCAGCGGTGATCTATCTTATGTAACCACTCTTGTGTGGCGCATTTGTTAGGATCCTATAAATTGTGGGTTTATGTTTAGTTTATTCATGAGATTTTATTGAGTTCCATTCTGGTCTTTCATATATATTCATGATTATGATAGCTTCGTAATTCTACCGAATCTATCGGTTTGGTTTGGCCAACTAGACTGATATATCTTTAGTGGGAGAGGTGCGTTGTAGTTGGTTCAATCTTGCGGTGCTCAATCCCATTGACAGAAATGGACATGACATGTATTGAATTGCTACCACTAAGGGTAGGTGTTTATTCCTATAATTGGATTTACTTTGTCTACATCATGTCATCATCTTCCAAGCATTACTCTGTTTTTACTTAATACTATAGATGCATGCTGGAGAGCGGTCGATGGGTGAAGTAATAATAGTAGATGCATGCAGGAGCCAATCTACTTGCTTATGGACATGATGCCTATATTGGTGATCATTGCCATGAATAAATATTGCATAACTATGCGCTTTTCTTTCAATTGCCCAAGACTAATTAGTTTACCCATCGTATGCTTTCTTCGAGAAAGAAGCCTCTAGCAAAAACTATGACCCCCGGGTCTATTCACAAATATAGTTAGAAAAACATAATATACCTTGCTTCCATTATTTGCTTTCTTTTTTATCTTTAGTTTGTATTTATAAAATCATCTATCTACCACTACTTATCGCTTGCAAGTAATGAGTTCAAGGGGATTGACAACCCTCTTGCCTGCGTTGGGTGCAAGTGTGTGCTTTCTTGTGTGTAGGTGCTGAACACATGAAATTGCGTGGTACTCCTATTGGTTTGATAACCTTGGTTCTCACAGAGGTAAATACTTACCTTTAATGTGCATCATCCCCTACTCTTCGGGGAAAAACCCCACGCAGATCACAAGTATTAGATGACGGGAGATGCGGATCCACTGGCGGCAACATTGTCCGGATGTGCGGTCATGCTCCAGAGCTTGACCCCATGGCCATGGCAGGGAGTGGCAAGACCTACATAAAATGGTGGTGCAACTGATTTAGTGAGGCAAGAAGTTGAGGGAAGAGAAAAGGAACTAGGAGAGAGGAAGGATCACGTGGATGACAATCATCTTCTGGTACAGCGGCGGGGTCGTGGCGGCTTACTTGGATCCATGAAGGGGCTTCCTGGTCTTTGAGAGAGTGAGATATACGCAAGGGAGGGGAAGAAAAATAGACACCAGAGGGGGGAAAGAAGGGAATGGGTAGTATGCATCTCGCCGGAGTTGCTCATCTTGCTGTCCGACACGATAAGGAGGCAGGGTCGGGAGCTCCTTTCCCAATGAAAAAATGAGGGTGGATCAAAAAATGAGGGTGGAGGTGCGTGTGTGTGGGACGCTGGGACAGGGGGGCTCGGTGTCTTGCACGGGCTCGGGCGACTATGGCAACTTGCTCCGGTGGCCTAGCTGGCCGGCGACAGCTCCATGGAGGGTGGAGAAAATGGGAGGAGCGAGGAGAGTTGGTTGGTGCGGCGTGGAAATCGAGGAGGTGCAGTGTCGGCTGTGGTTGGTTATCTGGTGATCTCGAGGGGAATGGAGAGAGTGGTGGCGGGGAGATGGAATGAATGGGACAACCTCTTAGATTTAGGGTTGTCACTTATTTATAGCAGATGATCTAAAATGGGTCCAATTTAGGCCATTCCATTAAGGTCGAATGGTCGAGATAAATTGGTTAGGGAGTCCAGTTGAAAAATAGATGATGTTTTGGGGTATTTCGGGGTTGATCCGGACCCAACAATCACGGTCGTATGTTTCGGGTTCAGGGAAGTTATCGTGTGCGTGAGAGGGGTCTGTGCACTGTACACAAGCTAAGCACGAGAAAATAGGGAAGATACAGGCAGCCCGGTAATAGGTTTTTATACATGAAAAACATCTCCGATTTGACCGGATATGGAGGTGCTATAGTTATCCGTTGGGGTATCAAACCACCTCCGAATGCAAAAAAATTTGGCAGGCTGTCCACCTAAACTATATGAAGACCGCTCATCATCTTTCAAAACATTCTGAGAAAGTAGTACTACCATTTAGAAAACAATATTTTTGTGCTGTCGCATGCGCGTGCGTGTGCGGTTGGTCTCAAAACGGTTAGTGATGAGGACGGGAAGAACTCGCAACTACGAACAGATGCATGTTTTAAAAAATGATGGCAACAAAGTGTCAATGCAATGCCAATGACAAGAATGATGTGACGTTGAATACGACAAACAAATAAAACACACAACAATAAAAAAATCTATCAAAGGCATGTGGAGCGTTGGTCTCAGGCTATTATATGGTGATAGCCGGTAGTGGAGTATACAATATGTTCGATTTATGTTAAGGGAATAAGATACTTTGGTCATGTTTTGTTTATATTGGTGAAATCGATGCACAACCTCCATTTCTTATTTACCTTGTAAACGACCACTAGGTTTGCCAACCAAGTTGGGTGCAACACTCCTCTAACCAGACTTGCAGGTTCAAGTGTTTGGATTTCTTGCGTGGTGAATGATTGCCATTACAAAGCTTGCTTCCTTACCTTATGCTTGACGGGCTTCGCATGAGGACGAACAACAAGGTGTTTCTGAGTTACTTCCCTAGGAACACCGGGATGTCATATGGTTGCCATGAAAACACATCAATATTCTCCCGCAAGAAAGCAACAAGCGTGTCTTCCTATTTGTTGTCAAGGGTGGCACTTATTGTGAAAGTGCTGCAAGTACCATCTTCCAATACAGAAACTTGTTTGGTTGTAGGTGCAATTTCCTTGGACTTCTAACTCTTGCTGCCAGAGGTCTCCCATTCCTTAACGGATGTGATGCACTCTGTAGTGCTCTTCCCACACGCCTTACACGAGCAGTTGCTGGTCTTCTTCATCTGCGTCTTACCCCAGAATCTTTATTTGCAGGAGCAAGTGCCTTGTTGGTAGATGTTGTAACTGCTTCCCGGTAGAGCTTCTTGTCACCGGCAATTACATCTTGCTGGTTGGAGTGGACGGAGAGCATGTCCACCGGCCCTAGCATCTTAAATGTGTTGTACACGTACTTGAACGCTACAATGAACTTTTCGAGAGCGGGGTGGCCCAAAATCCTACTCTAAAGCAATGGAATCCTAACGACATCGAAGATGACCTTCTCATTCATGCAGTTGAGTTCTGTGCAGAACATGATCGACAAGGTTATATTACCTTTGGGATTGGTCCTTCCCTGATTGAAGACTTTGAACAATCTCAGCTCCTTCATATCTCCGTCCGGAATCTGCAACCTCTTGATCACTTCAGGGGAGATGAAGTTCAGGCTAACCACACTGTTAACCAACATTTTTGTGACCTTGAGGTGTCGGAACGTTGGTGAAAACAACAATGGAAAGGACCCAACCGCAGTAGTGTGATCGGGGTGATCCTCGGGATAGAAAATGATGGGCGTGTGGACCACTTCAGTACATTCCATGCTTCGATGGCATGCTCGGTTTCATTAACTTTGAGAACCCATAGTTTGAGTTGCCATTGTGTGATGTGCAAATATGCACCATCATCAACACACAGGGCCTCTACTGTGTTCTGGTAGTAATGCTAGACTCATGTAATCTTACGTGATGATTTTACGTAAAGGTTGATGTGGGTGCTCGTAATAGGAGCAGGCTTAGTGGCTGGGGCCCACCCCAATTGAAATTAGGCACGAGAGTTCAGTATTTAAGGTAAATCATGTAACAACACATGGGTTGTTCATAGATGTAGGTTTCATCCATCTTCGTCGACGATAGCATCCTCTTCCTCATATTCTGTCTTGTTGCGGCTGCGAGCAGGCTTCTCTTTCTACCTGTCGGCCTTGCCGCAATAGCCCTCGTGGGATCCATGGTTCTTCTTGACGGATCCACAAACACCTTGTTGGCCGTTATCCTTGTCGCACTTCGCGTACTCGAGATTCTGCTTATCGGCTGGATGCTCGACTTGACGGCACACTTTGAGGTCATGGCGAGTAGTATAGACCGTCAGTCTTCCCACCTGCAGCAGCCTGTTGCTCATAGGTCAATGTCGACTACCTCAACCTTCACCATACTTGGGACTATGGGAAGGAATTGTGGAGTAATAAGTAAATGATGATTTGGATCCACATGTTTCATATTATGGTTAGATTTATCTTAATTCTTGTTTTGTAGTTGTGGTTGCTTGCGAGAGGGGTTAATCATAAGTGGTTTTTTTGTTCAAGTAAGAACAACACTCAAGCATCGGTCCACCCGCATATAAAATTAGCAAAGTAACGAATGGCACCCAACTCAACATGATGAAAGTGATTAGAAGGAAATTCCCATGTGTCCTCGAGAGCTAAAATTTTAGCAATTTTAGCATCTTTAACCTTTATACCTTTATACCTTCAATACTTTAACCTTTATACCTTTTAACCTTTAACCTTTATACCTTTCTTCAATACTTTAACCTTTATACCTTTCTTCAATACTGTTAATGCTAAAATTGATTGTGTTAAATAAAAGGTTAAAGTGAGTTTCAGTGATGTCTCTCACGAGTTCAGTTTCGCCAAATTTGGGAAACAACCACATGAGAAGGAATAATCGAGTAACGATGAAATTATTGGTATGCATATGAATGAGAGAAATGAAATAGACGAGATATTATTTAAGGAAGCACCTATCCTTAAACACATTTTTCTTATTGGCATTCTAGGAGATCCTTCCCCATTTTAGGGAGATCCCTTGCTTGAATTAAATAGACTACCTGATACTTTCAAATATGCTTATCTTGATGAAAAGATGATTTATCATGTTATTATTACTGTCAACCTTTCAGAGCATGAAGAAAAGAGATTACTCAAAACTTCGAGCAAGCACGGAGATGATATTGGATATATTCTTGGTGATCTGAAGGTCATTAGTCCCACTCTATGTCCGCACAACATTAATATGGAACCAGATGCTAAACGTGTCATCGATCATCAACACCGATTGAATCCTAAAATGAAAGAAGTGGTAAGAATTGAAATATTAAAGCTCCTCGAGGCTGGTATAATTTATCCTATAGCTAATAGTAGATGGGTAAGTCATTTTCGTTGTTTTCCTTAGAAAGGAGGTATAATCTTTGTTCCTAATGATAAACATTAACTTATTTGACAAAGAATTATAACTAGTTGTAGGATGGTAAATGATTTAAGGAATTTAAACAAAGCTACTAAAAAAGATCATTGCCCCTTGCCTTTTATTGATAAAATGTTAGAAATATTATCTAAGCATTCACACTGTTGCTTTCTAGATGGATATTCTGGTTTCTCTCAAATACCTGTGTCAAAAGAAGATCAAGAGAAAACTAATTTTACGTGTCCATTTGGAATGTATACTTATATACGTACGCATGTTGGTTTATGTAATGCACCTGCTACCTTTCAAAGAGACATGACATCTATATTCTCTGATTGTTGTGAAAAGATTATTGAGGTATTGATGGATGATTTTTCTGTTTACGGAACTTCTTTTGATGATTTCTTAAGAAACCTTGATCGAGTTTTGTAGAGTTGTGAAGAAACTAATCTTCTCTTGATTGGGAGAAGTGCCACTTTATGGTGATTGAAGTTATAGTACGTGGCATAACATTTTCAAAAAAGGTATTGAGTTAGATAAAGCTAATGTTTATGCAATTGAGGAAATGACATGTCCTAAATATTTTAAAGGTATAAGAAGTTTTATCCATCATGTTGGTGTCTATACATGTTTCATTAAAGATTTCTAAAAGACTTCTAGGCCACTAACTAATCGTATTTAAAAAATATTACTTTTGTTGTCGATGTTGATTGTGTAGAATCCTTTGAGGTAGTATAGAAATCCTTAATTTCTGCACCTATTTGTTCAACAACCTAATTGGAACTTACCATTTTAAATTTTGTGTGATGCTAGTGATTATGCTATTGGTCATGTTCTAGGGAAAAGAGTTGATAAGGAATTTAATCTTATTCACTATGCTAGTAAGACTTTACATAGTGCTCAATTTTTTTGCTATCACTGAGATGGAGTTTTTAGCAACTTTGCTTGCATGTGATAAGTTCAAACCTTATATGGTTGGTTCTAAAGTTACTATTCGCACTAATAAAGCTGCTATTCATACGTTATGGAAAAAAAGATGCTAAGCATATATTAATTAGGTGGGTTCTTTTACTTAAATAATTTTACGTGCATGTTATTCATAAAAAGGGATTTGAGAATCATGTAGGAGATAATATCTCTAGGATGGAAAATATTCTTGATGACCCACTATCTATTGTTGATAGTTTTCCTAATGTGTAGTTAGATGTTAAAAATACTTCTTATTATACTCCTTGGTATGTAGATTATGCTAATTTCATTGTTGCCAAATATAGACCACCTAGTTTCACATACCAACAAAACAAAGTTATTAGACATTACTTTTTGGATGACCCACATCTATATAAAGAAGTAGTAGATGGTGTTACTAGACATTGTGTACCCACCAGTAGAAAATGGCCCAGTTGTCCCGGTTCTAGAGGCCCATTTGTCCTGGTTCTTGAACCGGGACTAAATGGTCGGGACTAAAGCCCAAAACCTTTAGTCCTGGTTCGCTTACGAACCAGGACCGAATGGTCTCCACGTGGCCGCTGCATCGAGCCCGGGCAGGAGGTTCTTTAGTCCAGGTTGGTCTCACCAACCGGGACCAGGAGGTGGTTTTTTTTGAATGGGGGGTGTTGAGGGTTTTGGAGGGTTAATTTAGGGGTTTAATATTGTGATAGCTAGCTAATAGAGAGAAGTGTCCTCTCTTTCTCCGTGATGTAGAAGTAACGACTGTAGCAAGTTATCCCTGGTCTCTTAGGTATTGTGGCGTAGAAGTTTCGGGGCTAATGAACCAAACGTCGAAAATTCGTTAATGAGACATCATATATATAACAAAAGTTTGCCACTAGTCATAATCACAACTCCTCCTCCTCATCATCATCAACCATAACACATTGTAGCACATAATAACACATTGTACCTAGGACCTACTCCTCTCTCATAAGACCTACTCTACCCTCTCTTAGTTAGAATGTCATAAAACAAGATAGGCCCTGACTCTCCATTATGGAGAATGGAGATCATATTGTCTAACATTCTTGGCCTACGGACAATGTTGCTTCCAAGTAGCTCTCTACGATTGACCAAACATTTTTTCCAATCTTTGATTGTCATTTCATCGCTTTGAGAAATCCGGTATGGACAGGAGTGATGCAGATACCTAGGCTGACCTGGCCGTGCTGGTCGTATGCTCATAACATCAACGCGACCTCTTGGAAACATCAGATGAGGCATACAATCTTGAAGGATTTTCTGTTGAAAAAACATAGTATTAACTTTGTAGCTATCAATGTAGTTTAGTTTTACAAAACTTTATGCATAAGTTGCACGGATGTCGTAATAGTAGAAAATCTTACCATGCAATTTTCATGCATGTTATCGTAGTTCACCACGTGCACTAGTGGCACGCAATGACCAAAATGTGGGGGAGTTTGCTGATAGGTTTTCTAATTCTCAAGATCATTGATAAATGCGACAAGGTGATGTTTCTCCTTACAAGTTAATTCCGCTTCATCCTTGTAGTAATAGGTTCTATCTACCATCTTCCGTACATTTTTTGAAGAACGAAAATAAGTTGTCAACTATTTTTAAATAAACAATATAAATTACTTAATAAATATGGTTGATAAACTCACATAATGGTAGAACTGGAGGCGTCAGCACATTGACCCAGATGTCGATATTACCTTCAATTTCATCTTTCGGACGAATATCAAAGGTGATAAGAATATTAGGCTCATATGCATAAGCCTTGCATAGTGCTTGCCAATTTGTGCATTCAAAATAGGAGTAGGTGTGTGCATAGTACAACTTTACGGCAAAAGCATAACCATGCTCGGTCCTCAAGTGAACTCTCTTTACCTCCATAATTTTTTCAGTACTGAAACCAATCTTATCCAAGACATAAATTCT
Source organism: Hordeum vulgare subsp. vulgare (assembly GCF_904849725.1). Taxonomy (NCBI): domain Eukaryota; kingdom Viridiplantae; phylum Streptophyta; class Magnoliopsida; order Poales; family Poaceae; genus Hordeum; species Hordeum vulgare. Next base: position 344,909,305 of record NC_058524.1, on the reverse strand, counting down.
TGCATGGCAGGGGATACACTAGTAGAATAGTAAACAATAAAAATTATAAGTCGAAGCAAAAGAAGTCATGATTAATTACAAAAAAAGACTTACCGTTGTGACTTACTGTAACCACTTCGAAGTCCTCATCCAGCATGATGCTGAAGCGCCTATCATCAACTAGGTGAGGCGTGTCGCACAGGCCACGCTCTTCTTCGCAGTATTCGCACATAGCGAATTCCCTTTCGTCGTTGGACATTTCCTTCCTAAAACTGATCATAACACAAATCCCTATTACTCAATATGCAACGGGTTGACTTTGGGTCTGTCGAGTCTTTTCTTCCTAAACTCTCATCTCATGTATATGGTGGACACTGCCTCTTATATTTCGACCTCCGGTGATGGCCGCTACTCCTTCTTTCCCTAGTGCATTACAAATATCTAGCATAAGGAAAAGAAGGATAAGCGACCCCCACGACAACAGTCGGGATTCTTCCTCTATCTTGCACACAAGGAAAAGAAGGAGAAGCGACCCCCCACGACACCTAAAGTCAACCCGTTCCATTCATAAAATAAATGACATATAACTCATCATCATCCTTACTCATTTAACAACTCATGAAAGTCATACAAGGAGCAATGACAAACCGAAACATAACCAATATTATCACTAATACATCTCGAATATTATCATACAATATCACTGATAAAAACCTAGTTGACGTCTCACGGTGCAGGCGGTGGAAACCCAAAGATGAGGAACCATTACTGGATCATAGCTCGGGTGATGTCCCTAGAGAACCTGCCTGGTATTGGAGAACCTGGCATCCAACGTAGCCATTTAGCGACAGACGTGCTCGTCCTCCTCCCTGACACGACGACGTACCACCTCCGTGGGGGCCAGCTCCCTCGGCACCGATAATGGCCCACGCGACCAGCACCAAAGAAGCTCCGGGTCAATGATGAGACCCGGATTCCTCACCAAGGTGCGCCCCCCGGGAGGTAGCACCTCCGAGTGCCAGCCCGACGGAGCTCAGTCCCGGACATGCTGGCGCCTATCAAGCAGGCTCTCGCTGACCACTCGACGACGAGGATGCGGTACGGGCATCGTTGACGTCGAGACCTCTGAGAAATGATTCTTATTGTTTAATGTTTTACTTTCTAGTTATCATTTATAATATAATCATCTGATTTGAATTTAGCTAGCACCCACTACCTATTTTTCTTAACATGCAAGTATGACACCAAATATACAACAATAAAACACAATATATATATTTTGTATATATTTCCTCAACAACATTGGGAGCTTGAGAAAATATACAAGAACCATATCCTAGCAAGAACCCTAGGCATCGGGATATGGGGATGTCTCACCATAGGTTTGGGTCGCTGTCGGGGTCGAGGTTGGGGTTGATACCGAGGTCAAGGTCGGCGACGGGCTCGGGGCGGGGGCGGCGACGACGACGGGCTCGGTCGGGGGCAGCGACAGCCTCGGGGCAGGGGTGGCAACGGCGACGGGCTCGAGAGTGATGGCCGCTGTGTATCCCTTGCAATGGCGCCAGAAATAGTTGTGTTGACGGCACCGGGAATCCTTCAGCTACGGCTCCGCCTTAAGGGACTTCCTAGACAAGTATGCAAAGCATTTCCCCCGCGGCCTTGGAGCCTTGCGTTGGTGTTCCCTCAAAGCGGAAAGGGTGATGTAGCACAGCGACGGTAAGTATTTCCCTCAGTTTGAGAACCAAGGTATCAATCAAGCGGAAGAGTATCTCAAGATCCTGCACAAACACGAAAAGCTTGCACCAAACGCTATGAAAGGGTTCTCAATCCCTTATAGATTGTTTGCCAAGTGAGAACTGAAGGCAACAAAGTAACAAAGCAAAGTAAAAGCAGAGTTGTAAACGATGGATGTGAATACACCAGGGGACCGTAGTGTTTACTAGTGGCTTCTCTCATGAAAGCAAGTAGACGGTGGGTGAACAAATTATTATCGAGCAATTGATAGAACTGTGCAGAGTCGTGACGATATCTATGCAATGATTATTTCTATAGGCATCATGTCCGAAACAAGTAGACCGATACTTTCTGCATCTACTACTATTACTCCACGCGTCGACCGCTATCCAGCATGCATCTAGTTTATTAAGCCCATAAGAACAGAGTAACGCCTTAAGCAAGATGACATGATGTAGAGGGATAATCTCAAACCAATGATAAAAACCCCATCTTTTTACCCTTGATGGAAACTGCATGATGTGTGCCTTGCTGCCCCTACTGTCACTGGGAAAGATCACCACATGGAAGAACCCAAAACCAAGAACTTCTGCCATTGCAAGAATCATAGATCTAGTTGGCCAAACAAAACCCAAGACTCCGAGAGACTTACAAGGATATCAAATCATGCATATAAGAAATCAGCAAAGAATCAAATATATATCATAGATAATCTGATCACAAGTCCACAATTCATCGGATCTCGACAAACACACCGCCAAAGAAGATTTCATCGGATAGATCTCCATGAAGATCATGGAGAACTTTGTATTGAAGATCCAAGAAAGAGAAGAAGCCATCTAGGTACTAACTACGGACCCGTAGGTCTGAAGTGAACTACTCACGAGTCATTGGAGGGGCGATGATGATGATGAAGAAGCCCTCCAACTCCAAAGTCCCCTCCGGCAGGGTGCCGGGAAGGGTCTCCAGATGAGATCTCGCGGAAACGGAAGCTTGTAGATGCGGAAAAGTATTTTCGAGGCCCCCCTGATTTTTTGCGGAATATTTGGGAATTTATAGGCGAAAGATCTAGGTCAGGGGGCGGCTAGGGAGGCCACAAGCCTTCCCACCGCCGCCTCCCCCTGGTGGCGGAGTGGGGGCTTGTGGGCTCGCTGGAGCCCACCTGGCTTGGCCAAAGAGCCCCCTGGACTTCTTCCGTTCGGGAAAAAGTCATTTCGGGGTTTTTCTTCCGTTTGGACTCCGTTCCAAAATCAGATCTGAAAAGAGTCAAAAACACGAAGAAATAGGAACTGGCACTTGGCACTGAATCAATAAGTTAGTCCCAAAAAAGATATAAAAAGGTACATAAAACATACACAGAAGGCAAGATAACAGCGTGAAACCATCAAAAATTATAGATACGTTTGAGACGTATCAGGGAGCGGCGACGAGAACGGGATCGGGGCGGTGGCGGCGATGGCGACGGGCTCAGGGGCGGTGACGGCGACGGCGATGAGCTCAAGGGCGGTGACGACGAAGGGCTCGGGGCGGGGGCGGCGACGGCGTCATGGCCTGGGCGGCGACGACGACGGGCTCGGGGACGGCGGCGATGAGGAGGAGGAATGAATCGGCGGCAGCGGCGCGGGGCAAATGGGAGAGGTTGGGGAAATTTTGATAAGTCTCGCCTTATATGTGAAAACCTCTTGTCCCGGTTCGAGGACCAAACCGGGACTAAATGTCAAATTTCAGCCGCCAAATGTGCGGGAAGAAGAGACCTTTATTCTCGGTTTGTGCTGCAAACCGACACTAAAGGTGGTCTTTGGTCCCGGTTTGTACCAACAACCGACACGATATGATGTCTTTGGTCCTGGTTGGTGCCACAAACTGACACAATGGGCGGTGATTGTGCTCGTATACGAGGAGTGCACCCGCGACCGCCCCTACGGGCACTGCCTGGTCGCCGGCCTTGCCAAATACCGAAGAAGGTGATCCGCAAGGACTCGGCCAAGAAGACGAGCAAGAAGTCCCGCGTCAAGGTCTTCCTCAAGCTCGAGGATAGGTTCAAGACCGGCTAGAACAGGTGGTTCTTCACCAAGCTCCGCATGATTCGATATGATTCGACATGCATGATTCGACACGATTCCACATGATTCCACATGATTCAAGAAATTCTAACAAGATATATTTTTCACAAGATTCCACATGATCCTGCTGCAGGGGCGGTACGCCGGGAAGAACGCAGTGATCATGTGCATGTTCGAGGAAGGTACTCGCCAACTACTTTCCATTGGCACTCAAACCCAACGTGAGGAGTTGCATGATGAACTTGTCAGAGGGGTCCATCTCCTAGTGGGTGGATCTATGCAACCAGTTCATTGGGGCCTACCATGGGGGCCATAAGCTCCTAGGGCAGCGGAGTGATCTACACATTCTATCCCAGTGAGACGGCGAGACCCTCCACAAGTAAATCCAGAGATTCAGCCGCATGCAGCACAACATCCCAGATATCCACCCTATATTGGTGATCGTTGCATTCCACATGAACGCACGCAATCACCGCATGCATGAGAAAATGAGCATCAACAAGGTGCGGGATGTCGACGAGCTTTACACTCTGTCTCACAAGTGCGTGCAGGCTAAAGAGTGCACAAGGCTCCTGAGGGAGGATGCTAGCACAGAAGTCGACTCTGATGAGAATGAGAGCATGTCTGCCCCCTCGAACAAGGGGCGCAAACTCAACAAGAAGTGCAAGGGAAAAGAAGTGATGGCTGTCGAGAGCTCCATCGAGTCTAACACCGACAAGAAGACTGTGGGGACCCAGACTCGTAAGTCATGATCACCGAATGTACGTGCAAAGGGAACATAGAGATCAATGCTCACTAAACACACAGAAACGGAATAACATGAGTCTTACATCCATTACATACTATTTTACTCGGATATGGCCTATATGGCCAAGTCTTCATAAAATTAAGGCGGAAATCCTCATCGATAGCGTTAACCCATGCCATCTACCTAAACTCTACAGGCATTCTGACTGTGAAGCGTCCTAGCTCACAGGTACGTCACCTTGGTATTCTTCATCATAACTTGGGCTCTCATGCCTGGTCGATGAAATAACCAGTGGAAAGCCAATGAGTACTTTGAATGTACTCACAAGCAACTCATGTTTGGAATAAGGCAATAACAATGCATGATATAACACTAAGTAGGTAATGTGCAAAAAGCTAGTTTTGGGTTCAATGTCATGATCAATCAACTTGTTAAAGCATGAATCAATAGGTGGCCGATATCCATATGAACAAGATATAGATATCATCATGTCATTTATCATGTTCATTTATCATGTCATTTCATCCGACTTATCTCAAGTATCATCTTTCTCACAAACACACAAAGTTTGTAAACCAGTGGATGTAGCCCAAGAGCAGTCATCCAACTATACTTGATCATGGACACAGATATTCGAATAGTTATACCCTCTGCATAGGTTTGCGTGTTGAACCCACAAGACTCGAGGAACTTCCATGTCATCTATGACTTGCGGTATATTACATACCCTAGGTAAGCACACGAACAATGCCTTTCCCATGGCAACACTAAACAAAGAGTCCACCTATACGCCCACTTCCTCATGATGTACATCATACAAGCCTCTCTCTAGATTATTCCATCCCCGAGGGGACACAACGGTGTGCCCGGTGTCTACGAAAACACCCTATGGTCGCCCTACATGGAAGGACCTCATATTGAGAGAGTGACTCGGGTCTCCCGCCACTAGTTATGCAAGATCTCTGCTAGCATCGACCAAGGTTATCGATAAAGCCTCGTCTCATAAAGTGGTATCATGATTGCACATGTAAGGTTGGACTAAAGTTCGCAACTTAAACCAATCCATTTTCGAAACAACACACTCACTTGCCTCATTACACAACTTCTTTCTCAAGTGGTTACCGAGCACAACACTATCTCCCTCGGGAATTAGTGGCACTCGACAGGGTTTTCAGAAAGTCTTTGAAATCAGTTTTTCATCACCATGCATATTCCCATCCCACTTGCATAGCATCTACTTTAGCATCCTAACTACTACCCAGCCGCACAACCCTCATAGGAAGGTAGGGTCATGCTTAGTGGAAGTATCAACGAGGAATCATCGGGTCAACCCACCAACGTGGTCACCGACCAATATGATTCATATGCAATGAAATAAAGTGCCAGATGACATGCATAAAATGGTTTCATAGTCATGTTCAAAGGGTTGCTTGCCTAGCTCTACATAGTGTGTGAGGTCTTCACGGGCTTCGAGTCCACCTTCGAGCAGTTTATCTACTTCATCAACTACCGCCGGATACACCCATACTAAGCAAGACAACAAGCAGAAAATAAGAGTGCTCTATAAACAAGATTTTTTTTCTTGGACACCCCTGGTCCTAAGAAAAATACCTAAGATTCGTTCTAATGGATTTGGATCACTGGAGATTTTTGAATGATGGAAATGGAGGCATTACTAGCCCCACAAGAAGTCTATAGAGAACATTTTCCTAACAATGAGTGGAGGCATCCATTAAATAGGGCATGATTTCAGAAATATTTTGCAAGTGGTTTTACTAGATTTGGAGTTGTGATGATTTTCCTATGGTTTTTCTAAGATGGAAATAGTGAAAAAGGGAGGCATTTATTTTTGCTAGAAGAAACAATGCATGAGAAAACTGTTCACCTAGGCTCGAAAAATAAAGGAAGATTTTATAGACACCTAGGGGTTGGAATCACTCCATTTGGAGTTGATTTGGACCCTCTAGGGATTTTGCAAAGTGGAGTTTGGATAGTTCAAATTCAATTTCCAATTTGTACACTACAGAAAATATCCGTGGAAAAATGTGCAAGGCACATATTTGGATTTGTTATTATTTGAGAAACTCCTACGAACTTGAATCCTTAAATTTGGGTGTAATAGGAATAATCTAGAATTATTTCTTTCCCACTCAAAAAAGAAAATGGAAAAGGAATCTACCATATGTTGTCGGGCTAATCCATGCCCTGGGTGCCGGATAGCCTACTAGGACAGCCTAGTGGCTCAACCGAGCGGGGGAGGTGGTGACATCGAAGGCGTACTCTGCAGAGTACACTTCCATCGCCGGGAGACGCCTCTGCCCGAAGTGGTTTCCACTTAAACGGGGGGGAGCCTACCGGCTGTCCCTGACAGGCAAGGCCCACCCGTCGGGATCATGCTTAACCTCCCACTTGAGCAGGGAGCGAGAGGGGAGGCAGGACAAAGCAGGGTGCCGGTGTCGTTCCAATGCCCCATGCTGCCTCCGGCGGAGCTCCTGTCACTCAAGAGCTCATGGCGAAGAGACGCACCATCATGGGTGTCGCACGACCACAGAGGACGCATGCAATGGTGAGGGTGCATACGACCATGGAAGAAGGCCGCCGGCGAAGAGGAGCACGTCGCCATGGCCACTGTAGGAGAAAAGTGAGGCTCGACGGGAAATATTAGGCGATGTCGATCCCCTGGGTAAGAAATAGAGAGAAGGGGAGGGATCACAATGCTCGAATTTGAACGGAAGCCGTTGGCGGGGCTTCGGCCATGGAAATGAATGGAGAGCCTAATAGGTGGAATTGGGGGCTTCGGGAGGTTTGCAGGAACGAGACAGAGCAATGAAAGGGGATAGGGGCGATGGGACGACCTTATATGGTTGCACACGACTCCACCATGGACCATGGTCTGGTGGGGTCGTGGCTGTCCCTCGCATGCTCGCGCACTCTCTAGGCCGTGTCCAAGGCGCTCGTGGGCGAGATCCATGCCGAGCTAAGGAGATAGGGGAGCGGGGCGAAGACAGAGGCGGGGCGACGGTGTCGGCCATGATTGAAGTATGTGGGCCGCATAAGTCAGGAGTAGTAGGGGTCGCCAGAGAGAGAAGGAGGAGAGGGTTGGCCCCCTGGCCTGTCAGGGACGCCGAGGCAGCCTCGGGGGGCACGAGGGGCATGCCCTAGGTGGTTGGGGGCAGCTGCTATAGTGCAGGAGCGCAATGTAGTATGCTCCAGAGCCCATTTGGCATGCCATTGCATGCCACTGGCGGTTTTGACGCGACCACCTCTGACCAAATGCTTCAGAGGGGTTTAAACAAAGTGGGGAGCCATAGGATGCTCTTCTGGTTGGCTTGGTTGGGAAGGAGAGCTGAGGAAGAGAAAGAAGATACTGTCCAGAGGGGGTAAATGGAGTTTTTACCCTCCAATAATGGAGCTGAGGGCATGCAAGGTTTACTGGAGGTGCATGATAACCACAAGAGCATGTGGTAAAAATTTGTGGTCATGGAGATCAAGATAAAAGGTGAAAACAATAGTTTCCAACTTTCACCATAAGGTGTTTGATGCAAGTTTGGGCAAGTAAATGGAGTCTACTTGCCATGAGAAATATCACGATCAATATTTAGGACAAAATTATGTTGACCACCAAATTTGGGATTTGGTGGTGAAAGTTTCCAATGTAAACTCTATAAACACTAGAAATGAGCAGAGATGGTTTTCTGTAGACCCAGTTATACAAATTCATTCCCCCTAATGCACCACTTGGTGTGGTGGCATTATTTGAGGATTAGAGAAGGCCCAAAAAGTTTGGGATCAATCGGAAAAACTTGACACTGTAAATATTTCCAATTCTAGGAATCAGCAAAAGAGGTTTTCAGAGGTTTTGGACAAGTGGATTTTCTCTACTTGATGCACCACTTGGTGTGGATGCATCATTAGGGTATTGGAACATGTCCACAAAATTTGAGAGCAAAAGGAGAGACTTGGCAATGTAGAGTTGCTCAAATTTGGTTTTGGACAGATGGGGTTTTGGAATATTTTGGTGAATGAAATCAACTTGGATTGAGATGAAACTTGGTAAGATCGTCACATATATTATGTGTGGCATGCGAGAATTTTACTGGAATTATTTGAGAATATTTCTTCTAGAAATATTTCAAAATCTTGGAATAGGCGGAAAGGGTTTTGGACGGTTTTGTCTATTATTTTGAACATGACCATGCGTTGAAACTCTTATGGATGGAAAATATATGTCCACTCAGTTACCCTAAATTTTCTCAAATATTTTGGAAGAAAGAAAATAGTTTTTGTCCATAAAAGACCATTTCTTGCCTTAGAAAAAGATATTTAAATAAAATAATAAAATAAATTTTCAAATAATATTTTTGTGTTTTTGGGAAGTCCTTTTGATAATAGCTTGCAGGAACGTCACCAAGGTACTCTTCACCATCTTCTGTTCTCTCTTACCTTGTCAATCAAATAACCAGTGGCAAGCCAATGAGTACTTTGTATGTACTCGCAAGCAACCCATGTTGTGGAACAAGGCAATAATGAAACACGATATAACACTGGTATGATGTTTTTGCGGAAAGCAGGTTTTCCCTAGTGCAACGACATGATTAATTTCTTGGGCGACATGCATCACAAGGCATAGCATTTACCCAATGAGAAGGTAACAGATATCAATATCAACTTAGGGTCGAACATCCCATGTCCACCCACCATGCCAAGTCACCTAACTTGGCTCAAGCATCATCTTCCCCATATCACCATCTTTTTCCCATACTCTCCCACACACACACACACTTGGTTTATGCGGAAACAACTTGACGTAGTTTAAAGCAGGATTACCCAAATGTCCTTGACCGTGGACATGACTATTCGAATAGTTTGACACTCTACACAGGTTGCCCGCTGTACCCACAAGACTCGGGGAACTTCCATGTCATCCACGACTCGCGGTGTATAACATACCCGAGGTAAGCACCCAAACAATGCCTATCCCCTAGCGACACTAAACAAAGAGTCCACTCGTTGGTGCCATCCCTCATGATGTAAATCATACGAGCCTCACTCTAGATTGTACCATCCATTGAAGGCACGCAACGGTGTGCCCGATACCTATAAAAACAGCATGGTCGCCCTACCTGGCACGACCCCATCTCGAGAGTAACTGTCGTGGGAATAAGCCTGATAGTAAATGAGTAGGGTATGAAAGTAGAGGGCAGAGTCCTAGCTACGACAAGGTTGTATGAGTTCAGGCCCCTCTGCGGTGGAGGTAAAAGCCCTATGTCTTAATGCTCTGGAGCTTTAGTGTCTAGTGGAATATAAGTGTTACAGAATGCGAACCCTTGTGCTAGAGGGGAGGGGTGGCTTATATAGAGTGCGATGCCCCTCATAAGTGTCCAGCCTTCAAGGGTGCAATAAGTGAGATTAAATGCATACATTACAGGTAATATATGCCTTAAATGACAATAACTACAGTAGTCTAACGTATGCCCATTGGCCTCCCTAGGGTGGCTTCTCGCCTTTGATGTCGACTGGCTTCTGGTCTTCAACGAGTGGAATCCAGTTTTCGAGTATAAGATAATCCTCCGAGTGGTTTCCTACCGAGTGGACAAGAGGTTGTCTTAATCCAGTCGGTAGGTATCTTGTGACCTTCAAGCTAATAATGAGGTGCCCTTCGGTAGGACTTATAGGTCAGGCCTATGACCCTACCCTAGGGCTATAACCCCATCATTAGCCCCCAAATGGATCGAGGTTCGAGTGGTGAAGGTGTAACTATAAATCTTGATATCGTAGACTGAATCTGAATGCCCTTCAAAGTTTTGCTGAATTGGATGTCGATTGAAATTTTCATCATTCGCCTTGATCAATTATGTTGGAACAAAACGTCTGAGTGAATTTGAGGATCCGAGTGAACCAGTGAATCGGCGTGTCTGATACGTCAGCCCCGGATTTTCCAGGATTTGAAAACTTCGGTTGTCGTGTGCTACGCGGCGATGGCGTCATCGCAATAAAGTGGATCGTGTCACCTCGATTCTCGCGCCTTTATCTCCGCCACGTAACTCGCGGTGGCTAGCGAGGGGATAAGTTGAGGGGCCACTTGCTAGGGACCCACTCGGCTGGTTATAAAAGCCTCCATCGCTAGGGTTCGAAACGACATCGTCTCCTTCCTCTCCTCTGCTCTTCCTTCTCCTTAGCCAGCACAACCAAGAGCAACCAATCTCGCCGCCGCAGCTATGATGAAAGGGCAAACTAGCAACCTGGAGAAGGCGATGAAGAAGGGCGGCGCCAAGCCCAGGAAGCAGGCTCTGCCGCCGGGCTAGATCCAGGGGGATTTCCTCCGATCCACTGTGCGGAAGGAGAACCTCCTCGATCTCGTCGAGCATGGCATGCTGGCGGACAAGTATTGCAGGCTTCTCGGAGATGAGATTGATCCCGAGCCACACGAGGGAGAGCGGGTCCTCCTCTTGACCCACATCGAAAGAGGTTTTCCTTGCCGCCTTATCCTTTCATTCGGGGGTTCTTGAACTTCTTTGGGGCATAGTTGCATCACTTCCCCCCGAATGCCATTGCCCACCTTTCTGCCTTTGTCACCTTATGCGAGTGTTTCTTGGGGTGTCCTCCCCATTGGGGACTTTTATATATATCTTCACTGTATGTTCTCAGTCGGTGAACAAGGTCAATCCGACTAATGATAAGACCCGTGTTATTCAGTTGTGTGGGGGTTTAGGACTTCAAAAGAGACACAAAAGTAGTTATCCTACCATGACCTTCCCCGAGTCGGTTTGCAACTCGCAAGCCACTTTGTTTTACTGTAATGATGTCTCTTGCCCAAATATGTCGAGTGGACTTCCGCCTTTTACTTTAGAGTGACAGAGTGGTCCGAGGGCGTTGGTGTCAATGAAGGAGTAGAAATCTTAGGTAGAGCCTTTAGTCAAAGGCGCTGATTGGTCTGGTCCGCAACGGAGTGACATGGATGGATCTGATAGAGACCTTCCTTGGAAGACGCATCCAGCCTCTCCAAGTTCAGGACCACACTACGTGGGATTACACTGGCCCGGAGGACTCCACTCAGTCCCATCCTGAGGAAGTGGATGAAGACACGGTAGCCAAGTGGATCCGCGGAATAGCCGGTTCTGGCGACAATTCGATGGGGGCGAAGAGAGTCCTACCCTTCTCTGCTCAAAACCCGCCGACAAATAAGTTAGCTCTGCTCTGTTGAATATCTTTGCATTTCGACCGAGTGCTTCCTTGGACGAATTTGCATTCTCTGGCCCCGAAAGCCAATGCACTCGACAGCAAGGAGGGGAGCATGGAGGACAGCGCGGAGAGCGAGGAATATGTCGAAGACAGTGAGGAGACCGAGGAGCAGGAGTCAGAGGAATGCGAGGAGGAAGAGTTGTCACCTTATCACCGCGAGCCACGGTCCAAGCAGCGTCATGACCCCACGGGCACTCCGAGCAAGCCTTTGGCGTCGAGTGGCAGGAGCACCAAATGTGTCAGGGGATCGTCTGGCGAACCGGTGGAGCAGCCTGCGAAGGTGTCCAAGCCCAGTGGACCCAAACCTTGGAAGGCTTTGCCTAGAATGAGGATCGCCGTGCTAGTCGCCTCTATGTAAGTATTTTATCTTCACATCTAATCTGAGTGAACTTTTTTGGTTGGTGATGACCGAGTGGAATTGCATTGACAAAGCTGCTACCTTTGTGACGTCGCCACCAAGGGGGGCGAAGACCCCATGGAGGTTGATACCGCAAACGCAGCCACTTCACAACTAGGTATTATTGAATTTTCACTCTGTGTTATTCCTCCATGTGTATTATTTTCTAGCTGTAACTTCTGGTGTTTCCGTCTGCGAGTCGCACCGCCAACAGAGGTCATCCGAATGGATGACGATGATCAAAGGCAGCATGCTGCTGAGGTGGTACCTATTGTGTCCGAGGTGCTTGTGGCGGAGATGCCTGTGGTGAGTGCTCCGCTTGTCAGCTCGGTTGTTGTCACCACAACACCAATTGGGTTACAGTCGTGAACTCGATTTGTTTTTTCTGCAACCTCAGGTTTGATGTCGCCCATGACTGTCTATACCACGGGTCGTATCCCTAAAGACCAGACTGGTGCCGCCAAGGAGGCTATGATCCAGGCGGAGCTGATGACGCAATAGGAGAAAGGAGCCTATGACGTCATCGTCTCGGTATATAACAACAGTGTGGTGCTCCGAGAAAACGTCTGAGTAAGTGCGATAGTAAGTTTGAATTTCGACTCACGCCGAGTGGGTGTTTTTGTAGAAATGTCCTTGTGTTATATTTGTTCTAGTGGGGTCACTCCGAGTGAACCCACTTGGTGTAGTTCCCGAGACCACTGTCGACTGCTTGCACTGGCAGGGGTCTTAATTAGTAGAGACATTCTGTTTTGTTGATTGCGGTCAGCCAGAGCTGATCTAGTTGAGTGCTGAACTCAGTGTTGGCAAACTAAGTGTAGCCACTGGGTGTAGTCCCCGAGACTACTATTAATCGCTAGTGAATGATAATAGTCTTAAGCACTTGAATGTATAATATGTTTGGTTCGTCAGGACACACCTGGTCGAGTGATAAACCAGCGGGCTCACGCCGAGTGAACCCACTGGGTGTAGTCCCCGAGACCGCTGTCGAGTGCTTGCATCGGCAGGGGTCTGATCAGAAACATACCTTTTTCTTCAATGGAATTAAACCTTTATCACTCGGAAGTGAATTAATTTTCACCGTATATCACTTGGAAGTGAGATATACGTCGACTGATGTTTGTCTTATGATCATTTTAGAAAGCTTGTGAAGTAGTTTCTGCATATGCTACCTTGACTGCACAGAAGACTAAAGTGGCCGCGAACCTGGAGGTGACAAAAAATGATGTAGCTGCTTTGAAGAAAATGCTGGAGGAAAAGGACAAGGCATTGGTGGAGGCCCAGACAACGAGTAAGAGCTTGTAGGTGGAGGTGGAGAAGATGCAGAAAGAGCGTTACAACTGGATGAACCAGTTGAAGGACATGAACAAGAGGGTGAATGCTCAAGAAAAATACGTGGGAGATTTTGCCACCAAGATGCTGGGGTTACTCACCGGTAATTGTCTTGTCGAGTGAATCTTGTGATTGATTGTGTGCTATTTTTGATGTTGACCTTGAAATTTCTCCCTCACCGAATTCGGTCAAGACTTGGGGAAGGAAACTGAGGAGGTCGAGCCCTCGCTTGACCCTATCAATACTCCACTCTGTGACGGCCCAGCTCTGGCTCTGTTCCGTGTGAACTCCCGACTGACGAAGGTGGAGAAGTATGTCACGCGACTGAGGGCGGCTGTGAGCAAGATCGACAAGGAGCTATGGCCATAGGATGATCTCCAACATGACCTAGAGGTGATGATGACCCGTATGGAGCAGATTCCTCGGCGGGTTCAAGCATGGAAGAAATCTGTCGCTTGGTGTGGGGCTGACGTGGCTATGTCACTCGTCAGGGTCCATTGTAAGGAGGCTCGGGAAGAGAAGCCGAAGGTGCTGCAGGTTGCCAACCCAAAGAAGCTTCATTTTGAAGACTTCATGGAGACCTTCATCGATACTGCAACGCGCATCGCCCACATCATAGACCTCGACACCTTCGTGGAACCGGCTAGTCCAGGTGAGCCGTGAGGAAGACGAACATTCGTGAGAAAAAATTGATTTGCCTCGGTATGCCGAGTGGTCCTGTAAACACTTTAAACTTCCTACGGGTATTAACCCGAGTGCTTTTGTCCTGCGCGGATAACCTTGATCTGCGCTAGGTATTATAAATTTTCTCGTTTCGACTGAATTTGAGTTTGTCGTTGTCGAATAAATTTTTCTTCTTGGGAATGCTCTGGGCATACGCAAAGTCTCCCACCTAAGCCAAGCTTTATATTTAGTGGGATTCGAGTTATATGATTATTCTTCACTTGGATAAATTTTTAACTTACGTGAATATGGTTCGCGGTTAAGCCCCCGAGTGAGAGGGTAGCTCTTCACTCGGAGAAGTTTTTTAAGTTAGGAGAGTCTGGTTCGCGGCTAAGTCCCCGAGTGAGAGGGTAGCTCTTCACTCGCAGAAGTTATCTAAACTTAGGCGAATCTAGTTCGCGGCTAAGTCCCCGAGTGAGAGGATATCTCTTCACTTGGAGAAGTTTTTTAGCTTAGGCGAATCTGGTTCGCGGCTAAGCCCCCGAGTGAGAGGGTAGCTCTTCACTCGGAGAAGTTTTTTAACTTAGGCGAATCCGGTTCGCGGCTAAGCCCCCTAGTGAGAGGGAAGCTCTTCACTCGGAGAAATTTTCTAGACCGGAGTCAACAAACATATTGCAGTAATCAGGACTTCTAGCAAGCATATTGCTTTAGGGAATCTTGTTCGTTTCATCAAAACAGTCGCTCATCAAGCATAAAAACGCTTAAGTAAATCTCCGTTCCACGCCCGCGGATCGTCGATCCTTTTCTCGAGATTGTAGAGTCGGTACGCTCCGTTGTTCAACACCTTGGAGACGATGATGGGTACTTCCTAGTCGGGAGTTAACTTGTGTGGCCTCTGCTCATGCACTCGGAGCACCACATCACCTGCTTGAAACGCCCGACTACTAACGTGTGTTGAATTGAACAGCCGTAAGTCTTGCTGGTAGATCATTGACCGCATCAGGGCCATCTCGCGCTCCTACTCCAAAAGTTTGACTCCGTCCTGTCGGGCTTGTTCAACTTCAACTTTTGATAAGAGTTCGACTAGGGGAGAATTGTGGAGCAAATCACTCGGAAGAACAGCTTCTGCTCCGTATACGAGAAAGAACGGAGACCGCCCAGTCGACCTGTTCGGGGTCGTTCTGAGACACTAGAGCATAGAAGGCAAATCGGTGACCCAAGCACCTGCAGCATGTCCAATTTCTCGCATGAGACGAGGCTTTAATCTTCGAAGTATGAGTCCATTTGCCCGTTCAGCCTGGCCGTTGGTTTGGGGATGAGCAACGGATGCATAATCCACTCGGATTCCTTGGTTGGAGCAAAAACTCTTGAATTCATCCAAGTCGAAGTTCGACCCATTCTCCGTGATGATGCCGTGTGGGACTCCAAATCTAAAAGTGATTTCTCTCATGAGCTTGATTGCGGTACGTGTATCTATCTTTTTGATTGGCTTGGCCTCTATCCACTTGGTGAATTTGTCGACTGCAACCAGTAAATGAGTGAATCCACCTTGCCCCGTTCGGAAGTGTCCGACCATGTCCAAGCCTCAGACATCAAATGGCCATATGTGGGGGATTCTCTTTAGAGTAGACGATGGCTTGTGCGACTTGTTGGAGTAAAACTAGCAGCCTTCGCAGTGATCCACAGTTTCTTTGGCTATTTCACTCGCTCGTGGCCAGAAGAATCCATCTCGGAATGCTTTGGCAACGATGGCCCTAGAGGACGCATGATGACCACAGGTTCTCGAGTGGGTTTCCTCCAAAATCAGCCGGCCTTCCTCGGGGGAAATGCACCGCTGAGCTACGCCAGTCACACTTACCTTATAAAGCCGATCTCCCATGACCGTGAAGGCCTTCGACCTACGGATGGTCTCTCTAGCTTGGACTTCATATTACGGTACCTCTCGCCTCATGATATATGTGATATATGGTACAGTCCACATGGGCGTGACCACTCGGATCTCCATGATCAGATCGACAACTGCTGGGATTTCAACTTTAGTCGGATCGGAAGTACTTGCAGGCTGAGGAGGTTCTTCAGTGAATGGATCTTCCTGGACCGAATGAGCGTGTATGTGTTGTAAACAAACATCACTGGGCACTGGTTTTCGAGTGGATCCTATTTTCGCCAACTCATCAGCAGCTTGTTTCTTCAATAACATGATGAAGTTCTAAACCTTCAAATATTTTCTCAAGCTTTCTTACTGTGTTGCACTACCCAGTCATGTACGGGTTTCTCACATCCCACTCTTTCATCACTTGATTAACCACTAGATCCGAGTCATCATATGCCATCAAGCGTCGGATGCCGAGTGAGATGGCCATACGCAACCCGTAGAGGAGAGCTTCATACTCCGCCTTGTTGTTAGAAGAATCAAAGTGAATCTGCAATACGTAACTGAGCTTGTCGCCCTGCGGGGATATGAGAACCACGCCTGCACTAGAACCATTCAGCATCTTTGAGCCGTCAAAGAACATAATCCTGTGTGCCGAGTGGATCGGAGCTGCTTGTTGTTGTTCTACCCATTCGGCTATGAAATCCCTGAGAGCTTGAGATTTGATGGCTTTCATGGCTTCGAACTTTATGTCGCAATATAGTAGCTCCATTGCCCATTTCGCCACTCGGCCTGATGCATCCCGATTGTGAAGGATTTATGACAATGGGGCATCGCTGACAACAGAGACCGAGTGATCTTGAAAATAATGAGCCACCTTCTTTGCGGTCATGTAAATCCCATAAAGAAGCTTCTGATAGTGGGGATATCTCTGCTTGGAAGGAGTCAATACCTTAGAAAGATAATATACTGGGCGTTGAATCTTATAAGCCTTGCCTTCCTCCTCTCGCTCGACTGTTAGGACTATGCTGACGACTTGATTTGTAGCCGCAATGTATAAGAGGAGTAGCTCTTTGCTTTACAGAGCAGCAAGAACATGCTAGGTGGATAGCAGAGTCATTAACTCGACGAATGCAGCTTCTGCTTCGGGAGTCCACTCGATGGTATCTGACTTTTTCATGAGTCAGTATAGTGGTAGAGCTTTCTCTCCGAGTCGAGATATGAATCTGCATAATGCTGCCAAACACCCTGTAAGCTTCTGAATGTCGTGTGCTCGCATCGGGCTTTTCATTCAGACATTTGCTCGATCTTTTCGGGTTAATATCGCTTCCTCATTCGGAAACGAGAAAACCGAGTAACTTGCCGCTAGGGACTCCGAATGTGCATTTGGCTGGGTTGAGCTTGATGTTGTACCTTCGAAGGTTGGCAAATGTTTCTGCGAAGTCAGTCAGCAGGTCGGATCCTTTGCGTGACTTGACTACGATATCGTCCATGTATGCCTCCACGTGCCGACAGATCTGATCGAGGAGGCATTTCTGAATCATGCGCATGAAAGTAGCAACTTCATTTTTGAGACTGAATGGCATAGTGATGTAGAAGAAGCACCCAAATGGGGTGATGAAGGTCGTTTTTATTTCATCTGGGCCATATAGACGGATCTGGTGGTACCCAGAGTAAGCATCTAAAAAAGAGAATTGCTCGCATCCCGCAGTCGAGTCGACAATCTGATCTATGTTGGGGAGCGGGAAGTGATCTTTTGGGCAGACCCGATTGATATGCTTCAAATCGATGCACATTCGGAGTGACTTGTCCTTCTTAGGCACCATGACGACATTCGCGAGCCACTCAGATTGGTTAACCTCGTGAATGAACTTGGCCTATATGAGCTTAGCCACTTCCTCGCCGATTGCTTTTCTCTTCTGCATGGCGGACCGACACGGATGTTCCTTGATAGGCCGAGCCTTGGGGTCGACTCTTAGTCGGTGCTCAGCCAGTTCCCTGGGCACACCAGGCATGTCAGCGGGCTTCCATGCGAAGATGTCCTAGTTCTCACAGAGGAACTGGATGAGCTCGACTTCCTATTTAGGATCAAGAGTTGTTGAGATGTTGGTCGGGGCAGCGGTGGGATCCCTCGGGTGGATGTTGACTTTCTTGATTTCCCCTGCAACTGGAATGCAGACTCAGAAGCTGGCTTCTCCGAGCGCATTAGTGCGGCACGGTCTGTTGTCTTCCGATACTCATCGAGTTCCACCATTGCTAGCTACTGGTCGGTGATCCTGGAGCCCTGCTGCAAACACTCTTCTGCCCTCTACCGATTGCCGGTGATGGTGATGACTCCCTTTGGCCCTGGCACCTTCATCTTCAGAGAGATGTAACATGGTCGGGCCATGAAACGTACATAAGCTGGACGACCAAGTATGGCGTGGTAGGCACTCTGGAAGTCTACCACCTCGAACGTGAGTTTCTCCTTGAGGAAGTTCTTGTCAGAGCCGAAAACGACATCTAACGCTATCTGGCCGAGTGAGTTGGCCTTCTTCCGTGGGATCACTCCATGGAACTTTATATTGCTCTCACTGAGTTTAGACATTGGAATGCCCATCCCCTCGAGAGTGTCGGCGTACATGATGCTCAAACCACTCCCTCCGTCCATCAGCACCTTGCGGTGTCGAACTCCTTAAACCACTGGATCGACAACAAAGCCTGACGTCTTATATGTCTCCAACATATCTATAAGATTTGATGGTTCTATGCTATTATCTTGTCAACTTTGGATGTTTTATATGCATGAATATGCTATTTTATATCTTTTTTGGGACTAACCTATTAACTTAGTGCCAAGTGCCAATTTCTGTTTTTTCCGTGTTTTTGACCCTTTTTCAGACGGAGTCCAAATGCAATGAAACTTTACGATGATTTTTTTTGACCAAAAGAGACCCCCGAAGCTTTGGAAGAAGGCCAGATGGGCCACGAGGGAGTCACAAGCCCAGACGCTGCCACCACCCCCCTAGGTGGTGGTCACCAGGCTTGTGACCTCCTCGTGGGCCCAACCGACGTAATTCCACCGCCATAAATTCCTATGAATTCAGAAACCCCCAAAAAGAAACCTAGACTGGGAGTTCTGCGCCGCAAGCCTCTGTAGCCACCAAAATCCAAACTAGAGCCCGTTCTGGCACCCTGTCAGAAGGGGAATCCATCTCCGGTGGCCATCTTCATCATCCTGGCGATCTCCATGGCGAGGAGGGAGTAAATCTCCCTTCGGGCTGAGGGTATGTACCAGTAGCTATGTTTTTGATCTCTCTCTCGTGTGCTTGAGATGTCTGGATCTCTATGTACCATGGGCTTTGCTACTATAGTTTGATCTTATGATGTTCTTCCCCCTCTCCCTCTTGTAAAGAATTGAGTTTCCCCTTTGGAGTTATCTTATCGGATTGAATCTTTGAGAACACTTGATGTTTATCTTGCACGTGTCTATCTGCTGTGATCAACTTGCGGGTTTGTGACATTGGGAACCTATGCATAGGGGTTGGCACACGTTTGATTCATGTGAGTACTCGATGTATGTTTTGGTGATCAACTTGTGGGTTCGTGACATTGGGAACCTATGCATAGGGGTTGGCACACGTTTTGACTCTCCGGTAGAAACTGGGGGGCACTCTTTGAAGTTCTATGTGTTGGTTGAATAGATTATTCTGAGATTGTGTGATGCATATCGTATAATCATACCCGCTCATACTTGAGGTGACAATGGAGTATCTAGGTGACATTACGGTCTTGGTTGATATGTATCTTAAGGTGTTATTCTAGTACGAACTCTTGAGTAGATCGATCAGAAAGAATAACTTTGTGGTAGTTTCGTACCCGACAATAATCTCTTCATTTGTTCTCCACTATTAGTGACTTTGGAGTGACTCTTTGTTGCATGTTGAGGGATAGTTATATGATCCAATTATGTTATCATTGTTGAGAGAACTTCACTAGTGAAAGTATGAATCCTAGGCCTTGTTTCCACGCATTGCAATACCGTTCGTGCTCACTTTTGTTACTAGTTACCTTGCTGTTTTTGTAATTTCAGATTACAAAAACCTATATCTACCATCCA
Organism: Hordeum vulgare subsp. vulgare; assembly: GCF_904849725.1. NCBI lineage: Eukaryota > Viridiplantae > Streptophyta > Magnoliopsida > Poales > Poaceae > Hordeum > Hordeum vulgare. The sequence continues at coordinate 344,889,178 of NC_058524.1, read as the reverse complement.
TATTGCACTTGTTTCACCTTCTCTTCGCCGAACTAGTGCACCTATACAACTTACCATTGTATTAGGTGTGTTGGGGACACAAGAGACTCGTTGTTATTTGGTTGCAGGGTTGCTTGAGAGAGACCATCTTCATCCTACGCCTCCCGCAGATTGATAAATCTTAGTTCACCCACTTGAGGGAAAATTGCTACTGTCCTACAAACCTCTGCACTTCGAGGCCCAACAACGTCTACAGGGAGAAGGTTGCGTAGTAGACATCAAGCTCTTTTCTGGCGCCATTGCCGGGGAGGTTAGCACTTGAAGGTATACCTTTAGATCTTGGAATCGAATCTTTCTGTTTCTTGTTCTTTTGCTAGAAAACTACAAAAAAAATTGGAATTGAGAATGCCTCATATGCTCCATCTTTTCAATGTCTTTCGTGAGCATGATGGGAAGGAAAATTGTGCTCAAGTGCTGAAAGAAGAATTACATAGAATGCTTGGCATAGAATATGTGAATGATGAGCATGATTGCAATGTTCTTAGCATGAATTCTTTGAATACCCATGATGCTAATGATATGCAAAGCCACAAGCTTGGGGATCCTATATTTGATGAAGATGATCTTTTTAGTTCTTCCACTTTGAATGATCAAAATTATTTTGATGAAAGCATGCCCCCTATCTATGATGATTATTGTGAGGATACTTATGCTTTGAAGAAGAGGGATGATAAAACTTATCATACTCTCGAGAACCCCCTTGCTAAACCTTGCTTTTTCATTGTGGACACAATTTGTAGTGCTCAAGTCTTTTATGATACTACCACTACTATTCTTGAGAATAGATTTCCTTATGTGGAGAGTAGTAAAATTTCTATGCTTGTAGATCATGAAAAGAATGCTTTAGGTGCTGGTTATATTGTTGAATTCATTCATGATGCTACTAAAAATTACTATGAGAGAGGATCATATGCTTCTACTTATTGCAATAGTATCAAGCTTCCTCTCCATATGTTGAAATTTTTGAAGCTATGCTGGTTTTGCCTTCCTATGCTAGTTGATTCTTGCTCCAATAAATTGTTTGATCACAAAATCCCTATGCATAGGAAGTGGGTTAGACTTAAATGTGCTGGCCATTTGCTCCATGATGCTCTCGTTATGTTTCAATCCTTACCTTTTATGTGAGCATCATTGAAATCAATGCCTAGCTAAGGATGTTAAACGATAGCGCTTGTTGGAAGGCAACCCAACGAATCGATCCTTTTTTTTCTGTTTTGTGTTTTCCACACTTTCATAATTCTGTTATGATTGTGTTTTTTGTGTTTCTTTTTGCGTTTGTGCCAAGCAAAACCGTTATGATTAGTCTTGGGGATGATCGTTTGGTCATGCTGGAAAAGACAGAAACTTTCTGCTCATGAAAAGAATTTTCATTTTTCTTCTGTAAGAGCTTTTGAGTTGATTCTTTTTTCTGCTGATTCCTACCCAAATTGGTCAGACTGTCGTAATTGTTCAGAATTTTTGAATTACCAGAGGTATAAGAAATATACAGATTGCTACAGACTGTTCTTCTGTTAACAGATTCTGTTTTTGTTGTGTTGGTTGCTTATTTTGATGAAACTATGGATAGTATCGGGAGGTATTAGCCATGGAAGATTGAAGATACAGTAACCCAACATAAACATAAGTAGAATTCAAGTTTGATACAGTAGCTAAGGAAGTGGTGGTTCTCTTTCTTATACTAATATTATCACGAGTTTCTGTTTAAGTTTCGTGTTGTGAAGTTTTCAAGTTTTGGGTGAAGTTCCTATGGACAAAGTGATAAAGAGTGGCAAGAGCTCAATCTTGGGGATTCCCAAGGCATCCCAAGAGATTCAAGGATGCCGTAAAAGCCTAAGCTTGGGGATGCCCCGGGAAGGCATCCCCTCTCTCGTCTTCAATCCATCGGTAACGTTACTTGGGGCTATATTTTTATTCACCACATGTTATGTGTTTTGCTTGGAGCGTCTTGTATCGTAGGAGTCTTTTATTTTTGTTGTGTCACAATAATCATTGCTGCACACCTAGAGAAAGACATACACTCACCGTGATTTTGTCGAGCTTCACTTATATCCTTTGGTAGACAATTCAGCTCACAGGTGCTTCACTTATATCTTTTGAGCTAGATACTTTTGCTCTATGTGCTTCACTTATATCTTTTAGAGCACAGCGGTGTGTGGCTTGGTAGTTGATCTATGCTTTGAAAGTAGTCTCAAAAGGGGTAGTTATCCAAAGGGATACGAAAACTTCCTCATTCATGTGCATTGAATAGTTTGGGAAGTTTGATTCATCTCAATTAGTTTTGAGTTGTGGTTGTGGTAATATTGAAGTTATGCTAGTAAGGTGTTGTGGATCTAGAAATACTTGTGTTGAAGTTCGTGATTCCCGTAGCATGCACGTATGGTGAACCGCTATGTGATGAAGTCTTAGCATGATTAGTCTTTTGATTGTCATCCTTTGTGTGGCGGTCGGGATCGCGCGATGGTTTATACCTACCAACCCTTCCCCTAGGAGTATGCGTTGAATGCTTTGTTTCGATTACTAATAAAACTTCTGCAACAAGTATATGAGTTCTTCATGACTAATGTTGAGTCCATGGTTTATATGCACTTTCACCTTCCACCATCACTATCTTCTTAGTGTCGTGCAGCTTTCGTCGGTGCACAAAATCCACCATTAGCCTCCCTCAAAACAGCCACCATACCTACCTACTATGGCTTTTTCAAAGTCATTCCGATATATAATGCCATGCAACTACTACCATGACATGTGCCACCACGGCTACATTGCCATTGCATGATCGTAAGATAGCTAGCATGATGTTTCCATTAATGTCTATGCCATGCTAGATCATTGCCACGGTACAGTACCGAAGGCATTCCATATAGAGTCATCGTTGCTCTAAGTTTTGAGTTGAAAGTGTGATGATCATCATTGATGGAGCATTGTCCCATGTGAGGAAATAAAAGAGGCTAAAGAATCCCACCAAAAAAAGAGAGGCCAAAGAGCCCACCAAAAAATAAATAAATAAAAATGAGAGAAAATAAGAGAAGGGACAATGTTACCACTTTTCCACACTTGTGCATATTAAGCACCATGATCTTCATGATTGAGAGTCTCTCGTTTTGTCACCACGATATAGCTAGTGGGAAATTTTCATTATATAACTTGGCTTCTATATTCCAATGATAGGCTTCCTTAAAATTGCCTTAGGTCTTCGTGAGCAAGCAAGTTGGATGCACACCCACTAGTTTTCTTTAAGAGCTTTCACATACTCTTAGCTCTAGTGCATCAATTGTATGGCAATCCCTACTCATTCACATTGATATCTATTGATGAGCATCTCCACAGCTCATTCATATGCCTAGTTAATGTGATTATCTTCTCCTTTTTTGTCTCACAACCTCCACCACTCCATTCCACCTGTAGTGCTATAACCATGGCTCACGCTCATGTATTGCATGAGAGTTGAAAAAGTTTGAGAAAGTAAAGGTGTGAAAACAATTACTTGGCCAATACCGAGGTTGTGCATGATTTAAATTCGTTGTGCAAGGATGATAGAGCATAGCCAGACTATATGATTTTGTAGGGATAACTTTCTTTTTGGCCTTGTTATTTTGAAAGTTCATGAGTACCTTGCTAGTCTGCTAGAAGTATTATTGTCTCCACATCAATAGCAAACTATTATTTTGAATCTAACCTATTAACTCATGTCACGTGAGAGAAGTTACAAAGGACAACTATGCTAGGTAGCATGCAACATCAAAAATTCATTCTTTATCACTTCCCTACTCGAGGATGAGCAGGAGTTAAGCTTGGGGATGCTTGATACGTCTCCAACGTATCTATGTTTTTTTATGGTTCCATGATATTATCTTGTCAACTTTGGATGTTTTATATGCATGAAAATGCTATTTTATATCTTTTTTGGGACTAACCTATTAACTCAGTGCCAAGTGCCAGTTTCTGTTTTTTCCGTGTTTTTGACCCTTTTTCAGACAGAGTCCAAATGGAATGAAACTTTACGATGATTTTTTTTGGACCAAAAGAGACCCTCTAAGCTTTAGAAGAAGGACAGATGGGCCATGAGGGAGTCACAAGCCCTGACGCCGCCACCACCCCCCTAGGTGGTGGTGACCAGGCTTGTGACCTCCTCGTGGGCCCAACCGACGTAATTCCACTGCCATAAATTCCTATAAATTCAGAAACCCCCAAAAAGAAACCTAGATTGGGAGTTTCGCCGCCGCAAGCCTCTGTAGCCACCAAAAACCAATCTAGAGCCTGTTCTGGCACCCTGCCGGAGGGGGAATCCATCTCCGGTGGCCATCTTCATCATCCCGGCGATCTCCATGACGAGGAGGGAGTAGATCTCCCTCAGGGCTGAGGGTATGTACCAGTAGCTTTGTGTTTGATCTCTCTCTCTCGTGTTCTTGAGATGTCTGGATCTCTATGTACCATGGGCTTTGCTACTATAGTTGGATCTTATGATGTTCTTCCCCTCTCCCTCTTGTAATGAATTGAGTTTCCCCTTTGGAGTTATCTTATCGGATTGAGTCTTTGAGAACACTTGATGTATGTCTTGCACGTGTCTATCTGTTGTGATCAACTTGCGGGTTTGTGACATTGGGAACCTGTGCATAGGGGTTGGCACACGTTTGATTCATGTGAGTACTCGATGTATGTTTTGGTGATCAACTTGCGGGTTCGTGACATTGGGAACCTATGCATAGGGGTTGGCACACGTTTTAACTCTCCGATAGAAACTTTGGGGCACTCTTTGAAGTTCTATGTGTTGGTTGAATAGATGATTCTAAGATTGTGTGATGCATATCGTATAATCATACCCGCGGCTACTTGACGTGACAATGGAGTATCTAGGTGACATTACAGTCTTGGTTGATATGTATCGTAAGGTGTTATTCCAGTACGAACTCTTGAATAGATCGATCAGAAAGAATAACTTTGTGGTTGTTTCGTACCCGACAATAATATCTTCGTTGGTTCTCCGCTATTAGTGACTTTGGAGTGACTCTTTGTTGCATGTTGAGCGTTTGTTATATGATCCAATTATGTTATCATTGTTGAGAGAACTTCACTAGTGAAAGTATGAACCCTAGGCCTTGTTTCCACGCATTGCAATACCGTTCGTGCTCACTTTTGTTACTAGTTACCTTGCTGTTTTTGTAATTTCAGATTACAAAAACCTATATCTACCATCCATATTGCACTTGTTTCACCTTCTCTTCGCCGAACTAGTGCACCTATCCAACTTACCATTGTATTAGGTGTGTTGGGGACACAAGAGACTCTTTGTTATTTGGTTGCAGGGTTGCTTGAGAGAGAACATCTTCATCCTACGCCTCCCGCAGATTGATAAACCTTAGGTCACCCACTTGAGGGAAAATTGCTAATGTCCTACAAACCTGTGCACTTGGAGGCCCAACAACGTCTATAAGGAGAAGGTTGTGTAGTAGACATCAACGTCCCGGGGTGGGTACATGTCTTTGGTGATCCGATTGGTCGAAGGTGATTTCAGTCTGCGACCACTTGAGATATGTTGGGGCAGAAGGAGCTGCCATGTTGACTTCTCGGTTGACCACCTTCAGTCGACTCTTGCTTTCAACGTTAGCAAAGACAATCAGAGTGGCATGGACTTTTGGGAAAGGGTCTTCTTGCTCGTCGTCCTCATTCTCTAGGTCTTTCTGAATCGACTCATCCTCACTGAATTTCTGGATCAACAGCCGACACTGTCGAGTGGTATGCTTACGCACTATAGTGTTGCCTTATTCATCTATTTTTGTGTGGATTGCACACGGCTTATCAAGGACATCTGGACCCACCTGCTTTTTGAATTTCTTGGGGGGGAATTTACTCTTGGCCTTTCCCTTGAACTTTCCTACCGCCAGAGCGGCTGCTTCTACCGGCGGTGTGCGCTCCACCTTCTCCTTCTGCTTTTGGTTGGAACTGGCATCTCCATCGGCTGCTTTGCCTTTGCCATTGCGGAGGCGGTCTGCTTCTTCTCCATTGACAGAGCGGGTTGCTATCTCCATCGTCTTGATCATGGACATGTCTCCTGTCCGACCGAACTTCAAGTATAGCTCTCGCTACCTGACGCCTGCTTTGAAAGTGCAGTCTGTCCGATGCTCAGTGATGTTCTCCACCGTGTGGTGGAGAGTGGTCCAGCGCTGGATAAAATCGTGCAAAGACTCACTCGGATTCTGGATACAAAGTTGTAGCTCGGTGAGACCAGCAGGGCGCTTGTAGGTGCCCTCAAAGGTCTTGATGAACACTCAGGCAAAGTCTCCCCAGCAGTATATGCTTGAAGGAGCTATTTGATTCAGCTAAACATGGGCCGAACCATCTAGCATCAGGGGCACGATCTTCATTGTGAAGTTGTCGTTGCCACCGCCGATCTGAACTACCACTCGGTAATCATCTAGCCATGTTTTCGGCTTCGATTCTCCGGTGAACTTGCCTATTCCGGGCGCCAACCTGAAGTTGGGGGGAATATCAGCAGAGCGGATTGATCGACTAAAACACTCGGGGCCGTAGATGACACAACCACTTCCACTCAGATGATCTCCGTCGTAACCGTCACGATGGGCTCGGCCTCTATCAACTCTCTTCTGAGCGAGATAGTCCCTTATATCACGCCATTGGTCGCGTTCATCGCCCACCGATCGCCTTTCGTCGTAGTACCGGGGCACGTACAAACCACTCCACGTAGGAGAGCATGAACGATGGCGATCGTCGCAATTGAACCGAGGGGGAAGCGGATTCCGCCCGTGGTGTGGGGACCCCAACTTACGAGTCGAGATCGCCGTGCTCAGTGATCCCAGAGAACAATGCTCACCGAACACAGATATCGAATAAAAGAGTCTTACATCCAAGTACCAATTTATTACAACACATGACCGAATGGTCAAGTTCACAAGGCAGGGACGAAGGCCAAATCATCCTCATACAACTAATAGCGGAAATCATAGGGGCTCAGCGGGTGCCCATGCCATCAAGCCTACACCGACAGGCATTCTGACTCGGATGCGTCCTAGTTCGCAGAGGCGTCTCCGAAGACGTACTCATCTCCAAACTCCGGTCCTTCCATTTCTCGTCAATAATATAAAAGTGGAAAGCCATGAGTACTTTTGAATGTACTCTCAAACAGCCCATGATATGAACAATGAAAGTGAAGGATAACAATAACATGCATCTTTGGTGGATGTATCTTGGTGGTAAATAAACATGATCACAGGTATGCATCAAGTTAAAGAATTACTTTTGAAGAACAGGTTACAGATATCAATATATCTGTCGAGGGATGAACCATCCGGGTTCACCCTATATACCAAGTCACCAAACTTGGTCATGTCATTACTTTCAAAATAACTCCTTTTTTCAACACATCTCACACACACATGGTTTATGCGGAAACAACTGGAGGTAGTTTAAGCAGGATTACTCAACTGTCCTTGACCGTGAACATGGCTATTCGAATAGTTTTCCACTTTGCATAGGTAGTACGCTGGACCCACGAGATCCGGGAAACTTCCGTGTCATCCACGACTCGTGGTATATAACATACCCGAGGTAAGTACCCTATCAATGTCTTTCCCCTGACGATACTAGACAAAGAGGTCCACTCGATTGGTACCCAACCCACATGATGTACGTCTTACGAGCACTAACTCTGGACAATATCAACCATGCAAGGACCAACGGTGTGCCTGAAACTTAGAAAAATGGCATAGTCGTCCTACCTGGCAAGACCCCATCACGAGAGTGACCACACATCACTCCCGCCACTAGTAATGTGGCTCTTTGCTAGCACCGACCAGAGTAATCAACATAGCCCCGTCCCATAAGGGGCTAACGTGGTCGTACTGGTAATGTTGGGACGGTCGACACATCATAAATCTAATCCCATTTCCGAAAACATACTCACACAAATACTGGGTGCATCACTTCACCAAAAGTGGCCACCTAACTCATCATCACCCTCGGGCATTAGTGGCACCCGACGGGGTTTTCATAAATCTTTGATTATATCATAAATATGCTCTTGCTATTTATTCCAGCATTACTTGTCAAAATGATAATAGCATGATCCTCAAAAAAGGGGGTAGGATCAATCTCAATTCATGTGCTCTAGAGGAGCCATCGGCAACATTACCGTAGTGATTTACCGACATTTATGATCATATGCAACGGAAATACTCGCTATCTTATCATGCAATATAACATATGCTCAGTCATGGTCAAAGTGTTGCTTGCCTTGGTCAGCCAGGTATCTGGGGTCTTCGAGGTCTTCCGCTCCGATTCCCTCGTCACACGGATTTTCTATTGTCGATAAAAGAATAAATAAGAAATAGCTCACTCAGAAACAGATCACAAAGTTATTTCAAAAATGTTCTTTATTACTCATAAATCTAAGTTGTCATTTTAAAAAATATTTGCCTCAAATTCTCATGAAGGAACATTTTTTAAATTAACCAAACAGAAGCAAAACTCTTCCAATTTAGTCTTTTTTATTATTGTAAAAGAGAATAGTTGTTTAAGAATTCACTCAATGGTCTTATTAAATACTACATAATTTTAGAAGAATAATAGTGGAAAAATTATATTTTTACACTCGTTAAATATTTTTATAAAAAACATTGAAATCAGATTTTTTTTAAATAAAGAAAAATGGACTAAGTTCCTGGCGTGGCTCGGCCTGCTGGTGGTCGGAAGAACGACGGAGAGGCAGGGGTTCACGGGCGACGAGAAGGCCGTGGCGAAGGAGTTTCGGGAGGCGGTCGAGGAGATAGCTAGGGGCACGGAAATGCATGGGGAAGTTGGGGGAAAGCTTCCTGAGGTCGAGGGGATCAGTTTGGTGGGTCGGGGAATGCAGGAGCCTACGTGTAGCCGGAGATCGACCGGAGCTCCGAGGCGGAGGGGCCTCGGTCGATCTCGAGCGTCGGGGCTCTGCTAGCTTGCTCGGGTGGCTAGGGATGTGCTAGTGGTCGTGGTGAAGCTGTCTGAGGGGTGCTGGAGCGAGGGGGAGGGCTATAAACAGGCCAACGACGGTGAGCTGATTCAGGAGCGCCGGTGACTCACCGTGGCACGCATGGGGGTGCAGAGAGGACCTGGGGTCGAAACCACGGTCTCAGGACATGGTTTTCGACTGCCAGAACCATCTTCTACAAAGGGAGAGAGGGAGGAGTCGAGCATCCGTGGTCGCGCAACCTTTGCCGGTTTTGGTGCGCGCGGGCACGCGTCGCACGATCTCTAGGGCGGGAGGGGAGGGGGCCTGATGATTGCTCGACACAGAGGGGTTGTTGGGGAAGAGGTTGGACACCTCGGGGGAGGCTGGAACTGGCCGAGAGCGTCGCCCCACCTCGGTGGCTTCCTGTAGCGCGCCTAGAGCGCAGTTTTGGCATGCCACGGCATGCTGGTGCGCTCTGAGGCACTTTGTACGTGTCTAGCATGTCCTGGCACTGGCTGGGAGTGTGGCTAGCCAATTCGGCCTCGTGGGAGCTTCGGCTGGTCAAGGGAGACAAGAAATATTGGTGCTGTCAGCTTTGACCTGAAGTTGAAATTGGGGTTTTTGGCCTTTCCACTTTGGACCAGTCAGGGGCTAGTTGACTGGGGTTGGGTATTGATACTCGCCACCTAATCTATGAGTTTGGAGCAAAGGGGTTGGGTTTAGCTATAGCTAAGAGGGCTTTTACCCATCTGTCAAAAGGTGCTCAACAGTTGTTTGAGGGGGTTACACCCCACCACTGGTGCTGCAACTTAACAAGTTTGGGTTTGGTGCTAAAACATGGGGTTTCACCAAGTTTGAGCTCCATTGGACAAGTTTTGCTTTGTAAACTTGAAAAGACCTCTATTTGACCAGATCTATCCCTTCTAAAGAGAATGTGGGCAAACTAAGTCACACATATCCCATTTTTGGTGTGGAACCCTCATTTGTGGTATTAGGCACTCATGCAAAGTTTCAGCATCATTGGACAAACTTTGCTATGTAGAGTTGCTCTAACTTCAATCTGGACAAAAGGGGTTTTAGGGTTATTTGGGGTCCTTAATCACCTTGGATCAACGCGAAACTTAAAGTGCACATCAAATATGGCTTAGGGATACCACTGGAATTTTCTATGATTTTATTGAGAATATTTCCTTTTGAAATATTTCAAAAGGTCAAAACAGACAAAATGGTTTCCAGGGTTTTATTCAAATAATTGTAATATAAAATAGGGTTAAAAGTTTTACGTATGGAAAATATATGTCCTTCTGATCATCACCAAATTTAATCTGATTTTTCTAAGGCAGAAAAGTATTTTTCCATGAAGGAATACTATTTCTGGCCTCAGAAATACACATGCAATTAAATTAGGAAAACAGTTCTAAAAATAATTATTTTGTGGTTTTGGAATACTAAAATAAGTTAAAATCAAATCACCAACTTTGGGTAGAAACCAACCTTGCCATCAAGGGCAAGTAGTGCAACTCAAAGTAGGGTTTTACCTTGATCAGAAACAAAAGAAGGTTTTGAAAATAAACCAATATTTGTGAAATGGGGTTTTATCATCACATAATCAAACGCACAAGCATACATTAACAACCATGGCACTCACAACATTAATTTTGAAAAAAATTTAACAAGTTCACATTTTTGCATTACACAGAAGTGGTAGTAAAAACAGGATGTGACACCTGGTCTCTGTATCGATCTTCTCGGCGATCTCCTCCTCTGCGATGCTGGGGAGAACCCGGGCTTTAAACCGATCGAACTGTGTCTACTCGAACGGAATTGTTGTGTAGTCTGTTGTGAGACTCAGAAACAGCGGAATTCGGCTGCTGTGCCGCATGCAACACACGCGGATCTTCTCCAAACCTCCGCCCACTTGTGAATTCGTTGGCTGGATGGAGTCTACAATCCTTGCGGCCGCAACCAAGTTGAGGACGGGCATGCGGAATACCTCAACATTGTTCAGATGAGAATGCCTACCGGATGTTGGAGGGCGCTGATTAAGACGCGCGCCCAAAATCTCTCCGGCTTCCCGCTTGCCCCTACTGGTCCTTGGCAGGCTCTCATGTGAGCCGGCCATGAAAATCTCCTCCACAAGGCTACAACTCTCGCACTAGGAAGAAGAGACAGACGGATCTGACACCGAGTAGGAGGCAACACACACAGGTGTAGCACGCTCGATGGCCGCCACCTGCGGCGAAGATGCCTGACGCACGAGTGCATGGTGCACCCAGCATTGGATCCGCGAGCGACCAGATCGCTTGTTGCGACGCGCGATGGGGAGTGCAGTCGACGGCTCGCGGAGAAGAACTCCGCAGGAACTAGCGCGGAAGAATGTCACTCCGTGAACTCGAAGCGCGTCGACATCGAGAGGCGCCTCCCGAAGCCATGCCGAATCGTCGGCGACAAAAACGAGTGTGCCGAAGACGATCTCGTGGCCCAAGCACAAATCGCCGCCGGAAGACATGGTGAAGGAGAAAAAAAGGAAACTTGTCGGAAGTCGCCTAGACGCCTGCCCCACGGTGGGCGCTAACTGTCGTGGGAATAAGCCTGACAGTAGATGAGTAGGGTACGAAAGTGGAGGGCAGGGTCCTGGCTATGCCATGGTTGTATGAGTTCATGCCCCTCTGCGGTGGAGGTAATAGCCCAACGTCTCAGTGCTCTGGAGCTCTAGTGTCGAGTGGAATATAGGTGTTACAGAATGCGGACCCTTGTGCCAGAGGGGAGGGTGGCTTATATAGAGTGCGCTGCCCCTCAGAAGTGTCCAGCCTTCAAGGGTGCAATAAGTGTGATTAAATGCATACGTTATAGGTAATGTATGCCATAAATGACAATAACTGCAGTAGTCTAACGTATGACCGTTGGCCTCCCTGGGGTGGCTTCTGTTCTTTGATGTCGACTGGCTTCTGGTCTTCACCGAGTGGAATCCAGTCATCGACTATAAGATAATCCTCCGAGTGGTTTCCTACCGAGTGGACAAGAGGATGTCTTAATCTAGTAGGTAGGTATCTTGTGATCCTCAAGCTAATAATGAGGTGCCCTTGGGTAGGACTTATAGGTCAGGCCTATGACCCTACTCTAGGGTTATATAATGACGGGGATATAGCCTTAGGGTAGGGTCATAGGCCTGACCTATACGTCCTACCCATGGAAACCTCATTATTAGTTTAAGTACTACAAGGGAAATTCTGACTGGATCGCGACAACATCTAACCCACTCGGTACAGATCCACTCGGACAAGTACATTCCATCCACTCAGATGACAGTCAACCACTCGGTCGTATGACTCACTCGGCTTTGCAAATACCAACAGTCGGCAACGTAGTCGAACTCATAAAAATGGCATAGTCGCCCTACCTGGCATGACCCCATCACGAGAGTGACCACACATCACTCCCGCCACTAGTAATGTCGCTCTTTGCTAGCACCGATCAGAGTAATCAACACTGCCCCGTCCCATAAAGGGGTAGCATGGTCGTATATGTAAGGTTGGGACGGTCGACACATCATAAATCTAATCCCATTTCCGAAACCATACTCACTCAAAATACCCGGTGCACCACTTCCCAAAATTGGCCACCTATCTCAACATCACCCTCGGGCATTAGTTGCACACGACGGGGTTTTCATAAACCTTTGATTTACTTCATCATCATGCTCATGCTAATACTATTCTAACTTTACTTGTCAACATGATATTAGCATGACGCTAATAGGTGGTAGGATGAAGCTTAATGCATGTGCTCCGGAGGAGCCATCGGTAACATCACTTCAATGATTTACCGGCACTTATGATCATATGCAACGGAAATATTTTGCTACACTAGCATGCAATATAACATATGCTCAGTCATGGTCAAAGGGCTGCTTGCCTTTGCTCTCATAAGTTCTCGGGGTCTTCGAGGTCTTCCGATCCAACTCCGAGAACTCCGTCTACTCATCAACTATCGTTGGAAACAATCACAGTCAGCCACACAACTAGCAGGACAAAAGTGCTATACAAAATAGAAGTTGTCATTTCCTTGGACCTCTCTCGTCATAAGAAAAATACCTGAAGCTTGCCATAGGAGGTTTAGATCATCAGGGATTTCTGAATGGAGGAAAGGAGGAGTAGGGGATTCTTTATGAAGCACACAAAAATATTATGGTAAAAATGTGTGGAGCCACTCATTTAACAGAGAGCAATTTTTGAAATATTTCGAAAGTTGTACCACCATATTTGGAGTGGAAAAGAATATCCTATGGATTTTCTAATACTAGACAAATAGCAATAGGAAGCTATTTGTTTAATGCAACAGAATAAAGTCAGATAAAAGTGTTGACGAAGGCTTCAAAAATAGGGCATGATATTAGAAGGCTCTAGAAATGGGAATCACTCCAATCGGAGTTGATTTGAGTCCTCTAGGCTTTTCATAAAGTGGGGCTGAATATATCCAGATTTTTATTTTAGTAAATATACCATAAAAAGTTGCTCTGGAAAAATGTGCAAAGCAAATATTCGGATAGCTCTGAATTTTAGGAACCTGCAGGAGTTTGAATCAGGCAAATTGGAGTTAAAATGAATTTGCTATTGATTTTTGAAGATTACTAATAAAGAAAATCAACAGAGAAAAGGGGCTACCGGAAAAACTATTAAACGCTCAGGGCGACTAATAGACGGATGGGCAGACCCATCAGCATGGTCGCACCAGCGAAGGGCCACGGAGGAGACGTATTGCGAAGAATGCGCCTCCCGTCAGGGAAGGCGGTTTTTCACCAACCCCGCCTCCACTTATCCTGGCAGTGGGGTCGCGTGGGAGCAGCTCAGGCTGACAGGTGGGCCGAGGAGGACAGGGGGCCCGCTGGAAGGAGCTTCTTCCTCCTCCCACCTCTACCGACCGAAGGGGAACATAGGGCGTCGACGCCGGTCACCACGACCTGCGCTGCGTCCGGGCCGAAGTCCGACACGGCGGCGGAACCGGGAGGCCGTGCTACACCCGTTTCTGCGCCTAGCGCCTGCTGGGAAGGGCTACGGTGGAGCAGGCGAGGATTTCCGTGAGGGAGGCTGCTGGCCCTCACGGGACGCGGGCGTCTGACGCCTCGGGAGGAGATGGGGCATGGAGGGGGGCTAAGAGGCGACGGGGAGGACACGCCGGAGAGCCAACGGGGCGAGGTGGAGCACCGGCTGCTCGCATCTGGCCCGGTGGTCGGCGGTTGCTCGGCCATTTCCATGGATGCAGGGTACAAGAAGTGAGATGGAGTGGCTAGGGGTGCTCCAGGGAGAGAGGGAGAGGAGCAGGAGCCTCGAGGGCTCAAGGAGGGAGGAAATAAGAGAGGGAGAAGAGAAAAAGAGCTCAGGAGCTCTCTGGAGCTTCGTGGTGCATGGATGCCACGCGTGCCTGAGGAAGCTTGGAAGCTAGCTCATGATGGGGAGTGGTTTGAGCGGTCAAAACAAGGATCTCAGACATACTAAGACAACTTGGTTCGGCTAGAAATGGACTAGAGTGAAGAAACAAGATGCAGAGGACCATTTCTGCACTCCAGGGAGGTGGTCACCACCCCACTTGGTGTCCTGGGCCACCCCTTGGCCAGGCCAAGGTGTCAAGCATGCAAGGCATGTGTGACACAATGCACTTGTGGAGCTTGGACCAACTTGGAGCTGGCTAGGTGGGGTTTTGACTAGGATTAAATTTGCAACAGGAAACAAGGGGCTCGCAAGAGTGCTTTTTAGAGGGGGAGTCTTGGGGAAACATTATGTCTGGCAGTGTTTGCTATGCAAGAACTACAGCACGGCCAAGTTTGAGATCAGACAGAGGTGTGTAGCTAGTACTTGCTGTACAAAGCTACATTTCTTCCATAAATCAACTTGTAGATGTGCTGCTCATTTTTCCTACATGAGCATGCCATCTATTGGTTTGAGATGATGACTTGGGATGCTAGGGGTCCTTTGGAAAGAGATGGGTGGTTTGGCTTAAGCAGAAGTGGGGCAAGAGGGGTAAAAATGATGATTCCAAAGGTAAAATGAGGAATAGTTACATGGAGACTCTCTCTAATAATTGACCAGTGGCCATCGAAATGTTACTAGAGGTGAAATGTAACTATATGAAGTTGTGGTAGAAATTTGAGCTCAAGGGTTAAAGTGGAAGGGGCCAAAGTAGCCAATAAAGTGAATGCACACAAGGTGTTTGATGTGTGGCAGAGCAACGAGATGGACTTCAATGGAGATGAAACTTAACATGATCAAATAATAGATAAAAATAAGCTTGGACACCAAATTTGGGATTTGGTGGACAAGGTTTCCAATGTACACATGGAAAACCCATGAAATGGGCAAAAATGGCTTTCTTCTTACAATCCATCCAAATCAATTCCCACAAATCCAATATTTGGTGTGGGGGCATTATATGCGCATTAAGGCATGCACAAAAAGTTTGGGGTCAATTGAAGAAACTTTATAATGTAAAGTTCCCAAAGTCAGAAATCAACGGAGAGGGTTTTGAGGGGCTTGGGACAAGTTCTTCTATTCTCCTTGATACACCACTTTGTGTGGATGCATTATTGGAGTATGAGAACATGTCTACCAAATTTGAGCACAATTGAAAACACTTGATAACGAAGAGTTGCTCAAATTTGGGTCTGGACAGATAGGGTTTTAGAAAAATTATGGAAGTCAAATCAACTTGGATTGAGATGAAACTTGGCAAGATCATCAAACATATCATAGGTGACATGCTGGAATTTTACTGGAATTTATTGAGAATATTTCTTATAGAAATATTCCAAAAGCTTGAAATAGGCACGAAGGGTTTTGAAGGGATTAGCCCAATATTTTGAACATGATCATATGTTGAAACTCATATATATGGAAATAATATGTCCACTGGTTTCTCTAAATTTTCTTAAATATATTGAAAGCAATAAAAATAGCTTTCCTTCTTAAGAGACTATTTCTGGTCTCAGAGGAAGGCTTTTCAATAAATTAGTAAAATAACTTACAAAATAATAATATGGTGGTTTTGGGAAGTCATTTTTATAATGGGTTTTAAATAAAATAATTGGTGCAAAATAAATTCCCTAATTTGAGGACTTGTAATACAAATATCACCTGAGAGGTTTTGAAAGCTTAATTCAAAGAAATGCATTTTGGCGAAAATAATATTGATAAAAATAGTTTCTGGTCCTAAACACATGGCATGATCATTAGGTAGGAGTTTTGGGCTAAGGAGGTGAGTCTGGATTGTAACAAGAACTATTGGGAAGCAACCACATGCATACAAGCAAGCAGGCAAACAACAGTCACTTCAAGCATCACAAGCATTCACAAAAATATTTAATTGGTCCTAATTTTTGATATAAGTTAATTAGTCACGAAAGCTAAACACAGGGTGTTACACGATGAGGAAAGAGGACTCGTGCCGCTGCTATATATACAAGATAGGTTACTTCGTAGAGGGGGATCCGATCCCATCTCCCCGAATATAATCCATTCATTCACACACCCACACCACGCAAAAGGTGACCCAGCTTTCGGAGGCCCTCAACCATTGTACTAGTTCGTCCACCAACCTCCACGAGAGGCAATCCACCAAAGCGGGAGTAGGGTATTATGCTTCTCAGTGGCCCGAACCTGGGTAGACTGCCGTGTTCTGTGTCTACCTCACCATCGAGTGTGTTCTGTGCCATCCCCGACGAGTAGTGAGCTAGGTGAGGTGAGCCCGAGAGAGATCTACATACACGCCCCTCAGTTCGAATCTTTAGGGTTTTGCTGAGCCCGAAATCTGACATTTGGCGCGCCAGGTAGGGGGCGTGTCAAGGTCTTCTCTGAGCTTCATCTTCCCTAAGGCCCGCTGCTGTGATGGCCGATGCCCACCAAGCTTGTTCAAGACTCATCGAGCTGGCTTCCGACCGTTACACCACAGCGGCCGGAAGCACGTGTACCGGCGTTATAGTACTAGGCGGCTCGTACCAGATCATCAACATCGTCTCCACTGTCCCAACCACTAGCGCCACCCAGGTGCAAGACGGCTGGGAGGTGCCCCCGGCATCCACGACGCGCCGCATCAACTTTGGGGACCTCGACGCGCAAGACGCGCTGCAGATGGCGAGCGAGATGCTCTACCATCGACCGATACAAGGGGCTTCGACGCCTCAGTGGACCACATCATGCACTTGATCGCCATCGCTCGGAAGGCCATGTGACCACAATCTTCTTCAGGGCCACAGGGGCCAGGCACCAGGGGCACGCACCCCCTACCGGACCTCAGGCCTGCAAGCAGCGGGGCACCTTTGGCGCTGGATGGGGCCGAGAGAGACGCATTGCATGCTGCCCTCCTCCTCTTCCATATTCCGGTGCCCGGCCTCGATACGCAGCATGCCGGCAACCACCAAAGGCGCGATGAGAACGGCGGGACGTTTGATGCAAACACCGGCGCGCATCACCAAGACCATGACGGCCCCCGACAACTCGGGGCAGCCAGGCACGAGCGCTCCCTCAGGCTCAGCCAACAGCGGGCGGCGGAGGCACCGGCATGGGCGAACCACGACAATGGAGACCCGCCAGGGTACCAGGGGCGGAGTTTGCACCGAGCAATGCCAGGACCACCCAACAGCGGCAACAGGAACAAGCGACTTCGTGCAGAGGCCCATCGCAAGAAGAACTTCGAGCAATGCGACCGGGGGGGACCTTCCCCCGCCGCAGAGAGTGACCGCCACCATTGTGGTGTTGAACGACTTTGGAGGTTGATCGAACACCTACGTGGAGCTTTACGTACCATGCTATGTAACATCACCTGACCCTCCAGACGAGGAAGAGCCTCACACGTCCACCCCAGGCGCTAGTCCCCCTCACGAGTAAGGAACGCTCTGGGGGTCCCCCTTGAGCCGCATCCTAGGGCTCCCAATGGCGGAGCACTCGACCCAAGAGGCGCGGGCAGGGAGGCACCCCCAAGCCACGGGGCATGACGCGAGCCGCCGCCCCCGTAGAGGAACTGCAAAGAACTGGGTCCCCGGCCTCACGAGGACGAGTCAGAGAAAGCAACGACACACAAGTGGCATGGGTCACGCGAGGCAACTATGGTGCTCGTGTGGGAGCCGAGGGACGTGCCTCACGAGGTGTCCCTTAGGCGCGAAGAAGCTATGGGAGGTAATTTTTTGGTTCACTTCTCTAGGGGGCGTCTGCTGGCTGCATGAACTTCAAGTGTTCCGGGCAGGCCTCTGTCCATGATATCATTTATGCATGCTTCCATAACTTCTGCGCCATCCATTCGGCGGTCTGACATATTGCCTTGCTTGCATCTTTGGGCGATCTACCCCCCCTCCCCGCTCGGGGGCTCCGACCGGTATGCGTCGCCCCGTCGTGGGACCCAGGGAGGCCTCGTGGATCCCCAGGGCCACAATCAACAAGATGAAATGGGGGCCGCTTGAGCGTCAAAAGGGGGCTCGTGAGCATCGAGTCTCAGGAGCCTTACCGGTCATAAGGCCACATGCCACCCTTGATGCCATCCACAGACATTTGGTCGTTATCAAGGGAGGCAGGGGTTGACCCCGTAGTTGTGTTCGTCCATTCGATCGCAAGCAATGGCAGTTGGGAAATGTGCGGGGCCGGGTCTTGGTGACGTAGAGCCGCTCGAACGTCAAAGGGGGTTCCTATGCATCGCGCCTCAGTAGCCTTACTTACCGGTCACAAAGCCACTTGGCCACCCTGGTGCCGTCTAGGCACATTCAGTTGCTATCAGGGGTGTCAGGGCCTTGCCCCATGAGGAGCCTCACGACGGCAGGGAAATGTGCGGGAGTGTGACCATCGGACGTAGAGAAGTAGAAAATCCATCAACCAGTCTGAGGAGAAGGAGGAAATATCCCGAAGCCGGAGCACCCTCGCGTTCGCCCTACTATCCCTGCCGGACCTGCATCAACCAGTGGGACCCCTGCATCGTCCTACAATCCTTCGGGAACCTACTTCATCCCGTGACACTCCACGTAATAACGAGCTAAGGTTGTATACGCCTAGGCCCCCAGAGGACGCGGAAGTGGCCCGTCCCACACCAAGTGGATGTCCTATGCTACGCACTGGTAAAGACGGAGGCAGTCAACACGGTCCACCAATGACCCAAAGGAATCAGGCGCCTATGCCCCAGGGGTAGGGACACTCGTGAGGCCAAAGCATCCTCGCGACCTCCCTGATAGACCCCCACCATGACACTCTCACCTAATAACGAGCCAAGGTTGTATACGCCCAGCGCCCCCTGAGGACGTCGAAGGGGGTCTATACCACGCCTAGTGGCAGCCCTATGCTCCGCACTTGGGAGAAGATGGAGGCAATTAACTTAGTCTGCCAATGACTATGCTCGTAGCTGGGGGGAGATGGCGGCGGAGATTAGCCTAGGTGTCGGATATGGCATTTGCTTGCTTCTTACTGGAGCTTGGATTATCGTGTGCTGAACTTAAATCTGCCAATTTCAGAGTCGATGTTTGACAAACAAAATGGGGGGATTTTCTCTTGCACTGCCTCGTTTCACCAACTTTGAAGCCTCCTTTTTTGGATGACGTTTTCTCACGAGTTGAACACTCCGCACCGCCCCTAGGCGCCAAGGAGCGTGAAAGCAAGAACTTGCCTGCCTAGGGGCTAACACTTCTAGCGGCCGACCCCCGCTAGGGGGCTTGGATCGAAGTAGGATACCACCACAAAGAGTCTTGGGGGGCCTCAGGGCGCCCTGGGGCGATGACCAAATGGTCTCCCCCCCCCCCCCCCCCGTCCCACCGACAAAGTAGGAGATACTCACGAGGAGTTGCGGAAGGGACCGGCGCGAACCCACGAGCTCAGTACCTCGCTATCTCAGACAGGGACCATCTGGTTTCGCGTCGAACTAGGAACAAATTAAAAGAACGCGTACTAACGAGAGAATGCAGGGCCTAAGGACTAAGCTGTGGCAAACAAAGAGTCCATCGACCAAGCGTGCAGCAAGATGAACGATGCCTCGGGAGGATGGGACCTCCTGAGGGCCCTAGCTGCCATTGGCCCGGAGAAATGGTTGGGTCATCGACAGGCCCAATGCAAGGAAGCCAAGACGCAACGACTGCCAGCTAGCAAGCCGTCTATACAAGAGCAAAAAAAAGGGAGAATGACGAAGGTAACATGCAAAAGTTTAACGCCCGAGAGGGCAGAGTTCATGGTCCACTATTAGAGGAATAGGAAAACAGAACCTGGGGGACGCCTAGAGGTAGAGGTCACCGACACCGCCCTTGGCGCTATCAGGCTCGACGTTGGAGCCCTCCTACTCACTGTAGTGGGCACCCGGATGTATCTCTCCACTAGGGCGTCCACACGCGGGCATACTTCGTCCCGGAGAAGACGCCGGAACTCAGCAGGCACCGGCTCGACGAGGCGCTGGAGATCAAGCTCCGAGACGACGTGGCGTAGGTTGGAGAAGACGAGCGTCAAGGCCAGGCCCAGAATCTCGCGTGCATCTGACGCGTTGTCCTCCTCCATGCGGGAAACACCGGCCTCCAGCATCTCCACCACCTCATGGAAGATGGCAAGGTAGCCCCCGTCGTTGCTCACCCTCAGCAGTGCCAGGGCATTCCCTAGGAATCGGCGCGTCGCGCGCGCCACCCGGTTGGCGATGCCCTCGAACTGCTTGACTAGCTGGGACTCCAGCATCCGGGCGTACGCCGCCTCCTCCTCGGCGGCCTGAACGGCGTCGGCCGCCCCTTGGACCTACCTATGCAGGGATGCCAACTCTGCCTTGGCCTCCGCTTCGCCCCGACGGGCGCACTGGAGGGTGGCCTCGGTGTTGTCGAGCTGATCCCGCAACACCTCCGCCTCCTCCTTGATCTCGCCGAGTTTGAGCTCCTTGGCTGCGGGTGCCCTGGGGAACAGGGAAGATGAACCACCAAGCAGTAGACAGGACAACAAGATAAGGGAGTGCAAGCTAGGAACTTACTCGTCGGTCAGAGCCCAGCAATGGCGGACGTGCGGCGACCCTAAGGGCCCTCCACCACAGTTCCCACGGGTTGACGGGAGCGCGGATGGAGCCGTGCGTTTCCCCCAGCTAGGATGGCCTCCTAGGGGCGCCATGGAAGACGGAGAAATGGAGGGGATAAGAGGTTTTTCTTGGCGGAGCAAACGAAGCAAAGAGGAATCTCAAGATCGTGGTGCCTCCCCCTTTGCCAGGGGCGGGCAGATTTATAGGCGAACCATGGCCACCAACCGTCATGGGAGTGCGAGCGTCGCGTGCCCCTCGGGGGCCGCGACGTGGGCCGACGGGAGCGTTGCCGTCCTTGTCGCCTCACATGTTAACCGAGCAGTCACGTCCGTGAGGGACGTTGGGCGTGGTCAAGCCGCACCGATGCCATTCAATGAGAACAATGATGGACGGTGTGGTTCTTGGAGATCGTGCCATCATGGTCTGGTGCGCCCTGGATGCCTCGAGGATCGAGAGCATCGCCGCATGGTGGTTGGACACGTGTGCGGCCTGGCCCGCAGGCAATGAGGGCCCGTGATGCTTCAAGTCGCCCTTAAGGCTTCACCGAGAAGCCAGCCCAGGCGTGCCTTGGGCCCGGGGACTACTATCGGCATTCTAGGAATGGGGTACCAGACCTGCCTGCCTGCAGCCCCGGGTTGGCCCACTTCATCGACCAAAAACCAACAGGCCAGGTACCACTCAAGACAAGGCCCTCGTGAGGGGCCAAGCCTCGGGAGGAGGAACCGACCCGCAGGGGGCCTCCTCAGGACCCCTCCGGAGTGGCGGATATTCCAACTCAAGGCCCGGCCTCGGGAGTCAAGGATGACGAGGGGAAAGGACAGGCGGGCAGCAGATTGCAGGATGGTGCAGTTTCCCCATTCGTGCAAAGGAGGGAAGGACGTACGCGAGTTCCCAAGGCATCTCCCAAAGGTTTCCATCCTGGTGCAACAAGGTCACCACCTTCTGCTAGCAGGACAAACGTCATCCCTGGACCCGTCCCAGATGCGCTGACAGTCACTTTTTGTGGGGACCCCGACTTACGAGTCGAGATCACCGAATGAACGTGCTCAGTGACCCCAGAGATCAATGCTCACCGAACACACATATACTGAATATTTAGAGTCTTACATCCATACATACCGATTGATACAATAAATAGCCTTATATGTCAAGTCTTACATATATAGGGCCTTGAGAGCCAACACACCAACTGGACCAATAGCAGAATTATTGGTCGAAAGCGTGAACCCATGCCATCAGCCTAAACCTACATGCATTCTGACTGGGAAGCGTCCTAGCTTGCAAGAATGTCACCGAGTTACTCTTCATCATATCCTATTCTTTCATACCTGGTGAATGAAATAACCAGTGGCAAGCCAATGAGTACTTTTGATTGTACTCGCAAACAACCCATGGTATGAACAATGAAAGTGAAGGATAACAATAACATGCATCTTTGGTGGACTTCAACTCGTTGGAATGATCATGAATATGCATCAAATTAAAGAATTACTCTTGAAGAAAAGGTTACAGATATGAATATATCTGTCATGGGCTGAACCATCCGGGTTCACCCTATATGCCAAGTCACCAAACTTGGTCATGTCATTACTTTCATAATAACTCCTTTTTCAACAAAATCACACACACTTGGTTTGTGTGGAAACGACTTGACGTAGTTTAAGTAGCACCAACCAACTGTTCTTGACCGTGGACACGGCTATTCGAATAGTTTTACACTCTGCAGAGATAGTACGCTGGACCCGCGAGATCCGGTAAACTTCTGTGTCATCCACGACTCGCGGTATGTAACATACCCGAGGTAAGTACCCGATCAATGCCTTTCCCCTAACGATACTAGACAAAGAGGTCCACTCGATTGGTACCCATCCCACATGTTGTACGTCTTACGGGCACCGACTCTGGACAGTATCAACCATGCGGGGTCCAACTGTGTGCCTGGAACTCATAAAAATGGCATAGTCGTCCTACCTGGCACGAACCCATCACGAGAGTGACCACACATCACTCCCGCCACTAGTAATGTGGCTCTTTGCTAGCACCGACCAGCGTAATCAACATAGCCCCGTCCCGTAAGGGGTAATGTGCTCGTACTGGTAAGGTTGGCACGGTCGACACATCATAAATCTATTCCCATTTCCGAAACCGTACTCACTCAAAATACCCGGTGGACCACTTCACCAAAAGTGGCCACCTAACTCATCATCACCCTCTAGCATTAGTGGCACCCGACGGGGTTTTCTTAAACTTTTGATTTATACCAACATCATGCTCATGTTATTTACTCTAGCATTACTTGTCAACATGATAACAGAGTGATCCTAAAAAGGGGTGGGATCAAGCTCAATGCATGTGCTCCGGAGGAGCCATCGATAACATCACATCAAATCATTTACCAGCACGTATGATAATATTCAACGGAAATACTTGCTATCTTAGCATGCAATATAACATATGCATAGTCATACTCAAAGGGAGGCTTGCCTTTGCTCACATAAGTCCTCTGGTCTTCGAGGTCTTCTGCTCCAACTCCAAGTACTCCTTCTACACGTCAACTGAAGCTTGCCATAGGAGGTTTGGATCACCAGGGATTTCTGAATGGAGGAAAGGAGGAGTAGGGGATTCTTTATGAAGCCCACATAGAATATTATGATAAAAATGGGTGGAGGCACTCATTTAATAAAGAATAATTGTAGAAATATTTAGGAAGTTGATTCATTGGATTTGGAGTTGAAATGAATATTCTAGGAATTTTCTAACATGGAATAAATAGCAATAGGAAGCTATTTATTTAATACAACAGAATAAGGCCTGATAAAAATGTTAACTAAGGCTCTAAAAATAGGGCATGATATAAGAAGGTTGTGGAATTTGGAATCACTCCAATTGGAGTTGATTTGAGTCCTCTAGGATTTTCACAAAGTGGGGCCAAATATATTCAGATTTGGATTTAAATAGATACTCCACAGTAAGTTGCTCTGGAAAAATGTGCCATCCACATATTTTGTTAGGTTTTGAATTTAGGAACCTGTAGAAATTTGAATCATTATAATCGGAGCTAAAATGAATTTATAATGGATTTTTTAAGTTAAACAAAAATAGGAAAAAAGAAAAAGAGCTCAGCCTCGGGGGTTATCTTGCGCCCGGGCGATAGATAGGCCTTCGGGCCGGCCCCGCAGCTCAGGCCGCTAGCGAAGGGACATGCAGAAGGCAGTTTTCGCTAGTGCGCCTTCATCGCGGGATGGCGCACTCCCACGGAGACGCGGCCAATAGAGGTAGTCGGCCTGGCCCAGCTCGCTGACATGGGGCCCCGCCTGCAGGGTCATCCCCTTCCACACGCCGTCATGGACGAACCACGGGCGAGGAAGGTAACCGCGTGGGCGTGCTACGGCAACAAAAGTCCTTCCCAAGCAATGACGCCAGGAATCCTTCTGCTACTTCTCAAACAACCGCGCCAGAAATTGACACGTTGACGGAGACTTGCTTGCGTTGGTTTTTCTCTTGAAGAGGAAAAGGTGATGCAACACAGGAGCAGTAAGTATTTCCCTCAGTTTGAGAACCAAGGTATCAATCCAGTAGGAGAATCTCGTCAAGTCCAGAGTACCTGCGCAAACACAAAAGAGCTTGCACCCAACGCTATAAAGGGGTTGTCAATCCCTTCAATATTGATTGCAAAGTGAGATCTGAAGGCAGAAAGTAGAACGAAGTAAAACTGTAAGGCTGAGAATATGGTGTGGAGTAGACCCGGGGGCCATAGTGTTCACTAGAGGCTTCTCTCAAAATAGCAAGTATTACGATGGGTGAACAAATTACTGTCAAGCAATCGATAGAACCGCGCAAAGTCATGACGATATCTAAGGCAATGATCATACATATAGGCATCACGTCCGAGACAAGTAGACGATACTTTCTGCATCTACTACTATTACTCCATACACCGACCGCTATCCAGCACGCATCTAGTGTATTGAATTCATCACGAATAGAGTAACGCCTTAAGTAAGATGACATGATATAGAGGGAGAATCTCAATCCAATGATGAAAACCCCATCTTTTTACCCTTGATGGCAACAACACGATGTGTGCCTCGTTACCCCTTCTGTCACTGGGTGAGGTCACCGCACTGTATGAACCCAAAACCAAGCACTTCTCCCATTGCAAGAATCATAGATCTAGTTGGCCAAATAAAACCCACAACTCGAAGAGAATGACAAGGATATGAAATAATGCATAAGAGAGATCAGAAGAAACTCAAATAAGATTTGTAGATAATCTGATCATAAATCCACAATTCATCGGATCTCGACAAACACACCGCAAAAGAAGATTACATCGGATAGAGCTCCATGAAGATCATGGAGAACTTTGTATTGAAGATCCAAGAGAGAGAAGAAGACATCTAGCTACTCGCTATGGACCCGTAGGTCTATGGTGAACTACTCACGCATCATCGGAGAGGTCATGGTGTTGATGAACAAGCCCTCTGTGTCCGAATCCCCCCTCCAGCAGGGCTCCAGAACGTGCCCCAGATGGGATCTTGCGTAGACAGAAGCTTGCGGCGGCGGAAAAGTAATTTTGATGATCTCTTGATTTTTTTTCTGGGATTTTAGTGAATATATAGGCGCAAAACCTAGGGCAGAGGAGGTCCAGGGGGCACTCAAGCCCGTGAGGCCTGGCCTCCCCCTTGTCCGGAGCTGAGGGGCTTGTGGGGTCCCTGGGGACCCCTTGCCTTGGTTCTCACGTCTCCCGATCTTCTTTTGTTTCGGAAAAAATGTTTTCGGGGATTTTATTCCGTTTGGACTCCGTTTCAACTCTTCATGTGAAAAGGGTCAAAAACACGAAAAAAACAGGAACTGGCACTTGTCACTGAGTTAATAAGTTAGTCCCAAAAAAGATATAAAAGGCATATAAAACATCCAAAGTTTCACAAGATAATATCATGAAACCATCAAAAATTATATATACGTTGGAGACGTATCAAGCATCCCCAAGCTTAACTCCTTCTCGTCCTCGAGTAGGGAAGTGATAAAGACTGAATTTTTAATGTTGAATGCTACCTAGCATAGTTGTCCTTTGCAACTTGTTTCAGGTGACATGAATGTTCAGATCCGTAAGATTCAAAACAATAGTTTACTATTGACATGAAAACAATAATACTTCAAGCAAACTAGCAAGGTAATCATGAACTTTCAAAATAACGAGGCCAAAAAAAGTTATCCCTACAAAATCATATAGTCTGGCTATGCTCCATCCTCCTCACACAACTAATGTAAATCATGCACAACCCCAGTATTGGCCAAGTAATTGTTTTTGCACTCTTACTTTCTCAAACTTTTTATAACTATCATGCAATACATGAGCGTGAGCCATGGATATATCACTATAGGTGGAATAGAGTGTGGTGGTGGTTGTGGGACAAAAAGGAGGAGATGGTCACATTGACTCGGAGTATCAAAAGTCTATGGAGATGCCCATTAATAGATATCAATGTGAATGATTAGGGAGTCCATACAAGGAATGCACTAGAGCTATAAGTATGTGAAAGCTCAAAAGGAGAACTAGTGGGTGTGCATCCAACATGCTTGCTCACGAAGACCTAGGGTAATTTGAGGAAGCCCATCATTGGAATATACAAGCCAAGTTAAATAATAAAGATTCCCACTAGCATATGGTAGAGACAAAGCAAGAAGCTCTCAATCATGAAGAACATGGTGTGGAGCACAAGTGTGGAAAAAGATAGTAGCATTGTCCCTTCTCTCTTTTTTTATTTGGGCTCTTGGGCCTCTTTTTTTATTTTATTTTTTTTATTTGGGCTCTTTGGCCTCTTTTTTCATTTACTCACACGGGACAATTCTCTAATAATGATGATCATCACACTTTTATTTACTCACAACTCAAGATGATGATGACTCTATAGGAAATGCCTCCGGCAGTGTACCGGGATGTGCAACGATCTACCTTGGCGTATGATGTTGAAACATCTCGCTAGCTATCTTACGATCGTGCGATGGCAATATGAAAGTGACGGCACAAGTCATGAGATAGAACGGTGGGAGTTTCATGACAATATATCTCGGAATGGCTATGACAATGCCATAGTAAGTAGGTATGGTGGCTGTTTTGAGGAAGGCATATGGTGGGTTTGTGTACAGGCGAGAATTGCGCGGCACTAGAGAGGCTAGCAATGGTGGAAGGTGAAAGTGCATCTATACCATGGACTCACATTAGTCATGAAGAACTCACATACTTGTTGCGAAAGTTTTTATTAGTAATCGAAACAAAGTGCTAAACGCATACTCCAAGGGGAAGGGTTGGTAGGTGTTAACCATTGCGCGACCCCGACATCAACACAAAGGATGACAATCAATAGATCAATTATGCTCCGACTTCCTAACATAGCGGTTCACCATACGTGCATGCTACGGGAATCACTAACTTCAACACAAGTATTTCTAGATTCACAACACCCTACTAACATAGCTCTTAATATTATGAAATCCATGTCTCAAAACTAATTGAGAGGAATCAAGACTTCTCTTTCTACTCAATGCACATGAAGATGGAGGTTTTTGTATCCTCTTTGTATACCCATCACCCTTGGGACTACTTTCATATCATAAGCCAACTACCAAGTCACGCACCACCGTGCTCTAAAAGATCTAAGTGAAGCACATAGAGCAAAATTATCTAGCTCAAAAGATATAATTGAAGCACGATGAGTATTCTAGCAAAATCATGATGAGTGCATATCTCTCTCTAAAGGTGTGCAGCAAGGATGATTATGACACAACAAAAAGAAAAGACACCTAAGATACAAGACACTCCAAGCAAAACACATATCATGTGGTGAATAAAAATATAGCTCCAAGTAATGTTACCGATGGATTGAAGATGAAAGAGGGGATGCCTTCCCGGGGCATCCCCAAGCTTAGTCTTTTTGGTGTCCTTGAATTTGGCTAGGGATGCCTTGGGCATCCCCAAACTTGAGATCTTTCCACTCCTTATCTCTTTGTCCACGAGAGCATCACCCAGAACTTGAAAACTTCACAACACAAAACTTAAGCAGAAACTCATGATAACATTAGCACAAGAAAACAAACTACCACCACTTTAGGTACTGTAGCAATCTTGATTTCTATTTATATTGGTGTTGGGCTATTGTATTCTAATTTATCCATGGCTATTACCCCCCAATACTATCCATAGTTTCATCAAAACAAGCAACCAACTCAACAAAAACAGAATATGTCAAAAACAGACCAGTCTGTAGCAATCTGTATACTTCGCATACTTCTGGTACCTCAAAAATTCTGAAAACTTACGACTGCCTAGGCAAAAGGCATATCAACCAGCAGCAAAAAGAATCAACTCAAAATCTCTTACTGAACAAAAATTAAAAATCATCTCGTGAGCGAAACGTTTCTGTCTTTTTCCAGCAGAATTAAACAACCCTCACAAAGACTAGTCATAAAGGTTTTGCTTGGCTCAAACACAAAAAGAAACACAAAAAACACAATCACAATAGAATTGTGATGGTGTGGACGCAAAAAAACAGAAAGAAAGAAATAAATTCACTGGGTTGCCTCCCAACAAGCACTATTGTTTAACACCCTTAGCAAGGCATAAGGTGATAGAATCACGTATCGTTGTCTTTGGTGCTCAAACCATAAGTGGCCCTCATCATGGATTCATAAGGCAGTCTTATTTTCTTTCTAGGAAAGTGTTCCATGCCCTTCTTTAAAGGAAATTGAAATCTAGTATTCCCTTCCTTCATATCGATGATAGCACGGATAGTCCTTTGGAAAGGTCTACCAAGAATAATAGGGCAAGTAGGATTGCAATCAATGTCAAGCACAATGAAATCCACGGGTACATAGTTCCTATTTGCAATAATAAGAACATCATTGATCCTTCCCATGGGTTTCTTGACAGTAGAATCCGCAAGATGCAAATTAAGAGAACACTCTTCAAGCTCATTAAAACCGAGAACATCACATAAAGACTTTGGAATCGCGGAAACACTAACACCCAAATCACACAAATCATTGCATTCATAGTTTTTGATTTTGATTTTGATAGTAGGTTCCCACTCATCATGGAGCTTTCTAGGGATAGAGACTTCCAATTCAAGTTTCTCTTTAATAGATTTTATCATAGCTTCGACGATCTGATCGGTAAAGGCCTTGTTTTGGCTATAAGCGTGTGGAGAGTTTAGCATGGATTGCATCAAGGAAATGCATTCAATCAAGGAGCAACTATCATAATTGAATTCCTTGAAATCCAAAGTAGTAATTTCATTACTACTCAAAGTTTTAATATCTTCAACTCCACTTTCAATGCTTTTAGCATCAAGATAGATGGACTCCGAATCATTGGGGCTCTTTTCAACCAAAGTGGATTCATATCCAGCCCCATCACCATTAGGTTTGACAAAAGAAAACAAAGATTCAATGGGAGTCACACCAATCACTTTAAGATCTTCGTGATTCTTATCACGAGAACATGCCTTTTTAAGCCATTCATGTCTAGCACGAATTTGGGTCGTTCTTTCTTTGCTCTCAATCATGGAAACACGCATAGCTTTCAAAGTTTCATCCATATTGATCTTGGGAGGAGCGCATCTAACTTCCAAAGCATCAATATCACTAGAAATTCTATCAACGCTCTTAGCCAAATCGTCAATTTTGAGTAGTTTTTCCTCTATGGACGCATTGAATTTTTTTTTGAGTTGATAAACTCTTTGATATTACTCTCTAGATCAGAGGGTAATCTAATGTAATTTCCATGAGTGTTGTTGTAGGAGTTGCCAAAGTTATTAGAGGAGTTACTAGGAAAAGGCCTAGGAACATAGTTTCCTCTAAAAGCATTGTTGTTGCCAAAATTGTTCCTACCATCAAAATTAACGTCCAAGCTAGCGTTGCTTCTCTAAATCAAGGAAGACAAGGGCATATCATTAGGATGTAAAGGAGAACTTCTACTAGCAACCAAATTCATTAACTCATCCATCTTAGCACTTAACGAGTTAATTTCTTCTATAGCATGTGCTTTCTTACTAGTAGGTGACCTTTCAGTGTGCCACTGAGAGTAGTTTGTCATGATATTGTCTAGGAGTTTTGTGGCTTCTCCTAACGTGATTTCCATGAACGTTCCACCTGGGGCGGAGTCCAAGATATTTCTAGAAGCGAAATTCAAGCCAGCGTAGAAGATTTGTATAATCATCCATTTCATTCTCTCCCAAGATTGTGCAACATGTTCATGATCAAGTTGCTTAAAACTCATGATATCATTACGGAGAGAGATACTCTTAGCCGGCGGAAAATACTTGGATATATAAGCATCTTTGAAATTATCCCAAGAATCGATACTATTTTTGGGCAAAGACGAAAACCAAGTTTTTGCTCGATCTCGCAACGAGAAAGGAAAAGGCTTAAATTTAATCACATCATTAACCACATCTTTCTTATTTTGCATATCGCAAAGCTCAATGAAGGTATTGATATGGGATGCGGCATCTTCACTAGGAAGGCCGGAAAATTGCCCTTTCATAACAAGATTCAGCAAAGCGGCATTGATTTCGTATGAGTCCGCACTAGTGGCGGGAGCAATCGGAGTACTAATAAAATCCTTATTATTAGTATTCGAGAAATCACAAGGTTTGGTGTTTTCATTCATGGTGACTTCGGCAAGCAAGCAAGCAAACAAGCGAACAAAGGGCGGGTGAGAGAAAAGAGCGAACGAAAAAGGAAAATTTGTGAAGTGGGGGACACGAAAACGAGAGGCAACTCGCAAACAAAGTAAATGCAAGAGATGAGGTTGCAAAACTTACTTGGATGAGTTCTTGACTTGATCCTCCGAGGCAACGATGCCAGAAATCCTTCTGCTACGGCAACAAAATTCCTTCCCCAGCATTGACACCAGGAATCCTTCTTCTACTTCTCAAATAACCGTGCCAGAAATTGACACGTTGACGGAGACTTGCTTGCATTGGTATTTCCCTTGAACAGGAAAGGGTGATACAACACAGGAGCATTAAGTATTTCCCTCAGTTTGAGAACCAAGGTATCAATCCAGTAGGAGAATCTCGTCAAGTCCAGAGTACTTGCGCAAACACAAAAGAGCGTGCACCCAACGCTATAAAGGGGTTGTCAATCCCTTCAAGATTGATTGCAAAGTGAGATCTGAAGGCGGAAAGTGCAACGAAGTAAAGGTGTAAGGCTCAAAGTATGTTGTGGAGTAGACCCCGGAGCCATAGTGTTCACTAGAAGCTTCTCTCAAAATAGCAAGTATTACGGTGGGTGAACAAATTACTTTCGAGCAATTTATAGAACCGCGCAAAGTCATGACGACATCTAAGGCAATGATCATACATATAGGCATCACGTCCGAGACAAGTAGACCGATACTTTCTGCATCTACTACTATTACTCCACACATCGACCGCTATCCAGCATGCATCTAGTGTATTGAGTTCATGACGAACAGAGTAATGCCTTAAGCAAGATGGCATGATGTAGAGGGATAATCTCAAACCAATGATGAAACCCCATCTTTTTACCCTTGATGGCAACAACACGATGCGTGCCTCGCTACCCCTTCTGTCACTGGGTGAGGTCACCGCACGGTATGAACCCAAAACCAAGCACTTCTCCCATTGCAAGAATCGTATATCTAGTTGGGAAAACAAAAACCACAACTCGAAGAGAATTACAAGGATATGAAATCATGCATAAGAGAGATCAGAAGAAACTCAAATAAGATTCATATCTAATCTGATCATAAATCCACAATTCGTCGGATCTCGACAAACACACCGTAAAAGAAGATTACATCGGATAGAGCTCCATGAAGATCATGGAGAACTTTGTATTGAAGATCCAAGAGAGAGAAGAAGACATCTAGCTACTCTCTATGGACACGTAGGTCTATGGTGAACTACTCACGCATCATCGGAGAGGTCATGGTGTTGATGAACAAGCCCTCTGTGTCCGAATCCCCCCTCCAGCAGGGCTCCAGAACGTGCCCCAGATGGGATCTTGCGGAGACAGAAGCTTGCGGCGGCGGAAAAGTAATTTTGATGATCTCTTGATTTTTTTTCTGGGATTTTAGGGAATATATAGGCGCAAAACCTAGGGCAGAGGAGGTCCAGGGGGCACACAAGCCCGTGAGGTCTGGCCTCCCCCCTGTCCGGAGTTGAGGGGCTTGTGGGGTCCCTGGAGACCCCTTGCCTTGGTTCTCACGTCTCCCGATCTTCTTTTGTTTCGGAGAACATCTTCTCAGGGATTTTATTCCGTTTGGACTCCGTTTCAAATCTTCCTCTGAAAAGGGTAAAAAACACAGAAAAAACAGGAACTGGCACTTGGCACTGAGTTAATAAGTTAGTCCCAAAGAATATAAAAAAGGCATATAAAACATACAAAGTTTGACAAGATAATAACATGAAACGATCAAAAATTATAGATATGTTGGAGACGTATCAAGGCGCCGCTCTTCCGGCCATCCCCAGCCTAGGCGATGGCGCCGGCGGGCTCAGGAGACCGCGTCGTCCCCATTCCCAACCTAAGCGCTCGCAGAGATGCTGCAAGGGGGCAGGCGACGGCAGCTGCGTGAAGACCATCGATCTCCCTGGTTTCGGCACCAGCAGCGAAGGGAGGTTGCCGGACGTGCTCGAGAGGAGCAGCGCCAGCTGGGAGGAAGCCTAGGGGACGCTAGAGGTGAGGGGAAACCCCCCTGGTTGGCCTGGCTTGAGCAAAGGCCCCTGGTGGGCTTCGGCCATGGCATGGCAGCAGAGGCTCAAAAAGGAAGCCTGGGATGCTCACAAGGAAGGGGGAAACAAGAGATACTCGGGAGAGGGGAGATAAGAGAGTTAGGGGAAGGAAGATAACTTGGAAGCTCTCGGGAGCACTCGTGGGCACGAGTGCCACATGTTCCAGAGGAACCTTGGAAGCTAGCTAGTGGGGGGAAATGGTTCGAACGGTCAAAAGAAAGCTCTGAGACACACTGGGACATCTTGGACCAGCTAGAAATGGACTGGAGGAAGGAGAAAAAGTGCAGAGCACCATTTCTGCACTCCAGGGACGTGGTCACCACCCCACTTGATGTCCTGGGCCACTTCTTGGACATGCCAATGTGTCAAACATGCAAGGCATGTCGGCCACAAGGCACTGGTGAAGTTTGGCTCCAAGTGGAGCTGGTTTGAATAGGTTTTGACTGGAGCAAACATTCCAGCAAGAAACTGGGGGCTAATAAAAGTGGTTTTCACAGGCAGGGATGGGAGGTGAAACTATGTCTTGGAGCATCTGATATGGAAGGACTACACCACTTCAAAATTACGGCTCAAGAAAAGAAGTGTAGCTAGCACATGCTGTACAAAGCTACCTTTCACCCATAGATCAACTTGAAGATGCGCCGCTCATTTTCTCCACATGAGCATGCCATCTCTAGGCTTGAAACAATGCCTTGGGATGCTAGGTACCCTCTGGAAAGGGATGGGGGCTTTGTTTTAAGCTGAAGTAGGGCAAGAGGGGTAAAAAGGGTGGTTCCAAGGGTAAAATGAGGAGTAGTTACATGGGTCCTCTCTCCAATAATTAACCAGTGGCCATGGAAATGTTACTAGAGGTAAAATGTAACTATGTGAAGCCGAGGTAGAAAGTTGAGCTCAAGGGTTAAAGTGGAAGAGGCCAAAGTAGTCAGTAAAGTGAATGCACACCAGGTGTCTGATGAGTGAAAGAGCAATCAGATGGACTTCAATGGATATGAACCCTAATAGGATCAAATAATAGATGAAAATATGCTTGGACACCAAATTTTGGATTTGGTGGAGAAGGTTTCCAATGTAGACTTGGAAAACCCTTGAAATGGGCAGAAATGGCTTTCTTCTTACAAATCCATCCAAATCAATTCCCACAAATCCAATATTTGGTGTGGAGGCATTATTTGAGCATTAAGGAATGCACAAAAAGTTTGGGGTCAATTGGAGAAACTTTATAATGTAAAGTTTCCCAAAGTCAGAAATCAACAGAGAGGGTTTTGAGGGGCTTGGGACAATTTCTTCTATTCTCCTTGATGCACCACTTGGTGTGGATGCATTCTTATAGTATTAGAACATGTCCACCAAATTTGAGCACAATTGGAGACACTTCACAATGTATAGTTGCTCAAATTTGAATCTGGACATATAGCATTTTAGAATAATTAGGGGCGTCAAATCAACTTGGATTGAGATGAAACTTGGTAAGATCATCAAACATATCACAGGTGATATGCTGGAATATAACTGGAATTTATTGAGAATATTTCTTATAGAAACATTTCAAAAGCTTGAAATAGGCAGGAAGGGTTTTGGAGGGGTTTGCCCAATATTTTGAACATGACCATGTGTTGAAACTCATATATATGGAATAAATATACCCACTGAGTTTCCCTAAATTTTTTCAAATATTTATAAAGCAATAAAAATAACTTTCCTTCATAACAGACCATTTCTGGCTTCACAGAAAGGCATTTAAATAAAATAATAAAATAACTTTTAAAATAATAATGTTGTGGTTTCTGGAAGGCATTTTGATAATAGGTTTTAAATAAAAGAACTGGTGCAAAATATATTCCCTAATTTGAGGACTTCTAGCACAAACCTCATTTCAGGGGTTTTGAAGGCTTAATTCAAAGAAATGCATTTTGGTAAAAATAATATTTGGTAGAAATAGTTTTTGGTCCTAAACACATGGCATGATCATTAGGGAGGAGAACATGGGCTAAGGAGGTGAGTCTGGAGTGTAGCCAAAATTATTGAGAATCAACACAAACATACCAGCAAGCAAGCAAACAAAAGTCACTTCAAGCATCACGGGCTTTCATGAAAAGTTGAAATTGGCCCTAATTTTTGAAATAAATTAATTAGTCAGGAAAGCTAAACACAGGGTGTTACACTTTTGCACACGAAGATCACCTTTGGGAAGGAGAGCATGTTCCCCTGTTCCCCTTCAAAGTTGGCTATTGTGGGATCCCTTCCCGCGCTTGCGATGAGGGAAGTGGACCTGGGCCGCCGATATATATAGAGGATAGGTTACTTCATAGAGGGGGATCCGATCCAATCCATTCATTCGCACACCCACACCACACAAAGGCGACCTAGCCTTCGGAAGCCCTCGAACACTATACTAGTTCGTCCACCGACCTCCAGGAGAGGCAATCCACCAAAGCAGGAGTAGGGTATTACGCTTCTCAGCGAATCGAACCTGGGTAAACTGTCGTGTTTTGTGTCTTCCTCACCATCGAGTGGGTTCTCTGCCATCCCCGGCGAGTAGCAAGCTAGGTGAGGTGAGCCCGAGAGAAATCTACGTACACACCCCTGAGTTTGAATCTTTAGGGTTTTGCGGAGCCCGAAATCCGATAGTTTGGATGTAAGACTCTTAATATTCAGTATCTATGTGTTCAATGAGCATTGATCTGTGGGATCACTGAGCACGATCATAATACGATCTTGACTTGTAAGTCGGGGTCCCTAGAGAGATGGTATCAGAGCCATCCTTACTGTAGGAAGACTTAGGTAGCATGGAGGATAGCCAAGACGATTAGTGATGGGGTTATAGTCCTAGGGTAGGGTCATAGGCCTGCCCTATAAGTCCTACCCAAGGACTACCCCTCATAAGGGACAAGACCCTTAGTCAGTTCCGACAGGATTAAGGAGTCCCCATCATCCAGTCGGCAACGGGTCCTCGACCATCCAATCGAAGACTTGCATTCGGAGAACATCCAACTAACCAACTGGCTGCTACTCGAGACACCGTAACCCCCATGGAGGGAAACGGTCGTACGTTTCCCTGTGCATTTATTAGCATTTAGGACGTATGTTACCGGTAACGTGCGCATTCAATCGCCACTACTCCCCCCTGTACCGGAACCGTTGTGGAGGACAGCGCACTCTATATAAGCCACCCTCCCCCTTTGGTGCAGGGGTTAGCAACTCATTTGTATTCCATATTCCACTCGACAACAAGCTCCCAGAGCACTGAGACGTAGGGCTATTACCTCCACCGCAGAGGGGCCTGAACTCATACAACCTCGCCGTAGCTAAGGCTCTGCCCATCCTTTTCGTACCCTACACATCTACTGTGAGGCTTATACCCACGATAGTTGGCGCCCACCGTGGGGCAGGCGTCTAAGCGACTTCCGGCGAGTTTGCGACTACTTCCTTTCGTCATGTCGTCCGGTGGAGATTCGAGCATGGGTCACCAGATCTTCTTCGGTGCTCTCCCCTTCATCGTCGATGATTCGGCGTGGCTTCGGGATGCACCTCTCGACGTCGAGGCGCTTCCCCGTCGTGGGGCTACGCACTTCCGCGCCGACGCCCGCGGCATTCTTCTTCTCCAGCAGTCGACTCCGGTGTTGACCTACACCACCGTCACGCGCCGCAGCAAGCGGTCCCGCCGTCCGCGACTTCAGCGTTGGGTGCAACACGCCCAGGCGCGCCAGAACGCGTCTTCACAAGTGGCGGTTCTAGAGTCTGTTGTGGTTGCCCCGCAGTCTCGGCACTCGGGCTCGGTTCCGACTGAGTTTCCTTCCGAGTACGCGGGTCGCGGGCCTGGAGCAGAAGTACACATGGCCAACTCCCATGAAGATCCCCGTCAAGCTGGTCGGAACGAGCACGAGATCGGCGAAACGTCCGGCGCGCGTCGTCCGCCTCGCCGTTCTGCCAGTCGACACACTCGGCGGAGCAACGTGGAGTTGTTCCGCACACCCCTCCTCAACTTGGCTGCGGCTGCCAAGATAGCCGATTCCGTCCAGCCGAATGATTCAGAGGCTAGTAGGGGAATCGAGCAGATCCGAGCCCTGTTGCACACGGCGCAGCAGCAGAATTCGGCAGTCTCCCAGTCGCATAACAGGATCCATAATAGTTCCGTTCATGCGAATACGCATCGGTCGGTTCACAGCCCTGGTTCCCATCAGCGGCACAGAGGAGGCAGCCGTTCCATAAATCACAAAGATCGCCGCCGTTCACGCACCCCTCCGCGGGGTGGGCCCTACGGGCCCCGATATCATGATGATCGGCATTCAGTCGGTGACACTTACGACCCAAGGCCTGACGCAAGAGGGCGTATCGCTCAGCGAAGGGTCGACAGGGGCCGAGCCCACCGCGAGGGTTATGATATGGACCATCCGAGTGGGAGCAGGACCATCGTGTCTGGTCCCGAGTGTTTCAGTCGAGCCATCTGTTCGGCTGACATCCCGCCAAACTTTAGATTGGCGACGGGAATCGGCAAGTTTACAGGAGAGTCCAAGCCAGAAACGTGGCTGGATGACTACCGAGTGGCAGTCCAGATCGGAGGAGGGGACGACCATGTCGCCATGAAGCACCTCCCTCTGATGCTCGACGGCTCGGCTCAAGCGTGGCTGAACCAGTTGGCCCCCTCAAGCATCTACAGCTGGGCAGATCTGGCCCGGGTGTTCATCAGGACCTTCGAAGGGACGTGCAAGCACCGTGCTGGCCTCGTGGAGCTCCAACACTGCGTCCAGAAACAGAATGAGCCCCTGCGAGACTTCATCCAGCATTGGACAACTCTCTACCACACGGTGGAGAACGTCACCGACCATCAAGCAGTCTGCGCCTGCAAGGCAGGCGTGCGGTACAGAGATCTGTACTTGAAGTTCGGCCGAACAGGCGACATCTCCATGGGCAAGATGATGGAAATAGCGACGCGCTATGCTAATGGCGAAGAAGAAGACCGCATCCGAAGCGGCAAGCACAAAACAGTCGCTGATGGAGATGGGGGCAACACTCGGAAGCAAAAGCAAAAAGCTCCGACTGCTCCGCAAGCAGAAGATGCAGCCATAACCAATGCCAAGTTCAAGGGCAAAGGGAAGGCTCAGTTCACCCCAATAATAAGCAGTTCAATAACCCCATCCTGGACCAGCCATGTCCGGTTCATACGAAGATGGATGAAGAGGGCAACCCCATATATGCGAAGCATACCACTCGACAGTGTCGCCTCCTGATCCAGGGGTTCGGCGAAGGGCAACCGAGTGAAAAGGACAACGAACAGGATGAGGAGGACAAGGAGGATCCGTTCCCCCAAGTCCATGCAACTCTCATGATTTTTGCTGACGTTGAGAGCAAGAGTCGACTGAAGCTGGTGAACAGAGAGGTGAACATGGCCACCCCCGCCAACCCCAAGTTCCTCAAATGGTCTCAGACTACGATCACCTTCGACCAGTCGGATCATCCGGCACATGTACCCACGCCGGGGAGACAAGCTCTGGTCGTCGACCCGGTGGTGGAAGGAGTTCGACTGTGCAAAGTCCTCATGGACGGCAGCAGTGGCTTGAACATCATGTACGCCGACACACTCAAGGGGATGGGCATCCCGATGTCCAAACTCAGCGAGAGCAGCATGGAGTTCCATGGAGTCGTCTCTGGACGAAAGGCCAAGTCTCTCGGTCAGATCACGTTGGACGTCGTTTTCGGCTCCGACAAGAACTTCCACAAGGAAAAGCTGACGTTTGAAGTGGTCGACTTCCAAAGCGCTTATCACGCAATTCTGGGCCGCCCAGCGTATGCATGTTTCATGGCCCGTCCATGTTACGTATACCTGAAGCTGAAGATGCCAGGCCCGAAGGGTGTAATCACCATCACAGGCAATCGGCAGCGAGCCGAAGAGTGTCTGCAGCAGGGATCAAAAATCGCCGACCAGCAGATGGCCGTCCTCGAGCTTGACGAGTATAAGAAAACAGTCGACCCCGCCGATGTGAGGCGCTCGAAGAAGCCAGCTTCAGAGTCTGTATTCCAGTCGGCAGGAGAAACGAAGAAGGTCAGCATCCACCCGACGGACGCCACTGCTGCCCCGACGAACATCTCCACCCCCCTTGATCCTAAATAGGAAGCCGAGCTCACCGAATTCCTCCGTGAGAACTGGGACATCTTCGCATGGAAACCCTCTGACATGCCAGGTGTACCCTGGGAGTTGGCTGAGCACCGACTGCACATGGATTCCACCGCTCGGCCGGTCCGCCGCGCACAAGAGGAAGGCAATCGGGGAAGAGGTGGCCAAGCTGCTGGCGGCCAACTTCATTCGTGAGGTTCACCACTCCGAGTGGCTCGCCAATGTTGTCATGGTGCCCATGTCGCTCCGAATGTGCATCGACTTCAAGCATCTCAATAAGGACTGCCCGAAAGACCATTTTCCGCTCCCCCGCGTAGATCAAATTGTCGATTCGACTGCGGGTTGCGAGCGTCTGTCACTTCTTGATGCCTATTCGGGCTATCATCAGATCCGTCTGTATGGTCCCGATGAGTTAAAAACAGCCTTCATCACCGCATTCGGGTGCTTCTGCTACATCACTATGCCATTCGGTTTGAAGAATGCAGGAGCTACCTTTATGCGCATGATCCAAAAATGTCTCCTCGACCAGATCGGTCGGAATGTGGAGGCGTATATGCATGATATCATAGTCAAGTCATGCAAAGGTTCCGACCTGCTGACTGACTTGGCAGAAACATTCGCCAACCTTCGTAGGTACGATATCAAACTCAACCCCGCCAAATGTTCATTCGGCGTTCCCAGGGGAAAGTTACTCGGTTTCTTCATTTCCGAACGAGGGATCGATGTAAACCCCGAAAAGATCGGGACCATCGTCCGAATGGAGAGGCCGGTCAGAATACACGATGTTCAACGGCTCACAGGTTGCCTAGCGGCTTTGAGCAGGTTCATCAGTCGACTCGGCGAGAAAGCACTTCCTCTGTACCGACTCATGAAGAAATCAGATACTTTCGAGTGGACAGACAAAGCCCAAGTCGCATTCGACGACCCCAAAGTCCTACTCTCCACCCAGCCAGTTCTTACTGCTCCGCTCAGTAAAGAGCCCCTTCTTCTGTACATCGCGGCTACAAATCAAGTCGTCGGTACTGTCCTTACAGTCGAATGAGAAGAAGAAGGCAAAGCATACAAAGTTCAGCGGCCAGTGTACTACGTCTCCGAAGTCCTGACTCCTTCCAAGCAGAGGTATCCCCACTATCAAAAGCTTATCTATGGGATCTACATGACTGCGAAGAAGGTGGCCCATTATTTCCAAGACCACTCGGTGTCTGTCGTTTCTGATGCTCCGTTGTCGGAAATTCTCCACAATCGAGACGCGTCAGGCCGAGTGGCGAAGTGGGCGATGGAGATGTTGTACTGGGATATCAAGTTCGAGGCCAAGAAAGCGATTAAGTCTCAAGCTCTGGC
Organism: Hordeum vulgare subsp. vulgare; assembly: GCF_904849725.1. Classification (NCBI taxonomy): domain Eukaryota; kingdom Viridiplantae; phylum Streptophyta; class Magnoliopsida; order Poales; family Poaceae; genus Hordeum; species Hordeum vulgare. The sequence goes on along the minus strand of NC_058524.1, from coordinate 344,848,977 downwards.
TGACTTCATAGCAGAATGGGTAGAACAACATCAACCGACCCACATCTACTCGGCCCATTGGACAATGTTCTTCGATGGGTCCAAAATGTTGAACGGCTCCGGCGCTGGCGTTGTGATCATATCGCCAAAAGGCGACAAACTCAAGTACGTGCTACAGATACACTTCGATTCCTCCAACAACGAGGCAGAGTATGAAGCTCTCCTCTACGAGTTGCGTATGGCCGTCTCACTCGGCGTCCGTCGCCTGATGGTCTACGGCGATTCGGATTTGGTGGTCAATCAAGAGATGAAAGAGTGGGACGTCAGGAACGCCACCATGAACACATACTGCAATGCAGTGAGGAAGCTTGAGAAGAAGTTTGAAGGTCTAGAACTTCACCATGTTCCGAGACTGAAGAACCAAGCAACGGATGAGTTAGCAAAACTCGGATCCACTCGGAGACCAGTCCCAAGTGACGTCTGCCTCGAGCACCTCCACCTTCCCTCAATCAAAGAAGATCCTTTTACAGAAGAACTAGTACAACCAAAGAGTTCAACATATCTGACTGAAGTTGATGCACCTGCTGTGGTTGATCTGGTCATGGAGATTTTTAATGTCATCCCCGATTGGACTGTGCCGATCATTGCATATATCCTGAGGCAGGAACTACCAGAAGACGAAGTCCAGGCCAGGTAGATAGTCTGCAGGTCGAAGTCATTCACTGCCATTGATGGCCAATTGTACAAGGAAAGCGTTTCAGGCGTTCTTCAACGATGCATCTCCCTAGAAGAGGGGCAACTGATCTTGGAGGATATTCACTCGGGAACCTGCGGTCATCACGCCTCTTCGAGAGCAATCGTCGCCAAGGCATTCAGGGCTGGTTTCTTCTGGCTGCAGGCAAACGAGATGGCTAAAGATATGGTTGACCGATGTGAGGGCTGCCAGTTCTACTCCAACAAGTCCCACAAGCCGACGTCCGCGTTGAAGACGATCCCTCTTGTGTGGTCGTTTGCAGTATGGGGATTAGATACAGTCGGTCCATTCAGGACAGGCCAAGGTGGATACACACATCTGTTGGTGGCAGTCGACAAGTTCACAAAATGGATCGAAGCCAAGCCCATCAAGAAGCTCGACGCCTCAACAGCCGTCAAGTTTGTTAGGGACATCATCTTCAGATTCGGTGTACCCCACAGCATAATCACGGACAACGGGACAAACTTTGACTCGGGCAGATTCAAAGGTTTATGTACAAGCCAAGGTATCCGAGTGGACTTTGCTTCCGTGGCGCACCCGCAGTCCAATGGACAAGCAGAGCGGGCGAACAGACTTATTTTGCAAGGTTTGAAGCCCCGACTCCTGCGAGAGATAGGACATGCCGCTGGCGCTTGGGTCACCGAGCTACCTTCAGTGCTTTGGGGTCTTCGCACAATCCCCGAATAGATCTACAGGGCGATCACCATTCTTCCTCGTCTACGGAGCAGAAGCAGTCCTTCCGAGTGACTTATTTCACAACACTCCACGAGTCGAACTCTTCTCCGAAGCTGAAGCAGAACAAGCAAGGCAAGACGGAGTGGACCTTCTAGAGGAGGAGCGCGAGATGGCACTGACTCGCTCAACTATTTATCAACAAGATCTGCGGTGTTTTCACACGCGACACGTCAGGAGTCGTATGTTCCAAGCAGGCGACCTGGTGCTCCGAGTGGATCAGCAAAGACCTCACAAGTTGGCTCCTGCCTGGGAAGGACCCTTCATCATCTCAAAGGTGCTAAACAATGGAGCATACAGACTCTACAACGTCAATAGGGAGATAGACGAGCCGCGAGCATGGAACGGAGATCTCCTGAAGCGCTTCTACATGTGACCGTCGACTGAAGCAATGTAAAGAACAAGTATTGGTGAAATAATATAAAGCAGATTGAGTTTTTTGCAGGTTCAAAGTTCTTCCGCGGTCGCAGACTCCGGTCTCAAAAAAAAACTTAGCTGCGATACAGAATCGCCTAAGTATAAACTTCCTCCGAGTGTGTACTTAACGTCACACTCGGGGACTTAGCTGCGATCCAGAATCGCCTAAGTATGAACTTTCTTCGAGTGTGCACTTAACGTCACACTCGGGGACATAGCTGCGATCTAGAATCGCCTAAGTATGAACTTTCTCCGATTGTGCAGTTAACGTCACACTCGGGGACTTAGCTGCGATCCAGAATCGCCTATGTATGAACTTTCTCCGAGTGTGCACTTAACGTCACACTCGGGGACTTAGCTGCGATCCAGAATCGCCTAAGTATGAACTTTCTCCGAGTGTGCACTTAACGTCACACTCGGGGACTTAGCTGCGATCCAGAATTGCCTAAGTATGAACTTTCTCCGAGTGTGTACTTAACGTCACACTCGGGGACTTAGCTCCGATCCAGAATCGCCTCAGTATGACCTTTCTTCGAGTGTGCACCTAACGTCACACTCGGGGACTTAGCTGCGATCCAGAATAGACTAAGTATGAACTTTCTCCGAGTGTGCACTTAACGTCACACTCGGGGACTTAGCTGCGATCCAGAATCGCCTAAGTATGAACTTTCTCCGAGTGTGCACTTAACATCACACTCGGGGACTTAGTTGCGATCCAGAATGGCCTAAGTATGACCTTTCTTCGAGTGTGCACCTAACGTCACACTCGGGGACTTAGCTGCGATCCAGAATCGCCTAAGTATGAACTTTCTCCGAGTGTGCACTTAACGTCACACTCGGGGACTTAGCTGCGATCCAGAATTGCCTAAGTATGAACTTTCTCCGAGTGTGTACTTAACGTCACACTCGGGGACTTAGCTCCGATCCAGAATCGCCTAAGTATGACCTTTCTTCGAGTGTGCACCTAACGTCACACTCGGGGACTTAGCTGCGATCCAGAATAGCCTAAGTATGAACTTTCTCCGAGTGTGCACTTAACGTCACACTCGGGGACTTAGCTGCAATCCAGAATCGCCTAAGTATGAACTTTCTCCGAGTGTGCACTTAACATCACACTCGGGGACTTAGTTGCGATCCAGAATGGCCTAAGTATGACCTTTCTTCGAGTGTGCACCTAACGTCACACTCGGGGACTTAGCTGCGATCCAGAATCGCCTAAGTATGAACTTTCTCTGAGTGTGCACTTAACGTCACACTCGGGGACTTAGCTGCGATCCGGAATCGCCTAAGTATAAACTTCCTCTGAGTGTGTACTTAACGTCACACTCGGGGACTTAGCTGCGATCCAGAATCGCCTAAGTATGAACTTCCTCCGAGTGTGTACTTAACGTCACACTCGGGGACTTAGCTGCGATCTAGAATCGCCTAAGTATGAACTTTCTCCGAGTGTGCACTTAACGTCACACTCGGGGACTTAGCTACGATCCAGAATCGCCTAAGTATGAACTTCCTCCGAGTGTGCACTTAACGCCACACTCGGGGGACTTAGATGCGATGCAGAATCGCCTAAGAACCCACATGCCTTCGACTGTATCCTACAGGTACACTCGGGTAAACAACTGACAACTACATGAGTTGCAGACCCTCATTGAGGCTCATGTGGATGTCAAAACAACTGACAACTACATGAGTTGCAGACCCTCATTGAGGCTCATGTGGATGTCAAAACAACTGACAACTACATGAGTTGTAGACCCTCATTGAGGCTCATGTGGAGGCCAAAACAACTGACATCTACACGAGTTGCAGACCCTCATTGAGGTTCATTAGGATGTCAAAACAACTGATAACTACATCAGTACCAACTCGCCCCGAGTGCGACCTGATAGTCGCACTCGACAACCTAGCTGCGATCCCGCATCGCCCAAGTACTCTTCAACCTCCGAGTACGCCCTACCGATCCACTCGGCGATCCTACCGATCCACTCCGTGATAATACAGATCCAATCGGAAATTCCTCGGACCCTCAATGAGGCTCATGCATATGTCAAGACAACTGACATGTTCCGAATGTTTGCCTTTGGCTTCACCAAGAAACGCCAAACAAAAACTCGAGTCAAAATTACAACAGAAGAGCAAAATATTCGATTCAGAGTTCAACCAAAGATAGTGGCTCGGTGTGGATCAAGCTTACCCACACCGAAACAAGAATGTGATGACCAAAAGCAGTGGCCAAAGTTTCTTACAAATCAACACTCGGCATACCGAGGATAAAGTTTTCTTACACGTCGTCTGGATCGGCGCCAGGACTGGACGGCTCCATGAAGGTGTCTAGGTCGATTCCGTCGGCGATGCGAGTGGCACTTTCAAGGAAGGTTTCCATGAAGTCTTCAAATTGAAGTTTATTCGTGTTGGCAACCTTCAACGTTTTCAGCTTCTCCTCGCGCACCTCCTTGCAATGAACTCGGACCAAGGACAGAGCAACATCTGCACCACAACGAGCCGCAGATTTCTTCCATGACTGCACTCGGTCGGGGACCTCCTCCAGTCGACTCAGCAAGTTTTCCATCTCCTGCCGCGACTCATCCTCAGGCCAAAGCTCCTTGTCGATCCGGCCGACGACTTTCTTCAGTCGACCGATGAAAGGGCCAACTTTGCCCACGCGGATGGGCGCTCGGAGCAGATCTCGATTGGCATCCTCGCCGAGTGGAACGTTCTCGCGAATCGACCGTTCCACATCAGCTGCTTCAACTTCAGCATCAATGCAAAAATCTGCAAGAACAGGACAAGCAAACAATAAACGCCGAGTGTGATGCACATACCACAACCACTCGGAAAAAGCAGGACTTACCAGCAAGACGCGTCATCATCTGTCGAGCCCAATCACTGACGTATTTCTCCTGCGCTCTACACCGTTTCTTCAGCACGTCCATTTGTCCCATCAGAGCAGTCCTTTGTTTCCCCATCTTCTCAACTTCCTCAGTCAGCACTTTGTTCGCTTCACGAGCCTCCTCCAACGACTTCTCTCGCTCCGCCAGAACCACCTTCATACCATCCATTGCAAGCAGTGCCGCATCCCGCTCACCAGCAAACTGAATCTTCTCAGCCCTCAGAGTCTCATATGTTGTCCCCATTTCACAAGTTTTCTGCCAGCCAGCACCAAGAGACAATCAGATAATTCAACAATAAAAGTCTAAGTTCTTCAGACCCCTACCAACGCAAGCAGTCGACAGCGGTCTCGGGGACTACACCCAGTGGGTTCACTGAGAGTGACCCCACTGGCATGCAACTCAAGCAGGCCCGCCCTATTGAGATACATGTTACCACCCACGCCCACGAGGCTAATACTACCCGATGTGAGTAAAATTACTCTCAGAGACTCTTACAGCAAGTGCACCCCGACTGCCACAACTGTTTGCAGTCGACCATACTATTTCAAGATCTGACCAAGGCAAAAACAATATGTATAAAGAGAACTGCCGGTGCAAGCACTCGACAGAAGTCTCGGGGACTACACCCACTGGGTTCACTCAGAGTGAACCCATTGCAAAAAATCATCCGATATCCAAGAACACCCAGTGGGTTACAAGAGAAAAGTAAATACTTACTAGCCCACTTACTCGGATATCTTCCCGCAGCTCCAAACTCCGTTGGTACAGGGATGCGATGGAGTCGTATGCCCTCTTGGCTTCTCCCGCCATCAGCTCCGCCTGCATCATGGCCCCCTTGGCCGCTCCCACTTGCTCCTCCGGGAGACGCTGGATGTTGAACTCGACATTCGATGAGCCTGGCATCCCAAGACCCGCTCCAGTAGGTTCATCAGCCACCAGCGCCGTTTCAGTCGGCGGCGTCGCCTCGTTCGGCAGCACGTCTGCGGCGAGAGCAGTGACTGGAGGGGCAGCCTCGAGAACAGGCTCCGCGGCTTGCTCAGGTCTCCCCTGGTCACCCTCGTCCACGCAAATTGCCCCTGATAGACCGAACGGCACAAGATCTCAGAAAAAGAAAGAGGCCAGACTTAAGATAGAATTCACGTCGTGATAGTATAACACTCTCGGAGTCAGTACAACGCACCTAGCTGGGACGAGACGACGTTGTCCGCGTCCATGGGAACATCCTCCTGGCACGCCGGAGAGGTGGCAGAGGTGGCAACCCGGTCGAGTGAAATTCATTCGACCTTCAAACAGGAGTTCAACCGAATATCATAAGAAGTTGGAGGAACAGAGCACTTACGTCGAGGTGACGGGAACGACGACCCTTATCCGCGGCAAAGCCTTCCGAGGTTTAGACCCACTCGGTTTGGCCGCCTTGGAAGGCTGGCCCACGGGCTCGACAACAGCGTCCCTGGCCCTCTTGGTGCTCCGAGCACTCGGAACCACAGGAGCAGCAGGCGGAGCACTCGAGGATGCTGGAGGAGCCGAAGGAACCACACGTTCATGTCGGCGCTTGGTCCGATGCTCTGGCAGCGGAGGTGGCGAGTCCTGCTCCTCGTCATCCTCCTCTTCTTCACCAGACTCCTCCTCCGTCTACCCGATGTCGGAGACATACTCGCCGCTCTCCACACTGCCCTCCTGGCTGCCTTCTTCCTCCTCCTCGTCCGGGTTCCCGTTCGAGACAGGAGAAAACCAGTTGGCCCACTTCTGCGTGAAAAACAGTCGGCGACATCAAACGACAGGCAGAGATTCAAGAAAGAGATAAAACTAAAACAGATACGTGCACTCGACGAATGGTATTCACCTGGTTCGGAGGAGGATTGTCCGCGCTGAAAGCCCTCACTCGCCGAGACCCTCTGGGGTTCTCACAGGCGCGTGTGATCTGGAGCACCCACGACGCCACCTTCTCCTCGGTCACGCTCAAGACGTTGGTCCGAGTGGAGTCTTCGGGCCCCGCGTAATGCCACATGGCGTGGTCGCGAGCCTGCAGTGGTTGTATGCGCCGACCAAGGAAAGTCTCCAGCAAATCCATGCCGTTGACTCCCCTTCTGACGACGTCTACGAGTGCGTCAACCAGGGGCTGGATGTCGATCTTCTCCGCCTTCGTGAGTGCGAGCTGCTTAGGCGGAGCGGGACGATCTAAGCTAAAAGGAGGCAACCCTGTCGAGGCGTTCGGGCAGGCAACGTCTTGGCAGTAGAACTACGTCGACTGCCAGTTCCTAACCGACTCACTCAGCTGAAGAGCAGGATAACTACTCCGACTCTTTTTCTGGAAACCTAAGCCTCCGCAGAGTTGGAGAAGATGCGTTTTATCATCCGACTGGTTGAGTCGTTTGATAGTTTGAGATCCAACAGAGAATATATGTTTGAATAACCCCCAATGGGGGGGCAGCCGATGAAGCACTCGCACATAATATGAAAGCGGAAAGATGGGCAATAGCATTCGGAGGAAAGTGGTGAAGCTGTGCCCCGAAGTGGTTCATAATGCCCTTGAAGAAAGGATGCGGGGGCAGAGAGAAACCTCGATAGACATGGCTGAGCAACAGGACGCGCTCCCCCTCCCGGGGTGTCGGCTCGACCTCATTCTCCGCCGGCAGCCTCCAAGACTTGGGCACGATCATCCCGTCTTCCACCAGCTGCAGCAGATCCCCCTCCGTCACCGTGGAGGGGAGGAAGTCGCCTTGAATCCACCCTGCCAGCAACGGCCGCTGCCGCCGCTGAGCAGGTGCCGCCGCCTTCCCCTTCTTCTTCCTCGCCTCCATCTTGCTGGTCTGACCCTTGGTCATGGCGGAAGTTGCGAATCCCCAGAGGGGAAGGAGGAGTGGAGAAGCTAGGTGCGCTGGAGGCGGCGAGGAGGATGAAGCAGAGGCAAGATTAGGTGCGCTGGAGACGGCGAGGAGGATGAAGCAAAGGCAAAAGATCCGGCGGGCGTAACGAAAAACCCTTGCCGCTGGGATTTAAATAAGGTTCCGACTGGGCCGCTGGCGGGTGGCCCCGAAACCTTATCCCCCGACCGACCGCGGCGATATCAGTGGAGAAGTTGAAGGCGCGAGAATCGAGGCGTCAGGCGCTACTCGAGCGCGCTGGCGTCATCCCCGCTGAGCGCGCGGAAACCGAAATTTGAGGATCCCGGAAAATCCGCTGCTGTCAGTTGACTGGTCACGTCAAGAGATACCCAGGGAACACTCGGTTTCCGACAGTTTGTTCCACAAAGATTTCCACTCGGATCGTTGGTCAGAGAAGATAAAATGGATCGAGGCAGACAACGCCAAAGTCGCATCCGTTCCATTCGGATCCAAACTTCAAACACCGCTTCGTCGTTCCAACCCCAATCCATTCGGGGACTAATGATGGGGTAATAGTCCTAGGGTAGGGTCATAGGCCTGCCCTATACGTCCTACCCAAGGACTACCCCTCATAAGGGACAAGACCCTTAGTCAGTTCTGACTGGATTAAGGAGTCCCCATCATCCAGTCGGCAACAGGTCCTCGACCATCCAGTCGGAGACTAGCATTCGGAGAACATCCAACTAACCGACTGGCCGCCACTCGGGACACCGTAACCCCCCTGGAGGGAAACGGTCGTACGTTTCCCTGTGCATTTATTAGCATTTAGGACGTACGTTACCGGTAACGTACGCATTCAATCGCCACTACTCCCCCTGTACCGGAACCGTTGTGGAGGACAGCGCACTCTATATAAGCCACCCTCCCCCTCTGGTGCAGGGGTTAGCAACTCATTTGTATTCCATATTCCACTCGACAACAAGCTCCCAGAGCACTGAGATGTAGGGCTATTACGTCCACCGCAGAGGGGCCTGAACTCATACAACCTCGCCGTAGCTAAGGCTCTGCCCATCCTTTTCGTACCCTACACATCTACTGTCAGGCTTATACCCACGACAATTAGCACACTCAGCCCTTACACTTGAGATTTCTACACCCTAGTACCATTTCATAGCACCCACAAATTTCTAACCCTCTCCTAAAAACCTTGTAGATGGTCGTCGTACCTGAGACACTTCTGTAAACTGGCTTTCCCTTGCTTTTGGGAGACAACCTGGAGAAGTGTCAAGTACACCGCACACCCATTTTCTACTACCAGAGCATAGAGTCAACACCGATACAAAGTAATATCATGTAGACGTGATAGTGAAGGCAGACGACTCCCCAACTAGCACGTTCTTTGAAGGACCACACATGTAGAACCTAGTGTTGGCAGTGGAGACAGCAGCACGAGAGGCGCTCGTGCATCTCCGTGATGTCCTTCCCGAGATGGCCAACGAGCCGGCTACTCATCACCTGCCTTTTGTTAAGGATGGATTTGACGGGAGCTGGACACTCAACCCATCCCGGGAGGACGGGACGACACTCAGGTTTCAGACCTACTACAGTGTCTCCGCCGACACCCTGACTCACCTTCTGATCAATGAATTTGTGGCGCTTCGCTAAGAACTATACCAAGTCAAGGACCTACTTCGCCTAGAGAAGGAAGGAACACCCGGAGGACAACCCACTATTGCCTTCCGAGGAGGAATACCACTCCTCCAGGCCACTCCTATACAGAGTCGTCGTCTGACCGCGGAAGAATACACGGAACTCCTCACCGCTTCACCAACAAAGCAATGCCATGATGGACCTCTTCCTTCCCCCACACCTTTGAAGGAACAAGAGGCCAATGAGGATGACGAAGAAGACCCTATAGAACCTGCATACGAGACCGAGCAGTCGGCCGCTTAGAGGGACGTCTTAGGCAAGTTAGGAGTCTCCCCTGCAAAGTCGAGTTCGTGTATCGGTTCATGAGAACCACGAGTGTTGTCTGCTTCCTATTTATATTTCGATGCAAGCCGCATTTCTATCTTAGGCAGCATGTAAGCCACTGCATCACCTGTTTTAAGATTGAGTATTTGCATAAGGTTCCTCAAACCTTTTTGTTTGTCTCACACACCTGCACTGTACGAAACCCCCTTATCTAGGTGCGTCATCCCTTTATGATTCCCCGACCACTTTGGAATATTGAGTTGTCTGCTCCCAAACAGGATGGTGATTTCTACTCGCACCAGCACCTTCGGCAACCCCAACACTAGCACTTCTAGCCAGCAGCCAGGAACCGGTGGGTCTGCCCAAGCTGGAGATCACCCCGAGCAGCAGCAAGGCGACATTCCCCCGCCACCGCCTCCTCCGGAGAGCATGACCGTGGCTCACTTCCTCTAGGCTCTCCGAGAGGAACGGCAAGCCAACAATGCCGCCATCCAGCAGTTGGGTCAAGTCTTAGTGAACAATCCGCCGCAAAGCACAAATGGCAACGGTCGCTCCACTCTGACTGAGTTTATGAGGACAACGCCTCCCATATTCACACAAACAACTGAACCCCTGGATGCCGATGTTTGGATCCGCACCATTGAAGACCTCCTCGCACTCGTTAAATGCACTGACAATCGTGAGAAAGTCATTTATGCTTCTCACTATCTCGGTGGCACGGCCAGGGCTTGGTGGGACGGGTTCCAAATCATGCGGGAAGGGCAGTCTATCTCTTAGACTGTCTTCAAGGAAGGGTTCCACGCTGCTCACATTCGCCCTGGAATAATGACCATTAAGAACCGGGAATTTCGAGCTCTGAGGCGAGGTACCGCGGTAGTCAAGGAGTACCTGCAGAAGTTTAACCTTTTGTCAAGGTATGCACCAGAAGACGTCAACACTAGAGCCGCGAAGGTGGAACGCTTCATGGAAGGGCTTCAGCACTCGCTTCAATATCATCTTGTTGTCCGTGAATGTCGGACCTTCTGTGATCTGGTACAAGTCCCTCATGCTGGAGGATAAGCGTCGTGGATGATACCCGCAAGCGTAAGCTGATGGGCAATGGAGGTTCAAGTAACCAGAAGGCACGTCCGTGGCAATCCGCCCCGGCAAAACATAGCTATCAGCAACAGCAGTACAAGGCACCAATGTTCCGCTAGAACTACCAGCTACAGCAGCATGCGAACCCCAAGCCAGCGATCAATCCGCCCAAGAGCAGTGGGGTAAAGCCCAACATTCCAGGACAGGTTACCTGCATTGGATGTGGTTAGATTGGGCACTACTCCAGGCAGTGCCCCAACAAGAACCCCGATCCACCGCGCCCCAATGTGCCTAATCTAGGACAAGTTCATGGAGCACCAAGCAGTAACCAGGCTCCCCGCAACCAGCAATATCACAGCAGGGGACGTGTGAATCACATCTCCGCAGAAGAAGCCCATGAGGACCCCGACTGCATTCTGGGTACGTTCCTCGTCAACTCCTTCCCAGCAACAGTCTTGTTTGATTGTGGTGCTTCGCATTCTTTTGTCACCCAAAATTTTGTGGAAAATGTCGTTTGAAGCCTACCCTCCTTAATGGGAAAGTGGCAGTAAATACCCCGGGAGCAGTGCTAAGGACCAACCTAGGATGTAGAGGAGTCGGGATCAACATTAATAGGATAAGCTTCGTAGCAGATCTCATCGTCATTAAGTCGCAAGGCTTGGATATGATCCTTGGTATGGATTGGTTGGCCAAGCACCAAAGCATACTGGACTGCGCCAAGAGAGCTATTACCATGACAAGTGACCAAGGGGTCAAAGTCAAGTATGTCTGTGAACCTACCTCCACTCAAGTTCATCAGGTTAATTACCTTTCAGAAGAACAGTTGGACCGAGTACCAATTGTCTGCGAATACCCAAACTTCTTTCCTGATGAGCTGCGTGGGATGCCTCTTGACCAAGACATCGAGTTCATCATTGAGCCCATGCCCGGATCAAGTCCTATCTATAAGAAGCCTTATAGTATGGGATCCGAAGAGCTAGTAGAATTGAAGAAGTAGTTAGATGAGCAACTCGAGAAGGGATTCATCCGTCCGAGTGCATCACCTTGGGGATCACCTGTTCTATTTCTGTACAAGAAGGATGGGACTATCAGGCTCTGCGTCGATTACCGTTACCTCAATGAAGTCACGCTAAAGAACAAGTACCCACTCCCACAGATTGAAGACCTATTTGACCAGTTAAATGGTGCCAAGGTAATTTGCAAGATCGACCTCATATCTGGATATTACCAGCTTAAGATCTCCCCCGAGGACATACCCAACATGACATTCGTGACCCGGTATGGTCTATACGAGTGCACAGTCATGTCGTTTGGGTTGACCAATGCCCCAGCATACTTCATGTACCTGATGAACAAAGTCTTCATGGAATACATGTATAAGTTTGTCGTCATCTTCATCGATGCATATTAATCTTCTCCATGTCCGAAGACGAACATGAGCAGCGTTTGAGGCAAGTACAGGAAAAGCTTCGGGAGCATCAACTTTATCCCAAGCATTGCAAATGCAAATTCTGGCTGCACGAAGTTGGATTTTTGGGTCATACCATGACATCAAACGGATTGGTAGTCGATCCTTCCAGGATTACCACGGTAACCAACTCGGAGTCGCCAATCGACGTGAAGGAAGTCAAAAGCTTCATCGAACTCGCGGGATACTATTGCAAGTTCGTGGAAGAATTCTCCCGCATTGCCCGACCAATGACTCAGCTCTTGAGAAGGGTAAGAAGTTCGAACGGACGCCGGGGTGCGAAGAAAGCTTGCAGGAACTGAAGAAGAGATTGACTACCGCCCCGGTACTGGCTACTCCACGTATCAGCAAGGAGTTTGTGATATACTGTGATGCCTCCAGAATCAGGCTTGGTGACATCCTAATGGAAGACGACAGGATCGTGGCTTACCTATGACGGCAACTGCGCCCGCATGACGAGAACTACGCCACTCATGACCTCGAGTTGGCAGCAGTAGTGCATGCCCTGAAGACATGGCGACATTACCTTCTGGGGAAGCGATGTGAAATATACAGCAACCACCAGAGTCTGATGTATATTTTTTAGTCAAAGGGAGTTGAATATGAGGCAACAAAGATGGTTGGAACTGATCAAAGACTACGACCTCAGCATTCAATACCACCCTAGTAAGTTTAATGTGGTGGCCGATGCCTTGAGCCGGAAGGCATGCACCTTGAGTGCTACACTCAAGGAAAGGCTACCCGCCTTGTATGATGAGCTGGAGAGCTTCGGGTTGGAGCTAGTTGAACCAGTATTCCTATCTAACCTCAAAGTCAAACCCACTAAGGAAAACGACATCAAAGAGGCCCAGAAGGGGCACAAGAGCATTGAAGGCATCAAGAAGAAGATCCAGGAAGGCAAGGCCCCAGAATCCTCAGTGGATGAACAAGGAGTCGTGTTGTTTGGGAAGCGTTTATGCATACGCAACAAGGGTGAACTCAAGAATTTAATCTTGCAAGAAGCCCACGACACACCCTACTCAATTCACCCCGGTGGGACCAAGATGTATCAAGACCTCCGGGAAAGGTTCTGGTGGCATGGCATGAAGAGGGAAATAGCTTCCTATATCGCCAAGTGCGATGTGTGCCAGCGTGTCAAGGCTCAGCACTAGCGACCTAAACGGCTGCTTCAACCTCTCCAAGTGCCCGAATGGAAGTGGGACCGAGTTGGCATAGACTTCGTCATTGGTCTACCTAGGTCCTGCAGAGGACATGACTCCATATGGGTCATTATCGACCATCTGACCAAGGTCTCTCACTTCATTCGACTCAGCACCACTTATGGTGGTGACAAGCTAGCTAGTCTCTACATTGAGCGTATTGTGAGCCTCCATGGAGTTCCCATGGAAATTGTATCTGACCGAGGCACGCGATTCACCTCAAGATTCTTGTAGAAATTCCAAGAAGCTGTGGGAACCAAGCTCTCTTTCAGCATCGCCTTCCACTCGCAGACGGGCGGACAGACGAAGCGAGTGAATCAGATACTTGAGGATATGCTCCGCGCTTGTGTCTTAGCACATGGGACCAAGTGGGAAGACTGTGTGCCATTCGTTGAGTTCTCATACAACAACAACTATTAGTCTAGTCTCCAGATTGCCCCATTTGAAGTGTTACATGGATGGAAGTATCGCACCCCGCTCAACTGGTCCGAAAACTGGTGAAGGATTGATTTTTGGGCCAGATGTTCTTTGTGAAGCAGAAGACAAGGTACAACTTGTCAGGGAACACCTGAAAGCAACCAAGTCGCAAGAGAAGAGCTATGCAGATTCTCATCGCAGATAAGTGGAGTTCAACCACGGAGAGGAGGGGTACCTTCGCGTCACACCTCTCAAGGGAACTAAGCGTTTCCACGTCAAGGGGAAGCTCGCTCCAAGGTTCATTGAACCTTTTAAGATCACGGCAAGGCGTGGAGAAGTTTCTTACCAGTTGGAGCTACCTTCGGAACTTTCGGGTGTGCACAACGTCTTCCACGTGTCACAACTTCGGAAGTGCCTTCAGGCACCAAACCGTCTAGATCTTTATAAGGACATCGACCATCAAGACATTGATCTTTAACCCGACCTCACTTATCGCGAGAGGCCGATCTGCATCTTGGACGAAGTCGAGCGTTGTACCAGAAGCCGCACCATCAACTACTTCAATGTTCAGTAGAGCAACCACACCGAAGCAGAAGCAACATGGGAGCGTGAAGACTATATCCAATTCGAATTTTCGTAACTTTTTAGCACCTAGCTTAGGAATATCGAGGACGAGATTCTTGAAAGGGGATAGGCCTGTCACACCCTGTTTTACCTTATTTCAACTGTAGTCTCTTCAAAACCTGAGTTTGTTAAAACTTTTTAAGCAAGTGCTATGAGTGTTGTGATTGCCATTGTTTGTGTGTATGCTTGATTGAGTGGATCCAAGAACAATATTTTTATAACCTGATATTTCCAAAAAGACCTTTTTCTCATTTTGACTATTTCAAAACCTTGCTTTGGGTTTCCACTACAAGGCCCTGATTCCAAGGGAGTGCCTTCACCCAAAGATTGTATTATGATTTTAGCACTATTATAACTATCCAAAATCATAAAATAACTATTTCATAAAATATTGTTCTATTTTATTTGCATGACCTTTTCAAAGGCTAGAAGTGATATTCCTGAATGGAAAATTATTTTTTTGCCTTAGGAAAATCTGAGAACATTTGGAGATACTCAGAGGACGTATATTTTCCATACATAAGATTTTCAACCCCTCTTTACGTTCAAAATATTTGAGAAAATCCTTGAAAACCTATTACGTCTGTTTTGTCCTTTTGAAATATTTCCAAAGGAAATATTCTCAACAAATTCCCAGAAAATTCTAGCATGCTTCCCAAGATATATTTGGTGTACATGCCAAGTTTCACCTCATTCAAAGATGGTTTGGTTCACCAAATATTCCTAAAACCTTCCCTGTCCAGAATCAAGTTGTAGCAACTCTACATAGCAAAGTTTGTCCAAATGGCCTGAAACTTTGCACGAGTGCTCAACACCCCCAAATGAGGAGACCCTACCAGAAATTGGATTTGTGGGGATTAATTTACCCACATTCTCTTTTAAAAGTACATAACTACCCATTTGTGGCTGATTTCAAGTTTGCACTATCAAACTTGTCCAATGGAGCTCAAATTTGGTGGAGCATCCTAATTTTGCATCAAACCCAATCCTGTTAACTTTTAGCATCGGTGGTGAAGGTTAACTACCCCAAACACCTGTCGAACACCTTTCGCCAGTATGGTTAAACAACAATTAACACCCTCTACACCCACTCCCATCCCACTAAACTCTTAGTGCAAGCTGCCAGCACCACTCCTCAACTGTAGACGAGTGGCCCCTCTCTGGTTCCAGGCAGGTAAGCCAAAATCCCCATTTTAGTTTCTAAATCAAGGTTGGCAGCTCCTCTCCAAGCTCTTCCTTTGACCGATAGTGAGACCCTCGGCTCCCAAACGGATAAGGGGCATTTAAGCCAACCCCGGACAGGCCAGACAGGGACAAAGTGCCCGAGAGCGTGCTAGCATGGCGTGGCATGCCAAATCTGCGCTCTAGGCGCGCTACAGAGCGCACCCGAGGCAAAGGAGGCCAGCCCCGGTAGGTTCTCACCTCCCCTCGGTGTTTCTCCGCGTCTCCGACAAACCTCCTAACCCAGGGCAGCCTCAGGGCCCCTTCTCCCCCTCTTTGCTGACAAGGGCGACGCGTGCCCGCCCGCGCAAGATTTGCCTAGAAGAGCGCAACCCCGTAGCACGCGCACACTAAGCCTCCTCTCTCTCTCGTTGAGTGTCTGGGGTTTCAAGCAACGTCCGCGAAACCATGGTATCGACCCCGAGCACTATCCCCCTCTCCAGCAGCCACGGTGAAACCATCGGCGCTCCCCCGCTCGGTGCATCGTTGCTGGCCTATAAATAGGCTCTCTCCCTTCACTCCAGCACCCACACCACTACTCTAGTACCTCAATTGAGGCCTTAGCCACTCCATTCAAGCAAAAAGAGCTCCGGTCCCTGAGATCGACCGAGGCCCCGCCGCTTCGGAGCTCCATCGATCTCGGGCTACAGGCCAGCTCTCGCGCTACTCTCACCTCCTCCGTGACTGTAGTGAGCTCAGGAAGCTTCTCCACCTCCTCCCCGAGCATTTCCCTACCCCATAGGACCCAACTCCACCACCACCCATAGCACGTCCACCGCGGCCACCTCGTCACCGGTGACCTAGGGCCTCCCCGCCGTTCATTCGACCACCAGCAGGTAGGCGACGATGCCATGGTGTCGTTCCTGCCGTCACCTGGCCTCGAGGGCGTCGGTATCGCCACCGTCGTGCCTCCCTACCCTTTGTCCAAAGGAGGAAGACGACCCCGACAGGCATGACCTACCTGTCGGTGGCCAGTCTCTCCCCCTCTCTCCTCTCTCTGCCGCTGACCGCAGGGGCCCACGCGTCAGGTTTAAGCCTCACGGCGCAAGCGCACCTAGGCTGTTGGTTGGCTAGCTGGATGGTTGGCTAGTTGCGCCGACCCAGCCACTGGCCGAGCCAGGCCAGGGTTAAACCCCTTTTCCTTTTTCTTTTGTTTCTTATTTTAAATGATTTTTGTAGAAATAAATATTTAATCAAATTTAAATATTCTTCCACCACAAATCTTCTAGAAATGTGTAGAATTTATTAGTGTTGTCGCACAAATTTTGTAAAAACTTGTACACATACCTTTGATTAAAGTGCCTAGTTTAAATATTTTATCCCATGTTATTTAGGTTTTAAAAATACCTTTTGCATCAAAACCAGAGACAAACATTTTTAAAAACTATAATAGAGATTTATCAGAATAGGATAACATTTTTAAAGTGAGTTTGTGCTTTGTTTTTGAATGAGCTTCTTATTTTATAACTACTATTACGACGATAGATTCCGCGTAAGACAAACGAGTTGGACTCGAAGACTCCGAAGACCGCACATAGCTAGTTGATCAAGGCAAGCAGCCCTTTGACCATGTGTGAGTAAAAACTTCTATGCATGACACATTGGTTACTCTATTTCGATGCATATAGTTAAGGATGATCGGTGCACCCCGTCATGGTGTTTTCGATAGCTCCTCTGGAGCACTTGCATTGAGCATGACCCCATCATTTATGAGGGTCACGCTAATAATATATTGACAAGTAGACAGTAGTTCTACGCATACTAAGAGCATGTGCATGATGATGGTAACACAAAGTTGATATCAATGGTTTTATGAAAACCCCGTTGGATGCCACTAATGCCCGAGGGTGATGATGTTGAGTTAGGTGACCACTTGTGAAGAAGTGGTGCACCGGGAAATATGTTGTGTGAGTGGTTTCGCAAATTGGATTAGATTTATGATGTGTCGATCGTCCCAACCTTACATGTACGACCACGATACCCCTTTATGGGACGGGAATTTGTTGATTACTTTGGTCGGTGCTAACAAAGAGGCCACATTACTAGTGGCGGGAGTGATATGTGGTCACTCTCATGGCGGGGTCGTACCAAGTAGGTCGACTATGCTGTTTTGACGTGTTCTGGGCACATCGTTGGTCCCCGCATGGATGATACGATCTAGAGTCGGTGCTCATAAGACGTACATCATGTGGGATGGGTGCCAATCGAGTGGACTCTTTGTCTAGTGTCGTCAGGGGAAAAGGCAATGATCGGGTACTTACCTCGGGTATGTTATATACCGCGAGTCGTGGATGACACGGAACTTTCCCGGATCTCGTGGTTACTGCGTACAACCTCTACAGAGTGTAAAACTATTCGAATAGCCATGTCCATGGTCAAGGACAGTTGGGTAATCCTGCTTAAACTACGTTGAGTCGTTTATGCATAAACCAAGTGTGTGTATGTGTGTTTAAAGGTGGTATCTGAGAAAGGTGATATGACAAGTTTGGTGACTTGGCATATAGGAGAACCTGTGGTGTTCAATCCCTCAACAGATATGTTGATATCTGTGATCTAATCTTATGTTTACCATCTAGTTTATGATGCATATCCTTACTAGTACTTGACCATGTTCATTTTCGATTAGAACTTGTTTCTCGCAAATGCTGCATATTACTTTATTATCGTACCAACTGCATTATCCATATCATGGGCTGTTTGCGAGTACATTCAAAGTACTCACAGGCTTGCCATTGGTTATGTTATTGACCAGACATGAGGAACCGGAGTTTGGAGAAGAATTCGTCATCGTACTAGGATGCTTCCCATTCAGAATGCCTGTTGGTGAAGGCTGATCGCATGGGCTCCCGTTTACTACCAAGATTTCCGCTAGTAGTTGTATCGGTGTGTTTGGCCTTATAGGCACTACCTATGTGAAACTTGACCACGGTGGTTATTTGTTGTATCAAACAGTATGTTTGGATGTAATACTCTTAATATTCAGTATCTGTGTGTTCGGTAAGCATTGATCTATGGGATCACTAAGCACGATCATTCTTCGATTGCGACTCTTAAGTTGTGGTCCCCACATCCGCGTGCCAGTGATGAGCTGACTCATCGTCAACCTGAAGATAATGCTCCAAATCAACGATTGTAGTTGGATGCTTACAAGACCCTTGGAAATTCTTGAGGCATCGCTCTTTCAACTCCTTCCACGTATTAATTGAGATTGCAGGAAAATTCTTGAACCATGTTCGTGTTGGTCCCTCCAACATCATGGTCAGATATTGAGCAGACACAACATCGCTAACCTCTAGAATGTCCATCGACAGTTCATAACTCTCGATTCAATTTGTCGGCTCGAGGTCTGCAGTATAAATAGGAACTTTGGAGGACCATTGATGTCTGATGGCATGCGCACGTTCCACAAAGTTGGTCCCGAATATGGACTTCTAATAGTCTAACCCATGATACCAGTGCTCCTAAGAGCAGGACGGGTTATGGTGGGTGGGTTTTTCGTTGTTGGATGGATGTACTCCCCAACTTTCTTGCTTGCACCAGCCATATGCAAGGCACATTCATTATAGATAATGCCATGTGCATATACGACGGTCAGATGTGGCTGGGGTAGTTGAGGTTGTTATCGTGTCTTTTGGCATCACGTAGATCTTGAGACTGCATGGGGCCTCGCCATGCCGGCTCCTGCTCCAACTCTCATGAGTAGTAGAGTGGAGCCAGTTTGGGATATGGGTGTAATTGGCATGCTGAGTGACCGTTGTTTTCAACATCTCAATCGCTTTCCTTCCCCTGGCTCCATTGGTCTATTTCCATTGATAGATATGTCAACCAGGTTGTGTGTTGTTGCTAGCATGTTATCATCTTGGGTTGAGTAGTGACCCACGGGTGTGTGAAAACGCCCCGGTTGACACTGAGTCGTCTGGTGCTGAATCTGTAACTGCTGGTGAGTCAAAAAAATGTAGTTGGGCACGTTTGGGGGAATGAACTGGGTCAATTGGGTATGAAAAGCCCTACACCCGGTGCGCCAGCACCGGTCCGTTGATCCTTCGGGGAAGGTGTATCTTGTGGTGTTTGGAATAGTCTATCAGCTCCAACGATGTTGATTGTCAACTATGAAATCTCCTCTGATGTATCATAGATGCATTGTTTTGATGGAAACCGAGGTGGATCCCTTATGTCTCCACCGGCTTAGCCTCTCGAAGGACATTAATCTGGGCTACAGGCAAATGCCCATCCTCATTGTTAATATCCTCTCGAATCGTGGCAAGCTACTCACAACACTTTGTGATCTCTGCATTCCGCTCGTCCTTATTTTCTAGAGTTACTACATCTACAAGGAGTGTGCTGAAAGTAGCTAGCATCTTCGCCAATGCATGAGCGCCCATCTCTCTAGA
The DNA here is from genome assembly GCF_904849725.1 of Hordeum vulgare subsp. vulgare. NCBI lineage: Eukaryota > Viridiplantae > Streptophyta > Magnoliopsida > Poales > Poaceae > Hordeum > Hordeum vulgare. The sequence continues at coordinate 344,829,008 of NC_058524.1, read as the reverse complement.
TTCGGCACCCGCTGCTGCGGTCGTTGTTGCGCCCATTGCGCTGGATAATTGACCCGGCATGATTTTGGCCGGGTTTTGGCTAGGTTATGGAATCATGACCAGGCGTCCCTATGCGTCGTACCAAGTTTGGTTCTGATTTCCAGCCATGTAGAGTGTTGCATAATTGGAGTAACCTAACAATTTGTCCTCAAAAAGTAGGACAAGTGACTCGGTTTATCCAAATAAATATTCGTCATGAGAATAGGCAAGTGTGTCACCTCTAGTCACTCAATCACGAGCAGGTTCTACCTCCTACGTAATTCTACATATGAAGCCACTGAAAGCAATTGTTCAACCATGTTTTCTGTGGCGCGCGAAATCTAGGAGTCGACATTAGCATCTGGCTCTAGTCCTAGCCTGCCGGTGACACCGATGAAGGTCCGGATGTTGCCGAAGGGGACCCGGTATACTGACTGAACAGAGTAGGCCTCGGTAACCCAGCCAACATCGTCGATGTAGAGCTTCCTGTGTTGGCTCTTCAACATCGGACAGATTGCGTACCTCTCAATCCCTGGAAGGGCTCCCTCCAAGAACTCAAGATCATCGTCCAGTAGGCCAAAGCTGACCGCCAACTGTCGTGATTTTGTCACGAGAGATGTCCTCGTGAGAGAACTAAGTTGTGAGGCGACGCAACTAGGTGGTGACTTGAACGGGGTTGACCAGAAACCAAGTTTACCCAGGTTCGACCTCTCTCATGAGGTAAAATCCTACTTCTTCTTGTTGTCTTATTGGATGTTAAGATCTCGATTACAAGGGTTTTGTTTTACTACCTATGGCTCCAGACCTTCTAGTTGATCTGTCCCCTAGATCACCCGGGGCCTGAATTTATATATTAGCCGGCCCTCGATGTTTACAACGAGTCTAGGTGCTATCTCTCTCAAGAGTCTTCTTCAAAGTCTATGCCCCTAAGGAAGAAGCTACTGCCGACTTATGTGAGAACTCGTGAGACGGCCTAACATAAACCGGCCCACACACACTTTGTCTTGATAGTAGGCCTCCACCTCTCTTTTGACCATCTTCTTTAGCCTCCTATACAGGCCATGGCCTTCACACCCTTTGTGGGCCGCCTTACAGTATAAGCCATCATTACAGAGACCTCTCTTGTGTCAATTGGCTTACATCACGGGGTAATATCCCCAACAAAATAGGTGCAACCAAAAGGGATAAACATCTCAGGAAGTTCATACGTATAGGCTTGGGCGCTTTGAAGTCTTCATGAAGTTTCAGCCGAAAAAACTTGTCGTGGCAGCAATTTCTAAAATTGATGTTGTGGTAGCAATTGCAAAATCGTCCATCATGGCAACATTTTTAGCTTTGATTCATCCTCGGCTTGTACACCTCGTCACATTGGGGTCCTCCATTGCAAGCTTTTCACCGTCGTTAGTATTCTATATTGTACTCAAAAGTTGACACGTAGGTCACAAAACTGGCAATCATCTGGCTCTAGCCATCATGACCTAGTATCGCGTGCATGTCACTTAATAATTAGATAAGGTAACCATCTCATACATAAACTTATTATCATGACAAAGGATATACCACATCACATGCTCCATGCAAAACTAAGTTAGACATCTTCTAATTGGTTTAGCAAAATTCTAATTGTGTGGCTTCTAGGGATTTGGAGAACACTAGCTACCTATGTACACCATTTAGGTATGATTATTCATGTTGCTAGATTACTTTGTGAGGTGAGTGAGAGGGAACAGACTTAATTAAAAATATATATCCCCAATCTAAACAACGTCAATACGCATGACCCCCGTGTAGATCAAAATCTACATGCCCTCTCGCTTTGTGACGGTTGTACTTTGTTGACTAAGTATAGCCCAAAGAACTAAGATAACATATTGTTGATAGCCAGAATCACTGATTGCCAGTTCTTTGTAACAAACTTGCACCAGGCCACCCAGAATAGGAATGAAGCAAAACTCGAGGGAAGCAAACAAGAACAACTGGTAAAATATTGCATCTAACACAATAGACCTTTTCTTCTAATTGCACATTATATAAACTCTACAACTCATCTAGTTCTTAATTATTTTTAGCAATAGATCAAATTTATTACCAATTTTTTTTGCAATACCCTCAAAATCACATGTGATCTATATTCTAACCTTCATCTACTTCCAGAACCGATCATGATGCCACTATTTCGAAATGTGGTAAGAAACAAAAAAGTTGCCCTACCATCAAGATCTCGGATCACTATGAAGATGCGTTAGATATTTAGGTCAGATTGTTAAGAACTTCAAGTTGCAACTGAAGAACATTTGGTGTAGAACGTTGATGAAGTCCCTTGAACCATTCACGAACGATCCCTCAAACCAAAGACCGAAAGCATGACCACTATATAGTGTGCTCGCGTTCGGCTTCAAGGTATCACAGTGCTTAACCGTATAGAGCTTGATGTTGCAGGAGAACTAGAGGAGGGAGAATAGAATCTCACAGGGCTTCTCCACAATGTGTATTGGAGAAAAATAGAACTATTTCTAATCTATATTATGTCTAAATTAGAACTAGAACAAGAGAGAACTAGAGGAGGAACACAAACAATAGAACTTCTCTGTACATGGGGGCCAAATCCTCTAGTATATCTCGATGGAGGGAGAGGGGTGGTCTACTTGGAGGAGCAGATCCCCTCCTTTTTTCTGTCCTAGGGGGGACGAGTCCTCCCCTAGCATTTCCAATGCAGCCCACTAGTTTCTTCAAGAACCTAAGGGGGGTCCACCCCTTTTGGCCCATAGGCCTAATAACTCACCTTTACTTGGCCCTATCATTATTTTATTTATCCCATCGACTCTAAATAAACATTGTGGACTCCTCGTTAATTATCAAAGCCCTTTATTATTTAAATTAGGTCATTGGAAACAATTTCGGACACTATATCAATTTCCAGCATTCCTCCAAACACTTCCCGTAACCCCGAAAAGCTTCTGATTTCAATCCAAAGTATTTGTTTTATTCCCGAAACTTTTTTGAGAATATTTTGTCATATTTCTCACTCCAATAGAACTTAAGAGATCGTAATTCCATCCAGAGTGTGACCCTATGGGTTTGGTAAAACATAGACATGAATGAAGACACACTCTGTCCAATGATAGACATGCATAATAATCCTTATGCGTACACAGATGATATCAGAGTGAACCTTTAGAAATCTTATGATATTTCATTTGCTTCATGATATGTTATAAAACCCAAGGTTAGATATGTTGGTATTACAGTGGCTCATACACGTGTTCACTACATCGGTTTCCTCGTTACCGGTTTTGTTCTTCTTTCTCATTGTCATGTTCTCGCATCCTTGTGAACTAGTCACATGTGTCTAGCTAGACGATGAGGATTGCCACCACACCAAGAGGGTCCTAAGAGTATTTCTCCATCATCAGAGGCGGAAATCCCACTTGAGCTATCCATCCCCTTGTATTACGTTTCGATAAGCTTTGTAAGTTATTGTTATGATCATCATGTCACGGATGATGTTGGAGCAACCCCCAAAGTGTATGATCCAGTATGAAGTGAATCGATAATCTAAACGTCTCAAGAACTAGGCATACAATAATTGTTCCATGTTATTACATTAGAATTGTGACGATAACATCTCAAAGTATAACAAACAATTTGGGTCAATTCAATATGATTTTTCTTCTAGCATCATACTCTCAATGTTATCATCATCCTCGTTACATTAAAAACATCTCTTATTAGGAAAACATAATAAGCATACAACACTTGAGCTAGTCCGAGAAGCAAGACTTGTTATCAGGTTTTACAGTTTATCATTTGACACATACTTATGAGTTTTCCTATGAATCACATATTCAAGAATCATAGCAGTTTTAGCATATAATATGAACACTTAGTTATAAATGTGTAAATGAATAATACAAATATTATTGCATCTATGGCATATTTCCAACACTTATTCCTTTGACAACAATGTCGCCCCTCGACTAATACGGAAAACACTAGCAGTATCATGATACATTTCCAACGTATCAATAATTTATGAAGTATTCATGCCAATATTCTAAAACTTCCATATACTTTTGGCAACACTTCATATTATTTTTTGGGACTAACTTATCCAATGCACAGTGTCAGTCCTTATTTTTATGAGTTTTTGTAGAAATTCCATATCAAACGACATTCAAATACGATAAAACATTACGGAGATTCTTTTTGGAATATATGTGAATTTTCAGAAGAAGAATCAATGCTAGACGATGCCTGAGGCTATCACAAGGCAACAGAGCGTGGCTAGGGGGGTGTTCACGCCCTGACGCCCTCTGGATCCTCCTTAAGTCAGTTGGGGCCCTTATTTTGCCGAAGGAAAGGTATTTTTCCGGTAAATATCCTCTCAAATTTTCAACTGAATCGGAGTTATGGATCTCTGGATACTTAAGAAATGGTGAAGGGCCAAAAAAAACAGGAGCGAAAACATGAGAGAAGCAGAGAGAGAGATCCAATCTCGGAGGGGCTCTCGCCCCTCCGGGAGCCTTGGCAGCCAAAAACCAGAGCGGTAACCTCTCCGTAGATGTATAGAGGCTATTGAGGAGGAGGCCTAAGGATGGATACTCTCTCCAGCTCTCTTCCGGCGGTGCCGGAGTGCCGTCCGAGGTGCCATCAACGCGGGGATCGTCTTCATCAATATCAACGTCTTCATCAATATCACCGTATTCATCACCCTCCTCATCTCTTTTTAGTGGTCCACTCTCCCACGCCCTAGTGTAATCTCCTACTTGAGCATGGTGTTTCATGCCATATATTATTAACCAATGATGTGTTGCCATCCTATGATGATTGAGTAGATGTATGTTGTCCTTTGGGTTGATTGAATATCTAGATTGGTTTAAGTGTTTGTTTTATTTTGGTGATGTCCTATGGTGACCTCCGTGTCGCGCACACGTGAGGGAATTCTCGTTGTAGGGTTTGCAATATGTTCATGATTCCCTTATAGTGGATGGCTAGAGTGACACAAGCTTACACCAGAGTAAGGGAGTTGTTTGCGTATGGGAGTAAAGGGGACTTGATGTTTAATTCTATGATTGGGTTTACCATAGTGATTTTTAGTAGTTGCGGATGCTTGCTAGAGATCCAGTCATAAGTTCTTATAATGCAAGTACAGAAAGTATGTTATCTCATGCCTCTCCCGCATATAAAATTGCAAGAATGATTACCGGTCTTGTTATCAATCGCCTAGGATGATTCTGCACACCATACCACAATTATTCCAGACACGCTATTTGTAATATATTATAATACATTCTAACTTTATTTAGGCAGCGAGTATTTTTTATATTTTAGTTCTCCAATATCATGCAATTCTATCCTCTCTATACCCACAACGACGTTTTCTTTCTCGTTACTAGATAGAAGCAAACCTCTGGTGTATGTAGGATTGTATCGGTGGTAGATAGTACTTGATAGAATATTGATGTTACCTTTAGCTCCTTGTGGGTTCGACACTCCATACTTACCACTTCCATCTTTGGAAATTGCTATGATGATTCCTTGCACTTCGGGATTATCACAACACTAGTTAAAGGCATAGCAGCAGCGCAGCCCCCTGCACAACTCCGACGGTGCTAGAACTAACTTTTAGAAATAACGGTGGTACTAACCCACGCTACTGTACCTACATGTAGCAATAGCATATCTCCTCACCATGCTACTCCCAAAAGTTGGAGCGCGCCTATCTATCACGTGATACTGATAAAGCAGAGCAGCTGCTAGGGTCATACCCCGTGTTACCGTTATCATTTTCTGTATATTTTTTATTCTATGTATTTACTCTATATTTTATAGGTTTTATACAATATTCTGTATCATATCCTTGACACAATAGTCTCATCATATCATACACATACAAATCTCATCATATCATGTAGACACATACAAAAGCCTCTCATCATATCATGTCATCGTCATCGTCGTTATCCAACACAAATGATCGATGTCTCTTGTCATCATCTCGAAATATATAGTTGTACAAGTTATAACATGTCTCAATATAGCATTACCCCATACAAATGTTTCATCATCCATCTAATATATGATATAGAAGAGAAGATCCATCACTATGAGCAAGAGCAGAATTATGCAGTACATGAGGCACCGATTCTGATTCCTCTCTCACGCTAGCGTGAACTTTAATTAACTAGCTTCCTCTTCCCCTTTAGTATCGAACCCTCTGTGGCTGCCTCCCATGAAGCGGTACACTTGGGCCTATCTAAGGTTGTCAGAATTGTGATTCTGAATCGGATCGGAGCTCCGATGGTAGGATCACAAATCGTAGAATCTTCTCTATGAGAATCGTAAAAACATAGAATCTACTAACTAAAGTCATATAATCAGAATGACTAGTTTGTATCGTAAAGTCATAGAATCATACAATATAATCATGATTCTAACAACCTTGGGCCGAACACTCTATCTACTCGTGATACACGCCTGGAACCCTCCCTATGTACACGAGATAGAACTTCTTCGCCATTAAAGACCTATGTACTGTTAGAGATGCATTTATATCGAACGAATTAAACAATAATATGGAACATAATATACTTGAGCAACACAAAGAGAAAGATTTAGCAAATATATGCAACATATAGTAAATATAAACTATGTTGTTTCATCGTACCCACACTGATTAACTAGATAGAGTTACACAAGTTCACCAAGACCGTTTACATCACATAGTTTCATTGCTATAGAAATTATAAATTCAACGCACACATCATCATCATCATCATCAATTACTGCATGTTCCATCCATACATATCGGGAAGGACGCAACCCAGCTTCATGAACGGCTTCATATCCAGACATTGCATGGTATGCGAGTTCGGACATCAAGTCACTATATAGGGCCATGGTGGAACATCTTGTTCTCTTAGATAACATATTTCATGATAAGCGCTATGATGTCCCTTTGGATGCAAAAGAAGTCATCTCTAAGTTTATAGTCCAGCTCGGCTCCTAATTATTCTACCCGTTTGCGGATATGTTCATCGTTTTTGCTTGTCATGCGAAGTTGTTGGCAATCCCTTCTGAACTCCACCATGAGGTAGATGATGTAGAATCCATAGCTCCTACTTGCTATTGGTTGATGGACATGGAAAAAGAAAGTTTTATGCCCCAAACTTGGCGAACCCTTCCTCGTTTTCCTTATCTTGATGTGGCCATCCCTCATGTTGAGGCGTCGGAGAGCACTATCCAGAATTACCACTATGTCGGTGTAGTCCTTCTCGAAGTTTCTCGATGAATCAAAATACACAACATGGGAGACTCGCAAGAAAAGAAAGATAAGGACGGTGATGTTATCGCTGCGCAAAATAAATACACCTCGAATTCGCCTCCAAATGAGCAAGTCAATGATTGAAATGTATGAAAGGGCTATCAGGCAATGACTTACTTTGTATGATTAAGGCAAGAGTGTCATTTACTTGTCCTTATTCATTACGATGAACAATTTCATGTAATCCCTAGTAGTAGTGCAATTAAAGTCGCCAAGACTCAAGAAGGACTCATGCATGTAGTATGGATCCACCACCAAGATATGCAAGATTTGGTTTGTCGTGATGATGAAGTTCATATATAGTGCGAAAAGGCGGACGCCCGTAAAATCAAGCCACCTTGTGAGAAACATCTCAAAGATTTGATCAAACTGCAGGAATAATACATCCGTGGGGGGTATGTCGATGTAGCCATTGGCTCGAGGCACATGAACCATGTAAAGTGGGTATCCTGGATCCTGTGAGGCGAGAAGGCTTTTCACTGCGGACAGCACATGGTCGTGCACTCTCCTAAGATCCCCTGATATGCCCTCTAGTGGTTTCACTCGTAGGATCGGCTTGCCAACGACATGGATAATTGTCGAACCTTTGATCGGTACACGGTCTTCAAAATCTGTTGACGGAGCTGACTTGCTGCTAGTACCTTCGCCGGTAGTAGATCCTTTGTTTGTTCGTCTCTTCCCATGCTACTTCTTGGGTTGAGGTAGTGAGTGTTTCGGACCCTCCCTGACCACCGCACCTAGTGTTGTCGGGCTAAGCACTTCACGACCCTCGGGTAGTTGAACCTGTGTTGAGGAGGCATCGAGAGGCGTGTCCTACGTGGATTGCATGAAGAGAGACTTCTTGCAATCAACCCAAGGACATTCCTCCTCCGGCACACCAGACATCTCTTCATCTGCATGCTTATAAACCGACAATTATGGCTAACTTATCAATCCTCCGTCATCATAGCCGCCGTTATTCAGGAACCGGAGAGGATCCTTGTCCTACATCTCATCATCCGTTGATTGTTCAACGAGAGCGAGCTAATAATCCACAATTGGAACCCCTTCCTCGCTTCGTTCGCCCCTCTCACCCGACACGAGAGGTGTTGGCAATTGTGTAGGCGGGGTGGTTTCCATAGCTTACTTATGTGATGTTGTTGGTGTCCTACCAGCCGCCTCGACACGAAGAAGAATCTTAGGCCACAACAGCATCCAACCCTTGCATTATCCAAGCTGCATTGGGTTCTCACTACTAGGAAAAGGCTTATAGGTGAACCCTAATTAGTGGGGGAGCAATGGGCTACACACCGCAACTACTTTTGAAAAGAAGAAGCGGCGGGTACGAAAACCCGTCGGACACAGCTAGGAGCACACCTGTGGCGGGCAGCTACGTAACCCGCCACACGTGAAAACTCGTGCATGGTACTTATCTGCTTAACTTGGCTGTGAAAGGCGGCAAAGGACGCCTGCCACAAGCAGATGACCTAGTAGTGGCGAGCATGGCAAGTTACCCACCACTATATATTTTTGCTTAATGTCCAAACTTAGCAGATTATAGTTGTGGCGTGGAGAAAGAAGCACAAAGTAGACGCAGGCCCGGCCCTGAGGGGGGCGAAAGGGGCAGCTGCCCCGGGCCCCTGAAATCAAAGGGGCCCCCGATTAGTGCTCAACTCTATACTGGAAAGGCTCAAAATAGCAGTAGGAAACATTTCTCAAAAGAAAAAAAGCAGTAGCAAACGACGCACAACGTAGGCCCTACCCACACGTCGACCTCCTACAACTGCTCCGCTTGATCTACGGTAGTGTGCGGTGGCGTCCCTATGGTTTATATCAACTGTTGCTGCGGATGCGCGTTGGCCGGCCGCAGCCGCCGGTCGGGTACTCGCCGTCGTGTCCGGGATGCAGGTATATGGAGGCTCCAACAGCTCCTCTAACTGAGGAACCCTAGAACATGTGAACATGTGCATCTTCCGGCCGGACAAGGTGAATACGTAGAGACTAGTCATCCTGAGCGTCGCCCTGTCCAGGATGGATCCAGATCAAGGTCCTGGTCCGGATCAGGTTGCCCATGGACGTTTTGAAAGTTCTGCACGGGCTCGGATGAGTACTACATCTGACGCATCTAGGTATTTACAGTTCTTGTTCAAGGAAGGTTTCTTAGTTTTAGTTTTCTGCCTCATGAAGATAGAGCTTTGGTGTTTTTGCATATGAATTACTTTCACTTTATTTTAAAAAAGCCATTGACGAATTGTCATAAGTAACACATCCCCCTATGCTGTTAATTTTGTTGGCATATCTGGATCAGCTGCAAACACTTGCAACACAGTAAGAAGAAAACAAGACAATGATAATATCGTAAAAGAATACATATGTGAGGTTTCGATGGGATGGCGGTGACTTAACATTTTTCCCTTAGAGCATCTATTATGAAACTTAGCAAATATGACCCTTTAAATGTCCGTGGACATGCTCGATCAGTGATCGGACGTGGCCGTCTTGACCCTCTAAACTTTTTTTACCGAACAGTGACCGAAAAAGACGTTTAAGTCATTTGAAAAGGATATAAGGGGTCCAGCTGCAGATGCTACGAAACACAAATTATGTCTACACTAGGGGCCCATGAATTCTAGCTTCTCCCCGTGCCCCCAAAATCTCAGGACCGGCCCTGAGTAGACGTACTTTAATTATCAGTTGCGGGATATTGCTCTTGCTCGCCACAAAATATTTTTCCAACGCGGGATGCTATCCACGTCACTTGCGGGTGGCACACTTTGTGCAGTGCCCTCCACTGATAAGATTTTGTATAGTGTATGCCTCCTTCTTGAGAAGTGGCCTGATCCCCTCTACACATTTTATATTTCCTCTACCGTGACGCCCTCTTCCTCTTCCTCCGACTCCTCTCAAAATTGGTCATCCGCTACATATCTCTCTTCCCGATTCCATTTGATCGATTAGAGATAGACGAGGAGACACGTTGTAGGTGAGAATTCATTTCTGAATTCAACATCGTGTGTATGTACGTGTGAGCATGCATGGATACATGATTGTTTGTGTGTGGCATGACAAACGTGTCGGGAGATTGAATTTTTGGTTGCTTGTTGAAAAATTTCAGGTAATACAAATGAGTGCCAAATATCATTAAAATTTTGATTAATTTCCATTTCGTCTACTTGGTGTCACTGGATATGTCCATTTTTAGCAAAGGTCTTGCCAATTTTCTTTATTTTCCATATTCTAAGATCAAAGAGTAATCTATTATGTTATGTGCGTATGTTGTAGGTTTGGGCGTTGAATGATGGATCGTAGTTGGATGTACTCCATACCACAGGCATCCAATGATTTTGTTAATGGAGTTCTTACAATTTGCGAAGGATCATGTTAGGAAAAGGAATTTGAAGAAAATAAGTTGTCATGCGTTATTTGCGAGAATGATGTTATGTACGCAATTGAATCGGGAGAGTTGCATAAGCACTTGTTGGCTAATGGTTTCATGTGTGGTTATTCGACATGGACAAGTCATGATGAGGATGGGATGTCATGTGAAGGAGCGGAACATGACGAGGAACAAAAATGGGTGATAGATGGACATGATTAACAATCTAACGGTGATGAATACAACAAGTCCAGGGAAGTTATTGTGTACTTTGTTCAAAGAATTCCCTCCCCCACTCGTGCAGCCACCGCCACCGCCACCATTAACCTCTTCTCGACTACGTGCTCAGCTCCTTAGCCGCCACCAAAGGCGCTGTTGCGTGCTCGCCTGTCGCCGCCGCCGCTGTCGTTGTGCTGCTGCCGCACGTAGTAGACCTCACCTTGCCGACATGCTCGCCTCCTGCGGTGTCGGCCCCCAAATATCTTCAGCACCAACGCCGGCGTGCCCACTGTACTCTAACACCACCGCCGCCGACGAGCCATCTCCCACATAGGTACATAGATATTACGGTTAATCCCATCTGCTTCAAGTAACATGAAACAAGGTGTTCGATGAAATGTCTACCCTAGTTTATTTGCAGGAATTAATATGAGTGCCAATGTTCTGACGAAACATTGATTAATTTCCATTTTTTCTAATTTCTAGCAATCAATATGCCTTTAGCAAAGATCAGGCCAAAATTTCTAACTCTTTGCCAATTTTCCATTTCGAGAATGGATCCCCATGTCGGAGCATCATATCAAGATGAACTCACCAACAACCATAACGTTTAGATGGGTACCCCCGACGTGGATATGAGCGAGGACCATCTTGAGCCAAACTGGTGGGACTTCATCTAGAACCCCGCAAGCAACAAGAGCACGCGTAAGTCTAGGCAACCGAACAAGCTTCATGAAGGTATCATTATAATAACCGCAGCTGGCCCAACAGGAGAACCCGTCACCCTAGTTGACCCATCAAAGACATATAGTAAAATGCTAGGTTGGATCTTGAGAGTAAATGTCACGGTCGATTGCAAGGATATCGACACACATAACGAGAAGCTACTCGAAGTGTTAAACCAGAGTTATACATTTTCGTCTGACTCTAAGAAAAAGAAAAAAGAGTATGCCCTATCGAAATGGCCCAAAATGTTTAGGGACTGGAAGAGCACGGCCCGTTGGAATCTCGTGGGTAAGGGTTTCGAGACAGTTAAGCGGCTCAATCCAACTTTGGATCACGAAGAATGGACGAAATTTTGTGGATCATCGAGAAGCGAGTCAAGAAAGGAGGTAAGCGACCATTTCCATAATTAATGAAAAAATCTTCTTGGTAACCACTGCCTGGGCCTGGTTCTTACAAAGCTGCAATACCCAAGTGCGAGAAGGAGGCTGCGAACTTTGAAGCTGCGGGAAAACCACCCCCATTATTGGAACATTGAGATCGTATGTGTCCCTTCCATCTCCTGAGGGCCGTGCAGTTTTAGACCAAGAAACTAAGGAATTTGTCCTCCCAATGGTGCAACTTCGCTTGACGGAGGAGATCCTGGTGGTAACATCACGTAAGCTAATAATTTAGTAAATACTAAAACTATTATTATACTAATCGTGTACCAGAACTTTTTTGTAGAGAAAAATGAAGAAGGAATTTGGGCCCGGTCATGATGAATCTCTATACGGCTATAGGTATGAAGATCATCTTACACGGGATGTGAATGAGGGATTTAGGGCTGACAAGACGCCCAATACTGAGAATATATTGCACGCCTATCCCCAGACCAAAGAGTTAAAAAATATAAAAGGAAAATAGGTTTGAAGACAAGATCGACGCCAAAGTAGATGCAAAAGTAGTTGCAACAATTGAAACAAAGTTAGCTGAAATATTCCTGTGTGGCCATGAGTATCATCTGTATAGTACCACCCAACAGTCACGAGCACCACTTGATATTTCATGATGGCTTCTAGTCAGAGTGAATGGCGTGCCAGCGAAGGTTGCCAAGGAGAAAATAATTCCATTTACATATTGTTCTTGGATGATGCACGGGGACATCCTACCACTGCACATGACGAGGGTGCTAGTCGGGTATGTAATGCGGGGCTTCTAAAACTATTTGTTGCCTCACCCCCTGATGAAGGCATCACTATGTTAGGACAAGTCACGCGGGGGTACCTGCTTTAGTGGCCACTCAGGGATATAGAGGAGATTAGTCCACACGGACTCTCATGTAATGACTGGGATCCCGCCTTCACAAACCTTGAAACTATTTTCAACCCTGAGAGCAATGGGGAGAACATAGGCAATGATATTCCGTAATCAGTTCGGAAAAATCTACGTGTTGATTGCGGACCATCCGCATAAAAGCAAGTTGTGCCAATTGTCTTCCTTGAAGGTCATCAACGGAATCAGTATAAGCCCGGTGAACCGTTGCTATCGGACTCTACGTTGATGACCCTCTCGACATATCTTAATGTCCTACAAGAGGACGTGGTACGTAGATCAAAAGAAGGTCAACAAGCTTACAGGGCCAAGGTTCTACAAGGTTATACTTTTGTCCTTCAGTTTTTGGTCAATATAATTGATCTACCATTTAATGAGGTGATCTATGCGAATATATTCTATGTGAGTGCACTCTCCCCGGAGTTAATGAGGCTTTGGGCACATCATCCAGCTTTAAACCCCCCACTCGGGCATAGTAAAGTGTCTTTACTTGATCCTTTTTACATGCATTGCCACAACCTGGAATCGGTAATTAGCCAGGAGCTCATCTCGTGCTACCTATTCCCGTGCTTTATTACAACTCATCCTCAAAAGGACACCTTTTTGTTGCCATACCGCAGCAGGTAAATTCTTAAATTCATTCATTTATTATGAAACACACATATAGTTGACCTTCTAGTTTGATCTCATTCATGCTAATTTCTTTGTATATTGCACATCGAACGACATTGGATTGTAATCACGCTATTGCCGACACAGGGCTTGGCATATTTCTTCCATTCGAAGAGTGACCCTCAGAAGCAATGGACTAAATTGAAGGAGGTTCTTAATATTTCTCTACGCAAGTGTAAGAGCTTCAACAACAAGGTAACACAATATTCATATTTCAGGTTCAGGACTAGTGCTTGTTGCAGAACCAAATGCCATAACCTCCCATATGTCCGACTACTTTGCCATGTGTGTTATGAACGACTATTTGAAGAGAAGTCAATATTTGCAAAATCATAGCAAGATCATCAAGTGGTCTGAGGAGATGGAGAAAGACATTGACATAGGGGAATTATTATGTCAGCCTAAGTGCATCCAAAAGGTGTTGACATAGAGTCGCATGAGGAATGACTTCACCGAGTCGAAGACACATTTTTGTTATCGATTGCCAGCGAGTAGCGTACTCGAGAATTTTTTTCAAAACAACTTCATAAACTATTGAGAGACACATGTTTTTCTCCGGCACTTTTTATAATCAACTAATTTGCTTCACTATTACTCCTATTTATTATGGTGACGTTGTAATAATTAATGTTTTTTCCAGCACTTCTTATATTCAACTCCTTTGCTTCACTATTACTCTTATTCAAGACTATTTGAATGATGAGACAACATTCTATATTTATATTGCAATGTCATCATTCAGTGTGAAATACCACCTCATTAAAATGCTGCCACGATAGCAAGAAATGTTGTTGTGGTAGCAATTCTTCTCTATTAGTACACCATTACCAGTGGCGGGCGGAGAAATCAGTTGTGGCGGGCTGTACGCGCCACCGGACACTTACAATGGTAGTAACACTAGTAGGCACAGATATTAGTTTTCGCGGGTAAGGAGCAGTGCCCGCCATTGCAGTGCGCCCATGAGTGGCGGGCGGGTACCCACCACTGTTGCCATAGTAGCAGTAGGAGGAGGTCGGTGGCGAGTGTCTATGGGAACCTTGCTCGCCGTTGCTGACCATTTCCCAGTCGCCATTGCTAGGCATTCTTGTAGTATTGTCTTGTCCTCCTCTCCCCTGAGTCGTACCGGAGGAGCCAAATCCTCGTGGCCCGCTTGGACACTCATCAAGGAAACACATGAAGGTGCTAACGGGCATCGGCTGGCCATAGAATGAGCGTTCCAAGGGCTTCTGTATCTCTGGCTTTCCCACGTCCAACTTCTGGTCGTTGATCATGTACAATATAGTGCATGGGGTTTCGTTGGGTTGCGAAGATATGACTGTGATGTTAAAAAAATTGAAAGGAAACAGAAAAGGAAGATTATAGTTATGTTGGTGCGCCGTGTAATTACCGTGAGGGTGTCGAGCTCATCCAAAGTTGAAGCCCCGCCTAGCGCGCGAGAGACGGAGGACGGGTTGCAATGAGAGGCTGATGGAGGAAGCTCGTAGGCGGGAGCATGTCTGATTGCGAGAACAGACACTGGTGCGATTTTCACCGTGTTGCTCCCAACGAAGCTGGGACAGGGAAAATTGGCTGCTGTTTTGCCTGGATTTCTGTTTGACCAATCGATAATAGTAGGAATCAAGGTAATAATCGAAGCTACGAAATCACTTCGGCATGCAGCTAAATATGCACTAATTGTGTGTTATACCTTCTCATCCGTGGTTACTTTCTCGACCTCAGCTCGTTTTTTCTTGACCTCATCTCGTTTTTTCTCAACCTCAGCTCCTTTTTTCTCGACCCCAAGATTCACCTTCTTGTCGATGTTAACCAGGCTAAACTTCCTTCTCTGCCTTTTGGTCTCTAGGTCTGGGTGATAGTAGTACTTCCACATGACATCATCTCTAACACGGTGCACACGTCCATACTGCGGCCAATTGGCTTCCGGGATGCCCTTGAGTATGTTCAAGGCCCAATTGATAGGGGTGTCCCACATGCCCCCCCCCCCCAATGACTAAAACGATGAGTCGCTTTCAGCCGGAAGCTTGTTGTGTTGCTCTTTCTGCAAAAGAAACGTGAACCGTTTACAAATATTACTACAACGTGTAGTCGACTTGGTGAGAAGCTAATATAAGGTGGGAAAATTATAATTCCTAGTAATCTCATCAATTTCCTTGTGGGCACGTCTGTGTATATAAACTTTGTTATTTTGTCCCACTTGTACCAGGCCCTTATGAAGTCACACTCATGTCGGTCAGTAGACTCCTCCAAGGGGTGTGGGATCCCTGCGGCTACAAGTTCCGGGTCCTCCTTATCTCATATGGGCCTCTTGCCAATGTAACCACGGATTCTGAGCTCGTGTTTTCCCATGTTCCTTTCCTAAAGCCCCTTGAATTTCTTGGATTTAATCTTGGCTTCTTTGATAGCGCAAGTATCCTTGACTTTTTCGTACTCGTTTTCCAAAAGTATCAGTTTCTCCGCAAAAATCTTGGAGTAAGGTTGTTCATCGTTAATCGATCGTTTCACCCTCAATTTCCAGGCAGACAATGCGTTGTTGAACAGTCACACCCTCTATTTTTCCTTACTTCGCTAAGTTAACGTAGCTCAAAAAATTGGACCAATTAATTTTTTTGAGTACTTTTGATGCTTGACTTTATTGATGTTTGCTTGCTTGCTTGACTTGATTGATGTTTGCTTGCTTGCTTGAGTATGATTTAAGTCACAAAAGTTCCATTACTCACAAGGCTCATCTCCTTTATCCAAATCCTTGCCCAGTGACCATACCATGTTTATAGGACTTCAAACTATTTTTTACAAAATATTACCCAAAAGCATTTATTTGATTTAAGCTTTCAAAAACCCCTAAATTGAGATTTTGCACTACAAGTCCTCAAATTAGGGGAGGTGTTTAGCCCCAAATATTTAATTTTGATCCCATTATAAAAAATACTTCCCAAAAAACAATATTATTATTTTGAAAGTTATTTCCCAATTTTACTTAAATACCTTTTTTGAGGCCACAAATGGTCTTTTATAGGGGAAAATTATTTTATTGCTTCAAAAATATTTGAGAACATTTAGGGAAACTCACTGGACATATATTTCCTTATATAAGAGTTTCAACACATGGTCATGTTGAAAATATTGGACAGAACACTCCAAAACCCTTTCTGTTCATTTCAAGTATTTGAATCCAGCGGAGTGTCCCGCGCAATTGCGCGGCTAGATATGTGCTTCTATGCGTGGAGTTGTTCCAACTTTTCATAAAATACTTGCTGGTACCAGAATATATGCTCTAAATGGTTTCTCTATATATAGTTAAGCACACTGGTAATACCTTTTCATCCTTATTAGTACAACCTGCCTCTCAAAAATAAGAACATTTTTTACACTATGATAGTGACACAATGATAATGTAAAGAAGGCTCTTTTATTTTGTCGCGGAGGAAGTAGATTCTAAACAAAATTTTCGCTATTAGAATTTATTCTGAAAACCTGTTATTTGCACCAGCTATTTTTATGTTATACACCTACAAATTAATAATTTCACTTTAAGTTGAATAATGTGCAAAATCTCTTAATTTCACTTAAAACATATTTTAATTTTTCTAAAGATAATTGTGTACATTTTTTCTAAGAGAACATGTGTACTTATCTTTTACTAAAACATTTTCTAGCTTTCAACTTATATTTCACATAATTGTTCATCAAGTTTCTCGTACAAATAAACATATATATTTATCAGTTGTCGTAAATTTATTCTGGAATATAGCAATAATATTTTTATTAAAAACTTCACGTGTAAAATTACTAATACAGTTATTTATGCAAAAGTGAATTTATGAAAAATATAATTATTGGAAATCTTAAAACCATTGTCACACGTCCGACTTCACTCTCTTACCTAAGAATTAGATTAGGTGAAAATATGGCGTACGTATATCAAATTTATGTACCTGATGAGATCATCGCATGCAATGCTACTCCTACTATTTTACTAATCCGATTCTTTTATCCGGATTGAATTTCTGCAGCATTTTTTCACATCGAATGACGTTCTGTAGCTTTTGAGTTTGGAAACGCATGCACTAATCTGTACGTCTTTTATAGGACGCGTACATTGCTTTTAACGTTAGATTTTTTAACTTAATTAGTTGTAAAAAAGAACAATGCCTGGGACGACATTTTTTTATAGTAAATTCACCAAATGCTGAAATTACCACCATGTAGAAAAACAATCACTACCCGCAAAAAAGAATCACTAAATCGTACATTTGCTATATGTTAAAATTTACCAAACACTTATTTAGAAGACACAATCATGTTGCGTGCCTCCACTGAAGATGCAATGCTGCCCAAGCAAATACTCAAACAACCATTGTAAACATCATTATTTTTAATGCCTTTGGTTTCCTTTTGTTGACCGGGGTTGCTGTGTAGTCTCTCTGTTTTCCATACTTAGAGCAACTCTAGCAGATCCCGCATCCCGCCTCGATCCAAAAAATAACCGTCAAAATGCGGGTCGGGCGGAAAAACCTGTCCGATCAGACCCCGCATCCCGATCCGGCCCACAAATATTTTTTCGGGGCGCGGCAAAATCTCGGACCCCAACCCGCGTATTCGCGGGTTTCCCCCTCGCCGTTGCGGTGCCTTGCATATAAGCGGAAGCGGTTGGTGGAAGGGACATTTCAACCCGCGCGTGATGTGAAAAAGCGAATATGTTTTTTTACGGATCCGTTATGCAGGGTCTGCATCCGCGACAGTGCTGACCGGCCCGCAAAGACTTTTTCCATAAACTGCAAACACGTTTTGCGGACCGGACGGATATGGGGTCTGCTAGAGTTGCTCTTAGTGGTATGGTGCCGCAGTATGGCTTGGATATGCAAGTGGCCTAATTGAGAGATGAGCATGTGTATGTGGTTGACCAAATTCAATTGATACGAGACGCTAATTTTCAATAGTTGATGACATTGTTTACAAGTAGAGACGTTGGCAAGCATGCTGTTTTTTATTTCAACGTGCATGTAGTCCGTAATGGATTTCTACCAAATTTTTGTTTTTTTTGAACCTACTCCACCTTTGTTAATACTCCCTTCGTTTTTAAATATAAGTTTTTTTTAAAGGTTTCATTAATGGACTATATACGGAGCAAAATGAGTGAATCTACATTCTAAAGTATGTCTATATACATCCGTATGTAGTCCTCTAGTGAAACGTTTTAAAAGACTTATATTTAGGAACGGAAGGAGTAGATGTTGGCATGCATGTATGTGTTTTTTTTAATGGGTATGTATGCATACAGTGTCTATCCTAGATGTCTCTGGAGTCTTTAATATCTTCCTACTCATGTCTGGAGACCGTCCTGGCAAAGTCGTGGCTGATGCAAACTCGTTAACCGTACGTGTGAGATATTAGACGACAGATTTCACAAATCTTCGTTATTAAAAATACTTATTATTTAGAGCTGTAAATCTTCATCGTTCATTTTCTACTGTCTTAATAATATAATTGATTTATGATGAATAAAATAATATTACTTTTACTTGACTGTTGTAACTTTTTATAGGAATGCTCTTAAATATTTCTGGTTCATTTGATCTCAGTATATTCCTCGTAA
Source organism: Hordeum vulgare subsp. vulgare (assembly GCF_904849725.1). NCBI lineage: Eukaryota > Viridiplantae > Streptophyta > Magnoliopsida > Poales > Poaceae > Hordeum > Hordeum vulgare. The sequence goes on along the minus strand of NC_058524.1, from coordinate 344,809,790 downwards.
ATTAAGTGGCTTAATCCCCTTTTATTGATTTATATTAGTTCGGTTCGTAAATTCTTTTGTAGAATATATGCTCTCGTATATTCATTTTTTTAGGTCATCACTATTTTGTTAGTCAATTTGAGTGTCTCAAATCCACACAAAAAAGAGTGTATCAAGTACACCCAAATGCCCAAGCAAACCCCTAGTATTCGCTACGCTTAATAATTTTCCCTGCATTCCTAAATATAAGACTTTTAAAAGAATTTATTATAGAATACATATGAATGTATATAGATATATTTTAAAGTGTAGGTCCATTCATTTTGTTCTGTATGTAGTCTATAGTAAAATTTTAAAAGGTCTTATATTTAGAAACAGATGGAGTATAATGTATCTTGTGACCCAACAACATGCAGGTAACTGATTTTCTCTGTTTTCATTTTTTCTCCTTCTGCCCTAATAATTATGCATGGGGCCGATCCAAATCTATACCTAATAATAAAGCGGCTATTGCTTTCGTCGGAAAACCCACCATGACATTTTTTTAAAAAGCTCCTGTAATTTTTGTTATTCAATCCGCGCTCCATCATTTATCTGCAACGCAAAAGGAAAAAATGATTCGCTGCAAAGATTATACCCGTACGCATCGCCTCCTCCCGTCGACCCTGGGCCACCCTGGCCTGTGCCCAGGTCGCCGCCACACCACTCGCCGCCGCGGCCGACCTCAACCGCCATCGTTGCCGATCTCAACCCACCCGCCTCCGCGGCTGTACCTCTCCCCGCTCACTGCCCCCGTTGCGGCGCTCAAGCGCATCGCGTTGACCCTGGTCCACCCTGGCCTGTGCCCAGGCCACTGCCACAGCACTCGTCGCCGTGGCCGACCTCAACCACCACTGTTGTCGATCTCAACCCACCTGCCTCCGCGGTCGTACCTCTGCCCGTTTGCTGCCCCTGTTTTGGCGCTCGAGCACAGCTTCTGGATCAAATCAACGCGACAGCTACAGCGACTTGGGATGATGCGTCTGCTCGTTGCAGAACGGCGGCGGCGCGCGGATAAGGCGCGGCAGAGCGAAGTACTTGCAGGTGGAGGCGGGCCTCCATGGCTCACACGGGGAACTCCGAGGTTATGGCGCGGCAACGACGACTCCTTATGGCCAGATAGAGGCGCCTAACCCTTGCTCCCCTCATCGTATCCCCTCCTCCGGCAGGAACTCATCATCTGGTGAGATCCCCTCCCCATGCCTCCAACCGTGTGCGAAGCACCGGCAATAAATTTTGTTTTGTGGGAATTTGTTTGCTGATGAATGAATGTATTGAATGTAAGATTGCATTGATGTAGAGAGAGAGAATGGAACACAACCTTCAGTTTGTCATCTGATCCCACATTCTCTATCCCATGAGTGAAATAAGATAACAGTCCATTGATCAATTCACGTAGCCTCTTTGTTTTGCTTTGCTTGTCCCGCTCGATTTCTCATCATGGTGGAATTAACAATGAATGGGTTGATTTCTCAACAAAATAGGATAGGACTGACTACATTAGTTAGTTAGCTTATTATTCTAATAAATCAAAATAATTATAAAAAGATTAAAAGTGTGTGGTATTTTTTTCTCCCGTTTGCAACTCACGGGCCTTCTATAGACGGGTTAGTTGATTCCTACTCCGGATAGGGTAGGAACTCATCTTTCGATATTCACTTTTTTCCATGTGGATTCTGATTGCCTTTTTTTATCGCGAGGGCTCCTATTGCCTTGGTTTCTATATGGAATATTTTTGTGGATATTTTGATTGCCTTTTTTCCGGGTGAATTCCGATTGGTTATTAATAGAGATGTAAATCTTTTTCTTTACATCACGCACATGTTGTATTTCTGCAATCGTGGCCTCCTGGGTTTCTATATCACGTGTAATCGTGATGTCTATGTATTGTTTTTTTTCTTTGGACTTGGTTCCTTTAAATCCAAGCCGTTTCTTTTTATGTGCTTAATCCGAGCCGTTACTTTCCTTCTGTTTTAATTATATAACAGATATTTCTATAAGAAATATTCTAAATAAATTCCAAGTAAATTCTAGAATGTCACACATGACATATATGTGATGATCTTGTCAAATTTCATCTCAATCCAAGTTGATGTGATACATAAAAATATTATAAAACCCTCTCTGTCCACAACGAAATTTGAGCAACTCTACATTGTCAAGTTTTTTCTTTTTCTCCATTTTTGTGGCCATGTTCCAATCGCGTAATTATGCTTCCACACCAAGTGGTGCATCAAGGAAAACAGATGCACTTGTCCTAATCCCCTCAAAACAACTTCTACTCATTTCTAGAATTAGGAATATTTGCATTGTCAAGTTTCTTAAATTAATCCCAAACAATTTAGGCATGGTATACTCCTCAAATAAGGCCACCACACGAAGTGGTGCATTAGCGGGAATTGATTTGCATGGATAGATCTAGAGAAAACCCTTTTTGCCCTTTAATATGGTTTACCAAGTTTGTTTTGTCAACTTTCATGAAATAATCTTAAATTTGGTGATCAGGGCCATTTGGTGTTTACCATTTACCCTTGGTAAATCTGAGAACCGTTGTATACCCTAGATACCCTAGGACAGCATCAAACACCTTCAGCCATATGCTTATGGACAAGCAAATTTGATCCAAAAAGATTTCCCTTGCCTCCAACTTTTTTCCACACTATTCTCTAACCCTGTTTTGCCTATAGTAACTTCTCCATAGCCACAACTCATTTATTTGTGGTTAACTACCTCACTTACCCTTTCTTTTTACCATGGTAGCACCTCTACTTCATTTCTTCTTCCATTCTGTTCAAGCAAATGCCCCCAAACTCTACCACAACTCCATTTGCAGGATAATGCATCTCTTCAAATCCAAAGATGGCATGCTTATGTGGAAAATATGAGCAAATTATCCTAAACTAGTTTATGGTAGTAATAGAACCTTTGAACTACAAGCACCATAAAGATTGATTTGCCTAAGTTTAAACTTGGTGGACATATAGTCCTTCCATATCTAGGGCACCTAGCCATCTTTTTACCCCTTGGCTCCTCAGTAAAATCCCTCTCGATGAGCCCCAAGTTTGCTGCTGCAAACTTACACTAAGTGAAAAGTACATCTACCCAACTCTATTTCCTTTGACACTTTACCAGAGCACTCAAGCATCCGTGCCTTGCACGCCAGACATCATTGGCCCACAAAAAGGTTACCTTGGACATGAATTGGCATGGTGACCACGCCATTGGCATGCAAAAGAGATACTCTGTCGTCAGGCATGTCCTTTAGCTCGCATCCGGTTACGGCAGGGTGCCCACGCACTCTAGGGGACCCTCCTTGATGTCGCACGCCCCTTCCCGACGCCAAGAAGCCACCAAGATGGATCTAGCACGCGTGCTCATCGGGCCCGAAGAGCATCCGAGGCCACCCGAGATCCCCTCAGTCACCCACTCTATTTCGGCCTTTCCCCGCGCATCCCTAATGCTCCTCCTTCATCCCAGCTGCCTCCCTAACCACTCCCAGCTCTCCTCGCGCCGTGTCCCTTTGACAAAGGCCATAGATGCCGCCGTACGGCTCTTCTTAAATTAGGACTCCCATGTGCCGCTCCCTCCCTCCTAACCATGGCAGAAGACACCTACAAGCCACCCCTCAACCCCATCCCTGCTCCCCTTTAACATGGCACCACAATTTTCAGAGCTGGCAGTCACCTCCATGGCCAATAGTCCCTTGCTGCTGCGTTCCTTGCCAGTTGGCGTGATGCACCGGGATGGATGTGTCTTGCAGTCCCGAATGCTCCTGTGGCCGGCTCGCCCAAAGCGCTGGTTGGTGGCACCGGCGGGCGTCGCCAATGCTCCCTGCTCCTCCCCTGTTCGAGCGAGAGGAGGTAGACGAAGCTACAAGTAGGGTCCCACCGGTCGGACTATAATCCAAGGCCAAGCCACTGACGGGTGGGCATTGGCCTTTTTTTAAGTGGAAGGGCCACTGATCGGCTGTTGCCTCCCTGCAGAGGATGCCCCTGCTCCTCAGAGTACACCTTCATCTTCGCCCCAGCCTCCAGGCTGAGCCACTAGGACGGTCCATCTCCTATTCCACGCCCGATGCACTGTTTTAACCTTTTGGGTAAGGATTCTTTTCCTTTTTCTTTTCAAAGGAGGAAAATAATTCATAACTAATTCATATGATATCCAAAAATGATGATTCAAATATCTATATCTTCCTAAAAATACAACCTATGTTTCGGAACTACTCCCAAGATTTTTCACCATAACATTTTGCCATGTTCAAATTTAAATTTGTATTTGAACTAATAGGGGCACTTTGTGAAATTCCTAGAGGATTCAAATCAACTCCAAATGGAGTGATTAAAGTTTCCACACACTCTAAAAGTCATGCACTATTTATCTAGGAAATTTTAGTTGGATCAAATAAATATCACATTTCCTATTTATTCCATCTTACTAAATCCCTAGGAAATTCATCCCAACTCCAAATACAATGAAACCATTTCCAAAAGTCTTCTAAAATCATGCCCTAATAAATGAGTGCCTCCATTCATTTTCGAGAAAATATTTTTTGTTGAATTCTTGTAGGTCCACTAATCCCTCCATTTTCATCTTTAGGAAATCCTTTTTATTCCAGATCCATTGAAATCCTTTTGGCTACTCTTCTTATAGCCATAGGTGTCCTGTAAAAATAAAACTCCTGTTTGTAGAGCAATTTTGTTTCTCTAGTTGATTGTGTGGCTTATTGTGGGTGTTTCCCCCGATAGTTGACGAAGTATATGATGTGCTCGAAGTTCGACAAGAAGTTCAGAAGGCCTCGAAAACTCTGCTGAGCTAGGCATGCAGCCCTTTGACCATGACTTGAAACCTTTTTATGCATGTCATATGGCATTTTACTTCATTGCATTTGAATCATGTTGAATCAGTGACCACCTTGGTGGGTTGTCACCGATAAATCCTCGTTGATACTTGCACTTGAGCATGACCCTACCTTCCTATGATGGTTGTGTAGGTGGGATATTGATAGGATGCTAAGTAGTTGATTTGCAAATGGGATGGGAATATGCATGGTGACAGAAAATGAAATGATTTCAAAGACTTTTTGAAAACCCCGTCGGGTGCCACTAATGCCTAAGGGAGATGATATTGAGATAGTTGACCACTTGAGAAGGAAGTGGTGTACCGATGCAAGTGAGTGTGTTGTTTTCAAAAAAGGATTGGTTTAAGTTGCGACGTTAGTCTAACCATACATGTGTGACCACGATACCACTATATGGGACGGGGTTTTGTTGATTACTTTGGTCGATGCTAGCAGAGAGCCCGCATTACTAGTGGTGGGAGTGGCATGGTCACTCTTGATATGGCGTCGTGCCAAGAAGTGCGACGATGGGCTGTTTTTATAGACACTGGGCACACCATTGCGTGCCCTCATGGATGGTATGATCTTGAGCGAGGCTTATATGATGTACATCAGGAGGGATGTCACAGATGAGTGGACTCTTTGTTTAGTGTCGCTAGGGGAAAGGCATTATTCAGGTTCTTACCTCGGGTATGTAATATACCGCGAGTCGAGGATGACAGTAAAGTTCCCCGAGTTTTGTGGGTACAGTGCGCAAACCTCTCTAGAGTGTAAAAACATTTGGATAGACGTGTCCGCGGTCAAGGACAGTTGGATGGCCACGCTTGGGCTACGTCCTTTGTTTACAAGCTTGGTGTGTGTTTGAGAGAAAGATGACACTTGAGCTAAGTCAGATGACCTGACATGATGAATGAACATGAGATGTTCAACCCCGGCTTATGATGATATCTATAACTTGTTCATATGGATATATGCAAATTGCTGATGGATGCTTTTACAAGTTGATTGATCATAACATTGCACTCAAAACCTGCTTTCTGCAATTTACCTATTAGTGATATATCATGCACTATTATTGCCTTGTTCGAACATGGGTTGCTTGGGAATACATTCAAAGTAATCATTGGCTTGCCACTTGTTCTTTTTTTGGCCATACATGAGAGAACAGGAAATGATGAAGATTACCTTCCGAGTGAGAATGCATGTGGGTTTAAGGCATATGGCATGGGTTCACGCTATAGATGAAGGCTTTCCTCTAGAAATATATGAAAACTTGGCCATGAAGGCCATATTTGAGTAAAACGGTACGTAAAAGATGTAAGATGCTTGTTATTTAGTTTATGTGTATTCAGTGAGCATTGATCACTGGGATCACTTTCCACGTACATTCGGTCACCACGACTTATGAGTCAGGGTCCCCACAAAGCTAGTATGATAGCCATCCTGACTGTAGGAAGCCCTTAGTTAGCATGGGCATTAGTTAGGGCAGACTATTTTTCTGGACCCTTCAAAATCACTTACAAAACCTATATATTTCTCGCCTCTTCTAAATCTTCAAAGGAAGCAAAGGTTTTTGCCTTAGCACTTCCTCCCTTACTCTCTTGACTCCCCTCGTCTGCCTTTTCAAAACATGCAAACAGTTTCTAGCACCCTTATGCCCGTGACCACGGGATTCTTAAAATTGTAGTGGGTAACTTCAAGGGAAGTGACATTGCCAACCACCCATATATCTGGAAGACAAGGTTTGCAATGCTACAAAAGGACGACACCAAGAGACGCTACCTTCTCGAGGAATGAGGATATCAAGACTCTGAAGATGTTGACACCCTCAACACTACCCCAAGTGATGCAACCTTGCTCTACGATGATCAGGACATAACATACGTAAGATCATGATATGCATGCCTAGTAAAGAGACCATGTACTTATCATTGTTGTGTCGGCAAGCGCCAGTCGACGGGAACCTTGCCATTTGGTGCTCCTCAACATAGTGAGCAGGAAAACATTTCTCTTCATTCCCCGCTCTTGGTGTCGATGTTGCCATCATCATAACCAATATGTCAGAACTCTAGCATGACTTGTCCATGTCATTGCATAAAGGATTGTCCACTTGCAGCTCTAGACTCCTTAGAAGACAAGAACACATTGGCAGGATTACGAAGACACCAGAAGACCCTGTCAACGACAGCCATGAGGAACCACCTTCATCGGTAGCTCACGAGATGAGGAGTCATCAAGGACTATTTCCAGATCAACCTGGATCATTTCAATGAACAACTACGAGGGACATAGCAATACCCGAGGAAGGCCGAGAAGACTGAATTTTTTCTCTCCAAGACTCGAAGGCAACACGACTTTTGAGTCTGATAACTTCTAGATTAGGATAGGCCATGTATCCTCTATGTGAAGTCGAGTCCGTGAAATGGTTCAAATAGAACCATGTTGTGCGTTGCTCGTTTTTTCTTGTTTGTGCTTTGGCATAAGTAGCACTTTTGCCCTAGGCAACAAGTATACGACTATATCACCTACCTCATCTTGATGTTTGTGTTTGGCCTGTCGGCGCTTGTCTGATTGCACTTGCACCATATGACCCCTTAGGCATTCCCCTCTATGCAAATTTCTCTCTCGCCTTTCTCCACAACTAAAGACCAACAAGATGATGGCTGGTATGTATCCCTTGCAACGGCGCCAGAAATAGTTGTGTCGACGGCACCAGGAATCCTTCAGCTGCGGCTACGCCTTAAGGGACTTCCTAGGCAAGTATGCAAAGGATTTCCCCCGCGGCCTTGGAGCCTTGCTTTGGTGTTCCCTCGAAGCGGAACGGGTGATGTAGCACAGCGACGGTAAGTATTTCCCTCAGTTTGAGAACCAAGGTATCAATCCGACGGAAGAGTATCTCAAGATCCTGCACAAACACAAAAAACTTGCACCCAACGCTATGAAGGGGTTGTCAATCCCTTATAGATTGTTTGCCAAGTGAGAACTGAAAGCAACAAAGTAACAAAGTAACAAAGCAAAGTAAAAGCGGAGTTGTAAACAATGGATGTGAATAGACCCGGGGGCCGTAGTGTTTACTAGTGGCTTCTCTCATGAAAGCAAGTAGACGGTGGGTGAACAAATTACTGTCGAGCAATTGATAGAACTGTGTAGAGTCGTGACTGAAAAGGACGTGGATGTCGCCTAGAGGGGGGTGAATAGGCGCTTTAAAATATTAAGGTTTAGGCTTGAACAAATGCGGAATAAAACTAATGTTTAATATGTCAAGCACAAAACCTACAAACAACTAGGCTCACCTATGTGCACCAACAACTTATGCTAAGCAAGATAAACAACTAAGTGATAGCAAGATATATTACAATAAACAATATGTCTATCACAAAGTAAAGTGCATAAGTAAAGGGTTCGGGTAAGAGATAACCGAGGCACGGGGAGACGATGATGTATCCCGAAGTTCACACCCTTGCGGATGCTAATCTCCGTTAGAGCGGTGTGGAGGCACAATGCTCCCCAAGATGCCACTAAGGCCACCGTAATCTCCTCACGCCCTCGCACAATGCAAGATGCCGTGATTCCACTAAGGGACCCTTGAGGGCGGTCACCGAACCCGTACAAATGGCAACCCTTGGGGGCGGTCACCGAACCCGTACACGTGGCAACCCTTGGGGGCGGTTACCGGTACCCGTACAAATTTCTCGGGGCAATCTCCACAACCTAATTGGAGACCCCGACGCTTCTCGGAGCTTCACTCCACAATGATTGAGCTCCGAGACACCACCAAGCTTCTAGGACGCCAAAGCATCCATGAAGAACAATATCAAGGGTACTAAGTACCAAAGGTAGTAAGCTTCTCAACTTCTCACTTCCACGTATCACCGTGGAGAACTCAAACCGATGCAACTAATGCAATGGAAAGAACACACGAAGTGGTCAAGTCCCTCACACTCAAATCCCTCCACAACAACAAAATCTATGGAGAAATATGAGAGGAAGAACAAGGAGCTCACAAAGAACTCCAAGATCAAGATCCAAGGGGTTCCCCTCACATAAAGGAGAAAGTGATTGGTGGAGATGTGGATCTAGATCTCCTCTCTCTTTTCCCTCAAGAACAAGCAAGAATCATTGGAGGGATTGAGAGTAATCAAGCTCTAAGAATGTCAACAATGGAGGTAGAACAAGAGCTCAACGGATGGATAAGGCCAAAGGGGAAGAAGACCCCCTTTATATAGTGGGGGAAAGAATCAGACCGTTACCCCCACTCTCTGCCCGAGCTCCAGCGGTACTACCGCTGGCTGTAGCGGTACTACCGCTGGCACTCCAGCGGTACTACCGCCAGCTAGCGGTACTACCGCTGGCCCCTGGTAGTGCAAAGGCACTACCACCACCAAGAAAGTCTTCGCAAAAAGGTCCGTCCACGAACAACCGCTAGGCAGGCGGTACTAAGCTCCTGGAGCGGTACTACCGCTGACCAGGGGCGGTACTACCGCCAGCCAGCGGTACTACCGCTAGGTCCAGCGGTACTACCGCTCGCCACTGAAACAGCCATAACTTTCGCATACGAGCTCCGAATCGAGCAAACCCAAGCTTGTTGGATTCAGGACGACAAGGGCTATCCAAACAGCGATGTGAGATCTCTATGAATGAAGAACCGGCAAAAACTCCAACATCGAAAACATCATAGTAGATGCATATGGATTCCGTTTTCGATGAACTCGAGCTTGTCACGAAGATGACCATAAGCTCTAAAACTCACAAAGAGAAACACCAAACAAGAACCAAGAAGTATGATGCAAGGATGCAAATGGTTTGAGCTCTCAACGAACGATACGATCAAGCTACTCACTTGAGAGCCCCCCTTGATAGAACAGCAATCTATCCTAACCAGAAAACCTATCAAGGGCAAACCTATACCTTGCACCTCGTCCTCTTGAGCTAGATGATGATGATCTTGGCTTCCTCAAGATGGACCACCTTTCTTGATTGTGTTGGCTTGATGAAGACTAGTTGATTGCTCCCCCATACTCACTATGGGTGAGCCACTCTTCAGCATATCTTCACAAGTCCATTGCCACCACAATGGACGGCAAGCTTCAAGCATGCTATCTTCGTGCTGATCCACTTGAACTTGCACATCGCAATCTTGATGACGATCACAACTTGACGTCATACTCCATGGGTTGTATGAGATCTTCCCTTTGACGCAAGCCCATGGAAACAACCTAACCCCCACATAGAACTCTCACGAAGACCATGGGTTAGTACACAAACACGTAATGGACAATGCTTACCATACCATGGGATCACTTGATCCCTCTCGGTACATCTTGTACGTTTTGTGTGTTGATCATCTTGGTTTACTCTTTGTCTGAGATCTTGATCAACCATTGATGATGATCACAACTTGACGTCATACTCCATGGGTTGTATGAGATCTTCCCTTTGACGCAAGCCCATGTAAACACACCTAACCCCCACATAGAACTCTCACGAAGACCATGGGTTAGTACACAAACACGTAATGGACAATGCTTACCATACCATGGGATCACTTGATCCCTCTCGGTACATCTTGTACGCTTTGTGTGTTGATCATCTTGATTTACTCTTTGTCTGAGATCTTGATCAACCATGTGTCTCTATGCCCATTCGTTGGATAATACCTTGAATACCATCTTGGTCATCATATAAACTCCTTGAACCCAACAGATGGACTTCAAGAAGTGCCTATGGACAAATCCATACCATGGGATCATTTGATCCCTCTCGGTACATCTTGTACGCTTTGTGTGTTGATCATCTTGATTTACTCTTTGTCTGAGATCTTGATCAACCATGTGTCTCTATGACCATTCTTTGGATAATACCTTGAATACCATCTTGGTCATCATATAAACTCCTTGAACCCAACAGATGGACTTCAAGAAGCGCCTATGGACAAATCTTATAAATGTAACTTAAGGCAACCATTAGTCCATAGGAATTGTCATCAAGTACCAAAACCACATATGGAGATATATGCTCCAACAGTGACGATATCTATGCAGTGATTATTTCTATAGGCATCACGTCTGAAACAAGTAGACCGATACTTTCTGCCTCTACTACTATTACTCCACACGTCGACCGCTATCCAGCATGCATCTAGTGTATTAAGTCCATAAGAACAGAGTAACGCCTTAAGCAAGATGACATGATGTAGAGGGACAATCTCAAACCAATGATAAAAACCCCATCTTTTTACCCTTGATGGCAACTGCTTGATGTGTGCCTTGCTGCCCCTACTGTCACTGGGAAAGGTCACCACATGGCAGAACCCAAAAGCAAGCACTTCTTCCATTGCAAGAATCATAGATCTAGTTGGCCAAACAAAACCCAAGACTCAAAGAGACTTACAAGGATATCAAATCATGCATATAAGAAATCAGCAAAGACTCAAATATATATCATAGATAATCTGATCACAAGTCCACAATTCATCGGATCTCGACAAACACACCGCCAAAGAAGATTACATCGGATAGATCTCCATGAAGATCATGGAGAACTTTGTATTGAAGATCCAAGAGAGAGAAGAAGCCATCTAGCTACTAACTACGGACCCGTAGGTATGAAGTGAACTACTCACGAGTCATTGGAGGGGCGATGATGATGATGAAGAAGCTCTCCACCCCCAAAGTCCCCACCGACAGGGTGCCGGGAAGGGTCTCCAGATGAGATCTCGCGGAAACGGAAGCTTGCGGCGGCGGAAAGGCATTGTCGAGGCTCCCTGATTTTTTGCGGAATATTTGGGAATATATAGGCGCAAGACCTAGGTCAGGGGCGGCCAGGGAGGTCACAAGCTTGCCCACCGCCGCCTCCCCCCTAGTGGTGTGGTGGGAGCTTGTGGGCTCCCTGGGGCCCACCTGGCTTGGCCCAAAGGCTCCCTGGTCTTCTTTCGTTCGGGGAAAAACATTTCGGGGTTTTTATTCCGTTTGGACTCCGTTCCAAAATCAGATCTGAAAGGAGTCAAAAACACGGAAAAAACAGGAACTGACACTTGGCACTGAATTAATAAGTTAGTCCCAAAAAAGATATAAAAAGGTACATCAAACATACAAAGAAGGCAAGATAACAGCGTGAAAACATCAAAAATTATAGATACGTTTGAGACGTATCAAGCATCCCCAAGCTTAACTCCTGCTCGTTCTCGAGTAGGGAAGTGATAAGAATGAATTTTTGATGCTTTCATGCTACCTAGCATAGGTGTCCTTTGTAATTCCTCTTATGTGACGTGAATGTTCAGATCCATTAGATTCAAAACAATAGTTTGCTATTGACGTGGAAACAATAATAATTCAAGCAAACTAGCAAAGTAATCATGAACTTTCAAAATAACAAGGCCAAAAGAAAGTTATCCCTACAAAAGCATATAGTCTAGCTATGCTCTATCATCATTGCACAACGAATTTAAATCATGCACAACCCCGGTATTGGCCAAGTAATTGTTTCACACCTTTACTTTCTCAAACATTTTCAACCCTCACGCAATACATGAGCGTGAGCCATGGTTATAGCACTATAGATGGTGTGGAATGTGGTGGAGGTTGCAAGACAAAAAAGGAGAAGATAGTCACATTAACTAGGCATATCAATGAGCTGTGGAAATGCTCATCAATAGATATTAATGTGAATGAGTAGGTATTGCCATACAAATGATGCACTAGAGCTACAAGTATGTGAAAGCTCTTAAAGAAAACTAGTGGGTGTGCATCCAACTTGCTTGCTCACGAAGACCTAAGGCAATTTTGAGAAAGCCTATCATTGGAATATACAAGCCAATTTATATAATGAGAATTTCCCACTAGCTATATGGTGGTGACAAAACGAGAGACTCTCAATCATGAAGATCATGGTGCTTAATATGCCCAAGTGTGGAAAAAGTGGTAGCATTGTCCCTTCTCTCTTTTTCTCTTTTTTTTTAATTTTATTTTGGTGGGCTCTTTGGCCTCTTTTTTATGGGATTCTTTGGCCTGTTTTATTTCTTCACATGGGACAATGCTCCATTAATTATGATCATCAAACTTTCAACTCAAAACTTAGAGTAACGATGACTCTATATGGAATGCCTTCGGTAGTGTACCGTGGCAATGATCTAGCATGGCATAGACATCAATGGAAACATCATGCTAGCTATCTTACGATCATGCAATGGCAATGTAGACGTGGTTTCACATGTCATGGTGGTAGTTGCATGGCAATATATCTCGGAATGACTTTGAAAAAGCCATAATAGATAGGTATGGTGGCTGTTTTGAGGGAGGCTAATGGTGGGTTTTGTGCACCGGCGAAAGTTGCGTGGCACTAAGAAGATAGTGATGGTGGAAGGTGAAAGTGCATCTAAACCATGGACTCAACATTAGTCATGAAGAACTCATATACTTGTTGCAAAAGTTTTATTAGTAATCGAAACAAAGCATTCAACGCATACTCCTAGGGGAAGGGTTGGTAGGTATAAACCATCGCGCGATCCCGACCGCCACGCAAAGGATTACAATCAATATACTAATCATGCTCAGACTTCATCACATAGCGGTTCACCATATGTGCATGCTACGGGAATCACTAACTTCAACACAAGTATTTCTAGATCCACAACACCTTACTAGCATGACTTTAATATTACCATAAATATAACTCAAAACTAATTGAGATGAATCAAACTTCTCTAACTATTCAATGCAGATGAAGGTGGAAGTTCTCGTATCCCTTTGGATAACTACCCCTTTTGAGACTACTTTCAAAGCATAGATCAAATACCAAGCCATGCACTGCTGCGCTCTAAAAGATATAAGTGAAGCACATAGAGCAAAAGTGTCTAGCTCAAAAGATATAAGTGAAGCACATGTGAGCTGAATTGTCTACCAAAAGATATAAGTGAAGCTCGACAAAGTCACGGTGAGTGAATGTCTCTCTCTCTAGGTGTGCATCAAGGATGATTGTGACACAACAAAAATGAAAGACTCCTACGATACAAGACGTTCCAAGCAATAACACATAACATGTGGTGAATAGAAATATAGCCCCAAGTAATGTTACGATGGATTGAAGACGAGAGAGGGGATGCCTTCCCTGGGCATCCCCAAGCTTAGGCTCTTACGGCATCCCTGAATCTCTTGGGGTGCCTTGGGCATCCCCAAGCTTGAGCTCTTGCCACTCTTTATCTTTTTGTTCATAAGAACTTCACCCAAAACTTGAAAACTTCACAACACGAAACTTAAACAGAAACTCGTGATAACATTAGTAAAAGAAAGCAAACCACCACTTCCTTAGGTACTTTAGCAAACTTAAATTCTACTTGTGCTGATGTTGGGTTACTGTACTTTCAATCTTCGATGGCCAATACCCCCCGATACTATCCATAGTTTCAGCAAAATAAGCAACCAACACAACAAAAACAGAATCTGTTAACAGCAGACCAGTCTGTAGCAATCTGTATGTTTCGTATACCTCTATTACATCAAAACTTCTTAACAATTACGACACTCTGAATAATTTGCGTAGCAATCAGCAGCAAAATGAATCAACTCAAAATCTCTTACAGAAAAAAATGAAAATTCTTTTCGTGAGCAGAAATTTTCTGTCTTTCCCAGCATGACCAAACGATCATCCTCAAGACTAATCATAACGGTTTTGCTTGGCACAAACGCAAAAAGAAACACAAAAACACAATCATAACAGAATTATGAAAGTGTGGAAAACACAAAACAGAAAGAAAAAGATAGATTCGTTGGGTTGCCTTCCAACAAGCGCTATTGTTTAACGCCCTTAGCTAGGCGTTCAATGATGCTCTCACAAAAGACAAGAATTGAAGCACAACGAGAGCATTCTAAAGCATGTGAAAATTACATCTAAGTCTAACATACTTCCTATGGATAGGCTTTTTATAGGGAAACAGATTGTCAAGACAACCAATCGCTGCCATATGCAAGGAAGAAGAAAGAGACAAGAGCAATCTCAACATCACGAGAGGTGATTTGGTAACATGAAAGTTTCTACCAAAATATTTTCCTCTCTCATAGCAATTACATGTGGGATCATATTCAAATTCAACAATATAGCTATCCCATAGGATATTCTTTTCATGATCCACATGCATGCAAAGTTGACGCTCTTCAAAAATAGTGGGATTATCAACAAATAAAGTCATGACTTCTCCAATCCCACTTTCAGTATTGTTGCAAATATCATATTCATCATGAGGTTTGAACAAATTTTCAAGATCATAAGAAAGATCATCACCACAATCATGATTATTGCAATATGTAGTGGTCATAGGAAAACTAGCATCCCCAAGCTTAGGGTTTTGCATATTTTTAGCATGATTGTCACTAATAGGATTTATAGTGAAATCATTGCAATCATGCTTTTCATCCATGAAGCCCTCGTGAATCACTTCATGAATTTCTTCCTCACAATTTTCAGATTCACGCATCTTACCCAAAACTCCAACGAAATAGTCAATTGCCCTCAACTCACTAGCAATTTGTTCCAGACGAGTGGGTCTCTTAAAAAGACTAGCAAGTGGATGAGGATCCATATCACTAGATTTTCAGCAAGTGAAAATGCAAGCATATTGAGGGCACATGGCACACAAGCAAACACAAAGCAAGCGAGAGAAAAGGGCGAATGAAAAAAGGCAAAAGAAAACGGTGAAGGAGAAAGGCAAATGAAAACGGCAAATGTGAAGTGGGGGAGAGGAAAACGAGAGGCAACTCGCAACAAAAGTAAATACAAGAGAAGAGTTTGTGAGTCCTACTTGATAGATCTTGATTTCTCCTCCCTAGCAACGGTGCGAGAAATGGGAACGTTGTCGGGAGAATATTCTTGACGATCCTCCTCCCCAGCAACGGCGCCAGAAATACTTCTGATGGCTGTTGTGTATCCCTTGCAACAACGCCAGAAATAGTTGTGTCGACGGCACCAGGAATCCTTCAGCTGCTGCTACGCCTTAAGGGACTTCCTAGTCAAGTATGCAAAGGATTTCCCCCGCGGCCTTGGAGCCTTGCGTTGGTGTTTCCTCGAAGCGGAAAGGGTGATGTAGCACATCGACGGTAAGTATTTCCCTTAGTTTGACAACCAAGGTATCAATCCGGTGGAAGAGTATCTCAAGATCCTGCACAAACACAAAAAGCTTGCACCCAACGCTATGAAGGGGTTGTCAATCCCTTATAGATTGTTTGCCAAGTGAGAACTGAAAGCAACAAAGTAACAAAGTAACAAAGCAAAGTAAAAGCGGAGTTGTAAACGATGGATGTGAATAGACCCGGGGGCCGTAGTGTTTACTAGTGGCTTCTCTCATGAAAGCAAGTAGACGGTGGGTGAACAAATTACTGTCGAGCAATTGATAGAACTGTGCAGAGTCATGACGATATCTATGCAGTGATTATTTCTATAGGCATCACGTCCGAAACAAGTAGACTGATACTTTCTGCCTCTACTACTATTACTCCACACGTCGACTGCTATCCAGCATGCATCTAGTGTATTAAGTCCATAAGAACAGAGTAACGCCTTAAGCAAGATGACATGATGTAGAGGGACAATCTCAAACCAATGATAAAAACCCCATCTTTTTACCCTTGATGGCAACTGCTTGATGTGTGCCTTGCTGCCCCTACTGTCATTGGGAAAGGTCACCACATGGCAGAACTCAAAAGCAAGCACTTCTCCCATTGCAAGAATCATAGATCTAGTTGGCCAAACAAAACCCAAGACTCAAAGAGACTTACAAGGATATCAAATCATGCATATAAGAAATTAGCAAAGACTCGAATATATATCATAGATAATCTGATCACAAGTCCACAATTCATCGGATCTCGACAAACACACCGCCAAAGAAGATTACATCGGATAGATCTCCATGAAGATCATGGAGAACTTTGTATTGAAGATCCAAGAGAGAGAAGAAGCCATCTAGCTACTAACTACGGACCCGTAGGTATGAAGTGAACTACTCACGAGTCATTGGAGGGGCGATGATGATGATGAAGAAGCCCTCCACCCCCAAAGTCCCCACCGACAGGGTGTTGGGAAGGGTCTCCAGATGAGATCTCTTGGAAACGGAAGCTTGCGGCGGCGGAAAAGTATTTTTGAGGCTCCAATGATTTTTTGCGGAATATTTGGGAATATATAGGCGCAAGACCTAGGTCAGGGGCGGCCAGGGAGGTCACAAGCTTGCCCACCGCCGCCTCCCCCCTAGTGGTGTGGTGGGAGCTTGTGGGCTCCCTGGGGCCCACCTGGCTTGGCCCAAAGGCTCCCTGGTCTTCTTTCGTTCGGGGAAAAACATTTCGGGGTTTTTATTCCGTTTGGACTCCGTTCCCAAATCAGATCTGAAAAGAGTAAAAAACACGGAAAAAACAGGAACTGACACTTGGCACTGAATTAATAAGTTAGTCCCAAAAAAGATATAAAAAGGTACATAAAACATACAAAGAAGGCAAGATAACAGCGTGAAACCATCAAAAATTATAGATACATTTGAGAAGTAACACAAGACAAGATACACCGAGGACCCACCTCGACTAGCACTGAAGACTTTAACTACTACGTACTCAAACACGCGCTTCCCCGTAGTGTTGTGTTTTTCCCTCAAAAATGGAACCCCTCCCTAGACCAACCTAGATGTCATAAGCTCCCCCAAATCAAACCTCTAATCACGTGTTTAATACATGGATTTGCTAGAGCATCTGTTGACCTCCGATAACCCCCCGCTTAGCATTGTGTTCATTATCGAACTAGCGATCATAGTGAACAAACATCTTCCATTATTAATATAGCACCAAAACCATGATGCCGTAGGATATATGAATTGTAGACAATGATTTGATGTGACTATTGTTGGGGATCATAGTAATTTCAAAATTTTCCTATGCCAAACAAGGATCTATCTATGGAGAAACCAGCAACGAGCAAAGGAGTAGAGCATCTTCATACCTTTGAAGATTGCTAAGCGGAAGCGTTCCTAGAACGCGGTTCATGGAGTCATACTCGCTGCGATTCAGATCGTGGTGGATTCCTATCTATGCGCCGAACAACGGCGCCTCCGCGTTCAACACATGTACAGCCCGGTGACGTCTCCAATGCCTTGATCCAGCAAATAGGGAGGAGAGGTTGAGGAAGAGCTCCGGCAACATGATGGTGTGGCGACAGTGGAACTAGGTGGCACTCCGACAAGGCTTCGCCAAGCACTATGGAGGATGAGGAGGAGGAGTAGGGATGCGCCGAGAGAGAGAGAATTGTTGTCTCAAATCAGCCCCAAACCCCTCACTATATATAGGAGGAGAGGGAGGAGGGTGCCCACCCTTAGGGTTTCCCACCCTAAGGGTGCGGTAGCCCTAGATGTCCCTTGGGGCTACGGCCAAGGGTGGAGGGAGTGGCGCCCTAGGGTGGGCTAGCCCACCACGCCTAGGGTTATCCCACATCCCCTCTTCTTGCGCCTTGGGCTGCTGGTGGTGGTGCACCAACCCACATATGGGCTGGTTCCCATCCACCTTTTGGCCCATATACCTCTTCGGGGCTGGTGGCCCTTGCCGGTAGACCCCCGGAACCCTTCCGGTGGTCCCGGTAAATAACCGGTGTCGCCCGAAACACGTCTGGTGACCAATTCTTCTCTTCCTATATATTAATATCGATCTCCTGACCATTCTGGAACTCCTCGTGACGTCCGGGATCTCATCTGGGACTCCAAACAACCTTCGTAACCATGTACACTATTCCCCTATAACCCTAGAGTCATCGAACCTTAAGTGTGTAGACCCTACGGGTTCGGGAAGCATGCAGACATGACCGAGACACCTCTCCGGTCAATAACCAACAGCGGGGTATGTATATCCATGTTGGTTCCCACATATTACACGTTGATCTCATCGGATGAACCATGATGTCGGGGATTCAATCAATCCCGTATGCAATTCCCTTTGTCTACCGGTATGATACTTGCTCGAGATTCAATCGTCGGTATCCCTATACCTTGTTCAATCTCGTTACAGGCAAGTCTCTTTACTCGTTCCGTAACACATCATCCCGTGGTTAACTCCTTAGTCACACTGAGCTCAATATGATGATGGATTACCGAGTGGGCCCAGAGATACCTCTCTGTCACACGGGGTGACAAATCCCAATCTCGATTCGTACAACCCAACATATACTTTTGGAGATACCTGTAGTGCACCTTTATAATCACCCAGTTACGTTGTGACGTTTGATGCACCCAAAGCACTCCTACGGTATCCGGGAGTTGCACAATCTCATGGTCTAAGGAAATGATACTTGACATTAGAAAAGCTTTAGCAGACGAACAATACGATCTAGTTCTACACTTAGGATTGGGTCTTGTCCATCACATCATTCCCCAATGATGTGATCCTGTTATCAATGACATGCAATGTCCATGATCAAGAAACCATGATCATCTATTGATCAACGAGCTAGCCAAATAGAGGCTCACCAGGGACACATTGTGATATATATATTCACACATGTATTACATTTTCCGATTAATACAATTATAACATGAATAAGAGACAACTGTCATGAACTACGAAATATAATAATAACCACTTTATTATTGCCTCTAGGGCATATATCCAACAGTCTCCCACTTGCACTAGAGTCAATAATCTAGTTACATTGTGATGAGTCGAACACCCATAGAGTTCTCGTGTTGATCATGTTTCACTCGTGGAAGCGGTTTAGTCAACGGTTCTGCGACATTCAGATCCGTATGTACTTTACAAATATCTATATCTCCATCCTAGATGTATCCATGAATGGAGTTGACGAGGAGTTTGATGTTCTTGGTCTTCTTGTGAAACCTAGGCTCCTTTGTAACGGCAATAGCTCCAGTGTTGTCACAGAATAGAGTCATCAGGCCCGACGAACGTGGAATCACTCCTAGGTTGGTGATGAACTCCTTCATCTAGACTCCTTCATGTGCTGCTTCCTAAGCAACTATGTACTCCGCTTCACATGTAGATGCCGCCAAGACGCTTTGTTTGCAACTGCACCAGCTAAGTGCCGCATTATTCAAAATATACACGTATCTGGTTTGTGAATTGGAGTCATCCGGGTCTATGTCGAAGTTAGCATCGACGTAACCCTTAACGACGAGCTCTTTGGCACCTCCATAAACGAGAAACATATCCTTAGCCTTTTCAGGTACTTAAGGATGTTCTTGACCGTTGTCCAGTGATCCACTCCTGGATCACTCTCGGACCTCCCTACCAAACTTATGGCAAGGTTCACATCAGGTCTGGTACACAACATGGCATACATAATAGAGCCTATGGCTGAAACATAGGGGATGGTACTCATCTTTTATCTATCTTCTGCCGTGGTTGGGCGTTGAGTCGTACTCAACCTCACACCTTGTCATACAGGCAAGAACCCCTTCTTAGCCTTATCCATATTGAACTTGTTCAATATCTTGTCAAGGTATGTGCTTTGTGAAAGACCTATGAGGCATCTCGACCTATCTCTATAGATCTTGATGCCTAATATGCAAGCAGCTTATCCAAGGTCCTTCATTGAAAAACTCTTATTCAAACAGGCCTTGATGCTTTCCAATAATTCTATATCATTTCCCATCAACAATATGTCATCCACATATAATATGAGAAATGCTACACAGCTCCCACTCACTTTCTTATAAATACAGGCTTCTCCATAAGTCTGTACAAACCCAAACGCTTAATCACCTCATCAAAGAGAAAGTTCCAACTCTGAGATGCTTGCACCAGCCCATAGATGGAGCGCTGGAGCTTACATACCTTGTTAGCATTTCTAGGGTTGACAAAACCTTCCGGCTGTATCATATACAATTCTTCTTCAAAAAACTCGTTCAATAATGTTGTTTTGACGTCCATTTGCCAGATTTCATAATCATAAAATGTGTCAATTGCTAACATGATTTAGACCGACTTCAGCATCGTTATGGGTGAGAAGGTCTCATCGTAGTTAATCCCTTGAACTTGCCGATAACCCTTAGCGACAAGTCGAGCCTTATAGATGGTCACATTTCCATCCGCGTCAGTCTTCTTCTTAAAAATCCATTTATTTTCTATGGCTCGCTGATCACGGGGCAAGTCCAAAAAGTCCATACTTTGTTCTCATATATGGATTCTATCTCGGATTTAATGGCCTCAAGTCATTTGTTGGAATCCGGGCCCGCCATCGCTTCTTCATAGTTTGAAGGTTCACTATTGTCCAACAACATGATTTCCATGATAGGGTTGTCGTACCACTCTCGTGAGGGACGTACCCTTGTCGACCTTTGAGGTTCAATAGCAACTTGATCTGAAGTATCATGATCATCAGCATTAACTTCTTCTTAGCCGGTGCAGGCTCCTCAGAAACATTTTCTTGCATTGTGCTACTCTTCGGTTCGAGAGGAGGTACAATTACCTCATCAAGTTCTCTTTTCCTCCCACTTACTTCTTTCGAGAGGAACTCTTTCTCTAGAAAGGATCCGTTCTTGGCAACAAATATCTTGCCTTCGGATCTAAGATAGAAGGTGTACCCAATAATTTTCTTAGGGTATCCTATGAAGATGCATTTTTTCGCTTTGGGTTCGAGCTTCTCTGGTTGAAGTTTCTTCACATAACCATCGCAGCCCCAAACTTTAAGAAACGACACCTTAGGTTTCTTGCCAATCCATATTTCATACGGTGTCATCTCAACGGATTTAGACGGTGCCCTATTTAAAGTGAATGCGCCAGTTTCCAATGCATATCCCCAAAATGATTGTGGTAAATCGGTAAGAGACATCATAGATCGCACCATATCTAATAAAGTGTGACTACGATGTTTTGACACACCGTTACGCTGCGGTGTGCCAGGCGGTGTGAGTTGTGAAACAATTCCACATTTCCTTAGGCGCGTGCCAAACTAGTGACTCAAATATTCTCCTCCACGATCAGATCATAGAAACTTTATTTTCTTGTCACGTTGATTCTCCACCTCAATCTGAAATTCCATGAACTTTTCAAAGGTTTCAGACTTCTGCTTCATTAAGTAGACATACCCATATCTACTTAAATCATTAGTAAGGGTGAGAACATAATGATAGCCACCGCGAGCTTCAACACTCATTGGACCGCATACATCATTATGTATTATTTCGAATAAGTTGGTTGCTCTCTCCATTGTTCCGGAGAATGGAGTCTTGGTCATCTTTCCCATGAGGCATGGTTCACGTGTGTCAAATGATTCAAAATCAAGTGACTCCAAAAGTCCATATGTATGGAGTTTCTTCATGCGCTTTACGCCGATATGACCAAGGCGGTAGTGCCACAAGTATGTGGGACTATCATTATCAACCTTACATCTTTTGGTACTCACACTATGAATATGCGTAACATCACGATCAAGATTCATCCGGAATAAACCACTGACCAGCGGGGCATGACCATAAGACATACCACTCATACAAATAGAACAACCATTATTCTCAGATTTAAATGAGTAGCCATGTTGCATCAAGCGATATCCCGATACAATGTTCATGCTCAAAGATGGTACTAAATAACAATTATTAAGGTTTAAAACTAATCCCGAAGATAGATGTAGAGGTAGCGTGCCGACGGTGATCACATCGACTTAGGAACCATTCCCGACGCGCATCGTCACCTCGTCCTTAGCCAGCCTACACTTGTTCCGCAGTTCCTCCTTACAGTTGCAAATGTGAGCAACATCACCGGTATCAAATACCCAGGAGCTACTATGAGCTCTCGTAAGGTACACGTCAATAACAAGTATATTGCATATACCTTTGACGTTGCCGGCCGTCTTATCCGCTAAGTACTTTTGGCAATTTCGCTTCCAGTGACTGGTTCCCTTGCAGTAAAAGTACTCAGTCTCGGGCTTTGGTCCTTTCTTTGGCTTCTTCCCGGCAACTGGTTTTACTGGGCGCGACAACTTCTTTGCCGTCCTTCTTGAAGTTATTTTTACCCCTGCCTTTCTTGAAACTGGTGATCTTATTCACCATCAACATTTTATGTTCTTTCTTGATTTCTACCTCCGCAGATTTCAGCATTGAATACAACTCGGCAATAGTCTTTTCCATCCCTTGCATGTTGTAGTTCATCACAAAACCTTTATAGCTAGGTGGAAGCGACTGCAGGATTCTGTCAATGACCGCATCATCCGAAGTTCAACTCCCTGCTGAATCAAGCGGTTGTGCAACCCAGACATGCTGAGTATGTGCTCACTAACAGAACTATTCTCCTCCATCTTACAACTAAAGAATTTGTAGGAGACTTCAGATCTCTCGACCCGGGCATGAGCTTTAAAAACAAGTTTCAGCTCCACGAACATCTCATATGCTCCGTGTTGCTCAAAACTCCTTTGGAGCCCTGGTTCTAAACTGTAAAGCATGCCGCTCTGAACCAGAGTAGTCATCACTTCGGGACTGCGAGGCATTCCTAGCGTCCTGGTGTGCCGCGGAAACAGGGGGATCACTTAGTGGTGCATTAAGGACATATGCCTTCTTGGAAGCAGTGAGTATGAGCTTTAAGTTACGAGCCCAATCCATATAGTTGCTTTCATCGTCTTTCAGCTTGGTTTTCTCTAGGAACGCGTTGAAGTTGAATGAGACATTTGCGTTGGCCATTGGATCTATAATAATTGTAAAGACAATTTTAGACTAAGTTCATGATAATTAAGTTCATCTAATCAAATTACTAATGAACTCCCACTTGGATTGACATCCCTCTAGTCATCCAAGTGTTAGATGATCCACGTCGACTAGCCCGTGCCCGATCATCACGTGAGACGGACTAGTCATCGATGGTGAGCATCTCCATGCTGATTGTAAAACCATATGACTCATGTTCGACCTCTCGGTCTTTCGTATTCGAGGCCATGTGTGTAGATGCTAGGCTCGTCGAGTCAACCTAAGTGTTTTGCGTGTGTAAACTGGCTTACACCCAGTGTATGTGAACGTTAGAATCGATCACACTCGATCATCACGTGGTGCTTCGAGACAACGATCCTTCGGAACGGTGCACACTTGGGGGAATACATATCTCGAAATTTTAATGAGGGATCATATTATCTTTGCTACCGTCGTTCTAAGCAATAAGATGAAAAAATGATAAACATCACATGCAATCATATAGTGACATGATATGTCCAATATCATCTTGCTCATTTGATCTCCATCTTCGGGGCACCATGATCATCATTGTAACCGACATGACACCATGATCTCCATTATCATGATCTCCATAAATGTGTCTCCGTGAAGTCGTCATGCCAACTATTACTTCTACTACTATAGCTAACGTTTAGCAATAAAGTAAAGTAACCACATGGTGTTGCATCTCATACAATAAATTAAGACAACTCCTATGGCTCCTACCGGTTGTCATACTCATTGACATGCAAGTCATGAATCCTATTACAAGAACATGATCAATCTTATACATCACTTATGTAACATCACATCCTTTTGGCCATATCACATCACATAGCATACCCTGCAAAACAAGTTAGACGTCCTCTAATTGTTGTTGCAAGTTTTACGTGACTGATTAGGGTTTCTAGCAAGAACGCTTCTTACCTACGTGACAGCCACAATGTTGATATGTCAATGCTATTTACCCTTCATAAGGACCCTCTTCATCGAATATGATCCTACTAAAGTGGGAGAGACAGACACCTGCTAGCCACCTTATGCACCAAGTGCATGTTAGTCGGTGGAACCAGTCTGACGTAACCGTACATGTAAGGTCGGTCCGGGCTGCTTCATCCCATGATGCCGCCGAATCAAGATAAGACAAGTAACAGCAAGCAAATTGACAAATCAGCGCCCACAACTTTTGTGTTCTACTCGTGCATAGAATCTACGCACAGAACCTTGGCTCGGATGCCACTGTTAGGGATCGTAGTAATTTCAAAAAAATTCTACGCCAAACAAGGATCTATGTAGGGAGAAACCAGCAACGAGAAAAGGAGTAGAGCCTCATCACACCTTTGAAGATCGCTAAGCGGAAGCGTTGCTAGAACGTGATTGATGGAGTTGTACTCGCTGCGGTTGAGATCACAGTGGATTCCTATCTATGCGCCGAACAACGGCGCCTCCACGTTCAACACACGTGCAACCTGCTGACGTCTCCAACGCCTTGATGCAAGAAGGAGGGAGGAGAGGTTGAGGGAGAGCTGTGGCAGCACGACGGCGTGGTGACAGTGGAGCTACGTGGCACTCTGATAGCGCTTCACCAGGCACTACGGAGGACGAGGAGGAGGAGGAGTAGGTCTGCGTCGAGAGAGAGAGAATTGCTGTCTCAAATCAGCCCCAAAACCCACACTATATATAGGAGGAGAGGTAGGAGGGTGTCCACCCTTAGGGTATCCCACCCAAAGGGTGTGGCAGCCCTAGATGGCCCTCGAGGCGGTGGCCAAGGGCGGAGGGAGTGGCGCCCTAGGGTGGGCTAGCCCATCACGCCTAGGGTTAGCCCACCTCCCCTCTTCTTGC
This sequence comes from Hordeum vulgare subsp. vulgare, assembly GCF_904849725.1. Classification (NCBI taxonomy): domain Eukaryota; kingdom Viridiplantae; phylum Streptophyta; class Magnoliopsida; order Poales; family Poaceae; genus Hordeum; species Hordeum vulgare. Next base: position 344,784,423 of record NC_058524.1, on the reverse strand, counting down.
GCCTTGGGCTGCTGGTGGTGGCGCACGAGATCACATATGGGCTGGTTCCCATCCACCTTTTGGCCCATATACCCCTTTGGGGCTGGTGGTCCTTGCTGGTGGACCCCCCGTTACCCTTTCGGTGGTCCCGATACATTACCGGTGTCGCCGGAAACACTTCCGGTGACCAATTCATCACTTCCTATATGTAAATATTTACCTCCGGACCATTCCGGAACTCCTCGTGACGTCCGGGATCTCATCCGGGACTCGAACAACCTTCGGTAACCACATACTATATCCCTATAACCCTAGCGTCATCAAACCTTAAGTGTGTAGACCCTACGGGTTCAGGAAGCATGCAGACAAGACCGAGACACCTCTCCGGTCAATAACTAACAACGGGGTCTGGATATCCATGTTGGTTCCCACATGTTCCATGTTGATCTCATCGGATGAACCACGATGTCGGGGATTCAATCAATCCCGTATGGAATTCCCTTTGTCTACCAGTATGATACTTGCTCGAGATTTGATCGTCGGTATCCCTATACCTTGTGCAATCTCGTTACCGGCAAGGCTCTTTACTCGTTTTGTAACACATCATCCCGTGGCTAACCCTTAGTCACACTAAGATCAATATGATCATGGATTACCGAGTGGGCCCAGAGATACCCCCCGTCACATGGAGTGACAAATCCCACTCTCAATTCGTACAACCCAACAGATACTTTCGGAGATACCTGTAGTGCACCTTTATAATCACCCAGTTAAGTTGTGACGTTTTATACACCCAAAGCACTCCTACGGTATCCGAGAGTTGCACAATCTCATGGTCTAAGCAAATGATACTTGACATTAGAAAAGCTTTAGCAGATGAATAATATGATCTAGTGCTATGCTTAGAATTGGGTCTTGTCAATCACATCATTCCCCAATGATGTGATTCTGTTATCAATGACATCCAATGTCCATGATCACGAAACCATGATCATCTATCGATAAATGATCTAGCCAACTAGAGGCTCACTAGGGACACAATGTGATCTATATATTCACACATGTATTACGGTTTCCCGTTAATACAATTATAGCATGGATAATAGACAATTATCATGAACTAGGAAATATAATAATAACCACTTTATTATTGCCTCTAGGGCATATTTTGAACAACTATAATATGTATCTTGAGGACATAGGTAAACCCCCCTTCTTGGTGGATTACGGGATTTTCATGATGATATGTGAACTCGTGTTGATAGAATAACATAGCTTAATCCTTCCTTGAGAAGATTATATTTAGTAGGACAATTACAAGTCGAAAAATCATGGTGGTAAGTTCACTTGATCTTAACTAGTAGTGGTCATAGATTGATAATGTTACAACAACGGCTTGAAGGAACCAGTAGGAGTTTTCGTCAGACATGAGATTTGGATGTAAATAGGTAATGCTAATATAGTGTTGGTGTTAAGAAGGACTACATGGTTCGGCGTAACTTGGATTTAGTCCAATAAAGTTTATCATGATACCATGTTTCTCGGTAAACAATAAGTAGAAGTAAGTAGACGATGTTAGGGATGATTTAGAACTCTATATAAGCTTGACCTTGGGATTTACTAGATCATCATGATGAGGATTGGTGGATATACTCTAATAATAGTCCCTGCAATGGTTTATGGAATTATGGGAACTCTAGGAAACTATGCAGAACTCCATCAACATTGATTTGTAGGAGTAGTAGATCACGTAATGAGTAATGCCATTCAAGGACCACTGGATCAGATGCGTAGGAAGGGAAGATGATCTTGAATTGATGTAATGTGTGTTTCGTTAATATAGCTGTGTTGTACCTTGGCCCTTGGATAATTTAGCTGAGCACTTGGATTTGTTGTGTCTTAATCAATCATAGAGGCTTGTAAGCTTTCCCCATGATTTTTACATAGGGATGCATGTGAGTTGGTTGTAGTATACTTATGTGATTTTGGTTTAGTCCCTCTCTTAAAACCTTGGAGTTGAGTGGCATGAGTGATGTTGGAGTTGATTTATGTGAGATGGAACTTTTGATGATATTTGATGTTTTTGATTGGACAAGGTTGGTTTATTTTCATTTACAAACTGTGCTCAAGGGTAACATGAAAATTGTTTGCTCACATCATAAGCTCCTTGAGACCCGAAGCTTTACCGAGCCATAACATGGTCAGAATATGACCATAGGGCTTGGATCTAGGTCATTAGAGTATGGCCAATACTCTGCCTCGAGCACCACCAATCTTGTCCATAAGAAAGGTGGACATGAAAACTAGAATACATTGGACCACCAACCCCTCTAGGAGTGACCATCTCGAGCATACGTCCGCTTCTCTCACAAGTCCCATGATTCTTGTGCTTATGTGATGCTTGGAGAAATATGTTGTTGTCCTCATGGATGACATGCTTATTTACCCAATAAGGGAATGTAAACTTTAATCCTATTTAGATAAGCCATAAAAGCACTGATTGACATTCTTCTCAAGTGTAAGGTTTTACCATGAAGAAATGGACCCCTCAAAGCACCCTCCAAGCAACAGAATACAATCTTCCCCAAGTAAGATGAAGAACCACTAGGGTTGGGAAACCATGAAAGTGAAGAAAAAACAAGAGAAGTGAACCACCACTGCTCTGCCAGCTACATCAACTATGTCAAGAAGCACCAACGTTTAAGCACGAAGAAGACGTTGGACATCAAGACAAATTAAACGAGCCCCTTGTTGGTCCAATTAAGGACGTGAGTCCTGGCTGGATAATGGTGATACACATGTCAAAGGTGGTTCACCATGCTTACCAAGCATCAGATCTTCGGGATTGTATGGTTGGTCTATACTTTTGGGATAGTCAGCTCATCTAGGACCCCTTGAAAACGTATGCCACGTGGTAGAACCCATTTTGAACACCAAGTCTCTAAGCTTAGTCTTAGGGAAGAGACCAAAACCGGACTTTTTCACCAGTAGCTATGAAGAGCCTAGGAGACTGAGCACACGAAGACATGCCAAAAACGTGCGTCCGTGACGACAAAGATGGATGGCCAAAGACAAAGAAAAACATACCTGGGCAACTCAAGTAGAAGATCTTGACGAGAAGCCTACGTTGACATGCTTCAACACTCCAAAGGTTGAAGATCACATGCGACTGAAGATCACCTGCTTTAAAGAAGTCTAGGATTAACCCATCGACGGGAAGCTACACGAAAACCTTGACCCTTCTAATCTAGCACGAGACAACTAGATGTCACTAACCCATGTGAGAAACCCTAGGACCAACATGTAGACGCACTACCTTGTCATGTATTCTGACTATGGAGTACACACGCACGCGAGACACTCACGTGAACCATGTTTATCAAGCCCATGACCTTTAGTCAATCTTAGCATATTGCAAGTACAACGTTCACCCTCAAACAAAGCTAGAAGGAGCACTCGAGGATGTATCATCAAGCATTTCAGCATCCACTGGAGCAACCATATCGAAAAGGAGCACCATGGGAACGGGAAGACTAGCTCAGACGTAAATTTTTGTATCTCTTCAACTCCTAGCCTAGGAATCTGAGGGATGAGATTCTTGTAAGGGGTAGGTCTGTCACACCCTCTATTTTGCCTTACTTTGCTAAGTTAACATATCTCAAAAATTTGGACCAATTAAATTTTTTGAGTGTTTGTGATGCTTGCCTTGATTGTTGTTTGTTTGCTTGCTTGACTGCGCTTTAAGTCACAAAAATTCCCCTACTCTCAAGACTCACCTTCTTCCTCCAAATAGTAGCCCAATGACCATACCATGTGTATAGTACTTAAAACTATTTTGTACAAAATATTGTTTTAACCAAAAAGCATTTATTTGATTTAAGCTTTCAAAAACCAGTGAATATAAGTTTTGCACTACAAGTCCACAAATTAGGGGAGGTGTTTAGCCCCAAATATTTTATTTGGATCCCATTATCAATAATAATTCCCAAAACCCCAAAATTACTATTTTGAAAGTTATTTTCCTATTTTATTTCTATACCTTCTTATGCGGCCAAAAATGGTCTTTTATAGGGGAAAATTATTTTATTGCTCCAAGAATATTTGATAAAAAGGGAAACTCACCGGACATATATTTTCTATATATAAGAGTTTGAACACATGGTCATGTTCAAATTTTTTGACAAAACAATCCAAAACCCTTTTTCTTTAAAGTATTTGAAATATTTATTTAATAATTATCCTCAATAAATTCCAAGAAAAATCTAGCATGTCACAGATGCCATATGTGATGATCTTGCCAAATTTCATCTCAATCCAAGTTGATTTGATACATCAAAATATTCCAAAATTCTCTTTGTCCATAACCAAATTTGAAAAACTCTACATTGCGAAGTTTCTCATTTTGTTCTCATATTTTGTGGACATGTTCCAATCTAAAAATGTTGCTTCCACAACTAGTGGTGCATCAAGGAGAACAGAATCACTTGCCCAAATCCTGTCAAAACCACTTCTACTGATTTCTAGAATTGGGAATATTTGCATTGTCAAGTTTCTCCAATTGATCCTAAACTTATTGGGCATGCTCTAATTCTAAAATAATTCCACCACACCAAATAGTGCATTAGGGGGAGTTGATTTATATGGATAGATCTAGAGAAAACCATTTTTGTTCATTTCTAGGGTTTACCAAGTTTGTATTGTCAACTTTCATCAAATAATCCCAAATTTGGTGATCACGGTCATTTTATCTCACCGTTTCCCCTCGTAAATCTCAGAACCATTGTATACCCCTAGATGCCCTAGGACACATGAAACACCTTCAGCCATAAGCTTGTCGACAAGCAAAGTTGACCCAAAAAGATTCCCCTTGCCTCTAGCTTTTAGAAACTATATTCTCTAAGCTTGTTTTACCTCCAGTAACTTGTCTATAGCCTCAGCTCAATTATTTGCGAGGTAATAGCACCTCTCCTTCCCCTCTTCTTCCATTATGTGCAAGAAAATGCCCCCAAACTCTACCACAACTCCATTTGCATGATAATGCATCTGAACAACCCAAAGATGCCATGCTTATGTGGAAAATATGAGAAAAGCATTCAAAACTTTTGAACTCCAAGCACCATGAAGATTGATCTGCCTAAGCTTAAACTTGGTAGACATATAGTCTTTCCATACATGGCCACCAGACATCTTTTTTACCCCCTTTGCTTTTGAGTAAAATCCTTCTAGATGAGCCCCAAGTTTGCTGCTGCAAACTTACCCTCAGTGAAAACCACATCAACCCAAATCCATTTCCTTTGAGACTTCACTACAGCACTCAAGCATAGTGCCTTGCACGCCAGACATCATTGGCCGATGAAAAGGTTGCCTGGGAAATGAATAGGCATGGTGACCACACCATTGGCATGCAAAGGTGATGTTCTACCGTCAAGAATGTCATGTAGTGCGCATCCGGTTACGACAGGGTGACCACATGTGCCAGGGGACCCTCCTTGACCTCGCACGCCCCTTCCCGACACCAAGAATCTCTCCAAGAAGGTTGTGAAATGGGTGCTCCCCGCGCCCGAAGAGCATCCGAGGCCACCTGAGCTCCCCTCAGTCGCCCCTCTATTTCGGCCTCGCCCCACGCGCCCCTGATGCTCCTCCTTCATCTCAGTTACCACCCTGACCACTCCCAGCTCTCCTTGTGCCGTATCCCTTCGTCCATGGCCGGAGATGCCGCCATACGACTCGCTTAAATTAGGACTCCTCGGTGCCCCTTTCTCCCTCCTAACCACGAAAGATGACCCCTACGACCCCTACAACCCACGCCTCAACCCCATCCCTGCTCCCCTCGAACGGGGTGTTGCGATTTTCAAAGTCGGCAGTCAGCTCCATGGCCTCTAGTCCCTCACCATTCTGTTCCTTGCCAGTAGGTGTGCTGCATCGGGATGGATGCGTCTTGCAGTCACGAGCGCTCCGGTGGAAGGCTCGCCCGAAGCGATGGCCGGTGGCACTAGCGGGCGTCGCTTGTGCCCCCTATTCCTCCCATGTTGGAGCGGAAGGAGGTAGACAAAACTGCTAGTAGGGTCCCAACGATCGGCCTGTAATCCAGGGCTAAGCCACTCACGCTTGGGTACTGGACAATCAGTGGAAGCGCTACTGATCAGGTGTTGCCTGCCTACAAAGGAGGCTTACTCCTCATAGTACGCCTTCAACTCCTCCCCAGCCTCGAGGTCGAGCTGCTCGGCCGACCGAGCTCCTATTCCACGCCCGGTGCACTATTTTGACCTTTTGGGTAAGGATTATTTCCCTTTTTCTTTTTTAGAGGATGAAACAAATTCATAACTAATTCATATGACATCCAAAATTGATGATTCGAATATCTACATCTTCCTAAAAATACCACCTATCTTTTGGTACTACTCTCAAGATTTTTCACCACAACATTTTGCTCGGTTCGAATTTAAATTTAAATTTGATCTAATAGGTGCCACTTTGTCAAATTCCTAGAGGATTCGAATCAACTCCAAATGGAGGGATTCAAGTTTATAGAGACTCTAAAATTCATGCACTATTTATCTAGCCATGGTTAACATTTTCCCATACATTATTTCTGTTAGGTCAAATAAATGGCACATTTACCATTTATTCCATCTTACTAAATCTCTAGGAAATTCATCCCAACTACGAATCCAATGAAGCCACTTCTAAAAGTCTTATAAAATCATGCCCTATTAAATGAGTGCCTCCACTCATTTTTAAGTCATAAAATTCTATTGAATTCTTGTAGGTCCATTTTCAACTTCCGGGAATCCTCGTTGATCCAGATCCATTGAAATCCATTTGGCTACTCTTCTTATAGCCAGAGGTGTCCTATAAAAATAAAACTCCTATTTATGGATAACTTTTTTTCTCTGCTTAATTGTGTGGCATATTGTGGGTGTTTTTGCCGATAGTTGATGAAGTAGACGAAGTGCTCGGAGCTGCACCAGAAGTGGAGAAGGCCTCAAAGACTTTGCTATGTCTGGCAACCAGCCCTTTGACCATGACTTGAAACCTTTTTATGCATGTCATATGGCACTTTACTTCATTGAATTTGAATCATGTTGAATCGGTGACCACGTTGGTGGGTTGTCTCCGGTAACTCCTCGTTGATACTTGCAATTGAGCAAGAACCTACCTTCTTATGATATTTGTGCGGGTGGGAAGTAGATAGGATGCTAAGTAGTTGCTTTGCAAATGGGATAGGAATATGCATGGTGAAAAAACAAATGGTTTCAAAGACTTTCCGAAAACTCCCTAAGGTTCCACTAATGCCCGAGGGATATGATGTAGAGCTAGGTGACCACTTGAGAAGGAAGTGGTGTATTGAGGCAAGTGAGTGTGTTGTTTTTGAAAACGGATTGGTTTAAGTTGCAACAGTTACTCCAACCATAGATGTGCGACCACGATAGCCCTATATGGGGTGGGGCTTTGTGGATTACTTTGGTTGATGCTAGCACAGAGCCCGCATTACTAGTGGTGCAAGTGGCGTGGTCCCTCACAATAAGGGATCGTGCCAAGAGGGGTGACCATGGGTTGTTTTTACACACAACGGGCACACCGTTGCGTGCCCTCATGGATGGTATGCTCTTGAGTGAGGCTCATATGATGTAAAACATAAGGGATGTCACCAATGTGTGGACCCTTTGTTTAGTGTCGCCAGGGGAAACACATTGTTCTGGTGCTTACCTCGGGTATGTAATATATCGCGAGTCGTGGATGACACAGAAGCTCCCCGAGTGTTGCGGATACAATGCACAAACCTTGCGAGGGGAAGCCCGCATTATTGTCGGGTACGAAACCACCACAAAGTTATTCTTTCTGATCGATCTATTCAAGAGTCCGTAGTAAAATAACACGAAGCTATTCTTTCCGTTCAATCAATCCTAGAGTTCGTACTAGAATAACACCTTAAGACACACATCAACCAAGACCCTAATGTTACCTACATACTCCATTGTCACCTCAAGTATCTGTGGGCATGATTATACGATATGCATCACACAATATCAGAATCATCTATTCAACCAACACATAGAACTTCAAAGAGTGCCCCAAAGTTTCTATTGGAGGGTCAAAACGTGTGCCAACCCATATGCATAGGTTCCCGATGTCACGAAACCCGCAAGTTGATCACCAAAACATACATCAAGTACTCACGTGAATATCCCATTGTCACCAGAGATAGACACGTGCAAGACATACATCAAGTGTTCTTAAAGACTCAATCCGATAAGATAACTTCAAAGGGGAAACTCGATTCATTACAAGAAGGGAGAGGGGGAAGAACATCATAGGATCCAACTATAGTAGCAAAGCCCACGGTACATCAAGATCATGACATCTCAAGAACACGAGAGAGAGAGATCAAACACATAGCTACTGGTACATACCCTCAGCCCCGAGGGAGAACTACTCCCCCCTCGTCATGGAGATCGCCGGGATGATGAAGATGGCCACCGGAGATGGATTCCCCCTTCGACAGGGTGCCGAAACAGGCTCCCGATTGGTTTTTGGTGGCTACAGAGGCTTGTGGCGGTGGAACTCCCGATCTGGATTTATTTCTAGAGGTTTGTGTATTTATAAGACCAGATGGCATCGAAAACAAGTTAGTGGGAACCACGAGGGAGTCACGATCCCCCAGGCGCGCCCAGGGGGTGGGCGCACCTCCCTGGCTCGTGGCTTCCTCGGGACTCCTCGCCGGTATTTTTTTCTTCTGGTATTTTTGATATTTTTCATAAAAAATCACGGCGAAAGTTTTATTTCGTTTGGACTCCGTTTGATATTCCTATCTGAAAAAGGTCAAAAACAAGGAAAAAACAGGAACTGACACTGGGCTCTAGGTCAATAGGTTAGTCCCAAAAATAATATAAAATAGCATATTCATGAATATAAAACATCCAAAGTTGATAATATAATAGCATGTAACAATCAATAGATACGTTGGAGACGTATCAAGCATCCCCAAGCTTAATTCATGCTCGTCCTCGAGCAGGTAAATGATAAAAACAGAATTTTTGATGTGGAATGCTACCTAACATATATTGTAACATGAATATTCAGATCCATATGATTCAAAGAAAAAAAGTTTAATATTGACATAAGAACAATAATACGTCAAGCATACTAACAAGGCAATCATGTCTTCTCGAAATAACATGGCCAAAGAAAGTTATCCCTACAATATCATATAGTGTGGCTATGCTCCATCTTCCCCACACAACGTATTTAAATCATGAACAACCCCGGTCTTAGTCAAACAATTGTTTTCACACTTTTACTTTCTCAAACCTTTTCAACTCTCACGCAATACATGAGCGTGAGCCATGGACATAGCACTATAGGTGGAATAGAATATGGTGGAGGTTGTGAGGCAAAAAGGAGGAGATGGTCACATCAACTATGCGTATCAACGGGCTTTGGAGATGCCCATCAATAGATATAAATGTGAGTGAGTAGGGATTGCCATGCAAGAGATGCACAAGAGCTATAAGTTTATGAAAGCTCAAAAAGAAACTAAATGGGTGTGCATCCAACTCGCTTGCTCACGAAGACCTAGGGCAATTGAGGATGCCCATCATTGGAATATACAGGCGAAGTTCTATGACGAAAATTCCCACTAGTATATGAAAGTTAAAATATATGAGACTCTCTGTCATGAAGATCATGGTGCTACTTTGAAGCACCAGTGTGGTAAAGGATAGTAGCATTGTCCCTTCTCTCTTTTTCTCTCATTTTTTTGTTTGGGCTCTTTGGCCTCTTTGTTTTCTTTTTTCTCATTTTTATTTTTTTGTGGGCTCTTTGTCCTCTTTTATTTTCTTTTTATTTAAAGTCCGGAGTCTCATCCCAACTTGTGAGGGAATCATAGTTGTCATCCTTTACTCACATGGGACAATGCTCTAATAATGATGATCATCACACTTTTATTTACTTACAACTCGGTACTTATAACAAAGATATGACTCTATATGAATGCCTCCGGCAGTGTACCGGGATGTGCAATGACTCATGAGTGACATGTATGAAAGGTAACGGTGCCTTTGCCACAAAGACGATGTCAACTACATGATCATGCAAAGCAATATGAAAATGATGATGCGTGTCATAATAAACGGAACGGTGGAAGTTGCATGGCAATATATCTCGGAATGGCTATCGAAATTCCATGATGGGTAGGTATGGTGGCTGTTTTGAGGAAGGTATATGGTGGGTTTATGCACCGGCAAAAATTGCGCGACACTAGAGAGGCTAGCAATGGTGGAAGGGTGAGAGTGCATATATACCATGGACTCACATTAGTCAGAGAGAACTCACATACTTGTTGCGAAAGTTTTATTAGTAATCAAAACAAAGTGCTAGACGCATGCTCCTAGGGGAAGGGTTGGTAGGAGTTAACCATCGCAAAATCCTGACCGCCACACAAAGAATGACAATCAACAAAAACATCATGCTCCGACTTCCTAGCATAGCGGTTCGCCATACGTGCATGCTACGGGAATCACAAACTTTAAAACAAGCATTTCTACCAATCCATAATTACTCACTAGCATGACTCTAATATCACCATCTTTATATCTCAAAACTATATGCAAAGAATCAAACTTCTCATAGTATTCGATGCACTCTATATGAAAGTTTTTATTATATCCCTCTTGGATGCCCATCATATTAGGACTAGATTCATAACCTAAGAAAATTACCATGTTGTTTAAGACTCTCAAAATAATATAAGTGAAGCATGAGAGTTCAACTATTTTCGTAAAATAAAACCATTTCAATGCTCTACAAAGATATAAGTGAAGCACTAGAGCAAAAGACAAACTACTCCACGAGATATAAGTGAAGCTCAATGAGTAGTTGAATAATTATTTTGCTATATGAAGACTCTCCCATCTAAGAATTTAAGATCATAAGTACCTTATTCAAACAAAAAAACTTCAAGTATAGCACGAAACATGTGAATAAGCAAAAACTTAGGTTCAACCGATACTAACCGATAATTGTTGTAGAAGAAAGGTGGGATGCCAACCGGAGCATCCCCAAGCTTAGATGCTTGAGACTTCTAGAAATATGGATTGGGGATGACTTTTGCATCCCCAAGCTTGAGATTTTTGTGTCTCCTTAATTCCTCTCATATGACAGTTTCCGAAATCTTAAAAACATCATACACACAAAACTCAATCAAGAACTCATGAGATAGGTTAGTATAAATCAATGCAAAAATTAATCATACTCTACTGTAGCAAATCACTAAAATCATTATTTGACATTACATACTAAATGCCTCTGCATATTTAAAACTCCCATGCTCAAATGGAATCATTAAACAAGCAAACATATGCAAACAATGCAAACATAACAGCAATCTGCCTAAATAGAACAGTCTGTGAAGAATGCAGCAAGACCCATACATAATTAACTGCAAAATATCTGGAACAATTCCATGCTGTATCCACAATTTATAAGATCATACTGTGTCCAAATTTCAAGTTATTCTGACATACAGAAAATTCTAGGGAATTTTTGCACTACAAGCAAACTTTCTGTTTTGGAACAACAACTCCTAAACATGCAAATTAAGCATGGTAAAGGCTATCCTTGACATTTTTATTGAAATAAAAGATGAAAAACATTAATATAAATAACAGCAAGCAAGTACTAATAAAATAAAATGACGCTCCAAGCAAAACACATATCATGTGGTGAATAAAACTATAGCCCCAAGTAAAGTTACCAATGGATTGAAGACGAAAGAGGGGATGCCTTCCCGGGGCACCCCCAAGCTTAGGCTTTTCGGTATCCTTCAATATGGCTTGGGATGACTTGGGAATCCCCAAACTTAGTCTCTTGCCACTCCTTGTTCCTTTGTCCATCCGAACTTTACCCTAAATTTGAAAACTTCACAACACAAAACTTAACGGAACTTTGTGAGACGGGTTAGTATGATGAAGACAAATCATTCATTTTGGTACTGTCAAGACAAGATTCATAAATGTTTTCACACAATGACTACTATATCTTACTATTTCCACAATTTATATTACTCAATATAATCTATGGAAACACCAAAACAAGCAAACTATGCATTGAAAACAGAATCTATCAAAAATAGAACAGTCTGTAATGATCTGAATGATAACCATACTTGTGCACTTCCAAAAATTCTGAAAACAATTATGAAAATTAAGGAAATTTGTATATCAATCAGCATAAAAAAGAATCAACCCAAAAGCACTCTCTGGATAGAAATTAGAAATGATTTCTCGAGCGCAAAGTGTCTGTCTTTTTCAGCATGATCAAACAACTATCACCCAAACTAATCATAAAGGCTTTACTTGGCACTTTATTGAAACTAAGGAAATAAAACATGATTAATACAGTAGATTAATCATGTGAACACACAAAAACAGTAAGGATACATATTGGGTTGTCTCCCAACAAGAACTTTTCTTTAATGCCTTTCAAGCTAGGCATGATGATTTCAATGATGCTCACATAAAAGATAAGAATTCAAACATAATGGAAGCATCATGAAGCATATGACTAGCATGTTTAAGTCTAACCCACTTCCTATGCATAGGTATTTTGTGATCAAACATTTTATTGGGGCAAGAATCAATTAGCATAGGATGGTAAAACAAGCATAGCTTCAAGATTTTTAACACATAGAGAGGAAATTCGATATTATTGCAATACGTAGAAGCATATGATCCTCTCTCATAATAATTGTCAGTAGCATCATGAATGAATTCAACAATATAACCATCATCTACAGCATTCTTTTCATGATCTAGAAGCATAGGAATTTTACTACTCTCCACAATAGTGAATTTATTCTCATGATTAATAGTGGGAGTATCGTAAAAGACTTGAACACTACGAATTGTTTCCTCATCAAAAGTGTAATGTTCAGTAAAAGGGTACTCATAATTGTGACAAATTTTATCATCTTTCTTCTTTGTACCATAAGTATCATCACAATAATCATCATAAATAGGGGGGATGCTTTCATCATAATAAATTTGATCATTCAAAGTGGGGGAACTAAAAAGATCATCTTCATCAAACATAGCATCCCCAAGCTTATGGATTTGAATATCATTAGCATCATGGGTATTCAAAGAATTCATACTAACAACATTGCAATCATGCTCATCATTCACATCTTTTATGCCAAGCATTCTATGTAATTCTTCTTCTAGTACTTGAGCACAATTTTCTTTTCCATCATTTTCACGAAAGACATTAAAAATATGAAGCATATGAGGTAACCTTAATTCCATTTTTTTGTAGTTTTCAATTAATAAACTAAACTAGTGATAAAACAAGAAACTAAAAGATTCAATTGCATGATCTAAAGATATACCTTCAAGCGCTAACCTCCCTCGCAACGGCGCGAGAAAAGAGCTTGATGTCTACTACGCAACCTTCTCCTTGTCGACGTTGTTGGGCCTCCAAGTGCAGAGGTTTGTAGGACAGTAGCAATTTTCCCTCAAGTAGGTGACCTAAGGTTTATCAATCCGCAGGAGGCATAGGATGAAGATGGTCTCTCACAAGCAACCGTGCAACCAAATAACAAAGAGTCTCTTGTGTCCCCAACACACCCAATACAATGGTAAGTTGTATAGGTGCACTAGTTCGGCGAAGAGATGGTGATACAAGTGCAATATGGATGGTAGATATAGGCTTTTGTAATCTGAAATTACAAAAACAGCAAGGTAACTAATAGTAAAAGTGAGCACGAATGGTATTGCAATGCGTGGAAACAAGGCCTATGGTTCATACTTTCATTAGTGGAAGTTCTCTCAACAATGATAACAAAATTGGATCATATAACTAGCCCTCAACATGCAACAAAGAGTCACTCCAGAGTCACTAATAGTGAGAACAAACGAAGAGATTATTGTCGGGTACGAAACCACCACAAAGTTATTCTTTCTGATCGATCTATTCAAGAGTCCGTAGTAAAATAACACGAAGCTATTCTTTCCGTTCAATCTATCCTAGAGTTCGTACTAGAATAACACCTTAAGACACACATCAACCAATACCCTAATGTCACCTAGATACTCCATTGTCACCTCAAGTATCCGTGGGCATCATTATACGATATGCATCACACAATCTCAGAATGATCTATTCAACCAACACATAGAACTTCAAAGAGTGCCGCAAAGTTTCTACCGGAGAGTCAAAACCTGTGCCAACCCATATGCATAGGTTCCCGATGTCACGAAACCCGCAAGTTGATCACCAAAACATACATCAAGTACTCACATGAATATCCCATTGTCACCACAGATAGACATGTGCAAGACATACATCAAGTGTTCTTAAAGACTCAATGCAATAAGATAACTTCAAAGGGGAAACTCAATTCTTTACAAGAAGGGAGAGGGGGAAGAACATCATAGGATCCAACTATAGTAGCAAAGCCCGCGCTACATCGAGATCATGACATCTCAAGAACATGAGAGAGAGAGAGAGATCAAACACATAGCTACTGGTACATACCCTCAGCCCCGAGGGAGAACTACTCCCTCCTCGTCATGGAGATCACCGGTATGGTGAAGATGGCCACCGGTGATGGATTCCCCCTCCGACAGGGTGCCGGAACGGGCTCCCGATTGGTTTTTGGTGGCTACACAGGCTTGCGGAAGCGGAACTCCCGATCTAGGTTTATTTCTGCAGGTTTATGTATTTATAAGACCATATGGCATCGAGAACAAATCAAGGGGACCCACGAGGGATTCACGAGCCCCCCAGGCGCGCCCAGGGGGGTGGGCGCGCCTCCCTGGCTTGTGGCTTCCTCGGGACTCCTCTCTGGTATCTTTTTCTTTTGTATTTTTTATATTTTCCATAAAAAAGCACGGCGAAAGTTTTATTCCGTTTGGACTCCGTTTGATATTCCTATCTGGAAAAGGTCAAAAACAAGGAAAAAACAGGAACTGGCACTGGGCTCTAGGTCAATAGGTTTGTCCCCAAAATAATATAAAATAGCATATTCATGCATATAAAACATCCAAAGTTGATAATATAATAGGATGGAAAAATAAAAAATTATAGATACATTGGAGACGTATCAGTGCCATCGGTGCCAGAGCTGGTGTCGGTCTCGGTGTTGGCATCCGAGATAGTGCCACCTTCCGCTATGACAGAGGGGGCTAGCAAACCTTATCCTTGCTAACAAACCAAAAAGTCAAGGTCCATCGTTTCTTGACTTTTTTCCTATGATTAAATCTACAAGTTTAATTCTCAAACTATAATAAAATGAGTAATGACAGAAAAGGCGTCTAATTTGCCGGAATGTCATTTCATTCCCGTCTCACAAAATCACGGGCCCTCGATATGTCATACTTTCAAGTACAAGTCGTCTCGAAATTCCAGGGAAATTTTAGCATGACCTTTGCTAAAATTGGACATATCGAGAGCCTGAAATTTGCCAGAACGAAAATGAATCAACATTCCGACAGAAAATAGGACACTCATATCCCTGCCAACAATATAAGCCAACATATAGCTTTGACAAATTCCATAACATGATCAAGCTCTCACCGGCCTCCTTATTTGAATTTCAATAAATATATAAGCCAAGATATAACTTTTCAAAATTCCATAAATTTAGTAGAACGAAATTCATACATTCATAATACCACATGCATTTAAACTAGGCCAGCCACTACTTTAACTAAGTGTTTTTAAATAAAAATTATGTTTTTTGTTTAAATAGCAATGATTGCTTTAACAAAGTTTTTTTAAATAACTAAATTTTCTTATATGAACACCTAGTGATGATGATTGAAATTCATACATTAACGGTACCAAATTCATACATTCACCTAGAATTTGAGGTAGCAGGGTGGAGGGGGAATTGAGGGTTTAGTGGAAGGGATATATGGAGGGGGTGAATAGACTACTTGCAAAAATTAAAACCTACCCTTTTCCCAGTTTTAATTGTTGGCAGCTTTTAATGTATAGAACAAGTCATACACACCCTACACATGCAATTCTACCAGTATAGCAGCGGAAAGTAAAGACATGCATATGCAAAGTAAGAAGTAGACTTTAGGAAGATCAAACGCAAAGATGGACCAGATGATTTTTGGCGTGGTTTCAATAGGTGATGTTATCTTACGTGCACATTGATGGAGACTTCAAACCACATAGGGTAACGCCCGCGCGAGTCTACGGAGGGCTCTAACCACGGAGGGTCCACGGAGAAGCAACCTTGTCTTTTTCATCACCGCTTATGTCCATGAAGGACTAGCCTAACTCTGGGTAGATCTTCACGAAGTAGGAGATCTCCTTGCCCTTACAAACCTCTTAGTTAAACTCCACAACATGAAGTAGGAGGTTCCCTAGCGACAGCTAACCAATCTAGGAGGCACCACCCTCCAAAACGTAATAGATGCGATTGAATGATGAACTCCTTGCTCTTGTGCTTTAAAAGATAGTCTCCTCAACATCCAACCACTCTCTCACAGATTTGGCATGGGTAGAAGTGATTGTTTGGATGGAAAACAACTTGGGGAGGCTAGACATCAAGTTTCAAATGGATGGACTGAAATATCTTGATCTCAACACATGAGTAGGTGGCTCTATCTTAGAAAAATGTATATGGAAAGTGGATGTGTGTTCTAAGTGCTTCCTCTACAAATCATTGGTGATTGATGGGTATATATTGGAATCTCCAAAAATCCAATTGTTACAACCCTGCAACCAAATAACAAAGAGTCTCTTGTGTCCCCAACACACCCAATACAATGGTAAGTTGTATAGGTGCACTAGTTCGAAGAAGAGATGGTGATACAAGTGCAATATGGATGGTAGATATAGGTTTTTGTAATCTGAAATTATAAAAACAGCAAGGTAACTAATAGTAAAAGTGAGCACGAACGGTTTTGCAATGCGTGGAAACAAGGCCTAGGGTTCATACTTTCACTAGTGGAAGTTCTCTCAACAATGATAACATAATTGGCTCATATAACTAGCCCTCAACATGCAACAAAGAGTCACTCCAAAGTCACTAATAGCGAGAACAAACGAAGAGATTATTGTCGGGTATGAAACCACCACAAAGTTATTCTTTCTGATCGATCTATTCAAGAGTCTCTAGTAAAATAACACGAAACTATTCTTTCCGTTCAATCTATCCTAGAGTTCGTACTAGAATAACACCTTAAGACACACATCAACCAATACCCTAATGTCACCTAGATACTCCATTGTCACCTCAAGTATCCGTGGGCATCATTATACGATATGCATCACACAATCTCAGAATGATCTATTCAACCAACACATAGAACTTCAAAGAGTGCCCCAAAGTTTCTACCGGAGAGTCAAAACCTATGCTAACATATATGCATAGGTTCCCGATGTCACGAAACCCGGAAGTTGATCACCAAAAACATACATCAGGTACAAACATGAATATCCCATTGTCACCACACTTAGACACTTGCAAGACATACATCAAGTTTTCTTAAAGACTCAATCCGATAAGATGACTTCAAAGGGGAAACTCAATTCATTACAAGAAGGGAGAGGGGGAAAAACATCATAGGATCCAACTATAGTAGCAAAGCCCGCGGTACATCGAGATCATGACATATCAAGAACACGAGAGAGAGAGATCAAACACATAGCTACTGGTACATACCCTCAGCCCCGAGGGAGAACTACTCCCTCCTCGTCATGGAGATCGCCGGGATGATGAAGATGGCCACCAGAGATGGATTCCCCCTCCGGCAGGGTGCCGGAACGGGCTCCCGATTGGTTTTTGGTGGCTACAGAGGCTTGCGGCAGCGGAACTCCCGATCTAGGTTTATTTCTGGAGGTTTTTGTATTTATAAGACCAGATGGCATCGAGAACAAGTCAGGGGGACCCACGAGGGAGTCACGAGCCCCAGGCGCACCCAGGGGGTGGGCGCGCCGCCGTGGCTCGTGGCTTCCTCAGGACTCCTCCCCGGTATATTTTTCTTTTGGTATATTTGATATTTTCCATAAAAAATCACGGCGAAAGTTTTATTCCGTTTGGAGTCCGTTTGATATTCCTATCCAAAAAAGGTCAAAAACAACGAAAAAACAGGAACTGGCACTGGGCTCTAGGTCAATAGGTTAGTCCCAAAAATAATATAAAATAGCATATTCATGCATATAAAACATCCAAAGTTGATAATATCATACCATGGAACGATAAAAAATTATAGATACGTTGGAGACGTATCAATGCCATCGGTGCCAGAGCTGGTGTCGGTCTCGGTGTTGGCATCCGAGATAGTGCCACCTTCCGCTATGACAAGGGGGGCTAGCAAACCTTGGCCTTGCTAACAAACCAAAAAGTCAAGGTCCATCATTTCTTGACTTGTTTCCTATGATTAAATCTTCAAGTTTAATTCTCAAACTATAATAAAATGAGTAATGACAGAAAAGGCGTCTAATTTGCTGCAATGTCATTTCATTCCCGTCTCACCAAATCACGGGCCCTCGATATGTCATACCTTCAAGTACAAGTCATCTCAAAATTCCAGTGAAATTTTAGCATGACCTTTGCTAAAAAGTGGACATATCGAGAGCCTGAAATTTGCCAGAACAAAAATGAATCAACATTCCGACAGAAAATAGGACACTCATATCCCTGCCAACACTATAAGCCAACATATAGCTTTGACAAATTCCATAAAATAATCAAGCTCTCACCAGCCTCCATCTTATTTGAATTTCAATAAATATATAAGCCAAGATATAAATTTTCAAAATTCCATAAATTTAGTATAATGAAATTCATACATTCATAGTACCACATGCATTTAAACTAGGCCAGCCACTACTTTAACTAAGTGTTTTTAAATAAAAATTATGTTTTTCGTTTAAATAGCAATGATTGTTTTAACTAAGTTTTTTGAAATAACTAAATTTTCTTATATGAATGCCTAGTGATGATGATTGAAATTCATACATTCACAGTACCAAGTTCATACATTCACCTAGAATTTGAGGTAGCAGGGGGGAGGGGGAATTGAGGGTTCAGTGGAAGGGATGTCTGGAGGGGGTGAATAGACTACTTGCAAAAATTAAAACCTAGCCTTTTCCCAGTTTTAATTGTTGGCAGCTTTTAGCGTATAGAACCAGTCATACACACCCTGGACATGGAATTCTACCAGTATAGCAGCGGAAAGTAAATACATGCATATGCAAAGTAAGAAGTAGACTTTAGGAAGATCAAACGCAAAGATGGACCAGATGATTTTTGGCGTGGTTTCAATAGGTGATGTTATCATACGTGCACGTTGATGGAGACTTCAAACCACAAAGGGTAACGCCCGCGCTTGTCCACGGAGGGCTCAAACCACGGAGGGTCCACAGAGAAGCAACCTTGTCTTTTTCATCAGGGCTTATGTCCATGAAAGACTAGCCTCACTCTGGGTAGATCTTCACGAAGTAGGAGATCTCCTTGCCCTTACAAACCTCTTAGTTCAACTCCACAACATGAAATAGGAGGTTCCCTAACGACACCCAACCAATCTAGGAGGCACCACCCTCCAAACCATAATAGATGCGATTGAACGATGAACTCCTTGCTCTTGTGCTTTAAAAGATAGTCTCCTCAACATCCAACCACTCTCTCACAGATTTGGCATGGGTAGAAGTGATTCTTTGTATGGAAAACAACTTGGGAGGCTAGACATCAAGTTTCAAATGGATGGACTGAAATATCTTGATCTCAACACATGAGTAGGTGGCTCTATCTTAGAAAAATGTATATGGAAAGTGGATGTGTGTTCTAAGTGCTTCCTCTACAAATGATAGGTGATGGATGGGTATATATTGGAATCTCCAAAAATCCAACTGTTACAACATTATTGTCCAACTCGGTGAAACCAAAGTAAATCTCGGTGGCACCAATGTTTATAAAATGTGCCAACTTTCGAATTCTCGGTGAGACCGATATAGGAATATTGGTGGTAATGGTATGGTGACCTAGGGCAGTTTCTTAATCTCGGTGAGACCAATTTCAAGACTCGAAATTTCTGATTCTTGAAAATGACGTACCAAAAACTTGGTTACTGGTTTCGGTGGCACATAATGGAATATTGGTGGTACCGATATTCTAGGGTTTGGCAAAGGTTTTGTGTGGTGGAAAATTGGTAGGGCTGAATGGAAAATCTTGGTGGCACTGATTTTGATGCTTAGGCTTTGGACAAAGAACTTTTGTGGGAGAATGTATGAGTATTTTTGGTGGCTATCTCTGAGCACTTGAGTAACCAATTCATCATAGGTACCTCACCCCCTTTTAATAGTAGTGGCTTTCCTATGGACTCTAATGTGATTCCTCACAAATATAAAATGCACAGTCTTGTAGCTTGAAGCTTGGCCAATCATATTCATTTCCTTCCTTGGGGCTTCTCCACACAATCCTTATCTAATCCTCTCTGTGGACTATACCTAAAATATACTAGGTAAAAGTGTTTATCTAAGAGATAACGTATGTTGTCATGAATTAAAAAAACCACCAACGGAGCATATGTGCTTTCAATCTCCCCTTTTTTGGTAATTGATGACAACATACAGTCGTAACTTCAAATAGATATAGGAATAAGAATATGACAACTTTGAAAGATACATGAATAATACAAGCTCCCCCTAAATGTGTGCAATTTCCTTTTAAGAGATGTGTTAGTGCAAGTGTACACCCGATCACATATGGGACTTTGGCCCCTTTATGGTTTGGCGGGAGGTTGTGTGGCACAAAGAGCTAAAACTATGAGGCGGGACGATGATGAGACTCAAGGGTTTTACCTGGTTCGTGCCGCAGTGAAGCGTAGCACCCTACTCCTGCTTTGGTGGATCGATTCAGGAAGATGAAGTTTGCACGGAGTTCTGCCCCGGAAAGGGTTGCCGTAGAGAGCTATCATGTATGTACAAATACACTTGGTTCTATTCCCCTGGGGGTCCGAATCTACCAAGTGTCGAATCTACAAGTGTTTGAATCCTTTGCTAGGTTGCCTTGGGACTCCTTTTATAGCTCAAGGGGCGTCCGCATTGGCAAACAGTCATGATCATATAGCTAACATTTCTACCATACCTAACTCTGGCACTTAAGACAAAACACCATAAATGCTGCCTTAGGTGGCGAGCGGGGGTGCGTTCACGGCAAGCTCCTGCCACCTATTAGCTGGTCGTGGCTTGGTGTCTTGACACGCTTGTGGACATGTGTCAAATGGTCGTAATCTGTCTTCCAGCGTGTCACCAGGTATTTAGCGAGAGCCACCTAGCCATCTGGGAGCTCGACGCCTCATCGATAAGTGACTCGTGTAGCGATGAGGCGGAGTGGTGGGAGGCTAGCCCATGCTTGCCGGGGAGGCGTCCTGTCGGGTCTTGTCGAGGATGACTGTGCCTTCACCCCTGGTGGGTGCTGTGGGTTCTTGGCATGTCTTGGGATGCTTGTGTAATTTTTTCCGGTGTCTAGTCCTAGCTATTTTCTTGGGTTGGCGGTTTCCTTTGAGGGGTTATGCTCTTAACATCCGTGCAAAAGTCAGGGGCACTAGGTACGCCATTACTAGTGCACCGACAGGAGCCCCGGCGCCTGGCCCATACGCACTCGCGCAACGCTGTTGGGTCAGGCCCAAAGTTTGTGGACGGGCATGAAATTGCAAAGGGGTAACCGCCAACCCACCATTCTGCACTATCTGACCACTTAGGCCGTTCCTGCTACGCACGTTGCATGCAATACGCAAATCTCGCGGTGGGCGGGCGAGTCTTAAAGGCCTGGTCGTGGTAGAATCCGCAGCATCATGGATTGGATTGATGGGGCGGCTACCTGTTACCCGTGATGGTGGGCAACGACATAGGCGGAGATAGGCGATGACCCTTGGAGTTTAGGAGATCTATCCCCCGCATCCTCCCCATAAAATCGGGAGGGGCTCGGTAGACGATGCTCACCCATCCTTCTCCTCTCCTCCAACCTAAGGTTGCCCGGCGTGCTCTTCTCTTCTTGCTCTTTGAGGTGGCTTCGGTCATCGGCTACGGCGGTGAAGCGTGGGACTCCCCCATCATCTGTGGGGGTAGCAAGAGCCTCCCATTCAAATCATGGAGCTGCTTCAGTCTTGGCGATGAAGGGCTGCACCAGTGCTCGAGGCGGGGGCCCTGGAAGGACCTGAGGCCGCTGAGGAGCCCATGGCCAAAGGGGACAGAGCATTATGCCCGACCCTCCTCCCATGACGCCGGTGCTACCATTGTCGGGACACACCGAAGGCATGGCGTTGGAGTTTGTTGTCAGATTGCATGGTCCTCCCCGCGGTCGTGTGTGCCTCCCTCGCCCTTTTTCTAGGATGATGGTGGTTGAAAAACAGCAGGGAGTGTGGCTCCGCATGCACGGTGGCACAACGGTGGATGCAGTGGCAGTTCTCTAGATATCGTGGCAAGGCCCCCTGTCCATGGCGCATGGTTTGGCTCGTATGGGTGGGAGATTTTGTCCTGCGTGTTCTTATCGAAGATAGGGAGGATTCCCTGCCTTTGGCCGATAGGGACGACCATGCTCTCTGTGAAGGATCCGGAGAGCATGGCGTCTCCCTAGGACATGGCGAGGAATCTACGGGTGGTGGAGGTGTCAGCGCGGGCGATGGAGATGATGGAGGTTGTGATGGCGGCGACCTTTGGAGCTCCGGGGATGGGAGAGGTGTCTCTGCCTCGCTGTGATTACCGGCAGCACCATCATCAACAGCTAGCCTCAGCAGCGCCATCATCTGCACTTGCCCACTTCTTCCCTGATGGCTTTGTCCGCCCTTCCCGAGCGCAGGGGTCTTGTAGTCCTGGCGGGGAGGCATCCTTCCAGTCCTGGCGGGGAGGCGCCGAATCCCAGTCGAGCACTCCTTTCGCCCGCCTTCCCTGCATCATCCAGTCTCTAAATAAAGAGGGATAAGGAAGGCGTTATGGGGCACTCATCTTTTAATATAGAAAAAGTTTGTAGGACCTTGATAATTTTTTACTACTGGAAATGTAATTTATTTTATCCATTTGTACTAAAGAACGAATAAAATGGGTGTCATTCATCTTTCTCGAGTACTGTCCCTCCGCCCTTCTGTTTGCGTTGTATTGTAAGTACGTGTCGTGCAAGATTCCTTGCCGGGTTGGTGCAAGACGCAAGTGTATAAGGGGGAACAAGATCCCTAGCAACGAATGAGCGACGTCCCCTGGCAAGCCCCCTTGTCAGTATCGGTGCGGTCCTTCCCAAGGCTGATAAGAGATAAGGGATGAAGGATGGCTTGTCCCAACAAGGATTCCCGTCATGCAGAGAGTTCCATTGTACACAATCGAAAAGGAGCAGCAAGGTTTTCCTTGTCGAAAAGAACGTAACCGATCTTAAGACAAGGTAGTTTAAACTTATCTCTTTGGGGGGAGACCCCTTGAAGATGCGATGGTTCACCGTCATTGCATTTCTGATGTCTCCTGTTTACATAGAGGTCAAACACACATAGCAAAAAAGAGGCTCCGTCCTTTCGAAAAGAGGGGACACACGATAACAAGGATCACAAGTCCATCAAGCAGTCTTAATAACTGGTAAACTAGGGTAGTAGTGACATCATAACACAAGTAAATGTCTAATGCATGATGCATATGCAAATGATGATATGATGCAATGCCTAGCTTTATTCATGCACATGGTCTACGCCTCGCTTTGTACAAAGGTTTACATGCAACTTCAGCAAAGCTTGTACAAAAGGTGGTTGCCGGGGACTCGGCCCGGCAACTACGCCTTACGGGTAGAACTTATGAAGATGCTCAATATTCTAGGAGGTAAGCACCTTGATGCCATCTTCGGTATCCAAACGGACTACGCCAGGTCTTGTGACTTGCATGTAAGGGCCTTCCCACTTCAGCTTGAACTTGTTGGAACCCTTGTCGGACTAAACGCGCCTAAGGACAAGTTCACCTTCCTCAAAGCTCTGGTCATGGACCCTGCGGCTATGGTAATAGCGCAGGGCCAGCTGGTAGCATGCAGCACGCACACCAGCCCGGAGACAATATTCCTCAAGGAGCGTGGCATCGTCATGCGGCAGCTGTTGTTGCTCGACTTCATCGTAGGTAAGCACTCAAGGTGACCCGTATATGAGTTTTGTGGGGATAACTTCTTCTGCCCCATATACTATGAAGAAAGGTGTCTAGCTGGTAGCTCGATTTGGTGTCGTTCCGAGGGACCAAAGAACCACCGACAGCTCATCAATCCAGCACTTGCCGCATCTTTACAGTCTATTGAAAGTTCTTGTCGTGAGTCCCCACAAAACTTCAGCATTGATCCTCTCAACTTGCATGTTATTCCCTGGGTGTGCAACAGAGGCGAAGGAGACATTGCTTTCAAGGCTTTGAACGTACTGCGTGAATATGTGCCTTGTCAGCTGGGTGCCATTGTCAGTGATTACTCTGTTGGGTACTCCAAAACAACACACCAGTCCCATCATTAACTTGATAGCTGAATGCATGGTCAACTTTCTCAGTGGATCCACCTCAAGCCATTTCATGAACTTGCCAATTGCGACGTACAAGAACTCGAAACCCCCGGCAGCGCGAGGAAAGGGGCGCAAGATAACGAGCCCCCTGATCGAGAATGACCAGGATAAAGGGATCGTTTGGAGGGCTTCCACTGGCTAATGGATGTTCTTGGAATGGAACTGACAGGCTTCACACTTGGTGACTAGCTCAGGTGCATCTTGGAGGGTTGTGGTCCAATAGAAACCTTGCCGGAAGGATTTTCCGGCAAGGGCGCTTGATCCTATGTGCGACCCACACATGCCTCCGTGAATCTCCGCCAACAGCTTCAGTCCTTCTTCCCGGCAGATGCACCTTAATTTCAAACTGTTGGGTCTCCTTTTGTATAAAGTTTCGTTGACAAACTGGTGCATACTAGACAGACGAGCTACTTTTTTGGCCTTTTCTTGTTCTTCGGGAATTTCTCCTGTCTCAAGGAATTGGATGATATGTTGCGCCCAAGATGGAGCATGTACCTCGATGGCAATGACTAAAGGTATCTCCTCGATCGTGGTATCGCTTACCTCTACTTTGAGAACATGGGTTCCATGGGAGGGAGCGGCTCACCAGGCGAAACAAAACCGCCTCCAGCATGTTCTCTAGCGACGGCTTTAGGAAGTTGTGCCGAGAAATGTTTGTCGGAGTTTAGTTTTCTTCTTTTTTTGGTCATCGCCGAAGGGGCTAAGGACGGTTGAGTGAGGTGAAGAACAAAAACTCCTCGTTCCACAACAAGCTTCTGCACAGCACACTTTGAGACGTGATTGGCAATGCTATTTTCTGCACATGGCACATGTTCTTCTTGTATCCCGTCAAAGTATTCTTCCAACTTCCTCACTTCCTCTACGTAAGCCTCCATCAACGGGCTCTTATAACTTTTGTTGAACTGCTTCACCACAAGCTGAGAGTCTCCTCTGATGATCAGCTTCTTGATCCCCAACTCCACCACGATTCTGAGCCCCGCAAGGATTCCTTCATATTCGGCAATGTTGTTGGTAGCTTCCTCCAGGGGAAAATGCATTTAGACAACGTATTTGAGGTGCTCTCCAGTGGGGGCGATGAGGAGTACACCTGCCCCGGCACCTGGAGTTAGGAGGCACCGTCAAAATACATGACCCATTCCTTAGGAGCTTCCCTGGTGGGAAGAATAGTTTGTTGGACCTCTTCGTCTAGAGTGGGCATCCATTCGGCAATGAACTCTGCCACTGCTCTACTCCGGATGGTGGAAGCACTTTTGTTCTTCAACCCAAACTTGATAGCTCCAACGCCCACTCGCCTATCCTTCCTCTGGCTTCGGGGTTCCTGAGGATGTGTTGTAGTGGAAAATAGGTGACAACCGTAATCTCATGGTCTTGGAAGTAGTGGTGCAGCTTCCTCGAGGCCATGATGAGGCTGGAGATCAGCTTTTGTACTCTAGACTACCTTGACCTTGCCCCCTACAACAGGGAGCTAACAAAGTACACTGGTCGTTGTACCACTTTCTTCTTTGCCAACTCTTTGGTATTCTCCCTACCACCCTGCTCAGGTTCTGTTGAGTCTGCGTTGGGTGTTGCCGCAGATTCCTTAACTTCTTCCACGACAGCATCTATCGCGGCGGCTGCATCTTCATCTACTTCCCGCTGCGCCACTAGGGCCGTGCTAACCACTTGATTCATTTCTGCCAGGTATAGAAGCAACGACTCTTACGGTTTGGGAGCGACCAAGGTGGGAGCAGAAGAAAGATGTGTTTT
This sequence comes from Hordeum vulgare subsp. vulgare, assembly GCF_904849725.1. NCBI lineage: Eukaryota > Viridiplantae > Streptophyta > Magnoliopsida > Poales > Poaceae > Hordeum > Hordeum vulgare. The sequence goes on along the minus strand of NC_058524.1, from coordinate 344,758,168 downwards.
CAGATCGTGCAGCGTTGCTTCTGCTTTCGGGGTCCACTTCATCATGCCATCCTTCTTTAGTATTTTGAAGAAAGGGAAATCCCATTCAGCGGATTTGGAGACGAATCTGCTCAGTGCGGCAACGCATCCGACCAGACCTCTCACGTCCTAGTCTGGCTTGGGTGCTTGTATCTGCTTGATAGCTTTGATGTTGTCGGGATTGGCTTCAATTTCTCGCTAAGACACAAAGAAACCAAGTAGCCTGTCAAACGGGACACCAAACACACATTTCTCAGGGTTGAGCTTTATGTTGATCTTGTGCAGGTTCGCAAAGGTCGCTTCTAGGTCTTGTACAAGGGTAGCTTCGTCTCTGGTCTTGACCACTATGTCATCCATATAAGCTTCCACATTTCTATGCAATTGGGGTCCAAATCCAATTTGCACGGCTCTGGCAAAGGTAGAATGTAACAACCTGAGACCGACACTCCAGAAGATTCCCCTTTTATTTCGTTGCTGTCGTGTGATTACATTGTGTGGCGCACTCATCATCGCATCATTCGCATCATCCACATTGCATCGGCACTCCGTTGCCGCCAGATTTCAAAACTTGTATACGTTATTAGTTGCCGGTTCTCTCCATTTTCGTCGTTGACCATTTCGAGACCAACCACACACGCACGCGCCCACGACATTGTTAAAATCTTGTTTTTCCAAGTGTCTATAAAACCTTCTCGGATTGGGTTGAAAGTTTTTCGTGCGTTCTTAATGTAATGTAGGTAGGCCATGTGCCAATTTTCGTCGCAATCGGAGCTCATTTCATGCCCGTACCATTTATTATATAGCGACACTATAGCTAGTTATATACGAGCCGCACCATTTCCCTCTCATCCCTAGATAGCCCAACTACAGAACCCAGTAGACACATCTAGCCACTCCCTCTGTTCGAGGTCGTCGGATCGCGATCGGACGGACGAGGTCCATCCCACCATAGACCAAGCCCTATATAAGAATCAATCCATGGAGAGAGCTCCTCACTTCAATAGGGTTTACCCTCGGCAAATTTGCAGCCACCCACGTAAAAATATCCCATCTACAAGCCCAAAGCCTCCAAATCTCATTGCCCTAGCCTCTCCAGCCTTATTCAGCCATTAGATCTGAGATCTGGGGATCAGATCGCTCAAAATCCCCGCCTACCGGACATGCCGGCGGTCAAACCGGACACGTCCGGCGACGACAAAGCCGCAGTCATGCCCGCATCCACCACCGCGCAAAGCTCCCGAGACCATGCACAACCGCCCCCGCAGCCGATCGTCGAAGAACCTCGCCGGCGCCGTCGGAGGCGAGCCCCATCGCCCTATACTCTTCTTTCTTCTCGCCGCCAGCATGGAGTGCTGCCGTCGTCAAGATGGGTGCGGAAGCCCCAGATCTGTCCGGCCCCGCCTCGTTCCCGCCACCACCGTCGCGCCCTGTAGCCGCGCCGTCGCGCCGGGTGGCCATCGCTCCTCCCGATCGAGCTAGATCGGAGGACAACCGATCCCCGTTGACCGCCCACGTGCGCGCCCTGGGCCGTGCGTGCCCCATCGCTCATGGACCGGCCTTGCCCGCCGACCCATCCGCCCAACCAGCCGCCGCAACCCAAGCTGCTCCAGCCCAGCACAACCTCGTCTCTCCTCCAGCTGATCCCGAGGCCCATGGGTGAGTCCCTCTATACCGCCTATGCCTCGCATGGGCATCGTTTAGCTGTCTATCGCCCACCAGTTTTGGCCCATGTTTTTCTGCGTGGTGGTCGAATTTATTTAATTGTCACGACGATTATAACTACATATTAGTGGCCTATTTTAAATCGCCCGTAACTTTTAAACCGTGCGATGGATCGCAACAAGTTATATATGTAAAACGTGTAGATTTTGGTGTAGATAAATATTATCCAACTTGCATGCATATTTAAAGCTGTTTGACCTACTGTTTGCATAGTTTTGCATGTTGTTACATTTAGGTGATGTATTCCATAGCTATTTATGTGTGCATCCGGATTGCTCAATCCCAGTATGTAAAATGTTGATGTTGTTTGCAACCCCTTGCCATGCATATTAGAAATAATTGTCTTGCTATTTTCAAGTAGGTGGCATAAATAGTTTGCTAAGATGGGTTTATGTCATATTCTTGCATATATCTGGTGGCATTAGTTTTATTTCAAAACCCACATATTATATATGTTTTCGGTTTAGAAAATCCATAGAATTTATTTGTGCATCTAGTTTTGTCTTTTGAGCAAGTTATAGTGCATGATATTTTGCCATGTTGCCCTTTTGATTATTTTGTGTGATTTAATCCATGCATGATATGAATTAGTTTTGAACTTGAGATGTGCCCTTGGAAATGTATGCTAGATCCTGGTAATTTTGGTCGCTATACAACTCCATGTTGAGGTGTTGTTTGCTTGTTGCCAACATGCTAGAAAATAGTGCTGATTTGAGATGCTGAAATATTTCCAAGTCCAAATATGTAATATTTTGTTGCTGTCTTGCCATAATATTTCCTAGTGATATACAACTCCTTTGGGGCTGGTGCAATAGAGTTATTTCTAATGCTTAAGATTATCTAGCATGCTGTAAACTTTCATGCCATTCTATGCCCTATAGCATATAGTTTTACTGCTGCCAATATGCCTTCTAGTTGAAAACTGCACTGTCAAAACTGTATTTTCACCAAGTCTGAAACTGTGTGCTACTTGCCATTTTGTGAGTTATTTTCCTACTGATCCATGCTTCCATGCTAGTTGTATTTAGTAGGGTGTTGTTTTGCACCTTGACCACTACCGCCTCATGTAATGTTTGAGAATTTTAGAATTACATAGCGTGTTGCTTTAGGGTGTAGAAAATGCCATGTTGCTGTTTTTGGCAGATTGTAGCCATTTCTTGTTTTGCTTGTAATTGTTGAACCGTTGCTCCATTTGGAATTTGTCATATATGAAACTTGGTTAGAATATCGTGTAGTTTCGTTATATCTTGCTGCCCTCATGGTTCGTAATGCTTGTGGCTCTCATTTGCATACATATTGCATTCATGCATATAATCTTGCAATGATCATATCTTTTGAACCGTGGCTCCGTTTGCAATGATCCCTGTATGTAAATGTACTAGAACAACTTGTAGAATCACGTGAACCAATTTATTCTACTGTTTAAAAAATATTAAAACATGTTAATTCAGATCTGGACATATTTTGAAATTAACATATGGGGTCATTTCAGAGATGCTATAAGTTGTTTCCGACCTCATTTGAAATGCATAGATAGGTAGTTTACTAATGCTTACCTCTTGCCATGTTTAATAACATATAATATTGTCGTGTACCTAAACTATAGTGAATTAAATAATTTAATCTGGAGTTTCATCAATATGCAAATCGTTGCATATTGAGCTTCACTTAATGTGTCGTGTTTGATTGTTGTGAATTGTCACGGCATGCCTTGCATAATTAAATCGATCATACATCATATCTGTTGTGCATCATGTCATGCATATGATGTGGTGTTTATCGTGTGTTGATTGTTGTTTTGGTTTGCTTCTTCTCGATAGAGTTCCACAAGCATGTCGGAATGTGAGGATCCGTTCGACTACATTGGTTTGTCTCCTTCATGGAGTCGTTCTTCTTCCAAGCAGGATCACCGGCAAGATCATCATTTCCCAATATGCCATTACTATCATTGCCATGCTAGTTGTCTCATTTATTTTGCTATGTCGCGCTGCCTACCACCTGTTAATTGTCAGCCACCCAACATTGCCATGAAAACCTCTAACCTTTCGACAACCCAGCAAATAACTGTTTGGCTATGTTACCGCTTGCTCAGTCTTTTGTTAGAGTTGCTAGATGGAGGTGCAATTGCTTCCATGTGTCACCATGGGTTCCTTGTTATATCACTATATTATTACTAATTATTTAATGCACCTATATACTTGGTAAAAGGTGGAAGGCTAGGCCTTCTAGCCTATTGTTTTGTTCCACCTTTGTCGCCTTAGTTTCAGCTACCGGTGTCATGTTCCATAAATAAGCGCACCTAACATGCTTGGGGTTGTTATGGGGACCCCTAGATTTTTGTTTTGGGATAAAACTCGTCTGGTAAGGCCCAATATTGGTACTATATTTTCCCAACATAATAATACTGAAAAACATAGGGCATCATGAACCCAGGAGTAATTCAACATAATACAGGGAGGGCCAGCGCTGACGGTGCTGGTCCTAAATAGAGCAATATGCAGGGCTAATCCGAGGCAACTCGGGTGATGTCTAACAGGCCCTGTACACTAGCTTACCCCCCGTGTCCTCAGAATGAGATACCCGGCTCCTATCGGGATCGTCGAAGCGCCGGGCGGCCTAGCTGGACTTGTTTTACCTTTCTCGAGTGTCTCATGCATGGGATTCCGAGGATACTTTGTGCTATCTCGAGGTTGAGGTTTTCCAATAGGAACCCAAGGAGATCATGGGTTTTCCCTGATCGAGGTCATTCAGCATGCCGTGTGGTAGTTTGTGATATACTAGTTGGAGCACCCCTACAGGGTTTAATCTTTCGAAAATCCGTGCCCGCGGTTATGTGGCAATGTGGAAACTTTGTTTAACATCCGGTTCTATAGTACTTGAAGTAAACTTTTATAAAACATGCAAACTGTATGCGTAACCATGATTGTCTCTTCTCGTGAGTTCTGCATCCGAAAGAGGACACGATGGGGTTATGTTTGACATAAGTAGGTGTTCAAGATCATTCATTTGCTCATGAGTAGTTAACGTCCGCTAGCGTAGACCACCCCCCTGTTTTATTCTTGTACTCATAAGTTAGCCACCTCAAATAAAAGCTTAGTCGCTTGTTGCAGCCTCACCACTTAAGCATACCTTACCCATTAAGCTTTGCTAGTATTGATACCTTTGCAAATGAGACTGCTGAGTCCTTCTGGCTCACAGATTACTACAACGACAGTTGCAGGTACAAGTAAAGCAATACTTTGATCTGAGTGCGCTGATTGTGCTATTTGGAGTTTCTTCTTCTTCATCATCGATCTAGGATGGGTTCCAGGGCAGCAGCCTGGGATAGCAAGGATGGACGTCATTCTTTTATCATTTGTTTTCGTCTGTAGTTAGACCCTGCTCTTCTTCATGATGATTGATTATGTTGTTGTATTGATGTGATCTTGATGTAGCTTGTGGCGAGTGTAAGCCAACTCCTTATACTCATCTTTTCAGTAAATGTACTTGTAAGGATATCCATTCTTGCGAAACGACGAGATGAGTTTCTATCCCAGTCGAGGCCCTCGTGTTGAAATAAGGATAGGGTCGCATCTTGGACGTTACAAGTTGGTATCGAAGCAGTACCAACCTAGGAGCCCCCTTGATTGATCAAACTTGCCCAAGTCGAGTCTAGTGAAAAACTACTTTGAGACTAGTTATATATCGGAGAGTTGGATTCTTTTTTCTCCTCTTCTATTCTCTGGTGAGGAATCTAGACATCGAAATTTCAGTTCTACTCCTCTTCTCGCTCAAATTTGTTTTAGTATCACGCAGGTATTCTGGAATCTATATGATGTTGATGTGACGGAGTTTTGTCTTGGTGCCTCCTGTCTGACTTGATTTCTTCCGGGGAGTTGAGCTCCATGGGATTCTTTAGCACATCACTATCATTCAAATTTCTTAGTATCTCAGGAAAAAGGATGTTCGAAATTGCTTCAATACTAGTACTGGCGAGAGGAGTCCGGCATCCCCAGTAATGGTGGAGAGAGTTCGGATGTACTGCCATGCTTAGTATCGTTGTGTTTTCGAGGGTCTGAGGTAGATGAGGTTCTGAAATCTCTGTTTGTGTGTTGACGGATGTGATATACTGGATGGGTTAGTGTTATTGCTAGGAGTTGAGTGATGGATTTTACTCCTTGTATCCGTGGACACGATTGCATGACCAGAAATTTTGGGAGTTCTTAGGTGGGAATTTGAGTAGTTACATATAGGACAATCTTCCAACAGATGCATGATGTGAAGTTGGGGTTCGACATCTAATGGAATACCACGAAAATATCGGACGAAATATCTATCATGAATTTGTCCTGGCTTGTGATGTAAGCTTCATCCCTTGTTTTGTTGGTATATGGTAATTCTAGTTGCTTCGATGTCAAGTGGTGAATTCATATCTTTCCAAGAGGTGTTCTCATATTTTTATGGGAATGCTAACTCTTTTGCTCAATCAAGTTGTCTTATCAATTCTTGTCAACCAGAGTTTTCATGTCAATTCTTTTCAACTGGTGTGCTTCTCTTCAAGTCAATTCTATCCTTTTCAATATTTAGAAGATCAGTCTCTCATTTCTTTCTGGAGTTTGTTTCATGTGTGACAAGTTGTCTCCCCCTTCCACCCTTTTCTTCAGTGATTGGATTTCATCCAAGTGTATTTCTTTTCATGATGCTTTCGCTATCTTCTCTTTTGTGTTCTATCTGGTGATTCATTGTGAAGATTCTGAGGAATTCTAAGTTCATCATTTCTTCATTCTTGTTCTCTTTTGTGGTGGATTCAATTCAAGATTCTGGTGGATTCAGTTCAAGATTCCGTTCAATGATTTCTATGTGGAAATTCTTATCAAGTCTTTTTTTTGTGTTTCATCTCTCTCTATTTTATATTATTAGAAGTTTCTTATTTTCAGTCATTTCAATTATCTCGAGGTTCCCAACCTCATCAAGTTTTCAGTTATACCGGTGCAGTATCTCTCTTCCTAGGCAATCTTTCATTGGTGGTTTCTTTGAGTGGGCCCATAACCCACAGGTTCTTTCCCAAGATCTTTCTTCGCTCTTCTAATCTTTTCCCGAGATCTTTAATTCTTTTCAAGTGTGATGTAAGTTTGAATTCTATCAGTCATATTCCTCCTCAAGATCGTTTTCAAATTATTTTCATCGTTGTCTCAACCTTTTCCTTATTCATCATTCCGGAGTGTCTGAGTAATTTTGATGGTGATTCTTGCCATCATTCTTAGCTTGAAGACCGAAATTGGTTTTCTTAAATCTTTCTCCATTCATTTGAAGATTGCCATCTCAGCTTCGTGTTATCCTCTCATTGTTTCCAATCATGAGAATTACTTCCATATATATCCAGTGCATTTCAGTGCTGTTTTCATTTCTTGATCCCCCGAATGCCATCATTTCAGAAGATTTCTTCATTCTTAGCTTTTAGCTTTTGTTGTGAAACTCTTCTCAATTGTTGTCTCTTCGTTCGTCTCTCAATTATTCCATTGCCTTGTTCAAGTTTCCTCTAGGTGGATCTCGATCTATTCATTCTCAAGGTGTTCTTAAGGATCCTTGTGGGAGAACCTCAAGTATTATTTGTCTTGCATTTCAAAGTGCAATTCTTCCTCATTTATCCTTGAGGTGGTGTTATAGCAATCTTGTTAGTGGAGGAGTCTCGAAGAAAATTTGTTTCAAGAATGAGATATTTAAACCCACCGATTCTATGATCATGGGATATTTTCAATCCCATGGTTTCTTCCTTGAGCTATCTTGGTTTAGATTTCACCTAAAGCTTTTCCTAAGGATTGTTGCATTTATGGTGATTATTGTTGGTCCAAGTTCTCAATGTATCCTCTTGGTGAAACAAGTTTGCATATCTTGTTACTCCCAATGAACCAATTGGTTTCCAATTGTGGCTGGTTGTCACCTCATTATTGAGACGGTTTTCATAAGTCCACCACAAGCTTGTTCTTTCCGTTGTTGGTTTGCGAACAACTCTGTTCAATTCTTCTTGCAAGGCTTCTTGTCAAATTCAATTCTGATAGTAGTTGTCATTCTCTTCTTCATTCTTTCTTCCCAAGGATCTAGTTCCTATTCTTTATTCCGGAGGCATTCTGATGTTGCTCTTTTGAGTCAATGATCTCTTCTTGTCAAGATCATGTTCTCTCCTTGCTTATTCAATTTAGTTGGGTTGTTGTGAATCTTCAAGATCTTTCCATCTTATCGAATTTTTTCCTTTCCTTTCCTACCGAAGTGTAGCCGAAATTTTGTTTGAATTCTTGCTTGTTCTTCATGTCATTCTTCAACCTTTTTGCAACCTTAAAGGATCGTTGGTTTCACTCATTTGTCAAAGAAGCAATTATATTTTACCTCTTGCTTTCTCTTCCTCTTCCCCTGATCTCGGGGCGAGATCTCTTGTTAGTGTATGAGAGTTGTAACCGCCCGAAACCGACGCTCCAGAAGATTCCTGTTTTACTCCATTTCCACCGTGTGATTAGATTGTTTGGCACACCCATCTTCGCATCATCCGCATTGCATCGGCACTCCGTTGCCACCAGTTTTCAAAACTTGCATCCGTTATTAGCCGCCGGTTCTTTCCGTTTTCATTGTTGACAGTTTCGAGACCAACCACACACGCACGCGCCCGCGACATTGTTAAAATCTTTTTTTAAGTGTGTATAAAACCTTCTAGGATTGGGTTGAAAGTTGGCATGCGGTCTTAATATAATGTAGGTAGGCCGCCTACCAATTTTCGTCGCAATCGGAGCTCGTTTGATACTCGTACCATTTATTATATAGCGGCACTATAGCCGGTTTAATTGTCGGATGTTTCGGTGTATTAAATACTCTGTCACATTTTGCACCATTCCCCTCTCATCCCTACATAGCCCAACTACACAGCCCACTAGACCCATCAAGCACCTCCCTCTGTTCGTGGTCGTCGGATCGCGATCGGACGGACGAGGTCCATCCCACAATAGACCAAACCCTATATAAGAACCACCCCATGGAGAGAGCTCCTCACTCCACTAGGGGTCCCTAGAAAATTTGCAGCCACCCCCCTATAAAAATCCCACCTACAAGCCCAAACCCTCCAAATCTTGCTGCCCTAGCCTCTCCAGCATTTTTCAGCCATCAGATCTGAGATCTGGGGCTCACATCGCTCAAAAATCCCCACCTACCGGACATGTTCGCGGTCAAACTGGACACGTCCGGCGACCACTGAGCCGCAGCCATGCCCGCATCCACCACCATGCAGTTCACCCGAGGCCGCGCACAGCCGCCCCTGCAGCCCTTCGCCGGAGCCGTCGGAGGCGAACCCCATCGCCCTATCCTCTCCTTTCTTCTCCCCGAGCTCATCCTCTTTTCTCCCTCGTTTTCCCTGCACGAGCTCAGAACCCCATGGACGGCCGCCTCTGCTAGGTCCTCACCGCCAGCATGGAGCACCGCGGCCATCACGATGGGTGCCCGGGCCCAAATCCGGCCGGCCCTGCCTCGTTCCCACCGTCGTCGTCATGCCTTGTAGCCGCGCCGCCGCGTCGGGTGGCCCTCGGTCCTCACGATCCAGCCAGATCGGAGGACGGCCGAGCCCTGTTAACCGCCCGCATGCGCGCCCTAGGCCGTGCATGTACCATCGCTTGTGGGCCGGCCTCGCCCGTCGGCCCATCCGCCCAACCAGCCACTGCGGCCCAAGCGGCTCTAGCCTAGCACAACCTCGCCTCTCTTCCTGCTCGGCCCAAGGCCCATGGGTGAGTCCCTCTGTCACGCCTATGCCTCTCGTAGGTGTCGTTTAGCTGTCTGTCGCCCACCAGTTTTGGACCATGTTGTTTGTTTTTCCTGGTGGTCAAATTTATTTAATTGTGAGGACGATTATAGTTACACATTAGAGGCCTATTTTATATCACCCGTAACTTTTAAACCGTGCGACGGATCGCAACAAGTTATGTATGTAAAACATGTAGAATTTCGTGTAGATTAATATTTTCCAACTTGCATGCATATTTAAAGCTGTTTGACCTGTTGTTTGCATAGTTTTGTGTGCTGTTATGTTTAGGTGATTTATTCTGACGCTATTTATGCGTGCATCCGGATTACTCGATCATAGTGTGTACAATGTTGATGTTGTTTGCAATGCCTTGCCATGCATATTAGAAATAATTGTCTTGCTATTTTCAAGTAGGTGGCATAAATAGTTTGCTAAGACGAGTTTATGTCATATTCTCGCATATATGTGGTGGCATTAGTATTATTTCAAAACCCACATATTATATAAGTTTTCGGGGTAGAAAAATCCATAGAATTTATCTCTGAATATAGTTTTGTCTTTTGAGCAAGTTACCGTGCATGATATTTTACCATGTTGCCCTTTTGATTATTTTGTGTGATTTACTACAAGCATGATATGAATTAGTTTTAAACTTGATATATGCCCTTGGACTTGTATTCTAGCTCCTGATAATTTTGGTCGCTATAGAAATCCATGTTTAGGTGTTGTTTGCTTATTGCCAACATGCTAGAAAATAGTGTTGCTTTAAGTCAAAATTTGTAATATTTTGTTGCTGTCTTGCCATGAGATTTCCTAGTTATATATAGCTCCTTTGGGGTTGGTGCAATGGATTTATTTGTAGTGCTTAATATTCTCTAGCATGCTGTAAATTTTCATGATATTCTATGCCCTATAGCATATAGATTTACTGCTGCCAATATGCCTTGTGGTTAAAAACTGCACTGTCAAAACTGTATCTTCACCAAGTCTGAAACTCTGTGCTACTTGCCATTTTGTCAGTTGGTTTCCTAGTGATCAATGTTTCCATGCTAGTTGTATTTAGTAGAGTGTTGTTTTGCTACTACCTCATTTCTTGTTTGAGCATTTTTAGAATTACCTAGCGTGTTATTTTAGGGTGTAGAAAATGCCATGTTGATGTTTTTGGCAGATTGTAACCATTTGTTGTTTTGCTTGCAATTGTTGAACTCTTGCTCCGTTTGGAATGTGTCATATATGAAAATTACTTAGAATATCATATAGTTTCGTTATATCTTTCTGCCTTCATGGTTTGGAATGCTTGTGGTTGTCATTTGCATACATATTGCATTCATGCATATAATCTTGCAATAATCATATCTTTTGAACCGTAGCTCCGTTTGCAATTATCTCTATATGTAAATGGACTAGAACAACGTGTAGAATCACGTGAACCACTTTATTCTGCTGTTTAAGAAATATTAAAACATGTTAGTTATGATCTGGACAGATTTCTAAATTAACATATGGGGTTATTTCGGAGATGCTATAAGTTGTTTCCGACCTCATTTAAAATGCCTAAATAAGTAGTTTATTAACGCTTCACCTCTTGCCATGTTTAACAACATTTAATGTTGTTGCGTACCTAATTGAGAGTGAACTAAATAATTTAATGTGGAATTTCGTCAATATACAACTCGTTGCATATTGAGCTTCACTTAATGTGTACTGTTTGATTGTTGTGAATTTTCATGGCATACCTTGCATAATTAAACCGATCATGCATCATATGTGTTGTGCGTCATGACGTGCATATTCTATGGTGTTATCGTGTGTTGATTGTTGTTTCATTTTTCTTCTTCTCGATAGAGTTCCGCAAGCGTGTTGGAATGTGAGGATCCGTTTGACTACATCGGTTCATGTGCTTCATGGAGTCGTTCTTCTTCCAAGCTGGATTACAGCCAAGATGATCATTTCCTTGGATACCTTTACTATCATTGCCATGCTAGTTGTCTCATTTCTATTGTTATGTCTTGCTGCCTACCACATGTTAATTGTCAGCCTCCCGACATTGCCATGAAAACCTCTAACCTTTCCAGAACCTAGCAAACCACTGTTTGGCTTTGTTACCGCTTGCTCATCCTTTTGTTAGCATTGCTAGTTCAGGTGCAGTTGCTTCCATGTGCCAACATGGGTTCCTTGTTATATCACCATAGTATTACTAAATATTTAATGCACCTATATACTTAGTAAAAGGTGGAAGGCTTGGCCTACTAGCCTGGTGTTTTGTTCCACCTTTGTCGCCTTAGTTTCAGCTACCGGTGTTATGTTCCATAAATGAGTGCTCCTGACATGCTTGGGGTTGTTATGGGGACCCCCTAGATTTTCGTTGTGATAAAATTCGTCTGGCAAGACCCAACATTGGTACTATATTTCCCAACATGATAATACTTAAGAACATAGGGTGTCATGAACCATAGGAGTCATTCAACATAATACACGGAGGGCAGTGTTGACGGTGCTGGTACTAAATAGAGCACTATGCGGTGCCAACCCGAGGCAACTAGGGTGATGTCTATCAGGACTTGTACATTAGCTTATCCGTTGTGTCCCGAGAATGAGATACACGGCTCCTATCGGGATCGTCGACATGCTGGGCGACCTTGCTGGACTTGCTTTACCTTTCTCGAGCGTCTCGTGCGTGGGATTCTGAGGATACTCTAGTCTATCTCGAGGTTGATGTTTTACAATAGGAACCTAAGGAGATCACGGGTTTTCCCAGATCGAGGTCATTCCGGCACACTGTGTGGTAGTTTGTGATGGATTAGTTGGAGCACCCCTGCAGGGTTAAATCTTTAGGAAAGTCGTGCCTGCGGTTATGTGACAACGTGGAAATTTTGTTTAACATCCGGTTTTAGAAAACTTGAAGTAAACTTAATGAAAATATGCGAACTGTGTGCATAACCATGACTGTCTCTTATCGCGAGTTCTGCATCCGGAAGAGGACAAGGTGGTATTATGTATGACATAAGTAGGTGTTCAGGATCATTCATTTGATCATCAGTAGTTTACGTCCTCTATGCGGAGACCATCCCCATCTTTTATTCTTGTACTCGTAAGTTAGCCACCTCAAATAAATGCTTAGTCGCTTGCTGCAGCCTCGCCACTTAACCATACCTCACCCATTAAGCTTTGCAAGTCTTGATACCCTGCTCTTCTTCGTGATGATTGATTATGTTGTTGTATTGATGTGATCCTGATGTAGCTTGTGGAGAGTGTAAGCCAACTCCTTATACTCATCCTTACAGTACATGTACTTGTAACAATATGCATTCTTGCAAAACGAAGAGATGTGTTTCTATCCTTGTCGAGGCCCTCGCGCCAAAATAAGGATATGATCACATCTTGGATGCACGACAAGGTAAATGGGTCCTTCGGGAACACTGTGTTTAGGTCTGTGAAATCAATGCAAAGCCTCTATTTCCCATTTTCCTTGCACACCACTACCCGTTTAGTAACCACATTGGATGCAGTACTCCTTGGACCAAACAAGCTGCTTCTAGCTTCTTGATCTCTTCGGTGATAAACTATTGTGTCTCCAAGGCATGTTTCCTAACCTTTAGATTGACGGGTCTGGCGTGAGGGCATACAGCAAGGTGGTGCTCAATTACCTCTGTGGGAACACCGGGGATGTCAGGAGGTCCCTAGGCAAACACATCGACATTCGCCCGCAAAAGGCAACGAGTGCACTTTCCTATTTGTCACTAAGGGTGGCACAGATGGTAAATGTACCATCAGATCCATCCTCCCTTGTCGGGATGTTCTTCGTCGCAGCATAGGATATCTATGACTTCCTCCTATTAGAACTCTCTAGAAGGTCATTGACGGCTGCACCGCACTCCGCGGAGGCACGCTTCCTGGAGTCCTGTTCGGTGTTCCTGTTAGACTCCTTTCCCTTCTTCTCGCTTCTAGTAGGAGCGGGTCCTCCTGTGGCCTCATCTGCCACCGCATCTCGATACATCTGGTCTATGCAAAGGACTGCATCCTTCTTGTCAGACGGGACGGAGATTATTCCCATGGGGCCTATCATCTTCAGAACATTGTAAGCATAGTGGGATGATGCCATGAATTTTGCCAAGGCCAGGCGACCAAGAATTCCTTTGTATAGCAGGGAGAGCTCGTCCACATTAAACACGACCTTCTAGTTCTGGTAGTTGAGATCCTTGTCGAATGTAACCGGCAAAGTAATCTTTCCCTTTGGATGGCCTCTGTTGGGGTTAATCCCTTGGAATGAACTCATAGTCTTGAGCTCGCTGTCAGGGATCTGTAGCCTCTTGACCACCTCGGGAGAAATCAGGTTCATCCCTGCCATACCGTCAACTAATATCTTACTAACCTTGAGGTTGTGGACTGTTGGAGAAAACAACAGCGACAGACACCCGACCAGGGTAATTGGATCAGGGTGATCCTCCCCGTCAAAGATGATAGGCGTGCGGAGCCATTCAAGTGGCCTTCGAGGCTCTACTACAAGCTACATGGCGTTAACTTCGCACGCCCACTGTTTGAGCTGGGAACGAGAGGAGTGCAACGAAGCACCCCCGTCAACGCACATGGTATTAGTGGCCTTCTAGAATTATCTATGGCGGGAGTCCTCTCCATCTTATTCATTGTCACTCACGTCATTTTCCATTCTATTATCGCGACCTCTCGCAGGTTTTTCCTTTTGCTACAGGGCCTTGCCGCGGCGTCCTACTCTAGCATTGTGGCCTTTCCCGGCAGCACTATCTTGGCCCTTCTCCTTGTCGCGCTTCTATTACTCTTCTTTTTGCTTCTTGGCAAGCTGCTCGACTTGGCGGCATTCTTGGAGATCAGGGCCCTTGGTGCAATGGATGTTGCAGTAAGGTCAGACTTTCTTGTTTTCTCTGCCGATGTTGCCTCCCGACAATCAGCGCACGAGGCAGCTCCCTTGCCGGGGGTTTCGGCTTTCGCCTTCTTGTCAGCATAGAGGTCACCAGAACTTTCGACGGCCAACACTGTCTTGCCATTGCACTTCTTGTTGAGCTTCCAGTTCCTCCCCTTTGACCCAGGGGTATCGTTGTCATCATCAGAGTCTACTCTAACACCTGCCTCCTCTTCAGGGATTTGTCTTCCTTCTTTAGCTCGTTCACACTTGTCCGCCAACGTATACACATCGTTGACGATCTTGAGGAGTTTGACATTCATTTTGGGCTGCATCCTCCTGTTGTGCACGTTCAAATGGAACACGACAATCACGGTTGGGGGTGTATCTCGAGAATGTTGCGGTGCACTCTACTGATTCTTTGGATGTACTTCCATAGGGTTTCCCCCTCCTTCTATGGGAGGACCTGCAAGTTGCTGGGCTGTCCCGGCTCCTGGTGTCCACCCGTGAAGGCGCTAACGAACTCGTTGCACAAGTCAGCCCAAGAAGAAATGGAATTATCCCGCAGGTGCATCAGCCACGACCTCATGTTTTGCTTGAGTACCAAAGGGAAATAGTTGGCGAGCACCTTCTCATCTTTTCCTCTGGCAGCCTGGACGCCTATCATGTAGATGCCCAGGA
Organism: Hordeum vulgare subsp. vulgare; assembly: GCF_904849725.1. Classification (NCBI taxonomy): domain Eukaryota; kingdom Viridiplantae; phylum Streptophyta; class Magnoliopsida; order Poales; family Poaceae; genus Hordeum; species Hordeum vulgare. The sequence continues at coordinate 344,743,112 of NC_058524.1, read as the reverse complement.
ACCCTGTCGGGTTAAGCTTCCCATCGTACTTCTCAAACATCAATAATCATCAGCGGCAACGAAATTTACAAGGCCGGGCCAGTAGATGGTGACTATCTCCACACCTGATCTTTCTATTTGATACTGCATAATATATCATGGCGTCAGAAGAACAGTCTTCATCAAGGAGTACCACGATGGCGCGCCCGCAAGAGGGATGTGGTCTTCATCAAGGAGTGCCACGATGATGAGCCAACGATGGCCCCGAAGAACAGCTGCTCAAGCAGGCGATGATAAAGGCGAGGGTCGGCTCAATGGTGGGTAGTGGAGAGCTGTGAAAGTAATAAGAGTAGTCTGAAATATAGTTTCAATGCCACCAGGTTGTATCTTCGTAGGTCTTCTTTCCTGTGTTAACTACCTTTGGACCAACTATACTATGTGGTCCTCATTGTCTCTATAATCAGTTTAGTTACACATGCCTAACGTCCCCAATGCATGTGCATCAAGTACTCCCTCCGTTCCTAAATATAATTCTTTTTAAAAATTCCATTAAGGACTATATACCGAGCAAGATGAGTAAATCTACAGTCTAAAATATGTCTATATATATATATATATATATATGTAATCTGTAGTGTAGTCTCTACAAAGACTTATATTTAGAAATGGAGGGGTAGATGTTTGCTTTCCTAACAAATATCAATTTGTGATGGGCATCAGCTCATATAACTTCATTATTTCTAAAAATTATCTACTCAGACTTCTAGAACTGCTCATGTTGTGAAAACATGGACCAAACAAGCCAGCTGAATGGACAACAGCAAATGAGGCACCGCAGCATCACGCCTCAAGCGGCGCCACGAGGTGACGCCCCAACCACTAGTTATTCTCAAGGAGCACGCTCACACCAAGCACTTATCCATTCAACGGACTGGCCAATTAGCTAGCAGGTTGTTGAGCCCAGTCATGTTGCCTAAATAACAAACTAACAAACACATCTACCTCGTGTGCGTTATGGAATTTCTTAGGCTTTGTCTGGAACCACTTAGATTATATAATCCGATTTTTATAATCTATTATGTCTCCAAACAGGACAAATTATATTACAATTTATAAAAATTAGATGGCTAGATTATTAAAAACTCATAATCTACTCTATCCCAGCTAAAATCAGATTATCGATTACTAATGATCCATTACCCTTGAAAACTTGAAGATAATTACTACTACCACCGCCACCATCCTCCAAACAAGATTACCTAAATTATTACCTTTGCAGCTAAAAAACAGAGGGCAGACATGTCATTGTATAATATAAAACCTGGATTACAGTTTATATAATCTGGCTTCCAAACATGTCCACCTAAATTATTTTTATAAACCAGATTATATAATCTATCTTCATAATCCAGATTATTATTAAGGATAGTATAACCGCACCTATTCCCTGGCCTCACAGCGATTTGCGTTTTCGTCCGTCCGTTTTTGTGATCTGGACATTCCTGGTCGTCAGATCTCGGGTGCAAAGCAATTTTTTCCGCTGTGCGTGTAATCTGGCCAAGATGTCGTGTGGGCTGCTTTTCCAGAAGCCGAAACGGAACGCTCTGGTTAACTGGGCCTGATCTTCCAACCCATTCGCTAGCCAACCGCCACGCGCAAACCGTGGCCTCCTTTCCCCGTGATCTATAGGCCACAGCCGCTACACCCCCTCCAATGCCGCACTCCTCCCTCCTCCACCCTCATCCCTCATCAGTCGGTGCCGCTGCCATCATTCCGCCTCCCTCCTCTCTATCTAACACCGCTCTGGTTAACTGGGCCTGATCTTCCAACCCATTCGCTAGCCCACCGCCACGCGCAAACCCTGGCCTCCTTTCCCCGTGATCTGTAGGCCACAGCCGCTACACCCCCTCCAACGCCGCACTCCTCCCTCCTCCACCCTCATCCCTCATCAGTCGGTGCCGCTGCCATCATTCCGCCTCCCTCCTCTCTATCTAACACCCACAACGACCACGCCGTCGGGAGGAAGTCGTCATCTGTGGCGTCATGTCGCTGTTGTGGTGGCCAGGGGTAAGGGCGGCCGCCATCGCGTACCAGGGGAACATAGGAGCAGCTATCGCGGCTGGACACCTCCCCCATCCTACGTGGTCGCAAAAGCCTCTTTTCATCCTCCGCAATCCGGATCTGGACCTCGATGGGGAAACACGCAAAGAGAGAGAGATGGACCGGCGTATTGTTGCCCTGCTCGTCTTCTCCTCGGCGTTGTCTTGCCCGTCCTGTCGCATTGATAATCCTCTTTAGACTTCTACATAGACTTCTTAAGGGCTGCATGTACCCATGCCCGGTATTAATTTGAGGTGATGCCTGCCTCCCCATTTGCCTAGCTTCTCAAACCTCACGGGCTACATGTTTTAATTGTAGAGTGATATATGTATCCGTCAACGTTGTGGAGCTAGGTGCATTAGGCATTTAGGATCAAGCATTCAAGTCAATCTACTGGTAAGCACCAAAAAGCAACTTCTGCTCCTTCGTTCATTTTTCCAATCATACTGCATGCAGCCATTAGTTTGCACACGGAATTTGTAGCCCATTTACATGCTTATGCGTTTGCACATTTAACTCATAGGAACACAATTATTCTTTGCAAACTGGACTACAGATTTCTTATAATGTTTTGCTAATTTTTCTTCTCTCTTATTACATTGCACTTGTTTATGCAATGACATGTTACAGTTTGGATGTGGCAACTGCACGATTTCACTTTTGGGCAGTTTTATCAAGTAGGAATATTATGGCAATTCATACTGCAATTTTTTCCAGAACTTTTAGGAGAGCCGAATAATTGGAGCAGTTAACAGGGATGTTTAATCTTTATGTTTGTAGCATGATTTCATTCTACAAAAACTATACCTCATCTAGAGAGAAACAACACTTCTGATTGTAGCTTCCTAACAATTCCAACGTTGCAGCAGTAGCAAAAAGAAGAGATAAGAGATAATCTTCGTACAAAGCATTCCAATGTTTGTAATATCAAGTAAAAAGGGAGGTATGCCACACAATTTTTGTGGTGTAACATACTATTAGAAGATTGTAATATTTTATTAAAGTTTGGACTATAATCCTAACATGCACATGGAACACTGCAGGTTATGTACTACTTGGCTTTCATGGTCCATTTTGCCAATTCATTTATGTACTCATTGGTCGGAAAAAGTATCCAAACATATATTCTAAAGCTTAAGACACGGTACCCTATTCTGTGTTCAGGACTTGGGGGCAAATGCCGATGCATATTTGTTTTGACATATCGATTTCATGTGCTTCATGTAACATGCATTTCCTGAAGGTCATATTGACTAGCATCTGTGTGCTTTCAGTTGTTCGTTTGCTGTTTTTGGACAATTTCAGGGGGTTGAGAAGCTCTAAAACTTTTTTTAAAAGGGATGAGCTACAAGACAATAAACTCAATCTGTCTTTATATCTTACCACACATCAAAAAATGACTTTAACTGTCATCTATAAAAATAGGTTTAGACTAATATGTCCGGTAAATCCTTGACCTCAAGTTGCCTATGATGCAGTGTAACTATCATTAGGAGTCACTTAAGGAGGTATAAGATGGGTTATTTCGTGGAAAGTGCTACTTTGATAGTTTGATTAGAAAAAATAGACGCAATATCATTGTATAGTTAGGCTTCCCTTACAAGCATATACACTTGCACGTGTTCCATTTCCATTTTAAATATCGTCGTTAGTTTCTTATATGTGTTTCCTATTACTTTTTCCCAGTTAGGAAACTATCACATGGTAAATCTTGCATTGTTTTTCACTTTTTGCAGTTCAATTATATTAAACTTAATATGCACTTAACAATATTATCTCCATATATTGAAAACTATCTGAAAACATGGTTTGATTTTTTGTGATTATACAACTATTTCAGTTGTTCCTACTATTGTCTGTACCATCACTCCTTACTACAATCAATATATTATTTATGTGTTGCCTTCTACTTTGTAAGTGAATGATGTTTCCGACCGAGACTTCACCCTGAAGATCGCTAATCCCAATGTTTATGAATGAATAAAAAGGAGGAAATTCTTGCTTTCTTTACTCTTGAACAAAGAATTAGGTACCAACTTGTCGTCGAGCAATCTTGGCACATACTCCCTCCGTCCCATAATATAAGATGTTATTACAACCAACTTAGATGGAGAAACAATGATCGATTTTAATTGTGATGGTGTTGATGCTGGTGATGGAGTGGTGGTATGTACATGGCACTAAACTTCAACAAAAGGCTGCACGGATTTTTTTGGGGCATGTAACACACTAATTTCAGTTTGTTTCATATTATTTGTTGTGCTAAAGCTTGTATCAAATGATGATGTTGTGTTTTGTAAATGATTTTCTTCGGATTTATTTCATATACACCATCTGAAATCATCACATTTGTGTTGTTCATATTCTATTACCAAGATTATCATATAGCTTTCTCAAATATTTATATCGTTCTTTCAAAATGAAATGAGTGGGTGCACTATTATCCATGTTTTTACATAAGTTCACAAATGCTCATTTTATCGATGAAATGGACGGGCGCGGCAACGCGCGCCATCGATGTTCTAGTAATCTATTGTGGTTCCAAACAGGGCCTTAGTATCCACTAACCCATTTGGTTCGGTCATATGATGGGACATGTGGAAAGGCAATAACTAGGTGGTGACTACCAATGCTTTTAGATAAAATTTATCATATATATATATACATATGAAAGTAATTTTTATAATGAGAATCTTCAAGTTTATATATAGATTTCTACGGGGGTTAATCGTATAAAAGATGATATGTGCCTCGTGAACATATGCATCATGAACTCTATACTCACAGAAGTGAAATATTTCCACTCTTGCTGAGTGGAAAGGAGATATTTTAACTATTGCTAGATGCAATGATGTAATTGTTGGCTCAGCATGAGTCATATATACTATACCTATGGATACTCGAGTAGAATCAAGGATGCTTTATCGTGTGCAGGTCAACTTGTACTGTACTAAACTATAGAGATATCCGTCAAATTTTTCTATAGCGGAACTTATGATAAAAATAAACAGAATATCTTCTCTTACCATGTGCAACGGATATAGCTAGCACATTCTCTATGCATCATCGCGGGGTTGTACTACACAGACTAAAAAGGCATAGCACTTGTTGCGTACGAGATACTTTTCCGAAATATCTTGATGAGGACATCAACACCATTGTTACACCCACAACCCCAGCAGCTATACATACTGGACGAGTTACTAGAGCTCACGCACGCCAATTGAATTATCAAGTACTTCCGTTTCTTGGAAATACTTCTAATGTTCATGAACATATGATGCTGCCTAAGTTAGATACTTTTGTTGTACTTATGAATGAAGGACCTAGCATGGACAAGAAAGATATCCGTTGGAGCGGAATCAAGCATGTAGAAGAAGGTGCACGCACAGGAAAGAACAATGGAGCTGCCATTGGTGTTTTCGTACTTTAAAGCCACCATAAGGAGAGCATGAAGGCTTTGGACGAAATATTCAAGACGCCACTTTATAAATTTCGTTCATAGGCTATTATAGGTGTTGCACCACCTTATTTTTGGGCCAGGGTCATGTAATTTCGAAATATCATAGTAAAGGCTGTTTTTAGAGTCCGTATGTGCGGGGAAACCGAGTTTAGAGCTGTTTTCGGACCCCTCCTCCAAGGGTCACGAAATTGCCTCTTTATTCCCTCATATATACAACCCTTAGGGCACCGTTTAGACTTGGGTTTTGTTTAGATTACAATTTCGTCATAGCTGCAACTTCGCGTTCTTCGTCTGTGCTCCACGACCACACGACCACACAAAGGCGTCACAGAACCCCACCTTCATCAATAAAGCTTTCCTCTTATATTCGCAATATCTTGATTGCAATCTTAGTTTCTTGCTTGTTCTTCGTTTGCATGCAGGAAACACACCTTCGTGGTCAGGTTGGTCATGCTCCGGCGTGGTCAATAACCTCTCGAAGTTGGTTTAGCGATTGCTAAGGCGCGACATCCTCACACGTTCGTAGTCAGATCGTCAAAGTCGACTCTACCAAAACGAAACCACCATCTCATTGAAAGACAGGGACAACTTCGCCTCTATCAAGTGGTATCAGAGCATATAACTTTGCTTCCTATGTATCCTAAACATATTACGAAAGATGACATTGCTAGAGCTAGTAAAGCAAAACAGGACCTACATAAGAGTGAAAATTAGATTGTAGAAAAGGAATTTGAGCAACACAATAAGCCTAATAAATCATCATCTAGTGTTGCATCAGAAACCATACTGAAGAGTGGTTGTTTACTTCCCACTAAATCTGATATTACTGATTTGGTTATTACTACATCTCTTTGCTATGCTTTTGTATGCAAAGAGGTATTATTTTCATTCGAGGACATGCCACCCTCTTTGCCTCCTGCTGTCATTAACATTTTGCAGGAGTTCGCTAACGTCTTTCCACAAGACCTGTCATCGGGATTACCACCTTTTTGAGGGATTGAACATTAGATTGACTTAATTCCCGGTGCATCGCTACCCAACCGTGCACCATACCGTACCAATCCACAGGAGATGAAGGACATTATGTGTCAAGTACAGGAGCTGCTCGACAAAGGTTATATACGCGAATCTCTTAGTCCTTGTGTTGTTCCTATTATTCTAGTGCTCGCGTATGTGTGTTGATTGTAGAGGCATTAATAATATTACTATTTGTTATCGTCATCCTATTCCTAGGCTAGATGATATGCTTGATGAATTAAGTGGCTCTACAATTTTCTCCAAAGTTGATTTGCATAGTGGATACGTGTAACGCCCGAGATGCAATCCTATCCTTATTTTGGCTTGAGGGCCTCGACAGGGATAGAAGCGCATCTCGTCATTTCGCAAGAATGGATATTGTTACAAGTACATGTACTGAAGAGAAGAGTATATGGAATTGGCTTACACTCGCCACAAGCTACATCAGAGTCACATGAGTACAATACATAAACCTCACGAAGAAGAGCAGGGTCCGACTACGGACGAAAACAAACGAGAAAAGAACGACGTCCATCCTTGCTATCCCAGGCTGCCGACCTGGAACCCATCCTAGATCGATGAAGAAGAAGAAGAAGAAACTCCAAATGAACAATCATCGCGCTCACGTCTTAATTTCACTTTACCTGTACCTGCAACTGGCGTTGAAGTAATATGTGAGCCACAGGGGACTCAGCAATCTCATTTCCAAAGGTATCAAGACTAGCAAAGCTTAATGGGTGAGGCATGGTTAAGTGGTGAGGCTGCAACAAGTGACTAAGCATTTATTTAGTGGCTAACTTACGAGTACAAGAATAAAGAGGGGCATGATCTACGCATAGCGGACGTGAACTACTGATGATCAAATGAATGATCCTGAACACCTACTTACGTCAAACATAACCCCATCGTGTCCTCAATCGGAGAAGGAGCTCACGAAAGAGATAGTCACGGTTACACACTCAGTTGGTATATTATAATTAAGCTTACTTCAAGTTACCTAGAACTGGATGTTAAACAAAGTTTCCACGTTGCCACATAACCGCGGGCACGGCTTTCCGAAAGATTTAACCCTGCAAGGGTGCTCCAACTAGTCCATCACAAACTACCACACGCTGTGACGGGATGACCTCGATCAGGGAAACCCATGATCTCCTCGGATTCCTATTGGAAAACTTCAACCTCGAGTTAGCTCAAAGTATCCTCGAAATCCCTCGCACAAGACGCTCGATAAAGGTAAAACAAGTCCAGCAAGGCCGCCCGGCGTGTCGACGATCCCGATAGGAGCCGCGTATCTTGTTCTCACGACACACGGATAAGCACAGCGTACGGTGGCCTGATAGACATCACCCGAGTTGCCCCGGGTTAGCCCCGCAAACGGCTCTGTTTTGGACCAGCACCATCAGCACTGGCCCTCCCTGTATTATGTTGAATTACTCCTCGGGTAGCGTTAACTCCCTATGTTTTTCAGTATTAACAGAATTATTATGTTGGGAAAATATAGTACCAATCTTAGGCCTTGCCAGACAAGCTTTATCCTAAAACGAGAATCTAGGGGTCCCCAGAACAACCCCAAGCATGTTAGGAGCGCTCATTTATGGAACATAACACCGGTAGCCGAAACTAAGGCAGCAAAGGTGGAACAAAACACCAGGCTAGAAAGGTTGAGCCTTTCACATTTTACCAAGTATATAGGTGCATTAAATTATTTAGCAATAATATGGTGATATAACAAGGAACCCATGTTTTCACATGGAAGCAACTGCACCTGCAACTAGCAATGCCAACACATGGTTAAGCAAGCGGTAACATAGCCAATTAGTGGTTTGCTAGGTTGTGAACAGGTTGAAGGTTTTCATGGCAATTTTGAGAGGATGATATTCTAACAGGTGGTAGGAAACGAGACATGGCGATAAAAACGAAACAACTAGCATGGCAATGATAGTAATGGTATCTGGGGAAATCGTCATCTTGTCTGAGATCCCGCTTGAAGAAGAACGACTCCGTGAAGCAGACGAACCGATGTAGTCGAACGGGTCCTCACTTTCTGACATGCTTGCGGAACTCTATAGAGACGAAGGAAACCGGAAACAAGAACCAACACACGATATTCACCACACGAAGCACAACACATATGATGCATGAGCGGTTTCATTTATGCACGGTATGACATGGCAATTCACTCCAATCAAACACTACACATTAAGTGAAGTTCAACATGCAACGAGTTGCATATTGACGAAACTCCACATACGAATTATTTAATTCTATCCCGATTAGGTACACGGCAAAATTAATTGTGGTTAAACATGGCAAGAGGTGAAGCGTAATTAAGCTACCTATCTAGGCATTTTAAATGAGGTCGGAAACGACATATAGCATCTCCGAGATGACCTCATACATTAATTTATAATTCTGTCCAGATCTGAACTAACATGTTTAATGTTTTTTAAACAGAAAAATAAATAGGTTCACGTGAAACTACACGTCATTCTAGTCCATTTTCATAGATGGAACATCTCCAACGGAGCTACGGTTCAAAAGATATGATCACCGCAAGATATGATGCCATGAATGCAATATGTATGCGAATGACAGCCACAAGCATTCCAAACCAAGAAGGCAGCAATATATTATGAAACTACAAGAGATTCTAAGCAAGTTTCATATAGTACACGATCAAAACAGAGCAACGGTTCAACAAATACAAGCTACACAAGAAATAGTCATAATCTGCAAAAAACAGCAACATGGCATTTTCTACACCCCAAAACAACAAGCTACATAAATCCAAAATGCTCAAACAAGACATGAGGAAATAGTGGTCAATATGCACTACAACATACTACTAATAACATCTAGCATGGAAGCATGGATCACTAGCAAAAGAAGTCACAAAATGGCATCTCACACACAGTTTCAGATTTAGAGAAAATATAAGTTTTTGACAGTGCGATTTACGATCTGAAGGCATATTGATAGCAGCAAAACTATATGCTACAGGGCACCTAATGGCATGAAAATTCACATCATGCTAGATAATCTTAAGGACTACAAATAACTCCATTGCACGAACCTCAAAAGAGCTATAGAACACTAGCAAATCTCATGGCAAGACAGCAACAAAATATAACAGATTTCAGACTTAGAAATATTACAGCATCTCCGAATCAGCACTATTTTCTAGCATGTTGACAACAAGCAAACAACATCTAAACACGGATTTCTATTGCAACCAAAATTACCATAGGCTAGCATACATATCCAAGGTCATATCTCTAGTTGACAACTCATTCATATCACGCAAGGAATAAATCCCACAAAATAGACAAGAGGGCAACATGGCAGAAATATCATGCACAATAATTTTCTCAAAAGACAAAACTAAATGCACACTTAAATTCTATGAATTTTTATACCCCGAAAACAAATATAATATGTGGGGTTCGAAAATAAAACTAGCGCCACACATATATGCGAGAATATGTCCTAAACGCGACATAGCAAACAAGCGACGGAACCTACATGCAAAAATGGAAACAACTACTCTAAAATACATAGCAAAGGGTCCCGAACAACATGAACATTTTAGCTATGGTATTTGAACAATCCGGACACGCACAAAAATATCTATGGAATATCTAACAGCTTAGAACAGCACGCAAAACTAGGCAAACAGTGGGTCAAACCACTCCAAACATGCATGCAAGTTGTAAAATATGATCCTACGTGAAAAACTACACGAGTTACATATATAATACGCCGCGATCTGATGCACGGTTAATTATCTATGAGCATTCGAAATATCTACTACTTTCGTGAAAATAAATAAAACCGCTCGTTAAATAGGAAATCCTTATCGGGTCGAATCTGACTAATATGGGCCGACACAGGGCGACGCAAAATGGCTATCTCGCGCCCTGGGAGAGGGATAGTGCTGCAGAGGGGGGTCCTGTAATGCCCCAAGAGTGTATCTTTCCCTTTTTGGAACCTTCTTCATGTGGGTCCAACTTGTCTTTGATACGAGAGCTCAATGTGTTATGATTTCATGTGTCTCCTTGCTTTGTTCTTCCTTTGCATGCATGCGTCCCATTCATCCATGTCATTGTGTTGTGCATTGTGTTCTTATGAGGAGATGTGATACATGTGGGATATGTGGTTTGTGATGGTGTGGTGTGGTGCAACTCTAGTAGGTAGCTACGTGCTTTCAACTAAGTTTCAAAACCATCTCCCTCTCTTTCACCTCAAGCCCAAATATTCTTTTGCTCCTTCTCTGTTTTATAAATGCCCATGGTTTAGGATATGTTGTCATGGATTTGAGATGTGGATTTGCTGCTTTGAAAAGGTGTTTTAAAGAGTGCAAATTATTACAAAACAGATCCAAACAATGCTATTTCGTAAATATTAACTTGCTCCTAAAATCCTTTTTCTATTTTTATTAAATAGGTCATACTTTCTTATGACCAGGGGAATTTTTACTTTTATTTGTGTTGCCATAGGTTTTCCTGGGAGTTATTAGTTTTCCAGTGTTGATTTTAAATAGGAAAACCCTCCCATGAGTTCATTTTCTTTTATCCACCGCCAGCCTTGGGCCACTTGCTCCTCCCGTGGCCCAATTCCTCGTTGCCTCCCACCTAGAGCCCACCTGGCGCGACCCTCCTCCTACCTGACGCCGTTCCACCCCGTGCCTGCTTTCCGTCGTGCTCCAGACAGACAGAGAGCCGTCGTGAGGGATCGGACGTCGAGGCCCCCTCTTAAAACGTTGGCGTCTGTGCCCCCCCCTCTTCCCTCGGGTTCCTCCTCTTCCCATCCGCCGCCGCCACTCCTTCCACGTCTCTCTTTCTCCCCCCAGGTAGGTTCTCCAACATCTAGCAGAGAGAGAAGGACCCTGTCGGCGTCTACCCCGCTCCCGTCGTCGTCCGGCGCCGCCGCCATGTCCAGGGGCTCGGGGGAGCGCCCCGCGCTCCATTCCTGACCTTGGTGAGGCCGGGGAACGACCACGTCGACGGCCAGCTCAACGCCACCTTCGTGCTCCCAGCAGTCTGCTTCCCCTGCGACGGTTCTGCATCCAGGACTTCTTCGTCTTCGTCAGATCGCGTCGATCCTCTCCAAGTTCCTCCTCCAAGCACATCGGCGCCTCTCCTTCCTTACCTAGGTGAGAGCAAGCCTCTCCTTCCTCATTCCCCGTCGGTAGATGCGCGTAGGAGCTCCGGCCGGCGATCTTGCATGTCTCTGTTCGTAGAGGAAGACGTTAGATCCCGTGTGGTCATAGCGTGTGCAGTGCTTGTGTTGCGTGTGGAGTGCTCGGTAGATGTAGGTGCGGCAGCAGAGGCTCTCCTCGGTGTGTAGGTGTGCCCCCCCTTCCCTGCGGGCGTGGTAGTGGCGCCAGTAGAGAGAGTGATTCGGTGAGAGTCTCTGTCGCCGGCTCGCAGGTGCAGAGCAGAGTATAGGGTGGTGTTAGTATTCCTTGTTCACTAGCCCCTCTCTGTCAAGATTCCGAGACGTAGCGTAGTTTCCATAGAGTGTGTGTGTGTTGGTGAGAGGTGCAGGGTTCGAGTCCCAGAGAGAGCACCCCCCCTTTTCATTTTAATTTTGGCACAGTGGCGTTGCAGCAGCAGGGCAGTATATCCTTCTTAGCTAACCTTCTCTGTTGAGCTCATATGCAGTAGCGTAGTGGCTTGCTGTTGGGTGTAGTTACCAGGGGGTACAGGGTTCGAATCCTACCCCCTCTTTTATTTTTTCCCTTTGCATTTTTGTGCTATAGACCCTTTTGCTTGTTGTAGATTTTGCTGTGGTGTGCTTACACCATGGGGAAATTTTATCTCCCCTCAAAACAGCATGTGGTGCATAGAGATTTTGCTAGTTTGTGAATACATGTTGGTGTAGGCTTGTGTGGGTGTGCAGGTTACTTGGTTTTGTGATCATGTGTGTAGATATGTTCTTGGTAGCTATGCATGTGTAGATGGATTTGCATGTATCATGTGTAGATTCATGTGTGTGTGCACCTTGTGGGTGTATGGCACTAAGGTGGTGTTTCCTTGTAGTGCAAGTGCTTGTTATGTGTGAGTGTGTGTGTCCATGTGCATGGTGATGGACTCATGCCCATGGGGTGAGGTGAGTGTGTGTGTGCTCATGTGTGTATGTCTCAACCATGTCATGTCAAGATATGACTTGATGAGCACATGTGCAAGATGACATGTGTACGGTAGAAGTGCTTATGTGAGTTAAGTTAGTAGTGACATCTATTTAGCTTGTGTAGGTGTTTTTATTATGTTGTGCTTGTCTCTTGTGATGGCGTGGTGGTGTGCCAAGGCACATGGGCATGAGGTCTACCCCTCATGTGCACTATTCACTATATGTGATTCTATGCAAGATTTCTTTTCTAGTTTGTGCCCTTTTGTTCTATACAAGTGCATAGATATTATATATGTTTTTGGGTTAGAATCATCCCAGGAATCCATTGGTGAAGTCAGTTTTGCCTTTGGGATACTTTCTGGAAATGACATATTTCAGATTTGGTCTATGTTTGGAGCTTGGTTCCATGAGATGTGGTGGGCCCAAGAGTTTGATTCTTGGTTGTTGCAGTAGAGGGTGACCCCTCTACCACATGTTGGTTTCATTTCATGCTTAGGAATTCATATGTGCAAGTTGTGCCCAATCAAAGTAGGCATGTGGCTGAAATTCTAGATTAGTGAAAATCTGAGATTTTCACTAAGTCTGAGAATCTGCTTATATTTTCTGCTCGTGTTGATGAGCTTGTGCAGGTCCATGTGTTGTGATTAAACCTTAGCTTTCAACTGGGAAGTTGTAGATTTTATGTTTGTCTAGATCTCCGTAAATTTTCATTCCATGTGGAGTCATGTAAATATTGTTTTGGGTGCTATCAAAATGCTTCACAGCATAAACAGCTAGTGAGAATCTGGAATTTTCACTAAGGCCCCCTTTGTTTGGGCTACAGATTCCTAAGAATCACCTTGCTATGGATTCCTGAGAATCGGTTGTGGCTTTGGATTCCTGAGAATCAGAATCTGACGATTTGCTTACCCTGTTGTTTGTCAGATTTAGAAGTTGTGGGTGTTGCGAAATGCCAGTACCGTCCTCGCTGCAGCTGCAGCTCCGACCAAGGGGCCGCCGGTGCTGGAGCACAAGGGGGTTGTCGGCGCTGGAGCACAAGGGGTCAGAGGGGACAGGTGCTAGGGACGGCGGCGCGACGGATCTGCGATGGGCAGGATGGGGAATGGATCCACACGCCTTGCCGGCGACGGGGCTAGCGAAGGTGGCGGTGATGGGGCCGACGAAGGTGGCGGCGGGGTCGGCGAAGGTGCCGGTGGGGCCGAGAAGGTGGCGACGGGGCCGGCGAAGGTGGCGATGATGCGAGAGAGGGGATCGAGCGAACCAGAACTGTCCGTGGAGGAGTTGGGCTAGGGGTGCGGTGGCATTTGCCTCGTAATAACGTGAAGAAATTGGCCCAAAGTTGAGAGGGGGTAAGTGGCAGCTCGGGAATCAGCAAATTCGTTGATTCCAGCTTCCGGGCATGTCTAGTGCATTTTGGAAATTTTGATTCTACACAGCCAAGGTAGAATCTGACTCTTTGTTTGTAAATCTAATTTTGACTGTGCTAGAATCCACGAATCACTATCTATAGCCCAAACAAAGGCCACCTAAGTCCGTGAAATCAGATATTTTTGGCCAAGTTAGCAGCTGTGTAACTAACTGTGTCAAACTCCTTTGCATTATCTTTCTGCTTGTGCTTGTAGTACTCTTGGATAGCTTCTGCCCCATATCTTATTTGGCATGTTTGGGTGGCTGTAGGTGCTTTGCATGTAGCTCTCAAAGTGCTATGATGTTGTTTATGGCAGATTGTGTAGTTTTGGTGTTTTGGTGATTGTGAGTGCATAGATGTTGGTGTGGTGTTATTATTTGCACCAACCCATCCATGTTGGTTTGTTTTATGTCTTGGCAACCTAGAAATATCAGAGTTATGCCATTGGAGTGTGTGGTGATGTATTTGGCACGTAGCACTTCATATCTTGTTTCGTTGTTTCCCGTTGATCCGTAGCTCCGTTTGTAATGTTCTTTATATGATTTTGCATCGTTTTCACGAGACGCATCTGATCATGTCATCCTCATGCATGTCAAGATAGCTTAGGGTGCAGTTCTGTCCAGGAACATGTATTTACTTCTCATGCTTGTGCTAGTGAGTAGAATAGAGATGCATGTTCATATTCAACTCATGCATCATGTGCTTGTTGCATCTTGAGGTGCTGTTGTTCATTGGATGCTATTTTTATGTTGGGTAGCACCAGGATCGGAGAACGAGTACGTGGATTCGGGAGAGTATCGGCAGGACGAACAAGAGCAGTTCCAAGCTGAGGACATCACAGGCAAGATGATATGACCTTGATTCCATCTCTAGACTTGTTATGCTAGATTACATTTCTTCCATCATATGCTCGCTGCCTACACTGAAATAATTGCGTCCTGATATTGCCATGAAACCCAAACACTTAACCCTTCCTAGCAAATCTTGAATGGCTAAGTAGGCTTTGCTCAGCTACTAATGTTAGCGTTGCTAGAAGCAGGTGCTTTGTCTCATGTGACAACGTGAGTTTGATATCATTATGCTAAATCTGTTATTTAATTAATGCACCTATATACTTGCTAAATAACGTAAGGCCTAGTCTTTTGCCGGGTGTTTTGTTTCGTTATTGTTGCCATAGTTACCAGCTACCGGTGTTTGATTCCATAACTGATCGCTTCTAACATGTTCGGGGTTGTTATGGGGACCCCCTTGATAAATTGCATAGTGTTAAGGCTTGTATGGTAGGACCCAACCTTGGTGTTCATTTGCTAATCACTCAATAATAATCTGCATAGGGAATGGCCTCCCCGAGGAATTTAATCAACAACCCGGGCCAGTGCTCCTCACGAGTGTTGGTCCAAACTAGAGCACTGTGCGAGGCCAACTCAGGGCAACTTGAGAGATTTCTATCAGGCCACTGTACGCGTCGCTCATCCGTCGTGTCCTGAGACTAAGATACGCGGCTCTTATCGGGGTCGTCGACACGACGGGAGGTCCTGCTAGTCTTGTCTTACCTTAGCGATATATCTTGCGTATAGGAATCCCGGTGAAGCTTTGGTTCTCCCCAGAGTTGAGGTTTTCCTCTAAGGAATCCGACGAGATCACGAGATTCGTGATAGAGGATTACTTTGCGGCCCGTGTACATTTGTGATGGACTAGTTGGAGCACCTCTGCAGGGTTTAATCTTTCGGAAAGTCATGCCCGCGGTTATGTGGCAACTTGGAATATTTGTTAACATCCGGTTCTAGATAACTTAAACATAAGCTAATAAAATTGCCAACTATGTGTGTAACCGTGACTGACCCCCTCGAAGACCTCTCTTCGAGCGGGAACACGGTGGGGTTATGATTGACGTAAGTAGGTGTTCAGGATCACTTAGTGATCACCTATCATCGACCGCTAGTATAGAGCACCGTCAATACATGTTCTACGTAAGTTAGCCACTATAAAGCTTAGGAAGCTGCAACCTAAATACTCCACCTTTCGAACCTAATAACTTGACTAGTTCTGGCACCGAGGTCATAGATTGCTGAGTCCCCGTGGCTCACAGATTCCTTCACAACACCAACAGGTTCAGGTACCCCCGAGACAGGTGATCCCGAAGGCACGCAGCTGGTGTGGCAGTACGTTGAGGAGAGCGACCGCCTGTACGTGAACTATCGAGAAGACTGAGGCGTGGTCGTGATCATGGTCAAGCATGCAGGGTAGCTTAGTCATTTCTCATGTTTTGTAGTCTGTATCGAAACTAACTTATTTGGATGCGTGATGTAACTCTGATATATTTATGAGATGACAGTTGAATCCCTTATTGTCATTCTTCTATTATTATGTTTGTGCTATGTTACCGTGCTTGCGAAATGCTTAGATGCGCTTCTTTCCAATTCGGGGCCTCGTTCCCCAAATCGGAAAGGACCGCATCTTTGTCGTTACAGTCTTATTCTGAAACCTCTCCAGCCTGAGCTTTGTGGGTCTTTCAGAAAGCTCAACCTTCAGTTAGTTCCTCAGGGATTTCTTGCAAATCTTCAGATCTCTCCTACCTTGGAAGATCAGGTCCGAGCAGCACAACTTCTTGATGCAATGGTGAAGAAAGTCAACATTGGCGTGGCAAAGAGTCTTCCCAAGTATAAGTCCTTCAGTGTTGATGCCAGGGACACGTTATTCTTTGAGGATCGTCTTGTCGTTCCGAAAGGTGATCTCAGAAAGGTAATAATGAAAGAAGCTCATAACTCTCTGCTCTCTATTCATCCTAGAAGCTCCAAGATGTACCAGGACTTGAAACAGACCTTCTGGTGGACTCGTATGAAGCGTGAGATTGCTCAGTTCGTAAATGAATGTGATGCATGTCGAAGGTTGAAAGCAGAGCATCAACGTCCAGCGGGTCTTTTGCATCCTTTGCCCATTCCCGAGTGGAAGTTCGATCATATTGAGATGGATTTCGTCACCGGGTTTCCGAAGTCCAAGAAGGGTAATGATGCCATCTTCGTCGTCATCGACAAGTTGAGTAAAGTGGCTCATTTTCTTCCAGACAAGGAATCCATTTCCGCAGCTCAGCTTGCAGAGTTGTAAACTTCCAGGATTGTGTCTTTGCACGGCGTGCCTATGATGATCTCTTCGGATCGCGGAAGTATCTTCACTTCCAAGTTCTGGGACTCTTTTCAGTCTGCGATGGGCACGAAGATCCGCTTCAGCATAGCTCTTCATCCTCAGACTAGTGGTCAAGTGGAGCGAGTCAATCAAGTTCTTGAGGATATGTTGAGAGCCTGTGTGATCTATTTTGGTATGAAGTGGGAGGATTGCCTGCCTTTTTCGGAATTCTCGTATAACAACAATTATCAAGCTAGTTCTGGCAAGGCTCCGTTTGAAATTCTCTATGGAAGGAAGTGTCGTACCCCGCTCAACTGGTCCGAGACCGGCGAGCGTCAGATCCTTGGGAATGACCTGATAGAAGAAGCTGAGGAGATGTGTTGGGTCATTCATGACAACCTCAGAGCAGCTCAGTCCCGTCAGAAGAGCTACTATGATAGCAAGCATCACGACATGTCTTATGAGCTTGATGACTTCGTCTATCTCAAGGTGTCGCCTATGAAGGGTACACAACGCTTTGGCATCAAAGGCAAGCTTGCGCCTCGTTTCGTGGGCCCGTTCAGAGTTGTTGGCAAGAGAGGCGACCTTGCATACCAGCTTGAGCTGCCGTCAAACTTTGCAAATGTGCATGATGTGTTCCATGTCTCTCAGCTCCGGAGGTGTTTCAAGACCCCCGAGCGCACTGTTCATCTTCAAGACATTGACCTTCATCCTGACCTATCTTATCGTGAGCATCCAGTTGCGGTTCTCGAGGCGACTGAGCGCAAGACCCGCAACAAGACTGTCAAATTTTTCAAAGTGCAGTGGTCACACCATTTCGATAAAGAGGCTACTTGGGAACGTGAGGATCACCTCCGTTCTGAATTTCCGGAGTTCTTTCAAGCATAGATCTCGGGGCGAGATCTTTTTGTAGTGTGGGAGAGTTTGTAATGCCCCAAGAGTGTATCTTTCCCTTTTTGGAACCTTCTTCATGTGGGTCCAACTTGTGTTTGATATAAGGGCTCAATTTGTTATGATTTCATGTGTCTCCTTGCTTTGTTCTTCCTTTGCATGCATGCATCCCATTCATCCATGTCCTTGTGTTGTGCATTGTGTTCTTATGAGGAGATGTGATACATGTGGGATATGTGGTTTGTGATGGTGTGGTGTGGTGCAACTCTAGTAGGTAACTATGTGCTTTCAACTAAGTTTCAAAACCATCTCCCTCTCTTTCACCTCAAGCCCAAATATTCTTTTGCTCCTTCTCTGTTTTATAAATGTCCATGGTTTAGGATACGTTGTGATGGATTTGAGATGTGGATTTGCTGCTTTTAAAAGGTGTTTTAAAGGGTGCAAATTATTACAAAACAGATCCAAACAATGTTGTTTTGTATATATTAACTTGCTCCTAAAATCCTTTTTCTATTTTTATTAAATAGGTCATACTTTCTTATGACCAGGGGAATTTTTACTTTTATTTTGTTGCCACAGGTTTTCCTGGGAGTTATTAGTTTTCCAGTGTTGATTTTAAATAGGAAACCCCTCCCGGGAGTTCATTTTCTTTTATCCACCGCCATCCCTGGGCCACTTGCTCCTCCCGTGGCCCAATTCCTCGCTGCCTCCCACCTAGAGCCCACCTGGCGCGACCCTCCTCCTACCTGATGCCGTTCCACCCCGTGCCTGCTTTCCGTCCTACTCCAGAGAGAGAGGGAGAACCGCCGTGAGGGCTCAGACGTCGAGGCCCCCTCTTAAAACATTGACGTTCGTGCCCCCCTCTTCCCTCAGGTTCCTCCTCTTCCCATCCGCCACCGCTACTCCTTCCCCATATCTCTTTCTCCCCCCGCGTAGGTTCTGCAGTATCTAGCACAAAGAGAGAGAAGGACCCCGCCGGCGTCTACCCCGCTCCCGTCGTCGTCCGTCGCCGCCGCCATGTCCAGGGGCTCGGGGGAGCGCCCCGCGCTCCATTCCCGACCTTGGTGAGGCCGGGGAACGACCACGTCGACGGCCAACTCAACGCCACCTTCGCGCTCCCGATAGTCTGCTTCCCCTGCGATGGTTCTGCATCCAGGACTTCTTCGTCTTCGTCAGATCGCATCGATCCTCTCCAAGTTCCTCCTCCAAGAAGATCGGCGCCTCTCCTTCCTTACCTAGGTGAGTGCAAGCCTATCCTCCCTCCTTCCCCATCGGTAGATGTGTGTAGGAGCTCCGGCCGGCGATCTTGCATGTCTCTGTTCGTAGAGGAAGACGTTAGATCCCGTGTGGTCATAGTGTGTGCAGTGCTTCTGTTGCGTGTGGAGTGCTCGGTAGATGTAGGTGCGGCAGCAAAGGCTCTCCTCGGTGGGTAGGTGTGCCTCCCCCTTCCCTGCGGGCATGGTAGTGGCGCCAGTAGAGAGAGCACTCTAGTGAGAGTCTCTGTCGCCGGCTCGCAGGTGCATAGCAGAGTATAGGGTGGTGTTAGTATTCCTTGTTTACTAGCCCCTCTCTGTCAAGATTCCGAGACGTAGCGTAGTGGCCATAGAGTGTGTGTGTTGGTGAGAGGTGCAGGGTTCGAGTCCCAGAGAGAGCACCCCCCCCCCCTTTTGCATTTTAATTTCGGCACAGTGGCGTTGCAGCAGCAGGGCAGTATATCCTGCTAAGCTAATCTTCTCTATTGAGCTCATATGCAGTAGCGTAGTGGCTTGCTGTTGGCTGTAGTTACCAGGGGGTACAGGGTTCGAATCCTACCCCCTCTTTTATTTTTTTTTCCTTTGCATTTTTGTGATGTAGAACCTTTGGCTTGTTGTAGATTTTGCTGTGGTGTGCTTACACCATGGGGGAATTTTATCTCCCCTCAAAACAGCATGTGGTGCATAGAGATTTTGCTAGTTTGTGAATACATGTTGGTGTAGGCTGGTGTGGGTGTGTAGGTTACTTGGTTTTGTGATCATGTGTGTAGATGTGTTCTTCATAGCTATGCATGTGTAGATGGATTTGCATGTATCATGTGTAGATTCATGCGTGTGTGTGCACCTTGTGGGTGTATGGCACTAAGGTGGTGTTTCCTTGTAGTGCAAGTGCTTGTTATGTGTGAGTGTGTGTGTCCATGTGCATGGTGATGGACTCATGCCCATGTGGTGAGGTGAGTGTGTGTGTGCTCATGTGTGTATGTCTCAACCATGTCATATGGCAAGCTATGACTTGATGAACACATGTGCATGATGACATGTGTAGGGTAGAAGTGCTTATGTGAGTTAAGTTAGTAGTGACATCTATTTAGCTTGTGTAGGTGTTTTTATTATGTTGTGCTTGTCTCTTGTGATGGCGTGGTGGTATGCCAAGGCACATGGGCATGAGGTCTACCCCTCATGTGCCCCATTGATGTTGTGGTCATGTGCAAGAGCTTGTGTAGTTGTTGATCTAGTGATTTGCACATGTGATGATGCACTATTCACTATATGTGATTCTATGCAAGATTTCTTTTCTAGTTTGTGCCCTTTTGTTCTATACAAGTGCATATATATTATATATGTTTTTGGGATAGAATCATCCCAGGAATCCATTGGTGGAGTCAGTTTTGCCTTTGGGAAACTTTGTGGAAATGACATATATCAGATTTGTTCTATGTTTGGAGCTTGGTTCCATGAGATGTGGTGGGCCCAAGAGTTTGATTCTTGGTTGTGGTAGTAGAGGGTGACCCCCTCTACCACATGTTGGTTTCATTTCATGATTAGGAATTCATATGTGCAAGTTGTGCCCAATCAAAGTAGGCATGTGGCTAAAATTCCAGATTAGTGAAAGCCTGAGAATCTCCTTATATTTTCTTCTCATGTTGATGAGATTGTGCAGGTCCATGTGTTGTGATTCAGCCTTAGCTTTCAACTGGGAAGTTGTAGGTTTTATGTTTTTCTAGATCTTTGTAAATTTTCATTCCATTTGGAGTCCTGTACATAATGTTTTGGGTGCTGTCAAAATGCTTCATAGCATAAACAGCTAGTGAGAATCTGGAATTTTCACTAAGTCCTTGAAATCTGATATTTTGGGCCAAGTTAGCAGTTGTGTAACTTACTGTGTGAAATTCCTTTGCATTATATTTTTGCTTGTGCTTGTAGTACTCTTGGATAGCTTCTGACACATATCTTATTTGGCATGCTTGGGTGGTTGTAGGTGCGTTGCATGTAGCTCTCAAAGTGCTATGATGCTGTTTATGGCAGATTGTGTAGTTTTGGTGATTTGGTGGTTGAGAGTGCATAGATGTTGGTGTGGTGTTATTCTTCGAACCAACCCATCCATGTTGGTTTGTTTTATGTCTTGGCAACCTGGAAATACCAGAGTTATGCCATTGGAGTGTGTGGTGGTGTATTTGGCACGTAGCACTGCATATCTTGTTTCATTGTTTCCCGTTGATCCGTAGCTCCGTTTGTAATGTTGTTTATATGCTTTTGCATCGTTTTCACGAGATGCATATGATCATGTTGTCCTCATGCATGTCAAGATAGCTTAGGGTGCAGTTCTGTCTAGGAACATGTATTTACTTCGCATGCTTGTGCTAGTGAGTAGAATAGAGATGCATGTTCATATTCAACTCATGCATCATGTGCTTGTTGCATCTTGAGGTGCTGTTGTTCATTGGATGCTATTTTTTATGTTGGGTAGCAGCGGGATCGGAGAATGAGTACGTGGATTCGGGAGAGTACGGGCAGGACGAACAAGAGCAGTTCCAAGCTGAGGACATCACACGCAAGATGATATGACCTTGATTCCATCTCTAGACTTGTTATGCTAGATTAGGTTTCTTCCATCATATCCTCTCTGCCTACCACTGAAATAATTGCCTCCTGCTATTGCCATGAAACCCAAACACTTAACCCTTCCTAGGAAATCTTGAATGGCTAAGTAGGCTTTGCTCAGCTACTAATGTTAACGTTGCTAGATGCAGGTACTTTGTCTCATGTGACTACATGAGTTCGAAATCATTATGCAAAATATGTTATTTAATTAATGCACCTATATACTTGGTAAATAACGGAAGGCCTAGCATTTTTCCGGGTGTTTTGTTCCGTTATTGTCGCCATAGTTACCGGCTACCGGTGTTTGATTCCATAACTAATCGCTCCTAACACGTTCGGGGTTGTTATGGGGACCCCCTTGATAAATCACGTAGTGCTAAGGCTTGTCCGGCAGGACCCAACCTTGGTGTTCATTTGCTAATCACTTAATAATAATCTGCATAAAGAATGGCCTCCCCGAGGAATTTAATCAACAACCCGGGCCAGTGCTCCTCATGAGTGTTGGTCCAAACTAGAGCATTGTGCGGGGCCAACTCACGGCAACTTGAGAGATTTCTATCAGGACACTGTACGCGTCGTTCATCCGTCGTGTCGTGAGACTGATATACGCGGCTCTTATCAGGGTCGTCGACACGATGGGAGGTCCTGCTAGTCTTGTCTTACCTTAGCGATATATCTTGCGTGTAGGAATCCCGATGAAGCTTTGGTTCTCCCCAGAGTTGAGGTTTTCCTCTAAGGAATCCGACGAGATCACGAGATTCGTGATAGAGGATTACTTTGCGGCCCATGTATGTTTGTGATGGACTAGTTGGAGCACCCCTGTAGGGTTTCATATTTCGGAAAGCCGTGCCCGCGGTTATGTGGCAACTTGGAGTATTTGTTAACATCTGGTTCTAGATAACTTAAACATAAGTTAATAAAATTGCCAACTGTGTGCGTAACCGTGACTGTCCCCCTTGAAGACCTCTCTTCGAGCGGGAACGCGGTGGGGTTATGATTGACGTAATTAGGTGTTCAGGATCACTTAGTGATCACCTATCATCGACCGCTAGTATAGACCACCATCAATACATGTTCTACGTAAGTTAGCCACTATAAAGCTTAGGAAGCTGCAACCTAAATACTCCACCTTTCCAACCTAATAACTTGACTAGTTCTAGCACCGAGGTCATAGATTGCTGAGTCCCCGTGGCTCACAGATTCCTTCACAACACCAACAGGTTCAGGTACCCCCGAGACAGGTGATCCCGACGGCACGCAGCTGGCGTGGCAGTATGTTGAGGAGAGCGATCGCCTGTACGTGAACTATCCAAAAGACTGAGGCATGGTCGTGATCATGGCAAGCATGCAGGGTAGCGTAGTCGTTTCTCATGTTTTGTAGTCTGTAGCGGAACTACCTTGTTTGGATGTGTGATGTAACTCTGATATATTTATGAGATGATAGTTGAATCCCTTATTGTCATTCTTCTATTATTATCTTTGTGCTATCTTACCGTGCTTGCGAAACGCTTAGATGCGCTTCTTTCCAATGCGGGGCCTCGTTCCCCAAATTGGAAAGGACCGCATCTTAGTTGTTACAGGTCCTCACCTCATGGGCTTGGCCCAGGTCGGAGAGGCGGTGGCTGCGGCTGAGGAGGCCCACTCGGCCTGGCTCGGGCGCTGGCCTCGGCTGGGCTGCGAAGGGAGGCCGGCCCAGACGACGCTGGAGGTGCTGGGTGTTGGGTAACGTAACATAAATTCTAAAAAATTCCTACGCCATATTCAGATCTTCCTATGGAGAGACCAGCAACGAGAGAGGGGTGAGTGGATCTTCATACCTTTGAAGATCGCTAAGCGGAAGTGTTGCTAGAACGCGTTTGATGGAGTCGTACTCGCGGTGATTCAGATCGCGGTGTGATTCCGATCTAGTGCTGAATCACGGCACCTCCGCGTTCAACACACGTGCAGCCCGGTGACGTCTCCCGCACCTTGATCCAGCAAGGAGGAGGGAGAGGTTCGGGAAGATCTCCAGCAGCATGATGGCGTGGTGTCGATGGAGAGATGAGGTCTCCCGGCACGGCTTCGCCAAGCACTCTGGGAGAGGAGGAAGAAGAGAGACACGGCTGCACCGAGAGAGATGGAAAACAATGTTCTCAAAGGCCAAAAAAACCCGCTATATATAGGGGGAAGGGAGGGTGGCACCCCCTTTAGGGTTTCCCACTCTAAAGGGGGGGCAGCCCTAGATGGGAGGGGGAGGCGGTGAGGAGGGGGGGACGGGGGTGGCGCACACCTGGTGGGCCTTAGGCCCACCAGACTTAGGATTTCCCCCCTTTCCCTCTCTAGGCGCCTTGGGCTGGGTATGGGGGGCGCACCAGCCCACCCAGGGGCTGGTTCCCTCTCACACTTGGCCCATGTAGCCTCCTCGGGCTGGTGGCCCCTCCCGGTGGGCCTCCGGAATCCTTCCGGTGGTCCTGGCACTTTGCCGGTGTTGCCCAAAACATTTCCGGCGTCCAAACCCATCCATCCTATATATCAATCTTTACCTCTGGACCATTCAGGAGATTCTCGTGACGTCCAGGATATCATCCGGGACTCCAAACAACCTTCGGTAACCTCGTATAGTAGTTCCCTATAACCCTAGCGTCATCGAACCTTAATTGTGTAGACCCTACGGGTTCGGGAGGCATGCAGACATGACCGAGACACTCTCAGGCCAATAACCATCAGCGTGATCTGGATACCCATGGTGGATCCCACATGTTTCATGAAGATCTCATCGGATGAACCACGATGTCAAGGATTCAATCAATCCCGTATACAATTCCCTTTGACTGTCGGTATAGAACTTGCCAGAGATTCGATCGTCGGTATACACATACCTTGTTCAACCTCGTTACCGGTAAGTCTCTTTACTCGTTCCATAGCACGTCATCCTATGACTAACTCCTTAGTCACATTGAGCTCATGATGATGTTCTACCGAGTGGGCCCAGAGATACCTCTCCATCACACGGAGTGACAAATCCCGATCTCGATTCGTACCAACCCAACCGACACTTTCGGAGATACCCGTACTGCACCTTTATAGTCACCCAGTTACGTTGTGATGTTTGATACACCCAAAGCACTACTACAGTATCCGGGAGTTGCACAATCTCATGGTCGAAGGAAAAGACACTTGACACTAGAAAAGCTTTAACATACGAACAACACGATCTAGTGTTATGCTTAGGATTGGGTCTTGTCCATCACATCATTCTCCCAATGATGTGATCCCGTTATCAATGACATCTAATGTCCATGATCAGGAAACCATGATCATCTATTGATCAACGAGCTAGCCAACTAGAGGCTTGCTAGGGACACATTGTGATCTATTTATTCACACATGTATTACCGTTTTCTGTTAGTACAATTATGGCATGAACAATAGACGATTATCATGAACAAGGAAATATGATAATAACCATTTTATTATTGCCTCTAGGGCATATTTCCAACAGTCTCCCACTTGCACTAGAGTCAATAATCTAGTTCACATCACTATGTGATTGTAATGAATTCAACACCAATACAGTTTTGGGGTTTGATCATGTCTTGCTTGTGAGAGAGGTTTATAGTCAACGGCTCTGAACCTTTCAGATCTGTATGTGCTTTACAAATCTCTACATCATCCTATAGATGCTACTATGCCCCTTTGAAACCATTCCAAATGATTGCTCCATTGTACGAATCCGGTTTACTACTCATAGTCCTCCGGATCAATGACAAAGCTTGCATCGACGTAACTCTTTTACAACAAACTCTTTAATCACCTCCATAATTGAGAAAAATTCCTTAGTTCATTAGTTACTAAGGATAACTTTGACTGCTCTCCAGTGATCCATTCCTGGGTCACTCTTGTACCCCATTACTAACTCATGGCAAGTCACGCTTTAGGTGCGGTACACAGCATAGCATACTTGTAGAGTCTAGGGCTGATGCATAGGGGACGACATTCGTCCTTTCTATTTCTTCTGCCGTGGTCAGGTTTTGAGTCGTACTCAAATTTATACCTTGGAACATAGCCAAGAACTCCTTCTTTTCTGATCTATTTTGAACTCCTTCAAAAACTTGTCAAGGCATGCAACTCGCTGAAAGTTCCATTAAGCACTTTCATCTATCTTTATAGATCTTGTTACTCAACTCTCAAGTAGCTATATCTAGGTTTTCTTTGAAAAACTCTTTTCAAACAACCCTTTATGCTTTACAGAAATTCTACATTATTTCCGATCAACAGTATGTCAACCACACATATTCATTAGAAATACTATTGTGCTCCCACTCACCTTTTGGAAATACAAGTTTCTCATAAACTTTGTATAGAACCAAAAACTTTGATCATCTCATCAAAGTGTATATTCCAACTCCGAGATGCTTGCTCCAGTCCATAGAAGGATCACTTGAGCTTTCCATACTTGTTAGCACCCTTTAGGATCGACAAAAATCTTCTGGTTGTATCACATACAGCCTTTCCTCAAGGAAACCGTCGAGGAAACAATATTTTGACATCCTATCTGCAATATTTCATAAATGATCCAGCACCTGCTAACATAATTTCAACAGACTTTCAGCATCGCTACGAGTGAGAAAGTCTCATCGTAGTCAACTCTTTGAACTTTGTCGAAAACACTTTTGCGACAAGTCGAGCTCTCTTAATGTTGACTTTTCACCATCATCGTGTGTTTTATTTTTAAAGATCCATTCGTAGTTAATAGTATTATGACCATTAAGTGGTTCTTCCAAAGTCTATACTTTGTTTTTCATACATGGATCCTCTCTCGGATTTCATGGCCTCCAGCCATTTGCCGGAATCCGGGCCCACCATCGCTTCTCCATAGCTCGTAGGTTCATTGTTGTCCGACAACATGACTTCAAGACAGGGTCATTGTACCATTCTGTAGCAGCAGTACGTGACCTTGTCGACCTACGAGGTTTCTAGTAACTTGATCTGAAGTCTCACGATCATTATCATTAGATTCCACTTCAATTGGTGTAGATGCCACATTAACAACTTCCTGCGCCTGCTACACACACACTGGTTGAAGTGATGGTTCACATAACCTCATCAAGTTTCCACCAAAACTCCCACTCAATTCTTTCGAGAGAAACTTTTCCTCGAGAAAGGACCCGCCTAAAGAAACAAACACATTTGCTTCCGGATCTGAGATAGGAGGTATATCCAACTGTTTGGGTGTCCTATGAAGATGCATTTATCCGCTTTGGGTTCGAGCTTATCAGGCTGAAAACTCTTTCACATAAGCATTGCAGCCCCAAACCTTTAAGAAATGACAGCTTAGGTTTCTCTAAACCATAGTTCATACGGTGTCATCTCCAACGGAATTACGTGGTGACATATTTAAAGGGAATGTGGTTGTCTATAATGCCTAACCCATAAACGATATTGGTAATTTGATAATAAATATCATAGTATGCACTATATCTAATAGGGCACGACTATGACATACGGACACACCATCAGACTATGTGTTCCAGATGGCATGAGTTGTGAAACATTTTTCACGTGAAACTATTTTCACATTGTCTTAAATGTTTACCAAATTCGTAACTCATATATATATATATATATGTGTGTGTGTGTGTGTGTGTGTGTGTGTGTTTACCTCCACGATCACATCGTAGACATATTATCATTTTTTCACGATGATCTTCAACTTCACTCTGAAATTACTTGAACATTTCAATAATTCAGATTTCTGTTTTATCAAGTAAATACACTAGTATCTACTCAAATAATTTGTGAAGTATGAACACAATGAGATCCACTGCGTGCCTCAGTACTCATCGGACTGTACACATCAAAATGTATTACTTCCAACAAGTTACATTCTTGTTCCATCTCAATGGAAAAAGAGGTCTTCAGTCATCTTGCCCATGTGGTTTGCTTTGCATGTCCCAAGTGATTCAAACGATCCATCCACATGGAGTTTCTTCATGCGTTTATACCAACAGGCATGGTTTGCATGTTTCAAACGTTTCGAAAATGAGTGAGTACAAAGATCCATCGGCATGGAGCTTCTTCATGCATTTTATATCAATATGACTCAAGTAGCAGTGCCACAAGTAAGTGGTACTATCATTTCTACTTCGTATCTTTTGGTAACAATATTATGAACATGTGTATCACTACGATCGAGATTCAATAAACCATTCATTCTAGGTGCAAGACCATTTAAGGTATCATTCAACTAAACATAATAACCATTATTCTCTTTAGAAGAATAATTGTATTTGCCATTAACATAATCCAATCATGTCTATGCTCAACGCAAACACCAAATAACAATTACTTAGGTTTTACACTAATCTCGATGGTAGAGGGAGCGTGCGATGTGTGATCATATCAACCTTGGAAACACACACGTCGTCACCTTGCCTTTAACTAGTCTCTGTTTATTCCGTAGCTTTTCTTTTGAGTTACTAACACTTAGCAACCAAACCGGTATCTTATACCGTGGTGCTACTAGGAGTACTAGTAAAGTACACATCAATATCATGTATATCCAATGTACTTCTGTCGACTTTGCCAGCCTTCTCATCTACCAAGTGTCTAGGGTAGTTCCTCTTCAGTGACTGTCCCCCTTATTTCATAAGCACATAGTCTCGGGTTTGGGTTCAACCTTTGGATGTCTTCATAGAGTACCAACTGGTTTTCCGTTTAATGTAGTATCCCTTCA
Organism: Hordeum vulgare subsp. vulgare; assembly: GCF_904849725.1. Taxonomy (NCBI): domain Eukaryota; kingdom Viridiplantae; phylum Streptophyta; class Magnoliopsida; order Poales; family Poaceae; genus Hordeum; species Hordeum vulgare. The sequence continues at coordinate 344,714,430 of NC_058524.1, read as the reverse complement.
AGCCCTTTCCCTTCTTGAAACTAGTGGTTTTATAAACCATCAACAATTGATGTTTCCTTTTGACTTCTACTTTCGTGGTGTCAAACATCACGAATGGCTCAAGGATCATCATATCCATCCTTGATATTTTATAGTTCATCACCAAGCTCTAGTATCTTGGTGTCAGTGACCTTGGAGAACAATCACTGTCTCATGTGGAAGTTCAACTCCCACTCGATTCAAACGATTGTAGTACTCAGATAATCTGAGCACATGCTATACGATTGAGCTCTTCTCCTTTAATTTGCAAACAAAGAATCTCGTCGGAGGTCTCATACCTCTCAAGAAGGGCACGAGCATGAAATCCCAAATTCATCTCTTGGATCATCACATATGTCTCGCGGGAAACGTCTTTAATGCCTTAATTCTAAGTTGTTCAAGCAACACACATTGAACTATCATGTAGTTATCAAAAACATGTATGTAGGATGTTCGCAACATCTACAGACCATGCTTGGGGTTCAGCACACTGAGCGGTGCATCGAAGACATAAGCCTTCTGCGTAGCAATGAGGACAATCCTTAGTTAAAGGACCCAGTCCGCACAATTGCTACTTCTATCTTTCAACTAAGATTTCTCTAGGAACATATCAAATACCTAGAGCTATAGCTCAAGTTACATAATTTGCAAAGACCTATTTGACTATGTTCATGATAATTAAGTTCATCTGATGAACTCCCACTTAAATCGACATCCCTCTAGTCATTTAAGTGATACATGATCCATGTCGACTAACCCGTTTCCTATCATCACGTGAGACGGACTAGTCGTCATGGTTAGCAACTTCATGCTGATCGTATTCAACCATACGGGTCATGTTCGACCTTTCGGTCTCTTGTATTTGAGGTCATGTTTGTACATGTTAAGCTCGTCGAGTCAACCTAAGTGTTTCGCGTGTGTAAATCTGGCTTACACCCATTGTATGCGAACGTTAGAATCTATCACACCCGATCATCACGTGGTGCTTCGAGACAACGATCCTTCGCAACGGTGCACACTTAGGGGAATACGTTCTCAAAAAATTTATGAGGGGTCATCTTATTATGCTACCGTCGTTTTAAGCAATAAGATGAAAAACATGATAAACATCACATGCAATTATATAGTGACATGATATGGTCATTATCATCTTTGCTCTTTCGATCTCCATCTTCGGGCATCGCATGATCATCATTGTCACCGGCGTGACACCATGATCTCCACCATCGTGTCTCCGTGAAGTCGTCACGCCAACTACTACTACTACTACTACTACTACTACTATAGCTAACCGCTAGCAATGAAGTAAAAGTAGTAAACACATGGTGTTGCATCTCATACAATAAATTAAGACAACTCCTATGGCTCCTGCCGGTTGTCATACTCAACGACATGCAAGTCGTCATTCCTATTACAATAACTTGATCATCTCATACATCACACATGTAACATCACAACTTAGGCCATATCACATCACATGTCAAACCCTGCAAAAACAAATTAGACGTCCTCTAATTGTTGTTGCAAGTTTTACGTGGCTGATTTGGGTTTCTAGCGAGAACGCCTTCTTACCTACGTGACAGCCAAAACGATGATATGCCAAAGCTATTTACCCTTCATAAGGACCCTTTTCATCAAATCCAATCCGACTAGAGTGGGAGAGACAGACACCCGCTAGCCACCTTTATGCACGGTGTGCATGTCGGTCGGTAGAACCTATCTCACGTAAGCGTACGTGTAAGGTCGGTCCGGGCCGCTTCATCCCACAATACCGCCGGAAAAGGATAAGACTAGTAGCGGCAAGCAATTGACAAATCAGCGCCCACAACCTTTTGTGTTCTACTCATGCATGGAATCTACGCATAGAAAACCTGGCTCTAATACCACTGTTGGGTAACGTAGCATAAATTCAAAAAAAATCCTACGCCATATTCAGATCTTCCTATGAAGAGACCAGAAACGAGAGAGGGGTGAGTGGATCTTCATACCTTTGAAGATCGCTAAGCGGAAGCGTTGCTAGAACGCGGTTGATGGAGTCGTACTCGCGGCGATTCAGATCGCGGTGTGATTCCGATCTAGTGCCGAATCACGGCACCTCCGCATTCAACACACGTGCAGCCCGATGACATCTCCCGCACCTTGATCCAGCAAGGAGGAGGGAGAGGTTCAGGAAGATCTCCGGCAGCACGACGGCGTGGTGTCGATGGAGAGATGAGGTCTCCCGCAGGGCTTCGCCAAGCACCGTGGGAGAGGAGGAAGAAGAGAGACAGGGCTGCGCCGAGAGAGATGGAAAACCGTGTTCTCAAAGGCCAAAACCCCCCGCTATATATAGGGGGAAGGGAGGGTGGCGCACCCTTTAGGGTTTCCCACCCTAAAGGGGGGCGGCAGCCCTAGATGGGAGAGGGGCTGGCGGCCACGAGGGGGAGAGGGGGTGGCGCACCCCTGGTGGGCCTTAGGCCCACCAAACTTAGGGTCCCCCCCCCCCTTTCCCTCTCTAGGCACCTTGGGCTAGGTGTGGGGGGTGCACCAGCCCACCCAGGGGATGGTTCCACCTCACTCTTGGCCCATGTAGCCTCCTCGGGCTGGTGGCCCCTCCCGGTGGGCCTCCGAAACCCTTTCGGTGGTCCCGGCACTTTGCCGGTGGTGCCCGAAACATTTCCGGCGTCCAAACCCATCCATCCTATATATCAATATTTACCTCCGGACCATTCTGGAGATCCTCATGACGTCTGGGATCTCATCCGGGACTCCGAGCAACCTTCGGTAACCTCGTATAGAAATTCCCTATAACCCAAGCGTCATCGAACCTTAAGTGTGTAGACTCTACGGGTTCGGGAGGCATGCAGACATGACCGAGACACTCTCCGGCCAATACCCATCAGCGGGATCTGGATACCCATGGTGGCTCCCACATGTTCCACGAAGATCACATCGGATGAACCACGATGTCAAGGATTCAATCAATCCCATATACAATTCCTTTTGTCTGTCTATATAGAACTTGCCCGAGATTCGATCGTCGGTATACCCATACCTTGTTCAATCTTGTTACCGGTAAGTCTCTTTACTCGTTCCATAGCACGTCATCGTGTGAATAACTCCTTAGTCACATTGAGCTCATGATGATGTTCTACCGAGTGGGCCCAGAGATACCTCTTCGTCACATGGAGTGACAAATCCCGATCTCGATTCGTACCAACCCAACAGACACTTTCGGAGATACCTGTTGTGCACCTTAAGAGTCACCCAGTTATGTTGTGACGTTTGATACACCCAAAGCACTCCTACGGTATCCGGGAGTTGCACAATCTCACGGTCGAAGGAAAAGACACTTGACATTGGAAAAGCTTTAGCATACGAACAACACAATCTAGTGATATGCTTAGGATTGGGTCTTGTCCACCACATAATTCTCCCAATGATGTGATCCCATTATCAATGACATCTAATGTCCATGATCAGGAAACCATGATCATCTATTGCTCAACGAGCTAGCCAACTATAGGCTTGCTATGGACACATTGTGATCTATTTATTCACACATGTATTACTGTTTCCTGTTAATACAATTATAGCATGAACAATAGACGATTATCATGAACAAGGAAATATGATAATAACCAATTTATTATTGTCTCTAGGGCATATTTCCAACACTGGGCCAGCTCGGCCTTGCCCCCGATGCGGCCCAGGCGAGGAGCTGCTCGTCCCCGATCCCGGGTGGATCGGGAAGCAGAGCGCCGGCAGGTGGCCTCCAGCGGCGGGGTAGGGCGATGGGTGCCGAGGGATTCTGACGGAGGCCGGATCTGGCCAAGGCTGTTCAGAGCAACAGGATCCGGCAGCTACTGACATTCGGCGGCGGCAGGAGCTGCGGTTGTCGGGCTCCGGCAGGCTGCGGGTGACGGCGGGCTGGCGTGAGGCGGCGGTGCGGCGTGAGGCACTGGGAGGCGCGGCGTGATCCGACGGCGGGGCACCGGTGGCCGGCAGCGAGGGAACCTGGCGGCGAGGCAGCCATGGGAGGATCGGCCGGGGAGATCGGGACCCTCCCGGTCCAGATTTGAGCGGCAGCGCTGCGTTTTGGGGCAGGGGCAGGCGGCTCGGCGCGATGGGCTCGGCGGGCATCGCGAGGGCTCGCGGGCCCGGCGGCGGCACTATGGAGGTGGGAGTGGATGCTGCGCCGGCTAGCGTTTGGAGGTGGCGTGGTTTTCAAGGAGGAGAGAGGGACACTAAAAATGGAAGGGGAGGTTGTCTATTTATAGATAAAACGGGCTAGGGTTCGCAGAATTTCGCCCCGGTTTCAATCGCACGATCTAAATCGGACGGTCTCGAATGCTGGGACGGGATAAGTGGTTGTGTAGAGTAGGCTAGCCGGAGAAGAGAGGGAAAACGGGCACCCGGCAACGTGATTTAAAAATACCAAAAAACGTCCGACGAATAACCTAAGACGGTGTCGCTACGGTCGACCGTTCGGGTACGAGGCGGACCCCGATTGCGATGAAAATTGGCAGGCGGCCTACCTATATTAAAATAAGGCCACACACCAAGTTTCAACCCAATCAGAGGAAGATTTATACACACTTTTAAAAAAACAAGGTTTTGACGATGCCGCGGGCGCGTGCGTGTGTGGTCGGGCTCTACACGGTCAACGACGAACACGGAGAGAACCGGCAACTAATAATGGATGCAAGTTTTGAAAAGTGGCGGCAGCGTGGTGCCGATGCAATGCAGATGATGCGAATGATGTGATGATGAATGCGGCAAACAAAGTAATAACACGACGGCAACGGAAAAGAGTAGAATCTTCTGGGGCGTCGGTCTCGGGCTATCACAATACCATCAAATTTGCATGAAATTGGGAGATGAATGGAAAACAGCATTTAGAACTAAGTTTGGATTATATGAGTGGTTAGTTATGCCTTTTGGATTAACTAATGCACCTAGCACTTTCATGGGATTAATGAATGAGGTTTTACGTGCTTTCATTGGATGATTTGTGGTAGTCTACTTTGATGATATACTGATTTATAGTAGATCTTTGGAGGAACACTTGGATCATTTGCGTGTTGTTTCTCTTGCTCTACGTGATGCACGCTTGTTTGGTAACCTTGGAAAGTGCACCTTTTGCACAGACCGAGTATCTTTTCTTGGCTATGTTGTTACTCCACAAGGAATTGAAGTTGATAAAGCCAAGATTGAAGCTATTAAGGGTTGGCCACAGCCCAAAATGGTCACACAAGTGAGGAGTTTCCTTGGACTCGCCGGGTTTTATAGGCGTTTTGTGAGAGATTTCAGCACCATTGCTGCACCTCTCAATGAGCTTACAAAGAAGGATTTCAGCACCATTGCTGCACCGCACAAGAAGAAGCCTTCACGGTTTTGAAAGATAAGTTAACACATCCTCCTTTACTCCAACTTCCTGATTTTAATAAGACTTTCGAGCTTGAATGCGATGCTAGCGGAATTGGATTAGGAGGTGTGTTATTACAAGATGGTAAACTTGTTGCATACTTTTCTGAAAAATTAAGTGGGCCTAGTCTGAATTATTCTAGTTATGATAAGGAATTATATACTCTTGTTTGGACTTTGGAAACATGGCAACATTATTTATGGCCCAAAGAATTTGTCATACATTCTGATCATGAATCTTTGAAACATATTAGAAGTCAAGCAAAACTGAACCATAGACATGCTAAATGGGTTGAATTCATTGAGACTTTCTCATACGTCATTAAACACAAGAAGGGTAAAGAAAATGTTATTGTTGATGCTTTGTCTCGTCGTTATACTATGCTTTCACAACTTGACTTTAAAATATTTGGTTTAGAGACCATCAAAGATCAATATGTGCATGATGTTGATTTCAAACATGTGTTGGAGAATTGTAAAGAAGGGAGAACATGGAACAAGTTCATCGTTAATGATGGATTTGTGTTCCGTGCTAACAAGCTATGCATTCCAGCTAGCTCCGTTCGTCTTTTGTTGTTACAAGAGGCGCATGGAGGAGGATTGATGGGACACTTTGGCGTAAAGAAGATGGAGGACGTACTTGCTACACATTTCTTTTGGCCAAAGATGCGACGGGATGTTGAGCATTTTGTTGCTCGCTGCACGACATGTCAAAAAGCTAAGTCACGACTCAATCCTCATGGTTTATATATGCCTTTGCTTGTACCTAGTGTTCCTTGGGAGGATATATCTATGAACTTTGTCTTAGGTTTACCTCAAACAAAGAAGGGGAGGGATAGCATATTTGTTGTCGTGAACAAATTTTCAAAAATGGCACACTTTATACCATGTCATAAAAGTGATGATGCTGCTAATGTGGCTGATTTGTTCTTTCGTGAAATTATTCGCCTGCATGGTGTGCCAAATACGATTGTTTTAGATCGTGATGCTAAATTTCTTAGCCACTTTTGGCGATGTTTATGGGTTAAGTTGGGGACAAAATTGCTTTTTAGTACTACATGTCACCCCCAAACTGATGGACAAATTGAAGTAGTAAATAGATCTTTGTCTACCATGCTTAGTGTTGTTTTGAAGAACAATCTAAAATTTTGGGAAGAATGTATGCCTCATATTTAATTTGCATATAATCGTTCGCTGCATTCTACTACTAAGATGTGTCCTTTTGAAGTTGTTTATGGTTTCTTACCTCGTGCACCTATTGATTTGTTACCTCTTCCATCTTCGGAGAAGGTTAATTTTGATGCTAAAGAACGTGTTGATTTGATATTAAAGATGCATGATTTAACTAAGGAAAACATTGAGCGCATGAATGCTAAATATAAACTTGCTGGAGATAAGGGTAGAAAACATGTTGTCTTTTCACCTTGAGATCTTGTTTGGTTGCATTTGCGTAAGGATAGGTTTCCTGATTTGCACAAGTCAAAGCTAATGTCGCGTGCTGATGGTCCTTTCAAAGTGTTAGAGAAAAAAATGATAATGCATTAGACTTGAGCTGCGTGCAGATTTTGGGGTTAGTCCCACTTTTAAGATTGCAGATTTGAAGCCATGTTTGGGTGAGGAAGATGGGCTTCCGTCGAGGACGACTTCAGTTTAAGAAGGGGAAGATGATGAGGACATCAACACCATTGTTACACCCCACAGCCCCAGCTGCTATACATATTGGACAAGTTACTAGAGCTCGCGCACGCCAATTGAATTATCAAGTACTTTCGTTTCTTGGAAATACTTCTAATTTTCATGAACATATGATGTTACCTAAGTTAGATACTTTTGTTGTACTTATGAAAGAAGGACCTAGCATGGAAAAGAAAGATATATGTTGGAGCGGGATCAAGCATGGAGAAGAAGGTGCACACACGGGAAAGAACAATGGAGCTGCCATTCGTGATTTTCGTACTTTAAAGCCACCATAAGGAGAGCATGAAGGATTTGGACGAAATATTCAAGACGCCACTTTATAAATTTTGTCCATAGGCTACTATAGGTGTTGCACCACCTTATTTTTGGGCCAGGCCCATGTAATTTCGAAATACCATAGTATAGGCTGTTTTTAGAGTTCGTATGTGTGGGCAACCCGAGTTTAGGGTTGTTTTCGGACCCCTTCTCCAAGGGTCACGAAATTGCCTCTCTATTCCCTCATATATACAGCCCTCAGGGCACCGTTTAGACTTGGGTTTTATTTAGATTACAAGTTCGCCATAGCTGCAACTTCACATTCTTCGTTTGTGTTCCACGACCAGACAAAGGCGTCACAGAACCCCACCTTCATCAATAAAGCTTTCCTCTTATATTCGCAATATCTTAATTGCAATCTTAGTTTCTTTCTTGTTCTTCGTTTGCGTGCAGGAAACAAACCTTCGTGGTCAGGTTGATCATGCTCCGACGTGGTCAATAACCTCTCGGAGTTGGTTTAGCGATTGCTAAGGCGCGACATCCTCACACGTTCGTAGTCACATCGTCAAAGTCGACTCTACCAAAAGGAAACCACCATCTCATCGAAAGACACGGACAACTTCGCCTCAAACAAATTTTCAAAAATGACACACTTTATACCATGTCATAAAAGTGATGATGCTCCTAATGTGGCTGATTTGTTCTTTTGTGAAATTATTTGCTTGCATGGTGTGCCAAATACAATTGTATCAGATCGTGATGCTAAATTTCTTAGCCACTTTTGGCGATGTTTATGGGTTAAGTTGGGGACAAAATTGCTTTTTAGTACTACATGTCACCCCCAAAGTGATGGACAAACTGAAGTAGTCAATAGATCTTTGTCTACTATGCTTGGGGCTGTTTTGAAGAACAGACTAAAATTGTGGGAAGAATGCTTGCCTCATATTGAAGTTGCATATAATTGTTCGCTGCATTCTACTACTAAGATGTGTCCTGTTGAAGTTGTCTATGGTTTCTTACCACGTGCACCTATTGATTTGTTACCTCTTCCATCTTCGAAGAAGGTTAATTTTGATGCTAAAGAACGTGTTGATTTGATATTAAAGATGCATGAGTTAACTAAGGAAAACATTGAGCGCATGAATGCTAAATATAAACTTGCTGGAGATAAGGTATAAAACATGTTGTCTTTGCACGTGGAGATCTTGTTTGGTTGCATTTGCGTAAGGATAGGTTTCCTGATTTGCGCAAGTCAAAGCTAATGTCGCGTGTTGATGGTCCTTTCAAAGTGTTATAGAAAATAAATGATAATGCATATAGACTTGAGCTGCCTGCAAATTTTGGGGTTAGTCCCACTTTCAACATTGCAGATTTGAAGCCATATTTGAGTGAGGAAGATGAGCTTCCATCGAGGACGACTTCATTTCAAGAAGGGGTGGATGATGAGGACATCAACACCATTGTTACACCCACAGCCCCAGCTGTTATACATATTGGACTAGTTACTAGAGCTCGCGCATGCCAAATGAATTATCAGGAACTTTCGTTTCTTGGAAATACTTCTAATGTTCATGAACATATGATGCTGCCTAAGTTAGATAATTTTGTTGTACTTATGAATGAAGAACCTAGCATGGACAAGAAAGATATCCGTTGGAGCGGGATCAAGCATGGATAAGAAGGTGCACGCACGAGAAAGAACAATGGAGTTGTCATTGGTGACTTTCGTACTTTACAGCCACCATAAGGAGAGCATGAAGGCTTTGGATGAAATATTCAAGACGCCACTTTATAAATTTCGTCCATAGGCTATTATAGGTGTTGCACCACCTTAATTTTGGGCCAGGCCCATGTAATTTCGAAATACCATAATATAGGCTGTTTTTAGAGTCCGTATGTGTGGGGAAACCGAGTTTAGGGCTGTTTTCGGACCCCTCCTCCAAGGGTCACGAAATTGTCTCTCTATTCCCTCATATATACAGCCCTTAGGGCACCGTTTAGACTTGGGTTTTGTTTAGATTACAAGTTTGCCATAGCTGCAACTTCGCGTTCTTCGTTTGTGTTCCACGACGAGACAAAGGCGTCACACAACTCCACCTTCATCAATAAAGATTTCCTCTTATATTCGCAATATCTTGATTGCAATCTTAGTTTCTTGATTGTTCTTTGTTTGTGTGCGGGAAACAGACCTTCGTGGTCAGGTTGATCGTGCTCCGGCGTGGTCAACAACCTCTCGGAGTTGGTTTAGCGACTGCTAATGCGCAGTGTCCTCGCACGTTCGTAGTCGGATCGTCAAAGTCGACTCTACCAAAACGAAACCACCATCTCATCGAAAGACAGGGACAACTTCGCCTCTATCATATCTTATACATAACAAACTTGGCATACCCGCCTTGGTCATCGAGGAATTGGGTTGAAACCGAAACTATCCGCAATTCCATTGGTGTATGATTATTATGATGCTAAACTCTTACAATATTTGGATTTTGTGTGCACTACATGTGATGTAGGGAAGCTAATTTTAAGGTTCACGCACCTTAAAGTCTATTTGAACCACTCAAACACCTTGAATGCATCAAATCAAGGTAGGTGGCTAGTCCCATACATTGCCTAAACTATCCAGGTATTCAATGGTTTTAAAAGATACATCTACACGATGATCTCAAGTGTGCTTTATCCATACGAAACCATTGACTGTTTATCCTGAACATCGATTTCAATCAAAATCGAATGGACAACATTGTAGAATTCTCCTTGCATGCCTTCATTATGGTCCGAGGATTGAAGTTTAGCACTCTCACCTATATGTCTAGACTCAAATGGTTTGGTAGAATCCTTTTATCCAAATAATTAAGCTCATTACATGATCTTTACTTCAAAATTGCAACTTACCAACTTTACGTTGGAGTCATGCACTTTTACACCTCATGACCAAACTGCATAATATTATTCCCGTCTATCTTTGACATGTGGGAATCAATCAAGTATTTCCCATCTACGATAATTCGGTTACATACCAATATCACCACCGGCATACATCATTGGCCCCTCAACATATAATTGAGATCTATGTGAGGAATAACTATATTACCGTCAATACCTATAGCCCCTCTCATGGGGAGTTGTTCAAGGCTAGTATGTTGGTTCAATGAGGAACATTTCCAAGCATTAGGGGGATATCTCATGTATCATAAAGAATGTCAAGATATTAGTGGAAGTTCAACACATTTCTGCCTCCAATCTACGTACTCAAAGATCTTAACTATGTGTTCATAAGATTTGTAACACATTTAAATAACCTGCCAACTCATTTACTCACTATAAAGGTGTCACACAATCCAACAATCCTGCAAAAAATGCTTGAAAGAGTGAAGGTACCAACAAAAATCACTCCACTCCCCGTTCAAAGCAACATGGGGAGAAATATGCCAAATGTACATCAGGATTTATCTTCTCACAAGCAAGGATATCAAGACCTCTCTTAATTAGAGAAAATCCCTGCATGTATTAACCGTCGACGGATGTTATTTCAGCAACCACCGCGCCGGTTCATGTACAGACGTCTCTCCAAAACAAGGCGTCCTCCTTGTACCTATATATGTAGAAGCATCAATGGAAGAGAGTAGAGTTTTGATAATTTGTTTCATTCCATCTCAACACGTTATCAGCATGCTCCCATAGAGCGATCTCCGGGGATTGACTCCCTACGATGGCAATGCCGCAGATCGAGCCGCATCACGACGATGGCATGGCACTCCTCCTTCTGGTCGACGAGGCCATGCGAGGCAGCATGTCCCCGTGGACATGCCTAGCGAACCTTTCTTGAATCGTTGGGTTCTGTCAGATTGAGCCGGAGTCAAAAGAGATCAAGCAACCACCAAAATAGCAAAGTCTTGATTTAACTGCGTGAACAAGGTGCTACTTTCCGATTTTACTTGTCAGGAACTAGTACTTTTGGCATTTGTCTTCACGCAAGCAATAGCCAGAAGAAACACATCATCTTTTTGGTTATGGATCAACATATCCATCCCGGCCCGGTCTTCACAGCACATAGGCACTGGCTGGAGGTCATGGCAGCGGCGCCCAGCCCGCAATAGAGGCACCTTGTTGAACACAGGTAGGCCTCAAACCCGCCCCTCCTCCTCCCGACGACGAGCCGCATCAGCGGCCACGATGCAGCGCCCACCAGCAAAGCAAGCTCTTGCTCCCCGCCCGGCCATGGCGAACATTATCCTCCCATGCTCTGAATTGAGGTGGCCACCATTGGCGAAGCCTCCTCCCGTGCACATGCGGCAGCGCCCGAATCGCCGCCCCGGGTATCGCCTCCGCGGGACCCGTACTCTGGTGGCGTGACCGCCGACGGAAGTCGCGGTGGCCCTCCGAGCAACAAGTGCGGTGCTAGCGCAGCACGACAAAGCCGTGAGGCAAGGTAGCGGCCGCGACCACGGCCTAATGGCACGGCTGGACGGCGACGACCCGACTTATCAGACAGAGGCTACCCGCAGAAGCCCATCCATCCCCGGCGAAGCCACTCCGGCGGCATGGCTGCCGATGACGATGGATGCGGATGTGGCGCGCGCGGCTCCCTCCCGTGTGATGGCTTGGCCTTAGGGCTCGATGCGTCCTGTGGCCATTGGCCTCGATGAGAAGAGCCCCATCACTCTCCAGTGATGCGGCCGACCAGCTGTGAAAGCTCCGCCTGTGTCGTTCATGAGAATTGGGGATCGATGTGGCTGGAGTACTCATGTGGCTGGGGCATCATTTCTGTTACGAACCGACTAAATTAGCGAACCGTCATTAGGACGTTATTAGTCTGTTGTTAGTCTAAACGTCATACAGACGTATCCGTCCGTACGGACGCCTTTTTGTACAGACGCCTTTTCCACTCGCGTCTCAAATCCTTGTATATATATCTCAGATCAATAATAGAGAAAGTGATTTTTTTCGCACAACACTTGCTTTCATTCCTAAACACGTTATCAGCACTCATTTGCCAGAAAAGAGAAGAAAAACATCATGGAGAAAGAAAGAGGTGAGAACATGGCAGGAGACTTGTCATCCCTTGACTTTGCCTTCGCGCGCTTCATCTAGAGGGAAACCCATCGTCGTCGCTTTCCTTGCGCTCAGAACCACCACGCCGCCCGTCGCCGTCATGGACTTGGCGTAACAAGTGGCCCTCGACACCCCTTTTTCGCGAGGAAGAACCACCGTCGTGGGGATGCACACCATGGCAACCGCCTCGTGCACCAGGCCGGATCTTCGACTCCGGCCGCCGCCAACGAGACGGGACCAACAACCCCACCAACCGCCTTCTCCATCCCTCTGATGGAGTGGCTGGTTGCAGGGCCATCGACGCCGTTCCTCGGAGAGGAGGAGATACTCCCATGGATCTCCCCACCACCACTCCCACCGTACTGCCTGCAGCACCACCCGTGTCCGGCACATACGGGCGCACCACCGCGGTTGCCGTCACCGACGCCGTCGGACGAACTGTCGGAGCACTTCTTCCCTCCGGGATACGATCCCATCCCGGAACTCCCATCCCCGACACCGGCTGCAGAAGAACTCCATGGAAACTCCACCGTCCCGGATCTGAACATGGAGGTTAAGGTGGGAGAGGAGGATATGGAAGGGCACGGCACCTCGTCGACACCGCCAGCACCACCCCTTCCTCCCACACGTCCACCAGAAGCACGCCGCATCCTGCGGCAATTTGCCGCAGCCATGGCCCAAAACCGAGCCGCACTCTGGGGCGCATGGTCACCGGCGGCCCTCGGCCTCGTTGGCGCCCCCACGGAGAGCAGCAGCAGCTGGAACCAGGCAGCGCGGGGTGCACCAGTGGGAGCGAATGACAGCCATGGGGAAGGGAGAGGGGTGCAGGCGCGGGATGCAGCAGGGGGAGATGCCCTGCACCAGATCGAGTGAAGAAAGGGGATCGGGAGGTCTCGGTCTGGACCTGGGGTCGACCAGATCGAGGTGGGAACGGGAGGAGCGGCGCCGAGGGGAAACCCTCGTGCGTATCGCCCTCTTATCCCTTCCCTCTGTCAGTCAGTGCCTCGGCCGGACCCCCCCCCTTCTCTCTCTATCGGTGCGCTGGGTTGGGCCCCTTTCTCCTCTATCTCTCTCTGTCGATGCTGGGCTGGGCCCCCTATTCTCCCAAATAAGCCTACAGGCCAGAATCTGAAAAAAAGAGGTTGCTGGTGTTTTTTTGGGCTTTTCCATCAGAAAAATCCCATAGCACCAATATCTTGCATAGCAGCCTGATATTTTTCTTTTAGTGTGATATATTATTGTATTTGAAGAACCTTAGTTTATTTTATGTCATTTTTGTATTATAAGTTTGTATATATTTAGACTATATATCGTCTAAAAATAAAATAAAGTGTGAGACGATGTATACATATTCTATATGATTGCCTCAGCATTCGTTTTTCAATTTTTTTAGAATATGTAAATTCTTAAATACAACATTTTTTATTATTCAAATTTTGGGATCACAAGATAGATGAGGCATCTACTGCAATTTGCAAATTATCCTCATCACTGAAAGATCAAAATTTTTCCTCCATTCTTTTGGCAAAATGACTATCTGAGAGTGCTCTTCCAAAATATACGAACTAAAGTGACTACCTCGATTTTTTTTTTTGCAAATCACCAGGCAATTGTGTGATCTACTGCGTAATTTGCAGATTATACACTCTAGCTATGAGGTCTCCATCGAATCTTTTGACAAGATGATTACCTTTAAAGTGATTTTGTAAAATGTAGTATGACACAAAAGTAATGGACATATGAACATCTACTGGTCAAAACCAGAATATGCTCTCCATTACTGTGAGATCTACACCGCAACAGTGAGTATCTTCAAAGTGCCATATACATAAAATGAGGTCTACACACATAAGTATAAGGCATCAGCTATACTTACAAATTTTGCTTCATCAAAGCATTAATTGTTCATTATATTTTACTCTCATAGTAAAACTAAATTATGCATGAAAATACCTTGCAGGAAATGGTAGGCGTCATGCATCGTGAATTTCATGAACTTGAACTAGATCGTAGTAACTATTTACCATTGGCTATGGATGCAAAGATAGCCCTCGAAAGCCGTAAACTCGGTTTCACTATCACCACACCCGATGAAGGCGCTGGAGAAATCCCCACGGCAGCTAAATATACTACTTTAAGTTTCTTAAGGCACCATCTCCATCCAGACTTAAAGTCGGAATATTTGATGGAAGAAGATCCACTAGCTTTGTGGAACTCTCTCAAGGAGAGATATGACCAACAAAGAGAAGTTATGCTGCCAGAAGCACAGAGAGAATGGTCCCTCATAAGGTTCCAAGACTTCAAATCTGTGGCAGCATATAACTCTGCAGTTCACAAGGTTAACTCAAAACTTCGGTTTTGCAATCAAGCAATTTCTGAAGAAGACCTTATTGAGAAGACCTTGTGCACTTTCCACCCCTCGATGAGGGTACTACAACAGCAGTACCGTCAACAAAAATACAAAAAGTATTCTGAACTCATATACACTTTACTTCAGGCTGAGAAACATGATGAACTTCTCATGAAGAATCATCAGACACACCCAAAGGGCTCAATGCCACTCCCTGAAGCACATGCTAACACTCAGTTTACTAAAAAGTATGGGGGCAACAAAAAGAATTTCAAGAATTTCAATGGAAAATGGAAAAGGAACGACAAGCAGAAAAGCTTTGGTCAATCTAAAGGTAAAGGTCACTTCAAGAAAAATGACCGAAACACCAACTTCGAGATTTGTCAAAGGTGTGGATGTACTAACCATCGTACTAGCAAATGCCGAACTCCCAAGCATCTAGCGGATTTATACATCAAATCCACTGGGAAAGGCAAACAAGTTCATGGAAAAGCTGAAGCTCACTTCAACGCCTTACAACAAGAAGAAAACCTTGAAGCTAGCACTTCTCAAAGCGCTCCTAAGGAAACAAGGCAGAAGGATGAAGATCTTCTTGATATTGACAACCTGATGGTAGAATACACCCAAGACGCATATGGAGATCTCATATAATCTCCACATCACTCATTTGATGTTATCAGCTATTTTATTATGCTACTGGAAAATAATCCAATGGACAAAGAATTATGTTTGGTGGACAGTTGTACCACTAACACAATATTAAGGGAAATAAAATATTTCCAAACTCTAACTAAGAGAAAAGGGAGTATTATTACAATCGCCGGTCGCGATGCGTCGATTATTGGTTCACGACGAGCCACACTCGTTCTACCTATGGGTACTACAATTGTAATTGAGGATGCACTCTTGTATCCTAAATCTACACGCACCCTTCTAAGTTTCAAAGACCTCAGATCAAATAATTTCCATCTCAAAACAATTTCTGAAAATAATTCGGAATATTTGCTTTTAACAAAGAGCAATGGGTCTAAGAAACAAATTCTTGAAAAATTCCCCTCACTTTCATCTGGATTATATTACAATTATATAAAACCCGTACCACATGTTGCGTACAAAATAATTTTTCAAGATCTTGATAAATTCAAGACTTGGCATGATC
Organism: Hordeum vulgare subsp. vulgare; assembly: GCF_904849725.1. NCBI lineage: Eukaryota > Viridiplantae > Streptophyta > Magnoliopsida > Poales > Poaceae > Hordeum > Hordeum vulgare. Next base: position 344,698,492 of record NC_058524.1, on the reverse strand, counting down.
GCCTTGGTCATCCTGGCATAGGGATGATGATAAAAATTATTGACAATTCTATTGGTCACAGCCTTCCAACTAAAAATTTCCCAAAATCATCAGATTTTGTGTGCACCGCATGTGCAACTGGGAAATTAATTATAGGACCATCTTATCTTAAAGTAAAAAGTGAGTCACTTAACTTCCTTGAACGCATTCAAGGAGATATATGTGGTCCAATTCAACCACTATCAGGACCTTTTAGATATTCCATGGTGCTCATAGATGCATCTACTAGATGGTCACATATATGTCTATTGTCCACACGAAATCATACTTTTGCCAAGCTAATTGCTCAAATTATCAAATTAAGAGCAAATCATCCTGAAAATAGGATAAAAACAATTCGAATGGACAATGTCGTTGAATTCTCTTCATGTGCATTCAATGACTATTGCATGGCTATGGGCATTCATTTAGAACATTATGTGCCTTATGTCCATACTCAAAATAGTTTGGCTGAGTCTCTCATCAAAAGAGTAAAATTAGTTGCTCAACCACTATTACAGAATTGTAATTTACCAGCATCTTGTTGGGCACATGTGGTATTACACGCCGAAGATCTGATACAAATCAGACCAACTGCATATCATACTACCTCCCCACTACAACTAGTACGTGGCACTCAGCCAAGTATTTCCCATCTGCGAAAATTCGGTTGCGCAGTATACGTACCAATATCACCACCGCAGCATACAACAATGGGCCCCACAGAAAACTAGGGATCTATGTGGGTTATAATTCTCCGTCAATTATTAAATATCTGGAACCTCTTACAGGGGACGTGTTTACTGCCCGCTACACTGATTCAATTTTTGATGAGGACCATTTCCCGGCATTAGGGGGAGAATCAAACCACAAAGAATGCCAGGAAATAGATTGGAATGTAACAGGCATTCAGTCCTTAGATCCACGTACTAAAGAATCTGAAACTGAAGTTCAGAGGATCATAGATTTGCAACACATTGCAAATAATCTGCCAGATGCATTTACTGACCATAAAGGTGTCACTAAATCACATATTCCCGCTGTTAATGCACCAGAACGAGTGGAAGTACCAACTAAAACCACTCAAACCCCAAATGAGAGTAAGAGGGGGAGAAATCTGGTTAGCCAGAATATAGCTTCTCAAAAGCCTCCGCGGAAACAGAGGAAACCAAATCCTCTACTAGTAAATGCAATTCAACCTCAAGTTGAAGGACACCAACCAGATGCTCAACATCTTGAACCTAGCATAAATGTGCATAAAAACATAATAGCTGGCCATGACTCTATTGTTGTGGGAAATCACATAGAGTCTGAAGGTATAAAAGAAATTTCCATAAACTATATAGAATCAGGAGAATCGTATAATTGAGAGACTACAATTGTCGACATATATTTTGCCTCTGAAATTGTTGAAACCCTTCAACTGGATCCAGAACCAAAGACCGTCAGGGAGTGCCTCAAGCGTCCTGATTGGCATAAATGGAAGGAAGCAATTGAGGCAGAACTGCACTCGCTAAACCAAAGAGAGGTGTTTTCCTCAGTAATACCTACTCCTCAAAATGTCTTCCCTGCGGGAGCAAAATGGGTTTTTGTTCGAAAAAGGAACGAAAACAATGAGGTGGTGAGATACAAAGTGAGGCTTGTAGTACAAGGGTTCACGCAGAGACCCCGCATCGATTACGATGATACATACTCTCCTGTTATGAGTGGAATAACGTTTCGATACTTAATATCTGTGACAGTACAAATGAGTTTATCTATTCAGTTGATGGATGTAGTGACAGCATACTTATATGGGCCACTCAAATCGGCTATATATATGAAAGTCCCTAAAGGACTTAAAATGCCGAATCCAAAAGCAAATCGCAATGCATATTGTGTAAAATTACAGAAGTCACTATATGGCTTAAAACAGTCGGGTAGAATGTGGTATAACCGACTAAGTGAGTTCCTTATTCAGAAAGGCTACTCAAATAATGATGATTGCCCTTGTGTATTTATAAAGAATTCCTCAAATGGATTTTGCATCATCTCTGTGTACGTTGATGACCTCAATATCATTGGAAGTACACCTGATATCGAAGAAGCACGCAATGATCTAATGGCGGAATTTGAGATGAAAGATTTGGGAAAAACCAAATTCTACTTGGGCTTACAGCTTGAGCACCTTCCCTCTGGAATTTTAGTATACCAAACTACTTATATTCAAAAGGTTTTGGAAAAAATTAATATGGATAAATCATATCCAACCAAAACACCCATGGTTGTCAGATCCCTTGATATGAATAAAGATCCTTTTAGACCTCGGGATAATGACGAAGAGATATTAGGACCTGAGTTCCCATATCTCAGTGCCATTGGTGAGCTAATGTACCTTGCAAATTGCACCAGGCCTGATATCGCATTTGCGGTAAATTTACTAGCTAGACATAGCGCTGCTCCAACAAAACGTCATTGGACGGGAGTAAACAATATCCTTAGATATTTACATGGCACAAAAGATCTTGGCTTATTCTATCACAAAAACCAAGATATGACTATGGTAGGATATACTGACGCTGGCTATCTATCTGATCCTCACAATGCCAGGTCACAGACAGGTTTCGTATTCTTATATGGTGGAACTGCTTTTTCGTGGAAGTCAACAAAACAGACTCTCGTAGCAACTTCCACTAATCATTCTGAAATTATTGCATTATTTGAAGCATCAAAATAATGTGTATGGATTCGCAGGATGATTAACCACATTCAAACTACATGTGGTGTTGGTTCATTAGGATCACCAACTATTATTTATGAAGATAATGCAGCTTGTGTTGCTCAAATGCAAATGGGTTATATAAAAAGTAATATCACAAAACACATTTCTCCTAAATTGTTCTATCCTCATGTTACAGAAAAATGGATAAAATGATATTTTGCAAACTAAATCATGTGACAATCTAGCAGATTTGTTCACAAAGTCTTTACCAAATTCAACATTCCAGAAATACATTCATGGAATTGGTATGAGATGATTTCGAGATTTGCAAAGTTCGGGGGGAGAAATCTCCTGAAAATATAACCCTTTAATTATCATCAGGTAATGAATATTGTACTCTTTTCCTTTATGAGTTTTTCCAAGAGGTTTCTCATAAAAGGTTTTTAACAAGACAATTAAATACAAGCATTGATGCATGCCATATCATATTTCTCCTTATATTTTTCCTACTAGGTTTTAAAGGAGTTTTTCATGGCACATCTCATTGCACTCTTTTCATTATGAGTTTCTTTGAAATTTTCTCTCATAATGTTTTTAATGAGGCAATATCTTCATTAAGATCATATGCTATACTTTCTATTTTTCCTATGAAGGTTTTTAAAGGAAAGTATCTAAAGCATATTCATTGTCCTCTAAAACTCACTAATAATTTTCTCCTTCTTTGAAGGTTTTTCTCATATGAGTTATCAAGAGACAATAATCACTATATGTTGTATCATTTTCTCCTTATCATTTTCCCACTGGGTTTATAGGAGTTTTAACAACATATCTATACATTTCTCCTCATATTTTTCCCACGGGGTTTTGGGGGAGAATCTCAAGAATTGACTGATGAATATACAAGGAGCTTTCAATAATGGATTACTCAAGACGGCGTTGTACAAGGGGGAGTGTTACGAACCGACTAAATTAGCGAACCGTCATTAGGACGTGATTAGTCCGTTGTTAGTCTAAACGTCGTACGGACGCATCCGTCCGTACGGATGCCTTTTTGTACAGACGCCTTTTCCACTCGCGTCTCAAATCCTTATATATATATCTTAGATCAATAACAAAGAAAGTGATTTTTTCGCACAACACTTGCTTTCATTCCTAAACAGTTTCCTGGCTACTCGTCCTTATCCGTTTGGTTGACCAGGTTGCATGTCTGCACCTTGCTGGGTTGCCCTACGTGGCCTATTTTCATGCGGTTGAGCCACCAGATTGATGCTTATGCTAATTTGCATTATTTACTTAATTGCTTGTATTTTGAGCTTTTTAGCAAATTAGTGCTCCAACAACTATTGTTATTTATTAGCATTTCTCATGTTTAGGCCAGATCTGCATTTAAATAATTTTCTGTTCAATTTGAAAATTCCAGAAATACATGGTTGTTAATGCGTGACATGTTCTTTACCGAAACAAAGACATTGTTTTACGATTTAGATTAATTTTTCTCGCACAACAATATTGATTTACGATTGAGAGTTATTATTTTCTCGCAAAATAATCTCATTGCGATTGAGATTAGTTTTCTCTCGCAAAATATTAATTCACCTTGTTGAATTATCTTGTAACTTGATATAAGATCTTCTCATTTAATTCGAGGTCTATACAATTCATTTACTTGAGCTTCAAGTTTGTAACATCATTACTATTCAATACAATAGTAGTGTATATCTGTTGAATACCGAGATGTATTTCAGAAGCTGATGTAATATATTTCCATGTTTATCACATGTCGAGATTAATTACGTCCATTTGCAATTCGGATTTTTAATCTATTGCAAAGATAAATTCAGTACCTCTGCAGTACTGTTTTTCTGATGAGTACGATGTACTCTCGAATATATGTATCTCCATGTTCGCTACATGTCGAGATTAATACGTCTATTTTCAATTGTGATTTTTAATTTCTTGCAAATAAGAATGCAAAACTCAAAGTGATTTCTTCAAATTAATGTATTGGGATCACAAGGTAGTCACATAGATCTACTGCATTCGCGGATTATCAATGACTACAGTTAAAGCCTACATTTTGTCATTTGGACATCATAATTGCTTTACAAAATGCTCTCCCACACATTTTTCGAAGTCATGACATAAGGCATTACAAGCGAGTATCTACTGATTTCATCAGATTATACTCCCCAGTGCTGCGAGATGTACTCCATTTTGGAGATTATCTCCAAGGTGCCATACTTAGCAATTTGAGATTCACATTAATGGTTTCAAGATAATTTCTTGAAATACCCATTAATTTTGCTAAGTTCATTACAACATCAACCATGATGATCTTTAATTTACTGAATGTAAATTGATTATCTCGTGTTTACCCATAGCGGTAAAATATGGCTATAGAATTTGAGGCACTCGCCCTCAATGGCCACCACTGCCCTATCTGGGCCATGGACATCATGATCGTTCTTGTCTCTCGTGGGATAAAGTGTGCAATCCAGGATTCACCTCTGGTCAGGATCACACCGCTAACAGAAAAATGGTGTCTTATATATCATAAGGCATTAGATTCAGATCTTAGCATCTCGCTATTCTGTATTAGCAATTCCTGGGATACAATGAAATCAAGGGCAAAGGTTTGAAGCCCACTTCAACCTTCAACCCGACATCACCAGTGATGACGGGATCCTATGGGCACGGAGAACGTGTGGTTGAATATGCCTCAACCGACATGTTTGGAGACTATGAGTAGTCTCACAGTCTCCTGAGTGGTCAATATAATTTATGTCCATTCATGATGTTGTAACTATAACATAAATAGTGTTGCCATCATATATTGTGTATCACAATATACTATATCAGCACTTTGGTACAAATACATTTGTATCTATTCTATATATCTGATAGTGATTTTCATATTGAGAATCTTCATGTCTATATATAGATTTCTACGGGAGTCAATCTAATGAAAGATGATATGTGCCTTGTGGACATATGCACCACAAACTCTATACTCAGGGAAGTCCAATGTTTCCACTCTCGTTGAGAGAAAGGAGATATTTTTAAATCGCTAGACGCGATGAGGTATTTGTTGGCTCAACTCGAGTCATATTTACTATCCCTCTAGGTACTCGAGTAATGTCAGGATGCTTTATTGCTCCTGGTTTAACTCGTACCCAACTAAACTATAGAGGTGTTCGTAAAAATAGTTTCCATAGCGAAACTTATGATGACAACAAAGAGAAATAACTTCTGTTTACCATATGCAGCGGATATGGAAAACACATTCTCTATGTATCATCTGGATTGTAATACACATACAACACAACCCGTAGCACATGTTGCGCACGAGATAGTTTTCCAGAGTGTCTTGTACATGACAAACTTGGCATTCTCGCCTTGGTCATCGAGACATTGGGTTGAAAGAGAAACTATCAACAATTCTAGTGGTTTATGATTATTATGATGCTAAATTCTAACGGTATTTGGATTTCGTGTGCACTACATGTGACACAGAGCAGCTAATTTTAAGGCTCGTGCACCTTAAATTCTACGCTAAACCACTCAGACTCCTTGAATGCATCAAGTCGAGGTAAGTGGCTCTTTCCATCCATTGACTAGACTATTCAGGTATTCCATGGTTCTAAAAGGCACATCTACATGATGGTCTTGAGTGTGTGCTTTATTCACCAAAAACCATTGGCTCATTATCCTGACATTGATTTCAAGCAAATTGAATGGACAAGTTGCAGAATTCTCCTTGTGTGCCTTCTCTTTGGCCCTAGGATTGAACTTTAGCACTTTTCCCTATTTGTCTAGACTAAAAATGGTTTGGTAGAATCCTATCCAAAGAATTAAGCTCATTGCATGATCTTTACTTTGGAATTGCAACTTACCAACTTTACGTTGGAGTCATGCAGTTTTACACGCTCATGACAGAACGGCATAATATTATTCCCCTATATCTTTGATACGTGGAAATCTACCAAGTATTTCCCATTTGCGATAATTCGGTTGCATACCGACATCACCACCTGGCATACATCATTAGCCCCTCAACATATAGTTGGGATCTATGTGAGGAAATAACTGTATTTTCGTCAATACCTCAAGCCCCTCGCATGGTGAGTTATTCAAGGCCAGTATGCTGATTCATGAGGAGTATTTCCAGACATTAGGGGGAGAATTCAAGTACCATAAATAATGCCAGGAAATCAGTGGAATGTTCAACACATTTCTGCCTCAAATCCACGTACTCAAAGATTTGAACCATGTGTTCAGAATATTTGCAACACATTGCAAATAACCTGCCAGATTCATTTACTGAATATAAAGGTGTCACACAATCCTACAATCATGCAAAAGTACGTCTGAAAGAGTGGAGGTACCAACAAAAACCACTCCACTCCCCGTTCGATGCAACAGGGGGAGATGTGTATGGCAGAAGTACATAGGGATTCAGTTTCTCGCAAGCAAGATATCAAGGCCTATGAATCGGTAAATGCAAGTCAACTTCACGTTGACAGACACCTAATGGGTAGTATATACCCAGTAGATGAGAAACCTCCATCAACCCAGGTCATAGTGCACACAATGACCGGGACATCGGAATAACCGACTCAATCGCATTGGGATATCGCGAGTAGTCACCATGGGTAACGATATTTCCATCAACTATATATTTATATATAGATTCTAGAGAATCATATAACCGGAAGTCTACAATTGTCGACATACATTTCTCAACTAGATTGCAAAACCTTTCACATGATTCAGGTCCAAGACCATGGCCATGGCATAGTGTGAACAACACTGGGACTGAACTCAAGCAAAGGATATAATCAAGGTAGAAATAATCTTGCTCAATAATGGAAAGGTATTCATAAGCAATACCTACACCAGTTTTCTTCTGGAAACATAATTGAGAACAACAAGGTGGTGAAACATAGAGCAAGTATTGTAGCACAAGGGTTCACGCAGATACCAAACTATTCTCCACAGGTGGAATCTCTTTCTGATAATTTATATCATTGGCAGTACAAAATCATCTATCTCTGCAGTTGATAGATGTAGTGATCACATATCCATGTGGATCACTAGATTCAGACATATATGATTGATTCCCAATGGAATCTCACTTCTGAATCGAAATGCAAAATGCAACATACATTGTGTAAAAATCAGTGAGTCATCATAAGACTTATTGTTGTCGGTACATATGGTACAACCAATATAGTGAGATCCTTGTACAAAAGGATTACTCCTACAATGATGATTATCCATGTTTGTGTGTCTGTAATGACGACACATGTAATCATCCAAATGACGGAGTATAAAATGAAGGATTTGGGTAAACCAAAATATCGCTCGTTACTACAACTTGAGCACCTTCATTCATACATTATGGTATATTATGTTGTCTGTATCCATAATGTATTGGAGAAATTCATTGTGGACAAATCTTATCCATCCATAACCCTCATGGTAGTTCATTCTCTAGACGTAGAGAAAGATCTATTTAGACCAAAAGATGATGGAAATGAGATATTGGGACTGAACGTTCCATAATGCCATTGGATCCACCAAACACAATTGGTTGGTACTCAAGAATATCTCTCGATATCTCCAAGGCATCAAACATATTGTCCTGGTTTTTCAGTTTCACATAACTGTGAACACCAATATCATTGGATACATCGATCAGATCCCCACTATATCAGGTCATAGATAAACTTAATATTCCTATTAGGTGTGGTAGCCCTCTCATGAAGAGTCTTCGAAACAGACCTCATGGCTACATCCACCAACCATTATCTCAACGATAATGTTTCTTGTGTTGCCCGGATGCAAACAGGTTACATAATAAGCAATATCACTATATTGCATATCTTGCAAGTCAAATCATGCGACTTATTTGTTCATCGGGTCTTTACCAACTTCTATGTTCGAGAAATGTGTTCATGGAATTGGTATGTGACGGCTTCGAATTTTGCAAGAATAAAGGGGGGTATCTTCCTGAATTGTTCATGTTCAATGCATCATATTATACTCTTTTTTCCTTCATGAGTTTACTTTACAGGTTCTCATAAAGATTTTTAATGAGGTAATATCAACATGAGATCATATGTCATACTTTCTGTTTTCCCCACCGGGTTTTTTAGGAAAGTATATACGACATATTTATTGTCATTTGAACTCTATGGGTTTCCTCGTATTGAGTTAAAAATGGATAATAACCATTATATGTTGCATCATTTTCTTCTTATTTTTCTCATTGGGTTTGAAGGAGTTTTGGCAACATATCAATCAATATACTCCTCATATTTTTCCCACGGGGTTTTTAGAGGAGACTCTTTCAAGATGATGATGCTACATATACAAGCATGGATTAGGGGGGTGTTAAGATTAATTAAGATACTTAATTAGGGAAATCCCTGCCTGTATTAACCGCCGACGGATGCTATTTCAGCAACCGCCGCGCCGATTCATGTACAGACGTCTCTCCAAAACGAGGCGTCCTCCGTGTACCTATATATGTAGAAGCATCAATGGAAGAGAGTAGAGTTTTGATCATTTGTTTCATTCCATCTCAACACTCTCAATAAATGCAAGCTAACTACACATTGACAGACACCTAATGGGTAGTATACACCAAGTGAATGAGAAACCTCCACCAACCCAGGTCATAGTGCACACAATGATCAAGGCATCGGAATACCAGACTGAGGCGCATTGAAAAATCGCAAGCAGTCAACATGGGTAACAATATTTGCGTCAACTATATATTGATATATAGATTCTGAAGAAACATATAACCAGAAGTCTACTGTTGTCGACATACATTTCTCAACTAGATTGCAAAAACCTTTCGAGTGATTCAAATCCAAAGACTATGGCCATGGCAAAGTGTGAACAACACTCAAACTGAACTCAAGCAAAGGGTATAATCTAGGTAGAAATAATCTTGCTAAATAAAGGAAAGGTATTCGCATAAGCAATACATAAACCATTTTTTCTGAAAACAGAATTGAGAACAACGAGGTGATGAAACATAGAGCAAGTATTGTAGCACAAGGGTTCACGTAGATACCCAGCTTTCCGATAATTTGTATCATTGATAGTACAAAATCATCTATGTATGCAGTTGATAGATGTAGTGATTACATATCCATGTGGATCACTAAATTCAGACATAGATGGTTCCTAATGGAATCTCACTTCTGAGTCGAAATGCAAAACGCAACATACATTGTGTAAACCAAATAAGTCACTATTCAGCTTATTGATGTCGATACATTTTGGTACAACCGACATAGTGAGTTCCTTATACACAGGGATTACTCCTACACTGATAATTACCCATACATGTTAAGCATGTGATCATCTAAATGACGAAATTTGAGATGAAGGATTTGGGTAAAACCTCGAGCACCTTCACTCATACATTATGGTACACCATGTTGTCTATGTCCAAATTATATAGGAGAAATTGATTATGGACAGGTCTTATCCATCCATAAATACCATGGTTGTTCGTTCTCTATACATAAAAAAAGATTCATCTAGACCATGAGGAGATGAAAATAAGATGTTAGGACCTAAGGTTCTATATTACAATGCATGCATTGGATCCACCAAACATAATTGATTGAGACTCAATAATATCTTTCAACATCTTCAATGCATCAAACATCTTGTCCTGATCTTTCATTTTCAGATAAATTTGGATACCAATATCAGTGGACATATCGCTCAGATCCCTACTGTGTCAGATCATAAACAAGCTTTGTGTTTCTGTTAGGTGTGGTAGCCATCCCATGAAAGTCTTCAAAACAGACCTCGTGTCTACATCCACCAATCATTATCTCAAAAATATGTTTCCTGTGTAGCCCAGATGTAAACAAGTTACAAAATAAGCAATATGACTATATAGCCCATCTTGCAAGTCAAATCATGCGATAACTTTCCTAATTTGTTCACCAAGCCTCTACCAACTTCTACATTTCAGAAATATGTTTATAGAATTGGTTGTGGCAGTTTCGGAGTTGGCAAGAATCAAGGGGAGTACCTTCGTGAATTATTCCAATTCAAAGTATCATATTATACTCTTTTTTCCTTCATAAATTTACTTTTATAGATTGTCATCAAGGTTTTTAATGAGGTAATATCAACACAAAATCATATGTCATACTTTCTGTTTTTCCCACTAGATTTTTTAGGAAAGTATATACAACATGTTACTCTATGATTCTTACATATTGAGTTTAATGAGACAATATCTATTGTATGTTGCAACACTTCTTATTTTTTCCATTGGATTTGCAGGAATTTTGACAACATATCAAATATCATACTCCTCACATTTTTCTCATAGGGTTTTGGAGGAGGTTTCATTTAAGATGATATGTCTACAAGGATAGCATAGATTAGGAGAATCCCCACTATCCCTAACCTCCGTGCACGAGGGACGCGACTGTCCTCTCGTGTCTGTCGAGACAATCACGTTTGTTCAATGCATCACAATGAAACTATATATACCTATAATGAATTGCCTTCGGCACTATATATACCTATAGTGAATTATAAATGAAGACAAGTACTCACTTTACATCTATTGTCTCTCTTGTTTTACTTTCTAACACTTACAAGACTTTATTTACAGATTTGGTACTTTACATGTGCAATGCTCATGCTTTATATATAAAGTAAAGGTTTTGTGAGTTGGAGTAACTTTTTGTATTGTCTAATCAGCCTTGGAACTTTGTGGTAAACTTAAAAAGTACTTTTTGATAATGTGACGGTCCTTGTAAACATAAACTTTCTAAACACATAGTCATACTTTGGTCATGGGTAAAAATGGAGGCTACAGTGTTGGGAATTTTGTCTATAAAATTTAACATATCCAAATTGAAGAACCTTTGTTTACAGATTTGGTGATTGCCATGGTGTAGCATAATAGAAAGGTTCAAAATTCAAAGGTGAAAACTAGGTAAAAATTCTGATTTTTTGTGAAAAAAAATGCTCTTGGTTACATGAAATATAGCGGTATGGTACCTTGTTAATTACCAATAATTAAAACTGGTGCTAATTATATAATAACAACACTTCATAGGATGGCGCCTCTCTAGTTTGAATTTCAAACAAAAAGGCAAAAGGAGACAGCCACCCACACCCACCCTCGCTGCCACCTTCTGTGCCAAATCTACAGATGGGTGCCTGATACAGCAACCGCCAGACAAAAAGTTTACCCAAAATACTTGTCCCCATCGTTACTGTTCCCTGTTTATACTCTTGATATTCCTTCCTTTCAGGTACTTACTTCAAGGGCTATTCCACTTAAAAGAATCGTGTTGTGTCATACAACATGAGTACGCCATACAGGAAGCTGGCCATGTTACTCACAGATGTTTAGGTTTGTACCTATCCAGATTCATCTCGCACATATGGTCTACATTAAACGAATATTCATGTTATACCAACAAAACCAAGCAAACATAAGGTTTATAAAAGATTCAGTTTCCATATGAACAATCACACATGGCTAAATAATACTCCCTCTGTCCGAAAAAAGTTTGTCCCAAGCTTGTTCCTCAAATGGATGTATCTAGCACTAATTTAGGTGCTAGATACATTCATTTGAGGGACAAGCTTTTTCGGACGGAGGATGTATAAGTCTTTTTAGAGATTTCACTAGGAGACTACATACGGATATACATAGGCATACTTTAAAATGTAGATTCATTCATTTTGCTCCGTATGTAGTCCCTAGTGAAACCTCTAAAAAGACTTTTGCTCCGTATGTAGTCTCCTAGTGAAACCTCTAAAAAGACTTAATACTCCCTCCATCCGGAAATACTCCGTATGTAGTCTCCTAGTGAAACCTCTAAAAAGACTTAATACTCCCTCCATCCGGAAATACTTGTTCTAGAAATGAATAAAATGGATGTATGTATAACTAAAATAAGTCTAGATACATCCATTTCTAGGACAAAGTATTTCCGGGCGGAGGGAGTATTTAGGAACAGAGGGAGTAGAATAAAGCTGATATGAACCTTCCTCACTTGCAGAACTATATCCGCGTCACTTATGGGCCAGTTCTTTTGGTAGCTTCTAGAATAAGCTGAAATAAGCTGCCCCCTACCCAGCTTATTCTAGAAGCCCGATCAAATACATTCTTTTAGAAGAATACTAATTAAGTCTTGATTACTAGGCTTCAAGAAAAATATTTTTAGTTGGGCTTCTAGAATAAGCTGGCTAGGGGGCAGCTTATTATATAAGCCAAAAGAAAAAGCTACCAAAAGAACTGGCCCTATGTCGGCTTAGCTTACCTCTCTCCATCTTGCACGACCTCTATGGACTACCCTACCTCCATCAGCATCATGAGCTCCTCTTAGCGAATTAACTGCAACAACTTAGGTGTGTGACCATCTGCTACTAAAAAGAAGAGGCTTGCAGCACTTTTCAATTTCATGGACACTGACGGCTACTCTCAGCTAGGAGCAAAATACAGTACTAAAAAGGTCAATTAAGTTAATCAGCAATGGATGCTTGCATGCTTAGTGGGACAAACACAATGTTCCGGAGTTCAACAAATGAGTAATGCCATGTCATGATGCCTACTAACTGTGCTCCTTCATGAAAATGCATGACAAATAACCCAAAATCCCTCAACACTGAATTGTGAGCAAGCCAAATAAATCGGTTATACTATTACAGCATGTCCAGATCATAATGTGGCAATGCCATGACCACATCAAATGTTGCAACTGCACACTGGAAAAAGTACATAACACTAAAAATATTCATGACAGATGCCAAATGCATGTCTAGGAGACATTCAGAGGGGCCTTCTCAAACTACAGTAGCTAATTTAAACAAGTTGACACCGCAACAATGAAATGACAATGCAATGTCTACCAGATGATGATGATATCCCAGAAAATCCACTTAGTGAAGATGATGAAGATGATGATCATGCCCCAGAAACTCCACCCAATGAAGATGCTGATGCCGCACACGATGGGAACAGATTTGGCTAAAACAATGCAGATGATAATTCAAGATGTCATGCCAAAGTTCAAGATACATCCCCTGAAGCAGGAGCTCCATTCAAAGTGCCGACCATGCCACCAACTAAGTCCTTCCTTCGCCCAAAGGGATTTTTTGAAAACGTTCAAATGTTAAGGACTACAAAAAGGTCACTATGAACCATATACAGACAAGCAAATGGAGGCACAATACAGCAAACTAATGCAAAGCAATCATATTAATGATTCATTAACAAACTGAAGTTAAGTACTTAATACATGAGACCAAATTATAAACTAACAAAGGATATTGGATTCGCATTCCACCGCGACCAGAACTAGGAACAACAGCACCCTGTAAAGTATGGTGCACAGCAGAAGCAGCCCTCACATCCTGTAAATTGCAGAAATTTGACAGATAAGAAAATAATAGTGGCATGCGCATAAATAATTAAACCATCACAACCACTTACATCGAACTCAATAAAACAGACGGTGTTCCTGTCTTGACGCAACACTTTCATTTGTTTGAAACCAGGTTGTCTGTCATTTTTAGAAAAATACCCGCAATTGTTAGTGCTGCAACTGAAACCAAAGTGGGCTGCAGTAATCCACTTGAATTTTATACTTGAAAGGGTTGATTCTTACACACTGAAGAGGCCCCGCAACTCCTCTTCAACAACAGTTTCTACAAGATTTCCAATGAAAAGGGTATTACAGGGAGGGTTATCTTTCATGTTCTGCAAAAGCAAATTAGAAGGTTCAATCAACAATCTTATCTTCCAAAATCTTGAACAATGTGAAATATTCTCAGAAAAATATTCTATTCAAGTACTGCAGCACATTTCTCATTTATCCCATGTGGCATCTGGTCCATTCATCAAGTATCTAACGATCTTGATTTGAAATTCCATATGCCCACTAGATTGGCAATCACCAGAGACATGCCCAAGTCAGAATCATCTACAGAGAAGTTTCATATGATGTAATAGCACCTTTGTCTTTAATAAACTATTCAAAACTGAAGAACTTTATCCCAACTGTCATTTCAGTAGACTTAAATAATTTGTAAGTGACAAATAAGACACTGAAATATACCGGCACACATACAAATAGGTCACGACAAGATATAAGAACATAGAGTAGAAATATGTTAAATTCACCAAACAAATGTCGATAACGTGCAAGACTATCATGAAATGTCTTGATAGTATTTCAAAACGCAAGTCTATATGCCATTTGTAAATGTTCATTAATTCTCGACAGTTCAACTTTCCCTACAAGTCTCAGACCAATGCAAGGGATCCAGTATTAATAAGATCCAAGTGGGTATAGAAGATTCCAGGAAACATGAACTATGCACGTCAATTAAAATCTTAGAAGGTACTCAAGTGCATTGTTTTTAAGGCATCCCTAAGGGAGGAGCTCTCTCTGCTCTCTTCTTCCTCTCTGGCGGCTGACGACTGGCTCCTCCACAGTCCCAGCAGCGTAACAACCTTCTTTACCTCCAGACAGAATGTGACTCTCGGTCTCTACTCCCCTGCCCTCTTGTGCACTTGTGCTCCTTTGATTGAGGAATTCCTAGTGCTCTGTTTGATTTGTGACTCTGGTTTGCAGTTGTGTGCTTTGATTAGTGCTATGCTGTGATTTATTGTGCCATACATATGCTATGCCATGTCCAAAGTGTTACAGTATATGTGGATTGCCCTAGCCCTTTCCATCAGTTCTGACTTTTGGTTGCGTTGGCTAGTGCATGAAGCTTAACATGGTATCGGAGCTAAGCGCAATTTATTAAAAATTGCTGGTAGCCCCCCTTTGTATCCACGTAGAGGCCTCTTGAGTCATACGTGAGTTCCGCGCGCCGTCGCTCTCTTCCGGTTGCACACGTTGACTTGTCTTCCCCGTCACACGTGAGAGGGGGTGTTACAGTATATGTGGATTGCACTAGCCCTTTCCATCAGTTCGGACTTTTGGTTGCGTTGGCTAGTGCGTGAAGCTTAACACAAGGCACCGCCTCGCTTTATGCTTTAAGTGATTAAGAGTGAGTAGTGTGTAGTACTGCGGGGACATGAGCCATGATTATCTGACTATTCTATGCAAGACACAATACGTCTTCTTATGCAAAAAAGCAAACTATACAGATTTCAGTAATTTATATCTATACAATAATAAAAAGACCCTAAGGGGTAGATCCAACTAATCACGGCCATCAAATCATGCCGACCCAACGACCTCAATTACTCCAATGGTGAGCAAACATGTTTAGCATGCAATTAATATCATACCAAATATCAACGTCAACACTAAACACATAATTAACGCACAAATAATATTCTACCTAATATGTGCATGCAATTAATATGCTGCCTAATATTAACGTGCATTATATGTATACATTTACTAGTACACTCAAGAAAACAAGTGTAATGAGGAGAAGCAGCAAAATTATTAGGTCAGTGTACATGCTACAGCATATTAATAGACCTTTTCAGAATAGGGTGACAAAAACATCGCAATCCATGATAAACTAAATATCATGGAAAATCCATATAAAGTGTTTTTGGTACTTTGGTTTTAGCCCAAGGCTGACTCGCCAGAAATTTGGCTAGCGAACTTTGGCCATGGTTTTCCAACCCATGGTTTGGCCAACGTTGGCAAGAAAAATGAACTAGATTGGGCAAAGGCCATGGGCATGGCAAAATATTGGGAACGATGCAAACAAACACAAAAAGGTGTGGTCATGGCCAAAAAATCGGTAAACTATATTTTGGATACAGACCAAAGAATTGCTTAAATCCAAATTGATTACCTGCACAGGAGCATATGCTGTTGGGCCTGGCACAGGAGAAGGTGAAGCAATTGGTACCGGCGGCACAGGATAGCCAGCATAAGGATTATAAGGTGGCGGAGCTGCCATATAACTGAAGAACACCCAAAAACAACCATTATAGAAGACCAAAAACAATCATTATAGAAGACCGATGAACGTATATAATTAGTTGGCAGAAAGAGCATAAACATACAAAAATTACCCTGCAGTTCCCCACATGGAAACAGCTGGTGGGGGTGGGTGGAATGGAGGAGGAGCATACGGAGAATGAGTATAGTCTCCACCAGTTCGCAGGCGTTTACTTTGGTCCATAGCATTTGCATCAGCTCCCACACCTAACATAGGTTTTAAATTGTTTCAACTTTCAACATATTATTCATATGCAAATACCAAAACCAAATAGTTGGTCTAACTAACAATTGAAAAAGATAGAATGAACTGAGATGATATCACATTTCTAGCTAAGTTTTTGCATCGAGGTTTAGCCGTGCAATCAGAAACTTCCGAAATTCAACCACCTTATTAGGTACAAAACTCAAAGTGTGTTCCCATTTAAAAAAAACGTGCAAATGGACATATCAAATTGGTATAATACATTGAAGCTCCAACAGGCTCTGTGAGTTCTTTCTTCCATGATGAACTGTCAGCACCAGTCCTACATTACATCGCTCCTGCTTTTTTAGCAGGGAAAGAACGAGGAGAAAGAGGACTCAGCAGCAAGAGGCTTGTACTATGAGAGGATCACAGAGGTCAATCCGCTTCAAATAACAGGTCGCAAGATTACATGTAGCAACATGAATAAGAAAAGACACAACGGGACATAACTTTCAAGAAGAAAAAAACTAGTTGCCTGCAAGTGGCCACAATTCCTCATTAGTTCACATTTCGTTTAGGTTTATATATACAGATGATGGGCAGAGTCATCTTCCACCACACAGCCGTAGCAAATAATTCTTGGACACGCAAAGCATGGCTAGTTAGCTACATTTAAACCACGGTTAACACATAACGCTACCTCAAATTCACCCTATAGACTCTGCAACACAAAAAACGTATTTATCCATCTAATGATCAACACATTATGCAAAAGCCAGAAGAAAGCGTGAAAGAGGCATGGACAAAACGCACCTCTTTTGATGAATAGGTTCTTCTTGGCCATCTCGATGTGCAGTGCCGACTTGGTCTCCGCATCGAAGACCAGATCCTGCAGACAGAACCTCCGGTCACATCCATCCAATAAAAAGAAATGCACGCCATCGATATAACAAGCCCTTGCAAAACCGAACCTGCAGCACGGCCTTTGCGGCGATGGCATGGTGCGCGTAGGAGAAGAGTGCGAACCCCATGGGCTGGTCGCCCTTGAAGTTGATCTGGGAAGCCTCAAATCCCGGCAGCCAGCGCAGCAGGTTATGCAGCTCCCGCTCCTTGACGTCGACGGGGAGCCCCGTGATGAAGATGGTGCGGACCTCGTCAGAGCCGGGGCGGGCGGTGGCATCGGGTGCGCCGGGCACGGGGGGAGGCGGTGGGACGGCGGGAGGCGCGGGCACCGCCGCTGCGGGCGGCCACTGCTGGTGAAACGGGTGGATGCCGGCGCCAGCCATGGAGACCGCACGAACCCTAACCACGGGCGGGGGAGATTGGGTTATGGCACTTGGCAGTGCAGATTTTATTTTTTTAGTCCAAACAAACCCATTTTATTAATCAACAATGTTTAAAGTGACGAGATAAATCTGGAGATCAAGAAGCCAAAGATGACGAACTTAATCCAGACAAAAAGTGTGTTTAGCAAAGCTATGTGGAAAAAACTTAACGTAGTTGATTCATCGCAGCGACGATTTTCTTGATATATTCGTGTGCATTCCTTTGATACCCTGTTAAATGTCTTTTATCACTTTATGTCAGTCGAAGTCAATTATCATGTGATATAAAAAAGAACTTGCTAGAACTAGTGCCTCCCTACAAGCAAGGTTGTTGCGGAGCATTTATGGACATCATCATAACAAGAGTTCATTTGGCAAGTCACACGTGTGACATCCATTTCACATGCAAAAAGTGAATCATCTTTATACGTGTTCACTTGACCCCTTCAAGGATGGTATACTACTTGACACTCCCCTCGTGTGCATGCATAGGTATTGTCGGAGCTTCACGGATGACAAGAAGGAGCGTAAGCGCCAAGGAACAACTACACCATCCGTGAGGGAAGCTTGGAAGAGGAGACGGAAGAAGACGTGTTAGAACATATTTCTCCATGTGTGGTTTTGGTAATTAATGGCAATCCCTATGGACTAATGGTTGCCTTAAGTTATATTTGTAGGATTTGTCCATAGGCACTTCTTGAAGTCCATCTGTCGGTTTAAAGGAGTTTATATGATGACCAAGGTGGTATTCAAGGTGCGTTTTCATGGGCTTGCGTCAAGAGGAAGATCTCATACAACCCATGAAGGATGAGGTCAAGTGATGATCGTCATCAAGATTGTGGTGTGCAAGTTCAAGTGTGTCATCACGAAAATATCATGCTTGAAGCTTGTCGTCCATTGTGATGCCAATGGACTTGTGAAGATGTGTTGAAGAGTGGCTCACAAATAATTAGTATGTGGGAGAAATCAACTAGTCTTCATCAAGACAACGCAATCAAGAAAGATAGTCCATCTTAAGGAATTCACGATCGTTGTATTCTATCTCAAGTGAACTATATGCAAGGTATATGTTTGCCTTTGATAGGTTTTTCTATTTTAAGATAGATTGTCATACTGTCAAGGGGGGCTCTCAAGTGAGTAGCTTGATCGTATCGTTTTTTGAGAGCTCAAACCATTTTGCATCCTTACATCATATTTCTTGATCCTTGTTTGGTGATTCTCTTTGTGAGTTGTAGAGCTTATGGTCATCTTCATGACAAGCTCAAGTTCATCGGAAACAGAGTCCATATGCATATTCTATGATGTTTTCGATGTTGGAAGTTTTTGTCGGTTCGTCATTCATAGAGGCTTCACATCTCTATATCATTGGCATTTTCATAACTACATGTTCATAAGATTTTCATTTGTTGTTTGGATAGCTCTCGTCGTGAATCCAACAAGCTTGAGTTTGCTCAAATCGGAGCTCGTACGCGAAAGTTATGGCAGTTTCAGTATGAGAGATGTGTTTTCTCTAAATAGGCAGTAGTACCGCTCGGTACCACGGTAGTACCGCTTGGGCGGTACTTCCGTTGTGTACTACCGTTTCTACTTCTGCTTAAATATTCTCTCTCGCTTCTTCCGGGTCTTTTTACATTTTGAGCGGTAGTACCGCTTGGGGGAGCGATAGTACCGCTCCAGTGGTAGTACCGCTCCGGCGACACTACCGCCCCGAGATCCTTGCCGTTTTAACGTTTTTTCCTTGAAACTTCCGTTCCAGCAGAAATACCGCTCGCCTGAGCGATGCTACCACTTGTGCACTAACTGAGTGCATAAGGGTTCGATTTGGGGAGGCCTATAAAAGGGGGTCTTCTTCCCCAATGGTTTTCTATCCGTTGAGCTTGTGTTCTTCCCCCATTGTTGACCTTCTTTGAGCTTGCTAACTCTCAATCCCATCAATGATTCTTGCTAGTTCTTGAGGGAAAAGAGAGAGGAGATCGAGATCTACATCTCCACCAATCACTTTCTCCTCTATGTGAGGGGAACCCCTTGGATCTTGATCTTGGAGTTCTTTGTGAGCTCCTTGTTCTTCCTCTCATATTCCTCCATAACTTTTGTTGTTGTGGGGGGATTTGAGTGTGAGGGATTTGACCACTTCGTGTGTTCTTGCCATTGCATTAGTTGCATCAGTTTGAGTTCTCCACGGCGATACGTGGAAGTGGAAAGTTGAGAAGCTTATTACCCTTTGGTACTTGGTACCCTAGAGATTGTTCTTCGTGGATGCTTCGGCGTCCTAGAAGCTTGGTGGTGCCTCAGAGCTCAATCATTGTGGTGTAAAGCTCCGGGCAAGCTTCGGGGTCTCTAATTAAGTTGTGGAGATTGCCCCAAGCATTTGTGGTCACCTCGAAGCCATATGCCATTGTGGTGAAGCCTCATGGTGTTGTTGGGAGCCTCCAATTAAGTTGTGGAGATTTCCCCAACCTTGTTTGTACGGGTTCGGTGACCGCCCTGAAGGGTCCCTTGGTGGAATCACGACATCTTGCATTGTGCGAGGGTGTGAGGAGATTATGGTGGCCTTAATGGCATCTTGGAGAGCATTGTGCCTCCACACCGCTCCAAACGGAGATTAGCATATGCAAGGGTGTGAACTTCGGGATACATCGTCGTCTCCATGTGCCTCGGTTATCTATTACACGAGCCCTTTACTTATGCACTTTACTTTGTGATAGCCATATTATTTCTTGTTATATATCTTGCTATCACTTAGTTGTTTATTTTGCTTAGCATAAGTTGTTGGTGCACATAGGTGAGCCTAGTTGTTTTAGGTTTTTTTTGCTTGACAAATTAAACGTTAGTTTTATTCGTATCTGTTCAAGCCTAAACTGTAACTATTTTAAAACGCCTATTCACCCCCCTGTAGGCGACATCCACGTCCTTTCAAGACGGAGCTGCGAACTCTACACCCACCGGACGACCGACAACCACCGGACGTATGACACTCTACAATAGTCGGACGTCCGACATACTCCAGCCATCGGATGACCTACAACTACCGAAAATCTGACACCACGTGACCAGAGCCGAGTCGTCGGATGTCCGACATGCTCTCGACGTCCGGGCCCTCCCGAGCCATCAAATGACCGACGTCCTCCGGAAGTCCGGCACCTGCCTATGTGCAGTCGCGGGCCTTGGGCCTTGTATCCTTCTCCACTTACCCCTTCATGGCCAAGACTGTATATACTCACCCCCACCTCATTTTAGGGTTAAGTGATAGCTCATTCATAGATGAGCTTTGCTTCTTCCTCTACTTCTTATATGAAAACCAGGGCCTCCATCGGAGAAGATCCATAGAGGATGTCAAGGCCCCTTTCAATGGAAGACCCATCACGGGTTTCAAGACCCATCTCTCATAGAGATTTGGATGAACTACGCGTGTATCTTTTTTTCCATTGTTGTTTTGGATCTTAATGCACCTCATGTATTGCTTGTGATTTGAGGAGTAATTGTTGTGGATCTTGTCCAATAGAGTGTTTTTTCCTTTGATTCCTCCATGTTTCCCCCTCGCGTTCTTCGTGTTCTTCCCCGAATCCACCTCCAATTCGTGAAGATCGGACCACCCTCGGGTTTGCCACGCATCATCTTGGTATCAGAGCCATGTTGCCACAAATTTGGAGCCCTACCCTCCACTTTTCTTGATTTAGTTCAAATTTTTCTCCCCAAATTCAAAAAATCCCCATAAAAAGAGCCCCAAAAAATTCTTGTGATTTGTTGTTCTCGTGAGTTTCAGTTGATTTTGATCCATGGATCTAGTGTTTATCAAGTGGATCTATTTCCCTTGGCGTTCCCTAGCCTCAATTTTTATTTTTCCCATTAATCCCGAGCCCAAAATCGTGTTCCGGATCTCAATTCCTGCATTGTTCCAGACACACCGGACGACCGACACTTTACGAACGTCTGGACCCCACAAAGCACCGGATGTCCGTAGCTTTCCGGATGTCTGGAACCCCCACATAAGACCCGAAATCATGGATTTCTGGACTTTTCGGACGTCCGTCCATTTCCGGATGTCGGTAACCTATAGAAACTCACTTGGCTAGAATTTTGTTTCAGCCATGACTAATTCATCCAGACTCCGACTTTGGCATTCTTTAGCTCGTTTTGTAGCTATTGACATTCCCCATCTCACGAAAAAATTTCCGAAGTCATTTGGCACCATCATAGTTTTCAAATTATGGAAAGTTTGTCTACGCCCTTCGTCATATCATCCGCAATACCACGATAGTCTTCCACAACCTAAACCATTTTGGTTACCATTGCATTTGTGGTTGCTCGAGCTGTGATTTGAGTCTCCTAAGGTGTTTCGTCTACTTAGGGGCGATTACTTCTTCAACAACCACCGATGACTTGTATCAGTCCATCATCTACATCGACCACCAATGATCGATATCGACGATGACCATCCATCCTTTGAGACCAACTTCAACCGGAAGCAACGCCGGTTACCCCCCGACTTCATGAAATGTTAAGTGTGACGAAGGTATCCATTCCATCACAAACTTTTCCTTCATGTCATTACACCTTGATAGCCCCACCATCTTTGTGCATACCTTCATACCTATTGAGACTAGCTATCTGAGTATTCTCGGTCTTTGCAAAAACTTGTGCACCATAGTGATACGACATCATTAATGTTACATCGTTTGAAATATCATACAGTGCAATTGCTTGCTCCCATGCATATCTTGTGATACTTGTCATATGTTCGGTTGAGGCTCAAAAAGAATAGTGGAAAGGAGGAGAAGAGCAAAAAAATATTTAAAAAATCTTCTAAGCAAGAAAGAAAGATCAAAGCTTATAAGCAAAGAGTTGAGTATGAAAAGATACTTGTGCATGAGGATACATGGAATAGGAAACGGTTTACTTGCATGAATAGGATTGGTGCCAAGTGGTGAATCGTGCCCAAATGTGCAATCAAGCTAGCATCTCTCCTTGTGTTTGTGAAATACGAGCTTAGTCTTCGTTAGGCAATTTTGTATTTCTCATCTCTATAGTTGCACAAGCCCCATTATCCCACCGCGTGTGTTTCCCTATTTCCCTCCTCTATATTTGTGATCACTTGCTTTGCATTTTGAGTCCATTGGATTATTTTAACATTTACAATATCTTGGACTCCATTTTGCTTTTGTGCCACTAACCCTACCGAGCTCCACTATAAACCATTTGTGTAGATTGTGAAAATTGGACAAGGTTCTTAACCAAGTGCACTCTTGTCCTTGCATACATTGTGGTATTTGAGATCCGCCTACAACTTCGGAAAGAGGCAACTTTCGTATGTTCATTCCATCTCGTTCTCACACCTTCTCGAGTCCTTCTATGGACAGGGACGACACATCTCCTTCGGTCTACAATAACAATGTCGAGTTTGATGCTATGAAGGACCACATCGACACCAAGATGGAAAAGCACTTGAAGGAGCTCAAAGCCCTCATTACCATTCGCAAGCAGTCTTCCTCATCTTTGACATGACGCTCAAGTGCATATGCTTCTGAGCTACCATCTCTAGCAAGATCTTATCGGCAATCCAACAACGAACAAGTGTGAAGGTCACCAGCTCGACACCAAACACCGCTCTATAACTTCACCACCTACCATGGCATCTTCGCCAAGCGACTTCAAGGCATCTTCGCCTTTGTACATGATGCATCTTCACTGAAAAGCACCTCAAAACTATGCTCAAGAGAAGCTCCCCAAGATCAAGTTCGCGACTTCCACGAGCTACCACGACTTTGACACCGACTACGAGATTCCATTCTATGGGACTCATGTGTGACAATCCGATGCCGACGTTCCAGAAGATCCCCCCTTTATTCCGTTTTCGTGGTGTGTCTATTTTTATTTGTCGCATCATCATCGCATCATGCACATCATCAGCATTGCATCGGCACCTCCGTTGCCGCCAGTTTTCAAACTCGCATCCGTTGTTAGTTGCCGGTTCTCGTCGTTGTCCGTTCTGAGCCCGACAGCACTCGCACGCGCCCGCGGCATCGTCGAAACCTTGTTTTAAAAGTGTGTGTAAAACTTTCTCTGATTGGGTTGGAACTTGACATGCGGTCTTATTTTAATATAGGTAGGCCGCCTGTCGAATTTCGTCGCAATCGGAGTCCGTCTGGTACCCGAACGGTCGACCATAGCGGCACCGTATTCCGTCTATCGTCGGACGTTTGCCGGTGTTTTAAAATACGTTGTCGGGTGCCCGTTCTCCCTCTCATAGACCCCCCCCATGCATTTTAGACAGCCTCTCCCTAATCCCTCCTCGTTTTACACGCAGCCCCTCAAACCCTAGCCGCCATCTCCTCCCGCAGCCCCTCTCTCCCCAGCCGTCGCGGGCCCGCCGAGCCCATCCGAGGCCTGCCCGGGCCCGAAGCTCCCGCCGCCGCCTCGCTCGCTTCCCGGGCACAGCAGCCCCGTGCAGCTCCCGCGCCTCCCATGGCAGCCATGACCTTCGGTCGCGGCCGGCCTAACCTGCGCCTTGCCTCACCGCCCTCCATCGCCGGCGACTGCCGGAGAAGACCGACCAGCCGCCGCAGCAGACCGACCAGCCCCCGCCACCGGAGAGCTGAGCCACCGGCCCCGAGCAACCCCGACCCGCGCCGGTCCTCCGCCTCCGGTCACCGTCCTCCAGCATCCCTGATCCGGTCGGGCCTGACCAGATCCGGCTCGAGGGGCTCGTCCTCGCTGCCTCCCGCCCCCCTCCACGGCGTGGCCGGCGCCGCCATGGCCGAGCTCGGGAGCGAGCAGGGGAGGAACGGTGCATCAAGCGCGTCCCTCCTTGTCGCCTGGCCTCGCCCACGTGGGCCAACGCCAGGGGCTAGCCGAGCCACCGTCCCCGAGGCCCAGCAGCAGCAGCGCCTGCGGCCCATCTCATCACCCAGGGCCCATCGGCCTCCTCCCTCCAGGCTGGCCCAAGGTGAGCCCTGCCTCTATTCCACGCCCGTGGCGCGTTTTAGCCTTTTGTGCCACTGCCAGTTTCGGCCCGTTAGGATTTTTAGGGTTTTTAGGATTTAATTCTTTTTCAGAGAAATAGACTATATTCAAACGCCCGTATGTTTTAATCCGTAAGTCGGATCAGAACGTATTGTATATGTATCTCATGTAGAATTTCGCGTAGATTACGAATTTGCAACTTGCATAAATGTTTGAAGTAGTTTGACCCACCAAATGCCTAGTTTTGTGTGATATCCCAATAGGGGATCGTCCCGCATTTACTTTCGTGCGTGTCCGTATTGCCCGAACCCCGTAGATAAAATGTTCATGTTTTAGGAATCCTTTTGCCATGTATATTAGAGTAGTCGTTGGTATTTTTTCATGAAGGGTTTAGTCGCTAGTTTATTATTTCGCGTTTAGGACATAATCCCGCATATACGTGTGACGTTGTTTTTATTTCGCAACCCCTCATGTTATATATGTTTTCGGGGTAGAAAAATCCATAGGATTTACCTGTGCATTTAGTTTTAGATTTTGAGCAAGTTAGTGCGCGTGATATTTTGCTATGTTGTCCTCTTGTCTATTTTGTGGGATTTATTCCGTGCTCGGTATGATTAAGTTGTCAGCTAGAGAGTTGCCCTTGGGTGTTTAGTCTAGCCCCTGGTAATTTTGGTTGCAATGGAAATCCATGTTTAGGTGTGGTTTGATTGCTCTCAACTTGCTAGGAAATAGTGTGGTTTTGGAGGTGCTGAAATATTTCTAAGTCTGAAATCTCTTATATTCTGTTGATGTCTTTTCATGAGTTTATCTGGTGATTTGTAGGTCTTTTGAGGTTGGTGCAATGGAGTTAGTTGTAGACTTTGGGATTCTCTAGCATGCTGTGAATTTTCATGCCATTTGGAGTCCTGTAGCTTATGGTTTTGCTGCTGTCAATATGTCTTCAGATTGAAAACTGGAGTTTCATAAACTGTTATTTTCACTAAGTTTGAAACGTGTGTGAGATGCTATTTGTGACTTCTTTTCCTAGTGTTCCATGCTTCCATGCTAGATGTTATTAGTTGTATGTGGTAGTGCATCTTGCCCTCTATTGCATCATGCCTTGGTTGAGTATATTGGATTAGTGTAGCTCGTAGTTGTGGGGTGTAGAAAATGCTATGTGGCTGATTTTGGCACATTGTAGCGATTTCTTGTTTAGCTCGTAGTTGTTGAACCGTTGCTCCGTTTTGATTGTGCCCTATATGGAACTTGCTTAGAATCTTGTTTAGTTTCATTTTGTTTTGCTGGTTGTGTGTTTTGAAATGCTTGTGACTGTCGTTGCACACATATTGCATTCATGCCATCATATCTTGCGGTGCTTGTATCTTTTGATCCGTAGCTCCGTTGGAGATGTTCTCTATGTGTAAATTGCTTGTAACGACGCGCAGAATCACGTGAACCTATTTATTTTGCTGTTTAACAAATATTTAAAAGTGTTAGTTCAGATCTGGACAGAATTGTAAATTAACATGTGAGGTCGTCTCGGAGGTGCTATATGTCATTTCCGACCTCATTTAAAATGCCTAGATAGGTAGTTTAATTGCGCTTCACCATTGCCATGTTTAATCATAGTTAATATGGCCGAGTAAACAATTGGGATAGAACTAAATAATCCGTATGTGGAGTTTCGTCAATATGCAGCTCGTTGCATATTGAACTTCACTTAATGTGTAGTGTTTGATTGTCGTGAATTGCCATGCCCTGTCTTGCATGTATTCTCCGTTCATGCATCATATGTGTTATGCATCGTGTGGTGAATATCGTGTGTTGATTCTTGTTTCCGGTTTCCTTCGTCTCGATAGAGTTCCGCAAGCGTGTCGGAAAGTGAGGACCCGTTCGACTACATCGGTTCGTCTGCTTCACAGAGTCGTTCTTCTTCCAAGCGGGATCTCAGGCAAGATGACCATTTCCCCAGATACCATTACTATCATTGCCATGCTAGTTTTACCATTTCTATCATTATGTCTCGTTGCCTACCACCTGTTAATTATCAGCCTCCCAACATTGCCATGAAAACTTTCAACCTGTTCACAACCTAGCAAACCACTGATTGGCTATGTTACCGCTTAATTAACCTTGTGTTAGCGTTGCTAGTTGCAGGTGCAGTTGCTTCCATGTGATAACTTGGGTTCCTTATTATATCACCATATTAATGCTATTTAATTTAATGCACCTATATACTTGGTAAAAGGTGGAAGCCTCGACCTTTCTAGCCTGGTGTTTTGTTCCACCTTTGCCCTCTTAGTTTCGGCTACCAGTGTTATGTTCCATATTTGAGCGCTCCTAACACGATAGGGGTTGTTATGGGGAAACCCTTGATAATTCGTTTTAGATTAAGACTGGTCCGGCAAGGCCCAACTTTGGTACTACATTTGCCTAATAACTAAATAAATGCATAGGGACCTGCCGGCACCCGCGGAGTAATTAATCAACCCCCGGGCCAGTGCTCCTCATGAGTGTTGGTCCAACCCAGAGCACTGTGCGGGGCCAATCCAGGGCAACTTGGGTGATTTCTATCAGGCCATCGTACGCGTAGCTTATCCGTCGTGTCCTGAGAACGAGATACGCGGCTCCTATCGGGATCGTCGACACGTCGGGTGGCCTTGGTGGATTAGTTTTACGTTTGACGAGATATCTTGTGCATCGGGATTCCGGTGATGCTTTGGGTAATCTCAGAGTTGAGGTTTTCCACTAAGGAGTAAGACGAGATCGCGAACTTCGTGGTCGAGGATTTCTATGCGGCTTGTGGTAATTTGTGATGGACTAGTTGGAGCACCCCCTATAGGGTTAAATCTTTTCGGAAAGTCGTACCCGCGGTTATGTGGCAACGTGGAAACTTTGTTTAACATTGGTTCTAGATAACTTGAATTTAACTTAATTAAAATATGCCAACTGAGTGCGTAACCGTGACTGTCTCTTTCGTGAGTTCCTTCTCCGATCGAGGACACGGTGGGGTTATGTCTGACGTAGGTAGGTGTTCACGATCATTCATTTGATCATTATTAGTTCTTGTCTGCTATGCGTAGATCACCCCCTCTTTATTCTTGTACTCATAAGTTAGACACCTCACATATGCTTAGTCGCTTGCTGTAACCTCACCACTTAACCATACCTCACCTATTAAGCTTTGCTAGTCTTGATACCTTTGGAAATGAGATTGCTGAGTCCTCTGTGGCTCACAGATTACTACAACACCAGTTGCACGTACACGTAAAGGTTACTTGATGCGAGCGCGTTGATTGTTCATTTGGAGTTGCTTCTTCTTCTTCTTCATCGATCTAGGATGGGTTCCAGGCCGGCAGCCTGGGATAGCAAGGATGGACGTCGTTCTCTTTTCTCATTTGTTTTTGTCTGTAGTCGGACCCTCCTCTTCTTCATGACATTTATGTATTGTACTGTTGTGACTCTGATGTAGCTTGTGGCGAGTGTAAGCCAACTCCTTATAATCATTTTTTTAGTACATGTACTTGTAACGATATCCATTCTTGCGAAACGTCGAGATGCGTTTCTATCCCTGACGAGGCCCTCGTGCCAAATTGAGGATAGGATCGCATCTTGGGCGCGACAAGTTGGTATCAAAGCAGTACCGACCTAGGATCCCCCTTGATTGATCGAACTTGGCCGAGTCGAGTCTAGTGAAAAAACTACTTTGAGTCTAGTTATATATCGGAGAGTAGGATTCTTTTTTATCCTCTTCTATGCTCCGGTGAGGAATCTTGACGTAATAATTTTAATTCTACCCCTCTTCTCACTCAATTTTTTTTAGGATCACGCGGATATTGTTGGAATCTATATGATGCCGATGTGATGGAGTTCTGTCTTGGTGCCTCCTGTCTGACTTGATTTCTTCCGGGGAGTTGAGCTCCTGGGGATTCTTGAGCACATCGCCTTCATTCAGATTTCTTAGTATCTCAGAACGAAGGATGTTCGTAATTGCTTCAATACTAGTAGTGGTGAGATAACCCCGATGTCCCTAGTACTGGTGCAGATTGTTCGGGAGTACTGCCATACTTTGTATCGTTGTGATCACGAGGGTGTGTAGTAGATGAAGGTCCGAGATTCTGGTTATGTGTTGACGGATGTGATACACTGGACGGGTTAGTATAGGAGTTGAGTGATATATTACTCCTTGTATCCGTGGACCAGATTGCATGACCAGAAATTTCGGGAGTTCTTAGGTGGGAATTCAAGTAGTTACTTATAGGACAATCTTCCAACAAATGCATGATGTTAGGTTGGGGTTCAACATCTAGTGGATTTGTTTGTTCACGGTCGTCTTACAGTGGTTCTCGTTGTGTCTTAAAGATTCCTTGTAGCTTGCTATGTCTCGGGGACGCTTCATATGTCGTGTGCACTGCCTTGCACAGGATGGCTGCTGTAAGGATCGAGCCCGTGCGATCCTGTCCACGAAAATATCGAACGGAATTCTCTCTCATGAATTTGTTGTGGCTTGTTTCGTAAGCCTCACCCTTTGTTTTGTTGGATTATGGTAATTCCAGTTGCTTCGATGTCAAGTGGTGATTTCAGATCTTTTCTAAGCAGTGTTCTCATATGCATATGAGAGTGGTAATCCTTTTGCTTAACCAATTGTCTTATCAATTCTTGTCAACCGGAGTCATCGTGTCAATTCTTTTCAACCGGTGTACTTCTCTTCAAGTTATTCTATCCTCTCCAATAATTGCAAGATCAATCTCTCTTTTCTTCTGGAGTTCATCTCATCTGTTTCAAGTTGTCTTTTGTTTTCCCCGCCCTCTCGCCCTTTTCATTAGTGATTAGTTTATCATCCAAGTGCCTTTATATTCATTGATGCTTCCGCTATCTCTTCTTCCTTTTGTAGCCGGTGATTCGTTGTGAAGATTCTCAGGAGCTTCATGTTCATCTTTATTCAATCTTGTCATCTTTTCTGGTGAATTCAGTTCAAGCTATCCGTGTTCATCTTGTCCTTTTCGTCCTTGTAATTCTTTCCCATGTTGTAAATTCTTATCAGCCTATTTTGTTTATTCATTCCTCTCTCTTCCTATCCGTAGTGTTGAAGATATTCCGGAAGTTTCGTGTTTTCAATTCTTTTAGTTGTTTCGAGGTGCTCAACTTCATCAAGTTTTCATTTGTACCGGTGCAACCTCTCTTTCTGAGCAATTTTCAACGGTGGTTTCTTTTGAGTGGGCCCATAACCCACAGGTTTTTCCCAGGATCTTTTCTGGCTCTTGTAACTTTTCCGGAGATCTCTGTTTCTTTTCAACTATGATGTAAGTATGGATTCCATCAGTCATATACCTTCTCCAAGATCTATTCGGATTGTTTCTCATCTTTGGCTCAACCTTTCATTCTTCATTATTCCGGAGTGCCTCAGTAGTCTTGGTGTTGTTTCTCGTCATCATTCTCAGCTTGCAATGACCTAAGGGGTGTTTCTCTGAAATTTTGGTCCATTCTCTTGGAGATTCAGCTTTCAGCGTTGTGGCATCATCTTGAATTGTTCTCAATCATGAGTGATTCATTTCTTGCTATCTGGTGCTTTTCTGAGTTGTTTTCATTCTCGATCCTCCAAAGGCCATCATCTAGAAGATTTTGTTCGTTCTCAGCTTGCAGCTTTCATTCTCAAATTCTTCTCCATTGTTGCCTCTTCGTTCGTCTCTCGTTTATCCGGTGCCTTGTCCTAGTTTTCTCTTAGATGGCTCATGATCTCTTCATTCTCATGTATCTCCATTCATTCATGGTTGCCTCATTCGTTTCGATTCTCACCGGTGTCTCCTTCAAGACTTCGTCTAGTTTGTGCTCATTTATCTCTCCTCAATCATTTCAAGAAGAATAAGTGTTATGTTAAATCCGTTGCTTGTCATCAATTAAACTTGATGAAGGATAAGCATAACATAATTCTTATTCTTGTTCATAGTAATCTGAATTCTTCTTTCGAAGGGCTCATGATATCGAATCATTGTCTCAAGTGTTCTTCAAGATTCTTGTGATAGTAGTTGTCAGTCTCTTATTCATTCTTTGATCCCAATGATATAGTTTTATTCTCTTGTTCCGGAGGCATGGTGATGTTGCTCATTTGGGTCAATCATGTTGTTCTCTCAAGATCATGGTGTTCCCTTGTTCTATTTAGTTGTTTGTTATGAATCTTGTCTAATTCTCCCATCTTATAGAATTTTTGTTCCCCTTTTCCTACCAAAGTGCTGCCGAAATTTTCCGTGAATTCTTTCTTGTTTCTCATGTCATTCCTTGTCTCTTTGCAACCTTCAAGGATCATTGGTTTCACTCGTTTGTCAAAGAAGCGACTAAGTTTTACCTCTTCTTTCTCATCCTCTTCCCCGTTCATTCTTGGATCTCGGGTCGAGATCCTCTTGTAGTGTAGGAGAGTTGTGACAACCTGATGCCGACGTTCGAGAAGATTCCCCCTTTATTTCGTAATCGTCGTGTGTCTATTTTTATTTGTCGCATCATCATCGCATCATGCGCATCATGCACATCATCAACATTGCATCGACACCTCCATTGGCGCCAGTTTTCAAACTCGCATCCGTTGTTAGTTGCCGTTTCTCGTCGTTGTCTGTTCTGAGCCCGACCGCACTCGCACGCGCCCGCGGCATCGTCGAAACATTGTTTTAAAAGTGTGTGTAAAACTTTCTCTAATTGGGTTGGAACTTGATGTGTGGTCTTATTTTAATATAGGTAGGCCGCCTGTCAAATTTCGTCGCAATCAGAGCCCGTCTGGTACCCGAACGGTCGACCGTAGCGGCACCGTATTCCGTCTATCGTCGGACGTTTGCCGGTGTTTGAAAATACGTTGCCGGGTGCCCGTTCTCCCTCTCATCTCCGGCTAACCTACTCTACACGGCCAGTTAGCCCATCCCGTGTTCGGATTTGTTCGAATCCGAGCGCGAGGTTGAAACCGGGGCGAAATTCTGCTAAACCTAGCCCCCCATTGTCTATAAATAGACCCTTCGTGCATTTTAGACAGCCTCTCCCTAATCCCTCCTCGTTTTCTGCGCAGCCCCTCAAACCCTAGCCGCCATTTCCTCCCGCAGCCCCTCTCTCCCCAGCCACCGCGGGCCCGCCGAGCCCATCCGAGGCCCGCCCGGGCCCGACGCTCCCGCCGCCGCCTTGCTCGCCTCCCGGGCACAGCAGCCCCGCGCAGCTCCCGCACCTCCCATGGCAGCCATGACCTTCGGTCGCCGCCGGCCTAACCTGCGCCTTGCCTCACCTCCCTCCGTCGCTGGCGACTGCTGGAGCAGATCGACCAGCCGCTGCAGCAGACCGACCAACCCCCGCCACCGGAGAGCCGCGCCACAAGCCCCGAGCAACCCCGACCCACGCCGGTCCTCCGCCTCCGGTCGCCGTCCTCGAGCAGCCCCGATCCGGTCGGGCCTGACCAAATCCGGCTCGAGGGGCCCGTCCTCGCCTCCTCCCGCCCCCCTCCGCGGCATGGCCGACGCATCCATGGCCGAGCTCGGGAGCAAGCAGGAGAGGAACGGTGCAGCCAACGCATCCGTGCTCGTCGCCGTGGCCTCGCCCGCGTGGGCCAACGCTAGGGGCCAGCCAAGCCACCGTCCCCGAGGCCCAAAAGCAGCAGCGCCCGCGGCCCACCTCATCGCCCAGGGCCCATCGACGTCCTCCCTCCAGGGCGGCCCAAGGTGAGCCCTGCCTCTATTCCGTGCCCGTGGCGCGTTTTAGCTTTTTGCGCCACTGCCAGTTTCGGCCCGTTAGGATTTTTAGAATTTTTTGGATTTAATTCTTTTTCAAAGAAATAGACTATATTCAAACGCCCGTATTTTTAATCCGTAAGTTGGGTCGGAATGTATTGTATATGTATCTCGTGTAGAATTTCGCGTAGATTACGAATTTGCAACTTGCATAAATGTTTGAAGTAGTTTGACCCGCCAAATGCCTAGTTTTGCGTGCTGTCCCAATAGGGGATCGTCCCGCATTTTTTTTCGTGTGTGTCCGTATTGCCCGAACCCCGTAGATAAAATGTTCATGTTTTAGGAACCCTTTTGCCATGTATTTTAGAGTAGTTGTTGGTATTTTTGCATGAAGGGTTTAGTCGCTAGTTTATTATTTCGCGTTTAGGACATAATCTCGCATATATGTGTGGCGTTGTTTTTATTTCGCAACCCCTCATGTTATATATGTTTTCGGGGTAGAAAAATCCATAGGATTTACGTGTGCATTTAGTTTTAGCTTTTGAGCAAGTTAGTGCGCATGATATTTTGCTTTATTGTCCTCTTGTCTATTTTGTGGGATTTATTTCGTGCTCGATATGATTAAGTTGTCAACTAGAGGTTGCCCTTGGATGTTTAGTCTAGCCCCTGGTAATTTTGGTTGCAATAGAAATCCATGTTTTGGTGTGGTTTGCTTGCTATCAAATTGCTAGGAAATAGTGTTGTTTTGGAGGTGCTGAAATATATCTAAGTCTGAAATCTGTTATATTTTGTTGCTGTCTTTGCATGAGATTATCTGGTGATCTGTAGCTCTTTTGAGGTTGGTGCAATGGAGTTAGTTGTAGACTTTGGGATTCTCTAGAATGTTGTGAATTTTCATGCCATCTGGAGTCCTGTTGCTTATGGTTTTTGCTGCTGTCAATATGCCTTCAGATCGAAAATTGCAGTTTCATAAACTGTTATTTTCACTAAGTGTGAAACGTGTGTGAGATGCTATTTTGTGACTTCTTTTCCTAGTGTTCCATGCTTCCATGCTAGATGTTATTAGTTGTATGTGGTAGTGCATCTTTCCCTCTATTGCCTCATGCCTTGGTTGAGTATATTGAATTAGTGTAGCTCGTAGTTGTGGGGTGTAGAAAATGCTATGTGGCTGATTTTAGCACATTGTAGCGATTTCTTGTTTAGCTCGTAGTTGTTGAACCATTGCTCCGTTTTGATTGTGCCCTATATGGAACTTAATTAGAATCTCATGTAGTTTCATTTTGTTTTGCTGGTTGTGTGTTTTGAAATGCTTGTGACTCTCGTTGCACACATATTGCATTCATGCCATCGTATCTTGCGGTGCTTGTATCTTTTGATCCGTAGCTCCGTTGGAGATGTTCTCTATGTGTAAATTGCTTGTAATGACGCGTAGAATCACATGAACCTATTTATTTTGCTGTTTAACAAACATTTAAAAGTGTTAGTTCAGATCTGGACAGAACTGTAAATTAACATGTGAGGTCGTCTCGGAGGTGCTATTTGTCATTTCCGACCTCATTTAAAATGCCTAGATAGGTAGTTTAATTGCGCTTTACCATTGCCATGTTTAATCAGAGTTAATATGGTCGAGTAAACAAGCGGGATAGAACTAAATAATCCGTATGTGGAGTTTCGTCAATATGCAGCTCGTTGCATATTGAACTTCACTTAATGTGTAATGTTTGATTGTCGTGAATTGCCATGCCCTGTCTTGCATGTATTCTCCGTTCGTGCATCATATGTGTTGTGCATCATGTGGTGAATATCGTGTGTTGATTCTTGTTTCCGGTTTCCTTCGTCTCGATAGAGTTCCGCAAGCGTGTCAGAAAGTGTGGACCTGTTCGACTACATCGGTTCGTCTGCTTCACGGAGTCGTTCTTCTTCCAAGCGGGATCTCAGGCAAGATGACCATTTCCCCAGATACCATTACTATCATTGCCATGCTAGTTTTACCATTTCTATCATTATGTCTCGTTGCCTACCACCTGTTAATTATCAGCCTCCCAACATTGCCATGAAAACTTTCAACCTGTTCACAACCTAGCAAACCACTGATTGGCTATGTTACCGCTTGCTTAACCTTGTGTTAGCGTTCCTAGTTGGAGGTGTAGTTGCTTCCATGTGATAACATGGGTTCCTTGTTATATCACCATATTAATGCTATTTAATTTAATGCACCTATATACTTGGTAAAAGGTGGAAGGCTCGGCCTTTCTAGCCTGGTGTTTTGTTCCACCTTTGCCCCCTTAGTTTCGGCTACCGGTGTTATGTTCCATATTTGAGCGCTCCTAACACGATCGGGGTTGTTCACTACTGGAATCCAGAAATTTGCCGTCAGCCAGTTCTTTACCGTCTGCTGGCTGACGGCAAAGAACCTCTTTGCCATCAGTTGACACAATACAGACGGCAAAGAACTGACACATGGCAAAAATACTATTTGCCATGTGTGGGTCCTTTGCCGTCTGCCAGCAGACAACAAAGAGCCCCAGGGCAGACGGCAAAGGGGACGCGTGGGCCCCATGCCTGCCGTGTCCGAAATCCGGGGCCTTTGCCGTCCGCGGGCCTTTGCCGTCAGCCATACGGCCCTTTGCTGTCTGCCTTACGTCCCTTTGCCGTCGGGGGGCGGACGGCAAAGGGGCCTCCCTATAACGGCCGTTACCCCCCACCTCGCTCACTGTCTCTCTCTCTCTCTCACCCCGACCACTCTCACCCCTGCCGGCGAGATCCCCTCCCCGCGGCGAGCCTACCCCCCCGGCGAGCCCACCCCCCCCCCCCCCCGGCGACCCCCTTCCCGCGGCGACCCACCCCCTGCCCCCTGCCGCCGCCGCCCCCTGCCGCGCGCCGCCCCCTGCCGCCGCCCCCTGCCGCCGCCCCCTGCCGCCGACGCCCCCAGCCGCGCGCCCCCGTGCCGCCGCCGTCCCCTGCCGCCGCCCCCTGCCGGTGAGTTTTTTTTGTTTTTCTTTTTAAAAAAGTTAATTACTTTAGTTAGTTTATTAGGTTAGTTTTTTTATTATATATAGGGTAATTTAGTTAGTTTATTTGGTTAGATTATTAGGCTAATTAGGTTAGTTAGTTAGGTTAGAAGAAAAAAAGCAGGAGAAGAAGAAGAAGAAGAAGAAGAAGAAGAAGAAGAAGAGGAGGAGGAGGAGGAGAAAAAAGAAGAAGAAGAAGAAGAAGAAGAAGAAGAAGAGGAGAGGAGGAGGACGAGAAAGAGGAGGAGAAAGAAGAAGAAGAAGAAGAAGAAGAAGAAGAAGAAGAAAAAGAATAGAAGGAGAAAAAGAGGAGGGGGAGTAGGAGGAGAAAAAAGAAGAAGAAGAAGAAGAAGAAGAAGAAGAAGAAGAAAAAGAGGAGAGAGGAGAAGAAGAAAGAAGAGGAAAAGGGAACCCCGGCACCCCGAAACTGACCCTCGACCCCCGACCCCTGACGCCCGACGCCACTGACCCCCGACCATCGACCTCCGACGCCACTGACCCCCAACCCCCGACCCCCGACGCCACTGACCCCCGACGCCACTAACCCTCGACCCCCGACGCCACTGCCCCCGACCCAGCCCCTCGGCCCACGACTCCCGACCCCCGACGCTCGACGCCACCAACCCCCGACCCCCGACGCCAGTGACACCCGACGTCACTGACCCTGGACCCCCGACGCCACTGACCCTGGACCCCCGACGCCACTGACCCCCCACAACCGACGCCACTAACCCCCCGACCACCGATGCCACCGACCCTCGACGGCACTGACTCCCGACGCCACTAAGCCCCGACCCCCGACACCTCTTCTGCCTTCTTTTGAACGAGAAGGTGCTTTTCGGCCTTCCAGAGGCCCACGGGGTCATAGTTTTGAAAATTATGAGTTAGGTCACATATTTTCCGATCATGTTAATTATAAAAACATCGTATTTGTGTTGATCGGGTGAATTTCAATGTGCAGTTGTTCGACGACCTCCACGTGCGTTGGACGTTTGTTGGTGAGCACAAATGACTTCTCCTCCTACCCCCTTAATTTGCTCTGTCCCGGTCTTCGTGCCGATGAAACTTGCTAGCTATAGGTTTCTTCAATCATGAGTATGCGTGACCAGTATGCGTCTCCCGTTCGAAAGGGCGACATCTATAAATATGCATTTCTTTGCATATTTATAACCGCCATCCTTTCGAATTGTCCAACATTATCCATGGACAGCCCGAGTATGTGTAGATTGGGTTTGTTTTCCCGTATGCTGTGCTCCGGATCCGATGCGGAATTTCGTCAGTGCCTCCCCTGTTGTTCTCCGGGTACACATCCTCTCTGCTTATTGCCGAGACGTGTATCAGGAGAACAGCGGGGAGGTGCTGCCGAAATTGTGCGTCGCATCTGGAGCAGAGCATGGGAAAACGAACCCAGTCTACACATACTCGGGTGGGATTAGGACCTATCTTTACCTATTAGCGTGTAGGTTGCATGGACGTAATAAAACTGACAAACTTGATTAGCGTATGAATATAGATGATGAATTATGTATTTATTTCTTGTGCCCCCATAGGTAGCTAGGCAACATGAGTGATCGTGCTTGGATGTACACTGGTCACCCTAGTCAGAAAGACATGACCCATGAATGGTTAACAAAAACCAGGGGGTTTGTGAGAGCCGCATTTGCAAATGGCCAGCAAAAAACATGGTGCCCCTGTCCCAACTGCGACAACTGGAAAAAGCAGACAGAGTTTGAAATGGGTAAACACTTGCAGAAGTGGGGTTTTACGCCTAATTATACGGTGTGGACTTTTCATGGTGAGTCTGACCAACGTGCCAGAGCTGAGGTGATTCGTCGTTGCACCGACGAGCATGGTACCGGGATTGAAGACATGGTGCAAGACTTTGATGATGCTCGGGATTCGGACGATGAGATGGAGGAATCTGCAAAGGCCTTCTATGAAATGCTGGAGTCTTCAAAACGTCCTCTCCACGAGCAGACTGAGCTTTGTCAGCTGGATGCCATCGCGCAAGTAATGGCTCTGAAGGCTCAATTCAACCTAGGCAGAGAATGCTACGACGCGATGATGACGATATTTGGACGCTTTCTACCCAAAGGCCATGTACTGCCTGCAAACCTGTACCAGTCAGAGAAAATCCTCCGTGTACTAAAGATGCCCTATGAGAAGATACATGCCTGTGAGAATGGATGTGCCTTATTTAGGCTTGAGTATGCGGCCTTGAACTATTGCCCCATTTGCAATTCTTCCAGGTATATTGTGGTAGACAACGGCATGGGTGAGAAGAATCAGACCAAAATCCCCATTAGTGTTCTTCGATATCTGCCAATCGTACCAAGACTTCAACGTCTTTTCATGGTCGAAGAGACGGCCAGACAGATGACATGGCACAAATTGGGCAAAAGAACCGAACTAGATGCGGATGGGAACAAGATGCTGGTACACACTTCAGATGGTTTTGCGTGGAGGCACTTCGATGCATTACATAAGGATAAATCGGAAGATCCAAGGCAACCTAGAGTTGCCATCAGCACGGATGGGTTCAATGTGTATGGTATGACGGCAGCACAATACAGTTGTTGGCCTGTATTTGTCATTCCACTAAATTTGCCACCCGGAGAGATTATGAAAAGAAAGAACATTTTCCTGACGTTGATAATTCCAGGGCCCAACTATCCGGGGAAGAATATGAATGTGTACATGTAGCCGCTTAAGGATGAGTTGCAAGAAGCCTGGGATAATGGGATCAAGACCTACGACGCGGCTACCAAAACAAATTTCAAAATGCATGTGTGGTACATGTACTCGACGCATGATTATCCGGCGTTTGCGCTATTCGCTGGCTGGTGTGTGCATGGAAGGTTCCCGTGCACCACATGCAAGGCAGCTCTTCAGTTCCGTTGGCTGCAGGCTGGTCGCAAGTATTCTTGCTTCGACATGCATAGACAATTCCTGGATCCTGACCATAAGTTCAGAAAAGACAAGAAGAATTTCATCAAAGGTAGAGTTGTCAAAAACACTGCACCAGCTGCGTTGACAGGCCAACAGACCCTTGATCAGTTAAACGCTCTCGAGCCCGATCCTTTGCGTCCAGGATACTTCAAAGGGTATAATACGGAACACGCCTGGACTCACAAGTCATGCTTATGGGATCTCCCTTACTTCAAAGACCTCCTTTGCCCACACAACATTGACGTGATGCACACTGAAAAGAATATTGCGGAGGCCATTTTTGGTACATTGTTCGGCATAGAGGGGAAGTCAAAAGATAATCCTAAGGCTAGAATCGACCTGGAGGCTCTATGTGATAGACCGTTGCAAAACTTGCGACAACGGAAAGGAAAGCAAAGCATAGCGAAGCCAAAGGCATGGTTCAATATTGAAAGGCCAGCTATGAGGGAAATGCTATTGTGGGTGAAAATGCGGTTGATGTTCCCCGATGGGTATGCTGCGAATCTAAAGAGGGGAGCGAGTCTTGAGAAATTGAAAATATTTGGGCTCAAGAGTCATGATTGGCACATATGGATTGAGCGGGTAATGCCGGTGATGTTGCGTGGCTTTATCCCTGAGGATGAATGGCTAGTACTGGCAGAGCTGAGCTATTTCTTCCGTTCTCTTTGTGCGAAAGAACTATCGCCTGGCGTGCTAGATGAAATGGAAGAGTTGGCGCCGGAGTTGGTCTGCAAATTAGAAAAGATCTTTCCACCGGGCTTCTTTAATCCAATGCAACATTTGATTTTGCATCTCCCGACCGAGGCAAGAATGGGGGGGGGCCCGTTCAAAATCGATGGTGCTACTCAACTGAGAGGATGCAGAAGACGCTTCGAGCTAAGTGTAAAAATAAACGTAGAATTGAAGCATCGATGGCCGAGGCATTCATTACTGAGGAGGCGGCAAACTTCGTGACATCACACTACGAAGCCAAAAATTATCATTTGCATAACCCGAAGCCTCGGTACAATGATGGCGATCGAGAAAAAGTTCGATCCAACCTCAGCCTATTCAAAGGTAAGCTCGCACCATCCGGTGCTTCGAAAGGGAAATCGTTGGATGTCGAAGAATGGCGGACCATTTCATTGTATATCTTCACCAACCTAACAGAAGTGCGGCCGTACATCGAGTAAGTTCTCAGTAATTTATTGTTCCGCAACTTCTAATTGCTTTGAACCACTCTTATTCCCGAATATTTGATATAGTCGATACGTCGCCGAATTCTCGGATGGAGCGGTCATCGAAAAGGATTCCGTCGAAGAGTATGAGCTTCTCGCAAAGCATGGAGGCGACTATCCTGGTTTCATCTCTTGGTTCAAACAAAGGGTAATTAATTACCATTAAGGGCCCATTTGACTTATTGGTCTAATTTGCGGCTAATGCATCCATTCTTTCGTATTAAACTTGTAGGCTGATGCAGAGTCTATGGACCCCGAGTTGAGACAAGTCGCTAATGGTTTTGACTATAAGGTCCGTTCATTTGACAAATACAACATCAACGGGTATCACTTTCGTACCTTTGGCAAAGAGCTATCTATGCCCGACCTAAAGACTACAAATTGTTCTGTCTCTGCTGTCGGCGAAGGAGACACCGAGTATTATGGAAGGGTTGAAGCAATTTATGAACTTCTATTCTATTGTGAAAACCCACCGACCGTCGTAGTATTCAAATGTTATTGGTTTGAGCCGAGGGAGACTAGAAGGACTCATGATCATATAGGACTAGTCGAAATCAACCAAAACACCCACTTAGATGTTCCCGATGTCTATATTACGGCTCAACAGGCGACACAAGTTTTCTATCTACCGTGGGCCTGCCAAACTGATCCAAATCTCAAAGGTTGGGATGTCGTTTATGAAGTGCCACCACATTTTAGACCACCTACCCTCAATGAAGAGGATTACGAACCTCACATTAACCCAGACACATATGAAGGAGAATTCTTCCAAGAAACACGTATGTCCAAGAAACGTTTCAAGAACCGCTCTACTTCACCCCAGAACATTGAAGTAGACAGCGACAGTGAATCCGTCTTAACCCCTGAGCCCGAACAGGAAGAGCTGGAAGAAGAAGAGGTTACTGCTGCGGATGACCTGTCACTTCTTGACCGATTACATAATGGTGGCCTTCCACATGTTCTTCTAGATAGTGATGATGATGATGCATTTATTGATGATAGTGATGATCATGATGCATTTATTGACCCCGAAGCATATATAGACGAGGACGATTGTTATTAGTTCATGTCAGGTATTCAACTATTATACTATATATAAATTTTGAGTTCATGTTAGGTATTCAATTTTTATTAGTCATGTTGGTATTTATGTTGTACTAATTTCATTTACTCTTTGTCATGACAGGTGTTGAAAGATGGTGGGAAAGGGTCGAAAGCATGCCGCGGCTGCTTCTTCGTCGGCGGGTGATGGGATGGGTACTTCCATTCCTGCCTCGCCTCTTCGGAGAGTGTTGCTCTCTACTATGCAAGGAGCGGCCCCCGTGAGAGGAGGTCGACCACCCGCGAAGCCGAGAGGCACTAAAGGTACACGTTGTATTCATGTTGGTATTTATGTTGTACTCATGTTGTATGCATATTGGTATTTTATTACTCATGTTGGTATTTATGTTGTACTAAAGGTACACGTGGCCGCGGGAGAGGTAGGGCTACACGGTCTCCGCCACCACCCCAAGCTGATTCACCTGAGCACAGGAGGACTTCTAGGGTGGATTCGTCTGAGGTGGAGGCTACACGGTCTCCGGTTCACGATCCTCGGGTCGACGAGCCTCAGGTCGACGAGCCTTTGACCCACGAGACTCGTGTCCCAGAGGCTTCCTTCCACACGACTGCGGAGCACAGCAGGGATGGGGGTACGTCCCAAGAGACCCAGTGGGATACCTGGCCTGAGCCAACTGGCCATGCTGGTAGCGACGAGGAGCTGGGTGAGGGGGATACCCAGTGGGATACCGTCTACCAGCGTGGTAGTTCGGGGCTCCCGCTCGTGCCAGCGACCCCCGACCAGAGGTGGTCGATTAGGCCAAATGGGGACAAGTAAGTTAATTTACTCTTATTTAACCTTTTGCCTTCGCGTTTTCTCAAATATCTAATGTTTTGGCTTCAGTTTGTCATACTGTAGGGGTTGGATTGTTGCCAAGGGTGTCCGCAAGCCCAACAGCGTCCTCGGTGTTCTTTGCCGTCAAAACTTCCCAGGGTTTGTTACGTTGCCCGGTCGGGAGCGAGAGGTAGGGATGACCTGGGAGCACTACTTGGGTGCCCCGGCCCCGCCGGAGGTGGAGATCGACGGTGTTTTGTGTGACACGAGGGCGGACATGGTGATCCGAAAGTTTTGGGTAATTTCTCTTTCACACAATTATAAATTAACCATAGCTATTTATTGTACTAATCGGTGTTGTCTCGTTTGCAGACCTTCTACAGGTGTGAGGAGGGATACGAGGACGACGCGGCAAAGGTTATCGAAACCGAATGTCGCCGCCTACTTCAAAACTTTCGGCACGAGGCTCGGGTGCAGGCTGTTCGAGACTACTATGCCACGCGGCGTATTAGGATTGATAAGGCGAAGTGCCGTGATGCTAAGATGGAGAAGGAGCATTACATGAAGGTAATTACATATTATTAAGGCTTTGTAGTTAGTTTCCTTGATTTGGTTCTTATGCACTCAATTTTCTCTTTATTAACTTAGGTGCCCCCGAGATGGTGTGTGGATAAGATGGATTGTTGGGAGGCCTTGGTGGACCAGTGGTGCTCCGAAACGTGGGAGACCAGCCACAACAACGCCAAGGAGAGGCGTGGCAAAATGGTTGGCGTGCCACACCATCAAGGGAGCGTCAACTTAATCCAATTTGGCGAGAACTGGGTATGTGGTTTGCTTCATGCCTCATGCAATTCATTCTTAATGCTATCTTGAGCCCTTTACCAATACAATTTTCTACTCTCTCTCTTTTAGGCGCGTCACAATAAGACGGAGGCGCCACAGATGTACGACCTGTATGCGATGGCCCATACTGCCTCGTACAAGAAGGTCAAGGCATTCTCTCAGTCTGACCTCGAGCATCCAGAAAACTTCACCAACATC
Organism: Hordeum vulgare subsp. vulgare; assembly: GCF_904849725.1. NCBI lineage: Eukaryota > Viridiplantae > Streptophyta > Magnoliopsida > Poales > Poaceae > Hordeum > Hordeum vulgare. Next base: position 344,655,552 of record NC_058524.1, on the reverse strand, counting down.
TCCTCCCACGACAAGCTCGTGAAGTACAGAGATCACGGGAAGGCGAGGAAAGGGGAGGACTTTAACCCGAGCGAGGGGCCTATTGATCCAGAGCTGGTGATGATAGCTGTTAACGGGAGGCCCCATGGCTCACTCGCCATTGGAGACGGCCTTATACGTTGTCCTAGCACTCTCCGGCAGATAAAGGCACGCCAAAAGAGCTCTTGTCCGGAGATAACACGTCGTCCACGGCCAGTCGAGCTCGCCATCGAGGTTAGTTTAATAGACTCAACTATCTTTCCGCATTATGTTGTGCGTTGGAACCAATATGATTACATTGCTAACAATGAGTTGTGTTGCAGGCTGCTATTCAGAAAGAGAGAGCGGCAATGCAGGCGGCTATGGCGGAGAAGGATAAGGAAATTAGGGAGCTGGAGGAGAGGACGACTGCATTGGTGGAGGCGGAGAGGGCACGGAATGAAGCGTCTACCAGGGCCATATACGAGCTCTTCGTGGTAAGTTTCTTCTTCATGTTATTTCAAATCTTGCATTTGAATGTCCGTTTCATTAATAAATAAAAAGTTTGACTTGTCGAAACCAAATGTACAGTCTATGTGCGAGAAGAACGGCCAAGTCCCTCCGCCGATGCCAGTCATTAACGTGGCGGGGACGGTGAGTTTCATTTCAGTGGAGTGATCTTAAGAGTGTCCTCATCCTAACTACACATTGCAAACGATGTTTGGTGCAGAATATGTCCCGAAACGCATCGCACGACCCTTCTACAGTCGAGCCTTCTCTAGGGCGGCCTTCTCCAGGTGAAACAAGCCAGAGCCACCGTGCTTCACCCTAACTTAGGTATGTTATTTCTAGTGTTTTAATAAAAAATAGCTAGACTTCCATCTAATGACATAATTAGCTTAGTTAGCTGCAAAATAGCTAGACTTCCATCTAATGACATAATTAGCTTAGTTAGCTCCAAGAAGAAGGAGGAGAGGGAGGAGGAGAAGAAGAAGGGGACAAAAGGATAAGAAGAAGAAGGAGAAGAAGGGGACTTCCTCTTTTTCTCCTCTTCCTTCTCCTTCTCCTCCTCCTCCTCCTCCTCCTTTTTCTTCTTCTTCTCCTCTTCCTCCTCCTCCTCCTTCTTTTACTTCTTCTTCTCTTTCTCTTCTCCTATAGTTAGCTAGGGTTCCACCTAAATGACATAATTAGCTTAGTTAGCTCCAAAATGGCCTATTTAATAAAAAATGACCTATACTTAGCTAATTATCCTCGAAATGACATAATTAGCTCCAAAAAGGCATTCTTAGCCAATTTAGCCCGAAGAAGGGGACAAGAATAGAAAAAGAGGAAAATGAAAGCAAGGAAGAGGAAAAAGGAGAAGAAGAAGGAGGAGAGGGAGGAGGAGAAGAAGAAGGGGACAAAAGGATAAGAAGAAGAAGGAGAAGAAGGAGAAGGAGAAGGAGAAGGAGCTCCCGCTCCTTCTCCTTCTCCTTCTCCTTCTTCTTCTCCTTCTTCTCCTTCTTCTCCTTCTCCTCTTCCTTCTCCTTCTCCTCCTCCTCCTCCTCCTCCTCCTTTTTCTTCTTCTTCTCCTCTTCCTCCTCCTCCTCCTTCTTTTACTTCTTCTTCTCTTTCTCTTCTCCTATAGTTAGCTAGGGTTCCACCTAAATGACATAATTAGCTTAGTTAGCTCTAAAATGGTCTATTTAATAAAAAATGACCTATACTTAGCTAATTATCCTCGAAATGACATAATTAGCTCCAAAAAGGCATTCTTAGCCAATTTAGCCCGAAGAAGGGGACAAGAATAGAAAAAGAGGAAAATGAAAGCAAGGAAGAGGAAAAAGGAGAAGAAGAAGGAGGAGAGGGAGGAGGAGAAGAAGAAGGGGACAAAAGGATAAGAAGAAGAAGGAGAAGAAGGAGAAGGAGAAGGAGGAGGAGCTCCCGCTCCTTCTCCTTCTTCTTCTCCTTCTTCTCCTTCTTCTCCTTCTCCTCTTCCTTCTCCTTCTCCTCCTCCTCCTCCTCCTCCTTTTTCTTCTTCTTCTCCTCTTCCTCCTCCTCCTCCTTCTTTTACTTCTTCTTCTCTTTCTCTTCTCCTATAGTTAGCTAGGGTTCCACCTAAATGACATAATTAGCTTAGTTAGCTCCTAAATGGTCTATACTTAGCTAATTTCTCTCCGAAATAACCTATATATACACTACTTCATCTAGTATTATTTTTCTAACTTTCTTATTTGTCATTTTGCAGATTACCTTCACTTCACGGGAAGCTTGGTTGATGGAATGCTTGAAGATGATTTCTTGTACCATGTGTTGTATTGAAACTATTGTAGTATATGAATATATGAAACTTTGTATGCACGTGGATGAAACTAGTGTAATATATGGTTTGGTACGGATGTAACTTCCATAATATGTATGCACTATGGATGAGAGTTATTTTAATATGGTTATGAGTACGGAAAGATATTTATTTATGTCAAATATATATATATATCCTGATTATTGTTAAAAATGCTGGATATAACAAAAAACAAATAAAAAAGGGGCTGGTTCCCCTCTTTGCCGTCTGCCCCCGCATGGCAAAGGGGGGGAGGCAGACGGCAAAGGGGGGAATCTGCCCCCCCTCTCTCCCCTCTTTGCCGTCTGCCACCACATGGCGAAGGGGGGGAGGCAAACGGCAAAGGGGGGAATCTGCCCCCCCTCTCTCCCCTCTTTGCCGTCTGCCACCACATGGCAAAGGGGGGGAGGCAGACGGCAAAGGGGGGAATCTGCCCCCCTCTCTCCCCTCTTTGCCGTCTGCCACCACATGGCAAAGGGGGGAAGGCAGACGGCAAAGGGGGGAGGCCTCCGTTAACACTTAACGGGGACGTTGCAATATATGCCGTCCCACTTATTTTGCCGTCCGCCCCCTCATGGCAAAGATTCTTTGCCGTCCGCTTTGCGAAAGCAGACGGCAAAGAGCCTCTTCACCGGATTTTTTTACCGTCTACTTTGCCGTCTGCTGACCGACGGCAAATCCTTTGCCGTCCGTGGTAGCCCCCTTTGCCGTCCGCCTTGGCAGACGGCAAATTTCTGAATTTCAGTAGTGGTTATGGGGACCCCCTTGATAATTCGTTTTAGATTAAGACTGGTCTGGCAAGGCCCAACTTTGGTACTGCATTTGCCTAATAACTAAATAAATGCATAGGGACCCGCCGGCGCCCGCGGAGTAATTAATCAACCCCCGGGCCAGTGCTCCTCATGAGTGTTGGTCCAACCCAGAGCACTGTGCGGGGCCAATCCAGGGCAACTTGGGTGATTTCTATCAGGCCACCGTACACGTAGCTTATCCGCCGTGTCCTGAGAATGAGATACGCGGCTCCTATCGGGATCATCGACACGTCGGGCGACCTTGCTGGATTAGTTTTACCTTTGGCGAGATATCTTGTGCATCGGGATTCCGGTGATTCTTTGCGTAATCTCAGAGTTGAGGTTTTCCACTAAGGAGTAAGACGAGATCGCGAGCTTCGTGGTCGAGGATTTCTATGCGGCTTGTGATAATTTGTGATGGACTAGTTGGAGCACCCCTGTAGGGTTAAATCTTTTCGAAAAGCCGTGCCCGCAGTTATGTGGCAACGTGGAAACTTTGTTTAACATTGGTTCTAGATAACTTGAAGTTCACTTAATTAAAATATGCCAACTGAGTGCGTAACCGTGACTGTCTCTTTCGTGAGTTCCTTCTCCGATCGAGGACACGGTGGGGTTATGTCTGACGTAGGTAGGTGTTCACGATCTTTCATTTGATCATTATTAGTTCTTGTCTGCTATGCGTAGATCACCCCCCTCTTTATTCTTGTACACGTAAGTTAGCCACCTCACATATGCTTAGTCGCTTGCTGCATCCTCACCACTTAACCATGCCTCACCTATTAAGCTTTGCTAGTCTTGATACCTTTGGAAATGAGATTGCTGAGTCCCCTATGGCTCACAGATTACTACAACACCAGTTGGAGGTACATGTAAAGGTTACTTGACGCGAGCGTGTTGATTGTTTATTTGGAGTTGCTTCTTCTTCTTCTTCTTCTTCATCGATCTAGGATGGGTTCCAGGTCGGCAGCCTGGGATAGCAAGGATGGACGTCGTTCTCTTTTCTCATTTGTTTTCGTCCGTAGTCGGACCCTGCTCTTCTTCATGACATTTATGTAATGTATTGTTGTGACTCTGATGTAGCTTGTGGCGAGTGTAAGGCAATTATATGCATCTCATCTTTTCAGTACATGTACCTGTAACGATATCCATTCTTGCAAAATGACGAGATGCATTTCTATCCCTGACGAGGCCCTCGTGCCAAATTGAGGATAGGATCGCATCTTGGGCGTGACATCATGACCCCGAAGAGTACCTCGAGTGGGAGCGCAAGATGGACACCTACCTCAAGCTACATCAATTCCCTTGTAACTCCCAAGATGCGATTATATCCTTATTTTGGCTCGAGGGCCTTGATAGGGATAGAAGCGCATATCATCATTTTGGAAGAATGGATATCGTTACAAGTACATGTAAAGAGGAGATGAGTATATGGAATTGGCCTACACTTGCCATAAGCTAAATCACTATCATCTCAATACAATCATCAATATCAGTCACCATACATAAAAGCAGGGTCTAACTACGGACGAAATCAAATGCTAAAAGCGACATCCATCCTTGCTAATCCCACACTGTCGGCGAGGAACCCATCCTAGATCGATGAAGAAGAAGTAGAAAAACTCCGAATCAAACAAGCATCGCTCTCACGTCCAAGCACCGCTTTACCTGTACCTACAACTGTTGTAGTAATCTATGAGCCATAGGGACTCAGCAATCTCATTTCCAAGGGTATCAATACTATAAAAGCTTAGTGGGTGAGGCATGGTTAAGCGATGAGGCTGCACCAAGTCAATATGGCAACAAAACGGGGATTACCGGGGATGACTCCACCATCCCCGCCCCGATCCCCGCCAATCCCCATACCCGCGATCCCCGTGAAGCTTCGCGGGGACAAAACACTCCCCCCATCCCCCGTTAATAACGGGTACCCGATACCCGTCGGGTATCCATGGGGATCTTAAAACTGACTAGGATATGTGAGATTGGGGAGTGCATGGTTGTTCGGAGAGGTGGAAAAAATAATCATGTGAAATATCTAGGTATTAATCTATATATTATGCATTTGTAATATGTATGACATTGTTTTTCGGGTATCCATGGAGTCCCCATGGGGGGGAATTTCATCCCCATCCCCGCCCCGCCGGACTGACGGGTACCCGCCAAACAATACCCATGGGGCGAATTTGTCCCCCATCCCCACTCCATGATGGGTAAATCCCCTCGGGGAATATTGCCACCTTGAGCAGCAAGCACTAAGCATTTATTTGAGTGGCTAACTTACGAGTACAATAATAAGAAGAGTGATCTACGCATAAACGAAATTGAACTAGTAATGATCAAGAAGTGATCCTGAACACATACTTACAAGTCAAACATAACCCCACCATGTTACCTTCTTGGTTCAAACCTCACACGAAGAGACGGTCATAGTTACACACACGGTTGGTGTATTTTATTTGAGTTTACTTCATGTTTGCTATGACCGGGTGTTAGACAAGTTTCCAAGTTGCCACATAACCACATGCACGACTCTCAGAAAGATTTAACCCTACACGGATGCTCCAACTCGTCCATCACAAACTAGCCACAAGCTGCGCTGGAAAACATCAACCTCGAGATAGCCCAAGGTATCCTCGAAATCCGAGTGCACAAGATGTTCGAGAAGAGTAAGACAAATCTAGCAAAACCGCCCGATGTGTCGATGAACCCAATAGTAGCTGCATATCTCATTCTCAGTACATGATCGGATGAGTGCATCGTACAATAGCCTCATAGAAATCTCCCGAGTTGCCTCGGGTTGGCCTCGCACACGACTCTAGTTTGGACCAACACTTATGAGGAGCACTGGCCTGGGGTTGATTAATTATCCATGGGGTGATCATGCCATATGCAAATTTTAGTTGTTATTAAGCAAATAGTACCAATTTTGGGCCTTGTCAGAAGAGTTTTATCCCAAAACAAAATCAAGGGGGCCCCCATAACAACCCAAAGCATGTTAGGAGCGCTCAATATGGAACATAACACCGGTACACAAGTAACTAGGGCAGCAAAGGTGGAACAAAACACCGACCAAAGGCCATGCCTTCCATATTTTACCAAATATATGTGTGCATTAAATTAAGTATCAATAATATTGTGTTATCCCAAGATATACATGTTGTCACAATGTAACAACCCAAGTGCAATCCCTGTATTATTTGCATGTTGAACCTTGTATGACATGTCAACCTGGCTTCACTTAATAAGATTGGGTGTTCATGTCTTCCTCTTTCATCATATTATCATATCATCATGGCATTCATTTTATTTCTCCTCGTTGCTTGTGTTGTGTTGGAGGCGGAATTGATGTTGTGATGATGTGCTTGCAACAAGTAGTATGTTCATGAGTGGAAACCCCTCCCTCAAATTCTTTGAAAATACCTCCATCTCTCTCTAATTTAAATGTATTTTAAATGTTATCATTTTTATTTTCCCAAGTGCTTCCTAGAAATGTAGCTAAGTTTTCTAATATTCTGTGTGTTATGTGAAACACATTTTTAGCCTTGTACTACTCCATCTACCCTCTAATTTTGAAAAACAGATTCAAATAGCAATAAAAAAGCATTTCATTTTTTCTCTTATAATTCACAAAACCAATTTTACAAAATTTTAGATATTTCTAGCATCCCAAAATATATTTTCTTGCACTCTAATTCGTTTCCAAACATCCCTCGACATTTTTTTCTTTCTTCTCTTGTTAAAAAAACAGGCAATAGGACGAGGAAGAGAGAGAGATAAGCGCAACCACTTGGGCCTCTCTTCCTCCTGGCGGCCAAGCTCCTCAGTGCAACACGGCCCAGCCAACCCTGAACATCTACCTGCTCTATTCTCTTCCGTCTTTCTCATCTGTAGAGAGAGAGAGGAGGAATGGGTGGCGCCGTGAACTCATGGACGTCGAGGCTCCATCCCTCTACTTCCCTTTATAAGCAGCATCCCCTAGGGTTCCCTCTCTCCTTCCATCGTGCCGCCTCCACCTTCCTTTCCTTCCCTTACCCTCTCCTTTGTCGTGAGAGAGGGCCAGTAGAGAGAGAGGGATGAGAGAGAATTCCAGAGAGACAGAAGCAGCATCGTCGCCATCGTCTTCGCCCTCTCCTTCGGTCGGCTTTCTCTGCTCCCCACGATGTCCCACAATGCCCCGTCGACTTCCTCGACCCATTCCTGGAGCTAGGAGGTGGGGGCCGCCTCCACAATGTCGGCCCCGTCGTCGTCACCGCTGCACACTAGGAGCTCCGCCGTGGCAACTACTCCCTTCCCTTACCACTCGAGTGCCTCCGCGACGACCTCATCTTGTCCCGCGGTACCTCGGTGAGCCACCGTTTGTTCCAGCCTCCTCTCCTTCTTGATTCTGTCGTGTCCGAACCTGCCAGCCATGAACAAGCTTGTGCAACAATCATGTTGTTTCTTGCTCGAGCCAGTGGAGTGTTCCATGTAGACTAGATACGGAGGTTGAGATAGGAAGGGTAGGATTACATCACATATATATATGCTAATACATGCTACGTTATTCTTACATCCCCCCACGGTCGGAGTGTCATCAGAGTAGATGCCAAGACTGGATCGAAAAGCTTTGAAGGAAGAAGTAGGAAGCCCCTTGGTCGTGATGTCGGCAAGTTGATGAGTTGTGGGAACATGAACAACATAGAACTGTCCCAAAGCCACCTTCTCGCGAATAAAGTGAATATCCAACTCAATCTGCTTCGTTCGACGATGATGAACGGGGTTCGTAGAGAGGTATACGCGGAGATATTATCACAAAACACCACGGAGGCCTTGTCAACGACGCAATGGAGCTCGACAAGGAGTTGGCGAAGCCAACAACACTTAGCCACGACATTGGCGACCGCACGATATTCGGCTTCAGCACTTGAGCGAGATACAGTAGGTTGGTGTTTGGAGGACCAAGACACCAAGCTGTCCCCGAGATAAATACAATACCCAGAAGTAGACCTGCGAGTGTGCGAACAGCCAACCCAGTCAGCATCGAAATAAGCAGCAATGGCGATGGAGGAACTGCCGGCGACCCGAAGCTCATGCGAAGTAGTACCACGGAAATAGCGTAGTAAGCGCTTGATCAATCCCCAATGAGCATCACACAGAGCATGTATATGCAAACAAATTTGCTGAATAACATACGCTATGTCCAGTCGTCTCAAGGTTAGGTATTGAAGAGCACCAGCAATACTTCGGTAGAGAGTGGAATCCGACGGAAGCTCACCACAGGCAACCGAGACCTTGGGCGTAGTGTCAATAGGCGTGGAGGTTGGCTTGCAATTGGACATGGAAGCAGAATCAAGAACCTCCTCAGCATATCTCTCTTGAGAGAAAAAGAAACCAGAGGCCGTGCGACGAACGACAACACCTAGAAAAAAGTGAAGAGGCCCGAGATCCTTCATCTTGAATTCAGTGCTGAGAGAGGTGATGATCATACGAAGAAAGGATGTCGAGGAAGTTGTCAGCACAATGTCATCAACATAAAGAAGCAAATATGCCATGTCTAAACCACGATGAAGCACAAAAAGTGAGGTGTCCGAAAGAGCTGAAGTAAATCTGAGGCGCCGAAGAAAATCACCAATGCGTGTGTACCAAGCACGAGGCGCCTGTTTAAGTCCATAGAGTGACTTGGACAGTAGACAAACATGCTCGGGGTATATGGTGTTGATGAAACCCGTCGGTTCAGCATAGTAAAGACGCTCATGTAGGACTCCATGAATAAATGCATTGGATATGTCTAACTGATGCACTGGCCAATGTCAAGATGCAGCAAGATGCAAGACCGTACAAACTGTGGTGGGTTTGACGACGGGACTGAAAATTTCACCGAAATCAATGCCTGCACGTTGAGTAAATCCTCGAACGACCCAGCGAGCTTTGTAATGATCCAAAGAACCATCAGGTTTGAACATATGCCGAAACACCCATTTATCGATGACAATGTTGGCACCACGAGGTCGAGGCACAAGAGTCCATGTGTTATTGGCCTGAAGTGCATCATACTCCTCTTGCATAGCAGAATGCCACGCAGGATCACATAGAGCTGCACGGACAGATGTGGGAAGCGGGGAATGCTCAATAGCAGCCATGTGTGCATCCACGAAACGCCGGTTGGGCTGAAGAACACCATGTCGCGCACGTGTGGCCATCGTGTGAATGGACACATCGGAAGGGCGAAGCCATGGAGCCGCCGGTTGTGGCGCAACCAGAGCTGGAGGCGGCAATGGCGCGGCGAGCTCAACGATAGTGCTAGGGGACACCACAGGTGATGATGATGGGCTGGACGCGACCGCTGAAGAGTCATAGGAGGCAGCAGTTGTAGCCATGGAAGCTGAAGTGGTTCCTATGGCACCAGATTTCGCAGCCATGGCAGCGGAATTGGCTGTCACGACATCTGAACTGGGCGATCGGCAATGGTGACGCGGTGGGCGGCCACTGCTGGACTTCTAGCGAGCCGAGGGGCGGCCTGTGGGCCATGCCGACGAGCGGCTGGCGTCAGGGGAACCACCACATGATCGGGCTGCAGGCCACAACCGGTGGTGATGGGGACTCCTGCAGCATGGACCTGAAAGGAAAATGCACTCGTCGAAAACAACATGGCGTGATGTCAGCACATGGCGACTAACTAGATCATAGTAGCGGTATCCACGGTGATGGAACGGGATAAAGTTTATGATGAGTAGTGGAGGTGATGTTGGGGTACCAGAGACATCCGAAAATGCAAAGATGAGAGTAGTCAGGTGGTGAACCAAAGAGAAATTGGTGAGGTGGAAGATTATTGCATGGGCGACACGGGCGAAAATTCAAAAGATAGGTCGCGGTATTGAGAGCTTCAACCCAAAACCGAGGAGGCATGTGAGCATGAAATAAAAGAGTGCAGACACTATCATTTAATGTGTGAAGGATGCGTTCAGCACGACCATTCTGTTGCGAGGTGTAGGGGCAGGTAAGCCGGAGATGCATGCCGTGTTGTGCAACGAAGGTGCGTGAAGCATTGTTATAAAATTCACGTCCATTGTGAGTTTGAAAATCTAAGATGTATCATTGAAATTGGGTGGCAACAAAAGCATGAATACAAGAGATGGTAGGAAACACATCTGATTTTCAACGCAATGGAAAAGTCCAAACATAGTGAGAGTAGTCATCGAGCACCACAACATAATATTGAAATCCTGAAACACTTATGATAGGAGATGTCCAAACATCGCAATGAACAAGAGCAAAAGGAAAACTAGCTTGAGTATTGGATTGTTTGAAAGGAAGACGAACGTGCTTCCCCAACCTACAAGCATGGCATGTTTTAGGGGGTGATTTATTACAAGTAAAATCAAACGAAGAAAGTGTTCTAGAGAGAGCATCATGTCCGGGGTGACCAAGACGTTGGTGCCAAAGGTCGGTGGTGCTGGCGAGAAGAGCTTGATGGCTAGCGAGGTGTGGATAGAGGTCTTCATCATTGTTACATCGGAGAATCACCGTGCGCGTACGCCGATCCTTGACAGAAACACCAAGTTCATCAAATTCAGCAATAACAAGATTTGTACGAGTTAAAAGACCAATAGAAATAAGATTTTTAAGGAGATTAGGAGTGACTACTACATCACGTAAGGAGAGGGGAAAAGAGGAGGTGGGGAGAGAGGCAGTGCCGATGTGAGTAATGGGAAGTGATTCTCTGTTGCCAAAGATGACAGAGGAGAGATTGGTAGAAGGAGAGAAAGAAGAGAGGATACCAGGATCGCTGGCCATGTGGGCAGTCCCACATGTGTAGAAGAACTAGTTGGAACCTCCGGCGCCGGTGCCACCCTGCTGTAAGGAGAGGTTGTTGAGGGCGGCATGGAGCTGCGTTTGGTTCCATGCAGGAGGTTGCCGCTGGGAAGGCGCTCGAGCGTAGCCGTTGTAGACCGAGGAGCACCAAAGCCCGGTTGTCCTAGATGGGCGATGTACGCCTCGGGTGTGGTGATGTCGGGGAGAGGACCAAGAAGACCGGCGCTAGGGGCACCCCAGTTCGGCGGCCAGGCCTGAAACATGATGGACATGAGATAGCTGCCAACAGGCCAGAAGGGCGCGGTGGTGTCCCATACTGTAGGAGCGTCGGGGGGGGGGGGGGGCGCTAGGGCTGTGATGTGGCTGCGGCTTGTTCTGGCCCTTGTCACGGCCGCGACCAGCAACAGGTGGTGTAGACACGGCGGAGTGTGGCATCGGGGGCGACCGGTGGTGCAGGCATGGGGTTGCCGGAGAAGCGGTGCGCGACGAGGGCAGTCGCTTGCAGGTGTTGCGCATGGCGTGCGAGACACCATTCCTCCTGCAAAAGAGCGCCACGAGCATGAGCGAAAGTCAGTCGAGCAGGGTTGATGGTGAGGGTGGCGTGCAGTGGCCGAACTCGCCGTTCAGCCCCTTGATGAAGGTGGTGAGCATGTCCTGGTCGGTGACCAGAGTGCCCACGTCGCGAAGCGTGTTGGAGATACACTTGAGACGACTCGCAAAAGCGGTCACAGAGAGATCTCCTTGGACGAGGTTGAGGAAGTCTCGCTTGGCGAAGCAGGAGTGTTGAAGATGATTGTCGCAGAAGAGGTCGGTGATGACGGTCCAAGCGTTGGCAGCGGTGTCGGAGGGCTGGATGATGATCTCAAGAATACCTTTGGAGATGGTGATGTATAGCCATGAGACGATACATTGATCTATCTGGGTCCACTCGATGTCATCGAGTGCCATAAGAGCATCAACGGAGCCATCAATGTGGTCCAGAAGCCCGAGCTTGCGACAGGTGAGGTTGAAGAAGGTCTGTCAGATGCAAAAGTTGGACTCCTCGAAGTCAAGGATGACCGTGATGTGGTTGCAGATGTTGATGAGCTGGATGGCGGTGGCACTAGGAGCAACAGGGTTGGCGGAGCTAGCGGCAAAGGGGTTGGAGGGTGGTGATACGTCTCCATCGTATCTACTTTTCCAAACTCTTTTGCCCTTGTTTTGGACTCCAATTTGCATGATTTGAATGGAGCTAACCCGGACTGACGCTGTTTTCAGCAGAATTGCCATGGTGTTGTTTTTGCGCAGAAATAAAAGTTCTTGGAATGACCTGGAAATTTACGAGGATTTTTTGTGGACTATATAAAAAATACTGGCGCAAGAATCAACTGGAGGCGGGGAGCGAGGAGCCCACAAGCCCAGGAGGCGCGGGCCCCCCTGGCCGCGCCTAGCAGGCTTGTGGGGCCCTCAGGGCTCCGCCGCCTCCAACTCCAGCTCTATTTAGTCCCTTCCGTCCGGAAAAAAATCAGAGAGAAGAGTTGATCGCGTTTAACGATACGGAGGCGCCGCCACCACCTGTTCTTCCTCTAGAAAGAAGATCTGGAGTCCGTTCTGGGCTCCGTAGAGGGGAGATCGTCGCCATCGTCATCATCAACCTTCCTTCATCGCCAATTCCATGATGCTCTTCACCGTTTGTGAGTAATATCATCGTAGGCTTGATGGACGGTGATGGGTTGGATGAGATCTATCATGTAATCAAGTTAGTTTTGATGGGGATTGATCCCTAGTATCCATTATGTTGTGAGATTGATGTTACTACTACTTTGCCATGCTTAATGCTTGTCACTAGGGCCCGAGTGCCATGATTTCAGATCTGAACCTATTATGTTATCGTCAATATATGTGTGTTCTTGATCCTATCTTGCAAGTTGTAGTCACTGATGACCCACAAGTATAGGGGATCAATCGTAGTCCTTTTGATAAGTAAGAGTGTCGAACCCAACGAGGAGCAGAAGGCTCTGATAAACGGATTTCAGCAAGGTAATAACTGCAAGCACTGAAAGTAGCGGTAACAAGTGATTGTGTAGCGAGGTGAAACGTAGCAAGCAAAAAGTAACAAGTAACAAGTAGTAGAAATGGTGTAGAAAGTGTCCCAATCCCTTTTGTAGCAAGGGACAAGCCTGAACAAAGTCTTATAGGAGGAAAAACGCTCCCGAGGACACACGGGTATTTATGTCATGCTAGTTTCATCATGTTCATATGATTCACGTTTGTTACTTTGATAGTTTGATATGTGGGTGGACTGGCGCTTGGGTACTGCCCTTACTTGGACAAGCATCCCACTTATGATTAACCTCTCTTGCAAGCATCCGCAACTACAAAAGAAGAATTAAGACAAAGTCTAACCATAGCATTAAACTAGTGGATCCAAATCAGCCCCTTACGAAGCAACGCATAGACTGGGGTTTAAGCTTCTGTCACTCCAGCAACCCATCCTCTACTTGCTACTCCCCAATGCCTTCCTCTAGGCCCAAATATGTTGAAGTTTTATGTAGTCGACGTTCACATAACACCACTAGAGGAAAAGACGACATACAACATATCAAAATACCGAACGAATATCAAATTCACATGACTATTATCAGCATGACTTATCCCATGTCCTCAGGAACAAAAGTAACTACTCACAAAGCATAATCATAATCATGATCAGAGGTGTAATGAATAGCATCAAGGATCTGAACTTAAACTCTTCCACCAAGTAATCCAACTAGCATCAACTACAAAGAGTAATCAACACTACCAGCAACCTTACAAGTACCAATCGGAGTTGCGAGACGAAGATTGGTTACAAGAGATGAACTAGGGATTGGAGAGGAGATGGTGCTGATGAAGATGTTGATGAAGATGCCGCCCCTCCGATGAGAGGAGTGTTGGTGATGACGATGGCGACGATTTCCCCCTCCGTGAGAGAAGTTTCCCCGGCAGGATCGTCCTACCGGAGCTCTAGATTGGATCTGCTCAAGTTCCGCCTCGTGGCGGCGATGAAACCACGAAAAAGCTCCCGAATGATTTTTTTCTGGACCAAAACCCTTCATATAGCAAAAGAGGGGGGCTAGTGGGCCGTCAGGGAGCCCACAAGCCCCCACTCCACCACCAGGGGTGGCGGTGGCAGGGCTTGTGGGGCCCTGGTGCCCCTCCTCCGATACTTCTTTCGGCCAGTATTTTTTTATATAATCCCAAAAAAATCTACGTAACTTTTCAGGGCATTTGGAGATGTGCGGAATAGTGGAATAATATTTGCTCCTTTTCCAGTCCAGAATTCCAGCTGCCTGAATTCTCCCTCTTCAAATAAACCTTGCAAAATAAGAGAGAAAAGGCATGAATATGGTACCACAAAGTAATATAACAGCCCATAAAGCAATAAATATCAACATGAAAGCATGATGCAAAATGGACGTATCAACTCCCCCAAGCTTAGGCCTCGCTTTTCCTCAAGCAAAAACCAAGTTCCATAAACATGTCCACATGTTAAGGGACGAAGGTGTCGATAAAACATAATACGGACATGAGGGCATCATGATCACACATAGAACAACAATACATCATAAAGATTCTTATGGGAAAGTAACAATTCCTTCACAAAGCAAAGCATGAAGCAAAAACCTTACCGAGAAGTAACCAACAATAGTCCATATTGCAATTTATCACAACATTAGAAAGAGTCAAATAAGAGCTTGTAAGGCAAACCCACATACTCAATCATCTCTTTGTTTTCCACAATTGCTACAACTCACGTGGTACTCATGGTGTCAAAGTTTCAGCTGGACACAGAGGAAGATAGGGGCTTATAGTTTTGCTTCCCAACGATTTACTTCAAGGGTAAGTCAACAATAATAAAGCATAAGTACTCAACTCCAAGTTGATATATGAACATAGATCTTCCCCAAGCATGTGACGGTATCCAAGACAAAGGCAAAATAGGGAATTGGTGAAGATCACCATGACTCTTACAAGGGCAAAAAGTAAAGGTACAAGATAGGCCCTTCGCAGAGGGAAGCAGAGGTTGTCATGCGCTTTTGAGGTTTGAATGTGTGTCCTCTTAGTGCGGAGGAACGTCACTTTATATAAAGAACTTTATTATGCAGTCTGTCGCTTTTATGTCTTCCTCATCACAGGTTCGTACAAAGCTTATTTTCCACACACTAATAGATCATACATATTAGAGAGCAATTTTTATTGCTTGCACCGATGACAACTTACTTGAAGGATCTTATTCAATCCATAGGTAGGCATGGTGGACTCTCATGGCAAAACTGGGTTGGAGGTATATGGATGCACAAGTAGTATCTCTACTTGGTGCGGGAGTTTTGGCTAATATGAGGTGGAAGCAATCGTCACATGCTAAGGGATCTCTAATCATATAACATTGTTTGGAACCAAGCAAACACAATTCATTATGTTGTCTTCCTTGTCCAACATCTACTCCTAAGCATGTAATAGTTTGGTGAGTGCTCACAATTGTAAAAAGTGTCTAAGATGATATATTTATATGTGAACCTCTCTTTCCTTATTACTTCTTATTAATTGCAACAATGACTGAGGTCTATGTTGATTTATTCTCAACAAGTTTCAATCATCATACGTGTCATATGTGAAGCTATCATTTTCCATAAGATCGTCTCATGATCTTTCGTGCTATGGTTCTTTTCATACTATTGATCATGTCATAAAGCAAAGCCCTTGACTAAGATACTCTTTATTATATAGCTCATAAGCTCGAATACATCTGGGAGAGACAAAAGCAAAAGACTCAAACTAAGCACTAAAGACTCATTCCTCTAAGAGAAGAAATAAAAACTGAAAAGGAAAGAACTAAAACAAAGGTAAAAGCAAAAGATATAAAGGTGATACGATACCAGGGCAGTTCCCCCAAGATTGGCAAAAGCCAAGGGGATTGCCCATACCAATGCTTAGTTGTCTTTCTTCGGTGGTGATGGTGGTGGAGATGTTGAAGCAGTCTTGAGCTTGTCTAATTTCCACTTGAGCAAAAAGTTCTGCTCCCTCAAATCGTCATTGTCCTCCTCAAGCTTCAACACTCTATGGCAAAGCTCCTACTTACTCTCCTGCAAGAAACGAGAGGGGATAAATAGGGTCTTAGGCTTCCTCCTAGAATTGGGGAGGCTAGACTTCTTGAACTCCAGATGGGTGTTTGCAGGTTGAGGTAGAGGAGCCTCCTCTTCATCGAAACTCGTTTGTTCCTTCCCCTTGGGCTCACAGTCCTCTTCCTCATCAGTGGTCCAGCCATATGGTTCCAAGTCCCCATAGACCTTGGGGTTAGCAAGGTAGTCAGCCACATAGCTCTCCCCCTCTAAATCCTGAGAAGACATCTTGACCTAGATCTGCGGCAGACAAGAGGCTCGAAACAAAAACAGAGGAAAACTGCACGATACGGAGATCAAAAGCTTCGGGCGAGTATATATTGATTTTTTCTGGACCAGAAGGAGTGCTCCGCAAGAAAACGGAGTCCGGGAGGCACACGAGGTGCCCACAAGCTTGCCCTCTGCCACCAGGGGGTAGGGGGCGGTGGCAGGGCTTGTGGCCGCCTCGTGCGCTCTCCGGACTGCTTTTTATTTTTCTAATTTTCCAAAAATTCCAAAACGGAGGAAATTTCCTATTGGAAAAGCATCGAAGTCCAATTTCTTACCGAAACAGATACCTCTTCGTTTTCATGGTCTGAAACAGGCTGATAAACATCCCTTATGTACTCCTCTGGAGTTATGACATTGATGATATTGGTCTCAACATTTATGGGAGTACCAGAGATATAATGCTTGATTCTTTGCCCGTTTACCACTCTAGGAAAATTTCCTTCCGTGTTATTGATTTTGATGGCACCGGAACGATATACTTCCTCGATAACATAAGAACCTTCCTATTTAGAGAGAAGCTTGCGTGCAAAGAATCTCAAACGAGAATTGTATAGCAAGACATAATCACCTACGTTGAACTCTCGTTTCTGTATTCGTTTGTCGTGCCATCTCTTAACCTTTTCCTTGAACAACTTGGCATTCTCATATGCCTGGGCCCTCCATTCATCTAACGAGCTGATATCAAACAACCGCTTCTCACCGGCAAGTTTGAAATCAAAGTTGAGCTCTTTGATTGCCCAATAAGCTTTGTGTTCCATCTCAAGTGGTAAATGACAGGCTTTACCGTAAACCATTTTATACGGTGACATGCCCATGGGATTCTTATAAGCAGTCCTATAAGCCCATAGTGCATCGTCAAGTTTGCTAGACCAATTCTTTCAAGATCTATTGACGGTCTTTTGTAGGATCAACTTGATCTCCCTATTACTCAACTCCACTTGACCACTCTATGGTTGACATCATACTTAGCTAGCATCTTGCGGAAAACACCATGAATGAAGTGTGAACCGCCACCAGTCATCAGATATCTAGGGACTCCAAATCTTGGGAAAATGACTTCTTTAAGAATCTTAATAGAGGTGTGGTGATCAGCATTTTTAGTGGGGATAGCTTCTACCCACTTAGTAACGTAATCCACAACAACTAAGATGTGAGTGTACCCATTGGAACTCGGGAAGGGTCCCATATAATCAAAGCCCCGGACATCAAATGGTTCAATGACAAGTGAATAGTTCATAGGCATTTCTTGACGCTTACTGATATTCCCTATTCTTTGGCATTCGTCACAAGACAAGACAAACTTACGAGCATCCATGAAGAGAGTGGGCCAATAGAAACCTGATTGCAATACCTTATGGGCAGTTCTATCTCCAGCGTGGTGTCCTTCGTAGGCTTCAGAATGACACTTCTGCAAGATCTGTCCCTTCAGGTACACAACGTCTAATAACACCATCTACTCCTTCCTTATAAAGGTGAGGATCATCCCAAAAGTAGTGTCTCAAATCAAAGAAGAATTTCTTCTTTTGCTGATAGGTGAAACTGGGTGGTATGTATTTGGCTACGATATAGTTTGCATAATCGGCATACCACGGTGCACTATGTGAAGTGCAGATGACATTTAATTGCTCATCAGGTAAGCTGTCATCAATAGGTAGTGGGTCATCAAGGACATTCTCTAGCCTAGACAAGTTATCTTCTACCGGGTTATCAACACCCTTTCGGTCAACGACATGCAAATCAAATTCCTGTAGCAGGAGAACCCATATGATCAGCCTAGGCTTAGCGTCCTTCTTCTCCATAAGGTACTTAATAGCAGCATGATCAGAGTGAATAGTGACTTTGGGGTCAACTATATAAGATCTGAACTTTTCACATGCAAACACGACTGCTAAAAATTCCTTCTCCGTAGTGGCATAGTTTCTTTGGGCACTGTCTAGAGTTTTACTAGCGTAGTGAATAACATTCAACTTCTTGTCAACTCTCTGTCCTAGAACAACACCAACAACATAAGCACTAGCATCACACATGATTTCAAAGGGCAAGTTCTAGTTAGGTGGTTGAACAATAGGTGCGGTTATCAAAGCCTTCTTAAGTATTTCAAAGGCTTCCTCACAATCCTCATCAAAAAAAAAGGAACATCCTTCTGCAAGAGGTTGGTAAGAGGCCTAGAAATCTTAGAGAAGTCTTTAATGAGCTTTCTATAGAAACCAACATGACCTAGGAAACTTCGTATACCTCTGATATCTGTGGGGCAAGGCATTTTCTCAATTGCATCAACCTTAGCCTTATCAACTTCAATGCTTCTTTCAGAAATTTTGTGTCCTAAGACGATACCTTCATTAACCATAAAGTGGCACTTCTCCCAGTTGAGATTGGTATCTTCGCATCTCTGTAAGACTCGATCAAGGTTGCTGAGGCAATCGTCAAAGGAAGACCCATAAACGGAGAAGTCATCCATGAAAACCTCGACAATCTTTTCACAGAAGTCAGAGAATATAGCCATCGTACATCTTTGAAAGGTGGCAGGCGCATTGCATAAGCCAAAAGGCATACGTCTGTAGGCAAAGGTACCGAAGGGGCAGGTGAAAGTGGTTTTCTCCTGATCAGATTGTGCAACAGGTATTTGCGAGAAACCTGAGTAACCGTCTAGAAAGCAGAAGTGTGTGTGTTTTGATAGCCTTTCTAGCATTTGGTCGATAAACGGAAAAGGATAATGATCTTTCCTGGTTGCCTTGTTCAGTTTCCGGAAGTCTATCACCATCCTATAGCCGGTAATAATCCTTTGTGGGATTAGTTCATCCTTATCATTAGGAACGACGGTGATACCTCCCTTCTTAGGTACGTGATTGCACTCTCCGGCGATGGCTAGACGAATGCTGATGACAACAAACCTTCCCCGACAACGGTGCCAGAAAAAGGCTGATAGCACTCCCCGGCAACGGAACTAGAAGAATGTTGTTGATGGCCCACCAACGCGTGGGTTCGCGCAGTTTTTGAGGGTAGAGTATTCGACCCAAATTTGTTGGTTTACCAGAAAGGAGGTGAGAGAATACTCTCGAGTATTAGCAGCTGAATTTGTCAAATTCAACCACACCTGAAATATTAGTATCTGCAAGCAAAGTAGTAACAACAAAGTAGTATGATAACAACGGTGTCAGAAACGATCTGTTGACGGCAGACTATTCCTAACGATTGTATCAATGGCGCCAAGTTGCCCATCGACGGAAATTGTCAGTTCCCGTCAACGTCCAGCGAACCAAAATTGTAGCAGGTAGCAGCAGTAGCAAGCGACAGTAATAGCAACAGTGGTAGTAGCAGCAGCAGAGCAAAACAAGTAACATCAATAGCAACAGTAGGAGCAGCAGCAATAGAGCAAAACAAGTAACAGCAGTAGCAACAGTAGTAGCAGCAGCAGCAGAGCAAGACAAGTAACAACAGTAGGACAAACTCGTAGGCAATGGGTCGGTGATTTGTTTGGATGATATTCATCATGCAACAACTATAACATGGGGATATATGTGGCTAGCTCCTGTTCGTCAATGTAATGTAGGCATGCATTCCGTGTGTCATCATACGTGCTTAGGGAAAAGAACTTGCATGACATCTATTGTCCATCCCTCCCATGGCAGCAGGGTCCAAAAGGAAACTACGGGATATTAAGGTTCTCCTTTTAATAAAGAATCGGACCAACGCATTAGCACTTGGTGAACACATGAACTCCTCAAACTATGGTCATCACTGGGAGTGGTTCCGGTTATTGTCACTCCGGGGTTGCCGGATCATAACACATAGTAGGTAACTACAACTTGCAAGATCGGATCTAAAACACACATATATTCGTGACAACATAATAATTTCAGATCTGAAATCATGGCACTCGGGCCCTAGTGACAAGCATTAAGCATGGCAAAGTAGTAGCAACATCAATCTCAGAACATAGTGGATACTAGGGATCAATCCCCATCAAAACTAACTCGATTAGATGATAGATCTCATCCTACTCATCACCGCCCAACAAGCCTACGAATAGATTACTCACGAACGACGAAGAGCTTCATGGAATTTGAGAGGGAAGAAGGTTGATGACGACGATGGCGACGATTTCCCCTCTCCGGAGCCCAAGACGGACTCCAGATCTGCCCTCCAGATGAAGAACAGGTGGTGGCGGCGCCTCCGTATCGCCAACGCGACGAAAACTTCTCTTTTTATTTTTTCTGGGATGAAAGAGGACTTATAGACCCGAGGTTGGGGGCGGCAGAGCCGTGTGGGCCCCACAAGCCTGCCCACCGCCACCAGGGGGTGGTGGCGGAGCCAGGGCTTGTGGCCCACTGGCCCACCCCTTGAGGTGGAACTTGGCGCAGATATTTTTCTTATTTTCCAAAACTGCTCCCCGTAAATTTTCAAGACGTTTGGAGAACTTTGATTTCTACACAAAAATAACACCAAGGCAATTCTGCTGAAAACAACATCAGTCCACGTTAGTTCCATTCAAATCATGCAAATTAGAGTCCAAAACAAGGGCAAAAGAGTTTGGAAAAGTATATACGATGGAGGCGTATCAACTCCCCAAGCTTAAAACCTTGCTTGTCCTCAAGCAACTCAGTTGACAAACTGAGAGAGAAAGAAAAACTTTGACAAACTCTGTTTGATCTTGTTGTTGCAACTATGTCTAACTCATAACCAGAATTTCAGCAAGATCACAAGTTAACCACATAAGAAAATGACACAAAGGTGGTATCAATGGCATAATCAGCTAACGAGCAAATAATAATGAGTTTCAAATACCAACACTTCAATCAAAACAAGCATGAAGCAATACGAACAGGTGGTATCTCGCTAGCTCTTTCTGAGACCGCAAAACATAAATGCAGAGCACTTTCAAAGATCAAGGGCTGACTAAACATTGTAATTCATAGCAACAAAGATCTAGTCATAGTCATACTCAATATCAATCAAAAGCAAAGCATAAAAATGACAGAGGTGCTCTCTAAATGGTGCTTATATAAGAGGAGGATGACTCGACAGGAAAATAAATAGACATGCCCTTCGGAGAGGGAAGCATTGATTTGTAGAGGTGCCAGAGCTCAAGCTTTGAAAACAGAGATAATAATTTTGGGTGGCATGCTTTCATTGTCAACGCAATGACCAAGAGTTCTCAATATCTTCCATGCTACTCATGCTATAGGCGGTTCCCAAACAGAAAAGTAAAGTTTTAACTCCCCCACCACCAATCAATCACACTCCACGGCTAACCAAATCCTCGGGTACCGTCCATACTAACATCAATCCGGGGGGAGTCTTGTTTTACAGTTATGTTTCCGATTTAAGCGTGGAACTGGGCATTGCAATTACCGGCCCCTTTCTTGTGAATGACTGTGAATAAACACATGTTGAGGATAACACTCCTAGCATGGAAGATACCAATAGCCCTCTGTCACCACATGAGCGGTTCGGGCGCGCAAAATAGATTATTTCTTGAAGGTTTAGAGAATGACACATGCAAATTTAGTTGGAACGGCAGGTAGATACCACAAATAGGTAGGTATGGTGGACCCTCATGGAAAAACTTTGGGGTTTATGGAAGTGGATGCACAAGCAGTATTCCGCTTAGTACAAGTGAAGGCTAGCAAAAAGTCTGGGAAGCGACCAACTAGAGAGCGACAACAGTCATCAAGATGGAATGAGTTTGAATAACATTGAATGCAAGCATGAACAGAATATAAATAACCATGAACACGAACATCATAGAGGCTATGTTGATTTTGTTTCAACTACATGCATGAACATGCGCCAAGTCAAGCCACTTGAAACATTCAAAGGAGAATACCATCCTATCATACTACATCATAGTCATCTCAAAATCTATGTTGGCATCCAAGACAAACCATTATAAGCTCTCAGCTAAATAAGCATGGTATCAGAAACTATGATCTCTAAGTTGTCATTGCAAACATGGTTCTCTCACAACAAAGCTAAATCTGGGTCGACAAGCTAGTCATATTTACAAAAACAAAATAGATAGAGTTCATACCAGCTTTTCAGTCTCAGTCACTTCATCATATATCATCATTGTTGCCTTTCATTTGCACGATCGAACGATGTGAACAATAATAAGCGCATTGGACTAAGCTGTATTTGTAGGCAAACACAAAGGAGAAGACAAAATAATATGGCTCTTTGAAAGCTAAATAGGTAAGCATGTAAGAACCACTAAACATTGTAACCAATATCTTCTACCTTGACACAAAGAAAAAGAAAACTATTTACACGGGAAAGCTCCCAACAAGCAAAATAAGAAAGAAAAATCTTTTTGGGTTTTCTCAAAAGGACACAAAACAAGAAAACAAGAAAACGAAAAGAAACTAGCATGGATAATACAGTGGCAAAGTGTAAACACCGGCTAACAAAGTGAAAGCATAAGCATGAATGTAAAGTTGGTGAGAACACATACTTCCCCAACCTTAGACTTTTGGCATAGCTTGGTCTACTCCCAAGGTGGGAAATAACCAGCTCCAGGATACTCCGGAGGAGACAGTGGATGCCACTGCTGTGGGGGCTCCTCTGGCTCCCACTGATAAACTGGTGTCTGGTACTCGACTGGCGGCTCGGGCACGGGCGTCTGTGGTTGGGCCAAGCCCCAATATGCGTAGATGTCCACGGGCATAATAGTATACCTGCCTGCATGAAGATCGAATAAAGAAGGAGCAGGTAAAGTAATAGTCTCTCGAGTACCCTGACTAAACACGAGGTTATAAATCATCCGTCTACTAGCATCTCTATCCAGAAAATCATGGCGAACCATGCCGTCATAATCCAGATATCTCTCAGGGAGAAGCTTCTCTCCTTCCTCTCCCAGTCTAATCGGTACCTCAAAGTGTCCGGCAAGACGGGTAGCATAGATACCTCCATAGACAACACCTTTAGAACGGTTCAAGTTCAACCGTTGAGCTACTATAGCGCCCAAGCTATAAGTCTTATCGTTATAAAGGCCTTCACGCAAAACCGCAAGGTCTGGAGAACTAAGTGATCCAGCCTCCCCACGAGCAATCAAACATTTTCCCACAAATAGTGAGAAGTACCGAAGCACAGGAAAATGTATGCTAGCAATTCTAGCGCGAGACACTCCTCTCTCCTCTCCAACAGCAATAAAACCAATGAAATCCTCCAAGTCCCGTGGACGAGGGTCACGGATATACCCAACATAAGGTAATTTGCATACATTACAAAAGTCCTGTAGCGTCATGCACTGGGGGACATCGTAAATCATGAACTCAACCATGGGAGGATTCTTCCTCGGATAAAAATTGAAGCTTTGAATGAAAATATTGGTGAGGAGGAGGTATTGTGGGCACTTATCTTCAACGAACGTAGTAAGACCTGCGTTCTCCACCAAGTGATAAAAGTCTTCATAAAGTCCGACGGCGCACAAAAAATCATCACTTGGCCACTTGCACGCTCGAACTTTTGTGACTCGAGGGACTACATACTTGGGGTGGTTCTTCTCGTCCTCCTTGGGGTTACGGCTTGAAGAGCCTCTCAAGAACCTCCTCATCTTTTCCCTTTTCTAGCTCTGAAAAATTCTGAAATTTTTAGAGACTTCGAAAGAAAAGTGAATAAAGATTAACCCAACTTGTAGCAACTACTCCTACTAGTGCCAAGAGACCGTATCACGCGCCAAAACTACTTGGAACCAGCTAAAATCAACATTTCTAGCTCAAGAACAGGGTCACCAAGGTAGCAAGAATACACGAAGGATAAAGCACTAGAGCAAAAACTAATTGGACCAATGGAGGAGTCACTTACCAAGGAGTAATTTCCCCAAAACAGTTCGAAGAATGGTGCTTTGAGCAAGGAGATCGAAAATCACAGCCAAATGAGCAAGAACACGGGTTTGAGCTGCGAAACAATTTTTTCTGGAGGTGGAAGAAGAGGCTGAGAGCTGGAATGAGTGGAGGGGGTGCCTGTGGGCCCCACAAGCTTGCACCCTGCCACCAGGGGGGTAGGTGGCGGTGGCAGGGCTTGTGGCCCACTGGTCTGGCCCCCAGGCCAGCTCTCAGGCCCAGAATTTTTCAAAAATTCCAGAAAAAATCATACTAAATTTTCAGGACCATCGGAGAACTTTTATTTTCGAGGTATTTTTCTCCGGGACGCTAAAACAGAAAACAGGAAAAGCTAAACTAATTCTATCATTTTTCTTCTAAGCAACAGAAAAGGAAAACTCAAAACAGAGGTATGTGACTCTTTGATTCATCCGTTTCATGGTCATCGAAAGAAATCCGTCAATGGGATTGATCAAGTCCTTATGACAAAACCTTCTCGAATCGCAAGAGAGAACGGGGAATTTTCGAATAGCCACTAAGTCACCTCAATGGGGATACGTATCTCCCCAACAAGTAAATCATACTTCATCTTCACACGAGGAATAGGGCATTCAAAGCTCCCAATGAGAATCGATGAAGTCTTTTCGATAGCATTGATGCAATGTACTTGATATCGTTTCTTTGGAAAGTTCACTGTGTGCTCATTACCGTTGACATGGAAAGTGACATTGCCTTTGTTGCAATCTATAACAGCCCCTGGAGTGTTTAAAAAGGGTCTTCCGAGGATGATAGCCATGGCATCGTCCTCGGGAATATCCAAGATAACAAAGTCTGTTAAGATAGTGGTATTAGCAACCACAACAGGCACATCCTCGCAAACGCCGATAGGGAAAGCAGTTGATTTGTCGGCCATGTGCAGAGACATTTCAGTGGGTGTCAACTTATCCAACTCAAGTCTACGATAAAGAGAGAGTGGCATAACACTAACACCGGCTCCAAGGTCACATAGGGCAGTTCTTACGTAGTTTCCTTTAATGGAGCAAGGTATAGTGGGCACTCCGAGATCACCTAGTTTCTTAGGAGTTCCACCTTTGAAAGTGTAGTTGGCAAGCATGGTGGAGATCTCAAGATCTGGTATATTCCGTTTATTAGTCACGATATCTTTACTGTACTTGGCATACGGAGACATCTTGAGCATATCAGTTAACCGCATCTGCAGAAAGACGGGTCTTATCATCTCAACGAAGCGCTCAAAATCCTCATCATCCTTTTTCTTGGATGGCTTAGGAGGAAAGGGCATAGGTCTCTGAACCCATGGCTCCCTCTCTTTACCATGCTTCTTAGCAGTGAAGTCATTCTTATCGTACTTCTTAGGTCGTGGATTATCAGGATTAACCGTAGGTTCAATCTCCACATCCTCATCATTGCTAGGTTGAGCATTATTATGAACATCACTGTCCATATTGTCACCAGGTTCATGTTCATCACCAGATTGTGTTTCTGCATCACACGCAGAGATATCATTAGGTTCTTCAGGTGTGACAGTATTTGGTGAACTGGCGTGTAGGCTCCTATCATCCTTCTTCTTCTCCTTAGGATGACTAGGTGTATCAGCATTGATTCCTTGAGAATCTTGATCAATTCTCTTAGGATGACCTTAAGGATACAAAGGTTCCTGAGTCATTTTGCCTCCTCTAGTAATGACTCTGACAGAGTTGTCATTTAATTCATTGAGCAGGTTATTCTGAGCTTTAAGTACTTGTTCTACCTGAGTAGTAATCATAGAGGCATGTTTACTCAGAAGCTTCAGATCATTGACATTTCTGTCTACACAAGCACTTAAATGGTAAGCATACGAGTACTTTGTTCCAAATGTCTGCTAATATAATAATTGAAACTCTGTTGTTTGGCAACAAAGTTTTCAAACTCATCAAAGCATAGGCTAGTAGGTTTATCAAAAGGAATATCACTCTCATCAAACCTACGCAGAGAATTCACTTCTACTACCTGTATCGGGTTATCAAGACCATGGATCTCTTCGATAGGTGGTAGATTTTTGACATCTTCAGATCTAATGCCTTTCTCTTGCATAGATTTCTTGGCTTCTTGCATATCTTCGGGACTAAGGAATAGAATACCTCTTTTCTTAGGAGTTGGCTTAGGAGGTGGTTCAGGAATAGTCCAAGCATTATCGTTGATCAAGAGGTTATTCAGTAGGGTCTCAGCTTGTTTTACAGTTCGTTCCCTAAAAACACAACCGACACAACTATCTAGGTGGTCTCTAGAGGCATCGGTAAGTCCGTTATAGAGGATATCAAGTATCTCGTTCTTCTTAAGAGGGTGATCATGCAAAGCATTCTGTAGCTGGCCGAGCCTCCCCCAAGCTTGTGGAAGACTCTCTTCTTGGAGTTGAGCAAAGTTGTATATTTCCTACAAGGCAGCTTGCTTCTTATGGGCAGGGAAATATTTCTCACAGAAGTAATAGACCATCTCCTGGGGACTGCGCACACATCCAGGAGCAAGAGAGGTGAACCAGGCTTTAGCATCATCCTTTAGAGAGAAAGGAAACAACTTAAGGATATAGTAGTGGCGGATCTTCTCCTCATTAGTGAAAAGGTTGGCTATTTCGGATAGTTTGGCAAGATGGGCTATGACCGTCTCAGACTCATAACCATGAAAAGGATCAGATTCGACTAGAGAGATTATCTCAGGGTCGACTGAGAATTCATAATCCTTATCGGTGACAAAGATAGGCGAAGTGGCGAACTTTGGGTCATTTTTCATCCTAGCTTCCCGAGATTTTTCCTTCCACCTGAGAAGTAATTTCTCAGCGTCATAGGCATCCTTACACGCAAGAAAATCCTCAGCTATCTCCCCCTCCATAACGTAACCCTCAGGTATATCAGGCA
Source organism: Hordeum vulgare subsp. vulgare (assembly GCF_904849725.1). NCBI lineage: Eukaryota > Viridiplantae > Streptophyta > Magnoliopsida > Poales > Poaceae > Hordeum > Hordeum vulgare. The sequence continues at coordinate 344,628,513 of NC_058524.1, read as the reverse complement.
ATTCATATCTAGGAGAGCTAGATCTAGCAGGAGCAAAAGCAGGTTCTATCTCAATACTATCGACAGTTTCAGAAGCATCACGAGCATTGGCAGTAACTCTAGCAATATGAGCATCAAGGAACACTCCTAGTGGAACATCAGGCAGAGGAGTATCTCTAGCAGTATCAAGCATAGCATCATCAGGCAAAATAGCATCTCTAGCATCATCAGGAAAAGCAGTATCAGGCATAGTATCAAGTATAGTATCAGGCAAAGCAGTATCAGGTGTAGCATCTCTAGCAGTATGAGGCAAAGCAGTATCAGGCATAGTATCAAGCATATCATCTCTAGCAGTAGCATCATAAGCATCATCAAGCACATGCGACATATCAAGATTTCTAGCAGGAGGTGATGTCGCAAACTTACTCATAACTGAAGGTGAATCAAGTGCAGAGCTAGGTGGCAATTCCTTACATCCCCTCGTAGTTGAGAGCAAGACTTTGGTCTTCAGATCCTTCAGATTCTTCATAGTGATCAGCAGATATAAATCCCAAGTGACTCAGAGAATATAGCAATACCTCCCCGGCAACGGCGCCAGAAAAATGCTGATTGCACTCTCTGGCGATGGCTAGACGAATGCTGATGACAACAAACCTTCCCCGGCAACGGCGCCAGAAAAATGCTGATAGCACTCCCCGGCAACGGAACTAGAACAATGTTGTTGATGGCCCACCAACGCGTGGGTTCGCACGAGTTTTCGAGGGTAGAGTATTCGACCCAAATTTGTTGGTTTAGCATAAAGGAGGTGAGAGAATACTCTCGAGTATTAGCAGCTGAATTTGTCAGATTCAACCACACCTCAAAGATTAGTATCTGCAAGCAAAGTAGTAACAACAAAGTAGTATGATAACAACGGTGTCAGAAACGATCTGTTGACGGCACACTATTCCTAATGATTGTATCAATGGCGCCAAGTTGCCCGTCGACGGAAATTGTCAGTTCCCGTCAACGTCCAGCGAACCAAAATTGTAGCAGGTAGCAGCAGTAGCAAGCGAGAGTAATAGCAACAGTGGTAGCAGCAGCAGCAGAGCAAAACAAGTAACAACAGTAGCAATAGTAGTAGTAGCAGCAACAGAGCAAAACAAGTAACAATAGTAGCAACGGTAGTAGCAGCAGCAGAGCAAGACAAGTAACAACAGTAGGACAAACTCGTAGGCAATGGGTCGGTGATTTTGTTTGGATGATATTCATCATGCAACAGCTATAACATGGGGAGATATGTGGCTAGCTCCCGTTCGTCAATGTAATGTAGGCATGCATTCCGTGTGTCATCATACGTGCTTAGGGAAAAGAACTTGCATGACATCTATTGTCCATCCTTCCCATGGTTGCGGGGTCCAAAAGGAAACTACGTGATATTAAGGTTCTCCTTTTAATAAAGAATCGGACCAACACATTAGTACTTGGTGAACACATGAACTCCTCAAACTATGGTCATCACTGGGAGTGGTTCCGGTTATTGTCACTCCGGGGTTGCCGGATCATAACACATAGTAGGTAACTACAACTTGCAAGATCGGATCTAAAACACATATATATTGGTGACAACATAATAATTTCAGATCTGAAATCATGGCACTCGGGCCCTAGTGACAAGCATTAAGCATGGCAAAGTAGTAGCAACATCAATCTCAGAAAATAGTGGATACTAGGGATCAATCCCCATCAAAACTAACTCGATTAGATGATAGATCTCATCCTAATCATCACCGCCCAACGAGCCTACAAATAGATTACTCACGAACGACGAAGAGCTTCAGGGAATTGGAGAGGGAAGAAGGTTGATGATGACGATGGCGACGATTTCCCCTCTCCGGAGCCCAAGACAGACTCTAGATCTGCCGTCCAGATGAAGAACAGGTGGTGGCGGCGCCACCATATCGCAAACGCGATGAAAACTTCACTTTTTATTTTTTCTGGGATGAAAGGGGCCTTATAGACCCGAGGTTGAGGGCGGCAGAGCCGTGTGGGCCCCACAAGCCTGCCCACCGCCACCAGGGGGGTGGTGGCGGAGCCAGGGCTTGTGGCCCACTGGCCCACCCCCTGAGGTGGAACTTGGCGCAGATATTTTTCTTATTTTCCAAAACTGCTCCCCATAAATTTTCAGGACGTTTGGAGAACTTTGATTTCTGCACAAAAATAACACCAAGGCAATTCTGCTGAAAACATCATCAGTCCACGTTAGTTCCATTCAAATCATGCAAATTAGAGTCCAAAACAAGGGCAAAAGAGTTTGGAAAAGTAGATACATTGGAGACGTATTAGTACACAATGTACTGGACTTACCCAATCACTATGAGCAACAGGATAAATGATTCATGCTTCTAGAAGCTTTAATATTTCTTTTCTAATGACCTCTTTCATCTTAGGATTCAATGTCCTTTGATGATCAACAACTGGTTTGAAGTCAGTATCAGTTTTAATCTTGTGCTGACATAGAGTGGGACTAATACCCTTAAGATCATCAAGAGTATATCCAATAGCAGCACAGTGCTTCCTCAGAGTTTTTAGTAACTTATTCTCTCCGTGCTCTGAGAGGAGAGCACCAATAATGATATGATATATCTCCTTCTCATCAAGATAGGCATACTTAAGAGTATCATGCAACTGTTTAAGCTCGAACACATGATCACCCTTTGGTGGGGGAGGATCCCCAAGCAGTTCAACAGGCAGATTATTCTTGAGAATAGGATATTGTTCTAAGACAATTTTATCTATCTCATCTCTCTCCTCCATATACATATCATTTTCATGCTCAAGCAGATATTGCTCTAAAGGATCCGTAGGAGGTACGACAATAGAGGCAAGAGCAATGATTTCATCCCTACTAGATGACTCTCTTTCATGGGGGTGTCTTCCAAACTTGGAGAAGTTGAATTCATGAGACACACCCTCGAAACTAACAGTGACGGTCTGCTTAATGCAATCAATGTGAGCATTAACAGTGTTTTGAAAGGGTCTACCAAATATGATGGGACAAAAGCTATCTTGTGCAGTACCAAGGACGAGGAAATCAGTAGGATACTTCGTCTTACCACACAGGACTTCTACGTCTCTCACAATTCCCAGAGGGAAGATAGTGTCTCTATTAGCTAGCGTAATAGTGACATCAATGGGTTCTAACTCAGCAGGTGCAATCTCATATTTGATTTCATCATATAGAGAACGGGGTATCGCACTAACACTAGCTCCCATATCACATAAACCATGGTAATAGTGATCTCCTATCTTGAAAGAAACAACGGGCAGGCCAACTACATGTCCGTATTTGTCCTTCGCGTGAGGTTTAGCAATTCTAGCAGAGTCCTCACAGAATTTGATAACATGCCCATCTATGTCTTCGGCTAAGAGATCTTTGATAATAGCAACACTAGGTTCAACTCTAATCTCCTCACGGGGTGCAAGTGGTCTAATGTAACTCCTATGTATCACAGTTGGAGCTTTAGAATAATCCTTTATCCTAGCAGGGTATGGTGGTTTCTCAGTGTAAGCACAAGGAACAATAGGATCACTAAAAGCAATGACTTTCTCCTCAACTAGATTGGTTTTGGCTATGTTGCTTTCTACAGGAGGATGATATTTAAACCAATTCTCTTTGGGAAGATCGACACGAGCAGCAAAAGATTCACATAGAGAAGCTACTATCTCAGAGTCAAGTCCATACTTAGCGCTAAAATCTCTAAAAGTGTTTGTCTCAACAAAAGATTTAACGCAATCAAACTGGAAATTCATACCTGACTCCTTACCTTCCTCCAGCTCCCAATCTTCAGAGTTGCGTTTGATTCTCTCCAATAAATTCCACTTGTGATCAATATCCTTCTTCATAAAAGAACCGGTACAAGAAGTGTCAAACATCGTACGATCTTCATGAGAAAGCCGAGCATAAAAGTTTTGAGTGATGATTTCTCTCGAGAGTTCATGATTGGGGCATGAATATAGCATTGATTTAAGCCTCCCCAAAGCTCGAGCTATGCTTTCCCTGTCACGAGGCCAAAAGTTATAAATAAATTTCCGATCACGATGTACTAAATGCATAGGATAGAACTTTTGATGAAATTCCAATTTCAACCGATTGTAGCCCCATGATCCAGTACCATCACATAGCCTATACCATGTCAACGCCTTATGCTTCAAAGATAAAGGAAAAACTTTCTTCTTTACCTCATCCTCGGGCAAACCTGCAAGCTTAAATAAACCACAAACTTCATCTACATAGATCAGATGCAAGTTTGGATGTGAAGATCCATCTCCCATGAAAGGACTACCACCAGCTTCTCAAGCATACCCGAAGGGATTTCATAAAATATATTTTCAGTAGGTACCTCAGGTTGAGGAACAACTCCTCGTGCTTCCGTTTGTGGTGACGATACCCCGAACAAACTCCTCAAAGGAACAGTTACCATAGTGACAACTGACAATAAATTTCAGCACAGTATATAAATGTTTCCTTACCAATTTCCACTTACCAAAGGCGCTTCACTCCCCGGCAACGGCGCCAGAAAAGAGTCTTGATGACCCACAAGTATAGGGGATCAATCGTAGTCCTTTTTATAAGTAAGAGTGCCGAACCCAACGAGGAGCAGAAGGCTCTGATAAACGGATTTCAGCAAGGTAATAACTGCAAGCACTGAAAGTAGCGGTAACAAGTGATTGTGTAGCGAGGTGAAACGTAGCAAGCAAAAAGTAACAAGTAACAAGTAGTAGCAACGGTGTAGAAAGTGTCCCAATCCCTTTTGTAGCAAGGGACAAGCCTGAACAAAGTCTTATAGGAGGAAAAACGCTCCCGAGGACACACGGGTATTTATGTCATGCTAGTTTCATCATGTTCATATGATTCACGTTTGTTACTTTGATAGTTTGATATGTGGGTGGACCGGCGCTTGGGTACTGCCCTTACTTGGACAAGCATCCCACTTATGATTAACCTCTCTTGCAAGCATCCGCAACTACAAAAGAAGAATTAAGACAAAGTCTAACCATAGCATTAAACTAGTGGATCCAAATCAGCCCCTTACGAAGCAACGCATAGACAGGGGTTTAAGCTTCTGTCACTCCAGCAACCCATCATCTACTTACTACTCCCCAATGCCTTCCTCTAGGCCCAAATATGGTGAAGTATTATGTAGTCGATGTTCACATAACACCACTAGAGGAAAAGACAACATACAACATATCAAAATACCGAACGAATATCAAATTCACATGACTATTATCAGCATGACTTATCCCATGTCCTCAGGAACAAAAGTAACTACTCACAAAGCATAATCATAATCATGATCAGAGGTGTAATGAATAGCATCAAGGATCTGAACTTAAACTCTTCCACCAAGTAATCCAACTAGCATCAACTACAAAGAGTAATCAACACTACCAGCAACCTTACAAGTACCAATCGGAGTTGCGAGACGAAGATTGGTTACAAGAGATGAACTAGGGATTGGAGAGGATATGGTGCTGATGAAGATGTTGATGAAGATGCCTCCCCTCCGACGAGAGAAGTGTTGGTGATGACGATGGCGGCGATTTCCCCCTCCGGGAGGGAAGTTTCCCCGGCAGGATCGTCCTGCCGGAGCTCTAGATTGGATCTGCTCAAGTTCCGCCTCGTGGCAGCGGTGAAACCATGAAAAAGCTCCCGAATGATTTTTTCTGGACCAAAACCCTTCATATAGCAAAAGAGGGGGGCTAGTGGGCCGTCAGGGAGCCCACAAGCCCCCACTCCGCCACCAGGGGGTGGCGGTGGCAGGGCTTGTGGGGCCCTGGTGGCCCCCCTTCGGTACTTCTTTCGCCGAGTATTTTTTATATAATCCCAAAAAAATCCACGTAACTTTTCAGGGCATTTGGAGATGTGCAGAATAGCGGACTAAGATTTGCTCCTTTTCCAGTCCAGAATTCCAGCTCCCTGAATTCTCCCTCTTCAAATAAACCTTGCAAAATAAGAGAGAAAAGGCATGAATATGGTACCACAAAGTAATATAACATCCCATAAAGCAATAAATATCAACATGAAAGCATGATACAAAATGGACGTATCAGTCACCTACTATGTGTTATGACCCAGCAACCCCAGAGTGACAATAGCCGGAACGACTCCCGGAGATGACCATAGTATGAGGAGTTCATGTGTTCACTAAGTGCTAATGCTTTGTTCTGGTTCTCTATTGAAAGGAGAACCTTAATATCCCGTAGTTTCCATTAGGACCCCGCTGCCACGGGAGGGATGGACAATAGATGTGATGCAAGTTCTTTTCCCTAAGCACGTATGACTATATACGAAATACATGCCTACATTACATTGACGAACTGGAGCTAGTTACATATCTCTCCATGTTATAACTGTTGCATGATGAATGTCATCCGGCATAATTATCCATCACCGATCCAATGCCTACGAGTCTTTTCCTACTGGTCCTTGCTATGTTACTTTGCCCCTACTGCTGTCACTGCTGCTATGTTACTTTGTTGCTACTGTTGTCACTACTGCTATTGTTACTGCTACTGCTGTCACTACTACTGTTACTGTTGCTACTGTTGCTATCACACTACTTTGCTACTGATACTTTGCTGCAGATACCAAGTCTTTCAGGTGTGGTTGAATTGACAACTGAACTGCTAATACTCGAGAATATTCTTTTGCTTCCCCTTGTGTCGAATCAATAAATTTGGGTTGAATACTCTACCCTCGAAAACTGTTGCGATCCCCTATACTTGTGGGTTATCAAGACTATTTTCTGGCATCGTCGCCAGGGAGGCATAGGTCTATTCTCCGAGTCACTTGGGACTTACGTCTGTTGACCACTATGAGGAATCCGAGAGATCCAAAAACTAAGGTCTTGCCCTCAACTATGAGGACAAGTAAGGAACTGCCATCTAGCTCTGCACTTGATTCACCTTCAGTTATGAGTAAGTTTGCGACACCACCTCCTGCTAGAAATTCTGATATGTCGCCTGTGCTTGATGATGCTACTTCTGCTATCCATGATGCTTGTGATGATCCTTTTCTTGATACTAATTTGCCACTAGGTGCATTTCTTGATGCACAAATTGCTAGAGTTGCTGCTGAATGTGATGATACTCCTGAAACTGCTGAAATTATTGAAGTAGAACCTCCTATTTCACCTGTTAGAACTAGCTCTCCTAGATATGAATTGCCTGATATACCTGAGGGTTATGTTATGGAGGGAGAGATAGCTGAGGACTTTCTTGCTTGTAAGGATAGCTATGATCTTGAGAAATTACTGTGCAAGTGGAAAGAAAATCTTTGAACGCTAGGATGAAATACGACCCGAAGTTTGCTACTTCGCCTATCTTTGTGACCAATAAGGATTATGAATTCTCTGTCGACCCTGAGTTAATCACTCTGGTCGAATCTGATCCTTTTCATGGTTATGAGTCTGAAACGGTTGTAGCACATCTTACTAAGCTGCACGATATAGCCACCCTATTCACGAGAGAGGAAAAGATTCACCACTATTTTATCCTTAAGCTATTTCCTTTCTCGCTAAAGGGTGATGCTAAGACTTGGTTCACTTCTCTTGCTCCTGGTTGTGTGCGTAGTCCCCAGGATATGATCTACTACTTCTCTGAAAAATATTTTCCTGCCCATAAGAAGCAAGCTGCCTTGCAGGAAATATATAACTTTGTGCAAGTTGAAGAAGAGAGTCTCCCACAAGCTTGGGGAGGCTTGTCCAGCTACTGAATGCTTTGCCTGATCACCCTCTTGAGAAGAATGAAATACCTGATATCTTCTATAATGGACTAACCTATGCTTCTAGGGACCACCTAGATAGTTGTGCTGGTTGTGTTTTCAGGGAACAAACTGTGGAACAAGCTGAGATTCTATTGAATAATATCTTGTGCAATGAGAATGCTTGGACTATTCCCGAACCACCTGCGATGCGAACTCCAAAGAAAAGAGGTATTCTATTGCTCAGTCCTGAAGATATGCAAGAAGCTAAGAAATCTATGAAAGAGAAAGGCATTAAATCTAAAGATGTCAGAAATCTACCACCTGTCGAAGAGATCCATGGTCTTGATAACCCGACACAGGTAGTAGAGGTAAATTCTCTTTGTAGATTCAATGAGAATGATATTCCTTTTGATAAACCTGCTAGCTTATGCTTAGATGAATTTGATAACTTTGTTGCCAAACAACAAAGTTTCAGTGATTATGTTAGCAGACAATTGGGACAGAATGCTCGTATGCTTAGTCATTTAAGTGCTTGTGTGGATAGAAATCTCAATGACCTTAAGCTTTTGAGTAAACGTGCCTCTATGGTTACTACTCAAGTAGAACAAGTACTTAAGGCTCAAAATGACTTGCTCAATGAGTTGAATGAAAATTATGTCAGAGTCGTCACTAGAGGTGGTAGAATGACCCAGGAACCTTTGTATCGTGATGGCCATCCTAAGAGAATTGAGCAAGATTCTCAAGGAGTTAGCACCGAGGCACCTAGTCATCCTAGAAAGAAAAAGAAAGATGATAGGAACTTGCATGCTAGCAAACCTGTTGCTGTTACACCTGAGAATCCAAACAATTTCTCTGTTTCTGATGCCGAAACATAATCTGGTGATGAACATGAGCCTAATGATAATATCGATAGTGATGTTCATGTCGATGGTCAACCTAGCAATGATAAGGATGTGGAGATTGAACGAGATGATCTTGATAACGCACAACCTAAGAATAGGAGATATGATAAGAACGACTTCACTACTAGGAAGCATGGTAAAGAAAGGGAACCATGGGTTCAGAAACCCATGCCCTTTCCTCGCAAACCATCCAAGAAAAAAGATGATGAGGATTTTGAGCGATTTGTTGAAATGATTAGACACGTCTTTCTGCAAATGCGTTTGACAGATATGCTCAAAATGTCTCCTTATGCTAAGTACATGAAGGATATTGTGACTAATAAGAGGAGAATACCTGAGGTTGAGATTTCCACCATGCTCGCTAATTACACCTTCAAGGGTGGAACTCCTAAGAAACTAGGTGATCCCGCAGTGCCCACTATACCTTGCTCCATTAATGGAAACTACGTTAGAACTGCTTTATGCGACCTTGGAGCCGGTGTTAGTGTTATGCCTCCCTCTCTTTATCGTAGACTCGAATTGGACAAGTTGACACCCACTGAAATCTCCTTGCAAATGACCGACAAATCAACTTCTTTCCCTATCGGCATTTGCGAGGATGTGCGTCTTGTGGTTGCTAACGTTACTATCTTAACAGACTTTGTTATTCTGGATATTCCCGAGGATGATGCCATGGCGGTCATCCTTGGAAGACCCTTTTTAAACACTGCAGGGGCTGTTATTGATTGCAACAAATGCAATGCCACTTTCCAAGTCAACGGTAATGAGCATACGGTGCACTTTCCTAAGAAACAATATCGAGTACATTGCATTAATGCTATCGAAAAAACTTCATCGATTCTTATTGGGAGCTTTGAATGCCCTATACCCACTATTAAGATGAAGTATGATTTGCTTGTTGGCGATATGCACATCCCCATTGAGGTAATGTGATAGCCCGATGCCGACGCGCCAGAAGATTCCCCTTTATTTCCGTTTCCGTCGTGTGGTTATTTTATTTTGTGGCCTCTTCATTTAGTTTGCATCATCGCATCATGCCTCGCATCATGTCAACCATGTTTTGTCGGTGTTGCTTGTTGCTCCGTGTTGTTGGGTGTTAGTGCTTTGTGAGTGGCGTTGTTTTGTTGGAGTGATGAGAGTGGGTGCGTGAGAGCCACCTCAAAACCGTGTTGCACCGCGGACCTAAAACCTTCTCTCCCCTCTTATTTCATTTTTGTGGTTTTGCTAAAGTATCCGTTTTAACCCCTATTTAAAAAAAAGGTTCGTCTTCTTTTAAAGAAAATCATTTTATTAAATGTGGGGGCAACCCCTTGGGTTCTCTTTATTTCTTCCTTTTGTTTATTTTAAAACAAGAGACCCATTTTATTTATAAAAAAGGGGTTTTATTTTATTCTCTTGTTAAAAGGGTTTCAATTTTAATTCTTCAAAAGGTTTTATTTTATTCGTTAAAAAAATGCCCAAGCTATTTTATAGTTGGTGTATTTTTTTTCAAAGGAGCCAAAAGCATTTTTCTATTTTGTTAAAAACCTTTTTCATTTTGTTTGAGTTTTCTTTTTTTAAAAGGGGGAAAAACCAAAATAAAGCAAAAGGGAGAGAGGGAGTTGCCAGCCACGCCCAGCCGGTCCGTGCTGACCTAGCGCCAGGAGTCCTCTCCCCTCGTCCCTCGTCCAACCCTCGAGCACCGTCGTCTTCCTCGTCCAACCCCCGATCCCCTCCCCCTCCCCCTCGTCCCTCTCCTCTCCCCCTGCCCGATCCCTCTCTCCTCCCAAAGTGCGCCCCCGATCCGTCTCCTCCCCTGCCTAGCCTCTCGCCCTAGCCCCGACCTCGCCATTCCCCGTGCTGCACCGTCTCCTCGCCGCGCCGCCATGGGCTCGTCGGACCGAGTTGCACGTCGCCCTGGCCTCCCGCAGCTCGCCTCCCGTCGCCGTGCTCGCCATGGCTGCGTCGCCGCCTCCATCCTCGCGATGCCCGCCGCGCCGCCTGCTCCGCGTTCCCCGCGGCGCCTTGCCGGTGCTCGCCCCGCCGCCGGCTTGCCCCTTGCTCTCGATCCCGCAGCCGCTGGCCGCCTCCTGTCGCCGGAGTCATGTTCGCCGAGCACCCTGCCCGTGTGCTGATACCTTGCTATTAGCCTGCCTTGCTGCTGTGCCTCCTGCCGAAGCTGTTGCCGCCGCTCTGCCTCGCTGCACCGATGCTTCTTGCTGCTGCATGCTGCTGCAGTTTGCTGTTGCTGCTTCCCCTGCCGAGCTGCCTTGCTTGCCGTTGCTTGCTGCCAGCTAGCTGCTGCTGTTGCATAGTGTGTTCCTGCAGGTGCCTTGCTACCTCGTTGCGTAGGCTCCTGCCGCTGCGTTGCCTGTCGCTCTTGCTGCTGCCCGCGCTCCCCTGCAGGTGCTGACCTCCTCTGCCTTGCTATGCTGTTGCCGTTCTGTAGCTGTCGGGCGTAGTTGATAGTTGCGTTGCCGAAGCCAGCTACTGATGGATGCTTGGCATGCTTGTTGTAGATGTTGTAGATGCTGCTGCTTGTAGTTTGCTACTAGGTTGATAGTTGATGTTGCCTGCTAGCTGTTGTGCCTGCATTGCTTGCTACTAGCTAGCTAGTTGCCGTAGCTTGCATGTTAGTAGGTGTTGCTTGTTTGCGCTGCCGCTTGCCGTCACCGCGTGCATTATCCCCACCGTCGTGGAATCGACAAGTTCACGAGTACCACGACGTCCTCGACGACCCCCGGACCTCTTCGGAAACGTGTTCGACTACCGACGGCCGAAGTACCACGACGACCACGACTTCCACGACGTCCGCTACGAACCGATCCGCACCGATATGCATGCTTCGAAGGTATACTGATGGGACGTTGTCGTGAACCGAATGCATATGATGTATGAGATGTATCGTATGTTTGCGCCGTGTGTTTGCCCGTTGCACGTTTCTCTCTTTCGTCGTGCCCTCGACACATGGGAACCCGATAAACGGGATCACCCCATCGTTATTTTAGCGTTCCCGCACATGCTTCCAGTTCGTTGGCACTGATATCTCGACGAGTTATCGGGATAGGAACGTTGCCGTGGTTTCATTTCCGAATTGCTGCCGTGGTTCCGTCTCGCCCGCTGCGGCGACACATGCTTCTTCCTCTTCTTGCCCGTGTTGATATGAACTTGCATGCATGACGCATTCATGGCATAATTATCTTGCGTTGCATGCCTCTTGTGCCGTAGCTCCGTTCTATGTTCCGCGTGTTAACCGACTAGGATGTCAGGTAGAATCACCCGCTTCACCCCTTGCCATATTAACAACAATTTAATATTGCCGTGTAAATAACTGGGAGTAAATTAAAAATATTTAAACGTGGAGTTTCGTCGATATGCAACTCGTTGCATATCGAGCTTCACTTAATGTGTAGTGTTTGCGTGAGGTGGATTGCCATGCCATGCCTTGCATCATTGAACTGATCATGCATCATAGTAGGTTGTGCATCATGTTGTGCATCGTGTGGTGAATATCTGTGTTGATGTTTGTTTCCGGTTGGCTCCGTCTCGATAGAGCTCCGCAAGCGTGTCGGAATGTGAGGACCCATTCGACTACGTTGGTTCGCCTGCTTCTCGGAGTTGTTCTTCTTCCAAGCGGGATCTCATGCAAGATGACCGTTTCCCCAGATATCATTACTATCATTGCCATGCTAGTTTTATCGCTTCTATTGATTATGTCTCGTTGCCTACCACATGTTAAATATCAGCCTCTCAACAATGCCATGAAAACCTTCAACCTGTTCAGCCTAGCAAACCACTGATTGGCTATGTTACTGCTTGCTTTACCATGTGTTAGCGTTGCTAGTTGCAGGTGTAGTTGCTTCCATGTGTTAACATGGGTTCCTTGTCATATCACCATATTTTATGCTATTTAATTTAAGGCACCTATATACTTGGTAAAAGGTGGAAGGCTCGGCCTTTCTAGCCTGGTGTTTTGTTCCGCCTTTGCCCCCTTAGTTTTCCGCTACCGGTGTTATGTTCCATAAATGAGCGCTCCTAACACGATCGGGGTTGTTATGGGGACCACCTTGATAATTCGTTTTAGATTAAAGCTGGTCTGGCAAGGCCCAACTTTGGTACTACATTTGCCTAATAACTAAATAACTACATAGGGAGTAATTACCCCGAGGAATTTAATCAACCCCCGGGCCAGTGCTCCTCATGAGTGTTGGTCCAAAACAGAGCAGCTTATTAAGGCTACCTGGGGCAACTCGGCATCTGGCGTGGTAACCATCGCTCATCCGTCGTGTCCTGAGAACGAGATACGCGGCTCCTATCGGGATCGTCGACACGTCGCGCGGCCTTGCTGGATTAGTTTTACCTTTGACAAAATATCTTGTGCATCGGGATTCCGGTGATGCTTTGGGTAATCTCAGAGTTGAGGTTTTCCACTAGGGAATCCGATGAGATCGCGAGCTTCGTGATTGAGGATTTCTATGCGGCTTGTGGTAATTTGTGATGGACTAGTTGGAGCACCCCTGTATGGTTAACTCTTTTCGGAAAGCCGTGCCCGCGGTTATGTGGCAACGTGGAAACTTTGTTTAACACTGGTTCTAGATAACTTGAAGTTAACTTAATTAAAACTTGCCAACTGTGTGCGTAACCGTGACTGTCTCTTTCGTGAGTTCCTTCTCCGATCGAGGACATGGTGGGGTTATGTCTGACGTAGGTAGGTGTTCAGGATTATTTATTTGATCATCAGTAGTTCACGTCCGCTATGCGTAGATCTTCCCCCTCTTTATTTCTTGTACTCGTAAGTTTAGCCACCAGATATATATGCTTAGCCGCTGCTGCAACCTCACCACTTAACCATGCCTCAACCATTAAGCTTTGCTAGTCTTGATACCTTTGGAAATGAGATTGCTGAGTCCCCTGTGGCTCACATATTACTACAACACCAGTTGCTGGTACATGTAAAGGTTACTCGACGCGAGCGCGTTGATTGTTCATTTGGAGTTGCTTCTTCTTCTTCTTCTTCATCGATCTAGGATGGGTTCCAGGCCGGCAGCCTGGGATAGCAAGGATGGACGTCGTTCTTCTTTTCTCGTTTGTTTTCGTCCGTAGTCGGACCCTGCTCTTCTTCATGATGAATATGTATTGTACTGATGTGACTCTCATGTAACTTGTGGGGAGTGTAAGCCAATTGTATATATATATCTCTTCTTTTCAGTACATGTACTTGTAACGATATCCATTCTCGCGACACGACGAGATGCGCTTCTATCCCTGACGAGGCTCTCGTGCCAAATTGAGGATGGGGTCGCATCTTGGGCGTGACAGTTAACCTAGTGACTATTCGAAAAATTTCCGTTTTTACGCGATTCGAAAAAAGTTTGTCAAAGAGACTTGATCAACCTCATTGATGGATTTCTTTTGATGACTATGAAATGGATGGATCTAGGAGTCACAAACCTTTGTTCTGAACTTTTACTTTCAGTTGTTTAGAAGGAAAAATGATAGATTTAGCTTTAGTTTCTCTTGTTTTGTGCTTTTTCCGTCCCGTAGAAAAGTGTCCCAAAAATAAAAGTTCTTCAAATGCCGTGAAAATCAAGTATGATTTTTTCTGGAATTTTTGAAAAATTATGAGACGGAGAGCTAGTCAGGGGATGCACCAGTGGGCCACAAGCCCTGGAGGCGCATGCACCCCCTGGCCGCGCCTACCAGGCTTGTGGGGCCCACGTGTCCCCCTCCACTTATTCTAGCTCTCATCTCCTTCTCCTACCTCGAGAAAAATTCATTCTATAGCTCAAACCTGTGTTCTTGCTCTTCTTGCTTCGATTTTCGATCTCCTTGTGCAAAGCCACATTCACCAAACTGTTTTGGGGAATTGTTCCTTGGTATGTGACTCCTCCATAAGTCCAATTAGTTTTTGCTCTAGTGCCTTATTCGTTACGTATTTTTTCTGCCTTGGTGACCTTGTTCTTGAGCTTCGCATGCTAATTTTAGCTGGTCCCAAGTAGTTTTGATGCATGATATGGCACCTAGGCACTTGTAGGAGTAGTTCCTATGAGTTTCGTTGAGCCTTGTTCACTTTTCCTTTGAGTCACTAAAAATTCCAGAAATTTCCAGAGAAAGAAAAAGGAAAAGATGAGGAGGTTCCTAAGAGGCTCTTGAAGCCGTGACCCCCAGGATGATGAAAATGAGAAGAAGAAACCCAAGTATCCGGTCCCCCGAGTTGCAGAAGTTCAAGCGTGCAAGTGGCCAAGCACTGTGTTCTTACGTGCAGCCGGTCTTTATGTAGATTTTTATTACTTGGCGGAGAATGCATGCCTTATCGCATTTGTTGAAGATAAGTGTCCACAATACCTCCTCCTCACTAATATTTTCGTGCAAAGCTTTAACTTCTATGCAAGGAAGAGTCCTCCTATGATATCCCCCAGCGCATGTGACTTCAGGATTCTTGCAATGTCTGCAAATTACCTTATGTTGGGGATATTCATGAACCTCATCCACGGGACTTGGAGGCTTTCATTGATACTATTGTTGTAGGACAGGAGAGAGGAGTGTCTTGCGCTAGAGTTGCTAGCATTCATTTTCCCGTGCTTTAGTAATTCTCATTATTTGTGGGAAAATGTTTGATTGGCCATGGGAAAGCTGGGGCCCTCAGCTCCCTAGATCTTGCGGTTCTGCGCGAAGCCCTTTATAATGATAAAACTTATAGCTTGGGCGCTATAGTGGCTCAACGGTTGAACACGAACCGTTCTAAAGGCATTGTTTATGGAGGTATCTGTGCTACCCGTCTTGCTAGACATTTTGAGATACCTATTAGACTGCACGAGGAAGAAGAGATTCTTCTTCCTAAGAGATATCTAGATTATGATAGCATGGTTTGCCATGACTTTCTTGATAAAGATATAAATAAGAGGATGATTTATAACCTGGTATTTAGTCAGGGTACTCGTGAGACTATTACTTTGCCTGCTCCTTCTTTGTTCAATCTTCATCTAGGCAGGTACATTATTATGCCCTCGGACATCTACGCATATTGGGGCATAGCACCACCACAGGCGCCCGTGCCCGAGCTACCAGTCGAGTACCAGACGCCAGTTTATCAATGGGAGCCAGAGGATCTCACACAGCAGTGGCACCCTCAGTACACTCCGGAGTACCCCGGAGATGGTTATTTCCCTCCTTGGGAGTAGACCAACTTAGGCCAAAAGCCTAAGCTTGGGGGAGTACGTGTTTCTCACCGACTTTATATTCATGCTTACACTTTCACATTGTTAGTCGGTGTTCACACTTTGCCACTGTATCATCCATGCTAGTTTATTTCTTTTTTTCGCTTTCTTCTCGTGTGTTTGTCTAGTTTGAGAAAACCCAAAAAGATTTCTCGTTCTTCTTTTGCTTGTTGGGAGCTTTCCCATGTAAATAGTTTTCTTTCTATTTGGGTCAAGGTAGAAGACCATGGTTACAATGTTTAGTGGCTCTCGCATGCTTATCTGTTTATCCGTCAAAGAGCCATATTACTTTGTCTTCTCCTTTGTGTTTGCTTGCAGATTCCAGCTTAGTCCAATGCACGAACACTCTTATTATTGTTCACATCATTCGGTCGTGCAAGTGAAAGGTAATAATGACGATATATGATGAAGTGACTGAGCCTGGAAAAGCTGGTATGAACTCGATCTATTTTGTTTTTGTAAATAAGACTAGCTCATCGTTCCTGATCCAGCTTTGTTGTGAGAGAAACATGTTTGCAATGAAAACTTAGATATCATAGTTTCTGATGCCATGCTTAATTAGCTAGGAGCTTATAATGGTTTATCTTGGATGCCAACATGAATTTTGAGATGATTATGATGTAGTATGATAGGATGGTATCCTCCTTTGAATGATTCAAGTGGCTTGACTTGGCGCATGTTTACGCATGTAGTTGAAACAAATCAACATAGCCTCTATGATATTCATGTTTATGGTGATTTATGTCCTACTCATGCTTGCACTCAATGTTGGTTAATTTCAATGCATATTGATGACTGTTGTCGCTCTCTAGTTGGTCGCTTCCCAGTCTTTTGCTAGCCTTCACTTGTACTAAGCGGGAATACTGCTTGTCATCCACTTCCATAAACCCAAAGTTGTTCCATATGAGTCCACCATACCTACCTATATGCAGTATCTACCTGCCGTTCCAAGTAAATTTGCATGTGCCACTCTCTAAATCTTCAAGTAATAATCTGTTTTGTATGCCCGAACCGCTCATGTGGTGACAAGGGGCGGTCAGTATCTTCCATGCTAGGCATGTTATCCTTGATACGTGTTTATTCACTATCACTCACGAGAAAGGGGTTGGTAATTGGAATGCCCAGTTCCATGCTCAAACCGAAAAGATAATTGCAAACAAAACTCCCCCTGGATTGTTTTTGGTATGGACGGCACCTGAGTATTCGGCTAGTCGTGGAGTGTGATTGATCGGTGGTGGGGGAGTCAAAACTTTACTTTTCTGTTTGGGAACCTCCTATAGCATGTGTAGCATGGAAGATGGTGAAAACTCTTGGTCATTGCATTGACAATGAAAGCATGCCACCCAAAATTATTTATCTCTGTCTTCAAAGTTTGAGCTCTGGCACCTGTGCAAATCAATGCTTCCCTCTGCGAAGGGCCTATCTATTTATGTTTCTGTAGAGTCATCCTCTTCTTATAAAAGCACCAATTAGAGAGCACCTCCGTCATTTTTATGCTTTGCTTTTAATTGTTATTGAGTATGACTGTGACTGGATCTTCTTTGCCATGAATTACAATGTTTAGTTAGCCCTTGGTCTTTGAAGGTGCTTTGCATTTATGTTTTGCGGTCTCAGAAAGAGCTAGCGAGATACCATCTGTTCATATTGCTTCATGATTGTTTTGATTGAAGTGTTGACGTTTGAAACTTATTATTATTGCTCGCTAGTTGATTATGCCTTTGATATGAGTTTATCTTGAGACCTAAATGTCATTGCTTATGTGGTTAGCTTATGATCTTGCTGAAAATCTGAATATGATTTAAACATAATTACAACAACAAGATCAAACAGAGTTCGTAAAAGTTTTTCTTTTGTCTCTTTCAGTTTGTAAACTGAATTGCTTGAGGACAAGCAAGGCTTTAAGCTTGGGGGAGTTGATACGTCTCCATCGTATCTACTTTTCCAAACTCTTTTGCCCTTGTTTTGGACTCTAATTTGCATGATTTGAATGGAATTAACCCGGACTAACACTCTTTTCAGCAGAATTGCCATTGTGTTATTTTTGCGCAGAAATAGAAGTTCTCGGAACGACCTGGAAATTTACGAGGATTTTTTGTGGAATATATAAAAAATACTGGCGCAAGAATCAACCGAAGGCGTGGAGCGAGGAGCCCACAAGCCCAGGAGGCGCGGTCTCCCCTGGCCGCGCCTAGCAGGCTTGTGGGGCCCTCAGGGCTCCGCCGCCTCCAACTCTAGCTCTATTTAGTCCCTTCCGTCTGGAAAAAATCAGAGAGAAGAGTTCATCGCGTTTTACGATACGGAGGCGCCGCCACCACCTGTTCTTCCTCTGGAAGGCAGATCTGGAGTCTGTTTTGGGCTCCGTAGAGGGGAGATCGTCGCCATCATCATCATCAACCTTCCTTCATAGGCAATTCCATGATGCCCTTCACCATTCGTGAGTAATCTCATCGCAGGCTTGCTGGACGGTGAAGGGTTGGATGAGATCTATCATGTAATCGAGTTAGTTTTGATGGGGATTGATCCCTAGTATCCACTATGTTCTGAGATTGATGTTGCTACTACTTTGCCATGATTAATGCTTGTCACTAGGGCCCGAGTGCCATGATTTCAGGTCTGAACCTATTATGTTATCGTCAATATATGTGTGTTCTTGATCCTATCTTGCAAGTTGTAGTCACCTACTATGTGTTATGACCCGGCAACCCCGGAGTGACAATAGCCAGAACCACTCCCGGAGATGACCATAGTATGAGGCGTTCATGTATTCACTAAGTGCTAATGCTTTGTTTTGGTTCTCTATTAAAAGTAGAACCTTAATATCCCGTAGTTTCCATTAGGACCCCGCTGCCACGGGAGGGATGGACAATAGATGTCATGCAAGTTCTTTTCCCTAAGCACGTATGACTATATACGGAATACATGCCTACATTACATTGATGAACTGGAGCTAGTTACATATCTCTCCATGTTATAACTGTTGGATGATGAATGTCATCTGGAATAATTATCCACCACCGATCCAATGCTCACTGATGCTACGTTACTTTGCTGCTACTGCTGTCACTGCTGCTACTGTTACTGCCACTGCTATCACACTACTTTGCTACTGATACTTTGCTGTAGATACTAAGTCTTTCAAGTGTGGTTGAATTGACAACTCAACTGCTAATACTCGAGAATATCCTTTTGCTTCCCCTTGTGTCGAATCAACAAATTTGGGTTGACTACTCTACCCTCTAAAATTGTTGTGACCCCCTATACTTGTGGGTTATCAGGTAGCGACCCGGATGCGAGGGAGGAGTTGGGAGAAGAGGTGAAGTCGCCGAACTCCATGGCAGCAACGACGGCTTGGGAGGTGGCCAGCTGATGCTAGGGTTGCAGTGGAAGTAAGTCACACGAAAGAAAGGAAAACTGATGCCATGTAGACTAGATGGTTTAGGAGAATATGATCGCATGTATTAGAGGCCCCAAAGGGTGCATATATTTTCTGTTACATTGCCAGCCTATACTTGTCCTCCAAGATCTAATCCTTGTTTAAAAGGAAAGGATATATACGTAGGTTGAGATAGGATGAGTAGGATTATCACGTATATATATATATGCTAATACATGCTACGTTATTCTTACATTCCAGCGTGTGCACACCCACACCACAACTCACACACGTGCATGCCCGTGCTCGATCACGACAACCGAGGCCTCGTCCACACCCTAGTGCCTCTATGCCGAGACGAGCATGAGATCGTACTCGAGCATCCGCGTGGTGCCCAGCCACAAGCAGAGAAGGCTCTGTTCACTGAAATTTATTCAGTTTCATCACGCTTTCGAGTAGGCGTTGTTCAGACCCCACGAGTCGTTGTTTGCATTAGATCTAGGGTGTAGCGCGATGGCTAGCCTCGCCTCCTATCATCGAGTCGACCAGGGTTCAAATCCCCACTTTAGCGTATTTATTTGTATGTAATTTTTTTGTATAAGCTCCTCCCCAATGTTGCGCTGTTCAAGTAGCCCGATCCGGTATTTTTTCACAAGACCACACCTAGATCAGCTGGTAAGCGTGGCCAAACCGAGTTTGGAAGGCTCGGATTTGATTTCCCCTGAGCCCTTTTTCATTTGGGTGATATATTTTTGTGAGGCTGACACTAGCCCCCTAGACCCACTTGTCATGCACTTTGGGGTCGTGGTGTGACTCCAAGTGGGACCCCCGTGTGTGTATTTTTTTCTTGTCTTATTTTTACTCTTTACTTTGTTTTTGGAGTGTTTCTATTTAGGCAAGTGCTAAAGTAGGAAATGTCCAATTGGGCATATGCCTAATGTGGCATGTGTAGGTTATATGTTGAGTAGCAAATTGTGTGAGTTGTTTGTGGCTTCATTTTCTAGTGTAACATAGGCTTATGATATATGATTTTGGGGTAGAAAATCCAAATAATTCATCTATGGCATTAATATTGTCTTTCGAGCAAGTTGATGTGCATGTTATTTTTTACCATGATACCTTTTTGTTATTTTTATTTGAATCAATCCTTGCAACCTTTGTTAAACTTGTCTACATGGAAGTTGTTGGTTGTTATGTGTACTAGGCCCTGGTATTTTTCCTTGCCATGAAAACCTTGTCTACTTGTAGTATTCTAGCTATCACCATGCTATGTTAGTGTGGCTGATTTGGTAGGGTGAAATATGACTAAGTCTGAAATGTGTTATTAAGTAACTGTGTTTCCATGTGTATTGCTAAGTATATATAGGTTCGTTGTGCTGGTGCAAAGGGGTAAATGATAGAGCATGTTGCCCTCTGTTAAATTGTGTCAATTCTCTGCAAAATAGGTTTTGCATTATAGCTATTATTCCCGTCAAACATGCCATGCTGACGTAAACTGCTGTGAATTTCACCTTGTGAATTTTTCTAAGTCTGAGAATCTGCTAAGTTCACCATGCCATGTTGAGAGGATGCTATCAATGAATTTGTGCAGTATTTTCTCATGGTTAGTTGGAGTTAATTGTAGTATTTGTTGCCCTCTATCACCATGTTAAATTTCATGCCATGAACGTTCATGTAGCATAGTGTTTCATTGTTGCCAATATCCATCATGTTAACTCTGCTTGTGAGAAACTGATACTTCCACTAAGTCATAATTTGTGGTATTTTATGCCATCCCGTGAGCCTGATAGCCATTGATCCATGATGCTATCCATTTTGCTATTTGAATGAGTTGTTGTACATCTTGTTGGCTTCATATCCATGTCTTGGTTGAGCTTGTAGGCCTATTGTAGCTGTTAGTTTTTGTGTGTGCAAAGTGCCATGTTGTTGTTTTTGGACAATTGCTTGTAGAATTGTTTTGCACTTCATGAGAGTTGTACCCCTTTGCTTGACATGATCTTTAGGTCCACTTCACCTAGAATTGCATGCCCAATCGAGTGGCATACTTGGGATGCCAAGGAATTGCCCATAGCCTCTCTCAAATTCTGTTTTGTCATCATTGCCTTCCGTACCTTCTTGTGAGAGTTCTGAGAGATCCGTAACTCTCACGAGAAGGTACTGAAGGCAATGATGAACTGTAGCTATCTCGTTACTATTGTTTACTATCGCTGCCTACCACCAAAATCTCAAGCCTCCCAAAATGCCATGAAAAGCTCTAGCCCCCCCACATCCAAGCAAACATTGGTTGGCTAAGTTAGCGCTTGCTCAACCCTTCTTATAACATTGCTAGTTGCAGGTGTAGGGTGATCCATGTGGTGACATGGATATTTGGGATATCATCTTATTATTGCTATTTAATTTAATGCACATATATACTTGGTAAAGGCGGAAGGCTTGGCCTTTTGCTTGGTGTTTTGTTCCGCTTTTGCCGCCCTAGTTTCCAGTTACCGGTGTTATGTTCCATATTGAGCACTCCTACCACACTTTGGATTGTTATGGGGACCCCCTTGATAAATTGTATTGGTGTAAAACTTGTCTGGCAAGACCCAACTTTGGTAATCCATTTCCAAAACAACTAAATAAAAATCCATAGGGTATAGCTACCCCGAGGATAATTAATCAACCCCCGGCCCACTGCTCCTCATGATGTTGGTCCAAATTGTCAACCACCGGTGGCCGCCAGGGGCAACTCTACGATTGGCCTACCGGAAGTCTGGACAAACCGGTTCTGTCCTGCGAACAAGATACGCGGATCTTATCGGGTTCATTGACACGTCAGGAGGTCTTGTTGGATTTGTTTTACCCTTCTCGATATATTTCTTGTGCACTAGGATATCGAGGATACCTCGGGCTATCTCGAGGTTGAGGTTTTCTCTCCAGGGCACCTTATTATAATTTGTGATGGACTAGTTGGAAAACCCGTGCATGGTTAAATCTTTTGGAAAGTCATGCCCGCAGTTATGTGGCAACTTGGAAATTTGTTTAACATCCAGTCACAACAAACTTGAAGTAAACTTAATTAAAGCTGAATCAATTGTGTGTGTAATCGTGATCGTCTCTTTCGAGGGAGTTCACAAGGAGAACATGGTGGGGTTATGTTTGACATAAGTAGGTGTTCGAGATCACTTCTGGATCATAATTAATTTGCGACCAACTTGCATAGATTCTCATCTTAATCTTGAATTTGTAAGTTAGACACCAAATTATGCTTAGCGCTGCTGCAACCTCACCACATTACCATACCTCACTCATTGACTTAATTAGTCCCGGTATCTTGGTCACGAGCTTGTTGAGTCCCCGTGGCTCACAGATTACTACAACACCACAGGTTCACGTACAGAAGATCTTGACACAGAAGATGCTCCACAACTCCAGTGGGAGTACGATGAGGAGAGCAGGCACATGTACGTGACCTACCGAGACGAGTAGAAGGGCCTTGGTCGTATCCTGGGATAGCGAGACAGACTTCATTGCTTTTACCATTTGATTTTGTCCATAGTCAGACCTTGTCTTCTGGATGTTTGAATAAATGTTGTATGACTTGTAATTTAGCATGTGGCTAGTGTAAGCCAACTCATATATTCACCTCCTCTTAAATGTATCTGCAATAATTTCTGTACTTGCTAAACGCTGAATGCGTCTCTATCCATATTAAGGCCTCGTCCCCAAGTACGGATAGTGTCGCATCTTGGACGTTACAAGTTGGTAATCAGAGCCATACGACCATAGGAGCCTTTGCTTGATTGAACTTGACCTAGTCGAGTCTAGTGAATAACTATTTTGAGTCTAGTTATATTAGCGAGTAGGATTCTTTTTACTCCTCTTCTCTGCTCTGGTGAGGTTTATGACTTCGGAATTTTAATTCTACACCTCTTCTCGCTCAAAAGATTTTAGGACCACTCGGATATTTTGGAATCTATATGATGCCATGTGATGGAGTTTTGTACTTGGTGCTTCCTGTTTTCGAGGAGTAGAGCGCCAAGGGGTTTTCGACACATCGCTATCGTTCAGCTTCCTTAGTATCTCATGACGCTGACATCGAAACGCTTCAATACTTTTCTTCGTGTCAAATAGTACCGTGACATTTCCCGTGTACTGGTGGAGATAGCTCAAATGATCTAGCAGGTTTGGTATCATTGTTTTTCAAAGGTTCGAGGTTGATGAGTTTGCGGAACTTCTCGGATATGTGTTGATAGTTGCGAGAAAGGTCATGCAACTGATTATATTGAGTAGGTTCCTGCACCCGCAACGTTATAGCAAACCCAAGATTTTTTTTTTGGAAATTCTCAGGTGGGAATTCAAGTAGTCACCTAGGAAAATTCTTTCATCGGATGTATGTTAGGATATACATTTGTTCCGAGCAATTCTTAGCTCAAAAACTTGACAATTGCAAGTGCCTTTAAATTGTAATGATGTCGTTGCTAATTTGTGGAAGCGTTCTTACTAATTATAATTTGAATGCAAATTGCTAAGACTACATGTTGCAATATTTCAAGCCTTCGATTCAGCTAATGAGCTTCATCTTTTCATGTGTGATCTAATATTCATGTCCATCTCTAGGATGGATCGAGCAACATGCCAGAATCCGGGTCGTGATGGGTATCAGTCAGACCCTCCACCACCCCTCCTCCTGAGGAGGTGTAACAAGCTTTGATGGCCGCGACAAATGCGAACACTCAGATGCTGCTTCAGATGATGCAAGGAAGGAATCAAGGCCAGCAAGGGAATTAAAAACCAGTCATAGTTCGCTTCTCTCAATCAGTTCCTTGCAAATCAGCCCAAGTCCTTCACCTGTTGTGATCAGCCTTTTGATGCGGACAATTGGCTCCGTGACATGTACACGCATTTTGAGTGCAGCAATGTCAGGCCTGAGGACTATCTCAAGTTTCCAATTTTCCAGCTGAAAGGCCAGGCGGCAGAGTAGTGGAAGCAGCTCAAGGATTCAGAGGTGGTGGTTTTATTAGTTGGGATGACTTTTGTCGTGACTTCAGAGATCATCATATTCCTTGAAGCTTTGTTGAGGGAATGCGTGAGAAGTTTAGGAATGTGAAGCAAGGAAGCTCGTTTGTATATCAGTATAACATCGACTTCGAGAACCTTGCCCGCTATGCTAAGCAGGATGTTCCTAATGACAAGAGCAAGATTTATCAGTTCTGAAGTGGACTCACGGGAAGATCTTCAGCTTCCTCTTGCACTGCACGAGCCCCCTGAGTTTTATCAGTTCTATAACTTGGCTCTCAATGCCGAGTCAGCTCTACTCACAGTCGAGAATTCAAGGAAGCGGTTTAGAGATTCTCATTCGTCTTCGTCCTTGTCTCAGATTGTTCCTAAGCAGCAGAAGTATTGGGTTCCTCCTCCTCCTCCGCCTGGTCCTCCTCAACAGCTCAAGAAGAAGGTGGCCGTGGATCTTCCCATCCACCCAACCCAGGTTACCCGTAGAAGCCTCAAGCGCCTAAGTTAGGAGCTGCTCCAGCGCACTTCCACCCGCTCTGAGAGGTTACTTATCACAAGTGTGGTCAGAAGGGTCACTACTCCAACAAATGTACCAACCAGTGACGTCTTCCGCCTCCTCCTCCAATCAAGCCACCATGCTACGTAATGGTGAAGCATAATCCCAAGCATGTAAGGGTGAACAATGTGAACACAACTCAAGCAGAAGAGTCCTTAGAAGTGATCATGGGTAACCTCTCAGTTAACTCAATTCCTGCAAAAGTCTTGTTCAATACAGGTGCATCGCATTCATTCATTTCTAGGCCATTCGTTTCAAAGCATGTATTGTGTTGTCAAGAATTGCCTATATTGTTAACTGTGGTTTCACCGGATTTGCAAATGAATTCTCGCTTCATGGTTCTGGATGTCTTTGTCAAGTTGGGCAACTATTATTTCTATCATCTCCAATTGTTCTCGGCAATTCCGATATTGATCTAATTCTTGCCATGGATTTTCTTGGGATCAACAAGGCCCGTGTTGATTGTGCAGCGAAAGAAGTCAAGTTAACTCATCCTTTTGAAGACATGATCATTTTCGTGGCTCGTGATGACACAATTCGTCTATTTTCTCTCAATGAGAAGGGTGAAATCTCAACCATATGTCAAGTTCGTGTCATTTGTGAGTATGAAGATGTCTTTCCGGAAGAATTGCCAGGAATGCCTCCTCACCGGCAAGTAGAGTTTGTTATTGAACTCGAGCCTCGAACTGAACCAGCTTGCGAGCGTCCTTATAAACTTGGTCCTGAAGAGCCGAAAGAGTTGAAGAAGTAGCTAGATGAACAAGAATGTCTGGGTTTGATCAGACCAAGTTCTTGACCTTGGGGTTGTGGTGTTCTTTTTGTCAAGAAGAAAGATGGCACAGACTGACTTTGTGTCGATTATCGTCCATTGAACAAGAAGACAATCAGGAACAAGTATCCACTTACCAACATCAACGAATTGTTTGAGAAATTGAAAGGGGCCAAGGTTTTCTCTAAGATCGATCTTTGGATGGGTTATCATCAAATCCCTATTCATGAAGAAGATATTCCCAAGACCGCTTTCAGGACAAGCTTTGGCTCTTATGAGTACACACTGATGTCCTTTGGTCTCGCAAATGCTCCTCCGACGTTCTCTCACATGATGAACTTCGTCTTCTCTCCATTCAAGAATGAGTTCATCTTGGTGTATCTTGATGAAATTCTAGTCTTCTCCGAGACCGAGGAAGAACATGCACAACATCTATGGCCTGTTCTTGATAATCTAAGAGAGCATCGGTTCTATGCTAAGTTCTCAGAATGTGAATTTTGGCTCAATGGAGTGGTGTACCTTGGGCATATCATCTTTGTCGAGGGCATTATGGTGGATCCTGAAAAGGTTCAAGCCATTGTCAAGTGAGAGCCTCCTCAGAATGTCAAGCATATTCGAAGCTTTCTTGGGCTTGCAAACTATTGTAGAAGATTCATGGAGAACTTCTCCAAGATTGCTAAGCCTTTGTCCAACCTTCTTCGGAAGAGTGTAAAATATGCCTCGACTCTCGAGTGTGATTTGGCTTTCAATACACTCAAGGAGAAGCTCACCTGATCTCCAGTTCTAACCCCCCGATGATTCCAAACTATTCCAAGTTTTTTGTGATGCATCTTTGCAAGGTCTTGGTGGTGTTCTTATGTAAGACAAGAAAGTGGTAGCTTATACCTCCCGCCAGTTGAAGCCAAGTGAGAAAAACTACCCCACTCAGGATATTGAGTTGGTGGCAGTTGTCCATGCTTTTGTTACTTGGACACACCTCTTTTTGGGAAGGCAAGTTGAAGTCTACACCGACTAGAAGAGTTTGAAATATATCGTCACCCAACCGAATCTCAATCTTCGTCAAACACGTTTGGTGGAGATGATATAATATTACATTCCAAGCATTGACTATACTCTAGGCAAAGAAAATGTGATTGCAGATGCTTTGAGCAGAAAGGCTTATTGCAACAATCTCATTATCAAGCCATTCCAACCTGATCTCAGTGAGTCTTTTAGGAAGCTCAAACTTGAAGTAGTTCCTCAAGGGTTTCTTGCCAACCTTCAAATTGCTCCAACCTTGGAAGACCAAGTCGGCCAAGCTCAACTTCTTGATGCTATGGTGAAGAAAGTGAAGATAGGCTTGGCAAAGAGCATTCCAAAGTATAAGTTCTTCTGTGTTGATGGCAAAGACACTTTGTTCTTCGAGGACCATCTTATGGTTCCGAAAGGAGAGCTCAGAAAAGTTATCATGGACGAAGCCCACAATTCTCTCCTATCGATACATCCAGGCAGTTCTAAGATGTATCTGGATCTGAAGCAAACCTTCTGGCGGACTCGCATGAAACGTGAGATTGCTTAGTTTATGATCGAGTGTGATGGGTGTCACGGAGTGAAGGCAGAACATCAATGTCCAACATGTATTATTCATCCTTTGCCTATACACGAGTGGAAATTCAATCACGTTGATATGGATTTTGTCACTTGGTTCCCTAAGTCCAAGGGAGGCAATGATGCCATCTTTGTGGTCATTGACAAGCTGACTAAAGTTGCCCACTTCCTTCCGGTCAAAGAATCTATTTTGGTAGCTCAGCTGGCAGAGCTGTA
Organism: Hordeum vulgare subsp. vulgare; assembly: GCF_904849725.1. Classification (NCBI taxonomy): domain Eukaryota; kingdom Viridiplantae; phylum Streptophyta; class Magnoliopsida; order Poales; family Poaceae; genus Hordeum; species Hordeum vulgare. Next base: position 344,601,193 of record NC_058524.1, on the reverse strand, counting down.
CACTTCAAGGATAGTTTCTTTGCATGGTGTTCCTAAGCTTATATCTTCAGATCGAGGAAGCATCTTCACTTCCAAGTTCTAGGATTCCTTCCAAACTGCAATGAGCACCAAGTTTCGTTTCTGTACAACCTTCCATGCATAGGCAAGTGGTCAAATGGAGAGAGTCAATCAAATTCTTGAAGACATGCTCACAGTGTGTGTTATCTTTTTCGGCCTGAAGTGAGAAGACTACCTCCCGTTTGCTGAATTCTCCTACAACAATAGTTTACAAGCAAGCTTCGGCAAGGCCCCATTCGAGATTCTCTTTGACAGGAAGTGTCGTACCTTGCTTAATTGGTCAGAAACTGGTGAGCGTCAAATTCTTTGGAATGACACAATCACTGAAGCAGAAGAAATGTGCAGTGTCATTCGGGTTAATCTCAAAGCTGCTCGATCCCATCAGAAGAGTTACTATGATAGCATGCATCATGACTAGGCATTCCAGATCGACGACTTTGTCTATCTTCGGGTATCTCCCATGACGGGTACTCAGTGTTTTGGCATCAAAGGGAAGCTTGCACCACATTTTGTGGGTGCTTTCAAGATTGTTGGAAAAAGAGGAGACCTTGCCCATCAACTTGAGGTCCCTTCAAATTTCTGCAATGTGCATGATGTCTTTCATATATATCAGCTCCAGAAGTGTTTCAAGACTCCTGAGCGCACCGTGGATTTCCAAGACATTGATCTCCAAGAAGACCTTTCTTATCATGAGCATCCAATTGCTATTCTTGAAGAGACCAGCGCAAGACCCGCAACAAGTCTATCAAATTCCACAAAGTTTAGTGGTCACACCATTGTGATAAATAAGCCACTTGGGAACATGAGGACCTTCTCCATTATGAATATCCCGAGTTCTTTCAATCCTAGATATTGGGGCAAGATCCTCTTGTAGTGTGGGGGAGTTGTAACGGCCCAAGTGCAATCCCTGTATTATTTACATATTGAACCTTGTATGACATGTTAACCTGGCTTCACTTAATAAGAATGGGTGCTTCATGTCTTTATCTTGCATCATATCATCATATCATCATGTGATTCATTTTATTTATCCTTGTTGCTTGTGTTGTATTGGAGTGGAATGATGTTGTGATGATGTGCTTGCAACATGTAGTATGTTCATGAGTGGATTCCCCTCCCTCAAATTCTTTGAAAATACCTCCATCTCTCTCTAATTCAAATTTCTTAAAATGTTGTGATTTTGATTTGCCCAAGTCCCTCCTAGAAATGTTGCTAAGTTGTCTAATATTCTCTATGTTTGTGAAAATCATTTTAACCTTGTACTACTGCATCTACCCTCTTATTTTGAAAACAGATTCAAATAGCAATAAAAAAGCATTTAATTTTTCTCTTATAATTCACAAAACCAATCTATTATATACTTAAAACAATAAAAAACGAACGGTAGTGATTTGACACTCTATAACTAATATGTATCAACGACTAAGATTAGGCAAGCACTATACATGAGAAAAACTTACATAAGCAAGTACTACACGTCAAAAAAGTCTCCATATGGCAAGTACAATACATAAAAAACAACTCTAGAGGAATCCTAATTGTACACGGCTAGGTATATTAGGCAAGTACTATACACGTCAACAAAACCTGATATTAACATAAAAAACATGAAATTAGGCAAGTACTACACATCAAATAAATTTTTACAGAAATCCTAATCATACATGTCTAGAAAAACATTATATATTACGCATCAATCACGTCCTACTAGCTAGCAATCAACAACCATCTATAGTTCTAGAAAAAACCTGTGGCATGTACTTACTTTTTAAGGGGAAATCAAAATCACTGCATATACGTGATAACCAAAGGCACTAATTTATTTTTTTGCCGGGTGAAATGCACTATTTTTCTCTTGATACGGATTGGACAATCCTCCTGGGTCAATGCTAAGTTAAAGTCGAGGCAGCGATACATCCCTACATTGATCTTGAAAAAAATATATTCATAAGTCTGTGCAAATACCATTGATCAGACTGTTGTAAATAATACTTACCCTCAAGTTAAGCCATACGTCTGTACATTGATCTAAAAAAGAGATACATGCATAAGATACTTCCCATTGATTCTAATTATAACGTTGGAGTTTAAAAGATGGAAAATGTACGTACAAAATCTACTGCATACAAATTTTTCAGCAACATACAAATAAGTCTTATGATTTTTTTGAGGGGTAATAAGTCTTTTGATTAACACATAGAAGCAAGTCTATTATATACACATATGGAAAAAGATAACCTATACAAGAAAAAATACAAATGAACCACGTAGACATGTGCATGCTGATGAAAAGAACGCTTGAGGCACCCGTGTTGTGCATGCATGTAGTGATAAGACGTGCTGGAGTTCAATTCCACATCAGATGTGGTAAACACGGGCAACTAATTGTTCTGCCAAATTTAGGTTCTCTCTTTCTCTCTTACATCTGACTATGCCAATTAAACCTAAGATGTAATTTCTTTCTCGTGTGGCGCCGAACCTCATGCACATATATTCATATTTGAATTAGATAGCTAAGCAACAAAGTAAATCAGCAGAAGATGATCGCAGTTGAAAGTACACTGGTCATGAAATGGAATAAGTAAAAATTGCAACTACAATACGGCCAATGAGGTTGCCATTGGTAGACAGTGGCTACAAGGTTTATTTACAGCTATAAAATAGTAATATTTAGAAAAATAAATATGTAAAATCTAATTTTGTTGAAGATCTCCTAATAAAACGACGACAGAAAGAAATCAACGAATGAGAAAAAGGAAGAGATATAAAGGCACACCTATAGTTTCACTATATTTTTCCTCATGCCACCATGGACATAGAGAAAGGTAGCAACAAATACAAGAGATTTTTAATTAGTAAGTAGATGGAACACAAATAGTTGACATGAAAGAATTACCATCATATATAGTAATACTTGACAATTCTAGCCGCGCAAATGCGCGGGTGACCCCGCTAGTTTTATAAAATTGTAGATAGTTTGAGCATCCCAAAATATATTTTCTTGCACTCTAATTGTTTTCTGAACATCCATTGACATTTATTTCTTTGTTGTGTTTAAAAAAAGGCAATGGGACCAGGAAGAGAGAGAGCTAAGCACAACCACTTGGGCCTCTCTTCCTCCTCGCGACCCCTGTCCTCAGCGTAGCGTGGCCCACGTGACCCTGAACGCCTACCTGCTCCGTTTGCTTCCATCTTTCTCCTCTGCAGAGATAGAGGAGGAACGAGTCGCGCTCTAAGCTCACGGACGTCGAGACTCCATCCCGCCGCTCCCCTTTATAAGAAGCACCCCTAGGGTTCCCCCTCTCCTTCCCTCTCCCTCTACTTCATTGTGATAGAGAGCTAGCAGAGAGAGAGAGAGAGAGAGAGAGAGAGAGAGAGAGAGGGGTCACAAAGAATTCCAAAGAGACACAAGCATTGTTGTCACCATCGTCTTCATCCTCGCCTCCGGCTAGCTTCCTCCGCTCCGCCATGATGTCCCACAACGCTTTGTCGACTTCCTCGACCCATTACTAGAGCTAGGAGGTGGGGATTGCCTCCGCAACGTCAGCCCCGTCGTCGTCACCGTCTCACACGAGGAGCTCCGCCGCGGCAACTAGTCCCTTCCCTGACCGTGCGAGCGCCTCCCCGACGACCTCATCTTATCCTACGGGACCTCAGTGAGCCACTATTCATTCCAGCCCCCTCTCCTGCTTGATCCCGTCGTGTAGCATTGATTTTCTGCCGCTTCCGAACTTGTCAGCTATGACAAGCTTTTGGAACACTCCTCTTGTTTGTTGCTCGAGCCTATGGAGTGTTCCACCGCGAGCACACACATGCCGCAACTCACTCAAGCGCACGTCCGCTCTGGATCGTGACAACCCGAGGCCTCTCCCGGACCCTTTCACCTTTGTGCTGAGACGAGCATGAGCTCGTACTCGAGCATCCGCGCGCTGTCAAGCCACGACCAGAGTAGGCTCTGTTCACTGCAATTTATTCAGTTTCATCATGCTTTGGAGTAAGCGTTGTTCACATTCTGCGAGTCCTTGTGTGCATTAGATCTAGGGTGTAGGGCGATGGCTAGCATCGCCTCCTATCACCTAGTCGACCACAAATCCCCACTTCAGTGTATTTCATTTATGTGTAATTTTTTTGTAATGGACTAGTTATAGCACCCATGCAGGGTTAAATCTTTCAGAAAGTCATGCCAGCGGTTATGTGGCAACTTTGAAATTTGTTTAACATTTGGTTATAGCAAACTTGAAGTAAGCTTAGTTAAAACTGAATCAATTGTGTGTGTAACCGTGACTGTCTCTTTTCGAGGGAGTTCGGAAGGAGAACACAATGGAGTTATGTTTGACGTAAGTAGGTGTTCAGGATCACTTCTTGATCATAATTAATTTGCTACCGACCTACGTATATTCTCATATTAATCTTGAATTCGTTAGTTAGCCACCAAATTATGCTTAGTGCTGCTGCAACCTCACCGCATTACCATATCTCACCCATTGATTTAATTAGTCCCGATATCTTGGCCACGAGATTGCTGAGTCCCCATGGCTCACAGATTACTACAACACCACAGGTTCATGTACGGCAGATCTTGACACAGATTTTGCTCCACAGCTCTAGTGGTAGTACGATGAGGAGAGCCGACACATGTACATGACCTACCCGGACGAGTAGAAGGGCTTAGTCGTCTCTTGGGACAGCGAGACAGACTTCATTGCTTTTACCGTTTGATCTTGTCCGTAGTTGGACCCTGTCTTATAGATGTTTGAATAAATGTTGTATGACTTGTAATTTAGCATGTGGCAAGTGTAAGCCAACTCATATACTCACCTCTTCTTAAATGTATGTGCAATGAATTTTGTACTTGCTAAACGTCAAGATGCGTCTCTATCCATATTAAGGCCTCGTCCGCAAATACAGATAGTGTCGCATCTTGAACATTACACACATGGACAACCTTCACGTGCAACTAGGAACGCTATAAGAAGGGTTGCGAAAGGAGTAACATAGCCAAACAATGGTTTGCTGGGATGTGGAAGGTTAGAGGATTATCATGGCATTTTTGGAGGCTTGACAGGCAAGTGGCAGGAAGCGAGACATAGTGATAGAAATGAGACAACTAGCATGGCAATGATAGTAGTTGTATTTAGGGAAATGGTCATGTTGCCTGACATCCCGCTTGGAAGAAGAACAAATCCGTGAAGTAGATGAACGAGACATAGTCGAACGAATCCTTGCACATAATTTTTTTTGGAACTCTATCGAGTAGAAGCAATCCAGAAACAAACAAATGACATGGTAAACACCACAACATATTCATGACATGATGCTCAATCAAATATGATGCACGTTCATTTAATTTTGCATGACATGACAAAGCACAACAATCAACTTCTATACATTAAGTGAAGCTCAATATGCAACGAGTTGCATAGTGATGAAACTCCATATTTGAATTACTTAGTTCACTCCCATTTAGGTACACAACAATATTAAATTTTATTAAGCATGGCAAGATGTGGAGCATGAATTAACTATATATCTAGGCATTTTAAATGAGGTCGGAAGCAACTTATAGTATTTCCAAAACGACCCCATATGCCAATTTTGAAATTTGTTCAGACCTGACTAAACATATTTTATAATTATTAAACTCGGGAAAAGATGCACCATGTGATTCTACACGTCATTATAAGCGATTTACATATATAGATCATTTAAAACGGAGCTACAGCCTAAAAAATATGACCAACACAAGATAATATGCCATGAGTGCAAAATGCTTGCGAACAACACCCGCAAACATTTTAAATCATGGATGCAACAAGATATTATTAAACTACATGAAATTGTAGGCAAGTTTCATATATGGCATGTTCAAAACGGAGCAACTGTTCAACAATAATATCCAACACAAGTTATAGTGATAATCTATCAAAAACAACAACATGGCATTTTGCACACCTCAAAACAACAAGCTACATGAATCTAAAATGCACAAACAAGACATGGGGCAGTAGTTTACATGATGCATAATAATTCATCTCACATGAGCAAATTGTTTAGAAGCATGGATAAATAGGAAATGAGCTCACAAGATGGCTACTTGAACAAAGTTTAAGACTTAGTGAAAACAACAGGTTTTAACAGAGCAGTTCTATTTTGAAGGCATATTGGCAGCAACAAAAGCATATGCTATAGGACTTATCATGGCATGAAAATCTACAACATGATAGTGGTAATGATGCACTACAAATAACTCCACATGTGCATCATGAAAATATGCACAAAAACATGGCTAGCATCAACACAACATGGCAATCTCAAGATAACATATTCTCAGACTTAGTGAAAATACCATGGTGCAAGAGCAATAGGTAACATATTGGCATGTTTGACAACAGAAATATCTATGATGCAAATCCAATATACGGAAGACAATGACACAACATGATAGACCATAACATGCTTAACAAAACACTCCATGGTTGCAACACCAAAAGAGTTGTAGATCAATGGAAATTCACATGGCAAAACAACAACAAAATATAAAGTTTCAGACTTCGAATTATTTTGGCATCTCAAAACAATAACATTGAGTAAGCATGTTCACATGATGAAAACTACAGCTAAACATAAAATACATGGCATGGCAAACATACTACCAACAAGTAGACATGGCATGCTACAACTTACTCCATTGGCACGAGTTCACAATAGTCATGGATTACTTAGTACGTGCTTCGCAAAAAGGAACTTGTCGTTAAGGGATTAACAATTTTAACATGATGGCTACTTTAGAGCAACATATTGACATGCTAATGACGATTTATATGGCAAGCAGAGGCATGGCATCAAAGTAAACATATCATAGAGCAATACTCATGAAGGAACCACACGCAAAAGACCTAAAAATATGATGTAATCTTCCATGGAAGCTTGAATAAAATATCAGTTTTGATGATTACGATAACATGCACTTTTGCAACATAGATATGAGCAAGCAAATGAATACTAATGCACATTCAAAGTAAACCATCATGTGGAGCATGTTGAGTAGATGATTTTTCATATCTTGATCATTTACATAAGATGCACATGCACAAAGTTACAAGCCCCACAAAATGCATATATGTTTAAAACTGCAGACAAAAAGACTAAGTGAAATATGACTACATCCACACTGAGTGCTATAGAGCCTAAACGATGAACGAACCCAGGATAAGGCGGGACTGCACACCCACGGGTCTTGGGCATACCTGGCCAAACAGGCCGGCCCGGCCCGGCACGGCCCGGCCCGCCGTAATCGTGCCACGCACGTCATGGCCCGCCTGGGCCCGATTAATATACGGGCCGTGCCGTGCCGGCCCGCGTGCCAGCCTCCCAGGCCCAAGCACGGCAGGCATGCCTAATCGGGCCGACCCGTGGCAGGCTAGGCCCACGGCACGCTGGCTATTTTATTTAAAAAAAGGAAAAAAAATCAGGACCCCCTCCCTTTCCCGCGCCCTCCCCTCCCTTTCCCGCGCTCCCGCGCTCCCACCTCCCTTTCCCACTCTCGTGTGCCTTTCCAGCGCATCCCTCCCGCCCAGCCGCCCCTACGCGCTGCGCCCCCGCTCCCGCTGACCGCGCCCCCGCCAGCCAGATCTGTCGATACCAAACGTGCCCCCCGCCGCCCCGCCTCGCTCCCTCCTAATCGTGCCGAGCCGTGCCGGCACGCGGGCTCGGGGTGGCAGCCCGGGCACGGCCCATGGCGTGCTCGTGCCTGGCCCAGGCACGATTAGGCCGTGCCGGGCCCGACCCGTGTCGTGCCTGGCGTGTGGGCCGTCAGGCCGGCCCGCGTGGCACTACCCGTTTGGCCATGTTTGGTCCTGGGACGGAACTAGGCGATGTGCTGGTGGGCCGGCCGGCGGCCCACCTTGCGGGTCAACGCGGCCATGCACGCGAGAAAATCAAGCAGTGGCGCCGCCGGCGAACAAGGTTGACAGCAAGGCGGGAGGAGGGAATGACGCAACTGGATGGCACCGACAGGATGCGGGGGCGCGGATCTAGCGACTATGCTGCCGGGGCGGCACAATCCGGGTGTTCCCATCGGTCTTGGCAACCACGAGACCATGGGGCAGTCAACGGGCACGGACCCGATGGGCGATGGTCTAACATTGGCGGGTGGAGCGACGGTCGACGTTGGTGGCCCTGGTCGCCGACGGCAAGGCAACAAGGCGGCGGGCGCGATCGGCGACGTGCGCGGAAAGGCAGCTGGAGGTCCGGCGGCTGTGGATCCGGTCGCCGGGGCGGGGCGGAGGAGATTCGCGCAACAACAACAACGTGATGCAGCGGCGGGGCTCGAGGCGTGCACGACACAGATGCCGCGCACGAGTGATGTGCTGGTGGTGGCAGGATCCGATGAACTCCGATGAGCGGCGTCCTCCAGCGAGGGGCCACAACACCGATGTTGTTCCTCGGCGGCATAGCTGGGGGTGGGGTAGCTCGACTGCGGGCAACGTGGGCTGCTCTTGGGCCCGTTTCGGCATGAGGCGGGCCTTCTACGGGCCTCGGCAGGCCATGGACGGGTGGGAGGCTACGCGGGGATAGGTGACGCGCTCCCATTGGTGGGCACCGGTGGCGGCGGGCGGCTAGGGCACCGACAAGTTGCGGCGAGGGTGTGGCGGGCCCGGAATTTGAGGAGGTAGTGGCAGCTAGAGGTAGGTGGAGGGTTAGGGCTAGGGTCTTGTACATTATAGGTACGGGTAGGTGTTTATATAGGGAAGGGCTAGGGTTAGAGGGGTTTTAGCCTGATTCGAGTCGTTCAAACTCGACCGAACGGCTCCGGTCGCGGGGTTTGATAGGTGGCTAGGTTGGGCTGTGTATAGGGGTTAGGCCAAGAAGAGAGGGAGGTTTGCGGCCCATCACATGTTTTAGAAAACAAAAAACGTCCGATAATAAACCGACTATAATGTCACTATAGGTTTAACGGTTCAGGTATGAACGGACTACGCATGCGACGAAATTTGACAAGCGGTCTACCTACACTATATTAAGATCGCATGCCAACTTTCGACCCGTTCCGAGAATATTTTCATGCACTTTTAAAATCAATATTTTAATGATATCGCGTGTGCTTGGTTGGTCTTGAAACGGTCAACGACGAGAACGGAGGGAATCGACAACTATGGATGGATGGAAGTTTTTTGAAAAATGATGGCCACGGAGTGTCGATGCTATGTAGATGATGTTGATTCGTCTCCATCGTATCTACTTTTTCTAATGCTTTTGCTCTTATTTTGAGCTCTAATTTGCATGATTTGAATGAAACTAACCCGGATTGACGTTGTTTTCATTAGAACTACCATGGTGTTGTTTTTGTGCAGAAATGAAAGTTCTCGGAATGGAACAAAACTTTTTGGAGATTTTTTATGGGATAAAATAGAAATACAGGAACCAAGAATCACCGGAGGGGAGGCCCCAGGCTCCCACTAGGCACCACGACGCGCCACCCCCTCACGCGACGTGATGGCTAGTGGGGCCCGTGGGGCTCGGCTGACCCTAACTCAACAATATAAAATATTACTTTTCGAGAAGAAAAATAGGAGAGGAATTTTCCTCGTGTTGCACGATACGGAGCGGCTGCCACCTCGTGTTCTTCTTTGGGAGGCCCAATATGGAGTCCGTTTGGGGCTCCGTAGAGGGGAATCTTTGATCTTCGTCATCACCAACCCTCCTTCATCGCCAATTCCATGATCCTCTCCACCGGGAGTTAGTGATCCCTTTGTAGGCTTGTTGGTCAGTGAGGAGCTGGATTAGATTCATCATGTAATCGAGTTAGTTTTCTTAGGGCTTGATCCCTAGTATCCACTATGTTCGGAGATTGAAGTTGCTATGACTTTTCTATGCTTAATGCTTGTCACCACGACCCGAGTGCCATGATTTCAGATCTGAATCGTTTATGTTTTCACCATTATATCTATGTTCTGGATCCGATCTTGCAAGCAATATGGACCTACTATGTGTTATGATCCACATACCCCAAAGTGATAATAATTGGGATTCTTACTAGTGATTACCGTAGTAGAGGAGTTCTTGTATTTAGTATGTGTTAATGCTTTTGTTCCGGATCTCTATTAAAGATGAGGCCTTAGTATCTCTTAGTTTCCCTATGGACCCCGCTGCCATGGGAGGGTAGGACAAAAGATGCCATGCAAGTTCTTTTTCATAAGCATGTATGACTATTTACAGAATACATGCCTACAATATATCGATGAATGGGAGCTAGTTCTGTGTCGCCCTATGTTATGACTGATACATGATGAATATTATCCAGCAATATTACCGATCCAGTGCCTACGAGTTTTCCACATATTGTTCTTGCTAAGTTACTATTGTTGCTACTTCTGTTACAACTGCTACAAAACTGCTATCATTGTTACCATTATTGTTGTTACTGTTACCCGTGCTGTAAAAACTATCATATTACCATGGTACTGATCACTATGCTCTAGATAATAAATCTCCAAGTGTGGTTGAATTGACAACTCAGCTGCTAATACCTACAAATATTCTTTGGCACCCCTTGTGTCGAATCTATAAATTTGGGTTGAAAACTCAACCCTAAAAAATTATTGTGATCCCATATACTTTGGGTTATCAAGAATGTTTTCTAGTGTCGTTGCCGGGGAGCATAGCTATATTTGCTGAGTCACTTGGGATATCTATTTATTGATCACTATGAAGAATGTGAGATATCCAAAAACTAATAATGTTCCCTCTAAGACGTGGGGAGGTAAGCAACTGCCATCTAGCTCTGCACTTGATTCACCTTCTGTTTTGAATGGACTTGCAACACCACCACCACATGTTATCAATCCTGATATGTCACAAGTTATAGATGATGCTACCTTTGCTATGAATGATGCTAATGGTGATGCTAGTACCTTGCTTGCTGATACTGTGCCACTAGGTGGATTTCTTGATGAACAACTTGCTAGATCTAAAGAAATGGAGCATGTTGAAACGATGAAATCTTTGAAACTAGAGACATTCAAATACCTTTTAGACATGGCTATCCTAGAATTGAAATGCCTGAAATACCTGAAGGTTATGTTATGGATGAAGAAATAGCTAGAGATTTTCTTGCTTGTGAGGATAGAGAAGATCTTAAGAAACTACTATGCAAGTTGAAAGAAAAATTCATGAATGCTAGAATGAAATATGATCCTGAGTTTGCTACTTCACCTATGTTTTTTAACGACAAGGATTATGAATTCTCTGTCGACCCAAAATCTAATCCTTTTCATGGATATGAAAATGAAACTGTTTTGGCACATCTCACTAAGTTAAATGATATAGTGTCACACCCTGTTTTTCTACCACATTCTTTGTAATGCAAAAAATTTGAGCTTGTTAAAACTTTTTCAAAACTAATGATGTGAATGCCATGATTGTCATTGTATGCTTGTGTGTGTGATCATGTGATGATAAAAACCCCATTTCACAATATTGAATTATTTCTAAAAACCATTACTTGTTTCTGATCAAGGTAAAAACCCTACTTTGAGTTGCACTACATACCCTTGATGGCAAGAAGTGTTTCTACCCAAAGTTGGTGATCTGATTTTAACTTATCTTTATATTAGAAAACCACAATAATAATTATTTTTATAATTGTTTTCGTAATTTAATTGCATGTCCATTTCCGAGGCGAGAATTGGTATTCCTACATGGGAAAATACTTTTCTGCCTTAGAAAAATCTGATTAAATTTAGAGATGATGAGAAGGACATATATTTTCCATACATAAGATTTTAAACCCTATGTGTATTATAATTATTTGAATAAAACCCTCAAAACCTTTTCTGTCTGTTTTGACCTTTTGAAATATTTCCAAAAGAAATATTCTCAATAAAATCCTAGAAAATTCCAGTGGTATCCCTAAGCCGTATTGGGTGTCCACATAAAGTTTCACCTTGATCCAAGGTGATTAAGGACCCCAAATAACCCTAAAACCCCTTCTTTCTAGATTGAAGTTAGAGCAACTCTACATAGCAAAGTTTGTCCAATGATGTTGAAACTTTGCAGGAGTGCCTAATACCTCAAATGAGGGTTCCATACCAAAAATGGGATTTGTGGGACTTAGTTTGCCCACACTCTGTTTGGAAGGGACAAACCTAGTCATATAGAGGTGTTTTCAAGTTTACAAAGCTAAACTTGTCCAATGGAGCTCAATCTTGGTGAAACCCCATGTTTTAGCACCAAACCCTAACCTGTTAAGTTGCAGAACCAGTGGTAGGGTGCAACCCCCTCAAACCACTGTCGAGCACCTTCTAACAGATTGGAAAAAGCCCTCTTAGCCACAACTAAACCCAACCCCTTCACTCCAAACTCATAGATTAGGTGGCCAGTATCTATGCCTAACCCCAGTCAACTGGCCCCTCACTGGTTCAAAGTGGAAAGGCCAAAAACTCCAATTTAAGCTTCGGTTCAAAGCTGACAGCACCCGTATTTCTTGTCTCCCTTGACCAGCCGAAGCTCCCACGAGACCCAAACGGCTAGCCACACTCCCAGTCAGTGCTAGGACATGCTAGACGCGTCCAAAGTGCCTCAGAGCGCGCCAGCATGCTGTGGCATGCCAAAACTGCGCTCTGGGCACGCTACAGGAATCCGCCGAGGTGGGGGCAACGCTCTTGGCCAGTTCCAGCCTCCTCCGAGGTGTCCAACCTCTTCCCCGACAACCCCTCTGCATCGAGCAACCCTCAGGGCCCCTCCTCTCCCGCGCTAGAGCTCGTGGGACGCGTGTCCGCGCGCACCAGAACATGCCAAGGTTGTGCGGCTACGGAGGCTCGACTCCTCTCTCTCTCCCTCTGTTGCAGATGGTTCTGGTAGTCCAAAACCACGTCCCGAGACCGTGGTTTCGACCCCAGCTCCTCCCTGCACCCCCATGCGCGCCACGGTGAGTTACCGGTGCTCCCGAATCGGCTCACCGTCGCGGGCCTATTTATAGCCCCCCTCGCTGCTGCACCCCTGAGATAGCTTCACCATGACCACTAGCACCTCCCTAGCCACCCCAGCAAACCAGCAGAGCCCCGATGCTCGAGATCGACCGAGGCCCCTCCGCCTCGGAGCTCCGGTCGATCTCCGACTACACGACGGCTCCTCTGTCCCTCGACCCACCAAACTGATCCCCTCAACCCAGGAAGCTTTCCCCCAACTCGCCCGAGCATTTCCGTGCCCTAGCTACCTCCTCGACCACTTCCCGAAACTCCTCCACCGCGGCCTTCTCGTCACCGGTGAACCCTTGCCTCTCCGACGTTGTTCCGACCACCAGCAGGTAGGCGACATCATGCTGAGCCCATTTCTGTCCTCGTTGGGGCTTGAGAACGTCGGCAGCATCGCCGGCTTGCTCCTCCTCCTCTCTGGCCAGAGGTAGGAGACGACCCGACAGGTGTGCCCCACCTGTCGGTGGCCCAGCGTCCTCCCCCGCGCTGCCCGCACCGCTGACTGCAGGGCCCAGCATGTCAAGTTCAAAGATGACGGCGCGCGCGTGGGCAGGCTGTCGGCTGGCCTTGGGCCGACCCAGTTCCAAGCCGAGCCAAGCCAGGGACTTAGCCCGTTTTGTTTTATTTTAAAAAATCTGATTTCTAAAATTTTTATAAAAACATTTAACCAGTGTAAAAATATTATTTTTCCACTGTTATTCTTCTAAAAATATGTAGTATTTAATGAGATGATTGGATGACTTTTTCAAACAACTATTCTGTTTGCAATATTAAATAGGACTAAATTGGAATAGTTTTGCTTCTGTTTGGTTAATTTAAAAAATGTTCCTTCACGAAAAGTTGAGGCAAATATTTTTCAAAAAGATAACTTAAATTTATGAGTAATAAAGAACATTTTCAAAATACCTTAGTGATCTGTTTCTGAGTGAGCTATTTCTCATTTAATCTTTTATCGACGATAGAAAATCCGTGTGACGAGGGAATGAGAGCGGAAGACCTCGAAGACCCCGGATACCTAGCTGACCAAGGCAAGCAGCCCTTTGACTATGACTAAGCATATGTTATATTGCATGCTAAGATAGCAAGTATTTCCATTGCATATGATCATAAGTGCCGGTAAATCATTTGATATGATGTTACCGATGGCTCCTCCGGGGCACATGCATTAAGCTTGATCCTACCTTTTGAGGATCACACTATTATCATGTTGACAAGTAATGCTAGAATTAATAGCATGAGCATGTTGTTGGTATAAATCAAATATTTATGAAAACCCTGTCGGGTGCCACTAATGCCCGAGGGTGATGATGAGTTAGGTGGCCACTTTTGGTGAAGTGGTGCACCCGGTATTTGTGTGAGTATGGTTTCGGAAATGGGATTAGATTTATGATGTGTCGACCATCCCAACCTTACCAGTACGACCCCGTTACCCCTTATGGGACGGGGCTATGTTGATTACTCTGGTCGGTGCTAGCAAAGTGCCACATTACTAGTGGCGGGAGTGATGTGTGGTCACTCTCATGATGGGGTCGTGCCAGGTAGGATGACTATGCCACTTTTATGAGTTCCACGCACACCGTTGGTCCCCACATGGTTGATACTGTCGAGAGTCGGTGCTCGTAAGACGTACAACATGTGGGCTGGGTACAAATCGAGTGGACCTCTTTGTCTAGTATCGTCAGGGGAAAGGCATTGATCGGGTACTTACCTCGGGTATGTTATATACCGCGAGTCGTGGATGACACGGAAGTTTCCCAGATCTCGTGGGTCCAGCGTACTACCTCTGCAGAGTGTAAAACTATTCGAATAGTCGTGTCCATGGTCAAGGACAGTTGGGTGGTGCTGCTTAAACTACGTCCAGTTATTTCCGCATAAACCAAGTGTGTGTGAGTGGTGCTAAACGTGAGTTATTATGAAAGCAACGATATGACCAAGTTTGGTGACTTGGCACATAGGGTGAACCCGGATGACTTAGCCCTCGACAGATATATTGATATTTGTAACCTGTTCTTCAAAAGTAATTCTTTAACTTGATGCATATTCATGATCATTCCACCATGATTAATTCCACCAAAGATGCATGTTATTGTTATCCTTCACTTTCATTGTTCATGTCATGGGCTGTTTGCGAGTACATTCAAAGTACTCATTTGCTTGCCACTGGTTATGTTATTGACCAGACATGGAAGGACCGGAGTTTGGAGATGAGTACGTCTTTGGAGACGCCCCTGTGAACTAGGACGCTTCCGAGTCAGAATACCTGTCGGTGTAGGCTTGATGGCATGGGCACCCGCTTAGCCCCTATGTTTTCCGCTATTAGTTTTATCAGTATGATTTGGCCTTAGGCCCAACCTTGTGAACTTGACCATTCGGTCATGTCATGTAATAGTTCGGTACTCAGATGTAAGACTCTTATTATTTCAGTATCTTTGTATTCGGTGAGCATTGATCTCTGGGATCACTGAGCACAATCATTCAACGATCTCTAGTTGTAAGTCGGGGTCTCCACAGAGCTGGTATCAGAGCCATCCTCACTATAGGAAGCCTTAGGTTGCATGGACGATAGCCAAGACGACTAGTGCACATAGACCTTAAACTGAGATTCTGCACCCACTAAAAACTTTCTAACCCTCTCCTCTACATATTGTAGACCACCGTACCTGAGATGCTTCTGGAGACGGGCTTTCCTCTACTTTTGAGTGATAGCCTCGAGAAGTGCCAAGTACGCCGCACGCCCATCTTCCTCTACCACAAGCACTGGGTCAACGCCAACACTAAGGAATATCACGTGGACGTGATAGTGAAGGCTAATGACTCCCCGACTAGCTGGTTCTTTGAAGGACCACAGATGGAGGATCTGATGTTGGCAGTGGAGACTGCAGCACGAGAGGCGCTCGTGCGACTCTGCGACATCCTTCCTGAGATGGCCGAAGAGCCAGCTACTCGTCACCTACCGTTCGTAAAGAACGGGGTACACGGGAGTTGGACACTCAACCCATCTTCCGAGGACGGGAGGCCACTGAGGTTTCAGACCTACTTCAGTCTCTCCTCCGACACTTTGATGCACCTTTTGATCAAGGAGTCAACTAAGATTCGTCGAGAGCTGCATCAAGTCAAGGATCTGCTTTGCACGGAGAAGATGAAGAACCGCAAGGTGAAAAAGGAAGGAGCACCCGAAGGACCACCTGGTATCGCTTTCCGAGGAGGAATACCATCGCTTCAGGCCATTCCTCTTCACAGTCGGAGCCTGACTACGGAAGAGTACACCAAACTCTTCGCTACCTCACCAACCAAGAGACGTCGTGATGGTCCACTTCATTCTCCTACCCCTTCAAAGAAGGGAAGCACTGATGAAGATGAAGAAGAATACGAAGATCCCGCAGAACCCGCTTATGAGACTGCACAGTCGCCCGCTTAGCATTAGTGACATAGGCAATTAGGAATTACTCCCTGAGCGTAGGAGTTCATGTATCGGATCAGTGAACCACTAGTGTTGTGTAAGCATGATGCAAGTCGCATTATCCCTTAGGCAGCTTGTGAGCGACTACATCGCCTGTTTTAATCTAATGCATTAGCTCTTTCAAAAACCTTTGGTTTAAAATTTTGCACTAGCACAAAACCAAACCCCCTCTTTACTAGAGCATCATCCCTTATGATTCCGCCAGTGCGGAAAATTGACCTGTCTACTCCCCTGACAGGATGGTGAATGCTACTCGCAACAGCACCTTCGGCAACCCCGACTCTGCCTCTTCAGGTCAGCAGCAGGGAACCGGAGGGGAAGCTCAAGTTGGAGGTCACCACGAGCAGCAAGACGATGTTCCACCGCCACCGCCTCCTCCCGAAAGCTTGACTATGGCTTAGTTCCTTCAAGCTCTTCGAGAGGAACGTAAAGCCAACAATGCCGCTATTCAGGAGCTGGCTCAAACCTTGCTGAACAACACGCCGCAGAATGGGAATGGCAATGGTCTGTGTACTCTCTCTGAGTTCATGCGAACTACCCACCCATATTCACGGAGATGACTGAACCATTGGATGCTGATGACTAGATCCATACCATCGAAGACCTCCTCGCGCTGGTCAAATGTACTGATGATCATGAGAAGGTCCTCTATGCTTCTCACTGTCTCAGTGGCACAGCCAGAGCTTGGTGGGATGGATTTCAGATCATGCGAGCAGGGCAAGTCATCACTTGTGCTGTGTTCAAAGATGGATTCTGCGCTGCTCACATTCCTCCTGGAATGATGACCATTAAGAAGCGGGAATTCCGAGCCTTAAGGCAAGGCAGTGGATCCGTTAAGGAGTATTTGCAGAAGTTCAACCTCCTGTCAAGATACGCACCTGAAGACGTCAACACTAAGGCCGCCAAAGTGGAACGCTTTATGGAAGGACTACAACAGTCACTCCAGTATCAACTGGTTGTTTGTGAATGCCGGACCTTTAGCAATTTGGTTAATAAGGCCCTTATGATGGAAGACAAGCGTCGTGCTATGGACGACACCCGTAAGCGCAAGGTAATGGGTAGTGGAGGACCGAGTAACACGAAGCCACGCCCATGGCAGTCAGCTCCAGCAAGACCCAATTATCAGCAGCAGCAGTACAAGTATTTGACATTTCGCTAAAACTACCAGCCTCAGCAGCAAGTCAGCACCAAGCCAGCAATCAATCCGCCGAACAATAGTGGAGTCAAGACCAATCTTCCTGCACAAGTTATCTGTTTTGGATGTGGGCAAACATGGCACTATTCTAGACAGTGTCCCAATAAGAAGCCCGACGCACCGCACCCCAATGCGCCAAATCCAGGCCAAGGAGCACCAAGAAGGAATCAGGCTCCCCGCAATCAGCAGTATCATAAAAAGGGACGGATTAATCATATTTCCGTAGAAGAGACGCAGGAAGACCCGAACTGCATTCTGGTTACGTTCCTCGTCAACTCTACCCCAACAACATTATTGTTTGATTATGGTGCTTCACATTCTTTTGTTACACAAAGATTTGCGAAAAATGTGGTTTAAAAGCTACCGTGCTTCGCGGGCATATGGCAGTCCAAACCCCGGGAGCAGTATTGAGGACCAACCTAGGATGTAGGAAGGTCAGGATAGTTATCAATGGGACGAGGTTCTCAGCGGATCTCATTGTGCTTAAGTCGCAAGGCCTAGAAGTAATTCTCGGCATGGATTGGTTGGCCAAGCATCAAAGCATCTTGGACTGTGCCAACAGGGCCATTACCATGACAAGCGACTAAGGGGTCAAAGTCAAGTATGTCTCTGAGCTAGTACTCGCTCGAGTACCACGTGTTAACAGCCTGTCAGAGGTAGAACTCGATGAAGTGCCAATAGTCGGTGAGTACCCGGACGTATTTCCTGATGAGCTATCGGGAATGCCTCCTGACTGAGACATTGAGTTCATCATTGAGCTCATGCCTGGATCAAGGCCTATCTATAAGAAGCCTTACAGGATGGGATCCGAAGAGCTGGCAGAATTGAAGAAGCAGCTGGATGAGCAACTCAAGAAAGGATTTATTCGTCCCAGTGCGTCCCCTTGGGGATCACCTGTTCTTTTCGTGTCCAAGAAGGATGGAACCATCAGACTCTGTGTCGATTACCATTCTCACAATGAGGTTACGATTAAGAACAAGTATCCACTCCCCAAGATTGAAGACTTGTTTGATCAGCTAAATGGAGCTAAGGTATTCTCCAAGATCGACCTCCGATCTGGATACTACCAACTGAAGATCTGACCCGTATACATACCCAAGACTGCGTTCGTGACCGGGTACGGTCTGTACGAATGCACTGTCATGTCTTTTGGGTTAACTGATGCCCCAACTTACTTCATGTACCTCATGAACAACATATTCATGGAATACCTGGACAAGTTTGTCATCGTATTCATCGATGACATATTAATCTTTTCCAAGTCCAAAGAAGAGCACGAGCAACACTTGAGGTTAGTGATGGAGAAGCTTCGGGAGCACCAACTTTATGCCAAGTTCAGCAAGTGCCAATTTTGGCTAAACGAAGTTGGATTCTTGGGTCATACCATGACAGCAAGTGGATTGGCAGTTGATCCCTCCAAGATTACTACGGTAACCAACTGGGAATCACCAATTGATGTGAGGGAAGCTAGGAGTTTTCTCGGACTCGCGGGATATTACCGCAAGTTTGTAGAAGGATTCTCCCGCATTGCTCGACCTATGAGTCAACTCTTGAAGAAGGGCAAGAAGTTCGAATGGACGGCGAAGTGCGAAGAAATCTTCCAAGAGTTGAAGAAGAGATTAACCACCGCCCTGGTATTGGCCACTCCAGATATCAGCAAGGAGTTTGTGATATATTGTGATGCCTCCAGGACCGGGCTCGGTGGGGTTCTAATGCAGGATGGCAGAGTTGTGGTGTATCTGTCACGACAACTGCGCCCATGTTCTCGAATTGGCAGTAGTAGTGCATGCCCTAAAGACATGGCGACACTACCTTCTGGGGAAGCAATGTGAAATATACACCGACCACAAAAGTCTGAAGTATATCTTCACCCAGAGGGAATTGAATATGAGGCAACGAAGATGGTTGGAGTTAATCAAAGACTACGACCTCAACATTGAATATCACCTCGGTAAGGCCAATGTAGTGGCTGATGCCTTAAGCCGGAAGGTCAGCACCTTGAACGTTATGCTCAAGGAAAGGCAACCTGCCTTTTATGAGGAATTGGAGAACTTCGGATTGGAGCTAGTAGAATCAGGATTCCTAGCTAACCTCGAAGGCAAACCAACTCTGGAGGATGAGATCAAGGAGGCCCAGAAGGGCAATAAGAGCATTGAAGGCATCAAGAAGAAGATTCAAGAAGGCAAGGCCCCAGGATTCTCGATGGATGAACAAGGAGTAGCGTGGTTTGGGAAACGTATATGCGTACCCAACAAGGCCGAACTCAAGGACTTGATCCTACAGGAAGCACATGATACACCCTACTCTATTCACCCCGGAGGTACCAAGATGTATCAAGATCTCTTAGAAAGATTCTGGTGGCATGGCATGAAGAGGGAGATAGCATCTTATGTTGCCAAGTGCGACGTATGCCAGCGAGTCAAAGTTGAGCATCAGCGACCCGCTGGATTGCTACAACCACTCCAAGTGCCAGAATGGAAGTGGGACAAAGTCGACATGGATTTCATCACTGGATTGCCCAGGTGCAGCAAAGGGCACAACTCCATATGGGTCATTGTTGATCACCTGACTAAGGTGGCCCATTTCATTCCGATCAACACTATGTACGATGGAAACCAATTGGCCAGTCTATATATCCATCGTATTGTGAGCCTTCACGGAGTTCCCAAGGAGATTGTATCTGACCGAGGCACGCAGTTCACCTCAAGATTTTGGAAGAAGTTTCAAGAAGCCCTTGGAACCAAGCTCTCTTTCAGCACCGCTTTCCACCCACAAACGGGCGGACAAACGGAAAGAGTGAATCAGATACTCGAAGATATGCTTCGCGCTTGTGTCTTGGCACATGGTGCCAAATGGGAAGACTGTCTGCCGTTTGCTGAGTTTTCATACAACAACAACTACTAGTCCAGTCACCAAATGGACCGATTTGAAGTGTTGTACGGACAAAAGTGCCGCACCCCGTTCAACTGGTCCGAAACCGGAGAAGGGCTGATTTTTGGGACAAAAGTTTTGCACAAGGGAGAAGAGAAGGTGCAACTTGTCCGAGAGATTCTAAAGGCAGCCAAATCACGACAAAATAGCTATGCGGATTCTCGCCGCAGGGATGTGGAGTTCATTACCGGAGACCAGGTGTACCTCAATGTCACACCTCTCAAGGGAACCAAACGTTTCCATGTTAAAGGGAAACTCGCTCCAAGGTTCATTGGACCTTTTAAGATCATGGGAAGGCATGGAGAAGTTGCTTATTAGTTGGATCTACCCCCGGAACTTTCGGGTGTCCACAACGTATTTCATGTGTCGTAGCTCTGGAAGTGTCTTGAAGCTCCAAACCGTTCCAATCCTTACAAGGACATTGACCATCCGGCCATCGACCTTCAGCCGGATCTCACTTACCGTGAGAAGCCGATCCGCATTCTGGATGAAGCTGAGAGTTGCACGAGAAGCCACACCATCAAGTATTTCAAGGTTCAGTGGAGCAACCACACCGAAGCTCAAGCAACACGGGAGCGTGAAGACTATCTCCGATCTGAGTTTCGGGACCTTTTTAGCACCTAGCTTAGGCCGAGATTGTTGTAAGGGGGATAGGTCTGTGTAATGCAAAAATCTGAGCTTGTTAAAACTTTTTCAAAACTAACTATGTGAATGCCATGATTGTCATTGTGTGCTTGTGTGTGTGATCATGTGATGATAAAAACCCCATTTCACAATATTGAATTATTTCTAAAAACCCTTACTTGTTTCTGATCAAGGTAAAAACCCTACTTTGAGTTGCACTACATGCCCTTGATGGCAAGAAGTGTTTCTACCCAAAGTTGGTGATCTGATTTTATCTTATATTTATATTTCAAAACCACAAAAATAATTATTTTTATAGCTGTTTTCCTAATTTAATTGCATGTCCATTTTTGAGGCCAGAATTGGTATTCCTACATGGGAAAATACTTTTCTGCCTTAGAAAAATCTGATTAAATTTGGAGATGACCAGAAGGACATATATTTTCCATACATCATATTTTAAACCCTATTTATATTATAATTATTTGAATAAAACACTGAAAACCATTTCTGTCTGTTTTGACCTTTTGAAATATTTCCAAAAGAAATATTCTCAATAAAATCCTAGAAAATTCGAGTGGTATCCCTAAGCCGTATTTGGTGTCCACATAAAGTTTTACCTTTATCGAAGGTGATTAAGGACCCCAAATAACCCTAAAACCCCTTCTGGCCAGATTGAAGTTAGAGCAACTCTACATAGCAAAGTTTGTCCAATGATGCTGAAACTTTGCAGGAGTGCCTAATACCTCAAATGAGGGTTCCACACCAAAAATGGGATTTGTGGGACTTAGTTTACCCACACTCTCTTTGGAAGGGACATATCTGGTCATATAGAGGTGTTTTCAAGTTTACAAAGCTAAACTTGTCCAATGGAGCTCAAACTTGGTGAAACCCCATGTTTTAGCACCAAACCAAAACCTGTTAAGTTGCAGCACGAGTGGTGGGGTGCAACCCCCTCAAACCATTGTCGAGCACCATCTGACAGATGGGAAAAAGCCCTCTTAGCCACAGCTAAACCCAACCCCTTCGCTCCAAACTCATACATTAGGTGGCCAGTATCTATGCCTAACCCCAGTCAACTGGCTCCTCACTGGTTGAAAGTGGAAAGGCCAAAACCCCAATTTAAGATTCAGTTCAAAGCTGACAGCACCAGTATTTCCTGTCTCCCTTGACCAGCCGAAGCTCCCACGAGACCCAAACGGCTAGCCACATTCACAGCAAGTGCCAGGGCATGCTAGACGCGTCCAAAGTGCCTCAGAGCGCACCAGCATGCCGTGGCATACCAAAACTGCGCTCTGGGCGTGCTACAGGAACCGGCCGAGGTGGGGGCGACGCTCTCGACCAGTTCCATCCTCCCTAGAGGTGTCCAACCTCTTGCCCGACAAGCCCTCTGCGTCGAGCAACCCTCAGGGCCACTTCTCTCCCACTCTAGAGCTCGTGCGGCACGTGTCCGCGTGCACCAGAACCGGCCAAGGTTGCGCGGCCACGGAGGCTCGACTCCTCTCTCTCTCCCTCTGTTGCAGATGGTTCTGGTAGTCCAAAACCACGTCCTGAGATCGTGGTTTCCACCCCAGCTCCTCCCTGCACCCCCATGCACGCCACGGTGAGTCACCGGGCGCTCCCGAATCGGCTAACCGTCGCGGGCCTACTTATAGCCCTCCCCCTCACTCCTGCACCCCTCAGATAGCTTCACCATGACCACTAGCACCTCCCTAGCCACCCCCAGCAAACCAGCAGAGCCCTAGTGCTTGAGATCGACCGAGGCCCCTCCGCCTCGGAGTTCCGGTCGATCTCCGGCTACACGACGACTCCTGCGTCCCTCGACCCACCAAACTGATCCCCTCAACCCCAGGAAGCTTTCCCCCAACTCGCCCGAGCATTTCCGTGCCCTAGCTACCTCCTCAACCACCTCCCGAAACTCCTCTGCCGCGGCCTTCTCGTCGCCGACGAACCCTTGCGTCTCCGACGTTGTTCTGACCACTAGCAGGTAGGAGACGTCATGCTGAGCCCATTTCTGTCCTCGTTGGGGCTTGAGAACGTCGGCAGCATCGCCGGCGTTCTCCTCCTCCTCTCTGGCCATAGGTAGGAGACGACCCCAACAGGTGTGCCCCACCTGTCGGTGGCCGAGCCTCCTCCCCCGCGCTGCCCGCAGCCGCTGATCGTAGGGCACCGCATGTCAGGTTCAAACATGACGGCGGGCGCGCCTGTGCAGGCTGTCGGCTGGGCTTGGGCCGGCCCAGTTCCAGGCCGAGCCAGGCGAGGGACTTAGCCCGTTTTGTTTTATTTTTTAAAATCTGATTTCTAAGATTTTTATAAAAACATTTAACCAGTGTAAAAATATAATTTTTCCACTATTATACTTCTAAAAATATGTAGTATTTAATGAGATGATTGGTTGAATTTTTCAAACCACTATTCTGTTTACAATATTAAAAAGGACTAAATTGGCATAGTTTTGCTTTTGTTTGGTTAATTTTAAAAATGTTCCTTCATGAAAAGTTGAGGCAAATATTTTTCAAAAAAGATAACTTAGATTTATCATTAATAAATAACATTTTTAAAATAGCTTTGTGATCTGTTTCTGAGTGAGCTATTTCTTATTTATTCTTTTATCGACGATAGAAAATCTGTTTGACGAGGGAATCAGAGCGGAAGACCTCGAAGACCTCGGATACCTAGCTGACCAAGGCAAGCAGCCCTTTGACCATGACTGAGCATATGTTATATTGCATGTTAAGATAGCAAGTATTTCCGTTGCATATGATCATAAGTGCCGGTAAATCATTTGATATGATGTTACCGATGGCTCCTCCGGAGCACATGCATTAAGCTTGATCCTACCTTTTGAGGATCACGCTATTATCATGTTGACAAGTAATGCTAGAGTAAATAGCATGAGCATGTTGTTGGTATAAATCAAAGATATATGAAACCCCCGTGCCACTAATGCACGAGGGTGATGATGAGTTAGGTGGCTACTTTTGGTGAAGTGGTGCACCCGGTATTTGTGTGAGTATGGTTTCGGAAATGGGATTAGATTTATGATGTGTCGACCGTCCCAACCTTACAAGTACGACCATGTTACCCCTTATGGGACAGGGCTATGTTGATTACTCTGGTCGGTGCTAGCAAAGTGCCATATTACTAGTGGCGGGAGTGATGTGTGGTCACTCTCGTGATGGGGTCGTGCCAGGTAGGACGACTATGCCATTTTTATGAGTTCCAGGCACACCGTTGGTCCCCGCATGGTTGATACTGTCCAGAGTCAGTGCTCGTAAGATGTACAACATGTGGGATGGGTACCAATCGAGTGGACCTCTTTGTCATGTATCGTCAGGGTAAAGGCATTGATCGGGTACTTACCTCCGGTATGTTATATACCGCAAGTCATGGATGACACGGAAGTTTCCCGGATCTCGTGGGTCCAGCGTACTACCTCTGTAGAGTGTAAAACTATTCGAATAGCTGTGTCTACGGTCAGGGACAGTTGGGTGGTGCTGCTTAAACTACATCCACTTATTTCCGCATAAACCAAGTGTGTGTGAGTGGTCCTAAAAGTGAGTTATTATGAAAGCAACGAAATGACCAAGTTTGGTGACTTGGCATATAGGGTGAACCCGGATAGCTCATCCCTCGACAGATATATTGATATCTGTAACCTATTTTTCAAAAGTAATTCTTTAACTTGATGCATATTCATGATCATTCCACCATGATGAATTCCACCAAAGATGCATGTTATTGTTATCCTTCACTTTCATTGTTCATGTTATGGGCTGTTTGCGAGTACATTCAAAGTACTCATTGGCTTGCCACTGGTTATGTTATTGACCAGGCATGGAAGGACCAGAGTTTGAAGATGAGTACGTCTTTGGAGACGCTCCATACAAACTAGGACGCTTCCGAGTCAGAATGCCTGTCGCTGTAGGCTTGATGGCATGGGCACCCGCTTAGCCCCTATGTTTTCCGCTATTAGTTTTATCAGTATGATTTGGCCATAGGCCCAATCTTGTGAACTTGACTATTCGGTCATGTGATGTAATAATTTGGTACTCGGATGTAAGACTCTTATTATTTCTGTATCTATGCGTTCGGTGAGCATTGATCTCTGGGATCACTGAGCACGATCATTCGGCAATATCGACTTGTAAGTCGGGGTCCCCACATATAGCCACCATGTTTTCTCATGATGAGAAAATTCGCTACTACTATATTATCAAATTATTTCCATTCTCATTAAAGGTTGATGCTAAAACTTGGTACAACACTCTTTCTCTTGGTTGTGTGCGTAGTCCCAGGGATATGATTTATTACTTATCTGAAAATATTTCCCTCCTCATAAGAAACAAGCTCCCTTATAGGAAATGTTTAACTTTGTGCAAATTGAAGAAGAGAGTCTCCCACAAGCTTGGGGGCGGCTTTTCCAACTCTTATGCTTTGCGTGCTCATCCTCTTAAGAAGAATGAAATACTTGATATATTTTATAATGGACTAATCAATGCTTCTAGGGACCACCTAGATAGTTGTGTTGGTTGTTTTTTCATGGAACAAACTGTGGAACAAGCTGAGGAATTATTGACTAATATATTGAGGAATAATAATGGACACTTCTTGAACCGCCGCCTAAACCCACTCCGAAGAAGAGGGGTATCTTATTCCTTAGTCCCGAAACTATGCAAGAGGCAAAGAAATGTATGAAGGAAAAATACATTAAAGCTGAAGGTGTTAAGAATTTACCACCTATCGAAGAAATACATGGTCTCAAAACACCACCACAGGTGGTGGAGATAAATTAATTTTTAAAGTTTGATGAAGGTGACATCCCTTACAATAAACATCCTAGTCAATGCTTATACGAGTTTGATAATTATATTATAAAGCAAGATCATTTCAACTCCTATGTCATGAAACAATTGAAACAAAACTCTGATATGATTGCTCGCTTAAGTGACTTGTTATTTAGAATCACTGATGATGTAGGATGTGTAGGAGAACATGCTTATATGGTTCAAACCAACTAGAACATGTTGCTAAATCTCAAAGTGAGCTACTTCATGAAATGAATATTAATTTAGATGATCATGGTGATAGAGTAATGACTAGAGGAGGAACAATGACTCAAGATCCACTATATCCAGAAGGTCATCCTAAAAGAACTAAACAAGATTCACAAAGAATTAATATTGATGCACCTAGTCCTTCTAGGAAGAAAAATAAAAAAATGATAGGACCTTGCATACTTTTGGTGAACCTGAAGTAGAAAAACCTTCTGCTAATGCTAATGATATCTCTATCTGTGATGCTGAAACTCATTCTGGTAGTGAGCATTCACCTAGTGATAATGAAAATGATAATGGCGATGCTCAACCTAACAATGATAAATAATGAGATAATGATGTTGAGATAGAACCTGTCATTGATCTTGATAACCCACAACCTAAGAATAAACATTATGGTAAAAGAAATTTTGTTGCTAGAAAGCATGGCAAAGAAAGAGAGCCATGGAATTAGAAACCCATGCCTTATCCACCCAAACCAACTATGAAAAAGATGACGAAGAATTTGAACGCTTTCCTGAAATGCTTAGACTAGTCTTTCTGCATACTCGTTTAACAGGTCTTTTAAAATGTCCCCTTATGCTAAGTATATGAAAGACATCATCACTAATAGAAGAAAAATACCTGAAGCTGAAATCTCCACATGCTTGCTAATTACTATTTTAAGGATGGAGTACCTAAAAAACTAGGAGATCCGGGTATACCAACTATACCATGTTCCATCAAAAGAAACTATCTGAAAATTGCTTTATGTGATCTAGGAGGTGGTGTTAGTGTTATGCCTTTCTCTTTATAAAAGACACTTGACTTGAATAAACTCACACCTACTAAATTTCATTGCAAATGGCTGACAAATCAACTGCCATACCTATTAATATTTGTGAGGATGTACCCGCTGTTGTTGCAAATGTTACTATCTTGACAGACTTTGTTATACTTGATATGCCCGAGGACGACAACATGTCGATTATCCTTGGTAGACCTTTCTTATATATCGCATGGGCTCTTAATGATTGCAGTAAAATCAAAGTCACTTTTCATGTCAATGGTAAAGAACATACAGTGCATTTTTCGAGGAAATAATTCCAAGTGAATGGTGTTAATGTTATTAAAAAAATCTTCGACTATCACCAATGTAAGTTTTCAACAACCTCTACCTACTGCCAAAAATAAAATGACATACTTATTGTTGGGGATATGCACATCCCCATTGAGGTAACTTAGTGTTTTACGAAAATTCTTCGGGTTCATGCTAATTGGAAGTGGTTGTTAATAAGACTTGATCAACCTTGTTAATGAATCATTTTCAAGAGGCATGAGGTTGATGAATTCAGTAGGCACAACCTTCTGTACACTTTATTTTTCCTATTATTTTTAGTT
This sequence comes from Hordeum vulgare subsp. vulgare, assembly GCF_904849725.1. Lineage (NCBI taxonomy): Eukaryota > Viridiplantae > Streptophyta > Magnoliopsida > Poales > Poaceae > Hordeum > Hordeum vulgare. Next base: position 344,573,515 of record NC_058524.1, on the reverse strand, counting down.
AAATACAATAAATGCCATGATTATCCTGTTTTCTGAATTTTCTGTGCAATAAAAAGTGCCCAAAAATAAAAGTTCTCCAATTGACCTGAAATTTTCACATGATTTTTTCTGAATATTTGAGAATATGTGTCACTGAAAACATCACATGAGGGTGCCCTAGGTGTGCACTAGGCACCAGGGCGCGCCACCACCACTAGGCGCGCCCTAGTGAGTAGTGGGCCCCTAGGGGGTCCCCTCGCTTATTCCTTTAGCTCAGTTTGTCACTTATCTCGAGAGACAAAAATCCCTCTCTCTCTCTCTCTCTCTCGTGTTCTTTCTCTCAAACCCACGGATTTCGATCTCTTTCCTCGAAACTCCATTTCTGAAACTATTTTGGGGGATTGGTCTTCGGTATGTAACTCCCCCACTCCTCCAATTAGTTTTTGCTTTAGTGGTTTATCTTAGAAGTAATAAGCTACTATAGGTCCTGCTATAGATGAGCTTGCATGTTGAATTCTTGAATTTCCAAGTAGTTTGAATGCCTGTTTTAGGCTATAGGCATCCTTACGAGTAGTTGCTATCATTCTTGTGAAGTTTTGTAAACTTTACGTCCAAAATTTCAGAAATTCGTTCTTGCAAAATGAACCTCTTCAGGAGGAGTTCATCCAATAAGAATGCCAAGGGGGTTGTTGGTGAATCATGTGCTCGTGGACTCACCACCCCGCAATTGATGGAGGTCCGGCCGTGCGAATGGACCCACATTCCCCACAGAACAAGTCGGATTCCACTATGAGTTTGTGCAATTCATGGAAAATGCTGGTTTTACCAAGTTCATCGCCGATGAGTGTGACCAATACCATACCCTGTGAAATTCCTTTGTTCAAAATTTCTATTTTCTGAATAGGCATGATCCACCTTCAGTGCGGTTTAATTTATATGCTGAAATCCGCCAAATGCCACTTACTGAATTCTGTGAGACATGTTTAATTCCCTCTCACGGGGAGTTAAGAGAACCTAAGCCTACCGAGTTTGAGGACTTCCTGCTCATTTTAACGGTGGGTGAGGGAAAACGCGTGTCGAAAGCCACTGCCACTAGCCCGCAGTTTCCTTTGGTGCATTACTTTGCTTTATTTGTCATCAAGTGTTTAACTGCTAGGGAGCAGGGTAGTATACTTAGCACTCCTGACCTTGCCATTGTACACTGAGCTATCCATAATGATCACACCTTTAATTTGGGAGCTATTATTGCTAGTTGTTTACACACTAACAGATCCAAGGCTAAAATCCACGGTGGTATTTATGCCTCTCGCTTAGCGAAACACTTTAACATCCTTTTGTCATAATGACTATCTTTTACCACGAGTTTAACTAGACCACCAGTCTATGGTGGATCACCATTTTATTGATAGGGATGATTCCCTGGATAACGTTTGTTATAACTTGGTTTTTAGTGAGGTTACCCGTGATATTATTCCGTTGCCTGCACCTTCCTTGTTTGATTCTATTGCCAGGAAGGGACACATGATCATGCCTGAGGACATTATTGCCTACCGGAACGCCTAGACAACGACTGAGCAGGATCCCAAGGAGTAGGACTCTCTGGTGCCGCCTCCCAAATACTTCTACATGATGCCGGATGGCTACTACATGTGGTGATTACCAGGCTAGGCCGAAAGCCTAACCTTGGAGGAGTACGTGTCTCCACCAACTTTACATTTATGCTCACTTATTATAGTTATCGGTGTTCACACTCTTGTGTTATATTATCTATGTTAGATTTATTTTCTTGCTTTCTTCTTGTGTGTTTGAAAAACTTGCAGAAAACCCAAAAAGTTTTCTCATTTCTTGTTTTGCTTGTTGGGAGCTTTCCCGTGTAAATAATTTTTCTCGTATTTATTTTTCCTTCTTTAATTTGCTTACTTCTAGAAAAACAAAAACTCAAAAAAAAATAGTGTGTTTCTTTGAATTTCTTTCCCTTTATTGAGTTGTACCCAAGGGGAAGACCATGATGAAAGTGTTGAGTGGCTCTCATATGCATATTTATTGATCTAATAAAGAGCCCATACTACTTTGTATTTTCCTTTTGAATAAAATGTTGCAGATTCGAGCTTAGTTCATGACACTCTTGTACTATTATTATTTCCATATCTTTCAGTCGTGCAAGTGAAAGGAAATAATGATGACACTTGATGACGTGACTTTGGGAGAGAGAAGCGGATATGAACTCAACTTATTTTTATTTTTGTAAATATGTTTAGACCAGTATCCATGATTTATCATATTAGGATTAAACATCTTTACAATGATAATTAGAGATTATAGTTGTTCATGCCATGATTAAGTAGCTAGGAGTGGATAATGATTTATCTTCTATGCCAACATGCATTAAAATGGTTGTGATGTAGTATGATCATATGGTATCCTCCTGTTAATGTTCGAGTGGCTTGACTTGGCACATGTTCACACATGTAGTTGAATCAAAACCAACATAGCCTCCATGATATTTATATTCATGGTGTTTATATCCTAGTGATGCTAGTATACAACGATACTTATTCATAAAGCATGTTCATGTTTATTTGCTAGCATTTGCCTGTACTAAGCGGGGATACTGCTTGTGCATTAAAATCCTTGAAACAAAGTTATTCTATATGGGTCCACAATATCTACTTATATGCGGTATTACCCTGCCGTTCCAAGTAAACTTGCACGTGCCACCTCTAATATTTCAAATGAGCTTCTATTTTGTGTGCGTGGACCTATCATCGAGCGACAGGTGGTGGATAGTATCTTCGATGATAAGCAGGTTATTCTCATAATGAGTGTTTATTAACTCGTTCTTGCACGAGAGGGGCTGGTAAAAATGGACTCTCAATCCCGAAATCATAAATCACAAATAACTAAACAAAACTCCCCTTGGACTGTTGTTGGTATGGACGACACCCATGGATTCGGCCAGCGGTGGAGTGAGTAAGACTTTACTTTTACCGCTTGAGAACCATCACTATTTTTTTTTGCATCGAAGATACCAAAAACTCTTGGTCGTAATGTTGACAGGAAAGGTGTACCTCCCAAAATAATTATCTCTGGTTTTCGCTATGAGCTCTGGCACCACTTCAAATCCCTGCTTCCCGCTGTGAAGGGATTTTCTATTTACTTTCATGTTATTTTATTTTTGCTTTGAGTCATCACCTTCTCAAATAAGTACCATACCTGAGAGAACTACTATCATTTTCATTCTTTGTGTCTATTTAAACATTGTTTCCAACATGACTGGATCTCCTCTACCATGAATTACAATGTCTAGTCGCTACTTGAACTTTGGAGGTGCCCTACATTTATGTTTTGCGGTCTCAAAAAGGGCTAGTGAGATACCATTGTTGTCATATTATATCATGATTGTTATAATAAAGTGTTGGCGTTTGAGTTATGTTATCATTGCTTGCTAGTTGATTATGCCATTTATATGCACTAATATAGTTTCTAATGGTTATTGCCGATATGATTAGTCATGATTTATGCTAAAAACCTCGGTGCTCCCTAAGCATGTATATGTAAACAAGAACAAAAGAGTTCATAATTTTTTTTATTTTTCACTTTTAGTTTGTCAACTGAATTGCTTGAGGGCAAGAAATGGGTTAAGCGTGGGGGAGTTGATACGTCTCCATCATATCTACTTTTCTTAATGATTTTGATCTTGTTTTGGACTCTAATTTGCATGATTTGAATGAAACTAACACGGTGTGACGCTGTTTTCAGCAGAACTACCATGGTGTTGTTTTTGTTTAGAAATAAAAGTTCTCGGAATGGAACAAAACTTTTTGGAGATTTTTTATGGGATAAAAGAAAAATACTGGAACCAAGAACCACCGGAGGGGAGGCCCTAGGAGCCCACTAGGCACCACGGCTCGCCACCCCCCTAGCGGGGCCTGGTGGCTATTAGGGACCATGGGTTTCGGGTGACACTAACTCTAGAACTCTAAGATCCTATTTTCACAGAAAAATAGGGGAGGAAGTTTCATTGCGTTTCACGATACGGAGCCGCCGCCGCCACCTCTTGTTCTTCTTTGGGAGCCAAATCTGCAGTCCGTTTGGGGCTCCGGAGAGGGGAATGTTCGGTCTTCGTCATCACCAACCCTCCTTCTTCGCCAATTCCATGATGCTGTCCACCTGGATTGAGTAACCCCTTCGTAGGCTTGCTGTTCGGTGAGGAGCTGGATGATATTCATCATGTAATCGAGTTAGTTTTGTTAGGGCTTGATCCCTAGTATCCACTATCTTTGGAGATTGATGTTGCTATGACTTTGCTATGCCTAATTCTTGTCACTAGGGCCCTAGTGCCATGACTTCAGATCTGAATGATTTATGTTTTAACCATTATATCTATGTTCTTGATCCAATCCTGCAAGTCATATGCACCTACTACGTGTTAGGATCCACATACCCCTAAGTGACAATAATTGGGAATCTTTCTGGTGATTAACGTAGTATGAGGAGTTCATGTATTCACTATGTGTTAATGCTTTGTTCCAGTTCTCTATTAAAAGGAGGCCTTAATATCCCTTAGTTTCCTTATGGACCCCACTGCCAAGGAAGGGTAGGACAAAAGATGCCATGCAAGTTCTTTTCCATAAGCACGTATGACTATTTACGGAATACATGCCTACAATATATCGATGAACGGGAGCTAGTTCTGTGTCGCCCTATGTTATGACTGATACATGATGAATATCATCCAGCAATATTACTGATCCAGTGCTTAGGAGTTTTCCACATATTGTTCTTGCTAAGTTACTATTGTTGCTACTGCTGTTACAACTGCTATCACTGTTACTGTTACTGATGCTACTATTACCCCTGCTATCAAAACTATCATATTACTTTTCTACAGATCAGTGTGCTGCCGATACTAAATCTCCAAGTGTGGTTGAATTCACAACTCAGTTGCTAATACCTGCAAATTTTCTTTGGCTACCCTTGTGTCGAATCTATAAATTTGGGTTGAATACTCTACTCTCGAAAACTATTATGATCCCATATACTCGTGGGTTATCAGATGTGAACGATGCGATGATGAATGTGATAACCAGATAAATCACATGGCGAAAATCAAGGCCAACTTTGGTGCTCTCAAGGTGCACCAAGAACTCAAGGCCAAGGCTATTCGACCCCGAGCACGCTTCACGATGACCAAGCTACAAGATGGCGAGAGTGAGGATGGTACCACCAATATGTCTAAGCCCGACAAGATCCATGACGATCTTCCCAAGTTCCACTTCACTGCCATCCCTCATACCATGGATCTTTTTGAAGATGACAAGATGACGACGACTATGGGGCCACTCAAGGAACATGCTTTGGAGGCGAGCGACAAGGTGGCAAGCAAGGATGATGCTTCCATCTTTGGAGGTGAGAGTGAGATGATCAAGTATGGGATATTCCCTTAGGTCATGGAGGAGAGTTGTGATGTGCCATCTTTGGCCTTCATCCACGACGACGGTGACGAGATGGTTGAGCATGGGATTTTCCCTTAGACCATGGCGGCGTTTGGAGATGAGTTGAGCAACTTATGCCACCATATTAAGAGTGAGAGTGGCGTCACCACTAGCCCCATATATGATGACTTGCTCCAATTCCCATGCGAGTGAGATGAGTGACTCCACCATATGCGAGTTTGAGTGCACCTACCTTGAGGGAGTGTGTGAGCCACTACATTGAGAGAATGTGGTAGTTGACATGGCAAGTGAGGCCATTTCGATTTCTAACAACTTAGCCTTTTCCTCTATTGTGTCTTCTCCTGTGGTGCTAGGTCCCATTTACAATGATGCACCGACCCTTGATGACTTCGCCTTTCCTTTGGACAGGACGATGGCCATGGTGGAATATGATGCACCCCCACATGGTTCCATCATGATGAAGATGACCACAAGTTGGTCTATGCGACCTCACCTACACCACATGTGTGGAATGAATATGTAACATAGGTGAAGGTGATTCTCGTGTTCCACTAGTGGAAATTGATTGCTTGCATGATCTCGTGTAACACCCAAGATGCGATCCTATCCTTATTTTGGCGCGAGGGCCTCGACAGGGATAGAAGCGCATCTCATCGTTTTGCAAGAATGGATATCATTACAAGTACATGTATTGAAAAGATGAGTATATGGAATTGGCTTACACTCACCACAAGCTACATCAGGGTCACATCAATGCAACAATTTACAATCACCATGAAGAAGAGCAGGGTTCGACTACGGACGAAAACAAACAATAAAAGAATGACGTCCATCATTGCTATGCCAGGCTGCTGGCCTGGAACCCATCCTTGATCGATGAAGAAGAAGAAACTCCAAATATAACAATCATCGCGCTCACGTGAAAGTAACTCCTTACGTGCACCTACAACTGATGTTGTAGTAATCTGTGAGCCACAGGGACTCAGCAATCTCAATTCCAAAGGTATCAAGACTAGCACAACTTAATGGGTGAGGTAAGGTTAAGTGGTGAGGCTGCAGAAAGAAACTAAGAATTATTCGATCGCTAACTTACGAGTACAAGAATAAAAGAGGGGGATGATCTACGCATAGCGGCCGTGAACTACTGATGATCAAATGAATGATCCTGAACACCTACTTACGTCAGACATAACCCCACTGTATTCTCGATCGGAGAAGGAGCTCACGAAAGAGACAATCACGGTTACGCACTCAGTTGGCATATTTTAATTAAACTTACTTCAAGTTATCTAGAACCGGATGTTAAACAAAGTTTCCACGTTGCCACATAACCGCGGGCACGGCTTTCCAAAAAATTTAACCCTGCAGGGGGTGCTCCAACTAGTCCATCACAAAATACCACACCCAACGACGGAATGACCTCGATCAGGGAAACCCGTGATCTCCTTGGGTTCCTATTGGAAAACCTCAACCTCGAGATAACCCAAAGCATCCTCAGAATCCCTCGCACAAGACGCTCGAGAAAGGTAAAACAAGTCCAGCAAGGCCGCCCGGCATGTCGACGATCCCGATAGGAGCCGCGTATCTCGTTCTCAGGACACAACGGATGAGCAATACGTGCGGTGGCCAGATAAACATCCCCCGAGTTCCCCCGGGTGGCCCCGCAAGTAGCTCTATTTTGGACCAGCACCAGCAGCACTGGCCCTCCCTGTATTATGTTGAATTACTCCCCGGGTTCATGATGCCCTATGTTTTTCCGTATTAACAGAATTATAATGTTGGGCAAATATAGTACTAATGTTGGGCCTTTCCAGACGAGCTTTGTCCCAAAACGAGAATCTAGGGGGTCCCCATAACAAACCCAAGCATGCTATTAGCTGTCAATTATAGAACATAACACCGGTAGCTGAAACTAAGGCGACAAAGGTGGAACAAAACACCAGGGTAGAAAGGCCGAGCCTTCCACCTTTTACCAAGTATATAGGTGCATTAATTTAAATAGCATTAATATATTGATATAACAAGGAATCCATGTTTTCACATGGAAGCAACTACACGAGCAACTAGCAACGCTATCCAATGGTTAAGCAAGCGGTAACATAGCAAATTAGTGGTTTGCTAGGTTGTAGATAGGTTGAAGGTTTTCATGGCAATGTTGGGATGGTGATATTTAACAGGTGGTAGGGAGCAAGACATAACGATAAAAACGAAACAACTAGCATGGCAATGATAGTAATGGTATCTAGGGAAATAATCATCTTGCCTGAGATCCTGCTTGGAAGAAGAACGACTCCGTGAAGCAGATGAGCCGACGTAGTCGAACGGATCCTCACATTCCGACATGCTTGCGGAACTCTATCGAGACAAAGCAAATCGGAAAATAATCAACACACGGTGTTCACCACGACACATGCATGACATGATGTAATTCACATATGATGCATGATCAGTTTCAAATATGCAAGGCACGGCATGGCAATTCACAACACTCAAACGCTACACATTAAGTGTAGCTCAATATGCAACTCGTTGCATATTGACAGAACTCCACATTTAATTATTTAGTTCATTCCCATTTATTTACACGGAAATATCAACTGTTGTTAAACATGGCAAGGGGTGAAGCACGAATAATCTACCTATCTAGTCATTTTAAATGAGACCGGAAACGACATATAGCATCTCCAAACTGACCGCACACATTAAATTCTAATTTTTTCCAGATTTGTCCTAATCACTTTTTATGTTTGTTACAGGGCAAAACAAAGTGGTTCACGTGATTTTACTCATCGTTCTAGTACATTTACATATATGGCTCATCTCCAACGGAGCTACGGATCACTAGCTACGAATTAAACCGTTATAGCACAACACGACATGCAAAACGAGGCAAACAGATCCACCTATTCTAATGCTTCATGATTATGCGACTTTCTCATGTGATGAATTACCCATTTATGATGAGTTTGATGATTCTCATGCGAAGTCTATTAGTTGTGATGCCACGTTGCATAGGATATCTTGTGATAACTCAACATGCCAGATTATTTCTGATAATTAGCTTAACTCTTCACATGCTATGCATGATATCACCCATATTGCATCTTCGCAATTTCATCATAGTAACTATGCGTATGCCATTAAAATAAACCCAATTTGCACATATGGCATAGATGACAAGCCCATGGTTATTGGCATTTGCTTTTCTTGGGATAATATTTCCTTGCTCCCTTTGCATCATTTGGGCAATTGTTCACACATGCCATGCCATGAACACCATGTTTTGTAAATGCATTCTTTTGGATGTTGTCAATATTCTCCATATTATGCTACCGTATTGGACATGAGTTGACCCCCATAGTTTCCTCATACATATTAGGAGATTTTGCTCCATCATACACATTGCATGACCGCAATAATTGTTTGCACCATATGCTCCCCATGAATAAAAATTCTATTGATGTGACATACACTTGTATGCTAAATTTGTGTCCCCGTTGTGTTATACATAACAACTATTCCTTCATGATGGATGACATGTTCATATACCATGTGAGAGTTCGACAAAAGATGTGTCTAGAGGGAGGGTGAATAGACTACTTGTCAAGATATTTTTTTTGCCTTTTACCAATTTTACTTGAGAGGCAACAACGGCAGTTATAACAAGTCTAGGTCACCCTACACATGCAGTTCTGAGAGTATAGCAGCGGAAAGTAAAACATGCAAGTGTAATGTACAGGAGTAAGGTAGGGAGATCAAACGCATGAGGTTGAGAAGGCGATTTTTGGCATGGTTCCGATAGGTGGCGCTATCGTACGCCCATGTTAGTGGAGACTTCAACCCACAGAGGGTAACGACTGCAAGAGTTCATGGAGGGCTCCACCCTCGGAGGGTCCACAAAGAAGCGGCCTTGTCTAACCCATCACGGCTTTCGTCCACGGAGGACTAGCCTTACTCATGGTAGATCTTCACGAAGTAGGCGATCTCCTTTCCCTTACAAACATCTTGGTTCAACTCCACAACACGAAGTAGGAGGCTCCCCAGCGACACCTAACCAATCTAGGAGGCACAACCCTCCAAAAGGTAATAGATGCGGTAGATCAATGAACTCCTTGCTATTGTGCTTCTAAAGATAGTCTCCTCAACACAAATCACTCTCTTAGAGAATATGCATGGTTAGGAGAGGTTGATTTGGTGGAAAGCAGTTTGGGGAGGCTAGAGATCAAGTTTGAAATGATTGGATTGCAATATCTTGGTCTCAACACATGAGTAGGTGGTTCTCTCTCAGAAAATGGATCTAGAAATGAAGTGTGTGTTCTCAGTGCTTCTCCCACGAATGAGAGGTGGGTGAAGGGGTATATATAGGCAGGAGTCAAAATCCAACCGTTACACACAAAAGAGCAAACTCGGTGACACCGAAGTTGGGAACTCGGTGGTACCGACTAGCACTAAAGGTGTGAACTTTTGAATCTCGGTGAGACCGATATATACAACTTGGTGGCACCGAAAAGGTGACTAATGGTCAGATGGCCAAACTTGGTGGCACCAATTCTCAAACTCGGAAATTCCGATTTTGTGTATCTTGGCAACAGAATGTTGGTCACCCAAACTCGGTAGCACCGATGCAGTTTCGGTTGCACCGATTTGGTGGGAATGGCTAGGGTTTTGTATGAGTTTCAAACTCGGTGGGTCCGATGTGGAAATGTTGGTGATACCGAATTTGTGAATGTGGAACTTGACAGAGTGGAAACGTGGGAAAAATGACTGAGTGTTTTGGTGGCTAACTTTGAGCATTTGAGCAATTAGTTCATTTTACTACCTCACCCCCTTTTAATAGTATTGGATTTCCTATGGACTCAAAAGTGATTTCTCACAAATATAAAATGAAGAGTCTTCTAGCTTGAAGCTTGAGCATATATTATTCCTTTCTTGCATCAAGGGGTATCTCCACATAAACCTTAAGCCATAGCTCTCCATGGACTAATCCTGAAATATCTAGGTAAAAGTGTTAGTCCAAGAGACAATGTATGTTGACATGAATAATCAAAATCACCAAGGGAGCATATGTGCTTTCACCATGCCTCAAATTTATTTGAGAATTGTTTACCTTGTGCTAACTCTCACGTGCACATACACATCATGATTTATGATGTGTACATTTACCACACACACACTTTGTTTCGTGTGCCTCCTTGTTGTGTAGATACCCATGATTCGTCTTCAACCACGCAAGCGCATGAGTTGATGAGAAGATCTCTAGATAGCAACGAAGACTTGTGCCACCATGAAGTTCTTATCCTCCACCCACCCTCTTTCTGCAAATACTACACACATTTCTTCTACATGGCCCTCACATGGCTATGGCGTCTTGCACATTACACTTATTATGCCTATATTTGCCATGTTCGCTTTGCATGATATGCCCTTGCCATGCATTTGCGACACACATGACACTTGATTCTCTTATTTGTATGTGTATTCACAAGCTTGGTGGATATATTACTTGTTATTGTCATGTTTTCTTTGTGCCCCATGCCTATGATGATACTTTGATATTGCTTTGTGTTCGTGCTTGTGATATGTCATGTGCATTTCATATGCCTACTATTTGCTCACATGAAATGATTTCCACGATTCCATCCAGTATGTTGCATCTTCGCACTACTAGTTTGCACGTCATGATTACTATGCTTGCTTATGTTGCATCACCAATGATTAATACTTGCTACTTTCATCCGGTTGATGCCAAACATTGCCATGCTTTGTACGTAATTTCAATTTCTTATGTCCATATGTCTCCATGTGTGAATCTTTCATGCTAGATTTGTCATTTATTGAGTGCAATAATGCCTTTAATGTTGCTAATGAGATTGCCCCGATAGCTTTCTCACTTATTATGCCTATCTTTCATGTGAAGCATGCTTGTCTTCCTTCTTTATACCATGTTCCTAGTGCCATGCGTATTGCCATTGTTGCACCCTATTATTCACGCACTTGTGATCCTAATGGTTATGTGCAGGAGAAGAGAACCATCATTATGGATGATGTGTTTGTCTACCATGCACATAAATTCTTTGTTTTGTTTTGTGTATGTATATGATACTTTGACTACATGTCAACTTCCACTTCATGTGAGTTCACCATTCGAACTCTTGAGAGCGAGCCACGCTTGTACTTCACACTTGCTTGTGATTCGGTTTTGTGAAGAATGCACAAGGACACACTTTTGAAGTGACAACCTTCTTGAGCATGGATATTGTGGATCATCCTACTTGTGTTGCTTGTACCATGGCATATATTTGTCATCTTGGACCACTTACTTGCACACATGTTAGTGATATTGCATTGTGATGCCTCATGATATATATGCCTTCTGTGTTGCATTCAACTTGTGGATTACTTGCTCCTATCATATGCTTGGTTGAAACAATGCCATTTCTTCACATTTGCCACGCCCCCATTGATACATCTCCAACGTATCTATAATTTTTGATTGTTCCATGCTACTATATTATCATTCTAGGATACTTTTTTGGTATTTATACACAAATTTATATTATTTTTGAGCATTAACCTATTTACCTAATGCCCGGTGCCAGTTGTTGTTTTCTGCGTGTTTTTTGCTTTTCAGGTATACACTACCAAACGAAGTCCAATTGCCACGAAACTTTTTGGTTATTTTTTCTAGACCAAAAGAAGACCTGGAAGCTTCAATAGGAGGCCATAAGCCACACGAGAGGAGCACCACACAACAGGACATGCCCAGGGGGGTCGATGCGCCCTGTTGCCTCATGCCCCCTCGTCTACCTCCTAACATACCTCTTCATCCTATGAAGCACCCCTAAACACCTTTTTCATTGCTGCAAAGTCTCTGTTCCATCGTGAGGCCATCTAGAGCCCTTTTTCGGTGCCCTGTCGGAGGAGGAATCGACCACGGGGACCTCTACATCAACCTTGCTGCTCCCATGGTAATGTGCTAGAAGTTCACCACGGACCTACGGGTCCGTAGTTAGTACCTAGATGGCTACCTCTCTTTCTCTTGATATTCAATACAATGATCATTGCATCTTCACATTGATGTATTAGATGTAACTCTTTTGTGCAGTGCGTTTATTGGGATCTGATGAATTATGGGTTTATATTTCGATTATTCATGATAAATATTTGAGGTTTCTCTGAATTCTAAATATAACTCTTATGTGCATGAGTATCATATATTTGTAAATATCTCTGATCTATTGATTTGATTTGGCCAATTAGATTGATCCTTCTTTAGTGAGAGAGGTGCGTTGTAGTGGGTTCAATCTGACGGATTTCTATATCCCAGTCACAAAGTAGGGGACTAGATTCGTATTTGTATCGTTGACACTAAGGATAAAACAATGGAGTTAATTCATATTAATTGAGTTATCTTTGTCTACATCATGCCATCATTCTCCAAGTATTACTCTGTTTTACTTAATACTCCAGATGCATGTTAGATAGCGGTCGATGGGTGGAGTAATGCTAATAGGTGAAGGCAAGAGTCGGTATATTTTCATTTGGACATGATGCCTATATACACATGATCATTGCTGTGGATATCTCATAACTATCCGCTTTTCTATCAGTTGCCCAATAGTAATTGGTCTACCCACCATATGCTTTCTTTCACGAAAGATGCCACTACGAAACACTACGGCCCCCGGGTCTATTCACTTATATATTGACAAACGTTATAATTTCCTCGCTGCCTTTAATTACTTGTTATTTACTTTTCACTTTGCAACTTTCAACCACACTACTTACTTGCTTGCGAATAGCAAAACAAGGGGATTGACAACCCTATTGCCCGCATTGTGTGCAAGTGTTTGTTTCTATTGTGTGCAGTTGCTGAAGACGAGGGTTAGTTGATAATCTTATTGGTTCGATAAACCTTTTTACTCTACTAAGGGAAATACTTACCTATATTGTGCTGCATCACCCGTTTCTCTTCACAGAAAACCCAACGCACATCACAAGTATCAGGAAGGATTTTTGGCGCTGTTACTGGGGAGTACTATCAACCTACTATCAAGCCACTTCACATAAATTATCATTCATTTGTTCTAGTTTTTATTTGATGTTATATTTTGCTTTCTCCATAAAAATAAAAAATACAAAAATATTTATCTTTGCTTGTTGCTAGTTTACTCCTTTACTTGCTTTACTTGCTAGTTTGCTTGTCGTGCTTGTTACTTTGCTTGCTCAGTCACCATGTCTCAAGAAACTACTAAGTTGTGTGACTTATAAAATACTACTAATAATGAATTTATTACTACTCCTATACCACCCGCCACTAGTGCAGGGGCTTATGATATAAATGCTGCATTGCTGAATCTTGTCATTAAAGAACAATTTTCGGGAAGTCCTAATGAGGATCCCGCTGCTCATCTCAATACCTTTGTTGAATTTTGTGATATGCAAAATAAAAAGGGCATGGATAATGATATTGTGAAATTAAAGTTATTTCCTTTTTTGCTAAGAGATAAAGCTAAATCTTGGTTCTCAACTTTACCACATAATAATATTGGAACATGGGATAAGTGTAAAGATGCTTATATTACAAAGTATATGCCTCCTGTTAACATCACGTCTCTTAGAAATCAAATAATGAATTTTAAACATCATGATCATGAACATGTTGCACAAGCTTGAGGGAGGATGTAATCGAGGATAACAAATTGCCCTCCTAATGGTTTAAACTTGTGGATGATTATCCAAAACTTCTATGCTTGACTAAACTTTGTATCTAGAGATCTTCTACATTCTACCGCATGTGGTAACTTCATGGAGGTGACCTTAGGAGAGTCCACCAAACTTCTGGATAACATCATGACCAACTACTCCTAATGGCATACCGAAAGAGCTCCAACTAGTAAGAAGGTAAACTCTGTTGAGGAAATCGCTGCTTTGAGTGAGAAAGCTGATGCTCTTATGAATTACGTTGCTAATAAAAGTACTCATGTTGATCCTAATGACATGCCATTTTATACTTTGATTGAGAAAAATGACAATGCCATTGATGTGAATTTTATTTTGCAAAATAATTTTAACAACAATGCATATAGGGGTAATTTCAATGTTAGGCCATATCCCCGTAATTCCTCCAATGGCTATGGAAATTCTTATGGTATTTCATATGTAAATCCTTCTACCAATAATAATAAGTTCTATTCTTATATTGAAAACACGATTTAATAATTCATTAATTCTCAAAAAGTTTTCAGCACTATGGTAGAGGAAAAGTTGCATAAGATCGATGATTTGGCTAGGAACATGGATATTATTGCTCTTGATGTAGAAACTCTTAAAGGTAAAAATTTGCCACCAAAGCATGACTTTAATTATATTATTAAATATATAAAAATATATATGAATTAAAGTAGGGAGGGGACCTCTAAGTTAATGGCTAAGCAGGAATTCCTAGAAAAAGCTCTTCCACGTGGGTATTTACCGGAATCATGATGAAGATCTTAACATGCTTGGTACTTCTCCTACTGAAACTTTGTTTACTTATCTAAATATGAATGATAATGGTACCGGATATGATTCAACTCTAGTTACGAAGCATCCCAATTGCTTGGAGGGTGATGATTGTATCGCTAAAACTAAAAGTAGGTTTGGAGAGGTCAAAACTTTAACTAGTGATGTGCCCACTATCTTGGATCACAAGGAATTTTATTATGATAAATGCTCTTTGATTGACTGTATTTCCTTGCTGCAATCCATTATTAGCTCACCCAATGCTTATGAACAAAATAAAGCTTTTACTCAACATATAGTGGAAGCTATGGTAAAAGCCTACGATGAAAAACTTGAGCTAGAAGTCTCTATTCCTAAAAAGTTGTATGATGAATGGGAACCTAATATAAAAATTAAGATCAAATAATATGAATACAATGGCTTGTGTGATTTAGGTTCTAGTGTTTCAACTATACCTAAGTCTTTATCTGATGTTCTTGCTCTCACTAATATTCATGAGTGTTCCATTAATCTACATCTTGCGGATTCTACTATCAAGAAAAATTTGGGAAGAATAAATGTTGTTCTCATAATTGCTAATAGAAACTATGTACATGTATATTTCGTAGTTCTTGATACTGATTGCAAGCTATCTTGTCCAATAATACTTGGGATGCCTTTTCTACGAACTATAGGTGCGTTAATTGATATAAAGAGGGAAATATACAGTTCCAATTCCCATTCAGGAAAGGGTTGGAAAACTTCCCTAGAAATAGAATGAAACCACCTTATGTATCTATCATGAGGGCTACTTATAGGTGGAGTGTCAAAGATGACAACACTTGAACCGTTGCATCATGCCTAGCTAGGGGCATAAAACAATAACGCTAGTTGGGAGGCAACCCAATAGTTATCTTTATACTTTTGATTTTTTACTTTCTGGTTGTGTGTCATGAAATGATTTTTCCTATTTAATAATTATGTTTTTGTGTTTAAATTAGTGTTTGTGCCAAGTAAAGCCTTTTGAATGGCTTGGATAATAGTAGGATTGATATAGTGCAAAAACAGAAACTTTAGTGTCTAGTGCATAATTTCTCTGATTTCACTGGAACATCTTTTTGATATGAAATTTCTACACAGTATTTCTATAAAAGTTCCCAGTTCTTCCTAATTTTTTAGAATTTTTGGAGTTACATAAGTGTGGTAATGAACTATATCATCACAGAGTGTTCTGTTTTAGATAGATTCTGTTTTCTGCATGCACAATTTGCTTGTTTTGATGATGCTATGGATTATACCAGGGTTATAAGTCAGGGAAAAATTATAATACAATACCTTATGCAATAATAAAATAGGAATCAATTTTACTTATGGATCTCACAAAGTTTCTATTGAGTTTTATGTGCTCAAGTTTTCAAGTTCTGGGTGTTATATCGATGGATGAAGGAATAAGGAGCCACAAGAGCCTAAGCTTGGGGATTCCCAAGGAACCCCAAGGTAATATTCTATTAATACTCAAGCGTCCAAGCTTGGGGGTGCCTTGTGAAAGGATCGATATGGTTGACTAGAGGGGGGGGGGTGAATAAGCAACTATCAATTTTTAGCCTTTCTTAACAAATTAGGATTAGCAACATAAAGGTTCTCTAAAATGACACTAGGTGAGCAACCTATATGATGCTACTAACAAAGAGTAAAGAAGCAAGTAAGAGATACTCTACAACAACAACAAATACAAAGTAAAGGTAAGAGATAACCACAAGTGGAACCGATGAAGACGAGGATGTGTTACCGAAGTTCATTCCCTTTGACAGGAAGTACATCTCTGTTGGAGCAGTGTGGAGGCACAATGCTTCCCAATAAGCCACTAGGGCCACCGTATTCTCCTCACGCCCTCGCACAATGCAAGGTGTCGTGATTCCACTATAGGTGTCCTTGAAGGCGGCGACCGAACCTTTACAAACAAGGTTGGGGCAATCTCCACACAATGTTTGGAGGCTCCCAACAAGACCACGGAGCTTCACCACAATGGAATGTGGCTCCGAGGTGACCTCAACCGTCTAGGGTGCAAAAACACACAAGAGTAACAAGATCCGCAAGGGATTAGTGGGGGGAATCAAATATCCTTTGGTGGAAGTGTAGATCAAAGCCTTCTCAAGCAATCCCTAGAATATCAACAAGTTTGATTGGCTAGGGAGAGAGATCGGGCAAAAATGAGCTTGTGGAGCAACAATGGAGCTTAGAGAGGTTGAAGGTAATATCTAGGAATAACAAGATACCTTTATATAGTAGGGGGGCAGATCCACCCGTTACCCACCTACCACATAATAATACAAGCGGTACTACGGCTCAACTTCTCACCAACCACGATAGTACCGGGATACTACCGTGCCAACACCTCCGTGGGGAAAAGTATGCGAAAAAGCCCGTCAGAGCGATAGTAAAATAATACTACCGCACTGAGGGCGGTAGTACCGCCCTTGGAGCGGTAGTAAAAAAATTACTACCGCACCTGGGGCGGTAGTAAAAATTTACTACCGCTCTGAGAGCAGTACTACCGCTTACCCTTTTCACATAGACAATGAAAATAGACATTGTAGCTCCATTGTAGCCAATACATAGGAGGGTGCAGAAAGAGTGTACGTGAAGATTCCACCCAAACCTTTCCGACACAGACCCCCTCTTAATAAGAAGACTTTCCTACGACTCAAGACTAAGAAGAGAAACGTAGAAGAGAGTCCGTCTTCGAGAACCTCCGAGGGGGCGTCGAGTCATCTTGTGCCTAGAAGAGAATAGTTTGAAATGCTCAAAACACAAGATTAGTCCGCACAACAATTGTCATCAATCACTAAAACCACTCAGGAGAAATATGCCCTAACAATCTCCCCCTTTTTGGTGGATTGATGACAATTTTGGATTTGCACATAACGATATAGATAGGCATATGCAAACTCCAAAGTTTACACAACTAGAGACTAGTTTCCTCTGGGTATGTGCATACCAACAACCAACCACAGAGAGAACACTCCCCCTAGATTATATAGACTAAGCCATCCTTGCTACATATGTAAGAGTAGATGCAAGAATATGGAAGCATGGCATAACATGTGAGCAAGGGGATACTGGCACAAGATAATATGTCTCACAAGCTAATAACAAGATAAATAATACTGAGACAAAGGATAAGGAAGATAAAGCATATGTCTCACACCATGATAGGATCTGACGACTCATAGTCTCAACCATAAAGCAAAAGAAAATAACGGAAGCAACAAAGTTTTAACAAACCAAATAACCAGGAAACCTAGAAAACGAGCAAATCCTACACTCTCTCCCCCTTTGGCATCGGAACACCAAAAAGGCAGAGAGGAACCCTACGACCCAGGTGGTAGTGCAAACGGGAGAGAATGAGGTCCTCAGTCTTCGGTCTCCTCCTCAACATACTCCTCATCTGAGTCATCGTCGGTGTCCTCCTTACATGCAGTCCACTGAAACTGGTGCTTCGCCATCCATTCAGCCTCCGGGGTGATCTCGCGCTCAGAACCGCTGGAGAAGGGCAGATCAAGCTTCCTCATTATTAATTTGTCACGCTGGCGACTCTCTTTCTGAGCAACATGGGTCTTGTATTGGCCCTTGGCCTGCATGCAGAACAAGGTCTTCATCCTGTCGGTGAGCCATGTGGCCCATGATGGTTCCGCACAGGCAGGCATATGAGAACCCTCACCCTGTCGGTGAGCCTCCAGAGGGGCCTCATCCTCAGCATCAGCCACATCCTCATCAGAATCCCTCGTGGCAGCAAGACAAGAGGAGGTGTTAGCCCATTTGTCCTTCTGGCGCTGTTTGATGGACTCATGGCGAATACAATTAGGAGCAAGAAACTCAACACTAGGAAAAGTCTTGGCCCAAGTGGTCTTGATGAAGAAAAACAGGTAAGAACCGTAGATTGGGACCTTACGGTTGATAACTGCGGAGTACAGCTCATTCCACATGACATGAGAGACATCAAGGGGTTGACACGGACGAGTCTTCCCATTCTGACACATGAGTAGCATATCTACCAGGTAAGAGTGAACCTGGTCCTTGTTGCCAACTCTGGGAAACAGAGAGTTGTGAAATATGCGGTGCATCACATCCAGAAAGTGATTCATGGCATAAGAGACCTCACCAGCTGGGGTGTGCTTCACAATGTAGTAAGGGAGCAGCTTCTCCTTGGCAGTAACCTGAGGCTTGGCATGGGGGCGCAAGCCAACATCATTTTGTAGGCCCTCATCCCTAACTTGAAGAAGATCCATGAAATCCTTCCATGTAGGAGTCAGCTACTCTCCGTTGGTCAGCCAGGTCATGGTATGAGCATATTTGTGGTGAAAGTGAACTGTGGCAAAGAAGTGAGCCACTATCTCATAGTCAAAATCCTGTTGAAAAGTGATGAGATCCTCAATCTGAAGTTGGTCCACCAGAGAGAGGGCCTCCCCAAAGTAAGACAGGTCTTTCTTCAAGTGAGCAATATCAATCCATTGAACCCGAACATATAGATTATTCTTCGACTTGAGAACATCTTCATAAATCAGGAACTGGTCGCGATTCCAAAACATGTCACCTCCAAGTAATGTTTCCCTATTGCTGTCATAGGGATTGAGCTTGCGACGGTGTTGAAACTCAACCAGCGGCATGGAG
This sequence comes from Hordeum vulgare subsp. vulgare, assembly GCF_904849725.1. Taxonomy (NCBI): domain Eukaryota; kingdom Viridiplantae; phylum Streptophyta; class Magnoliopsida; order Poales; family Poaceae; genus Hordeum; species Hordeum vulgare. The sequence goes on along the minus strand of NC_058524.1, from coordinate 344,553,926 downwards.
TTCCAGTTGACTGTGTTCTTCTTCTGAGCAGGCTTCTTGAAACTGCGCTTGGGTGCATTGGACCCTTCAGAGGGTTCGGAGGAGGGATGCTTGGAGCTGGCACTGCAAGGCGGGTTCGAACACCGAGAACCACCACCTGGGACATGCAAAAGGCACACAAAACACGAAAGACAAGAAAAACAAGTCAAGGCAAAGATCAAGAAGGACCGGAAAACCCAAAGAAAAATGGAGTGAAGTGTGTGCAAAGAGGGGAGCGGTAGTACCACAGATGGAGTGGTAGTAAAATTGTAGTAAAATTTTACTACCGTTCTCGGAGCGGTAGTACCGCTGCTGGAGCGGTAGTACCGCTGCTGGAGCGGTAGTAAATTTTACTACCACTCTATAAGCGGTAGTACGGCTCCACAAGTGGTAGTACCGCGCCTCGAGGGGCGGTAGTACCGCATGGGAAGCATAATCCCAGATCTAACATGTTTTTGAACAAGAAAACTTCGAACTAAGACCTAAAACCTCAGATCGGGAACCCTTTGCTCTCCTAGACACACAAACCCCATATGCCAAGAGACCACACTAACCAAGACTGGCACTAAATCCCAATCACGTGAAGAAACGGTGCCATGAGTGACCGGAACAGAGATATGCCCCTAACCCTAGATTGAATTAACAAGAAAGCAAAAGAACGCGGATGAGGGGCTGTACCAGGGTCCATGGCATGTGGGGAAGAATCCCACCGGTCGGAATCGAAGGACGACGGCCGGATATGGAGATCCAGCAATCCCTTTGAGCAGTTCTTGGATAGAGGAGAGAGAGAAAGAGAGATGAACTCGGGGCTGGGGGAAACAAAAAGGCCTCCCCAGCCCTTTAAATAGCCCCTAGGTCAAGGCGGCGCGGTACTACCCCTGTCATCGTGGTAGTACCTCTTCCCTAGCGGTAGTACCGCTCCCTTAGCGGTAGTAAAAAATTACTACCGTGCTGGGGGCAGTAGTACCGCTCCCCCAGCGGTAGTAAAATTTTACTACCGTGCTGGGGGCGGTAGTACCGTGCACTAAGTCAAAAATCAGCCAAAAAATTAGCTCTCTACTCGTTAGGTGGTAGAAGGATCTTGATCAAAGCAAGAGAATCAAAACACGGGAACAAAGAAGGACCACATAAAGAAGAGAAGCAACACCGAATCTCCAATGGAGAGGGCGGTGGCCGAAGCCACCTATGTTTGAGAGAAATGGTATGACACCGCGAAGAATTATCCTTGGGTTCATGACCATAGCTCGTCTTTGAAGCACAAGTGCCATTTAATAATGGCCAAAGTGAAAGACTTGATTGACTTATGCATAATGGGGTGAGGGAAAGTTCATTGAGAGAACAACACTCCCCATATGTCGATGCGTACACCTAGAGCAAGATGTAATGCAAAGTGAGGTGCAAAGTGCCTAGTTTAAATCCACATTACTTGAATCAATGATATTTAGCTCATGCCTTAACTCCCGGAACCTTGCTTCATCTAGGGGCTTAGTGAAAATATATGCAAGTTGCTCTTCAATGTTGATGAAGTCAATCTGAATATCACCTAGCTTGATATGTTCACAAATGAAGTGATGACGAATATCAATATGCTTGGTCTTGCTATGTTGCATCGGATTGAGGGAAATCTTGATAGCACTTTGATTGTCACATAGAAGAGGCACTTTGTCACAAGTGACACTGTAATCCTTTAAAGTTCGCCTCATCCATAGCAACTGTGCACAACAACTTGCAGCTGCCACATACTCAGCTTCGATGGAAGACAGTGAGACACAATTCTGCTTCTTTGAAGACCAACTTACCGGTGAACGACCAAGGAATTGGCATACTCCAGAAGTTGACTTCCTCTCCACACAGTCTCCTGCCCAATCTGAGTCAGAATAGCCCACTAGGTTGAAGTTTGCTCCTTTGGGATACCATAGACCAAAGTTTGGGGTATGAGCCAAATATCGAAAGATTCGCTTAACAGCCATAAAATGATTTTCTTTTGGTGCAGATTGAAACCGTGCACAAATCCCTACACTCAACATGATATCCGGTCTAGATGCACAAAGGTAAAGAAGGGATTCAATCATGGAGCGATATACCTTTTGATCCACTGCTTTACCATTGGGATCACTGTCAAGCTTGCATCTTGTTGGCATGGGAAACTTGACCGGCTTGACATCCTCTAGCTCGAACCTCTTGAGCATGTCTTGAGTGTACTTGGGTTGTTTGATGAAGGTCCCTTCTAAGCCTTGTTTAATCTCGAACCCGAGGAAGAACTTCAACTCACCCATCGTAGACATCTCAAATTTCTCGGTCATTAGTGCAGCAAATTCTTCATTGAAAGATTCATTAGGAGAACCAAAAATGATATCATCAACATATAGTTGGCATATGAACAAATCCCCTTTGACCCTCTTAGTAAAAAGAGTGGGATCTATCTTCCCAATTTCAAACCCATGATCTTGTAACAACTCAGTAAGGTACTCATACCACGCACGTGGGGCTTGTTTAAGGCCATAGAGTGCCTTATTAAGTTTGTACACATGATTGCGGAGCTTGGGATGTTCGAACCCCGGGGGTTGTTTGACATAGACCAACTCATTTAAAGGACCATTAAGAAAAGCACTTTTCACATCCATTTGTTGTAATCTGAAATTATGATGAGAAGCAAATGCAAGCAGCATGCGAATAGATTCTAGACGAGCAACAGGGGCAAAGGTTTCACCATAGTCGATACCCTCGACTTGGGAGTAGCCTTGAGCCACCAATCTTGCCTTGTTTCGAATCACAATCCCATTGGCATCTTGCTTGTTTTTGAAGATACATTTGGTCCCGATGACATTATGTTCCTCCTTTGGTCTTGGCACTAAATTCCAGACTTGATTACGCTCGAAGTTGTTGAGTTCTTCATGCATGGCCATAAGCCAATCCTCATCATCGAGCGCTTCCTGTACCTATTGAGGTTCACAATACGAAACAAACGCGTGATGCTCACAATAATTCCAAATTTTTTGACGAGTGGATACTCCCCTTTTCAAACTGCCAAGCACATTCTTCATAAGATGTGACTTGACTCTCAGCTTGTTCGCAATCTTGGCTGCGCGACGCTCCAAGAGTTCTGCATTGGATAACTGGGGAGCATCGACTTGATTACTTTGCTTGCCCTTGTGATTTGATCCGCCCTTGGTACCAGTAGCCCTCTTAGGCGCCACAGAAGGGAATTGAGAGACAGCATCCTGATCAACTTGATTTTTGACTTGAGCAGGATCACTGGTTTGTCCTTGTTCTTGTGGTTGCTCTTGATCTTGATCTTGTGCTTCTGTTTGGTCTGGATCTTCTAGTTGTACTTGATCTTGATCTTGAGCAGAATCGGAACCTTGTGTAAGCACTTGTACATCATGGGACACATCACCATCTTTGAGCAATTGATCTTGTCCTTGAGCCTGTTCAACTGGTTGAGGGTCTTCTCTTTGTTCATCGGAAGCGTGTGGGGCTTTTGAGGATGATGGCTCCACTTAAGTAGAGCATTGTCCTTCTCCTTCGGCCACAAGGGGTTCCTCAATGGGGAGTATTTGAACAATCCCCATTCTTCTTATGGCTCGGGGAGGAATTTCATCACCTACATCACATAGACCACTTTGCTCCACTTGGGAGCCATTATTTTCATCAAACTCCATGTTACACGTCTCCTCAATGAGCCCGGTGGACTTGTTGAGGACACGGTAAGCATGAGAGTTTGTAGCATAACCAACAAAGATGCCCTAGTGCACCTTTCTTGAGAATGAAACACTTACACCCGAATAACCGGAAGTACTTGAGATTGGGTTTGGTTTTGGTGAGAATCTCATATGGGGTCTTGTTCAACCCTTTGCGGATATAGAGCCGATTGGACGGATGACATGCTGTGTTGATGGTTTCGGCTCAAAAGTTATATGGAGATTTGAATTCCGCCATCATTGTTCTTGCAGCGTCCATCAACGTCCGATTCTTCCGTTCCGCCACACCATTTTTTGAGGGGTATATGGTGCTGAATATTGATGTTTTATTCCCTCATCACCTAGAAACTCATCCAAGGTGTAGTTCTTGAACTCGGTGCCGTTGTCACTTCTAATCATCAAAATATTTGCTTCATGTTGACGTTGAGCTTCATTAGCAAAATTGATGACAATTTGTTGAGTCTCACTCTTCCTCTTGAAGAAATATACCCGGGTGTATCTTGAGTAGTCAACAACAATCACCAAGCAGTACTTTCTGCCCCCAAGACTATCAAATGATGGAGGACCGAAGCGATCCATATGAAGAAGCTCCAACGGCCTCTTAGTGTAAATGAGAGTCGTTGGACGATGAGCAGTTTCATGAATCTTTCCTTCAATGCATGCACTGCAAGCACGATCTCTAGCAGAACTCACATTCGTTAGTCCACAAATATGGTCCCCTTTGAGGAGACTTTGCAAAGATCTCATATTGACATGAGCTAGTTGGCGATGCCAAAGCCAACCCACATCAACTTTCGCCATTAGACAAGTCGCAGTCTTAGTGGTTCGCTTTGAAAAGTTCACCACATAAAGACCATTTTCGACATATCCAACATAGTCTACTTTAAGAGTCTTGCTCCACAAAAGGACCACAGTATCAAGATTAAAGAATGTACAAAAGCCCATAATTGCAAGTTGACAAACCGAAAGTAAATTGTAAGCAAGGGACTCAAGAACATGACCTTCTCAATAGATAACTCTTGAGAGATGACCACCTTACCAAATCCCAATACCTTTGACGATGATGCATCGGCGAATTGGACATGGGTGGGCATAGATGGGGAAGGATGCACATCCACCACTAAGTCCTTGCTTCTGGTCATATGATTTGTTGCTCCACTATCGAGCAACCATGACACCCCACCAGAAGCAAACTCCTGCAATAGATCAAGGCATGGTTTTAGGTACCCATTTTTGAATGGGTCCTTTGATGTTAGAGACAAGGGTCTTAGGAACCCAAATAGCCCATTCAATGAACTCATAGTAAGAACCAACAAATCTGGCATAAACATGCCCATCACCAGCATGACATAAAACATAGGAAGGATTGAGTTTGCCGGCTGTGTTGGTAGGAATGGTTTTGCCCTTCTTAATGCTACCATTTTCCACCTTGTTCCTGTTCACCTCGTGAGTCCCTTCGCCCTCTTTGACAAAGATGTCCATGAGGGTAGGGGATCATTTGTTCCTGTTCTTCCTTTTTCTTTTTGACTTGGATGTAAGTCCAAGTCCCTCCTTTCCTACCATACCCTTTTGATTGCTCAAGAGGTCGTTCAGGTTCTTCTCGCCTTGGATGCATGACACAAGGCCCTTATCAAGTTTATCCTTCAACTTGGCATTTTCCTCCACAAGATGTACAGGCTCACAACAAGGGTTAGTTGTACAAGCATTATCAATTAAAACGAAAGGAGGACAAGTAGAGATCTCCTTGGTAAGCTTTGCTTGGAGTTGATCATTAGACTCTTTCAGGGAGAAATGAGCACCTTTCAAGACCTTGTGAGCCTTGTCAAGTGTGTCAAACTCCACTTTGAGTTTGTCATGGCCAACCCCAAGAGTATCCTTTTCAGACTTAAGCATACAAGTAAGAACAGTAGCATGATCTAGTTCCTTTTGCAATTTAGTGCAGTCATTGTTGTATGACCCCTCAAGAGCCAAACGAAGAGTGCACTCCTTTTCTAGTGCAATAGACAGTTCAACAATCTCATCGGCATAGTCACGACCATGTCCTTGCAGCTCAGAGATGGTCTCCTCATGAGACTCGATGAGGTCATTAGCCTCACCCAGTTGTTCCAAAAGAGCAACAAAGTGCTTCTTGGTTTCTCCTTTAATTGTACACAGAAATTTGTCAAGATCATGCTCATTAAGTTCCACAACATCACTATCATCAACACAATTCAACAATGAAGGAGCAGTAGTGATGTTGGTCTTAATGTTGGGTCTTACCTGATCAATACCTTTGGCCATGAGGCACTTGGCGATGTGGTTATTGTTGGGGGCGTTGAAGAGAGACACATTCTTGGGAGAAGGGGTGGCAATGGAGACAGTCGTAGTTGCCACCATATCGTCATCCTCATCATCATCGGATGGGTACTCTTCAAGCGCCACCATACCCTTTGGGTGGGGTTTCTTGACAAAGTTGTTCTTGTTTGGGAATGACTTGGTTTTGTCTTTGCGAATGAGCTTGCCCCCATTGTCTTCCCTCTTCTCATAGGGACATTCTGCCACGAAGTGAATCACATTACCACAATTATAGCATGTCCTCACTCGTTGCTTGGATTTGAAACCACTTGAGTTGTTCTTGGTGAAGTTGGGTCTTGAGGTCCTCTTGTTGCCCCAGAATTGCCTTGACGCAAGAGCCATGTGCTCGTGATAAGCATACTTAGTGTCTTCAGGGCAGCTCTCCTCTTCCTCATCCTCTTCTTCTTCTTCAGAAGCAACCTTTGCCTTTAAAGCAAGGTTGGGTGAAGCTGTCTTTGACCGAACGCGAGCAAGTGCATTATCAGCGGTCTCGTTCATGATTGACATTGCAATGAATTCATCCAACACCTCACTGGAAGACAAGGAGTGGAAATCTGGTCGTTGGCCATTGACTGATGACATGGCTTTGTTGAAAGGCATGATGGCCTTGAGAAACTTGCGCCTGATCCATGTGTCATCCACATCCTTGCTCCCATGATCCTTGAGAGCAACAACAATAGCAGTCACCCTTCGATAGAGATCACGAGGGTCCTCATCTTCCTTCATCACAAACCCATCGGCCTTATCAAGTACCACTTCATAGTTGGACCATTGAATGCTTGAGCTTCCCTTGTACAATACCATAATGTGCTCCCAACAGTCCTTAGCCAGAGTGAAGGGGCGCAACTGAGGTAGACCTTCAAGAGGTACTGCGGACTGTAGAATAAACAATGCAGAGTGATTATATTGATTGTCCGCTTCTTCTCATGGAGGGAGGTTGCTTGGGTCATGAGGATAGTAGCCTTGCTCGATGATTCTCCATAAATTTGTTGAGCTGTGATTCAAATGAGACTTAATAGAAAACACCCAGTTAGCAAAATCACCCTTAACAAGCTTAGGAGGAGGACCAACAGGGTTAAGACGCGGTGTGGGAACAGGTCCTCCATATACCATGGGAGGTGGAACTGAGTCATAGGTTCCAGTCCCATCATTTTCGAGAGGGGAAGAAGGTCGCATACCTTTAGCCGCTTCCTTAGAGGAATTGGCTCCGAATCTGTGTTGGCGGGTTTAACCACCAACGCTGGTTCGGGTGAACCTTTAATTCCCTCAATTAAATCTTTAAGCATGGTTTTGACTTCGTTCGTCAAAAACATCTTGAGGGCGGCCATAGCCGTATTCAAGTCGTCCCTTGTGACTGAAGTCAAGGCCATGGCCTCGGGTTGCCCATGGGGAACTCCCTCATCATCTTCCATACTCTTCGGGTGGTGAAATCCTTAATAAAGAGACGTGGCTCTGATACCAATTGAAAGGATCGATATGGTTGACTAGAGGGGGGGGGGTGAATAGGCTACTACCAATTTTTAGCTTTTCTTAACAAATTAGGATTAGCAACATAAAGGTTATCTGAAATGACACTAGGTGAACAACCTATATGATGCTACTAACAAAGAGTAAAGAAGCAAGTAAGAGATACTCTACAACAACAACAAATACAAAGTAAAGGTAAGAGATAACCACAAGTGGAACCGATGAAGACGAGGATGTGTTACCGAAGTTCCTTCCCTTTGACAGGAAGTACGTCTCATTTGGAGCGGTGTGGAAGCACAATGCTCCCCAATAAGCCACTAGGGCCACCGTATTCTCCTCATGCCCTCACACAATGCAAGGTGCCGTGATTCCACTATAGGTGCCCTTGAAGGCGGGTACCGAACCTTTACAAACAAGGTTGGGGCAATCTCCACACAATACATGGAGGCTCCCAACAAGACCACGGAGCTTCACCATAATGGAATGTGGCTCCGAGAGGGTGCTCAAACACCCAAGAGTAACAAGATCCGCAAGGGATTATTGGGGGGAATCAAATATCCTTTGGTGGAAGTGTAGATCAAAGCCTTCTCAAGCAATCCCTAGAAAATCAACAAGTTTGATTGGCTAGGGAGAGAGATCGGGCGAAAATGAGCTTGTGGAGCAACAATGGAGCTTAGAGAGGTTGAAGGTAAGCTCTAGGAAGAAGAAGATACCTTTATATAGTAGGGGGGCAGATCCACCCGTTACCCACCTACCAAAGAAAAATACAAGCGGTACTACCGCTCCTGAGAGTGGTACTACCGCTCAGCTTCTCACCAATCACGGTAGTACCGGGATACTACCGTGCCAACACCTCCATGGGGAAAAGTATGCAAAAAAGCCCGTCAGAGCGGTAGTAAAATAATACTATCGCACTGAGGGCGGTAGTATCGTCCTTGGAGCGGTAGTAAAAAATTACTACCGCACCTGGGGTGGTAGTACCGCTCCTGGAGCGGTAGTAAAAATTTACTACCGCTGGTACAACGGTACTACCACTTACCCTTTTCGCATAGACAATGAAAACAGACATTGTAGCTCCATTGTAGCCAAAACATAGGAGGGTGCATAAAGAGTATACGTGAAGATTCCACCCAAACCTTTCCGACGCGGACCCCCTCTTAATAAGAAGACTTTCCTACGACTCAAGACTAAGAAGAGAAATGTAGAAGAGAGTCCGTCTTCGAGAACCTCTGAGGGGCGTCGAGTCATCTTGCGCCTACAATAGAATAGTCTAAAATGCTCAAAACACAAGATTAGTCCGCACAACAATTGTCATAAATCACTAAAAACATTTAGGAGAAATATGCCCTAACACCCTAGAAGGCATCCCCTCTTTCGTCTCAATCGATCAATATGTCTCTTGGAGCTACATATTTATTCATCACATGATATGAGTTTTTCTTGGAGCGTCATTTGCTATAGTTTGTTTTTTGTTTTTTAGTCTTCCACAATCATCGTCCTATGAATACACCAACTTGAGAGAGACACATAACCACCATGATTTGTTAGAATACTCTTTGTGCTTCACTTATATCTTTTGAGCTTAGTAGTTGCTCTAGTACTTCACTTGTATCTTTTAGAGCATGGTGGCGTATAGATTTTGTAGACATAATTGCATTATCATTCGTCACTTATATCTGTTGAGAGTTAATAAACAGAGACGATAACTTGTAGGGGTTGTAAGATTAGTTCAAAAATAATTGGTATTTAACGAGTGCATAATTAAAACCACATGTAGCACATAAAAGGGAAATCATGGTTAATGATATTAATGTGGTAATGTGAAAAAGCATGAGTGCATGATCGTTGGTTGATAAGAGTATCATGAATTATAGGTGTTACTTGATATTCATCCAAATATTTTTATGACATGGTGATGATGTGTGAGCATACTCATTCGTCGTTGAAATCCTAGTGTTGTTTTAGCCGGACGCACAATGGTCTACTCCTACCAACTTCCACCCTTGGGGCATGCGAGTAGTGCTTTGATTCGAGAAAGCTAATAAAATCTAACAATAAGTATGCGAGTTCTTCATGAATTATGTGAATCCATGGATATATGCACTCTCACCTCCATTCATTTGCTAGCCTCTTCGGTACCGTGCATTGCTCATTCTCACCTTGAGGATCGGTGCAACTTTCCTCGGTGCGTCCAAAACCCATGAAATGTGATACGACTCCAACATATCTATTACTTTTTATTGTTCCATGCTATTATATTATCAATCTTGGATGTTTTATATACATTTACTAGGAACTTTATACATTTTTTGGCACTAACCTATTAACTTAGTGCCCAGTGCTAGTTGCTGTTTTTTGCTTGTTTTTTACTTTGCAGAATATCATTACCAAAAAATTCCAAATGCCACAAAACTTTTTGGATATTTTTTTCTAGCAAGAAGAGACTTTGGAAGCTTTTGTAGGCCATCATAGGAGGCCCATGGGGTCCACTAGGCACCAAGGCATGCCAGGGGCCTCTGGCGCGCCCTGGTGGGTAGTGGATCCCACGAGAACCTCCTTGACCTGCCTCTCACTCTATAAATACTCTAAAATCCAAGAAACCCTAGAGGAGTCGACGAAAAACTTTTTCTGCCGCTGCAAGTTCCAGAACCATGATATCCAATCTAGAGGCCTTTTCCGGCACTCCGCCGGAGGGGGCCACGATCATGGAGGGGTTCTTCATCATCCTTGCTGCCTCTCTGATGATGCGTGAGTAATTTACCATGGACCTATGGGTTTGTAGTTAGTAGCTAGATGGCTTCTTCTCTCTTTTTGATCTTCAATACAAGGCAAGAGCCTAAGATTGGGGATACCCATGGGACCCCATGGAAATATTCAAGACTACGAAGAATCTAAGCTTGGGGATGCCCCAGAAGACATCCCCTCTTTCTTCTAACGACCATCGGTAATTTTACTTGGAGCTATATTTTTATACTTGTTTTTCTTTTTAGTTTGTCACGATCATCCTTGCCGAACACACTTGTTTGAGAGAGCCACCTGCATATCAGGATTTGCTAGAATACTCTATGAGCTTCACTTAATTTTTTGAACTAGGAAGTTGCTCTAGTACTTCACTGGTATGTTTTGAGCACACTCGTGGTTACATTTAAAAAAAAATATGCTCTCATGCTTCACTTATATCAATTGGAGAGTTAGTCGGTTTTAAATTAATGCACTCTCATGCTTCACATAAATTATTTTGGGAGTTGAGATGATAATTTTTGAAGAAATATTTATCTCGTAGTGCTTCACTTAGATCTTTTTGAGAGTTAAAGAATAGTAATGATAATTTGCATGAGATATGAATTTGGTCCCAAGGTGGTAGATATTCAAGAGGGATATAATAAAAACTTTCATGAAGATCATCAAATATTATAAACTTGATTGCTTGCAATAGTTTGCGATATAGAGATAGTAATATGTGAGTCATGTTGGTGAGTAATTATGCTTTAGTAAGAATATTGGTGTTAAGGCTTGTGATTTCCTATGCAAGCATAGAAGTCAATAGTTATGCAACAAATTTACATCCTACTTGCGGTGCATTATTCAGTGTAAGTTATGTTTAATGCTCGTTTATGATTGTTTTCGTTTCTTGGTTGGTCGCTTCTCAATCTTTTTGCTAGCCTTCATTTGTACTGAGCGAGAATACTACTTGTGCATCGAATTCCTTAAATCCAAAGTTGTACCAAATGAGTCCAGCATACCTACCTATATGCGGTACTTCCATGCCGCTCCAAGTAAATTTGTATGTTCTAACTCTAGATTTCAAAATGAATTTCCTTTTTGTGTGCGTATACCGCTCATCAAGCGGCAGGGGTTGATAAACCACAAGTATAGGGGATCAACTGTAGCCTTTCTCGATCAGTAAGAGTGTCGAACCCAACGAGGAGCTAAAGGTAGGACAAATATTCCCTCAAGTTCTATGGACCATCGATACAACTCTACGCACACTTTACGTTCGCTTTACCTAGAACAAGTATGAAACTATAAGTACTTTGTAGGTGTGAAAGGATAGGCTTGTAAGAAAGGAAAGAACACATAAATAAGAACTAGGGGCTGTTTCGATGAAGAAACAATTACGTTAGTCTAACGAGTGTGGAAAAGTGGTGGTAGGAGTTGCGGAATTGTCCCTAAGTAATTGACTACGTTACTAGACCGATAGCAAGTTTTATGTGGGAGAGGCCACTTCTAGCATGTCATCCCTTACTTGGAAATCTATGCACTTATGATTAGAACTATTAGCAAGCATCCGCAACTACTAACGTTCATTAAGGTAAAACCCAACCATAGCAATAAGAAATATTGGTCCCCCTTCAATCCCGTATGCATCAATTTGTATGCTAGGCTGAAGCTTCTGTCACCCTTGCTCTCCAATACATAGTCCTATTAACATACTACTAACCCTATGGTGTGATCCACGCGCGCGCTCATATGATGGGCACCAAAGGACAGCAACATAACCACAAGCAAATTAAACCAATCATAGCAATTCATCAATCACCGATAGGACAACAAAAATCTACTCAGACATCATAGGATGGCAACACATCATTGGATAATAATATGAAGCATAAAGCACCATGTTCAAGTAGAGGGTACAGAGGGTTGCGGGAGAGTGGACCGCTGAATATAGATGGGGGAAGGTGATGGAGGTGTTGGTGAAGATGACAGAGGTATTGGTGTATATCGTCGTCACACGATGATGTCCCGGGCGGTGTTCCGGCGCCACCGGGAGAGAGGGGGAGAGAGACCCCCTTCTTCTTCTTCGTTGACCTCCTCCCTAAATGGGATAAGGGTTTCCCCTCTGGTCCATGGTCTCCATGGCAGAGGAGGGGCTAGAGCCCCTCCGAGATTGGATCTCTCTCTCTCTGTCCTTCTGTTTCTGCGCTCCCAGATTCTGCCTTTCACCGTTTCTTTAATTCCCGGAGATCCGTAACTCCGATTGGGCTGAAATTTTAACACGATTTTCTTCCGGATATTATCTTTCTTGCGGCGAAAGAAGGGCCCCAACCTACTTAGGGATTGGTCACAAGCCTGGCAGCCGCTGCCTAGGGGGGGGGGCGCCTCCTGGGCTTGTGACCTCCTCGGGCATCGTTTCACGTAGATTCTTCTTCCTAAAAATCATAAATATTCCAAAAAAAATCGCCGTAGCTTTTTTATTGCGTTTGGACTTCGTTTTGTATGGATAATCTGCGAAACAAAAAACATGCAACGAACAGGAACTGACACTGGGAACTCGATTAATATGTTAGTCCCAAAAATAGTATAAAAAATTGCTGAAAGTATATGAAAGTTGAAGAATATTGGCATGAAACAATAAAATAATAGATACGACGGAGACGTATCAGGGGTGGCCAATATTTTCCATGCTAGGTATGTTAGTATCAAGATGAGTGTTTATTCATTTGTCATTTCATGAGAGTGTGGCAGTAATAGGGATGCCCGGCCCCAAAATGAAAATTTTAATATGCTGTTCAATAATAAATTCCCTGGAAAGTGTTGGTATGGAGGGTGCCCGTGGATATGGCTAACCATAGATTGTGTGAGAATTGTGGAGAAGGAAATAAACTTTAATTTCTGTTTGGGAACCACCTATGATTTATCTAGCATGGAAGATATTGGGAAGTCTCGGTCGTTTTTGTTGATTGGAAAAGAATGCCTCTCAAAACAATTTTATCTCTCAATTTAAGCTATGAGATGTGGCACCAACTAGGAAACAATATTGTCATACTTGTGCATTGGATAGAGCTAGTATTTGACCGTGCTTCATGAACGGATCAATCATTGAGCATAATGTCCTAGGGATAGCTTTCTTTAGCGTTAATATTTTGAAAGACAAGGTTGTTGGTTGATATGCTTGAGTATTGATGTCTTTATGTCAAATTATATACTTTTGCTTTGAATCACTTAAAGTCCAAATGCCCATGTCACAAAAGAAAAGGATATGTGATGCATATCATAGGCAACCTTCCACATAAAAAATTCGGGTTTATCATTTACCTACTCAAGTACGAGATAGAATTAAGCTTGGGGATGCTGATACGTCTCCAACATATCTATAATTCGATTGTTACATGCTGTTATATTATAAATCTATGATATTTTATATACATTTACTAGAAACTTTATATTCGTTTTTGGGACTAACCTATTAACTTAGTGCCTAGTGCGAGTTGCTATTTTTTGCTTGTTTTTTTACTTTGCATAATATCAATACCTAAAATAGTACAAATGCCACGAAACTTTTTGGAGATTTTTTCTGGCAAGAAGAGACATTCGAAGCCTTTGGAGGCCACGAGAGGAGGCCCATGGGGCCCACTAGGCACCAAGGCGCACGAGGGGCCTCCAGCACCGTGGTGGGTAGTGGAGCCCACGGGAACCGCCTTGAACTACCTTCGACTCTGAAAATACTGTTAAATCCTAGAAACCCTAGAGGAGTCGAAAAAATACTTTTTCTGCCGCCGCAAGTTCCAGAACCATGAGATGCAATCTAGAGGCCTTTTCCGGCACTCTGCCGGAGGGTGCAACAATCATGGAGGGGTTCTTCATCATCCTTGTTGCCCCTCCGATGATGCGTGAGTAGTTTACCACAGACCTATGGGTTTGTAGTTAGTAGCTAGATGGCTTCTTCTCTCTTTTTGATCTTTAACACAATGTTCTCCTCGATGTTCTTGTAGACCTATTTGATGTAACTCCTTTTGCGGTGTGTTTGCTGGGATCCGATGAATTGTGAGTTTATGATTTGATCTATCCATGAATATTATTTGAGTCGCATTTGAACTATTTTATGCATGATTGTTATAGCCTCGTATTTATTCTCCTATTTATTGGTTTGGTTTGGCCAACTAGATTGATTTATCTTGCCATGGGAAGAGGTGCTTTGTGATGGGTTCGATCTTGCGGTGCTCAATCTCAGTGACAGAAATAGACATGACACTCATGTATCATTGCTATTAATGGTAACAAGATGCGGTTTATTCATACATGAGTTTATATTGTCTACATCATGTCATCGTTCTTAATAAATTACTCTAATTTTCCATGAACTTAATACACTAGATGCATGCTGGATAGCGGTCGATATGTGGAGTAATAGTAGTAGATGCAGGCAGGAGCCAGTCTACTAATCTTGGACATGTTATCTATATATATGATCATTACCTTGGATATCGTCATGATTATTCGCTTTTCTATCAATTGCCCAACAATAATTTGTTCACCTGTCGGATGCTATTTTTGCGAGAGAAGCCTCTAGTGAAAACTATGGCCCTCAGGTCTATTTTCTATCATATATTAAAACCAAAAAGACATTGCTGCCTTTTTATTTTATGTTTTAGTTAGATCTATTTATCAAATCCTATACGATTTAACCTATCTCAATACCTTTGAGGGATTGACAACCTCTCTACGCGTTGGGTTGCAAGTATTTGTTGTTTGTGTGGAGGTGTTGCTTGCATAGTGTTGGTTGGTTCTCCTACTAGATTGATAAGTTTGGTTTCATAACTAAGGGAAATACTTATCTCTATTGTACTGCATCATCCCGTCCTCTTGAGGGAAATCCCAACGCAACTCACAAGTAGCAACATGATAGGCTCTGTTGCACATAAGCCACCTTATATCTTCCTCAAAATAGCCACCATACATACCTATCACGACATTTCCATAGCCATTATGAGATATATTGCCATGCAACTTCCACCGCCACTTCATATGACTTATACTTCCATTGTCATGTTGCTTTGCATGATCGTAAGATAGCTAGCATGATATTTATATGGTTTGTCCATTTTTTGATATATTTTGCTATGCTATATCATTGCACATCCTCGTACACTACTAGAGCATTCATACCGAGTCATATGAAATTAGTATTCATGAGTTATAAGTAGATAAAAGTGTGACGATCATCATTATTAGGGCACCGTCTCAGTGAGGAAAGGATGATGGAGACAATGAATCCCCCACAAGTTGGGATGAGACTACAGACGAAAATTAAAGAAAAATAAAAATAAAGAAAAAGAGAGAAAGAAAAAATGAAAAAGGAAAGAAAAAAGGAAAGAAAAAATATATATGAATATCTGCGAGAAAAGAGAGAAGGGACAGTGCTACTACCTCTTATTCCACACTTGTGCCTTAAAGTGGCACCATGTTCTTCATATAGAGAGTCTCTTGATTTGTCACTTCCATATGCTAGTGGGAATTTTTCATTATAGAACTTGGCTTGTATATTCCGATGACGGGCTTCCTCAAATACCCGAGGTCTTGATGGGCAAGCAAGTTATACATACACACAGTTAGCTTCATTTGAGATTTCATACACTTACAGCTCTAGTGCATCTGTTGCATGGCAATCCCTACTCCTCACATTAATATCTACTGATGGGCATCTTCATAGCTCGTTGATACGCCTAGTTGATGCGAGACTTTCTTGTCCACTTTCACCCCTTTGAAACCTCCCACCATATTCTATTCCATCCTTATATTATATCCATGGTTCACGCTCATATATTGCGCAAGTAATAAAAAGCTGAAGCGCGTTAAAAAGTACGATCCAATTTCGTGACTTGGCACTGCGGTGCTTACCGTTTGTATTTATATGGTGAGGGCAGAGCCATGCTATATTTATATGATAAAATTAATAGTGGGTGAACATTCTTTAATGATCGTATGCTTTGAAACTTAATGATTATGTTGCTTGTGTTTATAAGAATTTCTATGTTGATATTTGTTAATTAATCGATTCTCAAAAGTTATGTTTTTATCATTTACCCACTCGAGGCCGAGAAGGAATTAAGCTTGGGGATGCTGATACCACTCCAAAATATCTATAATTTTTGATTGTCCCATGCTATGATATTATGATTCTAGGATACTTTTTGGGTATTTATACACCAATTTATATTATTTTTAGCACAAACCTATTGACCTAGTGCCCAGTGCCAGTTGCTATTTTCTGCATGATTTTTGCTTTTCAGGTTTACACTACTAAACAATGTCCAATTGCTATGAAATTTTTTGGTATTTTTTCTGGACCAAAAGAAGATCTGGAAGCTTCGGGAGGAGGCCACAAGCCGCACGAGAAGAGCACCACACAACAGGGTGCACCCAGGGGGGTTGGAGCACCCTGTTGTCTCGTGCCCCCCTCGACGGCCTCCTGGTGTACTTCTTCATCCTATAAATTCTCGTTAATCCCAAAAACCATAAGGAGCAACCCGAAATACTTTTTTCCGCCTCCGCAAGTGTGTGTTCTGTCGTGAGGCCATCTGGAGCCCTTTTCTCGTGCCCTGTTGGAGGGGGAATCGATGACGGAGGACCTCTACATCAACCTTGCTGCTCCCATGTTGATGCGTGAGTAGTTCACCATAGATCTACGGGTCCATAGTTATTACCTAGATGTCCATCTCGCTTTCTTGATCTTCAATAAATCATCACATCTTCACTTTTATCTATTGGATGTAACTCTCTTGTGTGATGCATTTGTTGGGATCTCATGAATTGTGGCCTTATGTTCAGATTATTCATGATAAATATTTGACTCTTCTCCGAATTCTAAATATGATTCTTATGTGCATGGTCATAATAGCTCTGTAAACCTCTCTAATCTATTGATTTTCTTTGGCCAAGTACTTTAATCTTTCTTGAGTGATAGAGGTTTGTTTTAACGGGTTCAATCTGACGAATTTCTATATCCCAGTGATAAAGTAGGGGACAATATACGTGTTTGTATTATTTCCACTAAGCATAAAATGATGGGGTTAATTCATATTAATTGATTTCACTTTGTCTACGTCATGTCATCGTTCTCCAAGCATTACTCTATTTTACTTAATACTCTAGATGCATGTTGGATAGCGGTCGATGGTGGAGTAGTAGTAATAGGTGCAGGCAGGAGTCGGCCTATTTGCTTATGGAAGTGATTCTTATATACACATGATCACCGTCGTGAATATTTCATAACTATCCGCTTTTCTATCAATTGCCCAACAGAAATTTGTCTACCCACCCTATGTTTGCTTTCATGAGAGATGCCACTTGGGAACACCATGGCCCCTGGGTCTATTCACTTACAAATTTAAAAATGTTACAATTTCCTTGATTACTTTAATTACTTGTTATTTTATTTTCACTTTGCAACTTTCAACCACACGATTTACTTGCTTGCAAATAACGAGACAAGAAGATTGACAACCGTCTTGCCCACATTGGTCGCAAGTGTTTGTTTCTTTTGTGTGTAGTTGCTAAAGACGGGGGTTAGTTGATACTCCCACTGGTTCGATAAACCTTGCTTATCTAATGAGGGAAGTAGTTAGCTATATTGTGATGCATCACCCATTCCTCTTCACGAAAAACCCAACATAGGTCACAAGTATCGTCGATTGATTGCTACATGTTTGACTTGCTTGCCTCACACATGATGACCAATTGCTCTTTCTATTGTGTTAGGTGCCTCACTATCTTCGCTACACCATGTGCACATTATGCTTGGATTGTCTTGCACACACCGCATGTCTCGACACTTCATTTTATTTGGTGTTGTGAATTATTCCTATGCCTACCATAGACCTTTTGTTCATTGTTTTGTGCTTGAGTGCTATGACCTTGAGGTAGATGCTCGTTATATTGTCACACATATTTGCATCCCTACCTCACCTTTGCAAAGTTATTCCCATGGTTACATTGATTGCTCTCAATTTATGTGCTTACTTGCCATGCTACATCTTTGTCACACCATATAATATGCATGATGAAAAGACTTGTTCGGTGAATCACCACGTGAATGCTTGGTTTTGCACTAACGCTAACCACATTTGTTTTTTCAAGTGTTTGTTGTCATTGATCCTTTTGAAGGAATTACAAGATGGTGCATGTCACACCCTGTGTTTTGACTTCTCTCCTAAGTTAACATAGCTCAAAAAATTAGGACCAATTAAAACTTTTTCTGCGAGATGTGATGCTTGAACTGAATGTTGTTTGCTTGCTTGTGTTTTAAATCACTAAAGTTCCTACTACTCTCTAGACTCACCTACTTGCCCCAAGTCCTTACCCAATGACCATACCATGTAAATAGGACCTAAAACTTTTTTTACCAAATATTATTTTGTCCAAAATGCTTTTATTTAATTTAAGCTTTCAAAAAACCCTCAGTTGGGATTTGTACTACAAGTCCTCAAATTAGGGAAGTTGTTTTGCCCCAAATATATAATTTGGATCCTATTATCAAAAAAACTTCACAAAATCAAAAAATTAGTATTTTAAAAGGTATTTCCCTATTTTATTTAAATACCTTTTTCTTAGGCCAGAAATGGTCTTTTATGAAGAAAGTTTATTTTTCTTGATTTCAAAATATTTTAGAAAATTTAGGTAACAAAGTGGACATATATATTCTATATAAAAGAGGTTCAACAATTGGTTATGTTCAAAATATTGGACAAAGCCCTTCAAAACCATTTCTGTCTATTTCAAGCTTTTGAAATATTTCTATAAGAAATATTATGAATAAATTTCAAGAAAATTCTAAAAAGTCACACATAATATATGTTATAGTCGTGCTAAGTTTCAACTCAATCCAAGTTGATTTGATTCACCTAAATATCCCAAAACCCTATCTATCCAGATCCAAATTTGAGCAACTCTACATTGTCAAGTGTCTCCAATTGTGCTCAAATTTTGTGGACATGTTCTAATGATCTAAAAATGCATCCAAAAAAAGTGGTGAATGAAGGAGAACAAAGGAACTTGAACCAAGCCCCTCAAAACCACTTTTGCTGATTTTTAGAATTGGGAAACTTTACATTGTGAAGTTTCTCCAATTGGTCCCAAACTTTTTGGGCATGCTATAATAATCAAATAGTGTCACCACACCAAGTGGTGTATTAGGGGGAATTAATTTGCATAAGTTTATCTGCAGAAAGCCATTTTTGCCAATTTCTAAGGTTTACCATGTCTACATTAGAAACTTTCTTCAACAAATCCCAAATTTGGTGTCCAACCTTATTTATCACCGCCATCTAATCCTGTTAATTTTCAAAACCAATGGAGGAACAGAGGTAGCCCAACTAGTGATCAAACACCTTCTGGTGGAATCCAAATTCCAATAATAGAGCCCCCAAATGACATCTCCTTGAGCTCAATATTTTACCACAAGCCCTCCTAGCCAAGCCTAGCTTATTGCAAGAACCCCATTAACGTTCAAACAAAGACGAGAGAAGCATTCAAAGCTATATCATCAAGCACTTAAAGACCCACAGGAGCAACCACATCGAAGAAGGAGCAACCTGGGAGCATGAAGACTACGTGAGACCCGAATTTCCGTATCTCTCCAACGCCTAGCCTAGGAATCTTGGGGATGAGATTCTTGTAAGGGGGGTTTGTCTGTCACCCTATGTTTTTTTACTTCTCTGCTAAGTTAACATAGCTCAAAAAGTAGTTCCAATTAAAACTTTTTCTGTGAGATGTGATGCTTGAACTAAATGGTGTTTGCTTGCTTGGTTGCTTGTGTTTTAAATCATTAAACTTCCTACTACTCTCTAGAGTCATCTCCTTGCCCAAAGTATTTGCCCAATGACCATATGATGACGAGTTGATGGATATACTTCTCGCCCCTCGTTGGTTACCCCAAGTGGAAGGTGGAGATGTAGTCAACAACAAATTGCCCTGACACAGAGATTGTAAGGTTTATCGAACCAGTAGAACTCCTAGGCTCAACAAGTAGGTGTATCCTGTCCTGGTCAGCAAAAGACGTGGACGTGCACACACAACAACCAACTTTGCTCCCAACGATTACAGAGAGGTTGACAATCTATCCGGCCTTGTAGTTTGCAAAGGATCAAAACACAAGCAGGAAGGTAATACTGATTGCAACGGAGTAGTAAATGAAAGCGGTAAATGATGGAGGTGTAAACAATGATGGTGATATGGACCGGAGTCACATGATGTTCACTAGTGATGTCTCTCTCCCAAAAGACGATAAACAACTATGCTAGGGTAAACAAATCACAGTTGGGAATTGACAAAATTATGATAGCACCACAATGCTAATTATGCTCCTTGATAGTTAGAGGTTCAATAGTGATGGGCAGTACGCCAAGACAAGTAGACCGTTTATTCATCAACATCTACTTACTAATCATCCACCTTGAGGTATCTATCCGGAACACCTCTCTGGTATTAAGTTGCGAGCCCCAGCCAAAGTGTAAACTCAAAGCAACGGACAACTGCATTAACGAACTATGCATAAGGTAAACAATCCTTGCAACCGTGGTCACAAGCACCGTTGTTTTCTCCCTGGTGGAAACAGCACATCCCCTAGTCTCATGTTTCTGTCACTCAAGCTAGACATTAGGGGGCCCGAACCTACAATCATGCATGACGCTCCCTCTTGGAGTTACAGTCTACTACTCGTACAAAGTAATAAAAAGCAACAGAGAACATGCAAGAATCACTAAGGAACATAATATAAAAGGATAATCAAATATATAACTCATAACAATCTGAACATAATCTCATAATCCATCGGATCCCAACAAATCGAGCATAGCAAAAGCAAGAGATATACATAGATGCCTTGATCATGTAGGGCAGCTCACACGGACTAACCATTGAAGCACAAGATTGGAGAGAAGACATCACATAGCTACTGGTCATGGACTCATGGTCCAAGGAGGACTACTCACGACATGTCCGGGAAGCGTCCATGGCGGCGGAGAAGATCCCGGAGGTCAATCCTCCCCCGCACAGGGTGCTGGGAAGAGGTCTCCTAACGCTCCCGATCTCGGAAGCGTTACGGCGGCGGAACGATGGAGAAATACGCGATTCCAGAAAGTGTGCGAGGGTTTCCCCACGGATCTCTAAATATAGGCCAAAGGAGGGCACCAGAGGAGGTGGTACCCACCCGTGGCGACCTCCTGGCGCGTCCTAGGGCCTGGCTGCGCCAGCAGACCGCCTAGGAGGCCCGTGCCCCCCTCTAGCCCTCCTTCGGTGATCCGAAAGCTTCTGTTTCGCTGATTTTTTAATATATTTTTCTGGATTTTTTCGGGCTTGGGAAAATTGGGTAAAAGCCCGTGCAAAATAAACATCAGCAGACAGAAACTGGCACTGGATGCACTGAGTTAGTTGGTTAGTCCAAATATGTGTAAAATGATATAAAAGTGTAGAAAAGCATATAACCATGTCACCCAAAATATCATGGAACAAGCATAAATTATACATACGTTTGGGACGTATCAACATCCCCAAGCTTAATTTCTGCTCGTCCTAGAGTAGATAAATGATAACACAATAATTTCTGTGTAGACATGCTAACACACATATAAGAACTTCAAAGTAAAGCAAGTGAGATATGCAATTCAAGTCAAGACAATAACAAGCAAGAGTCTATATCTAGTATTGAATTTAGCAAAGTAAGAACATATTGGTGCAAGAGCTCTCGCTATTCGTGACTCGAACGTCTCCAAATGGTGTTTGCATGCAAGAAGTGGGAGATGGGTTCAGTGATAAAATATTTTTGTAATTTAAAACTCAATCTACTAAACCTCACACTTAGTCTCCTTTAGAATCTTATTTTGACTCATCCCCAGACCACTTGTCAGGCACAAGTCAAAATGATCCTCTCCCTTTCGATTTTGAGCACTGATGCAATGAAACAGCGTAAGCAAGATATGTTGGCACTTAGGATGGAAAATATAATAATGATGGGGAAGGAAGACAAAAAGATGTGAAAGGCTCACATCAATGAGGACAACCATAGGCGAGAGAAAGCCAAATGATAGATATGATGTGAGGAGTAGGGATTGCCATGTAACGGATGCACATATGAGCTAACGTAAGCTCTCCAATGGAACTAGTGGGGGTGCATCTAACTTGTTTGCTCATGAAGACCTAGAGCTCATTTGAGGAGGCTCATCATTGGAATATGCAAACCAAGTTCTATAGTGTAAGGGTCCCCACATAGTTATGCATGAATGATAATCTCTATGTAGTACCAATATAGTAATGGAGTACGAGTGTGAATCTTTCAAAGTAATAGTAGTGTTGCCCCCTTCTCTCTTTTTATTTCTTTTTCTTTTTTTATTTTTTTATTCTTTGTGGCCTCTTTGGCTCTTTCTTTTTATCTCTCATTTGTCCTCTTTAGGATCTTTTGTTTTGTCCACTTTAGGATCTTTTCCTCTCTTAAGGGCAACACTCTATGTTTTACATGAATAGAAAGAAAAATCATCACACTTTATAAGACGTACTGAACATAAAGACAAGTGAAAACTATCATGAGGTATGCAATTGTATGCCTCTACTAGTGTAGCAGGATACTAGCGCGCCATGTAGAAGTAATGAGGGCAAGGCCCAACTAGCATGCGGCTCTATGATCAAGCAAAAGCATGTATGACATGAATATCAAGTCATGAGATGATGGATGTTGCATGGCAATGTATCTCGAAAAGCTATGGAAATGCCTTAGTAGGTAGGTATGGCGACTGTTTTGAGGAAAGATATAATGAGGCTTATGTATGACAGAGCGTATCATGTCATGGGTTTGGATGCACTGGCGGAGTTTGCACCAACTCTCAATGTGAGAAAGGGCAATGCACGGTACCAAAGAGGCTAGCAAAATATGGATGGTGGAAGTGCGAACAATCGAATACTCACATTAGTCCGAAGAACTCATACACTTATTATCGGTTACTCTCAATCTAGTTAGGAAATTCACAAAGATACAAGTACCTCGAGGAGGAATGTTTGGGGGTTTGGTTATCCTTGCGCATCCTCGACTCATGGTAACGTGAGGGTACTCTATATATTCCAACCCCTCGAGAGGTTAGTGATCAATTTCGTAGCTAGAGTTCTCAACTAATTTTTAGTTTTTGAAAAACACATGGATTTCCCAAAATACGAAACCTATCACTAATAGGCTCAAGCTCTTGGCACCAATAGTCCAAACATTACTCAAATCAATACCTCAAAACTATTGCAAGTTACTACTATACTTAAATAGCAACCTCAATGACCTACTCATGCAAGACACACAACTCAGTGCAACGAGCCAACTCTCTATACAAGATAAGCATGATAACTCAAGAGAGTTCCAAAATCAACCTAAATAAAATCTCTTAAAAAGATAAGCATGAAAACTAAGAGCTAAGCATGACAGTAGCTACAAAAAGATGAAGAACACACAAAAAGGATAAGCATGAAAACCTATGTTCTGTTCTAGAGTGGAATGGATCATGTCTCTCTCCCAAACAAGGTAGTCTAGGTTCCGAATTGTTATGACCAGCAAACAAAACTAAAACAAACTAAAAAGCAAATAGCGGGACGCTCCAAGTATAGCACATATCATATGAAGTGATAAAAATATAGCATGGAGATGGACGAACTGATGATTGTTGATAGAGAAGGGCATGCACGAGGGCATCCCCAAGCATAGACGCTTGAGTCTCCTTGAATATTTCTTGGGATGCATGGGGGAATCCCCAAGCTTGAGCGTTTTACACTCCTTTATCATCTTTCATCATCTCTCCCATCGCATACTTGTAAACTCCCTTCATACAAAACTCACCATAAGCTGATTAGAGTGGTTAGTTCCCTTAATAAAATAATTCATAACCTGATGGAAATAAAAATTTTCATGAAAAGATACTGCTTCTTATGAATGCCAAAGGGTTTTCACAAATAAAAATCAAGCTTAGGATTCGCAAAACAATGAAAACACAAAACATGGAAGAATCTATGAAAAACAGAACAACAGGTAATAAATAATTTATTCGGTGTACTTCTGCAACTCAAATCAAAAAACTCAGAACATATGCCAGAAAGAAAATTTTATAGATCATGCTATAAAAATAAATTCAGATCAAAAAGATGATCTGGTGATTCGTGCCGAATTGTTCTGTCAAGCAGACATAATCTGTTTCTGGACAGCATGTCACAACTTTTGAACTTTCTTGCAATCGGAGGCTATAACTTGGCACAAAGCTTAAAAAGAAAGATACAATGATGTTGCTAAAGTAGTAACACACATAAATACCACTAATACAGAAAGTACAAACAAATTGGATTGCCTCCCAACAAGCGCTTTCTTTTATGCCTTTGAGCTAGGCACAATGCAAGAAGATCAAGTGTTATCAACTCCAAAAGAATAACTTGAACGTGTAACGGACTCATAAGGTAACTTAATATTCTTTCTAGGGAAGTGTTCCATTCCCTTTTCAATAGGAAATTGGAATTTAATAATTCCCTCTTTCATGTCAATGATAGCACCAACGGTGCAGAGAAAAAGACGTACCAAAATAATTGGACATGAAGGATCACATTCAATGTCCATAATAAGAAAATCAACGGGCACATAATTATGATTGACAATAATAAGAACATCATCAATTCTCCCTAAAGGTTTCTTTATGGAAGAGTCAACGAGTTGAACACTAAAATAACATGGATCAAAAGGTTTCCAATCAAGCATATCATACATTCTTTTGGGCATAACGGAGGCCCTAGCTCCAACATGACACAATGCAAAGCAAGAGATATTATTTAATTTAATTTTGACCATAGGGTCGTGACCACCTTCTAGTTTTCTAGGAATAGAAGTCTCTAGCTTGAGATTTTCCTCCCAAGCTTTGATAAGAGCATTGATAATATGCTCGATGAAGGCAATATTGAGTGTACTACTGTGGGGGTCTTTAGCCATTCTTTGCAAAAAGGTGCTAACTTCGGAGAGACTACAATTGTCAAAATCAAGGTTACTACCATTAATTAAAGTGGTAGTAATGTCATCTAAGCTCATTCTTTTGGTAGTCTCTAAATTCGTAGGACCTTCTTGTCCTAAAATTGAGGTATTAGCATCACCATTAATGGGTCCATTGGGATTAGGAGTGCGATGGGTGCGAAAAGTTTTGAGATCCTCAACAACTTGTATAGTAGCAATGGTAGTGTGTGTAGGATGGCTCTTAATTCTCTCTCCCTATTCCTGAGGTACAACCACTTCGGGTTTGGCTGCCATTTGATTTATCAAAGTGGCCTTTGTGTGAGACATATTAGAAACTTGGGTCTCAGTGGTGGTGAGTCTAGTTTGGAGGTTGGAAATCTCACTATTTAGGCTCTCAAGTTGTCTTCCAATGTTTTCCAAAATAGAAGAATGCTCATATAATTGTCTAGAGAAGGCTTTGTTTTGTTAATATTGGGTGTGCATATAATTCTTTGTAGCCTTCTCTATCTCTAAAAGCTTTTCATAACTAGGCATTCTTCTATCATTAGGAGTGTTACTATAGGTGTCTCTATTCCCATAGTTGTTAAAGTTGTCAAAGTTGCCTTCACCGAGCATATTGAAAATGGTCTAGGATTGCTACCAAAATTACCCCTATAAGCATTGTTGTTAAAGTTGTTCCTAGAGATAAAATTAAGATCCACTTGCTCTCTTTCTTGAGCAACCAAAGAATTTAAAGGAACCTCATGAGGATCAATAGGAGCTTGCTTAGTAAGTAGAGTCATGATCATGTCAACCTTATCATTAAGGGAGGAGATCTCCTCAACAGGGTTTACCTTCCTACCTGTTGGAGCTCTCTCGGTGTGCCATTGAGAACAATTTGTTATCATCTCATCCAATAGCTTTGTGGCAGCAGCAAGTGTAGTTGACATAAAGGTTCCTCCCGCAGCCGAGTCTAACAGATTCCGCGAGGTAAAGTTCAATCCTGCATAAAAAGTTTGGATAACCATACAAGTAGTCAAACCATGAATAGGGCAATTCTTAACAAGAGATTTCATACATTCCCAATCTTGAGCAACATGTTCATTATCCAATCGCCTAAAATTCATAATGTTACTCCTCAACTGGATAATCTTAGCAGGCGGGTAATACTTCCCAATAAAAACATCTTTGCACTTATCCCAAGAATCTATGCCATTCCTAGGGAAAGATTGAAGCCACACTTTAGCTCCTCCTCTCAAGGAGAAAGGAAAAAGCTTAAGTTTAACAATATCACCATGTACTTCTTTATATTTTTGCATGTCACAGAGCTCAACAAAATTGTTCAAGTGCAAGGCATCATCATCTCCAGCACCGGAGAATTGATCTTTCATAACTAGGTTCAGTAGAGAAGGTTTAATCTAATAGGACGTGGCCTCAGTGGCAGGAGCAACAATAGAGTGCAGATAAAGTCCTTGTTGTTTTGACTAGTGAAGTCACACAACTTGGTGTTCTCAGTGGAATCCAAGAAGTGGCAACAAGCAACAACAAAGCAACTTTTTTTGTGGTTTTTGGTATAGGACTCTAAAGCAAAAACTAGAAAGAAAACTAACAAGACTAAAAAGCAAAGGTAAAAGATAGTGTGCAACTCCCCTATCTTGAAGAGTGGAGTCCCTGGCAACGATGCCAGAAATTTGCTTGATGACGAGTTGATGGATATACTTCTCGCCCCTCATTGGTTACCCCAAGTGGAAGGTGGAGATGTAGTCAGCAGCAAATTTCCCTCGACAGAGACTGTAAGGTTTATCGAACCAGTAGGACTCCTAGGCTCAACAAGTAGGTGTCTCCTGTCCTGGTCAGCGAAAGGTGTGGACCTGCACACACAACAAATAACTTCTCTACCAACGAGTACAAAGAGGTTGTCAATCTCTCCGGCCTTGTAGTTTGCAACAAATCAAAACACAAGCGGGAAGGTAATAGTGATTGTAACGGAAAAGTAAATGAAAGCGGTAAATGATGGAGGTGCAGACAATGATGGTGATATGGACCGGAGTCACATGATGTTCATTAATGACGTCTCTCTCCCAAAAGACGATAAACAACTATGCTAGGGTAAACAAATCACAGTTGGGAAATTGACAGAATTATGATCGCACATCAATGCTAATTATGCTCCTTGATAGTTAGAGGCTCAATAGTAATGGGCAGTACGCCAAGAGAAGTAGACCGTTTATTCATCAGCATCTACTTACTAATCATCCACCTTGAGGTATCTATCCAGAACACCTCTCTGGTATTAAGTTGAGAGCCCCACACAAAGTGTAAACTCAAAGCAACGGACAACTGCATTAACGAACTATGCGTGAGGTAAACAATCCTTGCAACAGTGGTCACAAGCATCGTTGTTTTCTCCCTAGTGGCAACAAGCACATCCCCTAGTCTCATGTTTCTGTCACTCAAGCTAGACATTGAGGGGCCCGAACCCACAATCATGCATAACGCTCCCTCTTGGACTTACGATCTACTACTTGGACAAAGCAATAAAAAGCAACGGAGAACATGCAAGAATCACTAAGGAACATAATATAAAAGGATAATCAAATTATAACTCATAAGAATCTGAACATAATCTCATAATCGATCGGATCCCAACAAACCGAGCATAGCATAAGAAAGAGAATTACATAGATGCCTTGATCATGTAGGGCAGGTCACAAGGACTAACCATTGAAGCACAAGATTGGAGAGAAGACATCACATAACTACTGGTCATGGACTCATGGTCCAAGGAGGACTACTCACGGCATGCCCGGGAAGCGTCCATGGAGGTGGAGAAGCTCCCAGAGTTCAATCCTCCCTCCGACAGGGTGCCGGGAAGAGGTCTCCTGACGCTCCCGATCTCGGAAGCGCTACAGCGATGGAACAATGGAGAAATTCGCGGTACCAGAAAGTCTGTGAGGGTTTCCTCATGGATCTCTAAATATAGGCCGAAGGAGGGCACCGGAGGAGGTGGGACACACCCAGGTGCCCTCCTAGCATGGCCTATGGCCTGGCCGTGCGAGCAGGCCGCCTGGTAGGCCCCTGGCCCCCCTATGGATCTCGTTCGGTGATCCCGAAGCTTCTGTTTCGCTGATTTTTTAATATAGTTTTCTGGATTTTGTCGGGCTTCGGAAAATTGGGTAAAAGCCCTTGCAAAATAGACACCATCACACAGAAATTGGCACTGGGTGCAATAAGTTAGTAGGTTAGTCCAAATATGTGTAAAATGATATAAAAGTGTAGCAAAACATATAACAATGTCACCCAAAAGATCATGGAACAAGCAAAAATTATAGATACGTTTGGGACGTATCACCATACCATGTGTATATTAGCTAAAACTATTTTTATCAAATATTATTTTGATAAAAAAGATTTATTTAATTTAAGCTTTCAAAACCCCCCACTTGGGATTTGTACTACAAGTCCTCAAATTAGGGAAGTTTTTTTGCCCGAAATATTTTATTTGGATCCTATTATCAATAAAACATCCCAAAGTCACAAAAGTATTATTTTAAAATCTATTTCCCTATTTTATTTAAATACCTTTTTCCTAGGCCAGAAATGGTCTTTTATGAAGAAAGGTTATTTTTCTTGCTTTCAAAGTATTTGAGAAAAATTATGGAAACTCAGCGGACATATATATTCCATATATAAGAGTTTCAACACTTGGTCATGTTCAAAATATTGGACAAAACCCTTCAAAACCATTTCTGCCTATTTGAAGCTTTTGAAATATTTCTATAAGAATTATTCTCTATAAATTTAAAGAATATTCTAGAAAGTCACACATGATATATGTGATGATCTTGCCAAGTTTCAACTCAACCCAAGTTGATTCGATTCACCTAAATATCCCAGAACCCTATCTGTCGAGATCCAAATTTGAGCAACTCTACATTGCCAAGTGTCTCCAATTGTGCTAATGCATCAAAAAAAGTGGTGCATAAAGGAGAAAACAGGAACGTGCCCCAAGCCCCTCAAAACCACCTGTGTCGATTTCTAGAATTGGGAAACTTTACATTGTGAAGGTTCTCCAATTGGTCCCAAACTTTTTGGGCATGCTATCATACTCAAATAATGTCACCACACCAAGTGGTGTATTAGGGGAATTAATTTGCATAAGTTTATCTGCTTAAATCCATTTCTACTCATCTCTAGGGTTTACCATGTCTACATTCGAAACTTTGTCCAACAAATCCCAAATTTGATGTCCAACCTTATTTATCACCACCATTTGATCATGTCAATTTTGAAAACCAACAGAGCACCAGAGGAAGCCCAACCAGTGATCAAACACCTTCTGGTTGAATCCAAAGTCCAATAGTAGAGCCCACAAATGACTTCTCCTTGAGCTCAACATTTTGCCATAGGCCCTCCTAGTCCCCCTTTACCTCCAGTAAGCTTTGCATGGACGTGTCACATTGATTGGATGGTGAAACCCCATGATTCCTTCCCTAAATAGCCAGAAACTACCCCCTCTCAGCCTTTCTTGTCAACCAAGGCTCCACTAGAGCATCCAAGGGTAACCCTGCATTGTTTACTCACCCACTGGCTCCCTAGACACAAGTGGTCGCGCCCATCCTGCAAAAGACATGCCCTGATATGCAAATTCATGTTCAAGAGCATGCCATAGTGCACTCTCGCACTATAGCTTGTGTTGGAAATACGCCCTAGAGGCAATAATAAAATGGTTATTATCATATTTCCTTGTTCATGATAATCGTCTATTGTTCATGCTATAATTGTATTAACAGGAAACAGTAATACATGTGTGAATAAATAGATCACAATGTGTCCCTAGCAAGCCTCTAGTTGGCTAGCTCGTTGATCAATAGATGATCATGGTTTCCTAATCATGGACATTGGATGTCATTGATAATGGGATCACATCATTAGGAGAATGATGTGATGGACAAGACCCAATCCTAAGCATAGCACTAGGTCGTGTTGTTCGTATGCTAAAGCTTTTCTAATGTCAAGTATATTTTCCTTCGACCGTGAGATTGTGCAACTCTCAGATACCGTAGGAGTGCTTTGGGTGTATCAAACGTCACAACGTAACTAGGTGTCTATAAAGGTGCACTACGGGTATCTCCGAAAGTATCTGTTGGGTTGGTATGAATCGAGATCGGGATTTGTCACTCCGTGTGACGGAGAGGTATCTCTGGGCCCACTTGGTAGAACATCATCATAATGAGCTCAATGTGACTAAGGAGTTAGTCACAGGATGATGTACTACGGAACGAGTAAAGAGACTTGCCGGTAACGAGATTGAACAAGGTATAGGGATACCGACGATCGAATCTCGGGCAAGTTCTATACCGATAGACAAAGGGAATTGTATACGGGATTGATTGAATCCTTGACATCGTGATTCATCCGATGAGATCATCGTGGAACATGTGGGAGCCACCATGGGTATCCATACCCCACTGATGGTTATTGGCGGGAGAGGTGTCTTGGTCATGTCTGCATGCCTCCCGAGCCCGTAGGGTCTACACACTTAAGATTCGATGACACTAGGGTTATAGGGAATTGTTGTACGAGGTTATCGAAGGTTGTTAGGAGTCCTGGATGAGATCCCGGTCGTCATGAGGAACTCCGGAATGGTCCGAAGGTAAAGATTGATATATAGGATGGATGGGTTTGGACGCCGGAAAATGTTTCGCGCACCATCGGCAATGTGCGGGGACCACCGGAAGGGTTCTGGGGCCCCACCGGGAGGGGCCACCAGCCCCAGGAGGCTAGATGGGCCAAGTGTGAGAGGGAACCATCCCCTAGGTGGGCTGGTGCGCCCCCCACACCCAGCCCAAGGCGCACCAGAGAGGGAGGGAGGGGAAACCTTAGGCGCCGGTGGGCCTAAGGCCCACCTAGGGGTGCACCACCCGCTCTCCTCCCTAGCCGCTGCCCACACCTCCCATCTGGGAGGATGCCGCACCCCTTAGGGCTGGGAACCCTAAGGGCTGCGCCTCCCTCCCCTTCCCCCTATATATAGTGGGGGTTTTGGCCTTTGGAGATACACAGTTTCTCTCTCTCTCTCGGCGCAGCCCTGCTTCTCCTCTTCCTCCTCTCCCACGGTGCTTGGCGAAGCCTTGCCGGGAGACCTCGTGGCTCCATCGCCACCACGCCGTCGTGCTGCCAGAGCTCTTCCCCAACCTCTCCCTCCTCCTTGCTGGATCAAGGTGCAGGAGACGTCACCGGGTTGTACGTGTGTCGAACGCGGAGGTGCCGTGGTTCGGCACTAGATCGGAATCACACCACGATCTGAATCGCAGCGAGTACGACTCCATCAACCGCGTTCTAACAACACTTACGCTTAGCGATCTTCAAAGGTATGAAGATTCTCTCACCCATCTCTCATTGTTGGTTTCTCCATAGGAAGATCTAAGTATGGCGTAGGAAAATTTTGAATTTTTGCTACGTTACCCGACAGTGGTATGAGAGCCAGGTTTTCTATGCATAGATTCTTTGCACGAGTAAAACACAAAAGGCTATGGGCGCTCATTTTGTCAATTGCTTTCCACCTCTAGTCTTATTCTTTTCCGGTGGTATTGTGGGATGAAGCGGCCCGGACCGACCTTACCCGTACGCTTACGTGAGACAGGTTCCACTGGCTCACATGCACACGGTGCATAAGGTGGCTAGCGGGTGTCTGTCTCTCCTACTCTAGTTTGATTGGATTTGATGAAAAGGGTCCTTATGAAGGGTAAATAGCTTTGGCATATCATCGTTGTGGCTGTCATGTAGGTAAGAAGGCGTTCTTGCTAGAAACCCAAATCAGCCACGTAAAACTTGCATCAACAATTAGAGGACGTCTAACTTGTTTTTGCAGGGTTTGACTTGTGATGTGATATGGCCAAAGGATGTGATGTTACATGTGTGATGTATGAGATGATCATGTTCTTGTAATAGGATTCACGACTTGCATGTCGATGAGTATGATAACCGGCATGAGCCATAGGAGTTGTCTTAATTTATTGTATGAGATGCAACGCCATGTGTTTACTACTTTTACTTCATTGCTAACGGTTAGCTGTAGTAGTAGGAGTAGTAGTAGTAGTAGTTAGCGTGACAACTTCACGGAGACACGATGATGGAGATCATGATGATGGAGATCATGGTGTCACGCCGGTGACGATGATGATCATGCGATGCCCGAAGATGGAGATCGAAGGATCAAAGATGATAATGGCCATATCATGTCACTATATGATTGCATGTGATGTTTATCATGTTTTTCATATTATTGCTTAGAATGATGGTGGCATAATAAGATGATCCCTCATAAAATTGCGAAGGATCATTGTCTCAAAGCACCACGTGATGATCGGGTGTGATAGATTCAAACGTTCGCATACAACGGGTGTAAGCCAGATTTACACACGCGAAACACTTAGGTTGACTCGACGAGCCTAGTATGTACAGACATGTACTCAAATACGAGAGACCAAAAGGTCGAACATGAGTCGTATGGTTGAATACGATCAGCATGAAGATGCTCACCATCGACGACTAGTCCGTCTCACGTGATGATCGGACACGGGTTAGTCGACATGGATCATGCAACACTTAGATGACTAGAGGGATGTCGATTTAAGTGGGAGTTCATACATAATTTGATTAGATGAGCTTAATTATCATGAACTTAGTCTAAGTGTTGTCCTTACAAATATTGTAGATCCAATGGCCAACGCACCTGTCAACCTCAATTTAAACGCGTTCCTAGAGAAAAACAAGCTGAAAGATGATGGTAGCAACTATGGGGACTGGGTCCGCAACTTGAAGCTCATCCTCATTGCATCCAAGAAGGCTTATGTCCTTGATGCGCCACTAGGTGACCCTCCTGTTCCTGCGGCAGCCCAAGATGTTCAGAACGTCTGGCAGGCGTGGAGTGATGATTACTCTCCAGTTAGGTGTGGCATGCTATACAGTTTAGAAACGGGGCTTCAAAGGGGTTTTGAGCAACACAGAGCACATGAGATGTTCCAGGAGCTGAAGCTAGTTTTTCCAGCTCATGCCCGGGTTGAGATATATAAAGTCTCCAACAAGTTCTTTAGCTATAAGATGGAGGAGAACAGTTCTGTTAGTGAGCATATTCTCAGAATGTGTGGGTTGCACGGTCATCTCACTCAGCTTGGAGTCGATCTTCCGGATGACGCTGTAATTGACAGAATCCTCCAGTCTCTCTCACCAAGCTACAAGGGTTTTGTGCTGAACTATAACATGCAAGGGATGGAGAAGACCATTCTCGAGTTGTACTCGATGCTGAAATCTGCAGAAGTAGAAATCAAGAAAGAGCATCAAGTGTTGATGGTCAATAAGACCACTAGTTTCAAGAAGGGCAAGGGTAAGAAGAACGTCAAGAAATACGGCAAAGCCGTTGCCGCGCCCGGTAAGCCAGTTGCCGGGAAGAAGAAAAAAATGGACCCAAGCCTGAGACTGAGTGCTTCTATTGCAAGGGAAACGGTCACTGGAAGCGGAACTGCCCCAAGTACTTAGGGGATAAGAAGGCCGGCAATGTCGAAGGTATATATGATATACATGTTATTGATGTGTACCTTACCAGCGCTCGTAGTAGCTCCTGGGTATTTCATACCGGTGCTGTTGCTCACATTTGCATCTCAAAGCAGGAACTGCGGAATAAATGGAGGCTGGCTAAGGACGAGGTGACGATGCGCGTCGGGAATGCCTCCAAGGTCGATGTGATCGCCGTCGGCACGCTGTTGCCTCTACATCTACCTTCGGAATTAGTTTTAAACCTTAATAATTGATATTTAGTACCAGCTTTGAGCATGAACATTGTATCAGGGTCTTGCTTAATAGGAGACGGCTACTCATTTAAGTCGGAGAATAATGGTTGTTCTATTTATATGAGTGATATGTTTTATGATCATGCTCCGCCGGTGAATTGTTTATTCTTGATGAATCTCGATCGTGATGTTACACATATTCATAGTGTCAATACCAAAAGATGTAAGGTTGATAATGATAGTCCCACATACTTGTGGCACTGCCGCCTTGGTCATATTGGTGTCAAGCGCATGAAGAAACTCCATACTAATGGGCCGTTAGAGTCTCTTGATGTTGAATCACTTGGCACATGTGAACCGTGCCTCATGGGCAAGATGACTAAGACTCCATTCTTAGGAATAATGGAGAGAGCAACTGACTTATTGGAAATAATACATACTTATGTATGTGGTCCAATGAACGTTGAAGCTCGCGGTGTCTATCGTTATGTTCTCACTCTCACCGATGATTTGAGTAGGTATGGATATATCTACTTGATGAAGCAGAAGTCTGAAACATTTGAAAAGTTCAAGGAATTTTGGAGTGAGGTTGAGAATCAACGTGACAAGAAAATAAAGTATCTATGATATGATCGTGGAGGAGAATATTTGAGTCACGAGTTTGGCACACACCTAAGGAAATGTGGAATTGTTTCACAACTGACGCCGCATGGCACACCGCAACATAACGCAGTGTTTGAACATCGTAATCGCACTTTATTAGATACGGTGTGATCTATGATGTCTCTTACCGACTTACCGCTATCATTTTGGGGATACGCATTGGAAACTGCAGCATTCACTTTAAATAGGGAACCTCTAAATCCGTTGATATTACACTGTATGAATTATGGTTTGGCAAGAAACCTAAGCTGTCGTTTCTAAAAGTTTGGGGCTGCGATGCTTATGTGAAGAAACTTCAACCAGAAAAGATCAAACCCAAAGCGGAGAAATGCGTATTCATAGGATACCCTAAGGAGACTATTGGGTACATCTTCTATATTAGATCCGAAGGTAAAATCTTTGTTTCCAAAAATGGATCCTTTCTAGAGAAAGAGTTTCTCTCGAAATAAGTAAGTGGGAGGAAAGTAGAACTTGATGAGGTAATTGCACCTCCTCTCGAATCGGAGAGTAGCGTAGCACGGGAAGATGTTCCTGTGGCGCCTATGCCAACCTAAGAGGAAGTTAATGATGATGATCATGAAGCTTCGAATCAAGTTGCTACTGAACCACGAAGGTCCACAAGGGCACGTTCCACACCAGAGTGGTACAACAACCGTGTGATGGAAATCATGTTGTTAGACAACGGTGAACCTTCGAACTATGAAGAAGCGATGGCGGGCCTGGATTCCAACAAATGATTTGAGGTCAGGAAATCCGAGATAGGATCCATGTATGAGAACAAAGTATGGACTTTGGTGGACTTGCCCGATGATCGGCGAGCTATAGAAAATAAATAGATCTTCAAGAAGAAGACTGACGCAAACGGTAATGTGACCGTTTATAAAGCTCGACTTGTCGCAAAGTGTTTTCGACAAATTTAAGGAGTTGACTACGATGAGACCTTCTCTCCCGTAGCGAAGCTGAAGTGAGTCCGAATCATGTTAGCAGTTGCCGCTTTTCATGATTGTGAAATTTGGCAAATGGAGGTCAAAACAACGTTCCTTAACGAGTATCTTAAGGAAGAGTTGTATATGATGCAACCAGAATGTTTTGTCGATCCTAAGAGTGCTAACAAGGTGTGCAAGCTCCAGCTCTCCATCTATGGGCTGGTGCAAGCATCTCGGAGTTGGAACATTCGCTTTAATGAGGTGATTAAAGCGTTTGGGTTCATATATGTTTATGGAGAAGCCTGTTTGTACAAGAAAGTGAGTGGGAGCTCTGTAGTTTTTCTCATACTATATGTGGATGACATATTATTGATGGGGAATGATGTAGAGTTATTGGAGAGCATAAAGGCCTACTTGAATAAAAGTTTTTCAATGAAGGACCTTGGATAAGTTGCATACATATTAGGCATCAAGATCTATAGAGATAGATCGAGATGCCTCATAGGTCTTTCACAAAGTACATACCTTGACAAGATATTGAAGAAGTTCGATATTGAAAACTCAAAAAAGGGGTTCTTGCCAGTTTTGCAAGATATAAGATTGAGTAAGACTCAGTCGCTGACCACGGTAGCAGAAAGAGAGAAGATGAGTACTCTACCCTACGCTTCAGGCGTGGGCTCTCTAATGTATGCCATGCTATGTACCAGACCTGATATAAATCTTGCCATAAGTTTGGTAGGGAGGTACCAAAGTGATCTCGGTATGGAACACTCGACAGCGGTCAAGAATATCCTTAAGCACGTGAAAAGGACTAAGGAGATGTTTCTCGTTTATGGAGGTGACGAAGAGCTCATCGTAAAGGGTTACGCCGATGACAGCTTCGACACAGATCCGGATGACTCTAAGTCACAAACCAGATACGTGTATGTTCTGAATGGTGGGGCAGTGAGCTGGTGCAGTAGCAAGCAAGACGTCGTGGCAACATCTACATGTGAAGCGGAGTACATAGCTGCTTCGGAAGCAACTCATGAAGGGATCTGGATGAAGGAGTTCATCACTGACCTTGGGGTGGTTCCAAGCGCGTCAGGTCCGATGACACTCTTCTATGATAACACTAGAGCCATTGCCATAGTCAAGGAGCCCAGAGTTCACCGGAAGACCAAGCACATCCAACGCCGCTACAACTCCATCCAGGAACAGGTCCAGAGAGGAGTCATATATATTTGTAAAGTATACACGGATCTGAATATTGCAGACCCGTTGACTAAACCTATTCCACGAGCAAAACATGATCAACACCACAATGCTATGGGTGTTCGATTCATCACAATGTAACTAGATTATTGACTCTAGTGCAAGTGGGAGACTGTTGGAAATATGCCCTAGAGGCAATAATAAAATGGTTATTATCATATTTCCTTGTTCATGATAATCGTCTATTGTTCATGCTATCATTGTATTAACAGGAAACAGTAATACATGCATGTGTGAATAAATAGATCACAATGTGTCCCTAGCAAGCCTCTAGTTGGCTAGCTTGTTGATCAATAGATCATCATGGACATTGGATGTCATTGATAATGGGATCACATCATTAGGAGAATGATGTGATGGACAAGACCCAATCCTAAGCATAGCACTAGATCGTGTTGTTCATATGCTAAAGCTTTTCTAATGTCAAGT
This sequence comes from Hordeum vulgare subsp. vulgare, assembly GCF_904849725.1. Taxonomy (NCBI): domain Eukaryota; kingdom Viridiplantae; phylum Streptophyta; class Magnoliopsida; order Poales; family Poaceae; genus Hordeum; species Hordeum vulgare. Next base: position 344,516,629 of record NC_058524.1, on the reverse strand, counting down.
ATCTTTTCCTTCGACCGTGAGATTGTGCAACTCTCGGATACCATAGGAGTGCTTTGGGTGTATCAAACGTCACAACGCAACTGGGTGACTATAAAGGTGCACTACGTGTATCTCCGAAAGTATCTGTTGGGTTGGTACGAATCGAGATCGGGAATTGTCACTCCGTGTGACGGAGAGGTATCTCTGGGTCCACTTGGTAGAACATCATCATAATGAGCTCAATGTGACTAAGGAGTTAGTCACATGATGATGTACTATGGAACGAGTAAAGAGACTTGCCGGTAACAAGATTGAACAAGGTATAGGGATACCGACGATCGAATCTCGGGCAAGTTCTATACCGATAGACAAAGGGAATTGTATATGGGATTGAGTGAATCCTTGACATCGTGGTTCATCCGATGAGATCATCATGGAACATGTGGGAGCCACCATGGGTATCCAGACCCCACTGATGGTTATTGAACGGAGAGGTGTGTCGGTCATGTCTGCATGCCACCCGAACCCGTTGGGTCTACACACTTAAGGTTCGATGACACTAGGGTTATAGGGAATTGTTGTACGAGGTTACCGAAGGTTGTTCAGATTCCCAGATGAGATCCCGGACATCATGAGGAACTCCGGAATGGTCCGGAGGTAAAGATTGATATATAGGATGGATGGGTTTGGACGCCGGAAATGTTTCGTGCACCACCAGCAATGTGTCGGGACCACCGAAAGGGTTCCGGGGGCCCACTGGGAGGGGCCACCAGCCCCGGGAGGCTACATGGGCCAAGTGTGAGAGGGAACCAACCCCTAGGTGGGTTGGTGCGCCCCCACACGCATTCCAAGGCGCACCAGAGAGGGAGGGAGGGGAAACCCTAGGCGCTGGTGGGCCTAAGGCCCACCTAGGGGTGCACCACCCCCTCTCCTCCCTGGCCGCCGCCTACACCTCCCATATGGGAGGCTGCCGCACGCCTTAGGGCTGGGAACCCTAAGGGCTGCACCTCCCTCCCCTTCCCCCTATATATAGTGGGGGTTTTGGCCTTTGGAGATACACAATTTCTCTCTCTCTCGGCGTAGCCCTGCTTCTCCTCTTCCCCCTCTCCCACGGTGCTTGGCGAAGCCCTGCCGGGAGACCTCGTCGCTCCATCGCCACCACGCCGTCGTGCTGCCAGAGCTCTACCCCAACCTCTCCCTCCTCGTTGCTGAATCAAGGTGCCGGAGACGTCACCGGGCTATACGTGTGTTGAACGCGGAGGTGTTGTGGTTTGGCACTAGATCGGAATCACTCCGCGATCTGAATCGGAGCGAGTATGACTCCATGAACTGCGTTCTAGAAACGCTTCTGCATAGCGATATTCAAAGGTATGAAGATGCTCTCACCCCTCTCTCGTTGCTGGTTTCTCCATAGGAAGATCTAAGTATGGCGTAGGAAATTTTTTAACTTTTGCTACGTTACCCAACAGCTTGCCTATCTCAAGGCTCCCGACAACTTTGGGTAGGGGGACGTGTCTCCCGAGGTTCCCTCGACGTCCTCAACACACCAAACTGTCGTGCCCATCCTCCCTCACACTCTTTTCTCCCCTATGAAGCTCGCCCGAGCGCTGCCATGGACTCTGTCCACTATGCGCCTTAGCTGGGCCATAAAAGGCACCCCTAAGGAAGTGCCTCCGGGCAAAGGCGCCTTCGCCATAGCCCCTTTGCACGCATGCCGAACTTCTCGGCTGGCCCATTTGCTATCCTATGCTCCCATGCAGTATACCCTTTGGTACTCCCTTTTCCTTTTTTAGTAAAGATTATTTAATTCTTAAATAATTCAAATGAACTCCAAATCCATTGATTCAAATTCCTACAAACTCCTAAAATTATAGCCTATCCAAATATGTGCTTTGCACATTTTCCAAAGAACTTTTCTGTAGTATCAATATTCAAATACAAATTTGAATATTTCAAACCCCACTTGGTAAAATCCCTACAACATCCAAATCAACCTCAAATGGAGTGATTCAAATTTTCACAAACTTAAAATCATGCCCTATTTTTCTAGCCTTAGTCAATATTTTTCTCTGCATTATTTCTATTGATCCAAATAAATAGCCCCTTTAGACACTATTTCCATATTTGAAAAATCATAGGGAAATCGTACCAACCACAAATCCTGTGAAACCACCTCCTAAATGTTTCTAAATGCATGCCCTATTAAATCCATCTCTCCACTCATTTTTAGGAAAATATTTTCTATGGCCTCCTTGTGGGGCCAGTGATGCCACCACTTCCACCATTCAAAATTCTCCGGTGATCCAAATCCATTAGAACAAGTTTAGGCATTTTTCTTATGACAAGAGATATCCAAGTAAATAAAACTCCTATTTATACAACACTTTGTGTTTCTGCTTGTTGTGTGGCTTATTGTGGTTGTTTCCTGCGATACTTGACGGTCTAGACGAAGTGCTCGGAGTTGGACGAGAAGCTTGTGAAGCCATAGAAGATTTTGAGAACCACACAAGCAGCTCTTTGACCATGTCTAAGAAACCATTTTAGTGCATGCCATATAATACTCTGTTCTGATGCATTGAATCATATTGAATCAGTGACCACCTTGGTGGGTTGTCTCCGAAAAACTCCTCGTTAATACTTGCACTTGGTGGGTGGGAAGTAGTTAGGTTGCTAGTAGCAACTATGAAAATGGGATGAGACTATGCATGGTGAAAATGAAAGAAATGATTTCAAAAACTTTTTGAAAACCCCGACGGGTGCCACTAATACTCGAGGGAGATGGTGTTGAGTTGGGTGATCACTTGGAAAATAAGTGATGTACCGAGAAAAGTTTTGTGTGTCTGGTTTCGAAAACGGGATTAGATTTAAGAATTGCTCACCATCCCAAGCTTACATGTGTGACCACGATACCCCAATATGGGAACGAGGCTTTGTTAATTACCTTGGTCGGTGCTAGCAGAGAGACCGCATTACTAGTGGCGGGAGACCCGAGTCACCCTCTGATGACGGGGTCATGCCAGGTAGGGCAGCCATGAGGTGTTTTCACAGGCACCGGGCACACCGTTGGTCCCTTCATGGATGGTACGATCTAGAGTGAGGCTCGTATGATGTACATCATGAGGGCTGGGTACCAATTGAGTGGACTCTTTGTTTAGTGTCGTCAAGGGAAAAGCATTGTTTGGGTGCTTACCTTGGGTATGTGATATACCGCGAGTCATGGATGACACGAAAGTTCCCCGAGTCTCGTGGGTACAGCGTGCAACTGATGACCCCCAAGTATAGGGGATAAATCGTAGTCCTTTTGATAAGTAAGAGTGTCGAACCCAACGAGGAGCAGAAGGATCGGACAAGTGGTTTTCAGCAAGGTAAAATCTGCTGGCACTGAAATTGTCGGTAACAAGTGATTGTGTGGTGAGATGATTTGTAGCAAGAAACAAGTAACAAAAGTAGCAACGGTGCAGCAAAGTGGCCCAATCCCTTTTGTAGCAAGGGACAAGCCTGGGCAAAGTCTTATAGGAGGAAAAACGCTCCCGAGGACACACGGGAATTTCTGTCATGCTAGTTTTCATCATGTTCATATGATTCACGTTAGTTACTTTGATAGTTTGATATGTGGGTGGACCGGCGCTTGGGTACTGCCCTTACTTGGACAAGCATCCCACTTATGACTAACCCCTCTCGCAAGCATCCACAACTACGAAAGAAGAATTAAGACAAAGTCTAACCATAGCATTAAACTAGTGGATCCAAATCAGTCCCTTATGAAGTAAGGCATAAACAAGGGTTTAAGCTTCTGTCACTCTAGCAACCCATCATCTACTTACTACTTCCCAATGCCTTCCTCTAGGCCCAATATAATGGTGAAGTGTTATGTAGTCGACGTTCACATAAAACCACTAGAGGAAAAACAACATACAACATAACAAAATACCGAACGAATACCAAATTCACATGACTACTATTAGCATGACTTATCCCATGTCCTCGGGAACAAAAGTAACTACTCACAAAGCATAATCATATTCATGATCAGAGAGGTAATGAGTAGCATCAATGATCTGAACATAAACTCTTCCACCAAGTAATCCAACTAGCATCAACTACAAAGAGTAATCAACACTACTAGCAACCTTACAAGTACCAATCGGAGTCGCGAGACAGAGATTGGTTACAAGTGATGAACTAGGGTTTGGAGATGAGATGGTGCTGATGAAAATGTTGATGGTGATGAGTCCCCTCCGATGAGAGGAGTGTTGGTGATGACGATGGCGACGATTTCCCCCTCCTGGAGGGAAGTTTCCGCGGCAGGATCGTCCTGCCGGAGCTCTAGATTGGTTCTGCTCAAGTTCCGCCTCGTGGCGGCGACGAATCCACGAAAAAGCTCCTCTTTTATTTTTTTCTGGATGAAACCCTTCATATAGCAGAAGAGGGGGGCCAGTGGGCCAGCAGGCTGCCCGCAATCCCCCTTGGCGCGACCAGGGGGGTGGCCGCGCCAAGCAGGCTTGTGGCCACCTGTTGGCGCCCCTCTCGCGCTTCTTCGGCCCGGTATTTTTTATAAATCTGGAAAAAAAATCCTCGTTGATTTTTACGGCGTTTGGAGTTGCGCAGAATAGGTATCTCAACTTTGCTCCTTTTTCAGACCAGAATTCCAGCTGCTGGCATTCTCCCTCTTCATGTAAACCTTGCAAAATAAGAGAGAAAAGGCATAAGTATTGTACCGTGAAGTGAAATAACAGCCCAAGAAGCGATAAATATCAACATGAAAACATGATGAAAAATGGACGTATCAACTCCCCCAAGCTTAGACCTCGCTTGTCCTCAAGCGAAAGCCTAGCTCAATAAATATGTCCATGTGTTTAGGGAGAGAGGTGTCAACAAAACAAGATACGAACATGCATGCATCATGATCATGATCAGAACAACAATACCAACATATAATCTCTCATGCTAAAGTGATAATTCCTTCACAAAGTAAAGCATGGATCAAGAACCTTACCGAGAAGTAACAACCGACAGCCTTTAGTCATTGAAGCAATTGCAATTTATCACAACATCAGAAAGTGTCAAATAAGAGCTTGTAAAGAAAATCCACATACTCAATCATTCTTTCGTTCTCTACAATTGCTACAACTCACGTGGTACTCATGAGATCAAAGTTTCAGCTGGACACAGAGAAATATAGGGGCTTATAATGTTGCCTCCCAACTGCTTACCTCAAGGGCAATGTCAACAATAATAATTCTTGAATACATACCTCCAAGTTGACATATGAATATAGATATTTCCCAAGCATATGACGTTAGCCAAGATAAAGGCGAGATAAGGAATTGGTGAAGATCACCATGACTCTTTCAAGGGCAAAAAGTAAAGGTACAAGATAGGCCCTTCGCAGAGGGAAGCAGAGGTTGTCATGCACTTTTGAGGTTTGGATGTGTGTCCTCTTAGTGCGGAGGAACGTCACTTTATATTGCCTCCTGTGATAAAGAACTTTATTATGCAGTCTGTCGCTTTTATGTCTTCCTCATCACAGGTTCGTACAAAGCTTATTTTCCACACACTAATAGATCATACATATTAGAGAGCAATTTTTATTGCTTGCACCGATGACAACTTACTTGAGGGATCTTATTCAATCCATAGGTAGGTATGGTGGACTCACATGGCAAAACTGGGTTGATAGTTTATGGATGCACAAGTAGTATCTCTACTTAGTGCGGGACGTTTGGCTAATGTGAGGTGGAAGCAATCGTCAAATGCTAAGGGATCTCTAATCATATAACATTGTTCAGAGCCAAGCAAACACAATTCATTATGTTGTCTTCCTTGTCCAACGTCTATTTCTAGGCATGCAATAGTTTAGTGAGTCTTCACAATCATAGATGGTGTCACAAATGATATATTTGTATGTGAACCTCTCCTTCTTTATCACTTCCTATTAATTACAACCATGACCAAGGTCTATGTTTTCCTAGCCACAACAAGTTTCAATCCTCATTCTTTTTATATGTGAAGCCATCACTTCCCATAAGATCATTACATGATCTTTCATGCTTTTGTTCTATTCTCACTCTTTTGATCATGGCAAGAGGCAAAGCCCTTCAACTAAGACACTCTTTATTATATGGCTCACGAGCTCAAATACATCGGGGGTGACACAAAGCAAAACTCAAGACTAAAACACTAAGACTTTTAATCTACTAGAGAAAGAGAAAACTGAAAAGGAAAACTAAAACAAAGGTAAAGGCAAAAGATGTGATGGTGATACGATACCGGGGAAACTCCCCCAACTTTTGCACAAGCCAAGGGGATTGCCCAAACCAATGCTCAGTTGTCTTCCTTTGTTAGTGATGGTGCTAGAGTTGTTGCAATCTTTGACTCCAAGAGGGCCATTAATCTTTTATTTATACCTTGGAGATCTGCGATATGTTTTTCCAGCAAAACAACTTCATGAGTGAGACAAGTATTGCGAGCACGAGTTGTTTCACAAAACCTCAAGAGTTCAATCAAGTATGGAGACAGTAGGTGGAGGTAGTGTTGGAGGAAATCCACTTCCTCAACTTCTTCCCTGTTGAGCACAAATTGCACTTCGTCCCACGCCTGATTCCCCTCCTTGGTTTTGCCCTTGGTTTCTTTAGGTAGCCTTTTCTTAGCCTCCATGACGTCCATCCTTTTCAGATCAACACTTACTTCTCCATAAACTTGAGGGAGATTGTTCTCCCCGATAGATTCCTGAGACGACATCTTGCTCTAAATCTGCGGCAGAAAACAAGCTCAAAATGAAAACAGAGGAAATCTGCGTGATGCAGGGGTCAGACCAAATGGGAGTATATATAATAATTTTTTTAGACCCGAAGGAGTATCCTGCACAAAAACGGAGTTCGGGAGGCGCATGAGGTGGCCACAAGCCCTCCCGGCGTGACCAGGGGGTGGGCCCGCGCCTGGCAGGCTTGTCGCCTCCTCGCACACTTTCCGGACTACTTCCAATTTTTCTATTTTTTCAAAAATTCCAAAACGGAGAAAAATTCCTACTGGAAAAGTTTTGGACTCTGTTTTCTTACCGAATCACATACCTCTTCGTTTTCGGAGTGTGAAACAGGCTGATAAATATCCCTTAGGTATTCTTCGGGAGTTATGGTATTGATAATATCGCTCTCAACATTTATGGTAGTACTTGAGATATAATGCTTGATTCTCTGCCCATTTACCACTCTCGGACAATTACCTTCCGTGGTGTTGATGTTGATAACACCGGAACGATATACTTCCTCAACAACATAGGGACCTTCCCATTTAGAGAGAAGCTTGCCTACAAAGAATCTTAAACGAGAGTTATATAGCAAGACATAATCACCTACATTGTACTCACGCTTCCGTATCCTCTTATCATGCCACCTCTTAACCTTCTCTTTGAACAACTTGGCATTCTCATATGCCTGAGTTCTCCATTCATCAAGCGAGCTAATATCAAATAACCTCTTCTCACCGGCAAGCTTGAAATCAAAGTTGAGCTCTTTGATTGCCCAATAAGCTTTATGCTCTAGCTCGAGAGGTAAATGACATGCTTTACCATACACCATTTTGTACGGAGACATGCCCATGGGATTCTTATAGACAATTCTATAAGCCCACAGTGCATCATCGAGCTTCTTAGACCAATTCTTTCTAGACCTGTTGACAGTCTTTTGCAGAATTAGTTTAATCTCTCTATTGCTTAGCTCTACTTGACCACTGGACTAAGGGTGGTAGGGAGACGCAATTCTATGGTTGACATCGTACTTAGCAAGCGTTTTACGGAAAGCACCATGAATGAAGTGTGAACCACCGTCGGTCATTAGATATCTAGGGACTCCAAATCTAGGGACAATTAAGTTCTTTAAGCATCCTGATAGAAGTGTTGTGATCAACACTACTAGTGGGGATAGCTTCTACCCACTTAGTGATGTAATCGACAACAACTAGGACATGAGTATACCCGTTGGATTTTGGAAAAGGTCCCATATAATCAAAGCCCCAGACATCAAATGGTTCAATGACAAGTGAATAGTTCATAGGCATTTCCTGACGTTTGCTAATATTACCTATTCTTTGACATTTGTCACAAGACAAGACAAACTTACGGGCATCCTTGAAGAGAGTGGGCCAATAGAAACCTAATTGCAATACCTTGTGTGCAGTTCTATCTCCCGCATGGTGTCCTCCGTAGGCCTCGGAGTGACACTTCTGTAGGATCTGTCCCTGTTCATGTTCAGGTACACAATGTCTAATAAAACCATCTACTCCTTCCTTATAAAGGTGAGGATCATCCCAAAAGTAGTGTCTTAACTCAAAGAAGAATTTCTTCTTTTGCTGGTACGTGAAACTAGGTGGTATGTATTTGGCAACGATATAGTTTGCATAATCAGCATACCACGGGGCACTACATGAAGCATTGATGACATTTAATTGCTCATCGGGAAAGCTATCATCAATAGGTTATGGGTCATCAAGAACGTTCTCCAACCTAGACAAGTTATCTACTACTGGGTTATCGGCACCCTTCCCGTCGACAACGTGCAAATCAAATTCTTGTAGCAAGAGAACCCATCTGATAAGTCTAGATTTAGCGTCCTTCTTCTCCATGAGGTACTTAATAGCAGCATGATTAGTGTGAATAGTGACTTTGGAATCAACTATTTAAGACCTGAACTTTTCACATGCAAACACGACTGCTAAAAATTCCTTCTTCGTAGTAGCATAGTTTCTCTGGGCACTGTCTAGAGTTTTACTAGCGTAGTGAATAATATTCAACTTCTTATCGACTCTTTACCCTAGAACAGCACCAACAACATAATCACTAGCATCACACATGATTTCAAAAGGTAAGTTCCAATCAGGTGGTTGAACAATAGGTGCAGTTATCAAAGCCTTCTTAAGTATTTCGAAGGCTTCCTCACAATCATCGTCAAGAACAAAAGGAATATCCTTTAGCAAGAGATTGGTAAGAGGCCTAGAAATCTTAGAGAAGTCTTTAATGAACCTTCTATAGAAACCAGCATGACCAAGGAAACTTCTTATACCTTTGATACCTATGGGGTATGGCATTTTCTCGATTGCATCAACCTTAGACTTATCGACTTCAATACCTCTTTCAGAAATTTTATGTCCTAAGACGATGCCTTCATTAACCATAAAGTGGCACTTCTCCCAATTCAAGACAAGATTGGTGTCTTTACATCTCTGTAAGACTCGATCAAGGTTGCTGAGGCAATCATCAAAAGAAGACCCGTAAACAGAAAAGTCATCCATGAAAACCTCGACAATCTTTTCACAAAAGTTAGAGAATATAGCCATCATACATCTTTGAAAGGTGGCAGGTGGATTACATAAGCCAAAAGGCATACGTCTATAAGAAAAGGTACCGAAAGGGCATGTGAAAGTGGTTTTCTCTTGATCAGATTGTGCAACTGGTATTTGGGAGAAACCAAAATAACCGTCTAGAAAGCAAAAGTGTGTGTGTTTTGACAGCCTTTCTAGCATTTGGTCGATAAAAAGCAGAGGGTAATGATATTTCCTAGTGGCTTTATTCAGTTTCCTAAAATCGATCACCATCCTATAGCCAGTAATAATCCTTTGTGGGATCAATTCATCCTTATCATTAGGGACAACGGTAATGCCCCCCTTCTTAGGAACGCAATGTACATGACTCACCCAATCACTATGAGCAACGGATAGATAATACCTGCTTCCAGGAGCTTTAGTATTTCTTTTCTTACTACTTCTTTCATCTTAGGGATTCAATCTCCTTTGATGATCAACAACTGGTTTGAAATTAGGATCGGTTTTGATCTTGTGCTAGTATAGAGTGGGACTAATGCCCTTAAGATCATCAAGAGTATGTCCAATAGTAGCACGGTGCTTCCTCAGAGTTTTTAGTAACTTCTTTTCTTCATGCTCTGAGAGGCTAACACTAATTATGACAGGATATATCTCTTTTTGATCAAGATAAGCATACTTAAGAGTATCTGGCAACTGTTTAAGCTCGAACATAGGATCACCCTTTGGTGGGGGTGGATCCCCAAGCAGTTCAACAGGCAAGTTATTCTTAAGTGTAGGATATTGTTCTAAGACAACTCTATCTATCTCATCCCTTTCATCCATATGCATATCATTTTCATGATCAAGCAAGTATTGCTCTAAGGGATCAGTAGGAGGCACGAGAATAGAAGCTAAGGCAATAGTTTCATCCTTACTAGGCAACACTTTTTCATGAGGTTGTCTACCAAACAAGGAGAAATTGAACTCATGTGACACACCTTCAAAGCTAACAGTAACAGTTTGCTTCTCACAGTCAATATGAGCATTGACGGTATTGAGGAAGGGTCTGCCAAATATGATGGGACAAAAGCATCTTGTGCAGTAGCAAGAATGAGGAAATCAGCAGGATACTTCATTTTACCACACAAGACTTCAACATCTCTAACAATTCCCACAGGGCAGATAGTATCTCTATTGGCAAGCTGAATATTGACATCAATAGGCTCTATCTCAACAGGTGCAATCTCATCTTTGATTTCATCGTATAAGGATTGAGTTATTGCACTAACACTAGCACCCATGTCACATAAACCATGATAGCAATGATCTCCTATCTTAACAGAAACCACAGGCGTGCCAACAACAGGCCTATGTTTGTCTCTAACGTGAGGTTTCGCAATTCTAGCAGCATCTTCACAGAAGTGAATATTATGTGCCTCAACATCGTCGGAAAGAAGATATTTGATAATAGCAATGCTAGGTTCAACTCTAATTTGCTCAGGGGGTGTAGGTGTTCTAATGTAGCCTCTATATCACAGTTGAAGCTTTAGAATGATCCTTTATCCTAACAGGGAAAGGTGGTTTCTCAATGTAAGCACTGGGAACCACAAGATCATTATAGGTGATGACTCTCTCTTCAACTGGATTGGGTTTAACTGCATTGACATCTAAAGGAGGATGAAATTTAAACCACTTCTCTTTGGGGAGATCAATATGGGGAGCAAAGAATTCACACAATGAAGCTACTATCTCAGAGTCAAGTCCATACTTAGCGCTAAAGTCACAAAAAGTATTTGTCTCAACAAAGGATTTAACGCAATCAAACGTGAAATTCATACCTGACTCCTTACCTTGTTCAAGCTCCCAATCTTCAGAGTTGCATTTAATTCTCTCCAATAAATTCCATTTGAAGTCAATATCTCTCTTCATAAAAGAACCGATACAAGAAGTGTCAAGCATGGTGCGATCATCATGAGAAAGCCGAGCATAGAAGTTCTGAATGATAATTTCTCTCGAGAGCTCATGATTGGGGCATGAATATAACATTGAGTTAAGCCTCCCCCAAGCTTGAGCGATGCTTTCTCTGTCATGGTGCCAAAAATTATAAAAATAATTCCGATCACGATGCACTAAATGCATAGGATAAAACTTTTGATGAAATTCCAATTTCAACCGATTGTAGTCCCATGATCCAGTATCATCAGATAGCCTATACCATGTCAACGCCTTATCCTTTAAAGATAAAGGAATGACCTTCTTTTTGACCTCATCCTCGGGCAAACCTTCAAGTTTAAATAAATCACAAACTTCATCTACACAGATTAGATGCAAGTCTGGATGTGATGTTCCATCTCGTGTAAAAGGATTAGCCAGCAGTTTCTCAAGCATACCCGAAGGAAATTCAAAGAAAATATTTTCACTAGGTGCAGCAGGTTGAGGAGAAACTCTCTGTGCTTCCGTTCGAGCTGAAGATACCCCGAACAAGCCCCTCAAAGGATTAGTATCCATAGTGACAAGTGACAATAAATTTCAGCACACTATATGAATGTTTCCTTACCAAGTTCCACTTACCAAACGCGCTTCACTCCTCGGCAACGGCGCCAGAAAAGAGTCTTGATGACCCACAAGTATAGGGGATCAATCATAGTCCTTTAGATAAGTAAGAGTGTCGAATCCAACGAGGAGCAGAAGGATCTGACAAGTGGTTTTCAGCAAGGTAAAATCTGCACGCACTAAAATTGTCGGTAACAAGTGATTGTTTGGTGAGATGATTCGCAGCAAGCAACAAGTAACAAAAGTAGCAACGGTGCAGCAAAGTGGCCCAATCCCTTTTGTAGCAAGGGACAAGCCTGGACAAAGTCTTATAGGAGGAAAAACGCTCCCGAGGACACACGGGAATTTCTGTCATGCTAGTTTTCATCATGTTCATATGATTCACGTTCGTTACTTTGATAGTTTGATATGTGGGTGGACCGGCGCTTGGGTACTGCTATTACTTGGTCAAGCATCCCACTTATTATTAACCCCTCTCGCAAGCATCCGCAACTACGAAAGAAGAATTAAGACAAAGTCTAACTATAGCATTAAACTAGTGGATCCAAATCAGCCCCTTACGAAGTAACGCATACACTAGGGTTTAAGCTTGTGTCACTCTAGCAACCCGTCATCTACTTACTACTTTCCAATGCCTTCCTCTAGGCCCAATATAATGGTGAAGTGTTATGTAGTCGATGTTCACATAACACCACTAGAGGAAAAACAACATACAACATAACAAAATACCGAACGAATACCAAATGCACATGACTACTATTAGCATGACTTATCCCATGTCCTCAGGAACAAAAGTAACTACTCACAAAGCATAGTCATATTCATGACCAGAGAGGTAATGAGTAGCATCAAGGATCTGAACATAAACTCTTCCACCAAGTAATCCAACTAGCATCAACTACAAAGAGTAATATACACTACTAGCAACCTTACAAGTACCAATCGGAGTCGCGAGACGGAGATTGGTTACAAGTGATGAACTAGGGTTTGGAGATGAGATGGTGCTGATGAAGATGTTGATGGTGACGAGTCCCCTCCAATGAGAGGAGTGTTGGTGATAACGATGGCGACGATTTCCGCCTTCGGGAGGGAAGTTTCCCCGGCAGGAACGTCCTGTCGGAGCTCTAGATTGGTTCTGCTCAAGTTCCGCCTCGTGGCGGCGGCGAATCCACGAAAAAGCTCCTCTTTTATTTTTTTCTAGACGAAACCCTTCATATAGCAGAAGAGGGGGCCAGTGGGCCAGCAGGCTGCCAGGGGGGGGGGGGTGGCTACGCCAAGCAGGCTTGTGGCCACCTGCTGGCGCCCCTCTGGCGCTTCTTCGGCCCAGTATTTTTTATAAATCCAGAAAAAACCCTCGTTGATTTTTACGGCATTTGGAGGTGCGCAGAATAGGTATCTCAACTTTGCTCCTTTTTCAGGCTAGAATTCCAGCTGCCGGCATTCTCCCTTTTCATGTAAACCTTGCAAAATAAGAGAGAAAAGGCATAAGTATTGTACCGTGAAGTGAAACAAGAGCCCAAGAAGCGATAAATATCAACATGAAAACATGATGCAAAATGGACGTATCAGCAACCTCTGGATTGTGTAAAACTATTCGAATAGCCATATCCACTGTCAATGATAGTTGGGTAATCCTGCTTAAACTACCTCTAGTTATTTTCGCACAAACCAAGTGTGTGTGTGTGAGAGAGAGAAAGAAGGTTGTGTGTGTAAGATGACACTCGAGTTAAGTCACATGACTTGCCATGATAGTGAACATAGGACATTCAACCCCTGCTTACTATGATACTTGAGTTAAGTCAGATGACTTGACATGACAAATGAACATGGGATGTTCAACCCCTCCCTATGATGATATCTATAACTGGTTCATATGGATATCGGCAACACGTTGATGCATGCTTTTACAAGATTGATCATGTCATTGCACTCAAAATTAGCTTTCTGCAAATTACCTACTTAGTGCTATATCATGCTTTGTTATTGCCTCGTTCCAAACATGGATTGCTTGCGAGTACATTCAAAGTACTCATTGGCTTGCCACTGGTTATTTTATTGGCCAGGTATGAGAGAAACAAGATATGATGAAGTTTACTACGGTGGCGTACGTGCGAGCTAGGACACTTCCCATTCAGAACGCGTGCAGCGTTAAGGCAGATGGCATGGGTTAACGCTACCAATGAAGATATTCCGCTGCAATATATGTGAAGGCTTATCCATGAAAGATATGATCGAGTAAACCGGTACATAATGGATGTATGTCTCTAGTTATTCCGTTTATGTGTGTTCAGTGAGCATTGAACCGTGGGATAACTGTGCACGTGCATTCGGTGATCACAACTTATGAGTCAGGGTCCCCATAGAGCTGGTATCTGAGCCATCGTGACTTTAGGAAGCCCTTAGTTAGCACAGACGTTAGTTAGGACAAAGCTATTTTCCACACCTTTCAAATCACTTACAAAACCCATAAATTTTCTCACCTCTCCTAAATTTCCAATGGAAGCGAGGCTTTTTCATATGACTTCCACCCTTATTCCATTAACTCTCCTCATCTGTTTCTTTAAAACATGCAAATGGTCGCAAGCACCCTTATACCCGTGACCACTGGATTACTTGAAATCCTCGTGGGCAACTTGGAAGGAAACGACCTTGCCAAACGATCGCCCACACGTTTGGAAGACAAGATTGACAATGCTGTGACAAGACGACACCTACTAAAGCTACCTTCCCGAAGAATGAGGACATCAAGACTCAGAAGATGGTGACACCCTTGACACTGTAACAGGGTGTTGCAACCTTTGCCTACAATGATCAGGACATAAGATATGCAAGATCATGATATGCATCACTAATAGAGCAACCTTGCCCTTGTTTTTGGATCGACAACCGTGAGTGGATGAGAACCTCACCATTTGGTCCGCCTCACCATAGTGAGGAGGAAAACGGTTCTCTTCACCCCCACCCATGGTATCGATATTGTCATCAACATAACTGATAGGTTAGAACTCTACCATGCCTTGCTGATGTCATTGCATAAAGTATCGTCCACTCGAGACACTCGATGTCTTGGAAGACAAAAAGGTATCGACGGGATTATGAAGATAACAGAAGACCCCGTCCAACAACAACCATGGGGAACCACCTTCGTCGCCAGCTCACCAGATGAGAAGCTGTCAAGGACTCTTTCCATCTCAACCCGAGTCATTTTGATAAACAACAATAAGAGACATAGCGACACGTGAAGAAGACCCAGAAGACTGAAGGAACTCCTCTCCAAGACACGAAGTAAGCACGACTATCGAGTCCGAGAACTCCTAGGGTAGGATGAGTCGTGTATCCCTTATGCTAAGTCGAGTCTGTGTGATGGTCCGAATGACATATTGTGTGTTGCTTGTTTTGCTTGTTTGTGCTTTGATTGCTTGTTTGTGCTTTGATAAAAGTTACACTTTTGCCCAGGAAACAAGTATGCGACTATATCACCTGCCTCATTGTCGGTGCACTAAAGACTGGGGTCTCCAGTGCCCCAGACTAGTGCGCGAACACCGGCAGCTCCTTTCCAGCGGCAAGGCGCATCCCTGGAGCTTAGGGCAGAAGCAAGACTCGAAAGCCCGCCAAGTACAAATTGCAAGCCCCTGGCAAGTACTCGCTTGCTGGGAATGAAGAAGAGACCCCGACAGGAGCCCCCCTGCCGGGGGGAGATGGACAATACTAAGGCGAGACCCTCCCGCCAAGGAAGGAGGACTGAGCCCCGGCAAGCCATCCTTGCCGGGAAGTTTGACAAGGCCTCGGAAGACCACCGCCTCCCTGCCAAGAGGAACAAGAAGAGCCCCGGCGAGGTAACCCTTGCCGGGGAAGAAGAGAAGGCCCGAGGAGAGGCATGGGCCCAGGGCGCCTTCAGGTCCTGTGAACGCCTCCATCGACGAACATGCCACCGCCGATGCATGGACCACGCGTCCACCCGCATGCCAGCGCAACACCCCGAAGTTGCCACGTGTGGGTACATGTCCACGCCCGTGATGAGGTCAGGGAAGTCTGTCGAAGCATTTAATGCACCATAGTAACACTGTGGCTGTCCGTCGGTGTTGTTCCACTCGTGAACCACCGTTCACCCATTGACTCACTGTGGTGATACCTTCGCCTATAAAAGGAGGCCCGAGGCTTAGTAGAAGGGACTTTTGGCTTGTTGACCAACCAAAAGGCTGTAAAAGGGACATATCTATAGTGAACTAAAACGAATAACTGCACACATGCAGGAGTAGGGTTTTACGCACAACGCGACCCAAACCTGGGTAAAAACGACCTTGCCGGGTCCTGACTGTTGGTTCTGCACTTGCCATGACCCCTCTCCCCGCCAATACAGCAAAAGGGGACCGTTGAGGCCCCCATAGGTGTCGATCCTTTCTCCCGACATCTTTGGTGCGCCAGGTAGGGGGATCGCCGGAAGCAGGACGACGTCAGCGCCGCCCCGATCCGACGAGCTGTTCGACAGCTCCATGGATCTCAGTTCGCCGCAACATCTTCCCTGAGGGGGAGGAGGCAATGGCTGCTCTGCCCGCGCGTGGGAGATCATAGCGCCTTCATACGTGCTATGGCAGCGCGGGTGGAAGGAGAGGAAGCCCCGAGCTCTGCATCGCCCGACCAACACACCTCCTTGGAACGTGTGCGCTATTGTCGAGGGCGTCACAGGGGGCTTCGGCCAGGCCTCCGACGCTTACTCCGACCGTCGCACATCTCCGGAGTGCTGCATGGTCGTTGAGGATGCGTTCGAGGCCCCGAACCGCCCCTTCACACACCCTCCGACTCGCATTTCTCCTTGGAGTGTTGTGACGCCAGAAAGATGCGCTCGGGGGCTCTACCAGCAAATCTCTTGCAAAATAGATGAGAAAGCGACGCGTCCCGGTGTGCCTCTTTCCTTCAGCGTGGCCAAAGGCCACCAGAGAGAACCTCGTCGGCAAGGAGGCCGCTGGAGGCAACATCAGCTTGCCGGGGGTACGGATATTCCTCCCCGACAGCACCTTCAGACGCTGGGGCTAAGAATGCTGCGACGTGCAAGATAAGTACAGAGGCAAACTTTTGCAAGACTCTTGGTAGATTAGTTGTATCCTTTTGAAGCATTGACTTTTGTATGAAAATTTTGTCTATGGATGGACCTTGCTAGGATCAGTGCACTTCGACTTCGTTTCGAGCCTGTTCAACCACTTGAGCGGCCACAGAGCGCCCTTATCTCGTTTCGAACTCGTTCAACGTTTCGGACGGCTACATAGCACCGTATTTCGCCTCGAGCCGCGCTCGACGATTTACATGGTTGCACTGAGTGCGGCAAGGAGTCTTGCCGGTGACAACCTCCTCTGTTGAGTTTTCTGAGGATCCAGTCCTCTAAGTACTCGTGGCAGGATAAGTCAAGCCGGCAAGCATCCAGAAAGTGCAAAGGAACAATCATACAAAATGAGAGTCGAATAAAGGATGCATCTATTCACTCATTTGTGTGCATACATTTGATTCCACTTACAAAGCGTTGTTATCCTAACCTAAAGACTTTGTCTTTTAACGATGATCGACCTATGCGGAGGAATTGGAGTTCATGAAGACAAGACACGACAAGACCCGCGGTACATTCATGCTAGCTCCTCCTAGACCAGCATTGTACTGACGAGAGCGGGTTCGGCCTCGTCAAGTCACGGGAAGGGGCGATGGATCCGGTTGAGACCCCCCTCCAAGGAGGGGGAGGGGCATGACGAGGCTACGCAATTGCAGGAAGCACTGAGTCCGAGCCAGGGGAATTGTCCCCCGATTTGATTCCCCCGGGCTAGAGACTAGGCGCAACACTGTCACCACTGCTGCCCTCCCCGTTGCTGTCGCTCTAAGTGGAGCATTCAATGCTGCTTGAGTCCTCTTCGCAGCAGCCGAGAGGCACACCGGAGCGCCCGTAGAAATTGACGATGAGCATACGGGCCTCTGTCAGTTTGAAGCGGAGGATGTAGCCGTCCTCGAGTCCATGAGCACGGGCGAAGACCTTCTAGCCGTGCCCAAGTAGCATGGAATGGGGCTTCGGATACTCCACGTGCACCTGCATGGTGCCGTGAGAGCATCCGTGCGCTCGCAGCCAGAAAACAGTTGGCCGCTCAACCCCCATCACCATGGCGAGGCCATGAGGGAGATGCAAGTGACCCTGAAGGGGGCCACGAAGCTCCACGATGAACTCGAATGGCATCGCCTTCGAGTGGCCACCCGAACAAGAGGGAACGAGGAGGGAGAACGAGGAAGCGCTCCGCCTCCCTCGGCCACGTCCCCTCGAGCCTCCCCTGCCACGGTCGACGTGGCTGCCGCTGGCTGCGGCCCCTGAAGCTGTGGCATGATCCGAGCAGGATCCCCTTGCCGCCCTGGCGGCCAGCGGAGGCCGACCCCATCCCATAACCATGGTTAGGGACGGGTGCCACTGGCAAAGCTAAAAGAAGCAAGAGAAGAGAAGGCAATAGGCGCAGAAGGCTTCGAGAGTGAGATGGGTGGGGAAAACCTCCGCGCAAACAACCTAATTTATAGGGCAAAGCTCGGAGGCCACCCTTCTCGCTCCAGAAGCCACCGCCCCTCTCGCCCAATCACCCTCAAGTCACGAGCAGAACATGGAACCGCCCTGATGCGCCAATACATGCATGCGCGGGTCCATCCACACCCGCGGTTTTTGAGTCCATGATCGCCACTTGCCCGACCGCCGCTACACATGTCCTACACGTGGCAGATGCGTTTTCAGGGAACAAAGGGGCCATCACTACGCGCACGCCGCGCACCCTCCCACTTCGCGCGTTCAATGCATGACGTGGGGAAAGAAAGCCTGCAATGGCTCAATTCCGATAAGCCCGGTGCCTGTGAGTCCGCGCACCACTTTGGGCCTGGTCCAACAATGCCTCGCATGCGTGTATGGCCCAGGCTCAGGGGCTACTGTCGGTGCACTAAAGACTGTGTCTCCAGTGCCCCAGACTAGTGCGCGGACACCGGCAGCCCCGTTGCAGCAACAAGGCAAATCGCTGGAGCTTAGGGCAGAAGCAAGACTCGAAAGCCCGCCAAGTACAGTTTGCAAGCTCCCGGCAAGCACTCGCTTGCTGGGAATGAAGAAGAGCCCCGGCAAGAGCCCCCCTGCCGGGGGCAGATGGGCAATAATAAGGCGAGACCCTCCCGCTAAGGAAGGAGGACTGAGCCCCAGTAAGCCTTCCTTGTCGGGAAGTTTGACAAGGCCTTGGCAGGCCATCGCCTCCGTGCCGAGAGGAACAAGAAGAGCCCCGGCGAGGTAACCCTTCCCGGGGAAGAAGAGAAGGCCCGAGGAGAGGCGCGGGCCCAGGGCGCCTTCATGTCCTGTGAACGCCTCCACCGACGAACACGCGACCGTCGATGCATGTACCATGCGTCCACCCGCACGCCAGCGCAACACCCCGAAGTTTCCACATGTGGGTACGTGTCCACCCCCCCTGATGAGGTCAGGTAAGTCTGTCGAAGCATTTAATGCACCATAGTAACACTGTGGCTGTCAGTCGACGCTGTTCCACTTGTGTACCACCGTTCACCCAGTGAGCCACTTGGTGACCCCTTCGTCTATAAAAGGAGGCCTGAGGCTCAGTAGAAGGGACTTTTGGCTTTTTGACCAACCGAAAGGCTGTAAAAGGGACAGATCTACAGTAAACTAAAACAAATAACTAAACACATGCAGGAGTAGGGTTTTACGCACAACGCGACCCGAACCTGGGTAAAAACGACCTTGCCAGGTCTTGACTGTTGGTTGTGCTCTTGCTGCGACCCCTCTCCCTGCCAAACCAGCAAAAGGAGACCGTTGAGGCCCCCATAGGTGTCAATCCTTTCGCCCGACACTCATTTTGATGTTTGTGTTTGGACTTTCGGCACATGGTTGATTGCACTTGCACTACACCACCCCCTTAGGCACTCCCCTCTATGCTACCTTTCTCTCTCTCACATTTCGCTCTCTCACCTTTCTCGACAACTGAAGACCCACAAGACAAGATGCACCAAGGATCCACCACGACACACAACTGGCACTGAAGACTTTGACTTAAACGTACTCAACCATACGCAAACCCGTAGAGTCAGGCTTTCCCCTCAAGACTGGAAACCCTCCCTAGACCAACCTAAACCTCACAAGATGCCCCAACTCGAACCCCGGATCGCGTGTTTGATACACGGATTTTCCAGAGCACCCGCTCAGCTCCGATAACCTCTACTTAGGACTAGGTTCATTATGGAGCAAGTGATCACGGTGACCGAGTATCCTTCATTCTTAAGCTAGCACCACAACCTTCATGCCATAAGATGGATGTTCCAAGGATATACAGGTTGTATACTATGATTTAAGGTGACCATAATAGGTGTATTGAGGATGTAGCTAACCCCTCCGATGGATTACGGGGATTTTCATGTTGATAGGTTACTTGGTGGAACAAGACGATAAAATAGCATAACCTACATATCCCTGGAGTAAGTTTGGATTTAGTAGGACGCTTATGATCATAGACAAATTCTTGGTGCTATGATAACCTGATCCTAACTAGTGGTGTCAGGAATTGATGATGTTACAATAGTGACTTGGAGTAACAAGTAGGATCCCATTGGACATGAGTTTTGGATTTAAATAGGTAATCTTAGTAGGGTGTCGATGATAAATGAGGTCACATGGTTCGGAGTAAATTGGATTTAGTCTGATAATCTTGATCATGATACTATGTTCCTTGGTGGATGACAAAGTAGAAGTAACTGGATGATGTCGGTATGGATTTAAGAATGTATGTAAGCTTGACCTTACAGTTTAGTTGGTCATGATATTGGTAGTCGGTGGATATACCCTGATATAATCCCTGCGATGATTTGTGGACAATAGAAACTCTAGGTGATTATGTAGAACCCCATCAATATTGGATTTGCAGGAGTGATGGGTCAAGTGATGATTGATGGGATGAATGAACCACTTGATTGGATTCGTGTGAGAAAACAAGATCTTGGATTGATATACTACGTGTTTCCTTAGCATAGAAATGTACTACCTTTGACCTTGGATAACTTAGTTGAGCACTTGGATTTGTAGTGTCTTGACCAAGCTTAGCAGCGTGTAAGCTTTCCCGGGGATTTTTACATGGGGAATATATATATATATATATATATATATATATATATATATATATATATATATATATATATATATATATATATATATATATATATAAGTTAGCTATAGAATACTTATGAGATTTTTGGTTCACACCCTCTTCCAAACCTCGTATATGGATAGCATAAGTGATGTGGGAGTTGACTTATATGACGTGGTACCTTCCATGATACTTGATGATACTGTTCAGAGAAATAGGTTAGACCATCGTCATCTAAGAAATGTGCTCAAGGATAAGATGATAGACGTCCACTCACATCCTAAGCTCCTTAAAAAACCCAATGCTCCATCGAGCCGCAATATGGTTGGATTATGACCATAGGTCTTGACTCTAAGTCATTAACTATGGCCAATACTCCGCCCCGACCACCACCAATCATGTCAGATTAAGTTGGACCTCCAAACCCCTTTACAAGTGACCATGTGGAACAAATGCCCGCTCCTCTCACATATCTCATGAGCAATGCGCTTATGAGGTGCTTGGAGAAATACGTTGTTGTCCTCAGGGATGACATAGTTATTTACCCAAAAAGAGAAGGATAAGTAGGCGACTATGTGATCACCTGGGCTGATTTCAAGCAAGGGTTCCGCATTGCTCACATCCCTTTTGGGATAATGGCCATCAAGAAATGGGAATTTCCAACGCTGAAGCCAGTAAGTAGCTTTGTCAAGGCGGACCTACAGAAGTTCAACCTTCTGTCAAGGTACACACGTGAAGATGTCGGCACTTAGGCAGCCAAGATAGAACGCTTCTTGGAAGGGCTCTTGCAAGCCATACAGTATCAACTTATTGCCTGTGACTGCTGGACTTTCTTTGAGCTGGTGAACAAGGCTCTTATGCTTGAAGACAAGCGTTGTGCCATGTAGGACACACGCAAACGCAAGACGATCAACAATGGTGGATCCAGCAACCAGAAGACTCACCCCTGGCAACCAGCCCAAGTGAAGCCAAGTTAGCAGCCTCAGGAAGACAAGACCCGTGTGCCTCGTCCAAGCTACCAGCCTCAGCAGTATGCCAACCCTAGGCCGGCATACAACAACCCCAACAACAGTAGTGCCAACAAAAACAACTCACGCTAAGTCACGTGTGTTGGTTGTTGTCAGCCAGGGCACCACTCGAGGCCGTGCACAAACGAGAAGCTCGATGAGTTGTGCCCTAATGCGTCAAACCAATGCAGCCTGGTCCTATTTGGATAAGCCCTGGAAGCTCCGATTGCCACTTCTCAAGTGTGAAGTTTTTACCTTGAAGAGGTGGACTCCCCCAGGTCCTCTCCAAGCAGCAGAAGACAATCATACCCAAGAAAGATGAAGAAACATCACCGTCGGAAAACCATGATGAAGGAGGAAAGGCTATAGAAGTCAACCACGACTCCTCTGCTAGCTTCATAAAATATGTCAAGAAGCATCAATATTCAAGCACAAGGAAGCCTTTGGAAGTCAAGAGGAATTAGAGAGCCCCTTCTTGTGACAATCAAGGACATAAGTCTTAACTAGACCATGGTGAAACCGTGTCAAAGGTGGTTCACTCCACTTGCCAGGCCACACACACTCTACGTTACCATGTATTCCGGCTTTGGGATACACATGCAAACCAGACGCTTGCCCGAACCTCGATCACCAATCCCTTTACCCGTATTCAAGCCTAGCTTATTGCAAGAACCCCATTAACATTCAAATAAGATGAGAGAAGCATTCAAAGCTATATCATAAAGTACTTCAAGACCCACATGAGCAACCACATCTAAGAAGGAGCAACATGGGAGCGTGAAGACTACATGAGGCCCGAATTTTTGTATCTCTCCAACGCCTAGCCTAGGAACCTCGGGGACGAGATTCTTGTAAGAGCGGTTGGTCTGTCACACCCTGTGTTTTTACTTCTCTGCTAAGTTAACATAGCTCAAAATATAGTTCCAATTAAAACTTTTTCTGTGAGATGTGATGCTTGAACTAAATGTTGTTTGCTTGCTTGTGTTTTAAATCATTAAAGTTCCTTCTACTCTCTAGACTCACCTCCTTACCCCGATTATTTGCCCAATGACCATACCATGTGTATAGGACCTAAAACTATTTTTACCAAATATTATTTTGACAAAAAATCTTTTATTTAATTTAAGCTTTCAAATTCCCACGACTTGGGATTTGTATTACAAGTCCTCAAATTAGGGAAGTTGTTTTTCCCAAAATATTTTATTTGGATCCTATTATCAATAATACTTCCCAAAATTACAAAAACATTATTTTTAAATCTATTTTGCTATTTTATTAAAGACCTTTTTCTGAGGCCAGAAATGGTCTTTTATGAAGAAAGGTTATTTTTCTTGCTTTCAAAGTATCTGAGAAAAATATGGAAACTCAACGGACATATATATTCCATATATAAGGGTTTCAACACTTGGTCATGTTCAAAATATTGGACAAAACCCTTCAAAACCATTTCTGCCTAGTTGAAGCTTTTGAAATATTTCTATAAGAAATATTCTCAATAAATTTAAAGAAAATTCTAGCAAGTCACACATGATATATGTGATGATCTTGCCAAGTTTCAACTCAGCCCAAGTTCATTTGATTCACCTAAATATCCCAAAACCTATCTGTCCAGATTCAAATTTGAGCCACTCTACATTGCCAAGTGTCTCCAATTGTGCTAAAATATTGTGGACATGTTCTAATGCTCTAAGAATGCATCCAAAAAAGTGGTGCATCAAGGAGAACAAAGGAACGTGCCCCAAGCCCCTCAAAACCATTTCTATCGATTTCTAGAATTGGGAAACTTTACATTTTGATGCTTCTCCAATTGGTCCCAAACTCTTTGGGCATGCTCTAATACTCAACTAATGTCACCACACCAAGTGGTGTATTAGGGGAATTAATTTGCATAAGTTTATCTATAGAAAGCCATTTCTGCCCATCTCCAGGGTTTACCATGTCTACATTGGAAACTTTGTCCAACAAATCCCAAATTTGATGTCCAACCTTATTTATCACCACCATTTGATGCTGTTAATTTTCAAAACCAATGGAGCACCAAAGGTAGCCCAACCAGTGATCAAACACCTCTTTTGGTGGAATCCAAAGTCCAATAATAGAGCCCCCAAATGACTTCTCTTTGAGCTCAAAATTTTACCATAGGCCCTCCTAGTTCCCCTTTACCTCCAGTAAGCTTTGCATGGACGTGTCACATTTATTGGAGGGTGAAACCCCAAGATTCCTTCCCTAGATAGCAAGAAACTACCCCTCTCTCAGCCTTTCTTGTAAACCAAAGCTCCCCCAGAGCATCCAAGGGAAGCCCTGCATTGTTTACTCACCCACTGGCTCCCCAGACACAAGTGGCCGTGCCCATCCTGCAAAAGAAATGCCCTGACATGCAAAGTTCATGCTCTGGAGCATGCTACAGTGCACTCCCCGCACTGTAGCTTTCCCATCTCAAGGCTCCTGACATCTTTGGGCGGGGGGATCGTGTATCCCGAGGTTCCCTCGACGTCCTCAACGCGCCACACTATCGTGCCCATCCTCCCTCACTCTCTTTTGTCCCTATGAAGCTCGCCTGAACACCACCATTGACTCTGTCCACCATGCGCCTTGGCTGGGCCATAAAAGGCACCCCCCAAAATAACCCTCGTGCGAGTGCGGTCCCTCTCCCTCCAATAAGCCAGCTGGACCAGCCCCTCTCTCTATCCCTTGCCATCTCCTTCCTCCATGGCCGGTAATGCCCGCCTCGGCCTCGCCGAAATTCGGCTCCCCTCGGGCCACTTCCCTCCAATGAGCACCACCGGCATGCTCCCCTCCTTGCTGCTAGCATCCCCATGCCCTCCTTCCGCCTCTCGGTGGCTGTGACACAACTCCCAGGGGCCGCCCGTCATCGGCCTCTGCCTCCATCGTGACCGCGCCCACTCTGGTGCTCCCCGGCGGGAAGGAACCCCCCAAACGACTGTGGCTCATCGCCTCGAGCGCGCCGGTGGCCATGGCACCTACAGAGGTGACTGAAGCCACTGGGATGACGTCGACAAATGCGTGGATGCGCCTCCCCTTCTCACCCTCTGGCCAAGCCAGAGGTTGAGGGTGAACCTGACAGGAGGGCCCCGCATGTCAGCGGCAGCAGGCTTGGCCTGCGCGGCTTAAGTGGGAGCCGTTTTCGCCGTGTGCACCTTTCCACAAAGAAAGCGCCTTCGAGTAAAGGCACCTTCACCGTAGCCCCATCTCGTGCAGGCTGGACTGCTCGGCCGGCCATTTGCTATCCTACGCCCCCGGTGTAGTATAGCCTTTGGTACTCCGTGTGTCTTTTTCAGTAAAGATTATTTAATTATGAAATAATTCAAATGAACTCCAAATCCATTGGTCCAAATTCCTACAGACTCCTAAAATTATAGCCTATCCAAATGTTTGCTTTGCACAATTTTTCCAAAGAACATTTCTGTAGTATCAATATTCAAATACAAATTGAATATTTCAAACCCTACTTTTAAAGTCCCTACAACATCCAAATCAAACCCAAATGGAGTGATTCAAATTATTAGAGACTTGAAAAATCATGCTCTAGTTTTCGAGCCTTAGTCTTTCTTTGCATTATTTTTGTTGTACGAAATAAATAGCCCCTTTACCCACTATTTTCATACTAGAAAAATCATAGGGAAAAATCATACCAAGCCCAAATCCAGTGAAACCACCTCCTAAATGTTTCTAAATTCATGCCCTATTAAATGAGTGCCTCCACTCATTTTTAATATAATATTTTCTGTGGCCTCCTTGTGGGGCCAGTGATAACTCCATTTCCACCATTCAAAATTCTCCGGTGATCCAAATCAATTAGAACAACTTTAGGCATTTTTCTTATGACAAGAGATTTCGAAGTAAATAAGACTCCTATTTATGGAGAACTTTGTGTTTCTACTTGTTGTTTGGCTTATCGTGGTTGTTACCGGCGATAGTTGACGGAATAGACGAAGTGCTCGGAGTTGGACGAGAAGCTCGTGAAGCCCTAGAAGACTTTGCAGAACTAGGCAAGCAACCCTTTGACCATGTCTAAAAACTATTTTATTGCATGTCACATAGCACTATGTTCTTATGCATTGAATCATATTGAATCGCTGACCACCTTGGTGGGTTGTCTCCAAAAAACTCCGCGTTGATACTTGTACTTGGACATGACCCTACCACCTATGAGGGTTGTGCGGGTGGGAAGTAGTTAGGTTGTTAGTAGCTTCTACACAAATGGGATGAGACTATGCATGTTGAGAATGAAAGAAATGATTTCAAAGACTTTTCGAAAACCCCGTCGGGTGGCACTAATGCCCGAGGGAGATGGTTTTGAGTTGGGTGATCACCTGGAAAAGAAGTGATGTACCGAGAAATTTTTTGTGTGTGTGGTTTCGTAAACGGGATTAGATTTAAGAATTTCTTACCATCCCAACCTTACATGTGCGACCATGATACCCTAATATGAGAACAGGGCTTTGTTAATTACCATGGTTGATGCTAGCAGAGAGCCCGCATTACTAGTGGCGGGAGGGCTGAGTCACTCTCTCCTGACGGGGCCGTGCTAGGTAGGGCGACCATGAGTTGTTTTCAGAGGCACCGGGCACACTGTTGGTCCCTTGATGGATGGTACGATCTAGAGCGAGGCTTGTATGATGTACATCATGAGGGCTGGGTACCAATCAAGTGGACTCTTTGTTTAGTGTCGCCAAGGGAAATGCATTGTTCGAGTTCTTACCTCGGGTATGTGATATACATCGAGTCGTGGATGACACGGAAGTTCCTCGAGTCTCGTGGGTATAGCATGCAACCTCTGCAGAGTGTAAAACTATTCTAATATCCATGTCCATGGTCAAGGACAATAGGGTAATCATGCGTAAACTACATCAAGTTATTTTTGCATAAACCATGTGTCTGTGTGTGATAATTAAGGTTGTATGTGTAAGATGACACTCGAGCTAAGTCACACGACTTGGCATGATAAATGAACATTGGACGTTCAACCCTTGTTTACTATGGTATTCAGTTAAGTCAGATGACTTTCATGGAAAATGAACATGGGACGTTAAACCCCTGCTTATGATGATATGTGTAACTGGTTCATATGGATATCTGCAACATGTTGATGCATGCTTTTAGAAGATTGATCTCGTCATTGCACTCAAAATTAGCTTTCTGCAAATTACCTACTTACTGCTATATCATGCTTTGTTATTGCCTCATTCCAAACATGGGTTTCTTATGAGTACATTCAAACTACTCATTGGCTTGCCACTAGTTATTTTATTGCCCAGGCATGAGAGAAACAAGATATGATGAAGTTTACCACGGTGACGTACATGCGAGCTAGGATGCTTCCCAGTCAGAATGCATGTAGGGTTAAGGCAGATGGCATGGGTTAACGCTATCAATGAAGATATTCCGCTGCAATATATGTGAAGGCTTGAGCATTAAGGACATGATGAAATAAAATGATATGTAATGGATGTAAGTATCTAGTTATTAAGTTTCTGTGTTTTCAGTGAGCATTAATCTCTGGGATCACTGTGCACGTGCATTCGATGATCACTACTTATGAGTCGGGGTCCCCACAATGCGACATTGGAGAGTGCCCATTTTGAGCATGATGATGATACATGCTTGGTGATCGTCCACTTCTACACGATAACACCATCTCCTTCCCATGGTGATTTGGATTTTGATACGAGGACAGATCTTTTCCAAAGGGGACGGGATGGTGTGGAGCATCATACAAACATCACCATGAAAAGGGTCCGCTTGGCAACTCACACGTGCATCATCCACTTCGCATACATAAAGATGAATCACCCCCTTTACATGAGTTGACTTGACCCCTTCGAGGAACTAGGATGGTATACTACTTTACACTCCTCTTGTGTGCATGCATAGGTATTGTTGGAGCTTCACAGATGATGAGGAGGAGTGTAAGCGCCAAGGAACAGCTACACCATCCGCGAGCGAAGCCTGGATGAGGACACGAAAGAAGACAGAGCTGCGAAGTCTACAATGGCGGAACGACTGACAACGAATGCACGTCCGACACTCTAAACGGCTCGTTCCTCCACTTCTCATATGGACACCGAGGCCTCCACCGAAGAAGATCCCTAGAGGTTGTCAAGGCCCCTTTCAAGGGAAGATCCATCATGGATTTCAAGACCCATCTCTCATAGGGATTTGGATGAACTACCCATGTATCTTTATTTTTGTTGTTGTTCTTGGATCTTGATGCACCTCATGTATTGCTTGTGATTTGAGGAGTACTTCTTGTAAATCTTGTCCAATAGAGTGTTTTTCCTTTGATTTATCCATGTTTCCCCCTCATGTTCTTACCCGAATCCACCTCCAATTTTTGAAGATCGAGCCACCCTCGGGTTTTCCCCGTATCAAAGAGCCTCAAGTGTAACTGGGTTGGAGATACGTCTACAGCAGGTCATCGACGCATGTAAAAGCTTGCGTAAACCGTTTCTGCATATGAAACTCTCAACAACCTTGTCAACTCGTATTTTGGCAGGCCCTGTCATGGTGGCGTCTAGCGAGGCAAGTTGCACCGGGGGTACATGAACTGTGCATTGAAGTTTCTTTGGCTTGCGTTCTTTCATTTAGTTGATGTAGCTAAAGATGAAATGATGCATGGGTGCAGACTTTGAAAAATATGATCATGGAGGGCACGATGTAGAGCATGTCATATGGCCAAAAGTGTGACCAACACGTGGGCGAATGAATCATGTGAAATGGCCTCCATCAGTGAGAACACCCATCGTTTCGCTTTCGTCTCCCTGATTCCATTGAGAGGTGATACGCCCATTTTTCATAGTAATTTCCTACTGCTATTTATATTTTCTTGTCATTATTTAACTTTATGATGTAATTTTAATGCCTTTTCTCTCTTAATTTGCAAGGTTCACGTGGAGAGGGAAATTACCGGCAACTGGAATTCTGGACCTAAAAAGCCACAATAGATATAACTATTCTATGAAGCTCCAAATGACGTGAAACTTCACGGATATTTTTATTAAATATATAAAAAATACTGTAACAAAGAAGTACCAGATGGGCCCACGTGCTGCCCATAAGACAACAGGGCGCGCCGTGTTGTCTTGTGGCTTCCCGGTAGGCCTCCAGTGCCCTCGTTTGGCAATAAGAGTCCCTTTGACCCATAAAAAATAAGTGGAACATATTCGGGATGAAGCGCCACCGTCTCAAGGCAAAAAATGGATAGGAGCACTTC
This sequence comes from Hordeum vulgare subsp. vulgare, assembly GCF_904849725.1. Classification (NCBI taxonomy): domain Eukaryota; kingdom Viridiplantae; phylum Streptophyta; class Magnoliopsida; order Poales; family Poaceae; genus Hordeum; species Hordeum vulgare. The sequence continues at coordinate 344,487,419 of NC_058524.1, read as the reverse complement.
TCCTCTTCGGCAAAGCGATTCAGTCGAGGATACTTCATCCATCATGGGATGGCCAATTTTTATCAACATCTTCACCAACACCAACTCATCTCAAACCCTAGTTCATCTCTTGTATTCAATCTATGTCATAAAACCTAAATTGGCACCGGTGGGTTGCTAGTAGTGTTGATTACGTCTTGTAGTTGACGCTAGTTGATTTATTTGGAGGAATATTATACATTCAGATCCTTAATCATATTCAATATTCTTCTCATCTTGAAGATGAACATGATTTGTGAGTAGTTACTTTGTTCCATGAGGATATGGGAGAAGTCTTGTTATAAGTAGTTATGTGAAGTTGGTATTCGTTCAATATTTTGATGATGTATATGTTGTCTTCCCTGTAGTTGTGTCATGTGAACATTGACTACATGAAACCTCACCATGTTTGGGCCTAGGGGAAGGCTTTCGGGAGTAATAAGTAGATGATGAGTTGCAAGAGTGACAAAAGATGAAAACCTAGTTTATCCATTTTTTCCGTAACAGTCTGATTTGGATCCATATGTTTTATTATATGGTTAGATTTATCTTAGTTATGATTTCATAGTTGTGGATGCTTGTAAGAAGGGGTAATCATACAATTAGCTTTTTTGTTCAAGTAAGAACATCACCTCTCGAGAAAGCCGAAAACTGACTATCTGGGTAAGCGAAAGATGGTCGGCATTCTTAAGACCGCGTTAAGGGTAGTGTCGTTAGAGATCACCCATGTTAAATGAAGGGCTTATTCATAGTATAAGCCGACATGGGCAATGGCATAGACCTCGGCTTCTTAAAGCCAACCACTTCACACACCGGGGACTTGTTACCAGCCCCACAGTCAAGCTCCTATGACTAAGTGAAAGTTATAAAGCTGCTATAGTCTGTTCACCTAGTTCCTACAAGCACGGACCGCCTTCGGGTACCGAGACATTGGCTGAGGGTCAGTGTTGCCTCAAGGAACACCCTATGTATATTATACATTGGGGTAGAAGCCGATGGCTGGCCACTTTCAGTTCAACATAGTCAAAGAGGAGGAAAATCAATTAAAGTAACACACTTATATGAGGAAATCTAACGACATACTTACGAAAACAAAGCATGTTTTTTTACATACCATGACTTCGTCAGTCGAAAGTACTAAAACTGATACAAAGTGTCTTTTGGACACATGGCCTCGGTAGCCCGAGGGCCCTCTTCCACCTTGGCGAAGAATTGCTTCGCGGTGCGCTTCTTCCCTTCGGGGGCCCCGTACAATGATTGTCGCATCAACCTTCTGGAAGTGCCTATTCACGCATGTGTACACCCTCCTTGCTCCCTCTAAGCACGCAGATTGCTTCCATCAATCCACTTGTGGGCCAGCAACCCCCAATTGGGCTAGGAGGCCGAAGAGGCCCGTCAACATAACTTTTCTGGGCTACAACATGATGCAGAGGTCCTGGAGCACTAGCCTCGCCATGTGGAGTAGCTCTGCCAGCTGCTTCATTCGATGGTTTAGTAGGTGTGACGATGGAGAGTCCGAGAACTCCCGCGAGAATGCGTTCTCCTTCTCATGGATCTCCAACTATCTGAAGTGCTGGATGACGTCTATCACACTCTTTGAAAGATCGATGAAGACCTTTGTGGAATGTCATAGTCGGGTGAGCTCAACGCACCCTTTGCTACGAAGCACACACTACAATAAGTACGACTTAACCGTGGCTACTTGTTCCACTTTCTGGAGCACGTGGTGTTTGGACCAAGGCGCGATGTGGAACTTGGAGTGTGCAAGATAGAGCTTCTTGAGATCTTATTTCGCCTGCTTATCCCTGGCCTGAAGTTTATCGGGTGCTTCGAATACGCCCTTCACGATCTCCTTGATCTCCATGACCTGCGCCTGGTCCCTCTCCCTAGCCACCTTCTCGATAGCTCAGACCTTCTCCGCCTTTGCGATCACAACCTTCTACTCCTACGCCTCCTGCCGAGACTTCCTGAGCTCAGCCTTGAGTCCCTCAAGCTTGGACAAGGCTGTTGTCATTCAAACCCTTTGGCATCAACCCCTAATTCAACAAAAAACACAATATGCTGCTCATGTTTAAAGTAACATTTAAGAACATGACATGTTCATCATTTACCTTGAGACTGCTCGAACCGTTGGTTCATCATGTCGAGGTTTTTCTTGGACTTCTCAATCTTATGGTTTTCCTCTACTATCTCCCCGGAGAAGGATCCCGAATCCCAGGTAGAAATCCACAAGAAAATATTTATCCACATAAGCCCCACGACCAATTTATTAACCTCGGACGAGCACCTCATTACACTGGGCAGCGCTGTGGGGTTACACATCAAGAGCCTACTTCTATTCGATCCCAACACCAGTTCCTCAAAACCGACATTGGACTAGGGGGCTACTCACTGAACAAGCTATTTACAAGGCCATTGTCGCGGTATGACAATCTATGGGACCTGCGAGGCCCCTTTGCGGTTCAACTATGAGGATTGATGTCTGTTGTGCTTCCCTTGCAACGGTGCCAAGAATAGTCGTGTCTACGGCACCAGGAATCCTTCAGCTGCGGCTACGCCTTAAGGGACTTCCTAGGCAAGTATGCAAAGAATTTTCCCCCATGGCCTTGGAGCCTTTCGTTGGTGTTCCCTCGAAGCTGAAAGGGTGATGTAGCAAAGCGTTGGTAAGTATTTCCCTCAGTTTGAGAACCAAGGTGTCAATCCGGTGGAGGAGTATCACAAGATCGTGCACAAACACAAAAGCTTGCTCCCAACGCTATGAAGGGGTTGTCAATACCTTTATAGATTGTTTGCCAAGTGAGAACCGAAAGCAACAAAGTAACAAAGCAAAATAAAAGCGGAGGTTTAAACGATGGATGTGAATAGACCCGGGGGCCGTAGTGTTTACTAGTGGCTTCTCTCATGAAAGCAAGTAGACGATGGGTGAACAAATTACGGTCGAGCAATTGATAGAACCGCGCAAAGTGGTGACGATATCTATGCAATGATTATATCTATAGGCATCACGTCCAAAACAAGTAGACCGATACTTTCTGCATCTTCTACTATTACTCCCCATGTCGACCGCTATCCAGCATGCATCTAGTGTATTAAGTCCATAAGAACAGAGTAACGCCTTAAGCAAGATGACATGATGTAGAGGGATAATCTCAAACCAATGATAAAAACCCCATCTTTTTACCCTTGATGGAACTACTTTATGTGTGCCTTGCTGCCCCTACTGTCACTGGCAAAAGTTAACCACATGGTATAACCCAAAACCAAGCACTTCTCCCATTGCAAGAATCATAGATCTAGTTTGCCAAACAAAACCCAAGACTCGGAGAGACTTACAAGGATATCAAATCATGCGTATAAGAAATCAGCAAAGACTCAAATATATATCATAGATAATCTGATCACAAATCCACAATTCATCGGATCTCGACAAACACACCGCCAAAGAAGATTACAACGGATAGATCTCCATGAAGATCATGGAGAACTTTGTATTGAAGATCCAAGAGAGAGAAGAAGCCATCTAGCTACTAACTACGGACCCGTAGGTCTGAAGTGAACTACTCACGAGTCATTGGAGGGGCGATGATGATGATGAAGAAGCCCTCCAACTCCAAAGTCCCCTCCGGCAGGGCGCCGTGAAGGGTCTCTAGATGAGATCTCGCGGAAACGGAAGCTTGCAGCGGCGGAAAAATATTTTCGAGGCTCCCCTGATTTTTAGCTGAATATTTGGGAATATATAGGCCAAGGATCTAGGTCAGGGGGCGGCCAGGGAGGCCACAAGCCCTGACACCGCCGCCTCCCCCTGGTGGCAGAGTGGGGGCTTGTGGGCTCCCTGGAGCCCACCTGGCTTGGCCCAAAGGCCCCCTGATCTTCTTCCGTTCGGGAAAAAATCATTCAGGGGTTTTTATTCCGTTTGGACTCTGTTCCAAAATCAGATCTGAAAAGAGTCAAAAACACAGAAAAAACAGGAACTGGCACTTGGCACTGAATTAATAAGTTAGTCCCAAAAAATATATAAAGGGTACATAAAACATCAAAGAAGACAAGATAACAACGTGAAACCATAAAAAATTATAGGTACGTTTGAGACGTATCAAGCATCCCCAAGCTTAACTCCTGCTCGTCCTCGAGTTGGGAAGTGATAAAGAATGAATTTTTGATGCTTTCATGCTACCTAGCATAGGTGTCCTTTGTAATTCCTCTTATGTGACGTGAATGTTCAGATCCATTAGATTCAAAACAATAGTTTGATATTGACGTGGAAACAATAATAATTCAAGCAAACTAGCAAGGTAATCATGAACTTTCGAAATAACAAGGCCAAAAGAAAGTTATCCCTACAAAAGCATATAGTCTGGCAATGCTCTAGCATCATTGCACAACGAATTTAAATCATGCACAACCCCGGTATTGGCCAAGTAATTGTTTCACACCTTTACTTTCTCAAACCTTTTCAACTCTCACGCAATACATGAGCGTGAGCCATGGTTATAGCACTATAGATGGTGTGGAGTGTGGTGGAGGTTGCAAGACAAAAAGGAGAAGATAGTCACATTAACTAGGCATATCAATGAGCTGTGGAGATGCTCATCCATAGATATCAATGTGAATGAGTAGGTATTGCCATACAAATGATGCACTAGAGCTACGAGTATGTGAAAGCTCTTAAAGAAACCTAATGGGTGTGCATCCAACTTGCTTGCTCACGAAGACCTAAGGCAATTTTGAGGAAGCCTATCATTGAAATATACAAGCCAAGTTATATAATGAAAATTTCCCACTAGCTATATGATGGTGACAAAACGAGAGACTCTCAATCATGAAGATCATGGTGCTTAATATGCACAAGTGTGGAAAAAGTGGTAGCATTGTCCCTTCTCTCTTTTTCTCTCATTTTTTGGTGGGCTCTTTGGCCTCTTTTTTTTGGTGGGCTTCTTTGGCCTCTTTTATTTCCTCACATGGGACAATGCTCCATTAATGATGATCATCACACTTTCAACTCAAAACTTTGAGCAACTATGACTCTATATGGAATGGCTTCGGTAGTGTACCGTGGCAATGATCTAGCATGGCATAGACATCAATGGAAACATCATGCTAGCTATCTTACGATCATGCAATGGCAATGTAGACGTGGTGGCACATGTCATGGTGGTAGTTGCATGGCAATATATCTCGGAATGACTTTGAAAAAGCCATAGTAGGTAGGTATGGTGGCTGTTTTGAGGGAGGCTAATGGTGGGTTTTGTGCACCGGCGAAAGTTGCACGGGACTAAGAAGATAGTGATGGTGGAAGGTGAAAGTGCATATAAACCATGGAGTCAACATTAGTCATGAAGAACTCATATACTTGTTGCAAAAGTTCTATTAGTAATCGAAACAAAGCATTCAACGCATACTCCTAGGGGAAGGGTTGGTAGGTATAAACCATCGCGTGATCCCGACTGCCACGCAAAGGATGACAATCAATATACTAATCATGTTGAGATTTCATCACATCGCGGTTCACCATACGTGCATGCTACGGTAATCACTAACTTGCACACAAGTATTTCTAGATCCACAACACCTTACTAGCATGACATCAATATTACCATAACCACAACTCAAAACTAATTGAGTTGAATCAAACTTCTCTAACTATTCAATGCACATGAAGGTGGAAGTTTTCGTATCCCTTTGGATAACTACCCCTTCTGAGACTACTTTCAAAGCATAGATCAACTACCAAGCCACGCACCGCTGTGCTCTAAAATATATAAGTGAAGCACATAGAGCAAAAGTATCTAGCTCAAAAGATATAAGTGAAGCACATGTGAGCTGAATTGTCTACCAAAAGATATAAGTGAAGCTCGACAAAATCACGGTGTGTGCATGTACGTCTCTCTACGTGTGCAGCAAGGATGATTGTGTCACAACAAAAATAAAAGACTCCTACGATACAAGACGCTCTAAGCAAAAACACATAACATGTGGTGAATAAAAATATAACCCCAAGTACCGTTACCGTTGGATTGAAGACGAGAGAGAGGGGATGCCTTCCCGGGGCATCCCCAAGATTAGGCTTTTACGACATCCTTGAATCTATTGGGGTGCATTGGGCATCCCCAAGCTTGAGCTCTTGCCACTCTTTATCTCTTTGTCCATAAGAACTTCACCCAAAACTTGAAAACTTCACAACACGAAACTTAAACAGAAACTCGTGATAACATTAGTACGAGAAAGCAAACCACCACTTCCTTAGGTACTGTAGCAAACTTAAATTCTACTTGTGCTGATGATGGGTTACTGTATTTTGAATCGTCCATGGCTAATACCCCCCGATACTATCCATAGTTTCATCAAAATAAGCAACCAACACAACAAAAACAGAATCTGTTAACAGCAGACCAGTCTGTAGGAATCTGTATATTTCGTATACCTCTAGTACTCAAAAAATTCTGAAACATTACGACAGTCTGAAGAAGTTGCGTAGCAATCAGCAGCAAAAAGAATCAACTCAAAAGCGCTTACAGAAAAAAATGAAAATTCGTTTCGTGAGCAGAAAGTTTCTGTCTTTTCCAGCATGACCAAACGATCATCCCCAAGACTAATCATAACGGTTTTGCTTGGCACAAACGCAAAAAGAAACACAAAAAACAAAATCGTAACAGAATTATGAAAGTGTGGAAAACACAAAACAAAAAGAAAAAGGATAGATTCGTTTGGTTGCCTCCCAACAAGCGCTTTTGTTTAACGCCCTTAGCTAGGCATTCAATGATGCTCTCACAAAAGACAAGAATTGGAGCACAATGAGAGCATCCTAAAGCATGGGAAAACCACATCTAAGTCTAACATACTTCCTATGCATAGGCATTTTATAGGAAAACAGACTGTCAAGACAACCAATAGTTACCATATGCAAGGAAGAAGAAAGAGACAATAGCAATCTCCACATAACGAGAGGTAATTTGGTAACACGAAAGTTTCTACCAAAGTATTTTCCTCTCTCATAGCAATTACATGTGGGATCATATTCGAAATCAACAATGTAACTATCTCGAAGGATATTCTTTTCATGATCCACATGCATGCAAAGTTGACACTCTTCAAAAATAGTGGGATTATCATCAAATAAAGTCATGACTTCTCCAATCCCACTTTCAATATTGTTGCAAATATCATATTCATCATGAGGTTTGAACAAATTTTCAGGATCATCACCCCAATCATGATTATTGCAACAAGTAGTGAACATAACAAGACTAGCATCCCCAAGCTTAGGGTTTTGCATAATTTTAGCATGATTTTCACTAATAGAATTTATAGTGAAACCATTGCAATCATGCTTTTCATCCAAGGAGCCCTCGTGAATCACTTCATAAATTTCTTCCTCACAATTTTCAGATTCACGCATCTCAAGCAAAATTCCATAAAGATAGTCAAGTGCCCTCAACTCACTAGCAATTCGTTCCACATAAGTGGGTCTCTTAAAAAGATTAGCTAGTGGATGAGGATCCATATCAATAGATTTTCAACAAGCGAAGAGGCAAGCATTTTGAAGGCACATAGCACACAAGCAACGGAAAGGAAAAAGAAAACGGCAAAGGAGAAAGGCAAATGAAAACGGCAAATGTGAAGTGGGGGAGAGGAAAACGAGAGGCAACTGGCAAAAAAGTAAATGCAGGAGATGAGTTTGTGAGACCTACTTGGATAGATCTTGATCTCTCCTCTCCGGAACGGCGCGAGAAATGCTTCTGATGTCTGTTGTGCTTCCCTTGCAACGGTGCCAAGAATAGCCGTGTCTATGGCACCAGGAATCCTTCAGCTGCGGCTACACCTTAAGGGACTTCCTAGGCAAGTATGCAAAGGATTTCTCCCGTGGCCTCGGAGCCTTGCGTTGGTGTTCCCTCGAAGCGGAAAGGGTGATGTAGCACATCGGTGGTAAGTAATTCCCTCAGTTTGAGAACCGAGGTATCAATCCGGTGGAGGAGTATCTCAAGATCCTGCACAAACACAAAAGCTTGCTCCCAACGCTATGAAGGGGTTGTCAATCCCTTTATAGATTGTTTGCCAACTGAGAACTGAAAGCAACAAAGTAACAAAGCAAAGTAAAAGCGGAGGTGTAAACGATGGATGTGAATAGACCCGGGGGCCGTAGTGTTTACTACTGGCTTCTCTCATGAAAGCAAGTAGACGGTGGGTGAACAAATTACTGTCCAGCAATTCATAGAACCGCGCAAAGTCGTGATGATACCTATGCAATGATTATATCTATAGGCATCACGTCCAAAACAAGTAGACCGATACTTTCTGCATCTACTACTATTACTCCACACGTCGACCGCTATCCAGCATGCATCTAGTGTATTGAGTCCATAAGAACAGAGTAACGGCTTCAGCAAGATGACGTGATGTAGAGGGATAATCTCAAACCAATGATAAAAACGCCATCTTTTTACCCTTGATGGCAACTATTTAATGTGTGCCTTGCTGCCCCTACTGTCACTGGGAAAGGTCACCACATGGTAGAACCCAAAACCAAGCACTTCTCTCATTGCAAGAATCATAGATCTAGTTGGAAAAATAAAACCCAAGACTCGGAGAGACTTACAAGGATATCAAATCATGCATATAAGAAATCGGCGAAGATTCAAATATATATCATAGATAATCTGATCACAAATCCAAAATTCGTCGGATCTCGACAAACACACCGCCAAAGAAGATTACATCAGATAGATCTCCATGAAGATCATGGAGAACTTTGTATTGAAGATCCAAGAGAGAGAAGAAGCCATCTAGCTACTAACTACGGACCCGTAGGTCTGAAGTGAACTACTCACGAGTCATTGGAGGGGTGATGATGATGATGAAGAAGCCCTCCAACTCCAAAGTCCCCTCTGGCAGGGCGCCGAGAAGGGTCTCCAGATGAGATCTCGCGGAAACGGAAGCTTGCGGCGGAGGAAAAGTATTTTCGAGGCTCCCCTGATTTTTTGCTGAATATTTGGGAATATATAGGCCAAGGATCTAGGTCAAGGGGCGGCCAGGGAGGCCACAAGCCCTGACACCGCCGCCTCGCCCCTATTGGCGGAGTGGGGGCTTGTGGGCTCCATGGAGCCCACCTGGCTTGGCCCAAAGGCCCCCTGATCTTCTTTCGTTCAGGAAAAAAATCATTTCGGGGTTTTTATTCCGTTTGGACTCCGTTCCAAAGTCAGATCTGAAAAGAGTCAAAAACACAGAAAAAACAGGAACTGGCACTTGGCACTGAATTAATAAGTTAGTCCCAAAAAAAGATATAAAAGATACATAAAACATCAAAGAAGACAAGATAACAGCGTGAAACCATCAAAAATTATAGATACGTTTGAGACGTATCAAGGATGCACAGGCACAAAGAGCATCACCAAATTCATCTGTGCTTGGGGTTTAGACACATTTGGGCGCTTGGGAGCGTAAAAGCCTACATCCTGTGTGTTGTGGATCATATGAGTCCAAACTATAGGAGCGCAACAGCTCGACAAGAATGCTCGAGGAGTGTGGCTACGCATGCAAATGGACAAAGTGTCGACCCTTGTAAAGATAACCATGGACCTCCTTTTATAGATCAAGGGGCTACCATAGTGGCTAAAATGGTCACTACATGGGGTAAATAGTGGATCCTATAGTTGCCAAAACTGCTGACACGAGCTATACTAGAAATTCCTAACCCTGACATACTAGGACACGCGCATTAAATGTGCCGTGAGGTGTCACGCTGGTGACATCTCCCGGCAAGGATCACCTGTCGTTCACCCATCTACCTCCTATTATCTTGGCACACCGTTGGACGGGTGGCATTAAATGTGTTGTAAGTCCCATGAACTGCCATGTTCCCCTGCCAAGGTTCACCTAACCTCCTTCCCTCTCAACAGCTTGTTGATGTTGACAATCAACATGATAAGGTGGAGCAACGAGGAAGTAGTGGAGGCCTTACCGGGAACGATGACTCCCGGGTCTTCTTCACCAGCAAGGCGGCTTGCCGGTGGCTTGGCCTTGATGCCTCGCGTTGTGTTGGGCTCGTCTCCCAGCAAGGCTTGATAGACAGGAGGACACAGTCGTGTGTGCACGAGTCACGGTACTAAGGGACCTGTTCTTTAGTACACCGACAGTAGCCCCCGGGCCTGTGCCATATAGAAGACCATGATGCAGTTGGGCTAGGCCCAAAGCGGTGCACAGATACGTGGCCAATTTTTACTATGGTTGTTGTCGGGGATATACCCCGCAATGTAACCCGACTTGAAGTATGAACCGCCAAGGACTTGGCGACTCACCAGCGACACAACAGTGACCCGGCGGGCGACTCATATTTGACCCCGAAGGCGACTCATACAAACGACAAAGGCCCAAGGCCCGACGTGCACCCTGGCATAAGGAGCTTGTAGAGAGGCCAAGAGGGTCGGCTCACAAGGGAAGGCCCAAGAAGAGGAAAGACTCCCGCAAGAAGGAAACAAGACCCGGATTAGGATTCAAGAGAGACTAGTCCTATTCCTACTCCTCGTAGGACTCTACATGTAAACCTAGCCCTTCCACCTATATAAGGAGGGGTAGGGCGCCCCAAGAGGGACAAGATTCACAACTTAGGTCTAGACAAGGCCGAGCAATTAGAGATAGACAGATTAGACACCCACGAGATTAGAGGTGGCGAGTCTGCACCCTTGTAATCAAGATCACCATCTTCATCAATGAAACACAAGCACGACGTAGGCTTTTACCTCGATCGGAGGGGCCGAACCTGGGTAAACTCGCGTCTCTCAATTCCGACCAACACCTCTCAAGCCGCCACATGGTTGCAATGGCCTCACACCTAAGTTCTCTCACGAGGACATATGCCGTGACAAAACCATGACAGTTGTGATGATGGTTTTCACTGTTTTCCCATGATGCGCATTAAACGCGAGTCGTGGGAGTGGTGGCATGAAATGACGCTTGGGAGCATGCCTGGGAAATCGTGGCCATGTCGTACGGGGAGAGGGAGCCTCTGCATATTCCTCCCTTATAAGAAAGAGGAATTCACATATCTGCTGCTCATCCCATCCACTGCTCCCCTCTTCTGCTGCCCCCTTTGCTTTTCTTTTTGGACGACACAGAGCCCCATGCTAATGCTTCGCCTTTGCCGTCATCCATGTCTGAGCCCATCGTGGCACCAAAGCAAGCGTCATCCACCGTCGCCTCCAATCCATTGAAGAAGGCCAAAAGGGCGTCCGACTCTGACGTGGACGCGAGGAGAAGGCATTAGCAACGACACGGAGGAGAGTGTCATCTTGTTCCCCTCTGTGCTGATGGGGAATGACCTCATTTTGAGGTATGGTCTGATGAGTGGGAGATCAACCAAGACGAATTCGGCACCGGCGGTGATCCCACGTGTCTCCGAGTCCCAACGCAAGGAAGTATCAATTCTTCACGGTTGTCATGAGCTGTGCCATGGGGTTCTCCACAAGGTCTTGGTGAAGATCGCCTATCATAACCCTAGCATGGAGCTGAGCAGGGCCTTCTCCAAGCCGCTAAAAGGATTCGACACCAGCTCCCTTGATGCCCTTGACGCTCCGATCTCGGACAGGGCTGGCTGTGTGACCTTGAATGGATGATTTCTATGTCATTGTCGTGGTGCATGTATCAAAAACATTTGTCTTTAATTAGTACCGCAACTTTGTTTTGGAATGTATTATATTCGTCCGTCGAGACGAACAACTAGTTTCCCTCATGCTCGATTCTACATTTGCATTCTATCTATCCCTACTCTTGCGGGGGACGCCTGTCGGTGCACACATCCTTGTCGCGAGCGCTTTAGGAACGGGTCCATAGCAGCTTGCTGAGGATGCTGCTATCGACAAGATGATGAGGACATCAATACCATTGTTACACCCACAACCGGTGTTGATATACATATTGGAGTAATTACTAGAGCTCGTGGACGCCAATTGAATTACCAGGTACCTTCCTTTCTTGGAAATCCTTCTAATGTTAATGAACATATGATGTTGCCTAACTTAGATACTTTTGTTTTACTTATGAACTAGCGGGGTGACTCGCGCATTTGTGCGGCTACGTTTGCATATGTTACATTCGGTCACCTAAAGTTTCAAAGCATGGTCATATACAACTTTAATCATTAATTGCAATTGAATATACTTGGTAAAAATAATAAATGGTATTATTAACAGAAGGGAAAATATGTTTACTTGACCATTATAAATATTTCTGTATGTATAGAAAAGTTATGATTTTGACTACATACATTCACACACCTCCAAGGATGTTGTCCATTCTTAGTATAGCGAGTCCTAAGGTCTATTCTCTATAGCATATATTTACCCTTTCTTATAATTGTTTTTAAGTGTATTGTTGTATTTTCTTGGTGTATTGAATTATTATTTTTGTGGGTAAGTGCATAGAATTGTTCATAAGGGTCGTGGTGAATGATAGTAAATCTATTTATCTTCATTATCATTTACCTAGGATTTGTACATCTAAAATTTACAGGATTGTTACAACCAAAATTTGCATCATAAGAAAAATTATATGTTTTACCACAAATATTACGTTCAATATTAGCTTGTTAGAATAATTTTATGTGTGTTACAACGACTGGCTCGTGGCATTAAGGTATGCCTCTTGTCATGTAAAATCTGGTATTTATCTTTCCATTTACTGCCCCTCTCCAATACTTCTTGAGAAAATTATAGGAGAGTAAAATCTAGATGTGGTATAGACCTCTAGTTGTGGTAAACATTGTTCTTTCCACAATACCCTTTTTTGGAAATTCTTTTTGGGAAAGTTATAGATAACTTATATTCAGACCTTGTTATCTGATCCATCATATTCCTCACCACCGATATATTGTTTATTTATATTAATGCAACGTTGTAGATCCATTCGTATGGTTCAATGTTTCTCATCTTAATATATTGTTAGTTTTGTGATGGTGAATCGTGCCCATGTTCACATGCTTGTATAGTTATCTTGTGAGGGCAGAAGAATCTTCTTCAGTTTATTTTCTCGTCAAATTAGCATCGATATATGATTTTAAGTAAAAAGGATATATAGCCAAAATATGTGTCTGGAGCGATCACGATTGGACTTCAGTGTTGGTTTGCTTTGAAGTATTTTATTGTTCATAATGAAAGCAATGTGTGACATGGATGACTGATCATACTATAATTATTGATATGTAATGTAAACCGTAGAGTTGCTTACTAATCTTCTTATTTCTATCCAATAATCGTCTTCATTATTACTTCCTCTGTAATTTAATGTAAGACGTTTTTACATTTCATAAAGGTAGACCAAGTCATTATTGTTGTATATTCATTTAAAAACAAAATTAAATTTAGTGTCGCCGAATAGTTTCTACTCCAACTTATATTATACTTACACCCGAATCTTTAATTTGAGTGGTTAAATTTATGCTTAAGCTTTGCAACTTAATTTTATATAAAGGAAATACATTTGATACTTTCTTTCTTGTTTATTATTTTGTAATTCATATATAAATCAAATTGAATACTTTATCCATCTAAATAATAAATGATTTATAGTTTTATTATTGGGAATTTTACTACGCACACTTGCGTTCTCGTGTCTTCATGTGCAATGGGTGCCCCACCGATTTCATCGGCAAGACCGGACGCTCAAGTCATGTTGATCCTCTTGCATGTCGCTTTCATTTCCGACTTGAGTGATGCTACATAAGATGCGTGGTAGCACAAAATATTGATTGACCATAATCAACTATTATAGTTTCTTTTAATGCTCACAATATCTTGTTTTGTACGTGCTCAAATAGAACTTAATTTGTAGGCATGTTTTTTTATTCTTAATAGATCTTTTTCATGTTTCTTTTCCTAATCTGCATATGTATGTATCCAATCAGATTTTTTTGCATAGCGTATAACCGGTGGACTGCATAAGTTATTTTTATTCCAAAAGTAGACGCTCATGTAGTTTACTAAAGAATGTGTACGCACACATGATGAAATGACATGTTCCTGTAGTTTAGTTTCCCAAATAAATCGTATGCGACCGGACTCTTTCACGCGTGCAAAAGCCAATATTTATTCACGCTCCAATGGTTTGCTTTCCTAACCAATGTGTATGTGTGTATGCATGTTGGACTTCTCATAGAAATAATTAAAAGAGAACTCTCAATAGATGTGTGTGCATGAACGTGCACTAATATTCTTAGACAGTTTTTTATTGTAGGCCTCGGTGCATATATGATGATGAATCTGGACCATTAAAATATCTTAACTCTCGAGCAACAAATCATTACCATTCGTTTTCTATCCTTTTAATAATACAATAGATGAAGGACCTAGTATGGACAAGAAGGATGGTTATTAGAGCGGGATCAAGCATGGACAAGAAGGTGCGCGCGTGGGAAAGAGCAATGGAGTTTCCTATGGCGATTTTCTCACTTTGAAGCCACCATAAGAAGAGCATGAAGGCTTGGATGAAATATACAAGATGCCACTTCATAATTTTCATCCATAGGCTATTATAGGTGCTGCGTCACCTTATTTTCGGGTTGGGCCCATGTAATTTCGAAATACTAAATTGTAGGCTGTTTTTAGAGTTTGTATGTGTGGGGAAACTTAGTTAGGGTTCGTTTCGGACCCTCCTCCAAGGGGCACAAAACTCTCCTCTATTCCCCCATATATACAACCCTTAGGGCGCTGTTTAGACTTGGGTTTTGTTTAGATTACAAGTTGTCCATAGCTGTAACTTTGCGTTGTTCTACGACCAGACCAAGACATCAGAGAACCCCACTTCGATCAATAAAGCTTTCTTCTTATATTCGCAATATCGAGATTGTGTCCCCAATTTCTTGCTTGTTCTTTGTTTGTGTGCAGGAAATAGACCCTCGTGGTCAAGTTGATCATGCTCCGGCATGGTCAATAATCCCTCAGAGTTGGTTTGGCAATTCCTAAAGTACGACGTCTTCGAACATTCGTAGTCGTGAAAGTCGACTTCCACCAAAACGATAGCCACCATCTCATCGAAAGACGGGACACCTTTGCCTCTATCAAGTGGTATCAGATTTCTAGGTTGTTCGTTGATAATTTCCTGTTTTTCGTACCTTAGATCGCATCTGTTCTTCCTTCCAACAATCCAAGAGAAAGCCACAAACAAAACAAATTAGGTTTAGATCCTCATATCCGAATCAATCTGAACCTTTGGAATTTTGTGTTTGGTGTTTGCTTTGTTGAATTTGCGGTTGCATCATCATGTCAACTTGTTGGTCTTAAGGTCTAGTCCTTTAGAGTTTTGAGTTCTCTTCTTAAGTTGTCATGTTGCCATACCCACCATCATCAGCAGAACCTCTGGCATGCCCATCATCATCAACACCGCTCCCATACCCACCATCATCATCACCGCTGCCATCCCCACCATCATCGTCAACACCGCTGCCATACCCACCATCATCAGCAGCACTGCTGTCATACCCCTCATCCTCATCACCACTGCCATATATCACAACCACATATCCGCCACCAAACCGAGTCCATCACATATGAGGTTTGTTTTCGAGTTCTCTCTTTTTTCAGTTTATTGTTTCCTTGCTTGAGTAGGTTTTGGAAACAAATCTTGAGACCCTCGGATAGTTTTTAGGCCCAAATTTTGGTGGGTGATTTTTCCCTATCTTGTTTCTAGTCTTTGCAGAGCGTTTTGAGACACTCACCACCATAGTGATTTTTTGTCACATGTTTTGGTCGTCGCAGCCCCGAACCATTCTGGGAAAAAATAGTCAAGTTTTTTTGTGCCTATCCTGTTTATAAGCCTTGGGAAGAGTTTTGAGACACTCCCCGTTATAGTGATTTTTTGAAAAAGAGAGCGCAAAAAGGGCGCCAAAAATTGAGAGAGAAATTCGGAGAGTGCTCTTCCCTTGATTACGTGTCGCGTCGTAATTTTTTGGGTGTTCTAGGCTCGTGTGTCTAGTACAGTCTAGCCTATGGTCATTACGGTACCATCCTTGAGCGTCTTTTCAACTTTGCATCTCTGAACTAATTATTGCTGACCCTTTTTGCTACCATATTATAAGCCTTCCCTGCTCCACATACATATACGACGTGTCGTTGACACCACCTCGCAATCACTCTATCAAAGCTTTGGGAGTTTTCACTACAATGGTTCCCGATTACCGCGTGTTGCTGGGTAAGAACTGGTAAGAATTCAAAGTTTTCTTGATGGATTTGTGACACATCCTCACCACCCCACTACCACCACCACTTCCTAGTAGTTTGTAGGTTCATATTCTTGTGGTTACCATTGTTGCTAACCATGCTAGGATCACAAGCTGATGAGGTCGACTGGGAGGGTATGACCAACAAGGAGGTACATGATTAATTTTAGCAAATGATGGCTGACCAGGTACATGACTTCATGACCAGCCTTGGAGAGGACTTGGAGAAGCTACATGGTTTGGAGAAGATGGTCGACGCCAAGCTTGATGCTAAATTCAATAAGGTGCTTGCACGTCTACCACCACTAGCTGTACTTTTCCTACCCCAACAATAACAACACCAACAACACCCGAATTTCATAGGACGAGCACAATGTGTCCCTATCAAGCAAGGCAAAAAATTCTGGTGCCATTGCTACTGCTGCAACTTGTGTGGCTGTTGCCACTGCTGCTGCTACTGTCATTGAGTAGAATGACTAGTATGATGAGGATTATGTTGGTTATTACGATGATGACGGATAGGTTGCTCCATATCAGAACCAGGGATAACCACCACCACAAGCACCGAGTCGTCCACATGGATACAATTGCAGTGGTAGGGATGCACCACCCCCTCATGTATGGGATCATGACCATTTCCATAAACTTAAATTGAATATTCCTACATTTGATGGTAGATATGTTCCTGATATATATCTTACTTAGGAGTTAGAAACGTAATAATGTTTTACATGCTTACAATTTCCCGAGGATAGACGTGTTGCTGATGATGTTTGTTCATTCACTAGTTTTTCTTGTGTTTGGTGGTATGAAAATTTTAGAATACACCATGCTAATATTCCAACTACTTGGGCTACTTCGAAAACTGCTATGCCTACTCGCTGGGTTCCACCATATTATCAACATGAATTACTTCAAAAATTGCAGCGTTTAAGACAAGGAAATAATTATGTAGAAGAATATTATCAGGAATGACAAACTGGCATGATTAGATGTGGTATTGTTGAGTAAAATGAATTTATGCTTGCATGTTTTATGGATGGATTAAATAGAGATAATCAGACTATTTTAGAGTATAAAGAGTATAACAGAATCAATCATTTATTCCATCTTGCTTGCAAAGCTGAATGTGAAGTGCAAGATCGACATGCATTGGACAGAACTAATATTTCTACAGGTCACACTTTACCATGGACGCCGCACAACTCATCTACTTCCACAGATCCTGCTGCAGCACCGCTTACTTCAGCCACCAACTCCGACCGAGATACCAGGAAACATGCCCCTGCCCCACCCCCCGCCAAGAGCACACCTTCCGGGCGAGCACAAAGATCTTCTTCTTCCATTGCATCCATAGGGCAAACACATGAGGTTCTCTATTGTCGTTGCAAGGGTGGAGGTCACTATGCGAGAGAGTACTCATCCAAGCATGTGATGATTGTTACTGAGGATGGTGGATATGATTCCGCTAGTGATTATGACGAGGAGACTCTCGCTCTTATTGCAACTGAAGAACGGGGTGTGGATGATACTGAACAAGAGACGCAATACATGGCTACTGACTACGCCGATAGGTATGAAAGTTTATTTGCTCAACGTGTTTTAAGTGTGCAGGTAACACGGGCTGAGCAGAACCAGAGGTTGTCGGGGTGCTTAACCGACGTTCTATGGGACCAACGAGGTCTCTTCGCTACGGTTCTGCAGGGATTACACATGCACAAAGGGCATCACCGACAATAGCGTACACGGGTGGTTTAGATAGGTTTGGGCCGCTCGGAGCATAAAACCCTACGTCCTATGTTTGGGTGGATTATCTGGATGATCACAATACATATGTGCTCGCCTAGCAGGGATGCTCGACGGCAGAAGCTACGCACATGGAATGAACATGGTTTCGTCCTTTCTGAAGGTAGCCATGGTCCTCCCTTTATAGTTTAATGGGCTACCATAGTGGCTAAATTGGTCTTTTTGTGGGAGGATAGTACACCACGTAACTACCAAAGCTGCTAAAATGAGCAACCGTGGGAAATATCTAACTCTGATAAACAGAGACAGACGCATTAGATGCGCCGTGAGGTGGCACGCTCGCGATGCTCCCCGACTAGGACTACCTCTCCTTCTATGTCGTTCCTTCTATTTGCTTGACACAACACGGGACGTGTGACGTTAAAGCGACTACATGTCTCTGGCCAGGCCCACCTAACCGCCCGCCCTCTCGACACTTTGCTGATGCTGACAATCATCATGATTAGGTGGAGAGGCAGAGATCTGGAGGGGCCTTGCTAGGTGTGGTTGCGGCCTGGCTTTCCTTCTCCCGGCAAGGTAGCCTATCGGGGCCTTGTTTCTAGTCTACGCTCATTGTAGTGTGAAGTCTGATGCTGACCAGTAGGGTCTTCCCGGGCCAGGGGCCGCGACTGCCTGTGTACACGTGCGTAGTGTTTTTTTTGGGCTAGGCCCAAAAATAGAGCACAAGCACACGTGGCCGCAATTCCTTGAGGTAATGGTGATTCCTACTGATTTCCCATGACACACATTTAGTGCCGTCGTGGGAGTGGTGGAACAAGGCAGGGCTCAAAGGGAGTTATCGGGAAGGTGCGGGCTCGTCGAACGAGGAGGCGCGACCTCTGTGAGTGAACCATCTATTCCCTTTAAGACGCGTGCCACATTCAAGGTGCGGTATAGGAGAGGTTGGGCGGCCGCTATAGTGGTGCTTGACTATCTCTTGGGGTGATGAAGAGTCGGCCTCCCTCGTCTTCTCCGGTTCTCCCTACAAGAAGGGCTCCACGGAAGCGTTGCTCATTCATATCCCTTTCAGCCGCCGCCATTCTTCTTCCCCATCCAGTTTCTTCGGCTCCTAGGAGCCACCGTTGCAACGACGAGGGGTAGAGGATGTGGTCGAGCCAGAATTTTAGTGGTTGCTTCACGGACCTCCTCCCATTGGCGCACTTAGGTGGTAGCAGTAGGGGACGATGCCAATTCCTGAGGTAGGCGCACAACCATGGATCGTGGGGGACGGAATGCACCGCGCCACGGTGGGCATGGCGGTGTCCCTCCTCCGCCGATCCGAGCGCATCCTCGTGCATGGGATGCGACACACAAGTTCGTGGTCTTGCTGCACCGACATCCCCGCAGCTGGCTGCGGCTTCCCAACCCTTTCGTCAGGGCCATGGAAGGTAGCAGGGCCACCGGCTTGTGTCTCGGGGCGGATGAATGTTGTAACGAGCCCGTATGGGTGTGGTCGACTTTTCCCCTGGTGGCGCCATATTTCTGATGCGAGGATAGAAGTCGTTCGCGCGCTCCTATGGGTTGTGTCCGGAGTGTCTTCTTCACTTCAGGTTTGATGGGGAGACCATACTATTTGTCAGGTTCTTCGGGAGCTCCAGCAGTCGGTTGGATTGTTGTGCAGAAAGCTCCACCGACAGTGGGCTCGACACCTCTAGTGATGATGAGGACAAAGATAGCCTCACCGGTGCCAAGCTCGAGGGAGACGACTCTGAGTAGCTATGGCGACGCCGTGTCGGGATTCGGAAGGCGCCATCGCGTCCTCGCTTGGCTGGTCGAACTTGGCGTTCCATCCGCGAGTCTCTGTTTCCGGACGACCCACCACATCGTAGTGTCCGTGTCTAGGTGGCACCCCATGTAATCCTGAGAAAAATCATGCAAAGAAAACATTAGGTGTTTGCCTCATGTGTACTCATTTCTTATGTTTTTTGGGAACGCTTGCCGACATGTTGCCAGTAGGATCGTTTCACCATCCTTGTCGTGACTGCTTGAGGTATTTAGGCAAGACACCCAAGTGCGCAACAATTCTGACAGGGGTCCTATGCGTCGCTTGCCTGGGTGCATATTCACCATGGGCGGGATCGGGTCCTTAGTATCCTAGCAGTAATGCTGCCGCTGGCAAGACCTGTTCACCGCCCTTGCCGCGGCTGCCTTGTGTGCCGAGCAGTCTCAGAACACTTAAGCATGCAACAATTCCGATGAAGGCCCTCTGTGTGCAGATCTTTTTACACGAGTGTCAACCGAGTTGCGGGAAATGTTTGAGAATTTTGTTGACTTAGCTTTTTTCTTTCGCCATTTCCTTGTCGCAAGGTGGTTGTTGTAGCGTCCGTATGTGTCCTTGCCTTCACCCTCCCCCGGTAGTCTTGTACACCGGGGGGGGGGGGCTTCTCTTCCTTTTGAGAAAAGGAAAGAAGAGAAAATAGAGGAGGCAGGAAACCTTGCCGGTCCCGTATACACCTTGGATAGGTAATGGGCGAGCACAATGGTTCATGCAAAAATGCATAACATAAATATGTAATTTGATAAGAAGTTGGGGAATACTTAGCTTTATTTACTACGCAGTCATCGCATGGCTTTGCACAAAGAATTACACTCTTTGATGCAAGACTTGTACAAAAGTGGATGCCGAAAGGACCAACAACTCTGCCTCACGGGTAGAACTTGCGAAGATGCTAGATATTCGACGAGTTCAACACCGGGGTTCCATCTTCGGTCTCTAAGTGGACAGCGCCAATCCTGGTGACTTGTCCCACCTGGTAAGGGCCTTCCCACTTAGGGGTCAACTTGTTGGATACCTTCACGGACTGAATCCATGCAAGAACAAGGTCG
Source organism: Hordeum vulgare subsp. vulgare (assembly GCF_904849725.1). NCBI lineage: Eukaryota > Viridiplantae > Streptophyta > Magnoliopsida > Poales > Poaceae > Hordeum > Hordeum vulgare. The sequence continues at coordinate 344,466,589 of NC_058524.1, read as the reverse complement.
CCTTCCTCAACATTCCTAGCGCACACTTTGCGCCTATGATAGCGGCACAAGGCCTGCTCGTATCTAGCAGCACGCAGTGCGGCCTGGAGACGATCTTCCTCGAGGAGTGTGGCATCATCTTGCTGTAGCCGCTCTTGCTGGTCCTCGTCAAAGGCGTGCACTCGAGTTGACCCATATGTGAGTTCCGTGGGGAGCATAGATTCTTCCCCATAAACGAGGGAGAAGGGTGTCTCACACGTAGCTCGATTTGGTGTGGTTTTGATTGACCAAAGAACCTTCGGGAGCTTGTCAACCCATGCTTATGCAGCTTCTTGAAAGTGATCGTATTGAGGCCCCGCAACACTTCAACGTTTGCCCTCTCTGCTTGACTGTTTCCGGTTGGGTGAGAAACCAACGCAAAATAGAGCTTGGCAGTGATGTTTCGGCAATATTGCATGAAGATGTTGTTGGTGAATTGTGTGCCGTTGTCGGTGATGACCCTGTTGGGTACGCCAAAATAAGATACTATTCCTTTGAGAAACTTGACTACTGCTAGCGTCGTTACCTTTCTCACTGGTTCCACCTCAGTCCACTTTGTGAACTTATCGATTGCGATGAACAAGAACTCGATGCCCCCGGTAGCACGGGGAATGGCCCGACTATGTAGAGCCCCTAGACTGGGAATGGCCAGGAGAGCGGCATGGTTTGAAGGGCTTGTGCGGGCTGATGAGTTTTCTTGGCGTGGTATAAGCATGCTTCACATGTTGTCACCACCGCCAAGGCGTCTTGGAGGGCGGGCGGCCAATAGAAAGCTTGCCGGAATGCCTTTCCGACACGACCCAATGTGGGAGCCACATATCCCTCCATGTATCTTTGCCAACAACTACCGTCCTTCCTCCCGGTAGATGCACCTCAATTTCACCTTGTTCGGTCTTCTTCTATATAGAACGTTGTGCACGAACTGGTACATACTTGATCTCTGGGCTACTTTTTTGGCTTGTTCTTGATCTTCAGGGATGTCTCTGGTTTGGAGGAACTGGACGATTTGTTGCGCCCATGCCGGAGCCACGAGCTCGACGACAAGGACTAAAGGCGTTTCTTCTGCCATGGGAGCACAATCTTCTATGGCTAGGGCAGTTGGGCCAGCATGAGCCAGTTGCTCACTGACAGGTGTTCCGTCACCCCCGACAACCTTCTTGGCGGCCACTAGTGGCTCTACCGGGAAATAATCGCTGGAGTTGACCTTCCTTTTTGTGGCTCGTTGATCTGATACTGTGACAGATAGGTGAGTAAGTCAGAGTACAAAATGCCTGGTTCCACACGCAAATTCTCAGCTGCTCGTTTTGATAGGTCGTTAGCAATGTCATTCTCTGCACGAGGGACGTGCTCAATTTGTAGACAGTCAAAACGTTCCTCCAACATCCTCAATTCATCGACATATGCTTCCATCAGAGGACTCTCGTAATCCTTGTTCATTTGACGCACACCCGGTTGATAATCCCCTCGGACTATCATCCTTTTGATACCAAGGTCAGTCGCTATCCGTAGTCCGGCAAGTAAACCTTCATATGCTGCTATGTTTTTCATCGATGTCTCTCGTGGAAAGTTTATTTGGATCACGTACTTGAGGTGCTCTGTGATGGGTGCGACAAGCAGCAGACCAACACCGACCCTTGCAGCGAGAAAGCCCCGTCAAAGTACATGACCGATTCTTGAGGCTCCTCGTTGCTGTGAAGAGTCGTTTTTGAGATTTCTTGATGTGGTGTTGGTGTCCATTCAGCAATGAATTCTGTCAAGGCTCTTCTACGAATGGTTGTTGTAGTCCCAACACTCAGATCAAAACTCGCTAGCTCGAGGGACCACTCGACAATCCTGCCCGTTACCTTCATGTTTTTGAGGATGCATGCAGCAGGAAGCGGGTGACGATGGTGACGCGGTGTGCTTGGAAGTAGTGGCGCAACTTCCGGAAGGCCATGAGGAGGCTGAAGAGTAGTTATTGTCTCCTGGAGTATCTTGATCTATCCCCATGCAGGAGAGTACTCACAAAGTACATTGGTCGTTGCACCATCTTATTCTTTGGAAACAATCTGCCGCCCGGCCTCCTGTGCTGCATCCTTGTCTTTGACTTCTTGGCTTGCCGGGGGTGCCCCTGTCTTGCCATTCACCAACCCAGGGGTTGTTGCCTTGTCTTCCTCAGCTTCCCTCTCTGCCACTAGCACATCGCTATCCACTTGCTTCGTTGCTGCCAGATATAGGAGCAGCGGTTCCTCGGGTTTGGACGCTACTAGGGTTGGTAGAGATGACATGTACTTCTTCAAGTCTTGCAATGCAGCCTCTACCTCAGGAGTCCATTTCATAGGACCTGCCTTTTTCAAGATCTTGAAAAATGGCAGGGCGTGTTCTGCGGACTTGGATATGAACCTGCTGAGGGCGGCGATGCAGCCCGCCATTTGAAATACGTCCTTAACACGCTTCGGGGCTTCCAACTGCTCAATGGCTTCAATCTTGGTGGGGTTTGCTTCTATCCCACACTAAGACACAAAGAAACTTAGGAGCTTGCCGGATGGCACTTCAAACACACACTTCTCGGGTTTAAGCTTCAAGTTGATCTTGTAGAGATTAGCAAATGTGTCTTCAAGCTCTTGAACCAACGTGGATTTGTCCTTCGTCTTTACAACAATGTCGTCCATGTAGGCTTCTACATTCCTGTGCAACTGTTGATCCTGCACTCTTCAGTCCAAATGGCATGCACAGCCCTCGCGAAGGTTGATCCTGCACTCTTCAGTCCAAATGGCATGCACTTGAAGCAGTACGTACCACAAGGAGTGATGAACATCGTCTTCTCTTCGTCTTCCTTGGCCATGGAAATCTGGTGATAATTGGAGTAGGCGTCAAGGCAGGACAAACGGTTATAGCCGACGGTCGCATCCACTATTTGGTCGATGCGCGACAATGGGAAGGGGTCCTTCGGGCAAGCTTTGTTGACATCAGTGAAGTAGATGCAAAGTCTCCACTTCTCGTTCCCCTTACGCACTACCACGGGGTCGCCAACCATGTTGGGTGGAGGAACCCTCTGACCAGGCCTGCTGATTCCAGTTTCTTGATTTCCTCGGCAATGAACTCTTGCTTCTATAGTGCTTGCTTTTGGTCATTCTGCGTGACGAGGCACACATGGGGGCAAACGAAAAGGTGGTGCTCGATCACCTCCCTGGAAACACTGGGGATGTCATATGGTTGCTAGGAAAACACATCGACATTCTCCCACAGGAAGGAGACGAGCACACTTTCCTATTTGCCGTTGAGGGTGGCACTTATGGTGAAAGTGTCGCCCTTGGCGTCTTCCCGCGCAGCCACTTGCTTCATCTTGGGGATGGTCAATTTATTCTTCTTGCTCCTAGCGACAAAATTCTCTCGCGATTCCACAACGGGCATGCAACTCGCTGGGGTGCGCTTCCTCGAGTCCTTGTGAGAGTCCTTGCGAGATTTCTTGCTCTTCATCTTACCCCTGGACTTTCGTCGATGGGAGCGAGTGCTTTGTGAGAATACTTTGCTACTTCTTCCCGGTACAACTTGTGGATGTAGAGGATCATGTAGTTGTTGTCAGTGTATATGGTGATGATGCTCATTGGCACTGGCATCTTGATTGTGTTTTAGGCGTGACGGGACGCCACCATGAACTTCGCCAGCGTTGGTCGGCCCAAGATCCGGTTGTATGGCAGGGATATCTTGGCGATGTCGAAGGTGACCTTTTCTTTCCTGAAGTTGAGCTCGTTTCCAAACATCACTCGTAGAGTTATCTTTCCCTTGGTCTGTAGTTTCCCTCGATTGACCCCCTGGAGGGACCCTATCGGCTTGAGATCTATCTCGGGAATCTATAGCCACTTGATCACATCGGGTGATGTTAAGTTCAAACCAGCCCCACTGTCGACCATCACCTTTTTGACCATGAGGTTCCGAATTGTTGGCGACACCAACAATGGCACACACACCTGACGGTAGTGGTGCTGTCGGGGTGATCCTTGGCATTAAAGATGATGCGAGTGTTGGACCATTTGAGGGGTTTTCTTGCTTCTGCACTGGTTCTGCTGCATTGACCTCACAAGGGCACTATTTTAGCTGCCTATGGGAGGAGGGCAAAGATGCGCCTCCGTCGACACACATAGCATCCTCTACCTTCTGGAATTCTTGGCCTTCAGATCATTCTTTGTCCTCATCGACATCAGCTTCTTCATAATCGGATTTCTTGTGTGACCATGAAGCAGGTTTCTCCTTCCGCTGCTTGGCCCTGCCATGGTGATTACCACGGTTCTTCTTGCTGAATCCACCCGCACAATTCTGGCCCTTCTCCTTGTCGCGCCTCTCGTATTCCTACTTCTGTTTCTTAGCAAGCTAGTCCACTTGACTACACTCAGTAATGTCATGACCCTTGGTGAGGTGAATCTTGTTGTATGGCGTGCCAGTTTTCTCCCCTACTACGGCTTCGTCATCTCCGGAGCAGGCGGCAACGTCCTTGCCATGCTCCTCACACTTTGCCTTCTTGCCGACAGTGGAGTTGTTGGCGCCTTCAATATTTTTGGGCCAGATGTTTTGCACAAGGCATAAGAGAAGGTGCAACTTGTCTGACAGAATCTAAAGGCAGCCAAATCACGACAGAAGAGCTATGCGGATTCTCGCCACATGGATGTGGAGTTCATTCCCGGAGACGAGGTGTACCTCCGTGTTACACCTCTCAAGGGAACCAAATGTTTCCATGTTAAAGGGAAACTCGCTCCAAGGTTCATTGGACCTTTTAAGATCACGACAAGTTGTGGAGAAGTTGCTTATCAGTTGGAGCTACCCTTGGAACTTTCGACTGTGCACAACGTCTTTCACGTGTCGCATCTCTAGAAGTGTCTTCAAGCGCGAGACTGTTCCGATCCTTACAAGGACATTGACCATCTGGCCATCGACCTTCAGCCGGATCTCACCTACCGCGAGAAGCCGATCCACATTCTGGATGAAGCCGAGCATTGCACGAGAAGCCGCACCATCAAGTATTTAAAGGTTCAGTGGGGAAACCACACCGAAGCTGAAGCAACATGGGGGCGTAAAGACTATCTCCGATCTGAGTTTCCGGACCTTTTAGCACCTAGCTTTGGAATCTCAGGGACGAGATTCTTGTAAGGGGGATAGGTGTGTCACACCCTGTTTTTCTACCACATTCTCGGTAATGCAAAAATCTGAGCTTGTTAAAACTTTTTCAAAACTAATGATGTGAATGCCATGATTGTCATTGTATGCTTGTGTGTGTGATCATGTGATGATAAAAACCCCATTTCACAACATTGAATTATTTCTAAAAACCCTTACTTGTTTCTGATCAAGTTAAAAACCCTACTTTGAGTTGCACTACATGCCCTTGATGGCAAGAAATCTTTCTACCCAAAGTTGGTGATCTGATTTTAACTTATCTTTATATTCCAAAACCACAAAATAATTATTTTTATAATTGTTTTCCTAATTTAATTGCATGTCCATTTCTACGTCCAGAATAGGTATTCCTACATGGAAAAATACTTTTCTACCTTAGAAAAATCTGACTAAATTTGGAGATGATCAGAAGGACATATATTTTCCCTACATAAGATTTTAAACCCTATTTATATTATAATTATTTGAATAAAACCCTGAGAACCATTTCTGTCTGTTTTGATCTTTTGAAATATTTCACAAGGAAATATTCTCAATAAAATCCTAGAAAATTCCAGTGGTATCCCTAAGCCATATTCGGTGTCCACATAAAGTTTCACCTTGATCCAAGGTGATTAAGGACCTCAAATAACCCTAAAATCCCTTCTCTCCAGATTGAAGTGAGAGCAACTCTACATAGCAAAGTTTGTCCAATGATGCTGAAACTTTGTAGGAGTGCCTAATACCTCAAATGAGGGTTACACACAAAAAATGGGATTTGTGGGACTTAGTTTGCCCACACTCTCTTTGGAAGGGACAGATCTAGTCATATAGAGGTGTTTTCAAGTTTACAAAGCTAAACTTGTCCAATGGAGCTCAAACTTGGTGAAACCCCATGTTTTAGCACCAAACCCAAACCTGTTAAGTTGCAGCACCAGTGGTGGGGTGCAACCCCCTCAAACCACCGTCGACAACCTTCTGACAGATGGGAAAAAGCCCTCTTAGCCACAGCTAAACCCAACCCCTTCGCTCCAAACTCATAGATTAGGTGGCCAATATCTATGCCTAACCATAGTAAACTGGAGCCTCACTGGTTCAAAGTGGAAAGGCCAAAAACCCAAATTTAAGCTTCAATTCAAAGCTGACAGCACCAGTATTTCTTGTCTCCCTTGACCAGCCGAAGCTCCCACGAGACCCAAACGGCTAGCCACACTCCCAAACAGTGCCAGGACATGTTAGACACCTCCAAAGTGCCTCAGAGCGGGTCATCATGCCAAAACTATGTTGTGGCGCCCTATAGGAAGCCGCCGAGGTGGGGCGACACTCTCGGCAACCCCTCTGCGTTGAGCAATGCTACCTATTGAGCTTGCGTTGGTTTTCCCCTTGAAGAGGAAAGGGTGATGCAGCACAGTAGTAGTAAGTATTTCCCTCGGTTTGAGAACCAAGGTATCAATCCAGTAGGAGTATCAAGGCAAGTCTCCAAAGTACCTGCGCAAAAACAAACAAACTTGCACCCAACGCTATAAAGGGGTTGTCAATCCCTTCACGATTAAATGCAAGGTGAGATCTGAAGGTGGAAAGTGCAACAAAGTAAAAGTGTAGAGCTGAAAATATGATGTGAAATAGACCCCGGGGCCATAGTGTTCACTAGAGGCTTCTCTCATGATAGAAAATGTTACAGTGGGTGAACGAATTACTGTCGAGCAATTGATAGAACCGCACAAAGTCATGATGATATCTAAGGCAATGATCATACATATAGGCATCACGTCCGACACAAGTAGACCAATACTTTCTGCATCTACTACTATTACTCCACACATCGATCGCTATCCAGCATGCATCTTGTGTATTGAGTTCACAACAAAGAGAGTAACGCCTTAAGCAAGATGACATGATGTAGAGGGATAATTCATGCAATAGATATAAACCCCATCTTTTTACCCTTGATGGAAACAACACGATGCGTGCCTCGCTACTCCTTCTGTCACTGGGTGAGGACACCGCACGTTATGAACCCAAAACCAAGCACTTCTCCCATTGCAAGAATTATAGATCAAGTTGGCCAAACGAAACCCACAACTCGAAGAGAATTACAAGGATACGCAATCATGCATATAAGAGATCAGAAGAGACTCAAATAATATTCATAGATAATCTGGTCATAAATCCACAATTCATCGGATCTGGACAAACACACTGCAAAAGAAGATTACATCGGATAGATCTCCATGAAGATCATGGAGAACTTTGTATTGAAGATCCAAGAGAGAGAAGAAGCTATCTAGCTACTAGCTATGGACCCGAGGGTCTGTGGTGAACACCTCACGCATCATCGGAGAGGCAATGGTGTTGATGAAGAAGCCCTCCGTGTTCGAATCCCCCCTCCGGCAGGGCACTAGAACGGTCCCCAGATGGGATCTTGTGGAGACAGAAGCTTGCGGTGGCAGAAAAGTATTTTCGTGGCTCTCTCCCGTGGTTTCAGATTTTTAGGGAATTTATAGGCGGAAGAGGTAGGGCAAAGGAGCCACGGGGAGCCCACAAGCCTGGTAGGCGCGCCCCCCCAGGCCGCGGCTAGGGGGCTTGTGGCCTCCCCCGGGAGCCTTTGCCTTGGTTCTCAAGTTCCCTACGTATCTTCTGTTCCGGATAAATCATTCCAAAGATTTTATTCCGTTTGGATTCTGTTTGATATTCTTCTCTGAAAAGGGTCAAAAACACAGAAAAAACAGGAACTGGCACTTGGCACTGAGTTAATAGGTTAGTCCCAAAAAGAAAAGATATAACATGCATACAAAACATCCAAAGTTGACAAGATAATAGCATGGAACCATAAAAAATTATAGATACGTTGGAGACGTATCAAGCATCCCCAAGCTTAACTCCTGCTCGTCCTCGAGTAGGGAAGTGATAAAGACTGAATTTTTGATGTGGAATGCTACCTAACATATTTGTCCTTTGCAACTTCTTTCATGTGACATGAATGTTCAGATCCGTAAGATTCAAAACAATAGTTTTCTATTGACATGAAAACAATAGTACTTCAAGCATGCTAGCAAAGTTATCATGAACTTCTGAAATAACAAGGCCAAAGAAAGTTGTCCGTACAAAATCATATAGTCTGGCTATGCTCCATCAACCCCACACAACGAATTTAAATCGTGCACCACCCCGATATTGGCCAAGTAATTGTTTTTGCACTCTTACTTTCTCAAACCTTTTTCAACTCTCACGCAATATATGAGCATGAGCCATGGATATAGAACTATAGGTGAAATAGAGTGTGGTGGAGGTTCTAAGGCAAAAAGGAGGAGATGGTCACATCGACTGAGCGTATCAAAGGGCTATGGAGATGCCCATAAGTAGATATTAATGTGAATGAGTAGGGATTACCATGCAACGGATGCACTTAGAGCTATAAGTGTGTGAAAGCTCAAAAGGAGAACTATTGGGTGTGCATCCAACTTGCTTGCTCACGAAGACCTCGGGCAATTTTGAGGAAGCCCATCATTGCAATATACAAGCCAAGTTATATAATGAAGATTCCCACTAGTATATGGAAGTGTGAAAGCAAGAGACTCTCTATCATGAAGAACATGGTGCTATTGTGAAGCACAAGTGTGGAAAAAGATAGTAGCATTGTCCCTTCTCTCTTTTTCTCTCTTTTTTATTTTGTTTGGGCTCTTTGGCCTCTTTTTTTTGGTGGGCATCTTTGGCCTCTTTTTTTATTTCCTCACATGGGACAATGCTCTAATAATGATGATCATCAAACTTCTATTTACTCACAACTCAATACTTAGAGCAATGATGACTCTATAGGAAATGCCTCCGGCAGTGTACCGGGATGTGCAACGATCTAGCTTAGCGTATGACATTGAAACATCTCGCTAGATATCTTACGATCATGCAATGGCAATATGAAAGTGACGGCACAAGTCATGAGACGGAACGGTGGGAGTTGCATGGCAATAAATCTCGGAATGGCTATGAAAATGCCATAGTAGGTAGGTATGATGGCTGTTTTGAGGAAGGTATATGGTGGGTTTGTGCACTGGCGAAAGTTGCGCGACACTAGAGAGGCTAGCAATGGTGGAAGGTGAAAGTGCATCTATACCATGGGCTCACATTAGTCATGAAGAACTCATACACTTATTGCGAAAGTTTTATTAGTAATCAAAACAAAGTGCTAAACGCATACTCCTAGGGGAAGGGTTGGTAGTGTTAACCATCGCGCGATCCCGACCGCAACACAAAGGATGACAATCAATAAATCAATTATGCTCTGACTTCCTAACATAGTGGTTCACCATACGTGCATGCTACGAGAATCACTAACTTCAACACAAGTATTTCTAGATTCACAACACCCTACTAACATAACTCTAATATTACCATATCCATGTCTCAAAACTAATTGAGAGGAATCAAACTTCTCTTTACTAATCAATTCACATGAATATGGAAGTTTTTATTATATCCTCTTTGGATGCCTATCATCTTTAGGACTACTTTCATACCACAAGCCAATTACCAAGTTACTCAGAGAGAGCACTCTCAAAAAGATATAAGTTAAGATCGAGAGTTCTTATTTCTCCAAAATATGACACCACCGTGCTCTAAAAAGATCTAAGTGAAGCACTAGAGAAAAGTTATCTAGCTCAAAAGATATAAGTGAAGCACATGCGAGCTAAATTGCCTAACTCAAAAGATATAAGCGAAGCTCAATTAGTATTCTAGGAAATTCACGATGAGTGCATGTCTCTCTAAAAAAGGTGTGCATCAAGGATGATTGTGACAAAAAAAATACTCCTATAATACACGACGCTCCAAGCAAAACACATATCATGTGGTGAATAAAAATATAGCTCCAAGTAATGTTACCGATGGATTGAAGACAAAAGAGGGGATGCCTTCCTGGGGCATCGCCAAGCTTAGGCTTTTTGGTGTCCTTGAATTTGGCTTGGGATGCCTTGGGCATCCCCAAGCTTGAGCTCTTTCCACTCTTTATCCCATTGTCCATGAGAACATCAACCAAAACTTGAAAACTTCACAACACAAAACTTAAACAGAAACTCGTGATAACATTAGCACAAGAAAACAAACTACCAACTCTTTAGGTACTGTAGCAAACTTGATTCCTATTTATATTGGTGTTATATTACTGTATTCTCACTTTTCCACGGCTAGTACCCCCGATACTATCCATAGTTTAATCAAAATAAGCAATCAACACAACAAAAACAGAATCTGTCAAAAATAGACCAGTCTGTAGGAATATGTATACTTCGTATACTTATGGTATCTCACAAATTCTGAAAAATTACGAACATTAGGGCAATTGGCATATTAACCAGCAGCAAAAAGAATCGACTCAAAAGCTCTTTGTGGAAAGGAATGAAAAATAATTTCGTGAGCGCAAAGTTTTTGTCTTTTTCAGCAAGATCAAACAACCATCACCAAAACTAGTCATAAAGGTTTTACTTGGCTCAAACACAAAAAACACAACCATAACGAAATTATGATGGTGTGGACACAACAAAACAGAAAGCAAAAATCAAAGATAAATTCATTGGGTTGCCTCCCAACAAGCGCTATTGTTTAAAGCCCTTAGCTTGGCATAAGGCGATATAATCAAGTATCGTCGTCTTTGGTGCTCAAACTATAAGTAGCCCTCATCATGGATTCATAAGGCAATCTTATTTTCTTTCTAGGAAAATGTTCCATGCCTTTCTTTAATGGAAATTGAAATCTAATATTCCATTCCTTCATATTGATGACATCACCAATAGTCCTTAGGAAAGGTCTACCAAGAATGATAGGACATGTCGGATTGCAATCAATATAAAGCACAATGAAATCTACGGGTACATAGTTCCTATTTGCAATAATAAGAAAATCATTGATCCTTCCCATAGGTTTCTTAACAATAGAATCCTCAAGATGCAAATTAGGAGAGCACTCATCAATCTCATTGAAGCCTAGAACATCACATAAAGACTTCGGAATAGCGGAAACACTAGCACTCAAATCACACAAAGCATTGGATTCATAGTTTGAATCTTGATTTTATAGTAGGTTCCCACTCATCATGAAGTTTTCTAGGAATAGTAACTTCCAACTCAAGTTTCTCTTCAAGAGATTTCATCATAGCATCGACGATATGATCGGTAAAGGCCTTGTTTTGGCTATAAGCGTGTGGAGAGTTTAGCATGGATAGCATCAAGGAAATACATTCAATCAAAGAGGAACTATCATAATTTAATTCCTTGAAATCCAAAGTAGTAATTTCATTACTACTCAAAGTTTTGATATCCTCTACTCCACTTTCAATGCTTTTAGCATCAAGGTAGATAGGCTCAGAATCATTGGGGCGTTTCTCAACCAAAGTGGATTCATATCCAGACCCATCATCATTAGGATTGACATTAGAAAACAAGGATACAATGGGAGTCACACCAAGCACTTTAAGATCTTCGTGATTCTCATCACGAGAACACGCCTTTTTAAGCCATTCATGTCTAGCACGAATTTGGGCGGTTCTTTCTTTACTCTCATTCATGGAAACACGCATAGATTTTAAAGTTTCATCCATATTGATCTTGGGATTAGCACATCTCAATTTCAAAGCATCAATATCAAGAGACATTCTATCAACGGTCCTAGCCAAGTCATCAATTTTGATAAGTTTTCGTTCTATGGACGCATTGAAAATCTTTTGCGAGTTGATAAATTCTTTGATATTACTCTCAAGATCAGAGGGTAATTTATTCTAATTTCCATGAGCATTGTTGTAGGAATTGCCAAAGTTATTAGAGGGATTACTAGGAAAAGGCCTAGGAATAAAGTTTCCTCTATAAGCATTGTTGTTGCCAAAATTATTCCTACCAACAAAATTAACATCCAAGCTTTCATTGCTACTCTCAATCAAGGAAGACAAGGTCATATCATTTGGATCTAAAGGAGCACCTTTACTAGCAAACAATTTCATTAACTCATCCATCTTAGCACTCAACGAGTTAATTCCTTCTATAGCATGCACTTTTTTACTAGTAGGTGACCTTTCAGTGTGCCATTGAGAATAGTTTTTCATGATATTGTCTAGGAGTTTTGTGGCTTCTCCTAATGTGATTTCCATGAAAGTTTCACCGGAGGCGGAATCCAAGATATTTCTAGAAGCAAAATTCAAACCAGCATAGAAGATTTGTATAATCATCCAAAGACTCAAGCCATGAGCGGGACAATTTCTAATCATCAATTTCATTCTCTCCCAAGATTGTGCAACATGTTCATGATCTAGTTGCTTAAATCTCATGATATCATTACTGAGAGAGATAATCTTAGCCGGTGGAAAATACTTGGATATATAAGCATCTTTGCACTTGTTCCAAGAATCAATACTATTTTTGGGCAAAGATGAAAACCAAGTGTTTGCTCGATCTCGCAATGAGAACGGAAAATAGCTTCAATTTAATCACACCATTATCCACATCTTTCTTCTTTTGCATATCGCATAACTCAATGAAGGTATTAAGATGGGATGCGGCATCTTCACTAGGAAGGCCAAAAAATTGCTCTTTCATAACAAGATTCAGCAAAGCAGCTTTGATTTCATATGATTCCGCACTAGTGGTGGGAGCAATCGGAGTACTAATAAAATCATTATTATTAGTATTCGAGAAGTCACAAAGTTTGGTGTTTTCAGTCATCGTGACTTCAGTAAGCAGACAGGCACACAAGCGAACAGAAAGCAAGCGAAAGAAAAGGGTGAGCGAAAAAGGCAAATATTTTTGTAAATTTTTGTTTATCAAAAGTGGGGGAGAGGAAAACGAGAGGCAAAAAAGTAAACGCAAGAGATGAGTTTGTGATAGTTACTTGGATAAGCTTCACTTAGAATAATCCCTGGTGCTAGAAATTGACACGTTGAAGGAATACTATTCTTGACTTGATACTCCCCAGCAAAGGCGCCATAAATTCTTCTTGCTACCTCTTGAGATTGCGTTGGTTTTTCCCCTGAAGAGGAAAGGGTGACGCAACACGGTAGCAGTAAGTATTTCCCTCAGTTTGAGAACCAAGGTATCAATCCAGTAGGAGTATCAAGGCAAGTTTCCAAAGTACCTGCGCAAAAACAAACAAACTTGCACCCAACGCTATAAAGGGGTTGTCAATCCCTTCACGATTAAAGGCAAGGTGAGATCTGAAGGTCGAAAGTGCAACCAAGTAATAGTGTAGAGCTGAAAATATGATGTGAAGTAGACTGGGGGGCCATAGTGTTCACTAGAGTCTTCTCTCATGATAGCAAATATTATGATGGGTGAACGAATTACTGTCGAGCAATTGATAGAACCGCGCAAAGTCTTGATGATATCTAAGGAAATGATCATACATATAGGCATCACGTCCGAGACAAGTAGACCAATACTTTCTGCATCTACTACTATTACTCCACACATCGACCGCTATCTAGCATGCATCTAGTGTATTGAGTTCATAACAAACAGAGTAACGCCTTAAGCAAGATGACATGATGTAGAGGGATAAATCCATGCAATTGATATAAACCCCATATTTTTACCCTTGATGGCAACAACACGATGCGTGCCTCGCTACCCTTCTGTCACTGGGTCAGGACACCGCACAGTATGAACCCAAAACCAATCACTTCTCCCATTGCAAGAATTATACTCCCTCCGTCCCAAAATAAGTGTCTCAACTTTGTACTAGCTCTAGTATAAAATTGTACTAAGCTTGAGATAGTTATTTTGGTACGGAGGGAGTAGATCAAGTTGGCCAAACGAAACCCACAACTCGAAGAGAATTACAAGGATACGAAATCATGCATATAAGAGATCAGAAGAGACTCAAATAATATTCATAGATAACCTGATCATAAATCCACAATTCATCGGATCTCTACAAACACACCGCAAAAGAAGAATACATCGGATAGATCTCCATGAAGATCATGGAGAACTTTGTATTGAAGATCCAAGAGAGAGAAGAAGCCATCTAGCTACTAGCTATGGAACCGAAGGTCTGTGGTGAACTACTCACGCATCATCGGAGAGGCAATGGTGTTGGTGAAGAGGCCCTCCGTGTCCGAATCCTCCCTCCGGCAGGGCACCAGAACGGTCCCCCGATGGGATCTTGCGGAGACAGAAGCTTGCGGTGGCGGAAATGTATTTTCGTGGCTCTCTCCCATGATTTCGGATTTTTAGGGAATTTATAGGCGGAAGAGGTAGGGCAAAGGAGCCACGGGGGCCCACAAGCCTGGTAGGCGCCCCCAGGCCGCGGCTAGGGGGCTTGTGGCCTCCCCCGGGAGCCGTTGCCTTGGTTCTCAAGTTCCTTGCGTATCTTCTGTTCCGGAAAAAAAATCATTGCGAAGAATTTATTCCGTTTGGACTCCGTTTGATATTCTTCTGTGAAAAGGGTTAAAAACACGGAAAAACAGGAACTAGCAATTGGCACTGAGTTAATAGGTTAGTCCCAAAAAAAGATATAAAATGCATACAAAACATCCAAAGTTGACAAGATAATAGCATGGAACCATCAAAAAGTATAAATACGTTGGAGACGTATCAAGCAACCCTCACGGTACCTCCGCTCCCGCGCTAGAGCTCGTGCGACGCATGCCCGCGCGCACCAGAACCGGCCAAGGTTGCGCAGCCATGGAGGCTCGACTCCTCTCTCTCCCTCTGTTGCAGATGGTTCTGGTAGTCGAAAACCACGTACTGAGACCATGGTTTTGACCCCAGCTCCTCCCTGCACCCCATGTGCGCCACGGTGAGTCACCGGCGCTCCCGAATCAGCTCACCATCGCAGGCCTATTTATAGCCCTCCCCCTCGCTCCTGCACCCCTCATATAGCTTCACCTTGACCACTAGCACCTCCCTAGCCACCCCAGCAAAGCAGCAGAGCCCAGTGCTCGAGATCGACCGAGGCCCCTCGGCCCCAGAGCTTCGGTCGATCTTCGGCTACACGACGGCTCCTGCATCCCTCGACCCACCAAACTAATCCCCTCAACCCCAGGAAGCTTTCCCCCAACTCGCCCGAGCATTTTCGTGCCCTAGCTACATTCTCGACCACCTCCTAAAACTCCTCCACCGCGACCTTCTCGTCGCCGGCGAACCCTTGCCTCTCCGATGTTGTTCCGACCACCAGCAAGTAGGCGACATCATGTTGAGCCCATTTCTGTCCTCGTTGGGGCTTGAGAATGTCGACAGCATCGCCGGCGTGCTCCTCCTCCTCTCTGGCCAGAGGTAGGAGACGACCCCGATAGGTTTGCCCCACCTGTCGGTGGCCCAGCCTCCTCCCCCGCGCTGCCCGCAGTCGCTGACCGCTGGGCCCCGCACGTCAGGCTCAAACCTGACGGCGCGCGCGCGTGGGCAGGCTGTCGGTTGGCCTTGGGCCGGCCCAGTTCCAGGCCGAGCCAGGCCAAGGACTTGGCCCGTTTTCTTCTATTTTAAAATCTGATTTCTAAGATTTTTATAAAAACATTTAACCAGTGTAAAAATATAATTTTTCCACTGTTATTCTTCTAAAAATATGTAGTTTTTAATGAGATGATTAGATGAATTTTTCAAACAACTATTCTGTTTGCAATATTAAAAAGGACTAAATTGGAATAGTTTTGATTCTGTTTGGTTAATTTTAAAAATGTTCCTTCATGAACAGTTGAGGAAAATATTTTTCAAAAGATAACTTAGATTTATCAGTAATAAAGAACATTTTTAAAATAGCTTTGTGATCTTTTTCTGAGTTAGCTATTTCTTATTTATTCTTTTATTGACGATAGAAAGTCCGTGTGACAAGGGAATCGGAGCGGAAGACCTCGAAGACCCCGGATACCTAGCTGACCAAGGCAAGCAACCCTTTGACCATGACTGAGCATATGTTATATTTCATGTTAAGATAGCAAGTATTTCTGTTGCATATGATCATAAAGGCCGGTAAATCAATTGATATGATGTTACCGGTGGCTCCTCCGGAGCACATGCATTAAGCTTGATCCTACCTTTTGAGGATCACACTATTATCATGTTGACAAGTAATGCTAGAGTAAATAGCATGAGCATGTTGTTGGTATAAATCAAAGATTTATGAAAACCCCGTCGGGTGCCACTAATGCCCGAGGGTGATGATGAGTTAGGTGGCCACTTTTGGTTAAGTGGTGCACCCGGTATTTGTATGAGTATGGTTTCGGAAATGGGATTAGATTTATGATGTGTCGAGCATCCCAACCTTACCAGCACGACCACGTTACCCCTTATGGGATGGGGCTATGTTGATTACTCTGGTCGGTGCTAGCAAAGAGCCATATTACTTGTGGCGGGAGTGATGTGTGGTCACTCTCGTGATGGGGTCGTGCCAGGTAGGACGACTATGCCATTTTGATGAGTTCCAGGCACACCGTTGGTCCGCGCATGGTGGATACTGTCCAGAGTTGGTGCTCGTAAGACGTACAACATGTGGGCTGGGTACCAATCGAATGGACCTCTTTCTCTAGTACCGTCAGGGGAAAGGCATTGATTGGGTACTTACCTCGGGTATGTTATATACTGCGAGTCGTGGATGACATGGAAGTTTCCCGGATCTCGTGCGTCCAGCGTACTACCTCTGCAGAATGTAGAACTATTCGAATAGTCATGTCCACGGTCAAGGACATTTGGGTGGTGCTCCTTAAACTACGTCCAATTATTTCCGCATAAACCAAGTGTGTTTGAGTGGTGCTAAAAGTGAGTTATTATGAAAGCAACGATATGACCAAGTTTGGTGACTTGGCATATAGGGTGAACCCGGATGGCTGAGTCCTCGACAGATATATTGATATCTGTAACCTGTTCTTCAAAAGTAATTCTTTAACCTGATGCAGATTCATGATCATTCCACCATGATGAATTCCACCAAAGATGCATGTTATTGTTATCCTTCACTTTCATTTTTCATGTCATGGGCTATTTGCGAGTACATTCAAAGTACTCATTGGCTTGCCACTGGTTATGTTATTGACCATACATGGAAGGACCGGAGTTTGGAGATGAGTACGTCTTTGGAGACGCCCCTGTGAACTAGGACGTTTCCGAGTCAGAATGCATGTCGGTGTAGGCTTGATGACATGGGCACCCGCTTAGCCCCTATGTTTTCCGCTATTAGTTTTATTAGTACGATTTGTCCTTAGGCCCGACCTTGTGAACTTGACCATTCGGTCATGTGATGTAATAATTCGGTACTCGGATGTAAGACTCTTATTATTTCAGTATATGTGTGTTTGGTGAGCATTGATCTCTGGGATCACTCACCATGATCATTCGGCGATCTCGACTTGTAAGTCGGGGTCCCCACATCGTCAATCTCTAGCTAGGTAGGACGGCGAGCTCACCGGCATTGACTAGGTCAACGGCGAGGTGTGCGGAGGATGGGGATGGAACCAGGCTATTGTCGCTGACCGGGAGGAGGTGGAATTGGTCGCTCGGGGTGTCATGTGTCGTCGGCGACAAGGAGGCTGCAATGGAAGGGCTCGGGAGGTTCTTCCTCTGGTCACCTCTAACCGAAATTTGCATGAGAAAGAGGGGGAATGGCATCAATAGGGCATGTGACGATCGTTGGGAGAAGAACGAGGGCCAAAGAGGGGCTATACCCAGAGATGGACGGTGACCCGAGATGGCGGGGTTCTGGTCGACAGAGCATAGAGAGATCAAGGGGAGGCTTGGGTGGTTCTGGCACATGATTAGGAGGTGGAGTGGGAGTCCATAGGGGAGAGAAAGCTCTGGGAAGGCCTATTTCTAGCCGACGCACGAGCTCACCATGGAACCGTGCGCTGTCAAGGTTGCAGTCGGGGCAAGGGGTCATAGGAGAGGGCCAGGCTGCACGGGGGTTCTCTTGGGGGTGGTGTACGACCAGAGGGAGGGAGAGAAGTGAGCTGCAACCGCGAGCGTGTGAGGGTGAGGGTTGGTCGAGAGAGGCAACGTCGGGCGCATACCGCACAGGGGTGGGAGAGAGAGGGTGAAGTGGCTCCCGAGACACTAGCATGTCACAGACGCTGAGGCGCCTCGACTGGCGCAAGGGAGGGGCTTGAGGCGGCCAGGGGCATGTGCATGGAGCAAAGAGAACACTCGGCCATCCTGTAGGATGCTCGAGAGCACACTTTTGGCTAGCATGATGACACCTTTGACGCGCTCTGGTGTGGACACTAGTGCCCAACAGTTCGAGCAGGATTAAACAAAGGGGAGGGAGGATGGGAAGCTGTGGAGGCTGGCGATGAGAGAGGAAAATCTAAGAGAGAGAGAGAGAGTATAAACGGTTCTCCACGGAGGTACAAGTGGGGTTTGACCCATGCAATCATGGAGTTAGCCATTGGGATTGCTAGTGGAGGTTCCGTGGGTCTTAGAGAGGCTGTGGTAAAAGTTTGGGGGCAAGGGGAAAAGCTTTGGAGGTCAAAATAGTAGTTTTTAGATTTTGCAAGAAGGTGTTTGATGGAGTTTTGGGCAAGATAACTTTGCCCACTTACTATGAGAGTTAACAGGATCAAATGTTGGGTAAAAATAAGGGGGATCACAGGATTTGAGCTCATTTGAGCAAAGTTTACAATGCAAACATAGAAAACCCTAGAAATCAACAAAATCAGGTTTTTGTAGATCTAGCTCAGAAAATCCATTCCCCCAAATGCACAACTTGGTGTAGCGTCATTATTTGGGGACAAGATCACTCCTCCAAAGTTTGAAAACAATTGGAGAAACTTGGCAATGTAGAGTTGCTTAAATTTGGTTATGGACAAAGAGGGTTTTGGAATATTTTTGTGGACCAAATTAACTTTGATTGAGATGAAACTTGGCAAGATCATCACATAGATCATGTGGGACTTGCTAGAATTTTCTTGGAATTATTTGAGAATATTTCATGTGGAAATATTTCAAAATCTTGAAATAGGTAGAAAGGGTTTTGGATTGTTTTGTCCAATATTTTGAACATGACCATGTGTTGAAATTCTTATATATGGAAAAATATGTCCAATGAGTTTGCCTAAATTTTCTCAAATATTTTTTAAGCAAGAAAATATTTTTCTTCACAAAAGTCCACTTCCGGCCTTAGAAAAAGGTATTTAACTAAAATAGGAAAATAACTTATAAAATAATATATTTTTGGTTTTGGGAAGTCTTTTTAATAATAGGATCCAAATAAAATCTTTGGGGCAATCCATCTACCCTAATTTGAGTGCTTGCCGTATATACCATAATTTAGGGGGTTTTGAAAACTTAAATGAAGGAAAACATTTTTTGTCAAATTAATATTTAATAAAAATAGTTTTAGGTCCTATTCACATGGTATGGTCATTGGGCAACAATTTGGAGTAAGAAGATAAGTTTTGAGAGAAGGGGATTTTTTATGAATAATACCCAAATGGGCAAACAAGCACATGGATATCAATCCAATCATGATATGCACACAAAAAGTTATAAATGGTTCCAAATTCTATAAAAACATATTGTGGCAAAGTGGTACAAACACAGGGTGTGACAAAACGGATGAATCTCTCGATGTACTTGCGGAGGGTCTCGTCGTCTCTTTGAGGAGTCGAATACAAATCACTGAGTTGCCCCGGGAGTTTGTGGCCCCCATGGTAGGCACCAACGAACTGATTGCATGGATCCACCCAGGAGGAAACAGATCCCTCCGAAAAGTTCATCAGCCAACTCTGCACGAGGCTTGAGCGCGAGCGGGAAGTAGTTGGTGATCACCTTCTCGTCACGTCCCCTGACAGCCTGCACCACTATGGGGTAGATGCAAAGGAACTCTGACCGGCTGATCTTGCCATCGTAATTGAAGGCTCTGCTAGAAGGCCAGCGGACTTGTCGCAGCTTGCGGGTGAACGCAGGACAACCAACCTCATAAGGTAGGATGCCGGGTGCTCCCGGTGCTGGCTCATCGACGACTGGATCTGCGCGACCGTCTGACTCGCGATGTGTCACTTATAGCCTCTCGATGGTGCTACACGTCCTCCGTGTGCCTGTCCTTCATGACCCAACGTTGATCCTTCTTTAGGTGCATGTTCATCGAGGCATGGGATAACTCATCCTGCACGCCATTCTCGTGTGTTGATTGTTGTCTTGGGGGCAGTTGCACACTAGACGCTCCTCCGACGACGCGTCGCATGGCAGGCTTTGTTGGGGCCGCCTAACGCGCGTGCAAGGTTTTGGTCGTTTCTGGCCGGTCGGGAATTGCAAAGTTGAGTAGACTATGGTTGATTTCCGTTCACTCTTCCATGTTTTCTGGCATGGCTGGGAAGTTAAGGAGCAGCTCGGCGTGCGCTACGGCTTCCCCCTGGTTTTGGGCATGGAGAGATGCGAGGCATGGGTGGTGCTCTGAATCCTGGCAATGCAAGAAGGAGCACCTCTGCACGCCGTGGCCCACTGCCCATTCTCATCGGGGGGTTGTTGATGATGCTGGCCCTGCACACCCTGAGGTTGGTGCGGAGGGGTCTTTTTCGCACAGGTGTCGGGGTCACCTACCCCGGGGTATTGATTTCGGTGGTCTTGCAAATGCACGACACAGGCACCACCGTATGCGCCGCGACGTTGGTCGTGACATTAGCAACGTCGTCCATCACCATTGCAGTGTCGCCTCCGGAACTCACGGATGCATTCTAGGACGTCACAACGGCTCTGTCCGGGTCGCGGTTCGCGGAGGTCCACACAGTGTTGTGGCTGCAGTCTTCATCGTGAATAGTGCGATACACGTCTATGTCGCCGTCGCTCGTAGCTGTCGGCATGGGCAGCCTAGACAAAGACGAAAGGATTGTTGATGCTCCCCTGACCTTCTTCGGCACCATGGGAGATTTATGAAGATGGTTGATGGGATACACTGTCCTGGAGAAGATTCACGCACCAAATCCCCTTACATGGCATGCCAAATATGTCACGGTGCTTAACCAACGATCTATGGGACTAGCGAGGTCCCTTTTCTATGGTTCTACACGGATTACGGAGGCACAAAGAACATCACCACCATCAGCGTACATGGGTGGTTTAGACAGGTTCAGGCCGCTTGGAGCATAAAGCCCTACGTCCTGTGTTTTGGTCGATTATGCGGATGATCACAATACAAACGCGCTCTGCCGACAAGGATGCGCGTGGAATGAACGGGGTTTCGACCTTTCTAAAGGTATCATGGTCGTCGTTTTATAGTTTAAGGGGCTAACATAGTGTCTAAATTGGTCTTTTTGTTGGAGGATAGTCCACCGGCTAACTACCAAAGCTACTGGCAGAAGCAAGCTCACAAAGACATACGCTGTTTGGGCATAATTTATGCCTAAGTAATTTTGGTGATTGATGACAGTACCGCAAAGGACTAACCGTGTGTGTTAAGGTTTCAATAACACACATCAACGACACAAGACGACTCGTCTCCTCATTCATGGAACGGAAGCACGGCGCTCTCTACGATTCTCTTTACTTGAGTCATAGGAAAGCCGTACTATTAAGAGGGGATCCGTAGTGGAAAGGTTTGGGTGGAATCTATCTTTGCACGCGCACACTTCACATATTCTCCCTTAACTTCATTTTTGGAGCGGCCCCCGCCACTGTGTTTCTTTCCTCCTTGCAAATTGGTCCCCAGCGGTAGTACCGCTGGCCCTAGCGGTAATACAGCTGGAAGGCTAGCGATAGTACCACTGCAGCCAGTGGTAGTACCGCTGGCTGGCGGTAGTACCGCCCCTCGTCAGCGGTAGTACCGCTCCAGGAGCTTAGTACCGCCTGCCTAGCGGTAGTTCGTGGACGGACCTTTTTGCGAAGACTTTCTTGGCGGTGGTAGTGCTTTTTGCACTACCAAGGGCCCAGCGGTAGTACCGCTGCATCCAGCGGTAGTACCGCTAGGCGGCGGTAGTACCACCCCTGGTCAGCGGTAGTACCGCTGGAGTGCGAGCGGTAGTACCGCTGCAGACAGCGGTAGTACCGCTGGAGCTCGGGCAGAGAGTGAGAAAACGGTCTGATTTTTCCCCCCAATATATAAAGGGTTCTTCTAGCTGTGGAACCTCATCTCTTACCCTCTCAAGCTCCATTGTTGCTCCCTAAGCTCAAAAGTGCCCGATCTCTCTCCCTAGCCAATCAAACTTGTTGATTCTTTAGGGATTGGTTGAGAAGGCCTAGATCCACACTTCCACCAAGAGAAAAGTTGATTCCCCCACCAATCCCTTGCGGATCTTGTTACTCTTGGGTGTTTGAGCATCCTAGACGGTCTAGGTCACCTCGAAGCCATATTCCATTGTGGTGAAGCTTCGTGGTCTAGTTGGGAGCCTCCAAGCTTTGTGTGGAGTTGCCCCAACCTTGTATGTAAAGGTTCGGTCGCCGCCTTCAAGGGCACCTATAGTGGAATCACGGTACCTTGCATCGTGTGAGGGCGTGAGGAGAATACGGTGGCCTTAGTGGCTTTTTGGGGAGCATTGTGCCTCCACACCGCTCCAACGGAGACGTACTTCCTGTCAAAGGGAAGAAACTTCGGTAACACATCCTCGACTCCATCGGTTCCACTTGTGGTTATCTCTATCCTTTACTTTGTATTTGCTTATGCTTGTGACTATATCTTACTTGTCTTAATAGCTCTCGTTGTTAGCTTCTTTAGGGTTCACCTCATTGTTGTATTATTTGTGAACCCGTATGTTGTTTACCTTAACTTGCTAAGATTATTTAAAAAGTGGTCGTTGTCTATTCACCCCCCTCTAGCCAACCATATCGATCCTTTCAATTGGTATCAGAGCCACTCTCTTTATTAAGGGTCTAACCACCCGAAGAGTATGGAAGGCGAAGAGGAAATTAACCACGGGCAACCCGAGGCCATGGACTTGACTTCGGTCACAAGGGACGACTTGAATACGGCTATGGCCGCTCTCAAGACGTCCTTGACGAACGAGGTCAAGACCATGCTTAAAGAGTTAATTGAGGGATTTAAAAGTTCACCCGAACCGGCTATAGTGGTTAAACCCACCGTTTCCGATTTGGAGGCCAACTCCTCTAAGGAAGCGGCTAAAGGTATGAAACCTCCCTCATCTCACGAAAAGGATGGGACTGGAACATATGCCTCAGTTCCACCCCCATGGTCTATGGAGGATCCGTTCCCGCACCACGTCTTAATCCTGTTGGTCCTCCTCCTAAGCTTGTGAAAGGTGACTTTGCTAAGTGGGTATTTTCTATTAAGTCTCATTTGAATCACAGCTCAACAAACTTGTGGAGAATCATTGAGCAAGGATATTATCCCCATGATCCAAGCAACCTCACTCCAAGAGAAGATGAAGACAATCAATACAATCACTCTGCTTTGTTTATTCTCCAGTCTGCAGTGCCACCTCAAGATCTTCCTCACTTGCATCCCCTCACTTTGGCCAAGGATTGTTGGGAGCATATTATGGTGTTGTACAAGGGAAGCTCAAGCATTCAACGATCAAACTATGAAGTGATACTTGATAAGGCCGATGAGTTTGTGATGAAGGAAGACGAGGACCCTCGTGATCTCTATCGGAGGGTGACTGCTATTGCTGTGGCACTCAAGGATCATGGGAGCAAGGATGTGGATGACACATGGGTCAAATGCAAGTACCTTAAAGTCATCATGCCTTTCAACAAAGCTATGTCATCAGTCATTCGTCAGCGGCCAGACTTTCACTCCTTGTCTTCCAGTGAGGTGTTGGATGAATTCATTGCAATGTCAATCATGAACGAAACAGCCGACAATTCACTTGCTTGTGTTCGATCAAAGACAACTTCACCCAACCTTGCGTTGAAAGCAAACACAATTCTTGAAGAATAATAAGAAGATGAGGAAGAGAAGGGCTGCCCTGAGGACACAAAGTATGCCTATCATGAGCACATGGCTCTTGCATCAAGGAAATTC
Organism: Hordeum vulgare subsp. vulgare; assembly: GCF_904849725.1. Lineage (NCBI taxonomy): Eukaryota > Viridiplantae > Streptophyta > Magnoliopsida > Poales > Poaceae > Hordeum > Hordeum vulgare. The sequence continues at coordinate 344,442,568 of NC_058524.1, read as the reverse complement.
TGGGGAAACAAGGGGAACTCAAGACCCACCTTCACCAAGAACAACTCGAGTGGATTCAAACCCAAACAACGAGTAAGGACATGCTGTAACTGTGGTAACGTGAGTCACTTCGTGGCCGAATGTCCCTATGAGAAAGGGAAGACAACGGAGGCAAGCTCATTCGCAAACACAAAACCAAATCATTTCCAATCAAGAACAACTTTGTGAAGAAACCTCACCCAAAAAGGATGGTGGCCCTAGAAGAGTATCCTTCAGATGATGATGATGTTGATGAGACAGTGGCAACGGCAACTGTTGCTATTGCCGCTACCTCTCCCCAGTAGGTGTCTCTCTTCAACGCCCCCAACGAGAACCACATCACCAAGTGCCTCATGGCAAAAGGTATCAATCAGGTAACTCCCATCATTAAGACCAACATTGCTTCTGCTCCTTCATTGTTAAATTGTGTTGAAGATAGTGATGTTGGGGAACTTAATGAGCATGATCTTGACAAGTTTCTGTGCACTATTAAGGGAGAATCCAAGAAGCACTTTGTTGCTCTCTTGGAACAACTAGGTGAGGCCACTGACCTCATTGAGTCTCATGAGGAGACCATCTCTCAGCTTCAGGGGCACAGTCGTGACTATGCCGATGAAATTGCCGAATTATCTAATGCTCTAGAAGAGGAGCGCACTCTTTGTTTGGCTCTTGAGGAGTCATATAACGATGACTGCACTAAAATGCAAAAGAAACTAGATCATGATGTTGTTCTTATTCGCATGCTTAAGTCTGAACAGTATGCTCTTGGGGTTGGCCATGACAGACTCAAAGAGGAGTTTGACACACTTGACAAGGCCCACAAGGTCTTGAAAGGTGCTCATTTCTCTCTGAAAGAGTCTCATGATCAACTCCAAGCAAAACTTACCATGGAGATCTCTACGTGCCCTCCCTTTGTGTTAATTGATAGTGCTTGTGCAACTAACCCCTCTTGTGAGCATGTACATCTTGTGGAGGAAAATGCCAAGTTAAAGGAGAAATTTGAGAAGGGCCTTGTGGCATGCATACAAGGTGAGAAGAGTCTGAACGACGTCTTGAGCACTCAAAAGGGTGTTGTAGGAAAGGAGGGACTTGGACTTACCTCCAAGTCAAAAGGTAAAAGAAGGAACAGGAACAAACGATCTCCCACCCTCATGGATATCTTTGTCAAAGATGGTGAGGGGACTCAGAAGGTGAACAGGAACAAGGTGGACTATGGAAACCTCAAGAAGGGCAAAACCATTCCTACTAACACAGCCGGCAAATTCAATTCTTCTTATGACTTATGTTGTGCTAGTGATGGGCATGTTTATGCCAGATTTGTTGGTTCCTACGATGAGGATATTGAATGGGCTATCTGGGTTCCTAAGACCCTTGTCTCTAATATGAAAGAACCCATTAAAAAATGGGTACCTAAAACCAAGCCTTGATCTATTGCAGGAGTTTGCTTCCGGTGGGGTGTCATGGTTGCTCGATAGTGGAGCAACAAATCATATGACCGGAAGAAAGGACTTAGTGGTGGATGTGCATCCTTCTCCATCTATGCCCACCCATGTCCAATTCGCCGATGCATCCTCTTCAAAGGTATTGGGATTTGGTGAGGTGGTCGTCTCTCAAGATTTATCTATTGAGAAGGTCATGCTTGTTGAGTCACTTGCCTACAATTTACTTTCGGTTCGTCAACTCGCAATTATGGGTTTTTCCAAATTCTTTAATATTGACACTGTGGTCCTCCTGAGAAGCAAGACTCTTAAAGTAGCCTATGTTGGACATGTCGAAAATGGTCTTTACGTGGTGAACTTCTCAAAGGGACCCACTAAGACTGCGACATGTTTAATGGCTAAAGTTCACGTGGGCTGGCTTTGGCATCGCCGTTTAGCTCATGTCAATATGAGATCTTTGCAAAGCCTTCTGACAGGGGACCATGTTTGTGGACTAACAAATGTGAGCTTTGCTAAAGATCGTGTTTGCAGTGCCTGCATTGAAGGAAAGATTCATGAAACTGCTCATCGTCCAACGACTATTATCTACACTAAGAGGCCATTGGAACTTCTCCATATGGATCTGTTTGGTCCTCCATCATTTGATAGTCTTGGAGGCAGAAAGTATTGCTTAGTGATTGTTGACGACTACTCAAGATATACCTGGGTATATTTCTTTAAAAAGAAAAGTGAAACTCAACAAACGGTCATCAACTTTGCTAATGAAGCGCAACGTCAACATGAAGCAAAGATCTTGACGATTAGGAGTGACAACGGCACCGAGTTCAAGAACTAAACCTTAGATGAGTTTCTAGGTGATGAGGGAATAAAACACCAATATTATGCACCATATACCCCTCAGCAAAACGGCATGGCAGAAAGGAAGAACCGGACCTTGATAGACGCTGCAGGGACAATGATGGCAGAATTCAAATCTCCATATAACTTATGGGCAGAGGCCATCAACACAGCATGTCATGCATCCAATCGGCTCTATATACGCAAAGGCTTGAACAAGACTCCGTATGAGATTCTAACTGGAAACAAACTCAATCTCAAGAACTTCCAGGTATTCGGTTGTAAGTGTTTCATTCTCAAGAAAGGAGCACGATTAGCTAAATTTGATTCTAGAGCACATGAGGGTATCTTTGTTGGTTCTGCTACAAACTCTCATGCTTACCGTGTCCTCAACAAGTCCACCGGACTAATTGAGGAGACGTGTAACGTAGAGTTTGATGAAAATAATGGCTCCCAAGTGGAGCAAAGTGGTCTTTGTGATGTAGGTGATGAAATTCCTCCCCAAGCCATAAGAAGAATGGGGATTGGTCAAATACTCCCCATTGAGGAACCCCTTGTGGCCGAAGGAGAAGGACAATGCTCTACTCAAGTGGAGCCATCATCCTCAGAAGCCCCACACGCTTCCGAAGAACAAAGAGAAGACCCTCAACAAAATAAACAGGCTCAAGGACAAGATCAATTGCTCAAAGATGGTGATGTGTCCCATGATGTACAAGCACTACCCCAAGACACCGAACCGGCTCATGATCAAGATCAAGTGCAACCCCGAGATCTAGACCAAGAAGAAGCACAAGATCAAGATCAAGAGAAACCACAAATACAAGAACAAACTAGTGAACCTGCTCAAGTCGAAGGACAAGATGATCAGGAGACTGTCTCACAATTCCCTTCTGGAGCACCAACAGCCGGCTCAAGACGCAAGGGCAAGCAAAGGAAACAAGTCGATGCTCCCCCGTTATCTAATGAAGAACTCTTGGAGCGTCGAGCAGCCAAGATTGCGAACAAACTGAGAGTCAAGTCACATCTTATGAAGAATGTACTTGGCAGTATAAAAAGGGGAGTATCCACCCGACAACAAATTTGGAATTATTGTGAGCATCACGCGTTTGTTTCGTATTGTGAACCTCAACAGGTACAGGAAGCGCTCGATGATGAGGATTGGCTTATGGCCATGCACGAAGAACTTAACAACTTCGAGCACAACCAAGTCTGAGATTTAGTGCCTAGGCCAACGGAGGAACATAATGTCATCGGGACCAAATGGATATTCAAGAACAAGCAAGATGCCAATGGAATTGTGATTCGAAACAAGGCAAGATTGGTGGCTCAATCCTACTCCCAAGTCGAGGGTATCGACTACGGTGAAACCTTTGCCCCTGTTGCTCGTCTAGAATCTATTTGCATGTTTCTTGCATTTGCTTCTCATCATAACCTCAAGTTACAACAAATGGATGTGAAAAGTGCCTTTCTTAATGGTCCTTTGAATGAGTTGGTCTATGTCAAACAACCCCCGGGATTCGAACATCCCAAGCTCCCCAATCATGTGTACAAACTCAATAAGGCACTCTATGGCCTTAAACAAGCCCCACGCGCGTGGTATGAGTATCTTATTGAGTTGTTACAAGATCGTGGGTTTGAAATTGGGAAGATAGATCCCACTCTTTTTACTAAGAGGGTTAAAGGGGATTTGTTCATATGCCAACTATATGTTGATGATATTATCTTTGGCTCTCCTAACATTTCCTTCAATGAAGAATTTGCTGCACTAATGACTGAGAAGTTTGAGATGTCCATGATGGGAGAGTTGAAGTTCTTCCTCGGGTTCAAGATTGCACAAGGTCTAGAAGGGACATTCATCAAACAAGCCAAGTACACTCAAGATATGCTCAAACGGTTCGAGCTCGAAGATGTCAAACCGGTCAAGTTCCCCATGCCAACAAGATGCAAGCTTGAGAGTGATCCCAATGGTAAAGCAGTGGATCAAAAGGTATATCGCTCCATGATTGGATCCCTCCTTTACCTTTGTGCATCTAGACCGGATATTATGTTGAGTGTAGGGATATGTGCACGGTTTCAATCCGCACCAAAAGAAAGCCATTACATGGTTGTTAAGCGAATCTTTCGATATTTGGCTCATACCCCAAACTTTGGCCTCTGGTATCCCAAAGGAGAAAACTTCAATCTAGTTGGCTATTCTGACTCAGATTGGGCAGGAGATTGTGTGGAGAGGAAGTCAACATCTGGAGGATGCCAATTCCTTGGTCGCTCATTGGTAAGTTGGTCATCTAAGAAGCAGAATTGCGTCTCCTTATCATCCACCGAAGCTGAGTATGTGGCACCTGCAAGTTGTTGTGCACAATTGCTATGGATGAGGCAAACTTTAAAGGACTACGGTGTCACTTGTGACAAAGTGCCTCTTCTATGTGACAATCAAAGCGCTATCAAGATTTCCCTCAACCCAGTGCAACATAGCAAAACCAAACATATTTATATTCGTCATCACATCATTCGTGAACATACCAAGCTAGGTGATATTGAGGTTCACTTCATCCACACTGAAGAGCAACTTGCAGATATTTTCACTAAGCCTCTAGATGAAGCAAGGTTCCGGGAGTTAAGGCATGAGCTAAATATCATTGATTCAAGTAATGTGGATTGAAACTAGGCATGTTGAACCTCACTTCGCATTCCATTTTGGTCTAGATGTAGGCATGGACATAGGGGGAGTGTTGTTCTCTCAATGAACTGTCCCTCCCTCATTATGCATAAGTCAATAAAGTCTTTCACTTTAGCCATTGTCAAATGGCACTTGTGCTTCAAAGACGAGCATTGGTCATGAACCAAAGGATAATTCTTCGCGGTGTCATACCATTGTCTCAAACATAGGTGGCCTCGGCCACCGCCCCTCCCACCTTTCTTTTGTATAGAAGAAAGGATATACAATGACAAGTCAGTACATTTTTCTAGGTGTTATCTTGTTTTTACTTACTTGTCATTTGCCCAAGTTCTTCTCTTATCCTAGGCCGCGTTGTGACATTTGCAGCGGTACTACCGCCAGGGGTAGCGGTACTACCGCCAGGACCTCAACGGTACTATCGCAAGGGGTAGCGGTACTACCGCCAGGACCCCAGCGGTACTACCGCTAGGTATAGCGGTACTACCGCAGAATTCCCATCTAACACGACCGGCTAGGAAATTTTTAGGGCTGTTTCAAGGGGGAGCGGTACGACCGAAAGGGGGAGCGGTACTACCGCCAGGACCCCAGCGGTACTACCGCTGCATCCAGCGGTACTACCACCAGCCAGCGGTACTACCGCTAGGTCCTGAGCGGTACTACCGCTGGCCCGTACCTCTTGGGCTATATAAAGGAGGGGGAGCCCATTTTTCTCAGGCTCTTTCTTCTTTCTCGCGGCTCCTCCCTCCCCTAGCCCGAAATCCCCCTGTTTTGATCTTGTTTCGTGGAGCTCCGTCTCTCCGTTGGATTGGAAGGGTTGCTCCACCTCTCCTTCCTCCTCCAAGGGCCATGAATCCCGGTAAAGCTCCTCCCCTTCTTCTATTTGGTTGATGTTCTTGTTCTAGGGTTAGGAGCATTGGGGGATTGGATCCATGTCTGTGATCTTGTGCCTTGTTCTTGATGGGATGAAGGAGATATTTGAGGGGAGTGTAGGTCCTATGAATCGTTGCTGATTATTTTGCCATGCCCCAGGATTTACTTGTTTTAGATCTAGCACTTGAACTATGTTTGGATTAGATCTAAAACTTGCTCTCTCTTGCCTAGGCATGTACTTATTTCGGTGATTCCTGTGATCCTCATGTGAGTAGGGCTAGGGTGGAGTTCTTAGTGTTCATATACAGCCCATGCCCCTCGTAAAAATTGTGTAGCCCTATGCATGAGGTCTATTTTTATCTGTCAGATCTGAAAGTCAAACCCCAGCGGTACTACCGCCAGGGGTAGAGGTACTACTGCCAGGACCCCCAGCGGTACTACCACCAGGGGTAGCGGTACTACCGCTAGGCCCGAGCGGTACTACCGCTAGGGGTAGCGGTACTACCGCCAGGAGGATTCATTGTGCATTCTTTTCATGTGCTTGGCAATGAGTGTTTATTTTTTTTCTGCTTTTTCTAAGTTCATTGCCTTGACTCTTTTTGTCGCTTCTTTTTGCTGTGTGTTTTGTGTCACAGGTAGTTCTCGCCGTTCGAACCGCCCACGGGACACGCAGTCAAAGCAGTTTCGCAACCAAGAAGCTCCCGAGGGGTCTGCCACCTCCGGTCTGCAACCCAAAAAGCAGTCCTTCAAGAAGACCGCACACAAGGATAAGGGGATCAATGTTCGAACAATGCCCCCAAGGACTTTCTGCAGTTTCGCACTCAGAACCATTATCTCAACGAGAAGGCTGTGATCAAGAATGTTGGCCATGTTTGGGCAAAGGATCAGTGCAGGATCTACCGTGATATTGTCGCGCAGTTCAAGAAGAACTATGTCCCCGTTCAGTGGATTGACCTAGCTCATCTTCAGCGGAACCTGGACTATTTTGGTGATGCCCTCTCTCTGATTGACAAACTAGGCATCAAGGACATCATCACTTTCAAGACAAATTTTGACCCCACTGTTGTTGCTCAGTTCTATGTCACGGTCCACTTCTCTCCTGATGAAGAGTGCTGCTATGGTGTGGATGACAGGGTCTCAGAAGATGACCGGTTCCTGGCGTGAATTCATGCAACTCCTCAAGGTTGACTTCCAGGGAGCTGACACTCCACTTGGGTTGCGTCCTCATGCTGCAGCCCCCACCGATAGGCCCCCCGCAAAGGACAGATTGCAGAAACTCTATGTGAGGAAGGGTGTGCTCCCCAAACATCTCGACATCATGCATCGGATCCTTCGCAACACCCTCTTCCCTCGCATTGGTAACTTTGACGAGGTTCATGGCTCTTTGGCTGAGATGCCGCTGCTTTGTGAGGAGGCTATGACTAAGGAGTCTGCCCCTCTTGATATTTCTGATGTGATGTTCACGGAGCTCTGGAACTGCATCATCATGCGTAAGGTTCCCATCTACGGGCCCTATCTGTTCGCTTATATTTGTCAGAAGTGGCACGAAACTTTTCTAGAGGAGGTGCTCTACGCTCAGTCTGACTACATTGTGCACGACCCAATCAAGCTTCGCGTCAAGGAGAAATGGGCCAACCCATCAACTTCCTCTCAGCAGATGGATACTGACACAAAGGCTGCTGCTGACAGAGGAACCGCCTCTCAGTCCCGCCCTTCTGCCATGCCATCTTGGGCCATCAAACTGCAGGATAAGATGAAGACTCTATTCTGACGCAGGCTAAGGGTCAGTACCAGACGCACGTGGCTCAGAAGGAGAGCCGCCAGAGGCACAAGCGCGTTCTCAGGTCTCTTGATGTGGACATCTCCAGCGGATCAGAGGAAGATATCACTCCAGAGGCTACTTGGATGCAGGCTCAAGGTTACCAGTGGTCTGGCGATGAGGAGGAAGAGGAGGAGCAGGATGATCAGGAGGGTACCGACGAGTCTGGCGATGCTGAGGATGAGGAGTAACTACCTGTGGCGTTAAGTGTGCCCCTTTTTGGTGTCTTATGCCAAAGGGGGAGAGAGTCTAGGAGCTAGATTGGCTTTCATAGTCGAACTTTGCTTTGCTTTCCTTTCTTTCGTGGTTTGCTTCGAACTTGGTTTGCTTCTAGTTTGCTATCGTTTGTGAGACATGAACTTATGTGAGATTTATTTCCATCATATGTTGTGAGTCATATGCCCCGTATTGTGATATATCTCTATCTTTTTGTTCTCATATTATTCTCGGTGCAAATCCAGTATTGTCATCAATCCACCAAAAAGGGGGAGATTGTTGGGGCATAGTTTATGCCTAAGTAATTTTGGTGATTGATGACAGTACCGTAAAGGACTAACCGTGTGTGTTAAGGTTTCAGATAACACACGTCAACAGCACAAGACGACTCGTCTCCTCATTCATGGAACGGAAGCACGGTGCTCTCTACGATTCTCTTTATTTGAGTCATAGGAAAGTCGTACTATTAAGAGGGGATCCGTAGTGGAAAGGTTTGGGTGGAATCTATCTTTGCACGCGCACACTTCACATATTCTCCCTTACCTTCATTTTTGGAGCGGCCCCCGCCACTGTGTTTCTTTCCTCCTTGCAAATTGGTCCCCAGTGGTAGTACTGCTGGCCCTAGCGGTAGTACCGCTAGAAGGCGAGCGGTAGTACCGCTGGTTGGCGGTAGTACCGCCCCTGGTCAGCGGTAGTACCGCTCCAGGAGCTTAGTACCGCCTGCCTAGCGGTAGTTCGTGGACGGACCTTTTTGCGAAGACTTTCTTGGTGGTGGTAGTGCTTTTTGCACTACCAGGGGCCTAGCGATAGTACGGCTGGGGCCAGCGGTAGTACGGCTGGAGTTCCAGCGGTAGTACCGCTGCATCCAGCGGTAGTACCGCTGCATCCAGCGGTAGTACCGCTAGGCGGCAGTAGTACCGCCCCTGGTCAGCGATAGTACCGCTGGAGTGCCAGCGGTAGTACCACTGCAGACAGCGGTAGTACCGCTGGAGCTCGGGCAGAGAGTGGGAAAAGCGGTCTGATTTCCCCCCCCCCCCACTATATAAAGGGTTCTTCTAGCTGTGGAACCTCATCTCTTACCCTCTCAAGCTCCATTGTTGCTCCCTAAGCTCAAAAGTGCCCGATCTCTCTCCCTAGCCAATCAAACTTGTTGATTCTTTAGGGATTGGTTGAGAAGGCCTAGATCCACACTTCCACCAAGAGAAAAGTTGATTCCCCCACCAATCCCTTGCGGCTCTTGTTACTCTTGGGTGTTTGAGCATCCTAGACGGTTGAGGTCACCTCGAAGCCATATTCCATTGTGGTGACGCTTCGTGGTCTAGTTGGGAGCCTCCAAGCTTTGTGTGGAGTTGCCCCAACCTTGTTTGTAAAGGTTCGGTCGCCGCGTTCAAGGGCACCTATAGTGGAATCACGGTACCTTGTATCGTGCGAGGGCGTGAGGAGAATATGGTGGCCTTAGTGGCTTTTTGGGGAGCATTGTGCCTCCACACCGCTCCAACGGAGACGTACATCCTGTCAAAGGGAAGGAACTTCGGTAACACATCCTCGACTCCATCGGTTCCACTTGTGGTTATCTCTATCCTTTACTTTGTATTTGCTTATGCTTGTGACTATATCTTACTTGTCTTAATAGCTCTCGTTGTTAGCTTCTTTAGGGTTCACCTCATTGTCGTATTATTTGTGAACCCGTATGTTGTTTACCTTAACTTGCTAAGATTATTTAAAAAGTGGTCGTTGTCTATTCACCCCCACCCCTCTAGCCAACTATGTCGATCCTTTCATACGCCTTAAATGCGCCCTGATGGGGCACGTTGGCGATGCTCCCTAGCAAGGATTGTCTCTCCTTCTATGCCATTCTCCTAGCTACCTTATATTGGCTTGACATGCCATGAGAAGGGTGTCATTAAAGCGACTGCATGCCTCTGAACAGGCCCATCTAACCACCTGCCCGCTTGACACCTCGCTCATGCTGACAATCAGCCGGATGAGGTGGAGCAGAGAATATCCGGAGGGGACTTGCCAGGCGTGGTAGCGGCCTGGCTTTCTTCCTCCCGCCAAGGTGGCTTGCCGGGGCCTTGTTTCTCGTCTTCGCTCGTTGTAGTATGAAGTCTGGTGTTGATCGACAACTTCTTGCCGGGCTAGGGGCCGCGGCTACCTGTGTACAAGTCTTGGTACTGAAGCCCTCATATTTTTGTACACCAACAAAGGCACAATTTTTTCCATACAAAGGGAGTTGTGAATGAGCATTCTGTTTGTGTCATCATTGATGGAGGGATTTGCAACAACTTGGCTAGCATGGAGATGGTGGAGAAGTCGTCTCTCACCACCAGAGCACATCGTCATCCTTATTACATCCAATGGTTCAACAACAATGAAAAGGTTTAGCTAACACGTACTGTTCGTGTGCATTTTAGCATTGCTACGTATTCTCATTATGTTTATTGTGATATGGTACTCATGCGAGCATGCTCCATTTTACTTGGTAGACCATGGAAATTCGATAAAATTTCGTATACCATGGTAGGACAAATCAGTATACTCTTGTTCATAAGGATAAAATATAACTTTGCTTCCTATTTCTCCTGAACATATTATAAAATATGACATTGCTAGGGCTAGTAAAGCAAAACAGGAGCAAACTAAGAGTGAAAATCAGATTGTGGCAAAGGAATTTGAGCAACACAATAAGCTTCTAAACCATCATTTAGTGTTGCATGTGAAATAAAATTGAAGACTCGATGTTTACTTTCCACTAAATCTAATATTACTAATCTGAATTTTACTACATCTGTTTGCTATGATTTTGTGTGCTAAGAGGTATTATTTTCATTCAAGCGTGCCTCCCTCTTTGCCTCTTGCTAACACTAACAACTTGTAGGCGTTTGCTAACGTCTTTCCACAAGAAGTGCTAGCGGGATTACCACTGATTAGAGGGGTTGAGAATCAGATTGACTTAATTCCCGGTGCATCGACACCCAACGATGCACCATACCATACTAATCTAGAGGAGAGGAAGGAGATTCGTGCAACAACAACAACGTGATGCAGCGGCGGGGCTCGAGGCATGCATGGCACAGATGCCGCGCACGAGTGATGTGCTGGTGCTGGCGGGATCCGATGAACTCCGGTGAGCGGCGTCCTCCAGCAAGGGGCGACAATACCGATGTTGTTCCTCGGCGGCATAGCTGGCGGTGGGGTAGCTCGACTGCGGGCAACGTGGGCTCCTCTCGGGCCCGTTTCGGCATGAGGCGGGCCTTCTACGGGCCTCGGCGGGCCATGGACGGGTGGGAGGCTACGCGGGGATAGGTGACGCGCTCCCATTGGTGGGCACCGGTGGCGGCGGGCGGCTAGGGCACCGACAAGTTGCGGCGAGGGTGTGGCGGGGCACGAAATTTGAGGAGGTAGTGGCAGCTAGAGGTAGGTGGAGGGTTAGGGCTAGGGTCTTGTACATTATAGGTACGGGTAGGTGTTTATATAGGGAAGGGCTAGGGTTAGAGGGGTTTTAGCCTGATTTGAGTCGTTCAAACTCGACCGAACGGCTCCGGTCGCGGGGTTTGATAGGTGGCTAGGTTGGGCTGTGTATAGGGGTTAGGCCAAGAAGAGAGGGAGGTTTGTGGCCCATCACATGTTTTAGAAAATAAAAAACGTCTGATAATAAACCGACTATAATGTCACTATAGGTTTAACGGTTCAGGTATCGAACGGACTCCGCATGCGACGAAATTTGATAATCGGTCTACCTACACTATATTAAGATCGCATGCCAACTTTCGACCCGTACCGAGAATATTTTCATGCACTTTTAAAATCAATATTTTAATGATATCGCGTGTGCTTGGTTGGTCTCGAAACGGTCAGCGACGAGAACGTAGAGAATCGACAACTATGGATGGATGGACGTTTTTTGAAAAATGATGGCCACGGAGTGTCGATGCTATGTAGATGATGTTGATTCGTCTCCATCGTATCTACTTTTTCTAATGCTTTTGCTCTTATTTTGGACTCTAATTTGCATGATTTGAATGAAACTAACCCGGATGGACGTTGTTTTCATTAGAACTACCATGGTGTTGTTTTTGTGCAGAAATAAAAGTTCTCGGAATGGAACGAAACTTTTTGGAGATTTTTTATGGGATAAAATAGAAATACAGGAACCAAGAATCACCAGAGGGGAGGCCCCAGGCTCCCACTAGGCACCACGACGCGCCACCCCCTCACGCGGCGTGATGGCTAGTGGGGCCCGTGGGGCTCGGCTGACCCTAACTCAAGCAATATAAAATATTACTTTTTGAGAAGAAAAATAGGAGAGGAATTTTCATCACGTTGCACGATACGGAGCGGCTGCCACCTCATGTTCTTCTTTGGGAGGACAAATATGGAGTCCGTTTGGGGCTCCGTAGAGGGGAATCTTTGATCTTCGTCATCACCAACCCTCCTTCATCGCCAATTCCATGATCCTCTCCACCGGGAGTTAGTAATCCCTTTGTAGGCTTGTTGGTAAGTGAGGAGCTGGATTAGATTCATCATGTAATCGAGTTAGTTTTGTTAGGGCTTGATCCCTAGTATCCACTATGTTCGGAGATTGAAGTTTCTATGACTTTTCTATGCTTAATGCTTGTCACCACGACCCGACTGCCATGATTTCAGATCTGAATCGTTTATGTTTTCACCATTATATCTATGTTCTGGATCCGATCTTAAAAGCAATATGCACCTACTATGCGTTATGATCCACATACCCCAAAGTGACAATAATTGGGATTCTTACTAGTGATTACCGTAGTAGAGGAGTTCTTGTATTCAGTATGTGTTAATGCTTTGTTCCGGATCTCTATTAAAGATGAGGCCTTAGTATCTCTTAGTTTCCCTATGGACCCCACTGCCATGGGAGGGTAGGACAAAAGATGCCATGCAAGTTCTTTTTCATAAGCATGTATGACTATTAAAGAATACATGCCTACAATATATCGATGAATGGGAGCTAGTTCTGTGTCTCCCTATGTTATGACTGATACATGATGAATATTCTCCAGCAATATTACCAATCCAGTGCCTACGAGTTTTCCACATATTGTTCTTGGTAAGTTACTATTGTTGCTACTTCTGTTACAACTGCTACAAAACTGTTATCATTGTTACCATTATTGTTGCTACTGTTACCCGTGCTATAAAAACTATCATATTACCGTGGTACTGATCACTATGCTCTAGATAATAAATCTCCAAGTGTGGTTGAATTGACAACTCAGCTGCTAATACCTAAAATTATTCTTTGGCACCCCTTGTGTCGAATCTATAAATTTGGGTTGAAAACTCAACCCTAAAAAATTATTGTGATCCCATATACTTTGGGTTATCAAGAATGTTTTCTGGCGTCGCTGCCGGGGAGCGTAGCTATATTTGTTGAGTCACTTGGGATATCTATTTATTGATCACTATGAAGAATGTGAGATATCCAAAAACTAATAATGTTCCCTCTAAGACGAGGGGAGGTAAGCAACTGCCATCTAGCTCTGCACCTGATTCACCTTCTGTTTTGAATGGACTTGCAACACCACCACCACATGTTATCAATCCTGTTATGTCACAAGTTATAGATGATGCTACCTTTGCTATGAATGATGCTAATGGTGATGCTAGTACCTTGCTTGCTGATACTGTGCCACTAGGTGGATTTCTTGATGAACAACTTGCTAGAGCTAAAGAAATGGAGCATGTTGTAACGGTGAAATCTTTGAAACTAGAAACATTGAAATGCATAAATGTTGAAATGGAGCATGTTCTTCAAAAGTAATTCTTTAACTTGATGCATATTCATGATCATTCCACCATGATGAATTCCACCAAAGATGCATGTTATTGTTATCCTTCACTTTCATTGTTCATGTCATGGGCTGTTTGCGAGTACATTCAAAGTACTCATTTGCTTGCCACTGGTTATGTTATTGACCAGACATGGAAGGACCGGAGTTTGGAGATGAGTACGTCTTTGGAGACGCCCCTGTGAACTAGGACGCTTCCGAGTCAGAATACCTGTCGGTGTAGGCTTGATGGCACGGGCACCCGCTTAGGCCCTATGTTTTCCGCTATTAGTTTTATAAGTATGATTTGGCCTTAGGCCCAACCTTGTGAACTTGACCATTCGGTAATGTCATGTAATAATTCGGTACTCGGATGTAAGACACTTATTATTTCAGTATCTTTGTATTCGGTGAGCATTGATCTCTGGGATCACTGAGCACAATCATTCAACGATCTCTAGTTGTAAGTCGGCGTCTCCACAGAGCTGGTATCAGAGCCATCCTCACTATAGGAAGCGTTAGGTTGTATGGACGATAGCCAAGACGACTAGTGCACATAGACCTTAAACTGAGATTCTGCACCCACTAAAAACTTTCTAACCCTCTCCTCTACATCTTATAGACCACCGTACCTGAGATGCTTCTGGAGACGGGCTTTCCTCTACTTTTGAGTGATAGCCTCGAGAAGTGCCAAGTACTCCGCACGCCCATCTTCCTCTACCACAAGCACTGGGTCAACGCCGACACTAAGGAATATCACGTGGACGTGATAGTCTAGGCTAATGACTCCCCGACTAGCTGGTTCTTTGAAGGACCACAGATGGAGGATCTGATGTTGGCAGTGGAGACTGCAGCACAAGAGGCGCTCGTGCGACTCTGCGACATCCTTCCTGAGATGGCCGAAGAGCCAGCTACTCGTCACCTACCATTCGTAAAGAACGGGGTACACGGGAGTTGGACACTCAACCCATCTTCCGAGGACGGGACGCCACTGAGGTTTCAGACCTACTTCAGTCTCTCCTCCGACACTTTGATGCACCCTTTGATCAAGGAGTCAACTAAGATTCGTCGAGAGCTGCATCAAGTCAAGGATCTGCTTTGCACGGAGAAGATGAAGAACCGCAAGGTGAAAAAGGAAGGAGCACCCGAAGGACCACCTGGTATGGCCTTCCGAGGAGGAATACCATCGCTTCAGGCCATTCCTCTTTAGAGTCGGAGCCTGACTACGGAAGAGTACACCAAACTCTTCGCTACCTCACCAACCAAGAGACGTCGTGATGGTCCACTTCCTTCTCCTACCCCTTCAAAGAAGGGAAGCACTGATGAAGATGAAGAAGAAGACGAAGATCCCGCAGAACCCGCTTATGAGACTGCACAGTCGCCCGCTTAGCATTAGTGACGTAGGCAATTAGGAATTACTCCCCGAGCGTAGGAGTTCATGTATCGGTTCAGTGAACCACTAGTGTTGTGTAAGCATGATGCAAGTCGCATTATCCCTTAGGCAGCTTGTGAGCGACTACATCGCCTGTTGTAATCTAATGCATTAGCTCTTTCAAAAACCCTTGGTTTAAAATTTTGCACTAGCACAACACCAAACCCCCTCTTTACTAGAGCATCATCCCTTATGATCCCGCTAGTGCGGAAAATTGACCTGTCTACTCCCCTGACAGGATGGTGAATGCTACTCGCAACAGCACCTTCGGCAACCCCGACTCTGCCTCTTCAGGTCAGCAACAGGGAACCGGAGGGGAAGCTCAAGTTGGAGGTCACCACGAGCAGCAAGACGATGTTCCACCGCCACCGCCTCCTCCCGAAAGCTTGACTATGGCTTAGTTCCTTCAAGCTCTTCGAGAGGAACGTAAAGCCAACAATGCCGCTATTCAGGAGCTGGCTCAAACCTTGCTGAACAACACGCCGCAGAATGGGAATGGCAATGGTCTGTGTACTCTCTCTGAGTTCATGCGAACTACGCCACCCATATTCACGGAGACGACTGAACCATTGGATGCCGATGACTAGATCCGTACTATCGAAGACCTCCTCGCGCTGGTCAAATGTACTGATGATCATGAGAAGGTCCTCTATGCTTCTCACTATCTCGGTGGCACAGCCAGAGCTTGGTGGGATGGATTTCAGATCATGCGAGCAGGGCAAGTCATCACTTGGGCTGTGTTCAAAGATGGATTCTGCGCTGCTCACATTCCTCCTGGAATGATGACCATTAAGAAGTGGGAATTCCGAGCATTAAGGCAAGGCAGTGGATCTGTTAAGGAGTATTTGGAGAAGTTCAACCTCCTGTCAAGATACGCACCTGAAGACGTCAACACTAAGGCCGCCAAAGTGGAACGCTTTATGGAAGGACTACAACAGTCACTCCAGTATCAACTAGTAGTTTGTGAATGCCGGACCTTTAGCGATCTGGTTAATAAGGCCCTTATGATGGAAGACAAGCGTCGTGCTATGGACGACACTCGTAAGCGCAAGCTAATGGGTAGTGGAGGACCGAGTAACATGAAGCCACGCCCATGGCAGTCAGCTCCAGCAAGACCCAATTATTAGCAGCAGCAGTACAAGTATCTGACATTTCGCTAAAACTACCAGCCTCAGCAGCAAGTCAGCACCAAGCCAGCAATCAATCCGCCGAACAATAGTGGATTCAAGACCAATCTTCCCGCACAAGTTACCTGTTTTGGATGTGGGCAAACATGGCACTATTCTAGACAGTGTCACAATAAGAAGACCGACGCACCGCACCCCAATGCGCCAAATCCAGGCCAAGGAGCACCAAGAAGGAATCAGGCTCCCCGCTATCAGTAGTATCATAGAAAGGGACGGATTAATCATATTTCCGCAGAAGAGACGCAGGAAGAGCCGAACTGCATTCTGGTTACGTTCCTCGTCAACTCTACCCCAGCAACATTATTGTTTGATTATGGTGCTTCACATTCTTTTGTTACACAAAGATTTGCGAAAATGTGATTTAAAAGCTACCGTGCTTCGCGGGGATATGGCAATTCAAACCCCGGGAGCAGTACTGAGGACCAACCTAGGATGTAGGAAGGTCGGGATAGTTATCAATGGGACGAGGTTCTCAGCGGATCTCATTGTGCTTAAGTCGCAAGGCCTAGAAGTAATTCTCGGCATGGATTGGTTGGCCAAGCATCAAAGCATCTTGGACTGTGCCAACAGGGCCATTGCCATGACAAGCGACTAAGGGGTCAAAGTCAAGTATGTCTCTGAGCTAGTACTCACTCGAGTACCACGGGTTAACAGCCTGTCAGAGGTAGAACTCGATCAAGTGCCAATAGTCGGTGAATACCCGGACGTCTTTCCTCATGAGCTATCGGGAATGCCTCCTGACCGAGGCATTGAGTTCATCATTGAGCTCATGCCTGGATCAAGGCCTATCTATAAGAAGCCTTACAGGATGGGATCCGAAGAGCTGGCAGAATTGAAGAAGCAGCTGGATGAGCAACTCAGGAAAGGATTTATTCGTCCGAGTGCGTCCCCTTGGGGATCACCTGTTCTTTTCGTGTCCAAGAAGGATGGAACCATCAGACTCTGTGTAGATTACCATAATCACAATGAGGTTACGATTAAGAACAAGTATCCACTCCCCAAGATTGAAGACTTGTTTGATCAGCTGAATGGAGCTAAGGTATTCTCCAAGATCGACCTCCGATCTGGATACTACCAACTGAAGATCTGACCTGTATACATACCCAAGACTGCGTTCGTGACCGGGTACGGTCTGTATGAATGCACTGTCATGTCTTTTGGGTTAACTGATGCCCCAACTTACTTCATGTACCTCATGAACAAGGTCTTCATGGAATACCTGTACAAGTTTGTCATCGTATTCATCGATGACACATTAATCTTTTCCAAGTCCAAAGAAGAGCACGAGCAACACTTGAGGTTAGTGATGGAGAAGCTTCGGGAGCACCAACTTTGTGCCAAGTTCAGCAAGTGCCAATTTTGGCTGAACGAAGTTGGATTCTTGGGTCATACCATGACAAATAGTGGATTGGCAGTTGATCCCTCCAAGATTACTACGGTAACCAACTGGGAATCACCAATTGATGTGAGGGAAGCTAGGAGTTTTCTCGGACTTGCGGGATATTACCGCAAGTTTGTAGAAGGATTCTCCCGCATTGCTCGACCTATGAGTCAACTCTTTAAGAAGGGCAAGAAGTTCGAATGGACAGCGAAGTGCAAAGAAAGCTTCTAAGAGTTGAAGAAGAGATTAACCACCGCCCTGGTATTGGCCCCTCCAGATATCAGCAAGGAGTTTGTGATATATTGTGATGCCTCCAGGACCGGGCTCGGTGGGGTTCCAATGCAGGATGGCAGATTTGTGGTGTATCTGTCACGACAACTGCTCCCATGTTCTCGAATTGGCAGCAGTAGTGCATGCCCGAAAGACATGGCGACACTACCTTCTGGGGAAGCAATGTGAAATATACACCGACCACAAAAGTCTGAAGTATATCTTCACCCAAAGGGAATTGAATATGAGGCAACGAAGATGGTTGGAGTTAATCAAAGACTACGACCTCAACATTCAATATCACCCCGGTAAGGCCAATGTAGTGGCTGATGCCTTAGGCCGGAAGGTCAGCACCTTGAACGTTATGCTCAAGGAAAGGCAACCTGCCTTGTATGAGGAATTGGAGAACTTCGGATTGGAGCTAGTAGAATCAGGATTCCTAGCTAACCTCGAAGTCAAACCAACTCTGGAGGATGAGATCAAGGAGGCCCAGAAGGGCAATAAGAGCATTGAAGGCATCAATAAGAAGATTCAAGAAGGCAAGGCCCCAGGATTCTCGATGGATGAACAAGGAGTTGCGTGGTTTGGGAAACGTATATGCGTACCCAACAAGGCTGAACTCAAGGACTTGATCCTACAGGAAGCACATGATACACCCTACTTTATTCACCCCGGAGGTATCAAGATGTATCAAGATCTCCGAGAAAGATTCTGGTGGCATGGCATGAAGAGGGAGATAGCATCTTATGTTGCCAAGTGCGACGTATGCCAGCGAGTCAAAGCTGAGCATCAGCAACCCGCTGGATTGCTACAACCACTCCAAGTGCCAGAATGGAAGTGGGACAAAGTCGACATGGATTTCATCACTGGATTGCCCAGGTCCAGCAAAGGGCACAACTCCATATGGGTCATTGTTGATCACGTGACTGAGGTGGCCCATTTCATTCCGGTCAACACTACGTACGATGGAAACCAATTGGCCAGTCTATATATCCATCGTATCGTGAGCCTTCACGGAGTTCCCAAGGAGATTGTATCTGACCGAGGCATGCAGTTCACCTCAAGATTTTGGAAGAAGTTTCAAGAAGCCCTCGGAACCAAGCTCTCTTTCAGCACCACTTTCCACCCACAAACGGGCGGACAAATGGAAAGAGTGAATCAGATACTCGAATATATGCTTCGCGCTTGTGTCTTGGCACATGGTGCCAAATGGGAAGACTGTCTACCGTTTGCTGAGTTTTCATACAGCAACAAGTACCAGTCCAGTCACCAAATGGACCCATTTGAAGTGTTGTACGGACGAAAGTGCCGCACCCCGTTCAACTGGTCTGAAACTGGAGAAGGGCTGATTTTTGGGACAAAAGTTTTGCACAAGGGAGAAGAGAAGGTGCAACTTGTCCGAGAGATTCTAAAGGCAGCCAAATCACGACAAAATAGCTATGCGGATTCTCGCCGCACGGATGTGGAGTTCATTACCGGAGACCAGGTGTACCTCAATGTCACACCTCTCAAGGGAACCAAACGTTTCCATGTTAAAGGGAAACTCGCTCCAAGGTTCATTGGACCTTTTAAGATCATGGCAAGGCATGGAGAAGTTGCTTATTAGTTGGACCTACCCCCGGAACTTTCGGGTGTCCACAACGTATTTCATGTGTCGTAGCTCTGGAAATGTCTTCAAGCGCCAAACCGTTCCGATTCTTACAAAGACATTGACCATCCGACCATCGACCTTCAGCCGGATGTCACTTACCGCGAGAAGCCGATCCGCATTCTCGATGAAGCTGAGCATTGCACGAGAAGCCACACCATCAAGTATTTCAAGGTTCAGTGGAGCAACCACACCGAAGCTCAAGCAACACGGGAGCGTGAAGACTATCTCTGATCTGAGTTTCGGGACCTTTTTAGCACCTAGCATAGGCCGAGATTCTTGTAAGGGGGATAGGTGTGTGTAATGCAAAAATCTGAGCTTGTTAAAACTTTTTCAAAACTAACGATGTGAATGCCATGATTGTCATTGTATGCTTGTGTGTGTGATCATGTGAGGATAAAAACCCCATTTCACAATATTGAATTATTTCTAAAAACCCTTACTTGTTTCTGATCAAGGTAAAAACCCTACTTTGAGTTGCACTACATGCCCTTGATGGCAAGAAGTGTTTCTACCCAAAGTTGGTGATCTGATTTTAACTTATATTTATATTCCAAAACCACAAAAATAATTATTTTTACAGTTGTTTTCCAAATTTAATTGCATGTCCATTTTTTAGGCCAGAATTGGTATTCCTACATGGGAAAATACTTTTCTGCCTTAGAAAAATTTGATTAAATTTGGAGATGACCAGAAGGACATATATTTTCCATACATCAGATTTTAAACCCTATTTATATTATAATTATTTGAATAAAACCCTGAAAACCATTTCTGTCTGTTTTGACCTTTTGAAATATTTCCAAAGGAAATATTCTCAATAAAATCCTAGAAAATTCTAGTGGTATCCCTAAGCCATATTTGGTGTCCACATAAAGTTTTACCTTTATCCAAGGTGATTAAGGACCCCAAATAACCCTAAAACCCCTTCTGTCCAGATTGAAGTTAGAGCAACTCTACATAACAAAGTTTGTCCAATGATGCTGAAACTTTGCAGGAGTGCCTAATACCTCAAATGAGGGTTCCACACCAAAAATGGGATTTGTGGGACTTAGTTTACCCACACTCTCTTTGGAAGGGACATATCTGGTCATATAGATGTGTTTTCAAGTTTACAAAGCTAAGCTTGTCCAATGGAGCTCAAACTTGGTGAAACCCCATGTTTTAGCACCAAACCCAAACCTGTTAAGTTGCAGCATGAGTGGTGGGGTGCAACCCCCTCAAACCACTGTCGAGCACCTTCTGACAGATGGGAAAAAGCCCTCTTAGCCACAGCTAAACCCAACCCCTTCGCTCCAAACTCATAGATTAGGTGGCCAGTATCTATGCCTAACCCCAGTCAACTGGCTCCTCACTGGTTGAAAGTGGAAAGGCCAAAACCCCAATTTAAGCTTTAGTTTAAAGCTGAGAACACCAGTATTTCCTGTCTCCCTTGACCAGCCGAAGCTCCCACGAGACCCAAACGGCTAGCCACATTCCCAGCAAGTGCCAGGGCATGCTAGACGCGTCCAAAGTGCCTCAGAGCGCACCAGCATGTCGTGGCATACCAAAACTGTGCTCTGGGCGCGCTACAGGAAGCCGCCGAGGTGGGGGCGACGCTCTCGGCCAGTTCCAGCCTCCCCAGAGGTGTCCAACCTCTTCCCTGACAACCCCTCTGCGTCGAGCAACCCTCAGGGCCCCTTCTCTCCCGCGCTAGAGCTCGTGCGGCGCGTGTCCGCGCGCACCACAACCGGCCAAGGTTGCGCGGCCACGGAGGCTCGACTCCTCTCTCTCTCCCTCTGTTGCAGATGGTTCTGGTAGTCCAAAACCACGTCCTGAGATCGTGGTTTCCACCCCAGCTCCTCCCTGCACCCCCATGCACGCCACGGTGAGTCACTGGCGCTCCCGAATCGGCTAACCGTCGCGGGCCTAGTTATAGCCCTCCCCCTCACTCCTGCACCCCTCAGATTGCTTCACCACGACCACTAGCACCTCCCTAGCCACCCCCAGCAAACCAGCAGAGCCCTAGTGCTCGAGATCGACCGGGGCCCCTCCGCCTCGGAGTTCTGGTCGATCTCCGGCAACACGACGACTCATGCGTCCCTCGACCCACCAAACTGATCCCCTCAACCCTAGGAAGCTTTCCCCCAACTCGCCCGAGCATTTCCGTGCCCTAGATACCTCCTCGACCACCTCC
Organism: Hordeum vulgare subsp. vulgare; assembly: GCF_904849725.1. Classification (NCBI taxonomy): domain Eukaryota; kingdom Viridiplantae; phylum Streptophyta; class Magnoliopsida; order Poales; family Poaceae; genus Hordeum; species Hordeum vulgare. The sequence goes on along the minus strand of NC_058524.1, from coordinate 344,420,797 downwards.
CGAAACTCCTCTGCCGCGGCCTTCTCGTCGCCGGCGAACCCTTGCCTCTCCGACGTTGTTCCGACCACTAGCAGGTAGGCGACGTCATGCTGAGCCCATTTTTGTCCTCGTTGGGGCTTGAGAACGTCGGCAGCATCGCCGGCGTCCTCCTCCTCCTCTCTGGCAACAGGTAGGAGACGACCCCAACAGGTGTGCCCCAGCCTCCTCCTCCCCCGCGCTGCCCGTAGCCGCTGATCGTAGGGCCCCGCATGTCAGGTTCAAACATGACGGCGCGCGCGCCTGTGCAGGCTGTCGGCTGGGCTTGGGCCGGCCCAGTTCCAGGCCGAGCCAGGCCAGGGACTTAGCCCGTTTTGTTTTATTTTTTAAAATATGATTTCTAAGATTTTTATAAAAAAATTTAACTAGTGTAAAAATATAATTTTTCCACTATTATTCTTCTAAAAATATGTAGTATTTAATGAGATGATTGGCTGAATTTTTCAAACCACTATTCTGTTTGCAATATTAAAAAGGACTAAATTGGAATAGTTTTGCTTTTGTTTGGTTAATTTTAAAAATGTTCCTTCATGAAAAGTTGAGGAAAATATTTTTCAAAAAGATAACTTAGATTTATCATTAATAAATAACATTTTTAAAATATCTTTGTGATCTGTTTCTGAGTGAGGTATTTCTTATTTATTCTTTTATCGACGATAGAAAATCCGTTTGACGAGGGAATCAGAGCGGAAGACCTCGAAGACCTCGGATACCTAGCTGACCAAGGCAAGCAGCCCTTTGACCATGACTGAGCATATGTTATATTGCATGTTAAGATAGCAAGTATTTCCGTTGCATATGATCATAAGTGCCGGTAAATCATTTGATATGATGTTACCGATGGCTCCTCCGGAGCACATGCATTAAGCTTGATCCTACCTTTTGAGGATCACGCTAATATCATGTTGACAAGTAATGCTAGAGTAAATAGCATGAGCATGTTGTTGGTATAAATCAAAGATTTATGAAACCCCCGTGCCACTAATGCACGAGGGTGATGATGAGTTAGGTGGCCACTTTTGGTGAAGTGGTGCACCCGGTATTTGTGAGAGTTTGGTTTCGGAAATGGGATTAGATTTATAATGTGTCGACCGTCCCAACCTTACAAGTACGACCACGTTACCCCTTACGGGACGGGGCTATGTTGATTACTCTAGTCGGTGCTAGCAAAGAGCCACATTACTAGTGGCGGGAGTGATGTGTGGTCACTCTCGTGATGGGGTTGTGCCAGGTAGGACGACTATGCCATTTTTATGAGTTCCAGGCACACCGTTGGTCCCCGCATGGTTGATACTGTCCAGAGTCAGTGCTCGTAAGATGTACAACATGTGGGATGGGTACCAATCGAGTGGACCTCTTTGTCATGTATCGTCAGGGTAAAGGCATTGATCGGGTACTTACCTCCGGTATGTTATATACCGCAAGTCATGGATGACACGGAAGTTTCCCGGATCTCGTGGGTCCAGCGTACTACCTCTGCAGAGTGTAAAGCTATTCGAATAGCCGTGTCTACGGTCAGGGACAGTTGGGTGGTGCTGCTTAAACTACATCCAGTTATTTCCGCATAAACCAAGTGTGTGTGAGTGGTGCTAAAAGTGAGTTATTATGAAAGCAACGATATGACCAAGTTTGGTGACTTGGCATATAGGGTGAACCCGGATGGCTCAGCCCTAGAGAGATATATTGATATTTGTAACCTATTTTTCAAAAGTAATTCTTTAACTTGATGCATATTCATGATCATTCCACCATGATGAATTCCACCAAAGATGCATGTTATTGTTATCCTTCAATTTCATTGTTCATGTCATGGGCTGTTTGCGAGTACATTCAAAGTACTCATTGGCTTGCCACTGGTTATGTTATTGACCAGGCATGGAAGGACCAGAGTTTGAAGATGAGTACATCTTTGGAGACGCTCCCTACAAACTAGGAAGCTTCCGAGCCAGAATGCCTGTCGCTGTAGGCTTGATGGCATGGGCACCCGCTTAGCCCCTATGTTTTCCGCTATTAATTTTATCAGTATGATTTGGCCTTAGGCCCAACCTTGTGAACTTGACCATTCGTTCATGTGATGTAATAATTTGGTACTCGGATGTAAGACTCTTATTATTTCTGTATCTATGTGTTCGGTGAGCATTGATCTCTAGGATCACTGAGCACGATCATTCGGAGATATCGACTTGTAAGTCGGGGTCCCCACAAATAGCCACCGTGTTTTCTCATGATGAGAAAATTCGCTACTACTATATTATCAAATTATTTCCATTCTCATTAAAGGTTGATGCCAAAACTTGGTACAACACTCTTTCTCTTGGTTGTGTGCGTAGTCCGAGGGACATGATTTATTACTTATCTGAAAATACTTCCCTGCTCATAAAAACAAGGTCCCTTATAAGAAATGTTTAACTTTGTGCAAATTGAAGAAGAGAGTCTCCCACAAGCTTGGGGCGGCTTTTCCCACTACTTATGCTTTGCGTGATCATCCTCTTAAGAAGAATGAAATACTTGATATATTTTATAATGGTCTAATCAATGCTTCTAGGGACCACCTAGATAGTTGTGTTGGTTGTTTTTTCATGGAACAAACTGTGGAACAAGCTAAGGAATTATTGACTAATATATTGAGGAATAATCCTGAACCGCCGCCTAAACCCACTCCAAATAAGAGGGGTATCTTATTCCTTTGTCCCGAAACTATGCAAGAGGCAAAGAAATGTATGAAGGAAAAATACATTAAAGCTAAAGGTGTTAAGAATTTACCACCTATCGAAGAAATACATGGTCTCAAAACACCACCACAGGTGGTGGAGGTAAATTATTTTTTAAAGTTTGATGAAGGTGACATCCCTTACAATAAACATCCTAGTCAATGCTTATACGAGTTTGATAATTATATTATAAAGCAAGATCATTTCAACTCCTATGTCATGCAACAATTGAAACAAAACTCTGATATGATTGCTCGCTTAAGTGACTTGTTATTTGGAAGCACTGATGATGTAGGATGTGTAGGAAAACATGCTTATATGGTTCAAACCAACTAGATCATGTTGCTAAATCTCAAAGTGAGCTACTTCATGAAATGAATATTAATTTAAATGATCATGATGATAGAGTAATGGCTAGAGGAGGAACAATGACTCAAGATCCACTATATCCAGAAGGTCATCCTAAAAGAACTAAACAAGATTCACAAAGAATTAATATTGATGCACCTAGTCCTTCTAGGAAGAAAAATAAAAAAATGATAGGACCTTGCATACTTTTGGTGAACCTGAAGTAGAAAAACCTTCTGCTAATGCTAATGACATCTCTATGTGTGATGCTGAAACTCATTGTGGTAGTGAGGATTCACATAGTGATAATGAAAACGATAATGACGATGCTCAACCTAACAATGATAAAGAACGAGATAATGATGTTGAGATAGAACCTGTCATTGATCTTGATAACCCACAACCTAAGAATAAACATTATGATAAAAGAATTTTTGTTGCTAGAAAGCATGGCAAAGAAAGAGAGCCATGGAATCAAAAACCCATGCCTTATCCACCCAAACCAACTACCAAAAAGATGACGAAGAATTTGAATGCTTTCCTGAAATGCTTAGGCTAGTCTTTCTGCATACTCGTTTAACGGGTCTTTTAAAATGTCCCCTTATGCTAAGTATATGAAAGACATCATCACTAATAGAAGAAAAATACCTGAAGCTGAAATCTCCACATGCTTGCTAATTACAATTTTAAGGATGGAGTACCTAAAAAACTAGGAGATCCGGGTATACCAACTATACCATGTTCCATCAAAAGAAACTATCTGAAAATTGCTTTATGTGATCTAGGAGGTGGTTTTAGTGTTATGCCTTTCTCTTTATAAAAAACACTTGACTTGAATAAACTCACACCTACTAAAATTTCATTGCAAATGGCTGACAAATCAACTGCCATACCTATTAATATTTGTGAGGATGTACCCGCTGTTGTTGCAAATGTTACTATCTTGACAGACTTTGTTATACTTGATATGCCCGAGGACGACAACATGTCGATTATCCTTGGTAGACATTTCTTATATATACCGCAGGGGCTCTTAATGATTGCAGTAAAATCAAAGTCACTTTTCATGTCAATGGTAAAGAACATACAATGCATTTTTCGAGGAAATAATTCCAAGTGAATGGTGTTAATGTTATTAAAAAATCTTCGACTATCACCAATGTAAGTTTTCAACGACCTCTACCTACTGCCAAAAATAAAATGAGATACTTATTGTTGGGGATATGCACATCCCCATTGAGGTAACTTAGTGTTTTACGAAAATTCTTCGGGTTCATGCTAATTGGAAGTGGTTGTTAATAAGACTTGATGAACCTTGTTAATTAATCATTTTCAAGAGGCATGAGGTTGATGAATTCACTAGGCACAACCTTCTGTACACTTTATTTTTCCCATTATTTTTAGTTAAATACAATAAATGCCATGATTATCCTGTTTTCTGAATTTTCCGTGCAATAAAAAGTGCCCAAAAATAAAAGTTCTCCAATTGACCTGAAATTTTCACATGATTTTTTCTGAATATTTGAGAATATGTGTCACTGAAAACATCACATGATGGTGCCCTAGGTGTGCACTAGGCACCAGGGCGCGCCCCCACCACTAGGCGCGCCCTAGTGAGTAGTGGGCCCCTAGGGGTCCCCTCGCTTATTCCTTTAGCTCAGTTTGTCACTTATCTCTAGAGAGAAAATTCCCCCCCCCCTCTCTCTCTCTCTCTCTCTCTCTCGTGTTCTTTCTCTCAAACCCACGGATTTCGATCTCTTTCCTCGAAACTCCATTTCTGAAACTATTATGGGGGATTGGTCTTCGGTATGTAACTCCCCCACTCCTCCAATTAGTTTTTGCTTTAGTGGTTTATCTTAGAAGTAGTAAGCTACTCTAGGTCCTGCTATAGATGAGCTTGCATGTTGAATTCTTGAATTTCCAAGTAGTTTGAATGCTTGTTTTAGGCTATAGGCATCCTTACGAGTAGTTGCTATCATTCTTGTGAAGTTTTGTAAACTTTATGTCCAAAATTTCAGAAATTCGTTCTTGAAAAATGAACCTCTTCATGAGGAGTTCATCCAAGAAGAATGCGAAGGGGGTTGTTGGTGAATCATGTGCTCGTGGACTAAGCACCCCGCAATTGATGGAGGTCCGGCCGTGCGAATGGACTCACATTCCCCATAGAACAAGTCGGATTCCACCATGAGTTTGTGCAATTCATGGAAAATGCTGGTTTTACCAAGTTCATCGCAGATGAGTGTGACCAATACCATACCCTCTGAAATTCCTTTGTTCAAAATTTCTATTTTCTGAATAGGCATGATCCACCTTCAGTGCGGTTTAATTTATATGCTGAAATCCGCCAAATGCCACTTACTGAATTCTGTGAGACATGTTTAATTCCCTCTCACGGGGAGTTAAGAGAACCTACGCCTGCCGAGTTTGAGGACTTCCTGCTCATTTTAACGGTGGGTGAGGGAAAAGGCGTGTCGAAAGCCACTGCCACTAGCCCGCAGTTTCCTTTGGTGCATTACTTTGCTTTATTTGTCATCAAGTGTTTAACTGCTAGGGAGCAGGGTAGTATACTTAGCACTCCTGACCTTGCCATTGTACACTGAGCTATCCATAATGATCACACCTTTAATTTGGGAGCTATTATTGCTAGTTGTTTACACACTAACAGATCCAAGGCTAAAATCCACGGTGGTATTTATGCTTCTCGCTTAGCGAAACACTTTAACATCCTTTTGTCATAATGATTATCTTTTACCACGAGTTTAACTAGACCACCAGTCTATGGTGGATCACCATTTTATTGATAGTGATGATTCCCTGGATAACGTTTGTTATAACTTGGTTTTTAGTGAGGTTACCCGTGATATTATTTCGTTGCCTGCACCTTCCTTGTTTGATTCTATTGCCAGGAAGGGACACATGATAATGCCTGAGGACATTATTGCCTACCGGAACGCCTAGACAGCGGCTGAGCAGGATCCCAAGGAGTAGGACTCTCTGGTACCGCCTCCCAAACACTTCTACATGATGCCGGATGGCTACTACATGTGGTGATTACCAGGCTAGGCCGAAAGCCTAATCTTGGAGGAGTACGTGTTTCCACCAACTTTACATTTATGCTCACTTATTATAGTTATCGGTGTTCACACTCTTGTGTTATATTATCTATGTTAGATTTATTTTCTTGCTTTCTTCTTGTGTGTTTGAAAAACTTGCAGAAAACCCAAAAAGTTTTCTCATTTCTTGTTTTGCTTGTTGGGAGCTTTCCTGTGTAAATAATTTTTCTCGTATTTATTTTTCCTTCTTTAATTTGCTTACTTCTAGAAAAACAAAAACTCAAAAAAATAGTGTGTTTCTCTGAATTTCTTTCCCTTTATTGAGTTGTACCCAAGGGGAAGACCACGATGAAAGTGTTGAGTGGCTCTCATATGCATATTTATTGATCTAATAAAGAGCCCATACTACTTTGTCTTTTCCTTTTGAATAAAATGTTGCAGATTCGAGCTTAGTTCATGACACTCTTGTACTATTATTATTTCCATATATTTCAGTCGTGCAAGTGAAAGGAAATAATGACGACACTTGATGACGTGACTTTGGGAGAGAGAAGCGGATATGAACTCAACTTATTTTTATTTTTGTAAATATGTTTAGACCAGTATCCATGATTTATCATATTATGATTAAACATGTTTACAATGATAATTAGAGATTATAGTTGTTCATGCCATGATTAAGTAGCTAGGAGTGGATAATGATTTATCTTCTATGCCAACATGCATTAAAATGGTTGTGATGTAGTATGATCATATGGTATCCTCCTGTTAATGTTCGAGTGGCTTAACTTGGCACATGTTCACACATGTAGTTGAATCAAAACCAACATAGCCTCCATGATATTTATATTCATGGTGTTTATATCCTACTGATGCTAGTATACAACGATACTTATTCATAAAGCATGTTCATGACCGTCTTCGCTCTCTAGCTAGCCGCTTCCCAACCTATTTGCTAGCCTTTGCCTGTACTAAGCGGGGATACTGATTGTGCATTAAAATCCTTGAAACAAAGTTATTCTAGATGGGTCCACAATATCTACTTATACGCGGTATTACCCTGCCGTTCCAAGTAAACTTGCATGTGCCACCTCTAATATTTCAAATGAGCTTCTGTTTTGTGTGCGTGGACCTATCATCGAGCGACAGGTGGTGGATAGTATCTTCGATGCTAAGCAGGTTATTCTCATAATGAGAATTTATTCATTCGTTCTTGCACGAGAGGGGCTGGTAAAAAGGGACTCTCAATCCCGAAATCATAAATCACAAATAACTAAACAAAACTCCCCTTGGACTGTTGTTGGTATGGACGGCATCCATGTATTCGGCCAGCCGTGGAGTGAGTAAGACTTTACTTTTACCGCTTGAGAACCATCACTATTTTTTTTGCATGGAAGATACCAAAAGCTCTTGGTCGTAATGTTGATAGGAAAGGTGTACCTCCCAAAATAATTATCTCTCATTTTCGCTATGAGCTCTGGCACCACTGCAAATCCCTGCTTCCCGCTGTGAAGGGATTTTCTATTAACTTTCATGTTATTTTATTTTTGCTTGCTAGTTGATTATGCCATTTATATGCACTAATATAGTTTCTAATGGTTATTGCCGATATGATTAGTCATGATTTATGCTAAAAACCTCGGTGCTCCCTAAGCATGTATATGTAAACAAGAACAAAAGAGTTCATAATTTTTTTTATTTTTCACTTTTAGTTTGTCAACTGAATTTCTTGAGGACAAGAAATGGGTTAAGCATGGGGGAGTTGATACGTCTCCATCATATCTACTTTTCGTAATGCTTTTGCTCTTGTTTTGGACTCTAATTTGCATGATTTGAATGAAACTAACACGGTGTGACGTTGTTTTCAGCAGAACTACCATGGTGTTGTTTTTGTTTAGAAATAAAAGTTCTCGGAATGGAACAAAACTTTTTGGAGATTTTTTATGGGATAAAAGAAAAATACTGGAACCAAGAACCACCGGAGGGGAGGCCCTAGGAGCCCACTAGGCACCACGGCTCGCCACCCCCTAGCGCGGCCTGGTGGCTATTGGGGACCATGGGTTTCGGCTGACACTAACTCTAGCACTCTAAGATCCTATTTTCAGAGAAAAATAGGGGAGGAAGTTTCATTGCGTTTCACGATACAGAGCCGCCGCCACCTCTTGTTCTTCTTTGGGAGCCAAATCTGCAGTCCGTTTGGGGCTCCGGAGAGGGGAATGTTCGGTCTTCGTCATCACCAACCCTCCTTCTTTGCCAATTCCATGATGCTGTCCACCTGGATTGAATAACCCCTTCGTAGGCTTGCTGGTCGGTGAGGAGCTGGATGATATTCATCATGTAATCGAGTTAGTTTTGTTAGGGCTTGATCCCTAGTATCCACTATCTTTGGAGATTGATGTTGCTATGACTTTGCTATGCCTAATTCTTGTCACTAGGGCCCTAGTGCCATGACTTCAGATCTGAACGATTTATGTTTTAACCATTATATCTATGTTCTAGATCCAATCCTGCAAGTCATATGCACCTACTACGTGTTAGGATCCACATACCCCTAAGTGACAATAATTGGGAATCTTTCCGGTGATTACCGTAGTATGAGGAGTTCATGTATTCACTATGTGTTAATGCTTTGTTCCAGTTCTCTATTAAAAGGAGGCCTTAATATCCCTTAGTTTCCTTATGGACCCCGCTGCCAAGGAAGGGTAGGACAAAAGATGCCATGCAAGTTCTTTTCCATAAGCACGTATGACTATTTACGGAATACATGCCTACAATATATCGATGAACAGAAGCTAGTTCTGTGTCGCCCTATGTTATGACTGATACATGATGAATATCATCCAGCAATATTACTGATCCAGTGCTTAGGAGTTTTCCACATATTGTTCTTGCTAAGTTACTATTGTTGCTACTGCTGTTACAACTGCTATCGCTGTTACTGTTACTGATGCTACTATTACCCCTGCTATCAAAACTATCATATTACTTTTCTACAGATCACTGTGCTGCCGATACTAAATCTCCAAGTGTGGTTGAATTCATAACTCAGTTGCTAATACCTGCAAATTTACTTTGGCTACCCTTGTGTCGAATCTATAAATTTGGGTTGAATACTCTACTCTCAAAAACTATTATGATCCCATATACTCGTGGGTTATCAGATGTGAACGATGCGATGATGAATGTGATAACCAGATAAATCACATGGCAAAAATCAAGGCCAAGTTTGGTGCTCTCAAGGTGCAACAAGAACTCAAGGCCAAGGCTATTCGACCCCGAGCATGCTTCACGATGACCAAGCTACAAGATGGCGAGAGTGAGGATGGTACCACCAATATGTCTAAGCCCGACGAGATCCATGACGATATTCCCAAGTTCCACTTCACTGCCATCCCTCATACCATGGCTCTTTTTGAAGATGACAAGACGACGACGACTATGGGGCCACTCAAGGAACATGCTTTGGAGGCGAGCGACAAGGTGGCAAGCAAGGATGATGCTTCCATCTTTGGAGGTGAGAGTGAGATGATCAAGTATGGGATATTCCCTTAGGTCATGGAGGAGAGTTGTGATGTGCCATCTTCGGCCTTCATCCACGACGACGGTGACGAGATGGTTGTGCATGTGATTTTCCCTTAGACCATGGCGGCATTTGGAGATGAGTTGAGCAACATATGCCACCATATTAAGAGTGAGAGTGGCGTCACCACTAGCCCCATATATGATGACTTTCTCCAATTCCCATGCGAGTGAGATGAGTGACTCCACCATATGCGAGTTTGAGTGCACCTACCTTGAGGGAGCGTGTGAGCCACTACATTGAGAGAATGAGGTAGTTGACATCGCAAGTGAGGCCATTTCGATTTCTAACAACTTAGCCTTTTCCTCTATTGTGTCTTCTCCTGTGGTGCTAGGTCCCATTTACAATGATGCACCGACCCTTGATGACTTCGCCTTTCCTTGGGACAGGACGATGGCCATGGTGGAATATGATGCACCCCCACATGGTTCCATCATGATGAAGATGACCACAAGTTGTTCTATGCGACCTCACCTACACCACATGTGTGGAATGAATATGTAACATAGGTGAAGGTGATTCTCGTGTTCCACTAGTGGAAATTGATTGCTTGCATGATCTCGTGTAACACCCAAGATGCGATCCTATCCTTATTTTGGCGCGAGGGCCTCGACAGGGATAGAAGCGCATCTCGTCGTTTTGCAAGAATGGATATCGTTACAAGTACATGTATTGAAAAGATGAGTATATGGAATTGGCTTACACTCACCACAAGCTACATCAGAGTCACATCAATGCAACAATTTACAATCACCATGAAGAAGAGCAGGGTTCGACTAGGGATGAAAACAAACAATAAAAGAATGACGTCCATGCTTGCTATGCCAGGCTGCCGGCCTGGAACCCATCCTAGATCTATGAAGAAGAAGAAACTCCAAATAGAACAATCATCGCGCTCACGTGAAAGTAACTCCTTACGTGCACCTACAACTGATGTTGTAGTAATTTGTGAGACACAGGGACTCAACAATCTCATTTCCAAAGGTATCAAGACTAGCACAACTTAATGGGTGAGGTAAGGTTAAGTGGTGAGGCTGCAGAAAGAAACTAAGCATTATTCGATCGCTAACTTACGAGTACAAGAATAAAAGAGGGGGATGATCTACGCATAGCGGCCATGAACTACTGATGATCAAATGAATGATCCTGAACACCTACTTACGTCAGACATAACCCCACTGTATTCTCGATCGGAGAAGGAGCTCACGAAAGAGACAATCACGGTTACGCACTCAGTTGGCATATTTTAATTAAACTTACTTCAAGTTATCTAGAACCGGATGTTAAACAAAGTTTCCACGTTGCCGCATAACCGCGGGCACGGCTTTCCGAAAAATTTAACCCTGCAGGGGTGCTCCAACTAGTCCATCACAAACTACCACACCCAGCGACAGAATGACCTCGATCAGGGAAACCTGTGATCTCCTTGGGTTCCTATTGGAAAACCTGAACCTCGAGATAACCCAAAGCATCCTCAGAATCCCTCGCACAAGACGCTCGAGAAAGGTAAAACAAGTCCAGCAAGGCCGCCCGACATGTCGATGATCCCGATAGGAGCCGTGTATCTCGTTCTCAGGACACAACGGATGAGCAATACGTGCGGTGGCCAGATAAACATCCCCCGAGTTGCCCCGGGTGGCCCCGCAAGTAGCTCTGTTTTGGACCAGCACCAGCAGCACTGGCCCTCCCTGTATTATGTTGAATTACTCCCCGGGTTCATGATGCCCTATGTTTTTCCGTATTAACAGAATTATAATGTTGGGCAAATATAGTACTAATGTTGGGCCTTTCCAGACGAGCTTTGTCCCAAAACGAGAATCTAGGGGGTCCCCATAACAAACCCAAGCATGCTATTAGCTGTCAATTATAGAACATAACACCGGTAGCTGAAACTAAGGCGACAAAGGTGGAACAAAACACCAGGGTAGAAAGGCCGAGCCTTCCACCTTTTACCAAGTATATAGGTGCATTAATTTAAATAGCATTAATATATTGATATAACAAGGAATCCATGTTTTCACATGGAAGCAACTGCACGAGCAACTAGCAACGCTATCCAATGGTTAAGCAAGCGGTAACATAGCCAATCAGTGGTTTGCTAGGTTGTAGATAGGTTCAAGGTTTTCATGGCAATGTTGGGAGGGTGATATTTAACAGGTGGTAGGGAGCAAGACATAACGATAAAAAAGAAACAACTAGCATGGCAATGATAGTAATGGTATCTAGGGAAATGATCATCTTGCCTGAGATCCTGCTTGGAAGAAGAACGACTCCATGAAGCAGACGAGCCGACGTAGTCGAACGGATCCTCACATTCCGACATGCTTGCGGAACTCTATCGAGACAAAGAAAATCGGAAAATAATCAACACACGATGTTCACCATGACACATGCATGACATGATGTAATTCACATATGATGCATGATCAGTTTCAAATATGCAAGGCACGGCATGGCAATTCACAACACTCAAACGCTACACATTAAGTGTAGCTCAATATGCAACTCGTTGCATATTGACAGAACTCCACATTTAATTATTTACTTCATTCCCATTTATTTACACGGAAATATCAAATGTTGTTAAACATGGCAAGGGGTGAAGCACGAATAATCTACCTATCTAGTCATTTTAAATGAGACCGGAAACGACATATAACATCTCCGAACTGACCCCACACATTAAATTCTAATTTTTTCCAGATTTTTCCTAATCACTTTTTATGTTTGTTACAGGGCAAAACAAAGTGGTTCACGTGATTTTACTCATCGTTCTAGTACATTTACATATATGGCTCATCTCCAACTGAGCTACGGAGCACTAGCTACAAATTAAACCGTTATAGCACAACACGACATGCAAAACGAGGCAAACAGATCCACCTATTCTCATGCTTCATGATTATGCGACTTTCTCATGTGATGATTTACCCATTTATGATGAGTTTGACGATTCTCATGCAGAGTCTATTAGTTGTGATGCCACGTTGCATAGGATATCTTGTGATAACTCAATAGGCCACATTATTTCTGATAATTCGCTTAACTCTTCACATGCTATGCATGATATCACCCATATTGCATCTTCGCAATTTCATCATAGTAACTATGCGTATGCCATTAAAATAAACCCAATTTGCACATATGGCATAGATGACAAGCCCATGGTTATTGGCATTTGCTTTTCTTGGGATAATATTTCCTTGCTCCCTTTGCATCATTTGGGCAATTGTTCACACATGCCATGCCATGAACACCATGTTTTGTAAATGCATTCTTTTGGATGTTGTCAATATTCTCCATATTATGCTACCGTATTGGACATGAGTTGACTCCCATAGTTTCCTCATACATATTAGGAGATTTTGCTCCATCATACACATTGCATGACCGCAATAATTGTTTGCACCATATGCTCCCCATGAATAAAAATTCTATTGATGTGACATACACTTGTATGCTAAATTTATGTCCCCGTTGTGTTATACATAACAACTATTCCTTCATGATGGATGACATGTTCATATACCATGTGAGAGTTCGACAAAAGATGTGTCTAGAGGGAGGGTGAATAGACTACTTGTCAAGATATTTTTTTTGCCTTTTCCCAATTTTACTTGAGAGGCAACAACGATAGTTATAACAAGTCTAGGTCACCCTACGCATGCAGTTCTGAGAGTATAGCAGTGGAAAGTAAAACATGCAAGTGTAATGTACAGGAGTAAGGTAGGGAGATCAAACGCATGAGGTTGAGAAGGCGATTTTTGGCATGGTTCCGATAGGTGGCGCTATCGTACGCCCATGTTAGTGGAGATTTCAACCCACGGAGGGTAACGGCTGCAAGAGTTCATGGAGGGCTCCACCCTCGGAGGGTCCACAAAGAAGCGGCCTTGTCTAACCCACCACGGCTTCCGTCCACGGAGGACTAGCGTTACTCATGGTAGATCTTCACGAAGTAGGCGATCTCCTTTCCCTTACAAACATCTTGGTTCAACTCCACAACACGAAGTTGGAGGCTCCCCAGTGACACCTAACCAATCTAGGAGGCACAACCCTCCAAAAGGTAATAGATGCGGTAGATCAATGAACTCCTTGCTATTGTGCTTCTAAAGATAGTCTCCTCAACACAAATCACTCTCTTAGAGAATATGCATGGTTAGGAGGAGTTGATTTGGTGGGAAGCAATTTGGGGAGGCTAGAGATCAAGTTTCAAATGATTGGATTGCAATATCTTGGTCTCAACACATGAGTAGGTGGTTCTCTCTCAGAAAATGGATCTAGAAATGAAGTGTGTGTTCTCAGTACTTCTCCCACGAATGAGAGGTGGGTGAAGGGGTATATATAGGCAGCAGTCAAAATCCAACCGTTACACACCAAAGAGCAAACTCGGTGACACCGAAGTTTGGAACTCGGTGGTACCGACTAGCACCAAAGGTGTGAACTTTTGAATCTCGGTGAGACTGATATATACAACTTGGTGGCACCGAAAAGATGACTAATGGTCAGATGGCCAAACTCGGTGGCACCGATTCTCAAACTCAGAAATTCTGATTTTGTGTATCTTGGCAACAGAATGTTGGTCACCCAAACTCGGTAGCACCGATGCAATTTCGGTTGCACCGATTTGGTGGGAATGGCTAGGGTTTTGTATGAGTTTCAAACTCTATGGGTCCGATGTGGAAATGTTGGTGATACCGAATTTGTGAATGTGGAACTTGAGAGAGTGGAAATGTGGGAAAAATGACTAAGTGTTTTGGTGGCTAACTTTGAGCATTTGAGCAATTAGTTCATTTTACTACCTCACCCCCTTTTAATAGTATTGGATTTCCTATGGACTCAAAAGTGATTTCTCACAAATATAAAGTGAAGAGTCTTCTAGCTTGAAGCTTGAGCCTATATTATTCCTTTCTTGCATCAAGGGGTATCTCCACATAAACCTTAAGCCATAGCTCTCCATGGTCTAATCCTGAAATATCTAGGTAAAAGTGTTAGTCCAAGAGACAATGTATGTTGTCATGAATAATCAAATCACCAAGGGAGCATATGTGCTTTCACCATGCCTCAAATTTATTTGAGAATTGTTTACCTTGTGCTAACTCTCACGTGCACATACACATCATGATTTATGATGTGTACATTTACCACACACGCACTTTGTTTTGTGTGCCTCCTTGTTGTGTAGATACCCATGATTTGTCTTCAACCTCGCAAGCGCATGAGTTGATGCGAAGATCTCTAGATAGCAACAAAGACTTGTGCCACCATGAAGTTCTTACCCTCCACCCACCCTCTTTCTACAAATACTACACGCATTTCTTCTACATGGCCCTCACATGGCTATGGCGTTTTGCACATTACACTTATTATGCCTATATTTGCTATGTTCACTTTGCATGATATGCCCTTGCCATGCATTTGCGACACACATGACACTTGATTCTCTTATTTGTATGTGTATTCACAAGCTTGGTGGATATATTACTTGTTATTGTCATGTTTTCTTTGTGCCCCATGCCTATGATGATACTTTGATATTGCTTTGTGTTCGTGCTTGTGATATGTCATGTGCATTTCATATGCCTACTATTTGCTCACATGACATGATTTCCACGATTCCATCTAGTATGTTGCATCTTCGCACTACTAGTTTGCACGTCATGATTACTATGCTTGCTTATGTTGCATCACCGATGATTAATACTTGCTACTTTCATCCGGTTGATGACAAACATTGCCATGCTTTGTACGTAATTTCTATTTCTTATGTCCATATGTCTCCATGTGTGACTCTTTCATGCTAGATTTGTCATTTATTGAGTGCAATAATGCCTTTAATGTTGCTAATGAGATTGCCCCGATAGCTTTCTCACTTATTATGCCTATCTTTCATGTGAAGCATGCTTGTCTTCCTTCTTTATACCATGTGCCTAGTGCCAGGCGTATTGCCATTGTTGCACCCTATCATTCACGCACTTGTGATGCTAATGGTTATGTGCAGGAGAAGAGAACCATCATTATGGATGATGTGTTTGTCTACCATGCACATAAATTCTTTGTTTTGTTTTGTGTATGTATATGATACTTTGACTACATGTCAAGTTCCACTTCATGTGAGTTCATCATTCGAACTCTTGAGAGCGAGCCACGCTTGTACTTCACACTTGCTTGTGATTCGGCTTTGTGAAGAATGCACAAGGACACACTTTTGAAGTGACAACCTTCTTGAGCATGGATATTGTGGATCATCCTACTTGTGTTGCTTGTACCATGGCATATATTTGTCATCTTGGACCACTTACTTGCACACATGTTAGTGATATTGCATTGTGATGCCTCATGATATATATGCCTTCTGTGTTGCATTCAACTTGTGGATTACTTGCTCCTATCATATGCTTGGTTGAAACAATGCCATTGCTTCACATTTGCCACGTCCCATTGATACATCTCCAATGTATCTATAATTTTTGATTGTTCCATGCTACTATATTATCATTCTAGGATACTTTTTTGGTATTTATACACAAATTTATATTATTTTTGAGCATTAACCTATTTACCTAATGTCCGGCGCCAGTTGTTGTTTTCTGCGTGTTTTTTGCTTTTCAGGTATACAGTACCAAACGAAGTCCAATTGCCACGAAACTTTTTGGTTATTTTTTCTAGACCAAAAGAAGACCTGGAAGCTTCAATAGGAGGCCATAAGCCACACGAGAGGAGCACCACACAACAGGACATGCCCAGGGGGGTCGATGCGCCCTGTTGCCTCATGCCCCCTCGTCTACCTCCTAACATACCTCTTCATCCTATGAATCACCCCGAAACACCTTTTTCATTGCCACAAAGTCTCTGTTCCACCGTGAGGCCATCTAGAGCCCTTTTCCGGTGCCATGTCGGAGGAGGAATCGACCACGGCGGACCTCTACATCAACCTTGCTGCTCCCATGGTGATGTGCTAGTAGTTCACCACGGACCTACGGGTCCGTAGTAAGTACCTAGATGGCTACCTCTCTTTCTCTTGATATTCAATACAATGATCATTGCATCTTCACATTGATCTATTAGATGTAACTCTTTTGTCCCGTGCGTTTATTGGGATCTGATGAATTATGGGTTTATATTTCGATTATTCTTGATAATATTTGAGGTTTCTCTGAATTCTAAATATAACTCTTATGTGCATGAGTATCATATTTTTGTAAATATCTCTGATCTATTGATTTGATTTTGCCAAGTGGATTGATCCTTCTTTAGTGAGAGAGGTGCGTTGTAGTGGGTTCAATCTGACGGATTTCTATATCCCAGTCACAAAGTAGGGGACTAGATTCGTATTTGTATCGTTGACACTAAGGATAAAACAATGGAGTTAATTCATATTAACTGAGTTATCTTTGTCTACATCATGCCATCATTCTCCAAGTATTACTCTGTTTTACTTAATACTCCAGATGCATGTTAGATAGCGGTCGATGGGTGGAGTAATACTAATAGGTGAAGGCAGGAGTCGGTATATTTTCATATGGACATGATGCCTATATACACATGATCATTGCTGTGGATATCTCATAACTATCCGCTTTTCTATCAGTTGCCCAATAGTAATTTGTCTACCCGCCATATGCTTTCTTTCACGAAAGATGCCACTACGAAACACTACGGCCCCCAGGTCTATTCACTTATATATTGACAAACATTATAATTTCCTCGCTGCCTTTAATTACTTGTTATTTACTTTTCACTTTGCAACTTTCAACCACACTACTTACTTGCTTGCAAATAGGAAAACAAGGGGATTGACAACCCTATTGCCCGCATTGTGTGCAAGTGTTTGTTTCTATTGTGTGCAGTTGCTGAAGACGAGGGTTAGTTGATAATCTTATTGGTTTGATAAACCTTTTTCCTCTACTAAGGGAAATACTTACCTATATTGTGCTGCATCACCCGTTTCTCTTCACAGAAAACCCAACGCACATCACAAGTATCAGGAAGGATTTTTGGCGCTGTTACTGGGGAGTACCATCAACCTACTATCAAGCCACTTCACATAAATTATCATTCACTTGCTCTAGTTTTTATTTGATGTTATATTTTGCTTTCTCCATAAAAATCAAAAATAGAAAAATATTTATCTTTGCTTGTTGCTAGTTTACTCCTTTACTTGCTTTACTTGCTAGTTTGCTTGTCGTGCTTGTTACTTTGCTTGCTCAGTCACCATGTCTCAAGAAACTACTAAGTTGTGTGACTTATAAAATACTACTAATAATGAATTTATTACTACTCCTATACCACCCGCCACTAGTGAAGGGGCTTATGATATAAATGCTGCATTGCTGAATCTTGTCATGAAAGAACAATTTTCGGGAAGTCCTAATGAGGATCCCGCTGCTCATCTCAATATCTTTGTTGAATTTTGTGATATGCAAAAGAAAAAGGGCATGGATAATGATATTGTGAAATTAAAGTTATTTCCTTTTTTGCTAAG
The DNA here is from genome assembly GCF_904849725.1 of Hordeum vulgare subsp. vulgare. NCBI lineage: Eukaryota > Viridiplantae > Streptophyta > Magnoliopsida > Poales > Poaceae > Hordeum > Hordeum vulgare. The sequence goes on along the minus strand of NC_058524.1, from coordinate 344,402,587 downwards.
AGATAAAGCTAAATCTTGGTTCTCAACTTTACCACATAATAATATTGGAACATGGGATAAGTGTAAAGATGCTTATATTACAAAGTATATATGCCTCCTGCTAAGATCACGTCCCTTAGAAATCAAATAATGAATTTTAAACACCATGATCATGAACATGTTGCACAAGCTTGAGACAGGATGTAATCGAGGATAACAAATGGTTTAAACTTGTGGATGATTATCCAAAACTTCTATGCTTGACTAAACTTTGTATCTAGAAATCTTCTACATTCTACCGCATGTGGTAACTTCATGGAGGTGACCTTAGGAGAGTCCACCAAACTTCTGGATAACATCATGACCAACTACTTCTAATGGCATACCGAAAGAGCTCCAACTAGTAAGAAGGTAAACTCTGTTGAGGAAATCGCTGCTTTGAGTGAGAAAGCTGATGCTCTTATGAATTACATTGCTAATAAAAGTTCTCATGTTGATCCTAATGACATGCCATTTTATAAATTGATTGAGAAAAATGACAATGCCATTGATGTGAATTTTATTTTGCAAAATAATTTTAACAACAATGCATATAGGGGTAATTTCAATGTTAGGCCATATCCCCGTAATTCCTCCAATGGCTATGGAAATTCTTATGGTATTTCATATGGAAATCCTTCTACCAATAATAATAAGTTCTATTCTTATATTGAAAACACGATTTAATAATTCATTAATTCTCAAAAAGTTTTCAACACTATGGTACAGGAAAAGTTGCATAAGATCGATGATTTGGCTAGGAACATGGATAGTATTGCTCTTGATGTAGAAACTCTTAAAGGTAAAAATTTGCCACCAAAGCATGAATTTAATGATATTATTAAATATATAAAAATATATATGAATTAAAGTAGGGAGAGGACCGCTAAGTTAAAGGCTAAGCAGGAATTCCTAGAAAAAGCTCTTCCACGTGGGTATTTACCGGAATCATGATGAAGATCTTAACATGCTTGGTACTTCTCCTACTAAAACTTTGTTTACTTATCTGAATAAGAATGATAATGGTACCGGATATGATTCAACTCTAGTTACGAAGCATCCCAATTGCTTGGAGGGTGATGATTGTATCGCTAAAACTAAAAGGTAGGTTTGGAGAGGTCAAAACTTTAACTAGTGATGTGCCCACTATCTTGGATCACAAGGAATTTAATTATGATAAATGCTCTTTGATTGACTGTATTTCCTTGTTGCAATCCATTATTAGCTCACCCAATGCTTATGCACAAAATAAAGCTTTTACTCAACATATAGTGGAAGCTATGGTAAAAGCCTACGATGAAAAACTTGAGCTAGAAGTCTCTATTCCTAAAAAGTTGTATGATAAATGGGAACCTAATATAAAAATTAAGATCAAATAATATGAATACAATGGCTTGTGTGATTTAGGTTCTAGTGTTTCAACTATACCTAAGTCTTTATCTGATGTTCTTGCTCTCACTAATATTCACGAGTGTTCCCTTAATCTACATCTTGCGGATTCTACTATCAAGAAAACTTTCGGAAGAATAAATGTTGTTCTCATAATTGCTAATAGAAACTATGTACATGTATATTTCGTAGTTCTTGATACTGATTGCAAGCCATCTTGTCCAATAATACTTGGGATGCCTTTTCTACGAACTATAGGTGCCTTAATTGATATAAAGAGGGAAATATACAGTTCCAATTCCCATTCAGGAAAGGGTTGGAAAACTTCCCTAGAAATATAATGAAACCACCTTATGTATCTATCATGAGGGCTACTTATAGGTGGAGTGTCAAAGATGACAACACTTGAACCGTTGTATCATGCCTAGCTAGGGGCATAAAACAATAACGCTAGTTGGGAGGCAACCCAATAGTTATCTTTATACTTTTGATTTTTTACTTTCTGGTTGTGTGTCATGAAATGATTGTTTCCTATTTAATAATTATTTTTTTGTGTTTAAATTAGTGTTTGTGCCAAGTAAAGCCTTTGGAATGGCTTGGATAATAGTAGGATTGATCAAGTGCAAAAACATAAACTTTAGTGTCTAGTGCATAATTTCTCTGATTTCACTGGAACATCTTTTTGATATGAAATTTCTACACAGTATCTCTATAAAAAATCCCAGTTCTTCCTAATTGTTCAGAATTTTTGGAGTTACATAAGTGTGGTAATTAACTATATCATCAGAGAGTGTTCTGTTTTAGATAGATTCTGTTTTCTGCATGCACAATTTGCTTGTTTTGATGATGCTATGGATTATACCAGGGTTATAAGTCAGGGAAAAATTATAATACAGTACCTCATGCAATAATAAAATAGGAATCAATTTTACTTATGGATCTCACAAAGTTTCTATTGAGTTTTATGTACTCACGTTTTCAAGTTCTGGGTGTTATATCAATTTTTAGCCTTTCTTAACAAATTAGGATTAGCAACATAAAGGTTCTCTAAAATGACACTAGGTGAGCAACCTATATGATGCTACTAACAAAGGGTAAAGAAGCAAGTAAGAGATACTCCACAACAACAACAAATACAAAGTAAAGGTAAGAGATAACCACAAGTGGAACCGATGAAGACGAGGATGTGTTACCGAAGTTCATTCCCTTTGACAGGAAGTACGTCTCTGTTGGAGCGGTGTGGAGGCACAATGCTCCCCAATAAGCCACTAGGGCCACCGTATTCTCCTCACACCCTCGCACAATGCAAGGTGTTGTGATTCCACTATAGGTGTCCTTGAAGGCGGCGGCCGAACCTTTACAAACAAGGTTGGGGCAATCTCCACACAATGTTTGGAGGCTCCCAACAAGACCACGGAGCTTCACCGCAATGGAATGTGGCTCCGAGGTGACCTCAACCGTCTAGGGTGCTCAAACACACAAGAGTAACAAGATCCGCAAGGGATTAGTGGGGGGAATCAAATATCCTTTGGTGGAAGTGTAGATCAAAGCCTTCTCAAGCAATCCCTAGAATATCAACAAGTTTGATTGGCTAGGGAGAGAGATCGGGCGAAAATGAGCTTGTGGAGCAACAATGGAGCTTAGAGAGTGTTCTCTCTGTGGTTGGTTGTTGGTATGCTCCCCAAACCTTTCCAACACAGACCCCCTCTTAATAAGAAGACTTTCCTACGACTCAAGACTAAGAAGAGAAACGTAGAAGACAGTCCGTCTTCGAGAACTTCCGAGGGGGCGTCGAGTCATCTTGTGCCTAGAAGAGAATAGTCTGAAATGCTCAAAACACAAGATTAGTCCGCACAACAATTGTCATCAATCACTAAAACCACTTAGGAGAAATATGCCCTAACAACCTCCCCCTTTTTGGTGGATTGATGACAATTTTGGATTTGCACATAACGATATAGATAGGCATATGCAAACTCCAAAGTTTACACAACTAGAGACTAGTTTCCTCTGGGTATGTGCATACCAACAACCAACCACAGAGAGAACACTCCCCCTAGATTATATAGACCAAGCCATCCTCGCTACATATGTAAAAGTAGATGCGAACGGGACAGAACGAGGTCATCAGTCTTCGGTCTCCTCCTCAACATACTCCTCATCTGAGTCATCGTCGGTGTCCTCCTCAGATGCAGTCCACTAAAACTGGTGCTTCGCCATCCATTCAGCCTCCGGGGTGATCTCGCGCTCAGAACCGCTGGAGAAGGGAGATCAAACTTCCTCATTATTAATTTGTCAGGCTGGCGACTCTCTTTCTGAGCAACATGGTTCTTGCACTAGCCCTTGGCCTGCATGCGGAACAAGGTCTTCATCCTGTCGGTGAGCCGTGTGGCCCATGATGGTTCCGCACTGGCAGGCATATGAGAACCCTCACCTTGTCGGTGAGCCTCCGGAGGGGCCTCATCTTCAGCATCAACCACATCCTCATCAGAATCCCTCATGGCAGCAGGATGAGAGGAGGTGTTAGCCCATTTGTCCTTCTGGCGCTGTTTGATGGACTCATGGCGAATCCAATTAGGAGCAAGAAACTCAACACTGGGAAAAGTCTTGGCCCAAGTGGTCTTGATGAAGAAAAACAGGTAAGAACCGTAGATTGGGACCTTACGGTTGATAACTGCGGAGTATAGCTCATTCCACATGACATGAGAGACATCAAGGGGTTGACAAGGATGAGTCTTCCCCTTCTGACACATGAGTAGCATATCTACCAGGTAAGTGTGAACTTGGTCCTTGTTGCCAACTGTGGGAAACAGAGAGTTGCGAAATATGCGGTGCATCACATCCAGAAAGTGATTCATGACATAAGAGACCTCACCACCTGGGTTGTGCTTCACAATGTAGTAAGGGAGCAGCTTCTCCTTGGCAGTAACCTGAGGCTTGGCATGGGGGCGCAAGCCAACAGCATTTTGTAGGCCCTCATCCCTAACTTGAAGGAGATCCATGAAATCCTTCCATGTAGCAGTCAGCTGCTCTCCATTGGTCCGCCAGGTCATGGTACGAGCATCATTGTGGTGAAAGTGAACTGTGGCAAAGAAGTGAGCCACTATCTCATAGTCAAAATCCAGCTGAAAAGTGATGAGATCCTCAATCTGAAGTTGGTCCACCAGAGAGAGGGCCTCCCCAAAGTAAGACAGGTCTTTCTTCAAGTGAGCAATATCAATCCATTGAACCCGAACATATAGATTATTCTTTGACTTGAGAACATCTTCATAAATCTGGAAGTGGTCGCGATTCCAAAACATGTCACCTCCAGGGAATGTTTCCCTATTGCTGTCATAGGGATTGAGCTTGCGACGGCGTTGAAACTCAACCAGCGGCATGGAGTTCCAGTTGACTGTGTTCTTCTTCTGAGCAGGCTTCTTGAAACTGCGCTTGGGTGCATTGGACCCTTCAAAGGGTTCGGAGGAGGGATGCTTGGAGCTGGCACTACGAGGCGGGTTCGAACGCCGGGAACCAACACCTGGGACACGCAAAAGGCACACAAAACACGAAAGACAAGGAAAACAAGTCAAGGCAAAGATCAAGAAGGACCGGAAAACCCAAAGAAAAATGGAGTGAAGTGTGTGCAAAGAGGGGAGAGGTAGTACCGCAGATGGAGCGGTAGTACCGCTGCTGGAGCGGTAGTAAATTTTACTACCGCTCTATAAGCGGTAGTACCGCTCCACAAGCGGTAGTACCGCGCCTCGAGGGGCGGTAGTACCGCACGGGAAGCATAATCCCAGATCTAACATGTTTTTGAACAAGAAAACTTTGAACTAAGACCTAAAACCTCAGATCGGGAACCCTTTGCTCTCCTAGACACACAAACCCCATATGCCAAGAGACCACACTAACCAAGACTGCCACTAAATCCCAATCACGTGAAGAAACGGTGCCATGAGTGACCGGAACAGAGATATGCCCCTAACCCTAGATTGAATTAACAAGATAGCAAAAGAACGCGGACGAGGGGCTGTACCGGGGTCCATGGCATGTGGGGAAGAATCCCACCGGTCAGAATCGAAGGACGACGGCCGGATATGGAGATCCGGCAATCCCTTTGGGCAGTTCTTGGATAGAGGAGAGAGAGAAAGAGAGATGAACTCGGGGCTGGGGGAAACAAAAAGGCCTCCCCAGCCCTTTAAATAGCCCCTAGGTCGAGGCGGCGCGGTACTACCCCTGTCATCGCGGTAGTACCGCTTCCCTAGGGGTAGTACCGCTCCCTCAGCAGTAGTAAAAAATTACTACCGTGTTGGGGGCAGTAGTACCGCTTGGTAAGCGGTAGTACCGCTCCCCCAGCGGTAGTTAAATTTTACTACCGTGCTGGGGGCGGTAGTACCGTGCACTAAGTCACAAATCAGCCAAAAATTTAGCTCTCTACTCGTCAGGTGGTAGCAGGATCTTGATCAAAGCAAGAGAATGAAAACACGAGAACAAAGAAGGACCACAGAAAGAAGAGAAGCAACACCGAATCTCCAATGGAGAGGTCGGTGGCCGAAGCCACCTATGTTTGAGAGAAATGGTATGACACCGCAAAGAATTATCCTTGGGTTCATGACCATAGCTCGTCTTTGAAGCACAAGTGCAATTTAATTATGGCCAAAGTGAAAGACTTGATTGATTTATGCATAATGGGGGGAGGCATTGAGAGAACAACACTCCCCATATGTCCATGCGTACACCTAGAGCAAGATGTAATGCAAAGTGAGGTGCAAATGCCTAGTTTAAATCCACATTACTTGAATCAATGATATTTAGCTCATGCCTTAACTCCCGGAACCTTGCTTCATCTAGGGGCTTAGTGAAAATATCTGCAAGTTGCTCTTCAATGTTGATGAAGTGAATCTCAATATCACATAGCTTGATATGTTCACGAATGAAGTGATGACGAATATCAATATGCTTGGTCTTGCTATGTTGCACCGGATTGAGGGAAATCTTGATAGCACTCTGATTGTCACATAGAAGAGGCACTTTGTCACAAGTGACACTCTAATCCTTTAAAGTTTGCCTCATCCATAGCAACTGTGCACAACAACTTGCAACTGCCACATACTCAGCTTCGATGGAAGATAGTGAGACACAATTCTGCTTCTTTGAAGACCAACTTACCGGTGAACGACCAAGGAATTGGCATACTCCAGAAGTTGACTTCCTCTCCACACAGTCTCCTGCCCAATCTGAGTCAGAATAGCCCACTAGGTTGAAGTTTGCTCCTTTGGGATACCATAGACCAAAGTTTGGGGTATGAGCCAAATATCGAAAGATTCGCTTAACAGCCATAAAATGATTTTCTTTTGGTGCAGATTGAAACCGTGCACAAATCCCTACACTCAACATGATATCCGGTCTAGATGCACAAAGGTAAAGAAGGGATCCAATCATGGAGCGATATACCTTTTGATCCACTGCTTTACCATTGGGATCACTATCAAGCTTGCATCTTGTTGGCATGGGAAACTTGACCGGCTTGACATCCTCTAGCTCGAACCTCTTGAGCATGTCTTGAGTGTACTTGGATTGTTTGATGAAGGTCCCTTCTAAGCCTTGTTTAATCTCGAACCCGAGGAAGAACTCCAACTCACCCATCGTAGACATCTCAAATTTCTCGGTCATTAGTGCAGCAAATTCTTCATTGAAAGATTCGTTAGGAGAACCAAAAATGATATCATCAACATATAGTTGGCATATGAAAACAATCCCCTTTGACCCTCTTAGTAAAAAGAATGGGATCTATCTTCCCAATTTCAAACCCACGATCTTGTAACAACTCAGTAAGGTACTCATACCATGCACGTGGGGCTTGTTTAAGGCCATAGAGTGCCTTATTAAGTTTGTACACATGATTGCAGAGCTTGGGATGTTCGAACCCCGGGGGTTGTTTGACATAGACCAACTCATTTAAAGGACCATTAAGAACAGCACTTTTCACATCCATTTGTTGTAATCTGAAATTATGATGAGAAGCAAATGCAAGCAGCATGCGAATAGATTCTAGACGAGCAACAGGGGCAAAGGTTTCACCATAGTCGATACCCTCGACTTGGGAGTAGCCTTGAGCCTCCAATCTTGCCTTGTTTCAAATCACAATCCCATTGGCATCTTGCTTGTTTTTGAAGATCCATTTGGTCCCGATGACATTATGTTCCTCCTTTGGTCTTGGCACTAAATTCCAGACTTGATTACGCTCGAAGTTGTTGAGTTCTTCATGCATGGCCATAAGCCAATCCTCATCATCGAGCGCTTCCTATACCTATTGAGGTTCACAATACGAAACAAACGCGTGATGCTCACAATAATTCCAAATTTTTTGATGAGTGGATACTCCCTGTTTCAAACTGCCAAGCACATTCTTCATAAGATGTGACTTGACTCTCAGCTTGTTCGCAATCTTGGCTGCGCGACGCTCCAAGAGTTCTGCATTGGATAACTGGGGAGCATCGACTTGATTACTTTGCTTGCCCTTGTGTTTTGATCCTCCCTTGGTACCAGTAGCCCTCTTAGGCGCCGCAGAAGGGAATTGAGAGACAACATCCTGATCAACTTGATTTTTGACTTGAGCAGGATCACTGGTTTGTCCTTGTTCTTGTGGTTTCTCTTGATCTTGATCTTGTGCTTCTGTTTGGTCTGGATCTTCTAGTTGCACTTGATCTTGATCTTGAGCAGAATCGGAACCTTGTGTAAGCACTTGTACATCATGGGACACATCACCATCTTTGAGCAATTGATCTTGTCCTTGAGCCTGTTCAACTGGTTGAGGGTCTTCTCTTTGTTCTTCGGAAGCGTGTGGGGCTTCTGAGGATGATGGCTCCACTTAAGTAGAGCATTGTACTTCTCCTTCGGCCACAAGGGGTTCCTCAATGGGGAGTATTTGACCAATCCCCATTCTTCTTATGGCTCGGGGAGGAATTTCATCACCTACATCATATAGACCACTTTGCTCCACTTGGGAGCCATTATTTTCATCAAACTCCACGTTACACATCTCCTCAATAAGCCCGGTGGACTTGTTGAGGACACGGTAAGTATGAGAGTTTGTAGCATAACCAACAAAGATGCCCTAGTGCACCTTTCTTGATAATGAAACACTTATTCTCAGAGCGGAAGTACTTGAGATTGGGTTTGTTTTTGGTGAGAATCTCATATGGGGTCTTGTTCAAGCCTTTGCGAATATAGAGCCGATTGGACGCATGACATGCTGTGTTGATGGCTTCGGCCCAAAAGTTATATGGAGATTTGAATTCCGCCATCATTGTTCTTGCAGCGTCCATCAACGTCCGATTCTTCCTTTCCGCCACACCATTTTGTTGAGGGATATATGGTGCTGAATATTTATGTTTTATTCCCTCATCACCTAGAAACTCATCCAAGGTGTAGTTCTTGAACTCGGTGCCGTTGTCACTTCTAATCATCAAAATATTTGCTTCATGTTGACGTTGAGCTTCATTAGCCAAATTGAAGACAGTTTGTTGAGTCTCACTCTTCCTCTTGAAGAAATATACCCAGGTGTATCTTGAGTAGTCATGAACAATTACCAAGCAGTACTTTCTGCCCCCAAGACTATCAAATGATGGAGGACCGAAGCGATCCATATGAAGAAGCTCCAACGGCCTCTTAGTGTAAATGAGAGTCCTTGGACGATGATCAGTTTCATGAATCTTTCCTTCAATGCATGCACTGCAAGCACGATCTCTAGCAGAACTCACATTCGTTAGTCCACAAATATGGTCCCCTTTGAGGAGACTTTGCAAAGATCTCATATTTACATGAGCTAGTCGGCGATGCCAAAGCCAACCCACATCAACTTTAGCCATTAGACAAGTCACAGTCTTAGTGGGTCGCTTTGAAAAGTTCACCACCTAAAGACCATTTTCGACACATCCAGCATAGTCTACTTTAAGAGTCCTCCTCCACAAAAGGACCACAGTATCAAGATTAAAGAATGTGGAAAAGCCCATAATTGCAAGTTGACAAACCGAAAGTAAATTGTAAGCAAGGGACTCAACAACATGACCTTCTCAATAGATAACTCTTGAGAGATGACCACCTTACCAAATCCCAATACCTTTGACGATGATGCATCGGCGAATTGGACGTGGGTGGGCATGGATGGGGAAGGATGCACATCCACCACTAAGTCCTTGCTTCTGGTCATATGATTTGTTGGTCCATTATCGAGCAACCATGACACCCCACCGGAAGCAAACTCCTGCAATAGATCAAGGCTTGGTTTTAGGTACCCATTTTTGAATGGGTCCTTTGATTTTAGTGACAAGGGTCTTAGGAACCCAAATAGCCCATTCAATGAACTCATAGTAAGAACCAACAAATCTGGCATAAACATGCCCATCACCAGCACGACATAAAACATAGGAAAGATTGAGTTTGCCGGCTGTGTTGGTAGGAATGGTTTTGCCCTTCTTAACGCTACCATTTTCTACCTTGTTCCTGTTCACCTCCTGAGTCCCTTCGCCCTCTTTGACAAAGATGTCCATGAGGGTAGGGGATCGTTTGTTCCTATTCTTCCTTTTTCTTTTTGACTTGGATGTAAGTCCAAGTCCCTCCTTTCCTACCATACCCTTTTGATTGCTCAAGAGGTCGTTCAGGTTCTTCTCGCCTTGGATGCATGACACAAGGCCCTTCTCAAGTTTATCCTTCAACTTGGCATTTTCCTCCACAAGATGTACATGCTCACAACAAGGGTTAGTTGTACAAACATTATCAATTAAAACGAAAGGAGGACAAGTAGAGATCTCCTTGGTAAGCTTTGCTTGTAGTTGATCATTAGACTCTTTCAGGGAGAAATGAGCACCTTTCAAGACCTTGTGAGCCTTGTCAAGTGTGTCAAACTCCACTTTGAGTTTGTCATGGCCAACCCCAAGAGTATCCTTTTCAGACTTAAGCATACAAGTAAGAACAGTAGCATGATCTAGTTCCTTTTGCAATTTAGTGCAGTCATTGTTGTATGAGCCCTCAAGAGCCAAACGAAGAGTGCACTCCTTTTCTAGTGCAATAGATAGTTCAACAATCTCATCGGTATAGTCACGACCATGTCCTTGCAGCTCAGAGATGGTCTCCTCATGAGACTCGATGAGGTCATTAGCCTCACCCAGTTGTTCCAAAAGAGCAACAAAGTGCTTCTTGGTTTCTCCATTGATTGTTCACAGAAATTTGTCAAGATCATGCTCATTAAGTTCCACAACATCACTATCATCAACACAATTCAACAATGAAGGAGCAGTAGTGATGTTGGTCTTAATGTTGGGTCTTACCTGATCGGTACCTTTGGCCATGAGGCACTTGGCGATGTGGTTATCGTTGGGGGCGTTGAAGAGAGACACATTCTTGGGAGAAGGGGTGGCAATGGAGACAGTCGTAGTTTCCACCATATCGTCATCCTCATCATCATCGGATGGGTACTCTTCAAGCGCCACCATACCCTTTGGGTGGGGTTTCTTGACAAAGTTGTTCTTGTTTGGGAATGATTTGGTTTTGTCTTTCCGAATGAGCTTGCCCCCATTGTCTTCCCTCTTCTCATAGGGACATTCTGGCGAATCACATTACCGCAAATATAGCATGTCCTCACTCGTTGCTTGGATTTGAAACCACTTGAGTTGTTCTTGGTGAAGTTGGGCCTTGAGGTCCTCTTGTTGCCCCAGAATTGCCTTGGCGCAAGAGCCATGTGCTCGTGATAAGCATACTTAGGGTCTTCAGGGAAGCTCTCCTCTTCCTCATCCTCTTCTTCTTCTTTAGAAGCAGCCTTTGCCTTTAAACCAAGGTTGGGTGAAGCTGTCTTTGACCGAACGCGAGCAAGTGCATTATCAGCGGTCTTGTTCATGATTGACATTGCAATGAATTCATCCAACACCTCACTGGAAGACAAGGAGTGGAAATCTGGTCGTTGGCCATTGACTGATGACATGGCTTTGTCGAAAGGCATGATGGCCTTGAGAAACTTGCGCTTGATCCATGTGTCATCCACATCCTTGCTCCCATGATCCTTGAGAGCAACAACAATAGCAGTCACCCTTCGATAGAGATCACGAGGGTCCTCATCTTCCTTCATCACAAACCCATCGGCCTTATCAAGTACCACTTCATAGTTGGACCGTTGAATGCTTGAGCTTCCCTTGTACAACACCATAATGTGCTCCCAACAATCCTTAGCCAGAGTGAAGGGGCGCAACTGAGGTAGACCTTCAGGAGGTACTGCGGACTGTAGAATAAACAATGCAGAGTGATTATATTGATTGTCCGCTTCTTCTCTTGGAGGGAGGTTGCTTGGGTAATGAGGATAGTAGCCTTGCTCGATGATTCTCCATAAATTTGTTGAGCTGTGATTCAAATGAGACTTAATAGAAAACACCGAGTTAGCAAAATCACCCTTAACAAGCTTAGGAGGAGGACCAACACGGTTAAGACGCGGTGTGGGAACAGGTCCTCCATATACCATGGGAGGTGGAACTGAGTCATAGGTTCCAGTCCCATCATTTTCGAGAGGGGAAGAAGGTCGCATACCTTTAGCCGCTTCCTTAGAGGAATTGGCCTCCGAATCTGTGTTGGCGGGTTTAACCACCAACGCTGGTTCGGGTGAACCTTTAATTCCCTCAATTAAATCTTTAAGCATGGTTTTGACTTTGTTCGTCAAAAACATCTTGAGGGCGGCCGTAGCCGTATTCAAGTCGTCCCTTGTGACCGAAGTCAAGGCCATGGCCTCGGGTTGCCCATGGGAACTCCCTCATCATCTTCCATACTCTTCGAGTGGTGAAATCCTTAATAAAGAGACGTGGCTCTGATACCATTTGAAAGGATCGATATGGTTGACTAGAGGGGGGGGTGAATAGGCAACTACCAATTTTTGTCTTTTCTTAACAAATTAGGATTAGCAACATAAAGGTTCTCTAAAATGACACTAGGTGAGCAACCTATATGATGCTACTAACAAAGAGTAAAGAAGAAAGTAAGAGATACTCTACAACAACAACAAATACAAAGTAAAGGTAAGAGATAACCACAAGTGGAACCGATGAAGACGAGGATGTGTTACCGAAGTTCCTTCCCTTTGATAAAAAGTACGTCTCCGTTGGAGCGGTGTGGAAGCACAATGCTCCCCAATAAGCCACTAGGGCCACCGTGTTCTCCTCACGCCCTCACACAATGCAAGGTGCCGTGATTCCACTATAGGTGCCCTTGAAGGCGGCTACCGAACCTTTACAAACAAGGTTGGGGCAATCTCCACACAATACTTGGAGGCTCCCAACAAGACCACGGAGCTTCACCATAATGGAATGTGGCTCCGAGAGGGTGCTCAAACACCCAAGAGTATCAAGTCCGCAAGGGATTAGTGGGGGGAATCAAATATCCTTTGGTGGGAGTGTAGATCAAAGCCTTCTCAAGCAATCCCTAGAAAATCAACAAGTTTGATTGGCTAGGGAGAGAGTTCGGGCGAAAATGTGCTTGTGGAGCAACAATGGAGCTTAGAGAGGTTGAAGGTAAGCTCTAGGAAGAAGAAGATACCTTTATATAGTAGGGGGCGCAGATCCACCCATTACCCACCTACTAGAGAAAAATACAAGCGGTACTACCGCTCCTGAGAGCGGTACTACCACTCAGCTTCTCACCAACCACGGTAGTACCGGGATACTACCGTGCCAACACCTTCGTGGGCAAAAGTATGCAAAAAAGCCCGTCAGATCGGTAGTAAAATAATACTATCGCACTAAGGGCGGTAGTACCATCCTTGGAGCGGTAGTAAAAAATTACTACCGCACCTGGGGTGGTAGTACCGCTCCTAGAGCGGTAGTAAAAATTTACTACCGCTGGTACAACGGTACTACCGCTTACCCTTTTCGCATAGACAATGAAAACATACATTGTAGCTCCATTGTAGCCAAAACATAGGAGGGTGCATAAAGGGTATACTTGAAGATTCCACCCAAACCTTTCCGACGCGGACCCCCTCTTAATATGAATACTTTCCTACGACTCAAGACTAAGAAGAGAAATGTAGAAGAGAGTCCATCTTAGAGAACCTCTGAGGGGCGTCGAGTCATCTTGTGCCTATAATAGAATAGTCAAAAATGCTCAAAACACAAGATTAGTCTGCACAACAATTGTCATCAATCACTAAAAACATTTAGGAGAAATATGCCCTAACACCCTGGAAGGCATGCCCTCTTTCGTCTCAATCGATCAATATGTCTCTTGGAGCTACATATTTATTCATCACATGATATGAGTTTTTCTTGGAGCGTCATTTGCTATAGTTTGTTTTTTGTTTTTTAGTTTTCCACAATCATCGTCCTATGAATACACCAACTTGAGAGAGACACACAACCACCATGATTTGTTAGAATACTCTTTGTGCTTCACTTATATCTTTTGAGCTTAGTAGTTGCTCTAGTACTTCACTTGTATCTTTTAGAGCATGGTGGTGTATAGATTTTGTAGACATAATTGCATTATAATTCGTCACTTATATTTGCTGAGAGTTAATAAATAGAGACGATAACTTGTAGGGGTTGTAAGATTAGTTCAAAAATAATTGCTATTTAAGGAGTGCATAATTAAAACCACATGTAGCACATAAAAGAGAAATCATGGTTAATGATATTAATGTGGTAATGTGAAAAAGCATGAGTGCATGATCGTTGGTTGATAAGAGTATCATGAATTATAGGTGTTACTTGATATTCATCCAAATATTTTTATGACATGGTGATGAGTTGTGAGCATACTCATTCCTCGTTGAAATCCTAGTGTTGTTTTAGCCGGACGCACAATGGTCTACTCCTACCAACTTCCACCCTTGGGGCATGCGAGTAGTGCTTTGATTCGAGAAAGCTAATAAAATCTAACAATAAGGATGCGAGTTCTTCATGAATTATTTGAATCCATGGATATATGCACTCTCACCTCCATTCATTTGCTAGCCTCTTCGGTACCGTGCATTGCTCATTCTCACCTCGAGGATCGGTGCAACTTTCCTCAGTGCGTCCAAAACCCATGAAATGTGATACGACTCCAACATATCTATTACTTTTTATTGTCCCATGCTATTATATTATCAATCTTGGATGTTTTATATACATTTACTAGGAAATTTATACATTTTTTGGCACTAACCTATTAACTTAGTGCCCAGTGCTAGTTGTTGTTTTTTGCTTGTTTTTTACTTTGCAGAATATCATTACCAAAAAATTCGAAATGCCACAAAACTTTTTGGATATTTTTTTCTAGCAAGAAGAGACTTTGGAAGCTTCTGTAGGCCCTCATAGGAGGCCCATGGGGTCCACTAGGCACCAAGGCATGCCAGGGGCCTCTAGCGCGCCCTGGTGGGTAGTGGATCCCACGAGAACCTCCTTGACCTGCCTCTCACTCTATAAATACTCTAAAATCCTAGAAACCCTAGAGGAGTCGAAAAAACTTTTTCTGCCGCTGCAAGTTCCAGAACCATGATATCCAATATAGAGGCCTTTTCCGTCACTCCGCCGGAGGGGGCAACGATCATGGAGGGGTTCTTCATCATCCTTGCTGCCCCTCTAATGATGCGTGAGTAATTTACCATGGACCTATGGGTTTGTAGTTAGTAGCTAGATGGTTTCTTCTCTCTTTTTGATCTTCAGTACAAGGCAAGAGCCTAAGATTGGGGATACCCATGGGACCCCATGGAAATATTCAAGACTACGAAGAACCTAAGCTTGGGGATGCCCCAGAAGACATCCCCTCTTTCTTCTAACGACCATCGGTAATTTTACTTGGAGCTATATTTTTATTCATCACATATCATGAGTTTTTCTTGGAACATCTTGTATAATATGAGTCTTTGCTTGTTTTTCTTTTTAGTTTGTCACAATCATCCTTGCCGAACACAATTGTTTGAGAGAGCCACCCGCATATCAGGATTTGCTAGAATACTCTATGAGCTTCACTTAATTTTTTGAACTAGGAAGTTGCTCTAGTACTTCACTGGTATGTTTTGAGCACACTCGTGGTTACATTTAAAAAATATATGCTCTCATGCTTCACTTATATCAATTGGAGAGTTAGTACGGTTTTAAATAAATGCACTCTCATGCTTCACATAAATTATTTTGGGAGTTGATATGATAATTTTTGAAGAAATATTTATGTCGTAGTGCTTCAATTAGATCTTTTTGAGAGTTAAAGAATAGTAATGATAATTTGCACGAGATATGAATTTGGTCCCAAGGTGGTAGATATTCAAGACGGATATAATAAAATTTTTCATGAAGATCATCAAATACTATAAACTTGATTGCTTGCAATAGTTTGTGATATAGAGATAGTAATATGTGAGTCATGTTGGTGAGTAATTATGCTTTAGTAAGAACATTGGTGTTAAGGTTTGTCATTTCCTATGCAAGCATAGAAGTCAATAGTTATGCAACAAATTTACATCCTAGTTGCGGTGCATTATTCAGTGTTAGTTATGTTTAATGCTCGTTTATGATTGTTTTCGTTTCTTGGTTGGTCGCTTCTCAATCTTTTTGCTAGCCTTCATTTGTACTGAGCGAGAATACTACTTGTGCATCCAATTCCTTAAATCCAAAGTTGTACCAAATGAGTCCAGCATACCTACCTATATGCGGTACTTCCATGCCGCTCCAAGTAAATTTGTATGTTCTAACTCTAGATTTCAAAATGAATTTCCTTTTTGTGTGCGTATACCGCTCATCAAGCGGCAGGGGGTTGATAACCCACAAGTATAGGGGATCAATTGTAGCCTTTCTCGATCAGTAAGAGTGTCGAACACAACGAGGAGCTAAAGGTAGGACAAATATTCCCTCAAGTTCCATCGACCATCGATACAACTCTACGCACACTTTACGTTCGCTTTACCTAGAACAAGTATGAAACTATAAATACTTTGTAGGTGTGAAAGGATAGGCTTGCAAGAAAGGAAAGAACACGTAAATAAGAACTAGGGGCTGTTTCGATGAAGAAACAATTACGTTAGTCTAACGAGTGTGGAAAAGTGGTGGTAGGAGTTGCGGAAATGTCCCTAAGCAATTGACTACGTTACTAGACCGATAGCAAGTTTTATGTGGGAGAGGACACTTCTAGCATGTCATCCCTTACTTGGAATTCTATGCACTTATGATTAGAACTATTAGCAAGCATTCGCAACTACTAACGTTCATTAAGGTAAAACCCAACCATAGCAATAAGATATATTGGTCCCCCTTCAATCCCGTATGCATCAATTTTTATGCTAGGCTGAAGCTTCTGTCACCCTTGCCCTCCAATACATAGTCCTATTAACATACTACTAACCCTATGGTGTGATCCACACGCGCGCTCATATGATGGGCACCAAATGACAGCAACATAACCACAAGAAAATTAAACCAATCATAGCAATTCATCAATCACCGATAGGACAACGAAAATCTACTCAGACATCATAGGATGGCAACACATCATTGGATAATAATATGAAGCATAAAGCACCATTTTCAAGTAGAGGGTACAGCGGGTTGCGGGAGAGTGGACCGCTGAATATAGATGGGGGTAGGTGATGGAGGTGTTGGTGAAGATGACACAGGTATTGGTGTAGATCGCCGTCACACGATGATGTCCCGGGCGGTGTTCCGGCGCCGCCGGGAGAGAGGGGGAGAGAGCCCCTCTTCTACTTCTTTGTTGACCTCCTCCCTAGATGGGATAAGGGTTTCCCCTCTGGTCCATGGTCTCCATGGCAGAGGAGGGGCGAGAGCCCCTCCGAGATTGGATCTCTCTCTCTCTGTCCTTCTGTTTCTGCGCTCCCAAATTCTTCCTTTCACCGTTTCTTTAATTCCCGGAGATCCGTAACTCCGATTTGGCTGAAATTTTAACACGATTTTATTCCGGATATTACATTTCTTGCGGCGAAAGAAGGGCCCCAACCTACTTAGGGCTTGGTCACAAGCTTGGCAGCCACTGCCTAGGGGGGCGCGCCTCCTGGGCTTGTGACCTCCTCGGGCATCGTTTCACGTAGATTCTTCTTCCCAAAAATCATAAATATTCCAAAAAAATCGCCGTAGGTTTTTTATGGCGTTTGGACTTCGTTTTGTATGGATAATCTGCGAAACAAAAAACATGCAACGAACAGGAACTGACACTGGGAACTCGATCAATATGTTAGTCCCAAAAATAGTATAAAAAAATGCTAAAAGTATATGAATGTTGAAGAATATTGGCATGAAACAATAAAAAATAATAGATACGATGGAGACGTATCACGAGTGGCCAATATTTTCCATGCTAGGTATGTTATTATCAAGATGAGTGTTTATTCATTTGTCATTTCATGAGATTGTGGCAATAATAGGGATGCCCGGCCCCAAAATGAAATTTTTTATATGTTGTTCAATAATAAATTCCCTGGAAAGTGTTGGTATGGAGGGCGCCCGTGGATATGGCTAACCATAGATTGTGTGAGAATTGTGGAGAAGGAAATAAACTTTAATTTCTGTTTGGGAACCACCTATGATTTATCTAGCATGGAAGATATTGGGAAGTCTCGGTCGTTTTTGTTGATTGGAAAAGAATGACTCTCAAAACAATTTTATCTCTCAATTTAAGCTATGAGCTGTGGCACCAACTAGGAAACAATATTGTCATACTTGTCCATTGGATAGAGCTAGTATTTGACTGTGCTTCATGAACGGATCAATGATTGAGCATAATGGCCTAGGGATAGCTTTCTTTAGCGTTAATATTTTGAAAGACAAGGTTGTTGGTTGATATGCTTGAGTATTGATGTCTTTATGTCAAATTATATACTTTTGCTTTGAATCACTTAAAGTCCAAATGCCCATGCCACAAAAGAAAAGGATATGTGATGAATATCATGGGCAACATTCCACATAAAAAATTCGGGTTTATCATTTACCTACTCCAGTACGAGGAAGAATTAAGCTTGGGGATGCTGATACGTCTCCAACATATCTATAATTTGATTGTTACATGCTGTTATATTATAAATCAATGATATTTATATACATTTACTAGAAACTTTATATTCGTTTTCGGGACTAACCTATTAACTTAGTGCCTAGTGCGAGTTGCTATTTTTTGCTTGTTTTTTTACTTTGCATAATATCAATACTAAAATAGTACAAATGCCACGAAACTTTTTGGAGATTTTTTCTCGCAAGAAGAGACATTCGAAGCCTTTGGAGGCCACGAGAGGAGGCCCGTGGGGCCCACTAGGCACCAAGGCGCGCTAGGGGCCTCCAGCACCCTTGTGGGTAGTGGAGCCCACGGGAACAGCCTTGACCTACCTTCGACTCTGAAAATACTCTTAAATCCTAGAAACCCTAGAGGAGTCGACAAAATACTTTTTCTGCCGCCGTAAGTTCTAGAACCATGAGATGCAATCTAGAGGCCTTTTCCGGCACTCTGCCGGAGGGTGCAACAATCATGGAGGGGTTCTTCATCATCCTTGTTTCCCCTCCGATGATGCGTGAGTAGTTTACCACAGACCTATGGGTTTGTAGTTAGTAGCTAGATGGCTTCTTCTCTCTTTTTGATCTTTAACACAATGTTCTCCTCGATGTTCTTGTAGACCTATTTGATGTAACTCCTTTTGCGGTGTGTTTGTTGGGATCCGATGAATTGTGAGTTTATGATTTGATCTATCCATGAGTATTATTTGAGTCGTATTTGAACTATTTTATGCATGATTGTTATAGCCTCGTATTTATTCTCCTATTTATTGGTTTGGTTTGGCCAACTAGATTGATTTATCTTGCCATGGGAAGAGGTGCTTTGTGATGGGTTCGATCTTGCGGTGCTCAATCTCAGTGACAGAAATAGACATGACACTCATCTATCATTGCTATTAAGGGTAACAATATGGGGTTTATTCATACATGAGTTTATATTGTCTACATCATGTCATCGTTCTTAATAAATTACTCTAATTTTCCATGAACTTAATACACTAGATGCATGCTGGATAGCGGTCGATATGTGGAGTAATAGTGGTAGATGCAGGAAGGAGCCAGTCTACTAATGTTGGACATGTTATCTATATATATGATCATTACCTTTAATATCGTCATGATTATTCGCTTTTCTATCAATTGCCCAACAGTAATTTGTTCATCTGTCGGATGCTATTTTCGCGAGAGAAGCCTCTAGTAAAAACTATGGCCCTCAGGTCTATTTTCTATCATATATTAAAACCAAAAATACCTTGCTGCATTTTTATTTTATTTTATGTTTTAGTTAGATCTATTTATCAAATCCTGTACGATTTAACCTATCTCAATACCGTTGAGGGATTGACAACCTCTCTACGCGTTGGGTTGCAAGTATTTGTTGTTTGTGTGGAGGTGTTGCTTACATAGTGTTGCTTGGTTCTCCTACTATATTGATAAGTTTGGTTTCATAACTAAGGGAAATACTTATCTCTATTGTACTGCATCATCCCGTCCTCTTGAGGGAAATCCCAACGCAACTCACAAGTAGCAACATGATAGGCTCTGTTGCACATAAGCCACCTTATATCTTCCTCAAAATAGCCACCATACATACCTATCACGACATTTCCGTAGCCATTATGAGATATATTGCCATGCAACTTCCACCGCCACTTCATATGACTTCTACTTCCATTGTCATGTTGCTTTGCATGATCGTAAGATAGCTAGCATGATATTTACATGGTTTGTCCATTTTTTGATATCTTTTGCTATGCTATATCATTGCACATCCTCGTACACTACTAGAGCATTCATACAGAGTCATATGAATTTATCTTCATGAGTTATAAGTAGATAAAAGTGTGACGATCATCATTATTAGGGCACCGTCTCAGTGAGGAAAGGATGATGGAGACAATGAATCCCCCACAAGTTGGGATGAGACTACAGACGAAAATTAAAGAAATATAAAAATAAAGAAAAAAGAGAGAAAGAAAAAAAAGGAAAAAGGAAATAAAAAAGGAAATAAAAAATATATATGAATATCTGCGAGAAAAGAGAGAAGGGACAGTGCTACTACCTCTTATTCCACACTTGTGCCTTAAAGTGGCACCATGTTCTTCATATAGAGAGTCTCTTGATTTGTCACTTCCATATGCTAGTGGGAATTTTTCATTATAGAACTTGGCTTGTATATTTCGATGACGGGCTTCCTCAAATACCCGAGGTCTTGATGAGCAAGCAAGTTATACATACACACAGTTAGCTTCATTTGAGATTTCATACACTTATAGCTCTAGTGCATCTGTTGCATGGCAATCCCTACTCCTCACATTAATATCTACTGATGGGCATCTTCATAGCTCGTTGATACGCCTAGTTGATGCGAGACTTTCTTGTCCACTTTCACCCCTTTGAAACCTCCCACCATATTCTATTCCATCCTTATATTATATCCATGGTTCACGCTCATATATTGCGCAAGTAATAAAAAGCTGAAGCGCGTTAAAAAGCACGATCCAATTTCGTGACTTGGCACTGCGGTGCTTACCGTTTGTATTTATATGGTGAGGGCAGATCCATGCTATATTTATATGATAAAATTAATAGTGGGTGAACATTCTTTCATGATCGTATGCTTTGAAACTTAATGATTATGTTGCTTGTGTTTATAAGAATTTCTATATTGATATTTGTTAATTAATCGATTCTCAATGAACAAACTTGCAAGATATTACATGACGGGTAGCATGCCACATCAAAAGTTATGTTTTTATCATTTACCCACTCGAGGCCGAGAAGGAATTAAGCTTGGGGATGCAGATACGACTCCAAAATATCTATAATTTTTGATTGTCCCATGCTATGATATTATGATTCTAGGATACTTTTTGGGTATTTATACACCAATTTATATTATTTTTAGCACAAACCTATTGACCTAGTGCCCAGTGCCAGTTGCTATTTTCTGCATGATTTTCGCTTTTCAGGTTTACAGTACTAAACAAAGTCCAATTTCCATGAAATATTTTGGTATTTTTTCTGGACCAAAATAAGATCTGGAAGCTTCAGGAGGAGGCCACAAGCCGCACGAGAAGAGAACCACACAACAGGGTGCACCCAGGGGGGTTGGAGCACCCTGTTGTCTCGTGCCCCCCTCGACGCCCTCCTGGTGTACTTCTTCATCCTATAAATTCTCGTTAATCCCAAAAACCATAAGGAGCACCCCGAAATACTTTTTTCTGCCTCCGCAAGTGTGTGTTCTGCTGTGAGGCCATATGGAGCCCTTTTCTCGTGCCCTGTTGGAGGGGGAATCGATAACGGAGGACCTCTACATCAACCTCGCTGCTCCCATATTGATGCGTGAGTAGTTCACCATAGATCTACGGGTCCATAGTTATTACCTAGATGTCCATCTCTCTCTTTCTTGATCTTCAATAAATCATTGCATCTTCACTTTCATCTATTGGATGTAACTCTCTTGTGTGATGCATTTGTTGGGATCTGATGAATTGTGGCCTTATGTTCAGATTATTCATGATAATATTTGACTCTTCTCCGAATTCTAAATATGATTCTTATGTGCATGATCATAATAGCTCTATAAACCTCTCTAATCTATTGATTTTCTTTGGCCAAGTACTTTAATCTTTCTTGAGTGATAGAGGTGTGTTTTAACGGGTTCAATCTGACGAATTTCTATATCCCAGTGATAAAGTAGGGGACAATATACCTCTTTGTATTGTTGCCACTAAGGATAAAATGATGGGGTTAATTCATATTAATTGATTTCTCTTTGTCTATGTCATGTCATCGTTCTCCAAGCATTACTCTATTTTACTTAATACTCTAGATGCATGTTGGATAGCGGTCGATGGTGGAGTACTAGTAATAGGCGCAGGCAGGAGTCGGCCTATTTGCTTATGGAAGTGATTCTTATATACACATGATCACCGTCGTGAATATTTCATAACTATCCGCTTTTCTATCAGTTGCCCAACAGAAATTTTTCTACCCACCCTAAGTTTGCTTTCATGAGAGATGCCACTTGGGAACACCATGGCCCCTGGGTCTATTCACTAACAAATTTAAAAATGTTACAATTTCCTTGCTTCCTTTAATTACTTGTTATTTTATTTTCACTTTGCAACTTTCAACCACACTATTTACTTGCTTGGAAATAACGAGACAAGAAGATTGACAACCGTCTTGCCCACATTGGGCGCAAGTGTTTGTTTCTTTTGTGTGCAGTTGCTAAAGACGGGGGTTAGTTGATACTCCTATTGGTTCGATAAACCTTGCTTATCTAATGAGGGAGGTAGTTAGCTATATTGTGATGCATCACCCATTCCTCTTCACGAAAGACCCAACGTAGGTCACAAGTATCACCGATTGATTGCTACATGTTTGACTTGCTTGCCTCACACATGATGACCAATTGCTCTTTCTATTATGTTAGGTGCCTCACTATCTTCGCTACACCATGTGCACATTATGCTTGGATTGTCTTGCACACACCGCATGTCTCGACACTTCATTTTATTTGGTGTTGTGAATTATTCCTATGCCTACCATAGACCTTTTGTTCATTGTTTTGTGCTTGCGTGCTATGACCTTGAGGTAGATGCTCGTTATATTGTCACACATATGTGCATCCCTACCTCACCTTTGCAAACTTATTCCCATGGTTACATTGATTGCTCTCAATTTATGTGCTTACTTGCCATGCTACATCTTTGCCACACCATATAATATGCATGATGAAAAGACTTGTTCGGTGAATCACCACGTGAATGCTTGGTTTTGCACTAACGCTAACCACATTTGTTTTTTCAAGTTTTTGTTGTCATTGATCCTTTTGAAGGAATTACAAGATGGTGCATGTCACACCCTGTGTTTTGACTTCTCTCCTAGTTAACATAGCTCAAAAAATTAGGACCAATTAAAACTTTTTCTGCGAGATGTGATGCTTGAACTGAATGTTGTTTGCTGGCTTGTGTTTTAAATCACTAAAGTTCCTACTACTCTCTAGACTCACCTACTTGCCCCAAGTCCTTACCCAATGACCATACCAGGTGTATAGGACCTAAAACTTTTTTTACCAAATATTATTTTGTCCAAAATGCTTTTATTTAATTTAAGCTTTCAAAAAACCCTGAGTTGGGATTTGTACTACAAGTCCTCAAATTAGGGACGTTGTTTTGCCCCAAATATATAATTTGGATCCTATTATCAAAAAAACTTCACAAAATCAAAAAATTAGTATTTTAAAAGGTATTTCCCTATTTTATTTAAATACGTTTTTCTGAGGCCAGAAATGGTCTTTTATGAAGAAAGTTAATTTTTCTTGATTTCAAAATATTTGAGAAAATTTAGGTAACAAAGTGGACATATATATTCTATATATAAGAGGTTCAACAATTGGTTATGTTCAAAATATTGGACAAACCCTTCAAAACCATTTCTGTCTATTTCAAGCTTTTGAAATATTTCTATAAGAAATATTATGAATAAATTTCAAGAAAATTCTAACAAGTCACACATAATATATGTTATAGTCGTGCTAAGTTTCAACTCAATCCAAGTTGATTTGATTCACCTAAATATCCCAAAACCCTATCTATCAAGATCCAAATTTGAGAAACTCTACATTGCCAAGTGTCTCCAATTGTGCTCAAATTTTGTGGACATGTTCTAATGATCTAAAAATGCATCCAAAAAGAAGTGGTGAATGAAGGAGAACAAAGGAACTTGAACCAAGCCCCTCAAAACCACTTTTGCTGATTTTTAGAATTGGGAAACTTTACATTGTGAAGTTTCTCCAACTGGTCCCAAACTTTTTGGGCATGCTATAATACTCAAATAATGTCACCACACCAAGTGGTGTATTAGGGGGAATTAATTTGCATAAGTTTATCTGCAGAAAGCCATTTTTGCCAATTTGCATAGGTTTACCATGTCTACATTAGAAACTTTCTTCAACAAATCCCAAATTTGGTGTCCAACCTTATTTATCACCACCATCTAATCCTGTTAATTTTCAGAACCAATGGAGGAACAGAGGTAGCCCAACTAGTGATCAAACACCTTCTGGTGGAATCCAAACTCCAATAATAGAGCCCCCAAATGACATCTCCTTGAGCTCAAAATTTTACCAAAAGCCCTCCTAGCCAAGCCTAGCTTATTGCAAGAACCCCGTTAACGTTCAAACAAAGACGAGAGAAGCATTCAAAGCTATATCATCAAGCACTTAAAGACCCAGAACAGCAACCACATCGAAGAAGGAGCAACCTGGGAGCATGAAGACTACGTGAGACCCGAATTTCTGTATCTCTCCAACGCCTAGCCTAGGAATCTTGGGGACGAGATTCTTGTAAGGGGGGTTGGTATGTCACCCTGTGTTTTTTTACTTCTCTGCTAATTTAACATAGCTCAACAAATAGTTCCAATTAAAACTTTTTTTGTGAAATGTGATGCTTGAACTAAATGGTGTTTTCTTGGTTGGTTGCTTGTGTTTTAAATCATTAAACTTCCTACTACTCTCTAGAGTCATCTCCTTGCCCAAAGTATTTGCCCCAAAGACCATATGATGACGAGTTGATGGATATACTTCTCGCCCCTCTTTGGTTACCCCAAGTGGAAGGTGGAGATGTAGTCAACAGCAAATTGCCCTGACACAGAGACTGTAAGGTTTATCGAACCAGTAGGACTCCTAGGCTCAACAAGTAGGTGTATCCTGTCCTGGTCAGCAAAAGACGTGGACATGCACACACAACAACTAACTTTGCTCCCAACGATTACAGAGAGGTTGACAATCTATCCGGCCTTGTAGTTTGCAAAGGATCAAAACACAAACGGGAAGGTAATACTGATTGCAACGGAGTAGTAAATGAAAGCGGTAAAAGATGGAGGTGTAAACAATGATGGTAATTGGACCGGAGTCACATGATGTTCACTAGTGATGTCTCTCTCCCAAAAGACGATAAACAACTATGCTAGGGTAAACAAATCACAGTTGGGAATTGACAAAATTATGATCGCACCACAATGCTAATTATGCTCCTTGATAGTTAGAGGTTCAATAGTAATGGGCAGTACGCCAAGACAAGTAGACCATTTATTCATCAACATCTACTTACTAATCATCCACCTTGAGGTATCTATCCGGAACACCTCTCCGGTATTAAGTTGCGAGCCCCACCCAAAGTGTAAACTCAAAGCAACGGACAACTGCATTAACGAACTATGCATAAGGTAAACAATCCTTGCAACCGTGGTCACAAGCACCGTTGTTTTCTCCCTGGTGGCAACAGCACATCCCCTAGTATCATGTTTCTGTCACTCAAGCTAGACATCAAGGGGCCCAAACCTACAATCATGCATGACGCTCCCTCTTGGAGTTACAGTCTACTACTCGTACAAAGTAATAAAAAGCAACGGAGAACATGCAAGAATCACTAAGGAACATAATATAAAAGGATAATCAAATATATAACTCATAACAATCTGAACATAATCTCATAATCCATAGGATCCCAACAAACCGAGCATAGCAAAAGCAAGAGATATACATAGATGCCTTGATCATGTAGGGCAGCTCACACGGACTAACCATTGAAGCACAAGATTGGAGAGAAGACATCACATAGCTACTGGTCATGGACTCATGGTCCAAGGAGGACTACTCACGACATGCCCGGGAAGCGTCCATGGTGGTGGAGAAGCTCCCGGAGGTCAATCCTCCCTCCGACAGGGTGCCGGGAAGAGGTCTCTTAACGCTCCCGATCTCGAAAGCGTTGCGGCGGCGGAACGATGGAGAAATACGCGATTCTAGAAAGTGTGCGAGGGTTTCCCCACGGATCTCTAAATATAGGCCAAAGGAGGGTACCAGAGGAGGTGGGACCCACCCAGGCGACCTCCTGGCACGTCCTAGGGCCTGGCCACGCCAGCAGACCGCCTCGGAGCCCCGTGCCCCCCTCTAGCCCTCCTTCGGTGATCCAAAAGCTTCTTTTTCTCTGAATTTTTTATATATATTTCTGGATTTTTTCGGGCTTGGGAAAATTGGGTAAAATCCCGTGCAAAATAAACATCAGCAGACAAAAACTGGCACTGGATGCACTGAGTTAGTAGGTTAGTCCAAATATGTGTAAAATGATATAAAAGTGTAGAAAAGCATATAACCATGTCACCCAAAATATCATGGAACAAGCAGAAATTATACATACATTTGGGACGTATCAACATCCCCAAGCTTAATTTCTGCTCGTCCTAGAGTAGATATATGATAACACAATAATTTTTGTGTAGACATGCTAACACACATATAAGAACTTAAAAGTAAAGCAAGTGAGATATGCAATTCAAGTCAAGACAATAACAAGCAAGAGTCTATATCTAGTATTGAATTTAGCA
Organism: Hordeum vulgare subsp. vulgare; assembly: GCF_904849725.1. NCBI lineage: Eukaryota > Viridiplantae > Streptophyta > Magnoliopsida > Poales > Poaceae > Hordeum > Hordeum vulgare. The sequence goes on along the minus strand of NC_058524.1, from coordinate 344,375,798 downwards.
AAGTAAGAACATATTGGTGCAAGAGCTCTCGCTATTCGTGACTTGAATGTCTCCAAATGGTGTTTGCATGCAAGAAGTGGGAGATGGGTTCAGTTATAAAATATATTTTTAATTTAGAACTCAATCTACTAAACCTCACACTTAGTCTCCTTCGGAATCTTATTTTGACTCATCCCAGACCACTTGTCAGGCACAAGTCAAAATGATCCTCTCCCTTTCGATTTTGAGCACTGATGCAATGAATCAGCGTAAGCAAGATATGTTGGCACTTAGGATAGAAAATATAATAATGATGGGGAAGGAAGACAAAAAGATGTGAAAGGCTCACATCAATGAGGACAACCATAGGCGAGAGAAAGCCAAATGATAGATATGATGTGAGGAGTAGGGATTGCCATGTAACGGATGCACATATGAGCTAACGTAAGCTCTCCAATGGAACTAGTGGGGGTGCATCTAACTTGTTTTCTCATGAAGACCTAGAGCTCATTTGAGGAGGCTCATCATTGGAATATGCAAACCAAGGTCTATAGTGTAAGGGTCCCCACATAGTTATGCATGAATGATAATCTCTATGTAGTACCAATATAGTAATGGAGTACGAGTGTGGATCTTTCAAAGTAATAGTAGTGTTGCCCCCATCTCTCTTTTTATTTCTTTTTATTTTTGTTTTATTTTTTTATTCTTTGTGGCCTGTTTGGCTCTTTCTTTTTATCTCTCATTTGTCCTCTTTAGGATCTTTTGTTTTGTCCACTTTAGGATCTTTTCCTCTCTTAAGGGCAACACTCTATGTTTTACATGAATAGAAAGAAAAATCATCACACTTTATAAGACGTACTGAACATAAAGACAAGTGAAAACTATCATGAGGTATGCAATTGTATGCCTCTACTAGTGTAGTAGGATACTAGCGTGCCATGTAGAAGTAATGAGGGCAAGGCCCAACTAGCATGCGGCTCTATGATCAAGCAAAAGCATGTATGACATGAAGATCAAGTCATGAGATGATGGATGTTGCATGGCAATGTATCTCGAAAAGCTATGGAAATGCCTTAGTAGGTAGGTATGGCGGCTGTTTTGAGGAAAGATATAATGAGGCTTATGTATGACAGAGCGTATCATGTCATGGGTTTGGATGCACTGGCGGAGTTTGCACCAACTCTCAATGTGAGAAAGGGCAATGCACGGTACCGAAGAGGCTAGCAAAATATGGATGGTGGAAGTGCGAACAATCGAATACTCACATTAGTCCGAAGAACTCATACACTTATTATCGGTTACTCTCATTCTAGTTAGGAAATTCACAAAGATACAAGTACCTCGAGGAGGAATGTTTGGGGGTTTGGTTATCCTTGCGCATCCTCAACTCATGGTAACGTGAGGGTACTCTATATATTCCAACCCCTCGAGAGGTTAGTGATCAATTTCTTAGCTAGAGTTCTCAACTAATTTTTAGTTTTTGAAAAACACATGGATTTCCCAAAATACTACACCTATCACTAACAGGCTCAAGCTCTTGGCACCAATAGTCCAAACATTACTCAAATAAATACCTCAAAACTATTGCAAGTTACTACTATACTTAAATAGCAACATCAATGACCTACTCATGCAAGACACACAACTCAGTGCAACGAGCCAACTCTCTAAACAAGATAATCATGATAACTCAAGAGAGTTCCAAAATCAACCTAAATAAAAGCTCTTAAAAAGATAAGAATGAAAACTAAGAGCTAAGCATGACAGTAGCTACAAAAAGATGAAGAACACACAAAGAGGATAAGCATGAAAACATATGTTGTGTTCTAGAGTGGAATGGAGCATGTCTCTCTCCCAAACAAGGTAGTCTAGGTTCCGACTTGTTATGACCAGCAAACAAAACTAAAACAAACTAAAAAGCAAATAGCGGGACGCTCCAAGTATAGCACATATCATATGAAGTGATAAAAATATAGCATGGAGATGGACGAACTGATGATTGTTGATAGAGAAGGGCATGCACGGGGGCATCCCCAAGCATAGACGGTTGAGTCTCCTTTAATATTTCTTGGGATGCATGGGGGAATCCCCAAGCTTGAGTGTTTTACACTCCTTTATCTTCTTTCATCATCTCTCCCATCGCATACTTGTAAACTCCCTTCATACAAAACTCATCATAAGCTGATTAGAGTGGTTAGTTCCCTTAATAAAATAATTCATAACCTGATGGAAATAAAGATTTTCATGAAAAGATACTGCTTCTTATGAAGGCCAAGGGGTTTTCACAAATAAAAAGCAAGCTTAGGATTCGCAAAACAATGAAAACACAAAACATGGAAGAATCTGTGAAAAACAGAACAACAGGTAGTAAATAATTTATTCGGGGTACTTCTGCAACTCAAATCAAAAAACTCAGAACATATGCCAGAAATACAATTTTATAGATCATGCTATAAAAATAAATTCAGATCAAAAATATGACCTGGTGATTCGTGCTGAATTGTTCTGTCAAGCAGACATAATCTGTTTCTGGACAGCATGTCACAACTTTTGAACTTTCTTGCAATCGGAGGCTATAACTTGGCACAAAGCTTAAAAACAAAGATACAATGATGTTGCTAAAGTAGTAACACACACCAATACCACTAAAACAGAAAGTACAAACAAATTGGGTTGCCTCCCAACAAGCGCTTTCTTTTATGCCTTTGAGCTAGGCACAATGCAAGAAGATCAAGTGTTATCAACTCCAAAAGAATAACTTGCCCGTGTAACGGACTCATAAGGTAACTTAATATTCTTTCTAGGGAAGTGTTCCATTCCCTTTTCAATAGGAAATTGGAATTTAATAATTCCCTCTTTCATGTCAATGATAGCACCAACGGTGCGGAGAAAAAGACGTACCAAAATAATTGGACATGCAGGATCACATTCAATGTCCATAATAAGAAAATCAACGGGCACATAATTATCATTGACAATAAAAAGAACATCATCAATTCTCCCTAAAGGTTTCTTTATGGAAGAGTCAACGAGATGAACACCAAAATAACATGGATCAAAAGGTTTCCAATCAAGCATATCATACATTCTTTTGGGCATAACGGAGGCCCTAGCTCCAACATGACACAATGCAAAGCAAGAGATATTATTTAATTTAATTTTGACCATAGGGTCGTTACCACCTTCTAGTTTTCTAGGAATAGAAGTCTCTAGCTTGAGCTTCTCCTCCCTAGCTTTGATAACAACATTGATAATATGCTCGGTGAAGGCAATATTGAGTGTACTACTGTGGGGGTCTTTAGCCATTCTTTGCAAAAAGGTGATAACTTTGGAGAGACTACAATTGTCAAAATCAAGGTTACTACCATTAATTAAAGTGGTAGTAATGTCATCTAAGCTCATTCTTTTGGTAGTCTCTAAATTCATAGGACCTTCTTGTCCTAAAGTTGAGGTATTAGCATCACCATTAATGGGTCCATTGGGACTAGGAGTGCGATGGGTGCTTAAAGTTTTGAGATCCTCAACAACTTGTATAGTAGCAATGGTAGTGTGTGTAGGATGGCTCTTAATTCTCTCTCCCTATTCCTGAGGTACAACCACTTCGGGTTTGGCTGCTATTTGATTTATCAAAGTGGCCTGTGTGTGAGACATATTAGAAACTTGGGTCTCAGTGGTGGTGAGTCTAGTTTGGAGGTTGGAAATCTCATTATTCAGGCTCTCAAGTTGTCTTCCAATGTTTTCCAAAATAGAAGAATGCTCATCTAATTGTCTAGAGAAGGCTTTGTTTTGTTAATATTGGGTGTGCATATAATTCTTTGTAGCCTTATCTATCTCTAAAAGCTTTTCATAACTAGGCATTCTTCTATCATTAGGAGTGTTACTATAGGTGTCTCTATTCCCATAGTTGTTAAAGTTGTCAAAGTTGCCTTCACCGAGCATATTGGAAATGGTCTAGGATTGCTACCAAAATTACCCCTATAAGCATTGTTGTTAAAGTTGTTCCTAGAGATAAAATTAACATCCACTTGCTCTCTTTCTTGAGCAACCAAAGAATTTAAAGGAACGTCATGAGGATCAATAGGAGCTTGCTTAGTAAGTAGAGTCATGATCATGTCAACCTTATCATTAAGGCAGGAGATCTCCTCAACAGGGTTTACCTTCCTACCTGTTGGAGCTGTCTCGGTGTGCCATTGAGAACAATTTGTTATCATCTCATCCAATAGCTTTGTGGCAGCACCAAGTGTAGTTGACATAAAGGTTCCTCCCGCGGCCGAGTCTAACAGATTCCGCGAGGTAAATTTCAATCCTGCATAAAAAGTTTGGATAACCATACAAGTAGTCAAACCATGAATAGGGCAATTCTTAACAAGAGATTTCATACATTCCCAATCTTGAGCAACATGTTCATTATCCAATTGCCTAAAATTCATAATGTTACTCCTCAACTGGATAACCTTAGCAGGCGGGTAATACTTCCCAATAAAAACATCTTTGCACTTATCCCAAGAATCTATGCCATTCCTAGGCAAAGATTGAAGCCACACTTTAGCTCCTCCTCTCAAGGAGAAAGGAAAAAAGATTAAGTTTAACAATATCACCATCTACTTCTTTATATTTTTGCATGTCACAGAGCTCAACAAAATTGTTCAAGTGCAAGGCATCATCATCTCCAGCACCGGAGAATTGATCTTTCATAACTAGGTTCAGTAGAGAAGGTTTAATCTAATAGGACGTGGCCTCAGTGGCAGGAGCAGCAATAGAGTGCAGATAAAGTCCTTGTTGTTTTGACTAGTGAAGTCACACAACTTGGTGTTCTCAGTGGAATCCATAGCAGTGGCAACAAGCAACAACAAAGCAACTTTTTGTGTGATTTTTGGTATAGGACTCTAAAGCAAAAACTAGAAAGCAAACTAACAAGAATAAAAATCAAAGGTAAAAGATAGTGTGCAACTCCCCTATCTTGAAGAGTGGAGTCCCCGGCAACGATGCCAGAAATTCGCTTGATGACGAGTTGATGGATATACTTCTCGCCCCTCATTGGTTACCCCAAGTGGAAGGTGGAGATGTTGTCAGCAGCAAATTTCCCTCGACAGAGACTGTAAGGTATGTCGAACCAGTAGGACTCCTAGGCTCAACAAGTAGGTGTCTCATGTCCTGGTCAGCAAAAGACGTGGACCTGCACACACAACAAATAACTTTTCTACCAACGAGTACAAAGAGGTTGTCAATCTCTCCGGCCTTGTAGTTTGCAACAAATCAAAACACAAGCGGGAAGGTAATAGTGATTGTAACGGAAAAGTAAATGAAAGTGGTAAATGATGGAGGTGTAAACAATGATGGTGATATGGACCGGAGTGACATGATGTTCACTAATGATGTCTCTCTCCCAAAAGACGATAAACAACTATGCTAGGGTAAACAAATCACAGTTGGGAAATTGACAGAATTATGATCGCACATCAATGCTAATTATGCTCCTCGATAGTTAGTGGTTCAATAGTAATGGGCAGTACGCCAAGAGAAGTAGACCGTTTATTCATCAGCATCTACTTACTAATCATCCACCTTGAGGTATCTATCAAGAACACCTCTCCGGTATTAAGTTGAGAGCCCCACACAAAGTGTAAACTCAAAGCAACGGACAACTGCATTAACGAACTATGGGTAAGGTAAACAATCCTTGCAATAGTGGTCACAAGCATCATTGTTTTCTCCCTCGTGGCAACAAGCACATCCCCTAGTCTCATGTTTCTGTCACTCAAGCTAGACATCGAGGGGCCCGAACCCACAATCATGCATAACGCTCCCTCTTGGAGTTACGATCTACTACTTGGACAAAGCAATAAAAAGCAACGGAGAACATGCAAGAATCACTAAGGAACATAATATAAAAGGATAATCAAATTATAACTCATAAGAATCTGAACATAATCTCATAATCTATCGGATCCCAACAAACCGAGCATAGCATAAGAAAGAGAATTACATAGATGCCTTGATCATGTAGGGCAGGTCACAAGGACTAACCATTGAAGCACAAGATTGGAGAGAAGACATCACATAACTACTGGTCATGGACTCATGGTCCAAGGAGGACTACTCACGGCATGCCCGGGAAGCGTCCATGGCAGTGGAGAAGCTCCCGGAGGTCAATCCTCCCTCCGACACGGTGCCGGGAAGAGGTCTCCTGACGCTCCCGATCTCGGAAGTGCTACAGCGACAAAACGATGGAGAAATTCGCGATACCAGAAAGTCTGTGAGGGTTTCCTCATGGATCTCTAAATATAGGCCGGAGGAGGGCACCGGAGGAGGTGGGATACACCAAGGTGCCCTCCAAGCGTGGCCTACGGCCTGGCCGTGCGAGCAGGCCGCGTGGGAGGCCCCTGGCCCCCCTATGGATCTCGTTCGCTGATCCCGAAGCTTCCGTTTCGCTGATTTTTTAATATAGTTTTCTGGATTTTGTTGGGCTCCAGAAAATTAGGTAAAAGCCCTTGCAAAATAGACACCATCACACAGAAATTGGCACTGGGTGCAATAAGTTAGGAGGTTAGTCCAAATATGTGTAAAATGATATAAAAGTGTAGCAAAACATATAACAATGTCACCCAAAAGATCATGGAAGAAGCAAAAAATTATAGATACGTTTGGGACGTATCACCATACCATGTGTATATTAGCTAAAACTATTTTTACCAAATATTATTTTGACAAAAAAGATTTATTTAATTTAAGCTTTCAAAACCCCCCACTTGGGATTTGTACTACAAGTCCTCAAATTAGGGAAGTTTGTTTGCCCGAAATATTTTATTTGGATCCTATTATCAATAAAACATCCCAAAGTCACAAAAGTATTATTTTAAAATCTATTTCCCTATTTTATTTAAATACCTTTTACTGAGGCCAGAAATGGTCTTTTATGAAGAAAGGTTATTTTTCTTGCTTTCAAAGTATTTGAGAAAAATTATGGAAACTCAGCGGACATATATATTCCATATTTAAGAGTTTCAACACTTGGTCATGTTCAAAATATTGGACAAAACCCTTCAAAACCATTTCTGCCTATTTGAAGCTTTTGAAATATTTCTATAAGAGTTATTCTCAATAAATTTAAAGAATATTCTAGAAAGTCACACATGATATATGTGATGATCTTGCCAAGTTTCAACTCAACCCAAGTTGATTCGATTCACCTAAATATCCGAGAACCCTATCTGTCCAGATCCAAATTTGAGCAACTCTACATTGCCAAGTGTCTCCAATTGTGCTAAAATATTGTAGACATGTTCTAGTGCTCTAAGAATGCATCAAAAAAAGTGGTGCATAAAGGAGAAAAGAGGAACGTGCCCCAAGCCCCTCAAAACCACCTGTGTCGATTTCTAGAATTGGGAAACTTTACATTGTGAAGGTTCTCCAATTGGTCCCAAACTTTTTGGGCATCCTATAATACTCAAATAATGTCACCACACCAAGTGGTGTATTAGGGGAATTAATTTGCATTAGTTTATCTGTTTAAATCCATTTCTACCCATCTCTAGGGTTTACCATGTCTACATTGGAAACTTTGTCCAACAAATCCCAAATTTGATGTCCAACCTTATTTATCACCACCACTTGATCATGTTAATTTTCAAAACCAATGGAGCACCAGAGGAAACCCAACCAGTGATCAAACACCTTCTGGTGGAATCCAAAGTCCAATAGTAGAGCCCCCAAATGACTTCTCCTTGAGCTCAAAATTTTACCATAGGCCCTCCTAGTCCCCCTTTACCTCCAGTAAGCTTTGCATGGACGTGTCACATTTATTGGACGGTGAAACCCCATGATTCCTTCCCTAAATAGCCAGAAACTACCCCCTCTCAGCCTTTCTTGTCAACCAAGGCTCCACCAGAGCATCCAAGGGCAACCCTGCATTGTTTACTCACCCACTAGCTCCTAGACACAAGTGGTCGCGCCCATCCTGCAAAAGAAATGCCCTGATATGCAAATTCATGTTCTAGAGCACGCCATAGTGCACTCCCACACTATAGCTTGTGTTGGAAATATGCCCTAGAGGCAATAATAAAATGGTTATTATCATATTTCCTTGTTCATGATAATCGTCTATTGTTCATGCTATAATTGTATTAACAGGAAACAGTAATACATGTGTGGATAAATAGATCATAATGTGTCCCTAGCAAGCCTCTAGTTGGCTAGCTCGTTGATCAATAGATGATCTTGGTTTCCTGATCATGGACATTGGATGTCATTGATAATGGGATCACATCATTAGGAGAATGATGTGATGGACAAGACCCAATCCTAAGCATAACACTAGATCGTGTTGTTCGTATGCTAAATCTTTTGTAATGTCAAATATCTTTTCCTTCGACCGTGAGATTGTGCAACTCCCGGATACCGTAGGAGTTCTTTGGGTGTATCAAACGTCACAACGTAACTGGGTGTCTATAAAGGTGCACTATAGGTATCTCCGAAAGTATCTGTTGGGTTGGTATGAATAGAGATCGGGATTTGTCACTCCGTGTGACGGAGAGGTATCTCTGGGCCCACTTGGTAGAACATCATCATAATGAGCTCAATGTGACTAAGGAGTTAGTCACAGGATGATGTACTACGGAACGAGTAAAGAGACTTGTCAGTAATGATATTGAACAAGGTATAGGGATACCGACGATCGAATCTCGGGCAAGTTCTATACCGATAGACAAAGGGAATTGTATACGGGATTGATTGAATCCTTGACATCGTGGTTCATCCGATGAGATCATCGTGGAACATGTGGGAGCCACCATGGGTATCCATACCCCGCGGATGGTTATTGGCCGGAGAGGTGTCTTGGTCATGTCTGCATGCCTCCCGAGCCCGTAGGGTCTGCACACTTAAGATTCGATGACACTAGGGTTATAGGGAATTGTTGTACGAGGTTACAGAAGGTTGTTAGGACTCCCGGATGAGACCCCGGACGTCATGAGGAAGTCCGGAATGGTCCGGAGGTAAAGATTGATATATAGGATAGATGGGTTTGGACGCCGGAAAATGTTTCGGGCAGCACCGGCAATGTGCGGGGACCACCGGAAGGGTTCCGGGTGCCCACTGGGAGGGGCCACCAGCCCCGGGAGGCTACATGGGCCAAATGTGAGAGGGAACCAACCCCTAGGTGGGTTGGTGCGCCTCCACACACATTCCAAGGCGCACCAGAGAAGGAGGGAGCGGAAACCCTAGGCGCTGGTGGGCCTAAGGCCCACCTAGGGGTGCACCACTCCCTCTCCTCCATGGCCGCCGCCCACACCTCCCATATGGGAGGCTGCCGCACCCCTTAGGGCTGGGAACCCTAAGGGCTGCACCTCCCTCTCCTTCCCCCTATATATAGTGGGGGTTTTGGCCTTTGGACATACGCAATTTCTCTCTCTCTCTCGGCACAGCCCTGCTTCTCCTCTTCCTCCTCTCCCACGGTGCTTGGCGAAGCCCTGCTGGGAGACCTCGTCGCTCCATCGCCACCACGTCATCGTGCTGCCGGATCTCTACCCCAACCTCTCCCTCCTCGTTGCTGAATCAAGGTGCCCGAGACGTCACCGGGCTATACGCGTGTTGAACGCGGATGTGCTGTGGTTCGACACTAGATCGGAATCACACCGCGATCTGAATCGGAGCGAGTACGACTCCATGAACCGCGTTCTAGAAACGCTTCTGCATAGCGATATTCAAAGGTATGAAGATGCTCTCACCCCTCTCTCGTTGCTGGTTTCTCCATAGGAAGATCTAAGTTTGGCGTAGGAAAATTTTGAATTTTTGCTACGTTACCCAACAGCTTGCCTATCTCAAGGCTCCCGACAACTTTGGGTAGGGGGACGTGTCTCCCGAGGTTCCCTCGACGTCCTCAACATACCACACTGTCGTGCCCATCCTCCCTCGCTCTCTTTTCTCCCCTATGAAGCTCGCCCGAGCGCCGCCATGGACTCTGTCCACTATGCGCCTTAGCTGGGCCATAAAAGGCACCCCCTAAGGATGTGCCTCCGGGCAAAGGCGCCTTCGCCATAGCCCCTTCGCACGCATGCCGAACTTCTCGGCTGGCCCATTTGCTATCCAATGCTCCCGTGCAGTATACCCTTTGGTACTCCCTTTTCCTTTTTTAGTAAAGATTATTTAATTCTTAAATAGTTCAAATTAACTCCAAATCCATTGATTCAAATTCCTACAAACTCCTAAAATTATAGCCTATCCAAATATGTGCTTTGCACATTTTTCCAAAGAACTTTTCTGTAGTATCAATATTCAAATACAAATTTGAATATTTCAAACCCCACTTTGTAAAATCCCTACAACATCCAAATCAACCTCAAATGGAGTGATTCAAATTTTCACAAACTTAAAATCATGCCCTATTTTTGTAGCCTTAGTCAATATTTTTCTCTACATTATTTCTATTGATCCAAATAAATAGCCCCTTTAGACACTATTTCCATATTTGAAAAATCATAGGGAAATCATACCAACCGCAAATCCTGTGAAACCACCTCCTAAATGTTTCTAAATGTATGCCCTATTAAATCCATGTCTCCACTCATTTTTAACAAAATATTTTCTATGGCCTCCTTGTGGGGCCAGTGATGCCTCCACTTCCACCATTCAAAATTCTCCGGTGATCCAAATCCATTAGAACAAGTTTAGGCATTTTCTTATGACAAGAGATATCCAAGTAAATAAAACTCCTATTTATACAACACTTCGTGTTTCTGCTTGTTGTGTGGCTTATTGTGGTTGTTTCCTGCGATACTTGACGGTCTAGACGAAGTGCTCGGAGTTGGACGAGAAGCTTGTGAAGCCATAGAAGATTTTGAGAACCAGACAAGCAGCTCTTTGACCATGTCTAAGAAACCATTTTAGTGCATGCCATATAATACTCTGTTCTGATGCATTGAATGATATTGAATCAGTGACCACCTTGGTGGGTTGTCTCCGAAAAACTCCTCGTTGATACTTGCACTTGGTGGGTGGGAAGTAGTTAGGTTGCTAGTAGCTACTATGCAAATGGGATGAGACTATGCATGGTGAAAATGAAAGAAATGATTTCAAAAACTTTTTGAAAACCCCGTCGGGTGCCACTAATACCCGAGGGAGATGGTGTTGAGTTGGGTGATCACTTGCAAAATAAGTGATGTACCGAGAAAAGTTTTGTGTGTCTGGTTTCGAAAACGGGATTAGATTTAAGAATTGCTCACCATCCCAAGCTTACATGTGTGACCACGATACCCCAATATGGGAACGAGGCTTTGTTAATTACCTTGGTCGGTGCTAGCAGAGAGACCACATTACTAGTGGCGGGACACCCGAGTCACCCTCTGATGACGGGGTCGTGCCAGGTAGGGCAGCCATGAGGTGTTTTCACACGCACCGGGCACACCGTTGGTCCCTTCATGGATGGTACGATCTAGAGTGAGGCTCGTATGATGTACATCATGAGGGCTGGGTACCAATCGAGTGGACTCTTTGTTTAGTGTCGTCAAGGGAAAGGCATTGTTTGGGTGCTTACCTTGGGTATGTGATATACTGCGAGTCATGGATGACACGAAAGTTCCCCAAGTCTCGTTGGTACAGCGTGCAACTGATGACCCACAAGTATAGGGGATAAATCGTAGTCCTTTCGATAACTAAGAGTGTCGAACCCAACGAGGAGCAGAAGGATCTGACAAGTGGTTTTCAGCAAGGTAAAATCTGCACGCACTGAAATTGTCGGTAACAAGTGATTGTGTGGTGAGATGATTCGTAGCAAGCAACAAGTAACAAAACTAGCAATGGTGCAGCAAAGTGGCCCACTCCCTTTTGTAGCAAGGGACAAGCGTGGACAAAGTCTTATAGGAGGAAAAACGCTCCCGAGGACACACGGGAATTTCTGTCATGCTAGTTTTCATCATGTTCATATGATTCGCGTTAGTTACTTTGATAGTTTGATATGTGGGTGGACCGGCGCTTGGGTACTGCCCTTACTTGGACAAGCATCCCACGTATGATTAACCCCTCTCGCAAGCATCCGCAACTACGAAAGAAGAATTAAGACAAAGTGTAACCATAGCATTAAACTAGTGGATCCAAATCAGCCCCTTATGAAGTAACGCATAAACAAGGGTTTAAGCTTCTGTCACTCTAGCAACCCATCATCTACTTACTACTTCCCAATGCCTTCCTCTAGGCCCAATATAATGGTGAAGTGTTATGTAGTCGACGTTCACATAACACCACTAGAGGAAAAACAAAATACAACATAACAAAATAACGAACGAATACCAAATTCACATGACTACTATTAGCATGACTTATCCCATGTCCCCGGGAAAAAAATTAACTACTCACAAAGCATAATCATATTCATGATCAGAGAGGTAATGAGTAGCATCAAGGATCTGTACATAAACTCTTCCACCAAGTAATCCAACTAGCATCAACTACAAAGAGTAATCAACACTACTAGCAACCTTACAAGTACCAATCGGAGTCGCGAGACGGAGATTGGTTACAAGTGATGAACTAGGGTTTAGAGATGAGATGGTGCTGATGAAGATGTTGATGGTGACGAGTCCCCTCCGATGAGAGGACTGTTGGTGATGACGATGGCGATGATTTCCCCCTCCTGGAGGGAAGTTTCCGCGGCAGGATCGTCCTGCCGGAGCTCTAGATTGGTTCTGCTCAAGTTCCGCCTCGTGGCGGCGGCGAATCCACGAAAAAGCTCCTCTTTTATTTTTTTCTGGATGCAACCCTTCATATAACAGAAGAGGGGGGCCAGTGGGCCAGCAGGCTGTCCGCAATCCCCCTTGGCGCGGCCAGGGGGGTGGCCGTGCCAAGCAGGCTTGTGACCACCTCTCGCGCTTCTTCGGCCCAATATTTTTTATAAATCTGGAAAAAAATCCTCGTTGATTTTTACGGCGTTTGGAGTTGCGCAGAATAGGTATCTCAACTTTGCTCCTTTTTCACACCAAAATTCCAGCTGCCGGCATTCTCCCTCTTCATGTAAACCTTGCAAAATAAGAGAGAAAAGGCATTAGTATTGTACCGTGAAGTGAAATAACATCCCAAGAAGCGATAAATATCAACATGAAAACATGATGCAAAATGGACGTATCAACTCCCCCAAGCTGAGGCCTCGCTTGTCCTCAAGCGAAAGCCTAGCTCAATAAATATGTCCACATGTTTAGGGAGAGAGGTGTCGACAAAACAAGATACGAACATGCATGAATCATTATCATGATCAGAACTACAATACCAACATATAATCTCTCATGCTAAAGTGATAATTCCTTCACAAAGTAAAGCATGGATCAAGAACCTTACCTAGAAGTAACAACCGATAGCCTTTAGTCATTGAAGCAATTGCAATTTATCACAACATCAGAAAGTGTCAAATAAGAGCTTGTAAAGCAAATCCACATACTCAATCATTCTTTCGTTCTCTACAATTGCTACAACTCACGTGGTACTCATGAGATCAAAGTTTCAGCTGGACACAGAGAAAGATAGGGGCTTATAATTTTGCCTCCCAACTGCTTACCTCAAGGGTAATGTCAACAATAATAATTCTGGAATACTTACCTCCAAGTTGACATATGAATATAGATCTTTCCCAAGCATATGACGTTAGCCAAGATAAAGGCGAGATAAGGAATTGGTGAAGATCACCATGACTCTTTCAAGGGAAAAAAGTAAAGGTACAAGATAGGCCCTTCGCAGAGGGAAGCAGAGGTTATCATGCACTTTTGAGGTTTGGATGTGTGTCCTCTTAGTGTGGAGGAACGTCACTTTATATTGCCTCCTGTGATAAAGAACTTTATTATGCAGTCTGTCGCTTTTATGCCTTCCTCATCACAGGTTCGTACAAAGCTTATTTTCCACACACTAATAGATCATACATATTAGAGAGCAATTTTTATTGCTTGCACCGATGACAACTTACTTGAGGGATCTTATTCAATCCATATGTAGGTATGGTGGACTCACATGGAAAAACTGGGTTGATAGTTTATGGATGCATAAGTAGTATCTCTACTTAGTGCGGGAGGTTTGGCTAATGTGAGGTGGAAGCAATCGTCAAATGCTAAGGGATCTCTAATCATATAACATTGTTCAGAGCCAAGCAAACACAATTCATTATGTTGTCTTCCTTGTCCAACGTCTATTTCTAGGCATGCAATAGTTTAGTGATTCTTCACAATCATAGATGGTGTCACAGATGATATATTTGTATGTGAACCTCTCCTTCTTTATCACTTCCTATTAATTGCAACCATGACCAAGGTCTACGTTTTCCTAGCCATAACAAGTTTCAATCCTCATTCTTTTTATATGTGAAGCCATCACTTCCCATAAGATCATTACATGATCTTTCATGCTTTTGTTCTATTCTCACTCTTTTGATCATGGCAAGAGGCAAAGCCCTTAAACTAAGACACTCTTTATTATATGGCTCATGAGCTCAAATACATCGGGGGTGACACAAAGCAACACTCAAGACTTTTAATCTACTAGAGAAAGAGAAAACTGAAAAGGAAAACTAAAACAAAGGTAAAGGCAAAAGATGTGATGGTGATACCATACCGGGTCAACTCCCCCAACCTTTGCACAAGCCAAGGGGATTGCCCATACCAATTCTCAGTTTTCTTCCTTTGGTAGTGATGGTGCTAGAGTTGTTGCAATCTTTGACTCCAAGAGGGCCATTAATCTTTGATTTATACCTTGGAGATCTGCGATATGTTTTTCCACCAAAACAACTTCATGAGTGAGACAAGTATTGGAAGCACGAGTTGTTTCACAAAACCTCAAGAGTTCAATGAAGGATGGAGACAGTAGGTGGAGGTAGGGTTGGAGGAAATCCACTTCCTCAACTTCTTCCCTGTTGAGCACAGATTGCACTTCGTCCCACGCCTGATTCCCCTCCTTGGTTTTGCCCTTGGTTTCTTTAGGTAGCCTTTTCTTAGCCTCCATGACGTCCATCCTTTTCAGATCAGCACTTACTTCTCCATAAACTTGAGGGAGATTGTTCTCCCCCATAGATTCCTGAGACGACATCTTGCTCTAAATCTGCGGCACAAAACAAGCTCGAAATGAAAAACAGAGGAAATTTGCGTGATGCAGGGGCCAAACTAAATAGGAGTATATATAATAATTTTTTCAGACCCGAAGGAGTATCCTGCACAAAAACGGAGTCCGGGAGGCACACGAGGTGGCCCCAAGCCCTCCCGGCGTGACCAGGGGGTGGGCCCGCGCCGGGCAGGCTTGTCGCCTCCTCGCACACTTTCCGGACTACTTCCAATTTTTCTATTTTTTGAAAAATTCCAAAACGGAGAAAATTTCCTACTGGAAAAGTTTTGGACTCTGTTTTCTTACCGAATCACATACCTCTTCATTTTCGGAGTGTGAAACAGGCTGATAAATATCCCTTAGGTATTCTTCGGGAGTTATGGTATTGATAATACTGCTCTCAACATTTATGGTAGTACTTGAGATATAATGCTTGATTCTGTGCCCATTTACCACTCTCGGACAATTACCTTCCGTGTTGTTGATGTTGATAACACCGGAACGATATACTTCCTCAACAACATAGGGACCTTCCCATTTAGAGAGAAGCTTGCCTACAAAGAATCTTAAACGAGAGTTATATAGCAATACATAATCACCTACATTGAACTCACGCTTTCGTATCCTCTTATCTTGCCACCTCTTAACCTTCTCTTTGAACAACTTGGCATTCTCATATGCCTGAGTTCTCCATTCATCAAGCGAGCTAATATCAAATAACCTCTTCTCACCGACAAGCTTGAAATCAAAGTGGAGCTCTTTGATTGCCCAATAAGCTTTATGCTCTAGCTCGAGAGGTAAATGACATGCTTTACCGTACACCATTTTGTACGGAGAAATGCCCATGGGATTCTTATAGACAATTCTATAAGCCCACAGTGCATCATCGAGCTTCTTAGACCAATTCTTTCTAGACCTGTTGACAGTCTTTTGCAGAATTAGTTTAATCTCTCTATTGCTTAGCTCTACTTGACCACTGGACTGAGGGTGGTAGGGAGACGCAATTCTATGGTTGACATCGTACTTAGCAAGCGTTTTACGAAAAGCACCATGAATGAAGTGTGAACCACCGTCGGTCATTAGATATCTAGGGACTCCAAATCTAGGGAAAATAACTTCTTTAAGCATCCTGATAGAAGTGTTGTGATCAACACTACTAGTGGTGATAGCTTCTACCCGCTTAGTGATGTAATCGACAGCAACTAGGACATGAGTATACCCGTTGGATTTTGGAAAAGGTCCCATATAATCAAAGCCCCAGACATCAAATGGTTCAATGACAAGTGAATAGTTCATAGGCATTTCCCGATGTTTGCTAATATTACCTATTCTTTGACATTCATCACAAGACAAGACAAACTTATGGGCATCCTTGAAGAGAGTGGGCCAATAGAAACCTGATTGCAATACCTTGTGTGCAGTTCTATCTCCCGCATGGTGTCCTCCGTAGGCCTCGGAGTGACACTTTTGTAGGATTTGTCCCTGTTCATGTTCAGGTACACAACGTCTAATAACACCATCTACTCCTTCCTTATAAAGGTGAGGATCCTCCCAAAAGTAGTGTCTTAACTCAAAGAAGAATTTCTTCTTTTGCTGGTACGTGAAACTAGGTGGTATGTATTGGGCAACGATATAGTTTGCATAATCAGCATACCACGGGGCACTACGTGAAGCATTGATGACATTTAGTTTCTCATCGGGAAAGCTATCATCAATAGGTTGTGGGCCATCAAGAACGTTCTCCAACCTAGACAAGTTATCAACTACTGGGTTATCGGCACCCTTCCCGTCGACAACGTGCAAATCAAATTATTGTAGCAAGAGAACCCATCTGATAAGTCTATATTTAGCGTCCTTCTTCTCCATGAGGTACTTAATAGCAGCATGATTAGTGTGAATAGTGACTTTGGAATCAACTATGTAAGACCTGAACTTTTCACATGCAAAGACGATTGCTAAAAATTCCTTCTTCGTAGTAGCATAGTTTCTCTGGGCACTGTCTAGAGTTTTACTAGCGTAGTGAATAATATTCAACTTCTTATCGACTCTTTGCCCTAGAACAACACCAACAGCATAATCACTAGCATCACACATGATTTCAAAAGGTAAGTTCCAATCAGGTGGTTGAACAATAGGTGCAGTTATCAAAGCCCTCTTAAGTATTTCGAATACTTCCTCACAATCATCGTCAAAAACAAAATGAATATCCTTTTGCAAGAGATTGGTAAGAGGCCTAGAAATCTTAGAGAAGTCTTTAATGAACCTTCTATAGAAACCAGCATGACCAAGGAAACTTCTTACACCTTTGATATCTGTGGGGTATGGCATTTTCTCGATTGCACCAACCTTAGACTTATCGACTTCAATACCTCTTTCAGAAATTTTATGTCCTAAGACGATGCCTTCATTAACCATAAAGTGGCACTTCTCCCAATTCAAGACAAGATTGGTGTCTTTACATCTCTGTAAGACTCGATGAAGGTTGCTGAGGCAATCATCAAAAGAATACCCATAAACAGAAAAGTCATCCATGAAAACCTCGACAATCTTTTCACAAAAGTTAGAGAATATAGCCATCATACATCTTTGAAAGGTGGCAGGTGCATTACATAAGCCAAAAGGCATACGTCTATAAGCAAAGGTACCGAAAGGGCATGTGAAAGTAGTTTTCTCTTGATCAGAAAAGTCATCCATGTGTGTGTTTTGACAACCTTTCTAGCATTTGGTCGATAAAAAGCAGAGGGTAATGATATTTCCTAGTGACTTTATTCAGTTTCCTAAAATCGATCACCATCCTATAGCCAGTAATAATCCTTTGTGGGATCAATTCATCCTTATCATTAGGGACAACGGTAATGCCTCCCTTCTTAGGAACGCAATGTACAGGACTCACCCAATCACTATGAGCAACGGGATAGATAATACCTGCTTCTAGGAGCTTTAATATTTCTTTTCTTACTACTTCTTTCATCTTAGGGATTCAATCTCCTTTGATGATCAACAACTGGTATGAAATCAGGATCGGTTTTGATCTTGTGCTGGCATAGAGTGGGACTAATGCCCTTAAGATCATCAAGAGTATATCCAATAGCAGCACGGTGCTTCCTCAGAGTTTTTAATAACTTATTTTCTTCATGCTCTGAGAGGCTAGCACTAATTATGACAGGATATATCTCTTTTTCATCAAGATAAGCATACTTAAGAGTATCTGGCAACATAGGATCACCCTTTGGTGGGGGTGGATCCCCAAGCAGTTCAACATGCAAGTTATTCTTAAGGATAGGATATTGTTCTAAGACAACTCTATCTATCTCATCCCTTTCATCCATATGCATATCATTTTGATGCTCAAGCAAGTATTTCTCTAAGGGATCAGTAGGAGGCACGACAATAGAAGCTAAGGCAATAGTTTCATCCTTACTAGGCAACTCTTTTTCATGAGGTTGTCTACCAAACAAGGAGAAATTGAACTCATGTGACACACCTTCAAAGCCAACAGTAACAGTTTGCTTCTCACAGTCATTATGAGCATTGACGGTATTGAGGAAGGGTCTGCCAAATATGATGGGACAAAAGCTATCTTGTGCAGTAGCAAGAATAAGGAAATCAGCAGGATACTTCATTTTACCACACAAGACTTCAACATCCCTAACAATTCCCACAGGGCAGATAGTATCTCTATTGGCAAGCTGAATAGTGACATCAATAGGCTCTATCTCAACAGGTGCAATCTCATCTTTGATTTCATCATATAAGGATTGATTTATTGCACTAACACTAGCACCCATGTCATATAAACCATGATAGCAATGATCTCCTATCTTAACAGAAACCACACGCGTGCCAACAATAGGCCTATGTTTGTCTCTAACGTGAGGTTTCGCAATTCTAGCAGCATCTTCACAGAAGTGAATATTATGTGCCTCAACATCGTCGGAAACAAGATATTTGATAATAGCAATGCTAGGTTCAACTCTAATTTGCTCACGGGGTGTAGGTGTTCTAATGTAGCCTCTATATCACAGTTGAAGCTTTAGAATGATCCTTTATCTTAACAGGGAAAGGTGGTTTCTCAATGTAAGCACTGGGAACCACATGATCATTATAGGTGATGACTCTCTCTTCAACTGGATTGGGTTTAACTGCATTGAATTCTAAAGGAGGATGAAATTTAAACCACTTCTCTTTGCGGAGATGAATATGGGCAGCAAAGAATTCACACAATGAAGCTACTATCTCAGAGTCAAGTCCATACTTAGCGCTAAAGTCACAAAAAGTATTTGTCTCAACAAAGGATTTAACGCAATCAAACGTGAAATCCATACCTGACTCCTTACCTTCTTCAAGCTCCCAATCTTCAGAGTTGCGTTTAATTCTCTCCAATTAATTCCATTTGAAGTCAATATCTCTCTTCATAAAAAAACCGGTACAAGAAGTGTCAAGCATGGTGCGATCATCATGAGAAAGCCAAGCATAGAAGTTCTGAATGATAATTTCTCACGAGAGCTCATGATTGGGGCATGAATATAACATTGATTTAAGCCTCCCCCAAGCTTGAGCGATGCTTTCTCTGTCACGAGGCCAAAAATTATAAATATAATTCCGATCACGATGCACTAAATGCATAGGATAAAACTTTTGATGAAATTCCAATTTCAAGCGATTGTAGTCCCATGATCCAGTATCATCACATAGCGTATACCATGTCAACGCCTTATCCTTTAAAGATAAAGGAAATGCCTTCTTTTTGACCTCATCCTCAGGCAAACCTTCAAGCTTAAATAAATCACAAACTTCATCTACATAGATTAGATGCAAGTCTGGATGTGATGTTCCATCTCGTGTAAAAGGATTAGCCAGCAGTTTCTCAAGCATACCCGAAGGAAATTCAAAGAAAGTATTTTCAGTAGGTGCAGCAGGTTGAGGAGCAACTCTCTGTGCTTCCGTTCGAGGTGAAGATACCCCGAACAAGCCCCTCAAAGGATTAGTATCCATAGTGACAAATGATAATAAATTTCAGCACACTATATGAATGTTTCCTTACCAAGTTCCACTTACCAAAGGCGCTTCACTCCCCGGCAAAGTCGCCAGAAAAGAGTCTTGATGACGCACAAGTATAGGGGATCAATCATAGTCCTTTCGATAAGTAAGAGTGTCGAACCCAACGAGGAGCAGAAGGATCTGACAAGTGGTTTTCAGCAAGGTAAAATCTGCACGCACTGAAATTGTCGGTAACAAGTGATTGTTTGGTGAGATGATTCGTAGAAAGCAACAAGTAACAAAAGTAGCAACAGTGCAGCAAAGTGGCCCAATCCCTTTTGTAGCAAGGTACAAGCCTAGACAAAGTCTTATAGGAGGAAAAACGCTCCCGAGGACACACGGGAATTTCTGTCATGCTAGTTTTCATCATGTTCATATGATTCGCATTCGTTACTTTGATAGTTTGATATGTGGGTGGACCGGCGCTTGGGTACTGCTCTTACTTGGTAAAGCATCCCACTTATTATTAACCCCTCTTGCAAGCATCCTCAACTACGAAAGAAGAATTAAGACAAAGTCTAACCATAGCATTAAACTAGTGGATCCAAATCAGCCCCTTACGAAGTAACGCATAAACTAGGGTTTAAGCTTCTGTCACTCTAGCAACCCATCATCTACTTACTACTTTCCAATGCCTTCCTCTAGGACCAATATAATGGTGAAGTGTTATGTAGTCGATGTTCACATAACACCACTAGAGGAAAAACAACATACAACATAACAAAATACCGAACGAATATCAAATGCACATGACTACTATTAGCATGACTTATCCCATGTCCTCAGGAACAAAAGTAACTACTCACAAAGCATTGTCATATTCATGACCAGAGAGGTAATGAGTAGCATCAAGGATCCGAACATAAACGCTTCCACCAAGTAAGCCAACTAGCATCAACTACAAAGAGTAATAAACACAACTAGCAACCTTACAAGTACCAATCGGAGTCGCGAGACGGAGATTGGTTACAAGTGATGAACTAGGGTTTGGAGATGAGATGGTGCTGATGAAGATGTTGATGGTGACGAGTCCCCTCCGATGAGAGGAGTGTTGGTGATAACGATGGCGATGATTTCACCCTCCGGGAGGGAAGTTTCCCCGGCAGGATCGTCCTGCCGGAGCTCTAGATTGGTTCTGCTCAAGTTCCGCCTCGTGGCGGCGGCGAATCCACGAAAAAGCTCCGCTTTTTTTTTCTAGACGAAACCCTTCATATAGCAGAAGAGGGGGCCAGTGGGCCAGCAGGCTGCCCACAAGCCCCCTTGGTGCGGCCAGGCGGGTGGCTACGCCAAGCAGGCTTGTGGCCACCTGCTGGCGCCCCTCTGGCGCTTCTTCGGCCCAGTATTTTTTATAAATCCGGAAAAAATCCTCGTTGATTTTTACGGCATTTGGAGTAGCGCAGAATATGTATCTCAACTTTGCTCCTTTCTCAGGCCAGAATTCCAGCTGCCGGGATTCTCCCTCTTCATGTAAACCTTGCAAAATAAGAGAGAAAAGGCATAAGTATTGTACCGTGAAGTGAAATAAGAGTCCAAGAAGCGATAAATATCAACATGAAAACATGATGCAAAATGGACGTATTAGCAACCTCTGGATTTTGTAAAACTATTCGAATAGCCATATCCACTGTCAATGATAGTTGGGTAATCCTGCTTAAGCTACCTCTAGTTATTTTTGCATAAACCAAGTGTGTGTGAGAGAGAGAGAAAGAAGGTTGTGTGTGTAAGATGACACTCGAGTTAAGTCACATGACTTGCCATGATAGTGAACATGGGACATTCAACCCCTGCTTACTATGATACTTGAGTTAAGTCAGATGACTTGACATGACAAATGAACATGGGATGTTCAACCCCTCCCTATGATGATATCTATAACTGGTTCATATGGATATCGGCAACACGTTGATGCATGCTTTTACAAGATTGATCATGTCATTGCACTCAAAATTAGCTTTCTGCAAATTACCTACTTAGTGCTATATAATGCTTTGTTATTGCCTCATTCCAAACATGGATGCTTGCGAGTACATTCAAAGTACTCATTGGCTTGCCACTTGTTATTTTATTGGCCAAGTACGAGAGAAACATGATATGATGAAGTTTACTACGGTGGCGTACGTGCGAGCTAGGACACTTCCCAATCAGAATGCATGTAGGGTTAAGGCAGATGGCATGGGTTAACGCTACCAATGAAGATATTCCGCTGCAATATATGTGAAGGCTTATCCATGAAAGATATGATCGAGTAAACCGGTACATAATGGATGTATGTCTCTAGTTATTCCGTTTATGTGTGTTCAGTGAGCATTGAACCGTGGGATAACTGTGCACGTGCATTCGGTGATCACAACTTATGAGTCGGGGTCCCCACAGAGCTGGTATCTGAGCCATCGTGACTGTAGGAAGCCCTTAGTTAGCACAGACGTTAGCTAGGACAAAGCTGTTTTTCCACACCTTTCAAATCACTTACAAAACACATAAATTTTCTCACCTCTCCTAAATTTCGAATGGAAGCGAGGCTTTTCCATATGACTTCCACCCTTATTCCATTAACTCTCCTCATGTGTTTCTTTAAAACATGCAAACGGTCGCAAGCACCCTTATACCCGTGACCACTGGATTACTTGAAATCCTTGTGGGCAACTTGGAAGGAAACGACCTTGCCAAACGATCGCCCACACGTTTGGAAGACAAGATTGACAATGTTGTGACAAGACGACACCTACTAAAGCTACCTTCCCGAAGAATGAGGACATCAAGACTCAGAAGATGGTGACACCCTTGACACTGTAACAGGGTGTTGCAAGCTTTGCCTACAATGATCAGGACATAAGATATGCAAGATCATGATATGCATCACTAATAGAGCAACCTTGCCCTTGTTTTTGGATCGACAACCGCGAGTGGATGAGAACCTCACTATTTGGTCCGCCTCACCATAGTGACGAGGAAAACGGTTTACTTCACCCCCACCCTTGGTATCGATATTGTCATCAACATAACTGATAGGTTAGAACTCTACCATGCCTTGCTGATGTCATTGCATAAAGTATCGTCCACTCGGGACACTCGATGTCTTGGAAGACAAAAAGGTATCGACGGGATTATGAAGATAACAGAAGACCCCGTCCAACAACAACCATGGGGAACCACCTTCGTCGCCAGCTCACCAGATGAGAAGCTGTCAAGGACTCTTTCCATCTCAACCCGAGTCATTTTGACAAACAACAATAAGAGACATATCGACACGTGAAGAAGACCCAGAAGACTGAAGGAACTCCTCTCCAAGACACGAAGTAAGCACGACTATCGAGTCCGAGAACCCCTAGGGTAGGATGAGTCGTGTATCCCTTATGCTAAGTCGAGTCCGTGTGCTGGTCTGAATGACATATTGTGTGTTGCTTGTTTTGCTTGTTTGTGCTTTGATAAAAGTTACACTTTTTCCCAGGAAATAAGTATGCGACTATGTCACCTTCCTCATTGTCGGTGCACTAAAGACTAGGGTCTCGAGTGCCCCAGACTAGTGCGCGGACCCCGGCAACTCCTTTCCAGCGGCAAGGCGCATCGCTGGAGCTTAGGGAAGAAGCAAGACTCGGAAGCCCGCCAAGTACATATTGCAAGCCCCTAGCAAGTACTTGCTTGCTAGGAATGAAGAAGAGACCATGACAGGAGCCCCCCTGCCGGGGGGAGATGGACAATACTAAGGCGAGACCCTCCCGCCAAGGAAGGAGGACTGAGCCCCGGCAAGCCATCCTTGCCGGGAAGTTTGACAAGGCCTCGGCAGACCACCGCCTCCCTACCAAGAGGAACAATAAGAGCCCCGGCGAGGTAACCCTTGCCGGGGAAGAAGAGAAGGCCCGAGGAGAGGCATAGGCCCAGGGCGCCTTCAGGTCCTGTGAACGCCTCCATCGACGAACATGCCACTGTAGATGCATGGACCACGCGTCCACCCGCATGCCAGCGCAACACCCCGAAGTTGCCACGTGTGGGTACATGTCCACTCCCGTGACGAGGTCAGGGAAGTGTGTCGAAGCATTTAATGCACCGTAGTAACACTATGGATGTCGGTCGGTGTTGTTCCACTCGTGAACCACCGTTCACCCATTGAACCACTGTGGTGACACCTTCGCCTATAAAAGGAGGCCCGAGGCTTAGTAGAAGGGACTTTTGGCTTGTTGACCAACCAAAAGGCTCCAAAAGGGACATATCTATAGTGAACTAAAACGAATAACTGAACACATGCAGGAGTAGGGTTTTACGCACAACGTGACCCGAACCTGGGTAAAAGCGACATTGCCGGGTCCTGACTCTTGGTTCTGCTCTTGCCGCGACCCCTCTCCCCGCCAAACCAGCAAAAGGGGACCGTTGAGGCCCCCATAGGTGTCGATCCTTTCACCCGACATCTTTGGTGCGCCAGGTAGGGGGATCGCCGCAAGCAGGACGACGTCAGCGCCGCCCCGATCCGACGAGCCGTTCGACAGCTCCACGGATCTCAGTTCGCCGCAACATCTTCCCTGAGGGGGAGGAGGCAATGGCTGCTCTGCCCGCGCGTCGGAGATCATAGCGCCTTCATAGGTGCTATGCGAGCGCGGGTGGAAGGAGCGAAAGCCCCGAGCTCTGCATCGCCCGACCAACACACCTCCTTGGAATGTGTGCGCTATTGTCGAGGGCATCACACGGGGCTTCGGCCAGGCCTCCGACGCTTACTCCGACCGTCGCACATCTCCGGAGTGCTGCATGGTCGTTGAGGACGCGTTCGAGGCCCCAAACCGCCGCTTCACACACCCTCCGACTCGCATTTCTCCTTGCAGTGTTGTGACGCCAGAAAGATGCACTCGGGGGCTCTACCAGCAAATCTCTTGCAAAAGAGACGAGAAAGCGACGCGCCCCGGTGTGCCTCTTTCCTTCAGTGTGGCCAAAGGCCACCAGAGAGAACCTCGTCGGCAAGGAGGCCGCTGGAGGCAACATCAGCTTGCCGGGGGTACGGATATTCCTCCCCGACAGCAACTTCAGACGCTGGGGCTAAGAATGCTACGACGTGCAAGATAAGTATAGAGGCAAACTTCTTGCGAGACTCTTGGTAGATTAGTTGTATCCTTTTGAAGCATTGACTTTTGTATGAAAAATTCGTCTATGGATGGACCTTGCTAGGATCAGTGCACTTCGACTTCGTTTCGAGCCTGTTCAACCACTTGAGTGGCCACAGAGCGCCCTTATCTCATTTCGAACTCGTTCAACGTTTCGGACGGCTACATAGCACCGTATTTCGCCTCGAGCCGCGCTCGACGATTTACATGGTTGCGCTGAGTGCGGCAAGGATTCTTGCCGGTGACGACCTCCTCTGTTGAGTTTTCTGAGGATCCAGTCCTCTAAGTACTCGTGGCAGGACAAGTCAAGCCGGCAAGCATCCAGAAAGTGCAAAGTAACAATCATACAAAATGAGAGTCGAATAAAGGATGCATCTATTCAGTCATTTGTCTGGATACATTTGATTCCACTTACAAAGTGTTGTTATCCTAACCTAAATACTTTGTCTTTTAACGAGGATCGACCTATGCGGAGGAATTGGAGTTCATGAAGACAAGACACGGCAAGACCCGCGGTACATTCATGCTAGCTCCTCCTAGACCAGCATTGTACTGACGAGAGCGGGTTCGGCCTCGTCAAGTCACAGGAAGGGGCGATAGATCCGATTGAGACCCTCCTCCAAGGAGGGGGAGGTGCATGACGAGGCTGCGCAATTGCAGGAAGCACTGAGTCCGAGCCAGGGGAATCGTCCCCCGATTTGATTCCCCCGGGCTTGAGACTAGGCTCAACACTGTCACCACTGATGCCCTCCCCGTTGCTGTCGCTCTAAGTGGAGCATTCAACGCCGCTCGAGCCCTCTTCGCAGCAGCCGAGAGGCACACCGGAGCGCCCGTAGAAATTGACGATGAGCATACGGGCCTCCGTCAGTTTGAAGTGGAGGACGTAGCTGTCCTCGAGTCCATGAGCACGGGCGAAGGCCTTCCAGATGCGCCCAAGTAGCATGGAATGGGGCTTTGGATACTCCGCGTGCACCTGCATGGTGCCGTGAGAGCATCCGTGCGCTTGCAGCCAGAAAACAGTTGGCCGCTCAACCCCCATCACCATGGCGAGGCCACGAGGGAAATGCAAGTGACCCTGAAGGGGGCCACGAAGCTCCACGATGAACTCGAATGGCATCGCCTTCGAGTGGCCACCCGAAGAAGAGGGCACGAGGAGGGAGAACGAGGAAGCGCTCCGCCTCCCTCGGCCACGTCCCCTCGAGCCTCCCCTACCACGGTCGACGTGGCTGCCGCTGGCTGCGGCCCCTGAAGCTGTGGCATGATCCGAGCAGGATCCCCTTGCCGCCCTGGCGGCTAGTAGAGTCCGACCCCATCCCATAACCATGGTTAGGGACGGGTGCCACTAGCAAAGCTAAAATAAGCAAGAGAAGAGAAGGCAATAGGTGCGGAAGGCTTCGAGACTGAGATGGGTGGGGAAAACCTCCGCGCAAACAACCTAATTTATAGGGCAAAGCTCAGAGGCCACCCTTCTCGCTCCAGAAGCCACCGCCCCTCTCGCCCAATCGCCCTAAAGTCAGGAGCGGAACATGGAACCGCCCTGATGCGCCAATACATGCAGGGGCGGGTCCATCCACACCCACGGTTTTTGAGTTCATGATCGCCACTTGCCCGACCGCCGCTACACATGTCCTACACGTGACAGATGCGTTTTCAGGGAATAAAGGGGCCATCACTATGCGCACGCCGCGCACCCCCCCACTTCGCGCGTTCAATGCATGACGTGGGGAAAGAAAGCCTGCAATGGCTCAATTTCGATAAGCCCGGTGCCTGCGAGTCCGCGCCCCGCTTTGGGCCTGGCCCAACAATGCCTCGCATGCGTGTATGGCCCAGGCTCAGGGGCTACTGTCGGTGCACTAAAGACTGTGTCTCGAGTGCCCCAGACTAGAGCGCGGCCACCGGCAGCCCCGTTGCAGCAGCAAGGCAAATCGTTGGAGCTTAGGGCAAAAGCAAGACTCGAAAGCCTGCCAAGTACAGTTTGCAATCCCCCGGCAAGCACTCGCTTGCTGGGAATGAAGAAGAGCCCCGGCAAGAGCCCCCCTGCCGGGGGGAGATGGGCAATAATAAGGCGAGACCCTCCCGCTAAGGAAGGAGGACTAAGCCCGAGCATGCCTTCCTTGTCGGGAAGTTTGACAAGGCCTCGGCAGGCCATCGCCTCCGTGCCGAGAGGAACAAGAAGAGCCCCGGCGAGGTAACCCTTCCCGGGGAAGAAGACAAGGCCCGAGGAGAGGCGCGGGCCCAGGGCGCCTTCGAGTCCTGATGCATGGACCATGCGTCCACCCGCACGCCAGCGCAACACCCCAAAGTTTCCACATGTGGGTACGTGACCACCCCCCTGACGAGGTCAGGTAAGTCTGTCGAAGCATTTAATGCACCACACTAACACTGTGGCTGTCAGTCGACGCTGTTCCACTTGTGTACCACCGTTCACCCAGTGAGCCACTTTGGTGACCCCTTCGTCTATAAAAGGAGGCTTGAGGCTCAGTAGAAGGGACTTTTGACTTTTTGACCAACCAAAAGGCTGTAAAAGGGACAAATCTACAGTAAACTAAAATGAATAACTAAACACATGCAGGAGTTGGGTTTTACGCACAACGCGACCTGAACCTGGGTAAAAACGACCTTGCCAGGTCCTGACTGTTGGTTGTGCTCTTGCCACGACCCCTCTCTCCGCCAAACCAGCAAAAGGGGACCGATGAGGCCCCCATAGGTGTCGATCCTTTCGCCCGACACTCATTTTGATGTTTGTGTTTGGACTTTCGGCACATGTTTGATTGCACTTGCACTACACCACCCCCTTAGGCACTCCCCTCTATGCTACCTTTCTCTCTCACACATTTCGCTCTCTCACCTTTCTCGACAACTGAAGACCGACAAGACAAGATGCACCAAGGATCCACCACGACACACAACTGGCACTGAAGACTTTGACTTAAACGTACTCAACCAGACGCAAACCCGTAGAGTCAGGCTTTCCCCTCAACACTGGAAACCCTGCCTAGACCAACCTAAACCTCACAAGATGCCCCAACTCGAACCCCGGATCGCGTGTTTGATACACGGATTTTCCAGAGCACCCGCTCATCTCCGATAACCCCTACTTAGGACTAGGTTCATTATGGAGCAAGTGATCACGGTGACCTATTATCCTTCATTCTTAAGCTAGCACCACAACCTTCATGCCATAAGAAGGATGTTCCAAGGATATACAGGTTGTATACTATGATTTAAGGTGACCATAATAGGTGTATTGAGGATGTAGCTAACCCCTCCGATGGATAACGGAGATTTTCATGTTGGTAGGTAACTTGGTGGAACAAGATGATAAAATATCATAACCTACATATCCCTGGAGTAAGTTTGGATTTAGTAGGACGCTTATGATCATAGACAAATTCTTGGAGGTATGATAACCTGATCCTAACCAGTGGTGTCAGGAATTGATGATGTTACAATAGTGACTTGGAGTAACAAGTAGGATCCCATTGGACATGAGTTTTGGATTTAAATAGGTAATCTTAGTAGGGTGTCGATGATAAATGAGGTCACATGGTTCGGAGTAAATTGGATTTAGTCTGATAATCTTGATCATGATACTACGTTCCTTGGTGGATGACAAAGTAGAAGTAACTGGATGATGTCGGTATGGATTTAAGAATGTATGTAAGCTTGACCTTAGAGTTTAGTTGGTCATGATATTGGTAGTCGGTGGATATACCCTGATACAATCCCTGTGATGATTTGTGGACAATAGAAACTCTAGGTGATTATGTAGAACCCCATCAATATTGGATTTGCAGGAGTGATGGGTCAAGTGATGATTGATGGGATGAATGAACCACTTGATTGGATTCGTGTGAGAAAACAAGATCTTGGATTGATATACTACGTGTTTCCTTAGCATAGAAATGTACTACCTTTGACCTTGGATAACTTAGTTGAGCACTTGGAATTGTAGTGTCTTGACCAAGCTTAGCAGCGTGTAAGCTTTCCCGGGGATTTTTACATGGGGAATATATATATATATATATATATATATATATATATATATATATATATACAAAAGTTAGCTATGGAATACTTATGAGATTTTTGGTTCACACCCTCTCCCAAACCTCGTATATGGATAGCATAAGTGATGTGGGAGTTGACTTATATGACGTGGTACCTTCCATGATACTTGATGATACTGTTCGGAGAAATAGGTTAGACCATCGTCATCTAAGAAATGTGCTCAAGGATAAGATGATAGACGTCCACTCACATCCTAAGCTCCTTAAAAAACCCAATGCTCCATCGAGCCGCAATATGGTTGGATTATGACCATAGGTCTTGACTCTAAGTCATTAGACTATGGCCAATACTCCGCCCCGACCACCACCAATCATGTCAGATTAAGTTGGACCTCCAAACCCCTTTACAAGTGACCATGTGGAACAAATCCCCGCTCCTCTCACATATATCATGAGCAATGCGCTTATGAGGTGCTTGGAGAAATACGTTGTTGTCCTCAGGGATGACATAGTTATTTACCCAAAAAGAGAAGGATAAGTAGGCGACTATGTGATCACCTCGGCTGATTTCAAGCAAGGGTTCCGCATTGCTCACATCCCTTTTGGGATAATGGCCATTAAGAAATGGGAATTTCCAACGCTGAAGCCAGGAAGTAGCTTTGTCAAGGCGTACCTACAAAAGTTCAACCTTCTGTCAAGGTACACACGTGAAGATGTCGGCACTTAGGAAGCCAAGATAGAACGCTTCTTGGAAGGGCTCTAGCAAGCCATACAGTATCAACTTATTGCCTGTGACTGCTGGACTTTCTTTGAGCTGGTGAACAAGGCTCTTATGCTTGAAGACAAGCGTTGTGCCATGTAGGACACACGCAAACGCAAGACGATCCACAATGGTGGATCCAGCAACTAGAAGACTCACCCCTAGCAACCAGCCCAAGTGAAGACAACTTATCAACCTCAGGAAGACAAGACTCGTGTGCCTCCTCCAAGCTACCAGCCTCAGCAGTATGCCAACCCTAGGCCGGCATACAACAACCCCAACAACAGTAGTGCCAACAACAACAACTCACGCTAAGTCACGTCTGATGGTTGTTGTCAGCCAGGGCACCACTCGAGGCCGTGCACAAATGAGAAGCTCGATGAGTTGTGCCCTAATGCGCCAAACCAATGCAGCCTGGTCCAATTTGAATAAGCCCTGGAAGCTCCAATTGCCACTCTTCTCAAGTGTGAAGTTTTTACCTTGAAGAGGTGGACTCCCCCAGGTCCCCTCCAAGCAGCAGAAGACAATCATACCCAAGAAAGATGAAGAAACATCACAGTCGGAAAACCATGATGAAAGAGGAAAGGCTATAGAAGTCAACCACGACTCCTCTCCTAGCTTCATAAACTATGTCAAGAAGCATCAATATTCAAGCACAAGGAAGCCTTTGGAAGTCAAGAGGAATTAGAGAGCCCCTTCTTGTGACAATCAAGGACATAAGTATTAACCAGACCATGGTGAAACCATGTCAAAGGTGGTTCACTCCACTTGCCAGGTCACACACACTCTACGTTGCCATGTATTCCGGCTTTGGGATACACATGCAAACCAGACGCTTGCCCGAACCTCGATCACCAATCCCTTGACCCGTATTCAAGCCTAGCTTATTGCAAGAACCCCATTAACATTCAAATAAGACGAGAGAAGCATTCAAAGCTATATCATAAAGTACTTCAACACCCACAGGAGCAACCACATCTAAGAAGGAGCAACATGGGAGCGTGAAGACTACATGAGGCCCGAATTTTTGTATCTCTCCAACGCCTAGCCTAGGACCCTCGGGGACGAGATTCTTGTAAGAGGGGTTGGTCTGTCACACCCTGTGTTTTTACTTCTCCGCTAAGTTAACATAGCTCAAAAAATAGTTCCAATTAAAACTTTTTCTCTGAGATGTGATGCTTGAACTAAATGTTGTTTGCTTGCTTGGTTGCTTGTGTTTTAAATCATTAAAGTTCCTTCTACTCTCTAGACTCTGCTCATTACCCCGATTATTTGCCCAATGACCATACCATGTGTATAGGACCTAAAACTACTTTTACCAAATATTACTTTGACAAAAAAGCTTTTATTTAATTTAAGCTTTCAAATTCCCCCGACTTGGGATTTGTACTACAAGTCCTCAAATTAGGGAAGTTGTTTTTCCCAAAATATTTTATTTGGATCCTATTATCAATAATACTTCCCAAAATTACAAAAACATTATTTTAAAATCTATTTTGCTATTTTATTTAAAGACATTTTTGTGAGGCGAGAAATGGTCTTTTATGAAGAAAGGTTAATTTTCTTGCTTTCAAAGTATCTGAGAAAAAATATGGAAACTCAATGGACATATATATTCCATATATAAGGGTTTCAACACTTGGTCATGTTCAAAATATTGGACAAAACCCTTCAAAACCATTTCTACCTATTTGAAGCTTTTGAAATATTTCTATAAGAGTTATTCTCAATAAATTTAAAGAATATTCTAGAAAGTCACACATGATATATGTGATGATCTTGCCAAGTTTCAACTCAGCCCAAGTTCATTTGATTCACCTAAATATCCCAAAACCTATCTGTCCAGATTCAAATTTGAGCCACTCTACATTGCCAAGTGTCTCCAATTGTGCTAAAATATTGTGGACATGTTCTAATGCTCTAAGAATGCATCCAAAAAAGAGGTGCATCAAAGAGAACAGAGGAACGTGCCCCAAGCCCCTCGAAACCATTTCTGTCGATTTCTAGAATTGGGAAACTTTACATTTTGAAGCTTCTCCAATTGGTCCCAAACTTTTTGGGCATGCTCTAATACTCAAATAATGTCACCACACCAAGTGGTGTAATAGGGGAATTAATTTGCATAAGTTTATCTATAGAAAGCCATTTCTGCCCATCTCCAGGGTTTACCATGTCTACATTGGAAACTTTGTCCAACAAATCCCAAATTTGATGTCCAACCTTATTTATCACCACCATTTGATCTTGTTAATTTTCAAAACCAATGGAGCACCAAAGGTAGCCCAACCAGTGATCAACACCTCTTCTGGTGGAATCCAAAGTCCAATAATAGAGCCCCCAAATGACTTCTCTTTGAGCTCAAAATTTTACCATAGGCCCTCCTAGTTCCCCTTTACCTCCAGTAAGCTTTGCATGGACGTGTCACATTTATTGGAGGGTGAAACCCCAAGATTGCTTCCCTAGATAGCAATAAACTACCCCTCTCTCAGCCTTTCTTGTAAACCAAAGCTCCCCCGGAGCATCCAAGGGAAACCCTGCATTGTTTACTCACCCACTGGCTCCCCAGACACAAGTGGCCGTGCCCATCCTGCAAAAGAAATGCCCTAACATGCAAAGTTCATGCTCTGGAGCATGCTACAGTGCACTCCCCGCACTGTAGCACTCCTCGACGTCCTCAACGCCCCACACTATCGTACCCATCCTCCCTCACTCTCTTTTGTCCCCTATGAAGCTCACCTAAACGCCACCGTTGACTCTGTCCACCATGCGCCTTTGCTGGGCCATAAAAGGCACCCCCAAAATAACCCTCGTGCGAGTGCGGTCCCTCTCCCTCCAATAAGCCAGCTGGACCAACCCCTCTCTCTATCCCTTGCCATCTCCTTCCTCCATCGCTAGTAATGCCCTCGGGCCACTTCCCTCCAATGAGCACCACCGGCATGCTCCCCTCCTTGCTGCTAGCATCCCCATGCCCTCCTTCCGCCTCCTGGTGGCCGGGACACCACTCCCAGGGGCCACCCGTCATCGGCCTCCGCCTCCATCATTCCTGCACCCACTCTGGTGCTCCCCGGCGGGAAGGAACCCCCCAAACGGTTGTGGCTCATCGCCTCGAGCGCGCTGGTGGCCATGCCACCTACGGAGGTGACCGAAGCCACTGGGATGACGTCGACAAATGCGTGGATGCGCCTCCCCTTGTCACCCTCTAGCCAAGCATGAGGTTGAGGGTGAACCTGACAGGAGGGCCCTGCATGTCAGCGGCAGCAGGCTTGGCCTGCGCGGCTTAAGTGGGAGCCGTTTTCGCCGTGTGCACCTTTCCACACAGAAAGCGCCTTCGAGTAAAGGCACCTTCACCGTAGCCCCATCGCGTGCAGGCTGAACTGCTCGGCCGGCCCATTTGCTATCCTACGCCCCCGGTGTAATATAGCATTTGGTACTCCGTGTGTCTTTTTCAGTAAAGATTATTTAATTCTGAAATAATTCAAATGAACTCCAAATCCATTGGTCCAAATTCCTACAGACTACTAAAATTATAGCCTATCCAAATGTTTGCTTTGCACAATTTTTCTGAAGAATATTTCTGTAGTATCAATATTCAAATACAAATTGAATATTTCAAACCCTACTTTTAAAATCCCTACAACATCCAAATCAAACCCAAATGGAGTGATTCAAATTATTAGAGACTTCAAAAATCATGCTATAGTTTTCGAGCCTTAGTCTTTCTTTGCATTATTTCTGTTGTACGAAATAAATAGCCCCTTTACCCACTATTTTCATACTAGAAAAATCATAGGGAAATCATACCAAGCCCAAACCCAGTGAAACCACCTCCTAAATGTTTCTAAATTCATGCCCTATTAAATGAGTGCCTCCACTCATTTTTAATATAATATTTTCTATGGCCTCCTTGTGGGGCCAGTGATGCCTCCACTTCCACCATTCAAAATTCTCCGGTGATCCAAATCAATTAGAACAACTTTAGGCATTTTTCTTATGACAAGAGATTTCGAAGTAAATAAGAGTCCTATTTATGGAGAACTTTGTGTTTCTACTTGTTGTGTGGCTTATCGTGGTTGTTTCCGACGATAGTTGACGGAACAGACGAAGTGCTTGGAGTTGGACGAGAAGCTCGTGAAGCCCTAGAAGACTTTGCAGAACTAGGCAAGCAACCCTTTGACCATGTCTAAAAACTATTTTATTGCATGTCATATAGCACTCTATTCTTATGCATTGAATCATATTGAATCGCTGACCACCTTGGTGGGTTGTCTCCAAAAAACTCCTCGTTGATACTTGTACTTGGACATGACCCTACCACCTATGGGGGTTGTGCGGGTGGGAAGTAGTTAGGTTGTTAGTAGCTTCTACACAAATGGGATGAGACTATGCATGTTGAGAATGAAAGAAATGATTTCAAAGACTTTTAGAAAACCCCGTCGGGTGGCACTAATGCCCGAGGGAGATGGTTTTGAGTTGGGTGATCACCTGGAAAAGAAGTGATGTACCGAGAAAATTTTTGTGTGTGTGGTTTCGTAAACGGGATTAGATTTAAGAATTGCTTACCATCCCAACCTTACATGTGCGACCACGATACCCTAATATGAGAACAGGGCTTTGTTAATTACCATGGTTGATGCTAGCAGAGAGCCCGCATTACTAGTGGCGGGAGGGCTGAGTTACTCTCTCCTGACGGGGCCGTGCTAGGTAGGGCGACCATGAGTTGTTTTCAGAGGCACCGGGCACACTGTTGGTCCCTTGATGGATGGTACGATCTAGAGCGAGGCTTATATGATGTACATCATGAGGGCTGGGTACCAATCAAGTGGACTCTTTGTTTAGTGTCGCCAAGGGAAATGCATTGTTCGGGTTCTTACCTCGGGTATGTGATACCAATGTTTTCGTTACTCAAGCCGACATTCTCGCTTCCGCTTCGTCGACCCCCGCTTTCGCGGTTGCTTCCCTCTAAGGCGGAACGCTCCCCTACCGATGCATTTTGACATCCCACAGCTTCGGCAGATCGCTTAGCCCCGTTCATCTTCAGCGCAAGGGCGCTCGATCAGTGAGCTATTACGCACTCTTTAAAGGGTGGCTGCTTCTAGGCAAACCTCCTGGCTGTCTTTGCACCCCCACCTCCTTTATCACTGAGCGGTCATTTAGGGGCCTTAGCTGGTGATCCGGGCTGTTTCCCTCTCGACGATGAAGCTTATCCCCCATCGTCTCACTGGCCGACCTTGACCCCTGTTATTTTTGGGTCTACATCGAGTCGTGGATGACACGGAAGTTCCTCGAGTCTCGTGGGTATAGCGTGCAACCTCTGCAAAGTGTAAAGCTATTCTAATATCCATGTCCATGGTCAAGAACAGTAGGGTAATCGTGTGTAAACTACATCAAGTTATTTTCGCATAAACCATGTGTGTGTCTGTGTGTGATAAATAAGGTTGTATGTGTAAGATGACACTCGAGCTAAGTCACACGACTTGGCATGATAAATGAACATTGGACGTTCAACCCTTGCTTACTATGGTACTTCAGTTAAGTCAGATGACTTTCATGGCAAATGAACGTGGGACGTCAAACCCCTGCTTATGATGATATGTGTAACTGGTTCATATGGATATCTGCAACATGTTGATGCATGCTTTTAGAAGATTGATCTCGTCATTGCACTCAAAATTAGCTTTCTACAAATTACCTACTTAGTGCTATATCATGCTTTGTTATTGCCTCATTCCAAACATGGGTTTCTTATGAGTACATTCAAACTACTCATTGGCTTGCCACTAGTTATTTTATTGCCCAGGCATGAGAGAAACAAGATATGATGAAGTTTACCACGGTGACGTACATGCGAGCTAGGATGCTTCCCAGTCAAAATGCATGTAGGGTTAAGGCAGATGGCATGGGTTAACGCTATCAATGAAGATATTCCGCTGCAATATATGTGAAGGCTTGGGCATGAAGGACATGATGAAATAAAACGATATGTAATGGATGTAAGTATCTAGTTATTAAGTTTCTATGTTTTCAGTGAGCATTAATCTCTGGGATCACTGTGCACGTGCATTCGATGATCACTACTTATGAGTCGGGGTACCCACAATGCGACATTGGAGAATGCATATTTTGAGCATGATGATGATACATGCTTGGTGATCGTCCACTTCTACACGACAACACCTTCTCCTTCCCATGGTGATTTGGATTTTGATACGAGGACAGATCTTTTCCAAAGGGGACGGGATGATGTGGAGCATCATACGAACATCACCATGAAAAGGGTCCTCTTGGCAAGTCACAAGTGCATCATCCACTTCGCATACATAAAGATGAATCACTCCCTTTACATGTGTTGACTTGACCCCTTCGAGGAACTAGGATGGTATACTACTTTACACTCCTCTCGTGTGCATGCTTAAGTATTGTTGGAGCTTCACAGATGATGAGGAGGAGTGTAAGCGCCAAGGAACAGCTACACCATCCGCGAATGAAGCTTGGATGAGGACACGAAAGAAGACAGAGTTGCGAAGTCTACAATGGCGGAACGAGTGACAACCAATGCACGTCCGACACTCTAAACGGCTAGTTCCTCCACTTCTCATATGGACACCGAGGCCTCCACCGAAGAAGATCCCTAGAGGTTGTCAAGGCCCCTTTCAAGGGAAGATCCATCATGGATTTCAAGACCCATCTCTCATAGGGATTTGGATGAACTACCCATGTATCTTTATTTTCGTTGTTGTTCTTGGATCTTGATGCACCTCATGTATTGCTTGGGATTTGAGGAGTACTTCTTGTAAATCTTGTCCAATAGAGTGTTTTTCCTTTGATTTATCCATGTTTCCTCCCTCATGTTCTTACCCGAATCCACCTCCAATTTGTGAAGATCGGGCCACCCTCGGGTTTCCCCGTATCAAAGAGCCTCAAGTGTAACTGGGTCGGAGATACGTCTACACCAGGTGATCGATGCATGTAAGAGCTTGCGTAAACCGTTTCTGCATATGAAACTCTCAACAACCTTGTCAACTCGTATTTAGGCAGGCCGTGTCATGGTGGCGTCTAGTGAGGCAAGTTGCACCAGGGGTACATGAACTGTGCATTGAACTTTCTTTGGCTTGCGTTCTTTCATTTAGTTGATGTAGCTAAAGATGAAATGATGCATGGATGCGGACTTTGAAAAATCTGATCATGGAGGGCACGATGTAGAGCATGTCATATGGCCAAAAGTGTGACCAACACGTGGGCGAATTAATCATGTGAAATGGCCTCCATCAGTGAGAACACCCATCGTTTCGCTTTCGGCTCCCTGATTCCATTGAGAGGTGATACGTCCATTTTTCATAGTAATTTCCTACTGCTATTTATATTTTTTTGTCATTATTACACTTTATGATGTAATTCTAATGCCTTTTCTCTCTTAATTTGCAAGATTCACGTGGAGAGGGAAATTACCGGCAATTGGAATTCTGGACCTAAAAAGCCACAACAGATATAACTATTCTATGAAGCTCCAAATGACGTGAAACTTCACGGATATTTTTATAAAATATATAAAAAATACTGTAACAAAGAAGTACCAGATGGGGCCACCTGCTACCCATAAGACAACATGGCGCGCCCTGTTGTCTTGTGGCTCCCCGGTAGGCCTCCAGTGCTCTCGTTTGGCTATAAGAGTCCCTTTGACCCATAAAAAATAAGTGGAAGATATTCGGGATGAAGCGCCACCGTCTCAAGGCAAAAAATGGATAGGAGCACTTCTCTTCGGCAAAGCAATTCAGCCGAGGATACTTCCCTCTGGGAGGGAAAATTCAAAGCCATCGACATCACTAATGCTTCATCCATCATGGGATGGCCAATTTTTATCAACATCTTCACCAACACCAACTCATCTCAAACCCTAGTTCATCTCTTGTATTCAATCTATGTCATAAAACCTAAATTGGTACCGGTGGGTTGCTAGTAGTGTTGATTACGTCTTGTAGTTGACGCTAGTTGATTTATTTGGTGGAATATTATACATTCAGATCCTTAATCATATTCAATATTCTTCTCATATTGAAGATGAACATGATTTGTGAGTAGTTACTTTGTTTCATGAGGATATGGGAGAAGTCTTGTTATAAGTAATTATGTGAAGTTGGTATTCATTCAATATTTTGATGATGTATATGTTGTTTTCCCTGTAGTTGTGTCATGTGAACATTGACTACATGAAACCTCACCATGTTTGGTCCTAGGGGAAGGCTTTCAAGAGTAATAAGTAGATGATGAGTTGCAAGAGTGACAAAAGATGAAAACCTAGTTTATCCATTTTTTCCGTAACAGTCTGATTTGGATCCATATGTTTCATTATATGGTTAGATTTATCTTAGTTATTATTTCATAGTTGTGGATGCTTGTAAGAAGGGGTAATCATACAATTAGCTTTTTTGTTCAAGTAAGAACATCACCTCTCGAGAAAGCCGAAAACTGACTATCTGGGTAAGCGAAAGATGGTCGGCATTCTTAAGACCGCGTTAAGGGTAATGTCATTAGAGATCACCCGTGTTAAATGAAGGGCTTATTCATAGTATAAGCCGACATGGGAAATGGCGTAGACCTCGGCTGCTTAAAGCCAACCACTTCACACACCGGGGACTCGTTACCAGCCCCACAGTCAAACTCCTATGACTAAGTGAAAGTTATAAAGCTGCTATAGTCTGTTCACCTAGTTCCTACAAGCACGGACCGCCTTCGGGTACAAAGACATTGATTGAGGGTCAGTGTTGCCTCAAGGAACACCCTATGTATATTATACATTGGAGTAGAAGCCGATGGATGGCCACTTTCAGTTCAACATAGTCAAAGAGGAGGAAAATCAATTAAAGTAACACACTTATATGAGGAAATCTAACGACATACTTACGAAAACAAAGCATGTTTTTTACATACCATGACTTCGTCAGTCGAAAGTACAAAAACTGATACAAAGTGTCTTTTGGACACATGGCCTCGATAGCACGAGGGCCCTCTTCCACCTCGGCGAAGAATTGCTTCGCGGTGCGCTGCTTCCCTTCGGGGGCCCCGTAGAAATTATTGTCGCATCAACCTTCTGGAAGTGCCTATTCACGCATGTGTACACCCTCCGTGCTCCCTCGAAGCACGCAGATTGCTTCCGTCAATCCACTTGTGGGCCAGCAACCCCCAATTGGGCTAGGAGGCCGAAGAGGCCCGTGAACATAACTTTTGTGGGCTACAACATGATGCAGAGGTCCTGGAGCACTAGCCTCGCCATGTGGAGTAGCTCTGCCAGCTGCTTCATTCGATGGTTTAGTAGGTGTGACGATGGAGAGTCCGAGAACTCCCGCGAGAATGCCTTCTGCTTCTCATGGATCTCCAACTATCCGAAGTGTTGGACGACGTCTATCACACTCTTTGAAAGATCGAAGAAGACCTTTGTGGAATGTCATAGTCGGGTGAGCTCAACGCACCCTTTGCTACGAAGCACACACTACAATAAGTACGACTTAACCGTGGCTACTTGTTCCACTTGCTGGAGCACGTGGTGTTTGGACCAAGGCGCGATGTGGAACTTGGAGTGTGCAAGATAGTGCTTCTTGAGATCTTATTTCGCCTGCTTATCCCTGGCTTGAAGTTTATCGGGTGCTTCGAATACGCCCTTCACGATCTCCTCGATCTCCATGACCTGCGCCTGGTCCCTCTCCCTAGCCACCTTCTCGAACTCTAACCTTCTCCGCCTTTGCGATCGCAACCTTCTACACCTACGCCTCCTGCCGAGACTTCCTGAGCTCGGCCTTGAGTCCCTCAAGCTTGGACAAGGCTGTTGTCATTCAAACCCTTTGGCATCAACCCCTAATTCAACAAAAAACACAATATGCTTCTCATGTTTAAAGTAACATTTAAGAACATGACATGTTCATCATTTACCTTGAGACTACTCGAACCGTTGGTTCATCATGTCGAGGTCTTTCTTGGACTTCTCAAGCTTATGGTTTTCCTCTGCTATCTCCCCGGAGAAGGATCCCGAATCCAAGGTAGAAATCCACAAGAAAATATTTTTCCACATAAGCCCCACGACCAATTTATTAACCTCGGACGAGCGCCTCATTACACTGGGCAGCGCTGTGGGGTTACGCATCAAGATCCTACTTCTATTCGATCCCAACACCGGTTCCTCAAAACCGACATTGGACTAGGGGGCTACTCACTGACCAAGCTATTTACAAGGCCATTGTCGCGGTATGACAATCTATGTGACCTGCGAGCCCCCTTTGCGGTTCAACTGTGAGGATTGATGTCTGTTGTGCTTCCCTTGCAACGGTGCCAAGAATAGTCCCAAGAAAACATTAGGTGTTTGCCTCATTAAATGCTATGAATTTTCATCGTGTTTCAATGAAAACTCGCCCCTTCTTTTTCTCTCTCTTTTCCTATCGCGAACCTGCACTCATGTGTACTCATTTCTTATGTTTTTTGGGAATGCTTGCCGACATGTTGCCGGTAGGATCGTTTCACCGTCCTTGTCGCGACTGCTTGAGGTATTTAGGCAAGACACCCAAGTGCGCAACAATTCTGACAGGGGTCGTATGCGTCGCTTGCCGGGGTGCATATTCACCATGGGCGGGATCGGGTCCTTAGTATCCTAGTAGTAATGCTGCCGCTGGCAAGACCTGTTCGCCGCCCTTGCCGCGGCTGCCTTGTGTGCCGAGCAGGCTCAGAACACTTAAGCATGCAACAATTCCGATGAAGGCCCTCTGTGTGCAGGTCTTTTTACACGCGTGTCAACCGAGTTGCGGGAAATGTTTGAGAATTTTGTTGACTTAGCTTTTTTCTTTCGCCATTTCCTTGTCGCAAGGTGGTTGTTGTAGCGTCCGTATGTGTCCTTGCCTTGACCCTCCCCCGGTAGTCTTGTACACCGGGGGGGGGGCTTCTCTTCCTTTTGAGAAAAGGAAAGAAGAGAAAACAGAGGAGGCAGGAAACCTTGCCGGTCCCGTATACACCTTGGATAGGTAATGGGCGAGCACAACGGTTCATGCAAAAATGCATAACATAAATATGTAATTTGATAAGAAGTTGGGGAATACTTAGCTTTATTTACTACGCAGTCATCGCGTGGCTTTGCACAAAGAATTACATGCTTTGATGCAAGACTTGTACAAAAGTGGATGCCGAAAGGACCAACAACTGTGCCTCACGGGTAGAACTTGCGAAGATGCTAGATATTCGACGAGTTCAACACCGGGGTTCCATCTTCGGTCTCTAAGTGGACAGCTCCAGGCCTGGTGACTTGTCCCACCTGGTAAGGGCCTTCCCACTTAGGGGACAATTTGTTGGATACCTTCACGGACTGAATCCATGCAAGAACAAGGTCGCCTTCCTCAACATTCCTAGCGCACACTTTGCACCTATGATAGCGGCACAAGGCCTACTCGTATCTAGCAGCACGTAGTGCGGCCTGGAGACGATCTTCCTCGAGGAGTGTGGCATCATCTTGCTGTAGCCGCTCTTGCTGGTCCTCGTCAAAGGTGTGCACTCGAGTTGTCCCATATGTGAGTTCCGTGGGGAGCATTGATTCTTCCCCATAGACGAGGGAGAAGGGTGTCTCACAGGTAGCTCGATTTGGTGTGGTTTTGATTGACCAAAGAACCGTCGGGAGCTCGTCAACCCATGCTTATGCAGCTTGTTGAAAGTGATCGTATTGAGGCCCCGCAACACTTCAACGTTTGCCCTCTCTGCTTGACTGTTTCCGCTTGGGTGAGAAACCAACGCAAAATAGAGCTTGGCAGTGATGTCTCGGCAATATTGCATCAAGATGTTGTTTGTGAATTGTGTGCCATTGTCGGTGATGACCCTGTTGGGTACGCCAAAATAACATACTATTCCTTTGAGAAACTTGACTACCCCTAGCGTCGTTACCTTTCTCACTGGTTCCACCTCAGTCCACTTTGTGAACTTATCGATTGCGACGAACAAGAACTCGATGCCCCCGGTAGCACGGGGAATGGCCCGACTATGTAGAGCCCCTAGACTTGGAATGTCCAGGAGAGCGGTATGGTTTGAAGGGCTTGTGCCGGCTGATGAGTTTTCTTGGCGTGGTATAAGCATGCTTCACATGTTGTCACCACCGCCAAGGCGTCTTGGAGGGCGGGCGGCCAATAGAAAGCTTGCCGGAATGCCTTTCCGTCATGACCCAATGTGGGAGCCACATATCCCTCCATGTATCTTTGCCAACAACTACCGTCCTTCCTCCCGGTAGATGCACCTCAATTTCACCTTGTTCGGTCTTCTTCTATATAGAACGTTGTCCACGAACTGGTACATACTTGATCTCTGGGCTACTTTTTTGGCTTGTTCTTGATCTTCACGGATGTCTCTGGTTTGGAGGAACTGGACGATTTGTTGCGCCCATGCCGGAGCCACGAGCTCGACGACAAGGACTAAAGGCGTTTCTTCTGCCATGGGAGCACAATCTTCTATGGCTAAGGCAGTTGGGCCAGCATGAGCCAGTTGCTCACTGGCAGGTGTTCCGTCACCCCCGACAACCTTCTTGGCGGCCACTAGTGGCTCTACCGGGAAATAATCACTCAAGTTGACCTTCCTTTTCTTGGCTCGTTGATCTGATACTGTGACAGATAGGTGAGTAAGTCAGAGTACAAAATGCCTGGTTCCACACGCAACTTCTCAGCTGCTCGTTTTGACAGGTTGTTAGCAATGTCATTCTCTACACGAGGGACGTGCTCAATTTGTAGACAGTCAAAACGTTCCTCCAACATCCTCAATTCATCGGCATATCCTTCCATCAGAGGACTCTCGTAATCCTTGTTCATTTTACGCACAACCGGTTGATAATCCCCTCGGACTATCATCCTTTTGATACCAAGGTCAGTCGCTATGCGTAGTCCGGCAAGTAAACCTTCATATGCTGCTATGTTTTACATCGATG
This sequence comes from Hordeum vulgare subsp. vulgare, assembly GCF_904849725.1. Lineage (NCBI taxonomy): Eukaryota > Viridiplantae > Streptophyta > Magnoliopsida > Poales > Poaceae > Hordeum > Hordeum vulgare. The sequence continues at coordinate 344,332,922 of NC_058524.1, read as the reverse complement.
TCTCCCGTGGAAAGTTTATTTGGATCACGTACTTGAGGTGCTCTGTGATGGGTGCGACAAGCAGCAGACCAACACTGACCCTTGCAGCGAGAAAGCCCCGTCAAAGTACATGACCGATTCTTGAGGCTCCTCGTTGCTGTGAAGAGTCGTTTCTGAGATTCTTCATGTGGTGTTGGTGTCCATTCAGAATTGAATTCTGTGAAGGCTCTTCTATGAATGGTTGTTGTAGTCCCAAAACTCAGATCAAAACTCGCTAGCTCGAGGGACCACTCGACAATCCTGCCCGTTACCTTCATGTTTCTGAGGATGCATGCAGCAGGAAGCGGGTGACGATCGTGATGCGGTGTGCTTGGAAGTAGTGGTGCAACTTCCGGAAGGCCATGAGGAGGCTGAAGAGTCTTTTTTGTCTCCTGGAGTATCTTGATCTATCCCCATGCAGGAGAGTACTCACAAAGTACATTGGTCATTGCACCATCTTATTCTTTGGAAACAATCTGCCGCCCGGCCTCGTGTGCCGCATCCTTGTCTTTGACTTCTTGGCTTGCCGGGGGTGCCCCTGTCTTGCCATTCACCAACTCAGGGGTTGTTGCCTTGTCTTCCTTAGCTTCCCTCTCTACCACTAGCACATTGCTAACCACTTGCTTCGTTGCTGCCAGATATAGGAGCAGCGGTTCCTCAGGTTTGGACGCTACTAGGGTTGGTAGAGATGACATATACTTCTTCAAGTCTTCCAATGCAGCCTCTACCTCAGGAGTCCATTTCATAGGACCTGACTTTTTCAAGATCTTGAAAAATGGCAGGGCGCGTTCTGCAGACTTGGATACGAACCTGCTGAGGGCAGCGATGCAGCCCGCCATTTGAAAGACGTCCATAACACGCTTCGGGGCTTCCAACTGCTCAATGGCTTCAATCTTGGTGGGGTTTGCTTCTATCCCGCACTAAGACACAAAGAAACTTAGGAGCTTGCCGGATGGCACTTCAAACACACACTCCTCGGGTTTAAGCTTCAAGTTGATCTTGTAGAGATTAGCAAATGTGTCTTCAAGCTCTTGAACCAACGTGGATTTGTACTTCGTCTTTACAACAATGTCGTCCATGTAGGCTTCTACATTCCTGTGCAACTGTGGACCAAGACCGATCTCCACAGCCCTCGCGAAGGTTGATCCTGCACTCTTCAGTCCAAATGGCATGCACAGCAGTACGTACCACAAGGAGTGATGAACACCGTCTTCTCTTCTTCTTCCTTGGCCAAGGAAATCTGGTGATAATTGGAGTAGGCGTCAAGGCAGGACAAACGGTTATAGCCGACGGTCGCATCCACTATCTGGTCGATGCGCGACAATGGGAAGGGGTCCTTCGGGCAAGCTTTCTTGACATCAGTGAAGTAGATGCAAAGTCTCCACTTCTCGTTCCCCTTACGCACTACCACGGGGTCGCCAACCATGTTGGGTGGAGGAACCCTCTGACCAGGCCTGCTGATTCCAGTTTCTTGATTTCCTCGGCAATGAACTCTTGCTTCTATAGTGCTTGCTTTTGGTCATTCTGCATGACGAGGCACACATGGGGGCAAACGAAAAGGTGGTGCTCGATCACCTCCCTGGGAACACTGGGGATGTCATATGGTTGCTAGGAAAACACATCGACATTTGCCCACAGGAAGGAGACGAGCACGCTTTCCTATTTGCCGTTGAGGGTGGCACTTATGGTGAAAGTGTCGCCCTTGGCGTCTTCCCGCGCAGCCACTTGCTTCATCTCGGGGATGGTCACTTTATTCTTCTTGCTCCTAGCGACAAAATTCTCTCGCGATTCCTCAACGGGCATGCAACTCGCTGGGGTGCGCTTCCTCGAGTCCTTGTGAGAGTCCTTGCCAGATTTCTTGCTCTTCATCTTACCCCTGGACTTTCGTCGATGGGAGCGAGTGCTTTGTGAGAATACTTTGCTACTTCTTCCCGGTACAACTTGTCGATGTGGAGGATCATGTACTTGTTGTTAGTGTATATGGTGATGATGCTCATTGGCACTGGCATCTTGATCGTGTTTTAGGCGTGACGGGATGCCACCATGAACTTCGCCAGCGTCGGTCGGCCCAAGATCCGGTTGTATGGCAGGGATATCTTGGCGATGTCGAAGGTGACCTTTTCTTTCCTGAAGTTGAGCTCGTTTCCAAACATCACTCGTAGAGTTATCTTTCCCTTGGTCTGTAATTTCCCTCGGTTGACCCCCTGGAGGGACCCTATCGGCTTGAGATCTATGTCGGGAATCTATAGCCGCTTGATCACATCGGGTGATGTCAAGTTCAAACCAGCCCCACTGTCGACCATCACCTTTTTGACCACGAGGTTGCGAATTGTTGGCGACACCAACAATGGCACACACACCCGACGGTAGTGGTGTTGTCGGGGTGATCCTTGGCATTAAAGATGATGCGAGTGTTGGACCATTTGAGGGGTTTTCTTGCTTCTGCCCTGGTTCTGCTGCATTGACCTCACAAGGGCACTGTTTTAGCTGCCTATTGGAGGAGGGCAAAGATGCGCCTCCGTTGACACACATAGCATCCTCTACCTTCTAGAATTCTTGTCTTTCAGATCATTCTTCGTCCTCATCGACATCAGCTTCTTCATTATCGGATTTCTTGTGTGACCATGAAGCAGGTTTCTCCTTCCGCTGCTTGGCCTTGCCATGGTGATTACCACGGTTCTTCTTGCTGAATCCACCCGCACAATTCTGGCCCTTCTCCTTGTCGCGCCTCTCGTATTCCTACTTCTGTTTCTTAGCAAGCTAGTCCACTTGACTACACTCAGTAATGTCATGACCCTTGGTGAGGTGAATCTTCCTGTATGGCTGCCAGTTTTCTCCCCTACTATGGCTTCGTCATCTCCGGAGCAGGCGGCAACGTCCTTGCCATGCTCCTCACACTTTTCCTTCTTGCCGACAGTGGATTTGTTGGCGCCTTCAATATTTTCGGGCCAGATGTTTTGCACAAGGCATAAGAGAAGGTGCAACTTGTCCGACAGAATCTAAAGGCAGCCAAATCACGGCAAAAGAGCTATGCGGGTTCTCACCACATGGATGTGGAGTTCATTACCGGAGACGAGGTGTACCTCCGTGTTACACCTCTCAAGGGAACCAAATGTTTCCATGTTAAAGGGAAACTCGCTCCATGGTTCATTGGACCTTTTAAGATCACGGCAAGTTGTGGAGAAGTTGCTTATCAGTTGGAGCTACCCCCGGAACTTTCGGCTGTGCACAACATCTTTCACGTGTCGCAGCTCCAGAAGTGTCTTCAAGCGCCAGACCGTTCCGATCCTTACAAGTACATTGACCATCTGGCCATCGACCTTCAGCCGGATCTCACCTACCGCGAGAAACCGATCCACATTCTGGATGAAGCTGAGCATTGCACGAGAAGTCGCACCATCAAGTATTTCAAGGTTCAGTGGGGAAACCACACCGAAGCTGAAGCAACATGGGGGCGTAGAGACTATCTCCGATCTGAGTTTCCGGACCTTTTAGCACCTAGCTTTGGAATCTCAGGGACGAGATTCTTGTAAGGGGGATAGGTCTGTCACACCATGTTTTTCTACCACATTCTCGGTAATGCAAAAATCTGAGCTTGTTAAAACTTTTTCAACACTAATGATGTGAATGCCATGATTGTCATTGTATGCTTGTGTGTGTGATCATGTGATGATAAAAACCCCATTTCACAACATTGAATTATTTCTACAAACCCTTACTTGTTTCTGATCAAGGTAAAAACCCTACTTTGAGTTGCACTACATGCCCTTGATGGCAATAAATCTTTCTACCCGAAGTTGGTGATCTGATTTTAACTTATCTTTATATTCCAAAACCACAAAATAATTATTTTTATAATTGTTTTCCTAATTTAATTGCATGTCCATTTCTACGGCCAGAATTGGTATTCCTACATGGGAAAATACTTTTCTGCCTTAGAAAAATCTGATTAAATTTGGAGATGATCAGAAGGACATATATTTTCCATACATAAGATTTCAAACCATATTTATATTATAATTATTTGAATAAAACCCTGAGAACCATTTCTGTCTGTTTTGACCTTTTGAAATATTTCCAAAGGAAATATTCTCAATAAAATCCTAGAAAATTCCAGTGGTATCCCTAAGCCATATTCGGTGTCCACATAAAGTTTCACCTTGATCCAAGGTGATTAAGGACCTCAAATAACCCTAAAATCCCTTCTCTCCAGATTGAAGTGAGAGCAACTCTACATAGCAAAGTTTGTCGAGTGATGCTGAAACTTTGCAGGAGTGCCTAATACCTCAATTGAGGGTTCCACACAAAAAATGGGATTTGTGGGACTTAGTTTGCCCACACTCTCTTTGGAAGGGACAGATCTAGTCATATAGAGGTGTTTTCAAGTTTACAAAGCTAAACTTGTCCAATGGAGCTCAAACTTGGTGAAACCCCATGTTTTAGCACCAAACCCAAACCTGTTAAGTTGCAGCACCAGTGGTGGGGTGCAACCCCCTCAAACCACTATCGACAACCTTTTGACAGATGGGAAAAGCCCTCTTAGCCACAGCTAAACCCAACCCCTTCGCTCCAAACTCATAGATTAGGTGGCCAGTATCTATGCCTAACCACAGTCAACTGGACCCTCACTGGTTCAAAGTGGAAAGGTCAAAAACCCAAATTTAAGCTTCAATTCAAAGCTGACAGCACCAGTATTTCTTGTCTCCCTTGACCAGCCGAAGCTCCCACGAGACCCAAACGGCTAGCCACACTCCCAGACAGTGCCAGGACATGCTAGACACGTCCAAAGTTCCTCAGAGCAGGCCATCATGCCAAAACTATGCTCTAGGCGCCCTATAGGAAGCCGCCGAGGTGGGGCGACACTCTTGGCAACCCCTATGCGTTGAGCAATGCTACCTATTGAGCTTGCGTTGGTTTTCCCCTTGAAGAGGAAAGGGTGATGCAGCACAGTAGCAGTAAGTATTTCCCTCAGTTTGAGAACCAAGGTATCAATCCAGTAGGAGTATCAAGGCAAGTCTCCAAAGTACCTGCGCAAAAACAAACAAACTTGCACCCAACGCTATAAAGGGGTTGTCAATCCCTTCACGATTAAATGCAAGGTGAGATCTGAAGGTGGAAAGTGCAACAAAGTAAAAGTGTAGAGCTGAAAATATGATGTGAAGTACACCCGGGGGCCATAGTGTTCACTAGAGGCTTCTCTCATGATAGAAAATATTACGGTGGGTGAACGAATTACTGTCGAGCAATTGATAGAACCACACAAAGTCATGATGATATCTAAGGCAATGATCATACATATAGGCATCACGTCCGAGACAAGTAGACCAATACTTTCTGCATCTACTACTATTACTCCACACATCGACAGTTATCCAGCATGCATCTAGTGTATTGAGTTCATAACAAAGAGAGTAACGCCTTAAGAAAGATGACATGATGTAGAGGGATAATTCATGCAATAGATATAAACCTCATCTTTTTACCCTTGATGGAAACAACACGATGCGTGCCTCGCTACCCCTTCTGTCACTGGGTGAGGACACACGACGTTATGAACCCAAAACCAAGCACTTCTCCCATTGCAAGAATAATAGATCAAGTTGGCCAAACGAAACCCACAACTCGAAGAGAATTACAAGGATACGCAATCATGCATATAAGAGATCACAAGAGACTCAAATAATATTCATAGATAATCTGGTCATAAATCCACAATTCATCGGATCTGGACAAACACACTGCAAAAGTAGATTACATCGGATAGATCTCCATGAAGATCATGGAGAACTTTGTATTGAAGATCCAAGAGAGAGAAGAAGCCATCTAGCTACTAGCTATGGACCCGAAAGTCTATGGTGAACTACTCACACATCATCGGAGAGGCAATGGTGTTGATTAAGAAGACCTCCGTGTACGAATCCCCCCTCCGACAGGGCACCAGAAAGGTCCCCAGATGGGATCTTGCGGAGACAGAAGCTTGCGGCGACAGAAAAGTATTTTCGTGGCTCTCGCTCGTGGTTTCAGATTTTTAGGGAATTTATAGGCGGAAGAGGTAGGGCAAAGGAGCCACGGGGAGCCCACAAGCCTAGTAGGCGCGGCCCCCCAGGCCGCGGCTAGGGGGCTTGTGGCCTCCCCCGGGAGCCTTTGCCTTGGTTCTCAAGTTCCCTGCGTATCTTTTGTTCCGGATAAATCATTCCGAAGATTTTATTCCGTTTGGACTCTGTTTGATATTCTTCTCTGAAAAGGGTCAAAAACACAGAAAAACAAGAACTGGCACTTGGCACTGAGTTAATAGGTTAGTCCCAAAAAGAAAAGATATAAAATGCATACAAAACATCCAAAGTTGACAAGATAATAGCATGGAACCATCAAAAATTATAGATACGTTGGAGACGTATCAAGCATCCCCAAGCTTAACTCATGCTTGTCCTCGAGTAGGGAAGTAATAAAGACTGAATTTTTGATGTGGAATGCTACCTAACATATTTGTCATTTGCAACTTCTTTCATGTGACATGAATGTTCAGATCCGTAAGATTCAAAACAGTAGTTTTCTATTGACATGAAAACAATAGTACTTCCAGCATGCTAGCAAAGTTATCATGAACTTCTGAAATAACAAGGCCAAAGAAAGTTGTCCGTACAAAATCATATAGTCTGACTATGCTCCATCATCCCCACACAACGAATTTAAATCATGCACCACCCCGATATTGGCCAAGTAATTGTTTTTGCACTCTTACTTTCTCAAACCTTTTTCAATTCTCACGCAATATATGAGCATGAGCCATGGATATAGCACTATAGGTGAAATAGAGTGTGGTGGAGGTTCTAAGGCAAAAAGGAGGAGATGGTCACATCAACTAAGCGTATCAAAGGGCTATGGAGATGCCCATCAGTAGATATCAATGTGAATGAGTAGGGATTACCATGCAACGGATGCACTTAGAGCTATAAGTGTGTGAAAGCTCAAAAGGAGAACTAGTGGGTGTGCATCCAACTTGCTTGCTCACGAAGACCTAGGGCAATTTTGAGGAAGCACATCATTGGAATATACAAGCCAAGTTATATAATGAAGATTCCCACTAGTATATGGAAGTGTCAAAACAAGAGACTCTCTATCATGAAGAACATGGTGCAATTGTGAAGCACAAGTGTGGAAAAAGATAGTAGCATTGTCCCTTCTCTCTTTTTCTCTCTTTTTTATTTTGTTTGGGCTCTTTGGCCTCTTTTTTTGGTGGGCATCTTTGGCCTCTTTTTTATATTTCCTCACATGGGACAATGCTCTAATAATGATGATCATCAAACTTTTATTTACTCACAACTCAATACTTAGAGCAATGATGACTCTATAGGAAATGCCTCCGGCAGTGTACCGGGATGTGCAACGATCTAGCTTAGTGTATGACGTTGAAACATCTCGCTAGCTATCTTACGATCATGCAATGGCATTATGAAAGTGACGGCACAAGTCATGAGACGGAACGGTGGGAGTTGCATGGCAATAAATCTCGGAATGGCTATGAAAATGCCATAGTAGGTAGGTATGGTGGCTGTTTTGAGGAAGGTATATGGTGGGTTTGTGCACTGGCGAAAGTTGCGCAACACTGGAGACGCTAGCAATGGTGGAAGGTGAAAGTGCATCTATACCATGGGCTCACATTAGTCATGAAGAACTCATACACTTATTGCGAAAGTTTTATTAGTAATCAAAACAAAGTGCTAAACGCATACTCCTAGGGGAAGGGTTGGTAGTGTTAACCATCGCGCGATCCTGACCGCAACACAAAGGATGACAATCAATAAATCAATTATGCTCCGACTTCCTAACATAGTGGTTCACCATACGTGCATGCTACGAGAATCACTAACTTCAACACAAGTATTTCTAGATTCACAACACCCTACTAACGTAACTCTAATATTACCAAATCCATGTCTCAAAACTAATTGAGAGGAATCAAACTTCTCTTTACTAATCAATGCACATGAATACGGAAGTTTTTATTATATCCTCTTTGGATGCCTATCATCTTTAGGACAACTTTCATACCACAAGCCAATTACCAAGTTACTCAGAGAGAGCACTCTCAAAAAGATATAAGTTAAGATCGAGAGTTCTTATTTCTCCAAAATATGACACCACCATGCTCTAAAAAGATCTAAGTGAAGCACTAGAGCAAAGTTATCTAGCTCAAAAGATATAAGTGAAGCACATGCGAGCTAAATTGGCTAACTCAAAAGATATAAGCGAAGCTCAATTAGTATTCTAGCAAATTCACGATGAGTGCATGTCTCTCTAAAAAAGGTGTGCAACAAGGATGATTGTGACAAAAAAATACTCCTAAAATACACGACGCTCCAAGCAAAACACATATCATGTGGTGAATAAAAATATCGCTCCAAGTAATGGTACCGATGGATTGAAGACGAAAGAGGGGATGCCTTCTCGGGGCATCGCCAAGCTTAGGGTTTTTGGTGTCCTTGAATTTGGCTTGGGACGCCTTGGGAATCCCCAAGCTTGAGCTCTTTCCACTCTTTATCCCATTGTCCATGAGAACATCAACCAAAACTTGAAAACTTCACAACACAAAACTTAAAGAGAAACTCGTGATAACATTAGCACAAGAAAACAAACTACCAACTCATTAGGTACTGTAGCAAACTTGATTTCTATTTATATTGGTGTTATATTACTGTATTCTCACTTTTCCATGGCTAGTACCCCCGATACTATCCATAGTTTAATCAAAATAAGTAATCAACACAACAAAAACAGAATCTGTCAAAAACATACCAGTCTATAGGAATCTGTATACTTCGTATACTTATGGTATCTCAAAATTTTTGAAAAATTACGAACATTAGGGAAATTGGCATATTAACCAGCAGCAAAAAGAATCGACTTAAAAGCTCTTTCTGGATAGGAATGAAAAATAATTTCGTGAGCGCAAAGTTTTTGTCTTTTTCAGCAAGATCAAACAACCATCACCAAAACTAGTCATAAAGGTTTTACTTGGCTCAAACACAAAAATAAACACAAAAAACACAATCATAACAAAATTATGATGGTGTGGACACAACAAAACAGAAAGCAAAAATCAAAGATAAATTCATTGGGTTGCCTCCCAACAAGCGTTATTGTTTAACGCCCTTAGCTTGGCATAAGGCGATATAATCAAGTATCGTCGTCTTTCGGGCTCAAACCATAAGTAGCCCTCATCATGGATTCATAAGGAAATCTTATTTTCTTTCTAGGAAAATGTTCCATGCCCTTCTTTAATGGAAATTGAAATCTAATATTCCATTCCTTCATATAGATGACATCACCAATACTCCTTAGAAAAGGTCTACCAAGAATGATAGGACATGTCGGATTGCAATAAATATCAAGCACAATGAAATCTACGGGTACATAGTTCCTATTTGCAATAATAAGAAAATCATTGATCCTTCCCATAGGTTTCTTAACAATAGAATCCTCAAGATGCATATTAAGAGAGCACTCATCAATCTCATTGAAGCCTAGAACATCACATAAAGACTTCGGAATAGCGGAAACACTAGCACTCAAATCACACAAAGCATTGCATTCATAGTTTTAATCTTGATTTTATAGTAGGTTCCCACTCATCATGAAGTTTTCTAGGAATAGTAACTTCCAACTCAAGTTTCTCTTAAAGAGATTTCATCATAGCATCGACGATATAATCGGTAAAGGCCTTGTTTTGGCTATAAGCGTGTGGAGAGTTTAGCATGGATAGCATCAAGGAAATACATTCAATCAAAGAGGAACTATCATAATTGAATTCCTTGAAATCCAAAGTAATAATTTCATTACTACTCAAAGTTTTGATATCCTCTACTCCACTTTCAATGCTTTTAGCATCAAGATAGATAGACTCAGAATCATTGGGGCGTTTCTCAACCAAAGTGGATTCATATCCAGACCCATCATCATTAGGATTGACATTAGAAAACAAGGATTCAATGGGAATCACACCAAGCACTTTAAGATCTTCTTGATTCTCATCACGAGAACACGCCTTTTTAAGCCATTCATGTCTAGCACGAATTTGGGCGGTTCTTTCTTTACTCTCATTCATGGAAACACGCATAGATTTTAAAGTTTCATCCATATTGATCTTGGGATGAGCACATCTCAATTTCAAAGCATCAATATCAAGAGACATTCTATCAACGGTCCTAGCCAAGTCATCAATTTTGCGAAGTTTTTGTTCTATGGACGCATTGAAAATCTTTTGCGAGTTGATAAACTCTTGGATATTACTCTCAAGATCAGAGGGTAATTTATTGTAATTTCCATGAGCATTGATGTAGGAATTGCCAAAGTTATGAGAGGGATTACTAGGAAAAGGCCTAGGAATAAAGTTTCCTCTATAAGCATTGTTGTTGCCAAAATTATTCCTACCAACAAAATTAACATCCAAGCTTTCATTTCTACTCTCAATCAAGGAAGACAAGGGCATATCATTTGGATCTAAAGGAGCACCTTTACTAGCAAACAATTTCATTAACTTATCCATCTTAGCACTCAACGAGTTTATTTCTTCTATAGCATGCACTTTTTTACTAGTAGTGACCTTTCAGTGTGCCATTGAGAATAGTTTGTCATGATATTGTCTAGGAGTTTTGTGGCTTCTCCTAATGTGATTTCCATGAAAGTTTCACCGGAGGTGGAATCCAGGATATTTCTAGAAGCAAAATTCAAACCAGCATAGAAGATTTGTATAATCATCCAAAGACTCAAGCCATGAGCGGGACAATTTCTAATCATCAATTTCATTCTCTCCCAAGATTGTGCAACATGTTCATGATCTAGTTGCTTAAATCTCATGATATCATTACTGAGAGAGATAATCTTAGCCTGTGGAAAATACTTGGATATATAAGCATCTTTGCACTTGTTCCAAGAATCAATACTATTTTTGGGCAAAGATGAAAACCAAGTGTTTGCTCGATCTCGCAATGAGAACGGAAAATAGCTTCAATTTAATCACACCATTATCCACATCTTTCTTCTTTTGCATATCGCATAACTCAATGAAGGTATTAAGATGGGATGCGGCATCTTCACTAGGAAGGCCGAAAAATTGCTCTTTCATAACAAGAATCAGCAAAGCAGCATTGATTTCATATGATTCCGCACTAGTGGTGGGAGCAATCGGAGTACTAATAAAATCATTATTATTAGTATTCGAGACGTCACAAAGTTTGGTGTTTTCAGTCATGGTGACTTCAGCAAGCACACAGGCACACAAGCGAACAGAAAGCAAGCGAAATAAAAGGGCGAGCGAAAAAGGCAAATATTTTTGTAAATTTTTGTTTATCAAAAGTGGGGGAGAGGAAAACGAGAGGCAAAAAAGTAAACGCAAGAGATGAGTTTGTGACAGTTACTTGGATAAGCTTCACTTAGAATAATCCCCGGTGCTAGAAATTTACACGTTGAAGGAAGACTATTCTTGACTTGATACTCCCCAGCAACGGCGCCACAAATTCTTCTTGCTACCTCTTGAGATTGTGTTGGTTTTTCCCTTGAAGACAAAAGGGTGACGCAGCACAGTAGCAGTAAGTATTTCCCTCAGTTTGAGAACCAAGGTATCAATCCAGTAAGAGTATCAAGGCAAGTCTCCAAAGTACCTGAGCAAAAACAAACAAACTTGCACCCAACGCTATAAAGGGGTTGTCAATCCCTTCACGATTAAATGCAAGGTGAGATCTGAAGGTCGAAAGTGCAACCAAGTAAAAGTGTAGAGCTGAAAATATGATGTGAAGTAGACCGGGGGGGCATAGTGTTCACTAGAGGCTTCTCTCATGGTAGCAAATATTACGGTGGGTGAACGAATTACTGTCGAGCAATTGACAGAACCGCACAAAGTCATGATGATATCTAAGGAAATGATCATACATATAGGCATCACGTCCGAGACAAGTAGACCAATACTTTCTGCATCTACTACTATTACTCCACACATCGACCGCTATCCAGCATGCATCTAGTGTATTGAGTTCATAACAAACAGAGTAGCGCCTTAAGCAAGATGACATGATGTAGAGGGATAAATTCATGCAATAGATATAAACCCCATATTTTTACCCTTGATGGCAACAACACAATGCGTGCCTCGCTACCCTTCTGTCACTGGGTCAGGACATTGCACAGTATGAACCCAAAACCAAGCACTTCCCCCATTGCAAGAATTATACTCCCTCCGTCCCAAAATAAGTGTCTCAACTTTGTAATAGCTCTAGTATAAAAGTGTACTAAGCTTGAGACAGTTATTTTGGAACGGAGGGAGTAGATCAAGTTGGCCAAACGAAACCCACAACTCGAAGAGAATTACAAGGATACGAAATCATGCATATAAGAGATCAGAAGAGACTCAAATAATATTCGTAGATAACCTGATCATAAATCCACAATTCATCGGATCTCTACAAACACACCGCAAAAGAAGATTACATCGGATAGATCTCCATGAAGATCATGGAGATCTTTGTATTGAAGATCCAAGAGAGAGAAGAAGCCATCTAGCTACTAGCTATGGAACCGAAGGTCTGTGGTGAACTACTCACGCATCATCGGAGAGGCAATGGTGTTGATGAAGAAGCCCTTCGTGTCCGAATCCCCCCTCCGGCAGGGCACCAGAATGGTCCCCCGATGGGATCTTGCGGAGACAGAAGCTTGCGGTGGCGGAAATGTATTTTCGTGGCTCTCTCCCGTGGTTTCAGATTTTTTGGGAATTTATAGGCGGAAGAGGTAGGGCAAAGGAGCCACGGGGGGCCCACAAGCCTGGTAGGCGCCCCCAAGCCGCGGCTAGGGGGCTTGTGGCCTCCCCCGGGAGCTGTTGCCTTGGTTCTCAAGTTCCTTGTGTATCTTCTGTTCCGGAAAAAAAAATCATTCCGAAGAATTTATTCCGTTTGGACTCCGTTTGATATTCTTCTGTGAAAAGGGTTAAAAACACGGAAAAAACAGGAACTAGCACTTGGCACTGAGTTAATAGGTTAGTCCCAAAAAAAGATATAAAATGCATACAAAACATCCAAAGTTGACAAGATAATAGCATGGAAGCATCAAAAATTATAAATACGTTGGAGACGTATCAAGCAACCCTCACGGCCCCTCCGCTCCCGCGCTAGAGCTCGTGCGACGCGTGCCCGCGCGCACCAGAACCGGCCAAGGTTGCGCGGCCATGGATGCTCGACTCCTCTCTCTCCCTCTGTTGCAGATGGTTCTGGTAGTCGAAAACCACGTATTGAGACCATGGTTTTGACCCCAGCTCCTCCCTGCACCCCATGCGCGCCACGGTGAGTCACCGGTGCTCCCGAATCAGCTCACCGTCGCAGGCCTATTTATAGCCCTCCCCCTCGCTCCTGCACCCTTCAGATAGCTTCACCTTGAACACTAGCACCTCCCTAGCCACCCCAGCAAAGCAGTAGAGCCCAGTGCTCGAGATCGACCGAGGCCCCTCTGCCCCAGAGCTCCGGTCAATCTTCGGCTACACGACGGCTCCTGCATCCCTCGACCCACCAAACTAATCCCCTCAACCCCAGGAAGCTTTCCCCCAACTCGCCCGAGCATTTTCTCGACCACCTCCCAAAACTCCTCCTCCGCGGCCTTCTCGTAGCCGGCGAACCCTTGCCTCTCCGATGTTGTTCCGACCACCAGCAAGTAGGCGACGTCATGTTGAGCCCATTTCTGTCCTCGTTGGGGCTTGAGAATGTCGACAGCATCGCCGGCGTGCTCCTCCTCCTCTCTGGCCAGAGGTAGGAGACGACCCCGATAGGTTTGCCCCACCTGTCGGTGGTCCAGCCTCCTCCCCCGCGCTGCCCGCAGTCGCTGACTGCACGGCCCCGCACGTCAGGTTCAAGCCTAACGGCGCGCGAGTGTGGGAAGGCTGTCGGTTGGCCTTGGGCCGGCCTAGTTCCAGGCCGAGCCAGGCCAAGTACTTAGCCCGTTTTCTTTTATTTAAAAATCTGATTTCTAAGATTTTTATAAAAACATTTAACAAGTGTAAAAATATAATTTTTCCACTGTTATTCTTCTAAAAATATGTAGTTTTTCATGAGATGATTAGATGAATTTTTCAAACAACTATTCTGTTTGCAATATTAAAAAGGACTAAATTGGAATAGTTTTGATTTTGTTTGGTTAATTTTAAAAATGTTCCTTCATGAACAGTTGAGGCAAATATTTTTCAAAAGATAACTTAGATTTATCAGTAATAAAGAACATTTTTAAAATAGCTTTGTGATCTGTTTCTGAGTTAGCTATTTCTTATTTATTCTTTTATTGACGATAGAAAATCCGTGTGATGAGGGAATCGGAACGGAAGACCTCGAAGACCCCGGATACCTAGTTGACCAAGGCAAGCAACCCTTTGACCATGACTGAGCATATGTTATATTTCATGTTAAGATAGCAAGTATTTCTGTTGCATATGATCATAAGGGCCGATAAATCATTTGATATGATGTTACCGACGGCTCCTCCGGAGCACATGCATTAAGCTTGATCCTACCTTTTGAGGATCACACTATTATAATGTTGACAAGTAATGCTAGAGTAAATAGCATGAGCATGTTGTTGGTATAAATCAAAGATTTATGAAAACCCTGTCGGGTGCCACTAATGCCCGAGGGTGATGATGAGTTAGGTGGCCACTTTTGGTTAAGTGGTGCACCCGGTATTTGTGTCAGTATGGTTTCGGAAATGGGATTAGATTTATGATGTGTCGATCATCCCAACCTTACCAGTACGACCATGTTACCCCTTATGGGATGGGGCTATGTTGATTACTCTGGTCGGTGCTAGCAAAGAGCCACATTACTTGTGGCGGGAGTGATGTGTGGTCACTCTCGTGATGGGGTCGTGCCAGGTAGGATGACTATGCCATTTTGATGAGTTCCAGGCACACCGTTGGTCCCCGCATGGTTGATACTGTCCAGAGTCGGTGCTCGTAAGACGTACAACATGTGGGCTAGGTACCAATCGAATGGACCTCTTTGTCTAGTATCGTCAGGGGAAAGGCATTGATTGGGTACTTACCTCGGGTATGTTATATACTGCAAGTCGTGGATGACATGGAAGTTTCCCGGATCTCGTGGGTCCAGCGTACTACCTCTGCAGAATGTAGAACTATTCAAATAGTCATGTCCACGGTCAAGGACATTTGGGTGGTGCTCCTTAAACTACGTCCAATTATTTCCGCATAAAGCAAGTGTGTGTGAGTGGTGCTAAAAGTGAGTTATTACGAAAGCAACGATATGACCAAGTTTGGTGACTTGGCATATAGGGTGAACCCGGATGGATGAGTCCTCGACAGATATATTGATATCTGTAACCTGTTCTTCAAAAATAATTCTTTAACCTGATGCATATTGATGATCATTCCACCATGATGAATTCCACCAAAGATGCATGTTATTGTTATCCTTCACTTTCATTGTTCATGTCATGGGCTATTTGCGAGTACATTTAAAGTACTCATTGGCTTGCCACTGGTTATGTTATTGACCAGACATGGAAGGACCGGAGTTTGGAGATGAGTACGTCTTTGGAGACGCCCCTGGGAACTAGGACGTTTCCGAGTCAGAATGCATGTCGGTGTAGGCTTGATGGCATGGGCACCCGCTTAGCCCCTATGTTTTCCGCTATTAGTTTTATCAGTACGATTTTTCCTTAGGCCCAACCTTGTGAACTTGACCATTCGGTCAAGTGATGTAATAATTCGGTACTCGGATGTAAGACTCTTATTATTTTAGTATCTGTGTGTTTGGTGAGCATTGATCTCTGGGATCACTCAGCATGATCATTCGGCAATCTCGACTTGGAAGTCGGGGTCCCCACATCGTCAATTTCTAGCTAGGTAAGACGGCGAGCTCACCGGCATTGACTCGGTCAACGACGAGGTGTGCGGAGGATGGGGATGGAACCAGGCTATTGTCGCTGACCGGGAGGAGGTGGAATTGGTCGCTAGGGGTGTCCTGTGTCGCCGGCGACAAGGAGGCTGCAATGGAAGGGCTCGGGAGGTTCTTCCTCTGGTCGCCTCTGACCGAAATTTGCACGAGAAAGAGGGGGAATGGCATCAAGAGGGCATGTGAGGATCGTTGGGAGAAGAACGAGAACCAAAGAGGGGCTATACCCAGAGATGGACGGTGACCCGAGATGGCGGGGTTTTGGTCGACTGAGCACAGAGAGATCAAGGGGAGGCTTGGGTGGTTCTGGCACATCATTAGGAGGTGGAGTGGGAGTCCACAGGGGAGAGAAAGCTCTGGGAAGGCCTATTTCTAGCCGATGCACGAGCTCACCATGGAACCGTGCGCTGTCAAGGTTGCAGTCGGGGCAAGGGGTCACAGGAGAGGGCCAGGCTGCACGGGGGTTCTCTTGGGGGTGGTCTACGACCAGAGGGAGGGAGAGAAGTGAGCTGCAACCGCGAGCGTGTGAGTGTGAGGGTTGGTCGAGAGAGGCAACATCGGGCGCATACCGCACAGGGGTGGGAGAGAGAGGGTGAAGTGGCTCCCGACACACTAGCATGTCACAAACACCGAGGCGCCTCGACTGGCGCAAGGGAGGGGCTTGAGGCGGCCAGGGGCATGTGCATGGAGCAAAGACAACACTCGGCCATCCTGTAGGACGCTCGAGAGCACACTTTCGGCTAGCATGATGACGTCTTTGACGCGCTCTGGTGTGGACACTAGTGCCCAATAGTTGGAGCAGGATTAAACAAAGGTGAGGGAGGATGGGAAGCTGTGGAGGCTGGCCATGAGAGAGGAAAATCTAAGAGAGAGAGAGAGAGAGTTAAACGGTTCTCCACGGAGGTACAAGTGGGGTTTGACCCATCTAATCATGGAGTTAGCCATTGGGATTGCTAGTGGAGGTTCTGTGGGTCTTAGAGAGGTCGTGGTAAAAGTGTGGGGGCAAGGGGAAAAGCTTTGGAGGTCAAAATAGTAGTTTTTAGATTTTGCCACAAGGTGTTTGATGGAGTTTTGGGCAAGATAACTTTGCCCACTTACTATGAGAGTTAACAGGATCAAATGTTGGGTAAAAATAAGGGGGATCACAGGATTTGAGCTCATTTGAGCAAAGTTTACAATGCAAACATAGAAAACCCTAGAAATCAACAAAATCAGGTTTTTGTAGATCTAGCTCAGCAAATCCATTCCCCCAAATGCACAACTTGGTGTAGCATCATTATTTGGGGACAAGATCACTCCTCCAAAGTTTGAAAGCAATTGGAGAAACTTGGCAATGTAGAGTTGCTTAAATTTGGTTATGGACAAAGAGAGGTTTGGAATATTTTTGTGGACCAAATTAACTTTGATTGAGATGAAACTTGGCAAGATCATCACATAGATCATGTGGGACTTGCTAGCATTTTCTTGGAATTATTTGAGAATATTTCATGTGGAAATATTTCAAAATCTTGAAATAGGTAGAAATGGTTTTGGATTGTTTTGTCCAATATTTTGAACATGACCATGTGTTGAAATTCTTATATATGGAAAAATATGTCGAATGAGTTTGCCTAAATTTTCTCAAATATTTTTTAAGCAAGAAAATATTTTTCTTCACAGAAGTCCACTTCCGGCCTTAGAAAAAGGTATTTAACTAAAATAGGAAAAATAACTTATAAAATAATATATTTTTGGTTTTGGGAAGTCTTTTTAATAATAGGATCCAAATAAAATCTTTGGGGAATCCATCTACCCTAATTTGAGTGCTTTCCGTATATACCTTAATTTAGGGGGTTTTGAAAACTTAAATGAAGGAAAACATTTTTTGTCAAATTAATATTTAATAGAAATAGTTTTAGGTCCTATTCACATGGTATGGTCATTGGGCAACAATTTGGAGTAAGAAGATAAGTTTTGAGAGAAGGGGATTTTTTATGAATAAAACCCAAATGGGCAAACAAGCACATGGATATCAATCCAATCATCATATGCACACAAAAAATTATAAATGGTTCCAAATTCTATAAAAACATATTGTGGCAAAGTGGTACAAACACAGGGTGTGACAAAACGGCTGAATCTCTCGATGTACTTGCGGAGGGTCTCGTCGTCTCTTTGAGGAGTCGAATGCAAATCACTGAGTTGCCCCGGGAGTTTGTGGCCCCCATGGTAGGCACCAATGAACTGATTGCATGGATCCACCCAGGAGGAAACAGATCCCTCCGAAAAGTTCATCAACCAACTCTGCACGAGGCTTGAGCGCGAGCGGGAAGTAGTTGGTGATCACCTTCTCGTCACGTCCCCTGACAGCCTGCACCGCTATGGTGTAGATGCAAAGGAACTCTGACCGGATGATCTTGCCATCGTAATTGTCCGACAGCTCTGGCTTGAAGGCTCTGCTAGAAGGCTAGCAGACTTCTCGCAGCTTGCGGGTGAACGCAGGACAACCAACCTCATAAGGTAGGATGCCGGGTGCTCCCGGCGCTGGCTCATCGACGACTGGATCTGCGCGACCGTCTGACTCGCGACGTGTCACTCATAGCATCTCGATGGTGCTACACACGTCCTCCGTGTGCCTGTCCTTCATGACCCAACATCGATCCTTCTTTAGGTGCATGTTCATCGAGGCATGGGATAACTCGTCCTGCACGCCAGTCTCGTGTGTTTATTGTTGTCGTGGGGGCGGTTGCACAGTAGACACTCCTCCGACGACGCGTCGCGTGGCAGGCTTTGTTGGGGCCGCCTAACGCGCGTGCAAGGTTTTGGTCGTTTCTGGCCGGTCGGGAATTGCAAAGTTGAGTAGACTCTGGTTGATTGCCGTTCACTCTTCCACGTTTGCTGGCATGGCTGAGAAGTTAAGGAGCAGCTCGGCGTGCGCTACGGCTTCCCCCCGGTTTTGGGCATGGAGAGATGTGAGGCATGGGTGGTGCTCTGAATCCCGGCAATGCAAGAAGGAGCACCTCTGCACGCCGTGGCCCGCTGCCCATTCTCATCGGGGGGTTGTTGATGATGTTGGCCCTGCACACCCTGAGGTTGGTGCGGAGGGGTCTTTTTCACACAGGTGTCGGGGTCACCTACCCCGGGGTGTTGATTTCGGTGGTCTTGCAAATGCACGGCACATGCACCACCGTATGCACCGCGACGTTGGTCGTGACATTAGCAACGTCATCCACCACCATTGCAGTGTTGCCTCCGGAACTCACGGGTGCATTCTAGGATGTCACAATGGCTCGGTCCGGTTCGCGGTTCGCGGAGGTCCACACAGTGTTGTGGCTGCAGTCTTCATCGTGAAGAGAGCGATACACATCTATGTCGCCGTCGCTCGTAGCTGCCGGCATGGGCAGCCTGGACAAAGACGAAACGACTGTTGATGCTCCCCTGACCTTCTTCGGCACCATGGGATATTTATGAAGATGGTTGATGGGATACACTGTCCTGGAGAAGATTCACGCACCAAATCCCCTTACATGGCATGCCAAATATGTCACGGTGCTTACCAACGATCTATGGGACTAGCGAGGTCCCTTTTCTATGGTTCTACACGGATTACGGAGGCACAAAGAACATCACCACCATCAGCGTACATGGGTGGTTTAGACAGGTTCAGGCCGCTTGGAGCATAAAGCCCTACGTCCTGTGTTTTGGTCGATTATGCGGATGATCACAATACAAACGCGCTCTGCCGACAAGGATGCGTGTGGAATGAACAGGGTTTCGACCTTTCTAAAGGTAGCATGGTCCTCCTTTTATAGTTTAAGGGGCTAACATAGTGGCTAAATTTGTCTTTTTGTTGGAGGATAGTCCACCGGCTAACTACCAAAGCTACTGGCAGAAGCAAGCTCACAAAGACAGACGCATTAAAAGTGCCCTGAGGGGGCGCGTTGGTGATGCTCCCTAGCAAGGATTGTCTCTCCTTCTATGTCATCCGCCTAGCTACCTTATATTGGCTTGACATGCCACGAGAAGGGTGTCGTTAAAGCGACTGCATGCCTCTGAACTTGCCCATCTAACCGCCTGCCCGCTTGACACCTCGCTCATGCTGACAATCAGTCGGATGAGGTGGAGCAGAGAATATCCGGAGGGGACTTGCGAGGCGTGGTAGCGGCCTGGCTTTCTTCCTCCCGGCAAGGTGGCTTGCCGGGGCCTTGTTTCTGGTCTTCGCTCGTTGTAGTATGAAGCCTGGTGTTGATCGACAACTTCTTGTGTAGTATGAAGCCTAGTTTCTGGCCTTGCCGTGGCTACCTGTGTACAAGTCTTGGTACTAAAGGCCTCATATTTTTGTACACCAACAAAGGCACAATTTGTTCCATACAAAGGGAGTTGTGAATGAGCATTCTTTTTGTGTCATCATTGATGGAGGGATTTGCAACAACTTGGCTAGCATGGAGATGGTGGAGAAGTCGTCTCTCACCACCAGAGCACATCGTCATCCTTATTACATCCAATGGTTCAACAACAATGAAAAGGTTTAGGTAACATGTGCTGTTCGTGTGCATTTTAGCATTGCTACGTATTCTGATTATGTTTATTGTCATGTGGTACTCATGCAAGCATGCTCCATTTTACTTGGTAGACCATGGAAATTCGATAAAATTTCGTATAACATGGTAGGACAAATCAGTATACTCTTGTTCATAAGGATAAAATATAACTTTGCTTCCTATTACTCCTGAACATATTATGAAAGATGACATTGCTAGGGCTAGTAAAGCAAAACAAGAGCAAACTAAGAGTGAAAATCAGATTGTGGCAAAGGAATTTGAGCAACACAATAAGCTTATAAACCATCATTTAGTGTTGCATGTGAAATAAAATTGAAGACTCGATGTTTACTTTCCACTAAATCTAATATTACTAATCTGAATTTTACGACATCTGTTTGCTATGCTTTTGTGTGCAAAGAGGTATTATTTTCATTCGTAGCGTGCCTCCCTCTTTGCCTCTTGCTAACACTAACAATTTGTAGAAGTTTGCTAACGTCTTTCCACAAGAAGTGCTAGCGGGATTACCACCGATTAGAGGGGTTGAGAATCAGATTGACTTAATTCCCAGTGCATCGGCACCCAACTATGCACCATACCATACTAATCTAGAGGAGAGGAAGTAGATCATGCGTCAAGTACATGAGTTGCTCGACAAAGGTTATATATGCGAATCCCTTAGTCCTTGTGTTGTTCCTATTATTGTAGTGCAGAAAAAGGATGGCACATCACATATGTGTGTTGATTGTAGAGGCATTAATAATATTACTACTCGCTATAATCATCCTATTCCTAGTCTAGATGATATGCTTGATGAGTTAAGTGGCTCTACAATTTTCTACAAACTTAATTTGCATAGTGGATACCATCAAATTCGTATGGAATTGGGAGATGAATGGATAACATCATTTAAAACTAAGTTTGGATTATATGAGTGGTTAGTCATGCCTTTTTGGTTAACTAATGCACCTAGAAATTTCATGAGATTGATGAACGAGGTTTTACGTGCTTTCATTGGACGATTTGTGGTAGTCTATTTTGATGATATATGGATTTATAGAAGATATTCGGAGGAACATTTGGAAAATTTACGTGCTGTTTTTATTGCTCTACGTGATGCACGTTTGTTGTGTAACCTTGGGAAGTGCACCTTATGCACCAATCAGATATCTTTTCTTGGTTACGTTGTTACTCCATAGGAATTTGAAGTTTATAAAGCCAAGGTTGAAGCTATTGAGAGTTGGACACAACCCAAAACGGTCACCCAAGTGAGGAGTTTTCTTGGCCACGCTAGTTTCTATAGGCTTTTGTAAGAGATATCACCACCATTGCTGCGCCTCTCAATGAGATTACAAAGAAGGATGTGCCTTTTGCTTGGGGTACCGAAGAGGAAGAAGCCTTCACGACATTGAAAGGTAAGTTAACACATGATCCTTTACTCCACCTTCCTGATTTTAATAAGACTTTCAAGCTTGAATGTCATGCTAGTGGAGTTGGATTAGGAGGCGTGTTACTACAAGATGGTAAACCTGTTGCATACTTTTCTGAAAAAATGAGTGGGCCTAATCTGAATTATTCAACTTATGATAAGGAATTATATTCACTTTTTCGGACTTTGGAAACATGCCAACATTATTTATGGCCCAAAGAATTTGTTGTATATTCTGATTACGAATCTTTGAAACATATTGAAAGTCAAGAAAAACTGAACCGTAGACATGCTAAATGGGCTGAATTTATTGAAACTTTCCCTTATGTCATTAAAACAATAACGAAAAAGATAATGTTACTTTTGATGCATTGTTTTGTCGCTATACTATGCTTTCACAACTCGACTTTAAAATATTTGGTTTGGAGATCATCAAAGATTACTATGTGCATGATGTTGAATTTAAAGATGTGTTGCAGAATTGTAAAGAAGGGAGAACATGTAACAAGTTCGTCATTAATGATGAATTTGTGTTTCGTGCAAACAAGCTATGCATTCCAGCTAGCTCCATTTGTCTTTCATTGTTTCAGGAGGCGCATGGAGGAGGATTAATGGGACATTTTGGCGTGATGAAGACTGAGCACGTACTTTCTACACATTTCTTTTCGCCAAAGATGATATGATATGTTGAGTGTTTTGTTGCTCGCTGCATTACATGTCAAAAAGCTAAGTCATGACTCAATCCTCATGGCTTATATATGCCTTTTCCCATACCAAGTGTTCCTTGGGAGCATATGTATATGGACTTTGTTTTAGGTTTACCTCGAACAAAGAAGAGGCCTCTGCCTCCCTGCCCCGCGCGCCCGTGTAGCAACGCGCTCGTGCAAGCCTTGGGAAGCCGTAGCAGAACGGAGCGTCCGCTACGGTACCCCGTTTTCGGGGGAACGCGGCGTAGCACCCAAATTTTGATGGATCCGGTGCTGAGTTTGCTCTGATTCACGCACAACTCCGCACCCCTACCTGGCGTGCCAAACATGTTGGCAATGCTAGGTCGACACCTATGGGATTCAACGTGAAACACTTGTGATCGTAGGGCGGGGAAAGATGGCGTCAAGAGCAGAGCTAACGATTAACACCCGGCAAGCCTTTTTACCTAGGTTCGGGCCGCTTACGCATAAAACCCTACGTCTAGCTTGTCAGGTTGTATGAAGTGTTTTGTTATTTGTTACAGTGACTGATGATAACCGTCTTCTGGCCAATGGCCAAATAGTCTAAACCCTTGTGAATGAGCCAAGGGCCTCCTTTTATAGTCAAAGGGGTTACCTACAGTGCTTGGTCGTAGGTTCACGAGAAGTTACAGTGAACCTAGGGCGGTGCTTATCCATCTACCGCTGTCAGGTGCATTAAATGCACGTATTGTCCTTGTCAGCAATGTGCTGATGAAGACACGTGTCCAGGTGTTTTGACACCAAGGCACTGCGCTGGCGCATGCGGAATGTGCTGGAACTTTGCGGCGGCGGCACTGTAGTGAGGGTGGTAACCCTCCAATGCCTGGCCATGTCATCCCGGCAAGGGGGGCTTGCCGGGTCCTCGGGTCCTCGTCCCGGCAAGGGAGCTTGCAGGGGGCTTCAGTTGTCGTCCCGGCAAGGGAGGCTTGCCGAGGTCTTGTACTTGGTGAGTTCATCACGCCCACTAAAGGGCGTGGCCTTGATTATCTTCCCGGCAAGGCAGGCTTGCCGAGGCCTTGGTAATATTGGGGGTGCATCTTGTCTGGGTCCTGCCATGCCCTGCCGTCAGGGGCTCTTTGCGCCCATGCACAAGTCTGGGGCACAAGGGACCCCAGTCTTTAGTGCACCAATAGGAGCCCTCGGGTCTGGGCCACACATGCGTGCGGAGCGTTGTTGGGCCAGGCCCGAAGAGGTGCATGGGACTTCATGGTTGGATCCATTGGCAGTTGCTTTTCCCCACGCCGCGCATCGGATGTGCGAAGTGGCCTCTCCGCCTCCTGAAATGCCTCTGCCATACGCGTGGCAAGAGCAATTATGGATGGACAGTTGGCAGACGTGGCCTTGAAAGGCGCGGTAGTGGTTGGGCCGGCCCGTACATGCATTGACGTAGCTGGATGGTACTCTGTTCGCCCGTGAGCTCGAGAGATTGGGCATGAGGGGTGGTGGCTTCTCGAGCAAGGGAGGCTAGCCCCCGCGCCTCGTCCTATAAATTGGGAGGGTTTGCGAGGGGTTTTGCTCACCCAACTCCCCCTGAATCCACCAACTCCTCGATCTTGGTCTTCAGAATCTTCTTCTGTCTGTAGGTGGCGCTCGCCCCTAACCATGGTTAGGGGATGAGGTTGGCCACCGTTGGCCGCCAGGGCGGTGAAGGGATCCCGTTCGGATCATTCCACAACTTCTCGGGGCGCCGCGGCAGAAGACGGCCCGAGCACCCGTGGCGGAGGAAGGGCGAGGGGTCGCGGTCACCGCGGAGGTCGAGGTCGGGGGAAGCGGAGCGCTACTCCAACGCCTCCGCCTTCGCCGGGGCTTGCTCCTGTGGCGGCCCTCCATGTTGCTTTAGGGGCCCCACGTGTGCTTCTTGGCTGCTGCGAAGAGAGCCTGAGCGACGCCGGCTGTCCTGCCTCGAGTGATAGCGACGCGGAGGACAGTGGTGGTGGTGAGGTCGATGTTGGGTTAGGGCCACGGGGTGTCAAACTGGATGCTGACTCCACAGCCCCCAACTGGACGTAGACCGCACCGCCGCGACTAGCTCATGGCTCGCCCCTCCCGGCGGGGTTGTCTTGCCGGAGATGGCTTCGGTGCCTCATGTTTGAGGAGGAGGCACCTCCGCCGGCTCTGACTTCTCTAGGTCCTCTGCTTGGGCGACCTCACCGGAGCGAGTAATTGGCTCCCCGACTCCAGGAGGAGGTGCGCCCGCGGGCTTCGGATCCTTTGTCCCTTCATGTGCCCCTCCCTCTGCACCTCGGCCAGAGGGGGGCTAGGTGACGCTCATCGGGGCGGTCCCGTTCTCGTCAGCACAGTGCTGGCCCTGGGGTCCAGCCCTAGCCACGCCGCAGGCTCTGCCTTTTTGTCTTCTTGAACTTCGCTCCTCCGCGTAGGTCGATCCTCGTCAAAAGACAGAGTCTTTAGGTTAGGATAACAACCCTTTGTAAGCAAAGACAAATGTATCCACTCAAATGAATGAAAAGATTGTTTTCCCCTTTTCTGATTCCGTTCTTTGTATGATTCGCCTTTGCATAATCTAGGAGCTTGCTGGCAACTACCGGCAAGGCTCCTTGTCGCGTTCGGTGCAACCATGGAAATCGCCAAGCGTAGCTTGAGACGAAATCGGGTGCTACGTAGCCACTTGCTTTGTTGATCAGGTTGACAACTGTTTAAAGGCGCTCTGTGGCCATTCAGGTCATTTGAAGGAGTTCGAAACAAAGACAAGGTGCACTGATCTTTGGGAAGGTCCCAGTATGCGCAAAATCCACACACAAAGATTGGAAGCTTTCAAATGGGAAGCATAGAATCTATCTACTTCATATCTGAATCTTAAACTTAAAAACTTATCTTCTCACATCACGGTTGCATGGCGTTTGAGTCTCTCTCTAGGGCGTCGGAGCCCTCGGCAAGCAGGGAATCACCGCTCCCGGCGGCTTTTTCCTCCAGCAAAGTTTTCTTGCCGACGGTCCACGACCGTCATTTGGAGGAAATCCGGCCTGGGTGTAACCCCTTTACTTTTCTCTTGCGAGGTTGTGCTTGCGGAGCCCCTGAGTGCGTCTTTGCGCGATGATGTGACGCTCTCAGGGGCGCAGCACTCGCATTGGAGTGCGCGTCAGGGCTTCAGGACCATGTTGCGCATCCCCAACGACTATGCATCGCTCCGCAGAGGTGCGTCCGCTGGAGTATGCACCGGGGCCTCTGTGAAGTGCCCAGGCACGCCCTCGACAGCTGCGCGTCGGCCCCGAGCGATGCATCGTCCTGACGGCACTTCTCATGGAGCCTCCGCCTCCCTGCCCTGCACGCATGTAGCAACGCGCTCACGCAGGCCTTGGGAAGTCGTAGCAGAACAGAGCGTCCGTCACGGTACCCCGTTTCCGAGGGAACGCGGCGTAGCACCAAAATTTCGATGGATCCGGTGCCGAGTTTGCTGTGTTTCATGCACAACTCCGCACCCCTACCTAGCGCGCCAAAGATGTCAGTGATGCTAGGTCGACACCTATGGGAATCAACGTGAAACCCTTGTGATCGTAGGGCAGGGAAAGACGACGTCAAGAACAGAGCTAACGATCAACACTAGGCAAGCATTTTTACCCAGGTTCGGGCCGCTTACGCGTAAAACCCTCCGTCGTGCTTGTCTGGTTGTATTAAGCGTTTTGTTGTTTGTTAAAGTGACTGATGATAACCCTCTTCTGGCCAATGTCCAAAGAGTCTAACCCCTTGTGAATGAGCTAAGGGCCTCCTTTTATAGGCAAAGGGTCACCTACAGTGCTCAGTGGTAGGTTCACGAGAAGTTCCAGTGAACCTAAGGCGGTGCTTATCCATCTACCGCTGTCAGGTGCATTAAATGCACGTCTTGTCCTTGTCAGGAATGTGCTAGTGAAGACACTTTTCGAGGTGTTTCGACACCTAAACACCCGGGCACTTTGTTAGCGCATGCGGAATGCGCTGGAACTTGGGGGTGGCACTGTAGCGAGGGCGGTCGACCTCCAATGCGTGGCCCTGACATGCCGGCAAGGGGGGCTTGCCGGGGCCTCGGGTCCTTGTCCCGGCAAGGCACCTTGCCGGGGGCTTCGGTTGTCGTCCCGACAAGGGAGGCTTGCTGAGGTCTTCTACTTGGTGAGTTCATAACGCCCACTAAATGGCCGTGGCCTTGGTTATCTTCCCGGCAATGCAGGCTTGCCGGGGCCTTGGTAATCTTGGGGGTGCATCTTGTCTGGGTCCTGCCATTCCCTGCCGCCAGGGGCTCTTTGCGCCCGTGCACAAGTCTGGGGCACTAGGGACCCCAGTCTCTAGTGCACCGACAGTTATTAGTATATTTCCTTGTTTATAATAATCGTTTATTATCCATGCTAGAATTGTATTGATTGGAAACTCAAATACATGTGTGGATACATAGACAACAGACTGTCCCTAGTGAGCCTCTAGTTGACTAGCTCGTTGATCAAAGATGGTCAAGGTTTCCTGGCCATAGACAAGTGTTGTCACTTGATAACGGGATCACATCATTAGGAGAATCATGTGATGGACAAGACCCAAACTATGGACGTAGCATATGGTCGTGTCACTTTATTGCTACTATTTTCTACATGTCAATGTATCTATTCCTATGACCATGAGATCATGCAACTCCCGGACACCGGAGGAATACCTTGTCTGTATCAAACGTTGTAACGTAACTGAGTGACTATAAAGGTGCTCTACAGGTATCTCGGAAGGTGTCTATTGTGTTGGCATGGATCAAGACTGGGATTTGTCACTCCATGTGATGGAGAGGTATCTCGGGGCCCACTCGGTAATACAACATCACAACAAGCCTTCCAAGCAATGTGACTAAGGAGTTAGTCACGGGATCTAGTATTACGGAACGAGTAAAGAGACTTGCCGGTAACGATATTGAACTAGGTATAGAGATACCGATGATCGAATCTCGGGCAAGTAACATACCAAAGGACAAAGGGAACACCATATGGGATTAGCTGAATCCTTGACATAGAGGTTCAACCGATAGAGATCTTCATAGAATATGTAGGACCCAATATGGGCATCCAGACCCCGCTATTGGTTATTGACCGGATAATGTCTCAGGTCATGTCTACATAGTTCTCGACCCCGTGGGGTGTGCACACTTAAGGTTTGGTGACGTTTCGGTATAGTTGAGTTTTAGGTGTTGGTAACCGAAAGTTGTTTGGAGTCTCGGATGAGATCCCGGGTGTCATGAGGAACTCCAAAATGGTCCGGAGGTAAATATTGATATATATGAAGTCTTGTGTTGGTCACGGAAAAAGTTTTGGGTACTTCGGTAGTGTACCGGGAGTGTCGTGAGGGTATTGCGGACCATCGGGAGGGGTGTCATGACCCGAGGGGCTGATGGGTTATGGGAGGAGATAAACCAGCCCCTGGTGGACTGACCTAAACCCCCACTAAGGCCCATGAGGTTTGAGAAGGAAGAAACCGAAAGGTGGAAGCGCACGAAAGGTTTTCCAAGTGGAGAGGAGGAATCCTACTCCTAGTAGGATTGGAGTCGGACTCCTGCACCTCCAATTTTGGCCAAACCTTCAGGGTTTGAGGTTGCCTCCTCCCTCCCTCCCTCCTATATATACTAGAGGAATTAGAGGCAGCCCTAACCCTAATTGCCATGTGCTCCTTCTACTTCATCTAGATCGTTTTCTCCTCTAGACTAGAACGGTGGTGCTTAGGCGAAGCCGTGCCAGAATACTTCCACCACCACCACCACGTCGTCGTGCTGGAGAACTCATCTACCTCTCCGCCCCTCTTGCTGGATCAACAAGGCGGTGATGTTCATCGAGTTGTACGTGTGCTGAACGCGGAGGTGACGTCCGTTCCACATTAGATCGGGATGGATCGTGATGGGATCGCAGGACGGATCATGATGAAATCACGGGACGGGCTGCGATTTGGATCGCGAAGATGCTTCACAACATCAACCGCGTAATATATGCTTCCTCTTAGTGATCTAAAAGGATATGTACATACACTCTCCCCTCTCGTAGATGGTCATCACCATGGATAGATCTTATGCGCGTGTAGGAATTTTTTTTGTTTCCCATGCGACGTTCCCTAACAGTGGCATCATGAGCTAGGTTCATACGTAGATGATATCTTGAGTATAACACAAAAGAGTTTGTGGGCATTGATGTTCAATTTGCTGCACTCCTTAGTCTTTTCTTGATTCGGCGGTATTGTTGGATTTAAGCGGCCCGGACCAACTTTACTCATACGCTTACGAGAGACCGGTTTCATCGACTGACATGCAACTTGTTGTATAAAGATGACTGGCGGGTGTCTGTTTCTTCAACTTCAGTTGAATCAGATTTGATCGAGGCGGTCCTTGGAAAAGGTTAAATAGCAACTTGCATATCACCATTGTGGTTTTGCGTAAGTAATATGCGATCATACTAGATACCCATAGCAGCCATGTAAACACATGCAACAACAAATTGGAGGATGTCTAACTTGTTTTTGCAGGGTATGCATGTGACGTGATAAGGCCAAAGACATGATATGATACATTGGATGTATGAGATGATCATGTTGTAATAGTTAAATATCAACTTGCACGTCGATGCTACGTCAACCGGCAGGAGCCATAGGGTTATCTTTAAATTTATTTTTCGCTTGCAGATGCTCTTGCTATATCGCTAGGCAATAGCTTTAGTAGTAACGACATAGATAGCGTGACAACCTCGATGTCAGCACGATGATGGAGATCTTGGTGCGACGCCAGTGATGATTGAAAGTGCGTTATATCGACTAGAGGGGTGAATAGGAGATTAATAGAATTTCATCACTGAAGAAATTCCTTATGAGGAAAGTCCTCAATTATGAACTTACTGCAACAGAAATAGTACAGGATCAGGAGTGCAAAAACAACTACATCAACATACTCGATGAATTTTAAGAGATTAGGTTTGCACAGTTCACAAGTACAAAGTAAGCAGGTGAGGATTAGCTCAAGTGAAGAATTTGAGGTTGAGGAAATTCAGAGAAAGTCTCCAGAAAAATTCTTCAAACATCACAGATGAAAGTCTTCAACATACAATTAAGGAAATGAAAGAGTTGAAGAAATAGAACCCATAGCTCGGTGGGGACAGTTGTTGATGACCCAATTCCAACTGTTGTGAAAGTTGTACGTCTGGTTCGAACGGCTTGGTATTGAAACCAAAAGGACACACAGTCCCTGCCATATTCTCCTTGAGCTAAGGACACACAGTCCTCGCCCAACACTTGTGGTAAGTCTTCAGGGCAGACTTTCAAACCCTCACAAACTCGGTTACCCGGTGATCCACAATTGACTGTTGGATGCTCTATACCATGACGCTTAACCGTCTAGAGGATGCACAATCCTCAAAGGCAAAAGGCTTCAGTTCCACACATGAACAACTTCTTCAGTGATGCTCAATCACTTGGTTATTGGTTTGGGTTTGGTGTTTGGGGGTATTTCCTCACCTGCTGATTTTCTCTCGAAGACTCTGAGGAATTTGGGTTGCTCTAAATGACAAGTGTCAGTTTCTCTCGGAGCAGCCAACTAGCTAGTGGTTGTGGGGGTGGCTATTTATAGCCTGGGAGCATCCCGACATGATTTGACATAAATGCCCTTAAATGATATGACCGTTGGGTGGATAAGATCAGTGAGGTGGAGTGTGGCGCGGAAACAGTTGGAACTTTCAACTGTGAAAGTCCTCATCTCTCTCATATTCCCCACTTTGAGGCTTTGGTATATTTAGGCTTGGGTTGAACATCATGAGGAAATTCATTACGTAGTTTTACCTCGATCCCCTTTAACAATACGGTGTTCCTATGACACAAGTGTAAAGAAAATGAAACAAAAAGAGTAAATATTCAGTCTTCAAAGTCTTCAGAGTGTTTTCTTCAGAACACGCCGAATTCCTCATCTTTAATATCTTCATGAGGAATATCAATTTCTTCGCAATTTGTTCACGGTGAAAGTCTTCAAGGAAGGACCAAAGTCTTCACCCGAAGACATACATTTTAGGGGTCGATATTCATCGGTTAAATCAAACTCCTCAGCTACTTATAGAGCTTGTGTACACTCACAAACATATTAGTCTCTTAACATATAAGTCTTCAATCCACCAAAATGACTAAGTGGCACTAGATGCACTTACAATCTCCCCCTTTTCGGTGGTTGATGACAATTAGGTTAAGTTTTCAATGGGGATAATAAAATGGAATGTAAGTAGAGAGTTTGAGGAATTTGAAGTTAAGATACATAGAAACTCCACCTAAAGATGTGCATATTTTGAGGAATTTGCTTTGAACAACAAATGCACATTGATGATTTATATCATGGAGTTCTCCCCTTGTATCTTAGAATTCATGCATGCATTTGACATATAGTATGAGGAATTAAAAATCCATGATGAAAAATGGTGTCTGACGAATTTCAGTATGCCCGCATTAACGAACTTTGAGGAATAAGCATGCGAGGAAAAACATTCAAAAGAGTCAGAACACCATCGGGCTTAAGTTACAACTCATTACATCAAAAACTTAAGAAGAACCAAGAGTTTGTAACTTAATAAAGTTTATAAGCCCATAATGTATCCCTCTTGAAGACTAACTCTCAAATTTCTCCCCCTTTGTCATCAAGTGACGAAAGGGGACAAAACTAAGGACTAACGCCCTTCAAGAAATTCACTTCTTTGTCGATATAGAGGCGTGAGCATCCTTGGAGACATGCTTTATCCTTGGACCTGTTGCAGTGTCCTCTCGTTCTTCATCTGATTCTGCAGTGCGAAATGAAGAAAATGAACTATCCTCCAAGTGAGGAGCTGGAATTGGATTGCATTTATTCTTTGGAGGCCACGACCAGTCAAAGTTTTTAGTAAATTACATTTCCTCAGGTTCCTCAGGAGTCTTCAGGTGAGCCAAGGTGGCCCAAGTGCGATCAAAAATCTCATGAAGATAATAGTGATTTTTCTTCACTGTATTTTGAGTCTCATTGAGGGTTTTCACAATGGCACCAAACCGGCGTTTCACCCACTTGTGATTGTGATCGACTTTCTAGTGAAGACTGAGGAGAAGCTCTATGTTAGTCATCACCCGAGGGGCAGTTGGGCTTGGAGGTTCTTGAGTAGCAGTATCATCATATGAAGAATATGAATCAGCCTTGCGAAATTGGCTGTCTAGGGGCCGATTTCCTTCATCAATCCCAAACTTGCCTTTGCCTTCAACAGGTTCAAAAGATTGCTTGATGACTTTGATAGGCAGCAGATATCCGAGGTGATTCTGAAAGTCAGCTTGATAATTGATGCCCGATCTGTTCCTGATGAACCTCATAATCCGTGGTGCATATATCTTTAGCTCATATGGTGTCAAAGCGTTGTCAGCCAAAGTCCTCAAGAAGAAATCATGGAGATCCATGGAAATTCCATGAATGATGTTGAATAGGATACTCTTCATGATACCTACAACGTCTTCTTCATTGTCATGCCCTTTGATTGGAGCGAAGGAATATGACAAGATTCGATAGACGGTTCTAGGCTCATACTTCAGATCCTTTACGAGGAATCTGGTCCGTGGAGGTTGGCCTTGAGCCATAGGCTTCATGCGGTCTTCCATGAGCTTGTTCGGCGGTTCCTGTTCATCATACATTTTGAGTGCATCCTCTTAGGGAATTCATATTGGGAGAGCTCGATGTAATTCTGTGGATGGAGCTTTGTAATGTGTGTGCTGAGTCATCCAGTTGAAGACCCATGTGGTGACGTCTTTGGGGTCGCCTGAGATATGTAGTGTGGAATAGAATTGAAGAATTATGTTTGTTTTCCAATCACTGATATATGTGCAGAAAGGCAGTAGCCCAGCTTCTTGAAGAACATTGAGGGCTGGAGCGAAGCGAGGTATTTCCTCCATGTCACAACGAGGAATATGGGTGTGAAGAAATATTTTCTTTCTTCCACAGAACACAGAGGCATAATAGTTAAGTTGATTTCTGGTCTAGATTTCTCTGTGCCTTATGCGAAGCTTATCATAGGGGTTTGCACCTATGAAGTAATGTCGTCCATCAAAGAATGTTTCCTTCTGAAACTTCAGACTCTTGGAGAAGGGTTGATTAGGCTTTGGCTGAAGATTGTGCTGTTGTGCATCTTGAGGAGTTGTGGCCACCACAATGGCAGTTTCGGGATTCACCACAACAAGTGCAGTTTCAGCATTTGGGGCAGAAGCATTTTCTTCAGCTTGAGCATTTTCTTCAGCTTGAGGAATTTGGTGACTTGATGAAGCAGTTGCAGTTTTTGATGCTACATTTTCTTCAACTGATGCAGCTGATTCGCGGTCTTGTGTTAATTCCTCATGTATGCTCTTTCAATGAGAGCCACTCAAAATTTCAGTGTCAGCCAGAGTTTGAGGAACTTGGGCTGTTCTTGGTGAGTTAGGGTGAGCTTGTTCCCAAAACTCATCATGGATCACAGGTGTGCTGCATCCAATTTCTTCATCACCCTCCTTTTCTTGAATGGTCATAGGAGGTGTTTTGGCTTGAGGAATATCATCAGTTTGAATTCCCTCATCCATCGGTGTGGATGCACGATAGTGGCTATCTTCCATTTCTTCATCCTCTTCGGGAATGACATATTCCTCACCGAATGGAACCATCATATACGATGGTGCTATATTTAGAGGAGTAGCATCCACCGGGGCTGATGAAGACTCTGAATGCATAATCTTTAGACGTTTTGCTTCTGAGGATTCTGAAGCCATTGAAGCTTTTCTCTTTTTAGCTTCTTTTTCAACAACTTTGGTCTTATTCACGCCTGTTGCAGACGGAGTCACTTTCTTCACCTTTGAGGATTTTGGTGAAGGAGAAATTTCATGAGGCGTTGTTTTATTAGAGTCAGGCCTCGCAGATTCTTCAACTGGAATATTCTGAGGAATTTCTTCAGCAGCTGGTACTTCATCTTCATCTTCCTCAGGCAGTTCAACAGGGTAGCTGGGCTGAGGGTTAGTCTGCTGCATTGAAACGGTCGTTATGTTATTGTATTCATCAATTGCAGCAATTGCAACTTTGATGAACTGCACTTTGACCCCCTTACGATCAACATGAAGACTTGTATACTTGTCCGTGAGGGTTATCAGTTCAGCCTGAGTTGAGACGAGATTTTCAGGCGATGGGTTGAGGAGGTTTTGCTTCAGAAATTTCCCCTTTTTAACTTTTGCAGTCGTGGCTTGTTTGGCTTGTTGTTCCTTCCATTTAGCTTCATTGATAAAAGTGGCAACTATGTGGCTTACACTAGGGGGAAGCTTCAAATCATCAATGGGAGTGTTCGGATCCTCATACCAGAGGTGTATGAAGTCTAGCAATACCTTCAGATCCATTGCAAGACGAATGGAGTTGCCAGTGGCTTAAGCAATTCTTTCTTGTTTGTTTTTGATAATGGCTTGAAGTGTTTCATCACCAAATTCTTCACTTCCTTCTAATGCAGAAGGAATGTTGACAATTTTGCTTGGACTTGGTCTGGTACCTCTACCAGCAGTCATCTTAGTCTTCAACAGACCTGGTGAAGATTTTCAAGCAGAGCTAGTAGTAGATGGCATAGAAGAACTAGGTTGTTCAGACTTGGTAAGCTTCTTTTGCGGAGGGAGTGAAGACTTTGCTGCAATTGAAGATTTTGCTATCGTTGCAACTTTCTGAGGAAATTGCTCTTTTCATGCAGTAGTTGAGGCTTTTGGTTTCTTCAGTAGAGCCTTCATCTGAGGAATTTCATTGGCAGATGCCTGAGCAGCTGAAGCAGTAGCAGCAGTGGCTGTAGCAGCAGAGTCCTCATTGAATTTCGTCACAACAGCATTAGCCTTTTTCTGCAATTTAGACAAGTATTTGTCTTTTTCATCAGGGTAATCCTCAATAGTGGCAACACTTGAGGGATGAGCTGTTTGTTGATCTCCCTGTGGCAACCTTTTGCCGAGAGGCTTGAGGGCAAACTTCTTGGGATATTTTGGAGTCACATATCTGTACTCTTTCCACTCTTTAGCCCATCGGCATTCTATCCTCTGAAGCCTTATCTTGCGTTTCGCCATGGTCTCTTTACCATGAATTTCCTCATCAGGTGTGAAGTAGCCAGCATAGATTTCTTCATGGATCTCAAAGGTAGTATCCCGTTCTAGTTTCGTGCCACCTTTCTGTTTCCGGTCTTCTTCCATTTTCTTCAGCTAAGGTTTTTGCTGAGGAATTTGAACTCTTGATGATTCTGAAGACACATGTAAGGTTTCTTCTAGAAATGCTGCAAATGAGTTAAGTTGATGAGAACCTAGTGATTCATCAGCTCACATTTTGTAGCTATGAACTGAGTATAGGTGCGAAGAATTTGGAGAAGTCATATGCATTCTCAAATTTGAGGAAATTGAAGAATTACTGAAGTTGAGGAATTTGACGAGTGAGTTGAGGAATTTGACTAAGCATTCTGATCTTGGGTTCCACAGTTGTGCAGATTAAAAAATTTACACAATTGAGGAATCTCGTGAAGAATTTTAGTGACTTAGTGAAATTCATCAAGTGTTCTAGACATGGGTGTGCACTGTTGAGGAAATTTCTGAAGAAAAACTGATTTCGCGAATCTAAAGAGAAATAAGAAATAAACAGGGGCAGTAAAATAGGATTTTATTTACACTGTGCGAAGAACACGATGAACTGAAGTAGTAAAAAGAGGAACTTCTTCGGTCCAGATCTTCAGTGCCCTAACTTGGCGACTGAAGACAGCTATGCCGGCGTCGGACGAAAATATTCCATAGTCAGCGTGAGTCCGGCGATGGCGAGGGCGAGGGAGTGAAGCTTTTCCTCACCGGCGACGAAGATGCTAGCGGTGGCGCTACGGTTCGAGCTCGAGCGGAGAAGATGAGAGGGAGAGAAGAGTTTTGACTGAGGGGGGTAAGGGGCTATTTATAGCTCAAGTGAAAAATTGTTCGGGCCAAAACTTTCGTACCGAACTGCCCTTGCCTCTTCGTCTCCGCTTGACACGTGGTGCCCACGATTGAAGCGGTCGAGATCGTGGTTATCCGAACGTGAGTAGTGGGTGTGGTTACTATTGTAACGTTAAAAAATTTGAATTTTGAGGATTTCGTTGCAAAGTCCTCAGCTGACAAGGATTCCGTGAGGATTTTGAACAAGTGTCAAATAGAACGCATATGAAGGATTGAGAATAGACTGGGTTGAGCTTAGCATAGAGGGGAGTCGGGTCCGATCACATTCACTTAGAGGAAATATCAAATTGAAGACCGAGCTATAAGTGAATGTTGTTGAGGACATTGAAAGCTCATTATATAAATATATATATATATATACTCAAATGAAGATTATCAAAAAGTTTTGAAGAATTTGAAGATTTGGAAAATTTGAAGATTTTGTGACAAAGTCTCAGATTGAAGAATTTCAACTTTAAAGAAGAATCAGCTTGAAGAATTTCAAAGTTGGGTGGTGGTGTGACCCACCGTATAAGAATGATGATTTCAAGCACCGCAAACAATTGTCGTAGGGCCATGAGAACCAAATTCTTCATTGATTTCTTCACACTTAGAGTGATTTTCTTCATTGGTTGAAGAAAATTGTTACTTTGTGTGTTGCACATCTAAGTCACCAATTTTGCATAAGTGTTAGGATGTGTGCAAGTTTACAAGACATTCAAAGATTCTAGGATATTTAGCTCACACCGCAACTTCCAAAAACTTTTGTCATCCAAGGGCTTTGTGAAAATATCTGCTAGTTGATCATCAGTCTTCACATGGTCGATGATGTTATTGCCCTTGAGGACATGGTCACGAATAAAATGATGACGAATCTGGATGTGCTTGGTCTTCAAGTGTTGTACTGGGTTGTAGGCGATCTTGATTGCACTCTCATTGTCGTAGTAGAGGGGCACATTCTTCATGTTGATGTCGTAGTCTTTGAGGGTTTGCTTCATCCATAGCAGTTGAGCACAGCAAGATCTAGCAGCAATGTATTCAGCTTCAGCAGTGGAGAGTGATACACATTTCTGCTTCTTTGAAGACCAGTAGACTAATGATCTTCCAAGGAAATGGCATGTGCCAGATGTTGACTTGCGATCCACACGGCCACGAGCATAATAAGAATCAGAATATCCAACGAGGTGAAGATTTGAGCCCTTGGGGGTACCATAATCCTAGTGTTGGTGTGTGAGCTAGATATCGAAGAATATGTTTCACAGCCTTATGGTGTGATTCCATTGGTTTTGCTTGAAAACAAGCACACATGCAAACACTAAGCATAATATCTGGCCTAGATGCACATAGGTACAATAAAGAGCCAATCATAGAGCGATATACCTGCTGATAGAAATCTTTACCATTTTCGTGTCTGCAAAGGTGGCTGTTGGTAGGCACAGGTATCTTGACGCCATTGCATTCATACATGTTGAATTTTCTCATAATGTCCTCGAGGTATTTCTCCTGAGATATGAAGATGCCATTGCGTTGTTGACGAATTTGCAGACCTAAGAAGAATTTCATCTCCGCCATCATAGACATTTGATATTCTTCACTCATCATATAGGCAAATTCATCACTGTAACGTTTTTTAGTACAACCAAAAATAATGTCGTTGATGACAAGTTGATGAATATACTTCTCGCCCCTCGTTGGTTACCCCAAGTGGAAGGTGGAGATGTAGTCAGCAGCAAGTTTCCCTTACACAGAGACTGTAAGGTCTATTGAACCAGGAGGACTCCGAGGATCAACAAGTAGGTGTCCCCTACCCTGGCACTAGCAGAAGACGTCCATCTGCACACACAACAAATAACTTTGCTCCCAGCGAGTACAGAGAGGTTGTCAATCTCTCCGACCTTGTAGTTTGAAAAGGATCAAAACACAAGCGGGAATAGTGATAGTGATTGGAAGGGAAAAGTAAATGAAATCAGTAAATGATGGAGGTGTAAGAAATGGTGGTGATATGGCCGGAGTCACATGATGTTCACTAGTGATGTCTCTCTCCCAAAAGACGATAAACAACTATGCAAGGGTAAAAAAATTATAGTTGCCAATTGACAGAATTATAAACGCATTGCAATGCTAATTATGCTACTTGAAATTTAGAGGCTCAATAGTAATGGGCAGTACGCCAGGACAAGTAGACCGTTTATTCATCAGCATCTACTTACTAATTATCCACCTTGAGATATCTATCCAGAACATCTCACTGGTATTAAGTTGCGAGCCCCACCCAAAGTGTAAACTCAAAGCAACGGACAACTGCATTAACAAACTTTGCGTAAGGTAAACAATCCTTGCAACCATGGTCACAAGCACCGTTGTTTTCTTCCTGGTTGCAACAACACATCCCCTAGTCCCATGTTTCTGTTACTCAAGCTAGACATCAGGGGGCATGAACCCACAATCATGCATAACGCTCACTCTTGGAGTTACAATCCACTACTCTGCCAAAGCAATAATGAGCAACGGAGAACACGCATGAATCACTAAAGAACGTAATACAAAAGGATAATCAAATATATTACTATTAACAGTCTGAACATAATCTCATAATCCATCGGATCCCAACAAACCAAGCATAGGAATAGCATGAACATTACATAGATGCCTTGATCATGTAGGACAGCGCACAAGGGCAAATCACTGAAGCACAAGATTGGAGAGAAGACATCACATAGCTACTGGTCATGTACTCATGGTCCAAGGAGGACTACTCACAACACGTCCGGGAAGTGTCCATGGTGGTGGAGAACCTCCCAGAGGTCAATCCTCCCTCCGACAGGGTGCCGGGAAGAGGTCTCCTGACACTCCCGATCTCGGAAGCGTTGCGGTGGCGGAAAAATGGAGAAATTCGTGATTCTAGATATGATGGAAGGGTTTCCGATCGGAGGGGTAAATATAGGCCAAAGGAGGGCGTCAGAGGAGGTCGGACCCACCTAGACGGCCTGTGGGTGCGACGAGGGGCCAGACCGCGCAGGGTGGCCGCCTGGGCTGCCCCTGGCTCCCCTCCGGCCCATGTTCGGTGATCTGGAAGCTTTCGTCACGCTGATTTTTATATATTCTTCTCGGGATTTTTGGGGCTCTGGAAATTTGGGTAAAAGCCCTTGCAAAATAGACATCAACAGATAAAAATTGGCACTTGGTGCACTGAGTTAGTAGGTTAGTCCAAATATGTGTAAAAATATATAAAAATGTAGCAAAACATATAACAACGTCGCCCAAAAGATCATGGAGCAAGCAGAAATTATAGATACATTTGGGACGTATCACCATCCCCAAGCTTAATTCCTACTCCTCCTCGAGTAGGTAAATGATAACACAATAATTTCTGTGGTGACATGCTAACACACATATAAGAACTTCAAAGTAAAACAAGTAAGATATGCAATTCAAGTCAAGACAATAACATGCAAGAGTCTATATTTAGTATTGAAATTAGCAAAATAAGAACATAAAGGTGCAAGAGCCCTCGCTGTTTGTGACTCGAATGTCTCCAAATGGTGTTTGCGTGCAAGAAATGGGAGATGGGTTTAGAGCATAAAAATATTTTTTTAATTGAGAACTCAATCTACTAAACCTCACACTTGGTCTCCTTTGGAATCTTATATTGACTCATCCCGAGACCACTAGTCAGGCACAAGTTAAAATGATCCTCTCCCTTCCAACTTTGAGCACTCATGCAATGGATGAGCGCAAGAAAGATATTTTGGCCTTAGGATGGCAAATAGAATAATGATGGGGAGGGAAGAGAAAAAGGTGTGAAAGGCTCACATCAATGAGGACAACCATAGGAGAGAGAAAGCGAAATGATAGATATGATGTGAGGAGTAGGGATTGCCATGCAACGATTGGAATATACAAGCCAAGTTCTATTCATTTGAGGAGGCTCATCATTGGAATATACAAGCCAAGTTCTATGGTGTAAGGGTCCCCACATAGTTATGCGTGAATGATAATCTCTATGTAGTACAAATATAGCAATGGTGTACGAGTGTGGATCTTTCAAAAGGAATAGTATTGTGGCCCCCTTCTCTCTTTTGTTTTCTTTTTTTTGCGGCCTCTTTGGCTCTTTCTTTTTATCTCTCATTTGTCGTCTTTGGGATCTTTTGTTTTGTCCTCTTTGGGATCTTATCCTCACTTAAGGGCAACACTCTATGTTTTACAAGAATAAAAAGAAGATCTTCACACTTTATAAGAAGTACTCAACATAAAGACAAATGAAATCTATCATGATGTATGCAAATGTATGCCTCTGCCAGTGTAGTAGGATAAGTAATGAAACTAGGGCGTCATGTAGCAATAATAAGGGAAAGGCCCAACTAGCATGTGTCTCCTCGATCAAGCAAAAGCATGTATGAAATGAAGATCAAGTCATGAGATGGTGGATGTTGCATGGCAATGTATCTCAGAAAGGCTATGAAAATGCCTTAATAGGAAAGTATGGTGGCTGTTTTGAGGAAAGATATAATGAGGCTTATGATGACAGAGCGTATCATGCCAAGGGTTTGGATGCACCGGCGAAGTTTGCACCAACTTTCAAGATGAGAAAGGGCAATGCACGATACCGAAGAGGCTAGCAAAATATGGATGGTGGAAGTGCAACAACCGAATACTCACATTAGTCCGAAGAACTCATACACTTATTATCGGTAACTCTCTACCTAGTTAGGAAATTCACAGAGAGACAAGTTCCCCGAGGAGGAGTGTTTGGGGGTTTGGTTATCCTTCGCATCCTCGACTCATGGTAACATGAGGGTACTCTATATATTCCAATCCCTCCAGAGGTGAGCGATCAGTCTAGTAGCTAGAGTTCTGAACTACTTTTTAGTTTTTGAAAAACACATGGATTTACAAAAATACGACACCTATCACTAATAGGCTCAAGGTCTTGGCAACAATAGTCTAATCATTACTCAAATCAATACCTTAAAACTATTGCAAGTTACTACTATACTTAAATAGCAACCTCAATTACCTAGTGATGCAAGACACACAACTCAGTGCAACAAGCCAACTCTCTAAACAAGATAAGCATGATAACTCAAGATATTTCCAAAATCAACCTAAATAAAATCTCATAAAAAGATAAAGCATGAAAAATAAGAGCTAAGCATGAGAGTAGCTATGAAAAGATAGAGAACACACAAAAAGTTAAGCATGAAAACCTATATTGTGTTCTAGAGTGGAATGGAGTGTGTTTCTCTCCCAAACAAGGAAGGCTAGGTTCTGACTTGTTATGAACAGCAAGGAAAACTAAAACAAACTAAAAAGTAAAGAGCGGGACGCTCCAAGCATAGCACATAACATAAGAAGTGATAAAAATATAGCATGGAGATGGATGAACCAATGATTGCTGATAGAGAAGGGGATGCACGGGGGCATCCCCAAGCTTAGACGCTTGAGTCTCCTTCAATATTTCTTGGGGGTGCATGGGGGCATCCCCAAGCTTGATATCTTGACACTCATGGATCATCTTTCATCATCTTCCATCGTATACTTGAAAACTGCCTTCATATGAAACTCATCATAAGCTGATTAGAGTGGTTAGTACCCATGATAAAATAATTCATTACCTACTGGAAATAAAGATTTTCATGAAAAGCTATTGTTTCTCATGATTGCCAAAAGGTTTTTGCAAAGGGAAAGCATGCTCAAGATTTGCAAAATGATGAAAATGCAAAACATGGCAGAATCTGTGAAAAATAGAACAACATGTAGTAAATAATTGTTTCGGGGCACTTCTGCAACTCCAATCAAACAACTCAGAATAGATGCCAGAAAGACAATTATATAGCGCATGCTGTCAAACAACTTCAGATCAAAAGGATGATCTGGTGATTTGTGGAGATTTTTCCGTCAAGCAGACAAAATCTATTTCTGGACATGTCATAACTTTTGAACTTTGTTGCAATCGGAGGCTAAAACTTGGCACAAAGTTTGAAAATAAAGATACAATGATGTTGCTACAGTAGTAACAAGCATAAAGACCACTAAAGCTGAAAGTAAAAAACAAATTGGGTTGCCTCCCAACAAGCTCTTTCTTTTATGCCTTTGAGCTAGGCATGATGCAAAAAGATCAAGTATTATCCACTCCATAAGAATAACTTGCCCGAATAACTAACTCATAAGGTAACTTAATCTTCTTTCGAGGGAAGTGTTCCATTCCCTTTTTAAGGGGAAATTGGAATCTAACGGTACCTTATTTCATGTCAATGGTAGCACCAACGGTGCGGAGAAAAGGACGTCCCAAAATAATTGGACATGAAGGATCACACTCAATGTTCATTATAAGAAAATCAACGGGCACATAATTATCATTGACAACAATAAGAACATCATCAGTTCTCCCTAAAGGTTTCTTTATGGAAGGATCAACAACACGAACACCAAAAGAACATTGATCAAAAGGTTTCAAATCAAGTATATCATACATTCTTTTGGGCATAACGGAGGCACTACCTGCAACATTACATAAAGCAAAGCAAGAGATATTATTCAATTTAATCTTAACCATAGGATCCCAACCATCTTCTAGTTTCCTAGGAATAGAAGTCTCTAGCTTGAGCTTCTACTCCCTATCTTTCATAAGAGTGTTGGTAATATGTTCGGTGAAGGCAATATTGGGTGTACTAGTGTGGGGGTCTGTAGCCATTCCTTGCAAAAATATGATAACTTAGGAAAGACTACAATTATCAAAATCAAGATTACTACCATTAATTGAAGTGGTGGTAATGTCATCTAATCTCAATCTTTTGGTAGTCTCTATATTCAAAGGATCTTCTTGTCCTATAGTTAAGGTATTAGCATCACCATTAATAGGTCCATTGGGACTAGGTGTGTGATGGGTGCTAAAAGTTTTGACATCCTCAAAAACTTGTATAGTAGCAATGGTAGTATGTGTAGGAAGGCTCTTAATCCTATCTTCCTCTTATTTTTCTCTAGCCCATCTATCTTTAAGTTTGGCTAGCATTCTTATGTTCTCATTAATTTGGACTTGGATAGAATTCATGGGTGTGGTGTTCCTTTCCTCAAGGGGGGGGGGTTCTAATTTTAAGCATCTCTACATCATGATCTATGTTGTCTACCTTCAAAGAGAGACTATCTAATTTTTCTAATTTCTCTTCTACCTTCTTTTTGAAGGCTTTTTGAGAAGTGATAAAGTCTTTAAGCATGCTCTATAGTTCAGAACTGGAGTTTTTGGTGCTAGGATAAGTGTTGTTGTTCCCATATTTGTTGGATGGGAACGGTCTAGGATTGCTACCAAAATTACTCCTGTAGGAATTATTATTAAAGTTGTTCCTAGAGATAAAATTAACATCAACTTGTTCTCTTTCTTGAGAAACCAAAGAATTTAAAGGAACATCGTGACGATCAATAGGAGCTTTCTTAGTGAGTAAAGTCATGATCAAGTCAACCTTATCATTAAGGGTGGAGATCTCCTCAACAGAGTTTACCTTCCAACCTGTTGGAGCTCTCTTGGTGTGCCATTGAGAATAATTTGTCATCATCTCATCCAATAGTTTCGTGGCAGCACCAAGTGTAGTTTACATAAAGGTTCCTCCCGCGGCCTAGTCTAACAGATTTCGCGAGGTAAAGTTCAATCCTGCATAGAAAGTTTGGATAACCATCCAAGTAGTCAAACCATGTGTAGGGCAATTCTTAACAAGAGATTTCATACGTTCCCAAGCTTGGGAAACATGTTCATTATCCAGTTGCCTAAAATTCATAATGTTACTTCTTAACTGGATAATCTTAGCAGCTGGGTAATACTTCCCAATAAAAGCATCTTTGCACTCATCCCAAGAATCTATGCTATTCCTAGGCAAAGATTGAAGCCACAATTTAGCTCCTCCTCTCAAGGATAAAGGAAAAACCTTAAGTTTAACAATATCACCATCTACTTCTTTCTATTTTTGCACAAAGCTCAACAAAATTATTCAAGTGCAGAGCAGCAGCATCTCCAGCACCGGAGAATTGATCTTTCATAACAAGGTTCAGTAAAGCAGGTTTAATCTCATAGGAGGTAGCCCAGTGGCGGGAGGAGCAATAGGAGTGCAGATAAAGTCATTGTTGTTGTGACTAGTGAAGTCACAAAACTTAGTGTTCAGAGTGGAACCCATAGCAGCAGCAACAAGTAAGAACAAAGCAACTAATTTTTTTGTGGTTTTTGGTATAAGACTCTAAAGCAAAAACTAGAAAACAAACTAACAAGACTGAAAAGCAATGGTAAAAGATAGCGTGCAACTCCCCTATCTTGAAGACTAGAGTCCCCGGCAACGGCGCTAGAAACTTGCTTGATGACGAGTTGATGAATATAATTCTCGCCTCTTGTTGGTTACCCCAAGTGGAAGGTGGATATGTAGTCAACAACAAGTTTCCCTTACAGGGAGACTGTAAGGTTTATCGAACCAGGAGGACTCCGAGGATCAACCAGTAGGTGTCCCCTGCCCTAGTGCCAGCAGAAGACATGGACCTGCACACACAACAAATAACTTTGCTCCCAACGAGTATAGAGAGGTTGTCAATCTCTCCGGCCTTGTAGTTTGCAAAGGATCAAAACACAAGCGGGAATAGTGATAGTGATTGCAACAAAAAAGTAAATGAAAGCAGTAAATGATGGAGATGTAAGCAATGGTGGTGATATGGACCGGAGTCACATCATGTTCACTAGTGATGTCTCTCTCCCATAAGACGATAAACAACTATGCAAGGGTAAACAAATTACAGTTGGGCAATTGATCGAGTTATAAACGCACCGCAATGCTA
This sequence comes from Hordeum vulgare subsp. vulgare, assembly GCF_904849725.1. Taxonomy (NCBI): domain Eukaryota; kingdom Viridiplantae; phylum Streptophyta; class Magnoliopsida; order Poales; family Poaceae; genus Hordeum; species Hordeum vulgare. Next base: position 344,288,566 of record NC_058524.1, on the reverse strand, counting down.
ATTATGCTACTTGAAAGTAAGAGGCTCAATACTAATGGGCAGTACGCCAAGACAAGTAGACCATTTATTCATCAGCATCTACTTACTAATCATCCACCTTGAGATATCTACCCAGAACATCTCACTAGTTTTATGTTGCGAGCCCCACCCAAAGTGTAAACTCAAAGCAACGGACAACTACATTAACGAACTTTGCATAAGGTAACCAATCCTTGCAACCTTGGTCACAAGCACCGTTGTTTTCTCCCTGGTGGCAACATCACATCCCCTAGTCTCATGTTTCTGTCACTCAAGCTAGACATCAGGGGGCATGAACCCACAATCATGCATAATGCTCCCTCTTGGAGTTACCATCTACTACTCGGCTAAAGACATAAAGAGCAATGGAGAACATGCATGAATCACTAAAGAACATAATAAAAAAGGATAATCAAATATATAACTCATGACAATCTGAACATCATCTCATAATCCATCAGATCCCAACAAACCGAGTATAGTAGTAGCAAACATAGATGCCTTGATCATGTAGGGCAGCTCACAAGGGATAATCATTAAAGCACAAGACTGGAGAAAAGACATCACATAGCTACTGGTCATGGACTCATGGTCCAACGAGGACTACTCACGGCACGTCCGAGAAGCGTCCATGATGGAGGAGAAACTCCCGAAGGTTAATCCTCCATCTGGTAGGGTGTCGGGAAGAGATCTCCTGACGCTCCCGATCTCGGAAGTGTTGTCGTGGCGGAACGATGGAGAAATTCGTGATTCTCGATATGCTGGAAGGATTTCCGATCGGAGGGGTAAATATAGGCCAAAGGAGGGCGTCATAGATGGTGGGGCCCACCCAGGCGGCTTGTGGGTGCGACCAGGGACCATGTCGCGTAGGGTGGGCGGCTAGGCAGCCCCTGGCTCCCCTTTGGCCAATCTTCGGTGATCTCGAAGCTTCGGTCATGCTGATTTTTATATATTTTTCTGAGGATTTCTGGGGGTCTGGAAATTTGGGTAAAAGCCCCTGCAAAAAGACATCAGCAGAAAGAAACTGGCACTGGATGCCCTGAGTTAGTAGGTTGGTCCAAATATGTGTAAAAAGATATAAAAGTGTAGCAAAGCATATAACAGTGTCACCCAAAAGATCATGGAGCAAGCGGAAATTATAAATCCGTTTGGGACGTATCAGTCGTCGACATATATTTGGCACACAAATAGTTCATTGTCATAGGATTTTGTGAAAAGAGTAGGATCAAGTGAACCGGGTTTGAAGCCTTTCTTCAGGAGGAATTCCTTCAATGTATCATACCACGCCCGAGGGGCTTGCTTGAGGCCATAGAGTGCCTTTTTGAGTCTGAAGACCTTGTCCGGATACTTTGGGCCTTCAAAACCTGGGGGCTGAGCAACATATACTTCTTCCTCAAGCTTACCATTGAGGAACACACTTTTCACATCCATTTGATATAGATTTATATTGTGATGATTATCATAAGCAAGTAATATTCAAATAGCTTCAAGTCTAGCAATAGGTGCAAAACTTTCTTCAAAGTCAACTCCTTCAACCTGTGTGTAACCTTGGGCTACTAGTCGTGTCTTATTCCTCACTACCTGACCATCCTCATCTGGCTTGTTTCGGTAGATACACTTGGTGCCGATGATATTGTGCTTGCGAGGATCTGGTCTTTCGACGAGTTCCCACACATCATTTAGCTTGAACTGAAGAAGTTCATCTTGCATGGCTTGAATCCACTCAGGTTCCATGAAGGCTTCATCAACTTTTGAGGGTTCTGTGATAGACACAAATGAGGAATGCCCACAAAAGTTAACTAAATGTGAAGCTTTTGAGCGAGTTAGAGGACCTTGCGAATTGATGTCATTGAGGATTTTGTCAAGTTCCACTTCATTTGCAATCCTTGGATGAGCTGGTTGAAGACTTTGGTTGGGTTGAGGAATTTGATCTGTAGCATTTTCTTCAAGTGCACCTGCTTGAATTTCCTCAGTGTTGGGGACGACTTCTTCAACAAGGGGTTGTTCCTCGGTAGGAATGATATCTTCAGTTGCCTTGAGCTTGATGGCTTCCTCAGGAGGTAATTTATCTCGCACACAAGGTAATTGCTCTCTTTGTGAGCCATTAGTTTCATCGAACCGCACATCTACAGTTCCAACAACCTTGTTGTGATTGGTGTTGAAGACTCTGTAGGTGTGCGAGTCCTTTCTGTAACCAAGCGTAAAACCCTCATGTGATTTAGGTGCAAACTTTGAGCTATGGTCAGGATCTCTAGTCCAGCATCTTGCATCGAAGACTTTGAAATAACTTACATTGGGTTTCTTGTTAGTGAGGAGTTCATATGAGGTTTTCTTGAGGAATTTGTGAAGATATACACAATTCATGATGTGGCAAGAAGTGTTGATTGCTTCAGGACAGAAGCGGCGAGGAGACTGATATTCTTCAAGCATGGTCCGTGCCATTTCAACCAGAGTCATGTTCTTGCGTTCAACGACGCCATTCTGTTGAGGAGTATAAGGAGCAGATAATTCGTGAGTAATACCAAGTTCATCAAGATAATCATCAAGACCAGTGTTTTTGAATTCTATCCCATTATCACTCCTGGTGTGTTTGATCTTGACGCCAAAGTTTGTCGAGGCCCTTGAGGAAAACCATTTGAAGACTTCCTGCACTTCAGTTTTATACGGAATGATGTGTACCCAAGTATAGCGAGAATAATCATCAACGATGACAAAGCCATATAAATATGTTGCATTGGTTATAGTAGCATAATGAGTAGGTCCAAACAGATCCTTGTGAAGAAATTCAAACGGACGAGTGGTAGCCATGATAATCTTCGAGGGGTGTCTAGATCTGCTAATCTTTCTAGATTCACAAGCACCACAGAGATGGTCCTTGAGGAATTTGACAGATTCGATGCCAATGACATGCCTCTTCTTTGCCAGCATGTGCAAATTCCTCATGCCTGCATGACCCAGTCGTCGATGCCATAGCCAGCCTTCTGAGGTTTTTGCTAGTAAGCATGTGGCCGGTTCAGGACCTGTGGAAATATCAACAATGTACAAATCTCCTCTCCTAAAGCCTTCGAAGACTTTGGATTTGTCTGATTCCATGATGACTACGCATCTATATTTTCCAAAGATGACAATCATATCAAGATCACAAAGCATTGAGACTGACATGAGGTTAAACCCAAAGGATTCGAGAAGCAAGACTTTGTCCATGTGCGTGTCCTTGGAGATAGCCACTTTGCCAAGTCCCAATACATTGCTTTTACCTTTGTTAGCATAAGTGATTTGCTTAAGTGGTGATGGAGTCCGTGGCATATTCATCAACAAGCTTTTATCACCAGTCATGTGATTTGTGCAACCACTGTCAAGAACCCATTTTGTATTCTTGGGTTTGTCATCCTACAGATGAATTAGTACAACTTACCATCTCATATGCTTCAGACTTGAAGAATATGATATCAATTTCATCAGATAAGAATTTCATCATAAACAGTAAATTTAAGGACGTGTGAAATGTTATCATTTCATCAATTTTAGCTTACGTCCAATCAAGCAATTTCCTCAGGTGTCCAGCAAATTCTTCAGATAATCAATTTCATCTGGAGACTTGACCCGCAGAAGTGATTAGTTCAATTTCTTCACCACCCACATCTGAAGGGGTGGCAAAGAGTTCATCATCGTGCGAGCACCATATGAGAAAGGGGCATTGAACCTAATGCACCTCTTTTCATAGTAGGGGGATTAGAGTACTCAAATGAATAGGCAGAGAAATTCTTTGAGGACTTATGAACATAATTATTTGAGGAATAACACTCATATTCATGTCCCTTGTAGTTTCCCTGCATATCAGAAGCATTAGGGCGAGTACAAGCATAATATTGACCATTTGAGGATTTAGATCCCTGTGAAGACTCTAGTCCGCCCGAGGAATTTGATTTGGGGTTCTGTTTCTTCACAAGTGTTGTTATGAAGACATTCACCTAAAGATTTTCCAAGCAACTTTTGCGGACCCAGATTTTCCTCACGGGTGGTCCATTCCTGCAGTTAGTTCCAACATATCGAGCAAATACTTCACCAGATTGGTTTTTGAACAATTTATAGTTGGAATCATATGACTCATCATAGGAATAGGATATTTCACATGCAAAGCCTGTTAGAGTGGATGGATAGACGGGAGGACCTTTAGCAGCGACCCATAAGGTTTTGAGGTACTACTCAGGTTTCCAGTATGATCCATCAGCATTCAATTTCCTCTCAAAGGCAATGCCTTCTTTCCTCGGGTTCCTGTTCGGAATCTTCTTTTTGAGCACATCGCAAAGGGTTTGATGCCATTTGAGACTTTTGTATATGTCTGCCACATACAATTCTGTCAACCCTGCATTTTCATCAGTAGCATTTGTGGTTTCCTCAAAGAATTTGGTACCACAGGAACAATTGAAGAATTTGTAGCGATAGTAGCATTTGATGATTCTGGTGAAGAATCAACAGTTTCACGCTCGATGCATTTCAAACATGGTGAAATGAATTCAACCTCAGGGGTACTAATCTGTTGAGCAAGCAATAAATCATTTTCCATTCGAAGATCATCATGAGAAATTTTCAACTTCTCAAGATCAAGCTTCCTTTGAAGAAATTTATAGTAAAGTTTCTCATGATCAGCCAAGAGTGTGCCATAACGATCTTGAAGACTATCAAACCTAGACTGAAGAGTTTTCACATCTTCAGTGAGGACTAGAGTACGATTCATTTCATCGTTCAATAGATCATCGCTTCTGTCTAGTAGTTTCTGAAGCTTTTCAATGTCACTTTGTTGCTTAGTGGCAATGTTGGCAAGTTTATAGTAACTGGGTTTTTGATAATCATCAGGTTCACAGTCACTAGAATTAGAGGACGAATTATAGTTTGTTACCTTTGAAACTTTTGCCATGAATCAATAGGTTGGAGCAAAGTCATCAGCATATTCATCAGTGTAGATAACATTGTCATTCCCTTTAAGGTTGAAGATTGATTTGCTGACGAATGTGGTAGCCAGTGCAAGACTTGCCACACTAGACTCTGAATCCTCTTCAGAACATTCCTCTTCATCACATTCCTCAGATTCTTCTTCAGAATCCATTTCCTTGCCAATGAGTGCCCGAGCCTTTCTGAAACTGGTCTTCTTGTGCGATGAGGACTTTGAAGATGAGGATTTTGAAGATTTCTTATTTTTCTTCGAGTCATCAGAACTTTCATCCTTGTATTTCTTCTTCCTTGATTCTTCCACCCAGCGAGGACAATCAGCAATGTAGTGACCAGATTTCTTGCATTTGTGGCAGGTTCTTTTGTTGTAATCCTCAGATGAAGATTCCGATTTCCTCATATCTCTTCTTGAAGATCTACCAAACTGGACACGCTTTGTGAACTTCTGAAATTTCCTCACAAGCATTGCAAGTTCCTGTCCAAGTTCTTCAAGGTCACCAATGCTGCAATCTGAGTTTTCTTCTTCAGATGAGGAAATAGACTTAGCCTTCAGCGCACGGGGTCTTGAGTAGCTTGGTCCATACAGATCTGTCTTTTGTTCTTGTTGGAATTCAGGAGTATTAAGTCTCTCAAGTATATTAGCAGGATCAAGCATTTTGTAGTCTCTTCGTTCTTGAATCATCAGAACCAGTGTGTCAAATGATGGATCAAGAGATCTTAACAGTTTCTTCACAACTTCATGGTTAGTGATGTCTCTAGATCCCAGTGCTTGTAGTTCATTTGAGATGTCACTGAGGCGATCAAAGGTATCTTGGCAACTTTCATTGTCAAGCCTCTTGAAGCGATTGAAGAGATTGCGAAGAACATCGACATGAGAGTCACACTGTGTTGAGACTCCCTCATTGACTTTGGACAGCCTATCCTAGATAAGCTTAGTTGTGCCCAAAGCACTCACTCTGCCATACTAACCTTTGCTCAGATAGCCACAAATGATATTCTTCGCTTGCGAGTCAAGTTACTTGAACTTCTTCACATCAGCACCAGAGAATGTAGCAATGATGGAGGGAATACCATGTTCCACAATATACCAGAGATCATTGTCAATAGCTTGAAGATGCATTTGCATCTTGGTCTTCCAGTAGGGAAAGTCCTTTCCTTCAAAGGTAGGACATCCTGCAGTAACTTTGATCATACCTGTGGTTGACATAACTAAAACTCCAGGTGGTTAAACCAAAATCACACAGAACAAGGGAGTACCTTGCTCTGATACCAATTGAAAGTGCGTTATATCCACTAGAGGGGGGTGAATAGGAGATTTTTAGAATTTCATCACTGAAGAAATTCCTTGCGAGGAAAGTCCTCAGTTATGAACTTAGTGCAGCGGAAATAGTACAGGATCAGGAGTGCAAAACTTCCTTGTGAGAAATGTGTACACTCACTAACATATTAGTCTCTTAACCTATAAGTCTTCAATCCACCAAAATCACTAAGGTGCACTAGATGCACTTACAATGATAGAGATCATGCCGATGCTTTGGTGATGGAGATCAAGAAGAACAAGTTCATGGCCATATCATGTCACTTTTGATTTGCATGTGATGTTAATCCCTTTATGCACCTTATTTTGCTTAGGATGACGGTAGCATTATAAGGTGATCCCTCACTAAAATTTCAAGATAAAATTGTGTTCTCCCCGACTGTGCACCATTGCGACAGTTCGTCATTTCGAGACACCACGTGATGATCGGGTGTGATAGACTCAACGTTCACATACAATGGGTGCAAAACAGTTGCACAGGCGGAACACTCAGGTTAAACTTGCGAGCCTAGCATGTACAGACATGGCCTCGGAACACAACAGACAAAAAGGTCGAACATGAATCATAAAGTTGATATGATCAACATGGAGATGTTCACCATTGAAACTAATCTCAACTCACTTGATGATCGGACTTGAGTTACTGGATTTGGATCATGCTCCACTCGAATGACTAGAGGGATGTATATTTGAGTGGGAGTTCTTAAGTATTATGATTAATTGAACTCATTATCATGAACATAGTCAAAAGGTATTTACAAATTATGTTGTAGTTTGCATTGTAGCTCTACAGTTTTATATATGTTCCTAGAGAAAATTTAGTTGAAAGTAGATAGTAGCAATTATGCGGACTGGTTCCGTAAACTGAGGATTGTCCTCATTGCTTCACAGAAGGCTTATGTCCTTAATGCACCGCTCGGTGTGCTGAACCTCGAGTATCGTCTGTGGATGTTGCGAACATGTGACATACACGTTTTTGATGACTACGTGATAGTTCAGTGCGTAATGCTTAACGGCTTAGAATTGAGGCGTCGGAGACGTTTTGGACGTCACGGAACATATGAGATGTTCCAACAGATGAAATTGGGATTTCATGCTCGTGCCCTTGTTGAGACGTATGAGACCTCCGACAAGATTCTATATCTACAAAGTAAGGGAGAAAATTTCAATCGTTGAGCATGCGCTCAGATTGTCTAAGTGCTACAGTCGCTTGAATGGAGTGGGTGTTAATCTTCGAGATGAGATAGTGATGGTTCTCCAAAGTCACTGCCACCAAGCTACTAGAGCTTCGTGATGAAGTATAACATATCAGGGATAGATATGATGATCCTTGAGCTATTCACGATGTTTGACACCACGAAAGTAGAAATCAAAAAGGATCATCAATTGTTGATGGTTAGTAAAACCACTAGTTTCAAGAAGGGCAAGGGCAAGAAGGGATACTTCATGAAACGGTAAACCAGTTGCTTCTCTAGTGAAGAGATCCAAGGTTGAACCCAAACCCGAGACTAAGTGCTTCTTTAATGAGGGGAACAGACACTGAAGAGGAACTACCCTGGATACTTGGTAGATGAGAAGGCTGGCAAAGTCGACAAATGTATATTGGATATACATGATATTGATGTGTACTTTACTAGTACTCCTAGTAGCAACAGGGTATTAGATACTGGTTCAGTTGCTAGTGTTAGTAAACTGAAATAAAACCTACGAAATAAACAGAGACTAGCTAAAGGTGAGGAGACGATATGTGTTGCAAGTGTTTCCAAGGTTGATGTGATCAAACATCACACGCTCCCTCTACCATCCGTATTAGTGTTAAACCTAAATAATTGTTATTTTGTGTTTACGTTGAGCGTAGACATGATTAGATTGTGTTTATCACAACACAGTTATTCATTTAAAGAGAATAATGGTTACTCTGTTTATTTGAATAATACCTTTAATGGCCTCGCACCTAAAATGAACGGTTTACTGAATCTCGATCGTAGTGATACACATGTTCATAATATTGTTGCCAAAACATACAAAGTAGTAATGATAGTACCACTTACTTGCGGCACTGCCGCTTGAGTCATATTGGTGTAAAACGCATGAATAAGCTCCGTGCTGATGGATCTTTGGACTCACTCGTTTTCTGAATCGTTTGAGACATGTGAACCATGCCTATTGGTGTAAACGCATGAACAAAGTTGATACGTCTCCAACGTATCTATAATTTTTTATGGTTCCATGCTATTATCTTGTCAACTTTCAATGTTTTGTATGCATGATCATGCTATTTTATATCTTTTTGGGGACTAACCTATTAACTCAGTGCCAAGTGCCGGTTCCTGTTTTTTCCATGTTTTTGACCCTTTTCAGAGAAGAATATTAAATGGAGTCCAAACGGAATAAAACCTTCGGAAAGATTTTTTCCGTAACAGAAGATACGCAGGGGACTTGGGAACCAAGGCAAAGGACCCTAGGGGAGGCCACAATCCCCCTAGCCGCGACCTACGGGGTTGTGCCTAGCAGGCTTGTGGGCCCCCCGTGGCTCCTTTGCCCTACTTCTTCCGCCTATAAATCCCCGAAAAATCCCAAACTGCCAGAGAGAGCCACGAAAATACTTTTCCGCCGCCGCAAGCTTCTATCTCCGCAAGATCCCATCTGGGGACCGTTTTGGTACCTTGTCGGAGGGGGATTCGGACACGGAGGTCTTCTACATCAACACCATTGCCTCCCTGATGATGCGTGAGTAGTTCACCACAGACCTTCGGGTCCATAGCTAGTAGCTAGATGGCTTCTTCTCTCTCTTGGATCTTCAATACAAAGTTCTCCATGATCTTCATGGAGATCTATCTGATGTAATCTTCTTTTGTGGTGTGTTTGTAGAGATCCGATGAATTGTGGATTTATGATCAGATTATCTATGAATATTATTTGAATTTCCTCTGATCTCCTGTATGCATGATTTCGTATCCTTGTAATTCTCTTCGAGTTGTGGGTTTCGTTTGGCCAACTTGATCTATAATTCTTGCAATGGTAGAAGTGCTTGGTTTTGGGTTAATACCGTGCGGTGTCCTCACCGAGTGACATAAGGGGTAGCGAGGCACGCATCGTGTTGTTGCCATCAAGGGTAAAAAGATGGGGTTTATATCTATTGCATGAATTTATCCCTCTACATCATGTCATCTTGCTTAAGGCGTTACTCTCTTTGTTATGAACTCAATACACTAGATGCATCCTGGATTGCGGTCGATGTGTGGAGTAATAGTAGTAGATGCAGAAAGTATCGGTCTACTTGTCTCGGACGTGATGCCTATATGTATGATCATTGCCTTAGATATCATCATGACTTTGCGCGGTTCTATCAATTGCTCGACAGTAATTCGTTCACCCACCGTAATATTTGCTATGATGAGAGAAGCCTCTAGTGAACACTATGGCCCCCGAGTCTACTTCACATCATATTTTCAGCTCTACACTATTACTTTGTTGCACTTTCCACCTTCAGATCTCACCTTGCATTTAATCGTGAAGGGATTGACAACCCCTTTGTAGCGTTCGGTGCAAGTTTGTTTGTTTTTGCACAGGTACATTGGTGACTTGTCTTGGTACTCCTACTGGATTGATACCTTGGTTCTCAAACTGAGGAAAATACTTACTGCTGCTGTGCTGCATCACCCTTTCCTCTTCAAGGGAAAAACCAACGCAAGCTCAAGAGGTAGCAAGAAGAATTTCTGGCGCTGTTGCCAGGGAGTATCAAGTCAAGAATAGTCTCCCTTCAACATGTCAATTTCTGGCACCGGGGACTATTCTGAGAGAAGCTTATCCAAGTAACCTTCGCAAACTCATCTCTTGCATTTACTTTTTTGACTTTTGCCTCTCGTTTTCCTCTCCCCCACTTCTGAAAAACAAAAATTTACAAAAATATTTCCCTTTTTTGTTCGCCCTTTTCTTTCGCTTGCTTTCTGTTTGCTTGTTTGCTTGTCTGCTTGCTAAGTCACCATGATTGAAAACACCAAGTTGTGTGACTTCTAGAATACTAATAATAATGATTTTATCAGTACTCCGATTGCTTCCGCCACTAGTGCGGAATCATATGAAATCAATGCTGCTTTGCTGAATCTTGTTATGAAAGAGCAATTTTCTGGCCTTCCTAGTGAAGATGTCGCATCCCATCTTAATACCTTCATTGAGTTATGTGATATGCAAAAGAAGAAAGATGTGGACAATGATGTGATTAAATTGAAGCTATTTTCGTTCTCATTACGAGATCGAGCAAAAACTTGGTTTTCATCTTTGCCCAAAAATAGCATTGATTCTTGGAACAAGTGTAAAGATTCTTATATATCCAAGTATTTTCTACCGGCTAAGATTATCTCTCTCTGTAATGATATCATGAATTTTAAGCAACTCGATCATGAACATGTTGCACAATCTTGGGAGAGAATGAAATTGATGATTAGAAATTGTCCCGCTCATGGCTTGAGTCTTGGGATGATTATACAAATCTTCTATGGTGGTTTGAATTTTCCTTCTAGAAATATCTTGGACTCCGCCTCTGGTGGAACTTTCGTGGAAATCACATTAGGAGAAGCCACAAAACTCCTAGACAATATCATGACAAACTATTCTCAATGGCACACTAAAAGGTCACCTACTAGTAAAAAAGTGCATGCTATAGAAGAAATTAACTCGTTGAGTGCTAAGATGGATGAGTTAATGAAATTGTTTGCTAGTAAAGGTGCTCCTCTAGATCCAAATGATATGCCTTTGTCTTCCTTGATTGAGAGTAGCAATGAAAGCTTGGATGTTAACTTTGTTGGTAGGAATAATTTTGGCAACAAATATGCTTATAGAGGTAACTTTATTCCTAGGCCTTTTCCTAGTAATCCCTCTAATAACTTTGGCAATTCCTACAATAATTCTCATGGAAATGACAATAAATTACCCTCTGATCTTGAGAGTAATATGAAAGAGTTTATCAACTCGCAAAAGATTTTCAATGCGTCCATAGAAGAAAAACTGCTCAAAAGTGATGACTTGGCTAGGACCGTTGATAGAATGTCTCGTGATATTGATGCTTTGAAATTGAGATGTGCTCCTCCCAAGATTAATATGGATGAAACTTTGAGAGCTATGCGTGTTTCCATGAATGAGAGTAAAGAAAGAATCGCCCAAATTCGTGCTAGACATGAATGGCTTAAAAAGGCGTGTTCTCGTGATGAGAATCACTAAGATCTTAAAGTGCTGGTGTGACTCCCATTGAATCCTTGTTTTCTAATGTCAATCCTAATGATGATGGGGCTGGATATGAATCCACTTTGGTTGAAAAACGCCCCAATGATTCGGAGTCTATTTGTCTTGATGCATAAAGCATTGAAAGTGGAGTAGAGGACATCAAAACTTTGAGTAGTGATGAAATTGCTACTTTGGATTTCAAGTAATTGAATTATGATAATTTCTCTTTGATTGAATGTATTTCCTTGATGTGATCCATGCTAAACTCTCCACACGCTTATAGCCAAAATAAAGCCTTTACCGATCATATCGTTAGTGCTATGATGAAATCTCTTGAAGAGAAACTTGAGTTGGAAGTTTCTATTCCTAGAAAACTTCATGATGAGTGGGAACCTACTATCAAAATCAAGATTAAAAATTATGAATGCAATGCTTTGTGTGATTTGGGTGCTAGTGTTTCCGCCATTCCAAAGTCTTTATGTGATGTTCTAGGCTTCAACGAGATTGATGAGTGCTCTCTTAATTTGCATCTTGCGGATTCTACTATTAAGAAACCTATGGGAAGGATATATGATGTCCTTATTATTGCAAATAGGAACTATGTACCTGTAGATTTCATTGTGCTTGATAATGATTGCAATCCGACATGTCCCATTATTCTTGGTAGACCTTTCCTTAGGACTGTTGGTGCTATCATCGATATGAAGGAAGGGAATATTAGATTTCAATTTCCATTAAAGAAGGGCATGGAACACTTTCCTAGAAAGAAAATAAGATTGCCTTATGAATCCATGATGAGGTCTACTTATGGTTTGAGCACCAAAGACGACAATACTTGATTTTATCGCCTTATGCCTAGCTAAGGGCGTTAAACAATAGCGCTGGTTGGGAGGCAACCCAATGAATTTACCTTTGCTTTTTTGCTTTCTGTTTTGTTGTGTCCACACCATCATAATTCTATTATGTTTGTGTTTTTTGTGTTTCTTTTTGTGTTTGAGCCAAGTAAGACCTTTATGACTAGTTTTGGTGATGGTTGTGTGATCGTCCTGAAAAAGACAGAAACTTTGTGCTCATGAAATTATTTTGCATTCCTATCCAGAAAGAGCTTTCGAGTTGATTCTTTTTGCTTCTGGTTGATATGCCAATTGCCCTAATTGTCGTAATTTGTCAGAATTTGTGAGATAACAGAAGTATAGATAAAAGAAGTATACGAAGTATACCGATTGCTACAGACTCGTCTATTTTTGACAGATTCTGTTTTTGTTCTGGTGATTGCTTATTTTGATGAAACTATGGACAATATCGGGGGGTACTAGCTATGGAAAAGTGATAATTCAGTAATATAACACCAATATAAATAGAAATCAAGTTTTCTACAGTACCTAATGAGGTGGTGGTTTGTTTTCTTATGCTAATGATATCACGAGTTTCTGTTTAAGTTTTGTGTTGTGAAGTTTTCAAGTTTTGGGTGATGTTCTAATGGACAATGGGATAAAGACTGGAAAGAGCTCAAGCTTGGGGATTTCCATGGCATCCCAAGCCAATTCAAGGACACCAAAAAGCCTAAGCTTGGGCATGCCCTGGGAAGGCATCCCCTCTTTCGTCTTAAATCTATTAGTAACATTACTTGGAGCTATATTTGTATTCACCACATAATATGTGATTTGCTTGGAGCGTCGTGTATTATAGGAGTCTTTTCTTTTGTTGTGTCACAATCATCCTTGATGCACACCCTTTTGAGAGAGACATGCACTCATCGTGAATTTGCTAGAATACTCATTGAGCTTCACTTATATCTTTTGAGCTAGATAACTTTGCTCTAGTGCTTCACTTAGATCTTTTTAGAGCACGGCGGTGTCATATTTTGGAGAAATAAGAACTCTCGGTCTTCACTTATATCTTTTTGAGAGCGCTCTCTCTGAGTAACTTGGTAGTTGGCTTGTGCTATGAAAGTAGTCCTAAAGATGATAGGCATCCAAAGTGGATATAATAAAAACTTCCATATTCATGTGCATTGATTAGTAAAGAGAAGTTTGATTCCTCTCAATTAGTTTTGAGATATGGATTTGGTAATATTAGAGTTATGTTAGGAGGGTGTTGTGAATCTAGAAATACTTGTGTTGAAGTTAGTGATTCCCGTAGCATGCACCTATGGTGAACCGCTATGTTAGGAAGTCGGACCATAATTGATTTATTGATTGTCATCCTTTGTGTTGCGGTCGGGATCGTGCGATGGTTAACACCTACCAACCCTTCCCCTAGGAGTATGCATTTAGCACTTTGTTTCGACTACTAATAAAACTTTCGCAATAAGTATATGAGTTCTTCATGACTAATGTGAGTCCATGGTATAGATGCACTTTCACCTTCCACCATTGCTAGCCTCTTTAGTGTCGCGCAACTTTTGTCGGTGCACAAACCCACCATATACCTTCCTCAAAACAGCCACCATACCTACCTATTATGGCATTTTGATAGCCATTCCGAGATATATTGCCATGCAACTCCCACCGTTCCGTCTCATGACATGTGCCGTCACTTTCATATTGCCATTGCATGATCGTAAGATAGCTAGCGAGATGTTTCAACGTCATACGCTAAGCTAGATCGTAGTGATAAAAGCTACAGAATAAACAGAGACTAGCTAAAGGTGAGGAGACGATATGTGTTGGAAGTGTTTCCAAGGTTGATGTGGTCAAACATCGCACGCTCCGTCTACCATCGGGATTAGTGTTAAACCTAAATAATTGTTATTTTGTGTTTGCGTTGAGCATATACATGATTAGATTGTGTTTATCGCAACACAGTTATTCATTTAAAGAGAATAATGGTTACTCTGTTTATTTGATAAATACCTTCAATGGCCTCACACCTAAAATGAACGGTTTATTGAATCTCCATCATAGTGATACACATGTTCGTAATATTGTTGCTAAAACATACAAAGTATTAATGATAGTACCACTTACTTGCGGCACTGCCGCTTGAGTCATATTGGTGTAAAACGCATGAATAAGCTCCGTGCTGATGGATCTTTGGACTCACTCGTTTTTTGAATCGTTTGAGACATGTGAACCATGCCTATTGGTGTAAACGCATGAAGAAAGTTGATACGTCTCCAACGTATCTATAATTTTTGATGGTTCCATGCTATTATCTTGTCAACTTTGGATGTTTTGTTTGCATGATCATGCTATTTTATATCTTTTTTGGGACTAACCTATTAACTTAGTGCCAAGTGCCAGTTCCTGTTTTTTCCGTGTTTTTGACCCTTTTCAGAGAAGAATATTAAACGGAGTCCAAACGGAATAAAACCTTCGGAAAGATTTTTTCCATAACAGAAGATACGCAGGGGACTTAGGAACCAAGGCAAAGGACCCTAGAGGAGGCCACAATCCCCCTAGCCGCGACCTGGGGGGGGTCGCGCCTAGCAGGCTTGTGGGTCCCCCGTGGCTCCTGTGCCCTACTTCTTCCGCCTATAAATCGCCGAAAAATCCCAAACTGTCAGAGAGAGCCACGAAAATACTTTTCCGCCGCCGCAAGCTTCTGTCTTCGCAAGATCCCATCTGGGGACCGTTCAGGTGCCCTGTCGGAGGGGGATTCGGACACGAAGGGCTTCTTCATCAACACCATTGCCTCTTCGATGATGCGTGAGTAGTTTACCACAGACCTTCGGGTCCATAGCTTGTATCTAGATGGCTTCTTCTCTCTCTTGGATCTTCAATATAAAGTTCTCCATGATCTTCATGGAGATCTATCTGATGTAATCTTCTTTTGCGGTGTGTTTGTCGAGATCCGATGAATTCTGGAATTATGATCAGATTATCTATGAATATTATTTGAGTTTCCTCTGATCTCTTATATGCATGATTTCGTATGCTTGTAATTCTCTTCGAGTTGTGGGTTTCGTTTGGCCAACTTGATCTATAATTCTTGCAATGGGAGAAGTGCTTGGTTTTGGGTTCATACCGTGCGGTGTCATCACCCAGTGACAGAAGGGGTAGCGAGGCACGCACCGTGTTGTTGCCATCAAGGGTAAAAAGATGGGGTTTATATCTATTGCATGAATTTATCCCTCTACATCATGTCATCTTGCTTAAGGCGTTACTCTGTTTGTTATGAACTCAATACACTAGATGCATGCTGGATAGCGGTCGATGTGTGGAGTAATAGTAGTAGATGTTGACAGTATCGGTCTACTTGTCTCGGACGTGATGCATATATGTATGATCATTGCCTTAGATATCGTCATGACTTTGCGCGGTTCTATCAATTGCTCGACAGTAATTCGTTCACCCACCGTAATATTTGCTATCATGAGAGAAGCCTCTAGTGAACACTATGGCCCCCGGGTCTACTTCACATCATATTTTCAGCTTTACACTTTTACTTTGTTGCACTTTCCACCTTCAGATCTCACCTTGCATTTAATCGTGAAGGGATTGACAACCCCTTTATAGCGTTGGGTGCAAGTTTGTTTGTTTTTCTGCAGGTACATTGTGACTTGTCTTGGTACTCCTACTGGATTGATACCTTGGTTCTCAAACTGAGGGAAATAGTTACTGCTGGTGTGCTGCATCACCCTTTCCTCTTCAAGGGAAAAACAGCGCAAGCTCAAGAGGTAGCAAAAGTCCATGCAGATGGATTATTCAGACTCACTCGATTTTGGATCACTTGAGAGATGCAAATCATGCCACTCGGGCAAGATGACTGAAGGCCTCGTTTTCAGTGAGATGCAACAAGAAAGCAACTTATTGGAAGTAATACATTTTGATGTATGCAGTCTAATGAGTGTTGAGGCACGCAGTGGATATCGATATGTTCTTACTTCATAGATGATTTGAGTATATACTAGTATATTTGCTTGATGAAACACACGCCTGAATTATTGAAAGGTTCAAGTAATTTCAGAGTGAAGTTGAAGAACATCGTGACAAGACGGTAAAATGTCTACGATATGATCGTAGAGATAAATATCTGAGTTGTGAGTTTGGTACACAATTAAGACAATCTGAAAAATTGTTTCACAACTCATGCCACCTGGAATGCCATAGTGTGATGGTGTGTCCGAACATCGTAGCCGCGCCCTATTGGATATGGTGCATACTATGATGTCTCTTATCTAATTACCACTATCGTTTTTGGGTTAGGCATTAGAGACAACCACATTCACTTTAATTAGGGCACCACGTAATTCCATTGAGATTACACCATATGAACTATGGTTTTGAGAAACCTAAGTTGTTATTTCTTAAGAGTTTGGGGCTGCGACGCTTATGTGAAAAAGTTTCAGCCTGATAAGCTCGAACCCAAAGCGGATAAAAGCATCTTCATAGGCCACCCAAAACAATTGGGTATACCTCCTATTTCAGATCCGGAAGCAAAGTGTTTGTTTCTAGAAACGTGTCCTTTCTCGAGAAAAGGTTTCTCTCGAAAGAATTGAGTGGGAGGATGGTGGAAACTTGATGAGGTTATTGAACCGTCACTTCAACCAGTATATAGCAGGGCGCAGGAAGTTGTTCCTGTGGCGCCTACACCAATTGAAGTGGAAGCTGATGATAGTGATCATGAATCTTCGAATCAAGTTACTACAAACCTCGTAGGTCGACAAGGTCACGTACTGCTCTAGAGTGGTACGGTAACCCTGTCTTGGAGGTCATGTTGTTGAACAACAATGAACCTACGCGCTATGGAGAAGCGATGGTGGGTCCAGATTCCGACAAATGGCTGGAGGCCATGAAATCCGAGAGAGGATCCATGTTGAAAACAAAGTGTGGACTTGGGAAGAACTACTTAATGGTCGTAAGACTATTAAGTACAAATGGATGTTTAAAAGGAAGACAAATGATGATGGTGAAAAGTCACCATTAAGAAAGATCGACTTGTCGCAAAGATGTTTCTGACAAGTTCAACGAATTGACTATGATGAGACTTTCTCACTCGTAGCGATGCTAAAGCCGCTTGGAAATATGTTAGCAGTTGCTGGATTATTTATGAAATATTGCACATAGGATGTCAAAACATTGTTTTCTTGACGGTTTCCTTAAGGAAAGGTTGTATGTGATACAACCAGAAGGGTTTGTCGATCCTAAGGATGCTAACAAGTATGCAAGCTCCAGCAATCCTTCTATGGACTGGTGCAAGCATCTCAGATTTGGAATATACGGTTTGTTGAGATGATCAAAGCTTTTGGGTTTATACAAGGTTTATGAGAAACTTGTATTTCCAAGAAAGTGAGTGGGAGCACTATTGAATTTCTGATGAGTATATATGGTTGACATATTGTTGATCGGAAATGATGTAGAATTTCTGGAAAGCATAAGGGGTTGTTTGAAAGGAGTTTTTCAAAGGAAAACCTAGATTGAGCTACTTGAACATTGAGCATCAAGACCTATAGAGATAGATCAAGATGCTTGATATAACTATAAATGAATGCATACCTTGACAAGTTTTGAAGGACTTCAAAGTAGATCAGCAAAGAAGGAGTTCTTGGTTGTGTTGTAAGGTGTGAATTTGAGTAAGACTCAAAGCCCGACCACGACAGAAGAAAGAGAAAGGACGAAGGTCATCCCCTATGCCTTAGCCATAGGTTCTAAAGTATGCCATGTTGTGTACCGCACCTGATGTGTGCCTTGCCATGAGTCTGACAAGGCGTACAAAGAGTCATCCAGGATTGAATCACTAAACAACGGTTAAAGTTATCCTTAGTAACTAGTGGACTATGGATTTTTTTTCTCGGTTATGGAGGTGATTAAAGAGTTCGTCGTAAAGGGTTACGTCGATGCAAGCTTTGACACTAATCCGAATAACTCTGAGTAGTAAACCGGATTCGTATAGTGGAGTATTCATATGGAATAGTTCCAAATGGCTCGTGGTAGTAGGATCTATAGGATCCCATAGAGATTTGCAAAGCACACACGGATCTGAAAGGTTCAGACCCGTTGACTAAAAACCTCTCTCACAAGGAAGACATGATCAAAACCCAGAACTGTATGGGTGTTAGATTCATTACAATCACATAGTGATGTGAACTAGATTATTGACTCTAGTGCAAGTTGGAGACTGTTGGAAATATGCCCTAGAGGCAATAATGAATTTCTTATTATTATATTTCCTTGATCATAATAATCGTTTATTATCCATGCTAGAATTTTATTGATTGGAAACTCAAATACATGTGTGGATACATAGAAAACACACTGTCCCTAGTGAGCCTCTACTTGACTAGCTCGTTGATCAAAGATGGTCAAGGTTTCCTGGCCATACACAAGTATTGTCACTTGATAATGGGATCACATCATTAGGAGAATGATGTGATGGACAAGACCCAAACTATGAACGTAGCATATGATCCTGTCAGTTTATTGCTACTGTTTTTTGCATGTCAATGTATCTGTTCCTATGACCATGAGATCATGCAACTCCCGAACCCGGAGGAATACCTTGTGTGTATCAAACATCGCAATGTAACTGGGCGACTATAAACGTGCTCAACAGGTATGTCCAAAGGTGTATGTTGTGTTGGCATGGATCAAGACTGGGACTTGTCACTCCATGTGACAGAGAGGTATCTCGGAGCCCACTCGGTAATACAACATCACAACAAGCCTTGCAAGCAATGTGACTAAGGAGTTAGTCACGGGATCTTGTATTACGGAATGAGTAAAGAGACTTGCCAGTAACGAGATTGAACTAGGCATAGAGATACCGACGATCGAATCTCGGGCAAGTAACATACTGAAGGACAAAGGGAACAACATACAGGATTAACTGAATCCTTGACATAGAGGTTCAACCGGTAAAGATCTTCGTAGATTATGTAGGAACCAATATGGGCATCCAGGCCCCGCTATTGGTTATCGACCGGAGAGTGTCTCGGGTCATGTCTACATAGTTCTCGAACCCGTAGGGTGTGCACACTTAAGGTTTGGTGACGTTTTGGTATAGTTGAGTTATAGATGGTTTTAACTCAAAGTTTTTCGGAGTCCCGGAGGATATACCAGACATCACGAGGAGCTAGGGAATGGTCCGGAGGTAAAGATTGATATATAGGAAGTCATGTTTTGGTCACCGGAAAAGTTCTGGGTACTTCGATAGTGTACCGGGAGTGCCGGGAGGGTACTGGGGACCATCGGGAGGGGTGTCACGCCCCTAGAGGCCTCATGGGCTATGGAAGGAGACAAACCAGCCCCTAGTGTGATGGCCTAAGTCCCCACTAAGTCCCATGAGGTTTGAGAAGGAAAAAACCCAAAGGTGGAAGAGGAGGAAAGGGTTTCCAAGTGGAGAGGCGAAATCCTACTCCTAGTAGGATTGGAGTAGGACTCCTCCTCCTCCAATTTTGGCCAAACCATGAGGGTTTGAGGCTGCCTCCTACCCTCCCTCCATCCTATATATACTAGAGGAATTAGAGGCGGCCCTAACCCTAATTGCCACGTGCTCCCTCTACTTCATCTAGATCGTTTTCTCCTCTAGGTTAGTTCGGTGATGCTTAGGTGAAGCCCTACCGGAATAGTTCCACCATAACCACCACCACGCCGTCGTGCTGGAGAACTCATCTACCTCTCCGCCCCTCTTGCTGGATCAAGAAGGCGGTGATCATCATCGAGCTGTACGTGTGTTGAACAAGGAGGTGTCATCCGTTCGGCACTAGATCGGGATGGACCGTGATGGGATCGCAGGACGAATCATGATGAGATCACGGGACGGGCTGCGATTTGGATCGCGAAGATGTTCCACTACATAAACCGCGTTATATATGCTTCCTCTTAGTGATCTACAAGGGTATGTACTATGCAGATACACTCTCCCTCTCGTAGATGGTCATCACCATGGATAGATCTTATGTGCGCTTAGGAATTTTTTTTGTTTCCCATGCGACGTTCCCCTAGATGATGCTGCTAATGTTGCTGATTTGTTCTTTCTTCAAATTATTCGCTTGCATGCTGTGCCAAATACAATTGTTTTGTATCGTGATGCTAAATTTCTTAGCCACTTTGGGAGATCTTTATGGGCTAAGTTGGGGACTAAAATGCTTCTTAGTACTACATGTCGCCCCCAAACCGATGGACAAACTGAATTAGTCAATAGATCATTGTCTACTATACTTAGGGTTGTTTTGAAGAATACCTTGAAAATGTGGGAAGAATGTTTACCTCATATTGAATTTGCTTAGAATTGTTCATTGCATTCTACTACTAAGATGTGCAATTCAAAATTGTGTATGGCTTCATACCTCGTGCACCTATTGATTTGTTGCATCTTCCATCTTCGGAGAAGGTTAATGTTGATGCTGAACAACATGCTAGATTGACCTTAAAAATGCATGAGGTAACTAAGGAAAACATTGAGCGTATGAATGCTAAATACAAACTTGCTAGAGATAAGGGTATAAAACATGTTGTCTTTGCACCTGGAGATCTTGTTTGATTAAATTTGCGTAAGGATAGATTTCTTGATTTGCGCAAGTCAAAGCTAATGCCACGCGTTGATGGCCCTTTTAAAGTGTTATAGAAAATAAATGATAATGCATATAAATTTGAGCTGCCTGCAAAGTTTGGGATTAGTCCCACTTTTAACATTGCGTATTTGAAGCCTTATTTGGGTGAGGAAGATGAGCTTCCTTCGAGGACGACTTCATTTCAAGAAGGCGAGGATGATGAGGACATCAATACCATTGTTACACCCACAACCCGTGTTGATATACATATTGGGCCAATTACTAGAGCTCCTGCATGCCAATTGAATTACCAGGTACTTATGTTTCTTGGAAATCCTTCTAATGTTAATGAACATATGATGTTGCCTAAATTAGATACTTTTGTTTTGCTTATGAATAAAGAACCTAGCATGGACAAGAAGGATGCCACTTGAGCGGGATCAAGCATGGACAAGAAGGTGCGCACGTGGGAAAGATCAATGGAGTTTCCAATGGTGATTTTTGCACTTTGAAAGACACCATAAGGAGAGCATGAAGGCTTGGACGAAATATACAAGATGCCACTTCGTAAATTTTCTCCATAGGCTAGTATAGGTGATGCGTCACCTTATCTTTGGGCCAGCCCATGTAGTTTCGAAATACTACATTATAGGCTATTTTTAGAGTTCATATGTGTGGGGAAATTTTCTTAGGGTTGGTTTTGGACCCTCCTCCAAGGGGTCACAACATTTCCCTCCATTCCCCTATATATACAGGCCTTAGGGCGCCGTTTAGACATGGTTTTGTCTAGGTTACAGGTTCTCCATAACAGTAATTTCATGTCCTTCGTTTGTGTTCTACGATCAGACCAAGACGTCACGGAACCCTACTTTGATCAATAAATATTTATTCTTATATTCGCAATATCTATATTGCATCCTTAATTTCTTGTTTTTTCTTCGTTTGCGTGCTGGAAATAGACCCTCGTGGTTAGGTTGATTGTGCTCCAGCGTGATCAATAACCTCTTGGAGTTGGTTTAGCAATTTCTAAGGCAGGATGTGTTTGCACGCTCATAGTCGGATCATGAAAGTTGACTTCCACCAAAACGATAGCCACCATATCATCAAAATATGGGACACCTTTGCCTCTATCAAGACCACCTTGTCGTCTTTGCTGCAGCTACTTGTGTCGTCGAGCGGACTCAAAACAATGAAGAGCGTAGACAAATTCAACAATGGCCCTTCACGTGCAGGTCTTTTCATATAAATGCAATTGTTCAAAGGGGAACTAGCTTACAACAAAGAAATTTTTAAAGCTTTTTGTGACTTAGCTTTATCTTCACTATATTCCTTGTCACAAGGTGGTGTCCCTAAATTCATGCATAGGTGTCCATACCGTCACCCCCCGGGAAGACTTGCACTCGATGGCCCGTTCTTCCTTTTGAGAAAAAGAAAGGAGAGAAAATGGAGGAGTCTAGAAACCTTGGCGGTTCAACGATTACATTATGCAAGTCAAAAGTGATCCAATATTTCATGTTGGGTACATAAGATAAATATGTACTTTGACAAGAGGTTGTAGAACACTTAGCTTTATTGACTACACACAAGGTTTTTGCCTAGCTTTGTACGAAGGATTACACGCCTTGCCGGTGGACTTGTACAAAAGAGGCTGCCGGGTGGCCCGGCAACCGCGTCTCACGGGTAGAACGTGTGGAGATGCGTGATATTTCATGAGTTTTTCACCTGGGTGCTGTCTCCATTCTCTAGGCGGACTTTGTCAGCCTAGCAACTCGTACTACCAAGTAAGGGCCTGTAAATCTTTTTTCTTGCACTCGATGGTAGTGGTCTATGGTAAGTCATGGACCGACATGCTGCACTCTATGGTGCGCTTCTGAGAGTTCTCGCGAGAGGCCTTGACAGAACTACGGTTCTTCTTCCCCTCGGGAGCTTTGTCGACTGGAGCAAGAGCCTTGTCGGCAGATGTTTCCACTACCTCCAGGTAGAGTTTGTCAGGCAGAGGATTGCTTTCTTGTTGTCAACATGGACAGTGATGATGCTCATCGGCCCTGGCATCTTTAGCATACTATATGTGTGATCAGATGCAACCATGAATTTTGCCAGCGCCGGTCGGCCCAAGATTCCATTGTACAACAGCGACATCTTTGCAACATCAAAGACGACCTTGTGTGTTTTGAAGTTGATCTCGCTACTCAACGTCAGCGACAGAGGAATCTTACCTTGGGCTGAGATCTTCCTGGGTTGACACCGTGGAAGGACCTTGTTGGTTTGAGATCTTTGTCGGTGACATGCTGCCGCTTGATCATGTCGGGCGAGATCAAGTTCAAGCTAGCACCACTATCAACCAACATCTTCGTGACCCTAAGGTTGCGAAATGTTTCCGATACCAACAATGGCACACACATAACAGGAGTGACACTGTCAGAGTGAAACTTAGTGTCGAAGATGATGGGAGTGTTGGACCACTTGAGGGGTTTCCTTGCCTCTACCGTTTGTTCTGCTGCATTGACTTCACGGACCCACCGCTTGAGATGCGTGTGGGAGAATGATGACGAGTTGATGGATATACTTCTCGCCACTCGTTGGTTCCCCAAGTGGAAGGTGGAGATGTGGTAGGTAGCAGATTTCCCTTACACGAGGACTATAAGGTTTATCGAACCAGGAGGACTCCGAGGATCAACAAGTAGGTGTCCGCTGCTCTGGCGGTAATAGAAGACGTGGACCTGCACACACAACAAATAACTTTGCTCCCAACGAGTTCACAGAGGTTGTCAATCTATCCGGCCTTATAGTTTGCAAAGGATCAAAACACAAGCGGGAATAGTGATAGTGATTGCAACGGAAAAGTAAATAAAAACAGTAAATGGTGGAGGTGTAAACAATGGTGGTAATATGGAACCAGAGTCACATGATGTTCACTAGTGATGTCTCTCTCCCACAAGACGATAAACAATTATGCTCGGTAAACAAATTACAGCTGGGCAATTGACATAATTATAAGCGCACCGCAATGCTAATCATGCTACTAGAAATTTAGAGTCTCAAAACTAATCGGCAGTACGCTAAGACAAGTAGACCGTTTATCCATCATCATCTACTCTCTAATCATCCACCTTCAGATATCTATCCAGAACATCTCGCAGGTATAAATTTGCGAGCCCCACCCAAAGTGTAAACTCAAAGCAACGGACAACTGCATTAACGAACTTTGCGTAAGGTAAACAATCCTTGCAACCATGGTCACAAGCACCGTTGTTTTCTCCCTGGTAGCAACATCACATCCCCTAGTCTCATGTTTCTGTCAGTCAAGCTTGACATCAGGGGGCATGAATCCACAATCATGCATAACGCTCCCTCTTGGATTTACAATCTGCTAGTCGGCCAAAGCAATAAAAATCAGCGAAGAACATGCATGAATTACTCAATAACATAATATAAAAGGAGAACCAAATATATAACTCATCACAATCTGAACATGATCTCATAATCCATTGGATCCCAGCAAACCAAGCATAGCAATAGAAGTTAAATTACATAGATGCCTTGATCATGTAGGGCAGCTCACAAGGGCTAAACATTGAAGCACGAAATTGGAGAGAAGACATCACATAGCTACTGTTCATGGACTCATGGTCCAATGGAGACTACTCACAGCATGTCCGGGAAGCGTCCATGGTAGTGGAGAAGCTCCCGGAGGTCAATCCTCCCTCCAGCAAGGTGCGGGGAAGACGTCTTTTGGCACTCCCGATCTCGGAAGCGCTGTGGCGGTGGAACGACCAAGAAATTCACGATTATGGATCTCTTCCGAGGTTTTGTTATCGGAGAGGTAAATATAGGCCGAAGGAGGGCACCAGAGGGGGAGGGCCCCACCCAGGCCACCTGGTGGCGCGGCCAGGAGGGGGCCACGCAGGGTGGCCACCTGGGCAGGCCCTGACTCCCCTCTGGCCCCACTTGATGCCTCGTGAAGCTTCCATCACGCTAATTTTTATATATTTTCTCGGAATTTTGGGGCTCTGTAAATTGGGGTAAAAGTCCCTGCAAAAAAGACATCAGCACACAGAAACTGGCACTCGGTGCACTGAGTTAGTAGGTTAGTCCAAATATGTGTGAAAAGATATAAAATTGTAGCAAAACATATAGCAATGTCACCCAAAAGACCATGCAACAAACAGAAATTATAGATACGTTTCAGACGTATCAACATCCCCAAGCTTAATTCCTGCTCGTCCTCGAGTAGGTAAATGATAACACAAATAATTTCTATGGTGACATGCTAACAGACATATAATAACTTCAAAGTAAAGCAAGTAAGATATGCAATTCAAGTCAAGACAATAACAAGCAAGAGTCTATATTTAGTATTGAAAATAGCAAAGTAAGAACATAAAGGTGCAAGATCTCTCGTTGTCCGTGACTCGAATGTCTCCAAATAGTGTTTGCGTGCAAGAAGTGGGAGATGGGTTTAGAGCATAAAAAATATTATATAGTTTAATTGAGAACTCAATCTACTAAAACTTCACACTTGGTCTCCTTCAGAATCTTATTTTGACACATCCCGAGACCACTAGTCAGGCACAAGTCAAAATGATCCTCTCCCTTTCGACTTTGAGCACTCATTGAATGGATGAGCCAAGCAAGATATGTTGGCACTTAGGATGGCAAAGAGAATAATGATGGGGAAGGAAGACAAAAAAGGTGTGAAAGTCTCACATCAATGAGGACAACTAGAGGCGAGAGTAAGCCAAATGATAGATATGATGTGAGGAGTAGGGATTGCCATTCAACAGATGGACATATGAGTTAAGGTAAGCTCTCCAATGGAACTAGTGGGGTGCATCCAACTTGCTTGCTCGTGGAGAACTCGAGCTCATTTGAGGAGGCTCATCATTGGAATATACAAGCCAAGTTCTATAGTGTAAGGGTCCCCACATAGTTATGCATGAATGATAATATCTATGGAGTTCAAATATAACAATGGAGTATGAGTGTGGATCTTTCAAAATGAATAGTAGTGTTGCCCCTTCACTATTTTTATTTATTTTTCTTTCTTTTTATTTTATTTTTTTGTGGCCTCTTTGGCTCTTTCTGTTTATCCCTCATTTGTCCTCTTTGGGATCTTTTCATGCGTCCTATTTTGGGATCTTTTAATTTGTCCTCTTTGGGATCTTTTACTCACTTAAGGGAAACACTATGTTTTACAAGAATAAAAAGAAGATCTTCACACTTTATAAGAAGTACTCAACATAAAGACAAATGAAAACTATCAAGATGTATGCAAATGTATGCCTCTGCCAGTGTAGCGGGATATGCAATGAAATTATCACGTCATGTAGTAATAATAAGGGAAAGGCCCCAACTAGCATGCGGCTCCTCGATCAAGAAAAATCATGTATGACATGAAGATCAAGTCATGAGATGGTGGATGTTGCATGGCAATGTATCTCGGAAACGCTATGGAAATGCCTTAATAGGTAGGTATGGTGGCTGTTTTGAGGAAGGATATAATGAGGCTTATGATGACAGAGTGTATCATGCCAAGGGTTTGGATGCACCGGTGAAGTTTGCACCAACTCTTAAGATGAGAAAGGGCAATGGACGTTACCGAAGAGGCTAGCAAAATATGGATGGTGGAAGTGCCAACAATCAAATACTCGCATTAGTCCGAAGAACTCATGCACTTATTATTGGTAACTCTCTATCTAGTCAGGAGATACACAAAGAGACAAGTACCCCGAGCAGAGTGTTTGGGGGTTTGGTTATCCTTGCGCATCCTCGACCCATGAAAACGTGAGGGTACTCTATATACTCCAACCCCTCCAGAGGTTAGCGATCCATCTAGTAGCTAGAGTACTCAACTAATTTTTTTAGTTTTTGAAAATACACACGGAATTCCCAAAATACGACACCTATCACTAATAGGCTCAAGCTCTTGACATCAATAGTCCAAACGTTACTCAAATCAATACCTCAAAACTATTGCAAGTTACTACTATACTTAAATAGCAACCTCAGTTACCTACTCATGCAATACACACAACTTAGTGCAACAAGCCAACTCTCTAAACAAGATAAGCATGATAACTCAAGAGAGTTCCAAAAGAAACCTAAATAAAAGTTCTTAAAAAGATAAAGCATGAAAACTAAGAACTAAGCATGACAACAGCTATGAAAAGATAAAGAACACACGAAAAAGATAAGCATGAAAACCTATGGTGTGTTCTAGGGTGGAGTGGAGCGTGTTTCTCTCCCAAACAAAGAAGGCTAGGTTCCAACTTGTTATGAACAACAAGCAAAACTAAAACAAACGAAAAAGTAAAGAGTGGGACGCTCCAAGCATAGCACATAACGTATGAAGTGATAAAATATAGCATCGAGAAGGACGAACTGATGATTGTTGATGGAGAAGGGATGCACGAGGGCATCCCCAAGCTTAGATGCTTGAGTCTCCTTGAATATTTCTTGGGGGTCCATGGGGGCATCCCCAAGCTTGAGCGCTTGACACTCCTGGATCTTCTTTCATCCTCTTCCATCGCGTACTTGAAAACTACCTTCATACAAAACTCATCATAAGCTGATTAGAGTGGTTAGTGCCCATAATAAAATAATTTATTCCCTACTGGAAATAAATATTTTCAGGAATAGCTACTGTTTCTCAAGATTGCCAAAAGCGTTTTGCAAATAAAACGCAAGCTTAAGATTTGCAAAATAATGAAAATGTAAAACAGGGCAGAATCTGGGAAAAATAGAACAACATGTAGTAAATAATTTTTTCGGGGCAATTCTGCAACTCAAATTTAAAAACTCAGAACAGATGCGAGAAAGACAATGATATAGAGCATTCTGCCAAAACAATTCAGATCAAAAAGATTATCTGGTGATTTTTGGCCGATATTTCCGTCAAGCACACAAAATCTGTTTCTAGACAACATGTCACAACTTTTGAACTTTTTTGCAATCGGAGGCTAAAACTTGGCACAAAGCTTGAAAATAAAGATACAATGATGTTGCTACAGTAGTAACAAGCATCAGGATCACTAAAAATGAAAGTAAAAATAAATTGGGTTGCCTCCCAACAAGCGCTTTCTTTTATGCCTTTGAGCTAGGCATGATGCAAAAAGATCAAGTATTATCAACTCCAAAAGAATAACTTGCCCGAGTAATGGACTCATAAGGTAACTTAATCTTCTTTTGAGGGAAGTGTTCCATTCCCTTTTTAAGGGGAAATTGGAATCTAATGGACCCTTCTTTCATGTCAATGATAGCACCAACAATGCAGAGAAAAGGACGTCCCAAAATAATTGGACATGAGGGATCACACTCAATGTCCATAATAAGAAAATCAACGGGAACATAATTATCATTGACAACAATAAGAACATCATCAATTCTCCCTAAAGGTTTCTTTATGGAAGAATCAACAAGACGAACACCAAAGGAACATTGATCAAAAGGTTCCAAATCAAGCATATCATACATTATTTTTGGTATGACGGAGGCACTAGCTCCAACATCACATAGAGAAAAGCAAGACAAATTATTCAATTTAATCTTGATCATACGATCCCGACCAACTTATAGTTTTCTAGGAATATAAGTCTCTAGCTTGAACTTCTCCTCCTTAGCTTTGATAAGAGCATTGGTAATATGCTTGGTGAAGGCAATATTGAGTGTACTAGTGTGGGGGTCTTTAGCCATTCTTAGCAAAAAAATTGCTAACTTTGGAAAGACTACAACTATCAAAATTAATATCATCGCTATTAAGTAAAATTGTATTTTCATCCTCTATATTTGATTTTCTCTCTGTTATAAAAGTTCGGATGTCTTCCCAAGTTTGGGGACGTTTAGGAGCAACTTCAAACCAAAGATATGGTTCCTTATCGGGGAGACCATGACAAGGGCATAATTCTCCATAATTAGTAACATAGTCACAAGGTCTATTACTTTTATAAATACCCACATTGGCAATTGGAGCAATATAAGTGAAGGTAAAATCATTGCAGTTGTGACTAGTGAATTCACACAACTTGGTGTTCTCAGTGGAACCCATAGCAGCAACAACAGGAAAGAACAAAGCAACTAATTTTTTGTGGTTTTTGGTATAAGACTCCAAAGAAAAGAAAAACTAGAAAGAAAACTAACCAGACTAAAAAGCACAGGTAAAAGATAGTGTGCAACTCCCCTATCTTGAAGACTGGAGTCCCCGGCGATGGCGCTAGAAATTTTCTTGATGACAAGTTGATGGGTATACTTCTCGCCGCTTGTTGGTTACCCTAAGTGGAAGGTGGAGATGTAGTCAGCGGCAGATTTCCCTTACATGGGGACTGTGAGGTTTATCTAACCAGGAGGACTCCGAGGAACAACAAGTAGGTTTCCACTGCTCTGGCGCTAGCAGAAGACGTGGAACCGCACACACAACAAATAACTTTGCTCCCAACGAGTTCACAGAGGTTGTCAATCTATCCGGCCTTATAGTTTGCAAAGGATCAAAACACAAGCGGGAATAGTGATAGTGATTGCAACGGAAAAGTAAATAAAAACAGTAAATGGTGGAGGTGTAAACAATGGTGGTAATATGGAATCAGAGTCACATGATGTTCACTAGTGATGTCTCTCTCCCAAAAGAAGAAAGAAAACTATGTTGGGTAACCAAATTACAGCTGGGCAATTGATAGAATTATAAACGCACCGCAATGCAAATCATGCTGGGCAATTAATGGGCAGTACGCCAAGACAAGTAGACTGTTTATCCATCAACATCTACTCTCTAATCATCCACCTTGAGATATCTATCCAGAACATCTCGCTGGTATTAAGTTGCGAGCTCCATCCAAAGTGTAAACTCAAAGCAATGGACAACTCCATTAACGAACTTTGCATAAGGTAAACAATCCTTGCAACCGTGGTCACAAGCACCGTTTTTTCTCTCTGGTGGCAACAACACATCCCCTAGTCTCATGTTTCTGTCACTCAAGCTAGACATCAGGGGGCATGAACCCACAATCATGCATAATGCTCCCTCTTGGAGTTACAATCTACTACTCGACCAAAGCAATAAAAAGCAACGGAGAGCTTGCATGAATTACTCAAGAACATAATATAGACGGAGAACCACATATATAACTCATCACAATCTTAACATAATCTCATAATCCATCGGATCCGAGCAAACCAAGCATAGCAACAACATGTAAATTACATAGATGCCTTGATAATGTAGGGAAGCTCACAAGGGCTAAGCATTGAAGCACAAGATTGGAGAGAAGACATCACATAGCTATTGGTCATGGACTCATGGTCCAAGGAAGACTACTCACGGCACGTCCGGGAAGCGTCCATGATGG
The DNA here is from genome assembly GCF_904849725.1 of Hordeum vulgare subsp. vulgare. Taxonomy (NCBI): domain Eukaryota; kingdom Viridiplantae; phylum Streptophyta; class Magnoliopsida; order Poales; family Poaceae; genus Hordeum; species Hordeum vulgare. The sequence continues at coordinate 344,258,283 of NC_058524.1, read as the reverse complement.
TGGAGAAGCTCCCGGAGGTCAATCCTCCCTCCAGCAGGGTGCCGGGAAGAGGTCTTCTGGCGCTCCCGATCTCGAAAGCGCTGCGGCGGCGGAACAATGAAGAAATTCACGATTCTAGATCTCGTCCGAGGGTTTTCTATCGGAGAGGTAAATATAGGCCGAAGGAGGGCACCAGTTTGGGGATGCTTGATACGTCTCCAACGCATCTATAATTTCTGATGGTTCCATGCTATTATCTTCTCAACTTTTGATGCTTTGTATGCTTTTTTATATCTTTTTTGGGACTAACCTATTAACTCAGTGCCAAGTGCCATTTCCTGTTTTTCCGTGTTTTTGACCTTTTTCAGAGGAGAATATTAAACGGAGTCCAAACGGAATAAAACCTCCGAAAAGATTTTTTTCCGGAACAGAAGATACGCAGGGAGCTTGAGAACCAAGGCAAAGGGCACCAGGGGAGGCCACAAGCACCCTAGCCGCGGCCTGGGGGTTGCCTAAAAGGATTGGGGCCCCCCGTGGATCCTTTGCCCTACTTCTTCTGCCTATAAATCCCCGAAAATCTGAAACCACGGGAGGGAGCCACGAAAATACTTTTCCTCCGCAGCAAGCTTCTGCCTCCGCAAGATCCCATCTGGGGCAGGTTCTGGTGCCCTGTCGGAGGGGGGATTCGGACACTGAGGGGTTCTTCATCAACACCATTTCCTCTCCGATGATGCATGAGTAGTTCACGATAGACCTTCGGGTCGCTTCTTCTCTCTCTTGGATCTTCAATACAAAGTTCTCCATGATCTTCATGGAGATCTATCCGATGTAATCTTCTTTTGCGGTGTGTTTGTCGAGATCCGATGAATTGTGGATTTATGATCATATTATCTATGAATCTTATTTGAGTTTCCTCTGATCTCTTATATGCATGCTTTCATATCCTTGTAATTCTCTTTGAGTTGTGGGTTTCGTTTGGCCAACTTGATCTATAATTCTTGCAATGGGAGAAGTGCTTGGTTTTGGGTTCATACCGTGCGGTGACCTCACCCAGTGATAGAAGGGGTAGCGAGGCACGCATCATGTTGTTTCCATCAAGGGTAAAAAGATGGGGTTTACATCTATTGCATGAATTTATCCCTCTACATCATATCATCCTTAAGGCGTTACTCAAATTGTTATGAACTCAATATACTAGATGCATGCTGGATAGAGGTCGATGTGTGGAGTAATAGTAGTAGATGCAGAAAGTATCGGTCTACTTGTCTCGGACGTGATGCCTATATGTATGATCATTGCCTTAGATATCGTCATGACTTTGCGCGGTTCTATCAATTGCTCGACAGTAATTCGTTCACCTACCGTAATATTTGCTATCATGAGAGAAGCCTCTAGTGAACACTATGGCCCCGGGGTCTCCTTCACATCATATTTTCAGCTCCACACTTTTACTTTGTTGCACTTTCCACCTTCAGATCTCACCTTGCAATCAATCGTGAAGGGATTCATAACCCCTTTGTAGCGTTGGGTGCAAGTTTGTTGTTTTTGCACAGGTATTGGACACTTGGCTTGATACTCCTACTGGATTGATACCTTGGTTCTCAAACTAAGGGAAATACTTACTGCTATTGTGCTGCATCACCCTTTCCTCTTCAATGGAAAAACCAACGCAAGCTCAAGAGGTAGCAGTGGCCCCACCCAGGCGGCCTAGTGGCGCGACCAGGACGGGGGCCGCGCAGGGTGGCCGCCAGGGAAGGCCCTGGCTCCCCTTTGGCCCCACTTGATGCCTCATGAAGCTTCCGTCATGCTGATTTTTATATATTTTTCTCAGAATTTTTGGGGCTATGTAAATTTGGGTAAAAGTCCCTGCAAAAAATACACCAGCACACAGAAACTGGCACTGGGTGCACTGAGTTAGTAGATTAGTCCAAATATATGTAAAACGATATAAAAGTGTAGCAAAACATATAAGAATGTCACCCAAAAGATCGTGGAACAAACAAAAATTGTTGATACGTTTGGGACGTATCACAGGAGTGCAAACATGCACCTCCATAAGAACACATGGCATCTATCGCCTTCGAGAATTCTTGGCAACAGATCCCTCTTCATTTCCATCATTGTCATCGTCCTCATCATCACACTTCTTGTCTCGGCCTCGAGCCGACTTCTCCTTTTAGTGCTTGGCCTTGCCGTGGTGACCACTACAACCACTATGGTTTTTCTTGCTGGATCCAACAACACTATCATGGCCCTTCTCCTTGTCTCACCTTTCGTAATCTTCCTTGTGCTTCTCAACAAGTAATTATACTTGGCGACATTCGGTGATGTCATGGCCCTTGGTGAGGTGGATCTTGAAGTTTGGCGTGCTGGCCTTTTCTCCTGCTGTGCAATGTCTTCTCCAAAGCAGGTGGAAGCCTCCTTGCGAGATCCTTTGGACTTAGCCTTCTTGTTGGTGTTGGAGTTGCTAGACCCTTCGACGGCCATGACTGCCTTGTCCTTGCTCTTTCGATTGCGTTTTCGACCCTTTTTCTTAGAAGCGGGCGCGTCTTCATTGTTCGAAGCAACATCTCGCCGGGATCCTCTTCGGGGAGCCTTCTTCCTTCTTCAGCATGTGCACATTTTCCAGCCAAGGCATAGATCTCGGCGACATACCACACCTTGTTAATGCTCGTCTCCTCGTGCATTCGCTGGTTACGCACGTTTGGATGGAACGTGGCAATTACTGCGGCAGGACGGATGTCACCGATGTTGTTCTGCATACAGGTGAACCTCTGCATGTACTTGCGGAGGGATTCACCATCTCTATGGGGGAGCATATGCAGGTCGCTGGGCTGCCCCTGGAGTTTGTGACCCCCATGGTATGCGCCAAGGAACTGGTTGCAAAGAACTGCCCAAGAAGAAATGGACCCTTCCGAGAAGTTCATCAGCTAACTTCTCTCATTGGGTTGGAGCACAAATGGGAAGTAGTTGGTGAACGCTTTCTCATCGTGTCCCCTGACAACCTATATCGCGATCACATAGATACCGAGGACCTTGAAAGGGCTGATCTTTCCGTCATACTTTTCTGGTAGCTCAGTGTTGGGGAACGTCGCCTGGGAAACAAAAAAATTCCTACGCGCACGAAGACCTATCATGGTGATGTCCATCTACAAGAGGGGATGAGTGATCTACGTACCCTTGTAGATCGTACAGCAGAAGCGTTAGTGAACGCGGTTGATGTAGTAGAACGTCCTCACGTCCCTCGATCCGCCCCGCGAACAATCCCGCGATCAGTCCCACGATCTACTACCGAACGGACGGCACCTCCGCGTTCAGCACACGTACAGCTCGACGATGATCTCGGCCTTCTTGATCCAGCAAGAGAGACGGAGAGGTAGAAGAGTTCTCCGGCAGCGTGACGGCGCTCCGGAGGTTGGTGATGACCTTGTCTCAGCAGGGCTCCGCCCGAGCTCCGCAGAAACGCGATCTAGAGGAAAAACCGTGGAGGTATGTGGTCGGGCTGCCGTGGAAAAGTCGTCTCAAATCAGCCCTAAAACCTCCGTATATATAGGTGGGAGGGAGGGGAGGAGGCAGCCTCAAAACCTAAAGGTTTGGCCGAAATTGGAGGTGGAGGAGTCCTACTCCAATCCTACTTGGAGTAGGATTCCACCTTCCCACTTGGAAACTCTTTCCACCTTGTGTTTTTTCCTTCTCAAACCTTATGGGCCTTAGTGGGAACTTATTCCAGCCCACTAGGGGCTGGTTTATCTCTTCCCATAGCCCATGAGACCCCTTGGGGCGTGACACCCCTCCCGATGGTCCCCGGCACCCGTCCCGGCACTCCCGGTACACTACCGATGAGCCCGAAACTTTTCCGGTAATGCACGAAAACCTTCCGGTAACCAAATGAGGTCATCCTATATATCAATCTTCGTTTCCGGACCATTCCGGAAACCCTCGTGACGTTCGTGATCTCATCCGGGACTCCGAACAACATTCGGTAACCAACCATATAACTCAAATACGCATAAAACAACGTCGAACCTTAAGTGTGCAGACCCTGCGGGTTCGAGAACTATGTAGACATGACCCGAGAGACTCCTCGGTCAATATCCAATAGCGGGACCTGGATGCCCATATTGGATCCTACATATTCTACGAAGATCTTATCGTTTGAACCTCAGTGCCAAGGATTCATATAATCCCGTATGTCATTCCCTTTGTCCTTCGGTATGTTACTTGCCCGAGATTCGATCGTTAGTATCCGCATACCTATTTCAATCTCGTTTACCGGAAGTCTCTTTACTCGTTCCGTAATACAAGATCCCGCAACTTACATTAAGTTACATTGCTTGCGAGGCTTGTGTGTGATGTTGTATTACCGAGTGGGCCCCGAGATACCTCTCCGTCACACGGAGTGACAAATCCCAGTCTCGATCTATACTAACTCAACGAACACCTTCGGAGATACCTGTAGAGCATCTTTATAGTCACCCAGTTACATTGCGACGTTTGATACACAAAAAGCATTCCTCCGGTGTCCGTGAGTTATATGATCTCATGGTCATAGGAACAAATACTTGACACGCAGAAAACAGTAGCAAGAAAATGACACGATCAACATGCTACGTCTATTAGTTTGGGTCTAGTCCATCACATGATTCTCCAAATGATGTGATCCCGTTATCAAGTGACAACACTTGCCTATGGCCAGGAAACCTTGACCATCTTTGATCAACGAGCTAGTCAACTAGAGGCTTACTAGGGACAGTGTTTTGTCTATGTATCCACACAAGTATTGTGTTTCCAATCAATACAATTATAGCATGGATAATAAACGATTATCATGAACTAAGAAATACAATAATAACTAATTTATTATTGCCTCTAGGGCATATTTCCAACAGTCTCCCACTTGCACTAGAGTCAATAATCTAGTTCACATCACCATGTGATTCCAACGAATCCAACACCCATATAGTTATGGGGTCTGATCACGTCTTGCTCGTGAGAGAGGTTTTAGTCAACGGTTCTGAAACTTTCAGATTCGTGCGTTCTTTACAAATCTTTATGTCATCTTATAGATGCTGCTACTACGTGCTATTCGGAAATGCTCCAAATATCTACTCTACTATACGAATCCGTTTCACTACTCATAGTTATCCGGATTAGTGTCAAAGCTTGCATTGACGTAACCCTTTACGACAAACTTTTTAACCACCTCCATAATCGAGAAAAATTCCTTAGTCCATTAGTTACTAAGGATAAATTTCGACCGCTGCTAGTGATTCAATCATGGATCACTCTCTGTACCTCTCAACATACTTTGAGTCAAGGCACACTTCAGGTGCGGTACACAGCATGGCATACTTTAGATTCTACGGCTAAGGCATAGAATACGACCTTCGTCTATTCTCTTTATTCCGCCGTGGTCGGGTTTTGAGTCTTACTCAAATTCACACCTCACAACGCAACCAAGAACTCCTTCTTTGCTGGTCTATTTTGAACTCTTTCAAAAACTTGTCAAGGCATGCATCTTGTTGAAACTTCTATTAAGCGCTTTCGATCTATCTCCGTAGATCTTTGATGCTCAACGTTCAAGTAGCGTAATCCAGGTACTCCTTTGAAAACTTCTTTCAAACAACCATGTATGCTTTACAGAAATTCTACATTACTTCTGATCCACAATATGTCAACCACATATACCTATCAGAAATTCTATAGTACTCCCACTCACTTCTTTGGAAATACAAGTTTCTCATAAACCTTGTACAAACCCAAAATCTTTGATCATCTCATCAAAGTGTATATTCCAACTCCGAGATGCTTGCACCAGTCCATTGAAGGATCACTGGAGCTTGCATACTTGCTAGTATCTTTAGGATCGACAAAACCTTCTGGTTGTATCACATACAATGCTTGCTCAAGGAAACCGTCGAGAAAACAATGTTTTGACATCCTACGTGCAATATTTCATAAATAATGCATCAACAACTAACATAATTCTAACAGACTTTTAGCATCGCTACGAGTGAGAAAGTCTCATCATAGTCAACTGTTTGATCTTATCGAAAACATCTTTGCGACAAGTCGAGCTTTTCTTAATAGTGACTTATCACCATCGTCGTCTGTCTTCTTTTAAAGATCCATTTTTACTCAATAGTCCTATGACCATCAAGTAGATCTACCAAAGTCTACACTTTGTTTTCACACATGGATCCTCTCTCGGATTTCATGGCTTCCAGCCATTTGTCAGAATCTGGGCCCACCATCGCTTTCTCCATAACTCGTAGGTTCACTGTTGCTCAACAACATGACCTCCAAGACAGGGTTACCGTACTACTCTGCAGCAGTACGCGACCTTGTTGACCTACGAGGTTTGTAGTAACTTGATTCGAAGCTCAATGATCATCATCATCAGCTTCCACTTCAATTGGTGTAGGCGCCACATCAACAACTTCCTGCGCCCTGCTACACACTGGTTGAAGTGATGGTTCAATAACCTCATCAAGTTCTACTACCCTCCCACTCAATTCTTTCGAGAGAAACCTTTCCTCGAGAAAGGATCCGTTTCTAGAAACAAACACTTTGCTTTTGGATCTGAGATAGGAGATGTACCCAACTGTTTTGGATATCCTATGAAGATGCATTTATCCGCTCTGGGTTCGAGCTTATCAGACTGAAACTTTTTCACATAAGTGTCGAAACCCCAAACTTTCAAGAAACGACAGTTTAGATTTCTCTAAACCTCAGTCTATACTGTGTCATCTCAACGGAAATACGCGGTGCCCTGTTTAAATTGAGTGCGGTTGTCTCTAATGCATAACCCATAAACGATAGTGGTAATTCGATAAGAGACATCATAGTATGCACCATACCAAATAGTGCGTGGCTATGACGTTCACACACATCATCACACTATGATGTTCCAGGTGGCATGAACTGCGAAACAATTTCCACATTGTCTTAACTGTGTACCAAAACTCGTAACTCAGATATTCATTTCCATGATCATATCGTAGACAGTTTATCCTCTTGTTACGACGAACTTCACTCTGAAACGGAATTGAACTTTTCAACATTTTAGACTTGTGATTCATTAAGTAAATACTCCTGTATCTACTCAAATCGTCAATGAAGTAAGAACATAATGATATCCACTGCGTGCCTCAGCACCCATTGGACTGCATACATCAAAATGTATCACTTCCAACAAGTTACTATCTTATTTCATCTCAATGAAAACAAGGCCTTGCTCATGTGGTATGATTCGCATGTCACTAGTGACTCGAAATCAGGTGAGTACAAAGATCCATCAGCATGGAGCCTCTTCATGCAATTTATACTAACATGACTCAAGCGGCAGTTCCACAAGTAAGTGGTACTATCATCATCAAATCGTATCTTTTGGCACCAATATCATGAACATGTGTAACACTACGATCGAGATTCAATAAACCATTGAAGGTGATTATTCAAGAAAATAGAGTAACCATTATTCTCTTTAAATGAATAATCGTATTGCAATAAACACGATCCAATCATGTTCATGCTTAACGCAAGCACCAAATAACAATTATTTAGGTTTAACACCAATCCCGATGGTAGAGGGAGCGTGCGACGTTTGATCATATCAATCTTGGAAACACTTCCAACACGTATTGTCACCTCGCCTTTAGCTAGTCTCCGTTTATGCCGTAGCTTTCATTTCGCGTCACTAATCACTTAGCAACCGAACCGGTATCCAATACCCTCGTGCTACTAGGAGTACTAGTAAAGTACACATCAACATCATGTATATCAAATACACTTCTTTCGACTTTTGCCAGCCTTCTTATCTACCAAGTATCTTGAGTTGCTCCGCCTCAGTGATTGTTCCCCTCATTACAGAAGCACTTAGTCTCGGGTTTGGGTTTAATCTTGGGTCTCTTCATTAGTGCAGCAATTGTTTTGCCGTTTCACGAAGTATCCCTTCTAGCCCTTGCCTTTCTTGAAACTTAGTGGTTTTACAAACCATCAACTATTGATTCTCCTTCTTGATTTCTACTTTCGAAGTGTCAAACATCGCGAATCGCTCAAGGATCATTGTATGTATCCTTGATATGTTATAGTTCATCACGAAGCTCTCACAGCTTGGTGGCGTGTGACTTTGGAGAACTATCACTATCTCATCTGGAAGATTAACTCCCACTTGATTCAAGCGATTGTCGTACTCAGACAATCTGAGCACATGCTCAACGATTGAGCCTTTTCTCCTGTGCTTTGTGGACAAAGAATCTTGTCGGAGGTCTCGTACCTCTTAACAAGGGCACAAGCATGAAATCACAATTTCATCTCTTTAGAACATCACTTATGTTCTGTGACGTTTTACAACGTTTTCGGCGCCTTGCTTCTAAGCCATTAAGTATTTTTGTACTGAACTATCGTGTAGTCATCAGAAACGTGTATGTCGGATGTTCACAGCATCCACAGACGACGCTCGAGGTGCAGCACACCGAGTGGTGCATTAAGGACATAAGCCTTCTGTGCAGCAACGAGGACAATCCTCGGTTTTACAGACTCAGTCTGCAAAGTTTGCTACTATCAACTTTCAACTAAATTTTCTCTAGGAACATATAAAACAGTAGAGCTATAGCGCAAGCTACATCGTAATTCGCAAAGACCATTAGACTATGTTCATGACAATTAGTTCAATTAATCATATTACTTAAGAACTCCCACTCAAAAAGTACATCTCTCTAGTCATTTGAGTGGTACATGATCCAAATCCACTATCTCAAGTCCGATCATCACGTGAGTCGAGAATAGTTTCGGTGGTAAGCATCTCTATGCTAATCATATCAACTATACGATTCATGCTCAACCTTTCGGTCTTATGTGTTCCGAGGCCATGTCTGCACATGCTAGGCTTGTCAAGCTTAACCCGAGTGTTCCGCGTGCGCAACTGTTTTGCACCCGTTGTATGTGAACGTTGAGTCTATCACACCCGATCATCACGTGGTGTCTCGAAACGACGAACTGTAGCAACGGTGCACAGTCGGGGAGAACACAATTTCATCTTGAAATTTTAGTGAGAGATCACCTCATAATGCTACCGTCATTCTAAGCAAAATAAGGTGCATAAAAGGATTAACATCACATGCAATTTATAAGTGACATGATATGGCCATCATCACGTGCTTCTTGATCTCCATCACCAAAGCATCGGCACGATCTTCTTGTCACCGGCGTCACACCATGATCTCCATCATCATGATCTCCATCAACGTGTGGCCATCGGGGTTGTCGTGCTACTCATGCTATTACTACTAAAGCTACGTCCTAGCAAAATAGTAAACGCATCTGCAAGCACAAACGTTAGTTATAAAGACAACCCTATGGCTCCTGCCGGTTGCCGTACCATCGACGTGCAAGTCGATATTATCTATTACAACATGATCATCTCATACATCCAATATATCACATCACATCGTTGGCCATATCACATCACAAGCATACCCTGCAAAAACAAGTTAGACGTCCTCTAATTTTGTTGTTGCGTGTTTTACGTGGTGACCATGGGTATCTAGTAGGATCGCATCTTACTTACGCAAACACCACAACGGAGATATATGAGTTGCTATTTAACCTCATCCAAGGACCTCCTCGGTCAAATCTGATTCAACTAAAGTTGGAGAAACCGACACTTGCCAGTCATCTTTGAGCAACGGGGTTACTCGTAGCGATGAAACCAGTCTCTCGTAAGCGTACGAGTAATGTCGGTCCAAGCCGCTTCAATCCAACAATACCGCGGAATCAAGAAAAGATTAAGGAGGGCAGCAAAACGCACATCACCGCCCACAAAATCTTTTGTGTTCTACTCGAGAAGACATCTACGCATGAACCTAGCTCATGATGCCACTGTTGGGGAACGTCGCCTGGGAAACAAAAAATTTCCTACGCGCACGAAGACCTATCATGGTGATGTCCATCTACGAGAGGGGATGAGTGATCTACGTACCCTTGTAGATCGTACAGCAGAAGCGTTAGTGAACGCGGTTGATGTAGTGGAACGTCCTCACGTCCCTCGATCCGCCCCGCGAACAATCCCGCGATCAGTCCCACGATCTAGTACCGAACGGACGGCACCTCCGCGTTCAGCACACGTACAGCTCGACGATGATCTCGGCCTTCTTGATCCAGCAAGAGAGACGGAGAGGTAGAAGAGTTCTCCGGCAGCGTGACGGTGCTCCGGAGGTTGGTGATGACCTTGTCTCAGCAGGGCTCCGCCCGAGCTCCGCAGAAACGCGATCTAGAGGAAAAACCGTGGAGGTATGTGGTCGGGCTGCCGTGGAAAAGTCGTCTCAAATCAGCCCTAAAACCTCCGTATATATAGGTGGGAGGGAGGGGAGGAGGCAGCCTCAAAACCTAAAGGTTTGGCCGAAATTGGAGGTGGAGGAGTCCTACTCCAATCCTACTTGGAGTAGGATTCCACCTTCCCACTTGGAAACTCTTTCCACCTTGTGTTTTTTCCTTCTCAAACCTTATGGGCCTTAGTGGGAACTTATTCCAGCCCACTAGGGGCTGGTTTATCTCTTCCCATAGCCCATGAGACCCCTTGGGGCGTGACACCCCTCCCGATGGTCCCCGGCACCCCTCCCGGCACTCCCGGTACACTACCGATGAGCCCGAAACTTTTCCGGTAATGCACGAAAACCTTCCGGTAACCAAATGAGGTCATCCTATATATCAATCTTCGTTTCCGGACCATTCCGGAAACCCTCGTGACGTTCGTGATCTCATCCGGGACTCCGAACAACATTCGGTAACCAACCATATAACTCAAATACGCATAAAACAACGTCGAACCTTAAGTGTGCAGACCCTGCGGGTTCGAGAACTATGTAGACATGACCCGAGAGACTCCTCGGTCAATATCCAATAGCGGGACCTGGATGCCCATATTGGATCCTACATATTCTACGAAGATCTTATCGTTTGAACCTCAGTGCCAAGGATTCATATAATCCCGTATGTCATTCCCTTTGTCCTTCGGTATGTTACTTGCCCGAGATTCGATCGTTAGTATCCGCATACCTATTTCAATCTCGTTTACCGGCAAGTCTCTTTACTCGTTCCGTAATACAAGATCCCGCAACTTACATTAAGTTACATTGCTTGCGAGGCTTGTGTGTGATGTTGTATTACCGAGTGGGCCCCGAGATACCTCTCCGTCACACGGAGTGACAAATCCCAGTCTCGATCTATACTAACTCAACGAACACCTTCGGAGATACCTGTAGAGCATCTTTATAGTCACCCAGTTACATTGCGACGTTTGATACACAAAAAGCATTCCTCCGGTGTCCGTGAGTTATATGATCTCATGGTCATAGGAACAAATACTTGACACGCAGAAAACAGTAGCAAGAAAATGACACGATCAACATGCTACGTCTATTAGTTTGGGTCTAGTCCATCACATGATTCTCCTAATGATGTGATCCCGTTATCAAGTGACAACACTTGCCTATGGCCAGGAAACCTTGACCATCTTTGATCAACGAGCTAGTCAACTAGAGGCTTACTAGGGACAGTGTTTTGTCTATGTATCCACACAAGTATTGTGTTTCCAATCAATACAATTATAGCATGGATAATAAACGATTATCATGAACTAAGAAATACAATAATAACTAATTTATTATTGCCTCTAGGGCATATTTCCAACACTCAGGATTGTAGTCTTGGCTGGAGGGCAGTGAACTTGCCCGATCTCGTGGGTGAACGTCGGGCAGCGCACATAAGGTAGGCTGACGGGTACCCCAGGAGCATGCTCATTGATGGATGGGTCCGCACAACCATTCGATTGGTGATGCGCCTCCCGCAGCCTCTCTATGTTGGTACGGACGTCCTCCTTGCGCCTCTCCTTCAAGACCTGACATTGATATTGCTTTTTACGCGGGTCCGTCGAAGCTTAAGACACTTTGTCCCGCACGTCGGTCGAGGGGGATGGTTGTTGTTGTTGTGGGGGTGACTGCACCATGGGTGCTCCACTTGCGTCGCGTTCGGGAGTGGGCCCTATTGCAGCCACATGGTGCGCTCGTGAGGGACGTGCTACCTCCGGCTTGTCACGGTTCATGAACCTCAGTAAGATGTGTCTAACCGCCCTCTAGTCCTCCATCTTCTCTGGCGCAGGTGAAAAGTTCAGCAATAGCTGTCTGTGCTAGGGATTCCTTTGTGGTGTTAGGCATGGAGCAGTGCGAGGCATGTGTGGCGCTCTTACTCCTTACAGTGTGAGGAGGAGCGCTCTCCCGTCCCATCACACGTTGTCCAGTCTCACCAAGAGGTTGACGATGAGGTTGGTCATGCGTTCCATGAGAGTGGCATGCTGGGTCTTGTCCACATGCCACGGGTGTTGGTTGTGGTTGTTTTGTGAGGTGCGCGGCGGAGGTGTGGGGACCCCAACTCATAGTCGCGATCACGAAACATACGTGCACAGTGATCCTAGAGATAAATATCACTGAACACATAGAAATTGAATAACCAGAGTATTACATCCATTATGTACCATTTTACTCAAGTATGGCCATTATGGCAAAGTCTTCATAAACTCGTAGCAGAAATCTTCAACGATAGCATGAACCCATACCATCTGCCTTAAACCTATAGGAATTTTGACTTTGAAGCGTCCTAGATCGCATGTACGTCACCAAGATAATCTTCATTATATCTTGTTCTTTCAATCTGGCCAAATAAATAACGAGTGGCAAACCAATGAGTACTTTGAATGTACTCGCAAGCAATCCATGTTTGGAACAAGGCATAACAATGCATGATATAGCACTAAGTACGTAAGTTGCAGAAAGCTAATTTTGAGTGCAATGGCGTGTTCAATCAACTTGTAAAAGCATGCATCATGAGGGTGCAGATATCCATATGAACAAGTTACAAATATGAATATAAGTAGGGGTTGAACATCTCATGTTCAATCATCATGTCAAGTCAAATGACTTAGCTCAAGTGTCTTCTTTATCACATACAATTAGCAAGTTTGTTAAACAATGGAAGTAGCCCAAGAGCGGTTATCCAACTGTCCTTGACCGTGGACATGGCTATTCTAATAGTTCTACACTCTGCAGAGGTTGCACATTTTAGCCACAAGACTCGAGGAGCTTCCATGTCATCCACGACTTGCGGTATAGTATTACATACCCGAGGTAAGTTCCCAAACAATGCCTTTCTCTTGACACCGACACTAAACAAAGAGTCCACTCGTTGGCGCATCTCCTCATGATGTACATCATACGAGACTCGCTCAAGATCATACCATCCCTAAGGGGACGCAACGGTGTGCCCGTTGTCTATAAAAACATCCCATGGTTGCCCTACCTGGCACGACCCCCTATCGAGAGAGTGACTCGGCTCTCCGGCCACTAGTAATGCGGATTCTCCGCTAGCATCAACCAAGGTGATCAACAATGCCCATTCCCATATAGGGGTAGCGTGGTTGTACATGTGAGGTTCGAGTAAGGGTTGCAACTTAAACCAACCCGTTTTCGAAGACAACACACTCACTTGCCTCGGTACACCACTTCTTTTTCAAGAGGTTACCTAGCTCAACTTCATTTTATCTTGGGCATTAGTGGCACCCGACGAGTTTTTCGCAAGGTTCTTGAAAGCGTTTTTGTTTCCAACACCATGCATAATCCCATCCCTGTTTGCGTAGAAACTACTTAGCATCCTGACTACTTCCCACCTGCACAACCCTGATAGGAAGGTAGGTTCATGCACAATGCAAGTACCAACGATAAAATTAATGGAGGCCACCCATCAGGGTGGTCACCATTCATCATGTCTCGATCCAACAAAGTAAGTGCTATAGGCCATGCAAAAAGGGTTTCTTAGACATGGTTAAAGGGTTGCTTGTCTCGCTCAGCAAAGTCTTCGAGGTCATCACAAACTTTTGATCCAACTTCGAGCACTCCTTCTACTTTGTCAACTCGGAAACAACCATAATAAGCAACACAATCAAGAAGGTAAACTGTAAGTGTTCTAAAATAAGGAGTTTATTTTTATTAGGCACCTATAGATATTAGAAAATAAACAAAGAGAATCTAGTGGATCTGGATCAATTATGATTTTTGGAAAGGTGGAAATGGAGGGATTATTGATCCTATAAGGAGTTTACGAAAAATATTTTTGTAAAAGGAGTGAATGCACCCATTAAAAATGGCATGATTTTAGAAGAATTTAGAAAGTGGTTTCACTGGATTTGGATTTGGGATGAATTCCTTATGATTTTACTAAGATGAATTAAACGGAAAATAGGCCATTTATTGGATCGAACAAAAACATGGTATGGGAAAAGGTTAACCATGGCTAGATAAATAGGTTATGGTCTTATAGACATCAATGAATTTGAATCAGTCCATTCTGAGTTAATATGAACTCCCTAGGGATTTTGCAAAGTGAGGTTTTCATAGTTCAAATTTGAATTTAAATTTCAACACTACAAAAAGTTTGCAGAAAAACGTGTAGGATATATTTTGGATGAAGCATGATTTTAGAAACAATTAGGAATTTTAATCATTAAATTTTGTGTTCAATTGGATTTTCTAAGAATTTTTTGCCTCTCTATAAAAGAAAAAGGAAAATAAATTTAACAAAAGGCCAAATCGGCGCATCGGACGCCGGATAGAAATTGGGCCGGCCCAGCAGCTCGACTGCATGAGCACGGTGCCCGCTGAAGGAGTATTCTGTTGAATAAGTTTTCTTTGGATGAAGACAGGTCCTCTCGAGGCCTCCTCCACTTACCGACTTGGCCCAGCCCCCGGGTCGCTTACACACGGGCCCCGTCGTACTCCTAGTCTCTCATGTCTCCTACTTCTTCCTTATCACATGAACAAAGGGGGCGCTAGCTGCCACAGTTCAGGCTGCTCTGCTGCAGACAACGTCGAGTCGGCGGTCCTGGCAGATGTCCCACTCGAGGCCGCACTTGGGAGGTGGTCGTGTTCGGTGCAGGGACCATCGGATCGAGCGGTTCATCGAAAGGGCGGATGACTTCGACGGGCATCACAGGGGAGCATGACATGGCCACGGGGAATGAAAAATTGGGGAAGGGGTAGATCCCTCAGGGTCTTAGACCTGCTCTCAAACCTCTAATGGATGAGGGAGACCGTGGAGACGCGGGCGCACTTACGGCGATGATGGCGGCCATGCTTGTCATTGAGGTGGAAGGAGGGCTCAGGAGGAGCCATGGGCTGGTCCATGGATTCAAGGTAGAGAGAGATGGTGAGAGGGGTCAAGTGGGGGGCTCGTGGACGGGGTTTTAGGCGGGGCGACCAAAGGGAGTTCCAGTCAGCCTTAGATGCTCTAGGGTGCATAGAGCATGCATGCCTGAGTGGTGCTGGAGGCTTCTTGGCATCGGGGAGAGGTTTCGGAGGCTGAGAGGGGATTCCTGGTGTGCTTGGATACCCTGCCAAGGCCATACGAGAGCTAACCAACGACTTCAAATGGCAGAGCACCGTTGTTGCAAGTCAACATCATGGTCACCATGCTACAATGTGTGCGGAACATCCTTTTGGTCGGACAAAGTTGTCTAGCATGCAAGGCACGCATGGTAAAGGTCTGTGGTGAATTTGGGGGGAGTAGGAGCAATGCATATGGGGTTTTCACAGAGGGCAAGTTTGTAGCAGCAAACTTGGAGCTTACCTAAAAGGTTTATACGGGAGGCATTTGGGAGAAGACCTTGCCTAGTGGTCATAGGCATGGAGGGAGTACATATACACCAAGTTCGAGCTCAGAAAGATAAGAGTGCAAGGTACGTGTAGTTCAAAGCTACATTTGTTGCAAAAATCTAGTTTTAGATGAACTCCTCATATTTTCCATATGGGCCTATGGTATTTGGGTGTAGATTGATGCATTAGCATGCAAAAAAGTTGTGCGGGAGTTTGGGGGCAATCACCAGTACACAATGGAAGGACAGGGGGAAGGCGAGGTGTTATCAGGGTGAAAAGAGAGGGTAAGTGAGGGAGTTACCCCCAAATAATTGAGCAGATGCGATAGCAAAGTGACTCGAGGTAGAAGGGGGCTAGTACATGTTGTGCTAAAAAAATGAGGGCAAGGAGAATATTTTTGGGTCAACTTTGCTTGTCCACAAGCTTATGGCAGAAGGTGTTTTATGTTGTCCTAGGGCATCTAGGGGTATCATTGGCCCTCGGATTCACCAGGGTTAAATGGTAAGACTAATGGGCCCTGATCACCAATTTTGATCTTATTTGATGAAAGCTGCTAATGCAAACTTCATAAACCCTAGAAATGGGCACAAATGGTTTAGCTTAGAGCTAGTCATGCAATTCTATTCTCCTTAATGCACCACTTGGTGTGGATGCATGGTTAGAGGATTAGAACATGTCCAACATGTTTCAGCACAATTGGAGGCACTTGGCAATGGAAAGTTGTTCAGGTTTCGATTTGGACAAATGGAATTTTGGAACATTTCGGTGAAACAAAATTTCTGGGATTGCGATGAAACTTGGAAAGATCATCACATATGGCATGTGTGACTTGCTAGAATTTTCCTCGATGTATTTGACAATATTTGTTATAGAAATATTTCAAATACTTGAAACAGGGAGAAAGGGTTTTGGAGGGTTTTGACCAATATTTTGAACATTACCATGTGTTGAAACTCTTATATATCAAAAATATGTGTCCACAAAGTTTCCCTAAATTTTCTCAAATATTTTGGGGACACAAAAATAATTCCTCCTTATAAAAGACCATTCCTGGCCTCTAAAAAAGATATTTAAGTAAAATACAACAATAACTTTTAAATATTACTTTTGTGGTTTTGGGAAGTCTTTTTGATAATAGGATCCAAATAAAATACTTGGGGTAAAACATCCTCCCTAATTTGAGGACTTTTAGTACAAACCACAATTAAAGGTTTTTTGAAAAGCTTCATTAAATAAATGCTTTTTGGTGAAAATAATACTTTGAAAAATTAGTTTTATGTGATATACACATGGCATGGTCATTGGGCAAAGATTTGGATCAAGGATATGATTTTTGAGAGTAGGAGGATTTTTCTGAATTAAAGCACAAATAAGCAAGCAAGCAAACATCAATCAAATCAAGCATCACAAACACATACAGATGTTTTTGTTGTCCCAAATTTTCGAGCTATGTGAAGTTAGTAGTATAAGGCAACATAGGGTGTGATAGACCTACCCACTTACAAGAATCTTGTCCCTCAGATTCCTATGTTAGGTATTGAGAAGATATAGAAATCCTGGTTTAAGATAGCCTTCAGGCTTCCGTGTTGCTTCTTCTTCGACAAGATAGCTCTGCAGGACCTTGAAGTACTTGATGACACAACTTTGGGTGCTTCGCTTGGATTTGCTTGATGGTGAACGGGGTTCTTGCAATATTCTAGGCTTGACTGAAGGTCAAGGTCTTGGTGAATAAAGTTTGGGCAATGGTCTAGCTTGCGTGTGTATTCCCATGTTGGAATATGTGGCAAAGTAGTGTGTCTGTGTGTTGGTCTTGGGGTTACTCATGTTAGTTAATGACATCTACATGTATTGTACTATAACAAAAGGGTCAAGTCTTGGTGTAACTTCTTGTCGATGGAGAAAGTCCTTGGCTTCCTTAAAGCAGGTGATCTTTAGCCACAGGTGGTCTTCATCCTTGAGAGTGTCAAAGCATGCCAACGCAGGCTTCCTGTCAAGATCTTCCACTTGGCTGAGTTGTCCATGCACATTCTTCATTCATTTTCGACCATTTGTCTTCATCCTCTCAATATGTCTTTGAGGGTTTGGCTTACTTGATGGCAAGGTTTGGGTTGAGTCCCGTCCCTAAGACTAAGCTTAGATATCTAGTCTCAAAACTGGTTCTATCACCTAGGAAAGTTTTTGAGGGGTCTTAGATAAGCTGGCTATCCGAAAGTATAGATTAGCCATCCAATCCCCAAGGTCTGAGGCTTGGTAAGTAGGGTGAACCACCTTTGACACGTGTTTCGCCATGGTCCAATCAGGATCACGTCCTTGATCGGACCAAAAAGGGGCTAGTATTGAAGTCATGGCAGTCGTTCTAATATGTTCGATGCATCTGAAGAGAGTAGGGACATCGTGCTTATCGTACACCATCAAAGTGGTGGAGTAAGGGGTATTATCAACTTCTCGGCTCCTTCCTAGTCAGGAACTGATCCATGACAATTAAAGCAAGGGGCTCTTTAATTTTTCTTGTTCTCCAAGGGCTTCATCATGCTTGAACGTCGATGCTTCTTGACATAGTCCAGCTGATGTAGCCGGAACAGGAGTGGTGGTTGTCTTCTCTTGCTTCTTATTGTTGGCCGTGGATTTCCCAACCATAGTGGTTATTCATCTTTCTTGGGTAAGAATGTCTTTTGATGTAGGGAGAGTGCTTCGAGGAGTCCAACTCAAGGTAAAACCTTACAATTGAGAAACTTGGCAATCGGTGCCACTGAGGCTTATCCAAATAGGACTAAGTTGTTCCTTTCTCTCATTGCATGAACAAGTACGTAGTCCATGAGGACATCAACATATTTATACAAATATCAAATAAACACATTGATCATGGGATATGTGATAGAAGCTTGCATTTGTTCCGGATGGTCACTTGCCGATGGGTTTGTATTCCAACATAATTTAGTTCTTCCTATCCAACTTCCTCATGGATAGGGTTGATGGTGTTTGAGGTGGAGTATTGGCCATCATCCAATGACCGAGAGCCAAGTCATATGGTCATAACCTGACCATGTTATGGCTTGGTAAGCTTCGGTGTTTCAAGGAGCTTAGGATGTGAGTGAACGTATATCATCTTATCCTTGAGCAAAGTTCTTAAATGCCCATAGTCCTATCTATTTCTCCCAACAAAATCATCCTATATCATCGAAGTAATCATCTCATAAAGTTCAGTCTAACATTACTCATGCTATTCATATCTCCATGGTTTTGAGAGAAGGAGTAAACCAAATTATAATATGTCATTGATAACCACCTCACATGTATCCCTACATAAGAATCCTCGAGTAGAGCATACAAGCTGCTAAGCTTGAATAAAATACTACAAATCCAAGTTCTCAACTAACCTAACTAAGATCCAAGGTAATGCACTTCTACGCTAAGGAAACACGTAATATACTGATCCAAGATTTTGTTTCCTTCCTACGAATCCAACGAAGTGGCTCATCAATCTGATCAATCATTACATGACCCATTACTCCTACACATCCAATATCGATGGAGTTCTACGTAGTCTCCTAGAATTCCTATAATTACCAAATCTTTGAAAGGACTATCTCATCAGAGTATATCCACCAATTTCAATTATCATGCTCACGTAAACTCCACTATTAGGTGCATACATATCCTTGAATCAAGTGTCACAACAATCCAATATACCTAGTTTATCATCCACCGGAAAACATGGCTACATGATCGAGATCATCGGACTAATGTTGGAAATATGCCCTAGAGGCAATAATAAAATGGTTATTATTATATTTCCTTGTTCATGATAATTGTCTATTGTTCATGCTATAATTGTATTAACCGGAAACCATTATACATGTGTGAATACATAGGCCACACAATGTCCCTAGTGAGCCTCTAGTTGACTAGCTCATTGATCAACAAATGGTTGTGGTTTCCTGACCATTAACATTGGATGTCGTTGATAATGGGATCACATCATTAGGATAATGATGTGATGGTCAAGACCCAATCCTAAGCATAGCACAAGATCGTGTAGTTTGTTTGCTAGGGCTTTTCTAATGTCAAGTATCATTTCCTTATACCTTAAGATTGTGAAACTCCTGGATACCGTAGGAATGCTTTGGGTGTATCAAACATCACAATGTAACTGGGTGACTATAAAGGTGCACTACAGGTATCTCCAACAGTATCGGTTGGGTTGGTACGAATCAAGACTGGATTTGTCACTCCGTGTGAGAGAGAGGTATCTCTGGGCCCACTCGGTAATACATCATTATAATGAGCTCAATGTGACCAAGGAGTTAGTCACGGGATCATGTGTTATGGAACGAGTAAAGAGACTTGCCGGTAACGAGATTGAACAATGTATAGGGATACCGACGATCGAATCTTGGGCAAGTAATATACCGATGGACAAAGGGAATTGTATATGGGATTAAGTGAATCCCCGACATCATGGTTCATCTGATGAGATCATCGTGGAACATGTGGCAGCCAATAAGGGTATCCAGATCCCGCTATTGGTTATTGATCAGAGAGGCGTCTCAGTCATGTCTGCATGGTTCCCGAACCCGTAGGGTGTACACACTTAAAGTTCGGTGACGCTAGGTTGTAATGGGAATTGTATATGTGGTTACTGAAAGTTCTTCGGAGCCCGGATGAGATCCCGGACGTCACGAGGAGTTTAGTAATAGTCCGATGGTGAAGATTTATATATGGGAAGTCCAGTTTCGGTCACCGAAAAGGTTTCGGGTTTTATTGGTATTGTACTGGGACCACCGAAAGGGTTCCGGGGGTCCATCGGGAGGGGCCACCTGTCCCGGAGCACCACATGGGCTGAAATAGGGAGGGAACCAGCTCCTTAATGGGCTGGTGCACACCACACAAGGGGCCCAAGGCGCCTAGGGCTGGGAACCCTAGGGCGTGGGGGCTGCCTCCCACCAACTTGGGAGGCAAGCCACCCCCCTTGGCCGCCTCCGCCCCCTCCTAGGCCATCTAGGGTGGTCGTCCCCCTCTCCCCTTCCACCTATAAATAGAGGAGGGGTGAGAGGGTTGCGCACACACCTCAACCCTCTCCCTTGGCGCAACCCTACCCCTCATCTTCTCCTCCTCTGCGGCGCTTGGCGAAGCCCTGCTGGAGAACCACAAGCTCCACCACCACCACGCCATCGTGTTGTTGCAGCTCTCCCTCAACCTCTCCTCTCCCCTTGCTGGATCAAGACGGAGGAGACGTCCCCGGGATATACGTGTGTTGAATGCGGAGGCGCCATTCGTTCGGTTCTTGGATCGGATCTTCCGCGATTTGAATCACCGCGAGTACGACTCCATCAACCGCGTTCATTGTAACACTTCCGCTTAGCTATCTTCAACGGTATGAAGATGCTCTCCCTTTCTCATTGCTAGCATCTCCTAGATTGATCTTCGTGATACGTAGGAAAATTTTGAATTATTACTACGTTCCCCAACAGTGGTATCATAGCCAGGTTTATGCGTAGATTCTATGCACGAGTAGAACACAAGTAAGTTGTGGGTGACAATTTGGTCGTTTTTCTTACCGTTACTAGTCCTATCTTGATTCGGCGGCATTGTGGGATGAAGCAGCCCGGACTGACTTTACACGTACGCTTACGTGAGTCTGGTTCCACCGCCTAACATGCACTTGTTGCATAAGGTGGCTAGCGGGTGTCTGTCTCTCCCACTTTAGTCAGATCAAATTTGATGAAGAGGGTCCTTATGAAGGGTAAATAGCAATTGGCATATCACCATTGTGGCTGTAATCTAGGTAAAGAAAAGTTCTTGCTAGAAACCCATAGCAGGCACGTAAAACATGCAGCAACAATTAGAGGACGTCTAACTTGTTTTTGCACGGTATGCTATGTGATGTGATATAGCCAAAAGGATGTGATGAAATATATGTGATGTATGAGATTGATCATGTTCTTGTAATAGGATTTACGACTTGCATGTCGATGAGTATGACAACCGGCAGGAGCCATAGGACTTGTCTTAATTTATTGTCTGACCTACATGTCAACCAAAAACGCCATATGATTACTTTACTTCATTGCTAACTATTAGCCATAATAGTAGAAGTAATAGTTGGCGAGACAACTTCATGAAGACACGATGATGGAGATCATGATGATGGATATCATGGTGTCGTGTCGGTGATGATGGTGATCATGTCGCGCCCCGAAGATGGAGATCAAAGGCGCAAAAAGATATTGGCCATATCATGTCACTTTATGATTTGCATGTGATGTTTATCATGTTACTACATCTTATTTGCTTAGAGCGACGGTAGTAAATACGATGATCCCTCAATAAAATTGCAAGAAATATGTTCCCCCTAAGTGTGCACCGTTGTGAAGGATAGTTGTTTTGAAGCACCACATGATGATCGGGTGTGATAGATTCTAACGTTCACATACAACGGGTGTAAGCCAGATTTACACATGCAAAACACTTAGGTTGACTTGACGAGCCTAGCATGTACACACATGGCCTCGGAACATGAGAGACCGAAAGTTTGAACATGAGACGTATAATTGATGCGATCAACATGGAGATGTTCACCATTGATGACTAGTCTGTCTCACGTGATGATCGAACACGGCCTAGTCGATATGGATCATGTGTCACTTAGATGACTAGAGGAATGTCAATCTGAGTGGAGTTCATTAAATAATCTGATTATATGAACTTAATTACAATGAAATTAGTCTAAAATTGTCTTTACAATCTATATTGTAGATCCAATGGCCCAAGCTAATATTCCCCTCAACTTCAACGCGTTCCTAGAGAAAACCAAGCTAAAAGACGATGGACGCAACTATACGGACTGGGTCCATAACTTGAGGCTCATCCTCATAGATTCCAAGAAAATATATGTCCTTGATGCACCTCTAGGTGACGCACCTGGACTCCCAGCAGCTCAAGACATTGCGAACGCCTAGCAGTCGCACAGTGATGATTACTCCCTGGTTCAGTGCAGCATGCTTTATAGTTTAGAACCGGGGCTACAAAAGTGTTTTGACCAACATGGAGCATATGAGATGTTCCAAGAGCTGAAACTAGTTTTCCAAGCTCATGCCCGGGTCGAGAGATATGAAATCTCCGACAATTTCTTTAGTTGTAAGATGGAGGAAAATGGTTCTGTCAGCGAGCACATACTCAAAATGTCTGGGTTGCACAACCGCTTGTCTCAGCTAGGAGTTAATCTTCCGGTGGACTCGGTTATTGACAGAATCCTCCAGTCACTTCAACCTAAATACAAGAGCTTTGGGATGAACTACAATATGCAAGGGATGGAGAAGTCCATTACTGAGTTATATTCGACGCTGAAATCAGCGGAGGTGGAAATCAGAAAGGAACATCAAGTGTTCATGCTGAATAAGACCACCAGTTTCAAGAAAGGCAAGGGTAAGAAGAACTTCAAGAAGGACGACAAAGCAGTTACCGCGCCCGGTAAATCAGTTGCCGGGAAGAAGCGCAAAAATGGACCCAAGCCTGAGACTGAGTGCTATTATTGCAAGGGAACCGGTCAGTGGAATCAGAACTACCCCAAGTACTTAGCGGATAAGAAGGCCGACAACGTCAAAGGTATATGTGATATATATGTTATTTATGTGTACCTTACCAGCGCTCGTAGTAGCTCCTGCGTATTTTATACCGGTGTAGTTGCTCACATTTGTAACTCAAACAGGAGTTGCGGAATAAGCGGAGACTGGCGAAGGACGAGGTGACGGTGTGCGTCGGGAATGGTTCCAAGGTCGATGTGATCGCCGTCGGCACGCTACCTCTACATCTACCTTCGGGATTAGTTTTAAACCTCAATAATTGTTATTTATTACTAGCTTTGAGCATGAACATTGTATCCGGATCTCGTCTAATGCAAGATGGATACTCATTTAAATTTGAGAATAATGGTTCTTCTATTTACATGAGAGATAAGTTTTATGTTCATGCCCCGCTGGTCAATGGTTTATTCTTAATGAATCTCGAACGTGATGTTACACATATTCATAGTTTGAGTACCAAAGATGTAATGTTGATAATGATAGTCCCACATACTTGTGGCACTGCCGCCTTGGAAATATCGATGTCAAACGCATGAAGAAACTCCATGCATATGGACTTTTGGAGTCTCTTGATTTTGAATCATTTGACACGTGCGAACCATGCCTCATGGGCAAGATGACCAAGACTCCGTTCTCCAGAACAATGGAGCGAGCAACCAACTTTTTGGAAATAATACATACCGATGTATGCGGTCCAATGAGCATTGAGGCTCGCGGTGGCTATCGTTATGTTCTCACCCTCATTGATGACTTAAGCAGATATGTGTATGTCTACTTAATGAAACACAAGTCTGAGACCTTCGAAAGGTTCAAAGAATTTTAGAGTGAGGTAGAGAATCAACGTGACAATAAAATAAAGTTCTTGTGATCTGATCATGGAGGAGAATATTCGAGTCACGATTTTGGTACACACTTAAGGAAATGTGGAATAGTTTCACAACTCACTCCGCCCAACACACCTCAGCGTAATGGTGTGTCTGAACATCGTAATCGGACTCTATTGGATATGGCGTGATCTATGATGTCTCTTACTGATTTACCGCCATCATTTTGGGGATATGCATTGGAGACTGCCGCATTCACTTTAAATAGGGCACCGCTTAAATCCGTTGAGACGACATCGTATGAATTATGGTTTGGGAAGAAACCTAAGCTGTCGTTTCTGAAAGTTTGTGGATGCGATGCTTATGTCAAGAAACTTCAACCTGAAAAGATCGAACCCAAGTCAGAAAAGTGCATCTTCGTAGGATACTCTAAAGGAACTATGGGGTATACCTTCTATCTCATATCCGAAGGCAAGATCTTTGTTGCTAAGAATGGATCCTTTCTAGAGAAAGAGTTTCTCTCGAAAGAAGTGAGTGGGAAGAAAGTAGAACTTGATGAGGTAATTATACCCCCTCTCTAACCGGAGAGTAGCGCAACGCGGGACAATGTTTCTGTGGTGCCTGCACTGACTAGAAAGGAAGTTAATGATGATGATCATGAAACTTCAGATCAATTTACTTCTGAACTTCGTAGGTCCATGAGGACACGTTCCGCACCAGAGTGGTACGGCAACCATGTCCTGTAAATCATGTTGTTAGACAATGGCGAACCTTCAAACTATGGAGAAATGATGGCGGGCCCGGATTCCAACAAATGGCTTGAAGCCATGAAATCCGAGATAGGATCCATGTATGAGAATAAAGTCTGGACTTTGGTCGACTTGCCCGACGATTGGCAAGCCATAGAAAATAAATGGATCTTTAAGAATAAGACTAACGCGGATTGTAACGTGACCGTCTATAAGGCTCAGCTTGTCGCTAAGGGTTATCGACAAGTTCAAGGAGTTGACTACGATGAGACTTTCTCACAGGTAGCGATGCTGAACTCCGTCCGAATCATGTTAGCAGTTGCCGCATTTTTTGATTATGAGATCTAGGAAATGGACGTCAAAACGGCATTCCTTAACGGTTTTCTTAAGGAAGAATTGTATATGATGCAGCTGGAAGGTTTTGTTGATCCTAAAAATGTTGACAAGGTATGCAAGCTCCATCTCTCCATCTATGGGCTAGTGCAAGCATCTCGGAGTTGGAACATTCATTTTGATGAGGTGATCAAAGCGTTGGGTTTGTACAGACTTACGGAGAAGCCTGTATTTACAAGAAAATGAGTAGGAGCTGTGTAGCATTTCTCATTTTATATGTGGATGACATATTGTTGATGGGAAATGATATAGAATTTTTGGAAAGCATAAAGGCATACTTGAATAAGTGTTTTTCAATGAAGGACCTTAGAGAAGTTGCTTACATATTAGGCATCAAGATCTATAGAGATAGAATGAGACACCTCATTGGTCTATCACAAAGCACATACCTTGATAAGATATTGAAGAAGTTCAATATGGATAAGTCCAAGAAGGGGTTCTTTCATGTATTGCAAGGTGTGAGATTGAGCACAACTCAATGCTCGACAACAACAGAAGATAGTGAAAAGATGACTATCGTCCCCTATGCTTCAGCCATAGGCTCTATTATGTATCCCATGCTGTGTACCAGACCTGATGTGAACCTTGCCATAAGTTTCGTAGGGAGGTACCAAAGTGATCCCGAAATGGATCACTAGACAACGCTCAAGAATATCCTTAAGTACCTGAAAAGGACTAAAGATATTTTTCTCGTTTATGGAGGTGCCGAAGAGCTCGTCGTAAAGGGTTACGTCAATGCTAGCTTCGACACAGATCCGGATGACTCCAAGTCACAAACCGAAAGTATATTTTGAATGGTGGGACAGTAAGCTTGTGCAGTTGCAAGCAAAGCATCATGGCGGCATCTACATGTGAAGCGGAGTACATAGCTGCTTCGGAAGCAGCACATGAAGGGGTCTGGATGAAGGAGTTCATCACCGACCTAGGAGTGATTCCCAATGCGTTGGCCCCGATGACTCTCTTCTGTGACAACACTAGAGCTTTTGCCATTGCGAAGGAGCCTAGGTCTCACAAGAAGACCAAGCACATCAAGCGCCGCATCAACTTCATTTGTGGATACATTCAGGATGGAGATATAGATATTTGTAAAGTATGTACGGATCTGAATGTCACAAATCCACTGACTAAACATCTTCCACGAGTGAAACATGATCAACACCAGAACTATATGGGCGTTCGATTCACCATAATGTAAATAGGTTATTGACTCTAGTGCAAGTGGGAGACTGTTGGAAATATGCCCTAGAGGCAGTAATAAAATGGTTATTATTACATTTCCTTCTTCATAATAATTGTTTATTATTCATGCTATAGTTGTATTAACTAGAAACCGTGATAGAAGTGTGAATACATAGACCACACAATATCCCTACTGAGCCTCTAGTTCACTAGCTCGTTGATCAATAGATGGTCATGGTTTCCTGATCATGGACTTTGGATGTCATTGATAATGGGATCACATCATTAAGAGAATGATGTGATGGACAAGACCCAATCGTAAGCATAGCACAAGATCGTGAAGTTCGTTTGCTAGGGATTTTCTATTTTCAAGTATGATTTCCTTAGACCATGATATTGTGCAACTCCTGGATACCGTAGGAATGATTTGGGTGTATCAAACGTCACAATGTAACTGGGTAACTATAAAGGTGCACTACGGGTATCTCTGACAGTATCTGTTGGGTTGGTACGAATCAAGACTGGGATTTGTCACTCCGTTTGACGAAGAGGTATCTCTCGGCCCACTCAGTAATACATCATCATAATGAGCTCAATGTGACTAAGGAGTTAGTCACGATATCATGTGTTATGGAACGAGTAAAGAGACTTGTCAGTAAGATTGAACAAGGTATAGGGATACCGACGATCGAATCTCGGGCAAGTAATATACCGATGGACAAAGGGAATTGTATACGGGATTAAGTGAATCCCCGACATCTTGGTCCATCCGATGAGATCATCGTGGAACATATGGGAGCCAATATGGGTATCCAGATCCCGCTATTGGTTATTAGTCGGAGAGGCGTCTCAGTCATGTCTGCATGGTTCCCGAACACGTAGGGTCTACACACTTAAGGTTCGGTGACGCTAGAGTTGTAATGGGAATTGTATAAGTGGTTACCGAAAGTTGTTCGGAGTCCCAGATGAGATCCTAGATGTCACGAGGAGTTCCGGAACAGTCCGGAGGTGAAGGTTTATATACAGGAAGTCCAGTTTCGGTTACCGACAAGGTATCGGGTTTTATTGGTATTATATCAGGATCATCGAATGGGTTCCAGCGGTCCACCGGGAGGGGCCACCTGTCCTGAAGGTCCACATGGGCCAAAAGTGGGAAGGATCCAGCTCCCAGGTGGGCTGGTGCGCACCAAAGAAGGGGACCAAGCCGCCTAGGGCTGGGAACCCTAGGGCGTGGGGGCTGCCTCCCACCAACTTGGGAGGAAAGCTACCCCCCTTGGCCGCCGCCGCCCCCTCCTAGGCCATCTAGGGTGGCCGGCCGTTGATACGTCCCAAACGTATCTATAATTTCTGCTTTTTCCATGATCTTTTCGTTGACATTGTTATATGTTTTGCTATACTTTTATATCTTTTTACACATATTTGGACTAACCTACTAACTCAGTGCACCCAGTGCCAGTTTCGGTCCGCTGGTGTATTTTTTGCAGGGGATTTTATCCAATTTTCCAGAGCCCCAAAAATCCCGAGAAAAATATATATAAATCAGCGTAACGGAAGCTTCCAGATCACCGAAGATGGGCCAAAGGGGAGCCAGGGGCTGCACAAGCAACCACCCGGTGCGGCCTGGCCTCTAGCCGCGCCCATAGGCCGCCTGGGTGGGCCCCACCTCTTCTGACACCCTCCTTTGGCCTATATTTACTCCTCCGAGAGGAAACCCTTCCATCGCATCCAGAATCACGAATTTCTCCATCGTTCCGCCGCCGCAGCGCTTCTGAGATCGGGAGCGTCAGGAGACCTCTTCCCAGCACCCTGCCGAAGGAAGGATTGACGTCCAGGAGATTCTCCACCACCATGGACGCTTCCCGGATGTGCCGTGAGTAGTCCTCCTTAGACCATGAGTGCATGACAAGTAGCTATGTGATGTCTTCTCTCCAATCTTGTGCTTCCATGATTAGCCCTTGTGAGCTGCCCTACATGATCAAGGCATCTATGTAATTTTCCTGCTATTGCTATGTTCGGTTTGTTGGGATCCGATTGATTATGAGATTATGTTCAGATTGTTATGAGTTATATATTTGATTATCCTTTTATATTATGTTCTTTAGTGATTCATGCATGTTCTCCATTGCTTTGTATTGCTTTGGCCGAGTAGTAGATTGCAAGCCCAAGAGGGAGCGTTATGCATGATTGTGGGTTCATGCCCCCTGATGTCTAGCTTGAGTGACAGAAACATGAGACTAGGGGATGTGTTGTTGCCACCTGGGAGAAAACAACGGTGGTAGTGACCACTGTTGCAAGGATTGTTTACCTTACGCATAGTTCGTTAATGCACTTGTCCCTTGCTTTGAGATTACACTTTGGGTGGGGCTCGCAACTTAATACCAGTGAGATGTTCTGGATAGATATCTCAAGGTGGATGATTAGTAAGTAGATGTTGATGAATAAACGGTCTACTTGTCTTGGCGTACGTCCCATTACTATTGAGCCTCTAACTTTCAAGTATCATAATTAGCATTGCGGTGTGTTTATAATTCTGTCAATTGCCCAACTATAATTTGTTTACCCAAGCATAGTTGTTTATCGTCTTCTGGGAGAGAGACATCACTAGTAAACATCATGTGACTCCGGTCCATATCGCCACCATTGCTTATACCTCCATCAGGTATTGCTTTCATTTCCTTTTCCGTTGCAATCACTATCACTATTCCCGCTTCTGTTTTGATCCTTTGCAAACTACAAGGCCGGAGAGATTGACAACCTCTCTGTACTCGTTGGGAGCAAAGTTTTGTGTGTGTGTGCAGGTCCACATCTTTTGCTTGCGCCAGGGCAGGGGACACCTACTTGTTGATCCTTGGAGTCATCCTGGTTCCATAAACGTTACAGAGTCCGTGTAAGGGAAAACTTGCTGCTGACTACATCTCCACCTTTCACTTGGGGTAACCAATGAGGAGCGAGAAGTATATTCATCAACTCGTCATCAAGCAAGTTTTGTGGCGTTGTTGCCAGGGACTCCAGTCTTCAAGATAGGGGAGTTGCACGCTATCTTTTACCTTTGCTTTTTAGTCTTGTTATTTGCTTTCTAGTTTTTTCTTTAGAGTCTTATACCAAAAACCACAAAAAATTAGTTGCTTTGTTCTTGCTTGTTGCTACTACTATGGGTTCCACTGAGAACACCAAGTTGTGTGACTTCACTAGTCACAACAATAATGACTTTATCTGCACTCCTATTGCTGCTCCCGCCACTGAGGTGACTTCCTATGAGATTAAACCTCCTTTACTGAACCTTGTTATGAAAGATCAATTCTTCGGTGCTGGAGATGATGCTTCTTTGGACTTGAATAAATTTGTTGAGCTTTGTGATATGCAAAAATATAAAGAATTAGATGGTGATATTGTTAAACTTAAGCTTTTTCCTTTCTCCTTGAGAGGAGGAGCTAAAGTGTGGCTTCAATCTTTGCCTAGGAACAACATAGATTCTTGGGATAAGTGCAAAGATGCTTTTATTGGGAAGTATTACCCGCCTGCTAAGATTATCCATTTAAGAAGTAACATTATGAATTTTAGGCAAATGGATAACGAACACGTTGTTTAATCTTGGGAACGTATGAAATCTCTTGTTAAGAATTGCCCTACACATGGTTTGACTACTTGGATGGTTATCCAAACTTTCTATGGAGGATTGAACTTTACCTCGCGGAATCTATTAGACTCGGCCGTGGGAGGAACCTTTATGTCAACTACACTTGGTGCTGCCACAAAGCTATTGGATGAGATGATGACAAATTATTCTCAATGGCACACCGAGAGAGCTCCAACAGGTAGGAAGGTAAACTCTGTTGAGGAGATCTCCTCCTTTAGTGATAAGGTTGACATGATCATGCCTTTACTTACTAAGCAAGCTCCTATTGATCCCCATGATGTTCCTTTAAATTCTTTGGTTGCTCAAGAAAGAGAGAAAGTTTATGTTAATTTTATCTCTAGGAACAACTTTAATAATAATGCTTATAGGAGTAATTTTGGTAGCAATCCTAGACCGTTCCCATCCAACAACTTTGGGAACAACAACACTTATCCTAGCAGCAAAAAATCCACTTCTGAATTAGAGAGCATGCTTAAATACTTTATCACTTCTCAAAAAGCCTTCAACAAGAGTGTAGAAGAGAAATTAGAAAAAATAGATAGTCTCTTTCTGAAGGTGGACAACGTAGCTCATGATGTAGAGATGCTTAAAATTAGAACTTCCCCCCTTGAGGAAAGGAACACCACACCCATGAATGCTATCCATGTCCTAATTAATGAGAACATAAGAATGCAAGCCAAACTTAAAGATAGATGTGCTAGAGAAAAGGAAGAGGAAGATAGGATTAAGAGCCTTCCTACACACACTACCATTGCTACTATACAAGTTGTTGAGGAGCTCAAAACTTTTTGCACCCATCACACCCCTAGTCCCAATGGACCTATTAATGGTGATGCTCACGCCTCAACTATAGGACAAGAAGGTCTTTTGAATTTAGAGACTACCAAAAGAATGAGCTTAGATGACATTACCACCACTTTAATTAATGGTAGTAATCTTGATTTTGACAATTGTAGTCTTTCCGAAGTGATCACTTTTTTGCAAAGAATGGCGAAAGACCCCCACAATAGTACACTCAATATTGCCTTCACCGACCATATTACCAATGCTCTTATCAAAGCTAGGGAGGAGAAGCTCAAGCAAGAGACTTTTATCCCTAGAAAACTAGAATATGGTC
Source organism: Hordeum vulgare subsp. vulgare (assembly GCF_904849725.1). NCBI lineage: Eukaryota > Viridiplantae > Streptophyta > Magnoliopsida > Poales > Poaceae > Hordeum > Hordeum vulgare. The sequence continues at coordinate 344,227,121 of NC_058524.1, read as the reverse complement.
GGGATCCTATGGTCAATATTAAATTGAATAATATCTCTTGCTTTGCATTATATGATGTCGGAGTAGTGCCTCCGTTATACCCAAAACAATGTATGATATGCTTGATTTAAAATCTTATGATCAATGTTATTTGGGTGTTCGTCATGTTGATTCTTCCATAAAGAAACCTTTAGGGAGAATTGATGATGTGCTTATTGTTGTCAATGATAATTATGTGCCCGTTGATTTTCTTATTATGGACATTGAGTGTGATCCCTCATGTCCAATTATTTTGGGACGTCCTTTTCTCCGCACTGTTGGTGCTATCATTGACATGAAAGAAGGGACCATTAGATTCCAATTTCCCCTTAAAAAGGGAATGGAACACTTCCCTCGAAATAAGATTAAGTTACCTTATGAGTCCGTCATTTGGGCAAGTTATTCTTATGGCGGTGTTAATACATGATCTTTTTGTATCATGCCTAGCTCAAAGGCATAAAAGAAACTGCTTGTTGGGAGGCAACCCAATCTGTTTTTACTTTCAGTTTTAGTGGTCTTGATGCTTGTTACTACTGTAGCAACATCATTGTATCTTTATTTTCAAGCTTTGTGCCAAGTTTTAGCCTTCGATTGCAAGAAAGTTCAAAAGTTGTGACATGTTGTCCAGAAACATATTATGTTTGCTTGACGAAAAAATTCGCCAAAAATCACCAGATCATCTTTTTGGTCTGCATTGTCTTGACATCATGCTCTATATAACTGTCTTTCTGCCATCTGTTCTGAGTTTTTTGATTTGAGTTGCAGAAGTGCCCCAAAAAAAATATTTACTACATGTTGTTCTATTTCTCACATATTCTGCCACGTTTTGTGTTTTCATCATTTTGCAAATCTTAAGCTTGCTTTTGCTTTGCAAAAACCTTTTGGCAATCATGAGAAACAGTAGCTTTTCATGAAAATCTTTATTTCCAGTAGGTAATGAATTATTTTATCCTGGGTACTAACCACTCTAATCAGCTTATGATGAGTTTCGTATGAAGGGAGTTTTCAAGTATGCGATGGAAGATGATGAAAGAAGATCCAGGAGTGTCAAGTGCTCAAGCTTGGGGATGCCCCCATGCACCCCCAAGAAATATTCAAGGAGACTCAAGCGTCTAAGCTTGGGGATGCCCCCGTGCATCCCCTTCTCTATCAACAATCATCAGTTCGTCCATCTCCGTGCTATATTTTTATCACTTCATATGTTATGTGCTATGCTTGGAGCGTCCCACTCTTTACTTTTTTTTTTTTTAGTTTTTCTTGCTCTTCATAACAAGTCGGAACCTAGCCTACCTTGTTTGGGAGATAAACACGCTCCATTCCACTCTAGAACACAACATAGTTTTTCATGCTTATCCTTTTTGTGTGTTCTCTGTCTTTACATAGCTATTGTCATGCTTAGCTCTTATTTTTCATTATGTATCTTTTAAGAGCTTTTATTTAGGTTGCTTTTGGAACTCTTTTGAGTTATCATGCTTATCTTGTTTAGAGAGTTGGCTCATTGCACTGAGTTGTGTGTCTTGCATGAGTAGGTAATTGAGGTTGCTATTTAAGTATAGTAGTAACTTGCAATATTTTTGAGGTATTGATTTGAGTAATGTTTGGACTATTGGTGCCAAGAGCTTGAGCCTATTAGTGATAGGTTTCGTATTTTGGGAAATCCGTGTGTTTTTCAAAAACTAAAAATTAGTTGAGAACTCTAGCTACTAAATTGATCACTAACCTCTAGAGGGGTTGGAATATATAGAGTACCCTCATGTTACCATGGGTCGAGGATGCGCAAGGATAACCAAACCCCGAAACACTCCTCCTCGGAGTACTTGTCTCTTTGTGAATTTCCTAACTAGATAGAGAGTTACCGATAATAAGTGTATGAGTTCTTCGGACTAATGCAAGTATTCGATTGTTGGCACTTCCACCATCCATATTTTGCTAGCCTCTTCGGTACCGTGCATTTCCCTTTGTTATCTTGAGAGTTGGTGCAAACTTCGCTGGTGCATCCAAACCCTTGGCATGATATGCTCTGTCATAATAAGCCTCATTATATCTTTCCTCAAAACAGCCACCATACCTACCTATCAAGGCATTTCCATAGCCTCTGTGATATACATTGCCATGCAACATCCACCATCTCATGACTTGATCTTCATGTCATACATGCTTTTGCTTGATCGAGGAGCCGCATACTAGTTGGGCCTTGCCCATATTATTGCTACATGACGCACTAGTTTCATTGCATATCCTCTACACTAGCAGAGGCATACATTTGCATACATCATGATAGTTTTCACTTATCTTTATGAGAGTACTTCTTATAAAGTGGGATGATCTTATTTTTATTCTTGTAAAACATAGAGTGTTGCCCTTAAGTGAGGAAAATATCCCAAAGAGGACAAATGAGAGATAAAAAGAAAGAGCCGAAGAGGCCACAAAAAAAGAGAGAAGGGGGCAACACTACTATTCCTTTTGAAAGATCCACACTCGTACTCCATTGCTATATTTGTACTACATAGAGATTATCACTCATGCATAACTATGTGGGGACCCTTACACTATAGAACTTGGCTTGTATATTCCAATGGTGAGCCTCCTCAAATGAGCTCTAGGTCTTCATGAGCAAGCAAGTTGGATTCACCGCCACTAGTTCCATTGGAGAGCTTAACTTAGCTCATATGTGCATCTGTTGCATGGCAATCCCTACTCCTCACATCATATCTATCATTTGGCTTTCTCCCGCCTATGGTTGTCCTCATTGATGTGAGTCTTTCACACCATTTTTGTCTTCCTTCCCCATCATTATTCTATTTTCCATCCTAAGTGCCAACATATCTTGCTTGAGCTCATTCATTGCATGAGTGCTCAAAGTCGAAAGGGAGAAGACCATTTTGAATTGTGTGTGACTAGTTGTCAGTGCACTAAAGACTCGGGTCTCTAGTGTCCCAGACTTGTGCACGGGCGCGAAGATCCCCTAACGGCAGGGCGTGGCAGAGTCCAAACAAGATGCAAACCCAAGGTTAACAAGGCCCCGGCAAGCCTGCCTTGCCGGGAAGATACCAAAGGCCATGTCTGTTTAATGGACGTGATGAACGCACCAAGAACAAGACCCCGGCGAGCCTCCCTCGCTGGTAAGACAGCCGAAGCCCCCGACAATCTTCCTTGCCAGGACGAAGACCCAAGGCCCCAACAAGCACCCTTGCCGGGATGACGTGGCTAGTCACTGGAGGGCAACCGCCCTTGCCACAGTGCCACCCCCCCCCCCACCAAATTCCAGCGCACTCCGCATGCGCTAGCGGGGCGTCCACGTGTCGAAACACGTGGACACATGTCTTCACTAGCACTTTCCTGACAACGACAAGATGTGCATTTAATGCACCTGACAGCGGTAGATGGATAAGCACCACTCTAGGTTCACTGTAACATCTCGTGAACCTACCATCGAGCACTGTAGGTGACCTATTTGCCTATAAAAGGAGGCCCTTATCTCATTCACAAGGGTTTTTTAGACTCTTGGGAGATTGGCCAAGATAACGGTTATCATCACTGTAACAACACAACAAAAAACGCTTAGTACGATCAGACGAGCAGGACGTAGGGTTTTATGCGTAAGCGGTCCGAACCTGGGTAAAAAGGCTTGCTAGGTGTTGATCGTTAGATCTGCTCTTGATGTTGGCTTTCCCTACCCTACGATCACAAGGGTATCACATTGATCCCCATAGGTGTCGACCTAGCATCGCCAACATCTTTGGCACACCAGGTAGGGCCGGGGGAGAGACGCGCGGATCGGAGCAAATTCAACACCGGCTCCATCGAAGTTTGGGCGCTACGCCGCGTTCCCCCGGAAACGGGGTACCGCAGCGGGCACCCTGTTCTGCTACGGCTTCCTAAGGATTGCGCGAGCGCGTTGCCACACGTGCGTACGGGGCAGGGAGGAGGAGGCTCCAAGAGGAGCATCGTTAGGCCGATGCGTCGCTCGGGGGCCGACACACAGCTATCGAGGGCGCGCGTGCGCGCTTCACAGAGGCCCCGGCGCATACTCCGGCGGATATACCTCCGCGGAGCGATGCATAGTCGTTGAGGATGCGCCACATGGTCTCGAAGCCCCTTTGCACATTCCAGTGTAAGTGTTGCGCCCCTAAGAGCGTCGCATCATCGGCCAAGGACGCACTCGGGGGCTCCGCGAGCACAGCCTAGCAAGAGAAAAGCAAAGGGGTTACACCCTGGCTGGCTCGTTCTCCAAGCGACAGTCATGGACCGTCGGCAAGAAGTCCTTGCCGGAGAAAAGACCGCCAGGAGCGGTGATTCCCTGCTTGCGGATGGCTCCGACGCCCTGGCAAAAGATTCAAGCGCCTCGCGACCACGACGCATACAGATAAGTTTTTAAGCTAAAGATTCAGATTTGAAGTACATAGATTCTTTTTTCGTTCCCATTGGAAGTTTCCAGCCTTTGTGTGGGGAATTTGCGCGTACTGGGGCCTTCCCAAAGTTCAGTGCAGCTTGTCTTTGTTTTGAACTCATTCAAATGACCTGAACGGCCACAACGTGCCATCAAATAGTTGCGAACCTCATCAATAGAGCAAGCGGCTACGTAGCACCCGATTTTGTCTCAAGCTGCGCTTGGCGATTTCCATGGTTGCACTAAACGCGGCAAGGAGTCTTGCCGGTAGTCACCGGCAAGCTCCCAGATTATGCAAAAATGAATCATACAAAGAACATAATCGAAGAAGGGAAAATAGCCTTTTTCATTCATATGAATGGATACATTTGGCTTCACTTATGAAGCGTGCTTATCCTAACCTAAAGACCATGTCTTTTGACAAGGACCAAGCCGCGGGGAGGAGTGAAGTTGAGGAAGACAAAAAGACGGGCCATCCCCCAGCACAACCCAAGGTGGTCCCTCCTGGACCAGCATTGCACAGTCGAGAACTGCACCGGGGGACAGGGCAGCAGGAGGAGGTGAAGGGGCCAAGTCGAATGCTTGCGTCGCCCCAAAGAAAAGGCGTTGATGCAGGCCCCGTCCGGGAGGGGGAGAGGCGTGAGCGGGCGTCGGCAGCGAGACCAGCGGTCAGTCGGATCTCGGGGGATCGTACTTTGACTTGACTCCCCGGGCTCCCGACCTGCTAAGAGCGCCACCGCCGTCATCGTCCCCCTCGTCACCGCCGCTCGAAGCGGAGCTCCCAATGCCGCTCGAGCGACCTTCGCAGTAGTCGAGAAGCACATGTGGGGCCCCCTAAAGCAACATGGAGGGCCGCCACACGATCAAGCCTCGGGGAGGACGGAGGCGTTGGAGTAGCGCTCCGCCTCCCCCGACCTCGGCCTTCGCGGCGACCTCGGCCCCTTGCCCTTCCTCTACCACGGGCGTCCGAGCCGTCTTCCGCTGCGTCACCCTCAGAAGTTGTGGTATGATCCGAGCGGGATCCCCTCGCCGCCCTCACGACCGATGGTGGCGGACCTCGTCCCCTAACCTTGCTGAGGGGCAAGTGCCACCAGTAGATAGAAGAAGATTCCAAGGACCAAGACCGAGGAGTAGGTGGATCCAGGAGGAGTTGAGTGAGCAAAACCCCTCACAAACCCTACCAATTTATAGGAGGGGCGCGGGGGCTAGCATCCCTTACTCCAGAAGCCACCACCCTCCTCGCCCAATCACTCGAGCTCACGGGCGAACAGAGAACCGCCGTGATGCGCTAATGCATGCACGGGCGGGCCCGGCCACTACCGCGCCTTTCAAGGCATCGTCTGCCACCTGTCCATCCATGACTGGGCATGCCACACGCGTGGCAGGGGCATTTCAGGAGACGGAGAGGCCACTCCGCGCATGATCTCCCACATCGCGCATCCGATGCGCGGCATGGGAAAAGGCAACCGTTAGTAGATCCACCCACAAAGGCGCGTGCACCTCTCTGGGCCTGGCCCAACAACGCTCCACACGCGTGTGTGGCCCAGGCCTGGGGGCTCATATTGGTGCACTAAAGACCGAGGTCTCTAGTGCCCCACACTTGTGCACGGGTTCGAAGAGCCCCTGGCGGCAGGGCATGGAAGAGTCCACACAAGATGCACCCCAAGGTTAACAAGGCCCCGGCAAGCGTGCCTTGCCGGGAAGATACCCAAGGACACGTCCGTTTAATGGTCGTGATGAACACATCAAGAACAAGACCCCGGCGAGCTTCCCTCACCGGGAAGACAGCCGAAGCCCCCGCAAGCTTCCTTGCGGGGACGAAGACCCAAGGCTCCGGCAAGCACCCTTGCCGGGATGACGTGGCTAGGCACTGGAGGGCAACCGCCATTGCCACAGTGCCACCCCCCGAATTCCAGCGCACTCCGCATGCGCGAGCGGAGTGTCCAGGTGTCGAAACACCTGGACACATGTCTTCACCAGCACTTTGCTGACAAGGACAAGACGTGCATTTAATGCACCTGACAGCGGTAGATGGATAAGCACCACTCTAGGTTCACTGTAACATCTCGTGAACCTACCATCGAGCACTATAGGTAACCCCTTTGCCTATAAAAGGAGGCTCTTATCTCATTCACAAGGGTTTTTTAGAGTCTTGGGAGATTGGCCAAGAAGACGGTTATCATCACTGTAACAAACAACAAAAAATGCTTAATACGATCACACAAGCAGGACGTAGGGTTTTACGCATAAGCGGCCCGAACCTGGGTAAAAAGGCTTGCCGGGTCTTGATCGTTAGATCTGCTATTGGCATTGTCTTTCCCCGCCCTACAATCACAAGGGTATGACGTTGATCCCCAAAGGTGTCAACCTAGCATCGCCGACACTATGGTCTGGGGATGAGTCAAAATAAGATTCGGAAGGAGACCAAGTGTGAGGTTTAGTATATTGAGTTCTCAATTAAAAATATATTTTATTCTCTAAACCCATCTCCCACTTCTTGCACGCAAACACCATTTGGAGACATTCGAGTCACGGACAGCGAGAGCTCTTCCACCTTTATGTTCTTACTTTGCTAAACTCAATACTAAATATAGACTCTTGCTTGTTATTGTCTTGACTTGAATTGCATATCTTACTTACTTTACTTTGAAGTTCTTATATGTGTGTTAGCATGTCACCGTAGAAATTATTGTGTTATCATTTACCTATTCGAGGACGAGGAGGAATTAAGCTTGGGGATGTTGGTACGTCCCAAACGTATCTATAATTTCTGCTTGTTCCATGATCTTCTGGGTGACATTGTTATATGTTTTGCTACATTTCTATATCTTTTTACACATATTTGAACTAACGTACAAACTCATTGCACCCAGTGCTAGTTTCTTTCTGCTGATGTCTTTTTTGCAGGGGCTTTTATCCAATTTTCTGGAGCCCCAAAAATCCGGAGAAAAACATATAAAAATCAGCGTAACGGAAGCTTCCACATCACCGAAGATGGGCCAAAGGGGAGCCAGGAGCTGCCCAGGCGACCACCCTGCGTGGCCTGGACCCTGGTCGTGCCCATAGGCCGCCTGGGTGGGCCCCACCTCTTCTGACGCCCACCTTTGGCATATATTTACTCCTCCGAGAGGAAACCCTTCCATCAAATCCAGAATCGCGAATTTCTCCATAGTTCCGCCGCCCCAGCGCTTCCGAGATCGTGAGCGTCAGGAGACCTCTTCCCGGCACCCTGACGGAGGGCGGATTGACCTCCGGGAGCTTCTCCACTGCCATGGACACTTCCCGGACGTGCCATGAGTAGTCCTCCTTGGACCATGAGTCCATGACCAGTAGATATGTGATGTCTTCTCTCCAATCTTGTGCTTCCATGATTAGCCCTTGTGAGCTGCCCTACATGATCAAGGCATCTATGTAATTTTCCTCCTATTGCTATGCTCGATTTGTTGGGATCCGATTGATTATGAGATTATGTTCAGATTGTTATGAGTTATATATTTGATTTTCCTTTTATATTATGTTCTTTAGTAATTCATGCATGTTATCAATTGCTTTGTATTGCTTTGGCCGAGTAGTAGATTATAACTCCAAGAGGGAGCGTTATGCATGATTGCGGGTTCATGCCCGCTGATGTCTAGCTTGAGTGACAGAAACGTGAGACTAGGGGATGTGTTGTTGCCACCAGGGAGAAAACAACGGTGGTTGTGACCATGGTTGCAAGGATTGTTTACCTTACACATAGTTCGTTAATGTTGTTGTCCGTTGCTTTGAGTTTACACTTTCGGTGGGGCTCGCAACTTAATACCAGTGAGATGTTCTGGATAGATATCTCAAGGTGGATGATTAGTAAGTAGATGCTGATGAATAAACGGTCTACTTGTCTTGGCATACTACCCATTACTATTGAGCCTCTAACTTTCAAGTAGCATAATTAGCATTGTGGTGCGTTTATAATTCTGTGAATTGCCCAGCTGTAATATGTTTACCCAAGCATAGTTATTTATCATCTTTTGGGAGAGGCACATCACTAGTGAACATCATGTGAATTCGGTCCATATAACCACCATTGCTTACACCTCAATCATTTAGAGCTTTCATTGACTTTTCTGTTGCAATCACTATCACTATTCCCGCTTGTGTTTTGATCCTTTGCAAACTACAAGGCCGGAGAGATTGACGACCTCTGTGTACTCGGTGGGAGCAAAGTTATTTGTGCGTGTGCAGGTCCACGTCTTCTGCTTGCACCAGGGCACGGGACACCTACTTGTTGATCCTGGGAGTCCTCCTGGTTCGATAAACCTTACAGTCTTTGTGTAAGGGAAAACTTGCTGCTGACTACATCTCCACCGTCCACTTGGGGTAACCAATGAGGAGCGAGAAGTATATTCATCCACTCGTCATCAGCCCCCTCTCCCCTTCCACTTATAAATAGAGGAGGGGTGAGAGGGATGCGCACACACCTGAACCCTCTCCCTTGGTGCACCCTACCCCTCCTCTTCTCCTCCTCCACGACGCTTGGCGAAGCCCTGCCGAAGAACCACAAGCTCCACCGCCACCACGTCGTCCTGCTGCCAGAGCTCTCCTTCAACTTCTCCTCTCCCCTTGCTGGATCAACAAGGAGGAGACGTCTCCGGGCTATACGTGTGTTGAACGCGGAGGCGCCGTTCGTTCGATGCTTGGATCGGATCTTCCGCGATTTGAATCGTTGTGAGTACGACTCCATCAACCACGTTCATTGTAATACTTCCGCTTAGCGATTTCAAGAATATGAAGATGCTCTCCCTATCTCGTTTCTAGCATCTCCGAGATTGATCTTGGTGATACGTAGGAAAATTTTGAATTATTACTACTGTCCCCAACAACTAAATCTAAATTACTTGGAACCATGTAGTCCCATTATCATCAACACCCTATTAGGATCACCTATTGAAATCCAAATTTCATGTGCGACGAGAATTCCTACTCGTTCCTCCAAACTGTTATTGCAACCTCATCGATCCACTATTATTACTTGACAAAGCCCAATCACTATAGCACCAAGATCTCAACTTGTGATCACTATAGTTATAATAAATCCAATTTACTCAAAGGAGAAGCAAGTTATGTTATTCTATCAACTTGATCCACCAAGTTCATCTATCATTAAGAAAATCTCGTAATCCACCAAAGGATCTCAACTACTCCCTCGAGATATCTATTATAACCTCGTCAAATCATTAGTCTAGGAATCATGTATACTCAAAACGATCTTCCCTGTGGCATCATCAGTCCAAGTGCCGACTTAAGAATGTAATGTGTATGTTCACTATGATCACTAGTCCCATAATGAACCATGTGATAAACAATGGTGATTCAGGCTCAATAGGCATGCTGGCAAACCCGTGTGTTAAACACGTGGTTAGAAGTTTGAGCTGGGGTAACTTGTGAGGTCTAGGTTGGTCTAGGGGAGAGTTCCAATCTTGATGGGCAAGCATAACTCTACGAGGTTACAGTTGGTTGAGTAGGTTGTCACCAAAGTATTTAGTGTTAGTTGTTGGTCGAGGAGGAATGTTTTGTTCATCTTGTCTTGCTGGTCTTCAGTTGATGATGTAGGTGAGAGAGAAGAGCAACATAGAGGGGTATGCGTGAAGGGGTGTTAAAGTGCAAGTGCAATCAAACAAGTGTCGAAAGGGCCAAACATAATATTAAGATAAGGTAGGTGATATAGCCACATACTTCTTGCCTGGGGAAAATGTGCGGCTTATGTCAAAGAACAAACAAATAAAAACAACGACCACACAATAATTGTTCTATTTGAACCATCACACAGACTCGACTTTGTATAGGAGATACCCGACTTATCCTACCCTAGGGGTTCTTGGATTCAGTAGTCGTGCCTTTCTTCTAGTCTTGGAGGGGAGGACTCTTGGTCCTCTGGGTCTTCATGAGGTGTTGCTATGTGTCTTGTAGTTGTTTGTTGAAACGATCCGGGTTGACCCCGAAGAACCTTTTACAACCTCTCATCTGGTGAGTTGACGACGAAGGTGCTTCCTCGTGGCTGCCATTGACTTGGTCTGCTATTGTCTTCTTAAACACGACAACGCCTTTTGTCTTCTAAGTCGTCAAGGGTTCTAGGTAGGCAATATTTTATGCAATGACATTGACAAGGCATGGTAGAGTTCCATCTTGTGGGTTACATTGAGGACAACATCTACACCAAGAGCGGGGGATGTAGAGAACCCTTTTCTTGCTCACTATGATGAGGCGGACCAAATGGCGAGGTTCTCATCCACTGGTGGTTGTCAACACAACAACGATTAGGATAGGTTCTCTCTATTAGCGATGCATATCATGATCTTGCATATCTTATGCCCTGATCATTGTAGGCCAATATTGCATCATTCTAGGGCAATGTCAAGGGTGCCACCATATTGTGAGTCTTGATGTCCTGATTCCCCGAGAAGGTAGCGTCTATTGGTATCACCTTGTCGTGGTATCGCCAAGCTTGTGTTGAATAAATGTGGGTAAAATTCTCTCAAGGTGGATTCCTTCCACTTTATCCATGGGGTTTACAAGGAATCCAGTGGTCACGGGCATAAGGGTACTACCGACCGTTTGCAAGGTTTTGAAAAAGCAAATGAGGAGAGCCAGGAGAAAAATGGGTAGAGGTGCTAAGACAAAAACCTTCACTTTTATTGAAAACTTAGAAGAGGCAAGGAATATAGAGGTTTGTAAGTGTTTTGAAGGGTGTGGAAAATAGTTTTGTCCTAACTAATGTCCATGCTAACTAAGGGCTTCCTTTGTCATGATGGTTATGGCACCAACTTTGTGGGGACCCCGACTCATAAGTCATGGTCACCAAATGTATGTGCACAGTGATCCCAAAGATCAATCCTCACTAAACACACAAAAACTGAATAACAAGAGTCTTAATTCCACTAAGTACCATTTTACTCAAATATGGCCTTTATGGCCAAATCTTCATAAACGCGCAACGGAATTCTTCAACGATAGCGTGGACCCATGCCATATACATTAACCCTATAGGCGTGATGACTCACAAGAGTCCTAGCTCACATGTACATCACCAAGGTAATCTTCGTTATATCCAGTTATTTCAACCTGGCGAATAAAATAATCAGCGGCAAGCCAGTGATTACTTTGAATGTACTCGCAAGCAACCCATGTTTGGAACAAGGCATAACAATGCATGATATAGCACTAAGTAGGTAAGTTGCAAAGGTCTAGTTTTGAGTGCAATGACATTTTCAATCAACTTGTAAAAGAATGCATCATGAGGTTGCACATATCCATATGAACAAGTTACAAATATCAATATAAGTAGGGGTTGAACATATCATGTTCAATCATCATGTCAAGTCATCTGACTTAGCTCACGTGTCTTCTTTCTGTCTCTCACACACACTAAGTATTGTAAACAATAGATGTAGACCAAGAGCGTTCATCCAACAGTCATTGACCATGGACACGGCTATTTGAATAGCTGTACACTCTGCAGAGGTTGTATACTTTACCCACAAGACTCAGAGAACTTCCATGTCATTCATAACTCGTGATATATTACATACCCGAGGTAAGCACCCAAACAATGCCTTTCCCTTGATGACAATAAACAAAGAGTCCAGTCGTTGGCCCACGTCCTCACGACGTACATCATACGAGACTCGCTCAAGATTGTACCATCCCTTAGGTGACACAACGGTGTGCCTGGTGTCTGTAAAAACAACCCATGGTCGCCCTACCTAACACGAACCCTTATCGGGAGAGTGACTCGGCTCTCGTGCGACTAGTAATGTGGAATCTCTGCTAGCATCGACCAAGGTAATCAACAAAGCCCCTTCCCATATAGGGTTAGCATGGTTGTACATGTATGGTTGGAGAAATGGTCGCAACCTAAACCAACCCATTTTCAAAAACAATAAACTCACTTTCCTTGGTACACCACTTCTTTATCAAGTGGTTACCTAGCTCAACTTCATCTCCCTCGGGCATTAGTGGCACCCGATGGGTTTTTCGTAAGGTTCTTGAGAGCACTTTCATTAGCAACACCATGCATAATCCCATCCCTTTTTGTGTAGCAACTACTTAGCATCCTGAATACTTCCCACCCACACAACCCTCATTGAAAGGTAGGGCCTTGCACAATGAAAGCATCAACGAGAAAAGTAACGGACGCTACCCACCGGGGTGGTCACCATTTCACTGTGTTTCGATGCAACAAAGTAAGTGGTATTTGCCAGGGAAAATGGTTTCTTAGACATGGTGAAATGGCTTCTTGCGTGGCACATCGAAGTCTTTGAGGTCTTCACAAAGTTCTGGTCCAACTTCGAGCACTCCATCTACTTCGTCAACTACTGTGAGAAACGAACATAATAAGCAACGCAATCAAGAAGGAAAAATAAAAGCGTTCTAAAATAAGGAGTTTATTTTTATTGGAAGCCTCTGGCTATAAGAAAATAACCAAAGAGGTTCTACTGGATCTAAACCAATCAGGTATTTTGGCAAGGTGGAAATGGAGGGATTGTTGATCCTATAAGGTGTTTACAAAACAAATATTTTTATAAAAAGAGTGAATGCATCCATTAAATAGGGAACCATTTTAGAAGAATTTAGAAAGTGGTTTCCCTGGATTTGGAGTTGGTATGAATTCCTTATGATTTGACTAAGATAAGTTAAATGAGAAATGAACCATCTATTAGATCCGATAGAAACATGGTATGGGAAAAATGTTAACCATGATAAATAGGGTGTGATCTTATATATATCTAGGAATTTGAATCAATCCATTTGTAGTTAATTTGAACTCTTAGGGATTTTGCAAAGTGGGATTGTAACACCTCGAAACCAACGCTCGAGAAGATTCCCCTTTTATTCCGTTTTTTCGAAGGAAAACTATAAGGGAAACCCCACACAACGAGTTTTTTTAAATAACATGAACCAAAATTCGCGTCCGTGGGGACTTGAACCTAAGTGGCTGGGTTGTACATCCACTCCACTAGCCAAGTGAGCTAGGCTCACTTCCTTCCCTTTAATTCCATTATCGTCGTGTGATTTATTTAGTTGCCGCATTCATCATTGCGTCATTCGCATCATCCGAATTGCATTGGCACTCTGTGTCCATTATATTTTAAAACTTACATTTGTTGTTAGTCGCTGGTTACCTCCATTTTTGTTGTTGACCGTTCCAAGACCAACCACACACTCCCGCGCTCTCGGCATCGTTAAAAAAATATTGGTTTTAAAAGTGTGTATAAAGCTGCCTCGGATTGGTTTGAAACTTGTTGTGCAGTCTTAATAGTGGGTAGGCAGACCGCCTGCCAAATTTCGCAGTAATCAGAACTTGTTTGATATCCGAACGGTCGACCGTAGCGGTACCGTCATTGGTTTATTCGTCGGACGTTTTTCCGATTTTATAAACTCTGTACCGTGCTGCAAACCTCTGCCTCTCCTCTTGGCCCTACCCCTCTACATATCCCACCATAGCCGAGCACACCCATCTCTCCGATCGGACCATCCGATCGCAATCGATGGGTCAAAAAACCCCTAAAAGCCCCTAACCCTAGCACCCTTCCAATAAATAGATGTCCTCTAGTCCATTTTTGGATGTCTCTAGCAAACCCCAGCCTTCCTACCTCGTAGCCACCACTCTCCTCCCTCGTTTTCAGCACCAGGCAACCCACCGCTGGCACTTGGTGGCCGGCCATCCTAGCCAGCGCCGCCGGAACTGCCCTCCAGCCAACCCGGGAGCACCACGTGTCCCCCACACGCGCCCAGCCATGCGGACCGCCGAAGCCCATCGTGCAGCCCGCCCGAGCCCGAACAGGGCCGAGTGCGACCGCAACTGCCGGCCGCTCCTCTCGGGTGAGCTTGTGCCTCCCCGTGCGCGAGCACCTCCCTCCAGCGAGCCCCTCGCCGTCGCCAAGCCACCGCCTGACTGCGTGCCGGAGCCGCTGGACCTCCATCATCGACAGCGCCTCGCGCGGCCGCCCTGTCATCCGCCGTATGGCCTCGGCACCGCGCCATGGTCGCACCTCGCCAAGATCCGTCGGATCGGTCGTCTGCACCTTTACTCCAGCTGGATCTAGGATCCTCGCCACCGGATCTGCCCGTTCCCGGCTGCCCCGTGCAGTTCCAGCACCGCCAGACCTTGTCGTTGCCTCCATGCCCGTCGGCCGCCGCGTTGACTTCACCGCCGCGGCCCCTACATCGAGCGGACGCAGACGAGCCTCCTCTCGCGTGCGCGTGCGCTCGTGTGGGCCAGTCGCAGCCCGAGGCCCAGCTGTGCCTTTCGGCCGGCCCAGCCGTGCGCGCCAGCTCGCCCGCCCCCCAGCCTCGGCCTGCCTTTCGGGAATTTCCTATTCGCCACTCACTACGGCAAATAGTCGCCTGTTTAATCCAGCCGGTTTTTTTTTCGGTTTTGGGAAACTTCTACAAGGTTCCCCGAAGTGGGTTTTTTTTTCGTTTTTCTGTTTTTTCTCTTTCTGTTTATTTATTTATTTTTTCTATTTCTGTTTCAAAATTGTTCTGAATTTGAAAAATATGTTGTGGAATTTGAAAAAATGTTCCAGTATTTGGAAAATGTTCCGGAATTTGAAAACTGTTCAATATTTTGAAAAATTGTTCCCGAATTTGCAAAAATGATCTGGAATTTGAAAAAATGTTCCAGAATTTGAAAAAATGTTTCGGATTTTGACAAAATGTTCCTGAATTTGTAAAAATGTTCCGGATTTTGAAAAAAAGTTTAAGAATTTGAAAAATGTTCCGGAATTTGAAAAAATGTTAAAGATTTTCAAAAAAATCTTAAAGATTTTGAAAAAATGTTCGAGAATTTGAAAAAATGTTCAAGATTTTGAAAAAATGTTCCGGAATTTGAAAAAATGTTCCGGAATTTAAACTGTTCAAGATTTTGAAAAAATCTTCCGGAATATGTTCAAATGTTTCGGATTTTGATGAAATGTTCCGGAATTTGAAAAAATGTTCCGGAATTTAAAAAATGTTCTGAAACTTAAAATGTTCCGGAATTTGAAAAAATGTTCAAGATTTTCAGAAAATGTTCCGGAATTTGAAAATTTTGCTCACATTTTCTAAACTTTTGATCAAAATTGATTGTAATTCTACAAAACTGTTCTTGTTCTTCAATATTCAATTTTCAACCTTGATAAAAAAAATTAAACTTTCGGTTTATTAAATTTGCGTAGATGCCATGGTAAAATGATTTAATTCATAACTGATTAACCGTAACTCCGATTAAAATGTTTGATATATGTAACTTGGCTAGAAAAATGTGTAGAATAACATGGTGGCATTTATTTTCCTGTATAAGAACTCTAAAATTGTGTATAGGCAGAACTATACCGAATCATAATTTGCATATGTGGAAATTTCTGAAATTATTATTCCATGTTCTAACCTCATTTAAACTTGTGTAAAATATCATGCAACTTCATATTATCTTGTTGTATCCATGATTAACATGTTGTGACTCTCATTTGCATACATTTCACATTCATGGCATATAGTGTTGTGATGTTCTTATCTTGTATACCGTAGCTCCATTTCCAATAATCTATATATGTAAAGTGACTAGAATGACGTGTAGAATCACATGCTCTACTTTATTTTGATGTTCAATAAATATAAAATATGTTAGATTAAATCCGAACAGATTTTAAAATTAACATATGTGGTCATTTCAGAGATACTATATGTTGTTTCCAACCTCATTTAAAATGCCTAGATAGTGTAGTTATTTATTCTTCACCCCTTGCCATATTTAACAACATTTAATATTGTCGTGTTCCTAAAGGGAGTGGACTAAGTAATTAAATATGGAGTTTCGTCAATATGCAACTTGGTGCATATTGACCTTCATTTAATGTGTAGTTATAAATTGTTGTGCTTTGTCTTGCCATGCATAATTAAACCAGACATGCATGATATGTGTTTGTGCATCTTGTCATGAATATGTGTGGTGTTTTCATGTGTTGATTGTTGTTCCGGATTGTTTCTTCGCGATAGAGTTCCGAACCGCTTCGGAGTGTGAGGATCTGTTCGACTATGTTGGTTTGTTTGTTTCACGGATTCATTCTTCTTCCAAGCGGGGTCATAGGTAAGATAACCATTTCCCTGAATACCAATACTATCATTGTCATGCTAGCTGTCTCGTTTTTCTTCAGTATGTATTGCTGCCTACCACCTGTTTAATAAGCCTCCCAACAATGCCATGAAAAGCGTCTAACCTTTTCCATATCCGAGCAAACCACTGTTTGGCTTTGTTACCGCTTTCTTAACCTTCTTAGAGCGTTCCTAGTTGCAGGTGCAGTTGCTTTCCATGTGAAAACATGGGTTCCTTGTTATATCAACATATATTTTCTATTTAATTTAATGCACCTATATACTTGGTAAAAGGTGGAAGGCTTGGTTTTCTAGCCTGGTGTTTTGTTCCACCTTTGCCGCCTTAGTTTTGACTACCGGTATTAAGTTCCATACTGAGTACTCCTAACATGTTTGGGGCTGTTATGGGATCCCCTAGATTTTCATTTTGGGACAAAACTCTTCTAAAAAGGCCCAACATTGGTACTACATTTTACTAATAACTACTCCCTCCATTCCTAAATATAGGGTGTATAGTTTTTGGCACGAAAAATAAAAACAAACGTGGAGGGAAGATTTCACAAGTTTTGGGTAATATTACACCTGCCTAATTGACATCGGAAAATAGAGGAGCTTGCCTGATATAATGAAATGCAATTAAATCCCTAAAACAAATGTCCAAACGAGTGGTGCAATGCAATACACAATATATTTTAGATTTTTTCTCAAAAATATATACACCTTACATCAAGGAACGGAGGGAGTAATAAAAAGCACATGGGCCCGCCGGCACCCGTAGATAATTAATCAAGCCCCAGGCCACAGTTCTGTGGCAGTGCTGGTCCAAACTGAGCGACGTCCGGCACCCCCTGGTAACCCGGGTCTCAGCAAACCTGACGTCTTGCTCATCGGGTGTGTCTTGAGAACGAGATACATGGCTCCTATCGGGATTGTTGGCAAGTTGGGTGGCCTTGCTGGATTTGTTTTACCTTTCTCGAACGTCTTGTGCGAGGGATACCGAGGATACTTTGGTTTATCTCGAGGTTGAGGTTTTCCACCAGGAATCTGAGGAGATCATGGGTTTTCCATGGTCGAGGTTATTCCGACGCAGCGTGTGGTAGTTTGTGATGGACTAGTTGGAGCACCCCTCCAGGGTTAAATCTTTCGGTATTCCGTGCCCGTAGTTATGTGGCAAACTTGGAAACTTTGTTTAACATCCGGTTCTAGATAACTTAAAGTAAACTTAATTAAAACTTTCCAACTGTGTGCGTAACCGTGACAGTTGTTAGAGCATATTTCTCCATATGTGGTTTTGGTAATTGATGATAATCCCTATGGATTAATGGTTGCTTTTAAGTTATATTCATAGGATTTGTCCATAGACACTTCTTGAAGTCCATTTATTGGTTTCAAGGAGTTTATATAATGACCAAGGTGGTATTCAAGGTACTATCCAAAGAATGGTCATAAAGACACAAGATTGATCCAGATCGTTGGACAAAGAATAAATCAAGATGATCAACACACAAAGCATACAAGATGTACCGAGAAGGATCAAGTGATCCCATGGTATGGTAAGCATTGTCCATTACGTGTTTGTGTACTAACCCATGGTCTTCGTGAGAGTTCTATGTGGGGTTAGGTGTATTTCCATGGGCTTGCGTCAAGAGGAAGATCTCATGCAACCCATGAGGGATGACGTCAAGTGGTGATCGTCAACAAGATTGCGGTGTGCTAGCTCAAGTGGATCATCACGAATATATCATGCTTGAAGCTTGCCGTCCATTGTGGTGGCAATGGACTTGTGAAAATATGCTGAAGAGTGGCTCACCCATAGTGAGTATGGGGGAGCAATCAACTAGTCTACATCAATCCAACGCAATCAAGAAAGGTGGTCCATCTTGAGGAAGCCAAGATCATCGTCATCTAGCTCAAGAGGATGAGATGCAAGGCATAGGTTTGCCCTTTATAGGTTTCTATTTTAGGATAGTTTGACGTACTGTCAAGGGGTGCTATCAAGTGAGTAGCTTGATCATATCGTTCGTTGAGAGCTCAAACCATTTCATCCTTGCATCATATTTCTTGGTTCTTCTTTGGTGTTTCTCTTTGTGAGTTTTAGAGCTTATGGTCATCTTCATGACAAGCTCGAGTTCATCGAAAACGGAGTCCATATGCATCTTCTATGATGTTTTCGATGTTTGGAGCTTTCACCGGTCTTATTCATGGAAGGGTTCTCACCATTTTCTTGTGGGCCTTTTCTCATTTGATTCTTATTGGTATTTCTATCACGATTGTCTCCCATGTCATTATCTTTCCAACAAACTTGGTTTCGTTGAATTCAGAGTCCGTATGCGAAAGTTAAGGCAGTTTCTGCGGGGAGCGGTAGTACCGCTCTAGCAGCGGTAGTACCGCTCCGTCGGACTTTATTTGCACATCCTTTTTGCCTCAGCATGGTTGGTGAACCTACTGAGTGGTAGTACCGCTCCCACGAGAAGTATTACCCCTTCGTCAGACTTTATTTGCACATCCTTTTTGCATCAGCATGGCTGCTGAACCTACCGAACGGTAGTACCGCTCCCATGAGCGGTATTACTGTTCTGTGCGGGCTGTGAAGCATAATGGTCGGATTTTTCCCCACCTATAAAGTGGGGTCTTCTTCCCCATTGAACCTTACCCATGAAGCTCTAGTTTTCCCCCCACTGTTGACCTTCTTCGAGCTTGCTAACTCTCAATCCCTCCAAAGATTCTTGCTAGTTCTTGAGGGAAAAGAGAGAGGAGATCTAGATCCACATTTCCACCAATCACTTTCTCCTCTATGTGAGGGGAACCCCTTGGGTCTAGATCTTGTAGTTCTTCGTGTTCTTCTTCATTCTTCCTCTCATTTTCCTCCCTAGCATTAGTTTCTTTGGTGGGATTTGGGAGAGAAGGACTTGGGCACTCCATGTGCCCTTGCCATTGCATTTGGTGCATCGGTTTGAGTTCTCCACGGTGATACGTGGAAGTGACAAGTTGAGAAGCTTATTACCCTTGGGTACTTCACTACTAGGAAAACGGCTATAACTAATATGGACATTATTGGCGCACCATGTATGTGGTGCGCCGCTGCTATATAGCAGTGGCGCACCAAATATAGGTGCGCCATTATTGGCCATATTACTAATGGCGCACCTGGTGTGTGGTGCACCATTACTAGTTTTGTCCTGGCCCCACACCCTTCCTAGACTTAGCAGTGGCGCACCAGGGGAAAGTGCGCCATTACTAGTTTTAACTAGTAATGGCGCACCATATCCACGGTGCGCCACTACTAACAATTGTTTTTCATTTTTTTTCAAAACTAGTAATGGCGCATTCTTACCAGGTGCGCCATTAGTAACCCTGGTTACCAATGGCGCATTCGTAGGAGGTGCGCCATTGGTAACCTAAGAGCAGCTAGATATTTTTGACAGCCACTTACCACACTCACTTTCCCCCACTTCATTCTCTCCACCTCTACCAAGCTTGTTGGTCTCGACTGCCTCCTCCTCCTCACCTCATTTGCACCATAGATTCACCCAAATTAAGTGGTTAAATTTCATTTTTTTGATAGGCAAGTAAGGGGAAAGCTTTCTTTATGTTCTAGATCTACTTTTTTCTCCCTCCAACGTACACACTTTTTATGGCCTAGATCTACGTATGTTTGTGGTGTTGCATATGTTTGTGTTTGCAGTTACCGGTATTTGAAATGCGATAGTTGCCAATATTTTGCCGGAATGTTGATTCATTTTCGTTTCTGCGAGAATTTGGCACTATGTATTCTTTTTGTTCCTATTTTTAGGCAAAGTCATGCCAAAAAAAATTGGTTCTAAAATATCGTTTTCCTCTACCCCGCACGCGACCATGGTCCGCACGATGACCGAAGGCATCGTGAATAGGTTTTTGAGCTCCGCGAAGGCCGAGATGCTTCAAAAGAGCAAGACGGAGATAAGATGTCAGTGTCGAAGATGAAAGCTGAAGAGCCTTATGGACCCGGATTCCAGACAGGTGGGGGACCACCTGCTCGTGCGTGGTTTCATGGATGGCTATCGGTGGCAAGGTGATGAAGATGATTATGAAGTCGTCCATGGGGGGCGGGCAAGAAATAAGGAAGGGAAGCAAGACAATAGCGGTGAGGGCGGGCGAGAAGACGAAGAATATCCAGGACATGACCAAGAAGTAGATGCAGGACACAGTCATCATCTAGAAGATGCCGGACATGATGATGAGGAAGATCAAGACGAAGGGCATGATCATGAAGATGAAGATGCCGGAGCAGACAACAATGGACCATCGATGGGCTGGGTGTAGGACCCTCATATTCAAGAGCTGCTTCTCAAGCAGACGGGTAACGCAAGAGCTGCCGCGCGAGAGAAAGCCAAGCTGGATCAACTGGAGATAGACGCGGTTACTCCATTGTATGAAGGATGCAGGCCCAAGGATAGCCGCGTGAAAGTAATGCTCATGGCTCTGGAGATGAAGGTAACTGCAAAATGACCGACACATGCTTCGACGAGAACATGTCCTTCTGGTACGAATGTCTTCCCATGGGGAACAAGTGCCCGGCCAGTTTCGAGGAGGCGAAGAAAATCGTGCGTCCTCTGGATTTACCGCACATGAAATACCATGTGTGCATGAACGATTAAATCATTTATCGGGACGAGCACGCGGAGTCTACCATATGTCCAGTGTGCGGCGTCACTCGATACAAGAAGAGGAAGAAAGCTCCTCGAAAAGTGGTGTGGTACTTTCCGATCACTCCTCGTCTGCAGCGGTATTTGGCGGACCCTAAGCAAGCAGAGCTCCGGCGTTGGCACACGGATAGGGAGGAGAAGAAGTGAGAAGATGACGGAAATGATCCAGAGATAAATAAAAAAGACAAGATGTTGTGTCACCCTAAGGATGGGAGCAGTGGCAAGCGTTGAACTTCGAACACCCATAATTTGGGGACGATCCAAGGAACATCATACTGGGCGCAAGCACCGATGGAGTCAATCCGTTTGGCAGCCAAAGAAGCACACATAGCACCTGGCCTGTGTTTGTGTGGATGTACAACCTTCCCCCGTGGATGTGCATGAAGAGGAAGTACATTCACATGAGTATGCTAATTGAAGGGCCACACTGCTAAAAGAGGAATGAAATCAGTCTGTATCTGGGGCTGCTAAAAGAGGAGCTAGACACGCTGTGGAAAACGCCAACCAATACGTGGGACGCTGCAGCGAAACAATATTTCCCTATGAGAGCCACACTGCTCACGACGGTGCACGACTATCTCGGTTACGGATATGTCGCGGGGCAGGTGTTCCATGGATTTTGTGCATGCGTTAGGTACATGGATGACACAATGTCTCGCCAGCTAGATAGAGATCCCGCGTCTTCGAAAACCGTGTTCATGGGACATCGAAGGTGGCTTCGCGATGATGACGCATTTAAAAAGCGCAAGGATCTGTTCGATGGTGAAACCGAACCCCGATGACCCCCACGTACGAGGAGAGGCGATGAAATAGACGTGCTGTTGAAAAATTGGAAAGAGTGCCCACCGCCGGGAAAGAAGCGAAAGGCGCGAGAGCGGCTTCTGAAGGCAGGGAAAACCATGTCTGTTTTCTAGGACTTGCCGTACTGGAAGATCCTCCGTGTGCCTCATAGCCTTGATGCCATGCATATCACGAAGAACGTGTGTGAGAGTCTGCTTGGTACCCTGCTCAACATGCCAGAGAGGACCAAAAATGGGCCGAAAGCAAGGGCAGACTTGCACTCAATGGGCATCAGGGAGGAGCTTCACGCAAAACGCCCTAATGATGATGATGATGATGATGATGAGGCGAAGGACACGGAAATTCATCGCAAAGGCAAAAAGGCCAAGAAGATCGAATATGACTGCCCTCCCCTCGTGCTTCACTCTAAGTCAGAAGGAGATCGAGCAGTTTTTCACCTGCCTCGTAGGAGTAAAACTTCCTTACGGTTACGCGGGGAAGATAAGCAGATACCTAGACTCGTCGAAAAAGAAGTTCAGCGGGATGAAGTCTCTCGACTGTCACGTGCTGATGACGCATATACTTCTAGTTGCAATCCGTGGGATCATGGAACTGCACGTCCGTGAAACGCTATTTGGCCTATGCAACTTTTTTGACGTCATCTCTCGGAAGTCGGTTGGCGTGAGGCAACTCAGAAGGCTACAGGAAGAGATCGTGGTGATACTATGCGAGCTTGAGATGTACTTCCCGCCGCATTCTTCGACATGGTACGGGGCGAGTAATTCTTCAATATGTTGATCTCCGCATCCTCTCTAACCTAAGCTCTGCTCCCAAATCTTCATCTTCATCATATCAATTTGCATGTTTTATTCTCAGTTTTCCTCTAAATCTGAGAAGAATAGATACTACCCTAATCTCATCCAATAACTCTAGTAGCCTTTTTTCCTATTTAGAGCGAACATGGCCAACAACGATGAGGCCGGCAGTTCGGGCAAGCCATTCTGGGAGCTGTCCATGGAGATGGAGGAAGAACCTCACCGCGATGAGGACGCCGCGGAAGACACCGATCCCGACTACACAACCCCTAGTGGCGTCGGGGATGACACCACTGATGGTGCCGCCAGGGATGCCACCTCTGATGATGGCAGCGAACGTACAGATGGCAGCCAACCGAAGAGGCAACGGAAGGACCGACGCCCGAACGTGCTCGGCACCGTCAAGGAGGAATTTACTGAAGTGTCCTCCAGTGGGCATCCAACGGCGCCCAAAGAATTAGTCGGTGGGTACGCGATACAACTCGGGTGCATTCTCCGGAGCACCGTCTTGATCAACACCGAGAACCTAAGGCATCATGACCGAGGGAATTTGTGCAACCTCCTCTTTACGAAGCTGCATGAACGATACAAGTTCCCTGGTAACGTCGCAAACACACGCCTCTTAGGGAATAAAGTGAACAGTGCCGCCCTCACGAAGATGAGCACGGCCCTAGCTACTTGGAGAGCCGCGGTGAAGAGAAGGATTCTAAGAGGTGATAGTTATGAGAAGATCAAGGAGACAAATCCTTCGATCAGGGAAGCTGAGTACGTGGAGTTCAAGATCAAGTGCGAGAGCAACGCTTCTGCGGAATCAAGTCAGTGGGGAAAAGATATGCGGGACTTGAACTTAGGGGTCCACAAACTCGGTCCCGGCGGTTACAGAGTGGCGGAACCTAAATGGGACAAGGAGGACGCGGAGCATGCCGAGCAAGGCCTACCGCCCCTCTTCGATAAATACCATGAAAAGCAGACCAGGAACTATGTCAGGGCCCGGTACAAGGTGGACCTGGTAACAAAGGAGCTTACCACGGATCTGAAGGTGAAGGAGCTTGAGCGTGTTCTGGTAAGGAATACACCCCAGCGTAATTAGCTCCATATGGTTGCATTCTAATTAATGAAGCCAAATTTCTAAATGGTTCACGTTCCTTCCGCAGGAAACTAAAAGCAGTAGCGCGGGGTCTCAGAGCTCCCCGTCTGCCCCTTGGGAGACCACTTTAAATAGGGCTTTGAACATAATGAAACACAAGGATAAGTTCTATAAGCCGTCGTCAGCTGGTCATGTGGCCGGCGAAGGCTTGTCCACGAAATGGTTGGAATACTATAAGGCTGGGCGAAAGGAGAGAAAGACCAGCTCAGAAACCAGGAGCGCGAGGTTAAAGAACTCAAGGCACAAGTGGCGCGGATTCCGGAGATAGTCCAAGATTAAGTGCGAGACCAACTGGGAGAGACGATCACCGCCATTATGCCTTCCTTGCTTGAGGGGTTGTGGGGGTGGATTGCGGGCGGCCAACAGGGGCCGCCCCTGATTCCCAGCTTCACGGGCAGCAACTCACACAACGAGCCGACATCGATGTCTCCGGCGGAGGCGGCATTGCACGTGTCTTCGGTGTCGGCGCCGGTATTGGAGCTTAATGCACCCGTGTGTGGGAAGAATACGTCGGCCGGCACCTCGGCAGCAAGCGGCCCCTCCGTCATTTGCACGCCCGCCATTGGCGGTGCCTCGACATTAGCCGAGCTCGACGCCATCACGGTAACTAAGCCTCGGCCGATGACTTCATCTCCTTGCCTTTGACTGGGCATCCCTGACGCCCTACATGTTTTCGCAGGGCGCCGCCAACGTTCCATGCACTCTCCTGCACTTCGTGGACGGCGAGTTGATCGATGTCGCCAAGGCCAAAATCGTTGAACCGGGCAACCACGTGTTCCACGGTAATCCGATGCCACCCACTGTGTATAGGGTTCAACTGGTTCGGGTGCTGCGGGGCTGCGAGGATTTGTTACCTCCGTATCGACCCCCTGGGGCCGACGAAGATCATGTGATGACCCTCATCGCCTGCTTAAACTGGTCCATGCTTTCGCCGAAGAGCTAGATTCGTTTGAGGGAGGGGGACACCACCCCACAGACAACACCGCCAGTCGTGCCGGCGCCAAGCCATGGCAAGACCGCCGCAACGCTACCGCCGTCAGCTGATCCGGACATGCATATGGCACAGTATCCGGACAACGACGACGGTACATTTTCCAACGTCGATAAGTACATCAATGAACATGGGTACGGTGACGAATTGTTGGGGCATCCTTCTCAAGAACCCAAGCCTACAAAAGACGATCGCGATCCAGCTGTTACCGCGGAGAAACCCAATTGCAACAGGCGTCATTTGTTCAGTTCTCAGGAGACGCCTCCAGCTACCGCCTTCACCGAGACTCAAATCGCCGAGGTGCAAAATATTATCAGCCCCAACACACTCAAGAAGGTGGTCTTTGAGCAGATCTCGATCCCATTACAGCAGAAGATGCACAATGGACGGAAAAGAAAAATAACAAGGGTGCGAGCCAGCCGGCACCGAGTATGATCCGTGCTCAGGACGGGCCACCAATATCTAAGGGTATCTCGAGGAGGGTGCATGTGGCGGGTAGGCCGATGCTACCGACTAATCTGCTCAATGCTGCAACCGGTGCTATGCGGAGTCTGCATGACGGTGTTCTTTATATGGAGAAGCGGCGTCTCACCGATAATGATGTGACATACCCGGTTTTCGTGGCCAAGGTGCGAGAGGGAAAGGGCTTTGTCGATAGCACCATCGGGCTTATGATCTTCCAGCGGTTTGATGACATCTTCGCTATGTTTAACCTTTATCCGCTGCACTACAACTTCATTCGACTATTTTCACTTAGTATGGAGATGCAGATCATTAGAGACAAGATCCCGGACATCGTGATAGTCGACCCCTTCTACATGCGTGCTAAGATCTTGGGTAGTGCTGGGGACCGGCAAGTCGCGAGTTCATACCTCGAAGGCGTCATTCTGGCGAACGCAGATAAGGATAACTTCCTCGTGCCTTACTTTTCCGAGTAAGTCATCCCCTCACCACCCCGTAACATATGATTTCTTAGATTTCGATCGTTCTTTTTTTCTAACATTCCGTGTTTTGTGCAGTGACACACATTGCACACTCATCCTCTTAAGCCCGAAATATTCCATGGCCACGTATTTCGACTCGAACCGTCAGTCAAAGAAAGACTACACAAATATCAAGAAAGTTCTTGATGATGCCCTCCTCGGCTACGCCAAATCTGGAGGCACCTTCAGGAGGCCAATTTGTAGGTACGGCAAGCACGTGTTCACCCACGTAACGATGTTCCCCTGCGTCAAGCAGCCACCTAGTAGTCAGAAGGATGCCTACTACGCCCTCCATCACATGCAGGCGATCGTACGGGACCAGCATCACCGTATGCTACCAAATTATCTCAAAGAATGGGTCGCACGCTTGTCAGCAATCCAGGACGAGGACATCAGACAAGAATTCTTTCGCTAGATCGGGGCAGTTCTACCTCAACTGTCAACCGTCCAACAGTGAAATAGACACAACCCTACAAATGCGGGCTGACAACGACCACACATTCATGACCATCACGAAAGACGGCGGCTTCATCCACGCTCCGGTCCCTGAGTCGAGTCGAAAGTATTGATGCTATGTAGTTCTGAAATATCGATTAGCTCATGTTGTAATTAAACTTTAATGAACTTGTATGTCTCTTTAGTTGGACAGTCGTTCAACTTATATGTAATCAATGCTATTTACCGGTCCCTGAGTTGAGTCGAAAGTATTGATGCTATGTAGTTCTGAAATATCGTTTAGCTCATGTTCTAATTAAACTTTAATGAACTTGTATGTCTCTTTAGTTGGACAGTCGTTCAACTTATATGTAATCGATGCTATTTATTAGTAGGACCATGAATCGTGCTATTAATATGTTGCTTTTCTCTTCCGATCCTTTTGTTGCATACTTATATATTGCTTATATATTATCTGTGAATTGCTACTGACGTTTTGTTTGTCTAGTGCATAGAGATGTCATCGTATGTCGTGTACAAGGGTGAGGTTCCCGGAGTCTACGACGACTGGGAGGAGTATCGGAGACAGGTTCACCGTTTCAGCGGTAACAGTTACAAAGGGTACACCACTAGGGCGGAGGCGGAAGCTAGATACGTGCGCTATCTAGCGGGAGAGAGGGGGTAGCGGAGGAGGAACCGGATGAAGATCAGTTTCATCGCGATGATGCTCATCGTGACCGCAACCCTCTTATATGTCATGGTAGTTTAGATATCGACTTGTAATGTGAAGACAAACTCGCTACTCGCGGTCTCGAGACTTGTAATGTTCTAACTTTGTTCGGTATTTTGAATTCGGAGACTAATATGATGAATTATATTCGGAGAACAATCTTCTATTGTATTCGATAAATCTACTGTTTATATGTAGTGTTGTTTATATTCTGTGCTGTAATGTATTTTGTAACCTGTGAAAATATCAGAAAAGGAAAAAAAATCCTAATATTCATAGTAGTGGCACACCAAATTGCACTTTAGTGGCGCACATGAATAAACACACCAGTGGCGCATTATCTAAAAGTGCGCCATTAGTGTCTGGGATAGTAATGGCGCACCAGGTGGTGCGCCACTGTTATGTAGATTAACAGTGGCACACGAGGCGTGCGCCATTACTATTTATTAGTAATGGCGTGATAATAGTGGCGCACCTATAGTGCGCCATTAATAGCCAAAATAGGTGCGCCACTAACAGCCTTTTTTCTAGTAGTGCTTGGTACCCTTATAAGCTTGGTGGTGCCTCGGAGGTCAATCATTGTGGTGTAAAGCTCCGGGCAAGCGTCGGGGTCTCCAATTAAGTTGTGGAGATTGCCCTGAGCATTTGTGGTCACCTCGAAGCCATATGCCATTGTGGTGAAGCTGCGTGGTGTTCTTGGGAGCCTCCAATTAAGTTGTGGAGATTGCCCCAACCTTGTTTGTACGGGTTCGGTGACCGCCCTCATGGGTCCCTTAGTGTAATTACGGCATCTTGCATTGTGCGAGGGCGTGAGGAGATTACAGTGGCCTTAGTGGCATCTTGGGGAGCATTGTGCCTCCACACCGCTCCAAACGGAGATTAGCATCCGCAAGGGTGTGAACTTCAGATACATCATTGTCTTTGCGCGGCTCGGTTATCTCTTACCCGAACCCTTGATTTATGCACTTTACTTTGTGATAGCCATATTGTTTCTTGTGATATATCTTGCTATCACTTAGTTGTTTAATCTTGCTTAGCATAAGTTGTTGGTGCACATAGGTGAGCCTAGTTGTTTTAGGTTTTCTGCTTGACTAATTAACCGTAAGTTTTATTCCGTATTTCTTCAAGCCTAAACCGTAATTATTTTAAAGCGCCTATTCACCCCCCTCTAGGCGACATCCATGTCCTTTCAACAGTCTATTCTCGTGAGTTCTGTATCCAGAAGAGGACACATCGGGGTTATGTTTGACTCGTAAGTAGGTGTTCAGGATCACTCACTTGATCATCATTAGTTCACATTCATTTATGCATAGATCATCCCCCCTTTTATTCTTGTACTCGTAAGTTAGCCACTCAAATAAATGCTTAGACACTTGTTGCAGCCTCACCACTTAACCATACTTCACCCATTAAAATTTGCTAGTCTTTATACCTTTGGAAATGAGATTGCTGGGTTTGTGTGGCTCACAAATTACCACAACAACATTTACAGGTACAGGTAAAGCGATATTTTACGTGAGCGCGATGATTGTGCTATTTGGAAAATCTAGGATGGGTTCCAGGCCAGCATCCTGGGATAGGAAGAATGGACTTCGTTCTTTTATTGTTTGTTTCTGTCCGTAGTCGGACCCTGCTCTTCTACATGATGTTTGAATGTATTGTTGTATATAGATGTTCATGTTGTAGCTTGTGGCTAGTGTAAGCCAATTCCATATACTCACCTCTTCTGTATATGTACTTGTAACGATATGCATTCTTCCAAAACGATTAAATGCACTTATATCCCTGATGAGGCCCTCGAGCCAAAATAAGGATATGATCACATCTTGCGCGTCACAAGTTGGTATCAGAGCAGTACCGACCTAGGAGCCCCCTTGCTTGATCAAACTTGGCCGAGTCATGTATGGTGAAAAACTACTTTGCGTCTAGTTATATATCGGAGAGTAGGATTCTTTTTACTCCTCTTCCCTACTCTCATGAGGTTTACGACTTAGGAATTTTAATTCTTCTCCTCTTCTCACTCAATTTTTTTCTAGGATCACGCGGGTATTTTTAAACCTCTACGATATCATTGTGATCGTGATTTTTTTCTTGGTGCCTCCTGTTATCGAGGAGTTAAGCTCCAGGGGATTCTTGTCACACTCATTATCGTTCTATTTCCTTAGCATCTGAGGACGGATGATGTTCAAAATTGCTTCAATACTAGTAGTGGCGGCAGGAGTCCGACATCCCGAGTACTGGTGGAGAGCATCCGGATGTACTGCCATACTTGGTATCGTTATGATTATGAGGGTGTGAGGTAGATGAGTTTCCGTGGTCTCTAGTTATTTGTTGACGAATGTGACACACTGGACGTGTAGTGTTATTGCTAGCAGTTGAGTGATGGATTTTACTCCTTGTATTTGTGGACCCGATTGCACAACCAGAAAATTTCTGGAGTTCTTAGGTGGGAATTCAAGTAGTTACCTAGGGTTATCTTCCAACAGATCCATGATGTGAGGTTGGGGTTCGACATCTAGTGGTTTCGTTTGTTCAGGGTCTTCTTAGTGCGGTTCTCGTTGTGTCTAAAAGAATCCTTGTATATTGCTACGACTTTGGGACACTTCGTTTGTCGTGTGCACTGCCTTGTATATGATGGCTAGTGTAAGATAGAGCCCGTGTGAACCTTACCACGAAAATATCAAGAAAAATATTTGTCATGAATTTGTTTCCAGCTTGTTTTGTAAGCCTCTTCCTTTGTTTTCTTGGAGTATGGTAATTCGAGTTGCTTCGATGTCATGTGGTGATCTCATATCTTTTTGAAGTGGTGTTCTTATATTTCTACGAGAGTGCTAATTCTTTTTCTCAATCAAGTTGTCTTATCAATTCTTTCAAACCAGAGTCGTCATGGCAATTCTTTTCCAACCAGGGTGCTTCTCTTTAAGTTAACTAAATCGTCTCAAATATTTGCAAGATCAAGCTGTAATTTTTTCCAGAATTTGTCTGATATGTCCCAAGTTGTCTTTGTTTTTCCCCGCCCTCCCTCCCTTGTCTTCAATGATTTAATTATCATCCAAATGTCTTTCTTTCATTGTTGCTTCTTTTATTTTTTTTATTTTCTTTTGTATATATTGATTCCTTGTGAAGCTTCTCACGAGTTCGAGTTCATCATTCTTCATTCTTGTTTTCTTCTCCGGTGGATTAAATTCTAGATTTTGGTGTTCGTCATATCAATTTCATTCATTCAATGCTCCCAATGTTGGATATTCTTATCCATGCCTCTTGTGTTTATTCAACTCTCTCATTTCTATCCGGAGTGCTAAAGATATCTCAGAAATTTCTTGTTTTTAATCCTTTCAGTTTTTTTCAAGGATCTCATCTCATCAAGTTCTTCAATTTTAGCGGTGCAATCTCTCTTCCTAAGCAACTGTTTGAATGGTGGGTTCTTTTGAGTGGGCTCATAACCCACAGGCTTTTCCCAGGATCTTACCTGGCTTTTCGAATCTTTTCCGGAGATCTCAAACTCTTTTAAAGTGTGACATAAGGATGAATTCCGTCAGTCACATTCCTTCTTCAAGATCGATCTGAATTATTTCCATTGTTGGCTCAACTATTCTTATTCTTTATTCCAGAGTGTCTCAGTAATATTTGGTGGTGTTTCTCACCTTCGTTATCATCTTGGAAGACCCAAGAAGTGTTTCTCTTAAATATTTGTCCATTCTTTTGAAAAATTGTCATCCCAGATTCATGTTATCTTCTCAATTGTTTTCAATCATGAGTAATTTATTCCATATCTATCCAGTGCATTTAAGAGTTGTTTTTTCTCGATCCTACGAAGGCCATCATTTCACAAGGTTTCTTCGTTCTCAGCTTTTAGCTTTCATTCTCAATTCTTTTTAATTGTTGTCTCTTTGTTCGTCTCTCAATTATTTTGGTGCCTCATTCAAGTTTTCTATTAGGCGGGTCATAGTCTCTTCGTTCTCATGTATCTCCATTCATTCTTGGTATCCTCATTCATTTGTATTATCCTCTTTCATTCCTAATTCTTACTGGTGTTTCTTCCAAGAGTTCTTCAAGTTTATGCTCTATCTCTCTCTCCAATCTTTTCAAGAATAATAAGTGGTATGCTAAATCCGTTGCTTGTCATCAATTTAACTTGATGAAGGATAAGCATAACATAATTCTTATTCTTGTTCCCTTGTGGGTATTCCAATTCTTCTCCCGGAGTTGTTCATGTTGTCAAATTCTCAATTCTAATTCTTAATCCAAGTTTTCTCATGGATCGGTCCGTGAATAAGATTCACCTAAACCTTTGCAAGGTCATAATCTTATTCTTCTCAAGCTTCATTTATATTCATCATTTTTTGTATACAGAGGTTCTTCATGGTGGTTCGTTAAGGAGGTATTTCTCCCCCGAAGTGTTATTCAAGATTTTGTTTGGAGAACCTCAACTATTCCTTCTCTTGCATTTCTAAGTTCAATTCTTCCTCCATTATCGTTTAAGGTGGTGTTATAGTATTCTTGACTCACAAAGACTCTTGAAGGGAATTTGTTTCAAGAATGAGATATTTAAACCCACCAATTCTTTGATCATGATACATTTTTAACCCATCTTTCTTGCATTGAGATATCTTGATTTGGATTGAACCTAAAGCCTTTCCTAAGGATTGTGGCTACTATGGTCATTATATTTGATCCAAGTTCTCAATGTATCCTCTTGGTGAAAGAAGTTTGCCTCTCTTGTTGCTCCCAAGCAATCACCGTCTCTGTTAGTGGCTCATTGTCACCTCGCAATTTTGATATAGTTTCCATAAGTCCACTACAAGCTTGATCTTTTCGTTGTTGATTTTGTGATAACTCCGTTCAATTCTATTCGTAAGGGTGTTCTTCAAATTCAATTGTGGTGTAAGTGATCATTTTCTTCTCCATTCTCTTCTTCTTGCAGATCTAGTTTATATTCTTTTGTTCTAGAGGCTTTGTGATGTTGCTCTCTTTCATCCATTATCTCGTCTTATCTAGATCATGTTCTTCCTTGTGCTTATCCATTTAACCAAGTGTTGTGTTCTCTTTTCAAGATATTCCATCTTATAAAGTTTTGCCTCTATTTCATATCGAAGTGACGCCAAAATTTCTTTTGAATTCTCGCTTGTTCTTCATATCATTCTTCAACTCTTTGCAACCTTGAAGATTCATTGGTTTCACTCATTTGTCAAAGAAGCAACTAAGTTTTACCTATTGCTCTCCCTCTTCCTCTTCCCATTTTCATCCTTAGATCTAGGGGCGGGATCTATTGTTAGTGTAGGAGAGTTGTAACAGCCCGGAACCAACGA
This sequence comes from Hordeum vulgare subsp. vulgare, assembly GCF_904849725.1. NCBI lineage: Eukaryota > Viridiplantae > Streptophyta > Magnoliopsida > Poales > Poaceae > Hordeum > Hordeum vulgare. Next base: position 344,194,727 of record NC_058524.1, on the reverse strand, counting down.
TCCAGAAGACTCCCCTTTTATTCCATTGTCGTCATGTGATTTATTTAATTGTCGCATTCATCACCACATCATTCCCATCATCTGCATTACATCGGCACTCTGTGTCCACCATATTTTCAAACTTGCATCTGTTCTTAGTCGTCGGTTCCCTCTGTTTTTGTCATTAACTGTTTCGAGACCAACCACACACGCATGCGCCCGTGACATCATTAAAAAATATTTGTTTTAACAGTGCATATAAAATTGTCTCGGATTGGGTCGAAACTTGTTGTGCGGTCTTAATAGTGGGTAGGAAGACCGGCTGCCAAATTCTGTCGCAATCGGAGTTCGTTTGATAACCGAGCGGTCGACCGTAGCGGCACCGTCATCGGTTTATTTGTTGGACATTTTTTTTCAATTTTCTAAACTCTGTGCCAGGCAGAAAACCTCCCTCTCTTCTTGGCCCAACCCCCTCTACATAGCCCACCATAGGTCAGCCAACCCACCTCTCCGATCGAACCGTCTAATCGCGATCGGAGTGTCAAGAAACCCCTAAAAGCCCCTAACCCTAGCACCCCTCCTATAAATAGATGTCCCCTAGTATCTTTTTGGACGTATCTAGCAATCCGGAACCTTCCGACCTCACAACCGCCACCCTCCTCCCTCGTATTCAGCATCGAGTAACCCACCACCGCCACTTAGCGGCCGGCCAGCCAGCCATCGCCATCGCGAACCGCCCTCCAACCAACCCGGGAGTGCCACACGTCCCTTAGGAGCCCCCAGCCATGCGGACCGCCGAAGCCAATCGTGCAGCCCGCCCAGGCCTAAACAGGGCTGAGTGCGCCCGCAAATGTCTGTTGCTCATCTCGGGTGAAATCATGCCTCCCCACACGCGAGCACCTCCCTCTGGCGAGCCCCTCGCCGTCGCCAAGCCGCCGCGTGACTGCGCGCTGGAGCCGCCGGACCTCCATCGTCGACAAGACTGGCTTGGTCGCCCCGTCATCCACTGTAGGACATCGGCACCACACCATGGTCGCAGCTCGTCAACATCCATCGCATCGGTCGTCTACACTCTCACTCCAGCCGGATCCGGGATCCTCGCCGCCAGATCTGCCCGTTCACGGCTGCCCCGTGCAGTTCTAGCGCCGCCAGACCTCGTCGTCGCCTCCATGCCCGCCGGCCGCCGCGTTGACTACGCCATCGTGACCCCTGCATCGAGCTGAGGGAGACGCGCCTCCGCTCGCATGCACATGCACCCACGTGGGCCAGCCGTAGCCCGAGGCCCAGCTGCGCCTCTTGGCCGGCCCAGCGCTGCGCGCGAGCTCCCCCACGCCACAGCCTCGACTGCCTCCCGCACCCTATGGGCCTCGACCCGACCCCAACCTGGACCAGCAACCGCCTCGCCCCAGCTGGCCAAAAAGGCCCATGGTGAGCACCCATTTGCCTAAACCCTCGTCGTGAGCGTGTTATAGTATGTGACGCCCCTGTTAAACTGTTGGACCGTACAGAGATTCAGCCCACTCATGTTTTTTTGTTGTCTAAGAATTTTGCGAATTATTCACAGATAACATATTTGCATAAAAATGCCATATCTTCATCCATTTAGTAATGCATGAACCGTGCCTCGAATTGGAACAACTTATACATGTAAAATGTCCAGAGTTTTCTATAGTTTTATAATTTGCAACTTTCATGTATGTTAAAAATATTTAAACGTGTCATTTGCATTGTTTTGCGTGATGCCATATTAAAATGAATTAAATTCGTAGCAAATTAACCGTGCATGGGATTTAAAAACTTCATACGTGAAAAATGCTTATAATTATGTGTAATTTCACAATATCCAATTTTCAACCATGATAAAAATGTTTAAACTTGCTGTTTAATTAAATTTGCGTAGACGGCATGGTATAATAATACAATTCATAACTAATTAACCTTAGCTCCAATTAAAATGATTGATATATGGAACTTGGCTAGAAAAATGTGTAGAACAACATGGTTTCATTTATTTTCCCCTTTAACAACTCTAAAATTCTGTATAAGCAAAAGTGAACCGAACATAATTTGCATATGCGGAATTTCCAGAATTGTTATTCGTTGGTCCGGCCTTATTTAAACTTGTGTAGAATATCATGTAGCTTCATATTATCTTGTTGCATCCATGATTAACATGTTGTGGCTGTCTTTTGCCTACATTTCACATTCTTGGCATATACTCTTGTGATGATCATATCTTTTAGACCGTTGCTCCGTTTCCAAAGATCTATATGTGTAAACCAACTAGAATGACATGTAGAATCACATGCTCCATTTTATTTTGCTGTTTAATAAATATAAAATATGTTTAGATCAAATCTGGACAGATTTCGAAATTAACATATGGGGTCATTCCGAGATGCTACATGTTGTTTGCAACCTAATTTAAAATGCGTAGATAGTGTAGTTATTTATGATTCACCTCCTGCCATGTTTAACAACATTTAATATTGTCGTGTTCCTAAATGGGAGTGAATTAAGTAATTAAATGTGGACTTCGTCAATATGCAACTCGTTTCATATTGAGCTTCATTTAATTTGTAGTAATAGATTGTTGTGCTTTGTCCTGCCATCCATAATAAAACCGGACGTTCATCTTATGTGTTTGTGCATCTTGTCATGAATATGTGTGGTCTTATCGTGTGTTGATTGTTGTTCCGGATTGTTTCTTCTTGACAGAGTTCCCTTCGACTACGTTGGTTCGTCTGCTTCACAGATTTGTTCTTCTTTCAAGAGGGATCATAGGCAAGATGACCATTTCCCTAGATACCATTACTATCATTCCTAGGCTAGTTGTATGGTTTCTTCACTGTGTCTCACTACCTACTACCTGTTTAATAAGCCTCCCAACATTGCCATGAAAAGCCTCTAACCTTTTCCATACCCCGGCAAACCACTATTTGGCTATGTTACAACTTGCTCAACCTTCTTATAACGTTGCTAGTTGTAGGTGTCGTTGCTTCCCATGTGAAAGCATGGGTTCCTTGTTATATCACCATGCAATTTATATTTAATTTAATACACCTATATACTTGGTAAAAGGTGGAAGGATTGACCTTCTAGCCTGGTGTTTTGTTCCACCTTTGTCGCCTTAGTTTCGGCTACCAGTGTTAAGTTCCATGTTGAGGGCTCCTAACATGCTTGGGGTTGTTATGGGGACCCCCTAGGTTTTCGTTTTGTGATAAAACTCTACTGGCAAGGCCCAACATTGGTACTACATTTGCCTAATAACTAATTAAAAGCATAGGGACCCACCAGCGCTCGCGGATAATTAATCAACCCCCAGGCCAGTGCTCCGCATGAGTGTTGGTCCAAACTTAGCGATGTCCAGCGGCCCCTGGCCACACGGGGTCTCAACCAACTCGACGTCTTACTCATCCGGTGTGCCTTGAGAACGAGATACGTGGCTCCCGTCGGGATTGTCGGCACGTCGGACGACCTTGCTGGATTTGTTTTACCTTTCTCAAACGTCTTGTGTGAGGGATTCCGAGGATACATTGGGCTATCTCGAGGTAGAGTCTTTCCACCAGGAATCCAAGGAGATCACGGATTTTCCATGGTTGAGGTTATTCCGATGCAGCATGTGGTAGTTTGTGATGGACTAGTTGGAGCACCCCTGCATGGTTAAAACTTTCAGAAAGCCGTGCCCGTGGTTATGTGGCAAACTTGGAAACTTTGTTTATCATCTGGTTCTAGATAACTTGAAGTAAACTTAATTAAAACTTTCTAACTGTGTGCATAACCGTGACTATCTCTTCTCATGTGTTTTGTATCTGGAAGAGGACACAGTGGGGTTATGTTTGACTCGTGAGTAGGTGTTCAGGATCATTCATTTGATCATCATTAGTTCACGTCCATTTATGCGTAGGTCTTCCCCCTTTTATTCTTGTACTCGTAAGTTAGCCACTCAAATAAATGCTTACTCACTTGCTACAACCTCACCACTTAACCATACCTCGCCCATTAATCTTTGCTAGTGTTGGTACCTTTGGAAATGAAATTGCTTACTCCTTGTGGCTCACATATTAGTACAACAACAGATGCAGGTACAGGTAAAGCGATACTTTGACGTGAGCGCGATGATTGTGATATTTGGAGTTTCTTCTTCTTCATCGATCTAGCATGGGTTCCATGCAGGCAGCCTGAGATAGAAAGGATGGATCTCATTCTTTCATCGTTTGTTTTTTTCCTTAGTCGGACCCTGCTCTTCTACATGATACTTGAATGTATTGTTGTATTGAGATGTTCATGTTGTAGCTTGTGGCGAATGTAAGCCAATTCCATATACTCACCTCTTATGTACATGTACTTGTAACGATATCCATTCTTGCAAAACGACAAGATGTGCTTCCATCCATGACGAGGCCCTAGAGCCAAAATAAGGATAGGATCCCATATTGGGTGTTACAAGGATCTTCATAGCTCAAATTTGAATTTGAATTTGAACACTACAAAAAGGTTTGGAGGAAAAATGTCTAGGATATATTTCTGCATCTAACATGATTTTACAAACAATTAGGCATTCGAATCATTAAATTTGGAGTTCATTTGGAATTTCTAAGAATATTTGCCTCTATATAAAAAGAAGAAGGAAAATAAATTTACCAAAAGGCCAAATCGATGCACCGGGCACCGGTTAGCAACTGGGCCGGCCGAGCAGCTTAGCTGCGTGAGCAGGGTGCTCGACGAAGGCGTATTCTGTTGAATACGTTTTCTCTGTCCGAAGACGGGTCCCGTGGAGGCCGCGCACTTACCGACTCGGCCCGTCCCTCGGGTCGCTTACACATGGGCCCCTCCGGACTCCTTGTCTATCTCCTGTCTCCTTCTTCCTCGTGACAGGAGACAGAGGGGGCGCCATCCTCCATAGTTCCGGTCGCTCAGGTGCACCAAGCATCGAGTAGGTGCTCCAAGCGGATGCCCCACTCGAGGCGGTGCTTGGGGGTGGTCGCGTTGGGTGCAGGAACTATTGGTATCGAGAGGTTCATCGAGAGGGCGAACGAAGTCGGTGGGCGTCGTGGGGAGAGTGGCGCGGACACGACGAAGGAAAAATTATGGAAGGAAGGAGATCCCTCGGGGTCTTGGACCTGCTCTCCAACATCTAATCGGCGAGGGAGACCGTGGAGACACACACATGCTCGTGGCCATGGCAGCGGCCATTGTTGGAAATATGCCCTAGATGCAATAACAAAATAGTTATTATTATATTTCTTCTTTCAAGATAATAGTTTATTATCCATGCTATAATTGTATTGAATGGAAACATAAATGCATGTGTGGTTATATAGACAAAACAATGTCTTTAGTGAGTCTCTAGTTGACTAGCCGGTTGGTCAAGGATGGTTAAGGTTTCCTAGCCATAGGCATGTGTTGTCACTTGATGACGGGATGACATCATTAGGAGAATGATGTGATGGACAAGACCCAAACTATAAACGTAGCATATGATCGTGTCATTTTGTTGCTATTGTTTTCTTCATGTTAAGTATTCATTCCTATGACCATGAGATCATGTAACTCACTGACACCAGAGGAATGGCTTGTGTGTCTCAAACGTTGCAACATTACTGGGTGACTATAAAGGTACTCTACAGGAATCTCCGAAGGTGTCCGTTGAGTTAGCATGGATCCAAACTGGGATTTGTCACTCCGTCTGACGGAGAGGTATCTCGGGGCCCACTCGGTAATACAACATCACAAACAAGCCTTGCAAGCAATGTGACTAAAGAGTTAGTTACGGGATATTGTATTACGGAACGAGTAAAGAGACTTGCCGGTAATGAGATTGAAATAGGTATGGAGATGCCGACGATCGAATCTCGGCGAGTAACATACCGAAGGACAAAGGGAATGATATACGGGATTGTGTGTGTCCTTGACATAGAGATTCAACCGATAAGATCTTCAGAGAATATGTAGGATCCGATATGGACGTCCAGGTCCCGCTATAAAATATTGGCCAGAGAGTGTCTCGGTCATGTGTAGATAGTTCTCGAACCCACATGGTGTGCACACTTAAGGTTTTGTACCGTCTTCGGTATAGTTGAATTATTGATGTTGGTAAACGAATGTTGTCAGGAGTCCCGAATGAGATCCCGGACGTCACGAGTGTCTGTGAAATGGTCCGGAAATGAGGATTGATATATAGGATTGTTGCATTTGGCTAACGGAAAGATTTCGGGCATTACCGGTAAAGTACCGGGAGTGACGAATGGGTTCTGGGATTTTACCGGGAGGGGCCACCCACCCAGGAGAGAACCTAATAGGCCCAGGGTCGGTGCACCAGCCCTTAGTGGGCTGGTTAGGCCAGCCCAATAGGGTTATTTCGGCTAGTGCAAAAATAAAGGAAAGGAAAAAAAAAGAGGAGGTGGGCAAGAAGGAAAAGACGCCTCCACCAAACCGAATTGGAGGAGGAGACCTTCCTCCTTGGCTCGGCCCTGCTGGAGCAGCTCCAGCATCATCACCACCACGCCATTGTGCTGCCGGAGAATTCAGCTACCTCTTTGTCTCTCTTGCTAGATCAAGAAGGCAAAGATCGTCATCGAGCTGTACGTGTGCTGAACGCGGAGGTGCCGTCCGTTCGGTGCTAGATCGGGACGGATCGTGGGGCGGCTGCGATTTGGATCGCGAAGACGTTCCACTACATCAACTTCGTTTCTTAACGATTCCCTCTTAGCGATCTACATGGGTATGTAGATCCGATCTCCCTCTCGTAGATGATCATCACCATGATAGGTCTTCGTGTGCGTAGGAATTTTTTTGTGTCCCATGCAACGTTCCCCAACAGTGGCATCATGAGCTAGGTTCACGCGTAGATGATATCCTGAGTAGAATACAAAAGAGTTTGTGGGCTTTGATGTTCAATTTTCTGTCCTCCTTAGTCTTTTCTTGACTCAGCGGTATTGTTGGATTGAAGCGGCCCGGACCAACCTTACTTGTACGCTTACGAGAGACCGGTTTCATTGTCTGACATGCAACTTGTTGCATAAAGATGACTAGCGGGTGTCTATTTGTTCAACTTTAGTTGAATCGGATTTGACTGAGGCGGTCTGTGGAGAAGGTTAAATAGCAATTTTCATATCACCATTATTGCTTTGCGTAAGTAAGATGCGGTCATACTAGATACCCATAGCAGCCACCTAAAACATGCAACAACAAATTAGAGAACGTCTAACTTGTTTTTGCAGGGTATGCATGTGATGTGATATGGCCAAAGACATGATATGATATATTGGATATATGAGATGATCATGTTGTAATAGTTAAATATCGACTTGCACATCGATGCTATGGCAACCGACATGAGCCATAGGGTTATCTTTAAACTAACATTTGTGCTTGCAGATGCGTTTACTGTATTTCTATGTAGTAGCTTTGGTAGTAATAGCATATATAGCACGACAACCTCGATGGCGGCACAATTATGGAGATCATGGTGTGGCGCCGGTGACGATGAAGATCATGCCGGTTCTTTGGTGATGGAGATCAAGAAGCACAAGATAATGGCCATATCATATCACTTATGATTTGCATGTGATGTTAATCCTTTAATGCACCTTATCTTGCTTAGAACGATGGTAGCATTATAAGGTGATCCCTCACTAAAATTTCAAGATAAAATTGTGTTCTCCCCGACCGTGCACCTTTGCGACAGTTTGTCGTTTCGAGACACCACGTGATGACCGGGTGTGATAGACACAACGTTCACATACAACGGGTGCAAAACAGTTGCACATGAGGAACACTCGAGTTAAACTTGACGAGCCTAGCATGTACAGACATGGCCTCGGAACACAAGAGACCAAAAGTTCGAGCATGAATCATATAGTTGATATGATCAACGTGGATATGTTCACCACAGAAACTATACTCAACTCACATGATGATCGGACTTGAGTTAGTGAATTTGGATCATGCAACACTCGAATGACTAGACGGATGTCTATTTGAGTGGGAGTTTATTAGTAATATGATTAGCTAAACTCAATTGGCTTGAACATAGTCTAAGTAATCTATGCAAAGTTTATGTTGTAGATCAATGGCTCGCGCAGTAGCAACCATGAATTTCAATACGTTCCTAGAGAAAGCTAAGATGAAAGATGATGGTAGCAACTTTGTTGACTAGGCTCGAAATCTGAGGCTTATCCTCCAAGTTGGCCAAAAGAAATATGTGCTTGATGCTGCGCTAGGTGATGCACCACCCACTACGGCACACCAAGATGTTTTGAACGCTTGGCACGCACGTAAGGATGACTACTCACTAGTCTATGTGAAGTTATGTATGGCTTAGAACCGGGACTTCAAAGACGTTTTGAACATCATTGAGCATATGAGATGTTCCAAAACTTGAAGTTCATCTTTGAGAAGAATGCCCGGATCGAGAGGTATGAGACCTCCGATAAGTTCTATGCTTGCAAAATGGAGGAGAATTCGTCTGTCAGTGAACATGTGCTGAGAATGTCTGGGTACTCTAACCGTCTAGCTGAGCTGGGGATTGAACTCCCGCAAGAAGCTATCATTGGCAGAATTCTTCAGTCACTGACACCTAGCTACAAGAGCTTCGTGTTGAACTATAACATGCAAGGGATGAATAAGTCACCCGGCGAGTTATTTGCGATGCTGAAAGTTGCTGAGTCAGAAATCCAGAAAGAACATCAAGTGTTGATGGTCAATAAGATCACTAGTTTCAAGTGGGAGACTGTTGGAAATATGCCTTAGATGCAATAATAAAATAGTTATTATTATATTTCTTGTTTCAAGTTAATCGTTTATTATCCATGTTGTAATTGTATTGAATGGAAACATAAATGCATGTGTGGATATATAGACAAAACAATGTCCCTAGTGAGTCTCTAGTTGACTAGCATGTTGGTCAAGGATGGTTAAGGTTTCCTAGCCATAGACAAGTGTTGTCACTTGATGATGGGATCACATCATTAGGAGAATGATGTGATGGACAAGAACCAAACTATGAACGTAGCATATGACTGTGTCAGTTTATTGCTACTGTTTTCTACATGTCAAAGTATCTATTCCTATGACCATGAGATCATGCAACTCCCGAACACCGGAGGAATAACTTGTGTGTATCAAACGTCACAACATAACTGGGTGACTATAACGGTGCTCTACAGGTATCTCTGAAGGTGTCTGCTGGGTTTGCATGGATCAAGACGGGGATTTGTAACTCCGTGTGACGGAGAGGTATCTCGGGGCCCACTCGGTAATACAACATCCCAAACAAGCCTTGCAAGCAATGTGACTAAAGAGTTAGTAACGGGATCTTGTATTACGGAACAATTAAAGAGACTTGCCGGTAACGAGATTGAAATAGGTATGGAGTTGCCGATGATCGAATCTCACGTGAGTAACGTACCGAAGGACAAAGGGAATGATATACGGGATTGTGTGAATCCTTGACATAGAGGTTCAACCGATAAGATCTTCGTAGAATATGTAGGATCCAATATGGGCATCCAGGTCCCACTATAAAATATTGGCCAGAGAGTGTCTCGGTCATGTCTACATAGTGCTCGAACCCATAGGGTCTGCACACTTAAGGTTCGGTGATGTTTTCAGTATAGTTGAATTATTGATGTTAGTAACCGAATGTTGTTCAGAATCCCGGATGAGATCCCGAACGTCAGGAGTGTCTCCGAAATGGTCCCGAAACGAAGATTGATATATAGGCTTGTTGCATTTGGCTTCCAGAAAGATTTTGGGCATTACCGGTAAAGTACCGGGAGTGACGAATGGGTTCCCGGGTTTTACCGGGATGGGCCACCCACCTGGGAGAGAACCTAATAGGCCTATGGGTGGCGCACCAACCCTTAATGGGATGGTGAGGCTAGCCTAATAGGGCTAGTTCGGCTAGAGAAAAATAAACTAAAGGAAAGAAAAAATAAAGAGAGGAGGTGGGCGAGAAGGAAATGACTCCTCCACCAAACCGAATTGGAGGAGGAGACCTTCCTCCTTGGCTCGGCCGACCCCTCCTACTTGGAGTAGGAGGCAAGGCAGACACCCCTTGGTTCCTCCTATATATAGTGGAGGTTTGAGAGGGTTTTTGCACCTCAAGACTTTGTGCAAACCTCTTTCCCTCCACTACTTCGTGACACATCATAGCTAGATCGGTACGACACGGCGAAGCTCTGCTAGAGAAACTCCACCATCGTCACCGCCACCCTGTCGTGCCGCCGAAGAATTCAGCTACCTCCCCGTCTCTGTTGCTGGATCAAGAAGGCGGAGATTGTCATCGAGTTGTACGTGTGCTAAACGCGAGGTGCCATCCGTTCGGTGCTATATCAGGACGGATCATGGGACGAGGGCGGTTTGGATCGCGAAGACGTTCCACTACATCAACCGCGTTTCTTAACGCTCCCTTCTTAGCGGTCTACAAGGGCATGTAGATCCGATATCCCTCTCGTAGATGATCATCACCGTGATAGGTCTTCGTGTGCATCAGAATTTTTTTGTTTCCCATGCAACATTCCCCAACAGCCATGCCGGTTGTTGGGGCGGATGGAGGGCTTGGGAGGATACATGGGCTGGTCTCGGGGTTCAAGGGAGGGAGAGAGAGAGCGAGAGGGGTCAAGTGGGGTTCCCAGGAACGGGATTTTAGGTGGGGGCGATCAGAGGGAGCTCTGGCCCACCTTGGATGTTCTCTAGCGCGGAGAGAAGGCATGCCAGAGCAGTGTTGGAGGCTTCTTGGCGCTGGGGGGAGGCGTGGGAGGTCGAGTGGGGATTCTTGGCGTGCATGGATGCCCTACCATGGTCAGACAAGAGAGAACCAACGAGGCCAAGTGGCAGAATACTGTTGTTCCAAGTCAACATCACAATCACCATGCTACAATGTGTCCAGAGCATCCTTTTGGTCGACAAAAGGTATCTAGCATGCAAGGCGCGCGTAGTAAAGGTATTTGTTGAAGTTTGGGAGGAGTAGGACTAATGCTGATGGGTTTTCATAGAGGATAAGTTTGTAGCAACAACTTGCGGCTTAGCTAAAAGTTTTTATTAGTGGGAATTTGGGAGAAGACCTTGTCTAGTGGTCATACGCATGGAAGGAGTACATATACACCAAGTTCTAGATCAGGGAGATAAGAGTGTAAGGTACTTGTAGTTCAAAGATGCATTTGCGACCAAAATCTAGGTTTATATGAACTACTCATATTTTCCATATGATCCTACCATATTTGGGCGTATATTGATGCATTAGCATGCAAAAGAAGTTGTGGCAGAGTTTGGGGGCAATCACTAGTATATAGTGGAATGAGAGGGGGAAGGTGAGGTTTTATGTAACAGCCCGAGACCGACATTCCAGAAGATCCCCCTCTTTTCCGTTGCTGGCGTGTGTTTATTTTTTATTTTTCGCATCATGCGCATCATCTGCATTGCATCGGCATCCTGTTGCCACCAGCTTTCAAAACTCGCATTCATTATTAGTTGTCGGTTCTCTCCGTGTTCGTCGTTGACTGTGTTGAGCCTGACCACACTCGCACTCGCACGCGCCCGCGACATCCTGTAAACCTTGTTTTTAAAACTGTGTATAAAACATTCTTTGATTGGGTTGAAACTTGGCGTGCGGTCTTATTTTGTTGTAGGTAGGCAGCCTGCCAAATTTCATCGCCATCGGAGTCCGTCTGGTACCCGAACGGTCGACCGTAGCGGCACCGTATTCGGTTATTCGTCGGACGTGTTTCGGTGTTTTAAATCGCGTTGCCGCGCCGCTCCATTACGCTCTCGTCTCCGGCTAGCCACTCTACACAGCCACTTAGCATGTCCCGCGTTCGAGTTCGTTCGATTCCGATCGTGCGGTTGAAACCGGGGCAAAAAACTGCTAAACCTAGCCCCCTTCCCAGTTTAAACACCTCTCCCCTTACATTTCTCTCCCATCCCTAATCTCTACCTCGAAATCTGTGCCACCCCGAAACCCTAGCGCAGCCCCCTCCTCTCTCTCCTCAGCCACCAGGGCCCGCCAGGCCCGCAGCAGGCCCGCCCCGGGCCCGGATCCGCGCCGCCACCAGCTCGCCCTGGCCCGAGCTGCCCCGAGCCGAGCGCCTCCCTGCCGCGCGCCATCGCCCGCCAGCCTTCGCATGCCCTAGCTGCCCCGCAGCTCGCCGGAGCTCCACCGGACCACCCTCTCCCTTCCCTTTCCTCTCTTCCTTCCTTCTCCTTCCTCACCTGTTCCTCCCTCTCTATGCACGTACCTAGTAGCCATGGCCAGCCGCCTCCCTGGGGGCTTGCCGGAGCCGAGCCGCCCTTGCCCCGGCCAGATCCGGTCCCCTCGCGGACGGATCCAGCCATCCCCAGTGGTTCCTGTCGCCTGCCGCCGGTCCCCGTCGCTCCCCTGCGCCGTCGTGGTCTCTGTCGCGGGAGGAGAACGACGAGGCGCAGATCGAGCGTCTCCTCGCCCTCGGCCGCGACCCAGCGCAGGCCCATTACCCCTGCGCCAGCGCCTCGCCCCATGGGCCGCGTGAGCCGGCCCAGCTCCACGCTGGCTTCCCCGGCCCAACTCCGCCTCTCCACCGCCATCCCAAGAGGCCCGAGGTGAGCCTCTCCTCCCCCTGCCCTATCTAGCGTCATATTATCCTGCGCTCTTGCACTGGTTAGGCTCGTTTGCATTTCGGCCCGTTAGTCATTTTGTTTAGGTTTTCGATTTAATAATTTCAGAAAAATGCTAGGTTTTAAAACGCCCGTAACTTTTATTTCGTGTATCAGATCGGAATGATTTATGTATGTAACTCGTGTAGAATTTCGCGTAGATTATGATTTTACAACTCGCATGCATGTTTGGAGGAGTATGACTAGTCGTATGCCTAGATTTGCGTGTTGTCCCAATAGGGGATTATTCCGTAGCTATTTTTATGCGTGTTCGGATTATTCAATACCATAGATAATAATGTTCGTGTTGTTCGAGACCCTTTTTCCATGTATTTTAGAGTAGTTGGTTACATTTTGCATGTAGGTTCCGCCTCTAGTTTGTTATATCATGTTTAGGACATATTCGCGCATATACTTGTGGCGTTATTTTGATTTTGTAACCACACATGTTATATATGTTTTCGGGGTAGAAAAATCCATATAATTTAACTGTGCATTTAGATTTAGTTTTTGAGCAAGTTAGTGTGCATGATATTTTGCCATGTTGCCCTTTTGTTTGTTGTGTTGGATTTAATCGGTGCATGGTATGAATGAGTTATCAACATGAGATATGCCCTTGGAGGTGTAGGTTAGACTCCGGTAAATTTGGTTGCAATAGAAATCCATGTTTAGGTGTTGTTTGCTTGTTCTCAACATGCTAGGAAATAGTGTTGTTTTGGAGATGCTGAACTATTTCTAAGTCTGAAATCTGCTACATTTTGTTGCTGTCTTGCCATGAGTTTATCTGGTGATCTGTAGCTCTTCTGAGATTGGTGCAATGGAGTTAGTTGTAGTCCTTCAGATTCTCTAGCATTCCGTGAATTTTCAAGCCATTTGAATCCCTGTAGCATATAGTTTTGCTGCTGTGAATATGCCTTCAGATCGAAAACTGCACTGTCAAAAACTGATATTTTCACTAAGTCTGAAACTATGTGTGAGATGCCATTTAGTGAGTTCTTTTCCTAGTGATCCATGCTTCCATGCTAGATGTTATTAGTAGTATGTTGTAGTGCATCTTGCCCTCTGCTGTCTCATGCCTTGTTTGAGCATTTTGGATTTGTGTAGCCTGTTGTTCGAGGGTGTAGAAAATGCTATGTGGCTCATTTTGGCACATTATGACTATTTCTTGTTTAGCTTGTAGTTGTTGAAACGTTGCTCCGTTTTGATCGTGTGTTATATGAAACTTGCTTAGAATCTCGGCTAGTTTCATATTATCTTGCTGGTTGTATGTTTTGGAATGCTTGTGACTGCCGTTGCACACATATTGCATAAATGCCATCATATCTTGCGGTGTTCGTATCTTTTGAACCGTAGCTCCGTTGGAAATGTTCTCTATGTGTAAATTCATTGAAATAACGTGTAGTTTCATATGAACCTATTTATTTTGCTGTTTAACAAATATTAAAACCTGTTAGTTCAGATCTAACAGAATTATAAATTAACGTATGAGGTCATCTCGAAGATGCTATATGTCGTTTCCGACCTCATCTAAAATAACTAGATAGTTTGATTAATTACGCTTCACCTCTTGCCATGTTTAACCAGGATTAATATTACCGTGTACCTAATCGGGATAGAACTAAATAATTCATATGTGGAGTTTCGTCAACATGCAAGTCGTTGCATATTGAACTTCACTTAATATGTCGTGTTTGATTGGAGTGAATTGCCATGTCATGCCTTACATTAGTCCTCTCATGCATCATTTGTGTCGTGCATGTGCCATGGTGAATATCTTGTGTTGATTCTTGTTTCCGGTTTGCTTCGTCTCGATAGAGTTTCGCAAGCGTGTCGGAATGTGAGGACCCGTTCAACTACGTCGGTTCGTGTGCTTCACGGAGTCGTTCTTCTTCCAAGCGGGATCTCAGGCAAGATGACCATTTCTCTAGATACCATTACTATCATTGCCATGCTAGTTTTATTGTTTCTGTCGCTATGTATTGTTGCCTACCACATGTTAAATATCAGCCTCTCAACATTGCCATGAAAACCTTCAACCTGATCACAACCTAGCAAACCACTTATTGGCTATGTTACCGCTTGCTTACCATGTGTTAGCAGTGCTAGTTGCAGGTGTAGTTGCTTCCATGTGATAACATGGGGTCCTTGTCATATCACCCTATTAATTGCTAATTAATTTAATGCACCTATATACTTGGTAAAAGGTGGAAGACTCGGCTGTCTAGCCTGGTGTTTTGTTCCACCTTTGCCCCCTTAGTTTCGGCTACCGGTGTTATGTTCCATAATTGAGCGGTCCTAACACAATCGGGGTTGTTATGGGGACCCCCTTGATAATTCGTTTTTGATTAAAACTGGTCTGGCAAGGCCCAACTTTTGTACTACATTTGCCTAATAACTAATGAACCGCATAGGGAGTAATTAACACGAGGAAATTTAATTAACCCCCGGGCCAGTGCTCCGCATGAGTGTTGGTCCAAACCGGGCGATGTCCGACGCCCCCTGGTCACCCAGGGTTTAGCCAACCCGACTTCCTGCCTATCCGTCGTGTCCTGAGAACGAGATACGCGGCTCCTACTGGGATCGTCGACACGTCGGGTGGCCTTGCTGGATTAGTTTTACCTTTGATGAATGTCTTGTGCATCGGGATTCCGGTGATGCTTTGGGTAATCTCAGAGTTGAGGTTTTCCACTAAGGAGTCTGACGAGATCGCGAGTTCCGTGATCGAGGATTTCTATGCGGCTTGTGGTAATTTGTGATGGACTAGTTGGAGCACCCCTACAGGGTTAAATCTTTCAGAAAGCCGTGCTCGCGGTTATGTGGCAACGTGGAAACTTTGTTTAACACTGATTCTAGATAACTTGAAATTAACTTAATTAAAATATGCCAAGTGAGTGCGTAACCGTGACTGTCTCTTTAGCGATTTCCTTCTCCGATCGAGGACACGGTGGGGTTATCTTTGACGTAAGTAGGTGTTCAGGATCATTCACTTGATCATCAGTAGTTCACGTCTGCTATGCGTAGATCATCCCCCTCTTATTCAGGTCCTCGTAAGTTAGCCACCTCATATATTGCTTAGTCGCTTGCTGCTGCCTCACCACTTAACCATACCTCACCTATTAAGCTTTGCTAGTCTCGATACCTTTGGAAATGAGATTTCTGAGTCCCCTGTGGCTCACAGATTACTAGAACACCAGTTGCAGGTACAGGTAAAGATTACTTGACAAGAGCGCGTTGATTGTTCATTTGGAGTTGCTTCTTCTTCTTCTTCGTCGATCTAGGATGGGTTCCAGGCCGGCAGCCTGGGATAGCAAGGATGGACGTCGTTCTTTTCTCGTTTGTTTTCGATCGTAGTCGAACCCTGATATTCTTCGTGATATTTATGTATTGTACTGATGTGCCTCTCATGTAGCTTGTGGCGAGTGTAAGCCAATTCCATATAGTCATTTTTTCAGTACATGTACTTGTAACGATATCCATTTTTGCGAAACAACGAGATGCTCTTCTATCCCTCTCGAGGCCCTCGTGCCAAAATAAGGATATGATCGCATCTTGGGCGATACAAGTTGGTATGAGAGCAGTACCGACCTAGGAGCCCCCTTGATTGATCGAACTTGACGAGTCGAGTCTAGTGAATAACTGCTTTGAGTCTAGTTATATATCAGAGAGTATGATTCTTTTTTCTCCTCTTCTATGCTCTGGTGAGGAATCTTGACGTAACAATTTTAATTCTACTCCTCTTCTGACTCAAAAAAAATTTAGGATCACGCGGATATTTTTGGAATCTATATGACATCGATGTAATGGAGTTCTGTCTTGGTGCCTCGTGTCTGACTTGATTTCTTCTGGAGAGTTGAGCTCCAGGGGATTCTTGAGCACATCGCTATCATTCAGATTTCTTAGTATCTCACGACGAAGGATATTCGAAATTGCTTCAATACTAGTAGTGGCGAGAGGAGTTCGGCTTCCCCAGTACTGGTGCAGAGAGTTCCGGATGTATCGCCACACTTTTATCGTTGTGATTATGAGGGTTTGTGATAGATGAAGGTCCGAGATTCTGGTTATGTGTTGACGGATGTGATACACTGGACGGGTTAGTATAGGAGTGTGTGACATATTAGTCCTTGTAGCGGTGGACCAGATTGCATGACCAGAAATTTCAGGAGTTCTTAGGTGGGAATTCTAGTAGTTACTTATAGGACAATCTTCCAACAAATGCATGATGTTAGGTTGGGGTTTGACATCTAGTGGATTCGTTTGTTCACGGTCGACTTACAGCGGTTCTTGTTGTGTCTTAAAGAATCCTTGTAGCTTTCTATGACTTGGAGACACTTCATATGGCGTGTGCACTGCCTTGTACAGGATGGCTGCTGTAAGGATTGAGCCCGTGCGATCCTGTCCCCGAAAATATCGGACGAAATCTCTCTCATGAATTTGTTCTGGCTTGTTTCATAAGCCTCACCCCTTTTCTTTTGTTGGAGTATAGTAATTTGAGTTGCTTCGATGTCAAATGGTGAATTCATATCTTTCCAAGAGGTGTTCTCATATTTTTATGTCAGCGCTAATTCGTTTGCTCAATCAATTGTCTCATCAATTCTTGCCAACCAGAGTTGTCATGTCAATTCTTTTTCAACCGGTGTGCTTCTCTTCAAGTGAATTCAATCTTCTCCAATATTTGCAAGATCAATCTCTCATTTCTTTCTGTAGTTCATTTCATCTGTCCGAAGTTATCTTTGTTTTCCCCACCATCCCTCCCTTTTCTTCGGTGATTAGATTTCATCCAAGTGCATTTCATTTCAGTGTTGCTTCTGCTACCTGTTCTTTTCTGTCTTATTCGGTGATTCATTGTGAAGATTCTCACGAGTTCTAGTTCATCATTTCTTAATTCTTGTTCTCTTTTCCGGTGAATTCAATTCAGTTATCCGTGTTCATCATATCCTTTTCATCCTTTAAATTCTTTCTCATGTTGAAAATTCTTTTCAAGTCTTCTTGTTGTCATTTCTCTCTATTCCATCCGGAGCGTTGAAGTTATCTCAGAAGTTTCTTGTTTTCAATTCCTTAATTATTTCGAGGTGCTAACCTCATCAAGTTTTCTTTTACCGATGCAATATCTCTTGCTAAGCAATCTTTTCAACGGTGGTCTTTTTTTTTGAGTGGGCCCATAACCCACAGGTTCTTTCCCAGGATCTTATCTGGCTCTTGTAATCTTTTCCAGACATCCTTAATTCTTTCCAACTATGACGTAACACTACTGGAATTCAGTTATTTGCAGGTCAGCCTCTCCTTTGTCGTCTCCTGGCTGATGGCAAAGACCCTATTTGCCATCAGTCACCAAAAAACGGACGACAAAGAGCAGACTGATGGCAAAGATCCTCTTTGCCATCACTCTGCTCATTGTCGTCTGCTGGCGCACGGCAAAGAGAAGGAGGGCAGACGGCAAAGAGCGTGGGGTGGCCCACCACGCACCCCCTCCCACCCCCATAACGGGCGCTCTCTTTGCCGTTTGCCCTCCTGCTCTTTGCCGTTGGGGGCGGACGGCAAAGAAAGGGCCTCCCTAACGGCCGTCTCCCCCACCCACGTCCCCTATCTCCGACAGGCCGGTTCCTCGCCCCCTCTCTCTCTTTCTCACCCCTCTCTCTGTGCCCCCCCCGCCCACCCCAGTGCCGCCTCCCCTCCGCCCGCCCCAGCGCCGCCTCCCCTCCACCCGCCCCAGTGCCGTCGCCACCCCTCCTCCCCACCCCAGCGCCACCTCCCCTCCGCCCGCCCCACTGCCATCGCCACCCCTCCTCCTCGGCCCCTCCACCCGCCCCAGCGCTGTCGCCACCCTCCTCCCCGGCTGCCCACCGCCCCGGCTGCCCACTGCCCCCGCTGAAAAGGACGTGGATGTCGCCTAGAGGGGGGTGAATAGGTGCTTTAAAATAGTTAAGGTTTAGGCTTGAACAAATGTGGAATAAAACTAACTTTTAATATGTCAAGCACAAAACCTACAAACAACTAGGCTCACCTATGTGCACCAACAACTTATGCTAAGCAAGATAAACAACTAAGTGATAGCAAGATATATTACAATAAACAATATGTCTATCACAAAGTAAAGAGCATAAGTAAAGGGTTCGGGTAAGAGATAACCGAGGCACGGGGAGACGATGATGTATCCCGAAGTTCACACCCTTGCGGATGCTAATCTCCGTTAGAGCGGTGTGGAGGCACAATGCTCCCCAAGATGCCACTAAGGCCACCGTAATCTCCTCACGCCCTCGCACAATGCAAGATGCCGTGATTCCACTAAGGGACCCTTGAGGGCGGTCACCGAACCCGTACAAATGGCAACCCTTGGGGGCGGTCACCGAACCCGTACAAATGGCAACCCTTAGGGGCGGTCACCGAACCCGTACACGTGGCAACCCTTGGGGGCGGTTACCGGTACCCGTAAAAATTGCTCGGGGCAATCTCCACAACCTAATTGGAGACCCCGACGCTTCCCGGAGCTTCACACCACAATGATTGAGCTCCGAGACACCACCAAGCTTCTAGGACGCCAAAGCATCCACGAAGAACAATATCAAGGGTACTAAGTACCAAAGGTAGTAAGCTTCTCAACTTCTCACTTCCACGTCTCACCGTGGAGAACTCAAACCGATGCAACTAATGCAATGGAGGGATAGAGAGTAATCATTGGAGGGATAGAGAGTAATCAAGCTCTAAGAATGTCAACAATGGAGGTAGAACAAGAGCTCAAAGGATGAATAAAACCAAGGGGGAAGAAGACCCCCTTTATATAGTGGGGGAAGGAATCAGACCGTTACCCCCACTTTCTGCCCGAGCTTCAGCGGTACTACTGCTGGCTGCAGCGGTACTACCACTGGCACTCCAGCGGTACTACCGCCAGCTAGCGGTACTACCGCTGGCTGCAGCGGTACTACCGCTGGCCCCAACGGTACTACCGCTGGGCCCCTGGTAGTCCAACAGCACTACCACCGCCAAGAAAGTCTTCGCAAAAAGGTCCGTCCACGAACAACCGCTAGGCAGGCGGTACTAAGCTCCTGGAGCGGTACTACCGCTGACCAGGGGCGGTACTACCGCCAGCCAGCGGTACTACCGCTAGGGCCAGCGGTACTACCGCCAACTCTAGCGTTACTACCGCTAGGTCCAGCGGTACTACCGCTAGGTCCAGCGGTACTACCGCTCGCCACTGAAACAACCATAACTTTCGCATACGAGCTCCGAATCGAGCAAACCCAAGCTTGTTGGATTCAGGACGACAAGGGCTATCCAAACAGCGATTGGAAATCTTAAGACCATGCGGTTATGAATATGCCAAAGATATAGAGATGTGAGTCCTCTATGAATGAAGAACCGGCAAAAACTCCAACATCGAAAACATCATAGTAGATGCATATGGACTCCGTTTTCGATGAACTCGAGCTTGTCAGGAAGATGACCATAAGCTCTAAAACTCACAAAGAGAAACACCAAACAAGAACCAAGAAGTATGATGCAAGGATGCAAATGGTTTGAGCTCTCAACGAATGATACGATCAAGCTACTCACTTGAGAGCCCCCTTGATAGTACAACAATCTATCCTAAACAGAAAACCTATCAAGGGCAAACCTATACCTTGCACATCGTCCTCTTGAGCTAGATGATGATGATCTTGGCTTCCTCAAGATGAACCACCTTTCTTGATTGTGTTGGCTTGATGAAGACTAGTTGATTGCTCCCCCATACTCACTATGGGTGAGCCACTCTTCAGCATATCTTCACAAGTCCATTGCCACCACAATGGACGACAAGCTTCAAGCATGATATCTTCGTGCTGATCCACTTGAACTTGCACATCGCAATCTTGATGACGATCACAACTTGACGTCATACTTCATGGGTTGTATGAGATCTTCCCTTTGACGCAAGCCCATGGAAACACACCTAACCCCCACATAGAACTCTCACGAAGACCATGGGTTAGTACACAAATACGTAATGGACAATGCTTACCATACCATGGGATCACTTGATCCCTCTCGGTACATCTTGTACGCTTTGTGTGTTGATCATCTTGATTTGCTCATGGGTTGTATGAGATCTTCCCTTTGACGCAAGCCCATGAAAACACACCTAACCCCCACAAAGAACTCTCACCAAGACCATGGGTTAGTACACAAATACGTAATGGACAATGCTTACCATACCATGGGATCACTTGATCCCTCTCGGTACATCTTGTACGCTTTGTGTGTTGATCATCTTGATTTGCTCATGGGTTGTATGAGATCTTCCCTTTGACGCAAGCCCATGGAAACACACCTAACCCCCACAAAGAACTCTCACGAAGACCATGGGTTAGTACACAAATACGTAATGGACAATGCTTACCATACCATGGGATCACTTGATCCCTCTCGGTACATCTTGTACGCTTTGTGTGTTGATCATCTTGATTTACTCTTTGTCTGAGATCTTGATCAACCATGTGTCTCTATGACCATTCTTTGGACAATACCTTGAATACCATCTAGGTCATCATATAAACTCCTTGAACCCAACAGATGGACTTCAAGAAGTGCATATGGACAAATCCTATAAATGTAACTTAAGGCAACCATTAGTCCATAGGAATTGACATCAATTACCAAAACCACATATGGAGATATATGCTCTAAGACCCGCTGCCCCTCCTCCCCGGCTGCCCACCGCCCCAGCTGCCCACTGCCCTCCGCCCCGGCTGCCCACTGCCCTCCTCTAATAGGTGAGTTTGTTTTTGTTATTTGATTAGATTTAGTTAGTTGATTTAGTTATTTGATTTAGTGATAGTTTAGTTAGTTGTTTTAGTTAAATAGTAGATTTAGTCGTAGGTTTAGTTAATTAGTGCTAGGTTATTTGTTATTTGTTAATTTAGAGGTAGATTCTATTTTGTTAATTAGTGCTAGGTTATTTTTTATTTGTTAATTTAGTGAAATAAGTAGAAAAAAGATAAAGAATAAAAGAAGAATAAGTAGATAAGGGAAGAAGAATAAGAGGAGGAGGAGGAGGAGGAGGAGGATAAAAAGAAGAAGAAGAAGAAGAAGAAAAATAGGAGAGAGGAGAAGAATAAAGAAGACGAAAAAGGAAAAGAAGGAAGAAGAAGAATAGGGAAATGGAAAAGAAGGAAGAAGAAGAAGAAGAAGAAGAAGAAAAGGAAGGAAGTAAGAAGAAGAAGAAGCAGAAGAAGAAGAAAAGGAAGAGGAGGAAAAAAAGAAGATGAAGAAGAAGAAAATGACACCCCGACACCCCGACACGATGCCCGAAACCCCGACATGACATCCTGACGACACCCTGGCAGAAAACTCCGCGCAGCTGTTAATACGCCGCCCCGACGCCACTGACCCCCAACCCCCGACCTCCGATACCTCTTCGGCCTCTTGTTGACCGAGAAGTCCCCCGACCACCGACCCCCGACGCCACTGACCTTGGACACCCGACGACACTGACCCCCGACCACTGACGCCACTAACCCCCGAACCCCGACGCCACCGACACCCGACACCACCGACCCTCGACGAAACTGACTCCCAACGCCACTAACCCCCGACCCCCGACAACTCTTCTGCCTTTGGTTGAACGAGAAGGTGCTTTTCAGCCTTCCACAAGCCGACGGGGTCATAGTTTTGTAAATTATGAGTTAGGTCACATATTTTCCGATTATGTTTTAAAAACATCATATTTGTGTTGATCGTTTTAATTTCAATGTGCAGTTGTTCGACGACCTCCACGTGCGTTGGACGAGCTCCGCCCCTGCGTTTGTTGGTGAGCACAAATGACTTATCCTCCTACCCCCTTAATTTGCTCTGTTCCGGTCTTCGTGCCGATGGAACTTGCTAGCTATAGGTTTCTTCAATCATGAGTATGCGTGACCAAAATGCGTCTCCCGTTCGAAAGGGCGACATCTATAAATATGCATGTATTTGCATATTTATAACCGCCATCCTTTCGAATTGTCCAACGTTATCCATGGACAGCCCGAGTATGTGTAGATTGGGTTCGTTTTCCCGTATGCTGTGTTCTGGATCCGATGCGGAATTTTGTCAGTGCGTCCCTGTTGTTCTCCGGGTACACATCCTGTCTGCTTATTGCCGAGACGTATATCAGGAGAACAGCAGGGAGGTGCTGCCAAAATTCTGCGTCACATCTGGAGCAGAGCATGGGAAAACGAACCCAATCTACACATACTCAGGTGGGATTAGGACCTATATTTACCTATTAGCGTGTAGGTTTCATGGACGTAATAACATTGACAAACTTGATTAGCAGATGAATATAGATGATGAATTATGTATTTATTTCTTGTGCGCCCATAGGTAGCTAGGCAACATGAGTGATCGTGCTTGGATGTACACTGGTCACCCTAGTCAGAAAGACATGACCAATGAATGGTTAACAAAAATCAGGGAGTTTGTGAGAGCCGCATTTGCAAATGGCCAACAAAAAACATGGTGCCCGTGTCCCAAATGCGACAACTGGAAAAAGCAGACAGAGTTTGAAATGGGTAAACACCTGCAGAAGTGGGGTTTTACGCCTAATTATATGGTGTGGACTTTTCATGGTGAGTCTGACCAACGTGCCAGAGCTGAGGTGATTCATCGTCGCAACGACGAGCATGGTACCGGGATCGAAGACATGGTGCAAGACTTTGATGATGCTCGGGATTCGGACGATGAGATGGATGAATCTGCAAAGGCCTTCTATGAAATGTTGGAGTCTTCAAAACTTCACTACAAGAAATAAGGTCAGTTATGACTCCCTATATTGGTCATTGATTCGTCATTGTTATCGTTTATTGACCTTTTTTTTGACAAATTTACAAGGTCAACAGTTGGCCGTCAAGAATGAACAAACATGACCTTTCTAAAAAAAATTGTCGTAGATCTCTGTTGACCAAATTTTTGGTTTGGTCATTACCCATTTGTATAAGACACCTAGGATCTGACGTGGCCAAGCTGACGTGGCATTGCTAGTGACCAAATGGAATCATCATAAATTTCAAAGCCCAGTTCACCAATCTAGCCTACATGGGCCTGGCCCAATACCTATTTTACTGTTGCAAATCTTTATTTTGTTTCGGTTGATGCATTATTTTTTCAGAAGCATGCATATCTCAGTATATGCCCATTAAAAACAAATACAACAGAATAAAAGATTACAGATAAACTGTATATTTCATTTTTAGTAGCACATCATATGAAATACAATAAATCATCCACCGGCTCTTCTACACATCAAGGTTCACGGCCTAACAAGTACACATCAAAATATTTTACAGGTGCACAACAGAATACTGATCTTGCAAGTGCAAGTGCACAGAAAAAGAACCCAACAAGTGCACAATAAGACATCAAGAGAGTTGAGATCCAGAGGAGCTCTTTTTCCTGGTATTGTGATCTTGGAAGGCACACCTCTGAAGACTTCAAAGGAACATCACCATCCTGAATGTTAGTGACACTGGAAGCTCCGAAAGCACCACGAGCTACGAACACTTTCATCACTTTGTCCTACACTTCGTATTGTTCAGTAAAGCATCCTGCATTCAAGATACTAGTCGTCAACCCATGCCCAGAAGACATATTACTTTTACTTACATGGAATAACTCGCACTATACTCTCCAGAAACATAGTAATACTATAATTAGTATGTAGGACCAAAAGTAGCATACATTTTTCTTAAGTTCATTTGTTCTGTAAAGATTTATCGGCATCATCATTTCAATAAGATTGATATCAATAGAAGTACTTGTCTGGACAATAAGAGGTACAACTAAGAATGGGGGGTTGACCAAATTAAAGAGAATGTTTCTATATTTGGATGTGATTTCTATCTAAAAATAGGTTCATTCACTTTACAACAGACCGACAGAAATTCAAACTCATAAGTGCAACCTATACGTCTAAAAGATATCAAATGTAGTGTATAAAATGCAAATGAAACACTAACTACGTCTTACATAAATCATAATTTCTTTTAATAGGATCCTACAATTGTACACATCGCACACAACAATGAAGGATCAGCTGATTCAGTAATCTAAAGATAAAAAGAAGGAAAAACACACAGTATTGCACATGCTGGAGCAACTACTATATGCAAATGACCTCTTGGATTTTTTTTCATGTTTTGGGAACAATAAACTGTAGCCAGAAACCCACATAACTTGACAATTTTCTACATGTTTTGGGAATAATAAACTGTAGCCAGAAGCCCACATAACACACAGTATTGCAGAAGGATCATGTTTTTTCATGTTTTGGGAATAATAAACTGTCTACAAATCGACAGAAAACATCTGTAATAATCCATTCGGTAATGTAAAGCCATGTACTCTTACTCACCCTCCTTAGCATTTTACCATGTTATCCTACAACTGTGACGTATGAAATTAAAATATTATGTCTGCCATCTACTATCAGTGAACTCCTCTCGTGGTTAACTGTATTAAGGAGATTTGGCCATATTGTTTTCAAAGTTTCATGCAAAAAAGAAAATCAACAATTTCGGAATTCAGTATGAAACAAAATATCATGATACCTCCCTGCTGTTCATGTATGCATAGTTAAGTTTCATATCAACGCAGTGTCGCACATTGGAGCCTTCTGATTTTAATAAATCTTGAACAAAAGATTTTAATAAATGGCTTTCCCAACCTGGCGTAGACAATGGGAACTTCGGCAATGAACTTCGGCAATGATCTCCGGTCCGAAGTTGGGTGCATCATATCACCACCTTCTTGGCAACATACCATGGATTGCTCGCGCTGCGCTTCTCCTACGACAAAGGAGCAGATCAGGATTATATTGATGTGGTGGTGTGTACGACACACTCATTTACTACTTCAAAAAACCGTTTGTTGGGTTTGCAGCATACAACTTTTCTCCATCCACGTCAAGTTCATGATAGGTCCAAACATGGTTATGTACTTATGTTATAAAATCTATCATATTGGTTAATAACCAAAGAGGTAAATTATATGAATTTTGCTAGCATCAAACCTT
Source organism: Hordeum vulgare subsp. vulgare (assembly GCF_904849725.1). Taxonomy (NCBI): domain Eukaryota; kingdom Viridiplantae; phylum Streptophyta; class Magnoliopsida; order Poales; family Poaceae; genus Hordeum; species Hordeum vulgare. Next base: position 344,169,097 of record NC_058524.1, on the reverse strand, counting down.
CAACATGATAAGAAGGAATAATACATTAGGATCTAGACACATACGTGTGAATAGGAACAAATTCCAGATGCTCCATCGTTAACAGCACTCTGCACAAAATTGCTGATAATGGAAATTAGGTAAAGAGGTGGCTAAGAAAGAGAACAAATTGAATTTTGCCTTTGCTTGGTCAGTTGTACCACCTGAATTAACACTCATGAAATCATTGAAGTATATTTGGACAGATTAACAGAAATCTCATTCAGATGTTCCACGACCGAACCTGGAGCTTGACGTGCATACAAATCTGCAACTCATTTCTCTACCTCACCACATCTTGCTTCGCTGGTGAATCCATCTATACTTATTGTGGTCAGAGCGATGAGTTCATAGGGCATGAGTACGCTATATACACGAAGGGGAGATGCAAAGAAACAGATTAGCTGTTGAAAAAGGAATATGCCAGAGGGAAAATATGCAGTTAATTTGCAGCGCACTTGGCATATATGCAAGTAAGTAAAATTTGATTACAACGCAACACTGCATCGAACACTTGGCTACGCTCTCTGGCTGAAACCTGAGTGCTGTAGGCGGTTGAATGTGGCATCAAACAGTTAGCTATGCTTTCTTCCAAAACGATTGTTTTTTTGGGATTAGTTCGGCGTGGCGCTACAAAGCTGGTTCTACTTGATTCGCGTCGTCTGCGGGTTGTAATGACAAGGAACTAGCATGGATTGAAGATATTATGTAAAAACATTATTGGGGCATTACTCGCAACTCGGAGGGGGTCTTCCGCTTCATCCTCGGCGACACTCCAAGCGGCGACGAGACGAGTACATGGAGCGGCGATGTGAGTCCAGATGGCCGCGATGGAGAAGGAGCTCCATCTCCATGGATGGCGGCCCGTCGCATGGAGGTTCGCCCCTCCTACCATCGTTGTCATCACGTCCACAACCATGGCGACCTGCCAAAAGGGAACACAAGAGAAGGTGAGATGGGGAGGAGATATTGCGCGACCAAGGAGGGGAGGGACTTACCGGTGTCAGATCCGGCCACCTCTGGCCTCGCCATCGCCGGATGTGGCAGATCCCGATGAAGCTAGGGGTGGCGGCCGGAACCCTAGCCATGGGTGAGTGTCGCAGGAGAGCACTGGAGGGCGCCGGAGATGCATTTGACGGGATGGGAGTAACAAGCGGCGCGACGGGAGCCCGGGGAGTAAAGAGCTGCGCTGGCGAGAGCATCCTCAACTCACCAGAACCGAGTGGCAGAGGTGGCGGCGGCGGCGGCGGAGGAGGAGGAGGTGAGGGGAGAGAGAGACACAGAGAGATCGTGGGGGATAAGAGCTTTTTTTCAATTCCAATTATTTCGAGAGAGGTGAATGAGAGACGTCGAATCGGTAAGACGTGGATGGCTCAGATTGGCTACAAGGGGTGATCCGTGGAAAGAGTTTTCTTCATCCTAATTTGTCCGAGATTTAAAATGTACGTACATAGACAAATGCATCCCAAGTTTGTTTATGCGCATTTCCTGTTAAAAGAAAAAAAAATCATCGTGCACATGTACGTGAACGGCAAGCAGATATTGAATTTAGAGCAAATATACAATCCAAAGAATTTACAGAATAGAAATTTTGGAAACATACGGTGATGAAATTGTGCGAAGGTGAAAATGATGAAGGGAATCAGAAAAACTATGTGTGGAAAGCGAAAAGAATGGGTAGACTCTCGTTACATAGAAAGAAATCCATTTCTTATTAATCCTATTTGATTTTATCGAAAAATAAATAAATGAAACTAGTATGAGGAGTTTCTATGTATAAAGTCAAAACAAAAATGGGTTAAAATTTTGTTTGCCATGAAAATAAAATTATAAATTGTTTCCTCGTAGCTTGAGAAACAATAGACTATATTTTAAAATCAAAGTTTGTGAAATTTAAATAAAAACCATGTGGCATTTGTGTATAAGTAAATTTCTTTTATATCCCCTCTAAAAAAGTCTATTGTGTGTACGCCTTGAAGGGGTATGCTTCACAAAGCTCTGAAACAAGGTTAAATATACAAATACATCTACACTAAACATATTTAAAGTAGCAAAAATGTTTTATAAATATTGGCTTAACATGTGATATTTTAATTGGTAATGGTCTTTAGAAAAAATAATTAGATGAATCGATGTCAATATGAAGTGAACGCGTAAATTTTGTATGGTGTGTGGAACCAACACATAATATTGCTTGGTTGGTTCACCCGGGCACACATGTTTGTGGTCCCATTAGTCAATACTATCTACATTAGGTAGGTCTCCACACGGTAGCGGAATTGACATGCAGACATGGCTCTTAGGCACAATTGCCAAATTTTGTGCCTAACGGGCATGGTTCGTGTGCGGCATAGATCTTATGATGATACCGTTTGTTCAAAGTTGATCGAAAAAATGTCTACAAACAATGCTATACATCCTTATGACCATTTTGTATAATGTGATTATGACCTTTTGACATATATGGTCAACAAGATAGGGGGTTTGGACCCTCCTAGACATTCCCTGACCATTTTGTAAATTTTGGTCATAGATCTATGACCAATTTAGCCCCCGTCCTTATTTTTTGTCATAAATGGGCATATTTCTTGTAGTGCGTCCTCTCCACGAGCAGACTGAGCTTTGTCAGCTGGATGTCATCGCGCAAGTAATGCTCTGAAGGCTCAATTCAACCTAGGCAGAGAATGCTACGACGTGATGATGACGATATTTGGACGCTTTCTACCCAAAGGCCATGTACTGCCTGCAAACATGTGCCAGTCAAAGAAAATCCTCTGTGTACTTAAGATGCCCTACGAGAAGATACATGCGTGTGAGAATGGATGTGCCTTATTTAGGCTTGAGTATGCAGCCTTGAACTATTGCCCCGTTTGCAATTCTTCCAGGTATATTGTGGTAGACAACGGTATGGGTGAGAAGAATCAGACCAAAATCCCCATTAGTGTTCTTCGGTATCTGCCAATCGTACCAAGACTTCAACGTCTTTTCATGGTCGAAGAGACGGCCAGACAGATTACATGACACAAATTGGGCAAAAGAACCGAACTAGATGCGGATGGGAACAAGATGCTTGTACACACTTCAGATGGTTTTGCGTGGAGGCACTTCGATGCATTACATAAGGATAAATCAGAAGATCCAAGGCATCCTAGAGTTGCCATGAGCACGGATGGGTTCAATGTGTATGGTATGACGACGACAGAATACAGTTGTTGGCCTGTATTTGTCATTCCACTCAATTTCCCACACGGAGAGATTATGAAAAGAAAGAACATTTTCCCGACGTTGATAATTCCAGGGCCCAACTATCCAGGGAAGAATATGAATGTGTACATGCAACCGCTTAAGGATGAGCTGCAAGAAGCCTGGGATAATGGGATCAAGACCTACGATGCCGCTCCCAAAACAAATTTCAAAATGCATGTGTGGTACATGTACTCGATGCGTGATTATCCGATGTTTGCGCTATTCGCGGGCTGATGTGTGCATGAATGTATCCCGTGCACCACATGCAAGGCAGCTCTTCAGTTCCGTTGGCTGTAGGCTGGTCGCAAGTTTTCTTGCTTTGACATGCATAGACAATTCCTAGATCCTGACCATAAGTTCAGAAAAGACAAGAAGAATTTCATCAAACGTAGAGTTGTCAAAAACACGACAACAACTGCGTTGACAGGCCAACAGACCCTTGATCAGTTAAATGCTCTCGAGCCTGATCCTTTGCGTCCAGGATACTTCAAAGGGTATAGTATGGAACACGCATGGACTCACAAGTCATGCTTATGGGATCTGCCTTATTTCAAAGACCTCCTTTGCCCACACAACATCGACGTGATGCACACTGAATAGAATATTGCAGCAGCCATTTTTGATACATTGTTCGGCATAGAGGGAAGTCAAAAGATAATCCTAAGGCTAGAATCGACCTGGAGGCTCTATGTGATAGACCGTTACAAAACTTGCGACAACGGAAAGGAAAGCAAAGCATAGAGAAGCCAAAGGCATGGTTCAATATTGAAAGGCCATCTATGAGGGAAATGCTATTGTGGGTGAAAATGCGGTTGATGTTCCCCGATGGGCATGCTGCAAATCTAAAGAGGGGAGCGAGTCTTGAGAAATTCAAAATATTTGGTCACAAGAGTCATGATTGGCACATATGATTGAGCGGGTAATGCCGGTGATGTTGCGTGGCTTTATCCCTTAGGATGAATGGCTAGTACTGGCAGAGCTGAGCTATTTCTTCCGCTCTCTTTGTGCGAAAGAACTATCGCTTGGCGTGCTAGATGAAATGGAAGAGTTGGCGACTGAGTTGATCTGCAAATTAGAAAAGATCTTTCCACCGGGCTTCTTTAATCGAATGCAGCATTTGATTTTGCATCTCCCGACCGAGGCAAGATTGGGGGGCCCGTTCAAAATCGATGGTGCTACTCAACTGATAGGATGCAGAAGACGCTTCCAGCTAAGTGTAAAAATAAACATAGAATTGAAGCATCGATGGTCGAGGCATTCATTACTCAGTAGGCGGCAAACTTCATGACAACACACTATGAAGCCAAAAATCATCATTTGCATAACCCAAAGCCTCGGTACAATGATGGCGATCCAAAAAAAGTTCGACCCAACCTCAGCCTATTCAAAGGAAAGCTTGCACCATCCGGTGCTTCGAGAGGGAAATCGTTGGATGTCGAAGAATGGCGGACCATTTCATTGTATATCTTCACCAACCTAACAGAAGTGCGGCCGTACATCGAGTAAGTTCTCGATAAATTATTGTTCCGCAACTTCTAATTCCTTTCAACTACTCTTATTCCCGGATATTTGATATAGTCGATACGTCGCCGAATTCTCGGATGGAGCGGTCATCTAAAACGATTCCGTCGAAGAGTATGAGTTTCTCGCAAAGCATGGAGGCGGCTATCCCGGTTTCATCTCTTTTCAAACAAAGGGTAATTAATTACCATTAATGGCCCATTTGATTTGTTGGTCTAATTTGCGGCTAATAGATGCATTCTTTCGTATTAAACTTGTAGGCTGATGCAGAGTCTATGGACGCCGAGTTGAGACAAGTCGCTAATGGTTTTGACTATAAGGTCCGTTCATTTGACAAATACTACATCAACGGGTATCACTTTCGTACCTTTGGCAAAGAGCTATCTATGCTCGACCTAAAGACTACAAATTGTTCCGTCTCTGCAATCGGCGAAGGAGGCACCGAGTATTATGGAAGAGTTGAAGCAATTTATGAACTTCTGTTCCATGGTGAAAACCCACCGACCGTCGTAGTCTTCAAATGTTATTGGTTTGAGCCGAGGGAGACTAGAAGGACTCATGAACATATAGGACTAGTCGAAATCAACCAAAACACCCACTTAGATGTTCCCGATGTCTATATTACGGCTCAACATCCGACACAAGTTTTCTATCTACCGTGGGTCTGCCAAACTGATCCAAATCTCAAAGGTTGGGATGTTGTTTATGAAGTGCCACCACATTTTAGACCACCTACCCTCAATGAAGAGGATTACAAACCTCACATTAACCCAGACACATATGAAGGAGAATTCTTGCAAGAAACACGTATGTCCAAGAAACGTTTTAAGAACCGCTCTACTTCACCCCAGAACATTGAAGTAGACAGCGACAGTGAATCCTTCTTAACCCCTGAGCCCGAAGAGGAAGAGCTGGAAGAATAAGAAGTTACTGCTGCGGATGACCTGTCACTTCTTGAAAGATTACATAATGGTGGCCTTCCACATGTTCTTCCTGATAGTGATGATGATGATGCATTTATTGATGAGAGTGATGATCATGATGCATTTATTGACCCCGAAGCATATATAGACGAGCACGATTGTTATTAGTTCATGTCATGTATTCAACTATTGCTATATATAAATTTTGAGTTTGTGTTAGGTATTCAATTTTATTAGTCATGTTAGTATTTATGACGATGATACACTTAAATTATATACATTTTACTACTCATGTTGGTATTTATGTTGTACTAATTTCATTTACTCTTTCTCATGACATGTGTTGAAAGATGGTGGGAAAGGGTCGAAAGCACTCCGCGGCTCCTTCTTCGTCGGCGGGTGGTGGGATGGGTACTTCCATTCCTCCCTCGCCTCTTTAGAGAGCATTGCTCTCTACTCTACATGGAGTGGCCGCTTCTTCGACTCTCCCGGCCCCCGTGAGAGGAGGTCGACCCACCGCGAAGCCGAGAGGTACTAAAGGTATTACTCATGTTGGTATTTATGTTGTACTAAAGGTACACGTGGCTGCGGGAGAGGTAGGGCGGTGGCTGCCACGCCTTCCTCGCCGCCACCCCAAGCTGATTCACCTGCGCACATGACTTCTAGGGTGGATTCGTCTCAGGTGGAGGCTACACGGTCTCCGGTTCACGAGCCTCAGGTCGACAAGCCTAAGGTCGACGAGCCTGAGGTCGACGAGCCTTCGACCCACGAGACTCGTGTCCCAGAGGCTTCATTCCAAGCGACTCCGGAGCAAAGAAAGGATGAGGGTACGTCCCCAAAGACCCAGTGGGATACCTGGGCTAAGCCAAGTGGCCATGCTGATAGCGACGAGGAGCTGGGTGAGGGGGCTAACGTCTACCAGCGTGGTAGTTCGGGGCTCCCGCTCGTGCCGGCGACCCCCGAGCAGAGGTGGTCGATTAAGCCAAATGGGGACAAGTAAGTTAATTTACTCTTATTTAACCTTTTGTCTTCACGTTTTCTCAAATATCTAATGTTTTGGTTTTAATTTATCATACTGTAGGGGTTGGATTGTTGCCAAGGGTGTCCGCAAGCCCAACAGCGTCCTAGGTGTGCTTTGCTGTCAAAACTTCCCAGGGTTTGTTACATTGCCCGGTCGAGAGAGAGATGTAGGAATGACGTGGGAGCACTACTTGGGTGCCCAGGCCCCACCGGAGGTGGAGATCGACGGTGTTTTGTGCCACACGAGGGCCGACATGGTGATCCAACAGTTCTGGGTAATTTCTACTTTACACAATTATAAATCAACCATAGATAGTTATTGTACTAATCGGTGTTGTCTCGTTTGCAGACATACTACAGGTGTGAGGAGGCATATGAGGAGGACGCGGCAAAGGTTATCGAAACCGAATGTTGCCGCCTACTTCAAAACTTTCGGCACGAGGCTCGGGTGCAGGCTGTTCGAGACTAATATGCCTCGCGGCGTATTAGGAAGGACAAGGCGAAGTGCCGTGATTGTAAGATGGAGAAGGAGCATTACATGAAGGTAATTACATATTATTAAGGCTTTGTAGTTAGTTTCCTTGATTTGGTTCTTACGCGCTCAAATTTCTCTTTATTAACTTAGGTGCCCCCGAGATGGTGTGTGGATAATATGGATTGTTGGGAGGCCTTGGTGGATCAGTGGTGCTCCGAAACGTGGGAGGCCAGCCACAACAACGCCAAGGAGAGGCTTGGCAAAATGGTTGGTGTGCCACACCATCAAGGGAGCGTGAACTTAATCCAATTTGGTGAGAACTGGGTATGTGGTTTGCTTCATGCCTCATGCAATTCATTCTTAATGCTCTCTTGAGCCCTTTACTAATACAATTTTCCTCTCTCTCTCTTTTAGGTGCGTCACAATAAGACGGAGGTGCCACAGATGTACGACCTGTATGCGATGGCCCATACTGCCTCGTACAAGAAGGTCAAGGCATTCTCTGAGTCTGACCTCGAGCATCCAGAAAACTTCACCAACATCTCCTCCCACCACAAGCTCGTGAAGTACAGAGATGACGGGAAGGTGAGGAAAGGGGAGGACTTTAACCCGAGCGAGGGGCCTATTGATCCAGAGCTGGTGATGATAGCTGGCAACGGGAGGCCCCATGGATCAATCGCCATTGGCGACGACCTTATACGTTGTCCTAGCACTCTCCGGCAGGTAAAGGCACGCCAAACGAGCTCCTGTCCTGAGATAACACCTCATCCACGGCCAGTCGATCTCGCCATCGAGGTTAGTTCAATGGACTCAACTATCTTTCCGCATTATGTTGTGCGTTGGAACCAATATGATTACAATGCTAACAATGAGTTGTGTTGCAGGCTGCTATTCTGAAAGAGAGAGAGGCAATGCAGGCGGTTTTGGCGGAGAAGGATAAGGAGATGAAAGAGCTGGAGGAGAGGACGACTGCATTGGTGGAGGCAGAGAGGGCACAGAATGATGCGTCTAACAGGGCCATATACAATCTCTTCGTGGTAAGTTTCTTCTTCATATTATTTCAAATCTTGCATTTTAATGTCCGTTTCATTAATAACTAAAAAGTTTGACTTGTCGAAACCAAATGTACAGTATATGTGCGAGAAGACCGGCCAAGTCCCTCCGGCGATGCCAGTCATTAACATGGCGGGGACGGTGAGTTTCATTTCAATGCAGTGATCTTAAGAGTGTCATCATGCTAACGACACATTGCAAACGATGTTTGGTGCAGAATATCTCCCAAAACGCATCGCACGACCCTTCTATAGTGGAGCCTTCTCAAAGGCAGCCTTCTCCTGGTGAAACAAGCCAGAGCCACCGTGCTTCACCGCCGTGATGACGATAATGGTATGTTATCCTCCTTCTTCTTCTCTCGTCCTTTTCCTACTTCTTCTCCTCTTGCTTTTCCTTCTCCTCCTCCTCCTTGTTCTTCTTTTTCTTCTCCTTCTTCTTCTCTTCTTGCTTCTTCTCTTTCTTCTTCTACGTAGCTTATTTTCCCCAACATAGACATACTTAGCTAATTGTCCTCCAAAATAACATAATTAGCTTAGTTAGGTAAAACATCATAAGAACCTTGGTTAGCTCATTAAAATGACTAATTTAGCTCCAAAATGACATAATAAGCTCATAATGGCCTATTTAATAAACAATGACCTATACTTACCTAATTATCCTCCAAAATGACATAATTAGCTCCAAAAAGGCATAATTAGCTAATTTAGCTCGAAGAAGAGGAGAAGAGGAGAAGAAAGAGGAAAAATGAAAAGAAGGAAGAAGAAGAAGAAGAGAAGAAGAAGAGAAGAAGAACAAGAAGAGAAGAAGAGGAGAAGAAGAAGGAGAAGGAGAAGAAGGAGAAGGAGCTAGCCCCCTCCTTCTTCTTCTCTCCTCCTTCTTTTCCATCTTCTTTTCTTCGTCTTCTTCTTCTCCGCTTCCTTCTCCTTCTCCTCCTCCTCCTCCTCCTCCTCCTTCTTTTTCTTCTCCTTCTTCTTCTCTGCTTGCTTCTTCTCTTTCTTCTTCTACGTAGCTTATTTTCCCCAACATAGACATAGACATAGACATACTTAGCTAATTGTCCTCCAAAATGACATAATTAGCTTAGTAAGGTAAAAACATCATAAGAACCTTGGTTAGCTCATTAAAATGACAAATTTTGCTCAAAAATGACATAATAAGTTCATAATGGCCTATTTAACAAAAAATGACATATACTTACCTAATTATCCTCCAAAATGACATAATTAGCTCCAAAAAGGCATAATTAGCTGATTTAGCTCAAAGAAGAGGACAAGACGAGAAGAAATAGGAAAAATGAAAAGAAGGAAGAAGAAGAAGAGAAGAAGAAGACAAGAAGAAGAGAAGAAGAAGGAGAATGAGAAGAAGGAGAAGGAGCTAACCCTCCTTCTTCTTCTCTCCTCCTTCTTTTCCTTCTTCTTCTCCTTCTTTTCTTCTTCTTCTCCTCTTCCTTCTCCTTCTCCTTCTCATTCTCCTCCTCCTCCTTCTTATTTTACTTCTCCTTCTTATTCTCGTCTTACTTCTTCTCTTTCTCTTCTTCTACGTAGCTTAGACTCGTCCAACAAAGACTAAATTGGCTAATTATCCTACAAAATGACATACTTAGCTTAGTTAGGTGAAAAGGTCATAAGAACCTTGGTTAGCTCATTAAAATGACTAATTTAGCTCCAAAATGAAATAATAAGCTCAAAATGGCATAAGAACCTTGGTTAGCTCATGAATATTATATACTTAGCTTGGCTTCCACCTAAATGACATAATTAGCCAATTTAGCTCCAAAATGCCTTAATAATCATAGTTGGCTCCAAAATGACATATTTTACCCAAGTTAGCTCTAGAATGGCCTATACTTAGCTTGGCTTCCACCTAAATGACATAATTAGCTCAGTTAGCTCCAAAATGGCCTATTTATTAAAAATGACCTATACTTAGCTAATTATCCTCCAAAATGACATAATTAGGTCCAAAAAGGCATAATTAGCTAATTTAGCCCGAAGAAGAGGACAAGAGGAGAAGAAAGAGGAAAAATGAAAAGAAGGAAGAAGAAGAAGAAGATAATAAGAATAGAAGAAGAAGGAGAAGGAGGAGGAGGAAGAAGAAGGAGAAGAAGGAGAAGGAGGAGAGAAGCTCCTTCTGCTTCTTCTCCTTCTTTTTGTCCTTCTTCTTTTCTTCTTCTTCTCCTTTTCCTTCTCCTTATCCTTCTCCTCCTCCTTCTTCTTTTTATTCTCCTTCTTCTTCTCTTCTTGCTTCTTCTCTTTCTTCTTCTACGTAGCTTATTTTCCCCAACAAAGACATACTTAGCTAATTATCCTCCAAAATGACATAATTAGCTTAGTTAGGTAAAAACATCATAAGAACCTTGGTTAGCTCATTAAAATGACTAATTTAGCTCCAAAATGACATAATAAGCTCATAATGGATTAATAATCATAGTTGGCTACAAAATGACATATTTTATGCAAGTTAGGTCTAGAATGACCTATACTTAGCTAAGTTCTCTCCTAAATGACATAATAATGCTATGTAGCTCCAAGATGACCTATTCCACCTAAATTTGCTATTAAATGGCCTATACTTAGCTAAGTTCTCTCCGAAATAACCTATACTTCTCTTCTTCATCTAGTATTCTTCTTCTAACTTTTTTATTTGTCATTTTGCAGATTAAATTCACTTCACAGGAAGCTTGGATTATATTGATGGAATGCTTGAATATGGTTTCTTGTACCATGGCTTCACGGAAGCTTCTATTGAAACTATTGTAGTATATGGATATATATGAAACTTTGTATATGCATGGATGAAACTGGTGTAATATATGGTTTGGTACGGATGCAACTTGCATAATATGTATGTACTATCGATGAAAGTTATTTTAATATGGTTATGAGTACGGAAACAAATTTATTTTTGTCAAATATATATATATATATATATATATATATCCTGATTATTGTGAAAATTGATGGATATAATAGAAAATAAAATAAACAGGGGTTGTTTTGAGCCTTTGCCGTCCGCCCACCGACGACAAAGGCCATAGGGCTGACGGCAAAGGTGGGAGGGACTGGGTGCAAAGGTGGAGGGAGAGAGGGCCTGGGTGCCCCCTTTGCCATCGGCCTCAAATATGGCTGACGGCAAAGAGAGGAGGGCTGACGGCAAAGGGAGGAGGGCTGACGACAAAGGTGGGAGGGAGAGAGGGGTTGGGTGCCCCCCTTTGCCGTCGGCCCTAAACATGGCTGACGACAAAGAGGGTAGGGCAGACGGAAAAGAGGAGAAGCCTGCCATTAACACTTGACGGGAGCGTCTATCGATCTGTCGTCCCATTTTATTTGCCGTCTTCCCCCTCATGGAAAAGATTCTTTGTCGTCCGCCTTACAAAAGTAGACGGCAAATAACCTCTTCAACGGATATTTTTTTGCCGTCTAGTTTGTTGTCAACTGACGGACGGGAAAGCCTTTGCTATCCGGGGTTCGCCCCTTTGCCGTCAGCCATGGCAGACGACAAATTCTTAGATTCCTGTAGTGTAAGTATGAATTTCATCAGTCATATTCCTTCTTCAAGTTTGCTCTAAAAAAAATTATTCTCATCTTTGGCTCAACCTTTCATTCGTCATTATCTCGGAGTGTGTGAGTAATTCTTGGTGGTGTTCTCCTCATCATTTCAGCCTTGAAGACCGAAGAGGTGTTTTCTCAAATCTTGGTTCATTCTCTGGAAGATTCATCATTTCAGCTTTGTGTTATCATCTTGAATTGTTCTTGATCATGAGAAATCCCTTTCTTGCTATATGTAGCATTCAGATTCGTTTCATTCCTGATACTCCGAAGGACATCATTTCAGAAGATTTCTTCGTTCTCAGCTTTTAGCTTTCATCCTCAAATTCATCTCAATTGTTGTCTCTTCATTCGTCTCTCAATTATTCCGATGCCTTGCTCAGTTTTCAATTATGCGGCTTGATGACTCACAAGTATAGGGGATCTGTCATAGTCCTTTCGATAAGTAAGAGTGTCGAACCCAACGAGGAGCAGAAGGATCTGACAAGTGGTTTTCAGCAAGGTAATATCTGCAGGCACTGAAATTATCGGTAACAAGTAGTTGTGTGGTGAGATGATTCGTAGCAAGTAGCAAGTAACAAAAGTAACAACGGTGCAGCAAGGTGGCCCAATCCCTTTTGTACCAAGGGACAAGCCTGGACAAAGTCTTATAGGAGGTAAAACGCTCCTGAGGACACATGGGAATTTTTGTCAAGCTAGTTTTCATCATGTTCATATGATTTGCGTTTGCTACTTTGATAGTTTCATATGTGGGTGGACCGGCGTTTTGGTAGTGCCCTTACTTGGACAAGCATCCCACTTATGATTAACCCCTCTCGCAAGAATCCGCAACGATGAAAGAAGAATAAAGACAAAGTCTAACCATAGCATTAAACTAGTGGATCCAAATCAGCCCCTTACGAAGCAACACATAAACTAGGGTTTAAGCTTCTATCACTCTAGCAACCCATCATCTACTTACTACTTCCCAATGCCTTCCTCTAGGCCCAAATAATGGTGAAGTGTTATGTAGTCTACATTCACATAACACCACTAGAGGAAAAATAACATACAACACATCAAAATATCGAACGAATACCAAATTCACATGACTACTTATAACATGACTTATCCCATGTCCTCGGGAACGAAAGTAACTACTCACAAAGCATAATCATAATCATGACCAGAGAGGTAATGAGTAGCATCAAAGATCTGAACATATAATCTTCCACCAAGTAATCCAACTAGCATCAACTACTAAGAGTAATTAACACTACTAGCAACCTTACAAGTACCAATCGGAGTCGCGAGACGGAGATTGGTTACAAGAGATGAACTAGGGTTTGGAGATGAGATGGTGCTGATGAAGATGTTGATGGTGATGAGTCCCCTCCGATGAGAGGAGTGTTGGTGATGACGATGGCGATGATTTCCCCCTCCGGGGGGGGGGGGGAAGTTTCCCCGGCAGGATCGTCCTAGGATAGCTCTAGATTGGTTCTGCTCAAGTTCCGCCTCGTGGCGGCGGCGAATCCTCCAAAAAGCCTCCTCTCGATTTTTTTCCAGACCGAAACCCTTCTTGTAGCAAAAGAGGGGAGCGAGAGGGCCAAGTGGGAGCCCACAAGCCCCCTAGGCATGGCTAGGGGGGAGGCCGCGCCTAGCAGGCTTGTGGCCTCCTGCTGGTGCTCCTCTCGTACTTCTTCGGCCCGGTATTTTTTATAAATCCCAAAAAAAATCCTCGTTGATTTTCACGGCTTTTGGAGTTGCGTAGAATCGGTATCTCAAACTTGCTCCTTTTTCAGGCCAGAATTCCAGCTGCCAACATTCTCCCTCTTTATGTAAACCTTGCAAAATAAGAGAGAAAAGGCATAAGTATTGTACCGTGAAGTGTAATAACAGCCCAAAAAGCGATAAATATCAACATGAAAGCATGATGCAGAATGGACGTATCAACTCCCCCAAGCTTAGACCTCGCTTGTCCTCAAGCGAAAGCCGAGATCAATAAATATGCCCACATGTTTAGAGAGAGAGGTGTCGACAAAACAAGATACGAACATGCGGGCATCATGATCATGATCAGAACAGAAATACCATCATATCATCTCTCATGCTAAAGTGATAATTCCTTCACAGAGTAAAGTATGGATCAAGAACCTTACCGAGAATTAACAACCGATAGCCTTTAGTCATTGAAGCAATTGCAATTTATCATAACATCAGAAAGAGTCAAGTAAGAGCTTGTAAAGAAAATACACATACTCAATCATCTTTTTGTCTTCTATAATTGCCACAACTCACGTGGTACTCATGAGATCGAAGATTCAATCGGACACATAGAAAGATAGGGGCTTATAGTTTCGCCTCCCAACTACTTACCTCAAGGGTAATGTCAACAATAATTAGTTCATGAATACTTACTTCCAAGTTGACATATGAATATAGATCTTTCCCTAGCATATGACGTTAGCCAACATAAAGGAGAAATAAGGAATTGGTGTAGATCACCATGACTCTTTGAAGGGCAAAAAGTAAAGGTACAAGATAGGCCCTTTGTAGAGGGAAGCAGAGGTTGTCATGCGCTTTTGAGGTTTGGATGTGTGTCCTCTTAGTGTGGAGGAACGTCACTTTATATTGCCTCGTGTGATAAAGAACTTTATTATGCAGTCTGTCGCTTTTATGTCTTCCTCATCACAGGTTCGTAAAAAGCTTATTTTCCACGCACTAATAGATCATACATATTAGGGAGAAATTTTTATTGCTTGCACCGATGACAACTTACTTGAGGGATCTTATTCAATCCATAGGTAGGTATGGTGGACTCTCATGGCAAAACTAGGTTGAAGGTTTATGGATGCACAAGTAGTATCTCTACTTGGTGCGGAAGTTTGGCTAACATGAGGTGGAAGCAATCGTCACATGCTAAGGGATATCTAGTCATATAACATTGTTCGGAACCAAGAAAACACAATTCATTCAGTTGTCTTCCTTGTCCAACATCTACTTTTAAGCATGTAATAGTTTAGTGAGTGTTCACAATCATAGATGCTGTCGAAGATGATATATTTATATGTGAACCTCTCCTTCTTTATCACTTCCTATTAATTGCGACAATGACCAAGGCTAAGTTTTTCTACCCTCAACAAGTTTCAAACATCATTCTTTTTATATGTGAAGCCATCACTTCCCATAAGATCATTACATGATCTTTCATGCTTTTGTTCTTTTACCATACTTTTGATCATGGCATGAGACAAGGCCCTTAACTAAGACACTCTTTATTATATGGCTCACGAGCTCGAATACATTGGGGGTGACACAAAGCAAAAACTCAAGCCAAAAACACTAAGACCTTTACTCTACTAGAGAAAGAGAAAAGTGAAAAGGAACAAACTAAAACAAAGGTAAAGGCAAAAGATGTGATGGTGATACGATACCGGGGCAACTCCCCCAAGCTTGGCACAAGCCAAGGGGATTGCCCATACCCATGCTTAGTTGTCTTCCTTTGGAGGTGATGGTGGTGCCGTTGTTTTGTCCTTTGATTCCAAGAGGGCCATCAGTCTTTGATTTATACCTTGGAGATCTGTGATATGTTTCTCCAGCAAAACAACTTCACGAGTGAGATAAGTATTGCAAACACGAGTTGTTTCACAAAACCTCAAGATTTCAATCAAGGATGGAGACAGTAGGTGGAGGTAGGGTTGGAGGAAATCCACTTATTCAACTTCTTCCTTGTTGAACACAGATTGTACTTCGTCCCACGCCTGATTCCTCTCCTTAATTTTGCCCTTGGCTTCCGTGACTTCCACTCATTTCAGATCAGCATCTACTTCTTCATAGACTTGAGGGAAATTGTTCTCCCGACAGATTCCTGAGATGGCATCCTGCCCTAAATCTGCGGCAGAAAACAAGCTCGAAACGAAAACAGAGGAAAATCGCGTGATATGAGGGTCAAACCTTACGGGAGAATATATAATGATTTTTTCTAGACCAGAAGGAGTACTCCGCAAGAAAATGGAGTCCGAGAGGCACACGAGGTGGCCACAAGCCCCCCAGGCGCGGCCAGGGGGTGGCCCGCGCCTGGCAGGCTTGTCGCCTCATCGTGCGCTTTCCGAACTACTTCAAAATTTTCTATTTTTTAAAAAATTCCAAAACAGAGAAAAATTCCTACTGGAAAAGTTTTGGAGTCTGTTTACTTACCGAATCACATACCTCTTCATTTTTGGAGTCTGAAACAGACTGATAAATATCCCTTAGGTACTCCTCCGGAGTTATGGTATTGATAATATTGCTTTCAACATTTATGGGAGTACCTGAGATATAATGCTTGATTCTCTGCCCATTTACCACTCTCGGACAATTACCTTCCGTGTTGTTGATTTTGATAGCACCGGAATGATATGCTTCCTCAACAATGTAAGGACCTTCCCATTTAGAGAGAAGCTTGCCTGCAAAAAATCTTAAACGAGAATTATATAGCAAGACATAATCACCTACATTGAACTCACGCTTTTGTATCCTTTTATCATGCCACCTCTTAACATTTTCTTTGAACAACTTGGCATTTTCATATGCCTGAGTTCTCCATTCATCAAGCGAGCTAATATCAAATAACCTCTTCTCACCAGCAAGTTTGAAATCAAAGTTGAGCTCTTTGATTGCCCAATAAGATTTATGCTCTAGCTCAAGAGGTAAATGACATGCTTTACCGTACACCATTTTGTACGGAGACATGCCCATGTGATTCTTATAGGCAGTTTTATAAGCCCACAGTGCATCATCGAGCTTCTTAGACCAATTATTTCTAGACGTATTGACAGTCTTTTGCAGAATTAGTTTAATCTCTCTATTGCTTAGCTCTACTTGACCACTGGACTGAGGGTGATAGGGAGAAGCAATTCTATGATTGACATCATACTTAGCAAGCGTTTTACGGAAAGCACCATTTATGAAATGTGAACCAACGTGAGTCATCAGATATCTAGGGACTCCAAATCTCGGGAAAATAACTTCTTTAAGCATCCTGATAGAGGTGTTGTGATCAACACTACTAGTCGGGATAGCTTCTACCCACTTAGTGGCGTAATCAACACCAACTAGGATATGAGTATACCCGTTGGATTTTGGAAAAGGTCCCATATAATCAAAGCCCCAAACATCAAATGGTGCAATGACAAGTGAATAATTCATAGGCATTTCCCGACGTTTACTGATATTACCTATTCTTTGACATTCATCACAAGACAAGATAAACTTACGGGCATCCTTGAAGAGATTTGGCCAATAAAAACCTGATTGCAATACCTTGTGTGCAGTTATATCTCCCGCATGGTGTCCTCCGTAGGCCTCGGAGTGACACTTCTGTAGGATATGTCCCTGTTCGTGTTCAGGTACACAACGCCTAATAACACCATCTACTCCTTCCTTATAAAGGTGAGGATCATCCCAAAAGTAATGTCTCAAATCAAAGAAGAATTTCTTATTTTGCTGGTATGTGAAACTAGGTGGTATATATTTGGCAACGATATAGTTTGCATAATCAGCATACCACGATGCACTACATGAAGTATTGATGACATTCAATTTCTCACCAGGAAAGCTATCATCAATAGGTTGTGGGTCATCAAGAACATTTTCCAACCTAGACAAGTTATCTGCTACGGGATTATCAGCACCCTTCCTGTCGACAACATGTAAATCAAATTCTTGTAGCAAGAGAACCCATCTGATGAGTCTAGGTTTAGCATCTTTCTTCTCCATGAGGTATTTAATAGCAGCATGATCAGTGTGAATAGTGACTTTGGAATCAATTATGTAAGATCTGAACTTTTCACGTGCAAACACGACTGCTAAAAATTCCTTTTCCGTAGTAGCATAGTTTCTTTGGGCACTGTCTAGAGTTTTACTAGCATAGTGAATAACATTCAACTTCTTATCAACTCTTTGCCCTAGGACAACACCGACAGCATAATCACTAGCATCACAGATTATTTCAAAAGGTAAGTTCCAATCAGGTGGTTGAACAATAGGCGCAGTTATCAAGGCCTTCTTAAGTATCTCAAAGGCTTCCTCACAATCATCATCAAAGACAAAAGGAATATCCTTTTGCAAGAGATTGGTAAGAGGCCTAGAAATCTTAGAGAAGTCTTTAATGAACCTCCTATAGAAACCAGCATGACCAAGGAAACTTCTTATACCTTTGATATCTGTGGGGTATGGCATTTTATCAATTGCATCAACCTTAGCCTTATCGACTTCAATACCTCTTTCAGAAATTTTATGTCCTAAGACGATGCCTTCATTAACCATAAAGTGGCACTTCTCCCAATTCAAGACAAGATTGGTATCTTTACATCTCTGCAAGACTTGATCAAGGTTGCTGAGGCAATCATCAAAAGAAGACCCGTAAACGGAGAAGTCATCCATGAAAACCTCAACAATCTTTTTCACAAAAGTCAGAGAATATAGCCATCATACATCTTTGACAGGTGGCAGGTGCATTACATAAGCCAAAAGGCATACGTCTGTAAGCAAAGGTACCAAAAGGGCAGGTGAAAGTGGTTTTCTCCTGATCAGATTGTGCAACAGGTATTTGGGAGAAACCAGAATAACCGTCTAGAAAGCATAAGTGTGTGTGTTTAGACAGTCTTTCTAGCATTTGGTCGATAAAAGGCAAAGGGTAATGATCTTTCCTAGTGGCTTTATTAAATTTCCTAAAATTGATCACCATCCTATAGCCAGTAATAATCCTCTGTGGGATCAATTCATCCTTATCATTAGGGACAACGGTAATGCCTCCCTTCTTAGAGACACAATGCACCGGACTCACCCAATCACTATGAGCAACAGGATAGATAATATCTGCTTCCAGGAGGTTTAGTATTTCTTTTCTTATTACCTCTTTCATCTTAGGATTTAATCTCCGTTGATGATCAACAACTGGTTTGGAATCAGGATCAGTTTTAATCTTGTGCTGGCATAGAGTGGGACTAATGCCCTTAAGATCATCAAGAGTATATCCAATAGTAGCACGGTGCTTTCTCAGAGTTTTTAGTAACTTCTTTTCTTCATGCTTTGAGAGGCTAGCACTAATAATAACAGGATATATCTCTTTTTCATCAAGATAAGCATACTTAAGAGTATCAGGCAACTGTTTAAGCTCGAACACAGGATCACCCTTTGGTGGGGGTGGATCCCCAAGCAGTTCAACAGGCAAGTTATTCTTAAGGATAGGATATTGTTCTAAGACAACTCTATCTATCTCATCCCTTTCATCCATATGCATATCATTTTCATGCTCAAGCAAGTATTGCTCTAAGGGATCAGTAGTAGGCACGGCAATAGAAGCTAAGGAAATAGTTTCATCCTTACTAGGCAACTCTTTTTCATGAGGTTGTCTACCAAACTTGGAGAAATTGAACTCGTGTGACACACCTTCAAAGCCAACAGTGACAGTTTTCTTCTCACAGTCAATATGAGCATTGACAGTATTGAGGAAGGGTCTGCCAAATATGATGGGACAAAAGCTATCTTGTGTGGTAGCAAGAACAAGGAAATCACCAGGATACTTTGTTTTACCACACAAGACTTCAACATCCCTAACAATTCCCACAGGGCAGATAGTATCTCTATTGGCAAGCTGAATAGTGACATCAATAGGTTCTATCTCAGCAGGTGCAATCTCGTCTTTAATTTCATATATAAGGATTGAGGTATTGCACTAACACTAGCACCCATGTCACATAAACCATGATAACAATGATCTCCTATCTTAACAGAAACAACAGGCGTGCCAACAACAAGCCTATGTTTGTCTCTAGCATGAGGTTTAGCAATTCTAGCAGCATCTTCACATAAGTGAATATCATGTCCCTCAACATCGTCAGACAGGAGATCTTTGATAATAGCAATGCTAGTTTCAACTCTAATTTGCTCAGGGGGTGTAGTGTAGCCCCTACGTATCACAGTTGAAGCTTTAGAATGATCCTTTATCCTAACAGGGAAAGGTGGTTTCTCAATGTAAGCACTTGGAACAATAGGATCATTATAGGCAATCACTACTGGAATTCAGAATTTTGCCGTCTGCCGTGCCTTTGCCGTCCGCTGATGCATGGCAAAGGTACTCTTTGCCGTCAACTCTCATAGTGCCGACGGCAAAGAGGTGGCTGATGGCAAAGTTTTAATTTGCCGTCTACCACCTCTTTGCCGTCGGCTGGCGGACGACAAAGGAGCCCCATGCAGACGACAAAGGTTGGGCAGACGGCAAAGCCCCCCACCCAAACGGCCCAAACCCACCCCCACCCACCCGCCCACTTGCCGTCTGCCTGGGTGGACGGCGGATGGCAAAGGGGACGGCGGCCCCACCCCACTAACGGCTGCCGGCCCCCACTATCCGTCAGTCACCCACCTTCGACATCCTCCCGCACGCCCCCTCCCGCACGCCCGCCCCTCCCCCACCCGGCGCCGCCACCACCCTGCGCCGCCCCCACCCGGCGCCGCCACCACCCTGCACCTCCCCCACCCGGCGCCTCCCCCACCCGGCGCCTCCACCACCCTGCGCCGCCCCTCCCTGCTCCGCCACCACCCTGCGCCGCCACCACCCGCACCGCCCGCCCCTCCTCCCTGCGCCGCCCCGCCCCTGCGCCGCCGGTACATATTTTTTTATTTTTTTTTCTGTTAAATTATATAGTTACTTTATTAGGTAGAATAAAGTAGATAGAAAAAAAATAGATAGAAAAGAAAAAACATAGAAGAAAATAATAGAAGAAAGTTAGTTTTTTTCCTGTTAAATTAGATAGTTAGATTTTTATTTTTTCTGTTAAATTATATAGTTAGTTTATTAGGTAGAATAAAGTAGATAGAAAAGAAATAATAGAAAAAAATAGATAGAAAAGAAAAAACTTAGAAGAAAAAGGAAGAAGAAGAAGAAGAAGAAGAAAAAAGAGGAGAGGAGGAGAAAGAGAAAAGAAAGAAGAAATAGAAGAAGAGGAGGAGGAGGAGGAGGAGAAAAAAGAATAATAATAATAATAATAATAATAAGAAGAAGAAGAAAAAGAGAGAGGAGAAGAAGAAAGAAGAGGAAAAAGGAACCCCGGCACCCCGGCACTCACCCTCGACCCCCGACCCCTGACGCCCGACGCCACTCACCCTCGTCCGTTGACCCCCGACGCCAGTGACCATCGACCCCCGACCCTCGACCCCCGACGCCACTGACTATCGACCCCCGACCCTCGACCCTCGACCCCCGACGCCCGACGCCACTGACCCTCGACCCCCGACCCCCGGCACCTGTTCGGCCTCTTGTTGACCGAAAAGACCCCAACCCCCGACGCCAGTGACCCTTGACCCCCGACAACATTGACCCCCGACCCCCGACGCCACCGACACCCGACACCACCGACCTTGTAAATTATGAGTTAGGCCACATA
The DNA here is from genome assembly GCF_904849725.1 of Hordeum vulgare subsp. vulgare. Classification (NCBI taxonomy): domain Eukaryota; kingdom Viridiplantae; phylum Streptophyta; class Magnoliopsida; order Poales; family Poaceae; genus Hordeum; species Hordeum vulgare. Next base: position 344,147,889 of record NC_058524.1, on the reverse strand, counting down.
TTTTCCGATTATGTTAATTATAATAACATCATATTTGTGTTGATCATTTGAATTTCATTGAGGAGTTGTTCGACGACCTCCACATGCGTTGGACGAGCTCCGCCCCTGCATTTGTTGGTGAGCACAAATGACTTCTCCTCCTACCCCTTAATTTGCCATCTTCCGGTCTTCGTGCCGATGAAACTTGCTAGCTATAGGTTTCTTCAATCATGAGTATGCGTGACCAGTATGCGTCTCCCGTTCGAAAGGGCGACATCTATAAATATGCATTTCTTTGCATTTTTATAACCGCCATCCTTTCGAATTGTCCAACATTATCCATGGACAACCCGAGTATGTGTAGATTGGGTTTGTTTTCCCGTATGCCGTGCTCCGGATCCGATGCGAAATTTCGTCAGTGCCTCCCCTGTTGTTCTCCGGGTACACATCCTCTCTGCTTATTGCCAAGACGTGTATCAGGAGAACAACGGGGAGGTGCTGCCAAAATTCTGCGTCACATCTGGAGCAGAGCATGGGAAAACGAACCAAATCTACACATACTCGGGTGGGATTAGGACCTATCTTTACCTATTAGCGTGTAGGTTGCATGGACGTAATAAAACTGACAGACTTGATTAACGTATGAATATAGATGATCAATTATATATTTATTTCTTGTGCCCCCATAGGTAGCTAGGCAACATGAGTGATCGTGCTTGGATGTACACTGGTCACCCTAGTCAGCAAGACATGACCCATGAATAGTTAAGAAAAACCAGGGGGTTTGTGAGAGCCGCATTTGCAAATGGCTAGCAAAAAACATGGTGCCCCTGTCCCAACTGCGACAACTGGAAAAAGCAGACAGAGTTTGAAATGGGTAAACACCTACAGAAGTGGGGTTTTACCCCTCATTATACGGTGTGGACTTTTCATGGTGAGTCTGACCAACGTGCCAGAGCTGAGGTGATTCTTCGTCGCATCGACGAGCATGGTACCGGGATTGAAGACATGGTGCAAGACTTTGATGATGCTCGGGATTCGGACGATGAGATGGAGGAATCTGCAAAGGCCTTCTATGAAATGTTGGAGTCTTCAAAACGTCCTCTCCACGAGCAGACTGAGCTTTGTCAATTGGATGCCATCGCGCAAGTAATGGCTCTGAAGGCTCAATTCAACCTAGGCAGAGAATGCTATGACGCGATGATGACGATATTTGGACGCTTTCTACCCAAAGGCCATGTACTGCCTGCAAACCTGTACCAGTCAGAGAAAATCCTCTGAGTACTTAAGATGCCCTATGAGAAGATACATGCCTGTGAGAATGGATGTGCCTTATTTAGGCTTGAGTATGCGGCCTTGAACTATTGCCCCATTTGCAATTCTTCCAGGTATATTGTGGTAGACAACGGCATGGGTGAGAAGAATCAGACCAAAATCCCCATTAGTGTTCTTCGGTATCTGCCAATCGTACCAAGACTTCAATGTCTTTTCATGGTCGAAGAGACGGCCAGATAGATGACATGGCACAAATTGGGCAAAAGAACCGAACTAGATGCGGATGGGAACAAGATGCTGGTACACACTTCATATGGTTTTGCGTGGAGGCACTTCGATGCATTACATAAGGATAAATCAGAAGATCCAAGGCAACCTAGAGTTGCCGTCAGCACGGATGGGTTCAATGTGTATGGTATGACGGCAGCACAATACAGTTGTTGGCCTGTATTTTTCATTCCACTAAATTGGCCACCCGGAGAGATTATGAAAAGAAAGAACATTTTCTTGACGTTGATAATTCCAGGGCCGAACTATCCAGGGAAGAATATGAATGTGTACATGCGGCCGCTTAAGGATGAGTTGCAAGAAGCCTGGGATAATGGGATCAAGACCTACGACGCGGCTACCAAAACAAATTTCAAAATGCATGTGTGGTACATGTACTCGACGCATGATTATCCGGCGTTTGCGCTATTCGCTGGCTGGTGTGTGCATGGAAGGTTCCCGTGCACCACATGCAATACAACTCTTCAGTTCCGTTGGCTGCAGGCTGGTCGCAAGTATTCTTGCTTTGACATGCATAGAAAATTCCTGGATCCTGACCATAAGTTCAGAAAAGACAAGAAGAATTTCATCAAAGGTAGAGTTGTCAAAAACACTGCACTAGATGCGTTGACAGGCCAACAGACCCTTGATCAGTTAAACGCTCTCGAGCCTGATCCTTTGCATCCAGGATACTTCAAAGGGTATAATACGGAACACGCCTGGACTCTCAAGTCATGCTTATGGGATCTGCCTTACTTCAAAGACCTCCTTTGCCCACACAACATTGACGTGATGCACACTGAAAAGAATATTGCGGAGGCCATTTTTGGGACATTGTTCGGCATAGAGGGGAAGTCAAAACATAATCCTAAGGCTAGAATCGACCTGTTGGCTCTATGTGATAGACGTTGCAAAACTTGCGACAACGGAAAGGAAAGCAAAGCATAGCAAAGCCAAAGGCATGGTTCAATCTTGAAAGGCCAGCTATGAGGGAAATGCTATTGTGGGTGAAAATGCGGTTGATGTTCCCCCATGGGTATGCTGCGAATCTAAAGAGGGGAGCGAGTCTTGAGAAATTGAAAATATTTGGGCTCAAGAGTCATGATTGGCACATATGGATTGAGCGAGTATTGCCGATGATGTTGCGTGGCTTTATCCTTGAGGATGAATGGCTAGTACTGGCAGAGCTGAGCTATTTCTTCCATTCTCTTTGTGCGAAAGAACTATCGCCTGGCGTGCTAGATGAAATGGAAGAGTTGGCGCTGGAGTTGATCTGCAAATTAGAAAAGATCTTTCCACCGGGCTTCTTTAATCCAATGCAACATTTGATTTTGCATCTCCCGACCGAGTCAAGAATGGGGGGGCCCGTTCAAAATTGATGGTGCTACTCAATTGAGAGGATGCAGAAGACGCTTCGAGCTACGTGTAAAAATAAACGTAGAATTGAAGCATCGATGGCTGAGGCATTCATTACTGAGGAGGGGGCAAACTTCATGACAGCACACTACGAAGCCAAAAATCATCATTTGCATAACCCGAAGCCTCGGTACAATGATGGCGATCGAAAAAAAGTTCGATCCAACCTCAGCCTATTCAAAGGTAAGCTCGCACCATCCGGTGCTTCGAAAGGGAAATCGTTGGATGTCGAAGAATGGCGGACCATTTCATTGTATATCTTCACCAACCTAACAGAAGTGCGACCGTACATCGAGTAAGTTCTCCGTAATTTATTGTTCCGCAACTTCTAATTGCTTTGAACTACTCTTATTCCCGGATATTTGATATAGTGGATACGTCGCCGAATTCTCGGATGGAGCGGTCATCGAAAAGGATTCCGTCGAAGAGTATGAGCTTCTCGCAAAGCATGGAGGCGACTGTGCCAGTTTCATCTCTTGGTTCAAACAAAGGGTAATTAATTACCATTAAGGGCCCATTTGATTTCTTGGTCTAATTTGCGGCTAATGCATCCATTCTTTCGTATTAAACTTGTAGGCTGATGCAGAGTCTATGGACGCCAAGTTGAGACAAGTCGCTAATGGTTTTGACTATAAGGTCCGTTCATTTGACAAATACAACATCAACGGGTATCACTTTCGTACCTTTGGCAAAGAGCTATCTATGCCTGACCTAAAGTCTACAATTTTTTCTGTCTCTTCTATCGGCAAAGGAGAGATCGAGTGTTAGAGCATATATCTCCATATGTGGTTTTGGTACTTGATGACAATTCCTATGGACTAATGGTTGCCTTAAGTTACATTTATAGGATTTGTCCATAGGCACTTCTTGAAGTCCATCTGTTGGGTTCAAGGAGTTTATATGATGACCAAGGTGGTATTCAAGGTATTATCCAAAGAATGGTCATAGAGACACAAGGTTGATCAAGATCTCAGACAAAGAGTAAATCAAGATGATCGACACACAAAGCGTACAAGATGTACCGAGAGGGATCAAGTGATCCCATGGTATGGTAAGCATTGTCCATTACGTGTTTGTGTACTAACCCATGGTCTTCGTAAGAGTTCTATGTGGGGGTTAGGTGTGTTTCCATGGGCTTGCGTCAAAGAGAAGATCTCATACAACCCATGAAGTATGATGTCAAGTTGTGATCGTCATCAAGATTGCGATGTGCAAGTTCAAGTGGATCAGCACGAAGATATCATGCTTGAAGCTTGCTGTCCATTGTGGTGGCAATGGACTTGTGAAGATATGCTGAAGAGTTGCTCACCCATAGTGAGTATGGGGGAGCAATCAACTAGTCTTCATCAAGCCAACGTAATCAACAAAGGTGTCCATCTTGAGGAAGCCGAGACCATCATCATCTAGCTCAAGAGGACGAGGTGCAAGGTACAGGTTTGCCCTTGATAGGTTTTCTGGTTAGGATAGATTGCTGTACTATCAAGGGGGGATCTCAAGTGAGTAGCTTGATCGTATCGTTCGTTGAGAGCTCAAACCATTTGCATCCTTGCATCATACTTCTTGGTTCTTGTTTGGTGTTTCTCTTTGTGAGTTTTAGAGCTTATGGCCATCTTCGTGACAAGCTCGAGTTCATCAAAAACGGAGTCCATATGCATCTACTATGATGTTTTCGATGTAGGAGTTTTTGCCGGTTCTTCATTCATAGAGGACTCACATCTCTATATCATTGGCATTTTCATATCTGCATGGTCTTAAGATTTCCAACAAGCTCGGATAGCTCTTGTCGTCCTGAATCCAACAAGCTTGGGTTTGCTCGATTCGGAGCTCGGATGTGAAAGTTATGGCTGTTTCAGTGGCGAGCGGTAGTACCGCTAGACCTAGCGGTAGTACCGCTAGAGTTGGCGGTAGTACCGCTGGCCCTAACGGTAGTACCGCCCCTGGTCAGCGGTAGTACCGCTCCAGGAGATTAGTACCGCCTACCTAGCGGTTGTTCGTGGACGGACCTTTTTGCGAAGACTTTCTTGGCGGTGGTAGTGCCTTTGCACTACCAGGGGTCTAGCGGTAGTACCGCTGGGGCCAGCGGTAGTACCGCTGGAGTGCCAGCGGTAGTACCGCTGCAGCCAGTGGTAGTACCGCTGGAGCTCGGGCAGAGAGTGGGGGTAACGGTCTGATTCCTTCCCCCACTATATAAAGGGGGTCTTCTTCCCCCTTGACCTCATCTATCAGTTGAGCTCTTGTTCTACCTCCATTGTTGACATTCTTAGAGCTTGCTTACTCTCAATCCCTCCAATGATTCTTGCTTGTTCTTGAGGGAAAAGAGAGAGGAGATCTAGATCCACATCTCCACCAATCGCTTTCTCCTCTATGTGAGGGGAACCCCTTGGATCTTGATCTTGGAGTTCTTTGTGAGCTCCTTGCTCTTCCTCTCATATTTCTCCATAGCTTTCGTTGTTGTGGAGGGGTTTGAGTGTGAGGGACTTGACCACTTCGTGTGTTCTTGCCATTGCATTAGTTGCATCGGTTTGAGTTCTCCACTGTGATACGTGGAAGTGAAGTTTGAGAAGCTTATTACCTTTGGTACTTAGTAACCTAGATATTCTTCTTCGCGGATGCTTTGGCATCCTAGAAGCTTGGTGGTGTCTCGGAACTCAATCATTGTGGTGTGAAGCTCCGGGCAAGCATTGGGGTCTCCAATTAGGTTGTGGAGATTGCCCCGAGCAATTTGTACGGGTACGGGTAACCGCCCCCAAGGGCTGCCACATGTACGGGTTCGGTGACCGCCCCCAAGGTTTGCCATTTGTACGGGTTCGATGACCGCCCTCAAGGGTCCCTTAGTGGAATCACGGCATCTTGCATTGTTCGAGGGCGTGAGGAGATTACGGTGGCCTTAGTGGCATCTTGGGGAGCATTGTGCCTCCACACCGCTCTAACGGAGATTAGCATCCGCAAGGGTGTGAACTTCGGGATACATCATCGTCTCCCCGTGCCTCGGTTATCTCTTACCCGAACCTTTTACTTATGCACTTTACTTTGTGATACACATATTGTTCATTGTAATATATCTTGCTATCACTTAGTTGTTTATCTTGCTTAGCATAAGTTGTTGGTACACATAGGTGAGCCTAGTTGTTTGTAGGTTTTGTGCTTGACATATTAAACGTTAGTTTTATTCCGCATTTGTTCAAGCCTAAACCTTAATTATTTTAAAGCACCTATTCACCCCCCCTCTAGGCGACATCCACGTCCTTTCATCGAGTATTATGGAAGAGTTGAAGTAATTTATGAACTTCTATTCTATGGTGAAAACCCATCGACCATCGTAGCCTTCAAATGTTATTGGTTTGAGCCGAGGGAGACTAGAAGGACTCATGAACATATAGGACTAGTCGAAATCAACCAAAACACCCACTTAGATGTTCCCGATGTCTATATTACGGCTCAACAGGCGACACAAGTTTTCTATCTACCATGGGCCTGCCAAACTGATCCAAATCTCAAAGGTTGGGATGTCGTTTATGAAGTGCCACCACATTTTAGACCACCTACCCTCAATGAAGAGGATTACGAACCTCACATTAACCCAGACACATATGAAGGAGAATTCTTCCAAGAAACACGCATGTCCAAGAAACGTTTCAAGAACCGCTCTACTTCACCCCAGAACATTGAAGTAGACAGCGACAGTGAATCCGTCTTAACCCCCGAGCCCGAACAGGAAGAGCTGGAAGAAGAAGAGGTTACTGCTGCGGATGACCTGTCACTTCTTGACCGATTACATAATGGTGGCCTTGCACATGTTCTTCGTGATAGTGATGCTGATGATGCATTTATTGATGATAGTGATGATCATGATGCATTTATTGACCCCGAAGCATATATAGACGAGCACTATTGTTATTAGCTCATGTCAGGTATTCAACTATTATACTATATATAAATTTTGGGTTCATGTTAGGTATTCAATTTTTATTAGTCATGTTGATATTTATGACGATGATACACTTAAATTATATACATTTTATTAGTCCTGTTGGTATTTATGTTGTACTAATTTCAGTTACTCTTTGTCATGATAGGTGTTGAAAGATGGTGGGAAAGGGTCAAAAGCACTCCGCGGCTCCTTCTTCATCGGCGGGTGATGGGATGGGTACTTCCATTCCTGCCTCACCTCTTCGGAGAGTGTTTCTCTCTACTATGCAAGGAGCGCCCCCATGAGAGGAGGTCGACCCCCCGCGAAGCCGAGATGCACTAAAGGTACACGTTCTATTCATGTTGGTATTTATGTTGTACTCATGTTGTATACATATTGGTATTTATATACATTTTATTACTCATGTTGGTATTTATGTTGTACTAAAGGCACACGTGGCCGCGGGAGAGGTAGGGCGGTGGCTGCCACGCCTTCTGAGGTGGCGGCTACACGGTCTCCGCCACCACCCCAAGCTGATTCACCTGAGCACAAGACTTCTAGGGTGGATTCGTCTGACGTGGAGGCTACACGGTCTGCGGTTCACGAGCCTCGGGTCGACGAGCCTTCGACCCACGAGACTCGTGTCCCAGAGGCTTCCTTCCAGGCGACTCCGGTGCAAAGCAGGGATGAGGGCACGTCCCAAGAGACCTAGTGGGATGCTGGTAGCGACGAGGAGCTGGGTGAGGGGGCTACCGTCTACCAGCGTGGTAGTTCGGGGCTCCCGCTCGTGCCAGCGACCCCCGAGCAAAGGTGGTCGATTAGGCCAAATGGGGACAGGTAAGTTAATTTACTCTTATTTAACCTTTTGCCTTCGCGTTTTCTCAAATATCTAATGTTTTTGCTTTAATTTGTCATACTGTAGGGGTTGGATTGTTGCCAAGGGTGTACGCAAGCCCAACAGCGTCCTTGGTGTTCTTTGCCGTAAAAACTTCCCAGGGTTTGTTACGTTGCCCGGTCGGGAGTAGGAATGACATGGGAGAACTACTTGGGTGCCCCGGCCCCGCCGGAGGTGGAGATTGACGGTGTTTTGTGCGACATGAGGGCGGACATGGTGATCCGAAAGTTCTGGGTAATTTCTCCTTCACACAATTATAAATCAACCATAGCTATTTATTGTACTAATCGGTGTTGTCTCATTTGCAGACCTACTACAGGTGTGAGGAGGGAGACGAGGAGGACGCGGCAAAGGTTATCGAAACCGAATGTCGCCGCCTTCTTCAAAACTTTCGACACGAGGCTCGGGTGCAGGGTGTTCGAGACTACTATGCCACGCGGCGTATTAGGCTTGACAAGGCGAAGTGCCGTGATCCTAAGATGGAGAAGGAGCATTACATGAAGGTAATTACATATTATTAAGGCTTTGTAGTTAGTTTTCTTGATTTGGTTCTTACGCGCTCAAATTTCTCTTTATTAACTTAGGTGCCCCCGAGATGGTGTGTGGATAAGATGGATTGTTGGGAGACCTTGGTGGATCAGTGGTGCTCCGAAACGTGGGAGGCTAGCCAGAACAACGCCAAGGAGAGGCGTGGCAAAATGGTTGGCATGTGACACCATCAAGGGAGCGTCAACTTAATCCAATTTGGCGAGAACTGGGTATGTGGTTTGCTTCATGCCTCATGCAATTCATTCTTAATGCAACTTGAGCCCTTTACTAATACAATTTTCCTCTCTCTCTCTCTTTTAGGCGCGTCACAATAAGATGGAGGCGCCATAGATGTACGACCTGTATGCGATGGCCCATACTGCCTCGTACAAGAAGGTCAAGGCATTCTCTGAGTCTGACCTCGAGCATCCAGAAAAATTCACCAACATCTCCTCCCACCACAAGCTCGTGAAGTACAGAGATCACGGGAAGGCGAGGAAAGGGGAGGACTTTAACCCGAGCGAGGGGCCTATTGATCTAGAGCTGGTGATGATAGCTGGAAACGGGAGGCCCCATAGCTCGATCGCCATTGGAGACGGCCTTATACGTTGTCCTAGCACTCTCCGGCAGGTAAAGACACACCAAACGAGCTCTTGTCCAGAGATAACACGTCGTCCACGGTCAGTCGAGCTCGCCATCGAGGTTAGTTTAATGGACTCAACTATCTTTCCGCATTATGTTGTGTGTTGGAACCAATATGATTACATTGCTAACAATGAGTTGTGTTGCAGGATGCTATTCAGAAAGAGAGAGAGACAATGCAGGCGGCTATGGCGGAGAAGGATAAGGAAATTAGGGAGCTGGAGGAGAGGACGACTGCATTGGTGGAGGCGGAGAGGGCACGGAATGATGCGTCTAACAGGGCCATATACGAGCTCTTCGTGGTAAGTTTCTTCTTCATGTTATTTTAAATCTTGCATTTGAATGTCCATTTCATTAATAAATAAAATGTTTGACTTGTCGAAACCAAATGTATAGTCTATGTGCAAGAAGAACAACCAAGTCCCTCCGCCGATGCCAGTCATTAACGTGGCGGGGACGGTGAGTTTCATTTCAGTGCAGTGATCTTAAGAGTGTCCTCATGCTAACTACACATTGCAAACGATGTTTGGTGCAGAATATCTCCCGAAACACATCGCACGACCCTTCTAAAGTCGAGCCTTCTCCACGTGAAACAAGCCAGAGCCACCGTGCTTCACCGCTGTGATGACGATAATGGTATGTTATTTCTAGTGTTTTAATAAAAAATAGCTAGACTTCCATCTAAATGACATAATTAGCTTAGTTAGCTCCAAGAAAGGCTAAATTGGCTAATTATCCTATGAAATGACATAATTAGCTTAGTTAGCTCCAAAATGACCTATTTAATAAAAAATGACCTATAGTTAGCAAAGTTCTCTCCTAAATGACATAATAAGGCTTACGCAGCTGCAAGATGACCTATTCCGCCTAACTTAGGTATTAAATGGCCTATAATTAGCCTAGCTAGATCCAAAATGGCTTAATAAGCATAGTTTGCTCCGGAATGACCTATTTTACCCAAGTTAGCTCCGAAACTACGTATAGTTAGCTAGGGTTCCACATAGATGACATAATTAGCTTAGTTAGCTCCTAAATGGTCTATTTAATAAAACATGACCTATACTTAGCTAATTATCCTCGAAATGACATAATTAGCTCCAAAAAGGCATTCTAAGCCAATTTAGCCCAAAGAAGGGGATAAGAGGATAAGAAAGAGGAAAAATGAAAGGAAGGAAGAAGAAGAAGAGGAGAAGAAGAAGAAGGAGATGGAGGAGGATAAGAAGAAGGAGAAGAAGGAGGAGAAGAAGGAGAAGGAGCTCCTCTTTCTCCTTCTTCTTCCTCCTTCTCCTTCTCCTTCTTCTTTTCTTCTTCTTCTCCTCTTCCTTCTCCTTCTCCTCCTCCTCCTCCTCCTCCTCCTCCTCCTTCTTTTACTTCTTCTTCTCTTTCTCTTCTTCTACGTAGCTTAGACTCATCTAAGAAAGGCTAAATTGCGTAATTATCCTACGAAATGACATAATTAGCTTAGTTAGCTCCAAAATGACCTATTTAATAAAAAATGACCTATAGTTAGCTAAGTTCTCTCCTAAATGACATAATAAAGCTTGCGTAGCTGCAAGATGACCTATTCCCCTAATTTAGGTATTAAATGGCCTATAATTAGCCTAGCTAGATCCAAAATGGCTTAATAAGCATAGTTTGCTTCGGAATGACCTATTTTACCCAAGTTAGCTCCGAAACGACGTATAGTTAGCTAGGGTTCCACCTAGATGACATAATTAGCTTAGTTAGCTCCTAAATGGTCTATTTAATAAAACATGCGCTATACTTAGCTAATTATCCTCGAAATGACATAATTAGCTCCAAAAAGGCATTCTAAGCCAATTTAGCCCGAAGAAGGGGACAAGAGGAGAAGAAAGAGGAAAAATGAAAGGAAGGAAGAAGAAGAATAGGAGAAGAAGAAGAAGGAGAGGGAGGAGGATAAGAAGAAGGAGAAGAAGGAGGAGAAGAAGGAGAAGGAGAGCTCCTTCTCCTTCTTCTTCCTCCTTCTCCTTCTCCTTCTTCTTTTCTTCTTCTTCTCCTCTTCCTTCTCCTTCTCCTCCTCCTCCTCCTCCTCCTCCTTCTTTTACTTCTTCTTCTCTTTCTCTTCTTCTATGTTGCTTAGAGTCATCCAAGAAAGGCTAAATTGGCTAATTATCCTACGAAATGACATAATTAGCTTAGTTAGCTCCAAAATGACCTATTTAATAAAAAATGACCTATAGTTAGCTAAGTTCTCTCCTAAATGACGCAATAAGGCTTACGTAGCTGCAAGATGACCTATTCCCCCTAACTTAGGTATTAAATGGCCTATAATTAGCCTAGCTAGATCCAAAATGGCTTAATAAGCATAGTTTGCTCCGGAATGACCTATTTTACCCAAGTTAGCTCCGGAACGACGAATCGTTTGCTAGGTTTCCACCTAGATGACATAATTAGCTTATTTAGCTCCTAAATGGTCTATTTAATATAACATGACCTATACTTAGCTAATTATCCTCGAAATGACATAATTAGCTCCAAAAAGGCATTCTTAGCCAATTTTGTCCGAAGAAGGGGACAAGAGGAGAAGAAAGAGGAAAAATGAAAGGAAGGAAGAAGAAGAAGCAAAGAAGAAGAAGGAGAAGGAGGAGGATAAGGAGAAGGAGAAGAAGGAGGAGAAGAAGGAGAAGGAGCTCCTCCTTCTCCTTCTTCTTCCTCCTTCTTCTTCCTTCTCCTTCTCCTTCTTCTTTTCTTCTTCTTGTCCTTTTCCTTCTCCTTCTCCTCCTCCTCCCCATCCTTCTTTTACTTCTTCTTCTCTTTCTCTTCTTCTACGTAGCTTAGACTCATCCAAGAAAGGCTAAATTGGCTAATTATCCTACGAAATGACATAATTAGCTTAGTTAGCTCGAAAATGACCTATTTAATAAAAAATGACCTACAGTTAGCTAAGTTCTCTCCTAAATGACATAATAAGGCTTACGTAGCTGCAAGATGACCTATTCCCCCTAACTTAGGTATTAAATGGCCTATAATTAGCCTAGCTAGATCCAAAATGGCTTAATAAGCATAGTTTGCTCCGAAATGACCTATTTTACCCAAGTTAGCTCCGAAACGACCTATAGTTAGCTAGGGTTCCACCTAAATGACATAATTAGCTTAGTTAGCTCCTAAATGGTCTATACTTAGCTAATTTCTCTCTGAAATAACCTATATATACACTTCTTCATCTAGTATTATTCTTCTAACTTTCTTATTTGTCATTTTGTAGATTACCTTCACTTCACGGGAAGCTTGGATTATATGGATGGAATGCTTGAAGATGATTTCTTGTACCATGGCTTGTATTGAAACTATTGTAGTATATGGATATATATATGAAACTTTGTATGCATGTGGATGAAATTGGTGTAATATATGGTTTGGTACAGATGCAAGTTGCATAATATGTATGCACTATGGATGAGAGTTATTTTAATATGGTTATGAGTACGGAAAGAAATTTATTTATGTCAAATATATATATATATATATATATATATATATATATATCTATATATCCTGATTATTGTTAAAAATGCTGGATATAATAAAAAATAAATTAAAATGGGGCATATTCCCCTCTTTGCCGTGTGCACCCACGTGGCAAAGGGGTTTAGGTAGACGGCAAAGGGGGGAATCTGCCCCCTCTCTCTCCCCTCTTTGCCGTCTACCCCCACATGGCAAAGGGGGGTCGGCAGACGGCAAAGGGGGGAATGTGCCGCCTCTCTCTCCCCTCTTTGCTGTGTGCCCCCACATGGCGAAGGGGGGGGGTGGGCAGATGGCAAAGAGGTGAATCAGTCCCCCCTCTCTCCCCTCTTTGCCGTCTGCCCCCACATGGCAAAGGGAGGGACGGCAAACGACAAAGAGAGGACGCCTGCCGTTAACACTTAACGGGGCCGTTCCAGTATATGTCGTCCCAGTTAATTTGCTGTCTGCCCCCTCATGGCAAAGATTCTTTGCCGTCCGCTTTAGAAAAGCAGACGGCAAAGAACCTCTTCACCGCATTTTTTTATAGTCTAGTTTGTCGTCTGCTGACCGACGGCAAAGCCTTTGCCGTCCGCCGTGGCAGACGGCAAATTTCTGAATTTCAGTAGTGAATGACTTACTCTTCAACTGGATTGGGTTTAACTACATTGACTTCTAAGGGAGGATGATATTTAAACCACTTATCTTTAGGGAGATCAATATGAGCAGCAAATGATTCACACAATGAAGCTACTATCTCAGAGTCAAGTCCATACTTAGCGCTAAAATCACAAAAAGTATTTGTTTGAACAAAGGATTTAGCGCAATCAAACTTGAAATTCATACCTGACTCCTTAACTTCATCAAGCTCCTAATCTTCAGAGTTGCGTTTAATTATTTTCAAAAAATTCCATCTGAAGTCAATATCTCTCTTCATAAAAGAACCGGTACAAGAAGTGTCAAGCATGGTGCGATCATCATGAGAAAGCCGAGCATAGAAGTTTTGAATGATAATTTCTCTCGAGAGCTCATGGTTGGGGCATGAATATAACATTGATTTAAGCCTCCCCCAAGCTTGAGTGATGCTTTCTCTGTCATGAGGCCAAAAATTATAAATAAAATTCCGATCACGATATACTAGATGCATAGGATAAAACTTTTGATGAAATTCTAATTTCAACCGATTGTAGTTCCATGATCGAGTATCATCACATAGCTATACCATGTCAACGCCTTATCCCTCAAAGATAAGGGAAAGACCTTCTTCTTTACCTCATCCCCGGGAAAACCTGCAAGCTTAAATAAACCATAAACTTCATCTACATAGATTAGATGCAAGTCGGGATGTGATGTTCCATCTCCCGTAAAAGGATTAGCCAGCAGTTTCTCAAGCATACCCGAAGGAGATTCATGGCAAATATTTTCAGTAGGTGCAGCAGGTTGAGGAGCAACTCTTTGTGCTTCCGTTCGAGGTGAAGATACCCCGAACAAGCTCCTCAAAGGATTAGTTTCCATAGTGACAAATGACAATAAATTTCAGCACACTATATAAATGTTTCCTTACCAAATTCCACTTACGAAAGGCGCTTCACTCCGTGGCAACGACGCCATAAAAGAGTCTTGATGACCCACAAGTATAAGGAATCTATCGTAGTCCTTTCGATAAGTAAGAGTGTCGAACCCAACGAGGAGCAGAAGGATCTGACAAGTGGTTTTCAGCAAGGTAATATCTGCAAGCACTGAAATTATCGGTACCAAGTAGTTGTGTGGTGAGATGATTCGTAGCAAGTAGCAAGCAACAAAAGTAACAACGGTGTAGAAAAGTGTCCCAATCGCTTTTGTAGCAAGGGACAAGCCCGGACAAAGTAATATAGGAGGTAAAACGCTCCCGAGGACACATGGGAATTTCTGTCAAACTAGTTTTCATCATGTTCATATGATTCGCGTTCGCTACTTTGATAGTTTGATATGTGGGTGGACTGGTGTTTGGGTACTGCCCTTACTTGGACAAGCATCCCACTTATGATTAACCCCTCTCGCAAGCATCCACAACTACGAAAGAAGAATTAAGACAAAGTCTAACCATAGCATTAAACTAGTGGATCGAAATCAGCCCATTACGAAGCAACGCATAAACTAGGGTTTAAGGTTCTGTCACTCTAGCAACCCATCATCTACTTACTACTTCCCAATGCCTTCCTCTAGGACCAAATAATGGTGAAGTGTTATGTAGTCGATGTTCACATAACACCACTAGAAGAAAAACAACATACAACACATCAAAATATCGAACGAATACCAAATTCACATGACTACTTATAGCATGACTTATCCCATGTCATCGGGAACGAAAGTAACTACTCCCAAAGCATAATCATAATCATGACCAGAGAGGTAATGAGTAGCATCAAAGATCTGAACATATAATCTTCCACCAAGTAATCCAACTAGCATCAACTACAAAGAGTAATTAACACTACTAGCAACCTTACAAGTACCAATTGGAGTCGCGAGACGGAGATTGGTTACAAGAGATGAACTAGGGTTTGGAGATGAGATGGTGCTGATGAAGTGTTGGTGATGATGATGGCGATGATTTCCCCCTCCGGGAGGGAAGTTTCCCCGGCAGGATCGTCCTGACGGAGCTCTATATTGGTTCTGCTCTCAAGTTCTGCCTCGTGGCGGCGGCGAATCCTCCGAAAAAGCCTCCTCCTGATTTTTTCCAGACCGAAACCCTTCTTGTAGCAAAAGAGGGGAGCCAGAGGGCCAAGTGGGAGCCCACAAGCCCCCTAGGCGCGGCAAGGGGGAGGCCGCACCTAACAGGCTTGTGGACTCCTGCTGGCGCTCCTGTGGTACTTCTTCGGCCCAGTATTTTTTATAAATCCAAAAAAAATCCTCGTTGATTTTCACAGCTTTTGGAGTTGCGCAGAATAGGTATCTCAAACTTGCTCCTTTTTCGGGCCAGAATTCCAGTTGCCGACATTCTCCCTCTTTATGTAAACCTTGGAAAATAAGAGAGAAAAGGCATAAGTATTGTACCGTGAAGTGTAATAACAGCCCAAAAAGCGATAAATATCAACATGAAAGCATGATGCAAAATGGACGTATCACTGCTCAAGATCTCTTCATTCTCAAGGTGTTCTTCAAGATTCTTGTGGTAGTAGTTCTCAATTTCTTCTTCGTTCTTGTCTTGCCAAGAGCTAGTTTCTATTCTTTCTAATGGAGGCCTTGTAATGCTGCTCTCTTCAATCTATCGTCTTGTTCTATCAAGGTCATATTGTTCCCTTACTCAATTTAGTTAGTTTGTTGTGAATTTTCTCAAGATCTGTCCATCTTATCGAATTTTTGTCCCCTTTTCCTACCGAAGTGCTGCCGGACTTTTGTGTGAATTCTTCCTTGTTTCTCATGTCATTCTTCATTTCTTTGCAACCTTCAAGGATCGTTGGTTTCACTCGTTTGTCAAAGAAGCAACTAAGTTTACCTCTTGCTTTCTCATCCTCTTCCCCTTTCATTCTTGGATCTCGGGTCGAGATGCTCTTGTAGTGTAGGAGAGTTGTGACAGCCCGAGACCGACGTTCCAAAAGATTCCTCTCTTTTCCGTTGCTGGCGTGTGTTTATTTTTTATTTGTCGCATCATCATCGCATTATGCGCATCATCTGCATTGCATCGGCATCCCGTTGCCGCCAGTTTTCAAAACTTGCATCCGTTATTAGTTGCGTGTTCTCTCCGTGTTCGTCGTTGACCATGTTGAGCCCGACTACACTCGCACGCGCCCGTGGCATCGTGTAAACCTTGTTTTTAAAAGTGTGTATAAAACTTTCTTTGATTGGGTTGAAACTTGGCGTGCGGTCTTATTTCGTTGTTGGTAGAACGCCTACCAAATTTCGTCGCCATCGGAGTCCGTGTGGTACCCGAACGGTCGACCGTAGCGGCACCGTATTCGATTATTCGTCGGACGTGTTTTGGTGTTTTAAATCGCGTTGCCACTCTACACAGCCACTTAGCCCATCCCGCGTTCGAGTCATTTCGATTCCGATCGTGCGGTTGAAACCGGGGCGAAAAACTGCTAAACCTAGCCCACTTCCCTGTTTAAACACCTCTCCCCTTCCATTTCTATCTCATCCCTAATCTCTACCTTGAAATACGTGCCACCCCGAAACCCTAGCGCAGCCTCCCTCCTCTCGCTACTCAGTCGCCAGGCCCCGTCAGGCCCGCCCCGGGCCCGGATCCGTGCCGCCGCCTCCTCGCCCGGGCCCGAGCTGCCACGAGCCAAGCGCCTCCCTGCCATGTGCCGCCGCCTGCCAGCCTTCGCGCGCCCTAGCTGCCCCGCAACTCGCCGCAGCTCTGCCGGACCACCCTCTCCCTTCCCTTTCCTCTCTTCCTTCCTTCTCCTTCCTCACATGTTCCTTCCTCTCTACGCAGGTACCTAGTAGCCATGGCCAGCCGCTGCCCTAGGGGCTCGCCGGAGCCGAGCCGCCCTTGCCCCGGCCAGATCCGGTCCCCTCGCGGACGGATCCAGCCATCCCTAGTGGATCCCGTCGACTGCTACTGGTCCCCGTCGCTCCCCTGCATCGTCGTGGTCTCTGTCGTGGGAGGAGAACGACGAGGCGCAGATCGAGTGTCTCCTCGCCCTGGGCCGCGACCCCGCGCACGCCCAGCACCCCTCCGCCAGCGCCTCGCCCCGTGGGCCGCGTGAGACGGCCCAGCTCCACGCTGGCTTCCCCGGCCCAACTCCACCTCTCCACCGCCGGCCCAAGAGGCCCGAGGTGA
Source organism: Hordeum vulgare subsp. vulgare (assembly GCF_904849725.1). Classification (NCBI taxonomy): domain Eukaryota; kingdom Viridiplantae; phylum Streptophyta; class Magnoliopsida; order Poales; family Poaceae; genus Hordeum; species Hordeum vulgare. The sequence goes on along the minus strand of NC_058524.1, from coordinate 344,130,744 downwards.
GCCTCTCCTCCCCCGCTGCCCTATCTAGAGCCATAGCAGCGTCATATTATGCTGCACTCTTGCACTGGTTAGGCCCGTTTGCATTTTGGTCTGTTAGTCATTTTGTTTAGGTTTTCGATTTAATAATTTCAGAAAAAATGCTAGGTTTTAAAACGCCCGTAACTTTTATTTCGTGTATCGGATTGGAGCGATTTATATATGTAACTCGTGTAGAATTTCGCCTAGATTATGATTTTATAACTCGCATGCATGTTTGGAGTAGTATGACTAGCCGTATGCCTATATATGTGTGCTGTCCCAATAGGGGATTATTCCGTAGCTATTTTCATGTGTGTTCGGATTATTCAATACCATAGATAATAATGTTCATGTTGTGCGGGACCCTTTTGCCATGTATTTTAGAGTAGTTGGTTGCATTTTGCATGTAGGTTCCGTCGCTAGTTTGTTATATCATGTTTAGGATATATTCGCGCATATACGTGTGACGTTAATTTTATTTTACAACCACACATGTTATATATGTTTTCGGGGTAGAAAAATCCATAGAATTTAACTGTGCATTTAGTTTCAGTTTTTGAGCAAGTTAGTGCGTGTGATATTTTGCCATGTTGCCCTTTTGTTTCTTGTGTGGGATTTAATCCGTGCATGATATGAATGAGTTGTCAACATGAGATATGCGCTTGGAGGTGTGGGTTAGCCTATGGTAATTTTGGTTGCAATAGAAATCGATGTTAGTTGTTGTTTGTTTTCAACATGCTAGGAAATAGTGTTGTCTTGGAGATGTTGAAATATTTCGAAGTCTGAAATCTGTTACATTTTGTTGCTGTCTTGCCATTAGGTTATCTGGTGATATGTAGCTCCTTTGAGGTTGGTGCAATGGAGTTAGTTGTAGTTCTTTAGATTCTCTAGCATTTTGTGAGTTTTAATGACATTTGAATCCGTGTAGCATATAATTTTGCGACTGTCAATATGCCTTCAGATTGAAAACTGCACTGTCAAAAACAGATATTTTCACTAAGTCTGAAACTGTGTGTGAGATGCCATTTTGTGAGTTCTTATCCTAGTGATCCATGCTTCAATGCAAGATTTTATTAGTAGTATGTTGTAGTGCATCTTGCCCTCTACTGTCTCATGCCTTGTTTGAGCATTTTGGATTTATGTAGCTTGTTGTTCGAGGGTTTAGAAAATGCTATGTGGCTGATTTTGGCAGATTATGACTATTTCTTGTTTAGCATGTAGTTGTTGAACCGTTGCTCCATTTTGATCGTGTCCTATATGAAACTTTCTTATAATCTCGTGTAGTTTCATATTATCTTGCTGGTTGCATGTTTTTGGAATGCTTGTGACTGTCGTTGCACACATATTGCATTCATGCCATCATATCTTACGGTGTTCGTATCTTTTGAACCTTAGCTCCGTTGGAGATGTTTTCTATGTGTAAATTGATTGAAATGACGTGTAGTTTCACATGAACCTATTTATATTTATGTTTAACAAATATTAAAATGTGTTAGTTCAGATCTGAACAGAATTATAAATTAACGTATGAGGTCATCTCGGAGATGCTATATGTCGTTTGCATGGTCATTGGGAAAAGATTTGGACAAGGATATGAGTTTTGAGAGCGGGAAGATTTTCGTGAATTAATGGACAAACAAGAAAGAAATCAAACATCAATCAAATCAAACATCACAAGCACACACAAAAGTTTTTGTTGGCCCAATTTTTTGAGCTATGTTAACCTAGTAGTATAAGGCAAAATACAAGGTGTGATAGGAGGTCCCGTCATCGCAGTTGTTGCCACTGCAGACATCACTGTTGCGACATTATCCCCAGTCGCCGCTGGCGCGTCTTGGGTCGCCATGAGGACGGGGTCCTGGTTGCGGCCCATGGAGCTCCGGGCAGTGTTGTGTCTACGCTCACCAGTACGATGAGCCTGTTGTTCTACCCCATATGCGTCGCCTGTAGCTACCTATGTTGGCAGCTTGGTTGAAGATGGGACGATCTCTGATGTGCCTTTGGGCTCTTTGGGAGCTATGTGCGTCGACGAAGACACACAGAAGTTGGTGAAGGTTCGCACACACGCCCCTCTACCTGGTGCGCCAAATATGTTGGGTTACGATAATCTATGGTACATGCGTGGACCCTTTGCGGTTCAACTCTGGGGACGGACGGGCACAAAGAGCATCACCAAATTCATGTGTGCTTGGGATTTAGACACGCTTGGGCCGGTCATGACCGTAAAACCCTTTGGGTCCAAACTACAGGAGCACAATAGCCTGACAAGACTGCTGGAGGAGTGAGGCTACGCTTGCAAATGGACAAAGTGTCGACCCTCATAAAGGTATCCATGGACCTCCTTTTATAGATCAAGGGTCTACCATAGTGGCTAAAATGGTCATTACATGGGGTACATAGTGTATCTTGTAGCTGCCAAAACTACCGACATGAGCTATAGTGGGAAATACCTAACCCTGATGAACTAGGAAAGGCACATTAAATGCATCGGGAGGTGTCACGCTGGTGACCTTTCCCATCAAGGATATCCTCTCCTTGTGTGTCGTTCGCCCAACTACCTCCTGTTATCTTGCCACATCGTGCGACAGGTGTAAATAAAGTTGTCGTAAATCCCATGAACTGCCACAGGCCCGTACCTAGGTTCACGTAACTGCGTGCCCACTCGACACCTCGTTGATGTTGACAATCAACATGATGAGGTGGACGGCGAGGAGGTAGTGGAGTCCTTGCCGTAGACGGCGGCTATCGGGTCTTTTTCACCGGCATGGCATCTTGATGGTGGCTTGGCCTTGATGCCTGGTGTTGCGTTGGGCGCATGATCTCCCGGCAAGGCTTGCTAGGCTGGAGGCCAGTATCGTCTGTGCATAAGTTAGGATACTAAGGGACCCATTCTTTAGTACATCGAGAACCATGAGAACATGTCATCGGGTAGATACATGGGTTTGCATATTAAACGTCAAGTACAAATTATTTCTGCACAATGGTAAAAAGAATACCTCGAAGCTCATAACGAGGCCTTCGAAGACCTCTTGCAATACGGCCCCGAGGGCTAGAAGTCCCACTATCGTGGGAACGAACCTAATAGTAGAGGTGTAGGGTATGAAAGGAGAGGGCAAAGTCCTAGCTATGACAAGCTTGTATGCAAGATGTATAAGTTCAGGCCCCTCTCGTGGAGGTAACAACCCTACATCTCTGTGCTCGGGAGCTTTTGCAGTGTGGAATGCATGTTACAGGGGGTGCGAACCCTTGTGCCAAAGGGGAGGGGTGGCTTATATAGAGCCACTGCCCCTCATCAATATCCGGCCACTAAGGGTTCGATCAGTGGAGTTAAAAAAGTGTATGTTACTGATAACGTGCGTAGTTAATGTCACTTATGAAGACCAGCCGAACGCTCTCCTATTGGCCTCCCTGGAGTGGCTTCTGGTCTTCTGCGTCGACTGGCTTCTTTCGAGTGGAAGTTGATTGTCGAGTGACGGGAAATAATCCTCCGAGTGATTTCTTACCGAGTGACTCAGACGCTATGGTTATCTAGTTGGAATTATCCTTGTGGTCTTTAAGTCTTTAATGAGGTGCCCTTAGGTAGGACATCTTGGTCAGGCCTGTGACCCTACCCTAGGGACATATCCCATCATTAGGCACCGAATGGATCGGGGTTCGAGTGAGGAAGGGGTCGATGCAGATTCTGTCGAGGCATAGAAATCTTGAACGTAGTTCCGGGCTTAATAGAACTGTGCGTCGATTGAAGTCTTCGTCATTCACACTGATCGATTCTGTTGTGAAGTGCATCCGAGTGAATTCGAGCATTCAAGTTGATCCGAGTGGCTAACAAGATCTGGAGATGTGACAGATCACTTCGTCACGTCCAAATTTCACGGGATTCTAAATTTTGGTTAGCGCGCACTACGCGATGATGACGCAACAACCAAGGCAGGTGGGGCAGCGATGCCTCGATTATCACGCTGCCCTTATCGCCACATATCGTGCTTCCTCTTTCATCGGGATAGATAGAGATCTGGACGGTCCACCAGTCAGTGACTCACTCGGGCGGTTATAAATCTGGCGGACGCTAGGGTTGGAGTCGTGCTTTTCCCTGATTCTTCCCTGCTTCCTCTCCACCTCCGCCTCACAGGTGCTGCTTTGATATGCCTCTGCCGCCGCTGCAATGATGAAAGGCAATACAAGCCATCTCGAGCGCGACAAGAAGGGTGGAAAGTCAAACAAACCAGGCGGCCGATCTGCGCTGCCGCCAGGGTGGATCCAGGGAGATTTTCTCCCGTCAACTGTCCGGAAGGAGGATGTTCTGGAGCTTGTTGAACATGGGATGATAGCTGAGAAGTCATGGAGGCTGCCTGAAGGGGAGCTTGAGCCAGAGCCATGCAAAGGGGAACGAGTCCTCCTCCTTACTCACATTGAGCGAGGTTTTTCTTTGCCCCCTCATCCTTTCATCCGTGTTTTTCTTCATTACTTTGGTGCGCAACTTCATCATCTTCCTCCCAATTCCATCGCGTATCTTGCTACATTCGTTATGCTGTGCAAATGTTTTTTGGGCTGTCCTCCTCACTGGGATTGTTTAAACACATCTTCTCTGCGCGCTCCCAAGCACTGAAGGAAGTTAATTCGAGAGATAGTAGGACTCGTGTCATTCAGTTGTGTGGTAGTCTGGGGATTCAAAAGAGGAGTAGGAGTACGTATCCTCAGATGACCCTTCCTGAGTCAGTCCGGAACTGGCAGTCGACTTGGTTTTATTGTAATGATATTGCATCTCCAAACATGTCGACTGGCCTTCCCCCATTTACCTTGGAGCGACCGACTGCTCCTAGGACGATAAACGTGTCGAATGAGGAGAAGACTTAGGTAGGGATGTTGGTAAATGTGGTGGTTAACTTGGTTCGTGGTGGAGTGACGGGGATGGACTTTCTTGAAACGTTCCTTGGTCAGCGCATTCAGCCTCTTCAGGCGAGGGATCATGCTATGTGGCACTACTCGGGCCCTGAGGATTCCACTCGGTTGCACCCGGAGGAGGTTTCTGAAGAAACCATGGCTTAGTGGGTTAAAAGCATCACTATAGCCTGCGACAGTCCATTAGGAGCCAAGAGGGTCTTGCCTTACTCTGTCGAAAACAAGCCACGGAACCTGGTGCGTAGTTTCTTTGATGATTACTTTCATATCTTTGTCAAGTGACTGGATCTTCGGCAAACTGACTTTGCTGCTTTCACATCTTGTAGGAGTGGACAAACATGCATTCACCCGTGCCCAACGGGGCTTAGCTTGACGTCGGTGGGGAAAGTGAAGGTGGCAACGTTGACAACGACTATGCTGAAGACATTGAGGGGAGTGAAGACAACTCGGGTGAGAGTGAGGAAGAAAACCAGTCTCCTCCGCGTCCCGAGTCTCGATCCAAGCATCGCCATGATCCAGTGGCTACCCCAAGAAAGACCTTAGTATCCAGCACTAGGAACGTGAAGCGTGATAGAGCTGCCACAACTGAATCTGCAGAAAAAGCCGCCAAACAACCCAAGCCTGACGCTCCTATGCCTCGGAAGGGTCTGCCACGAATGAGGATTGTCGTGCCAGTCGCTTCAACGTGAGTGTCTATCTCTTTCTATCTTTTGTCATTGTGAATTTTCATGCCTTTGATGACCGAGTGGAATTTACTTACCAGAGCTGCTACCGCGATGATGTCGCCTACTGAAGATGAAAAATATCCCATGGACTTGAAGGTCGTGGACATGCCTCCCTCCCAAGGAGGTATGACAAGTCTTCATTCTGCTCAGTTTTTTAGATGAAATTCGTCGATTGAACTAACTGAGATTGTCGAATGACAGCTACAGACGTCATCCTCTTGGATGACGATGAAGAACCGCGGCGCTCAACCGCCGAATTAGCTAACACCATGCCTCAAACGCCGGTGTTGAGTGCTCCTCCAGCCAGTTCGATTGTTGTGACTACAACTCCTCCAGCTGGTTCGATTGTTGTGACTACAGTGCCGATTGTGCCTCTTCTGATAACTCCTGTTACCTCTGTTGCAATATCGAATCCTTCAACGCTTGCATATACTCGGCACTGTGTCCTGGAAGACCGAACAGGAGTTGCTAAAGAGGCCATGATTCAGGCCGAACACATGATGCAGCAGACCACAGAGGCGTATGACGCTAGCAAGTTGGCGTACGATGCTAGTTCGGCGCTTCAAGCTAACGTCCGAGTAAGTGCAATTGTAAGTTTGTTTCCGACTGAATCTTGTCCATCTTGACTTTGCACCCAGTGGGTGTTTTCTTGTGTCGTATGGTTGCTTGTTTCTTATCTAGTGGGGGTATGCTGAGTGAACCCACTGGGTGTAGTCCCCGAGACCATTGTCGAGTGCTTGCATCGGCAGGGATCTGATTGGAAGATAGTCTCTTTTTTGACCTGACCAGGCCGAACCTGGTCGAGTGGTTTTTATCCAGTGGGGGCACGCTGAGTGCACCCACAGGATGCAGTCCCCGATACCACTGTCGATTGCTTGCATCGGCAGGGGTGTGATTGGAAGACATACTCTTCTTTCTTTTTCTTGACTCGGCCAGGCCGGATCTGGTCAAGTGGTTTTGTATCCGGTGGGGGCACGCTGAGTTCACCCACTTGGTGTAGTCCCCGAGACTATTGCCGATCGTTTACAAAGGGCATTAGTCTTAAGAACTTGGACGTGGGATCCTTTTTCGTACTTAGAGTACTTGCACCACTCTATATGTCGAGTGAATATGTTCCTTTAGTATCTCCACTAGTGTGGATGGGTGCGGCGGGCCGCCATTCGGTCAACTGAACTGTACTTCTCCACTCGGGAGTGGAAAAATATTTGTACCGACTGAACTATTTCGTTGATGTTTTCAGAAAACCTGTGAGATTGGATTCAAGTATGCCAACTTGGAATCAGAGAAGAACCAGCTTCAGCTGGATCTGGAAGTGATAACCAATGACATGAATGTCTTGAAGAAAGCACTCAAGGATAAGGACAAGGCTCTCGCAGAAGCTAAGGAGAGATCCGAGGCTGTTGAGAAGAAGATCTTGGAAATCGGCAAGGTGGAAGAAGAGAACACGAGACTGAAGAAAGAATGACTCGAATGGGGGAAAAAGCTTGAGAAGACGGCGAAAAGCGGAAATGCCATGGAAAAGTATCTGAAGGACTTCTTTAGGAAAATGCTCGGGACACTTACTGGTATGCTTCTTTCACCGAGTGAAGGTCTTCGAATTTGACCGAATGAATTGTGGATGACTTTTCATTTTTCCTTCACACTGAATTCTGCCTAGACCCTAAACTTAGGCGAAGGCTGGTTCATGGCTAAGCAGCCGAGTGAATAGGTTTCTATTCACTCGGAAGGGTTCGTAACTTAGGTGAAAAAATGTTTCGCAGCTAAGCCCCCGAGAGAGAGGATTGCTCGTCACTCGGAGTATATTCTAAACTTAGGCGAGGGTTGCTTCGCGGCTAAGCACCCAAGTGAATAGGTTGCTATTCACTCGGAACGGTTTTTAACTTAGGCGAAAACATGTTTTGCAGCAAAGCCCCCGAGTGAGAGGATTTCTCGTCACTCGGAGCATATTTTGAACTTAGGCGAAGACTGGTTCGCGGCTAAGCACCCGAGTGAATAGGTCGCTATTCACTCGGAAGGGTTTTTAACTTAGGCGAAAACATATTCATAGCTAAGCCCCCGAGTGAGAGTATTGCTCGTCACTCGGAGTATATTTTGAACTTTGGCGAAGACTGGTTCGCGACTAAGCACCCGAGTGAATAGGTTGTTATTCAGTCGGAAGGGTTTTTAACTTAGGCGAAAACATGTTCGCAGCTAAGCCTCCGAGTGAGAGGATTGCTCTTCACTCGGAGTATATTATGAACTTAGATGAAGAATCGTTCGCACCTAAGCCACCGAGTGTGAGGATTACTCGTCACTCAGAGTATATTTTGAGTGTGAAATTGCTCGATCAGAATCGACAAAAATTGTAGGAATCATGATTGTGACAAGCAACATTGTTCAGAAAACTCTCTTATTACATCAAACCAATCAGTTGTCAAGCATAACACGTCAGAGTAGGTCTGCATTCCAATCTCGGGGTTCATCGGCTCTCTTCTTGAGGTTGTAAAGGTGGTAAGATCCATTATTCAGTACCTTGGTGATGACGAATGGTCCTTCCCACGCAGGGGCAAGCTTGTGAGGTCGTTGTTGATCCACTCAAAGCACCAGATCGCCTTCGTGGAACGCCCGACTCCTGACATGCCTCGCATGGAAGCGACGTAGATCATGTTGGTATACAGTCGACTGAATCAAGGTCAGTTCACACTCTTCTTCTAGGATATCTACTGTATCATGTCGCGCCTGTTAAGCTTAGAATGTGAATACAAATCCACACGGGGAAAAGTGCGAAGGAGATCACTCGGCAAGACAGCTTATCTCCATACACCAAGAAGAAGGGTGTGCGTCCAGTCGACCGGTTGGGAGTTGTTCTCAATCCCCATAGAACAGATGGTAGTTCGTTTACCCACGCTCCAGCTGCATGTTCCAAATCTTGCATGAGTCGAGGTTTCAGCCCTCTAAGGATAAGGCCATTTCCCCGCTCAGATTGTCCATTGGTTTGGGGGTGTGTGACGGACGCATAATCCACCTGGGTGCCTTGAGCAGAGCAAAAGTGTTTGAACTCCTGTGAGTCGAAGTTAGAACCATTGTCTGTTAAGATGCTGTGAGGAACTCCATACCAAATTGTTATTTCCTTAATGAACTTGATGGCGTTGCGCGAGTCCAACTTCTTCATTGGCTTGGCTTTGATCCATTTAGTGAACTTGTCGACTGCAACAAGCAGGTGTGTGAATCCACTCTGGCCCATTCAGAAAGGGCCCACCATATCCAAACCCCAAACAATAAATGGCCAAACGAGTGTGATTGTCTTCAAGGCAGACGCAGGCTTGTGAGACAAGTTAGAGTATAATTGGTACCCTTCAAAGTGATTAACGACATCTTTAGCCATCTCATTAGCGCGCGGCAAGAAGAACCCAGCTCGGTATGCTTTGGCAACAATGGTCCGAGAGGCCGCATGATTACCACAGGTCCCCGAGTGGATTTCCTACAGGGTCAGTCAGCCCTCCTCAGGGGAGATGCATCGTTGTGCTACGCTAGTAGCACTTTCTCTGTAAAGCTGATCGCCCATCACAGTAAAAGCCTTTGATCCGCGGACAATCTTCTTAGCTTCAACTTGTTCTTCCGGGAGTTCTCACGTTAGGATGTATGCAATGTATGGTACATCCACTCGGGCGTGATCGCCAGAATTTCCATAACCAAATCAACGACCGCTGGAACATCAATCTCAGTCGGATTGGAGGTGCTTATCGGTTGTTGGGGATCTTCAGTGAAAGGATCCTCTTGCACCGAAGGAGTATGTAAGTGTTCCAGGAACACATTGCTAGGGACAGGTTTCTGAGTGGACCCAATCTTGGCCAGTTCGTCAGTTGCTTGATTTTTCAATCGGGGATCATGGTGGAGTTCCTTACCTTCAAACTTCTTCTCAAGATTCCTTGCTGCATGGCAATACCCAGTCATGGCGGGGTTTCTGACATCCCATTCCGTCATCACTTGATTGACCACCAGATCCGAGTCGCCGTACACCATCAAGCGCCAGCAGCCGAGTGAGATGGCCATACGCAACCCCTAGAGGAGTGCTTCATATTCAGCCTCGTTGTTGGAGGAATCACAATGAATCTTGAGAACATAGTTGAGCTTGTCGCCTTTTGGGGACACCAATACCACACAAGCACCAGACCCATTCAACATTTTGGAGACGTCAAAGAACATTGTCCAGTGTGTCGAGTAAATTTGAGCTCGCTGCTGTTGCTCCACCCACTCGGCCATGAAATCAGCAAGCGCTTGAGACTTGATAGCTTTCTTTGCCTCCAACTTGATGTCAAAATATAACAGCTCGTTGGACCATTTAGCCACGCAACCAGATGCATCCCGATTGTTAAGAATCTCTCACAGTGGGGCATCACTGACGACTGATACCTAATAATCTTGAAAGTAATGTGCCACCTTCTTCTCTGAGAAATGTATTCCATAGAGGAGCTTCTGTTAATGAGGATACCTTTGCTTCGAAGGGGTCAATACTTCAGAAATGCAGTAGACTGGGCGCTGGACTTTGTAAGCTTTGTCTTCCTCTTCTCGCTCGATAGTCAGAACTATGCTAACGACTTGATTAGTAGCTACGATGTATAAGAGCAGGGGTTCTTTGCTGTACGAAGCAGCAAGCACCGGCTGGGTGGAAAGCAGGGCTTCTAGCTCGACAAACGCTGCTTCTGCCTCGTCATTCCACTCGAACACATCAAACTTTTTCATGATTCGGTATAGAGGCAATGCCTTCTCACCGAGACGGGAGATGAACCGACTCAGCACCGCTAGGTAGCCTGTGAGCGTCTGGAAATCGTGCACACGCACATGGCTTTTCATTCAGACGATGGCGTCGATGTTCTCGGGGTTGACATCATTCATTCTTCAAACGAGGAAACACGCACATGGCTTTTCATTCATTCGGAAACGAGGAAATCGAGTAACTTGCCGCTAGGGACTCCGAAAGTGCGCTTAGCTGGATTCAGTTTGATATCATACTTTCTCAGGTTGGCGAATGTCTCTGCCAGGTCAGTCAGTAGGTCGGAACCTTTGTGAGACTTGACCACAATATCATCCGTGTATGCTTTGACATTCCAGCTGATTTGATCAAGTAGGCACTTCTCGATCATACCCATGAAAGTGGCGCTAGCATTCTTCAAACCAAAAGGCATGGTTGTATAGCAGAAACACCCGAAAGGGGTGATGAAGGCTGTTTTTATTTCATCTGGACCAAACAGACGGATCTGATGGTAGCCAGAATAGGCATCAAGCAAGGATAAACGCTCACACCCCACAGTCTAATCAACAATCTCATCAATGCGGGGAGTGGAAAGTGATTTTTTTGGCCGACTTGATTGATGTTCTTGAAATCTATACACATACGAAGGGACTTGTCCTTCTTGGGGACCATGACAACATTTGCGAGCCACTCGGAGTGGTAGACCTCGCGTATAAACTTCGCCTCCAAGAGTAGAGCCACCTCCTCGCCGATTATTTTCCTCTTCTCCACTGCAGACCGACGCAAATGCCCTTTAAGTCAGTGCTCAGCCAGTTCCCTTTGCACACCCGACATGTCAGCAGGCTTCCATGCAAAGATGTCCAAGTTCTCATGGAGGAACTGGATGAGCTCGACTTCCTATTTGTTGTCGAGTGTTGTTGAGATGTCCGTCGGGCAGCATTAGGATCCGTCGGGTGGATGTTCACTTTTTTGATTTCACCCGCCGACTAAAAAGCGGACTCAGAAGCGGGCTTCTTGGAGCGCATCAGGTCGGCAGGGTCAGTGTTCTTCCGGTATTCCTCCAGTTCAACAACAACCATGTGCTGATCAGCGATATTAGAGCCTTGTTGCAAGCACTCCTCGGCTCTCTGTCGATTGCTTGTGACTGCGATGGCTCCCTTGGGCACTGGCATTTTCATCTTGAGGTACATGTAGCATGGGTGTGCCATGAAACATGCATAAGCGAGGCGACCAAGGATGGCATGATAAGAACTCTGAAAATCCACAACTTCAAAAGTCGATTTGTCCTTGAGAAAGTTCTTGTCCGTGCCGAATACCACATCCAATGCAATCTGTCCGAATGACTTGGACTTTTTCCCAGGGATGACCCCGTGGAACTGTGTACTGCTTTCACTCAATCGGGACATCGGAATTCCCATTCCTTTGAGGGTTTTTGCATACAGAATGTTCAACCCACTGCCACCATCCATCAAGACCTTGCGAAGACGAACTCCTCCCACAACTGGGTTGACCACCAAAGCTTGTCGACCAGGGGTAGCGACGTGACCAGGGTGATCCGACTGATCAACGTTATGGGAGTTTGAGACCACTTGAGGTATGAGGGGGTGGTCGGAACTGCCATGTTGACCTCTCTATTAATGACTTTCAATTGACTTCTGCTCTCTACATCAGCAAAGATCATCAAGGTGGCGTTGATACTTGGAAAATCTTCCTCATCTTCTTCGTCCTCCTTCTCAGGAGTCTTCACACTCAACGGAGTATCTTTGAACTGTTGGATCAACAGCCTACACTCACGAGTGGTGTGCTTGGGCAATATCAGGTTGTGATCTTCATCTTTCTTCCTGTGGATTGCACACGATAGATCTAGAACATCTGACTGATTCTTGAACTTCTTTGGGGGAAATTTCCCTTTGAATTTTCCCTTGAATTTTCCTTGTGCCGCTAGGGCGGCTGCTTTTGCCAGAGTGGAACCATCAACCTTGCGCTTCTTTGTCCGATTGGAAATGCCGCCAACATAGTTGTTGACTTCTTTTCCTTTACCACTACGGATGTGGTCTTCTTCTTCACCATTGGCGTATCACGCAGCAATCTCCATCATTTTGCTCATGGACACGTCACATATACGACCGAACTTCGCATATAGCTCTCTGTACCTGACACCAGCTTTGAAAGCATAGACTGTCTGGTGCTCGGAAACGTTCTCCACCGTGTGATGAAGGGTGGTCCAACGCTGGATATAATCTCTCAATGATTCATTCGGCTTATGTACACAAAGCTGCAACTCGGACAAACCAACAGGACACTTGCACGTGCCCTCGAATGTTTTGATGAACACTTGGGCGAGATCCTCCCAACAGTAGATGCTAGAAGGAGCCAACTAATTCAGCCACGCCCTGGCCGAACCATCCAACATTAGAGTCAAATACTTCATGGCGATGTTGTCGTTACCTCCACCAATCTGCAGTGCCACTCGGTAGTCATCAAGCCATGTTTCAGGCTTAGATTCTCCTGTGAATTTACTTATTCCGGACGCCAACCGGAAGTTGGGGGGGAATATAGCTGAACAGATAGCTCCACTAAAGCACTCGGGGCCAAAAATAGCAGTGCCGCTTCAATTCGGACGATCTCTGTCAAAACCATATCTGTGAGCTCTGCCCCTTTAAATCCTCCTCTGCACGAGTACATTTCTCGCATCAAACCTAGGATTCCGCTCATCATCGAACGTGTGCCTATCGTCGTAGTGTCGGGACACATACGTACCACTCCTCGGAGGAGAATGCACCCGACGGCGGTCATCACAATGGTAACATGGAGCGAACTAGTTCCGCCCGTGATCTCTGTGTTGATTCTCTCGGTAACCTCTGTCTCTGCCATGCTGAAGTGACCCTGAACTAAAAACTGAGCGAATTGTATCTACTCTTGGCGAATTACTATGCAACCTATTGAGAGAATGTGAGACAACTGAGTTTGGTTGCTGTGCTGCTTGAAGCAAAGTACGAATCTGCTCTAAGGCTCTACCAGCCTCTAAGTCTGATGGCTGAATGGAATCTGCTATCTTAGCGGCAGCTACAACATTTTGTATCGGAGTACGATATACCTCGACGTTGTTCTGTGGTCCACTCGAAAAGAGATGTTACTGAAGCCGACTGGAAACTGGGGGACGATGACGGGTGTGTCCACTCGACGATTCTCCAACTTCCTGTTTGCACGACCGAACCTGGGCGGGCTCTCCATAGTACCGCCATGAAGACCTCTGCTATAGGGTTGCAACTCTCGCACTCGAAAGGAACATCAGACTGATCTGATGCCGAGTGGATCGCGCTCCGAAGAGGTTCAACAGGCTCGATTGCAGCAATCTGTGGAGATGAAGGAGGTGACACCTGGCGAGCCACTTCATGTTTCACCCATCCCTGAAGTCGTGAGCGACCGGATCGCTTGTGACGACGAGCAACGCAGCGAACAATCGACACCGGAGTCGATGGCTGTCGAAGGAGTACGCCACATGAGCTTGCACGGGAGTGAGTCGCCCCGTTGATCGGGAGCGCCTCGATGTCGAGAGGCGCCTCCTAAAGCCATGCCGAGTCATTGGCAACGAAGATGAGCATGCCGAAACAGATCTCTTTGCCCAAGAACGAATCACAGCCGGAAGACATGACAAAGAATGAAAATCGCAAACTTGCCGGAAGTCGCTTAGACGCCTGCCCCAAAATGGGCGCCAACTCTCGTGGGAATGAACCTGATAGTAGAGGTGTAGGGTATGAAAGGAGAGGTTAGATACCTAGCTACGACAAGGTTGTATGCAAGATGTATGAGTTCAGGGCCCTCTTGTGGAGGTAACAACCATAAATCTCTGTGCTCAGGAGCTCTTGTAGTGTGGAATGCGTGTTACAGGGGGTGAAAACCCTTGTGCGAGAGGGGAGGGGTGGCTTATATAGAGTGTGCCGCCCCTCATCAATATCCGGCCACTAAGGGTTCGATCAATCGAGTTTAAAAGTGTACATTACTGATAACGTGCATAGTTAATGTTACTTCTGATGACCAGCCGAACGCTTGCCTAATGGCCTCCCTAGAGTGGCTTCTAGTCTTCTGCGTCAACTGGCTTCTTCCGAGTGGAAAATGATTATCGGTTGAAGGGGAAAACCCTCCAAGTGATTTCTTACCGAGTGACTCAAACACTATGGTTATCCAGTCGGAATTCTCCTTGTGGTCTTCAAGTCTTTAATAAGGTGCCCTTAGGTAGGACATCTAGGTCAGTCCTGTGAGCCTACCCTAGGTACATATCCCCATCACCCACAGCACCGTGCCTACCAAGGCACATTCCTCTTCCTTGAGGGAGGAGCCCTTCAAGGTCTCCTCCATCTCCTCGTTCCACCACGTGCAAGCCCACCCTTGGTCAGGAGGTGGGGTGGAAAGAACTCGGACCAAAGCACCTGGGTGCTCGGTGAAGGGGTCTCCGACCGTGGCGTTGGAACCGGGGCGGACATTGGTTTGGTCGATGCTTGGCGCAATGTTTCCTTGACGACCTCGGGGATCTTATCCCCTTGGTCCTGTAGGACCAAGGTGTAAACCTCGGTCATGACGGTCGACTCTCTGACCCCCGCGGAATCAACCTGGGAGTCGTAGTAGAAGTCGTCTCTCCTAGCCGATCGTGAGCTGGTGGAGCAGTGGATGGGGTTCGGGGCCCCCCTTGAGGTTGGCAGCCCGGTTGAAGAGTCGCTTGGTTGCACATTTGGCAGATTATGGTAAGATGCTCGTATGACCTCACTCCTACTAAAACATAGATCGAATGAAACACAGAACATGGAAAACAGTAGAGTACCCTCGGTGTAGCAGCCCAACACCAAGACCTCCAATAGCTTGTGTGTTGTTCATGCTTGCATGATTTATGTTGTGTTTTTTGTTGTGTTGCATCATGCATCATGATCATCCCTGTTGCTTTGCATGATTAGTTTTTGTGTTGTAATTTTCTGTGAAGCTCCTTCTGTCATCTTCATCTTCCTTTGGCTTTTGCTCATCCCAACCAAATACCTCATCTGGTTCGAAACCCCTGCACTAGCTTCTTCCTTTTAAATTCCATCCAAATTCTGCAAGTGACATTTCTCCTTTCTGGAATTTTTTTTAGTACATTCATAAAACCTCTAAGCCATACCAAAAATTTCTCTTTCAAAATTCAGCTCTTGTATAAATTTATAGTCTCTAGAAATTTCCAAAACAATTTCGTTAAATAGCACTTAATCCCACGGCTCCGGATATATTTTTGTATATGTCAGATTCTTAACCGAACCCATCTAGCCTTTTCCCTTTGTTTTACTACATATTTATATAAGCAGAAAGTTAATAGAAAGGGAACATGTGAAAACCTTACGTTAGCCCACCTAGTTTCCGTATTAGAGGCAGCCCAGTTGGCCCAACTCCACTAATCTCCCAGCACTTCTTCCTCCTATATACGACCACACATCCACATGCTCCACGTCAACCTTGCATTGGTGCATCGATGTGCTATACAAATGGTTTTAGTCCCTTTCCACAATGTCGTTCTAAACCGTCACCTAGTGAGTATGGGCGATAGGGGGGTCCTTCCCACACGACCCAGAAACCGTCAGGGATAGGTTGTCAGTCACAGACGATGCGCAAAATGAGCTCGTGTGTGATTGGGCTAGCCATCACATACAATTATACAGGCCCGATCGTTTCCTTTTGTATGTACATCCCTCACAGGCAATTGAAGAAGAACGTTTCCGTTCATATGTACATCCAACACGATGAATCCCATGCAAGATTTTCTGTTCGCACATACATCACACACAGTTTCCCCCATCAAATCGCTTGTGTAGCGTTACCATTGCAGACAGTATTAACAATTTTACCATTTGCGTTCTTGAATGCATCGCACAAGGTACATAGAGTAAACTGTGTGGCACGGTCTGTCCATCACACACACTTTTTATGTGGAAAACATCTGCTCAAGGTGGCCTAACACAAACAATTTTGAAGAAGTCGTGTGTTATTGTTCATCGATCCAATATGTTTTCATCCGAGAAACTTTGGGCATTGTCTTAGGCCATCGCCCATGGTGTTTTCTCAATAACCGTTTGCAATACAAAACTCCAATAAGCAGGCTAATTGGCTATTATTAATAATCATTTTATTAATCAAATTGAAATTTCATATTAAGCTCCCAATATATTTCATCGTATTACGAAACCATGATTTCATAATTGAAATACATCAGAGTACAACATCATGTAGCTTTAGCACTCAATTACACCATATAGGCACATATCTAGATACCCCATGACACAACTACACCAACACCAAGTTTCAAATGCAACATATATAACCTTTGGAAATTAGCATCATAGACAGTAGATAGACAAATGAATCTCATATGGAAAACTGCTGAAGGGGAAGGCAAATATTACACCTTCATTAATGTTGAAGGTCTTTGCAACTTTAGGGCAGTGCATGTGGATGATTGATCTTCCATCCTTAGTCCTCTTCAGGAAGACTTCACGATTGTACCTTGGGTGTTGTATGAATACCTTCCTCGCCTCCTGACCATACAGGTTGTTTGAGAGGTAATCATCAGTGAACTACTTTGGAACGGCCCAAAAACAAGGATATGCATAAATATCTTCTCTAGATTTGAAATGGCGCAAAGGAATAAAAAAGACAAGGTATAATAGTTAGTACCATCCTTTAGTGCAGTGATGTCTTCTTCATTTGGCAGACAAAGATCTTGTTGTTTTTTGTTGCTAGTTTCTTTATCCTAACAATCTTTCTGAGTTTCTTGACTTGACTAATATTCATGGAGAACTCATTTCCCCATATGCAAAAGGGTCGAACAGTGGGTCAAAACCTCTCATAGCAGGACCTACATGTGCAAGACCAAATTATTAAAAACATAAATATTAGAATGGTTCCTGCAATTGCACAATAATGTGCTGCTATTAGACAAAGGACCATGCATGTGCAAACCTCAATTGTAAACCTCAGTGCTTCCCATTGTTTCCCTACAACACATATAAGGTAGTTATTGATTAGGTTAAGTGAGGGTTGTCATCCTATCAGTAAAATATGTTTATTCAAAATAAACACATTGCAGATTCAACAGATTAATTCGATCCACATGGAAAAGCCATTTATCCAAACCAAGCATCGTTAAGAACTAGGAAATATAGCAATTGTATATGTTTCTCATGTATTAAGTGCACCCAAATTCGATTTATTCCTCACATCCATAACAATACAAAATTGCACCCTCAACAATTGGACATCCCATTGCAGAACTGAACCAAGCAATTAACTAAACACCAAAACAAATGGACCAAACATTAACTGAGCACCACATTGCATAATATAAGATACTCCTAATAGAAGATCAGACAATTAACCAAACCAAGAATGCTTAAGAACTTGGAAATATAGCAAATGTGTTTGT
This sequence comes from Hordeum vulgare subsp. vulgare, assembly GCF_904849725.1. NCBI lineage: Eukaryota > Viridiplantae > Streptophyta > Magnoliopsida > Poales > Poaceae > Hordeum > Hordeum vulgare. The sequence continues at coordinate 344,112,929 of NC_058524.1, read as the reverse complement.
TTCTCATGTATGTAGTACAACCAAATTTGATTTATTTCTCACAAGGTGGACAGTAAAAAATGCACCAACAGCAAATGAACATCGCATTGAAGAATGGAACCAAACATTTAACTAAACAACACAACAAATGAATCAAACATTAACTGAGCACCACATTGCACAATATAACATAGTAGAAGATCAGACAATTAACAAAGCCAAGCATGCTTGACAACTTAGAAATATAGCGATTATATTTGTTTCTCATGTATTTTGTACAACCAAATTCGATTTATTTCTCAGAGGGAAGAGAAAACAAAATTGCACCCTCATATATCTGCACCGTATCTATAATTTTTTATTGTTCCTTGCCAATAGTATACAACTTTCACATATTTTTGGCAACAATTTATATGATATATTGGACTAACATATTGCTCCAGTGCCAAGTGTTAGTTCCTATTCGTTTCATGTTTTTTGTTTTGCAAAATATCCATATCAAGCAAATTCCAAACGTGATAAAAATTTATGAAGACTTATTTTGGCATATATGTGATTTTTGGGAGGCGAAATCAACGCAAACGGAGGCCGATGACCTCCACTAGACACGAGGGCGTGCCTAGGCCCCTTGGCGCTGGGTGGTGTCTAGTGGGCACCCCTTAAGTCGGTTGGGGCTCTTCTTCGGGCGCAGGAAAGCCAATTTATGGATAAGACTCCCCTCAAAATTTCAGCCTGATCAGAGTTATGGATCTCCAGGAATTTATGAAACAATGATGGGAGAGAAAACATAAATGCGAAAAAGAAGAGGATAGAGAGGGAGATCCAAGAAACCATGGAGGCCATGGAGCAGAGGGGGAACTCTCGTCCCATCTAGGGGGAGGCCACGGAAGAAAAAGGAGGGGGCTCTCTCTCACCCTCTCTCGGTGGCGCAAGAGTGCCACCGGGGCAAGAAGCGTGACGTCGATCTACATCAACAATCTTGCCGCCATCAACACCAACTCCCCCCCTCTATGCAGTGGTGTAACACCTATTTCCCCGTTGTAACTCTCTACTTAAACAAGGTGCTCAACACTACATACTATTTCCCAATGATATGTGGTTATCCTATGATGTTTGAGTAGACCCATTTTGTCCTACGGGTTAATTGTGATATGATGTTATTGATATGAGTTGTGTGTTGATATCATGTTGTCCTAAGGTGCCTTCCATGATGCGCACACGTGAAGGATACACGCTGGAGGGTTTGGAATATGTTCATGATTCGCTTATAGTGGGTGGTGACAGTGACAGAAACTTACACCTGAGTAAGGGAGTTGTGTGCGTATGGGAGTAAAGAGGACTTGATATTTAATGATATTGTTGGGTTTGCCTTAAGGATTTCTAGTTGTTTCAGACGCTTGCTAGAGGTCCAATCATAAGTGCATATGATACATGTACGGAAAGTGTGTTAGCATATGCCTCGCCCTCATTGCACATGATAAGTATCTATCATGTTATATTCAATTTCCTATGGACAATCTTTCTCTTGCGTTACACAAAAAGCTTTCTACTAAATAGCCCCTAACTTTTATTTCCTTGCTCTTTATTTTTCTGCAAAACAGTTTCATACTTGTTCTAGGTAAGGCAAGCGTTTGCGCGCGTAGAGTTGTATCGGTGATTGTTAGAACTTGAGAGAATATTAATTCTACCTTTAGCTCCTCGTTGGGTTTGACACTCTTACTTATCGAAAAAGGCTACAAACGATCTCCTACACTTATGGGTTATCAAGACCTTTTCCTGGCGCTGTTGCCGGGGAGCAATAGCGTGGGGTGAATATTCTTGTGTGTGCTTGTTTGCTTTATCACTAAGTAGTTTTTATTTTCTGTTCTAAGTTGTTCTCCATCTTTAGATATGGATACGGAACACAAAATACCAAACACTTAGGTGTACTTGCTACTCATCGAGATGTGGAACCTCCTAAAACCATCGATGATTGTTTTGTGGAAAATGTTAAACACTACTTTGATAATCCCGAGAAAACCCCATTCAACTTGATAATGGGAGTTATGTTGGATCAACGTGAATACTTTAGGGATTATCACTTGACTCCAAAAGGGAAATTGTTATGGGATCAAATTCATATGTTGCATTGGTATGCTTGGAATTTATGCAAGAGATATGATTTTACTTGTTGTTCTAGGATGAGGGCTCGACACCTTTCCTTTTCATGTGAATTTAATGATAATGAAACATTAGCTTATTATGCTAATGGTATATATGATTACTATGATGTGGAACGAATAGAAGAAGTTGTTGCTTTTAAGGGTGCTTATGAAATTGAATCTTTTCTTGAAAAGTGTGAAAATTATGATGATGTTGTTTACAGACCTGAAAATTGTGCTATACTTAAATATTGCTATGAGAATTATGAATACAATTATGATATTGATGCATTTCTTGAGTAAGTCTCCACTATCTAAGAAATAGATGAAACTGTGAGATCATTGGATGAAAAAGATGATGAGGAGAGTGAAGAATAAAAGGAGGAAGAGCGGATTAGCTACCTGTGCTCACGTTCTAATGAGAGTAACTGTTCAACTCATACATTGTTTAATTTCCCTTCGCACATAAGGAAGGATGAATGATATGGTGATTTCTATGATCCCTTTTATTCTTCTGAAATATCCCTTTTTAATTGATGCTTGCTATGCTTATGGCCAAGATGACAATATGAATTATGCTTGTGAAGATGAACTTGATATAGTTACTTATGTTAAGAATGAAGATGTTGTTATTGCACCCACACATGATAGTCGTATTATCTTTTTGAATTCTCCCAACTATACTATTTCGGAGAAGTTTGCTCTTATTAAGGATTATATTGATGGGTTGTGAGATAATAAGACAAGCTACTCCGCATCGTCAGAGATATCATATATGATTGGCTCCTTGGACATGGAAGACGGCAATGCCTCCACATCGTGGGTGCCCTCATCGTAGTGGTGAGTTTCCTGAACTGCTTCGGACACCAACCTGCTGGATCTTGAGCTAAGATCACCATGGGCACGTTGAGAAAACACCTTGTAGTCTTCGTCGAAGGGACCGATGGTGGCCTCGAGAAAATGCCATGACTTGTCATTTAAGCAAATCACGTCGCGGCGTCAGCGTGTGAGACGTCGATGGTGGCCTCGATGGCGAGGTGCTCCTCCAAGATCTGGGGGTGGACACGAATGGCAGCCATCACAACCTTATCCTCGTGTGCGGCCGCGATTTGCTTCTCCACTGCCAAATGCTCCTTGAGCTCCTGGCTATACTGCTTGCACCATGGCTTAGGGCGGTGCTTTTTTGGAGTAAGGGTCGGTGATTTGTGTGGAAGGTATCGTACCAGCGGTCGGGGCATGTGGGACGTAGAAGGAGGAGGAGGATAGGGGTCGGGGGTGGATTACCTGCCTCGATCAACGAGGCCAAGCAGCATGAAGGACGGTCGCCGGCGAGGAGGAGGCGCTGCAAGCAAGGAGTGAAGGTTTCGACTTGGAAAGGAAGGAGAAAAAGGGGAAATGTGGCTTTTGGTAGGGGGGCAGGGAGGTAGATATTGGTGCGGAAGCCAAAAAATTTGGCTCGGCGAAGCAAAAAAACTAGCGCACAAAGTGTCTTCACACGTGGTACTCTGGACGATATGTGAACATCACAAATGATTCATATATCTTACCCCTTTGTGATGAGTTTGAACGTGCAAATTTTGGTCTGAATTTCCCTCGTTACAGTGGTCATCCACTTCATTGCATAATTTTGGTACACAAAAGAGCCTACCGCACACCCACACTTCTTAATCGAGCAAGTTCAACAATTGAACAGAGATAGCTAACATAAAAATTACTCTAACAAATTAAAGACCCTCGCTCTAAATTAAACAAAGAGTTCTACTCCAGCTGGCGTCATTGATCTCTCTTGCTTCCTGTGTGTCCAGCTCGCGAGCAACGACCTCCTGGGGAATGGGATCCATGGCATCCACCACACCATACTCGGCAAGCATCTAGCCATCCGTGTCAGCCATCTCTTTGGAAAAGGCTCCCATGAGCTAGGTGTGGGTAACCATGATCCAGGCTTGGACGGGCTCTATCGTGGCAAGGTATGCAAGAAAGGAACTGAAGATTGCTCGAACACTCTCAGAGATTGCCAACTCTTCGGCCGTGGGTTGCCGACCATTGTCGAAGAAGCTTCATTCAATTTATGTATTGACCACCAGGTGATGGGCTTGGGCGGCTTCGACATGGTCGTGGGCGGACCCCATCAGGGCTAAGGCTGCCGCTATGGAATGGACAACTGATGTGCCGCTCTCACCAGTTGATATTCGTGTCGCAGATGTTGCTGCCGCGACCTGATCAGCAACATCGGCCATTTGGGCTGCCTTGGCTGCCAGGTCGCAGATTGTGGCCACGCTCACGCACCTTGTTATCACGCACATGGCGTCTGCGGCTGCACTCTTGCTGGAGTGGGACGCCGAAGTTGCCCTCACGATGCGGGTCCATGTCTGCTCATTCACCTACGATGATTGAACAGTGAAATGATATTTGGGGAGAGAGTTTGTGTGCTTGATGCGTCGGCTGTGGACTATTGCCGAAGCAACTTGTCGCGTAAGCCATATATGTACTACTCTGACAGTACAGTGCTCCATGATATTTTGTACTGAATCAAACATGGTTGGTGATAATAAATTGTGTGCGATCTACTTGGTTTTTCATCTTTGTTTGAAATGCATAATGGGGTCACAACAGCAAAGGATGGTGTTTGAATTGCTAGAACTTTTATCTGTAGTGAACATGCAACTATAGGTTTGTCGTCAAAAAATTGGAATTATTCGGGGTTCGTTTCGACATTTTCATACACTAACTTGGTTTTCTAGGCATTTTAGGTGCACAGTTCAAAATTAAATGACATGCGCATTCTCTGTTGCACCAAAATGGATTGTAAAATCATAATGTGTCCATGGGTTAATGCTTATGTCCCATGCAAGAAATGGACATGAATTTCAAACACCTCGGCATTGTGGCTCTCCGGAAAACGCTGAGATACTTAGTTTTGAAATTCTAGTAAATCCAAAACTCGTCTGAAATTCATGAACCTTGGGATGCTATCATGGAATGGCATCAACATGAAGTTGTAGAAAAGTCTATCCCATTTGGGGCAGGTTTTGGTATAAGCTTCTCACAAACCAGAGCTTCTCACAAGAAACCTCATGGTTCCTTTAGGTAATGTGTCACCTTTGTGGATGAAACGATATTTGTTGCCTCTCCTTGCTTTATTTTTTTTCTGGTGTGAACATAGAACAATAGTAGTGTCGTGTTAAATTTTGAAATTTTTGGGGTTCATTTCGACATTTTTATACATTAACTAAGTTTCTAGTCATTTATGTGCATAATTTAAATTTGAACAATAGGCACATGCTCATGTGCATAAAATGGGTTGAAAATCAAATGTGTGTCCTTGGTTGCGTGCTTAGGTCCCATGCAAGAAATGGGAATGGATGTCAACCATCTCGGCACCGTCGCTTGGGCGCAAACATTATGATACATGGTTTTAAAATTCAAGGAAATACAAAACTCGTATGAAATTCATGAAACTTGGCATGCTACGATGGAATGGCATCAACACTAGATATCCTCACAACAAGCCTCATGGTACTCGTAGGGAACATGTCACCTTTGTGGACGAAAGAATATTCGTTGCCACTTCTTGCTTTCAAAATTTTCTAGTGTCAACATAGAACAACACGAGTGTTGTGTTAAATGTTGGATGCTTATTAGGTCCCATGCAAGAAATGGGAATTAGTGTCAAACACCTCGGCACCGTCGCTTGGCTGCGAACATTGAGATACATGATTCTGAAATTCTAGTAAATCGAAAACTCGTGTGAAATTCATGAAATTTGGAATGTTATCATGGAATGGCATCAACATGAGGTGGTAAAAAGGTTGTCCCATTTGGGGCAGGTTTGGGCATAAGCTTCTCACTGACCACATCTTCTCACAATAAGCCTCATGGTTCCGGTAGGGAATGTACCTACTTGCATTGTTATCTCACTAACATTATTCATTGCCTCTTCTTGCTTTCATTTTTTAGTGGCAACATAGAGCAACATGAGTGGCTTGTTAAAATTTGGAATTTTTCATAGTTCATTTGGACATTTTTATACGTTAACTGAGTTTTCTAGGCATTTTATGTGCATAATTCAAATATGAAATATAGGAACATGTTCCAGTGCAGAAAAATGGGTTGGAAAATCATGTGTGTCCTTGCATGCATGCTGAGGTCCCATGCAAGAAATGGGAATGAACTTCATACACCTCGGCATCATGCTTCGACCGCAAACATTGAGCTACTTGGTTTTAAAATTCTATTAAATCCAAATCTCGTTTGAAATTCATTAAACTTGGCACGCTGTCATTGAACGACATGAACATGATGTGGTAAAAACTTTGTCCCATTTGGGGCAGGTTTGGGTACAAGTTCTCACAAACCGGAGCTTCTCACAACAAGCCTCATGGTTCTAGTAGGGAATGTGCCTCATTCATGGATAAATGATATTCATTGCCTCTTCTTGTTTTCAATTCTTTTAGTGGCAACATAGAGCAAACTCAGTGTATTGTTAAAATTTGGAATTTTTCGGGGTTCGTTTGGACATTTTTATACATTAACTCAGTTTTCTAGCCATTTTATGTGCATAATTCAAATTCAAACTATAGGCACATGCTCGAGTGTAGAAAAAGGGTTGAAAAATCGAATGTGTGTCCTTGCTTGCATGCTCAGGTCCCATGCAAGAACTGAGAATGAAGCACAAACACCTCAGCATCCTGCCTCGGCCGCAAACATTGAGATAGTTGGTTTTAAAATTCTAGTAAATCCAAAACTCATCTGAATTCATGAAACTTGGCATGCTATTGATGAATGACATCAACATGATGTGGTAAACATTTTGTCCTATTTGGGGCAGGTTTGTGTATAAGCTTCTCACAAATAAGAGCTTCTCACAACAAGCCTCATGGTTTAGGTACGGAATGTGCCTCCTTCGTGGTTGAAACAATATTTGTTGCCTCTTCTTGTTGTCAATTTTTTTCCTAGTGGCAACATAGAGCAATATCAGTGTCTTGTTAAAATTTGGAATCTTTCGGGGTTTGTATGGATATTTTATAAATTAACCGACTTTTCTAGGCTTTTTATGTGCATAATTCAAATTTGAGCTACATACACGTGCTCAAGTGCATATAAATGGGTTGAAAAATAAAATGTGTGTCCTTGGGTGCATGCTTAGGTCCCATGCAAGAAATGGTAATTAACTAGAAACAGTTCAGGATTGTGCCTCGACCGCAAATATTGGGATACTTGGTTTTAAAATTCTAGTCAATACAAAACTCACCTGAAATTCATGAAATTTTGCATGCTACCACGGAATGGCACCCGACATGCTATGGTATTTTCTGTGTTCAATTTGAGAGTAGGCACACTCGAATCAACAACCAACAAAGGAATTTTGAAAGAAATAATTGCCACCTTATCATCTCAAACATTTGTATAATTTAAACCATGTGCATTATGTTAACCATTCATGTGACGCCACGCGTCACACTTTTAATTGCTATGTCGTGTTGTGTACACAACTGCTTGAGTAGGCGGGAAGTGTGCGAGGAAAAATGTGTCGTGCAGTATTTGTGCAGATCTTCATCACAAACGTTTTAGATAGAAGGCCCGTTTGCAAAGCGAGAGCTATGGTCCTTCCCTAGTAAGCCAAACTAAAATTTGTCATGCAGGATTTATTCATCTCTTCATGGTAAATAGTTCAGACTGAAGAAGATATGCAAAGCGAGAGCAATGGTTTCTCCGCCGCTACGCCAAGAGAAAATCTGGCACGCATGATTGGTACACCCCTTCAATGCAAACGATTTGTTGGGATGACCCGTGTGCAACCACGTACACACAGTTTGGTAAGATTTGCATCTATCATATTGGGTATATTGCCATTTGTGAACCTAGAAAGATTGACATTTTTTGATCTAGTAACATTGCCCTTTGTCAACCTTGTAACACTGCCATTTGTCAAATTTTGCAGCTATAAATCACTAGCACTATCTAATTTTTGCAACTAAAATTCTGTAAGCATTGATTTCTTTCCTTGATTAAGCAGTCATTCTTTATACAAACAGTTTAACTTGATAGCTGAACCGACCAAACTTTTCCCCAATTGCTGCCGACCACATACTAAACTAGCTAGTTCAACTATATATATTGGCTAATTTTAAGTATGTTCTACACTTCAACCACATCTATGGTTAGATGAATTCAACAAAATAGCTCCTAAATACTACTACTACGGAGGGGCTTTGTACTACTTCTAGCAGCCTCTCGTGTGCCGAGCGCACTCAGTAAGAGGCAGAGGAGGAGGAACCTACCGACGAGCTGGACAACTGGAATATGGTTCCTGCCGCTGATGCACCTTTAGCAATGCTCACCTCGAATACCCTCTGCTGCTCCAGACAACCCATCTCGAAGCGGCATTACTCCTTGTAGATCTCCTCATTTCGCTCCTCTGTGGTGGCGTGTGATGCGGACCCGATGGAGGTAAGCCTCTTTGTGTGCTTGGCCAGGCGCTCCTCCTCCTCACACAGGAACTTGATGCAGCATGCAAGGTTGCTGACGCACATGCAGGGCTCCATCTCCCTCGTTTGGGCGGTGGTGGCGGAGCGGGTGATGACCCAAGCAGTCAGCGCTTCGCTAGCGGCAACGACGGCCGGCAGTGGGCTGGCGGCTATGACCGTCACCTCCCGCCTTCTGGCCGCGTTGGCGGAGCGGGTGGTGGCCATGGTGGACGGTAGTGGTGTGCAGCCACAAGGGCCACCTCCCGCCTTTGGGCCGTGGTGGTGGAGCGGGTAATTACCCTAGTTTTTGATGGTGGTGTGGTGGCCACAGCGGCAGACGATGGGGTGGAGGCAACGGTGGCCGACAATAGCTGCCGACGGGCAGCTACGACGGAGCGTGTGGTGGGTGTTGCACGCACGCCCAACATGGAAGCCACACGCACTACACTACGTCGGGGACTGCACCACCGCCGTGGTGTAGCTTCCTAGCTGGAGTTGTCGTGTGATGATGACAGAGTGGATGAGTGACGATTAAGGATTGGTGCCATTGGCAATTGTGGGATATGCAGACGAGATAAGCTACATGGAGGGATAGAAAAATGCAACGCAGGACTCGCTGACCATGAGGGTTTATATAGCAGACTGATAAGCATTGGGATTTTGGGGGATTTCGCCAAGTCGGGAAGGAAGCTTGCGCGTCAAAGCACGGGAATCTGTGCAGTTGCACGGGAACAAGCAAACCGACGATTCGTTGGTGCCACTTCGAGCTAACGCTTGGGTAATGCCTGCACGGTGCTCAAGCTTGCGCTCGAAGCCGTATGCGACACCAGGGTGACAACTGACAAGACATGCGAGAGGAGGAAAAACCAACACGCACACAACATTTAACAAAAAAAAACGTTTGCAACCTGCTACCTCCGTACTGGTTTATAAGTCCTCTTTGTATTTTTGTGTCAAATTTTGACTAGAGATTTAACTAATAAAATACAAATGCATGTCACCAAAGATTATATCGTTGGATTGATATTTGAACATAGTTTCCAATTATATTATTTTTATAACATGCATTTACATTTTGTTAGTTAAATTTAAGGTCAAAATATGGCACACAATATAAAGGGGACTAATTAACCAAGACGGAGGTTGTAGCGCACATCCGCTCTCTACCCAACATCACGAATGATTATTTGACCACCGTGTGATGTTGAACGCAACGTAGATTCACATCATGCTGCCGTCTCGCAACCACCGGTCGGCTTGCAGACGACCATTCCCCGCGGGTTCAACTACTCTATGTGTGTGCTTGCTTGTGGTTGAGGCAGCCACGATGAGCTCTACTTGCATCCCGCCGCACGCACTATGCTCTCACGTCCCTCCGTGCTCCCTGCCCATGTTCCTCCACGTGCGCTGCCAGTGTTTGTGGCCGGCACACGATCATGTATGTTCTGCTGCAATTATGCATGTGGTTGCGCTGGGCATGGTGCAACGATGCAGTTACCCGCTGCAAAAACTGCCATGCGGACGTGCCGAGAATCCAGGCCAACCGACCCCCATTTATTCCCGTGTCTATTTACCTTCATCTCCTACGCCACACGACACAATAAGCACACCCATGACAACACATACAAAGAGGATATCCAGTGATTCCAGTGGCGCTCCCCGTGGCTCCAATGGCACTCCTGGCAGTCGATGACGACAACAAGGGGCAGTTCACCATGCATCACGTAGTGAACACCCGCATGAGGGGGAAGGAACTCCCGATGGTGTACATGAACGTGTCGATCTTGGTGGAGAGCTCCGTCCAAACTATGGATCAGTTGCTTGCTGAGGGCAAGTACCGAGTGGTTGGTTTCGACCTCGAGTTCACCAGCGGTTGTGCCAGGCAAGATGAGAAGGTTGCCATTGCCGAGTTATGCGTGAGACATGACATCCTCATCTATCACTACCACCTAGCCACAAGGCCTTACGAGCATTTCGCCAGGTTTATCAACAACCTCGACTACAGCTTCGTTACGGTGGACACCACAAACAATCTAAAATGCTCGATGTTTCGGGCTTGAGCTGCGAGAATCTTGTCAACATCCGTGACTACTACAAGGTCTGGGGCAGCGCCAATAACAAAGAGAACTCCCTGGTTGACCTCGCCTCGGCCATCATTGACCCCCTACTACATGAAGATGAAAGATGAGAGCAAGAAGGACAAGAACTATTGGCACTATGCCTCGGATTTGAGACTGGATGAAGAACACGTCAAGTATCTGGCCAAGGATGTGTACACAAGCTATGAGATGTACGTGTGGATCATTGACATGAGGAAGTGTCTTCGTCCTACCCCACACGAGGAATCGAGCCACAGCATAGTGGTAGGAGGGCACAAGAAGGAGATGACTAGATGATCGTTTCTCCTAGTTTAGAATGCGTCCAATTGTTTATTGAGGTGTGTGCGAATGATTTGTATAGTATCTTACGTAATTAGATGTTTATTTTAGTTATATATATGTTCTTCTTCTGTAGACATAGGAAATCACACAACTTATTACCAGTAATCGTTTGTGTTATTATATGTCTTCGCACACATTTCTAATTATGGACATGTTTGCCGCGTATCACACACATCTATTTCAGTTGAACTGTTTCTGTTTTCTGGTCTCATCATAAAAAGTTCATACGAGTGAACTGTATGCCCTCCATCGCACACACCTTGATCTCGCTGACCGTTTCTGTTGTGTTGCCTAATGACAGACAGTTCATCCCAGTGAACTGTATGTCATATATCGCACACACCCTCATGTGGCGGACCTTTCTGTTGTTCTGGATAATCACAAACAGTTCGTAAATATTAACCGTTTGCCACGCATTGCACACACAACTCTGATCTTAATCTTGTTTTATGTATGCGCCATCACAAACAGTTAGTATAATTTTTTATGTTTTTTGTGCAGCACCATATGCGATTAATGCATCGCATACAATTTTGTCAAAGGGTCTCTGATTGTAGTTTCGCCTTTGGACCACCTTGCAGTAGTGTCGTGAGTGATTGGACGGCTGGAGAGACACCTAGGATCCTATATATTGTGTTGAGACACTCGACCTAGCCCTAGCCTCGCCATTCCCCCTTCTAACTTCGTCGCCGCCTGCTCAGTTGTCGCCCTGTCCATAATGACCTGGCCAAGCAAGAGCTCGAGCTTGGGGGTATCTCCTCTCCGCGTCTCCGACCATCCTGTCACCATGGAGAGAACCATGACGCAGTCGCTCTTCGTCCCCAGCCAAGAACATGGCTACACGGACCCGGAGCTCCTTGCCCATCGTCGACTTCTTCCTCTTCTTCACGGAGAGAGAACCCCGCAAGTTCAAGGCCTCGCCTACCTCTCTTCTCCGTGTCCTTGGTCCTAACTTCATGTCGTGGGTGAGCAGGGATGGACTTGGGGTATGGAGGGAGGGGCGGCGACCTAGGGCCCAGGCCGGGAGGGGGGCCATGATATGTACTTACATAGTATAGCTAGCAAAAATAAGTATGGAAAGAATATATTGCATGATAGAAAAGAAATGACATGGGCCGACCAATACATAGCTAGCTGAAATGTTCCCTTTATCTTAAAATAGTACAAATATTAAAAAAATCATGTTTTTTGAAAAATGTGCATTTATCAATGTATTTTTCACTTATTCAAAAAATGCTTAATTTTTGATTTTTTCCATCTCAAATTTGAGAAGTACTCACTTTTAGAAAATCGTTTTTTTAAATAATCTTTTGGATTTCAAAAACATGTTTCTCTTTTCAAAAATGGTTCACAAATTTAAAAAAATGCTCTTTTTTCAAATTGTGTTCATGTATTACTAAAGTAATTTTTCTTTAAACTCCAGGAATTGTTTTGAAACACAACCATTTTTATGAAAACCATGAACAAATTTTGAGAACGAGACTATTTTTTAAACATGAATATTTTATGAATATTGTTAACACATTTTAAACCAGAATAATTTTTCAAACACAAATATTTTTATGAAATCATGATTTTTTTGGAAAAGAAACTTTTCTTAAATCCTTGATTTTTTTCAAAACACGGACATTTTCGAAAAATCATGTAGTTTTGTTATTATGATAACTATTTTTGAAACACGATTTTTTTTAAAATATGAACACTTTTTGAGAGCAAGAACATTTTTGCAATTTCATATTATTTTTGGAAGCACTAACATTGAAAAAAAAAGGTGAACACAAGAACATTTTTGTGAAATTCAGAACAAGAATTTTAAACCGTTGAACAAAAGAAATAGGAAAAGTAAGCAAGATAATAAGGAAAGGAAAGAAATGAAAACGAAAACAAGAACATGTTTTGGAAAATAAGAGAATTTTTTGAAAACCCCAAACGTCTTTTGAAGTTATGAACATTTTTTGAAATACGACCATTTTTTAAATTTAGAACATTTTTTAAAACAAGAACATTCTTCAAAATTTAAGAACAATTTTTGAACATGAAATTAGTTTAAAATAGGTTAAGGCACCTTTAAATATAAAAAGGAAAAGAAGAAGAAAAAGAAACAGAAAAAAGGAAAAAGGAAGAAAGGAAGAACAATTTTGACGCCGTTGTACTCGGCCAGCCCATTCTGGGACCCACTATGCGGCGCCACCTCTATTTTACGCAGAATGCATCAAGTAGGTGCTCCCTTCTAAGCGCTCCGGCCGAAATATGTAGATCTTGTGTTCGGAGCGTGCGGCGCACCCCGTTCCGGCATGTGACAGCCGAGACCGACGCCCTAGAAGATTCATCTTTTATTATGTTTTCGTCGTGTGGCTTATTTGTGTGTCGCTCTCATCATGGCATCATGCGCATCGTCTGGATTGCATCGGCATTCCGTTGCCGTCAGTTTTCAAAACTTGCATACGTTATTAGTTGTCGGTTCTCTCTGCGTTCGTCGTTGACCGTGTTGAGCCCGACCACACTTGCACGCGCCCACGGCATCGTCAAAACTTTGTTTTCAAAACTGTGTATAAAATATTCTCGGATTGGGTTGAAACTTGGCGTGCGGTCTTATTTTGATATAGGTATGCTGCCTACCAATTTTCGTTGCAATCGGAGTCTATCTGGTACCTAAACGGTCGACCGTAGCGGCACCGTCTTCGATTATTCATGAGACGTTTTTCGGTGTTTGTAAATCCCGTTGCCAGGTGCCCGTTTTCCCTCTCATCTCCGGCTAGCCTACTCTACACAACTACTTAGTCCGTCCCCTCGTTCAAGACTGTCCAATTTAGATCGCATGGTTGAAACCGGGACGAAAAACTGTTGAACCTAGCCCCCCCATTGTTATAAATAGGCCTCCCAATGCCATTTTTCGACACCCAAACCCGTCTCCCACCTCGGTTTCCGCACCTACCCAAACCCTAGCTGCCACCTGCCACCTCTCTCTCCTCAGGCGCCGCGGGCCCGCAGAAGCCCAGATCCGGCCCGTCCGGGCCCGGATCGCATCGCCGCTGCCGTCGCAGCAGCCTTCAGCGTTGTGTGTCGTTGCTCGCCACTGCTACCCCTCCCCCCGCGCCAGCCGCCGCCAGCCTGCCATTGCCCCACACCGCCCTAGCCTTGCTGGTGTGCCTCCTGCAGCCGCCGGAGCCGCTCCATGCACCAGTCCTCCCGTTGCCGCGCCCCTGCTCCCCTAGCGTCGCGCCACCGCTTGGCCTCGCTGTATCGCGCTGTTCCATGTCACCCTAGTGCCGCGTGCCGGTGCCTCGCCGCTATGCCGCCATACTTCGCCCGCCGGAGCCCCTGCCGGAAGCGGCCGCGCTGCCTCGCCGTCTGCCCGCCGCAATCACATCGATCCAGATCGGATCGAGGCTCGGCCTCGCCTCGCTCCCAGGCATTGACCGCCGCCGGGCCCGGCCTGGGCCGCCTCCCCATGTGAGGCCCAGCTGGCCAGCCGAAGCCTCCCCGGCCCAGCTCGTAGCCCCGAGCAGGCCTGCGAGCCCCGTCGGCCCAGATCCGCTCCAGCCGGCCTTCTTCAGGCCCAAGGTGAGCTGAGCCCCCAACCTCTATTAAGCGCATGTGGCGCGTTTTAGCTAAATAACGCTCGCTATCGTTTTCGGCCCATATTAGGAATTCGGCCCGAGTATTTTTTTTCTTCTTTTAACCAGGGATTTAGTATTTTCAGAATAGCTGATTTTCAAACGCCCGTAGATTATTAACCGTGCATCGGATCGCAATGATTTAAATATGTAACTCATGTAGTTTTACGCGTAGAATAATTTTTTGCAACTTGCATGCATGTTTGGAGTGGTTTGACCCGCTGTTCGCCTAGTTTTGCGTGCTGTCCTAATATGTTAGTTATTCCATCACTATTTTTGCGCGTGTCCGGTTTGTTGAAATCTCATAGATAAAATGTTCATGTTGGTCCGGACCCTTGGTCATTTATTTTCAAGTAGTTGTTTGCATTTTTGCATGTAGGTTCCGTCGCTTGTTTGCTATGTCGTGTTTAGGACATATTCTCGCATATATGTATGTCGCTAGTTTATTTTTCGGACCCCACATATTATATATGTTTTCGGGGTACAAAATCCATGGAATTTAACTGTGCATTTAGTTTTGCCTTTCGAGTGAGTTAGAATGCATGATGTTTTGCTATGTTGCCTTCTTGTTTAGTTTCTGTGATTTAATCCATGCATGATATGAATTACTTGTGAACATCAGATATGCCCTTGGATATGTATGCTAGCCCCTGGTAATTTTGGTTGCAATAGAAATCCATGTTTAGGTGTTGTTTTCTTGATGCCAACATGCTAGGAAATAGTGTTGTTTTGGAGATGCTGAAATATTTCTAAGTCTGAGGTCTGTAATAATTTGTTGTTGTCTTGCCATGAGTTTTGCTAGTGATCTACAACTTCTTAGGGGTTGGTGTGATAGAGCTAGTTGTAGTCCTTAAGATTCTCTAGCATGCTATGAGTTTTCATGCCATTTGATGCCCACTAGCATATAGTTTTGTTGTTGTCAATATGCCTTCAGATAGACAACTGCACTGTCAAAAACTGATATTTTCACCAAGTTTGAAACTATTTGTGAGATGCCATTTTGCGAGTTCTTTTCCTATCGATCCATGCTTCCATGCTAGATGTTATTAGTAGTATGTTGTAGTGCATCTTGACCAATACTGCCTCATGTCTTTTTTGAGCATTTTAGATTTATGTAGCTTGTTGTTTTGGGGTGTAGAAAATGACATGTTGCTGTTTTTGGCAGACTGTGACTATTTCTTGTGTAGCTTGTATTTGTTGAACCGTTGCTCCGTCTTGATCGCGTCCTATATGAAACTTGCTGTGAATATTGTGTAGTTTCATATTTTGTTGCTGCCTTCTTGGTTTGGGATGCTTGTAACTGTCATTGCATATATATTGGGTTCATGGCATCATATCTGGCGATGATCATGTATTTTGAATTGTAGCTCCGTTGGAGATGTTCCATATATGTAAATGGACTAGAACGACATGGAGTTTCACGTGAACCTATTTATTTTGCTGTTTAACAAATATTAAAACGTGTTAGTTCAGATCTAGACAGAATTATAAATTAACGTATGAGGTCAGTTCGGAGATGTTATATGTCGTTTCCAACCTCATTTAAAATACCTAGATAGGTAGCTTAATTACGCTTCACCTATTACCATGATTAACCACATTTAATACTATCGTGTACCTAATCGGGATAGAACTAAATAATTCGTATGTGGAGTTTCCTCAATATGCAAGTCGCCGCATATTGAACTTCACTTAATGTGTAGTGTTTGATTGTGTGAATTGCCATGTCATACCGTGCATAAATGAAACCGCTCATGCATCATATGTGTTGTGCATCATGTGGTGAATATCGTGTGTTAATTCTTGTTTCCGGTTTCCTTCGTCTCGATAGAGTTCCGCAAGCGTGTCGAAAAGTGAGGATCCGTTTGACTACATCGGTACGTCTGCTTCACGGAGTCATTCTTCTTCCAAGAAAGATCTCTGGCAAGATAACCATTTCCCTAGATACCATTACTATCATTGCCATGCTAGTTATTTCGATTCTATCATTATGTCTCGCTGCCTACCACCTGTTAAATATCAGCCTCCCAACATTGCCATGAAAACATTCAACCTGTTCACAACCTAGCAAACCAGTGATTGGCTATGTTACCGCTTGCTTAACCATGTGTTAGCATTGCTAGTTGCTTCCATGTGATAACATGGTTTCATTGTTATATCACTCTATTAATTGCTAACTAATTTAATGGACATATATACTTGGTAAAGGCGGAAGGCTCGGCCTTTCTAGCCTGGTGTTTTGTTCCATCTTTGCCCCCTTAGTTTCGGCTACCGGTGTTATGTTCCATAAATGAGCGCTCCTAACATGCTTGGGGTTGTTATGGGGACCCCCTAGATTCTCGTTTCAGGATAAAGCTCGTCTGGCAAGTCCCAACATTTGTACTATATTTGCCCAACATAATAATTCTGTTAATACTAAAACACATAGGGCATCATGAACCCGAGGAGTAATTCAACATAATACAGGAAGGACCAGTGCTGAAGGTGCTGGTCACTTACGGGGCCAACCCAGGACAACTTGGGTGATTTCTACCAGGCCACCGTATGCGTAGCTTATCCGTCGTGTCCTATGGGGATCGTCGACATGTCGGGCGGCCTTGCTGGACTTGTTTTACCTTTCTTGAGCGTCTTGTGCGAGGGATTCCGAGGATGCTTTGAGCTAACTCGAGGTTGAGGTTTTCCAATAGAAACACGAGGAGATCACGGGTTTCCCTGATCGAGGTCATTCTGTCGCAACGTGTGGTAGTTTGTGATGGACTAGTTGGAGCACCCCAGCGGGGCTAAATCTTTCGGAAAGTCGTGCCCACAGTTATGTGCCAACATGGAAACTTTGTTTAATATCCGGTTCTAGATAACTTAAAGTTAACTTAATTAAAACTTGCCAACTAAGTGCGTAACCATGACTGTCTCTTTCGCGAGCTCCTTCACCGATGGAGGACACGGTGGGGTTAGGTCTGACGTAAGTAGGTGTTCAGGATCATTCATTTGATCATCAGTAGTTCACGTCCGCTATGCGTAGATCATCCCCCTCTTCATTCTTGTAATCATAATTTAGCCACTAAATAAATGCTTAGTCGCTTGCTGCAACCTCACCACTTAACCATACCTCTCGCATTAAGCTTTGCTAGTCTTGATACCTTTGGAAATGTGATTGTTGAGTCCCCTGTGGCTCACAGATTACTACAACACCAGTTGCAGGTACAGGTAAAGGATATTAAGACGTGAGCACGATGATTGTTCCTTTCGAGTTTCTTCTTCTTCTTCTTCATCGATCTAGGATGGGTTCCAGGCCGGCAGCCTGGGATAGCAAGGATGGACGTCGTTCTTTTCTCGTTTTTTTCGTCCGTAGTCAGACCCTACTCTTCTTCATGATGTTTATGTATTGTACAGATGTGACTCTGATGTAGCTTGTGGCGAGTGTAAGCCAATTCCATATACTCTTCTCTTCGGTACATGTACTTGTAATGATATCCATTCTTGCGAAACAACGAGATGTGCTTCTATCCCCGTCGAGTCCCTTTTGCCAAAATAAGGATAGGATCGCATCTTGGGCGTTATAAGTTGGTATCAGAGCAGTACCGACCTAAGAGCCCCCTTGGTTGATCGAACATGGCCGAGTCGAGTCTAGTGAAAAATAGCTTTGAGTATAGTTATATATCAGAGAGTAGGATTCTTTTTTCTCCTCTTCTATGCTCTGGTGAGGAATCTTGATGTAATAATTTTAATTCTACTCCTCTTCTCACTCTAAATTTTTTTAGGATCACACGGATATCTTTGGAATCTATATGATGTCGATGTGACGGAGTTCTGTCTTGGTGCCTCCTGTCTGACTTGATTTCTTCCGGGGAGTTGAGCTCCACGGGATTCTCGAGCACATCGTTATTATTCATATTTCTTAGTATCTCAGGACGAAGGATGTTCGAAATTGCGTCAATACTAGTAGTGGCGAGAGGAGTCCGGCTTCCCCTCTACTCGTGCACAGAGTTCAGGATGTATCGCCACACTTAGTATCGTTCTGATTACGAGTGTCCGAGATAGATGAGTTTCCAATATCTGTCGTTATGTGTTGACGGATGTGATACACTGGACGGGTTACCATAGGAGTTGAGTGATATATTACTCCTTGTATCTGTGGACCAGATTGCATGACCAGAAATTTTTGTGAGTTCTTAGGTGGGAATTCAAGTAGTTACTTATAGGGCAATCTTCCAACAGATGCATGATGTGAGGTTGGGGTTCGCCATATAGTGGATTTGTTTGTTCACGGTCGTCTTACAGCGGTTCTCGTTGTGTCTCAAAGAGTCCTTGTAGCTTCTACGAATCGGGGACGCTTCGTATGTCGTGTGCACTGCCTTGTGCTACTGTAAGGATCGAGCCCGTGCGAATCTATCCACGAAAATATCGGCTGGAATCTCTGTCATGAATTAGTCCCGACTTGTTTCATAAGCCGCATCCTTTGTTTTGTTGAATATGGTAATTCGAGTTGATTTGATGTCTAATGGTGATTTCTAATCTTTTCCAAGAGGTGTTCTCATATTTTTTATGAGAATGCAAAGTCTTTTGATCAATCAAGTTGTCTCATCAATTCTTGTCAATCGAAGTTGTCATGTCAAATCTTTTTTAACCGGTGTGCTTCTCGTCAAGTCAATCCTATCCTTTTCGAATTTTGCAAGTTCAATCTCTCATTTCTTTCCGGAGTTTCTCTCATCTGTCCCAAGTGGTCTTTGTTTTTCCCGCCCTCCCATCCTTTTCTTCAGTGATTCAATTTTCATCCAAGTGTCTTCTTTTAATTGTTGCTTCCGCTATCTTTTCTTCCGTGTCCTATCCGACGAGTCATTGTGAAGATTCTTAGGAGTTCTGAGTTCATCATTTCTTCATTCTTGTTCTCTTTTTCCGGTTAACTCAATTCAATATCCGTGTCATCATATCCTATTCATCCTTTAAATTCTTTCCCACGTTAAAAATTCTTATCAAGTCTTCTTGTTGTCATTTCTCTCTATTCTATCTGGAGTGCTGAAGATATCTCAGAGTTTCTTGTTTTCAATTCTTTCAATTATTTCGAGGTGCTAACCTCATCAAGTTTTGTTTACACCGATGCAATGTCTCTCTTTTTTTAGCAATCTTTTCAACGGTGGTTTCTCTGAGTGAGCCCATAACCCACAGACTTTTCCCAGTATCTTATCTGGCTCTTGTAATATTTTTGGTGCTCTCTAATTCTTTTCAACTATGATGTAAGTTTGAATTTCATCAGTCATATTCCTTCTTCAAGATAAATTTGAATTAATTCTCATATTTGGCTCAACCTTGCATATTCTTTATCCCGGAGTGTCTTAGTTATTCTTGGTGGTGTTCTCCTCATCATTGTCAGCTTGGAAGACCGGGGAGTGCTTCCGTCAAATCTTGGTCCATTCTCTTGAAGATTCATCATTTCAGCCTTGTGGCATCATCTTGAAATGTTCCCAATCATGAAAATCCCTTTCTTTCTATGTGGTGCATTTCTGAGTTGTTTTCATTTCTTGATCCTCTGAAGGCCATCATTTCAGAAGATTTCCTCGTTCTCAGCTTTCAGCTTTCGTTCTCAAATTCTTCTCAATTGTTGTCTCTTCATTCGTCTCTCAATTATGCTGGTGCCTTGTTCAGTTTTCTATTAGGAGGCTCAAGATCTCTTCATTCTCAAGGTGCTCTTCAAGATTCTCGTGGTGGTAGTTCTCATTTTCTTCTTCCTTCTTTCTTCCCAAGATCTAGTTTCTATTCTTGTAACAGAGGCTTTGTGATGGTGCTCTCTTCAATCTATCATTTTGTCTTTTCAAGATCATATTGTTCCCTTGTTTAATTTAGTTAGTTTGTTGTGAATCTTTTCAAGTTCTTTCTATCTTATCGACTTTTTGTCCCCCTTTTCCTACCGAAGTGATGCCGAAATTTTGTGTTAATTCTTGGTTGTCTCTCATATCACTCTTCATCTCTTTGCACCTTCAAGGATCGTTGGTTTCACTCGTTTGTCAAAGGAGCACCTAAGTTTTACCTCTTGCTTTCTCATCCTCTTCCCCTTTCATTCTTGGATCTTGGGTCGAGATGCTCTTGTAGTGTAGGAGAGTTGTGACAGCCCGAGACCGACGCCCCAGAAGATTCCTCTTTTATTCCATTTTTGTCGTGTTGCTTATTTGTTTGTCGCTCTCATCATTGCATCATGCGCATTGTCTGCATTGCATCAGCATTCCTTTGCCTCCAGTTTTCAAAACATGCATCCGTTATTAGTTGTCGGTTCTCTCCGTGTTCATCGTGACCGTGTTGAGCCCGACCACACTTGCACGCGCACACGACATCGTCAAAACCTTCTTTTTAAAACTGTGTATAAAATATTCTCGGATTGGGTTGAAACTTGGCGTGCGGTGTTATTTTTATATAGGTATGCCCCCTCCCAATTTTCGTTGCAATCGGAGTCCGTCTCGTACCCGAACGATCGACCGTAGTGGCACCGTCTTCGGTTATTCGTCAGACGTTTTTTGGTGTTTGTAAATCCTGTTGCCGGGTGCCTGTTTTCCCTCTCACCTCTGCTAGCCTACTCTACACATCCACTTAGCCCGTCCCAGTGTTCGAGATCGTCTGATTTAGATCGCAGGTTGAAACCGGGGTGAAAAACTGTTGAACCTAGCCCCCCCATTGTTATAAATAGGCCTCCCATGCCATTTTTGGACAACCAAACCCTTCTCCCACGTCGGTTTCCGCGCCTACCCAAACCCTAGCCGCCACCTCCCACCTCTCTCTCCTCAGCCGCCACGGGCCTGCCGAAGCCCAGATCCAGCTCGTCCTGGCCCGGATCGCCCCGCCGCCGCCGTCGCAGCAGCCTTCAGTGTTGCGTGCCGTTGATCGCCCCTGCTACTCCTCCGCCTACGCCAGCCGCCGCCAGCCTGCCATCACCCCGCACCGCCCTAGCCTCGCTAGTGTGCCTCGTGCACCCGCCGGATCCGCTCCATGCACTAGTCCTCCTGTTGCCGCGCCCTTGCTCCCTTGGCATCGCGCCGCCGCTTCCCCTTGCCGGATCGCGCCATTCCCGTCACCCTAGCACCGCATGCCGGTGACTTGCCGCCATGCCACCATCTTTCTCCGGCCGAAGCCCTTGCCGGAAGCCGCCGCGCCTCCTCGCCGTCTGTCTGCCGCTGCCACATCGATCCAGATCGGGTCGAGGCTCGGCGTCACCTCGCTCCCAGGCGTTTACCGCCGCCGCGCTCGGCCTAGGTCGCTTCCCCGTGTGAGGCCCAGCTAGCGAGCCGAAGCCTCCCCGGCCCAGCTCGCAACCCCGAGCCGGCCTGCCAGCCCCGTCGGCCAAGATCCACTCCAGCCGGCCTCCTTCAGGCCCAAGGTGAGCTGAGCCCCCAGCCTCTGTTAAGCGCCCGTGGCACGTTTTAGCTAAATAACGCTCGCTGTCGTTTTCGGCCCAGATTAGAAATTCGGCCCGAGTATTTTTTTCTTTTAACCAGGGGTTTAGTATTTTCAGAATAGCTGATTTTCAAACGCCCGTAGATTATTAACCGTGCGTGGGATCGCAATGACTTAAATATGTAACTTGTGTATTTTTTCGCGTAGAATATTTTTTTGCAACTTGCATGCATGTTTGGAGTGGTCTGACCGGCTGTTCGCCTAGTTTTGCGTGCTGTCCTAATATGTTAGTTATTCCGTAGCTATTTTTGCGCGTGTCTGGTTCGTTAAAATCTCATAGGTAAATTTATCATGTTGTTCAGGACCCTTTGCCTTGTATTTTAGAGTAGTTGTTTGCATTTTTGCATGTAGGTTCCGTCACTTGTTTGCTATGTCGTGTTTAGGACATATTCTCGCATATATGTGTGGCGCTAGTTTATTTTTCGAACCCCACATATTATATATGTTTTCGGGGTAGAAAAATCCATGGAATTTAACTGTGCATTTAGTTTTGCCTTTCGAGTAAGTTAGAATGCATGATGTTTTGCCATGTTGCCCTCTTGTTTATTTTGTGTGATTTATTCCATGCATGATATGAATTACTTGTGAACATGAGATATGCCCTTGGATATGTATGCTAGCACCTAGTAATTTTGGTTGCAATAGAAATCCATGTTTAGGTGTTGTTTGCTTGATGTCAACATGCTAGGAAATAGTGCTATTTTGCAGATGCTGAAATATTTCTAAGTCTGGGGTCTCTAGTATTTTGTTGTTGTCTTGCCATGAGTTTTGCTAGTGATCTACAGCTCCTTAGGGGTTCGTGCAATGGAGTTATTTGTAGTCCTTAAGATTTTCTAGCATGCTGTGAATTTTCATGCCATTTTATGCCTTGTAGCATATAGTTTTGCTGTTGTCAATATGCCTTCAGATCGATCAGTGCACTGTCAAAAACTGATATTTTCACCAAGTGTGAAACTATGTGTGAGATGCCATTTTGCGAGTTCTTTTTCTAGTGATCCATGCTTCCATGCTAGATGTTATTAGTAGTATTTTGTAGTGAATCTTGACAACTACTGCCTCATGTCTTGTTTGAGCATTTTAGATTTATGTAGCTTGTTGCTTTGGGGTGTAGATAATGACATGTTGCTGTTTTTGGCAGATTATGACTATTTCTTGTGTAGCTTGTATTTGTTGAACCGTTGCTCCGTCTTGATCGTGTCCTATATGAAACTTGCTTAGAATCTTGTGTACTTTCATATTTTGTTGCTGCCTTCTTGGTTTGGGATGCTTGTAACTGTCATTGCATACATATTGGATTCATGGCATCATATCTTGCGGTGATCATATCTTTTGAACTGTAGCTCCGTTGGAGATGTTCCATATATGTAAATGGACTAGAACGATGTGTAGTTTCACGTGAACCTATTTATTTTGTTGTTTAACAAATATTAAAATGTGTTAGTTCATATCTGGACAGAATTATAAATTAACGTATGAGGTCAGTTTGGAGATGCTATATGTCGTTTCTGACCTAATTTAAAATACCTAGATAGGTAGCTTAATTACGCTTCACCTCTTGCCATGATTAACCACATTTAATACTGTCGTGTACCTTATCAGGATAGAACTAAATAATTCGTATGTGGAATTTCGTCCATATGCAACTCGTTGCATATTGAACCTCACTTAATGTGTAGTGTTTGATTGTGTGAATTGCCATGTCCTACCGTGCATAAATGAAACCGCTCATGCATCAAATGTGTTGTGCATCGTGTGGTGAATATCGTGTGTTGGTTCTTGTTTCTGGTTTCCTTCGTCTCGATAGAGTTTCACAAGCGTGTCGGGAAGTAAGGATCCATTCAACTACATCGGTTCGTCTGCTTCACAGAGTCGTTCTTCTTCCAAGCAGGCTCTGAGGCAAGATGACCATTTCCCTATATACCATTACTATCATTGCCATGCTAGTTATTTCGATTCTATCGTTATGTCTCGCTCCCTACCACATGTTAAATATTAGCCTCCCAACATTGCCATGAAAACCTTCAACCTGTTCACAACCTAGCAAACCACTCATTGGCTATGTTACCGCTTGCTTAACCATGTGTTAGCGTTGCTTGTTGGAGGTGCAGTTGCTTCCATGTGATAACATGGGTTCATTGTTATATGACCCCATTAATTGCTAATTAATTTAATGCACCTATATACTTGGTAAAAGGTGGAAGGCTCGGCCTTTCTAGCCTGGTGTTTTGTTCCACCTTTGCCCCCTTAGCTTCGTCTACCGGTATTATGTTCCATAAATGAGCGCTCCTAACATGCTTGGGGTTGTTATGGGGAACCCCTAGATTCTCATTTTAGGATAAAGCTTGTCTGGCAAGGCCCAACATTGGTACTATATTTGCCCAACATAATAATTCTGTTAATACTAAAAACATAGGGCGTCATGAACCCGAGGAGTAATTCAACATAATACAGGAAGGGCCAGTGCTGATGGTGCTGGTCGAAAACAGAGCACTGTGCAGGGCCTACCCAGGGCAACTTGGGTGATTTCTATTAGGCCACCGTACGCGTAGCTTATCCGTCGTGTCCTGAGAATGAGATACGTGGCTCCTATCGGGATCGTCGACACGCCGGGCGGCCTTGCTGGACTTGTTTTACCATTCTCGAGCATCTTGTGCGAGGGATTCTGAGGGTGCTTTGATATAACTCGAGGTTGAGGTTTTCCAATAGGAACCCGAGGGGATCACAGGTTTCCCTGATTGAGGTCATTCCGTCGCAGTGTGTGGTAGTTTGTGATGGACTAGTTGGAGCACCCCTGCAGGGTTAAATTTTTTGAAATGTCGTGCCCACAATTATGTGGCAACATGGAAACTTTGTTTAACATCTGGTTCTAGATAACTTAAAGTTAACTTAATTAAATCTTGCCAACTGAGTGCATAACCATGACTGTCTCTTTCGCGAGCTCCTTCTCCGATCGGGGACACGGTGGGGTTATGTCTGACGTAAGTAGGTGTTCAGGATCATTCATTTGATCATCAGTAGTTCACGTCCGCTGTGCGTAGATCATCCCCCTATTCATTCTTGTAATCGTAATTTAGCCACTAAATAAATGCTTAGTCGCTTGCTGCAGCCTCACCACTTAACCATACCTCACCGATTAAGCTTTGTTAGTCTTGATACCTTGGGAAATGAGATTGCTGAGTCCCCTATGGCTGACAGATTACTACAACACCAGTTGCAGGTACATGTAAAGAATATTAAGACGTGAGCGCGATGATTGTTCATTTGGAGTTTCTTCTTCTTCATCATCGATCTAGGATGGGTTCCACGTCGGCAGCCCGGGATAGCAAGGATGGACGTCGTTCTTTTCTCGTTCGTTTTCGTCCGTAATCGGACCCTGCTCTTCTTCATGATGTTTATGTATTGTACTGATGTGACTCTTATGTAGCTTGTGGCGAGTGTAAGCCAATTCCCTATACTCTTCTCTTCAATACATGTACTTGTAACGATATCGATTGTTGGGAAACGATGAGATGTGCTTCTATCCTTGTCGAGGCCCTCTTGCCAAAATAAGGATAGGATCACATCTTGGGCGTTACACGGCAACACCTAGCTGTTATCCCAGAACCCAACTCACGCACGGAAGTAGCCACGCGCCTGTGCCATGCCTGCACCACTCACACGACCCCTTGCTTCACCTCTGTTGTGCTGCTTGCCGAACCCAGAGCTCGATCTCGAGCCCCCCTACTCAACCTCGTCACTGACCCATGCTACGACCCGGGATTGGACCCCTCCGTCATCCCGCACCCCTGCCGGGACAATCCATCCACGGATCTTGCAGCTGGCTCGCCGACGTCGTCACCAAGTTCTATTGCCTAAGGTAGAAGAAACACACACTTCTATTCTGATTATAAGGTAGTCACACGCTACATTTGGACACACACAACATAAGCGCAGCTAGCTACCTCAATAGGTTTCACTGTAGTCGACGAGTAATCGAATCCCCGTTGCTGCAACCTTTTTCCTATAATTTTTGCCTCACCAAGATCAAGGCACTGTTTCTCCTTCATCTAGAGCTGAGCCCCACCGTTTTCAATGACAACACTACCAAGACAAGTTGCTCAGCTCGATGGATTAATACCCGCGCGACTAGTGATTGAATCCCTGTGGGAGGAATCCATACTTTTGCCTCCCCTGAGTTTCAACCGAGATGTTATTTTCAACCGTGGGAGGAATCCAAACAAGATCTTATCGTAATGGCTAGCACGTGTTATTTTCAACTAAGATGTCGTCGGATCGAGTCCCACGCGGCACATTTATTTTTCTTCCTCTGTTTCTATTCTTTTTCCAAACATGCACACCCAGCCGCTTGGGCATGAGGTCCCATTGGCAGCCCTGTTCCAACTAATTTCAGCCGAGTGTCCTGTGAACATCTTCCTATTGCTTATCATTTATGTTTGGGTAGATTTCATTCCCATTTTGAGATGTTCATATCTTGAAATTGGCAACTCCAAATAAAACACATTTAATATGAAAATTGGGTAGAATTTCTTGTAGATTCACAATATCCAACTTTCATGTATGTTTAAAATAATTAAAAATGTTGTTTGCGTTAATTTGCATAAATTTCATGTTAAGACGACATGTATCATATCTTTAAAATTGTATTTATGATTTAAATGATCCGCATATGTAACTTGAGTAGAAAATGAGTAATAGAACATGATGCACTTTATTTTTCGGTTTAATGGATATAAAATATTTTTAGGACAAATATGGTCCAAATTCTAAATTCACAGATGAGGTCATTTCGAAAATACTATATGTTGTTTCTGACCTTTTTCTAAAATGCCTAGATAATGTAGTTTCATTATGCTTGATCTGTTGCTATGTTTAACAACATTTAAACTTGCCGTGTAAATAAATGATAGTGAACTAAATGATTCGAATATGAAGTTTGGTCAATATACAACTCGTTGGATATTGAACTTCCCTTAGTGTGTAGTATTTGATTGTCGTGCTTTACCATCCGATGCATAATTAAGTGAACATGCATCATGCCATGAATATGTTGTGGTGATTACCATGCCATTTATTGTTTATGGTTTGTTTCTTCTCGATAGAGTTCTGAAACTGGTTCCGAGTGTGAGGATTCATTCAACTACGGTGATTTGTCTTCTTCACGGATTCGTTCTTTTTCCAAGCGGGATCTCACGTAAGATGATCATTTCCCTGGATACCACTACTATCATTGCTATTCTAGTTGTATCGCTTCTATCGTTCTATCTCACTTCCTACTATTTGTTTGTCAAGATTAACAAAATGTCACGATAAGCCTATAACCCTCCACATCTCAACAAACCATGGTTTGGCTAAGTTACCGCTTTCTCAACCCTTCTTATAACGTTGCTAGTTGCAGGTGCAGGTTGTCTCCATGTGAGAACATGGATATTGTTGGGATATCACAATGTGTTATATAATTTAATGCACATATATAGTTGGTAAAAGGTGGAAGGCTTGGCATTTTGCTTGGTGTTTTGTTCCACCTTTGCCATCCTAGTTACTTGTGTACGAGTGTTATGTTCCAAATTGAGCACTCCTAACATCCTTGTAGCTGTCACGGGGACCCCCTTGATTATTGTTTTGGGATAAAACTCTTCCTCAAGGCCTAACATTGGTACTACATTTGCCTAATAACTAATACAACTTGCATAGGGACTTTCCGGACCCCGTGGATAATTAATCAACAACCCATGCTAGTGCTCCTCATGAGTGTTTGTCCAAACAGAGCCACTAGCGACGCCACCCCGGGGCAACTCGGGTGATTTCTATCAGGCAACCGTACGTACTGCTCATCTAGTAATGCCCCGAGAAAGTGATACGCGCGTTTCCTATTGCGATCTGGTGTGTTGTGCGGTCTTGCTGGATTTTTTATATTTGACGAACGTCAATTTCACTTGGATTCTGAGAATACTTTGTGCTATCTCGAGGTTGAGGTTTTCCACACAACTTGTGGCTCGTTTGTGATGGATGAGTTGGAGCACTCCTGCAGGGTTAAATCTTTCTGAGAGCCATGCCTGCGGTTATGTGGCAACTTAGAAATTTGTTTAACACCCGGTCATAGAAAACTTGAAGTAAACTCAACTAAAATACACAAACCGTGTGCGTAACCATGACTTTCTCTTCTTGTGAGGTTTGAACCAAGAAGGGAACATGGTGGGGTTAAGATTGACTCGTAAGTAGATGTTCAGGATCACTTCTTGATCACTAGTAGTTCATATCCGTTTATGCGTATACCACTCTTCTTATTCTTGTACTCGTAAGTTAGACACTTAAATAAATTCTTAGTGCTTACTGCAGCCTCAGCACTTAACCATACCTTATCCAGTAAACTTTGCTGGTCTTGATGCCCTTGGAAATGAGATTGATGCGTCCCTCTAGGTCACATATTACTACAACAATAGTTACAGGTACATATAATGAGATGCTTTGACGCGAGAGCAATGCTTTTTTGATTTGGAGTTCTTCTTCTTCTTCTTCCTCGATCATAGGATGGGTTCTGGACCGACAACCTGGGATAGCAACATGGATGTCGCTTTTATCATTTGATTTTGTCTGTAGTCAAACCCTAGTTTTATGTATGATGATTGCAATGGATGTTTGTATTTGAGATGATCATGATTTAGCTTGTGGCGAGTGTAAGCTAATTCCATATACCCATCTCCTCTTTACATGTACTTGTAATGATATCCATTCTTGCGAAATGATGAGATGCACTTCTATGCCCATCGAGACCCTCAAGCCAAAATAAGGATAGTACCGCATCTTGGGCGTTACACTCGGGGTGTAGGTTTTTTCCTCCCAAGACAACGGATCATCTTGGGACTCATCGGAGAACACAATCTTATCCGTTGACTTGCTAACGGGTCGGACCGAGGTTCCCTTCAAACTCTTTTGTCCCTTGGGCTGCACTCTAGCTTCGGTGTTCTCTGACGCTGCCCTCTTCCCTTTAAAGGAAGGGTCATCCTTCTCCTCATCCTCCCCTCATCTTTGGGTGTGGTGAAGGTGTGGGTCTCCTTGTACCAGATAATCGAGGTCTCTCAATTTTGAAGACCAATCCTGCCATTCAGGGACTTCTTCCCCTTGGGGACCACCACGTGGGGCTCCTCGACTAGGAGCATTGTGAGGAGAGGGGTTCTCGCCTCCTCTCGCGGTGGGGTCAGGTACTGCGTTTTCTGCATCCTGACTGACCATTTATGCACATACCATGCAAGATAATTCATCAAAATCTGTCTCACCATGCGAATAAACAAGAGTGTAAGACGTGTGTGTTAGAACAATTACTGGTGGGGCTTCGTAGACAACCTCGAAGCCGAGGTATTTCCCCTCCTTGGGGATCTTGTCCTTGGACAGCTCGAATATCCATGTCCACACTCCCTCCAAGTTGGTGTGGAAAAACTGGAGGACGGGCCCCACTTCCTCGGACTTATACTCCCACATCAGGCTAGCCCAAAGTTGCAGCAGGAGGATCCAATGGTTGAGCATGATGTTGATTACGTCAGGGAGGTGGAGGTCCTTCTTGGTATACCACCGCTTGATCTTCTTGATAAATTCATCCACCTATTTAGGGTCCCTCTAGGCGGCGCCCTTGTCCCCCCAGGACTTGAGCTTCATTGGTGGCTTGGCCAAAATGATTGGGACTTCGGTTTGGTTGGGGCAAAGTGGCTCAGTGATGTAAAACTACTCGCACTGCCATTCCTTCACCATCTTGATGAAGGTGCCAATGAACTAGTGAACATTTTTGTTCTTGCTGACAATGGCCCCTCCACACTCTGCCAGATAGGAGCTTCTCGACTTCGGCTTAACCCCGAAGGTCTTCAGCCAAAGGCCAAACTGCGGTCCGTAGCGGAGAAAGGCCTCGTTGACCGTGATGAAGGAAGCACAGTGGAGGATAAAGATTGGGGCCCTGTGTTGGAAGTTGGGCCCATCATAGAAGATCATCTCGCGCACGAATGGGTGAAGTGGGAACTTGCAACAAATACTAGATGCCCCCCTAGGTTTGGAACGAGCACTTGCTACTTGGTCCGGGGAGCACGGGAGCCGATGTTGGCGGAGAGGTATCCCATAACACATAGCTCCAGGATGGTGTATTCCGTCACAGAGGAACCACCCGAATTCCCTTGGAGGGTATCGGCCATGGATGGATGGGGGAGTTTGTATTTATTGAGAAAGAGGGGTACAAGATTGGATATGGGCGCTGGAGCTAGATGAAGGTGCCGACGGGGGGATGAGATCATGGTTGCCTACACTGTTCTTTTTTATTCTTATAGGTTGTTGAAAGGCCAAGAGTCCCCCTTGCATTGCCGACAAAAACGCCACTCCCGCAAAAGATGTCACTGTGCATATGGGGGGAGAAACAAAATCTTGATGATAAGCCTAAGAAAACGGGCACGATCTTTGCTTTGATGAGAGGTGCGAGTAAACAGGATGCCTTGATCTACGATTTAGAATGGGCAGTAACTACTTGACCCATCGTGGGGTGCACCGCGTGAGTAAAGTTGTCGGGCTAGGTTGCACTATTAGCACCTATGTGGTAGGCCTTTGAGGTTAGCATACCCCGCTTCTTTGGGTAAAGTATGAACTCAATTAGGTCTTGTTTATAATATTCCGCTTCTTTTGAGAATGGCTCGGGAGTTTGGAAATCGTGAAGGGGAACTCATCTACCAAGCCAAGGACTTCAGATCCGAGGTTACCTTCATCAAGGGAATCGTCCTTGGCATAGAACACCAATTCACGGGCTACCGATGGTGTCCTAGACAAGGGGGTACTAGCCTAGTCCACACATGCTCCTGGGATTGGAGTGATGAGTCCTCCGTGTGAAGATGAACTCGGGAAGCTATACAGCATGGCATTATCAAGACTGGATCTGCCAATGGCTTGATGTATACTCCAAGATTTCTCGTGTCGCCTCCATACCAAGATACCGACCTTGTAACCCTAGACACCCTATCTGGCGTGTATATGATCCATAGGGTTTAGCCCATATAGGGGACATCAACGCAAAATCATTCACCTAGCCCTAAAGTTAGAAAAAATCTAATGATCTCGAGGTAGATCAACTCTAAACTTGATACTTCTCCATTGATATAAACAATAGCAGGACAAAGGGTTTTATGTCCATCCCGAACCTGGGTAAACATTGTCCCTGTCGTAGGTATAAGTCTGACAGTAGATGTATAGGGTACGAAAGGATGGGCAGAACCTTAGCTACGGCGAGGTTGTATGAGTTCAGGCCCCTCTATGGTGGAGGTAAAAGCCCTACGTCTCAGTGCTCTTGGGAGCTTGATGTCGAGTGGAATATGGATTACAGTGAATTGCTATCCCCGGCACCAGTGGGGAAGGGCGGCTTATATAGAGTGCGCTGTCCTTCACAACGGTTCAGTGCACAGGGGTGGAGTAGTGGCGACTAAATGCCTACGTTACAGGTAACGAATGCCTTAAATGCTAATAAAGGTACATGAAAACGTATGACCGTTGCCCTCCAGGGGGGTTACGATGTACAGAGTGGAATCCAGTCGGTAAGTTTGATACACTTCGAATGCTCATCTCCGACTGGATGATGGAGGAATCGTCACCGACTGGATGATGGGAAGTCCTTAATTCAGTCGGAACTGACTAAGGGCCTTGTCCCTTATGAAGGGTAGTCCTTGGGTAGGACCTATAGGGCAGGCCTATGACCCTACCCTAGGACTATAACCCCATCAGTCCCCTTGTTCCTGTTACCATCCGTCTGAGATCCATAGCTCGTGACCCCCTACCCCGAAGTCTATAGGTTTTCACATTGATACAAAGGGTATAAATACTACCAAAGCTTAATGGATGAGGAATGGTTAAGTGGTGAGAGTACAAAAAGCAATGAGCATTTTATATATTGCTAAGTTATGAGTATAAGAGTAAGAAGAGTTATCTATGCATAAACGGATGAGAACTTGTAATGATCAAGAATGATACTAAACACCTACTTACGAGTCAAACATAACCATACCATGTTCTGTTCTTGGTTCGAACCTCACAAGAAGGGACCGTCACGGTTACACATGCGGTTGGTGTATTTTAATTAGATTTAGTGTCAAGGTCTCTACAAATGGATACTATAAAACTTGCAAGTCGCCAAAAAACCACGTACATGACTTTTTGAAAGATTTAACCCTGCAGGGGTGCTCATAACTTTTTGATGTGGCACATGTCTCTCACAACTCGGACAGTATGGCCCCCCATGAAATTCCTATATATATGTAATGTTGTGTTGCACCCACCCCACCCCCTCCACCTAGAGCTATCAGCTAGGCATATCACCACGACCTATTGTAACACATACAGAGAATAGTAAACTTTGGTCAAGTTAACCCCACCCTCCACTTTGAGCCATCGGGAGGTGATGTCACCTATGCTAATGCACAAAAGTCCTTCCAATGGCACCAGAAATAGGTGTGTCGACGGCACCAGGAATCCTTCAGCTGCGGCTACGCCTTAAGGGACTTCCTAGGCAAGTATGCAAAGGATTTCCCCCGTGGCCTTGGAGCCTTGCGTTGGTGTTCCCTTGAAGCGGAAAGGGTGATGTAGCATAGTGACAGTAAGTATTTCCCTCAGTTTGAGAACCAAGGTATCAATCCGGTGGAGGAGTATCTCAAGATCCTACACAAACACAAAAGCTTGCTCCCAATGCTATGAAGGGGTTGTCAATCCCTTATAGATTGTTTGCCAAGTGAGAACTGAAAGCAACAAGGTAACAAAGCAAAGTAAAAGCGGAGGTGTAAACGATGGATGTGAATAGACCCGGGGGCCGTAGTGTTTACTAGTGGCTTCTCTCATGAAAGCAAGTAGATGGTGGGTGAACAAATTACTGTTGAGCAATTGATACAACCGTGCAAAGTCATGACGATATCTAGGCAATGATTATATCTATAGGCATCACGTCCAAAACAAGTAGACCGATACTGTCTGCATCTACTACTATTACTCCACACGTCGACCGCTATCCAGCATGCATCTAGTGTATTAAGTCCATCAGAACAGAGTAACGCCTTAAGCAAGATGACATGATGTAGAGGGATAATCTCAAAGCAATGATAAAACCCCCATCTTTTTACCCTTGATGGCAACAACTTGATGTGTGCCTTGCTACCCCTACTGTCACTGGGAAAGGTCACCACATGGTAGAACCCAAAACCAAGCACTTCTCCCATTGCAAGAATCATAGAACTAGTTGGCCAAACAAAACCCAAGACTCGGAGAGACTTACAAGGATATCAAATCATGCATATAAGAAATCAGCAAAGACTCAAATATATATCATAGATAATCTGATCACAAATCCACAATTCATCGGATCTCGACAAACACACCGCCAAAGAAGATTACATCGGATAGATCTCCATGAAGATCATGGAGAACTTTGTATTGAAGATCCAAGAGAGAGAAAAAGCCATATAGCTACTAACTACGGACCCGTAGGTCTGAAGTGAACTACTCACGAGTCACTGGAGGGGCGATGATGATGATGAAGAAGCCCTCTAACTCCAAAGTCCCCTCCGGCAAGGCGCCGAGAAGGGTCTCCAGATGAGATCTCGCGGAAACTGAAGCTTGCAGCGGCGGAAAAGTATTTTCGAGGCTCCCCCGATTTTTTGCGGAATATTTGGGAATTTATAGGCCAAAGACCTAGGTCACGAGGCAGCCAGGGAGGCCACAAGCCTACCCACCGCCGCCTCCCCCTGGTGGCGGAGTGGGGGCTTGTGGGCTCTCTGGAGCCCACCTGGCCTGGCCCAAAGGATCTTCTTCCATTCGGGAAAAAAATATTTTGGGGTTTTTCTTCCGTTTGGACTCCGTTCCAAAATCAGATCTGAAAAGAGTCAAAAACACGGAAAAAACAGGAACTGGCACTTGGCACTGAATTAATAAGTTAGTCCCAAAAAAGATATAAAAGGTACATAAAACAACCAAAGAAGACAAGATAATAGCGTGAAACCATCAAAAATTATGGATACGTTTGAGACGTATCAAGCATCGCCAAGCTTAACTCCTGCTCGTCCTTGAGTAGGGAAGTGATTAAGAATGAATTTTTGATCCTTTCATGCTACCTAGCATAGGTGTCCTTTGTAATTCCTCTTATGTGACGTGAATGTTCAGATCCATTAGATTCAAAACAATAGTTTGCTATTGAGTGGAAACAATAATAATTCAAGCAAACTAGCAAGGTAATCTTGAACTTTCAAAATAACAAGGCCAAAAGAAAGTTATCCCTACAAAAGCATATAGTCTGACTATGCTCTATCATCATTGCACAACCAATTTAAATCATGCACAACCCCGGTATTGGCCAAGTAATTGTTTCACACCTTTACTTACTCAAACCTTTTCAACTCTCACGCAATACATGAGTGTGAGCCATGGTTATAGCACTATAGATGGTGTGGAGTGTGGTGGAGGTTACAAGACAAAAAGGAGAAGATAGTCACATTAACTAGGCATATCAATGAGCTATGAAGATGCTCATCAATAGATATCAATGTGAATGAGTAGAGATTGCCATACAAATGATGCACTGGTGCTTACGAGTATGTGAAATCTCTTAAAGAAAACTAGTGGGTGTGCATCCAACTTGCTTGCTCACGAAGACCTAAGGCAATTTTGAGGAAGCCTATCATTGGAATATACAAGCCAAGTTATATAATGAAAATTTCCCACTAGCTATATGGTGGTGTCAAAACGAGAGACTCTCAATCATGAAGATCATGGTGCTTAATATGCACAAGTGTGGAAAAAGTGGTAGCATTGTCCCTTCTCTCTTTTTGTCTCATTTTTATTTTTATTACTATTATTATTATTGGTGGGCTCTTTGGCCTCTTTTTTTTGGTGGGCTTCTTTGGCCTCTTTTATTTCCTCACATGGAACAATGCTCCATTAATGATGATCATCACACTTTCAACTCAAAACTTAGAACAACTATGACTCTATATGGAATGCCTTCGGTAATTTACCGTGGCAATGATCTAGCATGGCATAGACATCAATGGAAACATCATGCTAGCTATATTACGATCATGCAATGGCAATGTAGACGTGGTGGCACATGTCATGGTGGTAGTTGCATGGCAATATATCTCGGAATGACTTTGAAAAAGCCATAGTAGGTAGGTATGGTGGCTGTTTTGAGGGAGGCTAATGGTGGGTTTTGTGCACCGGCGAAAGTTTGCACGGCACTAAGAAGATAGTGATGGTGGAAGGTGAAAGTGCATCTAAACCATGGACTCAACATTAGTCATGAAGAACTCATATAGTTGTTGCAAAAAAATTATTAGTAATCGAAACAAAGCATTCAACGCATACTCCTAGGGGAAGGGTTGGTAGGTATAAACCATCGCGCGATCCCGACCGCCACGCAAAGGATGACAAGCAATATACTAATCATGCTCAGATTTCATCACATAGCGGTTCACCATACGTGCGTGCTACGGGAATCACTAACTTCAACACAAGTATTTCTAGATCCACAACACCTTACTAGCATGACTTCAATATTACCATAACCACAACTCAAAACTAATTGAGATGAATCAAACTTCTCTAACTATTCAATGCACATGAAGGTGGAAGTTTTCGTATCCCTTTAGATAATTATCCCTTTTGAGACTACTTTCAAAGCATAGATCAACTACCAACCCACGCACCGCTGTGCTCTAAAAGATACAAGTGAAGCACATAGAGCAAAAGTATCTAGCTCAAAAGATATAAGTGATGCACATGTGAGCTGAATTGTCTACCAAAGGATATAAGTGAAGCTCGACAAAATCACGGTGTGTGCATGTCTATCTCTCTAGGTGAGCAGCAAGGATGATTGTGACACAACAAAAATAAAAGGGTCCTACGATACAAGACGCTCCAAGCAGAAACACATAACATGTGGTGAATAAAAATATAACCCCAAGTAACGTTATCGATGGATTGAAGACGAGAGAGGGGATGCCTTCCCGGGGCTTCCCCAAGCTTAGGCTTTTACGGCATACTTGAATCTCTTGGGGTGCCTTGGGCATCCCCAAGCTTGAGATCGTGCCACTCTTTATCTCTTTGTCCATAAGAACTTCACCCAAA
The DNA here is from genome assembly GCF_904849725.1 of Hordeum vulgare subsp. vulgare. Lineage (NCBI taxonomy): Eukaryota > Viridiplantae > Streptophyta > Magnoliopsida > Poales > Poaceae > Hordeum > Hordeum vulgare. The sequence continues at coordinate 344,076,723 of NC_058524.1, read as the reverse complement.
ACTTGAAAACTTCACAACACGAAACTTAAACAGAAACTCGTGATAACATTAGTACAAGAAAGCAAACCACCACTTCCTTAGGTACTGTAGCAAACTTAAATTCTACTTGTGCTGATGTTGGGTTACTATACTTTCAATCTTCCATGGCTAATACCCCCCCCCCCGATACTATCCATAGTTTCATCAAAATAAGCAACCAACACAACAAAAACAGAATCTCTTAACAGCAGAACAGTCTGTAGCAATCTATATATTTCTTATACCTCTGGTACTTCAAAAATTCGAAAAAATTATGACAGTCTGAAGAATTTGCGTATAAATCAGAAGCAAAAATAATCAACTCAAAACCTCTTACAGAAAAAAATGAAAATTATTTTCATGAGCAGAAAGTTTCTGTCTTTTCCAGCATGACGAAACGATCATCCCCAAGACTAATCATAACGGTTTTGCTTGGCACAAACGCAAAAAGAACACAAAAACACAATCATAACAGAATTATGAAAGTGTGGAAAAGGCAAAACATAAAGAAAAATGATAGATTCGTTGGGTTGCCTCCCAACAAGCGCTTTTGTTTAACGCCCTTAGCTTGGCGAAAGGTGATGAAATCACGTATAGTCATCTTTGGTGCTCAAACCATAGGTAGACCTCATCATAGATTCATAAGGCAATCTTATTTTCTTTCTAGGAAAGTGCCCCATGCCCTTATTTAAAGGAAATTGAAATCTAATATTCCCTTCCTTCATATCGATGATAGCACCAATAGTCCTTAGGAAAGGTCTACCAAGAATAATGGGACATGAAGGATTGCAATCTATGTCCAGTACAATGAAATCCACAGGTACATAGTTCTTATTTGCAACAATAAGAACATCATCGATCCTCCCCATGGGTTTCTTGACAGTAGAATCTGCAAGATGCAAATTAAGAGAACACTCTTCAATCTCATGAAAACCAAGAATATCACATAAAGACTTTGGAATCGCGGAAACACTAGCACCCAAATCACACAAAGCGTTTGAAAGGATTGATATGGTTGGCTAGAGGGGGGGGTGAATAGACAACGACCACTTTTTAATTAATCTTAACAAGTTAAGGTAAACACTATACGGGTTCACAAATAATATGACAATGAGGTGAACCCTATAGAAGCTAACAACGAGAGCTATTAAGACAAGTAAGATATAGTCACAAGCATAAGCAAATACAAAGTAAAGGGTAGAGATAACCACAAGTGGAATCGATGGAGACGAGGATGTGTTACCGAAGTTCCTTCCCTTTGACACGAAGTACATCTCCGTTGGAGCGGTGTGGAGGCACAATGCTCCCCAAAAAGCCACTAAGGCCACCGTATTCTCCTCACGCCCTCGCACGATGCAAGGTACCGTGATTCCACTGTAGGTGCCCTTGATGGCGGCGACCTAACCTTTACAAACAAGGTTGGGGCAACTCCACACAAAGCTTGGAGGCTCCCAACTAAACCACGAAGCTTCACCACAATGGAATATGGCTTCGAGGTGACCTCAACCGTCTAGGATGCTCAAACACCCAAGAGTAACAAAATCCGCAAGGGATTAGTGGGGGAATCAACTTTTCTCTTGGTGGAAGTGTGGATCTAGGCCTTCTCAACCAATCGCTAAAGAATCAAGAAGTTTCATTGGCTAGGGAGAGAGATCGGGCACTTTTGAGCTTGGGGAGCAACAATGGAGCTTAGAGAGGTAAGAGATAGGGTTCCTCAGCTAGAAAAACCCTTTATATAGTGGGGGGGAAAATCAGACCGTTTTCCCACTCTCTACCCGAGCCCCAGCGGTACTACCGCTGCCTGCAGCGATACTACCGCTGGTACTCCAGCGGTACTTCCGCTGAACTAGAGCGGTACTACCGCTCCCTGGCGGTACTACCGCTGGATGCAGCGGTACTACCGCTGGCCCTCCAGCGGTACTACCGCTGACACCAGCGGTACTACCGCTGGCCCCTTGGTAGTGCACAAACACTACTACCGCCGAGAATGTCTTCACAAAAGGGTCCGTCCATGAACTACCGCTAGGTAGGTGGAACAAAGCACCTGGAGCGGTACTACCGCTGGCCAGGGGCGGTACTACCGCCAGCTAGCGGTACTACCGCTGGCTGCAGCGGTACTACTGCTGGCACCAGCGGTACTACCGATGGGGACCATTTTGCAGAGAGGCTAAATACAAAGAGGCGAGGGCCACTCCAAAGATAAAGGAAAGGGAGAATGTGACGTGTGCGTGTGTAAAGATAGATTCCACCCAAACCTTTCCACTACGGATCCCCTCTTAATAGTACGACTTTCCTATGACTTAAATAAAGAGAATCATAGAGAGCGCCGTGCTTCCGATCCATGAGAGAGGAGACGAGTCGTCTTGTGCCGTTGACGTGTGTTATCTGAAACCTTAACACACACGGTTAGTCCTGTACGGTACTGTCATCAATCACCAAAATCACTTAGGCATAAACTATGCCCCAACAATCTCCCCCTTTTTGGTGGATTGATGACAATACCGGATTTGCACAGAGAATAATATGAGAACTAAAAGATAGAGATATATGACAATATGGTGCATATGACTCACAACATATGATGGAAATGAATCTCACATAAGATCATGTCTCACAAAAGATAGCAAACTAGAAGCAAACCAAGTTCGAAGCAAACCATACGAAATAAAGCAAAGCAATGCAAAGTTCGAATATGAAAGCAAATCCTAGACTCTCTCCCACTTTGGCACAAGACACCAAAAAGGGGCACACCTAATGCCACAGGTAACTACTCCTCGTCTTCAGGATCACCAGACTCGTCTGTCCCCTCCTGGTCGGTCTGCTCCTCCTCTTCCGCCTCATCGCCAGACCACTGGTACCCCTGAGCCTGCATCCAAGTAGCCTCAGGAGTGATGTCATCCTCTGAGCCGCTGGAGATGTCCACATCCAAGGTCCTGAGAACACGCTTATGCCTCTGGCGGCTCTGCTTCTGAGCCACGTGTGTCTGGTACTGACCCTTGGCCTGCATACAGAAAAGTGTCTTCATTTTTCCCTGCAGTTTGATAGCCCAAGATGGCATGGCAGACGAGCGGGGCTGAGAGGCGGTGCCTCTGTCAGCAGCAGTCTCTGTATCAATATCCATGTGCTGAGAGGATGTAGATGGGTTGGCCCACTTGTCCTTGACGCGAAGCCTGATCGGGTCATGCACAATGTAATCAGACTGAGCATAGAGCAGCTCCTCCAGAAAAGCCTCTTGCCACTTATGGCTAATGTATGCGAACAGGTAAGGCCCGTAGATAGGAACCTTACGCATGATGATGCAGTTCCAGAGCTCGGTGAACATCACATCAGAGATATCCACCTGAGCAGACTCCTGAGACATAGCCTCCTCACACAGCAGCAGCATCTCAGCCAAGGAGCCATGGACCTCGTCGAAGTTACCACTGCGAGGGAAGAGGGTGTTGCGAAAGATCCGGTGCATGATGTCCAGGTGCTTGGGAAGCACCCCCTTCCTCAGATAAAATTTCTGCAGTCTGTCCTTTGCGGGGGGCCTATCGGTGGGGGCTGCAGCATGAGGACGCAGCCCAAGAGGAGTGTCAGCACCCTGGAAGTCAATGTGAAGGAATTGCATGAACTCCTGCCAGGTACCGGTCAGCTTCTTGGACCCAGTCATCCACACCATGGAACGCTCTGCATCAGGAGAGAAATGGATTGTGACATAAAACTGAGCAACTGCAGTGGGATCAAAATCCGTCTTGAAGGTGATGATGTCCTTGATGCCCAATTTGTCAACCAGAGAGAGGGCATCACCAAAATAGTCCATGTTCCGCTGAAGATGTGCGAGGTCAATCCACTGAGCAGAGACATAGTTCTTCTCGAAATGAGCTACCACATCACGGTAGATCCTGCACTGGTCCTTTACCCAGACATGGTCTACATCCTTGATCACTTCCCTCTCTTTGAGATAGGGGTTCTTGGTGCGAAACTGCAGAAAGTCATTGGGGGACATTGTTCGGATATTGACCTTCTTATCCCTGTGAGCGACCTTCTTGAAGGACTTCTTCTTTGGTGGCAGACCTGAGGTGGCATACCCCTCGGGCGCCTCTTGGTTGCGGTATTGTTTAGACTGCATGTCCCGTGGGGGGTTCGAACGGCGAGAAGAGTCACCTGTGACACAGAACACATGGCGAAAACAGAGGCGACAAGAAGAGTCAAGGCAATGAATCTTGAAAACGCAAAACAAGTAAACACGCATTGCTAAGCAAAAAAACACAAAAAAAAACATAGTGAGTGCTCATGGCGGTAGTACCGCCACCCCTGGCGGTAGTACCGCTGGGGCCTAGCGGTAGTACCGCTAGCCCTGGCGGTAGTACCGCTCGGGGTCATAGCGGTAGTACCGCTACCCCCTGGCGGTAGTACCGCTGGGGTCCTAGCTGTAGTACCGCTACCCCCTGGCGGTAGTACCGCTGGGGGTTTGACTTTCAGATCTGACATAAAAGATTCGTTTTCGAGGGTATGGGCTGAATATGAACACTAAGACGTACACCCCAGCCCTACTGTCATGAGGAACACTTAGTAACAAGAAATAAATACATGCCTAGGCAAGAGAGAGCATGTTTTAGATCTAATCCAAAAGTTCAAGTGCTAGATCTAAGACGAGTAAATCCTAGGGCATGGCAACAAATTCAACAACAAACCATCGGACCTATACTCCCTCAAATATTTCCTTCATGCCATCCAATAACTAGCCATAGGATCAAAAATATGAATCCAATCCCCAATGCTCCTAACCCTAGAACACGAACAACAACCAAATAGAAGAAGGGAGGAGCTTTACCGGGATTCATGGCTCTTGGAGGAGGAAGAAGAGATGAAGCAACCCTTCCACACCAACGGGGAGAAGGAGCTCCACGAAGTGAGATCCAATCAGGGAGTTTTCGGGCTAGGGGAGGGAGGAGCCGCAAGGAAGAAGAAACAAATGAGAAAAACGGGCTCCCCCTCCCTTTATATAGCCCAAGGGGTACGGGCCAGCGGTAGTACCGCTCGGGTGCAACGGTAGTACCGCTGGGGTCCTGGCCGTAGTACCGCTCCCCCTTGAAACCCCAAAAATTTTCTAGCCGGTCGTGTTAGATTTTGAATCCTGGCGGTAGTACCGCCATACCTGGCGGTAGTACCGCTGGGGTCCTGGCGGTAGTACCGCTACCCCTGGCGGTAGTACCGCTGGGGTCCTGGCGGTAGTACCGCTACCCTGGCGGTAGAGGGAAATGTTGATGGCGCTTTGATTGTCACATAGAAGAGGCACTTTGTCACAAGTGACACCATAATCCTTTAAAGTTTGCCTCATCCATAGCAATTGTGCACAACAACTTGCAGCCGCCACATACTCAGCCTCGGTGGATGATAAGGAGACGCAGTTTTGCTTCTTTGAAGACCAACTTACCAAAGAGCGACCAAGGAATTGGCATCCTCCAGACGTTGACTTCCTCTCCACACAATCTCCAGCCCAATCTAAGTCAGAATAGCCAACTAGATTGAAGTTTGCTCCTTTGGGATACCAGAGGCCAAAGTTTGGGGTATGAGCCAAATATCGAAAGATTCGTTTGACATCAATGTAATGACTTTCTTTTGGTGCGGATTGAAACCATGCACATATCCCTACACTCAACATAATATCCGGTCTAGATGCACACAGGTAAAGGAGGGATCCAATCATGGAGCGGTATACCTTTTGATCCACTGCTTTACCATTGGGATCACTGTCAAGCTTGCATCTGGTTGGCATGGGGAACTTGACCGGTTTGACATCTTCGAGCTCGAACCGTTTGAGCATGTCTTGAGTGTACTTGGCTTGTTTGATGAATGTCCCTTCTAGACCTTGTTTAATCTCGAACCCGAGGAAGAACTTCAACTCTCCCATCATGGACATCTCAAACTTCTCAGTCATTAGTGCAGCAAATTCTTCATTGAATGAAATGTTAGGAGAGCCAAAGATAATATCATCAACATATAGTTGGCATATGAACAAATCCCCTTTAACCCTCTTAGTAAAAAGAGTGGGATCAATCTTCCCAATTTCAAACCCACGATCTTGTAACAACTCAGTAAGGTACTCATACAAAGCGCGTGGGGCTTGTTTAAGGCCATAGAGTGCCTTATTGAGATTGTACACATGATTGGGGAGCTTGGGATGTTCGAATCCCGGGGGTTGTTTGACATATACTAACTCATTCAAAGGACCATTAAGAAATGCACTTTTCACATCAATTTGCTGTAATTTGAAGTTATGATGAGAAGCAAATGCAAGTAACATGCGAATAGATTCTAGACGAGCAACAGGGGCAAAGGTTTCACCGTAGTCGATACCCTCGACTTGGGAGTAGCCTTGAGCCACCAATCTTTCCTTGTTTCGAATCACAATACCATTTTGCATCTTGCTTGTTCTTGAATATCCATTTGGTCCCGATGACATTATGTTCCTCCGTTGGCGAGGCACTAAATCCCAGACTTGGTTGCGCTCGAAGTTGTTAAGTTCTTCGTGCATGGCCATAAGCCAATCCTCATCATTGAGCGCTTCCTGTACCTGTTGAATTCACAATACGAGACAAACGCGTGATGGTCACAATAATTCCAAAGTTGTTGACGGGTGGATACTCCCCTTTTTAAACTGCCAAGGACATTCTTCATAAGATGTGACTTGACTCTCAGCTTGTTCGCATTCTTAGCTGCTCGACGCTCCAAGAGTTCTTCATTAGATAACAGGGGAGCATCGACTTGTTTCTTTTGTTTGCCCTTGCGTCTTACGCCGGTTGTTGAAGCTCCAGACGGGAATTGTGAGACGGTCTCCTGATCATCTTGTCCTTCGACTTGAGCAGGTTTACTAGTTTGATCTTGTATTAGTGGTTGCTCTTGATCTTGATCTTGTGCTTCTACTTGTTCTGGATCTCGGGGTTGCACTTGATCTTGATCATGAGTAGGTTCGGGGTCTTGGGGTAGTGCTTGAATATCATGGGGCACATCACCATTGTTAGGCAACTGATCTTGACCGAGAGCTTGATCAACTTGTTGAGAGTCTTCTCTTTGTTCATCGGAAGCGTGTGGGGCTTGTGGGGGTGATGGCTCCACTTGAGTAGAGCATTGTCCTTCTCCTTCGGCCACAAGGGGTTCCTCAATGGGGAGTATTTGACCAATCCCTATTCTTCTTATGGCTTCGGGAGGAATTTCATCACCTATATCACAAAGACCACTTTGCTCCACCTGGGAGACATTATTTTCGTCAAGCTCTACGTTACATGTCTCCTCAATTAGTCCGGTGGACTTGTTGAGGACACGGTAAGCATGAGAGTTTGTAGCATAACCAACAAAGATACCCACATGTGCTCTCGAATCAAATTTAGCTAACCGAGCTCCCTTTTTGAGAATGAAACACTTACAACCGAATACTCGGAAGTACTTGAGATTGGGTTTGTTACCAGTTAGAATCTCATACGGAGTCTTGTTCAAGCCTTTGCGGATGTAGAGCCGAATGGATGCATGACATGCTGTGTTGATGGCTTCTGCCCAGAAGTTGTATGGAGATTTGAATTCTGCCATCATTGTTCTTGCAACGTATATCAAGGTCCGGTTCTTCCTTTCTGCCACGCCGTTTTGCTGAGGGGTATATGGTGCAGAATATTGGTGCTTTATTCCCTCATCACCTAGAAACTCATCTAGGGTGTAGTTCTTGAACTCGGTGCCGTTGTCACTCCTAATCATCAAGATCTTTGCTTCATGTTGACGTTGGGCTTCATTAGGAAAGTTGATGACCGTTTGTTGAGTTTCACTCTTCCTTTTAAAGAAATATACCCAGGTATATCTTGAGTAGTCGTCAACAATCACTAAACAATATTTTCTGCCTCCAAGACTATCAAATGTTGGAGGACCAAACAGATCCATATGGAGAAGTTCCAATGGCCTCTTAGTGTAGATAAGAGTCGTTGGACGATGAGCAGTTTCATGAATCTTTCCTTCAATGCAAGCACTGCAAACACGATCTTTAGCAAAGCTCACATTTGTTAGTCCATGAACATGGTCCCCTGTCAGAAGACTTTGCAAAGATCTCATATTGACATGAGCTAAACGGCGATGCCAAAGCCAGCCCACGTCAACTTTAGCCATTAAACATGTCGCTGTCTTAGTGGGTCGCTTTGAGAAGTTCACCACATAGAGACCATTTTCGACAAGTCCAACATAGGCTACTTTAAGAGTCTTGCTCCTTAGGAGGACCACAGTGTCAATATTAAAGAATGTGGAAAAACCCATGATTGCAAGTTGACGAACCAAAAGCAAATTGTAGGCAAGTGACTCAACAAGCATGACCTTCTCAATAGATAAATCTTGAGAGACGACCACCTTACCAAATCCCAATACCTTTGACGAGGATGCATCGGCGAATTGGACATGGGTGGGCATAGATGGAGAAGGATGCACATCCACCACTAAGTCCTTGCTTCTGGTCATATGATTTGTTGCTCCACTATCGAGCAACCATGACACCCCACCGGAAGTAAACTCCTGCAATAGATCAAGGCTTGGTTTTAGGTACCCATTTTTTAATGGGTCCTTTCATGTTAGACACAAGGGTCTTAGGAACCGAGATAGCCCATTCAATATCTTCATCGTAGGAGCCAACAAATCTGGTATAAACATGCCCATCACTAGCACAACATAAAACATAAGAAGAGTTGAGTTTTCGGCTGTGTTAGTAGGAGCGGTTTTGCCCTTCTTGGGGTTCCCATAGTCCACCTTGTTCCTGTTCACCTTCTGAGTCCCCTCACCCTCTTTGACAAAGATGTCCATGAGGGTGAGCGCTCGTTTGTTCTTGTTCTTCCTTTTACCTTTTGACTTGGAGGTAAGTCCAAGTCCTTCCTTTCCTACAACACCCTTTTGACTGCTCAAGAGATCGTTCAGACTCTTCTCACCTTGTCTGCATGCCACAAGGCCCTTCTCAAGTTTCTCCTTTAACTTGGCATTTTCCTCCACAAGATGAACATGCTCACAACAGGGGTTAGTTGCACAAGCATTATCAATTAACACAAAGGGAGGACAAGTAGAGATCTCCTTGGTAAGCTTTGCTTGGAGTTGATCATGAGACTCTTTTAGAGAGAAATGAACACCTTTCAAGGCTTTGTGAGCCTTGTCAAGTATGTCAAATTCTTCTTTGAGTCTGTCACGGCCAACCTCAAGAGCATACTTTTCAGATTTAAGCATGCGAGTAAGAACAACATCATGATCTAGTTTCTTTTGCATTTTAGCGCAGTCATCGTTATATGACTCCTCAAGAGCCAAACGAAGAGTGCGCTCTTCTTCTAGAGCACTAGATAATTCGGCAATTTCATCGGCATAGTCAGGACTATGTCCCTGAAGCTCGGAGATGGTCTCCTCATGTGACTCAATGAGGTCAGTGGCCTCACCCAGTTGTTCCAAGAGAGCAACAAAGTGCTTCTTGGGTTCTCCCTTAATAGTGCGCAGAAACTTATCAAGATCATGCTCATTAAGTTCTCCAACATCACTATCTTCAACACAATTTAACAATGAAGGAGCAGAAGCAATGTTGGTCTTAATGATGGGAGTTACCTGATTGGTACCTTTTGCCATGAGGCACTTGGTGATATGGTTCTCGTTGGGGGCGTTGAAGAGAGACACCTTCTGGGAAGAGGTAGTGGCAATAGCAACAGTCGCCGTTGCCACTGTATCATCATCATCATCATCATCGGAAGGATACTCCTCCAGGGCCACCATCCCTTTTGGGTGAGGTTTCTTCACAAAGTTGTTCTTGATAGGAAATGATTTGGTTTTGTCTTTGCGAATGAGCTTGCCTCCGTTTTCTTCCCTTTTCTCATAGGGACATTCTGCCACGAAGTGACTCACGTTGACACAGTTATAACATGTCCTTACTCGTTGTTTGGGTTTGAATCCACTCGAGTTGTTCTTGTTGAAGGTTGGTCTTGAGTTCCTTTTATTTCCCCAGAATTGCTTTGATGCAAGAGCCATGTGCTCATGATAGGCATACTTTGTGTCTTCAGGGCAGCTCTCCTCTTCCTCATCTTCTTCTTCTTCTTCAAGCATTGCTCTTGCTTTCAATGCAAGGTTCGGTGAAGTTGTCTTTGATCGAACGCGAGCAAGTGCATTGTCGGCTGTTTCGTTCATGATTGACATTGCAATGAACTCATCCAACACTTCACTGGAAGACAAGGAGTGGAAGTCTGGCCGCTGACGAATGACAGATGACATGGCTTTATTGAAAGGCATGATGGCTTTGAGAAACTTGCGCTTGACCCATGTATCATCCACATCCTTACTCCCATGGTCCTTTAGTGCCACAGCAATAGCAGTCGCCCTCCGATAGAGATCTCGAGGGTCCTCTTCTTCCTTCATCACAAACTCATCGGCCTTATTAAGTATCACTTCATAGTTGGATCGTTGAATACTTGAGCTTCCCTTATACAGCACCATAATATACTCCCAACAATCCTTGGCCAATGTGAAGGGACGTAAGTGGGGAAGATCTTCAGGTGGCACAACAGACTGGAGAATAAACAACGAAGAGTGATCATATTGATTGTCTGCATCTTCTCTTGGAGTGAGGTTGCTTGGGTCATGGGGATAATATCCTTGCTCGATAATTCTCCACAAGTTTGTTGAGCTGTGATTCAAATGAGACTTAATAGAAAATACCCAGTTAGCAAAGTCACCTTTCACAAGTTTAGGAGGAGGACCAACAGGATTAAGACGAGGTGCGAGAACGGGTCCTCCATATGCCATGGGAGGTGGAACAGAAGCATATGTTCCAGTCCCATCCTTTTCGTGAGGTGAACCAGGTCGCATACCTTTAGCCGCTTCCTTAGAGGAGTTGGCCTCCGAATCGGAAATGGTGGGTTTAACCACTAAAGCCGGTTCGGGTGAACTTTTAAGACCATCAATTAATTCTTTAAGCATGGTTTTGACTTCGCTCGTCAAGGACGTCTTGAGAGCTGCCATAGCCGTATTCAAGTCGTCCCTTGTGACCGAAGTCAAGTCCATGTCCTCGGGTTGCCCACGGTTAACTTCCTCTCCGCCTTCCATACTCTTCGGGTGGTTAAACCCTTTAAAGAGACGTGGCTCTGATACCAATTGAAAGGATCGATATGGTTGGCTAGAGGGGGGGTGAATAGACAACGACCACTTTTTAATTAATCTTAACAAGTTAAGGTAAACACTATACGGGTTCACAAATAATATGACAATGAGGTGAACCCTATAGAAGCTAACAACGAGAGCTATTAAGACAAGTAAGATATAGTCACAAGCATAAGCAAATACAAAGTAAAGGGTAGAGATAACCACAAGTGGAACCGATGGAGATGAGGATGTGTTACCGAAGTTCCTTCCCTTTGACAGAAAGTACGTCTCCGTTGGAGCGGTGTGGAGGCACAATGCTCCCCAAAAAGCCACTAAGGCCACCGTATTCTCCTCACGCCCTCGCACGATGCAAGGTACCGTGATTCCACTATAGGTGCCCTTGAAGGCGGCGACCGAACCTTTACAAACAAGGTTGGGGCAACTCCACACAAAGCTTGGAGGGTCCCAACTAAACCACGAAGCTTCACCACAATGGAATATGGCTTCGAGGTGACCTCAACCGTCTAGGATGCTCAAACACCCAAGAGTAACAAGATCCGCAAGGGATTGGTGGGGGAATCAACTTTTCTCTTGGTGGAAGTGTGGATCTAGGCCTTCTCAACCAATCCCTAAAGAATCAACAAGTTTGATTGGCTAGGGAGAGAGAGCGGGCACTTTTGAGCTTGGGGAGCAACAATGGAGCTTAGAGAGGTAAGAGATAGGGTTCCTCAGCTAGAAGAACCCTTTATATAGTGGGGGGGAAAATCAGACCGTTTTCCCACTCTCTGCCCAAGCCCCAGCGGTAGTACCGCTGCCTGCAGCGGTACTACCGCTGGTACTCCAGCGGTACTACCGCTGAACAGGAGCGGTACTACCGCTGCCTGGCGGTACTACCGCTGCATGCAGCGGTACTACCGCTGGCCCTCCAGCGGTACTACCGCTGACACCAGCGGTACTACCGCTGGCCCCTTGGTAGTGCACAAACACTACTACCGCCGAGAAAGTCTTCGCAAAAGGGTCCGTCCACGAACTACCGTTAGGTAGGTGGAACAAAGCACCTGGAGCGGTACTACCGCTGGCCAGGGGCGGTACAACCGCCAGCTAGCGGTACGACCGCTGGCTGCAGCGGTACTACCGCTAGCAGTCCAGCGGTACTACCGCTGGGACCATTTTGCAGAGAGGCTAAATACAAAGAGGCGAGGGCCTCTCCACAGATAAAGGAAAGGGAGAATGTGACGTGTGCGTGTGTAAAGATAGATTCCACCCAAACCTTTCCACTATGGATCCCCTCTTAATAGTACGGCTTTCCTATGACTCAAATAAAGAGAATCGTAGAGAGCGTCGTGCTTCCGATCCATGAGAGAGGAGACGAGTCGTCTTGTGCCGTTGACGTGTGTTATCTGAAACCTTAACACACACAATTAGTCCTGTACGGTACTGTCATCAATCACCAAAATCACTTAGGCATAAACTATGCCCCAACAGCATTGAACTCATAGTTTTTGATCTTGATTTTGATAGTAGGTTCCCACTCATCATGAAGTTTTCTAGGTATAGAGACTTCTAGTTCTAGCTTCTCTTGAAGAGATTTCATCATAGCATCTACGATATGCGCGGTAAAGGCTTTACTTTGGCTATAAGCATGTGGAGAGTTTGCAATGGATTGCATCAAAGAAATGCATTCAAACAAGGAGCAATTATCATAATTGAATTCCTTGAAATCCAAAGTGGGAGTTTCATTACTACCCAAAATTTTGACTTCTTATACTCCACTCTCCACACCTTTATCATCAAGATAGGTGGACTCCGAATCATTGGGGCATTTTTCAACCAAAGTGGATTCATATCCAGCCCCTCCATAACTAGATTTGACACGTGAAAACAAAGATTCAAGAGGAGACACACCAAGCACTTTAAGATCTTCTTGATTTGCATCACTTGAACGCACCATTTTAAACCATTCATGTCTAGCGTGAATTTGGGCGGTTCTTTCTTTGCTCTCATTCATGGAGATACGCATAGCTTTAAAAGTTTCATCCAAGTTGACCTTGGGAGGAGCGCATCTAACTTTCAAAGCATCAATATCACAAGACATCCTATCAACGATCTTAGCGAAATCGTCTAATTTGAGTAGTTTTTCCTCTATGGACGCATTGAAAATCTTTTGAGAGTTGATGAACTCTTTGATATTACTCTCTAGATCAGAGGGTAATTTGTTGTGATTTCCATAAGTGTTGCTGTAGGAATTGCCCTAATTGTTAGAGGAGTTACTAGGAAAAGGCCTAGGAACATAGTTTCCTCTAAAAGCATTGTTGTTGCCAAAATTGTTCCTACCAACAAAATTCACGTCCAAACTAGCGTTTCTACTCTCAATCAAAGAGGATAGTGGCATGCCATTAGGATCTACGGTAGCGTTTCTACTAGCAACCAAATTCATCAACTCGTCCATCTTAGCACTAAGTGAGTTAATCTCTTCTATAGCGTGCACCTTTTTGCTAGCAGGCGAACTTTCAGTGTGCCACTAAGAGTAGTTGGTCATGATATTGTCTAGGAGTTTTGTAGCGTCTCCTAACGTGATTTCCATGAATGTTCCACCTGAGGCGGAGTCCAAGATATTGCGAGAAGCAAAATTCAAGCCAGCGTAAAAGATATGTATAATCATGCACAAACTCAAGCCATGAGCGGGACAATTTCTAATCATAAGCTTCATCCACTCCCAAGATTGTGCAACGTGTTCATGATCAAGTTGCTTGAAATTCATGATATCGTTACGTAAGGATATGATCTTAGCCGGCAGAAAATACTTGGATATGTAAGCATCTTTGCACTTATCCCAAGAATCGATACTATTTTTAGGCAAAGCAGAAAACCAAGTTTTTGCACGATTTCGCAACGAGAAAGGAAAAAGTTTCAACTTAATCACGTCATTATCCACATCTCTTTTCTTTTGCATATCACAAAGCTCAATGAAGGTATTGAGATGGGATGCGGCATCTTCACTAGGAAGGCTAGAGAATTGCTCTTTCAAAACAAGATTCAGCAAAGCTGCGTTGATTTCATACGATTCCGCACTAGTGGCGGGAGCAATCGGAGTACTAATAAAATCATTATTATTAGTGCTCGAGAAGTCGCAAAGTTTCGTGTTTTCAGCCATGATGAATTCACCACAAAAACAAGCACACAAGCAAGCAAGAGAACCGGCAAAGGAAAATGGCAAGGGCAAAAGAAAACCGCGAAGGAGAAAGGCAAATGAAAACGGCAAATGTGAACTGGGGGAGAGGAAAATGAGAGGCAACTTGCAACAAAAGTAAATGCAAGAGAAGAGTTTGTGAGGCCTACTTGGATAGATCTTGATTTCTCCTCCCCGGCAACGGCGCCAGAAATGCTTCTGATGTCAGCTATACTAATGCAAAAAAGTCCTTCCAATGGCGCCAGAAACAGGTGTGTCGACGACATGAGGAATCCTTCAGCTGCGGCTACGCCTTAAGGGACTTCCTAGGCAAGTATGCAAATGATTTCCCCCGTGGCCTTGGAGCCTTCCGTTGGTGTTCCCTTGAAGCGGAAAGGGTGATGTAGCACAGTGACAGTAAGTATTTCCCTCAGTTTGAGAACCAAGGTATCAATCCGGTGGAGGAGTATCTCAAGATCCTGCACAAACACAAAAGCTTGCTCCCAACGATATGAAGGGGTTGTCAATCCCTTATAGATTGTTTGCCAAGTGAGAACTGAAAGCAACAAAGTAACAAAGCAAAGTAAAAGCGGAGGTGTAAACGATGGCTGTGAATAGACCCGGGGGCCGTAGTGTTTACTAGTGGCTTCTCTCATGAAAGCAAGTAGACGGTGGGTGAACAAATTACTGTCAAGCAATTGATAGAACCGCGTAAAGTGGTGACGATATCTATGCAATGATTATATCTATAGGCATCACGTCCAAAACAAGTAGACCGATACTGTCTGCATCTACTACTATTACTCCACACGTCAACCGCTATCTAGCATGCATCTAGTGTATTAAGTCCATAAGAACAAAGTAACGCCTTAAGCAAGATGACATGATGTAGAGGGGTAATCTCAAACCAATGATAAAACCCCCATATTTTTACCCTTGATGGCAACTACTTGATGTGTGCCTTGCTGCCCCTACTGTCATTGGGAAAGGCCACCACATGGTAGAACCCAAAACCAAGCACTTCTCCCATTGCAAGAATCATAGACTCGGAGAGGCTTACAAGTATATCAAATCATGCATATAAGAAATCAGCAAAGACTCAAATATATATCATAGATAATCTGATCACAAATCCACAATTCATCGGATCTCGACAAACACACCGCCAAAGAAGATTACATCGGATAGATCTCCATGAAGATCATGGAGAACTTTGTATTGAAGATCCAAGAGAGAGAAAAGCCATCTAGCTACTAACTACGAACCCGTAGGTCTGAAGTGAACTACTCACGAGTCATTGGAGGGGCGATGATGATGATGAAGAAGCCCTCCAACTCCAAAGTCCCCTCCGGCAAGGCACCGGGAAGGGTCTCAAAATGAGATCTCGCAGAAACGGAAGCTTGCGGCGGCGGAAAAGTATTTTCGAGGCTCCCCCGATTTTTTGCGGAATATTTGGGAATTTATAGGCCAAAGACCTAGGTCAGGGGGCGGCCAGGGAGGCCACAGGCCTGCCCACCGCCGCCTCCCCCTGGTGGTGGAGTGGTGGCTTGTGGGCTCCCTGAAGCCCACCTGGCCTGGCCTAAAGTCCCCGTGATCTTCTTTCGTTCCGGAAAAATCATTTCGGGGTTTTCCTCTGTTTGGACTCCGTTCCAAAATCAGATCTGAAAAGATTCAAAAACACGGAAAAAACAGGAACTGGCACTTGGCGCTGAATTAATAAGTTAATCCCAAAAAAGATATAAAAGGTACATAAAACAACCAAAGAAGACAAGATAACACCGTGAAACCATCAAAAATTATAGATATGTTTGAGACGTATCAGGAGGCCATGTGTAGTACTCTCTCACTGCCAGCGAAAGTGACAAGCCACATAGGCGCACAAATGTCCCCTATACAGCTGATAACCATGAGAAGGAGTGTCCTAAGACAACCAATGCATGCATGTGGCCCAAACATATGTATGACAACGTTGTCTGATGTATAAATACGAAATACACAACTTGATGTGATACATGTCTTGCAAACCAAAAGGTGATATTACAGAGGTTCAAGACCCATAGTATGTTCTGGTCCACCCACTTTGAGCATGTGGGAAGGGAGGTTCATATAAATGTAGGAATGCACTCGAATTTTGGTCTGGAATCCCACTATGAAATATACGGTAATACATACCAAGAAGAATCCACTTCGGTCAAATTAACCTCCATTTCCGCCGGTCAAAGTGATGGACGATGTAGGCCCACAGATGAGCATGCCACCAATAACCACACGAGCAAGTGTCTGAAGACAACCAACGCAAATCGGAAAGTCCCCACACTAAATTTCATGACGTGCAGTACGTCCCCTCCCCACAAACTTTGAGCTAGTGGGAGGGATTCATGTGTATTCACACACTCAAACTTTGGTGTGGTATCTCACCATTATCTACCGTAACACAAACCAAGATGAATCAACCTTGGTCAACCCCCTTACATTGACGACCAAAGTGATAGACCACATGGGCCCACAAATTGGCGCATCACTAAAACATGCAAGGGAGTGTACCACCATCGCATGTATGTGGACCAAACTTATGTATGGAAATGTTGCGTTGTATTTTAAATAACCATTGTGCAACTTTGATGTGGTGGGAACTGCATCACAAAATGAATAATCCCGCACAGAGGCTCATGAAATGTAGTGTGATGGACACCCCTCCACACACACACCAAGCCACCTAACTCCACCACTTTCGGGCATGTAACTTCGTGTTAAAATTTGAAACATTTCATAAATCATTCGACCTTGTTGTTCATTAATTGAGTTTCTAGGAATTAAAGGGGGGGATGACATGTGTCCTTTTGGTGCATGTTTAGTCCCCATGCAATAATGGTAAGCAATTTCAAACATCTCGGCAGCGTTCCTCGACCACAAACATTGAAAATCTTGTTTACTAAATTCCAATAAATCCCGAAGTGATATGAAATTCATGAAACTTTGCACGATGTTTCATGATACGTGACACAAATAGGTTGTGATATTTTTTGGTAAATTTTGAGACAAGTTTTGATATACGTTTCTTACAAACGGGAGCTTATTAATGGTTGAAACATAAGTTGTCATGCTATTATCGCAAATGTAAAATTATCCAAACCATGGGCATTAGACTAACAATATATCTACGTGCCACCACGGGTCCCGCATGCCATGCAAGCAGATGTGGGAGTTGACGGGACTGAGGGATCGATAGAAGATGTGTCTAGAAGGGGGTGAATAGACTACTTGTCTAGATAAAATTCCTAGCCTAACCCAATTTCAAGGAAAGCAGAAATTCAGCAGATCTAACAAGTCTAGTACACCCGACACATGCTAGTCAACATATATGACAGCAGAAAAGTAAAGACTTTGCACATGTAAAGGAGTAGACATTAGGAGATCAAACACAAAGAGGTTGAGACAACGATTTTTGGTATGGTTTTGATAGGAGGTCCTATCGTATGTCCATGTTAGTGGAGACTTCAACCCACAGAGGGTAACGGCTGCGAGAGTCCAGGGACGGCTCCACCCACAAGGGGTCCACGAATAAGCAGCCTTGTATATTCCACCACGGCTTCCGCCCACGAAGGACTAGCCTTACTCATGGTAGATCTTTGCTATTGCAACAAAAGACCTTCCAACGGCGCCAGAAATAGGAGTGTTGCTTGATAGTCCTCAGCAACGGCACCAGGAATCCTTCAGTTGCGGCTACGCCTTAAGGGACTTCCTAGGCACGTATGCAAAGGATTTCCCCCGTGGCCTTGGAGCCTTGTGTTGGTGTTCCCTCGAAGCGGAAAGGGTGATGTAGCAAAGCGGTGGTAAGTATTTCCCTCAGTTTGAGAACCAAGGTATCAATCCGGCGGAAGAGTATCTCAAAATCCTCCACAAACACAAAAGCTTGCACCCAACGCTATGAAGGTGTTGTCAATCCCTTATTGATTGTTTGCCAAGTGAGAACTGAAAGCAACAAAGTAACAAAGCAAAGTAAAAGCGGAGGTGTAAACGATGGATGTGAATAGACCCGGGGGTCGTAGTGTTTACTAGTGGCTTCTCTCATGAAAGCAAGTAGACGGTGGGTGAACAAATTACTGTCGAGCAATTGATAGAACTGTGTAGAGTCGTGATGATATCTATGCAATGATTATTTCTATAGGCATCACGTCCGAGTCAAGTAGACCGATACTTTCTGCATGTACTACTATTACTCCACACATCGACCGCTATCCAGCATGCATCTAGTGTATTAAGTCCATAAAAACAGAGTAACGCCTTAAGCAAGATGACATGATGTAGAGGGATAATCTCAAACCAATGATAAACCCCATCTTTTTACCCTTGATGGCAAACGCTAGATGTGTGCCTTGCTGCCCCTACTATCACTGGGAAAGGTCACCACATGGCAGAACCCAAAACCAAGCACTTCTCCCATTGCAAGAATCATAGATCTAGTTGGCCAAACAAAACCCAAGACTCGGAGAGACTTACAAGGATACCAAATCATGCATATAAGAAATCAGCAAAGACTCAAATATATATCATAGATAATCTGATCACAAGTCCACGATTCATAGGATCTCGACAAACACACCAACAAAGAAGATTACATCGGATAGATCTCCATGAAGATCATGGAGAACTTTGTATTGAAGATCCGAGAGAGAGAAGAAGCCATCTAGCTACTAACTACGGACCCGTAGGTGTGAAGTGAACTACTCACGAGTCATTGGAGGGGCGATGATGATGATGAAGAAGCCCTCCAGCTCCAAAGTCCCCTCCGGCAGGGCGCCAGGAAGGGTCTCCAGATGAGATCTCGCGGAAACGGAAGCTTGCGGCGGAGGAAACGTATTTTCGAGGCTCCCTTGATTTTTTAAGGAATATTTGGGAATATATAGGCGCAAAACCTAGGACAGGAGGCGGACAGGGAAGCCACAAGCTTGCCCACCGCCGCCTCCCCCCTGGTGGCGTGGTGCAAGCTTGTGGCCTCCTTGGGGCCCACCTGGCTTGGCCCAAAGGCTCCCTAGTCTTCTTTCGTTCGGGAAAAAATCATTTCGGGGATTTTATTCTGTTTGGACTCCGTTCCAAAATCATATCTGAAAAGAGTCAAAAACATGGAAAAACAGGAACTGGCACTTGGCACTGAATCAATAAGTTAGTCCCCAAAAAAGATATAAAAAGATACATAAAACATACAAAGAAGACAAGATAGCAGCGTGAAGACATAAAAAATTATAGATACTTTTGAGACGTATCAATCTTCACGAAGCAGGCGATCTCCTTTCCCTTAAAAACATCTTGGTTCAACTCCACAACACGAAGTAGCAAGCTCCCAAGCGACATATAACCAATCTAGGAGGCACCAACCTCCAAAAGGTAATAGAGGCGGTAGATAAATGAACTCCTTGCTCTTGTGCTTCTAAATATAGTCTCCTCAACACAAAATCACTCTCTCATAGAATATGCATGGGCAGGAGAGATTTATTTGGTGGAAAGCAGTTTGGGGTAGCTAGAGATCAAGTTTCAAACGATTGGGTTGGAATATCTTGGTCTCAACACATTAGTAGGTGGTTCCCTCTCAGAAAATGAGTGTGGTAATGAAGTGTGTGTTCTGAGTGCTTCTCCCACGAGTGAGAGGTGGGTGAAGGGGTATATATAGGCAGCACACAAAATCTAACCGTTACTCCTAAAGTGGCAAATTCAGTGACACCAAAGTCATAAACTCGATGGTACCGATTCACACAAAGGGAGTATCTTCTGAATCTCGGTGGGACCGATATACACAACTCGGTGGCACCGAAAAGCTGGTAACGGTCAGATGGCCAAAATCAGTGGCACCGATACTCAAACTAAGAAATTATGATTTTGTGTACCGAGGCAACAGAATGTTGGTCACACTGAACTCGGTAGTACCGATATGGATTCAGTTGCACCAATTTGGTGGGAATGGCTAGGGTTTCTGTCTGCGGTCACACTCGGTGGGTCTGAAGTGTGAGAGTTGGTGACACCGAATTTGAGTATGTGGAATTGGACATAATGGTTAAGTGGGAAAATGACTAAGTATTTTGGTGGCTAAGTTCGAGCACTTTGAGCAATCAGTTCATTTTACTACCTCACCCCTTTTAATAGTATTGGCTTTCCTATGGACTCAAAAGTGATTTCTCACAAATATAAAATGAAGAGTCTTCTATCTTGAAGCTTGAGCCAACCCTATTGTTTCCTTGCATCAAGGGGCATCTCCACATAAGCCTTTAGCCAAAGCTCTCCATGGACTAAACCTAAAATATATAGGTAAAAGTGTTAGTCCAAGAGACAATGTATGTTACTTTGCACATGTAGTAAGGAGTAGAGTTTAGGAAGATCAAACGCGAAGAAGTTGACACGACGATTTTTGGCATGGTTCCGATAGGTGCGCTATTATACATACATGTTAGTGGAGACTTCAACCCATGGAGGGTAACAGCTACGAGAGTCCACGCAGGGCTCCACCCACAAGGGGTCCACAAAGAAGCGGCCTTGTCGATTCCACCACGGCTTCTGTCCACACAGGACTAGCCTTACTCATGGTAGATCTTCATGAAGTAGACGATCTCCTTGCCCTTACAAACATCTTAGTTCAACTACACAACACGAAGTAGGAGGCTCCCAGGCGACACCTAAAAAATATAGGAGGCACCACCCTCCAAAAGGTAATATATTTGATAGAACAATGAACTCCTTGCTCTTGTATTTCAAAAGATAGTCTCCTCAAGACTCAATCACTCTCTCTCAGATTTTGCAGGGGTAGGAGAGATTGATCTTCTGGAAAGCAACTTGGGTACTCTAGAAATCAAGGTTCAAATGGTTGGAATGGAATCTCTTGATCTCAAGACATGAGTAGGTGGCTCTCACTCACAAAGATGGATCTCGCACGTGTAAGTGTATTCTGAGTGCTTCATCTACAAATGAGAGGTAGGTTGAGGGGTATATATAGGCATCCCCCAAAATCCAACTGTTACAACATTATTGTCCAACTCGGTGACACCGAAAAGAATCTCGGTGGTACCGAGTTGCACTAAATGTTGCAACTTTTTAATTCTCGGTGAGACAGATATAGGAATCTCAATGGTACCAATATGATGACCTAGACCAACTTCCAAATCTCGGTGAGACCAATTTCAAACTCGGAAATTCTGATTCTTGAAATCTTCTCAACAGAAAATTGTTCACTGAATCTGGGTGGCACCGATAGGAATGTTGGTGGTACCGAGATGGTAGGATTTGACATAGGTTCTGTCAAGTGTAAAATCGGTAAGGCCGAATGGAAATTGTTGGTGGCACCGATTTTGCTGGATTGGGTTTGGACAAAGATATTTTGTGAGAGAATGGCTGAGTATTTTTGGTGGCTACCTCTAAGCACTTGAGCAAGCAATTCATCATAATACCTCACCCCTTTTAATAGTATTAGCTTTCCTATGGACTCAAAGTGATTTCTCACAAACATAAAATGTAGAGTCTTCTTGCTTCAAGCTTGAGACAATCATATTCCTTCCTTCATCAAGGGGCTTCTCCTCACAATCCAATAGCCAAGGCTATGTGTGGACTATACCTCAAATATACTAAGTAAAAGTGTTAGTCCTAGAGACAATGTATGTTGTCATGAATTATCAAAACCACCAAGGGAACATATGTGCTTTCAATCTCCCCCTTTCTGGTAATTTATGACAACATACAAACAAATCTTCAAATAAAGGTAGGCATTAGAATATGATAGCTTTGAAAGAAACATGACTAGTACAAGCTCCCCCTAAATGTGTGCAATCCCTTTTAAGGATGGTTGCGTTGGACTACATGGGCACACACAAGGTAGAAGGACAATATAAGCCATATAAAATCTTGGCTATATGCATCAAACATATGTGAATGTAGAACTTCCATGTTCATGATTCACTCCTGGAAACAATCTTTGCAAGAGACAAGAGATCATCATGAACAAGGATATGATGCATATACTTACCTTGAGGTTCTTGAGCGTCTTATCAGTAGAAGTACACTTGGGAAAACAAATGTTAACTAACACAAGGGTACTCTATTGTAAAGATGCAAAGAGCTTGAAAAGTAGCAAGATATGGAGAACATATTGAAAATAGGATTTCATGATAGATATGTCTTGAAGAGAATTAAGATTACCTCTCCCCCTGAATCATGGCATGTAGATGTTGGGAGTAGGTAGGGTAAGACAAGTTCAATCCAAAGATAGTGATAGAAAGGCAATGATATCTGAAACAATTTTATCATCTCTCTCCCCCTTAGTGTATAAGGTTTGATATATCTCCCCTTAGGTGGATATCCCCTTAGGTAGACCTTCCTTTAGGACCATGTATCTCCCATTTTATGTAAGCTTATTAGTGATATTTCTCCCCCTTTATGTAAGCTTGTTGGAAGATTTGATATCTCTCCCCCTTTGGCATTACTTTACAAAAAGATCGGAGGGTAAGGGCTTATTGAGATAAAGGAATCTATGATAAGGGTTCCTTGAATTTGACTCTTCTCCCCCTTAAGAATAGGTAAGAGTTCCTTGAACTATCTCGCTCTATGTTAGCGATCCTAGATGATTCTCCCTCTTATATTGTATGGGATCACTAATGTTTTCTCCCCCTAGAGAAGGTTTCTCCCCCTCGAAAACTTTGCTAAAACTATTTTTTTCCAAAATGCTTAATAAGATCTCAGAAGGTAATGAAACTTGGGATGAATAAAAATCTTTCCCCCCTAAGGAAAAGTCCAGAAAATATCTGAAAATCTGAGGAGGTGATAATTTTCGGAGTCACCAAGGCCATATGTTTTGGTAGAACCAAGAATGATAACATGTCTATGGGAGAACTTGGTTAAACCAAGTTTCCTAGATCGGTGAGAACAAGTTGCAATGAAAATCAATCCCTATCACTTAAAGTAGAAATAAAAAAATCCACAAACTTAAAAAAAGGAAATATCCAAAGAGTAAAAACGAAAAAAGTAAACATCTTTTGTAAATATGTACATACATATGGATGATAGTTGTATGGTTCCAAGAAAGTACGCAATGAAAATGTGAACCATACAAGAATCTCCATCCACTACAGGAATCAGCTTCTTTGCCGTCTCCCCTCACGGACGGCAAAGAGTAATACACAGACGACAAAGAGTAATACATAGACTGCAAAGGAAACTCCTGTCAGCAAAAATTGTGCGTCAGCCTACGACGACATTGTAGCTTCTTTGCCGTTAGCCTCACCGAAGCGGACGGCAAAGAGCTTTGTCGTCAGCTTTTCATAAGAGCAGTCGGCAAAGAGGTGGAGACGGCAGCCGACAGGCGTTGCCTCCGTTAGGGGCTAACGGAGGCTTTGCCGTCCGCCTCCACCTCCACTCTTTGCCGTCTTCCTCCACCTCCTCCCCCCCTGCACTCTTTGTCGTCTCCCTACCCCTCCTCCCCCCTCCTCTGTGCCCTCTTCTTTGCCGTCAGCCCCCAGGAAGCAGACGGCAAAGAGACTATATGGACACCCACGGAGCACAGTTGGGTGCCATGTGGCACCTTTGCCGTCGGTCAGCTGATGGCAAAGGCCTTTGCCATCAGCTGGCAGACGGCAAAGAGCCTATATTGTCACATTTTTGTTTATTTTTTCTATTTCACAGCACATATATATATATATATATATATATAATTCATAGCACATATATGATAAATAGGTCACAACACATATATGATATACATATAAAGCTCATCAATGCCATTTGTTCATCAACGTACATCCCATATATCAAAAGAACCAAAACATACAAAGTTTCATCCATATATACATACATATAGTTGCACATATATTGTTCATCCATATATACATATACATATAGTTCCACATTGTTCATCAACTCAAATAAAAACAGGAACTAAAGCACTCCAATGCCAGCTTCCATGCATGTAGTACATCCGATCCGCAAAATGGGAATAAGAAATTCAGAAGAAGAACAACAACAACATATATATAAGACAAATAAGCTAAATTGAAGAAAAAGAGAAGAAGCAAGAAGAAAAGAAGTAGAAGAAGAAACAAGAATAAGGAGGAGGAGGAGGAGGATGAGGAGAAGGAGAAGGACAAGGAGGAGGAGAATAGGAGAAGAAGAAGGAGAAGAAGAGGAGAAGAAGGAGGGAAGAAGAAGGAGAGTAAGGAGGGCTCCTTCTCCTCCTTCTCCTTCTTCTCTTCTTCTTCTCCTCCTCCTTCTTCTCCTACTCCTTCTCTTCTCTTTCTCTTCTTCTTTTAGTTCTTCCTTTTCATTTCTCCTCTTCTTGGAGCTAAATTAGCTAACTATGTCTTTTTGGAGCTAAATGGGCTAATTATGTCATTATAGAGGAAAACAACCTAAGTATATAATATTAATGAGCTAACCAAGGTTCTTATGCCATTTTGAGCTTATAATGTCTTTTTGGAGCTAAATGGGCTA
Source organism: Hordeum vulgare subsp. vulgare (assembly GCF_904849725.1). Lineage (NCBI taxonomy): Eukaryota > Viridiplantae > Streptophyta > Magnoliopsida > Poales > Poaceae > Hordeum > Hordeum vulgare. The sequence continues at coordinate 344,051,960 of NC_058524.1, read as the reverse complement.
ATTATGTCATTGTTGGGGAAATTAAGGCAAGGATAATATGAAAGAGGAGAAGAAAGAAGAGGAGGAGGAGGAGAAGAAGAAGAAATCAAGAAGAAGGAGGAGAAGGAGGAGAAGGACTAGAAGGTCCTTGGCCTTCTCCTCCTTCTCCTCCTCCTCCTCCTCCTTCTCCTTCTCCTTCTTCTCTTGTTCTTCTTCTTCTTCTTCTTCTTCTTCTTCTTTCTTTTCATTTTTCCTAATTCTTCTCCTCTTCTCCTCTTCTTGGAGCTCAATTAGCTAACTATGTCTTTTTGGAGCTAAATAGGCTAATTATACCATTTTAGAGGAAAACAATCTAACTATATAATATAAATGAGCTAACCAAGGTTCTTATGCCATATTGAGCTTATAATGTCTTTTTGGAGCTAAATGGGCTAATTATGTCATTGTTGGGGAAATTAAGGCAAGGAGAATATGAAAGAGGAGAAGAAAGAGGAGGAGGAGAAGAAGAAGAAGAAATAAATAAGAAGGAGGAGGAGAAGGAGGAGGAGGAGAAGGACTAGAAGGTCCTAGGCCTTCTCCTCCTTCTCCTCCTTCTCCTCCTTCTCCTTCTCCTTCTTCTCTTCTTCTTCTTCTTCTTCTTCTTTCTTTTCATTTTTCCTATTTCTTCTCCTCTTCTCCTCTTCTTGGATCTCAATTAGCTAACTACGTCTTTTTGGAGCTATATGGGCTAATTATCCCATTTTAGAGGAAAACAAGCTAAGTATATAATATTAATGTGTTAACCAAGGTTCTTATGCCATTTTGAGCTTATAATGTCTTTTGGGAGCTAAATGGGCTAATTATGTTATTTTGGGGAAATTAAGGCAAGGAGAATATGAAAGAGGAGAAGAAAGAAGAGGAGGAGGAGAAGAAGAAGAAATCAAGAAGAAGGAGGAGAAGGAGGAGGAGGAGGAAAAGGACTAGAAGGTCCTTGTCCTTCTCCTTCTTCTCTTCTTCTTCTTCTTCTTCTTTTCATTTTTCCTATTTCTTCTCCTCTTCTCCTTCTCTTGGAGCTCTATTAGCTAACTATGTCTTTTTGGAGCTATATGGGCTAATTATCCCATTTTAGAGGAAAACAAGCTAAGTATATAATATTAATGAGCTAACCGAGGTTCTTATGCCATTTTGAGCTTATAATGTCTTTTTAGAGCTAAATCGGCTAATTATGTCATTGTTGGGGAAATTAAGGCAAGGAGAATATGAAAGAGGAGCAGGAAGAGGAGGAGGAGAAGAAGAAGAAGAAATCAAGAAGAACGAGGAGAAGGAGGAGGAGGAGGAGAAGGACTAGAAGGTCCTCGGCCTTCTCCTCCTTCTCCTTCTCTTCTTCTTCGTCTTCTTCTTTCTTTTCAGTTTTCCTATTTATTCTCCTCTTCTACTCTTCTTGGAGCTCAATTAGCTAACTATGTCTTTTTCGGAGCTAAATGGGCTAATTATCCTATTTTAGAGGAAAACAAGCTAAGTATATAATATTAATGAGCTAACCAAGGTTCTTATGCCATTTTGAGCTTATAATGTCTTTTTGGAGCTAAATGGGCTAATTATGTCATGGTTGGGGAAATTAAGGCAAGGAGAATGTGAAAGAGGAGAATAAAGAGGAGGAGGAGGAGAAGAAGAAGAAATAAAGAAGGAGGAGAAGGAGGAGGAGGAGGAGAAGGACTAGAAGGTCCTAGGCCTTCTCCTCCTTCTCCTCCTCCTCCTCCTTCTCCTTCTTCTCTTCTTCTTCTTCTTCTTCTTTCTTTTCATTTTTCCTATTTCTTCTCCTCTTCTCCTCTTCTTGGAGCTCAATTAGCTAACTATATCGTTTTGGAGCTATATGGGCTAATTATCCCATTTTAGAGGAAAACAAGCTAAGTATATAATATTAATGAGCTAACCAAGGTTCTTATGCCATTTTGAGCTTATAATGTCTTTTTGGAGCTAAATGGGCTAATTATGTCATTGTTGGGGAAATTAAGGCAAGAAGAATATGAAAGATGAGCGGAAAGAGGAGGGGGAGGAGGAGAAGAAGAAATCAAGAAGAACGAGGAGAAGGAGGAGGAGGAGGTGAAGGACTAGAAGGTCCTTGGCCTTCTCCTCCTTCTCCTCGTCCTTCTCCTTCTCTTCTTCTTCTTCTTCTTCTTCTTCTTTCTTTTCAGTTTTCCTATTTCTTCTCCTCTTCTACTCTTTTGGGAGCTCAATTAGCTAATATGTCTTTTTGGAGCTAAATGGGCTAATTATCCCATTTTAGAGGAAAACAAGCTAAGTATATAATATTAATGAGCTAACCAAGGTTCTTATGCCATTTTGAGCTTATAATGTCTTTTTGGAGCTAAATGGGCTAATTATGTCATGGTTGGAGAAATTAAGGCAAGGAGAATGTGAAAGAGGAGAATAAAGAGGAGGAGGAGAAGAAGAAGAAATAAAGAAGAAGGAGGAGAAGGAGGAGGTGGAGGAGAAGGACTAGAAGGTCCTTGGCCTTCTCCTCATTCTCCTTCTTCTCTTCTTCTTCGTCTTCTTGTTTCTTTTCATTTTTCCTATTTCTTCTCATCTTCTCCTCTTCTTGGAGCTCAATTAGCTAACTATGTATTTTTGGAGCTATATGGGCTAATTATCCCATTTTAGAGGAAAACAAGCTAAGTATATAATATTAATGAGCTAACCAAGGTTCTTATGCCGCTTGGAGCTTCTAATGTCGTTTTGGAGCTAAATAGGCTAATTATGGCATTGTTGGGGAAATTAAGGCAAGGAGAATATGAAAGAGGAGAAGAAAGAGGAAGAGGAGGAGAAGAATAAGAAATCAAGAAGAAGGAGGAGAAGGACGAGGAGGAGGAGAAGGACTAGAAGGTCCTTGGCATTCCCCTCCTCCTCCTCCTCCTCCTCCTTCTCCTTCTTCTCTTCTTCTTCTTCTTCTTCTTTCTTTTCATTTTTCCTATTTCTTATCCTCTTCTCCTCTTCTTGGATCTCAATTAGCTAACTATGTATTTTTGAAGCTATATGGGCTAATTATCCCATTTTAGAGGAAAACAAGCTAAGTATATAATATTAATGAGCTAACCAAGGTTCTTATGCCATTTTGAGCTTATAATGTCTTTTTGGAGCTAAATGGGCTAATTATGTCATTGTTGGGGAAATTAAGGCAAGCAGAATATGAAAGAGGAGAAGAAAGAGGAGGAGGATGAGAAGAAGTAGAAATCCAGAAGAAGGAGGCGGAGTTGGAGAAGGACTAGAAGGTCCTTGGCCTTCTCCACCTTCTCCTCCTCCTCCTTCTCCTTCTTCTCTTCTTCTTCTTCTTCTTTCTTTTCATTTTTCCTATTTTTCTCCTCTTCTTGGAGCTCAATTAGCTAACTATGTCTTTTTGGAGCTATATTGGCTAATTATGCCATTTTAGAGGAAAACAAGCTAAGTATATAATATTAATGAGCTAACCAAGGTTCTTATGCTATTTTGAGCTCATAATGTCTTTTTGGAGCTAAATGGGCTAATTATGTCATTGTTGGGGAATTTAAGGCAAGGAGAATATGAAAGAGGAGAAGAAACAGGAGGAGGAGAAGAATAAGAACAAATCAAGAAGAACGAGGAGAAGGAGGAGGAGGAGGAGAAGGACTAGAAGGTCCTTGGCCTTCTCCTCCTTCTCCTCCTCCTCCTCCTTCTCCTTCTTCTCTTCTTCTTCTTCTTCTTCTCGTTCTTTCTTTTCAGTTTTCCTATTTCTTCTCCTCTTCCCCTCTTCTTGTAGCTCAATTATCTAACTATGTCTTTTTGGAGCTAAATGGGCTAATTATCCCATTTTAGAGGAAACCAAGCTAAGTATATAATATTAATGAGCTAACCAAGGTTCTTATGCCATTTTGAGCTTAGAATGTCTTTTTGGTGCTAAATGGGCTAATTATGTCATTGTTGGGGAAATTAAGGCAAGGAGAATATGAAAGAGGAGAAGAAAGAGTAGGAGGAGAACAAAAAGAAGAAATAAAGAAGGAGGAGAAGGAGGAGGAGGAGGAGAAGGACTAGAAGGTCCTTGGCCTTCTCCTCCTCCTCCTCCTTCTCCTTCTTCTCTTCTTCTTCTTCTTCTTCTTCTTCTTTCTTTTCATTTTTCCTATTTCTTCTCCTCTTCTCCTCTTCTTGGAGCTAAATGAGCTAACTTTTTCTTTTTGGAGATATATGGGCTAATTATGCCATTTTAGAGGACAACAAGCTAAGAATATAATATTCATGAGCTAACCAGGGTTCTTATGCCATTTTGAGCTTATAATGTCTTTTTGGAGCTAAATGGGCTAATTATGTCATTGTTGGAGAAACTAAGGCAAGGGGAATATGAAAGAGGAGAAGAAAGAGGAGGAGGAGGAGAAGCAGAAGGAATCAAGAAGAAGGAGGAGAACGACTAGAAGGTCCTTGGCCTTCTCCTCCTTCTCCTCCTCCTCCTCCTCCTTCTCCTTCTTCTATTCTTCTTCTTCTTCTTCTTTCTTTTCACTTTTCCTATTTCTTCTCCTCTTCTTGGAGCTCAATTAGCTAACTATGTCTTTTTGGAGCTATATGGGCTAATTATCCCATTTTAGAGGAAAACAAGCTAAGTATGTAATATTAATGAGCTAACCAAGGTTCGTATGCCATTTTGACCTTATAATGTCTTTTTGGAGCTAAATGGGCTAATTATGTCATTGTTGGGGAAATGAAGGCAAGAAGAATATGAAAGAGGATCAGAAAGAGGAGGAGGAGAAGAAGAAGAAGAAATCAAGAAGAACGAGGAGAAGGAGGAGGAGGAGGAGAAGGACTAGAAGGTCCTTGGCCTTCTCCTCCTTCTCCTCGTCCTTCTCCTTCTCTTCTTCTTCTTCTTATTCTTCTTTCTTTTCAGTTTTCCTATTTCTTCTCCTCTTCTACTCTTCTGGGAGCTCAATTAGCTAACTATGTCTTTTTGGAGCTAAATGGGCTAATTATCCCATTTTAGAGGAAAACAAGCTAAGTATATAATATTAATGAGCTAACCAAGGTTCTTATGCCATTTTGAGCTTATAATGTCTTTTTGGAGCTAAATGGGCTAATTATGTCATGGTTGGGGAAATTAAGGCAAGGAGAATGTGAAAGAGGAGAGTAAAGAGGAGGAGGAGAAGAAGAAGAAATAAAGAAGAAGGAGGAGAAGGAGGAGGAGGAGGAGAAGGACTAGAAGGTCGTTGGCCTTCTCCTCATTCTCCTTCTTCTCTTCTTCTTCTTCTTGTTTCTTTTCATTTTTCCTATTTCTTCTCATCTTCTCCTCTTCTTGGAGCTCAATTAGCTAACTATGTCTTTTTGGAGCTATATGGGCTAATTATCCCATTTTAGAGGAAAACAAGCTAAGTATATAATATTAATGAGCTAACCAAGGTTCTTATGCCACTTGGAGCTTATAATGTCGTTTTGGAGCTAAATGGGCTAATTATGGCATTGTTGGGGAAATTAAGGCAAGGAGAATATGAAAGAGGAGAAGAAAGAGGAGGAGGAGTAGAAGAAGAAGAAATCAAGAAGAAGGAGGAGAAGGACGAGGGGGAGGAGAAGGACTAGAAGGTCCTTGGCATTCCCCTCCTGCTCCTCCTCCTCCTCCTTCTCCTTCTTCTCTTCTTCTTCTTCTTCTTCTTTCTTTTCATTTTTCCTATTTCTTCTCCTCTTCTCCTCTTCTTGGAGCTCAATTAGCTAACTATGTCTTTTTGAAGCTATATGGTCTAATTATCCCGTTTTAGAGGAAAACAAGCTAAGTATATAATATTAATGAGCTAACCAAGGTTCTTATGCCATTTTAAGCTTATAATGTCTTTTTGGAGCTAAATGGGGTAATTATTTCATTGTTGGGGAAATTAAGGCAAGGAGAATATGAAAGAGGAGAAGAAAGAGGAGGAGGATGAGAAGAAGAAATCCAGAAGAAGGAGGCGGAGTTGGAGAAGGACTAGAAGGTCCTTGGCCTTCTCCACCTTCTCCTCCTCCTCCTTCTCCTTCTTCTCTTCTTCTTCTTCTTCTTTCTTTTCATTTTTCCTATTTTTCTCCTCTTCTTGGAGCTCAATTAGCTAACTATGTCTTTTTGGAGCTATATGGGCTAATTATGCCATTTTAGAGGAAAACAAGCTAAGTATATAATATTAATGAGCTAACCAAGGTTCTTATGCTATTTTGAGCTTATAATGTCTTTTTGCAGCTAAATGGGCTAATTATGTCATTGTTGGGGAAATTAAGGCAAGGAGAATATGAAAGAGGAGAGGAAAGAGGAGGAGGAGAAGAATAAGAACAAATCAAGAAGAATGAGGAGAAGGAGGAGGACGAGGAGAAGGACTAGAAGGTCCTTGGCCTTCTCCTCCTTCTCCTCCTCCTCCTCCTTCTCCTTCTTCTCTTCTTCTTCTTCTTCTTCTTCTTCTTGTTCTTTCTTTTGAGTTTTCCTATTTCTTCTCCTCTTCCCCTCTTCTTGTAGCTCAATTATCTAACTATGTCTTTTTGGAGCTAAATGGGCTAATTATCCCATTTTAGAGGAAACCAAGCTAAGTATATAATATTAATGAGCTAACCAAGGTTCTTATGCCATTTTGAGCGTAGAATGTCTTTTTGGTGCTAAATGGGCTAATTATGTAATTGTTGGGGAAATTAAGGCAAGGAGAATATGAAAGAGGAGAAGAAAGAGTAGGAGGAGAACAAAAAGAAGAAATAAAGAAGGAGGAGAAGGACGAGGAGGAGGAGAAGGACTAAAAGGTCCTTGGCCTTCTCCTCCTCCTCCTCCTCCTTCTCCTTCTTCTCTTCTTCTTCTTCTTCTTCTTCTTCTTCTTTCTTTTCATTTTTCCTATTGCTTCTCCTCTTCTCCTCTTCTTGGAGCTCAATTAGCTAACTTTGTCTTTTTGTAGATATATGGGCTAATTATGCCATTTTAGAGGAAAACAAGCTAAGAATATAATATTCATGAGCTAACCAGGGTTCTTATGCCATTTTGAGCTTATAATGTCTTTTTGGAGCTAAATGGGCTAATTATGTCATTGTTGGGGAAACTAAGGCAAGGAGAATATGAAATAGGAGATGAAAGAGGAGGAGGAGGAGAAGAAGAAGGAATCAAGAAGAAGGAGGAGAAGGACTAGAAGGTCCTTGGCCTGCTCCTCCTTCTCCTCCTCCTCCTCCTCCTTCTCCTTCTTCTATTCTTCTTCCTCTTCTTCTTTCTTTTCACTTTTCCTATTTCTTCTCCTCTTCTTGGATCTCAATTAGCTAACTATGTCTTTTTGGAGCTATATGGCCTAATTATCCCATTTTAGAGGAAAACAAGCTAAGTATGTAATATTAATGAGCTAACCAAGGTTCGTATGCCATTTTGAGCTTATAATGTCTTTTTGGAGCTAAATGGGCTAATTATGTCATTGTTGGGGAAATTAAGGCAAGGAGAATATGAAAGATGAGAACAAAGAGGAGGAGGAGGAGGAGGAGAAGAAGAAGAAATCAAGAAGAAGGAGGAGAAGGAGGAGGAGGAGGAGAAGGACTAGAAGGTCCTTGGCCTTCTCCTCCTTCTCCTCCTCCTCCTCCTTCTCCTTCTTTTGTTCTTCTTCTTCCTCCTCTTCTTTCTTTTCATTTTTCCTATTTCTTGTCCTCTTCTCCTCTTCTTGGAGCTCAATTAGCTAACTATGTATTTTTGGAGCTATATGGGCTAATTATCCCATTTTAGAGGAAAACAAGGTAAGTATATAATATTAATGAGCTAACCAAGGTTCTTATGCCATTTTGAGCTTATAATGTCTTTTTGGAGCTAAATGGGCTAATTATGTCATGGTTGGGGAAATTAAGGCAAGGAGAATGTGAAAGAGGAGAATAAAGAGGAGGAGGAGGAGAAGAAGAAGAAATAAAGAAGGAGGAGAAGGAGGAGGAGGAGGAGAAGGACTAGAAGGTCCTAGGCCTTCTCCTCCTTCTCCTCCTCCTCCTCCTTCTCCTTCTTCTCTTCTTCTTCTTCTTCTTTCTTTTCATTTTTCCTATTTCTTCTCCTCTTCTCCTCTTCTTGGAGCTCAATTAGCTAACTATATCGTTTTGGAGCTATATGGGCTAATTATCCCATTTTAGAGGAAAACAAGCTAAGTATATAATATTAATGAGCTAACCAAGGTTCTTATGCCATTTTGAGCTTATAATGTCTTTTTGGAGCTAAATGGGCTAATTATGTCATTGTTGGGGAAATTAAGGCAAGAAGAATATGAAAGAGGAGCGGAAAGAGGAGGGGGAGGAGGAGAAGAAGAAATCAAGAAGAACGAGGAGAAGGAGGAGGAGGAGGTGAAGGACTAGAAGGTCCTTGGCCTTCTCCTCCTTCTCCTCGTCCTTCTCCTTCTCTTCTTCTTCTTCTTCTTCTTCTTCTTCTTTCTTTTCAGTTTTCCTATTTCTTCTCCTCTTCTACTCTTTTGGGAGCTCAATTAGCTAATATGTCTTTTTGGAGCTAAATGGGCTAATTATCCCATTTTAGAGGAAAACAAGCTAAGTATATAATATTAATGAGCTAACCAAGGTTCTTATGCCATTTTGAGCTTATAATGTCTTTTTGGAGCTAAATGGGCTAATGATGTCATGGTTGGGGAAATTAAGGCAAGGAGAATGTGAAAGAGGAGAATAAAGAGGAGGAGGAGAAGAAGAAGAAATAAAGAAGAAGGAGGAGAAGGAGGAGGTGGAGGAGAAGGACTAGAAGGTCCTTGGCCTTCTCCTCATTCTCCTTCTTCTCTTCTTCTTCGTCTTCTTGTTTCTTTTAATTTTTCCTATTTCTTCTCATCTTCTCCTCTTCTTGGAGCTCAATTAGCTAACTATGTATTTTTGGAGCTATATGGGCTAATTATCCCATTTTAGAGGAAAACAAGCTAAGTATATAATATTAATGAGCTAACCAAGGTTCTTATGCCGCTTGGAGCTTCTAATGTCGTTTTGGAGCTAAATGGGCTAATTATGGCATTGTTGGGGAAATTAAGGCAAGGAGAATATGAAAGAGGAGAAGAAAGAGGAAGAGGAGGAGAAGAATAAGAAATCAAGAAGAAGGAGGAGAAGGACGAGGAGGAGGAGAAGGACTAGAAGGTCCTTGGCATTCCCCTCCTCCTCCTCCTCCTCCTCCTTCTCCTTCTTCTCTTCTTCTTCTTCTTCTTCTTTCTTTTCATTTTTCCTATTTCTTATCCTCTTCTCCTCTTCTTGGATCTCAATTAGCTAACTATGTCTTTTTGAAGCTATATGGGCTAATTATCCCATTTTAGAGGAAAACAAGCTAAGTATATAATATTAATGAGCTAACCAAGGTTCTTATGCCATTTTGAGCTTATAATGTCTTTTTGGAGCTAAATGGGCTAATTATGTCATTGTTGGGGAAATTAAGGCAAGCAGAATATGAAAGAGGAGAAGAAAGAGGAGGAGGATGAGAAGAAGTAGAAATCCAGAAGGAGGCGGAGTTGGAGAAGGACTAGAAGGTCCTTGGCCTTCTCCACCTTCTCCTCCTCCTCCTTCTCCTTCTTCTCTTCTTCTTCTTCTTCTTTCTTTTCATTTTTCCTATTTTTCTCCTCTTCTTGGAGCTCAATTAGCTAACTATGTCTTTTTGGAGCTATATTGGCTAATTATGCCATTTTAGAGGAAAACAAGCTAAGTATATAATATTAATGAGCTAACCAAGGTTCTTATGCTATTTTGAGCTCATAATGTCTTTTTGGAGCTAAATGGGCTAATTATGTCATTGTTGGGGAATTTAAGGCAAGGAGAATATGAAAGAGGAGAAGAAACAGGAGGAGGAGAAGAATAAGAACAAATCAAGAAGAACGAGGAGAAGGAGGAGGAGGAGGAGAAGGACTAGAAGGTCCTTGGCCTTCTCCTCCTTCTCCTCCTCCTCCTCCTTCTCCTTCTTCTCTTCTTCTTCTTCTTCTTCTCGTTCTTTCTTTTCAGTTTTCCTATTTCTTCTCCTCTTCCCCTCTTCTTGTAGCTCAATTATCTAACTATGTCTTTTTGGAGCTAAATGGGCTAATTATCCCATTTTAGAGGAAACCAAGCTAAGTATATAATATTAATGAGCTAACCAAGGTTCTTATGCCATTTTGAGCTTAGAATGTCTTTTTGGTGCTAAATGGGCTAATTATGTCATTGTTGGGGAAATTAAGGCAAGGAGAATATGAAAGAGGAGAAGAAAGAGTAGGAGGAGAACAAAAAGAAGAAATAAAGAAGGAGGAGAAGGAGGAGGAGGAGGAGAAGGACTAGAAGGTCCTTGGCCTTCTCCTCCTCCTCCTCCTTCTCCTTCTTCTCTTCTTCTTCTTCTTCTTCTTCTTTCTTTTCATTTTTCCTATTTCTTCTCCTCTTCTCCTCTTCTTGGAGCTCAATTAGCTAACTTTTTCTTTTTGGAGATATATGGGCTAATTATGCCATTTTAGAGGAAAACAAGCTAAGAATATAATATTCATGAGCTAACCAGGGTTCTTATGCCATTTTGAGCTTATAATGTCTTTTTGGAGCTAAATGGGCTAATTATGTCATTGTTGGAGAAACTAAGGCAAGGGGAATATGAAAGAGGAGAAGAAAGAGGAGGAGGAGGAGAAGAAGAAGGAATCAAGAAGAAGGAGGAGAACGACTAGAAGGTCCTTGGCCTTCTCCTCCTTCTCCTCCTCCTCCTCCTCCTTCTCCTTCTTCTATTCTTCTTCTTCTTCTTCTTTCTTTTCACTTTTCCTATTTCTTCTCCTCTTCTTGGAGCTCAATTAGCTAACTATGTCTTTTTGGAGCTATATGGGCTAATTATCCCATTTTAGAGGAAAACAAGCTAAGTATGTAATATTAATGAGCTAACCAAGGTTCGTATGCCATTTTGACCTTATAATGTCTTTTTGGAGCTAAATGGGCTAATTATGTCATTGTTGGGGAAATGAAGGCAAGAAGAATATGAAAGAGGATCAGAAAGAGGAGGAGGAGAAGAAGAAGAAGAAATCAAGAAGAACGAGGAGAAGGAGGAGGAGGAGGAGAAGGACTAGAAGGTCCTTGGCCTTCTCGTCCTTCTCCTCGTCCTTCTCCTTCTCTTCTTCTTCTTCTTATTCTTCTTTCTTTTCAGTTTTCCTATTTCTTCTCCTCTTCTACTCTTCTGGGAGCTCAATTAGCTAACTATGTCTTTTTGGAGCTAAATGGGCTAATTATCCCATTTTAGAGGAAAACAAGCTAAGTATATAATATTAATGAGCTAACCAAGGTTCTTATGCCATTTTGAGCTTATAATGTCTTTTTGGAGCTAAATGGGCTAATTATGTCATGGTTGGGGAAATTAAGGCAAGGAGAATGTGAAAGAGGAGAGTAAAGAGGAGGAGGAGAAGAAGAAGAAATAAAGAAGAAGGAGGAGAAGGAGGAGGAGGAGGAGAAGGACTAGAAGGTCGTTGGCCTTCTCCTCATTCTCCTTCTCCTCATTCTCCTTCTTCTCTTCTTCTTCTTCTTGTTTCTTTTCATTTTTCCTATTTCTTCTCATCTTCTCCTCTTCTTGGAGCTCAATTAGCTAACTATGTCTTTTTGGAGCTATATGGGCTAATTATCCCATTTTAGAGGAAAACAAGCTAAGTATATAATATTAATGAGCTAACCAAGGTTCTTATGCCACTTGGAGCTTATAATGTCGTTTTGGAGCTAAATGGGCTAATTATGGCATTGTTGGGGAAATTAAGGCAAGGAGAATATGAAAGAGGAGAAGAAAGAGGAGGAGGAGTAGAAGAAGAAGAAATCAAGAAGAAGGAGGAGAAGGACGAGGGGGAGGAGAAGGACTAGAAGGTCCTTGGCATTCCCCTCCTGCTCCTCCTCCTCCTCCTTCTCCTTCTTCTCTTCTTCTTCTTCTTCTTCTTTCTTTTCATTTTTCCTATTTCTTCTCCTCTTCTCCTCTTCTTGGAGCTCAATTAGCTAACTATGTCTTTTTGAAGCTATATGGTCTAATTATCCCGTTTTAGAGGAAAACAAGCTAAGTATATAATATTAATGAGCTAACCAAGGTTCTTATGCCATTTTAAGCTTATAATGTCTTTTTGGAGCTAAATGGGGTAATTATTTCATTGTTGGGGAAATTAAGGCAAGGAGAATATGAAAGAGGAGAAGAAAGAGGAGGAGGATGAGAAGAAGAAATCCAGAAGAAGGAGGCGGAGTTGGAGAAGGACTAGAAGGTCCTTGGCCTTCTCCACCTTCTCCTCCTCCTCCTTCTCCTTCTTCTCTTCTTCTTCTTCTTCTTTCTTTTCATTTTTCCTATTTTTCTCCTCTTCTTGGAGCTCAATTAGCTAACTATGTCTTTTTGGAGCTATATGGGCTAATTATGCCATTTTAGAGGAAAACAAGCTAAGTATATAATATTAATGAGCTAACCAAGGTTCTTATGCTATTTTGAGCTTATAATGTCTTTTTGCAGCTAAATGGGCTAATAATGTCATTGTTGGGGAAATTAAGGCAAGGAGAATATGAAAGAGGAGAGGAAAGAGGAGGAGGAGAAGAATAAGAACAAATCAAGAAGAATGAGGAGAAGGAGGAGGACGAGGAGAAGGACTAGAAGGTCCTTGGCCTTCTCCTCCTTCTCCTCCTCCTCCTCCTTCTCCTTCTTCTCTTCTTCTTCTTCTTCTTCTTCTTCTTGTTCTTTCTTTTGAGTTTTCCTATTTCTTCTCCTCTTCCCCTCTTCTTGTAGCTCAATTATCTAACTATGTCTTTTTGGAGCTAAATGGGGTAATTATCCCATTTTAGAGGAAAGCAAGCTAAGTATATAATATTAATGAGCTAACCAAGGTTCTTATGCCATTTTGAGCGTAGAATGTCTTTTTGGTGCTAATGGGCTAATTATGTAATTGTTGGGGAAATTAAGGCAAGGAGAATATGAAAGAGGAGAAGAAAGAGTAGGAGGAGAACAAAAAGAAGAAATAAAGAAGGAGGAGAAGGACGAGGAGGAGGAGAAGGACTAAAAGGTCCTTGGCCTTCTCCTCCTCCTCCTCCTCCTTCTCCTTCTTCTCTTCTTCTTCTTCTTCTTCTTCTTCTTCTTTCTTTTCATTTTTCCTATTGCTTCTCCTCTTCTCCTCTTCTTGGAGCTCAATTAGCTAACTTTGTCTTTTTGTAGATATATGGGCTAATTATGCCATTTTAGAGGAAAACAAGCTAAGAATATAATATTCATGAGCTAACCAGGGTTCTTATGCCATTTTGAGCTTATAATGTCTTTTTGGAGCTAAATGGGCTAATTATGTCATTGTTGGGGAAACTAAGGCAAGGAGAATATGAAATAGGAGAAGAAAGAGGAGAAGGAGGAGAAGAAGAAGGAATCAAGAAGAAGGAGGAGAAGGACTAGAAGGTCCTTGGCCTGCTCCTCCTTCTCCTCCTCCTCCTCCTCCTTCTCCTTCTTCTATTCTTCTTCCTCTTCTTCTTTCTTTTCACTTTTCCTATTTCTTCTCCTCTTCTTGGAGCTCAATTAGCTAACTATGTCTTTTTGGAGCTATATGGCCTAATTATCCCATTTTAGAGGAAAACAAGCTAAGTATGTAATATTAATGAGCTAACCAAGGTTCGTATGCCATTTTGAGCTTATAATGTCTTTTTGGAGCTAAATGGGCTAATTATGTCATTGTTGGGGAAATTAAGGCAAGGAGAATATGAAAGATGAGAACAAAGAGGAGGAGGAGGAGGAGGAGAAGAAGAAGAAATCAAGAAGAAGGAGGAGAAGGAGGAGGAGGAGGAGAAGGACTAGAAGGTCCTTGGCCTTCTCCTCCTTCTCCTCCTCCTCCTCCTTCTCCTTCTTTTGTTCTTCTTCTTCCTCCTCTTCTTTCTTTTCATTTTTCCTATTTCTTGTCCTCTTCTCCTCTTCTTGGAGCTCAATTAGCTAACTATGTATTTTTGGAGCTATATGGGCTAATTATCCCATTTTAGAGGAAAACAAGGTAAGTATATAATATTAATGAGCTAACCAAGGTTCTTATGCCATTTTGAGCTTATAATGTCTTTTTGGAGCTAAATGGGCTAATTATGTCATTTTTGGGGAAATTATGGCAAGGAAAATAGGAAAGAGGAGAAGAAAGAGGAGGAGGAGGAGAAGAAGAAGAAATCAAGAAGAAGGAGGAGAAGGAGGAGGAGGAGGAGAAGGACTTCAATGTCCTTGGCCTTCTCATCCTTCTCTCCTCCTCCTTCTCCTTCTTCTCTTCTTGTTCTTCTTGTTTCTTTTCATTTTTCCTATTTCTTCTCCTCTTCTTGGAGCTCAATTAGCTAACTATTTCTTTTTGGAGCTATATGGGCTAATTATGCCATTTTAGAGGAAAACAAGCTAAGTATATAATATTAATGAGCTAACCAAGGTTCTTATGCCATTTTGAGCTTATAGTGTCTTTTTGGAGCTAAATGGGCTAATTATGTCATTGTTGGGGAAAGTAAGGCAAGGAGAATATGAAAGAGGAGAAGAAAGAGGAGGAGGAGAAGAAGAAGAAATAAAGAAGAAGGAGAAGGAGGAGGAGGAGGAGGAGAAGGATTAGAAGGTCCTTGGCCTTCTCCTCCTCCTCCTCCTTTGCCTTATTCTCTTCTTCTTCTTATTGTTCTTTCTTTTCATTTTTCCTACTTCTTCTCCTCTTCTTGGAGATCAATTAGCTAACTTTGTCTTTTTGGAGCTATACGCGCTAATTATGCCATTTTAGAGGAAAACAAGCTAAGAATATAATATTCATGAGCTAACCAAGGTTCTTATGCCATTTTGAGCTTATAATATCTTTTTGGAGCTAAATGGGCTAATTACGTAATTGTTGGGGAATAAGGCAAGGAGAATATGAAAGAGGATAAGAAAGATGAGGAGGAGAACAAGAAGAAGAAGAAGGAATCAAGAAGAAGGAGGAGAAGGAGGAGGAGAAGGATTAGAAGGTCCTTGGCCTTCTCCTCCTCCTCCTCCTCCTCCTCCTGCTTCTCCTTCTTCTCTTCTTCTTCTTCTTCTTGTTTCTTTTCTTTTTTCCTATTTCTTGTCCTCTTCTTGGAGCTCAATTAGCTAACTATGTGTTTTTGGAGCTATATGGGCTAATTATGCCATTTTAGAGGAAAACAAGCTAAGAATATAATATTCATGAGCTAACCAAGGTTCTTATGCATTTTGAGGATATTATGCTAGTGCCGAGATGGTGGGTGGAGGTGGACAAGAATGCTTCCTCTGAGCCCTGGCGCTTCTTCTCCGCGGCATCTTTGCCCGGCTCCTCCTTCACTTCCTTCAGGCCCTTGTGATGGGCTGGTTTTTTCAAGGCAGGCCAAAAGCTGAGGATATCGCCTTCCAACAGGGCCGCGACAACAGACTACAACAAGATTAAGCGTTGCACAGCCGCGGGGGAGGGGCTGAATACCTACCTGAAATCTAGAAAGCAGTATTGCTCTTCATGAAGCATCAAGTTTTGGAGGTAGCAGCCGTCCCGTTCTCCATAGGACCTGAAGTTTTCCATCGGTCTGGACATGGATTGGAAATAGCAGCCGCAACTGGAGATGGCCTACTAATGATGCCTATGGATTTTAAAGGGGAACATTCATGAGGTACAAATGCACGCCTTGGTAACTGCAAATTTAATTGCTGGGACGTGTGCAAACGTGCTATGGGATGAAGGAAAGTGGCCAATGATGCTTCTACTTTTTTACCATTAAATCTTGCATGTAGAGTGCGTACAGATTGATGTGGCCAGTACTCCAACTGGTCACTGTTCACATTTGTCACGTCTTGTGGCTTGGGAATTATGAAGGAAACCGAGCCATAGTAAATGAAGGGGCTTCGAGGAGATGAAATTTGTATTGACCCACGAATGCAGGGGCGGAGCTCGTACAACGCACGGGGAGGTCTTCGCACAGCAGACCTCATAGCGACGAGACAACTATCACATATAAATCCCCCGATCAACACAAATATTCTAATTATGTCTAATTATGTCATTTTTTAGGAAAACAAGCTAAGAATATAATATTCATGAGCTAACCAAGGTTTTTAGCTTATTATATCATTTTGGAGGATAATTAGCTAAACAAGCTAAAAATAAGGAGGAGAGAAGAAGGAGATGAAGGAGAAGAAGGGGGGCTCCTTCTCCTCCTCCTCCTTCTCCTTCTTCTTCTCTTCTTCTTCTTTTCATTTTTCCTCTTTCTTCTCCTCTTCTTCTCCTCTTCTTCTTCTTCTTCTTGTTCTTCTGCTCCTCCTCCTCCTCCTATTCTCCTCCTCTTCTTCTTCTTCTCCTCCTCCTCCTCCTCCTCCTATTCTCCTCTTCTTCTTCTTCTTCCTCTTATTTATATTTCTATTTTTCTTTATCCTCTTCTTCTACTTATTCTTCCTTTTTCTCTTCTTCTCCTTCTTATTTATTTCTTCCTCTCTTCTTCTTTTCTTCTTCTCCTTCTTATTTTTTTCTTCTCTTCTTCTTCTTCTTCTTCTTCTTCTCCTTCTTATTTTTTCTTCTCTTCTTCTTCTTCTTCTTCTTCTTCTTCTTCTTCTTCTTCTTCTTTTTCTTCTCCTCCTCCTCCTCCTCCTCCTCCTCCTCCTCTTCTTCTTATTCTCCTCTTCTCCTCCTCCTCCTCCTCTTCTTCTTCCTCCAAAAAACTAATTAACAACAAGTAAATTTCCTATGGGGGGTGGGGGTGTGGGAGCTCACCGGCAGTGTTGGGGCTGCGGGGGCGGCGCTGGGGGCGGTGGGGCGGCGGCGCCGGGGGCGGTTTGGGGGCGCTGCCGGGGGGTTGTGGGCACCGGGGGGCTGCGGGGCGGCGACAACGGGGCCGTGGGCCCCCGGGGTGGCGCCGAGGGTGGCGAGGGCGGCGGCGCGACGGCGGTGGCGGCGATGGGGGTCGGGGGAGAGGAGGAGATCTTTATGGCGTTTGACAGGATCGGGACGGGGAGAGGATCGTGATGGGGACGTTAGTAGATTCGTCTACTTTGCCGTATGCTGGCGGACGGCAAAGGGTCTATACTCTTTGCCGTCTGCCTCTGGCATCTTTTCCGTCAGCCAGCAGACGGCCAAGAAGTGCGTAGTTTGACCTAAGGTTTCCCCAGCCAGATAAGCATCTTTGTCGTCTTCTGTCCCCTTCTTTGCCGTGTGCGGCAGACGACAAAGAATTGACTGCTGGCAAAGACCTTCTTTGCCATCTGCTTTGTGGGAGCTGACGGCAAAGACACTCTTTGCCGTCAGCTAGCAGAGGCAAAGATTTGGCAGACGGTAAAAAACTGATTTCCAGTAGTGATCTAGATGTGGGGCAGTGAGTAGGTCACCTATATTAGAATATATTGACTTGAGGAGTCAAGCAAGAATGCTGATCATAGGTCTTACTCATTGTTAAGCACAAAATGGGGTTACCATTTTTCAATTAAGCTTTTAATGTCTTCATATCACTTGATTTGCTTTACCTCATGACTTGGTGCAAGCTTTATCAAGGATATGAGTACATACCTTCGAATGATGTTGATGACGTGGCATGTAGGTTAACTTGTCATGGATGCTCAATGTTGATGATGATCATCTTGAGTTGGGAGCTATCCCGGTCGTGTTGGTTCACTTTTCACCTACAATAGTTAGTCATGCAATGAAGAACATAGTATATCCAAATGACATGAGTGAATTTCACCATCATTCAATTGTCAAGTATATGATTTGTTGTCTTTTTCCTTCATCTCCGTAGAAGGGTTTTTTGAATTGGCCATGATAAGATGGCTTATGGTGTTAGTTGATGGCAATCTTGTGGAGTGTATTTCTTTCAAGTACCTACAAAAGGGTTAGATGCAATACAAAGGAGAATAGTTTTCCAAGATATAAGATAGTGTCAAATCAATAACATCATGGAATGGCCAATCAAGCTCATGCTCTTGCATGCATCTGAGTGAATCTAGCTCAAGTTTGAAGTATCAATGATGTTCAACTCACTCCTCAAATGAAAAAATACTTTCTGATCAAGTGGTTTGGTAAAGATATCAGCTAATTGTTTGTCAGTACGAACATGCTTAAGATCTATATCTCCTTTACCAACATGATCACAAATGAAATGATGTCGCACTTGAATATGCTTCGTTCGACAATGTTGCACATGATTATAGGCAATTTTAATAGAACTTTCATTGTCACACATTAATGGAACATTTTAAACATGAATGCCATAATCCATAAGAGTTTGAGTCATCCATAGTAATTACGCACATCATGATCTGGTGGCTATATATTCAGCTTCAGCCATAGATAAAGATACTGAGTTTTGTTTCTTGGATGACCAAGACACAAGATATCTCCCAAAACATTCACATGTATCCGAGGTGGATTTTCTATCAACCTTATCTCTAGCATAGTCCGAGTCAGAATAACCAACAAAATTAAAACAGGATCCCTTGGGATACCTGTGACGGCCGGAGACCGGACCTCCAGAAGATTCCCCTTTTATTTCGTTGTCGCCGTGTTATTAGATTGTCTCTCATATTCATCCTCGCATCATTCGCATCATCTACAATGCATCGGCACTCCGTCGCCATCAGTTTTCAAAACCTCCATCCGTTATTAGTTCCCGGTTCTATCCGTTTTGTCGTTGACCGTTTCGAGACCAACCACACTCGCACGCCTGCGGCATCGATACGATATTGTTTTTAAAGGTGTCTAGAAATTATTCTCGGATTAAGTCAATACTTGGTGTGCGATCTTAATATAGCGTAGGTAGGCCGCCTGCCAAATTTCGTCGCAATCGGAGTCCGTTTGATACCTGAACGGTCGACCGTAGCGGCACTGCCATCGGTTTATCGTCGGACATTTTTGGTTTCAAAACACTGTCGCCGGGTTGCCTCTTTCCCTCTCATCTCCGCCAAGCCCCTCTGCACAGTGGACCGACCCTACGCGCAGCCTAGTCCAAAAACCTCCTGATACCCGAAACACACGGTCATAACCGTTGGGTCCGGATCAACCCCGTTATACCGTAAACCGTCTTTGGTTTGTCCATTGGTCATCCTAACCTATTTTACCGGTCGTCCAATTAATAATCAGAGGGTCGAGATGAACCTAACCCTAGCCCACTAGCCATATATTTAGACCCTAGTCTAAATCAATCCAAAACCCTAAAATCAGGAGCCTTGTCCCTCGCAGCCGCCGCCAACCAACTCCTTCTGTTTTAGCGCCGAGCCAACCAGCCCGCAGCGAGCCCCCGCAGCCTCCCGCTGCTCTTGATCGCATCTTAATCGAGGTAGCTGCCTCTACGTGAGGGCCTCATCGAGCGTCGTCGTCTTCGTCCGACCAAGGCAGCCGCGCCGGCGAGCGCCGTCGCCGGAGTAGCCCTGCACCAAAACCAGGTTAGCCGCGTGTCCCCGATCTCTCTCCTTTCCCATGCTCTCTCCCACCCTCTAGTTCTTTCTCTCTCTCTCCTTTTCTCTTAACCTCTCCCCTCATTCTGTAGGTGCACCATGCATGGAACGACATGTCGCCCGAGACCTCAAGTTCGTCATCCCCCAAAGCAGCAACGCCCATGGCAGAGCTGGGCCTCGAGATCCCATCTACGTCATCTTCTCGAGGTGCAGCTCCACCGCCTTGCCCATCGTTTTCCGGTGCACCACGTCTCGAGCAAGGAGCTCCAGCGCCAGTGGCCTCGTGTGCGACCGGGAATCAAGTCGGATCGAGCCCCTCGCCCAAATCCATGCCTCCCCGAGCTCATCCGTGGTTCTCTCGTGCGTCTTCTAGCCAAGGTCGCGCCTCTGTTTTCCCCATTGTAAGTAGTTTACCCTGATCTGAAGTTATCTTTCTTTTTGCTGAGATCTGGTATGCTTGTGAGGTTATTTAGAATAGCTGCTATGTTCTACCACAACCACGTGAGTAGGCGAGTTGGCTAGCAGCGTTACCTTGCATCAAGGGGTCAAGGGTTTGAATCCCATGCACCCCGAATTTCCTTTGGTATGTTGGTTTAGGTTCGCTCGTCATGCGGTTTCATTTAGGGCAGAATCCATTGTTAATCAAATATCTAAGTGCAGCCTAGCTGGTTGGTTTGCTCTGTTGGTTCAAAGAGGTCATGGGTTCGAGTCCCAACGACCCATTTTTTGCCATGTTTTTGTTTTGCACTCACTGAGCCGCTTAGGCCTGCTCCACTCTCGAGCTGCTGCACTATGGTGCAATTCAGCCCGATTGTGTGTTTTTCCTCGCATGCGGGTCTGTCTAGTTAGTCCCGAATTTCAAAAGTGCACGATAGTTGCTTTATTCTAAACACCCGTATCTTTTCATCCGTGCATCGGATCGCGACAAGTTATATATGTAGAACGTGTAGAATTTCGCGTAGATTAATATTTTCCAACTCACATGCATATTTAAAACTGTTTTGCATGCTGTTTGCATCAGTTTGCGTGTCGACTTGGTAGAAACGGTGTAGTTCATAGTTAATTAACCGTAGCCCCCTTGGAGATGAGACATATATGTAAGTGGACTAGAAGAATGAGTAGAATCACGTGAACCACTTTGTTTTGCCGTTTAGCAAACATAAAATGTGGTTAGGACAAATCTAGACAGATTACAAAGTTAACACGTGGGGTCAGTTCGGAGATGCTATATGTCATTTCCGGCCTCGTTTAAAATGCCTAGTTAGGTAGATTATTTGTTCTTCACCCCCTTGCCATGTTTTACAACATTTAGTCTCGACGTGTACCTAAATGGGAGTGAACTAAATAATTCGAATGTGGAGGTTCATCAATATGCAACTCCTTGCATATTGGGCTTCACTTAACGTGTAGTGTTTTATTCTTGTGAATTGCCATGCCATGCCTTGCATAATTTAAACTCGACATGCATAATATCAGGGTGTGCATCATATCATGCATGTCCTGTAGTGAATACCATGTGTTGGTTCTTGTTTCCGGTTTGCTTCGTCTCGAAAGGTCTACACCATGTCATTCTGACAGATGATTACCTTCAAAGTGATTTTCTTAAATATAGCATAACACAAGGTAATAGAATTATGAACATCTACTGGCAAGAGTGAGACTATGTTTTCTATTACTGCGAGATCTACACCATATTGGCTAGTATTTGCTATCCTATATAAATTGAGGTCTATACATATGGCTATAAGGCATCAGTCGTACTAGTATTTGCTCCTCCGAAGCGTTTATTGTTGTTGTTCACTAAAATATTTTATTCATAGTAAATATTGTTCTGGCACATTTTTCTTGACTATGTTATAGGAAACTATGAAAATATTTTCATATATGCATGATTACCTTCTATTACATTGGTAAAACACATGGCAATGGTTGAGTGTCTCAACACTTTCGCAAGGTCCATACCACATCGTGGTTATAGTTTCATAGTGACTAACCAATGTTAAGCATGCAAGTCTGTACGTTTTGGCAGTGACTCTAAAGTCACACACTTTCTCAAGAATGAAGTCCAAAACATTAGCAATAATTTCATCACATGTGTTGTACTGAAGGATACACATAGGTTTACCAAGGATCACCTTGGTCATGATTGTTCTCAAACAAATCATTTATTTATAGATGCCACTTACTCCTAGAAGTAAATTAAATAAATGCATTAGCATCTTCAAGTAAGCATGGTTGACATTTCCAAATACAGGAAGTACATGTTAGGTGATATTATTTATTGTATGATGATTTACCACATCAGTCGTTGTATCCACCCGTGGTATTATTGCCACTATAACTCCACCTTCAAGAAAATATTTTATGGCTATTCTCTTAATAGTTATGTATGTACATATTGCATTTTATATGTAACCAACTTCACTTGATTCTCAAGCTAAGTAGATAAATTGATGAATATTTATTCACCTTGAATATTTCCCTTAAAAGAAACATGCTGCCATGAACACATTTGGAATGGTCATAAATAGAACCATGAGGAATTCAAAGTAAAGTGGAGGCTAAAGACAACCAATGACAGAATTGTTTTTTAATTGAGAATTGATCATTTTCAATTAATCACAAAGACAACTCTTAAGTTTGTAAAATACGTGGTTACATAAGTATCGTACATATGATTACCGAACCCTCAAACCTATGGTCAAACCACACCATGAGTTTACTAAAAGGCAAATAAGGTTATTAGGGTATTTGAAAATTTGTAGACATACGACCAGAAACTAGTATGATAAATGATGTTCTCGAATCTTCATCAGAAGGAGAACCAAAAATATAGTTCAATAAAGAATGATCAACTCATTTGTGTCTAAGATATGTTTGCATAATTCATTTTCAGTAATATGGGAGACCTCATGTAATATCCCGATTATACCAAAAATAATGTTTGCTTATAGTTGTACTACTACATGTAGTATAAATGTCCAATATCCTATTTCTTGGACATTATATTTGATAAATTTTGAATGTATGAATCGATTCATACTCAGTTTTGTTGCATAAAAATAATTTTCTAAATCTTACAAAATATTTGGCTTTAAGCCTTACAATCCTGGTTTGTGGTTGATTAGAAAATTATCGACAATTCTATTGGTCACAACTTAACAAGTTGCAAAATTTCCCAAATCATCAGATTTTATGTGCACCACATGTGCCATAAGGGAAATTAATTTAACAAACTTTCACTTTACAATTCTAAATGAGCCAACTCATTCTTCCTTGAACACATTCAGAAGATATGTGGATTACTCAACCATTATGTGGTATTATATATATACTTCATGGTACTCATGGAAACATTTATAAAATAATTTCAAGTGTGTCTCTTGTCACACAAAACCATGAATGATATAACTAAATTAATTGCTCAAATTCTCAAAGTAAGAGCAAGTTATCCTCAACAAGGGATAAATCAATTTGAATGGACAACTTCGTTAACTCATTTCATAAGCAATGTCTGATTATACATAATACTTTATGTACATACCCAAAATGGTTTAGTTAAATATCTTATCAAATATAGTAAAATTAATAATATGATCAAACTTATAGAATTGTAATTTACAAGCCACATGCTAAACAAATACGACATTACGCATCCTAAGTATGATATAAATCATACCAACTGCATAGCATACTACTTTCTCCTTGTAGTAATTACGTGGAAATCAACAAAGTATTTCCTATCTACAATAATTTGGTTACATAGCAATATCACCACTCCAGCATACCTCAATAGGCTCTCATAAAAAAGGGATCTATATGAGGAATAAAAATTTATCCGTCAACCAAAATTATTCATAGCCCGTATGCTGATTGCATTAGCAATAAGGACATTTCTGGCATCAGGGGGAGATTAGTACCACAAAGAATGCTAAGAAATAAATTAGAAATATTATTCACATTCAATCCTTATATCCACGTACTCAAAGAATCTGAACAAGAAGTTTAGAATCACATATTTGCAACACATTGCAAATCTGCCACATACATTTACTGATAACAAATGTTGTATTCAATTATATTCCTGCAGTAAAGTGTTAGAAAGAGTGGAGGTACCTGATAAACCACTCTTCTCCCGAAATAAGAGAAAGAGGGGGAGAAATCTGACCACACGAGATATAATCTCACATATGCTTCCCGCGAAGATAGAGGAAATCAAATCCTCAACCAGTAAATGTAATTCAACATCAAGTTGAAAGACACCTCACTGGGTGCTCATCATCCAATGCCTGACATAAATGTGCACAAATGTTTTGGTGTCGGGACATCGAAACACATTGACTCCATTGTTGTAGGAAATCACAAGGAGTTAAAAGGAATAAATACATTTCCACAAATTTCATTGATTCCTCCAGAATCATATAACATAAGTCTACATTTGTCGACATATATTTCTTCTCAAAATTGCTAAAACCTTTTGGACCCTGAACCAAAATCCATGGTAGAGTACCTCTTGTACTCATATTGGTTCACGTAAAAGGAAGCAGGTAATGAAGAATAGCATTTACCACAGTAATACCTACTCCACATAAGTATCTTTCTTATATAATACTAAATCTTCTCATTCATAAACAAAGTAGATGAGGTGGTGAGAAAGCGACGCTTGTAGCAAAAGGGTTCACGCAGAGACCCGACATCGATTACGATGTAGCATACCTTCTTGGTATGAGTGGTACTATGTTTCGATAATAAATACCATTGGCAGTACAAATAATATTATCCATGTAGTTAATGGATGCAGTGACTACATACTCATATGAGTCAATCATTTCGGTAATCTTTATTAAAGTCCCCGAAGGGCTTCATTTCCGAATCCAAAAACAAATTGCAACATGTATTGTGTAAAACTTCATAAGTCACTCTATGATTACAAATAGTCGTGAATCATATGGTACTACCGACTAGACGAATTCCTTCTTTAGAGGATTATTCTAAGGATGATGATTGTTTATGTGTAAATAAAGGAATACCAAAATTTTATTTCCTTACATCACCTCAGTGTATATGAGGATTTCATGATCAATGTCTCTACAAAACCTAAACATACATAAAATCATCTCAAGACGGAAAATTTGGATTCAACCAAATGTAGCTTAAGTTTACAACTTGAGCATTCTCTCAAGAATACATATCAGTCTACATATATCCAAACATATACGAGAAGTTCAATTTGAATATATCATATCAAAAAAGACATGTATGGTCATACTACCTTTGATAAGGTACAAATCAATTCATACCTAGGGGTGATAATGAAGTGATACTAGGACCTGAAGTTCTATATCTCACTAATGCCAAAGCACTCATATACTTGCAAACTACGTCAAGCCTGACACTATATTTTCCATCTTTATTCGGAGTGCAACCTCAAACATAAGGTATATGGTTGATATATGTACTACCATCTTATATCTGAAGATTACACTAAATCTTGAATATTTCCATCAGGAAATAGAAGATATGACCATGATATGATGTAATGATATTGGCTCTTTATTTGATCCCAAGGACGCCATATCAATGACTCAATTTGCTGGAATAGCCTTCACATGGAAGTCATATAAATGGATTTTAATGGTTATTTCCATTAATCATTCTAAAGCATTGCAAAATATGTATGGCTTGGCAGAATGATTAACCACACTCAAAATCGTGTGGTTGAGATTCATCAGAATCACATAACTTGATTTATAAAGATACTTTCACTTGTGTTACTCAATACCTACAGGTTTTATGAAGAGCAATATCATAAATCACATTGCTCAGAAATTACTTATCCTCATGAATTATAGAAAGTTGAGGAAATAATTTGCAAACAAAATATTGTGATAATCCAACAGATTATACACAATCTCGTGTTCATGTCAATGGCATTGGTATGAGACATCCTCCATATTTGCAAAGTTCAGGGGGAGTAAATTCCCAGACTATAACCTATTAACAATCATCAGATTGCATATATTGTACTCTTTTTCCCTTGATGAGTTTTTCCATAATGGTTTCTCATAAAAGGTTTGTAACGAGATAATATAAACACAAATGTCTTTATATGCCATATCATTTTCTCCTTGTATTTTCCCATTGGGTTTTAAAGGAGTTTTCAATGGCATGTACGATTGCACTCTTTTCCCTTATGACTTTTCTCTCAAGTTTCTCATAATGGTTTTTAGTGAGGCAATATCTTCTCAAATATCATATGGCATACTTTCTATTTTCCCTACTGGAGTTTTTAAAGGAAGTACTCAAGACATGTTAATTGTTCTCTAAACTTATCAATGAGTTTTCTCCTTCTTCAAAGGTTTTCTCATATGAGTAATCAAGAGACAATGATGATCGTATGTTGCATCATTTTCTCCTTATTTTTCCCATTGGGTTTGAAGGAGCTTTAACAACAAATCTTCTCTATTCTCCTCATATTTTTCCCACAGGGATTTTGGGGGGAGACTCTCAAAATGATCTGGAAGATTTTTCAAGATGGAAGATCTATATGCAAGAAGCTTTCAACGATGAAACATTCAAAGAGAGGTGTTGTACAAGGGGGAGTGTTAGAAATTAATTAGTAGATTAATTAGCCAAGGGATGTGTCCAACCCCGAACAGTCGTGTCTCCACTCTCTCTATATTGCCAATAGGCACCTATTCTGGAGGAATGTCTCCGAACAAACACCTCTTCTTCACACCTCTTCTAGATGTATATATACTTGAGAATCAATAGAAACATGACTAATCGTCCATTCCCTTTCATTCAATCTCGTTTCACTTTAACAACTTTGTTGGTTTAGAGAGGTCATGGGTTTGAGTCCCAGCGACCCATAATTTTTTCCATGTTTTTATTTTGCACTCACCCAGCCGCTTGGGCCTGGTTCACTCCTGAGCTGCTGCATTATGGTGCAATTCGGCCCGATTGTGTTTTTTCCTCGCATGCGAGTGTGTCTAATTAGTCCCGAATTTCAAAAGTGCAGGATAGTTTCTTTATTCTAAATGCCCGTATCTTTTCATCCGTGCATTGGATGGCAACAAGTTATATATGTAGAACATGTAGAATTTCACGTGGATTAATATTTTGCAATTCACATGCATATTTAAAACTGTTTGGCGTCCTATTTGCATTAGTTTGCGTGTCGATGTGCCAGAAATGGTGTAGGTCGTAGTTAATTAACCGAAGCTCCGTTGGAGATGAGACATATATGTAACTGGACTAGAACAACAAGTAGAATCATGTGAACCAATTTGGTTTGTCGTTTAACAAACATAAAATGTGGTTAGGACAAATCTGGACAGATTACAAAGTTAACACGTGGGGTCAGTTCGGAGATGCTATATGTCGTTTCCGGCCTCATTTAAAATGCCTAGCTAGGTAGACTATTTGTGCTTCACCCCCTTTCCATGTTTTACAACATTTAATATTGACGTGTACCTAAACGAGAGTGAACTAAATAAATCGAATGTGGAGTTTCGCCAATATGCAACTCCTTCCATATTGAGCTTCACTTAACGTGTAGCGTTTGATTGTTGTGAATTGCCATGCCATGCCTTGCATAATTTAAACTCGACAGACATCAAATCAGGGTGTGGATCATATCATGCATGTGCCGTGGTGAATACTATGTGTTGATTCTTGTTTCCGTTTTGCTTCCTCTTGATAGAGTTCCGCAAGCATGTCGGAATGTGAGGACCCGTTCGACTGCGTTGGCTCGTCTACTTCACGGAGTCGTTCTTCTTCCAAGCGGGATCTCAGGCAAGGTAATCATTTCCCTAGACACCGTTCCTATCATTAACATGCTAGTTATCTCATTTCTTTCGTTATGTCTCGCTGCCTACCACCTGTTAAATATCAGCCTCCCAACATTGCCATGAAAACCTTCAACCTTTCTACAACCTATCAAACCACTGATTGGCTATGTTACCGCTTGCTTAACCATTGGATAGTGTTGCTAGTTGCAGGTGCAGTGGCTTCCATGTGATAACATGGGTTCCTTGTCATATCACCATATTATTGTAATTAATTTAATGCACCTATATACTTGCTAAAAGGTGAAAGGCTCACTACAAGGACACCCCCTATAAATCAACACATATTCTACAATGTTTTGATTATAGGTTGCAAAATTCATGGTAGATACGCATATATAAGCATTGTAGCAAATGCGTTGCAGGCTTGGAGCTTGCAACCGGCCACAATCTGTGCTCGGCCTCCTCCTGCTACTCTAGCCCATCCCAAGTTGGTTGTCAAGATTAACCTAGATGGTCCGTGTCAGTAACCTCCTCCTATTCCTTTCGAGCCTGTAGACTCCCACGCCTGCCGCCGCCCCTCAACTGACTTGCATACCGGAGCATGCCCCTCACCACTCGCCGGAGATCCTCCATCCTCGCACGTCGCCCCTCACCACTCGCCGGAGATCCTCCACCCCGACGCGCCGTCCCTCGTCACCAGTCCCATGCGACCCTCCATCCCGATCCGCCGTCCCTCGTCACCAATCCACTGAGACCCTGCATTCCGGCGCGCCACCTTTCGTCATCACTCTCCTGCTACTAACTGCGTCTACTACCTATGCACTTGGGCCTGCAATTACGAGGAGAGTTGCAGCTACAACCATCCTCGACTTCACTTCAACCGTGAGCCGAGACGCTTCTCTTCTCCCAATATTTGTTTTCCACATCATCCTCGACTTCACTTCAATCTAGTTGGGAATTGCAACTTATGGCCTGCCAGTCCCTGATAATGACCGACAAACTGAATTACATTTAGTTGGTGTGGAGGTGAGCTAAAGCCTCTTGTTGTGATTGAATTGATTCTAGTAATGGTTTAGGAAATTTTCACCAGCCGGTGGAAGTAAAACTTGATTATGCATTCGTTGATTATGTGATTGGCTGATTGTATAATAAGTCTTGTTGTCTTAGTATGGTGGTTAATGTTGATGATTCAGATTTCAACTTTCTGCTTACGATGCCATATGTTGTAGGCCTGATCCGTCATATGGTCTTATTTATTTCCGAGACTTCAGAGCAGGTTAAAGTATCAAGTTACGTCCACTCGGTGCTGAGAAATGTAATCACACTAAAGCACTGAATATGTTGCAATGGACAGGATCCCAAAAGTTTATATCCCTCTATTTTTTGAGGCATAATTTAGTAACTTTTTTTACATATTTCCATCCGCTTAAAATACCATTTACCTCTCTATGTTCTCTGCTACTACAAACTGAGCAGTAGCTTGGCAGCTTTATGCAACTCCGTCAAGTAGGCCGCTGTGACGCTCAGGGAGGACATCGGTGCAGTGCATGGCGAAGCCGAGTACTTGTTGGATCCGAGGGCTTGTGATCCATAGTTCTCCGCATGATCATCCATCAGCATCTAGTGACATTAGCACCCAGAGCTGCATAAGGCTTTCTCCCCACTACAACTGGAGTTCAAGAGCGTAAGGAAGGTAATCTTCTGATCAATAACTGTTGCTTGTCACAAAACTCTGAAAAGATTATTGAGTACATGTACCACAAGCTATGCTTTCCATTTAAGAAGATGTTTATGTGAGCTGCATGTCATATCAAAAAGAAGAATTACGCAAGCAAATCTTACTTTTTACTTATGATTTATGATCAGAAAATATTTGTTGTGTAATCCCTAAATACACTAGAAGATAAAAAATCTTATAAAACTATGCTGAGACAAGTAGTACTTAATTAGTCAAGTGACATGTTAGTTAAATTCTACACGCTGAGACGAGTAGTACTAATTTAGTCAAGTGACATAATTCTAGACCTATTACAACGTATCTGACTTCTGTATTTTTTAGAGATAGCTGAACTAGTTTGTGTTCCAGGAATACAAAACATACAGTGGATGTTTTCCATTTATCCACTTGGCTTTTGGAATTTTACTGTTGTCCCCTTCTCCTATTATTAATAACATATACCTACACGGTTCTCTCTGCTGGTTTGCCAAATTCTAGGCACTAACTTTGAGGTCCATGCTTCCTCTTTATACTATGCTTGCCTACATCCATAGTATCACTCCTTTATTGTCTTGATGTGCTTTTCCTTTACAAGGTGGAATATAGACCATGGGGAAAATAGAAGTAAATTTGTAGCACATGGCTACTTTATAAATACTTCCAGGTTTCTGATTCATCATGAGGTGATGTACTTATACATTGCAAAAAGAAAAAGGAAAATATATTAACTAAATGCAAAGAATTTCCATTCGAAAATGTCAATTGTTTCTATGTAGTTTCAGTTATTGGCATCGTTCATCTGCCCACATTCAATATTATTTTTTGGATGCCTGCAACTTCCAACTAATTATTATATCACCATATCTATATCTGTTATATATTTGAATGTTTACAAAATAAGGCATCAAGGCATCCTAATTATTTGTTCGAACATACTAGAGTCTTGTTTTCTGTGCCTCATCTTCTCATTCTCTTAATAGTGTCACTACCTGTGATTTATCCGCTCACATGTGCTATTTAGAGTTTGATCTGGATATTTTATTAGAAGTTGGTGGTAAAGATGAATTAATGTTTGATACACCCTGTTGTTCTCGCCGCACTTCATGCAAAATCATTGGGTTGGTACTAGGAGTACCTCATTTACGATGGATCTTATGTCTCAAAGCTTCTTTTCAATGTCTAATATGTTATATTTGTACTAACTTAGTAAATTTAATTTATCTTTTGGCTTAATACGTCTCAGGTATTGATATAGTAATATTTTGTTACTTGATTAATGGTCAAACATACCGCTTCAATATCTTCCAATATGTGCCCTAGAATTATGCAGTTGCTCATACCATATTCCTACTCGAATAAAAATCTCTATATTTGTGTTCATAACCAAAACTACTTTGTTGGTAGTGGAATGCTTCATAGAATTTTATAGATGATGTACATCATGAGATTAACTAGTAGAAGAATGTATTCATAACCATATGACATGTGTGATGTTGAGTTGTAGCCGTTGTATGCCGAAAGGCTTCTTATATTTTTCCTTGATTCCTTCCATTTTATTCTATGTGGCATGGTTTGAGCATTTTACATTCTTTACACACTTTCATTATTACTGATATGTCTCTATCGTATCTACTTTTCCAAACTCTTTTGCCCTTGTTTCGGACTCTAATTTGCATGATTCGAATGGAACTAACCTGGACTAACGCTGTTTTCAGCAGAATTGCCATGGTGTTGTTTTTGCGCAGAAATAAAAGTTCTCGGAATGACCTAGAAATTTACGAGGATTTTTGTGGAATATACAAAAAATACTGGAGCAAGAATTACCTGGATACGCGGAGCCAGGAGCCCACAAGCCCAGGAGGCGCGGGCCCCCCTGGCCGCGCCTCGCAGGCTTGTGAGTCCCTCGTGGCTCCGCAGCCTCCAACTCCAGTTCATTATATTATCTCTCGCTCAAAAAAAATTAAGAGAGAAGAGTTCATCGCGTTTCACGATACGGAGCCGCCGCCACCACCTGTTCTTCCTGTGGAGGGCAGACCTGGAGTCCGTTCTAGGCTCCGGAGAGGGGAAATTGACGCCGTCGTCATCACCAACCATCCTTCATCGCCAATTCCATGATGCTATTCATCGTTCATGAGTAATCTCATCGTAGGCTTGTTGGACGGTGATGGGTTGGATGAGATCTATCATGTAATCGAGTTAGTTTTGATGGGGTTTGATCCCTAGTATCCACTATGTTCTAAGATTGATATTGCTACTACTTTGCTATGCTTATTGCTTGTAACTAGGGCCCGAGTGCCATGATTTTAGATCTGAACCTATTATGTTTTCATCAATATATGTGTGTTCTTGATCCTATCTTGCAAGTTGTAGTAACCTACTATGTGTTATGACCCGGCAACCCCGGAGTGACAATAGCCGGAACCACTCACGGAGATGACCATAGTATGAGGAGTTCATGTATTCACTATGTGCTAATGCTTTGTTCCGGTTCTCTATTAAAAGGAGACATTAATATCCCTTAGTTTCCATTAGGACCCCGCTGCCACGGGAGGGATGGCACTACAAGAAATATGCTCATACTTGACGTTTTTTAAAATGTCGTTGATGAATTCGTCATAAATCTACGACGATTTCATCCGAGATCATCGTAAACTGTTTGAGGGGATCAAATCTACATATAAATTACGACGATGTGAGTCAAAAACGTCATAACCGCATAAGATGAGATCGTCATAACTTTTACGACGATTATAGAAATGTCGTAACATGTTCTAACTATGTTGACATGTCACTCGTTGGTCCATTCTATGTCACGCGCCAAACCCGCCTAGTTTGTGAAGCAATATACTTTTCTGTCACTCCAAAAATTCTCAAAAAATTCTCATAAATACTTTGGATCATATATTCCTCAAATATGTGAAAACCCTTCCTTCCATAGTTCAAAAATAATTCAGCAATATTCATTTTCCTATTCTGTTTAGAATAGCACATTGTGAAGGAAGTGCTATTTTGATTTTTTTGATTGCCCTCAAAATTGTTGGGCACTCTTTCCTATCCAAATCATTGCATCATGAAAACTTTCGTAATCATTTGCCTAGTAAATCTTTCTCAGCAAAATTCCAAATTTTGTGTTCAGCTGACAGCTTTGTGAAGGAAGTACTAGCTAGGAATATCCTGATGAGTTGAATTTTTTCCACATCTTCTATATGCTAAAACCATAGCTCTCCACAAAATTTCACCCACATGTAACAATCCATGTGATCTCAGCATCCAATCTTTGTTTATAGTAATATTTTCAGTTTGTGAAGCAACTACATTTTATATTGATTTACAGTTGATGAAAATTTACCACAGAATAAAACTTACCATATAATATAACTCCACCAAATTTTAGCTCATTTAATTCGGCCAGTTGAATCTTGGAATTTTTTTGATGTTTCAATGATCAAATAGATACTTTTTTACCGATAAATTATTTTTGGGAAAAATAAAAAGCAAACTACGAGGCAGCTGCAGTTCAAATTTGACCCGCTTCCACCTGATTCGATGAGAATTTGTCTTTTTCACGAGAGGTGGATAAAAGCTTTTGACACGGCCTAATATTTTAGAAAAATGATTTGGTCCAATTTTGCAACAAATATATGGTAAGTCCTTCACAAAACAACTCATTTTGGACCCTCGAAAAATGGAAAATGAATTTTCGTCCAAAGAAAATGCATAGAAGTTGGTTATTATCCATAATATGTGGTATAACTTGAGTGAAAATTTTAGTGGTGGCATTTTGCAAAATATTATTTGTAGTTTCTTCATAAATCTCCATTGTTTTTAGCACTTAGAGATTATTTTAAATGATACATGTCTCGACCAATCAGAACAAAGTCCACGGATCACCCTATTGAAAACGATGTGAGCTGTCCAAGTCATACAGATCCAACGGCCCACACCCCCTCACCCTCTCACCCACCCAGCTCCTCTCTCTCCCCCCGCACAGCGAACCCTAGCCCATCCAGATCGAACACCCCTGCTCCCTCGTCCCCATCTCCCTCTCCGCCGTCCCCCTGCTCCGGCCGCCTCCAGCCCCATAAACCCCCCTCTGCCCCCCGCCTCCGGCATCCCGGAGCCCCAGAGCCTCCCCTCCCCTCCGCTTGAGGGGACGTCCCGGAGTTAGGGTTTTGTCCATGGGCGCCTCGGCTTGACGAAGAAGCGGCAGCGGCGGCGGCAATTAGAGAGGGGGGCACGGAGATGCTGACGGAGAAGCCCAGCTGGGTTCGCCATGATGGCCTGCAGATCTTCTCCATCGACATCCACCCCAGCTCCAGATCAGGCGGCCGGCCGCGCCCTCCTCCCGCACCAACCAACAACACTGATCCCCTCCGCCATCTCCGTCCATCTCTCCCACCGCAAATAAGGTAAGCGCCACTGCTTCTCTTATCTTCTCGTCTTCCCCCGAAACGCTCAAGGTTTCAAGGAAAGATTTTCCTTTTCGTCACCTCACCGACGACCCTTCTTTTTTGCTTGCCATGGCGCACGCACGGCGATGTCAGAGGCGGTGGGCACGACGGAGAGTGGAGGCGGGGGCGGGGTCAAGGAGCAGGAGCGGTTCCTGCCGATCGCCAACATCGGGCGCATCATGCAGCGCGGCATGCCGGAGAAGGGCAAGATCGCCAAGGACGCCAAGGAGTCCAACCAGGAGTGCGTCTCCGAGTTCATCAGCTTCATCACCAGCGAGTCAGTCTCCGCCCCTCCTCGCCTCCCTCTCTGATCCGCTCCAGCTTGCTTAACACTATGAGCTCATTCTTGTGTGATCCTGGGCGCAGGGCCAGCGACAAGTGCATGAAGGAGAAGCGCAAGACCATCAACGGCGACGACCTGATCTGGTCCATGGGCACCCTCGGCTTCGAGGACTATGTCGAGCCCCTCAAGTCCTATCTCAAGCTCTACCGGGAGGTAATATTCATTCATTCCCCTCTCTGCTAGGCTTGATTTGGCTAGGGCCAAATTCATCACCGCTTTCCTGTTTAGAACCCACCACCGTTTACTCACTCTGATTAGCCTAACTGCAGAGGACGACACCATCATCCCTAACGAGGATAGCCATGACTTGGTAGTGTTGGGTAGCCAGTAGAACTTCTCCATCCAATCTTCTGATTATTAAAGTATATAAGATACAAGATGAAATGTCACATGAATGAAGATCACCACCAAAACTATCGTCAGATTACTAGTCATCTCAGTTCTCAAGATGTCCATAACCAATGCACATACACATGAAGTTTCTCTGCTTTTCTGAAGAACGCTCTCTTTTTCAGTTCTAGTCATACCTCTGCATGTGGCGCGTATATGTATTCTACTCCTTTTGGTATTCTTTAATGTGCACATATCAACAGCTCTACGCGTACACTTTTATGCACGTCTCTCTGCACCGGCCACCATATCATGCCAACTAACGCGTTCTTGTTGGATGAAATGAATATGTCAACCAACTGTGTCCTAATCTCGAACTCAAATAATAGTCCAACTGTGTTGGATAATAGCTAACAAAGTCAACAACACATTTTATTGGAAATGTAGGTTTTGGCTAAGTGCACATTTTACAACTGTGTCGGATAATAGCTAGCAAAGTCAACTTACAAATACAACTCTTCCTCTTTTATGTACTGTCTACACCACTACATAAGATATCTATGTCTACAGGAATAGAATTGCGGAACACCCTAAAAACGGGGAATTACAGTAGTCTCAGTATTCAGACATGCCATCAATTGACACATTTTCGTTTCTGATGAGCAGGTGTTGTTTGAGTAATTTGCTTGACTGATCGTCAGAGCTCACAGCAGTGTTCGTCGCTCTATAACACGACATGGAGAATGTTGTCACTTGGTATGCCACGTATACAAGGGGTCTGTGATTTAGCAAGTTGTTTACTTTTAATTGCGCTTGGAGGCCATGTGGATAATTCAAATAATTGAAGAGAGGTTTATTTTTCTCTGGCATGCAATGAATAATGGGCAATTTAGAGTGGAATTTACTATCATTGTTTGTTTGAATTAAAATTTGGTGGTGGGAACTTAACATTTAAGGTTATTGCTTTGCATGTTTTAGGCAGCACGTGTGGAGCCACTTCTGCTTATGGTTCAAGGATGAGAAAATGACGGATGATAAGGCAAGCTGCGTGCATTTGGTATAAAAGATGGTGATGAGGTCTGTGCACTTTCCTCCTCTGTGATTGGTAGGGATGTAAAGTTTAGTGTGGATTAGCTCTGCCTTTTTTCATGACATCAGTAAGGATACAAGTCATCCAATTTATGAAACTATGGCATGCTGATGTACCGCTCATTGTTCTGTTTACTCCTTTTTCATACAAAAGAGATGGCACAAAAATACCATCTTCTGTGAGGAGAGGTATATTTACTAACGGGGGCATTGTGATTGCTCTTCCAGCTCTGAATCACCTTGTCCTAGCAGTTCCACCTCGTACATGAGTTGGGCAGCATATTAATTACTATTGAAAGAAACCAAAATGAATTGTTGTAAGCTACAAAGCATGGACACGGACAAAACTATCGAGTTGCCGTGCTAATACGGCGGGACATGGCGATACTGCCGGACATGCCAGATGCGCGTGTCCCCCAGTATCCCCCGATTTCTGAATTAAAAGAAAAGAAAAATGCATGGCATATCCGTGCTAATACCTCTGTGAAACCAAATCATGGTTACTATACAAAAATTTATGTTTACTGCAAATTAATAGGGCATACTTTTTACACCAGAGTGATAAAGGCGTGGCTTGGTTACTCAGATTTTTGCATTTGTACAAAAGCAGAACATATGATTTATTTGATTAATAGAATCACAACGGTAGTTAAATACTGGATATACTCACCAGTAGGTAGCTCTCTGTCACTTTGGTGTGATTTGGATTTGGACCCAAGGGTGCGACATCTGAAGCAATGGATGGAAATTAGGCTGACATCAGTACCTCAAGACAGTGGTCACATATTTCCAAGACCACTGGAGGCTATATACAATAACACAAACCCGTCGATTCATCAGTAGTAGATGTACATACGTCAAGCGAAAGAAGAGATCTGGTTCAGATTGTTGTTTACAGTTTAGTGGTGCCATCTATCTACAAAGATTTAGTAGGCGCTATCAGACTACCCACTTTGCTCTCAGGTGGAGAGTAGAAAATCCAGTGTCTAATTAAACGGAAAGTAGTGGCTACTCTCAGTCTCAGGTGTAGTATACCCGAGTTAGCAAAACATTGAAAAATCATCATCAAACATTATATATTTTTTTTGAAATTTCAGGAACTCAAACATCATCTAAAAATAACATCCGAGGAGCTCTCACCAAAAATAACAAAATCACTGCTCAAACAGTGCACCAAACTTTCAGCAGTGATTTTGTTTTTCTCGGTGAGAGCTCCATGGATGTTATTTTTCGATTAAACTTGGCATGTACCTCAAACATATGATAAAGTTTGATGTAGCAAAATTTCAGATTTTTTGGATTTCGTTTGATAAACTTTTTTGCTTTCATATTTAAAATTCCTGAATAAGAATTACTTTCTATTATTTTGGAGATGAAAATGAGAAGAAGAAACCCAAGTATCCGGTCCCCCGAGTTGCAGAAGTTCGAGCGTGCGAGTGGCCAAGCGGTGTGTTCTTACGTGCCGCCGGTCTTTATGAGGATTTTTATTACTTGGTGGAGAACGCAGGCCTTACTGCATTTTTCGAAGATAAGTGTCCACAATACTTCCTCCTCACTAATATTTTCGTGCAAAGCTATAATTTTTATCAAAGGAAGAGTCCTTCTATGGTTGAGTTCAAGTTATATGATATCCCCCAGCGCATGTCACTTCAGGATTTCTGCAATGTTTGCAATTTGCCTTATGTTGGGGGTATTCATGAACCTCGTCCACGGGACTTGGAGGCTTTCATTCATACTATTGCTGTAGGAGAGGATAGAGGAGTATCTTGCGCTAGAGTTGCTAGCGTACATTTTCCCGTGCTTCGGTAACTCTCATTATTCGTGGGAAAATGTTTGATTGGTCATGGGAAAGCTGGGGCTCTTAGCTCCCCAGATCTTGCAGTTTTGCACAAAGCT
Organism: Hordeum vulgare subsp. vulgare; assembly: GCF_904849725.1. Classification (NCBI taxonomy): domain Eukaryota; kingdom Viridiplantae; phylum Streptophyta; class Magnoliopsida; order Poales; family Poaceae; genus Hordeum; species Hordeum vulgare. The sequence goes on along the minus strand of NC_058524.1, from coordinate 344,015,107 downwards.
CTTTGTAATGATAAAACTTGTAGCTTGGGCGCTATAGTGGCTCAACGGTTGAACACGAACTGTACTAAAGGTGCTGTTTATGGAGGTATCTATGCTACCCGTCTTGCTAAACATTTTGAGATACCTATTAGACTGTATGAGGAAGAAGAGATGCTTCTTCCTGAGAGATATTTAGATTATGATAGCATGGTTTGCCATGAATTTCTTGATAAAGATATAAATAAATGGATGATTTATAACTTGGTATTTAGCCAGGGTACTCGTGAGACTATTACTTTGCCTGCTCCTTCTTTGTTCAATCTTCATCTAGGCAGGTACATTATTATGCCCTCGGACATCTACGCATATTGGGGCATAGCGCCACCACAGGCGCCCGTGCCCGAGCTACCAGTAGAGTACGAGACGCCAGTTTATCAGTGGGAGCCAGAGAAGCTCACCCAGCAGTGGCACCCTCAGTACACTCCGGAGTACCCCGGAGACGGTTACTTCCCTCATTGGGAGTAGACCAACTTAGGCCAAAAGCCTAAGCTTGGGGGAGTACGTGTTTCTCACCGACTTTATATTCATGCTCACACTTCCACTTTGATAGTCGGTGTTCACACCTTGCCATTGTATCATCCATGCTAGTTTATTTCTCTTTCTCGCTTTCTTCTTGTGTGTTTGTTTAAATTTGAGAAAAACAAAAAAAATTAGTTGTAAGTTTACTTTCCATCTTGTTTAGTGGTATTTAAAAAGAAAACCCAAAAATATTTCCCGTTCCTCTTTTGCTCGTTGGGAGCTTTCCCGTGTAAATATTTTTCTTTGCCTTTGGGTCAAGGTAGAAGACCATGGTTAAAATGTTTAGTGGCTCTCACATGCATAATTGTTTATCCGTCAAAGAGCCATATTACTTTGTCTTCTTCTCTGAGTTTGCTTGCAGATTCCAGCTTAGTACAATGCAGGAACACGCTCATTATTATCCACATCATTCGGATGTGCAAGTGAAAGGCAATAATGACGATATATGATGAAGTGACTGAGCCTGTAAAAGCTGGTATGAACTCGACCTATTTTGTTTTTGTAAATATGACTAGCTCATCGTTCCTAATGCAGCATTGTTATGAGAGAAACATGTTTTCAATGACAACTTAGAGATCATAGTTTCTGATGCCATGCTTAATTAGCTAGGAGCTTATAATGGTTTGTCTTGGATGCCAACATGAATTTCAATATGATTATGATGTAGTATGACAGGATGGTATATCCCTTTGAATGATTCAAGTGGCTCTTCTTGGCACATGATCACGCATGTAGTTGAAACAAAATCAACATAGCCTCTATATATTCATGTTTATGGTGATTTATATCCTACTCATGCTTGCACTCAATGGTGGTTAATTTCAATGCATATTGATGACTGTTGTCGCTCTCTAGTTGGTCGCCTCCCAGTCTTTTGCTAGCCTTCACTTGTACTAAGCGGGAATACTGCTTGTGCATCCACTTCCATAAACCCAAAGTTGTTCCATATGAATCCACCATACCTACCTATATGCGGTATCTACCTGCCGTTCCAAGTAAATTTGCATGTGCCACTCTCTAAATCTTCAAGAAATAATCTGTTTTGTATGCCCGAACCGCTCATGTGGTGACAAGGGGCGGTCAGTATCTTCCATGCTAGGCGTGTTATCCTCGATACGTGTTTATTCACTATCACTCACGAGAAAGGGGCCGGTAATCGGAATGCCCAGTTCCATGCTCAAATCAAAAATATAATTGCAAACAAACTCCCCCTGGATTGTTGTTGGTATGGACGGAGCCCGAGGATTCGACTAGTCGTGGAATGTGATTGATTGGTGGTGGGGGAGTCAAAACTTTACTTTTCTGTTTAGGAACCGCCTATAATTTGTGTAGCATGGAAGATGGTGAAAACTCTTGGTCATCGCGTTGACAATGAAAGCATACCATCCAAAATTATTTATCTCTGTTTTAAAAGATTGAGCTGTGGCACCTCTGCAAATCAATGCTTCCCTTTGCGAAGGGCCTATCTATTTACGTTTCTATTGAGTCATCCTCTTCTTATAAAAGGCACCAGTTAGAGAGCTCCTTCCTCGTTTTTATGCTTTTCCACTAATTGATATTCAATATGACTTTGACTGGATCTTCTTTGCCATGAATTACAATGTTCAGTCATCCCTTGGTATTTGAAGGTGCTCTACATTTATGTTTTGCGGTCTTAGAAAGGGCTAGCGAGATACCATCTGTTCATATTGTTTTCATGTTTGTTTTGATTGAAGTGTTGATGTTTGAAACTAATCATTATTGCTCGCTAGTTGATTATTCCATTGATATGAGTACACCATGAGACCTAAATGTTATTGCTTATGTGGTTAGCTTATGATCTTGCTGAAAATCTGAATATGAGTTAGGCATAATTACAACAACAGGATCAAACAGAGTTCGTAAAAGTTTTTCTTTTGTCTCTTCCAATTTGTCAACAGAATTGCTTGAGGACAAGCAAGGCTTTAAGCTTGGGGGAGTTGATACATCTCCATCGTATATACTTTTCCAAACTCTTTTGCCCCTTTTTTGGACTCTAATTTCCATGATTTGAATGGAACTAACCCGTACTGACGCTGTTTTCAGCAGAATTGCCATGATGTTGTTTTTGCGCAGAAATAGAAGTTCTCGAAATGACCTAGAAATTTATGAGGATTTTTTGTGGAATATATAAAAAATACCGGTGCAAGAATTACGTGGAGATGCAGAGCCAGGAGCCCACAAGCCGAGGAGGCGCGGGCTCCCCTGGCCGCGCCTCGCAGGCTTGTGAGGCCCTCGTGGCTCCGCAGCCTCCAACTACAGCTCTATGTATTCTCTCTCGCCAAGCAAAAATTAAGAGAGAAGAGTTCATCGCGTTTCACAATATGGAGCCGCCGCCACCACCTGTTGTTCCTGTGGAGGGCAGATCTGGAGTCCGTTCTGGGCTCCGGAGAGTGGAAATTGACGCCGTCGTCATCACCAACCATCCTTCATCGCCAATTCCATGATGCTCTTCATCGTTCGTGAGTAATCTCATCGCAGGCTTACTGGACGGTGATGGGTTGGATGAGATCTATCATGTAATCGAGTTAGTTTTGATGGGGTTTGATCCCTAGTATCCACTATGTTCTAAGATTGATGTTGCTACTACTTTGCTATGCTTAATGCTTGTCACTAGGGCCCGAGTGCCATGATTTCAAATCTGAAGCTATTATGTTTTCATCAATATATGTGTGTTCTTGATCCTATCTTGCAAGTTGTAGTCACCTACTATGTGTTATGACCCGGCAACCCCGGAGTGACAATAGCCGGAACCACTCTCGAAGATGACCATAGTATGAGGAGCTCATGTATTCACTATGTGCTAATGCTTTGTTCCGATTCTCTATTAAAAGGAGACCTTAATATCCCTTAGTTTCCGTTAGGACCCCGCTTCCATGGGAGGGATGGACAATAGATGTCATGCAAGTTCTTTTCCATAAGCACGTATGACTAAATACGGAGTACATGCCTACATTACATTGACGAACTGGAGCTAGTTACATATCACCCTATGTTATAACTCTTACATGATGAATGTCATCCGGCATAATTATCCATCACCGATCCAATGCCTACGAGTCTTTTCCTACTGGTCCTCGCTAAGTTACTTTACCGCTACTGCCATGACCTCTGCTACTGTCACTACTCGTATTGTCACTACTTCTACCGTTACTATCACACTACTTTGCTACTGAAACTTTGCTGCAGATACTAAGTTTTTCAGGTGTGGTTGAATTGACAACTCAATTGCTAATACTCGAGAATATTCTTTGGCTTTCCCTTGTGTCGAATCAAAAAATTTGGGTTGAATACTCTACCCTCGAAAACTGTTGGGATCCCCTATACTTGTGGGTTATCAATTACCTGCCCCATTTATATTGGCATGTCCTTCAAATAGCAGGGAGGTACATTAGTTGGCTTATAATCTCTTATCCCTTGAAAGACATAGAACATGGCATCTCATGGGACAACATAAGATACCATATAGTAGAGGAAAAGATGCAAACATGACAGGTGTTGGCCTCTCAACCTTTTCTATTATATGTCTCATTTCTATTAATTATTTTCCTCGACATGATTGTGTTGATGGTAATTTTGATTTTCTCTAACGGGCAGGAACAAAAGTATTTTTTTAGTGAGACTAAAAAATCATAACAGAGACGTAGCTCTTGCTACAGTTGTGAGTTGATCCTAAATTTGAACTTGATGGTGCTGAGATTACTAATGATTTATGCATAGTGCATGTCGATATGGCACTTGTCCAAATTGAAGATTTGGTATAGAGTCGCAAAAACCGTAATACCTTTGTAAGTGACTAATATCTTGCGTCTATCACTACTTAAATCATGTCAATGCATTGTGTGTTAACAGTTCATTTTGCTCTTTTCTTTGTCGATTCAAAACATAAATGGATGATTATATCGGTGTGTGGAAACATACAAGTATACTACAATGATGATGATGATGATGTTCCTGTTCATGATGATGAAGACATATGCTTTTAGTTTAGTTAAGTTTGTACGGATGATGTTCCTCGTGGACGATGTTCCTTGATTATGTTTTAATAAATTTGTAGGGATGTTGATGAATGCCTTCATTTTAAAGTTCACTGTCAGAAACCATTTAGATTATACATCCCATTTGGATGGTTTTCCTTGTGTAATATTCACATTTGTAAAGAAGAAGTTTTATCTAATATATGATTTCTTCCTCATGAGTATATTCTCTTGTTTTTCTTCACTTGATAATTATCATCATTTTGTGGATCATTAATTTAAATTGCTCGCTATATGTATAAAAAATATTATTATTCACATTATATATGAACCAACGCTTGAAGCGTTGCAAATTCTTCGTTGCAAAGCAATGGGATTTTGATTCCTACTCGTTAAGCACCAACATATAGAAGTGTTGCACAAGTTTGTTTTATGTGTTGCATTCTTGCAACGCTTCCTTTTACCAACGATGATATAAGCGTTGCATTATGCGCTAGCAACGCCGGATAAGGCAACGCATCCCAAACAGTTGGTAAAAACAGTAACAATGCATATATAGACTTTTAGATAAGGAAAAATGCGTTGCTATAGGGGGGTTGTTGTCGTAGTCGCTTGGCCTTCTAGCCTGGTGTTTTATTCGACCTTTGCCGCTTTAGTTTCGGCTACCGGTGTTACGTTCCATAAATGAGCGCTCCTGACATGCTTGGGGTTGTTATGGGGACCCCCTAGATTCTCTTTTTTGGGATAAAGCTCGTCTGACAAGGCCCAACATTGGTACTATATTTGCCCAACATAATAATCCTGTCAATACTGAAAACATAGGGCGTCATGAGCCCGAGGAGTAATTCAACATAATACAGGGAGGGCCAGTGCTGACGGTGCTGGTACAAAACAGAGCACTGTGCGGGGCCAACCCAGGGCAACTTGGGTGATTTCTATCAGGCCACCGTACACGTTGCTTATCCGTGTTGTCCTGAGAACGAGATACATAGCTTCTATCGGGATCGTCGACACGCCGGGCGGACTTGCCGGACTTGTTTTACTTTTCTTGAGCGTCTTGTGCGAGGGATTCCGAGGATGCTTTGTTTTATCTCTAGGTTGAGGTTTTCCAATAGGAACCCGAGGAGAGCACGGGTTTCCCTGATCGAGGTCATTCCGACGCAGCATGTGGTAGTTTGTGATGGACTAGTTGGAGCACCCCTACAAGGTTAAATATTTTGGAAAGCCGTGCCCATGGTTATGTGGCAATGTGGAAACTTTGTTTAACATCTGGTTTGAGAAAACGTGAAGTAAACTTAATTAAAACTTGCCAATTGAGTGCATAACCATGACTATCCCTTTCGTGAGCTCCTTCTCCGATCGAGGACACGGTGGGGTTATGTCTGACGTATGTAGGTGTTCAGGATCATTCATTTGATCATCAGTAGTTCACGTTCGCTATGAGGAGATCATCCTATCTTATTCTTGTACTCGTGATTTAGCCACCTCAAATAAATGCTTAGTCGCTTGCTGTAGCCTCACCACTTAACCATACCTCACCCATTAAGCTGTGCTAGTCTTGATACCTTTGAAAATGAGATTTCCGAGTCCATGTGGCTCACAGATTAATGCAACACCAGTTAAAGGTACATGTAAGGAGTTACTTTTATGTGAGCGCATTGATTGTGCTATTTAGAGTTTCTTCTTCTTCGTCATCGATCTAGGATGGGCTTCAGGCCGGCAGCCTGGGATAGCAAGGATGGACGTCGTTCTTTTATCGTTTGTTTTCGTGTGTTGACAGACCCTGTTCTTCTTCATGATGAATGGATGTATTGTGCTGATGTAACTCTGATGTAGCTTGTGGCGAGTGTAAGCCAACTTCTTATACTCATCTTTTCAGTACATGTACTTGTAATGATATCCATTCTTGCGAAACGACGAGATAAGTTTCTATCCGTGTCGAGGCCCTCACGCGAGAATAAGGATAGGACCACATCTTGGGCGTTATAATACCAAATGCCAAAGTTTGGTGTATGTATCAGGTATCTCACAATTCTTTTAATAACCAATGGATGACACTCTTTAGGTGTCGCTTGATATCGGGCACACATGCAAACACTCAACATGATGTCAGGATGGGAGGCACATAGATATAGCACTGAACCAATCATTGATCGATAAACTCTTTGATCAACCGGTTTGTCCTCCTTAGTGAGGACAACATGTCCACTAGTTGGCATCGGGGTTCTCTCACCTTTGCACTCTTGCATATTGAACTTCGTGATTAAGTCCTTGGTGTACTTTGTTTGAGAGATAAACGTACCTTCTCTTGATTTTTTACTTACAATCCAAGGAAGAATTTCAACTCGGACATCATTGACATCTCATATTTCTCTGACATCAACTTCCCAAATTTCTCACTAAAATGTGGGTTATTTGAACCAAAGATAATACCATCCACATATTTGGCAGAAAAATAGTTCTCCATTAACTCTTTTAGTGAATAAGGTTGCGTCAATTTTACCAATCTCAAAACCCTTTTCCATGAGAAACTTCGTTAGGAATTTGTACCAAGCTGTAGGGGCTTGTTTAAGACCATATAAAGCTTAAGAAGTTTGTAAACATGATTAGGTTTCTTAGGGTTCACAAAGCCGGGAGGTTGTTTGACATGAACCTCTTCCTCAATTTCACCATTTAGAAAACTACTTTTGCTGACCATTTGGGAAAGAGTAATATCATGGTGATTGGGGTAAGTGAGAAGAATGCGAATGGGCTCAAGTCTAGAAACGGGGGCATAAGTCTAACCTAGTCCATACCTTTGACTTGCGTGTATCCTTGGGCTATGAGACGCGCCTTGTTTCGTACAACTTGTCCATCTTCATCTTGCTTGTCTCGAAACACCCATCTTGTACCGATGATGTTGTGCTTGTATTCGGGCTTTCCAACAAGTGTCCACACTTGATTCCTCTCAAAGTTGTGTAGCTATTCTTGCATGGCATTCACCCAATCCGGGTCTTGAAGGGATTCTTCTACCGTAAAAGTCTCAATTCTAGATATTAAATAATAATGCTTGCAAAAGTTAGCTAAACGAGATTTGGAGCGAGTGATCCTCCCAGTTTGTATGTCACCGAAGATTTGATTCAATGGATGATCTTTGTCCACTCTTGCTCGAACTCGTGACAACTTCTTATTGTTGGACGGTGGAGCTTCTTCACCATAATCTTCTGGCACGTTTTCATTGACGGTGTCATGTCTTTTAGGTGGTCGTGAGGAAGGTTTAGGTGGATCATCATGATGTACTTCTTCCTCTTATTCATCATGTCGTGTACTGTTTGTGGATGCCACCATGTCGTTTTGTGGTTCGCCTTGACACAAAGTAGGAGCTTCCACTTGAGTTGACGAAGTACTTTCCTTCATCTCCATGTGACGAATCTTGCCGATAGGAAGATCTTGGACGGCTTCCGAAGGTTCCTTATCTCCTACATCATTTGGCAATTGTTCGACTTGCGAACCATTCGATTCATCAAATTTCAATCTACCATCTCTTCAACTTTTCGAGTGAAGCTGTTGTAGACACGGTAAGTGTGAGAGTTTGATCCGTAACCAAGTAGGAACATTCATGAGATTTAGGAGCAAGTTTAGCGCGACAATGCTTATCAAGAATGTATCACTTAGAGCCGAATATTCGATTGTATCCAACTTGGGGTTTGTTACCAGTGAGTAGCTCATATGCCGTTTTTTACCTAGAAGCTTGTGTAAGTAGAGTCGGTTTATGGTGTGACAAGCTGTTTCCACGACTTCACCCAAAAGCGTCTTAGCGTCTTGTATACGTTAAGCATCATTCTGGCCATCTCAACAACACAATTTTATTGAGGTGTGTATGTCACCGAGAACTCATGTGAGATACCTTCTTCATCAAGAAACGTATCCACATTAGTGTTCTTGAACTTCGTTCTGTTGTCGCTCCGAACTTTCTTGATCTTCACCTCAAAGTTATTTTGGTCTTTTCGAGCGAAGTTCTTGAAGATCTTTTGTACCTGCGACTTATCATCAAGAAGGTATACCGATGAAAACCTGGAAAAATCATCTACAACGAGTAAACCATAAGAATTTCCACTGAGGCTCTTGTAAGCATTAGAACCAAAAAGATCGATGTGAAGCAGCTCGAGTGGCCTTCTTGTAGTCATGATGTTCTTCATGGGATGACTTCCATTGACTTGCTTTCCTGCTTAACAAGCACTACATTGTCCGTCTTTATCAAAGATAACATCTCTAACACCAAGAATATGATCACCTTTGATAAGGCTGTCAAGGTTACACATACCTACATGTCCTAACCTTCTATGCCATAACCAATCTTTAGAATATTTTGCAATAAGACATGTACGGGGTTTGGATTTTTGTAGTGAAATCGACAATGTATAAATCACCTCTATGGAAACCAGTAAAGACCATGTTATAGTTATCACGGCGAAACACTTGGGAGTCAACTTCCGTAAATAGCACACTGAAACCAAAGTCTGCTAGTCTATATAAGGAAAGAAGATTGTAGCCAAGAGATTCAACAAGCATGACATTTTGAATAGAACTATCATGAGATATGGCCACCTTACGAAGACCAAGTACATTTCCCTTGGAGTTTTCTTCAAAGGTCACATACCTTTGACGTCCACGGTTTGGTGTGCACTCATGGGACATGTCTTTATCTCTGGTCATCGGATCGGTGCACCCACTATCAAGAACCCCCTCTTTTCCTCCGACAATGTAGTCTCTAAGGTTTGCCATAAGACTAAGGTTCCTCATGGTCTTCTCATAGTCGATGTCAAACTCTTCAGCTTCATTGTAGTAGCCAATCTCCACATTGTCATTGTCGAACGAAATATCCTCGTCATAAGAACAAAGAATTTCATCAGAATTTTGACTACGACAATGTTCATGTTTATGCATGCGAATGGCTTCAACAAAGACATTGTTAATGGTAATGACATCTCCTTTAGCACGCATGAGGTCAAAAAGCTCAAGAAGGCATTTAGCAAAATTTGGATCGGTTGGCTTCATCTTGTGAAAGGCAATGCATTTATGGAAAATGATCTCAAGACTTTTTAGTGAGTAATGAGGATATCTTTTCTCTAAGTTTTTCCACAATGTGTGAGCACATTCAAAATTCTGCAATTGATTAAGCACATATCTTGGCAGTCCTCTAATGTTCGATTTACAGTTTCAAGATTACCAAGCATATCAAGTTCTTCATCATGAGAAGGATGCAAAGGATCAATGAGAGGCTCATAGGGATATTTAACATACTTGCACAAATGGAATTCATCAAATATATCAAGCATTCCATATTTACATTGTTTAAAATATTCCCATCAAGAATAGGCACTCTACAACTAATATTTCCCAAACTAGGCACATCCATCTTCCTCCAATGGTGTTTAAACCAATGTTTTTGGGACCTTCCTATGATACCAATTCTGAGATCGATAGAAGAGGTGAACTAAATTATTGCCCAACTCGGTGACATTGAAAAGAATCTCGGTGGTACCGAGTTGAACTAAATGTGGCAACTTCTGAATTCTCGGTGAGACCGATATAGGAATCTCGACGGTGCCGATATGATGACCTAGACGAGTTTCAAAATCTCGATGAGACCAATTTGAAACTCGGAAATTCTGATTCTTGAAATCTTCTCAATAGAAAGTTCGTCACTGAATCTCAGTGGCACCGATAGGAATGTTGGTGTTACCGAGATGGTAGGGTTTGACATAGGTTCTGTCAAGTGTAAAATTGTTAGGGCCGAATGAAAATTGTTGGTGGCACCAATTTTGCTTGTTTGAGTTTAGATAGAGATATTTTGTGAGAGAATGGCTGAGTATTTTTGGTGGCTACCTCTACGCACTTGAGCAACCAATTCATCATAATACATCACCCCCTTTTAATAGTATTGGCTTTCCTATGGACTCAAAGTGGTTTCTCACAAATTTAAAATGTAGTGTCTTCTTACTTGAAGCTTGAACCAATCCTATTGCTTCCTTCATCAAGGGGCTTCTCCTCACAATCCTATAGCCAAGGCTTTGTGTGGACTATACCTGAAATATACTAGGTAAAAGTGTTAGTCCAAGAGACAATGTATGTTGTCATGAATTATCAGAACCTCCAAGGGAGCGTATGTGCTTTCAGATTTAATGTTTGATCTGTACAAAATGATCAATTTGCTAATAATCACTTTAGGGTTAGTAATTGTGCTAATAATTCATAGCCAGATTTTAGAATTTATTTGAATAGCCTACATAGATGATTATACATGTACTCCCTCTGTACACATAGATAAGAGCTCTTAGATCACTACTTCAGTGATCTAGGTCATAGTATTTACTTGAATGTTCCTATTTTGTTGGAAAATTAATAGTTCATGCATTTATAGTCATGAATAAATAATTTTGTTGCACTAAGTTGTGTGTGCGATCATTTTATAAGTTTTATCCCTCAAGATTACATTTTTTATTATATGTATAGGTGTTATCTGACGATGTCGACAATGATGAACATGGCCAGAGGAGGTACAAGAGGCAAAATCTCACAGAGATTTATGTGGAGAAGTATCAACGTCATGTCAGGAACTGAGATAGCGGCTTGAAATTCACGGGCCCACTTCTTGAGCTGCCATTGGGAGGAGTGCAATGATGCGCCTCCATCAACACAATGACATCTATCGACTTCCACGATTCTTGGCAATTAGATCCCTCTTCATCTTCATTATCATCATCACCACCATCCTAGTCATAAGATTTATTGTGCTCGCCTCTAGCTAGCAGGCTTCTCTTTCTGCTGCTTGGCCTTGCCGGGACGACCACCACAGCTACCACGGATTTTCTCGTCGGAGCCACCAGCGCCATCCTGGCCCTTCTCCTTGTCGCTCCTTTTGTACTCTTGATTCTAATTCTTGGCAAGTTGTTCTACTTGGAGGCATTCGGTGATGTCGTGACCATTGATGAGGTGGATCTTGCAGTATGGCCTGCCAACTTTTTCTCCAATCACGGCCTCGTCGACTTCGGAGTAGGCGGCAACCTCCTTGCCAAATCCTCCAGAATTAGCTTTCTTGCTAGCATTGGATTTGTCGGACCCTCCGATGGCCATGAATGCCTTGGCTTTACATTTTCGACTGCGCTTTCAACCCTTTCCCTTGGAGCTGGGCACGTCTTCATCGTCGGAATCGACCTCTGCGCCAACATCTTTTCCGGGGACTCTGCTCCCTTCTTCAACACGAGCACATTTATCAGCCAGAGCATAAAGCTCGGCAACATCCCACAACTTGTTGATGCTCATCTCTTCACGCATTCGCCGGTTGCGCACGTTCATATGGAATGCGACGATCACCACGATAGGATTGATGTCAGGATTGTTGTGATGCACACATCTGAATGTTTAGATGTTGTCGGTGATGCGAGGTCGACACCTTTGGAAATCAACGCGAAACCCTTGTGATCGTAGGGCGGGGAGAGGTGACGTGAAGAGTAGAACTAACAATCAGCACCCGGCAAGCCTTTTTACCTAGGTTCGAGCTGCTTACACGTAAAACCCGACATCCTGCTTGTCTGGTTGTATTAAGCGTTTTGTTGTTTATTGTTACAGCGATTGTTGATAACCGTATTCTAGGCCAATGTCCAAAGAGTCTAACCCCTTCGAAATGAGCTAAGGGCCTCCTTTTATAGGCAAAGGGGTCACCTATAGTGCTCGGTATTAGGTTCACGCGGAGTTATGGTGAACCTATTGCGGTGCTTATCCATCTACCGCTCTCGGGTGCATTTAATGCACGTCTTGTCCTTGTCAGCGATGTGCTAGTGGAGACACGTATCCAGGTGTTTCGACACCTGGACGCTGCGCTGGCGCACGCGGAATGCGCTGGCACTTGGGGGGCGGTGTCACTGTAGCAAGGGCGGTTGCCCACCAGTGGCCACGCCCGTCATCCCGGCAAGGAGCTTGCCGGGGCCTTGAGTCTTTGTCCTGGTAAGGGAGCTTGCCGGGGGCTTCAGTCGTCATCCTAGCAAGGGAGCTTGCTAGGGTCTTGTATTGTTGAGTTCATCACGCCCACCAAATGGGCACGACCTTGGACATTTTCCCGGCAAGGCTGGCTTGCCGAGGCCTTGATAATCTTGGGGGTTGTATCTTGATTGGGTCCTGCCATGCCCTGCCGGCAGGGGCTCTTCGTGCCCGTGCACAAGTCTCGGGAAATAGGGACCATAGTCTTTGGTGCACCGACAAGAGCCCCCGGGCCTGGGCCACACACGCGTGCGAAGTGTTGTTGGGCCAGGCCCAAAGAAGTGCACGGGCTTTCGTGGCTGGATCCACTGGTGATTGCTTTTCCCCACGTCACGCCTTGGATGCGCGAAGTAGGGGGTCGTGCACGGAGTGGCCTTTCCACCTCCTGAAACGCCTCTTCCACGCGCGTGGCATGTGCAGTTATGGATGGACACGTGGCACACATGGCCTTAAAAGGCGCAGTAGTGCCTGGGCCAGCCCGTGCATGCATTGGTGCAGCAGGGCGGCTCCCTGTTCGCCCATGAGCACGAGCGATTAGGCGAGAGGGGTGGTGTCTTCTGGAGCAAGGGAGGCTATCCCACGCGCCCCGTCCTATAAGTTGAGAGGGTTTGCGAAGGGTTTTGATCACCCAACTCCTCCTGAATCCACCAAGTCCTTAGTCTTGGTCTTCAGAATCTTCTTCTCACTACAGGTGGCGCTTGCCCCTAACCATGGTTAGGGGCCTGGGTCGGCCACCGTCGGCTACTAGGGCCACAACTTCTGGGGGGTCGCCGGCGGAAGACCGCCGGAGCGCCCGTGAAGGAGGAAGGGAGAGGGACCACATTCATCGTGCAGGTCGAGGTCGGGGGAGGCGGAGCACTACTCCAGTGCCTACGCCTTCCTCGAGATTTGCTCCTGTGGCGGACCACGTTGGAAGGAACCCGATGGAGTTCTTCGTCCAGTTACGAGAACCCATCTGGTCCCGCCTCCGACTCCTTGGTGTCTTTACCGAGGCAACGAAACGAGAGGGGTCCCCGACCTTGTGGCTTCGCATGCATGGCTCTGGCGATGGTGCCGTGCCGGTGGTTGCGGAGCATACTAGGCCTCGGACCCTATTCCTCGGTCGCGGGTGGAAAAGCTTCGCCCGCGCCCACAACCTCTGGGATAGGCACGTTCTCTGCTTCAAGAAGATAATGGATAACATGCTCTCCATTAAGCTATATGGGAGCTCAGGTGCACGTCTTGACTGCTGCAAAGAGACCTCGAGCGGGATTGAAAGCCCTTCCTCGCGTGGGAGTGACGAGGAAGGGAAGGATGGTGACGACAGCGGAAGCGGGTCAGGCCCCCTGCAGACATTGTGTGCATAAGAGGACCTATCCTCGGACTAACCGCCGGCCGTACCATCACCGCCAGTCCGCCGCTCCCTCCCTCCCGTGCCGGACCGACCGGAGCTGCCTCATCTTCCTGTCAGCGCCCGGGCTTCTGCTCCTCCATCTCTCCCGGCCTCGTTCTCCTCCGCACAGTGCTAGTCCTGGAGGAACCAGCCTCGATCGCGTGGAGGGCCGCTCCATGTCTTCCTAAACTCCTATCCGGCGAGCGTAGTTCCTCGCCAAGGACAATAGTTCTAGGTTAGAGTAGATTATATCATCCATGTAATATATTTGAGAATATCCCAAACAAATGAATGAAAATACTGTTTTCCCATTTTTTGATTCCGTTCTTTGTATGATTTGTCTTTGCATTTTCTCAGAGCTTGCCGACAACTACCGGGAAGGGTCCTTGTCGCGTTCAGTGCAACCATAGAAATCGCCAAGCCCAGCTTGAGACGAAATCAGGCGCTATGTAGCCGCTTGCTCTGTTGATCATGTTCGCAATAGTTCGAAGGCGCTATGTGACCGTTCAGGTCATTTGAACGAGTTTGAAACAAATACAAGGTGCACTGATCTTTGGAAAGGTCCCAGTATGTGCAGACTCCACACACAAAGATTGGAAACTTTTAAAGGGAAAACAGAGAATCTATGTACTTCAGATCTGAATCTTAAACTTAAAAACTTATGTGCTCATGCCTTGGTCGCATGGCGCTTGAATCTTTTGTCGGGGCATCGGGGTCCCCGACAAGCAGGAAATTACCGCTCCGGACAGCTTTTTCTCCGGCAAAGGATTCTTGCCAACAGCCCGCGACCGTCGTTTGGAGAAAAAGTTGGCCAGGGTGTAACCCCTTTGCTTTTCTCTTGCTAGGCTGTGCGCACCGGTGCTTCGGGACCGTTTGGCACATCCCCAACGACTATGCATCGCTTCGCAGAGGTGCGTCCACCGGAGTATGCACCGAGGCCTCTGTGAAGCTCCCAGACATGCACTCGACAGCTGCGCGTTGGCCCCGCGCGATGTATAGTCCCGACGACACCGCCTTTGGAGCCTCTGCCTCCCTGCCTCGCGCTCGCATATGACTTGGGAAGCCGTAGCAGAATAGAGCGCCCACCGCAGTATCCCGTTTCCGGGGGAACCACGGCCCAACGCCCAGCCTTCTAGGAATCTGGTGCTGAGTTTGCTCAGATTCACGCAAAACTCCGAACCCCCTACTTGGCGCGCCGAAGATGTCGGTGATGCGAGGTCGACACCTATGGGAATCAATGTGAAACCCTTGTGATCGTATGGCGAGGATAGGTGACGTGAAGAGCAGAGCTAACAATGAGCACCCGGCAAGCCTTTCTACCCAGGTTCGGGCGGCTTACGCGTGAAATCTTACGTCCTGCTTGTCTTGTTGTATTAAGCGTTTTGTTATTGATTGTTATAATGACCCTTGATAATCGTGTTCTGGGCCAATCTCCATAGGGTCTAACCCCTTCGAAATGAGCTAAGGGCCTCATTTTATAGGCAAAGGGGTCACCTACAGTGCTCAGTGGTAGGTTCATGAGGAGTTACAGTGAACCTAGGGCGGTGCTTATCCATCTACCGCTGTCAGGTGATTTTAATACATGTCTTGTCCTTGTCAGCGATCTGCTAGTGGAGACACGTATCCTGGTGTTTCGACACCGGGACGGTGGCACGGTAGCAAGGGCGGTTGCCCACCAGTGGCCAGGCCCGTCATCCCGGCAAGGAGCTTGCCGGGGCCTTGAGTCTTTGTCCGGTCAAGGGATCTTGCCGGGGGCTTGAGTTGTCATCCCGGCAAGCGAGCTTGCCGGGGTCTTGTACTTTTTGAGTTCATCACGCCCACCAAATGAGCGCGGCCTTGGTCATTTTCTCGGCAACGCAGGCTTGGCGAGGCCTTGATATCTTGGGGGTTGCATCTTGAATGGGTCCTGCCATGCCCTGTTAGCAGGGGCTCTTTGCGCCCGTGAACAAGTCTGGGGCACTAGGGACCCCAGTCTTTAGTACACCGACATATGTACTTGCGGAGGGATTCACCATATCTATGGGGAAGCACATGGAGGTCGCTGGTGTGTCTTGGGAGTTTACGGTCCCTATGGTATGCACCAATGAATTGTTTGCATAGATCCAGCCAAGAAGAAATGGACCTTCCGACAAGTTCATCAAGTGCCAAAGGGAAGTAGTTGGCGAACACTTTCTCATCACTTCCCTCAGAAGCCTTTACAATGATGTTGTAGATGTCGAGGAATTCTGATGGACTTATCTTGCCTCGTACTTGTCCGGCAATTTGGGCTTGAAGGCCCTGTTGGAGGGCGAGCAGACATGCCACAGCTCGTGGGTGAATGCCGGGAAACCTACCACATAGGGTAGACTATCGGGTACCCCTAGCGCAGGATCATCAATGGCTGGGTTCGCATGGCCATAGGATTGGATACATGTCTCCCTTCACCTCTCCATGGTGGTGCAGGCATCCTCCTTGCGCTTATCGTTCAAGACTTGGCGTTGGTCTTGGTATTGTCGCGGGTCTATCGATGCGTAAGACATTTCGTCTTGCATGTTAGTCCAGCGAGATGGTTGTTTTTGTTGTGGGGGCGACTACACTGTACGTACCCCACCAACGTCACGTCTGGTATCGGGTCTGGCCGGTGCCGCATGGCGTGTGTGTGAGGGACCGACCATATCTGGATTTTCACGATTCGTGAAGACCAGCAATGTTTGTATGGTCACCCTCTATCGGGATTGGGGCTCCAAAGACCCAGAATGGTTCGAACTCTGGGGTGCGCTCGCTCTCCTACCCTGTTCTACCTCTCCAGTTTGCTGTGACTCCAGGGTGACCTCCATCCTGCCAGGCCCCTAGCCTTAGTCCTCTCGCATGAAATGGGAAACCTTTGGGGGTTGCTTTGGGAGCCTGCCAGCTGACCCTACTTCCTTAGCACGAGAGTGGACAACCTCCCTATCTGTCTCTGCTGGTACCGCTCCTGTGCGGCGTGCACTGCCCACATTACCCACGCGAAGATGCATGGTCACGAGACCCTTCCTGCTTGCCCTTGATGAGCCTGCTCTGTGGGGGCCTCAGGGGCAGCCTCGGAACGCACCCTGGTTGCGCGCAGCTCTGCAAGGCCTAAGGCATCGATTCCCGACTCCAGCCTCGCGAGGTGAAGGCCCTCACGCAGGTATTACTTCTCGGCCTATCGCGAGGCCGAGTGTGACAGCCCGATGCCGACGTTCCAGAAGCTTCCCCTTTTCTTTCCGTTTTCGTCGTGTGGGTATTTTCAGTTGCCGCATCATCATCGCATCATGCGCATCATCTGCATCGCATCGGCATCTCCGTTGCCGCCAGTTTTCAGAACTTGCATCCGTTGTTAGTTGCCGGTTCGACATCTAGTGGATTCGTTTGTTCACGGTCGACTTACAGCGGTACACATTGTGTCTTAAAGAGTCCTTGTAGCTTGCTACGATTCGGGGACGCTTCGTATGTCAGGTGCACTGCCTTGCACTTGATGGCTACTGTAAATCAAGCCCCTGCGATCCTGTCCACGAAAATATCGGATGAAAGATTTCTCATGAGTTTGTTTTGGCTTGTTTCATAAGCCTCACCCTTTGTTTTGTTGACTATGGTAATTCAAGTTGCTTCGATGTCAAGTGGTGATTTCAGATCTTTCCTAATCTGTGTTCTCATATTTTTATGGGAATGCAAATTCTTTGCTCAATCAGATCGTCGTATCAATTCCATTCAACCGGTGTGTTTCTCTCCAAGTGGATTCAATCCTCTCCAATTTTTTGCAAGATCGTTCTCTTTTCATCCGGAGTTCGTCTCTTCTGTCTCAAGTAGTCTTTGTTTTTTCCCGCCCTCCCGCCCTTTTTCTTCGATGATTGGATTTCATCCAAGCGCATTCATTTCGTTGTGCTTCCGCTATCTCTTCTTCCTTTCATAGCCGGTGATTCATCGTGAAGATTCTCAGGAGCTTCATGTTCATCTTTTTTCATTCTTGTCATCTTTTCCGGTGAATTCAATTCAGTTTTCCGTGTTCATCATATCTTATTCATCTGTGTAATTCTTTCCTTTGTTGGAGATTTTATCAGTCAGTCTTCTTGCTATTCTTCCTCTCTTTTCGATCCGGAGCGTTGAAGTTATCTCAGTAGTTCTTGTTTCCAATCGTTTCAATTATTTTGAGGGTTAACCTCATCTAGTTCTCTTCATACCGGTGCAATATCTCTCTTCCAAGCAATTTTTCTAACGGTGGTTTCTTTGAGTGGGCCCATAACCCACAGGTTTTTCCCAGGATCTGCTATAGCTCTTGTAATCTTCCAGAGATCATTAATTCTTTTCAACTATGACGTAAGTATTAATTTCATCAGTCATATTCCTTCTTCAAGATCAATTTGAATTAATTCTCATATTTGGCTCAACCTTTCATTCCTCATTATTCCGGAGTGTCTCATCTATTCTTGGTGTTGTTTCTCGTCACCATTCTCAGCTTGCAAATTTGAAAGGGTGTTTCTCTCAAATCTTGACCCATTCTCTTGGAGATTCAGCATATCAGCTTGTTGTCGTCATCTTATTTCTTTCCAATCATCCGGTGCATTTCTGAATTGTTTTCATTCTCGATCCTCCGAAGGCCATCATTTCAGGAGATTCTTCATTCTCAGCTTTCAACTTTCATCTTCAATTCTCCTCAATTGTTGTCTCTTCATTCGTCTCTCGATTATTCCGGTGCCTTGTTCTAGTTTTATTTCAGGTGGATCATGATCTCTTCATTCTCTTGCATCTCCATTAATTCTGGGTTGCCTCATTTATTCCAATTCTCACCGGTGCGTCCGTCATTTATGCCTCAAGTGGTGCTTATCTCTCTGTCTCTTCAAGATCATTTCAAAAAGAATAAGTGGTATGCTAAATCCGTTGTTTGTCATCAATTAAACTTGATGAAGGATAAGCATAACATAATTCTTATTCTTGTTCATAAGTAATCTGAATTCTTCATCCGGAGTGGCTCATGATATCAATTCCTTTTCTCAAGTGTTCTTATCTTTTCTTTTCCGGAGTTCCAAGTTCTATCAAGTATCTCTTTGTGAGGCTTCATCTAAATCCTCGCAAGGTCATAATCTTATTCTTTCCACCTTTATGTCTTTGCATCATTCATTTGTATACGATGGTCCTTCTTGGTGGTTCATCAAGGATGGGATTCATTCTCATGTGTTCTTCAAGATTCCTGTTGGAATACCTCAAGTATTCTTTATCTTCCATTTTCGGTGCATTTGTTCTTCATTTATCCTTGAGGTAGTATTATAGCATTTTGTTAGTGTAGGAGCCTCGAAGAGATTTTCTTTCAAGAACGAGATAATTAAACCCACCAATTCTATGATCATGAGATATTTTCAACCCATGATTTCTTCATTGAGCTCTTTGGTTTGGATTTCACCTAAAGCTTTTCCTATGGGTTGTTGCTATCATGGTGCTTGTCTTTATTCCAAGTTCTCGATGTATCCTCTTGGTGAAAGTTTGTTCATATCTGATTTCTCCCAATCTATCCTTGTTTCTTTTAGTGGTTGTTTGTCACCTCATATTTGTTGAGATGATTTTCATAAGCTCACTTCTATGTTTTTCTTTTCGTTGTTGGTTTTCCAACTACTCTATCAATTCTCTATCCGGAGGCTCTTCAACTCTGTTGTAATGATAGTTGTCATTATGTCTTCATTCTCTTCTTCCGCTTGAGCTAGTTCCTATTCTATTGTTCCGAAGGCATTGTGATGTTGCTCATTTGGATCAATCTTGTTGTTCCATCAAGATCATGGTGTTCCCTTGCTCTATTTACTTGTTTGTTGTGAATATTGTATAATTCTATCTTCTTATCAAATTTTTTGTCCCATTTTCCTACCGAAGTGCTGCCGAAATTTTCTGTAAATTCTTGCTTCTTTCTCATGTCATTCCTCATCTCTTTGCAACCTTCAAGGATCGTTGGTTTCACTCGTTTGTCAAGAAGCGACTAAGTTTTTACCTCGTGTTCTTTCTCATCCTCTCCTCCTTTAATTCTTGGATCTCGGGGCGAGATCCTCTTGTAGTGTAGGAGAGTTGTGACAGCCCGATGCCGACGTTCCAGAAGCTTCCCCTTTTCTTTCCGTTTTCGTCGTGTGGGTATTTTCAGTTGCCGCATCATCATCGCATCATGCGCATCATCTGCATCGCATCGGCATCTTCGTTGCCGCCAGTTTTCGAAACTTGCATCCGTTGTTAGTTGCCGGTTCACGTCGTTGTTCGTTTTGAGCCTGACCGCACTCGCACGCACCCGCGGCACCGTCGAAACCCTGTGTTTTAAAGTGCGTTTAAAACTTTCTCTGATCGGGTTGGGATTTGACGTGCGGTCTTATTTTAATATAGCCAGGCCGCCTGTCGAATTTCGTCGCGATTGGAGTCCGTCTGGTAGCCAAACGGTCGACCGTAGCGCCACCGTATTCGGTCTACCGTCGGACGTCTGTCGGTGTTTTAAAAATTCGTGCCGCGCTGCCCGTCCTCCCTCTCGTCTCCGGATATTCCCTCTACACGGCCACATAGCTCGTCCCGCGTTCAGAATCGTTCGAATCCGACCCCGCGGTTGGCTCCGGATCGCGATTCCGGTTAACCGAGCCTCCCCCGTTTGTCTATATATAGTTCCCCGTGTATTTTAGACAGCCTCCCACTAATTCCTCCTCGTTTTCCGCGCCACCCCACCAAACCCTAGCCTCTCTCCTCCCACCTGTCTCCCTCCTCTAGCCGCCGGCCCGCTAGGCCCGCGCGCGGCCCGCCGGAGCCCATCTTAGCCCGAGCCGCGGCCGCCCCGGTCTGCCCCCGTTCTGCCCAAGCTTCTGCCGTCCCCATGCTGCCCGAGCTCCTCTCGACGCGCCGCTGCTCCTCCCCGCAGGCCAGCACCGCTGTTGCCGGATCTCGCGCCCCTAGCTTCGTCCCCGTCTGCTGGCTGCAGCAGCCGCCGCGCCAACCTCCCTGTAGCTGCACCGTCGCCCAAGGGTGCCGCCGGCCGGATCCGGCCAGATCCGGTCCGGGGAAGCTTCTCCGGCCAGCGCCACTCCTCGGCCTCGCCAGGTCCCGTCGGCCCCGCTGCCCTGGAGGTCGCCGGCGCCAGGCCTAGCCTCATCGGTTCGGGAGGCAACGCCCCCTCCGCGTTGACCGACCGAGGTGGGCGTCGCCCGACAGCCCGGCTGCATGGCCACGCGGCCTCCCCGTGGGCCGCCTCCCTACCTGCTCGCTGGCCTAGTCGGCCACCGACTCCAGTCGGCCCGATCCAACCGCCCCAAGCCGGCCTGCTGGCTCCAGATCTGGGCCTTGGTCCGCAAGGTGAGCCCAGCAAGCCGTATCCCTCACCCCAGGCGTGTAATTGCTATGTTGCGCCCACCAGATTCGGCCCGTTAGATATTTAGTTTTTTTTTCTTTTTCGGTTTAGTTAATTTCAGTATTTAGCTAATTATTGAAACCCCCGTAACTTTTAAACCGTAAGCCGGTTCGAGACGTGTTATATATGGTTTTGGTGGTAGTCTCGCACGTAGAATACGAATTTGAAACATGCATAATTGTTTGACGCCGTTTAGAGTGCCTAATGCATCGTTTTGCGTGCTGTACTATATTGTTTCGTCCCGTATTTATTTTTCGCACTAGACCGTATTGCCCGTATGCCATGATAGAAATGCCTATGTTTTAGGGGCTATTTTTACATGTATTTTAGAGCGGTCGTAGGTATTTTTGCATGTATGATTTGCCTCTAGTTTATTTTCCCGTATATAGGGTACTTTCCCGCATTAATGTGTGGCTTTATTTTGTGTTGCAAACCCCACGTATTTTATATGTTTTCGGGGTAGAAAAATACCATGGATTTTCTGTGCAATTAATTTTAGCTTTTGAGGAAGTTAGTACGTGAGATATTTTGCTAAGTTGCCCTTTTGTTTAATTCGTAGAATTTATTTCGTGCCTCGTTTGAATTAGTTGTCAACTAGTGATTTGATCTTGGATGTTTTGTTTAGCCGCTGGTATTTTTGGTTGCAATAGAAATGCATGTTTAGGTGTGTTTCGATAGCCCTCAAGTTGCTAGAAATAGTGCTGTTTTAGACGTGCTGAAATATTTCTAAGTCTGGGATCTGTTATTATTTTGTTGCTGTCTTGTCTTGCTTGCATCTTGTGATCTGTAGCTCTTTTGAGGTTGGTCCAATGTAGTTAGTTGTACCCCTTATGTTTCTCTAGCATGCTGTTAATTTTATGTCATTTGGAGTCCTGTAGCTATAGGTTTTGCTGCTGTCAATATTGCTTCAGATCGAAAACTGCACTTTCATGAGGTGTAATTTTCACTAAGTCTGAAATAGTGCGTGAGATGCCATTTTGTGTCTTCTTTTCCTAGTGCTCCTTGCTGCCATGCTAGTTGTTCTCAGTTGTTTGTAGTAGTGCGTCTTGCCCTCTTCCGTGCCATGCCTTGCTTGAGTTTATCGGAGTTGTGTAGCTCGTAGTTGTGTGGTGTAGAAAATGCTATGTGGCTGATTTTGGTAGATTGTAGTGATTTTCTTGTTTTGCTCGTAGTTTTCGAACCGTAGCTCCGTTTTGATCGTGTCCTACATGAAACTTGCTTAGAATCTTGTGTAGTTTCATTTTCTCTTGCGGGTTGTTTGTTTTGAAGTGCTCGTAGCCGTCGTTGCACACATATCACATTCATGCCATCATATCTTGCGGTGCTT
Source organism: Hordeum vulgare subsp. vulgare (assembly GCF_904849725.1). Lineage (NCBI taxonomy): Eukaryota > Viridiplantae > Streptophyta > Magnoliopsida > Poales > Poaceae > Hordeum > Hordeum vulgare. The sequence continues at coordinate 343,992,479 of NC_058524.1, read as the reverse complement.
GTAACTTTTGATCCGTAGCTCCGTTGGAGATGTTCTTTATGTGTAGATTGCTTGCCTTGACGCGTGGAATCACGTGAACTTATTTGTTTTTCTGTTTAACAACTAATTAAATGCATTAGTTCAGATCTGGACAGAATTGTAAATTAACCTGTGAGGTCGTCTCCGAGGTGCTATATGTCATTTCCAACCTCACTTAAAATGTCTAGATAGGTAGTTTAATTTCCACTTCACCTCTTGCATGTTTGACAACATTAATATTGCCGTGTAGATAACCGGGAGTGAACTAAATAATTAACGTGGAGTTTCGTCAATATGCAACTCGTTGCATATTGAACTTCACTTAATGTGTAGTGTTTGATTGTGTGATTTGCCATGCCGTGACTTGCATGTATTCAATAGCTCATGCATCATATGTGCTGTGCATCGTGTGGTGAATCCGTGTGTTGATTTGTGTTTCCGGTTTGCTTCGTCTTGATAGAGTTCCGCAACGTGCCGGATCGTGAGGACCCGTTCGACTAGTCGGTTCGTCTGCTTCACGGAGGCATTCTTCTTCCAAGTGGGAACTCAGGCAAGATGATCATTTCCCCAGATATCATTACTATCATTGCCATGCTAGTTATTTCGATGCTATCGATTATGTATCGTTGCCTACCACTTGTTTAATATCAGCCTCTCATTAATGCCATGTTAACCTTCAACCTGTTCGACCTAGCAAACCACTGATTGGCTATGTTACCGCTTGCTTAATCCTGTTGATAACGTTGCTAGTTGCAGGTGCAGTTGCTTCCATGTGATAACATGGGTTCCTTGTCATATCACCATATTAATGCTATTTAACTTAATGCACCTATATACTTGGTAAAACGTGGAAGGCTCGGCCTTTCTAGCATGGTGTTTTGTTCCACCTTTGCCCCCTTAGTTTTCGGCTACCGGTGTTATGTTCCATAAATGAGCGCTCCTAACACGATCGGGGTTGTTATGGGGACCCCCTTGGTAATTCGTTTTAGATTAAGACTGGTCTGGCAAGGCCCAACTTTGGTACTACATTTGCATAAACACCTAATAAAATTGCATAGGGACTTTCCGGACCCCGAGGATAATTTAATCAACCCCCGGGCCAGTGCTCCACATGAGTGTTGGTCCAAATTGGCAGACTACGGGGCCACCGCGGGGCAACCTGAGGTTTGGTTCTCCTAGTGTGACCCATCCGCCGTGTCCTGAGAACGAGGTACGCGACTCCTATCGGGATCGTCGACACGTCAGGCGGCCTTGCTGGATTAGTTTTACCTTTGACGAGATATCTTGTGCATCGGGATTCCGGTGATGCTTTGGGTAATCTCAGAGTTGAGGTTTTCCACTAGGGAATCCGACGAGATCGCGAGCTTCGTGATTGAGGATTTCTATGCGGCTTGTGGTAATTTGTGATGGACTAGTTGGAGCACCCCTGCAGGGTTAAATCTTTCGGAAAGCCGTGCCCGCGGTTATGTGGCAACGTGGAAACTTTGTTTAACACTAGTTCTAGATAACTCGAAGTTAATTAATTAAAATATGCCAACTATGTGCGTAATCGTGTCTGTTTCTTTCGTGAGTTCCTTCTCCGATCGAGGACACGGTGGGGTTATGTCTGACGTAGGTAGGTGTTCAGGATCATTCACTTGATCATCAGTAGAAACGTCCGTCATGCATAGATCTTCCCCCTCTTATTTCTTGTACTCGTAAGTTAGCCACCAAACATATGCTTAGTCGTTGCTGCAATCTCACCACTTAACCTTGCCTCACCCATTAAGCTTTGATAGTCTTGATACCTTTGGAAATGAGATTGCTGAGTCCCCAGTGGCTCACAGATTACTACAACACCAGTTGCAGGTACATGTAAAGGTTACTTGACGCGAGCACGTTGATTGTACATTTGGAGTTGCTTCTTCTTCTTCTTCTTCTTCATCGATCTAGGATGGGTTCCAGGACGGCAGCCTGGGATAGCAAGGATGGACGTCGTTCTTCTTTTGTCGTTTGTTTTCGTCCGTAGTCGGACCCTTCTCTCACTCTTGTAGAAAATATGTAATGTACTGATGTGTCTCTGATGTAGCTTGTGGCGAGTGTAAGCCAATTCTATATATCTCTTCTTTTCAGTACATGTACTTGTAACGATATCCATTCTTGCGACATGACGACATGACGAGACAGCGCGCCCCGCCTAGGGCCGCAGGCTGACGACCGTGGGCACCCCCGGTCACATGGGCCCTACAGTAGCCCCCAAGCCCGCATTGAGCATGACTTCGCCTGATGGGAGGGGCGCAGCGACGTGGGCTCCAACGTCTACGGCCCAGGCGCGACGCATGGCGCCTGACTAGTGGTGGGACACTCCTGCTGCTCACACGACGCCTTGGTAACTGCTCCAAGCTAGGATAAAGCTTACGTGTGTAGTCGATCCATCATTTCCCTTCCTTGTCTTGCGCCGCCTCCCTGTGCCTTCCTTCAGCATAAGATTGTCCCCATCTACCAAGCGACATCGCCCCTCCTCCCACAATGTTGAGATAGCCCCCACGAGTACGAAGAGTGAGGGAATGGCTGTGGTGGAAGGGCGCCAAGCATCGGAACCCGCCCGGGGTAGGTCCACAATGGTGAATTGCGAGGGGCTCGACAAGATCCTCCCAATGGCCGCGACTGGGTCAAGTGAATGGTTGCGAACCAAGATCTTGCCGGCTTTGACTCCCCTCGCCGAGTTGTCTGCCACCTCCGTCACCCTTCATCTTCATGCACTCTCCACCAGCTTGCTTCCCCCATTCTCGGAGTTCTTTAATATTGTGCTCGCCCACTACCAAATTCATGCGCTGCATCTTGATCAGTTGTCCGTTCTCCTTCTCTCATCATTCGCCTTCCTCTGTGAGGCACTCCTGGGTGTTCCTCCCTCGATGGCGTTGTTCTGACACTTCTTCTCCCTCCAGCTAACCGCATCCAACCAACGCTTCGGGTACGTGTCCTTCCAGACGTGGAGGTGACAGCGGTCGAGTGCATCGATATGAGCATAGCTCACATTGCCGAAGGCTTCAGGTGGCAGTGGGTGTATGTGGTCGCGGGGAAGTACAACCCCGTGTTGTTGACCCCATCATCCATGTTGGTATCGAGCTCTAGGTGGGGGCACACGAGGCTTGATGACTCAAGGTTGTGGCCGGTATGGGGAGATTAGAAACCTTGAGGGAGGCGGGGGTGACCGCTGCACTGGTCATGAGGGAGTTCCTTAGGCGGTGGATTGCCCCTTCAACGCCACTCATGACTGATGTGGACCTTCCTCAGGGCAGATAATCCCAGGCGGCTCCATCCGGAGCACCTACCAGTCAACACGCTCAATGGGGTGCTCTCGGTCCTGCTCAGCAAGACTGTCGGCGACCTACCCCGCAGGGGAGCCCCTTGTCATGGGAATGATCCTGACAATAGTACCAGAGGTACGGACTAAGGGGTGAAGTCTAGCTAGGCACAGTGGATGCACTAGGATTTATGAGTTCAAGCCCCACTCGGAAGTGGTAATAACCCTATGTCTCGAGCCCTGAGACTGGTGTTTTCTTATGGGGGGTGTAAAAGATTACAAGTGTTGAACCCTTGAGCCGGTGCCCGGGAGTGGTTTATATAGTGGCTATCACGACCGGCCGAACACCATTACAAGGCAATAAATGGTAATAAAGACGGAAGTTACAAGAAACGTCAGCTTTAACTCTTGATGTTACTGGTAACGTGAATCTTCACTGCACTTTATGTGGTGTATTAAGTCCTTAGCCGTTTCCACCTCCTCGGTGCCTTCACCTTGCTGTAGTCCGAGTGGCATGACGCATCCGACTAGCACAAAGGGGGCCTCAGTGACTCCAGGAAGACCGAGTGGCGTTTGCTGAACCGAGTGAGGTCGAGGTTGTCTTGACGACTTTAAGGATGTTGATGTCCATAGGGGGTCCTAGATAGGCCCAAGGAAATAGGTTCGTAGGCCTATCCCTAACGTATAACCGCATCAGGAGCCCCCGAATCGGTTGAGGTTTTGCAGACCGAGTGAATGACTCCCCTCAATGTCCTTGGAGGTCTTAGGGTTGCGTCTCGGGCATCATCATTTGGACTCTCCGCAAACCTCCACAAATTCAAGAGTGAGAAATTCTGACTATCCAGTCATACAGGTACGGCTGTTGTCGATGATGACAAAATATCTTTCGAGAAGATACATTGCATGAATTGGCATATGGGATTTCAGAACTCCGTGTTCTCAATCAGGGAGTGGGAATGGACCCTTGTGTGTATAGAGGTAAGGACAATCGGGTCGTCCTCATTGGTTTCCTGAGTGATCGGGGTCCCACAGGGGGACAAGCGAAAAGATCATTCGACTCACCTTGTCACGAGCCACGGATACAGGATCCATTCGGGTTATGAGTTGGGGCATATTTTTCGCGATTTTTTGAATCAAGGGGGCGCGCGCGGGTCACAGTTTTGGCGGAGCAGTGCATATTGGAAGTAGTGGAGTGGCTCCCCAATTTCCATTCGTGAAACGTAGCCGTCACGCTACAGTGCGCGTGATCCCCAGTATACTGTAGATTCCCCTTGATTTGGCGATGTGCCCGAGGGGGATTTCCTGCCGTTGGGTATTCAAGGCCCGAAACCGGGGTAAGAGCCCTGAGACTAGATTCTTCCCGTCCCCGTTCCTACCTCTTGTCACCTATGACCGGAACCGTTGACTGTCTCCGTTGATCTCCGGCTTCCACTTCTCCACCATCGACGATGGCGAAGGTGGCGATGTCGAAGGCTGAGCGAGCCAAGAGGGGGCGCGTGGATCCTCCTCGAGCACCGGAGTGCTTCCAAGGGGGTGGATCCAGGGTGACAGGCTACCGTCCAGCGTCATGGAGAAACGATTTTAGGAGTTGGAGGGCAAGGCCTTGATAGCTTGGGGGAGCTGGCAACTGCGAGATCGAGTCGGCGCCCAGAACGACCAGCGGGTGCTCTTGGTCACCCACATCGAGCGAGGTTTCTCTCTGCCTCCGCACCCTTTCTTCTGAGCATTCCTTGCTTTCTTCGGGGCCCAGCTTCATCATTTGCCTCCCAATGCTATTTCATATTTGGCCGCGTTTGTGTCCTTGTGCGAGAACTTCCTGGGATATCATCCGCATTGGGGCTTGTGCAAGCGCTTGGTCACGTCTCGGGTGATGACCGTGAAGAAGACTCCTTCCTTGGGGGGAAAGATCAACATAGTTCAGCTTTGTGGCGGTTTAGGCATCCAGCTTAGGGGCAAAAGTAGATTCCCCTAGATGAGCTTCCCGGACTTGGTGAAGAACTGACAGGACTCTTGGTTTTATTGTCGAGATGTTCCAGTCAGCGCGGGTCAGTCGGGCCTTCCTCCCTTCACGGTTGATTGGATTCATTTGGTTCCTACTTTGATCTTGTCCATGGGGGAGATGACCGACGTGGAGATCTTGATGATAGTAGTGGTGTCCTTGAACCGAAAGGGGTGAATGGGATGGACCTCTTGGAGGTTTTCTTCCAGCGTAGGATTCAGCCCCTTTAGGCTAGAGCTCACCTGATGTGGCAGTACGAGGGGCCGGATGATCAGACCCGAGTGCATCCTGAGGAGCTCGATGAAGAGGTGGTGGAGAAAAAGGTCAGGGCCATTACTCCCATGAGGGAAAGACCTAGAGGCTCGAGGCAGGTGCAACCCTTCGAAGTGGATTACAAGCCGAATGAGGTGAGTCACTGAAGACCCGCACCGAGTGAACTTCTTTGTTGTTTTAACTTTGACTTATGGCTTTGCTTCTTTCATTCGGCAAGCTTTCACAGGACTGGTCAGCACCATACCAGCTGTTAGTCCCTCCCCAATTGACATGGAAAGCGACATGGAGAACCAAGACACCAAGCTCTCGAAGTGCTCGGAGGACGCTGAAGACGACGCCAATGACGATGCGGAGACTGAAGAGAACGAGGAGGATTGCGAGATTGTGGCATAATCCTCTCCGTATGAAGAAGTCCATGCCGAAAAACACGTCGAGACCCGATCCAAGGCGCGCCAGGACCCTGGCGTTCGTGTAGGGGCTCCAAAGAATCCGTCTGCGGCGAAGCCGAGTTCCTCAGCCATGCCGACCCATAGTTCCAAACGAGGTCGGGGTGAGTCAAAGGCCCTGTCGGAGCAGGCCACCAAGCGACCCAAGCTCTCAAGCTCCAAGCCTCGTAAGGCTCTCCTGCCGCGCATCAAGGTTGACGTGCCAGTGGCTTCGGCGTAAGTGTCTTCACCGAGTGAATTGTCTTTGTTTGAACAATGTCTTCCGAATGATGATCAGAGTCTGCTGTTTCTGTTGTAGTCCTGATACTTTGACTGCCTCACTGGATTCCAAGACTACTGACAAGGGTAGAGATGACATTGACATTGCTTCGTCGAAAGGTAATCCTTAAGCTTTTCGAGCAATTCATTCGAAATTCGGACTCTAGATATTCGAGTAATCTTCCAACCGCTTTGTGGGTATGTGCAGGGCCATAGGACATGGCCGAACTTGACGTTGATATCCCTTCTGCAGCTAGAGAAGCATTGAAGCTGGTCTGACTCCCAGCCTAGTGAGCATAAAAGACAAGATTGTCGTGGTGCAAGAGGCTGCTTCGGCCGAGAGTCACTCGATCGATACCTGCTGACCACATAGTCGTGTGCCCCAAGGACCGCAGCCTCTTCCAACTCCATCCTACCTCGGAGGGTCGAGAGAAGGCGCACAAGGAGGCCTTGGCTGAGCTGGAAGTCATGACTGGGCAACTGAAGGACACATGTGATGCGAGTGAAGCTGTGGTGAACAACATTCGGGTAAGTTCTTCATGCATGTATTTTTAGAATTTGGTTCTTGGTATGAGTCCCAAGTGGGCATGCCCACATGCACACCCGCTGGGTGATAGTGGGAGTGCACTGAGCGCACCCATAAGGTGTAGTCCCCGAGGCTACCAACGACTATGTCACTCGGCGGTAGTCTACTTTTCTTTTCAGTGTTCGACAAAATCTAGGAGGGTACTAAGCCCTTGCATTTGTTCCATCTTTCCAATGGGTGCGCTATTTGCACCCACTTGGTGTAGTCCCCTAGGCTACTGTTGACTGGGTCAGTCGACAGTAGTCTCAGTTTCCTTGCTTTGATTTTTTGACTGATAGAGGTCAGTCGGGTATGGATCCCTTTTCCACTATTACTCTAGTGGGGGAGCGCTGAGCGCACCCACTGGTGTAGTCCCCGAGGCTACCGTTGACTGAGGCAATCGATGGTAGTCTTAGAGTTGTCACATAATGTTATGCCCTTCTCGTATTTGTTGATTGCAGACTGTTTGTGGGCCCGTGGGCCGCGATGATGCCATGTAACAAGAGTTACGAGAACTTTGGCTGAGCCTCGATGTAGAGAAGGCCAAGAGCAAGCGATTGGAAGGAAAAGCGGACAACTGAAGGTATGTCTTTGCTACCCGATTGACACTCCATTCGGTCGTCTTTTCTTATCCGACTGAGGTTGTCTTATCGGATCGCCTTTCTAGGAGGCTGAAGAATTCCATTTGTCTAGTGCCCACGAAGGAAGCCCTAGAAAAGAGGGATGAAGAACTCGCAACTGCTTGGAAGATGATCAAGCAGAAGACACTGGCGGCCGAGTCCAAGCTCAAGATGCCTGGCACTCTGGAGGAAGAAAATCGGCTCCTTAAGGCCGGCACGGAGAAGACCGCATCAGAGCTTGCCAAAATGAAGAAGCATTGTGCCGAATAGGAAACCAACCTCAAGAATGCCACCACCAAGAAAGGTGAGATGGAGAACTACGTCGAGGACTTCACTCTTCGGTGTAGAGCTCTATGACAAGCTCCAAGGTGCGTTGAGTGTTCTAATGTTTTCCCATGATCATTCTGAAACCTTAGACTAACGTTTCTCGTCCTCCGTTTTCCACCGAGTGTAGCCTTTGCTACTGACGTTGAGGAGGAGACGTCCCGAATAGAGAAGGAGCTCGATCCCAAGAGAGGGCTCCTGAAGGATAGCACTGCCTTGTCTCTCCTCGGACTGGAGGATCGTATCAAATACATGTCGGCTTGTTTCAAGCTGCTTCAGTCGGTTGTTGGAGAGATCGACAAGGAGAAGGTGTGTGAGGATGCTCCTGTGAAGGATGCTCAAGCCATCGTGAACGGAGTGAAGGCCATCCCTGGTGAGCTCAAGTTGTGGAAGAAGTCATGAGCAAGGGCCGGAGCCAAAATTGCCCTCTCGCTCGTTCGCATCAATTGCAAGGAAGTGGACGAAGAGAAGTTGAAGAATCTTCAGGTTGATAATCACAAGACCACCAAGTTTGAAGACTTCATGGAGGTATTCATGGCAGCGGCCATGCGGATCGTGAAGGGCATTGACCTTGATACCTTCGTTGAAGCGGTGAAGTCTTCGGCCTCCGAGTGATGCTCGGCAGAAAAAACATGAAGTTTGAATTTGCCTCGATATGATGACTCATTTGATCTAAGCCCAAACTTTGAGTGGGCCCTGGGCCTTCTCTTTTGCGCACCGTCAGTTGCAATCTATCTATTTTATCTGCAGTTTGTTTTGGATCTCATTTGCCCGGTTGCTTTTGTTTGGGGTTGTTTATACTTGGCCGAATGCAGGATCTTGCTTGACTCCCCGAGTGCGGAACTGACAGTTTGAGACTCCCAAACTCCTTCAGCACTTCGTGTCGGCAGGGCCCGCCCCGCGCGTACCTCGCCGCCGTTGGGCCACCGGAAGGGGCTACGGGCACAATTCAGGCTCCTGAGTCATGATGCTTAGGAGTCCCCCTGGACGTACGAGTGACTCTAGTGTTCTCCCTAAGAGATTTTAAGTCGCTTGTTGAGCGCACTAGGCTCTGCATCGACAGGGACCGCCCCGCGCGTACCTCCACTGTCATTGAACCGACCGGATTCCAGGATGGCCGCAAAGGGAAAGGGCTACGGGCGCAGTTAGTCCCCTAATTCGTGATGCTCAGGGGTCCCCCTTGACGTACGAGCGGCTCCATACTTCCAGTTGTCTGTCCCCTGCACTGGGCATGGGTGTAGTCGTAGGTGGACTGGGTTGACTTCCTGGCCAGCTGTGGGCATAGTCATTGGCGGACCGTGTTGATTTCCTTGCCAGCTACGGGCATAGTCATTGGCGGACCGTGTTGATTTCCTTGCCAGCTGCAGGCGTAGTCATTGGAGGACTGAGTTGGTTGCCTCCGTCTTCTCCCCGGTGCAGAGCGTATGGCTACCACTAGGCATGGGAGGGACCCCTTCGCGTCCTTGGGGGGCCCCGAGCGTATACAGACGCACCTCGTTATTACGTTAGAGTGTCTCGGTGAGGGTGTATCTGTGAGGTCATGAGGACGCTTTGGCCTCACGAGTGTCCCTACCCCCGAGGCATATGCACCTGATTCCTTTTGGGTCTTCACCCAGCACGGAGCATAGGTCATCCACTCGGCATGGGAGGGACCCCTCTGCGTCCTCGGGGGGCCGAGCGTATACAGCCGCAACTCATTTGTACCTGAGAGTGTCACGAGGGGGGGGGGTGGGTGTACCTGGGAAGTTGCGAGGACACTTTGGCCTCGCGTGTGTCCCTACCCCCGAGGCATAGGCGCCTGAATCCTTTTGGGTCATTGGTAAACCTTGTCGACTTCTTCTTCTTCGGGAGTGAGGCTGTGTGTCTGCTGCCTCAGGAGGCCTGCAAGGATAAGCTTCGGCCGGAGCCCCCAAGCGGGGGTCGACCGCCCATAGATGTAAGAAGGGTAGAATGTTAGGGTTCGAAGTGGGTGAGACAGAAACAACTGAAGGATGCGTAAATGAAAGTGGCGGTTGTGGAGTGCGCTGGACTCCTGGAGGCCACACGGCCATGTGGGCACCCTTGGACAGAGTGAGCCAAAAAGTTACCTAGCAGCATCCAACAAAAAGTCACCTGGCGGCCATGCCGGTGAAAGGGCGAGGGCATCGTCGTCGCCCGATCTCCTGCTTCCACGATGGCGACCCTCACGGGTCCGCCGTCTCCTGAGGCTCGGGACCTTGGCTTGGCCCGAGCATCTCGTCCCCTTCCTCACCACACCCCAGCAGGCAAGGCATGAGCATGGCTTGCTGGAGCCGCCGGTAAGTAGCAGCCGCTTTCCCAGCCCGAAGGGCATGAGGGTGCCGGCGCCCGGGCACACAGAACGATGGTCCGCTCGCGCGGGCCAGAAGGGGCATTGAGCCACGACTCTGTCGATTGCGAGCGCGTTGATGCAGCTGCAGGGCCGATCGACCGTGCCGACGATGGCGACTATGATTGGTGATGCAGGGAAGTCCCTGCCTCGCATGGCCTGGGCCTCTCGAAGCTCTTGTATTCCTCTGATGAGAGACTCAAGGGAGCTGGGTGGATGCACGCTAGAGTGTGCCCTCGGGTTGTGCTCGACCGCCACCCTCGCCTCACTGGTTAGGCCGGGAACCTCCCCAGTGGGAGCCCCCAGGCCTGACCCAAGGGGAGGAAGGAGTGGATCTTCCTATGCGATGGGAGGCATGACCCCGTCCCTGGGAACGGAGCCCGAAGTCCCAGGGCGGTCCATGGGTAGGAGCTGCTTCTTATTCTTGCGTGGGTCCTCGCGAGGTGGCTCGTCTTCTTCGTCGTCCGAGCATTCTGCCGCGGGGGTGCGGTACATGTGCTCATGTGTAGAGATGACATCCTTCTCGTTGTAGGCGATGGTGATTACGCCACCGCTCCCTGGCATCTTCAGGACGTTGTAACCATGGTGGCTCACTGCCATGAAGTTGGCGAGAGCCCAGTACCCAAGGATCGCGTTGTATGGCAGGTGGATGTGCGCGACATCGAAGACGGTGATCTCGGTGTGGTAGTTCTTGCGCTCGCCGAAAGTGACTGGCAGACGCACCTGCCCGATGGGCACGGTGGACCCTTCCACGACAACTGAGAAGGGCTTAGTCGACATGAGCTGTTCATATGACAGCTGGAGTGTCTCGGAGGTCTCGACCGAGAGGACGTTGAGCCCCGCTCCACTGTCGATAATGGTCTTGGTGACGAGGACGTTGCTGATGGTCGGGTGCACATCATGGGGAGCTTGCCAGCCATGAACGAGCACCTGAGTTGATCACTTGGGTCGAAGGTGTTGGTGGTCTGGGACCAGCTGAGGGGGCACATCGTTTCAAGCTTCAAGAGAGCGGCATTAACCTTGCGGGCGAACTGCTTGAAGGCGTGGTTTGAGGCCGGGGTCTAGGCGCCACCCAGGTGGGAGGCCATCGCCCTGACCTCCTAGAAGCCCCCAGCCCCATTATTCTTCCTGTCTTCATCCCTCCTTCTGGGTGGCGGAGGCAGTGGAGGCAGCCGAGCCTCTCGAGGGCAAGCCTCACGAGGCTGACCGCGTCGTTGACCCTCCTGAAGGTCGTCGCGCCAGTGGTCGTCCAGGGCCTGGTCGTGCCAGCGGTACTCTTGAGGCTGGCCGCACGAACGGTCTTCATGAGGATATTCATGCCACCCCTCACGCTGCTCCCGGTCATCCCGGCGGCCTCCACTGCGACCATCGCCACGCACAGGGCCTCTGTCTCCCCGTACCGGGCGCCTGCTAAAGTGCTCGACACGAACCAGTCGGAGCTCATGGCACTCGGAGGTATCATGGCTGCTGGTGCCGTGGAAGATGCACGTTGGACCCCTCCCGACGGACGCTGTCCCCCTCGGCCGTGCTTCACCTCAGGCTTGGTTGCGAGCACCGCCGGAGCCTTGTGCTTCGTCTCCTTGGCCTTGGTCTTCTTCTCTTCTGGTTCCGCCGCCTGAGGCCCGAGGAGCGACAGGCGACCTTCTTCAGCCATGGCCCACTTGTTTCTACGTTGAACATCTCTAGTGCACTGACCATTTGATCACTCATGGCGAGCTCCTCTTTCATCTTGAGGTCGGTGACTCCGTCGGAAAAGGCCGAGATGATGGCCTCATCCGACGCCTGGGGTATTTTGAGGCGCATGGCCGTGAAGCGCTGTATCAACTTGTGCAGGGTCTCCCCCTCCTACTGCTTGATGTGCCGCAACTCGTTCACAGTGGGAGAGCGATCACGGGTGCCTTGGAAGTTGGCGATGAAGCATTCGCGTAGATCAACATAGGAGGTGATGGACGCCCTTCGGAGGTTGAGGAGCCAAGAGAGCGCGCCACTCTTGAGCGCCATGGGGAACCAGCATGACCCGATACTCAGCGTGTAGAGTTGTAGGAACTCACCCGGGTCCAGGGTGTCGTCGTAGCGCGGGGGTAGGTAGGGCTTGAACTTGCAAGGCCACTCAGTTGGGTAGAGCTCACGGGCGATGGGAGGCACCCCGCCGGCCCGACGGGTGCAACGTGCGCGAGGGCGACCTGGTCCTGTTGCTCAATGGATTTGCTTCGAGCGGAACACGCTCGCAGCACGGCACTTGCAGAGTCGGGAGCGCACGCGCGTCTGCGCATGGCCGAGGAACCACCTGACAACTTGCTTCATCTCCTAGCCTCGCCCCGGCTCGCGAGGCCGGTCGCAGGGATGCGCTTCCTTCCTAGGCTCGTGGTGCACGCCACGCCACAGAGATGGGGATGGTGTGTCTTGCTGCTCGTCGTTCGCCAAGGACTGGTTGGGGTCGAAACCAGAAGGAGAACACTGCGGGATCATTGGTAGCGGCGACGAGCTCCTCGACGCGCTGGAGCCAGTCGTTGTGGCGGTCAGGGGCGGGCCGGTAGCGGAGCAGCTCAGTGGCCATGGCAAGGTGCACCGACCATGCGGTGTCTCCGGCGGGGCGAGCGAGGCCGACCCGTAAGCCCGGACGAGCGATGGAGTGGCGGTGTGGCCGTCGGGCTCCTCGGTAGCCGGCTGGGAGGAACCTTGCTGTTCTTGAACGTCGGGGCCCATGGAGGCATTCATCGTGGACGATGGTGACCAGCGCGTGCCGGCGGGACCACGGGCGCTGTCTGAGCAACACGGGTGGCCCGGCGCTCGGCGAGAGCCTGATGTTTGATGTGTATCCCTGGAAAATGCGCCAGAAATACTTCTGCTACTGCAACAAACGACCTTCCAACGGCGCCAGAAATAGGCACGTCGACGAGAGAATACCTGGCTTGATCTTTTTGCTGCGGCTAGGCCTTAAGGGACTTTCTATGCAAGTATGCAAAGGATTTCCCCCGTGTCCTTGGAGCCTTGCCTTGGTGTTCCCATGAAGCGGAAAGGGTAATGTAGCGTAGCAGTGGGAAGTATTTCCCTCAGTTTGAGAACAAAGGTATCGATCCAGTGGAGGAGTATCTCAAGATCTTTCACAAACACAAAACTTTCTCCCAACGCTACGAAGGGGTTGTCAATCCCTTATAGATTGTTTTCCAAGTGAGAACTGAAAGCAACAAAGTAATCCCTTATACATCTACTACTATTACTCCACACGTCGACCGCTATCCAGCATGCATCTAGTGTATTAAGTCCATAAGAACAGAGTAACGCCTTAAGCAAGCTGACATGATGTAGAGGGATAATATCAAACCAATGATAAAAACCCCATCTTTTTACCCTTGATGGCAACTACTTGATGTGTGCCTTGCTGCCCCTACTGTCACTGGGAAAGGTCACCACATGGTAGAACCCAAAACCAAGCACTTCTCCCATTGCAAGAATCATAGATCTAGTTGGCCAAACAAAACCCAAGACTCGGAGAGACTTACAAGGATATCAAATCATGCATATAAGAAATCAGCAAAGACTCAAATATATTTTATAGATAATCTGATCACAAATCAACAATTCATCGGATCTCGACAAACACATCGTCAACGAAGATTACATTCGATAGATCTCCATGTAGATCATGGAGAACTTTGTATTGAAGATCCAAGAGAGATAAGAATCCATCTAGCTACTAACTACGGACCCGTAGGTCTGAAGTGAACTACTCACGAGTCATTGGAGGGGCGATGATGATGATGAAGAAGCCCTCCAACTCCAAAGTCCCCTCCGGCAGGGTGCCGGGAAGGGTCTCCAGATGAGATCTCGCAGAAACGGAAGCTTGCGGCGGTGGAAAAGTATTTTCGAGGCTCCCCTAATTTTTTGCGGAATATTTGGGAATTTATAGGCCAAAGACCTAGGTCAGGGGGCGGCCAGGGAGGCCACAAGCTTGCCCACTGCTGCCTCCCCCTCGTGGCGTGGTGAGAGCTTGTGGGCTCCCTAGAGCCCACCTGGCTTGGCCCAAAGGCCCCCTGGTCTTCTTCCGTACGGGAAAAAATCATTTCGGGGTTTTTATTCCGTTTGGACTCCATTCCAAAATCAGATCTGAAAAGAGTCAAAAACACGGAAAAAACAGGAACTGGCACTTTGCACTGAATCAATAAGTTTATCCCAAAAAAGATATAAAAGGTACATAAAACAACCAAAGAAGACAAGATAACAGCGTGAAACCATCAATAATTGTAGATACGTTTGAGACGTATCAAGCATCCCCAAGCTTAACTCCTGCTCGTCCTTGAGTAGGGAAGTGATAAGAATGAATTTTTGATGCTTTCATGCTACCTAGCATAGGTGTCCTTTGTACTTCCTCTTATGTGACGTGAATATTTAGATCCATTAGATTCAAAACAATAGTTTTCTATTGACGTGGAGACAATAATAATTCAAGCAAACTAGCATAGTAATCATGAACTTTCAAAATAACAAGGCCAAAAGAAAGTTATCCCTACAAAAGCATATAGTCTGGCTATGCTCTATCATCATTGCACAACGAATTTAAATCATGCACAACCCCAGTATTGTCCAAGTAATTGTTTCACACCTTTACTTTCTCAAACATTTTCAACTCTCACGCAATACATGAGCGCGCGCCATGGTTATAGCACTATAGATGGTGTGGAATGTAGTGGAGGTTGCAAGACGAAAAAGGAGAAGATAGTCACATTAACTAGGCATATCAATGAGCTGTGAAGATGCTCAGCAATAGATATCAATGTGAATGAGTAGGGATTTCCATACAAATGATGCACTAGAGCTACGAGTATGTGAAAGCTCTTAAAGAAAACTAGTGGGCGTGCATCCAACTTGCTTGCTCACGAAGACCTAAGGCAATTTTGAGGAAGCCTATCATTGAATATACAAGCCAAGTTATATAATGAAAATTTCCCACTAGCTATATGGTGGTGACAAAACGAGAGACTCTCAATAATGAAGATCATGGTGCTTTAATAAGCACAAGTGTGGAAAAAGTGGTAGCATTGTCCCTTCTCTGTTTTTCTCTCATTTTTTTTATTTTGGTAGGCTCTTTGGCCTCTTTTTTATGGGCTTCTTGGGCCTCTTTTATTTCCTCACATGGGACAATGCTCCATTAATGATGATCATCACACTTTCAACTCAAAACTTAGAGCAACGATGACTCTATATGGAATGGCTTCGGTAGTGTACCGTGGCAATGATCTAGCATGGCATAGACATCAATGCAAACATCATGCAAAGTAGACGTGGTGGCACATGTCATGGTGGTAGTTGCATGACAATATATCTCGGAATGACTTTTAAAAACCCATAATAGGTAGGTATGGTGGCTGTTTTGAGGGAGGCTAATGGTGGGTTTTGTGCACTGGCGAAAGTGGCATGGCACTAAGAAGATAGTGATGGTGGAAGGTGAAAGTGTATCTAAACCATGGACTCAACATTAGTCATGAAGAACTCACATACTTGTTGCAAAAGTTTTATTAGTAATCGAAACAAAGCATTCAACACATACTCCTAGGGGAAGGGTTGGTAGGTAGAAACCATCGCGCTATCTCGACCGCCACGCAAAGGATGACAATCAATATACTAATCATGCTCAGATTTCATCACATAGCGGTTCACCATACGTGCATGCTTCGGGAATCACTCACTTCAACACAAGTATTTCTAGATTCACAACACCTTACTAGCATGACTTCAATATTACCATAACCACAACTCAAAACTAATTGAGATGAATCAAACTTCTCTAACTATTCAATGCATATGAAGGTGGAAGTTTTTCTATCCGTTTGGATAACTACCCCTTTTGAGACTACTTTCAAAGCATACATCAACTACCAAGCCACGCACCGCTGCGCTCTAAAAGATATAAGTGAAGCACATAGAGCAAAAGTATCTAGCTCAAAAGATATAAGTGAAGCACATGTGAGCTGAATTGTCTACCAAAAGATATAAGTGAAGCTCGACAAAATCACGGCGTGTGCATGTCTCTCTCTAGGTGTGCAGCAAGGATGATTGTGACACAACAAAAATAAAAGACTCCTACAATACAAGACGCTCCAAGCAAAAACACATAACATGTGGTGAATAAAAATATAGCCCCGAGTAACGTTACCGATGGATCGAAGACGAGAGAGGGGATGCCTTCCCGGGGCATCCCCAAGCTTAGGCTTTTATGGCATCCTTGAATATCTTGGGGTGCCTTGGGAATCCCCAAGCTTGAGATCTTGCCACTCTTTATCTCTTTGTCCATAAGAACTTCACCCAAAACTTGAAAACTTCACAACACGAGACTTAAACAGAAACTCGTGATAACATTAGTACAAGAAAGCAAACCACCACTTCCTTAAGTACTGTAGCAAACCTAAATTATACTTGTGCTGATGTTGGGTTACTGTACTTTCAATCTTCCATGGCTAATACCCCCCGATACTATCCATAGTTTCATCAAAATAAGCAACGAACACAACAAAAACATAATCTGTTAACAGCAGACCAGTCTGTAGCAATATGTATATTTCGTATACCTCTGGTACTTGAAAAATTATGAAACATTACGACAGTCTGAAGAATTTGCGTAGTAATCATCACCAAAAAGAATCAACTCAAAAGCTCTTAAAGAAAAAAAAGAAAATTCTTTTCGTGAGCAGAAAGTTTCTGTCTTTTCCAGCATGACCAAACGATCATCCCCAAGACTAATCATAACGGTTTTGCTTGGCACAAATGCAAAAAGAAACACAAAAAACACAATCATAACAGAATTATGAAAGTGTGGAAAACACAAAACAGAAAGAAAAAGGATAGATTCGTTGGGTTGCCTCCCAACAAGCACTTTTGTTTAACGCCCTTAGCTAGGCATTCAATGATGCTCTCACAAAAGACAAGAATTGAAGCACATCGAGAGCATCCTAAAGCATGTGAAAATCACATCTAAGTCTAACATACTTCCTATGCATAGGCATTTTATAGGAAAACATCAACACAACCAATAGTTGCCATACGCAAGGAAGAAGAAAGAGACAAGAGCAATCCCAACATCACGAGAGGTGATTTGGTAACATGAAAGTTTCTACCAAAATATTTTCCTCTCTCATAGAAATTACATGTGGGATCATATTCACATTCGAAAATATAGCTATCCCATGCATGCAATATTCTTTTCATGATCCACATGCATGCAAAGTTGACGCTCTTCAAAAATAGTGGGATTATCATCAAATAAAGTCATGACTTCTCCAGTCCCACTGTCAGTATTGTTGCAAATATCATATTCATCATGAGGTTTGAACAAATTTTCAAGATCATAAGAAAGATCATCACCCCAATCATGATTATTGCAACAAGTAGTGGACAAAGCAAAACTAGCATCCCCAAGCTTAGGGTTTTGCATAATTTTAGCATGATTATCACTAATAGAATTTATAGTGAAACCATTACAGTCTTGCTTTTCATCCAAGGAGCCCTCGTGAATCACTTCATAAATTTCTTCCCCACAATTTTCAGATTCACGCATCTTACGCAAAACTCCAAAGAAATAATCAATTGCCCTCAACTCACTAGGAATTTGTTCCGCACGAGTGGGTCTCTTAAAGAGACTAGCAAGTGGATGAGGATCCATATCACTAGATTTTCAGCAAGCGAAGATGCAAGCATATTGAGGGCACATGGCACACAAGCGAATAGAAAGCAAGCGAGAAAAAAGGGCGAATGAAAAATGCAAAAGAAAACGGCGAAGGAGAAAGGCAAATGAAAACGACAAATGTGTAGTGGGGGA
The DNA here is from genome assembly GCF_904849725.1 of Hordeum vulgare subsp. vulgare. Lineage (NCBI taxonomy): Eukaryota > Viridiplantae > Streptophyta > Magnoliopsida > Poales > Poaceae > Hordeum > Hordeum vulgare. Next base: position 343,974,530 of record NC_058524.1, on the reverse strand, counting down.
GAGGAAAACGAGAGGCAACTGGCAACAAAAGTAAATGCAAGAGAAGAGTTTGTGAGAAATACTTCTGATGTTTGTTGTGTATCCCTCGCAAATGCGCCAGAAATACTTTTGCTACTGCAACAAAAGACCTTCCAACGGCTCTAGAAATAGGAACGTCGACGGGAGAATACTTGGCTTGATCTTTTTGCTGTGGCTATGCCTTAAGGGACTTTCTAGGCAAGTATGCAAAGGATTTCCCCCGTGGCCTTGGAGCCTTGCGTTGGTGTTCCCTTGAAGCGGAAAGGGTGATGTAGCGTCGCGGTGGGAAGTATTTCCATCAGTTTGAGAACGAAGGTATCGATCCAGTGGAGGAGTATCTCAAGATCTTGCACAAACACAAAACTTGCTCCCAACGCTATGAAGGGGTTGTCAATCCCTTATAGATTGTTTGCCAAGTGAGAAATGAAAGCAACAAAGTAACAAAGCGAAGTAAAAGCGGAGGTGTAAACGATGGATGTGAATAGACCCGGGGGCCGTAGTGTTTACTAGTGGCTTCTCTCATGAAAGCAAGTACACGGTGGGTGAACAAATTACTGTCGAGCAATTGATTGAACCACGCAAAGTCGTGACGATATCTATGCAATGGTTGTTTCTATAGGCATCACGTCCGAAACAAGTAGACCGATACTTACTGCATCTACTACTATTACTCCACACGTCGACCGCTATCCAGCATGCATCTAGTGTATTAAGTCCATAAGAACAGAGTAACGCCTTAAGCAAGATGACATGATGTAGAGGGATAATCTCAAACCAATGATATAAACCCCATCTTTTTACCCTTGATGGCAACTACTTGATGTGTGCCTTGCTGCCCCTACTGTCACTGGGAAAGGTCACCACATGGTAGAACCCAAAACCAAGCACTTCTCCCATTGCAAGAATCATAGATCTAGTTGGCCAAACAAAACCCAAGACTCGGAGAGACTTACAAGGATATCAAATCATGCATATAAGAAATCAGCAAAGACTCAAATATATATCATAGATAATCTGATCACAAATCCACAATTCATCGGATCTCGACAAACACACTGCCAAAGAAGATTACATCGGATAGATCTCCATGAAGATCATGGAGAACTTTGTATTGAAGATCCAAGAGAGAGAAGAAGCCATCTAGCTACTAACTACGGACCTGTAGGTCTGAAGTGAACTACTCACGAGTCATTGGAGGGGCAATGATGATGATGAAGAAGCCCTCCAACTCCAATGTCCCCTCCGGCAGGGTGCCGGGAAGGGTCTCCAAATGAGATCTCGCGGAAACGGAAGCTTGCGGCGGCGGAAAAGTATTTTCGAGGCTCCCCTGATTTTTTGCAGAATATTTGGGAATTTATAGGCAAAAGACCTAGGTCAGGGGGCGGCCAGGGAGGCCACAAGCTTGCCCACTGCCGCCTCCCCCCTGGTGGCATGGTGGGAGCTTGTGGGCTCCCTGGATCCCACCTTGCTTGGCCCAAAGGCCCCCTGGTCTTCTTCCATTAGGCAAAAAGTCATTTCGGGGCTTTTATTCCGTTTGGACTCCGTTCCAAAACCAGATCTAAAAAGAGTCAAAAACACGGAAAAAACAGGAACTGGCACTTGGCACTGAATCAATAAGTTAGTGTGAAAAAATATATAAAAGGTACATAAAACAACCAAAGAAGACAAGATAACAACGTTAAACCATAAAAAATTATAGATACGTTTGGGACGTATCGGAGCCCGACGAGCGTTAGCCATTGGAGCGACGAAGCTTGGTGAAGGCGGAGCTTGGAGAAAACCTTGACACGCCCCCTACCCGGCGCGCCAAATGTCGGATCTCGAGCTCTGCAAAAATTCTAAAGATTCGAACTCACGGGCGTGTACGACGATCTTTCGCAGGCTCGCCTAACTTAACTCACTACCCGCTGGGGATGGCAGAGAACTCACTCGATGGTGAGGAAGAAAGAGAACACGGTAGTTTACCCAAGTTTGGGACGCTGAGAAGCGTAATACCCTACTCCTGCTTTCCTAGATTGCCTCTCGTGGAGGGTTGTGGATGAACTATTACAATGTTCGAGGGCCTCCGGAGGCTGGGTGGCCTTTGTGTGGTGCCAGCGGGCAAATACGAATGGATCTATCCTTCTATGAAGTAACCTACTCTCTATATATATAGTGTTTGCCCCGGTCCTCTTCCCTTATCGTTTTGGTGGGAAGGGATCCCCGAACGGACAATTTTGATGGGGAACAGGGGAACATGCAAAGGCCCCCTGAGGCCCCCTGAGGCTCCCTGCTCGCCTCTCCTTCCTCCGCGTCATCCTTAACTCCTGAGGCCGGGTCTCGCCTCGGAATATCTGGCTCTCTGGAGGGGTCCTGATGAGGCCCCCTGCGGGTCTTGATGTTGTTCCTCTTCGCGAGGCTTGTTCCCTCGCGATGACCTTGTCTTGAGTGATGTTGTGCCCGATTGCGCTTGCTTGATGATGTGGGCCAGCCATGGGCCACAGGCATGCAGGTCTGGGTACCCCCATTCCCAGAACACCGACAGAGCTCGTACAAGAGGGACTTGTACTCGGCCTCATTGTTGGATGAAGCAAAGTGAATTTGGAGAACGTAGCTCAATCGGTCTCCCGTGGGGGAAACGAAAACCGCCACAGCCCCCGAGCCACAGAGCATCTTGGATCCATCGAAGGACATAGTCCAATGCTCGGGGACGACTGGAGCAGGCTGCTCTTGCTCTACCCACTCGGCAAGGAAATCTGCCAGGGCCTGAAACTTGATTGCTTTCTTGGCTTCAAACTTGATCTGCAGCAGTAGAAGTTCAATCGCCCATTTGGCCACTCGGCTAGTCGCGTCCCGATTGTGCAGCATTCCCGCTAAGGGAGCGTCGCTGATGATAGTGACCGTGTGGTCTTGGAAATAGTGGACCACCTTCTTCACGGTCAGGTAGATACCATAGACCAGCTTCTGATAGTGTGGATACCTTTGTTTTGAAGGGGTCAACACTTCGGAAATGTAGTAGGTTGGTCTTTCCACCTTGTAAGCTTTGCCCGATTCTTCCCGCTCCACAGTGCGTATGGTGCTAATAACTTAGCTAGTGGCAGCGATGTACATGAGAAAGGACTCCTGACTGCTCAGAGTAGCTAACAACAGCTGGTGGAAAACATGGCCTTGAGTTGGTCGAATGCGACTTGCACCTCATCGGTCCACTCGAACCTGTCAGATCTCTTCATCAGTCGGTAGAGAGGTAGGGCCTTCTCACTGATTCGCAGGATGAAACGACTGAGGGCCACGAGGCAGCCCGTAAGCCTTTGCACATCGTGGATGCACTCCGGCCGTCTCATCTGGACGATGGCTCCGATCTTGTCGGCGTTAGCATCGATCCCTCGCTCGAAACGAGAAAACCGAGAAGCTTACCAGCAAGTACACCGAAGGTGCACTTGGCCTGGTTGAGCTTGATTCCGAATTGTCGAATGTTTGCATAGGTTTCGGTGAGGTCGGTCAAGAGGTCAGAACCTTTCCCGTACTTGACCATGATGTCGTCCATGTACGCTTCGAAATTTCGACTGATTTGTTTCTGCAAACATTTTTGAATCATACACTAGAATGTACATCCAGCGATTTTGAGACCGAGTGGCATCGTGATGTAACAAAAACACTAGAATGGGGTGATCAAGGCTGTCTTTATTTCATCCGGTCCATACATAAGGAACTCATGGTACCCGGAGTACGCATCCAGGAACGACATGCGTTCACATCACGCAATATAATCCTCGATTTGATCTATGTGAGGCAAAGGGAAGTGATCCTTCGGGCAGGCCCGATTGAGGTGCTTGAAGTCAATACACATTTGGAGTTTATTGTTCTTCTTGGGCACGAGGACAAAGTTCGCCAACTACTCGGAGTGGAAGATCTCGTGGATGAACTCGGCAGCTAGGAGCCGAGCGATCTCCTCACCAATTGCCTTACGCTTCTCCATGGAGGAGTGGTGCAGGTGTTCCTCGACGGGCTTGATCTTCGGGTCCACTCGGAGGCGATGCTCAACCAGCTCCATGGGGATCCCCGGCATGTCAGACGGCTTCCATGCGAAGATGTCCCGGCTTTTGGAGGAATTGGATGAGCTCGGCTTCCTATTTGTCTCTGAGTGAGGTGGAGATGTTGGTCACGGCGGCACTCGGATCGGTAGGGGGATCTGAACCGGCTTCGTCTCATCGGCCGACTGAAAGGCGGATGGTGTGGCTGTCCGCTTCGACTTGAGAAGACGTGCAGTGTCCACTGCCTTCTTGTACCCATCCACCTCGGCTGCAAGGACCTGCTCGTTGGCGATCCTAGAGCCTTGCTGGAGGCACGCTTCGGCAACCTTCCAATTGGCAGTCACCGTGATCACGCCCTTCGGACCTGGCATCTTAAGTTTAAGATACACGTAACATGGGCGTGCCATGAAACGTGCATAGGCGGGCCTACCCAGGATGGCGTGATAGACGCTGTGAAAGTCGATCACCTCGAAGGTCAACCTCTCTTTGCGAAAAAAAATCTCGATGCTGAATACAACGCTCAGAGTGATCTGACCGAGTGACTCGGCTTTCTTCCTGGGGATGACCCCGTGGAACTACATGTTTCTCTTGCTCAGCCGAGAAAACGGGATTCCATGGCCTTGAGAGTGTCCACGTAGATGATGTTGAGTCCGCTGCCTCCGTCGATGAGGACTTTCCACAGTTGGAACCCGTTGACTGCAGGGTCGACCACCAGTGCCTGCCTCCCGGGGGTGGCTATGCTGGCCAGGTGGTCTGACTGATCGAAGGTGATAGGCATTTTTGCCGATTCGGGGTACTTTGTGACAGATGGAGCTGCCATGTTCACCTCTCCATTGATAACTTTCAATTGGCTCTTGCTCTCCACGTCGACGAAGATCATGAGGGTCGCCTGAATGTTAGGATACCCGGAGGCATCCCCAGGGTCGTCCTCATCCTCCTTGTCTCCACAGGCCTTTTCGCCCATCTCCGTCCGGAGAAATCGACATTCGCGAGCCATGTGCTTGGCGGGGATAGTTTCTCCCTCCTTGTCTTTGCGCGAATGGATTCGACACGGCTCGTCTAGCAGATTGCTCTTCGACTCGGCTTTCTTCTTGCCAGCCCAATCCTTCTTCTTGGTTTTGCTTTGGCCCTGTGCTGGGATAGCAAGCTACTTCGGCCTTACCTGATGGGTCACCTTTTTTGCTTTTGCTTCTTTCCAGCATTTCCAGACTAAGGGGCTTCGCTGGCTCGGCCTGTCGGCGTTCTTCGAATGGGGATACGGAGACCTGCCTGCGTGCGGCCCAGGGTTGGCCCACTTCATCAAGCAAATCGACGGGCCCGACACCACCCAAGACAAGGCCCTCGTGAGGGACCAAGCCTCGCGAGGAGGAACAACAATAACATCTGTAGAGGGCCTCCTTAAGACCCCTCCAGAGCGGCGGATATTTCGAGGCGAGGCCCGACCTCAGGAGTCAAGGATGAGGCAGATGAAGGACATGCGAGCAGCGGACAACAGGGCGGCACAGTTTCCCCTTTAGTGGAAAGGGGGCATGTTCGTACCGGGGTTCCAAGGGTATCTCCCAAAGTTTACATTCTGGTGCAACAAGGCCGTCGTCGCCCGCCAGTAGGGCGGACGTCACCCCTGGGCCCGTCCGTGCAGTGTTGGCACCCACTTTGCAGGCGAAGACCACCTTCGGGCAGGGGAGCATGTTCCCTCGCCCCCCTTCAAAATTGGCCGTTGTGGGATCCCTTCCTGCAAAAACCGATAAGGGAAGAGGACCGGGGCCGCCACTATATATAGAGGATAGATTGCTCCGTAGAGGGGGAGATCCATTCATTCACCGAACGACGCCATGCAAAGGCCATCGAGCGTCGAGAGGCCCTCAAACACTATACTAGTTCATACACCAACCTCCATAAGAGGCAATCCACCAAAGCAGGAGTAGGGTATTATGCTTCCCAGCGGCCCGAACATGGGTAAACTGCCGTGTTCCGTGTCTTCCTCTCCATCGAGTTAGTTCTGTGCCATGTCCATCGAGTAGCGAGCTAGGTGAGGTGAGTCCGAGAGAGATCTTCGTACACGCCCCTGCATTCAAATCTTAGGGTTTTGCGGAGCCCGAAATCCAACACGACCCTGTCCACCGTGAAGGCAGTCTTCTTCCTCACCATTCCCGTATCGATTGGCGATCTCTATGGCACTACCGAGAGACAGGTCTCCTGATCAGCTGAACATGAGGATGAGCTCTCGATACCGAGTGACCGCTTTGAAAGTGCACACGGCCTGGTGCTTGGTGACGTTCTCAACGGTGTTGTGGAGAGTGGTCCACCACTGAATGTACTCCCGGAGAGTCTCGTTGGTCTTCTGGACACAGTGTTGCAACTCTATCAGTCCGCCTAGGCATTTGTACAAGCCCTCGAATGTCTTGACAAATACTCGGATGAGATCGCCCTAGCTGGGGATGCTGTTGGGGGCCAGCTGGTTGAGCCACGCCCTCGCGGACCCCTCCGACATGAGGGGCATGTCTTCATCGCGATGTAGTCTTCGCCGCCGCCGATCTGGACGGCCACTCGGTAGTCTTCCAGACAGGTATCTGACTTCGACTCGCCATTAAATTTGCCAATCCCCATGGCCAACCGATAGTTGGAGGGAATTTAGGCCTCTCGGATGTGTCGACCGAAGCACTCGAGGCCGTACACTCCCCGGCCTGCTTCCGATCGATCGATCACCTACTGCATGATGATGGATCGAGTGTTGAACTCGGGGGCCTAGTAATCGCTGCCCTCGTGACCCCGCCACCTATTGGGGCTTGTCCTGCAGTTGTGAGGACGATGACTGAGTGAGCCACTCCCTAGAGGGGGTGACCTGCTTCGGTCCCGATGACCTTGCCTTCAGTCTCCCTGCGGGCCTCTCGGAAGAGGATGAGACCTTTGGTGTCGCCTGTCCACGTGCGATCTATGGGCCGACTACACGGTGTCCGCCTGGACGGACTTGCTGTTAATGCGGTGTTGCGACTGCAACACTGCAGAATTATGCTGTAGGGCTGTCTTTAGCAGAGATTGGCTCTGCTGAATGCCTTCCCCGGTCGCGGTATCACTCGGCTGAATGGCATCAGCGATCCCATTGGTGGAGGCCAGGTTCAGCAGAGGAGTCCGCATTACCTCGATGTGCCATGGGCGTTCGTTCGGAAACATCTACCTGCGACTAGAGCTCGGCTGTTCTCTCGCAGCCCGAGCATCAAGTGAATGCTGGAGCCGCTCGAGGCGCCGACGCTTGTCCAGGTTGTCCATTCACGCATTCTCCAGCGTGATCTCCTCCGAGGTATTCCCGGTGATGTGGGTGCGAAAGACTTGGTCGCTCCTCCGATATAGTTCTTCACGTTGCTGCTCAGTGAGTGGTCATGGCATGTGGTGGTGGCCATCGCCGCGACGACGCTCCCTGCCGTCACGCTTGAGAGATTTCTCCGCGGCGTGGTCAGGGTTGCTTCCCATGTTGGTGTCGGCCATCAGGATCTCGGCTGCATCCCTGCTGCTGCCGTAGTCGGAGTCACCGAATGACCCCTCGCTGGACGAAGGGAAGAGGCTGATGGTGGGCTCATCAGAGTTGAGCATGGCCATCTGTCCGGAGATGGCCTGGTTGGCCATAGCGTACTTGATCCATCACTGCACCCGTGAGCGTCGAGAGCGCTTGCGACTGAGGACACCGAGTCGTGGTGATGCCGAATCTTAAGGCACCGATGGCTGCTGGATCACGACTCCGTGCGCTACTGCGCTAAAATGCGACGCACCTCCGCAGTGGGGGCGTCAGTGTACAGTGGAACATCCATCAACCACGCCGAATCGTCGACGAAGAAGCTGAGGGAACATAAGAGGATCTCTCCGCCGAGTGTCATCATGCTGACGAAAGTGTGAAAAAAATCTCCAATTGTGCTGGATTTGCTAGAAGCGCATCCCCATGGTGGGCGCCAGCTATCGTGGGAATGATCCTGACAATAGTACTAGGGGCACAAACTAAGGGGCGAAGTCTAGCTAGGCGCAGTGGATGCACTCGGATTTACGAGTTCAGGCCACACTCAGAAGTGATAATAGCCCTATGCCTCAAGCCTTGAGGCTGGTGTTTGCTTATGGGGGAGTAAAAGATTAGAAGTGTTGAACCCTTGAGCCGGTGCCCGGGAGTGGCTTATATAGTGGCTGCCACGACCAGCCGAGCACCATTACAAGGCAATAAATGGTAATAAAGACGGAAGTTATTAGAAACGGCAGCTTTAACTCTTGGCGTTACTTGTAACGTGAATCTTCACTGCACTTTATGTGGTGTATTAAGTCCTTAGCCGTTGCCACCTCCTCAGTGCCTTCAAATTGCTGTAGTCCGAGTGGTATGACGCATCCGACTGGCACAAAAGGGGCTCGAGTGACTCCTCGCAGAACCAGTGGCGGTTGCTGAACCGAGTGAGGTCGACACTGTCTTGGCGACTTTAAGGACATTGATGTCCACAGGGGGTCATATATAGTCCCAGAGAAACAGGTCCATAGGCCCACCCCTAATATATAACCTCATCACCCCTGTACAAGTACAAGAACGGGGAAGACCTTGTCCGGATAATGCCTTGCTTCGATCAATGGGGGCTGCTTCTGGGGGCACGAGGGGCCTCTGGATGCACCTGTCCTGGTGGCTTCTAAACTCACAGCCTTGATAGGCCTGGAGCCTCCAATTGGGGCGGTGGGGGTAGCGGGCCCCCGTCCTGGGCCCTATATAAGGGTGGTACCGAGGTGCTGCCGAGGGTGTTGAAGAGGAGGAGATGGGCCGCCAGAGATGAGTGAGTGTCGACCCTTTGTTTTCCATGCTTCTATGCTTCAGGAGTGGTTGATCCCTTCTTTCGTGCAGGCTTCCGATGAGCAAAAGGACCAGCAAGCCCCCTCGCCCGACATGTTGCCTCCCGCTGTCAGCCAGGGGATGGAGGAAGTGGTCTAGACGCGTCGGACCACCATGCGAGCGATGTGACTCCACCCTCTCCTGTTGAGGACGCGGGGTGAACGGCGACGAATGCCCAACACCTCCCGCTGGAAGCTCTGCAGGAGAAGATGTGCTGAAGGGCTGTAGGATCGAAAGTATGTCTAGAGGGGGTATTTAGACTACTTCACAAGATTTTTTTTGCCTTTTCCCACTTTTTGTTGAGAGACAATTTTTGCACGTATGGCAAGTCAAGTACGCCCTACAGATGCAGTTCTAAGAGTGTAGCAGCGGAATGTAAAACATGCAAGTGTAAAGTAAAGGAGTAAGGTAGGGAGATCAAATGCATGAGGTTGACACAACGATTTTTGGCACGGTTCCGATAGTTGGGACTACCGTACGTCCATGTTAGTGGAGACTTCAACCCATAGAGGGTAATGGGTGCGAGAGCGCACGAAGGGCTCCACCCACAAGGGGTCCACGAAGAAGCGGCCATGTCTATTCCATCACGGCTTCCGCCCACGACGGAGTAGTCTTACTCACGGTAAATCTTCACGAAGTAGGCGATCTCCTTGCCCTGAAAAACATCTTGGTTCAACTCCACAACACGAAGTAGGAGGCTCCCAAGAAACACGTAACCAATCTAGGAGGCACCACCCTCTAAAATGTAATAGATGTGGTAGATCAATGAACTCCTTGGTCTTGTTCTTCTAAAGATAGTCTCCTCAACAAAAAATCACTCTCTCATAGAATAGGCATAGGTAGGAGAGATTGATTTGGTGGAAAGCAGTTTGGGGAGGCTAAAGATCAAGTTTGAAATGATTGTATTGGAATATCTTGGTCTCAACACATGAGTAGGTGGTTCTCTCTCAGAAAATGGATCTGGCAATGAAGTGTCTGTTCTAAGTGCTTCTCCCACAAATTAGAGGTGGGTGAAGGGGGTATATATAGGCAGCACTCAAAATCCAACCGTTACACCTAAAGTGACAAACTCGGTGACACCGAAGTCATAAAGTCAGTGGTACCGACATGCACAAAAGGGAGTAACTTTTGAATCTCGGTGGGACCGACATACACAACTTGGTGGCACCAAAAAGGTGGCTATTGGTCAGATGACCAAAATCGGTGGCACCTATACTCAAACTCGGAAATTCCGATTTTGTGCACGGACGCAACAGAAAGTTGGTCACCCTGAACTCAGTAGCACTAATATGGATTTAGTTGAACCGATTTGGTGGGAATGGCTAGTGTTTTTGTCAGAGGTCAAACTCGGTGGGTCCAAAATATGAAAGTTTGTTACACCGAATTTGAGCATACGGAATTTGACAAAATGGTTATGTGGGAAAAATGACTGAGTATTTTGGTGGCTAACTTTGAGCACTTGAGCAACTAGTTCATTTTACTACCACATGGCCTTTTAATAGTATTGGATTTCCTATAGTCTCAAAAGTGATTTCTTGCAAATATAGAATGAAGAGTCTTCTAGCTTGAAGCTTCAACCAATATTATTCCTTTCTTGCATCAAAGGGCATCTCCACATAAGCCTTTAGCCAAAGCATCTTTTGAACCTTTCTGAAATATACTTGGAAAAACATATTAGTCCAATGATGCATATGTTGTGATCAATTATCAAAAACACCCTAGGGAGCAATTGTGCTTTCGATCTTCCCCTTTTGGTAATTGATGATAACATATAGATCAAAGCTTCGACAAAAGATATAAACAATGATTAGTATCGATGCTTTGAGAAGTATGTGAAAAGCAAGAGCTCCCCTAAATTTGTGCATTATTGAAGATTTGCATTTGAATGCAAATGCATAATCGATTAGGATCATGGGTTACTCTTCCATGTCACATACATCTTGGTGGTGCGCATACAAGATAAGAATGAATAGTAATGCACATGACACCAACAAGATAAGTGAAACATCATCACATAGATAGCTAAAAGGATAATAACGTAGCATCAACCAAGCAAAGTGTATGATTAAACAGAGATAACAGGATAAAGTTATCCAAAAGACCAAAGTTTTCAAACCAAATGAGAGCAAATAAATTCAAATGCTCTCTCGCTCTCTCGAAGTCTATGATCTATACATTTCTCCCGCTTTGCCAACAACTTACCAAAAAGTTCAAAACATATAGAACTACTCGTCTCTCTGGGAAGCTGATGACAGAGTCGATAGAAGAGCGTCCACAAAGACATCTATTGAGTGTCTTGGAGCTGGAGGAGTTGATATTGGAGGTGCTTGAGCTGGAGCTGGTGCTGAAGGTGCAGATGCTTGAGCTGATGAAGTGTGTCTTGTCTCCTGAGCAGGTACAGTAGCTGATCTAGGATGTGTGCTGAGTTGTGTGGTAGTGGGAGGAGGTGACTCTTTATCATCATCATCATCATCATCATCATCGTCTGAGTGTGGTATCTTCATTGAGTCAACTTCATGCTGAAGCTGTTTGACTATAGTGGTCAACTCCATTACCTTCACATCCATGTCATGAAACTTTGTTTCCATGACTCTCTCAAGGCTTTTCTGATTTTGCAGCATCTCCTGGATATTCTGCTACGTACCTTCGACAGAGCTAACTAGAAATGCCATTTGTTCAGCTTGAGTTGTGAGCTGTGGAACTAATGGTGGCTCATTTCTAGCAGCCGCAAGTTCTACTGCATCTGCTGCCATTCTTGCTGCAGGTGAGCTGAGATCATTTTCATCCATCACCACTACATTGTCTTCAAATTTTGGATGAATGGGTAGATGGGGACGATCAAGTAAATATGCATGCTTTCCTAGCTTGGCATTGATAAGCATACGAATGTATGGGGCATATCCACAAGATCTTTTCTGATCAGTAGTAGTCCTTCGGATAGTCTTTACAATCAGGTCCATCACTCTGAATCTAGTGCGCGAGTCCAAATGGTGCAGCAGATTGATGGAGTGTCCTCAAATCATCCTATCATCACCTAATTTTGGCATCAAGGTGTGTCTGAGAATGGTGTTAGTTGTGGGTATCCCTGCTTGCAAGAAGTATACCTAGCCCATCTTGTGACTTGCCAAATACTTGTGAGGAATTGGCTTGTACATGTTGGCCATGGTGTTGTGGCTCATCTTTGCTTCAGAATACACATCAACATCACTCTCTTTCTTCTTGGGGGCATCAATGATAGTGGCCCACTCATAAACCATAGACTCATACTTATGACCATCAGTCATCCAAACAATAGAACCATCTACATAGAAATGAATGGTTGATTAAAATTGCATGATCAGCTCATCATTCCGTGGGGTAATCTCTTTTCCAACAAAATCTGTAATCTCCACTAACACAAAGTTTTCTTGTACATGAGGAAAGACATTTTCATTTGCTTTGATGTAAGCCCAGTCAACATGTCTCATATCACCCATGGGTAGACTCTTGTCATACAAGACAGTCTCATTGAAATGTTGTTGTTCCTTGGTGTAAAACCTTGGATCAACAACAGTCTTCTCCTTATGGCATATGGATCTGCAGCTCTCCATTTCCTCAAACCTAAATCTTTCCTATTCCTCATATCTTCAGCTACTTGGTGAGAAGCATTGTGCATTGGAAGATTTGGTCGGAGCTTCCGGAGAATAGGTGCATTCTCATCTTCTTCCTGTGCAACAAAGGTACTGGACGTAGGGCCTTTCTTCTTGGCAGCTGCAGGAATATCCTTTGTAGTCTTTGTGTGAGCTAGAACCTTTTAAGCCTTGGATGAAGGCTTAAGAGCAGATTTCTTGAGCATGGCATCATCCATGAGCTTCTTCTTCTTAGGAGGAGCTCACATCTCATCTTCTCCAGCAACATCTTCACGGTCCTCATACATAGAAGTCTATCTGCCAACAACATGAGCTATCCTCTTTCTGAGTCTCTTCACACCAGCCTTCTTGGCAGGTTTATCTGTGGAGAGTGACATGCTCTGCCTTGCAGACTCAGGAGCTCTAAGATCAGCACGTCTTGCGTACTCTTTCCTGACAGTCTTCTTATTAGCCTTTGGAGGAGCTGAAGTTTCAACTCGCACAAAGTCTGAGTCTTCTTCATCTTAGTCCAGTTTCTTCCTCTGCATAGTAGCTTCCTTGGGCAAGCCATGGCAGTTGTAAGATCCAGGTTCAGAGTGAGTCTTCTCAGGACTAGTGCCTGAGTCCATCTCAACACTGTTCTCTCTAAAATCATTCTGGCTATCTTTAGATCCATACATCTTGGCACACAATCAACAACTCAGGAGGAAACCAGCAATCCTGTGATGTAGATATAGGAAAGGCACAAGGGTTGAGCATCACAAAACATAGAAGGATTTTTCCAAATTTGAATTCAGAAACTTAGGGAATGATATTTTGCAGAATGTAAATCGGTGGCACCCAGTTGGCAATTTTAGAGTGACCGAGAAGGCTTAGTCGCATAACAGAAACTTGGCAATCTATTTCGGTGGGACGGAAAAGAGCTGCTCGGTCTCGCTGAGTTGCTTCTCACGAACCCTAAAAGGGAAATCGGTGAAACCAATTCTACAAACTTGGTCTAACCGAGTTGCATGTTGCGGCAGATCATATCCAAAATTTCATCTTTCTCTATGCTACGAGATACTCTGGTGGAAGGGAAGGGTTTGCACATGGTGGCTTGTAGATAAATTTTCCCAATGCACATGAGTTAGATAGAGGAACACAGAAGGAGATCAAATCCGTACCCTAGCTTGGTGGCAGTCTGATTAAGACGGCGACAACTGTGAGCATTCCGCCGACGGCGGCCATTCCCAATGGCGGAGGCGCTCGGGGAGGCAAAGGCCATGACCAGGGGTCCTCGGGGCAGCTTAGGGTTTTGAGGAGAAAGTTTTTGACGATCCGAATTCAAAGACACGTCCGCTGGAATATATACCCATTCGTCGTCGGTGTCACTGAGATTACGAATCGCTATCATGGGTTCCTCTACTGTCAACTGACACGAAAACTCGGTGTGACCGAGTTTGTGATTTCGGTGGTACCGAGATTGAAAACTAGATCAACTTTGGAAGTTCGGTGTATCCGAGTTTGTGGGGTTGGTCTCACCGACATTTTCAAATAGGCTTTGCAAGGCAGCCTTTGACGATACATAACCCTGAGTGCACCTTCACACATAGGGATCGACAAGTGCTTGTTCATGTTTTGTGATGAAGCATGAATAGAACTTGAGATGAGATAGCATAGATAGCTAGAGAAGGGTCCTAGGCATTCTTGTCCATCCAATTGGCAAAAGATAAATTAAGATCCAAATAAGAACAATTGGATGTCCTCCAATGAGTAAACACATGCAGACAAAGTCGCCGATATATGAGTAAACACATGCAGACAAAATATGGTGAACATGCACAAACATCCTAGCATCTATCAAGCACTTGGGCGATGACAAAGTCACCTATATATGAGTATGTTGACTTAGGATTCTATTAAGAATGCTTGATCATAGGTCATGCTCATAGTTAAGCACAAGTGGGGTTACCACTTTTACATAAGCATTAGTGTGTTCATATCCTTAGGAGATGCTTATACTCAAGATTTCCAGTAAATCCCCCTTGATATGACACCCCCCTAAGAGGGATAAAATAACCTTGGGTTTTGTCGTAGAAGACTTCAAGTAGGTGAAGTAGTGGTGGATGCTCAACGTTGATGAAGATCATCTTGAGTTGGGAGCAATCCTTGTTGTTTCGTACTCTTCTCACCAACATGGGTTAGTCCTAGAGCAAAAGGAATATATGCAAGAATATATATGCACATGGAGTGAAACACACATGGGATGTTGTCCAAAGTTGCATGAATTACCTTGTTCCTTGCTTATCTTTGAGGGAATGTGTGACTCTTTGAGCTAATGCACATGGTTGAGGTTGATTGCATATAGCTGTTGCCAAAATGAATAAGAGTGAATTTCATTGGCGGAGTCACCCCTCAAGAACTTTCTAGTTCTTCCTCTTGGGGATCCACATCAAGTTGATGGGAATCCTTGGAGTTGTGGTAGCACTAGATGAGGTAGTGCTAGTAGTGTGCTTGGGAATCCACTTGACCTTGACTTGGGGTTCTTCTTCAAATAAGTCAATGTCATATTTAAGCTTTCCCTTGCCCTTGTGGTCTTGTGGTAGAAGGCCATTTTGTGAGCTTGTTCCTTCAAGAGGAGTAGGATCATACTTATCCTCTTGGGGAACAAACTTAGGAATGGGATATGGACCTTCTTCCCAATCATCTCCGTTGATGTTGAAGTAACCAACACCTTGTTTCTTCTAATGCTCTCCTTGCTTGCGCACTATTTCCTCAAATTGGTTACTTCCGGTAAGACTATTGAAGACACCTCTCTCTATAATCCCTTTCAATAAATTATTTTCTTGCTCAAGTGTACCTTGGCTTAGAGAATCATTAGTGGAAACAAGAGAGCTACTAGCAACAACATTATTGGATTTAGCTTTAGCATTGTTGTTACTAGATGAAGAAACGTTCTTGCCTTTGTTACGAGTGTTCTTAGGTTTTAGTTGTGGAGAAATGTAGACAAGTGTAATCATTTGGCTAGATAATAAGAACTCTTCTTTCGAAGATCATCATTGATCGCTTGTAGGAACTCATGCTCTTTCTACAAATTGAGGTTCTCGAAGCATAGCTTCTCATGAGTTCTTGCAAGCTTCCTTGGGCAAGCCATGGCAGCTGTAAGATCCAGGTTCAGAGTCAGTCTTCTCAGGACTAGTGCCTGAGTCCATCTCAACACTGTTCTCTCTAAAGTCATTCTGGCTATCTTTAGATCCATACATCTTGGCACACAATCCACAACTCAGCAGCAAACCAGCAAACCTGTGATGTAGAGATAGGAAAGGCACAAGGGTTGAGCATCACAAAACATAGAAGGATTTTTCCAAATTTGAATTCAGAAACTTAGGGTATGATATTTTGCAGAATGTAAATCGGTGGCACCCAGTTGGCAATTTCGGAGTGACCGAGAAGGCTTACTTGCATAATAGAAACTTGGCAATCTATTTCGGTGGGATCGAAAAGAGCTGCTCGGTCTCGCCGAGTTGCTTCTCACGAACCCTAAAAGGGAAATTGGTGGAACCAATTCTGCAAACTTGGTCTAACCGAGTTGCATGTTGCAGCCTATCATATCGAAAATTTCATCTTTCTCTATGCTACGAGATACTCTGGTGGAAGGGAAGGGTTTGCACATGGTGGCTTGTAGATAAATTTTCCCAATGCACATGAGTTAGATAGAGGAACACGGAAGGAGATCAAATCCGTACCCTAGCTTGGTGGTGGTCTGGGTAGGACGGCGACAACAGTGAGCATTCCGTCGACGACGGGCATTCCCAATGGCGGAGGCGCTTTGGGAGGCAAAGGCAATGACCAGGGGTCCTCGGGGCAGCTTTGGGTTTTGAGGAGAAAGTTTTTGACGATCCGAATTCAAAGACACGTCCGCTGGAATATATACCCGTTCGTTGTCGGTGTCACTGAGATTACGAATCGGTATCAATCGGTTCCTCTACTGTCAACTGACACGAAAACTCGGTGTGACCGAGTTTGTGATTTCGGTGGTACCGAGATTGAAAACCAGATCAACTTTGGAAGTTCGGTGTATCCGAGTTTGTGGGGTTGGTCTCACCGACATTTTCAAATAGGTTTTGGAAGGCACCCTTTGACGATACGTAACTCTGAGTGCACCTTCACACAGAGGGATCGATAAGTGTTTGTTCTTGTTTTGTGATGAAGCATGAATAGAACTTGAGATGAGATAGCATAGATAACTAGAGAAGGTTCCAAGGCATGCTTGTCCATCCAATTGGCAAAAGATAAATTAAGATCCAAATAAGAACAATTGGATGTCCTCCAATGAGTAAACACATCCAGACAAAGTCGCCTATAGATGAGTAAACACATGGAGACAAAATATGGTGAACATGCACAAACATCCTAGCATCTATCAAGCACTTGGGCGATGACAAAGTCACCTATATATGAGTATATTGACTTAGGATCCAATTAAGAATGCTTGCTCATAGGTCATGCTCATCGTTAAGCACAAGTGGGGTTACCACTTTTACATAAGAATTAGTGTGTTCACATCCTTAGGAGATGCTTATACTCAAGATTTTTAGTAAATCCCCCTTGATATGACACCCCCCTAAGAGAGATAAAATAACCTTGGGTTTTGTCATAGAAGACTTCAAGTAGGTGAAGTAGTAGTGGATGCTTAACGTTAATGAAGATCATCTTGAGTTGGGAGCAATCCTTGTTGTTTATTACTCTTCTCACCTACATGGGTTAGTCCCAGAGCAAAAGGAATATATGCAAGAATATATATGGACATGGAGTGAAACACACATGGGATGTTGTCCAAAGTGGCATTAATTACCTTGTTCCTTGCTTATCTTTGAGGGAATGTGTAACTCCTTGATCTAATGCACATGGTTGAGGTTGATTGCATATAGTTCTTGCCAAAATGAATAAGAGTGAATTTCATTGGCGGAGTCACCCCTCAAGAACTTTCTAGTTCTTCCTCTTGGGGATCCACATCAAGTTGATGGGAATCCTTGGAGTTGTGGTAGCACTAGATGAGGTAGCGCTAGTAGTGTGCTTGGGAATCCACTTGACCTTGACTTGGGTTTCTTCTTCAAATAAGTCAATGTCATATTTAAGCTTTCCCTTGCCCTTGTAGTCTTGTGGTAGAAGGCCATTTTGTGAGCTTGTTCCTTCAAGAGGAGTAGGATCATACTTATCCTCTTGGGGAACAAACTTAGTAATGGGATATGGAACTGCTTCCCAATCATCTCCGTTGATGTTGAAGTAGCCAACACCTTGTTTCTTCTAATGCCCTCCTTCCTTGCGCATTATTTCCTCAAATTGGTTACTTCCGGTAAGACTCTTGAAGACACCTCTCTCTATAATCCCTTTCAATAAATTATTTTCTTGCTCAAGTGTACCTTGGCTTAGAGAATCATTAGTGGAAACAAGAGAGCTACTAGCAACAACATTATTGGATTTAGCTTTAGCATTGTTACTAGATGAAGAAACGTTCTTGCCTTTGTTACTAGTTTTCTTAGGTTTAAGTTGTGGAGAAAAGTAGACAAGAGTAATCATTTGGCTAGATAATAAGAACTCTTCTTTCGCAGATCATCATTGATCGCTTGTAGGAACTCATGCTCTTTCTACAAATTGAGGTTCTCGAAGCGTAGCTTCTCATGAGTTCTTGCAAGCTCTGTGTGATCTTCTAGAGTAGTCTCATGAGCTAACTTAAGATTTTTTAATTCTTGAGTTAGTCATTCAATTTCTTTCTTATCATCATCACTCGATTTCTCTTGACTAGCATAATAATTAGCAGGTCCATTTTCATTGCAATCACTAGTTTTATCAAATAGCAAGTGATCTTCTCCTAACAATTCATCCTCATCACTATTAAAATCAAGATACTCGGGGTGTGATACCTTGGGGCCTTCAGCCATGAAGCAGTTTCTGAACCCCTCATTTCGTGAATCAAATAGGTCGAAGGAGTTGGAGGAAACAAGTGCAATGCCGGCAACACCTTCATCTTGACTATAGTCAGAGTTGGAGTGACAGCTTCTCTCTGAATGGTTGTCAGACTCAGATCCAGAAACCCATTCACCAACATGAGCTTGATGTCTTCTTCTTCATCTGATCCTGGTGTATTTGTCCTTCTTCTCTGATTCCTTGCGTCTGTGTGAGTGTCTTCATTCATAATGATCTTCTCTACTCCTTCTCTCTCTGCGAGGTGACTCATCTCTTGAGCTTACTCTTTGAGGTGACTCTTCTCTTTGTTTGTAGGGGGCCTAGCACTCATTACAGTAGTGTCCAGGCTTCCCACAATTGTAGCAGTTTCGGTCACGATTGGACGAAAGCTTCTCATCATGTCTTGAGCTTGAACTTCTCTCTTTTCCTCTACTCTTGTAGAAATTGTTGAATTTTCTAACCATGAGGCTTATCTCTTCATCAGTGAAAAGATTGTCCTTTGAAGTAGCGGGAGCTTCACATGAATCCTTGTAAGCACTGCTTGACTTGTTGTGCAGCTCCCCTTTGTCCTTGAGTGACATCTCATGAGCAACAATCCTACCAATGACTTCAGATGGCTTGAGATCTTTGTAGTTTGGCATCATTTGGATCAATTTGCACATAGTGTCATATTTTCCATCAAGATCTCTATGTATCTTCTTGATTATGAATTTGTCGGTCATCTATTCGCTTCCTAAGCCGACAATCTCATATTATGCTTCCAACTATCAAAATTAGTGCCACCAAAGTATGGACCTCTATGGTCATAATTATCCCTCACTAGATGCCATACTTTCCTAGGTTGTGAAACCAATGCAATGGAGACCAAAGCTCTGATACCATTTGTAGATCGAAAGTATGTCTAGAGGGGGGGTGATTAGACTACTTGACGAGATAATTTATTTGACTTTTCCCACTTTTAGTTGAGAGGCAGTTTTGGCAGTTATGGCAAGTGAAGTACACCCTACACATGCAGTTCTAAGAGTGTAGAAGTGGAATATAAAACATGCAAGTGTAAAGTAAAGGTGTAAGGTAGGGAGATCAAACGCATGAGGTTGACACGACAATTTTTGGCATAGTTCCAATTGGTGGCACTATCATACGGCCATGTTAGTGGAGACTTCAACCCACGAAATGTAACGACTTCGAGAGTCCACGGAGGGCTCCACCCACAAGTGGTCCACGAAGAAGCGGCCTTGTCTATTCCACCATGGCTTCCGCCCACAAAGGACTAGCCTTACCCACGATAGATATTCACAAAGTAGGCGATCTCCTTACCCTTACAAACATCTTGGTTCAACTCCATAACAGGAAGTAGGAGGGTCCCAAGCGACACCTAACCAATCTAGGAGGCACCACCCTCCAAAAGGTAATAGATGTGGTAGATCAATGAACTACTTGCTCTTGTGCTTCTAAAGACAGTCTCCTCAACACAAAATCACTCTCTCACAGAATAGGCATGGGTAGGAGAGATTGATTTGGCGGAAAGCAGTTTGGGGAGGCTAGAGATCAAGTTTCAAATGATTAGATTTGAATATCTTTGTCTCGACACATGAGTAGATGGTTCTCTCTCAGAAAATAGATCTGGTAATGAACTGTGTGTTCTGAGTGCTTCTCCCATGAATGAGAGGTGGGTGAAGGGGTATATATAGGAAACACACAAAATCCAACCGTTACACCTGAAGTGGCAAACTTGGTGACACCAAAGTCATAAACTCGATGGTACCGACTTGCACAAAAGGGAGTAACTTCTGACTCTCAGTGGGACCGATATACACATCTCGGTGGCACCGAAAAGGTTGCTCACACTTAGATGACCAAACTTGGTGGCACATATACTCAAACTCGGAAATTCTGATTTTGTGTACCAAGGCAATAGAAACTCGAAGTCGGTCACCCAAACTCGGTGGCACCGATATGGATTCGGTTGCACCTATTAGATGGGAATGGCTAGGGTTTTGTCTGAGGTCAAACTCTATGGGTCCGAAATATGAAAGTTGGTGACACCAAATTTGACTATGTGCAATTGGAAAGAATGGTTATGTGGGACGAATGACTCGGTTTTTGGTGTCTAAATTTGATCACTTGAGCAACCAGTTCATTTTACTACCTCACCCCCTTTTAATAGTATTGGCTTTCCTATGGACTCAAAAGTGTTTTCTCACAAATATAAAATGAAGAGTCTTCTAGCTTAAAGTTTGAGCCAATATTATTCCTTTCTTGCATCCAGGGGCATCTCCACATAAGCCTTTAGCTGAAGCATCTTTTGAACTTTTCTGAAATATACTTGGAAAAATATATTAGTCCAATGATGCATATGTTGTGATCAATTATCAAAACCACCCTAGGGAAAAATTGTGCTTTCAAGGGCCCCTCGGGAGTGCTCTCCTCCGAGGAGAGCATTGAGCCGAAGGGGATGGAGCCACCAGCCACCTCCATCTCCCCGGCAAACGCCGCGGACGACTCCGAGGAGCCAACCACCTCGAAGGGGGCTTTAAGACCCTCGCGCACGAAGCCCAACCCTAGCGGGGCGGGGCGAGCATCAACCAACTCCCATCCCCTGGGGGTGGCGCTAGAGCCTCTAGGACCCCGTCTGGTTATGAAGACGCTCGGCCCGATCCGGACTAGGGCCTGGCACTCGTGGACTTTGGTCCGCCACGACCTCCTCGGGAATGCCTTGAGCATGCCGGGCAACTTGGGGCAGATCTTCGGGATGTCGACGTATGCTTCGTCGAGGAACGCCTGCGCTTGGCTTGCGAATGGAATCATCTTGACGTGGCCGCCAAGCTGAGTCGCCACCAACATGAAGTGGCACGCATGAAGGTTGATGTGTCCACCGGCATGGTGAGGCAGGCGCACGAGCGCGCCCTACACAAGACCGAAGAAGGTGTCGAGTGCCGCAAGGCCACACAAGCTTGCGAGTAGGAGCTTCAGGCTTCAAATGCCGCTTTGGAGCAACAGCTTCTGGGGCCGAGGGTCGAGGTGGATGAAGCTCGCGAGGTCGCCCACCGCAAGGTATTTCTCTGGGTCCTCGAACAGTAGATTGCCTTGGGATCGTCGGAGCTGAGCTTGGAGCACGAGCGGGTGGAGGCACTGGATTGAGACGTCAACGACGCCGAGGCCACCTACAACCAATGGGTGGAAAAGATCTAAGGGGACGCCAATGCACGAGTCCAGCTGGCCCGCGGGGATTACAAAAGCAAAATGAACATGCAGGAGAGCCGCTTCACGGCTCGACGCACATAGATGCAACACGAGATAGATGGTATCATAGAGGCCCTTAGTCTTGTGTGATGCTGGGAGGAAGCCATGCTCCAGGCCCTACTTGTTTTTGTGGCCGAACTAGCATCACTCCAGGGACAAGTGGGCGGCAGTGCTTCCCTCATAGAGCGGACGACTGACGAGGCGAGAGAGGCCTGGGGGTTGCTGCTCTAGCGCTCGAAGATGTTCGAAGGCCTCGAGCGGCGGGCGCGCTGAGCCGTGGGTTCCATCTGTGGGGGAGTGTCCCTAGCCCTCTCGTGCCCGGTAATGACAGTTACCTTTACTTCTTCACCAAGGTCATGGAATGGCTTGAGGCGGGCGCCTAGGAGGTGGGGGCCTTGGTCGACGAAGAAAGGCATGATCTCCTATCCCAGGCACTGACACGTGTCCTCGCCAACCTCTTCCGCACCAATTACCACTTTGATTTTGAGGCCATGATGGCCCCCGTTCATGAGGCGATTCACACCGCCCTGGGGAAGGCGGTGAGGGACTACGTCGACACGTTGAGCACATAGTTTACCCCTCACAACCTCGAGGGTCAGGGAGTGCCGAGGGACACATTATCGATGGAGCCGAAGCACGCGGGGAGGACGACAATGACGAGAGCGGCAAGTCCCTTGGATTCCTATGGATTGGGTACCTGCTCTTGTCACTGAGGTGTGAAGCGAGTAGCTTTTTATTTGAACTCCCTGCTCCTGTCATGAACATTTCAATTTTTGAGTGGATTCCTCTAGTGCCATTTCATACCTTGTATTATCCGAATGCATCCCGTTTGCGGGGTTTGGGTGTCTCCTGGAACTAGGATGTAATTACGTGGGTAATGCCAAGTCGCGAGCATGCGTCGAGCAGGTCGAGGTCTGATACGTCTCCAACGTATCTAAATTTTTTAATGGTTTCATGCTATTATCTTGTCAAACTTTGGATGTTTTGTATGCCTTTTATATATTTTTTGGGACTAACTTATTAACTCAGTGCCAAGTGCCCGTTCCTGTTTTTTCCATGTTTTTGACCCCTTTCAGAGGAGATTTTGAAATGGAGTCCAAACGGAAGAAAATCCGCGAAAAGATTTTTTCTGGAACGGAAGAAGACCGGGAAGATTGGGAGCTGATGTTTGTTGTGTATCCCCGGCAACGGCGCCAGAAATACTTCTGATGTTTGCTGTGTATCCCCGGCAACGGCGCCAGAAATGCTTCTGATGTGTGTTATGCTACTGCACAAAAGACCTTCAAGTGGTGCCAGAAATGGGCATGTTGACGACACCAGGAATCCTTCTGCGTTGGTGTTCCCTCGAAGCGGAGAGGATGATGTAGCACAGCGGAGGTAAGTATTTCCCTCAGTTTAAGAACCAAGGTATCAATCCGGCGGACGAGTATCTCAAGATCCTGCACAAACACAAAAGCTTGCACCCAACGCTATGAAGGGGTTGTCAATCCCTTATAGATTGTTTGCCAAGTGAGAACTGAAAGCAACAAAGTAACAAAGCAAAGTAAATGCGGAGTTGTAAACGATGGATGTGAATACACCCAGGGGTCGTAGTGTTTACTAGTGGCTTCTCTCATGAAAGCAAGTAGACGGTGGGTGAACAAATTACTGTCGAGCAATTGCTAGAAGTGTGCAGAGTCGTGACGATATCTATGCAATGATTATTTCTATAGTCATCACGTCCGAAACAAGTAGACCGATACTTTCTGCATCTACTACCATTACTCCACACGTCGACCGCTATCCAGCATGCATCTAGTGTATTAAGTCCATAAGAACATAGTAACGCCTTAAGCAAGATGACATGATGTAGAGGGATAATCTCAAACCAATGATAAAAACCCCATCTTTTTATCCTTGATGGCAACTACTTGATGTGTGCCTTGCTGCCCCTACTGTCACTAGGAAAGGTCACCACATGGAAGAACCCAAAACCAAGCACTTCTCCCATTGCAAGAATCATAGATCTAGTTGGCCAAACAAAACCCAAGACTCGGAGAGACTTACAAAGATATCAAATCATGCATATAAGAAATCAGCTAAGACTCAAATATATATCATAGATAATCTGATCACAAGTCCACAATTCATCGGATCTCGACAAACACACCGCCAAAGAAGATTACATCGGATAGATCTCCATGAAGATCATGGAGAACTTTGTATTGAAGATCCAACAGAGAGAAGAAGCCATCTAGCTACTAACTACGGACCCGTAGGTCTGAAGTGAACTACTCACGAGTCATTGGAGGGGCGATGATGATGAAGAAGAAGTCCTCCAACTCCAAAGTCCCCTCCGGCAGGGCGCCGGGAAGGGTCTCCAGATGAGATCTCGTGGAAACGGAAGTTTGCGGCGGCGGAAAAGTATTTTCGAGGCTCCCCTGATTTTTTGCGGAATATTTGGGAATTTATTGGCCAAAGACCTAGGTCAGGGGCGGCCAGGGAGGCCACAAGCCTGCCCACCGCCGCCTCCCCCTGGTGGCGGAGTGGGGGCTTGTGGGCTCCCTGGAGCCCACCTGGCTTGGCCCAAAAGCCACCCGGACTTCTTCCGTTCGGGAAAAATCATTTCGGGGTTTTTCTTCCGTTTGGACTCCGTTCCAAAATCAGATCTGAAAAGAGTCAAAAACACGGAAAAAACAGGAACTGGCACTTGGCACTGTATTAATAAGTTAGTACCAAAAAGATATAAAAAGGTACATAAAACATACAAAGAAGGCAAGATAACAGCGTGAAATCATCAAAAATTATAGATACGTTTGAGACGTATCAAGCATCCCCAAGCTTAACTCCTACTCGTCCTCGAGTAGGGAAGTCATAAGAATGAATTTTTGATGCTTTCATGCTACCTAGCATAGGTGTCCTTTGTAATTCCTCTTATGTGACGTGAATGTTCAGATCCATTAGATTCAAAACAATAGTTTGCTATTGACGTGGAAACAATAATAACTCAAGCAAACTAGCAAAGTAATCATGAACTTTCAAAATAACAAGGCCAAAAGAAAGTTATCCCTACAAAAGCATATAGTATGGCTATGCTCTATCATCATTGCACAACGAATTTAAATCATGCACAACCCCGGTATTGGCCAAGTAATTGTTTCACACCTTTACTTTCTCAAACATTTCCAACTCTCACGCAATACATGAGTGTGAGCCATGGTAATAGCACTATAGATGGTGTGGAATGTGGTGGAGGTTGCAAGACAAAAAAGGAGAAGATAGTCACATTAACTAGGCATATCAATGAGCCGTGGAGATGCTCATCAATAGATATCAATGTGAATGAGTAGGGATTGCCATACAAATGATGCACTAGAGCTACAAGTATGTGACAGCTCTTAAAGAAAACTAGTGGGTGTGCATCAAACTTGCTTGCTCACGAAGACCTAAGGCAATTTTGAGGAAGCCTATCATTGGAATATACAAGACAAGTTATATAATGAAAATTTCCCACTAGCTATATGGTGGTGACAAAAGGAGAGACTCTCAAACATGAAGATCATGGTGCTTAATATGCACAAGTGTGGAAAAAGTGGTAGCATTGTCCCTTCTCTCTTTTTCTCTCATTTTATTTTTATTTTTAATTTGGTGGGCTCTTTGGCCTCTTTTATTTCCTCACATGGGACGATGCTCCAATAATGATGATCATCACACATTCAACTCAAAACTTAGAGCAACTATGACTCTATATGGAATGCCTTCGATAGTGTACCGTGGCAATGCTCTAGAATGGCATAGACATCAATGTAAACATCATGCTAGCTATCTTACGATCGTGCAAAGGCAATGTAGACATGGTGGCACATGTCATGGTGGTAGTTGCATGGCAATATATCTCGAAATGACTTTGAAGAAGCCATAGTAGGTAGGTATGGTGGCTGTTTTGAGGGAGGCTAATGGTGGGTTTTGTGCACCGGTGAAAGTTGCGCGGCACTAAGAAGATAGTGATGGTGGAAGGTGAAAGTGCATCTAAACCATGGACTCAACATTAGTCATGAATAACTCATATACTTGTTGCAAAAAATTTATTAGTAATCGAAACAAAGCATTCAACGCATACTCCTAGGGGAAGGGTTGGTAGGTATAAACCATCGCGCGATCCCGACCGCCACGCAAAGGATGACAATCAATATACTAATCATGCTCATATTTCATCACATAGCGGTTCACCATACGTGCATGCTACGGGAATCACTAACTTCAACACAAGTATTTCTAGATCCACAACACCTTACTAGCATGACTTCAATATTACCATAACCACAACTCAAAACTAATTGAGATGAATCAAACTTCTCTAACTATTCAATGCACATGAAGGTGGAAGTTTTCGTATCCCTTTGGATAACTACCCCTTTTGAGACTACTTTCAAAGCATAGATCAACTACCAAGCCACGCACCACTGTGCTCTAAAAGATATAAGTGAAGCACATAGAGCGAAAGCATCAAGCTCAAAAGATATAAGTGAAGCACATGTAAGCTGAATTGTCTACCAAAAGATATAAGTTAAGCTCGACAATATCACGGTGTCTGCATGTCTCTCTCTCTAGGTGTGCACCAAGCATGATTGTGACAAAAAAAAAGACTCCTACGATACAAGACGCTCCAAGCAAAAATACATAACATGTGGTGAATAAAAATATAGCCCCAACTAACGTTACCGATGGATTGAAGACGAGAGAGGGGATGCCTTCCTGGGGTATCCCCAAGCTTAGGCTTTTACGGCATCCTTTAATCTCTTGGGGTGCCTTGGGCATCCCCAAGCTTGAGCTCTTGCCACTCTTTATCTTTTTGTCCATAAGAACTTCACCAAAAACTTGAAAACTTCACAACACGAAACTTAAATAGAAACTCGTGATAACATTAGTACAAGAAAGCAAACCACCACTTCCTTAGGTACTGTATCAAACTTAAATTATACTTGTGCTGATGTTGGGTTACTGTACTTTCAATCTTCCATGGCTAATACCCCCTGATACTATCCATAGTTTCATCGAAATAAGCAACCAACACAACAAAAACAGAATCTGTTAACAGCAAACTAGTCTGTAGAAATCTGTATGTTTCGTATAACTATGGTACTTCAAAAATTCTAAAAAATTTCGACAGTCTGTAGAATTTGCATAGCAATCAGCATATAAAAGAATCAACTCAAAATCTCTTACAGAAAAAAAAAAAGTCTTTTCGTGAGCAGAAAGTTTATGTCTTTTCCAGCATGACCAAACGATCATCCTCAAGACTAATCATAACGGTTTTGCTTGGCACAAACGCAAAAAAGAAACACAAAAAACACAATCATAGCAGAATTATGAAAGTGTGAAAAACACATAACAGAAATAAAAAGGATAGATTCGTTGGGTTGCCTCCCAACAAGCGCTTTTGTTTAACACCCTTAGCTAGCCGAAAGTGATGGAATCACGTATAGTCATCTTTGGTACTCAAACCATAGGTAGCCCTCATCATAGGTTCATAAGGCAATCTTATTTTCTTTCTAGGAAAGTGCTCCATGCCCTTCTTTAAAGGAAATTGAAATCTAATATTCCCTTCCTTCATATTGATGATAGCACCAATAGTCCTTAGGAAAGGTCTACCGAGAATAATGGGACATGAAGGATTGCAATCTATGTCAAGTACAATGAAATCCACGGGTACATAGTTCTTATTTGCAACAATAAGAACATCATCGATCCTCCCCATGGGCTTCTTGACAGTAGAATCCGCAAGATGCAAATTAAGAGAACACTCTTCAATCTCATGAAAACCAAGAATATCACGGAAAGACTTTGGAATCGTGGAAATACTAGCACCCAAATCACACAAAGCATTGCACTATAGTTTTTGATCTTGATTTTGATAGTAGGTTCCCACTCATCATGAAGTTTTCTAGGTATAGAGACTTCTAGTTCGAGCTTCTCTTCAAGAGACATCATCATAGCATCTACGATATGCGCGGTAAAGGCTTTTCTTTGGCTATAAGCATGTGGAGAGTTTGCAATGCATTGCATCAAAGAAATGCATTCAAACAAGGAGCAATTATCATAATTGAATTCCTTGAAATCCAAAGTGGGAGTTTCATTACTACCCATAATTTTGACTTCTTCTACTCCACTCTCCACACCTTTATCATCAAGATAGGTGGACTCCGAATCATCGGGGCGTTTTTCAACCAAAGTGGATTCATATCCAGCACCTCCATAAGTAGGTTTGACACGCGAAAACAAAGATTCAAGAGGAGACACACCAGGCACTTTCAGATCTTCGTGATTTGCATCACTAGAACACACCCTTTTAAACCATTCATGTCTAGCACGAATTTGGGTCGTTCTTTCTTTGCTCTCATTCATGGAGATACGCATAGCTTTCAAAGTTTCATCCAAGTTGATCTTGGGAGGAGCGCATCTAACTTTCAAAGCATCAATATGACAAGACATCCTATCAACGCTCTTAGCCAAATCATCTATTTTGAGTAGTTTTTCCTCTATGGACGCATTGAAAATCTTTTGAGAGTTGATGAACTCTTTGATATTACTCTCTAGATAAAAGGGTAATTTGTTGTGATTTCCATAAGTGTTGCCGTAGGAATTGCCATAATTGTTAGAGGAGTTACTAGGAAAAGGCCTAGGAACATAGTTTCCTCTAAAAGCATTGTTGTTGCCAAAATTGTTCCTACCAACAAAATTCACGTCCAAACTAGCGTTGCTACTCTCAATCAAACAAGATAGTCCCAAGAATCGATACTATTTTTAGGCAAAGAAGAAAACAAAGTTTTTGCGCGATCTCGCAACGAGAAAGGAAAAACGTTTCAACTTAATCACGTCATTATCCACATCTCTTTTCTTTAGCATATCGCCGAGTTCAATGAAGGTATTGAGATGGGATGCGGCATCTTCACTAGGAAGGCTAGAGAATTGCTCTTTCATTACAAGATTCAACAAAGCTGCGTTGATTTCATACGATTCCGCACTAGTGGCGGGAGCAATCGGAGTACTAATAAAATCATTATTATTAGTGCTTGAGAAGTCGCAAAGTTTGTTGTTTTCAGACATGATGTCTTCAACAAAGAAACAAGAACACAAGCAAGCAAGAAACCGGCAAAGGAAAATGACAAGGGCAAGAGAAAACGGCGAAGGAGAAAGGCGAATGAAAGTGGCAAATGTGAAGTGGGGGAGAGGAAAACGAGAGGCAACTCGCAACAAAAGTAAATGCAAGAGAAGAGTTTGTGAGACCTACTTGGATAGATCTTGATTTCTCCTCCCCGGCAACGGCGCCAGAAATACTTCTGATGTTTGTTGTGTATCCCCGGCAATGGCGCCAGAATTACTTCTGATGTTTGCTGTGTATCCCCGGCAACGGCGCTAGAAATGCTTCTGATGGCCGTTATGCTACTGCACAAAAGACCTTCCAGTGGCGCCAGAAATGGGCACGTTGACGACACCAGGAATCCTTCTGCGTTGGTGTTCCCTCGAAGCGGACAGGATGATGTAGCACAGCGGAGGTAAGTATTTCCCTCAGTTTGAGAACCAAGGTATTAATATCCCGGAGGAGTATCTCAAGATGCTGCACAAAAACAAAAGCTTGCACCCAACGCTATGAAGGGGTTGTCAATCCCTTATAGATTATTTGCCAAGGGAGAACTGATAGCAACAAAGTAACAAAGCACAGTAAAAGGGGAGTTGTAAACGATGGATGTGAATAGACCCGGGGGTCGTAGTGTTTACTAGTGGCTTCTCTCATGAAAGCAAGTAGACGATGGGTAAACAAATTACTGTCGAGCAATTGATAGAACTGTGCAGAGTCGTGACGACATCTATGCAATGATTATTTCTATAGGCATCACGTCCGAAACAAGTAGACCGATACTTTCTGCGTCTACTACTATTACTCCAGACGCCGACCGCTATCCAGCATGCATCTAGTGTATTAAGTCCATAAGAACAGAGTAACGCCTTAAGCAAGATGACATGATGTAGAGGGATAATCTCAAACAATTGATAAAAAACCCATCTTTTTACCCTTGATGGCAACTGCTTGTTGTGTGCCTTGCTGCCCCTACTGTTACTGGGAAAGGTCACCACATGGCAGAACCCAAAACCAAGCACTTCTCCCATTGCAAGAATCATAGATCTAGTTGGCCAAACAAAAGCCAAGACTTACAAGGATATCAAATCATGCATATAAGAAATCAGGAAAGACTGAAATATATATCATAGATAATCTGATCACAAGTCCACAATTCATCGGATCTCGACAAACGCACCGCCAAAGGAGATTACATCGGATAGATCTCCATGAAGATCATGGAGAACTTTGTATTGAAGATCCAAGAGAGAGAAGAAGCCATCTAGATACTAACTACGGACCCTCACGAGTCATTGGAGGGGCGATGATGATGATGAAGAAGCCCTCCAACTCCAAAGTCCCCTCCGGCAGGGCGCCGGGAAGGGTCTCCAGATGAGATCTCGCAGAAACGGAAGCTTGCGGCGGCGGAAAAGTATTTTCGAGACTCCCATGATTTTTTGCAGAATATTTGGGAATTTATAGGCCAAAGACCTAGGTCAGGGGGCGGCCAGGGAGGCCACAAGCCTGCCCACCGCCGCCTCCCCCTGTTGGCAAAGTGGGGGCTTGTGGGATCCCGGGAGCCCACCTGGCTTGGCCCAAAAGCCCCGTGGACTTCTTCCGTTCGGGAAAAATATCATTTCGGGGTTTTTCTTCCGTTTGGACTCCGTTCCAAAATTAGATCTGAAAAGAGTCAAAAACACGGAAAAACACGAACTGGCACTTGGCACTTAATTAATAAGTTAGTCCGAAAAAGATATAAAAAGGTACATAAAACATACAAAGAAGGCAATATAACAACGTGAAATCATCAAAAATTATAGATACGTTTGAGACGTATCAGGAGCCAAGGCAGGGGAGCCTCAGGGGCCCCACAAGCCCCCACCCCGCGGCCATGGGGGAGGCCGTGCCATCCATGCTTGTGGGCCCCTTGGACGCCCTTTTCCCTAGGTCTTTCGCCAATATATTCCCATAAATTCCATAAAAAATCAGGAAATCATCGAAAGTACTTTTCCGCCGCCGCAAGCTTCTGTCTCTGCAAGATCCCATCTGGGCACGTTTTGGTGCCCTGCCGGAGGGGGATTCGGATACGGAGGTCTTCTTCATCAACACCATGACCTCTCCGATGATGCATGAGTAGTTCACCATAGACCTACGGGTCCATAGTTAGTAAATAGATGGCTTCTTCTCTCCCTTGGATCTTCAATACAAAGTTCTCCATGATCTTCATGGAGATCTATCCGATGTAATCTTCTTTTGCGGTGTGTTTGTCGAGATCCGATGAATTGTGTATTTATGATCAGATTATCTATGAATCTTATTTGAGTTTCTTCTGATCTCTCTTATGCATGATTTCATATCCTTGTAATTCTCTTCGAGTTGTG
This sequence comes from Hordeum vulgare subsp. vulgare, assembly GCF_904849725.1. Classification (NCBI taxonomy): domain Eukaryota; kingdom Viridiplantae; phylum Streptophyta; class Magnoliopsida; order Poales; family Poaceae; genus Hordeum; species Hordeum vulgare. Next base: position 343,943,376 of record NC_058524.1, on the reverse strand, counting down.
GGTTTTGTCTGGCCAACTAGATCTATGATTCTTGCAATGGGAGAAGTGCTTGGTTTTGGGTTCATACCGTGCGGTGACCTCATCCAGTGATAGAAGGGGTAGCGAGGCACGCATCGTTTTGTTGCCATCGATGGTAAAAAGATAGGGTTTTCATCATTGGTTTGAGATTATCCCTCTACATCGTGTCATCTTGCTTAAAGCGTTACTCTGTTCGTCACGAACTCAATACACTAGATGCATGCTGGATAGCGGTCGATGTGTGGAGTAATAGTAGTAGATGCAGAAAGTATCGGTCTACTTGTCTCGGACGTGATGCCTATATGTATGATCATTGGCTTAGATATCGTCATGACTTTGCGCGGTTCTATCAATTGCTCGGAGTAATTCGTTTACCCACCGTAATACTTGCTATTTTGAGAGAAGCCTCTAGTGAACACTATGGCCCCCAGGGTCTACTCCACACCATATTTTCAACCTTACACTTTTTACTTCGTTGCACTTTCCGCCTTCAGATCTCACTTTGCAAACAATCTTGAAGGGATTGATAACCACTTTGAAGGGTTGGGTGCAAGCTTGTTTGTGTTTGCGCAGGTACTCTGGACTTGACGAGACCCTCCTTCTAGATCGATACCTTGGTTCTCAAACTGAGGGAAATACTTACTACTCCTGTGCTGCATCACCCTTTCTTCTTCAAGGTAAAAACCAATGCAAGCTCAGCCTCTGTCAACGTGTCAATTTCTGGCGCTGTTGTCTGTGGGATAGCAGGGTCCTCTTGAGGCGGTATGCGAGATAGCCGTCCTTTACCGGATGTTGCGCCTTCCGTACGTGGGCCAAGGCATGGCACACGCTCGTCAGCTTGCTTTTGCGTGTCGCACGAGGGAATTAGACACAAGAGGCCTTGGTTAGGTGGTGCACGCGGGAACATGCCCATGGATAAAGCTTGTATCTCAGGCGTGGGCACCGTACCCCAGCCCCCGCTCATGTGACGTTCAAGAGGGAGCTGCTAAGTGCGCGTGGTGAGAAGAGAGAAAACCAACCAAACTCCGCGAAAACTAGAAGACGAGATCTTTATTAAAACGAGAGACGAACTCCTTTACAAGCCCAAAAGGGGAGGTGTGGCTGCCGTGTCCAGCACGAGTCAGCCTGGTGAGCTTGCTTACAACTCAAAAAAGAAAAGAGGAAAAGCATCTCCTGTATCCAGCACGGGTCAACCTAGAATGAAATGTGCGTGTCGTATCTAGCACGAGCAACCTAAAATATTTGTTAGTTGTGAACCACGGGGTGTCTTCTTTGATCGTTCCCGATGCGCGATGCAAGGGACTTCCACCAGGGAGTGAGCATAGTCACAGTTCGACAGTCATTCCGCCAGCGTAGCGCATAGGGACATCCACTTGGCCGTGGGAGGAGCCCTCCACCGAGGCCATGACACAACTTGTCGTGGCTTTCCACTTAGGAGGCTCCAGGTGTATACAACCCACTCAGTCTTATGTGAGAGTATCATGGGTAGAACCTCTGGAGGTGCTGAATGTTCCAAGCTTTGGCACCATGCTCCCATCCTCTATCTCCAGGCGCGCGGTGCCAGGCCTGGTGACATGGGCAATCCTCAAGGGTCCCTCATGCGGAGAGCTTATGAAGGCCCTCCCTAGAGAGGACCCACCTCAGGACAAGATCCTCGACCTCGAGGGTACGAGGACAGATGTATCGTTTGTGGTAGCGCCGCAAGGCCTGCGGATATCTTGCGGGGTGAAGGGCGGCCCGGCGGTGGGCCTCCTCAAGGAGGAGGAGGTCAGCTTCCCGCGAGTTGGCTTGATGCACCTTATCAAACGCCAACACCTGCAGGTAACCATACTTGACCTTCGCGGGGAGGACCACGTCAGCCCTGTAGACAAGGAAGAAGGGGGTCTCGCCGATGGGCTTCGTCACGGTGGTGCAGATGGACCACAACCAACCCTCTGTGCAAGCTTTGAGATTCTTCTTGAAGCTCCTGGTATTGGGGCTATTGAGGACCTCGGCGTTGGCAGCCTCAGCCTGGTTGTTGCTGCACGGGTGTGCCATGAAGGCTTAGCATATCGGTGTACCAAGGTTAGCGCAATATTTGGACCCGTTGTTGGTGATTATGCGGTTGAGGACGGCAAATCGATACACGAGGCCGTTGAGGAACTTGACAACGAAGCTGACCGGGATGGAGCCGCCAGCCACCTCTACCGCCACGACAAACGCCGCGGACTACTCCAAGGAACCAACCGCCTCGGAGGGGGCTTTGAGCCCCTTGCGCATGACGCCCAGCCCTGGTGGGGCGAGGCGAGTATCAACCATCTCCCAGCCCCCGGCAGCTGGTGCTGGAGCCTTCGGGACCCCGTTTGGTGATGAAGACGCTCAGCCCAATCGATACTGGGCCCTGGGACTGGTGGCCTCCAGGACTTCGGTCCGCTACGACTTCCTCAGGAATTCCTTGAGCATGTCGGGCAACTTGGGGCAGAGCATCGGGATATCGACATACGCTTCACCGAGGAATGTGTGCGCTTGGCTTGTAGGTGGAATCAGCTTGACGTGGCCCTCAAGCTGAGTCGCCGCCAACATGAAGTTGCGCGCAGGAAGGTCGAAGTGTCCACCACCGCGGTGAGGGAGGCGCGCGACCGCGCCCTCCGCGAGGCCAAAGAAGCAGTCGAGTGCCGCGAGGCCTTAGAGGCTTGCGATCAGGAGCTTCATGCTTCAAATACTGCTTTGGAGCAGCAGCTTCTGGGGCTGACGGTCGAGGTGAAGGAAACGCGCGAGCTCGTCCTCCGTATGGTAGATCTCTGGGTCCTTGAATAGCACCTTGCCTTTGGATCGTCGGAGCTGGGTTTGGAGCGCGAGCGGATGGAGTTACTGGATTGAGCCGTAATCGACGCCAATGCCACCAACAACCACCGGGTGGAAAAGATCCAAGAGGACGCCAATGCACGTGTCGAGCAGGCCCGCAAGGATTACAAAAGCAAATTCAAGCTGCAAGAGAGCCGCTTCACGGCTCGACGCACAGAGATGCAACACGAGATAGATGGTATCAAAGAGGCCTTTACTCTCGTGGGAGGATAGAGGTAGCCGCAATCCAGGCCGAGGTTGTTGTCCTGGCCGAACTGGCATCACTCCAGGGGCAAGTAGGCGGCACTGCTTCCCTTGTAGATCGGGCGACTTACGAGGCGAGAGAGCGGGCGCGTAACAGGCCGGGGTCTTGTTCAAGGAAGAAAGCCGGAATCTCCTATCCCAGGTACTGATGCGTGTCTTCGGCAACCTCTTCCACACCGATCCCCACTTTGATTTCAAGGCCATGATGGCCCCCGTTCCTGAGGCAATCTACGACACCATGGGGAAGGCGGTGGGGGACCACGTCGACGTGCTAAGCATGCAGTTCACCCCTTAGAACCTCGAGGGTCAGGAGGGTGCCGAGGGTCACACGATCGATGAAGACGACGATGGAGCCGAAGCACACGGGGAAGACGATGGCGACGAGAGCGATGCGTCCCTCGAGGCTTCTCTGACCCCCATGGCCATGCCGGGTTGTAGTCCCGCCATGGCGTGAAGCCAATAGCTTTTTAGTTGAACTCCCTTCTCCTATCATGAACATTTAGTTTTTGTATGGATTCCTGTAGTGCTATTTCATACCTTGTATTATCTGAATGCAGCCAGTATGCGGAGCTTGGGTGTCGCTTGGGAACCAGGCTATGATTGCCTGGGTAAGGCCAAGTAGCGAGGATGCCTCAGGCAGGCCGGGGTCGTCCCGACGCGGTATGCCAGATAGGTCGTCCTTTCTCGGATGTCGCGCCTTCCGCATGTGGGGTGCTATGCCTCGGGGCATGATGCATGCTCGTCGGCTTGTTTTGCGCATTGTATGAGGGAATTGGACACTAGAGGCCTTGGTGAGGTGGTGCATGCGGGAACACTTCCGTGGATGAAGCCCCTATCTCGGGCCTGGGCACCGTATCCTAGCCCCCGCACATGTGACGTTCAAGAGGGAGGTGTCGAGCGCGCATGGTGTTAAGAGAGAAAACCAACGAAACTCCGTGAAAACTAGAAGATCGAGTTCTTTATTGAAATGAGAGACGAACTTGTTTACAAGCCCAAAAGGGGAGGTGCGGCTGCCGTGTCCAACACCAGTCAGCCTGGTGAGCTTGCTTACAAGTCCAAAAGGAAAAGAGGAAAAATGTCTGTTGTATATAGCACGGGTCAACCTAGAATGAAATGTGGGTGTCGAATCCAGCATGGGTGTCACGCCCAAGATGCGACCCTATCCTCAATTTGGCACGAAGGCCTTGTCAGGGATAGAAGCGGATCTTGTCGTGTCGCAAGAATGGATATCGTTACAAGTACATTTACTGAAGAGAAGATATATATATATATAGAATTGGCTTACACTTGCCACGAGCTACATCAGAGTCACAGCAGTACATTACATATTCATCAAGAGTAAGAGCAGGGTCTCACTACGGACGAAAACAAACAACAAAAGAAGAACAACGTCCATCCTTGCTATCCTAGGCTTCCGGCCTGGAACCCATCCTAGATCGATGAAGAAGAAGAAGAAGAAGAAGAAGAAGCAACTCCAAATGAACAATCAATGCGCTCGCGTCAAGTAACCTTTACATATACCTGCAACTGGTGTTGTAGTAATCTGTGAGCCACAGGGGACTCAGCAATCTCATTTCCAAAGGTATCAAGACTAGCAAAGCTTAATGGGTGAGGCATGTTTAAGTGGTGAGGTTGCAGCAGCGGCTAAGCATATATTTGGTGGCTAAACTTACGAGTACAAGAAATAAGAGGGGGAAGATCTACGCAGAGCGGACGTGAGCTATGAATGATCAAATGAATGATCCTGAACACCTACGTACGTCAGACATAACCCCACCGTGTCCTCGATCGGAGAAGGAACTCACGAAAGAGACAGTCACGGTTACGCACACAGTTGGCATATTTTAATTAATTAACTTCAAGTTATCTAGAACCAGTGTTAAACAAAGTTTCCACGTTGCCACATAACCGCGGGCACGGCTTTCCGAAAAGATTTAACCCTGCAGGTGTGCTCCAACTAGTCCATCACAAATTACCACAAGCCGCATAGAAATCCTCAATCATGAAGCTCGCGATCTCATCGGATTCCCTAGTGGAAAACCTTAACTCTGAGATTACCCAAAGCATCACCGGAATCCCGATGCACAAGATATCTCGTCAAAGGTAAAACTAATCCAGCAAGGCCACCCAGTGTGTCGACGAACCCGATAGGAGCCGCATATCTCGTTCTCAGGACACACCGTCTATGCAAAGTGGACGGGAACCAGACCTCGAGTTGCCCCGTGGTGGCACCGCCGACAGCTAGGTTGGTGGACCAACACTCATGAGGAGCACTCGCCCGGGGGTTGATTAAATTTCCTCGGGTTAATTACTCCCTATGCAGCTCATTAGTTATTAGGCAAATGTAGTACTAAAGTTGGGCCTTGCTAGACCAGCTTTAATCTAAAACGAATTATCAAGGGGGTCCCCATAACAACCCCGATCGTTTTAGAAGCGGTCAATTATGGAACATAACACCGGTAGCCGAAAACTACGGGGGCAAAGGTGGAACAAAACACCAGGCTAGAAAGGCCGAGCCTTCCACCTTTTACCAAGTATATAGGTGCATAAAATTAAATAGCACTTAATATGGTGATATAACAAGGAACCCATGCTTTCACATGGAAGCAAAGCACCTGCAACTAGCAACGCTAACAACAGGGTAAGCAAGCAGTAACATAGCCAATCAGTGGTTTGCTAGGTTGTGAACAGTTGAAGGTTTTCATGGCATTGTTGAGAGGCTGATATTTAACAGGTGGTAGGAAACGAGACATAATTTATAGAAACGGTAAAACTAGCATGGCAATAATAGTAATGGTATCTGGGGAAATGGTCATCTTGCCTGAGATCCCGCTTGGAAGAAGAATGACTCCGTGAAGCAGACGAACCGATAGTCGAATGGGTCCTCACATTCCGACACGCTTGCGGAACTCTATCGAGAGAGAGCAAACCGGAAACAACCATCAACACCAATATTCACCACACGATGCACAACATGATGCATAACCTACTATGATGCATGATCAGTTCATCGATGCAAGGGACGGCATGGCAAATCACCTCACGCAAACACTACACATTAAGTGAAGCTCGATATGCAACGGGTTACATATCAAAGAAACTACACGATTAATTATTTAATTCACTCCCGATTATTTACACGGCCATATTAAATTTTTGTTATCATGGCAAGGGGTGAAGCGGTGATCCTACATGGCATCCTAGACGGTTTAACTCGCGGAACATAGAACGGAGCTAAGGCACAAGAGGCATGCAACACACGATATATGCCATGAATGCGTAATGAATGCAAGTCATCAATACCACTGCAAGAGGAGAAAGAAACATATGTCGCCATGGCGAGCGAGAGGGAACCATGGCGGCAAAACGGAAACGAAGCCACGACAATGTTCCTATCCCGATAACTCATCGAGATATCGTGCCAACGATCTGGAAGCGTGTGCGGGAACGTTAAATAAAGATGGGGTGATCCCGTATCTCGGGTTCCCATGTGTCGAGGCACGACGAAAGAAGACAACGTGCAACGGGCATACATACGGTGCAACCACACGATTCAACTCATACATCGCATGCACACGGTCACGACAACGTCTCATCATTATACCTTCGAGGCGTGCATATCAAAGCGGATTGGGTCGTTGAAGGAGGACAACGGTCGTTGTGGAAGTAGTGGAAGTCGTGGTACTCCTATCTAATCAACGGTAGTCGTTCTCTTGGAGTCGGCACAGGGTCTTCGGCGTTGGTAGTCGATCACGTTCCCGAAGAGGCCGTTGAGGACGACGTGGTGCATGGTGATCTTGTCGGTTCTTCGGCGGAGGGGAACGGTGCACGCGGCGACGCATGCGGCACCACAACAAATGCATCGGCGCCGGCAGACAACGGCAAGCAGCACAACAACCAAGCCTAGCATCTAATAGCAAAAGAAACTAACAACTACTAGATATAACCGCTAGCTACAGGCTTCTACTAGCAACAGCCTCGGCCAGTAGGCACGGCAACAACAAAGCGCAACAACACGCACTCGTAGTCTAGCAGCAAAACGCAGCAACTACAGCTCACTGCAACGGCATGCATCGGCAACAGCAATACGGCAACAGCTCGAGCTAGCTAACTAGCAGCGGCAAGGCAACGACAGCTACAAAATCGCGGCAACAGCAAGCTACGGTGAGCATCATCATCTCGACAGCAACATCAACCTGCAGGCACAGCCACGGCAGCAAGAGCAATAACAATGGCTAGGGCATCAGCAAGCAATAGCAACACAACAACAACCTCAACAGCTAACTGCAGCAACAGTGGCAGCGGCTTCAGGCAGCAACAATGACTGGCACCGGCAGCTAATTCAGCAACGGCGGCAAATGCATCGCAGCGGCAGCAGCCTAGCGCAGCAAGCAATAGGACGGTGACAGCAAACGGCAGCAGCGCAGCAGTAGCAAGCTGTACCGGCGGCCGGGCGAACGGCGAGGCGCGGGACTCCATGGGGAGGCGAGCACGGCGGCTCGACGGGGCACTGGAGGCGAGGCCGAGGGCGGGGGCACGACGGGGCGGAGCAGGCGGCGAGGTGCGAGGCTGGCGGCGCTGGCGAGCTGCGAGGCGGCACGGCGCGGCACCGGTGGACTGGGCGGCGCGCGGGCGAGGGGCGAGGCGGCTGCGCGGGGCACAATGGGGAGGCGAGTAGCGAGGCAGGGGAGGTCGGCAAGGAGCTAGCGTGGGGAGGAAGGAGGCCGGCCATGGCGTGGAGGGTCGCTGGGAGGACGAGGAGGAAGAAAGGGGATCGAGCACAGGGGAGGCGAAGGCACGGGAGGAAGGAGACGACGCGCTGGGGAGGAGAAGGATCGAGCGCACGCTCTCCCTGGCGCTAGGGTTGGAGGCCTAGTTGGCCTAGGCCGGTTGGGCCTCTCCCTCTCTGAATTTTTTCCTTTTTAAAACAGAAAAAAATCTTAAACAAAGAAGAAATTTTAATAAAAAAGAAAATAATAAAAAAATGCTTTTGAATCCTTTGAAAAATATATATTCCCAACTAAAAGAAATAGTTGGGCATTTTTAGAAGAAATAAAATAAAACCTTTGAAGGATTAAAATTAAAACCCGTTTGCAAAAGAATAAAAAATCAAACCCCTTTGAAGAATTAAATAAAACCTCTTTATTTAAAGAATAAAATAAAAGCCCTTTTAAAAGAGAAAAGTAAATGAGACGGTTTTAAAATAAAACCCAAGAAGAGAAATAAAGAAAACCCAAGGGTTGCACCCGCATTTAATAAAAGGACCTTTTATTGAAAAGAAGAAGACGAATCTTTTGACGGGGTTAAAACTGATCTTTAGCAAAAACCACAAAAACGAAATAAGAGGGAGAGAGAGGGGGAGTTCCTATCGCACTAAGACTCGGTGAGCACTCGAAGCACACGCACTGAAAACACCACACGCGACACACGATGCAAGATGCCATGCATGATGCAACGATGCAAACTAAATGATGATGCCACCAATTAAAATAACCACATGACGGAAACGGAAATAAAAGGGGAATCTTCTCGGGCGTCGGCATCGGGCTGTCACAACTCTCCTACACTACAAGAAGATCTCGCCCCGAGATCCAAGAATGAAAGGAGGAGAGGATGAGAAAGAACACGAGGTAAAAACTTAATTGCTTCTTTGACAAACGAGTGAAACCAACGATCCTTGAAGGTTGCCAAGCGATGAGGAATGATATGAGAAAGAAGCAAGAATTCACGGAAAATTTCGGCAGCACTTTGATAGGAAAATGGAACAAAAAAATTCGATAAGAAGAGAGAATTAGACAATATACGTAACAAACAACTAAATAGAGCAAGGGAACACCATGATCTTGATAGAACAAGATGATAGACCCAAAAGAGCAACAACACAGTGCCTCCGGAACAATAGAATAGGAACTGGCCCATACGGAAGAAGAAAATGAAGAAAAGAATGACAACTACTATCTCAAGTGAACTTGGTAAGCATCCTTGCAAGAAGAATTGGACGGAGTTGTTGGAAAAAACAACAACGAAAAGAACAAGATAGTAGTGGGCTTATGAAAATCATCTCAACATCTATGAGGTGACAACCAACCACTACAAGAACCAAGGATAGATGAAAGCAAAGATATGAACACTTCTTTCACCAAGAGGATATATTGAGAACTTGAATTAATGAGAAGCACCATGACAGCAACAATCCGTAGGAAAAGCTTTAGGTGCAATCCAAACCAGGATAGCTCAATGAAGAAATCATGGGTTGCAAATATCTCATGATCACAGAATTGGTGGGTTTAATTATCTCATTCTTGAAAGGAAATCTCTTCGAGGCTCCTACACTAACAAGAGGCTATAATACCACCTCAAAGGATAAAAGAAGAACAAATGCACTGGAGATGCAAGAGAAAGAATACTTGAGGTACTCCAACAAGAATCCTGAAGAACACTTTGAGAAAAAATCACATCCTTGAAGAACCACCATGACGAGCCTCCGTATACAAATGAATGACGCAAATATATGAAGGTGGAAAAGAATAAGATTATGACCTTGCCATGATTTAGATGAAGCCTCACAAAGAGATACATAAAAGAACTTGGAACTCCGAAAAAGAAGATAGGCACTTGAGAAAAGAATTGATACCATGAGCCACTCCGGAAGAAGAATTCAAAATACTACGAACAAGAATAAGAATTATGTCACGCTTGTCCTTTATCACGTTTAATTGATGACAAGTAGCGGATTTAGCATATGACTTATTCTTCTTGAAAGACTCTTGGAGAGACAGAGAGGAAAAACACCACTTGAAGCATAATTGAAGGAAGCACCGGTAAGAATTCACAATTGAATGGGGACATCATGAATTAATGGAGAAACATGAGAATGAAGAGCTCATGAGCCACCTGAGAGAAAGCCTTAACAAAGCACCGAATAAACGAGAAACGAACGAAGAGACAACAATGGAGAAGAGTTGAGGATGAAAGCTGAAAGCTAAGAACGAAGAGTCTTCTGAAATGATGGCCTTCGGAGGAACGAGAAATAAAAAAACTCAGAAATGCACCGGATAACAAGAAAGGAATTACTCATGATTGGGAATAATTCAAGATGATGCCAGAAGGCTAAAACTATGAATCATGAAGAGAATGGACCAAGATTGAGAAAAACACTCCTTCGAATTTGCAAGCTGAGAATGATGACGAGGAACAACACGAAGAATTAATGAGACACTCCGGAATAAAGAAGAATGAAAGTTTGAGCCAAATATGAGATTTAATTCAAATAGGCCTTGGAGAAGGGATATGACTGATGAAATTCATAATTACATCATAGTTGAAAAGAATTAGAGATCTCCGGGAAAAAAGTAAAAGAGCTAGGAGAGATCCTCGGAAAGAACCTGTGGGTTATGGGCCCACTCAAAGAAACCACCGTTGGAAAAAGATTACATGGAAGAGAGATATTGCACCGGTATGAAGAGAACTAGATGAGGTTGAGAACCTCGAAATAATTAACAGAATTGAAAACACGAAACTTTCAAGATATCTTCAACACTCCGGTTGAAAAGAGAGGAATGAATAACATGATATGTTGAAAAGAATCTCCAACAAGAAAAGGAATTACAAGGATAATTAGGATATGATGAACACGGATAGCTGAATTAAATTCACCGGGTAAGAGAGAAAAGAACAGACAACGGAAGCACAATGAAAAGAAAACTCTTGGAAGAAAATTGAATCACTGAGAAAAAGGGCGGGAGGGTGGGAAAAAAAAAGACAACTTGGGCTAGATGAGATGAACTCCAGAATAAAATGAGAGAATGATCTTGCAAAAATTAAAGAGGATTGAATTCACTGAAGAGAAACACATCGGTTGAATGGAATTGATACGATGACTCCGGTTGAAAGAATTGATATGACAATTCGAATGAACAAAAGAATTTGCATTCTCACATGAAAATGTGAGAACACCTCTTAGGAAAGATCTGAAATCACCACTTGACATCGAAGCAACACGAATTTGTTGGAAGATCGTCCTATAAGTAACTACTTGAATTCCCACCTAAGAATTCCTGAAATATCTGGTCATGCAATCTGGTACACGGATACAAGGAGTAATAATCACACAACTCCTATACTAACCCGTCACCTGTATCACATCCGTCAACACACAACCAGAATCTCGGACCTTCATCTACAACAGACCCTCGTGATCACAATGATACAAAGTATGGCAGTACTCCCGAACAATCTGCACCAGTACTGGGGACATCGTGGTTATCTCGTCACTACTAGTATTTAAGCAATTACGAACATCCTTCGTTCTGAGATGCTAACAAATCTGAATGATAACGATGTGCTCAAGAATCCCCTGGAGCTCAACTCCCTTGACACTCAAAGTAGATAGGAGGCACCAAGATAGAACTCCGTCACATCGGCATCATATAGATTCCAAAAATATCAGTGTGATCCTAATTTTTTTTTGAGCGGGAAGCGGAGTAGAATTAAAATATTACGTCAAGATTCCTCACCAGAGCATAGAAGAGAAGACAAAAGAATCCTACTCTCCGATATATAACTAAACTCAAAGTAGTTTTTTCACTAGACTCGACTCGGCCAAGTTCGATCAATCAAGGGGGCTCCTAGGTCGGTACTGCTCTGATACCAACTTGTTACGCCCAAGATGCGACCCTATCCTCAATTTGGCACGAAGGCCTCGTCAGGGGTAGAAGCGCATCTCGTCGTGTTGCAAGAATGGATATCGTTCCAAGTACATGTACTGAAAAGAAGATATATATATATATGTAGAATTGGCTTACACTCGCCACAAGCTACATCAGAGTCACAGCAGTACATTACATATTCATCAAGAGTAAGAGCAGTGTCCGACGACGGACGAAAACAAACGACAAAAGAAGAACGATGTCCATCCTTGCTATCCCAGGCTGCCGGCCTGGAACCCATCCTAGATCGATGAAGAAGAATAAGAAGAAGCAACTCCAAATGAAAAATCAACGCGCTCGCGTCATGTAACCTTTACCTGTACCTGCAACTGGTGTTGTAGTAATATGTGAGCCACAGGGGACTCAGCAATCTCATTTCCAAAGGTATCACGATTAGCAAAGCTTAATGGGTGAGGCATGGTTAAGTGGTGAGATTGGAGCACCGGCTAAGCATATATTTGGTGGCTAAACTTACGAGTACAAGAAGTAAGAGGGGGAAGATCTATGCATAGCGGATGTGACCTATGAATGATCAAATGAATGATCCTGAACACCTACCTACGTCAGACATAACGCCACTGTGTCCTCGATCGGAGAAGGAACTCACGAAAGAGACAGTCACGGTTACGCACACAGTTGGCATATTTTAATTAATTAACTTCAAGTTATCTAGAACCATTGTTAAACAAAGTTTCCACGTTGCCACATAACCGCGGGCACGGCTTCCCGAAAAGATTTAACCCTGCACGGGTGCTCCAACTAGTCCATCACAAATTACCACAAGCCGCATAGAAATCCTCAATCACGAAGCTCGCGATCTCGTCGGATTCCCTAGTGGAAAACCTCAACTCTGAGATTACCCAAAGCATCACCGGAGTTCCGATGCGCAAGATATCTTGTCAAAGGTGAAACTAATCCACCAAGGCCACCCGGTGTGTCGACGATCCCGATAGGAGCCGCGTATCTCGTTCTCAGGACACACCGTCTATGCAAAGTGGACGGGAACCAAACCTCGAGTTGCCCCGTGGTGGCACCGCCGACTACTAGGTGGGTGAACCAACACTCATGAGGAGCACTGGCCCGGGGGTTGATTAAATTTCCTCGGGTTAATTACTCCCTATGCAGATCATTACTTAGTAGGCAAATGCAGTACCAAAGTTGGGCCTTGCCAGACCAGCTTTAATCTAAAACGAATTATCAAGGGGGTCCCCAAAACAACCTCAATCGTGTTAGGAGCGTTCAATAATGGAACATAACACCGGTAGCCGAAAACTAAGCGGCAAAGGTCGAACAAAACACCAGGCTAGAAAGGCCGATCCTTCCACCTTTTACCAAGTATATAGGTGCATTAAATTAAATAGCATTTAATATGGTGATATAACAAGGAACCCATGTTTTCACATGGAAGCAAAGAACCTGCAACTAGCAACACTAACAACAGGGTAAGCAAGCAGTAACATAGCCAATCAGTGGTTTGCTAGGTTGTGAACAGTTGAAGGTTTTCATGGCATTGTTGAGAGGCTGATATTTAACAGGTGGTAGGCAACGAGACATAATCGATAGAAACGGTAAAACTAGCATGGCAATGATAGTAATGGTATCTGGGGAAATGGTCATCTTGCCTGAGATCCCGCTTGGAAGAAGAATGACTCCGTGAAGCAGATGAACCAACATAGTCGAACGGGTCCTCACATTCCGACACGCTTGCGGAACTCTATCGAGACGGAGCAAACCGGAAACAACCATCAACACAAATATTCACCACACGATGCACAACATGATGCATAACCTACTATGATGCATGTTCAGTGCATTGATGCAAGGGATGGCATGGCAAATCACCTCACGCAAACACTACACATTAAGTGAAGCTCGATATGCAACGGGTTACATATCGACGAAACTCCACGATTAATTATTTAATTCACTCCCGATTATTTACACGGCAATATTAAATTGTTGCTATCATGGCAAGGGGTGAAGCGGTGATCCTACATGGCATCCTAGACAGTTTAACTCGCGGAACATAGAACGGAGCTACGGGACAAGAGGCATGCAACACACGATATATGCCATGAATGAGTCATGAATGCAAGTCATCAATACCACGGCAAGAGGAGAAAGAAACATATGTCGCCATGGCGAGCGAGAGGGAACCATGGCGGCAAAACGGAAATGAAGCCACGGCAACGTTCCTATCCTGATAACTCATCGAGATATCGTGCCAACAATCTGGAAGCGTGTGCGGGAACGTTAAATAAAGATGGGGTGATCCCGTATCTGTGGTTCCCATGTGTCGAGGCACAACGAAAGAAGACAACGTCCAACGGGCATACATACGGTGCAACCACACGATTCAACTCATGCATCACATGCACACGGTCACGACAACGTCTTATCGGTATACCTTCGAGGCGTGCATATCGGAGCGGATTGGGTCGTTGAAGGAGTACAACGGTCGTCGTGGAAGTAGTGGAAGTCGTGGTACTCCGATCTCGTCGACGGTAGTCGTTCTCCTGGCGTCGGCACAGGGTCTTCGGCATCGGTAGTCGATCACGTACCCGAAGAGGACATCAAGGACGACGTGGTGCACGGTGATCTTGTCGGTTCCTCGGCGGAGGGGAACGGTGCACGCGGCGACGCATGCGGCACCACAACAAATGCATCGGCGCCGGCAGACAACGGCAAGCAGCACAGCAACCAAGCCTAGCATCTAATAGCAAAATCAACTAACAACTACTAGATATAGCCGCTAGCTACATGCTTCTACTAGCAATAGCCTCGGCCAGCAGGCACGGCAACAGAAAGCGCAACAACACGCACCCGCAGTCTAGCACCAAAACGCAACAACTACAGGTCACTGCAACGGCATGCATCGGTAGCAGCAATACGGCAACGGCTCCAGCTAGCTACCTAGCAGCGGCAAGGCAACGACAGCTACAACATCGCGGCAACAACAAGGTACGGTGAGCATCATCATCTCGACAGAAACATCAACCTGCAGTCACAGCCACGGCAGCAAGAGCAACAACAATAGCTAGGGCAGCAGCAAGCAATAGCAACACAACAGCAACCTCAACAGCTAACTGCAGCAACGGCAGCAGCAACTTCAGGCAGCAACAACGACTGGCACCGGTAGCTAATTCAGTAACGGTGGCAAACGCATCGCAGCGGCAGCAGCCTAGCGCAACAAGCAATAGAACGGCGACAGCAGCGCAGCAGCAGCAAGTTGTACCGGTGGCGGGGCGACCGGCGAGGCGCGGGACTCCATGGGGAGGCGAGCACGGCGGCTCGACGGGGCACTGGAGGCGAGGCCGGGGGTGGGGGCATGGCGGGGCGGAGCAGGCAGCGAGGCGTGGGGCTGGCGGGGCTGGCGAGCTGCGAGGCGGTGCGGCACGGCACCGGCGGACTGGGCGGCGCGCGGGCGAGGGGCGAGGCGGCTGCGCGGGGCGCCATGGGGAGGCGAGCAGCGAGCCAGGGGAGGTCGGCGAGGAGCTCGCGTGGGGAGGAAGGAGGTCGGCCATGGCGTGGAGCGGCGCTGGGAGGAGGAGGAGGAAGAAAGGGGGTCGAGCAGAGGGGAGGCGAAGGCACGGGAGGAAGGAGACGGCGCGCTGGGGAGGAGAGGGATCGAGCGCACACTCTCCCCGGCGCCAGGGTTGGCGGCCTGGTTGGCCTGGGCCGGCTGGGCCTCTCCCTCTCTTTTTTTTTCCTTCTTAAAACAGAAAAAAAATCTTAAACAAAGAAGAACTTTTAATAAAAAAAGAAACTAATGAAAAAAATGCTTTTGAATCCTTTGAAAAAATATATATTCCCAACTACAAGAAATAGTTGGGCATTTTTAGAAGAAATAAAATAAAACCTTTGAAGGATTAAAATTAAAACCCGTTTACAAAAGAATAAAAAATCAAACCCCTTTGAAGAATTAAATAAAACCTCTTTACTTAAAGAATAAAATAAAAGCCTTTTTAAAAGAGAAAAGTAAATGAGACGGTTTTAAAATAAAACCCAAGAAGAGAAATAAAGAAAACCCAAGGGTAGCCCCCGCATTTAATAAAAGGACCTTTTATTGAAAAGAAGAAGACGAATCTTTTGACGGGATTAAAACTGATCTTTAGCAAAAACCACAAAAACAAAATAAGAGGGAGAGAGAGGGGGAGTTCCTATCGTACTAAGACTCGGTGAGCACTCGAAGCACATGCACTCAAAACACCACACGCGACACACAATGCAAGATGCCATGCATGTTGCGATGATGCAAACTAAATGATGATGCCACCAAATAAAATAACCACACAACGGAAACGGAAATAAAAGGGGAATCTTCTGGGGTGTCGGCATCGGGTGTCACAATGGGCAACCTAAAACAATTGTTAGTTCCCTCCCATGGGGCGTCTTCTTTGATTGTTCCCCATGCGCGATGCAAGGGGCTTCCACTAGGGCATGGGCATAGTACCGGTTCGACAGTCATTCCGCCAGCACGGAGCATAGGGACTTCCACTTGGGTCTGGGAGGAACCTCCACCGAGGCCATGATGCAACTCATCGTGGCCTTCCACTTAGGACGCTCCGGGCGTTTACAATCCACTCATTCTTATGTGAGAGTGTCACTGGTAGTACCTCTGGAGGTGCTGAATGTTCCAAGCGTTTGGTACCGTGCTCCTACCCTCTGTCTCCAGGCACGTGGCGCCAGACCTGGAGACATGGGCAACCCTCAAGGGGCCCTCCCACATGGGGGAGAGCTTGTGAAGGCCCTCCTTGGAGAAGACCCGCCTCAGGACACGATCCCCGACCCCGAGGGTACGAGAAAAGATTTGGCGGCTGTGGTAGCTTCGCAAGGCTTGCTGATATCTTGCGGCGTGAAGGGCGGCCCGGTGGCGGGCCTCCTCAAGGAGGAGGAGGTCGTCTTCTCGCGAGTTGGTTTGATGCGCCTCATCAAACGTCAACACCCGCAGGTAAGCATACTTGATCTTCACGGGGAGGACCGCCTTAGTCACGTAGATGAGGAAGAAGGAGGTCTTGCCGGTGGGCTTGGTCATGGTGGTGCAGATGGACCGTAGCACAGATTGTAGCTCATCAAGCCAACCCTTTGCGCAAGCTTTGAGTTTCTTCTTGGAGCTCCTGGTATTGGGGCTCTTACGGACCTCGACGTTGGCACGCTCAGCCTCGGTGTTGTTGTGCAGTGTGCTATGAAGGAATATGATATCAGTGTACCAAGGATAGCACAATATGACTTAAAGAGACCACTTGTGAAGTGGGACATGTTGTTAATGATGGTGCGCTTGAGGACGCCAAATCGACACACGAGGCCCTTGACGAACTTGACAGCAAAGTTGGCCGGGATGGAGCCACCAACCACCTTTACCGCCGCGGCAAGCGCCACGGACGACTCCGAGGAGCCAACCGCCTCGGAGGGGGCTTCGAGCCCCTGCGCACGATGCCCAGCCCTGGCTGGAGGGGGAGGGGGGGGGCGAGCATCAACCAGCTGCTAGCCCCGACGGGTAGCCCTGGAGCTTCCGGGACCCTGACCGGTGATGAAGACGCTTGGCCCGATCCGGCCTGGGCCCTGGCACTGGTGGCCTCCCAGACTTCGGTCCGCCACAACCTCATGAGGAATGCCTTGAGCATGCCGGGGCAACCTGGGGTAGAGCTTCGGGATCCATACGTACGCTTCACCGAGGAACGCATGCGCTTGGTTTACGGGTCGAATCAGCTTGACATGGCCGTCAAGCTGAGTCGCTGCCAATATGCAGTTGCACGCACGAAGGACGAAGTGTCCATCGTCGTGGTGAGGGAGGCGCGCAAGCGTGCCCTCTGCGAGGCCGAAGAAGCAGTCGAGTGCCATGAGGCCACAGAGGCTTGCGAGAGGGAGCATCGGGCTTCACATGCCGCTTTGGAGCAGCAACTTCTGGGGCTAATGGTCGAGGTGGAGGAAGCGTGCGAGCTCGGCCTCCGCAAGGTAGATCTCTGGGTCCTCGAACAGTAGTTTGCCTTTGAAACGTCGGAGCTGGGATTGGAGCACGAGCGGCTGGAGGCGCTGGATTAAGACGTCACTGACGCCGAGGCCACCTGCAACCAATGGGTGGAAAAGATCTGAGGGGATGCCAACGCACGGGTCAATCAGGCCCGCGAGGATTAGAGAAGAAAACTGAAGCTGCAGGAGAGCCGCTTCATGGCTCGACAAAAAGAGATGCAACACGAGATAGATGGTATCAAAGAGGCCCTTACTCTTGTGGGAGGCCGGGAGGAAGCCGCGCTCCAGGCCCAGGCTGTTGTCGCGGCCGAACTGGCATCACTCCAGGGGCAAGTGTGTGGCACTGTTTCCCTCGTAGAGCGGGTGACTAATGAGGCGAGAGAGGCCCGGGGATTGCTGCTCCTGCGCTGAAAGATGTTCCAAGGCCTCGAGCGGCGGGTGCGCTGAGCCCTGGGTTCCATCTATGGGGGAAGAATCCATGGCCCTCTTGTACGTGATGACGCCAGTTACCTTGACTTCTTCACCAAGGTCATGGAACGGCTTGAGGTGGGCGCATAAGAGGTGGGGGCCTTGATCAAGGAAGAAAGCCGCGATCTCTTGTCCCACACACTAACACATGTCTTGAGCAACCTCTTCCGCACCGATCCCCACTCTGATTTCGAGGCCGTGATGGCCCCCGTTCCCAAGGGATCCGCGGCGCCGTGGGTAAGGCGGTGAGGGACCATGTCGACGCATTGAGCATGTAGTTCGCCCCTCAAAACCTCGAGGGTCAGGAGGGTGCCGAGGGACACACGATCGATGAAGACGACAATGGAGCCGAAGCACACGGGGACGATGATGGCGACGAGAGCGGCGTGTCACTATAGGCTTCTCCGACCCCCGTGGCCATGCCGCCTTGTAGTCCCACCGAGGCATGAAGCGAGTAGCTTTTTGTTTGCATTCCCTGCTCGTGTCATGAACATTTCATTTTTTGTGGATTCCTATAGTGCTATATCATAACTTGTATTATCTGAATGCAGCCCGTATGCGGGGCTTGTGTGTTACTTGGGAATCAGGTTGTGCTTGCGTGGGTAAGGCCAAGTAGTGAGGATACCTCAAGCAGGCAGGGGTCCTCCCGAGGCGGTATGCCAAATAGGTCGTCCTTCGTCGGATGTTGTGCCTTCAGCGCGTGGGGCGCGGTGTCTCAGGGGCATGACGGACGCTCGTCGGCTTGCTTTTGCGCACTGCACAAGGGAATTAGACTAGAGGCCTTGGTGAGGTTGTGCGTGCGGGAACAGGCCCGTGGACGGAGTCTGACAAGCCCACGGACGAAGCATGTATGACGGGCGTGGGCACCGTACCCCAGCCCCCGCTCGTGTAATATTTAAGAGGGCGGTGCTGAGCGCGCGTGGTGAGAAGAGAGAAAACCAACGAAACTCCACAAAAACTAGAAGACCGAGATGTTTATTAAAACCAGAGACGAACTCATTTAAAATCCCAAAAGGGGAGGTGTGGATGTCGTGTCGAGGACGGGTTAGCCTGATGAGCTTGCTTACAAGTCAAAAAGGAAAAGAGGAAAAGCGAGTCCTATGTCCAACACGGGTCAACCTAAAATGAAATGAGGGTGCCGTATCCAGCACGGACAACTTAAAAGAAGTGTTAGTTGCGGCCTGCGGGACATCTTCTTTGATCATTCCCAGGCACGATATAAGGAGCTTCCACTAGGGAATGGGCATAGTCATGGTTCAACTGTCATTCTGCGAGCGCACAACATAGGAACTTCCACTTGGGCATGGGAGGAGCCCCCCATCGAGGCAATGACGCGACTTGTCGTGGGCTTCCACTTAGGAGGCTCTGGGTATATACAACCCACTCATTCTTATGTGAGAGGGTCATGGGTAGAACCTCCAGAGGTGCTGAATGTTCCGAGTGTTTGGCATCGTACTCCCACCCTCCGCCTACAGACGCGCGACGCTAGGCTTGGAGAAATGGGCAATCCTCAAGGGGCCCTTCCGGTATGGGGGAGAGCTTGTGAAGGCCCTCCCTAGAGAGGACCCGCCTCAAGACAAGATCCCCGACGTCGAGGATATGAGGACAGACGTGGCGGTTGTGGTAGTGCTGTAAGGCCTGCTGATATCTTCCGGCGTGAAGGGCGGCCCGACGGAGGGTCTCCTCAAGGAGCAAGAGGTCGGCTTCCCGCCAGTTGGCTTGATGCTCCTCATCAAACGCCAACACCCGCGGGGAACCATACTTGAGCCTATCGGGGAGGATCACCTCAGTCCCGTAGACAAGGAAGAAGGGGGTCTCGCCGGTGGGTTTGTCACGGTGGTGTGGATGGACCATAGCCTGGACTGTAGCTCATCGAGCCTACCCTTTCTGCAAACTTCGAGCTTCTTCTTGTTGCTCCTGGTATTGGGGCCCTTGAGGACCTCGGCGTTCGCACACTAAGCCTAGCTATTGTTGCGTGGGTGTGCCATGAAGGCGTAGCATATCGGCGTATCAAGGTTAGCGCAATATGAATTAAAGAAACCACTTGTGAATTGGGACCCGTTGTCGTGGATATGCGATTTAGGACACCAAATCGACACACGAGGCCTTTGATGAACTTGACAGTGAAGCTGGCCGGGATGGTGTGGACGGCCTCGACCTCTTTCCACTTGGTGAACTTGTCAACGATGATGTAGAGGCAGCGATATCCACTCGCCGCACGGGGGAAGGGGCCCAAGATGTCCAGCTTTTACAACGCGAAGGGCCATGAGAGCGGAATTGTCTGCAGCCCCTGCGCTGGCTGATGGATCTTCTTGTCATGGAACTGGCACGCCTTGCTGGAACGGACCAGCTTGGTGGCATCGTGAAGCGCCAATGGCTAGTAGAATCTGCTATAGAACACCATAATAATGAGGGTGCGCGATAAGGAGTGGTCCCTGCAATCCCCTCCGTGGATGTCGGCGAGCCGCTCACGCTCTTGTTGCTCCGAGATGCTCCGCAACGAGATGTCATTGGGTGGCCTGCAGTATAGCTCCCCGTCCCGTAGGTAGTAGGTGGTGGCCTTCCGCACGATGCACTATGCTCCCTTTTGTGGGGAGGTCGCTGCAAAGCAGGTAGGCCTTAAACTCGGTGGTCCAGTCACCTTCTTGGAGATCCAATGCCAGCAACAACCGATCTCCCGGGGGAGGGCCGCAGTATGGTGCACCCGTCAGCGGTGCGGGTGGTAGCTCCTCAGGTAGCAGCGCGGTGCTGGTGACGAGCGGTGATGGTGATATGTACCTAGGTAGGGTCTTAAGCACTGGAGAACTTAAAGAATACAAGGAAGACTCGGAGGAGCTACCCTAGGTACTCGGATATGGTCCAGTGGGGGCACGCTACGCTACATGCTCTACCCAACGATACTACATTGGAGAACTTAAAGACTACAAGGAAGACTCGGACTTAAATCACCATGGCGCATGAGTCACTCGACATAACATCCACTCGGAGAGCCAGAAGCATTTCACTCAACACCCTTTCACTCAGAAGAACCAGAAGTCAATCGACCACAGAAGATCAGAAGCCACTACAGGGAATCCAACGGGTAGGCATTCGACTGGTCGCCATAAGTAGCATTTATACGTACGTTAGTAGTAACGTTCACCTTTATTACCAGAAGTGAACACTTGGTTGCCAGGTATTCATGAGGGGCGCTGCACTCTATATAAGCCACCCTCCCCTCTGGCACAAGGGTTCGCACCCCTTGTAGCTCACACATTTCACATGACAAAAGCTCCCGAGCCTGAGATGTAGTGTTGTTATCTCCATCGTGAGAGGCCCGAATTCCCTAAATAATCGTGTCACCCATTTGCATCTTGACCCCTGTGGGTGCACTTAGCGTGCCCCCACTGGACCAAAAACCACTCAACTAAGACCTGATCTACTCGAGGAGAAAACAAGCAAGTATGCACCAAAAGAAAACACCTAATGGGTGTAGTGTCAAGAAGGACAGGGATTCAATCAGAAACGAACTTACAATCACAATTACTCGAACGCATTTCAAGAAAAAATCGATCAGGGTGAATGAAAAAGACTCCAATCGACGTATACTTCTGTGAAGCCCTAAAATGCATTCGGAATTTGTGTGTCTTGTTGGACTCTGCATTGACCCTTTTTCACTCAAACCACGACCCATTCGGGGGGGGGGGGGTAATGATGGGGATATGCACCTAGGGTAGGGTCTTAAGCCTGACCTACATGCCCTACCCAACGACACTACACTTGAGAACTTAAAGACTACATGGAAGACTCCGACTGAAATCACCATGGCACATGAGTCACTCGACAGAACATCCACTCGGAGAACAAGAAGCCTTTCACTCGACAGCCTTTCACTCGGAAGAACCAGAAGTCAGTCGACCGCAGAAGATCAGAAGCCACTCGAGGGACGCGAACGGGCAGGCATTTGACTGGTCACCATAAGTAGCATTTATTACATACGTTATCAGTAACGTTCACCTTTATAACCACAAGCGAACTCGCTAAAACACTCGTGTCACCCATTTGCATCTCGATAGATCATGCTAATATATCCTACTCCTTTCTATTGTCGGAATCATTACCACGGTAGTTGGTGCCCACCATGGGGCATGGCATGTGTCGATCCATGATGCATATGGTTTTGTTTCTTCAATCTTCATTGGCCGATCAACAATCATCAATGGAGAATTCGATCCAAGGTGTTTCGAACACCACTCGGTTCATAGGAGAGACAATATACTCTTCGTACAGAGGGATGAGGAAGTTCCATTCATCCTATCAATTTCTTTATAATCGAGCGTTAACCTAACAATGGTTGTTTTTCTTTTGTAGGTACACACACTCACACAAGTGCCATCGAGTATCGATCAATTAAAAAAATATACAAGCGAGTACGATGGCTTGCGTCATCTTCTTCACATCACCGCCGTCACTCCGGTGAGCACATCTCCATCACTCGACGGTCTCGCTTGTCGTCACTCCGCTGAGCACGCCTCCATCACTCGACGGTCTCGCGCGACATCACTACGCTTAATGCATCTTCATCACATGGCCGCCCAACGTGTCGCCACTTGGTTGGATGAGTCTCCATCACTCGACGGTCTCGCTCAAAGTCACTCCACTGAGCACGTCTCCATCACTCGACACTCTCGTTCGTCATCACTCCGCTGCGCGCGTCTTCATCACATGGCCGCCGAGTGCGTCTCCACTCGGTTGGACGTGTCTCGATCACTCGACGGTCTCGCGCGTTATCACTCTGCTGAGCACATCTTCATCACTCGACAGTCTCGTGCATTGTCACTCTGCTAAGCACGTATTCATCACTCGGCTGTCTCGCGCGTCGTCGCTCCGCGGAGCGCGTCTTCATCACATGGCCGCCCAGCGCGTCACCACTCGGTTGGACGCGTCTCAATCACTCGACGGTCTCGCTCATCGTCACTCCGTTGAGCACGTCTCCATTACTCGACGGTCTCGCACGTCGTCACTCCACTGAGCAAGTCTCCATCACTCAACGGTCTCGCGTGTCGTCACTCATCTGAGCATGTCTCCATCACTCGATGGCCTCACGCGCTGTCACTCTGCTGAGCATGTCTTCATCAGTCAGTCGTCTCGCGTGCCGTCAGTCCTCTGAGCGCGTCTTCATCACATGGCCTCCCAGCGCGTCGCCACTCCGCTGAGCACGTCTCCATCACTCGACGGTCTCGCGCGTCACCACTCTGCTGAGCAAGGCTCCATCACTCGACGGTCTCGTGCGTCGTCACTCGGCTGAGCGCGTCTTCATCACATGGCCGCCGAGTGCGTCGCCACTCGGTTGGACGCGTCTCCATCACTCGACGGTCTCAAGCGTCATCACTCCGTTGAGCACGTCTCCATCACATAGCCGCCCAGCGCATTGCCACTCGGTTGCACGAGTCTCCATCACTCGACGGTCTCGCACGTCGTCACTCTGCTGAGCACGTCTCCATCACTCTGCGGTCTCGCGCGTCGTCCCTCCGTTTAGCACGTCTCCATGACTCGATGGTATCGTGCGTCGACACTCCTGTTCGCACATCTCCATCACTCGACGGTCTCATGCATTGTCACTCTGCTGAGCACGTCTTCATCACTCGGCCGTCTCGTGCACCGTCACTCTGCTGAGCGCATCTTGATAACATGGCCGCCCAGCGCGTCGCTACTCGGTTGGACGAGTATCCATCACTCGAAGGCCTCATGCATAGCCACTCCGTTGAGCTTGTCTCCATCACTTGACGGTCTCACGTGTCGTCACTCTACTGAGCATGTCTCCATCACTCGATGGTTTCACGCGTCGTTACTTTGTTGAGCACGTCTCCATCACTCGACGGTCTCGCGCGTCGTCACTCCGTTGAGCGCGTCTTCATCACATGGCCGCCCAACATGTCACCACTCTGTTGGACGCATGTCCATCACTCGATAGTCTCGCGCGTCGTCACTCCGCTGAGCACACCTCCATCACTCGACGGTGTCGCGTGTCATCACTGTGCTGAGCGTGTCTTCTTCACGTGGCCACCCAGCGCGTCGCCACTCGGTTGGACGCATGTGCATCACTCGACGGTCTCATGCGTTGCCACTCCACTAAGCATGTCCCCATCACTCGACGGTCTCGCGTGTCGTCACTCTGCTAAGCACGTCTTCATTACTCAGCCACCTCGCGTGCCATCACTCCGCTTAGCGCGTCTTCATGACATGGCCGCCCAGCGCACCGCCACTTGGTTGGACATGTCTCGATCACTCGTCGGTCTCGCGCGTCATCACTCCGCTGAGCACGTCTCCGTCACTCGACGGTAACGCGCGTCGTCATTCCGCTGAGCACGTCCCAATCACTCAACGGTCTCGCGCGTAATCACTCCGCTGAGCACAACTTCATTACTCGACCTTCTCACATGCCGTCACTCCACTGAGCGCGTCTTCATCACTTGGCCGCCCAGCGCGTCGCCACTCGGTTGGGCGAGTCTCCATCGCTCGACACTCTCACGCATCATCGCTCCAGTGAGAACGTCTCGATTACTTGACGGTCTCGCGTGTTGTCACTCCGCTGAGCACGTCTCCTACACTCGACGGTCTCGTGCGTCATCACTCCAATGTGCACGTCTCCATCACTCGACTGTCTCGCGAGTCGTCACTCCGGTGAGCACATCTTCATCACTCGGCCGTCTCTTGCACCATCACACCGCCGAGCGCGTCTTCATCACATTGCCGGCCAGCGCGTCGACACTCGGTTGGACGCATCTCCATCACTCGACGATCTCGCGCGTCGTCACTCTGCTGAGCACGTCTCCATCACTCGTCAGTCTCACGCGTCATCACTCTGCTGAGCATGTCTCCATGACTAGACAGTCTCGTGCGTCTTCACTCCGCGGAACACGTCTCCATCACTCGACGGTCTCGTGCATCACTACTCAGCTGGATGCATTTTCATCACTTAGATACCTCGTGCATTGCTACTCCGTGTGACACATCTTCATCACTCATTCGGCTCGTGGGCCATAGCTCAGCTAAACACATCTACACCACAACCCCAGTGGGTGGCCGGCTTAGTTGCGAACTTGACTTCGCCTAAGTTAAAAAATACTCTGAATACGGACATGCTCCAACTCGACAACTTAGCTGCGACTCCGTATTGCCTAAGTTAAAAACAACTCTGAGTACGGACATGCTCCACACTCGGTGGCTTAGTTATGAACCTGACTTTGCCCAACTAAAAACCTACTCCGAGTACGGACACGCTCCACACTCGGGAACTTAGCTACGACTCCGTATCGCCAAAGTAAAAAACTACTCCGAGTACGGACACGCTTCACACTGGGGAACTTAGCTGCGACTCCATATCGCCTAAGTTAAAAAATACCCCGAGTACGGACAAGCTCCACACTCAGGAACTTAGCTGCGACTCTGTATCGCCTAAGGTAAAAACAACTCCGAGTACGGACATGTTCCAGACTTGGGAACTTAGCTACGAACCTGACTTTGCCTAAGTTAAAAACAACTCCGAGTGCGGTCATGCTCCATACTCGGGAACTTAACTACGACTCTGTATCGCCTAAGTTAAAAGTACTTTGAGTACGGACATGCTCCACACTCGGGGGCTTAGATGAAAACCAGTCTTCATCTAAGTTAAAAATTCTCCCAAGTGACGAGCATTTCTCTCACTCAGGGGGCTTAGCTGCGAACAAGTGTTCGCTTAAGTTGAAAACCCTACCGAGTGAATAGCACCCTATCACTCGGAAACTTAGCTGCGAACCAGTCTTCGTCTAAGTTAGAAATTCTCACGAGTGACGAGCATTCCTCTCACTCGAGGGCTTAGCCGCGAACAAGTTTTCGCCTAAGTTAAAATCCTGCCAAGTGAATAACATCATATTCACTAGGAAACTTAGCGCAAACCAGTCTTCGCCTAAGTTAAAGTTTGACAGTTTGAGGAATATAACCAGTGGTTGAGGAATTTATATAAGCATTCTGTTCTTGGGTTCCAGAGTTGTACAGATCCGAAAATTCGCACAACTGAGGAATCTCGTGAAAATCTTAGATGCT
Organism: Hordeum vulgare subsp. vulgare; assembly: GCF_904849725.1. Lineage (NCBI taxonomy): Eukaryota > Viridiplantae > Streptophyta > Magnoliopsida > Poales > Poaceae > Hordeum > Hordeum vulgare. The sequence goes on along the minus strand of NC_058524.1, from coordinate 343,917,061 downwards.
TAGCTAGTTCATCAATGATTGTGGTGATGGATAGTGTTTGAGGAATCATGTGCGCATCGTATCTTGAGGAAAAACAGATTTCACATTGGAGAAGTAAAATTTTAGATCTAATCTGTTGTAAAAAATGGGATATATTTACCCTGGAAGGTGCGAACGAAGAACACAAAAAGGTGGTGATGGAGAGGCTCTTCGGTCAAGTGTCCAATGCACCCTAACTTGGAAGCAGAGGACGTCTACGGCGGCGGCGGACGTAGATGTTCCGTCTCCGGCGTGATCCTGGCGGCGAGAAGGTTGAGGCAGTGGCGCTAGGGTTCGGTGTGCTGTCGCAGGAGAGTGATGAGGCGAAGAAGATGATACCGAGGGGGTTAAGGACATATTTATAGCCCGAAAGTTACTGTTTGGCGCGAAAGTTTCGGACCGAATAGCCCTTGCCTCTACGTCTCCACAGGACACGTGTAGCTCCCGTACGATGCGGTGGAGATAGTGGAGATCGTGGCTATCCAATCGTGGGAAGTGGAGATTCAGTTACTGTTCCTTTGAAAAAAAACAATTTTTCGAAGATTTGAGGATTTTCGTTACAAAATCATCAGCTGACAAGGATGCAGTGAGGATTTTGAACAAAGTTTCAAGTAGAACGCATATGAAGAATTGAATAGACTAGATAAGTATAGCATAGAGGGAAAATCGGGTCCGATCACATTCACTTAGCAGAAACATCAAATTGAAGAAATAGCAATAAGTGAATGCTGTTGAGGACTAGAAATCACAGTTTACCTAGGGAAATGAAAGTCATCAAGTGTTTATGAAGATTTTGCAATAGATCATCACAATGAAGAACAACTGTTTTGAAGAAAAATGCATTGTGAAGAATTTGATCATTTGAAGAAAAACAACTTGAGGAATTTCACATTCTGCGGTGGCGTTGCCCACCATATAAGAATGTTGATTACAGACGCCGCGTACAATTGTCGTAGGGCTCTGAGAATCAATTTCTTCGTTAATTTCTTCAGATTCAGAGTGACTTTCTTCATCGGTTGAAGAAAATCGTTTCATCATGTGTTGCACATCTAAGTCATCAACTTTGCATAAGTGTTAGGATGTGTGCATGTTTTTACAAAACATTTGAAGATTCTAAGATATTTAGCTCACACCGCAACTTGCAAAACCTTTTATCATCCAAGGGCTTAGTGAAGATATCAGCCAGTTGATTATCAGTCTTCACATGGTCGATGAGGATATTGCCCTTGAGGACATGATCCCTAAGAAAGTGATGACGAATCTAGATGTGCTTGGTCTTCGAGTGCTGTACTGGGTTATAGGCAATCTTGATAGCACTCTCATTGTCACAGTAGAGAGGCACATTCTTCATGTTGATGCCGTAGTCCTTGAGGGTTTGCTTCATCCATAGTAATTGAGCACAGCAAGAACCAGCAGCAATGTACTCAGCTTCGGCAGTGGAGAGTGATACGCAGTTCTGCTTCTTTGAGGACCAGCAAACCAGGGATCTTCCGAGGAAATGGCATGTGCCAGATGTTGACTTGCGATCCACGCGGTCACTAGCATAGTCTGAATCAGAATACCCTACCAGATGAAGATTGGAGCCCTTGGGATACCATAATCCTAGTGTTGGTGTGTGAGCTAAGTATCGAAGAATATGTTTCACAGCCTTATGGTGTGATTCCTTCGGTTTTGCTTGAAAACGTGCACACATGCAAACACTAAGCATTATGTGTGGCCTAGATGCACATAGATACAATAAAGAACCAATCATAGAACGATATACCTGCTGATCGAAATCTTTACCATTTTCATCAGTGCCGAGGTGACCGTTGGTAGGCATTGGAGTCTTGGCACCTTTGCATTCATGCATGTCGAATTTCCTCAGAACATCCTTGAGGTATTTCTCCTGTGATATGAAGATTCCATTGCGTTGTTGACGAATTTGAAGACCTAAGAAGAATTTCAGCTCCCCCATCATAGACATCTGATATTCTTCACTCATCATATAAGCAAATTCATCACTGTATCTTTTGTCAGTACAGCCAAATATGATATCATCAACATATATTTGACATACAAACAGTTCATTATCATAAGATTTTGTGAAAAGAGTTGGATCGAGTGAACCAGGTATGAAGCCTTTCTTCATGAGGAATTCCTTAAATGTATCATACCATGCCCGAGGGGCTTGCTTGAGGCCATACAGAGCCTTTTTGAGTCTGAAGACTTTGTCTGGATTCTTTGGATCCTCAAAACCTGGGGGCTGAGCAACATATACTTCCTCCTCAAGCTTACCATTGAGGAATGCACTTTTCACATCCATTTGATATAAGATGATGTTATGATGATTAGCATAGGCAAGTAGAATTCGAATAGCTTCAAGTCTAGCAACAGGTGCAAAAGTTTCATCGAAATCTATTCCTTCAACCTGGGTGTAGCCTTGGGCTACTAGTCGTGCCTTGTTCCTCACCACTTGACCGTCCTCATCTTGCTTGTTTCGGAAAATCCACTTGGTGCCGATGACGTTATGCTTGCGAGGATCTGGTCTTTTGACGAGCTCCCATACGTCATTCAGCTTGAATTGAAGAAGTTCGTCTTGCATGGCTTGGATCCACTCCGGTTCCAGAAAAGCCTCAGCTACTTTTGAGGGTTCTGTGATAGATACAAAAGAGAAATGCCCACAAAAGTTAACTAAGTGTGAAGCTTTTGAGCGAGTGAGAGGACCTGGCGTGTTGATGTCGTTGAGGATTTTGTCTAGTTCTACTTCATTTGCAATCCTCGGATGTGCCAGTTGAGGATTTTGTCTGGGCTGAGGAAGTGGTGTTGTTGCAATTTCCTCAGGAGCATCTTCTTGTCTTTCATCAGCGATGGGGATTGTTTCTTCACCAATTTCCTCAGTGGGAACAATGTCTTCAGTAGGCTTAAGCTTTATCGCTTCCTCAGAAGACAGCTTATCTGGGTCAGAAGGCAATTGCTCTCTTTGCGAGCCATTAGTTTCATCGAACCGCACATCTACAGTCTCAACAACTTTGTTGTGATAGTTGTTGAAGACTCTGTAGGTGTGCGAGTCCTTTCCATAACCGAGCATAGAACCTTCATGTGCCTTAGGTGCAAATTTCGAGCTGTGATGAGGATCTCTAATCCAGCATTTTGCACCGAAGACTTTGAAATAACCTACATTGGGTTTCTTGTCACTGAGGAGTTCATATGAGGTTTTCTTGATGAATTTGTGAAGATATACCCTGTTGATGATATGGCATGCAGTATATATTGCTTCAGGCCAGAAGCGACGAGGAGTCTGATATTCTTCAAGCATGGTTCTCGCCATTTCAACCAGAGTCCTGTTCTTTCTTTCGACGACACCATTCTGCTGAGGAGTATAAGCAGCAGACAATTCGTGAGTAATACCAAGTTCATCAAGATAATCATCAAGACCAGTGTTTTTGAACTCGGTTCCATTATCGCTCCCGATATGTTTGATCTTGATGCCGAAGTTCGTTGATGCCCTTGAAGAAAATCGTTTGAAGATTTCCTGCACTTCAGTTTTATACACGATAATGTGCACCCAAGTGTATATGGAATAATCATCAACTATGACAAAGCCATATAGAGATGCTGCATTGGTTAGTGTTGCATAGTGTGTAGGTCCAAATAAATCCATATGAAGCAATTCAAATGGACGTGTAGTGGTCATGATGGTTTTGGAGGGATGTTTGGATCTGGTCATTTTCCCAGATTCACAAGCACCGCAGAGATGATCCTTGAGGAATTTGACAGATTCGATGCCAATGACATGCTTCTTCTTTGCAAGTGTGTGCAAATTCCTCATGCCTGCATGACCTAGTCTTCTGTGCCACAGCCATCCTTCTGAGGGTTTTGCTAATAAGCAAGTGGCTGGTTGAGGACCTGTAGAGAATTCAACAATGTACAAATCCCCTCTTCTTACACCTTCGAAGACTTTGGATCTGTCAGATGCCATGATAACTACACATCTATATCTACCAAATATAACAATCATATCAAGATCACAAAGCATCGAGACTGACATGAGGTTAAAACCAAGGGATTTAACAAGCATTACTTTGTCCATATGCCTATCCTTGGAAATAGCTACTTTGCCAAGTCCCAATACCTTGCTTTTACCTTTATCAGCATATGTGATTTGCTTCAGAGGTGATGGAGTTAGTGGCATATTCATCAGTAGGCTTTTATCACCAGTCATGTGATGTGTGCAGCCACTATCGAGAACCCACTCAATATTTTTGGGTTTATCATCTTGCAGATGAATTAGTACAACTTACCATCTCATATGCTTCAAGTTTGAAGAATATGATACTAATTTCATTATAACAGAAATGTAAGGACGTGTGAAATATTTCTATTTCATCAATCATTAGCTTGCGTCCTGTCAAGCATTTCCTCAGGTCTCCAGCAAATTCTTCAGATGATGATTTTCATCTGGAGACCTGACCTGCAGAAGTGATTAGTTTGATTTCTTCACCACCCACATATGAAGGGGTGGCAAAGCGTTCATCATCCTGCGAGCACCATATGAGAAAGGTGGCATTGAAGCTAATGCATTTCTCTTAACAGTAGGGGGTTAAAGTACTCATATGAGTATGCAGAGAACTGGTTTGAGGATTTATGAACATAATGATTTGAAGAATAGCGCTCATAATCATATTCCTTGTAGTTTCCCTGCATGTTAGACGCATAAGCACGGGTATGAGCATAGTTTTGACCAGTTGAGGATTTTGATCCTCTTGAAGACTTTGGTCCTCCTGAGGAATTTGATCTGGGGTTCAGATTCTTCAGAGGTGATGTCATGAGGACATTTACTTGAAGATTTTCAAACAATTTTTGGAAACCCAGATTTTCCTCAAAGGAGGGCCATTCTGGCAGTTTGTTCCAACATATCGAGCAAATACTTTACCAGATTGATCTTTGAACAGTTTATAGTTGGAATCAAATGACTCATCAGAGGAATAGGATAATTCACATGAGAAGCCAGTTAGATTAGATGGATCAAAAGGAGGCCCAGTAGCAGCAATCCATGAGGTTTTGGGATACTGCTTAGGTTTCCAATAAGATCCATCAGCATTCAATTTCCTCTCAAAGGCAATTCCTTCTTTCCTCGGGTTCCTGTTCAAGATCTGCTTTTTGAGCACATCACAAAGGATTTGATGTCCTTTGAGGCTTTTGTACATGCCTGTCAAGTACAATTCCTTCAACCCTACATTTTCATCAGTGACATTTGTGTTTTCCTCAAGTGAGGAAATAGACACAACAGGTGCAGTTGAAGAATTTGTAGTAGTGGTAGCATTTGAAGATTCTGGTGAAGAATCAGCAGTTTCACGATCTATGCATTTAAGACATGGAGGAATAAATTCAACTTGACTAGCGCTGATCTGCTGAGCTAGTAATGAATCATTCTCCATACGAAGATCATCATAAGACATCCTCACCTTCTCAAGATCAAGCTTCCTTTGAAGAAATTCGTAGGAAAGCTTCTCATGATCAGTGAGGAGTGTATCATAACGATCCTGAAGAATATCAAATCTAGACTGAAGATTTTTCATGTCATCAGCGAGGATTTGATTAAGATTCATTTCATCATTCAACAGATCATCACTTTTGTCTAGCAGTTTTTAAAGCTTTTCCAGAGCATTTTGTTGTTTAGTGGCAATGATGGCAAGTTTACTGTAACTGGGTTTTTTGTAATCATCATGTTCACAGTCACTTGAATCAGATGACGAGGCATTATGTGATACCTTTGAACCTTTTTCCATGAAGCAATAGGTTGGAGCGAAGTCATCAGCATAATCATCGGTATGGATGGTGCACTCATTTTCTTCAAGATTGAAGATTGACTTGCTGACGAAATTGGTTGCTAGCGCAAGACTAGCCTGTCCGGATTCTGAATCTTCTCCAGAGCCTTCTTCATCATCACATTCTTCTGATTCTGCCTCGGAATCCATTTCCTTGCCAATAAGTGCCCGAGCCTTTCTGAAGCTAGTCTTCTTATGTGAGGAGGACTTTGAAGATGAGGATTTTGAAGATTTCTTCTTCTTCTTTGAGTCATCAGAACTGTCATCCTTGTATTTCTTCTTCTTTGATTCCTTTCCCCAGCGAGGACAATCAGCAATGTAATGACCTGATTTCTTGCACTTGTGACAGGTCCGTTTCTTGTAGTCCTCAGATGCAGATTATGATTTCCTCATGTCTCTTCTTGATGATTTACCGAACTGGCCTTGTCGTGTAAATCTCTGAAATTTCCTCACTAGCATTGCAAGTTCTTGACCAAATTCTTCAGGGTCACAGCTGCTATCATCTGTGTCTTCTTTTTCAGATGAGGAAATTGCTCTTGCCTTCAGTGCACGTGGTCTGGAATAGCTTTGTCAATATAGATCTCTCTTTTCTTCTAGCTGGAATTCATGAGTATTTAGCCTCTCGAGGATATCAGCAGCATCTAACATCTTGTAGTTTGGTCTTTCTTGAATCATCAGAACTAAAGTGTCAAATGAAGAATCCAAAGATCTCAGCAGTTTCTTCAAAACTTCGTGATCAGTGATGTCTCGAGCTCCCAGTGCTTGCAGTTCATTTGATATGTCAGTGAGGCGATCAAAGGTGTCTTGGCAGCTTTCATTGTCATGTCTCTTGAAGCGATTGAAGATATTGCGAAGAATATCAACATGAGAGTCACGTTGGGTTGATACTCCTTCATTTACCTTGCACAGTCTCTCCCAGATCAGTGTTGCAGAGCCTAAGGCACTTACTCTTCCAAACTGGCCAGGGCTCAGATGACCACAGATGATGTTCTTCGCATGAGAATCGAGTTGCTTGAATTTCTTCACATCAGCTGCAGTGACACTAGCAGAAATGATGGGGACACCATTTTCCACAATATACCAGAGATCATTGTCTATAGCTTGTAGATGCATTTGCATTTTGTTCTTCTAGAAGGGAATGTTCTTTCCCTCGTAGGTAGGACATGCTGCAGTCACCTTAAACATGCCTGCAGTCGACATAACTAAAACTCCACGTGGTTAAACCAAAATCACACAGAACAAGGGAGTACCTTGCTCTAATACCAATTGAAAGTGCGTTATATCGACTAGAGGGGGGGTGAATAGGAGATTTTTAAGAATTTCATCACTGAGGAAATTCCTTTTGAGGAAATTCCTCACTAATGACTAACTTACAGCGGAAACAGTTAAGGATCAGACGTGCAACCTTTCACAATAGCAGTATTACAGAGTGAAGATTATGAAAACAGATTGCACAGCAAGCAGGCACGCAGAATACAGATGATGATTTACTCAAGTGAAGAATTTGGGGTTGAGGAAATTCAGAGAAAGTCTTCAGCCAATTCTTCAAACAGTCACAGTGAAAGTCATCAACACATAATACAGAGAATGTAAAGAGTTGAGGAATTAGAACCGGATTCTTGGTGAAGACTGTTGTTGATGACCCAGTTCCAACTGCTGTGACAGTTGTACATCTGGTTTGGAGCGGCTTGGTATTTAAACCAAAGGACACCCAGTCCCGGGACACACAGTCCCTACCGTATTCTCCTTGAGCTAAGGACACACAGTCCTCGCCCAACACTCGTGGTAAGTCTTCAGGGCAGACTTCCAAACCCTCACAAACTCGGTCACCCAGCGATCCACAATTGACTGTTGGATTGCTCTAGACCATGACGCCTAACCGTCTGGAGGATGCACAGTCCTCAAAGGTAAAAGGCTTCAGTCCCACACAGGAACAACTTATTCAGTGATGCTCAATCACTAGGTTTGGTTTGTGGTTTCGGTGGGTGGTGTATTTCCTCACTGATGATTTACTCTCGAAAGCTCTGAGGAATTGGGTTGCTCTTATGACAAGTGTCAGTTTCTAACGGAGCAGCCAACCAGCTAGTGGTTGTGGGGGCGGCTATTTATAGCCAGGGAGCATCCCGACATGATTTGACATTAATGCCCTTAAATAATATGACCGTTGGAGTGGATAAGATCAGTGACTTGGCGCGGCTTATCGAAACGGTCGGGACCCTCAACTGTGAGAGTCCTCATGTCACTCATATTCCTCACTTGAGGCTTTTGGTAGGATTTGGCTTGGGTTGAGCATCATGAGGAAATCCATTCCATAGTGTTACTTTGACCCCCTTTAACAGTACGGTGTTCCTATTCATCAAATGCGAAGAAAGTAAAATGAAAATCTTCACGCTTCAATTTCTTCAGAGGGATTTTCTTCAGGAACCACCGATCTTCTCAATATCAATATCTTCATGAGGAATATCAATTTCATCGCAAATTCTTCGCGATTCATTTCTTCAGCTTCAGACCAATTTCTTCAACTGAAGACATATTTTTAGGGGTCGATATTCTTCAAATATCTCAAACTCCTCAATGACTTATAGATCCTGTGTACACTCAAAAACACATTAGATACTTAACCTATAAGTCTTCAAACCACCAAAATCACTAAGGGGCACTAGATGCACTTACACTCTCCGACGGCTTGAGCTAAGGAAAGCATACAAGCACATGTGAGCATTTTACCCAGGTTCAGGCCACCTTGCAGTGTAAAATCCTACTCATGCTTGTGTGGATTGCTTGAGCTAGAATACGAGTACAAAGGCATGTACTTGCCCTAGTGGACACGCTGGATCTTACTGTGGATGCCGAACCTCCCTTTTATATTGGCCTTGGTCCTCTTCCCCCGAAAACACTCGACAGGAAGGGTTGCCATAGTGGCCATTTTGAATGGGGACATGACTGCAGCCCGTCTGACAAAGGTGGTCTTTGCCTGCAAAAGCCCTTCACCATGACACGCTGGTGGGTTCAGGGGCGGTCTCCGTCCTGCCGAGCCCCCAGCCTTAGTCCTCTTGCATCAAACGGGAAAACTTTGGATGTTGCTTTGGGAGCCTGCCAACTGGTCATGTTTCCTTAGCACGAAAGCGGAAAGCCTCACTTTCTATGTGTGCTGGTAACGCCCTGTGCCGCCTACACTTCCCGGGTCACCCTCGTGAAGATGCAAGGTCGCGACACCCTACCTGGTTTCCCTTCATGAGCCCGCTCTGCGGGGGCCTTAGGTGTAGCCTCGTCACACACCCTGGTTGCGTGTAGCTCTGCACGACCCCAGGAATCGATTCCCGACGCCTGCCTCACGAGGCGAAGGCCCTCACGCGGGACTTACCAGCTGGTCTTACACCATGCCGTGTTGGGCTACCATATCACACCACGCCTAGGGCCGCTGGACGACGACCCTAGGCACCCCCGGTTCCATGGGCCCGACACCCTCCAATCTTCCATATTCTCTTGCATAGGCAGAAATATCAGCAAGTGCTCGGCCTGTGCAAGAGCTTCCTCCATGGTCTGTGGCATGAAGAGGTGCGAGGCATGGGTCGCACTCTTGCTCCTAACAACGTCAGGAGGAGTGCTCTCCATCCCGTTGCACATTGTCCATTCTCACTCGGGGGTTGATGATGGGCTTGGTCGTGCACATCCTGAGAATGGTACGTTTGGGTCTTGTCCGCACGCTGCCCGGGTTGGTCACCCCACAGGTGTTGGTCGAGTTTGTCTTGTGAGGGGTGTGATGGAGGTTCCACCTTCTCTGTTTCTTCTTATGTAGCCGTCACAACCGTGGTGCTGTCCCCGGATGCCGCTGGTGCGTCTCATGTTGCCATGACGATGGGTCCGGGTCGTGGATGGAAGAACTCCGTGCCGTGTTGGGGTTGTGCTCACTAGTATGGTGAGTACGATGGTCGCCCGTCTATGTAGCCTCGCGGGCATGTTGGACGAAGACGAACAACCATTGACGTTTCGTTGGCCTTTTGGGGGCCATGGGAGTCGATCAACATGTTGATGAAGACATGCTGAAGTTGGTGAAGGTTCGCGCACGTGACCCCCTACATGGCATGCCAAAGATGTTGTTGTATGACAATCGATGGTTCCTATGGGGTCCCTTTGCGGTTGAATTGTGGGGATCCGCGGGCACAAAGAGCATCACCAATTCCTGCGCACTTGGGGGACTACACAGGTTCTGGCCACTTGGAAGTCTAAAACCCTACGTCCCGTGTGTTGCGGGTTATATGGGTACAAAGTATAGTAGGGCAATAGGTCGACAAGAATGCTCGAGGAGTGCGGCTATGCATGCAAATGAACCAAGTGTCGACCCTTGTAAAGGTATCCATGGACCTCATTTCATAGGTCAATGGGCTACCACGGTGGCTAAAATGGTCATTACATGGGGTAAATAGTAGATCCTATGGCTTACAAAATTACTGACAAGAGTTAAAGTGGGAAATACCTAACTCTAAAAGATTAGGACATGCACATTAAATGCGCCATTAGGTGTCATGTTGGCGACGTATCACGCCAAGGATCACCTCTCCTTGTGTGTCGTTCACCAAGCTACCTCCTATTATTTTGCCATGGCATGTGAGAGGTGTCATTAAAGCTGTTGTAAATCCGTCGAGCTGCCACGTGCTCCTGACAAGGTTTACCTAACCGCCTGCCCACTCGACATGTTGTTGATGTTGACAATCAACCTGATGAGGTGGAGCAGTGAAGAGGTAGTGGAGTCCTTGTCGGTGATGGTGGCTGCCGGGTCTTTTCAACCGGCAAGGCGGCTTGCCAGTGTCTTGGTCTTATTGCCTGGCGCTATGTTGGGTGAATTGTCTCCCGACATGGCTTGTCGGGAAAGAGGCCGTTGTCGTCTGTGCGCAAGTCACGGTACCAAGGGACCCATTTGCTAGTACACCGACAACCGGTTTATTGATTAATTATCCGTGGGGTAGATATTCCCTTTGCAATTTTAATTAGTTATTAGCAAATGTAGTAGCAATGTTGGTCCTTGTTAGAATAGTTTATCCCAAAAAAATCAAGCGGTCCCATAACAACCCCAAGCATGTTAGGAGTGCTAAAAATGGAGCGTAACACTGGTAAATGGAAACCAAGGCAACAAAGGTGGAACAAATCATCGTGCCAAAGGCTAAGCCTTCCACCTTTTACCAAGTGTATAGGTGCATTAATTTAAATAATAAGAATATTGTGATATCCTAAAGATATCCATGTATATCGCATGGATCAACCCGCACCTGCAACTAGCAACACTATAAGATCGGCTGATCAAGCAGTAACTTAGCGAAACAATGATTGCTAGGATGTGGTGGGTTAGAAGCTTATCTTGGCATGTTGGAGGCCTGACAGACAAGTGGTAGGCAGCGAGACATAGTAACAGAAACGAGACAACTAGCACAGCAATATTAGAAACTGTATCTAGCCTAATGATCATCTTGCCTTGTGCTTCTTCAGTGGGATAGTAAGCTTGCTCTTTTTAAGCATTCCCGGCAGGTTCCTCGAACTCGGACTCGTCACACTTTGCTCCCAAAATAAATAACAACATCAAATAAGCACACCACCATGGCATAATGCACGAACAAGTATGATGCATGATCATGTGGCTAATTTGTCATGACAATTCTACACTAGTCACATTTCACAGGCAAGTTATTAACCTTTAGTCTTTTGTACAAAACAACAATTTTAATTTGTTGTACACGAATGAACGTGGAAATTATGTATTCTACAACATGAAAATGTTGCAAAACCATAAAGAACATCACATTTGGAGTTACGGATCTCTTAGGACACTCATGACAAGATAGAGAAGGAAACAATGATAGATAAGGATTTGAGGAAGGATTCAGGCAAAATCATGGCATCCCATGTCTGCCACTGGATAGGAAATGAAATTTTCGAGGAAATGGTTACAAGATCATGAAAATGAAATGAACAAAACTCCCACGAAGAAGAAAACAAAAATGCAATGCAATCTGTCAACTACAACAACTTACCACTGTACACACAACAAAAGAGCAAGCTACCAAAACTTAAAATGCACAAGCAAGACATGTGATTGTAGCTTAATATATGCACTTCATTTCATCTAGAATTATGAGGATGATTAGAGTCAGGGGTTAATGGCTATCAAGCCCACAACATGTGAAGAAAACATAGGGATTATGACTTACTGAAAATAACAGATTTTCACAAACACGGTGAAGGCATATTCATGGCAATGTTTAAAAAAGCTACAGAAATTTTCATGGCATGAAATTGAATATGATCGCAATAGACATAGTGTACTTCATTTCATTCGACATCAACAAAAGCAAAAGACGCACACTACAATGGCTATTATCCACACAAGAAGCTAAGTTGAAGATTACAGATTCTCACACTTCGTGAAAATTAGAGTAGACATGAGAAACTATTTTTAACAGGTTTACATGTTTGAGACCAGAAATAAATATGACCCAAAGGCTTTTCATGTCCACTAATGGCACAACATGATAGTCCAAAACATGCTTTACAAAACACCCAAAGTGATCGTACCCAAAGGAGCGGCATATCAATGTCTCTTACTAAGACAACACACTGAGTTGTTAAATATATTTCAGACTTAGAATTGTTTAGCATAGCTCAAAAGAGCAACATTATGTAGGCATGTTTGCAAGGTGAAAACGTAGCTAAGCATGTTTTTCATGGCATGGCAAAAATACATCGAGCAAGTAGACATGAAAGTATCCTTAGATCATGTACAAACTTAGTTCATTTGGTGCATGGAATAAATCACCCAAAATGACAAAATTCTTAAACTAGTAAAAATGACATGCACCAAAACTTGCTCAAAAAGAAAAAATAATGCCACAATTAAATTCCTTGGGTTTTTCTACCCCAAAAACATAAATAATATGCACATGTTACTGTAAGTAAAATGCCGCAATAATTTATGCAAGATTTAAGCATTTTCTAAAAATTAGAGAAAACAAAAATATAATTGAAAAAGAAATATGAAAAGAGAAAATTCTAGGGCTACCTTGGGGGTACCGAACCACCTAGAATGCCAGGTGGGACCTGAGGCCACCACAGATACGGACTAGATCAGGATCACTAACATGTGGGGCGTGCCTCACGGTGCCTCGCTAATCTGCAAAAAGAAGGGGAATAAACTATGTTCGTGGGGGATCAAACCAAAGTCGCAACACTCGAGTTGGTTCGGCCAAACCACTCAGGCTAGAGGTGGTCGCTTGACAAGTGAGGCGCTCGATCCCTCTTGTTATAACCCTCACGGTCATTTGGACCCACATGACATCGACTCAAATAGCCAAGCAAATAGAGCATCACACTATTGAGGTGACATAGACATCGGTGGCATGCCAGAGCTGTTCCAATGAAGAAATCTAGTAGAGGACGGTTGCAAACGACTTGCAAAGTAGAACTACACACGCGCATATAGCATACGACATAGAACAACATCAGACCCGATGCCGACCTTGTGGAACAGAGACGGCGGCGACAAGTTCCAACACGAGGCTTGTAATAGCAGGAACCGATGATCCAGAAGATTCCCTCTTTATTTCATTGTCATCGTATGATTCTTTTGTTTGTTGCATTCAACATAGCATCATTCCATCATCCGCATTGCATCAGCACTCTGTTGTCGTCAGTTTTTAAAATTTGTATCTGTTATTAGTTGTCGGTGCTCTCCGTTTTTGTCGTTGACCGTCTCGAGACAAACCACACATGCCGGCACCCCCGTCACTGTTAAAATCTGGTTTTCAAAAGTGTGTATATACCTTTCTCAAATTGGGTTGAAACTAGGCATGCGATCTTATTTTAATGTAGGTAGGTCGCGTGCCAAATTTCATCACAATCAGAATCCATTTGATACCCGAACCGTTAAACCAATAGCAACACTATAGCCAGTCAAACCGCATATTTTTTGGTGTTTCTAAATTATTGTTGGGCTGCCTGTTTTCCCTCTCTTCTATGTCTAGCCTATATTTCTCGACCGTACGATTACGATCATAGGGACGAATAGCCCCTACCTAAAAATTCACTTTTCTATATATAGATCCACCTAGCCCAAAAATCATACCAAACATGGTTTCTAGGGATCCTCCCGTGTCCAATTCCTCTGCCGCGGCATCTGCCCGAAGCCTATAGCAGTGTGCAGATCACCACCGCCCACAACTCATGATCTAGACCAGGACCACCCGAGCTTCTCTACCCGCCTCTACTCAGTGGCCTCGCCGGACCGGCCATCGCGGACGTCCACCTCCAGGCGGGCCCTATCTCACCCCTCTCCTTCCTCCCATCTCTCTCTCTCTGTGTGTGTGTGTCTCTCTCTCTTCTCACAGTCTCTCTCTCCCTCGTGACCTTTTTCTTCCTCTCGGGAAGCAGTTGCAGGAGACGGCCATGTCCGTTGAGGAGCTCAAGCCCCGCCATGGCCTTCCCGATCTTCCCCAAGCCCAACCGCCCATGAAGGAGCTCCGTGTGCACCTGGATTTGCCTCCCCAAGCTTTGTTCCTGGCACTATCGACCAGTGCCTCCGTCCTGCACCTCGCCCGTGAGCTGGCGCCCTATTGTTTCCCCGCTGTAAGCAGCCTCATCATGCCTGAAATTCGGAATTTTCCTAGATTCATTCTGGCATGTGTAGGCTATTTAGAATTGGCGCTAGTTTCATCAACGAGCAGGTTACTAGCTGAGTTGGATAGCGCAGCCAACTGCTATGATGGATGTCCCTGGTTCGAATCCAAGCGCACCACTATTTTTGCACCATGTCTTGCCTTGTAGTTTTGTTCCGATTAGCTCGCCACATCCCGCCCAGCCGCTTGGGCCTGATACGTTTCTGGGTTACTGTGGTGCAGTTGGCCCGTATATGTATTTTTCTTCAATAATCCTTTTTCTAGTAATTGCATAATTACATGGAAACTGTCATGCATTCGAAATGCCTATAACTCTTAAACTGTGCGTCATGGTTTTGTCATGGCAGATGTCCTCGTGAAAGGACTTAGTGGTGAAACCATCGCAACTATGTGGCGACTCAAATGGGTTGATCGAGAAACAGGAGACAAGTTTACCCAGGTTCGACCGCTTAGATTGAGGTAAAAGCTTACGTCATGCAATGTGTATATTGTTGTGGAAATCGATTACAAGAGTGCATATTCACCTGACCTAGCTCTCAATTAATGTTAACTTAGCCCTATCAATCCTAGAGACTCGCCTTTATATACAAGTCGAGGATCTAGGTTTTCAAGATTCCGGATCTCATTACAGTTCGTGAGCCGATACGTCTCTAACCCACCTTGTCTCTGACGTAAGGAAACTCCAGCCGACTCTTTTCCCATGTGGGACGTAAGTCACCTTCTTCGGGTCTTGGGCCAACCGACTCTCACAACGTATGTTTGCCGTCTCCTGCTTCACAGGTCATGGCCCATTTTGAACATGGATACAGAGCCGCCATGATCCTAACCCGTCCATGATCCTAACCAGTCTCACTGGGGCAGGTCTCATAATGAGATAACATACCCAACATTAGGCCCAGATTGACTTGAACTTGTTCATATTAATTAATATTTATTATATGCTTGGCGGCTCAATCAAAACCTTATCATTCTCTAGCGAGAAAATTGTCGGCTTGTAAGCTTCCCCTGATTTTCTGTTGTAGAAATTAATGATGTCAATCATTCCAAAGTTTCAGGAATCTTCATGACGTCATCCCAACGGCTCTTTTTGTTTATCTGTCCGGCCCGATAATCAAGGCACCATCAATTCCAAAATTTACGGCGCCCCCTAGATTCCTACCCCTGCCGTTTCCATTTTCCCCTAGTCCTTAAATACCGACGGGGGGATCCCTCGAGTTTTCAGTCCACAACGCGTTGCTGGTGCGCCTTCCTCGAGTGAACTCCATGATGCAAGAGCTTCGCCACCGCACGACTTCTGCACCAAGCTGCGACCTTCTTCCCCTCCGATCGGTGCCATCGGGTACGTCTTCACCTCTTTGTGATAGATCTGTTTAGATTGCGCTCCATGGCTCGTCGGAGTTTTTTAGGGTTCAGTGTTCACCATTAACAGTATGAGTTCATCTAATTCCTTTTAGCAGAGCATCCCCCTCGATAAGTTACAGAATAGATGTAAAATCAATCCTGCACAAACTCGATTGGTAGTTCTGCAAGAATCTTGTTGTCGTTAGTTGTTGCCACCACCATACCCTACTGTTATTTTAGCCATTAATTTTTCTTTTTTATACCGATGGTAGATCCATTTTTGTGTGGCTTGATAGAAAACTGCCTTTTTCATAAGACGGCATATATATTTTTTTAACTCGCCACCTTCGTGAGGCGCCTTGTAGTCGGGCGATTTAAGTACTGCGATTTCCTTTAGTGCTTATTTCTTGAACTCCTTGCTTCTTCCAGCGATTTTTATTTTGCTTCGAATGACCCGCCAACCATACTTATGCAGCTTGCTTCTATCCGACTCTGAACATCAAGTCAAAACCATCAAGGTGTGACTAGGTACCTTCTGACATCGATGAAGCCGCCTTGCAACGATTGGTGTCAGTGGGGACCTTGGCTCCTAAAGAAGTGATTGGATGGAGAACCCTGCTAGAGAGGCGTGACCCCAACCCGCTGAAGGAGAAGTGGTGGTTTTCGCAGACCATTTAGAAAGAGGCTTCACCCCTCCTGGTTCAAAATTCTTTCGGGACGTCCTCAACTTCTTCAACCTTCACCCAAGACTTAAGTCCCAATTCCATCAGCAACTTATGTCAGTTCCAAGTATTTTGTGAAGCATACTTAGGAATAGAGCCGAGTGTTCCCTTATTTAGGGAATTCTTCTATTCAAACCACCAAACAGAGTGGGATGACGGACCGAGCATAGAACTCGACGGAGTTACCATCAAGAGGTAGCATGAAATTCGCTTGCCTGTTGCCGCCTTACCCAGGCATCCCAAAGGCTGGGGGGAAACCTGGTTTTTTTGTGCAAAAACACTGCACCGGATAAGGAAAATCCTTTGCCGGGTTTCAGATAAGATCGTCTTCCCATGGACTTCCAACTCCTAGGGTATCTCACTCAAGAAGAAAGAGCCGCCCACAAATCTATTTGGCCACAACTACGAGCTTTGAATGCTAATGGTTTGACAGGGATTGATTTAATCCGATGTTGGCTAGAATGGCGCATCCTGCCCCTAAGCCGCCGTGATAGACTGATGTGTCAATATGACGGCGATTTAAACAACACCCAACGTTTCACCAACATAATGCTTGACTCTGAAGAGGTCAATAGTCTTGTGAAGAAATTATGTGGTGAACCCAAAGAGGCTTGTTCCAAAATTGGTTTGAAACCATCCTGCGTCGCAAATCCTTCTCATGAGGTAAATGAATTCATCTCTTACTCGTCTTATTTGGTATTCTCCTTTGCTCTCTTGTAGAACTAACTTCTCCTGTTATAGGAAAATGCACCCGTCTGGAAACATAGGCTGGTAAAGCCGCCAGTTAAAAGGGTCAAGAATCTCGCCAAGAAGAAAAGGCCATATCAGGTGTAGGCGAGTTGTCTGTCGTTGGCGAGTCACAACATATTGAAGAATTGTCTGAGGTAAATGTCTGGTCTGTCCCTTTGTTGTATCACATACTTGCTCTAACCATTTATCATATTCTTAGAGGGATGACATTGAAAGTGATGTTGAAGATGCTGAGGTAATTTCAATATCTTCTAACTCAAATGTTTCCTTGGAAAGACCTCAAAGGCGGGTTTGTAGGAAAGTTCCTAACTTCCTTTTGAAGAAGGCTATGTATTCTCCAAAGTGCCACACCCGCAGCTCTTCAGGTGATCTTATGGTGGGTCTCCCTGAAAAGACATCCGGCCGCAAGCATCACATTGAGGTACCTTCTCTTCCGTTATCAAATATATTGTCAACATGTTTAAACTCACCAGTTTGTTCTGCTGTAATAGGTGTCTCCTCCATCTGGCGACTCATCATCCTCAAAATTGCCACCCCTTGTTCGTCTCATAGGGTATGTTACTATTTGCTTTATGAACCTTGTTTCAATACTTCACATGTTATTCACATGTCATTATGTATGTCTTAACCTTCCATTCTTTTAGAGCTGAAGCCAAGAAACGGAAAACCGGCGGGTCAGCCCAAAATATTGAAAAGCCTAAAGTGGAAGAAAAAAATTCTTCTGTCCACGATATTCCAGATGAACCTACTGGAGCTTATGCTGGTCCTCCAGAAAGAGCCGCTATGGATAATATCCCTGATGCTCAAGTCACCCCACCAAAAACTGATGATATGGCCATGGATCCGGGCCATAAAGAAAATCTCAAACCGCCAAGTCCCATGAAGCCATCCGAATATGCCACGCCTGAAGAAGATGATGTATTTATTATTGGGATGGGTCATACGACGCTCGTCCGCAATTTGTTAGCGAAGCATACTGCCGAGGACGTCTCTACTAAGATGGTCAGAGGAAAATCTGCACTTGAACTCCCCAATATCGAGAAGCTGAATTTTGAGGAGCTCCATGTAGGATATTTAACCCGCCTTTCCATGGGCCGGGACTTTGAAGCTGGCTTGGTGAACATGTGGCGCCCCGCCTAATTACCCCTGTAGCCAGACGGTCGCTACGCATACCGGCCCAGGAAATCACTCTGGTATGCGTGTTTGCAAAAAGTATCATGAACATATGCATTTCTATTAATAGATATAAGGGTCTTACATGGGATATTACAAGGGTGAAGGCACTAGAAAAGATCTATCCACTACAGGAATCAGCTTCTTTGCCATCCGCGAGAACATACGGCAAAGCGGACTCCACCGACGGCATTGATCAGTCCGCAGACGGCAAAGAGAACACCTGTGAGCAAAGATTCTGCATCAGCTTATGACGGCATTGTAGCTTCTTTCCCGTCAGCCTACCCGAAGCGGACGGCAAAGCTCTTTGCCGTCAATGTCAGACACTGAGCTGTCGGCAAAGAATTTGAGACGGCAGCCGACAGGCGACACCTCCGTTAGGGCTAACGGAGGCTTTGCCATTTGCATCCCTCCGCATCTTTGCCGTCTGCTTTCGTCCCCATCTTTGCCGTCTGCTTCTATGGGCCAGCACAGAGTTGGGTCAGCGCCTGTCGGCTACTTTGTTGTCTGCCTCCCGACGGCTTTGTCGTCGGCCTACCGAGGCAGTGGACGGCAACGAGCCCATATGGTCAGGTGCTACTGCCTAGGTTGCACAGCTGGGTGCCACGTGGCACCTTGGGCGTCAGCCTACTCATGGCAAAGGCCTTTGCCATCAGCTAGCAGACGGCAAAGAGCCAATATTGTAACATTTTTGTTTATTTTTTCTATTTCACAACATATATATATATAATTCATAGCACATATATGATATATAGGTCACAACACATATATGATATACATATAAAGTTCATCAATGCCATTTGTTCATCAATGTACATCCCATATATCGAAAGAACCGACACATACAAAGTTTCATCCATATATACATACATATAGTTCCACATATATTGTTCATCCATATATACATATACATATAGTTCCACATTGTTCATCAACTCAAATAAAAACTACAACTAAAGCACTCCAATGCCAGCTTCCATGCATGTAGTACATCCAATCTGCAAAATGGGAATAAGAAAGTCAGAATAATAATAACAACAACATATATATGACAAATAATCTAAATTGAATAAGAAAGAGAAGAAGCCAGAAGAGAAGAAGGAGAAGAAAAACAAGAATAAGGAGGAGGAGGAGGAGGAGGAGAAGGAGAAGGAGAAGGAGGAGGAGAAGAGGAGAAGAAGAAGGAGAAGGAGGAGGAGAGAAGAAGAAGGAGAAGAAGGAGAACAAGGAGGGCTCCTTCTCCTCCTCCTCCTTCTACTTCTTCTTCTCTTCTTCTTCTCCTCCTTATCCTTCTTCTCTTCTTCTTCTCCTCCTCCTTCTTCTCCTTCTCCTTCTCTTCTTTTTTCTCTTCTTCTTTTTCTTCTTCCTTTTCATTTCTCCTCTTCTCCTCTTCTTGGAGCTAAATTAGCTAACTATGTCTTTTTGGAGCTAAATGGGCTAATTATGTAATTTAGGATCGAACTTAGCTAATTATGTCATTTAGGAGAGAACTTAGATAATTATGTCATTTAGGAGAGAACTTAGAGAAGGAGGAGAGAAGAAGTATAAGAAAAGGAGAAGAAGGAGAAGAAGGAGGGCTCCTTCTCCTCCTCCTCCTTCTCCTTCTTCTTCCCTTCTTCTTCTCTTCTTTTTCTCTTCTTCTTCTTCTTCTTCCTTCTTTTCATTTTTCCTCTTTCTTCTCCTCTTGTCCTCTTCTTCTTCTTCTCCTCCTCCTCCTCCTCTTATCCTCTTCTTCCTCTTCTTCTTCTTCTTCTTCTTCTTCCTCTTAATTCTATTTCTATTCTTCTTTATCCTCTTCTTATACTTATTATTCTTTTCTTATTTTTTCTCTTCTTCTCCTTCTTATTTTCTTCTTCTTCTCTTCTTCTCTTAGGCCTTATTATGTCATTTAGGAGAGAACTTAGCTAAGTATAGGTCATTTTTATTAAATAGGCCATTTTGGAGCTAACTAAGCTAATTATGTCATTTTGGAGGATAATTAGCTAAGTTGTGAGCTAACCAAGGTTCTTATGATGTTTTTACCCTATCTAAGCTAATTATGTAATTTTGGAGGATAATTAGCTAATTATGTCTTTGTTGGGGGAAAATGAGCTAAATTGAAGAAGAAAGAGAAGAAGAAAGAAGAGAAGAAGGAGAAGAAAAGGAAGAAGGAGAAGAAGAAGGAGGAGAGAAGAAGGAGAAGAAGAACGAGAAGAAGGAGGGAGAAGAAGGAGAAGAAGGAGGGCTCCTTCTCCTCCTCCTCCCTCTCCTTCTTCTTCTCTTCTTCTTCTTCCTTCTTCTTCTTCTTCTTCTTCCTTCTTTTCATTTTCCCTCTTTCTTCTCCTCTTCTTCTTCTTCTCCTCCTCCTCCTCTTCTCCTATTCTTCCTCGTCTTCTTCTTCTTCTTCTTCCTCGTATTTCTGTTTCTATTTTTCTTTATCCTCATCTTCTACTTATTCTTCTTTTCTTCTTTTTTCTCTTCTTGTCCTTCTTATTTTTTTTCTTCTTCTCTTCTTCTCTGAGGAATTATTATGTCATTTAGTAGAGAACTTAGCTAAGTATATGTCATTTTTTATTAAATAGGCCATTTTGGAGCAAACTAAGCTAATTATGTCATTTTTGAGGATAATTAGCTAAGTTGTGAGCTAACCAAGGTTCTTATGATGTTTTTACCCTAACTAAGCTAATTATGTCATTTTGGAGGATAATTAGCTAAGAATGTCTTTGTTGGGGAAAATAAGCTAAATTGAAGAAGAAAGAGAAGAAGCAAGAAGAGAAGGAGGCGAAGAAAAAGAAGAAGGAGAAGAAGAAGGAGAAGAAGGATAAGAAGGAGAAGGATAAGGTGAAGCAGGAGGGATAAGAAGAAGGAGGAGAGAATAAGGAGAAGAAGGAGGGCTCCTTCTCCTCCCCTCCTCCTCCTCCTCCTTCTTTTCTTCTTCTTCTCTTCTTCTGCTCTTCATCTTCTTCTTTCTTCTTCTTCTTCTTCTTCTTCCTTTATTTCATTTTTCCTCTTTCTTCTCCTCTTCTCCTCTTCTTCTTCTTCTTCTTCTCCTCCTCCTCGTCCTCGTCCTCTTCTCCTCTTATTCCCCCTCTTCTTCTTCTTCTTCTTCTTCCTCTTATTTCTATTTCTATTTTTCTTTATCCTCTGATTCTACTTATTCTTCTTTTCTTCCTTTTTCTCTTCTTCTCCTTCCTATTTTTTTCTTCTTCTCTTCTTCTCTTCGGCCTTATTATGTCATTTAGGAGAGACCATAGCTAAGTATAGGTCATTTTTTATTAAATAGTCCATTTTGGAGCTAACTAAGCTAATTATGTCATTTTGTAGGATAATTAGCTAAGTTGTGAGCTAACAAATGTTCTTATGATGTTTTTACCCTAACTAAGCTAATTATGTCATTTTGGAGGATAGTTAGCTAAGTATGTCTTTTTTGGGGAAATAAGCTAAATTGAAGAAGAAAGAGAAGAAGCAAGAAGAGAAGAAGGAGAAGAAAAAGAAGAAGGAGAAGAAGAAGGAGAAGAAGGAGGAGAGAAGAAGGAGAAGAAGGAGGGAGAATCTTGGCGTAAGTTCTGTAATAACCTCCTACACTCGGCCTCGAGAAATTTGGCCGCCTCCTCCTCATATCCCTCCTCACACCTATAGAAGGTCTGCAATGAATCGAGACAACACCGATTAGTACAATAATTAGCTATATTGTTAATTTTAGATTGTGTAAATGGATAATTTACCCAAAAGCTCTTGATCACCATCTCGGCCCTCGTGTGGCACAAGACACCATCTATAATTTCCTCCGGCGGGGCCTCCGTAGCCTGGTAGTGCTCCGAGGAAATTCCTAGTGTAGGAATCTGACCCACACCAGGCAACGCGACAAAGCCAGGAAAATTTGTCCAGCAAAGCACACCAAGGACGTTGTTCGGCTTGCGGACTCCACGAGGGTGTGCCCTTAACATTCAGTATGATAAGGTCAACGCATTAGATATTTGAAGAAACTTGAAGGAAAAGTTAAAAAAAGAGTAAATGTACTTACCTATCCCCTTCAGGCATAATCACCGGCCTCTGCTCGCGGGTGATACGTCCATTTTGCATCATGCTTTCATGTTGATATTTATTGCTTTATGGGTTGTTATATTAGTTTCTGGTACCATATTCATGCCTTTTCTCTCTTATTTTGCAAGGTTTCTTTGAAGAGGGAGAATTCAGGCACCTGGAATTCCGGACTGGAAAAGGAGCAAATCTTAGTCCACTATTATGCACATCTCCAAATACCCTGAAAAGTTACGTGGATTTTTTTGGGATTATATAAAAAATACTGGGCGAAAGAAGTACCGGAGTGGGGCCACCAGGGCTCCACAGGCCCTGCCACCGCCACCCCCTGGTGGCGGAGTGGGGGCTTGTAGGCTCCGTGACGGCCCACTAGCCCCCCTCTTTTGCTATATGAAGGGTTTTGGTGCATAAAAATCATTCGGGAGCTTTTTTGTGGTTTCGCCGCTGCCACGGGGCGGAACTTGAGCAGATCCAATCTAGAGCTCCGGCAGGACGATCCTGCCGGGGAAACTTCCCTCCCGGAGGGAGAAATCGTCGCCATCGTCATCACCAACACTCCTCTCGTCGGAGGGGAGGCATCTTCATCAACATATTCATCAGCACCATCTCCTCTCCAATCCCTAGTTCATCTCTTGTAACCAATCTTCGTCTCGCAACTCCGATTAGTACTTGTAAGGTTGCTAGTAGTGTTGATTACTCTTTGTAGTTGATTCTAGTTGGATTACTTGGTGGAAGAGTTTACGTTCAGATCCTTGATGCTATTCATTACACCTGTGATAATGATTATGATTATGCTCTGTGAGTAGTTACTTTTGTTCCTGAGGACATGGGATAAGTCATGCTGATAATAGTCATGTGAATTTGATATTCGTTCGGTATTTTGATATGTTGTATGTTGTCTTTTCATCAAGTCGTGTTATGTGAACGTCGACTACATAACACTTCACCATATTTGGGCCTAAAGGAAGGCATTGGGAAGTAGTAAGTAGATGATGGGTTGCTAGAGTGACAGAATCTTAAACCCCAGTCTATGCGTTGCTTCGTGAGGGGTTTGTTCGGGGTATCTTCACCATGAACGGAAGCACGAGGAGTTGTTCCTCCACCTGAGGTACCTACTGAAAATATCTTTTATGAAATCCCTTCGGGTATGCTTGAGAAACTGTTGGCTAATCCTTTCACAGGAGATGGATCTTCACATCCCGACTTGCATCTGATCTATGTAGATGAAGTTTGTGGTTTATTTAAGCTTGCAGGTTTTCCCGAGGATGAGGTAAATAAGAAAGTATTTCCTTTATCTTTGAAGGATAAGGCATTGACATGGTATTGGCTATGTGATGATACTGGATTATGGGGCTACAATCGGTTGAAATTGGAATTTCATCAAAAGTTCTATCCTATGCATTTAGTACATCGTGATCGGAACTTTATTTATAACTTTTGGCCTCATGACAGGGAAAGCATAGCTCAAACTTGGGGGAGGCTTAAATCAATGCTATATTCATGCCCCAATCATGAGCTCTCGAGAGAAATCATCACTCAAAACTTTTATGCTCGGCTTTCTCATGAAGATCGTACCATGCATGACACTTCTTGTACCGGTTCTTTTATGAAGAAGGATATTGATCACAAGTGGAATTTATTGGAAAGAATCAAACGCAACTCTGAAGATTGGGAGCTGGAGGAAGGTAAGGAGTCAGGTATGAATTTCCAGTTTGATTGCGTTAAATCTTTTGTTGAGACAAACACTTTTAGAGATTTTAGCGCCAAGTATGAACTTGACCATGAGATAGTAGCTTCTCTATGTGAATCTTTTGCTTCTCATGTTGATATTTCCAAAGAGAAGTGTTTTAAATATCATCCTCCTGTAGAAAGCAACATACCCAAAACCAATCTAGTTGAGGAGAAAGTCATTGCTTTTAGTGATCATGTTGTTCCTTGTGCTTACACTGAGAAACCACCATACCCTGCTAGGATAAAGGATTATTATAAAGCTCCAACTGTGATACGTAGGGGTTACATTACACCACTTGCACCCCCTGAGGAGATTAGAGTTGAACCTAGTGTTGCTATTATCAAAGATCTCTTAACCGAAGACGTAGATGGGCATGTTATCAAATTCTGTGAGGACTCCGCTAGAATTGCTAAACCTCACGCAAAAGACAAATACAGACTTGTAGTTGGCCTGCCCGTTGTTTCTGTTAAGATAGGAGATCACTTTTCCCATGGTTTATGTGATATGGGAGCTAGTGTTAGTGCCATACCCCGTTCCTTAGATGATGAAATCAAAGATGAGATTGCACCTGCTGAGTTAGAACCCATTGATGTCACTATTACGCTAGCTAATAGAGACACTATCTGCCCTCAGGGAATTGTGAGAGACGTACAAGTAATGTGTGGTAAGACGAAGTATCCTACTGATTTCCTCGTGCTTGGTACTGCACAAGATAGCTTTTGTCCCATCATATTTGGTAGACCCATTCTCAACACTGTCAATGCTCACATTGATTGCATTAAGCAGACCGTCACTGTTAGTTTCGAGGGTGTGTCTCATGAATTTAACTTCTCCAAGTTTGGAAGACAACCCCATGAAAGAGAGTCGTCTAGTAGGGATGAAATCATTGCTCTTGCCTCTATTGCCGTACCTCCTACGGATCCTTTAGAGCAATATCTTCTTGAGCATGAAATGATATGCATATGGAGGAGAGAGATGAGATAGATAAAATTGTCTTAGAACAATATCCTATTCTCAAGAATAATCTGCCTGTTGAACTGCTTGGGGATCCTCCCCCACCAAAGGGTGATCCTGTGTTCGAGCTTATACAGTTGCCTGATACTCTTAAGTATGCTGTCATTATTAGTGCTCTCCTCTCAGAGCACGACGAGAAGAAGTTACTAAAAACTCTGAGGAAGCACCGTGCTGCTATTGGATATACTCTTGATGATCTTAAGGGTATTAGTCCCACTCTATGTCAACACAAGATTAAAACTGTACCTGACTTCAAACCAGTTGCTGATCATCAAAGGAGATTGAATCGTAAGATGAAAGAGGTCGTTAGAAAAGAAATATTAAAGCTTCTGGAAGCAGGAATCGTTTATCCTGTTGCTCATAGTGATTGGGTAAGTTCAGTACATTGCGTACCTAAGAAGGGAGTTATCACCGTCGTTCCTAATGATAAGGATGAACTAATCCCACAAAGGATTATTACCGGCTATAGGATGGTGATAGACTTCCGGAAATTGAACAAGGCAAACAGGAAAGATCATTATCCTTTGCCTTTTATCGACCAAATGCTAGAAAGGCTATCAAAACACACACACTTCTGCTTTCTAGACGGTTATTCAGGTTTCTCGCAAATACCTATTGCACAATCTGGTCAGGAGAAAACCAATTTCACCTGCCCCTTCGGTACCTTTGACTATAGACGTATGCCTTTTGTCTTATGCAATGCGCCTGCCACCTTTCAAAGATGTATGATGGCTATATTCTCCGACTTTTTTGAAAAGATTGTCGAGGTTTTCATGCATGACTTCTCCGTTTGCGGGTCCTGCTTTGACGATTGCCTCAGCAACCTTGATCGAGTCTTACAGAGATGCGAAAATACCAACCTCGTCTTGAACTGGGAGAAGTGCCACTTTATGGTTAATGAAGGTATCATCTTAGGACACAAAATTTCTGAAAGAGGCATTGAAGTTGATAAGGCTAAGGTTGATGCAATTGAGAAAATGCCTTGCCCCACAGATATCAGAGGTATACGAAGTTTCCTAGGTCATGTTGGTTTCTATAGAAGGTTCATTAAAGACTTCTCTATGAGTTCTAGGCCTCTTACCAACCTCTTGCAGAAGGATGTTCCTTTTTTTTATGAGGATTGTGAGGAAGCCTTTGAAATACTTAAGAAGGCTTTGATAACCGCACCTATTGTTCAACCACCTGACTGGAACTTGCCCTTTGAAATCATGTGTAACGCTAGTGATTATGCTGTTGGTGTTGTTCTAGGACAGAGAGTTGACAAGAAGTTGAATGTTATTCACTACACTAGTAAAACTCTAGACAGTGCCCAAAGAAACTATGCCACTACGGAGAAGGAATTTTTAGCAGTCGTGTTTGCATGTGAAAAGTTCAGATCTTATATAGTTGACTCCAAAGTCACTGTTCACTCTGATCATGCTGCTATTAAGTACCTTATGGAGAAGAAGGACGCTAAGCCTAGGCTGATCAGATGGGTTCTCCTGCTACAAGAATTTGATTTGCACGTCGTTGACCGAAAGGGTGCTGATAACCCTATAGCAGATAACTTGTCTAGGCTAGAGAATGTCCTTGATGACCCACTACCTATTGATGACAGCTTTCCTAATGAGCAACTAAATGTCACCCGCACTTCACATAGTGCACCGTGGTATGCCGATTATGCAAACTATATCATAGCCAAATACATACCACCCAGTTTCACCTATCAGCAAAAGAAGAGATTCTTCTTTGATTTGAGACACTACTTTTGGGATGATCCTCACCTTTATAAGGAAGGAGTAGATGGTGTGATTATACATTGTGTACCTGAACATGAATAGGGACAGATCTTGTAGAAGTGTCATTCCGAAGCCTACGGAAGACACCATGCTGGAGATAGAACTGCCCATAAGGTATTGCAATCAGGTTTCTATTGGCCCACTCTCTTCAAGGATGCCCGTAAGTTTGTCTTGTCTTGTGACGAATGCCAAAAATAGGGAATATTAGTAAGCATCAAGAAATGCCTATGAACTATTCACTTGTCATTGAACCATTTGATGTCTGGGGCTTTGATTATATGGGACCCTTCCCGAGTTCCAATGGGTACACTCACATCTTAGTTGCTGTGGATTATGTTACTAAGTGGGTAGAAGCTATCCCCAATAAACATGTTGATCACCACACCTCTATTAAGATGCTTAAAGTAGTCATTTTCCCACGATTTGGAGTCCCTAGATATCTGATGACTGATGGCGGTTCACACTTCATTCATGGTGTTTTCCGCAAGATTCTAGCTAAGTATGATGTCAACCATAGAGTTGCATCTCCTTATCATCCTCGGTCTAGTGGTCAAGTGAAGTTGAGTAATAGGGAGATCAAGTTGATCCTACAAAAGACGTCAATAGATCTCGAAAGAATTGGTCTAGGAAACTTGACGATGCTTTATGGGCTTATAGTACTGCTTATAAGAATCCCATGGGCATGTCACCGTAGAAAATGGTTTATGGTAAAGTCTGTCATTTACCTCTTGAGCTGGAACACAAAGCTTATTGGGCAATCAAAGAGCTCAACTTTGATTTCAAACTTGCCGGTGAGAAGGGGTTGTTTGATATCAGCTCGTTAGATGAATGGAGGGCCCAGGCATATGAGAATGCCAAGTTGTTCAAGAAAAGGTTAAGAGTTGGAACGACAAACGAATACAGAAACGAGAGTTCAATGTAGGTGATTATGTCTTGCTATACAATTTTCGTTTGAGATTCTTTGCAGGCAAGCTTCTCTCCAAATGGGAAGGTCCTTATGTTATCGAGGAAGTATATCGTTTTGGTGCCATCAAAATCAATAACACGGAAGGAAATTTTCCTAGAGTGGTAAACGGGCAAAGAATCAAGCATTACATCTCTAGTACTCCCATAAATGTTGAGACCAATATCATCAATGTCATAACTCCAGAGGAGTACATAAGAGATGTTTATCAGCCTGTCTCAGACCCTGAAAATGAAGAGGTATCTGTTTCGGTAAGAAATTGGACTCCGATGCTTTTCCAATAGGAAATTTCCTACGTTTTGGAAATTTTGGAAAATTAGAAAAATAAAAAGCGTTCCCGAGAGCGCACGAGGCGGCCACAAGCCCTGCGACCGCCCCCTACCCCCCTGGTGGCAGAGGGCAAGCTTGTGGGCACCTGTTGTGCCTCCCGAACTCCGTTTTCTTGCGGAGCACTCCTTCTGGTCAAGAAAAAATCAATATATACTCGCCCGAAGGTTTTGATCTCCGTATCGCGCAGTTTTCCTCTGTTTTCGTTTCGAGCGTGTTGTCTGCCGCAGATCTAGGTCAAGATGTCTTCTCAGGATTCAGAGAGGGAGAGCTATGTGGATGACTACCTTGCTAACCCCAAGGTCTATGGGGACTTGGAACCATATGGCTGGACCACTGATGAGGAAGAGGACTATGAGCCCAAGGGGAAGGAGCAAACGAGTTCCGATGAAGAGGAGGCTCCTCTACCTCAACCTGCAAACACCCATGTGGAGTTCAAGAAGTCTAGCCTCCCCAACTCTAGGAGGAAGCCTAAGACCGTATTTATCCCCTCTCGTTTCTTGCAGGAGAGTAAGCAGGAGCTTTGCCATAGAGTGTTGAAGCTTAAGGAGGAAAATGACGATTTGAGGGAGCAGAACTTTTTGCTCAAGTGGAAATTACACAAGCTCAAGACTGCTTCAACATCTCCACCACCATCACCACCGAAAAAGGACAACTAAGCATTGGTATGGGCAATCCCCTTGGCTTCTGCCATGCTTGGGGGAGCTGCCCTGGTATCGTATCACCTTTATATCTTTTGCTTTTACCTTTGTTTTCATTCTTTCCTTTTCAGTTTTTATTTCTTCTCTTAGAGGAATAAGTCTTTAGTCTTTAGTTTGAGTCTTTTTCTTTTGTCTCTCCCCAGATGTATTCGAGCTTACGAGCTATATAATAAAGAGTATCTTAGTCAAGGGCTTTGCTTTATGCCATGGTCTTAAGTATGAAAAGAACGATAGCATGAAAGATCATGAGACGATCTTATGGATAGTGATAACTTCACATATGACACGTATGATGATTGAAACTTGTTGAGAATAAATCAACATAGACCTTAGTCATTGTTGCAATTAATAAGAAGTAATAAGGAAAGAGAGGCTCACATATAAATATATCATCTTAGACACTTTTTACAATTGTGAGCACTCACCAAACTATTACATGCCTAGAAGTAGATGTTGGACAAGGAAGACAACATACTGAATTGTGTTTGCTTGGTTCCAAATAATGTTATATGATTAGAGATCCCTTAGCATGTGACGATTGCTTCCACCTCATATTAGCCAAAACTCCCGCACCAAGTAGAGATACTACTTGTGCATCCATAAACCTTCAACCCAGTCTTGCCATGAGAGTCCACCATACCTACGTATGGACTGAATAAGATCCTTGAAGTAAGTTGTCATCGGTGCAAGAAATAAAAATTGCTCTCTAATATGTATGATCTATTAGTGTTTGAAAAATAAGCTTTGTACGAACCTGTGATGAGGAAGACATAAAAGCGACAAACTGCATAACAAAGTTCTTTATCACAGGAGGCAATATAAAGTGACGTTCCTCCGCACTAAGAGGACACGCATTCAAACCTCAAAAGTGCATGACAACCTCTGCTTCCCTCTGCGAAGGGCCTATCTTCTACCTTTACTTTTTGCCCTTGTAAGAGTCATGGTGATCTTCACCAATTCCCTATTTTGCTTTTGTCTTGGCTACCGTCACATGCTTTGGAAAGATCTATATTCATATATCAACTTGGAGTTGAGTACTTATGCTTTATTATTGTTGACTTTACCCTTCAGATAAATCGTTGGGAGGCAAAAACTATAAGCCCCTATCTTCCTCTGTGTCCAGCTGAAACTTTGACACCATGAGTACCACGTGAGTTGTAGCAATTGTGGAAGACAAAGAGATGATTGAGTATGTGGGTTTGCCTTACAAGCTCTTATTTGACTCTTTCTGATGTTGTGATAAATTGCAATTGCTTCAATGACTATGGACTATTGTTGGTTACTTCTCGGTAAGGTTTTTTGCTTGATGCTTTGATTTGTGAAGGAATTGTTACTTTCCCATAAGAATCTTTATGATGTATTGTTGTTCTATGTGTGATCATGATGCCCTCATGTCCGTATTATGTTTTATCGACACCTTCGTCCCTTTACATGTGGACATGTTTGTGAAACTTGGTTTTCGCTTGAGGACAAGCGAGGTCTAAGCTTGGGGGAGTTGATACGTCCATTTTGCATCATGCTTTCATGTTGATATTTATTTCTTTATGGGTTGTTATATTAGTTTGTGGTACCATATTCATGCCTTTTCTCTCTTATATTGTAAGGTTTATTTGAAGAGGGAGAATTCAGGGAGCTAAAATTCTGGACTGGAAAAAGGAGCAAATCTTAGTCCACTATTCTGCACATCTCCAAATGCCCTAAAAAGTTACGTGGATTTTTTTGGGATTATATAAAAAATATTGGGCGAAAGAAATACCGTAGGGGGGCCAACAGGGCCCCACAAGCCCGGCCACAAGCCTGGTGGCGGAGTGGGGGCTTGTGGGCTCCCTGGCGGCTCACTAGCCCCCTCTTTTGCTATATGAAGGGTTTTGGTCTAGAAAAAATCATTCGGGAGCTTTTTCGTGGTTTCACCGCCGCCACGAGGAGGAAATTGAGCAAATCCAATCTAGGGCTCCGGCAAGACGATCCTGCCGGGGAAACTTCCCTCCCGAAGGGGGAAATCGTCGCCATCGTCATCACTAACACTCCTCTCGTCGGAGGGGAGGCATATTCATCAACATCTTCATCAGCACCATCTCCTCTCCAACCCCTAGTTCATTTCTTATAACCAATCTTCGTCTCGCAACTCCGATTGGTACTTGTAAGGTTGCTAGTAGTGTTGATTACTCTTTGTAGTTGATGCTAGTTGGATTACTTGGTGGAAGAGTTTATGTTCAGATCCTTGATGCTATTCATTACACCTCTGATCATGATTATGATTATGCTTTGTGAGTAGTTACTTTTGTTCCTGAGGACATGGGATAAGTCATGCTGATAATACTCATGTGAATTTGATATTCGTTCCGTATTTTGATATGCTGTATGTTGTCTTTTCCTCTTGTGGTGTTATGTGAACGTCGACTACATAACACTTCACAATATTTGGGCCTAGAGGAAGGCATTGGGAAGTAGTAAGTAGATGATGGGTTGTTGGAGTGACAGAAGCTTAAACCCCAGTCTATGCGTGGCTTCGTGAGGGGCTGATTTGGATCCACTAGTTTAATGCTATAGTTAGACTTTGTCTTAATTCTTCTTTTGTAGTTGCGGATGCTTGCGAGAGAGGTTAATCATAAGTGGTATGCTTTTACAAGTAAGGGCAGTACCCAAGCGCCGGTCCACCCACATATCAAACTATCAAAGTAACGAATGCGAATCATATGAACATGATGAAACTAGCATGACAGAAATTCTCGTGTGTCCTCGGGAGCGTTTTTCCTCCTATAAGACTTTGTTCAGGCTTGTCCCTTGCTACAAAAGGGATTGGGCCACTTGCTGCACCGTTGCTACTACTTGTTACTTGTTACTTTTTGCTTGCTACGTTTCACCTCGCTACAGAATCACTTGTTACCGCTACTTTCAGTGCTTGCAGTTATTACCTTGCTGAAATCCGTTTATCAGAGCCTTGTGCTCCTCGTTGGGTTCGACACTCTTACTAATCGAAAGGACTACTATTGATCCCCTATACTTGTGGGTCATCAGCGGGGAGCCGGCACGACTGGGAGACGTGTAATACCATGGTTGTACATGGTGGCCCCGTCCACATGCACATCGCCCTCACTATCCGCAAACTCATCCCGGCCATCAACAGAATAGCCACCCGGACCCTCGGTTCAATAGGGCACCTCGGTCCAATCCGACACCTCGGACCGAACCGGCCAGGCACCCCATCCGGATCTCTCCACGTCGACCGAAGCGTGTGTGGCAGGAGTCTCCTAGGACGTAGCCTCAGGAACCAGAGTCTCGTGGGCCGAGGGCACCTCGACCCGAGGCTAATCCTGGACCCGAGTCTCATGGGCCGAATGCTCGTCCACCTGAGGCTCCTGGAACGGAGTCCCCGTAGCCTCCTCCTCAAACAAGTCCACCATAGTAGTCCTGTGCTCGGGTGAATGAGATGGTGGTGGTGGCGAGGACGGCGCAACAATCCGCCTACCTCTTCCATGGCCACCACCTCTCCCTATAACATTCCCCTTCTTCCCTACCCGACCAGCACCTCTCCCAATGGTCAATGCCGCCGACGAAGAAGCATCCACGGGTGGTGTCATCAGACTGTCTTCCAAGGCTCTACGGAGAGATATGGGTGGAATGGAAGTACCACCCCTCGTGTGGGCCGCCGAAGAAGAACCCGTCGAGCGATCTAGACCCGCGCTCACCATCTTTCAACACCTGCTGACCTGCCATGATAAAGATTAAGAGAAATTTGTACAACATAAAAAAATTGAAAAGCTAAGAACTAAATAACAACTACAATAACATCAACCACTACTACAACAACTACAATAACAACTACAACAATCCCTAGCGTTGCCCATGTCGGTTAGCTTATTTAGCCTCGTTGTGTAAACCAAGTTGGTTGGCAGCAATATATGTGCACCCACTCTAGATGATAGGTAGGTACAAGTAAATATGATAAAAACACAGCGACAAGGTGGATGGTGTGTAGGCATAGCAATAAGATGAATTATTTATTTAACTTGCTATATCTTCTGTTAAATGAACTATAGTAGTGTTGGACAAATTGCACATCCACTCCTTGTACAAAGTGAGGTTGTTGTACTCCACTAGATATTAAGACCAAATATAAAACATACAAGGAAGTAATTTCATTTAGCTGCAATTGTTTGTGTCAAAATCTTTTTGAAGCCAATATACCACATCTTGTTATGTATTGAATACATATAATCGAGAAAATCAATAGATGAGTGATATTGTGATACAAAATGAACATGTAAAGAGTATCATCTTTTATAATTAGAGCCTATGGTACCGATGTTCTAAAGATGTTTAGTACAATGATGACGATATGGTGGACGTGCTCCATTGACTAAAAGGGAGCACAATGTATTTACTTTATGGCTTTTTTAGCTACCTTGAATAAAAGAGAGTCGTCCAAAAATAATTCATTGGCTAGAATGAATGTTCATGCTATTCTTGAAAAATGTTCCTTACAATAAATAATATTTTTGTCATAATTAAACTATACATGTTTATAATATGTACTAATAATATCAATAAATCGCAACATATTCCGGATAACCAAATCTCAACAAAATATATATACTGCTAGCAATTCCAAAATATATATACTACATTAATTGCAAGGAAATCTCAAAAAAATGTTGGAATTAAAAATTCTTTATAGCTTCATATATAGGGGTGGGGTGTGGGGGCTCACCGGCAGAGGCGGATGTGGTGTCGCGGGCGGCGTGGCCGGGGGTGTTGGGGCGGCGGGGCGGCGTCGGGTGTGTTGGGGCTGTGGGGCGGCGCCGGGGGCAATGGGGCGGCGGCGCCGGGGGGCTGTGGGGCACCGGGGGCGGTGGGGCGGCGGCGGGGTTGTGGGGCACCGGGGCGGCGCCGGGGGCGTGGGGGGCGGCGGCGCGATGATGGTGGTGGCAGTGGGTGTCGGGGAGGAGTGGAAGAGAAGAAGAGAAGAAGAGAGTGAGAGAGAGAGAGGGCCCGGGTGGGGACGGGATGGCCGTTACAAAATAGTACGGCTTTGCCGTCCGCTGGTTGACGGCAAAGGGGCTGTGGTCCGCCAGCAGACGACTAAGAAGGTACTGTAGTTTGACCTAGCATTCCCCCGGTCAGGTGGGCCCAGTCCAAAGCTTTGCCGTCTGCTGTCCTAATCTTTACCGTCAGCCGCTGACGACAAAGAAGTGACTGATGGCAAAGACATTCTATGCCATCAGCCTGTTCTTTGGCATCAGCTTTTTGGCAGCAGACGACAAAGACACTCTTTGCCGTCACCTAGCAGACGACAAAAAACTGAATTCCAGTAGTGATCTAACGCAGTATGGTCTTGGCGCGGCTCCAATCCACAGGGATCTAACTAGGTTACTCCTCTAGCCCGCGAACACTCCAACTCCTTGACGGCGAACGACGGATCCTTATGTGAACCTGGCCATGTTAAAGGCCGCTGAGTACTTTTGAATGTACTCACAAGCAAACCAAACTACCATATACACTAAGCAAAGCAATCTATGGCATTGAAGCATGCACTTGTTATTAGAGCAATATTAATTATCATGACCTAGCAATCCTATCTAGCAATAAATTATCATTTTATAACAGGATTATCCAGCAAGATAACTACTAAAGTAGATATGATAAGGTAAAGCATATTAAGTAAATAAATTATACTCCAAATATTCTCATGATCCAATCTGAATCTGATCCAAATCCAATCGAATCATGTGGTCCTCCGACCACTCATCTCATAGCCATCCCATGGGTAACATATCATATTCCTGACATCATCTGATATTTGCACAAGACGAGTTCTTTCATCATTATTATCATTGCTATGGTTGACCACCTAATGAGGTCCGGACGGGCTGTCCAATACTGTGGATGCGGCTATTCGAATAGATTTGACACTCTGCAAAGGTTGCACACTTTACCCACACCATGAAGCACCTCGCCTCGTGATCCCTTTCGAGTGGACCAGCGTTGCTTCAACGAAACCTGCCTGATCCGTGACTCTTCCATTGTACCACATGCATTCATCCTCCCCCGGAGTCCTGCCCTGGGTGGCCCTGTGTCCTCATGACACCTTGCACCGTTGTGGCCAAACTAAACTGTCTCAAACGGTGACGTGCGCACAAAACAACTCAGCTAGCTCACAGGGTTATCGTTGCCTACCTAATCAGGGTAGCGCGCGTGCATAACCCTTCCTCTTTGGAGGTATCAGTGAAAGAGCACGCGATCAGACCAAGTCAAGGCTGTCCCATATCGACAAATGTGGTTGCGCGGATAAGCCCGGACAGGTGACTCTAGATCAACCGACTACGTTCATTATGTAAACATGTGGTTTACCACAATAACTTATAAGGGCAGCCACTAGGCATCTAAGCATATTACTTTGAATTAGCACGTAGCAAACCAATGCATGTAATGTAAGCAATAAGTGCATTCTAATAGAAGTTTAATTATTTCTATCACTGGCATATTAATTAAACACACAAGAATCACATAGAGCAATGCTTTAGGGCATATATCGGATGGTCGGCTTGTTTGGGGTCGACGAATACTACGGGAAGAAGTGTGGAGTATCCGTGGACAGGATCGCCAGAAACCGTTCTCTCTCAAAGGGGGCTGATTGTAGGCAAGGGGAATATGGTCATTTTCAGAATATGAAAACATTATGAAAATGATACCATCGGAACGGGCTCGACGAACAGAAGATGTGAGCGTTGGTTTCACCTATATCGGAGTTGCAAGCAAAAAGATATAAAGGTTTTGGCAACAGGGACTTATATGTAAGAATAATAATTACAGCGGGGTCCCTGTCAGCACAGCGGGGCGCACACTAGATAAGAATGCATTTCCTAGCAGGGAAACGTATTCCTCGGCGGGGCGTGTCCACTTATCCAGCTGGCGGGTCTCTTCTCGCCAATAGGTCGGGTCAGGGCCCACCTGTCGGGTTGCTCTTTCTCTCCTCCTCTTTCTTCTTCCTCCCGTCGTCGTAAAGGGGCACATGCGAGGCGCCGCAACGCTGGTGCTGGCCACGGTGACTCCGGTCGTCTCCAGGCAAGCTCTGTCCACCGGCAGATGCGGTGGAAGGTGCCGCACCCAACCAGGGCTCCATGAGCACCAGGGAGCGACAGTAGCGGCGGGGCGCCAACCGTGGCGGGCGGGGGCCTCGGGAGGACATGGGCACGGCGCCACGGCCACTCCGACGAGGCAGGGAGAGGATGGAGGGGTTCTTTGGGGTGTATAAGGTGTGATGAAGGTGGAGAGAAGGCGGGAGGGGCGCAGCGTCGCGCGAATTCAGGCGGCAGCCGGCGGGAACCGATGTGGCCATGGGCAACGAGGAGAGTTCGGGGAGCTCGGGGAAGAGGGGGCGAGGCTGCTGGTGAGAAGGGGATCTTGAGGACGAGCTTAAATAGGCTAGGGGAGGGGCTACGCAATGACGACTAGAGCTTCGAGAGCTCGTCACCGTGGCGGCGATCCGGTGAGGCACCAGAGGTCGGCACAAATGGCCATGGGCTAGGAGACGAAGGGAGAGACCTCCAGAAGGCTTACGCACATGGTTGGTAGCTCACCGGTGCTTGCGGACGAGCGACGTCCTGCCGGAGGCGACTCCCAAAGGTTCTAGGACACAATGCACCGGTTTGGCATGCTCAGCGCGTGGTCACCGTGTGGCCACGGCATTGCCACGCCTCACTTCCAACCAAACCATGTCTGGGGTCTTCTCCTTGCTTCACTGAGTTGATTAGAGAGCTTTTGGAGGGAAGTGGGGGGAGAGATGACAAATGAGAGCTCACATGGGTGCTGGCATGGCCACCACAGTGCTCACCTTGGCCTGATCTTCGGCAGAGAGTGATCACTCACTAGGGTGACCATCCTTACCAAAATTCAGCACCAATGGATTGCTCTAGATGGCACCTCCTTTGCACACTTGCAAACTGGCCAGAAATGAAAATAAGAATGCTGGGGAAGAATGGCTAGATAGATCTGGCTCAAATTTGGTATAGGGGAATTATTTGAATATATGGAGATACTGGAAAAGTGTGAGCTCATTTGAGAATACCAAAGTGATACTTCCTTCACACAGGTTCCAAATGGACAGAAACTTGGGAAAATTGCTGGGGTGAAATGGATAGATGGATTGAGCTAATTTTTGGTATTCATGAGTGATTTAGTAATGTTAACTAGCATGAAAAGTTCGAGCTCAAATAGATCAAGGTACAGAGTACTTCCTTTGCAACTTTCCCAATTGGACAGAATTTGCAAATTGATGTTGTGCTCAAAATTTGAACTATGGAACTTGGGCTCTTGGTGGAAATGGGGAAGATATGGATATGAGAAGCTCGACAAATTATTTGGGATATTTCCTGGCTACCAAAATGGTAGTTCCTTTAGAAAGTTCCCAGAAAGAAATATTGGCATTAAATAGGAAAATGCAATTTCTCCTATTTAATTATGGGAAACGTTGTGCTTCAGCCGGCGGATCGCACGCAGCCGTCCAACGTCTCGTCTGTGCGACACGTCTCCTATTTGGGCTTATGTAGTTTGTCATTCTGCAACTTAACGCTTGTTGCGGATTGTGTACCGCAACACGTCCTATGTTGCAGGATCTGAATCTGCATCCCTTCAGGACAGACGCCTCTTGCTCGTGTAACGCTTGTCTTATGTAGGCTCACCTAGCTTGTATTTGTGCAACTTAGCGTTTGTTGCAGTTTGCGCACCGCAGCACCTCCTATGTTGTAGGATCTGAATCTGGATCCCTTGAAGGCAGTTGCAAAAGCACCTATGTTGCAACAATTTCTTCCGCAACGGTACCTTTGTTGCAGAAAGATGAAGGGAAAAATTATGCAAGCTGACCTATGTTGCAAAAGTTTTCTCCAACATGACCTTTTAGCAAAAAATTCTTACGCAACAATACCTATGCCGCACAAAGACGAAGAAAAAATTCTGCAACAAAACAATTGTTTCTGCAACTCGACCGTTGTTTTAAGCATTAATGGATAAAAACTTATTTTGCAACAAAACGATTGTTTCTGCAACTAAGCTATTGTTTCAGGTTGTATTTGACCGGGAAAGGCGATCCAACTGATAGATCGGACAGCTCCGCGCGCGTAGTCGGATCCACCGGTGGACGCCTGGCAGCTCGATTTAATTATGGCCAATATTTTTATGGGAGCTGAATATGATCACAAAGAATATGTCCACAAGTTTTCATGAACTCTAAAGATGGATAGATATTTTCCTGGATTTAATTTCATTAACTTACAGAAAAAAGGAATTAATTATAGATGAAAAATATTGCAAATGACTTGGCAATATTTTTTCATATCCAGGGTTTAAAGATGAAGGGTGATCACTCGGAAAGGTTTGGGAGTCAGCACGTCAACTGAAATTGGGGTTCCTTTGTAACTGGAATGATTAGGGTTTCCCTTTCGGCAACTCGGAAGGTAGGGTTTTGAAGGCAAAATCCTAAGAATAGATCCTAGGTGGCAAGGTTAGACTGAAGAGAATCTCTGGTTGGATAGGGAAGGCAAGGCTGGATGACCATCTTCACATACCCAAGAGCTATACAAATCTGGTAACACCGAGAGAAAAGACGGGAGTCAAATCCCGTAAAGGAGAAAAAAAACAAGAGTGAAAACCAGGGTGTTACAGAACATGATGAAGAAAATATACAAGGTATTTGTGGAATGAATTACCACATATATCCCTCTATAGCCCCAAGGGTCGGGTCATCTTCTTGAAGATGAGTCGGGTCTTGCTTAATAACCTTTCAAATACATCAACCTATAGCCCCCAAGGGTCGGGTCATCTTTTTTAAGATGAGTCGGGTCTTGTTGAATAATTTTGAAGAGCTTCAACCTGTAGCCCCCAAGGGCCGGGTCATCTTCTTGAAGAAGAGTCGAGTCTTGCTTAATAATTTTGAAGAGCTTCAACATGTAGCCCCCAAGGGCCGGGTCATATTCTTGATGATGAGTCGGGTCTTTCTTAATAATTTTGAAGAGCTTGAACATGTAGCCCCCAAGGTCCGGGCCATCTTCTTGAAGATGAGTCGGGTCTTGCTGAATAATTTTGAAGATCTTCAACGTGTAGCCCCCAAGGGTGGGGTCATCTTCTTCAAGATGAGTCGGGTCTTTCTTAATAATTTGTGCCTCCCCTTTTTTCTAGAGAAAAGAAAATACATTAGCCCCCAAGTGTCAAGTGTATTGCTTGCAATGTGCTTGAGACTTGAATGTCCACTGACCAATGCGACCAAGTAGTGATAAGGTCACTGATCCTTTTTGCTTGATTTTGTAGGAGAATATTAGTCAAGCTGACGCATCCCTAAGTGGGATGAAAAAATGTTTGGGACGTCAGCAAGATGCGAGGGCTGCGGCGGAGGAAAAACTTCGAGCGACGGTGATAGAACTTGAAAAGGTCAAAGCTGAGTATCTTAATTACAAAGAGTCAATTGAAGCTGAAAGAGACGTCCTTGTGAAATGTGTTGAAAATGCTGAGGGCCAATTGAAACAAGCCACGAAAGAATTGACTTGTCTTCGTCGACACATCTCCAATATGACCAATGCTATCTTTGGTAAGTCCTTGGTATAAAGCCTGTTATCATTTTTGTAAAGGACACAAGGTGCTAGGCGATTTATGCTTCATTTGCTCCTTGTAGGCCCTCGATCCGCCAATCTTCAAGACGATTTTGTTATGAAGCTAAAGGTGATATACACCCTTACAGAGCAACTCTATGCTAGCGGCTTATTGACCGTCAAATATGTATGCGGGGAGAAAGACCCAGTGAAGTATATCAAGGATATGCTACGACGGCTTTCAACCATTCCCCAGCATATAGCATAAATAAGGAAATCATTCGCACGAAAAGACCTGATGGTAACCATGAGACGAGCAATAGCCTATGCTCCTGAACATAAGCTGGATGAAATAGCTGGTGGATTCCCTGAATATAAGGAGAACGGCTCAGAGTTTATGCATGAAGATTACGCTTAATGCGTAAAGGATGTTCGTCCTGCGGCAAGCCGCCTTATTGAGAGCCTTGATCTATTGAAATATCAGGCGACTTATGATGATGATGGAAAGGGTGTGGCGACTCCCAGTTTCGCACCATTGGACTTGACTCCTCAGCGTCGTAAGCATCTTTTTGCCTGTGATGCTAACCCGTCAACCATCTTGACAGAAGAAGCTGAATTTCATGCCTTAATCAATTGCACGTGGGATGTGGATAACTTCCAGATCCAGGACCCCAAAAACTCGGCACAGGGTGCCCTGGAGGTGGCTTAGATGTGGCGGCTTTAAAAACTTCAACCGGGTTAATATAGAAATACTTTTGGACTTTAAGAGCCATGTAATTTGCTTTTGAGCATACTTAAAACTGCTTATATACTTGCATTAAAATGGTGCCAAACTTTCCTGGCATTACCTTGTAATATAAGTTGCCTTGGTTTGGCGATCGGCGATTTATGAAGTATTGTGTTCTTTCTTCCTTGATCATCGCCTAACTTCAATGAGTCAACATAGCTGTGGAGTCTCTGCTTGAAAGCATAATCACCATATAAGGTGTAAAATAAGTCTTCTCAGTGAGTCACGACGGGTAGACGGGCTTGCAAGGGTTTAATCATGCCCTAAGAGGTTTTTGCAAAAACCTTTATGTGTTTAGACTAGCTGATCAGGCTCAAGTCAAGCTTCAGTGAAGCAGGTTCAGTGAACCCATGGCTTGTCTATTTTCCATATGCTGGCTCTCGCAAGTACCTCAATGTTTTATCCTTGGAAGTTTAGGGTCCAATATTGGATTGACTCGCCAAGAGTACACGGGCCTTATGGGCGAGTCACACAACGTACAGTCCAGTACAACAATTGTAATGCGTCAATTTTTCGCTAGCCAAGAGGGTAGTAAGGCGGGACTCAATGATTCAGAAGCCCCCAAATGACCTATGATCAAGGAAAAATGGGCATATGATAGCAGAAGACAGTGCTATTACTGCTAAACAACTTGGGGACTAGTAGCCCCCATGTAAGCCAGTCTTTATCGTTCATGATCATACATAGGCGCCTATGTTTGAACCGTGCATCATGACACTTGATCCTCTTTGGCTTTATTGGTATCCATGTTTGAGTGATCACATTAGGACGACTCACTCTCTTTGATACCAGTAGCGTCCATGTTTGGATGGCCTCCCTGGCAGCGACTCATCCTCTTGGGCGGCTTATTTTAATCAATAAACACTCATGGTCAAATACTCCAAAGTACAGAAGGAAGTTCTTCAACCCAACAACCCGGAGTACGCTGCAGAGGAACCATGAGCCGGGGCTTAATCCCATGCAAGATTTCCTGGTTAGCCCGCTCAGCTTGACCATTAGACTGTGGATGAGCTACTGCGGATACATCAAGCTGGATGTGCTCTAGTTGACAGAACTCCTTCATTGCCCCCTTAGACAAATTAGTACCATTATCAATAATGATGCTATGGGGATAACCAAAACGGAAGATCAGCTTCGTGAGAAACTTAGCCGCCATCTCTACTTCGCAATTGCTGACCGGCTCTGCCTCAACCCACTTGGTCAATTTATCAACCACCACCAGCAGATGTGTCTTTTTGTCAGAAGACTTCTTAAACGGGACCACCATGTCAAGCCCCCAAACTACAAAAGGCCATGTAATGGGGATCATGTGCAATTCTTGAGCCGTCACATGTGCCTGACATCCAAATTTCTGATATCCATCACATCGACACACTATGTCCTCTGCATCGGCATGAGCCGTCAACAAGTAGAAACCATGGCAAAAAGCTTTTGACACCAAAGATCGAGACCCGGCGTGGTATCCATAGCCACCCACATGTATCTCATTGAGAATATCTTGCCCTTCTTCTGGTGAAACACAGCGCTGGAAAACCCCACAAGTGCTTCTTTGTGTAACTCGCTTTATGTATAACCATGGACTTGCATCGCTGCACGATTTTCTGAGCAAAAACTTCATCAGCTGACAACTCGCCTCGAGCGAGATAAGCCATGTATAATATCGTCCAGTCAGGAGTTTCTCGTAGAGCCGCCACCAATTGTGACTCCGGGTCTGGAGCAGCTATGTCTTCTTTAGAGAACAATTTCATAGAAGGGTTATGTAAGACATCCAATAATGCATTAGAAGGGACGGTCTTACGTTGTGATCCGAGCCGGGAGAGAGCATCAGCCGCCTCATTCTGTCGATGATCGATATGGTCAACCCGATAGCCATGGAAATAACCTGTCACCTCGGTCACTGCACGCCTATAAGCCGCCATCAATGGATCCTTGGAATCCCTAGTTCCTGGCACCTGCCGAGCTACCAAATCTGAGTCGCCCAAGCACCTGACTCGACTCAGGTTCATCTCCTTAGCTATCATGAGCCCATGAATCAAAACTTCGTACTCAACTTCATTGTTTGTACAAGGAAACATGAGCCGCAGAACATAACAAAACTTGTCTCCACTTGGGGATGATAACACCACTCCAGCTCCTGAGCCTTCCAATTGTCTAGAGACATCAAAATGAATTGTCCAATAGGTGTTAGCAGGCCTATATTCTGGAACAACTCGGTCCTATCGTTGATGAAATCTACTAGAGCCTCAGCCTTGATGGCAGTGTGAGGCATATACTTCACATGATGAGGACCAAGATTTATCGCCCATTTAGCAATCTGCCTAGTGGCCTCTCGGTTCTGTATAATATCCCTGATGGGCGCAGAACTGACCACATCTATCGGGTGCTCCAAAAAGTAGTGCTTCAACTTCCGGCTTGCCATAAAGATCCCAAAGACCAAGTTCTGCCAATGTAGATACCGTTGTTTGGACAGGGTTAATACCTCACTGATGAAATACACCGGCCGCTGGATAGGATATTCTTTGCCTTCTTCCTTGCGTTCAACAACCACCGCCACACTCACCGCCTTAGAATTAGCGGCAATGTATAAGAGCATCGGCTCTTTGTCTGTCTGGGCTGCCAGCACAGGCGGCTCAGCAAGTTGCCTCTTGAGGGCCTCGAAAGCCTTATTAGCCGCATCGGTCCAGACGAAGTGGTCTATTTTCTTGAGTAGCTGGTAAAGGGGGATAGCTTTCTCACCAAGGCGACTTATGAAACGACTCAGTGCGGCCATACGACCCGCCATACACTGGACCTGATTAATGTTAGCCGTCTTCCCAAGCGAGGTTATTGCTTTGATCTTGTCCGGGTTAGCTTCTATGCCATGCTCGAACAACAAGAAGCCCAGCAACTTTAATGCAGGAATCCCAAACATGCACTTCATTTGGTTAAGCTTCATCTAGTGCACCCGGAGGTTGTCAAACATCTCCTTGAGGTCACCTAGAAGCATTTCATTCTTCTGTGATTCTACCACGATATCATCGACATAAGCATGGACGTTGCATCCAATCTGACTGTGCACACAATTCCGAATGCAACGCTGATAAGTTGCCCCCGCACTCTTGAGCCCAAAAGGCATTCAGACATGGCAAAAGGCACCAAAGGGGGTGATAAATGCCATCTTCTCCTAATGCTCCTCGGCCACCTTGACCTGATGGTACCCAGTGTACGCATCCAGAAAGTATAGCCACTCACAACCCGCCATAGAGTCAATGATTTGATCGATACGGGGGAGGGCAAAAGGGTCCTTTGGACAAGCTTTGTTAAGGTTTGTATA
Organism: Hordeum vulgare subsp. vulgare; assembly: GCF_904849725.1. Taxonomy (NCBI): domain Eukaryota; kingdom Viridiplantae; phylum Streptophyta; class Magnoliopsida; order Poales; family Poaceae; genus Hordeum; species Hordeum vulgare. The sequence continues at coordinate 343,873,368 of NC_058524.1, read as the reverse complement.
GTCAAAGCAGATGCGAAAAGTATTCTTCTTCTTGAGAACCAAGACCGGGTTGGCCAACCACTCAGGGTGAAAAACTTCGATGATGAACCCGACGGCCAAAAGTCGGGCGACTTCCTCTCAAATTACCTTTCGCCTCTCCTCATTAAAACGATGATAGTGTTGACGAACCGGCTTCATCTTGGGATCTACATTGATATGGTGCTCAGTGAATTCTCTCGGTACACCTAGCATGTCAGAAGGTTTCCATGCGAAGATGTCCTGGTTCTCACGGATGAATTCGATGAGCGCACTTTCCTATTTGGGATCCAAGCGAGTCCCAATAGTGAACTGCTTGGAAGAGTCGCTAGGGACGAAATCCACCTGCTTGGTATCATCTGCCAACTTGGACTTAAGGGCGGCTCAGAATCAACCATCGGTTTCTTCAACGTGGTCATGTTAGCAGGATCCACATTGGCCTTATGGAACTTCAACTCTTCGGTAGCGCACACCAACTCAGCATATGCAGCGTCTCCTTCTTCGCACTCATGAGCTATCTTTCTGTTCCCATCGACTATGATGGTGCCCTTCAGACCCGGCATTTTTAGATTGAGGTACACGTAGCAAGCCCGGGCCATGAAACGAGCATAAGTCGGCCGCCCGAACAGAGCATGATAAGGACTTTTAATTTTGACTATCTCAAACATCAATGACTCGCTTCTGTAATTGGACTCGTCACCGAAGGCCACATTCAACTTAATCCGCCCAACAGGGTACGCCGATTTGCTTGAAAAAATGTCGTGCAAAACCGTGGTTGAAGGCATCAAGTCTTTCTCATCAAAGTTCATCCGCCGGAAGGTGTCGTAATATAAGATGTTGATACTGCTACCCCCATCCATGAGGACCTTAGAGAGCGTGTATCCACCAACCTGAGGAACCACCACTAATGCCAAGTCACCAAGGTTATCAATTTGAGGCGGGTAATCAGCCCTCCTCCATGTGACAGGCTCTTCAGACCAATTTAAGTATCTAGGAACCGTCAGCTCAGGCGTACTGATGGCCCTTTGCTTTACCTTCTTATCTCTCTTCACGTGCCCATGGTGAAAACATGGTATTGCCCACCATTCAAATGCTTAGGGTTCCTCTGAAACCCGCCCTGGTTATTCAGCTGCTCAAATTCGCCCTGGTCATTGTACTACTGACCACCTTGGCCCGATGACTGTCCACCATTATGATGTGAGCCGCCTCGCCCCTGAGGCCTTGGGTTAGGAAAGTCACTGAACAAGGAACCACGTGACTTGCCTGGGCCAAATTGACCCTGCTGGCCTCCCTCATTGCCTCCCTGGTGACCTCGAGACGCCTGAAGGCGAAACACCTGCATCACAAAACAGTTTTCCCAAGAGTGAGTAGAGGGGGCACCTGGGGTGCTATGCTTAGGGCAAGGTCCCTTGAGCAGCTCCACATAATTGCGCTCTTCCTCCCAGTAAAGCCACAGTCTTGTCAACTGCTCTGATTCATGTTCCATCGTTGATTTTGTGGTCCGGAATTGGTGTTGGCGAAAAAGTCCGACCCGCCATCCTGCTGCCTTCTTTTTCCTTGACCTCCCTGGTTGTTATTGCGCCAAGAATTCTGGAAGTGGCCCTTAACCCCATTTCCCCTTTTAGCTTCACTAACCTTCTCGTCATCAGAACTGGCGTCCTTCGTGCCGTCCGACTTAGCATACTTGGTGAGAGTGTCCATCAACTCGCCCATATCTTGTACCTTCCGCTTGAGGCGGCCAAGCTTCAACACCAAGGGCTGAAAATGACAATTCTTCTCAAAGATCAATATGGCCTGAGCCACCTAATGTCATCCGAGAAGTGGATGATTTCCGCGACCCGCCTGGTCCAATGGTGAGCAGATTCATCAGCCCACTGAACACAGTGTTAGAGATCTACGATGGTCATCGGGTGGTTGCATGTTCCTCGAAAGTTCTTGATGAAATGCTCGTTGAGCTCAGCCCAAGTGTTGATAGAGTTGGGTGGTAGATTCTTCAACCACATACGAGCCGACCCTTCCAACATCATGATGAAGTACTTGGCGCAGACTGCATCACTGGCATCGAGCATATCCATAGCCAGTTCATAACTCTCAACCCATGCCTCCGACTCGAGATCAGGAGTGTAGTTGGGCACCTTACGTGGTCCTTTGATGTCTTTGGGCTTGCGCTCATTGCGCAGAGCGAAAGATAGGCAGGGGACCCCTATGTTCCTTCCTCCTTGTCCACCGTATCCAGAACCTCGCTGGCGATAAGGTGGAACTCCCTGACCCGCCAAGGCCGCCACTGCCTCGACTCGGCATGCCGGTCAGCTCGTGCAGCATTGACAAGCGCGTGAGCATTGGATGCTCGCGGGTCTGGTGGATTGACCTCAGGTTGATGTCGACAAACATCGCTGGAAACCACCGGAGGGTCATGTGGGGACTCTTCGTGTGGATTGCCTGTGGTGTGGAGTGCACACGATCGCGACTGTATTAGAACTGCGTTTGCTGCAGCACCACAGTTTTTAACATCTCTATGGCGTTTCGTGCCTCCACCTCCAGTGCGGTATTCCCAAGAATAGGAAGAGACTCCAAGTGGAGGGTCGCAGCTAGTACATTATCCACCGGGTTGGACAAGTGACCCTGAGGTGTCAAGAAGTGCTGAGCCGCATGTGGGTTCAACGGGGGCTGCATTGCGTGTTGGACGATTTCTCCTTGTGGATTGCCCTGGCGTGGCCGGTTATGATCCGCGCCAGGCGTTTGCAGGCTGCTGAACAGGCGAGTAGGATTAAGGTTGGGGGGACGCGACTCTAATGCCTTCTCTGATAGACAGCGTTTGATGCCACTCGTTGGCGCTCGAGTTGCCATGCCTCCAATTTCAAATGTTCAACCTCTTCGTTGATGTGAACTTGTTGATCCGCCATCCGGGTCTTCTCCACATTGATTTGGCGTTGCATCTGAGCCACCTCTTCACGAAGTTTAGCCAATTCAGTGTTAACTTCCACCTGGTTATCAGCCATCAAGGCTACTGGCATGAGTTTTGACATATCAGCCATCAGATCTGACATGGCGTGAGTCGGGGTCTTGCCTGACCTATTGGCCCCATTGGCAGTTGCCACGTTCGGCTGGTCCTGAGCCGCCGTGGCTCCTGCCATGTAGATAGCGACTTGGCGGGGGGTTCCTGTGGCCCTTCACACATCGCTACCTCAGGAAAGCCGCCCAGCCTTCCCTCGTAGAGAGGGCAGATTGAGTAAGTGTCTCCGATCGATGACTCGCCATCGGAGTTGACGGGGGTATCACCGCCAGCTTCCAGCTCATCCGGGAGGCTAGCCCCTTGCATGAAACCGACGAACATGCGACGCCGTTTAATCTGAGGCATGGTGAGTTTGGCAAGCCGAGATGGCTCGATGATGTTGGAGCGGACGTCCGGCTCGGGAACCGACGTTCCGATCTTGCCGATGAAGACGTGGATCTTGCTGAAGGGGACCCGGTATCATGATTCGATTGAGCCGGTATCGGGACCCCAGCTTGAATTGTCGATGTAGTACTTTCCGCGGCGACTCTTAGTCATGAGGCCGACCGCGTAGATCCCGAACCCTGGAAGGGCTCCCTTCAAGAACTCAACTCCACCTTGCGCATGCCCCATGGTGGGCGCCAACTGTTGTGGTTTTGTCATAGCAGATGTCCTCGTGAAAGGACATAGTGGTCAAGCCATCGCAAGTATGTGGTGACTCAAAGGGGTTGATCGGGAAACGAGAGACAAGTTTACCTAGGTACGGCCCCTCAGATTGAGGTTAAATCCTACATCCTGTTGTGTGTATATTGCTGTGGAAATCCACTACAATGGTGCAGATTCGCCTGACCTAGCTCTCGATCAATGTTAACATAGCCCTATCAATCCTAGAAACTCGCCTTTATATACAGGTCAAGGCTCTAGGTTTACAAGAGTCCGGATCTCATTACATTTCGTGAGCCGGTATGTCTCTAACCCACCTTGTCCCTCACGTAAGAAAACTCCATGTGACTCTTTTCCGATGTGGGCCGTAAGTCGCCTTCTTCGGGTCTTGGGCCAACAGGCTCTTACAGAGTACGTCTGTCGTCTCCTGCTTCACAGGTCACGGCCATTTTGAACATGGATACAAAGCCGCCATGATCCTAACCCGGCTCCCTGGGACGGGTCTCATAATGGGATAGCTTCCCCAACACCGTGCATCAGATAAAAATGTTTTAAACATGTAAAATGAGTAGAATTTCATGTAGATTCACTATATCTAACTCTCACACGTGTTTAAAATATTTAACTTGTTGTTTCATTGAATTTGCATTAATTGCCATGATAAAATGGTTTCTTTCATAGCTAATTAAACGTAGCTCTGATTAAGATGTTTCATATATGTAACTTTCCTAGAAAAATGTGTAGAACAACAGGTTAGCATTTATTTTCCTCTTTATCAAATCTAAAATTGTGTTTTAGGCAGATCTATTGCAAATTCAAAATTACCTATGGGGACTTTCCGGAATTGTTGTTCATTGTTCCGGTCTCATTTAAACTTGACTATAATTCATGTAGTTCCATAATATATTGTTGCATCCATCATTAACATGGTGTGGCTGTCATTTGCATGCATTTTGTGTCGATGTTATATGATCTTCTGTCGATCATATCTTTTAGACGGTTCCATTTCAAATGATCTATATATGTAAATCGACTAGAATGACATGTAGAATCACATGGTCCACTTTATTTTGTTGTTTAATAAATATAAAATGTGTTTAGTATAGATCTGGATCATTTTATAAATTCACACAAGGGGTCATTCCGGAGATGCTATATGTTGTTTCCGACCTCATTTAAAATGCCTAGATAGGTAGTTTATTTATGCTTCACCTTTTGCCATGTTTAACAACATTTAATATTGTTGTGTACCTAAACGGGACTAAACTAAGTAATTCAAATATGGAGTTTTGTCAATATGCAACTCGTTGCATATTGAGCTTCATTTAATGTGTAGTGTTTGATCATTGTGAATTGCTTTGCCATACCATACATAATTATATGGACATGCATCATATGTGTTTTTGCATGATGTCATTGCATCTGTCATGGTGTTCATCGTGTGTTGATTCTTGTTTCCGAATTGCTTCTTCCCGGTAGTTTCGCAAGTGTGTCAGAATGTGAGGATTCGTTCAACTATGTTTGATCATCTGCTCCACGGATTCATCCTTCTTCCAAGCGGGATCACATGCAAGATGACTATTTCCGTAGATACCATACTATCATTGCCATGCTATTTATCTCGTTTCTTTCGCTATGTCTCATTGCTTACCACTTAAACGTTAGCCTCTCAACATTGCCATGAAAAACATCTAACCTTTGCACATCCCAGCAAACCACTATTTAGCTATGTTACTACTTGCTCAGCCTTTTGATAGCGTTGCTAGATGCAGGTGTGGTTGCTTCCATGTGGAAACATGGGTTCCTTGTTATATCACCATATTGTTACTATTTAATGTAATGCACCTATATACTTGGTAAAAGGTGGAAGGCTTGTCCTTTTAGGTTGGTATTTTGTTCCATCTTTGTCGCCTTAGTTTTGGCTACCGGTGTTATGTTCCAAAAATTAGCGCTCCTAACATGCTTGGGGTTGTTATGGGGAAAACACTCGACTTTCATTTCGGGATAAAACTCGCCTGGCAAGGCCAACATTGGTACTATATGTGCCCAACATAATAATACTGATAATTAATTGCCGCATAGGGAGATAGCGCTACCCGAGGAGTAATTCAACATAATACAGGGAGGGCCAGTGTTGATGGTGCTGGTCCTAAACATAGTCGTATGCGGGGCCAACCCGGGGCAACTCGGTGATGCCCATCAGGACACTTTATGCTGCACTCATCTGATTGTGCCCTGAGAACGAGATAGCGGCTACTATCAGGATTGTCGGCATGTCGGGCGGCCTTGCTGGATTTGTTTTACCTTTTTCGTACGTCTTGTGCGAGGGATTCCGAAGATACTTTGGGCTATCTCGGGGTTGAGGTTTTCCACTAGGAATCCAAGGAGATCTTGGGTTTTCTGCGGTCAAGGTTTCCGATGCAGCGTGTGGTAGTTTGTGATGGACTAATTGGACCACCCCTACAGGGTTATATCTTTTGGAAAGCCACGCCCGAGGTTATGTGGCAAACGTGGAAACTTTATTTAACATCCGATTCTATAAAACTTGAAGAAAACTTAATTAAAACTTACCAACTGAGTGCGTAATTGTGTCTCTCTCTTCTCGTGAGTTCTGCATCCCGAAGGGAACACGATGGGGTTATGTTTGACGTAAGTAGGTGTTCACGATCATTTATTTAATCATTATTAGTTCTCTTCCCTTATGTGTAGATCATCCTCCTTTTAGTCTCATACTCGTAGGTTAGCCACTCAAATAAATGCTTAGTCGCTTGCTGCAGGCTGACCACTTAACCATACCTCATCCATTAAAGATTTGCTAGTCTTGATACCTTTGGAAATGAGATTGCTGAGTCCCTATGGCTCACATATTACTAGAACAACAGTTGGAATTTTCTTCTTCTTCTTCTTCATCGATCTAGGATGGGTTCCAGGTCGGCAGCCTGGGATAGCAAGGATGGACGTCGTTCATTTATCGATTGATTTTGTCTATAGTCGGACCCTGCTCTTCTACATGGTGATTGAATATATTGTTGTATTGTGTTGTTCATGTTGTAGCTTGTGGCGAGTGTAAGCCCATTTCATATATTCATCTTTTCTATACATGTACTTGTAACGATATCTATTCTTATAAACGACAAGATGCACTTCTATCCCTATCGAGGCCATCATGCCAAATTAAGGATAGGGTCCCATCTTGGGCGTTACAAGTTGGTATTAGAGCAGTACCGACCTAGGAGCCCCCTTGATTGATCGATGTTGGCCGAGTCGAGTCTAGTGAAAAACTACTTTGAGTCTAGTCATATATCAGAGAGTAGGACTCTTTTTGTTCCTCTACTATGCTCTAGTGAGCCTTAAGTACTTGTTCTACTTGAGTAGTAACCATAGAGGCATGTTTACTCAAGAGCTTAAGATCACTGACATTTCTGTCCACACAAGCACTTAAATGACTAAGCATACGAGCATTCTGTTCCAATTGTCTGCTAGCGTAATCATTGAAACTTTGTTGTTTGGCAACAAAGTTATCAAATTCATCCAGGCATAAGCTAGCAGGTTTATCAAAAGGAATATCACTCTCATCGAACCTACGCACAGAATTTACTTCTACTACGTGTATCGGGTTATCAAGACCATGGATCTCTTCGATAGGTGGTAGATTTTTGATATCTTCAGATTTAATGCCTTTCTCTCGCATAGATTTCTTAGCTTCTTGCATATCTTCAGGACTGAGGAATAGAATACCTCTTTTCTTCGGAGTTGGCTTAGGAGGTGGTTCGGGAATAGTCCGAGCATTCTCATTGCACAAGATTTTATTCAATATGATCTCAGCTTGTTCTACAGTTTGTTCCCTAAAAACGCAACCAACACAACTATCTAGGTGGTCTTTGGAAGCATCAGTAAGTCCATTATAGAAGATATCAAGTATTTCATTCTTCTCAAGAGGGTGATCAGGCAAAGCATTCAGTAGCTGGATGGGCCTCCCCAAGCTTGTGGGAGACTCTCTTCTTCAGATTGAGCAAAGTTGTATATTTCCTGCAAGGCAGCTTGCTTATTATGGGCAGGGAAATATTTTTTAAAGAAGTAGTAGACCATATCGTGGGGGCTACGCACACAACCAGGAGCAAGAGAAGTGAACCAGGTCTTAGCATCATCCTTTAGCGAGAAAGGAAACAGCTTGAGGAGATAGTAGTGGCGGATCTTTTCCTCACTCATGAATAGGGTGGCTATATCGTGCAGTTTGGTAAGAAGGGCTACAACCATTTCAGACTCATAACCGTGAAAAGGATCAGATTCGACCAGAGTGATTAACTCGGGGTCGACAGAGAATTCATAATCCTTATCGGTCACAAAGATAGGCGAAGTAGCAAACTTCGGGTCGTATTTCATCCTAGCGTTCAGATATATTTCTTTCCACTTGAGCAGTAATTTCTCAACATCATAGCTATCCTTACATGCAAGAAAGTACTCAGCTATCTCTCCCTCCATAACATAACGCTCAGGCATTTCAAGCAATTCAGGTCTAGGAGAGGTAGCTCTAGTGGGAAAAATAGCAGGTTCCACTTCAATGGTATCAGCAGTTTTAGAAGTCTCATCACATCTAGCAGCAACTCTAGCAATTTGTGCATCAAGGAATGCACCTAGTGGCAAAGTAGTATCAAGCATAGCATCATCCGGCAAAGCAGTATCAAGCATAGCATCATCATAAGCATCATGGGAAGCAGAAGTAGCATCATCAAGCACATGCGACGTATTAAGATTTCTAGCAGGAGGTGGTGTCGCAAACTTACTCATAACTCGAGGTGAATCAAGTGCAGAGCTATGTGGCAGTTTACCTGTCCTCGTAGTTGAGGGCAAGACTTTAGTTCTTGGATCTTTCTGATTCCTCATAGTGATCAGCAGACGTAAATCCCAAGTGACTCAGAGAACATAGCTGTGCTTCCCCGGCAACGGCGCCAGAAAATAGTCTTGATAACCCACAAGTATATGGGATCGCAACAGTTTTCGAGGGTAGAGTATTCAACCCAAATTTATTGATTCGACTCAAGGGGAAGAGAAAGAATATTCTCAACTATTAGCAGTTGAGTTGTCAATTCAACCACACCTTAAAGATTTAGTATCTGCAGCAAAGTATGAGTAGCAATATAGTAGGATAGCAGCAGTAGCAACAGTAACCAGTAGCAGCAAAGTGACAGCAGTAGAAGCAAAGTAGCAGGAGTAGCAACAGAGTAACAGTAGCAGGAGCAACAGTAGTAGCGGCAAAGTAACGTAGCAAGGACCAGTATTAAAAAACTCGTAGGCATTGGATCGGTGATGGATGATTATGCCGGAAGTGATTTATAATGCAACATTTATAACACAGAGAGATAAGTAACTAGCTCCAGTTCGTCAATCTAGTGTAGGCATGTATTCCCTATGTAGTCATACATGCTTAGGGAAAAGAACTTGCATGACATCTATTGTCCATCCCTCCCGTGGCATCGGGGTCCTAATGGAAACTACGGGATATTAAGGTTCTCCTTTTAATAAAGAACCGGACCAACGCATTAACACTTGGTGAATACATGAACTCCTCATAATATGGTCATCTCCAGAAGTGGTTCCGGCTATTGTCACTCCGGGGTTGCCGGGTCATAACACATAGTAGGTGACTACAACTTGCAAGATATGATCTAAAACACACATATATTGGCGACAACATAATAGGTTCAGATCTGAAATCATGGCACTCGGGCCCTAGTGACAAGCATTAAGCATGGCAAAGTAGTAGCAACATCAATCTCAGAACATAGTGGATACTAGGGATCAATCCCCGTCAAAACTAACTCGATTACATGATAGATCTCATCCAATCCATCACCGTCCAGCAAGCCTACAATGAGATTACTCACGAACGGTGATGAGCATCATGGAATTGGCGATGAAGGAAGGTTGATGATGACGATGGCGATGATCTCCCCTCTCAGGAGCCCAGAACGGACTCCAGATCTGCCCTCTAGATGAAGAACAGTAGGTGGCACCGCCTCCGTATCGTAAAACGCGATGACCTCTTCTCCTTTATTTTTTTTCAGGTGAGACGGACTAAATAGAGTTGGATTTGGAGGCGGTGGAGCGTCCTGGGCTCCACAAGCCTGCCAGGCGTGGCCACGGGGGGCCCGCGCCTGGTGGGCTTGTGGGCTCCACGCTCCACATCCTCCGCTGATTCTTGCACCAGTATTTTTCATAAATTCCAGAAAATTTCTCCGTAAATTTTCAGGTCATTGCGAGACCTTTTATTTCTGCGCAAAAACAACACCATGGCAATTCTGCTGAAAACAGCGTTAGTCCGAGTTAGTTCCATTCAAATCATGCAAATTAGAGTCCAAAACAAGGGGAAAAGATTTCGGAAAAGTAGATACGACGCAGACGTATCAACAATCATCATGAAGAAGAGAAGGATCCGACTACTGAAGATAACAAACGATAAATAACAACGTCCATCCTTGCTATACCAGGCTGCTGGCCTGGAACCCGTCCTAGATCGACGAAGAAGAAGAAGAAAAAACTCCAAATAGCACATTCAACGCGCTCACGCCAACGTAACTCTTTACCTGCACCTGCAACTGGTGTTGTAGTAATCTGTGAGCCACAAGGACTCAGCAATTTCATTTCCAAAGGTGACAAGACTAGCAAACCTTCATGTTTGAGGTAAGGTTAAGTGGTGAGCCTGCATAAAGCGACTAAGCATTTATTTGGTGGCTAACTTACGAGTACAAGAATAAAGAGGGGGATGATCTACGCAAATCAGACGTGAGCTACTGATGAGCAAATGAATGATCCTGAACACCTACTTACGTCAGACATAACCCCAATGTGTCCTCGATCGGAGAAGGAGCTAACGAAAGAGACAGTCATGGTTACGCACTCAGTTGGCATATTTTAATTAAGCTTACTTCAAGTTATCTAGAACTGGATATTTAACAAATTTTGCACGTTGCCACATAACCACAGGCACGGCTTTCCAAAATATTTAACGCTGCAGGGATGCTCCAACTAGTCCATTATAAACTACCACACACTGCGACGGAAGGACCTCGATGAGGGAAAACCCGTGATGTCCTAGGGTTCCTATTGGAGAACCTCAACATCGAGATAGCCCAAAGCATCCTCGGAATCCCCCGCAAAAGACGCTCGAGAAAGGTAAAACAAGTCCAGCAAGGCCGCCCGGCGTGTCGATGATCCCGATAGGAGCCGCGTATCTCATTGTCAGGACACGACGGATGAGCTATGGTTAGAACGCCAAACGCCGAGTTGCCTCGGGTAGCGTTAATAACCTGCTTTGTTCGTGACCAACACCATCAGCACTGTCCCCCCTGTATTATGTTGAATTACTCCTCGGGTTCGTGACGCCTACGTTTTTTCAATTTTAACGGAATTATTATGTTGGGAAAATATACTACCAATGTTGGGCCATGCCAGACGAGATTTATCCCTAGGGTGTCCCCATAACAACCCCAAGCATGTTAGGAACACTCATTTTTGGAACATAACACCGGTAGCCAAAACTAAGGCGGCAAAGGTGGAACAAAACACCAGGCTAGAAGGCCAAGCCTTCCACCTTTTACCAAGTATAGGGGTGCATTAAATGAATTAGCAATAATATGGTGGTATAACAAGGAACCCATGTTTTCACATGGAAGCAACTACACCTGCAACTAGCAATGCTATCACATGGTTAAGAAAGCGGTAACATAGCCAATCAGTGGTTTGCTTGGTTGTAGAAAGGTTGAATGTTTTCATGGCAATGTTGGGAGGCTGATATTTACCAGGTGGTAGGCAACAAGACATAGCGATAGAAACGAAACAACGAACATGGTGATGATAGTAATGTTATATAGGGAAGTGATCATCTTGCCTGACATCCCGCTTCGAAGAAGAACGACTCCATGAAGCAGACGAATCGACGTAGTCAAACGGGTCGTCACATTCCGACACGCTTGTGGAATTCTTTCGAGACGAGGCAAACCGAAAACAAGCATCAACACACGATGTTCACCACGGCACATGCACGACATGATGCAATTCACATGTGATGCATGATCAATTTAAAAATATGCAAGGCATGGCATGGCAATTCACACAATCAAATGCTACACATTAAGTGAAGCTCAATATGCAACGAGTTGCATATACACGGAACTTCACATTTAATTATTTAGTACACTCCCATTTATTTACACGGCAATTTTTGATGTTGTTAAACATGGCAAGGGATGAAGAACAATTAAACTACTTATCTAGGCATTTCAAATGAGGACGGAAACGACATATAGTTCTTCCGAAATGACCCCACACGTTAGCTTTGTAATCTGTCCAGATCTGTCCTAACCACATTTTATGTTTGTTAAACGGCAAAACAAAGTGGTTCACGTGATTCTACTCATCGTTCTAGTACATTTACATATATGCCTCATCTCCAACGGAGCTACGGTTAAATAACTACGAACTAAACCGTTGTTATCCCGTTGACGCGCAAACCAATGCGAACAACATGCTAAACAATTGTAAATATGCATGAGAGTTGGAAAATATTAATCTACACAAAATTCTACACGTTCCACATATATAATTTGTCTCGATCCGACACTCGGTTTAAAAACTACGGGCGTTTTAAAACCAATGCATTTTCCTGAAAATACTAAATTCGCAAAACCTATAAAAATACTAAACGAGCCGAAAAAAATGCACTGCTGGGCCAACATGAATGAGAAATGGATAAAAAACCGTGGCCGGGGCGGGATTCTCACCGTGTGGGCTTCGGCCCAGGTGGAGGTGAGGAGAGATGCCAGGGGAGAGGCGCTGGCTGGGCCTGGCTGGCGAGCGGGCCGGCGCGATGCGGAGTGGGGCCTGGAGGAGGCGGGCCCATAGGGCGAGCTTGCGCAGTCGACGTGCCCGAGCCAAGCGGCTGGCCTCCTGCTCGTTCCCGAGCGTGGCAGGACCGGCGGCTGGCAGGCCGGCGCTCCGACGAGCTGCTCGGGCGGGCGGCGAAGACGGGGGCGGCCGGAGGAGGCTGTGCACAATGGGTCTCGGTCGGATCCCCTCGAATCTGGGCCAGAGATGGCCGGCAGCGAAACGCATGGTGGCGGCAGATCTCGGGCAGCGCAGGGCCATGGCCGGCTTGGCTGCGGCCGGTGGCTGGCGTGACGAAAGGCGGACGGGGCGGCAATGCAGATCCAACGACGGGGCACCTGTGACCGGCGGCGATGGCACCTGGCGGCGGCAAGGTATGCTGGGCGGAGCTCGGACTGGTGCCTCCCTTGGGAGCTCAGGGCAGAGCGGGGAAAGGCGCTGGCTTGCGGGCGGCAGTGGGGTGATCCGGGCCCGGGCAGGCCGGATCTGGGCCTCATGGGCCCTACGGCTGAGGAGAGAGGAGGAGCTGGTTGGCGCTGGCTAGGGTTTCGGGCGTGGATCCCAATGAGGATTAGGGGAGCGCCCAAATAGGCAGGGTAGGGGTGTTTATATAGGCTTGGGGGCTAGGGTTATGGGATTTTAGCACTGATTCCAACCAAGCGATCGTGATAGAACGCCCCCGAATGCGGGGATGGGCTAGGCTGGGCTGTGTAACCATGATGTGGTGAGAGAAGAGAGGGGATTTGTGACCCTGCACCATTTTAAAACACCAAAAAACGTCCGACGAATGAACTATTAATGGTCCTCTACGGTCGACCGTTCGGGTATCAAATGGACTCCGATTGTGATGAAATTTGTTAGACGGCCTACCTACGCTAAAATAAGACCGCTGGCCACTTCCAACCCAATCCAAGAATATTTTATGCACACTTTTAAAAACAAGATTTTCACGATACTGCGGGCGCATGCGTGTGTGGTCGGGCTCAAACGGTCAACGACGAATACGGAGATAATCAGAAACTAATAACGGATGAAGGTTTTGAATACTGGCGGCAATGGCGTGTCGATGCAATGTGGATGATGTGCATGATGTGATGATGAATACGATAACCAGACGAATCACAGGATGAGAACGAAATAAAAGAGGAATCTTCTAGAGCGTCGGTCTCGGGCTGTCACAAGAGTGTTCGGGTGTACTGCTATACTTGGTATCATTGTGATTACGAGGGTCTGAGGCAGACGGGTTTCTGAGATATCTAGTTATGTGTTGAAAGATGTAATACAGTGGACGGGTAGTGTTATTGCTAGGAGTTGAGTGATGGATTTTACTACTTGTATCTCTGGACCGAATTGCATAACCAAAAAATTTCGGTATATCTCAGGTGGGAATTCAAGTAGTTACCTAGGATTATCTTCCAACAGATGCATGATGTGAGGTTGGGGTTCGACATCTAGTAGATTTCTTTGTTCACGGTCTTTCTTACATAAGACAGTCTCGATATATGTCATCACACATGATCCATCAAGCCTTGTATTTCACTACACTTAGGGAGCATATTCGAGCGTCATTTCAATATGTCAATTCAATGTACGATCGAGCCCATTCGAACCTAACCACGAAAATATCGAGCGAAATCTCTCTCATATATTTTTCCTCGCTTGTTTCGTAAGCCTCATCCTTGTTTTCTTGGAGTATGGTAATTCGAGTTGCTTCGATGTCAAGTGGTGATTTCATATCTGTCCTAAGTCGTGTTCTCATATTTCTATGAGAGCGCTAATCATTTTGCCCAATCAAATTGTCTTATAAATTCTTTTCAAACTGGAATCGTCATGCACTTGTATTCCAATTAGATTGCTTCTCTTCAAGATTATTAAATATTTTCTAATTTTGCAAAATCAATCTCTCATTTCTTTTCCGGAGTTTGTCTCCTCTGTTCCAAATTGTCTTGGTTTTTCCCGCCCTCCCGTCCTTTTCTTCAATGATTAAATTATCATCCGAATGCCTTTCTTTTCTGTTATGCTTCCGCTATCATTCTTCCTTTTTCTACCACGGGATTCATTGTGAAGATTCTCACGAGTTTCGAGTTCATTATCATTCATTTTTGTGTTCTTCTCCGGTGCATTCAATTCAACCTTTTGGTGTTTATCATATCCTTTTCATTCGTTCAATGATTTCCCATGTTGGAAATTCTTTCAAATCTCTCGTGTGTATTCATCCCTCTTTATTCTATCCAGAGTATTGAAGATATCTCAGAAGTTTCTTGTTTTCAATCCTTTCAATTGTTTTGAGGTTCTCACTCATCAGATTCTCATTTGTACCGATGCAATATCTTTCTTAGCAATCAATTGTACGATGATTTTTTTGAGTGGGACCTAACCCACATGTTTTTCCCAGGATCTTATATGCCCTTCTAATCTTTTCTGGACATATCTAAATATTTTCAAGTATGACGTAATAATGATTTTCATCAGTCATATTCCTTCTCCCAGATTGTTTTCAATTTTTCTTCATCATTGGCACAAACTTTTCTTATTCATTATTTCGGAGTGTCTCACTAATTCTTGGTGGTGTTCTCGTCACGATACTCATCTTATAATCCCGAAGAAATGTTTTTCTTAAAAAAATCCACTCTTTTGAATATTAATATCTCAACTTAGTGATCTCTCTCAATTTTTTTCGATCATGAGTAATTCCTTCCATATCTATCCGGTGCATTTCAAGAGTTGTTTTCTTTTCTCGATCCTGCGAAGGTCGTCATTTCAGAAGATTTCTTCGTTCTCAGCTTTCATCTTTCATTCTCAAATTCTTCTCAATTATTGACTCTTCGTTCATATCTCAATTATTCCGGTGCCTCATTCTAGTTTTCTGTTAGACGGCTCAAGATCTCTTAGCTCTCATGTATTCCATTCATTTCTATATCCCCATATGTTCTAAATTCTTCAGGTGGATCATGCTCACTTCGTTCTCATGTATCTTCATTCATTCTTCGTATCCTCATTCATTTGTGAATTCTTACCGGTGGCTTGTTCAAGCATTCTCTCATCGAATCATGCTCTCTTCATCCTCATATAGCCCAGTTCAGTTGGAGTATCCTCTTTCATTCCAAATTATTACTGGTATTTTTTCCAAGACTTCTTCAAGTTTGTGCTCTTTCTCTCTCTCTCCAATCTTTTCAAGAAGATAGTTGGTATGCTAAATCTGTTGTTTGTCATCATTTTAACTTGATGAAGGATAAGAATAACATAATTCTTATTCTTGTTCTTCTTTCATCAAGGTGATTTCATTCTTTTTCCGGAGTTTCTCATCGTATAAAATTCTTTATTCCAAGTTCTTCATCTTTTCTTGCCGGAGTTCCAAGTTTTCTCAAGTATCTCTTTGCGAAGTTCCATCTAAATCTTGCAAGGTTATAATCTTATTATTTTCAACCTTCAATTTTTCTCTATCATCACTTCTTTTCGGTGTTCTCCAAGTGGTTGTTCATGGTGGTTCGTTGGGTATTTAATTCATTCTCAAAGTCTTCTTCAAGTTTCTTTCTAGAGAACCTCAAGTTTTTATTTCTCTTGAATTTCCAGTGCAATTCTTCCTTCATTGTCCTTTGAGGTGGTTCTATCTCATTCTTGACTCAAGGAGTCTCAAAGGGAATTTGTTTCAAGAATGAGATATTTAATCCCATCAACTTCTTATTCATGAGATATTTTCAACCCATGATTTCTTCTTTGGAGCTATATTGGTTTAGATTTCACCTCAATATTTTTCTAAGGATTGTTGCTATTATGGTGTTTATCGCTCACCGAAGTTCCCAATATATCCTCTTGATGTAATAAGTTTGCATATCTTGTTGATCACAAGCAATCTTTGTTTCGTTAGTGGTCGGTTGTCACCTTATTATTTGATATGGTTTTATTAAGCCCACTACAAGCTTTTCTTTCATTGTTGATTTTCCAGCAACTCCGTTCAATCCCTCTTCTCAAGGATGCTTTTCAGATTCAATTGTTGTAGTAGTTCTCTTTTTTGTTCTCCGCTCTTTTCTCCACAAGGATCTAGTTTCTATTCTATTGCTCTAGAGTTGTTGTGATGTTGCTCACTTTTATCCATTATCTAGTTAGCAAGCTATTGTTTTTCCCTTGCTTCTCCTTTTAGCCATAGTGTTGTGAAGTCTTTTCAAGTTCAAGTTTTGCCTTTCATTCCTATCAAAGTGCTGCCAAAATTTCTTTTGAGTTCTTGCTTGTTCTTCATATCGTTCTTCATCTTTTTGCAACCCCAAGATTCATTGGTTTCACTCGTTGTCAAAGAAGTGACTAAATTTTACCTATTTATCTTTCTCTTCCTCTTCCCCTTTTCATTCTTAGATCTCGGGGTGAGATCTCTTGTTAGTGAAGGTGAGTTGTAACAGCCCAGAAACGACGCTCCAGAAGATTCACCCTTTATTCCATTGTCATCATGTGATTCTTTTGTTTGTCGCATTCATCTATTGGAAATATGACCTAGAGGCAATAATAAATTTGTTATTATTTTATTTCCTTGTTCATGATAATCTTTTATTATCCATGTTAGAATTGTATTGATTGGAAACTCAAATACATGTGTGGATACATAGAGAACACATTGTCCCTAGTGATCCTACGAAGGACTATCTCGTTGATCAAAGATGGTCAAGGTTTCCTAACCATAGACATGAGATGTTGTCTCATAGAGGTATCGCGTCATTAGGAGAATGGTGTGATGGACAAGACCGAAGCTATGCACGTAGCATATGATCATGTCAGTTTATTGCTACTGTTTTCTCTATGTCAAGTATTTGTTCCTATGACCATGAGATCATGCAACTCCCGGGCACCGGAGGAATACCATGTGTGTATAAAATGTCACAACGTAATTGGGTGACTATAAAGCTGCTCTAGAGGAATCTTTGAAGGTGTCTGTTGGGTTGGCATGGATGAAGGCTGGGATTTGTCACTCCGCGTGATGGAGAGGTATTTCGGAGCCCACTCGGTAATACAACATCACAACAAGCCTTGCAAGCATTGTGACTAAGGAGTTAGTCACGAGAGCTTCTATTACGGAACGAGTAAAGAGACTTGCCGGTAATGAGATTGAAATAGGTATAGAGATACCGACGACCGAATATCAAGCAAGTAACATACTGATAGACAAAGGAAATAGTATACGGGACTGATTGTGTCGGTGCACTAGAGACTGGGGTCCCTTGTGCCCCAAACTTGTGCACGGGCACCGGCAACACCCCTAGTAGCAGCGCATGAGGAAGCATGGTAGGAAGGCGTATCAAGACCCACCGATTCCATGCCCTTCCCTCTCCGAGGGTGAGGAGTACGAGAGCTCCAGATGCAAGGCCCCGACAAGCCCTCCTTGCCAGGAAGATTCACAAGGCCCCGGAAAGACCTCCATGTCAGGAAGACTCGTGAAGACTAGAAAGACCCCAGCAAACCCCCCTTGCCGGGAAGAGTCGCAAATACTAGCGAGGCCCCCGTCAAGCCCTCCTTGCTGGGAAGATAATCAAGTCATCTGAGAGGGTTGCCAGGCTAGCAAGCTCCTTCCGCTTGCCAGGTGTCCTCCCCAATTTCTACCACAATCCGACCGCTCCAGCTCATCCTTCATGCATTAGCACAAGACCTAGGTGTCGATCCACCTGGGTACGTGTCACGACCACCTTGCTGCAGGTCAGGGGTCAGACAAGGCATTTACTGCCCCTGACACCACCGTAGAAGAAGAGCGGCGAACACTGTTCACTATACAACCCGTGAGCACACTGTTGGTGACCCCTTTGCCTATAAAAGGAGGCCCAGGGCTCACTCTTGGGAGGTTGGACTTTTGGGGATTTAGGACTCCCTAATCACCACCTAAGTTACTGTGGAAAATCACCCTACAGTAAGCACCCAATACAAACTAAGCAGGAATAGGGTTTTACGCGCCAAGCAGCCCGAACCTGGGTAAAGGACCTTGCCGGTGTTGATCGCTAGCTCCACTCTCGACGCCACCTCTCTCTCCCTCCGCCGAACGATCAACGGTCGGCTTCGAGCCTCCCATGCGCGTCGATTTCTCAGACATCTTTGGCGCGTCAGGTAGGGTGGGTGGTTGAGAGATTTTTTGCGCATTCAAGCAAGTTCCGCACCAAATCTTGGGAAGTTGAACGCACCACTGTGGTCCCTCGAAGCAGGGCGCAGCGGTGGTCGCTCTACTTTCCATGGCCTCCTAGCGCCTGGGCAAGCACCCCATTCTGCAAGCGCGGGGTAGGGAGACGGAGACCCTGAGCTTGAA
Source organism: Hordeum vulgare subsp. vulgare (assembly GCF_904849725.1). Taxonomy (NCBI): domain Eukaryota; kingdom Viridiplantae; phylum Streptophyta; class Magnoliopsida; order Poales; family Poaceae; genus Hordeum; species Hordeum vulgare. The sequence goes on along the minus strand of NC_058524.1, from coordinate 343,854,538 downwards.
GGCATTAGGTTGACGTACCGCTCCAGGACAGTGCGCTGCTGTCGAGGGTGTGCCTGGGGGCTTCGGGGAGGCCTGCGGCACAAACTCCGACCGACGCACCTCCACGAAGTGAAGCATAGCTACCAAGGATGCGCCAACAGGCCCCGAAGACCAGGCACACACTCCAGCGGAAACGCTTTCCTAGTGGAAGTGTCGCGTCACTGCCGAAGATGCGCTCGGGCGCTCCGCGAGCATGGCCTGGCAAAAGGGGAAACAGAGTTATACTCTAGCAACCCCCTTCTATACGATAATCAAGAACTATCGGCAAAGACCTTGTCGGAGGGGAATTTGCCAGGAAAGTGTAACCTCCTGCCTATCGGGGATATGAGGCCCCAGCAAAGGAACCAAACACCATGGGGAGAAGTGTCGCGGCACGACAGATAAGTGATAGATATTCCAGATGAAATTTTAGAGTAGATAGGTTGTTTCCTTTATGGAGATACCAAACCTTGTTTGAGAAACTGGCGTGTAGATGGAACCTTGTCAGGATCATTGCACCTTGGTTCTATTTCCAACTAGTTCAACGACCTGAACGGCCACTGAGCGTGTTCACACTATTTTGAACCTGTTGAACAAATAAAGTGGCTACGCAACGCCTTATTTCGCCTGGAGTCGCGCTCGACGATCTAACGGTTGCACCATGTGCGGCAAGGAGCCTTGTCGGCAACAACCCCTTCAGCGAATTGCTAAGGATCCGTTCCTCAAAGCACTAGCGGCAGAACCAGTCACGTCGGCAAGCTTCCGGAAAATGCAATGGGTGTCTCATGTAAGGGAAAGGATCAGACGCAAAGGAAACAACATTTCATTCATTTGTCTGAAACAAACTCAGACATATTACATGTATGATTTTTACTACTCTAACCTATGATACTTTCTTTTGGCAAGGAACTCGCTTGCTGGACAGAAGTTCAAGAAGACAAAAAGGCGGAGCTAGTGGCACGGTCAAGTCTGGCTCCTCCAAGACCAGCACTGCGCCGACGAGAACGGGACCAACCCCAAAAAGCACCACTTGGCCCCTCTGGCTTGATACCAGAGGACAGGGCACAGGAAGGAGCGAAGGATCCGGAGCCCGCGAGTGCGCCTCCTCCTGGAGCCAGGGCACCGGTACCAGCCCCGATGAGGTGGCCCAAGCAGGGGTGATGGAGAAGCAAGATCTTGCGGAGGTGCCTCCTCCTCGAACACTAGGCACCGACGCCAGCTCCGGCAAGATAACCCCGCCAGGCGGGGGAGAGGCGTGAGAGGGCCTCAGCGGCATGGATGGCAATCAGTCGGAGCTCGGGGAGTTGTACTTTGACTTGACCCCCCAAGATCATGCCCTGCCAAGAGCGCCACTGCCACCGTTGTCCTCCTCATCGCTATCGCTCGAGGAGGGACATTCGGCGCTACTCGAGCTCTCTTCGCAGCAGCCGAGACCCACACCTGAGCGCCCATAAAACTTGATGGATATTATATTATCCTCCGCTAACTTGAAGCGGAGGACATGCCCATCCTCGAGGTTGTGGGCATGAGCGAAGGCTTTCAGCCCCGCCCAAGAAACATGGAGCGGCGTTTCGGGTACTCCACGTGCACCTGCATTGCGCCGTGGGAGCAACCGTACGCCGCAACCTCAAGACGGGAGGCTTGGCGGCCTCCATCGCCCTAGCAAAAGGGCGAGGGAGGTGAAGATGGCCCCAAGGGACGCCGTGCAGTTCCACGACAAACTCCAGTGTTCTCCTGTTCGAGTGCCGCCCCACGAAGGAGAAGCCAGCGCTAGGGGAGAATACGGAGGTCCAGGAGTAGCACACCGCCTTCCCTGGCCACGGCCTCTGCGGTGACCACGGCCCCTCGCCCCTCTGCCACCTCGGGCACCCGTGTCGCCCTCAACGGCTGCGGCCCCTAAAGTTGTGGCATGATCCCCTTGCCGCCCTGGCAGCCGATGGTGTCCGCCCTCGTCCCCTAGCCATGGTTAGGGGCGAGCTCCACCTGGAACTAGAGAAGACTCCGCAGATGCAAGCCGGGGATGCTGAATGTTTCGGGAGTTGGATGATTGAGAAAAAACCCCTCGCAAACTTCCTAATTTATAGCGCGAGGCGCGAGGGCTAGCTCTCCTCACTCGAGAAACTGCCGCTCCTCTCCCCAATCACCCACGATCACGGGCAAACAGGGAACCACCCTGCTCCACCAATGCATGCAGAGGCGGACCCTGCCACGACTGTTGCCTTTAAGGCCACCAACGCCACGTGCCTGACCATTACTGTGGATGCCTCACGCGTGGCAGTGATGTGTCGGGAGGTGGGGAGGCCACTGTGCGCACACTTGTCCACCTCACGGGCTCAATGCGCGACGTGGGAAAGTGCCGCTCGCAACGGCTCCAAAGTTACAGAGTACCCTGCCATGGAAGCCCGTGCACTACTTTGGGCCTGGCCCAGCAACGTCCCGCGCGCGTGCGTGGCAAGGGCCCGAGGGCTCCTGTTGGTGCACTAGAGACTGGGGTCCCTTGTGCCCCTGACTTGTGCATGGGCACCGGCAATGCCCGTGGCAGCAGCGCACGAGGAAGAATGATAGGAAGGAAAATCGAGACCCACCGAGGCCACGCCTTCCCCTCTCCGAGGGCGAGGAGTACGAGAGCTGCAAATGCAAGGACCCGACAAGCCCTCCTTGCCGGGAAGATTCGCAAGGCCCTGGCAAGCCCTCCTTTTCGGGAAGACTCCCGAAGACTCGCAAGACCCCGGCAAGCCCCCCATGCCGGGAAGACATGCAAATACTGGCAAGGCCCCCAGCAAGCCCTCCTTGTCAGGAAGATAATCAAGTCATCCGACAGGGTTGCCAGGCCAACAAGGTCCTTCCGCTCGCCAGGTGTCATCCTCCGTTTCTACCACAATCTAACCGTCCTAGCGCATCCTTCATGCGCCAGTGCAAGACTCAGGTGTTGATCCACCTGGGAACGTGTCGCGACGACCTCGCTGTAGGTGAGGGGTTAGACAAGGCATTTACTGCCCATGACACCACCGTAAAAGAAGAGCGGTGAACATTGTTCACTATGCAACCCGTGAGCACACTGTTGGTGACCCCTTTGCCTATAAAAGGAGGCCCAAGGCTCACTCTTGGGAGGTTGGACTTTTGGGGATTTGAGACTCCCTAATCACCAGCTAAGTTACTGTAGCAAATCACCCTATAGTAAGCACCCAATACAAACTAATCAGGAGTAGGGTTTCACGCGCCAAGCGGCCCGAACCTTGGTAAAGAACCTTGCCGGTGTTGATCGCTAGCTCCGCTCTCGACGCCACCTCTCTCTCCCCCCGCCGAACGATCAAGGGACTCTTCGAGTTTCCCATAGGTGCCGATTTCCCCGACAGATTGAATCCTTGACATAGTGGTTCCACCGATAAAGATCTCCGTAGAATATGTAGGAGCCAATATGGACATCCAGATCCCGCTATTGGTTATTGGCCAAAGAGTGTCTCGGTCATGTCTGCATAGTTCTCAAACCCGTAGGGCCTGCACACTTAAGGTTTGGTGACGATTTGGTATTAATGAATTATGTGTGCTATGAACCGAAAGTTGCTCAGAGTCCCCTATGAGATCCCGTACGTTACAAGGAGCTCAGTAATGGTCCGGAGGTAAATATTTATATATGAGAAGTCATATTTTTGCTACCGGAAAAGTTCTGAGTTCTTTCGGTATTGTATCGGGAAGCTTATAGAAGGTTCCGAAAAATTCCGGAGGAGTCTGAAAGTCCACCAAGGGTTCCACCACGTCCCAAGAGTTTGCATGGGTTGAGGGGAGACGTTGTGGCCTTATTGGGCCAAGCGCACAAGTCTCTCAAGGCCCATGTAGTTGGGAAAGGTAGAAAGTCCACCTTTGTATGGAAGGGAAGGAAGGGGACTAGGATTCCACATCGTCCCCCCTTGGCTACGCCCTAAGGCTTGGAGGGGTTTTTCCCCACGCCCCTCCACCTAGATTGTTCTTGGTGAGCGTAGGAAATATTATCTTTCCCATGTGACGTTCCCTCACAGTGGTATTACAGCTAGGTCTATGCGTAGATGACATCTCGAGTAGAGCACGAAGGATTTTGTGGGCGTTGATATTCAGATTGCTTCCCTCCTTAGTCTTTTCTTGATTCGGCGGCATTGTTGGATGAAGCGGCCCGGACAAACATTACTCGTACGCTTATGAGAGACCGGTCGCATCGACTAACATGCAACTTGTTGCATAAAGATGGCTCGCGGGTGTCTGTTTCTCCCACTTTAGTTGAATGAGATTTGACAGAGGTCGTCCTTGAAGAAGGTTAAGTAGCAACTTCTGTATCATAGTTGTGGTTTTGCGTAAGTAAGATGCGATCATGCAAAATACCCATAGCAGCCACGTAAAACATGCAACAACAAATTAGAGGTCGTCTAACTTGTTTTTGCACGGTATGTTGTGATATGATCTGGCGAAAGACATGACATGATATGGCCAAAATCATGTGGTAATAGTCAAATATCGACTTACACGTCGATGCTACGGCAACCGACAGGAGCCAAAGGTTTGTCTTTAATTATTTTGCGCCTGGTGATGCTTTGCCATATCGCTAGTTCAGTAGCTTTAGTACTAACATCATAATTGGCGCGACAACCTTGATGACAGCACAATGATAGAGATAATGACGATTGAGATCATGCCGGTGCTTTAGAGATGGTGATCAAAAGCACAAGATGATGGCCATGTCATGTCACTTATGATTTGCATGTGATTTTAATCCGTTTATGCACCTTGTTTTGGTTAGTACGACAGTAGTATTATAAGGTGATCCCTCACAAAAATTTCTAGATAAAATTATTCTTTAGTTCTATGCCACATTGCATATCTTAGGTGACCCCAAAGACATCAACTCTTGGGTCTTGGACTGGATGACACAACACACTCACTACAAAGCTCCAGCCACAGAATTGCTTTGAGCTCTTTCTATCTCAATTCCTTCACAAGATGCAGTCAAACTATATGATGAAAGAGAACTGTCAAATAAGCTCATGGAAGTCCTCATGAAACCTTTGGCTACGGGCCAACCTCCAAGGACTAGATTCCTCGTAAAGGAATTGAAGTATGTGCCGAGAACTGTCTTTAGAATTTTAGCATATTCCGGCGCACCTATCGAAGGGCATGATAAGGAAGAAGATGTTGTAGGCATCATGAAGAATATCTTATTCAACGTCACTCATGGCATCCCAATGAACCTTCACGATTTATTCTCGAGGACTTTGGCCGATAATGCTTTACCATTTGAGCTGAAGATTTATGTGCCATGGATCATCAGATTCATCAGAAACAGATCCGCCATCAACTACCAACCTGACTTTCCGAATCACCTCGGTTATCTACCGCCAATCAAAGTCATCAAGAAATCTTTTGAACCAGTTGAAGGCAAAGGCAAGTGAGTTATTGATGAAGGAAATCAGCCCCTAGATGGTCAATTTCGCAAGGCTGCCTCCTATTCCTCATATGATGATACTGCCACTCAAGAACCTCCAAGCCCAACTGCCCCAAGGGTGATGACTAACACAAAGATTTTTATCAGTCTTCACCAGAAACTCGATCACAATCACAAGTGGGTAAAACGCCAGTTTGGCTCCATTGTGAAAACCCTCAACGAGACTCAAAATATTGTGAAGAAAAATCACTATTACCTTCATGAGGTATTTGATCACAGTTGGGCCATACTGTCTCACCTGAAGAGTCCACACGAACTTGAAGAATTGGAATTCTCTAACGACTTTGACTGGTCATGGCAACCTAAGAAGAAATTCAAGTCTATTCCAGTTCCTGACTTGGTGGACATCTCATTTTATTCATTCTGCACTACTAATTCACATGAAGAACCTCAGGGTACTACAACTGGCCCAGCAAGGAAGTCTGACTCGAAGACTGCTCGCGCCTCTTCCTCAACACATAAGTGAAATTTTTCATGGGAGTTAGTCCTCAATTTCGTCCCTTTTTCGTCACTTGATGACAAAGGGGGATAAATCTGAGAGTTAGTCTTCAAACAGGATAAATTTATGGGTTTATAAACTTTATTAAGTTAAAAAAACTCTTGGTTCTTCTAAAGTTTTTGATGTAATGAGTTGTAACTTAACCCTGATGGTGTTCTGACACTTTTGAACGTTTTTCCTCGCATGTTTATTCCTCAAGTTAATTAATGCATGCATGCTAAAATTCGTCACACTCCATTTTTCATCATGCATTTCAAATTCCACATACTATATGTCAAATGCAAGCATGAATTACAAGATACAGGGGGAGATCTCCATCATATATATCATCAATGTGCATCTGTTGTTCAAAGCAAATTCCTCAAAACATGTACATATTCAGGGGGAGTTTCCGTGGATTTTGATTTCAAATTCCTCAAACTCAGTACTTAGATTTCGTATTATTATGTCCATTGAAAACTTAACCTACTTGTCATACCACCAAAAAGGGGGAGATTGTAAGTGCATCTAGTGCCCCTTAGTGATTTTGGTGGTTTGAAGACTTTCAAGTTAACAGACGGATATGTTTGTGAGTGTACACATGCTCTAAAAGTCACTTAGGAGTTTGAGTTATTCGATGAAATCGACCCCTAAAATGTATGTCTTCGGGTGAAGACTTTGGTCATTCCTTGAAAACTTTGATCGCGAAGAAAATGCGAGCAAATTGATATTCACTACTGGAATTGAGAATTTTGCCTTCTGCCTTGCCTTTGCCGTCTGCTGACACATGGCAAAGGCACTCTTTGTCGTCAGTTGGCACAGTGCTGAAGGCAAAGAGGTGGCTGATGGCAAAGGTTTTATTTGGCGTCGACCACCTCTTTGCCGTCTGCTGGCGAACGGCAAAGGAGCCCTATGCGGACGGCAAAGGGTGGGCAGATGGCAAAGCCCCCCCCCAACGGCCGAACCCACACCCCCACCCACCCCACCCCTTTGCCGTCCGCCACCCTCCCTTTGCAGACGGCAAAGGGGGCATGGCCCTAACGGCTCCGGCGCCTCTAACGGCTCCCACCCCGCACCCAATCCATGCCCGCCTACCCTCCCTCTCTCTCTCGCGCGCGCGCGCCGTCGTCTGCCCACCCCGCCGCCGCCGTAGCTCCCCTCCCCAGCCACCCCGCGCCGCCGCCCTCCCAGCCGCAGCCCCCTCCCACCTTCCTCCCGACCACTGCCCCCCTCCCACCTCCCTCCTGGCCGCCGCCCCCCTCCCACCTCCCTCCCAGCCGTCGCCGCCCCCTCCCACCTCCCTCCCGACCCCCCTCTCACCTCCCTCCCGGACGCCGCCGCCCCCTCCCACCTACTTCGCGGCCACCACACCCCTCCCACCTTCCTCCTAGTCGCCGCTCCAGCCTCACCTCCCCTGTGCCGGCGACCCCGACGCCCTCCCCTCCGGTAAGTTTGGCTATATGTTACTGGTGTGTACCATGTCATTTGAGATAATTTGAAGATCTTAGAAATTAGCTCCAAGCTTCAAAATTCCAGCAAACAAATATAAAGATGAAATTATTCATTTAAAATTAGCAAGTTGTGAGAGGAAGGTTTGCATAAATTAGAACAATGATGTATATATAGAGGGTTTTCGCATCTGCAGTAGTTTTCATAGGAATTGTGATTACGTATGACTGTTATATGGCGCACAAATCAGTCATATACTCATTATTGTGATGGCATATACCGTGTTTGTGAAGTGCGAGCAGCAAACAACCTGAGTGGTTTTCTTCTTATTTGTAATGAAGTTCTGATGGATGAATTTCTTTAAAAATCCTTAGAATGAATTATTAAACTCTCGAAGACTACGTTACAGTTCGACATGTTTTTTTTCACTCAAAGACTATTCAATTACTTTTTCACCCAATGACACCCAGTTTGCCTTAGCCGGTCCAATCTGGCCGACCCACCTAACATGGTACCAGCCTAACTGCATTATGCATTTCATCGGTGGTATAGCTACCCCTCATCTTTTGTGTGTGTAATAGCTCTAATTAAATGACATTGTATACTATAATGTATATAGGTATAATTGGTTTAAAACACTCTCGAATACAAATTTCTTCTCTAGACTATCTCATGTGCTTATTATGGTGGATGGGGCAAGTAAAGTTTTCTTTGTAGCCAAGCACATGTCATAACATGGAGTATTAAAGGTTCTGCCAGAGTATGTGACAACTTTTATTGACCCGTTGCAATGCACGGGCATATGTCCTAGTAAATAGAAAAAGTAGAAAAGGTAGAAAAAGTAGAAGAAGAATATGTAGTTTAGTGCTAGGTTTAGTTTTTTTCTGTTTTTTATGTTAAATTAGTTTGTTAGTTTATGGGGAGTGCTACGCATCCTCCGGTTGATCTTTTAAAAAGATCATCCGGATCACAAGCCGTTAGATCTGTAGCATCGAACGATCGGACACGCCTCCATTATTGCAACATAGGCATTGTTGAAAAATTAGTTCTGCAACACACGTCTTGTTGCGGAATTATTTTTGAAACATACGTCTTCTTGGTGAAATGTTTGCAACAGATGTTTGTAGCAAAAATTTGCAACTGAGATTTGTGGCATTTTTCCAACTCATATCTTGTTGCAGAAATAATATCCAAAATATGTTTTGTTGGAAATTATAAATATGTCGTGGACCATCGCAACATCGCATATGTTTCCGAAACATAGCTTCTGTTGCGTAAATATGTTCGACAAAACATGGTGTGGGTGAACTTATTTCAACGCGTGTCAGGCAAAAAAGGTGACAGACGCGTTCGCTAAGATCCGTCGGAGGACGGCAAGCATTTTCCTTAGTTTATTAGGTAGAAAAAGTAGATAGAAAAGAAAAAAATAGGTAGAAAAAGTAGATAAAAAAGCATGGTCTTCACTTCGTTCGTCGAGGACGTCCTGAGGTTGGCCATAGCCGCATTCAAGTCATCCCTGGTGATCGAAGTCAAGGCCATGGCCTCGGGTTGTCCATGGGTTCCTCCCTCATCCTCATCCATACTCTTCGGGCGGTGAAACCCTTAATAAAGAGACATGGCTCTGATACCAATCAGAAGGATCGATATTGTTGACTAGAGGGGGGTGAATAGGCAACATAAAGGTTCTCTAAATTGACAACTAGGTGAGCAACCTACATGATGCTACCAACTATAATCGCTAAGGCAAGTAAGAAATAATCTACAACAATAACATACACAATGTAAAGGTTAGAGATAACCACAAGTGGAACCGATGAAGATGAGGATGTGTTACCGAAGTTCCTTCCCTTTGACATGAAGTACGTCTCCGTTGGAGCGGCGTGGAGGCACAATGCTCCCCAATAATCCACTAGGGCCATCGTATTCTCCTCATGCCCTCACACAATCCAAGGTGTCGTGATTCCACTATAGTTTCTCCTGAAGGCGGCGACCGAACCTTTACAACCAAGGTTGGGCCTAACTCCACATAAAGCTTGGAGGCTCCCAACAAGACCACAGAGCTTCATCACAATGGAATGTGGCTTCGAGGTGACCTCAACCGTCTAGGGTGCTCAGACACCCAAGAGTAACAAGATCTGCAAGGGATTAGTGGGGGGAATCAAATTTATCTTGGTGGAAGTGTAGATCTAGGCCTTCTCCACCAATCCCTAGAAAATCAACAAGTTTGATTAGCTAGGGAGAGAGATTGGGCACTTATGAGCTTAGGGAGCAACAATGGAGTCTTGGAGGGTCAAAGGTAGAGTTCTTGAGGTGGAAGAACCCTTTATGTAGTGAGGGAACAAATCCAACTGTTACCCTCACTCTCAGCACGAGTAGCGCGGTACTACCGCTGGCAGCAGCGGTACTACCGTTGCCCCTCCAGCACTACAACCACGAGCTCCAGCGGTACTACCGACAGCTCCAACGGTACTACCGCTAGGACCAGAGCGGTACTACCGCTGAGCCCATGGTAGCGCAAGGGCTACTACCGGGCCTACCACCTCCAAGAAAGTCTTCGCTAAAAGTCTGACGCAGTACAACCACAAGGATGGCGGTACTACAGTCTTGGAGAGGTACTACCACTGGCCAGGGGTAGTACTACCACCAGCTAGCGGTACTACCGCCAGGCTAGGGCGGTACAACCACCAGCCCCAGCGGTACTACCGCTAGGACCAGAGTGGTACTACCGCACACCTCCAGCGGTACTACCGCCATATGCCTTTTTGCAAGATACAGGGGGAACAAGCTCCATAGTTGCAAGGGAAAAGAGATGGAGATAAAATGTGTGCGTGCGAGATTGATTCCACCCAAACCTTTCCGACACGGATCCCCTCTTAATGGTACGGCGTTCCTACGACTCAACACCACCAAAGAAAATCGTAGAAGACACTGTGCTTCTATTCCACAGAGGGGTGCCGAATCGTCTTGTGCCTTTGTCATGTATTATCTGTAATGCTCAATGCACATGATTAGTCCACTGAGGTACTTTCATCAATCACCAAAATCACTTAGGCATAAATATGCCCTAACAATCTCCCCCTTTTTGGTGAATTGATGACAATAACGGATTTGCACAAGAGAAAGTATACTGAATATAACAGCAAACCCAAAGTCTATGGTCCAGGGACTGGCTCCCCTGGATGAGTGCATGATTTTAGGATGGTCCTATGAATGGTAGTGCACTTAGTCCAAGGAGAGAACTCCCCCTAGAAAACATAAGCTGGTACTCCTTGCAATGACCTGATACATCATTTGAGAGAGGAACCAAGGTAGAGCATGTGAGCATGAAGATAATTTAATAGAGATAATGTAGGGCATCTGACTCCCACCATATGACTAAATCAAAGACTCTCCCCCTTTGGCATCAAGACACCAAAAAGGGACAGAGAGGACACCTAGGACACAGGTGTTCACTCAAGCAGCCGCATCAGACTCGTCCGTAGCATCTGCATCCTCCTCAGCGTCCTCGTTAGAAACCTCCTCCTCAATATCGGACCCATCCCACTGATAGCCTTGAGCCTTCATCCAGTCAGTCTCCGGAGTGATGATGTCCTCACAGCCGCTCGAGATCTCCACATCAAGTGTCCTCAAGACACGCTTGTGCCTCTGACGGTTCTCCTTCTAGGCCACATGAGACTGATACTGTCGCTTGGCCTGCATGCAGAAGAGGGTCTTCATATGATCTTTCAACTTCACAGCCCAAGATGGCATGGTAGAGGAGCGGGTATGCGAAGCTGGGCCTCCTCCAGCAGCAGCAGTCAATGTGTTAGTCTCCATGGGTTGAGAAGATGTTGAGGTGTTGGCCCATTTCTCCTTCTAACGCAGCTTGATAGGATCATCGGTTATATAGTCAGCTTCAACAGGGAGAGGCACTGCTAGAAAGGATTCTGTCCACTTCTTCTGGATAAAACAGAACAGGTAAGGCCCATATATGGGAACCCTACGTGTAGGATGCAATTCTTGAGTTCATTAAACATCACATCAGATATGTCGAGATGCCCGGTGTCCTTCGTCCTTGCCCCCTAACACATCAAAAGCAAATCCACCAGATAGGAGTGAACCTCGTCCTTGTTACCAATACGAGGAAACAACGTGTTGCAGAAGATTCGGTGCATAATATCCAGGTGCCGGGGAAGCACATTCTTGCTCACATATAGATGTTGCCGCCTATTCTTGGGGGTGGGGCCAGGTTGGTTTTGCGGACACAATCCAACAGCAGTCTGCGACACCTTGTCTTCTACCGTCAGGAGCTGCATGAACTCAACCCATGTTCCAGTCAATTTCTTACCACATGTCATCCAAGTCATAGTGCGATCTTTATCAGAGTGGAAGTGAACAGTAACATAGAACTGGACCACAAGCTCTGGATCAAAGTCATTATGGAAGGTGATGATGTCCTCAATGCCAGGTTTGAATCAAGGTGAGGGCCTCACCAAAGAACTCAGGATTCCGCTGAAGGTGAGGGAGGTCAATCCAGTGCACTGGGACATAAGCCTTCTTGAAGTCCAGAATCACGTCACGATAAATCATTGCTTGTTGCCTTGACCAAAACAGATCATAGTTTTTGAGGTGAGCTCTTTCATGGACATAAGGGTTGCGGCCGCAAAGTGCTTGAAACTCTTTAGGAGTCATAGTGCGGAGGTTGAGGTTGGCCTCCTTGGACTTTATGGCAGTCTTCTTGAATGAGCGCTTTGGAGGGTTGAGATTGGAAGTTGCGGAACCTTCTGGAGCTTCGGTATTGCGGTACCGCTTTGACTGGCTTTCACGCAATGGGTTCGAGCAACGTGAACCACCACCTGTGACACACAAGACACATGCACACAAAGAGCGACAAAAGGAGTCATGGCAATGTGAAGAACTCATAAAAGGAAACACAAGTTGAGAAAGGAAATCAAAAGAAAGTGCTGAGGGGGGGTAGTACCACTCGCCCACGCTCTAGTACCGCTGGGGTCATAGCGGTAGTACCGCTGCCCCCTCAGCGGTAGTACCGCCAGCATAGCGGTAGTACCCCAGGATGGCGGTAGTCCCGCTCGAGGGTGGACTTGCAGATGTAGACAGAGTTAAAGTAGGTAAAATAACTAGATTTACTCAGATATCCATATCTAGAATATAAACTTTTGACAAGAATCACGGGATCTTTAAAACATGTGGAACTCTAGGTTATTTAGATGGGGACAAATCTAGTCAATGGGATCCATATCTAAACCCAATCCAAAACGGTTGTGACAAGAACTATCAGATTCAAAACATGGAGAATACTAGGGCATGTCCGATGAATGGAAGGAAGAAAATTAGACCTAAAATGTCCTAAGATTTCTCCTCCGTTCCATCCAAAAACTAACCATATAGCGTACCCATGGATCTAGTACATCAAGCTCCTAACCCTAGAAACAAAAACACCAACCAAGAGAGGTAGGAGAGGAGTTGTACTAGACTCCATTGCACTTGAAGGAGGAAGGAGGAGGGGAGCAAACCCTCCAACTGGAAAGAGAGGGGAGGCTCCATGGAGGGAGATCCGATCGGGGATATTTCGGTGTAAAGGGAGAGAGCACCACGAAGAAGAAGAAACAGGGACAAGAAAAATGGACCCCCTCCCTTCATATAGCCCTTAGGGCACGAGAGGGGCGGTAGTACAGCTGGGATCATAACGGTAGTACCGCTACCCTGGCGGTAGTACCGGTGGGGTCATAGCGGTAGTACCGGGCCCCCCTTGCGGTAGTACCGCTCCTCCTTGAGACAACCCTAAACTTGATTGAACATAGCCCTAGGATCGATTGGTCATTGCGGTAGTACCACTCCCACGGCGGTAGAACCGGTGGGTCCGGGCGGTAGTACCGCTCCCCCAGGTGGTAGTACCGCTGGGGTCCTGGCGGTAGTACCGCTACCCTGGCGGTAGTACCGCTCCAGAAAAACACATAGAGGCTTAGAACAATGTGAAAAATGTTGTGGGCAACGACTAGTCAGTGTAGAGGAAGGGAAAACACAAGCAAGATATGCTGACTAGTCAATTTGTAACCTTTCTTCCATGAGAGAGAAAGGTGGGCGGTGGCCGGAGCCACCTATGTTTGAGACAAAGTTATGATAGTACGAAGAATTATCCTTGGGTTCGTGACCAACAGTTGTCTTTGATGCACAAGTACCATTTAATAATGTTCAAAGTGAAAGACTTGGTCGATTTGTGCATAATGGGGGGAGGGAAGTTCATTGAGAGAACAACTCTCCCCCTATGTCCATGCCTACACCTAGAGCAAGATATAATGCAGAGTGAGGTGCAAAGTGCCTAGTTTCAATCCACATTACTTGAATCAATGATATTTAGCTCATGCCTTAACTCCCAGAACCTTGCTTCGTCTAGGGGCTAAGTGAAAATATCTGCAAGTTGCTCTTCAGTGTTGAGGAAGTGAACCTCAATGTCACCATGCTTGATATGCTTACGAATGAAGTGATGGTGAATATCAATGTGCTTGGTCTTGCTATGTTGCACCGGATTGAGGGAAATCTCAATAGACTTTGATTTTCACATAGAAGAGGCACTTTGTCACAAGTGACACCGTAATCCTTTAAAGTTTGCCTCATCCATGGCAACTGTGCACAACAACTCGTAGTTGCAACATACTCAGCTTCGGTGGAAGACAGTGAGACATAGTTCTGCTTCTTTCAAGACCAACTTACCAGTGAACGACCAAGAAATTGACATCCTCCAGAAGTTGACTTCCTCTCCACAGAGTATCCCGCGCAATCTGAGTCAGAATAGCCCACTAGGTTGAAGTTTGCTCCTTTAGGATACCATAGGCCAACGTTTGGGGTATGAGCCAAATATCGAAAGATTCGCTTGTATGGCTTTCTTTTGGTGCAGATTGAAACCATGCACAAATCCCTACACTCAACATGATATCCGTTTTAGATGCACAAAGGTAAAGAAGGGATCCAATCATGGATCGATTTACCTTTTGATCCACTGCTTTACCATTGGGATCACTGACAAGCTTGCATTTGGTTGGCATGGGAAACTTGACCTGCTTGACATCCTCTAACTCGAACCTCTTGAGCATGTTGTGGGTGTACTTAGCTTGTTTGATGAAGGTCCCTTCTAAACCTTGTTTAATCTCGAACCCGAGGAAGAACTTCAACTCACCCATCATTGACATCTCAAATTTCTCGGTCATTAATGCAGCAAATTCTTCATTGAAAGATTCGTTAGAGGAACCAAAAATGATATCATCAACATATAGTTGGCATATGAACAAATCCCCTTTGGCCTTGTTGGTAAAAAGAGTGGGATCTATCTTCCCAATTTCGAATCCACGGTCTTGTAACAACTCAGTAAGGTACTCATACCATGCAAGTGGGGCTTGTTTAAGTCCATAGAGTGCCTTATTAAGTTTGTATACATGATTGGGGAGCTTGGGGTGTTCGAATCCCGGGGGTTGTTTGACATAAACCAACTCATTTAAAGTACCATTAAGAAAAACACTTTTCACATCCATTTGTTGTGATTTGAAATTATGATGAGAAGCAAATGCAAGCAACATGCGAATAGATTCTAGACGAGCCACAGGGGGAAAGGTTTCACTTTAGTCATTACCCTCGACTTGGGAGTAGCCTTGATCCACCAATCTTGCCTTGTTCTGAACCACAATCCCATTGGCATCTTGCTTGTTTTTGAAGATCCATTTGGTCTCGATGACATTATGTTCCTCCTTTGGTCTTGGCACTAATTTTTAGACTTGATTACGCTCGAAGGTGTTGAGTTCTTCATGCATGGCCATAAGCCAATCCTCATCATCGAGTGCTTCCTGTACCATTGAGGTTCACAATACGAAACAAATGCGTGATGCTCACAATAATTTGAAGGTTGTTGATGAGTGGAAACTCCCCTTTTTAAATACCAAGCACGTTCTTCATAAGATGTGACTTGACTCTCGGCTTGTTTGCAATCTTGGCTGTGTGACGTTCCAAGAGTTCTGCACTTGATAACTGGGAGCATCTACTTGATTACTTTGCTTGGCCTTGCGTTTTGATCCTCCCTTGGCACCGATACCCATCTTAGGTGTTGCAGAAGGAAACTGAGAAACATCATCCTGACCAACTTGATTTTCGACTTGAGCAGGCTCACTGGTTTGTTCTTGATCTTGTGGCTGATCTTGATCTTGATTTTGTACCTGCATTTGATCTTGATCTTGTAGCTGCACTTGATCTTGATCTTGAGCAGATTCAGAACCTTGTGTAAGCACTTGGACATCATGTGGTGCATCACCATCTTTGAGTGATTGATCTTGCCTTGATCTTGTTCAGCTGGTTGAGGGTTTTCTCTTTCTTCATCGGAAGCATGTGGGGCTTGCGAGGGTGATGGCTCCACTTGAATAGAGCATTGTCATTCTCCTTCGGCCACAAGGGGTTCCTCAATAGGGAGTATTTGACCAATCCCCATTCTTCTTATGGCTTGGGTAGGAATTTCATCACCTACTTCACGAAGACCACTTTGCTCCACTTGGGAGCCATTATTTTCATCAAACTCCATGTTACACGTTTCCTCAATGAGCCCGGTGGACTTGTTGAGGCCACGGTAATCATGAGAGTTTGTGGCATAACCAACAAAGATGCCCTCTTGAGATCTGGAATCAAATTTAGCTAAACGTGCACCTTTCTTGAGAACGGAACACTTACACCCGAATACCCGGAAGTACTTGAGATTGGGTTTGTTTCCGGTGAGGATCTGATATGGGTTATTGTTCAAGCCTTTGCGGATATAGAGCCTATTGGATGCATGACATGATGTGTTGATGGCTTTGGACCAAAAGTTATACGGAGATTTGAATTCCGCCATCATTGTTCTTGCCGCGTCCATCAACGTCCGGTCCTTCCATTCCACCACACCATTTTGTTAAGGGGTGTATGGTGCTGAATATTGATGTTTGATTCCCTCATCACTAAGAAACTCATCCAGGGTGTAGTTCTTGAACTCGGTGCCGTTGTGTCACGCCCAAGATGCGACCCTATCCTCAATTTGGGACGGGGGCCTTGTCAGGGATAGAAGCGCATCTCGTCGTGTCGCAAGAATGGATATCGTTACAAGTACATGTACTGAAAAGAAGAGATATATGATAGAATTGGCTTACACTCGCCACAAGCTACATCAGAGTCACATCAGTACAATACATAATCATCAGGAATAAGAGCAGGGTCCGACTACGGACGAAAACCAATGAGAAAAGAAGAACGACGTCCATCCTTGCTATCCCAGGCTGCCGGCCTGGAACCCATCCTAGATCGATGAAGAAGAAGAAGAAGAAGAAGCAACTCCAAATAAACAATCAACGCGCTCACATCAAGTAACCTTTACCTGTACCTACAACTGGTGTTGTAGTAATATGTGAGCCACATGGGACTCAGCAATCTCATTTCCAAAGGTATCAAGACTAGCAAAGCTTAATAGGTGAGGTAGGTTAAGTGGTGAGGTTGCAACTGCGGCTAAGCATAATATGAGGTGGCTATCTTACGAGTACAAGAAATAAGAGGGGGTTGATCTACGCATAACGGACGTGAACTACTCATGATCAAAGAAAGATCCTGACCACCTACCTACGTCAAACATAACCCCACCGTGTCCTCGATCGGAGAAGGAACTCACGAAAGAGATAGTCACGGTTACGCGCACGGTTGCATGTTTTAATTAAGTTAACTTCAAGTTATCTAGAACCAGTGTTAAACAAAGTTTCCACGTTGACACATAACCGCTGGCACGGCTTTCCGAAAAGATTTAACCCTGCAGGGGTGCTCCAACTAGTCCATCACAAATTACCACAAGCCGCATAGAAATCCTCAATCACGAAGCTCGCGATCTCGTCGAATTCCCTAGTGGAAAACCTCAACTCTGAGATTACCCAAAGCATCACCGAAATCCCGATGCACAAGATATTTCGTCAAAGGTAAAACTAATCCAGTAAGGCCGCCCGACGTGTCGACGATCCCGATAGGAGTCGCGTATCTCGTTCTCGGGAGATGACGGATGAGCTAGACATCGGGATCGCTAAACCTTTGGGTGACCAGAGGGGCGCCGTACATCGCTCGGGTGGGACCAACACTCATGAGGAGCACTGGCCCGGGGGTTGATCAAATTTCCTCGGGTTAATTACTCCCTATGCAGTTCATTAGTTATTAGGCAAATGTAGTACCAAAGTTGGGCCTTGCCAGACCAGCTTTAATCTAATACGAATTATCAAGGGCGTCCCCATAACAACCCCGATCGTGTTAGGAGCGCTCAATTATGGAACATAACACCGGTAGCCGAAACTAAGGTGGAAAAGGTGGAACAAAACACCAGGCTAGAAAGGCCGAGCCTTCGACCTTTTACCAAGTATATAGGTGCATTATATTAAATAGCATTAGTATGGTGATATGACAAGGAACCCATGTTATCACATGGAAGCAACTGCACCTGCAACTAGAACGCTAACAACATGGTTAAGCAAGCGGTAACATAGCCAATCAGTGGTTTGCTAGGTCGAACAGGTTGAAGGTCATCATGGCATTGTTGAGAGGCTAATATTTAACATGTGGTAGGCAACGAGACGTAAATGGTAGAAACGGTAAAACTAGCATGGCAATGATAGTAATGGTATATGGGGAAATGGTCATCTTGCCTGAGATCCCGCTTGGAAGAAGAACAACTCCGTGAAGTCGGCGAACCAATGTAGTCGAACGGGTCCTCACTTTCCGACACGCTTGCGGAACTCTATCGAGACGGAGCAAACCGGAAACAAGCATCAACACAGATATTCACCACACGATTCACAACATGATGCACAACCTAATATGATGCATGATCAGATCACTGATGCAAGGCATGGCATGGCAATTCACCTCACGCAAACACTACACATTAAGTGAAGCTCGATATGCAACGAGTTGCATATCGACGAAACTCCATATTTAATTGTTTAGTTCACTCCCGTTAATTTACACGGCAATATTAAATTATTGTTAACATGGCAAGGGGTGGAGCGGTGATCCTACCTGTCATCATAGATCGGAGCTACGTCACAAGAAACATGCAACACAAGATATCATGCCATGAATGCGTCATGCATGCAAGTTACAACAACACGGGCAAGAAGAGAAAGAAGCATGTGTCGCCACGGCGAGCGAAAGGGAACCATGGCGGCAAAACGGAAACGATGCCACGGCAACGTTCCTATCCCGATAACTCAACGAGGTGTCGGTGCCAACGAACTGGAAGCGTGTGCGGGAACGCTAAATAAGGATGGGGTGATCCCGCTACCGGGTTCCCATGTGTCGGGGGTACAACAAAAGAGGGTCAACGTGCAACGGGTAAACATTTAAGGCGCTAGCACACGGTTACATCTCATACATCACATGCACTCGGTTCACGACACGTCCCATCGGTATACCTTCGAAGCGTGCATATTGGAGCGGTTCGGATCGTTGAAGGAGAACAAAGATCATCATGGTCGTAGTTGTACACGGTCTCGTCGACGGTAGTCGTACTCTTGTCGTTGGTACACGGGTCTTCTCATCGGTAGTCGTACACTATGCGTTGGAAGACGGGTCTTCGGTGACGGTAGTCGAACACGTTTCCGAAGATGTCCGGGGGTCGTCGAGGACGTCGTGGACTCGGCGAACTTGTCGACGACCCACGGTGGCGGGGATGGTGCACGCGGACTTCGGCGACGTTCCCGAAAGGCGATAGGTCAAGGCACGCAACAGCAAGCAGCAACAAATAGCAGCTTACGCGATAAGCTACAGCAACTGTCATCGGCAGCAAGCATCAGCTAGTATAGCAACTAGCAGCAAGCAAGCAGCAGCTAAGCAACTAACAACAGCAATAGCAAGGCAAGCAAGCAAGCAACAACATCTAACTCACAGCTACAACTAGCAGTCACATCATCTAGCAGGCAACAACATCAGCACGCGGGAGGATCAGCAAGCAACGGCAGCAGTATTGCGGCGACGCAACAGCAGCACCTAGCGGCAAGCAAGCAGCAGCAGCACGCGGCAACAACAACACGCAGCAGCAGGCAAGCTGCAGCAAAACGGCAACAGGCCGCAGCAACTCACAGCAACCGGCATCAGGCGACAGCAACACCACAGCGGCAATGACGGCAAGCGGCAGTAGCAATCAGATTCGCGGTCACAGCAGCAGCAACTACGAGGGCGCGCAGGGCAGCGCGGGAGGCCAAGGGAAGTGCGGCGCAGGGGCAAGCCGACGGCGGCAGGGCCATGGCGAACGGCGGCAGGGGAGAGGGCACAGGCAGCTCGGGCGACCAGGAATCGGCGCGGCGGCGGGCGGCCAGCGCAAGCGACAGGCGAGCGACGGCGAGCACGGCGGCCTAGGGGTAGTTGGCGGCGGCCTTGGCCTCTCACGCAGCAGGCGGCGGGCGGCCATGGCGGCGGCCGCACGAGCTCGCGAGGGCCGAGGCCGAAGGGAGGAGTGTTGCGGTGGACGGGCACGGCGAGGCAAGGCGAGGCGGCCACCAACGACGGGAGGCTAGGAGCTTCGCGGGCTGGCGGCGCTGGGGAGGAGAGGGGATCGTGCAGAGCGGGGAAACGCGCAGGGGAGGCGCGAGAGAGAAGGGATCGGGAGGAGGCTGCTCCCTTCTCTAGGGTTGGGGCCGGGGCAGCTGGGCTGCGGCCTAAGCTGGGAACTCTCTCTCTACCCTGCTATTGCTTTTTATTTTTAAAACAGAAAACTCACCAAAAGAAAATGATGAAACAAAATAAGAAAAATGCTTTTGGGCTCCTTGAAAAATATACCCTAACTATAAAAATAGATTGGGTATTTTTTAAGAATAAAAAATGAAACATTTTTTTGAAGAATAAAATAACTCCACTTTTATAAATAAAAATGAGACTCTATTTTGCAAAATAAACAAAAGGAGAAATAAAAGAAAAACTCAAGGGTTGCCCCCACATTTAACCAAAGGATTTTAAAAGAAGACGAACTGTTTTTAAAGGGGTTAAAACTGAAATTCCAACGCAGCCACAAAACCGAATAAGAGAGGAGAGAAGGGAGTTCGTATTGCAAGACTCTAAGAGCACTCACAACTCAGATCACACCACGCAATAGATGATGCAAGATGCCATGCATGATGCCATGATGCAAACTAAATTATTATGCAACAAATAAAAATAATCACACGACGAAAACGGAAATAAAGGGGAATCTTCTGGAACATCGGCATCGGGTTGTCACACGTTGTCACTTCTAATAATCAGAATCTTTGCTTCATGTTGATGTTGAGCTTCATTAGCAAAGTTGATGACAGTTTGTTGAGTCTCACTCTTCCTCTTAAATAAATATACCGAGGTGTATCTTGAGTAATCATCAACAATCACCAAAAAGAACTTTCTTCTCCCATGACTATCAAATGATGGGGGACCGAAGAGATCCATATGAAGGAGCTCCAACGGCCTCTTAGTATAAATTAGAGTCGTTGGACGATGAGCAGTTTCATGAATGTTCCCTTCAATATAGGCACTACAATCACGATCTCTGGCAAAAATCACATTTGTTAGTCCACGAACATGGTCCCCTTTGTGGAGACTTTGCAAAGAAGTCATACTGACATAAGCTAGTCGGCAATGCCAAAGCCAGCCCACATCAACTTTATCCATTAGACAAGTCGCAGTCTTAGTGGGTCGTTGTGAAAAGTTTACCACATAGAGACCATTTTCGACATATCCAACATAGGCTACTTTAAGAGTCTTGCTCCACAAAAGGACTACGGTATCAAGATTAAAGAATGTGGCAAAGCCCATTATTGCAAGTTGATGAACCAAAAGTAAATTGTAAGCAAGGGACTCAACAAGCATGACGTTCTCAATAGATAACTCTTGAGAAATAACCACCTTACCAAATCCCAATACCTTGGACGTTGATGAATCAGCGAATTGGACATGGGTGGGAATAGATGGGGAAGGATGCACATCCACCACTAAGTCCTTGCTTCCGGTCATATGATTTGTGGCTCCACTATCGAGCAGCCATGACACCCCACCAGAAGGAAGCTCCTGCAATAGACCAAGGCTTGGTTTTAGGTACCCATTTTTGAATGGGTCCTTTAATGTTAGAGACAAGGGTCTTAGGAACCCAAATAGCCCATTCAATGGACTCATAGTAAGAACCAACAAATCTAGCATAGACATGCCCATCACGAGCACGACATAAAATATGGGATGGATTGAGTTTATCGGCTATGTTGGTAGGAATGGTTTTGCCCTTCTTGATGCTATCATTCTCCACCTTGTTCCTGTTCTCCTTCTGAGTCCCTTCGCCCTCTTTGACAAAGATGTCCATGAGGGTAGGGGACCACTTGTTCCCGTTCTTCCTTTTCCTTTTCGACTTGGATGTAAGTCCAAGTCCCTCCTTTCCTACAACACCCTTTTGATTGCTCAAAGGGTCCTTTAGGTTCTTCTCGCCTTGGATTCATGACACAAGGCCCTTCTCAAGTTGATCCTTCAACTTGGCATTTTCCTCCACAAGATGTACATTCTCACAACAAGGGTTAGTTGTACAAGCATTATCAATTATAATGAAAGGAGGACAAGTAGAGATCTCCTTGGTAAGCTCTGCTTGGAGTTGATCATGAGACTCTTTTAAGGAGAAATGAGCACCTTTCAAGACCTTGTGAGCCTTGTCAAGTGTATCAAACTCTGCTTTGAGACTCTCATGGCCAACCCCAAGTGCATCCTTTTCAGACTTAAACACACGCGTAAGAACAATAGCGTGATCTAGCTCCTTTTGCAATTTAGCGCAATCATTGTTCTGTGACTCCTCAAGAGCCAAACAAAGACTACGCTCTTTTTCTAGTGCAATAGATAATTTAGCAATCTCATAGGCATAGTCACGACTATGTCCTTGCACCTCGGAGATAGTCTCCTCATCAGAATCGATGAGGTCATTAGCCTCACCCAGTTGTTCCATAAGAACAACAAAGTGCTTCTTGGATTCTCCTTTGATTTTACACAGAAATTTGTCAAAATCATGCTCATTAAGTTCCACAACATCACTATTATCAACACAATTTAACAATGAAGTAGCAGTAGTGATGGTGGTCTTAATGTTGGGTGTTACCTGATCGATACCTTTGTCCATAAGGTACTTGGCGTTGCGGTTATCATTGGGGGCGTTGAAGAGATACATCTTGGGAGAAGGGGTGGCAATGGCTACAGTCGTAGTAGCCACCATATCATCATCGTCAACATCATCGGAGGGGTACTCTTCAAGTGCCACCATACCCTTTGGATGGGGTTT
Source organism: Hordeum vulgare subsp. vulgare (assembly GCF_904849725.1). NCBI lineage: Eukaryota > Viridiplantae > Streptophyta > Magnoliopsida > Poales > Poaceae > Hordeum > Hordeum vulgare. Next base: position 343,831,810 of record NC_058524.1, on the reverse strand, counting down.
CTTGACAAAGTTGTTCTTGTCTAGGAAAGACCTGGCTTTGTCTTTGCGAATGAGCTTGCCCCCATTGTCTTCCCTCTTCTCATAGGATCATTCTGCCACGAAGTGACTCACATTGCCGTAGTTATACCATGTCCTCACACGTTGCTTGGTCTTCAACCCACTTGAGTTATTCTTGGAGAAGTTGGGCCTTTAGTTTCTCTTGGGCCTTTAGTTTCTCTTTTAAAGCAAGGTTGGGTGAAGTTGTCTTTGACCGAACGCGAGCAAGTGCATTATCAACACATTCTCTTTTAATTCATGACTGACATTGCAATGAATTCATTCAACACCTCACTAGAGGACAAGGAGTGGAAATCTGGTCGTTGGCGAATGACAGATGACATGGTTTTGTCGAATGTCATGATGGCCTTGAGAAACTTGCGCTTGAGCCATGTGTCATCCACATCCTTGTCCCATGATCCTTGAGAGCAACAACATTAGAAGTCACCCTTCGATAGAGATCACGAGGGTCCTCATCTTCCTTCATCACAAACTCATCGGCCTCATCAAGGAAAACTTCATAGTTGGACCATTGAATGCTTGAGCCTCCCTTGTACAACACCATAATGTGCTCCCAACAGTCCTTAGCCAGAGTGAAGGGGCGCAGGTGAGAAAGATCTTCAGGAGGCACTACGAACTGGAGAATATACAATGCGGAGTGATTATATTGATTGTCTACTTCTTCTCTTGGAGTGCGGTTGGTTGGGTCATGTGGATACTAGCCTTGCTCAATGATTCTCCATAAATTTGTTGAGCTGTCATTCAAATGAGACTTAATGGAAAATACCCAGTTAGCAAAATCACCCTTAACAAGCTTAGGAGGATGACCTACAAGATTAATGCGCGGAGTACGAACCGGCCCTCCATAGGCCATGGGAGGTGGAACTGAGGTATAGGTTCCAGTCCCATTAATATCGTGAGGGGAAGAAGGTTGCATACCTTTAGCTTCTTCCTTGGAGGAATTGGACTCCGAATCCGTGTTGACGGTTTTAGCCACCAACGCCGGTTCGGGAGAACTTTTAGTTCCCTCAATTAACTCTTTAAGCATGGTCTTGACTTCGTTCGTCAAGGACATCCTAAGGTTGGCAATAGCCGCATTCAAGTTGTCCCTGGTGATCAAAGTCAAGGTCATGGCCTCGGGTTGTCCATGGGTTCCTCCCTCATCTTCATCCATATTCTTCGGGCGGTGAAACCCTTAATAAAGAGACGTGGCTCTGATACCAATTGAAAGGATCGATATGGTTGACTAGAGGGGGGAGAATAGGCAACGGCAACTTTTTAACAATTCTTAACAAGTTAGGGTTAGCAACATAAAGGTTCTCTAAAATGACAACTAGGTGAGCAACCTATATGATGCTAGCAACTATAATCGCTAAGGAAAGTAAGAAATAATCTGCAACAATAACATACACAATGTAAAGGTTAGAGATAACCACAAGTGGAATCAATGAAGATGAGGATGTGTTACCGAAGTTCCTTCCCTTTGACAGGAAGTACGTTTCCGTTGGAGCGATGTGGAGGCACAATGCTCCCCAATAAGCCACTAGGGCCACAGTATTCTCCTCACGCCCTCACACAATAGAAGGTGTCGTGATTCAACTACAGGTGCTCTTGAAGGCGGCGACCGAACCTTTACAACCAAGGTTGGGGCCAACTCCACACAAAGCTTGGAGGATCCCAACAAGACCACGGAGCTTCACCACAATGGAATGTGGGTCCGAGGTGACCTCAACCGTCTAGTGTGCTCAAACACCCAAGAGTAACAAGACACGCAAGGGATTAGTGGAGGGAATCAAATTTCTCTTGGTTAAGTGTAGATCTAGGCCTTCTCCACCAATCCCTAGAAAATCAACAAGTTTGATTGGCTAGGGAGAGAGATCGGGCACTTATGAGCTTAGGGAGCAGAATGGAGTCTTGGAGGGTCAAAGGTAGAGTTCTTGAGGTGGAAGAACACTTTATATAGTGAGGGAACAAACCCAACCGTTACCCTCACTCTCAGCACGAGTAGGGCGGTACTACCGCTGCCCCTCTAGCGGTACTGCTGCCAGCTCCACCGGTACTACCGCTAGGACCAGAGCGGTACTACCGCTGAGCCCATGGTAGCGCAACGGCTACTATCGGGCATACCACCGCCAAGAAAGTCTTCGCAAAAAGTCCGATGCGGTACAACCGCAAGGATGGCGGTACTACAGTCTTGGAGGGGTACTACCGCTGGCCAGGGGCGGTACTACCGCCAGCTAGCGGTACTACCGCTAGGCTGGGGCAGTACTACCGCCAGCACCAGCGGTACTACCGCCAGCTCAAGCGGTACTACCGCTAGGACCAGTGCGGTACTACCGCTCACCTCCATCGGTACTACCGCGAGAGGCCTTTTTGCGAGATAGAGAGAAAGAACAGAGGGGGAACAAGCTCCATAGTTGCAAGGGAAAAGAGATGGAGATAAAATGTGTGCGTGCGAGATTGATTCCACCCAAACCTTTCCGACACGGATCCCCTCTTAATAGTACGGCGTTCCTACGACTCAAAACCGCCAAAGAAAATCGTAGAAGACACCATGCTTCTATTCCACAGAGGGGTGTCGAATCGTCTTGTGCCTTTGTCATGTATTATCTGAAATGCTCAATGCACACGATTAGTCCACTGAGGTACTGTCATCACTCAACAAAATTACTTAGGCATAAATATGCCCTAACAATCTCCCCCTTTTTGGTGAATTGATGACACCGGATTTGCACAAAAGAAAGTATACTGAATATAACAGCAAACCCAAAGTCTATGGTCTAGGGACTAGCTCCCCCTGGATGAGTGCATGATTTTATGATAATGCTATGAATGGTAGTGCACTTAGTCCAAGGCGAGAACTCCCCCTAGAAAACATAAGCTGGTACTCCTTGCAATGACCTGATACATCATTTGAGAGAGGAAGCAAGGTAAATCATGTGAGCATGAAGATAACTTAATAGAGATAATGTAGGGCATATGACTCCCGTCATATGACTAAAGCAAAGTCTCATAAGTAAAACAAAGTCTCACAACACACTCACTTAAGGTAGCAAACACGATAAGACCAGCCAAGTTCAAAGCATAGAAACACTCAGAAAAAGATAAAGCAAGCAAATCCAAATCCCTACACTCCCTCCTCCTTTGGCATCGAAACACCAAAAAGGGACAGAGAGGACACCTAGGACACAGGTGGTCACTCAAGCAGCCGCATCAGAATAGTCCGTAGCATGGATCATGAGATTCGTGAGAAACTGATCTGCCATCAACTACCAAGCTGACTTTCAGAATCACCTTGGTTATCTGCCGCCAATCAAAGTCATCAAGAAATCTTTTGAACTAGTATAAGGCAAACGCAATTCAGTGATTGATGAAGGAAATCAGCCCCTGGATGGTCAATTTCACAAGGCTGCCTCCTATTCCTCATATGATAACACTACCACTCAAGAACCTCCAAGCCCAACTGCCCCAAGGGGGATGACTAACAAAGAGCTTCTCCTCAGTCTTCACCAGAAAGTCAATCACAATCACAAGTGGGTAAAACGCCAGTTTGGCTCCATTGTGAAAACCCTCAATGAGAGTCAAAATGTTGTGAAGAAAAATCACTATTATCTTCATGAGGTATCTGATCGCACTTGGCCATACTGTCTCACCTGAAAACTCCACATGAACTTGAAGAATTGGAATTCTCTCGCGACTTTGACTGGTCATGGCCACCTCAGAAGAAATTTAAGTCTATTCCAGTTACTGACTTAGTGGAGAGCTCATTTTCTTTATTAACGCCCTACTGATTCAGAGAAGAACCTAAGGATACTACAACTAGCCCAGGAAGGATGTCTGACTCGAAAACTGCTCGCGCCTCTTCCTCAACACAGAAGTGAAATTCTTCATGGACGTTAGTTCTCACTTTCGTCCCTTTTTCAACACTTGATGACAAAGGGGGAGAAATCTGAGAGTTAGTCTTCAAACGGGATATATTTATGGGCTTATAAACTTTATTAAGTTACAACCTCTTGGTTCTTCTGAAGTTTTTGATGTAATGAGTTGTAACTTAAGCCCGATGGTGTTCTGACACTTTTTAACGTTTTTCCTCGCATGCTTATTCCTCAAGTTAATTAATGCATGCATGTAGAAATTTATCAGACACCATTTTTCATCATGCATTTCAAATTGCTGATACTATATGTCAAATGCATGCATGAATTACAAGATACGGGGGAAGATCTCCATGATATATATCGTCAATGTGCATCTGCTATTCGAAGCAAATTCCTCAAAACATGCACATCGTCACGGGGAGTTACTGTGTATCTTGATTTCAAATTCCTCAAACTCAGTACTTACATTTCATATTGTTATCCCCGTTGAAAACTTAACCTACTTGTCATCAACCACCAAAAGGGAGGAGATTGTAAGTGCATCTGGTGCCCCTTAGTGATTTTGGTGGTTTGAAGACTTATAGGTTAAGAGACTGATATGTTTGTGAGTGTACACATGCTCTATAAGTCACTGAGGAGTTTGAGTTATTCGATGAAAGTCAACCCCTAAAAATGTATGTCTTCGGGTGAAGACTTTGGTCATTCCTTGAAGACTTTGACCGTGAAGAAATTGCAAAGAAAATGCTATTCCTCATGAAGATATTGAAGATAGGGAATTCGGTGTGTCTTGAAGAAAACATTCTGAAGACTTTGAAGCTTGAAGACTTACTCTTTCTGTTTCATTTTCTTTACACTTGAGTCATAGGAACACCGTACTTTTAAAGGGCGTCGAGATAAAAGCCTCAAAGTGAGGAATATGAGAGACATGAGGACTTTCATAGTTGAAAGTTCCGACCATTGCCGCGCCACGCGCCACCTGTCATAGATCTTATCCACCCAATGGTCATATTATTAAAGGGCATTTACGTAAAATCATGTCGGGATGCTCCAAGGCTATAAATAGCCGCCCCGAAAACCACTAGTTGGTTGGCTGCTCCGAGAGAAGCTAACAATCGTCATTTAGAGCAACCCAAATTCCTCGGAGTCTTTGAGTGAAAATCATCAGGTGAGGAAATACCCCAAACACCAAACCCAAACCAAAACCCAAGTGATTGAGCATCACTGAAGAAGTTATTCCTTTGTGGAACCGACGCGTTTTACCTTTGAGGACTGTGCATCCTCCAAACAGCTAGGCGTCATGGTCTAGAGCATATAGTAGTCAATTGTTGATCGCCGGGTGACCGAGTTTGTGAGGGTTTGGAAGTCTGCTGTGAAGACTTACCATGAGTGTTGGGCGAGGACTGTGTGTCCTTAGCTCAAGAAGAACACGGTAGGGACTGTGTGTCCCGGGACTGTGTGTCCTTTGGTTTCAATACCAATCCACTGTAAACCAGACGTACAACTGTACATCAGTTGGAACTGGGTCATCAACAACTTTCTTCATCAAGCTATTGGTTCCATTTCTTTAACTCTCTCATTTCCTCAATTGTATGTTGAATACTTTCATCTGTACTGTTCAAAGAATTTGACTGAAGACTTTCTCTGAATTTCCTCAACCTCAAATTCTTCACCAGAGTTAATCTTCACCTCCTTATCCTATACTTCTGACTTGTGCAAACCGAATCTCTGAAATCTCGTTGAGTACTTAGCAGTAGATGTTTTTGCGCTCCTGATTTGGTTCTATTTCCGTTGCACTCAGTTCATGACTGAGGACTTTCCTCACTAGGAATTTCCTCAGTGATGAAATTGTACAAATCGGCTATTCACCCCCCTCTAGTCTATATGACGCACTTTCAGTACTACAATCGCTTGAATCGAGTGGGAGTTGATCTTCCAAATAAGAGAGTGATTGACATAGTTCTCCAAAGTCACTGTCACCAAGCTACTAGAGCTTCATAATGAACTATAGCATATCAGGGATGCACAAGATGACCCCTGAGTTACTCGCGATGTTTGGCACCGCGAAAGTAGAAATCAAGTAGGAGCATCAATAGTTGATGGTTAGTGAAACCACTAGTTTCGAGAAAGGCAAGGGCAAGAAGGGATACTTCATAAACGGCAAACCAGTTTCTGCTATCCTGAAGAAATCCAAGATTGAAACCAAACCCGAGACTAAGTGCTTCTATTATGAGGGAACGATCACTCAAGCGGAACTACCCTAGATACTTGGTAGATAAGAAGGCTGGAAAAGTCGACAAAAGTATATTGGATATACGTGATACTTATGTGTACCTTGCTAGCACTCCTAGTAGCACCGGGGTATTAGATACCGGTTCAGTTGCTAAGTGTTACTAACTCGAAATTATAGCTATGGGATAAACGGATACTAGCAAGGGTGAGGTGACGATGTGTGTTGGAATAAATTCCAAGGTTGATGTTATCAAACATCACACGTTCCCTCTACAATCGTGATTAGTGTTGAAACTAAATAAATGTTATTTAGTGTTTGCGTTGAGCATGGACATGATTAGATCATGTTTATTGCAATACGATTATTCATTTAAAGAGAATAATGGTTGCTTTGTTTACTTGAATAATACCTTCAATGGTCATGCACTTAATATGAATGGTTTATTGAATCTCGATCATAGTGATACACATGTTCATAATGTTGATGCCAAAATATACAAAGTAGTAATGATAGTACCACTTACTTGTGGCACCGCTGCTTGAGTCATATTGGTATAAAACACATGGAGAAGCCCCATGCTGATGGATCTTTGGACTCACTCGTTTTTGAATCGCTTGAGACATGCGAACCATGCCTATTGGTGTAAACACATGAAGAAAATCCATGCAGATGGATCGTTTAGACTCACTAGATTTTGAATCACTTGAGACATACATATCATGCCACATGGGAAAGATGACTGAAGCCCTCGTTTTTAGTGAGATGGAACGAGCAAGTGGCTTGTTGGAAATAATACATTTTGATGTATGCATTCCAATGAGTGTTGAGGCACGCTGTGGATATCATTATGTTCTTACTTGACTGTTGATTTGAGTAGATACATGTGTATTTTATTGATGAATCATAAAGTCTGAAATATTGAAAAGTTCAAGCCGTTTTATAGTGAAATTGAAGATTGTTGTGACAAGAGGATAATATGTCTACGATGTGATTATGGAGGCAAATATATATCTGAGTTGCGAGTTTGGTAAAAATTTAAGAGAATGTGAAAATTGTTTCACAACTCATGCCACCTGGAACACCATAGTATGATGGTGTGTCCGAACGTCATAGCCGCGCCCTATTGAATATGGTGCATACTATGATGTCTCGTATCGAATTACCACTATCTTTTTGGGGTTAGGCATTAGGGACAACCACATTCACTTTAAACAGGGCACCATGTAATTGCATTGAGATGACACAGTATTAACTATGGTCTGGAGAAACCTAAGTACTCGTTTCTTAAAGTTTGGGGCTACGATGCTTATGTCAAAAGGCTTCACGGTGATAAGCTCGCATCCAAAGCGGATAAATGCATCTTCATAGGACACCCAATACAATTGGGTATACCTCCTATCTCAGATCCGAAAGCAAAGTGTTTGTTTCTAGAAATGGATCCTTCTCGAGAAAGAGTTTCTCTCGAATTAATTGAGTGGGAGGATGGTGGAACTTGATGATGTTATTGAACCATCACTTCAATCAGAGAGTAGAAGGGCACAGGAAGTTGTTCCTATGGCGTCTACACTAGTTGAAGTGGAAATCTGATGATGGTGATCATGAAGCTATGGATCAAGTTACTACTAAACCTCGTAGGTCGACAAGGAAATGTACTGCTCCAGAATGGTACAGTAATCCTATCTTGGAGGTCATGTCGCCAGACAACAATGAACCTACGAGCCATGGAGAAGCGATGGTGGGCCTGGATTCCGACGAATGGCTTGATGAAATGAAATCCGAGATAGGATCCATGTATGAAAACAAAGTTTAGATTATGGAAGAACTACTTGATGGTCGCAAGGCTATTAAGTAGAAATGCATCTTTAAAATGAAGACAGACGATGATGGTGAATGTCACCATTTAGAAAGCTCGACTTGTTGCAAAAAGGTTTCCGACAAGTTCAAGGAGTTGACTACGATGAACTTTCTCACCCGTAGCGATGCTAAAGTTTGTTGGAATTATGTTTGCAGTTGTTGCACTTTTTCAATCATGAAATCTTGCAAATGGATGTCAAAACATTGTTTCCTCCATGGTTTTCTTGAGGAAAGGTTGTATGTGATACAACCAGAAGGTTTTGTCGATCCTAAGGATGCTAACAAGTATGCAAGCTCTAACGATCCTTCTATGGACTGGAGCAAGCATCTCAGAGTTGGAATATACGCTTTAATGAGAGGATCAAAGCTTTTGGGCTTGTAGGAAGTTTATGAAGCTTGTATCTCGAAGAAAGTGAGTGGGAGCACTATAGAATTTCTCGTAAGTATATGTGGTTGTCATATTGTTGATTGGAAATAATGTAGAATTTTTGGAAAGCATAAAGGGTTGTTTGAAAGGAGTTTTTCAAAGGAAAACCCGGATTGAGCTACTTGAACATTGAGCATCAAGATCTATAGAGAGAGATCAAGACGCTTTATATAACTTTCAATGAATACATACCTTGACATTATTTCGAAGGAGTTCGAAATGGATCAGTCAAAGACGTAGTTCTTTACTGTATTATAAGATGTGATTTTGAGAAAGACTCAAAGCTCAACCATTACAGAAGAAAGTGGAAGGACGAAGGTCGTCCCCTATGCCTTAGCCATAGGGTCAATAGTATGCCATGATGTGTACTGCACCTAATGTGTGCCTTGCCATGAGTCTGTCAAGGGGTACAAAGAGTGATCCAGGATTGAATCACTGAACAGCGGTCAAAGTTATCCTAAGTAACTAGTGGACTAAGGAATTTTTCTCGATTATGGAGGTGATAAAAGAGTTCGTCGTAAAGGGTTACGTCGATGCAAGCTTTGACGCTAATCAAGATAACTCTGAGTAGTAAACCAGATTCATATAGTGGAGTAGTCGTTTGGATTTGTTTCAAGTGAAGCGTGGTATAAGGATCTACAGTATGACATAGAGATTTGTAAAGTACACGTGGATATGAATGTTACGGACCCGTTGACTAAAAACCTCTCTCACAAGCTAGACATGATCAAACCCTAGAACTGTATGGGTGTTAGATTCATTACAATCACATAGTGATAGATTATTCACTCTAGTGCAAGTGGGAGACTGTTGGAAATAATGCCTAGAGGCAATAATAAATTGGTTATTATTATATTTCCTTGTTCGTGATAACCATTTATTATCCATGCTAGAATTCTATTGATTGGAAACTCAAATACATTTGTGGATACATAGACAATACATTGTCCCCAGTCAGCCTTTGAAGGACTATCTCGTTTATCAAAGATGGTCAAGGTTTCCTAACCACAGACATGAGCTGTTGTTTGATAATGGGATCACATCATTAGGAGAATGCTGTGATGGACAAGACCCAAACTATGAATGTAGCATATGATCGTGTCAGTTTATTGCTATTGATTTCTGCATGTCAAGTATTTGTTCCTATGAGCATGAGATCATAAAACTTCCGGGCACCGGAGGAATTCTTTGCGTGTATGAAACGTCACAACTTAACTGGGTGACTATAAAGGTGCTCTACAGGTATCTCTGAAGGTGTTTGTTGGGTTGGCATGGATAAATACTGCGATTTGTCACTCCGTGAGATGGAGAAGTATCTGGGGGCCCACTCGATAATACAACATCACAACAAGCCTTGCAAGCAATGTGGCTAAGGAGTTAGTCATGGGATCTTGTATTGCGGAACGAGTAAAGAGACTTGCCGGTAACGAGATTGAACTAGGTATAGAGATACCGACGATCGAATCTCGGGCAAGTAACATCCCGATAGACAAAGGGAATTGTATACGTGATTGATTTAATCCTTGACATCGTGGTTCAACAGATAAATATCTTCGTAGAATATGTAGGAGCCAATATGGACATCCAGGTCCTACTATTTGTTATTGGCCGGAGAGTGTCTTGGTCATGTGTGCATAGTTCTCGAACCCGCACGGTCTGCACACTTAAGGTTTGGTGACAATTTGGTATTAATGAATTATGCGTGGTAGTAACCTAAAGTTGATCGGAATACCGTATGAGATCCCGGACATAACGAGGAGCTCTGGAATGGTCCGGAGGTGAAGATTTATATATGGGAAGTCATATTTTGGCTATCGGGAAAATTTCGGGTTTTTCCGTTATTGTACCGGGAAGGTTCTAGAAGGTTTCGGAAAATCGGGGAGGAGTTCGGAATTGCACCAAGGGTTCCACCACATCCCAAGAGTTTCACGGGCTTAGGGGAGACGTCATGGACTTATTGGGCCAAGCGCACAAGTCCCACAATGCCCATGTAGTTGGGAAAGGTGAAAAGTCCACCTTTGTATGGAAGGGAAGGAATGGGACTAGGATTCCACCTCCTCCCCCCTTGGCTGCGTCCTAGGGCTTGAAGGGGTTGTTCCCAAAGCCCCTCCACCTATATATAGAGAGGAGGGGGCACCCCAAGAGCAAACACAAAGCCCTTGGCGCCCCTCTGTCTCCCTAGATCGATTTCTCCCCTAGTTTTTCTAGTAGTGCTGAGGCAAAGCCCTGCCGGGACGGCACCACCACCACCACTATCATGCCATCGCGTTGCCGGGTAATTCATCTACCACTCCACCCTCGCTTGCTGGATCGAGGAGGAGGAGACGTCATCGAGTTGTACATGTGTTGAACGTAGAGGTGCCGTCCATTCGGCACTTGATCGGGAGTTCGTGGGACGGATCGTGATAGGATCGCAAACATGTTCGACTACGTCAACCACCTTTCTTAATGCTTCCGCTAAGCGATCTACAACGGTATGTAGATACAATCTCTCCTCTCATAGATGTGCATCTCCTAGATTGTTCTTGGTGAGCATAGGAAATTTTTCTTTCCCATGCGACGTTCCTCAACATTGTTAATAGAGCTAGGTCTATGCATAGATGACATTTCAAGTAGAACCGTGTTCAAGAATTCGTCCAGTTAACCAGTTAACTTGCCAATTAATCCCTACTCACAGGGTCACCGAGTAGCCGATTAACTAGGAAATCTCTCTATTAATGGATTAAATGGTCGATTAACTTGCCGATTAGCCCATTAATCCCCTACTCACCAGCCAACCGAGCAGTTAACAGTTAACGATTTCCTCAACAATGAGTAAGACACAAAGGAGTTTGTGGGTGTTGATAATTAGATTGCTTCCCTCTTTAGTCTTTTCTTGATTCGGCAGTATTGTTGGATGAAGCGGTCTAGACCAACATTACTCGTATGCTTACGACAGACCGGTTCCATTGACATACATGCAACTTGTTGCTTAAAGATGGATGGCGGGTGTTTGTTTCTCCCACTTTAGTTGAATCGGATTTGACAGAGGTGGTCCTTGGAGAAGGTTAAATAGCAACCTGTGTACCACCGTTGTGGTTTTGCGTAAGTAAGACGCGATCATGCTAGATCCCATAGCAGCCACATAAAATATGAAACAACAAATTAGAGGACGACTAACTTGTTTTTGCACGGTATGTCATGATATGATATGGCCAAAGACATCATATGAGATGATCATGTTGTAATAGTTAAATATCGGCTTGCACGTCAATGCTACGGCAACCGACAGGAGCCATAGGGTTGTCTTTAATTATTTTGTGTCTGGTGATGCTTTGCTTTATTCCTAATTCAGTAGATTTAGTATTAACAAAATAGTTGGCGCGACAACCTCTATGGCAGCACAATGATGGAGACCATGGTGTGGCGCCGGTGACGATGGAGATCATGCCGATGCTTTGGAGACGGTGATCAAAAGCACAGGATGATGGCCATATCATGTCACTTATGATTTTCATGTGATGTTAATCCTTTTATGCACATTGTTTTGCTTAGTACGACGGTAGAATTATAAGGTGATCCCTCACTAAAATTTCTAGATAAAATTGTATTCTCCCCAGGTGTGCACAGTTGCGACAGTTCGTTGTTTCGATACACCACGTGATGAATAGGTGTGATAGACTCTACGTTCACGTACAACGGGTGCAAGACAGTTTTGCACACGTGGAACACTCGGGTTAAACTTGACGAGCCTAGCATGTACAGACATGGCCTCGGAACACAAGAGACCGAAAGGTCGAACATGAGTCATATAGTAGATATGATCAACATAAAGATGTTCACCATTGAAGCCAACTCAACTCAAGTGATGATCGGACTTGTGTTGGTGAATTAGGATCATGTGTCACTCGAATGACTAGAGGGATGTCAATTTGAGTGGGAGTTCTTAAGTAATGTGATTAATTGATCTTCTTAGCATGAACATAGTCAAAATGTCTTTGCAAATTATGTTGTAGCTTGCATAGTAGCTCCATTGATTTTGTATGTCCCTAGAGAAAACTTAGTTGAAAGATGATAGTAGCAGTTATGCGGATTGGGTTAGTAAACCGAGGATTGTCCTCATTGCTGCACCGAAGGCTTATTTCGTTAGTGCACCGCTCAGTAATACCCCCCTAAGCGTTGTTTGTGGATGTTGCGAAAATCTAACATACACGTTTTTTATGACTACGTGATAGTTCACTACGTCATGCTTTACATTTTAGAATTGAGGCGCCCAAGACATTTTGAACGTCACAAAATATATGAGGTGTTCCAACAGCTGAAATTAGGATTTCAAACTCGTGCCCGTGTTGAGAAGTATGAGACCTCCAACAAGATTCTTTGCATGCAAAGTAAGGAAGAAAAGCTCAATCATTCAGCAGGTGCTCAGATTGGCTGGGTACTACAATCACTTGAATTGAGTGAGAGTTGATTTGCCAGATAAGATAGTGATTGACATAGTTCTCCAAAGTCATGGCCACCAAGCTACTAGAGCTTTGTGATGAACTATGGGGACCCCGACTTACGAGTCGAGATCGCCGAATGAACGTGCTGAGTGATCCAAGAGATCAATGCTCACCGAACACACAGATACTGAATATTATGAGTCTTACATCCAACATACTGAAATGATACAACAAATGACCAACAAGATAAAGTTCTCATAGGTAGGGCCTATAAGGCCAAATCACACTTATACATCTACTAGCGGATCATGCCCAAATGCAAGTGCTCCGGAGGAGCCATCAGAAACATCATATCGATGATTTACCGAATATTCATCATCATATGCAATGGAGATAATTTCTCTACTAGCATGCAATATAATATTTGCTCAAACATGGTCAAAGGGCTGCTTGTCTTGATCAGCTAAGTATCCAGGTCTTCGAGTACAACTCCTTCGTCAAATGTGGTATCTATGAGCGTAGTAAATAATAACATAATAAGTATCTCACTCAAAAATAAAGCACAAACTCACTTTAAAAATGTTGCCCTATTCTGATAAATCTACATTACTTTTTTGAGAGCATTTGTCTCTGGTTTTGGTGAAAAGATTATTTTTAATAATCATTTAAACCGCAGCTAAAGTATTCAAAATAGCCTTTTTAATTTGACCATACAGAAAAGTTGTCTTAATTTTTTTTTGCAATGGCTCTATTAAATTCTACTCATTTTTAGAAGAATTGTGGTGGAAAAATAATCAAATTATATTGAATAACAAATCCTACAAAAATATTTTAAAATAGGATTAAACAGAAAAAGAAAAAGGGGTTTTAACCCATGCATGGCTCAGCTTGTGGCATGGGCCAACCCAGGTGGCCAGCCAGCCAGCTAGCCTAGGCGTGCGGGCCGCCAGGGCGCGGGCCCCTGCGCTCAGCGACAGAGAAGAGAGAGGGGAGAGAGAAGAGCCACCGAAAGGTGGGGCACACCTGTCGAGGTCGTCTTCCACCTCTGGACAAAGGGGAGTGGAGGCACGCCGGTGGCGATACCGACGCCCTCGAGCCCCAACGACGGCGAGAATGGAACCAGCACGCCATCGCCTACCTGTTGGTGGTCGAAAGGACGACGAGGAGGCCATGGTTCACCGACGATGAGGTAGCTGCAGAGAAGCCAATTCGGGAGGTGGATTAAATGGGTGCTACGGGCAGGGATTAGCTCGGAAAAGTGGGGGGAAAGCTTCCTGAGCTCACTACGGTCACGGAGGAGAAGAAATGAGCATCGGAGCTAGCTTGTGGCCCGAGATCGATGGAGCTCCGAAGCGGTGTGGCGTCAGTCGATCTCGAGCACGGGACCTCGCTGTGCTCGAATGGAGTGGCTAGGGGTTCAATATGGGCTCTAGAGGAGTGGGATGAGGGTGCTGGCGGGAGGGGAAGGCCTATTTAACAGAGCGAGGGAGGAGGGGCCCTGAGGCTGGCCTGATGCACAAGGGTTGTCGGGTACGCGAATGGGCAACAGGGGGATGGTTGAACCATCCGAGGCTGGCCACCTTTGCCTCGAGTATGCCCTACAACGTACCCAGAGTGCAGTTTTGGCATGCCACGGCATGCTGGCACGCTCCCGGGTGCCTTGGCCATGTATGGCGTGTCCTGAGGCTGGGTTGGAAGATCTTAGCCGTTTGAGAGCCGAGAGACACTCTACTGGTCAAGGGAAGTGATTAAAGAGGCAATGCCATACTTGACCCAGAGATTAGAATGGGGTTTTTGGCTCTTTTGCATGGAATCAGGGAGGGTCCACTCACCTGCAGTTGGGGAGTGGTGCTAGCTGTGTGGTCTATGAGTTTGGAGGAAAGTGTATGGGTGTGGAGTGAGGTAGGAGCTGTTTTACTAGTCTGGCTGAAGGTGTTCGACAGGTGTTTGGGGTAGCTACACTTCACCACTGGTGATGAAAGTTAACAAGATTAAGTTTGATGCAAAAAAATAGGATGCTCCACCAAATTTGAGCTCCATTGGATAAGTTTGGCAATGCAAACTTGAAATCACCCCAAATGGGCAGATTTGTCCCTTCCAAAGAGAATGTGGATAGATCACCACGTGTAAATCCCATTTCTGGCAGAGACTCCTCATTTGGGGTGTTGAGCACTCATCCAAAGTTTCAAGCCATTTGGATAAACTTTGCGATGTAGAGTTGCTTCAACTTGATTGTGGACAGAGAGGGTTTTAGGATTATTTGGTGAACCAAACCACCTTGGAATGAGGTGAAACTTATTGTGGCCACCAAATATAGCTTGGTAAGGTTGCTGGAACTTTCTAGGAATTTATTGGAAATATTTCCTTTGGAAATATTTCAAAAGGTCAAAAAAGACAGAGTTGGTTTCAAGGGTTTTCTCAAATATGTTGAATACAAATAGGGGTTGAAAATCTTATGTATGGAAAATATATGTCCTCTCAGTATCTCCAAATTTTCTCAGATTTTTCTAAGGCATAAAAGTATTTTTTTCATACAGAAATATCATTTCTGGCCTCAGAAATGGACATGCATATAAAATAGGAAAATAATTTTTAAAATAATTATTTTATGATATTGGAGAGTTAAAATAGTTCTAAAACCATATTACCATCTTTGGGTAAAGGCACTCCCTTGTCATCACGGACTTGTAGTGCAACCCAAAGCAAGATTTTTAAAATAGTCACAATAAGAAAAAGATACTTTGGGAATAATCATGTTATAAAAATATGGTTTTTGAATCCACTCATTCAAAGCATACAAACACACAATGACAATCATGGCACTCACAACATTGGTTTTTGATTTTTTTTAACAAACTCGGATTTTGAAACTAAAGTTGAAGTGAGGTAAAAACAGGGTGTGACACACCTATCCCCCTTACAAGAATCTCGTCCCCGAGATTCCTAAGCTAGGTACTAAAAAGGTGTGGAAATTCGGATCGGAGATAGTCTTCACGCTCCCATGTTGCTTCTGCTTTAGTGTGGTTGGTCCACTGAACCTTGAAGTACTTGATGGTGCGGCTTCTTGTACAACACTCTGCTTCACCCAGGATGTGGATTGGCCTCTCACGATAAGTGAGATCCGGTTGGAGGTCGATGGCCTGATGGTCAATGTCCTTATAAAGATCTGGACGGTTCTGCGCTTGCAGACAGTTCCGAAGTTATGACACATGGAAGACTTTGTGCATACCCGAAAGTTCCGGAGGTAGCTCCAACTGGCAAGCAACTTCTCCACGCCTTGCCGTGATCTTAAAAGGTCCAATGAACCTTGGAGCAAGTTTCCCTTTGACGTGGAAACCCTTGGTTCCCTTGAGAGGTGTGACGCGGAGGTACAACAAACTCCACTTCTCTGCGGTGAGAATCCACATAGCTCTTTTGTCGCAACATGGCCGCTTTCAAGGTCTCCCAGACAAGTTGCACCTTGTCTTCTACCTCATGAAGAACTTCCGGTCTGAAAATCAATCCTTCGCCACTCTCGGACCAGTTGAGCGTTGTGCGGCACTTTCTTCCGTATAGCACTTCAAATGGGGCCATCTGGAGACTCGACTGGTAGCTCGTGTTGTAGGAGAACTCAGCGAACGGCAGACAATCGTCCCATTTGGTCACATGTGCCAAGACACAAGCGCATAGCATATCTTCAAGTATCTGATTCACTCTCTTCGTTTGTCCGCCCGTCTGCGGGTGGAAGAAGGCGTTCAAAGAGAGCTTGGTTCCGAAAGCTTCTTGGAACTTCTTCCAGAATCATGAGGTGAACTACGTGCCTCGGTCAGATACTATTTCTTTGGGGACTCCATGGAGGCTCACAATATGATGGATATACACGCTAGCCAATTGCTACCATAATAAGTGGTGACTGACTAGAATGAAATGGGCCACCTTGGTTAGATGGACGAGAATGACCCATATGGAGTTGTGCCCTTTGCTCGATCTGGGCAGACCGGTGATGAAGTCCATGCCGACTTTGTCCCACTTCCATTCAGACACTTGGAGATGTTGTAGCATTCCAGCACGTCGTTGGTGCTCAACCTTGACTCGCATGCACACGTCGCACTTGGCGATATAGGACGCTATTTCCCTCCTCATGACATAACACCATAATCTTCCCTGGAGGTCGTGATACATCTTCGTGCCACCGGGGTGAATAGAGTAGGGTGTGTCATGGGCTTCCTGTAGGATCAAGTCCGTGAGTTCGCCTTGTTTGGTACGCATAAACTTTTCCTAAACCACACTACTCCTTGTTCATCCACCGAGAATTCTGGGCCTTGCCTTCCTGGATCTTCTTCTTGATGCCTTCGATGCTCTTGTGCCCCTTCTGGGCTTCCTTGATGTCGTCTGCCATAGTGGGTTTGACTTTGAGGTTAGCTAGGTATCCTGGTTCAACTAGCTCGAACTCGAAGCTTTCCATCTCTTCATATAAGGCGGGTAGCCTTTCCTTGAGCATAACATTCAAGGTGATAGCCTGCCTGCTTAAGGCATCGGCGACCAGACTCGCCTTACCGGGGTGGTATTAAATACTGAGGTCGTAGTCTTTGATTAGATCCAACCATCTTCGCTCCCACATATTCAATTCCCTTTGAGTAAAGATATACTTTAGACTCTTATGGTCGGTTTATATTTCACATCGCTTCCCCACAAGGTAATGTCGCCATGTCTTCAGGGCATGCACTAAGGCTGCCAACTCAAGATCATGTGTGGCGTAGTTTTCCTCATGCGGGCACAGTTGCCGTGACAGGTAAGCCACTACCCTGTCGTCTAGCATTAGGACTCCACCGAGACCGGTTCTGGAGGCATCATAATATATCACAAACTCCTTGCTGATATCTGGAGTAGCCAATACTGTGGCGGTAGTCAATCTCTTTTTCAACTCCCACTACTAGAAGAACGGCTATAACTAATATGGACATTAATGGGGCACAATGTATGTGGTGCGCCACTGCTATATAGTAGTGGCGCACCAGATATAGGTGCGCCATTAATGGCCAAATTACTAATGGCACACCTGGTGTGTGGTGCGCCATTACTACTTTTGTCCTGGCCCCACACCCTTCCCAGACTTAGCAGTGGCGTACCAAGGTAAAGTGCGCCATTACTAGTTTTAACTAGTAATGGCGCACCACACCCACGGTGTGCCACTACTAACAAAGTTTTTTCAGTTTTGTTTTTCAAAACTAGTAATGGCGCATTCTTACCAGGTGCGCCATTCGTAATCCTGGTTACGAATGGCGCATTGTTTGGAGGTGCGCCATTGGTAACCTGAGAGCATCTAGATATTTTTGACAGCCACTTAACACACTCACTTTACCCCCCACTTCATTCGCTCCACCTATACCAAGCTTGTTGGTCTCGGCTGCCTCCTCCTCCTCACCTCATTTGCACCATAGATTCACCCAAATTAACTGGTTAAATTTCCTTTTTTGATAGGTAAGTAAGGGGAAAGCTTTATTTATGTTCTAGATCCACTTTTTTCTCCCTCCAACGTACACACTTTTTATGGCCTACATCTACGTATGTTTGTGGTGTTGCATATGTTTGTGTTTGCATGTACCCGTATTTGAAATGCGATAGTTACCAATATTTTGCCGGAATGTTGATTCATGTCCGTTTCGGCGAGAATTTGGCACTATGCATTCTTTTTGGTCCTATTTTTAGGCAAAGTCAAGTCAAATTTTTTTTGGTTCTAAAATATCGTTTTGCTCTACCTCGCATGCTATCATGGTCCGCACGATGACCGAAGGCATTGTGAATAGGTTTTTGAGCTCCGCGAAGGCCGAGATGCTTCAAAAGAACGAGACGGACATAAGATGTCCGTGTCGAAGATGCAAGCTGAAGAGCCTTATCGACCCGTATTCCAGACAGGTGCGGGACCACCTGCTCGTGCGTGGTTTCATGGATGGCTATCGGTGGCAAGGTGATGAAGATGATTATGAAGTCATCCATGGGGGTTGGGCAAGAAATAAGGAAGGGCAGCAAGACAATAGCGGCGAGGGCGGGCGAGAAGACGAAGAATCTCCAGGACATGATCACGAAGTAGATGCAGGACACAGTCATCATGTACAAGATGCCGGACATGATGATGAGGAAGATGAAGACGAAGGGCATAATCATGAAGATGAAGACGCCGGAGCAGACAACAATGGACCTGTTGGAAATATGCCCTAGAGGCAATAATAAAATGGTTATTATCATATTTCCTTGTTCATTATAATCGTCTATTGTTCATGCTATAATTGTATTAACAGGAAACAGTAATATATGTGTGAATAAATATATTACAATCTGTCCCTAGCAAGCCTCTAGTTGGCTAGCTCGTTAGTCAATAGATGATCATGGTTTCCTGGTCATGGGCATTAGATGTCATTGATAACGGGATCATATCATTGGGAGAATGATGTGATGGACGATACCCAATCCTAAGTGTAGCACTAGATCGTATTGTTCGTATGCTAAAGCTTTTCTCATGTCAAGTGTCTTTTCCTTCGACCGTGAGATTGTGCAACTCCCGGATACCATAGGAGTGCTTTGGGTGTATCAAACGTCACAATGTAACTGGGTGACTATAAAGGTGCACTACGGGTTCCTCTGAAAGTGTCTGTTGGGTTGGTACGAATCGAGATCGGGATTTGTCACTCCGTGTGACGGCGAGGTATCTCTGGGACCACTCGGTAGAACATCATCATAAGCTCAATGTGACTAAAGGAGTTAGTCACACGATGACGTGCTATGGAACGAGTAAAGACTCTTACCGGTAACGAGATTTAACAAGGTATAGGTATATCAACGATCGAATCTCGGGCAAGTTCTATACCGACAGACAAAGAAAATTGTATACGGGATTGATTGAATCCTTGACATCGTGGTTCATCCGATGAGATCATCGTGGAGCAAGTGGGAGCAACCATGGGTATCCAGAACCCGCTGATGGTTATTGGCCGGAGAGGTGTCTCGGTCATGTGTGCATGTCTCCCGAACCCGTAGGGTCTACACACTTAAGGTTCGATGACGCTAGGGTTATGGGGAATTATTATACGAGGTTATCGAAAGTTCCTCGGAGTCCCGGATGAGATCCCGGACGTCACGATAAGCTCCGGAATGGTCCGGAGGTAAAGATTGATATATATGACGGATGGTTTCGGACACCGGAAGTGTTTCGGGCGTCACCGGTAACGTACCTGGACCACCGGGACCACCGGAGGTGGCCCCGGGGGTCCATCGGAAGGGGGCAACGACCCAGGGAGGCTAGATGGGATATGTGCGGGAGGGAACCAGCCCCTAGGTGGGCTGGTGCGCCCCCCCCCCACACTAAGCCCTAGGCGCAGGAGGTGGAGAGGGGGGGAAACCCTAGGCGTTGGTGGGCCTAAGACCCACCTAGGGGTGTGCCACCCCTCCCCCTTGCCCTGGCCGCCGCACCTCCCATCTGGGGGGGCTGCCGCACAACCTAGGGTGGGAAACCTAGGGGTGGCACCCCCCTCCCCTCATCCTATATATAGTGGGTACTTTTGGGCTTTTGGAGACACATTTTTCCCTCTCCCTCGGCGCAGCCCTGCTCTTCTTTCTCCTCCTCTTTGTCGGTGCTTGGCGAAGCCCTACCGGGAGACCTCGTGTCTCCATCGACACCACGCTGTCATGCTACTGGAGATCTTCCCCAACCTCTCCCTCCTCCTTGCTGGATCAAGGTGCGGGAGACATCACCGGGCTGCACGTGTGTTGAACGCGGAGGTGCCGTGGTTCGACACTAGATCGGAATCACACCGCGATCTGAATCGCCGCGAGTACGACTCCATCAACCGCGTTCTAGCAATGCTTCCGCTTAGCGATCTTCAAAGGTATGAAGATGCACTCACCCCTCTCTCGTTGCTGTTCTCTCCATAGGAAGATTTGAATATGCGTAGGAATTTTTTTGAATTTATGCTACATAACCCAACAGTGGCATCCGAGCCAGGTTTTCTATGCGTAGATTCTATGGACGAGTAGAACACAAAAGGTTGTGGGCGATGATTTGTCAATTTATTGCCGCTACTAGTCTTATTCTTTTCCGGCGGTATTGTGGGATGAAGCGGCCCGGACCGACCTTACACGTACGCTTACGTGAGACTGGTTCCACCGACAGACATACACACCGTGCATAAAGGTGTCTAGCGGGTGTCTGTCTCTCCCACTCTAGTCGGATTGGATTTGATGAAAAAGGTCCTTACGAAGGGTAAATAGCTTTGGCATATCATCGTTGTGGCTGTCACGTAGGTAAGAAGGCGTTCTTGCTAGAAACCCAAATCAGCCACGTAAAACTTGCAACAACAATTAGAGGACGTCTAACTTGTTTTTGCAGGGTTTGACATGTGATGTGATATGGCCAAAGTTGTGATCTTGCATGTATGATGTATGAGATGATCATGTTATTGTAATAGGTTTCACGACTTGCATGTCGATGAGTATGACAACTGGCAGGAGCCATAGGAGTTGTTTTAATTTATTGTATGAGATGCAATGCCATGTGCTTACTACTTTTACTTCATTGCTAACGGTTAGCTATAGTAGTAATGATAGTAGTAGTTGGCGTGACGACTTCACGGAGACACGATAATGGAGATCATGGTGTCACGCCGGTGACGATGATGATCATGCGATGCCTGAAGATGGAGATCGAAAGAGCAAAGATGATAATGGCCATATCATGTCACTATATGATTGCATTGTGATGTTTATCATGTTTTTCATCTTATTGCTTAGAACGACGGTAGCATAATAAGATGATCCCTCTTAAAATTTCGAGAACGTATTCCCCTAAGTGTGCACCGTTTCGAAGGATCATTGTCTCGAAGCACCACGTGATGATCGGGTGTGATAGATTCTAACGTTCGCATACAACGGGTGTAAGCCAGATTTACACACGCGAAACACCTAGGTTGACTCGACGAGCTTAGCATGTACATACATGACCTCTAATACTAGAGACCGAAAGGTTGAATACGATCAGCATGAAGTTGCTCACCATGGTGACTAATCTGTCTCACGTGATGATCGGACACGGGTTAGTCAACATGGATCATGCATCACTTAGATGACTAGAGGGATGTCGATTTAAGTGGGAGTTCAAACTTAATTTGATTAAATGAACTTAATTGTAATGAACTTAGTCTAAAAGTTGTCTTTATAAATATTGTAGATGGCCAACGTCAACCTCAATTTCAACGCATTCCAAGAGAAAAACAAGCTGAAAGATGATGGTAGCAACTATGCGGACTGGGTTCGCAACTTGAAGCTCATCCTTGAAACAGCTAAAAAGGCTTATGTCCTTGATGCGCCGCTAGGTGAACCTCCCGCTCCCGCAGCAGCCCAGGACATCTGAACGTCTGGCAAACATGGAGTGATGACTACTCTCTGGTTAGGTGTGGCATGCTATACAGTTTAGAAACGGGGCTCCAAAGGCGTTTTGAGCAACACGGTGCATATGAGATGTTCCAAGAGATGAAGCTAGTTTTTCAAGCTCATGCCCGTGTCGAGAGATATGAAGTCTCCGACAAGTTCTTTAGCTGTAAGATGGAGGAGAACAGTTCTATCAGTCAACACATCCTCAAAATTTCTGGGTTACACAGTCGTCTGACTTCACTTGGAGTCGAACTTCCGGATGATGCTATAATTGACAGAATCCTCTAGTCTCTCCCACCAAGCTACAAAGGTTTTGTGCTGAACTACAACATGCAAGGGATGTAGAACACCATTCCCGAGTTGTACTCAATGCTCAAGTCTGCAGAAGTAGAAATCAAAAAGGAGCATCAAGTGTTGATGGTCAACAAGACCACTAGTTTCAAGAAGGGCAAGGGTAAGAAGAACTTCAAGAAATACGGCAAAGCCGTTGCCGCGCCCGGTAAGCCAGATGCCGAGAAGAAGAAAAAGAATGGACCCAAGCCTGAGACTTAGTGCTTCTATTGCAAGGGAAAGGGTCACTGGAAGCGGAACTGCCCAAAATACTTAGCGGACAAGAAGGACGGCAACGTTAAAGGTATATGTGATATACATGTTATTGATGTGTACCTTACCAGCGCTCGTAGTAGCTCCTGGGTATTTGATATCGGTGTTGTTGCTCACATTTGCAACTCAAAGCAGGAACTGCGGAATAAGCGGAGACTGGCCAAGGACGAGGTGACGATGCGCGTCGGGAATGGCTCCAAGGTCGATGTGATCGCCATGGGCATGCTGCCTCTACATCGACCGTCGGGATTAGGTTTAAACCTTAATAATTGTTATTTAGTACCAGCTTTGATCATGAATATTGTATCAGGGTCTTGCTTAATGCGAGACGGGTACTCATTTAAGTCAGAGAATAATGGTTGTTCTATTTATATGAGTGATATGTTTTATGGTCATGCTCCGCTGGTGAATTGTTTATTCTTGATGAATCTCGATCGTGAAGTTACGCATATTCATAGTGTGAGTACCAAATAAATGTAAAGTTGATAATGATAGTCCCACATACTTGTGGCACTGCCGCCTTGGTCATATCGGCGTTAAGCGCATGAAGAAGCTCCATACTGATGGACTATTAGAGTCTCTTGACTTTCAATCATTTGACACATGTGAACCATGACTCATGGGCAAGATGACTAAGACTCCATTCTCAGGAATAATGGAGAGAGAAACCGACTTATTGGAAATAATACATACTGATGTGTGTGGTCCAATGAACGTTGAAGCTCGCGGTGGCTATCGTTATGTTCTCACTCTCACCGATGATTTGAGTAGGTATGGGTATATCTACTTGATGAAGAAAAAATCTGAGACGTTTGAAAAGTTCAAGGAATTTCGGAGTGAGGTCGAGAATCAACGTGACACAAAAATTAAGTGTCTACGATCTGATCGTGGAGGAGAATATTTGAGTCACGAGTTTGGCACACACCTAAGGAAGTGTGGAATCGTTTCACAACTGACGCCGCCTGGCACACCGCAATGCAACGGAGTGTCTGAACACCGTAATCGCACTTTATTAGATATGGTACGATCTATGATGTCTCTTACCGACTTACCGCTATCATTTTGGGGATACGCATTAGAAACTGCAGCATTCACTTTAAATAGGGCAGCATCTAAATCGGTTGAGACGACACCGTATGAACTATGGTTTAGCAAGAAACCTAAGTTGTCATTTCTTAAAGTTTGGGGCTGCGATGCTTATGTGAAGAAACTTCAACTAGAAAAGCTCGAACCCAAAGCGGAGAAATGTGTATTCATAGGATACCCTAAGGAAACTATTGGGTATACCTTCTATCTTAGATCCGAAGGTAAAACCTTTGTTGCCAAGAACGGATCCTTTCTAGAGAAAGAGTTTCTCTCGAAAGAAGTAAGTGGGAGGAAGGTAGAACTTGATGAGGTGATTACACCCCCTCTCGAATAGGAAAGTAGCGCAGCGCGGGAAACTGTTCCTGTGACGCCTGCACCAACTGAAGAGGAAGTTAATGATAATGATCATGAAGCTTCGGATCAAGTTACTACTGAACCGCGAAGGTGCACAAGGGCACGCTCCGCACCAGAGTGGTACGGCAACCCTGTCATGGAAATCATGTTGTTAGACAACGGTGAACCTCCAAACTATGAAGAAGCGATGGCGGGCCCGGATTCCAACAAATGGCTTGAAGCTATGAAATCCGAGATAGGATCCATGTATGAGAACAAAGTATGGACTTTGGTGGACTTGCCCGATGACTGATGCGATCCATAGAAAATAAATGGATCTTCAAGAACAAGACTGATGCGAACGGTAATGTAACCGTTTATAAAGCTCGACTTGTCGCAAAGGGTTTTCGACAAATTCAAGGAATTGACTACGAATAGACTTTCTCTCCCGTAGCGAAGCTGAAATCAGTCCGAATCATGTTAGCAATTCCCGCCTTTTATGATTATGAAATTTGGCAAATGGACGTCAAAACAGCGTTCCTTAACGGGAACCCTAAGGAAGAGTTGTATATGACACAACCAGAAGGTTTTGTCGACCCTAAGGGTTCTAACAAAGTGTGCAAGTTCCAGCGCTCCATCTATGGGATGGTGCAAGCATCACAGAGTTGGAACATTCGCTTTAATGAGGTTATTAAAGCGTTTGGGTTCATACAGGTTTACGGAGAAGCCTGTCTGTACAAGAAAGTGAGTGGGAGCTCTGCAGCTTTCCTCATACTATATGTGGATGACATATTATTGATGGGGAATAATATAGAGATGTTGGAGAGCATAAAGGCCTATTTGAACAAGAGTTTTTCAATGAAGGACCTTGGAGAAGCTGCATACATATTAGGCATCAAGATCTATAGAGATAGATCGAGACGCCTCATAGGTCTTTCGCAAAGTACATACCTTGACAAGATATCGAAGAAGTTCAATATGGAAAATCAAAGAAAGGGTTCTTGCCAGTTTTGCAAGGTGTGAGATTGAGTAAGACTCAGTCGCCGACCACGGCAACAGATAGAGAGAAGATGAGTTATGTCCCCTACGCTTCAGCCGTAGGCTCTCTTATGTATGCCATCCTGTGTACCAGACCTGATATAAACCTTGCCATAAGTTTGGTAGGGAGGTACCAAAGTGATCCTGGTATGGAACACTGGACAGCGGTCAAGAATATCCTGAAGTACCTGAAAAGGACTAAGGAAAGTTTTCTCATTTATGGAGGTGACGAAGAGCTCGTCGTAAATACGTCGACGCTAGCTTCGACACAGATCCGGATGACTCTAAGTCAGAGACCGGATACGTATATGTTTTGAATGGTGGGGCAGTGAGCTGGTGCAGCAGCAAGCAAGAAGTCGTGGCAGCATCTACATGTGAAGCGGAGTACATAGCTGCTTCAGAAGCATCTTATGAAGGAATTTGGATGAAGGAGCTCATCACCGACCTTGGAGTGGTTCCAAGCGCGTCGGGTCCAATGACACTCTTCTATGATAACACTGGGGCCATTGCCAGCCAAGGAGCCCAAGTTTCACCGGAAGACAAAGTTCATCAAACGCTGCTACAACTCCATCCAAGACCATGTCCAAAGTAGAGTAATAGAGATTTGTAAAGTACACATGGATCTGAATGTTGCAGACCCGTTGACTAAACCTCTTCCACGAGCAAAACATGATCAACACCATAATGCTATGGGTGTTCGATAGATCACAATGTAACTAGATTATTGACTCTAGTGCAAGTGGGAGACTGTTGGAAATATGCCCTAGAGGCAATAATAAAATGGTTATTATCATATTTCCTTGTTTATGATAATCGTCTATTGTTCATGCTATAATTGTATTGACAGGAAACAGCAATACATGTGTGAATAAATAGATCATAATGTGTCCCTAGCAAGCCTCTAGTTGGCTAGCTCGTTAGTCAATAGATAATCATGGTTTCCTGGTCATGGGCATTAGATGTCATTGATAACAGGATCACATCATTGGGAGAATGATGTGATGGACGAGACCCAATCCTATGCGTAGCACTAGATCGTATTGTTCGTATGCTAAAGATTTTCTAATGTCAAGTGTCTTTTCCTTCGACCGTGAGATTGTGCAACTCCCGAATACAGTAGGAGTGCTTTGGGTGTATCAAACGTCACAACATAACTGGGTGACTATAAAGGTGCACTACGGGTTCCTCTGAAAGTGTCTGTTGGGTTGGTACGAATCGAGATCGGGATTGGTCATTCCGTGTGACGGAGAGGTATCTCTGGGCCCACTCGCTATAACATCATCATGAGCTCAATGTGACTAAAGGAGTTAGTCACACGATGACATGCTATGGAACGAGTGAAGAGACTTACCGGTAACGAGATTGAACAAGGTATAGGTATACCGACGATCGAATCTCGGTCAAGTTCTATACCGACAGACAAAGGGAATTGTATATGGGATTGATTGAATCCTTGACATCCTGGTTCATCCGATGAGATCATAGTGGAGCAAGTGGGAGCCACCATGGGTATCCGGACCCCGCTGATGGTTATTTGCCGGAGAGGTGTCTCGGTCATGTCTGCGTGTCTCCCGAACCTGTAGGGTCTACACACTTAAGGTTCGATGATGCTAGGGTTATAGGGAATTGTTATACGAGGTTATCGAAAGTTATTCGGAGTCCCGGATGAGATTCCGGACGTCACGAGGAGCTCTAGAATGGTCCAGAGGTAAATACTGATATATAGGACGGATGGTTTCGGACACGAGAAGTGTTTCGGGCGTCACCGGTAACGTACCGGGACCACCGGGACCAACGGAGGTGGCCCGGGTGGTCCACCGGAAGGGGGCAACGACCCCGGGATGCTAGATGGGCCAAGTGCGGGAGGGAAACAGCCCCTAGGTGGGCTGGTGCGCCCCCCACACTTAGCCCAAGGCGCGGGAGGTGGAGAGGGGGGAAACCCTAGGCGCTGGTGGGCCTAAGGCCTACCTAGGGGTGCGCCACCCCTCCCCCTTGCCCTGGCCGCCACACCTCCCATCTGGGGGGCTGCCGCACCACCTAGGGTGGGAAACCTAGGGGTGGCACCCCCCTCCCCTCCTCCTATATATAGTGGGCACTTTTGGGCTTTTGGAGACACAGTGTTCCCTCTCCCTCGGCGCAGCCCTGCTGTTCTTTCTCCTCCTCTCTGCTGGTGCTTGGCTAAGCCCTGCCGGGAGACATCGTCTCTCCATCGACACCACGCCGTCGTGCTGCTGGAGATCTTCCCCAACCTCTCCCTCCTCCTTGCTGGATCAAGGTGCGGGAGACGTCATCGGCCTGCACGTGTGTTGAACGCGGAGGTGCCGTGGTTCGGCACAAGATCGGAATCACACCGCAATCTGAATTACCGCGAGTACGACTCCATCTACCGCGTTCTAGCAACGCTTCCGCTTAGCGATCTTCAAAGGTATGAAGATGCACTCACCCCTCTCTCGTTGCTGGTCTCTCCATACGAAGATCTGAATTTGCGTAGGAATTTTTTTGAATTTATGCTACGTTACCCAACAGGACCATCGATGGGCTGGGTGTAGGACCCTCATATTCAAGAGCTGCTTCTCAAGCAGACGGGTAATGCAAGAGCTACCACTCGAGAGAAAGCCAAGCTGGATCAGCTGGAGATAGACATTATTACTCCATTGAATGAAGGATGCAGGCCTGAGGATACCCGCCTGAAAGTAACGCTCATGGCTCTGGAGATGAAGGTAAAACACAAAATGACCGACGCATGCCTCGACGAGAACATGTCATTCTGGCACAAACGTCTTCCCAAGGTGGGGAATAAGTGCCTGACCAATTTCGAGGAGGCGAAGAAAATCGTGTGTCCTCTGGATTTACAGCACGTGAAATACCATGTGTGCATGAACGATTGCATCATTTATCGGGATGAGCACGCGGAGTCTACCATATGTCCGGTGTGAGGCGTCACTCGATACAAGAAGAGGAAGAAAGCTCCTCGAAAAGTGGTGTGGTACTTTCCGATCACTCCTCATCTGCAGCGGTATTTCACGGACCCTAAGCAAGCAGAGCTCCTGCGTTGGCACGGGGATAGGGAGTAGAAGAAGAGAGAAGATGACGGAAATGATCGGGAGATAAATAAAAAAGACAAGATGCTGAGTCACCATAAGGATCCGAGCGAGTGGCAAGTGTTGAACTTCGAACACCCGGAATTTGGGGACGATCCAAGGAACATCATGCTGAGTGCGAGCACCGATGGAGTCAATCCGTTTGGCAGCCAGAGAAGCAAACATACCACATGGCATGTGTTTGTGTGGATGTACAACCTTCCCCTGGATGTGCATGAAGAGGAAGTACATTCACATGAGTATGCTAATTGAAGGTCCAAAACAACCAGGGAACAACATCAATCTGTATCTGGAGCTGCGGAAAGAGGAGCTAGACACACTCTGGAAAACGCCAGCCAATACGTGGGACGCCGCAGCGAAACAATATTTCGCTATGAGAGCCGCACTGCTCACGACAGTGCACGACTATCTCGGTTATGAATATGTCGCATGGTAGGTGGTCCACGGATTTTGTGCATGCGTCAGGTGCATGGATGACACAACGTATCGTTAGCTAGTTAGATATCTCGGGTCTTTGAAAACCGTGTTCATGGGACATTGAAATTGGCTTCGCGACGATGACGCATGGAGAAAACGCAAGGATTTGTTCGATGGTGAAACCGAACCCCGAAGACCCCCACGTACGAGGAGCGGCGAGGAAATAGACGAGCTTTTCAAAAATGAAAAAGAGTGCCCACCGCCGGGAAAGAAGCGAATGGCGCCAGAGCCGCTGCTGAAGGTATGGAAAACGAGGTCTGTTTTATGGGACTTTTCATACTGGAAGATCCTCCGTGTGCCTCACAGCCTTGATGTCATGCATATCACGAAGAATGTGTGCGAGAGTCTGCTTGGTACCCTGCTCAACATGCCAGAGAGGACCAAAGATTCGCCGAAAAAAGGGCAGACTTTCAATCAATGGGCATGAGGGAGGAGCTTCACGCAAAACGCCCTAATGATGATGATGATGATGAGGCGAAGGACACAGAAAGTCATCGCAAAGGAAAAAAGGCCAAGAAGATTGAATATGACTGCCCTCCCGCGTGCTTCACTCTATGTCCGAAGGAGATCGAGAAGTTTTTCACCTGCCTCGTAGGAGTAAAACTTCCTTACGGTTACACGGGGAAGATAAGCAGATACCTAGACTCGGCGAAGCAGAAGTTCAGCGGGATGAAGTCTCACGATTGTCACGTGTTGATGACCTAGATACTTCCAGTTGCAATCCGTGGGATCATGGACGTGCACGTCTGTGAAATGCTATTTGGCCTATGCAACTTTTTCGGCGTCATCTCTCGAAAGTCGGTTGGCGTGAGGCAACTCAGAAGGCTACAGGAAGAGATCGTGGTGATACTATGCGAGCTTGAGATGTACTTCCCCCCCCCCCCGCATTCTCCGACGTCATGGTGCATCTGCTGGTCCATATCGTGGAGGTTATCATCCAACTCGGGCCGACGTTCCTGCACAACATGATGCCGTTCGAAAGGACGAATGGTGTCACCAAAGGATACGTTCGCAACAGGGCACGTCCAGATGGAAGCATAGTCAAGGGCTTTCTGACCGAAGAGTGCATCTCCTTCTGCACGAATTATCTAGGCATCGAGAACCCCGTTGGTCTGCACGTCAACAGGCACCTCGACAGGCTTGCTGGATGGGGTCACCGCGAGGGTCGCCGCGAAATGCATGTCGACTTCAAGGGTCGACTCGCCGACTTTGAAAGAGCAAACCTAGTCACGCTACAATACAAAGACGTGGTCGATCCTTGGGTGGTAGAGCACAAAACCTTTATTGAGAAGACGTACAATGACTGAGGCCAACAGAGGACGGACGGAGATGTAATCAATGTTCAAGGACAAGCTTCTGTCATACCCTTTACACGAGGATTCTTCCACGGAATAAAAACTCATATTCTCCTTGTCACAGGGCGCCGAGCACAACCTGATGACCTATGAGGGTACGATATCAATGGCTACACATTCTACACCGAGGGAAAGGACATGAAGAGCTATTATCATAACTCCGGGGTAACGATGGAATCCTACACCGGTAACGACAAGGACAGATACTACGGAAGGATCGAGGAGATCTGACAGCTGAGCTACGCTGGAGAGAAGGTCTCGATGTTCCGTGTGAGATTGGCTAAGAGCATCCTAAAAGAAGACCAGTATTTCACAACCATGGTTATACCCGAAGCCAAATCCAAGACCGCGAGCGCAAACGTCACCGCGAAAAATGAGCCATGGGTACTGGCTTGCCAAGTGGACCAATGCTTCTTCATTACCAACCCGTCAAAGCCCAGTCGTGTTGTCGTGAGGAGAGGCAAAAGAAACATCATCGAAATGGATGGAGTCGCCAATGAGCAAGACTTCGACAAGTACGGTGACCCAAAGATGGAAGATGACGACGGTGATGAAGTACCACACACCACAAGAAGAAGCAGGACCACCCTACCTAAAGGACGTCCATTCAAGAGAATAATTCAAGGGGTTCCGGGGTTAAATTATTCAATCGCGAGAAAGAAGGGCTAGAAGATTCTGAAAAGATAGCTAAGATCGAATCACGACGTGTGTCGGCCGCGTGTGTGTGTCAGTGGGAGGCTCAATCTTTCATGACTGTTATTTCATGTCAGTTGATTTCAACCATGTCATCTAATTCTAAATCTTTGCACAATGTGATAGCACCTCATAACATGTTTTTTGTAAGTGTCTCTCTCCGTGATTTTTATGGATGGGTTAGGTGTAAACCGTTGGGCTATTCCATTTCTTACATGACTTAATTCCCTGAAAAAAGTGGTATAAGACTAAAATTCATGCAAAAACAAATATAAAACTTTCTTACATGAATTAATTCCCTGGGAAAAATAATGCACGAGGTGGTATTTTTGCATGAAAGATTAATAAAAAAAGTAACTTGTGATGACAACTCAACCCCCACATTACAAACACACGGGAAAACAGAGAAACAGGATTACTACTTGTGGTGACAACGGCTATTGCATGGATGTAACCAAGGGTTGAAAGGAGGTGATAAAAAAGTTATGAGTAAAAAAAGTGATAACCAAAATTATTACATGCAACTAAAAAACCAAAAAAAAAGTTAGTAATGGCGCACTAGTAGAAGGTGCGCCATTTCTATCTCGGTGCTTATGGCGCACCCCTAAAAGGTGCGCCATTGATATATCAATTTTTATGGCGCACCCCTGAAAGGTGCACCATTTCTAACCCTCCCCCATAGTACTCCTTCCCCTTCTTTCATTCCCTCCCCCTCACTCGTCTCTCCCCCGCATCTCCACTCCAACCGCATCGATCGCATCGTGCACCCCTCCCTCACTCCCATCTCCCCTCCCTCCAGCCAGCGCCGATGACCGCGTGCAACGACGAGGTGGGCACGGCAGCGACCGTTGGAGGGACCCTCTCCTATGCCTCTCTCTCTCTCTCTCACGAGTCACCAACAAAGGAGCGGCGGCGGCGGCCGGCAGCGCGCGTCGAGGTGCGACCCCTCTCCTCTCTATATCTCTCTCCATCCCTTCTGCTTGGAGCTCCCCTGCCCCCTCTCCCTCGGATGTCTCCATGGATGACTGACGGCGGCGACGGCGGACGCCCTCTCTCCCTGCCCTGGTTCCCCCACCCTCTCCTCCCTGATCTGCTTTTCCTCTCTGACTTGCAGCACGATGGAGGCCAGGACCAAGCGGCAGGCCAGCGACCAGCAGCACCTCTGTCTTCTTCGCAGCCGATTCCTCCCCAGGTATGACCCTACCTCATTCTCGTCTGTCTGTCGAAAATTTCCGTAAATCTCGATTTCCTTCAAAATTGTATATCTCATATATAGACACAAAATTTGTAGTATTGTAAGCTTGCAACTTTAGCAGACATGATTTTTAGTTTGATATGTTGGGTGAGGTTGTGGTTTGGGATGAAAATGGCTGGATGTTCATCCAAGGGTTTAGAAAGGAGACTGAGATTCGAGCATAATATAGGCAACTTATGAGTGTGTTACATCCTGATATTAGCTTCATATTATATAATCTTATTTTTTTCATTTTGGATTGTTGCTTTGGGTTCCCTGTGGCCGAGTGTCATGGTTTTAGAGATAATAGGTGTCTCATGAGCCTAGGATTAGTCCAGGATTCCTTGTAGCACTGATTTCCATTCCAAATCTGACTAGGACATCAGTCACATTCCTTGTAGCACTGATTTCCATTCCAAATCTGACTAAGATAACAGGTGACTCATGAGCCTAAATATGCTTTGGAATGAATATAGCTTAATTAGATACTGCTACACTACAAGTCTACAACATGCCGGCCTAAATATGCTACTAAATATTCTGTATTAGTTTAAGTATCATGCATACTGAATATTAAGTATATTGAATATTAGCGAATAATTACCATTTGCTACTTTAAGTATCATGATTGAGCGACCATTTGCTACACTACAAGTCTACAACATGTCGGCCTAAATATGCTACTAAATGTTCTGTATTAGTTTGGGATGAGAATATAACTTTCAGTCATCTAATTACTATTCAGTAACCTTTCTTGCTCATGCCACTTTATATTTATATGAAATTCTACTATTACATTAGACAAAATGGATGGCCGTGGGAATGCACGCCATCAATTGTTTAGCAAGTTACATGCATAGATGATCAGTACACCTAGCCGAGAATTCCTTTTGAAGAACTTCATCACGAGGGCTGATGCTTGTGCAGGGACAAATAGTTACCCCTTTCTCCTAAAATGTTGATTAATTTCCGTTTCGGTTGAGAATGGGGCACTCCTAGGTCAAGAAAATTAGCAAAGGTCATGCCCAATTTTCTTGACCTAAAAGGTGCCCGATGCTCAACCGAAACAAAAATTTCGTTGTGCTCTGTTGCACCAAAAATGTTGAAGAGTTTGGCTTTGCTAAGTTAGAGCATTTCCAAAAAATATGTTGTGGTTGGTGGAACCTAAATTTGGCCTAACCAGATTTTAGAGGGAACGATGCCACTGTCTAGTAACTTCATCGTATTTCATGCAAGTCCTTATTAGTCGTAGCAGGTGATCTTTTATTACAGTAATAGTTAATTATTTAACTGATCTTAAACTAGACACTTTTTCGGCAAAACAAGGTTTCCTGTTAATGTAACAATAGGAATGGTTGTATTCTCAGTTTTCCTCTAAATCTGAGAAGAATAGATACTACCCTGATCTCATCCAATAACTCTAGTAGCCTTTTTCCTATTTAGAGCGAACATGGCCAACAATGATAAGGCCGGCGGTTCGGGCAAGCCATTCTGGGAGTTGTACCAGGAGATGGAGGAAGAACCTCACCGCTATAAGGACGCCGCGGAAGACACCGATCCCGACTACACAACCCCTAGTGGCGTCGGGGATGACACCACTGATGGTGCCGCCGGGGATGCCACCACTGATGATGGCAGCGAACGCACAGATGGCAGTCAACCGAAGAGGCAACGGAAGGACCAGCGCCCGAACGTGCTCGGCACCGTCAAGGAGGAATTGAATGAAGTGTCCTCTAGTGGGCATCCAACGGCGCCCAAAGAATTAGTCGGTGGGTACGCGGGACAACTCAGGTGCATTCTCCGAAGCACCGTCTCGATCAACACCGAGAAATTAAGGCATCATGACCGAGGGAATTTGCGCAACCTCTTCTTCACGAAGCTGCACGAACGATACAAGTTCCCCGGTAACGTTGCAAACACACGCCTCTCAGGGAATAAAGTGAACAGTGTCGCCCTCACGAAGATGAGCATGGCCCTGGCTACTTGGAGAGCCGTGGTGAAGAGAAGGATTCTAAGAGGTGATAGTTATGAGAAGATCATGGAGACAAATCCTTCGATCAGCAAAGCTGACTACCTGGAGCTCAAGATCAAGTTCGAGAGCAACGCATCCGCAGAATCAAGTCAGTGGGGGAAAGATATGCGGGATTTGAACTTAGGGGTCCACAAACTCGGTCTCGGCGGTTACAGAGTGGCGGAACCTAAATGGGACGAGGAGGACGCAAAGCGTGCCGAGCAAGGCCTACCGCCCCTCTACGATAAATACCATGAAAAGAAGACCATGAACTATGTGAGGCCCCGGTACAAGGTGGACCCGGTAACAAAGGAGCTTACCATGGATCCGAAGGTGAAGGAGCTTGAACGTGTTCTGGTAAGGAATACACCCCGTGTAATTAGCTCCATATGGTTGCATTCTAATTAATGAAGCAAATTTCTAAATGGTACACCTTCCTTCCGCAAGAAACTGAAAGCAGTAGCACGGGGTCTCAGAGCTCCCCATCTACCCCTTGGGACACCACTTTAAATAGGGCGTTGAACATATGAAACACAAGGATAAGTTTAGTAAGCCGTCGTCATCTGGTCGTGTGGCCAGCGAAGGCTTCTCCATGAAATGGTTGGAATACTATAAGGCTGGGCAAAAGGACAGAAAGACCAGCTCGGAAAGCCAGGAGCGCGAGGTTAAAGAACTCAAGGCACAAGTGACGCGGATTCCGGACATAGTCCAAGACCAAGTGCGAGACCAACTAGGAGCGACGATCACCGCCATTATGCCTTCCTTGCTTGAGGGGCTGCGGGGGTGGATTGCGGGTGGCCAATAGGGGACGCCCCCTATTCCGAGCTTCACGGGCAGGAACTCGCACAACGCGCCGGCATCGGTGTCTCTGGCGGAGGCGGCATTGGTGTCTCCGGCGTCGGCGCCGGTATTGGAGCTTATTGCACCCGGGTGTGGGAAGAATACGCCGGCCGGCACGTCGACAGCAAGCAGCCCCTCCGTCACTTGCATGCCCGCCGTTGGCGGTGCCTCAACATTAGCCGAGCTCGACGCCATGACGGCGACTAAGCCACGGTCGATGACTTCATCTCCTTGCCTTTGACTGGGCATCCCTGACACCCTACATGTTTTCGCAGGGCGCCGCCAACGTTCCATGCACTCTCCTGCACTTCGTGGACGGCGAGTTGATCGATGTCGCCAAGGCCAAAATCGTTGAACGGGGCAACCGCGTGTTCTACGGTAATCCGATGCCACCCACCGTGTATAGGGTTCAACTGGTTCGGGTGCTGCGGGGCTGCGATGACTTGTTACCTCCGTATCGACCCCCTGGGGCCGACGAAGATGATGTGATGATCCTCAGCGCCTGCTTAAACTGGTCCATGCTTTGGCCAAAGAGACAGATTTGTTTTGGGGCGGGGGACACCACCCCACACACAACACCGCCAGTCGTGTCGGCGCCAATCCATGGCAAGACCGTCGCAACGCTACCGCCGTCAGCTGATCCGGACATGCATACGGCATAGGATCCGGACGACGACGACGGTACATTTTCCAACGTCGGTAAGTACATCAACAAACTGTTGGAAATATGCCCTAGAGGCAATGATAAATAGTTATTATTATATTTCCTGTTTAAAGATAAGGGTTTATTATCCACACTGTAATTGTATTGAATGAAAACATAGATACATGTGTTGATACATAGACACAACAATGTCCCTAGCAAGCCTCTAGTTGGCTAGCGAGTTGATCAAGGATAGTCAAGGTTTTCGGGCTATATGCAAAGTGTTGTAGCTTGATAACTGGATCACATCATTAGGAGAATCATGTGATGGACTAGACCCAAACTATGAACGTAGCATATTGATCGTGTCGTTTTATTGCTTTAGTTTTCTGCGTGTCAAGTATTTGTTCCTATGACCATGACATCATATAACTCACTGGCACCATAGGAATGCCTTGTGGGTATCAAACGTCACAACGTAACTGGGTGACTCTAAAGGTGCTCTACAGGTATCTCCGAAGGTGTCCGTTGAGTTAGTACGGATGAAGACTGGGATTTGTCACTCCATCTGATGGAGAGGTATCTCGGGGCCCACTCGGTAATACAACATCACACACAAGCCTTGCAAGCAATGTTACTAAGTGTAAGTCACAGGATCTTGTAATACGGAACGAGTAAAGAGACTTGCTGGTAGCGAGATTGAAATAGGTATGCGGATACCGATGATCAAATCTCGGGCAAGTAACATACCGAAGGACAAAGGGAATGACATACGGGATTGCCTGAATCCTTGACACTGAGGTTCAACCGATAAGTTATTCGGAGGATATGTAGGATCCAATATGGGCATCTAGGTCCCTCTTTTGGATATTGACCGAGGAGTACCTCGGGGCATGTCTACATATTTCTCGAACCCGCTGGGTCTACACACTTAAGGTTCGGCGATGTTATATGTGTGGTAACTGAATGTTGTTCGGAGTCCCGAATGAGATCATGGACGTCACGAGGGTTTCCGAAATGGCCCGGAGACAAAGATTGATATATAGGATGACCTCATTTGGTTACCGGAAAGTTTTCGGGCATTACCGGGAATGTACGAGGAGTGACGAATAGGTTCCGGATGTTCACCAGGAGGGGCCAACCCACCCGGGGAAGCCCATAGGCCCTAGGCGTGGTGCACCAGCCCTTGGTAGGCTGGTGGGACAGCCCAAAAGGGCCCTATGCACCAAGGATAGAAAATCAAAGAGAAGGAAAAAAAAGGCGAGGTGGGAAGGAAGGGAAGAACTCCACCTTCCAATCCTAGTTGGACTAGGATTGGAGGTGGACTCCTCCACCTCCTAGCCAGTGCACCATAGGGAGCCTTGGCCCTCAAGGAAATCCTCCCCTCCCCTCCTCCTATATATAGTGGAGTTTTAGGGCTGATTTGAGAGAACTTTTGCCACGGCAGCCCGACCACAAACACCACGGTTTTTCCTCAATATCGTATTTCTGTGGAGCTCGGGCAGAGCCTTGAAGGACTAGATCCTTCACCACCACCGGAGCGCTGTCACGCTGCCGGAGAACTCATCTACTTCTCCATCTTTCTTGCTGGATCAAGAATGCCAAGATCATTGTCGAGCTGTACGTGTGTTGAACACGGAGGTGTCGTCCGTTAGGCACTAGATCGGAGGAGATCGTGGGACGGATCGCGGGACGGTTCGTGGGATGGTTCACGTGGCGGATCGAGGGATGTGAGGACGTTCCACTACATCAACCGCGTTTCTTAACGCTTCCTGTTGTGCAATCCACAAGCGTACGTAGATCTAAATCTCCTCTCATAGATGGACATCACCATGATTGGTCTTCGTGCGTGTAGGAAATTTTTTGTTTTCCATGCGACGTTCCCCAACAGTGGCATCAGGAGCTAGTTTCATGCGGAGATGTTATCTCAAGTAGAACACAAAGGGTTTTGTGGACGGTGATGTTCGATTTGTTGCCCTCCTTAGTCTTTTCTCGATTCGGCGGTATTGTTGGATTGAAGCGGCCCGGACTAACATTATTCGAACGCTTACGAAAGACTGGTTTCATCCTCGACATGCAACCTCATTGCATAAAGATGACTAGCGGGTGTCGGTTTCTTCAACTTTAGTTGAATTGGTTTTGACCAAGGCGGTCCTTGGAGAGGTTAAATAGCAATTTGCACATCTCCGTTGTGGTTTTCTGCATAAGTAAGATATGATCTACTAGATACCCATAGCAGCCACGTAAAGCATGCAACAACAATTGAAGGACATCCAACTTGTTTTTGTAGGGTATATATGATATGATATATATGCTTGTGATATGATATGGACAATGACGTGATGTGATATATTGGATGTATGAGATGATCATGTTGTAATAGTTAATGTCGACTTGCACGTCGATGGTATGGCAACCGGCAGGAGCCATTGGGTTGTCTTTAAACTAGCGTTTGTGCTTGCAGATGCATTTACTATGTTGTTAGGACGTAGCTTTAGTAGTAATAGCATGAGTAGCACGACAACCCCGATGGCGACATGTTGATGGAGATCATGATGATGGAGATCATGGTGTGGCGTCGGTGACAAGAATATCATGTCGGTGCTTTGGTGATGGAGATCAAGAAGCACATGATGATGGCCATATCATGTCACTTATGAATTGCATGTAATGTTAATCCTTTTATGCACCTTATTTTTCTTAGAACGACGGTAGCATTATGAGGTGATCTCTCACTTAAATTTCAAGACAAAATTGTGTTCTCCCCGACTGTGCACCGTTGCTACAGTTTGTCGTTTCGAGACACCACGTGATGATCAGGTGTGATAGACTCAACGTTCACATACAACGGGTGCAAAACAGTTGCACACGCGGAACACTCGGGTTAACCTTGATGAGCCTAGCGTGTGCATACATGGCCTCGGGACACATGAGACCGAAAGGTCGAGCATGAATCATATAGTTGATATGATTAGCATAGGGATGCTCACCACTGAAACTATCCTCAACTCACGTGATGATCGGACTTGAGCTAGTGGAATTGCATCATCCACCACTCAAATGACTAGAGAGATGTACTTTTTGATTGGGAGTGTAGAAAGTAATTTGGTTAGTTAAACTCTAATTATCTTGAACATAGTCTAAATCCACTTTGAAAATATTTGTGTTGTAGATCAATGGCTCATGCGACAGTCACCCTGAATTTTAATACGTTCCTAGAGAAAGCTAAGTTGAAAGATGATGGAAGCAACTTTGTAGACTAGGCTCGTAATCTTAAGTTGCTCCTGCAAGCTCGGAAGAAGGATTATGTCCTTAATGCTGCGCTAGGAGATGAACCACCCGCCGTGGCTGACCAAGATGGTAAGAACACTTGGTTAGCACGCAAGGAGGACTACTCAGTAGTTCAATGTGCAGTCTTGTATGGGTTAGAGCCGGGACTTCAACGTCGCTTTGAGCGTCATGGAGCAAATGAGATGTTCCAGGAGTTGAAGTTTATCTTTCAGAAGAACGCCCGGATCGAGAGGTATGAGACCTCCGATAAATTCTATGCTTGCAAGATGGAGGAGAATTCCTCTGTCAGTGAACATGTGCTCAAAATGTTTGGGTACTCAAACCGTCGAGCTGAGCTGGGGATTGAACGCCCGCAAGAGGCTATCACTGACTGAATTCTTCAATCACTGCCACCAAGCTATAAGAGCTTTGTGTTGAACTATAACATGCAAGGGATGAACAAGTCAACCGGCGAGTTATTCGCAATGCTGAAAGTCATAGAGTCAGAACTCCGTAAAGAGCATCAAGTGTTGATGGTGAATAAGACCACTAGTTTCAAGAGAAATGGAAAAGGAAAGAAGGGTCATTCAAAGAAGAGCGGCAAGCCTGTTGCCAATCCGACGAAGAAACCCAAAGTTGGACCTAATCCTGAAACAAAGTGCTATTATTGCAAGGGTATGGGTCACTGGAAGCGCAACTGCCCCAAGTATCTGGCTGATAAGAAGGCGGCCAAGGAAAATTCAGGTATATTCGATATACATGTTATTGATGTGTACTTGACCAGCTCTTGTAGTAGTGCCTGGGTATTCAATACCGGTCCTGTTGCTCATATGTGCAACTCGAAACAGGAACTGCGGAATAAGCGAAGGTTGTCGAAGGATGAAGTGATGATGCGCGTGGGAAATGGTTCCAAGGTTGATGCAATCTCCGTCGTCACAGTTTCACTTCAGTTACCATCAGGATTAGTTATGAACTTAAATAAATGTTATTTAGTGCATGCGTTAAGCATGAACATTATATTTGGATCTTGTTTATTGCAAGACGGTTACTCGTTTAAGTCAGAGAATAATGGTTGTTCTATTTCTATGAGTAATATCTTTTATGGTTATGCACCCAATGTGAGAGGATTGTTCATATTGAATCTTGATAGTGATAATACACATATACATAATATTGAGACCAAAAGAGTTAGAGTTAACAATGATAGCGCCATGCTTTTATGGCACTGCCGCTTAGGTCATATTGGTGTAAAGCGCATGAAGAAACTCCATACCGAAGGACTTTTGGAGTCACTTGACTTTGATTCACTTGACACGTGCGAACCATGCCTCATGGGCAAGATGACTAAGACTCCGTTCTCCGGAACAATGGATCGTGCAAGTGACTTGTTGGAAATCATACATACCGATGTGTGTGGTCCGATGAGTGTGGAGGCACGCGGCGGATATTGTTATTTTCTCACCTTCACTGACGATTTGAGTAGATATGGTTATGTCTACTTAATGAAGCACAAGTGTGAGATGTTTGAAAAGTTCAAGCAATTTTAGAGTGAAGTCGAAAATCATCGTAATAAGAAGATCAAGTTCCTGCGGTCTGATCGGGGGGGGGGGATATCTGAGTTTCGAGTTTGGTGCTCACTTAAGACAATGTGGAATTGTTTCACAGTTAACACCGCCTGGAACACCACAGCGTAATGGTGTGTCTGAACGTCGTAATCGTACGTTATTAGGGATGGTGCGATCTATGGTTTCTCTTACCGATTTGCCGTTATCATTTTGGGGTTATGCATTAGAGACGGCTGCATTCACTTTAAATAGGGCACCATCAAAATCCGTTCAGACGACGCCATACGAACGGTGGTATGGCAAAAGACCAAAGTTGTCGGTTCTTAAAGTGTGGGGATGTGATGCTTATGTCAAAAAGCTTCAGCCTGAAAAGCTCGAACACAAAGCGGAAAAGTGCGTCTTCGTAGGTTACCCAAAAGAGACAGTTGGGTATACATTCTATCCCAAATCTGAGGGCAAAGTGCTTGTTGCTAAAATCGGAGCTTTTCTTGAGAAGGAGTTTCACTCGAAAGAATTGAGTGGGAGGAAGATAGAACTTGATGAGGTTGTCAAACCTCTAATTCCTCTTGATGGTGGCACGGGGAAAGGGGAAACCCCTATTGCTGCGGCGCGGGTTGAGGAACAAGTTGATGATGATGATCACGAAACTTCGGATCAAGTTACTGTCGAACCTCGCAGGTCGACAAGATCATGTACTGCTCCCGACTGGTACGGTAATCCTGTCTTAACGATTATGTTGTTGGACAACAATGAACCTGTGAATTATGAAGAAGCAATGGTGGGCCTGGATTCCAACAAATGGCTGGAGGCCATGAAGTCCGAGATAGGATCCATGCACGAGAACAAAGTGTGGACTTTAGAAGTACTACCTGAAGGCCGCAAGGCTATTCAGAACAAATGGATCTATAAGAAGAAGACGGACGCAGACAGTAATGTGACTGTTTATAAGGCTCGACTTGTGGCAAAGGGTTTTTCACAAGTTCAAGGAATTGACTATGATTGGACTTTATCACCGGTAGCGATGCTTAAGTCTGTCCGAATCATGTTAGCAATAGCTGCCTTTTACGATTATGAAATCTGGCAGATGGATGTCAAAACGGCGTTCCTTAATGGTTTTCTTAAGGAAGAGTTGTATATGATGCAACCCGAAGGTTTTGTCGATCCTAAGAATGCTAACAAAGTGTGCAAGCTCCAGCGATCCATTTATGGACTGGTGCAAGCATCTCGGAGTTGGAATAAGCGTTTTGATCAGGTGATCAAAGCATTTCGGTTTATACAACTGGTTGGAGAATCTTGTATTTACAAGAAAGTGAGTGGGAGCTCTGTGGCATTTCTAATATTATATGTGGATGACATATTGCTGATTGGAAACAACGTGGAGCTTTTGGAGAGCATAAAAGTTTACTTGAATAAAAGTTTCTCTATGAAGGACCTAGGAGAAGCTGCCTACATTCTTGGCATTAAGATCTATAGGGATACATCAAAACGCCTGATAGGACTTTCACAAAGCACATACCTTGATAAAGTTTTGAAGAAGTTCAAAGTGGATCAGTCCAAGAAAGCGTTCTTTCTAGTGTTACAAGGTATAAAATTGAGTAAGGCTCAGTGCCCAGCAACTGTGGAAGATAGAAAGACAATGAGTTACGTCCCCTAAGATTCAGCCGTAGGTTCTATCATGTATGCAATGTTGTGCACTAGACCAGACGTCAGCTTGGCCATAAGTATGGCAGGCAGGTTTCAGAGTAATCTAGGAGTGGATCACTGGACGACAGTCAAGAATATTCTAAAGTACCTGAAAAGGACTAAGGAAATGTTTCTTGTGTATGGAGGAGACAAAGAGCTCGCCGTAAAAGGTTACGCCGACACAAGTTTTGGCACCGATCCGGATGACTTTAAGTCTCAAACTGGATACATATTTATTCTTAATGGGGGTGCGGTAAGCTGGTGCAGTTCCAAGCAGAGCGTCGTAGCAGATTCTACATGTGAAGCGGAGTACATGGCTGCCTCGGAGGCCGCAAAGGAGGGTGTCTGGATGAAACAATTCATGACAGATCTTGGAGTTGTGCCAAGTGGACTAGATCTATTGACTCTGTTATGTGACAACACTGGTGCCATTGGCTTAGCAAAGGAACCAATGTTTCACAAGAAGACCAGACACATCAAGCGACGATTCAACCTCATTCGC
The DNA here is from genome assembly GCF_904849725.1 of Hordeum vulgare subsp. vulgare. Lineage (NCBI taxonomy): Eukaryota > Viridiplantae > Streptophyta > Magnoliopsida > Poales > Poaceae > Hordeum > Hordeum vulgare. Next base: position 343,789,125 of record NC_058524.1, on the reverse strand, counting down.
GACTACGTCGAAGGAGAGGACGTGAATATTTGCAAAGTGCACACAGATCTGCATGTGGCAGACCCGCTGACTAAACCTCTTCCACAAGCAAAACATGATCAACACCAGAACTGTATGGGTGTTTGATTTATTACAATGTAAATCGCATGGCGATGTGAGGACTAGATTATTAACTCTAGTGCAAGTGGGAGACTGTTGGAAATATGCCCTAGAGGCAATGATAAATAGTTATTATTATATTTCCTGTTTAAAGATAATCGTTTATTATCCATGCTATAATTGTAATGAATGAAAACGTAGATACATGTGTGGATACATAGACACAACAATGTCCCTAGCAAGCCTCTAGTTGGCTAGCCAGTTTATCAAGGATAGTCAAGGTTTTCTGGCTATATGCAAAGTGTTGTTGCTTGATAACTGGATCACATCATTAGGAGAATCATGTGACGGACTAGACCCAAACTATGAACATAGCATATTGATTGTGTCACTTTATTGCTATAGTTTTCTGCGTGTCAAGTATTTGTTCCTATGACCATCAGATCATATAACTCACTGGCAGCAGAGTAATGCCTTGTGTGTATCAAACGTCACAACATAACTGGGTGACTATAAAGGTTCTGTATAGGTATCTCCGAAGGTATCCTTTGAGTTAGTATGGATCAAAACTGGGATTTGTCACTCCGTGTGACGGAGAGGTATCTCGGGGCCCACTCGATAATACAACATCACACACAAGCCTTGCAACCAATGTGACTAAGTGTAAGTCATGGGATCTTGTATTATGGAACGAATAAAGAGACTTGCTGGTAACGAGATTGAAATAGGTATGCGGATACCGACGATCGAATCTCGGGCAAGTAACATACCGAAGGACAAAGGGAATGACATACGAGATTGCCTGAATCCTTGACGCTGAGGTTCAACCGATAAGTTATTCGGAGGATATGTAGGATCCAATATGGGCATCCAGGTCCCGCTATTGGATATTGACCGAGGAGTACCTCGGGGCATGTCTACATACTTCTCGAACCCGGAGGGTCTGCACACTTAAGGTTCGACGATGTTTTAGTATAGTTGAGTTATATGTGTTGTTAACGAATGTTGTTCGGAGTTCCAGATAAGATCATGGACGTTACGAGGGTTTCCGGAATGGTCCGAAGACGAAGGTTGATATATAGGAAGTTTTCGGGCATTACCGGGAATGTATCGGGAGTGACGAATGGGTTCTGGATGTTCACCGGGAGGGGCCAACCCACCCGGGGAAGCCCATAGGCCCTAGGGGTGGCGCACCAGCCCTTGGTGGGCTGGTGGGACAGCCCAAAAGGGCCCTATGCGCCAAGGATAGAAAATCAAAGAGAAAGAAAAAAAGGAGGTGGGAAGGAAGGGAAGGACTCCACCTTCCAATCCTAGTTGGACTAGGATTGGAGGTGGACTCCTCCACCTCCTAGCCGGCACACCATAGGGGGCCTTGGCCCTCAAGGCAAGCCTCCCCTCCCCTCCTCCTATATATAGTGGAGTTTTGGGGCTGATTTGAGACAACTTTTGCCACGGCAGACTGACCACAAACACCACGGTTTTTCCTCTAGATCGTATTTCTGCGGAGCTCGGGCGGAGCCCTACAGGAGTAGATCCTTCACCACCACCGGAGCGTCGCCACGCTGTCGGAGAACTAATCTACTTCTCCGTCTTGCTTGCTGGATCAAGAAGGCCGAGATCATCGTCGAGTTGTACGTGTAGTGAACGCGGAGGTGCCGTCCGTTCAGCAATAGATAGGAGCGGATCGTGGGATGGTTCGCGGGGCGGATCGAGGGACGTGAGGACGTTCCACTACATCAGCCATGTTTCTTAACGCTTCCTGTTATGCGATCTACAAGGATACGTAGATCTAAATCTCCTCTCATAGATGGACATCACCATGATAGGTCTTCGTGCGCATAGGAAAATTTTTGTTTCCCATGCGACGTTGCCCAACACGAACATGGGTACGGTGACGAATTGTTGGAGCCTCCTTCTGAAGAACCCAACCCTGCAAAAGACGATTGCGATCTAGCTGGTATCACGGAGAAACCCAATTGCAACAGGCGTCGTCTGTTCAGTTCTCAGGAGACGCCTCGAGCTGCTGCCTTCACCGAGACTCAAATAGCCGAGGTGTGAAATATTATCAGCCCCAACACACTCAAGAAGGTGGTCTTTGAGCGGAACTCGATCCCATTACAGCATAAGAAGCAGAGTGGATGGAAAAGAAAAAATAACAAGGGTGCGAGCCAGCCGGCACCAAGTACGATCCGTGCTCAGGACAGGCCAACAATATCTAAGGATATCTCGAGGAGGGTGCATGTGGTGGGTAGGTCGATGCTACCGACTAATCTGCTCAATGCTGCAACTGGTGCTATGCCGAGTATGCATGACGGTGTTCTTTACATGGAGAAGCGGCGTCTCTCCGATAATGATGTGGCATACCCGGTTTTCGTGGCCAAGGAGCCACAGGGCAAGGGCTTTGTCGATAGCACCATCGGACGTATGATCGTCCTGCGGTTTGATGAGATCTTCGCTATGTTTAACCTTTATCCGCTGCACTACACCATCATTCGGCTATTTTCACTCAGTATGGAGATGCGGATCATTAGAGACAAGACCCCAGACACCATGATAGTCGACCCCTTCTACATGCGTGCCAAGATCTTGGGCAGCGCTGGGGACCGGCAAGTCGTGAGTTCATACCTCGAAGGCGTCGTTCTGGCAAACGCAGATAAGGATAACTTCCTCGCGCCTTACTTTTCCGAGTAAGTCATCCCCTCACCGCCCCGTAACATATGATTTCTTAGATTTCGATCGTTCTTTTTTTTCAAACATTCCGTGTTTTGTGCAATGACACACATTGCACACTCGTCCTCTTAAGGCCGAAATATTCCATGGTCACGTATTTCGACTCGGACCGTCAGTCAAAGAAAGACTACACAAATATCAAGAAAGTTATTGATGATGCCCTCCCTGGCTAAGCCTAATCTGGAGGCACCTTCAGGAGGCAAATTTGTAGGTACGATAAGCACGTGTTCACCCATGTAATGACGTTCCCATGCGTCAAGCAGCCGCCTGGCAGTCAGAAAGATGCCTACTACGTCCTCCATCACATGCGGGCGATCGTACGGGACCGACATCACCGTATGCTACCAAATGATCTCAAAGAATGGGTCGCACACTTGTCAGCAATCCAGGACGAGGACATCATACAAGAAATATTTCGCATCTAGTCAGAGTTTGCGGAAATCATCTATCAAGATGTCCTTCCTAGATCGCGTCAGTTCTACCTCAACTGTCAACCGTCCAACAGTGAAATAGACACAACGCTACAAAGGCAGGCTGACAACGACCGCACATTCATGATCATCACGAAAGACGGTGGCTTCATCCACGCTCCGGTCCCTGAGTCGAGTAGAAAGTATTAATGCTATGTAGTTCTGAAATATCGATTAGCTCATGTTGTAATTAAACTTTAATGAACTTGTATGTCTCTTTAGTTTGGACAGTCGTTCAACTTATATGTAATCGATGCTATTTATTAGTAGGACCATGAATCATGCTATTAATGTTTTGCTTTTCTCTTCCGATCCTTTTGTTGCATACTTATATATTGCTTATATATTATCTATGAATTGCTACTAACGTTTTGTTTGTCTAGTGCATAGAGATGCCGTCGTATGTCGTGTACAAGGGTAAGGTTCCCGGAGTCTACGACGACTAGGAGGAGTGTTGGAGACAGGTTCACCGTTTTAGCGGTAACAGTTACAAAGGGTACACCACTAGGGCAGAGGCGGAAGCTAGATATGCGCTCTATCTAGCGGGAGAGAGGAGGTAGCGGAGGAGGAACCGGATGAAGATCAGTTTCATCGCGATGATGCTCATCGTGACCGCAACCCTCTTCTATGTGATGGTAGTTTAGATATCGACTTGTAATGTGAAGACAAACTTTCTACTCGCGGTCTCAAGACTTCTAATGTTCTAACTTTGTTCGGTATTTTGAATTCGGTGACTAATATGATGAATTCTATTCGAAGAGTAATCTTCTCTTGTATTTGATAAATCTTCTTTTTATAAGTTGTGTTGTTTATATTGTGTGCTGTAATGTATTTTGTAACCTGTGCAAATATCAGAAAAGCAAAAAAAAAATCCTAATATTCATAGTAGTGGCGCACCAAATTGCACTTTCGTGGCGCACATGAATAAACACACCAGTGGCGCATTATCTAAAAGTGTGCCATTAGTCTCTGGGATAGTAATGGTGCACCAGGTGGTGCGCCACTGTTATGTAGATTAACAGTGGCGCACCAGGCGTGCACCATTACTATTTATTAGTAGTGGCGTGATAATAGTGATGCACCTATAGTGCACCATTAATAGCCAAAATAGGTGCGCCACTAACAACCTTTTTTCTAGTAGTGTCCTGGAAGCTTTCTTCGCAGTCCGGCGTCCAATCGAACTTCTTGCCTTTCCTCAGTAGCTGGGTCATTGTTCGAGCGATGCGGGACAATCCCTCCATGAACTTGCGGTAGTGTCACGCGAGTCCGAGGAAGCTTCTCACTTCCTTCAAATCGATTGGCGATTCCCAGTTGGTTACCGTGGTAATCTTGGAGGGATCGACAGCCAATCCATATGTTGTCATGGTATGAGCCAAGAATCCAACTTCGTGCAGCCAGAATTTGCATTTGCTAAACTTGGCATAAAGCTGGTGCTCTCGAAGCTTTTCCAACACTAACCTCAAGTGTTGCTCATTCTCTTCTTCGGACTTGGAGAAGATTAATATGTCAGTGATGAACACAACGACAAAATTATCCAGGTATTACATGAAGACTTTGTTCATGAAGTACATGAAGTATGTTGGGGCATTGGTCAACCCAAATGACATGACGGTGCACTCGTATAGACCATACCGGGTCACGAATGCAGTCTTCGGTATGTCTTCGGGTCAGATCTTCAATTAGTTATATCCAGATCGCAGATCGATCTTAGAAAATATCTTGGCTCCATTTAGCTGGTCAAATAGATCTTCAATCTTGAGGAGTCGGTACTTGTTGTTGATCGTGACTTCACTAAGAGAACGGTAATCGACGCAGAGTCTTATAATCACATCCTTCTTAGACACAAACAAAACAGGTGATCCCCAAGGTGATGCACCAGGACGGATGAATCCCTTCCTGAGTTGCTCATCCAACTTCTTATTTAACTCTGCTAGCTCTTCGGATCCCATCCTATAAGGCTTCTTATAGATAGTCCTTGATCTGGGCATGAGCTCATTGATGAACTCGATGGCTCGGTCAAGAGGCATCCCTGGCAGCTCATCAGGAAAGACGTTCGGGTACTCACAGACTATTGGTATTTGGTCCAACTCTTCTCGCGATAGGCAATTTACCTGAGGGACTTGAGTGTATGTAGGCTCAGGGACATACTTGACTTTGACCCCTTGGTCGCTTGTCATGGTAATAGTCCTTTTGGCACAGCCAAAAGATGCTCTGGTGCTTGGCCAACCAATCCATTCCAAGGATCACTTCCAAGCCTTGCGATTTTATGACGATGAGATCTGTTGTGAAGCTTATCCCATTAATATTGATCCGGACTCCTCTACATCCTCGGTTGGTCCTCAGCACTGCTCCCGGGTATGTACTGCCATTTGCCCATTAAGTAGGGTAGGCTTCAAACCATATTTTTCCACAAACTTCTGAGTACCAAAAGAATGTGAAGCACCACAATCAAACAATCTGTTGTTGGGGTGGAGCTGACGAGGAACGTAGCCAGAATGTAATCTGGGTCTTCTTGTGCTTCTTCTGTGGAGATGTGATTAATACATTCCCTGTTGTGGTACTGCTGATTGCGGGGTGCTTGGTTTCTGCCTGGCACTCCTTGACCTTGTCCTTGATTTGGCGCATTGGGGCACGGTGCATCGGGCTTCTTGTTGGGGCGCTGCCTGGAGTAGTGCCCAGTCTGACCACATCAAAAGCAGGTAACCTACCCTGGGATGTTGGGCTTGACTCCACTGTTATAGGGCGGGTTGATTGCTGGTTTGGCGTTGACTTGCTGCTGGGGCTTGTAGTTTTGGCAAAACATTGGTGCCTTGTACTGTTGTTGCTGATAGTTGGGTCTTGCTGGGGTTGACTGCCATGGTCGTGGCTATGGGTTACTTGGTCCTCCACTACCCTCCATCTTGCACTTACGGGTATCATCCATTGCACAATGCTTATCCTCGAACATGAGGGCCTTGTTCACCAGACCGCAGAAGGTCCGACATTCATAGACAAACAACTGATACTGGAGCGACCGCTGTAGTCGTTCCATAAAGAGTTCAACCTCTGCGGCTTTAGTGTTGACGTCTTCCGGTGCATATGTTGACACGAGGTTAAACTTCTACAGATACTCCTTGATGGTTCCACTGCCTTGCCTCAAGGCTCAGAATTCCCGCTTCTTAATGGTCATCATTCGAGGGGGAATGTGAGCAGCGCTGAATCCTTCCTTCAATACTGCCCAAGTGATAGCTTGCCCTTCTCGCATGGTCTGGAACCCGTCCCACCAAGCATTGCTCGTGCCTCGGAGACAGTGAGAAGCATAATGGACTTTCTCGCAATCATCAGTGCACTTGACCAGCACGAGGAGGTCTTCGATGGTGCGTATCCAGTCATCGGCATCCAACGGTTCAGTTGTCTCCGTGAATATATGGGGCGTAGTCCGCATAAACTCAGACAGAGTATAGCAACTGTTGCCATTTCCGTTTTGTGGCGGATTGTTCACCAAGACTTGAGCCAACTGTTGGATGGCGTCATTGTTGGCTTAACGTTCCTCTCGGAGAGCTTGGAGGAACTGAGCCACTGTTAGGCTCTCCGGAGGAAGCGGTGGCGGAGGAATATCGCCTTGCTGCTGCTCGAGGTGATCTCCAGCTTGAGCGTTCCCACCGGTTCCCTGCTGGTGGCCAGAGGTGGCAGAGTTGGGGTTGTCGAAGGTTCTGGTGCGTGTTGAAATCACCATCCTGTTAGGGGAGAAGATACGTCAATATGTAGAATTGTTTGGGGAATCTTAAGGGGTGAAATTCTTAAATAACAGGGTTTTGGTATTGTGCTAGTGTGCGGGTTAAACAAAGGCTTTTGGGAAACCTAATGCATTGAATTAAAACAACTGATGTAGTCGCTTACGAGCTGCCTAAGGCAGAAATGTGGCTTGCATCATACATGATCACACAACACTCATGGTTCTCATGAACCGATACACGGACTCAACTACGCATGGGGAGACACCTAATTGCCTAAGATATTCCTCTAAGCGGCGGACTGCTCGGTCTCATATCCAGGCTCAACATGATCTTCGTCTTCATCCTCATTAGTACCTTCCTCCTTCAGAGGTGTGGGAGATGGGATCGGTCCATCATGGCGCCTCTTTGTTGGTGAAGCGGTGAGTAGCTCAATGTATTCTCCGCGGTCAGACGACGACTCTGAAAAGGAAGGCAATGGTTGACTCCCCTCCGAGTGCTCCTTCCTTCTTGACCTTGCGGGTCTTCAGCTTTTCCAAGTGAAGTAGGTCCTTGACTTCGTGTAGGTTTTTGAATAGGTTAAAACTTGTTTTAATTGTGATTTTGCAATTGTTCTAGCAGTGATTTCACCCTGTTTTAGACCTGTTAAATACAATACTGATTTGCGATTGAGAATTTCTTCTCTCACGAAACAATCTCACTGCGATTGAGATTAATTTTCTCTCGCAAATATTAATTCACTTTGTTGAATTATCTTGCAACTTGATATAAGATCATCTCACTTAATTTGAGGTCCATGCAATTCAAGTTTTTCACTTGAACATCAAGTTTGCAACATCATTACTATTCATTACAATAATAGTGTATATCTATTGAGTACTGAGATGCATTTCGGAATGTATGTATCTCCATGTTCGTTACATGTCGAGATTAATACATTTATTTGCAATTGAGATTTTCAATTTCTTACAAATATGGATGCAAAATTCAAAGTGAATTCTTCAAATTGATGTTTTGGAATCACAAGGTATTGGTGACATCTACCGCATCATTTGCAGATTATTCATCATTACTGTGAGGTCTACATCTTGTCAATTTTACACGATGATTACCTTCAAAGTGCTCTTTCAAATATTAATGTTAGATGTGACTACCTCAAAATATCATAAGGTAATATTGGCATCTAATGCAAATATCTTGCAGACTATCCGCTATTACTGGAAGGTCTACATCATGTCATTCTGACTGATGACTATCTTCAAAGTGTTTTTCTTAAATATAGCATAACATAAGGTAATAGAATTATGAACATCTACTGACAAAAGTCAGACTATGTTTGCTATTACTGCGAGATCTACACCATATTGGTGATTATCCTCAAAGTGTTATCCTATATAAATTGAGGTCTACACATATGGCTTTAAGGCATCAGCCGTACTAGAATTTGCTCTTTCTCGCATTAATTATTGTTGTTCACTAAAATATTTTACTCTCGTAGTTAATATTGTTCTTGCACACTTTGCTTGAATATATCATGGGAAACTACGAAAATGTTCGCATGCAAGTGTGATTACCTTCTATTACATTGGTTATATAATGGCAGTTGAGCCTACGTCACTATTTCTAATTGTAATGTCGTCCATCCATCAAGATGGATCCCATAATGTATGGCAATGATTGAGTATCATAACACTTTCGCAAGGACCACATCACATCATGGTTATACTTTCATAGTGGCTAACCAATGTTAAGCACATGCAATGTCTATGTTTTGGCCGTGACTCTAAAGTCACACTTTTCTCACAAATGAAGCCAAAAACATTAGCAACGATTATATCGCATACACTATATTGAAGGTTTACACCCCATCTTCACCAAGCATCACCTTGGCAGATTTTGCTCAACAAGATCATTTCATCCTTATATTTTATTTTACTCCAAGAAGTAAATTAAATAATGCATGATCATTTCATGTAACACATGGCTATTCTATTGATGCAGATATGCATTTTATATGTCACCATCTTCACTTGGTTCTCAAACTATGTACACAATGGATGAATATAGATTCACCTTGAATAATTCTCTCAAGAGAAACATGCTGCCCTGAGCACATCGCTAATGATCTCCCATTCGTTTCTCAAAGACATCAAGTCTATCGCAGCTCACATTTTTATCACTCAATCAACTTTAAGTTGAAATCTCATGATCAAATATTTTCATTTGAAGATCCGGTTGAAAAGCCCTCAATACACTTAACATCTTCTTATGATAGTCCTACCATTTTCATGATGAAGAAACATGGAATTTCATAAAATCATCAAATTCACCCAACGGGTGCTATTCCATTATTTTAAATTCTTGCTAGTATTGTGAATAATAATTAAGTCATTGGTCAAAAAATAGAACAATGATGTATTCAAAGTAAAGTGAAGGCTAAAATACAACCAAAGATGGAATTATTTCTTATTAGGGAATATATCGTTTTCCAACGATCAACGACAACTCTCAAGTTTGTCAAATGTGTGGTTATTTAAACATCATACCTATCATTACCAAACCCTCAAACATATGGTCAAGCCACACCACAAATTTATTAAAAAGGCAAATAAGTTCATTGGGGTATTTGAATTTGCAAACATATGACCAGAAACTATTCTGGTAAATGATGTTCTCAAATCTTCATCACAAGGAGAACCAAAAATATAGTGCAATAAAAGAATGATCAATTCGTTTGCGCCTATGATATGTGTGCATGATTCATTTTTCAGTAATATGGGAGACCTCATGTAATATCACGATTATTCTCAAAAAGTATTGTTTGCCTATAGTTGTACTACTACATGTAGTATAATGTCCAATATCCTATTTCTTGGACATTACATTTGATAATTTTTGAATGTATGACTCAATTCATACTTAGTTTTGTTGCGTACAAAATAATTTTCTAAATCTTACAAAATATTTGGCTATAAGCCTTACAATCCTGGTTTGGGGTTGATTAGAAAATTATGGACAATTCTATTGGTCACAACTTAACAACTTGCAAAATTTCCCACATCATCAGATTTTATGTGCACCACATGTGTGATAGGGGAAAATAATTTAAGGCGCTCTCACCTTACAATTTTAAATGAGCCACTTATTCTTCCTTGAACACATTCAGAAGATATGTGGATTACTCAACCATTATGTTGTATTATATAGATACTTCATGGTACTCATGGAAACATTTATAAAATGATTTCCAGTGTGTCTCTTGTCACACAAACCATGAATGATATACAACTTCAATGATGTACTCATGCAAGTTATCCTAAACAAGGGATAAATCCATTCGAATGGACAACTTCATTGAACTCATTTCACAAGCAATGTCTGACTATACATAATACTTTATGTGCATACCCAGAATGGTTTAGTTCAATATCTTATCAAAGATAATGAAATTAATAATATGACCAAACTTATAGAATCGTAATTTACCAGCCTATTGATGGACAACTACGGCCTTACACACCGTAAGTATGATCTAAATCATACCAATTGCATATCATCCTACTTTCCCCTTGTAGTAATTACGTGGAAATCAACAAAGTATTTCCTATCTGCGATAATTCAATTACATACCGATATCACCACTCCAGCATACATCAATGGGCTCTCATAGAAAAATAGGGATCTATGTGAGGAATAAAAATTTATCCGTCAATCAAAATTATTTAGAGCCCGTATGCTGATTGCATTGGCAATAAGGACATTTCTGGCATTAGGGGGAGATTAGTACCACAAAGAATGCCAAGAAATAAATTAGATATGTTATTGACATTCAGTCCTTATATCCACGTACTCAAAGAATCTAAACAAGAAGTTTAGAATCACATATTTGCAACTCATTGCAAATCTGCCACATACATTTAGTGATGACAAAGGTGTCACTCAATTTTATATTCCTGCAGTAAAGTGTCAGAAAGAGTGGAGGTACCTAATAAGCCACTCTTCTCCCGAAATGAGAGCAAGAGGGGGAGAAATCTGACCACACGAGATATAATCTCGCATATGCTTCCGCGGAAATAGAGGAAATCAAATCCTCAACCAGTAAATGTAATTCAACATCAAGTTGAAAGAACACCTCACTGGATGCTCATCATCCAAAGCCCGACATAAATGTGCACAAATGTTTTTGTGTCGGGGCATCGAAACACCTTGACTCCATTGTTGTAGGAAATCACAAGGAATTAAAAGGAATAAATACATTTCCACAAATTTCATTGATTCCTCCAGAATCATATAACATAAGTCTACATTTGTCGACATATATTTCTTCTGAAAATTGCTAAAACCTTTTGGGCCCTGAACCAAAATCCATGGTAGAGTGCCTCTTGCACTCATGTTGGTTCACATAAAAGGAAGCAAGTAATGAAGAATAGCCTCGCTCTACAAACGAGTGGTATTTACCACAGTAATACCTACTCCTCATAAGTGTCTTCCATATGGAATACTGAAAACTTCTCATTCATAGACAAAGTCAATCAGGTGGTGAGAAAGCAAGGCTTGTAGCAAAAGGGTTCACATAGAGACCCAACATCAAATTATGATGGAAGATACCCTCTTGGTATGAGTGGAATTAAGTTTCGATAATAAATATAATTGGTAGTACAAATAATATTATCCATGCAATTAATGGATGCAGTGACTACATACTCATATGGGTCACTCATTTCGGAAATTTATAACAAAGTCCCTCAAGGGCTTAGAATTCCGAATCCAAAATAAATCGCAACATATTTGTGTAAAATTTCAGAAGTCACTCTATGGCTTGAAATAGTCGGAAATCATATGGTACTACCGACTAAATGAGTTCCTTCTTCAAAGGATTACTCAAAGAATGATCATTTTTTATGTATTAATAAAGGAATCCCAAAATTTGTTTTCCTTACGTCACCTGTGTGTATATTTATGAGTTCGTCATCAATGTTTCTATAAGACCTAAACATACATAAAATCATCTCAAGACAAAAAATTTGGATTCAACCTAATTTAGCTTAAGTTTACAACTTCAGCATTCTCTCAAAGAATACATATCAGTCTACATATATCCAAAACATATATGAGAAGTTCAATTTGGATATATCATATCAACAGAAGACATGTATTGTCATACTACCTTTGATAAGGTACAAATCCATTCATACCTAAGGGTGATAATGAAGTGATACTAGGACCTGAAGTTCTATATCTCACTAATGCCAAAGCAGTCATATACTTGCAAACTACGTCAGGCCTGACATTACATTTGCTATCTTTATTCGGAGTGCAACCCCCAACAAAAGGTATATGGTTGATATAAGTACTATCATCTTATATCTGAAGATTACAGTAAATCTTGGATATTTTCATCAGGAAATAGAAGATATGACCATGCTATGATGTAATGATATTGGCTTTTTATTTGATCCCAATGACGCCATATCAATGACTGAATTTGCTGGAATAGCCTTCACATGAAAGTCATATAAATGGATTTTAATGGTTATTTCCAATTATCATTCTAACATAATTGCTTTATCTAAAAGCATTGCAAAATATGCATGATTTGGCAGAATTATTAACCACAGTCAAAATCGTGTGCTTGAGATTCATCAGAGTCACATAACTTGATTTATCAAGATACTTCCACTTGTGTTACTCAATACCTATAGGTTATATGAAGAGCAATATCATAAATCACATTGCTCAGAAATTACTTATCCTCATGGATTATAGAAAGTTGAGGAAATAATTTGCAAACAAAATATTGTGATCATCCAACAGATTATACACAATCTCATGTTCATGTCAATGGCATTGGCATGAAACATCCTCCATATTTGCAAAGTTCAGTGGGAGTAATCTCCCAAACTATAACCTATTAACAATCATGAGATAATATATTGTACTCTCTTTTCCTTGATGAGTGTTTTCCTAATGTTTCTCATAAAAGGATTTTAACGAGACAATATAAACACAAGTGTTTGTATATGTCATATCATTTTCTCCTTATATTTTCCCACTGGGTTTTAAAGGAGTTTTCAATGACATGTGAGATGCACTCTTTTCCTTTATGAGTTTTCTCTCAAAGTTTCTCATAATGGTTTTTAATGAGGCAATATGTTATCAAACATCATATGATATACTTTCTATTTTCCCTACTAGGGTTTTTAAGGAAGTACTCAAGACATATTAATTGTTCTCTAAACTCACCAATGATTTTTCTCCTTCTTCAAAGGTTTTTCTCATATGAGTTATCAAGAGACAATAATTATTATATGTTGCATCATTTTCTCCTTGTTATTTTTTCCATCGGGTTTAAAGGAGTTTTAGCAACATATCTACACTACTCTCCTCATATTTTCCCACAGGGTTTTTGGGGGAGACTCTCAAGATTATACAAAGGCTTTCACAAGATGAGGGTGATGAGCATTTTCCAATGCGCATACAAAGAAGAAGTCTTTATCAAGATGATATATATTGGTAGAGAAGCATTGATTAGGGGGAGTGTTAGGAATTAATTAGTTATGTTAATTAATGGGTTAATCCCTGCTTATGTCGGTTCCACTTTTGGCAACCGCTGCTTTGTAACCGCCTTTATACTTGGGTATATATACCCACAGATTCATCAATGAAAGCAATTGTTCTATCATTTGCTCTTTCTCTTTTAACAAAAAAGGTGGATGCGAGTGAGGTTGAGCGTGTGGATCACGTGTGGTACCGGCCGTACACGTGGCTTGTACGGGCTATTCGGCGAGTTGTTACACGAGTGACAAAAGACATTTGAGCACTCGAGCAGGGCTGGTTGGCATGCGATGCTGGGCTGCGCTACTAGGCCTGCTCTCCCTCCCCCCTTTGTTTTTTATTCAAATAAAACAGAAAAGAAAACAATAACCCAGGGAAATGAGTATAGATTTTTTTGAACAAATAATTTTAGTTTTGGATCTCTGAATATATGCATAATTTTTATAAAATGTCCTTGCAATTTTTAAAGAGAAAGATAATTCAAGTTTGAACTAAGTTCAAACATGAGTCAGTTTTGATCTGTCGAGAACATTGTCAAATGAGCTGAAATTTGGAGGAGGGTGTAAAGAAATAGTTTAGGAGTTTTTGAAAATTGATGAACATTAAATTGAGGGACGGAAGCACACATTGCAAAAATAACAAATAATTAGAGAAGGGGATGGATATGAAGTGTTGCAATGATTTGAAAACATGAGGCCCTCAAGATCACACTTGCTCAAATCACCTCGGAGGTGAAACACATCAACTCACAACCACATAGAACACAAACCATGATGCGAAAATGAAATGAATGCCAAGATGCAAAATGGATGACAACGGCAATATTCATCCACTATTGTAGGATCCTTCTAACATGGCACTACAATCAGAAACCCTTCGACGAAACTGAGTGTGATGCATGAATCGCAAATTGTATAGTTCAAACTCCATCTCCAATAACAAAAACTGTGTGCGATGGTGGCCCCATCAAATATGATTCAGAAAATACATACATGTGCCATTTGTGCCATACAGTTCTTCCATACAAACTATTTGCGATAAGCTAAAGTAACACAAACACTTAGAGAAATCAAGATGTGTGCGATAAAGGGCACACGGTTCACTATGATAAACTGTGTGCGATGATATAGCAGAACACAAACGATTCGAGATAACTAGATATGTGAGATATACAACAAACATGTGAGTAATCCGAATCGTGTGCGAACACCAGAAATAGCATAAATAATTGGTGCTAATAAATTGTGTGTTGTGGGGAAACGCTTGCTGGTATAAAACTGTCAGCGATTGATGAAATCATCATCGATGGGTTTCGTAGTTTAGTCCATGTGTATTGTGATTTGGTAAGTCTGTGCAACATCTATGTTGTTCCTTATAGAGTAACAACATATGTACTGCTGACGAAATCCACGCTCGCCGGAGACTCTTATGGTTCAGCCTCGACCAGCTCCTATTTGTTGGCCGCCTTGGCCTCCATCAGAAAAGTAGGGGATCCTCGACGGTGGCCGGAGGAGAAGGTGGAGAATTAATTGAGAACTTGGGAGCGAGGTTGGCTGTGGGTAGAGGTCAAAGGGCTCGATTCCCAGCAAGCGAGCCGCGCCTTTGTGGTGGACTGCTCGCACGTGTCACTATGAGCCTGCACGGAGGACTACTCGCACGCGTTGCTCTGAGCCTGCTTAGCGTACGGCTCACACGTCCCGTCTAATCAAAACTGTACCCACAACAGCTCCTAGCCAATAAAATAAGGTGGACACATGGCGGTACGTAAATGGATAGTGCAACGCCGACATTTTTTATTATTAATAATCACATTTGTGAACTCATCATTTCTTCCTCCTATGTCCCATGTTGTTACCTCGTTGCCGCCCGAGGAATCGAGTGCACACTTCGACACCGCACATGTGTTTATTTTGGCCACGTTCCCGTGAGCGACCGTGCAGGTTCCCACCCAAGTTTCCCCGTCGGTTGCCCAGCACAAGCTAAGGAGTATAAGAGTTGACGCGCAACACACGTGTATGCACACCTAGTGCACCCTAGCCCATGCATCTACCAAGCACGCCAACCCAACCAAGCGTCAACTCTGCCATCAACCTCCTTGACAATGAAAATGATCTGGTGTAGGTGCAATGCTCCATCGAGGCCAATGGTGTGCCCACCGACAAGTCGGACAATGTTTTGCTGTGCGCCACGACAAGGGTTGAGCAAACTCTTGGCGCAGGGCACAATAGCGCGCCGAGCAACATAGCCGCCTCACAACCGAGCGGCTGCAGCACGATGAACAAGAAGATCATCGGTGTTTCTCCGTAGAGCAAAACATGAGCGTCTGTATTGAGAGGGCAAGGCGCGCCACACAACAAGACCGATGGAGGGTCGTAGAGCGGGATGCGCGACGGGCGTTAGAGCAATAACGATTCCATACCTGCTTGCCTGCTATCCCACCCGACATGATGTTGCAGATGTGTCCACGACGCGTCCGTAGACTGATTTCTTGCCACGAATGGGTAGTGGTTGTCTGCATCGTACTTGCACCAGAGCCTGGCCGCACCATACTTGCACCGGACGCCGGTCGTGCCATTCGCATAGGTCGCGTCGTTCACCTTGTTCACGGCCCCTCGATGCCAATGGTCTAGTCGGTAGGCTCGAGGGCCTCCTTGGCCCAGATGTCTAGGGGGAGCAATAGAAGAAAATGGTCGTCGCATCCTCGAGATGGTAATCTACGACAATATTGCCAACTTGGAGCTCAAGATCGCGCTCTAGCTGTACCGCGAGCATGTCAACCGCATGGACTAATGCCTGACCAAGTTCAGGGAGAGCCACGAGCTTCTTTGGTTAGGGTGGTAGTCGTGGACGCATTTTATTTTCTTGAATCATTTTGTTGTCGATCCCAATGTCTGCACAATAAGAATAATATTGATTTGTTTCAACATGTGAATGATTTGTGTTCTATTGTTATGTTTCTATATGTGTAATAGCTAGAGCTAGAAAATGAATACGAAAACAGATAGATATGTGAAACTAGTAATATATCATCACATATACGTGATGATAGTACTTAACTAATACGTACAATGAATAAGAACTAAACTAACAAATTAATAACAACGCCTCCTTGAGCGGGGAGTTGTAAAGCAGCAACATCTTGATAGTAGCTTCCTGGTGCGCGGCGGCTTACCAACATGGAGGGAGTTTGCCGCCTCCTCCAACTCGTAGCGCTTGACGTTCCAATCAGCCTCTTGCTGGTGCAGGTTCGCGACCATGCATGCAATCTCACTGGGCACCCACCGGAGCTCTTTGGCGGTGGCACGCTCGAGCTTATGGGCACACACCCATGCAGCGATGAGACGGCTAGGGCCTTTGAATTTCATTGCATGGTGCTGGCCATCTTCATGCACCTCCTCCACTCGTCAACACGCCCGCCGCCAAAGCTCCAACTCCTCCTTTTCTTATGCGGCACTAAGGGCATTCCAGGCCGTGAGATTCCTGGCATGGTCCTCAACGCACTACTTCTTGAACACCACTTGCCTGGCTCTCTTAGCTAATGTAGCGACTTCCACAAAGCTAAACCGTACTGGCCCCAACACCAATCTAGAGTTGGGGGGTCTAGCGCGACCTCGTCTAGGGACATGAAGGGGTCCTTCGCGCCGCTGTACTGCAGCGTGTCCTCGTGAGGTGGCCCCTCCTCCTATGCTTGTGCACACACCGGCCGCACCATAGAAGAGTTCTGTGCAAGGGGTGGGGAGAGAGACGAGATAATGCAGGGGGATGAGGTCTCGATGGGCTGCATTTATAGGCGGTCGGAATCTTTATCATCGCCAGCGAAAAAAAGGAAGAGACTGCAACTGATGTGCCGCTCGCCGGAATTCAACAACCTCGATTGCACATGATTGCTTGGTCAACAGTCGTGTGTGAGTTAACGTCACCGACGATTCCTAATGTATGTCTGGGTCGAATTAATTGCCCGCGAAAATTGGTTTCCAAATTCAACATACAAAACACAGTGCCAATCATGAGGGACCCAGTTGTCTTGCCAAATACTTACATTTTTGATACAAAGCCATTTGTGTTACTAGTAACTTCCTATACTATGATAGTATTGCAAAATCTAAAAAATAAATACTTTTGCGTGAATCAAATATGAAGCAAAAAATGCCATGTCATCTTTGTACCATGTATTTCAGAACACTTTTTATTATCTCAAATTAAAAAACCTATATTATTCAATATGATTTTTGTGTTACGGAAGCAAATGTACTACTTTAACCACGACATCTTGGCCCCATGTGTGTAAATCATGTAGATTTTCAGGTTCTTTTGAGTCAGTAATTAAATTTCTCGAAATTAACTTAATGTATATAAAAGCCAATAGAACACCACATTTTTTCAAATTTTAGGATGCCGGTCGTATTCGTCTGTTATAACGATGAAAAAAACTAGCCTGATGAGGTAGCGATTTGCATTTCTCATCACACAAGGCCCCACGTTCCCTCCCGGATCCACGAGCCTTGGTGTGATGCTCTAGTTTGTGAGAGGCATGTGTCAAAGCTTATCTTGAACAAGCCGTTACTTCAACCACAACATATTGGCCCCATGTCGAGAAATCATGCCTATTTTCATGTAGTTCAGAGCATTTCTTGATTTTTTGTATTTTAAAACCTATATTCTCAGTGCTTGTGTCCAAACCGTTACTCAAGATGTTGGAAAATCTTTTAAATTTATTGCATGTTGCATATGCAGAAGCAAGTAGTACGTAAATATGATTTTCAAGCAATTTTTGCTTCATCTTGCATGTTCGCGTGTTTCTGTTGTGAACTATGGCTACTAAATTTCTCAAAACTAACTTTATGTATAAAGACGATAATAGAACGTCGAAATTTTTCAAATTTTAGGATGTCAGTCTTATTCGTGCATTGTAACAACAAAAGAATACCTAGGACGAATGAGGTAGCGATTGGCGGCTCATCAACACACAAGGCCCCATGTTCCCTTCCACAACCACAAGGCTTGGTGTGATGCTCCGGTTTGTGAGAGGCATATGTCCAAAATTATCTTGGACAAGCTATTACTTTGACCACGATATCTTGGCCACATGTCAGGAAATCATGCAGATTTCATGTACTTCGTACCATTTTTATTTTTTCAAATTTAAAAACCTAGATTCTCAATTATATGTCCATACCATTACACAAGATGTTTGGGAACTCATTCAAATTTATTGCACGTGGCGCACACACACAGACACACACTCACTCACACACACACACACACAGAAACACAAACACACACACACACATATATATATACGGAAGAAAGTAGGACATAAATATGATTTTCCAGCATTTTCGCTTCATCTTTCATGTTCATGTGTTTCAATTTTGAATTATGGTCGCTAAATTTCTAGAAACTACCTTAATGTATAAAATGCCAATTGAATCTCGAAAATTTTCAAATTTTAGGATGCCGGTCTTATTCGTGCATTGTGATGATGAAAGAAAAGCTAGGCTGAATGATGCAACACCTAGCAATTCATCATCACGCAAGGCCCCACGCTCCCTACTAGAAGCACGAGCCTTGGTGCGATGCTCCAGTTTGTGAGAGGCATGTGTCATAGCTTATCTTGGCCAAGTTGTTTCTTTGACCACCACATCTTGGCCACATGTCGGGAAATCATGGAGATTCTCATGTACTTCAGAGCTATTTTTTTAATTTAAAAACCTAAATTCTCAATGTCGTGTCCATTCGTTACGCAAGATGTTTGGAAATCATTCAAATTTTATTGCACGTGACATATATATACAAAAGCAAGTAGCACATAAATATTATTTTTCAAAAGTTTTTTGCTTCATCTTGCATGTTCGTGTGTTTCACTTTCGAATTATGGCCGTTCAATTTCTAGAAACTAAGTTATTGCATGTGGTATATATATACAGAAGCAAGTAGTACATAAATATTATTTTTTTCGAAGTTTTTTGCTTCATGTTCGTGTGTTTCACTTTTGAATTATGGCCGTTAAATTTCTAGAAACTAAGTTAATGTATAAAAATGCCAACTGAACCCCAAAAATGTCCAAATTTGAGGATGTCGGTTGTATTCGTTCATTTTAATGATGAAAGAAAAGCTAGGCCGAATGACCCAATGCCTACAGATTTGCCATCAACAAGGCTCAATGTTCCCTCTCAAAACCGCAAACCTTCGAGTGATGCTTCGGTTTGTGAGATGCATATGTCAAAGTTTATCTCGAACAAGCCATTAGTTTAACCATGACATCTTGACTCCATGCCGGGAAATCATGCAGATTTTCATGTACTTCACATGATATTTTTTAATTTTTTGAGTTTGAAAACCTAGATTCTCAATGCTTCTATCCAAGCTGTTACTCAAGATATTTTGAACTACTTCAAATTTATTGCCTCTGACAAATATACACAATCAAGTAGTGCATAAATATGATTTTTCCTATAGTTTCTACTTCATATTGCATGTTCATGTGTTTCAGTTTTGAATTATGGCCATTAAATTGAAAGAAACTAACTTAACGTATAAAAATGCCAATTCGACCCCGAATATTTCCAAGTTTTAGGATGCCATTCGTGAATTGTCACGGTATGGCTATTTTTCCTTACAATTAAAACAATATCCGTTACCGTTGTACCCCAAAATATTTTTACAATTCAATACAACAAGTGAACTAAATACACGCGGTTCTATATGGGAACCATTTTTGATGAAAATTCACGAATCTATTTATGGCTAACGAGGGAAGCTTCATCGGCTTCGTCTAGCTTGGATTCCATTCACCCTCGATCCCCACTCCCAAATAAACCATTTGTACAAAGAATGACGCCATGGGAATGCTTCGTAAGTGTGCGTACGACTGTCCCCCGACCCCGAGCGCTGGCACCTATGCCAAGAACACAGTCCCCCCAACCAAGAGTGTAGCTGCATCCTCCTTGAGCGCGAGTGCATACACCGACATGGCATGTGTGGCGGCCGAAAGTGCACCCGTGGTCGCGGAGACGACAGCTACACCTGATGCAACGGCGGTTGCAAACGCTAAGAGCGCTCGAGCAACGTATCGTGCCGTGAAGGTCGCCCTAGCCCGGGTCAAGGCCATCGAGGACAATATTGAGAACGCCCATGCCGAGATACCCCAGGCTTTGTCAGAATCCAGCATGCATCACACGTCCGAAGAGGCGGCTAATGTGGATGCCGACCATGCATGCGGTGGTGGAGGCCATGGAGCCCCCTCCCCACGACATCTCTGAGCGAGAGCTGGAGATGCGAGAGCTGTCCAAGAGCGGCGAGTACTTGGAGGAGTGACATGTGGCTCACGAGGAGGTCGAGAAGTGCCTATGCATCGAGGAATCGACGGTGGAGTACCAATGTGAGCTCTGGCAGCGCCACTACTACTAGTACTAAAGTGATGAGGGTGATGCCAATAGTGAGGTCATCGCCGTGGTCGAATTCAGTCTCGGGGACGCGGAGTCCAGAACTGGTGGAATGTTGCCCGGACAAGTTGTCGACATCTCATCGAATATCGGCGAGGCATAGGGAGCAGGCTCGTGGGTGTATTTGTTAAAAATAATGCACACTACTAATAGCCTTTGTTTAGAGAGACACTCTTTTGTTAGAAATATGGGTAGTTCGAGGAGCTTGAATATTTAGTGAACTTGCTCGGTTTAGTAACTCTTAGCTATATATGTGTCCGCTAATACATATACCTCAGCTACCAGTTCGTGTTAAATTATGCAGTGACGTGGATTTGTTGTGGGTACCCCGACCCATAAGTCGTGGTCAACCAATGCACATGTATAGTGATCCCTGAGATTAGTGCTCACTAAACACACAAAAGCTGAATAACAAGAATCTTTCCTCCATACATACCATCTTACACAAATTTATGACCATTATGGTCAAATCTTACATCATTGAAGGCCAAACACCAAACACAACTCACAGCAGAATCTTGAAAGATAGCGTGAACCCGTGCCATCTGCCTTAACCCTACACGCATTCTGACTGGGAAGCATCCTAATTCGCATGTCCATCACCAACATAATCCTCACCATATTCCTGCTCTTCACTACGTGGCAAATTAAATAACCAGTGGCAAGGCAATGAGTACTTTGAATGTAATCGCAAGCAACCCATGTTTAGAACAAGGCATAACAATGCATGATATAGCACTAAACACGTAAGTTCCGGAAAACTAACTTTGAGTGCAATGACATGTTCTACTATCTTGTATTGGTGTACATCATGAGGTTTTGAGTATCCATTTGAAAAGGTTACAAATATCAGTATAAGTAGAGTTTAGTAGAACTCTAGTTTAATAATCCCATCGAGTCCTCCGACTCAACTCATGTATATCCTCCCTCCCCCCCACACACCAAGTTTTGTAAACAATGGATGATGGGGTCATAGTCCTAGGGTAGTGTCATAGGCCTGTCATATAGGTCCTACCCAAGGACTACCCCTCACAAAGGACAAGGCCCTAGTTAGTCCTGACTGAATTAAGAGGTCCCCATCATCCAGTCGGTAACAGCTCCTCAACCATCCAGTCGGAGACTAGCATTCGGAGGATACCAAGCTAACCGACTGGCTACACTCGGTACATCGTAACCTCTCTGGAGGGAAACTGCCGTATGTTTCCGGGTGCATTTATTAGCATTTAGAGCATACGTTACCTGTAACATACGCATTCAATCCCCACTAGTCCACCCCTGTACCGGAACCGTTGTGGAGGGCAGCGCACTCTATATAAGCCGCCCTCCCCCACTGGTAGAGGGGTTAGCAAATCACTGTATTCCTTATTCCACTCGACAGCAAGCTCCGAGAGCACTGAGACGTAGGGCTGTTACCTCCACCGCAGAGGGGCCTGAACTCTCCCCGTAGCTAGGACTCTACCCATCTCATTCGTACCCTACACATCTACTGTCAGGCTTATACCCACGACAGTTGGCGCCCACCTTGGGGCAGGCGTCTAAGCGACTTCCCGCGAGTTTGCGACTACTTCCTTTCGTTATGTCGTCCGATGGAGATTCGAGCATGGGTTACCAGATCTTCTTCGGCGCTCTCTCCTTCATCGTCGACGATTCGGCGTGGCTTCGGGATGCGCCCCTCGACATTGAGGCGCTTCCCCGTCGCGGGGCTACGCACTTCCGTGCCGGCGCCCGCGGCATTCTTCTTCTCCAGCGGTCGGCTCCGGTGTCGACCTACACCGCCGTCACACGTCGCGTCAAGCGGTCCTGCCGTCCGCGGCTCCAGCGTTGGGTGCAACACGCCCAGGCGCGCCAGAACGCATCTTCGCAAGTGGCGGTTCTTGAGTCCGTTGTGGTTGCCCCATCGGCCCAGCACTCGGACTCGGTTCCGACTGAGTTTCCTTCCGAGTATGCTGGTCACGGGCCCGCAGCAGAAGTACACATGGCCAACTCCCATGAAGATCCCCGTCAGGCTGGCCGGAACGAGCATGAGATCGGCGAAGCGTCCGGCGCACGTCGTCCACCTCGCCGTTGTGCTAGTCGGCACACTCGGCGGAGCAACGTGGAGTTGTTCCGCAAACCCCTCCTCAACTTGGCTGCAGCTGCCAAGATAGCCGATTCCCTCCAGCCGACTGATTCAGAGGCTGGTAGAGGGATCGAGCAGATCCGAGCCCTGTTGCCCACGGCGCAGCAGCAGAATTCGGCGGTCTCCCAATCGCATAACCGGATCTATAACAGTTCCGTCCACGCGAATACGCATCGGTCGGTTCACAGCCCTGGTTCCCATCAGCGCCACAGGGGAGGCAGTCGTTCCATGATTCATGAAGATCGCCGCCGGTCACGCACCCCTCCGTGGGGTGGGCCATATGGGTCCCGACATCATGATGATCGGCGTTCAGTCGGCGACACTTACGACCCAAGACCCGGCGCAAGAGGACATATCACCCAGCGAAGAGTCGACAGAGGTCGAGCCCACCGCGATGGTCGCGATACCGACCGTCCGAGTGGAAGCAGGGCCACCGTGTCTGGTCCCGAGTGTTTCAGTCGAGCCATCCGTTCGGCTGACATCCCTCCAAACTTCCGATTGGCGACGGGAATTAGCAAGTTCACAGGAGAGTCCAAGCCAGAAACGTGGCTAGATGACTACCGAGTGGCGGTCCAGATCGGAGGAGGGGACGACCATGTCGCCATGAAGCACCTCCCTCTGATGCTCGACGGCTCGGCGCGAGCGTGGCTAAACCAGTTGGCCCCCTCAAGTATCTACAGTTGGGCAGATCTGGCCCGAGTGTTCATCAGGACCTTCGAAGTGACGTGCAAACGCCCTGCTGGCCTTGTGGAGCTCCAACACTGCGTCCAGAAGCAGAATGAGCCCCTGCGTGACTTCATCCAGCGCTGGACAACTCTCTATCACACGGTGGAGAACGTCACCGAGCATCAAGCAGTCTGCGCTTTCAAGGCAGGCGTGCGGTACAGGGATCTGTACCTGAAGTTCGGCCGAACAGGCGACATCTCCATGAGCAAGATGATGGAGATAGCAACACGCTACGCAAATGGCGAAGAAGAGGACCGCATCCGGAGCGGCAAGCACAAAACAGTCGCTGATGGCGATGGGGGCAACACTCGGAAGCAGAAGCAGAAAGCTCCGATCGCTCCGCAAGCGGAGGCTGCAGCCGTAACCAATGCCAAGTTCAAGGGTAAAGGGAAGGCTCTGTTCACCCCCAAGAAGAAGCAATTCAATAACCCCATCCTGGACCAGCCATGTCCGGTTCATACGAAGAGTGGGATGTCAGAAACCGCACCATGACTACATACTGCAATGCAGTGAGGAAGCTTGAGAAGAAGTTTGAAGGTCTAGAACTTCACCATTTTCCAAGGCTGAAGAACCAAGCAGCTGACGAGTTAGCGAAACTCGGATCCACTCGGAGACCAGTCCCGAGTGACGTCTGCCTCGAGCACCTCCACCTCCCCTCAATCAAAGAAGATCCTTGCACAGAGGAACCAGTACAACCCAAGAGCACAACAGATCCGACTGAAGTCGATGTACCTGCTGTGGTTGATCTGGTCATGGAGATTCTGGCTGTCATTCCCGATTGGACTGTGCCGATCATGGCATATATCTTGACGCAAGAACTTCCAGAAGACGAAGTACAAGCCAGGCAGATAGTCCGCAGGTCGAAGTCATTCACTGTCATTGATGGCCAATTGTACAAGGAAAGTATCTCAGGCGTTCTTCAACGATGCATCTCCCCAGAGGAGGGGCAGCTGATTCTGGAGGATATTCACTCGGGAACCTGCGGTCATCACGCTTCTTCGAGAGCAATCGTCGCCAAGGCATTCAGGGCTGGCTTCTTTTGTCTGGAGGCTAACGAGATGGCTAAGGATATGGTTGATCGATGTGAGGGCTACCAGTTCTACTCCAACAAGTCCCACCAGCCAACGTCTGCGTTAAAGACGATCCCTATGGTGTGGCCGTTTGCAGTGTGGGGATTAGATACAGTCGGCCCATTCAAGACAGGCCAAGGTGGATACACACATCTGTTGGTGGCAGTCGACAAGTTTACGAAATGGATCGAAGCGAAGCCCATCAAGAAGCTCGACGCTTCGACAGCCGTCAAGTTTGTCAGGGACATCATCTTCAGATTCGGTGTACCTCACAGCATAATTACGAACGACGGGACAAACTTTGACTCGGACAGATTCAAAGGTTTCTGTACAACCCAAGGCATCCGAGTGGATTTTGCTTCCGTAGCACATCCTCAGTCCAATGGACAAGCAGAGCGGGCAAACGGGCTTATTTTGCAAGAATTGAAGCCCCGACTCCTGCGAGAGATAGCACATGCCGCTGGCGCTTGGGTTACCGAGCTACCTTCAGTGCTTTGGGGACTTCCCAGAACCCCGAACAGATCTACAGGGCGATTACCGTTCTTCCTCGTTTATGGAGCAGAAGCGGTCCTTCCGAGTGGCTTGCTTCACAATGCGCCACGAGTCGAACTCTTCTCCGAAGCCGAAGCAGAACAAGCAAGGCAAGACGTAGTGGATCTTCTGGAAGAGGAGCGCGAGATGGCATTAACTCGCTCGACCATTTATCAACAAAATCTGCGGCGTTTTCATGCACGCCACGTCAGAAGTCGGACGTTCCAAGCAGGCGACCTGTTGCTCCGAGTGGATCAACAAAGACCACACAAGTTGGCTCCGGCCTGGGAACGACCCTTCATCATCTCCAAGGTGCTGAACAACGGGGCATACAGACTCTACAACATCGAGAGGGAGACACACGAGCCGCGCGCATAGAACCGAGATCTCCTGAAGCGCTTCTACACATGACCGTCGACTGAAGCGATGTAAAGAACAAGTATTGGCGAAATAATATAAAGGAGATTGAGTTTTTTGCAGGTTCAAAGTTCTTCCGCGGTCGCAGACTACGGTCTCAAAAAAAAAAGAAAAAAACTTAGCTGCGATCCAGAATCGCCTAAGTATTAACTTTCTCCGAGTGTGCACTTAACGTCACACTTGGGGGCTTAGCTGCGATCCAGCATCGCCTAAGTATTAACTTTCTCCGAGTGTGCACTTAACGTCACACTCGGGGGCTTAGCTGCGATCCAGCATCGCCTAAGTATTAACTTTCTCCGAGTGTGCGCTTAACGTCACACTCGGGGGCTTAGCTGCGATCCAGCATCGCCTAAGTATTAACTTTCTCCGAGTGTGCCCTTAACGTCACACCCGGGGGCTTAGCTGCGATCCAACATCGCCTAAGTATTAACTTTCTCCGAGTGTGCACTTAACGTCACACTAGGGGACTTAGCTGCGATCCAGCATCGCCTAAGTATTAACTTTTTCCGAGTGTGCACTTTACGTCACACTCGGGGGCTTAGCTGCGATCCAGCATCGCCTAAGTATTAAGTTTCTCCGAGTGTGCCCTTAACGTCACACTCGGGGGCTTAGCTGCGATCCAGCATTGCCTAAGTATTAACTTTCTTCGAGTGTGCACTTTACGTCACACTCAGGGGCTTAGCTGCGATCCAGCATCGCCTAAGTACTAATTATCTCCGAGTGTGCACTACACGTCACACTCGGAGGCTTAGCTGCGATCCAGCATCGCCTAAGTACTACCTATCTCCGAGTGTGCACTACACATCACAGTCGGGGGGCTTAGCTACGATCCCGAATCGCCTAAGTATTAACCTTCTCCGAGTGTGCGCTAAACGTCACACTCGGGAGCTTAGCTGCGATCAAGAATCGCCTAAGTATAAACCTTCTCCGAGTGTACACTTAACGTCACACTCGGAGACTTAGGGAATTCCACGGACCCTCAATGAGGCTCACGCAGATGTCAAAACAACTGACATGTTTGCCTTTGGCTTCAACAAGAAACGCCAAACAAAAACCCGAATCAAAATTGCAACAGAAAAGCAAAAATTCGATTCAAAGCTCTAGCAAAGATAGTTTACTCGGTGCAGATTAAGCTTACCCGCACCGATCTAAGAATGTGACGGCCAACAGCACTGGCCAAAGTTTCTTACAGATTAACACTCGGCATACCGAGGATAAAGTTTTTTCATGCGTCAGCTGGGTCGGAACCAGGACTGGAGGGCTCCACAAAGGTGTCCAAGTCGATTCCGTCGGCGATGCGGGTAGCACTCTCAAGGAACGTCTCCATGAAGTCTTCGAATCGAAGCTTCTTCGTGTTGGCGACCTTCGGTGTCTTCAACTTCTCCTCGCGCACCTCCTTGCATTGGACTCGGACCAGGGACAGAGCAACATCTGCACCGCAACGAGCTGCAGATTTCTTCCATGACTGCACTCGGTTGGGAATCTACTCCAGTCGGGCCATCAGGTTCTCCATCTCCTGCCGCGACTCATGCTCTGGCCAAAGTTCCTTCTCGATTCGGCCGACGACTTCTCTCAGTCGACCGATGAAAGGACCCACTTTGCCTACGTGGATATGTGCCCGGAGCAGATCCCGTTTGGCATCCTCGCCGAGTGGCACGTTGTCACAAATGGACCGCTCCACATCCGCCGCTTCAGATTCAGCATCAACGCAAAAGTCTGCAACAAAAGGGCAAGCGTATAATAAACGCCGAGTGTCACGCACACAGTACAAGCACTCGGCAAAACATAAGACTTACCAGCCAGACGCGTCATCATCTGCCCAGCCCAGTCGCTGACATACTTCTCCTGAGCGGTGCATCGCTTATTCAGGACGGCCATCTGATTCGTGAGAGCAGCCCTCTGTTTATTCATCTTTTCCACTTCCTCAGTCAACACCTTGTTCGCTTCACGCGCCTCCTCCAAGGACTTCTCTCGTCCATCCAGAGCATCCTTCATGCCGGCCATTGCGAGCATAGCCGCATCAAGCTCCCCAGCGACCTGGTTCTTCTCCGCTTTGAGAGCCTCATAGGCCGTCCCCATTTCACAAGTTTTCTACCACCAAGCACCAAGGAACAATCAGAAAGTTCAATAGTTAAAACTCTAAGTTCTTTAGACCATTGCCGACACAAGCAGTCGACAGCGGTCTCGGGGACTACACCTAGTGGGTTCCCTAAGAGTGACCCCACTGGCATGCAGCTCAAGCAGGTCTGCCCTATTGAGATGCATGTCATCACCAACGCCTACGAGGCCAATAATACCCCACCTGAGTACAAATTACTCTTGGGGACTCTTACAGTAAGTGCACTCCGAGTGCCACAACTACGCGCACTCGGGCATGTTATTTACAGACCTGACCAAAGCACAGACAATATGTATAAAGACAACTGCCGGTGCAAGCACTGGACAGAAGTCTCGGGGACCACACCCACTGGGTTCACTCAAAGTGAACCCATTGCGAACAACAGATGCTATCTAAAAACACCCACTGGGTTACAAGAGAAAAGTAAATACTTACTAGCCCACTTACTCGGATATCATCCCGCAGCTCCAGGCTCCGCTGGTACAAGGACGCGACGGAGTCGTAGGCCCTCTTGGCCTCCCAAGCCATCAGCTCCGCCTGTACCATGGATCCCTTGGCCGCTCCCAACTGCTCCTCCGGGTGACGCCGGATGTTGAATTCGGCATTCGACGAGCCTCGCATCGTTGAAAGCTCCTGAGGCATCCCGAGGTCCGCTCCAGTCGGCACCTCAACCACCGGCGCCTGTTCAGTCGGCGGCAGCACCTCAGTCGGCAGCACGTCGGCGGCGAGAGCGGCAGCGGGAGGAGCAGCCTCAAGAACAGGCTCCACGGCAGGGTCGGCTCTCCTCTGGTCCCCCTCGTCCGGGAAAATCGCCCCTGACAGGCCGAATGACACGATGTCTCAGAAAAAGAAAGAGGCAGAACCTATGGTAGAATAAAACACTCGGAGTCACTACAACGCACCTGGCTGGGACGAGACGACGTTGTCCGTGTCCATGGGGTCATCTTCTTGATGCGCCGGAGAGGTGGCAGAAGTAGGGACTCTGTCGAGTAAAATCCATTCGACCAATGAACAAGAATTCACTCGAATATCAGAAGGAATTAGAGGATCGATACACTTACGTGGAGGTGATGGGGACACCAACCCTAATCCGCGGCAGAGCCTTCCCAGGTTTGGACCCACTCGGTCTGGCTGCCTTGGAAGACTGACCCACAGGCTCAGCGGCAGCATCCCTGGCCCTTTTGGTGCTCCGAGCACTCGGGACCACCGGGGCAGTAGGCGGAGCACTCGAAGATGCTGGAGGGGCCGAGGGAACGATGGGCTCGTGTCGGCGCTTGGTCCGATGCTCTATTTGTGGAGGCGGAGAGTCCTGCTCTTCGTCTTCGTCCTCTTCCTCACTGGTCTCTTCCTCCGACTCTACGCTGTCGGAGACATATTCAGCGCTCTCCACGCTGCCCTCCTGGCTGCCTTCCTCCTCCTCAGCTGGGTTCCCGTTCGACACGGGGGAGAACCAGTTGGTCCACTCCTGCATAAAATTCAGTCGGCGGCATCAGACATCACACAGAGATATAGACAAACGACAAGAATTAAGCCAGTTCAGTACACTCGACAAGTGTCACTCACCTGATTCGGTGCAGGATGATCCGCGCTGTAAGGCTTCACTCGCCAAGATCCTTTGGGATTCTCGCAAGGGCCCATGATTTGGAGCACCCACGAGGTCACCCTCTCCTCAGTCACGCCCACCACGTTGGTCCGAGTGGAATCTTCGGGCCCCGTGTAATGCCACATGGTATGGTCGCGAGCCTGCAGAGGCTGGATCCGCCGACCAAGGAAGACCTCCAGCAAGTCTATGCCGGTGACCCCCCTCCTGACGACGTCCACGAGTGCCTCGACCAAGGGCTGAATGTCGATCTTCTCTGCCTTTGAGAGCGCGAGTTGCTTAGGCGGAGCGGGCCGATCTAAACTAAAAGGAGGCAGCCCAGTCGACGCATTCGGACAGGCGATATCCTGGCAGTAGAACCACGTCGACTGCCCGTTCCTGACCGACTCACTTAACTGAAGAGCAGGATAACTACTCCGACTCTTCTTCTGAAAACCTAAACCCCAATGGCTACGTCTTGTCATCCGACTGGCTACGTCGTTTGATGGTTTGGGATCTGGCGGAAAAGATGTGTTTGAACAAACCCCAATGGGGAGGGCAGCCGATGAAACACTTGCACAAAACTATAAAGGCAGAAAGATGGGCGACGGCATTCGGAGGAAAATGGTGAAGTTGGGCCCCGAAGTGATTCATGATGCCCTTGAAGAAAGGATGCGGGGGCAAAGAAAAACCTCGGTGGACGTGGCTGAGGAGCAGGACGCGCTCCCCCTCCCGAGGCGCTGGCTCGACCTCGTCCTCCGCCGGGAGCCTCCAGGACTTATGCACGATCATTCCGTGCTCCACCAGCTGCAGCAGATCCCCCTCCGTCACCGTGGAGGGGAGGAAGTCACCCTGAATCCACCCAGCCGGCAGCGGCCGCTGCCGCCGCTGAGCAGGCGTCGCCGCCTTGCTCTTCTTCTTCCTCGCCTCCATCTTGCTGGTCTGACCCTAGGTCATGGAGGCGACGGCGAACCCTCGGGAGGAAGGAGAAGGAAGGAGTGTAGGAGCGCTGGAGGTGGCGAGGAAGACGGAACAGACGAGAGCGAAAGATTCGGCGAGCGTAACGAAGAAGCCTCGCCGCCGAGATTTAAATAGGGTTCCGACTGAGTCGCTCGCGGGTGGCCCCGAAACCTTATCCACCCGAGCGGCCGCGGCGATATAAGTGGAGGAGTTGAAGGCGCGAGAATCGAGGCGTCAGACGCTACTCGAGCGCGCCAGCGTCATCCCCGCTGGACGCGCGGAAACCGAAATTTGAAGATCCCGGAAAATCCGCCGCTGTCAGTTGATCGGTCGCGTCAAAAGATGTCGCAGAAGCACTCGGCTTCCGACAGTCTGTTTCGCGAATACTTCCACTCGGATCATTGGTCAGAAAAGATAAAATGGATCGAGGCAAGCAACGCCCAAGCCAAATCTGTTCCAGTCGGATCCAAACTTCAAGCACCGCTTCGTCGTTTCAACCCTAATCCATTCGGGGACTAATGATGGGGTCATAGTCCTAGGGTAGGGTCATAGGCCTGTCATTTAGGTCCTACCCAAGGACTACCCCTCACAAAGGACAAGGCCCTAGTTAGTCCCGACTGAATTAAGAGGTCCCCATCATCTAGTCGGTAACAGGTCCTCAACCATCCAGTCGGAGACTAGCATTCGGAGGATACCAAGCTAACCGACTGGCTACACTCGGTACATCGTAACCTCTCTGGAGGGAAACTGCCGTACGTTTCCGGGTGCATTTATTAGCATTTAGAGCAGACGTTACCTGTAACGTATGCATTCAATCCCCACTACTCCACCCCTGTACCGGAACCGTTGTGGAGGGCAGCGCACTCTATATAAGCCGCCCTCCCCCACTGGTAGAGGGGTTAGCAAATCACTGTATTCCATATTCCACTCGACAGCAAGCTCCAAGAGCACTGAGACGTAGGGTTGTTACCTCCACCGCAGAGGGGCCTGAACTCATACAACCTCGCCGTAGCAAGGACTCTGCCCATCTCATTCGTACCCTACACATCTACTGTCAGGCTTATACCCACGACAATGGACATAGCCCAAGAGCCATCATAAAACTATCCTTGACAATTGACACGGCTATCTGAATACTCTTACACTTTGCAGAGGTTGCACACTTTATTGACAAGACTCGGGGAACTTCCATGTCAACCCACAACTCGCAGTATTCGAGATACCCGAGGAAAGCACCCGAACAATGCCTTTCCCTTCACGACACTAAAAAAAGAGTCCACTCATTAGTACCAAGCCCGCATGATGTACATGACAAGTACCATCCATGAGAGGACTAGCGGTGTGCCCGATGTTTGTGAAAACAATCCATTTGGAGATAATTTGAACTCTTTGGGGATTTTGCAAAGTAAGCATTAAAATGAGAGAAATGGCCAAAATGGTGGTAGAGCAGAAAACATGGAGAAATGTGCCAAGCACATCATTGGATAGAGCATGATTTTAGGAACACCTAAGATTTTGAATCATCAAATTTCGAGTTTGCAAGAATTTGTTATGAATTGTTTGCTTCACGGGAAAAATAAAAAGGTCAAAGAAATTTTACCAAAAAGGTCCAAAACGACGCATTGGGCGTGGGCCCAGAGGCTCAGCTGCGCATGCGCACGGGGCAGGCCAAAGGCATGCTCTGGGGAGTACGTCTCTCGCGCGTGAAGGTGGGGAGAGAGAAACCGCCTCAACTCAAACAGTGGGCCCGGCCAATCGATCGATTACACGCGGGCTATGCTTGACAAGCCTTTCTCCCACCTCCCACTCGAGTGGGTGAGGGATAGGGGATGCGTGTATGAGCGCTCGCCGGGGTCGTCCCGGCAACACACACCACCTATGGCGATGCTCTGACCACCGGAGTGATCGAGAGGGGGGCCCAGATCCATCTGTGGATCCTGTTTCCACCAGGGAGAACCAAGGTGAGTGGGGCCTTGGTCGCGGCGAAGGATGATGATGGGTGGCCATGGGAGCAGTGCTCTGACTACCGAGGGGAAGAAAAGGAGCGTGGGAGGATCTTGCGGCCAATGCAGGAAGTGTCCTGGTGAAGCTTAAAATAGAGCAGGGGCTCGTGGAAACTCATATTCGAGCAAGGCCGATGCCGTGCCATGGCGCCGATGTGGGAAGAAGCCGAGCTCTGTTTCTCAAATGGCTCGCCAAGGGGATCTCTGGGAGTCAGGGGAGCAGCATAGGGAGCAAGTGTGAGCTCGTGGAGGGATAGTAGTAGAGAGGTAATGAGATGTGGCTCGGGTCCGCCTTGGATGCTCTCGGGCGCGGGAAACACGAGTGTCAGAGCAGCGTTGGAGACATTCTAGCATTGCGGAGAGGCATGGAAAGCATAGAGGGATTCGTTGGCGCGATGGGGTGTCCTTCCAGAGCTGGACGAGAGCTACTAGACAAGGCCGATCGGCAAAGCACCGTTGTTGCAAGTCAATAACGTGATCACCAGGCCACAACGTGTCCAGAGCACTTTGTCGGGCAGCAAAAGTTGTCTAGCATGTGAGGCATGGGTGCTTGAATGTTCTGGTGGAATTTAAAAGGAAATGGAGCTGGCTGGGGTTGATTTTTTACCGTAGGTAAATTTGGAGTAGCAAACTTGGGGCTCATTTAAAGGGTTTTTACTCCAGGGCATTTGTGGCAAAATTATGTGTCGGTGGCTTAGGTATGGAAGGAGTACATGCGCACCACTTTTCATCTATTGGAGATAAGTGTACAAAGTACATGTAGTTCAAGGCTACATGTTGTACCAGAATCTAGGTTTAGATGAACTACTCATATTTTCCACATGAGCATGCCATATTTGGGTTTGGGTAGATGCATTAGTATGCAAGAGGTGATGTGGAAGAGTTTGGGGGCAATCACAATTATAGAATGGAAGGAGAGGGGAAAGAAAGGCATGCCAATGCTGTCCAAGCAACAAAATGGAAGGGTTTTACCCACCAATTATTGTTCCATGACCAAGAGAGAGTTATTGGAGGTTGAAGGTGGCTAGTACATCATGTGGTAAAAAGTTGGAGGCAATAGAAATCTTTTTGGGGCAACATTGCTTGTCGACAAGCTTATGGCAAAAGGTGCTTGTAGTTTTCCTCAGGCATCTAGGGGTATCCAATGACCTTAATATTTACGAGAATTAAATGTAAGGCCAATTGGTCTAGCTCAAAAATTTCCAGCTCATTTCAAGAAGGTACCTCGTGTAACTTTTGCAAACCCTAGAAATCACCAGAATCAGGTTTGCTTAGATCTAGTCATGCTAATATATTCTTCTTGATGCAACTCCTAGTGTGGTGGCATCATTTGGGGAATAGAGCATTACCACAAAGTTTGGTACCAAATGGAGAAACTTGACAACGCGAAGTTGTTCAAATTTGGTTATGGACAGAGAGGGTTTTGCGGCATTTTTGTAAACCAAATTTATGGGGATTGAGATAAAACTAGGCAAGACATTCAAATACGGCATATGTGTCATGCTGAAACTTTCCTAGATTTATTTGACTATATTTCTTACAGAAATATTTCAAATACTTGAAATATCCAGAAAGAGTTTTGGAGGGTTTTGTCCAATATTTTGAACATGACCATGTATAGAAACTCTCATCTATGGGAAATATTATGTCCATTGAGCTTCCCTAAATTTTCTCAAGTATTTTATAAACAATACAATAATTTTCCCCTATAAAAGACCATTTGTGGCCTAAAAATGCATTTAAATTAAATTCGAAAATAACTTTCAAAATAATAGTCTTGTGGTTTCAGAAAGTCTTATGGATAATAGGATCCAAATAAAACATTTGAGGCAAAATATTATGTAACATCCCAAATTTCCTATTTGGAATGTTTTATAATTGTAGATCTATGCATTTTATTTGAATGAATGTGAAAATACGAATTTCCCTTCGGTTTTGAATTTCAATATTATTTCGGCACAAGATTTCCATCACGAAATTCTTTCTGAACATATTCTTGCCACGCAAGAAGGAGAGGAGGTAACATGACACCCCAAAATAAATAAAAGTCAAAAGAAAATAGTGACGAAAAGTTTAAAGGCAAGATTTGGATTTTTATTGGATTTTCAAAAAAATATTTTTTGTGAAGTTTTTCTTTTATGAAAAATAAAATGCTCGCGTAGTGGGAAATATTTTTCTGAGCATTTTGGTATATAATACCTATTTATTTGTAAAAGGATTAAGTTCCTTTTCGGAGATTTCTTTCCTGTTTTTAATAAATAGGAAACTAACTTATAATAGGAATGCTATGTGGGCCACATTAGGAAACACATCTCGCCCATATCCCCACCTTCTTCCTCCTCACGACACTTTCCTTCTCTCGCCATGGCAGCACCTTCCAGGAAGCTTCCCTCCCGGATTTCGTGAGCTATACTTCCTCCCCGCGCCTCCCGCCACCCCTATAAGAAGCCCTACCTCTCCTCGGTCCGTTCCCCTAGAAAGAAACCCTCCTCCCTCCTCGACGCCACCACACCACTAGCCGCCGTTTCTTGCCAGGGAGCATCGACCAAGACCAAACTAGAGGCCTGGAGCCAGCCCCCCATCGCCAGGACACCCCACATCCACTGGAACCACGCCGCCACACCTGCCGCGCCTCCCACCGCCGCCTCCTCCCACCTCCTCACCCGTGCAGAGCCCACGCCACCCCTCGCCGTTCCTGCTTACCAGGAAGTTGATGAGCATACCAGGAGCCCCTCGACGCCAAGTGGAGCTCCGCCGCCCCTGGAACCAACCCCGCCGAGGTCCCCTCTGCCGGTTCCACCTCTCCTGCCACCATTTCCCTTGCTGGAGCACCCCCACCTTGCCGCCCCAACACCTGCCATCGCCGATCTCCCTGTAGTGCAGGTAAGCTCTTCTTTTTTCTCTTTTTTTCTTTCCACCATTAGATCCTTTATGAATAGTGTAGATTAGATTAACTTAACCCTTTGGTTTTAGTTAGAAAACCAGTTATTTCTGTTAGTAGATTATAAAAACCAAAAGGGTTTTTCTTATATTGCGGACACCCTCTAGATAAGCCTAAAACATGCACACCATCAGCCAATCAGGATCTGCCACATCATCCCTTTTTTGTGCGTTTTTAACTTCCTGAAACAGATTAGAACCTATTTTTAGATTGATTATAACTTTTAATCTATAACTCTAATTGAGGTGATTCGTTTTGCATTGGATCAAAAATTTTATGTAGTTTCTGTAGATATATAATTTGTCCATGGTTGAAATTATAAAATTTGAATTTAAACAGATTTGGTTTAAATCTTGTTTTGCTTATATCTGGAGTTTAAAAATAGATTTTTAATTGATTCCTTTTGCTACTGATCACTAGTGATCTTATTTATCAGTGGTTCAGTTTGATATTTTTTAAGATATTTTATCTCGGGGTTTCCAAAAAAAAAGATTCTGTTTTGGTTCTTGTAAGACAATATTCATCCCCTATGTCTAGCTACTTTTTGTTGGATGAATTATTTTGATTACTTGTCATTGTGATGCTTATTGTGTGAATTTATTTGTGTCGTTAGATGACCCGGAGTGCGAAGCTTGTTATCTAGAAGCGCTCGAGTTCGACAGTCGTTGATGCAAGGAAAGTCACGTTGATCATATTTCCTATGTTTTATATGCATTGTAGATCAAACTTTCTTCTCCTATTGCATGCTAAGTAGATACTCGAAAAATTGGTTCTTGATGTAGTATCACGTGGTAGGCACCCATCACCCTTGTTACTTGGCCCAGGACAATACATTTTATTTTGCTATGCTTAAGTAGACGGGGTTTTGGTTGAGAGTCTATCACGAGTGTTGTGAGAAAAATTTAATAATCAAGGCCGCATATGTCCAGACTTTTCGAGACCTCGTGATGTAATGCAACTCTGGGTGAAGGATGGTTCAGAAGGCCTCCCTGGGCTAAACCAACGGAAGACCCGTGATGCATGGAGAAGCGCCATGACATCTTGCGAAAAGCTTCACCCAGGCACGAAGAGATGGATGGATGCTTCAAGACCCTAGGCTTACCTACACAACCACAAGTCATTATGGGCTCTAGCTTGGTTGGACAACGCGGCGACTCTGGACGGGTGGTGCTACGAGATGTAGAAGAATGTTAGGATTGGATGGGCACCGACAGAGGCTCAGAGGAACCCGTTGAAAGACCATGTTTTGATCATCCGGGCCTCAAACACCCTGTAGTACGAGGGCATTCAACGGAGGCGATCAAATCTTGTGGGGAACGTGTGCAGAACTCTGCAGAGTACCCAAACCTAATTGATTAGCCATGTCCACGGTCATGGACAACTTGAGCCGAAGGAACTGAAACTATCTGGAATTCTAAACACAATTAATAATGATGTGGGTATTATTGACAACTTGGGTACGAGAATTGGTTGGTGGAACCATCTCGTTAGCAACCAACAATGTAGTAATATTTTTCTTTTAGCCCTCTCTTGTTGTAGGAGAAAACTTTGCTTTCCGCTAAAAACTTACAAGCCCCACCTGCCATATATGCATGTAGTATAGATGATACTTTTTCACCTCTCTCTTTTGTGACTTGCCGGCATATTCAATATGCTGACCTACATGGCTGCAACGTGTCATGTTGCAGAGTACTTTTCCGACCAGGAGTGAGGTCACGATCTACGCTCGGTGATATGCCCTGGAGTCAGATGGACTCCACTACTTTTGAAGCTCCCGCTTGTCTTTGTTTAGTTATCTTATGAGTTTGGCCTTCAACCTCTATATTGTAATCTTTATTGTAATAAAGTACTCGATATGAGATCCGAATAATAAAGCTGTGTGATTGAACTCTCGATATATACATTGATGTACTGTGTGTGTACTAGCATGATCTTGGGATGGTACAGAAACACCAGAGACTTGGCCGTTTCAGGTCGGGTCGCTACATATTATCCCTAATTTGAGGACTTGCAGTACAAACCTCAATTTAGGTTTTTGTTAAAACCTAATTCAAATAATAGCTTTTTGGGAAATACTAATTTATAAAAATAGTTTTAGGTCCTATACACATGGCATGGTCACTGGGGAAGGATTTGTATCAAGGAGGTGAGTCTTGAGTGTAGGAGGATTTTGTGAATTAGAACACAAACAAGCAAGCGAGCAAACAACAATCAAGTCAACCATCACAAGCTCACACAAAAGTTTATGTTAGCCCAAATTTTGAGGCTTTGTTAACTTAGTAATGTGAGGCAAAACAGAGGGTGTCACAGACCCAACCCCTTACAAGAATCTCGTCCCCGATATTCCTAGGCTATGCGTTCCGTGGTCATTCTTCTCTTATGTGGTTTTGAGGTAGTCTTCACCTTCCGTGGTCGTTCTTCTCTTATGTGGTTGCTCCATTGGACCTTCAAGTGCTTGATGACACAGCTTCGAGTGCTTCGCTTGGCTTCGGCTAAGGGTGAATGGGGTTCTTGCAGTATGCTAGGCTTTACTAAAGGTCAAGGGTTTACTGAAGGAGGTCCGGGCAAGGTTCCAGCTTGTTTGTGTGTTCCAAAGTCAGAATACATGGCAAAGTAGTGTGCTAGAATGTTGGTCCTGGGGATTGCCCATGTTAGTTAGTGACATCTAGATGTCTCGTACTAGACTAGAGGGGTCAAAGTCCTGGTGTAGCCTCTTATGGAAAGGGAAGTCGTTAACTTCCTTAAAATAGGGGATCTTCAATCGCAGGTGGTCTTCATTTGTGAGAGTGTTGAAGCATGTCAACGCAGGCTTCTCGTCGAGGTCTTCCTATTGGCTAAACTGACGATGTATGTTCTTCAATCATCCTTGGCCATTTGTATTTGTAGTCACGGACACACGTGTCCGACGTGTCTTCGAGTGTTTGGTATGCTTGCCTCTTCATTTCCATTTATGGGAAGGTTTGGGTTGAGTCTCATCCTTAAGACTAAGCCTATAGAATTGCTGTCAAAACGGGTTCAACCACCTAGGGAAGTTTTTTTGTGGCCGAGGGGGGTTCTAAATACGTTGACTACCCAAAAGTATAGATTAAACATCTATTCCCCAAGGTCCAAGGCTTGGCAACTGCGGTGAACTACCTTTGACAGGTAGTTTGCCATGATCCTGTGAGGATCACGTCCTTGGTTGGAAAAAAACGGGCTAGTAAGGAAGTCATGATAGTCGTCCCTCTTCATTCCTGGCATTTGAAGATAGTAGGGACATCATGCTCCTCGTACACCATCAAAGGTGTCGAGTGAGGGGTGTATCAACTTGTCGGTTCCTTCCTAGTGAGGAACTGATAGGTGTCCTCTTAAAACAAGGGCCTCTTTAATTTCTCTTCATGTCCAAGTGATTTATCATGCTTGAACTTCGGTGCTTCTTGACATAGTTCTAGCTGATTTAGTCGACAGAGGAGTGGTTGTTGACTTCTCTTGCCTCGTCGTCGTGGTTTCCCAACCATAGGGGTTCTTCATCTTACTTGGGTGACAATGTCTTATGCTGCAGGGAGGGTGCTTTGAGATGTCCAACTTCTTATAGGTAAAACCTTACACTTGAGAAGCATGGCAATCGATGCTTCCAGGCTTATCCAAATAGGACTAAGGTGTTCCTTTCTCTCATTGGGTAATTAAGCATGTCATCCATGAGGACTACAACATATTTCACCGACTATCACATAAACACATCGCTGCAGGATATGTGAGGGTAGCGAGCATTTGTCCTGGATGGTCACTTACCGAGGGGTTTGTGGTCCATCATAATTTAGTTCTTCATGTTCACCTACCTCATGGACATGATTGGTGATGGTCGAGGTGGAGTATTAGCCATAATCTAATGAATTAGAGCTAAAGCCTATGGTTATAATCCGACCATTTTATGGCTCGGTAAAGCTTCGGGATTTCAAGGAGCTTAGGATGTGAGTGAATGTCTATCATGTTATCCTTGAGCATAGTTCTTAGTGTTGGAATTATGCCCTAGAGGCAATAATAAATGTATAGTTATTATTATAATTCCTGTATCAAGATAATAGTTTATTATCCATGCTATAATTGTATTGAATGAAGACTCATTTACATGTGTGGATACATAGACAAAACACCGTCCCTAGCATGCCTCTAGTTGGCTAGCCAGTTGATCAATGATAGTCAGTGTCTTCTGATTATGAACAAGGTGTTGTTGCTTGATAACTGAATCACGTCATTGGGAGAATCACGTGATGGACTAGACCCAAACTAATAGACGTAGCATGTTGATCGTGTCATTTTGTTGCTACTGTTTTCTGCGTGTCAAGTATTTATTCCTATGACCATGAGATCATATAACTCACTGACACCGGAGGAATGCTTTGTGTGTATCAAACGTCGCAACGTAACTGGGTGACTATAAAGATGCTCTACAGGTATCTCCGAAGGTATTAGTTGAGTTAGTATGGATCAAGACTGGGATTTGTCACTCTGTGTGACGGAGAGGTATCTCGGGGCCCACTCGGTAATACAACATCACACACAAGCCTTGCAAGGAATGTAACTAAGTGTAAGTTGCGGGATCATGTATTACGGAACGAGTAAAGAGACTTGTTGGTAAACGAGGTTGAAATAGGTATATGGATACTGACGATCGAATCTCGGGCAAGTAACATACCGAAGGACAAAGGGAATGACATACGGGATTATACGAATCCTTGGCACTGAGGTTCAAACGATAAGATCTTTGTAGAATATGTAGGATCCAATATGGGCATCCAGGTCCCGCTGTTGGATATTGACCGAGGAGTCTCTCGGGTCATGTCTACATAGTTCTCGAACCCGCAGGGTCTGCACACTTAAGGTTCGACGTTGTTTTATGCGTATTTGAGTTATATGGTTGGTTACCGAATGTTGTTCGGAGTCCTGGATGAGATCACGGACGTCACGAGGGTTTCCAGAATAGTCCGGAAACGAAGATTGATATATAGGATGACCTCATTTGATTACCGGAAGGTTTTCTGAGTTACCGGGAATGTACCGGGAATGACGAATGGGTTCCGGGAGTTCACCGGAGGGGGGCAACCCACTCCGGGGAAGCCCATAGGCATTTGGGGGGGTCACACCAGCCCTTAGTGGGCTGGTGGGACAGCCCACCAATCCCCTATGCGCCAAGAGAGAAAAAATCAAAGGAAAGAAAAAAAAAGGAAGAAGTGGGAAGGGGGAAGGACTCCCTCCCACCAAACCAAGTAGGACTCGGTTTGGGGGGGGGGGAGAGTCCTCCCCCCTGGCTCGGCCGACCCCTTGGGGATCCCTTGGACCCCAAGGCAAGGTCCCCCTCCCTCCTCCTATATATATGGGGCTTTTAGGGCAGATTTGAGACGACTTTCTCACGGCTGCCCGACCACATACCTCCATGGTTTTTCCTCTAGATCGCGTTTCTGCGGAGCTCGGGCGGAGCCCTGCTGAGACGAGATCATCACCAACCTCCGGAGCGCCATCACGCTGCTGGAGAACTCTTCTACCTCTCCGTCTCTCTTGCTGGATCAAGATGGCCGAGATCATCGTCGAGCTGTACGTGTGCTGAACGCGGAGGTGCCGTCCGTTCGGTACTAGATCGTGGGACTGATCGCGGGATTGTTCGCGGGGCGGATCGAGGGACGTGAGGACGTTCCACTACATCAACCGCGTTCTCTAAACGCTTCTGCTGTACGATCTACAAGGGTACGTAGATCACTCATCCCCTCTCGTAGATGGACATCACCATGATAGGTCTTCGTGCGCGTAGGAAAATTTTTGTTTCCCATGCGACGTTCCCCAACAGTGGCATCATGAGCGAGGTTCATGCGTAGATGTCTTCTCGAGTAGAACACAAAGGGTTTTGTGGGCGGTGATGTGCGTTTTGCTGCCCTCCTTAGTCTTTTCTTGATTCCGCGGTATTGTTGGATTGAAGCGGCTTGGACCGACATTACTCGTACGCTTACGAGAGACTGGTTTCATCGTTACGAGTAACCCCCTTTGCTCAAAGATGACTGGCAAGTGACGGTTTCTCCAACTTTAGTTGAATCGGATTTGACCGAGGAGGTCCTTGGATGAGGTTAAATAGCAACTCATATATCTCCGTTGTGGTGTTTGCGTAAGTAAGATGCGATCCTACTAGATACCCTTGGTCACCACGTAAAACATGCAACAACAAAATTAGAGGACGTCTAACTTGTTTTGGCAGGGTATGATTGTGATGTGATATGGCCAACGATGTGATGTGATATATTGGATGTATGAGATGATCATGTTGTAATAGAAAT
This sequence comes from Hordeum vulgare subsp. vulgare, assembly GCF_904849725.1. Taxonomy (NCBI): domain Eukaryota; kingdom Viridiplantae; phylum Streptophyta; class Magnoliopsida; order Poales; family Poaceae; genus Hordeum; species Hordeum vulgare. The sequence goes on along the minus strand of NC_058524.1, from coordinate 343,747,346 downwards.
ATCGACTTGCATGTCGATGGTACGACAACCGGCAGGAGCCATAGGGTTGTCTTTATACTAACGTTTGTGCTTGCGGATGCGTTTACTATTTTGCTAGGATGTAGCTTTAGTAGTAATAGCATAAGTAGCACGACAACCCCGATGGCAACACGTTGATGGATGATCATGGTGTGGCGCCGGTGACAAGAAGATCGTGCCGGTGCTTTGGTGATGGAGATCAAGAAGCACGTGATTATGGCCATATCATGTCACTTATGAATTTCATGTGATGTTAATCCTTTTTTGCACCTTATTTTGCTTAGAACGACGGTAGCATTATGAGGTGATCTCTCACTAAAATTTAAAGACGAAATTGTGTTCTCCCCGACTGTGCACCGTTGCTACAGTTCGTCGTTTCGAGACACCACGTGATGATCGGGTGTGATAGACTCAACGTTCACATACAACGGGTGCAAAACAGTTGCGCACGCGGAACACTCGGGTTAAGCTTGACGAGCCTAGCATGTGCAGACATGGCCTCGGAACACATGAGACCGAAAGGTCGATCATGAATCATATAGTTGATATGATTAGCATAGGGATGCTTACGACTGAAACTATACTCAACTCACGTGATGATCGGACTTGGGATAGTGTAAGTGGATCATGAACCACTCAAATGACTAGAGAGATGTACTTTATGAGTGGGAGTTTAGCATATAATTTGATTAAGTTGAACTCTAATTATCTTGAGCATAGTCGAAGTCGACTTTGAATATATTTGTGTTGTAGATCATGGCTCACGCAAGTGTCATCCTGAATTTTAATACATTCCTAGAGAAAGCCAAGTTGAAAGATGATGGAAGCAACTTTGTAGACTGGGCTCGTAATCTTAAGCTAATCTTACAAGCTGGAAAGAAGGATTATGTCCTTAATGCTGCGCTAGGAGATGAACCACCCACTACGGCTGATCAGGATGTTAAGAACGCTTGGTTAGCACGTAAGGAGGACTACTCAATAGTTCAATGTGCAGTCTTGTATGGCTTAGAACCGGGACTTCAACGTCGCTTTGAGCGTCACGGAGCATTTGAGATGTTCCAGGAGTTGAAATTTATCTTTCAGAAGAACGCCCGGATCGAGAGGTATGAGACCTCCGATAAATTCTATGCTTGCAAGATGGAGGAAAACTCGTCTGTCAGTGAACATGTGCTCAAAATGTCTGGGTACTCAAACCGTCTAGCTGAACTGGGGATTGAACTCCCGCAAGAAGCTATCACTGACAGAATCCTTCAATCACTGCCGCCAAGCTATAAAGGCTTTGTGTTGAACTACAACATGCAAGGGATGAACAAGTCTCCCGGCGAGTTGTTTGCGATGCTGAAAGTCGCAGAGTCTGAACTCCGTAAAGAGCATCAAGTGTTGATGGTGAGCAAGACCACTAGTTTCAAGAGAAACGGCAAAGGCAAGAAGGGCAATTCGAAGAAGAGCGGCAAGCCTGTTGCCAATCCGCCGAAGAAACCCAAGGCTGGACCTAAGCCTGAAACAGAGTGCTTCTATTGCAAGGGTATGGGTCACTGGAAGCGCAATTGCCCAAGTATCTGGCAGATAAGAAGGCGGGCAAAGAAAAATCAGGTATATTTGATATACATGTTATTGATGTGTACTTAACCGGCTCTCGTAGTAGTGCCTGGGTATTCGATACCGGTTCTGTTGCTCACATTTGCAACTCGAAGCAGGAACTGCGGAATAGACGAAGGCTGGCGAAAGACGAAGTGACGATGCGCGTAGGAAACGGTTCCAAGGTTGATGAAATCGCCGTCGGCACAGTGTCACTTCAACTACCATCGGGATTAGTGATGAACTTATATAATTGTTATTTAGTGCCTGCGTTGAGCATGAACATTATATCTGGATCTTGTTTATTGCGAGACGGTTACTCTTTTAAGTCTGAGAATAATGGTTGTTCTATTTCTATGAGTAACATCTTTTATGGTCATGCACCGAATGTGAGAGGATTGTTCATATTGAATCTTGATAGAGATACGCATATACATAACATTGAGACCAAAAGAGTTAGAGTAAACAATGATAGCGCCATATTTTTGTGGCACTGCCGCTTGGGTCATATTGGTGTAAAGCGCATGAAGAAACTCCATGCTGATGGACTTTTGGAGTCACTTGACTTTGATTCACTTGACACGTGCGAACCATGCCTCATGGGCAAGATGACTAAGACTCCGTTCTCCGGAACAATGGAGCGTGCAAGTGACTTGTTGGAAATCATACATACCGATGTGTGTGGTCCAATGAGCGTGGAGGCACGCGGCGGATATCGTTATTTTCTCACCTTCACTGATGATTTAAGTAGATATGGTTATGTCTACTTGATGAAGCACAAGTCTGAAACATTTGAAAAGTTCAAGCAATTTCAGAGTGAAGTGGAAAATCATCATAACAAGAAGATCAAGTTCCTACGGTCTGATCGTGGGGGTGAATATCTGAGTTTCGAGTTTGGTACTCACTTAAGACAATGTGGAATTGTTTCGCAGTTAACACCGCCTGGAACACCACAGCGTAATGGTGTGTCCGAACGTCGTAATCGTACTTTGTTAGAAATGGTGCGATCTATGATGTCTCTTACTGATTTGCCGGTATCGTTTTGGGGTTATGCATTAGAAACAGCTGCATTCACTTTAAATAGGGCACCATCGAAATCCGTTGAGACGACACCATACGAACTGTGGTATGGCAAAAGGCCAAAGTTGTCGTTTCTTAAAGTTTGGGGATGTGATGCTTATGTCAAAAAGCTTCAGCCTGAAAAGCTGGAATCCAAAGCGGAAAAGTGCGTCTTCATAGGTTACCCAAAAGAGACAGTTGGGTACACCTTCTATCTCAAATCCGAGGGCAAAGTGTTTGTTGCTAAGAACGGAACTTTTCTCGAGAAGGAGTTTCTCTCGAGAGAATTGAGTGGGAGGAAGATAGAACTTGACGAGGTTGTCGAACCTCTCATCCCTCTGGATGGTGGCGCAGGGCAAGGGGAAACCTCTGTGATTGCGACGCCGGTTGAGGAGGAAGTTAATGATGATGATCATGAAACTCCAGTTCAAGTTTCTGTTGAACCACGCAGGTCGACGAGATCACGCGCTGCTCCAGAGTGGTACGGTAATCCCGTCTTATCAATCATGTTGTTAGACAACAATGAACCTGCAAATTATGAAGAAGCAATGGTGGGCCCAGATTCCAACAAATGGCTAGAAGCCATGAAATCCGAGATAGGATCCATGTATGAGAACAAAGTGTGGACTTTGGAGACACTGCCTGAGGGCCGCAAGGCTATTCAGAACAAATGGATCTTTAAGAAGAAGACGGACGCTGACAGTAATGTGACCGTTTATAAAGCTCGACTTGTGGCAAAGGGCTTTTCACAAGTTCCAGGAATTGACTACGATGAGACTTTCTCTCCCGTAGCGATGCTTAAGTCCGTCAGAATCATGTTAGCAATAGCTGCATTTTTCGATTATGAAATCTGGCAGATGGATGTCAAAACGGCGTTCCTTAACGGTTTCCTTAAGGAAGAGTTGTATATGATGCAACCCGAAGGTTTTGTCGATCCTAAAAATGCTGACAAGGTGTGCAAGCTCCAGCGATCCATTTATGGACTGGTGCAAGCATCTCGGAGTTGGAACAAACGCTTTGATGAGGTGATCAAAGCATTTGGGTTTATACAAGTGGTTGGAGAATCTTGTATTTACAAGAAAGTGAGTGGGAGCTATATTGCGTTTCTAATATTATATGTGGATGACATATTACTGATTGGAAACAACGTAGAGCTTTTGGAGAGCATAAAAGGTTACTTGAATAAAAGTTTCTCTATGAAGGACCTAGGAGAAGCTGCTTACATTCTAGGCATTCAGATCTATAGGGATAGATCAAAACGCCTGATAGGACTTTCACAAAGCACATACCTTGATAAAGTTTTGAAGAGGTTCAAAATGGAACAGTCCAAGAAAGGGTTCTTGCCAGTGTTACAAGGTACGAGATTGAGTAAGACTCAGTGCCGAGCAACTGATGAAGATAGAGAGCATATGCGCTCCGTCCCCTATGCTTCAGCCATAGGCTCTATCATGTATGCAATGCTATGCACTAGACCGGATGTTAGCCTGGCCATAAGTATGGCAGGTAGGTTCCAGAGTAATCCAGGAGAGGATCACTGGACGGCGGTCAAGAATATCCTGAAGTACCTGAAAAGGACTAAGGAGATGTTTCTCGTGTATGGAGGTGACGAAGAGCTCGCCGTAAAAGGTTACGTCGATGCAAGCTTTGACACAGATCCGGATGACTCTAAGTCGCAAACCGGATACGTATTTATTCTTAATGGGGGTGCAGTAAGCTGGTGCAGTTCCAAGCAAAGCGTCGTAGCAGATTCTACATGTGAAGCGGAGTACATGGCTGCCTCGGAGGCGGCTAAGGAGGATGTCTGGATGAAGCAGTTCATGACGGATCTTGGAGTGGTGCCAAGTGCACTGGATCCAATAACCTTGTTCTGTGACAACACTGGTGCCATTGCCTTAGCAAAGGAACCAAGGTTTCACAAGAAGACCAGACACATCAAACGATGCTTCAACCTCATCCGCGACTACGTCGAGGAGGAGGACGTACATATATGCAAAGTGCACACCGATCTGAATGTAGCAGACCCGCTGACTAAACCTCTTCCACGGCCAAAACATGATCGACACCAGAACTGTATGGGTGTTAGATTTATTACAATGTAATTCACATGGTGATGTGAGGGCTAGATTATTGACTCTAGTGCAAGTGGGAGACTGTTGGAATTATGCCCTAGAGGCAATAATAAATGTATAGTTATTATTATAATTCCTGTATCAAGATAATAGTTTATTATCCATGCTATAATTGTATTGAATGAAGACTCATTTACAGGTGTGGATACATAGACAAAACACCGTCCCTAGCATGCCTCTAGTTGGCTAGCCAGTTGATCAATGATAGTCAGTGTCTTCTGATTATGAACAAGGTGTTATTGCTTGATAACTGAATCACGTCATTGGGAGAATCACGTGATGGACTAGACCCAAACTAATAGACGTAGCATGTTGATCGTGTCATTTTGTTGCTACTGTTTTCTGCGTGTCAAGTATTTATTCCTATGACCATGAGATCATATAACTCACTGACACCGGAGGAATGCTTTGTGTGTATCAAACGTCGCAACGTAACTGGGTGACTATAAAGATGCTCTACAGGTATCTCCGAAGGTATTAGTTGAGTTAGTATGGATCAAGACTGGGATTTGTCACTCCGTGTGACGGAGAGGTATCTCGGGGCCCACTCGGTAATACAACATCACACACAAGCCTTGCAAGCAATGTAACTTAGTGTAAGTTGCGGGATCTTGTATTACGGAACGAGTAAAGAGACTTGTCGGTAAACGAGGTTGAAATAGGTATACGGATACTGACGATCGAATCTCGGGCAAGTAACATACCGAAGGACAAAGGGAATGACATACGGGATTATACGAATCCTTGGCACTGAGGTTCAAACGATAAGATCTTCGTAGAATATGTAGGATCCAATATGGGCATCCAGGTCCCGCTGTTGGATATTGACCGAGGAGTCTCTCGGGTCATGTCTACATAGTTCTCGAACCCGCAGGGTCTGCACACTTAAGGTTCGACGTTGTTTTATGCGTATTTGAGTTATATGGTTGGTTACCGAATGTTGTTCGGAGTCCCGGATGAGATCACGGACGTCACGAGGGTTTCCGGAATAGTCCGGAAACGAAGATTGATATATAGGATGACCTCATTTGATTACCGGAAGGTTTTCGGAGTTACCGGGAATGTACCGGGAATGACGAATGGGTTCCGGGAGTTCACCGGAGGGGGGCAACCCACTCCGGGGAAGCCCATAGGCATTTGGGGGGGTCACACCAGCCCTTAGTGGGCTGGTGGGACAGCCCACCAATCCCCTATGCGCCAAGAGAGAAAAAATCAAAGGAAAGAAAAAAAAAGGAAGAAGTGGGAAGGGGGAAGGACTCCCTCCCACCAAACCAAGTAGGACTCGGTTTGGGGGGGGAGAGTCCTCCCCCCTGGCTCGGCCGACCCCTTGGGGATCCCTTGGACCCCAAGGCAAGGTCCCCCTCCCTCCTCCTATATATATGGGGCTTTTAGGGCAGATTTGAGACGACTTTCTCACGGCTGCCCGACCACCTACCTCCATGGTTTTTCCTCTAGATCGCGTTTCTGCGGAGCTCGGGCGGAGCCCTGCTGAGACGAGATCATCACCAACCTCCGGAGCGCCGTCACGCTGCTGGAGAACTCTTCTACCTCTCCGTCTCTCTTGCTGGATCAAGAAGGCCGAGATCATCGTCGAGCTGTACGTGTGTTGAACGCGGAGGTGCCGTCCGTTCGGTACTAGATCGTGGGACTGATCGCGGGATTGTTCGCGGGGCGGATCGAGGGACGTGAGGACGTTCCACTACATCAACCGCGTTCTCTAAACGCTTCTGCTGTACGATCTACAAGGGTACGTAGATCACTCATCCCCTCTCGTAGATGGACATCACCATGATAGGTCTTCGTGCGCGTAGAAATTTTTTTGTTTCCCATGCGACGTTCCCCAACACTTAGATGCCAATAGTCGTACCTTTTTTTACCAAACTAAACCATCCTATATCATCGAATGTATTATCTCATATAAGTTAACTCCAACATCATTCATGATATTCATATGTCCATGGTTTGAGAGAAGGACTAATCCAAATCCACATATTTCGTCAATAAGTATTTTATACGTATCCCTATATAAGAATCCTCCGGTGGAGCATACAAGCTTTTAAGCTTGAATAAAACACTACGAATCCAAGTGCTCAGCTAACCTATCCAAGGTCTAAGGTACCGGACTTCTATGCTAAGGAAATAGTATTAAACCAATCCAAGATCTTGTTTCCTTGCTACGGATCATATCAGGTGGTCCTTAAATGCCATCAATCATTACATGATCCACTACTCCTATAAACCCAATAATGATAGTGTCCCTCATAATGTTCTAGAAATCCTATAATCCCTAAATCCTTGAAAGGACTATCTCATCGTAGTATATCCTCTGATTCCCATCATGATGATCTAGTAAACTCCAATGTTAGGTGCATATAGATTCTCGAATCAAATCGGACAACAATTCAGTGTTCTTAGTTTACCTTCCATCAAGAAACATGGCATCAAGATCGAGATTATTGAACTAAGTCTAAATTACTCTAAACCATGTAGACTTACTCAACATCTATACTCCGCTAGGATCACCTATTTAATCCAAATCTCATATCCTATGAGAATTCCTACTTGTTCCTCCAAGTCATTACTGTAACATCATCAGCCCACGACTATTACTTGACAAAGTCAAATTATTATACCACCAAGAATCTCAGTCTAATCATAATGTTGCTGGTAAAACCAATCCACTCAAGGATATCATAAGTTATGCTATTCCACCAAGGAGTCTCAACTACTTCCTCAAGATATCTAGTATAGCCTCATAAATCATTTGTCTACTGATCACGTATCCTCAAAACGATCTTTCCTCAGGCATCTCCAGTCCAAGTGCCAACGTAAGAATGTAATGTGTGTGCTCACTATGATCACTAGTTCGATAATGAACCCAATGCTAAACTAGGTTATTGAAGCTTAACTAGATTTATTACAAATCCACAGGTTAGGTATATGGTTAAGGGTTCGAGCGGGGGCTATCTGGTGCCGTCTAGGTTAACCTAGGAAAGGTTTCCAATCTCAAGGACTAAGCATAACTCTTATGGGGTTGCACTTGGTTGAGTAGGTTCTTGCAAAATTCTTCAGTGCTACTTGTTGGCCGAGGAAGAATCCTTTGCGCATCTTTCCTGGCTGGTCTTTAGTTGAAGAGGGAGGTGAGAGGGAAAGGTAGCATAGAGGGTATGCCAAAAAAGGGGGTGGCATAGTGCAAGTGCAATCAAACGAGTGCCGAAAGGCCAAACACAACATTAAGATAAGGTAGGCGATATGGCCACATAGTTGTTGCCTTGAGAAAAGTGTGACTTATTACAAAACACCATTGAATAAAAATAGGCAACACACAACATGGTTCTATTTGAACCATCTCACAAACTCGACTTCACATAGGGGATACACGACTCATCCTACCCTAAGGGTTCTCGGACTCAGTAGTCATGCTTGCTTCGTGTCTCGGAAGAAAATACTTTCAGTCTTCTCGGTCTTCTTGAGGTGTTTCTATGTCCCTTGTTGTTCTTCATTGAAACAATCTAGTTCAATCCAGAAGAATCTTTGACAACTTCTTATCTCGTGAGCTGACAACGAAGGTGGTTCCTCATGGCTGCCTTTGACATGGTCTTCTGTTGTCTACTGAATTGCCTTTTGTCTTCTAAGGCATCAAAGGTTCTAGGTAGGAAATATTTTATGCAACAACATTGATGAGGCATGGTAGAGGTACATCATGTTTATTATGTTGAGGATAACATATACACCAAGAGTGGGGATGAAGAGAACTATTTTCTTGCTCACTATGGTGAGCGAGACGAATTGACGAGGTTGTGATCCACCGGTTGTTGTCAACTCAACAATGACAAGGATATGACCGCTCTGTTAGCGACGCAAGTCATGATCTTGCATGTCTTATGGCCTCATCATTATAGGCCAGGGTTGCATCATCCTCGGGTAGTGTCTAGGGTGTCACCATCTTCTGAGTTTTGACGTCTGCGACTTCTTGAGCTTGCGTTGGTTTTTCCCTTGAAGAGGAAAGGTTGATGCAGCAAATTAGAGATAAGTATTTCCCTCAGTTTGAGAACCAAGGTATCAATCCAGTAGGAGTATCAAGATGAGGCACAAAGGCACCTGCGCAAAGACAAACAAACTTGCACCCAACGCGATAAAGGGGTTGTCAATCCCTTTACGATTACTTGCAAAGTGAGATCTGATAGTGATAATAGGTAAATATAAATAAATAAATAATAGTGCAGCAAGGTATTTTTGGTATTTTTGTATGAAGACCTGAATATATAATGTGTGAAACAGACCCCGGGGCCATAGTGTTCACTAGAGGCTTCTCTCATGATAGCAAGTATTATGGTGGGTGAACGAATTACTGTCGAGCAATTGATAGAATCGCGCAAAGTCATGACGATATCTAAGGCAATGATCATACTGTCACGCCCAAGATGCGACCCTATCCTCAATTTGGCACGGGGGCCTAGTGAGGGATAGAAGCGCATCTCGTCGTGTCGCAAGAATGGATATCGTTACAAGTACATGTACTAGAAAGAAGAGATATATAATAGAATTGGCTTACACTCGCCACAAGCTACATCAGAGTCACATTAGTACATTACATATTCATCAAGAGTAAGAGCAGGGTCCGACTACGGACGAAAACAAACGAGAAAAGAAGAACGACGTCCATCCTTGCTATCCCAGGCTGCCGGTCTGGAACCCATACTAGATCGATGAAGAAGAAGAAGAAGCAACTCCAAATGAACAACCAATGCGCTCGCGTCAAGTAATCTTTACCTCTACCTGCAACTGGTGTTGTAGTAATCTGTGAGCTACAGGGGACTCAGCAACCTCATTTCCAAAGGTATCAAGACTAGCAAAGCTTATTAGGTGAGGTATGGTTAAGTGGTGAGGTTGTAGCAACGGCTAAGCATATATTTGGTGGCTAAATTACGAGTACAAGAAATAAGAGGGGGAAGATCTACGCATCACGGACGTGTGTACTGATGATCAAACGAATGAACCTGAACACCTACCTACGTCAGACATAACCCCACCATGTCCTCGATCGGAGAAGGAACTCACGAAAGAGACAGTCACGGTTACGCACACAGTTGGCATATTTTAATTAACTAACTTCAAGTTATCTAGAACCAGTGTTAAACAAAGTTTCCACGTTGCCACAAAACCGCGGGCACGGCTTTCCAAAAAGATTTAACCCTGCAGGCGTGCTCCAACTAGTCCATCACAAATTACCATAAGCCGCATAGAAATCTTCAATCACGAAGCTCGCGATCTCGTCGGATTCCCTAGTGGAAAACCTCAACTCTGAGATTACCCAAAGCATCACCGGAATCCCGATGCACAAGATATTTCGTCAAACGTAAAACTAATCCAGCAAGGCCGCCCGACGTGTCGACGAACCCGATAGGAGCCGCGTATCTCGTTCTCAGGACACGACGGATGGAACAGCCTATAGGTACCAAACCTCGAGTTGCCCCGTGGTGGCCCCGCAGTCTGTCCATTTTGGACCAACACTCATGAGGAGCACTAGCCCGGGGGTTGATTAAATTTCCTCCGGTTAATTATTCCCTATGCAGTTCATTAGTTATTAGGCAAATGTAGTACCAAAGTTGGGCCTTGCGAGACTAGCTTTAATCTAAAATGAATTATCAAGGGGGTCCCCATAACAACCCCGATCGTGTTAGGAGCGCTCGTTTATGGAACATAACACCGGTAGCCAAAAACTAAGGGGGCAAAGGTGGAACAAAACACCAGGCTAGAAAGGCCGAGCCTTCCACCTTTTACCAAGTATATAGGCGCATTAAATTAAATAGCATTTAAATATGGTGGTAAGACAAGGAACCCATGTTATCACATGGAAGCATCTACACCTGCAACTAGCAACGCTAACAACAGGGTTAAGCAAGCAGTAACATAGCCAAACAGTGGTTGCTAGGTTGAACAGGTTGAAGGTTTCATGGCATTGTTGAGAGGCTGAGATATAACATGTGGTAGGCAACGAGACATAATCGATAGCATCGAAATACTAGCATGGCAATGATAGTAATGGTATCTGAGGAAATGGTCATCTTGCCTGAGATCCTGCTTGGAAGAAGAACAACTCCGTGAAGTCGGCAAACCAACGTAGTCGAACGGGTCCTCACATTCCGACACGCTTGCGGAACTCTATCGAGACGGAGCAAACCGGAAACAAACATCAACTCAAATATTCACCACACAACGCACAACATGATGCACAACCTACTATGATGCATGATCAGTTCATAATGCAAGGGATGGCATGGCAATTCACCTCATGCAAACTCTACACATTAAGTGAAGCTCGATATGCAACGGGTTACATATCGGCGAAACTCCACGATTGATTATTTAGTTCACTCCCGATTATTTACATGGCAATATTAAATTGTAGTTAACATGGCAAGGGTGAAGCAACGTTCCTACATGGCACCCTAGACGGTTAACACACGAAATACAGAACGGAGCTACGACACAAGAAACATCCAACACAATATCATGCCATGAATGCATCATGCATGCAAGTTCATAACACAGGCAATAAGAGAAATAAAAATGTGTCGCCACGGCGAGCGAGAGGGAACCGTGGTGGCAAGACGGAAACGATGCAACGACAACGTTCCTATCCCGATAACTCGTCGAGATATCGTGCCAACGAATAGGGAGCGTGTGCGGCAACACTAAATAAGGAATGGGGTGATCCCGGTTACCGGGTTCCCATGTGTTGAGGCACAACAAAAGAGGTACACGTGCAATGGGCAACATACGGTGCAACATACATACATCTCATACATCATATGCACATGGTCACGACACGTCTCATCGGTATACCTTCGACGCATGCATATCGGAGGGGTTCGGTTCGATGAAGGAGAACAACGATCGTCGTGGAAGTCGAGGTACTCGGTCTCGTCGAGGGTAGTCGTTCGCTCGGCGTCGTGGTTCACGGGTCTTCGGCGTCGGTTCACGGTCTTCACATCGGTAGTCGAACACGTTCCGGGGGTTGTCGAAGATGTAATTGCACTCGGCAAATTTGTCGATGATCCACGGCAGGCGGGATGGTGCTTGCGGCGATGGCAAACGGTAGCACAAGCTAGCAACATCTACTAGCATGCAAGCTACGGCAACTAGCTAGCTAGGAGGCATGCACACTACAGCAGCAGCTAACAGCTAAACGCAGCACAAGCTAGCATCAGCTAGCAACTAGCATCTACCGAGCCTACTACCGCAGCAGCCGGCAACAAGCAAGCTAGCATCGGCTAAGCAGCCACAACCAGTAGTAGGCAAGAGCAAACGGCGGCAGGCATAGCAAGCAAGCACTAAGCTATGGCACAAATATCCTAGCAGCAAACAGCAACTACTGCTAGCAACAGCAGCCTGCAACGCATTGGCAGCAGCATACAATAGCAGCAAGCACATCAGGCAGCAGCAAAACGCAGCTACATGGCACGACAAGCAACATGGACAGCAGCAAGGCAACAACTACAGCGGCAGCAACATGCCTCGGCCAGCAGGGTGGCGCACGGAAGACGGCCATGGCGGGCACGACGGCCGGCGCGGGGAGGCGAGGAGAACGGTGCGGCGGCGGAGGCCGAGGCGTTCCCGGCGGGGCTGCGACAGGGAACCGGAGCGGAAGACGGACGAGGTCGGCGGGGGATGCAGCATGGCGGCGAGCAGCTCCTGAGGAGGAGGCGAGGCGGGCGCGGCGCAGCGCACCTGCGAGCCGAGGGAGGAGCAGTGACGGGGCGAGCATGGCGGCAGCAGGCCATGGCGGGGCAAGGCTGAGGGCAAGGGGCGCGGGGAACAGCGCGGCGGCGCGGCACCGGCGCGGAACGGCGAGCTGCTGGCGGCGGCATGGCGGCGAGCGAGGGCGGCGCGCTGGGCTTAGAGCGCGGCGGCGGGCATGGCGGGGCGAGGCTGAGGCGAGGGGCGAAGCCATGGCGCGGGGAGAGCCGAGAGGCGGCGGGGCTGCGAGGAGGCAAGGCCGAGGGAGGCAAGAGAGGCGAGGCCATGGCGAGGCGAGGGAGAAACAGAGGGGTACTAGAGGCGATGGCGGCTGCGGGAGGAAGACGCGAGGAGGATGAGGGGCTGCGGTTCCTCTCGCTAGGGCACGGGGGAGCTGGGCCTTGGGCCTGGCAACTCCCTCTTTGCTAGCTCTTGGCCTTTTTTCCCATTTAAAAAAAACAGAAAACTCCAACAAAAATGAAAAAGGATTTTTTAACAAAATAGAAAAATGCTTTTGGCTCCCTTTTAAAAAAAATATACCCCAACTATAAAATAAATTGGGCATTTTAAAACAAATAAAATGAAACCTTTTTTAAAGAATAAAATAATACCCTTTCTTTTTAAATAATAAACAAATCCCCTTTTTTTAAATAAAAGAGTCCCTAGTTTTGAAAATAACAAAAGGAAAAAAATAAAGCAAATCCAAGGGGTTGCCCCCACATTTAATAAAAGGGTTTTTAAAAAGAAGACGCATTTTTAAAAAAGGGTTAAAACGGAAACTTTTACACAACCCCAAAACAAAATCAAAGAGAAGAGAGGAGGGGAGTGGTTCGCGGTATAACAGGGCTTTGAGGTGGCTCTCACGCACCCACTCTCATCACTCCAAAACAACGCCACTCACAAAGCACTAACACCCAACAACACAGCAACAAGCAACACCGACAAATAAGACGGATGACATGATGCCATGCATAATGCCATGATGCAAACTACATGATGATGTAGCCAACAAAATAAAATAGCCACACAACGAAAACGGAATAAAGGGGGGAATCTTCTGGAGCGTCGGTCTCGGGCTGTCACACATACATATAGGGATCATGTCCGAGACAAGTAGACCGATATATGCTGCATCTACTTCTATTACTCCACACATCGACCGCTATCCAGCATGCATCTAGTGCATTAAGTTCATAACAAACAGAGTAACGCCTTAAGCAAGATGACATGATGTAGAGGGATAAATTCATGCAATATGATATAAACCCCATCTTTTTACCCTTGATGGCAACAACACGATGCATGCCTCGCTACCCCTTTTGTCACTAGGTGAGTACACCGCACTGTATGAACCCAAAACCAAGCACTTCTCCCATTGCAAGAATTATAGATCAAGTTGGCGAAACGAAACCCATAACTCGAAGAGAATTACAAGGATACGAAATCATGCATATAAGAAATCAGAGGAGACTCAAATAATATTCATAGATAATATGATCATAAATGCACAATTCACCGGATCTCGACAAACACACCACAAAATAAAGTTACATCGGATAGATCTTCATGAAGATCATGGAGAACTTGGTATTGAAGATCCAAGAGAGAGAAGAAGCCATCTAGATACTAGCTACGGACCTGAAGGTCTGTGGTGAACTACTCACACATCATCGGAGAGGCAATGGTGTTGATGAACAAGCCCTCTATGTCCAAATACCCCTCTGGCAGGGCACCAGAACGGTCCCCAGGTAGGATCTCTTGGAAACAGAAGCTTGCGGCAGCGGAACAGTATTTTCGTGGCTCTCTGTGTTGGTTAGGGGATTTTAGGGAATTTATAGGTGAAAGAGGTAGGGAAAAGGAGGCACGGGGGGGGGGGGGTCCCACGACCCTTGCTAGGCGCCCCCTGGGGCGCGCCTAGGGGGCTCGTGGCCTCCTCCGTGGCCCTCTGCCTTGGTTCTCAAGTCTTCTGGATCCCTTCTATTATGGAAAAAATCATCCCGAAGGTTTTATTCCATTTGGACTCCGTTTAATATTCTTATTTGAAAAAGGTCAAAAACACGGAAAAAACAGAAACTGCCACTGGGCACTGAGTTAATAGGTTAGTCCCAAAAATGATATAAAATAGCATATAAATGCATATAAAACATCCCAAGTTGATAATGTAGTAGCATGGAACAATCAAAACTTATAGATACGTTGGAGACGTATCAAGCATCCCCAAGCTTAACTCCTCCTCGTCCTCGAGTAGGGAAGTGATAAAGACCGAATTTTTGATGTGGAATGCTACCTAACATATTTGTTCTTTGTAACTTCTTTATTGTGGCATGAATTTTCAGATCCATAAGATTCAAAACAATAGTTTAAAATTGACATGAAAAAAATAATACTTCAAGCATACAAGCAAAGTAATCATGAACTTCTGAAATAACAAGGCCAAAGAAAGTTATCCCTACAAAATCATATAGTCTGTCTATGCTCCATCATCCCCACACAACGAATTTAAATCATGCACAACCCCGATATTGGCCAAGTAATTGTTTTTTCACTCTTACTTTCTCAAACTTTTTCAACTCTCACGCAATACATGAGCGTGAGCCATGGATATAGCACTATATGTGGAATAGAGTGTGGTGGAGGTTGTGAGGCAAAAAGGAGGAGATGGTCACATCGACTCGGCGTATCAACGGGCTATGGAGATGCCCATAAATAGATATCAATGTGAATGAGTATTGATTGCCATGCAACGGATGCACTAGAGCTATAAGTGTATGAAAGCTCAAAAATAAAAACTAGTGGGTGTGCACCCAACTTGCTTGTTCACGAAGACCTAGGGCAATTTTGAGGAAGCCCATCATTGGAATATACAAGCCAAGTTATATAATGAAAATTACCACTAGTGTATGCAAGTGACAAAACAAGAGACTCTCTATCATGAAGAACATGGTGCCATTTTGAAGCACAAGTGTGGACAAAGATAGTAGCATCGTCCCTTCTCTCTTTTTCTCTCATTTTTTTGTTTGGGCTCTTTGGCCTCTCTTTTTTCATTTCCTTTTTTTTCCTTTTTTGGTGGGCATCTTTGGCCTCTTTTTTTTATTTGGGCTTCGCTGGTCTCTTTTATTATTTCCTCACATGGGACAATGCTCTAATAATGATGATCATCACACTTTTATTTACTTACAACTTGATATTTAGAACAATAATGTCTCTATATGAAATGCCTCCGGGAGAGTACCGGGATGTGCAACGATCTAGCTTAGCGTATGACGTTGAAACATCTCGCTAGCTATCTTAGATCATTCAATGGCAATATGAAAGTGATGGCACATGTCCTGAGACGGAACGGTGGAAGTTGCATCGCAATATATCTCGGAATGGCTATGAAAATGCCTTAATAGGTAGGTATGGTGGCTGTTTTGAGGAAGGTATATGGTGGTTTTGTGCACCGGTGAAAGTTGGGCGACACTAAAGATGTTAGCAATGGTGGAAGGGGGAGAGTGCATCTATAACATTGACACACATTAGTCATGAAGAACTCATATACTTATTGCAGAACTTTTATTAGTTATCGAAACAAAGTGCTAAACGCTTACTCCTAGGGGAAGGGTTGGTAGGAGTTAACCATCGCGCAATCCCGACCGCCACACAAAGGATGACAATCAATAAATCAATTATGCTCCGACTTCATAACATAGCGGTTCACCATACGTGCATGCTACGGGAATCACTAATCTCAACACAAGTATTTCTAATTGTGAGGAATCAAACTTCTCTTATTAATCAATGCACTTGAATATGAAAGTTTTTATTATATCCTCTTAGGATGCCTATCATATTTGGGAATAATTTCATAACACACGCCAATTACCAAGTTACTTAGAGAGAGCAATCTCAAAATGATATAAGTGAAGATCGAGAGTTTTTATTTCTACAAAATATGACACCGCCGTGCTCGACAAAGATTTAAGTGAAGCACTAGAGAAAATTTATCTAGCTCAAAAGATATAAGCGAAGCTCATGGGAGCAAAATTATCTAGCTCAAAAGATATAAGTGAAGCACATGCGAGCTAAATTGTCTAGCTCAAAAGATATAAGTGAAGCACATGGGAGCTAAATTGCCTAACTCAAAAGATATAAGTGAAGCTCATTGAGTATTCTAAGAAATTCACGATGAGTGCACGTCCCTCTCAAAAGGTGTTAAGCCAGGATGATTGTGATAAAAAAAAGCAAAGACTTTTATAATACACGACGCTCCAAGCAAAACACACATCATGTGGTAAATAAAAATATAGCTCCAAGTAACGCTACCGATGGATTGAAGACGAAAGAGGGGATGCCTTCCCGGGGCATCCCCAAGCTTAGGCTTTTTGGTGTCCTTGAATTTGGCTTGGAATGACTTGGGCATCCCCAAGCTTAGGCTATTTCCACTCTTTATTCCATTGTCCATAAGAACATCACCCAAAACTTGAAAACTTCACAACACAAAACTTAAACAGAAACTCGTGATATCATTAGCATAAGAAAACAAACCACCAACTTTTTAGGTACTATAGTAAACTTAATTTCCATTTAGATTGATGTTATATTACTATATTCTCACTTCTCCATGGCTTGTACCCCCCGATACTAACCATAGTTTCATCAAAATAAGCAATCAACACAACAAAAACATAATCTGTTAAAAATAGAACAGTCTGTAGCAATCTGTATATTTCGTATACCTCTGCTATGCCAAAAATTCTGAAACAAATATGAAAATTATGGAATTTTGCACATCAATCACCAGCAAAATGAATCAACTCAGAAGCTCTTTCTGGATAGGAATTAAAAATACTTTCGTGAGAAAATCTTTTCTGTCTTTTTTCAGCATGATTAAACAACTATCACCAAAACTAATCATAATGGTTCTACTTGGCACAAACACTAATTAAACATAAAAAACACAATCATAACAGAATCATGATTGTGTGGACTCAACAGAATAGAAAGTAAAAAGCAAAAACAAAATTATTCATTGGGTGCCTCCCAACAAGCGTTATTGTTTAACGCCCTTAGCTAGCCGTAAGGCAATAGAATCAAGTATTGTCATCTTTAGTGCTCAAACCACTCATACCATCATCATTCCAAGGGAGTTCTTTAATTTTATCAATAATTATACTCCTAGATAGGCAACAAAGATAATCGTTAGTGATGATAGGTTTTTTTAAGATATCAAGATAGGTAGGGTGAACACTCAACATTTTAAGATCTTCATCTCTCTTACTAGATGGTTAACCATTGTTTTTAGGAACATAAACAAGCTTAGTGGCCTTATTGTGGGAAAAATTTGGAGTGTTCTAAACAGCAACAAAAGTGGAACCCAAGTTGGTTATGACATCCTCTAGTTTGCCAATTCTAGCGGAATCATGATCTAGTTTTTCGTTAACTATGGGTTCCTTCTCCTTTAAAATTTTCAAAGTCATTCCCACCTTGGATCCATATTGAGTGATTTGATTGTGGATCTTTTTATCCAAATTTTCAATGAGTTCTATCATAGCAACTTTATTTTCAATAATATCCAGCCTACGCATCACATGTTCGAAAGTTAAAGTAGTTCCATTAACCATGACTGGGGGTGAGCCTACCAAATTTATTAAAGCACCATAAGAATCAACGGAATGGCTACCCAAGAAATTTCCGCCTACGATGGTGTCAAGAACATACCTATTCCAAGGGGAAATACCCACATAAAAATTGCGAAGTAAAACGGTAGTAGATTGCTTACGAGTAGACCTATTTTGAGCATTGCAAATTCTATACCAAGCATCTTTTAAGAACCTCGCTCTCGGGAGTAATGATCATAGCGATAGGACTAGCCATAAGGATAAGTAGACAAACCCACACAAGCAAGCAGAAAGTAAGCGAAAGAAAGGGGCGAATGAATGAGGCAAAATAAAGAAAGGCAAATATTTTTGTGAATTTTGTTTTAGAAGTGGGGGAGAGGAAAACGAGAGGCAAATGTCAAATAATGTAAATGCAAGAGATGAGTTTGCGATAGGTACATGGTAGATATGCTTCACTTGAATACTCCCCGGCAACGTCGCCAGAAATTCTTCCTGCTACTTCTTGAGCTTGCGTTGGTTTTTCCCTTGAAGAGGAAAGGGTGATGTAGCAAAGTAGAGATAAGTATTTCCCTCAGTATGAGAACCAAGGTATCAATCCAGTAGGAGTATCAAGATGAGGCACCAAGGCACCTGTGCAAAGACAAACAAACTTGCACCCAACGCGCTAAAGGGGTTGTCAATCCCTTTACGATTACTTGCAAAGTGAGATCTGATAGTGATAATAGGTAAACATAAATAAATAAATAAAAGTGAAGCAAGGTCTTTTTGGTATTTTTGTAGGTAGATCTGAATATGTAATGTGTAAAATACACCCAGGGGCCATAGTGTTCACTAGAGGCTTCTCTCATGATAGCAAGTATTACAGTGGGTGAACGAATTACTGTCGAGCAATTAATAGAATCGTGCAAAGTCATGACGATATCTAAGGCAATGATCATACATATAGCACTATTAGGAAAACGACTATAGTTAGTGTGGACATTAATGGCGCACCATGTATGTGGTGCGCCACTGCTATATAGCAGTGGCGCACCAGATATAGGTGCGCCATTATTGGCCATATTACTAATGGCGCACCTGGTGTGTGGTGCGCCATTACTAATGGTGCCCCAGACCCTTCCTAGAATTAGCAGTGGCGCACCAGGGGAAAGTGCGCCATTACTAGTTTTAACTAGTAATGGCGCACCACATCCACGGTGCGCCACTACTAACAATTTTTTTCTTTTTTTTTCAAAACTAGTAATGGCACATTCTTACCAGGTGCGCCATTAGTAACCCTGGTTACTGATACGTCTCCATCGTATCTACTTTTCCAAACTCTTTTGCCCTTGTTTTGGACTCTAATTTGCATGATTTGAATGGAACTGACCCGGACTGACGCTGTTTTCAGCAGAATTGCCATGGTGTTGTTTTTGTTCAGAAATGAAAGTTCTCGGAACGTCCTGAAAATTTACGGAGAATATTTCTGGAAAATATGAAAAATACCTGCGCAAAGATCCACCGGAGGGGACGGGCCAGTGGGCCACAAGCCCTGTAGACGCCGCCCCCTGGTGGCGGCTACCAAGGTTGTGGGGCTCACGGCTCTGCCGCCCCCAAACTCAGCTCTATTTATTCCCTTTCGTCCTAGAAAAAATCAGGAGAGAAGATTTCATCCCGTTTGCGATACGGAGGCGCCGCCACATCCTGTTCTTCATCTGGAGGGCAAATCTGGAGTCCATTTTGGGCTCCGGAGAGGGGAAATCGTCGCCATCGTCATCATCAACCTTCTTCCCTCTCCAATTCCAGGAAGCTCTTCATCTTTCGTGAGTAATCTATTCGTAGGCTCGCTGGGCGGTGATGAGTAGGATGAGATCTATCATGTAATCGAGTTAGTTTTGACGGGGATTGATCCCTAGTATCCACTATGTTCTTAGATTGATGTTGCTACTACTTTGCCATGCTTAATGCTTGTCACTAGGGCGCGAGTGCCATGATTTCACATCTGAAATTATTATGTTGTCACCAATATATGTGTGTTTTAGATCCGATCTTGCATGTTGTAGTTACCTACTATGTGTTATGATCCGGCTACCCCGGAGTGACAATAACCGGAACCACTCCCCGTGATGACCATAGTTTGAGGAGTGCATGTGTCCACCACGTGCTAATGCGTTGTTTCGGTTCTTTAGTAAAAGGAGAACCTTAATATCCCGTAGTATCCTTTTGGACCCCGCTGCAACGGGAGGGATGGACAATAGATGTCATGCAAGTTCTTTTCCCTAAGCACGTATGACGACACACGGAATGCATGCCTACATCACATTGACGAACGAGAGCTAGCCACATATGTCTCCGTGTTATAACTGTTGCATGATGAATGTCATCTGACAAATTACCGACCCATTGCCTACGAGTTTGTCCCACTGCTGTTGTTACTTGTTTTGCTCTGCTGCTGTTACTACTGTTGCTGCTACTGTTACATACTTTGTCCTCCTGCTGCTGCCACTATGTTACTTGTTGTTGCTGCTACTTGCTACTATTGCTAGTTGCTACTGCTGTCACAACTGTTGTTCCTTGCCACTGCTGTTACTGGTTAAACTGCTGCTACCTGCTATAATAGTTTTTTGGCGCCATTGATACAACTGTTAGGAATAGTCTGCAGTCAACACATCGTTTCTGGCACCATTGTTATCATACTACTTTGTTGTTGACACTTTGCTTGCAGATACTAATCTTTCAGGTGTGGTTGAATGTGACACATTCAGCTGCTAGTACTTGAGAATATTCTTTCACTTCCCGTCGTGCGAGCCAACAAATTTGGGTTGAATACTCTATCCTCGAAAATTGCCTCAATCCCACGCGCTGGTGGGATATTGCAAGACAATTTCTAATTGTCTGACTCCGTTGCCGTGGAGGCATCAAGTCAAGAATAGTGAGCATTTCTTTGGCGCCGTTGCCGGGGACTGCTAGCAGCATTTTTCTGGCGCCATTGCCGGGGAAAGGATATCCATATTCTCTGAGTCACTTGGGATTTATGTCTGCTGATTACTATGAAGAATCTGAAAGATCCAAAAACCAAAGTTTTTCCCTCAACTACGAGGGGAGGTAAGGAACTGCCATCTAGC
Source organism: Hordeum vulgare subsp. vulgare (assembly GCF_904849725.1). NCBI lineage: Eukaryota > Viridiplantae > Streptophyta > Magnoliopsida > Poales > Poaceae > Hordeum > Hordeum vulgare. Next base: position 343,726,115 of record NC_058524.1, on the reverse strand, counting down.
TGTGCACTTGATTCACCTTCAGTTATGAGTAAGTTTGCGACACCACCTCCTGCTAGAAATCTTGATATGTCGCCTGTGCTTGATGATGCTTATGATGATGCTATGCCTCATACTGCTAGAGATGCTATGCCTGATACTGCTATGCCTGATACTGCTAGAGATGCTATGTCTGATACTGCTAGAGATGCTATGCTTGATACTGCTATGCCTGATACTGCTAGAGATGCTATGCCTGATACTGCTATGTCTGATACTACTAGAGATGCTATGCCTGATACTGCTAGAGATGCTATGCTTGATACTGCTTTGCCTGATGATGCTAGAGATGCTATTTTGCCTGATGATGCTATGCTTGATACTGCTAGAGATACTACTTTGCCTGATATGCCACTAGGGGTATTCCTTGATGCTCATATTCCTAGAGTTACTTCCAATGCTCGTGATGCTTCTGAAACTGTCGATACTATTGAGATAGAACCTGCTTTTGCTCCTGCTAGATCTAGCTCTCCTAGATATGAATAGCCTGATATACCTGAGGGTTACGTTATGGAGGGAGAGATAGCTGAGGATTTTCTTGCGTGTAAGGATGCCTATGACGCTGAGAAATTACTTCTCAAGTGGAAGGAAAAATCTCTTAAAGCTAGGATGAAATACGACCCGAAGTTTGCCACTTCACCTATCTTTATCACCGATAAGGATTATGAATTCTCTGTCAACCCTGAGATAATCTCTCTAGTCGAATCTGATCCTTTCCACGGTTATGAGTCTGAGACGGTCGTAGCCCATCTTACCAAACTACACGATATATCCACCCTTTTCACTAGTGAGGAGAAGATCCGCTACTACGATATCCTTAAGCTGATTCCTTTCCCTCTAAAGGATGACGCTAAAGCCTCGTTCACTTCTCTTGCTCCTGGATGTGTGAGTAGTCCCCAGGATATGGTCTATTACTTCTGTGAGAAATATTTCCCTGCCCATAAGAAGCAAGCTGCCTTGCAGGAAATGTACAACTTTGCTCAACTCAAAGAAGAGAGTCTCCCACAAGCTTGGGGGAGGCTCATCCAGCTACAGAATGCTTTACCTGATCACCCTCTTAAGAAGAACGAGATACTTGATATCTTCTATAATGGACTTACCGATGCTTCTAGAGACCACCTAGATAGTTGTGCCGGTTGTGTTTTTAGGGAACGAACTGTAGAACAAGCTGAGATCCTTCTGAATAACATCTTGATCAACGATAAGCCTTGGACTATTCCCGAACCACCGCCTAAGCCAACTCCTAAGAAAAGAGGTATTCTATTCCTCAGTCCCGAAGATATGCAAGAAGCCAAGAAATCTATGCATGAGAAAGGCATTAGATCTGAAGATGTCAAAAATCTACCACCTATCGAAGAGATCCATGGCCTCGATAACCCGATACAGGTAGTAGAAGTAAATTCTCTGCGTAGGTTTGATGAGAGTGATATTCCTTTTGACAAACCTGCTACCTATGCTTTGATGAATTTGACAACTTTGTTGCCAAACAACAGAGTTTCAATGATTATGTTAGCAGACATTTGGAACAAAGTACTCGTATGCTTAGTCATTTAAGTGCTTGTGTAGACAGAAATGTCAATGATCTGAAGCTTGTGAGTAAACATGCCTCTATGATTACTACTCAGGTAGAACAAGTACTTAAAGCTCAGAATGACGTGCTCAATGAATTAAATGACAACTCTGTCAGCGTCATTACTAGAGGAGGCAAAATGACTCCGGAACCTTTGTATCCTGAAGGCCATCCTAAGAGAATTGATCAAGATTCTCAAGGAATTAATGCTGATACACCCAGTCATCCTAAGAAGAAGAAGGATGATAGAAACCTACATGTTAGTTCACCAAATACTGTCACACCTGAAGAACCAAATGATATTTCTGCGTCTAATGCAGAAACACAATCTGGTGACGAACATGAACTTGGTGACAATATGGACAGCGATGTTCATAATAATGCTCAACCTAGCAATGATGAGGATGTGGAGATTGAACCTACGGTTAATCCTGAGAACCCACAACCTAAAAGATATGATAAGAATGACTTCACTGCTAGGAAGAATGGTAAAGAAAGGGAGCCATGGGTCTAGAGACCTATGCCCTTTCCTCCTAAGCCATCCAAGAAAAAGGATGATGAGGATTTTGAGCGCTTCGTTGAGATGATAAGACTCGTCTTTCTGCAGATGCGGTTAATTGATATGCTCAAAATATCTCCGTATGGAAAGTAAATGAAAGATATCATGACTAATAAACGGAAGATACCAGATCTTGAGATCTCCACCATGCTTGCCAATTACACTTTCAAAGGTGGAACTCCTAAAAAACTTGGTGATCCCGGAGTGCCCACTATACCTTGCTCCATTAAAGGAAACTACGTAAGAACTGCGTAATGTGACCTTGGAGTCGGTGTTAGTGTTATGCCTCTCTCTCTTTATTGTAGACTTGAACTGGATAAGTTGACACCCACTGAAATTTCTGTGCAAATGGCCGACAAATCAACTGCTTTCCCTATCGCTATTTGCGAGGATGTGCCTGTTGTGGTTGCTAACATCACCATCTTAACATACTTTATTATCTTGGATATTCCCGAGGACGATGTGATGGCTGTCATCCTCGGAAGACCCTTTTTAAACACTGCAGGGGCTGTTATAGATTGCAACAAAGGCAATGTCACTTTCCATGTCAACGGTAATGAGCATATAGTGCACTTTCCGAAGAAACGATATCAAGTACATTGCATCAATGCTATCGAAAAAACTTCATCGATTCTTATTGGGAGCTTTGAATGCCCTATTCCTCGTGTCAAGATGAAGTATGATTTGCTTGTTGGGGAGGTACATATCCCCATTGAGGTGACTTAGTGGCTATTCGACAATTCTTTGTTTCCTCTTGCGATTCGAAAAGGTTTTGTCATGAGGATTTGATCAACCCCATTGACGGATTTCTTTCGATGACCATGAAATGGATGAATCAAGGAGTCACATACCTCTATTTTAAGCTTTCACTTTCTGTTGCTTAGAAGAAAAATGATAGATTTAGTTTAGTTTTTCCTGCTTTCTATTTTAGCGTCCCGGAGAAAAATACCCCGAAAATAAAATTTCTCGGATGGTCCTGAAAATTTAGTATGATTTTTTCTGGAATATTTGAAAAATACTAGGACTGAGAGCTGGCCTGGGGGCCACACAAGTGGGCCACAAGCCCTGTAGCCGCCGCCCCCTAGTGGCGGCTACCATGCTTGTGGGGCCCACAGGGACCCCCTCCACTCATTCCAGCTCTCATCCTCATCTTATACCTCCAGAAAAAATCGTTTCGCAGCTCAAACCCGTGTTCTTGCTCATCTGGGTGAGATTTTCGATCTCCTTGCTCAAAGCACCATTCTCCGAACCGTTTTGGGGAAATTACTCCTTGGTAAGTGAATCCTCCATTGGTCCAATTAGTTTTTGCTTTAGTGCTTTATCCTTCGCATATTCTTGCTACCTTGGTGACCCTGTTCTTGAGCTTGAAATGTCGATTTTAGATGGTCCCAAATAGTTTTAGCGCGTAATACGGTCTCTGGGCACTAGTAGGAGTAGTTACTACGAGTTGGGTTAATCCTTACTCACTTTTCTTTCGAAGTCTCTAAAAATTTCAGAATTTTTCAGAGCTAGAAAAAGGAAAAGATGAGGAGGTTCTTGAGAGGCTCTTCAAGCCGTAACCCCAAGGAGGATGAGAAGAACCACCCCAAGTACGTGGTTCCTCGAGTCACAGAAGTTCGAGCGTGCGAGTGGCCAAGTGATGAATTTTTGCACGCCGCTGGGCTTTATGAAGACTTTTATTACTTGGTGGAGAACGCATGTCTTACCGCGTTCATTGAAGATAAGTGCTCACAATACCTCCCCCTCACCAATATTTTTGTTCAAAGCTTCAACTTTTATCCGAGGAAGAATCCTCCCATGGTTGAGTTCATGTTATACAACATCCCCCAGTGCATGACACTACATGATTGTTGCAATGTATGCAAATTACCTTATGTTGGGGATATTCATGACCCTCGTCCACGAGACTTGGAGGATTTCATAGGTACTATTGTTGTTGGAGAGGAGAGAGGAGTGTCTCGCGCTAGAATTGCTAGCATACATTTTCCTGTGCTTCGGTACTTCTCATTATTTGTGGGAAAATGTTTGATTGGCCGTGGGGAGGCTGGATCACTTAGCTCTCCAGACCTTGCGGTTTTGCGCGAAGGCCTTTATAACGATAAGACTTATAGCCTAGGTGCTATAGTAGCTCAGCGGTTGAACACAAACAATTCCAAGGGTGTCGTCTATGGAGGTATCTATGCTACCCATCTTGCCAAACACTTGGAGATACCCGTTAGACTGGGGGAGGAAGGAGAGATGCTTCTTCCTGAGAAATATCTGGATTATGACCGCATGGTTCGCCATGATTTTCTAGACAGAGATGCTAGTAGACGGATGATTTATAACCTGGTATTTAGTCAGGGTACTCGAGAGACTATCACTTTGCCTGCTCCTTCTTTGTTCCATCTTCATGCAGGCAGGTACACTATTATGCGGTCGGACATCTATGCATATTGGGGCTTGGCCCAACCATAGGTGCCCGTGCCCGAGCCGCCAGTCGAGTACAAGACGCCAGTTTATCAGTGGGAGCCAGAGGAGCTCACACAGCTGCGGCATCCACAGTCCACTCTGGAGTATCCCGGAGCTGGTTATTTTCCGCCTTGGGAGTAGACCAAGCTAGGCCAAAAGCCTAAGCTTGGGGGAGTACGTGTTCTCACTGACCTTACATTCATGCTTATGCTTTCACTTTGTTAGTCGGTGTTTACATTTTGCCACTGTATTATCCATGCTAGTTTATTTTCGTTTTCTTGTTTTCTTGTTTTGTGTCCTTTTGAGAAAACCCAAAAAGATTTTTCTTTCTTCTTTTGTTTGTTGGGAGCTTTCCCGTGTAAATAGTTTTCTTTTTCTTTGGGTCAAGGTAGAAGATATTGGTTACAATGTTAAGTGGCTCTTGCATGCATACCTATTTAGCTTTCAAAGAGCCATATTACTTTGTCTTCTCCTTTGTGTTTGCCTGCAGATTCAGGTTAGTGAAAGGCAGTAATGATGATATATGATGAAGTGACTGAGACTGGAAAAGCTGGTATGAACTCGATCTATTTTGTTTTTGTAAATATGACTAGTTTGTCGTCCCAGATTCAGCTTTGTTGTGAGAGATCCATGTTTGCAATGAAAACTTAGAGATCATAGTTTCTGATGCCATGCTTAATTAGCCGAGAGCTTATAGTGGTTTGTCTTGAATGCCAACATAGATTTTGAGATGACTATGATGTAGTATGATAGGATGGTATTCTCCTTTGAATGATTCAAGTGGCTTTACTTGGCGCATGTTCATGCATGTAGTTGAAACAAAATCAACATAGCTTCTACGATGTTCGTATTCGTGGTGATTTATATCCTGCTCATGCTTGCACTCAATGTTAGTCAAACTCATTGCATCTTGATGACTGTTGTCGCTCTCTAGTTGGTCGCTTCCCAGTCTTTTGCTAGCCTTCACTTGTACTAAGCGGAATACTGCTTGTGCATCCACTTCCATAAACCCAAAAGTTTTTCCATGAGAGTCCACCATACCTACCTATTTGTGGTATCTACCTGCCGTTCCAAGTAAATTTGCATGTGCCATTCTCTAAACCTTCAAGAAATAATCTGTTTTGCATGCCCGAACCGCTCATGTGGTGACAGGGGGCTATTGGTATCTTCCATGTTAGGCATGTTATCCTCGACATGTGTTTATTCACTGTCATTCACGAGAAAGGGGCCAGTAATTGGAATGCCTAGTTCCACGCTTAAATCGAAAACATAACTGTAAAACAAGACTCCCCCCGGATTGATGTTAGTATGGACGGTACCCGAGGATTTGGCTAGCTGTGGAGTGTGATTGATTGGTGGTGGGGGAGTTAAAACTTTACTTTTCTGTTTGGGAACCGCCTATAGCATGAGTAGAATGGAAGATATTGAGAACTCTTGGTCATTGCGGTGACAATGAAAGCATGCCACCCAAAATTATTATCTCTGTTTTGAAAGCTTGAGCTCTGGCACCTGTGCAAATCAATGCTTCTCTCTACGAAAGGCCTGTCTATTTATTTTCCTGTTGAGTCATCCTCCTCTTGTATAAGCACCAATTAGAGAGCACCTCTGTCATTTTTATGCTTTGCTTTTTATTGATATTGAGTATGACTATGACTGGATCTTCGTTGCTACGAATTACAATGTTTAGTCAGCCCTTGATCTCTGAAAGTGCTCTACATTTATGTTTTGCAGTCTTAGAAACAGCTAGCGAGATACCACTTATTCATATTGCTTCATACTTGTTTTGATTGAATTGTTGGTATCTGAAACTCATTATTATTTGCTCGCTAGCTGATTATGCCATCGATATTAGTTTACCGTGAGACCTTTGTGTCACTTGCTTATGTGGTTAACTTGTGATCTTGTTGAAATTCTGGTTATGAGTTAGACATAGTTGCAACAACAAGATCAAACAGAGTTTGTCAAAGTTTTTCTATTTCTTTCAGTTTGTCAACTGAGTTGCTTGAGGACAAGGAAGGTTTTAAGCTTGGGGGAGTTGATACATCTCCATCGTATCTACTTTTCCAAACTCTTCTGCCCTTGTTTTGGACTCTAATTTGCATGATTTGAATGGAACTAACCCGGACTGATGTTGTTTTCAGCAGAATTGCCATGGTGTTGTTTTTTTTGCAGAAATGAAAGTTCTCGGAACGTCCTGAAAATTTACGGAGAATATTTCTGGAAAATATGAAAAATACCTGCGCAATGATCCACCGGAGGGGACAGGCCAGTGGGCCACAAGCCCAGTAGCCGCCGCCCCCTGGTGGCGGCTACCAAGCTTGTGGGGCCCACGTGGCTCTGCCGCCCCCAAACCCAGCTCTATTTATTCCCTTTCATCCCAGAAAAAATTAGGAGAGAAGATTTCATCGCGTTTGCCATACGGAGGCGCCACCACATCCTGTTCTTCATTTGGAGGGCAGATCTGGAGTCCGTTTTGGGTTCCGGAGAGGGGAAATCGTTGCTACTGCAACAAAAGACCTTCCAACTGCGCCATAAATAGGCACGTCGACGGGAGAATACTTGGCCTTATCTTTCTGCTGCGGCTACGCCTTAAGGGACTTCCTAGGCAAATATGCAAAGGATTTCCAACGTGGCATTGAAGCCTTGCGTTGGTGTTCCCTCGAAGCGGAAAGGGTGATGTAGCATAGCGGTGGTAAGTATTTCCCTCAGTTTGAGAACCAAGGTATCAATCGAGTGGAGGAGTATCTCAAGATCCTGCACAAACACAAAAACTTGCTCCCAACGCTATGAAGGGGTTGTCAATCCCTTATAGATTGTTTTCCAAGTGAGAACTGAAAGCAACAAAGTAACAAAGCAAAGTAAAAGCGGAGATGTAAACGATGGATGTGAATAGACCCGGGGGCCATAGTGTTTACTAGTGGCTTCTCTCATGAAAGCAAGTAGACGGTGGTTGAACAAATTACTGTCGAGCAATTGATAGAACCGCATAAAGTCATGACGATATCTATGCAATGATTATTTCTATAGGCATCACGTCCAAAACAAGTAGACCTATACTGTCTGCATCTACTACTATTACTCCACACGTCGACCGCTATCCAGCATGCATCTAGTGTATTAAGTCCATAAGAAGAGAGTAACGCCTTAAGCCAGATGACATGATGTAGAGGGATTATCTCAAACCAATGATAAAAACCCCATCTTTTTACCCTTGATGGCAACTACTTGATATGTGCCCTGCAACCCCTGTTGTCAGTTGGAAAGGTCACCACATGCCAGAATCCAAAACCAAGCACTTCTCCCATTGCAAGAATCATAGATCTAGTTGGCCAAACAAAACCCAAGACACGGAGAGACTTACAAGGATATCAAATCATGCATATAAGAAGTCAGCAAAGACTCAAATATATATCATAGATAATCCGATCACAAATCCACAATTCATCGGATCTCGACAAACACACCGCCAAAGAAGATTATATCGGATAGATCTCCATGAAGATCATGGAGAACTTTGTATTGAAGATCCAAGAGAGAGAAGAAGCCATCTAGCTACTAACTACGGACTTGTAGGTCTGAAGTGAACTACTCACGAGTCATTGGAGTGGCGATGATGATGATGAAGAAGCCCTCCAACTCCAAAGTCCCCTCCGACAGGGTGTTGGGAAGGGTCTCCAGATGAGATCTCATGGAAACAGAAGCTTGCGATGGCGGAAAAGTATTTTCGAGTCTCCCCTGAGTTTTTGCGGAATATTTGGGAATTTATAGGCCAAAGATCTAGGTCAGGGGGCGCCAGGGAAGCCACAAGCCTGCCCACCGCCGCCTCCCCCCTAGTGGCGGAGTGGGGGCTTGTGGGCTCCCTGGAGCCCACCTGGCTTGGCCCAAAGGCCCCCTGATCTTCTTCAGTTCGGGAAAAAATCATTTCGGGGTTTTACTTCCGTTTGGACTCCGTTCCAAAATCAGTTCTGAAAAGAGTCAAAACATGGAAAAAACAGGAACTGGCACTTGGCACTGAATTAATAAGTTAGTCCCAAAAAGATATAAAAGGTGCATAAAACAACCAAAGAGGACAAGATAACAGCGTGAAACCATAAAAAATTATAGATACGTTTGAGACGTATCAAGCATCCCCAAGCTCAACTCCTGCTCGTCCTCGAGTAGGGAAGTGATAAGAATGAATTTTTGATGCTTTCATGCTACCTAGCATAGGTGTCCTTTGTAATTCGTCTTATGTGACGTGAATGTTCAGATCCATTAGATTCAAAACAATAGTTTTCTATTGATGTGGAAACAATAATAATTCAAGCAAACTAGCAAAGTAATCATGAACTTTCAAAATAACAAGGCCAAAAGAAAGTTATCCCTGCAAAAGCATATAGTCTGGCTATTCTCTATCATCATTGCATAATGAATTTAAATCATGCACAACCCCGGTATTGGCCAAGTAATTGTTTCACACCTTTACTTTCTCAAACCTTTTCAACTCTCACGCAATACATGAGCGTGAGCCATGGTTATAGCACTATAGATGGTGTGGAATGTGGTGGAGGTTGCAAGACAAAAAGGAGAAGATAGTCACATTAACTAGGCATATCAATGAGGTGTGGAGATGCTCATCAATAGATATCAATGTGAATGAGTAGGGATTGCCATACAATTGATGCACTAGAGCTATGAGTAAGTGAAAGCTCTTAAAGAAAACTAGTGGGTGTGCATCCAACTTGCTTGCTCACGAAGACCTAAAGCAATTTTGAGGAAGCCTATCATTGGAATATACAAGCCAAGTTATATAATGAAAATTTCCCACTAGCTATATGGTGGTGAAAAAACGAGAGACTCTCAATCATGAAGATCATGGTTCTTAATATGCACAAGTGTGGAAAAAGTGGTAGCATTGTCCCTTCTCCCTTTTCTCTCATTTTTTTATTTTGGTGGGCTCTTTGGCCTCTTTTTTTTGTGGGATTCTTTGGCCTCTTTTATTTCCTCACATGGGAAAATGCTCCATTAATGATAATCATCACATTTTCAACTAAAAACTTAGAGTAACGATGACTCTATATGGAATGCCTTCGGTAGTGTACCGTGGCAATGATCTAGCATGGCATAGACATCAATGGAAACATCATGCTAGATATCTTACAATCATGCAATGGAAATATAGACGTGGTGGCACATGTCATGGTCGTAGTTGCATGGCAATATATCTCGGAATGACTTTGAAAAAGCCATAGTAGGTAGGTATGGTGGCTGTTTTGAGGGAGGCTAATGGTGGGTTTTGTGCACCGGCAAAAGTTGCATGGCACTAAGAAGATAGTGATGGTGGAAGGTGAAAGTGCATCTAAACCATGGACTCAACGTTAGTCATGAAGAACTCATATACTTGTTGCAAAAGTTTTATTAGTAATCGAAACAAAGCATTCAACGCATACTCCTAGGGGAAGGGTTGGTAGGTATAAACCATCGCGCGATCCCGACCGCCACGCAAAGGATGACAATCAATAGACTAATCATGCTCAGATTTCATCACATAGCGGTTCACCATACGTGCATGCTACGGGAATCACTAACTTCAACACAAGTATTTCTAGATCCACAACACCTTACTAGTATGACTTTAATATTACCATAACCACAACTCAAAACTAATTGAGATGAATCAAACTTCTCTAACTATTCAATGCACATGAAGGAGGAACTTTTTGTATCCCTTTGGATAACTACCCCTTTTGAGACTACTTTCAAAGAATAGATCAACTACCAAGCCACGCACCGCTGTGCTCTAAAATATAAAAGTGAAGCACATAGAGCAAAAGTATCTAGCTCAAAAGATATAAGTGAAGCACATGTGAGCGGAACTGTCTACCAAAAAATATAAGTGAAGCTCGACAAAATCACGGTGTGTGCATGTCTCACTCTCTAGGTGTGCAGCAAGGATGATTGTGACACAACAAAAATAAAAGACTCCTACGATACAAGACGCTCCAAGCAAAAACACATAACATGTGGTGAATAAAAATGTAGCCCCAAGTAACGTTACCGATGGATTGAAGAGGAGAGAGGGGATGCCTTCCCGGGGCATCCCCAAGCTTAGGCTCTTACGGCATCCTTGAATATCTTGGGGTGCCTTGGGAATCCCCAAGGTTGAGCTCTTGCCACTCTCTATCTCTTTGTCCATAAGAACTTCATCCAAAACTTGAAAACTTCACAACACGAAACTTAAACAGAAACTCGTGATAACATTAGTACAAGAAAGCAAACCACCACTTCCTTAGGTACTGTAGAAAACTTAAATTCTACTTGTGCTGATGTTGGGTTACTGTACTTTCAATCTTCCATGGCTAATACCCCCCGATACTATCCATAGTTTCATCAAAATAAGCAACCAACACAACAAAAACAGAATCTGTTAACAGCAGACGAGTCTGTTGTAATATGTATATTTCGTATACCTATGGTACTTCAAAAATTCTGAAAACGTACGACAGTCTGAAGAATTTGCGTAGCAATCAGCAGCAAAAAGAATGAACTCAAAAGCTCGTACACAAAAAAAAAGAAATTTATTTTCGTGAGCAGAAAGTTGATGTCTTTTCTAGCATGACCAAACGATCATCCCCAAGACTAATCATAACGGTTTTGCTTGGCACAAACGCTAAAAGAAACACAAAAAACACAATCAAAACAGAATTATGAAAGTGTGGAAAACACAAAACAGAAAGAAAAATGAGAGATTCGTTGGGTTGCCTCCCAACAAGCGCTTTTTTAACGCCCTTAGATAGGCATTCAATGATGCTCTCACAAAAGACAAGAATTGAAGCACAACGAGAGCATCCTAAAGCATGTGAAAATCACATCTAAGTCTAACATACTTCCTATGCATAGGCGTTTTATAGGAAAACAGATTGTCAAGACAACCAATAGTTGCCATATGCAAGGAATAAGAAAGAGACAATAGCAATCTCCACATAACGAGAGGTAATTTGCTAACATGAAAGTTTCTACCAAAATATTTTCCTCTCTCATAGAAATTACATGTGGGATCATATTCAAATTCCACAATGTAGCTATCACATAGGATATTCTTTTCATGATCCACATGCATGCAAAGTTGACGCTCTTCAAAAATAGTGGGATTAACATCTAAAGTCATGACTTGTCCAAACCCACTTTCAATCTTATTGCAAATATCATATTCATCATGATGCTTAAACAAATTTTCAAGATCATAATAAAGATCATCACCCCAATCATGATTATTGCAACAAGTAGGGGACATAGCAAAACTAGCATCCCCAAGCTTAGGGTTTTGCATAATTTCAGCATGATTATCACTAATGGAATTTATAGTGAAACCATTGCAATCATGCTTTTCATCCAAGGAACCCTCGTGAATCACTTCATGAATTTCTTCATCACGATTTTCAGATTCACGCATCTCAAGCAAAACTCCATAAAAATAATCAATTGCCCTCAACTCACTAGCAATTCGTTCCACAATAGTGGGTCTCTTAAAGAGACTAGCTAATGGATGAGGATCCATATCAATGGATTTTTAGCAAGAAAATATGCAAGCTAAAAGAAGGCACATGGTAACACAAGCAAACAGAAAGCGATCGGAAGAAGGGCGAACGGAAAAAGGCAAATGAAAACGGCAATTGTGAAGTGGGGGAGAGGAAAACGAGAGGCAACTGGCAACAAAAGTAAATGCAAGAGAATAGTTTGTGAGACCTACTTGGATAGATCTTGATTTATCCTCCCCGACAACGGCGCCAGAAATACTTCTGCTACTGCAACAAAAGACCTTCCGACGACACTAGAAATAGGCACGTCGACGGGAGAATACTTGGCTTGATCTTTCTGCTGTAACTAGGCCTTAAGGGACTTCCTAGGCAAGTAAGCAATGGATTTCCCCTGTGGCCTTGGAGCCTTGCGTTGGTGTTCCCTCCAAGCGGAAAGGGTGATGTAGCATAGCGGTGGTAAGTATTTCCCTCAGTTTCAGAACCAAGGTATCAATCCAGTGGAGGAGTATCTCAAGATCCTGCACAAACACAAAAACTTGCTACCAACGCAATGAAGGGGTTGTCAATCCCTTATAGATTGTTTGCCAAGTGAGAACTGAAAGCAACAAAGTAACAAAGCAAAGTAAAAGCGGAGATGTAAACGATGGATGTGAATAGACCCGGGGGCCGTAGTGTTTACTAGTGGTTTCTCTCATGAAAGCATGTAGACGGTGGGTGAACAAATTACTGTCGAGCAATTGATAGAACCATGCAAAGTCATGACGATATCTATGCAATAATTATTTCTATAGGCATCACGTCCAAAACAAATAGACCGATACTGTCTGCATCTACTGCTATTACTCCACACGTCGACCGCTATCCAGCATGCATCTAGTGTATTAAGTCCATAAGAACAGAGTAACGCCTTAAGCAAGATGACATGATGTAGATGGATAATCTCAAACCAATGATAAAAACCCCATCTTTCTACCCTTGATGGCAACTACTTGATGTGTGCCCTGCTGCCCCTGCTATCACTGGGAAAGGTCACCACATGGCAGAACCCAAAACCAAGCACTTATCCCATTGCAAGAATCATAGATCTAGTTGGTCGAACAAAACCCAAGACTCAGAGAGACTTACAAGGATATCAAATCATGCATATAAGAAATCAGCAAAGACTCAAATATATATCATAGATAATCTGATCACAAATCCAAAATTCATTGGATCTCGACAAACACACCACCGAAGAAGATTACATCGGATAGATCTGCATGAAGATCATGGAGAACTTTGTATTGAAGATCCAAGAGAGAGAAGAAGCCATCTAGCTACTAACTACAGACCCGTAGGTCGTAAGTGAACTACTCACGAGTCATTGGAGGGGCGATGATGATGATGAAGCCCTCCAACTCCAAACTCCCCTCCGGCAGGGTGCCGGGAAGGGTCTCCAGATGAGATCTCGTGGAAACGGAAGCTTGCGGCGGCGGAAAAGTATTTTCGAGCCTCCCCTAATTTTTTGCGGAATATTTGGGAATTTATAGGACAAAGATCTAGGTCAGGGGTGGCCAGGGAGGCCACAAGCCTGCCCACCACCGCCTCCCCCTGGTGGCGGAGTGGGGGCTTGTGGGCTCCCTGCAACCCACCTTGCTTGGCACAAAGGCCCCCCTGATCTTCTTCCGTTTGGGAAAAAAATCATTTCGGGGTTTTTCTTCTGTTTGGAATCCGTTCCAAAATCAGATCTGTAAATAGTCAAAAACACGGAAAAAACAGGAACTCGCACTTGGCACTGAATTAATAAGTTAGTCCCAAAAAAGATATAAAAGGTACATAAAACAACCAAAGAAGACAAGATAACAGCGTGAAACCATCAAAAATTATAGATACGTTTGAGACGTATCAATCATCGCCATCGTCATCATCAACCTTCTTCCCTCTCCAATTCCATGAAGCTCTTCATCGTTCGTGAGTAATCTATTCGCAGGCTCGCTGGGCGGTGATGAGTAGGATGAGATCTATCATGTAATCGAGTTAGTTTTGACGGGGATTGATCCCTAGTATCCACTATGTTCTGAGATGGATGTTGCTACTACTTTGCCATGCTTAATGCTTGTCACTAGGGCCCGAGTGCCATGATTTCAGATCTGAAATTATTATGTTGTCACCAATATATGTGTGTTTTGGATCCGATCTTGCAAGTTGTAGTTACCTACTATGTGTTATGATCCGGCAACCCCGGAGTGACAATAACCGGAACCACTCCCGGTGATGACCATAGTTTGAGGAGTTCATGTGTTCACCAAGTGCTAATGCGTTGTTCCGGTTCTTTATTAAAAGGAGAACCTTAATATCCCGTAGTATCATTTTGGACCCTGCTGCCATGGAAGGGATGGACAATAGATGTCATGCAAGTTCTTTTCCCTAATCATGTACACACGGAATGCATGCCAACATCACATTGACAAACGGGAGCTAGCCACATATCTCTCCGTGTTATAACTGTTGCATGATGAATGTCATCCGACAAATCATCCACCCATTGCCTACTAGTTTGTCCCACTGCTGCTCTTACTTGTTTTTCTCTGCTGCTGTTACTACTGTTGCTGCTACTGTTACTTGCTGCTACTATTACTTGCTTTGTCCTGCTGCTGCTGCCACTACTGTTACTTGCTGTAGCTGCTACTTGCTACTGTTGCTACATGCTACTGCTGTCACAACTGATGTTCCTTGCCACTGCTGTTACTCGTTACACTGCTGCTACCTGCTACAATAGTTTTCTGGCACCATTGATACAACAGTTAGGAATAGTCTGTCGTCAACAGACCGTTTCTGGCACCATTGTTATCATACTACTTTGTTGTTGACACTTTGCTTGTAGATACTAATCTTTCAGGTGTTGTTGAATCTGACACATTCAGCTGCTAATACTTGAGAATATTCTTTCACTTCCCGTCGTGCGAACCAACAAATTTGGGTTGAATACTCTACCCTCGAAAACTTCCTCGATCCCATGCACTAGTGGGATATTGCAAGACAATTTCTAATTGTTAAGCAATTGGGAGCAGCTCTTTTCTGATTCCGTTGCCGTGGAGGCATCAAGTCAAGAATAGTTGCCCCTCAACAACACTTCTCTCGCGCCGTTGCCGGGGACTGCTAGCAGTTACCAATGGCGCATTCTTAGGAGGTGCGCCATTGGTAACCTGAGAGCAGCTAGATATTTTTTACAGCCACTTACCACAGTCACTTTCCCCCCACTTCAGTCTCTCCACCTCTACCAAGCTTGTTGGTCTCGGCTGCCTCCTCCTCCTCACCTCATTTGCACCATAGATTCACCCAAATTAAGTGGTTAAATTTCCTTTTTTTGATAGGTAACTAAGGGGAAAGCTTTCTTTATGTTCTAGATCTACTTTTTTCTCCCTCCAACGTACACACTTTTCATGGCCTAGATCTACGTATATTTGTGGTGTTGCATATGTTTGTGTTTGCAGGTACCGGTATTTGAAATGCAATAGTTGCCAATATTTTGCCGGAATGTTGATTCATTTCCGTTTCGGCAAGAATTTGGCACTATGCATTCTTTTTGGTTCTAAAATATCGTTTTTCTCTACCCCGCAGGCGACCATGGTCCACACGATGACCGAAGGCATCAGGAATAGGTTTTTGAGCTCCGCAAAGGCCGAGATGCTTCAAAAGAACGGGACAGAGATAAGATGTCCGTGTCGAAGATGCAAGCTGAAGAGCCTTATGGACTCGGTTCCAGACAGGTGCGGGACCACCTGCTCGTGCGTGGTTTCATGGATGGCTATCGGTGGCAAGGTGATGAAGATGATTATGAAGTCGACCATGGGGTCCGGGAAAGAAATAAGGAAGGGAAGCAAGACAATACCGGCGAGCGCGGGCGAGAAGACGAAGAATCTCCAGGACATGATCACGAAGTACATGCAAGACACGGTCATCATGTAGAAGATGTCGGACATGATGATGAGGAAGATCAATACGAAGGGCATGATCATGAAGATGAATATGCCGGAGCAGACGACGATGGACCATCGATGGGCTGGGTGCAGAACCCTCATATTCAAGAGCTGCTTCTCAACCAAACGGGTAACGCAAGAGCTGCCGCCCGAGAGAAAGCCAAGCTGGATCAGCAGGAGATAGACGCGGTTACTCCATTGTATGAAGGATGCAGGCCCGAGGATACCCACATGAATGTAACGCTCATGGCTCTTGAGATGAAGGTAAAACACAAAATGACCGACACATGCTTTGACGAGAACATGTCATTCTAGCACGAACGTCTTCCGATGGGGAAAAAGTGCCCGACCAGTTTCGAGGAGGCGAAGAAAATCGTGTGTCCTCTGGATTTATTGCACGTGAAATACCATATGTGCATGAACGATTGCATCATTTATCGGGACGAGAACACAGAGTCTACCATATGTCCGGTGTGCGGCGTCACTCGATACAAGAAGAGGAAGAAAGCTCCTCGAAAAGTGGTGTGGTACTTTCCGATCACTCCTCGTCTATAGCGGTATTTCGCGGACCCTGCACAAGCACAGCTCCTGCGTTGGCACGCGGATAGGGAGGAGCAGAAAAGAGAAGATGACGGAAATGATCCAGATATAAACAAAAAAGATAAGATGCTGAGTCACCCTAAGTATGCGAGCCAGTGGCAAGCGTTGAACTTCGAACGGCCAGAATTTGGGGACGATCCATGGAACATCATGCTGGCCGCGAGCACCGATGGTGTCAAGCCGTTTGGCAGCCAGAGAAGCACACATAGCACCTGGCCTGTGTTTGTGTGGATGTACAACCTTCCCCCTAGATGTGCATGAAGAGGAAGTACATTCACATGAGTATGCTAATTGAAGGGTCGAAACAACCAGGGAACGACATCAATCTGTATCTAGGGCTGCTGAAAGAGGAGCTAGACACGCTGTGGAAAACGCCAGCCAGTACGTGGGACGGTGCAGCGAAACAATATTTCCCTATGAGAGCTGCACTGCTCACGACGGGGCACGACTATCTCGGTTACGGATATGTCGCGGGGCAGGTGGTCCACGGATTTTGTGCATGCGTCAGGTGCATGGATGACACAACGTATCGCCAGCTAGATAGAGATCTCGGGTCATCGAAAACCGTTTTCATGGGATATCGAAGGTGGCTTCGCGATGATGACGCAAGGATCTGTTCGATGGTGAAACCGAACCCCGAAGACCCCCACGTACGAGGAGCGGCGAGGAAATAGACGAGTTGTTGAAAGATTGGAAAGAGTGCCCACCGCCGGGAAAGAAGCGAAAAGCCAGAGCCGTTGCTGAAGGTATGGAAAACAAGGTCTGTTTTCTAGGACTTGCCGTACTGGAAGATCCTCCGTGTGCCTCACAGCCTTGATGTCATGCATATCATGAAGAACGTGTGCGAGAGTGTGCTTGGTACCCTGCTCAACATGCCAGAGAGGACCAAAGATGGACCGAAAGCAAGGGCAGACTTGCAATCAATGGGCATCAGGGAGGAGCTTCACGCAAAACGCCCTAATGATGATGATGATGATGATGATGAGGCAAAGGACATGGAAAGTCGTCGCAAAGGCAAAAAAGGCCAAGAAGATCGAATATGACTGCCCTGCCGCGTGCTTCACTCTAAGTCAGAAGGAGATCGAGTAGTTTTTCACGTGCCTCGTAGGAGTAAAACTTCCTTACAGTTACGCGGGGAAGATAAGCGGATACCTAGACTCGGCGAAGCAGAAGTTCAGCGGGATGAAGTCTCACGATTGTCACGTGCTGATGACACAGATACTTCTAGTTGCAATCTATGGGATCATGGACGCACACGTCCGTGAAAGGCTATTTGGCCTATGCAACTTTTTCGACGTCATCTCTCGGAGGTCAGTTGGCGTGAGGCAACTCAGAACGCTACAGGAAGAGATCGTGGTGATACTATGCGAGCTTGAGATGTACTTCCTGCCCGCATTCTTCGACGTTATGGTGCATATGCTAGTCCACATCATGGAGGATATCATCCAACTCGGGCCGACATTCCTTCACAGCATGATGCTATTCGAAAGGATGAATGGTGTCATCAAAGGATACGTTCGCAACAGGGCACGTCCAGATGGAAGCATAGCCAAGGGCTATCTGACCGAAGAGAGCATCTCCTTCTGCATGAATTATCTAGGCATCGAGAACCCCATTGGTATGCCCGTCAAGAGACACCTCGGCAGGCTCGCTGGATGGGGTCACCGCAAGGGTCTCCGCGAAATGCATGTCGACTTCAAGGGTCGACTCGCCGACTTTGAAAGAGCAAACCTAGTCGCGCTATGATACGTCTCCGTCGTATCTACTTTACCAAACTATTTTGCCCTTGTTTTGGACTCTAATTTGCATGATTTGAATGGAACTAACCCGTACTGACGCTGTTTTTAGCAGAATTGCCATGGTGTTGTTTTTGTGCAGAAATAAAAGTTCTCGGAATGACCTGAAAATTTACGGAGAATTTTTCAGGAATTAATGAAAAATACCTGCGCAAAGATCCACCGGAGGGGACGGGCTAGTGGGCCATAAGCCCAGGTGGCGCGGCCACCCCCTGGCTGCGCATGGCAGGTTGTGGACCCCATGAGGCTCCACCGCCTCCAATCTCAGCTCTATATACTCCGTTTCGCCCGGAAAAAATTTAGAGAGAAGGATTCATCGCGTTTTACGATACGGAGGCGCCGCCACCTCCTGTTTGTCATCTGGAGGGCACATCTGGAGTCCGTTCTGTGCTCCGGAGAGGGGAAATCGTCGCCATCGTCATCATCAACCTTCCTCCATCGCCAATTCAATGATGCTCTTCACCATTCGTGAGTAATCTCATCGTAGGCTTGCTGGAAGGTGATGAGTTGGATGAGATCTATCATGTAATCGAGTTAGTTTTGACGGGGATTGATCCCTAGTATCCACTATGTTCTGAGATTGATGTTGCTACTACTTTGCCATGCTTAATGCTTCTCACTAGGGCCCGAGTGCCATGATTTCAGATCTGAACCTATTATGTTGTCGCCAATATATGTGTGTTTTAGATCCTATCTTGCAAGTTGTAGTCACCTACTATGTGTTATGACCCGGCAAGCCCAGAGTGACAATAGCCGGAACCACTCCCGGAGATGACCATAGTATGCGGAGTTCATGTATTCACCAAGTGTTAATGTGTTGGTCCGGTTCTTTATTAAAAGGAGAACCTTAATATCCCGTAGTTTCCATTAGGACCCTGCTGCCACGGGAGGGATGGACAATAGATGTCATGCAAGTTCTTTTCCCTAAGCACGTATGACTACATACGGAATACATGACTACATTAGATTGATGAACGGGAGCTAGTTACATATCTCTCCGTGTTATAGCTGTTACATGATGAATCACATCTGGCATAATCATCCATCACTTATCCAATGCCTACGAGTCTTTTACTACTGGTCCTTGCTGCGTTACTTTGCCGCTACTACTGTTGCTGCTGCTGCTGTTACTCTGTTGCTACTGTTGTTACTTTGCTGCTACTGGTTACTATTGCTACCGCTGCTTTCACCCTACTTTGCTACTGATACTTTGCTGCAGACACTAAATCTTTCAGGTGTGGTTGAATTGACAACTCAGCTACTAATACTTGAGAATATTCTTTCGCTTCCCCTTGAGTCGAATCAATAAATTTGGGTTGAATACTCTACCATCGAAAACTGTTCCGATCCCCTATACTTGTGGGTTATCATGCTACAACACATAGACGTGGTCGATCCTTGGGTGGTAGAGCACAAAAGCTTTATTGAGAAGACGTACAATGACCGAGGCCAACAGAGGACAGACGGAGATATAATCAAAGAGCACAACTCATGTTTCACGCGTTGGTTCAAGGACAAGCTTCTGTCGTACCCTTTACATGAGGATTCTTCCATGGAAGAAACACTCATATTCGCCTTGTCACAGGGCGCTGTTGCCTCTTGAGCTTGCATTGGTTTTTCCCTTGTAGAGGAAAGGGTGATGCTGCACAGGAGCAGTAAGTATTTTCCCTCAGTTCGAGAACCAAGGTATCAATCCAGTAGGATAATCGCGCCAAGTCCAGAGTACCTGCGCAAACATAAAAGAGCTTGCACCCAACGCTATAAAGGGGTTGTCAATCCCTTCAAGATTGATTGCAAACTGAGATCTGAAGGCATAAAGTGCAACGAAGTAAAAGAGTAAGGCTGAAAATATGGTGTGAAGTAGACCCGGGGGCCATAGTGTTCACTAGAGGCTTCTCACAAAATAGCAAATATTACGGTGGGTGAACAAATTACTGTCGAGCAATTGATAGAACCGCGCAAATTCATGACGATATCTAAGGCAATTATCATACATATAGGCATCACGTCCGAGACAAGTAGACCGATACTTTCTGCATCTACTACTATTACTCCACACATCGACTGCTATCCAGCATGCATCTAGTGTATTGAGTTCATGACAAACAGAGTAACGCTTTAAGCAAGACGACATGATGTAGAGGGATGAACTCGAACCAATGATGAAAACCCCATCTTTTACCCTTGATGGCAACAACATGATGTGTGCCTCGCTACCCCTTCTGTCACTTGGTGAGGTCACCGCACGGTATGAACCCAAAACCAAGGACTTCTCCCGTTGCAAGAATCATAGATCAAGTTGGCCAAACAAAACCCACAACTCGAAGAGAATTACAAGGATATGAAATCATGCACATAACAGATCAGAAGAAACTCAAAGAAGATTCATAGATAATCTAATCATAAATCCGCAATTCATCGGATCTCGACAAACACACCGCAAAAGAAGATTACATCGGATAGATCTCCATGAAGATCATGGAGAACTTTGTATTGAAGATCCAAGAGAGAGAAGAAGCCATCTAGCTACTAGCTATGGAACCGAAAGGTCTATGGTTAACTACTCACGCATCATCGGAGAGGTCATGTTGTTGATGAAGAAGCCCTGCATATCCGAATCCCCCCTCCGACAAGGTACCAGAACGTGCCCCAGATGGGATTTGGCGTAGACAGAAGCTTGCGGCGGCGGAAAAGTATTTTCGTGGATCTCTCGTGCAGTTTTGGAATTTTTCTGGATTTATAGGCGGAAGAGGTAGGGAGACGTGCCATAGGGAGCCCACAAGCCTGCTAGGCGCGGGCCCCCTGGTCGCGCCTAGGGGGCTTGCGGTGTCCCCTGCTGGCCCGTGCCTTGGTTCTCAAGTTTGGCGCGTATTTTCTGTTCCGGAAAGAATCTTTTTGGAAGTTTTATTACGTTTGGACACCATTTAAAATCCTCCTCTGAAAAGGGTCAAAAACACGGAAAAAACAGGAACTGACACTTGGCACTGAGTTAATAAGTTAGTCCCCAAAAAGATATAATGGCATACAAAACATCCAAAGTTTGACAAGATAATAGCATGGAACTATCAAAAATTATAGATACATTGGAGATGTATCACGCGCCGAGCACAACCTGATGACCTATGAGGCGTACGATATCAGGGGCTACACATTCTACACCGAGGAAAAGGACATGAAGAGCGATTATCAAAACTCTCGGGTAACAATGGAATCCTACACCGGTAACGACAAGGACATATAGTACGGAAGGATCGAGGAGATCTGGGAGCTGAGCTACGCTGGAGAGAAGGTCCCGATGTTCCCTATCAGATGGACCAACAACGTCCTAAAAGAAGACCGGTATTTCACCACCATGGTTATAGACGAAGCCAAATCCAAGACCGCGGGCGCAAACGTCACCGCGAAAAATGAGCCATAGGTACTGGCTTGCCAAATTAATGCAAAACAAATATAAAAGTTTCTTACATGACTTAGTTCCCTGTGAAAAATAATGCACGAGGTGGTATTTTTGCATGAAGAGATTAATAAATAAGTAACTTATAATTCCATCCATGACTTAATATTGTGGCATTGTTGCATGAAACAAGATTACTACTTGGGATGACAACGGGTATTTCATTGATCTAACCAAGGGTTGAAAGGAGGTGATAAAACAATTATGAGTAAAAAAGTGATAACCAAAATTATTACATGCAACTAAAAATTATTACATGCAACTAAAAATGCAAACGTCCGAGACAAGTAGACCGATACTTTCTGCATCTACTACTAGTACTCCACACATCGACTGCTATCCTGCATGCATCTAGTGTATTAAGTTCATAACAAACAGAGTAACACCTTAAGAAAGATGACATGATGTAGAGGGATAAATTCATGCAATATGATATAAACCCCATCTTTTTACCCTTGATGGCAACAACACGATGCGTGCCTCGCTACCCCTTCTGTCACTAGGTGAGGACAGCGCACGGTATGAACCCAAAACCAAGCACTTCTGCCATTGCAAGAATTATAGATCAAGTTGGCGAATCGAAACCCATAACTCAAAGAGAATTACAAGGATATGACATCATGCATATAATAAATCAGAGGAGACTCAAATAATATTCATAGATAATCTGATCATATATCCACAATTCATCGGAGCTCGACAAACACACCACAAAAGAAAGTTACATCAGATAGATCTCCATGAAGATCATGGAGAACGTTGTATTGAAGATCCAAGAGAGAGAAGAAGCCATCTAGCTACTAGCTATGGACCCGAAGGTCTGTGGTGAACTACTCACGTATCATCGGAGAGGCAACGGGGTTGATGAAGAAGCCCTCCGTGTCCGAACCCCCCTCCGACAGGGCACCAGAATGGTCCCCAGATGGGATCTCGCAGAAACAGAAGCTTGCGGTGGCGGAAAAGTATTTTCGTGGCTCTGTCTATTGGTTTGGGGATTTTAGGGAATTCATATGCGAAAGAGGTAGGGAAAAGGAGGCACGGGGGGCCCACGAGCCTGCTAGGCGCGCCCCCTGTGGTTCTCAAGTCTTCTGGATCCCTTTTGTTATGGAAAAAAATCACCCCGAAGGTTTTACTCCGTTTGGACTCTGTTTAATATTCTTATCTGAAAAAGGTAAAAAACACGGAAAAAACCAAAACTGGCACTAGGCACTGAGTTAATAGGTTAGCCCCAAAAATGATATCAAATTGCATATAAATGCATATAAAACATCCCAAGTTGATAATATAGTAGCATGGAACAATCAAAAATTATAAATACGTTGGAGACGTATCAACGTCCTCATTCCTCGAGAAGGTATCTTCTATAGGTATCGCCCTATCGTAGTGTCACCATCCTTGTGTCCAAAAGATGTGGACGAATGTCTCACAACTTGGCTACCTTCTAGGTATCCACGAGGATTACAAGGAATCCAGTGGTTAGGGGTATAAGGGTACAAGCGACCATTTGCAAGGTTTTCAAAGAACAGATGAGGAGAGCCAAGAGAAAAACGGTGGAAGTGCTAAGAAAAAATCCTTCGGTTTTGTAAGTGATTTGAAGGGTATGGAAAAGTATTTTGTCCCAACTAATGTCCATGCTAACTAAGGCTTCCTACAGTATGGATGGCTCTCACACCAGCTCTGTGGGGCCCCCAACCCATAAGTCATGATCACCAAATACACGTGTATAGTGATCCTAGAGGTCAGTTCTCATTGAACATACAAAAGTTGAATAACAAGAGTCTTACATCAATACATACCGTCTTACACAAAGTTATGACCATTATGGTCATGTCTTACATACGTAGGGCCATGCAGGCAAAATGCCAAACACAACTCGAAGCGGAATCTTGAAAGGTAGTGTGAACCCATGCCATCTGCCTTAACCTTACACGCATTCTAACTCAGAAGTGTCCTAATTCCCATGTGTGTCACAAAGGTAATCATCACCATATTCCTGCTCTTACATGCCTGCTAATTAAATAACCAGTGGCAAGCCAATGAATACTTTGAATGTACTCGCAAACAACCCATGTTTGGAATAAGGCATAACAATGCATCATATAGCACTAAGTAGGTAAGTTGCGGAAAGCTAATTTTGATTGCAATGACATGTTCTAACAACTTGTATTAATATGCATCATGAGGTTTTGAGTATCCATTTGAACAAGTGATATATATCAATATAAACAGAGTTTGGAACAACTCAAGTTTAATCATCCCATCGAGTCATCCGACTCAACTCATGTATCTCCTTCCCACATACACACACCAAGTTTCGTAAACAATGGACGTAGCCCAAGAGCAGTCATCCAATTGTCCTTGATCGTGGACACAACTATTCGAATAGTCTTACACTCTACAGAGCTTGCACACTTTACCCACAAGACTCGGGCAACTTCCGTGTCAATCCACGACTCGCGGTATGCTACATACTCAAGGTAAGCACCCGAATAGTGCCTTTCCCTTGATGACACTAAACAAATAGTCCACTCATTGGTACCCAGCCCGCATGATGTACATCATGAGTACCATCCATGAGAGGAGCAACGGTGTGCCCGTTGTCCGCGAGAACAGACCATGCTCGCCCTACCTGGCATGACCCTTATCAAGAGAGTGACTTAGCTCTCTCGCCACTAGTAATGCGGTCTCTCTTCTAGCATCGACCAAACTAATGGACAAAGCCTAGTCCCACAAGGGGTATTGTGGTTGTACATGCAAGGTTGGAGTAACTTTCGCAACTTAAACCAATCCGTTTTTGAAGACAACACACTCACTTGCCTCAGTATACCACTTCTTTCTCAAGTGGTTCCCTAGCTCATCTTCTCCCTCTGTCAATAGTGGAACCCGACGAGGTATTTGAAAAGCCTTCGAAAACACTTTTGTTATCATAACCATGCATATTCCCGTCCCACTTGCGTATCATCTACTAGCAACCTATCTACTTCCCACCCACATAACCCTCATAGGAAGATAGTATCATGCACAATCCAAGTATCAATGAGTAATGCATTTGTGGCCAACCCAGGTGGGTTGTTCCCAAACCATTGACATGCTCTGTCATGCAACAAGTAAGGTACTATAATTCCATGCAGAAAAATAGTTCCACAACATGGTCAGATGGCTGCTTGCTTGGCTCAGCAAAGTCTTTGAGGTCTTCGCAAGCTTCTCGTCCAACTACGAGAACTCCGTCTACTTTGCCAACTACCATCAGAAACAACCAAAATGAGAAACACAACACGAAAGAAAATGGAAGTGTTCTAAAAAGGGAGGTTTATGTTTATTGGACGCCTATGGCTATGAAAAAACAAAGAGGTTCTACTGGATCTGTATCAATGATGATTTTTGAATGGAGGATATGGAGGAATTATTGCTCCTATAGGAAGTCTACAGAAAATATTTTTATAAAAATGAGTAAATGCACCTACTAATTAGGGCATGGTTTTAGAAGAATTTGGAAAGTGGTTTCACTGGTTTTAGAGTTGGGATAAATTTCCTACGATTTTCCTAAGATGAAATAAATAGAAAATGGGGGCATTTATTAGATTCAACAGAAAAATGATATCAGGAAATGTTAACCATGACTGGATAAATATATCATAGTTTAAGATACTTCTAGGAATTTGTATCACTCCATTTGGAGTTAATTTGAACTCTCTATGGATTTTGCAATGCAGGCATTACAATGAGAGAAATGGCCAAAATGGTGGTGGAGCAGGAAATGGTACATGGAAAAATGTGCAAAGCACATCATTGGATAGATCATGATTTTGGGAACACCTAGGATTTTGAATCATCAAATTTGGAGTTTTCAAGAATTTATTATGAATTGTTTGCTTAACTGGAAAAATAAAAAGATTAAAGGAAGTTTACCAAAAAGGGCCATAACGACACACTAGGAATGGAATAGCCAGTTGCCGGCTCAGTGTCTCAGTTGCGCATGTGGAGGGGACACACTGAAGGCGTTCTCCAGGTAGTATGTCTCCAGCGCGAGAAGGTGGGGTGGGTGAAACCGACATCCACGGTGGAGGCCGACGATGGGCGGCCATGGGAGTGATGCTCCGACCACCGGGAGGAAGAAAAGGATCTCGGGATTATCTTGCAACGATCCAGGAAGTGCCCTGGGGAAGCTCAAAGGAGAGGAGGGGCTCAGGGAAGCTTGGATTCGAACGAGGCCAAGGCGGCGCCATGGAGGCCATGGGTGAGAAGCCGAGCTCTGGATCTCAAATGGCTTGTCAAGGGTGTCTTTGGCAGTGAGGTGACCGGCGTAGGGAGCGAGGGTGAGATCTGGAGGGATGGGGGTAGAGGGGCGACAAGATGCGGCCCGGGTCCGCCTCGGATGCTCTCAAGCACGGGAAATACGTGTGTCAGATCTGAGTTGGAGGCATTCTAGCATCGGGGAGAGGTGTGGAAAGCTTACAGGGATTCCCTCGCGTGCTCGGGTGCCCTGTCGGAGCTGGAGGAGAGCTACTCAACAACACCAATCGGCAAAGCACCATTGTTGTAGGTTAACTGCATGGTCACCAGGCCACAATGTGTCGAGAGCAATCTGTTGGTCGGCAAAAGCTATGTAACGTGTGAGTCATGGGTGCTTGAGTGGTCTGGTGAAATTTCAAAGGAAATGGAGCTAGGCGCGGTTGGTTTTGTTTGTAGGTAATTTTGGAGCACCAAGCTAGGTGCTCATCCAAAGGATTTTTACTACAGGGCGTTTGTGGCAAAATTATGTCTCGGTGGGTTAGATATTGTGACAGCCCAAAGACCGATGCTCCAGAAGATTCCCCTTTTATTCCACTGACCTGGGTTAATTATGGTTTGTCGCACTCATCATCGCATCATTCGTGTCATCAGCATTGCATCGACACACCGTTGCCGCCAGTTTTCAAAACTGCATCCGTTATTAGTTGCCGGTTCTCTCCGTTTTTTCCATTGACCGTTTCGAGACCAACCACACACACGCGCTCGCGACATCGATAAAATATTGTTTTTAAAAGTAGGTATAAAATATTATAGGATTTGGTTGAAACTTGGCGTGCGGTCTTGATATAGTATATTTAGGCCACCTGCCAAATTTTGTCGCAATCGGAGTTCATTTGATAGCCGAACGGTCGGCCGTAGCGGCACCGTCTTCGGTTTATCGTTGGTCGGTTTTTTGGTGTCTTAAATTTTGTTTCCGGGCCGCAAACCCCTCTCTTCATAGCCACCAACACTCTTCACAACCTAATAACCTAGCCTAACCCCTAGCCATTGCCGGAGTCGTCCGATCGCGATCCTACGACCCGAATCAGGCTGAAACCAGGTAACCCTAGCCCCGTGTCTTTAAATAGACAACCAATCCCCCTTGCCTCGGTTCTTATGCAAACCATAGTTGACCTCCCTCATCCGCTCTCCCACCAGCCGCCGCCAGCCGCCAGGGGCTCGCCGAAGCACATCCGCGGCCCTCCCGACCCGGATTGGTCGGCCGTCGCCGCGAGCCAGCCCCTGCCTCTGCTTCCTAAGCCTCGTGCAGCCCTCCTCCTCCCGAGCCGCGTCTCCAGCATCTCTTCTCTCGCACCTTGCCGGCCGGTCGCTGGAGGGACCTCGTCCAGCCGGACCCTGACTAGGCCAGACCCGCCGCCACCGTCCCTCTCCATTTTTTCCCGCCCTTCTCTGTCTCCTCTACCTTTCCCTCTTTCTCTTCTTCGCGGGGAGGCCATGGCCGCCGTGATGAGAAGCTGCGATGCCGGCGCTTTCAGGCCTTCCGTTGATGGGGACGGACTCTCCACAACCAGATCTGGTTACCCTGGGGCGGATTCGCGTGCCCCACGCCTCGCCAGAGCTTCGCCCTCCGTTGGCAGGGAGCACCGTCGGAACATGCTGCAGTCCCGCTCGAGCGTGGCGTTGACCGGGTGGCCTCGCTGCCCTGGTCCAGCCGGCTCTGCTGAGGCCCGTCAGTGGCCAGGCCAACTGAGCTAGGCCCAGCCACCCCTTGCAGCCGGCCCACCTCCACGCCGCCTCCCCAGCTCGCCGGCCGAGCCCCGCCTCTGCCCCGGCCTACCTCCTCTTCGCTTGGGGCGAAGCCCATGGGTGAGCCCCCCGCGCGCTGTTTTGTTATGCATCTCTTGGCTATATATTGCGCCTTCTGAGCATTATTGGGCAAGATCTAGATTTGGCCCGTTATCATTTTTTCCAGTTGTGGTCTTAGTTAATTTCGTAGGGTTTTGTGAATTACAAATTAATTGTATATATTAAATATTCCACAACTTCTAAACCGTGCATCTGATCGCGATAAGTTAGATATGTAAAACGTGTCGAATTTCGTGTAGAATAATATTTGCCAGCACTCATGCATAATTAAAGCAGTTTAGTGTGTTGTTTGCATCGGTTCGCATGTCGACGTTATTGAAACGGTTTAGGTCGTAATAAATTAGTCGTAGCTCCGTTGGAGATGAGCCATATATGTAAATGGACTAGAATGACGAGTAGAATCACGTGAACCACTTTTTCTTTTGCCATTTAACAAACATAAAATGTGGCCAGGACAAATCTGGGCCAAATTCGATTTTAACGTGTGGGGTTAGTTCGGAGATGCTATATGGCATTTCCGGCCTCATTTAAAATGACTAGATAGGTAGATTATTTGTGCTTCACCCCTTGCCATGTTTAAACAACATTTCATATTGCCGTGTAAATAAACGAGAGTGAACTAAATAATAAATTGTGGAGTTTCGTCAATGTGCAACTCGTTGCATATTGAGCTTCACTTAATGTGTAGTGCTTGCGTGATGTGATTTGCAATGCCTTGCATAATTGAATTGGACATGCATCATATTAGGGTGTGCATCATGTCGTGCATGTGCCGTGGTGACTGTCGTGTGTTGATGGTTATTTCCAGTTCGCTTCGTCTCGATAGAGTTCCGCAAGCGTGTCAGAATGTGAGGATTCATTCGACTACATCGGTTCGTCTGCTTCACGGAGTCGTTATTCTTCCAAGCGGGATCTCAACATGATCATTTGTGTAGATACCATTACTATCATTGCCATGCTAGTTGTTTCGTTTCTATCGCTATGTCTCGCTGCCTACCACGTGTTAAATATCAGCCCACCAACATTGCCTTGAAAACCTTCAACCTATCTACAACCTAGCAAACCACTGATTGGCTATGTTACCGCTTTTTTAACCACTGGATATCGTTACTAGTTGTAGGTGTCGTTACTTCCATGTGAAAACATGGGTTCCTTGTTATATCACCATATCATTGCTAATTAATTTAATCACATATATACTTGGTAAAAGGTGGAAGCCTCGGCCTTTCTAGTCTGGTATTTCGTTCCACCTTTGCCGCCTTAGTTTCGGATACCGGTGTTATGTTCCATAAATGAGCACTCCTAATATGCTTGGGGTTGTTATGGGGACCTCCTAGATTCTCGTTTTGGGATAAATCTCGCCTGGCAAGGCCCAACATTGGTACTATATTTGCCCAACATAATAATTCTGTTAATACTGGAAGACATAGAGCGTCATGACCCGAGGAATAATTCAACATAATACAGGGGGGGCAGTGCTGATGGTGTTGGTCCCAAATGGGCTGCTTGCGAGGCAACCGCGAGGAAACTCGAGGTTTGGTTTTACTTGTAGCTAGTCCCATCCGTTCGTGTCTTGAGAACGAGATATGCGGCTCCTATCGGGTTCATCGACACACTGGGCGGCCTTGCTGGATTTGTTATACCTTTCTCGAGCGTCTCCTACGAGGGATTCCGAGGATGCTTTGGGTTATCTCGAGGTTGAGGTTTTCCGATAGGAACCCGAGGAGATCATGGGTTTCCCTAATCAAGGTCATTTCGTTGCAGCGTGCGGTATTTTGTGATGGACTAGTTTGAGCACCCCTACAGGGTTAAATCTTTTGGGAAGCCCTGCCCGCGGTTATGTGGCAACGTGGAAACTTTGTTTAACATTCGGTTATAGAAAACTTGAAGTAAGCTTAATAAAAACTTGCCAATTGAGTGAATAACCATGACTGTCTCTTTCGTCAGCTCATTCTCCGATCGAGGACACTGTGGGGTTATGTCTGACGTAAGTAGGTGTTCAAGATCATTCATTTGATCATCAGTAGTTCATGTCTGCTATGCGTATATCACCCCCCTCTTATTCTTGTACTTGTAAGTTAGCCACCTCGAATAAATTCTTAGTCGCTTGCTTCAACCTCACCACTTCACCATACCTCACCCATTAAGGTTTTCTAGTCTCGATACCTTGGGAAATGAGATTGCTGAGTCCCTGTGGCTCACAGATTACTACAACACCAGTTGTAGGTACAGGTAAAGAGTTACTTTGACGTGAGCGCGATGATTGTGCTATTTGGAGTTTCTCCTTCTTCTTCTTTATCGATCTAGGATGGGTTCCAGGCAGGCAGCTTGGGATAGCAAGGATGGAAGTCGTTCTTTTATCATTTTTTTTCGTCCGTAGTCGGACCCTGCTCTTCTTCATGATGATTGTATGAATTTTACTGATGTGACTCTGATGTACCTTGTGGCGAGTGTAAGCCAACTCCTTATACTCATCTTTTCAGTACATGTACTTGTAACAATATCCATTTTTTGCAAAACGACAAGATGTGCTTCTATCCCTGTCAAGGCCCTCGTGCCAAAATACGGATAGGATCGCATCTTGGGCATAACAAGTTGGTATCAGAGCATACCGACCTAGGATCCCCTTGATTGATCGAACTTGGACGAGTCGAGTCTAGTGAAAAAAACTGATTTGAGTCTAGTTATATATTGGAGAGTAGGATTATTTTTCTCCTCTTCTATGCTCAGGTGAGGAATTTTGAAGTAATAATTTTAATTCCACTCCTCTTCTCACTCAAAATTGTTTTTAGGATCATGCGGATAATTTTGGAATATATATGATGTCGATGTGACGGAGTTCTGACTTGGTGCCTCCTGCTGTTCCGGGGAGTTGAGCTCCAGGGGATTCTTGAGCACATCGTTATCATTCAGATTTCTTAGTATCCCAGTATGAAGGATGTTCGAAATTGCTTCAATACTAGTAGTGATGAGATAGCCCCGACATCCCCAGTACTAGTGGAGAGAGTTCGGGGGTCTGAGATAGATGAGATTCCGAGATCTCTAGTTATGTGTTGGCGGATGTGATACACTGGATGGGTAATGTTATTGCTAGGAGTTCGGTGATAGATTTTACTCCTTGTATCCGTGGACCCGACTGTATGACCAGAAAATTTCGGAAGTTCTTAGGTGGGAATTCAAGTAGTAACTTATTGGACAATCTTCCAACAGACGCATGATGTGAGGTTGGGGTTCGACATCTAGTGGATTCGTTTGTTCACGGTTGATTATAGCGGTTCTCATTGTGTCTTAAAGAGTCCTTGTAGCTTGCTATGACTCGGGGATTCTTCATATGTCGTGTGCACTGCCTTGTACATGATGGCTACTGTATGATAGAGCCCGTGCGATCCTATCCACGAAAATATCGAGCGAAATCTCTGTCATGAATTTGTCCTGGCTTGTTTTGTAAGCCTCATCCTTTGTTTTGTTGGAATATGGTAATTCGAGTTGCTTCGATGTGAAATGGTTATTTCATCTCTTTCTAAGAGGTGTTCTCATATTTTTATGGGAATGCTGATTCTTTTGCTCAATCAAAATGTATTATCAATTCCTTTCAACCGGAGTCGTCATGTCAATTCCTTTTCAACCGGTGTGCTTATTCTCAAGTGAATTCAATCCTCTCCAATTTTGCAAGATCAATCTCTCATTTCTTTCTGAAGTTCATCTCATCTCTCCCAAGTTGTCTTTGTTTTTCCTGCCCTCCTGCCCTTTTCTTCAGTGATTGGATTTCATCCAAGTGCATTTCATTTCATTCTTGCTTCCGCTATCTTTTCCTTTGTTTCTTATCCGGTGATTCCTTGTGAAGATTCTCAGGAGTTGCTAGTTCTTCATTTTTCATTCTTGTTCTCTTTTTCGGTGAATTTAGTTCAAGCTCTCCCTGTTCATCATATCTTTTTCATCCTTTGAACTATTTCCCATGTTGAAAATTCTTATCAAGTCTTTCTTGTTTTTCATCCCTCTCTATTCTATCCAGAGTGTTCAAGATATCTCAGAGTCTCTTGTTTTCAATCCTTCCAATTAATTCGAGGTGCTAACCTCATCAAGTTTTGTTTGTACCCGTACAATATCTCTCTTCCTAAGCAATCCATTCAACGGTGGTTTCTTTGGAGTTGGTCCAAAACCCACAGGCTTTTCCCAGGTTCTTATCTGGCTCTTCTAATCTTTTTCCAAACATCTCTAATTATTTTCAACTATGATGTAAGTATGAATTTCATCACTCATATTCCTTTTTCAAGATTGCTTGAAATTTATTTTCGTCATTGGCTCAACTTTTCCTTGTTCTTATTCCGGGGTGTCTCAAATATTCTTGGTGGTGTTCTCCTCATCAGTTTCAACTTGGAAGTCCAAAGGAGTGTTTCTCTCAAGTCTTTGTCCATTCTCTTCAAGAATCATCATTTGAGCTTTGTGTTATCATTTTGGATTGTTGTCAATCATGAGAAATTCTTCCATATCTATCTCTTACATTTCAGTGTTGTGTTCATTTCTCGATCCTCCGAAGCCCATCATTTCAGAAGATTTCTTCGTTCTCAACTTTCAACTTTCATCCTCAAATTCTTCTCGATTGTTGTCTCTTCGTTCGTCTCTCAATTATTCTGGTGCCTCATTCAAGTTTTCTGTTAGGCCTCTCAAGATCTCTTCATTCTCAAGGTGTTCTTTAATATTCTTGTGGTAGTACCTCAAGTATTTTATCTCTTGCATTCCAAGTGCAATTCTTCTCCCTTATTCTTTGAGGTGGTGTTATAGCATTCACTACTGAAATTCAGAATTTTGCCGTCTGCCAAAGCGGACGGCAAAGGGTGCAACCACGGACGGCAAAGGCTTTGCCGTCGGTCAGCAGACTGCAAAGTAGACGGTAAAAAAAATCCGGTGAAGAGGTTCTTTGTCGTCTGCTTTCCCAAAGCGGACGGCAAATAATCTTTGCCATGAGGGGGCAGACGGCAAATTAACTGGGACGGTAAAGGGTGCAACGTCCCCGTTAAGTGTTAACGGCACGCCTCCTCCCTTTGCCATCTGCCTCCCCCCCTTTGCCATGCGGGGGCAGACGGCAAAGAGGGGACAGAGAGGGGGCAGATTCCCCCCCTTTGCCGTCTGCCTCCCCCTCTTTGCCATGTGGGGGCAGACGGCAAAGAGGGGAGAGAAATGGGGCAGATTCCCCCCTTTGCCGTCTGCCTCCCCCTCTTTGCCATGTGGGGGCAGACGGCAAAGAGGGAAACCAGCCCCTTATTTATTTATTTTTTGTTATATCCAGCATTTTTAACAATAATCAGGATATATATATATATATATATATATATATATATATATATTTGACATAAATAAATTTCTTTTCGTACTCATAACCATATTAAAATAACCTCTTATATCCAGCTTTCAAGTTGCATCCACGTGCATACAAAGTTTCATATATTACACCAGTTTCATCCACGTGCATACAAAGTTTCATATATTCATATACTACAATAGTTTCAATACAACCCATGGTACAAGAAATCATCTTCAAGCATTCCATCAATATTTTCCAACCTTCCCGTGAAGTGAAGGTAATCTGCAAAATGACAAATAAGAAAGTTAGAAGAATAATACCAGATGAAGTATTGTATATATAGGTTATTTCGGAGAGAAATTAGCTAAGTATAGACCATTTAGGAGCTAACTAAGCTAATTATGTCATTTAGGTGGAACCCTAGCTAACTATAGGTCGTTTCAGAGCTAACTTGGGTAAAATAGGTCATTTCAGAGCAAACTATGCTTATTAAGCCATTTTTGATCTAGCTAGGCTAATTATACGCCATTTAGCTCCTAAGTTAGGGGGAATAGGTCATGTTGCAGCTACGTAAGCCTTATTATGTCATTTAGGAGAGAACTTAGCTAAGTATAGGTCATTTTTTATTAAATAGACCATTTAGGAGCTAACTAAGCTAATTATGTCATTTAGATGGATAATTAGCCAATTTAGGCTTTATTGGATGAGTCTAAGCTACGTAGAATAAGAGAAAGAGAAGAAGAAGTAAAAGAAGGAGGAGGAGGAGGAGGAGGAGAAGGATAAGGAAGAGGAGAAGAAGAAGAAAAGTGGAAGGAGAAGGAGAAGGAGGAAGAAGGAGGAAGAAGAAGGAGAAGGAAGAGCTCCTTCTCCTTCTTCTCCTCCTTCTCCTTCTTCTTATCCTCCTCCCTCTCCTTCTTCTTCTTCTCCTCTTCTTCTTCTTTCTTCCTTTCATTTTTCCTATTTCATCTCCTCTCGTCCCCTTCTTCGGGCTAAATTGGCTAAGAATGCCTTTTTGGAGCTAATTATGTCATTTCGACGATAATTAGCTAAGTATAGGTCATTTTTTATTAAATAGACCATTTTGGAGCTAACTAAGCTAATTATGTCATTTAGATGGATAATTAGCCAATTTAGGCTTTGTTGGATGAGTATAAGCTACGTAGAAGAAGAGAAAGAGAAGAAGAAGTACAAGAAGGAGGAGGAGGAGAAGGAAGAGGAGAACAAGAAGAAAAGAAGAAGGAGAAGGAGAAGGAGGAAGAAGTTGGAAGAAGGAGGAGAAGGAGGAGCTCCTTCTCCTTCTTCTCCTCCTTCTTCTCCTTCTTCTTATCCTCCTCCCTCTCCTTCTTCTTCTTCTTCCTTCCTTTCATTTTTCCTCTTTCTTCTCCTCTCGTCCCCTTCTTCGGGCTAAATTGGCTAAGAATGCCTTTTTGGAGCTAATTATGCAATTTCCAGGATAATTAGCTAAGTATAGGTCATTTTTTATTAAATAGACCATTTTGGAGCTAACTAAGCTAATTATGTCATTTAGATGGATAATTAGCCAGTTTTGGCTTTGTTGGATGAGTCTAAGCTACGTAGACGAAGAAAAAGAGAAGAAGAAGTAAAAGAAGGAGGAGGAGGAGGAGGAGGAGGAGAAGGAGAAGGAGAAGGAAGAGGAGAAGAAGAAGAAAAGAAGAAGGAGACGGAGAAGGAGGAAGAAGGAAGAAGAAGAAGGAGAAGGATGAGCTCCTTCTCCTTCTTCTCCTCCTTCTTCTCCTTCTTCTTCTCCTCCTCCCTCTCCTTCTTCTTCTTCTCCTCCTCTTCTTCTTCCTTCCTTTCATTTTTCCTCTTTCTTCTCCTCTCGTCCCCTTCTTCGGGCTAAATTGGCTAAGAATGTCTTTTTGGAGCTAATTATGTCATTTCGAGGATAATTAGCTAAGTATAGGTCATTTTTTATTAAATAGACCATTTTGGAGCTAACTAAGCTAATTATGTCATTTAGATGGATAATTAGCCAATTTAGGCTTTCTTGGATGAGTCTAAGCTACGTAGAAGAAGAGAAAGAGAAGAAGAAGTAAAAGAAGGAGGAGGAGGAGGAGGAGGAGGAGGAGAAGGAGAAGGAAGAGGAGAAGAAGAAGAAAAGAAGAAGAAGGAGAAGGAGAAGGAGGAAGAAGGAGGAAGAAGAAGGAGAAGGAGGAGCTCCTTCTCCTTCTTCTCCTTCTTCTTATCCTCCTCCCTCTCCTTCTTCTTCTTCTCCTCTTCTTCTTCTTCCTTCCTTTCATTTTTCCTCTTTCTTCTCCTCTCGTCCCCTTCTTCGGGCTAAATTGGCTAAGAATGCCTTTTTGGAGCTAATTATGTCATTTCGAGGATAATTAGCTAAGTATAGGTCATTTTTTATTAAATAGACCATTTTGGAGCTAACTAACCTAATTATGTCATTTAGATGGATAATTAGCCAATTTAGGTTTTGTTGGATGAGTCTAAGCTACGTAGAAGAAGAGAAAGAGAAGAAGAAGTAAAAGAAGGAGGAGGAGGAGGAGGAGGATGAGAAGGAGAACAAAGAGGAGAAGAAGACGAAAAGAAGAAGGAGAAGGAGAAGGAGGAAGAAGGAGGAAGAAGAAGGAGAAGGAGGAGCTCCTTCTCCTTCTTCTCCTCCTTCTTCTCCTTCTTCTTATCCTCCTCCCTCTCCTTCTTCTTCTTCTCCTCCTCTTCTTCTTCCTTCCTTTCATTTTTCCTCTTTCTTCTCCTCTCGTCCCCTTCTTCGAGCTAAATTGGCTAAGAATGCCTTTTTGGAGCTAATTATGTCATTTCGAGGATAATTAGCTAAGTATAGGTCATTTTTTATTAAGTAGACCATTTGGGAGCTAACTAAGCTAATTATGTCATTTAGATGGATAATTAGCCAATTTAGGCTTTGTTGGATGAGTCTAAGCTACGTAGAAGAAGAGAAAGAGGATAAGAAGTAAAAGAAGGAGGAGGAGGAGGAGAAGGAGAAGGAAGAGGAGAAGAAGAAGAACAGAAGAAGGAGAAGGAGAAGGAGGAAGAAGGAGGAAGAAGAAGGAGCTCCTTCTCCTTCTTCTCCTCCTTATTCTCCTTCTTCTTATCCTCCTCCCTCTCCTTCTTCTTCTTCTCCTCTTCTTCTTCTTCCTTCCTTTCATTTTTCCTCTTTCTTCTCCTCTCGTCCCCTTCTTCGGTCTAAATTGGCTAAGAATGCCTTTTTGGAGCTAATTATGTCATTTCGAGGATGATTAGCTAAGTATAGGTCATTTTTTATTAAAAAGGTCTTTTTGGAGCTAACTAAGCTAATTATGTCATCTAGCTATCTTTTATTAAAACACTAGAAATAACATACCTAAGTTAGGGTCAAGCACGGTGGCTCTGGCTTGTTTCACCTGGAGAAGGCTGCCCTTGAGAAGGCTCGACTGTAGAAGGGTCGTGCGATGCGTAGTTAGCATGAGGACACTCTTAAGATCACTCCACTGAAATGAAACTCACCGTCCCCGCCACGTTAACGACTGGCATCGGCGGAGGGACTTGGCCGTTCTTCTCGCACATAGACTGTACATTTGGTTACGACAAGTCAAACTTTTTATTTATTAATGAAACGGACATTCAAATGCAAGATTTGAAATAATATGAAGAAGAAACTTACCATGAAGAGCTCGTATATGGCCCTGGTAGACGCATCATTCCGTGCCCTCTGCGCCTCCACCAATGCAGTCGTCCTCTCCTCCAGGTCCCTAATTTCCTTATCCTTCTCCGCCATAGCCGCCTGCATTGCCTCTCTCTCTTTCTGAATAGCAGCCTACAACACAACTCATTGTTAGCAATGTAATCATATTGGTTCCAACGCACAACATAATGCGGAAAGATATTTGAGTCCATTAAACTAACCTCGATGGCGAGCTCGACTGGCCGTGGACGACATGTTATCTCCGGACAAGAGCTCGTTTGGCGTGCCTTTATCTGCCGGAGAGAGCTAGGACAACGTATAAGGCCGTCTCCAATGGCGATCGAGCCATGGGGCCTCCCGTTGCCAGCTATCATCACCAGCTCTGGATCAATAGGCCCCTCGCTCGGGTTAAAGTCCTCCCCTTTCCTCGCCTTCCCGTGATCTCTGTACTTCACGAGCTTGTCGTGGGAGGAGATGTTGGTGAAGTTTTCTCGATGCTCGAGGTCAGACTCAGAGAATGCCTTGACCTTCTTGTACGAGGCAGTATGGGCCATCGCATACAGGTCGTACATCTGTGGCGCCTCCGTCTTATTGTGACGCGCCAAAAAGAGAGAGAGAGGAAAATTGTATTGGTAAAGGGCTCAAGATAGCATTAAGAATGAATTGCATGACGCATGAAGCAAACCACATACCCAGTTCTCGCCAAATTGGATTAAGTTGACGCTCCCTTGATGGTGTGGCACGCCAACCATTTTTCCACGCCTCTCCTTGGCGTTGTTGTGGCTGGCCTCCCACGTTTCGGAGCACAACTGATCCACCAAGGCCTCCCAACAATCCATCTTATCCACACACCATCTCGGGGGCACCTAAGTTAATAAAGAGAAATTTGGGCGCGTAAGAACCAAATCAAGGAAACTAACTACAAAGCCTTAATAATATGTAATTACCTTCATGTAATGCTCCTTCTCCATCTTAGCATCACGGCACTTCGCCTTGTCAAGCCTAATACGCCGCGTGTTATAGTAGTCTTGAACAGCCTGCACCCGAGCCTCGTGCCGAAAGTTTTGAAGTAGGCGGCGACATTCGGTTTCGATAACCTTTGCCGCGTCCTCCTCGTATCCCTCCTCACACCTGTAGTAGGTCTGCAAACGAGACAACACCTATTAGTACAATAAATAGCTATGGTTGATTTATAATTGTGTGAAAGAGAAATTACCTAGAACTTTCGGATCACCATGTCCGCCCTTGTGTCACACAAAACACCGTCGATCTCCACCTCCGGCGGGGCCGGGGCACCCAAGTAGTGCTCCCAGGTCATTCCTACCTCTCGCTCCCGACCGGGCAACGTAACAAACCCTGGGAAGTTTTGACGGCAAAGAACACCAAGGACGCTGTTGGGCTTGCGGACACCCTTGGCAACAATCCAACCCCTACAGTATGACAAATTAAAGCCAAAACATTAGATATTTGAGAAAACGTGAAGGCAAAAGGTTAAATAAGAGTAAATTAATTTACTTCTCCCCATTTGGCCTAATCGACCACCTCTGCTCGGGGGTCGCTGGCACGAGCGGGAGCCCCGAACTACCACGCTGGTAGACGGTAGCCCCTCACCCAGCTCCTCGTCGCTACCAGCATGGCCACTTGCCTCAGGCCAGGTATCCCACTGGATCTCTTGGGACGTACCCTCATCCCTGCTTTGCTCCGGAGTCGCCTAGAAGGAAGCCTCTGGGACAGGAGTCTCGTGGGTCGAAGGCTCGTCGACCTGAGGCTCGTCGACCCGAGGCTCGTGAACCGGAGACCCTGTAGCCTCCACCTCAGACGAATCCACCCTAGAAGTCCTATTCTCAGGTGAATCAGCTTGGGGTGGTGGCGGAGACCGTGTAGCCCTACCTCTCCCGCGGCCACGTGTACCTTTAGCACAACATAAATACCAACATGAGTAATAAAATGTATATAAATACCAATATGCATACAACATGAGTACAACATAAATACCAACATGAATACAACGTGTACCTTTAGTGCCTCTCGGCTTCGCGGGGGGTCGACCTCCTCTCACGGGGGGGCACTCCTTGCAAAGTAGAGAGCAACACTC
Source organism: Hordeum vulgare subsp. vulgare (assembly GCF_904849725.1). Taxonomy (NCBI): domain Eukaryota; kingdom Viridiplantae; phylum Streptophyta; class Magnoliopsida; order Poales; family Poaceae; genus Hordeum; species Hordeum vulgare. The sequence continues at coordinate 343,687,025 of NC_058524.1, read as the reverse complement.
TCCAAAGAGGCGAGGCGGGAATGGAAATACCCATCCCATCACCCGCCGACGAAGAAGCAGCCGCGGAGTGCTTTCGACCCTTTCCCACCATCTTTCAACACCTTGTTGGGGAACGTCGCATGGGAAACAAAAATTTTCCTACGCGCACGAAGACCTATCATGGTGATGTCCATCTACGAGAGGGGATTTCTGATCTACGTACCCTTGTAGATTGCACAGCAGAAGCGTTAGTGAACGCGGTTGATGTAGTGGAACGTCCTCACGTCCCTCGATCCGCCCCGCGAACTGTCCCACGAACCATCCCGCGATCCTTCCCACGATCCGCTCTGATCTAGTGCCGAACGGACGACACCTCCGCGTTCAACACACGTACAGCTCGACGATGATCTCGGCCTTCTTGATCCAGCAAGAGAGACGGAGAGGTAGATGAGTTCTCCAGCAGAGTGACGGCGCTCCGGAGGTTGGTGGTGATCTAATCTCAGCAGGGCTCCGCCCGAGCTCCGCAGAAACGCGATCTAGAGGAAAAACCGTGGAGGTATGTGGTCGGGCTGCCGTGGCAAAAGTTGTCGCAAATCATCCCTAATACCTCAATATATATAGGAGGGAGGGGGAGGGAAGAGGCCGCCTCAAACCCTCAAGGTTTGGCCGAAATTGGAGGTGGAGGAGTCCTACTCCAATCCTACTTGGAGTAGGATTCCACCTTCCCACTTGGAAACTCTTTCCACCTTGTGTTTTTTCCTTCTCAAACCTTATGGGCCTTAGTGGGAACTTATTCCAGCCCACTAGGGGCTGGTTTATCTCTTCCCATAGCCCATGAGACCCCTTGGGGCGTGACATCCCTCCCGATGGTCCCCGGCACCCCTCCCGGCACTCCCGGTACACTACCGATGAGCCCGAAACTTTTCCGGTGACCAAACCAGGACTTCCTATATATCAATCTTTACCTCCGGACAATTCCGGAGCTCCTCCTGACGTCATGGATCTCATCCGGGACTCCGAACAACATTGGGTAACCAACCATATAACTCAAATACACATAAAACAACGTCGAACCTTAAGTGTGCACACCCTGCGGGTTCGAGAACTATGTAGACATGACCCGAGTGACTCCTCGGTCAATATCCAATAGCGGGACCTGGATGCCTATATTGGATCCCACATATTCTACGAAGATCTTATCGTTTGAACCTCAGTGCCAGGGGATTTATATAATCCCGTATGTCATTCCCTTTGTCCTTCGGTATGTTACTTGCCCGAGATTCGATCGTCAGTATCCGCATACCTATTTTAATCTCGTTTACCGGCAAGTCTCTTTACTCGTTCCGTAATACAAGATCCCGCAACTTACACTAACTCACATTTCTTGCAAGGCTTGTGTGTGATGTTGTATTACCGAGTGGGCCCTGAGATACCTCTCCGTCACACGGAGTGACAAATCCCAGTCTCGATCCATACTAACTCAACGAACACCTTCGGAGATACCTGTAGAGCATCTTTATAGTCACCTAGTTACGTTGCGACGTTTGATACACACAAAGCATTCCTCCGGTGTCAGTGAGTTATATGGTCTCATGGTCATAGGAACAAATACTTGACACGCAGAAAACAGTAGCAACAAAATGACACGATCAACATGCTACGTCTATTAGTTTGGGTCTAGTCCATCACATGATTCTCCGAATGATGTGATCCCGTTATCAAGTGACAACACTTGCCTATGGTCAGGAAACCTTGACCATCTTTGATCAACGAGCTAGTCAACTAGAGGCTTACTAGGGACAGTGTTTTGTCTATGTATCCACACATGCACTGTGTTTCCAATCAATACAATTATAGCATGGATAATAAACGATTATCATGAACAAAGAAATATAATAATAACTAATTTATTATTGCCTCTAGGGCATATTTCCAACAGTCTCCCACTTGCGCTAGAGTCAATAATCTAGTTCACATCACCATGTGATTCCAACGAATCCAACACCCATATAGTTATGGGGTCTGATCACGTCTTGCTCGTGAGAGAGGTTTTAGTCAACGGTTCTCAAACTTTCAGATCCGTGTGTTCGTTACAAATCTTTATGTCATCTTATAGATGCTGCTACTATGTGCTATTCAGAAATACTCCAAATATCTACTCTATTATACGAATCCGTTTCGCTATTCATAGTTATTCGGATTAGTGTCAAAGCTTGCATCGACGTAACCCTTTATGACGAACTCCTTAACCACCTCCATAATCGAGAAAAATTCCTTAGTCCATCAGTTACTAAGGATAAATTTTGACCGCTGCTAGTGATTCAATCATGGATCACTCTTTGTACCTCTCAACAGACTTTGAGTCAAGGCACTCATCAGGTGCGGTACCCAGCATGGCATACTTCAGACTCTACGGCCAAGGCATAGAAGACGACCTTCATCTATTCTCTTTATTCTGCCGGGGTCGGGTTTTGAGTCTTACTCAAATTCACACCTCACAACGCAACCAAGAACTCCTTCAAAAACTTGCCAAGGCATGCATCTTGTTGAAACTTCTATTAAGCGCTTTCGATCTATCTTCATAGATCTTTGATGCTCAACATTCAAGTAGCGCAATCCAGGTATTCCTTTGAAAACTCCTTTCAAACAACCTTGTATGCTTTACAGAAATTCTACATTACTTCTGATCCACAATATGTCAACCACATATACTTATCAGAAATTCTATAGTGCTCCCACTCACTTCTTTGGAAATACAACTTTCTCATAAACCTTGTACAAACCCAAAATCTTTGATCATCTCATCAAAGTGTATATTCCAACTCCGAGATGCTTGCACCAGTCCATTGAAGGATCGCTGGAGCTTGCATACTTGCTAGTATCTTTAGTATCGACAAAACCTCCTGGTTGTATCACATACAATGTTTGCTCAAGGAAACTGTCGAGGAAACAATGTTTTGACATCATATGTGCAATATTTCATAAATAATGCAGCAACTACTAACATAATTCTAACAGACTTTTAGAATCACTACGAGTAAGAAAGTCTCATCATAGTCAACTGTTTGATCTTGTCGGAAACATCTTTGCGACAAGTCAAGCTTTTCTTAATAGTGACTTATCACCATCATCGTCTGTCTTCCTTTTAAAGATCCATCTTTACTCAATAGTCCTATGACCATCAAGTAGTTCTTCCAAAGTCTACACTTTGTTTTCATACATGGATCCTCTCTCGGATTTCATGGCCTCCAGCCATTTGTCGGAATCCATTCCCACCATTGCTTTCTCCATAACTCGTAGGTTCACTGTTGCTCAACAACATGACCTCCAAGACAGGGTTACCGTACCACTCTGCAGTAGTACGTGACCTTGTCAACCTACGAGGTTTGTAGTAACTTGATCCGATGCTCGATGATCACCATCATCAGCTTTCACTTCAATTGGTGTAGGCGCCACAGGAACAACTTCCTGCGCCTGCTACACACTGGTTGAAGTGATGGTTCAATAACCTCATTAAGTTCCACAACCCTCCCACTCAATTCTTTCGAGAGAAACCTTTCCTGGAGAAAGGATCCGTTTCTAGAAACAAACACTTTACTTTCGGATCTGAGATAGGAGATGTACCCAACTGTTTTGGATATCCTATGAAGATGCATTTATCCGCTTTGGGTTCGAGCTTATCAGACTAAAACTTTTTCACATAAGTGTCGAAGCCCCAAACTTTCAAGAAACGACAGTTTAGATTTCTCTAAACCTCAGTATATACTGTATCATCTCAACGGAAATACGCGGTGTCCTATTTAAAGTGAATGCGGTTGTCTCTAATGCATAACCCATAAATGATAGTGGTAATTCGATAAAAGACATCATAGCATGCACCATACCAAATACTGCGTGGCTATGACGTTCAAACACATCATCACACTATGATGTTCCAGGTGGCATGAACTGCGAAACAATTTCCACATTGTCTTAACTGCGTACCAAAACTCGTAACTCAGATATTCATTTCTATGATCATATCATAGACAATTTATCCTCTTGTTACAACGAACTTCACTCCTGAAATAGAATTGAACTTTTCAATATTTCAGACTTGTGATTCATTAAGTAAATACTCCTGTATCTACTCAAATCGTCATTGAAGTAAGAACATAATGACATCCACTGCGTGCCTCAGCACCCATTGGACTGCATACATCAAAATGTATCACTTCCAACAAGTTACTATCTTGTTTCATCTCAATGAAAACAAGGCCTTGCTCATGTGGTATGATTAGCATGTCACTAGTGATTCAAAATCAAGTGAACATAAAGATCCATCAGCATGGAGCCTCTTCATGCCATTTATACTAACATGACTCAAGTGGCAGTGCCACAAGTAAGTGGTACTATCATCATTACCTCGTATCTTTTGGCACCAATATCATGAACATGTGTAACACTACAATCGAGATTCAATAAACCATTGAAGGTGATTATTCAAGCAAATAGAGTAACCATTATTCTCTTTAAATGAATAATTGTATTGCAATAAACATGATCCAATCATGTTCATGCTTAACGCAAGCACCAAATAACAATTATTTAGGTTTAACACCAATCCCAATGGTAGAGGGAGCGTGTGACGTTTGATCATATCAACCTTGGAAACACTTTCAACACATATCGTCACCTCGCCTTTAGCTAGTCTCCGTTTATGCCGTAGCTATCATTTCGTGTTACTAATCACTTAGCAACCGAACCGGTATCCAATACCCTCGTGTTACTAGGAGTATTAGTAAAGTACACATCAACATCATGTATATCAAATACACTTCTTTCGACTTTTGCCAGCCTTCTTATCTTCCAAGTATCTAGAGTTGCTCCGCCTTAGTGACTGTTACCCTCAATACAAGAGCACTTAGTCTCGGGTTTGGGTTTAATCTTGTGTCTCTTCATTAGTGCAGCAACTGTTTTGCCGTTTCACGAAGTATCCCTTCTAGCCCTTGCCTTTCTTGAAACTTAGTGGTTTTACTAACCATCAACTATTGATGCTCCTTCTTGATTTCTACTTTCGCAGTGTCAAACATCGCAAATCACTCAAAGATCATTGTATCTATCCTTGATATGTTATAGTTCATCACGAGGCTCTCACAGCTTGGTGGAAGTGACTTTGGAGAACTATCACTATCTAATCTGGAAGATTAACTCCCACTTGATTCAAGCGATTGTCGTACTCAGACAATCTGAGCACACGCTCAATGATTGAGCTTTTCTCCTTTACTTTGTGGACAAAGAATCTTGTCGGAGGTCTCGTACCTCTTAACAAGGGCACGAGCATGAAATCACAATTTCATCTCTTTAGAACATCACTTATGTTCCGTGACGTTTCAAAACGTCTTCGGCGCCTTGCTTCTAAGCCATTAAGTATTTTGCACTGAACCATCGTGTAGTCATCAGAAACGTGTATGCCGGATGTTCACAGCATCCACAGACGACGCTCGAGGTGCAGCACACCGAGTGGTGCATTAAGGACATAAGCCTTCTGCGCAGCAACGAGGACAATCCTCTTCAAAGTTGGCTACTATCAACTTTCAACTAAATTTTCTCTAGGAACATATAAAAACAGTAGAGCTATAGCGCAAGCTACATCGTAATTTGCAAAGACCATTAGAGTATGTTCATGACAATTAGTTCAATTAATCATATTACTTAAGAACTCCCACTCAAAAAGTACATCTCTCTAGTCATTTGACTGGTACATGATCCAAATCCACTATCTCAAGTCCGATCATCACGTGAGTCGAGAATAGTTTCAGTGGTAAGCATCTCTATGCTAATCATATCAACTATACGATTCATGCTCGACCTTTCGGTCTCATGTGTTCCGATGCCATGTCTACACATGCTATGCTCGTCAAGCTTAACCCGAGTGTTCCGCGTGTGCAACTGTTTTGCACCCGTTGTATGTGAACGTTGAGTCTATCACACCCGATCATCACATGGTGTCTCGAAACGAAGAACTGTCGCAACGGTGCACAGTCAGGGAGAACACAATTTCGTCTTGAAATTTTAGTGAGAGATCACCACATAATGCTACCGTCGTTCTAAGCAAGATAAGGTGCATAAAGGATTAACATCACATGCAATTCATAAGTGACATGATATGGCCATCATCATGTGCTTCTTGATCTCCATCACCAAAGCACCGGCACGATCTTCTTGTCACCGGCGTCACACCATGATCTCCATCATCATGATCTCCATCAACGTGTCGCCATCGGGGTTGTCGTGCTACTCATGCTATTACTACTAAAGCTACGTCCTAGCAATATAGTAAACGCCTCTGCAAGCACAAACGTTAGTTTAAAGACAACCCTATGGCTCCTGCCGGTTGCCGTACCATCGACATGCAAGTCGGTATTAACTATTACAATATGATCATCTCATACATCCAATATATCACATCACATCGTTGGCCATATCACATCACAAGCATACCCTGCAAAAACAAGTTAGACGTCCTCTAATTGTTGTTGCATGTTTTACGTGGTGACCATGGGTATCTAGTAGGATCGCATCTTACTTACGCAAACACCACAACGGATATATATGAATTGCTATTTAACCTCATCCAAGGACCTCCTCGGTCAATTCCGATTCAACTAAAGTTGGAGAAACCGACACCCGCCAGTCATCTTTGAGCAACGGAGTTACTCGTAGCGATGAAACCAGTCTCTCGTAAGCGTACGAGTAATGTCGGTCCGAGCCGCTTCAATCCAACAATACCGCGGAATCAATAAAAGACTAATGAGGGCAGCAAGATGCACATCACCGCCCACAAAAACTTTTGTGTTCTACTCGAGATTACATCCACGCATGAACCTAGCTCTGATACCACTGTTGGGGAACGTCGCATGGGAAACAAAAAATTTCCTACGCGCACGAAGACCTATCATGGTGATGTCCATCTACGAGAGGGGATTTCCGATCTACGTACCCTTGTAGATCGCACAGCAGAAGCATTAGTGAATGCGGTTGATGTAGTGGAACGTCCTCACGTCCCTCGATCCGCCCCGCGAACTGTCCCACGAACCATCCCGCACGATCCGCTCCGATCTAGTGCCGAACGGACGGCACCTCCGCGTTCAGCACACGTACAGCTCGACGATGATCTCGGCCTTCTTGATCCAGCAAGAGAGACAGAGAGGTAGATGAGTTCTCCAGCAGCATCACGGCGCTCCGGAGGTTGGTGGTGATCTAATCTCAGCAGGGCTCCGCCCGAGCTCTCCGCCCGAGCTCTGCAGAAACGCGATCTAGAGGAAAAACCGTGGAAGTATGTGGTCGGGCTGTCGTGGCAAAAGTTGTCTCAAATCATCCCTAATACCTCAGTATATATAGGAGGGAGGGGGAGGGAAGAGGCAGCCTCAAACCCTCAAGGTTTGGCCGAAATTGGAGGTGGAGGAGTCCTACTCCAATCCTACTTGGAGTAGGATTCCGCCTTCCCACTTGGAAACTCTTTCCACCTTGTGTTTTTTCCTTCTCAAACCTTATGGGCCTTAGTGGGAATTTATTCCAGCCCACTAGGGGCTGGTTTATCTCTTCCCATAGCCCATGAGACCCCTTGGGGCGTGACACCCCTCCCGATGGTCCCTGGCACCCCTCCCGGCACTCCCGGTACACTACCGATGAGCCCAAAACTTTTCCGGTGACCAAAACAGGACTTCCTATATATCAATCTTTACCTGCGGACCATTCCGGAGCTCCTCGTGACGTCATGGATCTCATCCGGGACTCCGAACAACATTCGGTAACCAACCATATAACTCAAATACGCATAAAACAACGTCGAACCTTAAGTGTGCAGACCCTGCGGGTTCGAGAACTATGTAGACATGACCCGAGTGACTCCTCGGTCAATATCCAATAGCGGGACCTGGATGCCCATATTGGATCCCACATATTCTATGAAGATCTTATCGTTTGAACCTCAGTGCCAGGGATTTATATAATCCCGTATGTCATTCCCTTTGTCCTTCGGTGTGTTACTTGCCCGAGATTCGATCGTCAGTATCCGCATACCTATTTCAATCTCGTTTACCGGCAAGTCTCTTTACTCGTTCCGTAAGACAAGATCCCGCAACTTACACTAAGTCACATTGCTTGCAAGGCTTGTGTGTGATGTTGTATTACCGAGTGGGCCCCGAGATACCTCTCCGTCACACGGAGTGACAAATCCCAGTCTCGATCCATACTAACTCAACGAGCACCTTCGAAGATACATGTAGAGCATCTTTATAGTCACCCAGTTACGTTGTGACGTTTGATACACACAAAGCATTCCTCCGGTGTTAGTGAGTTATATGATCTCATGGTCATAGGAACAAATACTTGACACGCAGAGAACAGTAGCAACAAAATGACACGATCAACATGCTACGTCTATTAGTTTGGGTCTAGTCCATCACATGATTCTCCTAATGATGTGATCCCGTTATCAAGTGACAACACTTGCCTATGGTCAGGAAACCTTGACCACCTTTGATCAACGAGCTAGTCAACGAGGCTTACTAGGGACAGTGTTTTGTCTATGTATCCACACATGTATTGTGTTTCCAATCAATATAATTATAGCATGGATAATAAAAGATTATCATGAACAAAGAAATATAATAATAACTAATTTATTATTGCCTCTAAGGCATATTTCCAACACACCTGTGATGACAAAGAGTAAATGAAATTAGTACAACATAAATACCAACAGGAGTAATAAAATGTATATAATTTAAGTGTATCATCGTCATAAATACCAACATGACTAATAAAAATTGAATACCTAACATGAACTCAAAATTTATATATAGTATAATAGTTGAATACCTGACATGAACTAATAACAATCGTCCTCGTCTATATATGCTTCGGGGTCAATAAATGCATCATGATCATCACTATCATCAATAAATCCATCATCATCATCACTATCACGAAGAACATGTGGAAGGCCACCACTATGTAATCGGTCAAGAACTGACAGGTCATCCGCAGCAGTAACCTCTTCTTCTTCCAGCTCTTCCTATTCGGGCTCAGGGGTTAAGAAGGATTCACTGTCGCTGTCTACTTCAATGTTCCGGGGTGAAGTAGAGCGGTTCTTGAAACATTTCTTGGACATACGTGTTTCTTGGAATAATTATCCTTCATATGTGTCTGGGTTAATGTGAGGTTCGTAATCCTCTTCATTGAGGGTAGGTGGTCTAAAATGTGGTGGCACTTCATAAACGACATCCCAACCTTTGAGATTTGGATCAGTTTGGCAGGCCCATGGTAGATAGAAAACTTGTGTCGCCTGTTGAGCCGTAATATAGACATCGGGAACATCTAAGTGGGTGTTTTGGTTGATTTCGACTAGTCCTATATGTTCATGAGTCCTTCTAGTCTCCCTCGGCTCAAACCAATAACATTTGAAGACTACGACGGTCAGTGGGTTTTCACCATAGAATAGAAGTTCATAAATTGCTTCAACTCTTCCATAATACTCGGTGTCTCCTTCGCCGATAGCAGAGAAAGAACAATTTGTAGTCTTTAGGTCGGGCATAGATAGCTCTTTGCCAAAGGTACGAAAGTGATACCCGTTGATGTTGTATTTGTCAAATGAACGGACCTTATAGTCAAAACCATTAGCGAGTTGTCTCAACTCGGCGTCCATAGACTCTTCATCAGCCTACAAGTTTAATACAAAAGAATGGATGCATTAGCCGCAAATTAGACCAATAAATCAAATGGGCCCTTAATGGTAATAAATTACCCTTTGTGTGAACCAAGAAATGAAACCGGGATAGTCGCCTCCATGCTTTGCGAGAAGCTCATACTCTTCGACGGAATCCTTTTCGATGACCGCTCCATCCGAGAATTCAGCGACGTATCGACTATATCAAATATCCGGGAATAAGAGTAGTTCAAAGCAATTATAAGTTGCGGAACAATAAATTACCCAGAACTTACTCGATGTACGGCCGCACTTCTGTTAGGTTGGTGAAGATATACAATGAAATGGTCCGCCATTCTTCGACATCCAACGATTTCCCTTTCGAAGCACCGGATGGTGCGAGCTTACCTTTGAATAGGCTGAGGTTGGATCGGTCTTTTTCTCGATCACCATCATTGTACCGAGGCTTCGGGTTATGCAAATGATGATTTTTGGCTTCGTAGTGTGCTGTCACGAAATTTCCCGCCTCCTCAGTAATGAATGCCTCGGCCATCGATGCTTCAATTCTATGTTTATTTTTACACTTAGCTCGAAGCGTCTTCTGCATCCTCTCAGTTGAGTAGCACCATCGATTTTGAACGGGCCCCCCCATTCTTGCCTCGGTCGGGAGATGCAAAATCAAATGTTGCATTGGATTAAAGAAGCCCGGTGGAAAGATCTTTTCTAATTTGCAGATCAACTCCGGCGCCAACTCTTCCATTTCATCTAGCACGCCAGGCGATAGTTCTTTCGCACATCTAGCCATTCATCCTCAGGGATAGCTCAGCTCTGCCATTACTAGCCATTCATCCTCAGGGATAAAGCCACGCAACATCACCGGCATTACCCGCTCAATTCGTATGTGCCAATCATGAGTCTCGAGGCCAAATATTTTCAATTTCTCAAGACTCGGTCCCCTCTTCAGATTCGCAGCATACCCATCGCGGAACATCAACCGCATTTTCACCCACAATAGCATTTCCCTCATAGCTGGCCTTTCAAGATTGAACCATGCCTTTGGCTTCGCTATGCTTTGCTTTCCTTTCCGTTGTCGCAAGTTTTGCAACGGTCTATCACATAGAGCCTCCAGGTCGATTCTAGCCTTAGGATTATCTTTTGACTTCCCCTCTATGCCGAACAATGTACCAAGAATGGCCTCCGCAATATTCTTTTCAGTGTGCATCACGTAAATGTTGTGTGGGCAAAGGAGGTCTTTGAAGTAAGGGAGATCCCATAAGCATGACTTGTGAGTCAAGGCGTGTTTCGTTTTATACCCTTTGAAGTATTCTGGACGCAAAGGATCAGGCTCGACAGCGTTTAATTGATCAAGGGTCTGTTGGCCTATCAACGCAGCTGGTGCGGTGTTTTTGACAACTCTATCTTTGACGAAATTCTTCTTGTCTTTTCTGAACTTATGGTCAGGATCGAGGAATTGTCGAAGCAAGAATACATGCGACCAGCCTACAGCCAACTGAACTGAAGAGCTGCCTTGCATGTGGTGCACGGGAACCTTCCATGCACACACCAGCCAGCGAATAGCGCAAACGCCGGATAATCATGCGTCGAGTACATGTACCACACATGCATTTTGAAATTTGTTTTGGTAGCCGCGTCGTAGGTCTTGATCCCATTATCCCAGGCTTCTTGCAACTCATCCTTAAGCGGCTGCATGTACACATTCATATTCTTCCCCGGATAGTTGGGCCCTGGAATTATCAACGTCAGGAAAAGGTTCTTTCTTTTCATAATCTCTCCGGGTGGCAAATTTAGTGGAATGACAAATACAGGCCAACAACTGTATTGTGCAGCCGTCATACCATACACATTGAACCCATCCGTGCTGATGGCAACTCTAGGTTGCCTTGGATCTTCCGATTTATCCTTATGTAATGCATCGAAGTGCCTCCACGCAAAACCATCTGAAGTGTGTACCAGCATCTTGTTCCCATCCACATCTAGTTCGGTTCTTTTGCCCAATTTGTGCCATGTCATCTGTCTGGCCGTCTCTTCGACCATGAAAAGACGTTGAAGTCTTGGTACGATTGGCACATATCGAAGAACACTAATGGGGATTTTGGTCTGATTCTTCTCACCCATGCCGTTGTCTACCAGAATATACCTGGAAGAATTGCAAATGGGGCAATAGTTCAAGGCCGCATACTCAAGCCTAAATAAGGCACATCCATTCTCACACGCATGTATCTTCTCATAGGGCATCTTAAGTACACCGAGGATTTTCTCTGACTGGTACAGGTTTGCAGGCAGTACATGGCCTTTGGGTAGAAAGCGTCCAAATATCGTCATCATCACGTCGTAGCATTCTCTGCCTAGGTTGAATTGAGCCTTCAGAGCCATTACTTGCGCGATGGCATCCAGCTGACAAAGCTCAGTCTGCTCGTGGAGAGGACGTTTTGAACACTCCAACATTTCATAGAAAGCCTTTGCAGATTCCTCCATCTCATCGTCCGAATCACGAGCATCATCAAAGTCTTGCACCATGTCTTCAATCCCGGTACCATGCTCGTCGGTGCGACGAATAATCACCTCAGCTCTGGCACATTGGTCAGACTCACCATGAAAAGTCCACACCGTATAATTAGGTATAAAACCCCACTTCTGCAGGTGTTTACCCATTTCAAACTCTGTCTTCTTTTTCCAGTTGTCGCAGTTGGGACAGGGGCACCATGTTTTATGATGGCCATTTGCAAATGCGGCTCTCACAAACCCCCTGGTTTTTGTTAACCATTCATGGGTCATGTCTTTCTGACTAGGGTGACCAGTGTACATCCCAGCACGATCACTCATGTTGCCTAGCTACCTATGGGGGCACAAGAAATAAAGAGTTTAGGCCATGAGCTCTCAAAGTAGCAGTAAAATAAAGTCATCCGTTAAAGAGTTCAGGCCCAAATTTCATCCATTATGTATCAGTTTCACCATAAGGAACACCAACAAGTATTCATATTATCTACATTTTCAGACCTTTATTATTTGATACTTCCAAGTTCCAACCAGTAGAAAGTTAGAAACATCGAGTAAGAATTTTTGACCAAATTTCAGAGGGTGCATCTGTGCAAGAGTTGCGATGTGCTGCCACAGGCTCCGGTCCCCAACCTTCTAGTAAGAAAGGGAAGAGATTCAAAGCGTTGTTCAGACGATTTTGTACCTTAGATCACCGGTTCCAGGATTATATATGACTTTTAAACTGGAAAAAAGGGTGTAGGGCATTTAGTGGAAACCCCGAAATTTGATTATTATTAGGCCGATATATGTTGTTGGCAAGTTGTCAAATTAGAACTTAAAACTTGTTTTACTTTCACTGGCTTTCATTGCTCTCTTGCGGCAATGCAGGCATCCACCTCACCGATTTACCACACTTTCCTGCAGATATACCGGTGTCCACCTTACAACTCGATTGTCTTGGAGCCACTAGCGAGATCCCTAATCTCATCGACGCTACTGTGTCTCACCAACGAGCCGTGGTAGGACCTAGCGTCCCTGCCTTTTAATTTATACTATACATTTAACTGGTTTCGTATCTAACTATCCATGAATGATCGTTCAGCCATGTTGTTATGTGCATCAACTATATTTATTGTATTCCGGAATGGAGAGACTTAACAGAACACTTTTACAAAAGCTAGAGTGGTGAGTTTTCCATTTTTTGGTGATTTGCTTGATTTATTTCAACTTCTGTAATTATATTTGTCTATTTCGTATCTGTGAGCAGCTGTGTACGGCGAGAGATCAAAGTTATGCTACGATATGCACACCTAAAATTTGAAGTTCAGGAGGCTACTTTTAGGATGTGTGCCAACTGCCACAAGGTAATTTGACAAATATTCAGTTTGTTCTCAGTTTCATATATCTTGCGCTTCAAAGATAAAAATGGATGGGATTGTAAGATAGTGCCACTTTAATGGGAGATAATATATGTTGGATAATTGATAAAAGTGATTCACTTGGTATCTAGCAGTCTAATATGATATTATTCCCACCCACTTGATAAAATTATTCATCTTTTTTCAATATGGAGGCCAACTCTGATAAGAGGTGCACTTTTCACTCCATTAGAAAGTTAAACTATCGCTGGTAGACGGTAGCCCCCTCACCCAGCTCCTCGTCGCTACCAGCATGGCCACTTGCCTCAGGCCAGGTATCCCACTGGATCTCTTGGGACGTACCCTCATCCCTGCTTTGCTCTGGAGTCGCCTGGAAGGAAGCCTCTGGGACAGGAGTCTCGTGGGTCGAAGGCTCGTCGACCCGAGGCTCGTGAACCAGAGACCCTGTAGCCCCTCAGACGAATCCACCCTAGAAGTCGTGTGCTCAGGTGAATCAGCTTGGGGTGGTGGCGGAGACCGTGTAGCCCTACCTCTCCCGCGGCCACGTGTACCTTTAGTACAACATAAATACCAACATGAGTAATAAAATGTATATAAATACCAATATCCATACAACATGAGTACAACATAAATACCAACATGAATACAACGTGTACCTTTAGTGCCTCTCGGTTTCAAGGGGGGTCAACCTCCTCTCACGAGGGGCGCTCCTTGCAAAGTAGAGAGCAACACTCTCCGAAGAGGCGAGGCAGGAATGGAAGTACCCATCCCATCACCCGCCGACAAAGAAGCAGCCGCAGAGTGCTTTCGACCCTTTCCCACCATCTTTCAACACCTGTCATGACAAAGAGTAAATGAAATTAGTACAACATAAATACCAACAGGAGTAATAAAATGTATATAATTTAAGTGTATCATCGTCATAAATACCAACATGACTAATAAAAATTGAATACCTAACATGAACTCAAAATTTATATATAGTATAATAGTTGAATACCTGACATGAACTAATAACAATCGTCCTCGTCTATATATGCTTCGGGGTCAATAAATGCATCATGATCATCACTATCATCAATAAATGCATCATCATCATCACTATCACGAAGAACATGTGGAAGGCCACCACTATGTAATCGGTCAAGATGTGACAGGTCATCCGCAGCAGTAACCTCTTCTTCTTCCAGCTCTTCCTGTTCGGGCTCAGGGGTTAAGAAGGATTCACTGTCGCTGTCTACTTCAATGTTCTGGGGTGAAGTAGAGCGGTTCTTGAAACGTTTCTTGGACATACGTGTTTCTTGGAAGAATTATCCTTCATATGTGTCTGGGTTAATGTGAGGTTCGTAATCCTCTTCATTGAGGGTAGGTGGTCTAAAATGTGGTGGTACTTCATAAACGACATCCCAACCTTTGAGATTTGGATCAGTTTGGCAGGCCCACGGTAGATAGAAAACTTGTGTCGCCTGTTGAGCCGTAATATAGACATCGGGAACATCTAAGTGGGTATTTTGGTTGATTTCGACTAGTCCTATATGTTCATGAGTCCTTCTAGTCTCCCTCGGCTCAAACCAATAACATTTGAAGACTACGACGGTCGGTGGGTTTTCACCATAGAATAGAAGTTCATAAATTGCTTCAACTCTTCCATAATACTCGGTGTCTCCTTCGCCGATAGCAGAGACAGAACAATTTGTAGTCTTTAGGTCGGGCATAGATAGCTCTTTGCCAAAGGTACGAAAGTGATACCCGTTGATGTTGTTTTTGTCAAATGAACGGACCTTATAGTCAAAACCATTAGCGACTTGTCTCAACTCGGCGTCCATAGACTCTTCATCAGCCTACAAGTTTAATACGAAAGAATGGATGCATTAGCCGCAAATTAGACCAATAAATCAAATGGGCCCTTAATGGTAATAAATTACCCTTTGTTTGAACCAAGAAATAAAACCGGGATAGTCGCCTCCATGCTTTGCGAGAAGCTCATACTCTTCGACGGAATCCTTTTCGATGACCGCTCCATCCGAGAATTCGGCGACGTATCGAAGATATCAAATATCCGGGAATAAGAGTAGTTCAAAGCAATTATAAGTTGCGGAACAATAAATTACCGAGAACTTACTCGATGTACGGCCGCACTTCTGTTAGGTTGGTGAAGATATACAATGAAATGGTCCGCCATTCTTCGACATCCAACGATTTCCCTTTCGAAGCACCGGATGGTGCGAGCTTACCTTTGAATAGGCTGAGGTTGGATCGGTCTTTTTCTTGATCGCCATCATTGTACCGAGGCTTCGGGTTATGCAAATGATGATTTTTGGCTTCGTAGTGTGCTGTCACGAAGTTTGCCGCCTCCTCAGTAATGAATGCCTCGGCCATTGATGCTTCAATTCTATGTTTATTTTTACACTTAGCTCGAAGCGTCTTCTGCATCCTCTCAGTTGAGTAGCACCATCGATTTTGAACGGGCCCCCCCATTCTTGCCTCGGTTGGGAGATGCAAAATCAAATGTTGCATTGGATTAAAGAAGCCCGATGGAAAGATCTTTTCTAATTTGCAGATCAACTCCGGCGCCAACTCTTCCATTTCATCTAGCACGCCAGGCGATAGTTCCTTCGCACAAAGAGAACGGAAGAAATAGCTCAGCTCTTCCAGTACTAGCCATTCATTCTCAGGGATAAAGCCACGCAACATCACTGGCATTACCCGCTCAATCCATATGTGCCAATCATGAGTCTTGAGGCCAAATATTTTCAATTTCTCAAGACTCGCTTCCCTCTTTAGATTCGCAGCATACCCATCGCGGAACATCAATCGCATTTTCACCCACAATAGCATTTCCCTCGTAGCTGGCCTTTCAAGATTGAACCATGCCTTTGGCTTCGCTATGGTTTGCTTTCCTTTCCGTTGTCGCAAGTTTTGCAACAGTCTATCACATAGAGCCTCCAGGTCGATTCTAGCCTTAGAATTATCTTTTGACTTCCCCTCTATGCCGAACAATGTACCAAAAATGGCCTCCGCAATATTCTTTTCAGTGTGCATCACTTTAATGTTGTGTGGGAAAATTAGGTCTTCGAAGTAAGGGAGATCCCATAAGCATGACTTGTGAGTCCAGGCGTGTTCCGTATTATACCCTTTGAAGTATCCTGGACGCAAAGGATCAGGCTCGAGAGCGTTTAACTGATCAATGGTCTGTTGGCCTGTCAACGCAGCTGGTGCAGTGTTTTTGACAACTCTACCTTTGATGAAATTCTTCTTGTATTTTCTCAACTTATGGTCAGGATCCAGGAATTGTCTATGCATGTCGAAGCAAGAATACTTGCGACCAGCCTGTAGCCAACGGAACTGAAGAGTTGTCTTGCATGTGGTGCATAGGAACCTTCCATGCACACACCAGCCAGCGAATAGCGCAAACGCCGGATAATCATGCGTCGAGTACATGTACCACACATGCATTTTGAAATTTGTTTTGGTAGACGGGTCGTATGTCTTGATCCCATTATCCCAGGCTTCTTGCAAATCATCCTTAAGCGGCTGCATGTACACATTCATATTCTTCCCCGGATAGTTGGGCCCTGGAATTATCAACGTCAGGTAAATGTTCTTTCTTTTCATAATCTCTCCGGGTGGCAAATTTAGTGGAATGACAAATACGGGCCACCAACTGTATTGTGCTGCTGTCATACCATACACATTGAACCCATCCGTGCTGATGGAAACTCTAGGTTGCCTTGGATCTTCCGATTTATCCTTATGTAATGCATCGAAGTGCCTCCACGCAAAACAATCTGAAGTGTGTACCAGCATCTTGTTCCCATGCGCATCTAGTTCAGTTCTTTTGCCCATTTTGTGTCATGTCATCTGTTTGGCCGTCTCTTCGACCATGAAAAGACGTTGAAGTCTTGGTACGATTGACAGATATCGAAGAACACTAATGGGGATTTTGGTCTCATTCTTCTCACCCATGCCGTTGTCTACCATAATATACCTGGAAGAATTGCAAATGGGGCAATAGTTCAAGGCCGCATACTCAAGCCTAAATAAGGCACATCCGTTCTCACAGGCATGTATCTTCTCATAGGGCATCTTAAGTACATGGGGGATTTTCTCTGACTGGTACAGGTTTGCAGGCAGTACATGGCCTTTGGGTAGAAAGCGTCCAAATATCGTCATCGTCGCGTCGTAGCATTCTCTGCCTAGGTTGAATTGAGCCTTCAGAGCCATTACTTGCGCGATGGCATCCAGCTGACAAAGCTCAGTCCGATCGTGGAGAGGACGTTTTGAAGACTCCAGCATTTCATAGAAGGCCTTTGCAGATTCCTCCATCTCATCGTCTAAATCACGAGCATCATCAAAGTCTTGCACCATGTCTTCAATCCCGGTACCATGCTCGTCGGTGCGACGACGAATCACCTCAGCTCTGGCACGTTGGTCAGACTCACCATGAAAAGTCCACACCGTATAATTAGGCATAAAACCCCACTTCTGCAGGTGTTTACCCATTTCAAACTCTGTCTGCTTTTTCCAGTTGTCGCAGCTGGGACAGGGGCACCATGTTTTATGCTGGCCATTTCCAAATGCAGCTCACACAAACCCCCTGGTTTTTGTTAACCATTCATGGGTCATGTCTTTGTAACTAGGGTGACCAGTGTACATCCAAGCACGATCACTCATGTTGCCTAGCTATGTATGGGGGCACAAGAAATAAAGAGTTTAGGCCATGAGCTCTCAAAGTAGCAGTGAAATAAAGTCATCCGTTAAAGAGTTCAGGCCCAAATTTCATCCATTATGTATCAGTTTCACCATAAGGAACACCAACTAAGTATTCATATTATCTACATTTTCAGACCTTTATTATTTGATACTTCCAAGTTCCAACCAGTAGAAAGTTAGAAACATCGAGTAAGAATTTTTGACCAAATTTCAGAGGGTGCATCTGTTGAGGAGTTGCGATGTGCTGCCACAGGCTCCGGTCCCCAACCTTCCAATAAGAAAGGGAAGAGATTCAAAGCGTTGTTCAGATCATTTTGTACCTTAGATCACCGGTTCCAGTATTATATAGGACTTTTAAACTGGAAAAAAGGTTGTTGGGCATTTAGTGGAAACCCCGAAATTTGATTATTATTAGGCTGATATATGTTGTTGGAAAGTTGTCAAATTAGAACTTAAAACTTGTTTTACTTTCGCCGGCTTTCATTCCTCTCCTGCGGCAATGCAGGCATCCACCTCACCGATTTACCACACTTTCCTGCAGATATACGGGTGTCCACCTTACAACTCGATTGTCTTGGAGCCACTAGCGAGATCCCTAATCTCATCGACGCTACTGTGTCTCACCAACGAGCCATGGTAGGACCTAGCGTCCCTACCTTTTAATTTCTACTATACATTTAACTGGTTTCGTATCTAACTATCCATGGATGATCGTTCAGCCATGTTGTTATGTGCATCAACTATATTTATTGTATTCCGGAATGGAGAGACTTAACCGAACACTTTTACAAAAGCTAGAGCGATGAGTTTTCCATTTTTTGGTGATTTGCTTGATTTATTTCAACTTCTGTAATTATATTTGTCTATTTCGTATCTATGAGCAGCTATGTACGGCGAGAGATCAAAGTTATGCTACGATATGCACACCTACAATTTGAAGTTCAGGAGGCTACTTTTAGGATGTGTGCCAACTGCCACAAGGTAAGTTGACAAATATTCAGTTTGTTCTTAGTTTCATATATCTTGCCCTTCAAAGATAAAAATGGATGGGATTGTAAGATAGTGCCACTTTAATGGGAGATAATATATGCTGGATAATTGATAAAAGTGATTCACTTGGTATCTAGCAGTCTAATATGATATTATTCCCACCCACTTGATAAAATTATTCATCTTTCTTTCAATCTGGAGGCTAACTCTGATAAGAGGTGCACTTTTCACTCTATTAGAAAGTAAAACTATCGCTACAATCAACCCGACGACACTTCCACTCAGCTTATCTCTTCCGCTTTCTATTTTATACATTTAACACGAACAACATTCAAAATTTAGATGGGCATTAACACGAGCGCGGCGTGCGCCGCTCTTTTCGGTGCTAGTATACACTATATGTCCTCCTCTTCTTCTACACACTATATGTCTATACTATATACTATCTACTAGTTTAAAAGAAAAAACAGGAAATAAACAAAAAAAGAAAAAAAAACTTACCTACAGTGGGAGGAGGGCAGTGGGAGGAGGGGAGGGTGAGCTCCGGCCCTGGGCGGCGGGGAGGAGGGGCGTGGGGAGGACGTGCGCGGGGAGGAGGGGAGGGCGAGCTCCGACCGTGGTGGTGGCGCCCCTTTGCGGGGAGGAGGGGAGCGGGGAGCTCCGGTTGTGGGCGGCGGGGAGGAGGGCCGCGGGGAGGAGGGCCGCAGGGAGGAGGGACGCGGGGAGGAGGGGAGCGGGGAGCTCCGGTCGTGGTAGGCGCCGGTGGGCCGGAGCAGTGAAGGGGGTGGTGGCGGCAGCGCTGTAGTGGGCAGGGGTGCTAGAGATGCAGGAGATCGAGGGGAGCGGGGGTGCAGCGTGCCGTTAGGGGAGCGGGGGTGGGGGCTGGGTGCCGTTAGGGGGAGCCCCCCTTTGCCGTGTGCAGAAGCTGGGAGGCGGACGGCAAAGGGGTGGGTGTGGTGGGGCGGGCTTCGGCCGTTAGGGTGGCGACCCTTTGCCGTCTGGGTTCTCTTTGCCGTCCGCCTCTCGGGCCTTTGCCATGCGTCAGCAGACGGCAAAGATGTGGCCGACGACAAATAAAATCTTTGCCATCAGCAACCTCTTTGCCGTCTCCTTTGTGCCAGCTGACGGCAAAGAGGATCTTTGCCATGCGTCAGAAGACGGCAAAGGCATGGCAGATGGCAAATTTCTCAATTCCAGTAGTGATTCTTGTTAGTGGAGGAGTCTTGAGGAGAAGTTGTTTCAATAATTAAATATGTAAACCCACCAAATCCTTTGATCATGAGATATTTGACCCATGGTTTCTTCATTGAGTTATCTTGGATTAGATTTCAGCTTTAGCTTTCCTAAGGATTGTTGCTATTATGGTGATTATCGCTGATCCAAGTTCTCAATATATCCTCTTAGTGTAAGAAGTTTTGCCTCTCTTGTTGCATCCAATCAAATCTTGTTTCTTATAGTGGCTGGTTGTCACCTCATTATTTTGGGATGGTTTTCATAAGTCCACTACAAGCTTGTTCTTTTCGCTGTTGGTTTTCCCACTACTCCGTTCTATTCTTCTTGCAAGGATGCTTGCCAATATCAATTGTGATAGAAGTTTTCATTTTCTTCTCCATTCCTTCTTCTCAATGATCTAGTTTCCATTCTCTTGTTCTGGTGTTGTTGTGGTGTTGTTCTCCATAGTCAACCATGTTGTCTTGTCAAGTTCGTATTCTTCCCTTGCTTATCAATTTGGTTGGTTTGTTATGTGTTCTTTTGAGTTTCTTTCCATCTTATCAGATTTTGCCTCAATTTCCTACCAAAGTGCTGCCAAACTTTTGTGTGAATTCTTGCATGTTTCTCATATCATTCTTCATCTCTTCGCAACCTTCAAAGATTGTTCGTTTCACTCGTTTGTCAAGAACCAACTAAGTTCTACCTCTTGCTTTCTCATCCTCTTCGCCCCTTTCATTTTTTGATCTCGGGGCGAGATCTCTTGTTAGTGTAGGAGAATTTTGACACCCCGACACCGATGCTCCAGAAGATTCCCCTTTTATTCCACTCACGTCATGTAAATTATTGTTTGCCGCACTCATCATCCATCATTCACATCATCAGAATTGCATCGGCACTCCGTTGCCACCGGTTTTCAAAACTCCATCTGTTATTAGTTGTCGGTTCTCTTTGTTTTTTCCGTTGACCGTTTCGAGACCAACCACACACGCACGCGCCCGCGGCATCGATAAAATATTGTTTTTAAAAGTGCGTATAAAATATTCATGCATTGGGTTGAAACTTGGTTTGCGGCCTTGATATAGTATAGGTATGCCACCTGCCTAATTTCATCGTAATCGGAGTTCGTTTGATAGCCGAACGATCGACTGTAGCGGCACCGTCTTCTCATTATCATCGGTCGGGTTTTCGGTGTTTTAAATTTCGATGCCGGGCCGCAAACCCCTATCTTCTTAGCCACCAACACTCTTCACAGCCGAATAATCTATCGTAATCCCTAGCCATCACCGGAGCCATCCGATCGCGATCCTACGGCCCGAATCGCGCTAAAATAAGGTAACTTTAGCCCCGTGTCTTTAAATAGACACCCAATCATCCCTTGCCTCGGTTCCCGTGCAATCCCTAGCTGACCTCCCTCCTCCTCTCTCCAGCCAGCCACCGCCAGCCGCATGGGGCCCGCCGAAGCCCATCAGTGGCCCTCCCAGATCAGCCGGCCGCCGCCGCGAGCCAGCCCCTGCCTCCGCTTCCCCAGCCACGTGTGGCCCTCCTCCTCCCAAGCCGCATCTCCAGCACCTATGCTCTCGCTCTTCGCCGCCCGGTTGCCGGAGGGACCTCGCCGCGCTGGACCACGACCAGGCCAGACCCGCCGCCGTCCCTCTCCATTTTTCCCTCAGATCTCTTTCTCCTCTACCTTTCCCTCTTTCTCATCTTCGCAGGGACGCCATGGCCGCTGTGATGAGAAGCTCTGACGCCGGTGTTTTCATTCCTTCTGTCACCGGGGATGGACTCTCCACGACCGGATCTAGTGACCCCGGGCCAGATCCGCGCGCCCCACGCCTTGCAGGAGCTTCGCCCTCCGGTGGCAGCGAGCACCGCGGGAACCTGATGTAGTCCCTCTGGAGCGTGGCGTTGACCGGGTGGTTGCCCTGCCCTGCTCCAGTCGGCTCTACTGAGGGCCGTCAGCGGCCAGGCCAACCGAGCAGGGCCCAGCCGCCCCTTGCAGTCGGCCCAGCTCCAGGCCGCCTCCCCATCTCGCCGGCCCAGCCCCGCCTCTGCCCCGGCCTACCTCCTCTTCGCTTGGGCCAAAGCCCATGGGTGAGCCCCCGCATGTTGTTTTATTATGCATCACGTGGTGCATCTCTTGGCTATATTGCGCCTTCTGAGCATTATTGGGCCGGATCTAGATTCGACCCGTTGTCATTTTTTTCCTGTTGTGGTCTTAGTTAATTTCACACGGTTTTCTGAATTACAGATTAATTGCGTATATTAAATATGTCACAACTTTTAAACCATGCGTTGGATCGTGATAAGTTAGATATATAAAACGTATATAAGTTTGTGTAGAATAATATTTTCCATCCCTCATGCATATTCAAAGCTGTTTAGCATGATGTGTGCATCGGTTCGCATGTCGACGTGATAGAAACGGTTAAGGTCATAATTAATTAACCGTAGCTCCGCTGGAGATGAGCCATATATGTAAATGGACTAGAACGACGAGTAGAATCACATGAACCACTTTGTTTTTCCATTTAACAAACATAAAATGTGGTAAGGATAAATCTGCACATAATTGGATTTTAACATGTTGGGTCAGTTCGGAGATGCTATATGTCATTTCCGGCCTCATTTGAAATGACTAGATAGGTAGATTATTTGTGCTTCACCCTTTGCCATGTTTAAACAACATTTAATAATGTCGTGTCAATAAACGGGAGTGAAAGTTTCGTCAATGTGCAACTCATTGCATATTGAGCTTCACTTAATATGTATTGCTTGTGTGATGTGATCTGCCATGCCTTGCATAATTGAATTAGGCAGGCATCATATTAGGGTGTGCATCATGTCGTGCATGTGCCATGGTGAATATCGTGTGTTGATGGTTGTTTGTGGTTTGCTTCGTCTCGATAGAGTTCCGCAAGCGTGTTGAAATGTGAGGACCGTTCGATTACGTCAGTTCATCTGCTTCACGGAGTCGTTCTTCTTCCAAGCGGGATCTCAGGCAAGATGATCATTTACCTAGTTACCATTACTATCATTGCCAGGCAAGTTGTTTCGTTTTTATCGCTATGTCTCGCTGCCTACCACCTATTAAATTTCAGCCTCCCAACATTGTCATGAAAACCTTAAACCTATCTACAACCTAGCAAACCACTGATTGGCTATGTTATCGCTTGCTTAACCATTGGATAGTGTTGCGAGTTGCAGGTGTCGTTGCTTCCATGTGAAAACATGGGTTCCTTGTTATATCACCATATTATTGCTAATTAATTTAATGCACCTATATACTTGGTAAAAGGTGGAAGGCTTGGCCTTTCTAGCGTGGTGTTTTCTTCCACCTTTGCCACCTTAGATTCGGCTACAGGTGTTATGTTCCATAAATGAGCGCTCCTAACATGCTTGGGGTTGTTATGGGGACCCCGTAGATTCTTATTTTGGGATAAAGCTATTCTGGCAAGGCCCAACATTGGTACTATATTTGCCCAACATAATAATTCTGTTAATACTAGAAAACATAGGGCGCCATGAGCCCGAGGAGTAATTCAACATAATACACGAGGGGGCCAGTGCTGATGGTGTTGGTACCAAATGGGCTCCCTGCGGGGCCACTACGAGGACACTCGAGGCTTGGTTTTACTCATAGCTAGTCCCATCCGGTTGTGTCGTGAGAACGAGATACGGGGCTAGAATCAGTTTCGTCGACACATCGGGCGTCCTTCACTACTGGAATCTGCTCGTTGAAGTTTTTATCTAATACAAGACCCAGGTCATCATTCAAAAGATGACCCGACCCTTAGGGACTACAGGTTGAAGTTTTTTATCAAAACAAGACCCGGCTCATCTTTCAAAAGATGACCCGGCCCTTGGGGGCTACGGGTTGGAGGTTTTTTATATTCAAAGACCCGGCGCATCTTTCAAAAGATGAGCCGGCCCTTGGAAGGCTAATGGGTGCAGGAAAATACATAAACATACATACCTCATGTTTAGTCCTCATAAGACGGATCAAGCTCTTGTTCATTTCGTAATCCCTCTCCAGATGACTTGCGAAGCTGGAACAAAGTTGGTCGACTTTCAACTTCTCATATTGGGTGAGCTTGAGGTTGTCTGTTTCTTCATCAGGAGAAAGGCGAGTTTCCTTGGAGGTATGTTTGGAAAGCACAACAGTCGGAGGAGTGGAGTAGCCAATACCAGTGACCACGACGTCTGGATCGTTAGTCGCCTTGAGAGGGCTTGGCGGGTTACCCTTACCAGCGGACTCCTTCAAAATGACGGGAGAGTCATCCCGGGCTTCGGGAATATCGTCCACAGGAATATCATGAGCCGCCATTTGCTCTTCATCAGTCTCAGGAACAGAGGTGCTTGTGCTTAAGGCGTCATATGTTTGGAGAGCAGAAGATAGGTCGCCGATTTTTCTTCTCTTTGCTTGTGCCCTGCGACAAATGCACCAAGATTAAGAGCACATATCATTGTTTAGAGAAAAATGGATTAACAAAGAAGACTCACCCTTGCACATGAATCATCGGTGGGAGAGCTGACATTGCCGAGTCGTCAGATGTAGGGGAGAAGTCTCAGAGAACAAAGGCTTGAAGTTAAAAAAAGTGGCGAGTCATATTTTACACGACAAAGGGTATGATAAAACAAGAATGTACCTCGCTGGTGCGTTTTCGACCGGTTGTCTTCTCAAGCAGTCCGGTGATTAAGTCACCAGAGCGACTATGGGTCTTGCGCTTGGGGGTAAATCTTGCTTTCTTCAAAAGGAAATGAGGGTCCATATAAGGATATGGGTGAGACATGGGCACTTTTCCGCAGATCCTCCTGGCTGGTCTAGGGGAAGGAGAAGGTGAGTCGGAAGAAATGGAAATTACCTCGACTCCATCATTTTGGCTCTCATGGTCCTCGCCCTCCACATAAGGATGCATGGTATATACGTAAGTCGGAATACATAGATGATGAGTGAGGGGGAAACCTTACCTCTGAGTGTGCCTCGTCTGTTTGTGAGTCGCCAACAAAAGATGAATCATTGGTGGCGGCTTTCTTTTTGCTTACTGTCTTCTTCTTTTTTGGTGGCGGCTTGGTGCTCTTTTGGGCAGCCACTTTGGGGCCCCTTCGCCAAAATACAACAGTTTTTTGATGAATGGAAGCAAATTTCAAACCAAGAGCATTGTTAAGCATAAAAAGGATGAAAAGCTGCTTGGATTCTTACTAGCGGCACTGGGTTGGAGCGGCAGAAGGCCTTAAGCCCAATTTTGGCACATTCTTCCAAAGACTCACCGGTCTGTTTCTTGATGATTCCGACGATTTCACTCTTCGAGAGTTTTTTGCGACCGAAGCACTATGGATGGTCTACTGTACCATCATATTCGTACATTAGCCTGTCTCGGTGGCTCAAGGGAAGGATGTTCCATTCTATCCAGCAGCGGAATATATCGATCCCGATGAGCCCGTTGTTGTTCAAAGATTTTAAATCAGAGAAAATGGGGATAAACTCCTACTCTTATTCCTCTATGAGCTTCTCGGGGAATTTGAAATCCATGGGCAGGCGATCTGCTCTGAAGCCCGGAAGATGGTTCTCGCTGGGTGGAGAGGTGTCTCGGTAGTAGAACCATGACTCGGCCCAGCCTTTGGTATGGCTGGGCAGGAGAACTGTTGGAAATCCACCTTCACGACGTCTTTGGATGTTGAATCCTCCGAGCTCGTGGTTGGGACCGTTGGGAAACTCGGTCTAGCGGTTCAGATGGAAAAAGTTCCAGAATATAGGAATTACGGGCTCTCTCTGCAAATACACTTCACAGAAAACCTAGAACTAGCATAGGTTGCTGATGGAGTTTGGTCCCAGATCTTGAGGGTGAACATTGAGGAAATGCAGGATGTCCCAGAAAAACTTTGACCCGGGCGGCTTAAAACCGCGCTCAAGGTAGTCAGTAAAGATTACTACTTCTCCTGGAGCAGGATTGGGGGTCAACTCGCCCGGGGTGGTTCTCCAACCAATGGTTTCCTTACTGTCAAGAAGACCCGCCTTAACAAACTTCTCGAGCGTGGCATCGTCGATTCTGGTCGGTAACCAGTCACACTTTGTAATGGCCATGACTACAAAAGAGAGGGGAATGAGGTGACTTAGTAAAAAACTAGGAAGATTTCTAACCCGCTGGTATGGGTCTACGGTGTTCGAAAAAGATTTGGTGACTCGCCAAATGGTTGACATACATCATAACCCACTATTCAGGCGAGTCATGGACATATCTTCAAAGTATTATAACTCGCGCTTCAAACTGGAAGGGAAGGTGTCATAGCTATGATGGTAAAGTTAAGTCGCTAGAGGTTGGAGCTAAATGGCGACTCTTAGAGGTGCTTTTTTCCTTAGGGATATTCTCGAGAGATGGACAAACATGTTTCTAAAAAACAGGCGGTGAATTATGGATCTACAAATGGGTCAAAATAGAAGGATATTGCTTGGAAAAATGGCGGAGAACTGTGCACATAACGCAGCAAAATCATTAGGTCTGCGGCATGAAGGTCTAAGCTAACGGAAAGATGTGATAAAGTGGCCGAAGCCCGCTACTGTTTAAGGTCTATTGCGAAAGCGTGAAACGAATCTAAGGTAGATAAAGTTGTTCGTCGCATCGCGAAAGTTAGCTCGGAGGAAACTAAGGTCATGGTGTTCTCGGTCTAACCCTAAATGGAGGGAATGTGTGTACCTAAGGGAAGAAGATCGGTGCCGGGGACGAACGCACGGTGCTTTGTGTTTCTTGGTGCTTGGAAGATCACAGTTGATGGAGAAGTTCCACGAGCCGGTGACGACACTTGGGCGTTGGTGCTCGAAGATGAAGTGCGCGAGGAAGACGAGGGAGAGATGGAGGTAGGTGACGGGGTTTCCTCCCCCCATTTCCCTTGTTATTTAAAGGACAGGAACGGAAATCGAGGATGTCGAGGCAGGAATCAAGGCGACAAGTCAGAGGTTGCCATGATGGCACCTAGATTTTCGGGATAAGTGATTATGAGCAAAAGATCCGTTGATGGTTGGGGAGTTGAGAGCCTCAGAACTAAGGAGATGAGGTCATATCATCCAATACTACATGACGACTCAGATCACGTTACAACGGGTGATGACTTATCATTCGTCGAAGGATAGAAATGGGGAGAGTCGCCCCAAGTTGATGGGAGTCTATTGACATGAATGAATTCAAGACAATCTGGGGCCTAATGTTGGGGATATTACCCGTGGGTAACCCGCCCTAAGTGGGACAAGTCACCAAAAGGGCGACATACCATTTACCGCGCGTCTCGCGACCCAGGAGCTGGATGGCGGTTCAAGAGGTCGTGTGGATGATGGATTACCAAGAAAGTTCCTGACCGTGGAGGACACGACGACTTATAAATAAGGAAAGCCCCGAACAATAGCAGGGCAGGACCTTGTATACCCTAGGGCCTCGACCTGTATATAAAGGCGAGTCCCAGGGAGAGATTAGGCGAGTTAGAGAGAATCGAGAGCTAGGTCACGCGAGTTACACCCTCCTTGTAATCGAAACCACCATTAATCCACACATATCAGGACGTAGGCTTTTACCTCCTCATGAGGGGCCGAACCTGGGTAAATCTGAGTCTTGCTTTCGCTCACCCCCTTCGAGTCGCCACCAAGGTGCGATGGCTCCATCTCTATGTCCTTTCACGAGGACATCTGCCATGACAAAACCACGACACATGTTGTGTTGATGCTAGCCATATTTCTATGCATAATTATACCTTGCTCATATTGAACGAAATCAAGTGCATCATGTCTACTACCATGTAGTAAATTTTTGTGCCATGATAAGTCATGTAGCATATAGTTTTTTTGTTGTCAATATGCCTTCTGGTTAAAACAGTTTATGAAAATGTTTTTACACTAAGTCATTAAATGCTATGTTTTATAGTCATGTTGTGAGATTACCACCATGTGATCTATGCAAATTTATAACATATTACTACAGGTGTCAATTAAAATGGCACTCGCAATCGTAGAACTATGACAATTTCATAATCAGAAAGGACACATGAAGTGTCTGAATCACACCTAATATAACAAATGATTTCTAACAACGAGAGTTGTGATAACCTTCTTTGCATGTCCTAGAAGCTTCATCCCACTATACAAAGATTCAAAAGCTCGTTACTTCACGAATGGAAATTGATGTTGACCATGAACACGCACGTCTTCAGCAACCCTGCTCTGTTCCTCGAAAGTGTTTGTCCTTGGTAGCTACAACAGAAGGAAATGTCTCAAATCAACCTGCCACTCTAAAATCGCGAATTCCAAACCAAAACCCCAAGCCTAGTTGAGCTAGAGAAAAGAGACATGAATACCTGGATCGTGAGAGATTCGTCATCGAAGATACCACTTGAGGGTTCGAGGAGACCATGGTGTGTCCACGGCAGTCGGATGCTAGAGGCAGAGATGTGGCGGCGGCGTCGGGAGGGGGTGTAATAGGGGAAATGTGGCCCTTGGGGGGAAGCAGATATTTTGGCGATCGGTGAAATTTTTCGCTAAGGTGCAGGGAAACTTGGCGCACAAAGATTCACCAGACAAGGTTTCTCTGCTTTTAGGGTGTGCGATAATATAGAACATACAAAATTTCAAGTGTCCTCATGTATTTCCTGGTTATCGAGGTTAATCAGACACGGTGTCTCTGTTTTTAGCGTGTGCAATGATATAGAACATACAAAGTTTCACCCCTCCCCACGTATTCCCTAGTTATAGTATGCATCCATGTCATTGCATAATTTAACACTAACTACTAACTTAGGTATAAAAATTAGCAAACTATAGATCATAGTTACTAAACCGAACAAGTTGACTAAATAATCAAGCTGCTTGAACTAGACATAGGTGTATCAAAAGGCCGGCTCTTTAAACAAATGATATTAGTAGTACATATAACTTTAACAAAGACGACGACGAGCCAACACCCTATACCTCGCTGATGTTCGATTAGATGACGGCGACTTGTCCGGGCAACATTCCGTCGGAGGTGGACTCTGTGTCCCCCAGGCTGAATTCGACCACAATGGCATCCTTGCCATCGGCATCGTCCTCGTCGTTGTAGTACTGGTAGTAGTGGCGCCCCCAGAGCTCTTGTTGGTACTCCACCACAAATTCCTTGATGGATTTACATTTCTCGACCTCCTCCTAAGCCACGCGCAACTCCTCCAAGAACTTGTCGCTCTCGGACAACTCCTGCATCTCCAACTCTCGCTCCATGGCCTCCCACCACTGCATGGTCATCATGCAAATCGGCACCCGCATAAGTCACCTCTTCGGACGTGTGGTGCATGCTGGATTCCAAGGAAGCCTGGGGTATCTTGACATGGATGTTCTTGATATTGTCCTGGATGGCCTCGACCCGGTCCAGGGTGATCTCCGTCGTGCGGTACACTGCTCGAGCCCTCTTGGCATTTGCAGCCTCCATAGCAGCTGCTGCAATTGCGTCTCTGCTGCTATAGATGCCCTTTCGGCCATCGCACAAGCCTTCTCTGCGGATGCGACCACACTCAAGGCGGATCCAGTTGCACTCTCGGCCGAGGCGGCTGCATTCTTGGCAGAGGCGCTAGCGCTCGGGTCCGAGGGGGAGGGGGTCGTACGGACCCTTACGAAGCGTTCCCATAATGTCATTCTTTGCAGTAAGTGTTTGTTGGGGAATGAGGATCGAGGGTGAATGGAATCCGAGCTAGACGAAGTCGGCGAAGCTTTCCTCATAAGCCATAAATAATTCCATGAATTTTCATCGGAAGAGGTGTTGGAAATATGCCCTAGAGGCAGTAATTAATTAGTTATTATTATAATTCCTTGTTCATGATAATCGTTTATTATCCATGCTATAATTGTATTGATTGGAAACTCAAATACATGTGTGCATACATAGACAACACACTGTCCCTACTGAGCCTCTAAGGACTAGCTCGTTGATCAAAGATGGTCAAGGTTTCCTGACCATAGTCATGATTTGTCATTTGATAATGGGATCACATCACTAGAAGAATAATGTGATGGACAAGACCCAAACTATGAACATAGCATGTGATCGTGTCAGTTTATTGCTACTATTTTCTGCATGTCAAGTATGTGCTTCTATGACCATGAGATCATGCAACTCCCGGGCACCGGAGGAATGACTTGTGTGTGTCAAACGTCAAAACATAATCGGGTGACTATAAATGTGCTCTATAGGTATCTCTGAAGGTGTGTGTTGGGTTGGCGTTAAACGAGACTGGGATTTGTCACTTCGTATGATGGAGAGGTATTTTTGGGCCCACTTGGCAATACAACATCACAATGAGCTTTCATGCAATCTGACTAAGGAGTTAGTAACGATATCTTATATTACGAAACAAGTAAAGAAACTTGTCGGTAACGAGATTGAACTAGGTATGGAGATACCGACGATCGAATCTCGCGAAATTAATATACCGATTGACAAAGAAACATTATACGAGATTGATTGAATCCTTAACATCATAGTTCGACCGATAAAGATCTTCATAGAATATGCAGGAACCAATATGGGCATCCATGTCCCGCTATTGGTTATTGATCATAGAGGTATCTCGGTCATGTCTTCATAGTTCTCGAACCCGCAGGGTCTGCACACTTAACGTTCTGTGACGCTAGAGTAGTATTGGGATATGTACGTTGGTGAATGAATGTTATTCGGAGTCCCAGATGAGATCCCGGACGTCACGGGGAGCTTCGTAATGGACTGGATGTAAAATTTATATATGGGAAGTCCTATTTTGCCTACAGGAAAAGTTTTAGGTTTTATGGGTATTGTACCGGGAAGCTTCTGGAAGGTTCCAGAAGGTTTGAGAGAGTTTCAGAGGAGTTTGGAAGAGTCCCTCCTGCCCCTAGGACGTGCATGGGCTCTAAGGGGCGTCCAAGCCTTCTTGGGCCAGCACTAAAGGGCCCATGCTGTTGGGAGGGAAGAGTGTTGGGGAAGGTAGTAGTAATTCAAAAAAATTCCTACGTCACACAAGGATCTATCTAGGAGAAACTAGCAACGAGTGAGGTTAGAGAATCTTCATACTGTTGAAGATCACATAGAGGAAGCGTTACTATGAACGCGGTCGATGGAGTCGTACTCGCGGCGATTCAAATCGCGGAAGATCTGATCCTAACACCGAACGTATGGTGTCTCCACGTTCAACACACCTACAGCCCAGGGACATCTCCTCCTTCTTCATCCTGCAAGGAGGGACGAAGTTGAGGGAGAACTCGGGTAGCACGACGGCGTGGTGGCGGTGGAGTATGTGGCTCTCCGGCAGGGCTTTGCCAAGCACCGCGGAGGAGGAGTAAGAGGTGGAGGTAGGGCTGCACCATGAGGTGATCAAATCATGTGTGCCAATGATACGTCCATTTTGCATCATGCTTTCATGTTTATATTTATTGCTTTTTGGGTTGTTATATTACTTGTGGTACCATATTTATGCCTTTTCTCTCTTATTTTGCAAGGTTTATTTGAAGAGGGGGAATTCAGGCAGGTGGAATTTTGGACTGGAAAAGGAGCAAACCCTAGTCCACTATTCTGCACATCTCACAATGCCCTGAAAATTTACGTGGATTTTTTCAGGAATATATTAAAAATACTAGGCTAAAGAACTACTGGAGGGGGGCTACCAGGGCCCCACAAGCTTGCCCACCGCCACCACCCCCCTGGTGGCGCAGGGCAGGCTTGTGGGCTGCCTGAAGGCCCACTAGCTCCCTCTTTTGCTATATGAAGCGTCCTGGTCTGGAAAAAATCAATAGGGAGCTTTTTCGTGGTTTCGCCGCCGCCACGTGGCGGAACTTGAGCAGATCCAATCTAGAGCTCCGGCAGGACGATCCTGCCGGGGAAATTTCCCTCCCGGAGGGGGGAATCGTCGCCATCGTCATCACGAACACTCCTCTCGTCGGAGGGGAGGCATCTTCATCAACATCTTCATCAGCACCATCTCCTCTCCAATCCCTTGTTCATCTCTTGTAACTAATAGTGTAAAGTTGCTAGTAGTGTTGATTACTCTTTGTAGTTGATGCAAGTTGGATTACTTGGTGGAAGAGTTTATGTTCAGATCCTTGATGCTATTCATTACACCTCTGGTCATGATTATGATTATGTCTTGTGAGTAGTTACTTTTGTTCCTCAGGACATGGGATAAGTCATGCTGATAATAGTCATGTGAATTTGATATTCGTTTGGTATTTTGATATGTTGTATGTTGTTTTTCCTCTAGTGGTGTTATGTGAACATCGACTACATAACACTTCACCATATTTGGGCCTAGAGGAATGCATTGGGAAGAAGTAAGTAGATGATGGGTTGCTGGAGTGACAGAAGCTTAAACCCCGGTCTATGCGTTGCTTTGTGAGGGGCTGATTTGGATCCACTAGTTTAATGCTACGGTTAGACTTTGTCTTAATTCTTCTTTTGTAGTTGCGGATGCTTGCGAGAGAGGTTAATCATAAGTGGGATGCTTGTCCAAGTAAGGGCAGTACCCAAGCGCCGGTCCACCCACATATGAAACTATCAAAGTAACGAGCGTGAATCATATGAACATGATGAAACTAGCATGACAAAAATTCCCGTGTGTCCTCGGGAGCGTTTTTCCTCCTATAAGACTTTGTTCAGGCTTGTCCCTTGCTACAAAAGGGATTGGGCCACTTTCTGCACCGTTGCTACCACTTGTTACTTGTTACTCTTTGCTTGCTACGTTTCACCTCGCTACACAATCACTTGTTACCGCTAATTTCAGTGCTTGCAGTTATTACCTTGCTGAAACCCGTTTATCAGAGCCTTCTTCTCCTCGTTGGGTTCGACACTCTTACTTATCGAAAGGACTACGATTGATCCCCTATACTTGTGGGTCATCAAGACTCTTTTCTGGCGCCGTTGCCGGGGAGTGAAGCGCCTTTGGTAAGTGGAAATTCGTAAGGAAACATTTATATACTGTGCTGAAATTTATTGTCACTTGTCACTATGGAAACTCTTCCTTTGAGGAGTTTGTTCGGGGTACCTTCACCACGAACGGAAGCACGAGGAGTTGCTCCTCAGCCTGAGGTGCCTACTGAAAATATCTTTTATGAAATTCCTTTGGGTATGCTTGAGAAACTGCTGGCTAATCCTTTTACAGGAGATGGATCTTCACATCCAGACTTTCATCTAATCTATGTAGATGAAGTTTGTTGTTTATTTAAGCTTCCAGGTTTTCCCAAGGATGAGGTAAATAAGAAAGTCCTTCCTTTATCTTTGAAGGATAAGGCGTTTACATGGTATAGGCTATGTGATGATGCTGGATCATGGGGCTACAATCGGTTGAAATTGGAATTTCATCAAAAGTTCTATCCTATGTATTTAGTACATCGTGATCGGAACTTTATTTATAACTTTTGGCCTCGTGACAGGGAAAGCATAGCTCAAGCTTGGGGGGAGGCTTAAATCAATGCTATATTCATGCCCCAATCATGAGCTCTCGAGAGAAATCATCACTCAAAACTTTTATGCTCGGCTTTCTCATGAAGATCGTACCATGCTTGACACTTCTTGTGCCGGTTCTTTTATGAAGAAGGATATTGATCACAAATGGAATTTATTGGAGAGAATCAAACGCAACTCTGAAGATTGGGAGCTAGAGGAAGGTAAGGAGTCAGGTATGAATTTCCAGTTTGATTGCGTTAAATATTTTGTTGAGACAAACACTTCTAGAGATTTTAGCGCTAAGTATGGACTTGACTCTGAGATAGTAGCTTCTCTATGTGAATCTTTTGCTTCTCATGTTGATCTTCCCAAAGAGAAGTGGTGTAAATATCATCCTCCTAGTTGAGGAGAAAATCATAGCTTTTTGTGATCCTGTTGTTCCTTGTGCTTACACTGAGAAACCACCATACCCTGCTAGGATAAAGGATTATTATAAAGGTCCAACTGTGATACGTAGGGGTTACATTAGACCACTTGCACCCCCTGAGGAGATTAGAGTTGAACCTAGTGTTGCTATTATCAAAGACATAGACGGGGATGTTATCAAATTCTATGAGGACTCCGCTAGAATTGCTAAACCTCACACGAAAGACAAACACGGACCTGTGGTGGGGATTGCCCGTTGTTTCTGTTAAGATAGGAGATCACTGTTACCATTGTTGATGTGATATGGAAGCTAGTGTTAGTGCAATACCCCGTTCTCTATATGATGAAATCAATAATGAGATTGCACCTGATGAGTTAGAACCCATTGATGTCACTATTACGTTAGCTAATAGAGACACTATCTGCCCTCTGGGAATTCTGAGAGACGTAGAAGTCCTGTGTGGTAAGACGAAGTATCCTACTGATTTCCTCGTCCTTGGTACTGCACAAGATAGCTTTTGTCCCATCATATTCGGTAGACCCTTTCTCAACACTGTCAATGCTCACATTGATTGCATTAAGCAGACTATCACAGTAAGTTTCGAGGGTGTGTCTCATGAATTTAACTTCTCCAAGTTTGGAAGACAACCCCATGAAAGAGAGTCATCTCGTAGGGATGAAATCATTTCTCTTGCCTCTATTGCGGTACCTCATACGGATCCTTTAGAGCAATATCTGCTTGAGCATGAAAATGATATGCATATGGAGGAGAGAGATGAGAAAGATAGAATTGTCTTAGAACAACATCCTATTCTCAAGACTAATATGCCTATTGAACTGCTTGGGGATCCTCCCCCACCAAAGTGTGATCCTGTGTTCGAGCTTAAATAGTTGCCTGATACTCTTAAGTATGCCTATCTTGATGGGAAGGAGATATATCCTGTCATTATTAGTGCTCTCCTCTCAGAGCGCGGAGAGAAGAAGTTACTAAAAACTCTAAGGAAGCACTGCGCTGCTATTGGATATACTCTTGATGATCTTAAGGGTATTAGTCCTACTCTATGTCAGCACAAGATTAAAACCGATCCTAACTTTAAACCAGTTGCTGATCATCAAAGGAGATTGAATCCTAAGATGAAAGAGGTAGTTAGAAAAGAAATATTAAAGCTTCTGGAAGTAGGAATCATTTATCTTGTTGCTCATAGTGATTGGGTAAGTCCAATACATTGCGTACCTAAGAAGGGAGGTATCACCGTCCTTCCTAATGATAAGGATGAACTAATCCCACAAAGGATTATTACCGTCTATAGAATGTCGATAGACTTCCGGAAACTGAACAAGGCAACTAGGAAAGATCATTATCCTTTGCCGTTCATCGACCAAATGCTAGAAAGGCTATCAAAGCACACACACTTATGCTTTCTAGATGGTTATTCAGGTTTCTCGCAGATACCTGTTGCACAATCTGATCAAGAGAAAACCACTTTCACCTTCCCTTTCGGTACCTTTGCCTATAGACGTATGCCTTTTGGCTTATGTAATGCACCTGCCACCTTCCAAAGATGTATGATGGCTATATTCTCTGATTTTCGTAAAAATATTGTCGAGGTTTTGATGAATGACTTCTCCATTTACGGGTCTTCCCTTGATGATTGCCTCAGCAACCTTGATCGAGTCTTACAGAGATGCGAAGAAACCAACCTCCTCTTGAATTGGGAGAAGTGCCACTTTATGGTTAATGAAGGTATCATCTTAGGGCAGAAAATCTCTGAAAGAGGCATTGAGGTTGATAAGGCTAAGGTTGATGCAATTGAGAAAATGCCTTGCCCACAGATATCAGAGGTATACGAAGTTTCTTAGGTCATGCTGGTTTCTATAGAAGGTTCATTAAAGACTTCTCTATGATTTCTAGGCCTCTTACCAACCTCTTGTAGAAGGATGTTCCTTTTGTTTTTGATGAGGATTGTGAGAAAGCCTTTGAAATACTTAAGAAGGCTTTGATAACCGCACCTATTGTGCAACCACCCGACTGGAACTTGCCCTTTGAAATCATGTGTGACGCTAGTGATTATGCTGTTGGTGCTCTTCTAGGACAAAGAGTTGACAAGAAGTTGAATGTCATTCACTATGCTAGTAAAACTCTAGATAGTGCCCAAAGAAACTATGCCACTACGGAGAAGGAATTTTAGCAATCGTATTTGCATGTGAAAAATTCAGATCTTATATATTTGACTCCAAAGTCACTATTCACTTTGATCATGGTACTATTAAGTACCTCATGGAGAAGAAGGACGCTAAGCCTAGGCTGATCAGATGGGTTCTCCTGCTACAGGAATTTGATTTGCACGTCGTTGACCGAAAGGGTGCTGATAACCCTGTAGTAGATAACTTGTCTAGGCTAGAGAATGTCCTTGATGACCCACTACCTACTGATGACAGCTTTCGTGATGATCTATTAAATGTCATCCGCACTTCACTTAGTGCACCGTGGTATGCCGATTATGCAAACTATATCGTAGCCAAGGACATACCACCCAGTTTCACCTATCAACAAAAGAAGAAATTCTTCTTTGATTTGAGACACTACTTTTGGGATGATCCTCACCTTTATAAGGAAGGAGTAGATGGTGTTATTAGACATTGTGTGCCTGAACATGAGCAGGGACAGATCCTGCAGAAGTGTCATTCCGAAGCCTACAGAGGACACCATGCTGAAGATAGAACTGCCCATAAGGTATTGCAATCAGGTTTCTATTGGCCCACTCTCTTCAAGGATGCCCGTAAGTTTGTCTTGTCTTGTGACGAATGCCAAAGGATAGGGAACATCAGTAAGCATCAAGAGATGCCTATGAACTATTCACTTGTCATTGAACCATTTGATGTCTGGGGCTTTGATTATATGGGACCCTTCCCGAGTTCCAATGGGTACACTCACATCTTAGTTGCTGTGGATTACGTTACTAAGTGGGTAGAAGCTATCCCCACTAAAAATTCTGATCACCACACCTCTATTAAGATGCTTAAAGAAGTCATATTCCCAAGATTTGGAGTCCCTAGATACTTGATGACTGATGGCGGTTCACACTACATTCATGGTGTTTTCCGCAAGATGCTAGCTAAGTATGATGTCAACCATAGAGTTGCATCTCCTTATCATCCTCAGTCTAGTGGTCAAGTTGAGTTGAGTAATAGGGAGACCAAGTTGATCCTTCAAAAGACCGTCAATAGATCTCGAAAGAACTTGTCTAGCAAACTTGACGATGCACTATGGGCTTATAGGACTTCTTATAAGAATCCCATGGGCATGTCACCGTATAAAATGGTTTATGGTAAGGCTTGTCATTTACCTCTTGAGCTGGAACACAAAGCTTATTGGGCAATCAAAGAGCTCAACTTTGATTTCAAACATGCCGGTGAGAAGCGGTTGTTTGATATCAGCTCGTTGGATGAATGCAGAGCCCAGGCATATGAGAATGCCAGGTTGTTCAAGGAAAAGGTTAAGAGATGGCATGACAAACGAATACAGAAACGAGAGTTCAATGTAGGTGATTATGTCTTGCTATACAATTCTCGTTTGAGATTCTTTACAGGCAAGCTTCTCTCTAAATGGGAAGGTCCCTATGTTGTCGAGGAAGTATATCGTTCCGGTGCCATCAAAATCAATAACACGGAAGGAAATTTTCCTAGAGTGGTAAATGGGAAAAGAATCTAGCATTACATCTCTGGTACTCCCATAAATGTTGAGACCAATATCATCAATGTCATAACTCTAGAGGAGTACATAAGGGATGTTTATCAGCCTGTTTCAGACCTTGAAAACGAAGATGTATCTGTTTCGGCAAGAAATTGGACTTCGATACTTTTCCAATAGGAAATTTCCTCAGTTTTGGAATTTTTGGAAAATTAGAAAAATAAAAGCAGTCCGGAGAGCAAACGAGGAAGCCACAAGGGCCCACTCCGCCACCACCCCCCTGGTGGCGGTGGGCAAGCTTGTGGGCACCTCGTGTGCCTCCCGGACTCCGTTTTCTTGCGGAGGACTCCTTCTGGCCCAAAAAAAATCAATATATAGTCGCCCGAAGGTTTTGATCTCCGTATCACGTAGTTTTCCTCTGTTTTCGTTTTGAGCTTGTTTCTGCCGCAGATCTAGATCATCATGACTTCCCCAAACGCTCCTAAGGACAAGATCTTCGAGAAGGTCATCAATCCCTACCTCACGGAAGTGCTGAAACACCCTCAATCTATCAAGATGATCGAGGGGATGTTGCACATCCGTGATGTTGAGGGGCCTAAAAAGACCGGAAGCGTGGAGACGAGGCTCGAAGCAATTGAGCAACAAGTCTTCAAGTGCCAAGGGATGGTGGAGCATGGACTTAACGTCAACTACACGATGATCACGGAGTTCACTAGCAATCACAAGATGGATGCCATTGATATTGGGAAACACGTCTCCAGGCTTTACGATAGGGTTGACCAACATCAGGGCCAGATCTATGACAATCAAAACCGTGAGTATGAGTACAGATTTAAATCAATAAGGTTGGCTGCAGATTTGAGGATTCCGGCTACTCGTTCATCCTGCCATGATGGAGCACCTATGCCTTGAAAGACGGAGGACCAGACTACTCCGACAACAACACCACCATCACCACCAAAGGAAGACAACTAAGCACTGGTATGGGCAATCCCCTTGGCTTCTGCCAAGCTTGGGGGAGTTGCCCTAGTATCGTATCACCTTTATATCTTTTGCTTTTACCTTTGTTTTAGTTCTGTCCTTTTCATTTTTTATTTCTTCTTTTAGTGGAATAAGTCTTTAGTTTTTAGTTTGAGTCTTTTGCTTTTGTCTCTTCCCTCGTTGTATTCGAGCTTACGAGCTATATAATGAAGAGTATCTTAGTCAAGGGCTTTGCTTTGTTCCATGATCAAAAGTATGAAAAGAACAATAGCATGAAAGATCATGAGACGATCTTATGGAAAGTGATAACTTCACTTAAGACACGTATGATGATTGAAACTTGTTCAGAATAAATAAACATAGACCTCATTCATTGTTGCAATTAATAAGAAGTAATAAGGAAAGAGAGGTTCACATATAAATATATCATCTTAGACACTTTTTGCAATTGTGAGCACTCACCAAACTATTACATGCCTAGGAGTAGATGTTGGCCAAGGAAGACAACATAATGAATTGTGTTTGCTTGGTTCCAAACAATGTTATATGATTAGAGATCCCTTAGCATGTGACGATTGCTTCCACCTCATATTAGCCAAAACTCCCGCACCAAGTAGAGATACTACTTGTGCATCCATAAACCTCCAACCAGTTTTGCCATGAGAGTCCACCATACCTACCTATGGATTGAATAAGATCCTTCGAGTAAGTTGTCATCGGTGCAAGCAATAAAAATTGCTCTCTAATATGTATGATCTATTAGTGTGTGGAAAATAAGCTTTGTACGAACCTGTGATGAAGAAGACATAAAAGCGACAGACTGCATAATAAAGTTCTTTATCACAGGAGCCAATATAAAGTGACGTTCCTCCGCACTACGAGGACACGCATTCAAACCTCAAAAGCGCATGACAACCTTCGCTTCCTTCTGCGAAGGGCCTATCTTGTACCTTTACTTTTTACCCTTGTAAGAGTCATGGTGATCATCACCAATTCCCATTTTGCCTTTGTCTTCGCTACCTTCACATGCTTGGGAAAGATCTATATTCATATATCAACTTGGAGTTGAGTACTTATGCTTTATTGTTGTTGACTTTACCCTTGCGGTAAACCGTTGGGAGGCAAAACTATAAGCCCCTATCTTCCTTTGTGTCCAGCTGAAACTTTGACACCATGAGTACCACGTGAGTTGTAATAATTGTGGAAAACGAAAGAGATGATTGAGTATGTGGGTTTGCCTTACAAGCTCTTATTTGACTCTTTCTGATGTTGTGATAAATTAAAATTGCTT
Source organism: Hordeum vulgare subsp. vulgare (assembly GCF_904849725.1). Lineage (NCBI taxonomy): Eukaryota > Viridiplantae > Streptophyta > Magnoliopsida > Poales > Poaceae > Hordeum > Hordeum vulgare. Next base: position 343,646,758 of record NC_058524.1, on the reverse strand, counting down.
CAATGACTATGGATTATTGTTGGTTACTTCTCGGTAAGGTTTTTGCTTCATGCTTTACTTTGTGAAGGAATTGTTACTTTTCCATAAGAATCATTATGATATATTGCTATTCTATGTGTGATCATGATGCCCTCATGTATGTATTATGTTTTATCGACACCTTCGTCCCTCAACATGTGGACATGTTTTTGGAACTTGGTTTTCGCTTGAGGACAAGCGAGGTCTAAGCTTGGGGGAGTTGATACGTCCATTTTGCATCATGCTTTCATGTTGATATTTATTGCTTTTTGGGCTGTTATATTACTTGTGGTATCATATTTATGCCTTTTATCTCTTATTTTGCAAGGTTTATTTGAAGAGGGAGAATTCAGACAGCTGGAATTCTGGATTGGAAAAGGAGAAAATCCTAGTCCACTTTTCTACACATCTCCAAATGCCCTGAAAATTTACCTGGATTTTTTCTGGAATATATTAAAAATACTGGGCAGAAGAACTACCGGAGGGGGGCCACCAGGGCCCCACAAGCTTGCCCACCGCCACCTCCCCCCCTGGTGGCGCAGGGCAGGCATGTGGGCTGCCTGAAGGCCCACTAGCCCCCCTCTTTTTCTATATGAAGCATCCTGGTCTGGAAAAAATCAATAGGGAACTTTTTCGTGGTTTCGCCGCCGCCATGAGGCGGAACTTGAGCAGATCCAATCTAGAGCTCTGGCAGGACGATCCTGCCGGGGAAATTTCCCTCCCGGAGGGGGGAATCGTCGCCATCGTCATCACCAAGACTCCTCTCGTCGGAGGGGAGGAATCTTCATCAACATCTTCATCAGCACCATCTCCTCTCCAATCCCTAGTTCATCTCTTGTAACCAATCTTCGTCTCGCAACTCCGATTGGTACTTGTAAGGTTGCTAGTAGTGTTCATTACTCTTTGTAGTTGATGCTAGTTGGATTACTTGGTGGAAGAGTTTATGTTCAGATCCTTGATTCTATTCATTACACCTATGGTCATGATTATGATTATGTGTTGTGAGTACTTACTTTTGTTCCTCAGGACATGGGATAAGTCATGCTAATAATAGTCATGTGAATTTGATATTCGTTCGGTATTTTGATATGTTGTATGTTGTTTTTCCTCTAGTGGTGTTATGTGAACATCGACTACATAACACTTCACCATATTTGGGCCTAGAGGAAGGCATTGGGAAGTAGTAAGTAGATGATGGGTTGCTAGAGTGACAGAAGCTTAAACCCCAGTCTATGTGTTGCTTCGTGAGGGGCTGATTTGGATCCACTAGTTTAATGTTATGGTTAGACTTTGTCTTAATTCTTCTTTTGTAGTTGCGGATGCTTGCGAGAGAGGTTAATCATAAGTGGGATGCTTGTCCAACTAAGGGCAATACCCAAGCGTCGGTCCACCCACATATCAAACTATCAAAGTAACGAACGTGAATCATATGAACATGATGAAACTAGCATGACAGAAATTCCCGTGTGTCCTCGGGAGCGTTTTTCCTCCTATAAGACTTTGTTCAGGCTTGTCCCCTTCTACAAAAGGGATTGGGCCACTTGCTGCACCGTTGCTACTACTTGTTACTTGTTACTCTTTGCTTGCTACGTTTCACCTCGCTACACAATCACTTGTTACCGCTAATTTCAGTGCTTGCCGTTATTACCTTGCTGAAATCCGTTTATCAAAGCCTTCTGCTCCTTGTTGGGTTCGACACTCTAACTTATCGAAAGGACTACGTTGGATCCCCTATACTTGTGGGTCATCAGCCACCCCTAGGGAAACCCTAGGATGTGGTGCTACAACCCTAGAGGAGGAGGTGGAGGCACCCTAGGGTGGCTTGCCACCCAAGGCAGCCCCCCACGCCCTAGGGTTAGCCTCCCTTGCGCCTTGGGCCTTCTCCCCTTGGTGCACCAGCCCACAAGGGGCTGATTCCTCTCCCCTTTCAGCCCATGTGTCCCTTCGGGACAGGTGGACCCCCGGTACCCTTTCGATGGTCCCTGTACAATACCAATAAACCACAAAACTATTCCGGCTACCGAAACTGGACTTCCCATATATAAATATTTACCTCCGGACTATTACGGAACTCCTCATGACATCCGGGATCTCACTGGGACTCCGAACAACCTTCGGTAGACACATATATGATTCCCATAACAACTCTAGCGTCACTGAACCTTAATTGTGTAGACCCTACGGGTTCAGGAAACATGCACAAATGACCGAGACATCTCTCCGGCCAATAACCAACAACGGGGTATGGATATCCATCTTGGTTTGATATGTTCCACGCTGATCTCATCGTATTAACCACGATGTTGAGGATTCACTTAATCCTGTATAAAATTCCCTTTGTCTACCGGTACGACACTTGCCCGAGATTCGATCGTCGGTATCCCTATACCTTCTTCAATCTCGTTACCGGCAAGTCTCTTTACTCGTTCCATAACACATCATACCATGGCTAACTCCTTAGTCACATTGAGCTCATTATGATGATGCATTGCCGAGTGGGCCAAGAGATAACTCTCCGTCACACGGAGTGACAAATGTCAGTCTCGATTCATACAACCCAACAGACACTTTTAGAGATACCTGTAGTGCACCTTTATAATCACCCAGTTGCGTTGTGACGTTTGATACACCCAAAGCACTCCTACGGTATCCGAGAGTTGCAAAATATCATGGTCAAAGAAAAGCTTTAGCAGACGAACAATACGATCTAGTGCTATGCTTAGGATTGGGTCTTGTCGATCACATCATTCTCCTAATGACGTGATCCCATTGTCAATGACGTCCAATGTCCATGATCAGGAAACCATGACCATCTATTGATCAACGACCTAGACAACTATAGGCTCACTAGGGACATGTTGTGGTCTATGTATTCACACATGTATTACTGTTTCCGGTTAATACAATTATAGCATGAATAATAGACAATTATCATGAACAAGTAAATATAATAATAACTAATTTATTATTGCCTCTAGGGTATATTTCCAACAGTCTCCCACTTGCACTAGAGTCAATAATCTAGTTCACATCACTATGTGATTGTAATGAATCTAACACCCATACTGTTCTAGGGTTCGATCGTATCTTGCTTGTGAGAGAGGTTTATTAGTCAATGGGTCTGAACCTTTCAGATCCGTGTGTGCTTTACAAATCTCTATGTCACCCTATAGATGCTGCTACCACGTGCCCTTTGGAACCATTCCAAATGACTGCACTACTATATGAATCCGGTTTACTACTTAGAGTCATCCGGATTAGTGACAAAGCTTGCATCGTCGTAACCCTTTACGACGAACTCTTTTATCACCTCCATAATCAAGAAAAATTCCTTAGTCCACTAGCCACTAAGGATAACTTTGACCGTTGTCCAGTGGTCCATTCATGTATCTCTCTTGTACCCCATGACTGACTCATGGCAAGGCACACTTCAGGTGCGGTACACAACATGGCATACTTTAGAGCCTACGTCTAAGGCATAGGGGACGACCTTCGTCCATTCCCTTTTTTCTGCTGTGGTCGGGTATTGAGTCTTACTCAATATTCACACCTTACAACACAGCCAAGAACCCCTTCTTTGCCGATTTATTTTGAACTCTTTCAAAAACTTGTCAAGCCATACATTTCGTTGAAAGTTCTATTAAGCACTTTGATCTATATCTATAGATCTTGATGCTCAATGTTCAAATAGCTTAATCCACGTTTTCCTCTGAAAACTCCTTTCAAACAACCCTTTATGCTTTCCAGAAATTCTACGTTATTTCCGATCAACAATATGTCAACGACATATACTCATGAGAAAATCTATAGTGCTCCCACTCACTTCTTTGGAAATACAAGTTTCTCATAAACTTTTGTATAAAACCAAAAACTTTGATCATCTCATCAAACTGTATATTCCAACTCCATGCTTGCTCCAGTGCTTAGAAGGATCGCTGGAGCTTTGCATACATGTTAGCATCCTTTAGGATTGATAAAAAACTTCTGGTTGTATCACATACAAGCTTTCCTCAACGAAACCATAGAGGAAACAATATTTTGACATCCTATCTGCAAGATTTCATAAATGATGCAACAACTGCTAACATAATTACAACAGACTTGCAGCATCGCTATGAGTGAGAAAATATCATCATAGTCAACTCTGTGTAATTGTCAGAAACATCTTTGCAATAAGTTCAACTTTCCTAATGGTGACTTTCACCATCATCGCCTGTCTTCCTTATACAGATCCATCTGTACTTAACAGTCTTACGACTATCAAGTAGTTTTTCCAAAGTCTACACTTTGTTTTCATACATGGATCCTCTCTCGGATTTCATGGCCTCGAGCCATTTGTCGGAATCCGGGTCCACCGTCGCTTGTCCATAGCTCGTAGGATCATTGTTGTCTAGCAACATGACCTCCAAGACAGGATTACCGTACCACTCTGGAGTAGTACGCGTCCTTGTCGACCTACGAGGTTTTGTAATGACTTTATCTGAAACTTCATGATCACTATCATCAACTTCCACTTCAATTGGTGTAGGCATCACGGGAACAACTTCCTGCGCCCTGCTACACAAACTGGTTGAAGTGATGGTTCAGTAACCTCATCAAGTTTCCATCATCCTCCCACTCAATTCTTTCGAGAGAAACTTTTCCTCCAGAAGACCAATTCCTAGAAACAAACACTTTGCTTCTGGATCTGAGATAGGAGGTATACCCAATGTTTTGGGTGTCCTATGAAGATGCATTTATCCGCTTTGGGTTCGAGCTTATCAGCCTGAAACTCTTTCACATAAGCTTATCAGTCTTCAGTCATCTTGCCTATGTGGTATGATTTGCATGTCTCAAGTGATTCAAAATCAAGAGAGGCCAAACTATCCATCTGCATGGAGTTTCTTCATGCGTTTATACCAATAGACATAGTTCGCATGTCTCAAACTTTTCAAAAACGAGTGATTCCAAAGATCCATTATCATGGAGCTTCTTCATGCGACTTATACCAATATGACTAAAATGGCAGTGCCACAACTAAGTGGTACTATCATTACTACTTTATATCTTTCGCCATTAATATTATGAACATGTGTATCACTACGACCGAGATTCAATAAACCATCTATTTTAGGTGCAAGACCATTGAAGGTATTATTCAAGTAAACAGAATAAACATTATTGTTTTTAAATGAATAATGGTATTGCAATAAACATATTCCAATCAAGTTCATGCTCAACACAAACACCAAATAACAATTATTGAGGTTTAACACTAATCTCGATGGTAGATGGAGCATGTGATGTTTGATCACATCAACCTTGGAAACACTTCCAACACACATCGTCACCTCGCCTTTAGCTTGTCTCCGTTTATTCCGTAGCTTTTATTTCGAGTTACTAACACTTAGCAACTGAACTGGTATCTAATACCTTGTTGCTACTAGGAGTACTAGTAAAGTACACATCAATATCATGTATATCCAATATACTTTTGTCTACTTTGCTCGTCTTCTCATCTACCAAGTATCTAGGGTCACTACTGGAATCATAGAATTTGCCATCTGCTGCTTCTTTGCTGTCTGTTGGCTGATGGCAAAGACCCACTTTGCCATCTGCTGCCAAAAACCAGACGGCAAAGAGCAGACTGAGGGCAAAGATACTATTTTCTGTCTCTCTGCTCTTTGCCATCGGCCAGCTGACGGCAAAGAGCATTCATACAGATGGCAAAGAGCATGGGGTGGCCCGCCCTACACCCCCTCTCTCCCCCTAACGGCCTCTCTCTTTGCCATCTGCCTTGTTCCACTTTGCCGTCGGGGGGCAGACGACAAAGAGGATGGGCCGTAACGGCTGTCGCCCCCACACCCACAACCCTCTCTCCCCTAACGGTCGTTGCCCCACCACCACCTCTCTCTCCTACCGGATCTCTCTCACACACAGTCCCGAAACCCCCACCGTCGCGGTGCCCTCCTCCTCCCTGCGCCACCGCGCCCTCCTCCTCCCCGCGCCACCACCGCGCCCTCCTCCTCCATGTGCCCCCTCCTCCACCACCGCGCCCTCCTCCTCCATGCGCCACCATCGCGCCCTCCTCCTCCGTGCGCCCCCTCCTCCACCACCGCGCCCTCCTCCTCTAGCACCGCCGTCGGAGCTCGCCCCTTCTCCACCACCGCCCACTCCTCCACCACCGCCCTCTCCTCCACCACCGCCCTCTCCTCCACCACCGCGCCCTCCTCCAGATTAGGACATTAACAACATTGTTACACCCACAACCCCAGCTGCTATACATATTGGACCAGTTACTAGAGCTCTTTCACACCAATTGAATTACCAGGTACTTTCGTCTCTTGGGAATACTTCTAATGTTCATGAACATATGATGTTGCCTAAGTTAGATACTTTTTTTGTGGTCGTGTGTGAAGGACCAAGCATGGACAAGAAGGATATCTGTTGGAGCGAGATCAAGCATGGAGAAGAAGGTGCACGCCCGGGAAAGAACAATGGAGCTTCCAGTGGTGATTTTCGCACTCTAAAGCCACCATAAGGAGAGAATGAAGGCTTTGGACGAATTATTCAAGACGCCACTTTATAAAATTCGTCCATAGGCTATTATTGTTTTTGCGCCACCTTATTTGTGGGGGAACCGAGTTTAGGGCTGTTTTTGGACCCCTCCTCCAAGGGTCACGAAATTGCCTCTCTATTCCCCCATATATACAACCCTTAGGGCACCGTTTAGACTTGCTACATATTATGATTTTGTTGATTGTGATGTGGTACCCATGCAAGCATGCTCCGTTTTACTTGGTAGACCATGTCAATTTGATAAAAAAAATTGTACACCATGGTAGGACAAATAAGTATACTCTTATTCATATGGATCAAAATATAACTTAGCTTCCTATGTATCCTGAACATATTATGAAAGATGACATTGCTAGAGCTAGTAAAGCAAAACAGGACCAAGATAAGAGTGAAAATCAGATTGTAGCGAAGGAATTTGAGCAACACAATAAGCCTACAAAATCATCATCTACTGTTGCATCTGAAATCAAACTAAAGAGTGGTTGTTTACTTGCCACTAAATCTGATATTACTGATTTGGATATTACTACATCTGTTTTATATGCTTTCGTATGCAAAGAGATACTATTTTCATTAGAGGACATGCCACCCTATTTGCCTCCTGTTGTCATTAACATTTTGCAAGAGTTCGCTCACGTCTTTCCACAAGACGTACCACCGGGATTGCCACCTATTAGAGGGATTGAGCATCAGATTGACTTAATTCCCGGTTCATCGCTACCCAACCGTGCACCATGCTGTACCAATCCAGAGGAGACGAAGGAGATTATGCGTCAAGTACAGGAGCTGCTCGACAAAGGTTATATACGTGAATCTCTTAGTACTTGTGTTGTTCCTATTATTCTAGTGCCGAAAAAGGATGGTACATCGCGTATGTGTGTTTATTGTAGAGGCATTAATAATATTACTGTTCGTTATCGTCATCCTATTCCTAGGCTAGATGATATGCTTGATGAATTAAGTGGCTCTACAATTTTCTCCAAAGTTGATTTGCGTAGTGGATACCATCAAATTCACATGAAATTGGGAGATGAATGGCAAACTGCATTTAAAACTAAGTTTGGATTATATGAGTGGTTAGTTATGCCTTTTGGATTGACTAATGCACCTAGCACTTTCATGAGATTAATGAATGAGGTTTTATGTGCTTTGATTGGATGATTTGTGGTAGTCTACTTTGATGATATAATGATTTATAGTAGATCTTTGGAGGAACACTTGGATCATTTGCGTGATGTTTTTATTGCTCTACGCGATGCACGTTTGTTTGGTAACCTTGGGAAGTGCACCTTTTGCACATACCGAGTATCTTTTCTTGGCTATGTTGTTACTCCACAGGTAATTGAGGTTGATAAAGCCAAGATTGAAGCTATTGAGAGTTGGCCGCAGCCCAAAACGGTCACACAAGTGAGGAGTTCCCTTGGACTCGTCGGGTTTTATAGGCGTTTTGTGAGAGATTTCAGCACCATTGTTGCACCTCTCAGTGAGCTTACAAAGAAGGATGTGCCTTATTCTTGGGGTACAACACAGGACGAAGCCTTCACAGTTTTGAAAGATAAGTTAACACATGCTCCTTTACTCCAACTTCCTGATTTTATTACAAGGATGGTAAACCTATTGCATACTTTTCTGAAAAATTAAGTGGGCCTAGTCTGAATTATTCTACTTATGATAAGGAATTATATGCTCTTGTTCGGACTTTGGAAACATGGCAACATTATTTATGGCCCAAAGAATTTTTCATACATTCTGATCATGAATCTTTGAAACATATTAAAAGTCAAGCATAATTGAACCGTAGACATGCTAAATGGGTTGAATTCATTGAGACTTTACCGTACGTCATTAAACAGAAAAAGGGTAAAGAAAATATTATTGCTGATGCTTTGTCTCGTGGTTATACTATGCTTTCACAACATGACTTCAAAATATTTGGTTTGGAGACCATCAAAGATCAATATGTGCATGATGCTGATTTCAAAGATGTGTTGGAGAATTGTAAAGAAGGGAGAACATGGAACAAGTTCATCATTAATAATGGATTTCTGTTTCATGCTAACAAGCTATGCATTCCAGCTAGCTCTGTTCATCTTTTGTTGTTATAGGAGGCGCATGGAGGAGGATTGATGGGATACTTTGGCGTAAAGAAGACGGAGGACATACTTGCTACACATTTCTTTTCGCCAAAGATGCGACGGGATGAGCGTTTTGTTGCACGCTGCACGACATGTCAAAAATCTAAGTCACCACTCAATCCTCATGGTTTATATATGCCTTTGCATGTACCTAGTGTACCCTGGGAGGATATACCTATGGACTTTGTTTTACGTTTACCTCGAACAAAGAAGGGGAGGGATAGCATATTTGTTGTCATCGACAGATTTTCAAAAATGGCACACTATATACCATGTCATAAAAGTGATGATGCCGCTAATGTGGCTGATTTGTTCTTTTGTGAAATTATTCGCTTGCATGGTGTGCCAAATACAATTGTTTCATATCGTGATGCTAAGTTTCTTAGCCACTTTTGGCGATATTTATGGGCTAAATTGGTGATAAAATTGCTTTCTAGAACTACATGTCACCCCCAAACTGATGGACAAACTGAAGTATTCAATAGATCTTTGTCTACTATGCTTAGGGTTGTTTAGAAGAACAATCTAAAACTGCGGGAAGAATGCTTGCCTCATATTGAATTTGCTTATAATCGTTCGCTGCATTCTACTACAAAGATGTGTCCTTTTGAAGTTGTGTATGGTTTCCTACCTCGTGCACCTATTGATTTGTTACCTCTTCCATCTTCCGAGAAGGTTAATTTTGATGCTAAAGAACGTGCTGATTTGATATTAAAGATGCATGAGTTAACTAAGGAAAACAATGAGCGCATGAATGCTAAATATAAATTACTTGCTCGAGATAAGGGTAGAAAACATGTTGTCTTTGCAGCTGGAGACCTTGTTTGTTTGCATTTGCGTAAGGATAGGTTTCCTGATTTGCGCAAGTCAAAGCTAATCCCGCGTGCTGATGGTCCTTTCAAAGTGTTAGAGAAAATAAATGATAATGCATATAGACTTGAGATGCTTGCAAATTTTGGGGTTAGTCCCACTTTTAGCATTGCAGATTTGAAGCCATATTTGGGTGAGGAAGATGAGCTTCCGTCGAGGACGACTTTAGTTCAAGAAGGGGTGGATGATGAGGACATCAACACCATTGTTACACCCACAGCCAGAGCTGCTATACATATTGGACCAGTTACTAGAGCTCGTGCACGCCAATTGAATTACCAGGTACTTTCGTTTCTTGGGAATTCTTCTAATGTTCATGAACATATGATGCTGCCTAAGTTAGATACTTTTGTTGTGCTCATGAATGAAGGACCTAGCATGGACAAGAAAGATATCCGTTGGAGCGGGACCAAGCATGGAGAAGAAGGTGCACGCGCGGGAGAGAACAATGGACCTTCCACTGCTGATTTTTCGCACTCTAAAGCCACCATAAGTAGAGCATGAAGGCTTTGGACGAATTATTCAAGACGCCACTTTATAAATTTCATCTATAGGCTATCATAGGTGTTGTGCCACCTTATTTTTGGGCCAGGCCCATGTAATTTCGAAATACGATAATATAGGCTATTTTTAGAGTCTGTATGTGTGGGGAAACCGAGTTTAAGGCTGTTTTTGGACCCCTCCTCCAAGGGTCACGAAATTGCCTCTCTATTCCCTCATATATACAACCCTTAGGGCACCGTTTAGACTTGGGTTTTGTTTAGATTACAGGTTCGCCATAGCTGCAACTTCGCGTTCTTCGTCTGTGTTCTATGACCAGACAAAGGCCTCACAGAACCCCACCTTCATCAATAAAGCTTTCCTCTTATATTCGCAATATCTTGATTGCATCTTAGTTTCTTGCTTGTTCTTCGTTTGCGTGCAGGAAACAGACCTTCGTGGTCAGGCTGATCGTGCTCCAGGCGTGGTCAATAACCTCTCGGAGTTGTTTTAGAGATTTCTAAGGCGCGACGTCCTCACACGTTCGTAGTCGGATTATCAAAGTCTACTCCACCAAAATGATACCCACGATCTCATAGAAAGACAGGGACAACTTTGCCTCTATCACCTCCTCCCCACGACCCCCTAATTTACCACTGCGCCGCCCCTCCTCCACCACTACCGGCCCCTTCCTCCCAGCGCACCGCCTCCTCCCCGCGCCCCCTCCTCCTCTACAACCGTCCTCCCAGCGCCGTCCTCATCGCCCGGCCGCCCCCCTCCGCTGAGTCCTCATTTGTTTGCCCCTTTTCGTTTAATTTGTTAATTACATTAGTTAGGTTAGTTGTTAATTACCTACTGTTAGTTAGGCTAGTTAGGTTAGTTTTTAGTGGTTACCTACTCTTAATTAGGTTAGTTAGCTTAGTTGTTAGTTGTTAGTGGTAATTAGGTTAGTTGTTAGTGGTAATTACATAGTGTTAATTAGGTTAGTTAGGTTAGTTGTTAATTACCTACTCTTAGTTAGGTTAGTTGTTTCCCGTGTAGATCCCTCTCGCCACCGCCTATGCTTGCACTAGCCACAATGTTAGGAAACATCGGTGAGCTTGTCACGCACCTTCCATGGCTATGACGTCATCGAGCTCATGGGCTTCAATAATGATGCTCGTGCAACCACCCCCATGAGGTTGGTGCAGAAACATTACTCCTGCGACCACCCCCTTGAGGCACCGGTGATATTCCACTACAGCATCGAGGATACTACAACAGCTCGGCGAGGCTCCACTTGAGTGTTATTGCATGAGATGAGGCAAAGGAGGTTGAACAATTATCACGCCGGCACCATCGCATCTATACCCACAAGAACGTCGATGGATCTCGTAGGTTCAACGGTGGGTGGCTTGCAGTAGACCATGGTGCGGACGCCAAAACTGATCGCAGTAGTAGTTGTCGTCATCACTGGAAGCGTCATGAGTGGGGTGGTTTGCATGAGCTCGTGCGCGTATGGTGAGCTGATCTGCATCTGTGGAGAATGGGCGCTGGCCGGCCTGGGCTACAGCAAGGCTATCTTTCTCGCACAAATGGTGTGACGAGCTCTGCTCTTTTATGGTGAGAAAGGAACGGAAGAATGGCTGGATCATGGGGAAAGAATCAGAGAAGGATGAGTGGTTTGAGAGAGAGGAATAAAGGATAAAGGTTTGTTGAGGGATGAGCTATGTCGAGTTAGGTACGAGCTGACCAAGATGTGAGACAAGGATGCGTGGCGTGCCAGCAACGCGGCTATTTCTTATAGTAATCAATCGACTGATTTTAAGAGTTTTCCTAGTAGATAAGGGAAGAAGAATAAGAAGAAGAAGACGAGGAGGAGGGGGAGTGGAAAAAGAAGAAGAAGAAGAAAAATAGGAGAGAGGAGAAGAATAAATAAGAGGTAAAAGGAAAAGAAGGAAGAAGAAGAAGAAGAAGAAGAAGAAGAGGATTAGGAAAATGGAAAAGAAGGAAGAAGAAGAAGAAGAAGAAGAAGAATAAGAAGAACAAGAACAAGAACAAGAACAAGAACAAGAACAAGAAGAACAAGGATAAGAGAATAAGAAGAAGAAGAAGAATAAGAATAAGAATATGAAGAAGTAGAAGAAGAAGAAAAGGAAGGGAGAAGAGGGAAAAAGGAAGAAAAGGAAGAAGAGGAAAAAAAGAAGATGAAGAAGAAGAAAACGAAACCCTGACACCACGACACCCGACACGACGCATCGACACGACATCTCGACGACACCCCGACACGATATATATTTTTTATGGAACCCTAGATGACATCTATATAGGTCATATATTTGTGTTAGGTCATATATTTTTCAATATTATTAATGAACACAAAATATTTGTGTTGATCGGGTGGATTTACATGTGACAGTTGTCTCATCGCTATGAGGTCTGTTGTGCGAAGACCTCCCCATGCGTTCTACGAGCTCCGCCCCTGCATTCGCGGGTGAGTACAAGTATCATCTCCTCCTCACCCCTTCATTTGCTGTGGGTCGGTCTTCGGATGAAACTTGCTAGATATAGGTAATTAAATTAATTTATTAGTATGTGTGACCAGTATGCGTGTCCTGTTCGAAAGGGTTATAGTTATAAATATGCATGCATTTGCATATATTTATAACCATGATTCTTCCGAATTGTCCAACGTTATCCATGAACAACCTGAGTATATGTAGATTGGGTTCATTTTCCCAAATGCTTTGCTCCGGATCCGATGCATAATTACGTCAGTGCCTCCCTGTTGTTCTCCGGATACACATCCTCTCTGTTTATTGCGGAGACGTGTATCAGGAGAACAGCGGGGAGGTGCTGCTGAAATTTTGCGTTGGATCCGGAGCAGAGCATGGGAAAATGAACCCAATCTACACATACTCGGGTGGTATTAGGACCTATCTTTACCTATGAGCATGTAGGTTGCATGGACGTAATAAAACTGGTGAACTTGATTAACTCATGAATATATATGCTGAATTATATATAAATATATTTCCTGTGTGTTTAGTAGCTAGGCAAGATGAGTGATCGTGCATGGATGTACACCGGTCACCCTAGTCAGAAAGAGATTACGAAAGAATGGTTTCTAAAAACCAAGGAGTTTGTGAAAGCCGCATTTGCAAATGACCAGGAAACAAATTGGTGCCCTTCTCCTGGATGCGACAACTATAAAAAGAGGACATAGGATGTAATGATTAAACACCTGCAGAGGAGGGGTTTTAAGCCTAATTATATGGTTGGACATTTCATGGTGAGTCTATACAATGCACCAGAGCTGAGGTGGTTCGTCGTCGCACCGACGAGGATGGTACCGGGATCGAAGACATGGTGCAAGACTTTGATGATGCTCGAGATTCGGAAGATAAGATGGAGGAATTTGCAAAGGCCTTCTCTGAAATGTTGGAGTCTTCAAAACATCCTTTCCACGATCACACTGAGCTTTGTCAGCAGGATGCCATTGCACAAGTAATGGCTCTGAAGGCTTAGTTCAACTTGGGAAGAGAATGCTACGACCCGATGATGACACTATTTGGACGCTTTCTACCCAAAGGCCATGTCATGCCTGCAAACCTGTACCAGTCGGACAAAATATTTCGTGTACTTAAGATGCCCTATGAGAAGATAGATGCATGTGAGGAAGGTTGTGTCTTATTTAGGAAGGAGTATGCACACTTTGACTATTGTCCCAATTGCGAGTCTTGCAGGTATCTTGTGGTAGACAACGGTATGGGTGAGAAGAGGCAGACCAAAATCGCAGTTAGTCTTCTTCGGTATATGCCAATCATACCAAGGCTTCAACATCTTTTCATGGTCGAAGAGACAGCCAGACAGATGACATGGCACAAATTGGGCAAAAGAACCGAACTAGATGCAGATGGGAATAAGATGGCGGTACACATACCGGATGGGGAAGCATGGAAACATTTCCATGGATTGCATCAGGATGAAGCGGCAGATCCAAGGAATCCTCGAGTCTGCGTCGCCACTGATGGTTTTAATCCCTTCGGCATGACGACAACCCAATACAGTTGTTGGCCTGTATTTGTCATTCCACTCAATCTCCCGCCCGGGCAGATTATGCAAAGAAATAACATATTTCTAACATTGATAATTCTAGGGCCCAATTATCCGGGGAAGAATATGAATGTGTACATGCAACCGCTTAAGGATGAATTGCAAGAAGCTTGGGATAATGGGGTCAAGAAATACGATGCCGCTAGAAAAGAAAACTTCAAAATGCATGCGTGGTACATGTACTCTATGCATGACTTGCCGGCGTATGCGCTATTCTCTAGATGGTGTGTGCATGGAAGGTTCCTGTGCCCCACATGCAAGGTAGATCTTCAGTTTCATTGGTTGCAGGAGGGTCAGAAGTATTCTTGCTTTGACTTGCATAGACAGTTCCTGGATCTTGACCATCAGTTCAGAAAAGACAAGAAGAACTTTACCAAAGGTAAAGTTGTCAAAAACTTGGCACCACCTGCGTTGACAGGCCAACAGATCCTAGATCAGTTAAACACCCTCGAGCCTGATCCATAGCGTTCAGGGTATTTCAAGGGGTATAATTCAAAACACGTCTGGACTCACAAGCCATGCTTGTGGGATCTACCTTACTTCAAAGACCTCCTTCTTCCACACAATATCGACATGATGCACGCTGAAAAGAATATGAGAGAGGCTATTTTTGGTACATTGTTCGACATAGATGGGAAGACAAAGGATAATACTAAGGCTATAGTCAATCAATAGACACTATGTCATAGACCGTTACAAAACATGCGAGAAGGCAAAGGAAAGCAGAAGTGGTCAAAGCCAAAGGCCTGGTTCAATCTTGGAAGGCGAGCTATGAGGGAAATTATCTTGTGGGTCAAAATGCACTTGATGTTCCCCGATGGGTATGCAGCGAATCAAAAGAGGGGAGCGAGTCTTGAAAAGATAAAAATCTTTGGTGTCAAGAGTCATGATTGGCACATATGGCTTGAGCGGGTAATGCTGGTGATGTTACGTGGCTTTATTCCTAAGGATGAATGACTAGTACTAGCAGAGCTGAGCTATTTCTTCTGTGTTCTTTGTGCGAAAGAATTGTCGCCTGGCGTGGTAGATGACATGGAGAAGTTTCACTGGAGTTGCTCTGCAAGTTAGAGAAGATCTTTCCGCCGGGCTTGTTTAATCCAATGCAACATTTGATTTTACATCTACTGACCGAGGCAAGATTGGGTGGGACCTGGAAAATCGTTGGTGCTATGCAACTGAGAGGATGCAGAAGATGCTTCGAGCTAAATGTAAAAATAAGCGTAGAATTGTAGCATCGATGGCTGAGGCATTCATTACTGAGGAGGTGGCAAACTTTGTGATAGCATACTACGAAGCCAAAAATCATCATTTGCATAACCTTAAGCCTCAGTACAATGATGCAGACCCTAAAAAAGGTCGATCCAACCTCAGCCTATTCAAAGGGAAGCTCGCACCAGCCGGTGCTTCGAAACCTATAATGTTGGATTTCGAATAATGGAAGAACATTTCGTTGTATATCTTCAACAACCTAAACAAAGTGCGACCGTACATTGACTAAGTTCTCGGCACATTTTTCCGTAACTTCTAATTCCTTTGAACTCCTTTTATTACCGGATATTTCATACAGCCGATACGTCGCCAAATTCTCGAATGGAGCGGTGATCCAAAATGATTCCGTCAAAGAATATGAGCTTCTGGAAAAGCATGGAGGCGGCTATCCCGGTTTCGTCTCTTGGTTCAAACAAACGGTAATTATCAATAATGGACCATTTCATTTTTTGGTCTAACTTGCGGCTAATGCAACAACCGTTTCGTATTAAACTTGTAGGCTAATTTAGAGTCTATGGACGACGAATTGAGACAAGCCGCGAATGGTTTTGACTATAAGGTCCGTTCATTTGAGAAATACAACATCAACGGGTATCTCTTTCGTACCTTTGGCAAAGAGTTATCTATGCCCGGCCGGAAATCTACAAATTGTTGTGTCTCTGCTATCGACGAAGGTGGTGTCGAGTATTATAGAAGAGTTGAAGCAATTTATGAACTTCAATTATATGGTGAAAACCCACCGAACATCATAGTCTTCAAATGTATATCTATATATAAGGATGAAACTTTGTATATGTTGGTTCTTTCGATATATGGGATCTACATTGATGAACAAATGGCATTGATGAAGTTTATATGTATATCATATATGTGTTGTGACCTATATATCATATATGTGCTATGAATTATATATATATATATATATCTCCTATGAAATAACATTAAAAACAAAACTTTGACAATATGGGCTCTTTGCCGTCTGCCAGCTGTTGGCAAAGGCCTTTGCCATCAGGCAGGAGACGGCAAAGGTGCCATGTGGCACCCAACTGTGCAACCTGGGGCAGCAGCAGCTAGCCCATATAAGCTCTTTTCCGTCCTCTACCATGCACTCGCAGACGACATAGAACCTAAGGGAGGCAGACGACACATAATATGAGGGAGGCAGACGACAAAGATGATGACGGAGGCAGACGGCAAAGATGATGAGGGAGGCAGAAGGCAAAGCCTCCGTTAGCCCTAACAGAGGCGTTGCCTGTCGGCTGCCGTCTAAAGATGTTTGTTGTCTGCTCGTTACCAAAGACTGACGTCAAAGGCCTTTGTCGTCCGCTTATGGTAGACAGATGGCAAAGAAGGTGATATGCCGTCGAAAGTAGTCATAGGAAGTTTGCCGATAGGAGGCAGACGGCAAAGACCTTTGCCATCGGTGGAACACCTCTTTGTCGTCTGTTATGGCAGATGGCAAAGTGTCTGATTCCTGTAGTGGGTAGTTCCACTTTAGTGATTGTTCCCCTCATCACACAAGCACTTAGTCTCTGGTTTGGGTTCAACCTTGGGTCTCTTCACTAGAGCAGCAACTGGTTTTCCATTTCATGAAGTATCCCTTCTTGCCCTTTGCCCTTCTTGAAACCAGTGGTTTTACTAACCATCAACAATTGATGTTTCCTTTCGATTTCTACCTTCGCTGTGTCAAACTTCGCGAATAGCTCAAAGATCATCATGTCTATACTTGATATGTTATAGTTCATCACGAAGCTCTAGTAGCTTGGTGGCAGTGACTTTGGAGAACCATCACTATCTCATATGGAAGACTAAGGCCCTGTTTGGAACCACTAAGATTATATAATCCACTTTTTATAATCTATTTTGTTTCCAAACAGGACAGATTATGGTGTAGATTATAAAAACTAGATGAACAGATTATTAAAAACTCATAATCTACTCTACCCCAGCTAAAATCAGATTATGGATTGAAAGTGACCCATTATCCTTGTAAAGTTGGAGATAATTATATTTCTATAACCACCACCCTCCTCTTTTTAAAAAACAAAGGGTAGACACGTCATTATGCAATGTAAAACCTGGATTACAGTTTATATAATCTGACCTCCAAACATGCCCACCTAGATTATTTTTATAAACCAGATTATATAATCTATCTTCATAATCGATATTATCATAATCTATTGTGGTTCCAAAGAGGGCCTAACTCCCACTTGATTCAAGTGATTGTGGCACTCAGACAATCTGAGCACATACTCAACGATTGAGCTTTTCTCCCTTACTTTCTATACAAAGAATCTTGTCGGAGGTCTCATATCTTTCAACAAGGGCACAAGCATGAAATCCTGATTTCATCTCTTGGAACATCTCGTATGTCCCCCGATGCTCGAAACGTCTTTAGCGTCTTAATTCTAAGCCGTTTAAGCATTATGCACTCAACTATCATGTAGTCATCAAGAACGTGTATGCCAGATGTTCGCAACATCTACAAACGATGTTCGGGGTTTAGCACACCGAGTGTTGTATTAAGGACATAAGCCTTCTGTGCAGCAATGAGGACAATCCTCAGTTAACGGACCTAGTCCGCATAATTCCTACTATCAACTTTCAACTAAATTCTCTCTAGGAACATATCAAAAACCGTAGAGCTATAGCGCAAGTTACAACATAATTTGTAAAGACCTTTTGACCATGTTCATGATAAGTAGGTTCATCTAATCAAATTATTTAATGAACTCCCACTCAGATAGACATCCCTCTTGTCATCCAAGTGATACATAACCCACGTCGACTAGGCCGTGTCCCATCATCACGTGAGACAGACTAGTCATCAATGTTGAACATCTCCATGTTGATCATACCCACCATACGACTCATGTTCGACCTTTCGGTCTCCCGTGTTCCGAGGCCATGTATGTACATGCTAGGCTCGTCAAGTCAACCTAAGTGTTTTGCGTGTGTAAATCTAGCTTACAGCCGTTGTATGCGAACGTTAGAATCTATCTCACCTGATCATCACGTGGTGCTTCGAAACAACGATCCTTCGCAACGGTGCACACTTAGGGGGGACACATCTCTTGAAATTTTATGTGAGGGATCATCTTATTTACTACCGTCATTCTAAGAAAATAAGATATAGGAACATGATAAACATCACATGCAAATCGTATAGTGATGTGATATGGCCAATATCATCTTGCTCATTTGATCTCCATCTTCGGGGTACCATGATCATCATTGTCACAGGCATGACACCATGATCTCCATCATTGTATCTCCGTAAAGTCGTCTCACCAACTATTACTTCTACTACTATGGCTAACCGTTAGCAATAAAGTAAAGTAATCACATGGCGTTGCATCTATACAATAAATAAAGACAACTCCTATGGCTCCTACCGGTTGTCATACTCATCGACATGCAAGTTGTGAATCCTATTACAAGAACATGATCAATCTCATACATCACATATATATCATCACATCCTTTTGGCCATATCACATCACATAGGATACCATGCAAAAACAAGTTAGACGTACTCTAATTGTTGTTGCTAGATTTACGTGGCTGATTTGGGATTCTAGCAAGAAAGCTTCTTACCTACATGAAATCCACAACGTTGATATGCCAATGCTATTTACCCTTCATAAGGATTCTCTTCATCGAATCCGATCCAACTAAAGTGGGAGAGTCAAACACCCGCTAGCCACCTTATGCAACAAGTGCATGTCGGTCGGTGGAACCAGTCTCACGTAAGAGTACGTGTAAAGTCGGTCCGGGCCGCTTCATCCCATGATGTCGCCGAATCGAGATAAGAATAGTAACGGCAAACAATTGACAAAATCATCACCCAGAACTTTTGTGTTCTACTCGTGCATAGAATCTACGCATAGAACCTGGCTCGGATGCCACTGTTGGGGAACGTAGTAGTAATTCAAAAAAAAATCCTATGTCACACAAGGATCTATCTAGGAGAAACCAGCAACGAGTGAGGTTAGATCATATTCATACGGTTGAATATCGCATAGCGGAAGCGTCAGTATGAACGCGGTCGATGGAGTAGTACTCACGGCGATTCAAATCGCGAAAGATCGGATCTGAACACCGAACATACGGTGTCTCCGCGTTCAACACACCTACAGCCCGGGGATGTCTCCTCCTTCTTGGTCCAACAAGGAGGGAGGATAAGTTGAGGGAGAACTCCGACAGCATGACAACTTGATGGCGGTCGACTATGTGGCTCTACGGCAGGGCTTTGTCGAGCACCGCGGAGGAGGAAAAAGAGGTGGAGGTAGGGCTGCACCATGGGGTGATCAAATCATGTGTGTAGCAGCCCCAAAACCTTGCATATATATAGAAGGGAGGGAGAGGTGGTGCACCACCCCTAGGGAAACCCTAGGAGGTGGTGCGACAACCCTAGAGGAGGAGGTGGAGGCACCCTAGGGGTGGCTTGCCACCCAAGGCAGCCCCCCACGCCCTAGGGTTTGCCTGCCTTGCGCCTTGGGCCTTCTCCCCTTGGCGCACCAGCCCACCAGGGGATGGTTCCTCTCCCCTTTCATCCCATGTGGCCCTCCGGGACTGGCGGACCCCCGGTACCATTTCGATGGTCCCGATATAATAGCGATAAACCCCAAAACTATTCCGGTGAGAGAAACTGGATTTCCCATATATAAATATTTACCTCCACACTATTCCGGAACTCCTCATGACGTTCAGGATCTCATCCGGGACTCCGAACAACCTTCGATAACCACATATATGATTCCCGTAACAACTCTAGTATCACCGAACCTTAGGTGTGTAGACTCTACGAGTTCAAGTAACATGCAGACATGACCAAGACATCTCTCCGGCAAATGACCAACAGCGGGGTATGGATATACATGATGGCTCCCACATGTTCCACGATGATCTCATCGGATGAACTACGATGTCGAGGATTCACTTAATCCCGTATACAATTCCCTTTGTCTACCGGTATGACACTTGCCCGAGAGTTGATCATTAGTATCCCTATACCTTGTTCAATTTCTTTACCGGCAAGTCTCTTCACTCGTTTTGTAACACATCATCCCGTGGCTAACTCCTTAGTCACGTTGAGCTCACTATAATGATGCATTACCGAGTGGGCCCAGAGATACCTCTCCGTCACACAGAGTGACAAATCCCAGTCTCGATTCGTACAACCCAACAGACACTTTCGGAGATACCTGCAATGCACCTTTATAATCACCCAGTTATGTTGTGACATTTGATACACCCAAAGCACTCCTACGGTATCCGGGAGTTGCGCAATCTCATGGTCTAAGGAAATGATACTTGACATTAGAAAAGCTTTAGCAGACGAATAATACGATCTAGTGCTATGTTTAGGATTGGGTCTTGACCATCACATCATTCTCCTAATGATGTGATCCCGTTATGAATGACATCCAATGTCCATGATCAGGAAACCATGACCATCTATTGATCAACGAGCTAGCCAAATAGAGGCTCACTAGGGACATGTTGTGGTCTATGTATTCACACATGTATTTTAGTTTCCGGTTAATACAATTGTAACATGAAGAATAGACAATTATCATGAACAAGGAAATATGATAATAACTAATTTATTATTGCCATTAAGGCATATTTCCAACAAAAAGCCCCTAAAGGGGAAGACACCTCCTAGGTTCCTAGGGGAGGGAGGAAATCTCGCTAGGCCCACGGCCCCTCCTTGGAGGAGGGGCTAGGGCTCTGACCCAGCCGTCCCCCTTGCCTCCTATATATAGTGGCGGAGAGGGAGGGGTTGAATACATCAATTCCCACGCGCCGGGGGCAGCCCTACCTCTCCCATAACTCCATTTTCTCCTCAGATCGGTTCCCACAACGCCTCCCGAAGCTCTGCTGACACTGCTCCGCCATCATCTCCACCATGCAATCGTGTTGGTTGAGATCCCATCTACTTCTCCTTCCTCTCTTGCTGGATCAAGAAGGAGGATACATCATTGAGCTATATGTGTGGTCAACGCAGAGGTGTCGTCCGTTCTGCACTAGACCGGGATGGATCATGATGGGATCGCGTGACGGATCATGATGAGATAGTGGGAGGGATCATGATTGGACCATGAAGACTTTGACTACATCAGCTACATTATATACGGTTCCGCTTAGCGATTTACAAGGGTACGTAGATGCACTCCCCTCTCTCGTTGATGTTAGTCTCCATAGATTGATCTTCGTGAGCGTAGGAAACTTTTTGTTTCCCATGCAACGTTCCCCAAGAGTGGTATCACAGCTAGGTTTATGCGTAGGAGACATCACGAGTAGAACACAAAGGAGTTTGTGGGCGTTGATATTCATATTGCTTCCCTCCTTAGCTTTTCTTGGTTCAGCGGTATTGTGGGATGAAGTGGCCCGGACCAACTTTACTCGTCCACGTACGAGAGACCGGTTCCATCGACTGACATGCAACTTGTTGAATAAAGATGGCTGGCGGGTGTCTGTCTCTCCCACTTTAGTTGAATCGGATTCGACATAGGTGGTCCTTGTAGAAGGTTAAATAGCAACTTGCATATCACCATTGTGGTTTTGCGTAGGTAAGAAGCGTTCTTAGTAGATACCCATAGCAGCCATGTAAAACATGTAACAACAAATTAGAGGACATCTAACTTGTTTTTGTAGGGTATGTTCTGATATGATATGGCCAAAGATATGAAGATATATATTTGATGTATGAGATGATCATGTTGTAATACTTAATATCGAATTGCATGTCGATGCTACGGCAAACGGCAGGAGCTATAGGATTGTCTTTAATTATTGTATGACCTGCGTGTCAATCATTAAGCGCTATGTAATGCTTTACTTTATCGCTAAATGGTACCAATAGTAGTACAAGAGTGGTTGGCGCGACAACCTTGATGGCAACACAAAGATGGAGATCATAGTGTTGGGCCGGTGACAACGGAGATCATGCCCATGCTTTGAAGATCTAGATCAAAAAGCATAAGTTCATGGCCATATCATGTCACTTATGATTTGCATGTGATGTTAATCCTTTTTATGCAACTTGTTTTGCTTAGGACGACGGTAGCATTATAAGGTGATCCCTCACTAAAATTTCAGGATAAAATTGTGTTCTCTCCGAGTGTGCACCATTGCGACAGTTCGTCGTTTCAAGACACCACGTGACGATCGGGTGTGATAGACTCTATGTTCACAAACAATGGGTGCAAGACAGTTTTGCACAAGCGGAACACTCGGGTTAAACTTGACGAGCCTAGCATGTGCAGACATGGCCTCGGAACACAAGAGACTGAAAGGTCGAGAATGAATCGTATAGTTGATATGATTAGCATAGAGATGTTTACCACTGAAACTATACTCAACTCACGTGATGATCGGACTTGAGTTAGTGGATTTGGATCATGCACCACTCAAATGACTAGAGGGATGTATTTTTGAGTGGGAGTTTATCAGTAATTTGATTAGTTAAACTCTAATTATCATGAACATAGTCAAAAAGTCTTTGTGAATTATGTTGTAACTTGCGCTGTAGCTCTACTATTTTTTATATATTTCTATAGAAAATTTAGTTGAAAGATGATAGTAGCAACTTTGCACACTGAGTCCGTGAATTGAGGATTGTGCTCATTGCTGGGCAGAAGGCTTATGTCCTTAATGCACCGCTCGGTGTGCTGCACCTCGAGCATCGTCTGTGGATGTTGCGAACATCTGACATACACGTTCTGATGACTACGTGATAGTTGAGTGCGTAATAATTAAAAACATAGAATTGACGCACTGAAGACATTTTATTTTTACCGTCGCAGAACATATAAGATGTTCTTAGAGATGAAATTGGGATTTCATGCTCGTGCCCTTTTTGTGAGGTATGTGATCTCCGACAAGATTCTTTGTCTACAAAGTAAAAGGATAAAAGCTCAATAGTTGAGCATGCGCTGAGATTGTCCGAGTGCAACAGTCGCTTGAATCAAGTGGGAGTTAATCTTCTAGATGAGATAGTGATGGTTCTCGAAAGTCACTGCCACCAAGCTGCTAGAGCTTATGATGAACTATAACATGTCAAGGATAGATATGATGATCCTTGAGCGGTTCGCAATGTTTGACACTGCGGAAGTAGAAATCAAGTAGGAGCATCAATTGTTGATGGTTAGTAAAACCACTAGTTTCAAGAAGGGCAAGGGCTAGAAGGGATACTTCATGAAACGGCAAACCAGTTGTTGCTCTAGTGAAGAAACCCAGGGTTGAACCCAAACCCGAGACTAAGTGCTTCTGTTATGAGGAAAACGGTCACTGAGGCGGAACTACCCTAGATACTTGGTACATGAGAAGGCAGGCAAAGTCGACAGAAGTATATTTGATATACATGATATTGATATGTACTTTACTAGTACTCCTAGTAGCACGAGGGTATTAGATACTGGTTCGGTTACTAAGTGATTAGTAACTCGAAATAAAAGCTACGGAATAAACGGAGACTAGCTAAAAGCGAGGTGACGATACGTGTTGGAAGTATTTCCAAGGTTGATGTGATCAAAACATCGCACGCTCCCTCTACCATCGGGATTGGAGTTAAACCTAAATAATTGTTATTTGGTGTTTGCGTTGAGCATGAACATGATTGGATCGTGTTTATTGCAATACGATTATTCATTTAAAGAGAATAATGGTTAATCTATTTACTTGAATAATTACCTTCAATGGTTTATTGAATCTCGATCGTAGTGCTACACATGTTCATAGTATTTATGCCAAAAGATACAATGTAATAATGATAGTACCACTTACTTGTGGCACTGCCACTTGAGTCATGTTGGTGTAAAATGCATGAAGAAGCTCCATGCTAATGGATCTTTATAGTCACTCATTTTTGAAACGTTTGAGACATGCAAACCATACTTGTTGGTACAAACGCATGAAGAAACTCCATGCAGATGGATCATTTGGACTCACTTGATTTTCGAATCACTTGAAACATGCAAATCATACCACATGGAACAAGAAAGTAACTTGTTGGAAGTAATACATTTTTTATGTGTGCAGTCCAATGAGTGTTGAGGCACGCAGTGGATATCTTTATGTTCTTACTTCACTGATGATTTGAGTAGATACAGGAGTATTTACTTGAAGAATCACAAGTCTGAAATATTGAAAAGTTGAGAGCTATTTCAGAGTGAAGATCATCATGACAAGAGGATAAACTATCTACGATATGATCATAGAGATGAATATCTGAGTTGCAAGTTTTGATACATGGTTAAGACAATGTGGAAATTGTGCCGCAATTCATGCCACCTAAGAACACCATAGTGTGATGGTGTATCCAAATGTCGATGTCTCTTATCAAATTACCACTATCGTTTATGTGTTAACCATTAGAGACAGTCGCATTCACTTTAAATAGGGCATCGCGTATTTTGTTGAGATGACACAGTATGAACTATGGTTTGGAGAAACCTAAGCTGTCGTTTCTTGAAAGTTTGGGGCTGCGACGCTTATGTGAAAAAGTTTCAGCCTGATAAGCTCGAACCCAAAGTGGATAAATGCATCTTCATAGGATATCCAAAATAGTTGGGTACATCTCCTATCTTAGATACAGAAGCAAAGTGTTTGTTTCTAGAAACGGGTCCTTTCTTGAGGAAAGGTTTCTCTCGAAAGAATTGAGTGGGAGAGTAGTGGAACTTGATGAGGTTGTTGAACTGTCACTTCAACTCGTGTGTAGTAGGGCGCGGGAAGTTCTTCCTATGGCGCCTACACCAATTGAAATGGAAACAGATGATGGTGATCATTGAGCTTCGGATCAAGTTAGTACAAACCTCATAGGTCGACAAGGTCGCGTACTAATACAGAGTGGTACGGTAACCCTGTCTTGGAGGTCATGTTGTTGAACAACAATGAACCTACGAGCTATGGAGAAGCGATGGTGGTCCCAAATTCTGACAAATGGCTGGAGGCCCTGAAATCCGAGAGAGGATCCATGTATGAAAACAAAGTGTAGACTTTGGAAGAACTACTTGATGGTCGTAGGACTATTAAGTAAAGCTGGATCTTTAAAGGGAAGACAAACGATGATGGTAAAAAGTCACCATTAAGAAAAGCTCGACTTATCGGAAAGATGTTCCTGACAAGTTCAAAGAGTTGACTATGATAACACTTTCTCACTCGTAGCAATGCTTAAAGTCTGTTGGAATTAAGTTAGTAGTTGATGCATTATTTATGAAATATTGCACATAGGATGTCAAAACATTGTTTCTGCGACGGTTTCCTTGAGGAATGGTTGTATGTGATACAACCAGAAGGTTTTGTCAATCCTAAGGATACTAACAAGTATGCAAACTCTAGCGATCCTTCTATGGACTGGTGCAAGCATCTTGGAGTTCGAATATATGCTTTGATGAGATGATCAAACCTTTTGGGTTTGTACAAGGTTTATGAGAAACTTGTATTTCCAAAGAAGTGAGTGGGAGCACTATAGAATTTCTGATAAGTATATGTGGTTGACATATTGTTGATCAGAAGTAATTTAGAATTTCTGTAAAGCATAAAGGGTTGTTTGAAAGGGGTTTTCAAAGGAAGACCTGGATAGAGCTACTTGAACATTGAGCATCAAGATCTATGGAGATAGATCAAAATGCTAAACAGAACTTTCAATGAAATGCATGCCTTGACAAGTTTGAAAATTCATGGCAACAGAGTGTCGATGCAATGCGAATGATGCGATGATGCATGCGACAACCAGACGAATCACACGACGAGAACGAAAAAAAGGGGGAATATACTAGAGCGTCAGTCCCGGGCTATCACAACTCTAGAGTACTACGCGTCCTTGTCGACTTATGAGGTTTGGTAGCGATTTGATCCGAAGCTTCATTATCACTATCATCAGCTTCCACTTCAATTGGTGTAGGCGCCAGAGGAATAACTTCCCGCGCCCTGGTACGCACTAGTTGAAGTGATGGTTCAATAACCTCATCAAGTTTTCACCATCTCTCAATAAATTCTTTCGAGAGAAACTTTTCCTCGAGAAAGGACCCGTTTCTAGAAACAAACAATTTTCTTCCAAATCAGAGATAGGAGGTATGCCCATCTGTTTTGGGTATCCTATGAAGATGTATTTATTCTCTTTGGGTTTGAGCTTATCGCGCTAAAACTCTTGCACATAAGCATCGCAACCCCAAACTTTTAAGAAACAATAGCTTAGGTTTTTCCAAACCATAGTTCATGTCGTGTCATCTCAACGTAATTACGTGGTGCCCTAATTATAGTGAATGTGGTTGTCTCTAATGCCTAACCCAAAAACAATAGTGGTAATTTGATAAGAAACATCATAGTATGCACCATATCCAATAGGGCGCGGCTATGACGTTCGGAGACACCATCACAATATGGTGTTCCAGGTGGTATTAGTTGTGAAACAATTTCCACAATGTCTTAATTGTGTACCAAACTCGCAACTCGGATATTCATCTCTATGATCATATCGTAGACATTTTATCCTCTTGACACGACGACTTCCAACTTCACTGTGAAATTACTTGCACCTTTCAATAATTGAGACTCATGTTTCATCAAGTAAATATATTAGTATCTACTTAAATCATCTGCGAAGTAAGAACATAACGATATCCACTTCGTGCCTCAGCACTTATTGGACTGCACACATCAAAATGTATTACTTCCCACAAGTTACTTTTTTGTTCCATCTCACTGAAAAACCTAGGCCTTCAGTCATCTTGATCACGTGGTATGATTTGCATGTCTTAAGTGAGTTCAAACGATCCATTTGCATGAAGTTTTCTTCATGCGTTTCTACCAATAGACATGGTTCGCATGTCTCGAACTTTTCAAAAAACGAGTGACTCCAAAGATCCATCAGCATGGAGTTTATTCATGTGTTTTATACCAATATGACTCATGTGGTAGTGTCACAATTAAGTGGTACTATCATTACTACTTTATATCTTTCGGCATCAATATTATGAACATGTGTATCACTACGATCGAGATTTAGTAAACCATTCATTTTAGGTGCAAGACCATTAAAAGTATTATTCAAATAAATAGTGTAACCATTATTCTCTTTAAATGAACAACCGTATTGTGATAAACAGATTCTAATCATGACTATGATCAACGCAAACACATAATTACAATTATATAGGTTTAACACTAATCCCGATGGTAGAGGGAGCGTGTGATGTTTGATCACAACAACTTTGGAAACACTTTTAACAAATATCGTCACCTCGCCTTCAGCTAGTCTCCGTTTATTTTGTAGCTTTTATTTTGAGTTACTGAAACTTACCAACTGAACCGATATCTAATACCCTGGTGCTACTAGGAGTATTAGTAAAATACACATCAATATGATGTATATCCAATATACTTTTGTCGACTTTGTCAGCCTTCTCATCTACCAAGTATTTAGGGTAGTTCCTCTTGAGTGACTATTCCCCTCATTAGAGAAGCACTTAGTCTTGGTTTGGATTCAACCTTGGGTCTCTTCACTAGAGCAACAACTGGTTTGTCGTTTCATGAAGTATCCCTTCTTGCCCTTGCTCTTCTTGAAACTAGTGGTTTTACTAACCATCCACAATTGATGCTCCTTTTTGATTTCTATTTTCACGGTGTCAAACTTCGTGAATAGCTGAAGGATCATCATATATATCCCTGATATGTTATAGTTCATCATGAAGCTCTAGTAGCTTGGTGGCGGTGACTTTGGAGACCATCACTATCTCATATGGAATATCAACTCTCACTCGATTCAAACGAATGTAGCACTCAGACAATATGAGCACATACTTAACGATTGAGATTTTCTCCCTTACTTTATAGGAAAAAAATCTTGTCAGAGGTCTTATACCTCTCAACAAGGGCATGAGCCTGAAATCCTAATTTCATCCCTTGGAACATCTCGTATGTCTCGCGACGTTCGAAACGTCTTTAGCGCCTCAATTCTAAGCTGTCTAAGCATTGTGCATAGAACTATCATGTAGTCATGATAATGAGTTCAATTAATCATATTACTTAAGAACTCCGACTCAAATTGACATCCCTCTAGTCATTCAAGTGTCGCATGATCCAAATACACTAACTTAAGTTCGATCATCACCTGAGTTGAGTTTAGCTTCAATGGTGAACATCTCCATGTTGATCATATCAACTATATGATTCATGCTCGACTTTTCGGTCTCTCGTGTTCCGAGGCCATGTCTGTACATGCTAGGCTCGTCAAGCGAACCTAAGTGTTTCACCTGTGTAAATCTGGCTTACATCCATTGTATGCGAACGTTACAATCTATCACACCCAATCATTACATGGTGCTTCGAAACAACGATCTTTCGCAGCGGTGCACACTTAGGGGGAACACGTTTCTTGAAATTTTAGTGAGGGATCATATTATTTACTATTGTCGTTCTAAGAAAATAAGACGTAAAAACATGATAAACATCACATGCAAATCATAAAGTGACGTGATGTGGCCAATGTCATCTTGCGCCTTTGATCTCCATCTTCGGGGCGCGGCATGATCACCATCGTCACCGGCACGACACCATGATCTCCATCATCGTGTCTCGCCAACTATTACTTCTACTACTATGGCTAACGGTTAGCAATAAAGTAAACTAATTATATGACGTTTTTCATTGACACGCAGGTCATACAATAAATTAAGACAACTCATATGGCTCCTGCCGGTTGTCATACTCATCGACATGCAAGTCATGATTCCTATTACAAGAACATGATCAATCTCATACATCACATATATTTCATCACATAGCATACCTTGCAAAAATAATTATTGTTATAAGTTTTACGTGGCTGCAATGGGTTTCTAGCAAGAACGTTTCTCACCTACGTTACAACCACAACGGTGATATGCTAATTGCTATTTACCCTTCATAAGGACCCTCTTCATTGAATCCGATCTGACTGAAGTGGGAGAGAAAGATACTCGCTAGCCACCTGATGCAACAAGTGCATGTCAGGCGGTGGAACCAGTCTCACGTAAGCGTACGTGTAAAGTCGGTCTGGGCCGCTTCATCCCACAATGTTGCCGAATCAAGATAGGACTAGTAACGGTAAGCAAATTCACCAAATCATCGCCCACAACTTACTTGTGTTCTACTCATTTATAGAATCTACGCATAGACCTAGCTCATGATGTCACTGTTGGGTAATGTAGTAATAGTTCAAAAAAATCCTACGTGTCACCAAGATAAATATAGGAGATGCTAGCAATGAGAGAGAGGAGTGCATTTTCATACCCTTGAAGATCGCTAAGCGGAAGCGTTGCAAAGAACGCGGTTGATGGAGTCGTACTCGCGGCGATTCAAACCACGGAAGATACGATCCAAGCACCGAACGAACGACGCATCCACGTTTAAGACACGTACATCCCGGGTACATCTCCTCCTTCTTGATCCATCAACGGGGGAGGAGAAGTTGAGGGAGAGCTCCGGCAGCATGACGGCATGGTGGCGATGGAGCTCGTGGTTCTCGAGCAGGGCTTCGCTAAGCGCTACGGAGGAGGAGGAGGTGTAGGAGGGGGAGGGCTGTCCCAAGGGCAAGGGGTAAGTCTCCCATGCGCCTCCCCACTATATATAGGGGTGAGGGGGCTGATTATTGCCCTCCAATTCCATTGGGGCATTGGAAAAGGTGGGAGAAAAGAAATCCCATCCTTTCCCTTCCCCGCCGATTGTTATCCCCCTTTTTAGGGATCTTGATCTTATCCCTTCGGGATATGATTTTATTCCTTCTGGGGGGGTCTCGGTGCGCCTTGACCAGGGGTGTGAGGCCTTGCCCCCACTACCCATGTTCATGTGGGCCCCCCATGCAGGTGGGCCCCACTCCGGAGCCTTCTAGAACCTTTCCGGTACAATACCGAAAACCCCCGCACATTTTACGGTGGCCAAAATAGGACTTCCCATATATAAATCTTTACCTCCGGACCATTCCGGAACTCCTCGTGATGTCCAGGATCTCATCCAGGACTCCAAAAAACTTTCGGTTATAACGTACAATTTCCATTACAACTCTAGCATCACCGAACCTTAAGTGTGTAGACCCTACGGGTTCTCGAACCATGCAGATATGACCGAGACACCTCTTCGGCCAATAACCAATAGCGGGATCTCGATGCCCATATTGTCTCCCAAATATTCCATGATGATCTCATCGGATGAACCATGAAGTCGGGATTCACTTAATCCCGTATACAATTTCCTTTGTCCATCGGTATATTACTTGCCCGAGATTCGATCATCGGTATCCCTATACCTTGTTCAATCTCGTTACCGGCAAGTCTCTTTACTCGTTCCATAACACATGATCCCGCAACAAACTCCTTAGTCACATTGAGCTCATTATGATGATGTATTACTGAGTGGGCCTAGAGATAGCTCTCCGTCACACGGAGTGACAAATCCCAATATCGATTCGTACCAATCCAACAGACACTTTTGGAGATACCTGTAGTGCACCTTTATAGTCACCCAGTTACGTTGTGATGTTTGATACACCCAAAGCATTCTTACGGTATCCAGGAGTTGCATAATCTCATGGTCTAAGAAAATGATACTTGACATTAGAAAAGCTCTAGAAAACGAACTACACGATCTTGTGCTATGCTTAGGATTGGATCTTGTCCATCACATCATTCTCCAAATGATGCGATCTCGTTATCAACGACATCCAATGTCCATGGTCAGGAAACCATGACCCTCTATTGATCAACGAGCTAGTCAACTAGAGGCTCACTAGGGAGATGGTGTAGTCTATGTATTCACACATGTATTAAGGTTTTCGGTTAATACAATTATAGCATGAACGATAGATAATTACCATGAACGAGGAAATATAATATAACCAATTTATTATTGCCTCTAGGGCATATTTCCAACACTAAGAAGGGAAGCAATCTAAATATCAACGTCCACAAACTCCTTTGTGTTCTACTCGTGATGTCATCTACGCATAGACCTAGCTCTGATAGCACAGTTGGGGAACGTTGCATGGGAAACAAAAAATTTCCTACGTTCACCAAGATCAATCTAGGACATGCATATCTACGGGAGGAGAGATTGAATCTACATACCCTTGTACATTGCTAACTGGAAGCGTTAAAGGACGCGGTTGATGTACTGGTACGTCTTGGCAATCCTATCACGATCCGTCCCACGAACTCCCGATCGAGCGCCGAACGGACGACATCTCCGCGTTCAGCAGACGTATAGCTTGATGGCGTCTCCGCCAACTCGATCGAGCAAGCGAGGGTGTAGTGGTTTATGAGTTCCTTGGCAGCATGATGGTGAGGCAGTGATGGTGAAGTAGTTGTCCCTGCAGGGCTTCGCCAAGCAACACCTAGAAAACTAGAAGAGGAGACGATCTAGAAGGAGAGGGAGGGGCTGCGTCATGGCGTGTGTGTTACAGCCCTCCATCCCCTCTCATAGATATAAGAGTATATGAGGGGACCAGCTCGGCCAGGGTTTCCTCCTTTGGGGGCGACGACCAAGGGGTGAGGCACGGCGGCCCCATAGGGTGCCTTGCCACCCAAGGCAAGGGTGGTTGGGCCCTATGTGGGCTTAGCCTCCACCTTCTGCCGCGTGGGCCTTGGTGGGAGGAGCGGCCAACCCACCAGGGGCTGGTGCGCCCCCTCTCACAGCCCATGGGGCCCTCCGGGATAGGTGGACCCCCGAAACACTTCTAGCACTCCCATCACAAAACCAACATGTCCCAGAACTTTTCCGGACCTCGAATACCAACTTCCTATATATCAATCTTTACCTCCGAACCATTTTGGAGCTCCTCGTGATGTCTGGGGTCTCATCCGGGACTCCGAACAACTTTTGTTTATCACCACACATAACTCATTAATACCAAATCACCACTGAACCTTAAGTGTGCAGACCCTGCGGGTTTGAAAAGTATGCAGACATGACCGAGACACTCTCCGGTCGGGAACCAATAGAGGGACGTGGATGTCCATATTGGCTCCTACATATTCTACGAAGATCTTTCTCGGTCGAACCATGATGTCAAGGATTCATTCAATCCTGTATATAGTTCCCTTTGTCCATCGACATGTTACTTGCTCGAGATTCGATCGTCGGTATCTCTATACCTAGTTCAATCTTGTTACCGACATGTCTCTTAACTTGTTCCGTAATACAAGATCATGTGGCTAACTCTTTAGTCACATTGCTTGCAAGCTTGTTGTGATGTTGTATTACTGAGTGGGCCCTGAGATACCTCTCAGTTACACGGAGTGACAAATCCCAGTCTTGATTCATGCCAATTCAACAGACGCCCTTGGAGATATCTGTAGTGTACCTTTATAGCCACTCAGTTACGTTGCAATGTTTGATACATAGAAGGTACTCCTTCGGTGTCAGTGAGTTGCATGATCTCATGGTCACATGAACAGATACTTGACATGCAGAAAACAATAAGGATAAACTCACACGATCATATGGTATGTTTATTTTTTGCGTCTTGTCCATCACATCATTCTCCTAACGATGTGATCTCGTTATCAAATGACAACTCATGTATATGCCGAGGAAACCTTGACCATCTTTGATCAACGAGCTAGTCCTTTAGAGGCTCACTAGAGACAGTGTGTTTTCTATGCATCCACACATGTATTTGAGTGTCCAATGATTAATATTCTAGCATGGATAATAAATGATTATCATGAACAAGGAAATATAATAACAACCACTTTATTATTGCCTCTCGGGCATATTTCCACTACCAATCCCCTTGAAACTTTTGTGGTGCTCTCCTCCATGCATGCCTCACACGCCAAACAGCTTTGGCCGATGAAAAGGTCGATTTGGTATTGGCATGGTATGGTGACCATGCCTTTTGCATGAAACAATGGTGCTCTATCGAGCAACCTTGTCCATTAGCTCTCGTCTGGCCTTGACACAGCGTCCGCGTGCGCCAACAATCCTCTCTTAACCTCCCGCGCTCCTCCCCGATGCTAGGATGTAGCCAAGCGAGCCCTCGCACGCGCGTGCGTGGCGCCCGAGGGCATCGCCGCGGCCACCCGAGCCCCTCTTCGTCGTCCTCCTCCATTTACCTTCCACCGAGCACCCTGAACACCCCTAGTCCATCCCTATCCCCTCCGAGGACCTCTTGGAACACCCACAACTCTCCCCGCACCCGCTCCCTTAATCCATGGCCGAGCCCCCCCCCCCCCCCCCGTCCTCGTCCTCCGCTCAAGTACGCGCATCCTCGGGCTCCTCCTCTTCCCAAAAACCCTTTGGTGCCCTCACACCACCATTGCAAAGCCTGAAGTGCTGCCATTTCTCCCCAGAGACACCATACGCTCAAGGGCAATGATGGCCGAACATCTCCTCCGCGTCCAGCTAGGCCATACCTAGTGCCACCCTCCCCGGCGCGCGAACGACAGCCAGGTGGATGCGGCGCATCGCCCCGATCTCATCGGTGGCCAGATCACCAGGAATGGTAGCCGGTAGTGCCAGCAACCACCGTTGGTATCTCCTGTGTCGCTGTTGGTAGGAGGAGAAAGACAAGCCTGCCAGCGGCACTCAGGTTGGGCCCGGTTGTTTTAAGTGGATGCGGCTTCAATGAGAAGTAGTTTTCATCCATGGAAAGCATACTCCAAGGAGTACGCCTTTGACATGGCATTTTGAGCGCATGCCTGGGATACTGGGCCAGCCCACGTGATTTTGTATGCCTTGTGCGCGGTATAGCCATTTAGGTATAATCTTCCTATTTTTCTTTGTGGGAGAGATAAAAATTCATATAGAATTCATATGACATCCAAATTTGATGATTCAAAATCCTATATGCTTCTAAAATCATTCTCTATCCAAAATATATCCTACACATTTTTCCTACAAACTTTTTGGTAGTGTTGAAATTTAAATTCAAATTTGAACTATGAAAACCCCACTGCAAAATCCCTAGAGGATTCAAATTAACTCCAAATGGAGTGATTTAAATTTCCATACACTCCAAAATTTTTGCTAGGTTTATCTAGGCATGGGTAAATAAATCCATGCATTATTCCTAATGGATCTAATAAAGAGTTCCCTTTTCCATTTAAGTAATATTTGTAATTCCAAGAATATGCATCCAAACTCCGAATCTAGTGAGACCACTTTCTTATTTTTTGTAAAATCATACCCTATTTAATAGGTGCACCCAATCATTTTTTTTAAAATATTTTGTAGACTCCTTATAGGATCATTATCCCTCCATTTCCACCTTTCAAAAATCTCCGTTGATCCAGATCTCATATACCCTCTTTGGTTATTTTTATTATATCCAAAGGTGTCTAATAAAAATGAAACTTATATTTTAGAACACTTTTATATCTCTGCTTGTTATTTTGCTTATTGTTTGTTGTTTCCGGCGGTAGTTGACGTAGTGGACTAAGTGCTCGTAGTTGGACTAGAAGCCTGTGAAGACCTCGAAGACTTTGCAGAACGAGGCAAGCAGCCCTTTGACCATGGATATGAATCCCTTATGGCATGGCATATAGCACTTTACTTGTTTCATAGAATCATGATGAATTGGTGACTCCCGTGGTGGGTTACCTCCGTTACTTTCCTTGTTGATACTTGCATTGTGCATGACCCTACCTTTCAATGAGGGTTAGGCGGGTGGGAAGTAGATAGGATGCTACTACTTGGTACACAAATGGGATAGCAATTTGCATGGTGTCGGAGACTAACATGTTTCAAAGATTTATCGAAAATCCCGTCGGGTGCAACTAATGTCCGAGGGTGATGATGTTGAGCTAGCTAACCAATTGATAAAGAAGTGGTGTATCGAGGCAACTAAGTGTGTTATTTTCAAAAACATATTGGTTTAAGTTTCGACTACTCCAACCTTACATGTGCAACCACGCCACCCCTATATGGGAAGGGGCTTTGTTCGTTACCTTTGTCAGTCATAGTAGAGAGCCAGTATTAATAGTGGCGGAAGAGCCGAGTCACTCTCTTGACATAGGGTCGTGCGAGGTAGGGCGACCATGGGCTGTTTTTATAGACACCGGGCACACCATTGCTTCCCCACATGGATGTTACGATATCGAACGAGCCTCGTATGATGTACATCATGAGGACGTGGGCCAACGAGTGGACTCTTTGTTTAGTGTCATCAAGGGAAAAGCATTGTTCGGGTGCTTACCTCGGGTATGTAATATACCGCGAGTCATGGATGACACGGAAGTTTCTTGAGTATCGTGGGTAAAGTGTTCAACCTCTACAGAGTGTAAAACTATTGAACAACTGTGTCCATGGTCAAGGACAGTTGGATGACCGCTCTTGGGATACGTCCATAGTTTACAAAACTTGGTGTGTGTGTGTGTGTGTGTGTGTGTGTGTGTGTGTGTGTGTGTGTGTGAAATAAGATACTTGACCCAAGTCAGATAACTTGACATGATGATTTAACATAGGATGTTCAACCCCTGCTTATATTGAGATATGTAACTTGTTCATAAGGATATTTGCAACCTCATGGTGCATGCTTTTACAAGCTGATTGAACATGTCATTGCACTCAAAATTAGCTTTCTACAACTTACCTATTTAGTGATATATCATGCATTGTTATATCTTGTTCCAAAACATGGGTTGCTTGCGAGTACATTCAAACTAATCATTAGCTTGTACTGGTTATTTCATTGGATAGGCAAGAACGAACAGGATATAACAAAGAGTACCTTGGTGTCGAACATGCGAGTTAGGACGCTTCCCAGTCAGAATGCTTGTAGGGTTAAGGCAGATGGCATGAGTCTGCGCGATTGTTGATGGTTTCCGTTGCATATATATGAACACTTGGGCATAAAGGCCATATATGAGTAAACCGTTATGTACTAGATGTAAGACTCTTGTTATTTGGTTTATGTGTGTTCAGTGAGCATTGGTCTATGGGATTACTATACACATGCATTCGGTGATCACGACTTATGAGTCGGGGTCCTCATAGAATGGGAACCTACTATTAAAATTAATCTCAAATATTATGAATGCAATCCTTTATGTGGCCTTGGTGCTAGTGTTTCAACTATACCTAAATCTGTTTATGATTTGCTTGGTCTCACCGATATACATGAGTGTTCCCTTAACTTGCGTCTTATGGATTCGATCATTAAGAAACCATTGGGTAGAATAAATGATGTGCTTATCCTTGTTAATAGAAAATATGTGCATGTAGATTTCATTGTTCTTGATACAGAATGCAATCCGTCTTGTCCATTAATACCTGGAAGACCTTTCTTATGAACTATAGATGTAATTTTTGACATGAAAGAGGGACGCATAAGGTTCCAATTCTCATTAAAGAAAGGGATGGAACACTTCACTAGGAAGATAATTAAACCGCCTTATGAATCTATCATGAGGGCTACTTATGGGTGGAGTTTCAAAGATGACAACACTTGAAACTATGCATTATGCCTAGCTAGGGGCCTAAAATGGTAGCGCTAGTTGGGAGGCAACCCAATAGTTTCTTATTTTTCTTATTCTACTTTCTGATTCTGTGAGATAACATAATTAACGCTACTGTAATGATTGTGTTCTTATGTTTAAAGTAGTGTCTGTGTCAAGTAATGCCTTTGGGATGGTTTCAATTGTAAGTAGAAATGATATAATGAAGAAAATAGAAACTCTTGCGTTACTTCCGAATTGATGTGATTTTACTGGAATGTCCTTTTAATACGAATGTTTTACACAATATTTCAATAAAAAATCCTCATGTTTTCTTAATTTTTTAGAATTTCGGGAGTTACAGAAGTAGGGTGTCTTTGCTGATCACTATATACTGTTCTGTTTTAGACATATTTTAGTTTTGCTTGCATTGGTTGCTTGTTTTGATGATGGCTTATAACAGGGGTATAATTCTTGGAGAAGTTAGAATACGAAACCTTATGTAATAATAAAATATGAATCAATTTATAACAGTACCTAATTTTTATGGTTTGCGTGTCCTACTAACGGAACTCACCCGTTTTCGGTTGAGTTTTGTGTGTTGAACTTTTCATGTTTTGGGTGTTATCGCAATATATGAAGGAATAAGGAACGGCAAAG
Source organism: Hordeum vulgare subsp. vulgare (assembly GCF_904849725.1). Taxonomy (NCBI): domain Eukaryota; kingdom Viridiplantae; phylum Streptophyta; class Magnoliopsida; order Poales; family Poaceae; genus Hordeum; species Hordeum vulgare. The sequence goes on along the minus strand of NC_058524.1, from coordinate 343,609,251 downwards.
ATCCTATGCTTGGGGATGACCAAGGCACCCAAGTCAAATTCTAGGAAGACTCAAGCATCTAAGCTTGGGGATGCCCTAAAAGGCATCCTCTCTTTCGTCTCATACATCGGTATGTCACTCTGAGCTATATTTATATTCATCACATGATATGAGTTTCGCTTCGAGCGTCGTGTATTATAGTTTTCTTCTTCTTTAGTTTTCCACAATCATTGTTTGCTAGACACACCCACTTGAGAGAAACACATGACCATCATGATTTGTTAGAATAATCTATGTACTTCACTTATATCATTTGAACTAAGCAGTTGCTTGATACGTCTCCAACGTATCTATATTTTTAATTATTCCATGCTATTGTCTTATCATCTTAAGATACTTTTTGTGTCATAGTGCACCAATTTATATTATTTTTTAGCACTAACCTATTAACTGAGTGTCACTTGTTTTTTTTTGTGTGCTTTTTGTTTTCCAGGTTTTCAGTACCAAACGAAGTCCAATTGCCACAAAACTTTTTAGTGATTTTTTCTAGACCAAAAGAAGACTTGGAAGCTTCTCTAGGAGACCTAGGGGGTCGGCGCACCCTGATGCCTTGTCGACTCCGTGTGTACCCTCTTGGCCTGTTCTCCAACCTATAAATTCTCTAATATTCCAAAAACACTAGAGGCATCCACAAAACACTTTTTACGCCTCCGCAAGTCTCTGTTCAATGGGGATCCCATACGAAGTTCCGTTCTGGCACTCTGCCAGAGGGGGGATCAATCACGGAGGGCCTCTCCAAAAACCTTGGTGCCCTCGTCATGATGTGTGAGCAGTTAACCTCAGACCTACGTGTATCTAGTTAGTGCCTAGATGGCAATCTCTCTCTCTGTTTCTCTCTCTCAATCTCTTGATCTTGATCTTCAATACAATGATCATTGCCTCTTCCCTTTGATCTATCTGATGTAATTATTTTGTATGGTGCGTTTGCTGGGATCCAATGAATTGTGGGTTTTCGTTTAGATTATTCATGAAAAGTATTTGAGTCTTCTCGTAATTATTGTTGTTCTTATTTGCATGATCATCACAACTTCGTAAATCTATCCAGAAAACTATGGATAAGTACTTACCCGCATTTTCACTAGAGAACACTATGGCCCCCAGGTTTATTCACTTATATATCCAGAAAACTTATATTTTCCTTGCTGCCTTCTTTTATCTTTTATTTTACTTGCTTTGCTCAACAATTATCTACACAACTCACTTGCTTGCAAATAACAAGAACAATGGTATTGACAACCCTCTTCCTGTGTTGGGTGCAAGTTGTTTGCTCTTTTGTGTGTAGATGTTGAAGACAGTTGAGGATTGATATTCCTATTGGTTCGATAAACCTTGGTTTCTTAATCAAGCAAAATACTTACCCTCATTGTACTCCAATAACCCATTCCTCTTCATACAAAACCGAGCGCAGATCACAAGCATCATTGCTCTAGTACGTTTCTTATATCTTTTAGAGCACGATGGCGTATAGATTTTATAGAAATAATTGCACTCTCGTTCTTCACTTAAATTTGTTTTCGAGTTAATAAATATTGATGGTAACTTTCATGGGTTATAATACTAGTCCAAAAACAATAGGTGTTCAAGGTGTTCATAATAAAAACCTTCATGTAGCACATAAAAGAGAAATTGTGAGTTAATGACACTCATGTGGTAATATGAAAGGGCTTGAGTGCATGGTTGTTGGTTAGTAAAATCTGGATAGTTGAAGGGTGTTAATTTGTTGTTCATCTAAATATTGGATATGCCATGGTGATTATGTGTGAGTATTATTATTCCTTGTTTAAATCCTAGTGTTGTTTCGGGCAGAGGAGCGCGATGCTTAATTCCTACGAACCTCCTCCCCACGAGATGTGAGTAGTACTTTTCTTCTGGAGAGCTAATAAAATCTTGCAAGAATTAGGTGAGTTATTTATGACTAATGTTAATCCATGGGTGTACGCACTCTCACCCCCTCATATTTGATAGACTCTTCTGTACTTAGTATTGCCTAATCTCACCTTGAGGAACGATGCAAACTTCGTCGGTGCATCCAAACTACAAGACATGATACGCTCTGTTCCACATAAGCCATCTTATATGTTCCTTAAAATAGCCACCATACCTAACTATCATGGCATTTCCATAGCAATTCTGAGATATATTGCCATGCCACTTCCACCGGTACATCATATGACTAGTACACTCATTATCATATTGTTTTGCATGATCATGTAGATGACATAGTATTTGTGGCAAAGCCACCATTCATCATTGTAAACATTTATTATAGATCATTCCACATCCTAGTACACTACTAGAGGCATTCCTATAGAGTCATATTTCTTGGTAGTTTTTCATATCAGGTTGTTAGTAAATAGAAGTGTGATTCTTTTCATTATTAGGGCACTATCTGAGTGAGTAAAGGATGATGGAGACAATGATTACCCCACAGGTCGGGATGAGACTCCGGACAAAAAAAGGAAAGAAAAAAAGAAAAAATAAGGAATAAAAGAGAAAAAAGAGAAAGAAAATAAAAAAGAGAAAAATAAAAATAAAAAATGAGAGAAAAGAAAGAAGGGACTCTCCTACTACCTCTTCCTCCACACTTGTGCTTCAAAGTAGCACCATATTTTTCATGTAGAGAGTGTCATGTTTTGTCACTTTAATTTGTTACTGGTAATTTTTCATTATAGAACTTGGCTTGTATATTCCGATGATGGGTTCTCTCAAATGCCTGAGATCTTCACGAGGAAGCAAGTAGGATGCACACCCACTTAGCTTCACTTGAGCTTTCATACACTTATAGCTCTAGTGCATCCATTACATTGCAATCCCTACTCCTCGCATTGATATCGATTGATGGACATCTCCATAGACCGTTGATCCGCCTAGTTGATGTGAGACTTTCTTCTCCATTTTTACCCCTCTTAAACATACCACCATATTCTATTCCACCTATAAGTTATGTCCATGGTTCACGCTGATGTATTGAGTGAGTAATAAAAAGTTGAAGCATGTTAAGAAGTACAATCTAATTACATGTATTATTACCGTGGTGCTTAACATTTGTATTTATGTGGTGAAGTCGAAGCCATGCCATGCTAATATGATAAAATAATGGGGGTAAACATTCTTTAAGTATAGTATATTTTGAAAATTGATGATTATGTTACTTATGTTTCTGGATATTACTATGTTGATGTTTTTTAATTCATCGTTTCTCAATGATTACACCTGTAAGATATTTCATGTTGGGTAGCATGTCATATAAAAAATCCTATATTGATCATTTACCTACTCGGGGATGAGCAGGAATTAAGCTTGGGGATGTTGATACGTCTCCAACGTATCCATATTTGTTTTAGTGTACCATGCTATTATATTATCATTCTACGATTCCTTTTAGGCATTTACTTGATGATTAATATTATTTTTGAGCACTAACCTAATAACCCAGTGCCAAGTGCTAGTTGTTGCTTTCTGCATGCTTTTGGTTTTCAGGAATACTGTACCAAACGAAGTCCAAATACCCCGAAACTTTTTGACGATTTTTTGGACAAAATAAGGACCTCGAAGCTTCAGAAGGATACTAGAGGCCCCACAGGGTGGTGCCAATCCAACATGGCACGCCTAGGGGGTAGTCGTGCCTTGATGGCTTGGGGACACCACCCTTGGCCTCTGACCCTCCTCTCTGTCCTATAAATTCTCATTAATCCTAAAACCCTAAGGAGCGACCCGAAACACTTTTTCTGCTGTCACAAGTCTCTGTTCCGCCGTGTGCCCATCTATAAATTGTCTTGGTGCCCTGCCATAGGGATGATAGATCATGGAGGGCCTCTACATAAACCTTGCTGCTGCCATGGTGATATGTGAGTAGTTCACCACAAACCTATGGGTTTGTAGTTAGTACCTAGATGCCTATCTCTCTCCCTATGTTCACGTATTCCCATGAGGCCATAGGCCGGTATATATACATGTACAGGTGTGCAATATATAAAGGAAACCCCTTATACAATGGGATAAGTACAAAAGGGTACATGGCTATATTATATATACTCTAACACCCCCCCCCACCCCTCAAAGTCATGGTGGATGAACACCACTGAGTTTGGAGAGCTAGAAGCCAGTTGCGCTCTAGTCTGGGCATTCATTAGGAAGTCCTTCAATTGTAACTCAAAGGCACATACTAAAGAGCAATAGCCTGATCCTGCACACCAACACGCACATAGAAAGCATCAACACCAATATGCTTGGTGAGCTCATGCTTCATAGGATCGCGTGCAATGATAATATCACATGTACTATCAGATAATAGCATAGTTATTGTAGTGACAGAAACACCAAAGTCCTGAAGTAACCAACGTAACCAAGTCACCTCAGCCGTCAAAAGAGTCATAGCTCGCAACACAGCCTCTACACTCGAACGGGAAACTGCAGTCTGTTTCTTCGTCTTCCAATCAATGAGAGAACCACCAAGATAAGCACCGTAAGCAGAAAGTGAACATCGATATGAGGGATCACTAGCCCACATAGCATCGGAGTAAGCCTGAAGCTGTAAAGAATTGGAGCAAGGAAAGAATAGACGGTGAGAGATCGTGCCCCGAAGTTAACGTAGAACACGAAGAAGGTGACTATAGTGGACCGAAGTGGGAGCAGAGATAAACTTACTCATAATATGAACCGGATAAGAGATATCCGGACAAGTGATAGCTTGATAGACAAGACTCCCAACAAGATGATGATAACGCGTCGGATCATGCAAGGGGTCACCATCACTATCACGGATGTGAACACTGAGCTCCATGGGAGTCTCAACAATACACTCATGGGTAAGAGCAGCACGAGTAAGGAGATCCTGGATATACTTTTCCTGAGATATAAAAAAGCTATCAGAGGTAGAAGAGACTTCAATCTCAAGAAAGTAGCGAAGAGGTCCAAGATTGGGCATAAGAAACTGCTCACTAAGACGGGCCTTTCCAAAGGCAATATACTCAGGGTCATCGCCATTGATGATCATGTCATCGACATATAGAATAAGAAGAGTCCGACCACGAGGTGAAAGATGGACAAACAATGCTAGATCATGAGCACTCGCTGAAAAACCAGCGGTTGTCACCACAGAGGCAAAACTCTCAAACCAGGCATGGGGGGCTTGCTTAAGGCCATACAGAGAGCGGCAAAGCCGACATACCATGCCATCAGGAACTGAATAACAAGGTGGTGGATGCATATATACCTCCTCATGCAGCTCACCATTAAGAAAGGCATTTTTAACATCAAGCTGAGAGACAAACCAGTGGCGTGAAGAGGCCACGACAGGAAGTGTATGAATAGTTGTCATATGGGCAACAGGAGGAAAAGTCTCGTTGTAATCACGACCATGCTCTTGATGAAAACCACGAGGCACAAGACGAGCTTTGTAATGCTCAAGAGAACCATAAAAGCGAGTCTTAACCTTGTAGACCCACTTACAAGTGAAAAAACGAACACGTGGAGGAAGAGACACAAGATCCCATGTACCGCTGTGTTGAAGAGCAGCAATCTTCTCGGTCATCGCAAACTGCCATTCAAGATGAACAATAGCCTCATGATAAGAAGTCGGCTCAAGAAGAGCAGCACCAGCGGTGGAAAAACCAAAGCGATCAACAAACGGAAGCGGACGAGGACGCAAGCCATAGGTAGGCTGAGAGGAGGAGGACGAAACATCAATAGACGTATACACATGACGTGAATGATGAGTAAAATGCCGAGGAAAAGATGGAAGAATGTGAGGAGGAATCGCCAAAATAGAAATGGGGGGTGGAGATGAAGAAGTCACTCGGGAGGAAGTTGCAGAATTCGGTGACATGCATGGTGAGAAAACCGTGGGAAATGGTGGCAGCGAATCGACAAGAGGTGAAGAAGCAGAGTGAGCGGGATGGGACGACAAAGGCTCGTCGGGGGTGATAGCTATGTCAGGAAAAGTGAGGAAAGAGATATCCTCCACTGAAAAGGTAGAGGAAGATGGACACGGGTAGAAGGGGCGAGACTCATCAAAAGTCACATCCCGAGAAATACGCATCCGACGACCTATAAGATCTCAAAAACGATAGCCCTTACGTTCATCACTATAGCCTTAGAAAACACACTCAACAAACTGAGCGGTCAGTTTGGTGCATTCGTGAGGGGCAAGAAGAACATAACAAACACAACCAAACAAACGAATCATCGAATAATAAGGAGAAGGATCGAAAATACACTCGAAAGAAACACTACCCTATAGAGCAATGGATGGCTGAAGATTGATGAGATAGGTGGAGGTGAAGACATACTCAGCCCAAAACTGAGGCGACAGAGACGCGGCGATCATCAATACATGAGCTGTCTCAAGAAGGTGACGATGCTTATGCTCAGCCACACCATTCTGAGCATGAGCACCAGGACAAGAGAACTGAGAGAGTGTCCCTTTCTTAGCAAGAACACCACGCAACATCTTGGAAATATACTCGCCAGCGGAGTCAGCACGAAACACATGAATAGTTGAAAAGAACTGAGTGTGAACCATGGCAGCAAAATGCTTATATATAGATAAAACTTTAGTGCGAGAAGTCACAAAGTATAGCCAAGTGTAATGGGAGAAATCATCTATGAAAATAATATAGTATTGATGACCCCCTTTCGAAGCGAAGGGAGCCGATACCCATACATTGAAGTGGACTAAATCAAAGGACGGTGGGACACCGACTCGCTGGTGGGATAAGGTAATTGAATCTATTTGCCAAGCTGACAACCATGACACTCTAAAGAGGCATCTCCGGAGACAAACCCTGGAAGGCCTCGATGAACTAATGACGACAAACAATAACCACAAAGATGGCCAAGTCGGTGATGCCACTGCTAGAAGGAGCCGGAGTGCCACTATAACGACAAACAATAACCCTGGTAGCTGAAGTGACATAAGCAGATGAACTGGCGATAGTAGTGGCAACGGAAGGAACATGAAGCCAATCAAGCTACGAAAGACCCTGAGAGTCATGGCGGCGAGGTCCAGCCCCAACCAAAGTGTGTGTTCGACGATCCTGAACATAACAAGAGTCAATGTCAAGGATGACGCGACAACCAGAATCAGTATGTTGACCAGCAGAAAAAAGATTCATGGTGAGTCGAGGAACATGAGCAACATCAGGAACATAATAAGATGGCATAGTAAGATTGCCTCGACTAGTAACAAAAAGAGGAGTATCATCAACAGTGAGGACATGAGCAAGAAAATCAAGTGGTCTAAGAGAGGACAAATTGGAAGAATGAGAAGACATATGAAAACAAGCTTCCGAGTATAGAATGCATGAGGATGTACATGACTGTGTAGAGGGTGTTGGTTGCTTAGTGCGGGAAGCATCAGTCACAGAACCTGCAGTGCCCGTCGAACAAGAGTGTGAAGCAGCAAGTAGACACTTAAGCCTCAGAATATCCTGCTCAGTCAAGGCCATGGCACACGATGTCGAAGGAGAGTTACCGAAGGATGATGACCGCGCCTTACGCGTCTTATAGAAGCACTGAGACTCAACATACCCATCCATATTGTAGTAGCCGCAGTGAGGACGAAAGCAACCCTCACCACATGTAGGAGTAGGCAAGAGCGATGAAGCACTGGAGCGGGAAGAAACCGATGCAGCAGGCTGTGTAGCAGGAACTCGAGCAACAAGCACAGATGGAACCTCAAGTAACCCATCGCCACGTAGACGAGTCTCCTCAACACGAATATCAAAAAGCGCCTCCATGAGGGAGATACGACCTCGAGCAAACAACTGAGCATGCCGGGGCTCAAACTCCTTACGAAGCCGAGACAAGAACTCATAGACATGATGAAACTCCAAATCAGCCCACACAGCCTGGCAACATTGACAAGTACGACCACCAGATAGCAGAACTTTGTACGACCACCAGATAGCAGAACTTTGTACGATCACCAGCAGTGCGGAGAGAATCAAGACGATGCCAGATAGCAGAACTTTGTGCATAGAAATCATCAACAACGGAGTCACCCTGCTGAAGAGCATGCTCCTGACGGACCATAGAGAGGTATAAGGCATCACCATAGGGCTCATAGCGCTGACGGAGACGTGTCCACATCTCAAATACAGTGGGAAGGCCGAGAAACTCACAGGCAAACTGAGGTAGAACACTAGTAGTGAGAACAGATCCAGCACGAGCATCATCATCAAGCCACTGGGTGTAAACAGACAAATCACCATGATACGTGTGAAGAGCCTCCGCATAAGTCAAAACCTGCTCATCATAAGCACGAACAATTGCCTCATCAACAAGTTTATTTGCATCCTTGGCGGCTTGATTAGCATCGGCAGGAAGAACAGGTGGCTTCGGCAGAGTGGGGGCCACAGGAGGAATCGGACGTGGCCGACAGCGGACCTTGCCAGAAAGAACACCCCATAGCTGTATGCCACGCATATGAATGCGCATGAAGCCAATGAACTCGATGTATTTAGTGCCATTGAAAATCACCGGACAACGAGGAACGGAAACATAACCCGACGTTGCACACATTTTTTTGTGTTCAATAGAGAGCAGACGAAACACCAAACAACTAACTTATAGACGGACGCGTCCAGCAGAAGTAGTCCAACACCAGGGGCAGCACCATGTGGATCGAGCCTGGCGGCCGACTGCTCGATCAGGAGACCGACGCGGGCACAACTATCTAGAGGAGGCCAGATCGATCCATGGAATAGCAGCAACTCCACGCGGCGCAAACGGGAGATTTCTGGCGACGCGGGTGCGGACGGACGGGAGCGACGCGAGGCGGTGCGGACGGGGGATTCCTGGCGGCGCGAACTACTCAGAGCAGTCCAGGTGATGCGGACAAACGACCCACAATAGATCAAGGACCGGCGGGAGATCGACATGAAGAAGCGGGGCGCCTCAGAGCAGTGCCGACGAAAAGAAAAAGCAGTGGTTGCGGTGGAGAGAAGATTGGATCAAGAGCATGAGCTGCGCATGCGAAAAAAAACCTAAGGCTCTAATACCATGATAGGAATATGCAACTTTCATTCCCATGAGGCCATAGGCCGGTATATATACATGTACGTGTGTGGAATATATGCAGGAATTATATATACTCCAACACACCGTTGCCACGATATCGTGATTCTCACGCTCATCTATCTTATGTAATCACCTTGTGTGGTGCGTTTGTTTTGATCCGGTGAATTATGGGTTTATGTTAGCATTATTCATGATATTATATTAACTTCCTTACTGCTCTTTTCATATATATGCATGATTATGATAGCTTCATAATACTTTGTGATCTATTGATTTGGTTTGGCTAACTAAACTGATTTATCTTCAGCGAGAGAGGTGCATTGTAGTGGGTTCATTCTTGCAGTGCTCAATCCCAGTGATCTGAAGGGACATGACACGTATTGTATTGCTGACACTAAAGGTAAAATTATGGGGTTGATTTATATTAAATGGATTTACTTTCTCTACATCATGTCATTGTTCTCCAAGCATTACTCGGTTTCACTTATTAATCTAATGATTGTTGGATAGCGGACAATGGGTGGAGTAATAGTAGTAGATGTAGGGAGGAATAAGTCTACTTACATACGGATGTGATGCCTATATGTAATGAACATTTCCATAAATAAATATTGCATAACTACGCGCTTTTCTATCAATTGCCAAACAGTAATTTGTTTACCCAATGTATGCTTTTTACGAGAGAGAAGCCTCTACTAAAAACTATGGCCTCCGGGTCTATTCACAAATATAAATACAAAAATACTAATCTTGGTGCCTTTTATTATTTGTATTATTATTTTATATTTAATATATTTTAACTATCTATTAATCACTACTTATCGCTTGCAAGTAATGCGTTCAAGGGGATTGACAACCCTCCTACCCGCGTTGGCTGCAAGTGTGTTCTATTTTGTGTTAGGGCGCTGAAGATAGGAAATTGTGTGGTCTCCTATTGGTTCGATAACCTTCATTATCCCTGAGGGGAATACTTACCTATACTGTGTTGCATGCTCCCCTGTTGTTCGGGGAAAAAGCCAACGCAGATCACAAGTATCATCCTCCAATCAAATACAAGAAATCTCTTGTGTCCCCTACATACCCAATACAATGGTAATATTATAGGTGCACTTGTTCGGCGTAGAGATGGTGATACAAGTGTAAATGGATAGTAGATATAGGTTTTTGTAATATGAAAATATTAAAACAGCAAGGTAACAAGTAGTAAACAGCGAGAAAAATGATATATCAATGCTTGGAAATAAGGCCTAGGGTTCATACTTTCACTAGTGCAACCTCTCAATAGTGCTAATATAATTGAATCACATAACCATCCCTCAATGTGCGACAAAGAATCACTCCAAAATTCCAATCTAGCGGAGAACATAAGATGGATTTTTTGTCGGATGTAGAACCACCTTAAAGTTATCACTTCCGATCAATCTACCGAGCCATCCCTATAAGTGTCACAAATATCCCTATAGATCATACTAGAATATCACATGTGTTACGCATTAACCAACTCTACTATCCCCTAGATACTCCATGTCACCACAACTATCCTTGAGTTGAGTATTCGACATGCATCAAACAATTTCTGGTTCATCATATTCAATCCAACACAATGAAGTTTGAAGAATACCCCAAGATTTCTATCAGAGAAAGTAGGACAAAAACGGGCATCAAACTATGTGCATATGTCACCCCAATGTCATGGGAATCCGCAAGTTGATGACTAAAATATATCAAGTGACTCAATAGAATACCCCATTGTCACCATGGGTTTCCACATGCTAGACATATACCAAGTGTTCTCAAATCCAATCCAATGTATAAAAACTCAAATGGAAAGACTCAATTCATCACATCAAGATAGCAAGGGAAGAACACCATATGATCCAACTATGTTAACAAAGCACATGATACATCAAAATCATGCCATCTCAAGAACACAAGAAAGAGAGAGAGAGAGATCAAACACATAGCTACTAGTACATACCCTCAGCCCCGAGGGTAAACTACTTCCTCCTTCTCGGCCCAGTGGGACCTGCGGTAGCACGTCTAGTCTGTCGCTGGCCGGGCGGACGCCGCATGGGTCATCGCAAAGGGGGCAGCCGCATCCCTGCTGTTCTAGAGGGAATCCCCTTGCGAGGGGCGTACCTTGCGAGGCAACCTTACTGCCGGAGCAGGCCATCTTGGGGCCATCAAGCACCAGGCCATCCCGTGATGCCCCTCCAACGAGGCGGCCTCGTGAGGCTTGGCGTACGGCACCAACAACGGGGCATTGCACCCATGACACGGGTGACGCATCGACTGGAAGGAAGGCGATAGAGGTTGTGCAAGCGGGAACGAACGGCGGGGATTTCCGCTTTGGTAATTAGGTGTCGGTGCCCACCGCTTCTCCTAGAGAAGGTGGCAAATGATTACCATTTGGTTGATAGAGATGAGGATGGATCAATGCTGCAGAACACAGGTCATCCTCGATCCCACAACCCCGTCACAAATACTATGTTATCACGTAAAGACCACCTTTAGTCGGGATAGTCTGGAACCTTGTCCTTCTTTGAGTTGTCGCGTTGTGGCCACCCTTTCCCGCTTATGTTTTTGGGGAAGATGACAGAGGCATTACAACAAGGGAAAGGCAACATCTTTGTACAGGGGTCGACCCATTCTCACCCCAACCTTCGTGTACAGGGGTCTCAAGCTCTCTCTTTTCCGAGGAAGAAAAACACAAGAAGGAGTAGGTTTTTACAATCCGGTGGCCCAAACCTGGGTAGCTCGTGTGTCCCCGGTGTTTCCGATGAGGAGAGAGATCACCATCCAACTTTGTTGTGTTTTTCGTTGTGTTGCTGGTTGCAAGCCAAGCTCCAAGTGTTTAAACATTTCTCAAGGAGAAGTCCTTGGGCGCAGATCCCAGACTCTGACATTTGGCGTGCCAGTTTGGGGGACTAGTCGTCTTCGTGCCCTGTGACGGGGATATAGCCCTAGGGTAGGGTCATAGGAATGACCTATATGTCCTACCCAAGGGCACCTCATTATTAGGACTACAAGGGAAATCCTGGCTGGATCGCGACAACATCTAATCCACTCGGTATGGATCCACTCAGACAAGTACATTCCATCCACTCAGATGACAGTCAACCACTCGGCCGTATGACTCACTCAGGTATTCAAATACCAACACTCGGCAAGGCAGTCGAAGCATAGTGGAGGTTCTGTAGTGGGCTGACATTATGGCATCAATGCCCCATCTTGCAACATAAGAGGTGAGGGGGTGGCGCACTCTATATAAGCCACCCCCTCCACATAGCTAAAGGGGAGCTTCTTCTCCCCCTGCGGGCTCATTCTTTCCCTGGAGCTTTGGCTCTCTCTATACCATGTAACTCATGTCCATGAAAGATAAAACAAAGCAACTCCGGAGCACGAGACGTAGGGTTGTTATCTCCACTGTGAGAGGCCCGAACTCACTAAAACCATCGTGTCACCCATGTGCATCTCGATAGATCATGCTCTGTTATCCTACCCCCTTTCTATTGTCGGAATCATTACCACGACAGTTGGCGCCCACCGTCGGGCATGGCGTCTATCGAGCCATGATGCATATGGTTGTTCCTTGAACCACCGGCGTCATCCACCTCATTTTCATCATGTGCGGCCACCGACATCCTTCGCCTTATGGTCGTTGTTCACAGCCACCGGCGTCCTCCGCCTCATCGTTGTCGTGCGCGGCCACCGGTGTCCTCCGCCTCGGTCGTCGTGCGCGGCCACCAGCATCGTCCCCATAATGGTCGTCACGCCTGGCCACCAGCGTCCTTTGCCTCATCGTCGTCACAAGCGACCGCCGGCATCGTTCGCTTCATTGTCGTCACCTTCGGCTTCATTTGCAAATCCTTCGCCGAACGCTCACGCACGTACGGATGCTAAAGCTCGTCCAGGTCCCTCAGGTGGCAGTGTACGATGACAGGCTGCCTGCGCTCGGCTTGGCTCCGCGCATGTCGAAGCGCTGCTCCGACTAGCGGGCAGCTCCAGCTCACGGAGCAGTGAAACACAGCTGCCAGTGCTCGCATTGGCCTCGCCATTGGCTGCATCGTCTTGTGTCTGGGCTACAGCCAGCCGCTCGTCCACCTGGTTAGCACCACTCGGCTGTCGATTGATTCCGTTCATACCAGTCGTCTCTTCTGCGACGGAGCTCTCAGGACTCCAGCCTGTTTCTTTAACTCCCTTTGCATGCATTCAGTAACTCACATGTTTTAATTTCGAATTACAAGCATGGCCAGACCGGCCATTCCCACTAACGCCTCTTGCATGCAGTTCAAGACGTGGGGCAACTCCTTCAATGCCCTACACATGGGATCAACTACTTGATTACGTGTATGCAGGTAACGCGTGCAAGAAAAGCAACCGGAGGGACGTGGTGATCTCCAGCGTTCTAATTAATGGGAAGCGGAAGAATGTGGGCTAACCGTTTCATTGAGGTAATCGCCTAAGCACCTCATCAGTTCAAGACGTGGGGCAACTCCTTCAATGCCCTAGACGTGGGAGCAACTACTTGATTACGTGCATGCACGTAACGCGCGCAAGAATAGGAACTAGAGGGACGTGGTGATTTCCAGCGTTCAGATTAATGGGAAGCGGAAGAATGTGGGCTAACCGTTTCACTTAGGTAATCGCCTAAGCACCTCACCAGTTGAGCATTTTATACACTAGTAAATCATGCATGCATGCATGCATAACAGCCCATGGAATTTAATCCAACCAATTGGCATAGGCGTTCATTGTCTAGTGCAAATATTGGTTTCCATGCTTGCTAACTTATAGGGTCAATCGCTTAACTCGCAACCAGTATACTCGGACAGCCAACATGCTCATTCCGATAGCTGACATGACCGTCATTCGGACAACTAAACGTCCACGATGACAACTAAAACATTCAGATTACATTTCTATCCAGATGACTAACGTGCAGGCATTCGGTCATTCCGCGCATCGTCGTTCAGTTGAACACGCCTTTCTCATTCGCCGTCCCTCAGACGGATGTGTCGTCATCACTCAGACGCCCCGCGCACTGTCCCTTAGTTGGACGCATCGTCATCACTCGACAGCCTCGTGCACCGTCAGTCGGCTGGAGACTCCTTCGTCACTCGGCTGTTCCGTGCACCGTCACTCGACAGCTCCGCGTGCCGTCACTCTGTTGAATGCCCCATCAACACTCGGCCATCCCGCGTGCCGTCACTCTGCTGAAAACCCCATCGACACTCGGCCATCCTGCGCGCCGTCCCTCTGTTGGACGCGTTGTCATCACTCAACAGCTCCGCGCGCCATCACTCGGCTGGAGACCCCTTCGTCACTCGGCTGCTCCGTGCACCGTCACTCGGCTTGACGCTCCTTCTTCACTGACAGCTCCATGCGCAGTCACTCTGCTGGATGCGTCGCCATCACTCGTCAGCTCGACGCGGCGTCACTCGGCTAGAGACTCCTTCATCACTCGACAGCTCCACACGCCGTCACTCTACTGGACGCGTCGTCATCACTCGAAAACTCTGTGCACTATCACTCGGCTGGAGACTCCTTCGTCACTCGACCGCTCCACGTGCCATCACTCGGCTGGACGCTCCTTCGTCACTCGGCAGCTCCGCGTGCCGCCACTCGGTTAGACGCTCCTTCGTCACTTGGCTGCTCCGCGTGCCGTCACTCTGTAAGACGCGTCGTCATCACTCGGCAGCTCTGCGCATCACCAGTTAGCGAGACACGCCATTGTCCCTCGGCTGGAGACTCCTTCGTCACTTGGCTGCTCCGCACGCCGTCACTCAGCTGGAGGCTCCTTCGTCACTCGGCAGCTCCTCGCGTCGTCAATCGGCTGGAGGCTCCTTCTTCACTCGGTTGCTCCGCGCGCCGTCACTCGGCCGCTGCAGGGTCACCACTCAGCTAGACGCGTCTTCATCGCTTGACCGCCCGACATATCGCCACTCAGCCGGACATGTCTACTTCGCTCGACCGCCCAGCGTGTCGTCAGACAGCTAAGTCATTTTCACAGATTGCATTCTATTACATAATTGTTTTTGCTTTACCGAATGTTAAGTAAGTCACACGTGACGTTTACTTGGAGGCCACACCACCGAGGGTACCTCTGCACTTGGTTGTTAATTTTCATGTCGGAAAACTTCACTTCCGTTTCATTTGGGTCCAGAACTCAAACGAGTTCAGTCGGATCCTTCACTCTTTTAGACTCTTGCTGGTTTCGAACGAGCAATCACCTGGCACACCCAGCGGGTGTCTATGGGTGCAATTTACACGAATCATTTCAACAAACATTAGTTTACTTCGAGAATTTTTTATGTTAGCTTGTGTTATATTTCATACACACGCTACCTGGACGACTCTGTGCGTCATTCTCGATGACATGCTAGACTCGATCGATCCGTGCACCGTCACTCAACTAGACGCTCCTTCGTCACGCGGCAGCTCCGCGCACCGCCACTCGATTGGACGCTCCTTCGTCACCTAGCAGCCCCGTGCGTCGCCACTCGGCGAGACAAACCTGCATCACTCGGCCGCTCCGTGCACCGTCGCTCAACTGGTCACTCTTTCATCACTTGGTCGCTCCGCACGTCGTCACTCAACTGGATGCTCCTTCGTCACTCGGTCGCTCCGTGCGTCGTCACTCAACTGGGCGCCCCTTCGTCACTCGGTCGCTCCACGCACCATCACTCAACTGGACGCACCTTCGTCACTCGGCCGCTCCACGCGCTGTTACTCAAATTGGACACTCCTTCATCACTCGGTCACTCCGCGCGCCGTCACTCAGCCAGACGCTCCTTCGTCACTCGGCTGCTCCTGCACCATCAGACAGCTAAGTCATTCTCCATACGCTTCATTCAATTAAATAGTTGTTTCCGCATCACCGAGTGTTGAGGAAGTCGCACATGACGTTCACCCGGAGGCCACACCACCGAGTGTACCTCTGCACTCGGTTGTTTATTTAAATGTGGGAGCACTTCACTTCAGCTTCGTATGGGTCCAGTACTCAAATGAGTTCAGTTGGATCCTTCACTTAAACGAGTACAGTCGGATCCTGCACAAGTACAAGCACCTCGCACAACCACTGGGTGTCTATGGGTGTTATTTACACAAAATATTTCAGAAAAGATCAAATTACTTTGATAATTTTTTATGCTCGCTTGTGCTATTTTTCATACACAGGTTATGCGATCACTCGACGCATTCGTGCGCCAGCCTCGTCGCTACTCAGGCTTAGTCGCCGCAACAATCATTCATGCGTTTTCACGTGTTCGGAAGCCCGTTCGATGATGTAGTGGACACGGCCGCCCCGGGTGCCAGCATTGGGTCAGACGCCTCCTATACATACATCACTTGGCCGCCCCGCGCGTTGCCACTCAGCTGGACTCATCTACCTCACTCGGATGTCCCGCGCATTGCCACTCCGTGTGGCACGCTTCAACATTTGGTCGCCCCGCGCGCCACAGCTCGGCTTAGCTGTCATTCTGTATCGTCTAAGTTAAAACTACTTCGAGTATGGACACGCTCTACACTCGGGAACTTAGCTGCGACTCCTTATCACCTAAGTTAAAACAACTCTAAGTGCAGACATGCTTCACACTCGGGGGCTTAGCTGCGACTCCGTATCGCCTAAGTTAAAAACAAATCTGAGTACACACATGCTCCACAATCGGGGGCTTAGCTGCGACTCCGTATCGCCTAAGTTAAAAACAACTCTGAGTGCAGGCATGCTCCACACTCGGGGGCTTAGTTGCGAATCCATATCGCCTAAGTTAAAAACTACTCCGAGTACGGACATGCTCCACACTCGGGGGCATAGATGTGACTCTGTATCGCCTAAGTTAAAAACAACTCCTAGTGCGGATATGCTCCACACTCGGGGGACTTAGCTGCGATTCTGTATCGCCTAAGTTAAAAACAACTCCGAGTGCAGATATGCTCCACACTCAGGGACTTAGCTGCGACTACGTATCGCCTAAAGTTAAAAACAACTCCGAGTGGGACATGCTCCACACTCAAGGACTTAGTTGCGACTCTGTATCGCCTAAGTTAAAAACTACTTCGAGTGCGGACATGCTCCACACTCGGGGACTTAGATGCGACTCCGTATCGCCTAAGTTAAAAACTACTCTGAGTACGGACACACTCCACACTCGGGGGCTTAGCTACGACTCTGTATCGCCTAAGTTAAAACTACTCCAAGGACGGACACGATCCATACTCGAGAACTTAGGTGTGAGCGTATCGCCTCAGTTAATAACAACTCTGAGTGCGGACATGCTCCACACTCGGGGACTTAGTTGCGACTCTGTATCGCCTAAGTTAAAAACTACTCCGAATACAGACACACTCTACACTCGGGAACTTAGCTGCGACCCCATATCGCCTAAGTTAAAAAAACACTCGGAGACTTGACTTTGATCCAGAAATCATATAATGCAGACTCAACAAAGATTCAACATGACGAGCATTGAAAGACTTAAACCCTCGGGGACTACACCCAGTGGGTGCACTAAGCGTGCCCCCACTTGAAGAGAAATACAAAAAAAGAAACATTCAGCTTGGTCAGGTCTAGCAACACCATTCAAGTTCAACAGATTCAAGAGACTCCAACCGACTACCAGCAATGAGTCACAGTCTCAAGATCCTGTTGGTCACTCGGTTCTACTTCAATTCTCAAGTTCACTCGGACGTACTACTCAACGGAATGGATTAGGGAGAATAATGGAGACTTCAATGGACGCACAATTCTGTAAGGATCTACTTCAATTCTCAAGTTCACTCGGGCGTACTACTCAGCGGAATCGATCTGAGCGAATGATAGAGACTTCAATCGACGCACAATTTTGTAAGGCCCTGAAGCACGTTCAAGTTCGGTCTGCTGCTACAAGATTTACATCGACAGCTTCACCACTCGGACCCTGATCCATTCGGGGGCTAATGATGGGGATACAGCCCTAGGGTTGGGTCATAGGCCTGACCTATATGTCCTACCCAAGGGCACCTCATTATTAGGACTACAAGGGAAATCCTGGCTGGATCGCGACAACATCTAATCCACTCGGTATGGATCCACTGGGACAAGTACATTCGTCCACTCGGATGACATTGAACCACTTGGCCATATGACTCACTCAGGTATGCAAATACCAACACTCGGCAAGGCAGTCAAAGCATAGAGGAGGTTCTGTAGTGGGCTGACATTATGGCATCAATGCCCCATCTTGCAACATAAGAGGTGAGGGGGTGGTGCACCCTATATAAGCCACCCCCTCCACATAGCTAAAGGGGAGCTTCTTCTCCCCCTGCGGGCCCATTCTTTCCCTAGAGCTCTAGCTCTCTCTATACCATGTAACTCATGTCCATGATAGATAAAACAAAGCAACTCCGGAGCACGAGACAGAGGGTTGTTATCTCCATTATGAGAGGCCCGAACTCGCTAAAACCACCGTGTCACCCATGTGCATCTCGATAGGTCATGCACCATTATCCTACCCCCTTTCTATTGTCGGAATCGTTACCACGACACCCTCAACCTCGACTCCAGAATCGACATGGACGAAGCCGCCGCCCGCCTGGAGCACGCCATGCACCGAGCCACCACCAAGGTACCCGTGGAACCCACCACCCATGGTGATCTGGGGTGGCATCCCCCAGCCACCATAGAGCCTATTGGGGAGCACGTGGACTCCTCTGTCCACCATTCCATAAACAAGGAAGTGGAGGACCACTCCGCCACCATCTCCTTGATCTCATGATGCGACCCTCCCATGCCGTGCTCCATGTTTCTCATGGCACAGGAGCTTCTGCGCTATAACCTCACGAACGATGGCTATGAGGCATTGCTCGGGTGCATCACCAAGCTTGTCGACGTCACATGCATCACCCCGGGCTATGACGACCAAGCACCCTCCTGCCCCATGCTCCCTCCGCCTTCATGAGATGACCATGCCACATACGAAGTTCCACCACCTCCTCCTCCTCCGACGCGTGTGTCGGATTAACACCACGGGCCGGTGGCATAGGCGGTCGACGGTGAGAGCTCCCGATCATCCACCACACGTCTCAGGACGCACACGTGGTCCATGAGAGGGTGCACAATCACCAGGATCGCGTTCTCGAGGATGTCACCGCCACTGGGCACCAGAATCGCACGACCCTCAACGGAGACATTGCTACCACTGGGGGCTACCTGGCTCTCACCCCCGAGCTCCGCAACGTGGTATGGCCCAACCAGTTCAAGCCAGATCTCCCGCCTTGCTATGACAACAACGCAAATCCCACAGAATTCCTCCTGATGTACTACATCAGCATCCAGGCTACAAGGGGATATGACTGGGTCCTGGCAAACTGGTTCCACATGGCCCTCAAGGACGAAACACAAGCACGACTCCTGAACCTTCCCGAGGCGTCCATCTCATCATGGGAGGACATGCGCAAGTAGTTCAACGGAAACTTCGCGGGCACAAGTGATCTCCCCCTTACGCTCAACGACCTGCGGCCCGCGCGCCAATGCCCTGTCGAGTCCCTCCGCAAGTTCATAGGGCACTTCTACTAGGTGCGGAACAGAATCGCAAGGGCTTCCAATGATGTGATCGTCCATGCCTTCACCAACGGCGTCACCAACGGGAACATGCGCGAGAAGCTCTCCATTAGACACGAGCTCGACTCCACACAAGAACTCTTCATCCTCGATGGCTGCTATGCCAAGGCTGAGGAAGGGTCGCTTTTCCTCCACGACGACCTGAGCGCTGGTCCCATAATGATGAAGCCCAAGGAAAAGAACCCAAAGCGCAAGGGACTTGTCGCGCTTGTGCCGGAGCTTGAGTAGAAGCGCACGCATGACCACGATGAAGCGCCTAACCCTTTGCGCCTACGACGACATGTATTCCCACAACACTAGGGAATGTTGCGAGCTCAAGAAGCTCCACGAGAGTAGCAATGATAGTGGCGACAACCACAAGAAGCGCCGCTCCACGGGGTGTGATAGTAGGGGCAACCGCTTAGACGACAATAGCACTAGTGGCGGCGACTTCCAGCACTGACGAGGCCAGCCGCGACAGGCTGACCCTCAGGCCAACCCCGTCCCGTCGTGCGCCAACAACTCCCCTCCCGGTGAGAACGCCAGGGGCTACCAATGGCCTTGAAGGGTTGTCTGCATCTTCGGCGGGGCCCAGGTCCCTACCTCCAACCGCCACTTCAAGAAGTTCTCTTGTGAGGTGAATGTGGCCCTCCCGACGCTCGGTTCAGCGAGCCACCTCAAGTGTTCCGAGTTCACATCGCCTTCAATGTGAGAAATCACCCCAAGACCACGAGGACTATAGGTGTCGTCCCCCTGCTGTGCACCCCCACTATCAGCAACATGATTATCACCAACAACTTCATCGATGGCACGGTGGGGCTCAAAGTGCTCTGAATGGAGACCTTCAAGATGCTCCAAGTATCGTACAAGCACCTGATGCCCACCAGTCCTTTCTCTGGTGTCACTGATGGATCCACTATTCCCCTGGGGCAGGTACGCCTTCCCATCACCTTCGGCACCCACGAGAGTTACCACATGGAGTTCATCAACTTCTACGTGGCGCACATCGCCCTGCGATACAAAGTCATCCTAGGCTACGAGGCACTCTCCAAGTACATGGAAATGACCCACCGTGCCTACGACGTCATCAAGATGCCCGACTGTGGTGGCACCGTCACCATCCATTGTGACGAGGACGATGCGGTGGGCACCCTCAACATACCCTTCTGACGAGGACGTGCTCGGGCCCGCTGAGATAGCGCCTACAAAGAAGAAGCCTACGCCACACGCCGGTCCCTCAAATAAGAAGGTGCACTCGTCATCCAGGCAAGCCCCAGTGCATCGTTACTAGTGGCACCAGGCGCGAACGGCCTATTGTGGGGGATGATCGAGCACAAGCAAGTCACGTGCCAATGTGCATAGCCCGCCAGCAAGCTCAAAGGCGTGGAATTCGTCTGTGAAGCCCCAGCCCTAGGTGGGTCGTCAGCAACACCCTCATCTCCAAGCTGCGCGAGGCAGGCGCATGTGCGTCGATTTTGACTATCTCCATGTGGCTCGCCTTGTGAGGCTCATTTATCTTCCATCTCCACTCATTTCCATGCCTTTTGGCATGGAGAACACTGCAGCCATGTCCGTGAGCCTAGCGTGCATGAGCCTGGAGTCCCACATCCCGGATGTGGTGTGCAATCGCCGACCGGCCTCCCATGGCCCAACGAATGACGGGGGGTGTTCCGGTGCGACACACACGGAATGCTCTCCATCACTATAAGTTCTATTCGTGCTCTGCGGATACGAGAGAAACGGGGTTGTACAGCCCCAGTGCTCTCTCTACACATGCTGCCTGGACACGTGAGAGACCCTTCCCACTCTCGTGGAAGCCTCATGCTCCGCTCTAGAGGAAATCTTCTACCCACTTCTTGTAGAATCCCCATGCTCCGTGCTAGCGGGAACCCCATGCTCTGCGCTAGGGGAAAACTATCCTACCCACTTTTTTTGGAAGCCCCGTGCTCGGCACTGGTGGAAACCCCAATCTTAGACATGGCGGACTTTGATATGAGGGCGCTTTTTAGGTGCACACAACCACATGCCGACCCAATTCGAATACGGCGGCATCTCCATCACACTTGATGGTGCTTTCCAGATGCACACAACCTGACGCCGACATGTTTCGAATATGGAAGAATGTTTCTTTTTGACATGTAATGAATGAGTCTCATGGATAAGTAAAACTTGTTTTTGTAAAAATCCATTTTGTGCTGGCAGGTGGCATGCCTCAAGTGCGACGCACGCTCATGGTATCCCCCGTGTCCGTCACACAAGCGGGGCATGGGCACGGTGTCTGTGCTCGGGTCAGTCCATGCAGCGCTGCAAAACCCCAGTAACAGAGCTCTGGATCGCGGGCCTGCTCCCGTGTACGCTAGCTCATCAGGTCCTTGGTGCTCTTCCCTCCTCACGTGATACCCATGGGCAACCCAGTGAGCGCGCTCGCAGCTTCGCCTAGCTATTTCTTTTCCTTGGTGAATTGCCTTGCGAGGGGCCTCAGAAGCCACCCCTCCCAGAAGGCACGCAAGCATTGTCCTGTGGGAGGAAGAATCCACGAGGAGTCACGCGCCCATAGAAGCTAAGAATAAATGTGCGCCTTGGGTTTTGATTTTTCCCTTCCATCACTCTTCCCCGAGGTGTCCAAGATTCCTTGGCACAAGTCGCATGAACGTCAAGGGGGATCCTGGGCATCACACTCAGGGTCTCGAACGGACCCCATGAGCCTTACACCCTCTAGCCTTGTTGAGCCCTTGCTCTAGGCATACCGGCGATAATGTAGTCTGCCTCGAGGATTGGGCCCCTGCGATGCAGGGCACAAGGGTAGCATAAAAAGAAAATCAAGCCTTGGGGGAGAACATAAGTGAACCGCAATTAAAACACTTCAGGCGTCGAACACTTAAAGCAAAAAAACTCCTACGGTTGTCTTTTACACCCACATGGGGCCAACTGGTTCACCATGCAACAGGAAAAAGAAAAATAGATAGCATATCAGGCGGAGGAGGCGGTGGCATCGTCGTCGTCGTCATCGTCGTTCGCAAGGTCCCCTTCAAGGTTGCCTCCCTCCTCGAAGGGATCGACCTACGTGAACTACTCGATGAAAGAATACATGTGCTTACACACTTCATCCCTCATAGGGCCCCGAAGCTCGGCAGGAAGGGGCTACACGAGGGAGAAGTCAAAGGTGGGGTCGTGGTGGCAAAGGTTGGAGAATACGTGTGTCACCATGCAGTCCACGAGGTCTCGGGCGCCCCCAATGATGGACTCACCCACCTTGGAGACACCTGACTGTAGTGCCTCCACCACTTTCATGAAGAAGTCGAGGTAGAAGCCATGAGAGTACGTGAGGGGAAGCACCGGCACGCCCTTGACGAAGCGGCCGAGCGCGTCTGCGAGGCCCAAAAAACATCTTGGCGCTCTATGCCTGCATCTTTCATGCCAGTGCCTCGTCATCCCGGGCCCTGTGCACAGCGTCGGCGACCTCACCAACCAACACCGGAGTGATGCCAGCTCTGCCTCGGGATCTACTTTGCGCTCGAGCGCGGCCTGGAGGTTTGCCTCGGCGTCCTAGATATGGGCCTTGAGCTCGTCGACCTTCCTATGGAGCTCTTCGCGCTTGACTTGGAAGCGGGTTTCCTAAGCTCCAGACTCACACTGTACTCATCTACCATGGCCTCCCTCTCCCAGGCAATCCTCTCATCAGCCTTAGTGTTGGACGCTGCAGGCGTGGCCTCGAGGACATCCTCGTCAGCGAGAACCAGGGCTTCCATGGTCTGGAGGCGTTCATGCTCCACCTCCTGAAAGAAGGCAGTTTAGGCGGCCTCCTACTCCAGGAAGGCCACTTCGGCCTCCCGGCCAGCGAGGGCCTCCTCCTTTTGAGTCAGCCCCCCATCGAGCATGGCGCACTATTGGTTGCGAGTGGTGGACATAGCCTTGTGTACCTCGTGCTCCTGCATGCGGAGGGTGGCCTTCCCTTCTGCCCGACGGCCATGTGATTCGACCTTCCGACGCTGGGCGCTCTTTGCTCGGTGGTC
The DNA here is from genome assembly GCF_904849725.1 of Hordeum vulgare subsp. vulgare. Classification (NCBI taxonomy): domain Eukaryota; kingdom Viridiplantae; phylum Streptophyta; class Magnoliopsida; order Poales; family Poaceae; genus Hordeum; species Hordeum vulgare. The sequence goes on along the minus strand of NC_058524.1, from coordinate 343,585,599 downwards.
AGCCTTGAGCGCATCAAGCGCGGCGTGGGCATTCAGGAGAGCCCCGCGATTGGTTGAGCTCCACATGGGTTTTTCTCCCTCCGCAGGTCCTTGCCACTGGGTGGGGCAACACCGCAAGCCATGGTCTCGGGGCACGGCATGGCCCTTGTGTCGGCGCCCTTGGTGCCAGCTTCCTCCAGGGTCGGGCAATCGCGCGGCATGAGAGCCTTGTCGGTTAGTGCACCAGCGAGGGCACCACGAACGCAGCGGCCCTTTGCCTCTTGCGCGCGGGCTCCCTTCAAGGGCCAACGGATCAGCACATCATACTCATCGACAGCAAGCAAGAATGCAAAATTAGGTTGGCGAACTTACTGGTCGGTAGCGGCCCAACACCTCTGCCTTGGTAGGGATCGAGGGCGTTGGTTGCCACCACTCTCGGGGGAGGAAGAATATGCCCTGGGATCAGCCTACGACCCGGTGGTGGTGCGCTCCTCTTCGGCGCCATGACAAAAACCGAGGCAAAGAGGAAAGGGCGAGCGGCATGCGCCTATGCAAGGAGGAGCGGTTCCCAAGGGAGGCATACGAGAGAAGGCAAGCAATGATGGTTTAGCCCGTATCGCGCAGTAGTTTTCTAGGCGGGCAAGCGATTGCCGACGCATCATGGGGGAAGTGGGAGCATCTTGTCCCATCGTGGGTGACACACATCGCCTCCTGGCAAGGAAGTTCATCGGGGCCCGCGGTATTTCGGCCCACGACATCTCGTGCCTCGCTCGCGGAACATGCACACTGCGGGACCGGGGGCATTTGTCGGCCTAGTGTGACGTGAGGTACCACGACCCATCTACCGCTGGCCTAGGGGACACCGTGTGTGTCGGTGTTCTGGGGATGGGGGGTACCCAGACCTGCCTGCCTGCGGTCCAGGGCTGGCCCACTTCATCAAGAAAGCACAATCAAGCATGGCAACACTCAAGGGAAGGTCCTCGCGAGGGGCCAAGCCTTGCAAGGAGGAACAACATCAAGACCCGCATGGGGGCCTCCCTAGGACCCCTCTAGATCGGCGGAGATTCTGAGGCAAGACCCATCCTCAGGAGTCAAGGATGACGCGGGGAAAGGACAAGCGAGCAGCTGATTGCAGGACGGTGTAGTTTCCCCTTTCGTGCAAAGGAGGGAAGGACGTATGCGGGTTCCCAAGGCATCTTCCAAAGGTTTCATTTCTGGTGCAACAAGGCCATCGCCGCCCGCCAACAAGACGGACGTCACCCCTGGACCTATCGCTGCAGCGCTGGCAGCCACTTTGCAGGCGAAGACCACCTTTGGACAGGGGGAGCACGTTCCCCCGTTCACCTTCAAAATTGGCCATTGTGGGATGCCTTCCCGCCCTTGTGATAAGGGAAGAAGACCCGAGCCACCGCTATATATAGAGGATAGGTTACTTCATAGCGGGGGGATGGAATCCATTCATTCACACACCCACACAACTCAAAGGCCGTACAGCCTCCACAGGCCCTCAAATACTGTACTAGTTCATCCACCAACCTCCACGAGAGGCAATCCACCAAAGCAGGAGTAGGGTATTACGCTTCTCAGCAGCCCGAACCTAGGTAAACTATCGTGTTCTGTGTCTTCCTCACCATCGAGTGAGTTCTTCGCCATCCCCTGCGAGTAGCGAGCTAGGTGAGGCAAGCCCGAGAGAGATCTTCGTTTCACGTCGCCGGAGTTCGAATCTTTAGGGTTTTGCGGAGCACGAAATCCGACATTTCGTGCGCCAGGTAGGGGGGACGTGTCAAGGTCTCTCCCATGGTTCGGCCCGCTGAAGCTGGTCACATTGATGGTAGGGAGACGGCGAATCCACACAGAGATGCAGGACGCACACGTGGCGCGGCCGACGCAGGCAGGCTGGGACACCCAGCGACGCTCCGCCACCCCGCCGGCCAGCGTCCACACCGGACAGGCTTTCAACTAGCGCCAGGGGCTGCTGCCCTCACCGACCACGTGGCATTCCCCCATCGCCCCGACCCTCCCACGCGTCTAGGCTGTCCCTTCCCCCTTCCGAGCCTGTTAGCACCCGACGCACAGACATGTCGCGCTCCTGGTGGCGCATAAGCTCAGGCGCCGACACGTTGTCCGCCGCCGCGCATCGGCTGGAGGAGGCGCACTCTTGGGCGTGATGTCGTGATACGTCCCAAACGTATCTATAATTTCTGCTTGTTCCATGATCTTTTGGGTGACATTGTTATATGTTTTGCTACACTTTTATATATTTTTACACATATTTGGACTAACCTACTAACTCAGTGCACCCAGTGCGAGTTTATGTCTGTTGATGTCTTTTTTGCAGGGGCTTTTGTCGCAATTTCCAGAGCCCCAAAAATCCCGAGAAAATATATAAAAAACAGCGTGACGGAAGCTTAGAGAGGCATCGAGTTGGTCCACAGGGGAGCTAGGGGCTGCCCAGGCGGCCTCCCTGCGCGGCCTGGCCCCTGGTCACGCCCACAGGTCGCCTGGGTGGGTCCCACGCCCTTCGGTGCACTCCGTCGGCCTATATTTACCTATCCGACAGGAAACCCTTCGAGGAGATCCATAATCGCAAATTTCTCCATCGTTCCGTCACCGCAGCGCTTCCGAGATCGGGAGCCTCAGAAGACCTATTCCCGGCACCCTGTCGGAGGGAGGATTCATCTTTCGGGAGCTTCTCCACCACCATGGACGCTTCCCGTATGTGCCGTGAGTAGTGCTCCTTGGACCATGAGTCCATGACAAATAGCTATGTGATGTCTTCTCTCCAATCTTGTGCTTCAATGGTTAGCCCTTGTGAGCTGCCCTACATGATCAAGGCTTCTATGTAATTTTCCTGCTATTGCTATGCTCGGTTTGCTGGGATCCGATGGATTATGAGATTATGTTCATATTGTGATGAGTTATATATTTGATTATCCTTTTATATTATGTTCCTTAGTGATTCATACATGTTCTCCGTTGCTCTTTACTGCTTTGGCCGAGTAGTAGATTGTAACTCCAAGAGGGAGTGTTATGCATGGTTGTGGGTTAATGCCCCTTGATGTCTAGCTTGAGTGACAGAAGCATGACACTAGGGGATGTGTTGTTTCCACCTGGGAGAAAACAACGGTGCTTGTGACCGCGGTTGCAAGGATTGTTTACCTTACGCAAAGTTCATTAATGCAGTTGTCCGTTGCTTTGAGTTTACACTTTGGGTGGGGCTCGCAACTTAATACCAGCGAGATGTTTTGGATAGATATCTCAAGGTGGATGATTAGTAAGTAGATGCTGATGAATAAACGGTCTACTTGTCTTGGCGTACTACCCATTACTTTTGAGCCTCTAACTTTCTAGTAGCATGATTAGCATTGCAGTGCGTTTATAATTCTCTCAGTTGCCCACCTGTAATTTGTTTACCCATGCATAGTTATTTATCGTCTTTTGGGAGAGAGACCTCACTAGTGGACATCATGTGACTCAGGCCCATATTACCACCATTGCTTACACCTCCATCATTTACTTCTTTATTTACTTTTCCATTGCAATCACTATCACTATTACCGCTTGTGTTTTGATCCTTTGCAAACTACAAGGCCGGAGAGATTGACAACCTCTCTGTACTCGTTGGGAGCAAAGTTATTTATTGTGTGTGCAGGTCCACGTCTTCTGCTAGCGCCAGCGCAGTGGACACCTACTTGTTGATCCTCGGAGTCGTCCTGGTTCGATAAACCTTACAGTCCCCGTGTAAGGGAGATCTGTTGCTGACTACATCTCCATCTTCCACTTGGGGTAACCAACGGGGGGCGAGAAATATATCTATCAACTTGTCATCTAGCAAATTTCTGGCGCCGTTGCCGGGGACTCCAGTCTTCAAGATACGAGAGTTGCACGCTATATTTTACCTTTGCTTTTTAGTCTTGTTAGTTTGCTTTCTAGTTTTTCCTTTAGAGTCTTATACCAAAAAACCACAAAAAAATTAGTTGCTTTGTTCTTGCTTGTTGTTGCTGCTATGGGTTCCACTGAGAACTACAAGGTATATCTTTAGATCTTGCAATTAAATATTTTTGTTTCTTGTTTTTTACTTCACTAGTTAGGCTTAATGTAAAACAACAAAAATATAAGGGAGCTTTATAAACTTTGTCTTGAACTAGGACATGAAATGTTTGAGGAGAAAATTAAAAAAGCTACGGAACTTCATTATTTGCATAACAATTATGATGGTGGCAATGATATTAGTATGCTTTCGTTGAATATCAATGTTGCTAGTGACATGGAAAGCTCTAAGCTTGGGGATGACGGGTTTAATGAACATGATATTTTCAGTCCCCCAACTTTTGAGGAGAAAATTTGCTTTGATGATCACCATGATGATAATGATTGCTTTACTCTCACTATTCCTAATAAGAAAGATTTTGCTTATAAGAAGAGTAATGATACTTTTATGCCTTTAGATCATGGAAATAATGCCTTATATGATAGTTATATTGTTGAGTTCATCCATGATGCCACTAAAATTTATAATGAGAGGGGAAGACATGGTTCTAAATATCTAAAAATAAGAAGTTGCCCCTCTTTATGTCAAAGGTTTTGTAGCTGCACTTGTTTTGCCTTCCTATGCTTATTGCTTTGTGCTTCAATGAATTATTATATTGCAATATTCCTGTGCATAGGAAGCATGTTAGACTTAAATGTGTTTGGTATTTGCTTCTTGATGCTCTCTTTTGTTCTACAACTCTTATTCCTATGAGAGCATCATTAAAATCTCAAGCCTACCTTTATGGCTATAAAGAAAGAGCTCTAGGGAGACAACCCTTGTTATCTGTACTTTGAGTTTTTACTTTCAGTTTTAGTGGTCTTGATGCTTGTTACTACTGTAGCAACATATTTGTAACTTTATTTTCAAGCTTTGTGCCAAGTTTTAGCCTCCGATTGCAAGAAAGTTCAAAAGTTGTGACATCTTGTCCAGAAACAGAATATGTCTATTTGACGGAAAAATTTGCCAAAAATCACCAAATCATCTTTTTGATCTGAATTGTTTTGAAAACATGCTCTATATAATTGTATTTCTGGCGTGTGTTCTGAGTTTTTTATTTGAGTTGCAGAAGTGCCCCGAAAAACTTATTTACTACATGTTGTTCTGTTTTTCACTGATTCTGCCACGTTTTGCGTTTTCATCATTTTGCAAATCTTAAGCTTGCTTTTCCTTTGCAAAAAACCTTTTGGCAATCTTGAGAAAATTAGCTCTTCATGAAAATCCTTATTTCGAGTAGAGAATAAATTAATTTATTATGGGCACTAACCACTCTAATCAGCTTATGACAAGTTTCATATGAAGGGAGTTTTCAAGTATGTGATGGAAGATGATGAAAGAAGGTCCAGGAGTGTCAAGTTCTCAAGCTTGGGGATGCCCCCAAGAACCCCCAAGAAATATTCAAGGAGACTCAAGCGTCTAAGCTTGGGGATGCCCCCGTGCATCCCCTTCTCCATCAACAATCAACAGTTCGTCCATCTCCATGCTATATTTTTATCACATCATATGTCATGTGCTATGCTTGGAGCGTCCCGCTCTTTACTTTTTAGTTTGTTTTAGTTTTGATTGCTGTTCATAACAAGTTGGAACCTAGACTTCCTTGTTTGGGAGAGAAACACGCTCCACTCCACCCTAGAACACAACATAGGTTTTCATGATTATCTTTTATGTGTGTTCTTAATCTTTTCATAGCTGCTGTCATGCTTAGCTCTTATTTTTCATGCTATATATTTTTAAGAGCTTTTATTTAGGTTGCTTTTGGAACTCTCTTGAGTTATCATGCTTATCTTGCTTAGAGAGTTGGCTTGTTGCACTAAGTTGTGAGTCTTGCATGAGTAGGTAAATGAGGTTGCTATTTAAGTATAGTAGTAACTTGCAATAGTTTTGAGGTATTAATTTGAGTAATGTTTGGACTATTGGTGTCAAGAGCTTGAGACTATTAGTGATAGGTGTCGTATTTTGGGAAATCTATGTGTTTTTCAAAAGCTAAAAAAATAGTTGAGAACTCTAGCTACTAGATGGATCGCTAACCTCTTGAGGGGTTGGAATATATAGAGTACCCTCACGTTACCATGGGTCGAAGATGCTCAAGGATAACCAAACCCCCAAACACTCCTCCTCGGGGTACTTGTCTCTTTGTGAATTTCCTGACTAGATAGAGAGTTACCGATAATAAGTGTATGAGTTATTCAGACTAATGTGAGTACTAGATTGTTGGCATTTCCACCATCTATATTTTGCTAGCCTCTTTGGTATCTTGCATTGTCCTTTATCATCTTGAGAGTTGGTGCAAACCTCGCCGATGCATCCAAACCCTTGGCATGATACGCTCTGTCATCATAAGCCTCATTATATCTTTCCTCAAAACAGCCACCGTACCTACCTATTAAGGCATTTCCATAGCCTTTCCGAGATAATTGACATGCAACATCCACCATCTCATGACTTGATCTTCATGTCATACATGCTTTTGCTTGATCTAGGAGCCACATGCTAGTTGGGCCTTGCCCTTATTATTGCTACATGACACGCTAGTTTCATTGCATATCCTGCTACACTGGCAGAGGCATAAATTTGCATACATCATGATAGTTTTCATTTGTCTTTATGTTGAGTATTTCTTATATAGTGTGATGATCTTCTTTTTATTCTTGTAAAACATAGAGTGTTGCCCTTAAGTGAGAAAAAGATCCCACAGAGGACAAATTAAAAGATCCCAAAGAGGACAAATGAAAAGATCCCAAAGAGGAAAAATGAGAGATAAATATAACGAGCCAAAGAGGACACAAAAAATAAAATAAAAAAGAAGAAAAAGAAAAAAGAAATAAAAAGAGAGAAGGGGGAAACATTACTATTACTTTTGAAAGATCCACACTCGTACTCCATTGTTATATTTGTACTCCATAGAGATTATCATTCATGCATAACTATGTGGGGACCCTTACACTATAGAACTTGGCTTGTATATTCCAATGATGAGCCTCCTCAAATGAGCTCTAGGTCTTCATGAGCAAGCAAGTTGGATGCACCCCCACTAGTTCCATGGGAGAGCTTACCTTACCTCATATGTGCATCCGTTGCATGGTAATCCCTACTCCTGACATCATATCTATCATTTTGGCTTTCTCTCTCCTATGGTTGTACTCATTGTTGTGAGCCTTTCACACCTTTTTGTCTTCCTTCCCCATCATTATTCTCTTTTCCATCCTAAGTGCGAACATATATTGCTTGCACTCATCCATTGCATGAATACTCAAAGTCGAAAGGCAGAGGATCATTTTGACTTGTGCTTCACTAGTGGTCTGGGGATGAGTCAAAATAAGATTCCGAAGGAGGCCAAGTGTGAAGTTTAGTAGATTGAGTTCTCAACTAAAAAATTATGCTCTAAACCCATCTCCCACTTCTTGCACGCAAACACCATTTAGAGACATTCGAGTCACGGACAGCGAGAGCTCTTGCACCTTTATGTTCTTACTTTGCCAATTTCAATACTAAATGTAGACTCTTGCTTGTTATTGTCTTGACTTGAATTGCATATCGTATTTGCTTTACTTTGAAGTTCTTATATGTGTGTTAGCATGTCACCACAGAAATTATGTGTGTTATCATTTACCTACTCGAGGACGAGCGGGAATTAAGCTTGGGGATGTTGATACGTCCCAAACGCATCTATAATTTCTGCTTGTTCCATGATCTTTTGGGTGACATTGTTATATGTTTTGCTACACTTTTATATCTTTTTACACATATTTGGACTAACCTACTAACTCAGTGCACCCAGTGCCAGTTTTTGTCTACTGATGTCTTTTCTGCAGGGGCTTATATCCCAATTTCCAGAGCCCCAAAAATCCTGAGAGAAATATATAAAAATCAGCGTGACGGAAGCTTCAAGAAGCATCAAGGTGGGCCAGAGGGTAGCCAGGGGTTGCCCAGGCGGCCTCCATGCGTGGCCTGGCCCCTAGCCGCGCCCACAGGTCACCTTGGTGGGTCCCACGGCCTCTGGTGCCCTCCCTCGGCCTATATTTACCTCTCTGATAGGAAGCCCTTTGAGGAGATCCAGAAACGCGAATTTCTCCATCGTTCTGCCACCGCAGCACTTCCGAGATCGGGAGCGCGAGAAGACCTATTCCCGAAACCCAGCAGGAGGGTGGATTGACCTCCGGGAGCTTCTCCAGCACCATGGACGCTTCCCGTACGTGTTGTGAGTAGTCCTCCTTGGACCATGAGTCCATGACCAATAGCTATGTGATGTCTTCTCTCCAATCTTGTGCTTCAATGATTAGCCCTTGTGAGCTACCCTACATGATAAAGGCATCCATGTAATTTTCCTGCTATTGCTATGCTCGGTTTGCTGGGATCCGATGGATTATGAGATTATGTTCATATTGTGATGAGTTATATATTTTATTATCCTTTTATATTATGTTCCTTAGTGATTCATACATGTTCTCCATTGCTCTTTACTGCTTTGGCCGAGTAGTAGATTGTAACTCCAAGAGGGAGTGTTATGCATGGTTGTGGGTTCATGCCCCTTGATGTCTAGCTTGAGTGACAGAAACATGACACTAGGGGATGTGTTGTTTCCACCAGGGAGAAAACAAAGGTGCTTGTGACCGCGGTTGTAAGGATTATTTACCTTACGCAAAGTTCATTAATGCAGTTGTCCGTTGCTTTGAGTTTACACTTTGGGTGGGGCTCGCAACTTAATACTAGCGAGATGTTTTGGATAGATATCTCAAGGTGGATGATTAGTAAGTAGATGCTGATGAATAAAAGGTCTACTTGTCTTGGCGTACTACCCATTACTTTTGAGCCTCTAACTTTCTAGTAGCATGATTAGCATTGCGGTGCGTTTATAATTCTGTCAATTGCCCAGCTGTAATTTGTTTACCCATGCATAGTTATTTATCGTCTTTTGGGAGAGAGACCTCACTAGTGGACATCATGTGACTGAGGTCCATATTACCACCATTGCTTACACCTCCATCATTTACTTCTTTATTTACTTTTCCGTTGCAATCACTATCACTATTCCCGCTTGTGTTTTGATCCTTTGCAAACTACAAGGGTGGAGAGATTGACAACCTCTCTGTATGTAACAGCCCAAGTGCTTTCGTTCCCCTTTTGTAAGCTTTTCCATATGTGGCAACCATGTTGAGGCTACGTTATGGAGGTGGAGTGTGGTTATCATTTCATGTGCATCTCATGCATCATGCATATCTTGCTTGTTCCTTTTGCTTAGTCTTGTTCTTGGTGTTGTGCCACCCTGGTGATGTGGTTGCATGTATCTTGTGATGCTCTTGTGCAGTGTGGTGTGGGTGCAACATAGGCCCTTCAAAAATTTAGTTGCAACATGGACCAAATAAACCCCTCTCTCATTCTAACTTGAGGCAAAATTTAAGTTTCTGTCTTGGCCATTAAAAATGTCCAAGCTCTTTGGAAAACCTTTTAAATATTTGTGGGTGGAAACACTTACCTATTTGAATTATTCTTCCTTTGTTTTGATATTAAAAACAGGGCCAATATCTATCTCTCCTTAATAATAAAGCACATACGGTTTCTGGTCGTCCGTCTTGAAAATTATCCCTAGAGTTTGCATAAATTACCCACCATGCCACCGTAAGTAATAGAAAACGTTTCATCAAGCAAAAAATCTTGGACTGGGCCGGCCCATGTAAAAACGTCCTATATTACGCTCTGCATGCTGGGAGAATATCCAACACACCGTATGGGCCGACCCATGCACACGCGCCTGCTTTTAGTTCCATTTATTTATTTATTTTCAGTTCCGTTTTATTTTTTTATTTTAAATAATTTAGAACTTCAAATAATCTTTAAAATTTTAATAAACTGAAAATTATAAATCAACACATTTCAAAAATTAAAATGTTTGTGACTTCAAAAACTGCTCGGAGTTTTGTAAAAAAATGCTCGCATATACAATAAAATGTTTGCAATTTTAGAAAAATATTTGTACAATAAGAAAAGTCCATGATCTCAAATAGAATTCCATGTATTAAAAATTATAAAGGAATTTAAAAAAATGCTTTCTAATTTAAAATATGTTAATGCATTTAAAAAATGTCCTAATATTTTAAAAATAGCTAATGCCTGTTTTGATAGTTTCTTTTTTTAAACAAATTCCGCTCAATTTTTTTTTATTTATAATTTAAACAATTTAGAATTACAAATAATTTTGCATACTAAAAAATAGGAATTTTGAATTAAAATGCTGACGGATTTTTATTTCGAATTAAAAATGTTAACAAAATTCCAAAACAATGTCCTTGAATTTAATTAATATATTACTGATTAATAAAAATGTTTGTTTATTTAGAAAACTTCATGTGTTTCAAAAAATGTTTGTGAATTTAAAATAAAATCCTCCAACATAAAAAATTATGTTCATCTTTTCTTGAATTGGTCGCCAATTCAAAAGAAAATATTTAAACCCGTTCGAAATATAAAAAATATTCATGATTTTTAGTAAATGTTTGTAAACTGTAAAAAATGTTCTCGATTTTAAAATTGTTCCCATATTTGTAAAATTGTTCATGAATGATCTAATTTATGTAGTTAAACATTAATGCTTCTAATTCTATGTGACAATATAGTTGTGTGAATTTTGAAGAATTAACTGTTGGATGCATCGGATTATTATTGTATGTTTTCTAAAAAAATCTTGAAATTCAGAATAAATCTTTGAGTTACCAAGATTTTTGAAAATGTAAAGATTTCTTCAACTTGTGAATAAATTTAAAAAAAGAAACATTTTCTTGCATTTGTGTACAAAATTTCTAAATCAAGCGATGATATGTGAACATACTGTGTTCATCATCATTGGAGATTATATTTTTTTTTCTTCCGAGGCAACGCACGGGTCATTTTGCTAGTTAAAACCAATGTATTTTGCTTTGCTAAAAAATGCCCTACCTATTGTTATAAATAGGGGGTTCATTGTGTTTTTCCAAAAGATATTTTACCTTCCCATAACCCCCTTTCCTTTCCTTGTTTTATTTCTTCTCAAACGGGTTGTTTTTGAAAAGGATACGCAGTGTTGATTTTATTTAGCAACAAAGAAGGGGAGTTGGCCTAGTTTTCCCTGTTAGGCCCATCTCCCCTTTCTCTCTTGCGCAGCCCATCTCCCTCTCCTTTCTTGTCCCTGACGTTGTTCCTTCCTTTCCCCCTTTCTCCGTCAGTTGCAGGGACGCGCGAGAGAGTGGGTGCCACGTGGCACCTTCACGGACGTCGAGGCCGTCAGCCCCGTTACCTATTAATCCCCCTCGTCGTGCGTGCCTTCCTAGGGTTCCCTCTCCCCGTCGCCATCTCTCTTCCCCTCCTTCGTTCCCTCTGCAAGGTGACATCCAAAGAGCAGAGAGAAACTAGTAGGTTGAGAGAAAGTCCGCCGTCGTTGCCGGCGTTTCCACTCGTTGCCGGTAGCTCCCCGAGGAGGCATCCCCGTTCCATTCCCTTCGCTAGCAGGGTTGGTCCCCCTCCCTGGCGTCTCCTCCACGTCGGCATCGCCAGAGCGGAGCAGCGGGTCATCGCAGGCCGCCCCGCCCCTTCTTCCTCTTCTCGGCAGCCGAGCTCGTCTCCGAGACACCCAGGGTGAGCGCCATCTCCTCCTCTTTCTTCCCCCGCGCATAGGTTCTCCTTCAGCGTGTGTTCATCACCGGCGTCGAGCTCTCCTTGGCCCGGTACGGCAGCCCCGTCGTGCCGCCGTCGTGGACATCCTCCAGGTGGGTTAGCCACGGGAATGGAACCCCCACGGACCCGCATGCCTCGCGCGTTAGCTTGTTGGTCGTTTCGGCGCCGGAGTGCGCGTCGCCGTCATTCCCTGTTCAGGTGCCGCTGTTCTGTAGTGTCGCGTAGCAGGAGCTTCAGAGTAGCAGAACTAGCAGCAGCTTCAGATGGGCAGGCGTGAGGCAGTAGCAGCGCAGCCACAACGCGAGCAGTATCAGTAGTAGCCCGCAATGCAAGCAGTAACAGCAACAGCCAGCAGCGCGTAGCAGCAAGCCTCTTCTCTGCATACGGTTCCTGAGGTAGGAGGAGACCATGCGGTAGTGGCCTTGAGGAGCTGAACCAGATATTCTTCAAGCTCTTCCCTCCTAGTCCAGTGGTGCGAGTGCAGCACGGGTTCGAGATCCCCCTGGCCCTTTTTGTTCTGCTTCATTTATTTGTTTTGCTGTGTGTATTCAGCACCAGGTCAAGTTCAGTTTGTATTTTGCACCTGATATGCTTAGTAGCAGCGCTGCATGGCAGTCACAGAGAGGAGGATATACATTGATGAGGACCAGGGTTCGAATCACACTCTGGCTGTTTTTATTTTCCTGTCTGTAGGTGAGCAGGATCTAGTGTGGTTGTATGTGTGGATCTGTTGTGGCTAGTGTGTGTGCAGATTTTTTTTTATTCTGCTTCGTTTATTTGTTTTGCTGTTTGTATTCAGCAGCAGGTCAAGTTCAGTTTGTATTTTGCACCTGATATGCTTAGTAGCAGCGCTGCATGGCAGTCACACAGAGGAGGATATACATTGATGAGGACCAGGGTTCGAATCGCACTCTGGCTGTTTTTATTTTCCTGTCTGTAGCTGAGCATGATCTAGTGTGGTTGTATGTGTGGATCTGTTGTGGCTAGTGTGTGTGCAGAATTTTTTTTGTTGTGCTTCGTTTATTTGTTTTGCTGTGTGTATTCACTAGCAGGTCAAGTTCAGTTTGTATTTTGCACCTGATATGCTTAGTAGCAGCGCTGCATGGCAGTCATAGAGAGGAGGATATACATTGATGAGGACCAGGGTTCGAATCGCACTCTGGCTGTTTTTATTTTCCTGTGTGTAGCTGAGCAGGATCTAGTGTGGTTGTATGTGTGGATCTGTTGTGGCTAGTGTGCGTGCAGATTTTTTTTGTGTGTGTGTGACAGTGGGCCCCCTGGTCCCACATGTCATACAGTGATGGGCCACTGCCAGGTGGGACCCCCTCCTCATTATATTCTCCCTATATAATTTATTTTGTTGTGACTATTCCTCGTGCTAAAACTGGCAAATTTCCATTTCTGGAAATGTCCAAATCTGGACTAGTCAAATTTGGGTTGTCTCAAGAACAGTTCCTATTCTTGAATTATTGCGTGGTTTGATTCTATGTCAGATTCCTTTTCTTGTTTGTGATGTTTTTCTAGAGGCAAAGGTGGCAGTGTCATATATGGATTTGGGGTAGAAAATCCCGGTGATTCCAATGGTGTTGTTAGTTTCTAGTTTTGGGCAACTCAGTAAAAAATCCCCTTGTGGTGAGGTGGCAATAGATTATCGATGTAGGGCTATTTTATTTGCTTGTTTGGACCAGTGCATGCATGCCCCATACTGTCTATAGCATCATTTGTTGTTGGTGTTCATTAGATGTTGTTTCTTTTGGGTAGTTACCGGTGTCGGAAACAAGTACGAGGAGTCCGGGGAGTTCGTGCAGGAAGAACCAGAGCAATTCCAGTCTGAAGAAATCACAGGAAAGATGATCATGACCTTGACACCGTTTCTAGCTTTGTTATGCTTAGTGTTACGTTTCCTTCGTTACATCTCCGCTGCCTACCACATGATATATAGGCCATCAAACATTGCCATGAAACCTCAAACACCTCCCCTCCTAGCAAATATTGTTTGGCTAAGTAGGCTTGCTCAACTACTAATTGATAACGTTGCTAGTTGCAGGTGCCAGCTGGTCCATGTGATAACATGGGCAATTTGATATCATCATATTATCTACTATTTAATTAATGCACCTATATACTTGGTAAATAACGGAAGGCCTAGCCTTTTGCTGGGTGATTTGTTCCGTTGTTGCCGCCTTAGTTTTGGATACCGGTGTTTTGTTCCATAACTGAGCGCTCCTAACACGTTCGGGGTTGTTATGGGGACCCCCTCGATAAATCGTATAATGTTAAGACTTGTGTGGCAGGACCCAACTTTGGTGTTAATCTGGTATAACTTAATAATAAAATGCATAGGGAATATCTACCCCGAGGAATTAATCAACTACCCGGGCCAGTGCTCCTCCTGAGTGTTGGTCCAAAATGGACTGCCTGCGGGGCCACCGTGAGGAAACTTGAGGTTTGGTTCTTGTATCTAGTTCCATCCGTCGTGTCCTGAGAGCGAGATACACGGCTCCTATCAGGTTCGTCGACATGTCGGGTCGTCTTGCTGGAATTGTCTTACCTTAGCGATATATCTTGCGCATTGGGATTCCAGTGAGACTTTGGGTCTTATCAGAGTTGAGTTTTTCCTCTAAGGAATCCGACGAGATCACGAGTTTCGTGGTAGAGTATTACTATGCGGCCTGTGGTAATTTGTGATGGACTAGTTGGAGCACCCCTGCAGGGTTTACTCTTTCAGAAAGCCGTGCCCGCAGTTATGTGGCAAACATGGATATTTTGTTAACATCCAGTTCTAGACAACTTAAAGTAATTCTAATAAAACTTGCCAACTGAGTGCGTAACCATGACTGTCTCTTTCAGAGCTCCTTCTCTGATCGAGAACGCGGTGGGGTTATGAATGACGTAAGTAAGGGTTCAGGGTCACTTAGTGACCATCTAGATATCGACTGTCTTGCGTAGTCCACATATGATAACTCTGTTCATCGTAAGATATCCACCATATAAGCTTAGGTTGCTGCAAACTCATACACTTAACCTTCCTCACCCATTTAACTCAGTTAGACTCGATACCAAGGTCATAGGATTGTTGAGTCCTCGTGGCTCACGGTTTACAATAAACACCCACAGGTACAGGTACCCCCGATACAGGAGCTCCTGATGGTAGCTAGCTGAAGTGGGAGTTCGATGAGGACAGCGGCAGGCTGTACGTGACTTATCCCGAGGACTAGAGGCCGTGGTCGTGATCCTGGGGCCAGCATGTGGGATATCATAGCTTTTCCTGTTTATTTTGTCTGTAGATGGACCTTTCCATGTTTGAAATAATGTGTGGTTGTATGACTGTATGACTATGTACCTTATCAGATGGCAAGTGTATGCCCTACTTGTCACTCTTTTAGTTATTGTATTGTTATGATTATCTCGCTTGCGAAACGCGTAGATGCGTCTCTTTCCATTTTGAGGGATCGCCCCCAAAATAAGGAAAGGGCCGCATCTTAGTTGTTACAAGTTGGTAATCAAAGCCTTACGGCCATAGGAGCCTTTGTGTGATCGAACTTGGCCGAGTCGAGCCTAGCAAAACTATTTTGAGTCTTAGGTATATCGGAGAGTAGGTTTCTTTTTTCTCCTCTTCTATGCTCTACTGAGGTTCACGACTTAGGAAATTTTAATTCTACTCCTCTTCTCGCTCAATTTTTTTATTAGGATCATGCGGATATTTTTGGAATCTCTTTGATGTTGATGTGACGGAGTTCTGTCTTGGTGCCTCCTGTCTGACTTGATTTCTTCTGTGGAGTTGAGCTCCAGGGGATTCTTGAGCACATCACTATGATTTAGATTTCTTAGTATCTCAGGACGGAGGATGTTCGAAATTTCCTCAATACTAGTAGTGACAGAGGAGTCCGGCTTCCCTAGTACTGGTGCCGATAGTTCCAGATGTATCGCTACACTTAGTATCGTTGTGATTACGAGGATCTGTGATAGATGAAGTTCTGTGATTCTGGTTATGTGATGACGGATGTGATTCACTTGACGGGTTAGTATAGGAGTTGAGTGATATATTACTCCTTGTATCCATGGACCAGATTGCATGACCAGTAATTTCGGTAGTTCGTAGGTGGGATATCAGGAAGTTACTTATAGGACAATCTTCCAACAGATGCATGATGTGAGCTTGGCATCTGACATTCAGTGGGTCAGTTTGTTCACGGTCGTCTTACAGCGGTTCTCGTTGTGTCTTAAGAGTACTTGTAGCTTGCTACGACTCGGGGACGCTTCATATGTCATGTGCACTTCCTTGTACATGATGGCTACTGTAATCTCGAGCCCATGCGATCATATCCACGAAGATATCGGATGGAATCTCTGTCATACGTTTGTTCCGAGCTATCCTAGCTCATACTTGGTTTACGAGTGGCCTTTAATCAGATGTTGTCGGCAGTTACTTTGAGGCAGCATTCTTACTAATTATTGTTCGAATGCAATTGCTAAGTATTCTTGTTCAGATATTATGTCTATTGATTCAGCTTTACCTTGAATGTTGATCTCTGGTCTAACGTGTTGTCCGTCTTCAGGATGGCTCCACCAACTCGCCAGAATCTGGGTCATGAGGGCGCTGATCCTCCGCCACCGCCTCCTCCGCCGCCGCCTCCTCCTCCAGAGGCATGGAAAGCGGTGATGGCTGTAACAAATGCTAACACCCAGATGTTACTTCAGCTGTTGCAAGAGAGGAACAGTCAGCAGCAGGACAATTTCAACCATGGTTGTCATCAGTTTGCATCTCTAAATGAATTCTTGGCGAACCAGCTGAAGTCCTTCACCTCTTGTGACCGGCCATTCGGCGTTGAAGACTCGATTCATGACATGAACAAACACTTTGAGTACAATAATGTGCGACCAGAGGACTTCGTCCAGTTTGCAACTTTTCAACTCAAGGGACAGGCGGCAGAATGGTGGCAACGGTTGAGGGACTCCAGGGGCGGCTGAATGATCAGCTGGGAAGATTTCTGCACAGATTTCAGGTCTCACTAAATTTTGTCTAGCTTTGTGGAAGAGATGCATGAGAAGTTCAGACGCTTGAAGCAAGGAGGATCTTCTGTGTACAAGTACAACGTCAAGTTTCGTGAGATGGCTCGGTATGCTAAACAGGACATCCCAGATCAAAAGAGCAAGATTTATCATTTCAGAGGTGGTCTGAAGGAAGACTTGCAGTTGGCCCTTGCCTTGCACGATCTCGATGAGTTCGATAAGTTCTACAACTTGGCTCTTAGGGCTGAAGCAGCTTTGCTCAAAGTGGAGAATTCGAGGAAGCGTTTCAGATATCCAGTTCCTCCTCCTCAACTCAGGTGGTCCAGATGCAGTGGAAATATTGGGTGTCTCCTCCTCCTCGGCAGATTCAGCAGTTAAAGCAGTCAGGTAGTCGTGGTTCTTCCCACCCACCCAACCCAGCTTTCCAGCAGAGGTTTCAGCAGCAGAAGCAAGGGAATCTTCAAGTGCAATTCCGTCCGTTGTCAGATGTGACTTGTCACAAGTGTGGGCAGAAGGGTCACTACTCCAACAAGTGCACCACTCAGCAGTGTCTTCTGCCCCCTCCTCTAGTGAGGCCTCCAGGCAATGCAATGGTGAAGTTTAATCCCAAGTCTACGAGTGTCAGTATGTTGAATGCAGCAGAAGCAGAAAACTCCTCAAACGTGATAATGGGTAATCTCTTGGTTAATGATATTCCTGCAAAAGTTTTATTTGACTCAGGCGCATCGCATACTTTTATGTCATTTCCCTTTGCAGTGGCAATAATTTTGTGATCGAGTTTTAAACAAAGGCGTTGCAAGTTGTGTCTCCAAACAGTCGTCTCAGTTCCAATATGGCCGTTCGGGATGTCGCTGTCAAGATGGGCGACTATTCCTTTTCGGCTTCTCCTATTGTCCTTGGGAAGTCTGATATTGATCAGATCCTTGGGATGGATTGGCTGGCGATGAACAAGGCATTTCATGATTGTCAAACTAAGGAAGTCAAGATAACTCATCCTTCGGAGGACGTGATTATCTTCGCGGCATGCGACGACAGGATCCGTCTGTTTTTCTTGAATGAGAAGGGTGAGATCTCTCCAATTTCCCAAGTCCAAGTGGTCTGGGAGTATGAAGATGTCTTTACAGAAGAACTTCCAGGAATGCCTCCGCACCGGGAAGTTGAGTTCGTAATCGAGCTTGAACTGGGTACTGAACCAGTATGCAAGCAGCCATATAAACTGGGTCCAGAAGAGCTGAAAGAGCTGAAGAAGCAACTTGATGAGCAAGAGCGTCTGGGTCTGATCAGACCAAGTTCATCTCCTTAGGGTTGTGTAGTTCTTTTTGTCAAGAAGAAGGATGGCACAGACCAACTCTGTGTCGATTACCGTCCATTGAATAAGAAGACGACCAGAAACAAGTATCCACTTCCCAACATGAATGAGTTGTTCGAGCAATTGAAAGGGGCTAAGATCTTCTCGAAGCTTGATCCTAGGATGGGCTATCATCAGATTCGCATTCGTGAAGAGGACATTCCCAAGACTACCTTCAGAACAAGCTTTGGCTCGTATGAGTACACAGTGATGTCTTTTGGTCTCGCCAATGCTCCACCGACCTTCCGTCGGATGATGAATTATATCTTCTCCCCATTCAAGAATGAATTTGTCTTGTTGTATCTCGATGGCATTCTGGTCTTTTCTAAAACTGAGGAAGATCTTGAAGAACATCTCCGGCTTGTGCTTGATAAGCTAAGAGAGCATAAGTTCTATGCTAAGTTTTCCAAATGTGAGTTCTGGTTGAAGGAAGTTGTGAACCTTGGGCACATCATCTCTGCCAAGGGCATCAAAGTTGATCCATCAAAGGTGCAGGCCATTGTTGAGTAGGAACCTCCTTAGAATGTGAAGCGGCTTCAAAGCTTTCTCGGGCTTGCAAGCTATTATAGAAGATTCGTTGAGAATTTCTCCAAGATTGCTAAGCCTCTCTCAAGCCTTCTTCAGAAGAGTGTGAAGTTTGTCTCGTCTCCAGAGTGTCAGTTGGCCTTCGACACACTCAAAGAGCAGCTCACTTCTACTCCAGTCTTGACTCCTCTTGATGATTCCAAGTCTTATCAAGTGTTCAGTGATACCTCTCTTCAATGTCTTGGTGCAGTTATGATGCAAGAGAAGAAAGTGGTAGCTTATACCTCGAGGCACTTGAAGCCAAGTGAGAAGAATTACCCCACTCATGATCTTGAGTTGGCGGCAGTGGTACATGCTCTGATGACTTGGAGCCATCTCTTGTGGGGCAGACGGATTGAGGTCTACACTGATCAAAAGAGTCTCAAATACATCTTCACCCAGCCTAGTCTCAATCTTCGGCAAACTGTTGGGTGGAAATGATCCAAGATTACAATCTGAGCCTTGACTACACTCCAGGCAAAGCTAATGTCATTGCCGATGCTTCAAGCACGAAGGCTTACTACAACAGTCTCATTCTGAAGCCTCTCCAGCCTGATCTTTGTGAATCTTTGAAGAAGCTCAACCTTCAGTTAGTACCTCAGGGATTTCTTGCTAATCTCCAGATTTCTCCTACCTTCGAAGACCAAGTCCGACAAACTCAACTTCTTGATGTGATGGTGAAGAAATTTAAGATTAGCTTGGCAAAGAGCATTCCCAAATATAAGTGCTTCCGTGTTGATGACAGAGGTACCTTGTTCTTCGAGGATCGCCTTGCCGTTCCGAAAGGGAAGCTTAGGAAGGTTATCACGGAAGAAGCCCATAATTCCCTTCTCTCGATACATCGAGGAAGTTCCAAAATGTATCAGGATCTGAAGCAGACCTTCTGGTGGACTCGCATGAAGCGTGAAATTGCTCAGTTCGTGAACTAGTGTGATGTTTGTCGCAGAGTGAAAGCGGAGCATCAATGTTTAGCAGGTCTTTTGCATCCCTTGCCCATACCCGAGTGGAAATTCGATCATGTTGAGATGGATTTCGTCACTGGGTTTCGGAAGTCCAATAAAGGCAACGATGCTATCCTCATAGTCATCGACAAGTTGAGCAAAGTCGCTCATTTCCTTCCAGTGAAGGAGTCTATCTCGGCAGCTCATCTTGTAGAGTTGTATATGTCAAGGATAGTCTCATTGCATGGTGTTCCAATGCTCATTTCTTCAGATCGTGGAAGCATCTTTACTTCCAAGTTCTGGGATTCATTTCAGTCTATGATGGGTACTAAGATTCGATTCAGTACAGCTTTCCATCCTCACACAAGTGGTCGAGTTGAGAGAGTCAATTAGGTCCTCAAGGATATGCTAAGAGATTGTGTGATTTCGTTTGGCATCAAGTGGGAAGACTGCCTACCATTTGCCGAGTTATCATACAACAACAACTATCAGGCAAGCTCAGGCAAGGCTCCATTCGAGATTCTTTATGGCAGGAAGTGTCGTACCCCGCACAATTGGTCAGATACTGGTGAGCATCAAATTCTTGGGAATGACATGATTGCTGAAGTAGAAGAAATGTGTCATGTCATTCGAGATAATCTCAAAGCAGCGCAATCCTGTTAGAAAAGTTACTACGATAGCAAGCATCGTGACATGACTTTTCAGCTCGATGATTTCGTGTATCTCAAAGTGTCTCCCATGAAGGGCATGTAGCGCTTCGACATCAAAGGGAAGCTTGCTCCTCGTTTTATTTGTCCTTTCAGAATTGTTGGCAAGAGAGGCGATCTTGCATATCAGTTAGAGATTCCTTCGAACTTCTCAAATGCGCATGACGTGTTTCATATGTCTCAGCTCCGGAGATGCTTCAAGACTCCCGAGCGCACAGTTGATATCCAGGATATCGACCTCCACCCCGACCTATCCTACCATGAGCATCCAGTTGCAGTTCTTGAAGTGACTGAGCGCAAGACCCGTAATAAGTCAATCAAGTTTCTCAGAGTGCAGTGGTCACATCATTTTGACAGAGACGACACTTGGGAGCGCGAGGATCACATCCGTTCCGAATTTTCTAGAGTTCTTCCAGTCCTAGATCTCGAGTCGAGATCCTCTTGTAGTGTGGGAGAGTTGTAACAGCCCAAGTGCTTTCTTTCCCCTTTTGTAAGCTTTTCCATATGTGGCAACCATGTTGAGGCTATGTTATGGAGGTGGAGTGTGGTTATCATTTCATGTGCATCTCATGCATCATGCATATCTTGCTTGTTCCTTTTCCTTAGTCTTGTTCTTGGTGTTGTGCCACCCTGGTGATGTGGTTGCATGTATCTTGTGATGTTCTAGTGGAGTGTGGTGTGGGTGCAACGAGGGCCCTTCAAAATCTTAGTTGCACCATGGACCAAATAAAGCCCTTTCTCATTCTAACTTGAGGCAGTATTTAAGTTTTTGTCTTGGCCATTAAAAATGTCCATCCTCTTTGAAAAACCTTTTAAATATTTTTGGGTGGCAACACTTACCTATTTGAATTATTCTTACTTTGTTTTTATATTTAAAATAGGGCCAATATCTATTAAAACCAATGTATTTTGCTTTGCTCAAAAATGCCCCACCTATTGTTATAAATAGGGGGCTCATTGTGTTTTTCCAAAAGATATTTTACCTTCCCATAACCCCCTTTCCTTTCCTGGTTTTATTTCTTTTCCAACGGGTTGTTTTTGAAAAGGATACGCAATGTTGATTTTGTTTAGCAGCAGAGAAGGGGAGTTGGCCCAGTTTTCCCTATCACGCCCATCTCCCCTTTCTCTCTTGCACAACCCATCTCCCTCTCCTTTCCTCTCCCTAACGCCATTCCTTCCTTTCCCCCTTTCTCCGTCAGTTGCAGGGACGCGTGAGATAGTGGGTGCCGCGTGGCACCTTCACGGACGTCGAGGCCGTCAGCCCCGTTTCTACCGCAACAAAAGTCCTTCCGCGGCAACGCCAGGAATTTTTCTTCCTACTTCTCTTGTTTGCGTCAGTTTTTCCCTTGAAGAGGAAAGGGTGATGCAGCAGAGGAGGAGTAAGTATTTCCCTCAGTTTGAGAACCAAGGTATCAATCCAGTAGGACAATCTCGTCAAGTCCAGAGTACCTGCGCAAACACAAAAGAGATTGCACCCAACGCTATAAAGGGGTTGTCAATCCCTTCAAGATTGATTGCAAAGTGAGACCTGAAGGCGGAAAGTGCAACGAAGAAAAAGTGTAAGGCTGAAAATATGGTGTGGGGTAGACCCGAGGGCCAAAGTGTTCACTAGAGGCTTCTCTCAAAATAGCAAATATCATGGTGGGTGAACAAATTACTGTCGAGCAATTGATAGAACCGCGCAAAGTCGTGACGACATCTAAGGCTATGAAGACGCACTTTTCCATTTTGGGTTCCAGCTTTTCAGGCTGAAGCTTTTTGACATAAGCATCGCAACCCCAAACTTTAAGAAACGACAACTTTGGCCTTTTGCCATACCATAGTTCATATGGCGTCCTCTCAACGGATTTTGATGGTGCCCTATTTAAAGTGAATGCAGCTGTTTCTAATGCATAACCCCAAAACGATAACGGCAAATCGGTAAGAGACATCATAGATCGCACCATCTCTAATAAAGTACGATTACGACTTTCAGACACACCATTACGTTGTGGTGTTCCAGGCGGTGTTAACTGTGAAACAATTCCACATTGTCTTAAGTGAGCACCAAACTCGAAACTCAGATATTCACCCCCACGATCAGACCGTAGGAACTTGATCTTCTTGTTACGATGATTTTCAACTTCACTCTGAAATTGCTTGAACTTTTCAAATGTTTCAGACTTGTGCTTCATCAAGTAGACATAACCATATCTACTCAAATCGTCAGTGAAGGTGAGAAAATAACGATATCCGCTGCGTGCCTCTACGCTCATCGGACCACACACATCGGTATGTATGATTTCCAACAAGTCACTTGCACGTTCCATTGTTCCGGAGAACGGAGTTTTAGTCATCTTGCCCATGAGGCATGGTTCGCACGTGTCAAGTGAATCAAAGTCAAGTGACTCCAAAAGTCCATCGGCATGGAGTTTCTTCATGCGCTAGTCTTGTGATGTTCTAGTGGAGTGTGGTGTGGGTGCAACGAGGGCCCTTCAAAATCTTAGTTGCACCATGGACCAAATAAAGCCCTTTCTCATTCTAACTTGAGGCAGTATTTAAGTTTTTGTCTTGGCCATTAAAAATGTCCAGCCTCTTTGAAAAACCTTTTAAATATTTTTGGGTGGCAACACTTACCTATTTGAATTATTCTTACTTTGTTTTTATATTTAAAATAGGGCCAATATCTATTAAAACCAATGTATTTTCCTTTGCTCAAAAATGCCCCACCTATTGTTATAAATAGGGGGCTCATTGTGTTTTTCCAAAAGATATTTTACCTTCCCATAACCCCTTTCCTTTCCTGGTTTTATTTCTTTTCTAACGGGTTGTTTTTGAAAAGGATACGCAATGTTGATTTTGTTTAGCAGCAGAGAAGGGGAGTTGGCCCAGTTTTCCCTATCACGCCCATCTCCCCTTTCTCTCTTGCACAACCCATCTCCCTCTCCTTTCTTCTCCTTAACGCCATTCCTTCCTTTCCCCCTTTCTCTGTCAGTTGCAGGGACGCGTGAGATAGTGGGTGCCGCGTGGCACCTTCACGGACGTCGAGGCCGTCAGCCCCGTTTCTACCGCAACAAAAGTCCTTCCCCGGCAACGCCAGGAATTTTTCTTCCTACTTCTCTTGTTTGCGTCGGTTTTTCCCTTGAAGAGGAAAGGATGATGCAGCAGAGGAGCAGTAAGTATTTCCCTCAGTTTGAGAACCAAGGTATCAATCCAGTAGGACAATCTCGTCAAGTCCAGAGTACCTGCACAAACACAAAAGAGATTGCACCCAACGCTATAAAGGGGTTGTCAATCCCTTCAAGATTGATTGCAAAGTGAGACCTGAAGGCGGAAAGTGCAACGAAGAAAAAGTGTAAGGCTGAAAATATGGTGTGGGGTAGACCCGAGGGCCAAAGTGTTCACTAGAGGCTTCTCTCAAAATAGCAAATATCATGGTGGGTGAACAAATTACTGTCGAGCAATTGATAGAACCGCGCAAAGTCATGACGACATCTAAGGCAATGATCATACATATAGGCATCACGTCCGAGACAAGTAGACCGATACTTTCCACATCTACTACTATTACTCCACACATCGACCGCTATCCAGCCTTAAGCAAGATGATATGATGTAGAGGGACAATCTCAAACCAATGATGAAAACCCCATCTTTTTACCCTTGATGGCAACAACACGATGCGTGCCTCGCTACCCCTTCTGTCACATGGTGAGGTCACCACACGGTATGAACCCAAAACCAAGCACTTCTCCCATTGCAAGAATCATAGATCTAGTTGGCCAAACAAAACCCACAACTCGAAGAGAATTACAAGGATATGAATGTTGGGGAACGTCGCATGGGAAACAAAAAATTTCCTACGCGCACGAAGACCTATCATGGTGATGTCCATCTACGAGAGGGGATGAGTGATCTACGTACCTATGTAGACCGTACAGCAGAAGCGTTAGTGAACGCGGTTGATGTAGTGGAACGTCCTCACGTCCCTCGATCCGCCCCGCGAACAATCCCGCGATCAGTCCCACGATCTAGTACCGAACAGACGGCACCTCCGCGTTCATCACACGTACAGCTCGACGATGATCTCGGCCTTCTTGATCCAGCAAGAGAGACGGAGAGGTAGAAGAGTTCTCCGGCAGCGTGACGGCGCTCCGGAGGTTGGTGATGACCTTGTCTCAGCAGGGCTCCGCCCGAGCTCCGCAGAAACGCGATCTAGAGGAAAAACCGTGGAGGTATGTGGTCGGGCTGCCGTGGAAAAGTCGTCTCAAATCAGCCCTAAAACCTCCGTATATATAGGTGGGAGAGGGGGGCCTTGCCTTGGGGCTCAAGGAGCCCCAAGGGGGTCGGCCGAGCCAAGGGGGGAAGGTCTCCCCCCCCCAAACCGAGTTGGACTTGGTTTGGTGGGTGGGAGTCCTTCCTTCCCTTCCCACCTCCTCTTTTTTTTTCTCTTTGATTTTTCTTCCAATGTGCATAGGGCCCTTTTGGGCTGTCCCACCAGCCCACTAAGGGCTGGTGTGCCACCCTCAAGGCCTATGGGCTTCCCCGGGGTGGGTTGCCCCCCCCCCCCCCCCGTGAACTCCCGGAACCCATTCGTCATTTCCGGTACATTCCCCGTAACTCCGAAAACCTTCCGGTAATCAAATGAGGTCATCCTATATATCAATCTTCGTTTCCGGACCATTCTGGAAACCATCGTGACGTCTGTGATCTCATCCGGGACTCCGAACAACATTCGGTAACCAACCATATAACTCAAATACGCATAAAACAACGTCGAACCTTAAGTGTGCAGACCCTGCAGGTTCGAGAACTATGTAGACATGACCCGAGAGACTCCTCGGTCAATATCCAATAGCGGGACCTGGATGCCCATATTGGATCCTACATATTCTACGAAGATCTTATCGTTTGAACCTCAGCGCCAAGGATTCATATAATCCCGTATGTCATTCCCTTTGTCCTTCGGTATGTTACTTGCCCGAGATTCGATCGTCAGTATCCCCATACCTATTTCAATCTCGTTTACCGGCAAGTCTCTTTACTCGTTCCGTAATACAAGATCCCGTAACTTACACTAAGTCACATTGGTTGCAAGGCTTGTGTGTGATGTTGTATTACCGAGTGGGCCCCGAGATACCTCTCCGTCACACGGAGTGACAAATCCCAGTCTTGATCCATACTAACTTAACTAACACCTTCGGAGATACCTGTAGAGCATCTTTATAGTCACCCAGTTACGTTGCGACGTTTGATACACACAAAGTATTCCTCCGGTGTCAGTGAGTTATATGATCTCATGGTCATAGGAACAAATACTTGACACGCAGAAAACAGTAGCAACAAAATGACACGATCAACATGCTACGTCTATTAGTTTGGGTCTAGTCCATCACGTGATTCTCCTAATGACGTGATCCAGTTATCAAGCAATAACACCTTGTTCATAATCAGAAGACACTGACTATCTTTGATCAACTGGCTAGCCAACTAGAGGCTTGCTAGGGACAGTGTTTTGTCTATGTATCCACACATGTAAATGAGTCTTCATTCAATACAATTATAGCGTGGATAATAAACGATTATCTTGATATAGGAATTGTAATAATAACTATATTTGTTATTGCCTCTAGGGCATAATTCAAACAATGAAATCATGCATAAGAGAGATAAGAAGAAACTCAAATAAGATTCATAGATAATCTGATCATAAATCCACAATTCATCGGATCTCGACAAACACACCGTAAAAGAAGATTACATCGGATAGATCTCCATGAAGATCATGGAGAACTTTGTATTGAAGATTCAAGAGAGAGAAGAAGCCACCTAGTTACTAGCTATGGACCCAGCCCGTAGGTTTGTTGTGAACTACTCACGCATCATCGGAGAGGTCATGGTGTTGATGAAGAAGCCCTCCGTATCCGAATCCCCCCTCTGGCAGGGCACCAGAACGTGCCCCAGATGGGATCTTGCGGAGACAGAAGCTTGCGGCAGCGGAAAAGTACTTTCGATGATCTCTTCATCTTTTATGGGATTTTAGGGAATATATAGGCGCAAAACCTAGGGAAAAGGAGCCTCAGGGAGCCCACAAGCCAGGGGGCACGGGCCCCCTGGCTGCGCCATGAGGGCTTGTGGGGTCCCTGGTGGCCCCCTACCCCGATTCTCCGGCTTCCCAATCTTTTTCTGTTCCAGAAAATATCTTTTTGGCAGTTTCATTCTATTTGGACTCCGTTCAAAATCCTCCTCTGAAAGGGGTTAAAAACAAGGAAAAAACTGGAACTGGCACTTGACACTTAGTTAATAAGTTAGTCCCAAAAAATATATAAAAGGCATGCAAAACATCCAAAGTTTGACAAGATAATAGCATGAAACCATCAAAAATTATAGATACGTTGGAGACGTATCAAGCATCCCCAAGCTTAACTCCTGCTCGTCCTCGAGTAGGGAAGTGATAAAGACTGAATTTTTGATGTGGAATGCTACCTAGCATAGTTGTCCTTTGCAACTTCTTTCACGTGACATGAATGTTCAGATCTGTAAGATTCGAAACAATAGTTTGCAATTGACATGAAAACAATAATACTTCAAGCAAACTAACAAGGTAATCTTGAACTTTCAAAATAACAAGGCCAAAGAAAGTTATCCCTACAAAATCATATAGTCTTGCTATGCTCCATCATCCTCACACAACTAATGTAAATCATTCACAACCCCGGTATTGGCCAAGTAATTGTTTTCACACTCTTACTTTCTCAAACTTTTTATAACTAGCACGCAATACATGAGCGTGAGCCATGGATATAGCACTGTAGGTGGAATAGAGTGTGGTGGTGGTTGTGAGACAAAAAGGAGGAGATGGTCACATTGACTCGGCGTATCAAAGGGCTATAGAGATTCCCATTAATAGATATCAATGTGAATGAGTAGGGATTGCCATACAAGGGATGCACTAGAGCTATAAGTATGTGAAAGCTCAAAAGGAGAACTAGTGGGTGTGCATCCAACTTGCTTGCTCACAAAGACCTAGGGCAATTTTGAGGAAGCCCATCATTGGAATATACAAGCCAAGTTATATAATGAAGATTCCCACTAGCATATGGTGGTGACAAAGCAAAAATCTCTCAATCATGAAGAACATGGTGCTATTATGAAGCACAAGTGTGGAAAAAGATAGTAGCATTGTCCCTTCTCTCTTTTTTTCATTTGGGCTCTTAGGCCTCTTTTTTTCTTTTTTTTTCTTTTTTTTGTTTGGGCTCTTTTTTTATTTATTTCCTCACATGGGACAATGCTCTAATAATGATGATCATCACACTTTTATTTACTCACAGCTCAAAGCTCAAAATGATGATGACTCTATAGAAATGCCTCCGGAAGTGTTTCGGGATGTGCAACGATCTAGCATGGCGTATGCCGTTGAAAACATCTCGCTAGCTATCTTACGGTCATGCAATGGCAATATGAGAGTGACGGCACAAGTCATGAGACGGAACGGTGGGAGTTGCATGGCAATATATATCGGAATAGCTATGAAAATGCCATAGTAGGAAGGTATGGTGGCTGTTTTGAGGAAGGCATATGGTGGGTTTGTGCACCGGCGAAAGTTGCGCGGCACTAGAGAGGCTAGCAAAGGTGGAAGGTGAAAGTGCATCTATACCATGGACTCACATTAGTCATGAAGAACTCACATACTTGTTGCGGAAGTTTTTATTAGTAATCGAAACAAAGTGCTAAACGCATACTCCTAGGGGAAGGGTTGGTAGGTGTTAACCATCGGGCGATCCAGACCTCAACACAAAGGATGACAATCAATAGATAAATTATTCTCCGACTTCCTAACATAGCTGTTCACCATACGTGCATGCTACGGGAATCACAAACTTCAACACAAGTATCTCTAGATTCACAACACCCTACTAACATAGCTCTTAATATTACCAAATCCACGTCTCAAAACTAATTGAGGGGAATAAAGACTTCTCTTTCTACTCAATGCACATTAAGATGGAGGTTTTGTATCCTCTTTGGGTACCTATCACCTTTGGGACTACTTTCATAGCATAAGCCAACTACCAAGTCACGCACCGCCGTGCTCTAAAAGATATAAGTGTAGCACATAGAGCAAAATTATTTAGCTCAAAAGATATAAGTGAAGCACTATGAGCATTCTAGCAAAATCACGATGAGTGCATGTCTATCTCTCTCAAAAAGGTGTGCATCAAGTATGATTGTGACACAATAAAAAAGACTCCTACGATACAAGACGCTCCAAGCAAAACACATATCATGTGGTGAATAAAAATATAGCTCCAAGTAATGTTACCGATGGATTGAAGACGAAAGAGGGGATGCCTTCCCGGGGCATCCCCAAGCTTAGCCTTTTTGGTGTCCTTGAATTTGGCTTTGGATGCCTTGGGCATCCCCAAGCTTGAGCTCTTTCCACTCCTTATCTCTTTGTCCATGAGAACATCACCCAAAACTTGAAAACTTCACAACACAAAACTTAAATAGAAACTCGTGATAACATTAGCACAAGAAAACAAACTACCACCTCTTTTGGTACTATAGAAAATTTGTATTCTATCTATATTGGTGTTGGGCCACTGTATTCTCACTTTTCCATGGCTAGTACCCCCCGATACTAACCATAGTTTCATCAAAACAAGCAACCAACTCAACAAAAACAGAATCTGTCAAAAACAGACCAGTCTGTAGCAATCTGTATACTTCGTATACTTCTGGTACCTCAAAAATTCTGAAACATTACGACTGCCTGGGAAAAAGGTGTATCAACCAGAAGCAAAAAGAATCAACTCAAAATCTCTTTCTGAATAAAAATTCAAAATCATCTCGTGAGCGAAAAGTTTCTGTCTTTTTCCAGCAGGATAAAACAACCATCACCAAGACTAGTCATAAAGGTTTTGCTTGGCTCGAACACAAAAAGAAACACAAAAAACACAATCACAACAGAATTATGATGGTGTGGACGCAACAAAATAGAAAGAAAAAAGATAAATTCATTGGGTTTCCTCCCAGCAAGCGCTATTGTTTAATGCCCTTAGCTAGGCATAAAAGCGATAGAATCACATATCGTCGTCTTTGGTGCTCAAACCATAAGTGGCCCTCATCATGGATTCATAAGGCAATCTTAGTTTCTTTCTAGGAAAGTGTTCCATGCTCTTCCTTAAAGGAAATTGAAATCTAATATTCCCTTCCTTCATATCGATGATAGCACCGATAGTCCTTAGGAAAGGTCTACCAAGAATAATAGGGCATGTAGGATTGCAATCAATGTCAAGCACAATGAAATCCACGGGTACATAGTTCCTATTTGCAGTAATAAGAACATCATTGATCCTTCCCATGGGTTTTTGACAGTAGAATCCGCAAGATGCAAATTAAGAGAACAC
Source organism: Hordeum vulgare subsp. vulgare (assembly GCF_904849725.1). NCBI lineage: Eukaryota > Viridiplantae > Streptophyta > Magnoliopsida > Poales > Poaceae > Hordeum > Hordeum vulgare. The sequence continues at coordinate 343,555,984 of NC_058524.1, read as the reverse complement.
TCTGCTATCTCATTAAAACCCAGAACATCACATAAAGACTTTGGAATCGCGGAAACACTAGCACCCAAATCACACAAAGCATTGCATTCATAGTTTTTTATTTTGATTTTGATGGTAGGTTCCCACTCATCATGAAGCTTTCTAGGGATAGAGACTTCCAATTCAAGTTTCTCTTCAAAATATTTTTTATCATAGCTTCGACGATATGATCGGTAAAGGCCTTGTTTTGGCTATAAGCGCGTGGAGAGTTTAACACGGATTGTATCAAGGAAATGCATTCAATCAAGGAGCAACTATCATAATTGAATTCCTTGAAATCCATGGTAGTAATTTCATTACTACTCAAAGTTTTAATATCTTCTACTCCACTTTCAATGCTTTTAGCATCAAGATAGATGGACTCCAAATCATTGGGGCACTTTTCAACCAAAGTGGATTCATATCCAGCCCCATCATCATTAGGTTTGTCACAAGAAAAGAAAGGTTCAATGGGAGTCACACCAAGCACTTTAAGATCTTCGTGATTCTCATCACGAGTTTCAGGTTTAGCAGCCATTTTATTGACTAAGGTAGCCTGCTTATCAGAAATCTGGCCTACCAACTTTTCAAGACGAGCAAACTGAGAATTTAGCGCAAGGAATTCTTTGGCCATATCATCAACTTCTCTACTCATAAAAGCGAGAAAAGAATTTTGCTCCTTCAGTTATCTGCGAAAGTAACTGTTGTATTCAAATTGTGTAGACATGAAGCCTTTAACACTAGTTTCAATCTCTTCTAACTTCGCATAGTGAGCATCAAAATCCCTTGGTTGGGCCATACGGGTCTTAGCAGGCAGACAAGCGGGCAAAGAGCAAGCGAGAAAAAGGGCGAACGATAGATGTGAATAGACCCGGGGGCCGTAGTGTTTACTAGTGGCTTCTCTCATAAAAGCAAGTAGACGGTGGGTGAACAAATTACTGTCGAGCAATTGATAGAACCGCGCAAAGTCGTGACGTCATCTATGGCAATGATTATATCCATAGGCATCACGTCCAAAACAAGTAGATCGATACTTTCTGCATCTACTACTATTACTCCACACGTCGACTGCTATCCAGCATGCATCTAGTGTATTAAGTCCAAAAGAACAGAGTAACGCCTTAAGCAAGATGACATGATGTAGATGGACAATCTCATATTTACGACAGAGCCCACCTGGTTACCCTTGATGGCAACCACGCGATGTGTGCCTTGCTGGCCCTACTGTCACTGGGAAAGGTCACCACACGGTAAGAACCCAAAACCAAGCACTTCTCCCATTGCAAGAATCATAGATCTAGTTGGCCAAACAAACCCAGGACTCGGAGAGACTTACAAGGATATCAAATCATGCATATAATAAATCAGCAAAGACTCAAATATATATCATAGATAATCTGATCACAAATCTACAATTCATCGGATCTCGATAAACACAACGCCAAAGAAAATTACATCGGATAAATCTCCATTAAGATCATGGAGAACTTTGTATTGAAGTACCAAGAGAGAGAAGAAGCCATCTAGCTACTAACTACGGACCCGTAGGTCTGAAGTGAACTACTCACGAGTCATCCGAGGGGCGATGATGATGATGAAGAAGCCCTCCAACTCCAAAGTCCCCTCCGGCAGGGTGCCGGGAAGGGTCTCCAGATGAGATCTCGCGGAAACGGAAGCTTGCGGCGGCGGAAAAGTATTTTCGAGGCTCCCTTGATTTTTTTATGATTTTTAGGGAATATATAGGGGCAAGATCTAGGTCAGGGGGCGCGAGAGTGGCCACAAGCCTGCCCACCGCCGCCTCCCCCTGGTGGCGGAGTGGGGGCTTGTGGGCTCCCTGTAGCCCTCCTGGCTTGGCCCACAGGCCCCCTGATCTTCTTTCGTTCAGGAAAAAATCATTTCGGGGATTTTATTCCGTTTGGACTCCGTTCCAAAATTAGATCTGAAAAGAGCCAAAAACACAGAAAAAACAGGAATTGGCACTTGGCACTGAATTAATAAGTTAGTCCCAAAAAGATATAAAAGGTACATATGACATCCAAAGATGACAAGATAACAACATGAAACCATCAAAAATTATAGATACGTTTCAGACGTATCAATGATACTGGATCATGGGACTACAATCGGTTGAAATTGGAATTTAATCAAAAGTTTTATCCTATGCATTTAGTACATCGTGATCGGAATTATATTTATAACTTTTGGCCTCCTGACAGGGAAATCATAGCTCAAGCTTGGGGGATGCTTAAATCAATGCTATATTCATGCCCCAATATTGAGCTCTCGAGAGAAATTATCACTCAAAACTTTTATGCTCGGCTTTCTCATGAAGATCGTACCATGCTTGACACTTCTTGTACCAGTTCTTTTATGAAGAAGGATATTGACCACAAGTGGAATTTATTGGAAATAATCAAATGTAACTCTTAATATTGGGAGCTTGAAGAAGGTAAGGAGTGAGGTATGAATTTCCAATTTGATTGCGTTAAATGTTTTGTTGAAACAAACACTTCTAGAGATTTTAGCGCTAAGTATGGATTTGACTCTGAGATAGTAGCTTCTCTATGTGAATCTTTTGCTGCTCATGTTGATCTTCCCAAAGAGAAGTGGTTTAAATATCATCTACCTGTAGAAGTCAACATAGCCAAACCCAATCTAGTTGAGGAGAAAGTCATTGCTTTTAGTGATCCTGTTGTTCCTTGTGCCTACGCTGAGAAACCACCTTACCCTGCTAGGAAAAAGGATTATTCTAAAGCTCCAACTGTGATACGTAGGGGTTACATTAGACCACTTGCACCCCCTAAGGAAATTAGAGTTGAACCTAGTGTTGCTATTATCAAAGATCTCTTAGCCGAAGACATAGACGGGCATGTTATCAAACTCTGTGAGGACTCTGCTACAATTGCTAAACCTCGCGCGAAAGACAAATACGGACCTATAGTTGGCATGCCCGTTGTTTCTGTCAAGATAGGAGACCACTGTTACCATGGTTTATGTGATATGGGTGCTAGTGTTAGTGCAATACCCCGTTCCCTATATGATGAAATCAAAGAGGAGATTGCACCTGCTGAGTTAGAACCCATTGATGTCACTATTACGCTAGCGAATAGAGACACTATTTGCCCTCTGGGAATTGTGAGAGACGTAGAAGTCCTGTGTGGTAAGACGAAGTATCCTACTGATTTCCTCGTCCTTGCTACTGCACAAGATAGCTTTTGTCCCATCATATTTGGTAGACCCTTTCTCAACACTGTCAATGCTCACATTGATTGCATTAAACAGACTGTCATTGTAAGTTTCGAGGGTGTGTCTCATGAATTTAACTTCTCCAAGTTTGGAAGACAACCTCATGAAAAAGAGTCGTCTGGTAGGGATGAAATCATTGCTCTTGCCTCTATTGATGTACCTCCTACGGATCCTTTAGAGCAATATCTGCTTGAGCATGAAAATGATATGCATATGGATGAAAGAAATGAGATAGATAAAATTGTCTTAAAACAATATCCTATTCTCAAGAATAATCTGCCTGTTGAACTACTTGGGGATCCTCCCCCACCAAAGGGTGATCCTGTGTTCGAGCTAAAACAGTTACCATATACTCTTAAGTATGCCTATCTTGATGAGAAGGAGATATATCCTGTTATTATTAGTGCTCACCTATCGAATCACGAAGAGAAGAAGTTATTAAAAACTTTGAGGAAGCACTGTGCTGCTATTGGATATACTCTTGATGATCTTAAGGGTATTAGTCCCACTATATGTCAGCACAAGATTAAAACCGATCCTGATTCTAAGCCAGTTGTTGATCATCAATGGAGATTAAATCCGAGGATGAAAGAGGTCGTGAGAAAAGAAATATTAAAGCTTCTAGAAGTAGGAATCATTTATCCTGTTGCTCATAGTGATTGGGTAAGTCCAGTACATTGTGTACCTAAGAAGGGAGGTATCACCGTCGTTCCTAATGATAGGAATGAACTAATCCCACAGAGGACTATTACAGGCTATAGGATGGTGATAGACTTCCAGAAACTGAACAAGGCAACCAGGAAAGACAATTATCCTTTGTCGGTTATCGACCAGATGCTAGAAAGGCTATCTAAACACACACACTTCTGCTTTCTAGACGGTTATTCTGGTTTCTCCCAAATACCAGTTGCACAATCTGATCAGTTGAAAACCACCTTCACATGCCCCTTCGGTACCTTTGCTTATATACGTATGCCTTTTGGCTTGTGCAACGCACATGCCACCTTTCAAAGATGTATGATGGCTATATTCTTAGACTTTTGTGAAAAGATTGTTGATGTTTTCATGGATGATTTCTCCGTCTACGGTTCTTCCTTTGACGATTGCCTCAGCAACCTTGATCGAGTCTTACAAAGGTGCAAAGATACCAACCTCGTCTTGAACTGGGAGAAGTGCCACTTCATGGTTAATGAAGCCATCGTCTTAGGACACAAAATCTCTGAGAAAGGCATTGAAGTTGATAAGGCTAAGGTTGGTGTAATTGAGAAAATGCCTTGCCTCACAGATATAAGAGGTATACGAAGTTTCCTAGGTCATGCTGGTTTCTATAGAAGGTTCATTAAAGACTTCTCTACGATTTCTAGGCCTCTTACCAACCTCTTGCAGAAGGATGTTCCTTTTGTTTTTGATGAGGATTGTGAGGAAGCTTTCGAAATACTTAAGAAGGCCTTGATAACCGCACCTATTGTTCAACCACCAGACCGGAACTAGCCCTTTGAAATCATGTGTGACGCTAGTGATTATGCTGTTGGTGTTGTTCTAGGACAAAGAGTTGACAAGAAGTTGAATGTCATTCACTACGCTAGTAAAACTCTAGACAGTGCCCAAAGAAACTACGCCAGTATAGAGAAGGAGTTTTTAGGAGTCGTGTTTGCAAGCGAAAAGTTCAGATCTTATATAGTTGACTCCAAATTCAATATTCACTCTGATCATGCTGCTATTAAGTACCTTATGGAGAAGAAGGACGCTAAGCCTAGACTAATTAGATGGGTTCTCCTGCTACAGGAATTTGATTTTCACGTTGTTGACCAAAAGGGTGCTGATAACCCTGTACCAGATAACTTGTCTAGGCTAGAGAATGTCCTTGATGACCCACGACCTATTGATGATAGCTTTCCTGATGAGCAATTGAATGTCATCCGCACTTCACATAGTGCATCGTGGTATGCTGATTACGCAAATTACATTGTAGCCAAATACATACCACCCAGTTTCACCTACCAGCAAAAGAAGAAATTCTTCTTTGATTTGAGACACTACTTTTGGGATGATCCTCACCTTTATAAGGAAGGAGTAGATGGTGTTATTAGACGTTGTGTGCCTGAACATGAACAAGGACAGATCCTGCAGAAGTGTCATTCTGAAGCCTACGGAGGACACCATGCTGGAGATAGAACTGCTCAAAAGGTATTGCAATCAGGTTTCTATTGGCCCACTCTCTTCAAGGATGCCCGTAAGTTTGTCTTGTCTTGTGACGAATGCCAAAGAATAGGGAACATCAGTAAGGGTCAGGAAATGCCTATAAACTATTCACTTGTCATTGAACCATTTGATGTCTGGGGCTTTGCTTATATGGGACCCATCCCGAGTTCCAATGGGTACACTCACATCTTAGTTGCTGTGGATTACGTCAATAAGTGGGTAGAAGCTATCCCCATTAAAAATGCTGATCACCACACCTCTATTAAGATGCTTAAAGAAGTCATTTTCCCAATATTTGGAGTCCCTAGATATCTGATGACTGATGGCGGTTCACACTTCATTCATGGTGTTTTCCGCAAGATGCTTGCTAAGTATGATGTCAACCATAGAGTTGCATCTCCTTATCATCCACAGTCTAGTGGTCATGTGGAGTTGAGTAATAGGGAGATCCAATTGATCTTACAAAAGACCGTCAATAGATCTTGAAAGAATTGGTCTAGCAAACTTGACGATGCACTATGGGCTTATAGGACTGCTTATAAGAATCCCATGGGCATGTCGCCGTATAAAATGGTTTACGGTAAAGCCTGTCATTTACCTCTTGAGATGGAACACAAAGCTTATTGGGAAACCAAAGAGCTCAACTTTGATTTCAAACTTGCCGGTGAGAAGCGGTTGTTTGATATCAGCTCATTAGATGAATGGAGGGCCCAGGCATATGAGAATGCCAAGTGGTTCAAGGAAAAGGTTAAGAGACGGCATGATAAAAGAATACAGAAACGAGATTTCAATGTAGGTGATTATGTCCTGCTATACAATTCTCGTTTAAGATTCTTCGCAGGGAAGCTTCTTTCTAAATGGGAAGGCCCCTATGTTGTCGAGGAAGTATATCGTTCCGGTGCCATCAAAATCAATAACACGGAAGGTAATTTTCCTAGAGTGATAAATGGGCAAAGAATCAAGCATTACATCTCTGGTACTCTCATAAATGTTGAGACCAATATCATCAATATCATAACTCCACAGGAGTACATAAGGGATGTTTATCAGCCTGTTTTAGACCCTGAAAACGAAGAGGTATCTGTTTCGGTAAGTAATTGGACTCCAAAACTTTTCCAATAGGAAATTTTCTCCGTTTCGGAATTTATGGAAAATTAGAAAAATAGAAAGTAGTCCGGAGAGCGCACGAGGCGGCCACAAGCTTGGTTGCCGCGGCCTCCCCCCTGGCCGCGGCAACAGGGCTTCTGGGCACCTCGTGTGCCTCCCGAACTCCGTTTTCTTGCGGAGCACTCCTTCTGGTCCAGAAAAAATCATTGTATATACGCCCGAGGGTTATGATCTCCGTATCGCGCAATTTTCCTCTGTTTTTGTTTCGAGCCTGTTTCTGTTGCACATCCGTGATGTTGAGGGACCTAAGAAGACCGGAAGTGTGGAGACGAGGCTCGAAGCAATGGAGCAACAAGTCATCAAGTGCCAAGGGATGGTGGAGCATGGACTCAACGCCAACCACATGATGATCACGGAGTTCACCAGCAATCACAAGATGGATTCCATTGACATTGGGAAGCACCTCTCCAGGCTCTATGACAGGGTTGATCAACTCCAGGGCCAGATCTATGACCTGCAGAACAAAAACTATGAGTATGAGTATAGATTTAAATCAATATGGTTGGCTGCAGATTTGAGGATTCCGGCGACTCGCTCATCCTGCCATGATGGAGCACCTATGCCTTGGAAGACAGAGGATCAGACTACTTCAACAACACTACCACCATCACCACCAAAGGAAGACAACTAAGCATTGGTATGGGCAATCCCCTTGGCTTTTTCCAAGCTTGGCGGAGTTTCCCTGGTATCGTATCACGTTTATATCTTTTGCTTTTACCTTTGTTTTAGTTCTTTCCTTTTCAGTTTTTATTTCTTCTCTTAGTGGAATAAGTCTTTAGTGTTTAGTTTGAGTCTTTTGCTTTGTGTCTCCCCTGATGTATTCGAGCTTGCGAGCTATATAATGAAGGGTATTTTAGTCAAGTGCTTTGTTTTGTGCCGTGATCAAAAGTATGAAAAGAACGATAGCATGAAAGATCATGAGATGATCATATGGAAAGTGATAGCTTCACATATAACAAGTATGATGATTGAAACTTGTTGAGAATAGACCAACATAGACCCCCGTCATTGTTGCAATTAATAAGAATTAATTAGGAAAGAGAGGTTCACATATAAATATATCATCTTAGACACTTTCTCTAATTGTGAGCACTCACCAAACTATTACATGCTTAGAAGTAGATGTTGGACAAGGAAGACAACATAATGAATTGTGTTTGCTTGGTTCCAAACAATGTTATATGATTAGAGATCCCTTAGCATATGAAGATTGCTTCCACCTCATATTAGCCAAAACCCCCGCACCAAGTAGAGATAGTACTTGTGCATCCATAAACCTTCAACCCAGTTTTGCCATGAGTGTCCACCCTACCTACCTAAGGATTGAATAAGATCCCTCAAGTAAGTTGTCATCGGTACAAGCAATAAAAATTGCTCTCTAATATGTATGATCTATTAGTGTATGGAAAATAAGCTTTGTACGAACCTCTGATGAGGAAGACATCAAAGCGATAGACTGCATAATAAAGTTCTTTATCACAGGAGGCAATATAAAGTGACGTTCCTCGGCACTAAGAGGACAAGCAACCAAACCTCAAAAGCGCATGACAACCTCTGCTTCCCTCTGCGAATGGCCTATCTTGTACTTTTACCTTTTTCCCTTGTAAGAGTCATGGTGATCTTCACCAATTCCTTATTTAGCCCTTTTCTTGGTGAACATCATACGCTTGGGAAAGATCTATATTCATATATCAACTTGGAGCTGAGTACTTATTCTTTATTATTGTTGACTTTACCCTTGAGCTAAATGGTTGGGAGGCAAAACTATAAGCCCCTATCTTTCTGTGTGTCCAATTGAAACTTTGATATCATGAGTATCACGTGAGTTGTAATAATTGTGGAAAACAAAAGAGATGATTGAGTATGTGGATTTGCTTTGCAAGCTCTTATTTGACTCTTTGCGATAATATGATAAATTGCAGTTGCTTCAATGACTATGGACTGTTGTTGGCTACTTCTCGGTAAGGTTTTTGTTTCATACTTTGCTTTGTGAAGGAATTGTTACTTTCCCATAAGAATCTCTATGATGTATTGTTGTTCTATGTGTGATCAAGATGCCCTCATGTCCGTATTATGTTTTGTCGACACCTTTATCCCTAAACATGTGGACACGTTTTAGGTCTTGGTTTTCGCTTGAGGACAAGCGAGGTCTAAGGTTGGGGGAGTTGATACGTACATTTTGCATCATGCTTTCATGTTCATATTTATCGCTTTATGGACTGTTATTATACTTTGTGGAACCTTACTTATGCCTTTTCTCTCTTATTTTGCAAGGTTTATTTGAGGAGGGAGAATACCGGACTACAAAAGGAGCAAGTATGAGTCCTCTATTCTGCGCAACTCCAAATGCCCTGAAAACCAACGTGGATTTTTTAGGGAATATATAAAAAATACTGGGCGAAAGAAGTGTCAGAGGGGAGCTGCCAGGGGCCCACAATCCTGGTTGCCGCGGCCTGCCCCCCTGGCCGCGACAACAGGGCTTGTGGGCACCCTGGTGGCCCACTGGCCCCCTATTTTGCTATATGAAGGGTTTCGTCCGAAAAAAAATCAGGGTGGAGCTATTTCGTGGATTCGCCGCCGCCACGAGGCAGAACTTGAGCAGATCCAATCTAGAGCTCCGGCAGGACGATCCTGCCGGGGAAACTTCCCTCCTGGAGGGGGAAATCGTCGCCATCGTCATCACGAACACTCCTCTCGTCGGAGGGGAGTCATCTCCATCAACATCTTCATCAACACCATCTCCTCTCCAATCCCTGGTTCATCTTGTAACCAATCTCCGTCTCGCGACTCTGATTGGTACTTGTAAGGTTGCTAGTAGTGTAGATTACTCTTTGTAGTTGATGCTAGTTTGATTACTTGGTGGAAGAGTTTTTGTTCAGATCCTTGATGCTATTCATTACACCTCTGATCATGATTATGATTATGTTTTGTGAGTAGTTACTTTTGTTCCTGAGGACATGGGATAAGTCATGCTAATAATAGTCATGTGAATTTGGTATTCGTTCGGAATTTTGATATGCTTTATGTTGTTTTTCCTCTAGTGGTGTTATGTGAACGTCGGCTACATAACAGTTCACCATCTTTGGGCCTAGAGGAAGGCGTTGGGGAGTAGTAAGTAGATGATGGGTTGCTGGAGTGACAGAAGCTTAAACCCAGTCTATGTGTTGCTTCCTAAGGGGCTGATTTGGATCCACTCGTTTAATGGTTAGACGTTGTCTTAATTCTTCTTTCGTAGTTGCGGATGCTTGCGAGAGTGGTTAATAATATGTGGGATGCTTGTCCAAGTAAGGGCAGTACCCAAGCGCAGGTCCAATCACATATCAAACTATCAAAGTAACGAACACGAATCATATGAACATGATGAAACTAGCATGGCAGAAATTCCCGTGTGTCCTCGGGAGCATTTTTCCTCTTATAAGACTTTGTTCAGGCTTGTCCCTTGCTACAAAAAGGGATTGGGCCACTCACTGGACCATCACTTGTTACCGCTACTTTCAATGCTTGCATTTATTACCTTGCTGAAAACCGTTTATCTGAGCCTTCTCCTCCTCGTTGGGTTCGACACTCTTACTTATCGAAAGGACTACGATTGATCCCCTATACTTGTGGGTCATCATGCCCGTGCGCACCAGAACCGGCCAAGGTTGCGCGGCCACGAATGCTCGACTCCCCTCTCTCTCTCTGCTGTAGATGGTTCGGGCGGTCCAAAACCACGTCCTGAGACCATGGTTTCAACCCCAGCCTCTCTCTGCACCCCCATGCGCGCCACGGTGAGTCACCGGCGCTCCCAAATCTGCTCACCGTAGCGGGCCTATAAATAGCCCTCCCCCTCGCTCCAGCACCCCTCAGATAGCTCCACCACGATCACTAGTACCTCCCTAGCCACCCTAGCAAACCAGCAGAGCCCCGGTGCTCGAGATCGACCGAGGCCCCTCCGCCTCGGAGCTCTGGTCGATCTCCGGCTACACGATGGCTCCTGCGACCCTCGACCCACCAAACTAACCCTCTCGATCCCAAGAAGCTTTCCCCCAACTCGCTCGAGCTTTTCCGTGTCTCTAGCCACCCCCTCGACCACCTCCCGAAACTCCTCCGCCACGGCCTCCTCGTCGTCGGCGAACCCCTGCCTCCCCGTCGTTGTTTCGACCACCAGCAGGTAGGCGACAGTAAGGCGAACCCATTCATGTGTTCGTTGGGGCATGAGTGCATCGGCAACCTCGTCGTCGTTCTCCTCCTCCTCTCTGGCCAGAGGTAGGAGACGACCCCGACAGGTGTGCCACACCTATTGGTGGCCGAGCCTCCTCCCCCGTGCTGACCTCGGCCGCTGACTGCAGGGCCCCACGCGTCAGGTTCAAACCTGACAGCGCGCGCCTGGGCAGGCTGTCGGCTGGCCATGGGCCATCCCTGCTCTGGGTCGAGCCAGGCCGGGAGTTAGCCTGTTTTCTTTTATTTTTTAAAACCCTGGTTTCTAAGATTTTTATAAAAACATTTAACCAATGTAAAAATATAATTCTTCCACTGTTATTCATCTAAAAATGTGTAGTATTTAATGATATGCTTGGATGAATTTTTCCAACAACTATTCTATTTTATATTAATAAAAAGGACTAAATTGGAATAGTTTTTCTTTTGTTTTGTTGATTTCAAAAATATTCCTTCAGGGAAAATTAAGGCAAATATTTTTTTAAATGATACCTTAGATTTATTAGTAAAAGAGAACATTTTTAAAATAACTTTGTGGACTATTTCTGTGTGAGCTATTTCTTATTTACTGTTTTATCGACGATAGAAAATCTGTGTGACGAGGGAATCGGAGCGGAAGACCTCGAAGACCCCGGATATTTAGCTGACCAAGGCAAGCTGCCCTTTGACCATGACTAAGCATATGCTACTTTGCATGTTAAATAGCAAGTATTTCCGTTGCATATGATCATAAGTGCCGATAATCATTTGATACGATTTTACCGAAGGCCCCCTCCCAGAGCACATGCATTGAGCTTGACCCTACCCTTGAGGGTCATGCTATTACCATGTTGACAAGTAAAGATAGCAGTAGTATTATCATGAGCATGATGTTGTCATAAAGCAAGAGTTTATGAAAACTCCGTCGGGTGCCACTAATGCCTGAGGGTGATGATGAGTTGGTGGTCACTTTTGGTGAAGTGATGCACCCAGTATTTGTGTGAGTATGGTTTCGGAAATGGGAATAGATTTATGATGTGTCGACCGTCCCAACCTTACCAGTACGACCACGTTACCCCTTATGGGATGGGGCTATGTTAATTACTCTGGTCGGTGCTAGCAAAGAGCCACATTACTAGTTGCGGGAGTGATGTGTGGTCACTCTCATGACGGGGACGTGCCGGCTAGGACGACTATGCCATTTTTATGAGTTCCAATCACATCGTTGGTCCCTGCATGGTTGGTACTGTCCAGAGTTGGTGCTCGTAAGACGTACAACATGTGGGCTTGGTACCAATCGAGTGGGTCTCTTTGTCTAGTATCGTCAGGGGAAAGGCACTGATCGGGTATGTGATATACCGCGAGTCGTGGATGAAACGGAAGTTTCCCGGATCTCGTGGGTCCAGCGTACTACCTCTGCAGAGTGTAAACTATTCGAATAGCCGTATCCACTGTCCAGGACAGTTGGGTAATCCTGCTTAAACTACGTCCAGTTATTTCCGCATAAACCAAGTGTGTGTGTGTGTGTGTGTGTGTGGTGTTGAAAAAGGTGTTGCTATGATAGCAATGATATGACCAAGTTCGGTGACTTGGCATATAGGGTGAACCTGGATGGTTCAGCCCTCGATAGATATATTGATATCTGTAACCTGTTCTTCAAGAGTAATTCTTTAACTTGATGCATATTCATGATCATTCCACCCAGATGAGTTACACTAAAGATGCATGATATTGTTATCCTTCACTTTCGTTGGTTATATCATGGGCTGTTTGCGAGTACATTCAAAGTACTCATTGGCTTCCCACTGGTTATGTCATTGACCAGACAAGGAAGGACCGGAGTTTGGAGATGAGTATGTCTTCGGAGACGCCCCTGCGAACTAGGACGCTTCCGAGTCAGAATGCCTGTCGGTGTAGGCTTGATGGCATGGGCACCCGCTTAGCCCTTTGTTTTCTGCTATTAGTGTATCTGAGGATTTGGCCTAGGCCCTGTCCTGTGAACTTGACCCTTTGGTCACGTGTTGTAATAATCAGTACTTGGATGTAAGACTCTTTGTTCGGTATCTGTGTTCGGTGAGCATTGATCTCTGGGATCACTAAGCACGGCGATTCTCGACTAGTAAGTCGGGGTCCCCACACTTTGGAGAAGGAATGATCAAGATCAAGCGCCTGCCCTTGCTGCTTGGGACTTGGTATGCAGACCTAAGAAAAAAGGTGGCCTGGGTATTATGAATTTGGTTGTTGAAAATGATGCTCTTCTACTTAAACATGTTGATAAGTTCTTTATCATAGCAGAAGTGTCGTGGGTTGATTTGATATGGAACACATACTACCATAACATAGTACCACAAGTCACATATTTATGTCTATCTTTCTGGTGGAAGGATAACTGTAAGAGAATGGACAGTTTCAAACATGTCACTTATATACAACCAAATAGAGGAGATACTTCCAACTTCTGGTTTGATTCTTGGGCATTGGGTGATTCAACATTGCCCCTGGCACATAGGTTCCAAAGACTTTGCTATTTTGCTATTGATACCTACTGCACTGGTGAAGAGGTTTTCAATGCTTTTGAGACAAGCACCATGACTAGTTTATTCCATCTGCCACTCTCTGACAAGCCTTTTAGGAGTTGCAAACAGTTCAAAGCCTTCTTCAAAACTTACAAAGGGAGCGGTCCATGAAGGATGTCTGGCTATGGAGTGAAACACTACAGGAATAAGCTTCTTTGTCGTCTGCCATCACAGATGGCAAAGACAAAATCCCAGACGGCAAAGACAAAACAATAGACGACAAAGAATCTCACGGCCGGCAAAATTTCTGCATCAGCCTACGACGGCATAGGACCTTCTTTGCCGTCTGTCCCCCCAAAGCGGACGGCAAAGCTCTTTGCCGTCAGCTCTCCTTAGGAGCAATCGGCAAAGTGCTCGAGATGGCAGCCGACAGGCGTTGCCTCCGTTAGGGGTTAATGGAGGCTTTGCCGTCTGCCTCCCCCTTATTCTTTGTCGTCTGCCTCCCCCTTATTCTTTGTCGTCTGCCTCCCCCTTATTCTTTGTCGTCTGCCTCCTCCTCCCCCCTCCACTCTTTGTCGTCTGCCTCCTGCTCCCCCCTCCTCTGTGCCCTCTTCTTTGCCGTCTGCCCACCCTGGAGGCAGACGGCAAAGAGCCTATATAGACACCCCAGGATGCACAGCTAGGTGCCATGTGGCACCTTTGCCATCTGCCAGCTCATGGCACAGGTCTTTGCCATCAGTTGGCAGACAGCGAAGAGCCCATATAGTACCTGTTTTTTTCTGTTTTATATTATTTCACAGCACACACACACACACACACACACATATATATATATATATATTTGACATCACATTTATATAATTCACCACACATATATGATATATAGTTCACCACACATATACTTGCCAACACATATATATAATTCACCACACATATATGATATACATATAAATCAATGTACATCCCCATATATCGAAAGAACCAACATACAAAGTATTGCACTATTTATCCATATATACATATACATATAGTTCGATATTGTTCATCAACTCAAATGAAAACTAGATGATATACATATAAAGTTCATCCGTCGACATTGTTCAACTCCATGAATGCCACCTTCCATGCATGTAGTATATCCAATCTGCAAAAATGTGAATAAGAAAGTCAGAAGAAGACAAAATATGATGTTTTTCAGCTAATTATGTCATTTTTAGCGGAAAACAAGCTAATAATATAATATTCATGAGCTAACCAATGTTCTTATGCCATTTTTAGCTTATTATGGCATTTTGGAGCTAAATGGGTTAATTAAAGCAAGGATAATATGAAAGAGGAGAATAAAGAGGAGGAGGAGGAGAAGAAGAAGAAATCAACAAGAAGGAGAAGGAGGAGAAGGACTAGAAGGTCCTTGGCCTTCTCCTCCTCCTCCTCCTCCTCCTCCTTCTCCTTCTTCTCTTCTTCTTCTTCTTCTTCTTTCTTTCCATTTTGCCTATTTATTCTCCTCTTCTCCTCTTGTTGGAGCTAAGTTACCTAATTATGTCTTTTTGGAGCTAAATGGGTTAATTATCCCATTTTAGAGGAAAACAAGCTAAGTATATAATATTCATGAGCTAACCAAGGTTCTTATGCCATTTTGAGCTTATTATGGTATTTTGGAGCTAAATGGGCTAATTATGTCATTGTTGGGGAAATTAAAGCAAGGATAATATGAAAGAGGAGAAGAAAGAGGAGGAGGAGGAGAAGAATAAGAAATCAAGAAGAAGGAGGATAAGGAGGAGGAGGAGAAGGACTAGAAGGTCCTTGGCCTTCTCCTTCTCCTCCTCCTCCTCCTCCTCCTTCTCCTTCTTCTCTTCTTCTTCTTCTTCTTATTCTTCTTATTTCTTTTCATTTTGCCTATTTCTTCTCCTCTTCTCCTCTTGTTGGAGCTAAATTACCTAATTATGTCTTTTTGGAGCTAAATGTGTTAATTATCCCATTTTAGAGGAAAACAAACTAAGTATATAATATTCATGAGCTAACCAAGGTTCTTATGCCATTTTGAGCTTATTATGGTATTTTAGAGCTAAATGGGCTAATTATGTCATTGTTGGGGGAAATTAAAGCAAGGATAATATGAAAGAGGATAAGAAGGAGGAGGAGGAGAAGAAGAAGAAGAAATCAAGAAGAAGGAGGAGAAGGAGGAGAAGGATGAGGAGGAGAAGGACTAGAAGGTCCTTGGCCTTCTCCTCCTCCTCCTCCTTCTCCTTCTTCTCTTCTTCTTCTTCTTCTTCTTATTCTTTCTTTTCATTTTTCCTATTTCTTTTCCTATTCTCCTCTTGTTGGAGGTAAATTACCTAATTATGTATTTTTGGATCTAAATGGGTTAATTATCCCATTTTAGAGGAAAACAAGCTAAGTATGTAATATTCATGAGCTAACCAAGGTTCTTATGCCATTTTGAGCTAATTATGGTATTTTGGAGCTAAATGGGCTAATCATGTCATTGTTCGGGAAATTAAAGCAAGGACAATATGAAAGAGGAGAAGAAAGAGGAGGAGGAGGAGAAGAAGATGAAATCAAGAAGAAGGAGGAGAAGGAGGAGAAGGAGGAGGAGGAGAAGGACTAGAAGGTCCTTGGCCTTCTCCTTCTCCTCCTCCTCCTCCTCCTCCTCCTTCTCTTCTTGTTCTTCTTCTTGTTCTTCTTCTTTCTTTTCATTTTTCCTATTTTTCTCCTCTTCTCCTCTTGTTGGAGCTAAATTACCTAATTATGTCTTTTTGGAGCTAAATGGGCTAATTATCCCATTTTAGAGGAAAACAAGCCAAGTATATAATATTCATGAGCTAACCAAGGTTCTTATGCCATTTTGAGCTTATTATGGTATTTTGGAGCTAAATGGGCTAATTATGTCATTGTTGGGGAAATAAAACCAAGGATAATAAGAAAGAGGAGAAGAAAGAGGAGGAGGAGGAGAAGAAGAAGAAATCAAGAAGGAGCAGAAGGAGGATAAGGAGGAGGAGGAGAAGCACTAGAAGGTCCTTGGCCTTCTCCTCCTCCTCCTCCTCCTTCTCCTCATTCTCCTTCTTCTCCTTCTTGTTCTTCTTCTTCTTTCTTTTCATTTTTCCAATTTCTTCTCCTCTTCTCCTCTTGTTGGAGCTAAATTACCTAACTATGTCTTTCTGGAGCTAAATGGGCTAATTATCCCATTTTAGAGGAAAACAAGCTAAGTATATAATATTCATGAGCTAACCAAGGTTCTTATGCCATTTTGAGCTTATTATGGCATTTTGGAGCTAAATGGGCTAATTATGTCATTGTTGGGGAAATTAAAGGAAGGATAATATGAAAGAGGAGAAGCAAGAGGAGGAGGAGGAGAAGAACAAGAAATCAAGAAGAAGGAGGAGAAGGAGAAGGAGGAGGAGGAGAAGGACTAGAAGGTCCTTGGCCTTTTCCTCCTCCTCCTCCTCCTCCTCCTCCTCCTTCTCCTCCTTCTCGTTCTTCTCTTCTTCTTCTTCTTCTTCTTCTGTCTTTTCATTTTTCCTATTTCTTCTCCTCTTCTTGGAGCTAAAGTACCTAATTACGTCTTTTTGGATCTAAATGGGCTAATTATCTCATTTTAGAGGAAAACAAGCTAAGTATAAAATATTCATGAGCTAACCAAGGATCATATGCCATTTTGAGGTTATTATGGCATTTTGGAGCTAAATGGGCTAATTATGTATTTTTTGGGAAATTAAAGCAAGGATAATATGAAAGAGGAGAAGAAAGAGGAGGAGGAGGAGGAGAAGAAATCAAGAAGAATGGGGAGAAGGAGGAGCAGGAGAAGGACTAGAAGGTCCTTGGCCTACTCCTCCTTCTCCTCCTCCTCCTCCTTCTCCTTCTTCTCTTCTTCTTCTTCTTCTTGCTTTTCATTTTTCCTATTTCTTCTGCTCTTCTCCTCTTCTCTTCTTCTTGGAGCTAAATTACCTAATGATGTCTTTTTGGAGCTAAATGGGCTAATTATCTCATTTTAGAGGAAAAACAAGCTAAGTATATAATATTCGTGAGCTAATCAAGGTTCTTATGCCATTTTGAGGTTATTATGCTATTTTGGAGATAAATGGGCTAATTATGTCTTTCTGGGGAAATTCAAGCGAGGATAATATGAAAGATAAGAAGAAAGAGGAGGAGGAGAAGAAGAAGAAATCAAGGAGGAGAAGGAGGAGGAGGAGAAGGACTAGAAGGTCCTTGGCCTTCTCCTCCTTCTCCTCCTCCTCCTCCTTCTCCTTCTTCTCTTCTTCTTCTTCTTCTTTATTTTCATTTTTCCTATTTCTTCTCCTCTTCTCCTGTTCTTGGAGCTAAATTACCTAATTATGTCTTTTTGGAGCTAAATGGTCTAATTATCTCATTTTAGGGGAAAACAAGCTAAGTATATAATATTCAAGAGCTAACCAAGGTACTTATGCCATTTTGAGGTTATTATGGCATTTTGGAGCTAAGTGGGCTAATTATTTATTTTTGGGGAAATTAAAAGCAAGGATAATATGAAAGAGGAGAATAGAAACTTACCGTAGTGGTCATCAAGGAGGAGAAACACCACGGTTGCTCGTGGCGGCTTCGTTTGGAGACGGTTGCCCTGGAGAAGGGTCGTGCGATGCCGCTCGGGAGTTATTCTGCAGAAAAGATATTTTGCAATGTCTCAGTTAGCATGATGACACTCAATTATTAATACTAGTTTATAATGAAACTCACTCTGCCAATCGAAGAGAAGACGGGCATCGGCGGAGGGACTTGACCGCTCTTCTTGCACACACCCTGAAGAGTGAGTCGTATTAGTTAGTAATGAAACGGACATTACACACATGATTTGGCTAATGTGAAAAAAAACATACCACAAAAAGCTCGTACAGGGCCCGTTGACGCGCCTCATTCCGGGCCCTCTCCTCCTCAATCAATCGTGTCGTGGTCTGGTCCCTCTCATGAAGAGCAGCCTGAAGAGCAGCCTGGCTTGCCAATCTCTCTTTCTCAAGAGTAGCCTAGTTTTCTGCTCTCTCTTTCTCGAGAGCAGCTTGAAACACCATTCCTCGTTACCACAGTAATGATCTATGGTGACACACATAATGAAATGGACGAAAGTGTTCTTTGTCGGTACAACTAACCTCGATGGCAAGTTCGACTGGCCGTGGACGACGCGTTATCTCAGGACAACTGCTCAACTGGCGCGCCTTGATCTTCGGAAGAGTGAGTGGACAACGTATTATCCCATCTCCAATGGCTATCGAGCCATGGGGCCTCCTGCCACCAGATATCATCACCAGCTCTGGATCCAAAGGTTCCTGGCTAGGGTTAAAGTCATCCCCTTTCGTAGCCTTCCCCGCGTCCCTGTATGCCATGAGCTTTTGGTGGGATGATATGTTGGTGAACTTATTAGGATCATCCAGGTCAGACTCAGAGAATGCCATCACCTTCTTGCACGAGGCAGTATGGGCCAAGCCATAAAGGTCGTACAAGTGTGGCATCTCCGTCTTATTGTGATGCGCCTAAAAGAGAGGAACAAAATATTAGCATCAAGAATGAATTGCATGAATCCTGAAGCAAATCACATACCCAGTTTCATCCAAACTGAAGTAAGTTGGTGCTGCCTTCATGATGTGGCACACCAACCATTTGGCTACGCCGATCCTTCGCATTCTCGTGGACGGCTCGCCAGCCGCCTGTGC
Organism: Hordeum vulgare subsp. vulgare; assembly: GCF_904849725.1. NCBI lineage: Eukaryota > Viridiplantae > Streptophyta > Magnoliopsida > Poales > Poaceae > Hordeum > Hordeum vulgare. The sequence continues at coordinate 343,536,978 of NC_058524.1, read as the reverse complement.
ACCACTCATCAACCAACGCCTCCCAACAATCCATCTTATCCGCACACCATCTCGGGGGCACCTATAAGTTATTAGAAAGAATTTTTAGCGCAACGCCTATGAATGAAATCAAGAAAACTACGTAGAAGGACATAAGAATAGGTAATTACCTTCATGTATTTCTCCTTCTTCAGAAACGTTCCGCGGCGATCCTTCTTACGCGTGGCGTAGTAATCTCGAATAGCCTGTGGCCGAGCCTCGTGGCGCAAGTTCTGTAACCGCGTACACTCGGCATCGAGAACCCTGGCCTCCTCCTCCTCATATCCATCCTCACACCTATAGAAGGTCTGCAATCAAACGTGAAAACACCGATTAGTACAATAATTAGATATATTATTAATTTTAGATTCTCTAAAAGGATAATTTACCCAAAAGCTCTTGATCACCATCTCGGCCCTTGTGTGGCACAAGACACCATCTATAATCTCCTCCGGCGGGGCCTGCGCAGCCTGGTAGTGCTCCCAGGAAAATCCTAGTGTAGGAACCTGACCCTCACTACGCAACGTGACAAACCCCGGGAAATTTGTCCGGCAAAGCACACCAAGGAAGGTGTTCGGCCTGCGGACTCCAAGAGGGTGTACCCATCCCCTACAGTATGATGAGGTCAACGCATTAGATATTTGCACAAACTTGAAGGCAAAATCTAAAAAAAGAGTAAATGTACTTACCTATCTCCTTGAGGTTTAATCACCGGCCTCTGCTCGCGGGTAGCCTGCGCGACCGGGAGACATGTACTACCACGCTTGTACACGGTGGCCCCGTCCACCTGCACATCGCCCTCACTATCCGTAAGCTCATCCCCGCCATCCCCGCCCCCTGAGCCACCCGGACCCTCGGTCCAATCCGGCAACTCGGTACGATTCGGCCAGGTCTCCCATCCGGGCCTCTCCACGTCGGGTGAAGCCTCCGGAACCGTAGTCTCCTTCGGCTGCTCCTGGGCCGAATGCACCTCGACCCGAGGCTGCTCCTAGAACGGAGTCTCATGGGATGAATGCCCGTCAACAACAGGCTCCTGGAACGGAGTCCCCGTAGACTCCTCCGCAAACGGGTCGACCATACTAGTCCTATGCTCGGGTGAATGAGCCGATGGTGGTGGCGAGGACGGCTCAACAGTCGTCCTGGATCTTGCGCGGCCACCACCTCTCCCTGTACCCTTCCCCTTCTTCCCTACCCGACCAGCACCTCTCCCAGTGGGCAATGCCGCTGAGGAAGAAGAACCCACGGGTGGTGTCGACAGAGTGTCTGCCAAGGCTCTACAGAGAGATAGGGGTGGAAGGGAAGTACCACCCCTCGTGCGGGGCGCCTGGGAAGAACCCGTTGAGCGATCTGGACCAGCGCCCACCATCTTTCCACACCTGGTGACCTGCCATGATAAAGATTAAAAGAAATTAGTACAACATAAAAACATTGAATAACTGACATGAATAATAATGTGTACAGGAATAATAAAGATTAAAATATATATAATTTAAGTTGTGAATCTTACAAACTAATAATCATCATCAATAAATGCATCATGATCATCACTATCACGCATGTCTTCATGAATGACGTGCTCGTCGGGTTCAACGGCGTGAAGTTGTGAAAGGCCTTCCTTTAATCGTTGAAGCATTAGTAACCTCTACGAGTTCCAGGTCTTCTGGTTCCGGCTTAGGGCTGGAGTCGGATTCATTGTCGCTGTCTACTTCCATGTTCTTGGGTGAAGCACGGCGGTTCTTGAAACGTTTCTTGGAAAGATGTGTTTCTTGGAAGAATTCTCCATCATATGTGTCTGGGTTAATGTGAGGTTCATAATCCTATTCATTTGGCACAGGTGGTCTGACATGTGGCGGCACTTCATAAACAACATACCAACCTTCCAGATTCTTATCCGTTTGGCATGCCCATGGTAGATAGAAAACTTGGGTCGCCTGTTGAGCCGTAATATAGACATTGGGAACATCTAAATGGGTGTTTGGATTGATTTCGACTAGTCCTATATGTTCATGAGTCCTTCTAGTCTTTTTCGGCTGGAACCAATAACATTTGAAGACTACGAATTTCGGTGGGTTTTCACCATAGAATTGAAGTTCATAAATTGCTTCAACTCTTCCATAATACTCGATAACACCTTCGCCGATAGCAGAGACACCACAATTTGTAGATTTCCGGTCGGGCATAGATAGCTCTTTGCCAAAGGTACGAAAGAGATACCCGTTGATGTTGTATTTCTCAAAAGAACGGACCTTACAGTCAGAACCATTAGCGACTTGTCTCAATTTGGCGTCCATAGACTCTGAATTAGCCTACAAGTTTAATATGAAACGGTTGTTGCATTAGCCGCAATTTAGACCAAGAATGAAATGGTCTATTATTGATAACTACCATTTCTTTGAACCAAGAGATGAAACCGGGATAGCCGCCTCCTGTCTTTGATAGAAGCTCATACTCTTCGACGGAATCATTTTCGCTCACCGCTCCATCCGAGAATTTGACGATGTAACGGCTGTTTGAAATATCCGGGAATAAGAGAAGTTCAAATGAATTAGAAGTTACGGGAGAATGTGTCAAGAACTCACTCGATGTACGACCACACTTCTGTTAGGTTGTTGAAGATATAGAACGAAATGTTCCGCCATTCTTCGACATCCAACGTTATTGGTTTCGAAGCACCGGCTGATGCGAGCTTCCCTTTGAATAGGCTGAGGTTGGACCCACCTTTTTTAGGGTCTGCATCATTGTGCCGAGGCTTCGGATTATGCAAATGATGATTTTTGGCTTCGTAGTGTGCTGTCACAAAGTTTGCCACCTCCTCAGTAATGAATGCCTCAGCCATCGATGCTTCAATTCTACGCCTATTTTTACATTTAGCTCGAAGGGTCTTCTGCATCCTCTCAGTTGCATAGCACCAACGATCTTGCACGGGCCCACCCAATCTTGCCTTGGTCGGTAGATGTAAAATCAAATGCTACATTGGATTAAAGAAGCCCGGTGGAAAGATCTTCTCTAACTTGCACAACAACTCCGGTGCAAACTCCTCCATGTCTTCTACAACGCCAGGCGACAATTCTTTCGCACAAAGAACACGGAAGAAATAGCTCAGCTCCGCCAGTACTAGCCATTGATCCTCAGGAATAAAGCCACGTAACATCACCGGCATTACCCGCTCTAGCCATATGTGCCAATCATGACTCTTGAGACCAAAGATTTTTAATTTTTCAAGACTCGCTCCCCTCTTTAGATTCGCTGCATACCCATCGGGGAACATCAAGTGCATTTTGACCCACAAGATAATTTCCCTCCTAGCTGGCCTTCCTAGATTGAACCAGGCCTTTGGTTTCGACCACTTCTGCTTTCCTTTGCCTTCTCGCATGTTTTATAACGGTCTATGACATAGTGTCTCTTGATCGACTCTAGCCTTAATATTATCCTTTGTCTTCCCATCTATGTCGAACAATGTACCAAAAATAGCCTCTCCGATATTCTTATTAGTGTGCATCATGTCGATATTGTGTGGAAGAAGGAGGTCTTTGAAGTAAGGCAGATCCCAGAAGCATGGCTTGTGAGTCCAGGCGTGTTTTGAATTATACCCCTTGAAATACCCTGGACGCTCTGGATCAGGCTCGAGGACGTTTAATTGATCCAGGATTTGTTGGCCTCTGAACGCAGGTGGTGCCAAGTTTTAGACAACTTTACCTTTCGTAAAGTTCTTCTTGTCTTTTCTGAACTGATGGTCAGGATCCAGGAACTGTCTATGCAAGTCAAAGCAAGAATACTTCCGACCCTCCTGCAACCAATGAAACTAAAGAGCTGCCTTGCATTGAGGGCACGGGAACCTTCCATGCACACACCATCCAGAGAATAGCGCATACGCTGGCAAGTCATGCATAGAGTACATGTACCACACATGCATTTTGAAGTTTTCTTTTCTAGTGGCATCGTATGTCTTGACTCCATTATCACAAGCTTCTTCCAGTTCATCCTTAAGCGGTTGCATGTACACATTCATATTCTTCCCCAGATAATTGGGCCCTGGAATTATCAACGTCAGAAATATGTTCTTTCTTTGCATAATCTGCCCGGGGGGTAGATTGAGTGGAATGACAAACACAGGCCAACAACTGTATTGGGTTGCCGTCATGCCGAAGGGATTAAAACTATCCGTGGCGGCGCATACTCGAGGATTCCTTGTATCTGCCGTTTTATCCTGATGCAATCCATCGAAATGTTTCCACGCTTCCCCATCCGATGTGTGTACCATCATCTTATTCCCATCCGCATCTAGTTCGGTTCTTTTGCCCAATTTGTGCCATGTCATCTGTCTGCCTGTCTCTTCGACCACGAAAATATGTTGAAGTCTTGGTACGATTGGCATATACTGAAGAACACTAACTGCGATTTTGGTCTGCCTCTTCTCACCCATACCGTTGTCTACCACAAGATACCTGCAAGACTCGCAATTGGGACAATAGTCCAAGTGTGCATACTCCTTCCTAAATAAGACACATCCTTTCTCACATGCATCTATCTTCTCATAGGGCATCTTAAGTACACGAAGTATTTTGTCCGACTGGTACAGGTTTGCAGGCATGACATGGCCTTTGGGTAGGAAACATCCAAATAGTGTCATCATCGCGTCGTAGCATTCTCTTCCCAAGTTGAACTGAGCCTTCACAACCATTAGTTGTGCAATTGCATCCAGCTGACAGAGCTCAGTGTGCTCATGGAGAGGACGTTTTGAAGACTCCAACATTTCATAAAAGGCCTTTGCAGATTCCTCCATCTCATCTTCCGAATCCCGAGCATCATCAAAGTCTTGCACCATGTCTTCGATCCCGGTACCATGCTCGTCCGTGCGATGACGGACCACCTCAGCTCTTGTGCGTTGTATAGACTCACCATGAAATGTCCACACCGTATAATTAGGCTTAAAACCCCTCCTCTGCAGGTGTTTAATCATTACAGCCTCTGTTGTCTTTTTATAGTTGTCGCATCCATGACAGGGGCAATAGTTTCTTTCCTGGCCATTTGCGAATGCGGCTTTCACAAATTCCTTTGTTTTTACAAACCATTCTTTCGTCATCTTTGTTGACTAGGGTGACCGGTATACATCTTTTTTGACAGAAGAAATATATTTATATATAATTTAGCATTTATATTCATCGGTTAATCAGGTTCGCCATTTTTATTACGTCCAGGCAACCTACACGCTAATAGGTAAAGATAGGTCCTAATCCCACCCGAGTATGTGTAGATTGGATTCGTTTTCCCATGCTCTGCTCCGGATCCAACGCAAAATTTCGGCAGTACCTCCCCATTGTTCTCCTGATACACGTCTCCGCAATAAACAGAGAGGATGTGCATCCGGAGAACAACAGGGAGACAGTGACGAAATTATGCATCGGATCCAGAGCACAACATAGGGGAAAAAGAACCCAATCTACACATACTCGGGCTGTCCATGGATAATGTTGGACAATTCGAAAGGATGGCGGTTATAAACATGCAAAGACATGCATATTTATAAATGTCGCCCTTTCAAACGGGAGACGCACACTGGTCACGCATACTGATAAATTAATTGAATTACCTAAATCTAGAAAGTTTCATCCGAAAACCGAGCCACAGTAAATGAAGGGGCGAGGAGGAGATGAAATTTGTACTGACCCAAGAATGCAGGGGCGGAGCTCGTACAACGCACGGGCAGGTCTTCGCACACCAGACCTCACAGCGAAGAGACAACTATCACATGTAAATCCACCTGGTCAACACAAATATTCTAATTATGTCATTTTATAGCTAAATGGGATAATTATCTCATTGTTGGGGAAAATAAGGTAAGGATAATAATAAAGAGGAGAAGAAAGAGGAGAAGAAAGAGGAGGAGGGGAAGAAGAAGAAGAAATCAAGAAGAAGGAGAAGGAGGAGGAGGAGAAGAAGGAGGAGAAGAAGGAGAAGGTATTCTTCTTCTTCTTCTTCTTCTCATCCTCCTCCTCCTCCTCTCCTCTTCTCCTCCTCCTACTCCTCTCCTTTTCTCGTCCTCTTCTCCTCTTCTTCTTTCACGGGAAATTTTGGCATGACATGTCCCAATTCCAAATATCACGTGTCCAAATCACATGTCCACATATGACATCTCCACTTCAAATTCTCATATAATAGGAAGAACAATATAGAACTTGAAGCAAAATGCAAGAGTCTTTTTTCTTCGCAATAATTGGAACTAGTGTTAATCAATTCTTTTTTTTCTTTAAATAGCCTATATGAAACTTGAAGAAAAATTTGCAACCTAATAAAAAATAACCTAAGAACCTAATAAGAATTAACCTAAGTAAATTAACCTAAACAACTTAAAGTAAGAACCTAATAGCAACAAGAACCTAATAACAATAACCTAACTAAATTAACCTAAGTAACTTAACTTAACTAAATTACCCTTAGCAAAGAGGCAAAGAGAGGAAAGGAGGGCCGGAGGACTTACAAGGGGCTAGGGGAGACGTCAGCGACGAGGTGGAGCTCGGGGGAAATGTCGGTGACAAGGTGGACCAGGGGCACGGAGAGGAGGGGGCGGCGGTAGAGCAGAGGCACGATGGTGGAGGAGGGGCGAGCTCCGGCGGCGGGTCGCGGGGAGGAGGGAGGAGGGAGGACGAGCTCCAGCGGTGGTGCAGGGAGAGAGTCGGGGGCGGTGGTGGAGCAGGGGAACGGAGAGGAGGGGGCGGTGGTGGAGCAGGGGCACGATGGTGGAGGAGGTGGTCGCAGGGAGGAGGAGGGGGGAGCTACGGCGGCGGGTCGCGAGGAGGAGGGAGGAGGGAGGACGAGCTCCGGCGGCGGTGCAAGGAGAGAGTCAGGGGCTGTGGTGAGCCGTTACGAGGGGAGAGAGGGGGTGGAGTGGGGGTTGACGACGTTAGGTCTAGTGGGCGCTTTGCCGTCTGCCCCCGACGGCAAAGGGGTAACAGGCTGATGGCAAAGAGGTGGACCGTTATGGGTTAGAGGGCGGTGTGGGTTGGGTTCTTTGCTGTCTGCCTGCATGTGCTTTGCCGTCAGCTGGCAGACGGCAAAGAGGCAGCAGATGGCAAAGACACTCTTTGCCATCATCCTGCTGTTTGCCGTCAGGTTTTGGGTAGCTGATGGCGAAGAGTGTCTTTGCCATCAGGCAGCACACGACAAAGAAGCAGCAGATGGCAAATTCTCTGATTCCAATAGTGAAGATAGAAAGGGCTACTCTGCGAAAAAGTTATACATGCATGTTCATCAGCCAATTATTCCCAACCCCCTTCTCAATTGGATTTGGAGGAGCTGTTGTACCATGAAAATAAAGATGTGTGCCTGGATGCTCATTATGGACAGGCTAAACCCCCAGGACATGCTTGAGAGGCACCACTGGAATGCTTCAGAATCCAATTTGTGTGTTCTATGTCATGCAGGGATCAAAGAGGACAGGGATCACCTCTTCTTTACCTGCATGTTCAGCACTAGGATTTGGAACTGTCTTGAAATTTCATGGCAGGGAAATTCCATGTGGGACAATACCCTCAGAGCAAAAAGGAACTTCCATCACCTCTTCTTATCTGAAGTGGTTTTTTCTGCATGTTGGAAGCTTTGGATCACCCGAAATGCAAACGCCTTTAACAATGAGCATCCAAGCTTTAACAGATGGAAATCCAATTTTATTCATGACATTTCCCTTTTAGCTAGTAGAATTAAGGCTATATTTAAGGATGATCTCTTAAAGTGGATCTCCTTTTTACCTCCTTGAGGTTTGTATCCTCCCCCCGCCTCTTCTAAATTCCTGCCCTAGCTTGTACGTAATTTTTATATGATATGGAATAAAAGAAAAGGCTGTGGGGTGCATCCCCTACAGTAGTCGGTCAGAAAAGCATGAGCCTAGAAAACCACTTTCACCTCTTGGAACATCTCATATGCTCCATCCTGCTCAGAATGTCTTTGGAGCCGCGGTTCTAGGCCGTAAAGCATGGCACACTGAACTAGAGACTGGTCATTAGAACGTGCCTATCATATGTTCACAATATCCACAGACGACACACGAGGGGGTGGTTCTCTGAGCGGTGCATCAAGGACATAAGCCTTCTGTGTAGCAGTGAGGATAATCCTTAGATTGCATTCCCACTCCACATAGTGTTGTCATCATGTTTCATAGTAGAGTTCTCTAGGAACGCATTAAAATTCAAGTGAGCTAGAACGCGAGCCATTGATGTACACATAATTTGCAAGGACAATTTAGACTATGTTCTTGATAATTGGTTCAGTCAATCAAATTACTAGTGAACTCCCACTTAAACCTACATCCCTCAAGTTATCTAAGTATTACATAATCCAAATTCACCAACCCAAGTCTGATCATCACGTGAGATGGTGTACTTTCAATGGTGAACATCTCCATGTTGATAATATCTACTATATCACTCATGTTCGATCTTTCGATCCTTTGTGTTCCAAGGCCATGTCTGTACATATTAGGCGCGTCAAGTTTAAGCCAAATATTTTGCATGTGTAAAACTAGCTTACACCCGCTGTATGCAAACGAAAAGTCATCTCCGGATCATCACGAGGTGCTTCAAAACAATGAATTTTCGCAATGGTGCATACTTAGGGAGAACACATTTTATCTTGAAATTAAGTGAAGGGATCATCTTATAATGATGTCTTCATGCTAAGAAATGGAAGACGCCTAAAAATATAAAAATCACATCCAAATCAATATGTTTCATGATATGGTCATCATCATCTTTTGCTTTTGATCTCCACCTCCAAAGAATCGGCATGATCTCCATTGTCACCGGCATGACACCATTATCTCCACCATCGTGTTTTCATGTGGTTGTGTAGGATCGGAAGTATGTCTAGAGGGGGTGATTAGATTACTTGACAAGATATTTTTTTTTTCCTTTTCCAAATTCTAATTGAGAGGCAGCTTTGGAAGTTATAGAAAGTCAAGTACACCGTACACATGCAGTTCTAAGAGCATAGCAACGGAAAGAAAAACATCCAGGTGTAAAGTAAAGGAGTAAGGTAGGTAGATCAAACGCATGAGGTTGACATGGCCATTTTTGGCATGGTTCCGATAGTTGGCGCTATTGTACGTCCATGCTAGTTGAGACATCAACCCACAGAGGGTAACGATTGCAAGAGTCCATGGAGGGCTCCACCCACAAGGAGTCGACGAAGAAGCGGCCTTGCCTATTCCACCATGGCTTTGGTCCACGAAGGACTAGCCTTACTCAAGATAGATCTTCACAAAGTAGTCAATCTCCTTGCCCTTACAAACCTCTTGGTTCAATTCCACAACACGAAGTAGGAGGCTCCCAAGCGACACCTAACCAATCTAGGAGGCACCACCCTCCAAATGGTAATAGATGTGGTAGATCAATGAACTCCGTGCTCTTGTGCTTCTAAAGATAGTCTCCTCAACACAAAATCACTCTCTCATAGAATATGCATGGGCAGGGGAGATTGAATGGGTGGAAAGCAGTTTGGGGAGGCGAGATATGAAGTTTCAAATGGATGGATTGGAATATCTTGGTCTGAACACATGAGTAGGTGGTTCTCTATTAGAAAATGAATCTCGCAATGAAGTGTGTGTTCCGAGTTCTTCTCCCATGAGTGAGAGGTGGGTGAAAGGGTATATATAGGCAGCACACAAAATCCAACTGTTACACCTAAATGGCAAACTCGGTGACACCAAAGTTACAAACTCGGTGGTACCGATTAGCACAAAAGGCAAAACTTTTGAATCTCGATGGGACCGATATACACAACTTAGTGGCACCGAAAAGGTGGCTAACGGTCAGATAGCCAAACTCGGTGGCACCGATACACGAACTCAGAAATTCTCATTTTGTGTACCGAGGCAACAGAATGTAGGTCACACTGAACTCGGTACCACCGATATGGATTTGGTTGCACTGATTTGGTGGGATTGGCTAGGGTTTCTGTCTCAGGTCAAACTCAGTGTTTCAGAAATGTGGAAGTTGGTGACACCGAATTTTAGTATGTGGAATTTGGCAGAATGGTTATGTGGGAAAATGACTGAGTATTTTGGTGGCTAACTTTGCACACTTTGAGCAATTAGTTCATTTTACTACCTCACCCCTTTTAATAGTATTGGGTTTCCTATGGACTCAAAAGTGATTTCTAAGAAATATAAAATGAAGAGTCTTCTAGCTTGAAGCTTGAGCCAATCTTATTCCTTTCTTGCATCAAGGGGAATCTCCACACAAGCCTTTAGCCATAGCATCTTTTGAACTTTTCTGAAATATACTTGGAAAACATATTTGTCCAATGATGCATATGTTGTGCTCAATTATCAAAAACATCCTAGGGAGAAATTGTGCTTTCAATATCCCCCCTTTTGGTAATTGATGACAACATAAAGATCAAAGCTTCGACAAAATATATAATCAATGATAACTATAGACTCTTTGAGATGTCTGTGAAAAGCAAGAGCTCCCCCTAAATTTGTGCATTATTTAAAGTTTGCATTTGAATGCAAATGCACAATCAATTAGGATCACGGGTCACTCTTCCATGTCACATGCAAATTGGTGGTGCACATACAAAATAAGAATTAACTACAATGCACATGACACCAACAAGATAGGTGAATGATCATCACATAGATAGCTAAAAGGATAATAACATAGCATCAACCTTGCAAAGCGTATGATCAAACACAGATAATGGGAATAAAGTCATCCAAAAGACCAAAGTTTTAAAACCAAATGAGAGCAAATAAAGTCAAAAGCTCTCTCTCAAAGTCTATGATCTATACATTTATCCCCTTTGGCAACAAGTTACAAAAAAGTTCAAAAGTATATAGCTACTCGTCTCTCTGGGCAGCTGATGATGGAATAGATAGAAGAGCGTCCATAAAGGCATATGCTGATTGTCCTGGAGCTGGAGGAGTGGACACTGGAGGTGCTTGAGCTGGAGCTGGTGCTGAAGGTGCCGAAGCTTCATGTGAAGATGTCTTTCTTGTCTCCTGAGCAGTAACAGGAGCTGATCTAGGCTTAGTGCTGAACCGTGTGGTAGTGAGAGGAGGTGACTCTTCTTCATCATCATCTTCATCACCATCATCATCTGATCTCGATATCTCCTCTGAGTCAACTTCATGTTGAAGTTGTTTGACTATACTGGTCAGCTCTCTAACCTTCACATCCATGTCATGAAACTTAGTTTCCATGACTCTCTCAAGGCTTTTCTGACTTTGCAGTATCTCTTGGATGTTCTTATACATGCCTTGAACAAAGTTAACTAGAAGTGCCATTTCCTCAGCTTGAGTTCTGAGCTGTGGAACTGGTGGTGGCCTATATCTAGCAGCGTCAGCTTCTGCTGCCATTGCTTCCATTCTTACTGCAGCTGAGATGGGATCATTTTCATCCATCACCACAAAATTGTGTTCAAACTCTGGATGAAGGGGTAGATGTGGATGATTGAAGAGATATACATGCTTGCCTAGCTTGGCATTGATAAGAATCTGAATGTAAGGGGCATATCCACAAGATCTTTCGGATAATCTCTACTAACAAGTCCATCACTATGAATCTAGTATGAGAGTCCAAATGGTGTAGCAGATTGATGGAGTGTCCTCGAATCATCCTATGATCACCTGATTTCGGCATCAAGGTATGTCTGAGAAGGGTGTTAGTGGTGGGTATCCCTGCTTGCAAGAAGTATACTAAGCCCATATGGTGACTAGCCAAATAGTCGTGAGGAATTGGCTTGTACATATTTGCCATGGTGTTGTGGCTTGTCTTTGCTTCAGAATACACATCTACATCACTTTCTTTCTGCTTGGGGGCACCAATGATTGTAGTCTAGTCATCAATCATAGACTAATATTTATTACCATCACTCATCCAGGCCAAAGAACCATCTCCATAAAAATAAACAATTGGGTAGAATTGCATGATCAGCTCATCATTCGATGGGGTCATCTCTTATCCAAAAAAGTCTTCAATGTCCACTAGCCTGAAAGAAATTTTCATTCTCCTTGATATATTCCGAGTCAAGATATCTCATATCACTTACAGCTGGACTCTTGTCAAACAAGACAGTCTCATAAAAATCTTGTTGTTCCTTGGTGCGAAACCTTGGATCAACAGCAGTTCTTCTTCTGACAGCATATGCGTCAACAACTCTCCATTTCCTCAAACATGCATATTTCCTCTTCGTCATATCCTCTGCGACTGGCTGAGTAGCATTATGTATTGGCAGGGTTGGTCGGAGCTTTCGTAGAATAGGTGCTTTCTCATCTTCTTCCTCCTCTGCAGCAGGGGCACTGGAAGCAGGGCCTTTCTCCTTGGCAGCTGCAGGAATATCCTTTGTATTCTTTCTACGAGCTACAACCTTCTTTGCCTTGGATGGAGGCTTAGGAGCAGATTTCATGGCATCAGCCATGAGGTTCTTCTTCTTGGGAGGAGCTGGGATCTCATCTTCACCATCACCTTCTTCACGGTCCTCAGACATGGAAGTCTGTCTCCCAACAACATGAACCAGCCGCTTCCTGGGTCTCTCCACACCAGCCTTCTTAGGAAGCTTGTGAGTGGAAAGTGTTGTGCTCTGCCTTGCAGATTCATGTTCTCTAAGATCAACAGGGTTCGCGTATTGTTTCCTGACTAACTTCCTTGGGGCCTTAGGAGGAGCTGATGTTTCCTCCTACCCAAATTGTGAATCTTCTTCATCTGAGTTCAATTTCTTCCTCTGCCTGATGGCTGCCTTGGTCAAGCCATGGGAGCTGTAGGATCCAGGGTCAGAGTCAGTCTTCGCTGGACTAGTGCTTGAGTCCATCTCAACACTTGGCTCTCTGAAATCATTCTAGCTATCTTCTAATCCAGACATTTGGGCAGACAAGCAGAAACTCAACAGCAAACAGCAAATCATGTGGAGTAGATACAGGAAAGACAGAATGGTTGAGCATCAAAAAATTCATATGTTTTTGAAAATTTGAACAAAGAAACCCTTAGTTTTAGCTTTTTGCACATCACATTTTGGTAGCACCGAGTTTGAAATTTTTGGAGTCATCAAGACAAATGAACTCCTTTACAGAAACTTGGTCATCACTTCGGTGTGACCGAAAGTGACAACTCGGTCTCACCGAGTCCATTCTCTGTAACCGTACATTCCAATCGATGGAACCGAGTTTTGAAACTCGGTGGAACTGAGATGGGCGGAAGGCCAACCCTAGAAAATTTCTCGTTCGTTAATCTACAGGAGATTCTTGTGGAAGGAGAGGTTTGCACACTGTGGCTTGTAGATAAAATTTCTAATGTGCATGACATAGATCAAGGGAGCGCAAGAGAAAGGTGGATTCATACACTAACTTGGCAACAGTCCGACTATGATGGCGACGGTGGTGAAGAATCCGTTGACGGCGGTGATTCCCAATGGAGAAAGCGCTCGGGTAGTCAAAGGAGACAACCAGGGGTCCAGGGGGCAACTTAGGGCTTGAGGAGAAACGGTTTTGACGATCTGAATTAAAAGATCAGGTCTGCTGGATTATATACCCTTTCACAATCGGTGTCACCGAGATTACAAAATCGATGTCACCGAGTATCTCTACTGTGAGTTGACAGGAAAAGTCGGTGTAACCGAGTTGGTGATTTCGGTGGTACCGAGATTGAAAACCATATTAGCTTTATAAATTTGGTGGAACCGATTTTGTGAAGTTGGTCTCACCAAGATTTTCAATGAGGTTTTGGAAGGCAGCCTTGACGATACGGAACTCCGAGTGCACATTCACACAGAGGGATCGACAAGTGCTTGTTCAAGTTTTGTGATGAAGCATGAATAGAACTTGAGATGAGATAGCATAGATAGCTATAGAAGGTCCTAGGCATTCTTGTCTATCCTATTGGCACAAGATAAATCAAGAGCCAAATAACAACAATTGGATGTCCTCGAATGAGAAAATACATGCAGACCAACATGCTCACACAATAAGAATGATAGATAAAACTTGGTGAACATGCACAAACATCCTAGCAGCTATCAAGCACTTGGGCAATGACAAAGTCATCTATATATGAGTATATTGACTTAGGAGCCAAGTAAGAATACTTGATCATAGGTCATACTCATCGTTAAGCACAAGTGGGAATACCACTTTTACATAAGCATTAATGTGTTCATATCCTTAGGAGATGCTTATACTCAAGATTTAGAGTAAATCTCCCCCTTTATATGGCATCCCCCCTAAGAGGGATCAACTAACCTTGGGTTTTGTCGTAGCAGACTTCAAGTAGGTGAAGTAGTGGTGGATGCTCAACGTTGATGAAGACCATATTGAGTTGGGAGAAATCCTTGTTGTTACTTACTCTTCTCACCTACGTGGGTTAGTCCCAAAGCAAAAGGACATATGCAAGAATATCTATGGAGATGGAGTGCAACACACATGGGATGATGTCCAAAGATGCATCAATTACCTTGTTCCTTGCTTACCTTTGAGGGCATGTGTGACTCCTTGAGCTAATGCATATGGTTGAGGTTGATTGCATATAGTTCTTGCCAAAATTAATAAGAGTGAATTTCATTTGCGGAGTCACCCCTCAAGAACTTTCTAGTTCTTCCTCTTGGGGATCCACATCAAATTGATAGGGATCCTTAGAGTTGTGGTAGCACTAGTTGAGGTAGAGATAGTAGTGTCCTTGGGAATCGATTTTACCTTGGCTTGGGGTTCTTCTTCAAATAGGTCGATGTTATCTTGAAGCTTTCTCTTGCCCTTGTGTTCTTGTGTTAGAAGGCCATATTGTGAGCTTGTTCCTTCGGGAGGAGTAAGATCATACTTCTCCTCTTGGGGACCAAACTTAGGAATGGGGTATGGACCTTCTTCCCATCATCTCTGTTGACATTGAAGTATCCAAAACCTTGCTTCTTTCGATGTCCTCCTTGCTTCCGCACAATTTCCTCAAAATGCTTACTTCCGGCAAGACTCTTGAAGACACCTCTCTCTATAATCCCTTCCAATAAATCATTTTCTTGCTCAAGTGTAACTTGGCTAAGAGAATCATTAGTGGAATCAAGAGAGCTACTAGCAACAACATTGTTTATTTTATCTTTAACATGGTTCTTCCTAGATGAAGAAACTTTCTTGCCTTTGTTACTAGTGTTCCTAGGTTTAACTTGTGGAACAAAATTAGAGAAGAGTAATCGTTTGGATATATAAGAAGAACTCTTCTTTCGAAGATCATCATTGATCGCTTTTAGGAACTTATGCTCTCTCTCCAAATTGAGCTTCTCGAAGCGTCCCTTCTCATGGGTTCTTGCAAGATCTCTATGTTCTTCTAGAGTAGTCTCATGATCTAACTTAGGATTTTTTAATTCTTGAGTTAGTCGTTCAATTTCTTTCTTATCATCATCACTCGATTTGTCTTGACTAGCATGATAATTAGAAAGTACATTTTCATTGCAATCACTAGTTTTCTCAAAGAGCAAGTCATCTTCTCCTAACAAGTCATCCTCATCACTATTAAAATCAAGATACTCGGGGTGTGATACCTTGGGGACTTTAGCCATGAAGCATTTTACGAACCCCTCATTTGGTGAATCAAATAGGTCGTAGGAGTTGGAGGAAAAAAGTGTAATGCAGGTAACACCTTCATCTTGACTATCGTCTGAGTTGGGGTGATAACTTCTCTTGGAGTGGTGGTCAGACTCGGAGCCAGAAACCCATTCACCAACATGTGCTTTATGTCTTCTTCTTGAGATGAATGTGGTGTATTTGTCCTTCTTCTTCGATTCCTTGCCTCTCCGTGAGTGTGTTTGTTCATACTGATCTTCTCCACTCCTTCTCTCTCTGCGAGGTGACTCATCTCTTGAGCTTCATCTTTGAGGTGACTCTTCTCTTTGTTTGTAGGGAGCCGAGCACTCAGTGGTGTAGTGTCCAGGCTTCCCACAATTGTAGCAGTTTTGGTCACGACTGAACGAACGCTTTGCATCATGTCTTGAACTTTATCTTCTCTCTTTTCCTTTACTCTTGTGAAACTTATTGAATTTTCTGACCATGAGGCTTATCTCTTCATCAGTGACAAGATGGTCCTTTGAAGTAGTAGGAGCATCACATGAAGCTTTGTAAGGACCGCTTGACTTGTTGTGCAGGTCATCTTTGTCCTTGAGTGACATCTCATGAGCAACAATCCTACCAATGACTTCAGTTGGCTTGAGATCTTTCTAGTTTGGCATCATTTGGATCAATATGCACATTGTGTCATACTTTCCAGCAAGAGCTCTGAGTATCTTCTTGATGATGATTTATTTGGTCATATCTTCGCTTCCTAACCCGACTATCTCATTGGTGATGAGAGCTAGCGTAGAGTACATTTCAGCGACACCTTCACTATCCTTCATCTTGAGCTTGTCAAGATGACTTTGAAGCACATCCAACTTAGATTATCGGACACAATCAGTAACTTCGTGCATATCAACCAAAGTATCCCAAATTTCTGTTGCATTCTCAAGGCGTCTGAATTTTATGAGTTCTTCGAGGCATAGACAGTTGAAGATGATGTCGCTGGCTTGAGCATTGAGTTGCAACATCTTAAGTTCATCAGTTCTCCCATCACGATCAGGTTAGTACCCTTCTCCAAAGAAGTTAACTTGCAAACCAACATGAATAACAAGCCAAACATGAGGATTAAAACCAAGAATATGCATTTTAATCTTATACTTCCTACTAGCAAAATTAGTGCCATCGAAATATCGACCTCTACGATGATAATTTCCCTCACTAGACGTCATACTCTCCTAGGTTGTGAAACCAATGCAATGGAGACCAAAGCTTTGATACCACTTGTAGGATCCAAATTATGACTAAAGGGGGGTGATTAGACTACTTGACAAGATTTTTTTTGCCTTTTCTTAGTTTTTGTTAAGAGGCAGCTTTGGAAGTTCTAGCAAGTCAAGTACACCCTGCACATGTTGTTCTAAGAGTATAACAACGGAAAGTAAAACATGCAAGTGTAAAGTAAAGAAGTACGGTAGGTACATCAAACGCATGAGGTTGACACGACAATTTTTGGCATGTTTCCGATAGGTCGCGCTATCGTACGTCCATGATAGTGGAGACTTTAACCCACGAAGGGTAACGGCTGAGAGAGTCCATGGAGGGCTAAACCCACAAGGGGTCCACGAAGAAGCGGCCTTGTTTATTCCACCACGGCTTCCACCCACGAAGGACTAGCCTTAGTCATGGTAGATCTTCATGAAGTAGGCGATCTCCTTGCCCTTACAGACATCTTGGTTCAACTCCACAACATGAAGTAATAGGCTCCCAAGCGACACCTAACCAATCTAGGAGGCACCAACCTCCAAAAGGTAATAGATGTGGTAGATCAATGAACTCCTTGCTCTTGTTCTTCTAAAGCTAGTCCCCTCAACACAAAATCACTCTCTCACAGAATATGCATGGGTAGGTAAGATTGATTTGGTGGAACGCTGTTTGGGGAGGCCAGAGATCAAATTTCAAAGGTTGGATTGGAATATCTTGGTATCAACACATGAGTAAGTGGTTCTCTCTCAGAAAATGAATCTGGCAATGAAGTGTGTATTCTGAGAGGTAGGTGAAGGGGTATATACAGGGAGCACACAAAATCCAACCATTACACCTAAAGTGGCCAAGTCGGTGACACAGAAGTTACAAACTCGGTGGTATCGATTAGCAGAAAAGGCAGAACTTCTGAATCTCGGTGGGACCGATATACACAACTCGATAGGATCGAGAAGGTGGCTAATGGTCAGATGGCCAAACTCGACGGCACCGATACTCAAACTCGTAAATTCCGATTTTGTGTACCGAGCAACGGAATGTTGGTCACACTAAAGTCGGTAGCACCGATATGGATTCGGTTGCACAGATTCGGTGGGAATGGCTACGGTTTCTTTCTAAGGTCAAACTTGGTGGGTCCGAAATGTGGAAGTTGGTCACACCTATTTTGAGTATGTGGAATTTGACAGAATCGTTATGTGAGAAAATGACTGAGTGTTTTAGTGGCTAACTTTGAGCACTTTGAGCAATCAGATCATTTTACTACATCACCCCCTTTTAATAGTATTGGCTTTCCTATGGACTCAACAGTGATTTCCCACAAATATAAAATGAAGAGTCCTCTAGATTGAAGCTTGAGTCAGTCTTATTCCTTTCTTGCATCAAGGGGCATCTCGACATAAGCCTTTAGCCAAAGCATCTTTTGAACTTTTCTGAAATATACTTGGAAAATATATAAGTCCAATGATGCATATGTTGTGATGAATTATCAAAACCACCCTAGGGAGCAATTGTACTTTCAATCTCCCTTGTTTTAGTGATGATGACAACATATAGATCAAAGCTTCAACAAAAGATATAATCAGTGATTAGCATCAACGCTTTGAGAAGTATGTGAAAAGCAAAAGGTTCCCCTAAATTTGTGTATTATTTAAAATTTGGGTGTGAATGCAAATGCACAATCGATTAGGATCATGGGTCACTCTTCCATGTCACTTGCATCTTGTAGGTGCGCATACAAGATAAGAATGAACAACAATGCACATGACATCAACAGAATAGGTGAATGATTGTCACATGATAGCTAAAAGGATAATATTGTAGCATCAACCAAGCAAAGTGTATGATCAAACACAGATAACGGGATAAAGTCATCCAAATGTCCGAATTTTTAAAACCAAATGAGAGGAAATAAAGTCAAAAGCTCTCTCTCTCTCTCAGTCTATGGTCTATACATTTCTCTCCCTTTGGCAACAAGGTACCATAAAGTTCAAAAATATAGAGCTACTCGTCTCTTTGGGCAGCTGAAGATAGAGTCGATAGAAGAACATCCACAAAGGCACCTCCTGAGTGTCCTGGAGCTGGAGGAGTGAATACTGGAGGTGCTTGAGGTAGAGCTAGTGCTGAAGGTGCTGATGCTTGAGCTGAAGATGTATGTCTTGTCTCGTGAGTAGGAGCATGAGCTGATCTAGGCTATGTGTTGAGCCGTGTGGTAGTGAGAAGAGGTGACTGTTATTCATCATAATCTTCATCATCGTCATCTGAGCGTGGTATCTCCACTGAGTCAACTTGATGTTGAAGCTGTTTGACTGTAGTGGTGAACTCAGGAACCTTCACAGCCATGTCATGAAACTTCGTTTCCACGATTCTCTCAAGGCTTTTCTGACTTTGCAGTATCTGCTGGATGTCCTTCTCCATGCCTTGGAAAGAGCTAAATAGAAGTGCCATTTTCTCAGCTTGAGTTCTAAGAAGTGGAACTCGTGGTGGACTATTTCTAGCAGCCACAGTTTCCGCTGCCATTCTTGTTGTAGGTGAGATGGGATTATTTTCATCGATCACCACAATGTTTTCTTCGAATTCTGGCTGAAGCGGTATATGGGGATGATCAAGGAGATATGTATGCTTTCCTAGCTAGGCATTGATAAGCATCTGAATGTAAGCGGCATAACCACAAGATCTTTTTTTATCAACACGAGTCCTCCGGATAGTCTCTACTATCAAGTCCATCACTCTGAATCTAGTATGAGAGTCCAAATGGTGCAGCAGATTGATGGATTGTCCGCGAATCATCCTATCATCACCTGATTTAGGCATCAAGGTGTGTCTCATAATGGTGTTAGTGCTGGATATCCCTGCTTGCAAGAAGTATACTGAGACCATCTTGGGACTAGCCAAATAGTCGTGAGGAATTCGCTTGTACATATTTTCCATAGCATCTTTTGAACTTTTATGAAATATATTCGAAAACATATTAGTCCAATGATGCATATGTTGTGATCAATTATCAAAGCCACCCAAGGGAATAATTGTGCTTTCATGTTGTCTCACCAACTATTGATTCTACAACTATTGCTAACACATAGTGATAAAGTAACGCAATTATAGGGTGTTTAATGATTGACGCATAGGTCATACAATAAATTAAAGACAACCCTATAGCTACTGCCGATTGCCGTACTCATTGACATGCAAGTTGCGAAAATTATTACAAAACAAGATCATCTTATGAATCAACACGTATCAAATCACTTCATGGACATATCACATCACAACATGTCATGCAAAAACAAGTTCGGTGTCATCTACTTTGTTGTTGCAAGTTTTATGTGGTTGCTATGGGCTACTAGCAAGAATGGTTCTTACCTAAAGATATCCACAACAGTGATAATCAAGTTGCCTTTTAACCATATAAAACAAGCACTATTGTCAAATCGAATTCATATAGAGTAGGAGAGACGCACACCCGCGAGCCACTTTTATGCAATACAAGTTGCATATCTGTGAGTGGAACATGTCTCTTGTACGAGGACAAGTAAGGTTGGTCCATGCCACTTCAACCCACAATACCTCCGAATTCGAATAGGACAAATAGAGGTCAGCAATCTTAACATCAACATCCACAACTTCTTTGTGTTCGACACATGCAAAGAATCTATGCATAGACCTAGCTCAAGATGCCAGTATTGGGGAACGTTGCATGGAAAAAATCCAATGAAACACCCAAGACCTATTCTATGGAGATACTAGCAATGACAGGGAGAGGTGTCTTCATACTCTCGTATAATGAAAGTATGAATGATCTAGAGATTGTGGTTGGCATATTTGTACAAGCATCGCGATCCTATCCTATCCAAGCACAACACGTGCGACATCTCCGAGTTTAGCACATCTATGAATCAGTTACATATCCTCATTTTTTATCCACCAAGAGAGGGAGAATACATAGATGAGATATGATGAAACATGATAATGTACTGGTGGTGGTGGCAACGGAATTCGTGTGACAGCCCGAGACCGACGCTCCAGAAGATTCCCCTTTTATTCCGTTGTCGCTGGGTTAATATTTGTTTGTTGCATTCATCCTCGCAAAATTTGCATCATCCACATTGCATCAGTACTCCATTGCCGCTGGTTTTCCAACTTGCATCCGTTATTAGTTGTCGGTTCTCTCCGTTTTTGACATTGACTGTTTGGAGATCGACCTGAGTCGCATGCGCCCGCGACATCCTTAAAATCTTGTGTTTTAGAAGTGTGTATAAAACTTTCTTGGATTGTGTTGAAACTTGGCGTGCAGTCTTATTTTAGTATGGGTGGGCTACCTGCCAAATTTCGTCCCAATCGGAGTTTGTCTGGTACCCGCACGATCGACCGTAGTGGCACCGTCATCGGATTATCGGCGAACGGTTTTTCAGTGTTCAAAAATTTCATGCTGGGCCGCAAATCTCCCTCTCATCTCAGCCCAACAAACCCTCTACACAACCACTAGGCCCACCTAGCCTAAGCTAATGACCAGAGCCGACCGATGGCGATCGTGCCATCGAAATCGGGGTACGAAACCCCTGCTATAAATAGATGTCTTTCCTGCCATTTTTGAAGCCCTAACCCTAGTGTTTCCTGGATTCCATGCGCAGCCTCCTATCCCACCTCCTCTCAGCCACCCGAGCCGCACGGCCCCGCGAGGCCTAGATCTGGCCCGTCCCGGGCCCGGATCCGACGCCGCCACGAGGAGCCTTCCTGAGCTCCTCCTCTTTCCACACTCGCAGCTCCCGCGAGCGCTGCCGCATTGCCCTGCCGGATTCCGTCGCCGGCCACTACCACATGCCAGTCCCCAGCAACGAAGCCACTAGAGAACGCCCATCCCCGCTACCCCATGACTCCCTTCCTCCATGTTCTCATGACCTCACCCTCTGCCCTGCTGTACCACGTGCTGACCAAGCCGCTGCCGGACCTCGAGCACGCCAGAGCTCCGCCGGTCGCCTCCACCACCGGATCTGGTCGCCACCACCCGGATCTACCCGGTCCCCCGCGCCGTCGTGCCCTGTCTCTGGCAGGTCTCCACCAGCCATGACCTCCAGCGTCGCCGAGCCACTATGCTCCCGTCGCCAGCCCCAATCGGGAGATTGAGCAGGAGGATCGATCCGCCAGATCCCCCATGTTGACCAGCCATCACGGGATGTGCCGGCCTTGCCCATGTGAGCCCAGCCACTCCAAGCAGGTCAGCCTCCCTCTCGACACAACCACGCCTAGCACCAACCGCCAGGCCAGCCTGCCCCGGCCCATCACCGAGCCGACATGGGCCTCGACCCGAGGTGAGCCACTCCCTGTTGCCCTATCCAGCATCGTAGGCGCAATATTCTATATGTTGCCACGGTCTGTTTCGGCCCACTGCAGTTTCGGCCAAGTAGTGTTTTTTTAATGTCGTGCGATTTAATTCTTTTTCACAAAAAACATGATTTTCTAATGCCCGTATAATTTAATCTGTGTGTCAGATTGCAACAAGTTATATCTGTAACTTGCCTAGAATTTTGTGTATATTAATATGTTCCAACTCTCATGCATAGTTAAAGTTGGTTAGTGTGCTGTTTGCATCGGTTTGCGTGTCGACATGTTAGAAACGGTTTAACTCGTAGTTATTTAACCGTAGCTCCGTTGGAGATGAGCCAGATATCTAAATGGACTAGAACGACGAGTAGAATCACGTGAACCACTTTTTTTCCCGTTTAACAAAAATAAAAGGTGATTAGGATAAATCTAGACAGATCTAGAATTTAACGCATGGGGTCACTTCGGAGATGCTATATGACGTTTCCGGCCTCATTTAAAATGCCTAGATAGGTAGATTATTTGTGCTTCACCCCTTGACATGTTTAACGACATTTAATATTACCGTGTACCTAAATGAGAGTGAACTAAATAATTCTTATGTGAAGTTTCGTCAATATGCAACTCGTTGCATATTGAGCTTCACTTAATGTGTAGTGTTTGATGTCGTGAATTACCATGCCGTGCCTTGCATATTTGAAACTGAACAAGCATCATATTAGGTGTGCATAATGTCGTGCATGTGTTTTGGTGAACATTGTGTGTTGATGCTTGTTCCCGGTTTGCTTCATCTCGAGTTCCGCAAGCGTGTCGGAATGTGAGGACCCGTTTGACTCTGTCGGTTCGTCTGCTTCACGTAGTCGTTCTCCTTCCAAGAGGTTGTTGGAAATATGCCCTAGAGGCAATAATAAATTGGTTATTATTATATTTCTTTATTCATGATAATCGTTTATTATCCATGCTATAATTATATTGATTGGAAACACAAATGCATGTGTGGATAGGTAGAAAAAACACCATCCCTAATAAGCCTCTAGTTGACTAGCTCATTGATCGAAGATGGTTAAGGTTTTTTTTGACCAGCTACTGTAGGGAATCACCCCACAGACTTTTCCTTTATTCCAGTAAAAAGAGAGTACATGTACATGAGAGGATTAGGATATACAATGGGGATGGGGGGAAGAGATACAAACCTCAAGGAGGCAGAAAGGAGATCCACTTAAGGAGATCATCCCTAAATCTAGCGTTAATCCTATGAGCTAAAAGGGAGATATCCTGAGTGAAGCTAGACTTCCATTTACTGAACCTAGGACGCTCATTGTTGAAAATCCTTGCATTTCGGACTGCCCAAATGTTCCAGCAAGTAGTGAACACAACTTCAGAGAAAAAAGGATGCTGAAAATCTTTCCTGGCTGCCAATGAAGTGGTCCACAAGGAAGTACCCTACCAGGAGATCTGAAGGTAGTTCCAAACCCTGATGCTGAAAAGGCAGTTGAAAAAGAGATGATCCCTATCTTCTTTGACCCTAGCATGACAAAGAACAAATAGGTTTGAATTAGATACTTTCCAGTAAGGGCGTTCAAGCATATCCTGTGTGTTGAGCCTGTCCATGACACTACTGGAAATCTGTTTTTTGCCGTCTGCCAAATCTTTGCCCTCTGCTAGCTGATGGCAAAGAGTGTCTTTGCCGTCAGCTCCCACAAAGCAGATGGCAAAGAACTGGCTGATGGCAAAGAAGGTCTTTTCCATCAGTCAATTGTTTGCCGTCAGCCGCAGACGGCAAAGATGAGGACAACAGACGGCAAAGTTTTGGGCTGGTCCCTCCTAGCCGAGGAAAGGGTAGGTCAAACTAGAGTCGTTTCTTTGCCGTCTGCTAGCGGACGACAAAGAGTCTTGATGCAGACGACAAAGAGTCTAGACCCTTTGCCGTCCGCCAGCAGATGGCAAAGCTACTGAATTTACTAATGTCCGTCCCGATCCACCCCGACCCTCTCTCTCTCTCTCAAACGTCCACTATTTCCCCGCCTCTCCCCCGACCCCCACCGCCGCCACCACCGTCACGCCGCCACCCCTGCGCCCCCGACGCCACCCCGGTACCCCACAGCCCCGCCGCAGCCTCCCCACCGCCCCAAGCATCGCCGCCCCGGTTCCCCACAGCCCCCCGACGCTGCCGCCCCACCGCCTCCGGCGTAGCCCCACAACCCCAGCACCGCCCCAACACCCCCGGCCCCGCCGCCGACGACGCCATAGACGCCCCTGCCGGTGAGCCCCCACACCCCCACCCCCATGGGAAATTAACTTCTTGTTATTTAGTTTTTTGGATGAAGAAGAAGAGGAGGGGGAGGAGGAGAAGAGGAGGAGGAGGAGGAGGAGGAGGAGGAGGAGGAGGAGAAGAAGAAGAAGAAGAAGAGAAGAAAAAAAAGGAGAAGAAGAAAAGAAGAAGAGAAGAAGAAAAAAAATAAGTAGAAGAAGAGGATAAAGAAAAATAGAAATAGAAATAAGAGGAAGAAGAAGAAGAAGAAGAAGAGGAGGAGAAGAGGAGAAGAAAGAGGAAAAATGAAAAGAAGAAGAAGAGAAGAAGGAGGAGGAGGAGGAGGAGGAGAAGGAGCCCTCCTTCTTCTCCTTCTTCTCCTTCTTCTCTCCTCCTTCTTATTTTTTAGCTTGTTTAGCTAATTATCCTCCAAAATGACATAATAAGCTAAAAACCTTGGTTAGCTCATGAATATTATATTCTTATCTTGTTTTCCTAAAAAATGACATAATTAGACATAATTAGAATATCTGTGTTGATCGGGTGGATTTACATGTGATAGTTGTCTCGTCGTTGTGAGGTCTGCTGTGCGAAGACCTCCCCGTGCGTTGTACGAGCTCCACCCCTCCATTCGTGGGTCAGTACAAATTTCATCTCCTCCTCGCCCCTTTTATTTACTGTGGCTTGGTTTCCGGATGAAACTTTCTAGAATTAGGTAATTAAATTAATTTATCAGTATGCGTGATTAGTATGCGTCTCCCGTTCGAAAGGGCGACATCTATAAATATGCATGTCTTTGCATATTTATAACCGCCATCCTTTCAAATTGTCCAACATTATCCATGGACAGCCCGAGTATGTGTAGATAGGGTTCGTTTTCCCGTATGATGTGCTCTGGATCCGATGCGGAATTTCGTCGGTGCCTTCCTGTTGTTCTCCGCATGCACATCCTCTCTATTTATTGCGGAGACGTGTATCAGGAGAACAGCGGGGAGGTGCTGCCGAAATTTTGCATTGGATCCGGAGCAGAGCATGGGAAAATGAACCCAATCTACACATACTCAGGTGGGATTAGGACCTACCTTTACCTATTAGCGTGTAGGTTGCGTGGACGTAATAAAAATGGCGGACCTGATTAACCGATGAATATAAATGCTAAATTATATATAAATATATTTCTTCTGTCTTTAGTAGCTAGGCAAGATGAGTGATCGTGCGTGGATGTATACCGGTCACCCTAGTCAGAAAGAGATGACGAAAGAATGGTTTGTAAAAACAAAGGAATTTGTGAAAGCCGCATTCGCAAATGGCCAGGAAAGAAACTATTGCCCCTGTCCTGGATGCGACAACTATAAAAAGACGATAAAGGCTGTAATGATTAAACACCTGCAGAGGAGGGGTTTTAAGCCTAATTATACGGTGTGGACATTTCATGGTGAGTCTATACAACGCACAAGAGCTGAGGTGGTCCTTCGTCGCACCGACGAGCATGGTACCGGGGTCGAAGACATGGTGCAAGACTTTGATGATGCTCGGGATTCGAAAGATGAGATGGAGGAATCTGAAAAGGCCTTTTATCAAATGCTGGAGTCTTCAAAACGTCCTCTCCATGAGCACAATGAGCTCTGTCAGCTGGATGCAATTGCACAAGTAATGGCTCTGAAGGCTCAGTTCAACTTGGGAAGAGAATGCTACGACGCGATGAAGACACTATTTGGACGCTTCCTACCCAATGGCCATGTCATGCCTGCAAACCTGTACCAGTCGGACAAAATACTTCGTGTAATTAAGATGCCCTATGAGAAGATAGATGCATGTGAGACAGGATGTGTCTTATTTAGGAAGGAGTATGCAAACTTGGACTATTGTACCAATCGCGAGTCTTGCAGGTATGTTGTGGTAGACAACGGTATGGGTGAGAAGAGGCAGACCAAAATCGCAGTTAGTGTTCTTCGGTATATGCCAATCATACCAAGACTTCAATGTCTTTTCATGGTCGAAGAGACAGCCAGACAGATGACATGGCACAAATTGGGCAAAAGAACCGAACTAGATGCGGATGGGAATAAGATGGTGGTACACACAACGGATGGGGAAGCGTGGAAACATTTCAATGGATTGCATCAGGATAAAGCGGCAGATCCAAGGAATACTCGAGCCTGCATCGCCACGGATGGTTTTAATCCCTTCGGCATGATGGCAACCAAATATAGTTGTTGGCCTGTATTTGTCATTCCACTCAATCTCCCCCCCCCGGACAGATTATGCAAAGAAAGAACATATTTCTGACGTTGATAATTCTAGGTCCAAATTATCCGGGGAAGAATATGAATGTGTACCTGCAGCCACTTAAGGATGAATTGGAAAAAGCTTGGGATAATGGGGTCAAGACATACGATGCCGCTAGAAAACAGAACTTCAAAATACATGTGTGGTACATGTACTCTATGCATGACTTGCCGGCGTATGCACTATTTTCTGGATGGTGTGTGCATGGAAGGTTCCCATGCCCCCAATGCAAGGCAGCTCTTCAGTTTCATTGGATGCAGGAGGGTCGGAAGTATTCTTGCTTTGACTTGCATAGACAGTTCCTCGATCCTGACCATTAGTTCAGAAAAGACAAGAAGAACTCGGCACCACCTGCGTTAACAGGCCAACAGATCCTGGATCAGTTAAATGCCCTCGAGCCTGATCCAGAGCGTCCAGGGTATTTCAAGGGGTATAATTCAGAACACGCCTGGACTCACAAGCCAAGCTTCTGGGATCTGCCTTACTTCAAAGACCTCCTTCTTCCACACAATATCTACATGATGCACACTGAAAAGAATATCGGAGAGGCTATTTTTGGTACATTGTTTGACGTAGATGGGAAACCAAAGGATAATACTAAGGCTAGAGTCGATCAAGAGACACTATGTCATAGACCGTTACAAAACATGCGAGAAGCCAAAGGAAAGCAGAAGTGGTCGGAGCCAAAGGCCTGGTTCAATCTTGGAAGGCCAGCTATGAGGGAAATTATCTTGTGGCTCAAAATGCACTTGATGTTCCCCGATGGGTATGCAGCGAATCTAAAGAGGGGAGCGAGTCTTGAAAAATTAAAAATCTTTGGTCTCAAGAGTCATGATTGGCACATATGGCTAGAGCGGGTAATGCCGGTGATGTTACGTGGCTTTATTCCTGAGGATGAATGGCTAGTACTAGCGGAGCTGAGCTATTTCTTCCGTGTTCTTTGTGCGAAAGAATTGTCGCCTAGCGTGGTAGAAGAGATGGAGGAGTTTACACCGGAGTTGTTGTGCAAGTTAGAGAAGATCTTTCCACTGGGCTTCTTTAATCCAATGCAGCATTTGATTTTACATCTACCGACCGAGGCAAGATTGTGTGGGCCTGTGCAAGATCGTTGGTGCTACGCAACTAAGAGGATGCAGAAGACCCTTCGAGCTAAATATAAAAATAAGCGTAGAATTGAAGCATCGATGGCTGAGGCATTCATTACTGAGGAGGTGGCAAACTTTGTGACAACACACTACGTAGCCAAAAATCATCATTTGCATAATCCGAAGCCTCGACACAATGATGCAGACCCTAAAAAAGGTGGGTCCAACCTCAGCCTATTCAAAGGGAAGCTCGCACCAGCCGGTGCTTCGAAACCAATAATGTTGGATGTCGAAGAATGGCGGAACATTTCGTTGTATATGTTCAACAACCTAACAGAAGTGCGGCCATACATCGAGTGAGTTCTCGGTACATTTTCCAGTAACTTCTAATTCCTTTGAACTGCTCTTATTCCCGGACATTTCAAACACCCGTTACGTTGCCAAATTCTCGGATGGAGCGGTGATCGAAAATGATTCCGTCGAAGACTATGAGCTTCTGTCAAAGACAGGAGGCGGCTATCCCGGTTTCATCTCTTGGTTCAAACAAACGGTAATTATCAATAATGGACCATTTCATTTCTTGGTCTAACTTGTGGCTAATGCAACAATCGTTTCGTATTAAACTTGTAGGCTAATTCAGAGTCTCTGGACGCCGAATTGAGACAAGTCGCTAATGGTTTTGACTATAAGGTTCGTTCATTTGAGAAATACAACATGAACGGGTATCTCTTTCGTACTTTTGGCAAAGAGCTATCTATGCCCGACCGGAAATCTACAAATTGTGGTGTCTCTGCTATCGACAAAGGTGTTATCGAGTATTATGGAAGATTTGAAGCAATTTATGAACTTCAATTCTATGGTGAAAACCCACCGAACGTCGTAGTCTTCAAATGTTATTGGTTCCAGCCGAAGGGGACTAGAAGGACTCATGAACATATAGGACTAGTCGAAATCAATCCAAGCACCCATTTAGATGTTCCCGATGTCTATATTACGGCTCATCAGGTGACCCAAGTTTTCTATCTACCGTGGGCATGCCAAATGGATAAGAATCTGGAAGGTTGGTATGTTGTTTATGAAGTGCCGGCACATGTCAGACCACCTCTCCCAAATGAACAGGATTATGAACCTCACATTAACCCAGACACATATGATGGAGAATTCTTCCAAGAAACACGTCTTTCCAAGAAACGTTTCAAGAACTGTTGTGCTTCACCCAAGAACATGGAAGTAGAAAACTACAATGAATCTGACTCCACCCCTGAGCCGGAACCAGAAGACCTGAAACTCGTAGAGGTTACTTATGCGGATGACCTGTCAATGCTTCACCGATTACAGAAAGGCCTTTCACAACATCATGTCGTTGAACCCGACGAGCACGTCATTCATAAAGACATGCGTGATAGTGATGATGATGATGCATTTATTGATGATTATTATTAGTTTGTAAGATTCACAACTTAAATTATATATATTTTAATCTTTATTATTCATGTCCATATCATTATTGATGTCAGTTATTCAATTTTTTATGTTGTACTAATTTCTTTTAATCTTTATCATGACAGTTCACAGGTGTTGAAAGATGGTGGGCGCTGGTCCAGATCGCTCGACGGGTTCTTCCCAGGCGCACCGCACGAGGGGTGGTACTTCCCTTCCACCCCTATCTCTCCGTAGAGCCTTGGCAGACAGTCTGTCGACACCACCTGTGGGTTCTTCTTCGTCGGCGGCATTGCCCAAAGGGAGAGGTGCTGGTCGGGTTGGGAATGAGGGGAAGGGTACAGGGAGAGGTGGTGGCCGCGGAAGATCCAGGAGGACAGTTGAGCCGTCCTGGCCACCACCACCAGCTCATTCACCCGAGCATAGGACTACTATGGTCGACCCGTTTGCGGAGGAGTCTACGGGGACTCCGGCCCAGGAGCCTGGTGTTGACGGGGATTCGTCCCATGAGACTCCGGTCAGGATCAGCCTCGGGTCGAGGTGCATTCGGCCCAGGAGACTACGGTTCCGGAGGCTTCACCCGACGTGGAGAGGTCCGGATGGGATGCCTGGCCGGTCAGACCGAGTTGCCGGATTGGACCGAGGGTCCGGGTGGCTCAGGGGAAGGGGATGAGTTTACGGATAGTGAGGGCGATGTGCAGGTGGACGGGGCCACCATGTACAAGCGTGGTAGTACACGTCTCCCGGTCGTGTCGGCTACCCGCGAGCAGAGGCCGGTGATTAAACCTGAAGGAGATAGGTAAGTACATCTACTCTTTTTTAGCTTTTGCCTTCAAGTTTGTTCAAATATCTAATGCGTTGACCTTATCATACTGCAGGGGATGGGCACACC
This sequence comes from Hordeum vulgare subsp. vulgare, assembly GCF_904849725.1. Lineage (NCBI taxonomy): Eukaryota > Viridiplantae > Streptophyta > Magnoliopsida > Poales > Poaceae > Hordeum > Hordeum vulgare. The sequence goes on along the minus strand of NC_058524.1, from coordinate 343,506,907 downwards.
CTCGTGGAGTCCGCAAGCCGAACTCCATCCTTGGTGTGCTTTGCGGGACAAATTTACCGGGGTTTGTCACGTTGCCTGGTGAGGGTCAGGTTCCTACACTAGGATTTTCCTTGGAGCACTACCAGGCTGCGCAAGCCCCACCGGAGGAGATTATAGATAGTGTCTTGTGCCACACGAGGGCTGAGATGGTGATCAAGAGCTTTTTGGTAAATTATCCTTTTACATAATCTAAAATTAACAATATAGCTAATTATTGTACTAATCGGTGTTTTCACGTTTGATTGCAGACCCTCTATAGGTGTGAGGATGGATACGAGGAGGAGGCGGCCAAGGTTCTCGAGGCCGGGTGTAGGCGGTTACTACAGAACTTACGCCACGAGGCTCGGTTGCATGCTATTCGAGACTACTACGCCACGCGTGGTATTAAGAAGCAGAAGAAGGATTGTCGCGGAAAATTTCTAAAGAAGGAGCAATACATGAAGGTAATTACCTATTCTTAAGTCCTTCTATGTAGTTTTCTTGATTTCATTCATAGGCATAGCGCTCAAAATTCTTTCTAATAACTTACATGTGCCCCCGAGATGGTGTGCGGATAAGATGGATTGTTGGGAGGCGTTGGTTGATGAGTGGTGCACAGGCAACTGGCGAGCCGTACACGACAATACGAAGGATCGGCGTAGCCAAATGGTTGGTGTGCCACACCATCAAGGGAGCGCCAACTTACTTTAGTTCGGACGAAACTGGGTATGTGATTTGCTTCATGATTCATGCAATTCATTCTTCATGCTAATATTTTGTTCCTCTCTTTAAGGCGCATCACAATAAGACGGAGATGCCACACTTGTACGACCTTTATGGCATGGCCCATACTACCTCGTAAAAGAAGGCGAAGGCATTCTCTGAGTCTGACCTAGATGATCCAAATAACTTCACCAACATATCATCCCACCACAAGCTCGTGACATACAGGGACACGGGGAAGGCTACAAAAGGGGATGACTTTAACCCGAGCCAAGAACCTTTGGATCCAGAGCTGGTGATGATATCTGGTGGAGGGTGGCCCCATGGCTCAATAGCCATTGGAGATGGGATAATACGTTGTCGACTCACTTTCCTGGAGATCAAGGCGCGCCAGTCGAGTAGCTGTCATGAGATAACGCATCGTCCACAGCCAGTCGATCTTGCCATTGAGGTTAGTTGTACGGACTCAGAAAACATTCATCCATTTCATTATGTGTGTCACCATAGATCATTACTGTGGTAACGAGGAATGGTGTTTCAGGCTGCTCTTCAGAAAGAGAGAGCAGCAAACCAGGCTGCTCTTGAGAAAGAGAGATTGGCAAGCCAGGCTGCTCTTCAGGCTACTCTTGATGAGAGGGACCAGACCACGGCACGATTGCTTGAGGAGGAGAGGGCCTGGAATGAGGTGGGTCAACGGGCCATGTACGAGCTTTTTTTGGTAAGTTTTTTTCACATTAGCCAAATCATGTGTGTAATGTCTGTTTCATTACTAACTAATATGACCCACTCTTCAGGGTCTGTATTAGAAGAGCGGTCAAGTCCCTCCGCCGATGCCCGTCTTCTCTTCGATTGGCACATTGAGTTTCATTATAAACTGAGACATTGCAAAATATCTTTTCTCTAGAATAACTCCCGAGCGGCATCACACGACCCTTCTCCATGGCAACCGTCTCCAAACGAAACGGCCGCGAGCAACCGTGGTATTTCTCCTCCTTGATGACCACTACGGTAATTTTCTCTTCTCCTCTTTCATATTCTCCTTGCCTTAATTTCCCCAACAACGACATAATTAGCCCATTTAGCTCCAAAATGCCATAATAACCTCAAAATGGCATAAGAACCTTGGTTAGCTCATGAATATTATATTCTTAGCTTGTTTTTCTCTAAAATGGCATAATTAGCCCATATAGCTCCAAAAAGACATAGTTAGCTAATTGAGCTCCAACAAGAGGAGAAGAGGAGAAGAAATAGGAAAAATGAAAAGAAAGAAGAAGAAGAAGAAGAAGAAGAAGAAGAGAAGGAGAAGGAGGAGGAGGAGAGGAGGAGAAGGAGGAGAAGGGCAAGGACCTTCTAGTCCTTCTCCTCCTTCTCCTCCTCCTTCTCCTCCTTCTTGATTTCTTCTTCTTCTCCTCCTCGTGTTTCTTCTCCTCTTTCATATTCTACTTGCCTTAATTTCCCCAACAATGACATAATTAGCCCATCTAGCTCCAAAAAGACATTATAAGCTCAAAATGGCACAAGAACCTTGGTTAGCTCATGAATATTATATTCTTAGCTTGTTTTCCTCTATAATTGCATAATTAGCCCATATAGCTCCAGAAAGACATAGTTAGCTAATTGAGCTACAAGAAGAGGAGAAGAGGAGAAGAAATAGGAAAAATGAATAGAAAGAAGAAGAAGAAGAAGAAGAAGAAGAGAAGAAGGAGAAGGAGGAGGAGGAGGAGGAGAAGGCCAAGGACCTTCTAGTCCTTCACCTCCTCCTCCTCCTTCTCCTCCTTCTTCTTTATTTCTTCCTCTTCTCCTCCTCCTCCTCTTTCTTATCCTCTTACATATTCTCCTTGCCTTAATTTCCCCAACAATGACATAATTACCCCATTTAGCTCCAAAAAGACATTATAGGCTCAGAATGGCATAAGAACCTTAGTTAGCTCATTAATATTATATACTTAGCTTGTTTTCCCCTAAAATGGGATAATTAGCCCATATAGCTCAAAAAATAGATAGTTAGCTAATTGAGCTCCAAGAAGAGGATAAGAGGAGAAGAAATAGGAAAAATGAATAGAAAGAAGAAGAAGAAGAAGAAGAGAAGAAGTACAAGGAGGAGGAGGAGGAGGAGGAGGAGAAGGCCAAGGACCTTCTAGTCCTTCTCCTCCTCCTCCTCCTTCTCCTCCTTCTTCTTTATTTCTTCTTCTTCACCTCCTCCTCCTCTTTCTTCTCCTCTTTTATATTCTCCTTGCCTTAATTTCCCCAACAATGACATAATTAGCCCATTTAGCTCCAAAAAGACATTATAAGCTCAAAATGGCATCAGAACCTTGGTTAGCTCATTAATATTATATACTTAGCTTGTTTTCCTCTAAAATGGGATAATTAGCCCATATAGCTCCAAAAAGACATAGTTAGCTAATTGAGCTCCAAGAAGAGGAGAAGAGGAGAAGAAATAGGAAAAATGAAAAGAAAGAAGAGGAAGAAGAATATAAGAAGGACAAGGAGGACGAGGAGGAGGAGGAGGAGAAGGCCAAGGACCTTGTAGTCCTTCTCCTCCTCCTCCTCCTTCTCCTCCTTCTTATTTATTTCTTCTTCTTCTCCTCCTCCTCCTCTTTCTTCTCCTCTTTCATATTCTCCTTGCCTTAATTTCCCAACAATGACATAATTAGCCCATTTAGCTCCAAAAAGACATTATAAGCTCAAAATGGCATAAGAACCTTGGTTAGCTCATTAATATTATATACTTAGCTTGTTTTCCTCTAAAATGGGATAATTAGCCCCTTTAGCTCCAAAAAGACATAGTTAGCTAATTGAGCTCCAAGAAGAGGAGAAGAGGAGAAGAAATAGGAAAAATGAAAAGAAAGAAGAAGAAGAAGAAGAAGAGAAGAAGGAGAAGGAGGAGGAGGAGGAGGAGAAGGCGAAGGACCTTCTAGTCCTCCTCCTCCTCCTCCTCCTTCTTTATTTATTCTTCTTCTTCTCCTCCTCCTCTTTCTTCTCCTCTTTCATATTCTCCTTGCCTTAATTTCCCCAACAATGACATAATTAGCCCATTTAGCTCCAAAAATACATTATAAGCTCAAAATGGCATAAGAACCTTGGTTAGCTCATTAATATTATGTACTTAGCTTGTTTTCCTCTATAATGACATAATTAGCCCATTTAGCTCCAAAAAGACATAGTTAGCTAACTTAGCTCTAAGAAGCGGAGAAGAGGAGAAATGAAAAGGAAGAACAAAAAGAAGAAGAGAAAGAGAAGAGAAGGAGAAGGAGAAGAAGGAGGAGGAGAATAAGAAGATAAGAAGGAGAAGGAGGAGAAGGAGCCCTCCTTGTTCTCCTTCTTCTTCCCTCCTTATTCTCCTCTTCTTCTCCTTCTTCTTCTCCTATTCTCCCCCTCCTTCTCCTTCTCCTTCTCCTTCTCCTCATCCTCCTCCTTATTATTGTTTTTTCTTCTCCTTCCTCTCTTCTTTCTTCTTCTCTTTTTTCTTCAATTTAGCTTATTTATCATATATATGTTCTTCTTCTTCTTCTTCTGACTTTCTTATTCCCATTTTGCAGATTGGATGTACTACATGCATGGAAGCTGGCATTGGAGTGCTTTAGTTCCCGTTTTTATTTGAGTTGATGAACAATGTGGAACTATACGGATATGTATATATGGATGAACAATATACGTGCAACTATATGTATGTATATATGGATGGAACTTTGTATGTGTTGGTTCTTTTGATATATGGGATGTACGTTGATGAACAAATGGCATTTATGAGCTTTATATGTATATCATATATGTATTGTGACCTATTTATCATATATGTGCTATGAATTATATATATATATATGTGTGTTGTGAAATAGAAAAAATAAACAAAAATGTGATAATATAGGCTCTTTGCCGTCTGCCAGCTGATGGCAAAGGCCTTTGCCATCCGCTGACCGACAGCAAAGGTGCCACATCGCACCCAGCTGTGCTCCCTGGGTGTCCATATAGTCTCTTTGTCGTCTGCTTCCCGTCTGCTTCCTGGGGGGGAAGACGGAAAAGAAGAGGGCACAGAGGAGGGGGGAGGAGGGGTAGGCAGACGGCAAAGAGTGGAGGGTGGGGGAGAAGGTGGAGACAGACGGCAAAGAGTGGAGGTGGAGGCCGACGGCAAAGAAGAGGGCGAGGCAGACGACAAAGCAGAGGGCGAGGCAGACGACAAAGCCTCCGTTAGCCCCTAACGGAGGCAACGCCTGTCGGCTGCCGTCTCGACCTCTTTGCCGACTTCTCTTATGAAAAGCTGAATGCAAAGCTCTTTGCCATCCGTTTCGGTGAGGCTGACGGCAAAAAAGCTACAATGCCGTCGTAGGCTGACGCAAAATCTTTGTCGACACATGTTCTCTTTGCCGTCTATGGATTGATCAATGCCGTCGGTGGAGTCCTCTTTGCTGTCTGTGATGGCAGACGGCAAAGAAGCTGATTCCTGTAGTGTCATGAGCATCCAGGCAAACATCTTGATCTTCATGGTGCAGCAACTCTTCCAAATCCAACAGAGCAAGGGGTTGTGAACAATGGGCAGATGCACATGGAGGTAGTACTTCTTAGAAGAATAAGCTCTACAGTCACTACTCCAGAGCCAAATATCATTGCAAGATGGATCTCTATCAAGATTCTGGAGTAAGCAGGTGACTGATTCCAACTCCTGGTGGGCCCTATCAGAGAGAGGCAGATGAAACATGTTGGTCATGCGATTTGTCTGAAAAGCTTGGAAGACCTCCTCAGTAGTGTAGAAAGTGTCAATAACAAAGGAGAACAATATTTGGAACCGAAGAGAAAGAGGCCTGTTAGAATCTCCTAATGCCCAGGAATCAGACCAAAAAAGGAAGGTGTCTCCCCTGTTTGGGTGGACATAGGTGACAGCTCTAAAGTTGTCCATCCTCTTACACATGTCCTTCCACCAGAACGACCCACAAAGGGAGATACCCTGAGGATTTATGTTGTGGTAATAAGTGTTCCATATTAAATCCAACACAGGGCACAACAACTTTGTTTAAGAACTTATCCACATGCTTAAGCAATAGAGCCTCATTCTGGACAGACAGATTCATAATTCCCAAGCCACCCTTCATTTTAGGCCTGCACACTAGGTCCCAGGCTGCAAGGGAAGGGGCATGGTCTTGGCCATTCTTCCTCCACAAGCATTGTATTTGTATCCTTTCCAACTTCCTAAGAATCCCTGGTGGTATATCCAAACTACAAAGGAAAAAATGGGAACAGTGGACGAGGAAAAATTGAGATATTGCAAGCGTCCCCCCTGTGCCAGGAAGGAGGAGCTAGCAAAGAGTCTCCTTTCCATACTGTCTACCAAGGGCATTAGATCAATAATCCTTAGTCTGGTTGTCCCAACAGGCAAACCGAGATATGTGAAAGGTAGTGATGCAACCTTACAACCAAGAGAGGTAGCAAGTCTTTGAAGTTCTCCCTGAACAATGTTGATAGCCAACAGAGTAGACTTGTGATAGTTTACTTGGAGACTTGTGGATTGGGAGAAAAGCATAAGCATCGTTTTGAATTCCAGCAGCTGAGACTTCATAGCAGGCAAAATAATAAGAGTGGCATCTGCATATTGAACAATTGGAAAGTCTTTGTCATCACAGGGTATCGACAGCTAGATGAGGCCATCCTGCAAGAATTGATTTACCAAGGTTTGGAGAAAATCAGCAACAATGGCAAAAAGGAGAGGGGACATGGGATCCCCCTGCCTTACCCCCTTCTTGGACATAATTTTTTTACAACTCCATTTAGAAGAACAGAAGAGGAGCCATAACTGAGCAACTGCTGCACCCATAATATCCACATATCATTAAAAACTTTGTGCTTTAGAATCTAAAAAATGAACTCATGTTCCACAGAGTCAAAGGCCTTTTCAAAATCAAGTTTGAGGATGATAATGGTTTTTTTTTGGAGTGGTGGCATTGGTGTAGATATTCGAGTATCCATCCAACACAATCTTCTATGGTTCTGGACTTGATGAAACCATAATGATTTTTATGGATGCATTTCATGATTTGTAACTGCAGTCTATTAGCAATCATTTTGGATAGGAATTTAAGTCCCATACCACTGAGGGAGATAGGTCTGAAGTCACCAACTTGCTCAGGAGAAGTCTTTTTGGGCACCAAAGTAATGTAGGAATAGTTCATATTTTCCAATTTTGCAATCCCTACATGAAATTCATCTGCAAGCTGGTAAAATTCAGAACAACTAATATACCAACATTTCTTGAAGAAAAGGCCATTGAAACCATCTGGATGAGGAGCCTTATCAATGGACATTTCTTTGACAGTCCTATCAATTTCTTCTTTGGTAAAAGGAAATGTCAGAACATCAAGCCCTTCCACTCTATGAATGAGGGACTGAAGATTGAATGCCAAATTAATTCCTTGAGAGGATCCCATCCTGTTCTTGAAGGAGGTCCAAAAACATCCAGCAATCTGCTCATGATCAGTTATAACAGACCCATCTATCAATTTAATAGAGGAAATGGAGTTTCTTCCGTATCTTTTAGTAGCCATGGCAGACCCATCTATCAGTTATAACAGACCCGACTTAGTATTGTCTTCTCCAACCTTGATAAATCTGATGGTAGCTCTCTTTTTCAAGTAGAGGAACTGTAAATGCAGTAGGTGATCTAGGTGGAGTTTTACAATCACTCTAAAATTTGCTTCAGGTCTGAAAAGTGGTCTGAGCTCCTCTAGATCATCCAGACATAACACCAGTTTATTGCACTTATCAATGAGTGCTTTGAGTTGTGAGAGACTAGTCTTCCATCTCTTTAGAGAATGTCTTAGGTGCTTAAACTTATCCATGATGATGGCAGTGATGTGACCTATCCTGGAAGGGATCTTCCAATAATTTTATACATAGTCCATAAACCCATCCATCTCCACCCAATAATTTTCAAACAGAAAGAGGTTACATTTGGGGATGGAAGTGTTGACTGTCACCACACAGGGAACATGATCAAATGTATATTTGGCTAAAGGCAGAACCTATGTCAAGGGATAAGATGATATCCAATTGGCAGAAGTGAAGAACCAATCTAATTGCTACAGAAGAGGTGAGTCTTACATATTGGACCAAGTGAAAGAACTTCCTTTGAGGGGCAATTCTAGCAGATCCAGATGTCCAAAGATCTAATTAAAGATGAACATATCATTCACATCAGCACTAGGGAGATTTCTATTAGAAGGTGAGCGAATAAAGTTAAAATCTCCAACCAGCAGCCAGTTGTCATTTGCAGGGATACTAAGATTGTATAGCCAGCTGACGAACTGATCATGAGCCTCACCCTGACAAGGACCATAGACATTAACCAGAGTCCAAGCTTCAGAAGTGTGATTTGAGGTGAATGACACAATTAAAACAAAAGGCTGTGATTCAATCAAGGTGCCTGTTAAAACAGAAGAATTCCATAGGGTGATCAATCCACCAGAGGCACCACACGATGGAGTATAGGCAAATTGATCAATTCTTTTGGGGCAAAAACTTCGAACAGTCCAAAAGTCAATGTGCTGCATTTTAGTTTCCTGAAGACAAACAACCATAGCCAAGCTTTCATCTATTTTGTTTCGAACTGCCCTTTGTCGAGAGTCAGAATTTAAACCACGCACATTCTAGCAAAGAAAATGCCAGCTTCTTGTAGATCGACTATCCATAGCAAGGAGGTGAAATAAAAAAAGCATAGTTACATAATAACCCATGCAACCAAAGTTCATAGAGTTGTGACACACAACAAACAGTAGCATGATAAACTGAACAACAGGAAAAACATAGATACATAGACATTTGTCTAAACATCATGAGGCGGAGGCTTGGAGACAGCAGGATCTTCCATAAGTCAATCCTGGGACAGCTTCTTGGGGCAATGCCAAGGCTTTGGCCAACGGCTTGGATCACTTGAATTGGAGTCTCTCCTGAGATGATGGTGGTGCTGCCTGAACCTCCGGGGCGTTCATGGGTTTAGCTCTTGGCTTCCTCCTCTTGGGCACGTGCATCGGAAGTTCCTGCAATACCATCTTGAAACCATCCCTCTTGATCGATCCTCGGGTGCATCTGCGTACCGAGGAGTCCACAATGGGTTTGGCCTTCTTGCGGGGCCCCTTCTTCTTGACAGCTGGAGATTTAAAGGAGAAAAGATCCCCTGTTGGCGCAAAGATGCTGTCAGATAGTGGAATTACCTCAGGAACGGGGGCAGGTGCGCTATCCTTGTACATAATGCTGGGCTCCGCGCGATCTTCATCAAAAGCAAAAGAACAGGAGCGCTTGGAGAGCGCAATAGGCATGGCCGCAGGCATCTGAAGATGACGAGGGACATGCATGGAACTCAAAACCCCCATGAGCGCCTCAAGAGACCATGTCCAGGAGACGATAGGTGGCAGCGGAGGTCGATAGGAAACACGAACTGCTCCAATCATCAGGTTAACAGACCGAACCAGGGGCTGCTGATAAGGGACAATCGCGAGAGGATTGAATTCTTCAAGAGCCTCTTCATCAACATACTCCTTCTCAGTAGGATTACCCCCATTGGGAGGGGCATGATCAGCAGCGGCAGCATCATCAGCAGCATTATTGGCATGATCAGGTGAAGCAGCATCCTCGGGAGCAGCTTCAGCATCATCTTGCTGGGGGTCAACAACCACAATCTCCTGAACAGAATCAGAAGATCTTGGTTGGTCGATGACCATAGACTCCTGATCTTGCTCAGGTGTAGCAGGTTCAACAGTAGGAACTTCAGGTTGCCAGCCCCAACCGCCGTCATCTTGTTGAACCGGAGGCTCTGGAATTGGTGGTGGTGGTGGCGGCGGCACAGCGTTCCACCCCAGAGCAGGGTATGACGGCAGAGCAAAGAGCAGTTGATCTTGCTCTAGTTGACCTAGTTATGGGTGGGGGTTGCCATCGAGGGGCATGCGGTCCTCATCGTTGGGCATCTGTTCTGCAAAGCCTGCACCCAAGATGAACATAGGAGCAGACCAAGAAACCCTCGCTACACCCCAAACAGCAAATTTAGAAAAAGTGAAATTCTAGGAACCAGAAAATCATCCGAGAAAGATGCAAAACAATGGAGCGAACTAGGTATGGATCATCACTGACTCAATGGTCAAATTCAGCAAACATGTTTACCGCAACATGAAGATCATTGGTGTTACGGAAATCCAAAGGTACACCCAAAAACATCAACCAGCCCTCACGGAAACTAGCAGCGCCTCTAAACCCTGCGCCCCCATTGTGCCTCATGCATCTAACAAAAGAATCATTCCCCAAGTCCTCAGGAACCATCTGGACAGCAGAAAAACTCTCCCCAACATCTCTAAGCTCAAGCAAACCTACCCCCTCAATCCAGGGTTGAGCAGAACGGACAGGAAGCCCAAGTTGTGCATAAGATAAACAACCTCATGTCGTACCTGAGCAACTTGATCGGCAGGCGGGGAAGGCATCACCTCTGCGATGACATACTGTTCATGTCTACGGGCAATGGGGATTGACGGCGTGATTTACCTCCTTGGGAGGCGGTCAGGGCCGCCGTCGATGATGTGATGGCCTGGAGGGACATACTGCTCGGGGTCTAGCTCAAAGTTAGCCATGTCAGGGAGTGTAGCAGGAGGAGGTGGCGTCAATGGCGGTGGCTCAGATGGAGTCCTGGGAGGTGATGAGTGCAACGGGACAGGGAGGAACTGTTTGGCAAGCTAGCGGTTTACCCAAGATCAGCACAGGTTCTCGAGAAATCGGCGACAGGGGAGGTGGTGGGGCTCTTACGTTTCCAAGTAATACAATTATCACGCATAAAAGAAGGACAGTTAGATTTGGTATGGCCCACCCTACTGCAGGTAGAGCATATCAGTGAAGCTGTGTAGTTGGGAGCTAGATGCCCACGATTCCAGCAGAGCGTGCCAGAAAATATCTCCTGAACCATGCCGTTAATAAAATCGTCAAATAGCTGATGGGCTTCTTGCGAGGAAGGAATATCCGGTCCATTCGAGGATGATGCCACCGATGGACCATTAGGGTGAGTAGGGGGAGGCCCACAGTCCCAGCCCTAAGTCGTCAACAATTTGAAAGAATTTGAAATCCCGCCTGAAGAGGAGGGTGGCACCGAATCAGCACAAAGAGAGGAAGAAACCCCGTTGATTTCGGTGATAGGATTTTGCATGCCGGGCAACACGGAAGGTGACACCGGCCGACAGACTGTCCCGAAAGTAATGTGTGGCGTCCCCGTCGTCCACGGAGTTCAACCGACATTGTTGCACTGATAATTACACGCTCCTACTGAGGAATGGAATAGCCAACATTTTGGAGCGTCACAAGCTCATCATGTGTGACAGGGCACCTTAACCTTTGCAAACCTCATACGGCTGGAGGATTGCGAAAGATAGTTTCTTGCGTGTAGATGATCTAGATTTAAAAGATGATTTTGCAGGCCTGGAATGCATTACCATCAGACCTAGTGCTGCTCTTCTATTAGATGGGCTCACCGAGATCCATTAAACATCACATTGTTTCTTCCACAAAGAAAATTCCCGACGCCAATCTGGACCACCATTACCCCATAGATGAAAGAAACACATAAAACTGGAACACTTATAAGAACGCAAATCCAGAATATGAAAACCAACTTGCTTGCAAGAAACCATGAAGGAGAAAACCAAGTCTATGAGTTTAATGACCATAAGATTAATGGCCGAACCCCCAATAGTATACTCCAGCGCCGCAGCGACTGAATCTTCCGAGAGACGGAAAGCATGACGACCGAAAGATACCACCATGATGAAAGGTCGACGATGATTCATCGGATGGACAGAGAAGCCAGAATGATAGAAAACCTCATCCGCAAAAGCCGCGCCAGGTGAAAAATCTAGATTCAACGTGGAGCCACCCATGTAGGCCATGAAAAAGCACGTATGGGATCGTGGGAGTGCACCTGAGTTGATGAGCGGAGGGAGAGAGATACACGCCGACTAGAAATCCAGATCGCCATGGAGTCGCCGGTGTAGGAGGTGGGAGGCGGGAGCCGCCATACTGCTCAACAAGCTAGTAGTCGGCATGGACTTCATCAGATGGTTAAAGTTTCCTAACCATAGACAAGAGTTGTCACTTGATGACGGGATCACATCACTAGGATAATGATGTGATGGACAAGACCCAAAACTATGAATGTAGCATATGATCGTGTCAGTTTATTGCTAATATTTTCTGCATGTTAGTGTATCTGTTCTTATGACCATGAGAGCATGCAACTCCCGGACACCGGAGGAATACCTTGTGGGTTATCGAACGTTGCAACGTAACTGGGTGACTATAAAAGTGCTCTACAGGTATCTCCAAAGGTGTCTGTTGGGTTGGCATGGATCAAGACTGGGATTTGTCACTCCGTGTGACGGAGAAGTATCTTGGGGCCCACTCGGTAATACAACATCACAATAAGCCTTTCAAGCATTATGACTAAGGAGTTAGTTACGGGATCTTGTATGACGGAACGAGTAAAGAGACTTGCCGGTAACGAGATTGGACAAGGTATGGAGATACCGATGATCGAATCTCGGGCAAGTAACATACCAAAGGACAAAGGGAATAGTATACGGGATTATATGAATCCTTGACATAGAGGTTCAACCGATAGAGATCTTCGTAGAATATGTAGGAGCCAATATGGACAACCAGGTCCCGCTGTTGGTTATTGACAATAGGGGCCCACCATGCCCCAAGGGGTCCACATGGGTTTATTGGATGTGCAATAAGGCATAATGGGCTGATAAAGTCATCCAAGGAAAGCCCATGAGGAGAAAGTGGAAAATCCAAAAGAGGTGGGAAATTTAGGAAGGAGTCCTAATCCAAGTGGAGTTGGAGGAGGACTCCTCCCTCCACTTTGGCCGACGCAAGGGAGTCTCCCTTGTGGCACCAAGGCTGCCTCCTCCCTCCTCCTATATATACTAGAGGTTTAGGGCTTTTTGAGACACAACTTTTCCATGTGCCGCCCTCTCCTCTAGATCGTAGTTCTTCCTCTAGATCGGGTTTCAACGGAGCTCAGGCGGAGCCCTGCAGGAATAGATCACCACCACCACCAGAGCATCGTCATGCTGCCGGGGAACTCATCTACATCCACGTCTCTCTTGCTGGATCAAGAAGGTGGAGATCGTCATCGAGTTGTACGTGTGCGGGACGCGGAGGTGCCGTCCGTTCGGCTCTGGATCAGGACGGATCGTGGGACGGTTCCTGGGATGGACCGTGAAGACATACCACTACATCAACCGCGTTTATTAACGCTTCCTCTTAGCGATCTACAAGGGTATGTGGATCTGATCTACCTCTCGTAGATGATCATCACCATGATAGGCCTTCGTGTGCGTAGGAAATTTTTTGTTTCCCATGCAAAGTTCCCCAACAGCGGTATCTCAGGCAACATGATCCTTTCCCCAGATATCATTACTATCATTACCATGCTAATTGTAACGTTTCTTTCGATATGTCTCGTTGCCTACGACCTCTTAAATTTAATCCTTCCAACATTTCCATGAAAACCTACAACCTGTTCACAACCTAGCAAACCACTGTTTTGGCTATGTTACCGCTTGCTTAACCATGTGTTAGCTTTGCTAGTTGCAGGTGCAGTGCTTCCATGTGCGACCATGGGTTCCTTTTTGTATCACCATAGTATTTGCTAATTAATTTAATGCACCTATATACATGGTAAAAGGTGGATGGCTCGGCCTTCTAGTATGGTGTTTTGTTCCACCTTTGCCACCTTAGTTTCGGCTACCGGTGTCATGTTCGATAAATGAGAGCTACTAACATGCTTGGGGTTGTTATGGGGACCCCCTAGATTCTTGTTTTCAGATAATACTCGTCTGGCAAGGCTCAACATTGGTACTATTTGCTATTACCAAACTAAAATATACATAGGGTTTGATCACCCCGTGGATACTTAATCAACCCTGGGCCAGTGCTCCTTATGAGTGCTGGTCCAACCTAGAACGTTGTGCGGGTGATTTCTATCAGGCCACCGTATGCGTCGCTTATCCGTCGTGTCCTGAGAACGAGATACGCGGCTACTATCGGGATCGTCGACACACAGGCCGGCCTTGCTGGACTTGATTTACCTTTCTCGAGCATTGATACATCTCCAATGTATCTATAATTTATTATGGTTTCATGCTATTATCTTGTCAAACTTTGGATGTTTTGTATGCCTTTCAAATCTTTTTTGAGACTAACTTATTAACTCGGTGCCAAGTGCCAGTTCCTCTTTTTTCCATGTTTTTGGCCCCTTTTAAACGGAGAACAAACGGAACGAAACTGCCAAAACATTTTTTCTGAAACAAAAAATGATCGGAAAGCCTGAGAATCATGGCCCCACCAGGGACCCACAAGCCCACTAGCCGCGGCCAGGGGGCCCGCACCTCCCAGGCTTGTGGGCTCCCTGGGCCTCCTCTGCCCTAGGTCTTCCGCCTATATATTCCCATAAATTCCAGAAAAAATAAGGAGATCATTGAAATTACTTTTCCGCCGCCGCAAGCTTCTGTCTCCGCAAGATCCCATCTGGGGCACGTTCTGGTGCCCTACCGGAGGGGGGATTCTGGTACGGAGGGCTTCTTCATCAACACCATGACCTCTCCGATGATGCGTGAGTAGTTCACCATAGACCTACGAGACCATAGCTAGTAGCTAGATAGCTTCTTCTCTCTCTTGGATCTTCAATACAAAGTTCTCCATGATCTTCATGGAGATCTATCCGATGTAATCTTCTTTTGTGGTGTGTTTGTTGAGATCTGATGAATTGTGGATTTATTATCAGGTTATCTATGAATCTTATTTGAGTTTCTTCTGATCTCTCTTATGCATGATTTCATATCCTTGTAATTCTCTTCGAGTTGTGGGTTTTGTTTGGCCAACTAGATCTATGATTCTTGCAATGGGAGACGTGCTTGATTTTGGGTTCATACCGTGTGGTGACCTCACCCAGTGATAGAAGGGGTAGCGAGGCACGCATCGTGTTGTTGCCATCAAGGGTAAAAAGATGGGGTTTTCATCATTGGTTTGAGTTTATCCATCTACATCATGTCATCTTGCTTAAGGCGTTACTCTGTTCGTCATGAACTCAATTCACTAGATGCATGCTGGGTAGCAATCGATGTTTGGAGTAATAGTAGTAGATGCAAAAACTATCGGTCTAATTGTCTCGGACGTGATGCCTATATGTATGATTATTGCCTTAGATATCGTAATGACTTTGTGCGGTTCTATCAATTGCTCGACAGTAATTTGTTCACCCACCATAATATTTGCTATTTTGAGAGAAGCCTCTAGTGAACACTATGGCCCCCGGGTCTACTCAACACCATATTTTCAGCCTTACACTTTTTCTTCGTTGCACTTTCCGCCTTCAGATCTCACTTTGCAATCAATCTTGAAGGGATTGAGAACCCCTTTATAGCGTTGGGTGCAAGCTCATTGTGTTTGTGCAGGTACTATGGACTTGACGAGATGCGCCTACTGGATTGATACCTTGGCTCTCAAACTGAGGGAAATACTTACTGCTGCTTTGCTGCATCGCCCTTTCTTCTTCAAGGAAAAACCAACGCAAGCTCAAGAGACGACAGAAGGTTTCTGTCGACGTAGCAGAAGAATTTCTGGTGCCGTTGCTGGGGAGGATCAAGTCAGGAACTGATCCAAGTAAGTGTCGCAAAATCCTCTCCCCCACTTCTGAAAAACAAAAATTTACAAAAAAATCTTTGCCTTTTTCGTTTGCCTTTTTTGTTCGCCCTTTTTCTCGCTTGCTCTTTGTTCGCTTGTGTGCTTGCTTGCTTGCCGTAGTCACCATGACTGAAAACACCATACTTTGTGACTTCTCGAATACTAATAATAATGATTTTATTAGTACTCCGGTTGCTCCCACCACTTGTGCGG
The DNA here is from genome assembly GCF_904849725.1 of Hordeum vulgare subsp. vulgare. Classification (NCBI taxonomy): domain Eukaryota; kingdom Viridiplantae; phylum Streptophyta; class Magnoliopsida; order Poales; family Poaceae; genus Hordeum; species Hordeum vulgare. The sequence goes on along the minus strand of NC_058524.1, from coordinate 343,491,244 downwards.
AGTCATACGAAATCAATGCCGCTTTGCTGAATCTTGTTATGAAAGAGACATTTTCAGGCCTTCCTAGTGAAGATGTCGCATCCCATCTTAATACCTTCATAGAGCTTTGCGATATGCAAAAGAAGAAAGATGTGGATAATGATGTGATTAAGTTGAAAATTCTTCCTTTCTCGTTGCGAGATCGAGCAAAAACTTGGTTTTCTTCTTTGCCCAAAAATAGTATCGATTCTTGCGATATGTGCAAAGATGCTTATATATCCAAGCATTTTCCGCTGGCTAAGATTATCTCTCTCTGTAATGATATCATGAATTTTAAGCAACTTGATCTTGAACATGTTGCACAATCTTGGGAGAGAATGAAATTGATGATTAGAAATTGTCCCGCTCATGGCTTGAGTTTTTGGATGATTATACAAATCTTCTACGCTGGCTTGAATTTCGCTTCTAGAAATATCTTGGACTCCGCCTCAGGTGGAACGTTCATGGAAATCACGTTAGGGGAAGCCACGAAAGTCCTAGACAATATCATGACGAACTACTCTCAGTGGCACACACAAAGGTCACCTACTAGTAAGAAAGTACACGCTATAGAAGAAATTAACTCGTTGAGTGCTAAGATGGATGAGTTAACGAATTTGGTTGCTAGTAGAAGTGCTCCTTTAGATCCTAATGATATGCCCTTGTCTTCTTTGATTGAGAGTAGCAACGCTAGCTTGGACGTTAATGTTGTTGGTAGGAATAATTTTGGCAACAACAATGCTTTTAGAGGAAACTATGTTCCTAGGCCTTTTCTTAGTAACTCCTCTAATAACTTTGTCAACTCCAACAACAATACTCATGGAAATTACAATATATTACCCTCTGATCTTGAGAGTAATATCAAAGAGTTTATCAACTCGCAAAATAAATTCAATGCATCCATAGAGGAAAAACTACTCAAAATTGACGATTTGGCTAAGAGCGTTGATAGAATGTCTAGTGATCTTGATGCTATGAAATTTAGATGTGCTCCTCCCAAGATCAATATGGATGAAACTTTTAAAGCTATGCATGTTTCCATGATTGAGAGCAAAGAAAGAACCGCCCAAATTCGTGCTAGACATGAATGGCTTAAAAAGGCGTGTTCTCGTGATAAGAATCACGAAGATCTTAAAGTGCTTGGTGTGACTCCCATTGAATCTTTATTTTCTTGTGTCAAACCTAATGATGACGGGGCTGGATACGAATCCATCTTGGTTGAAAAACGCCCCAATGATTCAGAGTCCATCTATTTTGATGCTAAAAGCATTGAAAGTGGAGTAGAAGATATTAAAACTTTGAGTAGTAATGAAATTAGTACTTTGGATTTCAAGGAATTCAATTATGATAGTTTCTCCTTTATTGAATGCATTTCCTTGATGCAATCCATGCTAAACTCTCCACACCCCTATAGCCAAAACAAGGCCTTTACCGATCATATCGTCGAAGCCATGATAAAATCTCTTGAGGAGAAACTTGAATTGGAAGTCTCTATCCCTAGAAAGCTTCCTGATGAGTGGGAACCTACTATCAAAATCAAAATAAGAAACTATGAATGCAATGCTTTGTGTGATTTGGGTGCTAGTGTTTCCGCGATTCCAAAGTCTTTATGTGATGTTCTGGGTTTTAATGAGATTGAGGAGTGTTCTCTTAATTTGCATATTGTGGATTCTACTGTCAATAAACCCATGGGAAGTATCAATGATGTTCTTATTATTGCAAATAGGAACTATGTACCCGTGGATTTCATTGTGCTTGACATTGATTGCAATCCTACATGCCCTATTATTATTGGTAGACCTTTCCTAAGGACTATCGGTGCTATCATCGATATGAAGGAAGGGAATATTAGATTTCAATTTCCTTTAAAGAAGGGCATGGAGCACTTTCCTAGAAAGAAAATAATATTGCCTTATGAATCCATGATGAGGGCCACTTATGGTTTCAGCACCAAAGACGATACGTGATTCTATCGCCTTATGCCTAGCTAAGAGCGTTGAACAATAGCCCTTGTTGGGAGGCAACCCAATGAATTTATTTCTTTTTCTTTCTGTTTTGTTGCGTCCACACCATCATAATTCTGTTATGATTATGTTTTTTGTGTTTCTTTTTGTTTTGAGCCAAGCAAAACCTTTTCAATCCTGCTGGAAAAAGACAAACACTTTTCGCTCATGAGATGATGTTTCATTTTTATTGAGAAAGAGTTTTTTTATTGATTCTTTTTGCTTCTGGTTGATATGCCTTTTGCCAAGGCAGTCGTAATTTTTCAGAATTTTTGACGTACCAGAAGTATACGAAGTATACATATTGCTACAAACTGGTCTGTTTTTGACAGATGCTGTTTTTGTTGAGTTGGTTGCTTGTTTTGATGAAATATGGATAGTATCGGGGGGTACTAACCATGGAAAAGTGAGAATACAGTATCCCAACACCAATATAAATAGAAATCAAGATTGCTACAGCACCTAAAGTGGTGGTAGTTTGTTTTCTTGTGCTATGTTATCACGAGTTTCTGTTTAAGTTTTGTTTTGTGAAGTTATCAAGTTTTGGGTGATGTTCTCATGGACAAAGAGATAAGGAGTGGAAAGATCTCAAGCTTGGGGATACCCAAGGCATACCAATCCAAATTCAAGGACACCAAAATGCCTAAGCTTGGGGATGCCCCGAGAAGGCATCACCTCTTTCGTCTTCAATCTATCAGTAATGTTACTTGGAGCTATATTTTTATTCACCACATGATATGTGTTTTGCTTGGAGCGTCTTGTATCTTAGGAGTCTTTTCTGTTTGTTGTGTCACAATCATCCTTGCTGCACACCTTTAGAGAGAGACATGCACTCATCATGATTTTGCTAGAATGTTCATAGTGCTTGAGTTATATCTTTTGAGCTAGATAATTTTGCTCTTTGTGCTTCACTTAGATCTTTTAGAGCACAGTGGTGCGTGACTTGGTAGTTGGATTATGCTATGAAAGTAGTCCCAAAGGTGATAGGTACACAAAGAGGATACAAAAACCTTCAACCTCATGTGCATTGAGTAGAAAGAGAAGTCTTGATTCCTCTAAATTAGTTTTGAGACATGGATTTGGTAATATTAAGATCTATGTTAGTTGGGTGTTGTGAAGAAGAAATACTTGTGTTGAAGTTAGTGATTCCCGTAACACGCACGTATGGTGAACCGCTATGTTAGGAAGTCGGAGCATAATTGATCTATTGATTGTCATCCTTTATGTTGAGGTCGGGATCGCGCGATGGTTAACACCTACCAACCCTTCCCCTCGGAGAATGTGTTTAGCACTTTGTTTCGATTACTAATAAAAACTTCCGCAACAAGTATGTGAGTTCTTCATGACTAATGTGAGTCCATGGTATAGATTAACTTTCACCTTCCACCATTGCTAACCTCTCTAGTGCCGCGCAATTTTCGCCGGTAAATAAACCCACCATATGCCTTCCTCAAAACAGCCACCATACCTACCTACTATGGCATTGTCATAGCCATTTCCGAGATATATTGCCATGCAACTCCCATCGTTCCGTCTCATGACTTGTGCCGTCACTCTCATATTGCCATTGCATGATCGTAAGATAGCTAGAGCGATGTTTGAACGTCATACGCCAAGCTAGATCTTTGCACATCCCGGTACACTGCCGGAGGCATTTCCTATAGAGTCATTTCTAAGCTTTGAGCTGTGAGTAAATAAAAGTGTGATGATCATCATTATTAGAGCATTGTCCCATGTGAGGAAATAAAAAAAAGAGGCCAAAGAGCCCAAATAAAAAAAGAGAAAAAAAAGAGGCCTAAGAGCCCAAATAAAAAAAGGGAAAAAATAAAAAAATAGAGAAAAAGAGAGAAGGGACAATGCTACTATCTTTTTCCACACTTGTGCTTCGTAATAGCACCATGTTCTTCATGTTTGAGGGCCTCTCGTTTTGTCACTACCATATGCTAGTGGGAATCTTCATTATATAAATTGGCTTGTATATTCCAATGAAGGGCTTCCGCAAATTTCCCTAGGTCTTCATGAGCAAGCAAGTTGGATGCACACCCACTTGTTCTCTTTTTGAGCTTTCACATACTTATAGCTCTAGTGCATCCTTTGTATGGCAATCCCTGCTTATTCACATTGATATCTATTAATGGGCATCTCCATAGCCCTTTGATACGCCGAGTCAATGTGACCATCTCCTCCTTTTTGTCTCACAACCACCATCACACTCTATTCCACCTATAGTGCTATATCCATGGCTCACGCTCATGTCTTGTGTGATAGTTATAGAATGTTTGAGAAAGTAAGAGTGCGAAAACAATTAATTGGCTAATACCAGGGTTGTGCACGATTTACATTAGTTGTGTGAGGATGATGGAGCATAGCCAGACTATATGATTTTGTAGGGATAACTTTCCTTGGCCTTGTTATTTTGAAAGATTACCTTGCTAGTTTGCTTGAAGTATTGTTGTTTTCATGTCAGTAGCAAACTATTGTTTTGAATCTTACGTATCTGAACATTCATGTCACACGAAAGAAGTTGCAAAGGACAACTATGCTAGGTAGCATTCCACATCAAAAATTCAGTCTTTATCACTTCCTTACTCGAGGACGAGCATGAATTAAGCTTGGGGATTCTTGATACGTCTCCAACGTATCTATAATTTTTTATGGTTTCATGCTATTATCTTATTAAACTTTGGATGTTTTGTATGCCTTTTATATCTTTTTTGAGACTAACTTATTAACTCAGTGCCAAGTGCCAGTTCCTGTTTTTTCCATGTTTTTTACCCCTTTCAGAGGAGGATTTTAAACGGAGTCCAAACGAAACGAAACTGCCAAAAAGATTTTTTCTGAAACAGAAAAAGATCGGGGAGCCTCAGAATCAGGGCAGGGGGCCACCAGGGACCCCACAAGCCCCCTAGCTGTGGCCAGGCTGGGCCCGCGCCTCCCAGGCTTGTGGGCTCCCTGGGCCTCCTCTGCCCTAGGTCTTCCGCTTATATATTCCCATAAATTCTAGAAAAAATCAGGAGATCATCTAAACTACTTTTCCGCCGCCGCAACCTTCTGTCTGCGCAAGATCCCATCTGGGGCACGTTCTGGTGCCCTGCAGGAGGGGGGATTCCGATATGGAGGGCTTCTTCATCAACACCATGACCTCTCCGATGATGCGTGAGTAGTTCACCGTAGACCGACGGGTCCATAGCTAGTAGCTATATGGCTTCATCTCTCTCTCTTGGATCCTCAATACAAAGTTCTCCATGATCTTCATGGAGATCTATCCGATGTAATGTTCTTTTGCGGTGTGTTTGTCAAGATCCGATGAATTTTTGACCCCTTTCAGAGGAGGATTTTCAACGGAGTCCAAACGGAACGAAACTGCCAAAACGGAGTCCAGAAAATGATCGGGAAGCCTGAGAATGACGGCCCCACCACGGACCCCACAAGCCCACTAGCCGCGGCCAGCGGGCCCGCGCCTCCCAGGCTTGTGGGCTCCCTGGGCCACCTCTGCCCTAGGTCTTCCGCCTATATATTCCCATAAATTCCACGAAAAATCAGGAGATCATTGAAAGTACTTTTCCGCCGCCGCAAGCTTCTGTCTCCGCAAGATCCCATCTGGGGCACGTTCTGGTGCCCTACCGGAGTGGGGATTCTGGTACGGAGGGCTTCTTCATTAACACCATGACCTCTCTGATGATGCGTGAGTAGTTCACCATAGACCTACGACACCATAGCTAGTAGCTAGATGGCTTCTTCTCTCTCTTGGATCTGCAATACAAAGTTCTCCATGATCTTCATGGAGATCTATCCGATGTAATCTTCTTTTGCGGTGTGTTTGTTGAGATCAGATGAATTGTGATTTATTATCAGATTATCTATGAATCTTATTTGAGTTTCTTGTGATCTCTCTTATGCGTGATTTCATATCCTTGTAATTCTCTTCGAGTTGTGGGTATTGTTTGGCCAACTAGATCTATGATTCTTGCAATGGGAGAAGTGCTTGGTTTTGGGTTCATACCATGCGGTGACCTCACCCAGTGACAGAAGGGGTAGCGAGGCACGCATCATGTTGTTGCCATCAAGGGTAAAAAGATGGGGTTTTCATCATTGGTGTGAGTTAATCCCTCTACATCGTGTCATCTTGCTTAAGGCGTTACTCTGTTCGTCATCAACTCAACACACTAGATGCATGCTGGATAGCGGTCGATGTGTGGACTAATAGTAGTAGATGCAGAAAGTATCGGTCTACTTGTCTCGGACGTGATGCCTATATGTATGATCATTGCCTTAGATATCGTCATGACTTTGCGCGGTTCTATCAATTGCTCGACAGTAATTTGTTCACCCACCGTAATATTTGCTATTTTGAGAGAAGCCTCTAGTTAACACTATGGCCCCCGGGTCTACTCCACACCATATTTTCACCCTTACACTTTTTCTTCGTTGCACTTTCCACCTTCAGATCTCACTTTGCAATCAATCTTGAAGGGATTGACAACCCCTTTATAGCGTTGGGTGCAAGCTCTTTGTGTTTGTGCAGGTACTCTGGAATTGACGAGATTCTCCTACTGGATTGATACCTTCGTTCTCAAACTGAGGGAAATACTTACTACTCATGTCCTGCATCACCCTTTCCTCTTCAAGGGAAAACCAACGCAAGCTCAAGAGACGACAGAAGGTTTCTGTCGACGTAGAAAGCATCTTGTGCGAGGGATTCCGAGGATGCTTTGGGGCTATCTCGAGGCTGAGGTTTTCCAATATGAAACCAAGGATATCACAGGTTTCCCTAATCAAGGTCATTCCGTCGCAGCATGTGGTAGTTTGTGACGGACTAGTTGGAGCACCCCAGCAGGGTTAAGTCTTTCAAAAAACCGAGCCCATGGTTATGTGGCAACGTGGAAACTTTGATTTACATCCGGTTCTAGATAACTTGAAGTTAACTTAATTAAAACTTGTCGACTGAATGCGCAACCACAGATGTCTGTTTTGTGAGCTCCTTCTCCGATAGAGGACACGATGGGGTTATGTCTGACGTAAGTAGGTGTTCAGGATCATTCTTTTGGTCATCAGTAGTTCACGTTTGTTATGCGTAGATCATCCCCCTCTTTTATTCTTGTACCTTTAAGTTAGCCACCTCAAAGAAATGCTTAGTCGCTTGTCGTGGCTCACCACTTAACCATACCTCACCCATTAATCTTTGCTAGTCCTGATACCTTTGGAAATGAGATTGCTGAGTCCTCTTTGGCTCACATATTACTACAACACCAATTGCAGGTACAGGTAGAGGGCTACTTTGACGTGAGCGCGTTGATTGTGCTATTTGGAGTTTCTTCTTCTTCTTCCTCTTCGATCTAGAATGGGTTCGAGGCCCGCAGCCTGGGATAGCAAGAATGGGCGTCGTTCTTTTATCGTTTTTTTTGTCCGTAGTCGGACCCTTCTCTTCTTCATGATGATTGTATGTATTCTACTGATGTGACTCTGATGTAACATATGGAGATTGTAAGCCAACTATTTATACTCATCTTTTCAGTACATGTACTTGTAATGATATCCATTCTTGCGAAACGATGAGATGTGTTTCTATCCCTGTCGAGGCCCTCGTGACAAAATATGGATAGGACAGCATCTTGGGTGTTACACTTCACCAAGCATGTACCCGAGAAATGTAGGAGTAGTTGCGAGAGTCAGTGGGAAAGGGTGAAGGGATGGAACCCCCCATGTACCTCCCCCTTCTATATATAGGCTACGGTGTAGGGGAGGGCATCCAAAACCCTTCTAGGGCTGGCCCTAAGTGAGAAATGCATTTAAACATGAAGACAACGTATTATCTCTAGATTAAACCCTTTAAACTTAGACATGACATCTTATCTCTAGAATTAAACAACATGTGCCTTGGGGATTGGTGCAGATAACCCATGTGGGTTGTAGCCCTACCCCTCGGTCCATGTGGAACCTTATCGGGTCGTTGGGCCCCACGGTGGAACACCCGGAACCTGCTAGAACCTTTGCGGTACTCTACTGACAAATTCCTGAACTTTTCCAGAGTCCTATATATGACTTCCCATATATAAATCTTTACCTCCGGACCATTAGACAGCTCCTTGTGATGTCCTCGATCCCATCTAGGCCTCTAGACTAGTTTTGGACATTCAACTATTAATATCTTAACATTACCCTAGCGACAGTGAACGTTAAGTGTGCGACCCTACGAGTTTGAGAATCATGTTAACATGACCGAGACTCCTCTCTAGTCAATAACCAATAGCAGGACAATGATGGACATGTTGGTTCCTACATATTACATGAAGATATTTATCGGTTGAACCATGATGTGGAGGATTCAGTTAATCCCATATGAAATATCCTTTGTCCGGTGATATGTTACTTGCTCGAGATTCGATAGTCGGTATCTCTATACCTAGTTCAATCTAATTACTGGCAAGTCTCTTTACTCGTTTCGTAATACAATAACACATGACTAAACAAATTAGTCACAATTTTGAAAGCTTATTGTGATGTTGTATTACCAAGAGGACCCAGATATATCTCTTCATTATATGGAGTGCAAAAATCGCAGTCTCGATCCATGCCAACCCAACAAACACCATCATAGATACATCTAGAGCACATTTAAGAGCAACCAGTTATGAAGTGATGTTTGGATGCACACTAAGTACCCTCCGGTGTGATGGAGTTGACTGATCTCATGGTCTAAGGAACGGATACTTGACATGAAGTAAGTTGTAGCAATAAACAAAGTGATGTGATCATTTGCTAAGCTTTTGTTGCATCTTGTCCACCATATTGCTCTCCTAAAGATGTGATACTGCTATCAAATGACTACACATGTCTATGATTAGGAAACCTTAACCATGTTTGATCAACGAGATAGTGTGGTAAAGGCTTAGTAAGTACACAATATTGATTATATATCCACACATGTATTTTAGTTTTCAATTTATCCAATTCTATCATGGATCATAAATGTTTATCATGAACAAGGAAATATGATAATAACCAATTTAGTCTTGCCTCTAGGCATATTTCCAAGAATGTCTTGAGATAGAAGATGGAAGTTGCATGGCAATATCAGAAGGACTATGGAAATGTCATGATATGTAGGCATGGTGTATATTTTGAGGAAGATATAAGGAGAGTTGTGTGTGATAGAGTGTATCATATCACGGGGTTTTGATGCACCATCGAATTTTGCACCAACTCTTGAGGTGAGAAGGGGCAGTGCACGGTATTGAAGAGGCTAGCAATAGCACAAAGGTGAGTATACATATAGTCCATGAAATCAAATTAGTCATATAGAACTCATATAGTCATTCCAAAAGTTTTATTATCCCTCGATCTAAAATACTACTTGCATGATCCTAGGGGGGAGCTTGATAGGATTTAGAGTTAACCATCGTGTGCCCCCGACTCACTTCAACGAGGAAAAAATCCTCCAACATCCCGGTCATGACATAACTGACATTGAAATGAGTAGTTAATAACAAGCTTTAATATTGATATTTTTACTACCAATGAACATGAATATATACCCGTTCATATTACTACATCAATATAATCTAATCTTCTGAACCATATTAAGTGATCTACATGAAACTTTCTATTACATCACTCTTATATAACTATCATATTCATACTAGTCGTTATAACCCTTGCACATTACCATTTCCTATTTAAGTCTCTCAAAAAGATTTAAGTGAAGTATGAGAGTGCAATAATTTCAATAAAGTAAATAACTACTGTTGTCCTCTAAAGATATAAGTGAAGCACATGAGAAAATGTATAACTCAAAATATATAAGTGAATCACATAGAGCATTCTAACAAATCATGATGAATGTGTGTCTCTAGCAAGAGGTGTGTCCAGAAAACAATGATTGTTGCAAACAAAACCCAAGAGAAATAAAACTATAATACACGACACTCCAAGAAAACTCATATCGTGTGATGAATACAAATGTTACTCCGAGTAACATATTGATGAATTATGGATGGAAGCGGTGATGCCATCGAGGGCATCCCCAAGCTTAGATGCATGGGTCTTCCTTGAACGTCACCTTGGGGTGCCTTGGGCATACCCAAGCTTAGGGTTTTATCTTTCCTTATTCCTTCATCCATCTTGATCGCATCCAAAACATGGAAACTTCAACACACAAAACTCAACAGAAACCTCATGAGATTTGATAGTATAACCGGGAAACCATACACTTATAAACTCATTGATAATTGCTATTGAATAATCACTATTGTATTCTAACTCTCTTATGACTTATACCTAACAACCCACAAGTATAGGGGATAGCAACAGTCTTCACAGCTAGTATTACACCCTAATTTATTGATTCGATACAAGGGGAGCCAAACAATATTTACTGGTCCTAGAAGTTCAGTTGTCAATTCGACCACACCTGGAAACTCTTTCTGTAACATATTTTTAGTAGCACAACAAAATAATAGTAGAAATAGCAACAATAGCAGTTTGTAGTGATTGTAACAACAGTAGTAGGAGTGATAACATAGCAAAGATCGATACACGAAAAGCATATAGATTGGGCCAGTGGTGGATAAGTATATCGGATAACATTCATCATGTAAGAGTTACACTCTAGAGCGACACATAACTAGCTCCAATTCATTAATGTAATGTATACATGTATTCCGTATATAGTCATACATGCTTATAGTAAGAACTTGCATAACATCTTTTTCCTAACCTCCCGTGGTAGTGAGGTCCATAAGGAAACTAAGGAACATTAAGGCCTCCTTTTAAAAGAGAATTGGAACAAAGCAGTAACACATAGTGAATGCATGAACTCCTCAAACTATGACAATCACCGAAAAGAGTGCCAATTATTGTCACCATGGGGTATACAGATCATGACACGTAATAGGTGCATAAAAATTGCAATATAGGATCCAAAACACTCATATTCATGAAAACAAAATAAGTTTAGATCTTAAATCATGGCATTTGGGCCCTAATAACAAGCATTACAAGCATTAAGCCTAGCAAAGTCATGGGAACAACATTCTTAGAACATAGTGGATACTAGGGATCAAGCCCTACAAAAATAACCCGATTACAATAAATATCACCCAATCCCATCATTTTCAAGCAAGCCTACAAAGGAATCACTCACTCCCTATGGTGAGCATTAAGGTATTGTTGATGGAGAAGGGCTGGTGATGACGACGTCGATGAATTCCCTTCTCCGGAGCTCCCAACGGACTCTAGATCAGTCCCCCCTCGAGGAAGAACAGGAGGTGGCAGCGTCTAAGTCTCATAAAACATGATGAAAACTTCTTTCTTATTTTTTTTCAGGGAGTAGGAATATATAGGCTAGGAATTAGGGTCAGCGGAGTCACGTGGGCCCCACAAGACATTGCTACGGTAACAAAAGTCCTTCCTTGGCGCTAGGAATTCTTCTTGCTACTTCTGTTGTTCGCGTCGGTTTTTCCCTTGAAGAGGAAAGTGTGATCCAGCACAGGTGCAGTAAGTATTTCCCTCAGTTTGAGAACCAAGGTATCAATCCAGAAGGAGGGTCTCGTCAAGCCCAGAGTACGTGCGCAAACACAAACAAGCTTGCACCCAACGCTTCAAAGGGGTTGTCAATCCCTTCAAGATTGTTTGCGAAAGTGAGATCTGAAGGCGGAAAGTGCAACGAAGTAAAAAGTGTAAGGCTGAAAATATGGTGTGGAGTAGACCCGGGGGACATAGTGTTCATTAGAGGCTTCTCTTAAAATAGAAAATATCACGGTGGGTGAACAAATTACAGTCGAGCAATTGATAGAACCGTGCAAAGTCATGACGACATCTAAGGCAATGGTCATACATATAGGCATCACGTGCGAGACAAGTAGACCAATACTTTCTGCATCTACTACTATTAGTCCACACATCGACCGCTATCCAGCATGCATCTAGTGTATTGAGTTCATGACGAACAGAGTAACGCCTTAAGCAAGATGACATGATGTAGATGGATAAACTCAAACCAATGATGAAAACCCCATCTTTTTACCCTTGATGGCAACAACACGATGCGTGCCTCGCTACCCCTTCTGTCACTGGGTGAGGTCACCACACGGTATGAACCCAAAATCAAGCACTTCTCCCATTGCAAGAATCATAGATCTAGTTGGCCAAACAAAACCCACAACTCGAAGAGAATTACAAGGATATGAAATCATGCATAAGAGAGATCAGAAGAAACTCAAATAAGATTCATAGATAATCTGATAATAAATCCACAATTCATCAGATCTCAACAAACACACCGAAAAGAAGATTACATCGGATAGATCTCCATGAAGATCATGGAGAACTTTGTATTGAAGATCCAAGAGAGAGAAGAAGCTATCTAGCTACTAGCTATGGTGTCGTAGGTCTATGGTGAACTACTCACACATCATCGGAGAGGTCATGGTGTTGATGAAGAAGCCCTCCATGTCCGAATCCCCCCTCCGGCAGGGCACCAGAACGTGCCCGAGATGGGATCTTGCACAGAACGAAGCTTGCGGCGGCGGAAAAGTGATTTCGATGATCTCCTGTTTTGTTGGGATTTTTATGGAATATATAGGCGCAACCCCTAGGTCAGAGGGCGCCCAGGGGGGCCACAAGCCTATGGGTTTTGGCCTACCCCCCTAGCCGCGGGGTGGGGGCTTGTGGGGCCCCTGAGGCTCCCCTGCCTTGGCTCTCAAGCTTCCCGATCTTCTTTCGTTACGGAAAAAATCTTTTCAGGGATTTTCTTCCGTTTGGACTCCGTTTCAAAATCTCCTCTGAAAGGGGTCAAAAACATGGAAAACAGGAACTGGCAATTGGTACTGAGTTAATAAGTTAGTCCCAAAAAATATATAAAAGGCATGCAAAACATCCAAAGTTTGACAAGATAATAGCATGAAACCATCAAAAATTATAGATACGTTGGAGACGTATCAAGCAACTCCAAGCTTAACTCCTGCTCGTCCTCGAGTAGGGAAGTGATAAAGAACGAATTTTTGATGTGGAATGCTTCCTATCATAGTTGTCCTTTGCAACTTCTTTCACATGACATGAATGTTCTGATCCATAAGATTCAAAACAATAGTTTGCTATTTACATGAAAACAATAATACTTCAAGCAAACTAGCAAGGTAATCATGAACTTTCAAAATAACAAGGCCAATGAAAGTTATCCCTACAAAATCATATGGTCTCGCTATGCTCCATCATCCTCACACAACTAATGTAAATCATGCACAACCCCGGTATTGGCCAAGTAATTATTTTCGCACACTTACTTTCTCAAACTTTTTATAACTATCACGCAATACATGAGCGTGAGCCATGGATATATCACTATAGGTGGAATAGAGTGTGGTGGTGGTTGTGAGACAAAAAGGGAGGAGATAGTCACATTGACTCGGCGTATCAATAGGCTATGGAGATGCCCATTAATAGATATCAACGTGAATGAGTAGGGATTGCCATACAAGATATGCACTAGAGCTATAAGTATGTGAAAGCTCAAAAGGAAGACTAGTGGGTGTGCATCCAACTTGATTGCTCACGAAGACCTAGGGCAATTTTGAGGAAGCCCGTCATTGGAATATACAAGCCAAGTTATATAATGAAGATTCCCACTATCATGAAGAACATGGTGCTAATACGAAGCACGAGTATGGAAAAGGATAGTAGCATTGTCCCTTCTCTCTTTTTATCTCTTTTTTATTTTTATTTGGGCTCTTAGGCCTCTTTTTTTTCTTTTGTTTTCTTCTCTTTTTTTGTTTTTGGGCTCTTTGGCCTCTTTTTTTTATTTCGTCACATGGGACAATGTTCTAATAATGATGATCATCACACTTTTATTTACTCACAGCTCAAAGATCACAATGATGATGACTCCATAGGAAATGCCTCTGGCAGTATACCGGGATGTGCAACGATCTAGCATGGCATATGATGTTGAAACATCTCTCTAGCTATCTTACGATCGTGCAATGGAAATATGAGAGTGACGGCACAAGTCATGAGACGGAACGGTGGGAGTTTCATGGCAATATATCTCGGAATGGCTATGAAAATGCCATAGTAGGTAGGTATGGTGGCTGTTTTGAGGAAGGAATTTGGTGGGTTTGTGCACCAGCGAGAATTGCGCGGCACTAGAGAAGATAGCAATGGTGGAAGGTGAAAGTGCATCTATACCATGGACTCACATTAGTCATGATGAACTCACATACTTGTTGCGAAAGTTTTTATTAGTAATCAAAACAAAGTGCTAAACGCATACTCCGAGGGGAAGGGTTGGTAGGTGTTAACCATCACGCGATCCCGACCTCAACACAAAGGATGACAATCAATAGATCAATTATGCTCCGACTTCCTAACATAGCAGTTCACCAACGTGAATGCTACGGGAATCACTAACTTCAACACAAATATTTCTAGATTCACAACAACCTACTAACATAGCTCTTAATATTATCAAATCCACGTCTCAAAACTATTTGAGAGGAATCAAAACTTCTCTTTCTACTCAATGCACATGAAAATGGAGGTTTTTGCATCCTCTTTGGGTACCTATCACATTTGGGATTACTTTCATAGCATAGGCCAACTACCAAATCACGCACCGACGTGCTCTAAAAGATATAAGTGAAGCACTAGAGAAAAAGTATCTAGCTCAAAAGATATAAGTGAAGCACTATGAGCATTCTAGCAAAATCATGATGAGTGCTTGTCTCTCTCTCTCAAAAAGGTGTGCAGCAAGGATGATTGTGACACAACAAAAGGAAAAGACTCCTACGATACAAGATGCTCCAAGCAAAACACATATCATGTGGTGAATAAAAATATAGCTCCAAGTAATGTTATCGATGGATTAAAGACGAAAGAGGGGATACCTTCCCGGGGCATCCCCAAGCTTAGGATTTTTGGTGTCCTTGAATTTGGCTTGGGAAGCCTTGGGCATCCAAAAGCTTGAGCTCTTTCCACTCCTTATCCATTTTTCCATAAGAACATCACCCAAAACTTGAAAACTTCACAACACAAAACTTAAACAGAAACTCGTGATAACATTAGCACAAGAAAACAAACTACCACTTCTTTTGGTACTGTAGCGAATTTGAATTCCATCTATATTAGTGCTGGGCTACGGTATTCTCACTTTTCCATGGCTAGTGCCCCCCGATACTAAACATAGTTTCATCAAAACAAGCAACCAACTCAACAAAAACAGAATCTGTCAAAAACAGACCAGTCTGTAGCAATCTGTATACTTCCTATACTTCTGCTACCTCAAAAAATATGAAAACTTACGATGTCCTGGGAAAAAAGCATATCAACCAGTAGAAAAAACAATCAACTCAAAAGCTCTTTCTGAATAAAAATGAAAAATCATCTCGTGAGCGAAATGTTTCTGTCTTTTTCCAGCAGGATCAAACAACCATTACCAAGACTAATCATAAAGGTATTGCTTGGCTCAAACACAAAAATAAACATAAAAAACACAATCACAACAGAATTATGATGGTGTGGCCGCAACAAAACAGAAAGAAAAAAAGATAAATTCATTGGGTTGCCTCCCAACAAGCGCTATTGTTTAACGCCCTTAGCTAGGCATTGATAATTCAATGATGCTCACACAAAAGATAGCAATCGGACACGAATAGAGCATCATGAAACATGTGAAAATCACATCTAAGTCTAACGTACTTCCTATGCATAGGCATTTTATAGGAGAACAGATTGGCAAGACAACCAATAGTTTCCATATGCAAGGAAGAAGAAAGAGACAATAGCAATCTCCACATAACGAGAGGTAATTTGGTAACATGAAAGTTTCTACCACAATATTTACCTCTCTCATAGCAATTACATGTGGGATCATAATCAAATTCAACGATATATATATCACATAGGATATTCTTTTCATGATCCACATGCATGCAAAGTTGATGATCTTCAAAAATAGTGGGATTATCATCAACTAAAGTCATGACGTCTCTAAACTCACTTTCAATAATATTGCAAATATCATATTTATCATGATAATTGCAACCAGTAGTGGACATAGCAAAACTAGCATCCCCAAGCTTAGGGTCCTGCATATTTTTATCATGATTGTCACTAATAGAATTTATAGTGAAACCATTGCAATCATGCTTTTCATCCAAGGAGCCCTCGTGAATCACTTCATAAATTTCGTCCTCACAATTTTCAGATTCACGCATCTCAAGCAAAACTCCATAAAGGTAGTCAAGTGCACTCAATTCACTAGCAATTGGATCAACATAATTGGATCTCTTAAAGAGATTAGCAACTAGATGAGGATCCATATCACTAGATTTTCAGCAAGCGAAGATGCAAGCATATTGAAGGCACATGGCACACAAGTGAACAAAAAGCAAGCGAGAGAAAATGGCGAACGAAAAAGGCAATCAAAAAAAGGCAAACAAAAAAAGCAAATTGGTGAAGTGGGGGAGAGGAAAACGAGAGGCAACTGGCAAAGAAAGTAAATGCAAGAGATGAGTTTGCGACACCTACTTGGATGAGTTCTTGACTTGATCTTCCTCCCCGGCAACGGCGCCAGAAATTCTTCTGCTACGGTAACAAAATCCTTCCTTGGCGCTAGGAATTCTTCTTGCTACTTCTCTTGTTCACGTCGGTTTTTCGCTTGAAGAGGAAAGGGTGATGCAGCACCGGAGCAGTAAGTATTTCCCTCAGTTTGAGAATCAAGGTATCAATCTAGAAGGAGGGTCTCATCAAGTCCAGAGTACCTGCGCAAACACAAACAAGCTTGCACCCAACGCTTCAAAGGGGTTGTCAATCCCTTCAAGATTGTTTGCAAAAGTGAGATCTAAAGGCGGAAAGTGCAACGAAGTAAAAAGTGTAAGGCTGAAAATATGTTGTGGAGTAGACCCGGGGGCCATGGTGTTCACTAGAGGCTTCTCTCAAAATAGCAAATATCACGGTGGGTGAACAAATTACTGTCGAGCAATTGATAGAACCGCGCAAAGTCATGACGATATCTAAGGCAATGATCATACATATAGGCATCACGTCCGAGACAAGTAGACCGATACTTTCTGCATCTACTACTATTACTCCACACATCGACCGCTATCGAGCATGCATCTAGTGTATTGAGTTCATGACGAACAGAGTAACACCTTAAGCAAGATGACATGATGTAGAGGGATAATCTCAAACCAATGCGAAAACCCGATCTTTTTACCCTCGATGACAACAACACGATGCGTGCCTCTCTACCCCTTCTTTCACTGGGTGAGGTCACCACACGGTATGAACCCAAAACCAAGCACTTCTCCCATTGCAAGAATCATAGATCTAGTTGGCCAAACAAAACCCACAACTCGAATAGAATTACAAGGATAAGAAA
Source organism: Hordeum vulgare subsp. vulgare (assembly GCF_904849725.1). Lineage (NCBI taxonomy): Eukaryota > Viridiplantae > Streptophyta > Magnoliopsida > Poales > Poaceae > Hordeum > Hordeum vulgare. The sequence goes on along the minus strand of NC_058524.1, from coordinate 343,473,844 downwards.
TCATGCATAAGAGAGATCACAAGAACACAATTCATCGGATCTCTACAAACACACCGCAAAAGAAGATTACATCGGAAAGATCTCCATGAAGATCGTGGAGAACTTTGTACTGAGGATCCAAGAGAGAGAAGAAGCCATCTAGTTACTTGCTATGGACCTGTAGGTCTATGATGAACTACTCACGCATCATCGGAGAGGTCATGGTGTTGATGAAGAAGCCCTCCATGTCTGAATCCCCCCTCCGGCAGGGCACCAGAACGTGCCCCAGATGGGATCTTACCAAGACAGAAGGTTGCGGCGGCGGAATAGTGATTTCGATGATCTCCTAATTGTTTTGGGATTTTTAGGGAATATATAGGCGCCACCCCTAGGTCAGAGGGTGCCCAGGGGGCCCACAAGTCTGTGGGCCGCGGCCTACCCCCTGGCCGCGGGGAGGGGGCTTATGGGGCCCCTGAGGCTCCCCTGCCTTGGCTCTCAAGCTTCCCGATCTTCTTCCGTTACGGAAAAAATCTTTTCGGGGATTTCTTCCGTTTCGACTCCGTTTCAAAATCTCCTCTGAAAGGGATCAAAAACATGGAAAAAACAGGAACTGACACTTGGCACTGAGTTAATAAGTTAGTCCCAAAAAATATATAAAAGGCATGCAAAACATCCAAAGTTTGACAAGATAATAGCATGAAACCATCAAAAATTATAGATACATTGGAGAGGTATCAGACATCAGGGCACGACTTCTTACATTTTGAGAAACTGGTGCCCCCCTCTGATAGTTCTTCGCTCCAGTATTTTTTATATATTCCGTACGAAATCTCCAGAATGTTTTCCAAATTTTGAGAACTATTATTTCTGCACAAAAGCAAGACCATGGTAGTTCTGCTGAAAATAGTGCTAGTTGGGTTACTTTCATTCAAATCATGCAAATTAGAGACCAAAACAAGAGCAAAAGTGTTTGGAAATGTAGATACGATTGGGACATATCAATAACCCCACATATGATCCAGAGAATCATTAAATCAAGGATTTTATGCAATAAAAATATAATCTTTCTAAACAAAACAGTTTCTAATGATCTGTACTAAAACCATACTTCTGTAAGTGTGAAAATTCTGAAAAATTGGGAAAACATGGGAAATTTGTAGGAAACTAATGTGTTAAAATGTCAAAAATTTATCATATTTTAGCAATAACTGTAAAATCAAATATTGGGTGTAAAATTTTCTGTTTTTTGCACTAAATCAAATCTAGTATCATCCAAATCATACCAAAAGTTTCACGTGGCACGAACACTAATTAAAATATGCAAAACACAATCATTAAAGTATCAGTAATCATTTTATGAAACAATAACATAAATTAAAAGCAACAATTTAGGATACCTATTGGTTTGTCGCCTAACCAGTGTTATTGTTTTATGCCCCTAGCAAGGCATAATGCATAGTTTCAAGTATTGTCATCCTTCAAGTTAATTCCATAAGCTTATATCATAATAGATTGATATGGCGCTTTAATCCTTATCCTTGGGAAGTGTTACATCCCTTTATTTAAGGGAACTTAGGACCATACATTTCCTTCTTTCATATCAATAACAACACATTTGGTTCGTAAGAAAGGCCTACCAAGTTTTATAGGACAAGAGGATTGCATTGAATATCAAGAACAATGAAATACACAGGTACGTAATTCCTATTCTCAATTTTGTGAACAAAATTAACCACCCAATGGTTTCTTAATATTTGCATCCGGTAAATGCAAATTAAGGGAACATTCATCCATATCGGTGAAACCTAGAAAATGACATAAGGATTGCACCGAGGTCACATAAAGCATTGGACTCATAATTCCTAATCTTAACTTTAATAGTAGGTTCCCATTCATCATGTAATTTTCTAGGTATAGATACATCCAATTCTAATAATATAGTACGTTCCCACTCATCTTAGCTTTTCTTCATAATATTTTATCATCGCTTTAACAATATGTTTAGTAAAAGCTTTATTTTGTTTGTAAGCATTAGGTGAATTTATTATGGATTCCGACAAGGATATTCATTAAGTGAAATACAAATTATCATCATTAAACTCCTTGTAATACAAAGTAGTAGAAACAACACTATCTAAAGTCTTGACATGTACAAATCCACTTTTCTCATTTTTATCATTAAGATCATCACCCTCCGAACAATTGGGATACCTTCTAGCAAAAGTTGACTCATCTTCAATCCCTTTTAATTAATTTTTACGCTACTAAAAAATTCAATAGGTAACACACCAAGAATTTTAATATCCTCATCATTATTATCGTAAAAACTACATGCGAGCGTTTTTTCTAGGAGTTCATGATTAGCTATCATACTTTCAATTGTTTTCCTACTCTCATGCATAGTGAATTGAATATACTTTAAAGGTTCAGAAGTATCAGGCTTAGCTCGCGAAATTTTAATTTTAAGAGTATCCACATCATCAACAATTACATCCAAGTTTCTTGACATATCATCAACATTCTTTAGTTTTTCTACAACCATAGTATTGAAAATCTTTTGAGAACTAATAATTATTTAATATTGTTCTCAAGTTAAAAAGGTATCCTTTTATTACAATTATATTAATTTCCATAGGAATTACAATAATTATTAGAGGTATTACTGGGATACGGTCTAGGATTTGAATTCTCTTGATAAGCATTGTTGTTGAAATTAGTTCTAGAGAAAAAATTCACGTTAATATCATTGTTATTTTGCTTAATCAAAGTACATAATGGGGCATCATTAGGATAAATATGATCATTTTTTATTGTAAGCATATTCATAATAACATCAATTTTATCACTCAAAGTAACAACTTATTCAACATAATTTACCTTCTTACTAGTTGGAGCTCGCTCAGTGTGCTATTGGGATTAGTTTGTGATTATTTTGCTGATCAGATTTGTTGTCTCTCCTAATATTGCTTCCATAAATGCTCCACCACCAAATGAGTCAAGAAGGTTTCTCGAAGCAAAGTTTAATCCAGTATAGAAGTTTAGTATAATCATCGAGAAATTCAATCTATGGGCACGATAATTCCAAATCATTAATTTCATTATTTCCCAAGATTATGCAACAGGTTCTTTCTCATGTTGTTTAAAATTCTTCATTTGATATCTAAGAGATATTATCTTGGCAGGAAGGAAATATTTAGTAAGGAAAGCATACTTAGGTTAATACCATGAATCAGTACTATAATGAGGCAAGGATGAAAACCAAGTTTTAGCTTTCTCTCTTAATGAGAATGGAAATAATTTCAACTTGTCAATATCATTATCCACATATTTTTCTTTTGCATATTGCATAATTTATCTAAGGTGTTAAGATGGGATGCAACATCTTCATTAAGGGAATATTTATAGCACGAAATAACAAAAAAATTATAGATACGTTGGAGAGGTATCACTCCTAAATATGTTTTATAATTGTTTATTTCCTTTGTCAAAAACGATGCTTGATACGGATGCAGGAGGCACAATCATCGGAGAGCCCATAGAAGATGTCAAGAAATTACTTGATGATATGAAAGAGAACCATGCCTAATGGCATGTTCAAAGAACTACCACCAAATGGGTGAATGCATTTGAAGAAAACAATATTGAGTTTGATAATCCGCAAGTATAGGGGCTTGCGACAATCTTCGAGGGTAGTATTTAACCCAATTTATTGATTCGACATAAGGGTACCCAAAGAATATTTATAGGCCATAGTAGTTGAGTTTTCAATTCAACCACACCTGGAAAAAAATTTCTCTACAGCAAAGTGTTTAGTAAAATAGTATTTTGATAGTTTTTATAGTAGCGGCAACAGTAGCATCAATGGTAGTAATAGTAATAGTAAGAGTAGTAGTTCTGTAGGTATTATAGTAGGAGCAACAATAGTAACTTTAAAAAGAAAACATTAGAAAATGCTAAGCATTGGATAAGCGATGGATATTTTGATGCCATTCATCATGCAACAGTCAAAACCTAGAGAGGCACATAACTAGCTCCAATTCATCAATGAGAAGTAGGCATGTATTCCGTATATAATTATATGTGCTTATAATAAGAACTTGCATAACATCTTTTGTCCAACATTCACATGGCAGCGAGATCCTAATGGAAATCTAAGGATAATTAAGGTATCCTTTTAATAGTGTATCAGAACAAAGCATTAAAACATAGTGAATACATGAGCTACTAATACTATGGTATCACCGAAGGCGGTCCCATTTATTGTCACCTTGGGGTCTATTGATCATAACACGTAATAGGTGCATACAACTAGCAAGATAGAATCCAAAACACTCTTGTATTCATGTAAACATAATAAGTTCATATCTTAAATCATGGCAGTCGAGCCCTAGTGATAAGCATTCAAAATGGTAAAGTCATAGCAACATCAATCTCACAACATAGTGGATTCTACGGATGAAGCCATAAAAGTTTTACTCAATTACATGACAAATATTATCAATCTCCATCGCCGTCCAACAATGCTACGAAGGAATTACTCACTCCCGGTGATGAGCATCATGGAATTATTGATGGAGAAGGGTTGTTGATGATGATAGCAACGAATCCCCTGATAGAGGCGAAGTTGTCCCTGTCTTTCGATGAGATCGTGGATATCGTTTAGATGGAGTAGACTTTGACGATCCGACTACGAACGTGTGAGGACGTCGCGCCTTAGCAATCGCTAAACCAACTCCGAGAGGTTATTGATCACGCCGGAGCACGATCAACCTGACCACGAGGGTCTGTTTCCTGCACGCAAACGAAGAACAAGCAAGAAACCAAGATTGCAATCAGGATATTGCGCATATAAGAGAAAAGCTTTATTGATGAAGGTGGGGTTCTGTGACGTCTTTGTCTGGTCGTAGAACACAAACGAAGAACGCGAAGTTGCAGCTATGGCGAACTTGAAATCTAAACAAAACCCAAGTCTAAACGGTGCCCTAAGGGCTGTATATATGAGGGAAAAGAGAGGCAATTTCGTAACCCTTGGGGAAGGGTTCCGAAAACAGCCCTAGTCTCGGTTTCCCTACACATACGGACTCTAAAAATAGCCTATATTATGGTATTTCGAAATTACATGGGCCTGGCCCAAAAATAAGGTGGCGCAACACCTATAATAGCCTATGGACGAAATTAATAAAGTGGGGTCTTGAATATTTCGTCCAAAGTCTTCATGCTCTCCTTATGGTGGCTTTAAAGTGCGGAAATCACCAAGGGAAGCTCCATTGTTCTCTCCCGCGCGTGCCCCTTGTTTGCCATGCTTCATCCCGCTCCAACGGATATCCTTCTTGTCCATGCTAGGTCCTTCATTCATGAGAACAACAAAAGTATCTAACTTAGGCAGCATCATATGTTCATGAACATTAGAAGTATTCCCAATAAACGAAAGTACCTGGTAATTCAATTGGCGTGCACGAGCTCTAGTAACTGGTCCAGTATGTATAGCAGCTAGTGCTGTGGGTGTAGCAATGGTATTGATGTCCTCATCATCCTCCCCTTCTTGAACTGAAGTCGTCCTCGACGGAAGCTCATCTTCCTCACCCAAATATGGCTTCAAATCTGCAATGTTAAAAGTGGGACTAACCCCAAAATCTGCAGGCAGCTCAAGTCGATATGCGTTATCATTTATTTTTTCTAACACTTTGAAAGGACCACCAGCACGCGGCATTAGCTTTGACTTACGCAAATCCGGAAACCTATCCTTACGCAAATGCAACCAAACAAGATCTCCAGGTGCAAAGACAACATGTTTTCTACCCTTATCTCCAGCAAGTTTATATCTAGCATTCATGCGCTCAATGTTTTCCTTAGTTAACCCATGCATCTTCAATATCAATTCAGCACGTTCTTTAGCATCAAAATTAACCTTCTCCGAAGATGGAATAGGTAACAAATCAATAGGTGCACGAGGTAGGAAACCATACACAATTTCAAAAGGGCACATCTTTGTAGTAGAATGCAGCGAACGATTATAAGCAAATTCAATATGAGGCAAGCATTCTTCCCACAGTTTTAGATTGTTCTTCAAAACAGCCCTAAGCATAGTAGACAAAGATCTATTGACTACTTCAGTTTGTCCATCAGTTTGGGGGTGACATGTAGTACTAAAAAGCAATTTTGTCCCCAACTTAGCCCATAAACATCGCCAAAAGTGGCTAAGAAATTTAGCATCACGATCTGAAACAATCGTATTTGGCACACCATGTAAGCGAATAATTTCACGAAAGAACAAATCAGCCACATTAGCGGCATCATCACTTTTATGACATGGTATAAAGTGTGCCATTTTTGAAAATCTATCCACGACAACAAATATGCTATCCCTCCCCTTCTTTGTTCGAGGTAAACCTAAAACAAAGTCCATAGATATATCCTCCCAAGGAACACTAGGTACAGGCAAAGGCATATATAAACCATGAGGATTCAGTCGTGACTTAGCTTTTTGACATGTCGTGCAGCGAGCAACAAAACGCTCAACATCCCGTCGCATCCTTGGCCAAAAGAAATGTGTAGCAAGTACGTCCTCCGTCTTCTTTACGCCAAAGTGTCCCATCAATCCTCCTCCATGCGCCTCCTGTAACAACAAAAGACGAATAGAGCTAGCTGGAATGCATAGCTTGTTAGCACGAAACACAAAGCCATTATTAATGATGAACTTGTTCCATGTTCTCCCTTCTCTACAATTCTCCAACACATCTTTGAAATCAGCATCATGCACATATTGATCTTTGATGGTTTCCAAACCAAATATTTTAAAGTCAAGTTGTGAAAGCATAGTATAACGACGAGACAAAGCATCAGCAATAACATTATCTTTACCCTTCTTGTGTTTAATGACGTACGGGAAAGTCTCAATGAATTCAACCCATTTAGCATGTCTACGGTTCAGTTTTGCTTGACTTTTAATATGTTTCAAAGATTCATGATCAGAATGTATGACAAATTCTTTGGGCCATAAATAATGTTGCCATGTTTCCAAAGTCCGAACAAGAGCATATAATTCCTTATCATAAGTAGAATAATTCAGACTAGGCCCACTTAGTTTTTCAGAAAAGTATGCAACAGGTTTACCATCTTGTAATAACACACCTCCTAATCCAATTCCACTAGCATCACATTCAAGCTCGAAAGTCTTATTAAAATCAGGAAGTTGGAGTAAGGGAGCATGAGTTAACTTATCTTTCAAAACTGTGAAGGCTTCTTCCTGTGCAGTACCCCAAGAATAAGGCACATCTTTCTTTGTAAGCTCATTGAGAGGTGCAGCAATGGTGCTAAAATCTCTCACAAAACGCCTATAAAACCCAGCGAGTCCAAGGAAACTCCGCACTTGTGTGACCGTTTTGGGTTGCGGCCAACTCTCAATAGCTTCAATCTTAGCTTTATCAACTTCAATTCCCTGTGGAGTAACAACATAGCCAAGAAAAGATACTCGGTCCGTGCAAAAGGTGCACTTCCCAAGGTTACCAAACAAACGTGCATCACGGAGAGCAGTAAGAACAGCACGCAAATGATCCAAGTGGTCCTCCAAAGATCTACTATAAATTAATATATCATCAAAGTAGACTACCACAAAGCGTCCAATGAAAGCACGTAAAACCTCATTCATTAATCTCATGAAAGTGCTAGGTGCATTAGTCAAACCAAAAGGCATAACTAACCACTCATATAATCCAAACTTAGTTTTAAATGCCGTTTTCCATTCATCTCCCAATTTCATGCGAATTTGATGGTATCCACTACGCAAATCAACTTTAGAGAAAATTATAGAGCCACTTAATTCATCAAGCATATCATCTAGCCTAGGAATAGGATGACGATAACGAATAGTAATATTATTAATGCCTCTACAATCAACACACATACGCGATGTACCATCCTTTTTCGGCACTAGAATAATAGGCACAGCACAAGGACTAAGAGATTCACGTATATAACCTTTGTCGAGTAGCTCTTGTACTTGACGCATAATCTCCTTCGTCTCCTCTGGATTGGTACGGTATGGTGCACGGTTTGGTAGCGATGCACCGGGAATTAAATCAATCTGATGCTCAATCCCTCTAATAGGTGGTAATCCCGGCGGCACGTCTTGTGGAAAGACGTCAGCGAACTCCTGCAAAATGTTAATGACAGCAGGAGGCAAAGAGGATGGCATGTCCTCAAAGGAAAATAATACCTCTTTGCAGACGAAAGCATAGCAAACAGATGTAGTGATATCCAAATCAGTAATATCGGATTTAGTGGCAAGTAAACAACCACTGTTCAGTTTTATTTCAGAGGCAACACTAGATGATGATTTATTAGGCTTATTGTGTTGCTCAAATTCTTTTGCTACAATCTGATTTTCACTCTTATGTAGGTCTTGTTTTGCTTTACTAGCTCTAGCAATGTCATCTTTCATAATATGTTCAGGAGACATAGGAAGCAAAGTTATATTTTGATCCTTATGAACAAGAGTATACTGATTTGTTCTACCATGGTGTACAGAATTTTTATCAAATTGCCATGGTCTACCAAGTAAAACGGAGCATGCTTGCATGGGTACCACATCACAATCAACAACATCAGAATATGTAGCAATGCTAAAATGCACACGAACAGTACGTGTTACCTTAACCTTGCCACTGTTGTTGAACCACTGGATATAATAAGGATGAGGATGTGGTCTGGTGGTGAGAGATAGCTTCTCCACCATCTCCATGCTAGCTAAGTTGTTGCAACTCCCTCCATCGATGATTACGCGAACAGAACATTCCTTTACCACTCCCTTAGTATGGAACAAGTTGTGCCTCTGATTTTGTTCAACCTGTGTTACCTGCACACTTAAAACACGTTGAGCAACTAAGCTTTCATACCTGTCAGCGTAGTCAGCAGCCATGTATTGTGTCTCTTGTGCAGTATCATCTACACCCCGTTCTTCACTTGCAATAAGAGCCAGAGTCTCCTCGTCATAATCACTAGCGGAGTCATATCCACCATCCTCAGTAATAATCATCACACGCTTGGATGGACACTCTCTCGCATAATGACCTCCACCCTTGCAACGACGACAGATAACCTCATGTGTTTGCCCTGTAGATGCAGTGGATGAAGAAGAACTCTGTGCGGGCCCAGAAGGTGTACTCTTGGCGAACGATGGTGCAGGGGCCTGTTTCCTGGTATCTCTGGTGGAATTGGCGGCTGAAACAGGTGGTGCGGATGCAGGAGGACGTGTTGAAGTAGACGTGGTTCGTGGCGTCCATGAGGAAGTGCGACCTGCAGAAAAGTTAGTTCTTGCCAAAGCCTGTCGATCCTGCACTTCACGTTCAGCTTTGCAAGCAAGATGGAATAAACGAGTGATAGTGTTATAATCCTTATATTCTAGAATAGTCTGAATATCTCTATTTAGTCCACCCATAAAACGTGCAAGCATAGCTTCATTGTCCTCAACAATACCACATCTAATCATGCCAGTTTGTAATTCCTGATAATATTCTTCTACAGACTTTTTTCCTTGTCTTAAACGCTGCAAGTTTTGAAGTAAGTCTCGTTGATAATATGGTGGAACCCAACGAGTACGCATAGCAGTTTTCAAAGCAGCCCAAGTAGCTGGAATATTAGCATGATGTATTCGACAATATTCAGACCACCAAACACAAGCAAAACTAGTGAAAGAACAAACAGCAGCAGCCACACGTCTATCTTCAGGAAATTGCAAGCATGTAAAACGTTGTTCTGTTTCTAACTCCCAAGTAAGATATAGATCAGGAACATAGCGACCATCAAAACTAGGAATATTCAATTTAACTTTAGGGAGATGGTCGTGATCCCATACCTGAGGGTGTGGTGCATCCCTACCGTTGCGGTTGTATCCATGTGGACGACCGGCGGCTTGTCGTGGTGGTGGTTGTTGTTCCCCGTGCTGAACTGGAGCATGCTCTCCCTCAGCATCGTAATCACCATCGTAATCATCATCATAATCATCATGCTGCTCAGCCGTAGAAACCTCAGCAGCAGCAGCAGCAGCACCAGCACCAGCACCAGCAGCAGCAGTGGGAGGATCAAGACCAATAAAAGGCTGCACGTGGCCGAGAGGCACGCGTCCCGGTCGTCGCCGTTGTTGTGGTTGAAGGGGAACAGAAGCTATAGCTGGTGGTGGTAATCTGGCAAGCACCTCATTGAACTTGGCATTCATCTTGGTGTCGAATTTCTGCTCCATACCGTCCAGCTTTTCCATGGCCTCTCCAAAGGTTGTTAGGAAACCCTGTACCTGCTGAGACATCATTTGCTGAAATTTATCATAAAGCTCCTGGTTGGTCAGGTTCTCCCAGTCGATCTCCTCGTCGTGTGATCCTGGCATGGTTAGCAGCAATAGGAACACAGCAAAATATGACCCTACAGACTACTAGGAAGTGGTGGTGGTGTGTCACAAATCTGTCAAGCAAATCTCAATTTCTTACAAATTCTTACCCAGCAGCAGGTGGCGATCGGCAACCGGTGTAGTCAAAACTCTCGAAGGTTGGATATAGCGATTGCCAGGTGGTGTCAAACACACGATGTAGATGTATGTGGAGCTGGGAAGGCTTATAATATGGTAGCAAGAAGGGTCAGCTATAATCAGTTCAGAGATGCAAAATTGAAAAGACGCTCAACGACGGTACCGTGCTGGTCCTAGGCTAGATCGTACTAGAGACGCGAGCCTAGAACACCAACGAAGTCACGACGACACGTACTAATCAAGGGAAGAGCCACTCTGATTTTTTTTTTTTTTTTTTTTTTGCTTTTTTTTTCTTTTTTTTTTCTTCAGGAAATCACTATAATGGCGAGTGGCTCAAAACTCTTCCCAAGGACTAAAAACAGGATAGGGACGAAATTTTTTGGGGACACTTTTTTTTTTTTTTTTGTAGCGGTGCGGGGCTGCGGCGGCCAAAAAAATGCGAAAAAATCACTATGATGGCGAGGGTCTCAAAACTCTTTAAAAAACCTAACAAAACGATAGGGAAAAAAAATTTCACCCCTCGAAATTTTGGCCTAAAAAGTGCTCTGGAAAGCGTGCCAGACTCTTTTTTTTTTTTTTTTCCGAAACCTACTCAGGTAAGGAAACGCGAAATCGAAATCAAATAGATCTCGAAATTAACCTAAACCGAAACAGACTAGGATGGTAATGGATATATGGTGGTGGTATATGGCAGCAAGGATAATGGTGGCGTGGTGGTGGTATACTTTTTTTTTTTTTTTTTTTTTTTTTTTTTTTTCCGAAACCTACTCAGGTAAGGAAACGCGAAATCGAAATCAAATAGATCTCGAAATTAACCTAAACCGAAACAGACTAGGATGGTAATGGATATATGGTGGTGGTATATGGCAGCAAGGATAATGGTGGCGTGGTGGTGGTATATGGCAGCAAGGATAATGGTGGCGTGGTGGTGGTATATGATGAAATACGATGTGGTGACGGCGTGACAAACTATGAACAGAACTCGAAACTCTAAAGAACTAGACACTAAGACCAGCAACTCGACACGACGATGTAACCGCAAATTCAACTAAGCAAACTACTGAAAAGATTATGCAAAGGCTCAGATTGGTTCGGATATGAAGATCTAAGCCTAATATTTTTTTTTTGGCTGTTTCGTGGACGATAGGTATGAAGAACAGATCCGATCTCAAGATGAAAAACTGGTAGAATCTCACCGAGCAACCTGAAAATCTGATACCACTTGATAGAGGCGAAGTTGTCCCTGTCTTTCGATGAGATCGTGGATATCGTTTAGATGGAGTAGACTTTGACGATCCGACTACGAACGTGTGAGGACGTCGCGCCTTAGCAATCGCTAAACCAACTCCGAGAGGTTATTGATCACGCCGGAGCACGATCAACCTGACCACGAGGGTCTGTTTCCTGCACGCAAACGAAGAACAAGCAAGAAACCAAGATTGCAATCAGGATATTGCGCATATAAGAGAAAAGCTTTATTGATGAAGGTGGGGTTCTGTGACGTCTTTGTCTGGTCGTAGAACACAAACGAAGAACGCGAAGTTGCAGCTATGGCGAACTTGAAATCTAAACAAAACCCAAGTCTAAACGGTGCCCTAAGGGCTGTATATATGAGGGAAAAGAGAGGCAATTTCGTAACCCTTGGGGAAGGGTTCCGAAAACAGCCCTAGTCTCGGTTTCCCTACACATACGGACTCTATATTATGGTATTTCGAAATTACATGGGCCTGGCCCAAAAATAAGGTGGCGCAACACCTATAATAGCCTATGGACGAAATTAATAAAGTGGGGTCTTGAATATTTCGTCCAAAGTCTTCATGCTCTCCTTATGGTGGCTTTAAAGTGCGGAAATCACCAAGGGAAGCTCCATTGTTCTCTCCCGCGCGTGCCCCTTGTTTGCCATGCTTCATCCCGCTCCAACGGATATCCTTCTTGTCCATGCTAGGTCCTTCATTCATGAGAACAACAAAAGTATCTAACTTAGGCAGCATCATATGTTCATGAACATTAGAAGTATTCCCAATAAACGAAAGTACCTGGTAATTCAATTGGCGTGCACGAGCTCTAGTAACTGGTCCAGTATGTATAGCAGCTGGTGCTGTGGGTGTAGCAATGGTATTGATGTCCTCATCATCCCCCTCTCTCAAGCCCTGAACAGACTCCATATCACGGCTCTCAATGAAGCCAATGAGGTGGCAGTGACTTTGTATCATAAAACATGATGATTCCTAGGGAGACAGAATCTATATGACTAGAGGTAGGGCAAATGGAGGGTCAAGGGTCCCACAAGCTCACATGGCACGCTCTAGGGGGCACCAACTGAGTTCTACAAAAATATTTATTATTAATTCTACAAAAGTTCTTCGTAAATTCTTAGCCGGTTCCGAGAACTGAGGTTGTTCTGCTGAACATAACGTGATTTCGGGTTAGTTTTGTTCAACTCGTGCAAAATAGATTCCAAAAAAAGAGCAAAAGTGTTAACGTTTAGGATGTACTAAGTCCCACAAACTCAACTCATTACTTTTCGTCAAGCAATTCAGTTGTTAAACTGGAAGTGATAAAGAAAAACCTGTACACACTCTTTTGTTTGTGTTGTTGTATATAAGCCTAACTAGTAATCATATTTTCGGAACCATGTCAACGATAACCCTTAGCTCTCATATTAATCACGAAAATAGCATAATCAACTAGTGAGAAATAATAATGCATCTCAAATTCCAACATTTGTCAAAGTAACCATGATATAATATGATAGTTTAGTATTTTGTTATCCCTTTCTAAGACCGCCAAACATACTTGCAGAGCACCTCCAAAGTTAAAGCAGCGACTAAACATTGTAATTAAGGGTAGAGAAGATCAATTCACGCTCGGATTCAATATTATCTAGACTCAATGCGTGTTAAACTAGGAATAACAATAGTGCTCTCTATGTTGGTGTTGTAATGATAAGGTGATGACTCAAAAATAAATGTAAATAACATGAAAGTAAATGGAAAGGCCCTTTGTAGAGGGAAGTAGAGATATCAGCGGTGCGAGAGATCAGAGATTAAAATAGAGATGGATATATTTTGGATGGTGTACCTTTCCTATCAATGTCATGACAAATGATTTCAAAATCTTCCATGCAAAACACATTATTGGCGGTATCCATGTAGAAAGGAAAATGTTTACACCCCCACAACCATACAAAACAAAAGCCATAGCTAGCCAAATTGATGGGTGCCCGCCAAACAATCAACTTTCCTAGGGGGTTTCTTTTATTATATTTTCTTTGCCATTGTTTAACAAGACTAGGAACCCCAATTACTAGCCTATCTCATGCAAGACGAGTGAAAAACTTTTGTCATGATAATAACCTGTTTAGCATGGAAGATATTGACCACCCCATCACTCCATGAGAGGTACGGGCACACCAAAGAGATGTTTATTTGAATGATTAGACATGACACATGCAAATTTACTTGAAACGACAGGGTAATACCGTATATAGGTAGGTATGCTGGACTCTTTTCAAATAACTTTGGGTTTGATGGATTTCAGTGACATGCAGCATTTCCACTTAGTACATGCAAAGGCTAGCAAATAGATTGACATGCCACCAATTAGAGAGCGACAACGATCATAATCATGCATTGTGAATGTTTAACATTGAATATGAGAATGAGGTGGATACAAACACTTTAAACCAAAATATCATAAATGATATATTGGTTTTGAATCAACTACATGCGTGAGCATGTGCGAAGTCGTCAAGCCAATTGAGTTCTTTTGAGGAGGATACCACCCTAACATACTACATCATAATCATTTTAATGCCTCTTCACACACAATATAGATTATTATCCCTTCCTAGCTACTTAAGCATGGCATGAACAACTATAATCTTTAATTGCCATCATGAACATGTTTACTCATAATATGCTAGATTAGGACTATGGAGTTTAACATACTTAAAAAATAAAAACAAGAAGAGTTCATACCAACGTATCTTCACCACAAACACTTCATCAAATTGTCGTGATAATTGCCTTTTGCTTGCATGACCAAATGTTGTGATAATAATAATTGTGCAAGAGTGTCGTGGACTAGACTAGAATCTTATTGGGACCCTGACTAATAAGTCGAAGTCACCGAATGCACGTGTAGAGTGATCCCATGATCAATGATCATTGAACACATATAAACCGAATAACAAGAGTCTTACGTCCACTATGTACCATGTTGCACAAATATGACCATTATGGCCAAGTATTCATTGATAGGACCATGAATGCCAAACATTACATAACCAATCGCAATGGAAATCTTCATTGATAACTTGGTCCCATGCCATCTACCTTAACCCTACAAGCATTCTGACTGGGAAGCATACTAACTTGCATATTCATCACCAAGGTACTCCCGATATCCCGTTCCTTCATGTGTGGCCAAGTAAATATCCAGGGACAAGCTAGCGAGTACTTTTGAATGTACTCTCAAGCAATCCTTGTTTGGAACAAGGTACACAAATGCATGGTATAACACTAAGCAAGTAGTTTTGCGAAAATCTAATTTTGAATGAGATATAACGTCCTATCATTTGTAATATCATGGATCATGGAACAACTCAAGTTTAATCATCTCACCAAGTCATCTTACTTAGCTCAAGTGTTTATTTTGTCAGACACACACACACACACCAAGTTTGTAAAACACTAGACATAGTTTAAGTAACACCACCCAACTGTCCTTGACCCTAGACACGGCAATTTGAATAGTTTGACACCTTATAGAGGTTGCACATGTTGGCCACAAGAATCAGGCAACTTCCATGCCATCCATGACTCGCGGAATATTAATCGGGGAAATTTTGGACTATCTTTTGCTTGTGTTAAACTTTGTTGTGTTTGATCATACGCTTGCTAATTTATGTTACTATTTGATATCTTTGTGATATTCATATGATGATCACTCTCTCATGTTTGGCGTTATTTGCATTGTAATCCATTCATATCATTTACGTGCACCAGCAAGATGTATGTCACATGGAAGAGTGATATGTCATCCTTATTGTTTGTGCATGTGCATTCAAATGCAAATTTAAAATAATACACAAATTTAGGGGGCATCTCTTGCTTATCACATACATCTCAAAGCGACAATGTTATACATTGATTATATTTTATGGTGAAGCTTTGACCTATATGTTGTCATCAATTACAAAAAAGGTGGAGATTAAAAGGACAACTTCTCCCAAGGACGTTTTGGTAATTAATAACAATATATATTTCATTGGACTAATGAATCAATCAAGTATATTTCAGGAGAAGCTTAATGATTGGATTGGCTAGGATTGTGAGGAGATTCTCTAGATGCTTGGAACATCAATTGGAAAAATCTTCTAGACTATACATTTTATATTCATGTGAGAAATCACATTTTGACTCCATAGGAAAGTCAACACTATTAAAAGGGGATGAGGTATCTATGATGATCTGGTTGCTCAAATTCTTAGAGATTATCCACCAAACTCCTCAGCATTTCTCGCACAATATATTCTGTCCAAAATCCTGAAGTCAAATTTGGTGCCACCAACTTTCCACAATCGACCTTGTCGAGTTTTCCTTAGACATATTCGAAAGCTAAACTCTAGGAATTCTATGCAACAAATTTGCGCTTTAGTCCGGATGAAAAGTAGTAACCAACTCTATCAATACAAGATATTCAACTTCGGAGTTTCCGTGTTTTTTTCTTGGAGCCATGGAGTCACGGGAGCTGCCTAGGCCAACAGAATCGGACTCAGTGAGTTGATGTATATTGGTCTCGGCGAAATGCCTAAAGTTAGAGCATTTTGCACTAGTCAGGGAAACCAAGTGTTTACTTCGGTTCCACCGAGTTGGGCAATAATGTTATGACGGTTCGATTTTTGGACATGGCTATATGATCCCTCCACCTCCCTCTCTTTCGTTGAGGGAACACTCGGAACAAGCAAACACTTCCACCGTACGTTTTCTGAGATAGAACCACCTACTTATGTGTTGAGATCCAGATCTTCGTCTCCAACCATATGAATCTTGATTTCTAGCCTCCCCAAGTTGCTTTCCACCCAATCAATCTCTTCTACCTAGCCAAATTATATGAAAGAGTGATTGATTGTTGAGGAGACTATCTTTCGAAGCACAAGAGCAGGGAGTTCATCATCCTTACCACATCTATTACCTTTTGGAGAGTGGTGTCTCCTAGATTGGTTAGATGTTGCTTGGGAGCCTCCAAATCGTGGGTAGTTTAACCAATAAGATTGAAAGGCTAGGAGGTCGCCTAATTCGTAAAGATCTACCTTGAATGAGGATAGTACTCCGTGGGTGTTATCCATGGTGGAATAGATAAGGTTGTTTCTTCATGGACCCTTCGTGGGTGGAGCCTTCCATGGAATCACGCAACAGTTACCCTCCGTGGGTTTAAGTCCCCATCGACGTGGGTGCACGATAGGACCACCTATCAGAACCATGCCAAAAAATCATTGTCCCTTCATTGCGTTCGATATTCCTATCCCTACACTTTAATTACACTTGCATGTATTTACATTCCACTTCTGTACTCATAGAATTTCATTTGTACGGTGTGCTAGACTTGCCAAACCATAAAATTGGGAAAATGCTAAGTTTTTATTTGGTCACGTAGTCTAATCACCCCTCTCTAGACATACTTCGGATCCTACACGTGATATTAGAGATTTGGTTTCCATTAAATTGGTTTTGAAACGTAGGAGAATATGGCATCTAGTGAGGGTAAGTACCACCGTAGAGGTCCATATTTTCACTACTGTGGGATGGTCCAAAGAGGACACATCAATCAGAGAACCTTCGACGAAACTGTGTGTGATGGTGGAATCGCAAACTCTATAGTTATACCTCCATCGTTAATAACAAAAACTGTATGCGATGGTGGATCCATCAAATACGATTGAGAAAAAAGTTACGTATCTGATACATGGCATACAATTATGAAAGACGAATTGCTTGCGATGAGACAGAATTATACAAATGCTTAACCAGATAAAGTATGTGTGATGTACGTGGCAGCCATTTGTCATACCCTTCGGCACCTACAAGAGCACCCCACCTGCCCTCTCAGACGCTAGCCCCACTCCTCCTTCTCCCTCATGCAGCCGCTCGCTCCCTACACACATGGCCTACGCGGCCGTCGCCATAGCCAAGATCGCCCCACGGTCACTGTGCCCCGCTCTCCCCGTAACACTGACCATCACAGCCTCATCATCCTCTTCTTCCTCGGACGACTGGAGCTGCGCCGCCGAAATTCACCGGCACCGGTGCTTCCCCGAGCTCGCTGCCCCGTGTCGCACCGCTGTGAGACCCTCTACTCCTGCCCTTACGTCACTAGCTTCCTCTCGCTCCGCAGCTAGCTCCCCACTGTTGCCGTGCTTGCGTCGCCGTTGTTTTCCTCGTCGATGCACCCGTAACAAGCCTGACTCGCTTCGAAGTATGCAGACATGCTTTTGGGGTTCCCCGTGCCCTGCAGACCGTTGCCCAATTTAACATGAAATCCACACTGCATCTGGCTGACGTTGGCCGCGTATCCTGCCACTTCCGGCCCGGCCACCACCACCCATAGATGCAGTGCTTCCCGGGCATTTGAATGCGCCACCCCGCGCTCCAAATGGAGTCTAGTGGGTGAAACGGTCGGCCGTTGTTCTGATGACCTAGCTGGGGCCACCCCCAGGATCGCTAACCTGTGGGCAAAGCCCCCCCCCCCTGACCATTGTGGGGGTTAACTGGCTGACTGGGTAGAACCCAGTCATTGCCACTAGGACCCCTCACCAATGAGCATTTTATTAATTAGGTTAATCATTTTTTAAAGTAATGGACCTATGACATGTGGGACACCCCCCTTTTAAGTTAGTAGTTAATTAATTAGACTAATTAAATTGAACCTCAAGTCATTAACAAGTGGGGACCATGTTAGTTAGTTTAGTTAAATTCGTTAATTTAAACCCTTGTTAGTCCCATTGTATATGACAGGTGGGTCCGAGTGGTCAGTGTGACCAGCCAAACTCGCTTGTTGACTACTCACATCACACTTATTTCATTGTGATGTAATATAGACTTTTTCAAATTAAATTAATTCTGATAATATCTTAAAATGATTAAAAACTTTGAAAAATCATATAAAATAATATGTAAGTCGGATGAAAATAATTTTTACATGAAAGTTGCACCGGAAAATCCTGCGAATTCGAATACGCCGTGTGTTCATATTTCATGTGCTCCTAGCATGATGAACATGGACATTTTGGTGTTAGGGTCACCTGTCCGGTAGTATCCAAAGATCCGGGAAATATCATCACATATTTTCCCGCTCCGTCCATGACGTGTAGTAATCCGTTAGCTCATCCCTAACACTGCATATTGCCATGTCATGCATCATGATGCATTTTCTTGATTTTATTTATTGTTTCTTCCCCCTTTTCTCTCTGGTAGACCCCAAAGTTGTTGCTGCTGCTGGGTACGACTACGCCCCTAATGACCAGCCTTATGTAGCAGAGCAACAAGGCAAGCAACTCCCCTTTGAACATTCTGATATCATCCATTATTCCTCCCTCATGCTTGCATTATATTTTGCTACTATTGTAGATAGCTCCTATTCTGATGCATAACCTATTTTTGTCAAACTACTATTGTACACTATTACATATCAAATGCTTAGTATAGTTGAATTAGTGATCCCTAGTGACCCCACTTAGTCCTAGTTACCCCTGCATCATCATCGAAAACTTGATGACTTGAAGACTCAAAGAACCGAAGACTCGATCAACCGATCGACAAGCCATGACCCATCACATCACTTCACACCACCTTAGTTGTACGACTCTGCAGAGATACTATCGAGTATAGAGGGTGATACCTCGTAATGTACTCCTGATGTTAACTCTGTAGTGTAGTTAACCGCGGGTGGATTATAGAGGGTGACTCTTCCTTCACCACTTCCGATAATGACTTTGTCGTGCAACCCCTCAAGAAAGAAACGTCGAGGGTGATTCCACCCTGGTCCTCTTGACGGTTACATCAATTGGAATGCATCGAGGGTGAACCTCGGATTCCTCCAATGTTATAGACACACTATTACTTTCACTTTACTACTCAAACATGATGAGATGTGTGGTCTAGGTGGATTCCTGCATGATTGTGACGAGGCATGTCCGAGCATTATTGGCCCCTGCCACACATCCTCGAGACGGGGTGACGGGACCACATATCTTGGATCATTGATCGTCACCGTAGTTAACAAAACGTTAATGGGATTGGTTATTTGATCTGAGTTGCTCGACTCACCTTTTATGCACTAACCTTCACGCGGGAGAAGTTATGGGTACTCGGTGTCGTTGTATCAGCCGAAGCTCTTCGAACGTCAGAAATGGAGTGGCACGCGCCCGAGTGGTCCACGGAAGCATTGACCTTGTATAAGAGTTGCCACGACTGATCCTGGCTACCCTCCCAAAGTGCAGGAGTGCAAAGGGAAATGGGCCCAAGAACCCTGTGTTCTTAGGATTTAGACCGGCAGGCTGGCTTTTTGTTGAGCCTAGGTAGGGCTACGACATGCTCATCTCCCAAGGACGGTCATGACCGAGGAAAGTGTGTCTGGCCAAAGGTTACCAAGCGTGTTAGGAAATGTGGTGCACCCGTGCAGGGATGATTGAACTATTCGAATAGTCGTGTCGATGGTAACAGGACAACTTGGGGTTGTATCCCAATTTAACACAACTAGAATTATCATTTAAATTGAAATGTTGGCTTCGAGATTACTTTCTTGCAGGGAGTCGAAGAAGGCTCTCTAGGCGTACTTAATAAATTCGCTGCAACATAATTACGACATATGTGTTACTGATCTACACTCTTCTAATACTCCAAGACACTAAAGATGCTAGTCTTCGATATGACTAGGTCTTCTCTCTATTGTGGAAACTCTGCAGTCAGTCCAAAGGTATGGCCACATTCCTTTGGTACTAGTGCATACTTAGCATAGTTCTGATGCCATCCTTGCGAGTACATTGGATGAGTACTCACCGTTGCTTTGCTCCCCTTTTCCCCCTTCATACGATTGCCACGACTAGATGACGGAGCCCACGAGGCAGTTGATCCCCCTGGTGACTACTACTACACCAACAGAGTGTACTACTACGTGGAGGCTGCTGAGTAGTTAGCAGGCTCCCATGCAGGAGGCCTTGCCTCTTCAGTCCATGTTATGTATGTGCTAGCCTTCTTAAGGCAAAACTTCTTGACTTATGTCTATACTAAGATATTATTTGCTTCCGTTGACTCGTGTGTATTCGATCTTATGTATTCGAGCCCTCAGGCCTCTAGCTTGTAATATGAAGCTCGTATGACTTTTAGTTTGTGTCTGGAGTTGCGCTGTGATATCTTCCCGTGAGTCCCTATTCTTGGTTGTACGCATTTGTGTGCATGGCTAGCGTACGATCAAGTTGGGGGAGTCACAAATAGTACATAATTACTTTGACCAAAAGCGAAGCACCAATGCTGGAGTAGTTTCTAAGACGTTTAATGGACTTAGTACCTCATCTAAGCACCCATGCATTGGAAGAAGCCAATACTGCAATTAGATTGCTAATGGTATTACTAGTTCATAAATGAAAGTATTACCAACATCTACATCAACACATAATAAACATACTGAAGCATACATATAAGACACACAAACTAGATAGCTAGGGTAGTACTGGACATGTACATATAAATCAATCTTGATCGTACCCGCCAACAATGTAAAACTTCCCCACGTTCTCTGCGTACGCGTCGTGCGCCACCCTACAAGAATACTTATGCCTGAAGGAGCCAACAGCTTGTGCTCTAGCATGAGCGAGAACACTTGAAAACATGGGGTGAAGCCTTTGGGCGCAGAACAGGCATCCGAAGCCCCCATTCTGGGTCCTAATACAACGATTATGTGTTCCCGTATAGAGCTTCCTAAGGTTTTGTTTCTTGTACATCCTCTGGTCATATTTATTGTTGCCAACGTCGTTTGATAGCACCTATATATATAATTTAAAAAGTCATGATATTGATGAATGAAATGTATAAAATGATACCACAAACAACTTAGTGCAACAAAATTATTATCTAATGAGTATAAATTCATGAACTGATTATTGTCAAACAAACAAGGAACTTTAAGTAAGTACTACTCCCTATTATCACTAAAGTAGTGATCTAAATGCTCTTATAAAGTGTTTATTTACAAAGACGTATATGTATAATCATCTATGTAGACGGATTATTAGCAAAATGATAATTTGTACAGATCAACCAATAAATCTCTGTAAAATCTTAGACATAATATTAGCATAATCCTTGTTACAGATGTGACTTATCCAAGTCACTCATAGTTTACCTACCAAATAATCAATACGTACACACTACACGGATCTATTGGATCATACTCTGATTACATGGATTGAAATAACATGAACTCGAGGCTCTGCATTCCAAAAAAGGCAGAAACATAACTAATGAGAGATACCCTATGATTGAGTTACCAAAAGAGGGGGTCTAACCTGTTCTCCATCATCGTTTGAGTTGTCACCGTCGGAGTCATTGTTGCTGAATGTTGGGTAACGTAGCATAAATTCAAAATTTTCCTACGCATGTTCAGATCTTCCTATGGAGAGACCAGCAACGAGAGAGGGGTAAGAGCATCTTCATACCTATGAAGATCGCTAAGCGGAAGCGTTGCTAGAACGCGGTTGATGGAGTCGTACTCGCAGCGATTCCGATCTAGTGCCGAACAACGGCACCTCCGCGTTCAACACACGTGCAGCCCGGTGACGTCTTCCGCACCTTGATCCAGCAAGGAGGAGGGAGAGGTTGGGGAAGAAGACCAGCAACACGACGGCGTGGTGTTGGTGGAGAGACGAGGTCTCCCGGCAGGGCTTCGCCAAGCGCCGGCACAGAGGAGGAGGAAGAAGTGCAGGGCTGCGCCGAGGGAGAGGGAAAACTGTGTCGTCCAAAGGCCAAAAGTGCCCACTATATATAGGGGAAGGGGAGAGGGGTGCCACCCCTAGGGTTCCCACCCTAGGGGGTGCGGCAGCCCTCCCAGATGGGGAAAGTGGCGGCCAGATGGGGAGGAGGGGGTGGCGCACCCCTCTGGTGGGCCTAAGGCCCACCTAAGTTAGGGTTCCCCCCCTTTCCCCCCTTTTCTGGTGCACATGGGCTGGGTGGGGGTGCACCAGCCCACTTAGGGGCTGGTTCCCTTCCCCACTTAGCCCATCTAGCCTCCCGGGGTCGTCACCCCCCTTCGGTGGTCCCCCGGGACCACCTCCGATGGTCCCGGTGGTCCCGGTACGTTACCGGTGATGCCCGAAACACTTCCGGTGTCCGAAACCATCCGTCCTATATATCAATCTTTACCTCTGGACCATTCCGGAGCTCCTCCTGACGTCCGGGATCTCATCCGAGACTCCAAAAAACTTTAGGTAATCTCGTATAACAATTCCCTATAACCCTAGCGTCATCGAACCTTAAGTGTGTAGACCCTACGGGTTCGGGAGACAGGCAGACATGACCGAGACACTTCTCTGGCCAATAACCATCAGCGGGGTCTGGATACCCATGGTGGCTCCCACTAGCTCCACGATGATCTCATCGGATGAACCACGATGTCAAGGATTCAATCAATCCCGTATACGATTCCCTTTGCCTGTCGGTATAGAACTTGCCCGAGATTCGATCGTCGGTATACCTATACCTTGTTCAATCTCGTTACCGGTAAGTCTCTTTACTCGTTCCGTAGCACGTCATCGTGTGACCAACTCCTTAGTCACATTGAGCTCATGATGATGTTCTACCGAGTGGGCCCAAAGATACCTCTCCGTCACACGGAGTGACAAATCCCGATCTCGATTCGTGCCAACCCAACAGACACTTTCGGAGGTACCCGTAGTGCACCTTTATAGTCACCCAGTTACGTTGTGACGTTTGATACACCCAAAGCACTCCTACGGTATCCGGGAGTTGCACAATCTCACGGTCGAAGGAAAAGATACTTGACATTAGAAAAGCATTAGCATACGAACAATACGATCTAGTGCTAGGCTTAGGATTGGGTCTTGTCCACCACATCATTCTCCCAATGATGTGATCCCGTTATCAATGACATCCAATGTCCATGATCAGGAAACCATGATCATCTATTGACTAACGAGCTAGCCAACTAGAGGCTTGCTAGGGACACATTGTGATCTATTCATTCACACATGTATTACTGTTTCCTCTTAATACAATTATAGCATGAACGATAGACGATTATCATGAACAAGGAAATATGATAATAACCATTTTATTATTGCCTCTAGGGCATATTTCCAACAGTCTCCCACTTGCACTAGAGTCAATAATCTAGTTACATTGTGATGTATCGAACACCCATCGCATCATGGTGTTGATCATGTTTTGCTCCTGGAAGAGGTTTAGTCAACGGGTCTGCAATATTCAGATCCGTGTGTACTTTACAAATATCTATCACTCCACTTTGGACATGGTCCTGGATGGAGTTGTAGCGGCGCTTGATGTGCTTCGTCTTCCGGTGAAACCTGGGCTCTTTGGCTATGGCAATGGCTCCAGTGTTATCACAGAAGAGTGTCATAGGACCCGACGCGCTTGGAACCACTCCAAGGTCGGTGATGAGCTCCTTCATCCAAATTCCTTCATGAGCCGCTTCTGAAGCAGCTATGTACTCCGCTTCACATGTAGATGCTGCCACGACTTCTTGCTTGCTGCTGCACCAGCTCACTGCCCCACCATTCAACACATATACGTATCCGGTTTGTGACTTAGAGTCATCCGGATCTGTGTCGAAGCTAGCGTCGACGTAACCCTTTACGACGAGCTCTTCGTCACCTCCATAAACGAGAAACATATCCTTAGTCCTTTTCAGGTACTTAAGGATATTCTTGACCGCTGTCCAGTGTTCTGCACCGGGATTACATTGTTATCTCCCTACCAAGCTTATGGCAAGGTTTATATCAGGTCTGGTACACAGCATGGCATACATTAGAGAGCCCACGGCTGAAGCGTAGGGGACAGAACTCATCTTCTCTCTATCTGCTGCCGTGGTCGGCGACTGAGTCTTACTCAATCTCATACCTTGCAAAACTGGCAAGAACCCTTTCTTTGAGTTTTCCATATTGAACTTCTTCAATATCTTGTCAAGGTATGTACTTTGCGAAAGACCTATGAGGCGTCTCGATCTATCTCTATAGATCTTGATGCCTAATATGTATGCAGCTTCTCCAAGGTGCTTCATTGAAAAACTCTTGTTCAAATAGGCCTTTATGCTCTCCAACATCTCTATATCATTCCCCATCAATAATATGTCATCCACATATAGTACGAGGAAAGCTACAGAGCTCCCACTCACTTTCTTGTACAGACAGGCTTCTCCGTAAACCTGTATGAACCCAAACGCTTTAATCACCTCATTAAAGCGAATGTTCCAACTCCGAGATGCTTGCACCAGCCCATAGATGGAGGGCTGGAGCTTGCACACTTTGTTAGCACCCTTAGGGTCGACAAAACCTTCTGGTTGCATCATATACAACTCTTCCTTAAGATTCCCGTTAAGGAACGCTGTTTTGACGTCCATTTGCCAAATTTCATAATCATAAAAGCCGGCAATTGCTAACATGATTCGGACTGATTTCAGCTTCGCTACGGGAGAGAAAGTCTCTTCGTAGTCAATTCCTTGAATTTGTCGAAGACCCTTTGCGACAAGTCGAGCTTTGTAAACGGTTACATTACCGTTTGCATCAGTCTTCTTCTTGAAGATCCATTTATTTTCTATGGCTCGCCGGTCATCGGGCAAGTCCACCAAAGTCCATACTTTGTTCTCATACATGGATCCTATCTCGGATTTCATGGCTTCAAGCCATTTGTTGGAATCTGGGCCCGCCATTGCTTCTTCATAGTTCGAAGGTTCACCGTTGTCTAACAACATGATTTCCATCACAGGGTTGCCGTACCACTCTGGTGCGGAGCGTACCCTTGTGGACCTTCGCGGTTCAGTAGTAACTTGATCCGAAGCTTCATGATCATCATCATTAACTTCCTCTTCAGTCGGTGTAGGCACCACAGGAACAACTTCTTGCGTTGCGCTACTTTCCTGTTCGAGAGGGGGTGTAATTACCTCATCAAGTTCTACCTTCCTCCCACTTACTTCTTTCGAGAGAAACTCTTTCTCTAGAAAGGATCCGTTCTTGGCAACAAAGGTTTTACCTTCGGATCTAAGATAGAAGGTATACCCAATAGTTTCCTTAGGGTATCCTATGAATACGCATTTCTCCGCTTTGGGTTCGAGCTTTTCTGGTTGAAGTTTCTTCACATAAGCATCGCAGCCCCAAACTTTAAGAAACGACAACTTAGGTTTCTTGCCAAACCATAGTTCATACGGTGTTGTCTCAACGGATTTAGACGGTGCCCTATTTAAAGTGAATGCTGCAGTTTCTAATGCGTATCCCCAAAATGATAGCGGTAAGTCGGTGAGAGACATCATAGATCGTACCATATCTAATAAGGTGCGATTACGACGTTTGGACACTCCGTTGCGCTGTGGTGTGCCAGGCGGCGTTAGTTGTGAAACGATTCCACACTTCCTTAGGTGTGTGCCAAACTCGTGACTCAAATATTCTCCTCCACGATCAGATCGTAGACATTTAATTTTTCTGTCACGCTGATTCTCAACCTCACTCTGAAATTCCTTGAACTTTTCAAACGTCTCAGATTTGTGCTTCATCAAGTAGATATACCCATACCTACTCAAATCATCGGTGAGAGTGAGAACATAACGATAACCACCACGAGTTTCAACGTTCATTGGACCACACACATCAGTATGTATTATTTCCAATAAGTCGGTGGCTCTCTCCATTATTCCTGAGAATGGAGTCTTAGTCATCTTGCCCATGAGGCACGGTTCGCATGTGTCAAATGATTCAAAGTCAAGAGACTCTAGCAGTCCATCAGTATGGAGATTCTTCATGCGCTTAACGCCGATATGACCAAGGCGGCAGTGCCACAAGTATGTGGGACTATCATTATCAACTTTGCATATTTTGGTACTCACACTATGAATATGTGTAACATCACGATCGAGATTCATCAAGAATAAACCATTCACCAGGGGAGCATGACCATAAAACATATCACTCATATAAATAGAACAACCATTATTCTCTGACTTAAATGAGTAGCCGTCTTGCATTAAGCAAGACCCTGATACAATGTTCATGCTTAAAGTTGGTACTAAATAACAATTATTAATGTTTAAAACTAATCCCGACGGTAGATGTAGAGGTAGCGTGCCGACGGCGATCACATCGACCTTTGAACCATTCCCGACGCACATCGTCACCTCGTCCTTGGCCAGTCTCCGCTTATTCCGCAGTTCCTGCTTTGAGTTGCAAATGTGAGCAACAGCACCGGTATCAAATACCCAGGAGCTACTATGAGCGCTGGTAAGGTACACATCAATAACATGTATATCACATATACCTTTAACGTTGCCGGCCTTCTTGTCCGCTAAGTATTTGGGGCAGTTCCGCTTCCAGTGACCTTTTCCCTTGCAGTAGAAGCACTCAGTCTCAGGCTTGGGTCCGTTCTTTTTCTTCTTCCCGGCATCTGGCTTACCGGGCGCGGCAACAGCTTTGCCGTCTTTCTTGAAGTTCTTCTTACCCCTGCCTTTCTTGAAACTAGTGGTCTTGTTGACCATCAACACTTGATGCTCCTTCTTGATTTCTACTTCTGCAGACTTGAGCATCGAGTACAACTCGGGAATGGTTTTCTCCATCCCTTGCATGTTGTAGTTAAGCACAAAGCCTTTGTAGCTTGGTGGGAGAGACTGGAGGATTCTGTCAATGATAGCATCATCCGGAAGTTCGACTCCAAGTGAAGTCAGACGACCGTGTAACCCAGACATTTTGAGTATGTGCTCACTGACAGAACTGTTCTCCTCCATCTTACAGCTGAAGAACTTGTCGGAGACTTCATATCTCTCGACACGGGCATGAGCTTGAAAAACTAGCTTCAGCTCTTGGAACATCTCATATGCCCCGTGTTGCTCAAAACGTCTTTGGAGCCCCATTTCTAAACTGTATAACATGCCACACCTGACCAGAGAGTAGTCATCACTCCGCGCTTGCCAGACGTTTAGAATGTCCTGGGCTGCTGCGGGAGCGGGAGGGTCACCTAGCGGCGCATTAAGGACATAAGCCTTTTTAGCTGCTTCAAGGATGAGCTTCAGGTTGCGAACCCAGTCCGCATAGTTGCTACCATCATCTTTCAGCTTGTTTTTCTCTAGGAATGCGTTGAAGTTGAGGTTGACGTTGGACATCTACAATATTTATAGAGACAACTTTTAGACTAAGTTCATGACAATTAAGTTCATTTAATCAAATTAAGTATGAACTCCCACTCAAATCGACATCCCTCTAGTCATCTAAGTGTTACATGATCCATGTTGACTAACCCGTGTCCGATCACGTGAGACGGACTAGTCACCATGGTGAGCAACTTCATGCTGATCATATTCATCCATACGACTCATGTTCGACCTTTCGGTCTCTTGTATTCGAGGTCATGTCTGTACATGCTAAGCTCGTCGAGTCAACCTAGGTGTTTTGCGTGTGTAAATCTGGCTTACACCCGTTGTATGCGAACGTTAGAATCTATCACACCTGATCATCACGTGGTGCTTCGAGACAACGAACCTTCCCAATGGTGCACACTTAGGGGAATACGTTCTCGAAATTTTAAGAGGGATCATCTTATTATGCTACCGTCGTTTTAAGCAATAAGACGTAAAACATGATAAACATCACAATGCAATCATATAGTGACATGATATGGCCATTATCATCTTTACTCATTCGATCTCCATCTTCAGGCATCGCATGATCATCATCACATGATATGGCCATGATCTCCATCATCATGATCTCCATCATCGTGTCTTCGTGAAGTCGTCACGCCAACTACTACTATCACTACTACTATGGCTAACCGTTAGCAATGAAGTAAATGTAGTAAGCACATGGCGTTGCATCTCATACAATAAATTAAGACAACTCCTATGGCTCCTGCCGGTTGTCATACTCATCGACATGCAAGTCGTGAAACCTATTACAATAACATGATCATCTCATACATCATACATGCAACATCACAACTTTGGCAATATCACATCACATGTCAAACCCTGCAAAAACAAGTTAGACGTCCTCTAATTGTTGTTGCAAGTTTTACGTGGCTGATTTGGGTTTCTAGCAAGAACGCCGTCTTACCTACGTGACAGCCACAACGATGATATGCCAAAGCTATTTACCCTTCATAAGGACCCTTTTCATCAAATCCAATCCGACTAGAGTAGGAGAGACAGACACCCGCTAGCCACCTTTATGCACGATGTGCATGTCTGTCGGTGGAACCAGTCTCACGTAAGCGTACGTGTAAGGTCGGTCCGGGCCGCTTCATCCCACAATACCGCCGGAAAAGAATCAGACTAGTAACGGCAAGCAAATTGACAAACCATCGCCCACAACTTTTGTGTTCTACTCATGCATAGAATCTACGCATAGAAAGCCTGGCTCGGATGCCACTGTTGGGTAACGTAGCATAAATTCAAAATTTTCCTACGCATGTTCAGATCTTCCTATGGAGAGACCAGCAACGAGAGAGGGGTAAGAGCATCTTCGTACCTATGAAGATCGCTAAGCGGAAGCGTTGCTAGAACGCGGTTGATGGAGTCGTACTCGCAGCGATTCCGATCTAGTGCCGAACAACGGCACCTCCGCGTTCAACACACGTGCAGCCCGGTGACGTCTCCCGCACCTTGATCCAGCAAGGAGGAGGGAGAGGTTGGGGAAGAAGACTAGAAACACGACGGCGTGGTGTTGGTGGAGAGACGAGGTCTGCCGGCAGGGCTTCGCCAAGCGCCGGCAGAGAGGAGGAGGAAGAAGTGCAGGGCTGCGCCGAGGGAGAGGGAAAACTGTGTCGTCCAAAGGCCGAAAGTGCCCACTATATATAGGGGAAGGGGAGAGGGGGTGCCACCCCTAGGGTTCCCACCCTAGGGGGTGCGGCAGCCCTCCCAGATGGGGAAAGTGGCGGCCAGATGGGGAGGAGGGGGTGGCGCACCCCTCTGGTGGGCCTAAGGCCCACCTAAGTTAAGGTTCCCCCCCTCTCCCCCCTTTTCTGGTGCACATGGGCTGGGTGGGGGGCGCACCAGCCCACTTAGGGGTTGGTTCCCTTCCACACTTAGCCCATCTAGCCTCCCGGGGTCGTCACCCCCCTTCGGTGGTCCCCCGGGACCACCTCCGGTGGTCCCGGTGGTCCCGGTACGTTACCGGTGATGCCCGAAACACTTCCGGTGTCCGAAACCATCCGTCCTAGATATCAATCTTTACCTCCGGACCATTTCGGAGCTCCTCGTGACGTCTGGGATCTCATCCGGGACTCCGAACAACTTTCGGTAATCTCGTATAACAATTCCCTATAACCCTAGCGTCATCGAACCTTAAGTGTGTAGACCCTACGGGTTCGGGAGACAGGCAGACATGACCGACACACTTCTCTGGCCAATAACCATAAGCGGGGTCTGGATACCCATGGTGGCTCCCACTAGCTCCACGATGATCTCATCGGATGAACCACGATGTCAAGGATTCAATCAATCCCGTATACGATTCCCTTTGCCTGTCGGTATAGAACTTGCCCGAGATTCGATCGTCGGTATACCTATACCTTGTTCAATCTCGTTACCGGTAAGTCTCTTTACTCGTTCCGTAGCACATCATCGTGTGACCAACTCCTTAGTCACATTGAGCTCATGATGATGTTCTACCGAGTGGGCCCAAAGATACCTCTCCGTCACACGGAGTGACAAATCCCGATCTCGATTCGTGCCAACCCAACAGACACTTTCGGAGGTACCCGTAGTGCACCTTTATAGTCACCCAGTTACGTTGTGACGTTTGATACACCCAAAGCACTCCTACGGTATCCGGGAGTTGCACAATCTCACGGTCGAAGGAAAAGATACTTGACATTAGAAAAGCATTAGCATACGAACAATACGATCTAGTGCTAGGCTTAGGATTGGGTCTTGTCCACCACATCATTCTCCCAATGATGTGATCCCGTTATCAATGACATCCAATGTCCATGATCAGGAAACCATGATCATCTATTGACTAACGAGCTAGCCAACTAGAGGCTTGCTAGGGACACATTGTGATCTATTCATTCACACATGTATTACTGTTTCCTCTTAATACAATTATAGCATGAACGATAGACGATTATCATGAACAAGGAAATATGATAATAACCATTTTATTATTGCCTCTAGGGCATATTTCCAACACTGAAGTGGTCATCAAAGAGGTCGTAGTAGTCTTTGTGCAGCACCGCCTCCTAATGGGGACGCACGACGGGGCTTACAACGTCATGCCCGCGTTTCTGTCCATGCGAGACCTCATCGGTGGTGAGGGCAACGGCTTCGAACTACGCTGCACCAGTCCCTTCGATGGTGCACTAGGTCGGCAGCTGATACACTTTCGAGAGCGTTTACGTCTAGGAACGCCGGCGAGGATGTTGGCGCGGTGTGTGGAGAGCGGGGAGTGCGGCCGCCTTCTATAACCAGTGACACATGCACGATTAATATAAGGGAGGGCTCGCGTCCTAGTGAGCCTATGCAATGGTCTTCTCGCATGCCGCCCATTATTGCGTACCTTCATTCACACGTCCCCGGTGAGCCTGCGCCAAGGACTGCTCGCATGCATCCCATCAATTCAAACAGTGGCTCACACGTTTCTGGTAAGCCAAGACAACGGCCTGCTCACACAAGTCCCGTCAATTTACACACCTGCTCGAACGCCTCACAGTCAGCCTAAGCAGCGCACTGCTCGCATGCATCCCATTAACTCACATCTGCTCACACGGCAAGCAAGGCTAAAGGTGGTACATAATATTTTGTTTGGGCCAACGCACATTGTTGGATACTTTAATAATCGCTTGTGATGGTAACATGACAACTCTATGTACTAACCTTTAATAATCTCGCGTTTGTAAGAAAACTATATAAAAAACTTATCTCCAATTTGGCCAAAATTTATCACAGAATATATATATATATATCATGAAATTGAATGCCAAGTTTCATGATTTACAACTGATTTTTGGATTTACTTCAATTGAAAAATGAATATTTTTTCAATGTTTGAGGTAGAGCTATCTAAAAACCAAGATTTTAAATGTTCTCCATGACGCTCGGATGTTTGAGGTTTATTTCCATTTATTGCATGGAGACTAACCATGAACCCAAGGGCTCATATGATCTCCCCCAATGAATTAATGGAAACTGAACTAATGCATATTTTTGAATGATACATAAACATTTCATAATTTGAACATGGACTCATGTGTCACAAGTTTTCTGCATAAAAAAAGTTTGTCGCACCTTGAGTGGTGGTCGCGCAGGGGGGTGTCGTTCTGGAACACTTCATGGCATGATCCTCTCTGTCTGGGATTGTCCGTTTTGTTTGGCAGTTGTCACCCCAAATTATCAAAGTTGTGCATTTAATATTCGAAACAAGACGCAACACTAACGTCATGCATTTGTTTGGGATGCATGCACATGGTGGTGGTGGTCCCTCACACAATCATTCATGAATTATTACAATAGTAGAAAAAGGGCCTTTTGTCCCGGTTCGTAAGGGCCTTCTGTCCCGGTTTTGGAACTGGGACAAAAAGGTCGTTACTAATGCCCTTGGCCTTTAGTCCCGGTTCTTACACGAACCGCGACATATGGGCCTCCACGTGGCCGCTGCTGCCAAGCCAGGCACGGGGGCCTTTAGTCCCGGTTGGTGACATCAACCGGAACCAAAAGGCATCCACGCGTTAATACCTGGCTGGAGTTGAGGTTTTTTTTGAAAGGGGTTGGTTTAGGGGTTAATTTAGGTTGTTATTAGCTAGCTAGTAGAGAAAATTGTCCTCTCTTATATATCTTCGTGCTTGGTTTACCAACGCTACTGCTATGCCTAACGTTAACACGGCTTAGATTGAAAAGTGTCCTCTCTTATATATCTTCGTGCTTGGTTTACCAACACTACTGCTACTGTTATGCCTAACGTTAACACGACTTAGAAAAGTGTCCTCTCTTATATATCTTCGTGCTTGGTCATCCGTCGTGCTTTGTCAAACATATTTACAAAATGTAGACACGAGTTACATGCACATATATGCATGCTTTTTACACTATATCATTTCTTATCATTTCCATCAAATGGCAATAGTATTGTAATCGATCATCTAACAACTCATCATCAACTTAATCATATACCTAGTTATCATATGATACACATAAAATAAAACAGAGAAACATCATAATATATATATAGTCATCATATGCATCATGCATCCTAATTAATCGATCATGTCAAGTAATAATATAAACTAGAATAACTTGTCTCTCATAAGACCAAGTCCTCGCTCTTAGATATAATGTCATAACATAGAATAAGACCTATGGCTCCATGATGAATCATAGAGATCCAACGGTCTCCAGCTTGTGCCTTGCGAACCTTCTTTATTTCTCTCCATGCTTCAATTTGGAGTCTTTTTTATCTTGATTTGAAGTTAATCAAGTATGGAGCATAGAACTCAGCCCTGAGCGGGCTTCTAATTCTCATTTGACCTTCTGGGTCCATTAACACAGGCACTACATCATGTGGCAGATGTTGTTGATGAACACAGGCACTACATCATGTGGCACTACACCATGAACATTTTGGCGAATGTCATCTGGACTCAACCTATGCACTAGTGGCATGTAAAATGAATAATTTTGGCCAATTCCAAAATGATACGGGAAGGTATCCCTAGAAGCCAGAACACCAGCAACAAGAAAGTGGAGAAGATCATCCTTCTCCTCCGAAGTTAGATGTGATCCATACGTGTAGTGTGTCATGTCAATTAATTTCTGTAATTCAGTCGAAGCAACGAAATAAGTTGTAAATTATAATTTAACAAATTTAGTATATGGATGAACACCAACTATTTCTAAATATAAATGCAAATTACTTCACATGGAGGTAAAATAGGAAGCATATCTTCGACAACCACCCAAATTTTGTAATAATTTAATGTTTCAAAAATACTTAGAAATTCTGTAATTGTCCACAAGATATGAATATAACTTGTTAAAACATCAAATTCAATTTTGTAATAGTACACCTTGAGCTCTAAATAGTTCCACAAAATGTGGGCATCATATAAACCATTCAAAACGACCACATGTGCTACGATCATTCAAAGGACAATTTGGGTTGTTGTTGTTGTTTGTACAACATGTAACATGAGACAATTATAACTATGTCCCAATAACTAGGAACCTGCAACGTGTGGCCAAAGTTTTAACAGACGATGAACACCACATGACATGTAAATTGCGAGAGGAAAACAGGTTGACTACACCAACTATTTCGAAATATAAATGCAAATTACTTGACAAATATGGTTGATAAACTCACATGGAGGTAAAACAGGACGCATATCATCGACAACCACCCAAATGTCGATGTTTTCTGGCATATTATCTTCAGGACGAAGATTGAAGGTGATTTCCATTCCCTTATGAAATCCATATGCCTTGCAAAGATCTTCCCACTTTGGCCACCCAAATTCGGTTTGAAAAACTGAATTAAATACTTGGATAACAAATGTGTGACCATGTATAGTCCTCAGCTTAGCGCTCCTCATCTCAATTCTCTTGTGGCCTTCGAAACCGAGCCTCTCCAACACATATCTTCTTGCATGGCAAGGGAGGCACATATCGCCGTTCTCGTCAAGTTTCATGCTGAAGAACCTATCGTCTCGCCGGTGAGGCATGTTGCACATACCCCGAGAGTCGCCGCAATATTCACACTCCTAATATCCATCGTCAGACATTTCCTGTTTTAATGTGGTAAATGTGTGTACACAACAATATAGTCGTGACACACTATATATATCAAAAGAATTGAACATCTATACATTCCGATCGACAAAACTTAGCAGAATTTAGCAAGCAAAAGTGAGAAACTAACTACTGTCGACATGCACCACATGCATGTTGCCTTCACTTCAATAATCCAATCCATGTTCATTTCACCTGCTGATATATAATAACTCTTCATGCTCGCATCATGCATCATCATATATAATAACAAGTCCTACTAATTAATCATCATCATACAACTTCTACTCGTTATTAATAACACGTCATACGATCATCATCCTCATAGTCATCGAACCAACCCTACTTAATTGATCTTAGCATATGATCATCACTATTAGGTAGGACCAATAAGAAAAACCAAATCGTAAAATAAAGTAGTATTCAAATTACCATGCATTCAATTATAAGCAAAACTACATCATCTCTTGTGTCCTTACATCGTCGAATATTATCATTAATACTCCTCGAATATTATCATACATATAGCATCACTAATGCAGCTAGAACCGTAGCGCCCGACGGGTATCGTCGCGGGTGGTGGACACCCAAAGATAAGGAACCATCACAGGATCATAGCTCGAGTGAGATCCCGGAAGAACATGCCAGGTATTGTCGAACATGCCCTCCAACGCAACCATGTAGCGACGGACGTGCTCGTCCTCCTCGCTGACACGGTGACGTATCACCTCCGCGGTGTCCGGAAGCCTCGACACCGTCACTGGTCCACGCGACCGCCACCAAACAAGGATCGGGCCAACGACGGGCTGGCTCCTCACCAACCTACGCCCCTCGGAAGGTAGCACCTCCCAACACATGTCGGGCAGAGCCCAGTCCCAGACATGGCCCCTCTGATCAAGCAGGTGTCCTCCGCCGAGTCGACGACGAGGATGCGGGATAGGCATCGTAAAATGAACTAAAAAAATAAACTAGTTCTATTAATTTTCTTGCTAAAAATAAACTACTTCTATATATAGTAAAATAAAGTAGTTTTATTAAATCAACTAGTTCAACTACTAAGCACTTACTATAAATAAATAAGATAAAGTAGTTCTTACTAAAAATAAACTACTTCTATATATAGTAAAACTTAATAAAGTAGTTTTATTAAATCAACTAATTCAACTACTAAGCACTTACTATAAATAAATAAAATAAAGTAGTTCTTACTAAAAATAAAGAAGCGATCAAAGAAAAAAAGAAGAAAAAATAAAAGTCCATGGGTGAAAAAACAGGAGACCGCTCTTTAACTTCCACACACAACACAATACAACTGCGTTAGTATGCTGGAAAAGAAGAAAACAAATAATCTGCAATTGTGCACTTATTCTCAATTTTATGATTCTAAATCTCACAAGGCCTCGGTGAGTAGACATCATCCGGCCACTCTAACAGTAAGCAAAAAAGAATCGAACAACTCCAAGGTAGATATAAATCCAAATTTTCAAAGAACGTGGTATAACAGTTTCTGTGGAACATCCAAGTACAAGAAGGCAATCGGGACTCCAAACATTACAATGGATGTTCTCCTACATAGTTTACAAAAGAGTAAAATACACCGGAGGTCCTAAAAGTATTTCAAGTGTGTCAAGTAGGTCCTAAAAGTTTGAAACCATTCACCACGTGTCCTATATGTGTATTTTACCCGTGACATTCAGGATCTACTTGACACTCTTGGAATACTTTTAGGAGCTGCAGTGAACGATTTACACATATTTAGGACCCGTGGTGAACGGTTTCACACTTTTAGGACCTATTTGACACACTTGGAATACTTTTAGGACCTCAAGTGTATTTTACTCTTTACAAAACATCTGCATGCCTCTGAAAAATATGTTACACCAAACATCAACTTCGCACTCATACGCACAAATGTAAAATAATACAACTTTAAAATGGACATGATCGAAGAAACACATTGGCATCATGGGCATGTGCCTATCAAAAGCATTGGATTACTAGCTCTAGTGGTATATCAGTCTTCGTAGACATGATGAAGCTCCTAAATCTCAGGCCTTTACTAGCTCTAGTGATAGATCTGCAAGTAATCTTGGTTTCGTAAATTGGCATAGTAGCCCTGTCGCCAGCCGCAAACAAAAGAGCAGTGATTATTAACTATTTCTCATGTGTTAAAAAGGCCTACACTCCATACTCTTATTGTTGGAAGCCTGAATTTGTGAAGATCAATGATTTCCATGGCATGTACAAATACAAAACATCATTTGAAATTGGTAAGTCCCACAGCTAGTAGTGTAAATTCTACCACGCGATTCTATGATGCCAAAGATACAAGAGAAAACCTAACAAAACCACGGACATCAGCCGTATGATGTCAAACCATAATAAGCTGGCACCGGATCTAGAGGAGGAGAGCGAGGAGTTGCGGCGGATCTCACCGCCGTGGGAAGCAGAGAGGGTCGGGCTGCTCGTCGGCGGGCAGATGGAGGAGGCGCAGGCGGCCGGCGTAGGTGGCGGCGATGACGAGGATGGCTTCGGGGGCGGCAGTGACTCCGGCAACGACTCCGGCAGCCTGGCAGCGTCGGGGGTAGGGGCGGCGTCGGTGTCGGGATCGAATGGAGAGAGGGGGAGAGATCAAAATTTCTAAACGGCCTCTTATATAGCCCCACCTTTAGTAGCCCAAAGGGCGGGAAGCAGAGGCCTTTGGTCCCGGTTGGTGGCACCAACCAGGACTAATGGAGGCATTGGTCCCGGTTGGTGTCACCAACCGGGACTAAAAGTCTCTTTTAAGCAACCTGAAGGGCAGGAAGCACAGGCCTTTGGTCCCGGTTGGTGGGACCAACCGGTACCAATGCCCCCCTTTAGTCCCGGTTGGTGCCACCAACCGGGACCAAAGGCCGTGCACTGGCGTGGTGCTATGTTTAGTCCCACCTCGCTAGCCGAGAGGGGCTCGGAGTGGTTTATAAGCCCTACCGAACCAACCACTTCGAGCTCCTCTCTACTGCAGGCTTACGGGCCTAAAATCATTCTATGTGCCTGTGGGCCTATTAAGCCTACTGCGGGCCTGCATCCTGGCCCTAGTAATGGGTTTCTAGTCGTATGCACGCCGTGG
The DNA here is from genome assembly GCF_904849725.1 of Hordeum vulgare subsp. vulgare. Classification (NCBI taxonomy): domain Eukaryota; kingdom Viridiplantae; phylum Streptophyta; class Magnoliopsida; order Poales; family Poaceae; genus Hordeum; species Hordeum vulgare. The sequence goes on along the minus strand of NC_058524.1, from coordinate 343,436,228 downwards.
TGGCCTTGTAGGTGGCACTTTTTTTAATTTTTTTCCAGTTTTTTTGCTTTCTTTTCTGTTTATAATTACTTATTTATTTTATTTTATGACAATTCTTTTTGCTATTGTTTGTAACAATATTCTAATTACTTATTTATTTTCTTTTATGATAATTCTTTTTTGCTTTTAATGTTTTGAACAGGAAATACTTCGATAAGTTTAGTTGCATAAATTATATATAATTTTAGTTTCAATAATACTAGAGGTTTATAAAAGCTTTTTAGTAGATTCCTTTAGTACCAGTTGTAAGGCTGTTACAAAGGCATTTTATTTGGTACAGGTTCTAAGGCTGGGGCCCCACGAGCACCTTTTAGTACCGGTTCGTGGCATGAACTGGTAAAAGAGTTTTTTAGTTGATTATCTCTGCAGCTGTTTTTTAGTCCCACCTCGCCAAGCGAGAGGCACTCGCAGCGGTTGATAAGCCCTGAGTGTAGAGACAATGAAGGGAGAAGCAAAGTGCTCACCTACACGTTGCTTAGCTTCAAGCCTTGAGGAAGTGGTGTAGATTGCACGAAGCTATCAGGGTTTCGGACAAAAACTACACATAGCTGCGTGCAGTCTACACTATTTATTCAAGGCCTGAAGCTAAGCAACGTGCATGTGAGCATTGTGCCTCTCTTTTATTTTTAATAACTTATTACAACTCCCGACTTCTTGTTTTATTAAAGTTTATTTTATTTTATTTGGTTTCTACTTACATCATTAATTTTCATCCCTTTCTGACTTCATATGTTATTTTTCATGCATTTACTGATTATTTTGAGCTATAAGACCTTGATGAGGAAAAGCATTTCAAATGAACTCTGAAAAGGTTGGAATTTGGCATGGTATCATCTTTTCATCCACATAGCATATGCAAGAAAGTTGAGAGGGTTACGGCAACAACTGGATGCACTTCGTGTATGAAACAGACAATCTCTTTCGAAGTATCAGGATTTTATACGGAAACTTGTCAATTACAAAGGGATTTCATTTTTTGAACTTATTTGAACTCCATTGTTTTTTGTGTTCAAAATGCACCATTCAAAGCCACATCATCAATTTACAACCATTTCTGACTTCTTTTGTTATTTTTCCTGCATTTACGAATTATTTTGAGATATAAGACCATGAAATTGAAAAGCATTTGAAATGAACTCTGAAAAGGTTCCAAGTTGGTATGGTATCATCATTTCACCCACATAGCATGTGCGAGAAAGTTGAGAGGGTTACGGCAAAAACTGGATGCACTTCGTGTACAAAACGAACAATCTCTATCGAAGTATCACAGTTTCATAATGAAACTCGTCTGTTACAAAGGGATTTCATTTTTTAACTTATTTGAACTCCATATTCTATGTTCAAAATGCACCATTCAAAGCCACATCATCAATTTACAACCATTTCCGACTTCATTTGTTATTTTTCATGCATTTACGGATTATTTTGAGCTATAAGACCATGAAATTGAAAAGCATTTGAAATGAAATCTGAAAAGGTCCCAAGTTGGCATGGAATCATCATTTCACCCACATAGCATGTGCAAGAAAGTAGAGAGGGTTACGACAAAAACTGGACGCACTTCGTGTACAAAATGGGCAATCTCTTTCGAAGTATTAGGGTTTCATATGGAAACTCGTGTGTTACAAAGGGATTTCATTTTTTTGAACTTATTTGAACTCCATAGTTTTTCTGTGTTCAAAATGCACCATTCAAAGCCACATCATTAATTTACAACCCTTTCTGACTTCATTTGTTATTTTTCATACATTTACTGATTATTTTGAGCTATAAGACCATGAAATTGAAAAGCATTTGAAATGAACTCCGAAAAGGATGGAATTTGGCATGGTATCATCATTTCACCCATGTAGCATGTGCAAGAAAGTAGAGAGGGTTAAGGCAAAAACTGGATGCACTTCGTGTACAAAACGAACAATATCTTTTGAAGTATCAGGGTTTCATACGGAAACTCGTCTGTTACAAAGGGATTTCATTTTTTTGAACTTATTTTAACTCCATACGGAAACATGTGTGTTACAACAGGCATTTCAAATGAACTACGAAAAGGTTGAAAGTTGGCATGGTATCATCATAATAGTTGTGGAGAAAGTCTTCACTTTTTCTTCGCTTGTGTCCTTTCCTTATTCTGCCGTAACCATGGATACGCTTCATCATTTATCAGGATGCTTGGGTCAGCCTTGACTTTGAAGGGAGGAATTTCATGAAACTTTTCATAATCTTCGGACATGACTGTCTAGCCCTCCACTCCCAAGATGTCCCTTTTTCCTGAAAGAACTATGTGGCACTTTGGCTCATCGTATGATCTATTCGCTTCCTTATCTTTTCTTTTTCTCAGTTTGGTAGACATGCCCTTCACATAGATAACCTGTGCCACATCATTGGCACTTAAACAAAGGGACCTTAAAATCATGTCCGTAGTCAAGTTCCCATATGTCCACTATGTAACCATAATATGTGTCTATTCCCCTCTCGGTTGCTGCATCAAAGCGGACACCGCTGTTTTGGTTGGTGCTCTTTTGATCTTGGGCGATCGTGTAAAATGTATTCCCATTTATCTCGTATCCTTTGTAAGTCAATACAGTCGAAGATGGTCCCCTGGACAACGAGTACAACTCAGCACGAACAGTGTTCTCACCTCTGAGACGTGTTTCCAACCAACTGCTGAAAGTCCTTATGTGTTCACTTGTAATCCAGTCGTCGCACCGCTCCGTGTGCTTGGAGCGCAGACTGTTCTTGTGTTCATCGACATACGGGGTCACCAAGGTAGAGTTGATTAGTACTGTGTAGTGTGCTTGAGACCAAGAATATCCGTCCCTGCATATTATTGAGTTCCCTCCAAGCGTGCCTTTTCCAATCAGTATCCCCTCATACCGCGATTCAGGGATACCTATCTTCTTAAGGCCAGGAATGAAGTCGACACAAAACCCAATGACATCCTCTGTTTGATGGCCCATGGAGATGCTTCCTTCTGTCCTAGCACGGTTACTGACATATTTCTTTAGGACTCCCACGAACCTCTCAAAGGGGTACATATTGTGTAGAAATACGGGGCCCAGAATGACAATCTCGTCAACTAGATGAACTAGGACGTGCGTCATGATATTGAAGAAGGATGGTGGGAACACTAGCTCGAAATAGACAAGACATTGCACCACATCACTCCTTAGCCTTGGTATGATTTCTGGATCGATCACCTTTTGAGATATTGCATTGAGGAATGCACATAGCTTCACAATGGCTAATCGGACGTTCTCCGGTAGAAGCCCCTTCAATGCAATCGGAAGCAGTTGTGTCATAATCACATGGCAGTCATGAGACTTTAGGTTCTGGAACTTTTTCTCTACCATATTTATTATTCCCTTTATATTTGACGAGAAGCCAGTCGGGACCTTCATACTAAGCAGACATTCAAAGAAGAATTCCTTCTCTTCTTTGGTAAGAGCGTAGCTGGAGGACCTTCATACTACTTTGGAGGCATGCCGTCTTTTTCATGCATACGTTGCAGGTCCTCCCGTGCCTCAGCTGTATCTTTTGTCTTCGCATACACGCCCAAGAAGCCTAGCATGTTCACGCAAAGGTTCTTCATCACGTGCATCACGTCGATCGAAGAGCGGACCTCTAGGTCTTTCCAATAGGTTAGGTCCCAAAATATAGATTTCTTCTTCCACATGGGTGCGTGTCCTGCAACGTCACTCGGAACCGATAGTCCGCCGGGACCCTTTCCGATGATTACTTCTAAATCATTGACCATAGCAAGTACGTGATCACCGTTACGCATGGCGGGCTTCTTCCGGTGATCTGCCTCGCCTTTGAAATGCTTGCCTTTCTGTCAACATTGATGGTTGGTCGGAATAAATCGACGATGGCCCAAGTACACATTCTTCCGGCATTTGTCCAGGTATATACTTTCGGTGTCAGCTAAACAGTGCGTGCATGCGTGGTATCCCTTGTTTGTCTGTCCTGAAAGGTTACTGGGAGCGGGCCAATCGTTGATGGTTACAAACAGCAACGCGTGCAGGTCAAATTCCTCTTGTCTGTGCTCATCCCACACACGTACACCGTTTCCATTCAACAACTGTAAAAGTTCTTCAACAAATGGCCTTAGGTACACATCAATATCGTTGCCGGGTTGCTTAGGGCCTTGGATGAGAACTGGCATCATAATGAACTTCCGCTTCATGCACATCCAAGGAGGAAGGTTATACATACATAGAGTCACGGGCCAGGTGCTATGATTGCTGCTCTGCTACCCGAAATGATTAATGCGATCAATGCTTAAACCAAACCATATGTTCCTTGGGTCACGTGCAAACTCAGCCGAGTATTCTCTCTTGATTTTTCTCCACTGCGACCCGTCAGTGGGTGCTCTCAACTTCCCGTCTTTATTACGGTCCTCACTGTGCCATCGCATCAACTTGGGATGCTCTTTGTTTCTGAACAGTCGTTTCAACCGTGGTATTATAGGAGCATACCACATCACCTTCGCAGGAACCCTCTTCCCGCGGGGCTCGCCGTTAACATCACCAGGGTCATCTCATCTGATCTTATACTCCAATGCACCTCATACTAAGCATGCGTTCAAATCCTTGTACGCACCGCGGTAGAGCATGCAGTCATTAGGGCATGCATGTATCTTCTACACCTCCAATCCTAGAGGGCGTACGACCTTCTTTGCTGCGTACGTACTGTCGGGCAATTCGTTATCCTTTCGAAGCTTCTTCTTCAATATTTTCAGTAGCATCTCAAATCCTTTGTCAGTCACAGCATTCTCTGCCTTCCACTGCAGCAATTCCAGTACCATACCCAGCTTTGTGTTGCCATCTTCGCAATTTGGGTACAAACCTTTTTTGTGATCGTCTAACATGCGATCGAACTTCAGCTTCTCCTTTTGACTTTCGCATTGCGTCTTTGCATCGACAATGACCCGACGGAGATCATCATCATCGGGCACATCGTCTGGTTCCTCTTGATCTTCAATAGCTTGCCCCGTTGCAGCATCATCGGGCACATCGTCTGGTTCCTCTTGATCTTTAGCAGCCCCCCCCCCCCGTTGCAGCATCACCGTATTCAGGGGGCACATAGTTGTCATCGCCTTTTCTTCTTCGTCGTCTTCCATCATAACCCCTATTTCTCCGTGCCTCGTCCAAACATTATAGTGTGCATGAAACCCTTGTAAAGCAGGTGGGTGTGAAGGATTTTCTGGTTAGAGTAAGTCTTCGTATTCCCACATTTAGGTCATGGACAACACATAAAACCATTCTTCTTGTTTGCCTCAGCCACTTCGAGAAAATTATGCACGCCCTTAATGTACTCAGAGGTGTCTCTATCACGATACATCCATTTCCGGTTCATCTGCGTGCATTATATACAATTATGTGTTTCAAGAGTAAGAAAATCAGACAAGTATCTATCCAAAGTAAGAAAATCAGACAAGTCTCTATCTAAAGTAAGAAAATCAGAAAAGAAGATAAGAACAAGAGGCTCACCACGGTGGTGCCGGCGACGAGATCGGCGCGGGCGATCAACGGCGATGAAAAGAGGGACGGGGTGTGACAGACCGCTAAATCTAGACATATCTCGGGAAAAATGGAGCTCCGAGGTCGAGCTTCGAAAGGAAAAGGTTAACTATTGTGGCTCGGGCATTTCATTGAACACCTCGTGTGCATAGGAGGTGAGCTAGAGCACCCAAATGCCCTTCCCTCACTGGCCAGAAAAACACAGAAGGCTCTGCCGCGGCGATGGGTATATATAGGCAAATTACTTGTCCCGGTTCGTGGCATAAACCGGGCTAAAGCCCCCACCTTCTATATAGGTTCCAGGCATGAACATGTACCAATGGATGTGGGCCAGGAGTGCGGCCCATTGGTCCCGGTTCGTGATTAGAACCGGGACAAATGGGTCTAGACAAACCGGGACCAATGCCCACGAGGCACCGGCCGGCCCCCTCGGCTCATGAACCAGGTCTAATGCCCCCCATGGGTCCCGTTTCGTGAAGAACCGGGACTAATGGGCTGGCCAGGCCCGAACCAAAGCCCCGTTTTCTACTAGTGTTAGTGACACGCCTATCCATGGGCCCACGTGGTTTATCACTTCAAACCGCACAGAAAGGGGTTTGACCAAGGTGGATTCATTTTTCTCTGTGTTGTGGTAGATCATGGTGAAATTCTGCACCAAGTATTGATGTGTCATACTCATGAGTACCTCCTGCTGTTCAAAGTTGAGGCGGCGGAGGATACATGCTTATTGCATGCAGTTTTCTTTAGCCGTGAGACTTTCCAACTTGTGAAGCACATGCCACTCAAAGTCATGGAGTGGGAATTTTGACATAAAAAACAAACCCATACTTATGCTTGGGTCACATATAACTGATGGTGGTCCCGAGTGGCTCCCTCACATGGTAATCGGTGACATGTCAATTTCTGGGGGCCATGTGTGGTCACCGATTATGGTGTTGACCAAGGTGGATCCTTTTCGGCCTGTGTTATCATATTCCATGGTTAGACATCGATACTAATGTTTCTGAGTGCATGCATATATATAACCCATGAACCCATCCCACCATCTCAAAATGGGTGGTGGGGGTGGGGGTGGGGGCATATACATAGTAAAGGCGTTGTGATTGATCAGCTTCATAAGTCGACTTACTGTTTTTGAGGCAAGTGTCATTAAAGTTCCATTTGGTAGTAACTAAACAAACACTTAATTAAACACACACACACAGATATATATATATATATATATATGTGGGCCTCATGTAGTCATTGTTTTGTCAAACACTCTCTCATGTGGTCATCAGCGTCACACCGGCTCATACATGTCCACATGGGCCGTCACTTCGACTGGCGGAAGTATAGATGTTAATTTGACCAAGGTGGATTCTTCTTGTCGGTATGTGTTATTGTACGTATTTGACATATGCACTAATTTCTAACCATCATTAGAACGCATCTTACACACTGAATCCCTCATGTTGGCTTGAAGTGTGGGCATGGGGCTATATATGGGACGTTAACCTCAGTACGGGGGCATTCTGGTCTGGGAGACACATGTGGCAGTGAAAGTTGTGCATTTGGTATTTGAAAACATCGCACGTCGCTTTCATACGTATGTGCCTCGGGCCATGCATGCGCTAGTGTTGTCTACATATACTCCCTCGTATGGTTATGGAGAACATGCCAATTTATGGACTCGCAAGGTAGATATAGTCTTCTTGTTATTTGTTGCAATATAGTTTATGGTGAGATTCCTGAAAGAAGTTTGAGCACATACATACATACATACATACATATATACATGGATGAATTGTCGACCCTCCCACTTAAACCGTCGCATATATACTACGGGTCCTTTACCTCTGTACTTGTACTTTCTTGTTTGCGAGGATGTGCGTGTGCCTGTGTCACATCAAAGGTGTCTCTATTTGTTATTTAAACATCCCACACCACACTTTCATACATATGCCCTCTGGACATAGCTCGGAGTGGAAATGATGTGTTGTTATGGATGACGCACACCATCCGCTTGTCCACGTGTCATATCACTTTACCTAGTTGGCATCAAGAGCGTAATATACTATACATCACATATATACACCCTCTCGATCAATAGTCCAAGTCGGTTGGGGAAGGAGGTGGGTACGTAATTTGACCAAGCTATAGCTATATATAGGTATTAATTTTATCCTGTTAGGATATATGTACATATATAGGTCGTGCTATTAATATTCTCTATTGGCAGCTCAAAGCATGTCTATGTGGGGTGGGGTGGGGGAGTGGGAGGGGCAACATAACAATACAAATATACATGAAACATATTCGTGAGGTCGGGTACTACGTATTGTTAAATTTGTGAGAGGCATATGTGCCACATCAAAAAGTTATGCACGCATGGTATCAAACTATCACACCACCTTAATTAATTAGTTGAGCCACACACAGGTAGTTGCGATCTCACCCATCTCGTGAAGTTTATGAGATGCGCCCACCTGTGGTCCCGAAGAGTCTACCCTCAGAACTAAAACATGTGGGAGGGGTGATCATGATGGAATTCTTCTGGTTTTGTGTTAGAGCTACGTGAAATTGCAGTCCTAGTATAAATGTGTACAATCATATATATATTGTAGCTACCATCGCTCCGACCGACTTGAAGTGCGTGGGGGGGCATAAGCCAACATTACCGTGTGCTCTGTGAGGCAATATGTGACAGGAAAGTTGTACATTCCATATTTGAACACCACAATAACCTTTCCATACATACATTTGGTCCACATGCAGGTGTGTTTGTGCTATGACCCTAGATTTATTGTGTTTATTTTCCAATATTGTTATATAAATGGCGGAGGAGTCTTTTTATGGAACTTAAATAGCAGACGAGTCGAACGATACAACTATGTACGATTGTGTATGAAGTAGACATGGTTCCTGCATGCTAACTGTGTGCTACGCCCATGGTTGTCAAGTAACTATAGTCCACCTTTGCACCAACCCGCCTACAGAAATCGTAAAAATACCTACCCTCCTTGATCAATTGAAAAATTGATGGTTATGCGGGTTTTTCTCTCTGAATTGCACACATGTATTATGTCCGGGTCATGTGCGATGTTTGTTCCTCTGGCGCCACTTCAAATAAATTTCAGTTGTCCAGGCCTTCCATTCGCTCCAAGTAAAATTTACATTAGTTGCGATATTTTATCAAACACCACCTAGGCCCCTCCTACCCCCAACCCCACACAACTCCCTTGATCGAACCCTTGCTACCTCCCCGTCTCTGTCGGCGCTGCCCCCAACCCCGCTTCGTTTACACAGTCACCCTCTACTGCTCTCCCTATGCAGGTTACCAACCATCTCCGTACCCTTGCCACACTGAATTTCTTAGATGACTCGTGCTAACCAACCCTTCCCTTAGATCCACATCCACCATGCCAACTGTCACGGCCTAATCACAATTATACTTCAAGTGGAGATCGAGGAGCGAATGACCAAAAGGGGGGTATTGGCAACCGAGTCTACTGAGGAAGATGTCTACGATGACGAGGTGACCGCTGGGACTGTTGAGGAAGCTGACAACAATGACGAGGTGGCCATCGAGACCACTCGAGAAGCTGACTACAATGACGAGGTGGCGTCTGAGGCCGCTGGGAAATCTAATGACTACGAGGTTGTAACCCAGTGGGTTCCCATATGGATGCATATCAACGCAGTCTGCTATGACATTGAGATGGTCGACAATGATGGCTTGTTGCGGGCTATGTCACAGGATAGGTCCACCCTCGAACCCTCGGGTTCAACCCCCATCGACCTTATGTAAGGCCCAGCTGCTGATATCCTCTTCTTTGTTGTTAAGAATTTGCCTTCCTTTATCGCCATCTATCCCCTTTTGTCATTTTTGAAGGACACATTTTATGGCGATGGCTTAGCATCGTGAGTTGCCAAGTTAGACCTCATGGGCGATGACGACACTGGCAAGGGCACCCTATCCATATCTTCCAAGGGGAAAGATCCCATCCGTGACATGAGGGAGGGCACCCAACATCTGTGCTCTTCCAAGGGGAAGGAGCCCATCTCTCACAACAAGGATTACACCTAGAATCCATTATCTTCTAATGGGAATGATCTCATCTATGACAGGTGAGGAAACCCATGTCATTTCAAATTATTTCACTCACGCTAAATATATGGATTCTAAAGTTGAATTACATTAATACCTGTTTCAACAGCCATATGTGGTTCCTGCTAAACCTTGTGTAGTTAACACGTGGACTATTTATTTCAGTTCTTTCACATGTGTTGTTCAGTTATACAATTTCATGTTTAAGCACCAGCTACATTCTATTCAATTTTAGCAGTACACTAAGAATAACTATTTTTGGTACCAGCAAGCCTGTTGTAGTGAGCATATGCCTTGTTTAACTATTTTTCCTAGCTCGGTTGTTTGTATTGGGCATATGTTTAGATTCAATTGCTATATAGTATGCCTTGTTTATTTCACTTATTCACATTGTGCAGTTCTATATGTGCAAGTGTGTACTTTCCAATTCAATTCCATCATACTAGTTTCAACGACAATACGTGGTTCATGTTAAGCATGGTATAGTTAACACACCCACTATTTATTTTAGGATTTTCACAATGTGATGTTCAGTTATACAATTTGATATTTAAGCACGAGCTACATTATATGCAATTTCAACAGTACCACCATGAATGACTATATTTCGTTGTTGTTAAGCTTCTTATAGTGAGCATAAGACTTTCCATTTTTATGTAACAATAACTAGTGTGCTTAAACGTGCACAATACCAGTTTGAATGACTATATTTTGTTGTTGTTAAGTGCTAAGCCTATTGCAGTTAACACACATCTCCACTTCTTATTTTTTAGCTATCATTCTTAAACATGCCATTCAAGCTATCATTTTCTGATCATGTTGTTTACCATGCATACACTTGTTTGATGTTTAGCCTTTTAGTACTTAACATGTCTTTCGATATACTTACCCAGGAGAATATTGGAACGAATGTAGTTTTCCATCGAGGTTAGTTTCATCACATGGCTTATATATATATATACTCCACCCATCCCATAGTATAAGATGTTAATACATCAAATATGTGAGTATTTTGGATGTAATAAGATCTTATATATTGGGACAAGGAATACTGTACTACGCTTTGTGGCATTTCTGTTTACCTTCTAATACTAACTTGTTGCTTGTAGGTACATATGTCAGTGGTAAAGATCCGCTCGTCAACCCTTTATGCATATGGGGTAATGAGATATTCATGAACCAGCATCACATGAGGAAACTAATAAAGGTTGTTAATAAAAAATGAAATAATATGGAAACGAAACTATTTACAACTTATCCAAGGCAATAGTGAATTGTAGGATGGTAAGTAAGAACTCACTACCCTTGTTTTTACTGTCCATAATGAGTTGTTAGCTTACAAATTTACAATATCTCATTATTTTTTGCTTGTAGTGGTTCTCTAAGAAATTTACTTAAGATTACCTCTCAAACTACATGATTTGTGGACATGCAAATGTTAAAGTGTATCTACTAGGCCATGATGACTACCTAGATGTCCTCATCAAGACAGAGAAGGATGGGCGGTCCGCCATCATAAGTCGCTGGCCTAGAGTTGTTCGTGCATTCTCCATGGTGGAGGACACAATATGGGCATTCCGCTTCACCTTGTACAACTACGAGAGTATATTTCACCTCTTTCATTACCGTATTTAACACAAGTATGCAACTGCGGTTCATCATTGTTTATCTGGTCCTAATGTAATTATTATTTCTTGATGTAATTATTGAACATATGTACGTGTGAATGGAATATTGCATTGGTTGTTGAACCTATGTCTATATAAGATGGATATGAAAAAAATTATAGCCTACTTTCAAATTCAAATCATGTTGAATTTTAAATTGTGGCGATTAAAATAGCGGAAAAATAAGCTTTGCATGTCATTACACTGCACACGGTTCGTAAAGTAGAACATGGGTGATATACCTCATGTTTCAATACATTTCAGAGACAGAAATCGTGTGTGACAATGCACACAATTTCCATCTACGACAATTAAGGAGACCTGAATGTTTGGTGATAGTCTCGTTATCATACACGATTTATAATGTTTAATTGTTTGTTATGTCTTATGAACCGACATGAGTATGATAGTTGGAGCGTTTGGGAATCTTCGTATATCGCAAATGACACGGTAGGAAAAAATGTGTGTGAATGTCTCCTTATTATACATGCTTTACAATTAAATACTGTTTGCGACTCAGCACACATCATAAATGGTGAGCTATGGAATAGCGCGTGCGATGTTAGTGTAATCTCATATGAGTTGCAAGGACGGGCCTTATGGGAAGTATGCCATATCTAAAATAGTTGACTGGTGACTCCCGTTTGTGATAAATGCGGGCATCCCATACATTCAGTTTTGCCAAACATTCACATTCATTGGCCTTGATCACCGACGGGTTTTCTGTGTCGTGTGGGATGGACCCCCTATTGCCCACAGAGGCAAGGCAACGGTTAAAAACTACGTCGCGGAAAGGGGTTGGAAAACCGTTTTTGTAGCACATCGCCGCACCAGTGTTTGATGGTACGAGCTTTACAAGTTGGAAGCATAAAATGAAAATGCATATTCTTGGTCATAACCCCGCCATTTGGGCTATTGTTCTTGTTGGATTGCAAGGTGAATTCTTTGGTGATGGAAAGGAACCGGATCGTGAAGCGACTGCAGAAGAATTGAAGATGATGTAAGATAATGCTCAAGGATGCAACATACTACTTGACTACCTATGCCCCAAAGAGTTCAACAAGATTGGCCGTCTTGAGAATGCAAAGCAAATTTGGGATACTTTGGTTGATATGCACAAAGGAACCGAATCCGTCAGGGAATCTAAGTTGGATGTGCTACGAAGTCAACTTGATAAGTTCAAGATATAGGATGGTGAAGTAGCCGCGGGAATGTACTATAGCTTGCTCTCATCACAAATCAGATTGCCAGTTTATGAAGAGAAGAGATGACCGACAACTTCATCATCTATATGATCCTTAGAGCCTTGTATCTAAAGTACAACACTATGTGCACATTGATCCAAATGATGCCAAACTACAAAGATCTCAAGCCCACGGAAGTCAGTGGAAGGATTTGTGCTCAATAAATGTCACTCAAGGACAAAGAGGGGCTTAATAACAAGTGAAGCAGTGCATACAAAGCCACAAGTGACACTCCCACTACCTCAAGTGACAAGCTAGTTACTAATCAAGAGATAAGCCTCATGTTCAATGAATTCAACAAGTTCTACAAGAATAGAGGCAAAGAAAGAAGCTCCAACTCAAGATATCAAGAGAAGCATTCATCTAGTCGTAACTGAAATTGTTACAAGTGTGGAAGACCTGGACACTTTTTCAATGAGTGCACGACCGCGTCTAATAAAGAGAAGAGGCACCTAGAAGTATACCTGGCCATGGGATACCCAGCGCGATCGCTCGGACCCGAACCAGCCCGAAAAAGCCCGAACCGACCCGACCCGACCATGCCCACGGGCCGAGCTCGGGTCTAGATTTTGAGTTCGTCGGGCTCACCAAGTCGGGCTCGGTCCTAGAAAAACCTGGTTTTACGCCTACGTCGGGCAGGGCCGGGCCGGTCTTTTTGGGGATCGGGCCAGGCTTGGTCCCAAAAGTTAGGCCCGACGGTCCGGCCGGACCGGGCTCGGGCCTGCGTTTTGTACCATGGGCTTCTTTTGGACGGGCCCGAGGCCCGGCCCGGCCCGAGTTTTGCCTAGGTATACCTAGAAGAAGAAGCTCAAGAGATGAGTCACCTAGAAGGGAGGCAAGGAGTAGAGAAGATCGTTATGAACAAAAACCCTCCCTGAGAAGGAAGGACTCGGAGAAGAAGGACAAGTACACCAATGTAGTGCCCCAAGCCTAAGACTTTCCCTATTTGTAACCTTCCATGTGGGACCACCTTGACTTTGTCATGAGAGTTATCTATGCATGTATGATTTCATGTGTCACCTTGTGTTCTTCTTTTGCATGCATGCATCCATGTCATGCCGTCCTTGCCATACCTTTTGATGCTATGTCTTGATATGATTGCATGTGATCTTGCTAGGTGGGAGTTATGTGATCTTGTGATTTCATGCTTGTGTGGCTTGAGTGGAGTGGTGCATGTGATAGTCAGGACTTAGATTTCAAACCATCTCCACGCCTCCTCTCTATTTATCCTATGTCAATATTCCCTTCTTCTTTCCCTCTTTTAAAGAAATGCCCATGGTTTAACAGGTTATGTGTGGGGTATGGAGTGGTGTGTTTGCTATTTTTAAAACATGTTTTGAGGGGCATATAATTACAAAACAGACCAAGTAAATTCTATTTGGTAAAATATTTACGCGCTCCTAAACCCTTGTTTCTATTTTTATTATTTGGGTTTAGATTTTACATGCCCAATGCAAGTGCCAATTTTATTTTAGCACTTGTAGTTTATCTTGGGCTTTTCTTTTTCTCTCTGTTATTTCTGTAAACAGGAAATAGCTTAGGATGTTTTTTCTTCCTTATGTGGCGCCTAAGGTGGGCTTTCTCCCCCTGGCGGCCCATTCCTCTCTTTCTCTCGCTGCAACTCCTCCGAGGCCCAATACCCCTTCGCACAGCAGCAGCAGCCCAGGAGACGATCGTCTCCTTCCTGTTGACGTCAGCAATGGTACGGACCTCGCTCCACCTCCCGATCGCCTTCCCCCCAATCCAGCGGCTCAAGCTCGTTCCCCGAATTGTATAAAGCCCTCGGTCTTCATCCTCCTCCATAGGGTTCCTTCTCCCCCTCCAGTGCGCCGCCACCTTCCCCATCTCTCTTCCTCCCCGCAGGTAGGCTTATGTAGACAGTAGCAGAGAGAAGCAGAGTAGGTGCCCACGTCTACCCCGCCGTTGTCGTCGTCCGGTGAGTCCGCCATGTCCAGGAGCTCGGGGTTCGACCCCGCGTTCCATTCCCGTCATCGGTAGGGTCGGGGAGCGACCACACCGACGAGCTCGACCTCGTCAGTGCCTCGGCCCTGGTGCACTTCGTCACTAGTTCGGTCTATGGAAGGATCTCCCTCGGCACGTCTTCTTCCCCTCCGGTCCGGCTTCCTCCTCGGATCCGAGCCTCTACTTCCTCCCCAAGGTGAGGATCAACCTCTCCTTCCTTCCTCCTCCGTGGATCAGCCTGTATCTGGCATGTGCGCGTGCGTATCCTCTCTGTCTCGAGCAGCAGCAGTAGTAGTTGCAGGTGGTGGTCCTGCCATCTAGGTAGAGCTAGGTCCAGTAGCAGTGGGTCTCTAGGGGTTCCCTTCACCTCTTTTTGCTCCGGCCTCCGGCAGCAGCAGCTCCACGACAAGGAGCCGGCAAACTCTCTGCCGCCGCGCCTCTCTGTCTTGAAGATCGGCAGCAGGTAGATGATCGTGATGTTGCATGTGTAGTGTAGTTCCTGTTAGGTAGTAGGTTGGTGAGAGTACGCGGTAGTTGTGGGTAACTCTCGTGCGTTCCTCCTCCGTAGCACAGCGCAGCAGCAGCAACGCCGGCGAGGGAAACCCGGCAACCTCCCTAACGTTGGTGCGTCTCGGTGCAGAGCCTAGTTCGGCTGTTGCATATAGCTTAGCTGGTTCGTTTCACCAGTTCCAAGAGTAGCCGTCTCGTAGCATAGTGGTGTTGTCTCTGTTTATTTGCCGGCAGGTGCAGGGTTCGAGTCCCATTCAGCGCACCACCCCTTCTGTAGTATTTTTTTCCATCGAATTGATATTGGTAGCTCCAGCAGGCAGCCTTAACCCGCCTGTTTCCCTCTGTTCTGTCGATTATATGGCAGTAGCAGAGTGGTAAGGGTAGATTGTTGCACCAGAGGGTACTGGGTTCGATTCCCAGGAGCCCTGATGCATATTTCTGTTTTTTTTGCTTCCTTTTATTTTTTCTACTTCCTTTTTCTTATGCATAGACAACAAGGTGTCCTATTTAATATTTTTCCTGCTAGTGTAGATGGGTGCAGAGTGTATTGTGTGTGTTTTGCACACACTAGTATTGTGATAGATGGTGTTGGTGGCTTAAGTGATATGTGTGTGTATGTGGTCTTGTTAGTTTATGTTGATGGTGTGATTGCAAATAGGCATGTGTGCATAGGGTTTGTAAGTGAAGTTGATGGTGTAGGCATGGAGATGTGTTTGTAGTGAGTGCACACCACTTGTGGTTCCTACTAAAAGTGTTTGAGAGGTGATGCTTCCAAGTTACTTGCTTAGTATTTTCCCCCTCATGTTGTACTTGGGTTTAAGAGCATGATGCTGTTGTGAATGATGTGGAGTATATGTGTGTGTGGGGAACTTCCCCACCTTTGCAAAACTATGCACCTTCACATGTCTATATGTGAGAGGGCATGGTGTTTGTGTGTGGGGATAGTTTGGTAGAGGTGCTTGTGATGTTGATGTGCATGACACAAACATGGGGTTCAAACCCCCATGTTACTTTGTCATTGTGCACATGAACCCAACCTTGGTAGTTGTTGTTTTAGTAGGATACCTTATGGAGTTGACATATTCAGTTTTGTTGCAAGTTTGAGCCTTGATTCCATGGAATAGGTGGAGCCCAAGGGCATGAGTTTTTGTGTGTTAGTATTAGGGGTTTTGCTCTACACTATAGTGGTGTCAATTATCACTTGGTGTAATGTGTGTGAAAACTATGCCTAGACAAAGTGGGCATGTGGCTGAAAACTTCCAGTTTAGTGAAATCTGAAATTTCACTAAGTCTGGGATTCTGGAAACATTTTCTTCCCCTATAGATGAGGATCTGCTGGTAATTCTGTTGAGAACTAGCCTTAGTTCAGTGCTAGGGTTTTGAACCTGGTAGGTTTGTGAAGCTTCCTATGAAATTTGAAATCATTTGGAGTCCAGTAGGTTGTGTTTTGGTTGCTGTCAAAAAGCTTCAGAACAGAGACCGAAACTCAGGTGCAGGAATTTTCACTAAGCCCGTGAGATCTGATGGTTTTGGGAAAGTTTGTGGCCTTGTATCTTCTAGAGATTAATTCCTTTTGATGTGATTCTTGCTGGTGCTTGTAGTTTTCTTGGTTGGCTTCAGCCACATATATTACTTGTCATGTTTGGAGGCCTGTAGCTATGTTGCATGTAGCTCCCAAAGAGCTAAGATGCAGATTATAGCAGATTATGTAGTTTTGTCATTTTGGTCAATGTGTGTGCTTAGTTGATGTTGTGGTGTTCTTCCTTGCTCCAATCCATTCATGTTGGGTTGTTATAGGTCTTGGCAACCTGGGAATACCAGATCTGTGCCAATTGTGAGTGTGGTGTTGATTCTTCCACGTAGAGCTTCATATCTTGTTTCATTGATTCCCGTTGATCCGTAGCTCTGTTTGGAATGTTCTTTATATGGTTTTGCACTTTTTTCATGAGCCACATCATTTCATGTAATTCTCATGCATGTCAAAATAGCTTAGTGTTCAGTTCTGTCCAGAAACTTGCAGTAGTTTATTTTGCTTGTACTAGTGGTAGAAATAGTGGTGCATGCTCAATTTTCATCTCATGCATCATGTGATTGTTGCATCTTGTGGTGCTGCTGTTCATTGGCTGTTATTCTTATGTTGGGTAGCACCGGGATCGGAGAATGAATATGTGGAGTCAGGAGAGTACGTGCAGGACGAACCAGAACCATTCCAAGCTGAGGATATCACAGGCAAGATGATATGACCTTGATTCCATCTCTAGACTTGTTATGTTAGTTTCGTTTCCATGTAATATTGCTCGCTGCCTACCACTGAATTAAATTGCCTCTTGAATTTCCATGAGCCCAAACACCGTTCTCCTTCCTAGCAAACTTGTGTGGCTAAGTAGGCGTGCTCAACTACTAATGTTAGCAATGCTAGTTGCAGGTGTTTTAAACTCATGTGATGACATGAGCTTGATATCATTATATTGAATTCTGTTATTTAATTAATGCACCTTTATACTTGGTAAATGACGGGAGGCCTAGCCTTTTTCCGGGTGCTTTGTCCCGTTATTGCCGCCCTAGTTACCGGTTACCGGTGTTTGATTACATAATGATCGCTCCTAACACGTTCGGGGTTGTTATGGGGACCCCCTTGATAAATCGCGTAGTGCTAAGGCTTGTCCGGTAGGACCCAACATTGGTGTTAATTTGCTAATAACTTAATAATAATCTGCATAGGGAGTAGCTACCCCGAGGTTCTTTAATCAACAACCCGGGCCAGTGCTCCTCATGAGTGTTGGTCCAAACTGGTCTGCCTGCGGGGCCACCACAAGGAAACTTGAGGTTTGGTACCTATAGCTAGTTCCATCCGGTGTGTCCTGGGACTGAGATACGCGGCTCTTATCGGGGTCATCGACACGTCGGGAGGTCCTGCTAGCCTTGTCTTACCTTAGCGGTATATCTTGCGTATAGGAATCCCAATGAAGCTTTGGTTTCCCCCAGAGTTGAGGTTTTCCCCTAAGGAATCCGACGAGATCACGAGATTCGTGATGGAGGATGCCTTTGCGACCTGTGTTCATTTGTGATGGACTAGTTGGAGCACCCCTGCAGGGTTTAATCTTTCGGAAAGCCGTGCCTGCGGTTATGTGGCAACTTGGAATATTTTGTTAACATCCGGTATTAGAGAACTTAAACATAAGCTAATAAAATTGCCAACTGTGTGCGTAACCGTGACTGTCCCTTCGAAGATCTCTCTTCGATCGGAACACGGTGGGGCTATGAATGCCGTAGGTAGGTGTTCAGGATCACTTAGTGATCAAGTAAATCCGACCGCTAGTGTAGACCACCTTTACTTCTACTTTGCGTAAGTTAGCCACTTAATCAAGCATAGGATGCTGCAGCCTGATACACTTCATCCTTACCCTACCCAATAACATGACTAGTTCTGGCACCAAGTTCTTAGATTGCTGAGTCCCCGTGCCTCACGGATTCTTCCGAAACTTCCAGCAGGTACAGGTACCCCAGAGACAGATGATCCCAACGTCACCCAGCTGGCGTGGAAGTACGACGAGGAGACAGACCGCCTCTACGTGAACTATCCAGAGGACTGAGGCGTGGTCGTGATCGTGGGCCTGCAGCAGGGTAGCATAGCATTTTCCATGTTTTGTAGTGCGTAGCGGAACTACCTTGTTTGTATCTGTGTTGTACTCTGAGTTATTAATAAGAAGACAGTTGAATCCCGAATTGTCTACTTGTATTATTATTTGTGCTATGTTACTTGCTTGCGAAACGCTTAGATGCGCTTCTTTCCTATTCAGGGACCTCGACCCCCAGATCGGAAAGGACCGCATCTTGGTCGTTACAACCAATAGCTACACAAGAATAATACATGAAGCTCATGTTGGTGAATGGGTATCCGACTCCAAATTCGACAACCAATCCAAGAGAAGATACATGGCCCGGTCGGCCCGACCCGAACTGGCCATGAGTGAAGATGAAGGTGTTGTTGGACTAGCACTTGTTTCCTGGAACTCCTTCAACTTATTTGAATCACCAAACGAAGCAATTGGAAATTCTTCATGGCCAAAGGGCCCAAGGTATCACACCTCGAATACATTGACATTAATAGTGATGCGGATGACTTACTAGGAGATAATGACTTGCTCTTTGATACAACTAGTGATGCTAGTCAAAATGAACTTGATAATAATCATGGTAGTCAAGATAAATCGTGTGATGATGATAATAAAGAGATTAAGAGCCTAACTATAGACTAAACACTCTTAAGGTAACTCATGAATCTACTCAAGAAGATCATAGAAAGCTTCTAAGAACAAATGAGAAATTACACTTTGAGAAGCTAAATTTAGAGCAAGAACATGGGTTTCTTAAAGCTATTAATAATGACGTTCTTCAAAATAAGAGTTCTTCTTGTCTTTGCAAATGATTACTCATGTCTACTTTTGTGCCACACGTCAAATCTAAGCAAACTAGTAACAAAGGCAAGAGAGATTTTTCATCTAGTAGCAACAATAAAAATGCCAAATCTAATGATGTAGTTTTTTGTAGTTCTATTGATTCCACTAATGATTCTCTTACCAAATTACACTTGATCAAGAAAATGATATATTCAAAGTAAGTGAGCAATTTGAAGAGATTTTGTGCAAGCAAGGATGTCATCGGAAGAACGAAGGTGTTGGTTTTGAACGAAATTTCAATGCCAATGGAGTTGAATGGGAAGAAGATCAATACCCTGAGAAAAAGTTTGTTCCCCAAAAAGAGAAGTATGATCCTACACCCTCTAAGGGAACAAAATCTCAATATGATCTTCCACCACAATACCACAAGCTCAAGGGACAGTACAAGCTTCCAGAGAATATTGAGTCATTTGAAGAGGAACCGCAGGCCATGGCAAAGTGGGTTCCCAAGGCCACTACTAACTCTAGGTCATCAATTGGTACTACAACTCCAGGGATCCCATCTAGATGATGTGGGTCCCCAGAAGAAGAACTGGAGAAGTTCTTGTGGGGTGACTCCACCAACAAAATTCATTTACACTCATCTTTCAAAAGAGCTATTTGGAATCTACTTCAACCTTATCTAATAGATCAAGAGTCACAAATTCCCTCGTTGGTTAGCAAGCAACAAGGTAATTTATGTATCAAGGGACATCCTCATACATGTGCTTCACTCCATGTCTATAGATATCCTCGTATTTGTTCCTTGTGTGGGACTACTCCATGTAGGTGAGAAAAGTACAGAACAACAAGGTTAGCTCCCAATTCAAGATGGTCTTCATCAGGAAAGAGCATCCACTACTAATTCACCTCCACAAAGTCTTCAACAACCAAACCCAAGGTTAGTTTATTCCTCTAAAGGGAGATATCACATCAAGGGGGAGCTTTACTCTAAGGCTTTAGTCAAAGCATCTCACAAGATGTGAACTCATCAAGAGATTTATGTACAAGTGGCAACGCCACTTATGCTTAAGCAATTTGTATGA
Source organism: Hordeum vulgare subsp. vulgare (assembly GCF_904849725.1). Lineage (NCBI taxonomy): Eukaryota > Viridiplantae > Streptophyta > Magnoliopsida > Poales > Poaceae > Hordeum > Hordeum vulgare. The sequence continues at coordinate 343,415,712 of NC_058524.1, read as the reverse complement.
CCTATGATCAAGCAATCTTGCTTGGCTCCTTAAGTGAATGTACTCATATATAGATGGATTTGTCATTGAAAAAGTGTTTGGTACATACTAGACTGGTTGTGCATGTTTAATACATTATATCTAACATCTTATTGTATGAGCATGTTGGTATGAATTTTTCTATTCATTTCAGGACATACAATTGTTGTTATATTTGGATTTTAATTTTCTAGCCAAATGGATATGCATGAATGCCTAGGTACGCCCTCTATTCTTTCTCGTCTCAAATTCTATTCATGCTTCAGCACAAAATTTGAGCAAACACTTTTCGGACCCTCCGGTTGAGGAGGACTGTGAGCCACCGATTCGACAAGGACTGACTTGCAAAACCTCCCAAGTGCTTTTCGGTGTGACCAATACTCCAAACTGAGTGCCACCGTGGCACTAGGTTTGATCTAGTTTTCTACCTTGGTACCACCGATCTAGAAATCTGGGTGTCACAAAGTTGTTCTATCTATAGGGATGTATGCATCTCGGTGGCTTTGTCTTGGTGTCATCGACAGCGAATGGGTATATCAATATGTGGGTACGCACTTCGAAAATTTCATCAAACCACAGACTCATCTTACCCCATTTTTGCCGCCATCCGTGTCTTCGGTCCATCTTCGTCTTCTCCCGCGCACCCTCAGTGCAGGAATCTGTCACCGTCAATGGAATCTTCACCGCCATTGCCGCCATAGTGAAGATCCACCAAGTTGGGATCAATCTTTAAACCCTCGTGCGCTCCAAACTCCAATTCATGCGTAGTAGGACTTGTTCATCTCATGCGATGTTTTGCAATGTTCCTATCCACCAGAAAGTTCCTTAGAAGAGGTCAAACAAAGAATTTTTGATTAATGTCTGTGTAGTATGCAATCTTGGAGTTACTGAGACAAAAATTCTGGTGTCACCGATGTGGATTCATCCATAGCACAAGGACTTCTCAATGAAACCTAAAGTTCCTACCGGTGTCATCGAAATGGGGTTCTAGGATTTCTGAGCACAACTTTAATGAGACCAAGTCACACTTCGGTGAAACCGAATTTGTGTCTCCATGTATATAACGCAATTGTTTGTTTCCACCAAGATTCTGAAACCTAAAACTCGGTGTTGGTGTACTAAAGAGAAAGGACTTTAGCACCCTAACTTGTACACAAACGACCGCAACCTTCGTCCCGGCAAGGCCTTGTCGGGCAAACACCAACATGGAATCAACACGAAGCGAAGGTCAAAGAAACCGGCGAGACTCATTGCCGGTGGAGAAGGCCCGGAAATATCCACACTACCAAGCCGCCGCTCTACATCAAGAGGCTGATTGTCTACATCAGCTAGATGTCGAGCGGGCAAGCGGTTACGTAGAGCTTTTTGAGATTCATGGCACCTCGGTAGATTTACAACACCTTTAGTGACACCCATCCTGTAGCATGGCGGAAGTATAAAAGGTAGTTGGGCGAGTGGTACAAAAGGAGATACAATCCTTGTTGGGAGACACCTCACGGCGCATTTGATGCACCTATCCTAATCCGTCAGGGTTAGGTGCTTCCCACTCTACCTCTTGTGAGTAGTTTTGGCAGCTATAGTATCTACTTTTTACCCTGTATAATGACCATTTTAGCCACTCTGGGAACCCCTTAGACCATAAAAGGAGGTTCCTGGCTACCCTTACAAAGGTCGAAACCCTACCCATTTGCATGCGTAGTAGCACCCTCGAGTACCTTGCCGGGTTGTTGTGCTCCTTTTAACTTGGGCATACTTAGACAATCCAAAACACAAAAGATGTAAGGTTTTACGCTTTTGAGTGGCCCGAACCTGGCTAAACCTCGAGCGTGCATGAGTTGGTGGTGCTCTTTGTGTGCATGAATCCCCATAGTTGAACCGCAAAGGGGCTTTGTAGGTCCCATAGGTTGTCGTACCCAGTCATCTTTGGCGCACTAGGTAGGGGGTCACGTGCGAAAATCTTCACCAATTTCTATGTATCTTCAGAAGCATCTTCATCGATGCCTATGGCTCTCAGGAAGGCCAACGGCACGTCGACAACCATCCCGTCTTCATCCAAGCTGCCTTTGCAGGCGTCCACAGGTGACGCCGACGAAGGTGAGCACCGTACCCACCATACTGGTAAGCGCAACCACAACACTGCACGGAGTTCCACGAGCCGCGAATCGGACCCCGCCATCGTGACAGCACGAGACACGGCGACGGTTACTAGGGGAACGCTGCAATAATAGCAGCGGTGGCGGTAGTACCTCCACTATGTCCTTCTCAAGATGAACGCAATGAACCCCCACAGGACATCGGTAATCCTGGGTAGCACGCGGACAAGACCCCTATGCGTCACTCTCAAGACATGTAGTTCCAGAATCGACATCGGCCTTTTAGCGAGCAAGGCAACATACATCGGGGCGAGGTGTTGCTCCTCCTGGCTCCACCAGGAGTAGGAGCACGACCCACGCCTTGTACTGTGCCGTTTCCAACACCCAGGAGGAAGCTCTGTCGTAACTACACCATTTTCTTAACTTCCCACCTGCGCCAGAGAAGATGGAAGACTAGGGGCCATCATCTAAGGCCTACTGAGCTTCACAAAACACAACAAGCCATCGGCAGCAGGGCCCTCACGAACACGACAAATATAGCCCATGAGACACAATACCGGTCGTGGTGTTGGCAGCACACCCACGATGCAATCAGCCCCGCTACAGCAACAACAACAAGCCTGCCGGAATGACATGCCGGACTAGATGTTTTTCGCATCGTCGGATTCACGGCTGGAACGAGATCAACACCAAGTCTTGTAGGGGAGACGAAATGAGGATACTCGCACCACCATCGAGAGGCGTCGGGAGACACATCGCCAATCGAATGTTCGTGCAAACCAACCATCAATGAGCCTTCCCCCAAGGTGCACGACAGCATACCCTATGTGATAGGTTGCCCGACGTCCACCCACGAGCTGTGGGAAGTCCGCTAGCCCTAGACCAAGAGCTTCAAGCCTGACCCGTCGGAAAAATATGATGGTAAGGTCAGCCCGTCCATGTTCCTTGGCATATACACCATCGTGGTGCAGGGTGCCAGGGGACACGACGAGAAAGTATATGCGAACTACTTCCCATTGGATCTCAAACCCAATGCGTGAAGTTTCTTGATGAACTTGCCGAAGGGGTGAATTTCATCCTCGGTAGACCTATGCAACTAGTTTGTTGGCGCATACCATAGGCGCCACAAGCTCCCAAGATAGCCCAGCGACCTAACGTCATTCCCCAGACAGATGGAGAGCCCCTTCGCAAATGCAGACAGGGATTCAGCCGTGTGTAGCACAACATCCCTCATATCCATCCCGCCGCTGTGATTGCCGCGTACCACACGAACACGCGCAAGATGCGAATGCGTGAGCGATCAGCATCAACAAGTTGCATGACATTGCTGCACGATACACTTTGGCTGACAAGTGTGCACACGATGAGGAAGGGAGGAGACTCCTCGGAGAAGTGAAATCACATAGGCTCCCTTGGTGGTTTTCATAATTCATTACAACATACATTGTCTCTTGGACTAATACTTTTACCTAGTATATTTTACATATAGTCCACAATGAGGATTGTCAAATGATTGTGAGTAGAATTTGCAAGAAGAAGAAGATGAAAGAATTGGATTCGCCAAGCTTCAAACTTCAAGATGCTGCATTTTCTTTATATGAGAGATCACAATTGAGTCCATAGGAAAGCCAACACAATTAAAAGGAGGTATGGTGATTATAACGATCTGGTTGCTCAAGTTCTCGGAGATAGCCATAAAAAATACTCATCCAATCTCCCACAATTTTTTTTGTCCAAAGCCTAAATATCCAAAATCGGTGCCACTAAGATTTTCCATTGAGCCATACCGATTTCCATCTCAGACAGAACCTATGCAAAAACCCTAAGATATCGGTTCCACCAACTTTCCATTCAGTGCAACCTAAACCAGTGACCAACTTTCTAGTTAGCCATTTTGTAGAATCAAAACCATCGAATTTTGTGAATTGGTATCTCCTTTCTAGTTAGCCATTTTCAAGAATTGGTACCACCGACTTATGAGAATTGGTCTCACCGAGTTTTGGACCAACTCTTTGGTTAGCCATTTTTAAGAATTGGTACCACCGATCTTTGAGAATCGGTCTCACTAAGATTTGGAAACTTCCTAGGGCACCCATATCGGTACCATCAAAATTTCTATATTGGTCTCACCAAGAATACAAAAGTTGCCACATTTTTCATTAGTTGGTGACACCGAGTTTCACTTTGGTTTCAGTGAGTTGGACAATAATGTTGTAACGATTGGATTTTTGGAGAGGAACAACTCAGAACACACACACACACTTACCATATTCATTTTTCTGAGAGAGAGCCACCTACTCATGTGTTGAGATCAAGATATTCCAATCCATCCATTTCAAACATGATCTCTAGCTATCCCAAGTTACTTTCTACCCAATCAATCTCTTCTACCCCTGCCAAATCTGTGAGAGAGTGATTGAGTGTTGAGGAGGCAATCTTTTGACGCACGAGAGCAAGGAGTTCATCATACTACAACATCTATTACCTTTTGTAGGGTGGTGCCTCCTAGATTTTTTCGGTGTCGCTTGGGAGCCTCCTACTTCGTGTTGTGGAGTTGAACCAAGAAATTTGTATATGCAAGGAGATTGCCTACTTCGATCTACCCTGAGTGAGGTTAGTTCTTCATTGACGTAAGTTATGATGGAATAGAAAACGTTTCTGTTCTATGGCCCTTCATGGTTCGAACCCTTTGTGGACTCGCACGACCATTACACTCCATGGGATGAAGTCTCCGTCAACATGGATGTATGATAGAACCACCTGTCAGAACCACGCCAAAAATCACCGTGTGCATCTTTGCATTTGATCTTCCTAAACTCTACTCCTTACTTTACATGTGCATGTCATTACTTTCTGATGCTCTACTCGAAGAGTTGCATGTGTAGGGTGTGTATGACTTGTTGTAAATGCTAAAAACTGCCAGCAATTAAAATTAAGAAAAGGCTAGGTTTTAGTTTGTCAAGTAGTCTGTTCACCCCCCTCTAGACATCCCTTCTAGTGATTCCACAATTGGTATCACAGATTTGGTCTGCATAGCATTGGTCTAGTCGCCATTGAAGAAAGATGGATGTGTCTAGTTTGGGGAATCTTAGTTGTAGAGTGCCTATTCTCACTTAGGAGTATTATAGACAATGGAAAGGTGAAATGCTTGATATATTTAATTCCATTTGAGAAAATATGTTTAAAAATCCTACGTACCTCCCATCGATCCCTTACATCCTTCTCATGATGAAGAAGTTAATATGCTTGGCAATCTTAAAACTGTTAATCTCATCATTAGGGAACTGCCAAGAAATGTGCTTAAACAAATAAAGAACTATGAGTGTGCTTATACTTTGTGGAGTTATTTGGAGAAAAGATATATCGACTACTCTTGAAAAATCTTGATGTCATCTTCAAAAAATCTGTTGTCTTTCACAAAATGAAGTCCAATGATCCTAATATTGATAATTGTCTATTTGAGCTTGGTTACCTCATGCGTGCTAAAATAGATGTCATTACCATCAATAACATCATTGTCGAAGCCATTCGCATTCATAAACTTGAAAATTGCTAGGGTCGAAATTCTAACGAATCTTTTTATTCTTGTGACGAGGATATTCCATTCGACGGTGAAAATGTGGAGCACAGCTACTACGATGATGACAAGAGGTTTGACGTCGAGTATGAGAAGACCATGAGGAGCATTAGTGTTATGGAACACCTTAGAGACTACATGGCCGAAGGAATGGAGTGGATTCTCGACCGTGGATTCACCGATCACATGACCGAAGATAAAGATATGTCTTATGAGATCACACCAAACCAGGGACTACAAAGGTATGTGCCTTTTGGAGACAACTTCAAGGGTAAGTTACTTGGAATTGATAAGGTGTCCATATCTCATGGTAGTTCCATTAAAAATTTCATGCTTGTTGAATCCCTTGTGTAGATATTCTTTCCGTATCTAGATTAGCGGATTTTGATTTTAATGTGCTATTTACAGAAGTTGATTGCTAAGTGTTTCGTGGTGATAATCATAACATGGTCTTTGCTAGATTTCGTAGAGGCAATCTATACATTGTTTAATTTCACAAATAAATCCAAACCTCCTGATGTCTTATTGCAAAATCTTCTAAAGGGTGGTTATGGAAGAAAAGACTAGGACATGTTAGTATGTGAAATCTTGACAGGCTTATCAAAGGTGATCATATTTTCGGTGTTAAAGATGTTATATTTGACAAAGATAGACGTTGTAGTGTTTGTCAAGCAGGAAAACAAGTCGGTGGAAGTCAACCCATAAAGAATATCAAGACTAACAGAAGACCACTCGAGCTTCTTCACATGGATCTCTTTGGTCCCAAAGCTTACAAGAGCCTCGGTGGAAATTCTTTTGGTCTAGTTATTGTTGATGATTTTTTGAGATTTACGTGGGTATTCGTTCTTGATGACAAGTCACACGTACACAATATCTTCAAGAACTTCGCTCACTAAGACTAAAATAATTTTGAAGTGAACATCAAGAAAGTTCGAAGCGACAACGAATCAGAATTCAAGAAAACAATTGTGTATACTTATCTTGACAAAGAGGCTCGCATGAGTTCTCTACGACGTACACACCTCAATAAAATGGAATTGTTGAGAGGACGAACCGGACTCCCATAGAGATGGCTAGAACAATGCTTAGGAATAAAAGACGACAAGACACTCTTGGGCAGAAGCCATGAAACAACTTGTCATGCGACAAACTAACTCTACTTACACAAGCTTCTTTATAAAATGACATATGAGCTACTCACCTGTAACAAACCCCAAGTTGGATACTTTCGGGTATTCGCCACAATGTACTACATTCACAATAACCATTGTGATTCTAAATTTTCTCCTAAATCCCATGAAGGTTTCCTACTTGGTTACGGATCAAACACTCACACTTAGAGTGTCTACAACAACTTCACTTGAAAACTTGAAGATACGTTAGATGCGAAGTTTGATGAATCTAATGGTTCGCCCATCAAACAATTGCCAAATGATGTAGGAGATAAGGAACCTCCAAAAGCCATCCAAGTCTTATCCATCGGCAAGATTCAACCGATGGGTGTGACGGAAACTACTTCATGAACACAATTGGAAGTCCCCACTTCGTGTCAAGGCGAACCACGCAACGACATGGGGGCATCCACAAGAAGTACGTGACATGATGAAGAAGAGGAAGAAGTACATCATGATGATCCACCTCATGCTTCTTCACCACCACCTCAAGGAGATGAAACCTTCAACAACAATGAAGAAGAAGATGATGAGGAGGAAGCTGCACCATCCAGCAGGAAAAAGTTGTCACAAGTTTGAGCACATGTGGATAAGAATCATCCGCTGAATCAAACCTTTTGTGACATACAAACCAGGAGAAGCACTAGCACTAAAATTCATTTAGCTAACTTTTGTGAGGATTACTGATTTATCTCTAGAATTGAGCACTTCAAGACCCAGATTGGGTGAATGCCCTCCACAATGAGCTACACAACTTCGAGAGGAATGAATATCGGACACCTGTGGAGAAATCGAAGGACGAGCGCAACATCAGTGGTACAAAAAGGGTGTTTTAGAATAAGGAAGGCAAATATTACCAAGTGGTACTCAACAAGGCACGTCTCATAGCTTAAGGTTACATGCAAGTCGAAGGTATGTACTATGGTGAGACCTATTTCCCAGTTGCTTGACTTGGAGGCATTCATATTCTTCTCGCTTATGCCAATCAACATGATATTACTCTTTACCAAATGGATATCATAATTTCTTTTGTAAATGGTGAAATTCGGGAGGAAGTGTATGTGAAACAACCTCCAATATTTGTGAACCCTAGGAAATATAATCATGTTTATAAACTTCGTAAAACTTTATATGTTCTTAAACAAGCCCTTCGAGCTTGGTACAAATTCCTAACAAAGTTTCTCACTGAAAAGGGTTTTGAGATTGGTAAAATTGATGCAACCTTATTCACTAAAAGAGTTAATGGTGAACTATTCGTATGCCAAATTTATGTGCATGATATTATCTTTGGATCTAGTAACCCTCATTTTAGTGAGATGTTTGGAAGGTTGATGTTTGAGAAGTATGAGATGTCCATGATGTGTGAGCTGAAATTTTTCCTCAGTTGTCAAATCAAAAAAACGGGAGAAGGTATGTTTATCTCTCAAACCAAGTATACCAAGAACTTGATCAAAAAGTTCAACATGCAAGAGTACAAAGGTATGAAAACTCCCATGCCTACTAGTGGACATGTTGACCTCACCAAGGAAAACAAACCGGTTGATCAAAGAGTCTATCGATCAATGATTGGTTCATTGCTATATCTATGTGCCTCCCATCGTGACATGATGTTGAGTGTTTGCATGTGTGCCGGATATCAAGCGGCACCTACGGAGTGTCATCTAAAGAATGTGAAAACAATTCTGAGATACTTGATACATACTCCAAATTTTTGCATATGGTATCCCAAGGGATCTTATTTTAATATTTTTGGCTATTGTGACTCAAACTATGCCAAAGACAAGGTTGATGGAAAATCCACCTCGGGTATATGTCAATTTCTTGGGGGATCTTTTGTGTCTTGGTCATCCAAGAAACAAAATTCGGTATCTCTATCTACCACCAAAGAAGAATACATTGCCGCCAGATCATGTTATGTGCAATTACTGTGGATGACGCAAACTATTATCTATTTTGGCATTCCCGTAATACATGTTCCATTGTTGTGTGAAAATGATAGTGCTATTAAAATTGCTCCTAATCCCATTCAACATTCTCGAACTAAGCATATTCAAGTTAGACATCATTTCATTCATGATCATGTTGGTAAAGGATATATTAATCTCAAGCATGTTTGTACCGACAAACAACTGTCTGATATATTTACCAAGCCACTTGATGAGAAAGTATTTTGTCACTTGCAGAATGAGTTGAACATCATTGATGCTTCAAACTTGAGCTAGACTCACTCGGATGGATGCAAGGGCATGAGCTTACTTGATTATCCCATGATGATATTGATCTGCCACTATCATATATCTTGGAAAACAATGATCCCTTGTATTGCATGCAACCTTTGGTAGGTACTTGGAAGACTACACTCCACAAGATTGCCGTCAACTCACATCAAAAGCAATCTTGTCAAGGCCAAGTATCAACAACCCTCTCTTCGGAGATGAAGGAAGAAGATAACAAAATAATATCCTTGACAATGAATTGATGATTAAAAGTCATTCTTATCATTTGGATATATTATGTTCTTCCTTGCATGACTAACCTATGTATGTGAAAAGTGAACCAAAACAACAAGCATAGCTCCCAACTCAAGATGATCTTCATCAACGTTGAGCATCCACAACAGCTGCCCAAAACAATAGTTACCTGTAAGAGGTGCCTTGGAACAACGAATTATAAAAATTCCTAGCAAATATTATTTATATATTGCTTTACATTATTTTTACATATATATGTTTCTTTCTTATTGGCGCCGAAAGGTAAATTTGCTCAATACATATCAAGTGGGACCGGCTAATAGACCGGGGGCTTGGATGATAATGTCGCCCCGAGCACTACCCCCTCACTACTTTTTAAGTGTTTGGTTTCTTAGATATTGCTTTATATGAATCAGTTCCGAATTATGTCTTGGGTCAATAGTTGGGTTGCCCCGTTCCTCTGCTTACCCCCTTACATTCTGCAAGTTCGGCTAAAGGGGTAACGGGAGAACCACTATGATTGTATTCCCAGCTGGCCTGGCTAAAATAACTCGTTGGAGAAAGCCAAAAACTGTCTGTGATAATAAGCGAGAACTCGTTTGCAATCCGATCTTTAGTATGAAAAAATTGATGGAGGTTTAATTCCGTGTCATACGAGGGGTTTGTACCTTTGCATATCTTGTGGTAACTATTTTAAAATCCGGTTTATCCAACTACCACAAAAAACCCGGGGGCTCGTAACTAGTCCCCGAATTCAAGCTCCTAAGGCTAAGTGAAATCACTAAAGCGGCATAGTCCAATTGCCTTGTTTCCTTCACACATTACTGCCTCCGGGCACCGATATATCGGCTAAGGGTCACAGTGTGGATGTCAAAACACCCCTTGCAGTCTCTACATGGGGGCTGAAGCTGACGACTGGAAACTTTCAGATTAAACGGCCGAACAGAAGTCAAAATAATACAGAGTGCATTACACTAGGACAAACGTCATAATAATAAATAATTCTAGGGCACACGACAATACCCTCACTCTTAAATTACATCCTTGGAACACTGGGCTTCAATGGCTCAAGCACCCTCCATCGCGGCAGCGAAATAAAGCTCTGGACGCTTGTGCTCCTTTCCAGGAGGCAGAGGTGCGGTTGCCATTTCAAGGGGCTTCACCCCTGGCCAATGCATGATGGTACTTGCAAAATCCATCTGAGCTCCTTCTATGCAAATAGAGCGCTTCACGACGTCGATCTGAGGTGCAATATCGTACACCTTCTGCACTAAGCCAAAGTTTCTTCTTGGAAGAGGCTCTGCAGGCCACAGCCGGATGCAGAGATCATTCATGGCTGGCTCCTCCATCCTATGCAACTCCATTAGTTGTTTCCCCTAGTAGATCAGAGGGGGTTGTGCTTGGGACTCTGAAACTGTGCCCAAAAAAGCCTCCGCTCGGCGTCCCCGTCTTGGGCCACGTAGTGCTTGGCTGTGTGTGTTGCACTCCGCGGGAGGTCCCGAAGCTGCCTGGGGAACGCCATAGCCGTGTAAGAAAGACAAAATTGTTTCCACAAAAGGCACATTGCAGTTAGTATGTCTTACCATCCGCAATCTTCTTTGTTTGGTGCACTTCTTCTTCGAAAAACCGCATGTCTACCCACTCCGATTTGATATTGGAGGATAGCTTGGATAGCTTAGCCACTTGTGCTTTGGATTGTTGGTCCAAAGGCCCCGCTCTTAGCGCTCGCATCTTGAAGCAACTGCTGGATCTTGGCCACTCTAGCCTCGTGCCTGCCGCCCTCAACCTTCAGCGAGCTTAGTTTGGCGGCTGCCTGTTTGGCCACCATCTTATGAGCGGCGGCCACGTGCTTGGCCTTCTCCAATTCGGCCATGAATTTCTCAAACTCCACATCCGTAGTTGCTGACATAATCAAAATCAAGATGTCATATACCAAAGTCAAACGGTCCTAAATTATTGAGGACAACATGAGTCTTAGCAACACATATCAAGCTTACCCTGCTTCTCGTTGAGCCGACTATTAAGAAGGGTGAGGTCTTCAACGAAAACCTTGAGTTTCCGGTTCAGCTCGACAAGTTCAAGGTCGTTGGTAGTCACACCTGAGGAAGAGGCCTGCGAAACAATTTATGGGTTAATAAGCATCCGAGCTATCGGGACTGGGACATTCGGCCAAAGTACCCCGTTGATCTGTTACAGTTGAAGGGTCCCCGAACTGTTTTCATTCATGTCTATAAGTTCTTTTGATCCACGTGTAAGTTTTTCAACTCACCCGTGGCTCGCGGGCTATTATACCTATAAGGCTCGCCAGCAAACATCTGAAGGCTTCCTTTAGTATGCTATAAATGGACTAAATGCTTTGTAGAATCACAACCATAATGGCCCAGTGTGCATCGGGGATGGATGAGATGTATAAAGCCTCCTCCATCATTACAGGTCACTCGGCTGCAGCCTGCTCTGTCACAGGCAGTACCGGAGGCAACGTTGCAGACGCGGGAGGGTCAGAGATTCCTGGAGATGTCTTCGGAGGAAGCTCGAACGAATTGCGGTCCCCTCTCCACTTGTCGGGAGAGGATCAACATCCTGGGTTTCAGTGACCGACGTATGAGCCTCGGCCAGGACCTCTCGGTTTTCGGTGGGTGGCGTATGAACCTCGGCCATCATCACCTCGTCCCCCATGTTCAGAGGTTCTTGGTGGGATATCACCTCCGCAGCCTCATCTAAGGTGTGAGGAAGAGTAGTACGGGGTGCACTCCCGCTCCCCGATAGCTCGACCGGTGGTGAATCCCTTGTGAGATTTGGTCCGTCGGGAGATTTCGGGTAGGTCTGCGTCAAGGAAAGGCGCACGTCTTTTTATTAAAAAAAACTCCGCATAACTCCATTTAACAAAGCTTGGATTCCATACCTTTGGGTCGGGGGCTTGATCCTGGCAGTCCTTCCGGGAACTCTCTCAAAGGCCCCGGAGTCCTCATCAGAATCCGGGCTGTCGTCGGGTAGGATGACCTTGCTCCTATAGGGTCTCTTCGGGGCCTAAGGAGGCAAGCCCTCCTCGTCCTCCTACGGTGCCACCCTCTTTCTTGTTTGGGGGGAGTCTTTCTCCTCCCCGTTCTCCAAATCCTCTTCCTCATAGGCGGAGGAAGCACATGTGTTTACGGACTTGGTATCCGGATGACCCCTCGAGCGGAGGCCTCCACGGGTCTCCCTCTTCTACTTCTCTTTTTTCTCCGGTGTCGCCTATGGCGTCACATCCAGCATCACAGTCAGCAATAGCGACCTAGGGTCCTCAGGCAGGGGGCTGGGACAGTGGGGAAAAGGATAAGATCCTTGCTAAAAACTAAAGTTTTCAACAAGAATAAAATCTTGGTCATACCTTTAATGGAGGGTTATCGACATCTAAGCCAACGTCTTCTTCCTCGCCCGGCCATCCTACTGGGGTTTGAACAACACCCTCCACAATTTCTCATGGGTAGTGTACTAGAACTATCGCACGGTGTCGGGGTCGCCAAGCTGGTAGGACCAAATTTGAGTGTCCCGATGCTGGCAGGGTAGGACGCGGTGGCGGAGCATGACCTAAATCACGTTGGTTAGCTCGATGTTCGCCTCCACCATGTGTGTGATGCACTTCTGCAGCGACTTTACCTCCGAGGTTGATCCCTAGTCAAGGCCTTTTCTACCCCGCAAGATTAGCCTCTCGGGGGTCCGGATTTGAATGGCAAGAACCGACCAGTTGGTTTCCCGAAGTTGAGTGATGTAAAACCACTCTTTTTGCCAGACTTTGATGGTATTAATAAAAGAACTCTCGCACCAGTTGACCCGAGGGAGTTTGCTGATCACGGATCCTCCATAGTCGGCATGTTGGATGTTGACCATCTTCGGCTTGACATTGAAAGCCTTGACCTATAGGCCAAAGTGTGGTTGAATCCGCAGGAAGGCCTTACAAATGGTAATGAAAGCTGAGATGTGCATAAACGAGTTCGAGGGAAGATCGTGAAAATATCACGCGTAGAAGAACATTAGGCCCCTAACAAAGGGGTGTAGCGGGAATTCTAGTGCTCGGATGAAGTGGGGGATGAACACCGCCCTCTCGGCTAGCTTTCGTGTAGGGACCACGTGGCCTTCCTCCAGCCCACGGTGGGCGATGTCGGGTGAGATATAGCACGTGTGCTTCAACTCCCGGATATCATTGTCGGAGACGCTTGAGACCTCCCACTTGCCTTGGGAGCCCGAGCCAGCCATGGCTGAGCTTGGGGAAGAGCGACTATGGGAGGATGGAGAATTGAATTTATCTTGGTGCTTGGAGCTTGAATGAAAGGGGGGTCAACTCTGGAATGTCTGTGGTTGCTTTGAGGATATTTTTTCCCTTTTATGTGGGGCCATAAGGCCAAGGGTTCCCATTGCCACTTCCTGAAACGATCGCGTTGTTGAATGCGCATCTCATAACCCAAACCATTATTCGTATCCCATTAAACGTGGGGCATGATCTCCTCATTGATAAGACATGCCCATGGGAAAGTGGTCTCGAACCGTGAATCAGGGCTTGTCATAAATCACTATTGCGACCTTCCATCAAAAAGGCTGCGAGATGAGGAACTGTTCACACCCGGGCTTTTTAGCCTTCAGATTAAGCAATGCCTATTTTAAAGTTACGACATTACCAAACGACCAAGTCAAAACCAGCCAAATGTGAAGGGGAACTCGCCTTGCAAGTGGATTACTCTGGATACAAGGAGCTGTCGAAGACCATATACATCTTTGTTGGAGGCAACTTCGGGGGTTGCAGAGGGAGTCCGGGACTAAGTGGTCCTCCGACAGTCGGTCCATCTCTTATTGTCCGATCTAATGGGCCGAGTTGTGAAAGACCGGATTGCGTGACGACCTCATGTTTAAGAAGAAAAGCTCCGACGAATGGCTTGACATCCAAGTTAAGTAGGCTAGATCAGCGCATTTGTCCCCTGATGGAGGTCGGTTGTATGTAACCCTAGGACACCTGGTGTCTATATAAACCATAGGGTTTCAGCCGTATAGCCAAGTTGACTAATCTAGGGTTTTACCTCATATGATCTCGAGGTAGATCAACTCTGTAATTCTCATCCACATGAATGTAATCAAGAAGGATGTAGGGTTTGACATCTCCGACGAATGTAATTCTCTGTCCAAATATTTTCCACTCAACAAAAATAAAAGAGAAAGAATAACACGACTTCCTCAAAAATATAATGAGTGGGAAACTATTGGAATGTTGTTTGGAGTTTTTAAGGTTGCGTTGGAAATTATTTTATTGCTCCAAGTTAAATTTATTGTATGAGAAAAATATTTTCAAGAAGATATATGGTGGACATCATGTTCACTATTTTCCATGTTTTCAATACTTATTTATAAAACTATTATGGCAGTTTTGTATTTTTTATTTAGTTATATTTTAGATCTGAAAAGCGTTTAAAAAAACACAAACGCACGACACATGTGGCCGTGCCATGGCGACCACCCACCCAGGCCGACAAACCCAGCCAAGCCGAGCCTCGCTCACCAGCGCCTCCCCCCGCTCGCCTCTCTCTCTCGCTCGCTCATGATGATGACCCGTAGGGCGCGGCCCCAGGTCGTTACCAACTTCCTATGCAAATCACGAGAAGACGTCGTGCACACACTTCCGCATCGGACGCACGAACCTCTTAAGTTAAAGCCTATTCGCAAGGCCTCAATTGCCATAGTCGTGTCTATATAAAGCCCCGACTCCCTCGATCCATTCCGCCATTCCACTCCTCCACACACCGCTAACAACCGCCGCCATCGCCATTTTCATATCACCTGCCGAGCTGTCTTTGTTGGAGGATATCACCGCATGTAGGCTACCACGACCTCCTTTTCTTCTATCAAGCTTCTTATTCCGTCATACCACATCGTTTTGACATTATTTGTTGCCCCTCGCAACCCCGAGCCCCGCTGGAGCACCGGAGGTTCGCCACCCTTTCCCCACCTGCCCGGACGTTGCCGACATCCCGTGCCACGACCACCCGAGGGACCTCATCACGGTCGACCTTGTCATCCCCTTCGCCCACGCCGCCGCCCGCCGGAACCGCCGCCCTGTCCAACACCGAGCCCCTGCCCAACACCATGCCATCACAGATATAAGCCGCCGCTCCCCACGTTCATCATGTAGATTATTGTCACATCCCTGACACCTTAATCAACTTAGCTTTGTGCTCATGTTTTGTTTGCATTGCATCTAGGAAATTTTCATCAAGAACAAAGCAAGTGGTGAAGGAATATTCTAAAACCTTAGCCACTTTTCAAATTAAAGGAAATTCCAAAACTAGTTAAAATCAATGAACCCAAAATGGCCTCAAGAAAAGTTCAATCTTTCTGATAATTCTTGGAAGTAAATAAGCATTGAAGAAAACCATTTTCTTGATACTTTAAGCATTTTAAATAAATGCAAAAGCTACTGGTTTCAAGTTTTAAATTTGAAATCAGAAACTTTAAGTTCTCAAACATGTTGAAAACTTTAGGAATGATTGGATACATTCCAACTAATATTTTGGTGTGTTCAAAATAGTTTTTACAAACTATTTTGGGAGCTGAAATAAATAGCAAATAAATAGTTGTCAGAACAGAAACAAAACAAAAAAGAAAAGAGAAAGAAAGAGGAAAAACCTTACCTGTCGCCGGCCCAGCCCACCAGGGGCTCCCCGGTCATCTTCGTCCTCCTGCCAGTAGGCAGGGGAGAAGATGAGCACGGCGGCCGAGCCCGGCCACCTCCTGCCTGCCTGCCCGGTGCTGGAGGCCTCCAGGAGCGCCAGCACGACGCCTGCGCCTTCTTATCCTCCTCCCCGCGGCTCTATCCTCTCCCCTATGCCTCGATCCCCTTTCCCCCTCTCGGATCTCTCTCCCCCCGAAGCTCCGGTCGCCGTCGATCCGTCGTCTCCCGGTCCTCCCCGACCCTGCCGGCAGCCTCACAAGATCCACCGTGAGCTCCTCTTCCTGTTCCCCCTCTTCCCGAGGCTTTCCCCCTCCGTTAACCACGTTAGCCGCCGGAGCCCGAAGGACCTCGTCGCCGGCCATGTCATTGTCGTCGTTGTGGTACTCAGCTCGCGAGGCCGAGCTCAGGAATGAGCTCCTCGAGCTCTGTAGATGGCGTAGGGCCTCTGTCGATGCCCGAGCCGCAGCCTCCGCTGACCTCATCGCTGGCGTAGATTCTGGTGACCACCGGGTCCAGCTCCACTCCCTTTAGATGCGGCGTTTCACTAGCTGCCCATAGCACTATTCTGCGCCCAAAACCGACGACCGTAGCGCCGTTTAGCTCTCTCCGGCGAGCCCTCCGCCGCGCCCGTGGTCGCCGCCGGCCATATTCCGGTGGGGGCCGACGTGGCCAGCCTAACCCAGAAGTTTAAAGCCTAAACACTCACTGACTGTTGGCCCAAGGCCAAGTCAAACCCACTTAGGGGCTGGTCAGCGCGGGATTAGCCCCTGAGACGCTGACCAGTGGGGCCCCCCTATCAGGTTTGACCTGAACAGGTCAGTTGACCTGCTGATGTCAGGCTGACGCAATAATGGGGTTTTCTAGTATAAAAATAATTCCAAAAATGTTTAAAACTTCTAAAATTCACAGAAATTAATCTGTAACTCCAATGAAAATAATTTATATATGAAAAAGTATCAGAAAAATTCAAGGAATCCGAATATGTTATTTTCAAACATGTTTGAAAATGTTACAGAACCCAAACATGTAGATTAATGAATAAGTTATTTCTTATAAATACTTTGTAGGTGGAATTTGGAAAATATTTATATTTCACCATAAATGACATGATCAAACACTGTCCTAATTACAAACGAGAAACCTAACATGTCATCCCATGCATGTTAAAAGCAAGTTGATTTGAGCATCGGGTCGAATCAATTAAAATGGTATCCGAGAATACCTCGTTTGAAGTGATATTTGAATTAGATTCAAATCAACTTCAAACCTAATACATGTTAGCTATAATAGTATATCACCTTGCATCCTCATGCCATGCTCATGCATCATCTTGATTGCATATGTTTGATATTGATTGTTGTCATTCCTTTCGGTAGGCTCCGCTCCCCCGGATTCCACCGGATATCCGTCTGACAGATATTGTCACTCCTCTGAGAAACAAGGCAAGCAACCATTTTGATCACCCTGATAAATCCCATGTTCTTGCTCCTGCACTTACTTATTGCATTAGGATCAAATGCTTCAAATGCTTTTGCCACGTTAGTTGAACCCACTTCCTTTGCATGACCTATCCTTGTCACAGTAAATAGCTGAACCCTGCAACCTAGCATACCTGGTAGTTGCTTGAGCCATGATGTGCCTTATCCTGCTATGCATGCTATGCTTAGAGTTGTGTATGGTCTGTCATCTGGGAGATGAACAGAATTGTGAGAATGTGTTCGGTAAGCAAAGGCCGTGTGTTGAACCTGATTTGGTAAAGGTACCGGTGAAAGGTTGTGTAGGAGTACATGGCGGGTTGTTTCATTGGAACCATCCTTAGGAACTGAGTTCCGTGTAAGTAATCCAAGACTAGATACTACCACACGTTGGGATACTTAATTGACCCTCTCGACTTATTAATCACTTAGTACTCGGTCCAGGAGTTGCAAGTAGTTTCTCGTGTTTATAGTCATGCTGGAGGCCGTGCATGGTGCTGACCTGAGAGGTGGGCTGTGATGCGGTAGGCAGTGGCACGGTGTACCAAGTGGCACCCGGATGGTGGGCTTGGGAACCCTACGCACATCGTTTGAGACCGTGGCGGAAACCTCGGCCGGACTTCCGTACGGGTTACTCTCAAATAGGCGATAAACCTGGACTAGGTACTAGTGTGGTTAACGGTCGTGGCCGACTCCCTCGCTGGGCTTCCGCTTGAAGGTTGCCGAGGTGCATGATGAGCACATGGCAATAAGTGGCGAGAGCGTGTGTGACGATGTACACCCCTGCAGGGTTATGATCTATTCGAATAGCCGCGTCCGCGGATATGGACTACTTGGAGACATATGTTGTTCATAGATAACTTAAATGGCTACTCATAAAATTGTCAAGATAAGCGTGAGTGTCGCGGACGGCATTTCCTTATGGAGACGGAATGATTCCACGATGGTGTAGTGTTGTGGTGTTAGTGGACTCGTGTGCGAGGAATCAAGTTATCAAAATTATTTAAAAATGCAAGTTGTCTAGCCACGAGTCAGATGCTGGCTTTCCACATGAAACCCCACCATACCTTATTGATACATTGCATGAGTAGTTAGTTATCCTAAAGTCTTGCTGAGTACCTCCGTACTCATGTTTGCTTAATAAATGTTGCAGAGGTTGCTAATGACCCTAATGGTGGGTTCTTCATAGACATCGACGACGACGAGTAGCTGGTGTCCCAGCTACGATCTGGCCCTAGGTTGGGTCTGTAGTATACTCAGGCATTGTGCCTTCTAGTTGCACATGTCTGTACTCAGACAGTTTTAAACACTTCCGCTGGCTTGTAACTGAATGACTGCTATTATTGGTCGTGAGACCCTTACTGTGTAATATTATGTGTGTGGCTCTTCCGAGCCTCTTAAATAAAGCTTGTATGTTTATGGTTATGTTGTGATGCCATCGATGTATCTATACATATCGGTATGCCATGCGTATGTGTGTCATACTTGATATGTATGGGGTTCAATTACCTAGCCGTGAACTTTAGTAGCACTCCTTACCGGGAAATGCCCCTTTGTGATCCAACGAGCCATGGTAGCTCGCTACTTCTCCGGACACATTGGTTGACCGACATGTGTCCTTCTTAGCTGCTGTGTCTCTCCCCTTTGGGGAAATGTCACGCGATATAATGGAGTCCTTGTAGCTTGCTACGACTCGTCTACATTCGCTGGTGACCGACACCTGCTTTGTTGGGTCATGTATGCCTGTCCCTGTGCGGTACTGCCACTTTGGTTTATGACTAGACTTGTCGATCCGGGTTCTTTGACATTGGAATGCTAGCGACACAATTGCATACATGAGTCGAAATACGCAAGCGGTCCCGGCTAAGGTAAGGCTGCAGCCGTGGGGTTAACCGTGTGTGAGACCGCAAAGGGATGCGATGTGTTACAGGCTGGATTCCTATGGCTTAGGATCGGGGTCCCGACAATTATGTTTTCTTATTTAGATCGATAAGGTAGATTAGATATAGATAGGTTTTTTTGTATTGGTTTAGAACCGGTATGCGGTTAACCATGGTTTATTTTATACAACCGGTTGGTTCCTCTTTTTTTGGGTTAGGTGTCACTATCGTTTTGCTTATGGTTCGCCCTTTCGCCGAAAAGCTACCGTAGTGAGCACTACTCAGCCAGCCACGGGCCGCCACATGGCCAAGGATTTTTTTTAAGCTGCAGTTTTTTGAGAGTTCATTCATATTTTCAAATAACCATAATTTTTTTAACCATAGATCCAATGAGATGAAACTAGCGGAATTTTTCGTCTCCAATAGCTTTATCCAGAGAACCTATCATTGGAAATGTTTGCAAGTTAAAATTTTAAATTTATTCAGATTCGAATTCAAACTCTATTAGGCCATATCTTCTAAATTGTATGTCCGTTTGAATTAATTCCTTTTCTCTCTAGCTAAATCCTATGCCTTGAATGAGTGCCACATTACTTTCAGTCATTTAGCTTCTATCCATGATAAAGTTTGCTAGTATGTTGCCACATCTCCAACGTATCTATAGTTTTTGATTGTTCCATGCTGATATATTATCATTCTAGAATACTTTTGGGGTATTTATTTACCAATTTATATTATTTTTGAGCACTAACCTATTGACCCAGTGCCCAGTGCAAGTTGTTGTTTTCTGCATGTTTTCATTTTTTAGGTTTTCCATACCAAACGAAGTCCAATTGCCCTGAAACTTTTTGATGATTTTTATGGTACAAAATAAGACCAACGAGCATCGGAAGAAGGCTCGAGGCCTCACGAGGGGACCACAAGCCAATAGGGCGCAGCCGGGTGGGGTGCCCTAATAGCTTGTGCCTCCCTCGTGACCCTCCTGACTCTGTTCTTTTGCTTATAAACTCTCATCTACCCTGAAAACACCAGGGGAGTACAGAAACACTTTTTACGCTGCGGCAAGTCTTTGTTCTGACGGGAGGCCATCTGGAGCTCCGTTCTGGCACCCTGCCAGAGGGGGGATCAATCACGGAGGGCCTCTTCATCAACCTTGCTGGCCTGACGATGATATGTGAGTAGTTCACCATAGAACTACAGGTCCATACTCATTACCTAGATGGCAATCTCTCTCCTTGATCTTCGAAACAATGATCATCGCATCTTCGCTTTGATCCATATGATGTAATTCTTTTTGTACGGTGCGTTTGTTGGGATCCGATGAATTTTGGGTTTATGTTCAGGTTATTTATTATAAATATTCGAGTCTCCTCTGCATACTTATATGATTCTTATGTGCATTATTATGATAACTTTATATTTTTCTCTGGTCTAATAGTTTGGCGAACTAGATCGATATTTCTTCAGTGAGAGAGGTGCATTGTGGTAGGTTCATCCTGGCCAATCTCTATATCCCAATGACAAAAGGGTACAAGATGTTTCTTTGTGTTGCTTCTACTAAGGATAAAACGATGGGGTTTGTTCATATTGGTTGAGTTTACTTTGTGTACATCATGTCGTTGTTCTCCATGCATTACTCTGTTTTACTTAGTACTCTAGATGCATGCTCGATAGTGGTCGATGAGTGGACTAATTGGAATAGGTGCAATTTGGAGTCGGACTATTTGTTTATGGACGTGATGCCTATATAACATGATCATTGCCATGAATATCGCATAACTATTTGATTTTCTATCAATTGCCCAATAGTAATTTGTTTACCCACCATATGCTATTTTTCCATGAGAGATACCATTAGGGAAAGCTATGGCCCCCAGGTCTATTCACAAAATATTGATAAAACCTCCATTACCTTGCTCTGATTTACTTGTTTTTACTTTATCTTGCTATCTACAATTATCTACGCACCTCACTTGCTTGCAAGTAACAAGATAAGAGGATTGACAACCCTCTTCCCCGCATTGAGTGCAAGTTGTTGGTTCTTTTTTGTGTAGCCGCTGAAGATGGTTGTGGTTGATATTCCTAATGGTTCGATAAACCTTGCTGTCATAACTCAGGGAAATACTTACCCACATTGTGTTGCGATAACCCATTCCTCTTCATGAAACTCAACGCAGATCACAAGTATCATGAAGGATTTATGGCGCCGTTGTCGGGGAATATCATCAAAAACTACCATGTAACTCCTCAAAAAATTTCATTCAATTTTTCCTCTTTTTATTTGCTAGTATATTTAGTTTGTCTAATAAAAAGTAAAAATACAAAAATATTTATCTTTGCTTGCTTAGCTTGTAACTAGATTTCATCTTCGCTCTCTAGTTTGCTTGTCTTGCTTGTTACTTTGCCTCCAAGGACACCATATGAATCGATCATGAGAGCCACCTATGGGTTGAGTGTCAAAGATGACATCACTTGAAACTATGCAATATGCCTAGCTAGGGGCGTAAAACAATAATGTTTGTTGGGAGGCAACCCAATAGTTATCTTTACTTTTGTTCTTTAATTTTTGTTAGTTTGTGAAAACATTATTATTGCCTCTGTAATGATTATGTTTGTATGTTTTAATTAGTGTTTGTGCCATGTAAAGATTTTGGGATGATTGGCACAATGAGTAAAATTGATACGGTGCAAAAACATAAACTTTAACATCTACTGCAGAATTTCTCTGATTTTACTCAAACGACTTTTTAAGCTGAAGTTTTTTACATTGTATTGCTACACAAATTCCTCAGGCCTTCCTAATTGTTAAGAATATTTGGATTTACAGAAGCATATGTTCATTACAGATTACTACAAATTTTTCTGTTTCTGTTAGATTATGTTTTTGCATGTGTAGTTTGCTTCTTTTGATGATGCTATGGATTGTATCAAGTGGTATAAGCCATGGATGAGTTAGGATACAATACCCTATGCTAAAGTAAAATAATAATAAACTTGTGATAGGACCTGAAAATATTTAATATGTTGCTTATACTAACGGATCTCACGAAGTTTTCTTGAGTTTTACGTGATTGAAGTTTTTAAGTTTGGGGTATTGTCCCGATGGACAAAGGACTGATGAGCAGGACAAGCCTAAGATTGGGGATGCCCAAATCACCCAAGGTAATATTCTAGGAAGACTCAACCATCTAATCGTGAGGATGCCCCAGATGGCCCCTCTTTTCCTCTCAATCCATCGATATGTTACTTGAAGCAATATTTTTATTCAACACATGATATGAGCTTTTCTTGGAGCGTCATTTGCTTTTGTTTAATTTTACTTTTAGTTTACCACAATCATTGTTTGCTGGAAGCACCTATTTGATAGATATATCACATCATCACAATTTGTTATAATACTCTATATGCTTTACTTATATATTTTGAGCTTAGCACTTTCTCTAGTACTTCACTTATATCTTTTTGAGCACTATGGCATGTAGATTATACTGAAATATTGTGCTCTCATTCTTCACTTATATTTGTTCAAGAACTGGAAAAATACTGACGATAATTTGCATGGGTCATAAGACTAGGTCAAAAATAATGAGTATTCAAAAAGTGACAATAAAAACCATAATGTAGCACATATAGATAAATTGTGAGTTGATGTATTGATGTGGTGATAAAAAGTGAGATATTAAACTTCTTGTTCATCTGAAAAAATAAAAAGGCTTGGTGATTGCTGCTGGCTACGCCTATAGGGATTTCCTTGGCAAATATGCAAAGGATTCCCCCGCGGCCTTGAAGCCTTGCGTTGGTGTTCCCTTGAAGAGGAAAGGGTGATGTAGCACAACGGCGGTAAGTATTTCCCTCAGTTTGAGAACCAAGGTATCAATCCAGTAGGAGGATCGCGTCAAGTCACAAGTACCTGCACAAACACAAAGAGCTTGCACCCAATGCTATGAAGGGGTTGTCAATCCCTTCTAGATTGTTTGTAAAGTGAGAACTGAAAGCAAAACGTAAACAAAGCAAAGTAGAAGTAAAAGCTGAGATGATAATTGTGAGTAGACCCAGGGGCCGTAGTGTTCACTAGTGGCTTCTCTCATGAAATCAAGTAAACGGTGGGTGAATGAATTACTGTCGAGCAATTGATAGAACTGCGCAAAGTCATGACGTTGTCTATGGCAATGATCATACATATAGGCATCACGTCCAAAACAAGTAGACCGATACTTTATGCATCTACTACTATTACTCCACACGTCGACCACTATCCAGCATGCATCTAGTGTATTCAGTTCGTAAGAACAGAGTAACTCGTTAAGCAAGATGACATGATGTAGATGGACAATCTCAAACCTATGATGAAAACCCATCTTGTTACCCTTGATGGAAACAACACGATGCGTGCCTTGCTGCCCCTTCTGTCACTGGGAAAGGTCACCTCACGGTATGAACCCAAAACTAAGGACTTCTTGCATTGCAAGAATCATAGATCTAGTTGGGCAAACAACACCCAAGACTCGGAGAGACTTACAAGGATATCAAATCATGCATGTAAGAAATCAGCAAAGACTCAAATATAATTCATAGATAATATGATCACAAATCCACAATTCATCGGATCTCGACAAACACACCGCCAAAGAGTATTACATCGGATAGATCTCCATGAAGATCATGGAGAACTTTGTATTGAAGATCCAAAGAGACAAGAAGCCATCTAGCTACTAACTACGGACACGTAGGTCTGAAGTAGACTACTCACGAGTCATTGGAGAGGCAATGATGTTGATATAGAAGCCCTCCAGCTCCAAAGTCCCCTCCGGCAGGGCACCGGGAAGGGTCTTCAGATGAGATCTCGCGGAAACGGAAGCTTGCGGCGGCGGAAAAGTGGTTCCACGGACGCCCTTATTTTTTCTGGGATTTTAGGGAATATATAGGCCTACGTGAATAACGCGATCAGTTGATTTAAAAAAGAACAAAGCGATGGGTGAGAGTCCAATTCTCATACGGCTAAGCTAGCCATGCTACATACACATGAGCTCCATGGGATTAAATAAAAGCATTGTAGTGCCCAAAAAATAAAACCATGTGTGCGGCCATCATTGACACATCTAGCACGCATGGATACATACACAATAAAAAAACTTCTGAACAAAATGGAAAGATCTGTATAAAATAAATAAACATACACAGATGACACGTACAAGTAGAGTTCAGTTTAAACACGTTACAAAACTAGACAGTGTACGCATTAGGAAATAAACTTGCAAGAATGCTTCCGGAAGAAAAAACATGCACATGTAAATCATCATACCTATAAGGAAATATATACTACAAAGCCTAGCCCCATAGACATACCACACGTACATGCTGTATGTTTGCATGCAAACGGTCATCCAACAAAGAAAAATAGTTCTGCAAAAAGAAATCCAAACAAATAGACAAGCCACAAAATACAATTGATGATGATTGATAATTTTTTTTATTTTTTCACAATAAAAATACTAGATTTGTTTCTTCTTTGAAAGACAAAGATTACAACTTGATTTATACATAAATTGCAAATAATAAGTAGTAACTAAAAGTATTATATATTTTTTCAATAAGTAGAAAAACAGTTATAGGGCTTAAATATAAAATTTATCCCAAAAAGTTGAACAAAGAACTAAAATATATTATAATATTATTATTAAATGTATTTCCGTTATTTAAAATTAAACTATATGGCCTAAATTAACCTATAAAGTTGTACATGAAATTTAAAACTCAAATAAACAATAATCCGAATACGGTGCGCAAAACAACAAGGGCGAAGAAAAGCTATGACAAGCATCGTCAAGCAAGAATTTAATACCATTTTAATGAAATGGTACGAAGAATTACTTGGACTACAACATAAATAGTCAGGGTGAGAGGACATTGTCATGAGGATTTAAAAGCATGCATGAAAGATGGATCTAGAATCGTAATTCCAAGAAACATAGTGATGAGACAGATTGGGGAAGAGGTCATGAAAGTTAGGCATTTAATTACCAATAAAATGGGTTCATGTTCTAGGACACAAAATTTTGTGCCATCAGTCATCTGGTAAGACATATTGGTGAATTTAACAACAACAAATAAAATTGGGGAAAACAATATCGAATATATATACTATTTTTTGAATCATACAGAATGTTATATGAAAACACTCATACATGTCAAATATGTAATAAATTATTTTAATTGCCTAAATGGGGACCATCTGAGATGAGATGATGTGGTGATCCCAAGTGAGACAATCTATTAGAATTTCATTCACCATTCACTGACTACAAGCACTTAGAGTGATAAGTGGTATAGATATCCTGCAATTAGAAGATTTGGAAGAACATATATTGATAAGTGGATATATGACAATGTACTAACAAAACTTACAAACACTATATGTCCTGTGTTGAGGCACGTGATGGAACAAATAAAAAGTTATGGGTAAAAGTTATGAATGTTCAGATTTTTTTGGTGAAAATTCCCAAAATATATTAGGTGGAAAGATAAATGAAAATGGACAAAAAAGGTGGAACACTTAAAACTATAGATTAGTACCAAAGCCTATCGCATGGCATTGGTGGACATATATAGTCCATGGCTCTTATAAGCTTTCGTTGTAGATAGGCAACTTTTCAACAACAAATTTATAACAATTACGAAACTATAAGTTGCATCATAGCTTAATAATGTTTTATGTACATACATATTTTAGCTATTTCTTTTATATACATACTCATACAGTAGAAAGACCAAGATAGAAAAAATCATGGAGATAGTAAATCTAGCCGCGCAAATGTGCGGGTCACCCCGCTAGTTATTAGTATTCGAGAAGTCGCAAAGTTTGGTGTTTTCAGCCATGATGACTTCAACAAACAAACAAGAACACAAGCAAGCAAGAAAACTGGCAAAGGAAAACGGCAAAAGGCAAATTATAATAGCAAAGGAGAAAGGCAAATGAAAACGGCAAATGTGAAGTGGGGGAGAGGAAAACGAGAGGCAAGTGGCAAAAAAGGTAAATGCAAGAGATGAGTTTGTGACACTTACTTGGATAGATCTCGACTTGATCTCTCCCCGGTAACGGCGTGAGAAATCCTTCTGCCGCTGGCTATGCCTATAGGGATTTCCTTGCCAAATATGCAAAGCATTCCCCCGCGGCCTTGGAGCCTTGTGTTGGTGTTCCCTTGAAGAGGAAAGGGTGATGTAGCACAACGGCGGTAAGTATTTCCCTCAGTTTGAGAAACATGGTATCAATCCAGTAGGAGGATCGCGTCAAGTCAGAAGTACCTGCACAAACACAAAGAGCTTGCACCCAACGCTATGAAGGGGTTGTCAATCCCTTATAGATTGTTTGCAAAGTGAGAACTGAAAGCAAAAAGTAAATAAAGCAAAGTAGAAGTAAAAGCTGAGATGATAATTGTGAGTAGACCCCGGGGCCGTACTGTTCACTAGTGGCTTCTCGCATGAAAGCAAGTAGACGGTGGGTGAACGAATTCCTGTCGAGCAATTGATGGAACCGCACAAAGTCATGGTGTTATCTATGGCAATGATCATACATATAGGCATCACGTCCAAAACAAGTAGACCGATACTTTCTGCATCTACTACTATTACTCCACACGTCGACCGCTATCCACCATGCATCTAGTGTATTGAGTTCATAAGAACAGAGTAACGTCTTAAGCAAGATGACATGATGTAGATGGACAATCTCAAACCTATGATGAAAACCCATCTTGTTACCCTTGATGGAAACAACACGATGCGTGCCTTGCTGCCCCTTCTGTCACTGGGAAAGGTCACCTCACGGTATGAACCCAAAACTAAGGACTTCTCGCATTGCAAGAATCATAGTTCTAGTTGCCAAACAAAACCCAAGACTCGGAGAGACTTACAAGGATATCAAATCATCTATATAAGAAATCAGCAAAGACTCAAATATAATTCATAGATAATCTGATCACAAATCCACAATTCATCGGATCTCCACAAACACACCGCCAAAGAGGATTACATCGGATAGATCTCCATGAAGATCATGGAGAACTTGGTATTGAAGATCCAAGAGAGAGAAGAAGCCATCTAGCTACTAACTACGGACCTGTAGGTCTGAAGTAGACTACTCACGAGTCATTGGAGAGGCAATGATGTTGATGTAGAAGCCCTCCAGCTCGAAAGTCCCCTCTGGTAGGGCACCGGGAAGGGTCTCCACATGAGATCTCGCGGAAACGGAAGCTTGCGGCGGCGGAAAAGTGGTTTCATGGACGCCCTTATTTTTTCTGGGATTTTAGAGAATATATAGGCCAAAGAGCTAGGGCAGGGGAGCTCCAGGGGGGGCACAAGCTTGGTAGCCGCGGGCCCCCCTAGCTGCGGCTACAGGGCTTGTGGGCCCCCTGTGGGCCTCCTGCCTTGGCCCTCAAGTCCCCCGATCTTCTTCTGTTATGGAAAAATTCATTTCGGGGATTTTATTCCGTTTGGACTCCGTTCCAAAATCAGATCTGAAAAGAGTCAAAAACACAGAAAAAACAGGAACTGGCACTTGGCACTTAGTTAATAAGTTAGTCCCAAAAAAGATATAAAAGGTATATAAAACATCCAAAGTTGGCAAGATAACAGCATGAAACCATAAAAAATTATAGACACGTTTGAGACGTATCAAGCATCCCCAAGCTTAACTCCTGCTCGTCCTCGAGTAGGGAAGTGATAAAGAATGAATTTTTGATGCTTTCATGCTACCTAGCATAGATGTCCTTTGTAACTCCTCTTATGTAACATTAATGTTCATATCCGTTTGATTCAAAACAATAGGTTGCTATTGACGTGGAGACAATAGTACTTCAAGCAATCTAGCAAGGTAATCATGAACTTTCAAAATAACAAGGCCAAAATAAAGTTATCCCTACAAAATCATATAGTCTGGCTATGCTCTATCATCCTTGCACAACGAATTTAAATCCTTGCACAACCTCGGTATTGGCCAAGTAATTGTTTTCACACCTTTACTTTCTCAAACCTTTTTCAACTCTCACGCAATACATGAGCGTGAGCCATGGTTTTAGCACTATAAGTAGAATGGAGTGTGGTGGAGGTTGCAAGGTAAACAAGGAGAAGATGGTCACATTGACTAGGCATATCAATGAGCTATGGAGATGCTCATCAATAGATATCAATGTGAATGAGTAGGGATTGCCATACAAATGATGCACTAGATGTAAGAGTATGTGAAAGCTCTTAAATAAAACTAGTGGGTGTGCATCCAACTTGCTTGCTCATGAAGACCTAAGGCAATTTTGAGGAAGCCCATCATTGGAATATACAAGCTAAGTTATATAATGAAAATTTCCCACTAGCTATATGGTGGTAACAAAACGAGAGAGTCTCAATCATGAAGATCATGGTGCTTAATAAGCACAAGTGTGGAAAGATAGTAGCATTGTCCCTTCTCTCTTTTTCTCTCATTTTTTTGGTGGGCTCTTTGGCCTCTCTTTTTTGTGGGCATCTTTGGCCTCTTTTTGTAAATGGGCTTCGTTGTCCTCTTTTATTTCCTCACATGGGACAATGCTCCATCAATGATGATCATCACACTTACAACTCAAAACTTAGAGCAATGATGACTCCATATGGAATGCCTTCGATAGTGTACCGAGACAATGATCTAACATAGCATAGACATCAATGGAAACATCATGCTAGCTATCTTATGATCATGCAATGGCAATGTAGAAGCTGTGGCACATGTCATGGTGGTAGTTGCATGGCAATATATCTTGGAATGGCTTTGAAAAAGCCATAGTAGGTAGGTATGGTGGCTATTTTGAGGGAGGCTAATGGTGGTTTTATGCACCAGCGAAAGTTGCACGGCACTAAAGAAGATAGTGATGGTGGAAGGTGAAAGTGCATCTAAACCATGGACTCAACATTAGTCTTGAAGAACTCATATACTTGTTGCAAAAGTTTTAGTAGTAATCAAAACAAAGCATTCAACGCACACTCCTAGGGGAAGGGTTGGTAGGTATAAACCATCGCGCGATCCCGACCGCTACACAAAGGATGACAATCAATAAACTAATCATGCTCAGACTACATCACATAGCGGTTCACCATACGTGCATGCTACGGGAATCACTAACTTCAACACAAGTATTTCTAGATCCACAACACCTTACTAGTATGACTTCAATATTACCACAACCACAACTCAAACCTAATTGAGATGAATCAAACTTCTCTAACTACTCAATGCACGTGAAGGTGGAAGTTTTCATATCCCTTTGGATAACTACCCCTTTTGAGACTACTTTCATAGCATAGATCAACTACCACGCCACGCACTGCCGTGCTCCAAAAGATAGAAGTGAAACGCACAGAGAGAAATCAACTAGCTCAAAAGATATAAGTGAAACACATGTGAGCTGAATTGCCTAACCAAAGGATATAAGTGAAGCTCGACAAAATCACGGTGAGTGCATGTCTCTCTCTCTAGGCGTGCAGCAAGGAAGATTGTGACACAACAAAAATAAAAGACTCCTACAATACAAGACGCTCCAAGCAAAACACATAACATTTGGTGAATAAAAATATAGCCCCAAGTAACGTTAGCGATGGATTGAAGACGAAAGAGGGCATGCCTTCCCGGGGCATCCCCAAGCTTAGGCTTTTTCGGCATCCTTGAATCAACTTGGGGTGCCTTGGGCATCCCCAAGCTTGAGCTCTTGCCACTCTTTATCTCTTTATCCATAAGAACTTCTCCCAAAACTTGAAAACTTCAGAACACGAAACTTAAACAGAAACTCGTGATATCATTAGTATAAGAAAGCAAATCACCACTTCCTTAGGTACTGTAGCAAACTTAAATTCTACTTATGTTGATGTTGGTTTAATGTATTTTCAATCTTCCATGGCTAATACCCCCCGATACTATCCATAGTTTCATCAAAATAAGCAACCAACTCAACAAAAACAGAATCTGTTAACAGCAGACCACTCTATAGCAATCTGTATACTTCGTATACTTCTCGTACTTCAAAAAATTATGAACATTTACGACAGTGTGAAGAATTTGCGTAGCAATCAGCAGCGAAAAGAATCAACTCAAAAGCTCGCACAGAAAAAAAAAAGAAAATTATTTTCGTGAGCAGAAAGTTTCTGTCTTTTCCAGCATTATCAATCGATCTTCCCCAAGACTAATCATAACGGTTTTACTTGGCAGAAACGCAAAAGAAACACAAAAAACACAATCATAACAGAATTATGATAGTATGGAAAACACAAAACAGAAAGAAAAATGATAGATTCATTGGGTTGCCTCCCAACAAGCGCTATTGTTTAACGCCCTTAGCTAGGCATAAGGTGATGGAATTACGTATAGTCATATGTGGTGCTCAAACCATAAGTAGCCCTCATCATAGATTCATAAGACAATCTTATTTTCTTTCTAGGAAAATGCTCCATGCCCTTCTTTAGAGGAAATTGAAATCTAATATTCCCTTCCTTCATATCGATGATAGCACCAATAGTCCGTAGGATAGGTCTACCAAGAATAATTGGACATGAAGGGTTGCAATCTATGTCAAGTACAATGAAATCCACGGGTACATAGTTCTTATTTGCAACAATAAGAACATCATTGATCCTTCCCATGGGTTTTTTGACAGTAGAATGCGCAAGATGCAAATTAAGAGAACACTCTTCAATCTCATGAAAACCAAGAATATCACATAAAGACTTTGGAATCGCGGAAACACTAGCACCCAAATCACACAAAGCATTGCATTCATAGTTTTTGATTTTGATTTTGATAGTAGGTTCCCACTCATCATGAAGTTTTCTAGGTATAGAGACTTCTAATTCGAGTTTCTCTTCAAGAGATTTCATCATAGCATCTACATATGTTCGGTAAAGGCTTTGCTTTGGCTATAAGCATGTGGAGAGTTTGCAATGGATTGCATCAAGGAAATGCATTCAAACAAGGAGCAACAATCATAATTGAATCCCTTGAAATCCAAAGTGGGAGTTTCATTACTACCCAATATTTTGATTTCTTCTACTCCACTCTCCACACCTTTATCATCAAGATAGGTGGACTCTGAATCATTGGGGCGTTTTTCAACCAAAGTGGATTCATATCCAGCCCCTTCATCAATAGTTTTGACACGCGAAAACAAAGATTCAAGAGGAGTCACACCAAGCACTTTAAGATCTTCGTGATTTGCATCACTAGAACGCACCCTTTTAAACCATTCATGCCTAGCGCGGATTTGGGCAGTTCTTTCTTTGCTCTCATTCATGGATACATGCATAGCTTTTAAAGTTTCATCCAAGTTGACCTTGGGAGGATCACATCTAACTTTCAAAGCATCAATATCACAAGACATCCTATCAACGCTCTTAGCCAAATCGTCTATTTTTAGTAGTTTTTCCTCTATGGACGCATTGAAAAACTTTTGAGAGTTGATGAACTCTTTGATATTACTCTCAAATCAGAGGGTAACTTGTTATGATTTCCATAAGTGTTGTTGTAGGAATTGCCATAGTTGTTAGAGGAGTTACTAGGAAAAGGCCTAGGAACATAGTTTCCTCTAAAAGCATTGTTGTTGCCAAAATTGTTCCTACCAACAAAATTAACGTCCAAACTAGCGTTGCTACTCTCAATCAAGGAAGATAGTGGCATGTAATAGGATCTAAAGGAGCATTCCTACTAGCAACCAAATTCATCAACTCGTCCATCTTAGCACTAAGCGAGTTAATTTCTTCTACATCGTGTACCTTTTTGCTAGCAGGTGACCTTTCAGTGTGCCATTGAGAGTAGTTGGTCATGGTATTATCTAGGAGTTTTGTAGCTTCTCCTAACGCGATTTCCATGAACGTTCCACCTGAGGCGGAGTCCAAGATACTTCTAGAAGCAAAAGTCAAACCAGCATAAAAGATTTGTATAATCATCCACAAGCTCAAGCCATGAGCGGGACAATTTCTAATCACTAACTTCATCCTCTCCCAAGATTGTGCAACGTGTTCATGATCAGGTTGCTAAAATTCATGATATCTTTACGGAGAGAGAAAATCTTAGCCGGAGGAAAATACTTGGATATGTAAGCATCTTTGCACTTATTCCAATAATCGATACTATTTTTAGGCCAATAAGAAAACCAAGTTTTTGCACGATCTCGCAAAGAGAACGGCAAATGTGAAGTGGGGGAGAGGAAAACGAGAGGCAACTGGCAAAAAAGGTAAATGCAAGAGATGAGTTTGTGACACTTACTTGGATAGATCCTGACTTGATCTCTCCCCGGCAACGGCGCCAGAAATCCATCTGCTGCTGGCTACGCCTATTGGGATTTCCTTGGAAAATATGCAAAGGATTCCCCCCGCGGCCTTGGAGCCTTGCGTTGGTGTTCCCTTGAAGAGGTAAGGGTGATGTAGCACCGCGGCGGTAAGTATTTCCCTCAGTTTGAGAACTAAGGTATCAATCTAGTAGGAGGATCGTGTCAAGTCACAAGTACCTGCACAAACACAAAGAGCTTGCACCCAATGCTATGAAGGGGTTGCCAATCCCTTATAGATTGTTTGCAAAGTGAGAACTGAAAGCAAAAAGTAAACAAAGAAAAGTATCAGTAGAACTTGAGAAAAGTAAAAGTAAAACTAGTGGCTTCTCTCATGAAAGCAAGTAGACGGTGGGTGAGCGAATTACTGTCGAGAAATTGATAGAATCGCGCAAAGTCATGACGTTATCTATGGCAATGATCATACATATAGGCATCATGTCCAAAACAAGTAGACTGATACTTTCTGCATCTACTACTATTACTCCAGACGTTGACCGCTATCCAGCATGCATCTAGTGTATTGAGTTCATAAGAACAGAGTAACGCCTTAAGCAAGATGACATGATGTAGATGTACAATCTCAAATCTATGATGAAAGCCCATCTTGTTACCCTTGATGGCAACAACATCATGCGTGCCTTGCTGCCCCTTCTGTCACTGGGAAAGGTCACCGCACGGTATGAACCCAAAACCAAGCACTTCTCCCATTGCAAGACTCATAGATCTAGTTGGGCAAACAAAACCCAAGACTCGGAGAGACTTACAAGGATATCAAATCATGCATATAAGAAATCAGCAAAGACTCAAATATAATTCATAGATAATCTGATCACAAATCCACAATTCATCGGATCTCGACAAACACACCGCCAAAGAGGATTACATCGGATAGATCTCCATGAAGATCATGGAGAACTTTGTATTGAAGATCCAAGAGAGAGATGAAGCCATCTAGCTACTAACTACAGACTCGTAGGTCTGAAGTAGACTACTCATGAGTCATTGGAGAGGCAATGATGTTGATGTAGAAGCCCTCGAGCTCCAAAGTCCCCTCCGGCAGGGCACCGGGAAGGATGTCCAGATGAGATCTCGCGGAAACGGAAGCTTGCGGCGGCGAAAAAGTGGTTTCATGGATTCCCTTATTTTTTCTGGGATTTTAGGGAATATATAGGCCAAAGAGCTAGGGCGGGGGAACTCCAAGGGTCCACAAGCATGGTAGCCGCGGCCCCCCTGGTCACGGCCAAAGGGCTTGTGGGCCCCCTGTGGGCCTCCTGCCTTGGCCCTCAAGTCCCCCGATCTTCTTTTGTTCTAGAAAAACTCATTTCGGGGATTTTATTCCGTTTGGACTCCGTTCCAAAATCAGATCTGAAAAGAGTCAAAAACACAGAAAAAACAGGAACTGGCACTTGGCACTGAATTAATAAGTTAGTCCCAAAAAAGATATAAAAGGTATATAAACATCCAAAGTTGACAAGATAACAGTATGAAACCATCAAAAATTAGTGATACGTTTGAGACGTATTAGTGATGATATGTGAGCATTTCTATTCCTCGTTGAAATCCTACTGTTGTTTTGAGTTGGAGTTGCGCGATGGTTAATTCCTATCAAACCTCTACCTCGGGGCATGCGAGTAGTACTTTGATTTACGAGAAAACTAAAAAAAATCAATAAGTATATGAGTTCTGCATGACTAATGTGATGCCATGGACATACGCAATCTCACCTCCTCATATTTGCTAGCCTCTTCGGTACCGTGCATCGGCGGTTCTCACCTTGAGGATTGGTGAAACTTTCGTCGGTGCATCCAAACCCTATGACATGACACGCTCTATTTCACATATACCTTTTTATATCCTCCTCACAACAGCCACCATAGCTACATATCATGGCATTTCCATAGACATTCCAAGATATATTGCGATGCAAATGCCATCGTCACTTTTCATGACTAGTTCGTTCATCGTTATAATGATTTGCATGATCATATAGAGATGACATAGTATTTATGGCAATGCCACCATTCATCATATTTTTGATACATGTCACGCTAGATCTTGGCACATCGTGCTACACTATAAGAGGCATTCATTCGGAGTCATATCGCCTATCAGTTTTCATATAGAGTTGTAAGTAAATAAAGTGTGATGATCATCATTATTAGAGCATTGACCAAGTGAGGAAATAAAAATGGGGGAGGCCAAATGAACCCACAATAAAATATTGAATGAGATAAAAAGAGAGAAGGGACTTTGCTACTATCCTTTACCACACTTGTGCCTCAAAGTGGCACCTTGTTCTTCATATAGGGAGTCTCATGTTATATCATCCATATGCTAGTGGGAATCACTTTTTCATAAACTTGTCTTGCATATTCTGATGAAGGGTTTCATCAAATGCCCCAGGAGTTCATGAGCAAGAAAGTTTGATGCACAACACACTTAGCTTCGTGGAGATTTCATACACTTAAAGCTCTTGTGCATCATTTGCATGGTAATCCCTACTCCTCTCATCGACATCTATCGACGGGCATCTCCATAGCTCATTGGTACACATAGTTGATGTGAGAGTATCTTCTCCGCTTTTACCCCTTTGAAATCTACCACCATATTATATTCCAACTTTATGCTATATCCAATGGTTCACGCTCATGTATTGCATGAAGAATAAAAGTTGATGCATATTGAAAAAGTACGATCCAATTGCCTGACTTGGACACCGTGGTGCTTGACATTTGTATTAATGTGGTGAATATGGAGCCATGCCTTGCTGATAATCAGGATGTTTGGGGGTAAGCAATCTATGAGGATCGTATACTTTGAAAAAATAATGATTTGCTGGTTATACCTATAAGTATAGTTGTGCTAATATGTCTTAACTCATCGTTTCTCAATGATCGTACATGCATAAGTTTACATCATGGATAGCAAGTCACATCGAAAATTCTTCTTTTATCATTTACGTACTAGAGAACTAGCAGGAATTAAGCTTGGGGATGCTTGATACGTCTCCAACGTATCTACAATTTTTGATTATTCCATGCTGATATATTATCATTCTAGAATACTTTTGGGATATTTATTTACCAACTTATATTATTTGTGAGAACTAACCTATTGAACAAGTGCCTAGTGCCAGTTGCTATTTTCTATGTCTTTTTCACTTTTTAGGTTTTCTATACCAAACGAAGTCCAATTTCCCTGAAACTTTTTGGTGCATTTTTTCTCAACCAAAAGAAGACCAACGAGCATCGGAAGAAGGCTGGAGGACTGACGAGGGGTCCACAAGCCAATAGGGCACGACCTGGGGGGCTGCACCCTTATGGCTTGTGCCTTCCTCGTGGCCCTCCCAACTCCGTTCTTTGGCTTATAAATTCTCATCTACCCAAAAACACCAAGGGAATCCCCAAACACTTTTTATGCGGCCGCAAGTCTTTTTTCCGCCAGGGGGACATGTGGACCTCCATTACGGCACCCTATCAGAGGGGAATCAATCATGAAGGGCCTCTTCATCCACCTTGCTGCCCTCACGATGTTGTGTGAGTAGTTCACCATATACCTACGGGTCCATAGTCAGTACCTAGATGGCAATCTCTCTCTCTCTCTCCGATCTTCAGTACAATGATCATCGCATCTTTGCTTTTATCCATATGATGTAATTCCTTTTGTGTGGTGCGTTTGTTGGGATCCGATGAATTGTGGGTTTATGTTTGGATTATTCATGACAAATATTTGTCTCCTCTGAATACTTATATGATTCTTATGTGCATTATTATGAATGCTTTGTAATTCTCAATGATCTATTGAAATAGCTGGGCCAACTAGATCAATATTTCTTCGGTGAGAGAGGTGTGTTGTGGTAGGTTCAACCACGCCAATTTCCATATCCCAGTGACAGTGTTGTGGCAGTGTTCAAAAAATCATCCGATTCAACGATTTATCGTCCGATTTATCGCTACTCATGGGGTGACTCATAAGACTATGTCTTATCTTTACCAATTATCTTTTGGGCCGATTTATCGCACTGAGAAGCGGTTTATCTAGAATCTTCCGATGAATCAGGCCTATTCATAGCACTATGTTTGCAAAACGTATGTGTATTTGTGTTTTTTGGACTTTGTTATGCAATATGTACAATTTTTCTATTTTTTTTGTCATTATACGCGGATTCGGAGGCTAGGAATCAAGGTAACACTTATGTACAATATATTTTTGGTGTTAATATATCATATTTCAGTGTTAGGACATGGAATTTGCAAAAAATGCCGATTAATAGTCACCCGATAAAATCGATCAATCGGCCGATTTCTGATTAATCTCTAATCCCCAGCTGACGAAGACGATAACGTTAACCGATATCCTCAACATTGATAGAAGGGGACAAGATGCATCTTTGTGTTGTTGATACTAAGGATAAAATGATGGGGTTTATTCATATTGCTTGAGTTTACTTTGTCTACATCATGTAATTGTTCTCCATGTATTACTTTGTTTTACTTAATACTCTAGATGCATGATGGATAGCGGTCGATGAGTGGAGTAATAGTAATAGGTGCAAGCAGGAGTCAGCCTATTTGTTTATGGATGTGATGCCTATATACACATGATCATTGTCATGAATATCGCATAACTATCCGCTTTTCTGTCAATTGCCCAAGAGTAATTTGTTTACCCATTGTATGTTATTTTTCATGAGAGATGACTATTCACAACATACTGATAAACCTTCATTACCTTGCTGCCATTTACTTGTTTTTATTTTCTCTTGCTATCTATAATTATCTACACACCTTACTTGCTTGCAAATAATAAAACAAGATGATTGACAACCCTCTTGCCTGCGTTGGATGCAAGTTGTTTGTTCTTTTGGGTGCAGCCGCTGAAGATGCTTGTGATTGATATTCCTATTGGTTCTATAAACCTTGGTTTTATAAATGAGGAAAATACTTACCCACATTGTATTGCAATAACCCGTTCCTCTTCATGAAACACCTAACACAGATCAAAAGTATCATATGCCTTGTAGGAACATTTGTGCACATCACGATTTTGAGCCATACTTTCACTATTTAGTTTTATACTTAGAAATTGCAGGCCAGTTAAGTGTGTTGGATTTTATTTGGTGATTGCGAATGTTTTTGTTGCATGTTAATTTGGATTGTATGAATGTTTGTTCAAGTGTATTTTACATTTGAAATAGATTGTCCGGGGTGTCAAACCGAGTACTACCACTCTCCAGAACATAAGTCCCAACACCAAGGAAAGTTGACGTCTTGATCATGATTGTATTTAGAAGTGTTTTTTATATGCACTTATTCATTTGTGGTAGGATTGCATGGTAGGGAGTTACGCCGGATAGCTATGCTTTGAACCTAGTAGTTCAATTGAGTTAGGTCTGAACCATACAAACTTCGTCGCCAACGTGTTATATTATAATGCTTTGCCAAAGTAGATATGGACTAGGGAGTGTTTTCACATTGAGATATGAGTGAAAAAGTAGTAATCAGGACCAATACTTCTGATGAGCTACCTGGGCGGAAGTTAGTTCGAATGGTGGTCAAGTACAGTGGGATCATTCATGCGGAATCCATGGAAGTGCACACTAGTGGTCTGTCCCCCTAGGCTCAAAGGGATAAAACGTGTTTTCATGTCCACAAAATTCCGTGTGCCGTCGCAAACCAATATGGGTTCTGGATTAGTTGAGTAGATCCTATGACCACTTCTGGGGTAGGCTAATAGTTGTAGATGATGTTGGTGTACCGGCCTATTCGTGGGTTAGGAGGAATGCTTTCAGAAAACAATGTCTCGATCTTACGATCAAGGAGGTCGTCAAGTCTTGTGGGGAACAGTGTGCAACCTCTGCAGAGTGTCAATCTAATCGATTAGTCGTGTCCCCGGTTATAGACAATTTGAGCTTTTAATTGTGGAAATTCCACGAGATCACGTCACTTGAACTTACTGGGTACTGACACAACTTTGGAATGGATTGAGTTGGGGTTTCCATCCAAGTCCAATGCTATTTTGAGGAGTACAATAATTATTTTATCAAGGAAAAACTAGCTTTACACAAAATTAAGATTAGAGCTTTCCACTAGACAAATTGCATGTAAATGTAGGCTCATTACACTCTTATGATGTGACTTGCAAGTACATTCCATGTACTAACCTACAGGGCTGAAAGCTATCATGTTGCTGATTTATCGGACGAGGATTAAGGTGCGACAGGTCTATGTTCTACACTCAGGTTTTGCTTGTGAAGTTGGTGAACTCGCTACGCTTCTTTGCTTTTGTAGTATTTTGTTTTATTTGTCCTTAGGCCACACTATTGTAACAAATACTTTATTCCTAAACTATCGATGCAATAAAGATGTGTGTTATTTCTGTTATTACATCGAGTAGTGTATGTGCTAGCAAGTTCATCGAGGGACTAGCATAGTAAGCACAGGGAGTCCGATCCTTACCGGGCCGGGTCACTACAAGATGGTATCGAAGCACATGTTGACTATAGGACGTGACCCTAGAAATTGCAAAGCCATAAGATAAAAACCCTATTTTACAACTATGTTATACTTCGTAATTTGGTTTCATAATTTTCCCTGCTTCATTACTAATTTATCCCGTGTTTCCAAATTTAGTTGTCGACCACCATCTTGGAGTTTGCTCAGCCCGACGCGACCATGCACTTTGGAAGGTAGCTGGTGAATATCGCAGGGCACCTTCACATTGCCATGCCCACCTTCACCGGACCTTCACAGTCACTCTGCGTGAGGAGATGTTCTCGAGGATTGATGTCCACATTCCATGGATGTCATTTGGAGACACCACCGAGCCAAACAAGTTCGACCTAGATGTAGAGTCATGGGGCATGGGTAAGGGCCTCGTTTCCCTCCTTGCACATGGGTGCATCCGACAGGAATACCGCGTGGATCTCAGGAGGAGCAAATACATCATGTACGGGCGCGGTGATTCAAATGGAGAAGTGGTGCTCTTGAGGGAGGAAGACACCATCACATCACATATCGAGGACTTGGAGGAGCTCATCGTCATGATGAAGGAAGAGATGGACCACAGTCTCATCACCACCCACAACCTGATACCACGCAAGGCTGATCTGGAAGAAGAGCTCCAAGACCCTCCCATAGAACATGAGGAGGAGATCAATGTGCTACAGGAGAAGTTCGACGACTTGAGGCTTCAGCTGGACGAAGCCAAGGAAAAGATCGATAACAAGGAGAATCTCCAGGATGACCACTCTTATGGGGGCTATGTCAGCCAAGAGTGGGATTATGAGGACGACGATGAAGACATATAGAGTAATGCAGGTGGAGTTGACAAGGATATGATAGCCCCATCTCTTTCGGTGAGGATTAGAGTTAGAAAACTATGAGAGATTAATACTTGATAATTCGATTAGTATTTGTTTTGATTTATTTGTGGGACCTTGTCAACTCTTGTGACATGGCTCGCCTTAGATTTGTTTTCGTGTGAACCTTCTTGAATTGAATTGGAGTGATTTAGATTTTTATTGCAATCATTCGCATAGGGCCAATGTTTCTTCCTAAGGCATAATTATCTCTATAGGTCATCTATGTTGACCCAATATATGCCACGAATGTGTAACAGCCGAGATGCTTTCTTTCCTCTTTTTTAAGCCTTTCCAATTGTGGCAACCTTGTGGAACCAATGTTATGGAGGTGGTTATTATTTCATGTGGTTGTCATTTCATGTGCATCTCATGCATCATATCATTTTTGTGTTAGTCTTCATCTTGTCTACCTTGGTGTTGTGAATTCATGTGGCTTGTGATGCTTTTATGGAGTGTGGTGTGGGTGCAACTATGACCTCAAAACCTTAGTTGCACCATAGCCCAAATAACCCCCCCCCCCCCTCTCCTTTATTTTGAGGCATAATTAAGTTGCAGTTTTCGGGTATTAAAAATGTTGATCTTCTTTGGAAATACTTTTAAATATTTGTGGGTGGCAACCCTCACTTATTTGAAGTTATTTTCCTTTTGTTTTAATTAAAAACACGGTCTTTGATTTTAAAAGGCATTTAATTTTTTCTCTTACCAAATGCCCAATTTATTTTTATAAATTGGCACATGTTTTTAGGAGCATAAAAGTACTTTTTTTAATTCTTTTTACTTTTGCCTTTGGTATTAAATTCAAAAACCAGCTTTATGTATTCTTTTCACGAGACCTTTCTTTTCCAGGGAGAGAGAGGCGGCCCACTCTGTTGGAGGCGGCCCAGCCCATAGCGCGTGCGTCTACCTCCTCGCGACGTCATCGTCGTACGACGTCATGGCACCCGCCGATGGAACTTTTCCATCGATCAACGGCTCCAGGCGCATGGCTCGAGGCTATTTAGCCGTGCCCCAGCTCTCCACTAGTGCCCTAGTGCCCATCCTTCCCCTCCTTCTTCCCTCGCGCCGTCAAGGCGATCCCGAGCTGCTCCATCGCCATGGCCGGCAACTGGTGAGTTCGTCGCCGACGGATAGTCGTCTCCCCTCCTTCCCCGACCGGTCCAAGCGCATGCAAAGCAGGGTGGCGTTCCATTCCCATTATGAGCACGCGCGAAGACTCCTTCCACGACGTCCACGACGACCGGCGATCTCCTCCTCTCCGGCGACCTCCTCTGCACCCGTTTGCGTCGCTACCTCCTCTCCGACAGCGACCACCTCTCCTCTACAGTGGGTCAATATGCCTCCGTCCTTTCCTTGTGTCTTTACTTAGCGTGATCCGCGTCAGATCGCGCCCCGTTGCCGTGGTTCTTTGGCAGTAGCAGCAAAAGCTTTGTGCGGCAGCGCGTGCAGTGTTAGTAGGAGTAGTTAGCAGGAGCGGCACCAGCAGCAGTATTTGTAGTGTTAGCAGCAGCCGCAACCTCCCCCCCCCCCCCCCGACTGCATTCCTGTGTGCGCGTGTGCTTGTGCACCGACGAGCTCGACGCCGGCGCCTCTCTGTTAAAGAGAGACGACATCGTTTTTGCCTTTTGTCTAGGTGAGATCCCTACTTAGGACAGAACACCTCACCTAGCCCGACTGGATCGAGAGCGTGTGTTAACTGCAGTGGTCGTGGGTTCGAAACCCATGGCGCCCCCCTTTTTTATTGTTTCGATTTTTCCTGAATGCAGCGTCAACAGGGGATAACTTACTTGCTCTGTTGCTCCTTCTAGTGCAGCAACGAGGTGCTAGCCCACTGGTGGGAGTAGGCTATCTCCACCATAGGTGGTGTGTTTGATCCCCCCTCAGGCTCTTTTTATTTTTTTACTGTGTGCCATTGTGGGTGTATGACAGTGGGTCCAAAGGACCCACATGTCATCTTGTGACAGGTCCACTGCCAGGTGGACCCCCCTCACTATTTACATATATTTTTTCCCTAGGTTTGATTTGTTGATTGTGGAGGTAGTAGGATTCTTCACTAAGTATTGCAACTTAGGATTTCATGCCAAATTTGGAGCTTTGTATTAGGTGGAGCTTTAATCTTTTTATGTTGATCCCTTGGTAGATGGTAGTGGGTGAACCCCTTTACAACATGGGACATATAGCTTGTTCATAGGATTTTGTATGTTGCTATTACACATTGTCAAAGTGGACACTTGGCTGAAAATAACAGTTTTGAGAAAAACTATGAATTTCACTAAGTCTGGGAAGCTCGAGTTATTTTCTTCCCCTGTTGTGTTATTCACGTTTGCTCCTCTTGTTGGGAATTAGCCCAATCAACAAACTAATGTTTGTTTTATGTTATGTTTTTCTAGCTCCCTGTCAAATTTCATGCCCAGACACCTCGTGTCGATATCATTGTGGAGGCTGCCAAAATGCTTTAGAGCATAAGCAGCTGGTCAAAATCTGAAATTTTCACTAAGTCCCAATCTGTGATATTTTGTCCAAGTTAGAGGCTGTATATCTGTTGATGTGTGATTCCTTTTCCTTAGCTTCTTGTTAGTGGTTGTAATGCAGTTGGATGTCTTCAGTTTCATGTCTTGTTTGAATTTTGTAGAGGGATGTAACTGATGTAGATCTTGTGGCCAATGTGCTATGTTGCTGTTAAAAACAGATTACTGTCAAACTGAGTTTTGAGCTCGTGTGAGCTATGGGTGATAGTTTTGTGTGTTCTCATATAATGATCTTAGCCAAACACCATTCCACTTGTATTTTGGTGCTTGTTCATTTTACAACCTGGTTACACCAGTGAGTGCCCATATAATTGTGTTTGTGGTTGTTTTGAACCGATAGGCCTTCGTAACTTGTTTTGTAGTTTCCGGTTGATCCAAGACTCCGTTCATGATGTTCTTCATAGGGTTTTGCATCGTTTTCTCATGATGCATATAATTATACCATGTTCATGCATGTCAAGAAAATTAACATGAGGTTCTGTCCAGAAAATAAACAACTCAACTAATGCATGAGAAAGTGACTACAATAGTGATGCATGTCTTCTTCTTCACACATGCATCATATTGGTTGTTGCATTGTTTTGTTCCAATGTTTATGTGATGTTATCTTATCTTTGGGTAGCATCGGGAACGAAGAGCGAGTACGTGGATTCTAGAGAGTTCGTGCAGGAAGAACAAGAGAAGTTCTATTTTGAAGAAATCGCACGCAAGATGACAGTGACCTTGACACCATTTCTAGCTTTGTTATGCTTAGAATCACGTTACCTTTGTTACATGCCCGCTGCTTACCACATGATATATATATGCCATCGGTCCTTGCCATGAAACCGCAAAGACTTCCCATTCCTAGCAAATATTGTTTGGCTAAGTAGGCTTGCTCAACCACTAATGTATAGCATTGCTAGTTGTAGGTGCCAGCTGGTCCATGTGATAACATGGGCATATTGATATCATTATGTTTAACTGCTATTTAATTAATGCACATATATACTTCGTAAATAATGGAAGACCTAGCCTTTTGCCGGCTGATTTGTTCCGTTGTTGCCGCCTTAGTTTTCGGCTACCGGTGTTTTATTCCATAACTGGGTGCTCCTAACACGTCCGGGGTTGTTATGGGGACCCCCTTGATAAATCGTATAGTGCTAAGGCTTGTGTGGTAGGACCGAACTTTGGTTTTAATCTGCTAATAACTTAATAATAAATTGAAAGGCAATAGGTACCCCGAAGAATCTAACCAACCCCCAGGCTAGTGCTCCTCCTGATTGTTGGTCCAAACTAGAGTCGTGTGCGGGGCTAACCCGGGGCAACACGGGAGATTTCTATCAGGCCACTGTACACTGCACTCATCCGACTGTGTCCTGAGTACAAGATATGTGGCTCCTATCGGGATCGTCGACGTGTCGGGAGGTCTTGATAGGTTTGTCTTACCTTAGCGATATATCTTGCGCATTGGGATTCTGGTGAAACTTTGGGTCTCCTCAAAGTTCAGGTTTTCCCCTAAGGAATCCGACGAGATCACGAGTTTCGTGATAAAGGATTACTATGCGGCCTATGGTAATTGGTGATGGACTAGTTGGAGCACCCCTATAGGGTTTAATCTTTCAGAAAGCCGTGGCCGCGGTTATGTGGAAAATATGGATATTTTGTTAACATCCGGTTCTAGAAAACTTAAAGTAATTCTAATAAAACTGCCAACTGAGTGCGTAACCCTGACTGTCTCTTTTAGAGCTCCTTCTCTGATCGAGAACACGGTGGGGTTATGTTTGACATAAGTAGGTGTTCAGGATCACTTAGTGATCAATCTAGTCTTCGACCGACTTGCGTAGACCACCATATGTTTACTCTGATCATCGTATGGTAGCCACATATATGCTTAGGTTTCTGCAAACCCATACACTTAACCTTCCTCACCCAATAACTCGGATAGATTCGATACCAAGGTCATTCGATTGCTGAGTCCTCGTGGCTCACGATTTACTACAAACACCCATAGGTACAGGTACGCCTAATGCAGGAGAACCCGATGACAAATAGT
The DNA here is from genome assembly GCF_904849725.1 of Hordeum vulgare subsp. vulgare. NCBI lineage: Eukaryota > Viridiplantae > Streptophyta > Magnoliopsida > Poales > Poaceae > Hordeum > Hordeum vulgare. The sequence continues at coordinate 343,371,072 of NC_058524.1, read as the reverse complement.
TGAAGTGGTAGTTCAATGAGGACAGCGGCAGGTTGTACGTGACTTATCCGGAGGACTAGAGACTATGGTCGTGATCGTGGGGCCAGCATGCGGGATATCATAGCTTTATTTGTTTTCATCTTGTCCGTAGCTGGACTATACCATGTTCTGAATAAGTCTGCCTGTATGACTATATGACTATGTTCTTATCAGATGGAAAGTGTATGCCCTACTTGCCACTCTTTCAGTTATGTAATGTTATGATGATCTCGCTTGCGAAACATGTAGATGCGCCCCTTTCCCTTTTGAGGCCTCGCCCCCAAATAAGGAAAGAGTCGCATCTTAGTCGTTACAAGTTGGTAATCAAAGCCTTACGACCATAGGAGCCTTTGTGTGCTCGAACTTGGCCGAGTCGAGTCTAGAAAAAACTATTTGAGTCTTAGTTATATCGGAGAGTAGGTTTCTTTTTTCTCCTCTTCTACGCTCTGGTGAGGTTCACGACTTAGGAAATCTTGATTCTATTCCTCATCTCGCTCAAATTGTTTTTAGGATCATGCGGATATTTTTAGAATCTATATAATGTCGATGTGACGGGGTTCTGTCTTGGTGCCTCCTGTCTGAATTGATTTATTCCTGGGAGTTGACCTCCACGGTATTCTTGAGCACATCGCTATTTTCAGATTTCTTAGTATCTCAGGACGGAGGATGTTCGTAATTGCTTCAATACTAGTAGTGACGAGAGGAGTCCGGATTCCCCAGTACTGGTGCAGAGAGTTCCGGATGTATCGCCATACTTACTATCGTTGTGATTACGAGAGTCTGTGTTAGATGAAGTTCCGAGATTCTGGTTATGTGTTGCCGGATGTGATACACTGGATGGGTTAGTATAGGAGTTGAGTGATTTATTACTCCTTGTATCCGTGGACCAGATTGCATGACCAGATATTTCAGAAATTCATAGGTGGGATATCAGGTAGTGACTTATAGGACAATATTCCTACATATGCATGATGTGAGGTTGGGATTCGACATTCAGTGGGTCCGTTTGTTCACGGTAGTCTTATAGCGGTTCTCATTGTGTCTTATGAGTCCTTGTAGCTTGCTACGACTCGGGGGCGCTTCGTATGTCGTGTGCACTACCTTGCATAGGATGGCTAGTGTAAGCTCGAGCTCGTGCGATCATATCCACGAAGATATCGGATGGAATCTCTGTCATACGTTTGTTCCGAGCAATTCTAGCTCATACTTGGTTTGTGAGTGGCCTTTAATCAAATGTTGTCGGAAGTCACTTTGAGGAAGCATTCTTACTAATTATTCTTCGAATGCAATTGCTAAGTATTCTTGTTCATATATTTATGCCTATTGATTCAACTTTACCTTGAATGTTATTCTCTGGTCTAACGTGTTGTCCGTCTTCAGGATGGCTCCACCAACTCGCGAGAATCCGGGTCGCGAGGGTGATGATGCTCCTCCACCGCCTCCTCCTCCTCCTCCACCGCTGCCGCCTCCTCCTCCAGAGGCATGGCAAGCTGTGATGGCTGCAACAAATGCTAACACCCAGATGTTATTTCAGCTGTTGCAAGAGAGGAACAATCAGCAGCAGGCAGTTTCAACCATGGTCGTCATCAATCCGCTTCTCTGAATCAATTCCTGGTGAACCAGCCGAAGTCCTTCACATCTTGTGACTAGCCATTCGATGCTAAAGACTGGATTCGCGACATGAACAAACACATTGAGTGTAGCAATGTCCGACCAGAGGACTTCGTCAAGTTTGCAACATTTTAGCTCAAGGGGCAGGCAGTAGTATGGTGGCAGCAGTTGAAGGACTCCACGGGAGGCAGAATGATCAGCTGGGACAATTTCTGCAAAGATTTCAGGTCTCACTATATCCCATCTAGCTTTGTGGAAGAGATGCATGAGAAGTTCAGAGGCTTGAAGCAAGGATGATCAGAAGTACAACCTCTAGTTCCACGAGCTGGCTCGATATGCTTGGTAGGACATTCTAGATCAGAAGAGCAAGATCTATCAGTTCAGGGGTGGTCTGAGAGAGGACTTGCAGTTGGCCCTCGCCTTGCATGATCCCAATGAGTTTGATAAGTTCTATAACTTGGCTCTCAGGGTTGAAGCAACTTTGCTGAAAGTGGAGAATTCGAGGTAGCGTTTCAGAGAATGCAGTTCCTTGCCCTTAACTCTGGTGGTCCAGAAGCAGCAGAAATATTGGGTGTCTCCTCCTCCTCGGCAGACTCAGCTGTTCAAGCAGTGTCGTGGTTCTTCCCACCCACCCAGCCCAGCTTTCTAGTAGAGGTTTCAGCAGCAGAAGCAAGGGAATCCTCAAGTACAATTCCGTCCGCTGTCAGATGTCACTTGTCAAGTGTGGGAAGAAGGGTCACTACTCCAACAAGTTCACCTCTGAGCAGCGTCTTCTGCCCCCTCCTCCAGGAAAGCCTCCTCGCAATGCTATGGTGAAGTTCAATCCCAGGTATGCGCGAGTCAATATGGTGAATGCAGCAAAAGCAGAAAACTCCTCAGACGTGATAATGGGTAATTTCTTGATTAAAAATTCTCCTACAAAAGTCTTGTTTGATACTCATGCTTTGCATTGCTTTATGTCAAAGTCATTTTTCGTCAAGCATGAGTTTGATTATCAACATTTGCCTAAGCCTATGTCGGTGGTCTCTCCTGGTTTGATTTTGAATTCTAGTTGCATAGTTCCGGATATCTCTGTCAAGATGGGTGATTATGCCTTTCTGGGTTCTCCTATTGTCCTTGGCAACTCTGATATTGATTTGATTCTTGGGATGGATTGGTTGGCTATGAACAATGCTTCTATTGATTGTGAAGCTAAATAAGCGAAGCTAACTCATCCTTCGGAGGACGTGATTATCTTCGCGGCACATGATGACACGATCTATCTGTTTTCCTTGAATGAGAAGGGTGAGATCTCTCCAATTTCTTAAGTCCGAGTGGTCTACGAGTATGAAGATGTCTTTCCGGAAGAGCTGCCAGGAATGCCTCCGCACCGGGCAGTTGAGTTCGTAACTGAGCTTGAACGAGGTACTGAACCAGTATGCAAGCGGTCGTATAAACTGGGTCCAGAAGAGTTGAAGGAGCTGAAGAAACAACATGATGAGCAAGAGCGTCTGGGTCTGATCAGACCAAGCTCATCTCCTTGGGGTTGTGGTGTTCTTTTCGTCAAGAAGAAGGATGGCACGGACTGACTCTGTGTTGATTACCATCCATTGAATAAGAAGACGATCAAAAACAAGTATCCACTTCCCAACATCAATGAGTTGTTTGAGCAATTGAAAGGGGCTAAGATCTTCTCGAAGCTTGATCTCAGGATGGGCTATCATCAGATTCGCATACGCGAAGAGGACATTCCCAATACTGCCTTCAGGACAAGCTTTGGCTTGTATGAGTACACAGTGATGTCTTTCGGTCTCGTCAATGCTTCACCGACCTTCTGTCGGATGATGAATTATATCTTCTCCCCCATTCAAGAATGAATTTGTCTTGTTGTATCTTGATGACATTTTTGTCTTTTCGGAAACTGAGGAAGAGCATGAAGAACATCTCAGGCTTGTGCTTGATAAGCTAAGAGAGCATAAGTTCTATGCTAAGTTTTCCAAATGTGAGTTCTAGCTGAAGGAAGTTATGTACCTTGGGCATATAATTTCTGCCGAGGGCATCAAAGTTGATCCATCAAAGGTGTATGCCATTGTAGAGAGGGAACCTCGTGAGAATGTGAAGCAGCTTCGAAGCTTTCTCGGGCTTGCAAGCTATTGCAGAAGATTCGTTGAGAATTTCTCCAAGATTGCTAAGCCTCTCTCAAGCCTTCTTCAGACGAGTGTGAAGTTTGTCTGGTTTCCAGAGTTTCAGTTGGCCTTCGACACACTCAAAGATAAGCTCACTTCTACTCTAGTCTTTATTCCTCCTCATGATTCCAAGTCTTATCAAGTTTCCTGTGATGCCTCTCTTCAAGGTCATGGTGCAGTTCTGATGCAACAGAACAAAGTGGTAGCTTATACCTCCAGGCAGTTGAAGCCAAGTGAGAAGAATTACCCCACTCATGATCTTGAGTTGGGGGCAGTGGTATAAGCTCTGATGACTTGGAGACATCTCTTGTTGGGCAGACAGGTTGAGGTCTACACCGATCACAAGAGTCTCAAATACATCTTCACCCAGCCTAACCTCAATCTTCGGCAAACTCGTTGGGTGGAAATGGTCCAAGATTACAATCCAAGTGTTGGCTACATTCCAAGCAAAGCTAATGTCATTGCAGATACTTTGAGCAGAAAGGCTTACTGCAACAGTCTCATTCGGAAGCAGCTTGTGACAGACCGATGCCGACGTTCCAGAAGATTCCCCCTTCTTTTCCGTTTCTGTCGTGTGATTAGAATTATTCATTGCATCATCATGTAGTTTGCATCGTGGCATTATGCATGGCATCACGTCATCTGTGTTTTGTCGGTGTTGCTTGTTGCTCCGTGTTGTTAGGTGTTAGAGCTTTGTGGGTGTGACGTCGTTTGTTGGCATGTTGACAGTGGGTGCATGAGAGCCACCTCAAAAACCCTGTTGCACCACGGACCTAAAACCCTCCTCTTCCCCCCTAATTGTTTTTGTTGTTTTGCTAAGTCTTCGTTTTAACCCCAATATAAAAAGGTTCATCTTCCTTTTAATAAAAGTCCTTTTATTAAATGTGGGGGCAACCCTTGGGTTTTTTCTTTTATTTCTCCTCTTGTTTTATTTTACAAATAAAATCTCATTTTATTTTCTCCTTTAAAAGGGGTTTATTTTTATTCTCTTGTTAAAGGGTTTTATTTTATTCTTAAAAAAAGGCTTCATTTTTATTTTTTTAAAACTGTCCAATCTATTTTAAAAATGGGGTATATTTATAAAGGAGTACAAGGCATTTGTTTTTTTTATTTTTATTTTGTTAAAAAAACATATATTTGTTTTCCTTTTTGTTTGTTCTCTGTTTTAATTTAAAAAAAACAAACGTGGGGGAGAGGGAGCGAGCCTAGCCGACCAACCCATCTGGCCCAACCCTAGCGTGAGCAGCCCCTCGTCCCTCTTCTCCCTCCCGACAGCGCCGCCGCCCCACCTCGTTTTCCCCATCAGGCCAACCCCGAGCGACCCTTCCTCCTCGGCCTCTTCCCCCGACCTCCTCTGCCTCGCCTTACCTCGTCGTGCTCGTGCCGCCCCGCCACAGCTGTGCTCTACTGCCTGCTGCGTCCGAACCACCAGGGAGCCCGTGCCCGCGTGCTCGGCCCTCGCCCCATCTCCATGCCCTCGGACCTCGCCCCCGCGTGCCATGGCCGTTCGCCCTTTCCTCCTCTTCCTCGCGCGCCTCCTCTCCTCCCGCGCGCCCATGCCCTGCCCGAGGTGCCCAGGCCGAGCAGCCCCGCGCGTGTAGCCTCCCCTCGCTAGCCACCAGGGAGGTTCCCCTCGCCGCGCTGCCGCTCGCCGCCTCCGCGCGCTTCGGCCAGCCCCGACCAGATACCGGCGACGGGCCGCTGCCCGCCGGCTTCCCGTCGTCGCTGGTGCCACCCCTGAACCCGGTCTAAGCCCAGCCCCTCGCTGGAGCCGCCCCCCTGTAGCTGCCGACCCTGCGCAGTCCGCTTCCTCGCCGGGGGTCACCGCGGCACGCCGGAGCCCAGCCCCGTGCCAAGCCCCCCTGCAGGTCCGATCCCTTCCATCCTCGCGTGCCCGCCATCGTCTAGTTGCTGCCTGTAGCCGGGTCTGTGCCTGCCTGAGTTGCTGCCGTTGCGTGCCGTGCTTGCTTGCCGCCGCTGTTGCTCTGCTGCCTGCTGCGCTGCTTTTGCTGTGCTAGGTATAGCTGCTAGGCTGTTGTGTCGCCATGTTGCCCCTACCGAGCTGCTACTGCTGCGTAGTGCTATTGTTGTAGGTGTTACCGCTGCTCTGTCAGTTGATGTTGCTGCTGATTCCCTGCGCCGCTGGCATGCCTTGCTTGCTTTGTTGTTGCTGTTCACGTTGCTGCTGTCGACATGTTGCATGCTGTTGTAGATGCTAGTGCTGTCGGGCATGCTGTTGCTATTCCATAGCTGCTGCTGTGATTGCATTTTTATGCATGCATGTGTTGTCTTGCTTGCTGCCGCTTTGCCTTGCTGTCACTAGTTGCATAGGTGCTTGCTTGCCGGTTTTTCTTGCTTGCTGTTGCCAGTAGTGGCGTTTGCCTAGTGTTGTTCCTAGATAGCTGCAGGAATGTTGTTGTTGTTGCTTTGATCCTTGCCGTTTTGCTGTCGCGGGTAGATATTGTAGCTGCTGCTTGTTGTTTGCCTGCTAGCGCTAGCCGGGTCGCCTACCGTAGCTTGCCGTTAGATGTTAGTCGCTAGCGGTTGGCGCTGTCGTGGGTTGCCGTCACCGAAGACCGCGTGCACCATCCCCTCCTTCATGGAACCGACAAGATCGGCGAGTACAACTACGTCCTTGACGACCCCCGGACCGTGTCCGTCTACCGACGCCGAAGACCCGTGAACCACAACGCCAAGAGTACGACTACCATCGACGAGACCGTGTACCACTACTTCAACTACCGGCGCATGTACGACTACTTCCACGACGACCACGACTTCCACGACGTCCGCTACGAACCGATCCGCTCTGATATGCACGCGTCGAAGGTATACCAATGAGACGTGTCGTGTACCGAACGCATATGATGTGTGAGATGTATGTATGATTGCACCGTATGTATGCCCGTTGCACGTTGTCTTCTTTCGTCGTGCCTCGACACATGGGAACCCGAGATACGGGATCACCCCATCTTTATTTAAGGTTCCCGCACACGCTTCATATACGTTGGCACGATATCTCGACGAGTTATCAGGATAGGTACGTTGCCGTGGCATCGTTCCCGACTTGCCGCCATTGTTCCCTCTCGCTCGCCGTGGTGACACGCCGCTTCTTTCCCTTCTTGCCGTGATGTTGATGAACTCGCATACATGACGCATTCATGGCATATATTTCTTGTGTTGCATGTCTCTTGTAACGCAGTTCCGATCTATGTCTCGCGTGTTACCCGATTGGGATGTCATGTAGGATCATCGCTTCACCCCTTGCCATGCTAACAACAATTTAAAATTTCCGTGTAAATAATCGGGAGTAAATTAAATAATTAATCGTGGAGCTTCGTCGATATGCAACCCGTTGCATATCGAGCTTCATTTAATGTGTAGTGTTTGCGTGAGGTGATTTGCCATGCCATCCCTTCCATGTTGAACTGGTCATGCGTCATATTAGGGTATGCATCATGTCTTGCTTTTGTTGTGGTGAATATATGTGTTGTTGTTTGTTTCCGGTTTGCTCCGTCTCGATAGAGTTCCGCAACCGTGTCCGAATGTGAGGACCCGTTCGACTACGATGGTTTGCCGACTCCACCGAGTTATTCTTCTTCCAAGCGGGATCTCAGGCAAGATGATCATTTCCCCAGATACCATTACTATCATTGCCATGATAGTTTTATCGCTTCTATCGATTATGTCTCGTTGCCTACCACATGTTAAATATCAGCCTCTCAACAATGCCATGATTACCTTCAACCTGTTCGACCTAGCAAACCACTGATTGGCTATGTTACCGCTTGCTTAACCCTGTGTTAGCGTTGCTAGTTGCTGGTGCATTGCTTTCATGCGAAAGCATGGGTTCCTTGTTATATCACCATATTAACGCTATTTAATTTAATGGACCTATATACTTGGTAAAAGGTGGAAGGCTCGGCCTTTCTAGCCTGGTGTTTTGTTCCACCTTTGCCCCCTTAGTTTCCTGCTATCGGTGTTATGTTCCATAAATGAGCGCTCCTAACACGATCGGGGTTGTTATGGGGACCCCCTTCATAATTCGTTTTAGATTAAAGCTGGTCTGGCAAGGCCCAACATTGGTACTACATTTGCCTAATCACCTAATAAAATTGCATAAGGACTTCCCGGGCCCCGAGGATAATTTAATCAACCCCCGGGCCAGTGCTCCTCGTGAGTGTTGGTCCAAAATAGAGCACTGTGCGGGGCCACCACGAGGAAACTCGAGGTTTGGCACTTGTACGCGTCGCTTATCCGTCGTGTCCTGAGAACAAGGTACGCGACTCCTATCGGGATCGTCGACACGTCGGGCGGCCTTGCTGGATTAGTTTTACCTTTGACGAGATATCTTGTGCATCGGGATTCCGGTGATGCTTTGGGTAATCTCAGAGTTGAGGTTTTCCACTAGGGAATCCAACGAGATCGCGAGCTTCGTGATTGAGGATTTCTATGCGGCTTGTGGTAATTTGTGATGGACTAGTTGGAGCACCCCTGCAGGGTTAAATCTTTTCGGAAAGCCGTGCCCGCTATTATGTGGCAACGTGGAAGCTTTGTTTAACACTGGTTCTAGATAACTTGAAGTTAATTTAACAAAAACTTACCAACTGTGTGCATAACCGTGACTGTCTCTTTCGTGAGTTCTTTCTCCGATCGAGGACACGGTGGGGTTATGTCTGACGTAGGTAGGTGTTCAGGATCATTCATTTGATCATCTGTAGTTCACGTCCGTTATGCGTAGATCTTCCCCCTCTTATTTCTTGTACTCGTAAGTTTAGCCACCAAATATATGCTTAGCCGCTGCTGCAACCTCACCACTTAACCATGCCTCACCCATTAAGCTTTGCTAGTCTTGATACCTTTGGAAATGAGATTGCTGAGTCCCCTGTGGCTCACAGATTACTACAACACCAGTTGCAGGTACAGGTACAGGTTACTCGACGCGAGCACGTTGATTGTTCATTTGGAGTGGCTTCTCCTTGTTCTTATTCATCGATCTAGGATAGGTTCCAAGCCGACAGCCTGGGATAGCAAGGATGGATGTCGTTCTTCTTTTCTCGTTTGTTTTCGTCTGTAGTCGGACCCTGCTCTTACTCTTGATGATTATGTAATGTACTGATGTGACTCTGATGTAGCTTGTGGCGAGTGTAAGCCAACTCTGTATATATAACTCTTCTTTTCAGTACATGTACTTGTAACGATATCCATTCTTGCGACATGACGAGATGCGCTTCTATCCCTGACGAGGCCTTCGTGCCAAATTGAGGATAGGGTCGCATCTTGGGCGTGACACCGCTCCATCCTGATCTTTGTGAATCTTTCAGGAAGCTCAACCTTTAGTTAGTACCTCAGGGATTTCTTGCTAATCTCTAGATTTATCCTACCTTGGAAGACCAAGTCCGGCAAGCTCAACTTCTTGATGCTATGGTGAAGAAAGTTAAGATTGGCTTGGCAAAGAGCATTCCCAAATATAAGTGCTTTCGTGTTGATGACAGAGATACCTTGCTCTTCGAGGATCGCCTTGTCATTTCGAAAGGGGATCTCAGGAAGGTTATGATGGAACAAGCCCATAATTCCCTTCTCTCGATACATCGAGGAAGTTCCAAAATATATCAGGATCTGAAGTAGACTTTCTAATGGACTCACATGAAGTGTGAAATTGCTCAGTTCGTGAATGAATGTGATGTTTGTCGCCGAGTGAAAGCAGAGCATCAACGTCCAGCAGGTATTTTGCATCCCTTGCCCATTCCCGAGTGGAAATTCGATCATGTTGAGATGGATTTCTTCCCTGGGTTTCCAAAGTCCAAGAAAGGCAACGATGCCATCTTCGTCGTCATCGACAAGTTGAGCAAAGTCGCTCATTACCTTCCAGTGAAGGAGTCTATCACGGCAGCTCAGCTTGCAGAGTTGTATACGTCAAGGATAGTCTCATTGCATGGTGTTCCAATGCTGATATCTTCAGATCGCGGAAGCATCTTTACTTCCAAGTTCTAGGATTCATTTCAGTTTGCGATGGGTACTAAGATTACTTTCAGTACAGCTTTCCATCTTCAGACTAGTGGGCAAGTTGAGAGAGTCAATCAGGTCCTTGAGGATATGCTAAGAGCATATGTGATTTCGTTTGGCATGAAGTGGGAAAATTGCCTACCTTTTGGTGAGTTTTCATACAACAACAGCTACCAGGCAAGCTCAGGCAAGGCTCAATTCGAGATTCTTTATGGTAGGAAGTGCCGTATCTCGCTCAATTGGTCAGAGAATGGTGAGGGTCAGATTCTTGGGAATGACATGATTGCTGAAGGAGAATAAATGTGTCGTGTCATTCGGGATAATCTCAAAGCAGCGCAGTCCCGTCAGAAGAGCTACTACGATCGCAAGCATCGTGACATGACTTTTCAGCTCGATGATTTCGTGTATATCAAAGTGTCTCTCATGAAGGGCACTCAGCGCTTCAGCATCAAAGGAAAGCTTGCTCCTCGTTTTGTTGGGCCTGTCAGAATTGTTGGCAAGAGAGGCGATCTTGCATATCAGTTAGAGCTCCCTTCCAACTTCTCAATTGTGCATGACATGTTTCATGTCTCTCAGCTCCGGAGATGTTTCAAGACTCCCGGGCGCACAGTTGATCTCCAGGATATCGACCTCCAGCCCGACCTATCCTACCATGAGCATCCAGTTGCTGTTCTTGAAGTGACTGAGCGCAAGACCAACAATAAGTCAATCAAGTTTCTCAAAGTGCAGTGGTCACATCATTCCAACAAAGAGGCCACTTGGGAGCGCGAGGATCACCTCCATTCTGAATTTCCATAGTTCTTCAAGTCCTAGATCTCGGGTCGAGATCCTCTTGTCGTGTGGGAGAGTTGTAACACCCCAGATGCTTTCTTTCCTCTTTTGTAAGCCTTTCCAATTGTGGCAACCTTCTGGAACCTATGTTATGGAGGTGGTTATCATTTCATGTGGTTGTCATTTCATGTGCATCTCATGCATCATATCATTTTTGTGTTAGTCTTCATCTTGTCTACCTTGGTGTTGTAAATTCATGTGGCTTGTGATGCTTTTCTGGAGTGTGGTGTGGGTGCAACTGTGACCTCAGAACCTTAGTTGCACCATAGCCCAAATAACCCTCCCCCTCTCCTTTATTTTGAGGCATAATTAAGTTGTTGTCTTCGGGTATTAAAAAAGTTCATCTTCTTTGGAAATACTTCTAAATATTTGTGGGTGGCAATCCTCACTTATTTGAAGTTATTTTTCCTTTTGTTTTAGTTAAGAACAACGTCTTTCATTTTAAAAGGCATTTAATTTTTTCTCTTATAAAATGCCCAATTTATTTTTATAAATTCGCACATGTTTTTAGGAGCATAAAAGTATTTATATTTTTGTTTAATTCTTTTTCCTTTTGCCTTTGGTATTAAATTCAAAAACCAGCTTTATGTATTTTTTCGTGATACCTTTCTTTTTCACGGAGAGAGAGGCGGATCACTCTGTTTGAGGCGGCCCAGCTCGTAGCACGTGCGTCTCCCTCCTCGCGATGTCAGCATCATACGATGCCATGGCAGCCGCCGATGGAACTATTCAATCGATCAACGGCTCCACGCGCGTGGCTCGAGGCTATTTAGCCCCCAACTCTCCTCTGGTGTCCTAGCGCCCACTCTTCCCCCTCCTTCTACCCTCGCGCCATCAAGGCGATCCCGAGCTGCTCAATCGCCATGGCCGGCAGCTGGTGAGTTCGTGGCCGATGGATTGTCGTCTCCCCTCCTTCCCCGACAGGTCCAGGTGCATGCGGTGCAAGGTGGCGTTCCATTCCCATTGAGAGGACGCGCGAAGACTCCTTCCACGACGTCCACGATGACTGGCGATCTCCTCCTCTCTAGTGACCTCCTCTGCGCCCGTTTGCGTCGCTACCTCCTCTCCGGCAACGACCACCTCTCCTCTGCAGGGGGTGAACATGCCTCCCTCCTTTCCTTGTGTTTCTGCTTAGCGTGACCCGCGTCAAATCGCGCCCCATTGTCGTGGTTCCTTGGAAGTAGTAGTAGAAGCTTGCTGCGGCAGCGCATGTAATGATAGTAGCAGTATTTAGCAGGAGCGGCAGTGGCAACAGTATTCGTAGCATTAGGAGCAGCCGCAATTCCCCACCCCGCTGCGGTCCTGTGTTGTGAGTGTGTGTGTGTGTTCCTGTGCACCTTGAGCTCGACGCCGGTGCTTCTTTGTTAAAGAGAGAAGGTGCCGTTTTTGCCTTTTGTCTAGGTGATATCCCTGCTTAGGACAGAACACCTCATCTAGCCCGACTGGATCGAGTGCTTGTGTTAACTGGAGTGGTCGTGGGTTCGAAACCCCTGGCGCCCCCTTTTTTATTGTTTCAATTTTTCCTGTGTGTAGTGTCAACAGGGGATAACTTACCTGCTCTATTTCTCCTTCCAGTGCAGCAACGAGGTGCTAGCCCAGTGGTGGGAGTAGTATTGCAACTTAGGATTTCATGCCACGTTTGGAGGTTTGTATTAGGTGGAGCTTTGATCTTTTTATGTTGATACCTTGGTAGATGGTAGTGGGTGAACCCCTCTACGACATGGGACATATATCTGGTTCATAGGATTTTTTGTCAAAGTGGACACTTTGCTGAAAATGACAGTTTTGAGAAAAACTGTGAATTTCACTAAGACTGGGAATCTGGAGTTATTTTCTTCCCCTGTTGTGTTGTTCATATTTGCTCCTCTGTTGGGAATTAGCCCAAGCAACAAACTAATGTTTGTTTGTTGTTATGTTTGTCTAGCTCCCTGTTGAATGTCATGCCCAGACACCTCATGTAGATATCATTTTGGAGGCCGCCAAAATGCTTCAGAGCATAAGCAGCTGTGAAAATCTGTAATTTTCACTAAGTCCCAATTTGTGATATTTTGGCCAAGTTAGAGGTTGTATATCTGCTGATGTGCGATTCCTTTGCCTTAGCTTCTTGTTAGAGGTTGTAATGCAGTTGGATGGCTTCAGTTTCATGTCTTGTTTGAATTATGTAGAGGGATGTAACTACTGTAGATCTTGTGGCCAAAGTGTTATGTTGCTGTTAAAAACAGATTGGTGTCAAACTGAGTTTTGAGCTGGTGTGAGCTATGGGTGATGGTTTTGTGTGTTCTCAAACACCATTCCACTTGTATTTTGGTGCTTGTTCATTTGGCAACCTGGTTACACCAGTGAGTGCCCATATAATTGTGTTTGTAGCTGTTTTGAATCCGTAGGCCTTCGTAACTTGAAAATACCTCCATATAATTGTGTTTGTAGCTGTTTTCGGTTGATCCGAGACTCCGTTCACGACGTTCTTCGTATGGTTTTGCATCATTTTCTCGTGATGCATATGATTATGCTATGTTCATGCATGTCAAGATAAATTAACATGAGGTTCTGTACAAAATATAAATAACTCAACTAATGCATGAGAAAGTGACTACAATAGTGATGCATGCCTTCTTCTTCACACATGCATCATATTGGTTGTTGTATTATGTTGTTCCGGTGTTTATGTGCTGTTATCTTATATTTTTGTAGCATCGGGAACGGAGAGCGAGTACATGGATTCTGGAGAGCGAGTGCAGGAAGAACAAGAGCAGTTCCAGTCTGAAGAAGTCACACTCAAGATGACCGTGACCTCGACACCGTTTCTAGCGTTGTTATGCTTAGAATCACGTTACCTTCGTTACATGTCCGCTGCCTACCACAATATATATATATATATATATATATATATATATATATATATATATATATATATATATATATATATATGCATCCGTCTTTGCGATGAAACCTCAAACACTTCCCTTTCCTAGCAAATACTATTTGGCTAAGTAGGCTTGCTCAACCACTAATGGATAGCTTTGCTAGTTGCAGGTGCCAGCTGGTCCATGTGATAACATGGGCATATTGATATCATTATGTTTAACTACTATTTTATTAAGGGACCTATATACTTGGTAAATAACAGAAGGCCTAGCCTTTTGCCGGGTGATTTGTTCCGTTGTTGCCGCCTTAGTTTCGACTACCGGTGTTTTATTCCATAATTGAGCGCTCCTAACACGTTCGGGGTTGTTATGGGGACCCCCTTGATAAATCGTATAGTGTTAACTCTTGTCTAGCAGGACCCAACTTTGGTTTTAATCTTCTAATAACTTAATAATTAAATGCATAGGGAATAGCTACCCCGAAGAATCTAACCAACACCCGGGCCAGTGCTCCACATGAGTGTTGGTCCAAACTAGAATTGTGTGCGGGGCCAACCCGGGGCAACTCGGGGTATTTCTATTAGGCCACTGTACGCTGCGCTCATCCGACCATGTCCTGAGAATGAGATACGCGGCTCCTATCGGGTTCGTCGACACGTCGGGATGTCTTGCCATATTTCTCTTACCTTAGCGATATATCTTGCGCATTGGGATTCCGGTGAAACTTTGGGTCTCCTCAAAGTCGAGGTTTTCCCCTAAGGAATCCGACGAGATCATGAGTTTCGTGATAGAGGATTACTATGCGGCCTGTGGTAATTTGTGATGGACTAGTTGGAGAACCTTTGCAGTGTTTAATCTTTTGGAAAGCCGTGCCCGCGGTTATGTGGCAAATATGGATATTTTGTTAACATTCGATTCTAGACAACTTAAAGTAATTCTAATAAAACTGCCAACTGAGTGCGTAACCGTGAGTGTCTCTTTGAAAGCTCCTTCTCTGATCGAGAACACAGTGGGGTTATGTTTGACGTAAGTAGGTGTTCGGGATCACTTAGTGATCAATCTAGTCTTCGACCGACTTGCGTAGACCACCATATGTTTACTCTTATCATCGTATAGTAGCCACATATATGCTTAGGTTGGTTCAAACCCATATACTTACCCTTCCTCACCCAATAACTCGGCTAGGTTCTATAACAAGGTCATTCCATTGCTAAGTCCTCGTGGCTCACGGTTTACTACAAAAAGTGGGAGTTCGATGAGGACAGCGGTAGGCTGTACGTGACTTATCCGAAGGACTAGAGGCCGTAGTCGTGATCGTGGGGCTAGGATGCGGGATACCATAGCTTTATGTGTTTTCATCTTGTCCTTAGCTGGACTATACCATGTTCTAAATAAGTGTGCATGTATGACTATATGACTATGTTCTTATTAGATGGCAAGTGTATGCCCTACTGGTCACTCTTTCAGTTATGTAATGTTCTGATTATCTCGCTTGCGAAACGTGTAGATGCGCCCCTTTCACTTTTGTGGTCTCGCCCTCAAATATGGAAAGGGTCGCATCTTAGTTGTTACACAAGGCATGACCCGAACGATGTCCCACCCGCCTTGGAACAATTGCTTGACACCCAGAACCATATGATGCGGCTAGTGATGCAGAATATGAACCAGAACAACAATGACCTGCCTCCACCTCCACCTCCACCATCTTCACGAGTAGCCCGTAGCCCGTAGCCGATGGCCTTACCCATTTTTTAGGCTGAATCCTACAATCTTCACGAGTAGCCCGTAGCCGATGGCCATAGATGGCTGACCTTGCAACATGGGTAGGAAGCCTGCCACAGCAGGATGCACTGATCAAGAGAAGGTGATGTTTGCCTGTCACCAAGTGAATGGACCAACCACTTCGTGGTGGGAGAACTATAGAGTCATGTACCCCATGGAGCATGTGATTTGGGCTCACCTCCTGCACGCATTCCACACTACTCTTGTTTCACAAGGATCTATGGCTCTCAAGAAGAGGGAGCTTCATAACTTGCGCCAGGGAGGTCCCTCAGCATGAGAGTATGTTGAGGACTTCAATAGATTGTCTCGTTATGCACGAGGTGACGTGACCATCGATGCAGCCAAGCAGGAGAAATTCTTGTGGGGACTGAATGATGAGGTGGGAGTGCAGTTGATGGTAGCGACCTTTGAGAGCTATCAAGAGTTGGTGGACAAGGTTATCACTCTGGAAGGCTAGCATCAACATATGGAGAACCGCAAGAGGAAATATGGTCAAGGCAAGTTTCAGTCTGTAGCTCAGCACAAGCCTTACCCCATACATTTCTCGAGATATTATGACCGATGACCCAATAAGTTTGGATGGCACAACCATCATAGCCATAGTAGTCATTCTCAGCATGGAGGCACTGGACACAACCATAATGACCATAAAAATGGCAATGGGAATTGAGGAAATGCAGTCAGCATCATCCCAACCCTGCAACCCCAACAAGGAAGGATCTGAGTCACGTCACCTGCTTTAAGTGCAAGAATACGATGCACTATTCCAATGATTGTCCAGAGCTACAAATTGGGAATGGAAGTGGAAGTTCTGGAGGCAAAAAGACCAATACTTTCACTAGGGGGCATATGAACCACACATAGTCTATGAGCAATGAGGAGGAAGTCTATGAGCAACCTCACATAGTGATTGCTAAGTTCTTGGTTAATTCGTTTCCAACACTCATTCTATTTGACATTGGTGCATCACATTCAATCATATCAAGGGGAGTTGTGGATAAATATAACTTACCGACCGTAGCTCTTATGTCACCGATCCTAGTGAGTTCCCTGGGAGTATAGTTTATTACTAGTCGGGGATGTTTTCAATTACCTTTGAACATAGGGGGACATGTTTTTCCCACATATGATCGTACTAGAGTCACAAGGATTGGATGTAGGCCTAGGTATGGATTGCATAACCAAGTATCAACGAAACATTGATTCTCCTAGTAGATCAATTTTTGTCACCACGCTAGAGGAGAAGAGGATTAAGTATGTGTCTAGTCTTAAGCCAAAGAGGACTCAAGTGAACACTCTTATGGGAGTTGTCCAGGAGGAAGTAGCAGTGGTAAAGGATTATCCCGATGGATTTCAATAGGAGTTATCCCGGTATGCCGCCAACTTGGGAGATTGAGTTTCTGATTGAGTTGTTGCCACGCACCGGATCTATCTGCAAGAGGCCATACATGAAGCCTGCTAATGATGTGGAAGAAGTCAAGGAGCAGATTGAAGAGTTGCTATTGAAAGGGTATATTCGCCTGAGTTCATCACCTTGGGGAGCGCTAGTACTCTTAGTGGAGAAGAAGGCTGGAACCTTGAGGATGTGCATGGATTACCGTTCTTTGAACAAGGTGACCATCAAAAACAAGCATCCGTTATCGATGATCAATGATTTGTTTGACCAGCTACAGGGAGCTAGTATTTTCTCCAAGATCGGACTTCGATCAGGTTATCACTGGTTGAAGATCTGTGAGAAGGATATAGCCAACACAACTTTTACCATGAGGTATGGGCTTTATGATTACACATTCATGTCTTTTGGTTTGACTAATGCATCTGCCTATTTTATGAGCATGATGAACAAGGTATTCATGGATTTCTTGGATAAGTTTTCTATGGTATTCATTGATGATATATTGTATTACTCAAAGAATTAACAAGAGCACAAAGAACATTTGCGCTTGGTTTTGGAGAAGCTGAGAGAGCATCACTTGTATGCCAAGTTCAGAAAGTGCGAGCTTTGGTTGAAGGAATAGCCGTGGATTCTTCCAAGGTAGAAGCAGTCCTAGCATGGGAGTCATTGATGTTAGTTAGTAAGATTCATAGTTTCCTTGGACTTGCCTAATATTAATGGAGGTTCATCAAGAATTTCTCCAAGATTGCAAAGCCCAAGACAGAATTATTGAAGAAGGACAGAGAGAGTACAATTGGACTGACGAATGTGAAGGCAGTTTTCAGGAGTTGAAGAAACATTTGGTTACAACCCCAGTGCTAATTTAGTCGAATATACGCAAGGATTTTCATGTGTATTGTGATGCTGCATGCCAAGGACTTGGAGGTGTGATTATGCAAGAAGGAAAGGTGGTAGCTTATACATCACGTAAGCTACGACCTCATGAGTTGAACTAGGCCACACATGATTTGGAGTTGGCTGCAGTGGTCCATGCATTCAAGACTCAGAGACATTTTCTTATCGGAAATCAACATGATGTTTACACACATGACAAGAGTTTGAAGTATATCTTCAAGCACAAACAGTTGAACCTCAGGCAAAGGAGATGGTTGGAGCTCATCAAGGATTTTTACAAGAGTTAAACCCCACGGCACCACCCGCTAGAGCCACTACCATGTCCATTGCCTAGCCCCTACCTAGGGCCACACCATCACCGCTGTAAACCGCCGCTCCCCTTATTAATCGCGTAGATTAGTTTTTTAATTTAGATCGAATCGGTAGATTAGATACAGATAGGTTTTTGTTATTATTTCCGAACCAGTACGGGATTAACCGTGGTTTATTTTAAAGCAACCAGATGGTTACTCTTTTTTTAATTTAGCCGTCGCTGCCGTTTCGCCTACGTTTCAGCCGTCCGCCGAAAAGCTACCGCAATGAACAATGCTTAGGCAGCCACGGGCTGTCACGTGGCCAAAAACATTTAGTTGACGTTTTTTCAAAGTTTGTTAAAGCTTTCAAACAACCATAACTTTTTAACAATAGATCCAAACGAGATGAAACCAGCGCCAAATTTTTGTCTCGAATAGCTCTATCCTATCATTGCAAATTTTTACAAGTTCAAATTTAAATTTTATTCAGATTGGAATTCGAACACTTTTAGGCCATATCTTCTACACTACATGTCCGTTTGAATTAATTCTTTTTTCACTTCGTCACTCTAGCTAATTTAGTTTCTATCCATGATAATTATATGCCTTGAATCAGTGCCACATTATTTATAGTAATTTAGTTTCTATCCATGATAAATTTTGCTAGTATGCCTTCTAGGAACACTAGTGCACATCATGATTTTGAACCATAATTTCACCACTTGGTTTTATACTTAGAAATTGCAAGCTTTTTAAGTGTGTTCGATTTTATTTGGCGTTTTTCTGTCACACCCTATTTTTCTACCATATTCTTTGTAATGCAAAAACCTGAGCTTGTAAAACTTTTTCAAAACTAATGATGTGAGTGCCATGATTGTCATTGTATGCTTGTGTGTGTGGTCATGTGATGATAAAAACCCCATTACACAATATTGAATTATTTCTAAAAACCTTTACTTAATTCTCATCAAGCTAAAACCCTACTTTGAGTTGCACTACTTGTCCCTGATGGCAAGGTTGGTTTCTACTCAAAGTTCGTGATATGATTTTAAGTTGTCTTTATATTCCAAAACCACAAAAATAATTATTTTTATAATTGTTTTCCTAATTTAATTGCATGTCCATTTCTGAGGCCAGAATTGGTATTCCCACATGGAAAAATAACTTTCTGCCTTAGAAAATCTGATTAAATTTAGAGATGATCAGAAGGACATATATTTTCCATACATAAAATTTTAACCCTATTTTATATTATAATTAATTGAGTAAAACCCTGGAAACCATTTCTGTCTGTTTTGACCTTTTGAAATATTTCCGAAGGAAATATTCTCAATAAAATCCCAGCAAATTCCAGTGGTATCCCTAAGCCATATTTGGTGTCCACATAAAGTTTCACCTTGATCCAAGGTTATTAAGGACCCAAAATAACCCTAAAACCCCTTCTGTCCAGATTGAAGTTAGAGAAACTCTACATAGCAAAGTTTGTCCAATGATGCTAACATTTTGCAGGAGTGCCTAACACCTCAAATGAGGGTTCCACACCAAAAATGGGATTTGTGGGACTTAGTTCGCCCACACTCTCTTTGGAAGGGACATATCTGGTCATATGGAGGCATTTTCAAGTTTACAAAGCTAAAGTTGGCTAATGGAGCTCAAACTTGGTGGGGTGCAACCCCCTCAAACCACTGTCGAGCACCTTCTTACAGATGGGAAAAATCCCTCTTAGTCACATCTAAACCCAACCCCTTTGCTCCAAACTCATAGATTAGGTGGCCAGTATCTATATCTAACCCCAATCAACTGGCCCCTCACTGGTTCAAAGTGGAAAGGCCAAAAACCCCAATTTAGGCTTTAGTTCAAGGCTGACAGCACCAGTATTTCTTGTCTCCCTTGACCAGCCAAAGCTCCCACGAGACCCAAACGGCTAGCCACACTCTCAGCCAGTGCCAGGACATGCTAGATACGTCCAAAGTGCCTCAGAGAGCACTACCATGCCGTGGCATGCCAAAACTGCGCTCTGGGTGCGCTACAAGAAGCCACCGAGGTGGGGCGATGCTCTCGGCCAGTTCCAGCCTCCCCCGAGGTGTCCATCCTCTTCCCTGACAACCCCTCTGCGTCGACCAACCATCAGGGCCCCTCCTCTCCCACGCTAGAGCTCATGCGACGCATGCCCGCATGCACCAGAACCGGCCAAGGTTGCATGGCCATGGATGCTCGACTCCTCCCTCTCTCCCTCTGTAGCAGCTAGTTCTGGCAGTCCAAAACCATGTCCTGAGACCGTGGTTTCGACCCCAGCCCCTTTATGCACCCCCATGCATGCCATGGTGAGTCATCGGCGCTCCCGAATCGGCTCAGCATCACGGTCCTATTTATAGCCCTCCCCCTCTCTCATGCACCCCTCAGATAGCTTCACCACGACCACTAGCACCTCCCTAGCCACCCCAGCAAGCTAGCAGAGCCCCGGTGCTTGAGATCGACCGACACCCCTCCGCCTCGGACCTCCGATCGATCTCTGGCTACACGACGGCTCGTGCGCCCCTCGACCCTCCAAACTGATCCCCTCAACCCAAGGAAGCTTTCCCCCAACTCGCACAGGCATTTCCGTGCCCCTAGCTACCTCCTTGACCACCTCCCGAAACTCCTCCATCTCGTCCTTGTCGTCACCAGCGAACCCTTGCCTCTCCGATGTTGTTCCGACCACCAGCAGGTAGGCGACGTCATGCTGAACCCATTCGTGTCCTCATTGGGGCTTGAGAACGTCGGCAGCCTCGCTGGCGTGCTCCTCCTCCTCTCTGGCCAGAGGTAGGAGACGACCCCGACAAGTGTGCCCCACCTTTCGGTGGCCCAGCATCCTCCCCCGCACTGCCCGCACGCGCTGACCGCAGGGCCCCGCACGTCAGGTTCAAACCTGACGGCGCGCACGCCTGGGTAGGCTGTCGGCTGGCCATGGGCCAACCCAGTTCCAGGGCGAGCCAGGCCAGGGACTGAGCCCATTTTTCTTTATTTTTAAAATCTGATTTCAAAGATTTTATATAAAAATATATAACCTGTGTAAAAATATAGTTTTTCCACTGTTATTCATCTAGAAATATGTAGTATTTAATAAGGTGATTGGATGAATTTTGCAAACAACTATTCTGTTTGCAATATTAAAAAGGACTAAATTGGAATAGTTTTGCTTCTGTTTGGTTAATTTTAAAAATGTTCCTTCAGGAAAATTTGAGGCAAATATTTTTCAAAAAGATAACTTAGATTTAGTAACAAAGAACATTTTTGAAATAACTTTGTGATCTATTTTTGAGTGAGCTATTACTTATTTATTCTTTTATCGACGATAGAAAATCCGTGTGACGAGGGAATCGGAGCAGAAGATCTCGAAGACCCCGATACCTAGTTGACCAAGGCAAGCAACCCCTTAACCATGACTGAGCATATGTTATATTGCATGTTAAGATAGCAAGTAATTCCGTTGCATATGATCATAAGTGTCGATAAATCATTTGATATGATGTTACCGATGGCTCCTCCGGAGCACATGTATTGAGCTTGATCCTACCCTTTTGAGGATCACGCTATTATCATGTTGACAAGTAATGCTAGAGTAAGTAGCATGAGCATTTTGCTGGTATAATTCAAGAGTATATGAAAACCCCGTCGGGTGCCACTAATGCCCGAGGGTGATGATGAGTTAGGTGGCCACTTTTGGTGAAGTGGTGCACCGGGTATTTTGAGTGAGTACGTTTTCGGAAATGGGAATAGATTTATGATGTGTCGACCGTCCCAACCTTACCAGCACGACCAAGTTACCCCTTATGTGACGGGGCTATGTTAATTATTCTGGTCGGTGCTAGCAAAGAGCCACATTACTAGTGGCGGGAGTGATGTGTGGTCACTCTCGTGATGGGGTTGTGCCGGGTAGGACAACTATGCCATTTTTATGAGTTCCAGGCACACCGTTGGTCCCCGCATGGTTGATACTGTCCAGAGTCGATGCTCGTAAGACGTACAACATGTGGGCTGGGTACCAATCGAGTGGACCTCTTTGTCTAGTATCGTCAGGGGAAAGGCATTGATCGGGTACTTACCTCGGGTATGTTATATACAGCGAGTCATGGATGACACGGAAGTTTCCGGATCTCGTGGGTCCAGCATACTACCTCTACAGACTGTAAACTATTCGAATAGACGTGTCCACGGTCAAGGGCAGTTGGGTGGTTCTGCTTAAACTACGTCCAGTTGTTTCCGCTTAAACCAAGTGTGTGTGAGTGGTGAAAAAAAGGTGTTGTTACGGAAGTAATGATGTGACCAAGTTTGGTGACTTGGCATATAGGGTGAGCTCGGATGGCTTAGCCCTCGACAGATATATTGATATCTGTAACCTGTTCTTTAAAAGTAATTCTTTAACTTGATGCATATTCATGATCAATCCACCATAATGAGTTCCACCAAAGATGCATATTATTTTTATCCTTCACTTTCATTGTTCATGTCATGGGCTGTTTGCGAGTACATTCAAAGTACTCATTGGCTTGCCACTGGTTATGTTATTGACCAGACATGGAAGGACCGGAGTTTGGAGATGAGTACGTCTTTGGAGACGCCCCTGTGAACTAGGACGCCTCCGAGTTAGAATGCCTGTCGGTGTAGGCTTGATGGCATGGGCACCCGCTTAGGCCTATGTTTTCCGCTATTAGTCTTATCAGTATGATTTGGCCTTAGTCCCAACCTTGTGAACTTGACCATTCGGTCATGTGATGTAATAATTCGGTACTCGGATGTAAGAGTCTCTTTATTTTAGTATCTGTGTGTTCGGTGAGCATTGATCTCTGGGATCACTGAGCACGATCATTCGGCGATCTCGACTTGTAAGTCAGGGTCCCCACATTTTGAATGTTTTTGTCGCATGTTACTTTGGATTGTATGAAAGTATGTTCATGTGTATTTTACTTTTGTGGTATATTGTCCAAAGTGCGATGCCGAGTACTGCCACTCTCTAGAACATAACTCCCTGCACCAAGGCAAGTTTATATCTTGATCATACTTGTATTTACCTATGGTTTTGATATGCAATTTGTCCTTTGTGGTAGTATTACATGCTAGGGATTTATGTCGGATGGCTATGGTTTGCACCTAGTAGTTCACTTGAGGTAAGTCTGAACCGTACAAACTTTTTTGCCACCGTGTTAGATTATAATGCTTCTCCAAAGTAGATGTGGATTGGGGAGTTTTTAAACATTGAGATATGAGTGAAAAAGTAGTAATCAGGACCGATCATTCTAATGAACTACCTGGGCGGAAATTGGCTTGAATGGTGGTGAAGTATAGTGGGAGCATTCATGGGGATTCCACGGTAGTGCATACTAGTGGTCCGTCCACATAGGCTCAAAGGGATGAAACGTGTTTTCATGGCCAGAATCCTACGTGTACAACTGTAAGCCAATATGGCCTCTGTCTTGGTTGAGTAGATAGTATGACATCTTCCGGGATAGGCTAGCAGATGTAGAAGATGTAGGTATAACGACCTATTCGTGAATTAGGGGGAATGTTTACGAAAAACTATGTCTCGATCTTCCGATCAAGGAGGTGGTCGAGTCTTGTGAGGAAAAGTGCACAACCTCTACGGAGTGTCAATCTAATCGATTAGTCATGTTCCCGATTTCAGACAATTTGAGATTTTAGTAGTGGAAATGCCGAGAGATCTCATCACTCTTAATATAACTAAGTGGGTATCGATACAACTTTGGGAATGGATTGATTTGGGGTTTCCATCTCATTCTTATGCTATTTGTAGAAGTAGAATAATTATTTTTGTTAAGGAAAAACCATCTTTACGCAAAAATAAATTTAAAGCTTTCCACTAGTCAAATTGCATGTACAAGTAGGCTTATTACACTCTTATGATGTGATTTGCCATTACATTCCATGTAGTGACCTACACGGCTACAACCTATCATGTTGCAGATTTACCTCATGAGGATTAAAGTAAGATAGGTCGATGTTCTACACTCAGCTTTTTCTCGTGGGGTTGATGGACACGTTACACTTCTTTGCTTCCATAGTATTTTGTTTTATTCGGCCTTAGGCCACACTATTGCAACGAATACTTTATTCCTGGACTATTGATGTAACAATGATGTGTGTTATTTCTGTTATCTCATCGAGTATTGTGTTTGGTTGCAAGTCGATCCAGGGACTTTCATGATAAGCATAGAGGCCCCAATCCTTGCCGAGTCGGGTCGCTAAAATAAATATGTTGACGAGGACGATGATGATGGAGGAAAAGAGGGATATGATGGCCAAGAATTCCAGAAGGCGATATATGCCATCTGTGTTGCTGGAAGCCCATCTTTGCACTCCTCCTACCGGCAGCTCAAGTAGCTGGCCCACAAAGTAAACACGTCATTGCGAGTGGCAGAGGCATGGAAACTGCTCAAGTGGTCCAACACTCCCATCATCTTTGACAAGGAGGATCACCCTGACCGCATCACTGCCATCGGGTGTGTGCTATTGTTGGTGTCACCAACAATCCATAACCTCAAGGTCACAGAAATATTAGTTAACAGTGGGGCCATCTTTAACTTGATCTCGCCTAACATGGTCAAACGACTGCAGGTCCCCGAGACGGATCTCATGCCGTCAGGGTCATTCCAAGGAGTCAACCCACGAAGATCTCAGCCCAAGGGAAAATTAATCTACCGATGATGTTCAGTAACAATATCAACTTTAAAACAGAGTGGGTTGTCTTCGATGTTGCTGCCACACTAGCGAAGTTCATGGCAGCGTCTGACCACACCTACAATACACTAAAGATGCCAGGACTGATGAGAATCATCACTGTTCATGCTGACAACAAAAACGCAGTCCTTTGCATCCACAAGCTCTACTACGAGGCAGTGGCAGCATTTGCTGACAAGGCACCTATTCCTGCCGACAAATCTCCTCGGGGGACAAGAACAATAACTCCGAAAAATTTGGTCGGAATTACCAGAAGCTTGTCACAGAGCGCAGCATGCCTGTCGATGACTTACCGCGAACCTCTACCACCAGGAGCTAGAAAAGCAAGGTGACCATCCCGAAGACGAAGCAAGTGGCTACAAGGGAGCACGACATTTTAACCATAAGTGCGACCCTCGAGAGCAAATAGGAAACACACTTGTCTCCTTCCCGCGAGCGAGTTTCGATGTGTTTACCTTGCAGCTATCTGACGTCCTCGGTGTTCCCAAGGATGTGATTTAGAACCACCTTTCCATTTGTCCCCATGCATGCCCCGTCAAGCAGAATATCTAGAAGAAAGCCCTCACGAGGCAGAAGTTCATTGTCAAAGAAATCAAGAAACTAGAGGCATCATGTCTGCTCAAAGTGTGATCTGATACATCTCCAACGTGACGATAATTTATGAAGTATTCATGCCATATTTGCGTATCTTTATAATACTTTCATATGGTTTTGATACACTTTATATGATTTATTTAGAGTAACCGAGACTGATGCTAATTTCAGCAGAATTACCGTGTTGTTGTTTTTGTGCAAAAAATAGAAGTTCTTGGAATCACCTTAAAAAAAATTATGATTGTTTCTCAAGAAAAAAGAAATACCGGAGTGAATAACCACCGGAGGGCTGCCACTTATGGGCCCCAAGCCAATAGGGCGCTCCCACCCACCTAGGCGCGCCATGATAGCTTGTGGGGACCACATGGCTCTAGCTCGCGCGATTCCAACACTGAAAAATCCTATAGATCCCAAAACCCTCATATATTAGGAGAGAACTTCCGCTCCACCTCCGCAACTCTTTGTATCAAATAAAAACCCATTTGGAGCCTTTCCAGCACCCTGTCAGAGGGGGAAATCATCTCCGGTTGCCATCTTCATCATCCGGGCGGAGGCCTTGTTGAGGAGGGAGTAGTTCTCCCTCAGGGCTAAGGGTATTTACCAGTATCTATGTGTTTGATCTCTCACTCTCATGTTCTTTAGATGCCGAGATATTTATGTGTTGCCAACTTTGTTAATATAGTTGGATCATATGGTATTTGTCCCTAGCTATCTTGATGTGATGAATTGAATCTTTCCCTTTGATATTTTCTTATGTTGGATTGAATATTGGATTTCAGATCACTCGATGTATGTTTTGCATGCGGATACCCATAGAGACAATGGAGTTTTATATTGATTTATTTTATATACATTTTGGTACTCAACTTGCATATTCCTGAGGTGACATTGGGGTAATTTATGCATAGGGGTTGATACACGTTCTTGTCCTACTTTCTTCGATAGAAATCTTGGGGTACTCTTTGGAGTTCTTTGTGCTGGATTGAATATGATGAATCAAAAATTGTTTGATGCATGTTGAATAATTAACCCACGCATACTTGAGGTGACATTAGAGTATCTAGGTGACATTATGGTTGATTGATACGTATCATAGGTCTTATTCTAGTACAAACATTAGGGTTGTTTGTGACACCTATAGGAACAACCCAAAAGATTGATTAGAAAGAATAGCCCAAAAGAATGGTTAGAAAGAATAACTTTGGAGTGATTCTTTTTTGCATCTTGAGGGATAATCATATGATTCTACTATGTTAGCATTGTTCAGAGATTGCACTAGTGAAAGTATGAACCCTAGTCCTTGTTTCTAAGCACTAATATACTAGTTTGTTTGGTCTTTACTTCTTGTTACCTCTATTTTTTATTTAGTTAGATTATAAAAATATATTTCTACTATTCATACTACACTTGTAGCACCATCTCTTCGCCCAACTAGTGCACCTATACAATTTGCCATTGTATTGGGTGTGTTGGGGACACCAGAGATTTCTTGTATTTGATTCTCGGGTTGCTTGAGAGAGACCGTCTTCATCCGACACCTCCGACGTATTGATAAACCTTAGGTTATCCACTTGAGGGAAATTTGTTGTTGTCCTACGGAACTCTGAACTTGGAGGCCCAACAACGTCTACAAGAATAAAGTTGCAGAGTAGACATCATGATCTGCCCCACGCGGATAGCAAATCCATTGGTAGTATAGAAGGCAAGCGGGAAGTGGATGCTTTGCATTGACTTCACTGATATGAATAAAGCTTGTCCCAAAGGCACTTTCCCCTTGTCGTGCATCGATCAAATAATGGATCCGATTGACGATTGTGACATATTGTCGTTCCTTCACGCCTATTCATGCTACCATTTGATTTTCATGGCCAAGGAAGATGAAGAGAAAACTGCATTCATTACCCCATGTGGCACGTACTTCTTCAAGCGTATGCCTTTCGGATTGAAGAGTGCTGGTTCAACATTTGCAAGGGCGACCCGAATTGGTTTTGAGCCACAACTTCACAGGAATGTGGAGCCATCTATGGACGACATAGTAGGGAAAACCAAGGACAAGACCACACTGATTCAAGACTTAGAATAAACCTTCGCAAACTTGGGCAAGATCAACTTGAAGCTCAACCCTGAGAAGTGCGTGTTTGAAGTCTCATCCAGCAAGATCTTCGGGTTCTTTGAGTCATAGCATGGGATCAAATCCAACCCTGCCAAGATTGAGGAAATCAAGAAGTTGGAGGCACCAAAGCACGTAAAGTACGTACGCCATTTCGCGGGGTGCATCGCAACCCTCAGCATGTTCATTTCCAATTATGCGGAGCGCACCCTGCCATTTTTTCTAAATCTTGATTAACGCAGGTCCAATGAAATGGACTCAGAAGCGGAGGCAGTGCTGCAAGAATTGAAGAAATACATGTCCTCAACACCAACAATGGTCACGCCTAAACCACAAGAGCCATTGCTGCTAAATTTTGCAGCAACGAAACAATTGGTTAGTGCTGCACTGGTGGCAAAGAGGGAAGCTTGGGAGGAGGAGGCAGCAACCCATGAGCTCGTAGTGGGCAAGTCAGATTCAACTCCGGCAATTCTCCTGGCCATTTGCAGTCTGGGGGCTCAACATCGTTGGTCCTTTCCCCCATGCTACCGAGGTCTATTAATTCTTGTTCCTTGCAATCGACAATATTACAAAGTGGAGTCAAGTGGAGCCGGTGAGGAAGGTAACAGTGCAAGCAGCAGCCAAGTTTGTTAGAGGAATAGTTTGCTGTTTCAGAGTGCCCAATAGGATCATCAATGAAGACAACATGTAATTCATTGCAACAACTTCATGCAGTGTTGTCAAGATATTGGTTCCAAGATCTTCTTTACCTAAGTTGCCCACGCCAGGAGTAATGGCCAAGTAGAGAGGGCAAACGCTGAAGTGTTTCGGGTCCTCAAGACAAGAATTTTTTGACAAGTTGTGCAAGCATGGAATGTGCTAGATTGATGAGGTGTCGGCGATTCTTTGGTCGATCAAGAGGACACAAAATAAAGCCACCGAGGAGATGCCCTTCTCCCTAGTCTATGGTCTAGAAGCGGTGCTCCCCACAGAACTCACGTACGGCTCACCACGAGCACATGCCTTTGATGAGGACCAACAAGAGCAATTGTGGCAAGTTGATGCCACGTTCCTCGAGGAAGATCATCTTTAGGCTGTATTACGTGACGCTCGATACCAGCACGCCTTACACCGCTATCATAGCCTCAAGGTGCGTGTAAGGAGCTTTGAGGAAGGCAAGCTTGTCCTTCATTGGATCCACTCCACGAAGGGATCAAACAAGTTGACGCAGAAGGGAGAAGGCCCTTACCAGGTGATGCAAGTCACTAGGCCTCGTGCGGTCCGCATGGAGACCAAAGATGGCACCCGGTGCAGATTTCGTGGAATATTGAATGTCTTCCCAAGTTCTACCCGTGAGGCCCGGTTGCCGGGACCTCCCCGACAGCTCCCTTGTGTAAAAGTCAGTCGGCAAGGCATGTAATCCTTTGTACAAAGCCAGGCAAACACCCAGTGCATAGTCAATCAAGCTAAGTGTTCTTCAACCCTTTGTAAAAGTACATATTAATTTTGCATATATATGTGTGAAACGTTGTGATTGCCATAGCTTTCTTTAAACTTTTGCTGGAATAACAAGGTTCCTACCTCCTCGTTTTCTATTCTTATTTTTCTCAAAAGGCAGAAGGGTCTCCCGTGTGCAAGTCTTCCTGGGGAGGAGTTCTGGTACGGACACCTAAACACATTCAAGACGATCAGTTTGCAGCAAGAAGAATATCAAAGAAAAGATAAGTCACAGAAGCTTTTGAAAAATCCTTCGTTGAAATTTGTTCTCCCTTTTTATGATTTTTTACATTTGAGTGAGAAAACCTGCATGAGAAGGACCCTTGTATAAATGGTCCATGCTCTTAAGTTGTTCCGAGCCTACTCGACGACAAGAGTAGCTGTAGAAATGATGGCAAGGTGGCTTCACAGGTAGCGACATTGCCAGCGGGCTACTAAGGATCCGTTCCTAAAGCTCTCTCGATAGAGACATGTGGATCGGCAAGCATAGGGATCAATTTCATACAAGTGTAGGATCAAATATAACAGAAATAAGCCATTCGTTCCGACCAAGAAACTTAATAGACACTAAAAATCCTTAATAAAGAGCATCCAACCGCTTTTTTGTGAGCGTCCCTGCAAGTTTACATTGGGCGCGTCTCGATTACAGAAGTAGATCTGCCATTAAGATGTGGTGGTTTATCCGGAAACAAGGTCTCGCGGATAGAGCGCCACGTCTGCATCAACTATTTGCTCATGTAGGTGTTCGACAAAGAGAAGACCTAACTAAGACGCGACCCACCTTCAAAATTCTGCTAGGGCGCTATGTGATCCTCTAGTCGGAGTCGCTGCCCGCACTCTTGATGCTGGGAGTGTCGTCATCATCATCCTCACTCTTGCTGGAGGAACCAAAGTCGCTGCAGCTTAAGCTTTCCATGTAGCATGCCAGCCGGCTGCCAGAAGCCCCGAAGAAATTCACGAAAAGCGTGGCGACTCCGTCAAACTTGAATTGGAGAAGCTGCCCCGGTCCTAGGACTTGTGAGCGGGCGAACGACTTCCATCCCCATGTTAGGAACATGGCGCTGCCAGGGGAAAGTTCCAAGGCAACCCAGACGGGTCCATTGCAGCAGCTGTCCACTTGAAGCCACAATCCTAAGGGCCTACTACCCTCGATGACACTTGCAAAGTGGTCGGGAAGCCGCAACCAACTACGAAGATGGCGGTGCACCACAACCATGAACTCGTGCGCCACCTTCCTCATTAAGGTCTCCACCCGGGGTGGTGGGGCGGGTGCGTAACCATGTCCGTTTTGACCTAGGGCACCCATCCTTACGAGGCCCACGGTGGTGATCCTTCCGCGAAGGATAGAGCCACCCCTGCGGTGGGAAGCAGGATGCACGCATGTCTCCGGGGAGAAGCCCTTTGAAACAGTGGAGGATCCTCATGCTCGACCCCTACCCCTTGCCATCCCAAAGGCATTTATTTCTTTTTTGGAAGAAATGGCAGAGGGGGGAGATGATACAAGAAGGTGATGGTGGCAGGAATGCGGAAGGGTGAACGATCAATGCCTCCGCAGTCCCCTCCCCTTTTGTATAGGAGGAGGAGATGCGAGGACCAGCTCTTTACTACTCAAAATGAGTGCACACTAGAAGGTCCATTACCCCAGCGGCCGCCGAGCCTTGCTAACGTTGTGCCTTGAATGCAACACACGTCATGAAGGGTCCAGTAAAAAGGAAGACAAATTGCTGGAACGGACTATGCACCTTCGGGCCCCCCTACGAGAAGGGGAGAAGACGCATGGGCCGCCTTCTTAGTCCAATGTGGCATGGGTTTTCAGGCGCACCCTCAGATACCATTTTGGTCCACTTCTCCCATGGAAGAAATTTAATGAGAGTCGTGGGCGGGCGGTAAAAATAATCATCATAACCACAGGAAAATGTGGCCATGCATATATGTGCATTGTGTTGGGCCTAGCCTAACAGTGTCACGGACTTGAGTGTGGCCCAGTCTCGGGGCCTTCTATCCGTGTACTAAAGAATGGGGCCTTTAGTACCCTGACTTGTGCATAGACAGCTGCGACCTCCAGCCGGCAAGGCATTGTTGGGCGAATACCAACCTCCAAACATCGCCAAGCAAAGGTCAAAGCAATCAGCGAGCCTCCTTGCTTGTGGAGTAGGCTCAACAACAGGCGTGCCCAGCAAGATCCCCACTCCCAAGACGTTACTCCATATCATCAAGTTGATTGTCTACATCAGCTAGGTGTCGAGCGAACAGGCGGTTAGGTAGAGCTTGTCAGGATGCATGGCATCTAGATAGATTTACCGCATCTTTAATGGCACCTGTCCCACAACGTGGCAAAAGAATAAAAGGTGGCTGGGCGAGTGGCACAGAAGGACACATGATCCTTGCCGGGAGAGAGTGCTAGCATGACACCTCATGGTGCATTTAATGCGCCTATCCAAATCCGTTAGGATTAGGTATTTCCAACTGTAGCTCTTGTCAGTAATTTTGGCAGCTATAGTATTTACTTTTTACCCCGTGTAGCGACCATTTTCACCACTATGGTAACCCCTTGAGAATAAAAGCGGCCCCATGGCTGCATATAGAAAGGTCGAAACCGTGACCATATGCATGTGTAGTAGCACTCTCGAGCACCTTGCTGGGTTGTTGCGCTCCATGTAAGTTGGGCATACTCAGATAATCCACAACACACTAGATGTAGGGTTTTACGCTTCTGAGTGGCCCGAAACTATCTAAACCTCGACTGTTCATTAGTTGGTGATGCTCTTTGTGTTGCAGATATGCCCTAGAGGTAGTCATGTACGATTATATTTCCTATGTGTTTATGAATAAAGATAATCCTTAGACATTATCAATGATGTGTATTAACAAGTACGTGACTTGTTTGTGAGACTATATATTGTATGATGATTGTCCTAAATGGTCCCTAGTCGAAAGTGTTGTGTGGACACGCAACCAACTAGACAAGCATATGATACGGTGGATGGTCCGGTCTCATTGGCCATGTAGCACTGGATGCGAGCCGGATAATATGAACTCACGAAGATCTGGTCAGATTCGTCGTAGTAGGATCCGAGTCGAGATAAGGTCTGAGTTGGTCAGACCCAATTATGAGAAGCAATGGTAGGTCATATGTGAGTCTCTAGTACAGCATATGTTCTATGTCCTAATACCTAAGCTGGCGTATGTACTTGGGATGGTGGCAGACCTGCTTTGGGCCTGCGAAATGCTACTTCGTAACTAGGTAGTTACAAAGGTAGGTTACGGGCTTGTCCAGACCCATGCTGCGAGACATGGTCGAGCAAGATGGGATTTGCCCCTCCGGTCAGGAGGGATATACTCTGGACCCCTCGGGTGATCCGACCTAGATAAGCATGGCCATGCAATGAGGATTATGAGATAAACCAAAGTGTTGGTTGGATTCACCGGAACGAGAACGAGGTCATGCGGCAACAAGGTTGACCATGTCACCTTGAGCATGACAATGTATATCATGTGGCAAAGGGAACAGAAGTATGAAGTACAGGTTCACCGAACCAACTTGATCGGACACTTGGAGACGACACGTCTTGCTAGATACCGCGACCGACTAGCCGAGTCGGGCTTGATCTAACTCGCGACCAAGTGAATGAGAACCTAAGGGGTTGCGCACTTAAGGGAAGGAACATGTGGGCTTTAGGGTTCGTGCGAGGCCCAAGAGTTGAGCCTGTGTCGACCGCCTATATATAGTGGAGGTGGGACACACTTATTTGATTGATCACTTCGGTGCAGTCATTAGGGTTGTGCATGTGTTGCAACTAGCCACCTCCACTCACCGCTGCCAACTTTGTGATCCGTACCCAGCAGTCCATCGCACCATGTTCCTCCTGCACGCGTGGATATCGTTAGTGGCGGTGCACCTACGCCGCTCCAGTGAACCTGTACGAGCGATCCTGCGGCCGGCTATTCAAGGGAGATGATCCGGTGACCGACTGCTTGAGCGAGATCGGACGAGGAGGAGACGGACCATCAAGACATGCTGCCCCAACTCTACATCCGTTGCTCGACACTACGCGATTAGTGGTAACGATCTGTGATCCATCTTTGTAACATGTTCTTGGATATTCTGCATGTAAGAAAATTTAAATTCACATGCGATGCACCTACGGTAGAACCCAACCGTGGTTTCAGAGCCTCTCCTAGTAGTTTTGGTTTCAGATCGGATGCAAATTTTATATGTCGAGGCGGCTGATGAGATCCTCGTCGTTCTTGAGATTGGCTATGTGCACGGTTGATGAGATCAACTGCACATCAGGATCGTTGAGGCAATGTTTTCTATCAATCGGAATTTATGAGGTCGTGACACAACCTTCCCCTACTGGTCGGTTTCTTCTGTCGGGGTTAATCGTGAAACATAAATCCGAATCGGGTTCGCGATGATTGACAAGATTGGCCAGATTAGAAAATTTGGCGTGATCGGAGTATAGATACAATTTGTGATTTCTGAAAACGTATGCGTACCACCGTGTATTTCATACACGATCACACAAACAGGTAGAATGTGATTCTATGCATAAGTTTGTTTTGGAGGTTTGATGTGGATAGTATGTCTCATATGTATATGATGCATGTGTGTAATTTAACATGACCTGCGTGTCATGATTGTCAGCCGCCAGGAGCCAAAGTGTTGTCATTAAATTGTATAACGACATGCACGTCGACTTTTGATTATTTGTAGTAGTTGGAGGACAGAGATCAAGTTCGAGGTTTTGGCGTCCCGGCGTAACGAACGGGATGGAGTTCCTCCCTGGCCATCAGAGTTGGAGCCGGCTTGGAAGCACGTCCATGAAGGAGCCATACTATTTCACATATTTATGTTTATATGTGATTGTTATTGCTTCTTATTTTCTATGCATGTTATAGTGTACAAAGATCCCTCGTCAATAGCAAGCACATTGCCATTCCGGATGTTGCATCTTCACACGTCAGGTACGTCTAGTGGTGCTCATAAAATTGAGGTGCTACCAGTTGTCCTGTCCTTCAACTGGAGGGTTCGTGTCGGACACAGACATGCACTGCATCAGGTTAACTTGACAAAGCTATCAAAACGGTTTTGGGCTTGGTAGAAAAGAAGGTTGGGAGCCGGGGTATAAGATACCTACCCGACCGACAGGACTCGTATAGAGATACGATTATCAAGGTGTTGCTTACCGAATAGGCAAGTTGGCGAGCGGTGATGCTAAAGCTCACTAGTCACTCACACTAGACAGATCCTGAAACACTGACAGGTTGCGGAGATGCCAACTTCAGTGGGTGTATTTCTATTTATGGCTTGAATTACTCTGCATAAACACATGGCTTAGTGATCGCATATTTTTCTGTTGTAGATGAATGGCACCACCTGCTCAAAACTTTGCATTGAAATCAATTTTGGAAAAAGGATAAACTGAATGGAACAAACTTTTCCACCTGGTATAGAAATCTGAGAATTATTCTCAAGCGCAATAAAAAGGAACATATTCTGGAGGATCCACTTCTAGAGGTACGTGCCGATAATGCTAATGCCACAAACAAGAATGCCTACCATAAACTGGTTGATGAATCGAACGGTATCACCAGCCTCATGATGGCTTGTATGGAGCCCGATTTGCTACAACATTTCAAAGACATTGCGACTTTCGATATGATCGAGAGTCTCAAGAGCATGTTTCAGGTGCAGGCTAGGACCGAAAGGTTCAACGTCTGGCTATCCTTGATGGATTCTAAGCTAAAGGAAGGAGATCCATAGAGCCCGCATGTGATCATGATGATCATATACGTGCAAGCTTTGGACTGTTTGGGGTTCCAGCTCTCGGATGAGCTAGCTACTGACGCAGTTCTGGGTTCTCTTCTAGCTAGCTATGAATACTCATATCGAACTATCATATGCATGGCATGGATAAGAATCTAACTGAATTGCATGGGATGCTCAAGGTGGCAGAGCATGATATTTAGAATGGCACGCATCATGTGTTGATGGTGCAGAACTCGACAAAGTTCAAGAAGAGTTGGTCCAAGAAAAAGGGTAAGGCAAAGGGCATGGAGAAGGTTGTCTCCACCGCTAAGCCGATGTCTGGACCAAATTAGAGTCCGTTTGCTTTCATTGCAAGGAAGCTGGTCACTAGAAGAGGAACTGTAGCAAGTGGCTTCTTGAGCATGGCATGAAGGCCTGAGATGCATCTTCAGGAAAAGGTACACTTGTTACATATGTTATAGACATTTACCTTGTTGACATACCTAGTAGCTCTTGAGTATTTGATACCGGATTGGTTGTTCATATTTGCAACTCGATGTAGGGGCTGGTAAGAACTAGGCCTGTGGCACAAGGGGAGATTGACATCAGGGTGGACAACAAAGCAAGAGTTGCTGCGTTGGAGGTTGGCACGATGCAGCTCCAGCTTCCTTATGGATTTATTATGTAATTGAATAATTGTTATTACATTCATGCACTTAGTCAGAACATTATTTCTACCTCATGCTTGACGAGTCAGGGTTATGAATTCAGTTTAAAGGAAAATGGTTGTTCATTTTATTTGAATGTAATGTTCCATGGCTATGCACCCATTGTAGATGGGCTATTTATTTTGAATCTAGAAACCGAACCACTCTATAATGTGAATGTTAAGAGGCATAAGCCTAATGAGATAAATCCTACGTACTTCTGGCATTGCCGCCCTGGACACATTAGTCTAAAACGCATGAAGCAGCATCATGATGACGGACTCTTAACTTCGTCCGACTTTGGGTCGCCCGAGACATGCGAATCATGCTTGCTAGGCAAGATGACTAAGTCTCCTTTTGCAAAGAGTCGCGATAGGGCGTTCGAGCTGTTAGAGCTTATACACAGTGATGTGTATGGTCCAATGAGCACAACGTCTAGAGGTGGCTATCAGTACTTCGTGAATTTTACCGACGACTGAAGTAGATATGGATATATCTATTTGATGAGGTACAAGTTAAGGACTTTTGAGAAGTTCAAAGAATTTTTGAACGAGGTTGAAAATCAGCTCGACAGGACGATAATGCTTCTCCGATCAGATCGTGGAGGTGAGTACATGAGCCATGAGTTTGATGATCATTAGAAAAGCCGAGGTATAGTACCTCAGCTCACACCTCCGGGTACACCGCACAAAAACCACGTGTTAGAATGGAGAAATCGAACCTTGTTGGACATGGCCCGATCGATGATGAGCAAATCCGATTTACCCTTGTCATTCTGGGGATACGCTCTAGAAACTACAACTTCCACTCTTAACAGGGTACCATCCAAATCCATAGACAAGACACCACATAAGATGTGGACTGGGAAGAGTCCTAGTTTGTCTTTTCTAAAGATTTGACGTTGTGAAGCATTTGTCAAGCGACTCATGTCACACAAGCTTACACCCGAGTCAGATAAATGCATATTCATGGGATATCCTAGGGAAACCTTGGGATACAACTTCTACAACCGAGAGGAGTACAAAGTGTTTGTTGCTCAGAACGAGGTTTTCCTAGAGAAAGAATTTCTCACTCGGGAGGCTAGTGGGAGAACGGTGCGAATCAAAGAAATTCAAGAGCCACTCGGGGATGACTCGGCTGGTGATGCGATCATACCGAAGTCGGTCAAGGAACCCATAGTGGAGTCTGCACCGGAGCCACGGAGATAGGATAGATTGCACAAAGAGCGCGATGTGTTGTGGCTAGAAAGCGATGAGCCGGCCACATATGCAAAAGCGACGGTAAACCCATATTCCTAGGCATGGCTCGAGGCCATGAGTTCCGAGTTAAAGTGTATGGATGTTAATCAAGTTTGGGACTTGGTTGATCCGCCACCTAGCGTAGTAGCCATTGGTTGCAAATCGGTCTTTAAGAAGAAAACCGATGTGGATGGAAATGTTCACATCCAAAAAGGTCAGCGTGTCTCTAAAGGTTATGTACAAGTTAAAGGAATTGACTATGACGAGACCTACTCACCGGTGGCGATGCTCAAGTCGGTGAGGATCGTACTAGCTATAGTTGCATATTTCGATTATGACATATGGCAGATGGATGTCAAAACGACTTTCCTTAATGGAAATTAAAAAGAGGATATATACATGATACAACCCGAAGGTTTTGTCAATCCAACTAACGTTGGTAAAATATGCAAGCTCAAGAGATCCATTTATAGATTCAAGCAAGTAGCTCGGAGTTGGAATATTCGTTTTGATGAAGTCATCGTTGACCTTGGTTTCGTCAAGAACGAATAGGACTATTGTTTATACAAGAAGTCTAGTGGGAGCTCGGTAGTATTTTTTATCTTGTATGTGGATGACATACTACTGATCGGAAATGATGTTTCGATGCTGCACTCAGTTAAGGAATCATTGAATGGCAAGTTTTCAATGAAGGACCTTGGAGAGGCAGTGTACATTTTAGGCATGAAAATCTATAGAGATAGCTCGAGGAGGCTGTTTGCTACCTCTTGAGCTTACGTTCGTTTTCCCTTGAAGAGGAAAGTGTGTCGAAGCGAAGTAGATAAGTATTTCCCTCAGTTTGTTGAGAACCAAGGTATCAATCCAGTAGGAGGAACAAGCAAGGCTCCAATAGTAGTACCTACACAAATAATCAAACACTTGCACCCAACACTATAAAGGGGTTGTCAATCCCTTCAGAGTTATTCGCAAGGATGAGATCTGATAGAGATAGATATAAAATATTGCAGAAAAATTAAATAAATTGCAGGCAAGTATTTTTGGTATTTTTGGTTGATAGATCTGAAAATATATTATGGACAAGAGACCCGGGGGCCATAGGTTTCACTAGAGTCTTCTCTCATAAAGGAAAACAATCCGGTTAGTAAACAAATTACTGTCGAGCATATAGGCATAATAACCATGAAGATATCTAAGGCAATGATTATGCATATAGGTATCACGTCCGTATCAAGTAGACCGAAATGATTCTGCATCTACTACTATTACTCCACACATCGACCGACCCCTGCTTGCATCAGAGTATTAAGTTCATGAAGAACAGAGTAACGCATTAAGTAAGATGACATGATGTAGAGAGATAAACTCAAGAAATATGATGAAAACACCATCTTTTTATCCTCGATGGCAACAATACATTATGTGCCTTGCTACCCATACTGAAACTGGGTGAGGACACCGCAAGATTTAACCCAAAACTAAGCACTTCTCCCATTGCAAGAATTACCAATCTAGTTGGCCAAACCAAAACAATAATTCAAAGAGAATTGCAAAGATATGAAATCATGCATATAACAATTCAGAAGTGACTCAAATAATATTCATATATAATCTGAACATACACTCACAATTCATCGGATCTGGACAAACACACCGCAAAAGAGTATTACGTCAGATAGATCTCCATGGAGATCATGAAGAACATGGTATTGAAGATCAAAGAGAGAGAAGAAGCCATCTAGCTACTAGCTATGGACCCGTAGGTCTGTGGTAAACTAGTCAAGCTTCGTCGGAGAAGCAATGGAGGTTATGTAGATGCCCTCCGTGATCAATTCACTCTTCGGCAAATTACCGAAAAATGCTCCCATATTGAATCTCTCGGAAACAGAGGCTCCCGATGCTGTAAAAGTATTTTCGTTCCTCATTTTAGCTATACGGGAATATTTGGGAATTTGTAGGACAAGAATTAGGTTTGGAGACCTGCAGGGGCCCCACAAGCCAGGGGACGCGGCCACCCCCCAGGCAACTAACTTTCCCCCTACTCCAAGTCTGTTGCGTGTCTTTTGGTCCAAGAAAAATCTTTTCCGAGATTTTATTACGTTTGGACACCGTTTAATATTCCTTATCTGCAATATTCAAAAACATGGAAAAAACAGAAACTAGCACTAGGCTCCAGATTAAAAGGTTAGTCCCAAAACTAATATAAAACATCATATAAATGCATATAAAACATCCAAAACATATAATATAATAGCATGGAACAATCAAAAAATATAGATACGTTCGAGCCGTATCAGCATCCCCAAGCTTAATTCATGCTCGTCCTCGAGTAGGTAATGATATAAAAAGAATTTTTGATTTGGAATGCTACCTAACATATTTATAAATGTAATATTCTCTAATGTGGCATGAATATTCATATGCATAAGACTCAAAACAAAAGTCTAATATTGACACAAAAACAATAATATTTCAAGCATACTAATAAGGCAATTGCTTCCTTTTCAAAATAACATGGTCTTAGAAAGTTATACCTACAAAATCATATGGTCTGGCTATGCTCCCTCTTCAACACACAATGTATCTAAATCATGCACAACCCCGATGAAAATCAAGCAATTGTTTCACACTTTTTATGTTCTCAAACCTTTTTAACTCTCATGCAAGACATGAGTGTGAGCCATCGATATAGCACTATAGGTGGAATAGACTGTGGTGGAGGTTGTAAAAAGAAAGGAAGAAGATAGTCTTATATCAACTAGGCATATCAACGGGCTATGGAGATGCCCATCAATAGATATCAATGTGAGTGAGTAGGGATTGCCATGCAACAAATGCACTAGAGCTATAAGTGTATGAAAGTCCAAAAAACTAAGTGGTTGTGCAAACGATGTAATCCCACTAGTTATATGAGAGTGACAAAGTAGGAGACTCCCTATGAAGAACGTGGTGCTATTTTGGAGCACAAGTGTGGAAAAAGATAGTAGCATTATCCCTTCTCTCTTTCTCTCATTTTTTTATTCTTCTATTTTTTTTTCTTTTTTCTCTATTTTTCGGATGGGCTTTGTTGGCCTCTTTTATTTTTTTATGGGCTTCGCTGGCCTCTTTTATTTTTTTGTAAAGTCCGGAGACTCATCCTAACTTGTGAGGGAATCATAGCTTCCATCATCCTTTTCTCACACGGGAAATGCTCTAATAACGCAAATCATCACACTTTTATTTACTTACAACTCAAAAGATTACAACTCGATATCTAGAACAAAGTATGACTCTATAAGCAATATGGTAGTGATGGTGCTCTAAAAGGTATAAGTGAAGTACTAGAGCAACATTGCCTAGCTCAAAAGATATAAGTGAAGCATAAAGAGTATTCTTATAAATTCATGATTCAGTGTGTCTATCTCTCTCAAAAGATGTGTGCAGAAAGGATGATTATGGCAACCTAAAAAGAAAAGACTCATATCATACAAGAGGCTCCAAGCAAAACACATATCATGTGGTGAATAAAAATATAGCATCAAGTAAATTTACCGATGGATTGAAGACGAAAGAGGGGATGCCTTCCGGGGCATCCCCAAGCTTAGGATCATTGGTATCCTTCAATATATCTTGGGGTGCCTTGGGCATCGCCAATCTTATGTTCTTGCCACTCCTTATTCCGTAGCCCATCAAATCTTTACCCGAAATTTGAAAACTTCATAACACAAAACTCAACAGAAAACTCATGAGATCCGTTAGTATAAGAAAAACTAATCACCACTTATGTACTGTTGTGAACTCATTCTTTATTTATATTGGTGTAATATTTACTGTATTCTAACTTCTCAATGGTTCATACTATAACGCCCAAGGTGCGGCCCTATCCTTATTTTGGCGCGAGGGCCTCGACAGGGACAGAAACGCATCTTGTCGTTTCGCAAGAATGTATAATGTCACAAGTACATGTACTGAAATGATGAGTATAAGGAGTTGGCTTACACTCGCCACAAGCTACATCGGAGTCACATCAATACAATACATACAATCACCAAGAAGAAGAGAAGGGTTCGACTACGGACGAAAACAAACGATCCTAGATAAGGAACCCATCCTAGATCTAAGAAGAAGAAGAAGAAGAAACTCCAAATTAACAATCAACGCGCTCGCGTCAAATAACCCTTTACCTGTACCTGCAACTGGTGTTGTAGTAATCTGTGAGCCAAAAGGACTCAGCAATGTCATTTCCGAAGGTATCAAGACTAGCAAAGCTTAATGGGTGAGGTATGGTTAAGTGGTGAGGCTGCAGCAAGTGACAAAGCATTTATTTGAGGTAGCTAACTTACGAGTACAAGAATAAAAGAAGGGATGATCTACGCATAGCGGACGTGGACTACTAATGATCAAATGAATGATCCTGAACACCTACTTACGTGACACATAACCCCACCGTATCCTCGATTAGAGCAGGAGCTCACGAAAGAGACGGTCACGGTTATGCACTTAGTTGGCAAGTTTTAATTAAGTTTACTTCAATTTATCTAGAACCGGATGTTAAACAAAGTTTCCACATTGCTACATAACTGCGGGCACAGCTTTCCAAAAGATTTAACCCTACAGGGGTGCTCAAACTCGTCCATCACAAACTACCACACGGTACGACGGAATGACCTCGATCAGGGAAACCCGTGATCTCCTCAGGTTCCTATAGGAAAAACCTCAACCTCGAGATAACCCAAAGCATCCTCGGAATCACTCATGTCATGACCGGATGGGCAAGACGTCGGGTTGGCTAAACCCCGGGGGACCAGGGGGCGGTGGACATCGCCTGGTTTGGACCAACACTCTTGAGGAGCACTAGCCCGGGGGGATTGATTAATTATCCACGGGGTGATAAAACCCTATGTATATTTTAGTTTGTTATTAAGAAAATAGTACCAATGTTGGGCCTTGCCATACGAGCTTTATCCAAAAACGAGAGTCTAGGGGGTCCCCATAACAACCCCAAGCATGTTAGGAGCGCTTATTTATGGAACATAACACCGGTAGCCGAAACTAAGGCGGCAAAGGTGGAACAAAACACCAGGATGGAAAGGCCGAGTCTTCCACCTTTAACCAAGTATATAGGTGCGTTAAATTAAGTACCACTAATATGGTGATATAACAAGGAACCCATGTTATCACATGGAAGCAACTGCACCTGCAACTAGCAATGCTAACACATGGTTAAGCAAGCAGTTACATAGCCAATCAGTGGTTTGCTAGGTTCTAGAAAGGTTGAAGGTTTTCATGGCAATGTTGGGAGGCTGATATTTAATAGGTGGTAGGCAGTGATACATAACATTAGAAATGAAACAACTAGCATGGAAATGATAGTAATGATATCTGAGGAAATGATCATCTTGCCTGAGATCCCGCTTGGAAGAAGAACGACTCCATGAAGCAGACGAACCGACGTAGTCAAACGGATCCTCACTCTCCAAAGTGAATCGTAATCCTAACGATAAGAAGCAACCGGAACGACAATCAACACACGAACACACATGCATGATATGATGCACACCCTAATATGATGCATGAACGGTTCAAATATGCAAGGCATGGCATGGCAATTCACACAGTCAAACGCTACACATTAAGTGAAGCTCAGTATGCAAGGAGTTGCATATTGACGGAACTTCACGTTTAATTATTTAGTTCACTACCATTTATTTACACGGCAATATTCAATGTTGTTAAACATGGCCAGGGGTGAAGCACAAATTAAACTAGCTATCTAGACATTTTAAATGAGGTCGGAAACAACCTATAACATCTTCGAAATGACCCCATGTGTTAACTTCTAAATCTGTCCACATTTGTCCTAATCACATTTTATGTTTGTTAAGTGGCAAAACAAGTGGTTCACGTGATTCTACTCGTGGTTCTAGTCCATTTACATATATGGCTCATCTCCAACGGAGCTACGACTAATTAACTACGACCTAAACCGTTTTTAACACATTGACATGCAAACCGATGCAAACATCATGTCTAACAGTTCTAAATATGCATGAGAGCGTGAAAATCGTAATCTACACGAACTTGTAATCACTTTACATATATAACTCTCCGCGATCCATCGCACGGATTTAAAACTACAACCGTTTGAAAACAATGTTTTTTTTCTGAAAAATAATTAAATGGCAACCCTAAAAAAACTAAACGGGATGAAACCTGCTACAAGCCGAAACTGACCATGGGCGCAAGATAGCAAACAGACGTCTAGGGCGTGGAATAGAGGGGTTGCTGGGGGTGGCTCACCCTGGAGCAGCTGAGGTGGGGCGGTGCGCTGGAGTGGGCCGGCTGGCGTCGGTGCCCGACTGCGCCAGGGTGAGGCCCACTCGCACCCTCATGCAGCCGGGCTGGCTCCCCGATTTGGAACCCAACAAGATCGGAACGGCAACGCCATGGTGCTGCGAGGCAGTGGCGGCGGGAGGCGACCGACGGCGAGGGTTGGTGCTCCGGCTGAAGGGCTTCTGCCTGTGGCCGGCGCGACGGCCAGGGTTTCGGCAAACCAACGGATGCGAGACATGGCAGCGCGTAGAGAT
Organism: Hordeum vulgare subsp. vulgare; assembly: GCF_904849725.1. Lineage (NCBI taxonomy): Eukaryota > Viridiplantae > Streptophyta > Magnoliopsida > Poales > Poaceae > Hordeum > Hordeum vulgare. The sequence goes on along the minus strand of NC_058524.1, from coordinate 343,328,037 downwards.
GCGGCTCAGGCTTCTCGGGAGCTCGGGAAAGATGGCGCGAGCTGCTGGTGGGCTCCGACGAGGCGCTAGCCGGCGAAGCTGCGACTGCGTGGTGGCGCTGCTCCGGCTGCGGCCAACTCCATCGGCGGCGGTGCTCCGGTGGCGGCATGGGGCGCAGGGGCGATGCGGTGGGCCCTGGTCGGCTTGTGGTGGGAGGAGAGGCTGGCTAGGGTAACGGCTAGGGTTAGGGGCGCGGGAATAGAGGAAGGGTTAGGGTAGGCCAAAAATGGCAGTGGATGGCTGGTTTAAATAGGAAAGGGGGCTTGGGTTAGCAGACCTCAGCCCGATTCAAACTGTTCGATCCCAATCGGACGCTCTGGACATGGGGTAGGATTAGGATGGATTTGTTGGGCTGGTTAGAGGGTCTAGCAAGAGATGAGAGGGAAAACATGCACCCGACGACGGAGTTTTAAAACACTCAAAACGTCACACGATAAACCGATGACGATGCCGCTAGAGTCGACTGTTCGGCTATCAAACAAACTCCAATTACGATGAAATTTGGCACGCGGCCTACTTATACTAAAATAAGACTGCACGGCAAGTTTCAAACCAATCCAAGAAAGTTTTATACACACTCTTAAAAACAAGATTTTAACGATGCCGCTAGGGCATGCGAGTGTGGTCGGGCTCAAAACGGTCTATGACAAGAACGTAGAGAACCAGCAACTAATAACGGATGCAGGTTTTGAAAACTGGCGGCAATGGAGTGTTGATGCAGTGCACATTATGTGCATGATCCGATGATGAATGCAACTACCAAATAAATCACACGGCAGCAACGGAATAAAAGGCAAATCCTCTGGAGCGTTGGTCTCAGGTTGTCACAACTCTCCTAGGCTAAGACAAGTACACTCTTATGATTAAACCCCTTGCAAGCATCTGCAAATACAAGAGAGAAATTAAGGCAAATCCTAACCATAGCAATAAACTTTAGGATCCAGCACTCCCTCGTGCAAAAGTATGCGAACTGGGTTCAGGTTTCTGTCACTACGGCAACCCACCATAAGCATGATTTATACATGATGCATTCCACTCCGTCCTTAAAAAAGCAAAGTGTTATGTATTCGACGTTCACATAACACCACTTAAAGAATAACACCACAACTAAAATATCAATCAACACATATCACTTCAACATCATATGACTACTATCAACTAGACTTCTCCCATGTCCTCAAGAACTAAAGGAACTACTCGCAAGACATTAAAGAGAACATGATCAGAGGGTATGAAAATATGATGAACAATCTGGTCATAACAATAATTCTCCAACAAAACTCAATATCATTCACCACAAAAAAATAATCAACACCTGTGGAGTAAAGGGGGTGAATAGTTCAAGGTACAACTTAGACTGCAATGGTAAAGTGAGATGGGGTGAAGATGGAGATGGTGCTGGTGATGTGGATGATGGGGATGATGAACTCGATGATGCCTGTGATGATGGTGATGACGATGAGGATGATCTCCCCCTCCGAGATGAGTTTTTATGTCACGGGGGTCACATAGGTTTTTATGGCAACACGGATGATGAACTCTAGAAACTCTTCTCTCCACAGGGTTTTTATGTCACGGGGGTCACATAGGTCAAGGGGGGTACCGGAGGTGGGACCCACTGCCCAGGCGACCACCTGGCATGGCCTAGGAGGGTTGTGCCACCAGGGCGCATGGGTGCCTAGTGGCCCCCCTCTGGCCCTTCTTCAGCATGTCCTCGTGATTTCTTCGGAAACTTATTCCCCGTAAATTTCACTTACTTGGAGAAGTTCTGATATGGCAACTCTTCATGCTCTTTTCTCCGCTGAATCTTGCGTCTGCTGTATCGGCCCTGGAAAGTTGTAAACTGTGTAAAATAAGCCAAAACACTATAAGAACAACATCATGTCGTGAAATATATCAATGAATAGAGAAAAATTATGATACAAAATAGTGATGCATTTTGGATGTATCAGTGGTCTTCAGAATGGTTTTATATTGAAGATGTTCCCTTATTAGACCCAGTTCGGAGGGGTCTTCCCGAATATGTCGAGGCCCCCCTTAAAGAAGCGGTTCATATGGCGGCTGAAGAGGTCCTCCCAACAAGAGAGCTCCAAAGTAAAATGCCTAGCTACCACGGTGAGGTTACTCGCTCACAACGGCTGGCCACCATCGAGGTGATGTTGCGGTAATCACCCGGTGCATCCAACCACTTCCACAGCACATGCACCCCTTGTGGCACTATAATGGGACAAGCGACACTACCGTTTCGGATGAAGGGACCAGACAATGAGGAATCCTTATCAGTTATTCTGGCTGACCTCTTCAAGGGGGAAAAATAAGATTTTGCCCGCCTCACCATCAGGTATGGCTTCTTGGCATAGAATTCCATTGAATGGGTAATTGTGATTATGTTCTCATAGCTCAGATGCTTATGCTTGATTTTACCGATTAATAACCCCTCGTCCTCCTTAGCGGACTTGGAGGTGTTGGATTGAGACGGCCAGTTGTCCTGCCCCCCCCCCCCCAGCCCCAGATTCCATGAGGATCCCAAGATTTTAATCGGTTTTGAGGACAGAGTATTTTATTAAGAAAGCATCGACGAACTCAAGGTGGCCCTTCAGGCTGACAACCCTGGATCTCTCCCATCTTCTACAGCAAACAAAAGGAAAGCCAACACTCAAAGAGGGGCCATGCCTCCTGTCATCTCAAATGTTCATGTCTCCACCCCCAAGGATCGTCGGTCCATGCACTGAAATCCGTCCCGAGCTATACCTGTTGGGGTTGCGTCAAACGAGAACTTGATTCCCGGACAAGGGGCAACGACGGAAAACATACCAGCCGTCCCTTCGACCAAGAGGTATACATATCAATCCCTACCCTTTATGGTAATGATTGTCTTAAATGTTCATGATCCTTAGCCGAAATACTGAGAAGATGCGTGCAACCTTTTTTGCCGAAGACGTTGCCGAAGTGTTAGGCAATCATCAAAACCCAAGGTCTTCAGCTAATGAAAGAGTCCCAAATACGGACCCACTCCCTCACGACCCCAAAGGGATTTTGGCAACTAATTCCAAAGCTGAAGGAGCGATGAATCATCGGCGGAGAAAAGAGTCATCGCGTCACCCTTTTTTTCTGAACAGGAGTTCAATGCTCTCAGCTTAGCAGATGCATGCCTTGGGGCTGCACGAGCCGGACTCGAGGAAGTCGCTAGGCTGATGTCTTCCAATCTGCAGGTAAGTGATCGGTTTTTGATAACCGAACATAAGTTTGAACACAGTATCCCCTAGGCTTAATTTGGTCTGGACGACCGAGTTAAGGGTCGACATAATATTTTGCCACCATGTAGGATCTAAAGGAGGAGAATGAAAAATTGTCGAAGGATTTCGAGGTAAGCCAGGCTAATGTGCAAGCGAGCAAGGCCGAACTGGAGGAGGCAAAGAAATTCCCTAGACAAGCACACAATGTGTCAAATTATTTGAAATGTGTTGAACTTTAATGTGAATTCCTTTATAACAAAGAACTTTGTCATATCAGGTGAATCTATAAGCCAATTGCACAAAGATTTAGATGCATCCCGAGATTATCAAAGGTATGCTAAATCCTAGCTTGAAGCTAGTCATTGCGTATTAAATCGATGTCTGGAGGAAAAGAACCAACTCAAGGAGGAGAATAAATGACAAGCTCAAGAAATTGAGTATTTGAAATCTCAATTGGTGCAAAACCATGAAGAGGATCAGAAATTAAAGGCGGCATATTCTGTAAGCAAAATCCCAACCTGGAATGTGATATATCACTTTTTATTGCGTTGATCCTCAAACGTGCAACTCCTTTTGATCAGGTCTCTAGACTGGATGTCCCGGGGAAGAAGTTAGCTCTTTCGAGGGGGCGTGTTGAAGGAGTTATCCATTGTGCATGAGCAAGATCTAAAGTCTATGAGTAGCATGAACAAAGTGTTATGGCCAAATGAAAATCCTTCGCAAGGAATGACTGAGCTTGGCGAGCGGTTGAAAGGAGCATGGGGTCGCTTTGAGCTATGGAAGACTTCGGCCTGGCGAAAAGGAGGTCGGGAGGCATTGGCTATGGTGAAGACCCATTTTATCCAACTTAATCGAGAGCACATGGCCCGTGATGGGCCGGCAGGGCTAGATGGTAAAGAGATTCCTCTTCACTTGGTTTATGACCAAGTGATGCCTGCTGCCCGCCCTTCACAAGAAGACTGCCCCTTAGATGTCATAATAGATCATCTCAACCAATCGCTTAGCACGCGATTATATGTAATTTTGTATTCGTGTATCAAGACACTTCCTGCCATGCTCGAAAACTCTATCTTTTACCGGCCATCGGCTTCTACCTCCCCTGTTAATAAGTTGGCAGTGTTATGTACTATGTATCATGTGGTAACACGAACTAATTTCCAAGAACTAGGCAATCCGGCCATGTGGTACAAACACACAGAGAGAGCACGGGGGAATGATGTTATATTACTATGCGATGTAAGAAACATCTTCCAAAGAAAATACTTCCTCGATGGGTTCCTTTATACAGGCTACTACATAAAACATAGATGTGATAGCTATGTATCCGTGCAGTGCGGATAACTGCTATTTAGGGAGGAATGGTCCCCTTTTGTGGCAAAGATTGCCGATTATATGAAGATCATTCGGAGCGGATCAAGTTTTTAGGACTGAAAGTATGTCTAGAGGGGGGTGATTAGACAACTCGACGAGATAAAAACTTAGCCTTTTCTCAATCTTTAGTGTGTGCCAGTTTTAGAACCTATGACTAGTCAAGTGTATATGGCAGTGAAAAGTAAAACATGCCAGTGTAAAGTAAGGAAGGGTAGGGAGATCAAATGCATGAGGTTGACACGACAATTTTTGGCATGGTTCTGATAGGTGGCGCTATCGTACGTCCATGTTAGTGGAGACTTGAACTCACAGAGGGTAACGGCTGCGATAGTCCATGGAGGGCTCCACCCACAAGGGATCCACGAATAAGCGACCTTGTCTATTCCACCACGGCTTCCATCCACACATGACTAGCCTCACTCACGGTATATTTCATGAAGTAGGTGATCTCCTTGCCCTTACAAACATATTAGTTCAACTCCACAACACGAAGTAGGAGGCTCCCAAGTGGCAGCTAACCGATCTAGGAGGCACCACCCTCCAAAAGGTAATAGATGTAGTAGAACGATGAACTCCTTGCTGTTCTACTTCTAAAGATAGTCTCCTCAACACTTAGTTACTCTCTCTGGGATTTTGCACGGGTAGGAGAGATTGATCTTGTGGAAAAGGAACTTGGGGAGGCTAGAAATCAAGGTTCAAATGGTTGGAATGGAATATCTTAATATCAGCACACGAGAACCCTATGAAATAGATATAGAGGAACAGAAGGGTTGAGAATCACAAAACACAGAATTTTGCAAAATTTGAATTCAGAAACTTTGGGCATGATCTACTGCAAAATGGATGTCGGTAGCATCGGGTTGGGTTTTTCGGAGTCATTGAGACTGACCACTTGCTAAATATAAACTTGGGCAGTCTTTTCGGTGGAATAGAAAAGAGCTACTCGGTCTCACCGAAGCGGTTCTTAGAAACCCTAAAACATAAATCGGTGGAACCGATTTTTCCAACTCGGTATCACCGAGATGCATGCTGTGGGAAATCAGATCCAAAATTCGTTCATTCTCTAATCTATGGAGTTTTCTTGTGCAATAGGGAGATTGCAAACTGTGTATTGTGGATGGGGAAAAACTAAATGCACGAGAATCAGATTAAGGAGCACAAGAGGGTTCGGATTCATACCCTAACTTAGTGATGAACCCGCTAGACGATGATGGTGGCGAGGATTCCATCAGTGGCGATGAATCCCAATGGTGGAGGCGCTCGGGGATGCAAATGTGATGACCAGGGGTCCTTGTGAAGGGAGCTAAGGGCTAGGGACAAACGTTTGAGGATTGATTTCAAAACGTCGGATCTCCCAGAATATATACCCATCACTATCGCTGTCACCGATACTAAGATTTCGGTGCCACCAAGTTCCGCTGTTGTTAGTTGACATGGAAACTCAGTTGAACCAAGATTGTGGGTTTTGTGGTAATGAGATTCAAAACCCAGATCAACTTTGGGAATTCCGTGGAACCAAGTTTATGGCGGTTGGTTACACCAAGATTCACAAAGATGTTTTGGAGTGTAGCCTTTGTTGATACAGAACTCCGGGTGGTCATTCACATAGAGGAGTCGAGAAGTGCTTGTTCAAGTTTTGTGATGAAGCATGAATAGAACTTGAGAAGAGAAAGCATAGATAGCTAGAGGGGGGTCCTAGGCATTGTTGTCTATCAATTTGGCAAAAGATATATCAAAAGCCAAATAGCAACAATTCGATATCCTCGAATGAGAAAAGATATGCAGACCAACATGCTCACACAATAAGATGTCAAATATAATCATGATGAACATGCACAAACATCCTAGTAACTATCAAGCACTTTGGCAATATTGAAGTCATCTATATATAAGTATATTGACTTAGGGTCAAGTAAGAATACTTGATCATAGGTCATACTCATTGTTTAAGCACAAGTGGGGTTACCCCTTATACATACAGCATTATGGTGTCCATATCTTCAGGAGATGCTTACTCTCAAGATCTAGAGTGAAGCTCCCCCTTGATATGACATCCCCCTAAGAGGGACAAACTAACCTTGGATTTTGTCATAGAAGACTTCAAGTAGGTGAAGTAGTGGTGGATGCTCAATGCTGATGAAGATCACCTTGAGTTTGGAGCAATCCTTGTTGTTTCTTAATCTTCTGACCTACATGGGTTAGTCTCAAAGGAAAAGGAACAAACACAAAGATATCTATGGACAGAGAGTGAAATACATGCGAGTTTATGTCCAAAGATGCTTTAATTACCTCGTCCCTTGCTCACCTTTGAGGGAATGTGTGACTCCTTGAACCAATGCATACGGTTGAGGTTGATTGCATATAGTTCGTGCCAAAATGAATGGGAGTGAATTTCATTGGCGGAGTCACCCCTCAAGAACTTTCTAGTTCTTCCTCTTGGGGATCCACATCACTTTGATGGGAATCCTTGGAGTTATGGTAGCACTAGATGAGGTAGTACTAGAACTGTCCTTGGGAACCCACTCATCCTTGGCTTGGGGCTCTTCTTCAAATGAGTCAATGTCCTCTTGAACTTTCCCTTGCCCTTGTGGTCTTGTGGTAGAAGGCCATCTTGTGATCTTTTTCCCTTGGGAGGAGTAGGATCATACTTCTCCTCTTGAGGAACAAACTTGGGAATGGGATATGGACCTTCTTACGAAACATCTCCGTTGACGTTAAATTACCCAAAACCTTGCTTCTTCCGATGTCCTCATTGCTTGTGCACAATTTCCTCAAATTGCTTGCTTTCGGCAAGACTCTTGAAGACACCTCTCTCTACAATCCCTTCCAATAAATCGTTTTCTTGCTCAAGTGTAACTTGGCTAAGAGAATCATTAGTGGAATCAACAGAGCTAATAGCAACAATATCATTTGATTTAGATTTAGCATTGTTGTTACTAGAAGAAGAAATTTTCTTGGCTTTGTTACTAGTGTTCCTAGGTTTAACTTGTGGAACAAAAGTATACAAGATTAACCATTTCACTAGATAAGATGAACGCTTCTTTCGAAGATCATAATTGATTGCTTTTAGGAACGCATGCTCTTGCTCTAAGTTTAGCTTCTCGAAGTGTAGCTTCTCACCATTTCTTGCAAGCTCTCTATGATCTTATAGAATAGTTTCATGAGCTAACTTAAGAGTGTTTAATTCATTAGTTAGTCGTTCAATTTCTCTATTATCATAATCATTTGATTTCTCTTGACTAGCATGAAAACTAGCAAGTTCATTTTTAGCATTATCACCAGTCTTATCAAGAAGCAAGTCGTCTTCTCCTAACAAGTCATCCTCATCACTGTCAAAGTCAAAATACTCGGGTTGTGATACCTTGGGGCCTTTTGCCATGAAGAAGTTTCCAATCCCTTCATTTGGTGAATCAAATAAGTCGTAGGAGTTGGAGGAACCAACTGCAGTGCCAGCAACACCTTCATCTTGACTATAGTCAGAGTTGGAGTGATAACTTTTCTGGGAGTGGTTGTGAGACTCGGAGCCCGAAACCCATTCACCAACATGAGCTTGATGTCTTTTCGAAGTGTGGCTTCTAATGAGTTCTTGCAAGCTCGCTATGATCTTCTAGAGTAGTTTCATGAGCTAACTTAAGAGTGTTTGATTATTTAGTTAGTCGTTCAATATCTTTCTTATCATCATCATTCGATTTCTCTTGACTATCATGAATATTTTCAAGATTATCGCTAGCCTTATCAAGGAGCAAGTCATCTTCTCCTAACAAGTCATCCTCATCACTATCAATGTCAAAATACTCGGGTTGTGATACCTTGGGGCCTTTTGCCAGGAAGTAGTTTCCAATCCATTCATCCGGTGAATCAAATATGTCATAGGAGTTGGAGGAAACAAGTGCAATTCCGGCAACACCTTCATCTTGACTAAAGTCAGAGCTGGAGTGATAGCTTCTCTCGGATTGGTTGTCAGACTCGGAGCCAGAATCCCATTCACCAATATGAGCTTGATGTCTTCTTCTAGAGATGCTCTTGGTGTATTTGTCCTTCTTCTCCCACTCCTTGCCTCTCCGGGAGTTTCTTCGTTCATAATGATCTTCTCTACTCCTTCTCTCTCTCTCTGCGAGGTGGCTCATCTCTTGAGCTTCGTCTTTGAGGTGATTCTTCTCTTTGTTTCTTGGGAGCCGACCACTCATTGGAATAGTGTTCGGGCTTCCCAATGTTGTAGCAGGTTTGGTAACGCCTGGATGAATGCTTCTCATCGTGTCTTGAGCTTGAGCTTCTCTCTTTATTTCTACTCTTGTAGAACTTGTTGAATTTTCTGACCATGCGATTTATCTCTTCATTGGTAACAAGGTTGTCACTTGAAGTAGGAGGAGCATTGACTAAAGCTTTGTAAGAACCGCTTGACTTATGGTGCAACTCATCTTTGTCTTTGAGAGACATTTCAAGAGCAACAATCCTTCCAATGACGCGAGTAGGCTTGAGATCTTCGTAGTTGAGCATCATTTGGATTAATGTGCACATGGTGTCATATTTTCCATCCAAAGATCTAAGTATCTTCTTGATGATGAATTTGTCGATCATCTCTTTGCTTCCTAAGCTGTCAATCTCATTTGTGATGAGATCTAGCCTAGAGTACATTTCAGCGACTCCGTCACCATCCTTTATCTTGAAATTCTCACGCTAACTTTGAAGTACATCCAACTTAGATTCTATGATAAAATTGGTACCTTCGTGCATATCAATCAACGTATCCCAAATTTCCTTTGCATCCTCAAGGCGACTAATTTTATTGAATTCTTCGGGACATAGGCAGTTGAATATGATGTCACAGGCTTGTGCATTGAATTGCTACGTCTTCAATTCTTCCGATGTCGCATCACGATCCGATTCTCGCCCTTCTTCGAAGAAATCACCTTGCACACGAACATGAATAATGCTCCAATACGCCAGGATTATAACTAAGAAGATGCATTTTCATCTTATGATTCCAACTAGCAAAATTAGTGCCATCGAAGTATGGACCTCTACCGTGATAACTTTCCTCACTAGACGCCATACTCTCCTAGGTTGTGAAACCAATGCAATGGATACCAAGCTCTTATACGACTTGTAGGACCGAAAGTATGTCTAGAGGGGATGATTAGACTACTTGACAAGAGAAAAACCTTAGCCTTTTCCCAATTTTTATTGTGGGCCACTTTTAGCAACTATGACTAGTCAAGTACACCTACACATGCAAATGTAAGAGTATATAGAAGCAAAAAGTAAGACATGCAAGTGCAAAGTAAGGAAGGGTAGGCAGATCGAACGCACGAGGTTGACACGGGGATTTTTGGCATGGTTCCGATAGGTGGCGCTATCAACGTCCATGTTAGTGGAGACTTCAACCCACGAAGTGTAACGGCTGCAAGAGTCCATGGAGGGATCCACCCACAAGAGGTCCACGAAGAAGTCGCCTTGTCTATTCCACCACGGCTTCCGTCCACATAGGACTAGCCTCACTCACGGTAGATCTTCACGAAGTAGGCGATCAACTTGCCCTTAAAAAAATCTTTGTTCAACTCCACAACACGAATTAGGAGGCTCCCAAGCGATACCTAACCAATCTAGGAGGCACCACCCTCCAAAAGGTAATATATGTGGTAGAACGAGGAACTCCTTTCTCTTGTGCTTCTAAAGATAGCCTCCTCAACACTCAATCACTCACCCTCCGATTTGGAAGGGGTAGGAGAGATTGATCTTGTGGATAAGAAAGTTGGGGAGGCTAGAAATCAAGGCTCAAATGATTGGAATGTAATTTGTTGATCTCAACACATTAGTAGGTGGCTCTCTCTTAGAAAAATGAAGCTGGCAATGAAGTGCGTGTTCTGAGTGTTTCCTCTATGAATGAGAGGTAGGTGGATGGGTATATTTATGCAGCACACAAAATCCAACCGTTACACCATAATTGACCAACTCGGTGACAATGAAGTAACAAACTCGATGGTACCGACTTGCTCAAAAGGTAGCAACTTTGAATCTCAGTGGAACCGATATACACAGCTCGGTGGCACCGAAAAGCTGACTAATGGTAAGATGACACAATTCGGTGACACCGATACTCAAACTCGGATATTCCGATTTTGTGTACTGAGGCAACAGAAAGTTCGTCACATGAACTAGGTAGCACCGATGTAGTTTCGGTTGCACCGAAGTGGTAGGGTTTGGCTAGGATCTGTCAAAGTCTGAAATCGGTATGTCCGAGTGGAAATTGATGGTGGCACCGATTTTGCATATTTGGCTTGGGATAGATATACTTTGTGGAAGAGTGGCTGAGTATTTTTGGTGGCTAACTCTACGATCTTGAGAAACCAATTCATCATAACACATCATCCACTTTTAATAGTATTGGCTTTCCTATGGAGTCAAAAGTGATTTCTCACAAAGTGTAAAATGAAGAGTCTTCTTGCTTGAACTTTCGCCAATCTTTTTCCTTCCTTCATCAAGGGGCATCTCCACTCAATCCTATAGCCAAAGCATCTTTTGAACTTTTCTGAAATATACTTGGAAAAACTCATTAGTCCAATGATGCACATGTTGTGATTAATTACCAAAACCTCCTTAGGGAGCAATTGTGCTTTGAAAGTTGTCTCTATAAAAGCGCTAGCTTTTGGCTTCACCCGTCTAAGGTACGTATCCGGGTGAACCGGTCGTAACAATCGCACATGTGCTCCCTTTAGCCCCTCGCCGAACATTCAGGAACGCAGTATGTAAGTCCAATTGACGCATATAGTGGCATAAATTGATGTTCGGTTGAGGCATATAATATATAAAGATGTAGGAGAAATAATTACATTGAACAGCTTCCCTACGAAGCCCCCAGGTGCTATCGGGCTTGGACATTCTATTTATCATGAATGTATTCCGATAAAGGCTTGAAGGAGTTTGGTTGATCAGAACATATCCTTGGAAAATCTAAGTAATCCTACAAAAGTAAACAAGAAAAATTGGAAAAAAAACAAAAAAATCCAAGGTTATAAAGAAGGTAACGACTTTGGTCTAGCCATAGAAATGTCGAAGGTGAGTTGCATTCCATGGGTTTGGCTCAAGGCGGTTGTCCTCTTGGTTGCATAGGCGATAAGATCCTACCATCAAGACTTCATAAAATATGAAAGGACCTTCCCATTTGGGATTAAGTTTATGCTTCTACTTATCTAGGAGGCATAGAATGAGTTCGCCCATGTTGTATGCTTTTGCCCAAACATCCCTGCTCTCATAGTGCTGAGCCTGTTGTTGATAAAAAGTAGATCGGGCCCGAGCTATATCACACTCGCCTTCCAATGCGTCTAAGTCACCTTGCCAATCTAACTCGGGCTCTCTTTCCTCGTACATGCGCACCCGAGGTGCGTCATTGATGATATCACAAGGGAGGACCGCTCAAGGCCCGTACACCATAAAAAACAGTGTGTACCGTATTGAACGATTTGGGGTGGTACGCATGCCCCATTGTACGAAGTCGAGCTCCTCCTCCTGGTGGCATTTCGATTCTTTAAGATATCGGACCAGCCAAGGTTTTATACCACTCATAATAAGCCCGTTGGCTCGTTCGACTCGTCCATTTGTTTGAGGGTGATACACCGAGGAATAGTCAAGCTTGATGCCCAAGTTTTCACACCAATCTTTAACCTCCTGGGCGGTAAAATTGGATCCATTATCCGTTATTATGATGTGTGGGACACCATAACGGTGTACAACACTGGATATGAAGTCGATAACCGGCCCAACTTTGGCGGAGCTTACAGGCTTTGCTTCGATCCATTAAGTGACGTTTGCCCAAGAACGCCGACACCATGTACATACCCCAGACCACAAAGGTTCAGATGATCAGAATTGTCCGAAGAGACATTAGGGCATGTGGATTTGATTTGCAAAAAGTTGACACCCCACACAGTGTTGGACGTGTGTGTGGGCGTCCAATCAAGTCCTGGTCCAGAAGAAACCAGCTCAGAGAGCCTTGCTGACCAGGGCCCGTGCTGCTGCATGGTGGCCACTCATACCTGTGTGTACTTCGGCCAAAATTTGCCTCATAGATGGACCGGTGGAGTACTCGTGTGGTTCTTTTCTTATATAGCTCATGCTCATGGACCTTGTAGGCCTTTGATCGGTAGATGATGCATCTTTCCTCAGTCTGGTCATCGAGGAGTTCTTTGTGTAGAAGTAAGCAAGGAAGGGCTCATTCCATGGCGCGATCACTGCCATAACCTCGTGAGTTGTAGGTGTTTCTTTGATTGTAGGTTCGCTGATGATTTGATCGTCGGGCTCGGTGATGGGGGTTACAATCTATTCTACACCATCATCTCTTCTGCTACTAATCTCGTCTTGCCAAACTATGGATGGCTTTGAAAAGCCTCTCTAGGAATATATTACTGGGGACGGGGTCACGCTTTGCACCTAAGCGGGCGAGGACGTCCGTGGCTTGGTTGTTGTCTCTTGAAAGGTGACGGAATTCCAATCCCTCATACAGTGCTGATATCTTGAGGATGGCGTTTCTGTATACTACCATTTTTTATTTTTTGCATCCAATTCGCCGTTGATTTGTGAGATGGCGAGGTTGGACTCCCCCCGTACCTCGAGCCATTGTATCCCCATTGAGGTTGCCAACCGAAGACCGTGTAGTGGTGCCTCCTATTCTGCCACGTTATTCGAGTCGTCATACATGATATGTAGTATGTATCGGACATTATCCCCGATAGGGGATGTGAAGATCACCCCAGTACCCAGTCCAGCAAGAGTTTTGGACCCGTCGAAGTACATGGTGTCGGCGTTCTGGGAATGGGGATACCCAGACCTGCCTGCATGTGGCCCATGGCCGGCCCCCTTCATCAAGCAACTGACTGGCTCGGCACCACTCAAGGCAAGGACCTCGTGAGGGGCCAAGCCTCATGAGGAGGAATTGCATCGAGACCCGCGGGGGGCCTCTTTAGGACCCCTCTGGAGCGGCGGACATTCCGAGGCTAGGCCCGGCCTCAGCAGTCAAGGATGACACAAGGGAAGGACAGGTGAGCAGCAGACAACAGAGAAGAATAGTTTCCTCTTTAGTGGAAAGGATGGCAAGGACGTACGAGGGTCCCAAAGGCATCTTCCAAGGGTTTCCCTTCTGGTGCAACATGGCCCTCGCCGCCTAGGACAGACATCATCCCCGGGCCTGTCCCTGCAGCGCGGACAACCACTTTGCAGGCGATGACCACCTTTGGGTAGGGGAGCATTTTCCCATGTTCCCCTTCAAAATTGGCCGTTGTGGGATCCCTTACCGCCGAAACGATAAGGGAATAGGACTGGGGCTGTCACTATAAATAGTGGATAGGTTGCTTCATAGAAGGGATCCGATCGACTCTCATCCACAAACCCACACACTTCTAAGGCCATCCAGCCTCTGGAGGTCGAAGAACAGTGTACCATTTCATCCACCAACCTCCACGAGAGGCAATCCACCAAAGAAGGATTAGGGTTTTACGCTTCGCAGCAGCCCGAACCTGGGTAAACTGTTGTGTTATGTGTTTCCCTCACCATCGAGTGAGCTCTTTGCCGTTCCCATTGAGTAAAGAGCTAGGAGGTCAGTCCCTGAGAGATCTTCATACACGCCCCTGAGTTCGAACCTTTAGGGTTTTGTGCTTCCAGTGCCTCAACAATTAGCAATTGTCTTGCAATGGCCCACCAGCGTGTGGGATCGCGGCAATTTTTGAGGGTAGAGTATTCAACCCAAATTTGTTGGTTCGACACGATGGGAGTGAAAGGATATTCGCTAGTATTAGCAGTTGAGTTGTCGGCTCAACCACACCTGAAAGATTAGTATCTGCAAGCAGGGTATAAGCAGCAAAGTAGTATGACAGAAACGGTGCTAGGAAAGAATCTGTTGACGGCAGATTATTCCTAACTGAAGTATCAATGGTGCCAGAAAAGTATTGTAGCGGGTAGCAGCAGGGTAACGAGTAACAGGAGTGGCAAGGAACAACAATAGTGACAGCAGTAGCAAGTAGCAACAGTAGAAAGTAACGGCAACAACAAGTAACAGTACTGGCAGCAGCAGCAGGACAAAGCAAGTAACAGTAGCAGCAACAATAGTAACAGCTGAGCAAGTAACAATGGCAGTGGGACAAACTCATAGGCAATGGATCCGTGATTTGTTGGATGACGTTCATCATGCAACAGTTATAACATGGAGAGATATGTGGCTAGCTCCCGTTCGTCAATGTGATGTAGGCATGCATTCCGTGTGTAGTCATACGTGCTTCGGGAAAAGAACTTGCATGACATCTATTGTCCATCCCTCCCGTGGCAGCGGGGTCCAAATGGATACTACGGGATATTAAGGTTCTCCTTCTAATAAAGAACCGGACCAATGCATTAGCACTTGGTGAACACATGAACTCCTCAAACTATGGTCATCACCGGGATTGGTTCCGGTTATGGTCACTCCGGGGTTGCCGGATCATAACACATAGTAGGTAACTACAACTTGCAAGATCGTATCTAAAACACATATATATTGGTGACAACATAATAATTTCAGATCTGAATTCATGGCACTCGGGCCCTAGTGACAAGCATTAAGAATGGCAAAGTAGTAGCAACATCAATCTCAGAACATAGTGGATACTAGGGATCAATCCCCGTCAAAACTAACTCGATTACATGATATATCTCATCGTACTCATCACCGCCCAGCGAGCCTACGAATAGATTACTCACGAACGATGAAGAGCTTCATGGAATTGGAGAGGGAAGAAGGTTGACGATGACGATGGCGACGATCTCCTTGATCCGGAGCCCAAAACGGACTCCAGATCTGCCCTCCGGGGCAAGAATGGGATGTGGGGGCGCCTCTGGATCATGAGACGCGATGAACTCTTCTCTCTTGATTTTTTATGGGACGAAAGGGAATAAATAGCGCTGGAATTGAGGGCAGCAGAGCCACATGGGCTCGACAAGTCTGGTAGCCGCGGCCAGGGGGGAGGCCGCCGCTACAGGGCTTGTGGCCCATTGGCCCGTCCCCTCCGGTGGATCTTTGCACAGGTATTTTTCATATTTTCCAGAAATATTCTCCATAAATTTTTAGGACGTTCCGAGAACTTTCATTTCTGCACAAAAACAACACCATGGCAATTCTGCTGAAAACAGCGTCAGTCCGGGTTAGTTCCATTCAAATCATGCAAATTAGAGTCCAAAACAAGGGCAAAAGAGTTTGGAGAAGTAGATACGATGGAGACGTATCATTTTGCAGAACCCGAAATCCGACATTTGGCGCGCGAGCAAGGGGGTGTGTTAATGTCTTCTCCAGGTTCCGTCTTCACCAAGCTTCGTCGCTCCGATTGGTGACGCTTACCGAGCTGGCGCCGAACCTCGCGCCGCCCGTGTCACTTAGACAACACCCGCAGGTCCCGCCGGCGCACGCAGGTCGCCATCGCCCATGATGGACGCCGCCACGGGCCCGACGCACAGGAAAAACAGGGTTCCCTCCATCCGGCTACCGAGCATCGCGACGGCCGCACCGCCACTTTGTCGCTCATCCGGGGCTCCGGGGCGACCTTGCACGCCCGAGCGGAGATGCCACATGGCTGGCGCACGCTCGCCATGGACACTGAGCTGCTCCACTAGCGGCCCGCCCCTGACCACCACCACGACTGGTTCCAGCGCATCGCGGGGCTCGTTGCTGCCGCCGGCAACTTTGCGGCACTCTCCTGTTCGTTTTGACCACAACCGTCCAAAGCAAACGACGAAGAACAAGATGCGCCGCCCCCACCATCACGGCGAGACGTGCGTCCCGAGCCCGGACAGGAAGCGCGTCCCCGGCCCTACAACTCCCTACAACTCCCAGGGCGAGGCTAGGAGATGAAGCCAACTGTCAGGTGGTCCCTCGGCCCCGTGCTGACGCGCACGTGCCCCCGGCCATACAACTCCCGCATCGTGATCATGTCCCGCTCGAAGCAGACCCGAAGGAACAACATGATCCGGCTGCTTCTGCACGCGCCGCACCCATTGGGCCAGTGTGATGCCTCGCCATTGCCCCTGAACTCTACCCAACTACATGGCCCTGCAAGTTGAAGCCCGACCTACCCCCGCGCTATGAAGACACCCTGGACCCGGCAGAGTTCCTGCATCTTTACACCCTGGACCCGAAGGAGGCGACAAGGTCAAGGCGTGTTGGTTCCCCATGGCGCTCAAGGCGGGTCGCGCTCTATTGGCTCCTGAACCTCCCGAAGGCATCCATCACCTCATGGGACAGCCTGCGCAAGCGCTTCTTCGCCAACTTCCAGGGCACTCGCGACCTCGCCCCCACTGTGAATGACCTGGGGCGCATCAAGCAGTAGGAGGGGGAGACCCTGCACAAGTTCATACAATGCTTCACGGTCATGCGCCTCAAGATCCCCAAGGCGTCAGATGAAGCCTTCATCTCGGCCTTCTCCGACGAAGTGACCGACCTCAAGATGAAGGAGGAGCTCGCCATGAGTGACGAAATGAGCACGACACTTGAGATGTTCAACCTGGCAAACAAGTGCACCAGTGCTGAGGAAGGTCGCATGTCTCTCCTCAGGCCTCAGGCGGCAGAACCAGAAGAGAAGAAGGACAAGGCCGAAGAGGTGAAGTGCAAGGCTCCTACGATGCTCGTAGCCAAGCCTAAGGTGAAGTACTGCCGAGGAGGAGACCGTCCGTCAGGAGGGGGGTCAATGTGCATATTCCATGACACCAGCGGCCATGACACCTCTGAGTGCCAAGAGCTTCGACTGGCCCATGCCGAGCATTTCAGCAGGTGCACAGGACGGGGAGACAGAAGCCCCGCCCACGGCGGAGGCCGCAGCGGAGGACGCTCGGACAACCGAGATCCACGTCACGGGTGGCGCGAGAAGATTCATGAAGACTGTAGGCGTGGCCAGGCTCAGGAGGACAGCTGGTGCGACGACCCACAGGAGGGGCAACAACGCGGTCAGCTTCGTGAGGTCCGCCCTCGCGAGGCTGGACTGCCTCCGCCACCCAGGAGGAGGGATGAAGACACGCAGGACACCAGGGATGGGGGCTTCCAGGAGGTCAGGGCGGTGGCCTCCATCTTGGACGGCGCCCAGACCCCAGCCTCAGACCGTGCCTTCAAGCAGTTCGCACGGGAGGTGAATGCCGATGTCCCAAAGCCTGGAGTGATGTACCGCGTCAACTGGTCCCACACCACCATCGCCTTTGACCCATGTGATCAGCTCAGGTGCTCGTTCATGGCCGACAAACTCCCCATGATGTGCAACCCGACAATCAGCAACGTCATCGTCACCAAAACCCTTATCGAGGAGCGGGGCTCAATGTCCTTTCGGTCGAGACCTTCGAGAAACTCTAGCTGCAATACGCACAACTCCTGCCGACCAAGCCCTTCTCAGGAGTCACGGAGGGGTCCACCGTGCCCATCGGGCAGGTGCATCTCCTAGTCACCTTCGGCGAGCGCAAGAACTACCACACTAAGATCATCGTCTTTGACATTGCGCACATTCACCTGCCGTACAACGCGATCCTTGGGTTTTGGTGACGATGACGGGTCACATTCACCTGCCGTAAAACTCTCGCCAAGTTCATGGCAGTGACCCACCATGGTTACAACCTCCTCAAGATGCCAGGGAGCGGCGGCGTCATCACCATCTCCGGCGATGAGAAGGATGCCGTCTGCACCCTCGAGAACGCCTACCGCGAAGCAGCGGCCGAATGCTCGGACGACGAAGGGGACGAGGCACCTCGCAAGGACCCACACAAGAAGAAGAAGCAGCTCCTCCTCACAGAGCACCGTGGGACTTCAGGCCTTGAGCTCGGGGACGGGGCCATGCCTCCCATCGCATAGGAAGGAGCGACCGGCGCCCCCTTAGGTCAGGCTTAGGGGCTCCCACCAGGGAGATCCCTGGCCTGATCAGTGATGCAAGGGTGGTGCTCGAGCACAACTCGAGGACGAGCTCCGGCGCGTTCCTGCTCAGCTCTCGTGAGTCCGTCATCAGGGCAATCTGAGAACTTCGAGAGGCCCAAGCCGTGCGAGGCGGGGGCTGCCAAGCACCACCAATCGCAGCCGCCTTCGGCGGCACGGTCGACCGCCTTTACATTTGCATCAACAGGCTCGCAATCGACAGAGCCACGACCCAAGGCCCTTTCTGGCCCGTGCCAACTGAGCACCGGTGGGTGTGCCGCATGTCGGTGCCCACACGCCCTTCGCGCTGGGGAACGCTGCTGCCACCTATCAGCGGCTCCAGCGGGACATGCTTGTGCCCGACTTGCTGGCCCGTGTCGAGGAAGAGGAGGAGGTGCTTGGACCGAGCGAAGTCCCCAAGCCTGGGGAGAGAGCGGACCCATGAGGATAGCGCCCCGGAGGCAGGAGATCGTACAATGACGACGCTTTTGACACTTCAGCGACATGGCCGCCAGGTGACTATTTGTTGGCCGCTACGAGGTAACTTTTTGGCTCGCCTTGTCTGAGGGCACCTGCACGGCCACGCGGTCTCTAGGAGCTCAGGGCACTCCCAGATGCTAGTTTCGTTTAAGCATTTTTTTCAGTTGTTTCAACTTCACCCATTTGGGGCCCTAATGTTCTACTTTGTTTTCGTTGTTGGGCGGTCGACCTCCGCTGTGGGGCTCCGGTCAAAGCTTATCCTTGTAGGCCGCTTGAGACATCAAACACCCAATCTCTCTCCCAAAGAAAAGAAATCAACAGGGTTTACCAATGACCCAAAAGAAGCTTGGTCCACCAATGACTCGGGGGTAGGGACACTCGCGAGGCCAAAGTGTCCTCGCCACCTCCCAGATACACCCCACTGTGACACTCTCACGTAATAACGAGCTCATGTTGGGAGGGGTCCATCCCACGCCTAGTGGCAGCCCTATGCTCCGTGTTGGGGAGAAGTTAGTCCACCAATGACTCAGGGGTAGGGACACTCGCGAGGCCAAAGCGTCCTCGCGACCTCCTACATACACCCTCACCGTGACACTCTCACGTAATAAAGAGTCGAGGTTGTATACGGCCAGGTCCCCCAGAGGACACGGAGGGGTCCACATCACGCCTAGTAGAGGACTTATGCTCCACGCTGGGTACAGATGGAGGCAATCAACACAGTACGCCAATGACTATGCCCGCAGCACGCACCAACACAGTACGCCAATGACTGTGCCCGCAGCTGGCACCAACACAGGCCGCCAATGGCTACACCCGTAGCTTGCAAGAAAATGAACACAGTCTACCGACGGCAATGCCCACGCCCAGTGCGTGCGACAGACAACTAGATGTATGGGGCCACTCGTACGTCAAGGGGGACCCAAAGCAACATGACTCAGGGGCCTAACTGTGCCCGTAGCCCCTTCCCCCTTTGGGTTGTCCTTGGTTTCGAGTCGGTTGAATCGCGGGGAGGTGCGCGTGGGGCAGGACCTGCCAACGCAAAGCCTAGTGCGCTCAACAAGCCACCTCAGATCAATTAGGAAGAACGCTGGAGTCACTCGTACGTCAAAGGGAACTCCTGAGCATCGTGACTCAGGATCCTCAACTACGCCCATAGCCCCTTCCCCCTTTGGGTTGTCCTCGGTTTCCGGTCGGTCCAATCACAGGGAGGTATGCACGGGGCGGGCCCTGCCGACGTGGAGTGCTGAAGGTGTTCTGAAGTTTTGCAATCCTCGTCACCTTCTCCTAATGAGGAAACTCGAGCGTCAAGGGGGACTCCTGAGCATCACGACTCAGGGGCCTAATTGCGCTCGTAGCCCCTTCCCCCTTTGTGTCTTCCTTGGTTTCCGGTCGGTTCAATCGCCGGGAGGTACGCGCGGGGCGGCCCCTACCGACACACAGTAACACAACAAACATGACAAGAACGAGGCGAAGAAAACATTCGAGCATTCAGTAATTACAAGCCTTGACTAGTTCATGAAAATGCAAATAAGTTTAACGCCTCCACGTGGCACGATGTGCATTGCACGAAAATGACTGGGAGTAGAAATCAGGAGGAGCCGCCGACAGTCGCCCCCTCCACAGGGCGATAGGCGTCGACGTCGGAAGCCTCGTCTTCCCCATCGTCGGCTTTAGCGGCACTTGGAGACAAAGGAGCTGCAACACGGGCGAACCTCCTCACCAATGCCTCCATGGGGCCCTTCACCGCCTCTGCGGCGCGGTCGCGGGTCTCGGCAGGGACCAGTAGGATCACAGAGTTGAGGTCAAATCCCGGCTCGCCAAGATGAAGGTGACTGAAGATGTGTGTCGCAGCCACGAAGAAGAGGTCGCAGCACTCGTTTTCCAAGATCTTGTCCACCTGCATGCCCTCCAGCGCCACAACAAGCCCCTTCACGAGCGCGGCAAAGCCGTCCTCCGGGGTGGCCACAGGCTCGTCGAACCCTTCCCGGCAGAGGGAGCGGAGCGCCTGCGAAGCTCGAGCTTAACGTCAGGGAAGTAGGCCAGCTCCGCAGCCTTCTTCTCCTCGGCCACGGCGAGGGCAACCTCCTAGGCATCAAGGAGGGCCTTCCTCGAGGCGGCCTCCTTCTCCTTCTCTTCCAAGCGTGCCTGCTTCGTTCACAGGCGATTCGCCTCCTCGGACAACTCTCCCTCTCGCGCGGGGATCTTGGCCTTGCGGGCCTTAAGCTCCTCCTCCTATAGGTGACGCTCCTTGGCTAGCTTGGACTGCTCCCCCTCAAGGGCCTGTAGGTGGGCCTCCACCTCTTCACAGCATTCGGCAGCTGCCTTGGCTTCCTACAACGCCTCCTCATGCGCAGCGCGGGCAGCCATGGCCTCCCTCTCGCCTTTCCCTATCTCGGCTGCGACATTGCCCAGGGCAGTGTAGGTCGCGTTCAGGACATACTAGGTGAATACCAAGGCCCTCTAGACCTCCTCCTCAAGAGCCTCCAATATTGTCGGAGGCAGTGCCGTTGGGGAGGCAGCGTCACGAGGAATAGGGGGCTCCAAAGGCTGCCTGGAGGTTGGAGGCAATGGTGCATCAGCAGGCTGAGGCCCTCCAGAGCCTGCCCCTCGGGCAAAGGCGTCACCACAGCCGCTCAGGGCGTTTCAGGGGCTTGGTTGGCACGATGATCAAGGCCTGGGAGGTTGCCTTGCGAACCTCCCCCTCTCCATCGGCAGGCGACGACGTGTTGAAGGGAACTGGCGGTGCGTCAAGAGTCGCCTTCGTCTTGACGCCAGACTTCTTCCTCCTCACCTTCGGCGAGCTGACGTCCCTGGTCATCTGGTAAAATAGGGAATCTACCAAGTACGGACTTCGAATGCACATAGTGTGCCTAGACAAGCGACTTACTCCTCAGGGTCAATCCACCTCTTCCTCTTCGGTGCCCCCGCGCCGGCAGGAGCAACAGGACCCCCCACGGAGGGGGGCGAGCCCGGCGCCTCAGGTTTTCCACCAGCACAGGCGGCATGCGCCAAGGATGACCCTGCCTCGCACTTCTGGGGGTGGGCACGCACGCAGACTGCGTAGCATGCGGGGTCGATGCGGGCCCCCTGGAGGTCCGGATCGTGCGCGAAGGAACCCTCGCGGAGACCTCACCTGCGACATCATCATCTACAAGCTCGCGTAGAAGGACAACGTATGATGGGAGGGGTGCGCTCGCCAGGCAGTCCTCGATGGTCTTCTCCGAATCCCCCTCACCAGAGACATCGAAAGATGACACCTTTACCAGACTGGAGCCCGTGGCTGGGAGGAGCCCATGCTCATCAACGATGGGGCAGCCCGACAATCACGTCGTCCTGGTCGTCAAAAAGGTACTGTAGACCCAGAGCCTCAGGCAGGTCACCAGGGTCGCAGCCCAGCAAGATCGCCATGACCCAGCTCAGCTCATCAGTAGGGAGGTCCTGGGACCAGAGCCTGAGCTCGTCGTCACCAGCACGGTAGTCCCACAAGGGCTTGGAGTGGGCCTGAAGGGGCGCCAGGGGCTATGCCAAGAACTCCTTCACTACCATCCCACCAGTCAGCCTCTTGGCGCTGATGTCGCGGGAGAAGTGCTCCAGGACGAGCGCGACCCGAGGGTCGGAAATCTTCGTCAAGCTCCACGCGGAGGTCTTCTCCGGCAACCCCTTCAGCTCCTCCAACCGAGGGTTGGCGTCCTTGAGGCCCATAAGAACCCAATGTTGCCTGAAGTTTTCCACCTTCTTCCCGGCCTTCAGGAGTAGGTTGCCGCTCTGGGCCACCACGAAGGAGACACACGCCGACAAATGGGAGCCGTCATATAGACGCAGGCTGAAGATGTGGCGGAACAGGGCCACTGAAGGCTGCACTCCTACGAAGGCCTCACAGTAGAAAGTGAAGACGGACAGGAGCAAGACATAGTTGGGCTAGAGATGAACAGCATGGATCCCGTAGTGGTTCAAGATGGCGGTGAAGAACGATGACAAAGGAGACACCAGCCCGACGAAGATGTTGTGGAAGAAGAAGGGGTATACGGCCTTCGATGCGGGCCGCTCCTTTATGGCGCCATTCCAGATCGGGGTACGCCCGTACTCGTTGGACTCGGTGGGAGTCTAGGGAAGCACGGGGGTGAGATCCACCTCCTTGGAAAGGACGGACTCCAAGAGAGGAGGAGACGGGGCTAGGCCTTGCGTCTCTGGCTTCTGCTTGCCGGCGGGCGCGATCGCTGGACTAGCGAAGGAGAGGTGCAACACTAGATCTAGGGATGTCGGTTGGAATTGGAGACCAAGGAGGAAGAGTGAGTGTGGGAGAAGGAAAGGAATAATGCACCGATGCAACAAGCAAGGCTTCTAGTAACTCGGGTAGTGACAGAAGACAAGGAAGACTCAACGCCGGGCGCGTGACGCGCACCAGCCTCGTGCATAGGCATCTAGGGCCCGCGACGTCTCAGGTCGCCCCCGAGGCTTCGCCCCGAAGCCAACCCAAGCACGTCGTGGGCACGGGGGCTACTATCGGTGTTCGGGGAATGGGGATACCCAGACCTGCCTGCATGTGGCCCAGTGATAGAGCACTTGATAGTGGGTGTCCCAATCTTTCGGTGAGATACCACTAGATAGAAGCGAGGGTCCCAATCTTTCGATGAGATGCTAGCTATCGATTTGGTGGAGACGACATTGACGATCTCACTACAAACGTGCACGATGTTGCGCCTTAGCAATCGCTAAACCAATCTCCAAGAGGTTATTGACCGCGTCGGAGAACGATGAACCTGACCACGAAGGTCTCTTCCTGCAAGCAATCGAAGAACAAGCAAGAATACGATATTGCAATCTGAATATTTAGAATATAGATGAAGTATTGATAAGGGTGGATATTCGTAAGCGGTCTTAGTCTGGTTCTTGTACACAAACGAAGTGCATGAACTTCCAATGGCTAACTTTTAACTAAACAAATCCCAAGCAAAAGCTACTAGGTTGATCTACTTATATAGGAGCAAGGGGTGTCGGCCAAGGAGGTGGGAAAACATCCCAAGGCAGCCTAAAACTAACCCTAGGTCGTACAAGGCCTATGGGCCCAAATGGAGGTGGTACAACACCTTTGGACTTGTTGTTTGACTCGGATTCTGGTGCAACGTCATTTTGTTTGGTCGATATCTCGATGCTCCGGACGAATTTGAAGGTGGTTCCAATTCGTCCTGAAAGCCACTAAAATCTACTTTGCAGCACAAAACGAATCACGCAATTCGGAGTCCGGATGAAAAAATGTAAGGCGTTTTGGTACAGGTATGTCTGTGCAGTCCGAATCTGAGTCGTGAACGTGAAAGACTTGAACTCTATCTTCTCTTGGGCTAAAAGTGACGTGAGAGAACTTCTTGAGCAGCAACTAATTATTTCCTTTGACATGAGAGGACCTCTTGAATAGCATCCAATCATTTCCTCTTCCCTTGTCATCACACGTGATTCATACAAGTGTTCGGCCATTCTGCATTTAGGCATAAAATAAAAACAGATGAAATATTTTGGTGAGGACATGACTACCTTTGATATTATCACAATCATTGCATATTAGTATTTATTTAAGGTGATTTCCGATAAAACTGATACAATAATTTATTTATGTTATCCGAAAAAAATAGTTCACTTATTTTTATTTTATGTCTAAATATAGAATGGTCGAACACTTGTATGAATCACGTGTGATGACAAGGGAAGAAGAAATGATTGGAGGCTATTCAAGAGGTCCTCTCATGTCAAAGGAATTATTAGTTGTTGTTCAAGAAGTTCTCTCACGTCACTTTTATCCCAAGAGAAGATAGAGTCCAAGTCTTTCATGTTCTGGACTCAGATTCGGACTGCACAGACATAATTGTACCAAAACACCTTCAACATTTTCATCCAGACTCCGAATTATGTGATTCATTTTGGGATGCAAAGTAGATTTTACTAGCTTTCAGGCCCAATTGGAATCAACTTCAAATTCGTCCGGAGCATGGAGATCTCGACCAAACAAAATAACGTTGAACCAGAATCCGAGTCAAACAACAAGTCCAAAGGTGTTGCACCACCTTCACTTGGTCCCATAGGCCTTGTACGACCTAGGGTTAGTTTTAGGCTGCCTTGGGATGTCCACCCACCTCCTTGGCAGCCACCCCTTGCTCCTATATAAGTAGATCAACCTAGTAGCTTTTTTCTTGGGATTTGTTTAGTTAAAAGTTAGCCATTGCAACTTGGTGTACTTCGTTTGTGTCCAACGACCTGACTAAGACCGCTTTCGGATCCCCACCCTTATCAGTACTTCATCTATATTCGCAATATTGAGATTGCAATATCATATTCTTCCTTGTTCTTCGATTGCTTGTAGGAATAGACCTTCGTGGTCAGGTTGATCGTGCTATGGCGTGGTCAATAACCTCTTGGAGATTGGTTTAGCGATTGCTAAGGTGCAACGTCGTGCACGTTTGTAGTCGGATCGTCAAAGTCGTCTCCACCAAATCGATAGCCACCATCTCATCGAGATATCGGGACCCTCCCATCTATCAAGTGGTATCAGTTTTGAGGTTGCTCGGTGAGAATTTTGAGTTATCCCTATATTAGATTTATTTTTCTTACCTATTACCCAAGAAAAAACCGCATATAAGATTTAGATCTAGTCATCCTTTGTCCAAGCCAATCTTAGCCTTTGCAATTTTATTTTTAGTGCTTGCATAACTGAATTATCGGTTGCATCGTCGTGTCAAGTTGCTGGTCTCAGCGTCCAGTATTTTAGAGTTTTGAATTCTGTTCACAAGTTGTCACGCCGCCGCTGCACCATCTTCATCATTGCTGCCATATACCACCACCACGCCGCCGTCATCCCATCCGTTGTCACGCACCACCATCCATCAATATTCACCACGTGCTTCAATTTTTCATTGTCATTATCATACTTGAGGTCATTCGCATCTGTGCTTGATCTAATCTGCATCTTAATTCGTTGTTCGAGAGAAGAGAAAAAAAAGTGAGAGCCCAAAAAAAGAGAAAAAAAAGTGAGAAAAAAAGGAAAAAAAAGTGAGAGAAAAAAAGAGAGAAGAGAAAAAAAATACAAATTTCGGATCTATCCAGAGTCAATCCCGTATGTGAATTCGCATTGAAAACTCTTTTGTGCACTATTCAGTAAAATAGGTGTATCCTCCTCATACGATGTCGGTTTTGGCTTCGCGAGTACTCAAATTCGAGCTCTCGACGAGCCGCATCTTAATAGTTGATCAAGCTAGTTCATTATTGTCACCTCCAGATCGGCTTCTAAATATGACTTTTTGCCCTCCGAACCTCAGAAACACAGTTTGTCAATATTTTTCAGGTCCGTTCCCGAATTTTTTGAGTCCTCACACGATCTCGGAATTGAGTGATTCTTTTTGCATTCGAAAGGTGAAGTCAGTAGTATTCTTGAGAAAATATATCAGAAATTTCACATATTATTTTCAAGAGGAAGTTCTAGAGATAGTTTTGGTTTGACCTGCTTGGGATCATTTATCATCACTGTCTTTACTGCCATTGTGATCTTCACTTATATCTTCCTATCCAGAGCTATTTCATATCATCCATTGCTACTATTTGTGTTTTAACGTGACTCATAGTGTTCTAGGCTCGCGTCTCTATTACGGTCTAGCCTAGGACCAGCACAGTACCGTCGTTGAGTGTTTATTCACTATTGCACCTCTGAATTGATTATTGCTAATATTTTGCTACCATACATTAAGCCTTCCTAGCTCCACATATTTCTACATCGTGTATTCATATGTTCACCTGGTAATTGATTTACTGTGAGCGTTTTACCAGCACATCCTCGTAGTTCATAGGAACAATATTCTAGGATTTTTGTTTCTGGTTTCTACTAGTCATGACAGGATCCAGAGTTGTCAGTTCATGGGCTTCTTCGATCGTGGGAGACGTGCCACCACAACAACTATTGCGAGAGGTGCAGAGACATACAAATGCACATCATGAGGTTAATGTTTCTATACCACCATTTAATGGCCGTTTTAGACCTGGGTTATATATTGAATAGGAATTTGAAATAAATGATATATTTGCTTCCCATAAAATGAACATAAGAAAGTTAAGGTCGCGGTTGGTTTTTTCACCGGTTATGCTTCAGTTTGGTGGAGCGAATATTTTCGGTTACACCCTGATTATAGACCTACTACTTGGTATTATTTGAAACTTGCCATGAGACACGCATTCATTCCTACGTATTATACTCATGGCATGATTAAAAAGCTACAACATTTAAAACAAGGTAGTGACACCGTAACAAAATATTATGATGATTTAGAAACAACCTTGTTGCATTCCTCATTAGAAGAAAGTGAAGAAGATTTTATGGTTAGATTTTGGGGAGGGTTAAACCATGATATTCAGGAGATACTAATTCATGAAAAGTGTTATCCTATGGATCGTTTGTTTCGTCTTGGGTGCAAAGCTGAAGAGGAAATAAAACGACGTATTTCCAACAAGGAGAACGAGCGCAAGGTGCTTATTCCAAGAGTTGATATGGTTGTTCCTTCAACTCCTGGGCGTACGATGACAACCACATCAATTGTTGTGAGGGATACATCAGCTTTACCATGTGACATGTTACCATCGAGAGTGCCTACATCATGAGAGTTGAACATAAGAGGTAATGAAAAAGGTACCTATCTGCCACCTCCACATGAGTATGATGAATGCCTTGTCAATTGCAATGTACCCTGTGATGAGCCACCTAGTACTTTGATCACACCACCTATTTTAGAGAACTACGTTGATGATTTGACTTTGCCGTGTGCTCAAACAACTACAATATCAGCAATTTTGAGTGCACCCATTGAATTAACTATTGTTGAGAAAGAGCCATGTGAAAAAGGAAATAAATCAAATTTGGAACAAATATGTTTGAAAATAATTGTGCCAATGTTTAATCATTTTGATACGACCTCCAATCTTGGTGATGATTCTATGTCAAATGACATGTTGCATGATGGCTTAGTTCAGCCTGTTGTAGCATGTACATTTGAAACAATTCAATTTTCTTCACCAATGTTGGGATGGTATAGTGATGAGCAGTGTCAACCTTTTCGTATAAATTAGAGCTTCACTTATATATGCAATCTGAGTTGCAATATTTTCATGCTTTCTACTTCTTGTGATAATATTTTGACTTTATATTTCATAACATATGAAAGTTACTCATGTATACATGTGTTATATGTGCAAAAACCAAGGGAAGTAAAAATGGATGACATATACATATACAACATGTAAACCTTGTCTCTTTCGTTAGCCAAATTTCAGATTAAGGAGCGCCGAGCACGACTTTATTTTCAAAAAAGGAGGATGATGAGGACATGACTATCTTTGATATTATCACAATCATTGCATATGCGTATTTATTTGAGGTGATTTCTGATAAAACTAGCGCAATAATTTATTTATGTTATCTAGAACAAAAGTAAATTATTGCATGAGTTTTATCAGAAATCACCTCAAATAAATACGCATATGCAATGATTGTGATAATATCAAAGGTAGTCATGTCCTCATCACCCAGGGGCGGCCCAACTTCATCACGCAACCGACGGGCTCGGAACCACTCGAGGCAAGGACCTCGTGAGGGGCCAAGCCTCATGAGGAGGAACGACATCGACACCCGCGGGCGGCCTCCTTAGGACCCCTCCGGAGCGGCGGACATTCCGAGGCTAGGCCCGGCCTTAGGAGTCAAGGATGACGCAAGGGAAGGACAGGTGAGCAGCAGACAACTGAGCGGAGCAGTTTCCCCTTTAGTGAAAAGGGGGGCAAGGACGTACCAGGGTCCCAAAGGCATCTTCCAAGGGTTTCCATTCTGGTGCAACATGCCCCCCGCCCCCCCCCCCCCCCCCCCCCCGCGCGAGAAGGACAGACGTCATCCCCGCGCCCGTCCCTGCAACGCGGCCAACCACTTTCCACGCGAAGACCACCTTTGGGCAGGGGATCATGTTCCCCTTCAAAATTGGCCGCTCCAGAATCCCTTCCCGCCGAAATGATAAGGGAAGAGGACCGGGGCCGCCACTATAAATAGAGGATAGGTTGCTTCGTAGAAGGGATCCGATCGACTCTCATCCACAAACCCACACACTTCTAAGGCCATCCAGCCAAAGAACACTTTACTAGTTCATCCACCAACCTCCACGAGAGGCAATCCACCAAAGCAGGAGTAGAGTTTTACGCTTCGCAGCTACCCGAACCTCGGTAAACTATTTTGTTCTGTGTTTCCCTCACCGTCGAGTGAACTCTTCGCCGTTCCCATCGAGTAAAGAGCTAGGCGAGTTCAGGCTTGAGAGATCTTCGTACACGCCATCAGTTCAAACCTTTAGGGTTTTACTGAGCCCAAAATCCGACACATGGTCCAATGAGCGTAAGTGCTATACTCTCTAGAGAGCTCTGCATCTGTCCATTTGGCAATAAAGTCGGACTACACTTGAGATTTGATGCCTCATCCTGGCTTGTAAGTGATCTCGAATGGCAGGTTCTCGATGGCCCATTTAGCTATTCGACCAGTTGCGTCCTTGTTGTTAATGATGTGATGCAAGGGTACCTCGGATGTTACCATGACCACATATTCTTGGAAATAGTGTCCGAGCTTACGTGATGCCATAAACACTATGTAGGAAATCTTCTAATAGTGTTGGTATTTAGTTTTGCATGGGGTACGCACCTTGGATACATAGTAGACATGCCTTTGTATCCGCAGTTTGTGACCCTCGGCCTCCTGATCTATGACGAGGACCACGCTGACAACTTGATTGGTGTCAGATTTCGGGCTCTGCAAAACCCTAAGGATTCAAACTCAGGGGCGTGCACAGAGACCACTCAACAGGTTCGGTTTACTAGGCTCACTACACGTTGGGCAGGTCTAGAACTCACGCGCAGGTGAGGAGAAATCAGGACACAGTAGTTTACCCAAGTTCGGGCCGCTACGAAGCGTAAAACCCTACTACTGCTTTGGTGGATTGCCTCTCACGACGGTTGGTGAATGAGATAATACAATGCTCTTGAGCCTCCGGAGGCCCAGTGGATCGGTGTGTTGTTGTAGGGCCATGATGATCCAATCCCCCTCTCAAGTATCCTACCCTCTCTATTTATAGTGGAGGCGAGGGTTCTCTTCCCTTAACATAGGCGGAGGGAATCCCACAATCGGCAGTTTCGGTGGGGGACAAGGGAACATGCTTCCCCCGTCAAAACTGGTCTTCGCCTACAAAGTAACTGTCCACACCACAGGGAAAGGCCCATGGTGATGTCTGTCCTACTGACGGGCGGCGCTGGCCCTGTTGCTCCAGAAGGGAAACCTTCGGGAGATGCCTTTGGGGCCCATGTACGCTCCTACCCTCTTTGCACCAAAGTGGGAACTACACTGCTCTACCATCTGCGGGTCTAGTGTCCACCTTCTGTATAATCCTTGACTCCTAAACCCGGGCCTTCCCTCGGAATGTCCACCGCTATGGAGGGGTACTAAGGAGGCCCCTACGGGTCTTGATCCCATTCCTCCTCGTGAGGCTTGGCCCCTCAGGAGGGCCTTGTGGTGCCCGCTGGTGCTTGATCAATAGAGTGGGCCAACCCTGGGCCGCAGACAGGCAAGTCTGGGTACCCCCATTCCCAGAACGCCGACAGTAGCCCCCGGGCTCAAGGCCTGCTCGGGATGGCTTCCTGACGAATCCTTGGAGGCAGCCTTAAGCGTCGTGGGTCCTAAATGTCTGCGGGCCAGGCTTCAGACGTGGTGCGTAGTCCGGCAACACTCCAGTTCCTGAAGTGCACGGAAGCATGCCTGGTCAAATTGATGTGACGCCTGGATGCTGTGCCAGCCATCATTGCTCTTTGGGGGTGGCGCCTTTACACTCGCCATGCGATCGCATCCCCTCACGAATTGCGTTGGCCCAGGATGCGAAGGGACGCTCGCCTACTTTGGGCTGCCTATTTAACCCGACAAGGGCGATAAGGCTTGCGTCGCCTCAGTCTTCTTTGCCTTCCACCTTCATCCCTCCACTCTCATAGCATGGCGCCGGTGAGGAGATTCTCTGCTGCAGACAGGGGAAGGCCCCTGGCGATGTTCTTGCTGCCCCAACTACCAAGAGGGGACGAGGCCGCCCTCGTAAGTACGCGGCGGTGCTGACAGAGGCCTCCGGCGGGCGCGAACGTGGTTCTGCCTGTCCGGGGATCGCCATCGGCGTCGACTAGCGTGGGTTCCCGCGGCCGCCGGAATGGGAGGTCGGTGATGTCCACCCAGCCAACTCGCCCGCGGCTCCACTCGGCTGATACCGTGGTGGAATTCATGACGTGCTTGGACATACCGGAGATTTCCATGTCCATCTCCCAAGCTTCTTCGCGAAGGCGCTGCGGTCCGGTGGGTACTCGGGCCTTTGGCTGCAGGCCGACGGCTGCTGCGGCAGGGCATCCTGGGTCGAGGTCGAGGTCGCTCCCCACGGCAACGCGTACTTGCACCATGGGTGGAAGGCATTCGCATGCGCCCAAAGGTTGAAGGGGAGGTGCTTCCTCCACTTCAAGTTCGACGGGGAGGCGAGCCTCTTCGTGAAGATCTTCGGCGTCGAGGGCGATCGTCTAGGTTGCTGCTCGGAGGACGCCGACCCTAGTAGTCCCATGGGTGAGCCTGTCTCTGGTGATCGGCGCCACGGCTCAAGCAGCAGCGACACCCCCTCCGAGAGGAGCCTGAGCTACAACAGCGACAACAGCTACGACGAGCCACCTCACCGCCGTGCCCGAGCGTTGCGCCGCCTGTCTGCTTCTGCGGCGCCTATGAAGGGGGAGGATGACACAGACTGAATATCGGTGTGCAAGTGTCGGGCCCTCCTCCGAGATCTCCATCGTTAGTTGTCTTCGCCTTGCTCTCGACCCTGCACAAACAGGAACAGGGGTAGACTCCTCGGGCATGCAATGGATTTTGGCGACCGTTCCCTTTTGTTAGTGATGTTGTTTCTCTGTTGGTTCAGATACTTAGCTTGGTATGCTTGCAGGGAACTTGTTTGTTGCGATGCACGACCGTGGTGTTCGTGGGGAGGCTCATTCGTTAGTTGGTCTTTCGCTTGCTGCAGGTGAAGTGGGTCGATGCTCTATGTCAGCTGGCCCCAGTCTCGCACATTTTCCTGCCGCCGTGAGGTGCGACCCGTTACCAAGGTCGTCCTGACGAGGCAAAGCCCTGGCACCGGAGTGCCAAGTGGCTTTGTTACCGGTAAGGCTCCTGAGGCGCTCTGCTCAAGAGCCCCCTTATACATTCAAGCGGCTCTACATTGACAGGTCCCAATCCCGCACATTTCCCTGCCGTGAGGCACGACTTGAATGTCACCCCTCGCGGAACAAGGCCGTGGCACCCGGATACCAGGTGGCTTTGCAACTGGTAAGGTTCCTGAGGCACGATACTCAGGACCCCCTTAGACGTTCAAGAGGCCCTCGCGAGTTCTGTTTTTGTAGGTCCCTAATCTACATTTAGGAAGCCCTGCATTGGTAGGTCCCAGTCCCGCACATTTCCCCACCGTCGTGAGGCGCAAGCCGTTACCAAGGTGGTTCCTCATGGGGTCAGGCCCTGGCACCGGGGTGCCACGTGGCTTTGTGACCGGTAAAGCTCCTGAGGCGTTATGTTTAGGAGCCCCCTTAGGCGCTCAAATTGTCTCAATATAAACAGTTGTTGTGAGGAAAAACCAAATGTTGTTCCCTCTCAATGGTGGTGCGTCGAGCCGCGATTAGGTCTCGTGAGCGAGTGCTAGTTGGCATGAGTCTACCAACTCGTTAGCGAGTACCAAACATGTATTCAGGCGCCAAGGCCTTGGCGAGGTGCCGGCACGGTGCCCCCAGCCCCTGCACACGGGGTATGAGCGGGTGAGGGCAAACGAACGCATGACTGAGAGGAAAAGAGCATGCTGCGAAGAATGAGAGGAAAACAAGTTTTTGTGGAAAGCTTCATTTGGAAAGGCCCCGAGTTTTGGCTTCGTAAAGATCATTAAATCCAAATCAGAAAAAAGAAAATGCAAGCTGCGTCCGGCACCTAATCTATTCTCCGCCTCCATCGCCACCCAACGCGAAGCTAAGGTCTTCCACTAGGCGTGGGGTGGACCCCTTCCGTGTGCTCGGGGGGCCCTCGGCATATACAGGCTCGTCTCGTTATTACGTTAGAGTGTCACGGTGGGGGTGTATTTGGGAGGTCGCGAGGATGCTTTGGCCTCACGAGTGTCCCTACACCCGAGGCATTAGGCGCCTGATTCCGGAAGTCACTGGTGGACTGTGTTGATTTCCTTCGTCTTCCCCACCAGCGTGGGATGGACCCCTTCCGCGTCCTCGGCGGCCCTGGGCGTATACAACCTCGGTTGGTTATTATGTGAGAGTCTCACGGGATGAAGTAGGTTCCAGAAGAATTGAATGAAGATGCAGGGTCGATGCAGAGGCGGGGCGGAGGCAGTGTAGGGACGGTGCAAAGTCGTCATGGGTAGAACTTGCGGAGGTGCTGGATGTTCTAGGCATTCTAGACGGGGACTCCATCTTGAGTCTCCAGACGCACGGAGCCAAGCCTAGATACGTGGAAGACCTTGAAAGGGCCTTCCCACATAGGCGAGAGCTTGTAAAAGCCTTCCCTGGATTGGACCTGCCTCAGGATGAGGTCGCCGACTTTGAGGGTCCTCAAGCAGATGTTGCAGCAATGGTTGCATCGTAAGGCTTGCTGGTACCTCGCGGCTTCGACACAGGCCCGGCGGCGCACCTCCTCTCTGAGTACGAGGTCCGTCCCCCGCACGACCTCCTGATGCTCCTCATCGAACGCTAGTACCCGCGGGGAGCGGTGCTTGATTTCGTGGGGAAGAACCGCCTCAGCTCCATAGACGAGGATGAATGGGGTCTCGCCGGTGGGCTTGGTTGCAGTGGCGCAGATGGACCATAGGATCGATGGGAGATCATCGACCGAACCTTGGTCGCAAGCCTCAAGCTTCTTCTTGAAACTCCTCACCTTGAGACCCCGCAGGACCTCCGCGTTGGCGTGCTCTACCTGGCCATTGCTCCGAGGATGGTCCACCGATGCGTAGCATATCTGTATAACGAGGTTAGCACAGTAAATCTTGAAGAGTTGACTCGTGAACTGCAAACTGTTATCCATGATGATGCGTTTGGGGACGCCGAAGCGGTTCACAAGGCCTTTGATGAACTTGACGGCAGACCCGGCCGGGATGGTGCGCACGGGCTCCACCTCCTCACACTTGGTGAATTTGTTGATGGCGACGTAGAGGTAGCGGAAGCCCCCCGCGGCCCGGGGAAAAGGCCCAAAATGTCCAGCCCCCAGACCGCAAAGGGCTAGGTGAGCAGGTTGGTCTAGAGGCCCTGCGTGGGCCGGTGGATCTGCTCGGCATGGAACTGGCAGGCCTCGCTAGACCTGACCAGCTCCGTAGCGCCCTCCAGAGCCGTGGGCCAATAAAAACTTGACCTGAATGTCTTACCTGCGAGCGTGCGCAAGGAAGAGTGATGCCCACAGTCCCCTCCGTGGATGTCAGCCAGTAGCTCACGCCCCTGCTCCCTGGAAATTCACCACAGCGCGACGTCGTTCGGGCGCCTGCGGTACAAGGCGCCGTCTCGCACGCAGTACGTCGAGGCTTGTTGTACTACACGCTCCGCATCCTCCTCCTTCTCCGATAGTTCACCATGGAGCAGATATGCCCCGAGTTCCTGCATCCACTCGTCATCTTGAGCCTCCAGGTCTAGGAGCATTCGAGCCCCCGAGGCCTGACCAGGGGGAGCTCATTTCCGCACGGCGCCTCGTCTTCGAGTGACAGTGCCACAAAAGGCTTGAAGAGTCGCTCCTCAAAGACGCTTGGCTCCTGAGCCTCGCGACGCGAAGCTCTTTTGGCGATGTCGCCTGCCTCCTTGCTTTCGCCTCGTGGGACGTACTACAACTCCAGGCCCTGAAAACGTTTCTTGATCTTACGCACCTCTTGCAGGTATGCCTCCATATGCTAATCTTTGGGCGTGTACTTGTTGGAGAAGTTGACGAGGAGCTGAGAGTCTCCCATCACGGTGAAGCGCTCGATCCCCAAGGCTACCGCTGCCTTGAGGCCGTTGATGTGGCCCTCGTACTCTGCTATGTTGTTGGAGACTTTCTCCCCCCTTTGGAAGCAGAGCTGCACAGCGTAGCGAAGCTTGTATCCCATCGGGGAAGTGAGGAGGACGCCAGCCCCTGCTCCCATTCGCGCAAAGGCTCCATCGAAGTGCATTGTCGATCCCTCGGGCGCCTCCGCTCCGGGGGCAAGTGGTTGATTCCCTTACAGCCCCCGGTCAAGTGCATCCGTCCAT
Organism: Hordeum vulgare subsp. vulgare; assembly: GCF_904849725.1. Classification (NCBI taxonomy): domain Eukaryota; kingdom Viridiplantae; phylum Streptophyta; class Magnoliopsida; order Poales; family Poaceae; genus Hordeum; species Hordeum vulgare. The sequence continues at coordinate 343,292,685 of NC_058524.1, read as the reverse complement.
TCTCCCACGAAGTCGGCCAAGGCGGCTCCTTTGATGACCCTAGTCGTCCTGAATTTGATGTTGAAGGCCTGAAGCTCGATGTTCCACGCAACAACTCTTCCTGCCACGTTAGGGTTGTGCAAGATCTTCTCCAAGGGGTAAGCGGAGATGACCTTGATCGGGTGTCCTTGGAAGTAGTGGTGCAGCTTGCGCGAGGCGACGACGAGCTATAGAAGGAGCTTTTGCTGCATGGGGTAGCGCGAGGGGCATCCGCACTATCGTGCCGACGAAGTACACGGGGTGCTCGACGAGGACGCGACCGCCCAGGGCGTCGTGATCCTTGGTGACTTCAGGAGGTCGGAAAGCTTCATCGTCTGGAGGGAAGGCCGGGGCCTCGGGAGGACAAAGCCCTTCAAGGCCAGCTTCGTCAGTTTGGACCTCAGGTCCCTCCACTAGCGGGGGAGTTGGAGCTTGCGGGGGCTTCCCAAATTATCGCCCTTGCCACCTCGCTCCTCCCTTACTACCACCAAAGCAGTGCTCGCGGAGTGCGGGGTGGCAGCAAGGTACAGAAGTAGGGGCTCCCGAGGGCAAGAGGCCACCATGACCGGCGGGCTCGTGAGGTAGCGCTTGAGCTCTTTGAAGGCAGCGTCGGCCTCTGGGGTCCACCCGAAGGCCCCTTCCTTTTCATGATCTTGAAGAAGGGCAGTGCCCGCTCGCCAAGTTTGGAGATGAAGCGACCTAGGCAAGTGACACACCCCGCCAGCTTCTGCATTTCCTTGAGGGTTGTGCGTGTGCTCATCTTGTTTATGGCATTTACCTTTACTGGGTTGGCCTCGATCGTCCAGTGCGACACTAGGAAACCAAGTAGCTTGCGTGACGGGACTTCCAAGACACACTTCTTGGGATTGAGTTTCAGGTTCACCTCCCGCAAGCTGGCGAAGGTCTCTTCCAGATCCTCCACCAGGGTTTTGGCTTGCCTTGACTTGACCATGATGTCGTCAACGTAGGCTAGCGCATTCCTCCCGAGTTCCAGCCCCACGGAAATGTGCATCAACCACTGGAAGCTCGCCCTGGCGTTTCGCAGCCCGAAAGGCATACACTCGTAGTAGTACACACCGCACGAAGAGAGGAAGGCCGTCTTCTCAACGTCATACACCGCCATCTTGATCTGGTGGTATCCCGAGAAAGCGTCCAAGAAGCACAGAAGGTCGCATTCTGCGGTGGAGTCCACGATCTGGTCGATACGCGGTAGCCGGAACGGATCCTGAGGGCAGGACTTTTTAAGGTTCGTGAAGTTGACGCACGTGCGCTCCTTCCCGCACTTCTTCTGGACAACCACCGGGTTTGGCACACACTCCGAGTAGCACACCTCCTTGATGACCCTTGCTTTCTTTAGCTTCCGCACTTCCTCAGCTATGAATACCTGCTTCTCCGGAGCCCGCCTCCTTCCCTTCTGCTTTACGAGACGCGTGTTCGGGCATATCATGAGGTGGTGCTCGATGACGTCCCTAGGGACCCCCACAAGGTCGCAGGCACTCCAGGAGAACGCTCTCTTGTTTGCCCTGAGGAAGTCCACCAGTGCCTTCTCTTGGTCTTGTGGAAGGTTCGTGCCGATGGTGAAGGCGGGGGTCAGGCTCCCTTCGTCCATCCGCACTTGCTTTGTTACCGCCCGGTCCTGGGAAAACAACTTCTTAATCTTCACGGGCGCGATGTTGAGGGTGTCTCCTGGGTCCCCGGTGGTGTGCGCCTTGCCCTTGGAGTCGGCACATGCAGCGGTCGCGGCCTTACGGATTAACTTGAGCACCCGCGAGGCGTCCTTGACGTCCCCCACGACGGTAAGCACGCCGCTGCGCCCTGGCATCTTGACGACGTTGTAAGCCGGGTGCGTCGCTGCCATGAACTGTGCAAGGGCGGGGTAGCCAAGTATAGCATTGTACGGAAGGTGGATGAGAGCGACGTTGAAGTTGATCCGCTCGGTGCGGAAGTTGGAGCGGGTGCCAAATGTAACAGGGAGACGGATCCGTTCAACGGGGGTGACGGATCTCGCCACGACCCAAGAAAATGGCTTCGAGGGCGTGAGCTGCTCTCGGGGCAACCACAGCGCGTCGAAGACCTCCACTGAGATGACGTTAAGGCCCATGCCGACATCGATGAGGGTCTTAGAGACACCTACACCGGAAATGGTCGGCGTGCACAGATGGGAAGCGCCCCGGCGGCCGTCGTGGCTCTATGGTGGTCGTCGGGGCCGAAGGTGACGTTGACTCCTGGCCACACACGGCGTTCCGAGGGCTCGGGCCTTAGGTAGGCCGTTGCCCCGCGATGCAGGAAACACTTGAAATGGAGGCTAGAAGGTGGTGCCTATGATCCGCCGAGGATGGAGGTGACCGCAGGGGAGGCCCTGCCTGCTGGGACACCGACCGCCGCCGCGGGCTGGCGGTTGTTGATGGTTGCACTTGTCATAGTGCCACCGAGCCGAGATCTGGTTCTTGTTGTTGGCGTGGACGCTCTGACACGCGCCCCCTACCTGGCGCGCTGATACATCTCAAACGTATCTATAATTTTTGATGATTTCACGCTGTTATCTTGCCTTCTTTGTATGTTTTATGTACCTTTTTATATCTTTTTGGGACTAACTTATTAATTCAGTGCCAAGTGCCAGTTCCTGTTTTTTCCGTGTTTTTGACTCATTACAGATCTGATTTTGGAACGGACTCCAAACGGAAGAAAAACCCCGAAATGATTTTTTCCCGAACGAAGAAGTCCAGGGGGCTTTTGGGCCAAGCCAGGTAGGCTCCAGGGAGCCCACCAGCCCCCACTCCGTAACCAGGGGGAGGCGGCGGTGGGCAGGCTTGTGGCCTCCCTGGCCGCCCCGTGACCTAGGTCTTTGGCCTATAAATCCCCAAATATTCCGCAAAAAATCGGGGGAGCCTCGAAAATACTTTTCCGCCACCGCAAGCTTCCGTTTCCGGGAGATCTCATCTGGAGACCCTTCCCGGTGCCCTGTTGGAGGGGACTTTGGAGTTGGAGGGCTTATGCATCATCATCATCGCCCCTCCAATGACTCGTGAGTAGTTCACTTCAGACCTACGGGTCCGTAGTTAGTAGCTAGATGGCTTCTTCTCTCTCTTGGATCTTCAATACAAAGTTCTCCATGATCTTCATGGAGATCTACCCGATGTAATCTTCTTTGGCGGTGTGTGTGTTGAGATCTGATGAATTGTGGACTTGTGATCAGATTATCTATGATATATATTTGAGTCTTTGCTGATTTCTTATATGCATGATTTGATATCCTTGTAAGTCTCTCCAAGTCTTGGGTTTTGTTTGGCCAGCTAGATCTATGATTCTTGCAATGGGAGAAGTGCTTGGTTTTGGGTTCTACCATGTGGTGACCTTTCCCAGTTACAGTAGGGTCAGCAAGGCACACATCAAGCAGTTGCCATCAAGGGTAAAAATATGATGTTTTTATCATTGATTTGAGATTATCCCTCTACATCATGTCATCTTGCTTAAGGCGTTACTCTGTTCTTATGGACTTAATACACTAGATGCATGTTGGATAGCGGTCGACGTGTGGAGTAATAGTAGTAGATGCAGAAAGTATCGGTCTACTTGTTTCGGACGTGATGCCTATAGAAATAATCATTGCATAGATATCGTCACGACTCTGCACAGTTCTATCAATTGCTCGACAGTAATTTGTTCACCCACCGTCTACTTGCTTTCATGAGAGAAGCCACCAGTAAACACTACAGCCCCCGGGTCTATTCACATCCATCGTTTACAACTCAGCTTTTACTTTCCTTTGTTACTTTGTTGCTTTCAGTTCTCACTTGGCAAACAATCTATAAGGGATTGACAACCCCTTCATAGCGTTGGGTGCAAGCTTTTGTGTTTGTGCAGGATCTTGAGATACTCCTCCGCCATATTGATACCTTGGTTCTCAAACTGAGGGAAATACTTACCTCCGCTGTGCTACATCAACCTCTCCGCTTCGAGGGAACACCAACATAGAAGGATTCCTGGTGTCGTCAACGTGCCCATTTCTGGCGCCACTGGAAGGTCTTTTGTGCAGTAGCATAACGGACATCAGAAGCATTTCTGGCACCGTTTCCGGGGATACATAGCAAACATCAGAAGTATTTCTAGCGCCATTGCCGAGGAGGAGAAATCAATATCTATCCAAGTAGGTCTCACAAACTCTTCTCTTGCATTTACTTTTTTGCCAGTTGCCTCTCGTTTTCCTCTCCCCCACTTCACATTTGTCGTTTTCATTTGCCTTTTTCCGTTCGCCCTTCTTTCGCTCGCTTTCTATTCGCTTGTGTGCCATGTGCCCTCAATATGCTTGCATCTTCGCTTGCTGAAAATCTAGTGATATGGATCCTCATACACTTGGTAGTCTCTTTCAGAGACGCACTCATGTGGAACAAATTGCTAGTGAGTTGTGGGCAATTGACTATTTCTTTGGAGTTTTGCGTAAGATGCGTGAATCTAAAAATTGTGAGGAAGAAGTTCATGAAGTGATTCACGAGGCCTCCTTGAATGAAAAGCATGATTGCAATGGTTTCACTATAAATCCTATTAGTGACAATCATGCTAAAAATATGCAAAACCCTAAGCTTGGGGATGCTAGTTTTGCTTTGTCCACTACTTGTTGCAATAATCATGATTGGGGTGATGATCTTTCTTATGATCTTGAAAATTTGTTCAAACCTCATGATGAATATGATATTTGCAACAATATTGAAAGTGGGATTGGAGAAGTCATGATATTAGATGATAATGCCACTATTTTTGAAGAGCATCAACTTTGCATGCATGTGGATCATGAAAAGAATATCCAATGGGATAGCTATATTGTTGAATTTGAATATGATCCCAGATGTAATTGCTATGTGAGAGGAAAATATTGTGGTAGAAACTTTCATGTTACCAAATTACCTCTCTTCATGTTGAGATTGATATTGTCTCTTTCTTCTTCCTTGCATACGACAGCTATTGGTTGTCTTGACAATTTTTTTCCTATAAAATGCCTATGCATAGGAAGTATGTTAGACTTAGATGTGATTTTCACATGCTTTAGAATGCTCTCGTTGTGCTTCAATTCTTGTCTTTTGTGAGAGCATCATTGATGCCTAGTTAAGGGCGTTAAACAATAGCGCTTGTTGGGAGGCTACCCAATGCATTTATCTTTTTATTTCTATTTTGTGTTTTCCACACTTTTATAATTATTTTATGATTGTTTTTTTTTTGTTTTTTTTTTCCGTTTGTGCCAAGCAAAACCGTTATGATTAGTTTTGGGGATGATCGTTTGGTCATGCTGGAAAAGACAAAAACTTTCTCCTCACGAAAAGAATTTTCATTTTTTTCTGTAAGAGCTTTTGAGTTGATTCTTTTTTCTGCTTTCTGCTGATTGCTACGCAAATTCTTAAGACTGACATAACTTTTCAGAAGTTTTGAAGTAACAGAGGTATACGAAACATACAGATTTCTACAGACTGGTCTGCTGTTAACACATGTTGTTTTTGTTGTGTTGGTTGCTTATTTTGATGAAACTATGGATAGTATCGGGGGGTATTAGCCATGGAAGATTGAAAGTACAGTAACCCAACATCAGCACAAGGATAATTTAAGTTTGCTATAGTACCTAAGGAAGTGGTGGTTTGCTTTCTTGTACTAATGTTATCACGAGTTTCTGTTTAAGTTTCGTGTTGTGAAGTTTTCAAGTTTTGGGTGAAGTTCTTATGAACAAAAAGATAAAGAGTGGCAAGAGCTCAAGCTTGGGGATTCCCAAGGAACCCCAAGAGATTCAAGGATGTCGTAAAATCCTAAGCTTGGGGATGCCCCGGGAAGGCATCCCCTCTCTCATCTTCAATACATCGGTAACATTACTTGGGGCTATATTTTTATTCACCACATGTTATGTGTTTTTGCTTGGAGCGTCTTGTATCGTAGGAGTCTATTATTTTTGTTGTGTCACAATCATCCTTGTTGCACACCTAGAGAGAGAGACATGCACACACCATGATTTTGTCGAGCTTCATGACTAATGTTGAGTCCATGGTTTAGATGCCCTTTCACCTTCCACCATCACTATCTTCTTAGTGCCGCACAACTTTTGCCGGTGCACAAAACCCACCATTAGCCTCCCTCAAAACAGCCACCATACCTACCTACTATGGCTTTTTCAAAGTCATTCCGAGATATATTGCCATGCAACTACCACCATGACATGTGCCACCACGTATACATTGCATTTGCACGATCGTAAGATAGCTAGCATGATGTTTCCATTGATGTCTATGCCATGCTAGATCATTGCCACGGTACACTACCGAAGGCATTCCATATAGAGTCATAGTTCCTCTAAGTTTTGAGTTGAAAGTGTGATGATCATCATTCTTGGAGCATTGTCCCATGTGAGGAAATAAAAGAGGCCAAAGAAGCCCATAAAAAAAAGAGGCCAAAGACCCCACCAAAATAAAAACAAAATAAAAAAACGAGAGAAAAAGAGAGAACGGACAATGCTACCACTTTTTCCACACTTGTGCATATTAAGCACCATGATCTTCATGATTGAGAGTCTCTTGTTTTGTCACCACCATATAGCTAGTGGGAAATTTTCATTATATAGCTTGGCTTGTATATTCCGATGATAGGCTTCCTTAAAATTTCCTTAGGTCTTCTTGAGCAAGCAAGTTGGATGCACACCCACTAGTTTTCTTTAAGACCTTTCACATACTCGTAGCTCTAGTGCATCATTTGTATGGCAATCCCTACTCATTCACATTGATATCTATTGATGAGCATCTCCACAGCTCATTGATATGCCTAGTTAATGTGACTATCTTCTCCTTTTTGTCTTGCAACCTCCACCACATTCCACACCATCTATAGTGCTATAACCATGGCTCACGCTCATGTATTGCGTGAGAGTTGAAAAGGTTTGAGAAAGTACAGGTGTGAAACAATTACTTGGCCAATACCGGCGTTGTGCATGATTTAAATTCGTTGTGCAATGATGATAGAGCATAGCCAGACTATATGCTTTTGTAGGGATAACTTTATTTTGGCCTTATTATTTTGAAAGTTCATGATTACCTTGCTAGTTTGCTTGAATTATTATTGTTTCCACGTCAATAGCAAACTATTGTTTTGAATCTAATGGATCTGAACATTCACATCACATAAGAGGAATTACAAAGGACACCTATGCTAGGTAGCATGAAAGCATCAAAAATTCATTCTTTATCACTTCCCTACTCGAGGACGAGTAGGAGTTAAGCTCGGGGATGCTTGATACGTCTCAAACGTATCTATAATTTTTGATGGTTTCACGTTGTTATCTTGTCTTCTTTTGATGTTTTATGTACCTTTTATATGTTTTTTGGGACTAACTTATTAATTCACTGCCAAGTGCCAGTTCCTGTTTTTTCTGTGTTTTTGACTCTTTTCAGATCTAATTTTGGAACGGAGTCCAAACGGAAGAAAAACCCCAAAATAATTTTTTTCCCGAACGGAAGAAGATCAGGGGGCCTTTGGGCTAAGCCAGGTGGGCGCCACGGAGCCCACAAGCCCCCACTCCGCCACCAGGGGGGAGGCGGCGGTGGCAGGGCTTGTGGCCTCCCTGGCTGCCCCCTGACCTAGATCCTTGGCCTATATATTCCCTAATATTCAGCAAAAAATCAGGGGAGCCTCGAAAATACTTTTCCGCCGCCGCAAGCTTCCGTTTCCGCGAGATCTCATCTGGAGACCCTTCCCGGCGCCCTGCCGGAGGGGACTTTGCAGTTGGAGGGCTTCTTCATAATCATCATCGGCCCTCCAATGACTCGTGAGTAGTTCACTTCAGACCTACGGGTCCGTAGTTAGTATCTAGATGGCTTGTTCTCTCTCTTGGATCTTCAATACAAAGTTCTCCATGATCTTCATGGAGATCTATCCGATGTAATCTTCTTTGGCGGTGTGGTTGTCAAGATCCGATGAATTGTGGATTTGTGATCAGATTATCTATGATATATATTTGAGTCTTTGTTGATTTCCTATATGCATGATTTGATATCCTTGTAAGTCTCTCTGAGTCTTGGGTTTTGTTTGGCCAACTAGATCTATGATTCTTGCAATGGGAGAAGTGCTTGGTTTTGGGTTCTACCATGTGGTGACCTTACCCAGTGACAGTAGGGGCAGCAAGGCACACCTCAAGTAGTTGCCATCAAGGGTAAAAAGATGGGGTTTTTATCATTGGTTTGAGATTATCCCTCTACATCATGTCATCTTGCTTAAGACGTTACTCTGTTCTTATGGACTTAATACACTAGATGCATGCTGGATAGCGGTCGACGTGTGGAGTAATAGTAGTAGATGCAGAAAGTATCGGTCTACTTGTTTTGGGCGTGATGCCTATTGATATAATCATTGCATAGATATTGTCACGACTTTGCACGGTCTATCAATTGCTCGACAGTAATTTGTTCACCCACCGTCTACTTGCTTTCATGAGAGAAGCCACTAGTAAACACTACGGCCCCCGGGTCTATTCACACCCATCGTTTACACCTTCGCTTTTACTTTGCTTTGTTACTTTGTTGTTTTCAGTTCTCACTTGGTGAACAATCTATAAGGGATTGACAATCCCTTCATAGCGTTGGGAGCAAGCTTTTGTGTTTGTGCAGGATCTTGTGATACTCCTCCACCGGATTGATACCTTGGTTCTAAAACTCAGGGAAATAGTTACCACCGCTGTGCTACATCACCCTTTCCGCTTCGAGGGAACACCAACGCAAGGCTCCAAGGCCACGGGGGAAATCCTTTGCATACTTGCCTAGGAAGTCCCTTAAGGCGTAGCCACAACTGAAGGATTCCTGGTGCCGTCGACACGACAATTTCTGGTGCCGTTGCAAGGGAAGCACAGCTGACATCAGAAGTATTTCTGGCGCCGTTGCCGGGGATCTTTTGTTGCAGCAGCAGTGGCTCCTTAACCTCCCGAAGGTGTCCATCACCACCTAGGACGGCCTGCGCGAGTGCTTCATCGCCAACTTCCTGGGCACCCGCTACTGTGCCCCCACCGTGCATGACCTGCGGCACGTCAAGCAGCAGGAGGGAGAGACCATGCACAAGTTGAAAAAACGCTTCACAGTTATGCACCTCAAGATCCCCAAGGCGTCAGATGAAGCCGTCATCTCGGCTTTCTCCGACGGAGTCACCGACCTCAAGATGAAGGAAGAGCTCACCATGAACGATGAAATGAGCACCGCACTGGAGATGTTCAAATTGGCAAGCAAATGTGCCAAGGCTGAAGAAGGACGCGTGTCGCTCCTTAGGCCCCAGGCAGCCGACCCAGAAGAGAAGAAAGACAAAGCCAAGGAGGTGAAGCGCAAGGCCCCTATGGTACTCGCAGCGGAGCCCGAGGCGAAGCATGTCTCAGGGGGAGAGCGCCCGTCCGGAGGGGGCGACGTGCATCTTCCATGGCACCAGCGGCCATGATATCTCAGAGTGTCAAGAACTCCGTTTGGTCCGAGCCGAGCACTTCAACAGGCGCCCCAGATGGTTCGACAGAAGCCCCACACGCGGAGGAGGCCATAATGGGGGCCGCTGGGATGACCGCGAGCCACGTGAGGGGTGGCGTGAACAGCCTCAGGAGGAGCCCTGGCATGGCGAGCCTCAGGACGACCGCTAGCGTGATAATCCTCGGGAGGGGCAGCGATGCGGCCAGCCTCATGAGGCTCGCCCTCGGGAGCCGGGCTGCCCCCGTTGCCTCCGCAACCGAGGAGGAGGAATGAAGACAGGCAGGACGACGGGGCTGGGGGTTCCAGGAGGCCAGGGCGGTGTCCTCCATCCTGGGCGGCGCCCAGACCCCAGACTCCAAGCTCGACTTCAAGCAGTTTTCACAAGAGGTGAATGCTGCCCTCTCAAGGCCAGAAGCAATGCGTCCCCTCAACTGGTCCCAGACCACCATCGCCTTCGACCCAAGTGACCAGCTGAGGTGCTCATTCATGGTCGCCAAGCTCCCAATAATGTGCACCTTGACCATCAGCAACGTGCTCGTCACCACGACCCTCATTGACATTGGAGTAGGGCTCAACGTCCTCTCAGTCGAGACATTCGAGAAACTCTAGCTGCCATATGAGCAACTCATGCCGACTATTGGGCAAGTCCATCTGCTCATCACCTTCGGCGAGCGCAAGAACTACCACACTAAGATCATCGTCTTTGACGTCGCGCACACTTACCTACCATACAACGCAATCCTCGGGTACCCGGCGCTCGCCAAGTTCATGGCAGTGGTCCACCATGGTTACAATGTCCTCAAGATGCCAGGGAGCGGCGGCATCATCACCATCCCCTGTCACGAGAAGGATGTCGTCTGTGCACTAGAGCGGGCCTACCGCGCGGTGGCGGCGGAACGCTCGGACGATGAAGAAGACGAGCTGCCTCGCGAGGACCCATGCAAGAAGAAGAAGGAGCTCCTCCCCACGGAGTGCCTCGGGGCTTCGGGCTCTGCCCCCAGGGACGGGGCCAATCCCCCTATCGCATAGGGATGCACGCTCGGTGCCCCCTTGGGTCAGGGCTGGGGGCTCCTACCGGGGAGGCCCCTGACCTGAGTAGTGAGGCGGGGGCGGCGTCTGAGCACATCCCGAGGAAGTGCTCCGGAGCACGTCCACCCATCTCCCGTGAATCTGTCATCAGAAAGATCAAAGAATTTCAAGAGGCCCAAGCCATTCGACGCAGTGACTGCCCTACAGCACCAAGTGTAGTCGCTGTCATCGGCACGGTTGACCGATCCCACATCTGCACCAACGCAATGATAGCGCCTTCAGCACTTCAGCGGCACGGCCGCTAGGTATCTTTTTGTTGACTGCTACTAGGTGAATTTTTGGTTCACCCCGTCTGAGGGCACCTCCGACGCCATGCCGCCTCCCCGAGCTCAGGACACTCCTCCATCTGCTACTTTTCTTTATGCATCGTTCGGTTGTTTAGTTTCACCTATTTGGCATCCTAACGTCCTGCCTTGGTTATATTGTCGGGCGGTCCCCCCCCCCCCCGCTTGGGGGCTTCGATCGAAGTTTGTCCATGCAGATACGCATCCACGCTCCCAAGGAAGAGGAAGTCAACAGGGTTTGCTAATAACCCAAACAAAATCAACTCATTCCACCAATGACTCGGGGGTAGGAACACTCGCAAGGCCATAGTGTCCTCGCGACCTCCCATATACACCCCTACCGTGACACTATCACGTAACAACGACCCGAGGTTGTATATGCCCAGCGCGCCCCGAGGACGTGGAGGGGTCCATCCCACGCCTAGTGGCGGCCCTATGCTCCACGCTGGGGAGAAGCTCAGTCCCCAATGCCTCGATGGTAGGGGCACTCGCGAGGCCAAAGCGTCCTCGCGAATTCCCAGATACACCCCCACTGTGACACTCTCACATACTAATGAGCCGAGGCTGTATACGCCCAGGGCCCCCCGAGGACGCGGAGGGGTCCATCCCATGCCTAGTGGAAGACTTTTGCTCCGTGCTAGGTACAGATAGGCGCACCAATGCAGTCCAGCAATGATTACACACCCAGCTGGCACCAACACAGCTCGTTAATGGCTACACCCTCGGTCGACAAGGAGATCAGCGCAGTCCACCCACGACTTCGCCCACGCCCAGCGCGAGGGGCAAACAGCTGAAGGTACGAACGCACTCGCATGTCAAGGGGGGCCCTTGAGCATCGTGACTCGGGGGCCTAACTGTGCTCGTAGCCCCTTCCTCCTTTGTGTCGCACTTGGACGATTCAATGACGGGAAGGTACGCGCAGGGCTGGTCCTGCCGACGATAGATCCCAGTGCGCTTGACAAATTGCTTCGGGTCCCTTAGGAAGAACACTGGAGTCACTTTTATGTCAAGGGGGACCCTTGAGCATCGTGACTCAGGAGCCTGAACTGCGCCCGTAGCCCCTTTCCCTTTTGAGCTGTCCTTTCCAGTCGGTTCAACCGCGGGGAGGTACGCGTGGGGCGGGCCGTGCAGATGTAGAGTGCTGAAGGAGTTAGGGACTCCTAAATTATCAGTTTCTTAGGAGGATCATCGAAGTCGCTCACATGTCAAGGGGGACCCCTGAGCATCATGACTCGGGGGCCTAACTGCGCTCGTAGCCGCTCCCCGTTGGGTCATCCTTGGTTTCCGGTCGGTTCAATCGCGGGGAGGTACGCGCGGGGCGGTCACTGCCCATGCCGAGTGCTGAAGGTGTTCCAAGTTTCGGAATCTTCGCCGCGTTCTCCTCATGAGGGCAACTCGCGCGTCAAGGGCGGCTCCTGAGCATCGCGACTGAGGAGCCTAACTACGCTCGTAGCCCCTTCCCCCTTTGGGTCGTCCTTGGTTTCCGGTCAGTTCAATTGCGGGAAGGTATGCGCGAGGCGCGCCCTGCTGAAGCTGAGTAAGACAACAAACATGACAGGAACGAGGCGGGCAAAACATTCAGGCATTCATACTTTACAGACCACGACCAAGTTCATGAAAACACAAATAAGTTTGAAGCCTCCATGAGGCACAATGTGCATTATAGGAAAATAACAGGGATAAGGAATCAGGAGGAGTTGTCATCGGTGACCCCCTCCGCAGGGGCTGGTCGTCAACGTCAGAGGCATCGTCTTCCCCGTCATCGGCTCCAGCGGTACCTAGAGACTAAGGAGCCGCAACGTGGGCGAACCTCCTCACCAACGCCTCCACAGGACCCTTCACCGCCCCCGTGGCGCGGTCGCAGGCCTCAGTAGGGACCGGCATGATCATGGAGCTCACGTTGAACCCAGGGTCACGGAGATGAAGGTGACCAAAGACGCGAGTCGCGGTCGCGAAGAAGAGGTCGCGGCACTTGTTGTCCAAGATCTTGTCCATCTGCGTGACTGCAATCTCTAGTGCCGCGACGATCACCTTCGCGAGCGCGCCAAAGCCGTCCTCCAGGGTGGCAGAGGCTCATCGAACTTGTCCCGGCAGAGGGAGCGGAGCGCCTCGTGATGCCCGAGCTTCATGTCAGGGAAGCAAGCCAGCTCAGCGGCCTTCGTCTCCTCGGCCATGGCGAGCGCTTTCTCCTGGACATCAAGGAGAGCCTTCCTCGTGGTGACCTCCTTCTCTCGCTCCTTCAAGCGCGCCTGCTCCGTGCCTAGGCAGCTAGCCTCCTAGGACAGTTCTTCCTCCCGAGCGGCGATCTTGGCCTCGTGGACCTTAAGTTCCTCCCCCCAAGTGACGCTGCTCAGCTTGCTCGGCTTGTTTCCCCTGGAGGGCGCTCAGGCGGGCTTCCACCTCTTCGCAGCGCTTGACAGTTGCCTTGGCCTCCTTCAGCGCCTTCTCATGCGTGGTGCGGGCAGCCTCGGCCTCCTTCTCGACCTTCCTCATCTCGGTTGCGAGATCACCCAAGGCAGTGAAGGCCGCATCCAAGACACCTTGCGAGCATCGGGTGAAGAGTCTCCAGCGCTGGCATCGGTGGCGCTTGCAGAGGAGCAGCGCCATGAAGAACAAGGGATCCCGAAAATTGCTCAACAATTGCGGGCATCAACACCTCAGGATCCTGAGGACCCTCGCAGGCCTGCCCCCCGGGCAGCGGCATCCCCACGGTCGCTTCAGGATGCTTCAGGGGCTCGGGAGCCTCGACGACCAAGGCCAGGGGGCGCCCCACGAGCCTTCTCCTCCCCACCCGCAGACGGCGACGCGCCGACGAGAGCAGGCGAGACGACATCCCTGGACGTCAAGTAGAAAAGAGTAAATCAGCCAAGAACGTACAATAGACGCACAAGGCTTTCCCAAGTGGGTAACTCATTCGTCGACATCGCGCCATCTCTTCCTCCTCTCCGCCCCGGTGACAGCAGAGGAAACGGGCCCCCTCACGAAGGGGGGTGATCTCGATGCCATGGGTCTCCCATCGGCAGAGGCGGGGTGCGTCGGGGACTCAACTCTGAGCTTCTGGGAAGCGAGCACGCATGCGGACCGCGTGGAGCGCGTAGTCGGCACAGGCCCCCTGGAGGTCCTGGCCGGGCGCAAGGTGGTCCCGATGGAGGTATCACCAGAGGAGTCGTCATCCTCGAGCTTGCGTAGAAGGACGAATTGCGACGGGAGAGGCACGTTCGTCGTGCGGCCATCGACGGTCTTCTCCGAGTCCCCTTCACCGGAGGTGTCACCGGATGACACCTCCACCGGACTGGAGCCTTCAGCCGGGAGGAGCCCCCGCTAGTAGAAGACAGGCATCCCAGTGACCAGGTCGGCTCGGTTGTCACGACGGTATAACGGACCCAGGGCCTCAGGAAGGTCGCCGTGGTCACCGCGCAGCAAAATCGCAACGGCCCTACTCAGGTCCTCTGTGGGGAGGTCCCGGGACCAAAGCCGGAGCTTGTGGTCTCCAGCCCGGTGCTCCCACAGGGATGTGGAGTGTTCCTCGAGAGGCGCCAGGTGCTGCGTGAGGAACTCCTTCACTATCATTGCCCCGGTCAGCCTCTTGGCGTTGATATCGCGGGAAAAGCACTCCAGCACGGGCACAACCCGAGGGTCGGAGAGCTTCGCCGAACTCCATGCGGAGGTCTTCTCTGGCAACTCCCTCGGCTCTTCCACCTAAGGGTTGGCATCCTTGAGGCACATAAGGACCCAACGGTGCCTTAAGTTCTCCTCCTTATTCCCGGCCTTCAAGAGCACGTTGCTGCTCTGGGCCGCCATGAAAGAAATGCACGCCGACAAGTGAGCACTGTTGTGCAGGCGCAGGCTGAAGAAGTGGCGGAGGAGGGAAACCGACAGCTGCACGCCAATGAAAGCATCGCAGTAGAAGGCAAAGAGATACATAAGCAAGATAGAGTTGGGCTGGAGATGAAGGGCTTGGATCCCATAGTGGTCCAAGACAGCGATGAAGAATCGGGAGAAAGGCGGCACTAGCCCGGCGAAAATACTATGAAGGAAGAAGGGGTAAACCGACCGCTTGCTGGACTCGGCCGCGGTCCATGGAAGCACGGGGACGAGATCCGCGTCCTTGGAAAGGGCGTAGTCCAGGAGCGGAGAAGCCAGGACCGGACCATGCCCCTCTAGCTTCTGCTTGTCGGCGGGTGCCATTTGCTGAACTGGCAATGAACTATGTGGCGCTGGATCTGGGAGGCGCCAGTTGGAGTCAAAGACCTAAGTAGAAAGGCGAGTACAGAAGAAGGAAAGCAATAAGGCACTGAAGCTACAAGCAGGGCACCTAATAACGGCGGCAGAGATAGAGGACAAGGAGGACACGACACCAGTCGTGTGATGCGCACCGGTCTAGCCCACAAACATTTGAGGGCCCACGGCGTCTCATGCTACCCCCCCCCCCGACGCTCCGCCCCGAAGCCAACCCGAGTACTCCGCGGGCCCGGGGGCTACTGTCGGCGTTCGGGGAACGGGGTATCCAGACCTTCCTGCAAGTGGCCCAGGGCGAGCCCGCCTCACCGGGACAAACCAACGGGCCAGACACTATTCAAGGTAAGGCCCTCGTGAGGGGCCAAGCCTCACGAGGAGGAGAAGCGTCAAGACCCGCACGGGGCCTACTCAGGACCCCTCCGGAGCGGCGGATATTCCAAGGCAAGACCGGGCCTCAGGAGTCAAGGGTGATGCCAGGAAAGGACAGGCGAGCAGTAGACGGCAGGACGGGTCGGTTTCCCCTTTGGTGCAAAGGAGGCGGGAGTGTACAAGGGTTCCAAAGGCATCTTCCAAAGGTTTTCCTTCCGGTCCAACAAAGCCGCAACCGCTTCCAGTAGGGCAAACGTCACCCACGAACCCGCCTCTGCACCGCGGACAGTTACTTTGCAGGCGAAGACCACCTTTGGGAAGGGGAGCATGTTCCCCTGGTCCCCTTCAAAATTGGCCATTGTGGGATCCCTTCCCGCCAAAGCTATGAGGGAAGAGGACCCGGGCCTCCGCTATAAATAGAGAATGTAGGATAATTGAGAGAGAGGGTTGATTCGGATGGTAGAACAATACACCTAGCCACTTTCCTCCAGAGGCTCGAGAGCACTGAACTAATTCATCCACCACCTCCGCGAGAGGCAATTCACCAAAAGCAGGAGTAGGGTTTTACGCGTCGCAGCGGCCCGAACATGGGTAAACTGTTGCGTTCTGTGTTCCCCTCGCCATCGAGCGAGTCCTTTGTCGTTTCCATCGAGTAGTGGGCTAGGCGAGGCAAAGCAGGGAGAGACCTTCGTAGACAGCCTAGTGTTCGAATCCTTACGGTGTTGCGGAGCCCGAAGTCCGACAGGTAAGAACAGTAAGAAACAACAAGGATTGCTCGCAACTCAAGATGATCTTCATCAACAATGAGCATCCACCACTACTTCACCGTCTTGAAGTATTCTAAGACAAAACCCAAGGTTAGTTTATCCCTCTAAGGGGGGATGTAACATCTAGGGGGAGCTTAACTCAAAGACTTGAGTACAAGTGTCTCCTAAATGACGTGAACACATCAATGCATTATATAGAAGTGGTAACCCCACTTGTGCTTAATCGATGAGTATGACCTATGATCAAGTATTCTTAATTGCTCATATGTCAATATACTCATATATAGATAACTTCGTCATCGCAAAAGTGATTGATAGATGCTAGAATGTTTGTGCATGTTCATCATGTTCTATTTTACATCTTATTGTGTGAGCATGTTGGTATGCATATTTTTCTCATTCTAGGATATCCAATTGTTGTTATTTGGATTTCAATTTATTTTGGCCAATTGGATATACAAGAATGCCTAAGTACCCTCCTTTAGCTATCTAGACTTTCTCACCTCAAATTATATTCATGCTACATCAGAAAATTTGAGCAGGCAGTTTAGGGACACTCTGTGTGAGGAGAACACGGAGATCCGACTCAACAAGGGCTGAATTCCAAAACCTCCCAAAGTGCATCTCGGTGGGACCAACCTCAAAATCTTTGTCCCATCGAAGCTTAGGGTAGATAAATTTTATTAATATCAGTGTAACTGAGTTGGATTTCTGGCCTCATCGAGTTTCTTTGTCAACTGACAGTTGAAGAACTCGGTGGCATTGAAAATCTCAACTCGGTGTCACCGACAATGAAGGGATATACATACCAACGGACCCGACAGTTGAAAAATTTCTTCAAACATCGTCGTGACGTACCCCTTTGCTGTCGTGCCCTAGTCCTTGGACATCATATCGCCTTCCTCCCATGCGCCTTCGCCAGGAGTCCTCGCCACCTACAGGATCTTCACCACTGTCGCTGTCGTCAAGGATCCACGCCAAATTAGGGTATGGATTTGAATCCCTTTGCACTCCTACCCAATTCTTGTGCAAAATTCTATGCCATTATCTGTCCACATGTTGCTACTAGTTCTGTCCAGCAAAAACTTCCTTAGATTAGCAAGCAATGAAGATTTTAGGTTTAGCAGTCCGCCAAATTGAATCTCGGTGTCACCGAGTTGCAAACGTCGGTAGTACTGATTTTGGTTTTAGGGTTACTGAGGATGTTCTCGGTGGAACCGAGTTCTTCTTTTTAGTGAAATCAAATAGGTGTGTCAAGTTTTTGTAAAAGAGAACATGTGTCTCGGTGGCTCCGAAATTTTAACCTTGGTGGAACCAAAATCCAATTTTGCTGAAAGTTAACTCTAAAATTTCTAGAGTTCAAATTTGTCAAAACTTTTGCAATTTTGTGATGCTTATCTTTTCTTGCTCTTCTATATTTTTTTACACGGTTTGCTTGTGTGCTTGTTTGCCAGTATGCTAGTCTGCTTGTCTGTTGGTCTTGCAAGATGACAGGTTCCGATGACAGTCAGAACAACTTCAGTGAGCCCCATGATGAATCTGATTCAGGCACTAGTACTGAGAGGAGCCCTTCTGATCCAGGTACCCCCAGCTCCCATGACATGCCCAAGGCAGCTACCAGGTGTAGGAAGAAGCTAAATTCTGATGAGGAAGATTCTGATTTTTTCCTGAAGATTCTGCTCCTGTGAAGCAGAAGGAGAAGTTTGTCGTTAGGAAGGTAGTAAGGAAAGATTATGCCAAACCTTCTGAGGCTAGGCTTACTAATAAGCCAGGTGTTAAGAGTATGCCAAACCATGTCATTGGTAGACAAACCACCATGTATGAAGATCTAGATGTTGCTGATGATGAGGAGGAAGAAATACCTGTTGAAGTCCCTCCTCCTCCAAAGAAGAAGCTAATGGTTGATGTTATGCCACTGAAGCCTTCTGCTCCCAAGAAGTCTTCTACTCCTAAGAACCTTGTAGCTCCCAAGAGGACTACAAAGGATATACCTGCAGCTATCAAAGAGAAAGGCACTGCTTCTAGAGCTTTTGCTGTAGAGGAAGAAGAAGAGGATGCACCTATCCTTATGAAGCTAAGACCTCATCTACCACTGCACAATGAGGCTCATCCAGTTGCTGAGGTGTAATGACTAAGATGCGGCCCTTTCCTTATTTGGGGGCGAGGCATCAAAAGGGAAAGGGGATCATCTACATGTTTCGCAACCGAGATAATCATAACATTACTTAACTGAACGAGTGACAAGTAGGGTATACACTAGCCATCTGATAAGAACATAGTCCTATAGTCATACATGCACACTTATTCAGAACATGGTATAGTCCAGCTATGGACAAGATGAAAATAGATAAAGCTATGTTATCCCGCATGCTGGCCCCACGATCACGACCACGACCTCTAGTCCTCCGGATAAGTCCTGTACAACCTGCTTGAGTCCTCATCGAACTCCCACTTCAACTGGCTGTCATCGGGATCTCCTGCATCAGGCGTACCTATACCTGTGGGTGTTTGTAGTAAACCGTGAGCCACGAGGACTCAACAATCGAATGACCTTGGTATCGAATCTAGCCGAGTTAATGGGTGCGGAAGGTTAAGTGTATGGGATTGCAGCAACCTAAGCTTATATGGTGGCTATCTTACGATTATCAGAAATAGCATATGGTGGTTTGCGAAAGACGGTCGAAGACTAGATTGATCACTATGTGATCCTGAACACCGACTTACGTCAAACATAACCCCACCATGTTCTTGATTAGAGAAGGAGCTCTAAAACAGACAGTCACGGTTACGCACTCAATTGGCAGTTTTATTAGAATTACTTTAAGTTGTCTAGAACCGGATGTTGACAAAATATCCATATTTGCCACATAACCGCGGGCACAACTTTCTGAAAGATTAAAACCTGCACGGGTGCTCCAACTAGTCCATTACAAATTACCACAGGCCGCATAGTAATCCTCTACCACGAAACTCATGATCTCGTGAGATTCCTTGGAGGAAAACCTGAACTTTGAGGGGACCCAAAGTTTCACCGGAATCCCAATGCGCAAGATATATCGCTAAGGTAAGACAAATCTGGCAAGACCTCCCGACGTGTCGACGAACCCGATAGGAGCCGCGTATCTCGTTCTCAGGACACGGTCGGATGAGCGCAGCGTACAGTGGCCTGATAGAAATCTCCCGAGTTGCCCTGGGTTGGCACCGCACACGACTCTAGTTTGGACCAACACTCTTGAGGAGCACTGGCCCGGGGGTTGATTAGATTCCTCGGGGTAGCTATTCCCTATGCATTTAATTATTAAGTTAGTAGCAGATTAAAACCAAAGTTGGGTCCTGTGAGACAAGCCTTAACACTATACGATTTATCAAGGGGGTCCCCATAACAACCCTGAACGTGTTAGGAGCGATCAGTTATGGAATAAAACACCGGTAGCCGAAACTAAGGCGGCAACAACAGAACAGATCACCCTTCAAAAGTCTAGGCCTTCCGTTATTTACCAAGTATATAGGTGCATTAATTAAATAATAGAGAATATGAGGATAACAAATTGTCCATGTTATCACATGAGCCAGCTGGCACCTAAAACTAGCAATGCTATCCATTAGTGGTTGAGCAAGCCTACTTAGCCAAACAACATTTGCTAGGAAGGGAAGTGTTTGAGGTTCATGGCAAAGTTTGATGGCATATGTATCATGTGGTAGGCAGCGGGCATGTAATAAAGGAAACATGATTCTAAGCATAACAAAGCTAGAAATGGTGTCAAGGTCACAATCATCTTGCTTGTGATTTTTCAGCCTGGAACTTCTCTTGTTCTTCCTGCACGAACTCTCCAGAATCCACGTACTCGCTCTCCATTCCTGATGCTACCCAAATACAATATAACAGCAAATGAACACCGGCAAAACATAATGCAACAACCAATATGATGCATGTGTGATGAAGAGGACATGCATCACTATACTAGTCACTTTCATATGCATTAGTTGAGTTGTTTATATTCTGGATAGAACCTCATGTTAAATTATCTTGACATGCATGAACATGGCATAATCATATGCATCACGAGAAAACGATGCAAAAACCTATAAATAACATCGTGAACGGAGTCTTGGATCAACTGGAAACTACAAAACAAGTTACGAAGGTCTACGGGTTCAAAACAGCCACAAACACAATTATATGGGCACTCACTAGTGTAACCAGGTTGCCAAATGAGCAAGCACTAAAATACAAGTGGTATGGTGTTTGAGAGCACACAAAGCCATCAACCATAGCTCACACAATCTCAAAAAACAGTTTGACACCAATCATTTTTTAACAGCAACATAGCACTTTGACCACAAGATCTACAGCAGCTACAACCGTCTAAATGATTCAAATAAGGCATGAAACTGAAGCCATCCAACTGCATTATAACCTATAACAAGAAGCTAAGGCAAAGGGATCACACATCAACAGATATACAACCTCTAACTTGGATAATATATCACAGATTGGGACTTATTGAAAATTACAGATTTTCACCAGTTGCTTATGGTCTGAAGCATTATGGCAGCCTCCAAAATGATATCTACAGGAGGTGTCTGGGCATGAATTTTGACAGAGAGCTAGACAAACACACCAGCAAACAAACATTAGTTTGTTGCTTGGGCTAATTCCCAATAGAGGAGCAAATATGAACAACACAACAGGGGAAGAAAATAACCCAGATTCCCAGACTTAGTGAAATTCACACCTTCTCTCAAAACAGTCATTTTCAGTCAAGTGCCCACTTTGACAAGGTGTAAAAGTAACATGCAAAAACCTATGAACAAAATATATGTCCCTTGTTGTAGAGGGGTTCACCCACTACCATATTTACCTATACAGCATCCCAAAAGATCATCACTCTACCTATTATGAGGCTCTAAACAGGGGAAGAAAACATAAGTTGCAACCTTAGGGAAAAACCTACTACCTCCACAAACAACAACGACCTAAGGAAAAAAAATTAATAGTGAGGGGGTCCACCTTCTAGTGGCCCTCACACAGTATGACATCTGGGTCCTCTAGACCCACTGTCATACCCACACACTATACCCACACATGGTATAGGAACACACACATACACACAGTTTTGCACACAGGAAAAAATAAAATAAAAGGTGCAAGAGGACCCAGATTCCTAGACTTAGTGAAATTCACTCCTTCTCTCAAAACTGTCATTTTCAGTCAAGTGCCCACTTTGACAAGGTGTAAAAGTAACATGCAAAAACCAATGAACAAAATATATGTCCCATGTTGTAGAGGGGTTCACCCACTACCATATTTACCTATGAAGCAGCCCAAAAGATCATCACTCTACCTATTATGAGGCTCTAAACAGGGGAAGAAAACATAAGTTGCAACCTTCGGGAAAAACCTACTACCTCCACAAACAACAACAACCTAAGGAAAAAAAATAGTGAGAGGGTCCACCTTCTAATGGCCCTCACACAGTATGACATGTGGGTCCTCTGGACCCACTGTCATACACACACACTATACCCACACATGGTATAGGCACACACACATACACACAGTTTTGCACACAGGAAAAAATAAAATAAAAGGTGCAGAGGGGGGCATCGAACCCACCACCTCCCTAGTGGAGCTAGCCTACTTCAACCACTTGGCTAGCACCTCGTTGCTGATCGAACAAAGCAAGCAAACCATATATCCCACACTGTCATCGAATCACACAAGGAGAAAAAATAACTGGAAATTAAAAGGGGCGCCACGGGATTCGAACCCACGACCTCTCTGGTCGGGGCGTGACGCTGGAACCATTGGGCTAGGAGGGGGTTCTGAACCAGAAGGGTTGTGAACCAGCTAAGCTACAACACACGGCAACTACACATCATCTTCTACCTCCAGATCAGGGAAGGAACAGCTCGGCTCCGGCGATGATGCAGCATTGACGGCTGCTCCTAGGGATCGGCGGTGATGCGGGAACCCTAGTGGGTTCCATTTCCATGCCTAACTCCACGGGAGGGAGCCCGTAGCGGCGGATCGACGCGGCCACTGCTCCGGCCCGAACGGAGCTCGATCTGGCGTCCTATGGCACGCCGAAGGGAAGATTCTACACACGAGAAAGAAGAAAAGGGAACGACGTTCACGTTGGGGCTACTCGGAGGCGCGCTTGACGCCAAGAAGAAGGAAGAAGCGGTGGGGGTGGCGACGACGAGATCTGCTCCCTCCTTCTTCTGATGAAGCCGACGGGGAGAGGCCGGTAGAGGAGGGGAACCACCCTCCTAGCACCGGGAATGGGACGAGGGAGGATCCAGCATCCTCCCTGCGTGCTTGGACTCGACGGAGATGCACCGGTGATGACAGCACGCATGACGGCGAGGCGACGACGACACTGTCTAAATCTCTCTCTCTCTCTCTGAATCTCTCTCTGAACCCTTACCTGCAGCGGGGGAAAGAAGGAGGAGGAGAGGCTGGCGGCTTAGGAGAGGGAACCCTAGGCACGCACGCCGAGGGGGCTCTAAATAGGGCCGAGGCATGACGGCGTCAGTGTCTGTGCCACGCCACACGACCTCTCTCTCTCTCACATCTCTATGATGGAAAGCAACTGAGGGGGCACGGCGTGAGCAGGAAGAAGGAAAGGAGAGTGGGCTCTAGCGCGAGGGAAAAAGGAAATGGGCCACGAGCCCATCCAACTACCCCTCACCTCTTTTCAAACAAATGCTGCTTTTTCTTTTACAAATAATTTAAACCAGCTTTGGAATGAAACGAGGGAAGGAAAAAATAGAAAGGAATAAAAAAATGAAAATAGATATAAGTCTCTAAAATGCTGCTCTTATTTAGAAAAATAAAGGAGCCATTTTAGAGCTAAGTAAATTTACTTGTTTAAATAAAATGGCCCCTATTTTTAAATAAAACAAAAAGGAAAATAACTTCAGAAAAGTTAGGCTTGTCATCCACAAATATTTAAAAGGATTTTAATAGAAGATGAACATTTTTAATGCCCCAAATGAGTAACTTAATTCTGCCTCAAAATATAAAGCAGAGGAGGGGTTATTTGGGCAATGGTGCAACTAAGAATTTGAAGGACCTTGTTGCACCCACACCACACTTCCCAAACAGAATCCACATGCAATCACATCACCAAGGTAGCCACCACCACAAGAACAAGATGATATGCATGATGCATGAGATGCACATGAAATGATAATCACATGAAATGACAATCACCTCTATAACATAGGTTCAACAATGTTGCCACAAATAGAAAGGCTTAAAAAATAGGAAAGAAAGCATCTGGGTTGTTACATGAGGGCATGAAGAAGAGGAGAGATGCACGTTTTCGGAAGTGGAGAACCATTGATCCCTATGCTGTAAGGAGAAGAACTGTTGTTGATCCCCACTTCCACACAAGGAAAAACAAGATTTTTATGAGACCGTTTTGTTTGATAAGAGTCCAGTCGTCAGTGGCATGCGATATTTCGACTGGGAATACATTAAAGCCAATGAAGATTTCTTTCCCCGTGCGAGAGAAAACTTCAACCTTGTTGACATTGAAGAGTTTGTTGGCAGAGAGATGACTGTATGGAATGATGTGATGATTATGCATTGCTACACAACAATTCACTTCTATGTAGATGGCACATTTGTAAGGATGACTGATGTTGATAGATATGAAGCCACATTTTTAGAATGGGCTACTATCATTGGTGCTCCAAAAATACGAGAAAAAGAATTGGATGTGTATTCAGATCCTAAGATGAATCATAACTCCATGGCTAACATGTACAAGCCAGTACCCCGTGACTTTCTGCCGTCTCACAAGCTTGGCTCTGCCTATTTCTTGCAAGCAGGAATAACAACTACAAACTGTAACACCCTGATTTTTTAAACCTTTTCTTTTCAAAATATTTTGAAAAGCACTTGGTATTTGGTGGATTTTCAAGTTCTCAAAGCAACTTGGATTATGAAATCTTTGAATTCTTGTCTCAAACAACCAAAAACCATTTGCTTCATACTAAAACCCTTCTGAGATTTATTTGCAATATTTTCTTTCAATAAATAATCCTCTTTTTCTATTTTGGGAATTATGCCATCACTATGGGTTGTGAAGCAACCTATAGCTCGGATGAGCTTTAAGACCAAAACTTTTGCAACATTTTCTCAATGCTATATGATTTGAAAATATGCAAAAATATTTCTTGGTCCAATGGATAATTATGGCCAAAATAATTATTTATTATCTGACCAGAATTATCCCTTTTGAAGCAACCCTATGATTCCTGTGTTGAAAAATTCCCAATAAATTGATGTAGTTACTAGGGATCATATATGGTTCCAATATGTAAAAACATCCCATGGCCCAGTACAAATTTTGAGCAAAAACACTCTGCTAAGTTTCTGCTAAAATAGGACCTTTGTGAAGGAAGTGCCAGCTAGCAGTGCACAATGAAGCTGCAAATTTTTCGGCACGTGTGCACCACCAAATGACACTTCCCCACCAAAAGACACGGGTAGCAAAGCTTGCAATTGAGTGCTAGGAGCTCATTTGTGTTCTAGACCAGAAAGGTGGTTTACAAAGGAACTATCTTCATTTGATCTTCAAATCTTGCCAAAGTTTGCAAGTTTAGAGTCTTTTCTATGCTGATTCCATTAGACATCTTAGTTTTCTCTAATCCCAACCCTGTTCAGCTCCAGAACCTCCCAAAGTCTGTTGGCAGAACCTGTTGATGATTTTCCTAGTCGCACCAGAGCTTGTATGCTCACGCTAGCAGTGGATGGTGACTAATGGAGGGCTGGCCGACGCTATGGATAAGGACTCAAGGCTTGCGTGGCATCAGGGTGGCCGCAACCGTGGTGATCACGGTGCTGGCATGCCACAGAGCGCGCTCTGCACAGCTCCAGTGACAGTCGAGTCGCCCCGAGCCGTAAATCGCTGCACCCCTTGTCTGAAGCGCCGATGAGGTCCCTCGTACCCGCGTGGCACCTCCCGAACCCTCTGGTCGCCGGGGAAGGCCGCCGGCGCTCCCGGCTAAGCTCCGCCACGGGCAACACAGTGGGCTTCAGCCACTGTGGTCATCCGCACACCATTAATGGCTCCGGACCCATCCCGTCACTCCCCTGACCTCCTCCATCACCTCACCACCGCGCTGCGACAGCTAGCTTGCCGTCCTTGCTCTAGTGGCAAGCCCGAGCCTCGTTGCTTCGGGAGAGCTTGGCAGTGATTAGCCCTAGAGCCCCCCAGCAAGAGTCGGGAGCTCGTCTCCCTCAGCTCCGGCGAGTTGCTCCGCCACCAAATCCCCTCTGTCGCCAGCCTCCTCCGCCCCTCCCTAGTCCAATCCAAGGCCACCGGTGTCTTCCTTGGGTCCCTGTGGTGCTCCTCGAGCCGTTAGAGAGTTGAATCCCTGTTCGAACCGTCGTCGTCGACGAACACCGTAGCCTCCACCCGCCGAAGAAAGAGGGGAGACACCGTCCATCCACCTCCGGATGAGCTACGGGTACAGGGAGGATCGCCGTTGAGCGCCGTTCCATTCCCGTCATCTCCCAGCCTCGTTGCCGTCCCTATCGCCGGTGATCGCCGCCGGTGAGCCGCCCTCCTCTGTTCCCCTCCTCTCTCTTTGTTTTAAAAAAGGGCAGGCCCCACATGCCAGGGGCTGTGGCCTGCGGCTGAAGCGTTAAGTGGAGGCGCCCCTCCACTTTACGCCTTCAACGTGGCCCCCCAAGTTTTCTTTTCTTTTATTTATTTCAGTTTTTAACAGAAACTTTGATCATTTAAATCTTTTTATCTACAAGTCCAAATCACTTGATTCTTTTTGCATTGGGTTTGTATTGAAATTATTTACAATCTGGTAAATTTTGGTATTTCCCCCATACTCATAGAATTTATGGTTAATAAAAAGGTATTTAATGCTTTTCCCTTTTCTTTTGCTATTTCAAATAATTTTTCAGAGAAAAACTTTGAAGACCAGGAGTGTTTGAACAACCCCACCGATCAAGGCAAGCCATCATATCCATGTGGTGTAGTTTTGCATAGCATAGCTCACATCCTCATGCATTAAACTTGCTTAACTTGCTAAGAAAATAAGGATTTAATAAATGATCATATAGAGATATATGCTTATGATTATGAGTTACTATGGTTGCTATGATATGGTGGATGATCATGAGTCGCCTGACCGGGCATAATCGTACAACCACCTCTTGCCGGTATGGGAAGGTCGTGACTTGGGATGTCCGCGTGATCTCTCACCGATATGCCCCAAAGAGGGAGGGTTATGCACGCGTGCCACCTTGGCCCGGTGGGCGGTGATAACTCTGTGAGCCCAGCTAAGTTGAGTTGGGCACGTCACCGTTTGGGATAGTTTGTTTGGCCATGACGGTGGCAGGTGTCATGATGACACAGGTGTCATGAGGACACAGGGCCACCCAGGGCAGGACTCCGGAAGGGAGTGGTTGCCGGGGATATGACGAAAGAGTCACGGGTCAAGCAAGTCTCGTTGGGGCAATGCTGGTCCACCCGAATGGGATCACGAGGTCAGTGCTCTAGAGTGTGGGTAAAGTGTGCAACCTCTGTAGAGTGTAAAAACTATTCGAATAGCCGTGTCCACGGTAATGGACGGCCCGACCAGACCTCAGTAGATGGTCACCCGTGTGGATGTTAGTAATGATGGAAGAACTCTCTAGTTGAGTGGAGATGCTTGATGAGCATTCCGGTGGTTGTGAGACAACCTCGGACATGAGTAAGTGGATGTTATAAAGTCAAGCGGTATTATTCTTAATTTGTTGCCATGCTATTATTTGCATTGCTTGGTTATTATGAGCTTGCGAGTACATTCAAAGTAGTCACCTGGCGTATCATGCCAGATGCAAGAGAAGCCGAGGATGGAGGTCGTGATGATGCATACTAGGAAGTGTCCACAGTAGTGTCCCTGTGTATGGAGTTGCCGCTATATTCCGCTACGCCTTAGAACTACTTAGTAGTTTCGAGGACCCACTATGTCTCATAAATAATGTAGATATTTTGCTGCACCAAGGGTACCTTTGGCCTCGCTATCATTGTAAGATATGCTCTTGTAACATCATGCTATCAATAAAGTCAGTTTTGTTCTGTGCCAAGTTGTTGAGTGTTTCCAGAAGACATGATCTCTGGGTTGCAAACACTGGTAATCCGATTCGTTGAATCGGGGTGCCCCACAAACACTATTCTTGAGACACACCCTGATGCCAAAATAAGGTGATGACAAAATGATTAGAGGCTATTCCCGCAACATGCTGCATCATCTAGATACCCACACTCGCTTCAAAGTGATGGATTTGATTGTTGAGACTGTGAGGAGGACTAGTGCAGACTAAAAGAGATCATGTGGATATGCTCCATACATTTAGATGCTCATCAATACCAAGATTGGCAAGCATGCATATTAGCTTGATCATCCCCATTTTCTACTCCACCCAGAGTTTGAGGATAATGTAGTTGTGATGGATGACAGCCATCCCAGCTCACCTACTGCTAGAGAGGTAGAAAAGGCAGCAGCTTCAGAGGCTGCTAGGAATGCTCCAGCTCAACCCCCACAACTCAAAACCTGTGCCGAGCAGATGTCCTTGTTGGTTAGCCCATCCAAGGGATGGAGAAGAAAGTTTTCGAGATCTTGCTGGGCTAGAAGATCCTAGAGAGGATTAAGGAGGAAAAATTCCATGACCTAGATGTGAAGGTGACGGAGTTGACCACTACTATTGAGAAGCTTCAGCATGAAGTTGACTCGGTGAAGATTCCACGCTCTAGTGATGATGATGATGATTCACCTATTCGTACTACCACTTATTCCACGGCCCAGAATAGGTGAACAACTGTGCCAGTACCGGATGCAAGACCATCTTTGTCAACTCAATTTTCACCTCCTGCTCCAGCACCTCAAGTGTCTACACCTCCAGCTCTAGCGACATATATTGTATCCTTCGTTGATGCTCTCTTGTCTACTCCAACTTCAACTACCATAGGATATCATTCCTAGAGAGACGGTTAGTTCTAGACCTTTGAAATTTTTGGTAACTTGTTGCCAAAGGGGGAGAAGTGTATAGATCAATAGGGCTTTGATAGGGAGTGCTTTTGCACTTTATTTTCTCTTGTTTGGTTTTTCAAAACTTTTGATCTTTTGGATGACTTTATCCGTTTACAGGTGTGTTTGATCATACGCTTTGGTTGGTTAATGCTACCATGTTATTATATTTAAGCTATCTACATGATGATAATTCACTTGCTCGTTGTTGCTATGTGCATTGGTATTCATTCATATCATTTAGCGCACCACCAAGTTATATGTGACATGGAAGAGTAACCCATGATCCTAATTGATTGTGCAAATTTCCAATGATGCACAAATTTAGGGGAGCTCTTGCTTTTCACATACATCTCAAAGCCTCGATGCTAATCATTGATTATATCTTTTGTCGAAGCTTTGATCTATATGATGTCATCAATTACCAAAAAGGGGGAGATTGAAAGCACAGTTGCTCCCTAAGGTGGTTTTGGTAATTAATCACAACATATGCATCATTGGACTAATGAGTTTATTCAAGTATATTTCAGAAAAATTCAAAGATGCTTTGGCTATAGGATTGTGTGGAGATGCCCCTTTGATGCAAGGAAGGAATAGGATTGGCTCAAGCTTCAAGCAAGAAGACTCTACATTTTATATTTGTGAGAAATCACTTTGAGTACATAGGAAAGCCAATACTATTAAAAGGGGATGATTTACTATGATGAATTGGTTGCTCAAGTGCTTAGAGATAGCCACCAAAAATAATCAACCATTCTCCCACAAAATATATCTGTCCCAAGCCACATCCGCAAAATCGGAGCCACCAACAATTTCCACTCGGCCCTACCAATGCTACAATTAGACAGATACTATGCCAAACCCACCATCTCGGTTCAATGCACATTCCTATCAGTGCCACCAAGATTGTGTGACCAACTTTTTGTTGAGAAGATTTCGAGTTTCATAATTTCCGAGATTGAAATCGGTCTCACCGAGAATTGGAAACCAGTCTAGGTCATCGTATCGATACCACCGAGATTCATATATCAGTCTCACCGAGAATTCAAAAGTTGCCACATTTAGTGCAACTCGGTACCACCGAGATTTTGTTCAGTGTCACCGAGTTGGGGAATAATGTTGTAACGGTTGGATTTTGGGGGATGCCTATATGTATCCCTCCACCTACCTCTCATTCATAGAGGAAGCACTCAGTACACACATACACTTGCGAGATCCATTTTTCTGAGAGAGAGCCCCCTACTCATGTGTTGATATCAAGAGATTCCATTCCAACCATTTGAACCTTGATTTCTAGCCTCCCCAAGTTGCTTTCCACAAGATCAATCTCTCTTGCCACCTTCCAAATATGAGAGAGCGTTTTTGAGTGTTGGGGAGACTATCTTTTGAATCACAAGAGCAAGGAGTTCATCGTTCTACCACATCTATTACCTTTTGGAGGGTGGCGCCTCCTAGATTGGTTAGGTGTCATTTGGGACCCTCCTACTTCGAGTTGTGGAGTTGAACCAAGATGTTTTTAAGGGCAAGGAGATCGCCTACTTCATGAAAATCTATCATGACTGAGGCTGGTCCTGTGTGGACGGAAGCAGTGGTGGGATACACAAGGCTACTTCTTTGTGGACCCCTTGTGGGGGGAGCCCTCGGTGGACTCTCGCAGTCGTTAACCTCCGTGGGTTGAAGTCTCCACTAACATGGACATACGATAGCACCACCTATCGGAACCATGCCAAAAATCATTGTGTCAACCTTTGCGCTTGATCTCCCTACCTTACCCTATACTTTACACTTGCATGTTTTACTTTCTGCTACTATACTCTTAGATGTGCATGTGTAGGGTGTACTTGACTAGTCATTATTGCTAAAACTGGTCCATATTTAAATTTGGGAAGATGCTAAGTTTTTATCTTGTCAAGTAGTCTAATCACCCCCTATAGACATACTTTCGATCCTACAGGTTATGAAGGCGGTTGCAGCTTGATTGGATTCCTTCATTTTAACCTGATGGTAACCAGAGTAAGCATCAAGGAAACATAGAGAGTCATGTCCAGCAGTTGTGTCGATAATTTGGTCTATTCGTGGTAAGGGAAACGGACCCTTAGGGCAGGCCTTATTGAGGTCTTTGAAATCGACGCATAGCCGCCAAGATTTGTCCTTCTTTGGTATCATGACAAGGTTTGCCAACCAGTCGAGATGTTTAATTTCTCTGATGAACTAGGCTTCCAGTAGTTTGCCAATTTCTTCACCCATAGCTTCACGCTTTGGTTTAGAAAATCAGTGCAAGGCATGTTTGACAGGCTTGAAGCCTGCTATTATATTCACGTTGTGTTCTACCAGCCCCGAGGGATTCCTTGCATGTCTGAGGGTTGAATATGTGCCTATTTTCGCGTAAAAAGGTGACCAATGCTTCATCGATTGCGGGGTCTAGCTCGGCTCCAATGGACGCGGTTTTATTGGGGTCCATTGGGTGCACCTGAAATTTTATGATCTCGTCCGCAGGTTTGAAGGATGTCGACTTTGGCCGCTTACCGAGGATCACATCGTCCTTGTCCACTATGGAACGAAGTGTAGTGAGTTCTTCTTCGGAAAGGGTTTCTGCCAGTACCTCAAGGGATAGGGATGCCATTTTATTTTCAGCTCGGAGGGCTCTATTGGGTCACTTATGACTGTGATTACACCGTTTGGCCCTGGCCTTTTGAGCTTCATATATCCATAATATGTTATGGCCTGAAATCTTGTGAATGCTTCGCGTCCTAACAGGGTGTGGTACCCACTGTGAAAGGGTACGATATGAAAAAGAAGTTATTTAGATCAATAGTTGTCGGGTGTGCCGAATACCCATCGGTTTTTACTCGTCCAATACAGCATGCTTCTTTACCTGGGATGATACCTCGGATGGAGGTATTGCTTTGTTTGATTCGAGACCCATCGAACTGCATTTTTCCCAGTGTGTCCTCGTAAATGAGGTTTAGACCGCGGCCCCCATCCATTAGCACCTTATTTAGTGTGAAAACATCGACTATGGGGTTTAAGACTAGGGCGGCATGTGTTTGGTTTTTGCTAGTAATTGGCTGATCGACCTTCCCGAAACTAATTGGTGTGTTCGACCATGGGTAAGCCGCCACTACATGGTGGATTTGATGGAGTTCTCGAAGAGCTCTCTTTCTTTGTTTTTTCAAGGAAATTTTTTCTTAGATATTAGGATCTCTGCGTTGCAATCAGGCCGCGTTCCTGACCGTTCCTCCATAAGTGGGGCCTTGAGGATGCCTTCTCCACTTTTTGCAACCTGCCTGATTACCCAACATGCCCGAAAGTTGTTGGTAGAGCTTGTGTTAGGCAGGACCAGGTGTGTGGGGCATGGCTTGTCCAGTAGTACGTCGAGGACCAATATAGCTCTCGTTCGTGTTTTGTTCCTTTTCTCTGCGGGCCTCGAGGTAATCGGCCCCGTGAATGGGGGTGTGCACTTTCCCTGGATCCCTCAGATTTGCTTGATATGGCCAGGCTCCATACACATTTCTTGTATTTGCCAAGTGCTTTCCGTGGCGCAATATATGAGCACCAGGTTTGACAGCTCGGTGAAGGTTTGAATTAGGCAACGGGCGAGGGCTTTGAGGATGCCCTCATCATGACAGTTATGCAGGAAGGCGTTGATCATGTCCTACTTTCCACGGCCCTGTGCCCTATCCTCTTTTAGGACGAATCTGGACCAGAAGTGATGTATGATTCCCATGGCCATTGTATAACCTTATATGGGCCTAAAAACTGAATTGTTCCACTTTTCCCGAGGGATGCTCGAGTTGGGTGGTGGGCGGGATAAATTTTTGTGTTCCGATGAGATGTGGGTCCGATAGCTCGGCGACCGCATTCCGCACTCTCGTGGGGTTTAGCGTGACAGGTCGGGGGTCTATGGTTACGACGAGACCCCGCTATGCTAATTCTGCGTCGCATGCTGGATCGACCACTTGCCCCGAGTTATTCTCGGGATGAGATACGGATTCCAGATTATCGGGGGAGTCTGGATGATTGGTAACCGGGACGTAGATCGTCCTTAGTTCTGGTAGTAGATGTGGGGAGCCCTTATCCGGGCACTTGATGGTGGTGACCAAATGCGTGTTGGGTGGAAGAAGAATTTTCTTGTCATCGGGTCTAAGCCCGACTCGATCATAGGTCGTAGATTGGTCATCAATCTTTCCCATAGCTTGGATTCGGCTGACTAACTTGTGTAGTAATGGGGTCTTAGCAGAGTCCATACCGTTTGGGTGCTAGGGGTTGGCCCGCAGCACTGACGCCCCGGGGTCGTTTGAGGACACTTCCGGGCTGTTTTCGACTAACATGAATCTGGGTGTATGGACCACGTCGAGCTTTACGACAGGACAAAATGTCGTCCCAGTAGTGTCATGCACAGCTTCCGAAGTCGAAGCACCGGGGCTCGTGGGCTCCTCAAAAGGATCGAGGAGCCTTGTTAACACAAGATCATCCCGGGGGTCGGTGGTGAACTCTAGACTCCCGAACCTCACTTTCTTACCGGGGTTGAAGCTTTCTACATGGCCAAGGTGGCCGGTCGGATTGGCATGCAGAAGGATGCTTCCGAATGTGAAGATCTGTCTGGGGACAAAGACATACTTGTTGCGGATCTCTTCGCCGATGACCAAGAATGCCATCAATCCTTCCTGGGATCCTATAGGGGAACTCTAAATGAAAGCACCAATGTCGGTGTCAAAACCTACATATCTTGGGTAAGGGGGTCCCGAGTAGTGGACCTTGGATCGATTGTTTACAGGGACGAAGGAGACAGTGTTTACCCAGGTTCGGGCCCTCTTGAGGAGGTAAATCCCTACGACTGGCTTGATTATGTTGATGTGGATGAGAATTAAGAGTTGATCTACCTCGAGATCGTATGAGCTAAAACCATATATGAGTCAACTTGGCTACACAGATGAAACCCTATGATTTATATAGACACCAGGGGTCCCTAGGGTTATACATAACCAACCTCGAGCCGGGGATAGATGCTCTGACCTAGACTACTTAACTTGGACGACACGCCATTCTTCGGAGCTTTCCTTCTTCAATATGAGGTAATTACGCATTCTGGTGTTCAACAGAGCAACCCATTAGTCCGGCCCATAAGACAAAAGCCTACCACCTGAGGACCCCGTAATTCTAGACTCACTCACTAGGTACCAGTCTACTAATGATCACTGGGCTTCCATCTTAGGAGTCCCAAAGGTACATGAGAGAGATTTGGATGTATACTCAGAGTCCAAGATGAATCACAGTTCTATGGCAAACATGTACAATCCCATTCCAAAGGATTATGTGCAGACTCATAAGTGATACGAGGCAAACCCGTGGGTGCTGATCTTTTCACACTTAGAGGGGGAAAGTGAGAAATCAAGAGAAAACACATAAACTCAAGAACGATCTCCAATCAGACATCCAGTATATCCGCACGAACACAAGATATACATAAATACAAAGTCAACAGAAGGATACACGTAATGGATAGTCTTCCCAATGAGAGGGCCCTTGTATCCATGAGGGGATCTTCCCTACTAGAGGGGCCTTGGCATCACCAGGATCTTCTCACATGGAGGACATATCCATGGGGTAGGAAAATAGTAGGTAGAGCTAAGCTCAACAATCTCAAGATGTCAATACATTAGCTAACCCTAGAAAGGGGGAGGAGGGGTCCTATTTATAGTCTTAGTAGGAATCGGGTGAGAGAGATGGTATACAAAGTTGTTTATCCCGCATCTGCCCGTACGAGGCCAGATGTCTGAGCCAGGGGGCGGATCTCCGGGATTTCAGGGGTGCGTCGAATGTCTGGGCGTATGGGACGGATGTGTGGGCTGGGTCAGGTCAGAGAATTCCAGTTCTTGCATCTCTACACCGGATTTCCGGGCCAAGGGGACGGATTTGTTGTAGCTGGTCGGATGTCCGGGCCGTGGTCGGATGTCCGGGCCGTGGCCGGATGTCCGTAGCTTGTAGCATCATTTGTCATGCCTTGGCGCTATGCGATCTCGAAGGGCCGGATTTCTAGAGTGATGGTCGGATATCTGGTGCCTGGGAGCTGTCTTGGCCTTACTTTGGTGCATTTGCTCATCTGTCTCAGAGTCCGTCTTTCATTGGTATTTTCCTTCACCCAAAGTGTCTTCTAGACCATCTTCATGATACCTAAGTATGCAAAGAATTTCTACTTGAGTTAGTATCCAAGTTCCCAGTGTATCGAATGGAGATTCAAGAAGGAGAGATGTCACCTCGGATTCAATGGCACATGCACGAGCTCTTGTCATGGGGCCACTTGTAGCTTGAGGTGTTGGTGATATATCCATGGGGATGATAATGGCATGCTCCATATCAACAGACATGGGTCAATTTACTTTCT
Organism: Hordeum vulgare subsp. vulgare; assembly: GCF_904849725.1. Classification (NCBI taxonomy): domain Eukaryota; kingdom Viridiplantae; phylum Streptophyta; class Magnoliopsida; order Poales; family Poaceae; genus Hordeum; species Hordeum vulgare. The sequence continues at coordinate 343,258,025 of NC_058524.1, read as the reverse complement.
ACATGCATGACTAACTACCTCCAAAGCTATTTTGAAGCACACCTTGATGCCCAAATATGGAGATGACAAGATAATTTGTGGATACTCAATAAACATGTTACATCATGTGGTTAGCCACACCAGGATCAGAGTGATGGATCTTATTGTTGAGACCATAACGAGGATTGTTGCCGATCAGAAGAGATCTTGTGGATACACTCCATATATTCATATGTTCATCAACTCTAATGTTGGGAAGAGACTCTATCTACTTGATCGACCACATCTTGCACTCTAGCCAGACTTTGAAAACAATGTTGTGGTGATGGATTCATCTCTTCCCATATCATCTACTTCACATGCAGAGATTGAGGGAGAGGCCCAGGCCCAGGAAGCCGGGGCCACTAGTGCTCCGTCTTTTAAGACGAAGAGCGATCACATGGCCTCTCTTATCAGGACCATTCAGGAAATGGAGAAGAACATCAATGAGCTATTGCTGAACTAGAAGATCCTTGAGAGGATTGTGGAGACAAAGTTTCATGACCTTGACAACAAGTTCACTGAGCTCACCAGCACATTCAACCAAGTGAAGCAAGAGGTAGATGCAGTACCTTTTCCTACATTGCTAATCCAAACTTAGTTTAGGACACAGGCTCGATATGTTGCTCTACCTGCTCACGATTTGAGACCTTTAGTGTCTGCACCAGTTGCGCCTTCTACCATGAATCCTTCAACACCTCAAGTATCAACTCCACCATCCAAGAGGACTTCTGCAGAAGCATTCACGAACGCTCTCTTATCGACTACTTGCACGACTATCGGAGTAGATTCATCTCTCCGTGGAGGAGGCCATTCCAAAAGTGACGTTTAGCTCTATACTTTCGAGCTTTTTCGTAAATTCTTGCCAAAGGGGGATAACTTCTATAGATCATATGGCTTTGAGAGAGAGTGTGTGTTTCTTTTGATGCATCTCTTTAACTTTGAAAACTTTTGGCCTATCTTTTGTTCGTATCAAACTCCATTGTGTTTGATCATATGCTTTGTGATTGATGTTACTATTTCCTATCTTTGTGATACTCATATGTGTCACACCGTGTGCTTTTCCTCTCCTAACTAAGTTAACATAGCTCAAAAATTAGGGCCAACAAAAACTTTTTTCTATGAGATGTGATGCTTGAACTCATTATTATTTGCTTGCTTGTTTGATTGTGTTTTTTATTACAAAAAAAATCAATTTCTCTCAAGACTCATCTTATTGCTCTAAATCTCTGCCAAATAATCATGCCATGTGTATAGGACATAGAACTAATTTTACAAAATATTATTTTCACCAAAAAGCATTTATATAATTTAAACTCTCAAAAACCCGTGAATTGAGGTTTGTACTATAAGCCCTCCAACTAGGGAAGATGTTTTTCCTCAAGTATTTTATTTGGATCCTATTGTCAAAAAGATTTCCCAAAACCACAAAACTATTATTTAGAAGTTGATTTTCCATTTTATTTAAATAATTTTTTTCTACAATTGAAAATGGTCTTTTATAGGGAAAATTTACTTTAATGTTTCCAAAAGTATATGAGAAAATTTAAAGAAACTCAATGGACTTATATTATCCATATATATGAGTTTCAACACATGGTCATGTTCAAAATATTGGACAAAACACTCCAAAACCGTTTCTACTTATTTTAAGTATTTGAAATATTTTTATAACAAATATTCTCAAGTAATTCCGGTAAAATTCTAGCAAGTCACACATGATATAAGTGGGGACCTTTCCAAGTTTCATCTCAATCCTAATTGTTTTGGTTCACGAAAATATTCAAAACCCCTCATTGTCCACATCCTAACTTGAGCAACTTTACATTGCCAGGTATATCCAACCCTCCTCAAATTTTGTGGACATGATCTAACCACCTAATAATGAATCCATACCAAGTGGTGCATCAAGATGAACAAATCCACTTGTCAAAATCCCTCAAACCCATTTATGATGATTTCCCGAATTAGGAGATTTTTCATTGTCAAGTTGTCCCATTTGGTACCAAACTTTTTGGGTATGCTCTTATCACCATATAATGCTACCACACCAAGTGGTGCATTAGGGGGATTCGATTTGCGTGACTAAACCTAAGGAAATTCATTTTTGTCCATTTCTAGGGTTTACGAAGTTTGTATTGTAAATTATCCTCAAATAATCTTAAAATTGGTGATCAGGACCAATTTGTCTTACCATTTATCCCTCCTAAGTATGATGGCCACTGCTTACCCCTAGATACCCTAGGAAAACATTAAACACCTTCATCCACAAGCTTATGGACAAGCAAAGTTGACCCAAATAGATTCTCCTTGCCTCCTACTTTTTACTGCAGCTCCACATTGTTGTATTCTACCTCCAGTAACTATCTTTTGTTAGGGAGCAATAATCAGTGGGTAAAACCCCTCCATTTCATTGTTTGTACAACATTCACATGCATTTCTTTCTAGTCTCCTCCCATTTTGAATTGAGGTTTCCCCCAAATTTTAACACAACTCCATTAGCATGTTAATGCATCAAACAAAACCCAGGGATGGCTTGTTCATGAGGAAAATACGAGCAAACCATCTAATCCTTGGTTTTCGTAATTAATGCAGCTTTGAACTTCAAGTACCCTATATAGGTATCCCTTGAGTCGGAATTTGGTGTGCACCTAGTCCTTCCATGCCTAGGCCACCCAGACAACTTTTTACCTCCTTTGATCTTCACTAAAACCCCCTGAGATAGCTCCCAAGTTTGCGGCTGCAAACTTATTTGCAGTCAAAACCAACTCCACCTAGATCCATATGGATCCGAACTTCATTCGGGCCCTCTAGAACGCATGCCTTGCATGCTAGACAACTTGGGTTGACCAAAATAGTGTTGTGCACACAAGTTGGCATGGTAACCACACCTCTGGCATGCAGAAATGGTGCTCTGCCAAGCAAGTTCGTCGTGTAGCCTGTGTCCGGCTGCGGCAGGGTGCCCACACTTACCCGGGGATCTATCGTTATCTCCCACGCCCCTCCCCAACACTAGCAAACCTCCAAGGTAGCTCTGACGTGCATGCTCGTCGTCCCAGGGCATCCGAAGCAGGCTGGAGATCCCTCTGGTCCCCCACTTCCTAAATTCTCCTCCTCGAGCCCCCACTTGACCTCTCTCACTCCTCTCCATCCTAAGCTACCACCTTGACCAATCCAAGGCACCTCCCGTGCCTTCTTCCTCCTCCATCAGCCGACGTCGATGCCGCTCGGCTTTGCTCGAATTCGAGCGAGCCAAACCCATCCCCCCGCCTCAATTCTCTCCTCCAAGAGGTCCCCCCTGGCAGCCCCATCTTAGCTGGCATCCCATTCCTTCATTCCCACGGACGTGTCATGCCTACAACGAAGGCCGGTGTCACTGTCCACCCTCCCGTCACGTTATGCGCTCCCGATCGCCCTATGGCCAACACGGCCACCTCCGAGCACGGCGTGGAACAGGGCATTCGGTGGGAGGGTAGCGAAGACCACGGTGACCGGCGCCCCTTAGGCCTCCTGTTAGGAGGAAGAAGAAGTTGACGAGAGAGGGAGAGAGGGTCCGGTAGGGCCCACCTGTAAGCGACCCAGCGGTAGGGCCCACGCGATAAATGGCGGCGACTTCTTGTAGAGTCACTTCCCTCGAGAGGAAGCGTACTCCAGGAAGGCACGTACGATGTTGCCTCTACCCCGCCCGGCCGGGCCACTCGGTCGGTCCAATTCCTTATTGTAACAGCCCAAGACCGACACTCCAGAAGATTCTCCTTTTATTTCGTTGCCCCCATGCGATTAGATTGTTTGTCGCATTCATCATCGCATCATTCGCATCATACACATTGCATCGGCACTCAGTTGTCGTCAGTTTTGAAAACTTGCATCCGTTGTTTAGATGTCGGTTCTCTCTTTTTTGTCGTTGAGTGTTTCGAGACCAACCACACACGCACGTGCCCACGACATCGTTAAAATGTTGTTTTTAAAATTGTGTATAAAACCTACTCGGGTCGGGTTGAAACTTGGCGTGTGGTCTTATTTTAATGTAGGTAGGCCGCCTACCAAATTTCGTCACAATCGGAGTTCGTTTGATACTCGAACCATTAAACCTATGGCGACACTATAGGAGGTCAAACGTCGGACGTTTTTGGTGTTTTAAAAACCCCGATGCCAGGCTGCCCGTTTTCCCTCTCATCTTCGCCTAGCCTCTCTACGCATTGCACCGGTCCACTCGCATCCCAAGCCTAGTGGCAGCCCTACGCTCCACGTTGGGGAGAAGACGGACGCAATCAACTCAGTCCACAAATGACTATGCCCACAACTGGCAAGGAAATCAACTCAGTCCGCCCATGACTATGCCCGCAGATGGCAAGGAAATCAACTCAGTCCGCCAATGACTACGCTCGCATATGGCAAGGAAATCAACACAGTCCATCAAAAGGTGTCCGAAAACCTACCGGAACCCGAAATATACGGTTGTGAACATTAGGTCCGGATCAACACTGTTATACCCCAAAACATCTCCGTTCTTTGTTTAGACTACCCTAGCGTGTATTTCTCGACCGTCGGATGACGATCGGAGGGATGAAATGAACCCCTACCCTAAACCCCAATGTTATAAATACATGCCAACCCTAAATTTTAGGGCACTGTCCCAACCACCCAATCCCCTTGCTGCCGACACCCATCTGTTTCTCCCACCTCGGGGTCCAACCGAAGCCAACCAATGCGCAGCCACCAGATCTTCCATCGATCCTGAAGCCAGAAACCTTCCCAACCTGAGCGCCCCGTGCCCCATCTCAGTACGAGCTCGGACTCATCCGGCGACCGAAGCGTCGTGGTGCACCGCTTTTGCCGCCCGTAGACCCGACGCAGCTCCCGTGCTCCCGCAGCGTCCCCGATCCCGACTTGGATCGAGGGTACAAAGTCACCATCCCTGCCGGCGACCACCATCGAAGCCATCCTCGACCAGACGCGCGCGGCACCTGGCCTTCCTTCGCGGCAACAAGCAGCTACAGCACGCAGGAGCAAACCTCGAGCAGCACCCATGACAACATAGTCCAGCTAGCTTCGCTCGTGAGCAGCCCCATCAAATGAGTGACACCAGCTCTTCTCTTCCCTCCTTGCCTCCTCTCGCTCCCCTTGACCTCTCCCTCTCCTTGTTCCCGTGATGCAGAGAAGCACGCTGCAGCTCTCTGCCAAGGCTGTGCCGATGGAGCTTCATGTCGCCATTGTCGTGGTTGACCTCGACGATCCCCGTATCTAGGAATGGAACAGACACCCCGGATTCGCCTCCCTCGCCTTTCCTGGACCCCATGCCAGCAGCAAGAAATGCCGCCGCATCTGCAACCTGCATCCCCAACGACATGGTACGGACCTGCATCCTCATCCACGGTAGCAGAGAAAGCCATCTCCGTTTTGCACCTTCAGTTTGGTCCTGTCAGTGTTATGTTCTAGTTCATATAGCGTAAACATCCATTTCGTACCAAATTCCGTTATAGCCTAGCTGGTGAGCACCTTAGTGTGCGACCGCAAGGTCTCTAGTTCGTATCCCATGCGTCGCACAATTTTTCATTGTTTCCTTTTTAATTTGCATTCACATCTTCACTACGCCGTTGAGCTAGTTCCTCTAAGTGAATGTTATATATTATCAGTAACACATGTCATAGCCCACTTGGTTGGTTTGCTTGTTCACCACCGAGAGGTCGTGGTTCAATTCCCACGCGACCCAATTTTTGTCATATTTTCCCGTTGTTAGGCTTTTTTAGGGGTTCCTATTGTTAGGCACATACACACACTCAGCCCCTCGGGCATATCCAATTATGTGGCGTTGCACTATGTAAATTCGGCCCTTCGCTATTTTTTTGCTATCTACGATTTTGCTATTAACCTGCGAATTTGCTAGATTTCAGAAAATTGCATGATTTTAAAACACACGAATCTTTTAAACAATGCGTCACATCAAAATAAGTTAGATATGTAAAATGTGTAGAATTTTGTGTAGATTAGTTTCCAATTCTCATGCACATTTAAAAATTCCAACCTTGCTGTTTGCCTCGTTTTGTGTAGATGCCATCTAAATTGGTTTAATTCGTAGCTAATTAACCATAGCTCCGTTGGAGATGAGCTATATATGTAAACCGACAAAGTTTTACGTATGATGTCAATGTGACATAATATTTTTTTAGGATCACGTGAATATTTTGGAATCTATATGATGTTGATGTGACGGAGTTCTGACTTGGTGGCTCATTCTGTCTTGATTTTATTCCGAGGAGTTGTGCTCCAGGGGATTCTTGAGCACATCGTTATCATTCAGATTTCTTAGTATCTCACGACGGAGGATTTTCGAAATTACTTCAATACTAGTAGTGGCGAGAGGATTCCAGCATCCCCAGTACTGGTGGAGAGTGTTCGGATGTACTTCCATACTTAGTGTCATTGCGTTTTCGAGGATTTGAGACAAATGAGTTTCCGAGATCTCTGGTTATGTGTCGATGGATGTAATACACTGGACGGGTTAGTGTTATTGCTAGGAGTTGAGTGATGGATTTTTCTCACACCCAATTTTTACTACCACTTTTTCTGTAATGCAAAAAATCTGAGCTTGTTAAAACTTCTTCAAAACTAATGATGTGAGTGCCATGTTTGTCATTGAATGACTTCTTTGATGATCATGTGATGATAAAACCCCATTTCACAATATTGAATTATTTTCAAAACCTTCGTCTTGTTTTTGATGAGGGTAAAACCCTACTTTGAGTTGCACTACTTGCCCTTGATGGCAAGATTGGTTTCTACCCAAAGTTGGCGATCTAATTTTAATTTATTTTAGTATTCCAAAACCACAAAATAATTGTTTTTAGAAAAAATTTCTTAATTTATTTGCCTGTCCATTTCTGAGGCCAGAACTGGTATTCCTACATGGAAAAATACTTATCTCCCTTAGAAAAATCTGATTAAATTTGGAGATGATGAGAAGGACATATATTTTTAACCACTATTTATATTATAATTATTTGAGTAAAACCTTGAAAACCATTTCTGTCTGTTTTGACATTTTAAAATATTTCCAAAGGAAATATTCTCAATAACATCCAAGAAAATTCCAGTGGTATCCCTAAGCCATATTTGGTGTCCACATAAATTATCACTTTGATCCAAGGTGATTAAGGACCCCAAATAACCCAAAAACCTCTTTTGCCCAGATTGAAGTTAGAGCAACTCTACATAGCCAAGTTTGCCCAATGATGCTAAAACTTTGCATGAGTGCCTAATACCTCAAATGAGGGTTCCACGCCAAAAATGGGAATTGTGGGACTTAGTTTGCCCACACTCTGTTTGGAAGGGACATGTCTGGTCAAATAGTGGTGTTTTCAAGTTTACAAAGCTAAACTTGTCCAATGGAGCTCAAACTTGGTGAAACCCCATGTTTTAGCACCAAACCCAAACCTGTTAAGTTGCACCACCAGTGGTGGGGTGCAACCCCCTCAAACCACTCTCGAGTACCTTCTGACAGATGGGTAAAAGCTCTCTTAAACACAGCTAAACCAAACCCCATTGCTCTCATAGATTAGGTGGCCAGCATGAATGCCCAACCCCAGGAAACTAGCCCTCACTGGTTCAAAGTGGAAATGCCACAAAACCAAATCTAAGCTTCAATTCAAAGCTGACAGCACCAGTATTCCTTGTCTCCCTTGACCAGCCAAAGCTCCCACGAGACCCAAATGGCTAGCCTCACTCCCAGCCAGTGCCAGGACATGCTAGACACGTCCAAAGTGCCTCAGAGCGCACCAGCATGCTGTGGCATGCCAAAACTGCACTCTGGGCTCGCTACAGGAAGCCACCGAGGTGGGGGCGTGGCTCTCGTCCAGTTCCAGCCTCCCCCGAGGTGTCCAACCTCCTCCCCGACAACCCTCTGCATCGAGCAACCATCAGGGCCCCTCCTCTCCCGCTCTAGAGCTCGTGCGACGCGTGCCCCCGCGCACCAAAACCGGCCAAGGTTGTGCGGCCACGGATGCTCTACTCCTCTCTCTCTTCCTCTGTTGCAGATGGTTCTAGTAGTCCAAAACCACTTCCTCAGACCGTGGTTTCGACCCCAGCTCCTCCCTGCACCCCCATGCGCGGCACGGTGAGTCACCGGCGCCACCCCGAATCGGCTCGCCGTCGTAGGCCTGTTTATAGCCCTCCCCTTTGCTCCAGCACCCCTCAGACAGCTTCACCACGACCACTAGCACATCCCTAGCCACCCCAGCAAACAAGCAGAGCCCCGGTACTCGAGATCGACCGAGGCCCCTCCGCCTCGGAGCTCCGATCGATCTCCGGCTACACGACGGCTCCTGCGTTATGCGACCCACCAAACTAATCCCCTCGACCTCAGGAAGCTTTCCCCCAACTTCCCCGAGCATTTCCGTGTTCCTAGCTACCTCCTCGACCACCTCCCGAAACTCCTCCGCCGCGGCCTTCTCGTCGTTGGTGAACCCTTGCCTCTTCGTCGTTGTTCCGACCACCAGCAGGTAGGCGGCATCATGTCGAGCCCATTTTTGTCCTCGTTGGGGCTTGAGAACTTCGGCAGCCTCGCCGGCGTGCTCCTCCTCCTCTCTGGCCACCGGTAGGAGACGACCCCGACAGGTATGCCCCCACCTATCGGTGGCCCAGCTCCCTCCCCCGCGCTGCCCGCAGCCGCTGCCCGCAGGGCCCCGCACGTCAGGTTCAAAGCTGACGGCGCGCTCGCCTGGGCAGGCTGTCGGCTGGCCTTGGGCCGGCCCAGTCCAGGCCGAGCCAGGCCAGGGACTTATCCCATTTTTCTTTATTTTTTAAAATCTGATTTCAAAGATTGTCATAAAAATATTTAACCAGTGTAAAAATATAATTGTTCCACTATTATTCTTCTGAAAATATGTAGTATCTAATAAGACCTTGAGATGAATTTTTAACAACTATTCTGTTTTGCAATAATAAAAAGGACTAAATTGGAATAGTTTTTCTTCTGTTTGGTTGATTTTAAAAATGTTCCTTCATTGGAAACAGTGGCAAATATTTTTTGAAATAACAACTTAGATTTATCAGTAATAAAGAACATTTTTAAAATGACTTTGTGATCTGTTCTTGAGTGAGCTATTTCTTATTTATTCTTTTATCGACGATAGGAAATCCGTGTGATGAGGGAATCGGAGCAGAAGACCTCGATAACCCCAGATACCTAGCTGACCAAGGCAAGCAGTCCTTTGACCATGACTGAGCATATGTTATATTGCAGGTTAAGATAGCAAGTATTTCCATTGCATATGATCATAAGTGCCGGTAAATCACTAAGGTGATGTTACCGATGGCTCCCTCGGAGCATATGCATTAAGCTTGATCCTACCACCTTTGAGAATCATGCTAGTATCATGTTGACAAGTAATGCTAGAGTAAATAGCATGAGCATGTTGTTGGTATAAAATAAAGGTTTATGAAAACCCCGTCGGTTGCCACTAATGCCCGAGGGTGATGATGAGTTAGGTGGCCACTTTTGGTGAAGTGGTGCACCAGGTATTTGTGTCAGTATGGTTTCGAAAATGGGATTAGATTTATGATGTGTCGACCGTCCCAACCTTAACAGTAGGACCACGTTACCCCTTATGGGACGGGGCTGTGTTGATTACTCTGGTCGGTGCTAGCAAAGAGCCACATTACTAATGGCAAGAGTGATGTGTGGTCACTCTCGTGATGGGGTCGTGCCAGGTAGGACGACTATGCCATTTTTATGAGTTCCAGGCACACCGTTGGTCCCCGCATGGTTGATACTGTAGAGAGTCGGTGCCCGTAAGACATACAACATGTGGGCTGGGTACCAATCGAGTGGCCTCTTTGTCTAGTATCATCAGGGGAAATGCATTGATCGGGTACTTACCTCGGGTATGTTATATACCGTGAGTCGTGGATGACACGGAAGTTTCCCGGATCTCGTGGGTCCAGTGTACTACCTCTACAGAATGTAAAACTATTCGAATAGCCGTGTCCACGGTCAAGGACAGTTGGGTGGTGCTGCTTAAACTACGTGCAGTCGTTTCCGCACAAACCAAGTGTGTGTGAGTGGTGATAAAAAGGAGTTACTATGGATGTAATGATATGACCAAGTTTGGTGACTTGGCATATAGGGTGAGCTCGGATGGTTTAGCCCTCGACAGATATATTGATATTTGTAACCTGTTCTCCAAAAGTAATTCTTTAACTTGATGCATATTCATGATCATTCCACCAAGATGAATTCCGCCGAAGATGCATGTTATTGTTATCCTTCACTTTCAATGTTCATATCATGGGCCGTTTCCGAGTACATTCAAAAGTACTCATTGGCTTGCCACTAGTTATATTATTGACCAGACATGGAAGGACCGGAGTTTGGAGATGAGTACATCTTCGGAGACGCCCCTGCGATTAGGACGCTTCCGAGTCAGAATGACTGTCGGTGTAGGCTTGATGGCATGGGCAACCGCTTAGCCCCATTGATTTCCGCTATTAGTTGTATCAGTATGATTTGGACTTAGGCCCAACCTTGTGAACTTGACCATTCAGTCATGTGATGTAATAATTCGATACTCGGATGTAAGACTCTTATTATTTAGTATCTGTGTGTTCGGTGAGCATTGATCTCTGGAATCACTGAGCACGATCATTCGGCGATCTCGACTTGTAAGTCGGGGTCCCCACAATTTTACTCCTTGTATCCGTGGTTCCGATTGCATGATCAGAAAATTCGGGAGTTCTTAGGTGGGAATTCAAGTAGTTACCTACCTATAGGACAATCTTCCAACAGATGCATGATGTGAGGTTGGGCTTCAACATCTAGTGGATTCGTTTGGTGACGGTCGTTTTTCCAGAGGACAGTCTCAATATATGTCATCAGTATGCTTTGACAAGCCTTGTAGTTCGCTACGCCTAGGGAGCATACTCGAGCGTCATCTCAATATGACAATCCAATGTATGATCGAGCCCGTGCGATCCTATCCACGAAAATATCGAGCGGAATCTCTGTCATATGTTTGTTCTGGCTAATTTGCAAGCCGCATCCTTTGTTTTGTTGGAATATGCTAATTCGACTTGCTTCGATGTCAAGTGGTGATTTCATATCTTTCCTAAGCGGTGTTCTCATATTTTTATGGGAATGCAAATTCTTTTCCTCGTTCAACTTACTTATGAACTCTTTTCAACCGAAGTCGTCGTATCAATTCCTTTCAAATGTTGTGCTTCTCTTCAAGTGAATTCAATCTTCTCCAATTTTTGTTAGATCAATCTCTCATTTCTTTCTGGAGTTCCTCTCATCTGTCCCAATTTGTCTATATTTTTTCCCGCCCTCCCTCCCTTTTCTTCAGTGATTCAATTATCATCCAGGTGCCTTTCTTCATTGATGATTCCGCTTTTTTTTCATGTTCTATCTGTGATTCATTGTAAAGATGCTTAGGTGCTAAGTCCATCTTTTTTTATTCTTCTTCTCTTTTCTGATGAATTCAATTCGAGCTCTCCGTGTTCATCATATACTTTTCATCCTTTAAATTCTTTCCAATGTTTGTAATTCTTATCAAGTCTTTCTTGTTTTTCATCTCTCTCTATTCTATTCGGAGTGTTCAAGATATCTCAGAATTTCTTGTTTTCAATCCTTTCAATTATTTTGAGGTTCCCAACCTCATCAAGTTTTCTTTATACTGGTACAATATATCTCTTCCTAAGCAATTGTTTCAACGGTGTTTTTTTGAGTGGGCCCATAACCCACAGGTTTCTCCTAGAATCTTATCTCGGTCTTCTAATCTTTTCTCAAAGATCTCTAATTTTTTTAATTGTGACGTAAGTATGAATCCCATCAGTCATATTCCTTCTTCAAGACTGCTTCAAATTTATTTCTCATCATTGGATCAACTTTTCCTTGTTCATTTCTTTTGGAGTGTCTTAGTAATTCTTGATGGTGCTTCTTGCCATCTTTCTCAGCTTGGAAGTTCGAAGGTGTGTTTCTCTTAAATCTTGTCCATTCTTTTGAAGATTTTCAATTCAGCTTTGTTCTATTATCTTAAATTGTTTCCAATCATGAGTAATCCCTTTATTGCTATCTGGTGCATTTCAGATTTGTTTTCATTTTTGATCCTCCGAAGGCCATCATTTCAAAAGATTCTTCGTTCTCAACTTTCAACTTTCATTCTCAAATTCTTCTCAATTGTGTCACTTCGTTCGTTTGTCAATTATTCTGGTGCCTTTTTCAAGTTTCTTCTAGCTGGATCATGATCTCTTCATTCTCAAGTATATTCATTCATTCATGATTGTCTCATTCGTTTCTATTCTTGTCGGCGATTCGTTCAAGATTTCTTCAAGTGTGTGCCCTATCTCTCTCTCTCTCTTATCTCTTCAATTCTTTGCAAGAAGAATAAGTGTTATGCGAAACCCGTTGCTTGTCGTCAATTTAACTTGATCAAAGGTAAGCATAACGTAATTCTTATTTTTGTGTCATCAAGTGATTTCAATTCTTCTTTCGGATTGGCTCATGATATCAATTTTCTATTTTATGTTGTTCATCTTCTTTTTCTGGAGTTCCAAGTATCTCAAGCATCTCTTCGTGAAGCCTCATCTAAATCAATGGAATGCCTTTAATGTTATTCTTTCATTCTTTCATTCAGTTGTTCTCCAAGTGGTTTTCATGGTGGTTCTTCAAGGTTTCAATTCATTCTCAAGGTGTTCTTCAAGATTCTTGTTGGAGTACCTCAAGTTTTCTCTCTCTAGTATTCCAAAGTGCAATTCTTCCTCTTTTATCCTTTGGGGTGGTGTTATAGCATTCTGATTCATGAGAAGTCTAGAAGAGAATTTTTTCCAAGAATGTTATATTTTAAACCCACCGAATTCTTCAGTCATAAGATATTTCAACCCATATTTTCTTCCATTGAGCTATTTTGGTTCAGATTTCACCTAAAGCTTTCTCCTAAGGATTGTTGCTATTATGGTGATTATCATTGATCCAAGTTCTCAATATATTCTCTTGGTGAAATAAGTTCTGCATATCTTGTTGCTCCCACAAATCTTTGTTACTATCAGTTGCTGGTTGTCACCTCATTATTTGAAATGGTTTCCATAAGCCCATAACAAGCTTTTCTTTCGTTGTTGGTATGCCAACAACTCGTTTCAATTCTTCTTGTAAGGATGCTCTTCAATTCAATTGTTGTAGAAGTTGTGATTTTCTTTTTCGTTCTTTGTTTCCAATGATCTAGTTTATATTCTCTTCTTCTGGAGTTATTGTGGTGTTGCTCTCTTTGAATCTACCGTCTCGTCTATCAAGATCATGTTCTTTGCTTGGTTGTCCATTTAACCGGAGTGTTGTGTCTTCTTTCATGCTCTTTCCTTGCATATCAATTTAGTTGGTTTGTTGTGAATCTTGTGCGTCGGGGTCCTATTTATAGTCTTAGTAGGAATCGGGTGAGAGAGACGCTCTCTTATCGACTACTTGCACGACTATCGGAGTAGATTCATCTCTCCGTGGAGGAGGCCATTCCAAAAGTGACGTTTAGCTCTATACTTTCGAGCTTTTTCGTAAATTCTTGCCAAAGGGGGATAACTTCTATAGATCATATGGCTTTGAGAGAGAGTGTGTGTTTCTTTTGATGCATCTCTTTAACTTTGAAAACTTTTGGCCTATCTTTTGTTCGTATCAAACTCCATTGTGTTTGATCATATGATTTGTGATTGATGTTACTATTTCCTATCTTTGTGATACTCATATGTGTCACACCGTGTGCTTTTCCTCTCCTAACTAAGTTAACATAGCTCAAAAATTAGGGCCAACAAAAACTTTTTTCTATGAGATGTGATGCTTGAACTCATTATTATTTGCTTGCTTGTTTGATTGTGTTTTTTATTACAAAAAAAAATCAATTTCTCTCAAGACTCATCTTATTGCTCTAAATCTCTGCCAAATAATCATGCCATGTGTATAGGACATAGAACTAATTTTACAAAATATTATTTTCACCAAAAAGCATTTATATAATTTAAACTCTCAAAAACCCGTGAATTGAGGTTTGTACTATAAGCCCTCCAACTAGGGAAGATGTTTTTCCTCAAGTATTTTATTTGGATCCTATTGTCAAAAAGATTTCCCAAAACCACAAAACTATTATTTAGAAGTTGATTTTCCATTTTATTTAAATAATTTTTTTCTACAATTGAAAATGGTCTTTTATAGGGAAAATTTACTTTAATGTTTCCAAAAGTATATGAGAAAATTTAAAGAAACTCAATGGACTTATATTATCCATATATATGAGTTTCAACACATGGTCATGTTCAAAATATTGGACAAAACACTCCAAAACCGTTTCTACTTATTTTAAGTATTTGAAATATTTTTATAACAAATATTCTCAAGTAATTCCGGTAAAATTCTAGCAAGTCACACATGATATAAGTGGGGACCTTTCCAAGTTTCATCTCAATCCTAATTGTTTTGGTTCACGAAAATATTCAAAACCCCTCATTGTCCACATCCTAACTTGAGCAACTTTACATTGCCAGGTATATCCAACCCTCCTCAAATTTTGTGGACATGATCTAACCACCTAATAATGAATCCATACCAAGTGGTGCATCAAGATGAACAAATCCACTTGTCAAAATCCCTCAAACCCATTTATGATGATTTCCCGAATTAGGAGATTTTTCATTGTCAAGTTGTCCCATTTGGTACCAAACTTTTTGGGTATGCTCTTATCACCATATAATGCTACCACACCAAGTGGTGCATTAGGGGGATTCGATTTGCGTGACTAAACCTAAGGAAATTCATTTTTGTCCATTTCTAGGGTTTACGAAGTTTGTATTGTAAATTATCCTCAAATAATCTTAAAATTGGTGATCAGGACCAATTTGTCTTACCATTTATCCCTCCTAAGTATGATGGCCACTGCTTACCCCTAGATACCCTAGGAAAACATTAAACACCTTCATCCACAAGCTTATGGACAAGCAAAGTTGACCCAAATAGATTCTCCTTGCCTCCTACTTTTTACTGCAGCTCCACATTGTTGTATTCTACCTCCAGTAACTATCTTTTGTTAGGGAGCAATAATCAGTGGGTAAAACCCCTCCATTTCATTGTTTGTACAACATTCACATGCATTTCTTTCTAGTCTCCTCCCATTTTGAATTGAGGTTTCCCCCAAATTTTAACACAACTCCATTAGCATGTTAATGCATCAAACAAAACCCAGGGATGGCTTGTTCATGAGGAAAATACGAGCAAACCATCTAATCCTTGGTTTTCGTAATTAATGCAGCTTTGAACTTCAAGTACCCTATATAGGTATCCCTTGAGTCGGAATTTGGTGTGCACCTACTCCTTCCATGCCTAGGCCACCCAGACAACTTTTTACCTCCTTTGATCTTCACTAAAACCCCCTGAGATAGCTCCCAAGTTTGCGGCTGCAAACTTATTTGCAGTCAAAACCAACTCCACCTAGATCCATATGGATTCGAACTTCATTCGGGCCCTCTAGAACGCATGCCTTGCATGCTAGACAACTTGGGTTGACCAAAATAGTGTTGTGCACACAAGTTGGCATGGTAACCACACCTCTGGCATGCAGAAATGGTGCTCTGCCAAGCAAGTTCGTCGTGTAGCCTGTGTCCGGCTGTGGCAGGGTGCCCACACTTACCCGGGGATCTATCGTTATCTCCCACGCCCCTCCCCAACACTAGCAAACCTCCAAGATAGCTCTGACGTGCATGCTCGTCGTCCCAGGGCATCCAAAGCAGGCTGGAGATCCCTCCGGTCCCCCACTTCCTAAATTCTCCTCCTCGAGCCCCCACTTGACCTCTCTCACTCCTCTCCATCCTAAGCTACCACCATGACCAATCCAAGGCACCTCCCGTGCCTTCTTCCTCCTCCATCAGCCGACGTCGATGCCGCTCGGCTTTGCTCGAATTCGAGCGAGCCAAACCCATCCCCCCGCCTCAATTCTCTCCTCCAAGAGGTCCCCCCTGGCAGCCCCATCTTAGCTGGCATCCCATTCCTTCATTCCCACGGACGTGTCATGCCTACAACGAAGGCCGGTGTCACTGTCCACCCTCCCGTCACGTTATGCGCTCCCGATCGCCCTATGGCCAACACGGCCACCTCCGAGCACGGCGTGGAACAGGGCATTCGGTGGGAGGGTAGCGAAGACCACGGTGACCGGCGCCCCTTAGGCCTCCTGTTAGGAGGAAGAAGAAGTTGACGAGAGAGGGAGAGAGGGTCCGGTAGGGCCCACCTGTAAGCGACCCAGCGGTAGGGCCCACGCGATAAATGGCGGCGACTTCTTGTAGAGTCACTTCCCTCGAGAGAAAGCGTACTCCAGGAAGGCACGTACGATGTTGCCTCTACCCCGCCCGGCCGGGCCACTCGGTCGGTCCAATTCCTTATTGTAACAGCCCAAGACCGACACTCCAGAAGATTCTCCTTTTATTTCGTTGCCCCCATGCGATTAGATTGTTTGTCGCATTCATCATCGCATCATTCGCATCATACACATTGCATCGGCACTCAGTTGTCGTCAGTTTTGAAAACTTGCATCCGTTGTTTAGATGTCGGTTCTCTCTTTTTTGTCGTTGAGTGTTTCGAGACCAACCACACACGCACGTGCCCACGACATCGTTAAAATGTTGTTTTTAAAATTGTGTATAAAACCTACTCGGGTCGGGTTGAAACTTGGCGTGTGGTCTTATTTTAATGTAGGTAGGCCGCCTACCAAATTTCGTCACAATCGGAGTTCGTTTGATACTCGAACCATTAAACCTATGGCGACACTATAGGAGGTCAAACGTCGGACGTTTTTGGTGTTTTAAAAACCCCGATGCCAGGCTGCCCGTTTTCCCTCTCATCTTCGCCTAGCCTCTCTACGCATTGCACCGGTCCACTCGCATCCCAAGCCTAGTGGCAGCCCTACGCTCCACGTTGGGGAGAAGACGGACGCAATCAACTCAGTCCACAAATGACTATGCCCACAACTGGCAAGGAAATCAACTCAGTCCGCCCATGACTATGCCCGCAGATGGCAAGGAAATCAACTCAGTCCGCCAATGACTACGCTCGCATATGGCAAGGAAATCAACACAGTCCATCAAAAGGTGTCCGAAAACCTACCGGAACCCGAAATATACGGTTGTGAACATTAGGTCCGGATCAACACTGTTATACCCCAAAACATCTCCGTTCTTTGTTTAGACTACCCTAGCGTGTATTTCTCGACCGTCGGATGACGATCGGAGGGATGAAATGAACCCCTACCCTAAACCCCAATGTTATAAATACATGCCAACCCTAAATTTTAGGGCACTGTCCCAACCACCCAATCCCCTTGCTGCCGACACCCATCTGTTTCTCCCACCTCGGGGTCCAACCGAAGCCAACCAATGCGCAGCCACCAGATCTTCCATCGATCCTGAAGCCAGAAACCTTCCCAACCTGAGCGCCCCGTGCCCCATCTCAGTACGAGCTCGGACTCATCCGGCGACCGAAGCGTCGTGGTGCACCGCTTTTGCCGCCCGTAGACCCGACGCAGCTCCCGTGCTCCCGCAGCGTCCCCGATCCCGATTTGGATCGAGGGTACAAAGTCACCATCCCTGCCGGCGACCACCATCGAAGCCATCCTCGACCAGACGCGCGCGGCACCTGGCCTTCCTTCGCGGCAACAAGCAGCTACAGCACGCAGGAGCAAACCTCGAGCAGCACCCATGACAACATAGTCCAGCTAGCTTCGCTCGTGAGCAGCCCCATCAAATGAGTGACACCAGCTCTTCTCTTCCCTCCTTCCCTCCTCTCGCTCCCCTTGACCTCTCCCTCTCCTTGTTCCCGTGATGCAGAGAAGCACGCGGCAGCTCTCTGCCAAGGCTGTGCCGATGGAGCTTCATGTCGCCATTGTCGTGGTTGACCTCGATGATCCCCGTATCTAGGAATGGAACAGACACCCCGGATTCGCCTCCCTCGCCTTTCCTGGACCCCATGCCAGCAGCAAGAAATGCCGCCGCATCTGCAACCTGCATCCCCAACGACATGGTACGGACCTGCATCCTCATCCACGGTAGCAGAGAAAGCCATCTCCGTTTTGCACCTTCAGTTTGGTCCAGTCAGTGTTATGTTCTAGTTCATATAGCGTAAACATCCATTTCGTACCAAATTCCGTTATAGCCTAGCTGGTGAGCACCTTAGTGTGCGACCGCAAGGTCTCTAGTTCGTATCCCATGCGTCGCACAATTTTTCATTGTTTCCTTTTTAATTTGCATTCACATCTTCACTACGTCGTTGAGCTAGTTCCTCTAAGTGAATGTTATATATTATCAGTAACACATGTCATAGCCCACTTGGTTGGTTTGCTTGTTCACCACCGAGAGGTCGTGGTTCAATTCCCACGCGACCCAATTTTTGTCATATTTTCCCGTTGTTAGGCTTTTTTAGGGGTTCCTATTGTTAGGCACATACACACACTCAGCCCCTCGGGCATATCCAATTATGTGGCGTTGCACTATGTAAATTCGGCCCTTCGCTATATTTTTGCTATCTACGATTTTGCTATTAACCTGCGAATTTGCTAGATTTCAGAAAATTGCATGATTTTAAAACACACGAATCTTTTAAACAATGCGTCACATCAAAATATGTTAGATATGTAAAATGTGTATAATTTTGTGTAGATTAGTTTCCAATTCTCATGCACATTTAAAAATTCCAACCTTGCTGTTTGCCTCGTTTTGTGTAGATGCCATCTAAATTGGTTTAATTCGTAGCTAATTAACCATAGCTCCGTTGGAGATGAGCTATATATGTAAACCGACAAAGTTTTACGTATGATGTCAATGTGACATAATATTTTTTTAGGATCACGTGAATATTTTGGAATCTATATGATGTTGATGTGACGGAGTTCTGACTTGGTGGCTCATTCTGTCTTGATTTTATTCTGAGGAGTTGTGCTCCAGGGGATTCTTGAGCACATCGTTATCATTCAGATTTCTTAGTATCTCACGACGGAGGATTTTCGAAATTACTTCAATACTAGTAGTGGCGAGAGGATTCCAGCATCCCCAGTACTGGTGGAGAGTGTTCGGATGTACTTCCATACTTAGTGTCATTGCGTTTTCGAGGATTTGAGACAAATGAGTTTCCGAGATCTCTGGTTATGTGTTGATGGATGTAATACACTGGACGGGTTAGTGTTATTGCTAGGATTTGAGTGATGGATTTTTCTCACACCCAATTTTTACTACCACTTTTTCTGTAATGCAAAAAATCTGAGCTTGTTAAAACTTCTTCAAAACTAATGATGTGAGTGCCATGTTTGTCATTGAATGACTTCTTTGATGATCATGTGATGATAAAACCCCATTTCACAATATTGAATTATTTTCAAAACCTTCGTCTTGTTTTTGATGAGGGTAAAACCCTACTTTGAGTTGCACTACTTGCCCTTGATGGCAAGATTGGTTTCTACCCAAAATTGGCGATCTAATTTTAATTTATTTTAGTATTCCAAAACCACAAAATAATTGTTTTTAGAAAAAATTTCTTAATTTATTTGCCTGTCCATTTCTGAGGCCAGAACTGGTATTCCTACATGGAAAAATACTTATCTGCCTTAGAAAAATCTGATTAAATTTGGAGATGATGAGAAGGACATATATTTTTAACCACTATTTATATTATAATTATTTGAGTAAAACCTTGAAAACCATTTCTGTCTGTTTTGACATTTTAAAATATTTCCAAAGGAAATATTCTCAATAACATCCAAGAAAATTCCAATGGTATCCCTAAGCCATATTTGGTGTCCACATAAATTATCACTTTGATCCAAGGTGATTAAGGACCCCAAATAACCCAAAAACCTCTTTTGCCCAGATTGAAGTTAGAGCAACTCTACATAGCCAAGTTTGCCCAATGATGCTAAAACTTTGCATGAGTGCCTAATACCTCAAATGAGGGTTCCACGCCAGAAATGGGAATTGTGGGACTTAGTTTGCCCACACTCTGTTTGGAAGGGACATGTCTGGTCAAATAGTGGTGTTTTCAAGTTTACAAAGCTAAACTTGTCCAATGGAGCTCAAACTTGGTGAAACCCCATGTTTTAGCACCAAACCCAAACCTGTTAAGTTGCACCACCAGTGGTGGGGTGCAACCCCCTCAAACCACTCTCGAGTACCTTCTGACAGATGGGTAAAAGCTCTCTTAAACACAGCTAAACCAAACCCCATTGCTCTCATAGATTAGGTGGCCAGCATGAATGCCCAACCCCAGGAAACTAGCCCTCACTGGTTCAAAGTGGAAATGCCACAAAACCAAATCTAAGCTTCAATTCAAAGCTGACAGCACCAGTATTCCTTGTCTCCCTTGACCAGCCAAAGCTCCCACGAGACCCAAATGGCTAGCCTCACTCCCAGCCAGTGCCAGGACATGCTAGACACGTCCAAAGTGCCTCAGAGCGCACCAGCATGCTGTGGCATGCCAAAACTGCACTCTGGGCTCGTGGCTCTCGTCCAGTTCCAGCCTCCCCCGAGGTGTCCAACCTCCTCCCCGACAACCCTCTGCATCGAGCAACCATCAGGGCCCCTCCTCTCCCGCTCTAGAGCTCGTGCGACGCGTGCCCGCGCGCACCAAAACCGGCCAAGGTTGTGCCGCCACGGATGCTCTACTCCTCTCTCTCTTCCTCTGTTGCAGATGGTTCTAGTAGTCCAAAACCACTTCCTCAGACCGTGGTTTCGACCCCAGCTCCTCCCTGCACCCCCATGCGCGGCACGGTGAGTCACCGGCGCCACCCCGAATCGGCTCGCCGTCGTAGGCCTATTTATAGCCCTCCCCTTTGCTCCAGCACCCCTCAGACAGCTTCACCACGACCACTAGCACATCCCTAGCCACCCCAGCAAACAAGCAGAGCCCCGGTACTCGAGATCGACCGAGGCCCCTCCGCCTCGGAGCTCCGATCGATCTCCGGCTACACGACGGCTCCTGCGTTGCCCGACCCACCAAACTAATCCCCTCGACCTCAGGAAGCTTTCCCCCAACTTCCCCGAGCATTTCCGTGCCCCTAGCTACCTCCTCGACCACCTCCCGAAACTCCTCCGCCGCGGCCTTCTCGTCGTTGGTGAACCCTTGCCTCTTCGTCGTTGTTCCGACCACCAGCAGGTAGGCGGCATCATGTCGAGCCCATTTTTGTCCTCGTTGGGGCTTGAGAACTTCGGCAGCCTCGCCGGCGTGCTCCTCCTCCTCTCTGGCCACCGGTAGGAGACGACCCCGACAGGTATGCCCCCACCTATCGGTAGCCCAGCTCCCTCCCCCGCGCTGCCCGCAGCCGCTGCCCGCAGGGCCCCGCACGTCAGGTTCAAAGCTGACGGCGCGCTCGCCTGGGCAGGCTGTCGGCTGGCCTTGGGCCGGCCCAGTCCAGGCCGAGCCAGGCCAGGGACTTATCCCATTTTTCTTTATTTTTTAAAATCTGATTTCAAAGATTGTCATAAAAATATTTAACCAGTGTAAAAATATAATTGTTCCACTGTTATTCTTCTGAAAATATGTAGTATCTAATAAGACCTTGAGATGAATTTTTAACAACTATTCTGTTTTGCAATAATAAAAAGGACTAAATTGGAATAGTTTTTCTTCTGTTTGGTTGATTTTAAAAATGTTCCTTCATTGGAAACAGTGGCAAATATTTTTTGAAATAACAACTTAGATTTATCAGTAATAAAGAACATTTTTAAAATGACTTTGTGATCTGTTCTTGAGTGAGCTATTTCTTATTTATTCTTTTATCGACGATAGGAAATCCGTGTGATGAGGGAATCGGAGCAGAAGACCTCGATAACCCCAGATACCTAGCTGACCAAGGCAAGCAGTCCTTTGACCATGACTGAGCATATGTTATATTGCAGGTTAAGATAGCAAGTATTTCCATTGCATATGATCATAAGTGCCGGTAAATCACTAAGGTGATGTTACCGATGGCTCCCTCGGAGCATATGCATTAAGCTTGATCCTACCACCTTTGAGAATCATGCTAGTATCATGTTGACAAGTAATGCTAGAGTAAATAGCATGAGCATGTTGTTGGTATAAAATAAAGGTTTATGAAAACCCCGTCGGTTGCCACTAATGCCCGAGGGTGATGATGAGTTAGGTGGCCACTTTTGGTGAAGTGGTGCACCAGGTATTTGTGTCAGTATGGTTTCGAAAATGGGATTAGATTTATGATGTGTCGACCGTCCCAACCTTAACAGTAGGACCACGTTACCCCTTATGGGACGGGGCTGTGTTGATTACTCTCGTCGGTGCAAGCAAAGAGCCACATTACTAATGGCAAGAGTGATGTGTGGTCACTCTCGTGATGGGGTCGTGCCAGGTAGGACGACTATGCCATTTTTATGAGTTCCAGGCACACCGTTGGTCCCCGCATGGTTGATACTGTAGAGAGTCGGTGCCCGTAAGACATACAACATGTGGGCTGGGTACCAATCGAGTGGCCTCTTTGTCTAGTATCATCAGGGGAAATGCATTGATCGGGTACTTACCTCGAGTATGTTATATACCGTGAGTCGTGGATGACACGGAAGTTTCCCGGATCTCGTGGGTCCAGTGTACTACCTCTGCAGAGTGTAAAACTATTCGAATAGCTGTGTCCACGGTCAAGGACAGTTGGGTGGTGCTGCTTAAACTACGTGCAGTCGTTTCCGCACAAACCAAGTGTGTGTGAGTGGTGATAAAAAGGAGTTACTATGGATGTAATGATATGACCAAGTTTGGTGACTTGGCATATAGGGTGAGCTCGGATGGTTTAGCCCTCGACAGATATATTGATATTTGTAACCTGTTCTCCAAAAGTAATTCTTTAACTTGATGCATATTCATGATCATTCCACCAAGATGAATTCCGCCGAAGATGCATGTTATTGTTATCCTTCACTTTCAATGTTCATATCATGGGCCGTTTTCGAGTACATTCAAAAGTACTCATTGGCTTGCCACTAGTTATATTATTGACCAGACATGGAAGGACCGGAGTTTGGAGATGAGTACATCTTCGGAGACGCCCCTGCGATTAGGACGCTTCCGAGTCAGAATGACTGTCGGTGTAGGCTTGATGGCATGGGCAACCGCTTAGCCCCATTGATTTCCGCTATTAGTTGTATCAGTATGATTTGGACTTAGGCCCAACCTTGTGAACTTGACCATTCAGTCATGTGATGTAATAATTCGATACTCGGATGTAAGACTCTTATTATTTAGTATCTGTGTGTTCGGTGAGCATTGATCTCTGGAATCACTGAGCACGATCATTCGGCGATCTCGACTTGTAAGTCGGGGTCCCCACAATTTTACTCCTTGTATCCGTGGTTCCGATTGCATGATCAGAAAATTCGGGAGTTCTTAGGTGGGAATTCAAGTAGTTACCTACCTATAGGACAATCTTCCAACAGATGCATGATGTGAGGTTGGGCTTCAACATCTAGTGGATTCGTTTGGTGACGGTCGTTTTTCCAGAGGACAGTCTCAATATATGTCATCAGTATGCTTTGACAAGCCTTGTAGTTCACTACGCCTAGGGAGCATACTCGAGCGTCATCTCAATATGACAATCCAATGTATGATCGAGCCCGTGCGATCCTATCCACGAAAATATCGAGCGGAATCTCTGTCATATGTTTGTTCTGGCTAATTTGCAAGCCGCATCCTTTGTTTTGTTGGAATATGCTAATTCGACTTGCTTCGATGTCAAGTGGTGATTTCATATCTTTCCTAAGCGGTGTTCTCATATTTTTATGGGAATGCAAATTCTTTTCCTCGTTCAACTTACTTATGAACTCTTTTCAACCGAAGTCGTCGTATCAATTCCTTTCAAATGTTGTGCTTCTCTTCAAGTGAATTCAATCTTCTCCAATTTTTGTTAGATCAATATCACATTTCTTTCTGGAGTTCCTCTCATCTGTCCCAATTTGTCTATATTTTTTCCCGCCCTCCCTCCCTTTTCTTCAGTGATTCAATTATCATCCAGGTGCCTTTCTTCATTGATGATTCCGCTTTTTTTTCATGTTCTATCTGTGATTCATTGTAAAGATGCTTAGGTGCTAAGTCCATCTTTTTTTATTCTTCTTCTCTTTTCTGATGAATTCAATTCGAGCTCTCCGTGTTCATCATATACTTTTCATCCTTTAAATTCTTTCCAATGTTTGTAATTCTTATCAAGTCTTTCTTGTTTTTCATCTCTCTCTATTCTATTCGGAGTGTTCAAGATATCTCAGAATTTCTTGTTTTCAATCCTTTCAATTATTTTGAGGTTCCCAACCTCATCAAGTTTTCTTTATACTGGTACAATATATCTCTTCCTAAGCAATTGTTTCAACGGTGTTTTTTTGAGTGGGCCCATAACCCACAGGTTTCTCCTAGAATCTTATCTCGATCTTCTAATCTTTTCTCAAAGATCTCTAATTTTTTTAATTGTGACGTAAGTATGAATCCCATCAGTCATATTCCTTCTTCAAGACTGCTTCAAATTTATTTCTCATCATTGGATCAACTTTTCCTTGTTCATTTCTTTTGGAGTGTCTTAGTAATTCTTGATGGTGCTTCTTGCCATCTTTCTCAGCTTGGAAGTTCGAAGGTGTGTTTCTCTTAAATCTTGTCCATTCTTTTGAAGATTTTCAATTCAGCTTTGTTCTATTATCTTAAATTGTTTCCAATCATGAGTAATCCCTTTATTGCTATCTGGTGCATTTCAGATTTGTTTTCATTTTTGATCCTCCGAAGGCCATCATTTCAAAAGATTCTTCGTTCTCAACTTTCAACTTTCATTCTCAAATTCTTCTCAATTGTGTCACTTCGTTCGTTTGTCAATTATTCTGGTGCCTTTTTCAAGTTTCTTCTAGCTGGATCATGATCTCTTCATTCTCAAGTATATTCATTCATTCATGATTGTCTCATTCGTTTCTATTCTTGTCGGCAATTCGTTCAAGATTTCTTCAAGTGTGTGCCCTATCTCTCTCTCTCTCTTATCTCTTCAATTCTTTGCAAGAAGAATAAGTGTTATGCGAAACCCGTTGCTTGTCGTCAATTTAACTTGATCAAAGGTAAGCATAACGTAATTCTTATTTTTGTGTCATCAAGTGATTTCAATTCTTCTTTCGGAGTGGCTCATGATATCAATTTTCTATTTTATGTTATTCATCTTCTTTTTCTGGAGTTCCAAGTATCTCAAGCATCTCTTCGTGAAGCCTCATCTAAATCAATGGAATGCCTTTAATGTTATTCTTTCATTCTTTCATTCAGTTGTTCTTCAAGTGGTTTTCATGGTGGTTCTTCAAGGTTTCAATTCATTCTCAAGGTGTTCTTCAAGATTCTTGTTGGAGTACCTCAAGTTTTCTCTCTCTTGTATTCCAAAGTGCAATTCTTCCTCTTTTATCCTTTGGGGTGGTGTTATAGCATTCTGATTCATGAGAAGTCTAGAAGAGAATTTTTTTCAAGAATGTTATATTTTAAACCCACCGAATTCTTCAGTCATAAGATATTTCAACCCATATTTTCTTCCATTGAGCTATTTTGGTTTAGATTTCACCTAAAGCTTTCTCCTAAGGATTGTTGCTATTATGGTGATTATCATTGATCCAAGTTCTCAATATATTCTCTTGGTGAAATAAGTTCTGCATATCTTGTTGCCCCCACAAATCTTTGTTACTATCAGTTGCTGGTTGTCACCTCATTATTTGAAATGGTTTCCATAAGCCCATAACAAGCTTTTCTTTCGTTGTTGGTATGCCAACAACTCGTTTCAATTCTTCTTGTAAGGATGCTCTTCAATTCAATTGTTGTAGAAGTTGTGATTTTCTTTTTCGTTCTTTGTTTCCAATGATCTAGTTTATATTCTCTTCTTATGGAGTTATTGTGGTGTTAATGCATCAAACAAAACCCAGGGATGGCTTGTTCATGAGGAAAATACGAGCAAACCATCTAATCCTTGGTTTTCGTAATTAATGCAGCTTTGAACTTCAAGTACCCTATATAGGTATCCCTTGAGTCGGAATTTGGTGTGCACCTAGTCCTTCCATGCCTAGGCCACCCAGACAACTTTTTACCTCCTTTGATCTTCACTAAAACCCCCTGAGATAGCTCCCAAGTTTGCGGCTGCAAACTTATTTGCAGTCAAAACCAACTCCACCTAGATCCATATGGATCCGAACTTCATTCGGGCCCTCTAGAACGCATGCCTTGCATGCTAGACAACTTGGGTTGACCAAAATAGTGTTGTGCACACAAGTTGGCATGGTAACCACACCTCTGGCATGCAGAAATGGTGCTCTGCCAAGCAAGTTCGTCGTGTAGCCTGTGTCCGGCTGCGGCAGGGTGCCCACACTTACCCGGGGATCTATCATTATCTCCCACGCCCCTCCCCAACACTAGCAAACCTCCAAGGTAGCTCTGACGTGCATGCTCGTCGTCCCAGGGCATCCGAAGCAGGCTGGAGATCCCTCCGGTCCCCCACTTCCTAAATTCTCCTCCTCGAGCCCCCACTTGACCTCTCTCACTCCTCTCCATCCTAAGCTACCTCCATTTAACCGGAGGGGTCCTATTTATAGTCTTAGTAGGAATCGGGTGAGAGAGATGGTATACAAAGTTGTTTATCCCGCATCTGCCCGTACGAGGCCAGATGTCTGAGCCAGGGGGGCGGATCTCCGGGATTTCAGGGGTGCGTCGAATGTCTGGGCGTATGGGACGGATGTGTGGGCTGGGTCAGGTCAGAGAATTCCAGTTCTTGCATCTCTACACCGGATTTCCGGGCCAAGGGGACGGATTTGTTGTAGCTGGTCGGATGTCCGGGCCGTGGTCGGATGTCCGGGCCGTGGCCGGATGTCCGTAGCTTGTAGCATCATTTTTCATGCCTTGGCGCTATGCGATCTCGAAGGGCCGGATTTCTAGAGTGATGGTCGGATATCTGGTGCCTGGGAGCTGTCTTGGCCTTACTTTGGTGCATTTGCTCATCTGTCTCAGAGTCCGTCTTTCATTGGTATTTTCCTTCACCCAAAGTGTCTTCTAGACCATCTTCATGATACCTAAGTATGCAAAGCATTTCTACTTGAGTTAGTATCCAAGTTCCCAGTGTATCGAATGGAGATTCAAGAAGGAGAGATGTCACCTCGGATTCAATGGCACATGCACGAGCTCTTGTCATGGGGCCACTTGTAGCTTGAGGTGTTGGTGATATATCCATGGGGATGATAATGGCATGCTCCATATCAACAGACATGGGTCAATTTACTTTCTACATGCATGACTAACTACCTCCAAAGCTATTTTGAAGCACACCTTGATGCCCAAATATGGAGATGACAAGCTAATTTGTCGATACTCAATAAACATGTTACATCATGTGGTTAGCCACACCAGGATCAGAGTGATGGATCTTATTGTTGAGACCATAACGAGGATTGTTGCCGATCAGAACAGATCATGTGGATACACTCCATATATTCATATGTTCATCAACTCTAATGTTGGGAAGAGACTCTATCTACTTGATCGACCACATCTTGCACTCTAGCCAGACTTTGAAAACAATGTTGTGGTGATGGATTCATCTCTTCCCATATCATCTACTTCACATGCAGAGATTGAGGGAGAGGCCCAGGCCCAGGAAGCCGGGGCCACTAGTGCTCCGTCTTTTAAGACGAAGAGCGATCACATGGCCTCTCTTATCAGGACCATTCAGGAAATGGAGAAGAACATCAATGAGCTATTGCTGAACTAGAAGATCCTTGAGAGGATTGTGGAGACAAAGTTTCATGACCTTGACAACAAGTTCACTGAGCTCACCAGCACATTCAACCAAGTGAAGCAAGAGGTAGATGCAGTACCTTTTCCTACATTGCTAATCCAAACTTAGTTTAGGACACAGGCTCGATATGTTGCTCTACCTGCTCACGATTTGAGACCTTTAGTGTCTGCACCAGTTGCGCCTTCTACCATGAATCCTTCAACACCTCAAGTATCAACTCCACCATCCAAGAGGACTTCTGCAGAAGCATTCACGAACGCTCTCTTATCGACTACTTGCACGACTATCGGAGTAGATTCATCTCTCCGTGGAGGAGGCCATTCCAAAAGTGACGTTTAGCTCTATACTTTCGAGCTTTTTCGTAAATTCTTGCCAAAGGGGGATAACTTCTATAGATCATATGGCTTTGAGAGAGAGTGTGTGTTTCTTTTGATGCATCTCTTTAACTTTGAAAACTTTTGGCCTATCTTTTGTTCGTATCAAACTCCATTGTGTTTGATCATATGCTTTGTGATTCATGTTACTATTTCCTATCTTTGTGATACTCATATGTGTCACACCGTGTGCTTTTCCTCTCCTAACTAAGTTAACATAGCTCAAAAATTAGGGCCAACAAAAACTTTTTTCTATGAGATGTGATGCTTGAACTCATTATTATTTGCTTGCTTGTTTGATTGTGTTTTTTATTACAAAAAAAATCAATTTCTCTCAAGACTCATCTTATTGCTCTAAATCTCTGCCAAATAATCATGCCATGTGTATAGGACATAGAACTAATTTTACAAAATATTATTTTCACCAAAAAGCATTTATATAATTTAAACTCTCAAAAACCCGTGAATTGAGGTTTGTACTATAAGCCCTCCAACTAGGGAAGATGTTTTTCCTCAAGTATTTTATTTGGATCCTATTGTCAAAAAGATTTCCCAAAACCACAAAACTATTATTTAGAAGTTGATTTTCCATTTTATTTAAATAATTTTTTTCTACAATTGAAAATGGTCTTTTATAGGGAAAATTTACTTTAATGTTTCCAAAAGTATATGAGAAAATTTAAAGAAACTCAATGGACTTATATTATCCATATATATGAGTTTCAACACATGGTCATGTTCAAAATATTGGACAAAACACTCCAAAACCGTTTCTACTTATTTTAAGTATTTGAAATATTTTTATAACAAATATTCTCAAGTAATTCCGGTAAAATTCTAGCAAGTCACACATGATATAAGTGGGGACCTTTCCAAGTTTCATCTCAATCCTAATTGTTTTGGTTCACGAAAATATTCAAAACCCCTCATTGTCCACATCCTAACTTGAGCAACTTTACATTGCCAGGTATATCCAACCCTCCTCAAATTTTGTGGACATGATCTAACCACCTAATAATGAATCCATACCAAGTGGTGCATCAAGATGAACAAATCCACTTGTCAAAATCCCTCAAACCCATTTATGATGATTTCCCGAATTAGGAGATTTTTCATTGTCAAGTTGTCCCATTTGGTACCAAACTTTTTGGGTATGCTCTTATCACCATATAATGCTACCACACCAAGTGGTGCATTAGGGGGATTCGATTTGCGTGACTAAACCTAAGGAAATTCATTTTTGTCCATTTCTAGGGTTTACGAAGTTTGTATTGTAAATTATCCTCAAATAATCTTAAAATTGGTGATCAGGACCAATTTGTCTTACCATTTATCCCTCCTAAGTATGATGGCCACTGCTTACCCCTAGATACCCTAGGAAAACATTAAACACCTTCATCCACAAGCTTATGGACAAGCAAAGTTGACCCAAATAGATTCTCCTTGCCTCCTACTTTTTACTGCAGCTCCACATTGTTGTATTCTACCTCCAGTAACTATCTTTTGTTAGGGAGCAATAATCAGTGGGTAAAACCCCTCCATTTCATTGTTTGTACAACATTCACATGCATTTCTTTCTAGTCTCCTCCCATTTTGAATTGAGGTTTCCCCCAAATTTTAACACAACTCCATTAGCATGTTAATGCATCAAACAAAACCCAGGGATGGCTTGTTCATGAGGAAAATACGAGCAAACCATCTAATCCTTGGTTTTCGTAATTAATGCAGCTTTGAACTTCAAGTACCCTATATAGGTATCCCTTGAGTCGGAATTTGGTGTGCACCTAGTCCTTCCATGCCTAGGCCACCCAGACAACTTTTTACCTCCTTTGATCTTCACTAAAACCCCCTGAGATAGCTCCCAAGTTTGCGGCTGCAAACTTATTTGCAGTCAAAACCAACTCCACCTAGATCCATATGGATCCGAACTTCATTCGGGCCCTCTAGAACGCATGCCTTGCATGCTAGACAACTTGGGTTGACCAAAATAGTGTTGTGCACACAAGTTGGCATGGTAACCACACCTCTGGCATGCAGAAATGGTGCTCTGCCAAGCAAGTTCGTCGTGTAGCCTGTGTCCGGCTGCGGCAGGGTGCCCACACTTACCCGGGGATCTATCGTTATCTCCCACGCCCCTCCCCAACACTAGCAAACCTCCAAGGTAGCTCTGACGTGCATGCTCGTCGTCCCAGGGCATCCGAAGCAGGCTGGAGATCCCTCCGGTCCCCCACTTCCTAAATTCTCCTCCTCGAGCCCCCACTTGACCTCTCTCACTCCTCTCCATCCTAAGCTACCTCCATTTAACCGGAGGGGTCCTATTTATAGTCTTAGTAGGAATCGGGTGAGAGAGATGGTATACAAAGTTGTTTATCCCGCATCTGCCCGTACGAGGCCAGATGTCTGAGCCAGGGGGGCGGATCTCCGGGATTTCAGGGGTGCGTCGAATGTCTGGGCGTATGGGACGGATGTGTGGGCTGGGTCAGGTCAGAGAATTCCAGTTCTTGCATCTCTACACCGGATTTCCGGGCCAAGGGGACGGATTTGTTGTAGCTGGTCGGATGTCCGGGCCGTGGTCGGATGTCCGGGCCGTGGCCGGATGTCCGTAGCTTGTAGCATCATTTTTCATGCCTTGGCGCTATGCGATCTCGAAGGGCCGGATTTCTAGAGTGATGGTCGGATATCTGGTGCCTGGGAGCTGTCTTGGCCTTACTTTGGTGCATTTGCTCATCTGTCTCAGAGTCCGTCTTTCATTGGTATTTTCCTTCACCCAAAGTGTCTTCTAGACCATCTTCATGATACCTAAGTATGCAAAGCATTTCTACTTGAGTTAGTATCCAAGTTCCCAGTGTATCGAATGGAGATTCAAGAAGGAGAGATGTCACCTCGGATTCAATGGCACATGCACGAGCTCTTGTCATGGGGCCACTTGTAGCTTGAGGTGTTGGTGATATATCCATGGGGATGATAATGGCATGCTCCATATCAACAGACATGGGTCAATTTACTTTCTACATGCATGACTAACTACCTCCAAAGCTATTTTGAAGCACACCTTGATGCCCAAATATGGAGATGACAAGCTAATTTGTCGATACTCAATAAACATGTTACATCATGTGGTTAGCCACACCAGGATCAGAGTGATGGATCTTATTGTTGAGACCATAACGAGGATTGTTGCCGATCAGAACAGATCATGTGGATACACTCCATATATTCATATGTTCATCAACTCTAAT
This sequence comes from Hordeum vulgare subsp. vulgare, assembly GCF_904849725.1. Classification (NCBI taxonomy): domain Eukaryota; kingdom Viridiplantae; phylum Streptophyta; class Magnoliopsida; order Poales; family Poaceae; genus Hordeum; species Hordeum vulgare. Next base: position 343,226,612 of record NC_058524.1, on the reverse strand, counting down.
GTTGGGAAGAGACTCTATCTACTTGATCGACCACATCTTGCACTCTAGCCAGACTTTGAAAACAATGTTGTGGTGATGGATTCATCTCTTCCCATATCATCTACTTCACATGCAGAGATTGAGGGAGAGGCCCAGGCCCAGGAAGCCGGGGCCACTAGTGCTCCGTCTTTTAAGACGAAGAGCGATCACATGGCCTCTCTTATCAGGACCATTCAGGAAATGGAGAAGAACATCAATGAGCTATTGCTGAACTAGAAGATCCTTGAGAGGATTGTGGAGACAAAGTTTCATGACCTTGACAACAAGTTCACTGAGCTCACCAGCACATTCAACCAAGTGAAGCAAGAGGTAGATGCAGTACCTTTTCCTACATTGCTAATCCAAACTTAGTTTAGGACACAGGCTCGATATGTTGCTCTACCTGCTCACAATTTGAGACCTTTAGTGTCTGCACCAGTTGCGCCTTCTACCATGAATCCTTCAACACCTCAAGTATCAACTCCACCATCCAAGAGGACTTCTGCAGAAGCATTCACGAACGCTCTCTTACCGACTACTTGCACGACTATCGGAGTAGATTCATCTCTCCGTGGAGGAGGCCATTCCAAAAGTGACGTTTAGCTCTATACTTTCGAGCTTTTTCGTAAATTCTTGCCAAAGGGGGATACTAGCACGGCATGTAGCAATAATAAGGGCAAGGCCCAACTAGCATGCGGCTCCTCGATCAAGCAATAGCATGTATGACATGAAGATCAAGTCATGAGATGGTGGATGTTTCATGGCAATGTATCTCGGAAAGTCTATGGAAATGCCTTAATAGGTAGGTATGGTGGCTATTTTGACGAAAGATATAATGAGGCTTATGATGATAGAGTGTATCATGCCAATGGTTTGGATGCACCGGCAAGGTTTGCACCAACTCTCAGGATGAGAAAGGGCAATACACGGTACCGAAGAGGCTAGCAAAATATGGACGGTGGAAGTGCCAAAAATCAAATACTCACATTAGTCCGAAGAACTCATACACTTATTATCGGTAACTCTCTATCTAGTTAGGAGATTCACAAAGAAAAAAGTACCCCGAGGAGGAGTGTTTGAGGGTTTGGTTATCCTTGCACATCCTCTACCCATGGTAACGTGAAGGTACTCTATATATTCCAACCCCTCTAGAGGTTAGCGATCAATTTAGTAGCTAGAGTTCTCAAATAAATTTTAGTTTTTGAAAAACACATGGATTTCCCAAAATACGACACCTATAACTAATAGGCTCAAGCTCTTGGCACCAATAGTCCAAACATTACCCAAATCAATACATCAACACTATTGCAAGTTACTACTATACTTAAATAGCAACCTCAGTTACCTACTCATGCAAGACACACAACTGAGTGCAACGAGCCAACTCTCTAAACAAGATAAGCATGATAACTCAAGAGAGTTCCAAAAGCAACCTAAATAAAAGCTCTTAAAAAGATATAACATGAAAACTATGAGCTAAGCATGACAATAGCTATGTAAAGATAAAGAACACACAAAAAAGATAAGTATGAAAACCTATGTTGTGTTCTAGAGTGTAATGGAGCATGTTTCTCTCCCAAACAAGGTAGGATAGGTTCCAATTTCTATGAACAACAAGCTAAACTAAAACATAAAGAGCGGGACGCTCCAAGCATAGCACATAACATATGAAGTGATAAAAATATAGCATGGAGATGGACGAACTGATGATTGTTGATAGAGAAGGGGATGCACGGGGGCATCCCCAAGCTTAGACGCAGTCTCCTTGAATATTTCTTGGGGGATGTATGGGGTATCCCCAAGCTTGAGCGCTTGACACCCCTGGATCTTCTTTCATCATCTTCCATCGCATACTTGAAAACTCCCTTCATAGGAAACTCCTCATAAGTTGATTAGAGTGGTTAGTACCCATGATAATATAATTTATTACCTACTGGAAATAAATATTTTCATGAAAAGATACTGTTTCTCATGATCTCCAAAAGGTTTTTGCAAAGGAAAAGCAAGCTTAAGATTTGCAAAATGATGAAAACGCAAAACGTGGCAGAATCTGTGAAAAACAGAACAGTAGGTAGTAAATAATTTTTCCGGGGAGCTTCTACCACTCAAATCAAAAAACTCAGAACACATGCCAGAAAGAAAATTATATAGAGCATGCTATCAAAAAAAGTCAGATCAAAAAGATGATCTGGTGATTTTTGGCGAATTGTTCCGTCAAGCAGACCGAATCTGTTTCTGGACAGCTTGTCACAACTATTGAACTTTCTTGCAATCGGAGGCTAAAACTTGGCGCAAAGCTTGAAAATAAAGATACAATGATGTTGCTACAGTAGTAACAAGCATCAAGTACACTAAAACTGAAAGTAAAAACAAATTGGGTTGCCTCCCAATAAGCGCTTTCTTTTATGCCTTTGAGCTAGGTATGATGCAAAAAGATCAAGTATTATCAATTCCATAAGAATAGGTTGCCTGAATAACGAACTCATAAGGTAACTTAATCTTCTTTCGAGGGAAGTGTTCCATTCCCTTTTCAAGAGGAAATTGGAATATAATACTCCCTTCTTTCATGTCAATGATAGCACCAATGGTGCGGAGAAAAGGATGTCTCAAAATAACTGGACATGAGGGATCACACTCAATGTCCATAATAAGAAAATCAACGGGCACATAATTATCATTGAAAACAATAAGAACATCATCAATTCTCCCTAAAGGTTTCTTTATGGAAGAATCAACAAGACGAACACCAAAAGAGCATTGATCAAAAGGTTTCAAATCAAGCATATCATACATTCTTTTGGGCATAACGGAGGCACTAGCTCCAACATCACACAAAGCAAAGCAAGAGATAATATTCAATTTAATCTTTACCATAGGATCCCAACCATCTTCTAGTTTTCTAGGAATAGAAGTCTCTAAGATGAGCTTCTCCTCCCTAGCTTTGATAAGACCATTGGTAATATGCTCGTTGAAGGCAATATTGAGTGTACTAGTGTGGGGGTCTTTACCCATTCTTTGTAAAAAAGTGATCACTTCGGAAAGACTACAATTGTCAAAATCAAGATTACTACCATTAATTAAAGTGGTAATGATGTCATCTAAGCTCATTCTTTTGGTAGTCTCTAAATTCAAAGGACCTTCTTGTCCTATAGTTGAGGTATTAGCATCACCATTAATAAGTCCACTCAAACTAGGGGTGTGATGGGTGCTAAAAGTTTTGAGATCCTCAACAACTTGTATAGTAGAAATGGTAGTATGTGTAGGAAGGCTCTTAATCCTATCTTCCTCTTCTTTAGATACAACCACTTCGGGTTTGGACGCCATTTGATTTATCAAAGTGGCATGTATGTGATACATATTGGAGACTTGGGTCTCCGTGGTGGTGAGTCTAGTTTGGAGATATGAAATCTCAATGTTCAGGCTCTCAAGTTGTCTTCCAATGTTTTGCAAAATAGAAGAATGCTCATCTAATTGTCTAAATAAGGCCTTGGGTGTGCATATAATTCTTTGTAGCCTTCTCTATCTCTAAAAGTTTTTCATAGCTAGGTATTCTTCTATCATTAGGAGTGTAACTATAGTTGTTGTTGTTCCCATAGTTGTTGGATGGGAAAGGTCTAGGATTGCTACCAAAATCACTCCTATAAGCATTATTATTAAAGTTGTTCCTGGAGATAAAATTAACATCAACTTGCTCTCTTTCTTGAGCAACCAAAGAATTTAAAGGAACATCATGAGGATCAATAGGAGCTTGCTTTGTAAGTTAAGTCATGATCATGTCAACCTTATCATTACGGGAGGATATCTCCTCAACAGAGTTTATCTTCCAACCTGTTGGAGCTCTCTCGGTGTGCCATTGAGAATATTTTGTCATCATCTCATCCAATAGCTTTGTGGCAGCACCAAGTGTAGTTGACATAAAGGTTCCTCCCGCCGCGGAGTCTAGAATATTCCGCGAGGTAAAGTTCAATCCTGCATAGAAAGTTTGGATAACCATCCAAGTATTCAAACCATGTGTAGGGCAATTCTTAACAAGAGATTCCATACGTTCCCAAGCTTGAGCAATGTGTTCGTTATCCAGTTGCCTAAAATTCATAATGTTACTTCTTAACAGGATAATCTGAGCAGGCGGATAATACTTCCCAATAAAAGCATCTTTGGACTTATCCCAAAAATTTATGCTATTCCTAGGCAAAGATTGAAGCCACACTTTAGCTCCTCTTCTCAAGGATAAAGGAAAAAATATTAAGTTTAACAATTTCACCATCTACTTCTTTACATTTTTGCATATCACAAAGCTCAACAAAATTATTCAAGTGCAAAGTAGCATCATCTCCAGCACCGGAGAATTGATCTTTCATAAAAAGGTTCAGTAAAGCAGGTTTAATCTCATAGGAGGTAGCCCCAGTGGCGTGAGCAGCAATAGAAGTGCAGATAAAGTCCTTGTTGTCGTGACTAGGGAAGTCACACAACTTGGTGTTCTCAGTGGAACCCATAGCAGCGGCAACAAGCAAGAACAAAGCAACTATTTTTTTGTGGTTTTTTGGTATAAGACTCTAAAGCAAAAAACTAGAAAGCAAACTAACAAGACTAAAAAGGAAAGGTAAAAGATAGCATGCAACTACCCTGTCTTGAAGACTGTAGTCCCCGGGAACGGAGCCAGAAAACTTGCTTAATGACGAGTTGATGAATATACTTTTCGCTCCTCGTTGGTTACCCCAAGTGGAAGGTTGAGATGTAGTAAACAATAAGTTTTCCCTGACATGGAGACTATAAGATTTATCGAACCAGGAGGACTCTGAGGATCAACAAGTAAGTGTCCCCTGCCATGGCGCAAGCAGAAGACGTGGACCTGCACACGCACAAATAAGTTTGCTCCCAAAGAGTACAGAGAGGTTGTCAATCTCTCCAGCCTTGTAGTTTGCAAATGATCAAAACACAAGCGGGAATAGTGATGTGATTGCAACAGAAAAGTAAATGAAAGTAGTAAATGATGGAGGTGTAAGCAATGGTGGTGATATGGACCGGAGTCACATGATGTTCACTAGTGATGTCTCTCTCCCAAAATACTATAAACAACTATGCTTGGCTAAACAAATTACAGCTCGGAAATTGATAGAATTATAAAAGCACTGCAATGCTAATTATGCTACTTGAAAGTTAGAGGTTCAATAGTAATGGGCAGTATGCCAAGACAAGTAAATTGTTTACTCATCAGCATCTACTTACTAATCATCCACCTTGAGATATATATCCAGAACATCTCGATGCTATTAAGTTGCGAGCCCCACCCAAAGTGTAAACTCAAAACAATGGACAACTGCATTAAGGAACTATGCGTAAGGTAAACAATACTTGCAACCGCGGTCACAAGCACCGTTATTTTCTCCCTGGTGGCAACATCACATCCCCTAGTCTCATGTTTCTATCACTCAAGCTAGACATCAGGGGGCATGAACCCGCAATCATGCATAACGCTCCCTCTTGGAGTTACAATCTACTACTCGGCCAATGCAATAAAAAGCAACGGAGAACATGCATGAATCACTAAAGAACATAATATAAAAGGATAATCAAATATATAAGTCATAACAATCTGAACATAATCTCATAATCCATCGGATCCCAACAAACCGAGCATAGCAATAGCAGGAAAATTACATAGATGCCTTGATCATGTAGGGTAGCTCATAAGGGCTAATCATGGAAGCACAATATTGGAGAGAAGACATCACATAGCTACTGGTCATGGACTCATGGTCCAAGGAGGACTACTCACGGCACGTCCGGGAAGCGTCCATGGCGGTGGAGAAGCTCCCAGAGGTCAATCCTCCATCCAACAGGGTGCCGGGAATAGGTCTCCTAATGCTCCCGATCTCGGAAACGCTGCGGCGGCGGAACGATGGAGAAATTCGTGATTATGGATGTGATGGAAGGGTTTCCTCTCGGAGGAGTAAATATAGGCCAACGGAGGGCGTCAGAAGAGGTGGGGCCCACCCAGGTGGCATGTGGGCGCGGTCAGGGGCCAGGCCGCGCCGGGAGGTCGCCTGGGCAGCCCGTGGCCCCCCTGTGGCCCATCTTCGATGATCTGGAAGCTTCCGTTACGCTGATTTTTATATATTTTCTCGGGATTTTTGGGGCTCCCGAAAGTTGGTTAAAAGCCCTTGCAAAAAATACATTAGCAGACATAAACTAGCACTGGGTGCACTGCGTTACTAGGTTAGTCCAAATATGTGTAAAAAGATATAAAAGTGTAGCAAAACATATAACAATGTCACCCAAAAGATCATGGAACAAGCAGAAATTATAGATACATTTGGGACGTATCAACATCCCTGTCCCACTTGCATAGCCAACTACATAGCAACATATCTACTTCCCACCCATACAACTCTAAGCAGAGAGTGGAGTCATGAAAATGCAAGTATCATCGAGGAGTGCATAGGAGACCAAGCTAGAAAGGTTGTCACCACTTCATCATGATTTTTCATGCAACAAGTGCTAAAATGCCATGCGGAAAAATAGTTTCATCAACATGGTCAAAGGGCTGCTTGCTTGGCTCAACAAAGTCTTCAATTCTTCTGGTCCTTTGCTAGCACTGCGTCTATTTCATAGTCTACCATCTAAAGAAATCACAATAATCCACACAACATTGAGGAAAAATAAAAGTGCTAAAAAATAGGAGTTATATTTTCTTGGACACCCTTGGTTATAAGAAAAAAACCAAAGAGGTTCTACTGGATTTGGATTAATAAGTATTTTTGAATAGCTAAACAAGGTGAGAATGAAGGGGTTAATGATTCTGTAAGTTTACAATTTTTTTAAAAAAATAAGTAGAGGCACTCATTAAATAGGGCATGATTTTAGAGTTATCTAGGAATTGGTTTTAATACATTTGGAGTTGGGATGAATTTCCGATGAGCTTTCTAAGATGTATTAAGTGGGGAAAGGGACTTTATTAGAATCTACAGAAATAAAGCTTGGGAAAAATGTCCACTATTTTTAGGAAAATAGAGCATTATATATAGAGCAGAAAGAAATTTGAATCAATACATTTGGAGCTACAATGAATGATCCAAGGATTTTCAATTTGGTCTTTAATATAAGATAAATGGCCAAAATGATGGTGGTACATAAATTTTTATTTGGGAAAATGTGCAATACACACTATTGGATATAGCGTGATTTTAGGGGCATCTAGGAATTTGAATCATAAAATTTGGAGTTTGTAACAATTTCCTATGGATATTATTATATCTCTCGACAAGAAAAAGCAAAAATAAATTTACCAAAAAGTCCAAAACGGTGCACCGGGCGCAGGATAACAACTGCACCGGCCCAACAGCTCAATCACGTGTGCAAGGTGCCATGTCCCACGCGCATCCCGCGGAGTGTGCCTCCTTCACGGGAAATCCCAAATGGCAAAGGCCGCCTCCACTTAAGCGTCGAGCCCGATCATTGGTTCGCTTACAAGCGGCCCCTGGCGGCAGGCCTGTCTCCAACCTCCGCTCGAGAAAGGCTAGGACACGGGAGGCGAGGCCGAGCATGCACCAGCCACCTCCGGCACTGCTCCGTCCATGCTCAAGTGCAGGAGGATGCAACGGCACCATTCATGCACCACACGTACGTCGAGGTCCACTTGAGTGTCGGCAACAACCAGAGGCGGATGGCAGCAACGGCAAGCTCTAGCAGGGCGGCACGGTCGAGGAGAGAAGTAATGGGGCTGCGGGGAGGCTGGTGGAGGTCGCTAGCTCCATTGCCATGGGTAAGAGGGGGAGAGGGGAACTGAGGAGCCTAAATTTGAGTGAGGCATGATGCGTCTCCAATGTATCTATAATTTATTATTGTTCCATGCTATTATGTTATCATTTTTGAACACTTTTTATAAACTTATCATCCAATTTACATTATTTTTGAGCAGTAACCTATTGACCTAGTGCCCAGTGCCAGTTGTTGTTTTCTGCGTGTTTTTCCACTTTTCAGGTTCCAGTGCCAATTGACCTGAAACTTTTTGTGATTTTTTTTTCTCGGCCAAAACAAGACTGTGGAGCATCGTAAGGAGGCGGGAGGGTGCACGAGGACCCCACAAGCCAAAAGGGTATAGCCTGAAGGGATGCACCTTGATGCGTTGTGGCACCCTCATGGCTGTCCCAACTCCGTTCTCTGGCCTATAAATTCTCAACTACCCTAAAATCTTCGAGGGAGGTCCTGAAACACTTTTTACGACACCGCAAGTCTTTGTTCTGACGGGAGGCCTTCTAGAGCTTTGTTCCATCACTCTGCCGGAGGGGGGGATCGGTCAGCGAGGGCTTCTTCATCAACCTTTCTTCTCTCATGATGATGTGTGCCTAGTTCACCACAGACCTACGGGTCCTTATCCAATACCTAGATGGCAATCTCTCTCTTTGATCTTCAATACAATGATAATCACATATTTGCTTTGATACATATCATGTAACTCTTTTGTACGGTGTGTTTGTTGTGATCTAATGAATTGTGGGTTAATGTTAAGATCATTCATGATAATGTGGGGACCCCGACTTACAAGTCGAGGTCGCCGAATGATCGTGCTGAGTGATCCCAGAGATCAATGCTCACCGAACACACAGATACTGAAATAAAGAGAGTCTTACATCCGAGTACCGAATTATTACATCACATGACCGAATGGTCAAGTTCACAAGGTTGGGCCTAAGGCCAAATCATACTGATAAAACTAATAGCGGAAAACATAGGGCTAAGCGGGTGCCCATGCCATCAAGCCTACACTGACATGCATTCTGACGCGGAAGCGTCCTAGTTCGCAGGGGCGTCTCCAAAGACGTACTCATCTCCAAACTCCGGTCCTTCCATGTCTGGTGAATAACATAACCAGTGGCAAGCCAATGAGTACTTTGAATGTACTCGCAAATAGCCCATGACATGAACAATGAAAGTGAAGGATAACAATAATATGCATCTTTGGTGGAACTCATCATGGTGGATTGATCATGAATATGCATCAAGTTAAAGAATTACTTTTGAAGAACAGGTTATAGATATCAATATATCTGTCGAGGGCTAAGCCATCCGAGTTCACCCTATATGCTAAGTCACCAAACCTGGTCATGTCATTACTTCCGTAACAACACGTTTTCTCACAACTCACACACACTTGGTTTATGCGGAAATAACTGGACGTAGGTTAAGCAGCACCACCCAACTTTCCTTGACCATGGACACAGCTATTCGAATAGTTTTACACTCTACAGAGGTAGTACGCTGGACCCATGAGATCCGGGAAACTTGCGTGTCATCCACGACTCACGGTATATAACATACCCAAGGTAAGTACCCGATCAATGCCTTTCCCCTGACGATACTAGGCAAAGAGGTCCACTCGATTGGTACCCAGCCCACATGTTGTACGTCTTACGAGCACCAACTCTGGACAGTATCAACCATGCGGGGACCAACGGTCTGCCTGGAACTCATAAAAATGGCATAGTCGTCCTACCTGGCACGACCCCATCACGAGAGTGACCACAAATCACTCCCGCCACTAGTAATGTGGCTCTTTGCTAGCACCAACCAGAGTAATCAACATAGCCCCGTCCTATAAGGGGTAACGTGGTCGTACTGGTAAGGTTGGGACGGTCGACACATCATAAATCTATTCCCATTTCTGAAACCATACTCACTCAAAATACCCGGTGCACCACTTCACCAAAAGTGGACACCTAACTCATCATCACCCTCGGGCATTAGTGGCACCCGACGGGGTTTTCATAAACTCTTGATTTACACCAACAACATGCTCATGCTCTTTACTCTAGCATTACTTGTCAATCATGATACTAGCATGATCCTCAAGGGGTAGGATCAAGCTTAATGCATGTGCTCCGGAAGAGCCATCGGTAACCTCACATCAAATGATTTACCGGCACTTATGATCATATGCAACGGAAATACTTGCTATCTTAAAATGCAATATAACATATGCTTAGTCATGGTCACAGGGCTGCTAGCCTTGGTCAGCTAGGTATCTCGGGTCTTTGAGGTCTTCCCCTCCGATTCTCTCGTCACACGGATTTTCTATCGTCGATAAGAGAATAAATAAGAAATAGCTCTCAGAAACAGATCACAAAGTTATTTTTAAAATGTTCTTTATTACTGCTAAATCTAAGTTATCTTTTTGAAAAATATTTGCCTCAGATTTCATGAAGGAACATTTTAAAAATTGACCAAACAGAGGCAAAACTATTCCAATTTAGTCCTTTTTAATATTGCAAACAGAATAGTTGTTTGAAAAATTCATCTAATCATCTCATTAAATACTACACATTTTTAGCAGAAAAATAGTGGAAAAATTATGTTTTTACACTGGTTAAATATTTTAATAAAAATCATTGAAATCAGATTTTAAAAATAAAGAAAATGGGCTAAGTCCCTGGCCTGGCTCGGCCTGGAAGTGGGTTGGCCCATGGCCAGCCGATAGCCTGACCAGGAGCGCGCGCCATCAGGTTTGAACCTGACGTGGGGGCCCTGCGGTCGTGGCTGCGGGCAGCGCGGGGGAGGAGGCTGGGCCACCGACAGCTGGGGCACACCCGTCGGGGTCGTATCCTACCTGTGACCAGAGAGGAGGAGGAGCACACCGGCGAGGCTGCCGACGTTCTCAAGCCCCAACAAGGACAGGAATGGGTTCGGCATGACGTAGCCTACCTGCTGGTGGTCGGAACAACATCGGAGATGCAGGGGTTCACCGGCGATGAGAAGGTCGCGGCGGAGGAGTTTCGGGAGGTGGTCGAGGAGGTAGCTAGGGGCACGGAAATGCTCGGGCGAGTTGGGGGAAAGCTTCTTTGGGTTGAGGGGATCAGTTTGGTGGGTCGAGGGGCGCACGAGCCGTCATGTAGCCGGAGATCAACCGGAGCTCCGAGGCGGAGGGGCCTCGGTCGATCTCGAGCACCGAGGCTCTACTAGCTTGCTGGGGTAGCTAGGGAGGTGCTAGTGGTCGTGGTGAAGCTATCTGAGGGGTGCAGGAGCGAGGGGAGGGCTATAAATAGGCCCGCGACGGTGAGCCGATTTGGGAGCACCAGTGACTCACCATTGCGTGCATGGGGGTGGAGAGAGGGGCTGGGATCGAAACCACGATCTCAGGACATGGTTTTGGACTGCCAGAACCATCTGCTACAGAGGGAGAGAGGGAGGAGTCGAGCATCCGTGGCCGCGCAACCTTGGTCGGTTCTGGTGCGCGCGGGCATGCGTCGCACGAGCTCTAGCGCAAGAGAGGAGGGGCCCTGATGTTTGCTCGACGCAGAGGGTTGTTGGGGAAGAGGTTGGACACCTCAGGGGAGGCTGGAACTGGTCGAGAGCGCCGCCCCCACCTCGGTGGCTTCCTGTAGCGCGCCCAGAGCGCAGTTTTGGCATGTCGCGACATGCTGGTGCGCTTGGAGGCGCATTGGACGTGTCTAACATGTCGTGGCACTGGCTGGGAGTGTGGCTAGCCGTCTGGGTCTCGTGGGAGCTTCGGCTAGTCAAGGGAGACAAGAAATACTGGTGCTGTCAGCCTTGAACTGAAGCCTAAATTGGGGTTTTTGGCCTTTCCACTTTGAAACAGTGAGGGGCCAGTTGACTAGGGTTAGATATAGATACTGGACACCTAATCTATTAGTTTGGAGCAAAGGGGTTGGGTTTAGCTGTGGCTAAGAGGGCTTTTCCCATCTGTCAGAAGGTGCTCGACAGTGGATTAACAGGGTTGCACCCCACAACTGGTGCTGCAACTTAACAGGTTTGGGTTTCGTGCTAAAACATGGGGTTTCACCAAGTTTGAGCTCCATTGGACAAGTTTAGCTTTGTAAACTTGAAAACGCCTCCATATAACCAGATTTGTCCCTTCTTAAGAGAGTGTGGGCAAACTGAATTCCACAAATCCCATTTTTGGTGTGAAACCCTCATTTGAGGTGTTAGGCACTGCTGCAAAGTTTCAGCATCATTGGACAAACTTTGCTGTGTAGAGTTGCTCTAACTTCAATCTGGACAGAAGGGGTTTTAAGGTTATTTGGGGTCCTTAATCACCTTGGATCAAGGTGAAGATTTATGTGGATGCCAAATGTAGCTTAGGGATACCACTCGAATTTCCTGGGATTTTGTTGAGAATATTTCCTTTGGAAATATTTCAAAAGGTCAAAACAGACAAAAATGGTTTCGAGGGCTTTATTCAATTAATTATAATATAAAATAGGGTTAAAAATCTTATGTATGGAAAATATATGTCCTTCTGATCATCTCCAAATTTAATCAGATTTTTCAAAGGCAGAAAGGTATTTTTCCATGTAGGAATACCAATTCTGGCCTCAGAAATGGACATGCAATTAAATTAAAAAACAATTATAAAAATAAATATTTTTTTGGTTTTGGAATATAAAGATAAGTTAGAATCAGATCACCAACTTTGAGTAGAAACCAACCTTGCCATCAGGGACAAGTAGTGCAACTCAAAGTAGGGTTTTACCTTGATCAGAATCAAGTACAGGTTTTTAGAAATAATTCAATATTGTGAAATGGGGCTTTTATCATCACATGATCACACACACAAGCATACAATGACAATCATGGCACTCACATCATTAGTTTTGAAAAAGTTTTAACAAGCTGAGATTTTTGCATTACAAAGAATGTGGTAGAAAAACACGGTGTGAAAGACCTGTCCCCCTTACGAGAATCTCCCCGAGATTCCTAAGCTAGGTGCTAAAAAGGTCTGGAAACTCAGATCACAGATAGTCTTCACACTCCCATGTTGCTTCAGCTTCCGTGTGGTTGCTCCATTGAACCTTGAAATACTTGATGGGGCGACTTCTGGTGCAACGCTCGGCTTCATCCAGAATGCGGATCGGCTTCTTGCGGTAGGTGAGATCACGCTGAAGGTCAATGGCCTGATGGTCAATGTCCTTGTAAAGATCGAGAAGATTTGGCGCTTGAAGACACTTCTGAAGTTGTGACACGTAGAAGACGTTGTGCACACCCAAAAGTTCCGGAGGTAGCTCTAACTGATAAGCAACTTCTCCACACCTTGTCGTGATCTTAAAAGGTCCAATGAACCTTGGAGCGAGTTTCCCTTAAACATGGAAACGATTGGTTCCCTTGAGAGGTGTGACTCGGAGGTACACCTGGACTTCAAGGTTAAACTCTAGTTCCCTGCGGCGAAAGTCCACATAGCTCTTTTGTCGCGACTTGGCCGCCTTTAGATTCTCTCGAACAAGTTGCACCTTCTCTTCTGCCTTGTGCAAAACTTCTGGCCCAAAAATCAGCCCTTCTCCGGTTTCGGACCAGTTGAGCGGGGTGCGGCATTTTCGTCTGTATAGCACTTCAAATGGGGCCATTTGGAGACTGGACTTGTAGTTGTTGTTGTATGAAAACTTAGCGAATGGCAGACACTCTTCCCATTTGGCACCATGTGCCAAGACGCAAGCGCGGAGCATATCTTCGAGTATCGGATTCACTCTTTCCGTTTGTCCACCCGTTTGCGGGTGGAAAGCGGTGCTGAAAGGGAGCTTGGTTCCGAGGGCTTCTTGAAACTTTTTCCAAAACCTTGAGGTGAACTGCGTGCCTCGGTCAGATACAATCTCCTTGGGAACTCCATGAAGGCTCACGATACAATGGATGTACATACTAGCCAATTGGTTTCCATCGTACGTAGTGTTGACTGGAATGAAATGGGCCACCTTAGTCAGGTGGTCGACAATGACCCATATGGAGTTGTGCGTTTTGCTGGACCTGGGCAATCAAGTGATGAAATCCATGCCGACTTTGTCCCACTTCCATTCTGGCACTTGGAGTGGTTGTAGCAATCCAGCGGGTCGCTGATGCTCAGCTTTGACTCGCTCGCATACGTCACACTTGGCAACATGAGATGTTATTTCCCTCTTCATACCATGCCACCAGAATCTCTCTCGGAGGTCTTGATACATCTTGGCACCACCGGGGTGAATAGCGTCGGGTGTATCATCTGCTTCTTGTAGGATCTTGTCCTTGAGTTCAGCCTTGTTGGGTACGCATAAACATATCCCAAACCACACTACTCCTTGCTCATCCACCGAGAACCCTGGGGCCTTGCCTTCTTGAATCTTCTTCTTGATGCCTTCAATGCTCTTATGGCCCATCTGGGCTTCCTTGATGTCATCCTCTAGCGTTGGTTTGACTTCCAGGTTAGCTAGGAATCCTGATTCTACTAGCTCCAACCCGAAGTTCTCCAATTCTTCATACAAGGCAGGGTGCTGGCCTTCCGGCTTAAGGCATCAGCCACTACATTGGCCTTACCGGGGTGATATTGAATGCTAAGGTCGTAGTCTTTGATTAACTCCAACCATCTCCGTTGCCTCATATTCAATTCCCTTTGAGTGAAGATATACTTCAGACTTTTGTGGTCAATGTATATTTCACATAGCTTCCCCAGAAGGTAATGTCGCCATGTCTTCAGGGCATGCACTACCGCTACCAATTCGAGATCATGGGTGGCATAGGTCTCCTCATGCGGGCGCAGTTGCCGTGACAGATACGCCACAACTCTGCCATCCTGCATTAGAACCCCTCCGAGCCCGGTCCTGGAGGCATCACGATATATCACAAACTCCTTGCTAATATCTGGAGTGGCCAATACCGGTGCGGTAGTTAATCTCTTCTTCAATTCTTGGAATCTTGCTTCACACTCCGACGTCCATTTGAACTTCTTGCCTTTCTTCAAGAGCTGAGTCATAGGTCGAGCGATGCGGTAGAATCCTGCTACGAACTTGCGGTAATATCCTGAGAGTCCGAGGAATCTCCTGACTTCCTTCACATCAATTGGTGATTCCCAGTTAGTTACCGTAGTAATCTTGGAGGGATCAACTGCCAATCCACTTGTTGTCATCGTATGACCCAAGAATCCAACTTCGTTCAGCCAGAATTGGCACTTGCTGAACTTGGCATATAGTTGGTGCTCTCGAAGCTTCTCCAACACTAACCTCAAGTGTTGCCCATGCTCTTCTTCGGACTTGGAAAAGATTAATATGTCATCAATGAATACGACGACAAACTTGTCCAGGTATTCAATGAAGACCTTGTTCATGAGGTACATGAAGTAAGTTGGGGCATTAGTCAACCCAAAAGACATGATAGTGCATTCGAACAAACCGTACCGGGTCACGAACGCAGTCTTTGGTATGTCTTCGGGTCGGATCTTCCGTTGGTAGTATCCAGATCGGAGATCGATCTTGGAGAATACCTTAGCTCCATTTAGCTGATCAAACAGGTCTTCAATGTTGGGAAGTGGATACTTGTTCTTAATCATGACCTCATTGAGAGAATGGAAATCGATGTCGAGTCTAATAGTCCCATCCTTTTTGGACACGAAGAGAACAGGTGATCCCCAAGGGGACGCACTCAAACGAATGAACCCTTTCCTGAGTTGCTCATCCAGCTGCTTCTTCAACTCCACCAGCTCTTCGGATCCCATCGTGTAAGGCTTATTATAGATAGGCCTTGATCCAGGCATGAGCTCAATGATGAACTTGATGTCTCGGTCAGAAGGCATTCCTGGCAGCTCGTTAGGAAAGACGTCCGGGTACTCACAGACTATTGGCACTTTATCGAGTTCTACCTTTGACAGGTTGTTAACCCGTGGTTCTCGAGAGGGTACTGGATCAGAGACATACTTGACTTTGACCCCTTGGTCGCTTGTCATGGTAATGGCCATGTTGGCACAGTCCAAGATGCTTTGATGTTTGTCCAACGAATCCATGCCGAGAATTACTTCTAGGCCTTGCAACTTAAGCACAATGAGATCCGCTGAGAAGCTCGTCCCATTGATAACTATCCCGACCTTCCTACACCCTAGGTTGGTCCTCAATAGTTCTCTCGGGGTTTGAATTTCCAAATGCCCACGAAGCAAGGTAGGTTTCAAACCACATTTTTTCACAAATCTTTTCGTAACAAAAGAATGCGAAGCACCACAATCAAACAATACTGTTGCTGGGGTAGAGTTGACAAGGAACGTACCCAGAATGCAGTCCGGGTCTTCTTGCGCCTCTTCTGCGGAAATATGATTAATCTGCCCCTTGTTGTGATACTGATGATTGCAGGGAACCTGATTCCTGCCCGGTGCTCCTTGGCCTGGACTTGGCGCATTGGGGCGTGGTGCATCGGGCTTCTTATTGGGGCACTGCCTGGAATAATGCCTTGTTTGTCCACATCCGAAACATGTAACTTGCGTTGGAAGATTGGTCTTGACTCCATTTTTGTTCGGCGGATTGATTGCTGGCTTGGTGTTGACTTGCTGCTCAGGCTGGTAGTTCTGGTTAAATGTTGGATATTGTACTGCTGCTACTGATAGTTGGGTCTTGCTGGAGCTGACTGCCATGGGCGTGGCTTCGGGTTACTTGGTCCTCCACTACCCATTAGCTGGCGCTTACGGTTGTCGTCCATAACACGACGCTTGTCTTCCAACATAAGGGCCTTATTAACCAGATCGATGAAGGTCCGGCATTCACAAACAACCAGCTGATACTGGAGTGACTGCTGCAGTCCTTCCATAAAGCGCTCCACTTTGGCGGCCTCATTGTTGATGTCCTGAGGTGCATATCTTGACAGGAGGTTGAACTTCACCAAATACTCCTTAACGGATCCACTGCCTTGCCTTAAGGCTCGGATTCCCACTTCTTAATGGTCACTAACCCTGGAGGAATGTGAGCAGTGCGGAATCCATCTTTGAACATAGCCCAAGTGATGACTTGTCCTGCTCGCATGATCTGAAGTCCATCCCACAAAGCTCAGGTTGTGCCACCGAGACAGTGAGAAGCATAGAGGACCTTCTCATGATCATCAGTGCATTTGACCAGCGCGAGGATGTCTTCGATAGTACGGATCCAGTCATCGGCATCCAATGGTTCAGACATCTCTGTGAATATGGGTGGCGTAGTTTGCATGAACTCAGAGAGAGTAGAGCGACCATTGCCATTCCCGTTCTGTGGCGGGTTGTTCACCAAGGTTTGAGCGAGCTGTTGAATAGCGACATTGTTGGCTTGAGGTTCCTCTCGAAGAGCTTGAAGGAACTGAACCATAGTCAAGCTTTCTGGAGGAGGCGGTGGCGGTGGAACATCGTGTTGCTGCTCGTGGTGATCTCCAGCTTGAGCTTTCTTTACGGTTCCATGCTGCTGACCTGAAGAGGCAGAGCCGGGGTTGCCGAAGGTGCTTTTGCGAGTAGCATTCACCATCCTGTCAGGGGAGTAGACATGTCAATTTGCCGAACTGGCAGAATCATAAGGGATGATACTCTAGTAAAGAGGGGGTCTGGTGTTGTGCTAGTGTGAAAATTTTAAGCCAAAGGTTTTGAAAGAGCTAATGCATTAGATTAAAACAGGCGATGTAGTCGCTCACAAGCTTCCTAAGGAAGAATGCAACTTGCATCATGCTTACACAACACTAGTGGTTTACTGAACCGATACATGAACTCCTACGCTCGGGGAGTAATTCCTAGTTGCCTACGCCACTAATGCTAAGCGCAGACTGTGCGATCGCATAAGCGGGTTTTGCGGGATCTTCGCCTTCATCTTCATCTTCATCTTCATCAGTGCTTCCCTTATGTGAAGGAGTAGGGGAAGGAAGCAGACCATCACGGCGTCTCTTGGTTGGCGAGGTAGTGAAACGTTCAGTGTACTCTTCCGCGGTCAGGCGACGACTCTGAAGGGGTAGGAGAAGGAAGCGGACCATCACGACGTCTCTCGGTTGGCGATGTAGCGAAGAGTTTGGTGTACTCTTCCGCAGTCAGGCGACGACTCTGAAGAGGAGTGGCCTGAAGCGGTGGTATTCCTCCTCGGAAAGCAAAGCCAGGTGGTCCTACGGGTGCTCCTTCCTTCTTCACCTTGCGGTTCTTCATCTTCTCCGTGCGTAGAAGATTCTTGACTTGGTGAAGCTCTTGGCGAATCCTTGTTGACTCTTTGATCAAAAGGTGCGTCAAAGTGTCGGAGGAGACACTAAAATAGGTCTGAAACCTCAGTGGCGTCCCGTCCTTGGAAGATGGGTTGAGTGTCCAACTCCCGTCCACCCCATCCTTAACAAAGGGTAGGTGACGAGTTGCTGGCTCGTCAGCCATCTCGAGAAGGATGTCGCGGAGTCGCACGAGCGCCTCTCGTGTTGCAGTCTTCACTGCCAACATCAGATCCTCCATCTGTGGTCCCTCAAAGAACCACCTACTCAGGGAGTCGTTAGCCTTCACTATCATGTCCACGTGATATTCCTTGGTGTCGGCGTTGACCCAGTTCTCATGGTAGAGAAAGATCGGCATGCGGTGTACTTGGCACTTCTCGAGGCTATCACTCAAAAGTAAAGGGAAGCCGTCTCCAGAAGCATCTCAGGTACGGCGGTCATCTACAAGATGTAGAGGAGAGGGTTAGAAAAATTTTAGTGGGTGCAGAATCTCAGGTTGAGGTCTATGTGCACTAATCACCTCGGCTATCGTCCATGCTACCTAAGGATTCCTATAGTCAGGATGGCTCTGATACCAGCTCTGTGGGGACCCCGACTTACAAGTCGAGATCGCCGAATGGTCATGCTTAGTGATCCTAGAGATCAATGCTCACCGAACACACAGATACTAAAATAAAGAGAGTCTTACATCCGAGTACCGAATTATAACATCACATGACCGAATGGTCAAGTTCACAAGGTTGGGCCTAAGGCCCAATCATATGATAAAACTAATAGTGGAAAACATAGGGCTAATCGGGTACCCATGCCATCCATCCTACACCGACATGCATTCTGACTCGGAAGCGTCCTTGTTCGCAGGGGCATCTCCAAAGACATACTCATCTCCAAACTCCGGTCCTTCCATGTTTGGTCAATAACATAACCAGTGGCAAGCCAATGAGTACTTTGAATGTACTCGCAAACAACCCATGACATGAACAATGAAAGTGAAGGATAAAAATAATATGCATCTTCGGTGGAACTCATCATGGTGGATTGATCATGAATATGCATCAAGTTAAAGAATTACTTTTGAAGAACAGGTTACAGGTATCAATATATCTGTCGAGGGTTGTGCCATCCGAGCTCACCCTATATGCCAACTCACCAAACTTGGTCATATCATTACTTCTTTAACAACACCTTTTTCTCACCACTCACACACACTTGGTTAATGCGGAAACAATTGGACGTAGTTTAAACAGCACCGCCCAACTGTCCTTGATCGTGGACACGGCTATTCAAATAGTTTTACACTCTGCACACGTAGTACGCTGGACCCACGAGATCCGAGAAACTTTCGTGTCATCCACGACTCGTGGTATATAACATACCCGAGGTAAGTACCCGATCAATGCCTTTCCCCTGACGATACTAGACAAAGAGGTCCACTCGATTGGTACCCAGCCTACATGGTGTACGTCTTACGAGCATCGACTCTAGACAGTATCAACCATGCGGGAACCAATGGTGTGCCTGGAACTCATAAAAATGGCATAGTCGTCCTACCTGGCACGACCCCATCACGAGAGTGACCACACATCACTCCCGCCACTAGTAATGTGGCTCTTTGCTAGCACCAACCAGAGTAATCAACATAGCCCCGTCCCATAAGGGGCAACGTGGTCGTACTGGTAAGGTTGGGATGGTCGACACATCATAAATCTATTCCCATTTCTGAAACCATACTCACTCAAAATACCCGGTGCACCACTTCACCAAAAGTGGCCACCTAACTCATCATCACCCTCGGGCATTAGTGGCACCCGACGGGGCTTTCATAAACTATTGATTTATACAAACAACATGCTCATGCTATTTACTCTAGCATTACTTTTCAATCATGATACTGGCATGATCCTCAAGGGGTAGGATCAAGCTTAATGCATGTGCTCCGGAGGAGCCATCGGTAACATCACATCAAATGATTTACTGGCACTTATGATCATATGCAACGGAAATACTTGCTATCTTAACATGCAATATAACATATGCTCAGTCATGGTAAAAGGGCTGCTTGCCTTGGTCAGCTAGGTATCCGGGGTCTTCAAGGTCTTCCGCTCCGATTCCCTCGTCACACGGATTTTCTATCGTCGATAAGAGAATAAATAAGAAATAGCTCACTCAGAAACAAATCACAAAGTTATTTCAAAAATGTTCTTTATTACTGATAAATCTAAGTTATCTTTTTGAAAGATATTTGCCTCAGATTTTCATGAAGGAACATTTTTAAAATTGACCAAACAGAGGCAAAACTATTCCAATTTGGTCCTTTTACTATTACGAACAGAATAGTTGTTTGAAAAATTCATCCAATCATCTCATTAAATACTACACATTTTTATCGGAATAACAGTGGAAAAATTATATTTTTACATTGGTTAAATATTTTTCTAAAAATCTTTGAAATCAGATTTTAAAAATAAAGAAAAATGGGCTAAGTCCATGGCCTGGAACTGGGCTGGCCCATGGCCAGCCGACAGCCTGCCCAAGCGCACGCGCCGTCAGGTTTGAACCTGACGTACGGGGCCCTGCTGTCAGAGGCTGCAGGCAGCTTGGGGGAGGAGGCTGGGCCACCGACAGGTCGGGCACACCTGTCAGGGTCATCTCCTACCTCTGGCCAAAGAGGAGGAGGAGCAGGCCGGCGAGGCTGCCGACGTTCTCAAGCCCCAACAAGGACAGGAATGGGTTCGACATCACGTCGCCTACCTGCTGGTGGTCGGAACAACGTCGGAGAGGCAGGGGTTCGCCAGAGACGAGAAGGCCGTGGCGGAGGAGTTTCGAGAGGTGGTCGAGGAGGTAGCTAGGGGCACGGAAATGCTTTTGCGAGTTGGGGGATAGCTTCCTGGGGTTGAGGGGATCAGTTTGGTGGGTCGAAGGGTGCAAGATCCGTCGTGTAGCCGGAGATCGACAGGAGCTCCGAGGGGGAGGGGCCTCAATCGATCTCGAGCACCGGGGCTCTCCTAGCTTGCTGGGGTGGCTAGGGAGGTGTTAGTGGTCGTCGTGAAGCTATCGGAGGGGTGCAGGAGCAAGGGGGGGTATAAATAGGCCCGCGACGGTGAGCTGATTCGGGAGTGCCGGTGATTCACCGTGGCGCGCATGGGGGTATAGAGAGGGGCTGGGGTCGAAACCACGGTCTCAGGACATGGTTTTGGACTGTCAGAACCATCTGCTACATAGGGAGAGAGGGAGGAGTCGAGCATCCGTGTCTGCGCAACCTTGGCAGGTTCTGGTGCGCGCGGGCACGCGTTGCACGAGCAATAGCGTGAGAGAGGAGGGGCCCTGATGGTTGCTCGACGCAGAGGGGTTGTCGGGGAAGAGGTTGGACACCTCATGGGAGGCTCGAACTAGCCGAGAGCGTCGCCCCCACCTCGGTGGCTTCCTGTAGCGCGCCCAGATCGCAGTTTTGGCATGCCATGGCATGCTAGTGCGCTCGGAGGCACTATGGACGTGTCTAGCATGTCCTGGCACTAGCTGGGAGTGTGGCTAGCTGTCTGGGTCTCGTGGGAGCTTCGGCTAGTCAAGGGAGACAAGAAATACTGGTGCTGTCAGCCTTGAACTGAAGCCTAAATTGGGGTCTTTGGCCTTTCCACTTTGAACGAGTGAGGGGCCAGTTGACTGGGGTTAGATAGAGATACTAACCACCTAATCTATGAGTTTGGAGCAAAGGGGTTGGGTTTAGCTGTGGCTAAGAGGGCTTTTTCCCATCTGTCAGAAGGTGCTCGACAATCGTTTGAGGGGGTTGCACCCCACCACTCGTGGTGCAACTTAACAGGTTTGGTTTGGTGCTAAAACATGGGGTTTCACCAAGTTTGAGCTCCATTGGACAAATTTAGCTTTGTAAACTTGAAAACACCTCCATATGACCAGATTTGTCCCTTCCAAAGAGAGTGTGGGCAAACTAAGTCCCACAAATCCCATTTTGGGTGTGGAACCCTCATTTGAGGTGTTAGGCACTGCTGCAAAGTTTCAGCATCATTGGACAAACTTTGTTGTGTAGAGTTGCTCTAACTTCAATCTGGACACAAGGGGTTTTAGGGTTATTTGGGGTCCTTAATCACCTTGGATCCAGGTGAAGCTTTATGTGGACACCAAATATGGCTTAGGGATACCACTGGAATTTCCTGGGATTTTCTTGAGAATATTTCCTTTGGAAATATTTCAAAAGGTCAAAATAGATAGAAATGGTTTCTAGGGTTTTATTCAATTAATTATAATACAAAATAGGATTAAAAATCTTATGTATGGAAAACATATGTCCTTCTCATCATGTCCAAATTTAATAAGATTTTTCGAAGGCAGAAAGGTATTTTTCCATGTAGGAATACGAATTGTGGCCTCAGAAATGGACATGCAATTAAATTAGGAAAACAATTATAAAAATAATTATTTTTTTGGTTTTGGAATATAAAGATAAGTTAAAATCAGATCACCAACTTTGAGTAGAAACCAACCTTGCCATCAGGGACAAGTAGTGCAACTCAAAGTAGGGTTTTACCTTGATCAGAATCAAGTATAGGTTTTTAGAAATAATTCAATATTGTGAAATGGGGCTTTTATAATCACATGATCACACACACAAGAATACAATGAAAATCATGGCACTCACATCATTAGTTTTGAAAAAGTTTTAACAAGTTCATATTTTTGCATTAGAGAGAATGTGGTAGACAAACGGGGTGTGACAGATAAATATTTGTTTCTCCTATGATATATAATATGATTCTTATGTGCATGATTGTGATAGCTTTGTAATTCTCTGTGATCTTTTTAAATAGTTCGGCCAACTAGATTGATATTTCTTGGCTGAGAGAGGTGCGTTGTAGTAGCTTCAACCTAGCAAGTTTATATATCCTAGCGACAGAAGGGGACAATTTGCGTCTTTGTGTTGCTACTACTAAGGGTAAAACGATGGGGTTTATTCATATTGGCTGAGTTTAATTTATCTACATCATGTCATCTTACTCCAAGCATTACTTCGTTCGTCATGAATTTAATACATAGAGAGGCAAGCATAGAAGTGCTCTTGAAGTGAAGTAATAGTAATAGGTGCAGGCAAGAGTTTTCATATTTATTTATGGTCGTGATGCCTATATTTACATGATCATTGTCGTGTAAATTGCATAACTATCTACTCTTCTATCAATTGCACAACAGTAATTTGTTTACCTACCTTGTGCTATTTTTATGAGAGATGCCATTAGGGAAAACTATTGCTCAAACCTCCAATATCTTCGTTCTATTTTATTTTCTTTTATTTTATTGTGCATTTTACACTTATTTGCAATTATCTACGCACCTCATTTTCTTGCAAATAATGAGACCAAGGGGATTGACAACCCTCTTGCCCGCGCTGGGTGCAAGCTGTTTGGTCTTTTGTGTGCAGTCAGTGAAGACAATTGTGGTTGATTTTCCTATTGGTTTGATAAACCTTGGTTTCATAACTCAGGGAAATACTTACCCGCATTGTGTTGCAATAACCTGTTTCTCTTAACGGAAAACCCAACGCAGATCATAAGTATGAGGAAGGATTTGTGGCGATGTTGCCGGGGATTATCATCACCAACTATCAAGTAACTCCGCACAAATTTTCATTCACATGTTCCTATTTTTATTTGTTGGTATATTTAGTTTGTCTCATAACAAATAAAAATATGAAAATATTTACCTTTGCTTTCTACCTTGTCACTAGATTACATTTTCTCTTTCTAGTTTTAGTGAATGTCGTCATGGCTACTTCTACTACAGATATGCCCCTCCCTTCTTACTTTGGAGAGGGTTCCCCAATCTTGGATTTTAATAAAGTAGATGATTAGTCACTCAAGGAAGCTTGGGATATAGTACTAACAATACAAGCTAGAGCTAACCCTAAGAGTCATATTAATCTGCTTCTTAGAAGTTTTTATGTTGGTTTGTCTATTTCGCACAGACGTGTCTTACACTCTATGTTTGAAAAGGATTTCCTTGGAAACAATGCTTTTGACACCAATGATAAGCTAAAAAGTGTATTTGGATGTCCAAAAATAGAAACCATTCAACCGGCTATACTAGTGTGCCACCGCCAAACTGAGTTAATTAAAGAGGCTAGAACTAGTATGGAGTCTAATTTTAGGGGGGTGTTCAACAATACCTCCAAGATCCACGGGAATGTCATGCTATGCAATAGAAGGTTTGATATCATAAAACAAAAGCTTTATATTCTTTGTGCTAGAGGAAACAGAATTACAAATGATATTACACCTCTTATGAACAAAGATGAGAACACTTAAAACTATGCAACATGCGTAGCTAGGGGTGTAAAACAATAGCGCTTGTTGGGAGGCAACCCAATAGTTATCTTTAATTTTTCTTTCTACTTTCTCTTACTGTGTGTTAACATTATTATTTACTCTGTAATAATTGTGTTTTTATGTTTTAATTAGCGTTTGTGCAAAGTAAAGCCTTTGGAATGATTTGCATGATGAGTAGAATCAATACGATGCAAAAACAAAAACTTTGACGCGAGTGTGGAATTTCTCTGATTTTACTTGAGGTCTTTTTAAGCTGATTTTTTTACACATAACACAGGTCTTCTGTCAGACCCTGTTTTTCTACCACATTCTGTGTAATGCCAAAATCTGAGCTTGTTATAACTTCTTCAAAACTAATGATGTGAATGCCATGATTGTCATTGTATGCTTGTGTGTGATCATGTGATGATAAAAACCCCATTTCACAGTATTGAATTATTTCTAAAAACCCTTACTTGTTTCTGATCAAGGTAAAAACCCTACTTTGAGTTGCACTACATGCCCTTGATGGCAAGAAGTGTTTCTACCCAAAGTTGGTGATCTGATTTTAACTTATCTTTATATTCCAAAAACACAAAAGTAATTATTTTTATATTTTTTTTCCTAATCTAATTGCATGTCCATATTTTAGGCCAGAATTGGTATTCCTACATGGGAAAATACTTTTCTGCCTTAGAAAAATCTGATTAAATTTGGATATGATCAGAAGGACATATATTTTCCATACATAAGATTTTAAACCCTATTTATATTATAATTATTTCAATAAAACCATGAAAACCATTTTTGTCTGTTTTGACCTTTTGAAATATTTCCAAAGGAAATATTCTCAATAAAATCCTAGAAATTCCAGTGGTATCCCTAAGTAATATTTGGTGTCCACATAAAGTTTCACCTTGATCCAAGGTGATTAAGGACCCCAAATAACCCTAAAACCCCTTCTCTCCAGATTGAAGTTAGAGCAACTCTACATAGCAAAGTTTGTCCAATGATGCTGAAACTTTGCAGGAGTGCCTAATACCTCAAATGAGGGTTCCACACCAAAAATGGGATTTATGGGACTTAGTTTGCCCACACTCTCTTTGAAAGGGACATATCTGGTCATATAGAGGTGTTTTCAAGTTTACAAAGCTAAACTTATCCAATGGAGCTCAAACTTGGTAAACCCCATGTTTTAACACCAAACCCAAACCTGTTAAGTTGCAGCACGATTAGTGGGGTGCAACCCCCTCAAACCACTGTCGAGCACCTTTTGACAAATGGGAAAACACCCTCTTAGCCACAGCTAAACCCAACCCCTTCACTCCAAACTCATACATTAGGTGGCCAATATCTATGCCTAACCCCAGTCAACTGGCCCCTCAATGGTTCAAAGTGGAAAGGCCAAAAACCCCAATTTAAGCTTCAGCCCAAAGCTGACAGCACCAGTATTTCTTGTCTCCCTTGACCAGCTAAAGCTCCCACGAGACCCAAACGACTAGCCACACTCCGAGCCAGTGCCACAGTGAGTCACCGGCGCTCCCGAATCCGCTCATCGTCGCAGGCCTATTGATAGCCCTCCCCCTCGCTCCTGCACCCCTCAGATAGCTTCACCACGACCACTAGTACCTCCCTAGCCACCCCAGCAAACCAGCAGAGCCCCGGTGCTCGAGATCGACCGAGGCCCCTCCGCCTCGGAGCTCCGGTCGATCTCCGGCTACATGACGGCTCATGCATCCCTCGACCCACCAAACTGATCCCCTCAACCCCTAGCTACCTCCTCGACCACCTCCCTAAACTCCTCCACCGCGGCCTTCTCATCGCCGGCGAACCCTTGCCTCTCCGACGTTGTTCCAAACACCAGCAGGTAGGCAACGTCATGTTGAGCCCATTTCTGTCCTTGTTGGGGCTTGAGAACGTCGGCACCATCGCCGGCGTGCTCCTCCTCCTCTCTGGCCACAGGTAGGAGACGACTCCGACAGGTGTGCCCCACCTGTTGGTGGCCCAGCCTCTTCCCCCATGTTACCCGCACCCGCTGACCGCAGGGCCCCGCACGTCAGGTTCAAACCTGACGGCACGCCCGCCTGGGCAGGCTGTCAGTTGGCCTTGGGCCGGCCCAGTTCCAGGCCGAGCCAGGCCACGGACTTAGCCCGTTTTCTTTTATTTTTTAAAATCGGATTTCTAAGATTTTTATTAAAAAAATTAACCAGTGTAAAAATATAATTTTTCCACTGTTATGCTTCTAAAAATATGGAGTATTTAATGAGATGATTGGATGAATTTTGAAACAACTATTCTGTTTGCAATATTAAAAAGGACTAAATTGGAATAGTTTTGCTTCTGTTTGGTTAATTTTAAAAATGTTCCTCAATGAAAAGTTGAGGCAAATATTTTTCAAAAAGATAACTTAGATTTATTAGTAATAAAGAACATTTTTAAAATAGCTTTGTGATCTGTTTCTGAGTGAGCTATTTCTTATTTCTTCTTTTATCAACGATAGAAAATCCGTGTGACGAGGGAATTGGAGCGGAAGACCTCGAAGACCCCGGATACCTAGCTGACCAAGGCAAGCATCCCTTTGACCATGACTGAGGATATGTTATATTGCATGTTAAGATAGCAAGTATTTCCGTTGCATATGATCATAAGTGTCGGTAAATCATTTGATATGATGTTACTGATGGCTCCTCCGGAGCACATGCATTAAGCTTGATCCTACCTTTCGAGGATCACGCTATTATCATGTTGACATGTAATGCTAGAGTAAATAGCATGAGCATGTTGTTGGTATAAATCAAAGATTGATGAAAACCCTGTCGGGTGCCACTAAAGCCCCAGGGTGATGTTGAGTTAGGTGGCCACTTTTGGTGAAGTGGTGCACCTGGTATTTGTGTGAGTATGGTTTCAGAAATGGGATTATATTTATGATGTGTCGACCGTCCCAACCTTACCAGTACAACCATGTTACCCCTTATGGGACGGGGCTATGTTGATTACTCTGGTCGGTGCTAGCAAAGAGCCACATTACTAGTGGCGGGAGTGATGTGTGGTCACTCTCGTGATGGGGTTGTGCCAGGTAGGACGACTATGCCATTTTTATGAGTTCCAGGCACACCATTGGTCCCCACATGGTTGATACTGTCCAGAGTCGGTGCTCGTAAGATGTACAACATGTAGGTTGGGTACCAATCGAGTGGACCTCTTTGTCTGGTATCGTGAGGGGAAAGGCATTGATCGGGTACTTACCTCGGGTATGTTATTTACCGCTTCGTGGATGACACGGAAGTTTCCCGGATCTCGTGGGTCCGACGTACTACCTCTCCAAAGTGTAAAACTATTCAAATAGCCGTGTCCATGGTCAAGGACAGTTGGGTGGTGCTGCTTAAACTACGTCCAGTTATTTCCTCATAAACCAAGTGTGTGTGAGTGGTGCTAAAAGTGAGTTATTATGAAAGCAACGATATGACCAAGTTTGGTGACTTGGCATATAGGGTAAACCCGGATGGCTCAGCCCTCGACAAATATATTGATATGTGTAACCTGTTCTTCAAAAGTAATTCTTTAACTTGATGCATATTCATGATCATTCCACCATGATGAATTCCACCAAAGATGCATGTTATTGTTATCCTTCACTTTCATTGTTCATGTCATGGGCTGTTTGCGAGTACATTCAAAGTACTCATTGGCTTGCCACTGGTTATGTTATTGACCAGACATGGAGGGACCGGAGTTTGGAGATGAGTACATCTTTGGAGACGCCCCTGCGAACTAGGACGCTTCCGAGTCATAATGCCTGTCGGTGTAGGCTTGATGGCATGGGCACCCGCTTAGCCCCTATATTTTCCGCTATTAGTTTTATCAGTATGATTTAGCCTTAGGCCCAACCTTGTGAACTTGACCATTCGGGCATGTGATGTAATAATTCGATACTCGGATGTAAGACTCTTATTATTTTAGTATCTGTGTGTTCGATGAACATTGATCTCTGAGATCACTCAGCACGATCATTTGGCGATCTCGACTTGTAAGTCGGGGTCCCCACTGAGCTGGTATCACAGCCATCCTGACTATAGGAAGCCTTACGTAGCATGGACGATAGCCAAGACGACTAGTGCACATAGACCTTAACCTGAGATTCTGCACCCACTAAAAACTTTCTATCCCTTTCCTCTAAATCTTGTAGATGGACGCCGTACCTGAGATGCTTATGGAGACGGGCTTTCCTCTACTTTTTATTGATAGCTTCGAGAAGTGCCATGTACGCCGAACGCCCATCTTCCTCTACCACGAGCACTAGGTCAATGCCGACACCTACCCTTCGTAAAGGACGGTGTAGACGGGAGTTGGACACTCAACCCATCTTCCGAGGATGGGACGCCACTGAGGTTTTAGACCTACTTCAGTCTCTCCTCGGACACTTTGACGCACCTTTTGACCAAGGAGTCAACGAAGATTCGTCGAGACCTACATCAAGTCAAGGATCTGCTTCGCACGGAGAAGATGAAGAACTGCAAGGTGAAAAAGGAAGGAGCACCCGAAGGACCACCTGGTATCGCCTTCCGAGGAGGAATACCACCGCTTCAGGCCACTCCTCTTCAGGGTCGTCGCCTAACTGCGGAAGAGTACACCAAACTCTTCGCTACAACGCCAACCAAGAGACGTCGTGATGGTCCGCTTCCTTCTCCTACCCCTTCAAAGAAGGGAAGCACTTATGAAGATGAAGAAGCAGACGAAGATCCCGCAGAACCCGCTTATGAGACAGTGCTGTCGGCCGCTTAGCATTAGTGAAGTAGGCAATTAGTAATTATTCCCTGAGCATAGGAGTTCATGTATCGGTTCAGTGAACCACTAGTGTTGTGTAAGCATGATGCAAGTCGCATTCTGCCTTAGGCAGCTTGTGAGAGACTACATCGCCTATTTTCATATAATGCATTAGCTCTTTCAAAAACCTTTGGTTTAAAATTTCGCACTAGCACAGCACCAGACCCCCTCTTTACTGGAGCATCATCCCTTATGATTCCGCTAGTGCGGCAAATGGACCTATCTACTCCCCTGACAGGATGGTGAATGCTACTCACAATAGCATCTTCGGCAACCCCGGCTCTGCCTCTTCAGGTCAGCAGCAGGGAACCGGAGGGGAAGCTCAAGCTGGAGGTCACGATGAGCAGCAAGACGATGTTCCACCACCACCGCCTCCTCCCAAAAGCTTGACTATGGCTCAGTTCCTTCAAGCTCTTTGAGAGGAACGTCAAGACAACAATGTCGCTATTCAGCAGCTGGCTCAAACATTGGTGAACAACCCGCCGCAGAACGGGAATGGCAATGGTCGCTCTACTCTCTCTGAGTTCATGCGAACTACGCCACCCATATTCACGGAGACGATTGAACCATTGGATGCCGATGACTGGATCCGTACTATCGAAGACCTCCTCGCGCTGGTCAAATGTACTGATGATCATGAGAAGGTCCTCTATGCTTCTCACTGTCTCGGTGGCACAACCAGAGCTTGGTGGGATGGATTTCAGATCATCCGAGCAGTACAAGTCATCACTTGGGCTGTGTTCAAAGATGGATTCCGCGCTGCTCACATTCCTCCTAGAATGATGACCATTAAGAAGCGGGAATTCCGAGCCTTAAGGCAAGGCAGTGGATCCACTAAGGAGTATTTGTAGAAGTTCAACCTCCTATAAAGATACGCACCTGATGACCTCAACACTGAGGCCGCCAAAGTGGAACGCTTTATGGAAGGACTACAACAGTCACTCCAGTATCAACTGGTTGTTTGTGAATATCGGACCTTTAGCGATCTGGTTAATAAGGCCCTTATGTTGGAAGACAAGTGTCGTGCTATGGACGACACCCGTAAGCGCAAGCTAATGGGTAGTGGAGGACCGAGTAACACGAAGCCACGCCCATGGCAGTTAGCTCCGGCAAGACACAATTACTAGAAGTAGTAGTACAAGTATCCAACATTTCGCCAAAACTACCAGCCTCAGCAGCAACTCAGCACCAAGCCAACAATCAATCCGCCGAGCAACAGTGGAGTCAAGACCAATCTTCCCGCACAAGTTACCTATTTTGGATGTGGGCAAACAAGGCACTATTCCAGATAGTGTCCCAATAAGAAGCCTGATGCACTGTGCCCCCAATGTGCCAAATCCAGGCCAAGGAGCACCAGGCAGGAATCATGCTCCCCGTAATCAGCAGTATCACAATAAGGGGCGAATTAATCATATTTCCGCAGAAGAGGCGCGGGAAGACCCGGACTGTATTCTGGGTACGTTCCTCGTCAACTCTACCCCAGAAACAGTATTGTTTGATTGTGGCGCTTCGCATTCTTTTGTTACACAGAGATTTGCAGAAAAATGTGGTTTAAGACCTACCCTACTTCGCGGGCATATGGCAATTCAAACCCCGGGAGCAGTATTGAGGACCAACCTAGGATGTAGGAAGGTCGGGATAGTTATCAATGGGACGAGCTTCTCAGCGGATCTCATTGTGCTTATGTCGCAAGGCCTAGAAGTAATTCTCGGCATGGATTGGTTGGACAAGCATCAAAGCATCTTGGACTGTGCCAACAGGGACATTACCATGACAAGCGACCAAGGGGTCATAGTCAAGTATGTCTTTGAGCCAGTACCCGCTCGAGTACCACGGGTTAACAGCCTGTCAGAGGTAGAACTCGATCAAGTGCCAATACTCTGTGAGTACCTGGACGTCTTTCTTGATGAGCTACCGGGAATGCCTCCTGACCGAGACATCGAGTTCATCATTGACCTCATGCCCGGATCAAGGCCTATCTATAAGAAGCCATACTGCATGGGATTCGAAGAGCTGGCAGAATTGAAGAAGCAGCTGGATGAGCAACTCAGGAAAGGGTTTATTTGTCCGAGTGCATCCCCTTGCGGATCACCTGTTCTTTTAGTGTCCAAGAAGGATGGAACCATTAGACTCTGTGTCGATTACCATTCTCACAATGAGGTCACGGTTAAGAACAAGTATCCACTCCCTAAGATTGAAGACTTGTTTGATCAGCCAAATGGAGCTAAGGTATTGTCCAAGATCGACCTCCGATCTGGATACTACCAACTGAAGATCCGACCCGAAGACATACCCAAGACTGCGTTCGTGACCCGGTACGGTCTATTCGAATGCACTATCATGTCTTTTGGGTTGACTAATGCCCCAACTTACTTCATGTACCTCATGAACAAGGTCTTCATGGAATACCTCGACAAGTTTGTCGACGTATTCATCGATGACATATTAATATTTTCCAAGTCCGAATAAGAGCATGAGCAACACTTGAGGTTAGTGATGGAGAAGCTTCGGGAGCATCAGTTTTATGCCAAGTTCAGCAAGTGCCATTTTTTGCTGAACGAAGTTGGATTCTTGGGTCGTACCATGAAAGAAAGTGGATTGGCAGTTGATCCCTCCAAGATTACTATGGTAACCAACTTGGAATCGCCAATTGATGTGAGGGAAGTCAGGAGTTTTCTTGGACTCGTGGGATATTACCGCAAGTTTGTAGAAGGATTCTCCCGCATCGCTTGACCTATGACTCAGCTCTTGAAGAAAGGCAAGAAGTTCAAATGGACGCCGGAGTGTGAAGAAAGCTTCCAAGAGTTGCAGAAGAGATTAACCACTGCCCTGGTATTGGCCACTCCAGATATCAGCAAGGAGTTTGTGATATATTGTGATGCCTCCAGGACCAGGCTCGGTGGGGTTCTAATGCAGGATGGCAGAGTTGTGGTGTATCTGTCACGCCAACTTCGCTCGCATGAGGAGAACTATGCCACCCATGATCTCGAATTGGTAGCAGTATTGCATGCCCTAAAGACATGGCGACACTACCTTCTGGGGAAGTGATGTGAAATATACATTGTCCACAAAAGTCTGAAGTATATCTTCACCCAAAGGGAATTGATTATGAGGCAACGAAGATGGTTGGAGTTAATCAAAGACTACGACCTCAGCATTCAATATCACCCCGGTAAGGCCAATGTAGTGGTTGATGCCTTAAGCCGGAAGGCCAACACCTTGAACGTCATGCTCAAGGAAAGGCAACCTGCCTTGTATGAGGAATTGGAGAACTTCGGATTGGAGCTAGTAGAATCGGGATTCCTATCTAACCTCGAAGTCAAACCAACGCTGGAGGATGACATCAAGGAGGCCCAGAAGAGCCATAATAGCATTAAAGGCATCAAGAAGAAGATTCAAGAAGGCAAGGCCCCGGGATTTTCACTGGATGAACAAGGAGTAGCGTGGATTGGGAAACGTATATGCATACCCAACAAGGTTGAACTCAAGGACTTGATCCTACAGGAAGCACATGATACACCCTACTCTATTCACCCAGGAGGTACCAAGATGTATCAAGATATCCGAGAAAGATTCTAGTGGCATGGCATGAAGAGGGAGATAGCAACTTACGTAGCCAAGTGCGACGTATGGCAGTGAGCCAAAGCTGAGCATCAACGACCTGCTGGATTGCTACAACCACTCCAAGTGCCAGAATGGAAGTGGGACAAAGTCGGCATGGCTTTCATCACTCGATTGCCCAGGTCCAGCAAAGGGCACAACTCGATATGGGTCATTGTCGATCACCTGACTAAGGTGGCCCATTTCATTCTGTTCAACACTACATACGATGGAAACCAATTGGCCAGTCTATATATCCATCGTATCGTGAGCCTTCACGGAGTTCCCAAGGAGATTGTATCTGACCGAGTCACGCAGCTCACCTCAAGATTTTGGAAGAAGTTTCAAGAAGCCCTCGGAACCTAGCTCTCTTTCAGCACCGCTTTCCACCCGCAAATGGGCGAACAAACGGAAAGTGTGAATCAGATACTCGAAGATATGCTCCGCGCTTGTGTCTTCGCACATGGTTCCAAATGGGAAGATTGTCTACCGTTCGCTGAGTTTTCATACAACAACAGCTACCAGTCCAGTCTCCAAATGGCCCCATTTGAAGTGTTGTACGGACGAAAGTGCCGCACCCCGCTCAACTGGTCCGAAACCGGAGAAGGGCTGATTTTCAGGCCAGAAGTTTTGCACAAGGCAGAAGAGAAGGCGCAACTTGTCCGAGAGAATCTAAAGGCTACCAAATCGCGGCAAAAGAGCTATGCAGATTCTCGCCGCAGGGATGTGGAGTTCATTCCCGGAGACCAGGTGTACCTCCATGTCACACCTCTCAAGGGAACCAAACGTTTCCATGTTAAAGGGAAACTCGCTCCAAGGTTCATTGGACCTTTTAAGATCACGGCAAGGCAAGGAGAAGTTTCTTATCAGTTGGAGCTACCCCCGGAACTTTCGGGTGTGCACAACGTCTTTAACGTGTCGCAGCTCTGGAAGTGTCTTCGAGCACCAAACTGTTCCGATCCTGACAAGGACATTGACCATCTGGCCATCGACCTTCAGCCAGATCTCACCTACCGCGAGAAGCCGATCCGCATTCTGGATGAAGCTGAGCGTTGCACCAGAAGTCGCACCATCAAGTATTTCAAGGTTCACTGGAGCAACCACACCGAATCTGAAGCAACATGGGAGCGTGAAAACTATCTCCGATCTCAGTTTCCGGACCTTTTAGCACCTAGCTTAGGAATCTCGGGGATGAGATTCTTGTAAGGGGGATAGGTCTGTCACACCCTGTTTTTCTACCACATTCTTTGTAATTTAAAAATTTGAGCTTGTTAAAACTATTTCAAAACTAATGATGTGAATGCCATGATTGTCAATGTATGCTTGTGTGTGTGATCATGTGATGATAAAAACCCCATTTCACAATATTGAATTATTTCTAAAATCCCTTACTTGTTTCTGATCAAGGTAAAAACCCTACTTTGACTTGCACTACATGCCCTTGATGGCAAGAAGTGTTTCTACCCAAAGTTGGTGATCTGATTTTAACTTTTCTTCATATTCCAAAACCACAAAATAATTATTTTTATAATTGTTTTCCTAATTTAATTGCATTATCATTTCCAAGGCCAGAATTGGTATTCCTACATGGGAAAAAACTTTTCTGCCTTAGAAAAATCAGTTTAAATTTGGAGATGATGAGAAGGACATATATTTTCCATACATAAGATTTTAAGCCCTACTTATATTATAATTATTTGAATAAAATCCTGGAAACCATTTCTGTCTGTTTTGACCTTTTGAAATATTTCCAAAGGAAATATTCTCAATAAAATCCTAGAAAATTCCACTGGTATCCCTAAGCCATATTTTGTGTCCACATAAAGTTTAACCTTGATCCAAGGTGATTAAGAACCCCAAATAACCCAAAAACCCCTTCTGTCCAGGTTGAAGTTAGAGCAACTCTACATAGCAAAGTTTGTCCAATAATGCTGAAACTTTGCAGGAGTGCCTAATACCTCAAATGAGGGTTCCACACGAAAAATGGGATTTGTGGGACTCAGTTTTCCCAAACTCTCTTTGGAAGGGACAGATCTGGTCATATAAAGCTGTTTTCAAGTTTACAAAGCTAAACTTGTCTAATGGAGCTCAAACTTGGTGAAAACCCATGTTTTAGCACCAAACCCAAATATGTTAAGTTGCACCACGAGTGGTGGGGTGCAACCCCCTCAAACTATTGTCGAGCACCTTCTGACCGATGGGGAAAGCCCTCTTAGCCACTGCTAAACCCAACCACTTCGCTCCAAACTCATAGACTAGGTGGCTAGTATCTATGCCTAACCCCAGTCAACTGGCCTCTCCCTGTTTCAAAGTGGAAAGGCCAAAAACCCCAATTTAAGCTTCAGTTCAAAGCTGACAGCACCAGTATTTCTTGTCTCCCTTGACCAGCCGAAGCTCCCAGGAGACCCAAATAGCTAGCCACACTCCCAGCCAGTGCCAGGAAATGCTAGACACATCCAAAGTGCCTCAGAGCACGCCAGCATGCTGTGGCATGCCGAAACTACGCTCTGGGCGCACTACAGGAATCCGTCGAGGTGGGGGCCACGCTCTCGGCCAGTTCCAGCCTCCCCTGAGGTGTCCAACCTCTTCCCCGACAACCCCTCTGCATTGAGCAACCCTTAGGGCCCCTCCTCTCCCGCGCTAGAGCTCGTGCGACGCGTGCCCGCGCGCACCAGAACCAGCAAAGGTTGCGCGGCCACGGAGGCTCGACTCCTCTCTCTTTCCCTCTGTTGCAGATGGTTCTGGTAGTCCAAAACCATGTCCTGAGACCGTGGTTTTAACCCCAGCTCCTCCGTGCACCCCCATGCGCGCCACGGTGAGTCACCGGCGCTCCCGAATCAGCTCACCGTCTCGGGCCTGTTTATAGCCCTCCCCCTCGCTCCTGCACCCCTCAGATAGCTTCACCACGACCACTAGCACCTCCCAAGCCACCCCAGCAAACCAGCAGAGCCCCAGTGCTTGAGATCGACCGAGGCCCCTCCGCCTCAGAGCTCCGGTCGATCTCCGGCTACACGACGGCTCCTGCATCCCTCGACCCACCAAACTGATCTGCACAACCCCAGGACGCTTTCCCCCAACTCGCCCGAGCATTTCCGTGCCCTAGCTACCTCCTCGACCACCTCCCGAAACTCCTCCGCCACGGCCTTCTCGTAGTCGGCGAACCCTTGCCTCTCTGACATTGTTCCAACCACCAGCAGGTAGGCGACGTCATGCTGAGCCCATTTCTGTCCGCGTTGGGGCATGAGAACATCGGCAGCATCGCCGACGTGCTCCTCCTCCTCTTTGTCCAGAGGTAGGAGACGAACCCGACAGGTGTGCCCCACCTGTCGGTGGCCCAACCTCCTCCCCCGCGCTTCCCGCAGCCGCTGACCGCACGGCCCTGCACGTCAGGTTCAAACCTGACGGCGCGCGCGCCTGGGCAGGCTATCGGTTGGCCTTGGGCCGGCCCAGTTCTAGGCCGAGCCAGGCCAGTGACTTAGCCCTTTTTCTTTTACTCTTTAAAATATGATTTCTAAGATTTTTATAGAAACATTTAACCAGTGTAAAAAATATAATTTTTCCATTGTTATTCTTCTAAAAATATCTAGTATTTAATGAGATGATTGGATGAATTTTTCAACAAACTATTCTGTTTGCAATATTAAAAAGGACTAAATTGCAATAGTTTTGCT
Organism: Hordeum vulgare subsp. vulgare; assembly: GCF_904849725.1. NCBI lineage: Eukaryota > Viridiplantae > Streptophyta > Magnoliopsida > Poales > Poaceae > Hordeum > Hordeum vulgare. Next base: position 343,190,254 of record NC_058524.1, on the reverse strand, counting down.
TCTGTTTGGTTAATTTTAAAAATATTCCTTCATGAAAAGTTGAGGCAAATATTTATCAAAAAGATAACCTAGATTTATTGGTAATAAAGAACATTTTAGAAATAGCTTTGTGATCTGTTTCGGAGTGAGCTATTTCTTATGTATTCTTTTATCGACGATAGAAACTCTGTGTGACGAGGGAATCGGAGCGGAAGACCTCAAAGACCCCGAATACCTAGCTTACCAAGGCAAGGAGCCCTTTGACCATGACTGAGCATATGTTATATTGCATGTTAAGATAGCAAGTATTTCCGTTGCATATGATCATAAGTGTCGGTAAATCATTTGATATGATGCTACCGATGGCTCCTCCGGAGCACATGCATTAAGCTTGATCCTACCTTTTGAGGATCACGCTATTATCATGTTGACAAGTAATGCTAGAGTAAATAGCATGAGCATGTTGTTGGTATAAATCAAAGATTTATGAAAACCCCGTATGGTGCCACTAATGCCCGAGGGTGATGATGAGTTAGGTGGCCACTTTTGGTGAAGTGGTGCACCCGGTATTTTTGTGAGTATGGTTTCGGAAATGGGATTAGATTTATGATGTGTCGACCGTCCCAAACTTACCAGTACGACCATGTTACCCCTTATTGGACGGGGCTATGTTGATTACTCTGGTCGGTGCTAGCAAAGAGCCACATTACTATTGGCAGGAGTGATGTGTGGTCACTCTCGTGATGGGGTCGTGCCAGGTAGGACGACTATGCCATTTTTATGAGTTCCAGGCACACTGTTGGTCCCCGCATTGTTGATACTATCCAGAATCGATGCTCGTAAGACGTATAACATGTGGGCTGGGTACCAATCGAGTGGACCTCTTTGTCTAGTATCGTCAAGGGAAAGGCATTGACCGGGTACTTACCTCGGGTATGATATATACCGCGAGTCATGGATGACACGGAAGTTTCCCAAATCTCGTGGGTCCAGCGTACTACCTCTACAGTGTGTAAAACTATTCGAATAGTTGTGTCCATGGTTAAGGACAGTTGGGTGGTGCTGCTTAAACTACGTCCAGTTATTTCCGCATAAACCAAGTGTATGTGAGTGGTGCTAAAAGTGAGTTATTATGGAAGCAACGATATGACCAAGTTTGGTGACTTGGCATATAGGGTGAACTTGGATGGCTCAGCCCTCGACAAATATATTGATATCTGTAACCTGTTCTTCAAAAGTAATTCTTTAACTTGATGCATATTCATGATCATTCCACCATGATGAATTCCACCAAAGATGCATGTTATTGTTATCCTTCATTTTGATTGTTCATGTCATGGGCTATTTGTGAGTACATTCAAAGTACTCATTGGCTTTCCACTGGTTAAGTTATTGACCAGACATGGAAGGACCGGAGTTTGGAGATGAGTACATCTTTGGAGACGCCCCTGCAAACTAGGACGCTTCCGAGTCAGAATATCTGTTTGTGTAGGCTTGATGGCATGGGCACCCGCTTAGCCCCTATGTTTTCCTCTATTAGTTTTATCAATAGGATTTTTCCTTAGGCCCAACCTTGTGAACTTGACCATTCGGTCATGTGATGTAATAATTCGGTACTTGGATGTAAGACTCTTATTATTTTAGTATAGGTGTGTTCGGTGAGCATTGATCTCTGGGATCACTGAGCACGATCATTCGGTGATCTCTACTTGTAAGTCGTGGTCCCCACATCTTGCTAATTTTCAGAATTTTTGGAGTTGCACAAGTATGGCAATTAAATATATTACTACACACTATTCTTTTAAAACATATTGTATTTTTGCATCAACAGTTTGCTTGTCTTGATTTTCCTATGGATTATATCGGGGGGTATAATCCATGGAGAAGTTAGAATATATTACCTTATGCTAATTTAAAAGAAGAATCAATTTATAATAATACCTAAAAGTGTTTATTATGTTGCCCATACTAACGGATCTCACGAAGTTTTGTTTAGTTTTGTCTGATTGAAGTTTTCAAGTTTTGGGTATTATCCTGATGGACAAAGGAATGTGAGGTGGAAACATTCTAATCTTGGGGATGCCCAAGGCACCCCAAGGTAATATTCTAGGAAGACTCAAGCGTCGAAGCTTGAGCATGCCTCGGGAAAGCATCCCCTCTTTCGTCTCAACCCATCGGTATATTACTTGGAGCTACATTTTTATTCGTCACATGATATGAGTTTTGCTTGGAGCATCATTTTCTTTTGTTTACTTGTAGTCTTAGTTTTCCACAATCATTGTTCACTTGACACACCTATTTGATAGAGAGACACCATCATCATAATTTGTTAGAATAATCTATGTGCTTCACATATATATTTTGAGCTTACCAGTTGCTCTAGTACTTCACATATATTTTTTTAGCACGGTGGCATGTAGATTTTATAGAAATAATATGATCTTCTTGATCACTTATATTTTTTGGAGTTAACAAACAGTGACAATAATTTGCATGGGTCATAAGACTAGATCAAAATTAATGATTGTTCAATAAGTGATAATTAAACCACGATCTAGCACATATTGAGAAATTGTGGTTAATCTATACCTAATAATAAAGAGGCTATTGCTTCCGTCGGAAAACCCACCATGGTATTTTTATAAAAAAAGCCCCTGTAATTTTTGTTATTCAACCCGCGCTCCATCATTATTTTGATAAATCCAAATGATTATAAAGAGATTAAAAGCGTGTGGTATTTTTTTCTCCCGTTGCAACGCATGGGCCCTTTTGCTAGTTATATTTATGTGGTAATATCAAAAGGTGTTAGTGCATAGTCATTAATTCAGAGAGGTATTGATATTAAGAGATGTTAAAACTTCTTAAACATGTCAAAAATTAAAAGGCCATGCTGATGATGTGTGAGCATTTCTACTCCTTGTTAAAAACCTAGTGTTGTTTTGAGTCGGAGCTCCGCGATGGCTCATTCCTACCAACCCACTCCCTCGGGGCATGCGGGTAGTAATTTGATTTGTGATAAGACTAATAAACTTTGTAATAAGTATATGAGTTCTTTATGACTAATGTGACACAATGGACATACGCAATCTCACCTCCGCGTATTTGCTAGCCTCTCCAGTACCACGCATAGCCCATTCTCACCTCGAGGATTGGTGCAGCTTTCGCCGGTGCATCCAAACCCCGTGACATGATACTCTTTGTTCCACATAGTAGTTATTATATCCTCTTCAAAACAGCCACCATACCTACCCATTATGGCATTTCCGTAGCAATTCCGAGATATATTGCCATGCAAATTCCATCGTCACTTCACATGACTAGTTCGTTCATCATCATATTGCTTTGCATATTCATATAGAGATGACATAGTATTTGTGGAAAAGCCACCGTTCATTATAGCATTTGTGGAAATCCACCAAATATCATATGTTGAATACATGTCATGCTAGATCATTGCACATCCTGGTACACTACGAAAGGCATTCATACTGGAGTCATGTTGCTTCATAGTTCATCATATCGAGTTATCCATAAGTTGTAAGTAAATAAAATGTGATGATAATCATTATTAGAGCATTGTCCCAGTCAGGAAATAAAGATGGGGGATGCCAAATGATCCCACCATAAAAAGAAAAATGAATGAAAGAAAAAGAGAGAAGGGACTATGCTACTATCCTTTACCACACTTGTGCCTCAAAGTGGCACCATTTTCATCATGTAGAGAGTCTCATGTTATATCATTCATATGCTAGTGGGAATAAAAAATAAATAAACTTGGCTTCTATTTTCCGATAACGGGCTTCCTCAAATGCCCGAGGTCTACATAAGCAAGCAAGTTGGATGCACACCCCACCTAGCTTTAGTGGAGTTTTCATACACTTACAGCTCCAGTGCATCATTTTCATGGCAATCCCTACTCCTTGTGTCAATATCTATCGATGGGAATCTCCATAGCCTGTTGGTACGCCTAGTTGATACGAGACAATCTTCTCCACTTTTCAACCCCTTTTGAAACCTACCACCTTCTGCTACTCCACCTTGATGCGAAGTCCAATGGTTCACGTGCATGTACTGCATGAAGAATAAAAGGTTGATGCATATTGAAAAGGTACGATCCAATTGCCTCACTTGGGCATTGTGGTGCTTCACATTTGTAGTTATGTGGAGAGGATGGAGCCATACCTTTGCTAATATAATAAAGATGGATAGGGCTTAAAGAGTCTTTGAGGATCGTACACTTTGAAAAAATAATTGTTTTGCTGCTTTGACTTATAAATATTGTTGTTTTAATATTATTTAATTCATCGTTTATCAATGAGCATACATACAAAAGAATACATCATGAATAGCATGTCACATCAAAAATTCTGTTTTTATCATATACTTGCTCAAGGACGAGCAGGAATTAAGCTTGGTGATGCTCGATATGTCTCCAATGTATCTATAATTTTTTATTGTTCCATGCTATTATGTTATCATTTTAGAACACTTTTTATGCACTTATCTGCCAATTTATATTATTTTTGAGCACTAACCTATTGACCTAGTGACCGGTGCCAGTTGTTGTTTTCTGCGTGTTATTTCACTTGTCAGGTTTCAGTACCAAACGAAGTCCAATTGACATGAAACTTTTTGTGAATTTTTCTAGGCCAAAACAAGATCGTGGAGCATCGGAAGGAGGCAGGAGGGTGCACGAGGATCCCACAAGCCAACAGGGTGTGTCCTGGGAGCGCCCTAATGGCTTGAGGCCCCCTCGTGGCTCTCCCGACACCGTTCTCCAGCCTATAAATTCTCATCTACCCTAAAACCTGCGAGGGAGGTCCCGAAACACTTTTTATGCCATACCAAGTCTATATTCCGATGGGAGGCCATCTAGAGCTCCGTTCTATCACTCTGTCAGAGGGAGATCGATGAAGGAGGGCTTATTCATCAACCTTGCAATCCTCATGATGATGTGTGAGTAGTTCACCACAGACCTACGGGCCCATAGCCAGTACCTAGATGGCAATCTCCCTCTTTGATCTTTAATACAATGATCATCACATCTTTGCTTTGGTCCATATGTGTTTGTTGGGATCCCATGAATTGTGGGTTTATGTTCAGATTATTCATGATAAATATTTGAGTCTCCTCCGACATATAATATGATTCTTATCTACACGATTATGATAGCTTCATAATACTCTCAGATCTATTGAAATAATTTGGCCAACTAGATTGATATTTCTTCGGTGAGAGAGGTGCACTGTGGTAGGTTCAACATGGCGAGTTTCTATATCCGAGTGACACAAGGGGACAAGTTGCATCTATGTGTTGCTACTACTAAGGGTAAAATAATGGGCTTATTTATACTGGTTGAGTTAATTTGTCTACATCATGTCATCTTACTCCAAGCATTACTTCGTTCATCATGAACTTAATACGTAGAGAGGCAAGCATAGTAGCGATCTCGAAGTGAAGTAATAGTAATAGGTGCAAGCAGGAGTCGGCCTATTTGTTTATGGAGGTGATGTCTATATTTTCACGATTCTTGCCATGAAAATCGCATAACTATCCGCTCTTCTATCAATTGCCCAACAGTAATTTGTTTACCCAGTGTGTGCTATTCTTATGATAGATGCCATTAGGGAAGACTATGGCCCCCCGGGTCTATTTAGAACATATTGCCAAAACCTCCAATACCTTGCTGCCATTTCTTTGCTTTTAATTTATTTTGCATTTTACAACAATCTAGAATTATCTGCACACCTTATTTGCTTGCAAATAGCGACACCAAGGGGATTGAAAACCCTCTTGCACGCGTTGGGTGCAAGATGTTTGTTCCTTTTTGTCCAGCCGATGAAGACCATTGTGTTCGACATTCCTATTGGTTCGATAAACCTTGATATCATAACTGAGGGAAATACTTATCCGCATTGTGTTGCAATATCCCATTCCTCTTCATGGAAAATGCAACGCACATCACAAGTATCAAGGTCCGAGGCGGCAATGCTGACAGGAAGAGGAGAAAGAAGGCACAAGAGATGCCTTGGCTGTCTGACGCCCCCATTATGATCGTACGCTAATCATACACGCAAATGCATATGACCAAGATTACGGACTCACGGGAAGATACCACAACCCAACTACAGATACAAATTAAAGTCATACATGCTTCATATTACAAGTCAGGGGCCTCGAGGGCTCGAATACATAAGCTCAAATACAAATGAGTCAGCTAACGCAAACAATGTCTAAGTATAGTCATAAATTGGTAGATAATGAATAATGATTTAATAATGAGTTCCCATGTGTTAAATATTTTTAGAGGAACTAAAATACTTTATAAAAGGTTGGTTACAATTTTGTAATTGCTTAGGAAATATTTGTAACCCAACCATGATTTTTGTTTTCAGGTTCGTGAAAATATTTAAACCACTTACTAAAAGAATTTGGAAAAGCAACAGGAATTTGATAAGAGATATGATTCTATTGCGATCAAACATGGTTTACCATAAGCATTTGCTTAACCTCATGGTTTATTGTAGCTTAATTACGCACATCTTTGTAGCTGGTAATCCAGGGGTGTTACAGGCTGGTCTGGGGGTATCTTATTCTTAGGAGGAAGGGAAGCATACTAGGGCATCCGAGGATCTCACGGAGATGTGTAAATAGGCGAGCAATGAGGGGGGCGCTCGGGTAGCCACCTTGATGCCCTCCGGCACCGAGCACGTGCTTGTCTGGGCACCCTTAGTTCTACCTTGGTATCGTAGAGGGGAATGGGAGGTCGAGGGGGTATCTCTGGCACGTGTGTGCATGTTGTCGAGGTTGGATGCAATCTAGAGGACAAGGTCGATGGCAGAGCGACGTTCTTGTGGGGCAAAGGCATGGTCACCATGATATAGGATGGCTAGAGCGCTCTTCTGGTCGATAAAAGTTTTCCAACATATGAGGCACGCATGCCCAAGTGCTCTGGTGAGGTTTCATAGAATAAGGAGCTACGTGGAGGGGTTTTTGACAACGGGTAAATTTGCAGCAACAAACTTGGGGCTCAGTTAAGGGGTTCTTACCCAAGGGCACAAGAGTGAAAAGTGTGTCTAATGGTCTTAGGTATGGAAGGAGATCATGTCCACCTATTTTCAGCTTTGTTAGACAAGTATACATGGCACTTGTAGTTCAAAGCTACTTTTGCCGTTAAGACCTAGGTTTGGATGAAGTGCTCATAACTTCCACATGGGCATGCCATTTTTCAGTGTTAATAGATGCATTAGTATGAAAGAGGTGTTGTGGTAAATTTAGGGTCATTTACAAGTACATGATCACATGTGAGGGGGGAAGGGGTAAGACCAATGCTGCCTAAGGAGGGAATCTTGAGGTTTTTACCCCCCCCCCCCTCCTCAATTATTGATGCATGGCAAGAAACATACTAGAGGTGGAAGGGGGCTAGTACATATTGTGTTAAATTTTTGAGCTCAAGGAGACTCCATTTGGGGCACCAATAATGGAGCACTAGATTCCATCAAAAGGTGTTCGTGGTGAACTTCGGCTAGATAAAGGAATCTAGTGGCTTTCATATTTACCAGGAGTAAATGGTCGGGTCAAATGGTCTTGCACACTAATTTTTTGCTCATTAGGAGGAAGTGGACAATGGAATGATTGCAAACTCTAGAAATGGACATAAATGAACGTTCTTAGATCTATTTATGCTACACTACATTCTTTGATGCAACACTTGGTCTAGATGCATAATTAGGATATTAGAACATGTCCAAAAAGTTTGAGATAAAATGGTGATAGTTGGCAATGTAAAGTTCATCAAATTTTAATCTAGACCATGAGGGTGTTGGGAAACTTTTGTGAACTAAAACTACTTGGATTGAGATAAAACTTGGCAAGGTCGATGGCAAAGTGACGTTCTTGCGGGGCAAAGGCATGGTCACCACAATATAGCATGGCTAGAGTGCTCTTCTGGTCGGTAAAAGTTGTCCAATGTATGAGTCACGCATGCCAAAGTGCTCCGGTGTTGTTTCATAGAATAAGGAGCTATGTGGAGGGGGTTTTGACAATGGGTAAGTTTGCAGCAACAAACTTGGGACTCGGCTAAGGGGTTCTTACCCAAGGGCACAAGAGCGAAAAGTGTGTCTAGTGGTCTTAGGTATGGAAGGAGGTCATGTCCACCTATTTTCACCTTTGTTAGACTAGTATACATGGCACTTGTAGTTCAAAGCTACTTTTGCCATTAAGACCTAGGTTTGGATGAATTGCTCATAATTTCCACATGAGCATGCCATTTTTGGGTGTTAATAGCTGCATCAGTATGAAAGAGGTGTTGTGGTAAAATTTGGGGTCATTTACAAGTACATGATCACATGTGAGGGGGGAGGGGTAAGTCCAATGCTGCCCAAGGACAGAATCTTGAGGTTTTTACCCCCCTCAATTATTCATCCAGGGCAAGAAAACTTACTAGAGGTGGAAGGGGGCTAGTACATGTTGTGGTAATTTTTGAGCTCAAGGAGACTCCATTTGGGGCACCAATAATGCGGCACTAGATTCCATCAAAAGGTGTTCGTAGTGAACTTCGGCTAGGTAAAGCAATCCAGTGGCTTTCATTCAAACATTTTAGCTCATTAGGAGGAAGTGGCCAATGCAATGATTGCAAACTCTAGAAATGGACATAAATGAACTTGCTTAGATCTTGCTATGTTACACTACATTCTTTGATGCACAAATTGGTCTAGATGCATAATTAGGATATTAGAACATGTCCAAATGTTTTGAGATCAAATGGTGATAGTTGGCAATGTAAAGTTCATCAAATTTTAATCTGTACAAAGAGGGTGTTAGGACACTTTTGTGAACTAAAACTACTTGGATTGAGATTAAACTTGGGAGGATCATCACAAGAGGCATATGTGACTTGCTGCAGTTTTCTTGGATTTATTTGCAAAAAATTACGAAAATATTTCAAATACTTGAAATATCCAGAAAGGGTTTGAGAGGTTTTTTTTCCAATATTCTGAACATGATCATGTGTTAAAACTCATATATATATATATATATGGAAATTATATGTCCACTAAGTTCCCCTAAATTTTCTCAAATATTTCTGAAACATAAAAATAATTTTTCCGTGTAAAAGACCATTTTTGTCCTCGAAAAAATGCATCTAAATAAAATACAGAAATACTTTTAAAATAATATTGTTATGTTTTTGGGTAATATTATAGATAATTGGTTGCAATAAAATATTTGGGGCAAAATATTTACTCTAATTTAAGGACGTCGTGTACAAACCTCAATTGAGGGGGTTTTGTAAGCTTAAATTAATTCCATGCTTTTTCGCCCAAATAATTTTATGCAAAAAATAATAATTACTCCCTCCGTAAACTAATATAAGAGCATTTAGAACACTAGTTTAGTAATCTAAATGCTCTTATATTTGTTTACAGAGGGAGTATAATCTATACACATTCCATGATCATTGGGCAAATATTTGGTTCAAGTAGAGGTCATTTTGGAGTGGGAGGATTTTCGTGAATTAAAGCACAAACAAGAAAACAAGAAAATAGCAATCCATCCAAACATGTTATGCGCGTAAAATATTTTTGTTGGTCCACATTACTGAGCTTTATTAACTTAGTCATGTGAGGCAAAATAGAGGGTGTGATAGACTTACCCCCTTACAAGAATCTCATCCTCGAGATTCCTATGCTATGCATTGAAGAGATACATAATTTTGGGTCTGAGGTAGCCTTCATGTTGCAAAGTTGCTTCTGCTCTAGAGTGGTTGTTCCATTGGTACTTGAGGTATTTGATGGTATGAGTTCGAGTGTAATGCTCGGCTTCATCCAAGATGTGAATGGGTCTCTTGTAATATGTTATTTCCGACAAAAGTTTAATAGCTTGATGAACGACCTTCGGGCGAAGGCCTAGTTTGTGTGTGTATTTCCAAAGCTGGAGTACGTGGCAAAGTAGTGTGTATGTTGTGAGGGCCGGTTTTTTGGGATTTAAAATTCCTAGAAAATGACAACTGTGCCATCACCAGCCCATGATTGTTGTTTATTGGTGGACACCTCCTTGATACAGAATCCAAAAAAATACAAGAATTTGAGTACAAGCCATGAAGGTTCATATATTACAAAAAAAATTCTAATAACTGATAGAGGAAGCATCTCGTGGATCTCCAACATCAATGGGAATCCATTCCCACAGGAACAACAGACCTGGATAACTCCTATCTTGCGTGGCTGCTATCTTCGATGCCTTGGTTGCGAAGTTATCGTCATAGTGCTCTTCTCCAAGTACGCGTTCTGGCCAAGACAATAACTATGCACAAGCGAGTGAGTACTTTTGAATGTACGCACAAACATCATGAATACACATATAATAAAGGAGGTGAATTTGCATGAACTAATATTTTAATGGTATTTAATATGCCAAGAGATTGATTCATGACTGCAATGATGCAGCAAATTTATCCTTCCAAAAAGTAAAGAAATTCCAAGGGAAGGTAAAAATAAAAATGGAACATCGAGCGGTAGACCTCCCGAGGATTCCAAGAAAATTAAAAGAACATATGGAATATCAGGCACTAGTCCTCCAAAAAAATTCAAGAAAATAGGAGTTTGAGTTGGTTGCGTGAAGCGACGCTTCAAAACGTCTTGCAAAACATGCCACACTTAGGGAGTTATACGATGCCACGTAAAGTGCTTATATCCAAATTAAAAACATGAGTGCCATAGTTGGGCGTGTGAGGCGACACCACATAAGGGGCTTATAATAACATGAGTATCAATGAGGTAGAATCCTCCCAAGGATTCATATAAGATACAAGCTTAGTCCATAACTATTGGGACCCCGACTAGCAAGTCGAGTTCGCCGTGCCCAGTGACCGCAAGGATCAATGTTCACTGAACACAGATACTGAATAGTACAGTCTTACATCCAAGTACCAAATTATTACATCAAATGACCAGAAGGTCGGGTTCAAGAGCAAGGCCTAAAGCCAAATAAAACGGATACATCGAGTAGCGGAAAATCGTAAGGGCTAAGCGGTGCCCATGCCATCAAGCCTACACCGACAGGCATTCTCACTCGGAAGCGTCCTAGATCGCAGGTCCGTCTCCGACGGCGTACTCATCGCCAAACTCCGGTCCTTCCATGTCTGGTCAATAACATAACCAGTGGCAAGCCAATGAGTACTTTGAATGTACTCGCAAACAGCCCATGACATATATATGGTAATGAATAACAGTAACAGATATCTCGAGTGGAATGCGATGTGGTGGTATGATCAAGTATGTGCAACAAGTTAAAGAACTACTTGTGAATAACAGGTTACAGATATTGACATATCTGTCAAGGGTTGAACACACCGGGTTCACCCTATATGCCAAGTCATCGGACTTGTCATATCCTCAAGATATTAATGAGGGCTAAACCATCCGGGTTTACCCTATATGTCCAGTCACCGAACTTGATCATATTATTGTGATCATCATGATTATAACAACACCTTTTTAACACCACGCACACACACTTGGTTTATGCGGAAACTCAGGACGTAGTTGAAGCAGCACCACCCAACTGTCCTTGACCGTGGACACGGCTATTCGAATAGTTTACACTCTGCAGAGGTAGTACGCTGGACCCACGAGAAACGGGAAACTTCCGTGTCATCCACGACTCGCGGTATATCACATATACCCGAGGTAAGTACCCGATCATCATCTTTCCCCTGACGATACTAGACAAAGAGGTCCACTCGATTGGTACCCAGCCCACATGTTGTACGTCTTACGAGCACCGACTCTGTACTGTATCAACCATGCAGGGACCAACGGTGTGCGCGGAACTCATAATAATGGCATAGTCGTCCTACCTGGCACGACCCCATCACGAGAGTGACACCGATCACTCCCGCCACTAGTAATGTGGCGCTTTGCTAGTACCGACCAGAGTAATCAACAAAGCCCCGTCCCATAAAGGGGTATCGTGGTCGTACTAGTAAGGTTGGGACGGTCGACAAATCATAAATCTAATCAATTTCCGAAATCATACTCACACCAAAATCACTGATGCATCACTTCACCAAAAGTGATCACCAACTCATCATCACCCTCGGGCATTAGTGGCACCTGACGGGGTTTTCATAAACTCTTTATTTAACTCATCATTATGCTCATGATAAAATGCTCTATTATTACTTGTCAACATATAATATCCTGACCCTTACGGGGTAGGATCAAGCTCAATGCAGTGATACTACTCTACTAGTCAACATGACAGTAGCATGATCCTCGTAGATGGTAGGGTCAGCTCATCATGTTTGTGCTCCGAGGAGCCATGTGAATATCGCTACTATAAATGCAAGTGCTTCGAAGAAGCCTTCGATACCATCACGTCAATGATGAACCGGCATCGTGATCACATGCAACATTCTAGCATGCATCATTTTAATTACTTAAGTCATGGCAAAAGGGCATGCTTGCCTTGGTCAGCTAGGTATCCGGGGTCTTTGAGGTCTTCCGCTCCGGATCCTCCGTCACTCGGTAACTCTACCATCGAGAAAGGAATAAATAAATACTAGCTCTCACTAAAACAGATCACAAGGTGCTTTTCAAAATGTTGCAAGCCTTGAATAAATTCAAGATATTATTTTGAAAAATGTTTCCTATTGTTTTATTAGCTAGGCATATTTATTTAAAAGCAAACAGAAGCAAACAAGTGCTTTTTAATATCATTTTATTATACCAAAATAGTTTCTGTTTTTGATAAATGTCAACTATTACAGAATCAAATACTACTCATTTTTAGAAAAATATTGCTGGAAGAATTATATTTTTCTACTGGCTAAATCTTTTTATAAAAATCATTTAGTTTGGTGGATTAAAACAAAAGAAAAAGGCCAGGGGAAACAGATCCAGCCGGCCCAGCCAGCAGGCCTGGCCACCAGGTGCGCGCGGGCCAGGTTCAAACTTGACCTGCGGGCCCCTGGGGTCAGCGTCAGCGGCTGCGCGCGCTGGCTGCCCCAGGACACCGACAGGTGGGCTCCACCTGTCGGGTCCTTCTCCTACCTCCGGCCAGAGAGGTGGAGATGGACGTCGGCGAGGCTGCCTTTGTCCTCAGGCCTAGCTAGGAACGGGAACGGGTTCCTCGTGCCTCCGCCTACCTGCTCGTGGTCGGGACGTCACTGGAGGTGGTCTGGGTTGCCGACGACGAGGTGCTCGTGGCGGAAGGGTTTCGGGTTCGTGATGAAATAGGGGCTAGGGATATGGATTCGCTCGGGAGAGTTAGGGGAAACGTTCCTGGTGTCGAGGGGAGTGTAATGAGAGGTCGGGCAGTGCAGGAGTCGATGTGTAGCCGGAGATCGGCCGAAGCTCCGACGCGGAGGGGCCTCGGTCGATCTCGAGCACCGGGGCTCTGCGAGCTCGATTGGGCGGCTAGGGAGTGTCTACTGGTTGTGTTGAAGCTGCTTGGAGGTTGCTGGAGTGTCGGGGGGTCTATTTATAGGCCAACGATGGTGACCCGACTCGGGCACGTCCGTGACTCACCGTGGCACGAGTGCAAGCACAGTGAGGTGCTGGCCGCGAAACCACAGGTTCGGGACGTGGTTTAGGGCCTCCTGGTGCAACGGCCGCAGAGGGAAAGCGAGTGGGGACGAGCTGCGGCGACCGTGCATGCTCGGCCGCGTCTGGCGCGCACGGGCATGCGTCGCCTGAGCCCTTGAGCGAGTGGGAGAGGGTCCCTGGGGTAGCTTTGCACTAAATGGTTGTCGGGAGAGCGCTTGGCCATAACTGGGGAGGCTGGGACCGGCCGGAGCGTCGGCCCCTTGCGGGTGGCTCTCTGCAACGCGCCCAGAGCGCAGTTTTGGCATGCCACGGCATGCTGGCTCGCTCTGGGGCACTTGGGACGTGTCCTCCATGTCCTGAGTGTTGCTGGGAGTGTGCCTAGCCGTTGTGGTTTAGTGGGAGCTCGAGCTGGTCAAGGGAGCAAGGAACACTAGTGTTGCCAGTACTGTCCTGCAGCTCAAATTGGAGTTCTTGCCACTTGTGCTTGGAGTTGGGGAGGGGCTGGTTGACTGGGTGTTCAGGGTTTTCTGGTGCTCTAACCCACCAAGTTTGGGGCCTTGACATTGGGTAAAACAGTGGCTAGGAAGGTTTTTACCTTCCTGTCAGTAGGTGTTCGACAGTGACTTGGGGTACTTCCACTCCACCACTGTAAATGAAACTTAACAGGTTTGTCTTGGGGTAAAAACATGGGGTTCCACCAAATCTGAGCTCCATTGAACAAGTTTGGCTTTGCAAACTTGAAAATGTCTCAAAGTGACCAGTACTGCCCTTTACAAAGGAAGTGTGGCCAAACAGAGTCTCACAAATCCCTTTTTTGGTGTGGAGTCCTCATTTGGGGTGTTAAACACCTGTGCAAAGTTTCAGCTCCATTGGAGAAACTTTGGAATGTAGAGTTGTTCCAACTCTACTCTGGACAGAGAGGGTTTTGGGCTCTTTAAGTGCACTTCCCCACCTTGGATCAAGGTGAGATATTAAGTGAGCACCTAATATGGTTTGGGAGGGCTCCTGTAATTTTATGGGAATTTACTGAGATAATTTCCTTTGGAAACATCTCAAAAAGCTAAAACAGACAGAAATGGTTTTCAGGGTTTTACTCAAATAATATTAATATAAAATAGGGTTGAAAATCTTATGTATGGAAAATATATGTCCTTCTGAGCTTCCATGAATTTACTCCGAATTTTCTAAGGCAGGAAAGTAATTCTCCTTGTGGAAATATCATTACTGGCCTTAGAAATAGACACATATATAAAATAGGAAAATAATATTTTAAATCACCAAATAATATTTTTAATGAATTAAAATGATATTAGGATCAGATCACCAACTTTGGTTGGAAGTGCCACTTGGCTTCATGAGCTAGTAGTGTATCCCAACATGATGAAGGTGATCTTGATGTAAAGGGAAAAGGGGTTTTGATGAGAGCAAAAATAATAAGTTTTTCATGGGTTTGAGTCATCAAATAAGCAAGCATACACTCAAACAAGGGCTGACATTGCACTCCCAACATTATTTGAAAAAGTTTTAACAAGCTCTGATTTTTGCAACACAGAAAACTTGGGGTGAAAAACAGGGTGTGACAGACCTATCCCCCTTACAAGAATTTCGTCCCCGAGATTCCTAAGCTAAGCGTTAAACAGCTTGGGAAATTCTGATCGGAGATAGTCTTCACGTTCCCATGTGACTTCTACTGCGGTATGGTTGCTCCACAGAACCTTGAAAAACTTGATGGTGCGGCTTCTGGTGCAACGCTCTGCTTCGTCCAAAATGCGGATCGGTGTCTCGCGGTAGGTAAGGTCCGGTTGAAGGTCAATAGCTTGATGATCAATGTCCTTGTAAAGATCGGGACGGTTCGGCACTTGCAAACACTTCCTGAGCTGTGACACGTGGAACACGTTGTGCACACCTGAAAGTTCAGGAGGTAGCTCTAACTGATAAGCTACTTCCCCGCGCCTTGCCGTGATCTTGAAGGGTCCAATGAACCTTGGAGCTAGCTTCCCCTTGACGTGGAAACGCTTGGTCCCCTTGAGAGGCGTGACTCGCAAGTACACTTGGTCTCCGGGAACAAACTCCACGTTTCTACGGCGAGGGTTCGCATAGCTCTTCTGCCTTGACTTAGCTGCCTCCAAGTTCTCTCGGACAAGCTGAACCTTGTCCCCTGCTTCCTGCAGTGCTTCTGGTCCGAAAACTAGCCCTTCACCGGTTTCGGACCAATTGAGCGGGGTGCGGCATTTCCGCCCATATAATGCTTCGAATGGGGCCATTTGAAGACTAGACTGGTAGCTGTTGTTGTAAGAGAACTCAGCAAATGGTAGGCAGTCTTCCCACTTGGCACCATGGGCCAAAACACAAGCGTGGAGCATGTCCTCAAGTATCTGGTTTACCCTCTCGGTCTGTCCGCCCGTCTGCGGGTGGAAAGCCGTACTGAAGGAGAGTTTGGTTCCGAGAGCTTCTTGAAACTTCTTCCAGAATCTTGAGGTGAACTGTGTGCCGCGGTCGGACACAATCTCTTTCGAAACTCCATGGAGACTCACCACTCGATGGATGTATAGACTGGCCAGCTGGCTGCCATCGTAAGTGGTGTTAACGGGGATGAAATGGGCCACCTTGGTCAAATGATCAACTATGATCCAAATGGAGTTATGACCCTTATTCGACCAGGGCAACCCGGTGATGAAGTCCATGCCGACTATATCCCACTTCCATTCTGGCACTTGAAGAGGTTGTAGCAATCCAGTGGGTCGCTGGTGTTCAGCCTTGACTCGCTGACATACATCGCATTTAGCGACATAGGAGCCAATTTCCCTCTTCATGCCATGCCACCAGAATCGTTCTCGGATGTCTTGGTACATCTTGGTACCACCTGGATGGATAGAGTACGGTGTGTCATGTGCCTCTTGCAGGATCAAGTCCTTAAGTTTGGCCTTGTTGGGTACGCATAAGCGCTTCCCGTACCACAATACTCCTTGCTCATCAATCGAGAATCCTGGGGCTTTGCCTTCTCGCACCTTCCTCTTGAGGCCTTCGATACTCTTGTGCCCCTTCTGGGCTTCCTTGATGTCGTCTGCCAGAGTAGGCTTGACTTTGAGGTTGGCCAGGTTCCCTGGTTCGACTATCTCAAGTCCTAGGCCCTCCATCTCTTCATACAAGGCGGGTAACCTTTCCTTGAGCGTGGCGTTCAAGGAGCCTGCCTTCCGGCTCAGGGCATCGGCTACCACGTTCGCCTTGCCGGGATGGTACTAAATGCTGAGGTCGTAATCCTTGATTAACTCAAGCCATCTCCGCTGTCTCATATTCACCTCCCTCTGGGTGAAGATATACTTCAGACTTTTGTGGTCTGTATATATCTCGCATCGCTTTCCCAGAAGGTAATGTCGCCACGTCTTCAGAGCATGCACTACCGTTGCTAGCTCAAGATCGTGGGTGGCGTAGTTCTCCTCATGCGGTCGTAGTTGCCGTGACAAGTATGCCACGACCCTGCCATCTTGCATCGGGACTCCACCGAGCTCGGTTCCCGAGGCATCACAATATATCACGAATTCCTTGTTGATGTCCGGAGTAGCCAATACCGGGGTGGTAGTTAGCCTCTTCTTCAACTCCTGGAAGCTTGCTTCACACGCCGGCGTCCACTCGAACTTCCAGCCTTTCTTCAAGAGCTGAGTCATAGGTCGAGCGATGCTGGAGAATCCCTCGAAAAACTTGCGGTAGTATCCCGCGAGCCCGAGGAAACTCCTAACATCCTTCACGTCCTTGGGTGATTCCCAGTTGGTCACTGTAGAAATCTTGGACTGATCCACGGCTAAACCGCGTGCCGTCAGGGTATGACCCAGAAATCCAACTTCGTTCAGCCAGAACTGACACTTGCTGAATTTGGCATAAAGTTGGTGCTCTCGAAGCTTTCCCAGAACTAGCCTCAGGTGTTGCTCATGCTCTTCTTCGGACTTAGAAAAGATTAGTATGTCATCGATGAACACGACGACAAACTTGTCCAAATATTCCATGAAGACCTTGTTCATGAGGTACATGAAGTAGGCTGGGGCATTTGTCAAACCGAAGGGCATGACCAAACATTCATATAGACCGTACCGGGTCACGAATGCAGTCTTTGGTATATCTTCTGGTCGGATCTTCAACTGGTAGTATCCCGATCGAAGATCGATCTTGGAAAATACCCTGGCCCCGTTTAACTCGTCAAACAGGTCTTCGATCTTGGGGAGCGGGTACTTGTTCTTAATTGTGACTTCATTAAGGGAACGGTAGTCGATGCAGAGTCGAATGGTACCATCCTTCTTTGAAACAAAAAAGAACAGGTGATCCCCAAGGTGACGCACTCGGACGAATGAACCCTTTCTTGAGTTGGTCATCCAGCTGCTTCTTCAGCTCTGCCAACTCCTCAAAACCCATCCTGTAAGGCTTTTTATAAATAGGCCTCGATCCGGGCATAAGCTCAATGATGAACTCAATGTCTCGGTCAGGAGGCATTCCGGGTAGCTCGTCAGGAAAGACGTCCGGGTATTCCGAGACTATAGGCACTCGATCAAGCTCTACCTCGGAGAGACTGTTGACTCGAGGTGCGTGAGCCGATACTGGCTCGGAGACGAACTTGACCTTGACCCCTTGGTTGCTTATCATGGTGATGGCTCTGTTGGCACAGTCCAAAAGACTCTGGTGCTTGGCCAACCAATCCATACCGAGGATTACTCCACACCTTGTGATCTAAGCACAATGAGGTCTGCCAAGAAACTCGTCCCATTGATAACTATCTCAACCCTTCTACACCCTAGGTTGGTCTTTAATACTGCTCCCGGGGTTTCGATTGCCATCTGCCCGCAGAGTAAAGTGGGTTTTAAACCGCATTTTTCCGCAAACCCTTGAGTAACAAAAGAATGCCAGGCACCACAATCAAACAACACTGTTGCTGGAGTTGAGTTGACGAGGAACGTACCCAGAATGCAGTCCGGGTCTTCCTGTGCTTCTTCTACAGTGATGTGATTGATCCGGCCCCTACCATTGAACTGTTGGTTGCGGGGGGCCTCGTTCCTCCCTGGTGCACCTTGACCGGGGTTGGGTGCATTGGGACGCGGCGCGTCGGGCTTCTTGTTGGGGCACTGCCTGGAATAATGCCCAGTCTGACCACACCCAAAGCAGGTGACTTGCCCCGGAGGGTTGGTCTTGACTCCACCGTTCTTTGGCGGTTTGACTACTGGCTTGACTTGCGGCTGAGGCTGATAATTCTGGCGGAACACCGGGTACTTGTACTGTTGCTGCTAAAAGTTGGGTCTTGCAGGTGCTGACTGCCACGGTCTTGGTCTTGCGTTACCGGGTCCTCCACTGCCTATCATCTTGCGCTTGCGGGTGTCGTCCATTGCACGATGCTTGTCTTCCAGCATAAGCGCTTTGTTAACCAACTCGCTGAAAGTCTGGCAGTCGCAAACCACCAGCTGGTATTGCAGGGACTGCTGTAGCCCTTCCATGAAGCGTTCCACCTTAGCGGCCTCAGTGTTAACATCTTCAGGTGCGTACCTTGACAAGAGATTAAAATTCTGCAGGTACTCCTTAACAGTTCCACTGCCCTGCCTCAAGGCTTGGAATTCTCTCTTCTTAATGGTCATCAGTCCAGGCGGAATGTGAGCCGCACGAAATCCTTCCTTGAACATCTCTCACGTGATGACTTGCCCTGCCCGCATGATCTGGAGTCCATCCCACCATGCCCTGGCGGTGCCTCCGAGACAGTGAGAAGCATAAAGGACCTTCTCATGATCATCAGTGCACTTGACCAGCGTAAGGAGGTCTTCAATGGTGCGAATCCAGTCATCGGCGTCCAGGGGTTCAGTCGACTCCGTGAATATGGGGGGCGTAGTCCGCATGAACTCAGAAAGAGTAGAGCGACCACCGCCATACTCATTCTGCGGCGGGTTGTCCACCAGGACTTGGGTCAGCTGCTGGATAGTGGCATTGCTGGCTTGACGCTCCTCTCGAAGAGCTTGAAGGAACTAAGCCATCGTTAAGTTCTCAGGAGGAGGTGGTGGCGGAAGGTCTCTAGGCTGCTCGTGGTGACCTCCAGCGTGAGCTTCTCCTTCGGTTCCCTGCGGCGTCCATGAGGAGCCTGCGTCGGGGTTGCCGAAGGTGCTGTTGCGGGTTGCGTTCACCATCCTGTCATAGAAACAGACAGGTCAAAATGCCACCTTGCTCAGGAGTACAAGGATTTGCTCCTAGTAAGAGGGGGTCCAATACGTGCATGTGCCAAGTTTTTAAAACCAAAGTTTTTGACAAACTGGGAATTGCATTCATGACAACTAGGTGACGTAGTCACTTACAGGCTGCCCAAGGCAATAGGTGACTTACATCAAGCACACATACGCAAATTAAAAACGGATACAAGGATACCCTATACTCGGGTACTCCGAATTGCCTACGCTAAAACCTACGCGGCGGACTGCTCGGTCTCAAAGGCGGACTCAACAGGATCATCATCTTCATCAACATCCTCTTCCTTTACAGGAGTGGAAGAAAGAATCCGCATGTCTCGGCGTCTCTTGGGTGAGGCGGCGAAGATCTCAGTGTACTCTTCCGCTGTCAGGCGGCGACTCCGAAGAGGGACTGCCTGGATGGGTAACACACCACCCCTAGTGGCAACAGCTGCCCTCCCTTCAGGTGCGCCTGCCTTCTTTACTTTGCGGTTCTGCATCTTCTCAGTGTGGAGCAGGCCTTTGACTAGGTGCAGCTCTTGGCGAAGCTTGACTGATTCCTTAACCAGGAAGTGTGTCAGGGTGTCTGACGAGAGACTGAAGTAGGTCTGAAACCTCAGTGGCATCCCATCCTCCGTGGCTGGGGTGAGTATCCAGCTCCCATCCACTCCTTCCTTAATGAAAGGTAGATGACGAGTGACAGGCTCATTAGCCATCTCAGGGAGGATGCTACGGAGTTGCACGAGCGCCTCTCCTGCAGCCATCTCCACTGCCAACATCAGCTCTCCCATCTGTGGTCCTTCAAAGAACCAACTAGACGGGGAGTCATTAGCCTTCACTATCACGTCCACGTGATATTCCTTGGTGTCGGCGTTGACCCAGTGCTCATGGTGAGGAAGATGGGCGTGCGTCGTACGTGGCACTTCTTGAGACAATCCACCAGAAGTAGTGGAAAGCCGGTCTCCAGAAGCGTCTCAGGTACAGCAACCATCTACAAGGCATAGGAGAGAAGTCAGGAGGTTGTATGTGCAAGAGTCTTGTGCAAGGCTGGCGTCCTAACGTTCTTGGTTAACATCCATGCTATCTAAGGCTTCCTATAGTCAGGATGGCTCTGATACCAGTTCTGTGGGGACCTCGACTAGCAAGTCGAGTTCGCCATGCCTAGTGACCCCAAGGATCAATGTTCACTGAACACAGATACTGAATAGTAGAGTCTTACATCCAAGTACCAAATTATTACATCAAATGACCAGAAGGTCGGGTTCAAGAGCAAGGCATAAAACCAAATAAAACGGATACATCGAGTAGCGGAAACTCGTAAGGGCTAAGCGGTGCCCATGACATCAAGCCTACACCGACAGGAATTCTGACTCGGAAGTGTCCTAGATCGCAGGTCCGTCTCCGACGGCGTACTCTCGCCAAACTTCGGTCCTTCCATGTCTGGTCAATAACATAATCAGTGGAAAGCCAATGAGTACTTTGAATGTACTCGCAAACAGCCCATGACATATATATGGTAATGAATAACAGTAACAGATATCTCGAGTGGAATGCGATGTGGTGGTATGATCAAGTATGTGCAACAAGTTAAAGAACTACTTGTGAATAACAGGTTACAGATATTGACATATCTGTCAAGGGTTGAACACACCGGGTTCACCCTATATGCCAAGTCATCGGACTTGTCATATCCTCAAGATATTAATGAGGGCTAAACCATCCGGGTTTACCCTATATGTCAAGTCACCGAACTTGATCATATTATTGTGATCATCATGATTATAACAACACCTTTTTAACACCACGCACACACACTTGGTTTATGCGGAAACTCAGGACGTAGTTGAAGCAGCACCACCCAACTGTCCTTGACCGTGAACACGGCTATTCGAATAGTTTACACTCTGCAGAGGTAGTACGCTGGACCCACGAGAAACGGGAAACTTCCGTGTCATCCACGACTCGCGGTATATCACATATACCCGAGGTAAGTACCCGATCATCATCTTTCCCCTGACGATACTAGACAAAGAGGTCCACTCGATTGGTACCCAGCCCACATGTTGTACGTCTTACGAGCACCGACTCTGGACTGTATCAACCATGCAGGGACCAACGGTGTGCGTGGAACTCATAATAATGGCATAGTCGTCCTACCTGGCACGACCCCATCACGAGAGTGACACCGATCACTCCCGCCACTAGTAATGTGGCTCTTTGCTAGTACCGACCAGAGTAATCAACAAAGCCCCGTCCCATAAGGGGGTATCGTGGTCGTACTAGTAAGGTTGGGACGGTCGACAAATCATAAATCTAATCAATTTCCGAAATCATACTCACACCAAAATCACTGATGCATCACTTCACCAAAAGTGATCACCAACTCATCATCACCCTCGGGCATTAGTGGAAGCCGACGGGGTTTTCATAAACTCTTTATTTAACTCATCATTATGTTCATGATAAAATGCTCTATTATTACTTGTCAACATGATAATATCCTGACCCTTACGGGGTAGGATCAAGCTCAATGCAGTGATACTACTCTACTAGTCAACATGACAGTAGCATGATCCTCGTAGATGGTAGGGTCAGCTCATCATGTTTGTGCTCCGAGGAGCCATGTGAATATCACTACTATAAATGCAAGTGCTTCGAAGAAGCCTTCGGTACCATCACGTCAATGATGAACCAGCATCGTGATCACATGCAACAGAAAGTACTTGCTATTCTAGCATGCATCATTTTAATTACTTAAGTCATGGAAAAAGGGCATGCTTGCCTTGGTCGGCTAGGTATCCGGGGTCTTCGAGGTCTTCCGCTGTGGATCCTCCATCACTCGGTAACTCTACCGTCGAGAAAGGAATAAATAAATACTAGCTCTCACTAAAACAGATCACAAGGTGTTTTTAAAAATGTTGCAAGGCTTGAATAAATTCAGAATATTATTTTGAAAAATGTTTCCTATTGATTTATTAGCTAAGCATATTTATTTAAAAGCAAACAGAAGCAAACAAGTGCTTTTTAATATCATTTTATTATACCAAAATAGTTTCTGGTTTTCATAAATGTCAACTATTACAGAATCAAATACTACTCATTTTTAGAAAAATACTGGTGGAAGAATTATATTTTTCTACTGGCTAAATCTTTTTATAAAAATCATTTAGTTTCCTGGATTAAAACAAAAGAAAAAGGCCAGGGGAAACAGATCCAGCCGGCCCAGCCAGCAGGCCTGGCCACCAGGCGCGCGCGGGCCAGGTTCAAACCTGACCTGCGGGCCCGTGGGGTCAGCGTCAGCGGCTGCGCGCTGGCTGCCCCAGGACACCGACAGGTGGGCTCCACCTGTCGGGTTCCTTCTCCTACCTCCGGCCAGAGAGGTGGAGATGGACATCGGCGAGGCTGCCGTTGTCCTCAGGCCTAGCTAGGAACGGGAATGGGTTCCTCGTGCCTCCGCCTACCTGCTCGTGGTTGGGACGTCACCGGAGGTGGTCTAGGTTGCCGGCGACGAGGTGCTCGTGGCGGAAGGGTTTCGGGTTCGTGATGAACTAGGGGCTAGGGGTACGGATTCGCTCGGGAGAGTTAGCGGAAACGTTCCTGGTGTCGAGGGGAGTGTAATGAGAGGTCGGGCAGCGCAGGAGCCGACGTGTAGCCGGAGATTGACCGGAGCTTCGAGGCGGATGGGCCTCGGTCGATCTCGAGCACCGGCGCTCTGCGAGCTCGATTGGGCGGCTAGGGAGTGTCTACTGGTTGTGCTGAATCTGCTTGGAGGGTGCTGGAGTGCCGGGGGGTCTATTTATAGGCCAACGACGGTGACCCGACTCGGGCACGCCGGTGACTCACCGTGGCACGCGTGCAAGCACAGTGAGGTGCTGGCCGCGAAACCACGGGTTCGGGACGTGGTTTAGGGCCTCCTGGTGCAACGGCCGCAGAGGGAAAGCGAGTGGGGACGAGCTGCAGCGACCGTGCATGCTCGGCCGCGTCGGGCGCGCACGGGCACGCGTCGCCTGAGCCCTTGCGCGAGGGGGAGACGGTCCCTCGGGTAGTTTTGCACTGAATGGTTGTCGGGGGAGCCTTGGACATAACTGGGGAGGCTGGGACCGGCCGGAGCGTCGGCCCCTTGCGGGTGGCCCTCTGCAGCGCGCCCAGAGCGCAATTTTGGAATGCCACGGCATGCTGGCTCGCTCTGGGGCACTTGGGATGTGTCCTCCATGTCCTGAGTGTTGCTCGGAGTGTGCCTAGCCGTTGTGGTTTAGTGGGAGCTCGAGCTGGTCAAGGGAGCAAGGAACACTAGTGTTGCCAGTACTGTCCTGGAGTTCAAATTGGAGTTCTTGTCACTTGTGCTTGGAGTTGGGGAGGGGCTAGTTGACTGAGTGTTCAGGGTGTTCTGGTGCTCTAACCCACCAAGTTTGGGGCCTTGACATCGGGTAAAACAGTGGCTAGGAAGGTTTTTACCTTCCTGTCAGTAGGTGTTCGACAGTGACTTGGGGTGCTTCCACTCCACAGTGTAAATGAAACTTAACAGGTTTGGTCTTGGGGTAAAAACCATGGGGTTCCACCAAATCTGAGCTCCATTGAACAAGTTTGACTTTGCAAACTTGAAAATGTCTCAAAGTGACTAGTACTGTGCTTTACAAAGGAAGTGTGGCCAAACAGAGTCTCGCAAATCCCATTTTTGGTGTGGAGTCCTCATTTGGGGTGTTAAACACCTCTCCAAAGTTTCAGCACCATTGGACAAACTTTGCAATGTAGAGTTGTTCCAACTCTACTCTGGACAAAGAGGGTTTGGGCTCTTTAAGTGCACTTCCCCACCTTGGATCAAGGTGAGATTTTAAGTGAGCACCTAATATGGTTTGGGAGGGCTCCTGTAATTTTATGGGAATTTACTAAGATAATTTCCTTTGGAAACATCTCAAAAAGCTAAAATAGACAGAAATGGTTTTTAGGGTTTTACTCAAATAATATTAATATAAAATAGGGTTGAAAATCTTATGTATGGAAAATATATGTCCTTCTGAGCTTCCATGAATTTACTCCGAATTTTCTAAGGCAGGAAAGTAATTTTTCTTGTGGAAATATCATTACTGGCCTTAGAAATAGACACATATATAAAATAGGAAAATAATATTTTAAATCACCAAATAATGTTTTTAATGAATGAAAATGATATTAGGATCAGATCACCAACTTTGGTTGGAAGTGCCACTTGGCTTCATGAGCTAGTAGTGTATCCCAACATGATGAAGGTGATCTTGATGTAAAGGAAAAAGGGTTTTTGATGAGAGCAAAATAATAAGTTTTTCATGGGTTTGAGTCATCAACCAAGCAAGCATACACTCAAACAAGCGCTGACATTGCACTCACAACATTATTTGAAAAAGTTTTAACAAGCTCTGATTTTTGCAACACAGAAAACTTGGGGTGAAAAACAGGGTGTGACAATAACGATAGAGATAATAATAATCATCTGTCATTGTTGGATTTCGGGCTCCGCAAAAACCTAAAGATTCGAACTGAGGGGCGTGTACGAAGATCTCTCGCAGGCTCGCCTCACCTAACTTGCTACTCGCTGGGGATGGCAGAGACTCACTCGATGGTGAGGGAGACACAGAATACAGCAGTTTACCACGTTCGGGGCGCTGAGAAGCGTAATACCCTACTCCTTCTTTGGTGGATTGCCTCTTGTGGAGGTTGGGGTATGAACTAGTACAGTGTTCTTGGGCCTCCGGAGGCTGGATGGCCTTTGTGTGGTGCGAGTGGGCGAATGAATGGATGGATCGGTCGGGTCCCTCTCTACTAAGTAACATGTCCTCTATATATAGAGGCGGCCTGGATCCTCTTCGCTTATGGCAAGGGCGGGTGGGGATCCCACAACGGCCAATTTTGAGGGGGAACAGGGGAACATGCTCCCCCTGTCCAAAGGTGGTCTTCGCCTGCAAAGTGGTTGCGAGCACTACGGGGACAGGTCCAGGGATGACGTCTTCCCTGCTAGCGGGCGGCGATGGCCTTGTTGCACCAGAAGGGAATCCTTTGGAAGATGCATTGGGAACCCTCATACGTCATTCCCTCCTTTGCACGAAAGGGCAAACTGCACCATCCTACAATCCGCTGCTCGCCTATCCTTTCCCCGCGCCATCCTTGACTGCTGAGGCCGGGTCTCGCCTTGAAATATCCGCCCCTCTGGAAGGGTCCTGAGGAGGCCCCCTACGGGTCTTGGTGCTGCTCCTCGCGAGGCTCGGGCCCTCGCGAGGGCCTTGCCATGAGTGGTTTCGTGCCTGGTTGTGCTTGCTCGATGAAGTGGGCCAGCCCTGGGCCATAGGCAGGCAGGTTTGGGTGCCCCCATTCCCAAAATAGCGAGAGCAGTCCCCGGGCCAAAGGCGTGCCTAGGTTGGCTTCTCGGCGAAGCCTTGAGGGTGGCCTGAAGTGTCGTGGGGCCTAAATGCGTGTGGGACAGGACGATGCGCGTCACACGACTGATGTCGGGTCTCCCTTGCCTTCTGTCTCCACCCGAGCTATTAGGAACCTGACTCATTGCGTCGGTCCGTCATTGCTTTCCTTTCTCCCACACTCGCTCTTCCTCCCCGGTCTCCAACTTCAATCGGCGTATCCCAGATCCAGCATCGTGCCATTCCCTTGTTGGTTCAGCAATGGCGCCCACCAGCAAGTAGAAGCCAGAGACGCAAGGCCCTGCCCCGGATCCTCTGCTCCTGGAGTGCGCCCTCTCCAAGGATCTGGATCTCACCCCCATGCTCCCATGGAAGGCGGCCGAATCCAGCGAGCACGGGCGGACCCTGATCTGGCCCGACACCACAGCAAAGCGGCTCTCGTCGAAGGCGGTATACCCCTTCTTCCTCCATAGTGTCTTTGTCGGGCTGGTGCCGCCTTTCTCCTCGTTCTTCACCGCCATCCTGAATCACTATGGGATCAAGTCCCTTCACCTCCAGCCCAACTCCATCTTTCTCCTGTCCGTCTTTGCTTTCTACTACGAGTCCTTCATAGGCGTGCGACCTTCAGTAGCCCTCTTCCGCCATTTCTTCCGCCTGCGCCTGCACGACGGCGCCCATTTTTCGGCATGCGTCTCCTTCGTAGCGGCCCAGAGCAGCAATTTGCTCCTGAAGGCCAGGAAGAAGGTGGAGAACTTCAGGCACCGTTGGGTTCTCGTGAGCCTCAAGGACGCCAACCATCGGATGGAGGTGCCGAAGGGGCTGCCGGAGAAGACTTCTGCATGGAGCTCAACGAAGCTCTCCGGCCCTCGGGTCGTGCGCGTCCTGGAGCGCTTCTCCCGCGACATCAACGCCAAGAGGCTAACCGGTGGGATGATAGTGAAGGAATTCTTGACGCAGTGCTTGGCGCCCCTTTAGGCCCATTCCAGGCCCTGTGGGACTACCAGCTCGATGACGACAAGCTCAGACTCTCGTCCCAGGACTTTCCTACTAAGGAGCTGTACAGGGCCGTGGCGACCCTACTGGGCAGTGAACCTAGTGACCTTCCTGTGGCTTTGGGTCCGTTGTACCGTCTCGATGGCCGGGTCGACCTGATCGCCGTGTTGCCTGTCTTTGATGAGCGGGGGATTTTCCCGGCCGAGGGCTTTGGTCTGGTAGAGTTGTCATCGGACGACACCTTCGGTGGGGAGGACTCGGAGAAGACCGTCGCAACTTCCCGACGAGCGTGCCTCTCCCGTCATAGGTCGTCCTTCTACGAGAGCTTGAAGATGATGATTTCACCGGCAAAATCTCTGCGGTGATCTCTCCTCGCCTGACCAAGATCTCGAAGGGGCCCGCATCAGCCCCGCACGCCACGCGGTCCGCGAGCGTGCTCGCCCCCCCGGAAGCACGAGGTCGAGTCGCCCTTGGCGCATCCTGCCTCCGCTGGCGGGAAGTCTGAGACACCGGGCTCGTCCCCCTCCATGAGGGGCCCCGTCGCATCTGTCATCGCCGGGGCGGAGAGGAAGAGGAGATGGGTCGACGTCGAAGAGTAAGTGACTCGGCTTGGCACGCCTCAAGCGTCCATCGTCCGCGCATGGCTGATTCCCTTTTTCCTGATGTCCAGGGGCACTCCCTAGCTGGGGGCGAAGAAGAAGAAGGATAGCATCAAGCCGTATGTGATTCCTGACGCGCCGGCGGCCCTCCCCAACGCATCGCCGTCTGCCGATGATGAAGGGGAGGCTCGCGAGGTGACCTCTCACGTCTTGGTCGCCGAGCCTCCCGAGCCCCCGAATCGTCCTGAGGCGGTCGTGTCGGCACTGTTGCCCGAGGGGCATGCTCTTAAGGGACCTTAGTCCACCGATGCGCCAATGATCGCAATCTCCGAGAAACCTTCGGAGCCCCCTGTCCCTCATGACACTGCCTCCCTGACGACACCGCCCACAACAGCACTAGAGGCTCCTCAGGAGGAGATCCCGAGGACTTCGGTATACGTCCAGGGCATCCTCAACACGGCCTTCGCTGCCCTGGGCAAGGTCGCGATCGTGATGGTGGAGGGCGAGAAGGAGTCCAAGTCTGCTCAAGCTGCGCGCGAGAAGGCGCTGGAGGAAGCCGGATCCGCTCGAGCCGCGTGTGAGGAAGCGATGAAGGAAGTCGCAGCGGCTGCAAAACGCTGCGAAGAGGCGGAGGCTCGCCTGAAGGCCTTCGAAGAAGAACAAGCCAAGCTAGTTGTAACGCGAAAGATGCGGTCCTATCCTTATTTTGGCGCGAGGGCCTCGACAGGGATAGAAAGCATCTCGTCGTTTTGCAAGAATGGATATAGTTACAATTACATGTATTGAAAAGATGAGTACATGGAATTGGCTAACACTCACCACAAGCTACATAGTCACATGAGTATAATACATAAATCATCATGGTGAAGAGCAGGGTCCGACTACGGACGAAAACAAATGATAAAATAACGACGTCCATCCTTGCTATCCTAGGCTGTCGTCCTAGAACCATCCTAGGTCGATGATGAAGAAGAAGAAACTCCAATTTAACAATCAACACGCTCCCGTCAAGTATCTCTTTAGTTGTACCTGCAACTAGTGTTGTAGTAATCTGTGAGCACAGGGGACTGAGCAATCTTATTTCCAAATGTATCAAGACTAGCAAAGCTTAATGGGTGAGGTATGGTTAAGTGTTGAGGTTGCAACAAGCGACTAAGTATATATTTGAGGTGGCTAACTTACGAGTACAAGAATAAGAGGGGGATGAACTACGCATACCGGACGTGAACTACTAATGATCAAATGAATGATCCTGAACAACTACTTACGTCAGACATAACCCCACCGTGTCCTCGATCGGAGAAGGAGCTCACGAAAGAGACAGTCACGGTTACGCACTCAGTTGGCATATTTTAATTAAGCTTACTTCAACTTTTCTAGAACCGGATGTTAAACAAAGTTTCCACGTTGCCACATAACCGCGGGCACGGCTATCAGGAACATCGACTAGTAGACCTCCCGAGGATGCCAAGAAAATTAAAAAAACATATGGAATATCAGGCACTAGTCCTCCAAAAAATTCCAACAAAATAGGAGTTTTAATTGGGTGCATGAAGCGACGCTTCAAAACGTCTTGCAAAACATGCCACACTTAGGGAGCTATACGATGCCACATAAAGGGCTTATATCCAAATTAATAACATGAGTGCCATAGTCGAGCGTGTGAGGCGACACCACATAAAAGGCTTATAATAACATGAGTACCAATGAGGTAGAACCCTCCCAGGGATTCATATAAGATACAAGCTTAGTCCATAACGATACTGATAATAATAATCATCCGTCATTGTTGGATTTTGGGCTCCGCAAAACCCTAAAGATTCGAACTCAGGGTCGTGTACGAATATCTCTCGCGGGCTCGCCTCACCTAACTTGCAACTCATTGGGGATGGCTGAGAACTCACTCGATGGTGAGGGAGACACAGAATACGGCAGTTTACCCAGGTTCGGGCCGCTGAGAAGCGTAATACCCTACTCCTGCTTTGGTGGATTTCCTCTTGTGGAGGTTGGCGTATGAACTAGTACAGTGTTCTTGGCCTCCGGTGGCTGGGTGGCCTTTGTGTGGTGCGAGTGGGCGAATGAATGGATGGACCGATCGGGTCCCTCTCTACGAAGTAACCTGTCGTCTATATATATAGCGGCGGTCCGGGTCCTCTTCCCTTATGGAAAGGGCGGGTGGGGATCACACAACGACCAATTTTGAGGGGGAACAGGGGAAGATGCTCCCCCTGTTCAAAGGTGGTCTTCGCCTGCAAAGTGGTTGCCAGCACTGCGGGGACAGGTCCAGGGATGACGTCTTCCCTGCTGGCGGGCGGCGATGGCCTTGTTGCACCAAGGGAAACCTTTGGAAGATGCATTGGGAACACGCGTACGTCCTTCCCTCCTTTGAACGAAAGGGGAAAAAGCACCATCCTACAATCCGTTGCTCGCCTGTCCTTTCCCCGCGCCATCCTTGACTCCTGAGGCCGGGTCTCGCCTTGAAATATCCGCCCTCTAGAAGGGTCCTGAGGAGGCCCCCTGCGGGGGTTGGTGCTGCTCCTCCTTGCAAGGCTTGGGCCCTCGTGAGGGCCTTGCCATGAGTGGTGTCGTGCCTGGTTGTGCTTGCTCGATGAAGTGAGGTATGGTTAAGTGTTCAGGTTGCAACAAGCGACTAAGCATATATTTGAGGTGGCTAACTTACGAGTACAAGTATAAGAGGGGGATGAACTACGCATAGCGGACGTGAACTACTGATGATCAAATGAATGATCCTGAACAACTACTTACGTCAGACATAACCCCACCGTGTCCTCGATTGGAGAAGGAGCTCACGGAAGAGACAGTCACGGTTATGCACTCAGTTGGCATACTTTAATAAAGCTTACTTCAACTTTTCTCGAACCGGATGTTAACGAAAGTTTCCACGTTGCCACATAACCGCAGGCACGACTTTTCGAAAGATTTAACCCTACAAGGGTTCTCCAACTAGTCCATCACAAATTACACCAAGCCACATAGAAATCATCGATCACGAAACTCGCGATCTCGTCGGACTCCTTAGTGGAGAACCTCAACTCTGAGATTACCCAAAGTTTCACCTGAATCCCGATGCACAAGATATTTCGTCAAAGGTAAAACTTATCCAGCAAGTCCGCCAACGTGTCGACGATCCTGATAGGAGCCGTGTATCTCATTCTCAGGACACGATGGATGAGCTAGACATCGGGTTGGCTAAACCCTGGGTTACCAGGGGGCGCCGAACATCGCTCGGGTTGGACCAACACTCATGCGGAGCACTGTCCCGGGGGTTTATTAAATTTCCTCGGGTTAATTACTCCCTATGTGGTTCATTAGTTATTAGGAAAATGTAGTATAAAAGTTGGGCCTTGCCAAACCACTCTTAATCTAAAACGAATTATCAAGGGGGTCCACATAACAACCCCGGTCGTGTTAGGAGCGCCCAATTATCGAATATAACACCGGTAGCCGAAACTAAGGCAACAAAGGTGGAACAAAGCACCAGGCTAGAAAGGTCGAGCCTTCCACATTTTACCAAATATATAGGCGCATTAAATTAAATAGAAATTAATAGGGTGATATAACAAGGAACCCATGTTATCACATGGAAGCAACTACACCTACAAATAGCAACGCTAACACATGGTTAAACAAGCGGTAACATAGCCAATCACTGGTTTGCTAGGTTGTGATCAGGTTGAAGATTTTCATGGCAATGTTGAGAGGCTGACATTTAACACGTGGTGGGTAACGAGACATAACGAAAGAAATGAGACAACTAGCATGGCATTGATAGTAATGGTATCTAGGGAAATGATCATCTTGCTTGAGATCCCGCTGAGAAGAAGAACGACTCCGTGAAGCAGACGAACCGACGTAGTCGAATGGGTCCTCACATTCCGACACGCTTGCGGAACTCTATTGAGACGAAGCAAACCGGAAAAAAGAATCAACACACGATATTCACCACACGATGCACAACACATATGATGCATGAACGTTATCAATTATGCACGGTATGACATGGCAATTCACACAATCAAACACTACACAGTAAGTGAAGTTCAATATGCAACGAGATTTATATCGACGAAAATCCACATTTAATTATATAGCGACGACCCGGGTCCTCTTCCCATCACGCAAGGGCGGGAGGGGATCCCACAACGGCCAATTTTGAGGGGAACAGCGGAACATGATCCCCCTGTCCAAAGGTGGTCTTCGCCTGCAAAGTGGTTGCCAGCGCTACGGGGGCGGGTCTAGGGATGACGTCTGCCCTACTGGCGGGCGGCGATGGCAATGTTGCATCAGAAGGGAAACCTTTGGAAGATGCCTTGGGAACCCGCGTACGTCCTTACATCTTTTGCACGAAAGGGGAAACTGCACCATCTTCCAATCCGTTGCTCGCTTGTCCTTCCCCGCGTCATACTTGACTCCTGAGGTCGGGTCTCGCGTCGAAATATCCGCCGCTCTGGAGGGGTCCTCGGGAGGCCCCCTACGGGTCTTGGTGCTGCTCCTCCTCGCTAGGTTCGGGCCCTCACGAGGGCCTTGCCCTGAGTGGTGTCGTGCCTGGTTGTGCTTGCTCGGTGAAGTTGGCCAGCCCTGGGCCACAGGCAGGCAGGTCTCGGTACCCCCATTCCCAGAACGCCGACAATCATGATTCATGATCAATATGCTGGTTTTCTTTATTCCTCGAAAGAACGAAACTAAGACCGACACTTAACCATTCCTAGATAATAGTCCTTAACCACGAACACTGCTATTCGAATTAATTTTATGCGCTACACAAGCTGTACTCTTTACCCACAAGTAAAGAATTTCTTTAGTCAACCCGAGATGTTGACTAATTATAATTACGGTATTTGAGTTGAAAACACACCTGACCCGCACACACCAGCTTAACTTCCCGATGCCTGGAATCACCCAAGAAAACCATGAAGTAAAACTCTAAGTGGGGAGACTACAATCACGATTAGCATGGGGTTTACCGGAGCAAGACTCGAACTACGGTCGAATCAGTAGGTTTTAAATTTTCCCTGGAATGGTTAGTACAACATATTTACTCTGTAGTACCCAACACGGGCACCACCTATCATGCCCCAACATGACTTCACTAATCATCCATGTCACAACGTGATATCAGTTCCACGGTCACGTCTACCCAAGACAAAAACTTATATACCATGCAAAAAAGTTGAGGGTTTTAAAAAAATTCTTCTTTTTTTATGAATTTTTTATATTACATACTAAAGTATCCTACTTGAAATTAGTTCTTACATTAGTTATGCCTAATTGTTTCTCAAAAAGTATTGCAAGAGAATGTTCAAGACTTCACAAGATATATTTGGTGATTAGTTTGATTCCTTGGGGAATCTTGATGTATGAGAAGAATCAAGAATCGGTCAGATGGCTAGATACATCATATTTAGAAATAGTGTCGGGAAATGGGCCCATGACGATCCATGGGACCCTGGCGACCCCTTTTATGGTTTTGGAGGGGGTCTAAGTGCACACACGGAATCAGTTGGCAAGGTCACACACAAGGAGGTTTATGCAGGTTTGCGCCGCTCGGAAGCGTAACACCATACGTCTTGTTGGTGTCGATTAATTGGGTGGAAATAAACAAGGAGCGCGGTGACCCGGCAAGGATGCTCGAGGGCTCATCTATGCGTGTCATTAAACAGAGTGTCAACCTTTGTAAAGGTAGGCATGGACCTCCTTTTATAGCACAAAGGGGTTACCATAGTGGCTATAACAGTTATTTTACTAGGTGTGCAGTATGCACTGCAACGCTGGGACTGCTTGCAAGAGTGGGTAGTGGGAAATACCTAACTCTGAAGGACTTGGATAGGCGCATTAAATGCGTCATGAGGTGGCGCACGAACGGCGTCTCCCGGCAAGGATTGCCTCTCTCTCTGTGCCGTCCACCGAGCTGCCTCTCTATTCTGCTGCCAGGCTACATGATAGGTGTCACCACGACTGGGACACGCCAGCTATTATGGTCGCGTGCCCCAGCCATCCCTGCCTTCCTGCCTGCCCGTTCGACACCTCGAATGATGTAGACAATCAACCCCTGGTGAGGTGGAGCGGTGGCTTAGTGGGTTGTGGTCTTGTCGGACGGCATGAGCGGACACGTGTATAGGCCGGTGGGGGCCTTGCTGCCCGGTCTTGGCCTTGGTCTTTGTTTTTTTTGGGCTCGGGATGAGCCCGACAAGGAGTTCCTAGCCTCGGGGCCGCTGTTGCCCGTGTCTAAGTTAGGGGAACTAAGGACCCACATTCCTTAGTACACCGACGCATAGAAAAACAAGATTAGATTAGAACTATCCAGCAAGCAAGCTAGGATCCATCCCGATGGATGGATTCTTGGAAAGAGACACACTCGAAGCTAGCTTACATGTTCACGAACTACGACTCCATGATGCTACCTTCCGGTATTCAGAATCCATTGAATAGTTGTGCCACTAGATAGAGATCCTGAAGTTGGACACCCGTTTCGTGCTCATGCTCGCGTCTATGCTTGACGACGAGCCTCATGGCGCCAGGGTAGCCGCTTCACATGCAGCCACCCGATGTCGAGCGCTCCCGGCCCTGCAGTGCCCTGCTCCTAGTCGGAGCATGGAGCAAGCATCGTCCACCAGCCATCATGGCATGGAACAAGTGTATGTCATGTATATGGTTCTACGGGACATTGGATTGATGCTAGCTACATATATGTGTGGATATGACGTGGTGAAGAGATAAGGCTAGATATTTTTCTTGGGTGTAGAGTGTGGTTTGATGGATTCATGCCATGTCATCTAAGGCTTCAATCTCTTCAGCCATAAGAATTCAGTACACACATGTGTGCTTTATTGCCATTTTATTTTCGCCCTTACACCATCAAAAAACTATGTGAAAACCTTCTCAAATTTTTACTACATAATTACTGAGGTCATATCTTGACACCATGCCAATTTCTGTATTTATTATACATCGTTTACATTTTCTAGAATTAAAATACCAATAAACTTCATGTTCACGATTCATTCTTTCCACATAGATATTCCCTAAATATGATTTTTCAACTCATTTTTTATACTATTTTCTGTACTCGTAGTTCAAATTTGACTATATTTGTTAGATGACTAGAAATGCAGTTAATGACCCAAATATAGCAAATGATCTACGAAAAGTGCCAAATTATAATATGGAGGATTCTATACTGTATCTCAACTTTAGAAAAAAAATTAAGGTCAAGTGACAAAGGAAAATATAAGTTTGCCACCAACTTGGTGCATTCAGTCTCGAAACCATGATCATTCCTCATAGGTTGTCTGATTTCTAAAGGATGTACATAAAAAATGTGAAACCTTTTCAAATTTGTATCACATCATCGTGAGGTCATATCATGACACTATGCCAAGTTTTGTATTTTTCTGACTTCATTTACAATTTTTATAACTTAAAACCCAATAAACTCCATGCTCGTGATTAATTCTTGCCACATATATCTTATAAATTTATTTTCATTTGTTGTACGAGGCATACAAATATACTCAATACCCAAAATATGGTTTTTCAAATCATTTTTGTGTATACCATAAATACTCATAGTTCAAATTTCAACCATTAAATGACTGGAAATGCAGTTAATGACTGAAATATAGCAAATGAGGTGTGAAAAGCGCCAAATTTGAACTTGGAGGATTCTAGGGTGCATATCAAGTGTAGAAAGAAAATCAAAATCAAACGATGAAGGAAAATGTTAGTTCGCATTCAATCATATCGTAAAAACCATTATTCTTTCAAAAAATAATAATTTCAGGCATCACACATTGTTCCATTTATGAAAGTGTGTGAGATGACAAACTACATCGCACACATAATGTATGCAAAAAACATGTGCAAGGCAACACACACATTTGCATTTTTAACACTATGTGTAATGATATGCTACATCACACACAATTTCGGCAAAAACTATGTGCATATCACACACGATTGCATTATAATAGTTGTGTGCAATGATAGACTACATCACACACACATCAATTGTAAAAAAACCTATGCCCTCACACACTTCTACGTTTTGTCGAACCGTGTGCAATAATAGGAAACATCACACACAAGTTCTATAAAAATTGTTTGTGCTACATTGCACATAATTATTATTTTCTGAAATGTGTGTGATGTTATGACATCACACACACTTTTTGTGATGTTACATTGCACATGCCACGATGTACATCGCAAATAGTTTCGTCGAAGGGTCTGTGATACATGTGTTGTCTTTGGACTATCCTATAGTAGTGAGTGTTCAAGATGCTTCGCTTGATTATGCAGAATGGTGGGGTGCACTCCCAAAAACTTTGTAATTATTCTTCCCTCCAGTTTCCTATTTTAAATATATTGAGTGAAGACATAATTCTAAAATAGTGCAGAAAAGTTGTTTGGTAAATTTTGAAACAAATTCTAAAATAAACTAGATGGAATCTGAGGAATGTTAGCAAAAGAATCATGTTATTTGGAGTTGTGGTTTAAAAACTAGAGCTAGTCAAAATTGGGTCAAAATATGATTTTAAATAAAACATATCTTCTATTCTTAAATAGCTAGAACCCATTACCCAATTATCCTCTCCATGCAACAATACCACGTCATCAAATCATGCATGTAGTCATAAGTTACTCTTTTCATTAATCTCTTCATGCAAAACATACACTCATGCATGATTATTTTTCTAGGTAATAAAGCAAGACATTTTTATAATGTTTTTACATTAACGTTTGTTTTCTAACATTTATTCATATATTTTAAATAAGTTTTCCGCATCAACGCGCGGGACATCATCTATTAATTGAAAATGGTTCGATCAAGGATACACTTTCTAACAAAGAGAACATACTAACGCAGAATACATATCCACTTACATCGACATGGTGCATCCTGGGTCGGTGACAGTGGGTCCCACAGACCACCAGTCATGTTTGACTAGTCCACGCACGCGCCTTGTCCCTCTTGGCAGAACAGGGCAGGGCTCCGGTGATCCCTGACATTGAACAACGGTTCCCCACGGGACCCTGGGCCCATGAATGGATCCATGGGAGCCTGGTGGTCACCATGGCTGGTGAAGTGGATGAAGTGGTCGGAGGTGCCTTCTCCGACAGACGGCGGCATTGGGTAAAAAGGGGCTTTTGTCCTTGGTCAGGTTTAAGTGGAATTGACAAATGGAATGGGGTTGTAGTGGCTCGGGGAGATGGTTAGCAGCAAAACGAGGTGGGGCGACATTGGACGCTTCGGATTTTATAGAAGAGTAGCAGCGCAGGTGGTCACTAGAGATGAGGAAGATAACCACCCGTGGCTCGATACGCTGCATTAGAGGGTGTCTAGAGGGAGAAGGAGCGGTCCATGTGGCTAGGGAGTACTCGGGGTGGCCTTTTTAGAGGACGAAGACATCGGTTCCACAGTTTCCCAAACGTGGATGCCATGGCGATCGCCATTGATGTCGATTCGAGGTGCTTGGGGAGGTCGATGGTGGCTGGTGTGTGGACGGTGGATTATGTGAGGCCGGTGGCTGACCGAATTTAATCCAGGGTAGTCTGGTTGTCTAGGGGCGAATGGGCGGCGCCGGCCACGGCAATTTAGGCGGTGGCCAGTGATGGACAGGTGCGGTGCTCGCGAAGCCGATGGTGGTCGGGTGGACGGTGACTTCCCTTAGTGATGGCAGGGCAGGCTGGCTGGCTCGGGGAAAGCTACATGTCCAGGGCGGCTCCGTCCACGGGCAGATTCCGGCGGTGGCTCTAATGGCAAGTTGTAGACGTGGCAGGTCAGTGCGATGGACGATGGGGGGGAGGTTGGGGTACTCTAGCATGACGTGGTGACCCGAGCAGGCCAGGGCGAGCGGCGGAAATGCAATCAGTGGGACACGGCGGCTCAGTACTTCCGCGTGCAAATTGTGTGCTCTTGTCATGCCCAGAGCATGCACACCACGTGCTCGACAAAATGTCAGAGCACTATAGGCTGACCCAATGGAGCTAATATTTGGTAGGATGGTCACATGTGGTCTAGTAGGAGTCGTGGACATTTTGGTTTAGCTGGCTGGATAAGTCACAGAAGTAATTGAGGAAGTTGCAAATTCCATTCATGCCCACAAGGTGTTTGGTGAAATGATATGGCTATCTAGAGGATTCTAATGAATGTGAAAATTGTCAGGTTTATGCTTTATTATATGATAAAGAGGCTGGCATGGTTTCTTTGGCCAAAACAAAAAATTGCTAACGCAAGTTTTGGAGTAATTCATATATGACACCAAAGTTCAAAGGGTTGTTTGGAGGACTTAAGAGATTCTATTAGGGCTGGTCTCCTCTACTTAAGGTTTAGGTTGGAAGAACTTCAAGATGGAAACATTTCAAGAATTATAGAGCTAGGAAACTTGAGGTTGTAGTCAATTTCAAAGTGGACCAGAATTAGAAATGGGATGGTGTGCTCAAAATTTACAAAGGACCAGTACCGCTCCAGCGGTACTACCGCCGACCACAGTCGAGCTCTCTTTCGCTTGTTTTATTTCTCTGGTGTCTCGGGCATTTTTATTTGTTTGGGATGAAGTACCGCCTAGGGGCAGCGGTAGTACCACTCTAGCGGTACTGCCACCCCCTTCTGTCGCGCCCACTTCTGCTTAATATATTTCTCTGGTCTCCTACCTTTCCCTCGACCTGGTTGAGCGGAAGTACCGCCCAGATTGAACGGTAGTACCGCACCAGCGGAAGTACCGCCCTAATGCACGGCACTATCGCTTTGTTGGGCCAGTAGGGGCTGGTAACGTCCAGACCCCCCCCCCACTAAAACTAGGGGTCTTCTTCCCCGACGAGATCTTACCTTTTTCCTCTCCAGCTCCATTGTTGCTTCAAAAGCTCAAACTTACCCAATCTCCCTCCCTAGCCATCAACTCTAGTTGATTCTCTAGGGTTTGGACGAGATGGCCTTCCTCCACACTTCCACCAAGAGAAAAGTTGTTCCCCCCATTAATCCCTCGCAGATCTTGTTACTCTTGGGTGTTTGTGCACCCTAGACAAAAGAGGTCACCTCGAAGCCACATTCCATTATGGTGAAGCTTCTTCATCTTGTTAGGAGCCTCCAATTAAGTTGTGGAGATTTCCACAACCTTGTTTGTAAAGGTTCGGTCGCCGCCTTCAAGGGCACCACTTAGTGGAATCACGGCTCCTCGGATTATATGAGGGCGTGAGGAGAATATGTTGGCCTTAGTGGCATCTTGGGGAGCATTGTGCCTTCACATCGCTCCAACGGAGACGTACTTGCCCTCAAAGGGAAGGAACTTCGGAAACACATCCTCGTCTTCATCGATTCCACTTGTGGTTATTTCTTACCTTTACTTGTATTTACTTCTTTCTTCTTATTGTTGTTGTTAGAATCATATAGGTTGCTCACTTAGTTGCATATCTAGACAACCTATTTGTTGCTAAATCTAATTTGTTTAAAGAAAAGTTTAAAATATGTTAGTTGCCTATTCACCCCCCCGCCCCTCTAGTCAATCATATCGATCCTTTCAATTGGTATCAGAGCCTCATCTCTTTATTAAGTGTTTCACCACCCAAAGAGTATGGCCGACCACGAGGACCGGGTTGGGGAGGTGCCCAAGGGAGATGATGCGAACTCGGTCACCCGAGAGGAATTAAATGAGGTCATGTACTCATTTAAATCCTTAGTGGCTATCGAAGTTAAGAACATGCTTAAGAATTTCCCTGATATTTACAAACCGCCTACCGACCCGCTATTGGTGGCCAATCCCACTTCGGATATGGGGGTCAATTCCAAAAAGGAAAATGCTAGTAGTGAAAAAGATAAAACGCCTCAAGGAACGAGTGGGGCAAATGCCTTTGCCTCAGTTCCTCCTCCCATGGTCTATGGAGGACCGGTCCACCCACTTCATATTATTAATATAGGTCCACCACCAAAGCTTGTTAAGAGTGATTTTGCTAACTGGGTTTTTCGTATCAAGTCTCATTTGAACCACAACTCAACACACCATTAGAGAACCATTGAGCACGGGTATTACCCACGTGATCCAGGAAACCTCACGCCAAGAGAAGAGGCCGACAATCAGCTCAATCACTCTGCCTTGTTCATTCATCAAGCAGCAGTTCCTGTTGAAGACCTTCCTAACTTGTGTCCCTTCACTCGTGTGAAAGATTGTTGGGAGCACATCATCTCCATGTACAAGGGAAGCTCTAGAATTCAACGGTGCAACCATGAAGGCCCTCGTGAACTATATCAAAGAGTTACAACTCTTGTTGTTGCTCTTCAGGATCATGGAAGCAAAAAATGTGGATGACACTTGGATTAAGCGTAAGTTTCTCAAGGCCATCATGCCTTTCAACAAGTCCATGTCCTCCATCATACATCAAAGGCCGGAATTTCATTCCTTGTCCTCAAGTGATGTGTTGGATGAGTTTATTGCCATGAACATTTTGAACAAGACCGCTGCCAATGCTCTAGCCTGGGTTCAACGGTCAAGAAAAGACTCCCCCAACCTTGCTTTGAAGGCCAAAGCTGCTTTGGAGGAAGATGAGGAAGATGAAGAAGAAACTTGTCCTGAAGACACCAAGTGTGCTTACCACGAGCACATGGCTCTTGCATCAAGGCAGTTTTGGGGCAACAAGAAAAACTCAAGTCCCAACATCTCCAAGAACAACTCAAATGGGTCCAAGGGAAAGCAACGCATGAGAACTTGCTACAATTGTGGCAATGTGAGTCACTTTGTGGCAGATTGTCCTACAAGCAGAGGGAAGATAATGGTGGCAAGCTCATTCGCAAAGACAAGACCAAGTCCTTCCCAAACAAGAACAACTTCCCCAAGAAGATGCCACAAAAGGTGTTGGTGTCTCAATAAGAGTACCTCTGCGATGATGATGACAACGATGAGACAAGTGGTGAAGCGATGGGAATAGACAAAGTGGCCATTTCATCCTCTTCTCCAAGCAAGGTGTCTCTCTACAATGCCCCCCCACGAGAACCGCATTGCCAAGTGCCTCATGGCCAAGGCATCCAACAAGGTAACCTCTAACACTGAAACTACCAACATCAAAGCTACCATTTCCACTACGATGGATAGCCGAGATGAAAAGGAAGAGGTAGAGGAGGAAGAAAACTCCTTTGATAAATTCATGAGAAAACTCAAGGGTAAATCCAAGAAGAATTTTGTTGCTCTTTTGGAACAACTCGGAGAGGCTAATGACCTCACTGAATCTCATGAAGAAACTATGTCTACATTGCAAGGTCATAGTCGTGACTATGATCGTGAGATTAAAGATCTTTCTATTTCTCTTGAAAAAGAGCAAGGACTTCGTTTGACTCTTGAGGAGTGACATAATGATGACCTTGCTAAGTTAAAGAATGGTCTTGATCATGCTCTTGTTATTACCCTGTGCTTCAACCCGAAAAGAGTGCACTTGGTCTTGATCATGTTAGACTCAAGGAAGAGCTTGCAACACTTGACAAGGCTCACGAGGCCTTGAAGAGTGCTCATGTTTCTTTAAAAGAGTCTCATGCTCAACCCCAAGTAAAACTCACTAAGGAAATATCCACTTGCTCTCCATTTGTTTTAATTGATAATGTCCATGCTCCTAACACCTGTTGTGAGCATGCACATCTTGTGGAGGAGAAATCCAAAATAAAAGAGCAGCTTGAGAAAGGCCTTGTGACATGCATCCAAGGTGAAAAGAATCTTAATGACCTTTTGAGCAGTCAAAAGGAAGTTGTTGCAAAGGAAGGAATTGGGTTTGCACCCAAGTCCAAGAAGAACAAGAACTAGAAGACCAAGGAACCTCCCCATCTTATGGAAACCTTTGTTAAATCTAGGGAGGGTACTCATGAGAATAAAAAGAGCCGATACGTCTCAAACGTATCTATAATCTTTGATGGTTCCATGCTATTATCTTGTCAACTTTGGATGTTTTATATGCATGAATATGCTATTTTATATCTTTTTTGGGACTAACCTATTAACTTAGTGCCAAGTGCCAATTTACGTTTTTTCCGTGTTTTTGACCCCTTTTCAGACGGAGTCCAAATGGAATAAAAATTTCGCGATGATTTTTTTTGGACCAAAAGAGACCCTCGAAGCTTTGGAAGAAGGCGAGAAGAGCCATGAGGGAGTCACAAGCCCAGGAGGCGCCCCCACCCCCTAGGCCGCACCTACCAGGCTTGTGACCTCCTCGTGGGCCCAACCGACGTAATTCCACCACCATAAATTCCTATAAATACAGAAACCCCCCAAAATAGACCTAGATCGGGAGTTCCGCCGCCGAAAGACTCTATAGCCACCAAAAACCAATCGGGAGCCCGTTCTGGCACCCTGCCGGAGGGGGAACCCATCTCCGGTGGCCATCTTCATCATCCCGGCGATCTCCATGACGAGGAGGGAGTAGTCCACCCTCAGGGCTGAGGGCATGTACTAGTAGCTATGTGTTTGATCTCTCTCTCTCGTGTTCTTGAGATGTCTTGATCTCGATGTACCGCGGGCTTTGCTACTATAGTTGGATCTTATGATGTTCTCCCCCCTCTCCCTTCTTGTAATGAATTGATTTTTCCCTTCAGAGTTATCTTATCGGATTGAGTCTTTAAGAACACTTGATGTATGTCTTGCACGAGTCTATCTATGGTGACAATGGGATATTCTTGTGAGTACTTGATGTATGTTTTGGTGATCAACTTGAGGGTTTCGTGACATCGGGAACCTATGCATATGGGTTGGCACACGTTTTGACTCTCCGGTAGAAACTTTGGGGCACTCTTTGAAGTTCTATGTGTTGGTTGAATAGATGATTCTGAGACTGTGTGATACATATCATATAATCATGCCCACGGATACTTGAGGTGACAATGGAGTATCTAGGTGACATTATGGTCTTGGTTGATATGTGTCTTAAGGTGTAATTCTAGTACAAACTCTATGATGGATCGAACGGAAATATTAGCTTCATGTTATTTTACTACGGACTCTTAAATAGATCGATCAGAAAGAATAACTTTGTGGTGGTTTCGTACCCAACAATAATCTCTTCGTTTGTTCTTCGCTATTAGTGACTTTCGAGTGACTCTTTGTTGCACGTTGAGGGCTAGTTATATGATCCAATTATGTTATCATTGTTGAGAGAACTTCACTAGTGAAACTATGAACCCTAGGCCTTGTTTCCACACATTGCAATACCGTTTGTGCTCACTTTTACTATTAGTTACCTTGTTGTTTTTATAATTTCAGATTACAAAAACCTATATTTGCCATCTATATTGCACTTGTATCACCATCTCTTCGCCGAACTAGTGCACCTATACAATTTACCATTGTATTGGGTGTGTTGGGGACACAAAAGACTCTTTGTTATTTGGTTGCAGGGTTGCTTGAGAGAGACTATCTTCATCCCACGCCTCCCACGGATTGATAAACCTTAGGTCACGCACTTGAGGGAAAATTGCTACTGTCCTACAAACCTCTGCACTTGGAGGCCCAACAACGTCTACAAGGAGAAGGTTGCATAGTAGACGTCAAGCTCTTTTCTCGCACCATTGCCGGGGAGGCTAGGTAAGCGGCACTAACGTCCCGTCAACGAAGCTCTTTTCTGGCGCCGTTGCCGGGGAGGTTAGCGCTTGAAGGTTTATCTTTAGATCTTGCAATCGAATCTTTTAGTTTCTTGTTTTATCACAAGTTTAGTCTATAAAAGAAAATTACAAAAAATGGAATTGAGGTTACCTCATATGCTTCATCTTTTCAATGTCTTTCGTGAAAATGATGGGAAGGAAAATTGTGCTCAAGTGCTAGAATAAGAATTACATAGAATGCTTGGCATAAAATATGTGAATGATGAGCATGATTGCAATGTTGTTGGTATGAATACTTTGAATATCCATGATGCCAATGATGATTGCACCATTCATGATGAAAATGTTTCTTATAAGCATGTCGATTTCTGTGGAGTGCCTAGAGTTTGCAAAAATATACCAAAAAGGGAAAATAGATTTTTTCAAGAGGCATGAGTATTTAGAAACTAAATGGTTGCATGAAAGGCTAGCTTATTGTGCTGAAGTATTTTATTTTCTTCGCATTACTTGTGATCTTTGCAATGAAAGAGGCCATTTTAGTTTCCATTGCAAATTCTTTCATGATCAAGTGGTGTCCAAAAATTGTGATAACTTCATTACCCTCGAGCATCGTAATGAACTTAGTCTACTTTTGGGGTATGAAGACATGAAACATAAAACTAAGAGCCTTCCAGATTGGGCTATTGATATGTCCATTTTGCATCATGCTTTCATGTTGATATTTGTTGCTTTTTGGGCTGTTATATTACTTGTGGTACCATATTTATGCCTTTTCTCTCTTATTTTGCAAGGATTATTTGAAGAGGGAGAATTCAGGCAGCTGGAATTCTGGACTAGAAAAGGAGCAAATCCTAGTCCACTATTCTGCACATCTCCAAATGCCCTGAAAATTTACGTGGATTTTTTTGGAATATATTA
Organism: Hordeum vulgare subsp. vulgare; assembly: GCF_904849725.1. NCBI lineage: Eukaryota > Viridiplantae > Streptophyta > Magnoliopsida > Poales > Poaceae > Hordeum > Hordeum vulgare. Next base: position 343,146,052 of record NC_058524.1, on the reverse strand, counting down.
CAAATACTGGGCGAAAGAACTACTCGAGGGGGGCCACGAGGGCCCCACAAGCTTGCCCACCGCCACCGCCACCCCTGGTGGCGCAGGGCAAGCTTGCCGGTTGCCTGAAGGCCCACTAGCCCCCCTCTTTTTCTATATGAAGCGTTTTGGTCTGGAAAAAAATCAAGAGGGAGATTTTTCGTGGTTTCGCCGCCGCCACGAGGCGGAACTTGAGCAGATCCAATCTAGAGCTCCGGCAGGACGATCCTGCCGTGGAAACTTCCCTCCCGGAGGGGGGAATCGTCGCCATCGTCATCACCAACACTCCTATTGTCGGAGGGGAGGCATCTTCATCAACATCTTCATCAGCACCATCTCCTCTCCAATCCCTTGTTCATCTCTTGTAACTAATCTTCGTCTCGCGACTCCGATTGGTACTTGTAAGGTTGCTAGTAGTGTTGATTACTCTTTATAGTTGATGCTAGTTGGATTACTTGATGGAAGAGTTTATGTTCAGATCCTTGATGCTATTCATTACACCTCTGGTCATGATTATGATTATGTCTTGTGAGTAGTTACTTTTGTTCCTGGGGACATGGGCTAAGTCATCCTGATAATAGTCATGTGAATTTGATATTCGTTCGGTATTTTGATATGTTGTATGTTGTTTTTCCTCTAGTGGTGTTATGTGAACGTTGACTACATAACACTTCACCATATTTGGGCCTAGAGGAAGGCATTGGGAAGTAGTAAGTAGATGATGGGTTGCTGGAGTGACAGAAGCTTAAACCCCAGTCTATGCGTTGCTTCGTGAGGGGCTGATTTGGATCCACTAGTTTAATGCTATGGTTAGACTTTGTCTTAACTCTTCTTTTGTAGTTGCGGATGCTTGCAAGAGAGGTTAATCATATGTGGGATGCTTGTCCAAGTAAGGGCAGTACCCAAGCACCGGTCCACCCACATATCAAACTATCGAAGTAACGAACGTGAATCATATGAACATGATGAAACTAGCATGACAGAAATTCCCGTGTGTCCTCGGGAGCGTTTTTCCTCCTATAAGACTTTGTTCATGCTTGTCCCTTGCTACAAAAGGGATTGGGCCACTTTCTGCACCATTTCTACTACTTGTTACTTGTTACTTTTTGCTCGCTACGTTTCAGCTCGCTACACAATCACTTGTTACCGCTACTTTCAGTGCTTGCAGTTATTACCTTGCTGAAATCCGTTTATCGGAGCCTTCTGCTCCTCGTTGGGTTCGACACTCTTACTTATCGAAAGGACTACGATTGATCCCCTATACTTGTGGGTCATCAAGACTCTTTTCTGGCGCCGTTGCCGGGGAGTGAAGCGCCTTTGGTAAGTGGAAATTGGTAAGGAAACATTTATATACTGTGCTGAAATTTATTGTCACTTGTCACTATGGAAACTCTTCCTTTGAGGAGTTTGTTCGAGGTATCTTCACCACGAACGGAAGCACGAGGAGTTTCTCCTCAACCTGAGGTACCTACTGAAAATATCTTTTATGAAATTCCTTTGGGTATGCTTGAGAAACTGCTGGCTAATCCTTTCACAGGAGATGGATCTTCACATCCAGACTTGCATCTAATCTATGTAGATGAAGTTTGTGGTTTATTTAAGCTTGGAGGTTTGCCCGAGGATGAGGTAAAAAAGAAAGTCTTTCCTTTATATTTGAAGGATAAGAAGTTGACATGGTATAGGCTATGTGATGATGCTGGATCATGGGGCTACAATCGGTTGAAATTGGAATTTCATCAAAAGTTATATCCTATGCATTTAGTACATCGTGATCGGAACTTTATTTATAACTTTTGGCCTCGTGACAGGGAAAGCATAGCTCAATCTTGGGGGAGGCTTAAATTAATGCTATATTCATGCCTCAATCATGAGCTCTCGAGAGAAATCATCACTCAAAACTTTTATGCTCGGCTTTCTCATGAAGATCGTACCATGCTTGACACTTCTTGTGCCGGTTCTTTTGTGACGAAGGATATTGATCACAAGTGGAATTTATTGGAGAGAATCAAATGCAACTCTGAAGATTGGGAGCTGGAGGAAGGTAAGGAGTCAGGTATGAATTTCCAGTTTGATTGCGTTAAATCTTTTGTTGAGACAAACACTTCTACAGATTTTAGCGCTAAGTATGGACTTGACTGTGAGATAGTAGCTTCTCTATGTGAATCTTTTGCTGGTCATGTTGATCTTCCCAAAGAGAAGTGGTTTAAATATCATCCTCCTGTAGAAAGCAACATAGCCAAAACCAATCTAGTTGAGGAGAAAATCATAGCTTTTAGTGATCCTGTTGTTCCTTGTGCTTACACTCAGAAACCACCATACCCTGCTAGGATAAAGGATTATTTTAAAGCTCCAACTGTGATACGTAGGGGTTACATTAGACCACTTGCACCCCCTGAGGAGATTAGAGTTGAACCTAGTGTTGCTATTATCAAAGATTTCTAAGCCGAAGACATAGACGGACATGTTATCAAATTCTGTGAGGACTCCGCTAGAATTGCTAAACCTCACGCGAAAGACAAACACGAACCTGTAGTTGGCCTGCCTGTTGTTTCTGTTAAGATAGGAGATCACTGTTACCATGGTTTATGTGATATGGGAGCTAGTGTTAGTGCAATACCCCGTTCTCTATATGATGAAATCAAAGATGAGATTGCACATGCTGAGTTAGAACCCATTGATGTCACTATTACGCTAGCTAATAGAGACACTATCTGCCCTCTGGGAATTGTGAGAGACGTAGAAGTCCTGTGTGGTAAGACGAAGTATCCTATTGATTTCCTCGTCCTTGGTACTGCACAAGATAGCTTTTGTCCCATCATATTCAGTAGACCCTTTCTCAACACTGTCAATGCTCACATTGATTACATTAAGCAGACCGTCATAGTAAGTTTCGAGGGTGTGTCTCATGAATTTAACTTCTCCAAGTTTGGAAGACAATCCCATGAAAGAGAGTCGTTTGGTAGGGATGAAATCATTGCTCTTGCCTCTATTGCCGTACCTCCTATGGATCCTTTAGAGAAATATCTTCTTGAGCATGAAAATGATATGTATATGAAGGAGAGAGATGAGATAGATATAATTGTCTTAGAACAATATCCTATTCTCAAGAATAATCTGCCTGTTGAACTGCTTGGGGATCCTCCCCCACCAAAGGGTGATCCTGTGTTCGAGCTTAAACAGTTGCCTGATACTCTTAAGTATGCCTATCTTGATGAGAAGGAGATATATCTTGTCATTATTAGTGCTCTCCTCTCAGAGCGCGAAGAGAAGAAGTTACTAAAAACTCTGAGGAAGCACCGCGCTGCAATTGGATATACTCTTGATGATCTTAAGGGTATTAGTCCTACTCTATTTCAGCACAAGATTAAAACCGATCCTGACTTTAAACCAGTTGCTGATCATCAAAGGAGATTAAATCCTAAGATGAAAGAGGTCGTTAGAAAAGAAATATTGAAGCTTCTGGAAGCAGGAATCATTTATCCTGTTGCTCAGAGTGATTGGGTAAGTCCAGTACATTGCGTACCTAAGAATGGAGGTATCATCATCGTTCCTAATGATAAGGATGAACTAATCCCACAAAGGATTATTACCGGCTATAGAATGGTGATAGACTTCCGGAAACTGAACAAGGCAACCAGGAAAGATCATTATACTTTGCCGTTCATCGACCAAATGCTAGAAAGGCTATCAAAACACACACACTTCTGCTTTCTAGACGGTTATTCAGGTTTCTCGCAAATACATGTTGCACAATCTGATCAAGAGAAAACCACTTTCACCTGCCCTTTCGGTACCTTTGCCTATAGACGTATGCCTTTTGGCTTATGTAATGCACCTGCCACCTTCCAAAGATGTATGATGGCTATATTCTCTGACTTTTGTGAAAAGATCGTCGAGGTTTTCATGGATGACTTCTCCGTTTACGGGTCTTCCTTTGATGATTGCCTCAGCAACCTTGATCGAGTCTTACAGAGATGCGAAGAAACCAACCTCGTCTTGAATTGGGAGAAGTGCCACTTTATGGTTAATGAAGGTATCGTCTTAGGACACAAAATCTCTGAAAGAGGCATTGAAGTTGATAAGGCTAAGGTTGATGCAATTGAGAAAATGCCTTGTCCCACAGATATCAGAGGTATACGAAGTTTCCTAGGTCATGCTGGTTTCTATAGAAGGTTCATTAGAGACTTCTCTAAGATTTCTAGGCCTCTTACCAACCTCTTGCAGAAGGATGTTCCTTTTGTTTTTGATGAGGACTGTGAGGAAGCCTTCGAAATACTTATGAAGGCTTTGATAACAGCACCTATTGTTCAACCATCTGACTGGAGCTTGCCCTTTGAAATCATGTGTGACGCTAGTGATTACGCTGTTGGTGTTGTTCTAGGACAAAGAGTTGACAAGAAGTTGAATGTCATTCACTACGCTAGTAAAACTCTAGACAATGCCCAAAGAAACTATGCCACTACGGAGAAGGAATTTTTAGCAGTCGTGTTTGCATGTGAAAAGTTCAGATCTTACATAGTTGACTCCAAAGTCACTATTCACTCTGATCATGCTGCTATTAAGCACCTCATGGAAAAGAAGGACGCTAAGCCTAGGCAGATCAGATGGGTTCTCCTGCTACAAGAATTTAATTTGCATGTTGTTGACCGAAAGGGTGCTGATAACCCTGTAGCAGATACCTTGTCTAGGCTAGAGAATGTCCTTGATGACCCACTACCAATTGATGACAGCTTTCCCGATGAGCAATTAAATGTCATCCGCACTTCACTTAGTGCACCGTGGTATGCCGATTATGCAAACTATATCATAGCCAAATACATACCACGCAGTTTCACCTATCAACAAAAGAAGAAATTCTTCTTTGATTTGAGACACTACTTTTGGGATGATCCTCACCTTTATAAGGAAGGAGTAGATGGTGTTATTAGACATTGTGTGCCTGAACATGAACAGGGACAGATCATGCACAAGTGTCATTCTGAAGCCTACGGGGGACACCATGCTGGAGATAGAACTGCCCATAAGGTACTGCAATCAGGTTTCTATTGGCCCACTCTCTTCAAGGATGCCCGTAAGTTTGTCTTGTCTTGTGACGAATGCCAAAGGATAGGGAACATCAGTAAGCGTCAAGAGATGCCTATGAACTATTCACTTGTCATTGAACCATTTGATGTCTGGGGCTTTGATTATATGGGACCCTTCCCGAGTTCCAATGGGTACACTCACATCTTAGTTGTTGTGGATTACGTTACTAAGTGGGTAGAAGCTATCCGCACTAAAAATGCTGATCACCACACCTCTATTAAGATGCTTAAATAAGTCATATTCCCAAGATTTGGAGTCCCTAGATACTTGATGACTGATGGCGGTTCACACTTCATTCATGGTGTTTTCCGCAAGATGCTAGCTAAGTATGATGTCAACCATAGAGTTGCATCTCCTTACCATCCTCAGTCTAGTGGTCAAGTGGAGTTGAGTAATAGGGATATCAAGTTGATCCTACAAAAGACCGTCAATAGATCTCGAAAGAACTGGTCTACCAAACTTGACGATGCACTATGGGCTTATAGGACTGCTTATAAGAATCCCATGGGCATGTCACCGTATAAAATGGTTTACGGTAAGGCTTGTCATTTACCTCTTGAGCTAGAACACAAAACTTATTGGGCAATCAAAGAGCTCAAATTTGATTTCAAACTTGCCGGTGAGAAGCAGTTGTTTGATATCAGCTCGTTAGATGAATGGAGAGCCCAGGCATATGAGAATGCCAGGTTGTTCAAGGAAAAAGTTAAGAGATGGCACGACAAACGAATACAGAAACGAGAGTTCAATGTAGGTGATTATGTCTTGCTATACAATTCTCGTTTGAGATTCGTTGCAGGCAAGCTTCTCTCTAAATGGGAAGGTCGCTATGTTGTCGAGGAAGTATATCGTTCCAGTGCCATAAAAATCAATAACACGGAAGGAAATTTTCCTAGAGTGGTAAATGGGCAAAGAATCAAGCATTACATCTCTGGTACTCCCATAAATGTTGAGACCAATATCATCAATGTCATAACTCCAGAGGAGTACATAAGGGATGTTTATCAGCTTGTTTCAGACCTTGAAAATGAAGATGTATCTGTTTCGGTAAGAAGTTGGACTACGATACTTTTCCAATAGGAAATTTCTTCCGTTTTGGAATTTTTGGAAAATTAGAAAAATAAAAAGCAGTCCGGAGAGCGAACGAGGCAGCCACAAGGGCCCACTCCGCCACCACCCCCTGGTGGCGGTGGGCAAGCTTGTGGGCACCTCGTGTGCCTCCCGGACTCCGTTTTCTTGCCGAGGACTCCTTCTAGCCCAGAAAAAATCAATATATAGTTGCCCGAAGGTTTTGATCTCCGTATCGTGCAGTTTTCCTCTGTTTTTGTTTCGAGCTTGTTTCTGCCGCAGATCTAGATCATCATGACTTCCCCAAACGCTCCTAAGGACAAGATCTTCGAGAAGGTCATCAATCCCTACCTCACGGAAGTGCTGAAACACCCTCAATCTATCAAGATGAGCGAGGCGATGTTGCACATCCGTGATGTTGAGGGGCCTAAGAAGACCGGAAGCGTGGAGACAAGGCTCGAAGCAATGGAGCAACAAGTCTTCAAGTGCCAAGGGATGGTGGAGCGTGCACTCAACGCCAACCACACGATGACCACGGAGTTCACTAGCAATCACAAGATGGATGCCATTGATATTGGGAAACACCTCTTCAGGGCCAGATCTATGACCTGCAGAATCATAACTGTGAGTATGAGTACAGATTTAAATCAATAAGGTTGGCTGCAGATTTGAGGATTTCGGCGACTCGTTCATCCTGCCATGATGGAGCACCTATGCCTTGGAAGACGGAGGATCAGACTACTCCAACAACACCACCATCACCACCAAAGGAAGACAACTAAGCATTGGTATGGGAAATCACCTTGGCTTCTGCCAAGCTTGGGGGAGTTGCCCTGGTATCGTGTCACCTTTATATCTTTTGCTTTTACCTTTGTTTTAGTTCTTTCCTTTTCAGTTTTTATTTCTTCTTTTAGAGGAATAAGTCTTTAGTTTTTAGTTTGAGTATTTTGCTTTTGTCTCTCCCCCGATGTATTCGAGCTTACGAGCTATATAATAAAGAGTGTCTTAGTTAAGGGCTTTGCTTTGTGCCATGGTCATTAGTATGAAAAGAATGATAGCATGAAAGATCATGATACGATCTTATGGAAAGTGATAACTTCACTTATGACACGTATGATGATTGAAACTTGTTGAGAATAAATCAACATAGACATTAGTCATTGTTGCAATTAATAAGAACTAATAAGGAAAGAGAGGTTCACATATAAATACATCATCTTAGACACTTTTTACAATTGTGAGCACTCACCAAACTATTACATGCCTAGGAGTAGATGTTGGACAAGGAAGACAACATAATGAATTGTGTTTGCTTGGTTCCAAACAATGTTATATGATTATAGATCCCTTAGCATGTGACGATTGCTTCCACCTCGTATTAGCCAAAACTCCCGCACCAAGTAGAGATACTACTTGTGCATCCATAAACCTCCAACCCAGTTTTGCCATGAGAGTCCACCATACCTACCTATGGATTGAATAAGATCCTTCAAGTAATTTGTCATCGGTGCAAGCAATAAAAATTGCTCTCTAATATGTATGATTTATTAGTGTGTGGAGAATAAGGTTTGTACGAACCTGTGATGAGGAAGACATAAAAGCGACAGACTGCATAATAAAGTTCTTTATCACAGGAGGCAATATAAAGTGACGTTCCTCCGCACTAAGAGGACACGCATTCAAACCTCAAAAGCGCATGACAACCTCTGCTTCCCTCTGCGAAGGGCCTATCTTGTACCTTTACTTTTTACCCTTGTTAGAGTCACAGTGATCATCACCAATTCCCTTTTTGCCTTTGTCTTGGCTACCGTCACATGCTTGGGAAAGATCTATATTCATATATCAACTTGGAGTTGAGTACTCATGCTTTATTGTTGTTGACTTTATCCTTGAGGTAAATCGTTGGGAGGCAAAACTATAAGCCCCTATCTTCCTCTGTGTCCAGCTAAAACTTTGACACCATGAGTACCACGTGAGTTGTAACAATTGTGGAAAACAAAAGAGATGATTGAGTATGTGGGTTTGCCTTACAAGCTCTTATTTGACTCTTTCTCATGTTGTGATAAATTGCAATTGCTTCAATGACTATGGACTATTGTTGGTTACTTCTCGGTAAGGTTTTTGCTTCATGCTTTCCTTTGTGAAGGAATTGTTACTTTCCCATAAGAATATTTATGATATATTGTTGTTCTATGTGTGATCATGATGCCCTCATGTCTGTATTATGTTTTATCTACACATTCGTCCCCAAACATGTGGACATGTTTATGGAACTTGGTTTTCGCTTGAGGACAAGAGAGGTCTAAGCTTGGGGGAGTTGATACGTCCATTTTGCATCATGCTTTCATGTTGATATTTGTTGCTTTTTGGGCTGTTATATTACTTGTGGTACCATATTTATGCCTTTTCTCTCTTATTTTGCAAGGATTATTTGAAGAGGGGGAATTCAGGCAACTGGAATTCTGGACTGGAAAAGGAGCAAATTCTAGTCCACTATTATGCACATCTCCAAATGCCCTGAAACTTTACGTGCATTTTTTCTGGAATATATTAAAAATACTGGGCGAAAGAACTACCGGAGGGGGCCACCAGGGCCCCACAAGCTTGCCCACCGCCACCACCCCCTGGTGGCACACGGCAAGCTTGTGGGCTGCCTGAAGGCCCACTAGCCCCCCTCTTTTGCTATATGAAGCATTTTGGTCTGGAAAAAATCAAGAGGGAGCTTTTTCATGGTTTCGCCGCCGCCACAAGGGGAACTTGAGCAGATCCAATCTAGAGCTCCGGCAGGACGATCCTACCAGGGAAACTTCCCTCCCGGAGGGGGGAATCGTCGCTATCGTCATCACCAACACTCCTCTCGTCGGAGGGGAGGCATCTTCATCAACATCTTCATCAGCACCATCTCCTCTCCAATCCCTAGTTCATCTATTGTAACCAATCTTCGTCTCGCGACTCTGATTGGTACTTGTAAGGTTGCTAGTAGTGTTGATTACTCTTTGTAGTTGATGCTAGTTGGATTACTTGGTGGAAGAGTTTATGTTCAGATCCTTGATGCTATTCATTACACCTCTGGTCATGATTATGATTATGTCTTGTGAGTAGTTACTTTTGTTCCTGAGGACATGGGATAAGTCATGCTGATAATAGTCATGTGAATTTGATATTCGTTCGGTATTTTGATATGTTGTATGTTGTTTTTCCTCTAGTGGTGTTATGTGAACGTCGACTACATAACACTTCACCATATTTGGGCCTAGAGGAAGGCATTGGGAAGTAGTAAGTAGATGATGGGTTGCTGGAGTGACAGAAGCTTAAACCCCAGTCTATGTGTTGCCTTGTGAGGGGCTGATTTGGATCCACTAGTTTAATGCTATGGTTAGACTTTGTCTTAATTCTTCTTTTGTAGTTGCGGATGCTTGCGAGAGAGGTTAATCATAAGTGGGATGCTTGTCCAAGTAAGGGCAGTACCCAAGCGCCGGTCCACCCACATATCAAACTATCAAAGTAGCGAACGCGAATCATATGAACATGATGAAACTAACATGACAGAATTTCCCGTGTGTCATCGGGAGCGTTTTTCCTCCTATAAGACTTTGTTCAGGCTTGTCCCTTGCTAGAAAAGGGATTGGTCCACTTGCTGCACCATTGCTACTACTTGTTACTTGTTACTTTTTGCTCGCTACATTTCACCTCGCTACACAATCACTTGTTACCGCTACTTTCAGTGCTTGCAGTTATTACCTTGTTGAAATCCGTTTATCAGAGCCTTCTGCTCCTCGTTGGATTCGACACTCTTACTTATCGAAAGGACTACGATTGATCCCCTATACTTGTGGGTCATCATCTATCGTGAAAGTGCTTGATTTTGATCTAGAAGAAATATATTTATATTGTGCGATGAATTGCATTGAGAATCCCTACATTGCCAATTACTTAAAGACAATGAAACAAATAGAAGATAAAGATAATACTAACGAAGGGGAAGAGGTTTCCCAATACACTCCTATTATCTCTTATGATGAATCAGGTAATGAGGAGGAGCTTTCTATTCAACCAACCTCTCCAAAAAGAAGCTTGGAAGAATTAAGTAAATCTTCACATGGGGTGAAGAAGAAGAAAAGAAGAAAAAGTAAAGGTAAAGAGGTATCTCTCCCGAATAATGTTGCTCCTACTATTGATATGCCTCATGATAATGAATTAAAAATAAATGTGGAGGATTACAATAATTGCTATACTCTTGGTGCTATTCATACTATTAATGATGAGAGTGATTATGTCTATGATATGCAAAACCACAAGCTTTGGGATGCTATGTTTGACGAGAATGACATGTTTGAGAATATATTTTCTACAATTAATGTTTTTCCCAAGCTTGAGGATGCTTCGTTAAATGAAGACGATCCTTTTAGTCCCCCCACTTTGAGTGATCAAATTTACTATGACTTCTGCATACCTCGTATCTATGATGATTATTGTGATGATACTTATGCTATAGAGAAGAATGATGATAAAACTTGTCACAATTATGAGTACCCCTTTGCTAAACCTTGCTTTTTCAATGTGGAAACTATTTGTAGTATCCAAGTCTTTTATGGTACTCCCACTACTATTGATGAGAATAAATTTTCTTATGTGGAGAGTAGTAAAATTTCTATGCTTGTAGATCATGAAAATAATGCTTTAGTTGCTGGTTATATTGTTGACTTCATTCATGATGCTACTGAAAATTATTATGAGAGAGGATCATATGCTTCTACATATTGCAATAATATCAAGCTTCATATCCATGTGTTGAAACTTTTGAAGTCATGCTTGCTTTATCTTCCTTTACTTGTTGATTCTTGCTCCAATAAATTGTTTGATCACAAAATCCCTATGCATAGGAAGTGGGTTAGACTTAAATGTGCTAGTCATATGCTCCATGATGCTTCCATTATGTTTCAATCCTTATCTTTTATGTGAGCATCATTGAAATCATCATGTCTAGCTTGAAAGGCATTAAAGAAAAGTGCCTGTTGGGAGTCAACCCAATATGTATCCTTACTATTTTTGTGTGTTCACATGATTAAGGTATTGTATTAATCATGTTTTATTGCCTTAGTTTCAATAAAGTGCCAAGTAAAGGTTTTATGATTAGTTTGGGTGATAATTGTTTAATCATGCTGAAAAAGGCAGAAACTTTGCGCTCACGAAATAATTTTTCATTCCTATAAAGAGATAGATATTGAGATTATTCTTTTTGCTGCTGATTTATATGCATATTTCCCAAATTGTCATAAGTTTTCAGAATTTTTGGAACTGCATAAGTATGGTCACCATTCAGATCATTACAGACTGTTCTGTTTTTGACAGATTCTGTTTTCAATGCATAGTTTGCTTGTTTTGGTGTTTCCATAGATTATATTGAGTAATATATCGTGTGGAAGTAGTAAGATACAGTAGGCATTGTGTGAAAATAATTATGAGTCTTGTTTTGACACTACCCAAGTGATTGCTTTGCTCGTTATCATACTAACCCATCTCATGAAATTCCGTTAAGTTTTGTGTTGTGAAGTTTTCAAGTTTTGGGTAGAGTTTCGATGGACTATGGAACAAGGAGTGGCAAGAGCCTAAGCTTGGGGATGCCCAAGGCACCCCAAAGCCATATTCAAGGACACCAATGAGCCTAATCTTGGGGATGCCCTGGAAAGGCATCCCCTCTTTCGTCTTCAATCCATCGGTAACTTTACTTGGGGCTATATTTTTATTCACCACATGATATGTGTTTTGCTTGGACCGTCGTGTATTATAGGAGTCTTTGCTTTTTGTTTTGTCTCAGTCATCCTTGCTGCACACCTTTTTGAGAGGGACATGCACTCATCTTGAATTTGCTAGAATACTCAACGAGCTTCACTTATATCTTTTGAGTTAGGCAATTTAGCTCGCATGTGTTTCACTTATATCTTTTGAGCTAGATAATTTTGCTCTAGTGCTTCACTTAGATCTCTTTAGAGCATGGAGGTGTCAAATTTTGTAGAAATAAAAACTCTCAATCTTCACTTATATATTTTTGAGAGTGCTCTCTCTAAGTAACTTGGTAATTGGTGTGTGCCTATGAAAGTAGTCCTGAAGATGATAGACATCCAAAGAGGATAAAATAAAAACTTCCATATTCAAATGCATTGATTAGTAAGAGAAGTTTGATTCCTCACAATTAGTTTTGATATATGGATATGGTAATATTAGAGTCACGTTAGTAGGGTGTTGTGAATCTAGAAATACTTGTGTTGAGGTTAGTTATTCTCGTAGCATGCACGGATGGTGAACCGCTATGTTAGGAAGTCGGAGCATAATTGATTTATTGATTGTCATCCTTTGTGGGGCGGTCGGGATCGTGTGATGCTTAACACCGACCAACCCTTCCCCTAGGAGTATGCGTTTAGCACTTTGTTTCGATTACTAATAAAAACTTTCACAATAAGTATATGAGTTCTTCATGACTAATGTGAGTCCATGGTATAGATGCACTTTCACCTTCCACCATTGCTAGCCTCTATAGTACCGCGCAACTTTCGCGGGTGCACAAACCCACCATATACCTTCCTCAAAACAGCCACCATACCTACCTATTATCGCATTTTCATAGCCATTCCGAGATATATTGCCATGCAACTCCCACCGTTCCGTCTCATGACATGTGCCGTCACTTTCATATTGCCATTGCATGATCGTAAGATAGCTAGCAAGATGTTTCAATGTCATTCGCTAAGCTAGATCGTTGCACATCCCGGTACACTGCCGGAGGCATTTCATATAGAGTCATCATTGTTCTAAGTATTGAGTTGGAAGTAAATAAAAGTGTGATGATCATCATTATTAGAGCATTGTTCCATGTGAGGAAATAAAAAAAGAGGCCAAATATGCCCACCAAAAAAATGAAAAGAGGCCAAAGAGCCCAAACAAAAAAAAAGAGATAAAAAGAGAGAAGGGACAATGCTACTATCTTTTTCCACAGTTGTGCTTCAAAAAGCACCATGTTCTTCATGATTGAGAGTCTCTTGTTTTGACACTTCCATATACTAGTGGGAATTTTCGTTATATAACTTGGCTTGTATATTCCAATGATGGGCTTCCTCAAAATTGCCCTAGGTCTTCGTGAGCAAGCAAGTTGGGTGCACACCCACTAGTTCTCCTTTTGAGCTTTCACACACTTATAGCTCTCGTACATCCATTGCATGGTAATCCCTACTCATTCACATTGATATCTATTGATGGGCATCTCCATAGCCCGTTGATACGCCGAGTCGATGTGACCATCTCCTCCTTTTTGCCTCACAACATCCACTACACTCTATTCCACCTATAGTGTTATATCCATGGCTCACGCTCATGTATTGCGTGAGAGTTGAAAAAGTTTGAGAAAGTAAGAGTGCGAAAAACATTACTTGGCCAATACCGGGGTTTTGCATGATCTAAATTCGTTGTGTGGGGATGATGGAGCATAGCTAGACGATATGATTTTGTATGGATAACTTTCTTTGGCCTTGTTATTTCAAAAGTTCATGATCACTTTGCTAGTATGCTTGAAGTATTATTGTTTTCATGTCAATAACAAACTATTGTTTTGAATCTTACGGATATGAACATTCATGCCAGAAGAAAGAAGTTACAATGGACAAATATGTTAGGTAGCATTCCACATCAAAATTTGGTCTTTATCACTTCCCTACTCGAGGACGAGAGGAGTTAAGCTTGGGGATGCTTGATACGTCTCCAACGTATCTATAATTTTTTATGGTTCCATGCTATTATCTTGTCAACTTTGGATGTTTTATATGCATGAATATGCTATTTTATATCTTTTTTGGGACTAACCTATTAACTCAGTGCCAAGTGCCAGTTTATGTTTTTTCCGTGTTTTGACCCCTTTTCAGACGGAGTCCGAATGGAATAAAACTTTCGCTATGATTTCTTGGACCAAAAGAGACCCCCGAAGCTTTGGAAGAAGGCCAGAAGAGCCACGAGGGAGTCACAAGCCAAGCAGGCGGCCCCACCCCCGTAGGCCGCACCAACCAGGCTTGTGACCTCCTCGTGGGCACAACCGACGTAATTCCACCGCCATAAATTCCTATAAATACAGAAACCCCCCAAAAGAGACCTAGATCGGGAGTTCCGCCGCCGCAAGAATCTGTAGCCACCAAAACCAATCGGGAGCCCGTTCCGGCACCCTGCCGGAGGGGGAACCCATCTCCGGTGGCCATCTTCATCATCCCGGCGATCTCCATGACGAGGAGAGAGAAGTCCACCCTCGGGGCTGAGGGTATGTACTAGTAGCTATGTGTTTGATCTGTCTCTCTCGTGTTCTTGAGATGTCTTGATCTCGATGTTGTTGGGGCATAGTTTATGCCTAAGTAATTTTGGTGATTGATGACAGTACCGTAAAGGACTAACCGTGTGTGTTAAGGTTTCAGATAACACACGTCAACGGCACAAGACGACTCGCCTCCTCATTCGTGGAACGTAAGCACGGCGCTCTCTACGATTCTCTTTATTTGAGTCATAGGAAAGCCGTACTATTAAGAGGGGATCCGTAGTGGAAAGCTTTGGGTGGAATCTATCTTTGCACGCGCACACTTCACATATTCTCGCTTACCTTCATTTTTGGAGCGGCACCCGCCACTGTGTTTCTTTCCTCCTTGCAAATTGGTCCCCAGCGGTAGTACCGCTGGCCCTAGTGGTAGTACCACTGGAAGGCTAGCGGTAGTACCGCTGCAGCCAGCGGTAGTACCGCTGGCTGGCGGTAGTATCGCCCCTGGTCAGCGGTAGTACCGCTCCAGGAGCTCAGTACCGCCTGCCTAGCGGTAGTTCGTGGACGGACCTTTTTGCGAAGACTTTCTTGGCCGTGGTAGTGCTTTTGCACTACCAGGGACCCAGCGGTAGTACCGCTGGGGCCAGCGGTAGTACCGCTGCATCCAGCGGTAGTACCACTAGGCGGCGGTAGTACCGCCCCTGGTCAGCGGTAGTACCGCTGGAGTGCCAGCGGTAGTACCGCTGCAGACAGCGGTAGTACCGCTGGAGCTCGGGCAGAGAGTGGGAAAACGGTCTGATTTCCCCCCCCCACTATATAAAGGGTTCTTCTAGCTGTGGAACCTTATCTCTTACCCTCTCAAGCTCCATTGTTGCTCCCTAAGCTCGAAAGTGCCCTATCTCTCTCCCTAGCCAATCAAACTTGTTGATTCTTTAGGGATTGGTTGAGAAGGCCTAGATCCACACTTCCACCAAGAGAAAAGTTGATTCCCCCACCAATCCCTTGCGGATCTTGTTACTCTTGGGTGTTTGAGCATCTTAGACGGTTGAGGTCACCTCGAAGCCATATTCCATTGTGGTGAAGCTTCGTGGTCTAGTTGGGAGCCTCCAAGTTTTGTGTGGAGTTGCCCCAACCTTGTTTGTAAAGGTTCGGTTGCCGCCATCAAGGGCACCTATAGTGGAATCACGGTACCTTGCATCGTGCGAGGGCGTGAGGAGAATACGGTGGCCTTAGTGCCTTTTTGGGGAGCATTGTGCCTCCACACCGCTCCAACGGAGACGTACTTCCTGTCAAAGGGAAGGAACTTCGGTAACACATCCTCGTCTCCATCGGTTCCACTTGTGGTTATCTCTATCCTTTACTTTGTATTTGCTTATGCTTGTGACTATATCTTACCTCTCTTAATAGCTCTCGTTGTTAGCTTCTTTAGGGTTCACCTCATTGTCGTATTATTTGTGAACCCGTATGTTGTTTACCTTAACTTGCTAAGATTAAATAAAAAGTGGTCGTTGTCTATTCACCCCCCCTCTAGCCAACCATATCGATCCTTTCAATTGGTATCAGAGCCACGTCTCTTTATTAAGGGTTTAACCACCCGAAGAGTATGGAAGGCTAAGAGGGAATTAACCATGGGCAACCCGAGGCCATGGACTTGACTTCAGTCACAAGGGACGACTTGAATACGGCTATGGCCGCTCTCAAGACGTCCTTGACGAACGAGGTCAAGACCATGCTTAAAGAGTTAATTGAGGGATTTAAAAGTTCACCCGAACCGGCTATAGTGGTTAAACCCACCGTTTCCGATTCGGAGGCCAACTCCTCTAAGGAAGCGGCTAAAGGTATGCAACCTCCCTCATCTCACGAAAAGGATGGGACTGGAACATATGCCTCAGTTCCACCCCCCATGGTCTATGGAGGATTCGTTCCCGCACCACGTCTTAATCCTGTTGGTCCTCCTCCTAAGCTTGTGAAAGGTGACTTTGCTAACTGTGTATTTTCTATTAAGTCTCATTTGAATCACAGCTCAACAAATTTGTGGAGAATCATTGAGCAAGGATATTATCCCCATGATCCAAGCAACCTCACTCCGAGAGACGATGCAGACAATCAATACAATCACTCTGCTTTGTTTATTCTCCAGTCTGCAGTGCCACCTGAAGATCTTCCTCACTTGCGTCCCTTCACTTTGGCCAAGGATTGTTGGGAGCATATTATGGTGTTGTACAAGGGAAGCTCAAGCATTCAACGATCCAACTATGAACTGATACTTGATAAGGCCGATGAGTTTGTGATGAAGGACGACGAGGACCCTCGTGATCTCTATCGGAGGGTGACTGCTATTGCTGTGGCACTCAAGGATCATGGGAGCAAGGATGTGGATGACACATGGGTCAAACGCAAGTTCCTTAAAGCCATCATGCCTTTCAACAAATCCATGTCACCAGTCATTCGTCAGCGGCCAGACTTTCACTCCTTGTCTTCCAGTGAGGTGTTGGATGAATTCATTGCAATGTCAATCATGAACGAAACAGCCGACAATGCACTTGCTCGTGTTCGATCAAAGACAACTTCACCCAACCTTGCGTTGAAAGCAAAAGCAATGCTTGAAGAAGAAGAAGAAGATGAGGAAGAGGAGGGCTGCCTTGAGGACACAAAGTATGCCTATCATGAGCACATGGCTCTTGCATCAAGGCAATTCTGGGGCAACAAGAGGAACTCAAGACCCACCTTCACCAAGAACAACTCAAGTGGATTCAAACCCAAACAACGAGTAAGTACATGCTATAACTGTGGTAACGTGAGTCACTTCATGGCCGAATGTCCCTATGAGAAAAGGGAAGACAACGGAGGCAAGCTCATTCACAAAGACAAAACCAAATCATTTCCAATCAAGAACAACTTTGTGAAGAAACCTCACCCAAAAGGGATGGTGGCCCTTGAAGAGTATCCTTTAGATGATGATGATGATGATGATGATACAGTGGCAACGACAACTGTTGCTATTGCCACTACCTCTCCCCAGAAGGTGTCTCTCTTCAACGCCCCCAACGAGAACCACATCACCAAGTGCCTCATGGCAAAAGGTATCAATCAGGTAAGTCCCATCATTAAGACCAACATTGCTTCTGCTCCTTCATTGTTAAATTGTGTTGAAGATAGTGATGTTGGGGAACTTAATGAGCATGATCTTGACAAGTTTCTGTGCACTATTAAGGGAGAATACAAGAAGCACTTTGTTGCTCTCTTGGAACAACTGGGTGAGGCCACTGACCTCATTGAGTCTCATGAGGAGACCATCTCCGAGCTTCAGGGACACAGTCGTGACTATGCCGATGAAATTGCCGAATTATCTAATGCTCTAGAAGAGGAGCGCACTCTTCGTTTGGCTCTTGAGGAGTCATATAATGATGAATGCGCTAAAATGCAAAAGAAACTAGATCATGATGTTGTTCTTATTCGCATGCTTAAGTCTGAAGAGTATGCTCTTGGGGTTGGCCATGACAGACTCAAAGAGGAGTTTGACACACTTGACAAGGCCCACAAGGCCTTGAAAGGTGCTCATTTCTCTCTGAAAGAGTCTCATGATCAACTCCAAGCAAAACTTACCAAGGAGATCTCTACTTGCCCTCCCTTTGTGTTAATTGATAATGCTTGTGCAACTAACCCCTGTTGTGAGCATGTACATCTTGTGGAGGAAAATGCCAAGTTAAAGGAGAAACTTGAGAAGGGCCTTGTGGCATGCATACAAGGTGAGAAGAGTCTGAACGACCTCTTGAGCACTCAAAAGGGTGTTGTAGGAAAGGAGGGACTTGGACTTACCTCCAAGTCAAAAGGTAAACGAAGGAACAGGAACAAACGATCTCCCACCATCATGGACATCTTTGTCAAAGAGGGTGAGGGGACTCAGAAGGTGAACAGGAACAAGGTGGACTATGGAAACCTCAAGAAGGGCAAAACCATTCCTACTAACAAAGCCGGCAAATTCAATTCTTCTTATGACTTATGTTGTGCTAGTGATGGGCATGTTTATGCCAGATTTGTTGGTTCCTACGATGAGGATATTGAATGGGCTATCTGGGTTGCTAAGACCCTTGTCTCTAACATGAAAGGACCCATTAAAAAATGGGTACCTAAAACCAAGCCTTGATCTATTGTAGGAGTTTGCTTCCGGTGGGGTGTCATGGTTGCTCGATAGTGGAGCAACAAATCATATGACCGGAAGCAAGGACTTAGTGGTGGATGTGCATCCTTCTCCATCTATGCCCACCCATGTCCAATTCGCCGATGCATCCTCTTCAAAGGTATTGGGATTTGGTAAGGTGGTCGTCTCTCAAGATTTATCTATTGAGAAGGTCATGCTTGTTGAGTCACTTGCCTACAATTTATTTTCGGTTCGTCAACTCGCAATTATGGGTTTTTCCACATTCTTTAATATTGACACTGTGGTCCTCCTGAGAAGCAAGACTCTTAAAGTAGCCTATGTTGGACATGTCGAAAATGGTCTTTACGTGGTGAACTTCTCAAAGCGACCCACTAAGAATGCGACATGTTTAATGGCTAAAGTTGACGTGGGCTGGCTTTGGCATCGCCGTTTAGCTCATGTCAATATGAGATCTTTGCAAAGCCTTCTCACAGGGGACCATGTTCGTGGACTAACAAATGTGAGCTTTGCTAAAGATCGTGTTTGCAGTGCCTGCATTGAAGGAAAGATTCATGAAACTGCTCATCGTCCAACGACTATTATCTACACTAAGAGGCCATTGGAACTTCTCCATATGGATCTGTTTGGTCCTCCATCATTTGATAGTCTTGGAGGCAGAAAGTATTGCTTAGTGATTGTTGACGACTACTCAAGATATACCTGGGTATATTTGTTTAAAAAGAAGAGTGAAACTCAACTAACGGTCATCAACTTTGCTAATGAAGCGCAACGTCAACATGAAGCAAAGATCTTGACGATTAGGAGTGACAACGGCACCGAGTTCAAGAACTACACCAATATTCTGCACCATATACCCCTCAGCAAAACGGTGTGGCAGAAAGGAAGAACCGGACCTTGATAGACGTTGCAAGGACAATGATGGCAGAATTCAAATCTCCATATAACTTCTGGGCAGAGGCCATCAACACAGCATGTCATGCATCCAATCGGCTCTACATCCGCAAAGGCTTGAACAAGATGCTGTATGAGATTCTAACTGGAAACAAACCCAATCTCAAGTACTTCCGGGTATTCGGTTGTAAGTGTTTCATTCTCAAGAAAGGAGGACGGTTAGCTAAATTTGATTCTAGAGCACATGAGGGTATCTTTGTTGGTTATGCTACAAACTCTCATGCTTACCGTGTCCTCAACAAGTCCACCGGACTAATTGACGAGACGTGTAACATAGAGTTTGATGAAAATAATGGCTCCCAAGTGGAGCAAAGTGGTCTTTGTGATGTAGGTGATGAAATTCCTCCCCAAGCCATAAGAAGAATGGGGATTGGTCAAATACTCCCCATTGAGGAACTCCTTGTGGCCGAAGGAGAAGGACAATGCTCTACTCAAGTGGAGCCATCACCTTCACAAGCCCCACATGCTTCCGATGAACAAAGAGAAGACTCTCAACAAAATAAACAAGCTCAAGGTCAAGATAAATTGCCCAACAATGATGATGTGTCTCAGGATATTCAAGCACTACCCCAAGACACCGAACCGGCTCATGATCAAGATCAAGTGCAACCCCGAGATCCAGACCAAGAAGAAGCACAAGATCAAGATCAAGAGCAACCACAAATACAAGAACAAACTAGTGAACCTGCTCAAGTCGAAGGACAAGATGATCAGGAGACTGTCTCACAATTCCCTTCTGGAGCACCAACAGCCGGCTCAAGACGCAAGGGCAAGCAAAGGAAACAAGTTGATGCTCCCCCGTTTTCTAATGAAGAACTCTTGGACCGTCGAGTAGCCAAGATTGCGAACAAGCTGAGAGTCAAGTCACATCTTATGAAGGATGTACTTGGCAGTATAAAAAGGGGAGTATCCACCCGACAACAGATTTGGAATTATTGTGAGCATCACGCGTTTGTTTCGTATTGTGAACCTCAACAGGTACAGGAAGCGCTCGATGATGAGGATTGGCTTATGGCCATGCACGAAGAACTTAACAACTTCGAGCGCAACCAAGTCTGGGATTTAGTGCCTAGGCCAACGGAGGAACATAATGTCATCGGGACCAAATGGATATTCAAGAACAAGCAAGATGCCAATGGAATTGTGATTCGAAACAAGGCAAGATTGGTGGCTCAAGGCTACTCCCAAGTCGAGGGTATCGACTACGGTGAAACCTTTGCCCCTGTTGCTCGTCTAGAATCTATTCGCATGTTGCTTGCATTTGCTTCTCATCATAACTTCAAGTTACAACAAATGGATGTGAAAAGTGCCTTTCTTAATGGTCCTTTGAATGAGTTGGTCTATGTCAAACAACCCCCGGGATTCGAACATCCCAAGCTCCCCAATCATGTGTACAAACTCAATAAGGCACTCTATGGCCTTAAACAAGCCCCACGCGCGTGGTATGAGTATCTTACTGAGTTGTTACAAGATCGTGGGTTTGAAATTGGGAAGATAGATCCCACTCTTTTTACTAAGAGGGTTAAAGGGGATTTGTTCATATGCCAACTATATGTTGATGATATTATCTTTGGCTCTCCTAACATTTCCTTCAATGAAGAATTTGCTGCACTAATGACTGAGAAGTTTGAGATGTCCATGATGGGAGAGTTGAAGTTCTTCCTCGGGTTCGAGATTGCACAAGGTCTAGAAGGGACATTCATCAAACAAGCCAAGTACACTCAAGACATGCTCAAACGGTTCGAGCTCGAAGATGTCAAACCGGTCAAGTTCCCCATGCCAACAAGATGCAAGCTTGACAGTGATCCCAATGGTAAAGCAGTGGATCAAAAGGTATATCGCTCCATGATTGGATCCCCCCTTTACCTTTGTGCATCTAGACCGGATATTATGTTGAGTGTAGGGATATGTGCACGGTTTCAATCCGCACCAAAAGAAAGCCATTACATGGCCGTTAAGCGAATCTTTCGATATTTGGCTCATATCCCAAACTTTGGCCTCTGGTATCCCAAAGGAGCAAACTTCAATCTAGTTGGCTATTCTGACTCAGATTGGGCAGGAGATTGTGTGGAGAGGAAGTCAACGTCTGGAGGATGCCAATTCCTTGGTTGCTCATTGGTAAGTTGGTCGTCTAAGAAGCAGAATTGCATCTCCTTACCATCCACCGAAGCTGAGTATGTGGCAGCTGCAAGTTGTTGTGCACAATTGCTATGGATGAGGCAAACTTTAAAGGATTACGGTGTCACTTGTCACAAAGTGCCTCTTCTATGTGACAATCAAAGCGCTCTCAAGATTTCCCTCAACCCAGTGCAACATAGCAAAACCAAACATATTGATATTCATCATCACTTCATTCGTGAACATATCAAGCTAGGTGATATTGAGGTTCACTTGATCCACACTGAAGAGCAACTTGCAGATATTTTCACTAAGCCTCTAGATGAAGCAAGGTTCTGGGAGTTAGGGCATAAGCTAAATATCATTGATTCAAGTAATGTGGATTGAAACTAGGCATGTTGCACCTCACTTCGCATTCCATTTTGGTCTAGATGTAGGCATGGACATAGGGGGAGTGTTGTTCTCTCAATGAACTGTCCCTCCCCCCATTATGCATAAATCAATCTAGTCTTTCACTTTAGCCATTGTCAAATGGCACTTGTGCTTCAAAGACGAGCATTGGTCATGAACCCAAGGATAATTCTTCGCGGTGTCATACCATTATCTCAAACATAGGTGGCCTCGGCCACCGCCCCTCCCACCTTTCTTTTGTATAGAAGAAAGGATATACAATGACAAGTCAGTACATTTTTCTAGGTGTTATCTCGTTTTTACTTACTTGTCATTTGCCCAAGTTCTTCTCTTATCCTAGGCCGCATTGTGACATTTGCAGCGGTACTACCGCCAGGGGTAGCGGTACTACCGCCAGGACCTCAGCGGTACTACCGCCAGGGGTAGCGGTACTACCGCCAGGACCCCAGCGGTACTACCGCTAGGGATAGCGGTACTACCGCCAGAATTCCCATCTAACACGACCGGCTAGGAAATTTTTAGGGTTGTCTCAAGGGGGAGCGGTACTACCGCCAGGGGGAGCGGTACTACCGCCAGGACCCCAGCGGTACTACCGCTGCATCCAGCAGTACTACCGCCAGTCAGCGGTACTACCGCTAGGTCCTCAGCGGTACTACCGCTGGCCCGTACCTCTTGGGCTATATAAAGGAGGGGGAGCCCGTTTTTGTCGGGCTCTTTCTTCTTTCTCGCGGCTCCTCCCTCCCCTAGCCAGAAATCCCCCTGTTTTCATCTCGTTTCGTGGAGCTCCTTCTCTCAGTTGGATTGGAAGGGTTGCTCCACCTCTCCTTCCTCCTCCAAGGGCCATGAATCCCGGTAAAGCTCCTCCCCTTCTTCTATTTGGTTGATGTTCTTGTTCTAGGGTTAGGAGCATTTGGGGATTGGATCCATGTCTTTGATCTTGTGCCTTGTTCTTGGATGGCATGAAGGAGATATTTGAGGGGAGTGTAGGTCATATGAATCATTGTTGATTATTTTGCCATGCCCTAGGATTTACTTGTTTTAGATCTAGCACTTGAACTATGTTTGGATTAGATCTAAAACTTGCTCTCTCTTGCCTAGGCATGTAGTTATTTCGGTGATTCCTGTGATCCTCATGTGAGTAGGGTTGGGGTGGAGTTCTTAGTGTTCATATACAGCCCATGCCCCTCGTAAAAATCGTGTAGCCCTATGCATGAGGTCTATTTTTATCTGTCAGATCTGAAAGTCAAACCCCAGCGGTACTATCGCCAGGGGTAGCGGTACTACCGCGAGGTCCCAGCGGTACTACCGCTAGGGGTAGCGGTACTACCGCCAGGACCCCCAGCGGTAGTACCGCTAGTACTACCGCCAGGGGTAGCGGTACTACGGCCAGGAGGATTCATTGTGCATTCTTTTCATGTGCTTGGCAATGAGTGTTTATTTTTTTCTGCTTTTTCTAAGTTCATTGCCTTGACCCTTTTTGTCGCTTCTTTTCGCTGTGTGTTTTGTGTCACAGGTAGTTCTCGACGTTCGAACCCCCCACGGGAGACGCAGTCAAAGCAGTTTCGCAACCAAGAAGCTCCCGAGGGGTCTGCCACCTCAGGTCTGCAACCCAAAAAGCAGTCCTTCAAGAAGACCGCACACAAGGATAAGGGGATCAATGTACGAACAATGCCCCCCAAGGACTTTCTGCAGTTTCGCACTCAGAACCATTATCTCAAAGAGAAGGCTGTGATCAAGAATGTTGACCATGTATGGGCAAAGGATCAGTGCAGGATCTACCGTGGTATTGTCGCGTAGTTCAAGAAGAACTATGTCCCCGTTCAGTGGATTGACCTAGCTCATCTTCAGCGGAACCTGGACTATTTTTGTGATGCCCTCTCTCTGATTGAAAAACTAGGCATCAAGGACATCATCACTTTCAAGAGAAATTTTGACCCCACTGCTGTTGCTCAGTTCTATGTCACGGTCCACTTCTCTCCTGATGAAGAGCGCTCTATGGTGTGGATGACAGGGTCTCAGAAGATGACCGGTTCCTGGCATGAATTCATGCAACTCCTCACGGTTGACTGCCAAGGAGCTGACACTCCACTTGGGTTGCGTCCTCATGCTGCCGCCCCCACCGATAGGCCCCCCGCAAAGGACAGATTGTAGAAACTCTATGTGAGGAAGGGTGTGCTCCCCAAACATCTGGACATCATGCATCGGATCCTTCGCAACACCCTCTTCCCTCGCATTGGTAACTTTGACGAGGTTCATGGATCTTTGGTTGAGATGCTGCTGCTTTGTGAGGAGGCTATGACTAAGGAGTCTGCCCCTCTTGATATTTCTGATGTGATGTTCACGGAACTCTGGAACTGCATCATCATGCGTAAGGTTCCCATCTACGGGCCCTATCTGTTCGCTTATATTTGTGAGAAGTGGCAAGAAACTTTTCCAGAGGAGGTGCTCTACGCTCAGTCTGACTACATTGTGCACGACCCAATCAAGCTTCGCATCAAGGAGAAATGGGCCAACCCATCAACTTCCTCTCAGCACATGGATACTGACACAGAGACTGCTGCTGACAGAGGAACCGCCTCTTAGTCCCGCCCTTCTGCCATGCCATCTTGGGCCATCAAACTGCAGGATAAGATGAAGACTCTATTCTGTATGCAGGCTAAGGGTCAATACCAGACACATGTGGCTCAGAAGGAGAGCCGCCAGAGGCACAAGCGCGTTCTCAGGTCTCTTGATGTGGACATCTCCAGCGGATCAGAGGACGATATCACTCCAGAGGCTACTTGGATGCAGGCTCAAGGTTACTAGTGGTCTGGCGATGAGGAAGAAGAGGAGGAGCAGGATGATCAGGAGGGTACCGACGAGTCTGGCGATGCTGAGGATGAGGAGTAACTACCTGTGGCGTTAGGTGTGCCCCTTTTTGGTGTCTTATGCCAAAGGGGGAGAGAGTCTAGGAGCTGGATTTGCTTTCATAGTCGAACTTTGTTTTGCTTTCCTTTCTTTCGTGGTTTGCTTCGAACTTGGTTTGCTTCTAGTTTGCTATCGTTTGTGAGACATGAACTTATGTGA
Source organism: Hordeum vulgare subsp. vulgare (assembly GCF_904849725.1). NCBI lineage: Eukaryota > Viridiplantae > Streptophyta > Magnoliopsida > Poales > Poaceae > Hordeum > Hordeum vulgare. Next base: position 343,120,889 of record NC_058524.1, on the reverse strand, counting down.
GATTTATTTCCATCATATGCTGTGAGTCATATGCCCCGTATTGTCATATCTCTATCTTTTTGTTCTCATATTATTCTCTATGCAAATCCGGTATTGTCATCAATCCACCAAAAAGGGGGAGATTGTTGGGGCATAGTTTATGCCTAAGTAATTTTGGTGATTGATGACAGTACCGTAAAGGACTAACCGTGTGTGTTAAGGTTTCAGATAACACACGTCAACGGCACAAGACGACTCGTCTCCTCATTCATGGAATGGAAGCACGACGCTCTCTACGATTCTCTTTATTTGAGTCATAGGAAAGCCGTACTATTAAGAGGGGATCCGTAGTGGAAAGGCTTGGGTGGAATCTATCTTTGCACGCGCACACTTCACATATTCTCCCTTACCTTCATTTTTGGAGCGGCCCCCGCCACTGTGTTTCTTTCCTCCTTGCAAATTGGTCCCCAGTGGTAGTACCGCTGGCTGGCGGTAGTACCGCCCCTGGTCAGCGGTAGTACCGCTCCAGGAGCTCAGTACCGCCTGGCTAGCGGTAGTTCATGGACGGACCTTTTTGCGAAGACTTTCTTGGCGGTGGTAGTGCTTTTGCACTACCAGGGGCCCAGCGGTAGTACCGCTGGGGCCAGCGGTAGTACCGCTGCATCCAGCGGTAGTACCGCTAGGCGGCGGTAGTACTGCCCTCGTCAGCGGTAGTACCGCTGGAGTGCCAGCGGTAGTACCGCTGGAGCTCGGGCAGAGAGTGGGAAAACGGTCTGATTTCCCCCCCCCCACTATATAAAGGGTTCTTCTAGCTGTGGAACCTTATCTCTTACCCTCTCAAGCTCCATTGTTGCTCCCTAAGCTCAAAAGTGCCCGATCTCTCTCCCTAGCCAATCAAACTTGTTGATTCTTTAGGGATTGGTTGAGAAGGCCTAGATCCACACTTCCACCAAGAGAAAAGTTGATTCCCCCACCAATCCCTTGAGGATCTTGTTACTCTTGGGTGTTTGAGCATCCTAGACGGTTGAGGTCACCTCGAAGCCATATTCCATTGTGGTGAAGCTTCGTGGTCTAGTTGGGAGCCTCCAAGCTTTGTGTGGAGTTGCCCCAACCTTGTTTGTAAAGGTTCGGTCGCCGCCTTCAAGGGCACCTATAGTGGAATCACGGTACCTTGCATCGTGCGAGGGCGTGAGGAGAATACGGTGGCCTTAGTGGCTTTTTGGGGAGCATTGTGCCTCCACACCGCTCCAACGGAGACGTACTTCCTGTCAAAGGGAATGAACTTCGGTAACACATCCTCGTCTCCATCGGTTCCACTTGTGGTTATCTCTATCCTTTACTTTGTATTTGCTTATGCTTGTGACTATATCTTACGTGTCTTAATAGCTCTCGTTGTTACCTTCTTTAGGGTTCACCTCATTGTCGTATTATTTGTGAACCCGTATTTTGTTTACCTTAACTTGCTAAGATTAATTAAAAAGTGGTCGTTGTCTATTCACCCCCCCTCTAGCCAACCATATCGATCCTTTCAGATGTACCATGGGCTTTGCTACTATAGTTGTATCTTATGATGTTCTTCCCCCTCTCCCTTCTTGTAATGAATTGAGTTTTCCCTTTCGAGTTATCTTATCGGATTGAGTCTCTAAGAACACTTGATGTATGTCTTGCATGTGTCTATCTGTGGTGACAATGGGATATTCATGTGAGTACTTGATGTATGTTTTCTTGATCAACTTGAGGGTTTCGTGACATCGGGAACCTATGCATATGGGTTGGCACACGTTTTGACTCTCCGGTAGAAACTTTGGGGCACTCTTTGAAGTTCTATGTGTTGCTTGAATAGATGATTCTGAGATTGTGTGATACATATCGTATAATCATCCCCACGGATACTTGAGGTGACAATGGAGTATCTAGGTGACATTAGGATCTTGGGTGATATGTGTCTTAAGGAGTTATTCTAGTACAAACTCTATGATGGATCGAACGGAAAGAATAGCTTCATGTTATTTTACTACGGACTCTTGAATAGATCGATCATAAAGAATAACTTTTTGGTGGTTTCGTACCCGACAATAATCTCTTCGTTTGTTCTCCGCTATTAGTGACTTTGGAGTGACTCTTTGTTTCACGTTGAGGGCTAGTTATATGATCCAATTATGTTATCATTGTTGAGAGAACTTCACTAGTGAAAGTATGAACCCTAGGCCTTGTTTCCACGCATTGCAATACCGTTCGTGCTCACTTTTACTATTAGTTACCTTGCTGTTTTTGCAATTTCAGATTACAAAAACCTATATCTACCATCCATATTGCACTTGTATCACCATATCTTCGCCGAACTAGTGCAGCTATACAATTTACCATTGTATTGGGTGTGTTGGGGACACAAGAGACTCTTTGTTATTTGGTTGCAGGGTTGCTTGAGAGAGACCATCTTCATCCTACGCCTCCCACGGATTGATAAACCTTAGTTCACCCACTTGAGGGAAAATTGCTACTGTCCTACAAACCTCTGCACTTGGAGGCCCAACAACGTCTACAAGGAGAAGGTTGCGTAGTAGACATCAAGGACCAAGCTAAGGGTGGTAATGCCATGAAGGGCAATACCCCTCTTCCCAACACAGGCGACGACTTTAACCCCTGTTATGTTTTGTGTCGTTCCAGTGATGGGAATGTTTTTTGCTGAGTTTATTGGTTCTTATGATGAGTACATTGAATGGTCTATTTAGGTTCCTAAGACCCTTGTTACTAACCTGAGAGGAATGATTAAAGAATGGTACCTAAATCCAAGAATTGATCTTATGCAGGAGTTTGCTTCCGGTGGGTTGTCTTGGTTGCTTGACAGTAGAGCAACAAATCATAAGACCGGAAGCAAGGACATCGTGGTGGATGTTCGTCCTGACCCATCCATTGCCACCTCAGTTTCCTTTGGTGATGATGCGATTTCAAAGGTATTGGGTCTCGACGAGGTGGTAATTTATCTGGAACTTACCATGGAAAAGGTTATACTTGTTCAGACCCTCGCATACAATTTACTTTCTGTTCATCAACTTGCACGTATGAGATTAAGTACCTTCTTTGGCATTGACTGTGTGGCCCTTTTGTGGAGCAAGATTCTTAAAGTAGCCTTTGTTTGGCATGTCGAGAACGGTCTCTATGTGGTTAACTTTTTGAAGCGACCCACTTAGATCGCGACTTGCCTAATGGCTAAAGTTTATGTGGGATGGCTTTGGCATCGTCGGTTAGTGTAATGCCCCAAGTGTAACATTGCCATATTTGGAACCTTGCCATGTGTGGGTCCATGATGTCATTCTACGGAGTTATCATTTCATGTGTTATTTCATGTGCTCATGCTTTGTATTCCCCTTTGCATTCATGCATCCATAGCATACATACCATTTTTGTTGTTGTGGTGTTGACCTTCATGTGTGTTTGTGATGAATGTGTGGTGTGTGAAGTGATGAGGTAAGAGTGGCTTCCAACTTTGCCTATTATACAAAAGCTAGGTTTCAACTATACCTCTCCCTCTTATTTTTTTTCTTAAGTTCAAGTTTTACTTGCTCTACCCCTGTTTGAAAAATGTAGATCATTTAGAGTGTTTTCTGGTGCATGTGGTGCTATGTCTAGGGATTTTAAAAGCTATGCTTAAGAGGGGTATTTATTCACAAAACAGATTACTTAATTCTGTTTTGTAAATATTTCTTTGCTCCAAAAATCCTTTTTTCATTTTATTTAAATAGGTCATAATTCCCTTATGACCAGGGTCATTTTTTTGGAGCCATAGAATTACCTAGGGGTTTATTGGTTGCTGGCTTTTGTTTTTAAATGGCAAACCCAGTGGGTTTTCTTTCTGTTGCTTGGCGCCACCCGAGTGGGCTTACTCCCCTCGCTCGCCCAGCTGCTTTCCTCGCGCGTAGCCCAGTCCTCGTTCCTCTCATGTGACGCTGTTGTCTTCTCCCTCCGCTTTCCGTCGGGGTTTCAGAGAGAGAGTGAGAGAGAGGCTCGACGCCGTGGCTTCACGGACGTCGAGGCGGCCCCCTCGACCCCTATATATTTCCTCGACGTCTGGGCCGCTAGGTTTCCTCCTAGCCGCCGCTACCTCATTTCCATCTTCCTCCTCCCTCTCCCTGGTGTCGATAGAGGCGGCCCGAGCTCCTCCTCCGCCATGGCCGACCCCTGTTGAGGTCGCCGCCGTCGATGTCGTCCCTCTTCTTCCTCTCCGAGCAATCCAAGAGCACACGGAGTACCAGGGGAGTCCGTTCCCGCAGCTAGGAGACGCCGATCGCCTCTACTTCCACGACGTCGACGACGCCCCCCTTCTGCTCCGACGACTTCTTCCGCAGTGGTTGCTTCCTCGTCGACCCCTTGTTCCTCTTCGTCAAGCGCGTCCTCCTCGACCAGTGGGTGAGCAGCCGGTCTCCTTCCTGTTCCCTTGTCAGTAGATCTCGCATAGGGCCGTAGTTGCGCGTCGTAATCCCTCTGTGTCGCCGGCGCCGCCGTGCTCGTGGATCCGTAGCTGGAGAGCGCCTCTCGTCGTGTTTAGCGGTGAAATGGATCCGCCGCGAGTGCCCGTAGCCCAATTCGTAGCGTAGCACCGGCGGTGACCCTCCCCTGTTCCGGTCGCCGTCGCGTGGTAGGAGAAGCAGGGGGTATTCCTAAGAGAGTTACCTCCCCTGTGTAGTAACAACCGTTCGAGCAGCACAGTGGCAATAGGGTGATTTTGTTTCGCGTAGGTCGTGGTTTCGAGCCCCCGCAAGCGCACCCCTTTTTGTTGGATTTTCTGGTACAGTAGCGAACAGGAAGCTTACCCTGGTTGCTCCCTCTGTTCTGTCGAGCCCAGGGGCAGTAGTGCTGTGGTAGTATAAGTTTGTTGTGGCTAGCAGGTCTTGGGTTTGATCCAAAGCCCACCCCTTTTATTTTTATTTCCTTTTTGTTGTTGTTTGAAGTGGTGTGTGATGTTGCATTGCTTTGGCAGCAATATATTTGTGCCTAAGATCACAACCAGTAGTTTTCACTTTATTTGTAGCCTTGTGTGCATGTGTAGGAGGGTATGTGTGTGCAAGCATCCATGTGGTTGTGTGTGTGTGTATGTATCCATGTGGGTGCATGTGGGTGAGTGTAGTGAGGTGCATGTGTGTGTATGACACACACATGACCAAGGCATAGGTTGTTGCCTTAGTAACCAGGGGTGCTCTTGTAACCCCTAGGTCTTGTAGTATGTGTAGGTGTTTGAGCAAGCATGTGTGTGTGTAGAGATTTAGTGGTGCATACATGTGTGTGTGTGTCGTGGTGTGCTTATGCACAAGTGCATGAGGGCTACCCCTCATGTTCACCATTCGAGTTGTGAGTGTGAGCATGTGCAAGTTAGGTGATGAAATAGTGACTACCACATGTGATAAGGCACTATTTGAGACTATGTGATTCTAGAGTGTTTTTCATCTTAACTTTGTGCCTAGATGATGCATGCAATTACCCATGTTTTATATATGTTTTTGGGGTAGAATCTTTCCAGGAATCCATTGGTGTAATCAGATTTCACTTTGAGGCACTTTCTGGAAATGTCATTTTTCTGTCTTGATGCTATGTTTAGAGCTTGGTGCCATGTGGTGTGATGTGCCCATGAGGATGACTCCTTGATGTGGCAATAGTGGGTGAACCCCTATACAGCATGGTAATTTTATTTTATGCTTAGGAGTTTGTATGTGCAAGTTGTGCCTTGTCAAAGTTGACATGTGGCTGAAATTGTGAGCTTGGTGAAAATCTGTGATTTTCACTAAGTCTGAGAAAATGTTGTTATTTTCTTCCCTTGTTTATGTGGTTGTCTAGCTCTTTGTTAAATTTCATTCACTTTCAATCCCTGTAGATACCCTTTTGGATGCTTTCAAAATGCTTCAGAGCATAAGCACACCAAGTCCCTGAAATCTGTTGATTTTGTTCAAGTTAGCACCTGTAGATCTTCCTTTGTGTGACTCCTTTGTATTATCTTCTTGCTCAGGCTTGTAGAGCTTTTGAATAGCTTTTGCCACATATCTTGTTTGGCACATTTGGGTGGCTATAGGTACTTTGCATGTTGCTCACAAACTGCTATGATGTTGTTTAGGACAGATTGCATGTTTTAGTTGTTTTGAAGCTTGTGATAGTATTGTTGGTGGTGTGGTGATTTTATTCGCACCACCCCACCTATATGTGTTTGTTTGATCATGTGGCAACCTGGGAATACCAGAAGCGTGTCATTGGAGTGTGTTTGTGGTGGAATTAATCCGTGGGACTCCATATCCTGTTTCGTAGTTTCTGGTTGATTCATAGCTCTGTTCTCAACGTTCTTTATATGTTTTTGCATCGTTTTCTTGTGATGCACCTGTTCATGTCATCTTCATGCATGTCAAGATAGATTAGTGAGAAGTTCTGTCCAAAAGTTTATCTTCTCTTCTCATGCTTATGCAAGTGACTAGAATAGAGATGCATGCTTCATTCTCATCTCATGCATCATGTGTTTGTTGTATCATGTTGTGTTGGTGTTCATTGGATGTTATTTTTATCTTGGGTAGCACCGGGATCACAGAGCGAGTACGTGGATTCTGGGGAGTACGTGCAGGATGAACAAGAGTAATTCCAAGCTGAAGACATCACAGGCAAGATGACCGTGACCTTGGTACCGTATCTAGCTTTGTTATGCTTAGAATCACGTTTCCTTCGATATATGCTCGCTGCCTACCACTTGATATAATTGCCTCCTGATATTGCCATGAAACCCAAACACCTTCCCCTCCTAGCTAATGTTGTTCGGCTAAGTAGGCTTGCTCAGCTTCTAATGATAGCTTTGCTAGTTGCAGGTGCGAGCTGTCTCATGTGATAACATGAGTATTTTGACATCATTATGTTTTAAACTGCTATTTAATTAATTCACCTATATACTTGGTAAATGACGGAAGGCCTAGCCTTTTGACGGGTGATTTGTTCCATTATTGCCGCCTTAGTTTTGGCTATCGGTGTTTGATTCCATAACTGGTCGCTCCTAACACGTTCAGGGTTGTTATGGGGACCCCCTTGATAAATCGTGTAGTGTTAAGACTTGTCCGGCAGGACCCAACATTGCTTTTAATTTGCTAATCAACTAATAATAATTTCCATAGGGAATATGTACCCCGAGGAATTAATCAACAACCCGGGCCGGTGTTCCTCATGAGTGTGTCCAAACTAGAGCACTGTGCGGGGCCAACTCAAGGCAACTTGAGAGATTTCTATGAGGCCACTGTACGCGTCGCTCATCCGTCATGTCCTAAGACTGAGATACGCGACTCTTATCGGGGTCGTCGACACGACGGGAGGTCCTGCTAGTCTTGTCTTACCTTAGCGATATATCTTGCGTAAGCGTTGGTTCTCCCCAGAGTTGAGGTTTTCCTATAAGGAATCCGACGAGATCACGAGATTCGTGATAGAGGATTACTTTGCGGCCCGTGACCGTTTGTGATGGACTAATTGCAGCACCCCTGTAGGGTTTAATCTTTTGAAAAGCCGTGTCTGTGGTTATGTGGCAACATGGATTATTTGTTAAACATCCGGTTATAGATAACTTGAACTAACTCTAATAAAACTGCCAACCGTGTGCGTAACCGTGATTGTCCCCTTCGAAGACCTCTCTTCGATCGGGAACACGGTGGGGTTATGCTTGATGTAAGTAGGTGTTCAGGATCACTTAGTGATCACCTAGTCTTTGGCCGATCGCATAGACCACCACATCTATAACTTTGATCTTCGTAAGATAGCCACTATAAATGCTTAGGATGCTGCAACCTAAACACTGAACCTTCCTCTCCTAATAACTTGACTAGTTTCGGTACCAAGGTCATCGATTGTTGAGTCCCCGTGGCTCACAGATTACTTCAACACCCCAACAGGTACAAGTACGCCTCACGCAGGTGATCCAGATGGCACACAGCTGGCATGGAAGTATGATGAGGAGAACGACCGCCTGTACGTGAACTATACAGAAGACTGAGGCCGTGGTCGTGATCGTGGGCAAGCATTCGGGATAGCATAGCCTTTTCCTTGTGTTATGTAGTCCGTAGCGGAACTACCTTGTCTGAATAAATGTGTGGATGTAAATCTGATATTATTTATGTGAGATGGCAAATGAATGCCCTATTTGTCAATCTTAAATTATGTATGTGCTATGTTTATCTCGCTTTCGAAACGCTTAGATGTGCTTCTTTCCCTTTTGGGCATCGCCCCCTAAATAGGAAAGGACGACATCTTAGTCGTTAGAGTTAGCTCATGTCAATATGAGATATTTGCAAAGTCTCCTAAAAGGGGATCACGTTCTTGGACTAACAAATGTGAGTTTCTCCATAGACCATGCTTGTAGTGTGTGTATTGAAGGAAATATTCATGAGACAGCTCACCGCCCCACGACTATCATCTACACAAAAAGGACCTTGGAGCTCCTCCACATGGATCTCTTTGGTCCACCATCCTATGATAGTCTTGCAGGAATAAAGTATTGTTTGGTGATAAAGGATGATTACTCAGGATATACCTCAGTATACTTTTTCAAGAGAAAGAGTGAGACTCAACAAATCGTCATCGACTTTGCTAATTAATCTCAACGCCAACATAATGCAAAGATATTGATGATCAGAAGTGATAATGGCACCGAGTTCAAGAATTACACCCTAAATGAATTTCTGAGTGATGAAGGAATCAAACATCAACACTATGCACCTTACACAACTCAACAAAAAGGTGTGGCGGAAAGGAAGAACCGGACGTTGATGGATGCGGCAAGAACCACGATGGCGGATATTAAATCTCCGTATAACTTTTGGGCTGAAGCCATCAACACCGCATGTCATGCATCTAATCGGCTCTACCTTGGCAAAGGCTTGAACAAGACTCCATATTAAATTCTTACCGGCAACAAGCCCAACCTCAAGTACTTTCGGGTGTTTGGGTATAAGTGTTTCAGTCTTAAGAAAGGTACTCGATTGTCTAAATTTGAACCTGTAGTTCAAGAGGGCATATTTGTTGGTTATGCTACAAACTCTCGCACTTATCATGTCCTCAAAAAGTCCTCAGGACTCATTGAGGAGACGTGTAACATGGAGTTTGATGAGAATAATGGCTCCCAAGTGGAGCAAAGTGGTCTTTGTGATATAGGTGATGAAATTTCTCCCCTTTTGGATGAAGGAGAAGGACAATGTTCCACTCATGTAGAACCATCACTGATGCAAGACCCACAAGCTTCCGAAGAACACTCCATAGGCCCTCATTCCCGTGATCCCGATCAAGGATAAGAACAACCTCGGGATGGTCCTGCACCAAGTGATGTCCTTGATCTAGCTCAACGCTCTAAGGATGCTCAAGATCAAGAGCAAGCTCAAGACCAGGACCAAGTTCAAGATCAAGAGCAAGCGCAAGAACAAAATCAAGCTCAAGATCAAGGGCAAACTCAAAAAGGCGGTAAAAGTCTCAAACAGGCTCCTCACCTTACCCCTGAGGAGATCCAAGAAAAATGTGCTGCCAAGATTGCCAAAACGCTCAAAATTAATTCTCATGTGCTCGAGAATGTCTACGGCAGCTTACAGAGAGGGGTAACCATACATCGTCATTTATCAAACTTTATTGCCCATCATGTGTTTGTTTCTTGTATTCAGCCACTAAAGGTACAAGAGGCTCTCGAAGACATGGATTGGGTTGAATCCATGCATGAAGAACTAAACAACTTCGAGCTCAACAAAGTGTGGTGACAGGTGCCAAGACCAAAGGAGAACCACAATGTCATTGGGACAAAGTGGATCTTTAAGAAAAAGCAAGATGCGAACGTTGTTGTCACTGGTAACCAGGCAAGATTGGTAGCACAAGGCTACTCCCAAGTCGAGGGCATCGACTACGGTGAAACATTTGCTCCTTTCGCTCGCCTTGAATCTATTCGCATGTTGCTTGCATTTGCTTCTCATCATAACTTCAAATTATACCAAATGGATGTGAAGAGTGCATTTCTTAATGGTCCCCTTAAGGATTTTGTTTATGTCAAGCAACCCCCGGGGTTCGAGGATCCCAAGTTCCCTAATCATGTGTATGTTTTCGATAAGGCACTCTATGGCCTTAAACAAGCCCCACGTGCGTGGTATGAGCACCTTATAGAGATGTTACATGACCGTGGATTTGAAGTTGGGAAAATTGACCCCCACACTTTTTACTAAGAAGGTCAAGGGGAGCCTGTTCATATGCAAACTATATGTTGATGATATTGTCTTTGGTTCTCCTAACAAAGATTTTAATGAAGAATTTTCCACACTAATGACTAAAGAGTTTGAGATGTCTATGATGGGAGATTTGAAGTTTTTCCTTGGATTCAAAGTCAAGCAACGAAGTCAAGGAACCCTCATCAATCAAGCAAAATACACTCAAGACATGATCAAAAGGTTCAAGATGGATGATCTCAAACCATCCAATGCCAACACTCCCATGCCTCTCAACTGTCATCTTGACCTCGATCCCAATGGTAAAGCTATGGACCAAAAGGTATATCGCTCTATGATCGGCTCTCTCCTTTACCTTTGTGCATCTAGACCAGATATTATGTTGAGTGTGGGAATTTTTGCATGATTTCAATCCTCACCTAAGGAAAGCCACTATGTGGCAGTCAAGCGAATCTTTCGGTAGTTGGCTCATACCCCAAACTTTGGCTTATGGTATCCCAAAGGTGCTTCATTTGATCTCAAAGGATATTCAGACTCGGATTGGGCGGGAGACCGTGTTGATAGGAAGTCAACTTTCGGAGGTTGCCAATTCCTTAGACGCTCTGTGGTAAGTTGGTCTTCAAAGAAACAAAGTTGTGTTTCTCTCTCGTCCATCGAGGCCGAATATGTAGTTGTCGCCAGTTGTTGTGCTCGATTGCTCTGGATGAGGCAAACTTAAAAGGATTAAAGTGTCACTTTGTGACAAAGTGCCTCTTTATTGTGATATAGAAGAAGTTGTATGCCAAGAACTTCCTCATGTTTAGAACATCTCTCAGCTCGTAGTTGGGCAACATGCCGCCATTCCAATCGGATGTGTTCAACTCCACGGAAAGTCCACATTCACTGTTGGAAAAATTTAAGTTGCACAAAACATGTCACAAAAACATGAGGAACTTGCAAAAACTATCTGCAAAAAATATTGGAAAATGTTATGATTGTGCAACTAGGTACTAGTGTATGTGTGATTATGAAACACTTATCTACCAACACAAAAATAGACAAAAAATAATAGAGTATAATTGATGCAAAAAGGACTTGCAACAGCAAGCTTGTGACGTTCTGCAAAATACATTTTGTCCTTGATAATACGACACCAAATGTATAGTATGGTAAGATGATGATGTGCAATAACCTTGTCTATGCAATTATATTGATGTCACTGTGCATATAAATACTTATCTGTGTGCAATTCAAATATACTAATTACCTACACCAAGCATGCGAAAGGAAGCAAAAAACATGAATCATCAGAAACATAACTCTGGGAAAAAACAACCGAAAAGAGAGAATCTACTATTAACTTACTTGCCAAGTTGCTTGGGTACGTCAAAGTCAATAATTTGGAAGGCCTCGATAATTTTCCTTCATACATTGTGTACTTCCCCCGCAATGGTAGAGGCAGTGTCCATCAGCTCAACATCCTCTAACCTCCGGTTTGTATCGAGCACCTCAAAACGCTGGTCCCTTAACTTGATATTGAACAGCCAGTAGTGCGTGCGACCATCAGGATGGTTTAGCTGGTAACACTCGAGCACACGCACCATGACCAGCAGGCACACAAACAAAATATTTAACAATTTTCTGTGTTATGTGTAACTGTGAATCATATGTTGCCAAATTTTTCAACAAACTGACTATGTCTTCTTTGCCTAGGCGATTTGACCTCTCAAATTTCTTAATAATATCACAGACATTGTATATGCCTTGTTGTAGCTTTGACTGCAAACAGAAAACGGAAGTACGCAAGATAAGTTCAAAAAATATAGAAAAACAACTCGCCCCATATTTACCTGTCAAACTATGCAGCCTACTATATTGTTATGAGCAACTTTTATATTAACAAGTGCAACATACTTTAAAAAGGAAAAAAACTAACAAAATAGTGATTCGAGACATACCAATGGTAACTATTTATTACACATTAAAAAACAGATGGTTTGGCCAAAAAGTTAAGAAAGACTTACATCAACCCTTAATGGCATGATGACCTTCTTTGAGCCTGGTGGTAAGTTCTTGATTGCGTGAATGATACCAATCTCAATAACCATGCTTGATAACCATTGTTTGATCTTCATGGAATCCATTAATTCCTTTAGGGTAACCATCATGGTTAATGATCTCAAGGCTGGGGTTTTAGAAAAAGCAAGAAAAAAATTAGTTAGTTTGTTTATTTTTTTGTTGCCAAGTTCTTCAAAAATCATGTGCAACTTGAATTGTTGATTTGTTCAACAAACTGAACTTTGTTGTGCAAAAAAAAGTAAACTATGAGCTATTCCATAAATAGATACTCACAAAGTTACTAAGAATTTAATTTTGGTGAGTGAAATTTGGTGTACATGGTAGGTGATAGGTCTTCCCTAGGAATCTTCCTAACCTAATAAAGAATTATAATGTACAACTTGTTCATTGCCTAAGTGAAATTGAGTGTCCTCTTTCTATTGTAGTCAATAAATGGAGACCTTTCCTGAACACGAGGTCAGATTACCCTCCTCACTTGCCATGGAACGGATGGTCCTGATGTTTTAGTTTCTGAACCATCCGTGCCAACTATAGCAACAAGTGTGTGCAAATTTTGTGACGCGCTGCCATCCAATGGATAAGCTTTCCCCTTACCTGCATCAACCATGTCTGAAAGGATCGATATAGTTGACTAGAGGGGGTGAATAGGCAACTAACAAATTTTGAGCTTTTATGTAAACAAATAAGATTTAGTAACAAATAGGTTGTCTAGATATGCAACTAATTGAGCAACCTATATGATGCTAACAACAACAATAATAAGCAAGAAGTAAATACAAGTAAATGTAAGAAATAACCACAAGTGGAGCCGATGAAGACGAGGATGTGTGTTCTAAGTTCCTTCCCTTTGAGGGGAAATACATCTCCGTTGGAGCGATGTGAAGGCACAATGCTCCCCAAGATGCCACTAAGGCCATCGCATTCTCCTCACACCTTCACATAATGTGAAATGTCGTGATTCCACTAAGTGGTGCCCTTGAAGGCGGCGACTGAACCTTTACAAACAAGGTTGGTAAATCTCCACAACTTAATTGGAGGCTCCCAACAACACCACGAAGCTTCACCATAATGGAATGTGGCTTCAAGGTGACCTCTTCTGTCTAGGGTGCTCAAACACCCAAGAATAACAAGATCTGCGAGGGATAAATGGGGGGACAACTTTTCTCTTGGTGAAAGTATGGAGGAAGGCCTTCTCCTCCAAACCCTACAGAGTTAACAAGAGTTGATGGCTAGGGAGGGACATAGGGCAATTTGGAGCTTTTGGAGCAACAATGGAGCTGGAGAGGAAAAAGGTAAGATCTCTTCGAGGAAGAAGACCCCTATTTATAGTCGGGGAATCTGGCCGTTACCAGCCCCTACTGGACCAACTAAGCGGTAGTACCGTGCACTAGGGCGGTACTTCCGCTGGGGCAGTACTACTATCCAGTAGGGGCGGTACTTCCGCTCAGCCAGGTCGAGGGAAGGTAGGATACCAGAGAAAAATATCAAGCGGAAGTGGGTGTAGAAGACCCCTGGGCGGTACTTCCGCCCAAACAAATAAAAATGCCCCCACACACCAGAGAAATAAAACAAGCAAAAGAGAGCTCGTCTCTGGTGGGCGGCAGTACCGCTCACCAGGGCGGTACTACCGCTTTTCCAATTTCCTGGGCACTATTTCAGGGCAGCTCCTTTGCTCCGGAAAAGGGACAGGGAGCAAGAATGAGAGATAGTGTTCCACCCAACTTTTCCAAACGCGGATTCCCTCTTGATAGTATGAGATTATCTATGACTCGAGTCCACCAACCCTAAATCAATAGCTAACCATCGCCTTCACTTTCACTTATAGAGGGGAATATAATCGTCTCGTGCCACCTGATAATTCTTTGAAAAGCATACCGCACACGATTAGTCCGCTAAGGGTATCGTCATCAACCACCAAATTTAATTAGGAGAAATTGTGCTCTTACAATTTCCCCCTTTTTGGCGGGTAGATGACAATACAGGATTTGCCAAAAAATGAACTAAGAAGTCTTAGGCATTCCCAAAACTTACAAAATATAGAAGGTCTCCCCCTAGATGTGTGCTCTATTTGAATATGCTTTTGGAATGCAAAGAGCACACACTAGGATAATTACCCCCCTATATTTATAGACAAGGCTATATACTTGCGTGAACAGAATGTAGTAAAAAAGATAAGCAAGCATATCATAAAGGTAAAGACATAACAAGATAGATGGGCAGCATATGTCTTACACCACACATAAGTTCACACAAGTCTTGGACAAACGCAAACCAAAGCAAGCAATAAACGAGTTCACGAAATAGAGAAAATAAATTCAAATAAACACACGCGTGACTGAGTAAGGCAAATCCATCTTAAACTAAGATACTTTCTCCCCCTTTGGCATCAAGACACCAAAAAGAGGAGACAGGAGAAGCTCAGTAGTCTTCGCCATCATCTCCCTCAGACTCATCTGAAGTAGCAGACGCCTCCTCCTCTGACTCCGTGCACTAGTAGTTGGCCTTTATCCAGTCCTCCTCATATGTGATCTTGTCCTGTGAACAACTCTGGACATCAAGGTCAATCTTCTGCATGATCATCTTGTCACAGCTGCGCACCTTCTTGGCATCAACATGTGCCTTGTACCGACCCTTCGCTTGGAAGCAGAAAAGCGCCTTCATCTTCTTCCTGAGCTTGGAGGCCCAAGAAGGTTTAGTCTCGGATCTGGGAACAAAATCATAATCAAGCTCAGTCTCGTCATCCAAGTTAGTAGCAGCAATCTTTCGAATAGCATGTGGAATGCCCTAATTCTCCTTCACGTAGAGCTTGAGCACACCATGAGTGACCACGTGATCAGTCACCAGCATCTCAGTAGGAAAGGTAGCATTCCAGGTGTCCTCTGTCAGCTTGAATAGACACGGAGCATAGATGGGCACCTTCTTCTTGTCAAACACAACAAACCTCAACTCCATCCACATAATGTGGGAAACATCCAAGGTGGACTGGCGGTCTCGCTCCTTCTGGCAGAAAAGAAGGAGGTTGACAAGATAGGAGTGCACGTAGTCCTTGTTCCCAACACGAGGAAACTGAGAGTTGTGAAAGATCCCGTGCATGATGTCCAGAAAAGGAATGAGCTTGGTACGGTCACCCTTGGCAATCTTCACAATCCTCGAGTAAATAATGAGCTTGGACTTGTGAATAGCAGGAATACCCTCAGTGTGAGGCCGCAGGCCAATAAGCTCATCCAGACCTCTGTCAGCAATGCCCACAGAGTTCATAAACGTCTTCCAATCAGAGTGTAGCACACATGCAGTAGTCATCCAGGTCAAGCGCCTATCATCACCTTCTTGGATGTGAATAGTGGCATAGAATTGAACCATGATCTCGCTGTCAAAGTCCTTGTTGAAGCCAATGATAGGACCAAGACCCCACTTCTCACAGAGAGCATAAGCTTTAGCAAAATAATCAGTATGGGGATTAGAGGTCATGTGCCCCATATCAATGCTCTTGACGTCCACAAAGAGATTGGTTCTGGTCTTGATGATCTTGGAGTAGATAAGAGATTGAGTCTTATTCCCAAACGGACACCCTGCAAGAGCATCATCCCGAGACACACAATAGGGATCCTTCTTGCGAAGCACAACAAACTCTTCCTGAGGAAAATCTTGGGGCTCTTTGGGGTCCTTCTTCTTGCCGACTGTTCTCCTCACACACTTCTTTTGTGGTTGAGCACTGGAACTAGAAGCTACCTCCTCAGATGCACGTGGGGTGCTTGGAGCCACGCTTGGGGTTCATGCGACGAGTCATGGGACTAGAGCCATCACCTGGAACGCACAAGCAGAATGGTAAGAAAACATGTGTAAACAGACTCCAATAGTCAAGTAGAAAACCAAAACACAGATGGGAAGATGCAGGAAAGAAAGTGGGTGTTGGTGCCTGGGCGGTAGTATCGCTGTGCAAGAGCGGTACTTCCACGACAGCGGTAGTACTGCTGTGCAGGAGCGGTACTTCCGCCGCAGCGGTAGTACCGGTCATGCACGGGCGGTAGTATCGTCCTGGAGGCAGAAGTGTTCAATCTCTCCACCCCACAAATCTATAATGCAAGTACCAAAACTTTTGCAACAAAATATCATCCACACATCCTACGCATGCCATGGAAAGAGAAACTAAAATAGGGAATCTACACACATTGCCCTAGATCAAGATCCAACAAAATACCAGCAGAGAGATGGGGATCGAGCGCAGTACCGGGTTCCATGGCACGAGGGAGATGGGGGGAGAGATCCCGCCGGACGAAAAAGTGGAGGGTGGCATGGATAGAGGGATCCAAAGCCGGCCTCCGGTGATGTTCTTGGTTGCCACACAGAGGGTGAGGCATGGGGAGAGGGAGGGAATGGGTATGGGGGTTAGAACCCCCTGCCCTGATCTTAACTGCCCACAAATTCCCCGAGGCGGTAGTATTGCCCATCAGCACGGTAGTACCGGTCTGGCATCGGTAGTACCGCCTGTGACCCAAGCAACAACCACCTTAATATATAAAGGCACAAAATTGGGATCTATCTGACTACGCAGAGGAGAGAATAAAGACACAAAATCAAGAAGGTACTCCACCTTAGAAGAATGCAAAACAAGAAGTAGAACGCATTGTGGAGTGACCGTTCATGCAATTAACGAAAATAACTTGTGTGGAAGAGGGGCGGTGGCAGAGGCCACCTATGTTTGAGTCCGTTGGTATGGCACCGCGAAGATTTTAACCTTGGGCCCATGACCAAAACTCGTCTTTGAAGCACACGTATCACCATCAATGACTAATGTGAAATACGTGATCAATTTATGCATTATAGGGGGAGGAAGATTTCATTGAGAGAATAACACTCCCCTAAGTTCATGCCTACATCTAAACAAGATAGAATGGTGAGAGTGGTGGGGTGTGCCCAATTTCAATGCACATTGCTCAAATCAATGATATTTAGCTCATGCCTTAACTCTGGAAATATTGCTTCATTCAAAGGCTCCGTGAATATATCTGCTAGTTGTTCATTGGTGTTCAGATAAATGAGATTAAATATCCCCACGTTTGGTATGCTCCCGGATGAAATGGTGGCGAATAACGATATGCTTCGTCTTGCAATGTTGAACAGGGTTGTTGGAGATTGAGATAGCACGTTTGGTATGCTCCCGGATGAAATGGTGGCGAATAACGATATGCTTCGTCTTGCAATGTTCTAAACATGCTTCTTCTATCAAGTCATTCCCAAGAATCTGAACCTCGTCGGTCTCGGACCAGTTGAGCGGGGTACGACACTTCCTTCCATAGAGAATCTCAACCGGAGCTTTGCCTGAACTAGCTTGATAACTGTTGTTATACGACAACTCAGTGAAAGGCATGCAGTCTTCCCACTTCATGCCAAAAGAGATAACACAGGCTCAAGGACCTGATTGACTCGCTCCACTTGACCACTAGTCTGAGGATGAAAAGTTTTGCTGAAGCGTATCTTTGTGCCCATCGCAGACTGAAAAGAGTCCCAGAACTTGGAAGTGAAGATACTTCCGCGATCCGAAGAAATCATCATAGGCACGCCGTGGAAAGACACTATCCTGGAAGTGTACAGCTCTGCAAGCTGAGCTACGGAGATGGATTCCTTGACTGGAAGAAAATGAGCCACTTTACTCAACTTGTCGATGACGACCAAGATGGCATCATTACCCTTCTTGGACTTCGGAAACCCGGTGACGAAATCCATCTCAATATGGTTGAACTTCCACTCGGGAATGGGCAATGGATCCAAAAGACCTGCTGGACATTGATGCTCTGCTTTCACCCTTCGACATGCATCACATTCATTTACGAACTGAGCAATCTCACGCTTCATGCGAGTCCACCAGAAGGTCTGTTTCAAGTCCTGATACATCTTGGAGCTTCTAGGATGTATAGAGAGCAGAGAGTTATGAGCTTCTTCCATGATTACCTTTCTGAGATCACCTTTCGGAATGACAAGACGATCCTCAAAAAACAACGTGTCTCTGGCATCAACACTGAAGCACTTATATTTGGGAAGTCCCTTTGCCAAGCCAATCTAGACTTTCTTCACCATTGCATCAAGAAGCTGTGTTGCTCGGACCTGATCTTCCAAGGTAGGAGAGATCTGAAGATTTGCAAGAAATCCCTGAGGAACTAACTGAAGGTTGAGCTTTCTGAAATATTCACAAAGGTTCGGCTGGAGAGGCTTCAGAATGAGATTGTTGCAGTAAGCCTTCCTGCTCAAAGCATCTGCCACGACATTAGCTTTGCTTGGCGTGTACTCAACACTCAGATTACAATCTTGGAGCATTTCCACCCAACGAGTTTGCCAGAGATTCAGGTTAGGCTGGGTGAAGATGTACTTGAGACTCTTGTGATCGGTGAACACTTCAACCTTTCCTTCCAACAAGAGGTGTCTCCAAGTCATCAAAGCACTTACCACTGCTGCCAGCTCAAGATCAGGCACATGATAATTCTTCTCCGCTGGCTTCAACTGCCTGGAGGTATAAGCAACCACTTTCTTCTCTTGCATCAGAACTGCACCAAGACCTTGAAGAGAGGCGTCGCAGAACACTTGGTAAGGTTTGGAATCATCAGGAGGAACCAAGACTGGAGTATAGGTGAGCTTCTCTTTGAGTGTGTCGAAGGCCAACTGACACTCTGGAGACCACGCATACTTCACACCTTTCTGAAGAAGATTTGAGAGAGGCTTAGCAATCTTGGAGAAGTTCTCAACAAACCTTCTACAATAGCTTGCAAACCCGAGAAAGCTTCGAAGCTGCTTCACATTCTGCGGAGGCTCCCACTCAACAATGGTCTGCACCTTCGATGGATCAACTTTGATGCCCTCGACAGAGATGATGTGCCCAAGATAGACGACTTCTTTCAACCAGAACTCACACTTGGAAAACTTGGCACATAATTTGTGCTCTCTCAGCTTATCAAGCACCAATCTGAGATGTTCTTCATGTTCTTCCTCAGTTTCTGAAAAGACCAGAATATCATCGAGATACATCAAGACGAACTCATTCTTGAACGGAGAGAATATGTAGTTCATCATTCGCAAAATGTTGGTGGAGCATTTGCCCGACCAAAAGACATGACCGTATACTCATACGAGCCAAAACTAGTTCTAAAAGCAGTCTTCGGAATATCCTCTTCGCGAATGCAAATTTGATGATAGCCCATTCTGAGATCGAGCTTGGAGAAGATCTTAGCCCCTTTCAACTATTCGAAAAACTCATTTATGTTCGGAAGTGGATACTTGTTTCTGATTGTCTTCTTGTTCAATGGACGGTAATCGACACACAACCGGTCCGTTCCATCCTTCTTATTGACAAACAGAACTCCACAGCCCCAAGGAGACGAGCTCGGTCTGATCAGACCCAAACACCCCTGCTCATCGAGTTGCCTCTTAAGTTCCTTCAACTCTTCTAGGCCCAATTTGTACGGCCGTTTGCACACAGGCTCAGTACCTGGTTCAAGCTCAATGACAAATTCAACTTCTCGGTGTGGAGGCATTCCTGGCAGCTCTTCTGGAAACACATCTTCATATTCGCAGACCACTGGGACTTGTGAAATAGGATTTATCTCACCCTTTTCATTCAAATAGAACAGACGGATTGTGTCATCATGCGCCGCGAAGATAATCACGTCCTCCGAAGAGTGTGTAAGCTTCACTTCTTTATCTTCACAATCAATCGATGCCTTGTTCATGGCCAACCAGTCCATACCAAGGATCAAATCAATGTCAGAATTGCCCAAGACATACGAAGAAGCCAGAAAAGAATAACTACCCATCTTGACAGAAACATTCGGGACCAGACAATTGGAATTCATCAATCTCCCAGGAGAAACTACTGAGACCGGCTTAAGCAAATTTTGACAAAGAAACTCATGCTTTGCAAAGAATGGACGGGACATGAAGCAATGTGATGCACCAGAATCAAATAACACTTTAGCAGGAATATCGTTGACGAGGAGGTTACCCATGATCACATCTGACGAGTTTTCTGCCTCAGTGGCATTCACCATGTTGACTCGAGCAGACCTGGGGTTGAACTTCACGATAGCATTGCTTGGAGGTTTGCCTGGAGGAGGAGGCGGAAGACGGAGCTGAGAAGTGCACTTGTTGGCATAGTCACCCTTCTGCCCACACTTGTGACAAGTAACATCTGCTGGCTGACGGTACTGTGTCTGAGGAGGCCCTTGCTTCTGCTGCTGGAATCTCTGCTGAAAAGCTGGGTTGGGTGGGTGGGAAGAACCACGGCCACCAGAATGCTTGAACTGCTGCGTGTGCCGAGGAGGAGGAGGAGACACTCGATACTTCTATTGCTTCTGAACCACCTGAGTAGAAAACGAGCTGGAATTTCTGAAGCGCTTATTAGAATTCTCCACCCTGAGCAAAGTTGCCTCGGCCCTCACAGCTCAGTTGTAGAACTTATCGAACTTCTCGGGATCGTGCAAAGCAAGAGCTAACTGCAAATATTCTTTCAAGCCACCTCTGAACTGATAAATCTTGCTCTTCTGATCAGGGATATCCTGCAAGGCGTATCGGGCTAGCTCGTGGAACTCGACGTTGTACTTGTACACGGAGTTACCACCTTGCTTCAAGCGCCTGGACTTCTCACTCATTTCCTCCACAAAGCTGGAAGGAATGTAGTGGGATCTGAAGTCCCCGCAGAACTCATCCCAAGTGATCACTCTAGCACCCCTGGAATCCTTCCACTGTTGCCACTAGATAGATGCTTGCCCCTTCAGCTGGAATGTTGCAAACTTGACGAAATCCTCAGGACGAACATTGCTGCATTCAAAGTGCTTGTTCATGTTGTGGATCCAATCCTCAGCATCAAACGGCTCGTCACAGAAAGTGAAAGTCTTCGGCTGATTTGACAGGAACTGACTCAGATTAGCAAACTGATTGCCACCATGCTGGAAATTGCCTTGCTGCTGATTAGTCCTTTCTTGCAACAACTGTATCAGCATCTGAGTGTTTGCATTTGTAGCAGCCATCACCGCTTGCCAAGCCTCTGCAGGAGGAGGCGGCGGCGGAAGAGGATTCTCCGGAGGAGGAGGTGGTGGTGATACATCCTCACGACTTGGATTCTGACGAGTTGGTGGAGCCATCTAATGACCCACAAGTGTATGGGATCGCAGCAGTTTTCGAGGGTAGAGTATTCAACCCAAATTTGTTGGTTCACACAAGGGAAGCGAAAGAATATTCTCAAGTATTAGCAGCTGAATTCGTCAGATTCAACCACACCTGAAAGATTAGTGTCTGCAAGCAAAGTATCAGTAGCAAAGTAGTATGATAGCAACGGTGCCAGAAACGATATGTTGACGGCAGACTATTCCTAACTGTTGTATCAATGGCGCCAGTAAAAAGCACGTGGACGGGGAACTATTCTTCCCTGGCAACGGCGCCAGAAAGAGCCTTGCAACAAGTAACAGAGAAGTAGCAAGGAACAGCAGTAGCAGCAGTAGCAACAGTAGTAGGTAAGTGACAGCAGTTGCAGCAAAGTGGCCCAATCCCTTTTGTAGCAAGGGACAAGCCTAGACAATGTAATGTAGCAAGGACCAGTAGTAAAAGACTCGTAGGCAGTGGATCGGTGATGGATGAGTATGACGGATGTGATTCATCATGTAACAGCTATAACACGGAGAGATATGTAACTAGCTCCCGTTCGTCAATCTAATGTAGGCATGTATTCCGTATGTAGTCATACCTGCTTAGGGAAAAGAACTTGCATGACATCTATTGTCCATCCCTCCCGTGGCAGCGGGGTCCTAATGGAAACTACGGGATATTAAGGTTCTCCTTTTAATAAAGAACCGGACCAACGCATTAACACGTGGTGAATACATGAACTCCTCATACTATGGTCATCTCCGGGAGGGGTTCCGGCTATTGTCACTCCGGGGTTGCCGGGTCATAACACATAGTAGGTGACTACAACTTGCAAGATAGGATCTAAAACACACATATATTGGCGACAACATAATAGGTTCAGATCTGAAATAATGGCACTCGGGCCCTAGTGACAAGCATTAAGCATAGCCAAGTAGTAGCAACATCAATCTAGAACATAGTGGATACTAGGGATCAATCCCCGTCAACAACTAACTCAATTACATGATAGATCTCATCCAACTCATCACCATCCAGCAAGCCTACGATGAGATTACTCACGAACGATGAAGAGCATCATGGAATTGTCGATGGAGAAAGGTTGATGATGATGATGGCGACGATTTCCCCTCTCCGGAGCCCGAAACAGACTCCAGATCTGCCCTCCAGATGAAGAACAGGGTGTGGCGGCGCCTCCGTATCGCAAAACGCGATGAAACCTTCTCTCTGATTTTTTTTCCGGGCGAGACGGAAGATATAGACCTGAGTTTGGGGGCGGTGGAGCCACGTGGGCCCCACAAGCCCTCAGGGCACGGCCAGGGGAGGTGGCCGCGGCTGTGGGCTTGTGGCCCACTGGTCCACCTCCTCCGGTGGATCTTTGCGTATGTATTTTTCTTTTATTCTAGAAAAAATCTCCGTAAATTTTCAGGACATTCTGAGAACTTTTATTTCTGCACAAAAACAACACCATGGCAATTCTGCTGAAAAGAGCGTCAATCCGGGTTAGTTCCATTCAAATCATGCAAGTTAGAGTCCAAAACAAGGGCAAAGAGTTCGGAAAAGTAGATACGACGGAGACGTATAAAATCCCCCAAGCTTAAAGCCTTGCTTGTCCTCAAGCAACTCAGTTGACAAACTGAAGGAAGACAAAATAAAAACTTTGACGAACTCTGTTTGATCTTGTTGTTGCAACTATGTCTAACTCATAACCAGAGTTTCAGCGAGATCACAAGCAAACCACATAAGCAAATGACATCTAGGTCTCACGGTAAACTCATATCAATGGCATAATCAACTAGCGAGCAAATAATAATAAGTCTCCAACGTCAACACTTCAATCAAAACAACATGAAGCAGTACGAATAGATGATATCTCGCTAGCTCTTTCTGAGACCGCAAAACATAAATGCAGAGCACATTCAAAGAGCAAGGGCTGACTAAACATTGTAATTCATGGCAATGAAGATCCAGTCACAGTCGTACTCAACACAGTTAAAAGCAAAGCATAAAAATGACAGAGGTGCTCTCTAATTGGTGCTTTTGTAAGAGGAGGATGACTCAACAGGAACATAAATAGGCAGGCCCTTCGCAGAGGGAAGCATTGATTTGCAGAGGTGCGAGATCTCAAGCTTTGAAAACAGAGATAATAATTTTGGGTGGCATGCTTTCATTGTCAACGCAATGACCAAGAGTTCTCAACATCTTCCACGCTACACATGTTATAGGCGGTTCCCAAACAGAAAAGTAAAGTTTTGACTCCCCCACCACCAATCAATCACACTCCACGGCTAGCCGAATCCTCGGGTACCGTCCATACCAACATCAATCCCGGGGGAGTTTTGTTTGCAATTATCTTTTTGATTTGAGTATGGAATTGGGAATTCCAATTACCGGCCCCTTTCTCGTGAATGATAGTGAATAAACACATATCGAGGATAACACGCCTAGCATGGAAGATACCAATAGCCCCCTGTCACCACATGAGCGGTTTGGGCATGCAAAACAAATTATTTCTTGAAGGTTTAGAGAGTGGCACATGCAAATTTACTTGGAACGGCAGGTAGATACCGCACGTAGGTAGGTAAAGTGGACTCATAAGGCACAACTTTGGGTTTATGGAAGTGGATGCACAAGCAGTAATCCCGCTTAGTACAAGTGAAGGCTAGCAAAGACTGGGAAGCGACCAACTAGAGAGCGACAACAGTCATCAAAATGCATTGAGATTAACTAACATTGAGTGCAAGCATGAGTAGGACATAAATCACCATGAACATGAATATCATAGAGGCTATGTTGATTTTGTTTCAACTACATGCGTGAACATGCGCCAAGTCAAGCCACTTGAATCATTCAAAGGAGGATACCATCCTATCATACTACATCATAGTCATCTCAACATTCACGTGGGCAACCAATACAAAGCATTATAAGCTCCTAGCTAAGTAAGCATGGCATAAGCAACTATGATCTCTAAGTTGTCATTGCAAACATGTTTCTCTCACAACAAAGCTGAATCAGGCATGATGAGCTAGTCATATTTACAAAAACAAAATAGATCGAGTTCATACCAGCTTTTCCAGGCTCAGTCACTTCATCATATATCATCATTATTGCCTTTCACTTGCACGACCGAATGATGTGAACAATAATAAGAGTGCTCGTGCATTGGACTACGCTGGAATCTGCAGGCAAACACAAAGGAGAAGACAAAGTAATATGGCTCTTTGAAAGCTAAACAGATATGCATGAAAGAGCCGCTAAACATTGTAACCAATATCTTCTACCTTGACCCAAAGAAAAAGAAAACTATTTACACGGGAAAGCTCCCAACAAGCAAAAGAAGAACACGAAAATCTTTTTGGGTTTTCTCAAACTAGACAGACACAAGAAAAGAAAACAAGAAAAATAAAATAAACTAACATGGATGATACAGTGGCAAAGTGTGAACACCGGCTAACAAAGTGAAAGCATAAGCAAGAATGTAAAGTCGGTGAGAACACATACTCCCCCAAGCTTAGGCTTTTGGCCTAAGTTGGTCTACTCCCAAGGATGGTCCTGGCGAAACACAAAATCATAATCGGGGTTATACGGGAGCGCTGCAACCACTGCCTGAATAGCTACCTCACGGAGACGAGCAGCCTTTCCCTCCCTCTCATACTCCTCTGCCTCTCCTTTGGTTATGTAATATCTCTGTTTTACCTGAAAGTCAAAGAAAGCAGGAGCAGGAAGGGTAATATGGAAAACACGCTGCCGGTTAAATAACAATCAGTATAGGAGGGATTCATCATCCCTCTCAAGGAACTGGTAGCGTGTCAAAGCGACGCGGTCAAGGAAAGCTATATGGAGCGGGGGATCTCCTTCGTGGATAGGTACTCCAAGAAAAATTTTCTATGCGGGTGGCATAGATCCCACTAAAGAAATCCCCTTCAATAACATTCTTATTCAGCCTCCTTGCTATAATATAGCTCCCATGTTGAAGCTTTTGTCACCCGTCACTGCGCTCTTAAGGATACTAAGGTCGGGTGCGCACAGGTGACAATGCTCAATCTTGCCACTAATGCATCCACCTATGAAGAGGGCAAGGTAATGCAAGGCAGGAAAATGAATACTCCCCATGGTAGCTTGTGTAATGTCTCTAGTTTCTCCAACTGTAATACCAGAGCAAAAATCTCTAACCGAAGATTTAGGAGGATCATTGAGGCTACCCCAAATAGGTATTTTGCAAATTCTATTGAAATCCTCTAAATCCATGGTATACGATTTATCATAGAGATCAAACAGTACCGATGGCTCACGGCCAGCTGAAAATTTGAATCTACGAACAAAAGAGGCAGTGAGAGCAACATACTGTTCACATTTATCGGAGATGAATTCTTCGAGTCCGACGTTGTGAACAAGTGCATCAAACTCATCTTTGAAACCTGCCTCAATCATATATTCATCAGAAGGCCATTCACATGGTTGTACCTGCACGTCCCTAGGTTGGTAAGGATCAGGCTCCCGAATCGCAAGACGGGGACCTCTCTTGCTTGAGGAACCACCATGAAAGTTTCTTCTGACATCTTCTTTTTCTGAAATTTTCAGTGACCCAAAGGAAAGGTGAACAAGGTTCAACTAAACTTGTAGCAACTACTCCCACAAGTGACTAGAGACCATATTACGCATCAAAACTACTTGGGACCATCTAGAATCAGCATGCAAAGCTCAAGAACATGGTCACCAAGGCAGCAAAAATACACTGAGTATAAGGCACTAGAGCAAAAACTAATTGGACCAATGGAGGAGTCACTTACCAAGGAGTAATTTCCCCAAAACAGTTCGGAGAACGGTGATTTGAGCAAAGAGATCGAAAATCCCAGCAAGAGGAGCAAGAACACGGGTTTGAGCTGCGAAACGATTTTTTCTGGAGGTAGGAGAAGCGGATGAGAGCAAGAATGAGTGGAGGGGGTACCTATGGGCCCCACAAGCTTGGGTGGCGCGGCCAGGGGGGTGCCCGCGCCCCTAGGGCTTGCGGCCCACTGGTGTGGCCCCCAGACAGACTCTTTGTCCCAGTATTTTTCAAAAAATCCAGAAAAAATCATACTTGATTTTCATGGCGTTCGGAGAACTTTTATTTTCGGGGTACTTTTCTACCGGACGCTAAAACAGAAAACAGGGAAAACTAAACTAAATCTATCATTTTTCCTCTAAGCAACCAAAGGTGAAAGCTTGGAACAGAGGTTTGTGACTCCTCAATTCATCCATCTCATGGTCATCGAAAGAAATCCGTCAATGAGGTTGATCAAATCCCCTCGACAAAAAAAATTCAAATCGCAAAAGAGAACAGAGAATTTTCGAACATGTGGTGAATACATGAACTCCCCATACTATGATCATCTCCGGGAGTGGTTCCGGCTATTGTCACTCCGGGGTTGCCGGGCCATAACACATAGTAGGTGACTACAACTTGCAAGATAGGATCTAAAACACACATATATTGGCGACAACATAATAGGTTCAGATCTGAAATCATGGCACTCGGGCCCTAGTGACAAGCATTAAGCATAGCCAAGTAGTAGCAACATCAATCTAGAACATAGTGGATACTAGGGATCAATCCCCGTCAATAACTAACTCGATTACATGATAGATCTCATCCAACTCATCACCGTCCAGCAAGCCTACGATGAGATTACTCACGAACGATGAAGATCATCATGGAATTGTCGATGGAGAAAGGTTGATGATGACGATGGCGACGATTTCCCCTCTCCGGAGCCCGAAACAGACTCCAGATCTGCCCTCCAGATGAAGAACAGGGTGTGGCGGCGCCTCCGTATCGCAAAACGCGATGAAACCTTCTCTCTGTTTTTTTCCGGGCGAGACGGAAGATATAGAGCTGAGTTTGGGGGCGGTGGAGCCAGTGGGCCCCACAAGCCCTCACGGCGCGGCCAGGGGGTGGCCGCTGCCTGTGGGCTTGTGGCCCACTAGTCCACCTCCTCCGGTGGATCTTTGCGCAGGTATTTTTCTTTTATTCCAGAAAAAATCTCCGTAAATTTTCAGGACATTCCGAGAACTTTTATGTATGCACAAAAACAACACCATGGCAATTCTGCTGAAAACAGCGTCAGTCCGGGTTAGTTCCATTCAAATCATGCAAGTTAGAGTCCAAAACAAGGGCAAAAGAGTTCGGAAAAGTAGATACGACAGAGACGTATCACCATCCTGAAGACGGACAACACATTAGCCCACAGAACAAATTGAAGGTATAGCTGAATCAAAACGGCAGGAATATCTGAACAGGAATATAGCAATCGCACTCGAACAAAATAGTAAGAATGCTTCCTCAAAGTGACTGTCGACAAAATTCTGATTAAGACCACTTCCAAACAAGCATGAGCTAGAACTGCTTGGAACAAACATATGATCGAGATTTCATTCGATATCTTCGTCGATAAGATCGCACGGGCTCGAATTACAGTAGCCATCCTGTGCAAGGTAGTGCACACGACTTGTGAAGTATCCCCGAGTCATAGCAAGCTACAAGGACTCTTTAAGACACAACGAGAACCGCTGTAAGACGACTGTGAACAAACATACCCACTGAATGTCGAATCCCAACCTCACATCATGCATCTGTAGGAAGATTGCCCTATAAGTCATTACTTGATATCCCACCTATGAATTCCCGAAATATCTGGTCATGCAATCTGGTACACTGATACAAGGAGTAATATTCACTCAACTCCTATACTAACCCGTCCACTGTATCACATCCATCAACACATAACCAGAATCTCGGACCTTCATCTACAACAGACCCTCATGATCAAAACGATACAAAGTATGGCAGTACTCCCGAACAATCTGCACCAGTAGTGGGGACATCGGTGTTATCTCGCCACTACTAGTATTGAAGCAATTACGAACATCCTTCGTTCTGAGATACTCAGAAATCTGAATGATGGCGATGTGCACCAGAATCCCCTAGAGCTCAACTCCCCGGAAGAAATCAAGGCAGGCGGGAGGCACCAAGACAGAACTCCGTCACATCGAAATCATATAGATTTCAAAAATACCCGCGTGATCCTAATTTTTTTTGAGCGAGAAGAGGAGTAGAATTAAGATTTCCTAAGTCGGGAACCTCACCAGAGCATGGAATAGGAGAAAAAAGAATCCTACTCTCCGATATAACTAAGACTCAAAACATTTTACTAGACTCGACTCGGCCAAGTACGATCACACAAAGGCTCCTATGGTCGTAAGGCTCTGATTACCAACTTGTAACGGCTAAGATGCGGTCCTTTCCGATTTAGGGAACGAGGCCCCAAAATGGAAAGAAGCGCATCTAAGCGTTTCGCAAGCACGATAACATAGCACATACATGATAATAGAATGACAAATAGGGAATCATCTTCCATCTCATAGATAATATCAGAGTTTACATCACACATTTATTCAGACAAGGTAGTTCCGCTACGGACTACATAACATGAGAAAAGGCTATGCTACCCTGCATGCTTGCCCATGATCACGACCACGCCTCAGTCTTCTGGACATTTCACGTACAAGTGGTCGTTCTCCTCATCGTACTGCCACGCCAGATGCGTGCCATCGGGATCACCTGTGTCGGGCGTACCTGTACCTGTTGGTGTGTGGAAGTAATCTATGAGCCATGGGGACTCAGCAATCTATGACCTTGGTGCCACAACTAGTCAAGTTATTAGGTAAGGAAAGGTTCAGTGTTTAGGTTGCAGCATCCTAAGCATTTATGGTGGCTAACTTACATAGAACAAGTTATTGAAGGTGGTCTGTTCTAACGGTCGATGGTTAGATGATCCTTAAGTGATCCTGAACACCTACTTGCGTCAATCATAACCCCACAGTGTTCCCGATCGAAGAGAGGTCTTCGAAGGGGACAGTCGCGGTTCTGCACACAGTTGGCAATTTTATTAGATTAGTTCAAGTTATCTATAACCGGATCTTACCAAATATCCCAAATTGCCACATAACCGCGGGCACGGCTTTCCGAAAGATTAAACCCAGCAGGGGTGCACCAACTAGTCCATCACAAACGGTCACGGGACGCAAAGTAATCCTCTATCACGAATCTCGTGATCTCGTCGGATTCCTTAGAGGAAAACCTCAACTCTGGGGAGAACCAAAGCTTCACCGAGTTTCCTATACGCAAGATATATAGCTAAGGTAAGACAACTCTAGCAGGACCTCTCGTCGTGTCGATGACCCTGATAAGAGCCGCGTATCTTAGTCTCGGGACACGACGGATGGAAAAGCCTACAGGAACCAAACCTCAAGTTTCCGTGTGGTGGCCCCGCAGTCTGCCCATTTTGGAGCAACACTCATGAGGAGCACTGGCCCAGGTTGTTGATTAATTCCTCGAGGTAGCTATTCCCTATGCAGATTGTTATAAGTGATTAGCAAATTAACACCAATGTTGGGTCCTGCCGGACAAGTCTTAACACTACACGATTTATCAAGGGGGTCCCCATAACAACCCCGAACGTGTTAGGAGCGATCAGTTATGGAATCAAACACTGGTAGCCGGAAACTATGGCGGCAATAACGGAACAAAACACCCGGCAAAAGGCTAGGCCTTCCGTTATTTACCAAGTATATATGTGCATTAATTAAATAACAGGGTTAACATAATGATATCAAACTCATGTTATCACATGAGACAAAGGCACCTGCAACTAGCAACGCTAACATTAGAAGATGAGCAAGCCTACTTAGCCATACAATATTTGCTAGGAGGGGGAAAGTGTTTGGGTTTCATGGCAATATCATGAGGCAATTATTTCACTGGTAGGCAGCGAGCATATGATGAGAAAACGTGAATCTAGCATAACAAGTCTAGAGATGGAATCAAGGTCATATCATCTTGCCTGTGATGTCCTCAGCTTGGAACTGCTCTTGTTCGTCATGCACGTACTCTCCCAGATCCACGTACTCTCTCTCCAATCTCGGTGCTACCCAACATAAAAAATAGCATCCAATGAACAACAACACAACAAGATGCAACAAGCACATGATGCATGAGATGAAAATGAACATGCATCTCTATTCTAGTCACTTGCACATGCCTGAGAAGAAAATACAAGCTCCTAGACAGAACTGCACCCTAAGCTAGCTTGACATGCATGAAGATTTCATGAATAGATGCATCACGCGAAAACGGTGCGAAAACATATAAAGAACGTTACGAACGGAGCTACGGATAAACCGGAAACAATGAAACAAGAAATGGAGTCCTACGTATCAAATCCATCACAACACACTCCAATGGCATACTTCTGGTATTCCCAGGTTTCCAAATCACAAAAAAACAAGTAGGGATGGGGTGGTGCAAGGAATATCACCACACCATCAACTATGCATTCACAAGCAACAAAACATCAAAACTATACAATCTGCCCTAAACAGCATCATAGCAGTTTGAGAGCTACATGCAAAGCACCTACAGCCACCCAAATGTGCCAAATAGGATATGTGGCAGAAGCTATTCAAAATCTCTACAAGCATGAGCAAAAATATAATACAAAGGAGTTTCACACGGAAAGTTCTACAACTGCTAACTTGGACAAAAATATCAGTTTTCAGGGACCTAGTGAAAATCTCAGATTCTCACTAGCCGTTTATGCTCTGAAGCATTTTGATAGCACCCAAAACAATATCTACAGGAAGCCAAATGGAATGAAAATTGATAGAGAGCTAGACAAACACAAAAGCTACAACTTCCCAGTTGATTGCAGGGGCTGATTTCCAACACATGAACTTTTGCAAGCACAAACACAAGGGAAGAAAATAACAGCAGTTTCTCAGACAGTGAAAATCACAGATTTTCACTAAACTGGAATTTTCAGCCACATGCCTACTTTGACCAGGCACAACTTGCACATATGAATTCCTAAGCATGAAACAAAACCACCATGCTATAGAGGGGTTCACCCTCTACTGCCACAACAAGGAATCAACCTCTTGGGCTCATCACATCACATGGAACCAAGCTCTAAACATTGAACAAAACAAAAATATGACATTCCCAGAAAGTGTTTCAAAGTGGAATCTGAACGCACCATTGGATTCCTGGGATGATTCTAACCCAAAAACATATATAATACATTGGCACTTGCATAGAACAAATGGGCACAAACTTGAAAGGAAAATCTACATGGAATCACAAGGGGGGTGAATAGTACTATATCACATGCTACTCACTAGATCATCATCTACACATGCACTTGCACACACTCACATATCCAATGGTGCACATGAGGGGTAGACCTCATGTTCATGTGCCTTAGAACACCACCACACACACACACACTTACTTCAAGCACAACTAAAACAAGCACCTACACATGTTAGTTAGAACACACACACTAACTTACACTCATAACATGCATTCCTACACCTACACATATAAACTTGCACATATGCTCATCAAGGCACACCATGCCTTGGGCATGTGTAACACACACACACAAGCTCACACACACACAACCCCACATAATCACCTACACTACACACAAAGTATGTGGAGGGGGAAACCCACACACACACATATATATGGTAGCTTGCTCACCCATGCACACATGCACACAAAGCCTACACATGCATCACTACTCTTACTAACAAAATAACTAGGCAACCTGTTGGTTGTGAGCTAAAAATAAATACCACATGAGGTGGCCAAGCATACCACAACACTATGCAAGCAAACAAAGCAAAACAGAGAAGAAATGGCAAAAGAAATAAAAGGAATGGGGGAGGGATTCGAACCCAAGACCCCCTGATCAACTAGCACACTACATCCACTCTGCTACTGCCCACTTTCTCGACAGAACAAAGGATGCAAGCAGGTAAACTACTTCCCTGCGCTACTGTGCCGAAAAAGAAATACAAAAGGGGTGCGCCGAGGGGTTTCGAACCCACGACCGCCCACTACACCAAAACGCACCTACCACTCTGCTACTCGCTTGGATCTTAATAGAGTAGGGGAGGTAACTCTATTGAGCATCCCCTCGGGTATTTCCTCTGCCCGACGGTGGTCGGAACAGGGGAAGCACCTCGCCGGCGTTACACATCAAATTGGACTGCCGCTCGTCGATGGAAGGGAGTAGGGGCTCCCAAGGTTCCATTTCACTAACTATCACGCCAAGAGACGGCCTACAGCCACGGCTCCTCGTTGCACGGCGGTGCCGATGATAGAAGGGGAACGACGACGAAGCTAGGGCCCTATGCACTGGATCTATCGACAGGAAGGGGGAAGGAAGGCTTGGGCTCACTCACTGGACGAGGGCGTCGTGCTTGTCGGAGAGGACATAGAGGAAGGAGTGGAAGAAGCCGCGTCGGGGAAGAACGTCGGGGAGGAAGCCGCCGTCATCGAAGAAGGGGAAGCAGTGCAGATCCGCTTCTCCTAGCTGCGGGAATGGGTTCCTTGGAGGTCCCGCGTGCACGCCGAGGGGTTGGAGAGGACGCAGGGGTACGACAGCGACGGCGAGGACCTCCTCAGCTTGCGGCCATGGCGGAGGAGCTCGTTCCCTTACCTGATGCCAACGACAAAGAGGGAGGAGGAGATGGGGAAAGAGGTGGCGGCGCAAGGGAGGAACCCTAGCCTTTCACGGACACCAAGGGGTATATATGGAGGAGGAGGAGGCGAGGGACGCGTGACTCAACGTCCGTGATGGCGTTGCTTGTTGTCTCGGCTCCCTCTGACGAAACTGACGGAAGAAGGAGGAGGAAGGAGACGCCGTCTACAGGGAAAGAAAGAAGGTGGGCTGCCTACGAGAGAGGAAGGGAGCTGGGCCAGCTTGTGGGAGAAAGCCCACTAGGTGGTGCTAGATAAGAAAAACGAAAAACCCACTGGGGTTTTCCTACTAAAACAAACAGAGACAAGAAAATAAAACATGGGAAAATCTGTTGAAGCTAAAAATAAAACAAAAATGCCCCTGGTCATAAGGAATTATGACCTATTGAAATAAAATGGAAAAGGAATATTTGGAGCAAATAAATATTTACAAAACAGAATTTAATCCACTGTTTTGTGAATATTTAGCACCTCTCAACAAAGTTGCAAATCACTAAAACCATAGCATCACATCCACCACAAAACATACTGAAACATGGGCATTTTGAAACAGGAATGGAGCAATTGAATCTTGAGCTTGAGATAAATAGAGAAAGGGAAAGTTTTGAATTCTATTGCGATCCACATAGTGCTTCCTACTTTCAAACAACACCCACATCATTTCACATATCATCATCACATGTCATCACACCACATACACATGATCACAAGGCAACAAACACAAAGAAACACAAATAGGCATGGATGAATGGATGCATGAATGCAAAGGGAAAACAAGAC
This sequence comes from Hordeum vulgare subsp. vulgare, assembly GCF_904849725.1. NCBI lineage: Eukaryota > Viridiplantae > Streptophyta > Magnoliopsida > Poales > Poaceae > Hordeum > Hordeum vulgare. The sequence continues at coordinate 343,087,148 of NC_058524.1, read as the reverse complement.
AAGGTGACATCACATGAAATAACATATGCATTGAGCTCTCATGGCAATGACAAGATGGACCCACATACAGAAGGTTCCAAATAAGGCAAGTTACACTCTTGGGGCATTACAGCATGTTATACATGTTGGTCATGTATGTCGTGTCAAACGATATGACATCATGGTATGCCTCGGCACAAGCCTTTCTTGCTAAGCCATCCACCCAGAAAATGTTGACAACTCTATCTCCTCATCGTATTTCACCTTGTAGAAGAAATCTGGATCTGTCTTTTGAATATCCTTTAAGTGTGCAATTGTTTCAATCATGTCACCCTCTTTTGTGTCATCTTTACGGAAGCTTGTGCAAAGGTTTGTTACTGCTTTTGGGTCATATGGAACCATCAACTCCGATCCATAGAACTCTTACATCACATGCATCATATGACCTGCACAAAAACAAAGAAAGCAATTGGTTTTTATAAAACATGAGGTTTTCGCACAATATAAGAAATTAAGTTGCACACTTGATTTGTTTTCATAAGCATGAGTTTTTGGAAGTATTCTTACAACATGTCTTATATTTGTTGTTTTAGTTCATTGTTTCCACACTTCCACAACTAATGTGCAGTTGCATAATAATATAGATCCGAGAGTTTTTTCTTTATATAAAAAACATAAAAACAATTACTAAATTTAGTGCAAATTAGTCCTTGCTAACATTTTTTTCTCACATTTTTCTGATTTCTTTACTTTATTTACATTAATTGCATAATAGCATAACTAATTTGCACACTACACAAATTTAGTTGCACGACTTTTAATGATGAAATTGCACAAACACATATAACAGAACTAGAATTATTTTTTGAAAAAGGGAAATTGATGAGTCAACTAGAACTCACCTCTATTTAGGTTGCAGTTGTACAAAATTCAAAAAAATGCCTCAATGAGACCTCAAATATTTGTGCAATGATGGCTTGTTGACTAGTGGATGGTTGTGATCACGAACAAAGTGAATTACCTCCCACCGTCCATCTATCAGTTTTACCAACATTTTTTCCTTGCACCCAGTCTACTTTATTATCTCACATTTCCTTTTCTTCTTCTTCTTGTGGTTACCTTTAGCTTCTTCTTCTCTAAAAACTGGCAGCTCATCATCTACGTCTTCATCACCATTGTTTGGTTCGGGATCTGGTATGGGATCAAGGATAGGGACAGTCTCTGCTCCACCTTCATCAATTTTTGGCTTCCTATATTGTTTGCAAACAAACTGTTGTTTTTCCAAGATGTTGGTACGACTTTGCCTCCTTGAAGTGTTCATTTTGACACAAAACCAACCCCTAGGGGCGTAGCTGTTGTAGTCTTCCCTAGCAATTTCAAGGTTATCAAATATCATGCCAACATGGGCCCCATTGGCTGGAACCAGCCTCATCATCTCCATCTGCTTGCACAGTAGCATCGCCACCTCCTGCTCTCAATTCAGTGTCAATTGGACCAGCAGTGGCCACCTCAGTGCCTATGTCAGCTAGAGTATGACCATCGGACTCCAAAGAGACAACTACACGACTATTAGTTGTTGGTGGCTACCCTACGATGTCAATAAAAGCTTTAGGAAACCCACTGTGACTGCAACTGGGAGATTGTACATGCCATGCGCCAATGTCAGAGACATCATGTGGAGCCTCATTGGTTTAAGGAGGAAGCTCATTGACATTAGGAGGCAGTTCATTGAGATCTAATATGTCTTGGAGCACCCTAAGCGAAAGTTGCATAAGTAGTTGAAATTCAAATCATCGCCAAATTAGTTAGTTCTCAACATGAGTTGCACAACAATGCAAAACAATTGCATGCTGTAGTCAAATAGTTGCACAATTTATAGCTTTTATAGCTGCACACACACACACAAAGTGTACACCTTAACTTCTTTTTCTAACTAACACCATTACAATCAATTACTACTTTAGTTGCACAAGAGTGTAACAGTGTTGCATAGTGCACTTAACCTAGCTACACAAGTTAATTTTCCACTTTTAATTACTTATTCTATTGCATACAATTTGTTGTACAACTTGCTAATTTTTGTAGACTAAAATTTGCACGGGAGAAAACACAAGAACGTGTTTTTCATTTTTCTCACAAGGATTTTATTTCTGTTAGGATCTCGAATACAAATATTTCTGATGGAGATGATGTAGATTGTGTGCACATAACATTTAGCCTTCACAAGCACATACAATGACAAGAATGCTAGTCTCCGAGTGACGAACAGTTCAAGTTTGGCTTTTGTATAGTAGTTAGCTAGGTGGATCACTACTTTTGCATACTTCGTTACATAGACTATTGTTTTTCTACTTTGGTCGTTAAAATATTTCCCATTTTGTGTAAATTGCGTGTGGAACCATTTACATATGCTTGATGGATCACTGCTTTTTAATGTGTGTTCCACTATGTAGTACAAAAGTTGGTTAGCACAGGTTGATTGGTTGCATAGTTATACCTCATAAACTACACAGGTTCTGTTGCACTTTATACTACAAAAGTTGGCTAGTATAGCTTTTGTTGCCGCACAGTTTCACTAGTAAATTTGCACACGTACTTTTATCACTCGCAAAATTGGAAGTCTTACTGGTTTAGGCACACGCAAAATTGGAAGTTTTATAGGTTTAGGCACACGCAAAATTGGGTGTATTATTTGGCTTGTGCCAGGTGTTTTGCACAAGATTGATTCGGTTTTATAAGGTATTTACCTTTTTTGCTCTATGTTGCACTTATTACTACAAATGTTGGACAACAGAGCTACTTTAGTTGCATAGTTTTAGCAGTCCAATCCCTTGTACATTGGTTGTACAAAAGTTGGCCATCAGAGCTTATTTAGTTGCACAATTTTACCAGTAAAATTGCTCAAACACTTCTTGGCCTAGGCTCAATAAAAAGTGGATGGAATTCAATAGTTTTTTGCACACCTAACAACAATTTTTTGATCAACCAATAGAAAGTCGTGTAGAGAGAGCTTTGGGGCAAGATGTGAAGAGGAGGATGTAGAGTAGAGAAGAGAAGGACAACTCACATGTATTTCCTCTGTTCTCTCTTTAACTTGCTTCTGATTTCAACTCCACCCTCCCATGAAAATCTGTTGTTGTTCCTCCATTAGAGCAAGCTTTCCGTGGTGAAGGGGTTGATCTGGGGCAGTTTTGGGGTGGAGGAGGTGGATCTGGGCAGTTTTGGGGTATAAGAGGCAGATCACGGGTGGACCTAGGGCCTCTAGTCCCTTTTTATGGACTTAGAGGGCCTTGGGCAAACACGTGACCGACGATCACGAAGACAAGCACGGGGGGACCAGATGGGTAGTGGAGATACGTTTCCTCGCTTGGGGGACCAAAACTTGCCTTTTTCCGGAGTGAAGGACCAAAAATTATCTTTTTCGGTCGGCTGCTCGCTAAGACTAAGGCTGCCTGTAATGGAGAGCATCGTATACTAGTATCATGCATATGATACTACTTCCATAATGCATGATATCATAAGTTGGTACTTCCTCCGGCACGGTTTAGAAGGCGTGCTTGGAAATTCTCTGGAACCTAGGTGGTTATTGATTGGATGTGAGATGAAGTAAAAAATAGCATTCACACTATACATGCATATAGAAATAGTACAACGGAGTACTAATTAGCTGCTAGGAGTAAATGCAATGCGCCTTAAACCTTGTCTATTATGGAAATGCACGTAAATTTAACTATGCCTTTTAAACTGTGACGGAGGTAGTATCTAGATTGTCTTATTAATTGTTATGCATGACACAAAGTAATACAACATTTAATATGATACGGTATCATAATATGATACCACATCCTCTTTTTCCTCATTTAATGATGTGACACATCATCAAATAAGTCTAGTTGGCTTGTATGATACTATTCCCTCTATGCCTAAATAATTATAGTTAGAGAGAACTAGACTAGTTCTTCCCAACTACAATTATTTAGGTACACGGGGAGTACTTATAATACTCTTAGGCCTGTTCCAATGCATCGTCTCTTATCTCGTTATCATAGAAGCATTAATAATTTAAGATACAACAATGTTAATGCATTATTTCTTATGAGTTGTATCTACATTTAATAATTTGGGGTAATGCATGCATATTATTGAGCTAGAATCATTTTTTGGCTATAAACACGTACAAGGGTTGTATGTTAGCTAAGATACAATCTTACTTGTATGTTAGCTAAGATACAATCTTACTTTTTTTCTTCATTACCTAGTATGCCACGTAAAACAGTGCTAAGAAACCACTCCATCCGTTCCTAAATATAAGTCTTTTAAGAGATTTCATTAAAAGACTACATACAAAACAAAATGAGTGAATCTATATTCTAAAGTATGTCTAAATATATCCGTATATAGTCCTATAGTGAAACCTCTAAAAAGACTTGTATTTAGGATTGGAGGGAGTAGGAGTGACACATGTTTATTACGACCTTCCTAACCGGCCAAATGCCGCTCTCTAGACGCGTCCAACTTACTATACCTGGCAGGTGAGGCATCTAGCTTCTCATAGGATCCAAGCACCAAACAGGCCAAGAAACCAAGAACCATGTACAACACGCGGGGAATCGCCTGACAATCATGACGCCCTAGGAGACAAACACCATGGGAAGTCACAGAGCGCAAGTGCCAAGAATCGACAAGCAGCAGTAAGCAATGGACGCGGGCGCCGTCGGACACCTGGGCTACGACCAGGTACTATCCATCCTGCGCCTCCTTCCAGCCGAGGCTGTGCTATCCTTCGCCGCCACCTGCCGCGCCTTTCGCGACTGGGCCTCCTCCGACGTGCTCTGGGAGGCGCTCTGCCGACGGGACTGGGGGGCACGCGCCGCGGCGGCAGCGCTCGTGGACTGGCGGTGCGGCGTGCCTTGGCGCCGCCTCTACGCCGAGGTCGCCCGACTGAGCGCCCTGCAGGCGCGCCGGCTCCAGGTGAAGGGCACCTCGCCACGGCCCCGTGCGTCGCACTCCCTCAACCTCGTGGCCGGCTGGCTACTAGTCTTCGGCGGTGGCTGCGAGGGAGGTAATTGCCAGTTGTGTAACTCTTCCAGTCTATTCTTGTTATCAAATTGCTTTCTCTGGGCTTCGTATCACATCGAGGAATTTGATCATTTGGGGGTGTGTTGGAATGAAGAACTGTAGTAGATTTCGTTCTGAAAAATTGCTGACAGACTAAAAAATTTCAGAGATCCTTATTATGGCATAGTAGTGTCGGAGCTTGTTAATTTAGTATGCGATATTTTTTTTGTTTGTGCAAGATTAAGATAAGTAATCAGAAGACAAATTTTACTTAACTTGCGCCATTGTTTGGAGATCCTAGCTGCAGATTAGCTGAGTGAAAAAAAATTATTGGGAGGAAACTTTTGATTATTTGGAGTATTGTAGTATTTGATTGGATTTAATTATACAATATAAGAGTGTTGTTCCGCATTTGCTGTTTACCATTCACATCACCATGCTTGCCAATGTTTGTTCAGATTCAGTATCTGTTACTTAAAGGGACAAGGTGCCCCATTGCAATGGAATGGACCTGGGGCCAGGACGCTAGCTTACCGGGCTAGGGATTGCATAACAAGTGCTAATCAAGACTTTTGACCTAATACAGAAATAATAGGAATGCTACACAATCATAGATTACATCTCTACATATCATGAGTCCTGTTTCTATGCACCTCTACAGAAAATTTGCACAAATCTTAATAGTATAATAGTTATAATTAGGGGCAAATTGGTATAGTAGTTGCAATATGGCTCTAAATCAAAGAAGACCAAATCAACAACAAAATTAGCTCCTTTGTGGGATATTATGTCTCTATTCCTTTTTGAATGCATTATCTCCCTGAAACTAAGACGCGTGGTCTATTGTTCTTGCTGTGGCAGCCATCTATCTAGTATGCTCGAATGCACGGATACTTCAGCTGACCAGCGAATCCGTATCAGATACCGTATCCGATACGGATACTCCTCCGATACGCCCCCGATACGTATCCTTGGAGTATCCAAGAATAAATGATTTAAAACAATTGCGATACTCGAAGGATACTTTGCCAGTAGACACGGCCCAGCCCAGGTAAGAGCCCACTCAGCCAGGTTAAGAGGCAACCAACAACCCTATTGCCACGATGCCCTCCATCCTTTCCCTCCCAGCATCATTCCTCCCTCCAGTGCTCACACCAGGCGGTGGCAATTGACATTCTGAATGTACTTAGAGCATCTCCAACAGCCGCGCTTCGCGTCGCGTCCAAAAAATGTGTTTGCCGCGCGCGCTTCGGCTGGTTTAGCGCGGGGATAGGCGCTGGCTCCAACGGCCGCGCTATAATGCAGCGCGCGCGCCGCTCCAGCAGCGCCCAAAAATACAGCGCGCGCAGCACGCACAAACCACATATACATTTCAAAAAATAGGAGCAAAAATGATCAAATAAACAAAATAAATCAACAATAAATAGTCATTACAACTCAAACCAATAGTTTATCGTTCAGTACAACAAATAATGCAATAAACACAACCAATAGTTCATGAACAATACAATGTCGAATGCAGAAATCATGCTCTTTCTCGTCCATGCCATGCCCACCACTCTTCAATCAGATCCTTATGAAGTTCATTGTGCGTTGCGGGACGCCGAATGGCATGATAGGAGGCAACAAAACGGGCTACCCTTTCGCCCTCCGTCGCACTCGCACGGGATGTCCCAAGAGCTCATACCGTGAGTAGTCTAAATCTTGGCCACGCTCATTCTCGATGATCATGTTGTGCATGATCACACAAGCGTGCATGATGTACCAAAGCATTTTTTGATCCCAAAATCTAGCCGGTCCTCTCACAATAGCAAATTGGGCTTGCAAAATCCCAAATGCTCTCTCCACATCTTTTCTAGCCGCCGCCTGAGCATTGTGGAAATAAGATTTTTCTTACCTTCCGACTTTTTCAACGGCTTCACGAAGGTTTGCCACTTTGGATAGATGCCATCCGCTAGATAATAGCCATAGTTGTACGTACGGCCATTTGCTACAAACTGCACCGGTGGCAACTCACCATCTGCAATCTTATTCATCAGTGGTGACCGGTTGACAAATTGATATCATTCAAAGATCCAGGCATTCCAAAGAATGCATGCCAAATCCAAGTCTCCTGATCGGCCATCGCTTCAAGGATTATAGTGGAACCCTTTTTTTGGCCGTGGAATTGCCCATGCCATGCCTTTGGACAATTCTTCCAACTCCAATGCATGCAATCTATTGAGCCAAGCATGCCAGGAAAGCCGCAAGCCTTGTTCATCGCCAATAGCCTTGCGACATCTTCAGCAGTGGGAGATCTCAAATACTCCTCGCCAAACACTTGCACAATTCCCACTGCAAAGCGCTTGACACACATGATGGCTTGGCTGTCACCTTCAGAAAGGTGCTATGCCCGAGCTCTCCGGCGGCATTCCTCCTTTGCTGGAAAAACCGGTCATGGCTCGCTAGTTTCTTTGCAATGCGCTTGAACAAGTCGGTGCTCATCCTAAACCGGCGACGAAAATACGACTCCGGGTATGTGGGATTCTCCACGAAATAGTTCTTCATCAATCTGTTATGGGCATCAATCCTATCTCTCCAATTTTTCTCCCGACCCATAACCGAACCACCGTGCTTCGGTTTTTTATTGATATGCATAGCTAGGATCATTGCAAGATCCTCCTCCTCTTCCATATCATATTCTTCTTCGGAAGAATCATACGACGAACTCATCTACAATGTTCAATACTATACTATAAAAACTGCAATTCAAAACATGCACAAAATTCATAAGTTTGAGCAATACATACCTTGTAGGCGTTTTGTCGAACACCTTGCGGGCGCGCTGCGGCAGCGAGCGCTCGGGCGCTGTTCCTCGGACGACGGAGGCGTGCGAGGGCCGGCGGGACTAGGAGGGGGTGGGGCGGAAGCGCGGCGGCGCGGGGAGGCCGGGGAAGCGCCTGAACGGTCGCCGGGGGGGGGGGGGGGGGCGCGGGGATAGGCCGGGGAAGCGCCCGAACGGTCGTCGGGGGGCGCGAGCGGCGGCGGCGGCGCGGCCGGATGGGGGTGGAAGTGGGGAGCGAGCGCGCGAGAGTGGAGGAGCGAGCGAGCGAGAGTGGAGGAGCGAGCGCGGGCGAGTCCAGCGCGCGGGAGCTGGCGCAGCAAATAAGTGGCGCGCGATTGCGTTTCGGCCAGCGCGCTGAACTGCATATGCCGCGCGCGCCGTTTTTGCGCGCCCGCTGGAGCTACCCGCCGCGTTGCGCGCGCGCTAAAACGGGCTATTTTGCAGCGCGGCGCTAGTTTAGCGCGGCTGTTGGAGATGCTCTTAGAAATGAAGTTGCAATGGCTCAAACTGCATCACCACAAAGCAAGCCTAATTTCTATACCTTTTCTTTTGAATTTAAAAAAGTACAACGTATCCGTATCGACACTTCTAAAAAATGACAAATTTACGTATCCGTATTGGCCCGATACTGATATCTGTACCCGTATCGGTGCATCCGAGCTAGTATGTATTGGTGGACTTTGATATGTGTGGATCGCTCCTCGTGATCGTGTTTGTGTCTTGGTTAAAGATCTGCTACTTGGTACAACTCACTCGGAGCAGATATATATGGCTTCATAAGACAATAAAAAGTTGTAATGAGTAGGCACTACTATTGATTCATTAGTTGGCAAGGTATATGATGTTGGCGTGGGGCATCATTAGAAAGATCACAGAAAATTCTTCGTACATGCATGAGTTAGGAGTAGTAAAACCTTTTTCTTATCGCAAAACTAGTACAAGCTTTACAGATAACTTTTGTTTTAGCATAAAATAAATGTCAAAACTAAGATGACTAGTTGGCTGCTAAGTTTAATCTTCAGCATTTGTTTGCTTTTAAATGTTCAAAGTTCTACGAGGGGTGTACCAAAACAATAGCCACACACTATGCTGCAGCAGCATGGAAAACCAATATACGAGACATGCTAAACTTAAAAATCTTGAAATGTTTTAAATGACACCTTTAGACCTATCTAACTATTTTTTTAGTTCATTTGTTGTTACTGACTATAGCTGGTTTTTGCTGTTCTCAATTTTCATCTCTATGCTTGCCAATGTCTGTTCAGATTCAGTATTTATCTTTCAGTCTTTTTAATTAAGTCTAAACACCACACTATGTTGGGGTAAGGTCGCTGATTGCCTTGTTTAGTAGGTTGAATATGACCTGTATTACCTTGGCCTGTTAGGTTTAAAAGATTGAAGTAAAATTTAGTTTGTTTAGGGACAATGGCCTTGTCTTCTCAGTAACTTTGGTCATTTATTGATCATAGATGTAGTAGCTGGTACTGAGCAAAATTATGTCTACCCTAGAAATATGCAAAATCTTTCGTAAATCACAAATAAAGGGTTATATTCGTTAGATGTCTTTTCTCCTGTGAAAATTGTATGGATGTGCGTGTTATGACCAGAGGCCCAGTTAGCCAAACTGGCCTAGTTATCTTAATAATATTATGGGCTTAGCCCAATTTATTATAGCCTAGGGAACTTATATATAGTCATGTAATCAACACTTTTGAGATTAAGCAAAGATCAATCTATTTTGATCGGCTCCAACTAGGAGCCGGTGCCCTAACCCTAGCCGCCTCTACTACTCGCCGCCGCCTCCTCCCTGCGCCTAGACGGCGCCGTCGCGCCGGCCGCGGCGCCCTCGTCTACTCCAACCTTCCTCCTACCCTTATAACCTAAGGCAGAGGGCCGGTAGAACCCTAGTTTCTACCAGTGTGATGATGTTTCTGCTCAAGTATTCAAGAAGTTTTTAATAATAAAGATGTTAATTTCTGAAATAGACGGTTTTGTTCCCCCAAAGCCAGTACCGCGCTACTATTCTGTCAATACGTGTGTACCTTAGTAGAAATTATAAGTGACACTGTCGATAATTAGCAATATGAAGTTTCACTAGTTCCATTGGTTTAGGTTATCTATTACTGTGAGCCTTATAAATAGCGGTGGTTTCCGTTGGTTATAGTGTGTGCATTGGCTTGGATACAGACCAAAAAGCGTGGGCAAAAGTAACAGGTTATGTTTGTTCCGATTTATCCCAATCTTGTATGCTTTCTGATATTTTCTTTTGCTCTAGTTAGGTCGTCATCTTGATGATATCTGGGCGACATATGTTGGAAATGGAGCCGGAACTGGATCGTCCAATGTACTTAGCTGGCAGCAATTGGCCTCTGGCACTCCAAGTGGTCGTTTTGGTCATTCATGTGTTCTCGTTGGTGATGCACTAGTCCTGTTTGGCGGGATTAATGACCGTGGGCTTCGTTTGAATGACACATGGATAGGCGAAATAATTTGCGAAGAACCTGGCAGGATGATGATCTCATGGAGACTGCTTCAGATAGGCCCCCTGGCACCATCTCCTCGCGGGGCCCATGCAGCCTGCTGCATAGATGATAAGTTAATTGTGATTCACGGTGGGATAGGGGTGCATGGAAGCCGGCTTGGTGATACATGGCTTCTTGATTTCTCCGATGGACTTCGATCTGGCAGTTGGCGCCAAATGGGGGACACTGGACCTTTGCCTTCAGCTCGTTCTGGCCACACCTTAACTTGGATTGGTGATAGGCGCATGGTTCTTTTTGGTGGTAGAGGATCAGAATATGAGGTGCTTAGTGATGTCTGGCTGTTTGATATTGGTGATCATTTCCTGCAATGGAAAGAGCAAAAGTACAATTTGTCTAGTATTCTTGGTGAATTGCCTTCTCCCCGGGCTGGGCATTCAGCAACATTTCTCTTTGGTGGCAAGATCCTTGTATATGGTGGGGAAGACAAAGAAAGACGGCGGATGGATGATTTCTGGATCTTAGATATACCAGCATTACTTCAGTTTGAGTCAGGTACCAGGAAAATGGCAAAGAGGATGTGGAAAAGACTAAGGATTGATGGTCAATCCCCAAATTGCCGGTCCTTCCATGGGGCATGTGTAGATACTTCTGGTTACCGTGTGTATGTTTTTGGTGGAATGGTTGATGCACTTATGCATCCTGCAGAATCCTTGGGTTTGAGGTTTGATGGGCAGCTGTATCAAGTGGAGCTTGTGCTGCATCTCTAGAACCTGTATGATGTTTTCCTATGAATATTTTCCTAGAGATAACTGTTTAGATCTAGGAATGCAGTATTGTGTAGTTTTTCTAGTCACAACACTTGGATAGTAAATTGAAGATCTCGCTCACAATATTTAGATGATCAAGATCTCAATATTGTTAATTTCAGCTGCCAGAATGGACATTGTGATGATGCTGAAAAATGGTTCTTCACTGTCAAGTGCGCATGGGTGCAAGACCTGTCACTGATATCTGAAAGCAACGGTGATGTGGAGTGGGTTTGTCCACGTATGTGTTGAGATGTATATCCTTTCTCAAATTCGTATATTAGCAAAGAATGTCTGTCAATATCATCCGAGTAAAGATTGCTATTCCCTCCGATCCGTATTACTTGTGATGACTTCATTATCGCTGTGAAAAGAAGGATTTGATTATCATAAATGATAAACTAGAATGACATAATTGATGATTATTATGCACCATCTGGGGCTTGCTGTTGAGCTTTTCATCCCAGTCAGAAATGCAGCGATTCAACTGCCACACGTGGGGATCATGTTGTGTTGAACTGAGCTCATTATGGTGTCTTGGTCACCCTAATCATGCTAAACGAATCTACTGGGAATAGTTCTGAATCTAGAATATGTCAGTTATTTTTCTTTAGTTGAAGATTGACAGTCCCTTTGTTTTCAGTATTGTTGCTTTCAAATAAAATATACCTTTTTTTTCAATTAGAACATGCATCCATGTAATTCGTTCACACTAAATATTTGAATTCCGCAATTGCAGCTCTGACCGATGTATTTATTCCATATTCAACTTGATCAATTGAAATTTCAGAACATGGAAATTCCTCACCTTTGATTTGGTAGATCAAAAGGTTCATATTATCAACTTGGTACATCATTTTTTTACATAATGCAAATACAGATAATTTACTTCGACGCAAATGGGTGAGAAAACCACAAAGACGCACTACTTTTATTAGTCAAAACTTGTTGCTGACACGTCATTTTCCACTGTGGTCGCTGGTTGGCAGCAGCGATAGCGAGTGATGATGCTGCAACCTACAGCACCATGTTCTGTTCAGAGGTGCAACTTGTGCAAGCACCTTTTTTTAACCTCTGACCTAATAATGTTCTGGTGCATTTTGATCTTGTCCTTTTGAGGATATCTGGCTGCTCGATGAGAAGGCCTTGCTCTGCCGGAGCCAACGATGATACGCGGCGTCTGCTCTTCTCTCTCGAACTCCAGGGAAAATACTTGTTCCAGGCCTTTATGAAATGGATGATGGTGGATCATCTTGTGTCGTGGTCCTTCTTGAAGGCATCGTCCTGGTGTCCTAAAGTTGTCTTGTTTTGCAGGTTCTATCGCTGCTTGCTTCGAGGATGGCGGGGCAGCGCTCGTGGATGAGTGTGATGTGGTATCTTGGTTGGCGATGATGATGACTTCGAGCAAATCCCCAGTATAATATCCCGGCGTAGCAATTAGGTTGGAGGAGAAACATGACACGGACTCAGGTTACAACCCTCGAGAAGAGGTAATACCCTCTTGCCCTAGTATATTGTGATTGGGGTGTACAAAGTACATGTATGAACCAAGGGATTCTAAACTGCCTATCGACTATCTCGAACCTTAGCTTATATAGCATATCGGGGACCATAAGGTTAGAGAGCCTAGTCAACTATGTCGATGAAGATGGAGTCCCCCATGGCTCTAGTATCTTTGCCTTGTACAACAAGTATTTTGGAGTCTTCTGTAAAGCGGGTCTTGTGTTGCTTAACGTGCCCCAGGACGGAGCCGACCTAGGGGGTCCTCAGATCGATAACTACCATGGTGGGGAACCCCTAGGTCGTGAAACTGTCGGTAGCCCGTGAACCAATCTTCAAGCTTGGTTGTGCCTCGACCAACAGAGAGATGTACATTGTCTTTCGGTCAGCAAGGTTGAAACTGGTTCACCGAAGCTTCCCCAACAACATCTGCTCGCAGTCGGACTCCTTGTCGGGATGCCTCCAAAGTCGTGTGCACCATCTTGGCGTCGATCTATCAATGAAGTTACGCGATCTGCACCGCAAAATGTTTCCCGCGCACTTGGCCACCGTGGGCCTTTTCTCCCACAATGGATAAGCTCGACTTGTCTAGTACAATGTGTTAGATCAGACATGTCTCATTAGCTAGTCAGGCCAGACCACGTGTTAAGGTTGACTGATTGGTCATCACGACGTGCGGTGGTGGGCTTGGAAGTTAGAAAGAAAGTGGAGATTGAGTAAACTGCAGTTCGTGTTGTGTGAATCCGGCAATCCAATTTTCAGAAGAGATCATAGTTCAAATGCTAACTTGTCTTGACTTGCCTCCATGATGTATGAGGTTTATGTGCCCACTGTATGCATTTTACTGTTTGGTTGCGTTTTATTATTAGTGGTGTCAACCTTTGATCCCTAGTGGATGTAATATGCAGTAATTTCTTTATCGTATAGTGTATGATTATTCTTTGTTTCTATGTCGTAATTTCTTTATTTTATAGTCTAGGTTTTTTTGGCAAGGGATTGTATAAAGTAGGATAATTATTAGTTACTATATAATCTATTGTTGGAAAGGCCAAAAGCTTTGATGAAGTTCAACGGGCCAAAACGTTACATGCCTCCATAAAAACAAATAGGTAGGCAGTGCTCGCCGTTATTAGACTAGCCCATTAATTTAAGGTAGATGATAGTTCGCATGGGCCCTTAATGGACTAGATGGGCTCACTCCTTAAATAGGCCAACAACCTTCATCGACCATTATTAGCACTGACTTATTGTGGCCACACATTAACAACGGGCCATAACACACATCGTTATTAACCACAGATGTTGCACGACCAATACAGGCCACGGGTCATTAAAAGTCTGAGACACAACTTCGGTTTAGCTGGGCCAGAATATAACATGGTGGTTAACACACCGAAAGGTGCAAAGGGGCCAAAATGTTCTAGTGAGTCTCGGGAATTAGCAGACTCAAATCTATGTAGGACCATATGACCAATTTACAAAGTGGGCCCTTAACATGACGAAAACCATTTTGTGCCATAAATGTGCCTATTCACTACTTCAGGGAGGTCCTAAAACGACACATGTATAGGAGACACTTCAACGAAACTGTGTGCGATGCACCAATCACAAACAGTATGGTTATAAAACCGTCATCAATAAAAAGAACTATGTGCGATGGCAGACCCATCACACACGATTCAGATAAGAGTTACACGTGCGATGAGTGGCATACAATGGTTCCATATGAACTGTTTGCGATGAGACAAACGGTTTTGGCACAACAAGGTGTGTGCGATACCCGGCAAACAGGTCACTCGCATGAACTGTTTGCGATGAGCCAAATAACACAAATGGTTCAACAAATGAGGATGTGTGTGATACCCGGCAAACAAGTCACTTGGATTAACTGTTCGCGATGGGTCAAAATAACACAAACGATTCGACGTAAGAAGATGTGTATGATACCCGGCAAACAAGTCAGTAATTAGAATTGTGTGGGAAAACTGATAATAAACAGTCGATTCATGCTTGTGTGGCAAACAAGATGTGTATGATACCCGGCAAACATGGTGCAGCCCAACCACATGCGCATGGCGCCCCAAACGTATGTGTTCGTGCAACGGCATCAACCACTCACAGCGCACATGGAGGGACGCCAACAGAGCAAGCGCGAAGGGACACCAGAAGAGCGCGCGCGGTCTCCTTAACCACGAGCAGTCACATGCATAGAGCAGTTGAACACGTAGGGAATGGCCTATACAAGCAGGCCAGCCGCGGTGAGCCGCCGACGTCCTGGGAAACGATATTGTGTTTCACATCACACTGTGGGCCAACGATCTTTCGCAGCGGTGCGTAGAGAATGATTGTTTGCCATGTAATAAAATGCCACCATTTTTCTACTATTGATCGTTTGTGTATTTATCATTTCTTCCTCTCCTCTCACATCTTGTCACTGCGTTGCCACCGGAGGATTCGTGTGCACGCTTCAACATCACATATGCATCTTTTGGGCACGCATTGTCTCGAAGTGGTGTCGGTGAGCCCGTTCCCCCACAAATCGCGTAGGTTCTCGCGCGCAACGACGTAGGCTTCCTGCCGGGCTCGGCGAAATTCTCCAAAACACCAATGCTTGTCAGCCTTCTATATAAATCATCATAGTCGGTGAATCCACATCGCATTCATCCCCTCCCTCCTCGTAGATTATCTAGTTTGCTTCTCCCAATTGTCGATGGCATTGGTCCATCATCATCGCTCAGCTACTCCGCTAGAGGACAACTTCAGCTGGGAGGCTACGCCGCGCCAATGGCACAATCCTTTGAAGCATGAAGTGTGCATGGAGTCTGTGTCCATGCCACCCATCGCACGCTCCGCCACTGCTGCCCGAGGACAACTGCTGCCGGCGGCAGCCATGGATGCCACCCCATCGGCGGACACCTTGGCTGCCACCACATCATTAGCCGCCAAGGCCATCACCCGCTCTGCCATAGCGGCCTGAAGGTAGGAGGTGGAGGGCTCCAAAGGCCAGCCACTTGACTATTGCGTCAGCAACCTTGCGTGCTACATCAACTTCCTAGAAGAAGAGATGGAGCGCCAAGTCACACACACAAAGATGCTCACCGCTGCCATGGCTGCAGTAGTGGCGCGGAATGCGGAGATTTAGGCCGAGTCATGCTGCATCGAGGGGTGCGTCAGGAGAGGTGGAGGGTAACAACGACAACGAATTCGACCTCACAAGATTGTCGGTAGGCTCCTCCTCCTCCTCGACCTCTTATTGATCGCGCTGGACAGAGGAGAGGCTACTAGAAGTAGTACAAAGCCCCTCCATAGTAGTATTTAGGAGATATTCAGTTCAGTTCACCTAACTATACATATGATTGAACTGTACTACGTACTTTAAATTAGCTAGTATATATAGTTGAACTAGCTATTTTAGTACGTTGTTGGCAAAAATTGGGAAAATGTTTGTTCGGTTCAGCTCTCGAGTTGAACTATTTTGTATATAGAACGACAACTTAATATAATATTGAAATCTATGTTTAATAAATTCCAATTGCAAAAGTGGACCTTACTAGTTATTTTTAGGTGCAAAATCTGATAAATGTGTGTGTTACAATGTTGACAAATGGCAATGCTACTATATTGACAATGCCAATATTTCCAATTTGAAAAATGGTAATATACCAAATATGACAGATGGAAATCTTACCAAATCGCCTATGGTCATCATACAAAACTGTTTGTGATGATGCGACGTACCAATCCTTCGCGTGAAAATTTGTGGCGAAGGAACCATAGCTCTCAATTTGCATACGCATATTCAGCATGAGACGTTTGCAATGAGTGTTTTGTTCGAAGAATAAACACTGATGTTTTTTTATTTACTTTGATTACTATGTGCATTCAAAGAAAAAAATACGGAGTTGACCAAACCATAGATTTCATTCAGTCAAACTGTGACTTTACATTCATCTCACCGATACACAATATAAAGAAAAACTAATTGTGACGGTGGTGGTGCGAGCGCTTGCGCCGATGTTATCGTCCTGAGGGACACTGTTGTTCAAGTTATCAAACCATAATTTTATGCACTTCCTATGAGAGATCGATAGAAGAGGTGTCTAGGGGGGGGGGGGCGAATAGACTACTTGCATAATTAAAATCGTAGCCTTTTCCCAAATTAATGGTTTGCAGATTTTAGTGATTCTAACAAGTCTAGTGCACCCTACACATGCTAGTCAACAAATATGGCATCAAAAAGTAAAGACTTTGCACATGTAGTAAGGAGTAGAGTTTAGAAAGATCAAACACGAAGAAGTTGACACGACAATTTTTGGCATGGTTCCGATAGGTGGCGCTATCGTACGTACATGTTAGTGGATACTTCAACCCACACAGGGCAACTACTACGAGAGTCCAAGGAGGGCTCCACCCAAAAGGGCTCCACGAAGAAGCGACCTTATCTATTCCACCAGGGCTTCCATCCACACAGGACTAGCCTCACTCTCGGTAGATCTTCACGAAGAAGGCGATCTCCTTGCCCTTACAAACATTTTGGTTCAACTCCACAACACGAAGTAGGAGGCTTCCAAGCAACACCCGACCAATCTAGGAGGCACCACCATCCAAAAGGTAATAGATGTGGTATAACGATGAACTCCTTGCTCTTGTGCTTCTAAAGATAGTCTCCTCAACACTCAATCACTCTCTCTCAGATTTGGAAGGAGTAGGAGAGATTGATCTTGTGGAAAGCAACTTGGGGAGGCTAGAAATCAAGGTTCAAATGAAGGAATGGAATCTCTTGGTCTCAACACATGAGTAGGTGTCTCTCCCTCAAAAAAATGGATCTGGCCAGTGTAAGTGTGTTCTGAGTGCTTCCTCTACGAATAAGAGGTAGGTGGAGGGGTATATATAGGCAACACCCAAAATCCAACCGTTACACCATAATTGACCAACTCGGTGACACCGAAGTTACAAACTCGGTGGTACCAACTTGCTCAAAAGGTAGTGTCACGCCCAAGATGCGACCCTATCCTCAATTTGGCACGAGGGCCTCGTTAGGGATAGAAGCGCATCTCGTCGTGTCGCAAGAATGGATATCGTTACAAGTACATGTATTGAAAAGTAGAGATATAAATAGAGAGTTGGCTTACACTCGCCACAAGCTACATCAGAGTCACATCAGTACATTACATATTCATCAAGAGTAAGAGCAGGGTCCGACTACGGACGGAAACAAACGACAAAAGAAGAACGACGTCCATCCTTGCTATCCCAGGCTGCCGGCCTGGAACCCATCCTAGATCGATGAAGAAGAAGAAGAAGAAGCAACTCCAAATGAACAATCAACGCGCTCGCGTCAAGTAATCCTTACCTGTACCTGCAACTGGTGTTGTAGTAATCTGTGAGCCACAGGGGACTCAGCAATCTCATTTCAGAAGGTATCAAGACTAGCAAAGCTTACTGGGTGAGGCATGGTTAAGTGGTGAGGTTGCAGCAGCGGCTAAGCATATATTTGGTGGCTAAACTTACGAGTACAAGAAAATAATAAGAGGGGAAGATCTACGCATAACGGACGTGACTACTGATGATCAAATGAATGATCCTGAACACCTACCTACGTCAGACATAACCCCACCGTGTCCTCGATCGGAGAAGGAACTCACGAAAGAGACAGTCACGGTTACGCACACAGTTGGCATATTTTAATTAAGTTAACTTCGAGTTATCTAGAACCAGTGTTAAACAAAGTTTCCACGTTACCACATAACCGCGGGCACGACTTTCCGAAAAGATTTAACCCTGCAGGGGTGCTCCAACTAGTCCATCACAAATTACCACAAGCCGCATAGAAATCCTCAATCACGAAGCTCGCGATCTCGTCGGATTCCCTAGTGGAAAACCTCAACTCTGATATTACCCAAAGCATCACCGGAATCCCGATGCACAAGATATCTCGTCAAAGGTAAAACTAATCCAGCAAGGCCGCCCGACGTGCCGACGATCCCAATAGGAGCCGCGTATCTCGTTCTCAGGACACGATGGATGGAACTAGCTACGGGTGCCAAACCTCGAGTTTCCCCGTGGTGGCCCCGCAGGCAGACCGTTTGGGACCAACACCATCAGCACTGGCCCCCGTGTTTATGTAAAATTACTCCTCGGGTTCATGACGCCCTATGCATTTCAATATAACAGAATTATTATGTTGGGCAAATGTAAAACCAATGTTGGGCCTTGCCAGACCAGCTTTAATCTAAAACGAATTATCAAGGGGGTCCCCATAACAACCCCGATCGTGTTAGGAGCGCTCAATTATGGAACATAACACCGGTAGCCGAAACTAAGGGGGCAAAGGTGGAACAAAACACCAGGCTAGAAAGGCCGAGCCTTCCACCTTTTACCAAGTATATAGGTGCATTAAATTAAATAGCATTTAATATGGTGATATAACAAAGAACCCATGTTATCACATGGAAGCGACTACACCTGCAACTAGCAACGCTATCAACAGGGTCAAGCAAGCAGTAACATAGCCAATCAGTGGTTTGCTAGGTCGAACAGGTTGAAGGTAATCATGGCATTGTTGTGAGGCTGATATTTAACAAGTGGTAGGCAACAAGACATAAACGATAGAAGCGATAAAACTAGCATGGCAATGATAGTAATGGTATCTAGGGAAATGATCATCTTGCCTGAGATCCCGCTTGGAAGAAGAACAACTCGGAGAAGTCGGCAAACCAACGTAGTCGAACGGGTCCTCACATTCCGACACGCCTGCGGGACTCTATCGAGACGGGCAAACCGGAAACAAACATCAACACAAATATTCACCACGACAAAAGCAAGACATGATGCAAACCCTAATATGATGCATGATCAGATCAAAATGCAAGGGCTGGCATGGCAATTCACCTCAAGCAAACTCTACACATTAAGTGAAGCTCGATATGCAACGGGTTGCATATCGACGAAACTCCACGATTAATTATTTAGTTCACTCCTGATTATTTACACGGCAATATTAAATGTTGTTAACATGGCAAGGGGTGAAGCGATGATTCTACCTGTCATACTAGTCGATAGCACGCGGGACTTAGAACGGAGCTACGACACAAGAGACATGCGACACAATATATTATGTCATGAATGCGTCATGCATGCAAGTTACAACATCACCGCAAGAAGAGAAAGAAGCAGATGTCGCCACGGCGAGCGGAAGGGAAACTATGGCGGCAAGACAGAAATGATGCCACGACAACGTTCCTATCCCGATAACTCGTCGAGATATCGTGCCAACGTATATGAAGCGTGTGCGGGAACGTTAAACAAAGAATGGGGTGATCCCACTACCGGGTTCCCATGTGTCGAGGCGCGACGGAAAGAAGACAACGTGCAACGGGCTAATATACTGCACAAACATACATTCATCTCATACAACATGCATTCGGTACATGACACGTCTCCTAGTTATACCTTCAACGCGTGCGAATCGGAGGGGATCGGGTCGGTGAAGGAGATCAACGATCGTCGTGGAGGTCGTGGTCGTCGTGGAAGTCGAGGTACTCGGTCTCATCGACGGTAGTCGTACTCGGCGTCGTGGTTCACGGTCTTCGGCGACGGTAGTCGTTCGCGAATCCGTAGATGTTCGGTGTTCGTCGAGGACGTCGTGGTACTCGGAGAACTCGATGTCGATGACTCACGGCAGGCAGGGATGGTGCACGCGGCAACGACATCTAGCAGGCAACAGCTAGCAAAAAATCTACCTAGCAGCAGCAAAGCAAGCAACCAACTAGCACCAACACACAAGCAAGCAAAGCAAGCTAGCATCGGCCACGACAAGCACTAGCAGGAGCAAAAACAACTGGCAGCAACGGCTCGACAGCGGCAAGGCAAGCGGTAGTCGCTAGCAACAGCATCACAACCAACATCAACTAAGCAACGGCGACAGCAGGAGATTGCACAGCTACAACAACAACATCCGGCTAGCATCAAAGCAGGGCATCGCCAGCAGCAGCCAGAGCAGCAGAATCATCAGACAGGCAACACAAGTAACATCATGAGCAGCAACAGTGGCTACGCAACAGCAGCAACAACTCGGCAGCGGCTACTAGCATGCATAGCAGCAAACGTGACAGCAATAGGAACGGCAACGCCAGCAGGCAACAACAACATCAAACTACATAGAGGTGGCAAGCAAGCAGCAGGATCAGCTCGACGGCAACGGCAAAATGGCACGGCCGCAACAACGGCAACGCTCAACAGCAGCTACGGCGAGCATCCGGCGGCAACAGCAAAATGGCAGCAACGAGGAGGAGGAGGTCGGGGCCATGGCAGGCTCGAGGGGAGGGGGCCTCCGGTGGCCGGCCATGGCGAACGGCGGCAGGGGAGATGCACATGGGCGGCTCGATGAGGCGTCCACGGCGGGGTGGCGCCGGCAGAGGACCTCGGCACAGGCTGCGGCGGGGAGCACGGGCTCCGGCAAGAGGAGGAAGGGACGCGCGGGGCGGCGCCACACGGGAGGCCAGGGGCGAGGTAAGCACGGCGGCGGGGCTGGCGAGCTGGGAGGCGGCGCGGCGGCGGCGCACAGAGGAGAGGACACAGGCGGCCCGGGCGATCGGAATCGGCGCGGTGGCGGAGGTCGGCCATGGCGGCGTGCTCGGGATGACCTCCTTCGGCAGGGGCGAGGGAAAGTGCACTGCGGGGCCATGGCTGCCGCAGCAGGACGAGGCCGACGAGCACGGCGCCCTAGGGGAGGCGAGCACGCAGCTGGCGGCCGGCGAGGGGAGGCGGCCTGACGGGGGGGGGGGGGGGTGGGGGGGGGGGAGGGGTTCGGGACGAGGGGAGGACGACACGCACGGGAACCAGAGGGAACGAGGAGGGGGCTCGGGCAGAGAGCGACGTGCTAGGGTTGGGGAACTTGGGCCGGCCAGCTGGGCCTTGCCGGCTGGGCTCCTCCTCTCTAATGTTTTTTTTAAAACCTTTTTTAAATCAGACAAGTTTTAACTAAAGAAGAGGCTTTTAACAAAGAAAAGGAAAATAATAATAATAAATAATAAAATAAAGAAAATGCCTTTGCTCCTTTAAAATAAACCCCAACTCTAAAAATAGATTGGGCTTTTTAACCAAACAAAAATAAACCCCTTTTGAAGAATAAAATAAAACCTCTTTTTATTTAAAGAATAAAATAAAAGCTTTTTAAAAGATAAAAGAAAATGAGACGGTTTAAAAATAAAACAAAAGGAAAAATAAAATAAAAACCCAAGGGTTGCCCCCACATTTAATAAAAATGACATTTTAAAAGAAGACGATTTTTTTTAAAAGAGGGGTTAAGTCTGAAATCTTTAGCAAAACCACAAAAAAAAATTAGGAGGGGAGAGGAGGGTTTTAGGTCCGCGGTGCAACAGGGTTTTTGAGGTGGCTCTCACGCACCCACTCTCAACATGCCAACAAACGACGTCACACTCACAAAGCTCTAACACCTAACAACACGGAGCAACAAGCAACACCGACAAAACACAGATGACATGATGTCATGCATGATGCGACGATGCAAACTATATGATGATGCAACCAACAAAATAAAATAGCCACACGATGGAAACGGAATAAAGGGGAGAATCTTCTGGGGCGTCGGCATCGGGCTGTCACACAACTTTGAATCTCGGTGGAACCAATATACACAACTCGGTGTCACCAAAAAGGTGACTAACGGTCAGATGACACAACTCGGTGACACCGATACTCAAACTCGGAAATTCCGATTTTGTGTACCGAGGCAATAGAAAGTTGGTCACTTAAACTCAGTAGCACCGAGGCAGTTTTGGTTGCACCGAAAAGGTAGGGTTTGGCTGGGATCTGTCTAAGTCTTAAATCAATAGGGCCGAGTGATAAATGCTGGTGGCACCGATTTTGTATATTTGTCTTGGGACAGATATATTATGTGGAAGAGTGGCTGAGTATTTTTTGGTGGCTAACTCTAAGAACTTGGGCAACCAATTCATCGTAACACCTCATCCCCTTTTAATAGTATTGGCTTTCCCATGGACTCAAAGTTATTTCTCACAAATATAAAATGTAGAGTCTTCTTGCTTGAAGCTTGAGCCAATCCTATTCCTTCCTTCATCAAGGGGCATCTCCACTCAATCCTATAGCCAAAGCTCTGTGTGGGCTAAACCTGAAATATACTAGGTAAAAGTGTTAGTCCAAGATACAATGTATGTTGTCATGAATTATCAAAACCACCAAGGGAGCAATGTGCTTTCAATCTCCCCCTTTTTGGTAATTGATGACAACATACAATCAAAGCTTAAAATAAAGATAGGCATTAGAACATGACAACTTTGAAGGATACATGACTAGTACAAGCCCCCCCTATATGTGTGCAATCCCTTTTAAAGGATAGTTGCTTTGGACTTCATGTGCACATACAAGGTGAAGGACAAGACAAGCCATATAAATCTTGGCTATATGCATCAAACATATGTGGATGTAGAACTTCCATGTTCAAGACCCACTCTTGCAAATAATATGTTCAAGAGACAAGAGATCATCATGAACAAGGATATGATGCATATACTTACCTTGAGGTTATCGAGCGTATTAGCAGCAGGAGTACACTTGGGAAAACAAATGTTAGATAACATAAGAGTACTCTATTGTAAATATGCAAAGAGCTTAAAAAATACCAAGATATGGAGAACAAATTGAAAATAGGATTTGATGATAGATATGTCTCCAAGAGAATTTAGAACTTTCTCCCCTAAGGATTAATGAGTAAGATTACCTCCCCGGCCCCCTGAATCATAGCATGTAGTTATTGGGAGTAGGTAGGGCAAGACAAGTTCAATCAAAAGATAATAAAACAACGATATATGAAACAATTTAATCTCTCCTCCCCTTAATATGTAAGGTTTGATACATCTCCCCTTAGGTAGATCTCCCCTTAGGTAAACCTTCCTTTAGGAACAAATATCTCCACCCTAAAGATATTTCTCACCCTTTTGTGTAAGCTTATTTGTGATATTTATCCCCTTTATATAGGTTCATTGGAAGCTTTTATATTTCCCCCCCTTTGGCATGAATTGCCAAAAAGGTCAGAGGGTAAGGGCTCATTGAGAGAAAGGGATCCTTGATACTTGTCTCTTTGATAAGGGTTCCCCGAATGTCCCCCCCTTAGATAGTAGGTAAGGGTTCATTGAATGTTCTCTCCCTTTAATATGGATAAGAGTTCCTTGAACTATCTCCCCCTATGTTAGGGATCCTAGATGATTCTCCCACTTATATTGTGGGATCATTGAGAGTTTATCCCCCTAGAGAAGTTTTCTCCCCCTCAAAGAATAATGATAAAACCAATATTTTTTCCCAAAAAGTTAAATAAAATCTTAGAAGGAAATGAAACATGGGATCATTGATAATCTTTCTCCCCTTAAGGAAAAAGTCCAGAAAATATGAGAAAAACCAAGGCAGTGATAATATCGGAGTCACCGAGGCAATGTGATTCCGTAGAATCAAGTATAATAGCAGGCTTCTTGGAGAAATTGGTTGGACCGAGTTCCCCAGATAAGTGAAACCGAGTTGCATGCAAAATCAACTCATTTACTGAAAATAGGAAGATAATTTCCACAAACTTTGAAAAACATATATCCAAATATTGAAAGGAAAAAAGAGAAAACATTTTTATTTTTGAAATATACATACATATAGATGAGAGTTGAATGGTTCCAAGAAAGTATGCAATGAAAATTGTGAACCATACAAGAATCTCCATCTAGATGTGGGGCGGTGACTAGATCACCTATATTAGAGTATTTGACTTGGGGAGTCAATCAAGGATGCTTGATCATAGGTCATACTCATCTTTAAGCACAAAACGGGGTTACCATTTTTCAGTTAAGCTTTTTAATGTCTTTGTATCACTTGAGTTGCTTTACCTCATGACTTGGTGTAAAGCTTTATCAAGAATATGAGTACATACCTTCGAATGATGTTGATGACGTGGCATGTAGGTGAACTTGTTGTGGATGCTCAAAGTTGATGATGATCATCTTGAGTTGGGAGCTATCCTTGTCATTTTGGTTCACTTTTCACCTACAATGGTTAGTCATTAAAGGAAGAACATAATATATCCAAATGACATCAGTGAATTTCATTATCATATAATTGTCAAGGATATGATTTTGTTATCTTCTTCCTTCATCTCCGAAGAACGGGCTGTTGATACTTGGCCATGAAAAGATTGCTTTTGGTGTGAGTTGATGGCAATCGTGTGAAGTATATTTCTTCCAAGTACCTACAAAAGGTTAGATGCAATACCAGGGAGCATAGTTTCCAAGATATAAGATAGTATCAAATCAATAACATCAAGGAATAGTCAATCAAGCTCATGCCCTTGCATGCACCCGAGTGAGTCTAGCTCAAGTTTGAAGCATCAATGATGTTCAACTCTCTCCTCAAATGACATAATACTTTCTCATCAAGTGGTTTGGTAAAGATATCAGCTAATTGTTTGTTGGTACGAACATGCTTAAGATTTATATCTCCTTTACCAACATGATCATGAATGAAATGATGTCACACATGAATATGTTTTGTTCGAGAATGTTGCACATGATTATAGGAAATTTTAAAAGCACTTTCATTGTCACACAACAATGGAACGTTTTTAACATGAATGCCATAATCCTTAAGAGTTTGAGTCATCCATAGTACTTGAGCACAGTTGTGACAGCCCGAGACCGGCGCTCCAGAAGATTCCCCTTTTATTCCATTTCCACCGTGCAATTAGATTGTCTGTCGCATTCATATTCGCATCATTATCATCATCCACATTGCATCGACACTCCGTTGTTGCGAGTTTTCAAAACTTGCATCCGTTCGTAGTTGCCGATTCTCTATGTTTTGCCGTTGACTATTTTGAGCCCAACCGAACACGCACGCGTCCGCGTCATTGATAAAATTTTGTTTTTAAAGGTGTCCGGAAAATATTCTCGGATTGGGTTGAAACTTGGCATGCGGTATTTGTTACCTATACTGGAAAATATAGTGTAGGTAGACCGCGTGCTAAATTTCATCGAAATAGAAGTTATTTGTTACCTATACCGTAAAATATATAGCGACACTATAGCCGGTCGATTGTCGGACGTTTTGGATTTTAAAATTTTTCACGGGCCGCACCATTTCCCTCTCAACCCTACATAGCCGAACTAGACATCCCATTAGACCCATCTAGCCACTTCCTCCGTTCGTGGTCATCGGATCGCGATCAGGCGGACGAGGTCCATCCCACCATAGACCAAACCTTATATTAGGATCGCCCCATGGTGGAGCTCTCTCACTCCACTAGGGTTTCCCCCTAGCCATTTTGCAGCCACCCCCCTCAAAAACCCCACCTCCAAGCTCCCCCTCCTCTCTCTCCCGAAATCCATCTCTCGATTAGATCTTGACCATTGGATCTCCATCCAAAGGCCCAAAATCGCCCAAAATCCCAACCTACAAGACATGTCCATGGTCAACCGGACACAGCTGGCGACCACAGAGCAACCACAGCCATGCCCGCAGCCGCAACAGCCCGCGTCCGAGCCAGCTCGCCGGAGCCCCTCGTTGTCGCACCCCTCGGTCGCCGGAGCACCACCGGTCCAGGCCAGTGCCCCTACGCAGGACCCTCTCCTCCCTTTCCTTCCCCATATCTCTCTCATCTTCCCTCTCTCTCTTTTGCAGGAGGAGCTGCATCCGCCGCTTGTGGCTGCCACCGGCCTCCGGGACCCCAGCCTCACTGGATCTGGCCGGACCCGAGGCATCCCGAAGACCCCATCCCCGCCGGCCTCTGGTGCTTCATTGGAGCCGCCGCCATTTCCTCTTGGCCTCGCTCCAACGGGCGATGGGAGGGAGACGAGGCGCTCCCGTGGACCTCCTGCCCGAGCCGGCCCAGTCCTGCGAGCCAGCCCAGCTCGACGCAGCCAGCTCCAACTCTCCTGTGCAGGCCAACCCCCCAGCCTCTAGCGGACTCAGCCTCCTCTCAAGCCGACACGAAGGTCCATGGTGAGCACCCGCAGTACTGCCCTTTTCTGCACCATAGGTGCTAGATAATTATCTTGCGTCGTGTGCTGATTTAGCCCATCAGAGTGTTTCGTCCTGTAGTGTTTTTTATATTAACGTGCGATTCAATTCTTTTTCAGAAAAATGCATTATTTTCAAATGACCGTAGTTTTTAAACCGTGCGTCGGATCGCAACAAATTATATATGTAGAACATGTAAAATTTTGCATAGAATAACATTTTCCAGCTCTCATGCATATTTAAAACTGTTTATCCTATTGTTTGCATTGGTTTGCGTGACAACGGGTTAAAACGGTTTAGTTTGTAGTTGATTAACAGTAGCTCCGTTGAAGATGAGCCATATATGTAAATGGACTAGAATGACGTGTAGTTTCATGTGAGCCACTTTTTTTCCATTTAACAAACATAAAATGTGATTAGGATCAATCTGGACAGATTACAAAGTTAACGTGTGGGGTCAGTTCAGAGATGCTATATGTCATTTTCGGCCTCATTTAAAATGTCTAGATAGGTAGTTTATTTGTGCTTCACCCCTTGCCATGTTTAAAAACATTTAATATTGCCATGTAGATAAATGGGAGTGAACTAAATAATTAAATGTGGAGTTTTGTCAATATGCAACTCATTGCATATTCAGTTTCACTTAATGTGTATTGTTTGATTGTGTGAATTGCCGTACCATGCCTTGCATAATTTAAACTCGACATGCATCAGATTGGGGTGTGCATCATGTCGTGCATGTGCCGTTGTGGATACTGTGTGTTGATTCTTGTTTCCGGTTTGCTTCGTCTCGATAGAGTTCCACAAGCGTGTCAGAATGTGAGGATTCGTTTGACTACATCGTTTCATTTGTTTCACGGAGTCGTTCTTCTTCCAAGCGCTACTGCATGCAAGATGATTATTTCCCTAGATACCGTTACTATCATTGCCATGCTAGTTGTTTCGTTTCTATCACTATGTCTCGCTGCCTACCACCTGTTAAATATCAGCCTCCAACAGTGCCATGAAAACCGTCAACCTTTCTACAACCTACCAAACCACTGATTGGCTATGTTACCGCTTGCTTAAGCATTGGATAGCGTTGCTAGTTGCAGGTGCAGTTGCTTCCATGTGATAACATGGGTTCCTTGTTATAACATCATATTATTGCTAATTAATTTAATGCACATATATACTTGGTAAAAGGTGGAAGGCTTGGCCTTGTAGCTTGGTGTTTTGTTCCACCTTTGCCGCCTTAGTGTCGTCTACCGGTGTTGTTCCATAAATGAGCACTCCTAACATGCTTGGGGTTGTTATGGGGACCCCCTAGATTCTCGTTTTGGGATAAAACTTGTTTGACAAGGCCCAACATTGGTACTATATTTGCCCAACATAATAATCATGTTAATACTGAAAAACTTAGGGCGTCATGAACCCGAGGAGTATTTAAACATAATACAGGGAGGGCCAGTGCTGATGGTGCTGGTCCAAAACAAAGCACCGTGTGGGGCCAACCCGGAGCAACTCGGGAGATTTCTATCAGGCCACCGTACGCTTCGCTTATCCGTCGTGTCCTGAGAACGACATACACGGCTTTTATCGGGATCGTCGACACGCCGGGCGGCCTTGCTGGACTTGTTTTACCTTTCTCGAGCGTCTTGTGTGAGGGGTTTCGAGGATGCTTTGGGTTATCTTGAGGTTTTGGTTTTCCAATAGGAACCCGAGGAGATCACGGGTTTCCCTGATCGAGGTCATTCCGTCGCAGCATGTGGTAGTTTGTGATGGACTAGTTGGAGCACCCCTGCAGGGTTAAATCTTTTGGAAAGCCGTGCCCCCGGTTATGTGGCAACGTGGAAACTTTGTTTAACATCCGGTTCTAGATAACTTGAAGTAAGATTAATTAAAATATTCCAAATGTGTGCGTAACCATGACTGTCTCTCTCGTGAGTTCCTTTCTCTGACAGAGGACAAAGTGGGGTTATGTCTGACGTAAGTAGGTGTTCAGGATCATTCAGTATCTCATGTCCGTTGTGCGTAGATCACCCCCCTCTTATTCTTGTACTCATAATTTAGCCACCTCAAATAATTGCTTAGTCGCTTGCGTAGCCTCACCACTTAACCATACCTCACCTATTAAGCTTTGCTAGTCTTGATACCTTTGGAAATGAGATTGTTGAGTCCTTGTGGCTCACAGTTTACTACAACACCAGTTGCAGGTATTGGTAAAGTGATATTAAGACATGAGCGGGACGATTGTTCATTTGAAGTTTCTTCTTCTTCATCGTCGATCTAGGATGGGTTCCAGGCCGACAGCCTGGGATAGCAAGGATGGACGTCGTTCTTTTATCGTTTGTTTTTGTCCATAGTCGGACCCTGCTCTTCTTCATGATGATTGTTTATTGTTGTATTGATGTGACCTTGATTTAGCTTGTGGCGAGTGTAAGCCAACTCCTTATAATCATCTTTTCAGTACATGTACTTATAACGATATCCATTCTTGCGAAACGACGAGATGCGTTTCTATCCCTATCGAGGCCCTCACGCCAAAATATGGATAGGACCACATCTTGGGTGTTACAAGTTGGTATCAGAGCAGTACCGACCTTGGAGCCCCCTTGATTGATCGAACTTGGCCGAGTCGAGTTTAGTGAAAAACTAATTTGAGTCTAGTTATATATATCAGAGAGTAGGATTCTTTTTCTCCTCTTCTATGCTCTGGTGAGTAATCTTGAGGTAAGAATTTTAATTCTACTCCTCTTCTCACTCCAAATTTTTTAGGATGACGTGGATATTTTTGGAATCTATATGATGTCGATGTGATAGAGTTCTCACTTAGTGCTTCCTGCTATGTTGATTCTATTCCGGGGAGTTGAGCTCCAGGGGATTCTTGAGCACATCGTTCTCATTTAGATTTCTTAATATCTCAGGACGAAGGATGTTTGAAATTGCTTCAATACTAGTAGTGGCGAGATAAGCCCGACATCTCCAGTACTGGTGCAGATAGGTCCAGATGTATCGTCATACTTAGTATCGTTGTGATTACGAGGATCTGAGATAGATGTGTTTCCGAGATTCTGGTTATGTGTTGATGAATGTGATACACTGGACAGGTTAGATGCTAGGAGTTGAGTGATTAATTTCTTGTTGTATCCGCGGACCCGACTCCATGACCAGAAATTTCGGAAGTTCTTAGGTGGGAATTCAAGTAGTTACTTATAGGACAATCTTAAAATAGATGCATGATGTGAGATTGGGGTTCGACATCTAGTGGATTCATTTGTTCACGGTCGTCTTACAACGGTTCTTGTTGTGTCTTAAAGAGTCCTTGTAGCTTGCTACGACTCGGGGATGCTTTGTATGTCATGTGCACTGCCTTGTACATGATGGCTACTGTAGGATAGAGCCCATGCGATCGTATCCACGACAATATCGGACGGAATCTTTGTCATGAATTTGTTCCAGCTTGTTTCGTAAGCCTCATCCTTTGTTGTGTTGGAGTATGGTAATTCGAGTTGCTTCGATGTCAAATGGTGATTTCATATCCTTTCCAAGATGTGTTCTCATACTTTTATGGGAATACAAATTCTCCTCCTTAATCAAGTTGTCTTTTCAATTGTTTTCAACCGGAGTCGTCATATCAATTCTTTTCCACCCGGTGTGCTTCTCTTCAAGTGAATTCTATCCTTTTCAAGATTTGCAAGATCAATCCCTCATTTCTTTCCGAAGTTCGTCTCATCTGTTCCAAGTTGCCTTTGTTTTCTCCACCCTCCCGCCCTTTTCTTCAGTGATTAGATTATAATCCTAGTGCCTTTCTTCTCATTGATGCTTCCACTATCTTTTCTTCAATATCATATCCGGTGATTCATTGTGAAGATTCTCACGAGTTTCATGTTCATCTTTCTTCATTCTGTTATCTCTTCCGCGGATTCAATTCAAGTTATAGGTGTTCATCATATCCTATTCTTCTGTTCAATGATTCCTGTCCTGGAAATTCATATGAAGTCTTTCTTGTTTTTCATCTCTCTCTATCCTATACGGAGCGTTCAAGATATCTCACAGCTTCTTGTTTTCAATCCTTTCAATTATTTCGAGGTTCCCACCTCATCTAGTTTTCATTTGTACCGATGCAATCAATAGTCTTAGCAATCCATTCATCCGGTGTTTTCTTTCAGTGGGCCCATAACCCACAGGTTCTTTCCGAGGATCTTATCTGGCTCTTGTAATATTTTCTGGAGATCTCTGATTCTTTTCAATTATGACGTAAGTATGCATTCCATCAGTCATATTCCTTCCTCAAGGTCAATCTGAATTATTTCATCATTGGCTCAACTTTTCCTTATTCTTTATTCCGGAGTGTCTCAGTAATTTTGGTTGTGTCCCTTCTCATGATTTTCAGCTTGGAAGACCGAAGGAGAGTTTCTCTTAAATCTTGCTCCATTCTTTTGTAGATTGTCACCTCAGCTTCGTGTTATCCTCTCATTTGATGTTGATCATGAGTAATTCATTCCATATCTATCCATTGCATTTCAGATTTATTTTCATTCTCGATCCTCTGAAGGCCATCATTTCTTAAGATTTCTTCGTTCTCAGCTTTCAACTTTCATTCTCAATTCTTCTCAATTGTTGTCTTTTCGTTCGTCTCTCAATTATTTTTTTGCATTATTGAAGTTTTCTTCTAGGTGGATCATGATCTCTTCATTCTCAAGTATATTCATTCATTCATGGTTGTCTCATTGGTTTCAATTCTTGCCGGTGTTTCTTCCAAAACTTCTCAAGTTAGTGTTCTATCTCTCTTCAATATTTTCAGGAAGAATAAGTGGTACGCGAAATCTGTTGCTTGTCATGAATTTAACTTGATGAAGGATAAGCATAACATAATTCTTATTCTTGTTTCATCAAGTGATTTCATTTCTTTTTTCGGAGGGCTCATGATATCAATTCTTTTCTCAAGTATTCTTGGTCTTGCATTTGAAAGTGCAATTCTTCCTCCTTTGTCCTTTGAGGTGGTGTTATAACATTCTTGTTAGTGGAGGAGTCTCGAAGAAAATTTGTTTCAAGAATGAATTGTTTAAACCCATCGATTCTGTGATCATGAGATATTTTCAACCCATGGTTTCTTCATTCAACTATCTTGGTTTAGATTTTACCTAAAGGTTTACCTAAGGATTGTTGCTAATATGGTGATTATCGTTGATCCAAGTTCTCAATGTATCCTCTTGGGGAAATAAGTTCTACTTATTTTGTTGCTCCCAATGAATCAATTGTTTTCCAATTGTGGCTGGTTGTCACCTCATTGTTGAGTTGGTTTTCATAAGTCCATTACAAGCTTGTTCTTTCCTTTGTTGGTTTGCCAACAACTCCATTAAATTCTTCTTGCAAGGATGCTTCCCAAATTCAATTGTGGTAGAAGTTGTCATTTTCTTATCCAATCTTTTCTTCCCAATGATCTAGTTTCTATTCTCTTATTTCGGAGTTGTGGTGATGTTGCTCTCTTCAATCTATCATGTTGTTCTATCAAGATGATGTTGTCTCCTTGCTTATTCAATTTAGTTAGTTTTTTGTGAATCTTCTCAAGATCTTTCCATCTTATCAAATTTTTGTCCCCTTTTCCTACCGAAGTGCTGCCGAAATTTTGTTTGAATTCTTGCTTGTTTATTATATCATTCTTCATCTCTTTGCAACCTTCAAGGATCGTTGGTTTCACTCGTTTGTCAAAGAAGCTACTAAGTTTTACCTATTGCACTTTCTCTTCCTCTTCTCCTTTTAAGTCTTAGATCTCGGGGCGAGATCTCTTGTTAGTGTAGGAGAGTTGTGACATCCCGAGACCGACGTTCCACACGATTCCCTTTTTATTCCATTGCCGACGTGCGTTTTGATTGTGTGTCGCATTCATCATCGCATCATTCACATCATCTGCATTGCATCGACACTCCGTTCCTGCCAGTTTTCAAAACTTGCTTCCGTTAGTAGTTGCCGGTTTTCTATGTTTTGCCGTTGACTGTTTTGAGCCCAACGGCACACGCATGCGCCCGCGACATTGATAAAATATAGTTTTTAAAGGTGTCACAAAAATATTCTCGGATTGGGTTGAAACTTGGCGTACGGTCTTAATATAGTTTAGGTAGTCCGCCTGCCAAATTTCATCACAATCGGAGTTCGTTTGTTACCCGTACCGTTAAATATATAGCGACACTATAGCCGACCGATTGTCGGACGTTTCAGATTTTAAACTTTGTAACAGGCCGCACCATTTCCCTCTCAACCCTACATAGCTCAACTACACAACCCATTAGACCCATCTAGCTACTTCCTCCATTCGTGGTCGTCGGATCGCGATCGGACGGACGAGGTCCACCCCACCATAGACCAAATCCTATATAAGGACCGCCCCATGGTGGAGCTCTCTCACTACACTAGGGTTCCCCCCTAGCCATTTTGCAGCCACCCCCTCAGAAACCCCACCTACTAGATCCCCTCCCCTCTCTCCCGAAATACATCTCTAGGTCACATTTGGACCATTGGATCTCCATCCAAAGGCCCAAAATCGCCCCAAATCCGCACCTACCACACATGTCCGCGGTCAACCAGACACGTCCGGCGACCACAGAGCAACCACAGCCATACCCGCAGCCACAGCAGCCCGCGTCCGAGCCAGCTCGCCGGAGCCCCTCGTTGCCGCACCCGTGGGTCGCCGAAGCACTGCCGGTCTAGGCCAGTGCCCCTACGCAGGACCCTCTCCTCCATTTCCTTCCTCCTCCTTTCTCTCATCTTCCCTCTCTCTCTCTCTCTCTCTTTTGCAGAAGGAGCTCGACCCGCCGCTGCAGGCCTCCGGGACCCCAGCCTCGCCGGATCTAGCCGGATTAGAGGCGCCTCGAAGACCCCATCCCTGGCGGCCTGTGGTGCTTCGCTGGAGCCGCAGCCATGGCCTCTTGGCCTGGCTCCAGCGGGCGACGGGAGGGAGACGAGGCGCTCCCGTGGGCCTCCTGCCCGAGCCGGCCCAGTCCCGCGAGCCGACCTAGGTGGGCGCAGCCAGCTCCAGCTCTCCCGCGCAAGCCGACCCCCCGAGCCTCCAACCGGCCGAGCTTCCTCTCGAGCCGGCCCTAAGTCCCAGGGTGAGCACCCCGCTGCACTGCCCTATTCTGCGCCGTAGGCTCTAGATAATTATCTCGCGTCGTGTGCTGATTTAGCCCATCAGATTGTTTCGGCCCGTAGTGTTTTTTATTAACATGCGATTTAATTATTTTTTAGAAAAATGTATTATTTTCAAACACCCGTAGTTTGTAAACCGTGCGTCGGATCGCGACAAATTATATATGTAGAACATGTAGAATTTTGCGTAGACTAATATTTTCCAACTCTCATGCATATTTAAATTGTTCAACGTATTTTTTGCATTGGTTTGTGGGACAACGACATAAAATGGTTTAGTTTGTAGTTAATTAACCGTAGCTTCATTGGAGATGTTCCATATATGTAAATGGACTAGAACAATGTGTAGTTTCACGTGAACCACTTTGTTTTGCTGCTTAACAAACATAAAATATGATTAGGACAATCTGGACAAATTACAAAGTTAACGTATGGGGCAAGTTCGGAGATGCTATATGTCGTTTCCGGCCTCATTTAAAATGTCTAGATAGGTAGTTCATTTGTGATTCACCCCTTGCCATGCTTCACAACATTTAATATTGCCATGCACATAAACGGGGGTGAACTAAATAATTAAATGTGGAGTTTCATCAATATGCAACTCATTGCATATTGTGCTTCACTTAATGTGTCGTGTTTGATTGTGTGAATTGCCATGTCATGTCTTGCATAATTTAAACTCGACATGCATCATATTAGGGTGTGCATCATGTCGTGCATGTGCCGTTGTGGATACTGTGTGTTGATTCTTGTTTCTAGTTTGCTTCGTCTCGATAGAGTTCCGCAAGCGTGTCAGAATATGAGGAACCGTTCGACTATGTCATTTCGTCTGCTTCGCGGAGTCATTCTTCTTCCAAGCGGGACTACATGCAAGATGATCATTTCCCTAGATACCATTACTATCATTGCCATGCTAGTTGTTTCGTTTCTATCTCTATGTCTCGCTGCCTACCACCTATTAAATATCAGCCTCCCAACATTGCCATGAAAACCTTCAACCTTTCTACAACCTAGCAAACCACTGATTGGCTATGCTACCGCTTGCTTAAGCATTGGATAGCGTTGCTCGTTGCAGGTGCAGTTGCTTCCATGTGATAACAGGGTTCCTTGTTATATCACTATATTATTGCTAATTAATTTAATGCACCTATATACTTGGTAAATGGTGGAAGGCTTGGCCTTCTAGCCTGGTGTTTTGTTCCACCTTTTCCGCCTTAGTTTCGGCTACCGGTGTTATGTTTAATAAATGAGCGCTTCTAACATACTTGGGGTTGTTATGGGGACCCCCTAGATTCTATTTTTGGGATAAAACCCGTCTGGCAAGGCCCAACATTGGTACTATATTTGCCGAACATAATAATCCTACTAATACTGAAAAACATAGGGCGTCATGAAGCCGACGAGTAATTTAACATAATAGAGGGAGGGCCAGTGCTGATGGTGCTGGTCCAAAACAAAGCACCATGCGGGGCCAACGCGGGCAACTCGGGAGATTTCTATCAGGCCACCGTACGCTTCGCTTACCTGTCGTGTCCTGAGAACGAGATACGCGGCTTCTATCGGGATCGTCGACACGCCGAGCGGCCTTGCTGGACTTGTTTTACCTTTCTCGAGCGTCTTGTGCGAGGGATTCCGAGGATGCTTTGGGTTATCTCAAGGCT
Source organism: Hordeum vulgare subsp. vulgare (assembly GCF_904849725.1). Classification (NCBI taxonomy): domain Eukaryota; kingdom Viridiplantae; phylum Streptophyta; class Magnoliopsida; order Poales; family Poaceae; genus Hordeum; species Hordeum vulgare. The sequence goes on along the minus strand of NC_058524.1, from coordinate 343,051,675 downwards.
GAGGTTTTCCAATAGGAACCCGAAGAGATCGCGGGTTTCCCTGAGCGAGGTCATTCCGTCGCAGTGTGTGGTAGTTTGTGATGGACTAGTTGGAGCACCCCTGCAGGGTTAAATCTTTCGGAAAGCCGTGCCCGCGGTTATGTGGCAACGTGGAAACTTTGTTTAACATCCGGTTCTAGATAACTTGAAGTAAGCTTAATTAAAATACGCCAACTGTGTGCGTAACCGTGACTGTCTCTCTCGTGAGTTCCATTCTCCGACAAAGGACACGATGGGGTTATGTCTGATGTAAGTAGGTGTTCAGGATCATTCAGTTGATCATCCGTAGCTCACGTCCGCTGTGCGTAGATCATCCCCCTCTTATTCTTGTACTCATAATTTATCCACCTCAAATAAATGCTTAGTCGCTTGCGCAGCCTCACCACTTAACCATACCTCACCTATTAAGCTTTGCTAGTCTTGATACCTTTGGAAATGAGACTGCCGAGTTCTTGTGGATCACAGTTTACTACAACACGAGTTGTAGGTACAGTTAAAGTGATATTAAGACATGAGCGCAATGATTGTTCATTTGGAGTTTCTTCTTCTTCTTCATCGATCTAGGATGGGTTCCACGCAGGCAGTCTGGGATATCAAGGATTTACGTTGTTCTTCTATTGTTTGTTTTCGTCCATATTCGGATCCTGTTCTTCTTCATGATGATTGTTTATTATTGTATTGATGTGACCTTGATGTAGCTTGTGGCGAGTGTAATCCAACACCTTATACTCATCTTTCCAGTACATGTACTTGTAACGATATCCATTCTTGCGAAACGATGAGATGCGTCTCTATCCCCGTCGAGGCCCTCGCGCCAAAATATGGGACCGCATCTTGTGCGTTACAACAGCATGATCCAACGGCTATATATTCAGCTTCGATAGTAGATAAAGATACCGAGTTTTGTTTCTTGGATGACCAAGATACAAGATATCTCCCAAGAAATTGACCTGTACCCGAGGAGGATTTTCTATCAACCTTGTCGCCGGCATAGTCCGAGTCGGAATAGCTAACAAGATTAAAAGAAGATCGCTTGGGATACCATATGCCAAAGTTTGGCGTATGTATTAGGTATCTCACGATTCTTTGAGCAGCCAATAGATGACACTCTTTGTGTGCCGCTTAGTATTGGGCACACATGCAAACACTCAACATGATGTTAGGACGGGAGGCACATAGATATAGCAATGAACCAATCATTGATCAATAAACTCTTTGATCAACTGGTTTGTCCTCCATAGTGAGGTCAATGTGTACACTAGTAGGCATAGGGGTTCTCATACCTTTGCACTCTTGCATATTGAACTTCCTGATTAAGTCCTTGGAGTACTTAGTTTGAGAGATAAACGTACCTCCTCTCGATTGTTTGATTTGCAATCCAAGGAATAATTTCAGCTCGCACATCATTGACATCTCATATTTCTTTGACATCAACTTTCCAAATTTCTCACTAAAATGTGTGTTAGTAGAACCAAAGATAATATCATCCACATATGTTTGGCATACAAATAGTTCGGCATTAACTCTTTTAGTGAATTAGGTTCCATCAATTTTACCAATTTCAAAACCCTTTTCAGTGAGAAACTTTGTTAGGCTTTGTACCAAGCTCTAGAGGCTTGTCTAAGACCATATAATGATTTTTGAAGTTTGTAAACATGATTAGCTTTATTAGGGTTCACAAATTCGGGAGGTTGTTTGACATAAGCCTCCTCCTCAATTTCACCATTAAGAAAAGCACTTTTGATATCCATTTGGTAAAGAGTAATATGAGGGTGATTGGCATAAGTGAGAAGAATGCAAATGGATTCAAGTCTAGCTATGGGGGCATAAGTCGTACCATAGTACATACCTTCGACTTGCGTGTATCCTTGGGCTACGAGACACGCCTTGTTGCGTTCAACTTGTACATCTCCATCTTGCTTGTTATGAAACACCCATCTTGTACCAATGATGTTTTTCTCACCTTTGGGCTTTTCAACAAGTGTCCATACTTGATTCCTATCGAAGTTGTGTATCTCTTCGTGCATGGCATTCACCCAATCCGAGTCTTGAAGGGCTTCTTCTACCTTCAAAGCCTCAATGCTAGAGATGAAAGAATAATGATCACAAAAGTTAGCTAAACGAGATTTAGAGCGAGTGATTCTCCCGGTTTGTATGTCACCGAAGATTTGATTCAGCGGATGATCTTTGTCCACTCTTTCTCGAACTCGTGATAGCTTCTTCTTGTTGGATGGTGGATCTTCTTCATCATCATCATCTTGCACGTTGTCTTTGACGGTGTCAAATCCTTGAGGTGGTGGTGAGGAAGGTTGAGGTGGATCATCATGATGTACTTCTTCTTCTTTTTCATCATGTTGTGTACCGCTTGTGGATGCCTCCATGTCATTTTGTGGTTCGCCTTAATGCGAGGTAGGGGCTTCCACTTGAGTTGATGAAGTACTTTCCTTCACCTCCATGGGACGAATCTTGCCGATAGGTACAGATCTTGGATGGCTTCCAAAGGTTCCTTATCTCCTACATCATTTGGCAATTGTTCAACTTGTGAACTATTAGATTCATCAAACTTCACATCTACCATCTCTTTAACTTTCAAGTGAAGATGTTGTATACACGGTAAGTGTGAGAGATTGAGCCGTAACCGAGTAGCAAACCTTCATGAGATTTAGGAGCAAATTTAGCGCGACGATGCTTATCAAGAATGTAGCACTTAGAGCCAAATACTGGAAAGTATCCAACTTGGGGTTTGTTACCGGTGAGTAGCTCATATGCCATTTTACCGAGAAGCTTGTGTAAGTAGAGTCGGTTAATGGTGTGATAAGCTATTTCCACGACTTCTGCCCAAAAGTGTCTTGGCGTCTTGTAGTCGTCAAGCATCGTTCTAGCCATCTATATGAGAGTCTGGTTCTTCCTCTCAACAACTCCATTTTGTTGAGGTGTGTATGTCACCGAGAACTCATGTGAGATACCTTCTTCATCAAGAAAAGTATCCACATTAGTCTTCTTGAACTCCGTTCCGTTGTCGCTCTGAATTTTCTTGGTCTTCACTTCGAACTGATTTTGGGCTTTCCGAGCGAAGTCTTGAAGATCAGTTGTACCTGCGACTAACATCAAGAAATAATACCCACGTAAATATGAAAAAAATCATCAATAATGACTAAACCATAAGAATTTTCACCGAGGCTCTTGTAAGCATTGGAACCGAAAAGATTCATGTGAAGCAGCTCGTGGCCTTGTTGTAGTCATGATGTTCTTCACCGGATGACTTCCACCAACTTGCTTTCCTGCTTGATAAGCACTACATAGTCTATATTTGTCAAAGATAACATCTCTAACACTAAGAATATGATCACCTTTTATAAGCTTGTCAAGGTTCGCATACCTACATGTCCTAACCTTCTATACAATAAGCAACCTTTAGAATATTTTGCAATAAGACATGTACGGGGTTTCGATTTTTTAGCCAAATCGACAATGTATAGATCACCTCTATAGATACTAGTAAAACCATGTTATAGTTGTCACTACGAAACACTTGGCAGTCAACTTTCATAAATAGCACATTGAAACCAAAGTCTGTTAGTCTAGATACAAAAAGTAGATTGTAGCCAAGGGATTCAACAAGCATGACATTTTGAAAGGAATTATCATGAGATATGGCCACCTTACTAAAACCAAGTATCATACCCTTGGAGTTGGATCCAAAGGTCACATACCTTCGAGGTCCACGGTTTGGTGTGATCTCATGGAACATGTCTTTATCTCCGGTCATGTCATCGGTGCATCCACTGTCGAGAACCCACTCCTTTCCTCCGACCATGTAGTATCTAAGGTTCACCATAAGTCTAAGGTTTCGCATGGTCTTCTCATACTCAATGTCAAACTCTTCGTCTTCATCATAGTAGCCATGATCCACATTGTCATCGGCGGACGAAATACCCTCGACATAAGAAACAAGAGTTTCATCAGAATTTTGACTATGACAATGTTCATATTTATGCATTCGAATGGCTTCAACAATGACAATGTTAATGGTAATGACATCTCCTTTAGCACGCATGAGGTCACGAAGCTCAAAAAGGTATTTATCAAAATTAGGATCGATTGGCTTCATTTTGTGAAAGGCAATGCCTTTATGGAAATTGATCTCAAGATTTTTTAGTGAATAATTGAGATATATTTTCTCAAGTCTTTCGACACGTATGAGCACACTCAAAATTTTGCATTTGATTAAGTACATTACTTGGCAGTCCTCTCATGATTAGATTTACAGTTTTAAACTGACCGAGCATATCAAGTTCTTCATCATGAGAAAAATGCAAATGATCAATTGGAGGCTCATAGGGATATTTAACATATTTGTGCAAATGGAATTTATTAAATATATCAAGCATTTCATTTTTCCATTGTCTAAAATATTCCTGATCAAGAATATGCAGTGTACAACTAATATTCCCCAAGCTAGGCACATTCATCTTCCTCCAATGGTGTTTAAATCAAGGTTTTGGAGAGCTTGCTCTGATACCAATTGAGAGATGGATAGAAGAGGTGTCTAGAGGGGGGGGGGGTGAATAGGCTACTTGCATAATTAAAATCCTAACGTTTTCCCAATTTATGGTTGGGCAATTTTAGCGATTCTAACAAGTCTAGTGCAGCCTACACATGCTAGTCAATAAATATGGCAGCGGAAAAGTAAAGACTTTGCACATGTAGTAAGGAGTAGAGTTTAGGAAGATCACACACGAAGAAGTTGACACGACAATTTTTGGCATGGTTCCGATAGGTGGCGCTATCGTACGTCCATGTTAGTGGAGACTTCATCCCACGGAGGGTAATGGCTGCGAGAGTCCACGTAGGGCTTCACCCACAAGGGGTCCACGAAGAAGCTGCCTTGTCTATTCCACCACGGCTTCCGTCCACACAGGACTAGCCTCACTTACTGTAGATATTCATGAAGTAGGCAATCTCGTTGCCCTTTCAAACATCTTGGTTCAACTCCACAACGTGAAGTAGGACACTCCCAAGCGACACCTAACCAGTCTAGAAGGTACCACATTCCAAAAGGTAATAGATGTGTAGAATGATGAACTCCTTGCTCTTGTGCTTCTAAAAACAGTCTCCTCAACACTCAATCACTCTCTCTCAAATTTGGCAGGGGTTGGAGAGATTGATCTTGTGGAAAGCAACTTGGGAGGCTAGAAATTAGGGTTCAGATGATAGGAATGGAATCTCTTGATCTCAACACACGAGTAGGTGGCTCTCTCTCTCAGAAAATGGATCTGGCAAGTGTAAGTGTGTTCTGAGTGCTTCCCGTGCGAATAAGAGGTAGGTGGAGGGGTATATATAGGCTAAACCCAAAATCCATCCGTTACACCAAAATTGACCAACTTGGTGACATCGAAGTTACAAACTCGGTGGAACCGACTTGCTCAAAAGGTAGAAACTTTGAATCTTGGTGGAACCGATATACACAACTCGGTGGCACCAAAAAGGTGACTAACGGTTAGATGACACAACTTTGTGACACCAATACTCAAACTCGGAAATTCTGATTTGTGTACCGAGGCAACATAAAGTTGGTCACCTAACTCGGTAGCACCGATGCAGTTTTGGTTGGACCGAAAATGTAGGGTTTGGCTGGGATGTGTCTAAGTCTGAAATCAGTAGGGCCGAGTGATAAATGTTGATGGCACGAATTTTGGATATTTGGCTTCGGACAGATATATTTTGTGGAAGAGTGGCTGAGTATTTTTTGGTGGCTAACTCTAAGCACTTGAGAAACCAATTCATCATAAGACCTCATCCCCTTTTAATAGTATCGGCTTTCCTATGGACTTAAAGTGATTTCTTAGAAATATAAAATGTAGATTCTTCTTGCTTGAAGCTTGAGGCAATCCTATTCCTTCCTTCATCAAGGGGCATCTCCACTCAATCCTATAGCCAAAGCTCTGTGTGGGCTAAACCTGAAATATACTAGGTAAAAGTGTTAGTCAAAGAGACAATGTATGTTGTCATGAATTATCAAAACTACCAAGGGAGCATATGTGCTTTCATCCTAATCAAAGAGATGGTCGTCGCGTGATCGACAACGGCGGGCGGGGCGGGGGGGGGGGGGGGGGGGAATGACTCGCGGTGTTGCAAGGAAGTGTTTGACTGTGGCGCCCCATAACGTTGTGTGATGGGGGGACGTGTGCACGCATGCACACGGAAACGTGCATAGTGGGTGCAGGCACGCACACGAGCATGGGGACCTCCGGGGAGGGTGGAGGGGCGCACATGAGCACATGCGTAGGTCCTTGCATGTACAAGAGCTCGCGTGGGTCCGCTGGGACCTCACTGATGTCCGCGGTTTCCAATGCTGCGATAGTGCTTGGCAACTAGTCGGTAAATGACATGGGGATTGTTGCTGGTGCAGGCACTAGGATGGTTGCTCGCAAGTGCACGGGGGCAGAATCCGCTACAGCTAGCTCGTTCAGGACAATGTTCATGACGTCCCATTAGTCCTTATGTTCTACCTCCTCTCATTCAGTGTCAACATCACCAAACCGGAATACTAGTGGCATATGACCATTGTGCGGCATGGCGTAGGTGGAGGTCTAGATGATAGAGGGGAATGGGAGGAAAAGAGAGATGATTGTGAGTTAGCGGGTAGTAAGGCCGCCTATTAAACAATATCTAGGGTGCCATTAATGGAGAAGTTGGAAGCGAGACGGGCAGCGATGCAGGTTAATGGGCTCACTTCTTGGTGAGCCTGCACCGCATACTACTGGCATTCCTCCCGATGAGACTGCACATTGAAGAATTAGTAAGCCTACACAGCGGAGGAATGCTTGCATGCGTCCTCGAGAGCCTGTACAACGGAGGACTAGTGAGCCTGCGCAGTGAAGGACTCTCACACACCTCCCATCCACTCAAACAACTACCCACCGAAGACCTCCTAGCCAATAAAGTGTGCGACGCATGGAAGCACGTAAATGGTCAGTAGAAAGCCCATGGTTTATAAATAATATGACCGTTTGTGATGGTAACGCGGCCACTTTTTGTTCTAAAATGCCTTTGTTTGTTGTTAATGTATGTGCCTTCTCTTAGAATGGACACAGAAAATACCACATCCCATTTGTGCTATATCATGACGACGTGCCCAATTTCATGAATTTCGTGTGAGCTTTGGAGTTATTATAATTTTACCAGTATTCTGAAGGATGGCTCTAGAAGAATAAAATCGAAAATTTGTCTCAAATAGGAAAACAAAATCCTACAATGCCTTTATGTGTTTCGAATTAGTCTATGTTGCCACTACGATAAAATCAAGGCAAGAACAAGCATTGATGTCATATCACCCACAAAGGTGACACATGTTCCTTATCGGAACAACGAGGCTTCTTGGGAGAAGCTCCAGTTTGTAAGAGGATAGTATCAAAACTTTTCCGAAATTGGACAAATATTTGCCCACTGCATATATGTGCCATGCCATGACATCATGCGAAGTTTCATGAATTTCTAACGACTTTAGGATTTATCGGAATTTAAAAGCCAAGATTCTCAATGTCTAGGACCGAGCGAGGATGACGAGATGTTTGAAATTCATTTTTATTTATTGCATGGGGCCTAAACATGCAACCAAGGACATATATATATATATGATTTTTCAATGCAATTTGGTGCACTAGAGCATGTATATGTAGTTCAGATTTGAATTGTACACATTAAATGCCTAGAAAACTCAATTAACATATAAAAATACCAGACAAACCCTGAATGATTCCATATTTTGGCACGCCACTCCTATTGGTCTATGTTGCCTCTAAAAAAATCAAGGCGAGACAAGCGAGTGAATGTGTTTTCACATACAAAAGGTGACATGTTCCCTATCGGAACCACTAAGCTTGTGGTGATAAACTTCAATTTGTATGGGTCTAGTACCAAAACTTGTGCCAAATTGGACAATATGTTTACCACAACATACATGTACCATGCCATGCCACCATGCCAAGTTTCATCAATTTCAGATGAGATTTGGATTCACTTGAATTTAAAAACCATGGTTCTCGGTGTCTATGGCCGAGCCACAACACCGATATGTTTGAAATTAATTACCTTTTCTTTCATGGGACAAAAATTTCCACCAAAGCACACATATATGATTTTTAAATCCATTTTTGTGCACTGGAGCATGTGTATGTAGTTCAGATTTTAATTATGCACATTGAATGCCTAGAAAACCAAATAATGTATAAAAAAGGCGAGACAAACCCTGAATAAATCCATATTTTAGCACGACACTCCTATTGGTTTATTTTTCCTATAGAAAAAAATCAATGCGAGAAGAGGTAGTGAATGTTGTTTCGCTCGCAAAAGGTGATACATTCCCTATCGGAATCGTAGAGCCTATGGTGATAAGCTCTCGTTTGTATGGGGCTAGTACCAAAACTTGTCCTAAATTGGACAATATTTTTTACCACAACATGTATGTGCCATGCCATGACAACATGCCAAGTTTCATGAATTTCACGCAAGATTTGGATTTACTGGAATTTAAAATACATGATTCTCAATGGCTATAGCAGAGCCATGACGTCGAGATGTTTGAAATTCATTCCCAATTCTTGCATGTGAACTAAACATTAACCCAAGGGTACACATATGATTTTTAAACCCATTTTGGTGCATTGGAGCATGTGTTTGCAGTTCAAATTTGAACTATGCACATTAAATGTCTAAAAAGCTCAATTAATGTATAAAAAGGCAAACAACCCCTCAATAATTCTATACTTTAACACGACATTCCTATAGTTGCATGTTAACTCCAGATAAATGTTATATCAAACCAAACGCCGTCCTTTCTCGATGTAACCCCATTTTTTCTTTAAAAAAATGGAAATCAAGTACATCACAAACTGTTTATGATCATGAATTGTGTGTGATGTAGCATAAAATATCGTGGGGCAACCCTCATATATGGCTTACACTTGAAGCTTCGTCGACTACAGTCCACCACCTACGCGTAAACCACACTTCCTCCACAAGCCCTTTTTACTTTTCAATCATTGAAGGGTAAAATTGGGGACGTTGATCCGCGTCGCGATGGCAACTTTAGTGACCCACTCTGACCCGAGCGCGACCGCATCGGCCATGAGAGTGCTCACGCCATCCATGAGTACGACCGCAATCTCCGAAAGCATGGCTGCATCAGCAAAAAGTGCAGCTGCTATAGCTGAGATGGAGGCAGCAATATTCTGAAAGAACATATGCTACCTTGGTGGTTTTGATAATTCATGACAACATACATTGGCTCTTGGACTAATAGATTTATCCAGTTTATTTCAGATGAAGTCCACAGAGAGAATTGGCTGGATTGTGAGGACAAGCCCCAGGGAAGGAGAAAAATAGGATTGTCCAAGCTTCAAGCGTCAAGACTCTACACTTTGCTTTTATGAGAAATCAAAATTGAGTCCATAGGGAGGCCAATACTATTAGAAAGGGATGAGGTATCTATAATGATATGGTTTCTCAAGTGCTTAGAGTTAGCCACGAAATACCCTCATGAAATTCCCCCACAAATATTTTGTCCAAATCCTAACACTCAAATTCGGTGCCACCAATATTTCCAAATCGGCCCTATCAAGTTTTACCCTAGACAGAATCCACAGCCAACCCAACCATCTCGGTGCCAACAAATTTGGTTTTGGTGCAAACGAAAAACAATGACCAACTCCGTGGTTACCATTTGCTGAAACTAGGAATTTCTAAATCTTGCAAATTGGTGCCACCGAGTTTGGGTAACTGCCTAGGTCAGCCAAATCGGACTCACCGAGATTTGTATATCGGTCTCTCCAGAACTCCAAAAGTTGCAACATTTTGTACTAGTCGGTGCAACTAAGTTTTTGCTTCGGTTTCACCAAGTTGGGGAATAATGTTGTACCGTTGGATTTTTGGGGATTCCTATATATAACCCTCCACCTGCCTCTCATTCATAGAGGAAGCACTCAGAACAAACCAACACCAGCCCCATCCATTTTCTGAGAAAGAACGACCTATTCATGTGTTGAGATCAAGATATTCCACTCTAACCATATTGATCTTGATTTCTAACCTCCCCAAGTTTCTTTCCACCCAATCAATCTCTTCTACTCAAGACAAATGTGTGAGAGAGTGAATGAGTGTTGAGGAGACTATTGTTGATGCACAAGAGCATGGAACTCATCATACTTACCACATCTATTACCTTTTGTAGGGTGGTGTATCCTAGATTGGTTAGGTGTTGCTTGGGAGCCTCTGACTTCGTGTGGAGTTGAACCAAGAAGTTTGTAAGGCAAGGAGAATTCCTACTTCATGAAGATGTACCCCGAGTGAGGTAGTCCTTTGTGTATGCAAGCCATGGTGGAATAGACAATGTTGCTTCTCCATGGACCCCTTGTGGGTGGAGCCCTCTATGGATTCACGCAACCGCAACCCTGAGTGGGTGGAAGTCTCCATCAACATGGATGTACTATAGTACCACCTATCGAAACCTCGCCACAAATCTCTGTGTCATCTTGGCATTTCATCTTCTTATCTCTGCTCCTTACTTTCATGTGCAAGTCTTTAATTTTCGCTCCTATACTCATTGACTTGCATGTGTAGGGTGTTCAAGACTTATTAGAATTGATAAAAAATTTCAACCATTAAAACTGGGAAAATGCTAGGTTTTTATTTGTTGTCAAGTAGTCTATTCACCCATTCTAGACGTCCCTTTAGTGATACCACAATTGGTATTAGAGCTTTGGTCTCTATAGCTTTGGGTTCATCATCATTGGAGGAAGATGGATTTGTCTTGTTTGGGGAGTCTTTGTTGTAGAGTGCCTATTCTCAATGGGGAGTACTATAGTCAATGGAAAGACAAAATGCTTGATCTATTCGATTAATTCCGTTTGAGAAAGTATGTTGAAAATCCCTATATGCCTCCCATTGATACCTAACATTCTTCTCACAAGGAAGAAATTGACATGCTTTGCAATCTTAGAATTGTTAATCTTATCATCAGGGGGTTGCCAAGAATTGTGTTGAATCAAATAAAAAACTTTGAGTCTGAGTATACTTTGCGGATAGATTTGGAGAAAAGATATCAAAACTACTTTTTGAAAAATCTTGATGTCATTCTCCATAAAACTATTGCCTTTCACAAAACTAAGCCTGGTGATCCAAAGATTTATAATTACTTGTTTGAGCTTCGTGACCTCATGCATGCTAAAGGAGATGCCATTACCATCAATAGCATCATTGTTGAATCCATTCACATTCAAAATGTTGAACATTGTTATGGTCAAAATTCTAATGAATCTCTTGATTCTTGTGACGAGGATATTCTAGTTGACGATGAAAATGTGGAGCATGGCTATGATGATGAAGATGCGAGGCTTGACATTGAATGTGAGAAGACTATGAACAATCTAAGTCTCATGGCAAACTTTAAAGACTACATGGCTGGAGGAAAAGAGTGGATTCTCGATAGTAGATGCACCGATCACATAACCGGAGATAGAGACATGTTTCAAGAACTTACACCAAACCATGAACCACAGAGGTATGTAACTTTAGGAGACAACTCCAAGGGTAAGGTACTAGGTCTTGGTATGGTGTCCATATCTCCTGATAGCTCCATTCATAATGTCATGCTTGTTGAATCCCTTGGCTATAATCTTATTTCCGTATCTAGACTAGCATACTTTGGTTTCAATGTGCTATTTACTAAAGTAGATTGCCAAGTGTTTCATCAAGATAATCATAACATGGTCTTTACCGGTTTTCATAGAGGTGATCTATCCATTGTCGATTTCACTGAAAGAGCAAAACCTCGTACTTGTCTTATTGCAAAATCATCTAAGGGTTGGCTATGGCATAGAATGCTAGGACATGTTGGTATGTGTAATCTAGACAATCTTATCAAAGGTGATCATATAATTGGTGTTAAAGATGTTATCTTTGACAAACATAGACTTTGTAGTGCTTGTCAAGTAGGAAAACAAGTGGGTGGAAGTCTTCCCATGAAGGACATCATGACTACTAGGAGACCACTCGAGCTGCTTCTCATGGATCTTTTTGGTCACAATTCTTACAAGATCCTCAGTGAAAATTCTCTTTGTCTAGTTATAGTTGATGATTTTTCCAGATGTACATGGGTATTCTTTCTTGATGATAAGTCTCAGGTAGAAAATATCTTCAAGAACTTCGCCCGGAAAGCCCAAAATCAATTTGAAGTGAAGATCAAGAAAGCTCGGAGCAACAACGAATCGGTGTTTAAGAACAGTAATGTGGATTCCTTTCTTGACGAAGAAGGTATATTACATGAGTTCTCGGCTATGGACACACCTCAACAAAATGGACTTGTTGAGAGGAAGAACCTGACTCTCATATAGATGGCTAGAACGATGCTCGACGAATACAAGACGCGAAGACACTTTTGAGGAGAAGCCATGGAAATAGATTGTCATGCAACAAACCGACTTTACCTACAGAAGCTTCTCGGTAAAATGACATACGAGCTACTCACCGGTAACAAACCCCAAGTTGGATAATTTCGGGTATTCGACTCAAAGTGCTACATTCTTAATAAGCATCATCATCCTAAATTTGCTCGTAAATCTCATGAAGGTTTCCTAGTTGGTTACGGATTAGACTCTCACACTTACCGTGCCTACAACAACTTCACTCTAAAAGTTGAAGTGATGGTAGATGTGAAGTTTGATTAGTCTTATGGTTTGCAAGTTGAAGAATTGCCAAATGATGTAGGAGATAAGAAACCTTCGGAATCCATTCAAGACTTGTCCATCAGCAACATATGTACCGAGGAGGTGAAGGAAAATACTTCATTAACACAAGTGGAAGCCCCTACCACACGCCAAGGTGAACTACAAAACAACATGGAAGCATACGCAAGGGGTACACGACAAGATGAAGAGGATGAATAAGTTGTGGGGACCCTGACTTATGCGTCGAGATCGCTGAATGCAGGTGTACACTGATCCCAGAGATCAATGCTCACTGAACACACAGATACTGAATAACAAGAGTCTTACATCCAAAATTAACGTCTGATACAATAAAGGACCTTCATTGTCAAGTCTTACATAGATAGGGCCTAGAAGGCCAATCACACCATCACAACTACTACGTAATACTAGGTAGTAAATGGGAAGCCATGCCATCAGCCTTAACCAACAGGCATTCTGATTGGGAAGTGTCCTAGTTCACGTGTCCGTCTCCGACGACGAATTCTTCTCCATACTCTGGTACCTCCATGTTTGGTCAATAAAATAACCAGTGGCAAACAAATGTGTACTTTGGAATGTACTCGCAAACAACCCATGATATGAATAATGGAGTTGGTACGATAATAAAGTAATATGCAGCCTTTGTGGAAAGCAAGTTTAATTGAAACATGTGCATGGTCAATTACTTGTATGGATATGCATCATAAGCTAGATGGTAATCATAAGAACAAGTTAAAGTTATCAATATATCTGCTGAGGGCTGAACACCTCAGGTTCACCCAATATGCCAAGTCTCCAGACTTTTCATATCATCTTCTCAGATAACACCTTAACACAAACACACATAGTTTATACGGAAACGACTGGACATAGTTTAAGCAGCACCACCCAACTGTCCTTGACCATGGACATGACTATTCGAATAGTTTAACACTCTGCAGAGGTTGTACGCTGTACCCACGAGATCCGGAAAACTTCCGTGTCATCCACGACCCACGGTATATAACATACCCGAGGTAAGTACCTAATCATTGCCTTTCCCCTGACGACACTAGACAATGAGTCCACTCAATTGGTACCCAACCCACATGATGTACGTCTTACGAGCACCAACTCTAGACCGTATCATCCTTGCGGGGACCAATGGTGTGCCCGGAACACGTAAAAACGGCATAGTCGACCTACCTGGTACGACCCCGTCACGAGAGTGACCATATCACTCCCGCCACTAGTAATGCAGGCTCTTTGCTAGCACCGACCAAAGTAATCAACAAAGCCCCGTCCCATAAAGGGGTATTGTGGTTGCACATGTAAGGTTGGGACGGTCGACAAATCATAAATCTAATCCCATTTCCGAAACCACTCACACAGAACCTTTCCGGTAAACCACTTCTTTCTCAAGTGGTCATCCAGCTCAACACCATCACCCTCGGGCATTAGTGGCACCTGACGGGGTTTTCAAAAAAACTTCGATATCACCATCATCATGCATATGCTCACCCTATGCATAGCACTACTACTACTTGTCAAATTTTATCAGCGCGACCCTCATAGATGGTAGGGTAATGCTCAATGCAAGTGCTCCGGAGGAGACATCGGAAACACCATGTCGGGGTGTATCGATTAATCTTAACTATATGCATCGAAATAAAGTAATCAATATGCCATGCTTAAAACATTTTCTCACACATGATCAAAGGGCTGCTTGTCTAGATCAGCTAGGTATCCGGGGTCTTCGAGGTCTTCGGTCTAAGTCCTTCGTCAAACGCGTCATCTATCGTCGTAATAATAATAAGAAGAAGCACACTCAAAAACAGACCAAAAAATCATATTAAAAAGGTAAATGCTTGCAGCCGGAGAGCCGGCCGAATCGTTCGGCCGTTCACTCGCGGCCCGCGCGCGCTCACACATAGCCTTGCAACAATTTTTCGCTCAGATTTGCTGCAACCATGTATAAATTTGATGCAAACATTTGTCATTTTGCTACATTTTGTTCATTCAAAAAGCTACATCCACGCTTGGTTCGTACTCGAGTTCGTTGGATTTTTGCTACAACCGGCGTTTGACTTTTGCGACAACCGTGTTAATTTTTGCTACAACCGGCATCATTTTTTGCTGCAACCGTTCACTAAAAAAGTTGCATACATGTTCACGTAGATATTTCCTACAACCGGCGTTTGACTTTTGCTACCACGCATCATCACCTTCGTTTTTTTGGTACGATCACGTAGATATTTTTTTTGCTACAATTTTTTGTTGCAACCGTTGACGAAAATTGTTGCATCACGCCGAAATTTGTTGCATCGAAAAAAATGCTGCATGTATAGATCTAACGGTACGCCACGCAGATCTGACAGTCGCGCTGCGACCGGCGCAAGCGTTCGCGCCGACGCGCCGACGCGTAGTACTGCCCTATTAAAAAATGTTACCCTATTCTGGAAAATTTTATCTTTAGTTTTAAAAATGTTGGTTTATGTTTTTGAGGTAAAAATATATTTTAAAGCTTCATTAGCAGAAGCTAAAAATATCTAACTAAGCTTTTTAATTAATGTTGTGCAGAAAAGTCTTTGCAAAAATTCATACAACACAGCTAATAAATTCTACATATTTTTAGAGATATTATGGTGGAAAAATATTTGAATTTAACTAAATATTTAATCCGATAAAAATTATTCAAAACCTTGTTTAAAAGAATAAAGAAAAGGGCTCAGCCCCTGGCGTGGCTCGGCCAGCAGCTGGGCCGGCCCAACTGGCCAACTGGCCAACTAGCCAACGCGCCAGCCCAGGCGCGCGCGCTCCGTCAGGTTTAAACCTGACGCCCGGGTCCGTGCGGTCAGCGGCAGAGAGGGGAGAGAGGGGGTGCGACAGGCCGCCGACAGGTGGGGTCTGCATGTCAGGGTCGTCTTCCACCTCTAGACAGAGGGGAGGGCAGACACACCGGCGGTGGCTCCGACGCCCTTGTGGCCAGATGAAAGAAGAAACAACACCGTGGCATCAGCGCCTACCTAGTGGAGGTCGAAGGACCGACGGGGAGGACCTGAGTCACCGGTGACGACGTGACCGCGACGGATATTTTGTGGACGTGGTTTGAGACTCCAGAGACTCAACGGGAGGAGGGTGGCCTTTGTGCGTGCGTGTTGTGGGGCCGTGCCCTACTGACCGAATCGGGCGTGCACGGGCACGTGTAGCCCGAGACAGTAGAGAGGGGGAGAAGGAGGTCGTGAGGCTGCCCTGAGTCGGATGGTTGTCGGGGATGTGGTGAGACATCGAGGGGAGGTGAGAATTGGTCGGGGTTAGCCTCCCTTGCCTCGGGTGCACCCCGTAGCGCTTCCAGAGCGCTGTCTTAGCATGCCACGGTATGCTGGCGCGCTCTGACGTGCTTTGGTCATGTCTGGTGTGTCTGGGTGGCTTAGATGCCCCTCGGTTACTAGGAACCGAGAAGAGGAAGGCTGGTCAAAGGGGGGGGGGGTGGTTTAAGAGATGTTGTGTAATGCCCCAAGTGTGTAACCTTCCCTTTTTGGAACCTTCCTATGTGGGTCCACCTTGTCAATGACATGAGAGTTATCTATGCTATGATTTCATGTGTGACACCTTGTTATTTTCTTCCTTTGCATGCATGCATTACATATCATTCCATGTGTCATATGTTGTTGCTTGTGGTCATATGAGGTGATGTGTGATCTTGTGTGAGATGAGGTTTGTGATAGGTGTCGTGTGGTGCAAGTCTAGTAGATGCATGTGATAGTAGGAATAGATGTGGTTGGCATAGCCTTCAAAAACTATCTCCCTCCTATTTATTTCAAGCCCATATTTTTTTGCCTCTTTCCTAAATTAAAAATGCCCATGTGTTAGCATATTTTGTGGTGATTTTTGAGTTGTGAAATGCTGTTTTAAAGGGTGTTTCATCTGGTGCAAATATTCCCAAAACATCCAATGATAATGTTGTTTTAAAAATATTTAGTTGCCCCAAATATATCTCTGCTATTTTATTTAAAATTTTCATCATTCCCTTATGACCAGGGTATATTTGTTTTGATTTTATCCCCACCAGTTTTCCCTGTGCAATCCTTTTCTTCTCTGGTATTTTCTATAATAGAAAAGGCCCAGGGAATTATTTTTCCTCTTGTGTATCGCCACAGGTGGGCTTCCTCCCCCCTAGCGGCCCACTCCATCCCTTCTTCGCGCGGTGGACCAGCTCCACGACCGCCTTCGTCTCCCTGACGCCGTCCACCCCCTCTGCTCCTTTCCGTCAGTAGCCGAGAGAGAGAGAGAGAGCTGCCGCCGTGACCACAAACGTCGAGGTCCGCCCTATATTTGTGGACGTCCGTGCCTCCCTCGTCCTAGGGTTCCCCTCTCTCCCATCCGCCGCCGCCACTCCATTCCCCATCTCCCTCCTCTCTCTTTCTTCCCCAGAGCTAAGTCTGTAGCCAGTTGCACAGAGGAAGAGAAGGACCCGCCGGCGTCTACCCCCGCGTGCACCGTCGAGCGGCACAACCACCATGTCCAGGGGCACGGGGGAGGTGTCCGCGCCCCATGCCCGACCTCGGTGAGGCTGGGGAACATCTACAACGACGCCCAGGAGCTCGTCAACGCCTCTGCTCCGGTGAACTTCTTCTTCTTCCTTGGCTCTACTTCGCCTGCAGCAGAACCCCTTCAGATCGGCTTCTTCCCCTCTGGCTTCTCCTCCAAGCACTACGTCTTCCCTCTTCCTTCCCTATGTGAGGACCCTTCCTTCCTCCCTCCTTCTCTTCGACTAGATCGGCAAGTGCTTGCCGGAGTTTTCTCAGTCCGGAAGTAGATCGTGGTGATATGTGTGTTGCTGTGTACTTGGGTGCATGCTCATGTAGTAGCACGGCAGTGTGTAGACTAGCGTGGCGTAGCAGTCGTGTAGTAGAGTTGATGGTGTGTTCCCTCGTGGTGCAACAGCAGCAGCAGGGCAGCACGGCGTCCCTCCTGTCGCCGGCGACCCTGCGTGCCCAAGCAGAGCACCAGGCGCTCTTGTTATGTTACCTTGATCTAGATCTCTACCCCGTCAGACCCCCGTGTCGTAGCGCACTGGTGTGTGTCTTTGTTTGTTCTCGAGAGATTCAGGGTTCGAGTCCCAGAGGTGAACCCCCCTTTTTATTTCATTTTCGGTCGATAGTAGTAGCAGCGGCAAAGAGACTTAACCTGCTAGGCTGCTCTGTTCTGTCGAGCAACATGCCACTAGCAGAGTGGCTTGCACCTGTGGGCAGTACCAGTAGGTCTGGGGTTCGACCCCAGTACCTCTCCTTTTTATTTTTTCTTGTTTCCTTGTATTTTCCATTTGCTGATTTGATAGCTATACTTCCCAGAGTATTTGTAGCATTGTACTATTTTTTTTCCTTCCTTGTTGTTTTCCTTTCATGCCTAGTTTGGAAGTGGTGAGGTTATGGGCATAGTGTAGGTTGTGTGTATGTGTGTGATGGCACACATCCAAAGTAGAGAATGTGGTGCTAGGTGTACTTGCTAGTTTGTGTTATGTTTGTGTAGGTTTCTTGCAAGCATGTGCATGTGGTTCAAGTCATATGCATGTGTGTGTGTTGCACTAGGAGTGCATATGAAGCTATTTCATGTGTAGGAGATTGTGTAGATGTCATGTGTAGAAGTGCAATGTTGTTAAGTGCATGTATGTATGGATTTTCTAGATCCTATGTGAGTGTGTGGGTGCTCTTGTGAGTATGTACACACACACACATCATTGCAAGCTAGACCTTGATGGGCATATGTGCAAGATTTCATGTGTAGGTGATATTATTTTGTTGTGCTTGTTGCTTGTGATGGTGTGGTGATGTGCCAATGCACATAGGCATGAGGACTACCCCTCATGTACCCCCATTGATGTTGTGGTCATGTGCAAGAGCTTGTGTAGGATTTTCTCTAGTGATTTTGCATATGTGATGTAGCACTATTCACTATATAGGATTCTATGTAGTTTTTCTTTCCTAGTTTGTGCCCACTTGTTCCAAGCAAGTGCATATGTTTTATATATGCTTTTGGGGTACAAAGATCCCAGGAATCCATTGGTGAAGTCATTTTTGCCT
Organism: Hordeum vulgare subsp. vulgare; assembly: GCF_904849725.1. Classification (NCBI taxonomy): domain Eukaryota; kingdom Viridiplantae; phylum Streptophyta; class Magnoliopsida; order Poales; family Poaceae; genus Hordeum; species Hordeum vulgare. The sequence goes on along the minus strand of NC_058524.1, from coordinate 343,032,828 downwards.
TTGGGACATTTTCTGGAGAGGACATATTTCAGTTTTGTTCCATGTTTAGAGCTTGGTTCCATGTGATGTGGTGAGCCCAAGGGTTTGTTTCTTGGTTGTGGTAGTAGAGGGTGACCCCCTCTACCACATATTGGTTTTGTTTCATGCCTAGTAATCCATATGTGCAAGTTGTGCCCATTAAAAATAGGCATGTGGCTGAAATTCTAGATTTGTGAAAATCTGAGATTTTCACTAAGTCTCAGAATCTGTTTATATTTTCTTCTCCTGTTGATGAGGTTGTGCAGGTCAATGTGTTGTGACTCAGCCTTAGCTTTAAACTGTAAAGTTGAAGCTTATATGTTTGTTTAGATCCTTGTAAATTTTCATTCCATTTGGAGTCCTGTAGATATTGTTTTGTCTGCTGTCAAAATGCTTCAGAGCATAAACAGATAGTGAGAATCTGGGATTTTCACTAAGTCCCTGAAATCTGATATTTTTGGGCAAGTTTGCAGCTTTGTAACTTTCTGTGTTTAACTCCGTTGTGTGATATTTTTGCTTGTGCTTGTAGTACTCTTGGATAGCTATAACCACATATCTTATTTGGCATGTTTAGGTGGCTGTAGGTGCTTTGCATGTAGCTCACAAAGTGCTATGATGCAGTTTATGGCATATTGTGTAGTTTTAATGTTTTGATGTTTGTGAGTGCTTAGTTGATGGTGTGGTGTTCTTATTTGCTCCACCCCATCCATGTTGGATTTTTATATGTCTTGGCTACGTGGAAATACCAGAGTTGAGCCATTGGAGTGTGTGGTGATGAATTTGACACATAGGGCTTCATTTCTTGTTTCTTTGTTTCCCGTTGCTCCGTAGCTCCGTTTGTAATGTTCTTTATATGGTTTTGCTTCGTTTGCATGAGACGCATCGGATCATGTCATTCTCATGCATGTGAAGATAGTTTAGAATGCAGTTCTGTCTAGGAACATGTAATTACTTCTCATGCTTGTGCTAGCGATAGAAATAGTGATGCATGCTCATATTCATCTCATGCATCATGTGCTTGTTGAATCTTGAGGTGTTGTTGTTCATTGGATGTTATTCTTATGTTGGGTAGCACCAGGATCGGAGAACGAGTACGTGGATTCGGGAGAGTACGTGCAGGACAATCAAGAACCGTTCCAAGCTGAGGATATCACAGGCAAGATGATATGACCTTGATTCCATCTCTAGACTTGTTGTGCTAGATTACGTTTCCTTTGTCATATGCTTGCTGCCTACCACTGAAATAATTGCCTCCTGCCATGAAACCCAAACACTTATCCCTTCCTAGCAAGTCTTGATTGGCTAAGTAGGCTTTGCTCAGCTACTAATGTTAGCGTTGCTAGATGCAGGTGCTTTGTCTCATGTGATAACATGAGTTGACATCATTATGCTAAATCTGCTATTTAATTAATGCACCTATATACTTGGTAAATAACGGAAGGCCTAGCCTTTTGCCGGGTGCTTTGTTCCGTTATTGCCGCCCTAGTTACCGGCTACCGGTGTTTGATTCCATATTGATCGCTCCTAACACATTCGGGGTTGTTATGGGGACCCCCTCGATAAATCGCGTAGTGTTAAGACTTGTCCGGCAGGACCCAACATTGGTGTTAATTTGCTAATCACTTAATAATAATCTGCATAGGAAATGATCACCCCGAGGATCTTTAATCAACAACCCGGGCCGGTGCTCCTCATGAGTGTTGGTCCAAAAATGGACAGACTGTGGGGGCCACCACAGGGAAACTTGAGGTTTGGCTCCTATAGGCTTTTCCATCCGTCGTGTCCTGAGACTGAGATAAGCGGCTCTTATCGGGGTCGTCGACACGACGGGAGGTCCTGCTAGAGTTGTCTTACCTTAGCGATATATCTTGCGTATAGGAATCCCGGTGAAGCTTTGTTTCTCCCCAGAGTTGAGGTTTTCCTCTAAGGAATCCGACAAGATCACGAGATTCGTGATAGAGGATTACTTTGCAGCCCGTGTGCGTTTGTGATGGACTAGTTGGAGCACCCATGTAGGGTTTAATCTTTCGGAAAGCCGTGCCCGCGGTTATGTGGAAACTTGGAATATTTTGTTAACATCCGGTAATAGATAACTTAAACATAAGCTAATAAAATTGCCAACTGTGTGTGTAACCGTGACTGTCCCCTTCAACGATCTCTCTTCGATCGGGAACACGGTGGGGTTATGATTGACGTAGGTAGGTGTTCAGGATCACTTAGAGATCAACTATCTTCGATCGCTAGAATAGAACACCTTCATACATGTTCTACGTAAGACAGCCGCCATATAAAGCTTAGGATGCTGCAACCGAAATACTCCACCTTCCCAACGTAATAACTTGACTAGTTCTGGTACCGAGGTCATAGATTGCTGAGTCCCCGTGGCTCACAGATTCCTTCACAACACCAACAGGTTAAGGTACCCCCTAGGCAGGTGATCCCGACGGCACGCAGCTGGCGTGGCATTATGACGAGGAGAACGACCGCCTGTACGTGAACTATCCAGAAGATTGAGGCGTGGTCGTGATCGTGGGCCAGCATGCACGGTAGCATAGTCATTTCCCTTGTTTTGTAGTCCGTAGCGGAACTACCTTGTTTGTATGCGTGATGTAACTCTGAGATATTTATGAGATGACAGTTGAATCCCTTATTGTCATTCCTCTATTATTTATGTATGTGCTATGTTACCATGTTTGCAAAACGCTTAGATGCGCTTCTTTCCAATTCGGGGCCTCGATCCCCAGATCGGAAAGGACCACATCTTAGTCGTTACATGTTGTTAGCTTCGAACCAGAAACTAAATTGGTGATTTTGGCTTACTCACATCGAACTAAGGAGGGGCCACTCGTCTGCAATTGAGGAGTGATGCTGGCAGCCTGTGCTGGGAGTTTGGAGTGAAGGGAGTGGGTGTAGTGAGTGCTAGATGCTGTTTGACCTATCTGGCTCAAGGTGTTTCATCTGTGTTTGGGGTAGCGAAACCTTTCTAATGAGGCTGAAAGTTAACAGGATTGGGTTTAAGGTAATATTAGGAGACTCTACCAAATTTGAGCTCCATTGGACAAGTTTGACAATGTAAACTAGAAAACACCCCCAAATGGATAGTTCTACCTTCTTAAAAGGAAATGTGAGCAAATTAATCCCCACAAATCCAGTTCTTTGCATGAACTCCTTATTTGGGGTAGTGAACACTCCTGCAAAGTTTTAGGCCATATTGACAAACTTTGCAATGTAGAGTTGCTCCAATTTGAATCTGGCCAGGGAGGGTTTTAGGATTATTTCGTGAACAAAACCATCTTGGAATGATCTGAAACTTGGTATGCTCACCAAATATAGCTTGGGGAACATGCTAGAATTTTCTGGGAACTTATTGAGAATGTTTCCTTTGGAAATATTTCAAAAGGTCAAAACAGAAAGAATAGGTTTTCAAAGGTTTTCTCAAATATTTTGAACATAAATAGGGGTTTAAAATCTTATGTATGGAAAATATATGTCCTGTGAGTATTTCCAAATTTTCTCAGATTTTTCTAAGGTAGAAAAATAATTTTCCACCCACAAATATCATTTCTGGCCTCAAAAAAGGACATGCAAATAAAATAGAAAAATATTTTAAAAAATATATATTTCATGATTTTGTAAAGTTATAATAGTGCTAAAATCACAATACAATCTTTGGGTGAAGGCACCCCCTTGAAATTAGGGACTTGTAGTGCAAACCCGAGAGCAAGATTTTGGATTAACAAAATGAGGAAAATGATTTTTATTGAAATATTATGTTATAAATATTACTTTTAGATCCACACACTCAAGCATACATACAATCATGGCACTCATAGCATTTGATTAAAAAGTTTTAATAAACTCCAAATTTGAAAAGACTACAGTTCACGCAAAGTGAAAAGAGGGTGTGACAGAAGTACATCATGATGATCAACCTCAACCTCCTTCACCACCATCTTAAGGAGATGAAACCTTCAAAGACAATGAGGAAGAAGATAATGATGAGGAAGCTCCACCATCCAACAAGCAAAATCTACCACGAGTTCGAGCAAGAGTGAACAAGAATCACCCCATCGAACAAATTCTCGGCGACATACAAACTGGGAGAATCACTCGCTCTAAAACTCATTTAGCTAAATTTTGTGAGAACTACTCATTTATCTCTAGCATTGAGCCTATGAAGGTAGAAGAAGCACTTGAAGACCTGGATTGGGTAAATGCCATGCATGAAGAGCTACAGAACTTCGAGAGGAATGAAGTATGGAGGCTAGTGGAGAAGCCCAAGGATGAGCACAACATCATTGGTACAAAATGGATGTTTTGGAAAAAGCAAGATGAAGATGGCTAATTGGTACACAAAAAGGTGCGTCTCATAGCTCAAGGTTACACTCAAGTCGAAGGTATAGACAATGGCAAGACTTACACCCCCGTTGCTAGACTTGAGGCCATAGGTATACTTCTTGTTTATGCCAATCACCATGATATTACTCTTTACCAAATGGATATCAAAAGTGCTTTTCTAAATGGTGAAATTGAGGAAGAAGTTTATGTTAAACAACCGCCCAGCTTTGTGAACCTTAAGAAACCAAATCATGTTTATAAACTTCGTAAAGCTCTGTGCGGTCTTAAACAAGCACCCCGAGCTTGGTACAAATGCCTAACGAAGTTTCTTATTGAGAAGGGTTTTGAGATTGGTAAAATTGATGCAACCTTGTTCACTAAAAGAGTTAATGGTTATTTGCGTGCTAAATCTATGTGGATGATATAGTCTTTTGGTCTACTAACCCACATTTTAGTGAGAAGTTTGGAAGGTTGATGCCCGAGAAATATAAGATGTCCATAATGTCTGAGCTGATTTTTTTTTCTTGGTTTGCAAATCAAGCAAATGAGAGAAGGTACGTTTATATCAAACCAAGTATACTAAGGACTTGTTCAAAATGTTCAACATGCAAGAGTGCAAAGGTATGAAAAATCCCATGCCTACTAGTGTACATGCTAAACTCACTAAGGAGGACTAACCGGTTGATCAAAAGGTTTATCGATGAATGCTCGGTTCATTGCTATATCTATGTTCCTTCCATCCCAATATCATGCTAAGTGTTTGCGTGTGTGCCCGATATCAAGCGGCACCCAAAGAGTGTCATATTAAGGTCATGAAGAGAATTGTGAGATACTTGATACATACACCAAACTTTGTCATTTGGTATCCAAAGGGATCTTATTTTAACCTTATTGGCTATTTCGACTTGGAGTATGCCGAAGACGAGGTTGATAGAAAATACACCTCAGGTACTTGCCGACTTCTTGGGAGATCTCTTGTGTCTTGGTCATCCAAGAAATAAAACTCAGTATCACTATCTAGCACCGAAGCGGAATACATTGCCGCCGGATCATGTTGTGTGCAATTGGTATGGATTGTACAAACACTTCAAGATTATGACATACATGTGAAACATGTTCTATTGTTGTCTGACAATGAAAGTGCTATAAAGATTTCTCATAATCTCGTGCAACATTCTTGAACTAAACATATTCAAGTTCGTCATGATTTCATTCATGATCATGCCAAAGGAGATATTAATATCAAACTTGTTCGTACTAACAAACAATTGGCCGATATCTTTACTAAGCCACTTGATGAGAAAGTGTTTTGTCACTTGAGGAGTGAGTTGAACATCATTTATGCATCAAACTTGGGCTAGACTCACTCAGATGCATGCAAGGGCATGAGCTTACTTGACTATTCCATGATGCAATTGATATGATACTATCTTATACCTTGGAAATCTATGCTCCATTGTATTGCATATAACCTTCTGTAGGTACTTGGAAGAACTATACTACACAAGTTACCCTTAACTAACACCACAAGCAATCTTGTCATGTAAAAGTATCAAGAATCCTTCTTTGATGATGGAGGAAGAATACAACACAAATCATATCCTTGACAATTATTTTATGAACAATTTCACTCTTGTCATTTGGATATCATGTTCTTCCTTGCATGACTAACACATGTAGTTGAGATGTGTACCAAAACAACAAAGGATCGCTCCCAACTCAAGATGATATTCATCAACATGGAGCATCCACAACATGTACACCTACATGCTATATCATGTACATCTTTCGAAGGTATGTACTCATATCCTTGAAAAGATTTACTCCAAGTAATGAGATAAAGCAACACAAGCGATATGAAGACATTAAAATGGTTAAAAAAAGTGGTAACCCCATTTTTAGCTTAACGATGAGTATGACCTATGATCAAGCATTCTTTCTTGGCTCCTTAAGTCAATATACTATATTATAGGTGACCTAGTCGGTGACTGTCATCTAGATGTAGTTTCTTGTATGTTCATCTTTTAGATGTATGCTTTCTTGTAACCATTTAATCTCCATGTACTTGAGAAAATTCCTTGCAAATATTTTTGAAAATCCATTTCAAATATTTTCAAAAGTTTCTAGCAAAATATGTCAAACCATTCTGAAAATTTTTGTTCAACAAAATGGCCAAGAATGTTTTTGTCAAGTTTGTGTTTGCAATTTGGACCTTCCGAATCAGGGAAATCGGATTGACCGGAATGGAAAATATACTGCCAAGGACCTATACGGTACTACTAACAAGGAACACTTTGACATTACCCATTTCACCCCGAGCCCTACGATCATTATCTGTTCCACCGATCAAGTTTGCGTCGGAGTCGCCGACTCTCGTGGTTTTGTCACGGCAGATGTCCTCATGAAAGAACTTAGGTGTGGAGCCATCGCAGCTATGTGGCGACTCAAAGGGGTACATCGGGAATGAGAGACGAGTTTACCTAGGTTAGGCCCCTCTAATGGAGGTAAAAGCCTACGTCCTGCTTGTGTGTATATTGATGGAAATCTCGATTACAAGGGTGCGGAATCGCTAACCTACTCTCGAGGACTTGCTTGTTTTTTTAGTTGCTCCTTCTGGCTCGAGGGCTCCCCTTTATATATAGGTGGAGTCCTCAAGCTTACAATACAGTCCGTGTCAATAAACGCTCGTGATCTAATCTAACTCCTACTTCCCTTCTTCCACAAGGAAAAGAGAGAGTCCCTTGTATGTTCATGCTTGAACTGGCCATCCGGACGATGTCTTCAAGACGACCCACATAACAAGCCGGCCTTCCGGGCCTTGTTCTTCTCATGATCATCCTTCGTCTATACCATATTCATGGAGCCCGACTTAAAACTTGGCGGGTTATCCCTGTGGGGCACATCCCCAACATTAGCCACCAGTTTAGTTTGGATTCATCCATGGTAAACTCCATATTGAGCATGTTGCAACACGTGATGTTTAAGACCAAACTTTGAACCGGCAACCCTTCGCTTCTATCCATGAAGTAAAACTCAATCCGGGTCAAGATCATGCCAGGTCATATATTCTTATTTGAGATGCAACACCTTTTCAGTCAATATTCTCGAAGTGTCATTGTGCTGACTGTTCTCATCTAGAGCCATCACAGCGAATCTTTTCAAAAAACAGCACCGAATGCGGACTGGTGTGAAAATCGAGGCGCAATGTTAGCCATGAATTTACCATGACCGTTCCGCTCTGCACGGTTCCGTTTCGATGTTTCCTCCCTTATAAATAGGCCACTCGGATTTCAGTATCACCTTTCCCATTCTTCTTCCTCCTTGCACTCTTCTTCACCGAGCACTAACAAAGCTTTGGAACCAACGACAAGACCTATGGATCGTGTCGCCTGCGTCCTCGGACCACACTCACAGTCACCGGAGTGTTCGTGGTCATCCCCATCTTTGTTCAACGGGATCTCGTATGCAATTCTCCCCTTTAGGATTTATAGATCCATCAGTCGGCTTCGCCGGCGTTCATGCCATGTTCATCGAGTTTATCCAAACAGTCGCCTTGTAGACCTAGAAGCTCTTCATCCCTTATGCATCCATATGTTTGTTGCGGTCCCCATTTGTATTTTTTGCACGTAGATCTGAAAGGAAACTATTTAGGAGGACCTGCACGACTGCTTTGAACTCGGTCCTATCGTCGATGTAGAACACATATTCCTCCATTTTCTGAGTATTATTTAGATCCATCGCAAAACATATCGCTTGTAGCCGCCTGTTTGTGAAGAATTTCTACTAAGTCTTTCACGAAAGTGTGGTTTTCCTTCAAAAATCCCTTACTGGGCGTTGCCGGCTTAAAACACCACTGTGTAGAATTTTCTGGCTTAAAACACCATTCTTTAGAAATTAGACTTGTTGCCTCTTGAATAATGACCGTAGACTACGACTTGTATTATGCACCAACTTATTTTCTTTTATCATCCTTGTAGCTGCTTCATACCGCCTCATGGCTCCTAAGAACTCCAACACTTGTAACTGGGCCAAGTCCCAAGAGTCTAAACTTACTTTGGAAAACCTTGTGAGCCAAGGATTCTTACCGGCTCGGAAGGATATAAACTGGCGAGCTCCAAAAGAAGAACCTTATCCGCAACCTCGACAAGGAGAAGTTGTTATCTTTGCTGATCACTTACACAGAGGTTTTCGACCACCCGACTCAAAGTTCTCCAGTGACCTTGTGCACTTCTTCAATCTTAGGCCTCAATACATTGCTCCTAATTCTATGGCAAACATCTGTCAATTCCAAGTTTTATGCGAAGTATATCTCTAGATTGAGCCGTCAGTGACCGTGTTTAGGGAATTTTTCAACGTCAATCGCCAAACTGAAGTCAAGAATGGCCCTTCTTATGAATTTGGTGGAATTTTCATCAAGAAGAGGAAAAATAACCTCTTCCCCGAGTCTAAATTGGCGAGTCATCCGTAGAGATGGAACAAAACCTGGTTCTATTACAAAGTGAGAGAAAATCCACTACCGAGTTACAAGTTGGATCGGATCAACGGCAATGTGGAATTTTTGGGTTGGCCAGTAGACGAGGCGAGGGATACGATGGCTCCTATTCGTACAAAATTGAGAGCCTTGGCTGCTCATGGATTAATCGGGATTGACTTGATCTGTTGCTCGCTAAAGTGGGGAATCCAGCCTCTTAGTGTAAGGAATGGTTTAACGTGTGAATTTTCAGGTGACTGATCCAATGCCCAACGCTTCTCCACTCAATATTTAACCGACGATGCCCTCAATAAAGAGACAAAAAGGTTTTTCTCTGACTCAAAGGAGATATGCAGTGTTACTGGTCTGGATTCATTTTATCGGCTAAATCATCTGCCACTGGTACTGATATTTTTTCCATCATGTATATATTATGTTCCTTTGCTTATTTCATTTTGACCCGTCATCCTCATTATACACTTTTGTTCGTAGTGGAATTCCAGCTTTAGGAAAGTCACACCTCAGATCCCAGTTTCTTCATCGGGCCAAGGAAACTATCCGGCTCGTGATGACACGGCTCCTCGCTCATCTTCAGGAGAACTATCTGAGGTAGAACTCGACTCACTTGGCCACTTCTTTACTGAACTTGCTGACACGCCTTCCTCTTAGGATGAGTGTAAATCCAACCAAGTTGGCGATACTGAGGTAATTCTAATCTCTTCCAGTTCCTCAGAAATGCTTGTTGCAACAAAAACAAGGCAAGCCGTACAAAAGGTTAAAATATCAAATAAATACTATCATTTAGCTCTTGATTTTCTTCTGAAGATAGCGCAATTTTCCGGTCTGTCAAAACGCAAGACTTGAAGTGACTCAGGCGAGTTAGACCCTGGCTTGTCTCATGCACCGCCATCTCATAAGCCACGTGTTGAGGTGCCTCATAGTCCTACTGATTCTTGTACTAAGACTGGTATCTTTAAACAACCTCTTAGCCCTTCAAACTCACTTTTCTAGGAATCTCGTCCATCTTTGAGCACCTCATCAGGGATGCAACTCCCCAGCTTTAACATAAACCACGGGTAAGTATTTGATCATGACCTGATTGCATATGTTTACCTTCCTTAGCATAATATTTGATTTCTAATCATTGTAGGGCCAAAGATACTTTGTCTAGTGGAGTTGTCAGGCCATTTTTTGGTGCTGAAAGCCAAGAGAATTTGAACCCCCAAATGAAAGAAGCAGCCACCGAAGTTGACCCTTCTGAAGAGACGATTCGAGATATTGCGACTGAACCGACAACCATTGTTGAGACGCCTAAATCAAATGAGCCAGTTTTAATGGACACACCAGTAGAGATTGCATGCACTTTAAATGACTCTTCTGCTCATACACCAAGTCTGGCTTGTCCTTCTAGTCCGACGACCTATGTGGATGACCCTATTGCACCGGCTGACCAGAGCACTCCAGATGTTGGCATCGTCAAGGAAATCTTCCAAGCTCCTGTTGTTTCCACCTCTCTAGTTACGATTGTGGCCAAGGGGGTAACAATGAACTTGGATAAAGGGAAAACAAATTGAAGCTCCCAAATATGTCAGTGTTTAGTGTTGAGGAAATCCACCAGCAATACTTGAACCGGCTGTTTGATAGCCGGGAAATTGCAGCCAATATGATCCATGTCCCTAGGGAAAAATACGAAGTAAGATTTCCTGCTTTAATCTTTCTATCTTTATATAATGTCTATAGCCCCCAAGGTCCACCTTATTATCAAAATGGTAAGCCGGTTCTTCAAAATAAGCATGGAGAACTGTATCTCTAGTCCCCAAGGTCCGGCATAGTATGACAATGGTAATATTGTTCTTCACAAGTAGATATGTAGAACTGCCGCTGTAGCCCATAAAGACCAAGACGTTATGATGATAATGGGTTGGTACTTTGTATTTTTAAAGAGGAAGCAGAAGCGTGGTCTAGCCCCCAATGGTTGGCTTATCTCGTAGAATGAGCTGGATCTTCTTTGAAGAAACCACCATCAATTTACATAAAATTGAAGTCATGTAGCCCCCAAGGGCCGACTTATCTGTGTGAAATAGTGGGGTCTTCTTTGAACTTTGAAAAATGGACACATTAGCCCTCAAGTGCCGTATGGAGTGTTTACAATCCGTACGGGACTTTTGTTAAGAAAAAGCTAAATTTGGCACCGTAGCCCCCACGGGTCAAGTCGTCTCTATGTATGGTGGCTTGTAATCATCTTTGTAAACAACTATTCATAAACCTTTGTTTTATCTGTCAGGAATATGTAGCAGATGTCGAATCTGTGTCTGCAAAACTGCACACGCATCTAAAAGAAGAGATGAGGTTGAAGGTTGAAGCCGAGCTGATGGCAGCTCGTTGTGAGGAATCTGCGCGTCAGGTGCAAGATCATTTTGAACAAGCCATGAAGACCTTTGAAGAAGAAAAAGCCGCCCTTCTGAAACATGCTGAAAAACTTGAAGGTAAACTTGGAACTCTGAAGGAGACTCATTCTGCTCTTCGAAAACAGATAAATGAGATGCTGGCGGCTAACTTTGGTATGTACTTAAAGCTCTTTACTTAAGGCTAGATTATGACGATATAGCTGCTCATTGCGAGGCTTTTTTTGTGTGGAGGAAGAAAATACCACACTCTTGTGGATTTGCCAATTGTGAAGTTTAAAGAGATTTTCACATATATAGAGCTGCTGTTCACACGGTCTATTTTCCGTAATGGGAGTAAATAACTTGAAATATCCGCCCCGAACCATCAAGGATATGTTGAAGCAACTATCAACTTTGCCACAATGGGTCACGGAGATCCGGAAATCGGTGGCTCGTGTGTGTGTGTGGGGGGGGATATGGCACTTTGCAAGGCGAAGTCCTATCTTCCTGAATTGGAGGTTGAAGCTCTGAAGGGTGGCTTTCTTGAATTCAACCTAGACGACTCAGCATTACCCAGGATGATTATGCTAAGTGCTTAAAAGAGACTTGAGTGTTGGCAACGCTGATAGCTAAAGAAATTGATCTATCCAAGTTCTATCATGCGTATTTCGAGGCCAATGAATGCACCCACCCACCAAAAGATGAGCTGTCCGTGTTGATACCGACTCGCGGAAGGAGCCCGACACATCTAATGTTGGTGCATCGACCCATGCTACGGAGACTTCACACTTAGAAAATTTGCTTTCAATTTGGTGGAAACAAAAGACCAAGAGTTCAATGATGTAGATGAGCCGACAACATCGGACCCGAAGGCGGTTGATGTAGAATAGGCTCGAAGTTTCACCTTTCAAGTCGAATAAGACGCCGGGTGGCTATATTCCCTGAGTACTGAGCAAAAAACAATATTATTTTGTGGCTCCTGTTGTGAGGTTGTAATAGGAGTAGTTCTTTAAACTTCCAAAACTCTGTCGTGCCATCCTGTGTTTTATTTTGCTGACTAAAATTATTGGGCTTGCCTGCATCGGGCCAAATCGTGCTTGTGATAAATCTGACCACAAAACTTTGACCTTCTTTGATCTTGTTTGCAGGAATATGACTGTACCGTTTTCTTGTCTGTGAAGATCACTGTGTACTTTGAGCTCAGTGTCTACCTTCATATGATAGAGAAAATGAATTGGACTTAGGCCGACAAATAAACTTGATTTGCAAGGCCCACCTTTTGAGTTAAGTGTCCCACAACATTGTTGTAGAAGATGTGTAATTGAACTGGTCATAGTATGACTACAACTTCCGTGACCCAGTCATTCATGATGAGCTGGTTAGTATAGTACTTGTTCCTGAAAAGTTAGGAGGTAATATCACGCAGAAACAAAGCATAACTAATAGGCCGGCTAAGTGAGACACGTAAAAATAGACTGGATTTCGAGGCTTGAGTCTTGCTTCAATGAAGCGGGTATGATAACCCATGGTTTATCCTAGATTTCTATATGCCAGCTCTCACGTGACCTAAACCAATGTTTTAAACTTGTCAAGTTCAGGTTCCAAAGTGGATTGACTAGCAAGAGTACATGGGGTCACTTGATCGGAGTCGCATCAAGCATATGGGCAGGTTTAACCATTTTGTGGCGTTTATGCCTGATCAAGAGGGTGAGAAAGCTAAAATTGATGAGTTAGAAGGCCCCAAGTGACCTTTGATCATGGAAAAGCCCGTCATAGGATATACAGGAGACAATGCTACTACTCCAAAACAATTTGGGGGTCTAGATAAGCTGGCTTGATTCCATTGATCATAACTTCATAATATGACGATTAGTTTGAGCCAGAAGCCTCCAAGTAATATGTTTTCAAATAATAACGACTCATGCTCAATTTATAGGCTGAAAATGACAAAGACCCCAAGATTTGGGGATGCCGGATTTATTATATTCGAAACTGTACAGAAATTTGGGGGTCGACATGGAGATAACGAGCGGGTGGCTCTAGTATGATAAGGCCAAAGGTTGGCCGGTTTAACTCGCTAAATTGTTGGCTTTCTTGAGTGACCCCTATCAGCCGGGTCAACATTGGTCATGAGGAATTTAATTTTTTAGCAGCATAGGCCGACTCAGCGTAACCTCCATCTCCTTCCCTCGCACTCGTGGGCCATCTTCCTGTTGCCTCCCATCGTTATGGTGCCTTTGGGAACCAACATCTTGAGTTTGAGGTAGATTTAGCAAGGGCGAACCATCAAATGAGCATAAGACGGCCTCCCAAAGAGAGCGTGATAAGGGCTTTTTATCTTCACCACCTCAAAAATTAAGGGTTCGCATCTGCAATTACGTTCGTCCCCAAAAGCGACATTGAGCTTAACCCTTCCTACTAGGTATGCTGATTTTTCAGGAATAATGCCGTGAAAAACTGTGGCAGAGGTTTGCAGACTGTTACCATGAAGGTTCATCCGCCGTAAAGTGTCATAATATAGCATTTTGATGTTTGTTCCTCTATCCATGAGGACCTTTATGAGGGTATAACCACGAAGCTGAGACGCCACCATCAAGGCTAGATCTCCTAGGTTATCAACCCGGGGAGGGTGATCCTCTCTGCTCCAAATGATTGGTTGCTCAGACAACTTGAGATATCTAGGGACTGCCGGCTCGACCATATTGATGGCACTTTGCTTGCACTTCTTATCTTGTTTTAAAGTGTTGGTGGTGAAAACGTGGTATTGACCATTGTTTAGCTGCTTAGGGTTGCTTTGAAACCCAGACTGATTAATATGCTGCTGATTTCCCTGACCAGAATGCGGCCCATTGCGAGTGTTTCCTTGGTGCTGAAAACCTGATCGTGAGCCGCGTGGTTCATCGAAACCTGATCATGAAAACCCGCTAGACGAGCCGCCTTGTGAGCCGGTTTGACCATATTGACCCGAATGTCCTCCACCATTAGCCCCTGGTGATTCTCGAAGTCTTGATTATGGAACTCCTGCATAATATAACAACTCTCCCATGAGTGAGTAGACGTCTTGTGTGGGGTACTATGCTTTGGGCAAGGCGCCTTGAGTGCTTCATCATAATTGTGCAGCTTATTCCCATTGTAAGCTCCTCCAGAGAAATTATTTTGGCACTTGTTCTTGAACCCAGTATTGGTATTAGCCACAAATTCTGACTCTCCCTTAGGCTGCTTCCATTTGTCATTTTGACCTCTAGGCTTTCCACCTTGCTGAGTGCCCTTGCTACCTTGGCCTCTCTTGTTCTTGACAACTTTCTCCTCGTCTGAGCGGGGATCCTTCGTGATGTCTAACTCAGCAAACCACGTCAGAACATCCATTAAATCGCCCATATGTTGAGCCTTCCATTTTAGGCGACCAAGTTTCAGGACTAGCGGTTGGAAGTGGCATTTTTTCTCCAGAATCAGGACGGCTTGTGAGTTCATAATGTTGTCCGATGAGTGGATGATTTCTACAACCCGGTGAGTCCAATGATGAGGTTACTTGCCCGTGCGCTGGACACAGTGTTGAAGGTCCACAATTGTTATCGGCCGTTTGCATGTTCCTTGAAAATTCTTGATGAACCATTCCTTCAGCTCAGCCCAAGTGTTAATGGAATTGGGTGGAAGGTTTTTTTATCCAGGTTCGAGCTGGCCCTTCCAACATCATCGTCAAATACTTTGTGCATACCGCATCGCTGACGTGGAGCATATCCATGGCTAGCTCGTAACTTTTAATCCATCCTACTAGCTCAAGATCTATTGTATAGTTTGGTACCTTGTGAGGCCCATGGAAGTCCCTAGGCATAGGCTCCCTGCAAAGAGCCGGAGATAAACAAGGGATGCCAATCGTTTTGGTGCTGATTCTAGCCCCTGTGGTTCTGACTCAGGTTCCACTGCATGCGGTTGAGCTGCCCGCCTTGCAGCTTCTTCTGCCTCCGCCTGCCGGGCGGATCTCACTGCATCAACAAGGTCTTTAGTGTTTGGTAATTCCACCCCGGGTTTGGGAAACCCGGGGCTGCTATCAACGCCCGCTACTGGCCCGAGACTCCGCATGGCATCTTTTGGTATGAGTGGTATGTGGCGTGGAGTGCACTCGATTACGACTATTAGAATATTGCGCTTGCTGTACTACCACTGTTTTAAGAATTTCGATCGCGTTCCTCGCTTCGATCTCAACCGAGGTGTTTCCATTTAGAGGCAATGCTTCCAAGTTATGTGTCACCGCCAAGATATTGTCAACGGGGTTGGAGAAGTGACCCTACGGTATACGAAAGCGTTATTGTGATGGATGAGCCGGTGGAGGCTGAGTCGGATCTTCCTGCCCGTGCAGTGGATTTTGCTCAATGCGTGGTGTGTGTGGACTAGTAAACAAACGAGTCGGTGTAATGTTTGGTGGTAGCTGCGACTGGTGCCTCCTATGGTGGACCGCCTGAAAAGTGTCTTGCCGAAGTCCTAACCTCCAAGCATCAGCCTTCAACCGTTCCCACTCATCACGGATACAAGCCTGCAACTCCATCATCCGGGATTTTTCAGCGTCAATCTCTTGCTGGAACTTGGCCATCTCCGCGCGAATCTTTACTAGTTCCACCTTGCGCTCCTCTTGATCCTCCAAAGTGACAGGACCCTCCAAAATCTTGGTAATCTCAGCCATCAAATCTTTTATGCCGTGAGCCAATGTTTTTCCCGACCCGTTGACGCCGTTAGTGGCTCCTGCAACCGATGGACCCGGAGCCGCCGCGGTTCCTGCCATGTAGACACAGACCTGTCGGGGCAGCTCACATGATTCCTTGGTGGCTTCTGTCTCCGGAAATCCCCCAAGTTTCCCATGGTAGAGGCGACAAATTGATTCGGTGTCTCCCATTGACGACTCACCATCGGAATTGACAGGGGTGTCCTCGCCACCCGCTGACTCATTCGAGAGGCTGATTCCTTGAGTGAAACCAACAAAGACGTGACGCCGGGCGAGCTGGGCGTACTGAGATGGCTCAACGATGTCGGTACAAATGTCTAGCTCAGGTACTGGAGCACCAATTTTGCTGATGAAGACGTGGATCTTGCCGAAGGGGACCCGGTACCCAAACTCAATTGACTCGGCCTCGGGACCGCAGCCTAATTTATCGATGTAGAGCTTGCCTCAGCGGCTTTTGGTCGTATGACCAACTGTGTAGCTCCCCAACCCTCGAAGGGCTCCCTTCGGGAATTCAACTTCACCGTGTGACAACACCATGGTGGGCGCAAACTGTCGTGGTTTTGTCACCGCAGATGTCCTCATGAAAGGAATTAAGTGTGCAACCATCGTAGCTAGGTGGTGACTCAGAGGGGTTGATCAGGAATGAGAGAAGAGTTTACCCAGGTTCAGCCTCTCCAATGGAGGTAAAATCCTACGCCGTGCTTGTGTGTATATTGATGCAAATCCCAATTACAAGGGTGCGGAATTTCTACCTTAGTTCTCGATGAATTGCTTGTTTTTTTACTTGCTCTTTCCGGATCGAAGGCTCCCCTTTATATATAGGTCGAGGCCTCGAGCTTAGAAAAGAGTCCAGGTCAATAAACACACGTGATCTAATCGAACTCCTACTCCCCTTGCTCCCCAAAGAAAAGAGAGAGTCCCTTATATCTTCATGCTTGAACAGGCCATCCGGACAACGTCCTGGATCCGACCCGCATAACAAGTCGGCCTTTTGGGCCATGTTCTTCTCCTAATCATCTTTCGTCTAGCCTATCTTCATGGAGCCTGGGTTAAAAATTGGACGGGTTATCCCTCTGGGGTATATCCCCAACACCGAGTTTAGATATTCCTTGAGTTCTTTGCCATACTTCTGAGATTTTTTTACGAAAGTTCTCAATGACCCTTACTCCGAAGGATCCCTTATACTCTAACCTTTTTGTAAATTAATCCCAAAGGGGGAGAAATATCAAAGTTTATGCTTACCCAAAGGGGGAAAATATTCAAGGGGGAGTAACACTACATTAAGGGGGGGGGGGAGAGAGATCCAATCTACTATCTATCTTTAAGGGAGAGAGAAGGTGTATTTTAGATTGCCTAAATGTTAGACTTATCCCACCCTACCTACTCCCAATATCTACACGCTAAGATTTAGGGGGAGAGGAAGACCTACAAATCCACACATAGGGGGGAAGTCCTAAATGTTCTTGTAGACATATCTATCGTAACAAATAAGGGGAGATGTTTCAATCATCAAATGGTATTTTTAATATATCTTCCATGTCTTGGTACTATTGAAGCTCTTTGCATCTTTATGATAGAATACTCTTGTGTTATCTAATAATTGTTTTCTCAAGTGTGTTCCTACTATTAAAATTCTCAAGAACTTCAAGGTAAGTATATGCATCATGTCCTTGTTCAGGATGATCTCTTGTTTCTTGCACATAGTTTTTGCAAGAGTGAGTCTTGAACATGGAGACACCTTATTCACATATATTTGATGCGTATAGCAAAGGTACACATGACTTATCATGTCCATTCTACTATGTGTGTGTCCATGCATTCCAAAGCAACCGTCCTTTAAAAAGGATTGCACACATTTAGGTGGAGCTTGTATTGGTCATGTATCCTTCAAAGCTCTCAAATATTATTGCCTATCTTAATTTGAAGCTTTGATTGTATGTTTTCATCAATTACCAAAAAGGGGGAGATTGAAAGCACATATGCTCCCTTGATGGATTTGATAATTCATGACAACATACATTGTCTCTTGGACTAATAGTTTTATCTATTTTATTTCACATGAATTCCATAGATAGAATTGGCTGGATTGTGAGGAGAGGCCCCAAGGAAGGAAAAACAGGATTGGCCAAGCTTAAAGCTTGAAGACACTACATTTTGCTTTTATGAGAAATCAAAATTGAGTCCATAGGAAAGCCAATACCATTAAAACGGGATGAGGTATCTATGATGGTTTGGTTGCTCATGTGCTTAGAGTTAGTGTAACACCCTGTGTTTAACTCTCGTGACTAATTAACTTTTCTCAAATATTAGGACCAATTAAAAAAATTATGACTAATTGTGATGCTTGATGTGATTGTTGCTGCTTGTGTTTGAATTCCAATGTTCCTGCTACTCTCCAGACTCACCCCCTTGACCCAAATCCTTACCTAGTGATCATGCCATGTGTATAGGACCTGAAACTATTTTACCAAATATTATTTTCACCAAAAAGCATTTCCTTGATTTAAGCTTTCAAAAACCATTGAGTTAGGATTTGTACTACAAGTCCTCAAATTAGGGAAGTTATTTTGCACCAAATATTTTATTTAAATCCCATTATCAAAATTACTTCCCAAAACCACAATATTACTATTTTAAAATTTATTTTACTATTTTATTTAAGTACCTTTCTTTGAGGCCAGGAATGGTCCCTTATGAAGGAAAGTTATTTTTATTGCTTTCAAAATATTTCAGAAAATTTAGAGAAACTCAGTGGACATATATATTCCATATATAGGAATTCAACACATGGTCATGTTCAAAATATTGGGAAAAACCCTTCATGCCTATTTCAAGATTTTGGAATATTTCTATAAGAAATATTCTCAATAAATTCTTGTAAAATACTAGCATGTCGCATATGATATATGTGATGATCTTCCAAGTTTCATATCAATCCAAGTTGATTTGATTCACTTAATTATTCTAAAACCCTTTCTGTCCAGATCCAAATTTGAGAAACTCTACATTGCCAAGTGTCTCCAATTTTGCTCAAACTTAGTGGAAATGTTCGACACTCCAATAATGCATCCACATCAAGTGGTGCATGAAGGAGAATAGATGAACTTGTCCCAAGCCCCTCAAAAGCCTCTCTATTGATTTCTAACTTTGAGAAACTTTACATTATAAAGTTTCTCCAATAGATCCCAAACTTTTTGGGCATGCTTTAATGCTCAAATAATGCCCCCACACCAAGTTGTGGATGAACTTGTCCCAAGCCCCTCAAATTCACCCCATCATCTCTCCATTAAGTGCCCTCATTGTTAGCCTTAGGTTTGCTGCTGCAAACTAAAATGCAGTCAAAACCAATTCAAATGAACTCCACTGGGTCCAAACTCCACCAGTGCTTCTTGGCACGCATGCCTTACATGTTAGACACCTTGGTCTAGCCCAGGGTTGGCCCTGGATGCAGGTGGCCGTGGTGACCACCTCCCTAGCGTGCAAAAACGGTGCTCTACACCTTGTCTTCTTCCTCCATGCCGTTTCTGGCCGTTTCAGCGTGTCTCAGAGCACCAGGGGATTCCATTTGACCGGTCCTGCCCTTCCCTGACACTAGCATGCCTCCAAACTCCCCCTCACATGTGTGCCCTCCCGTGCCCAGGGCATCCAAAGCTCTCCTGAGCTCCCCCTGCCATTCCCCTCCATTAGAAGCCTCCCCGAGCCCTTCTAGCTCCCATTCCTTCCCCTCTCATCCCCGTAAGGCCGCGGGTCCGGGCCATTGGAGCTCCTACGGCTCCTCCACCTTCCATGGCCGCCATGGCTCCGCTTCATCTGTGCTTGCATTCAGGCTCTCTTGGCTCCATCCCTTACTTCTAGCACTCCCCGGAGCTCGCCAGAACCTCCAAGGACCTCCGATGTGCTCCCTCGTCCTCTTCCCATCGCCGGAGCGCCCCGGCCACGACCACCCACAAGTATAGGGGATCGCAACAGTTTTCGAGGGTAGAGTATTCAACCCAAATTTATTGATTCGACTCAAGGGGAAGCCAAAGAATATTCTCAAGTATTAGCAGTTGAGTTGTCAATTCAACCACACCTGAAAGATTTAGTATTTGCAACAAAGTATCAGTAGCAAGGTAGTATGATAGCAACAGTAGCAACAGTAACCAGTAGCAACAAAGTGACGGCAGTAGCAACAGAGTAACAGTAGCAGCAACAACAGTAGTAGCAGGAAAGTAACGTAGCAAGGACCAATAGGGAAAACTCGTAGGCATTGGATCGGTGATGGATGATTATGCTGGATGCTATTCATCATGTAACAGTTATAACACGGAGAGATAAGTAACTAGCTCCCATTCGTCAATCTAATGTAGGCATGTATTCTGTATGTAGTCATACGTGCTTAGGGAAAAGAACTTGCATGACATCTATTGTCCATCCCTCCCATGGCAGCGGGGTCCTAATGAAAACTATGGGATATTAAGGTTCTCCTTTTAATAAAGAACCGGACCAACGCATTAACACTTGGTGAATACATGAACTCCTCATACTATGGTCATCTCCCGGAGTGGTTCCGGCTATTGTCACTCCGGGGTTGCCGGGTCATAACACATAGTAGGTGACTACAACTTGCAAGATAGGATCTAAAACACACATATATTGGCGACAACATAATAGGTTCAGATCTGAAATCATGGCACTCGGGCCCTAGTGACAAGCATTAAGCATGGCAAAGTAGTAGCAACATCAATCTCAGAACATAGTGGATACTAGGGATCAATCCCCGTCAAAACTAACTTGATTACATGATAGATCTCATCCAACCCAACATCGTCCAGCAAGCCTACGATGAGATTACTCACGAACGGTGAAGAGCATCATGGAATTGGCGATGAAGGAAGGTTGGTGATGACGATGGCGACGATGTCCCCTCTCCGGAGCCCAGAATGGACTCCAGATCTGCCCTCCAGATGAAGAACATGAGGTGGTGGCGCCTCCGTATCATCAAACGCGATGAACTCTTCTCCTCGATTTTTTCCGGGCGATATGGACTAAATAGTGCTGGATTTGGAGGCGGTGGAGCATCGTGGGCTCCACAAGCCTACCATGCGCGGCCAGGGGGCGCCTGGTGGGTTTGTGGGCTCCACGCTCCACATCCTCCATTGATTCTAGCGCCAGTATTTTTCATAAATTCCAGAAAAATTCTCCGTAAATTTTCAGGTCATTCCGAGAACTTTTATTTGTGCGCAAAAACAACACCATGGCAATTCTGCTAAAAACAGCGTTAGTCCGGGTTAGTTCCATTCAAATCATGCAAATTAGAGTCCAAAACAAGGGCAAAAGAGTTCGGAAAAGTAGATACGACGGAGACGTATTAACTCCCCCAAGCTTAAAGCCTTGCTTGTCCTCAAGCAATTCAGTTGACAAACTAAAAGAGACAAAAGAAAAACTTTAACGAACTCTGTTTGATCTTGTTGTTGCAACTATGTCTAACTCATAACCAGAATTTCAGCAAGATCACAAGCAAACCACATAAACAAATGACATCTAGGTCTCACGGTAAACTCATATCAATGTCATAATCAACTAGCGAGAAAATAATAATAAGTATCAAACGTCAACACTTCAATCAAAACAATCATGAAGCAGTACGAACAGATGGTATCTCACTAGCTCTTTCTGAGACCGCAAAACATAAATGCAAAGCACCTTCAAATACCAAGAGTTGACTAAACATTGTAATTCATGGCAAAGAAGATCCAGTCACGGTCATACTCATCACAGTTAAAAGCAAAGCATAAAAATGACAGAGGTGCTGTCTAATCGGTTCTTTTATAAGAGGAGGATGACTCAACAGGAACATAAATAGACAGTCCCTTCGCAGAGGGAAGCATTGATTTGCAGAGGTGCCAGAGCTCAAGCTTTAAAACAGAGATAATAATTTTGGGTGGCATGCTTTCATTGTCAACGCAATGACTAAGAGTTCTCAACATCTTCCATGCTACACATGCTATAGGCGGTTCCCAAATAGAAAAGTAAAGTTTTGACTCCCCCACTACCGATCAATCATACCCCACGACTAGCCGAATCCTCGGGTGCCGTCCATACCAACATCAATCCAGGGGGAGTTTTGTTTGTAATTATCTTTTCGATTTGAGCATGGAACTGGGAATTCCAATTACCGGCCCCTTTCCCGTGAATGATAGTGAATAAACACATATCAAGGATAACACGCCTAGCATGGAAGATACTAATAGCCCCCTGTCACCACATGAGCGGTTCGGGCATGCAAAACAGATTATTTCTTGAAGATTTAGAGAGTGGCCCATGCAAATTTACTTGGAACATTAGGTAGATACTGCATAAAGGTAGGTATGGTGGACTCATATGGAACAACTTTGGGTTTATGGAAGTGGATGCACAAGCAGTATTCCCGCTTAGTACAAGTGAAGGATAGCAAAAGACTGGGAAGCGACCAACTAGAGAGCGACAACAGTCATCAAAATGCATTGAGAATAACTAACATTGAGTGCAAGCATGAGTAGGACATAAATCACCATGGACATGAATATCATAGAGGCTATGTTGATTTTGTTTCAACTACATGCGTGAACATGCACCAAGTCAAGCCACTTGAATCATTCAAAGGAGGATACCATCCTATCATACTACATCATAGTCATCTCAACATTCATGTTGTCATCTAAGGAAAACCATTATAAGCTCCTAGCTAAGTAAGCATGGCATCAACAACTATGATCTCTAAGGTTTCATTGCAAACATGTTTGTCTCACAACAAAGCTGAATCAGGCACGATGAGCTAGTTATATTTACAAAAACAAAATAGATCGAGTTCATACCAGCTTTTCCAGGCTCAGTCACTCCATCATATATCGTCATTATTGCCTTTCACTTGCACGACCGAACGATGTGAACAATAATAAGAGTGCTCGTGCATTGGACTACGTTGGAATCTGCAGGCAAACACAAAGGAGAAGGCAAAGTAATATGGCTCTTTATCAGATAAACAAATATGTATGCGAGAGCCACTAAACATTGTAACCATGGTCTTCTACCTTGACCCAAAGAAAAAGGAAAACTATTTCCACGGGAAAGCTCCCAACAAGCAAAAGAAGAAAAAGAAAATCTTTTGGGGTTTTCTCAAACTAGACAAACACACGAAAAAGAAAAGGAGAAAAGGAAAATAAACTAGCATGGATGATAGAGTGGCAAAGTGTGAACACCGACGAACAAAGTGAAAGCATAAGCAAGAATGTAAAGTCGGTGAGAAACACTTACTCCCCCAAGCTTAGGCTTTTGGCCTAAGTTGGTCTACTCCCATGGATGGTCCAGGCGACACCCAAAATCATAATGGGGGTTATACGGAATTGTTGCAGCCACTGCCTGAATAGCCGCCTCACGGAGACGAGCAGCCTTTGCCTCCCTCTCATACTCCTCTGCCTCTCCTCTGGTTATGTAATATCTCCGTTTTACCTGAAAGTCAAAGAAGGCAGGAGCAGGAAGGGTAATATGGAAAACATGCTGCCGGTTAAATATTAAACGGTATAGGAGGGATTCATCATCTCTCTCAAGGAACTGGTAGCGTGTTAGAGCGACGCGGTCAAGGAAAGCTGTATGGAGTGGGGGATCTCCTTCGCGGATGGGTACTCCAAGAAAATTTGCTATGCGGGTGGCATAGATCCCACCAAAGAAATCCCCTTCATTAGCATTGTTAATCAGCCTCCTTGCTATTATAGCTCCCATGTTGAAACTTCTATCACCCGTAACTGCGCTCTTAAGAATACTAAGGTCGGGTGCGCAGAGGTGACAATGCTCAATCTTGCCATTAATGCATCTACCTATGAAGAGGGCGAAGTAATGCAAGGCTGGAAAATGAATGCTCCCCATGGTAGCTAGCGTAATATCTCTAGTTTCTCCAACGGTTATACCAGAGAAAAAAAATCTCTAACCGAGGATTTAGGAGGATCATTGAGACTACCCCATATAGGTATCTTGCAAATTCTATTGAAATCCTCTAAATCCATGGTATACGATTTGTCATAGAGATCAAACAGTACAGATGTGACACGGCCAACTAAATTTTTTGAATCTACGAACAAAAGAGGCAGTGAGAGCAACATACTGTTCACATTTATCGGAGATGAATTCTTCGAATCCGACGTTGTGAACAAGTGCATCAAACTCGTCTTTGTAACCTGCCTCAATCATGAATTCATCAAAAGGCCATTCACATGGTTGTACCTATGCGCCCCTTGGTTGGTAAGGATCGGGCTCCCGAATCGCAAGACGGGGACCTCTCTTGCTTGAGGAACCACCATGATAGTTTCTCCTGAACATCTTCCTTTTCTGAAATTTTTAGTGACCCAAAGGAAAAGTGAACAAGGCTCAACTAATCTCGTAGCAACTACTCCCATAAGCGCCTAGAGGCCATATTACGAATCAAAACTACTTGGGACCAGGTAAAATTAGCATGCAAAGATCAAGAACATGGTCACCAAGGCAGCAAAAATACGCGAAGTACAAGGCACTAGAGCAAAAACTAATTGGACCAATGGAGGAGTCACTTACTGATACGTCTCAAACGTATATATAATTTTTGATGGTTTCACGCTGTTATCTTGTCATCTTTGGATGTTTTATGTACCTTTTATATCTTTTTGGGACTAACTTATTAATTCAGTGCCAAGTGCGAGTTCCTGTTTTTTCTCTATTTTTGGCTCTTTTCCGATCTGATTTTGGAATGGAGTCCAAATGGAATAAAATCCCCGAAATGATTTTTTTCCTGAACGGCAGAAGATCAGGGGGCCTGTGGGCCAAGCCAGGAGGGCTCCAGGGAACCCACAAGCCCCAACTCCGCCACCAGGGGGGAGGCGGCGGTGGCAAGGCTTCTGGCCTCCCTGGCGCCTCCCTGACCTAGATCTTTGGCCTATATATTCCCTAAAATACAGCAAAAAATCAGGGGAGCCTCGAAAATACTTTTCTGCCGCCGCAAGCTTCCGTTTCCGCGAGATCTCATCTGGAGACCCTTCCCGGCGCCCTGCCGAAGGGGACTTTGGAGTTGGAGGGCTTCTTCATCATCATTATTGCCCCTCCAATGACTCGTGAGTAGTTCACTTCAGACCTACGGGTCCGTAGTTAGTAGCTAGATGGCTTCTTCTCTCTCTTGGATCTTCAATACAAAGTTCTCCATGATCTTCATGGAGATCTATCCCATGTAATCTTCTTTGGCGGTGTGTTTGTCGAGATCCGATGAATTGTGGATTTGTGATCAGATTATCTATGATATATATTTGAGTCTTTGTTGATTTCTTATATGCATGATTTGATATCCTTGTAAGTCTCTCCGAGTCTTGGGTTTTGTTTGGCCAACTAGATCTATGATTCTTGCAATGGGAGAAGTGCTTGGTTTTGGGTTCTTACCATGTGGTGACCTTTCCCAATGACAGTAGGGGCAGCAAGGCACACATTGAGTGGTTGCCATCAAGGGTAACAAGGTGGGATCTGTCGTTGATATGAGATTGTCCATCTACATCATGTCATCTTGCTTAAGGCGTTACTCTGTTCTTTTGGACTTAATACACTAGATGCATGCTGGATAGCGGTCGACGTGTGGAGTAATAGTAGTAGATGCAGAAAGTATCGGTCTACTTGTTTTGGAAGTGATGCCTACATATATAATCATTGCCATAGATGACGTCACGACTTTGCGCGGTTCTATCAATTGCTCGACAGTAATTTGTTCACCCACCGTCTACTTTCTTTCATGAGAGAAGCCACTAGTAAACACTACGGCCCCCGGGTCTATTCACATCTATCGTTTACACCTCCGCTTTTACTTTGCTTTGTTACTTTGTTGCTGTCAGTTCTCACTTGGAGAACAATCTATAAGGGATTGACAACCCCTTCATAGCATTGGGAGCAGGTTCTTTGTGTTTGTGCAGGCTCTTGAGATACTCCTTCACTGCATCGATACCTTGCTTCTCAAACTGAGGGAAATACTTACCATCGCTGCGCTACATCACCCTTTCCGCTTCGAGGGAACACCAACGCAAGGCTCCAAGGCCACTTAAGGCGTAGCCGTAGCAGAAGGATTCCTGGTGCCGTCGACAGAACTATTTCTGGCGCCATTGGAAGGTCTTTTGTTGCAGTAGCAGAAGTATTTCTGGCGCCGTTGCCGGAGAAGGAGAGATCTAACCAAGTAGGTCTCACAAACTTATCTCTTGCATTTACTTTTTTGCCAGTTGCCTCTGATTTTCCTCTCCCGCACTTCACATTTGCCGTTTTCATTTGCCCTTTTTCGTTCGCCCTTTTCTCTCGCTTGCTTTCTGTTCGCTTGTGTGCTATGTGCCTTCATTATGCTTGCATCCTTGCTTGCTGAAAATCTATTGATATGGATCCTCATCCACTAGCTAATCTGTTTAAGAGACCCACTTATGTGGAACGAATTGCTAGTGAGTTGAGTGCGCTTGACTATCTTTATGGAGTTTTGCTTGAGATGCGTGAATATAAAAATCGTGAAGAAGTGATTCACGAGGGCTCCTTGGATGAAAAGCATGATTGCAATGGTTTCACTATAAATCCTATTAGTGACAATCATGCTAAAATTATGCAAAACCCTAAGCTTGGGGATGCTAATTTTTCTTTGTCCACTACTTGTTGCAATAATCATGATTGTGGTGATGGTCTTTCTTATGATCTTGAAAATTTGTTCAAACCTCCTGATGAATATGATATTTGCAATAACATTGAAAGTGGGTTTGGTGAAGTCATGACTTTAGTTGATGATAATCCCACTATTTTTTAAGAGCATCAACTTTGCATGCATGTGGATCGTGAAAAGAATATCCTATGGAATAGCTATATTGTTGAATTTGAATATGATCCCACATGTAATTGCCATGAGAGAGGAAAATATTGTGGTAGAAACCTTCATGTTACCAAATCACCTCTCGTGATGTCGAGATTGCTCTTGTCTTTTTCTTCTTCCTTGCATGTGGCAGCTATTGGTTGTCTTGACAATTTGTTTTCCTATAAAATGCCTATGCATAGGAAGTATGTTAGACTTAGATGTGATTTTCACATGCTTTATGATGCTCTCGTTGTGCTTCAACTCTTGTCTTTTGTGTGAGCATCATTGAATTATCAATGCCTAGCTAAGGGCGTTAAACAAAAGCGCTTGTTGGGAGGCAACCCAACGAATCTATCCTTTTTATTTCTGTTTTGTGTTTTCCACACTTTCATAATTCTGTTATGTTTGTGTTTTTTGTGTTTCTTTGTGCGTTTGTGCCAAGAAAAACCGTTATGATTAGTCTTGGGGATGATCGTTTGGTCATGCTGGAAAAGACAGAAACTTTCTGCTCACAAAAGAATTTTCTTTTTTTTCTGTAAGAGATTTTGAGTTGATTATTTTTGCTTCTAATTGCTACGCAAATTCTTCAGACTGTCGTAATTTTATCAGAATTTCTGGAGTAACAGAAGTATACGAAATATACAGATTGCTACAACCTGGTCTGCTTTTAACAGATTCTGTTTTTGTTGTGTTGGTTGCTTATTTTGATGAAACTATGGATAGTATCGGGGGGTATTAGCCATGGCCGATTGAAAATACAGTAACCCAACATCAGAACAAGTAGAATTTAAGTTTGCTACAGTACCTAAGAAAGTGGTGGTTTGCTTTCTCATACTAATGTTATCACGAATTTCTGTTTAAGTTTCGTGTTGTGAAGGTTTCAAGTTTTTGGTGAAGTTCTTATGGACAAAGAGATAAAGAGTGGAAAGAGCTCAAGCTTGGGGATGCCAAAGGCATCCGAAGAGATTCAAGGATGCCGTAAAAGCCTAAGCTTGGGGATACCCCGGGAAGGCATCCCCTCTCTCGTCTTCAATCCATCGGTAACGTTACTTCGGGCTATATTTTTATTCACCACATGTTATATGTTTTTGCTTGGAGCGTGTTGTATCGTAGGAGTCTTTTATTTATTGTTGTGTCACAATCATCCTTGTTGCACACCTAGAGAGAGATACATGCACTCACCGTGATTTTGTCGAGCTTCACTTATATCTTTTGGTAGACAATTCAGCTCACATGTGCTTCACTTATATCTTTTGAGCTAGATACTTTTTCTCTATGTGCTTCACTTATATCTTTTAGAGCACAGCGGTGCGTGGCTTGGTAGTTGATTTATGCTTTGAAAGTAGTCTCAAAAGGGGTAGTTATCCAAAGGGATACGAAAACGTCCACCTTCATGTGCATTGAATAGTTAGAGTAGTTTGATTCATCTCAATTAGTTTTGAGTTGTGGTTATGGTAATATTGAAGTTATGCTAGTAAGGTGTTGTGGATCTAGAAATACTTGTGTTGAATTAGTGATTATCGTAGCATGCACGTATGGTGAACCGCTATGTGATGAAATCTGAGCATGATTAGTCTATTGATTGTCATCCTTTGCGTGGCGGTCGGGATCGCGCGATTGTTTATACCTACCAACCCTTCCCCTAGGAGTATGCGTTGAATGCTTTGTTTCGATTACTAATAAAACTTTTGCAACAAGTATATGAGTTCTTCATGACTAATGTTGGGTCCATGGTTTAGATGCACTTTCACCATCCACTATCACTATCTTCTTAGTGCCGTGCAACTTTCGCCGGTGCACAAAACCCACCGTTAGGCTCCCACAAGACAGCCACCATACCTACCTACTATGGCTTTTTCAAAGTCATTCCGAGATATATTGCCATGCAACTACCACCATGACATGTGCCACCACATCTACATTGCCATTGCATGATCGTAAGATAGCTAGCATGATGTTTCCATTAATGTTTATGCCATGCTAGATCATTGTCACGGTACACTACCGAAGGCATTCCATATAGAGTCATCGTTGCTCTAAGTTTTGAGTTTAAAGTGTGATGATCATCATTAATGGAGCATTGTCCATGTGAGGAAATAAAAGAGTCCAAAGAAGCCCACCAAAATAAAAAAAATAGGCCAAAGAGCCCACCAAAAAAAAGAGAGAAAAAGAGAGAAGGGACAATGCTACCACTTTTCCCACACGTGTGCATATTAAGCACCATGATCTTCATGATTGAGAGTCTCTCGTTTTGTCACCACCATATAACTAGTGGGAAATTTTCATTATATAAATTGGCTTGTATATTCCAATGATAGGCTTCCTCAAAATTGCCTTAGGTCTTCGTGAGCAAGCAAGTTGGATGCACACCCACTAGTTTTCCTTAAGAGCTTTCACATACTCTTAGCTCTAGTGCATCATTTGTATGGCAATCCCTACTCATTCACATTAATATCTATTGATGAGCATCTCCACATCTCATTGATATGCCTAGATAATGTGACTATCTTCTCCTTTTTTGTCTTGCAACCTCCACCACACTCCACACCATCTATAGTGCTATAACCATGGCTCATGCTCATGTATTGCCTGAGAGTTGAAAAGGTTTGAGAAAGTAAAGGTGTGAAACAATTACTTGGCTAATACTGGGGTTGTGCATGATTTAAATTCGTTGTGCAATGATGGTAGAGCATAGCCAAACTATATGCTTTTGTAGGGATAGCTTTCTTTTGGCCTTGTTATTTTGAAAGTTCATGATTACCTTGCTAGTTTGCTTGAATTATTTTTGTTTCCACGTCAATAGTAAACTATTGTTTTGAATCTCATGGATCTGAACATTCACGTCACATAAGAGGAGTTACAAAGGACATCTATGCTAGGTAGCATGAAAGCATCAAAAATTCATTCTTTATCACTTCCCTACTCGAGGACGAGCACGAGTTAAGCTTGGGGATGCTTGATACGTCTCAAACGTATCTATAATTTTTGATGGTTTCATGCTGTTATCTTGTCATCTTTGGATGTTTTATGTACCTTTTATATCTTTTTTGGGACTAACTTATTAATTCACTGCCAAGTGCCAGTTCCTATTTTTTCTGTGTTTTTGGCTCTTTTCAGATCTGATTTTGGAACGGAGTCCAAACGGAATAAAATCCCCGAAATGATTTTTTCCCGAACGAAAGAAGATCAGGGGGCCTGTGGGCCAAGCCAGGAGGGCTACAGGGAGCCCACAAGCCCCCACTCCGACACTAGTGGGGAGGCGGCGGTGGGCAGGCTTGTGGCCTCCCTGGCGCCCCCCTGACCTAGATCTTGCGCCTATATATTCCCTAAAAATCAGAAAAAGTTAAGGGAACCTCGAAAATACTTTTCCGCCGCCGCAAACTTCCGTTTCCGTGATTTCTCATCTGTAGACCCTTCCCGGCACCCTGCCGGAGGGGACTTTGGAGTTGGAGGGCTTCTTCATCATCATCATCGCCCCTCCGATTACTCGTGAGTAGTTCACTTCAGACCTACGGGTCCGTAGTTAGTAGCTAGATGAATTCTTCTCTCTCTTGGATCTTCAATACAAAGTTCTCCATGATCTTCATGGAGTCCATCCGATGTAATCTTCTTTGGCGGTGTTTTTGTCGAGATCGGATGAATTGTGGATTTGTGATCAGATTATCTATGATATATATTTGAGTCTTTGCTGATTTCTTATATGCATGATTTGGTATCCTTGTAAGTCTCTCCGAGTCTTGGGTTTTGTTTGGCCAACTAGATCTACGATTCTTGCAATGGGAGAAGTGCTTGGTTTTGGGTTCTTACCGTGTGGTGACCTTTCCCAGTGATAGTAGGGGAAGCAAGGCACACACCGCGTGGTTGCCATCAAGGGTAATAAGGTGGGCTCTGTCGTAGATATGAGATTGTCCATCTACATCATGTCATCTTGCTTAAGGCGTTACTCTGTTCTTTTGGACTTAATACACTAGATGCATGCTGGATAGCGGTCGACATGTGGAGTAATAGTAGTAGATGCAGAAAGTATCGGTCTACTTGTTTTGGATGTGATGCCCATAGATATAATCATTTCCATAGATGACGTCATGACTTCGCGCGGTTCTATCAATTGCTCGACAATAATTTGTTCACCCACCGTCTACATGCTTTCACGAGAGCAGCCACTATTAAACACTACGCCCCCCGGGTCTATTCACATCTATCGTTTACACCTCCGCTTTTACTTTGCTTTGTTACTTTGTTGCTTTCAGTTCTCACTTTGTGAACAATCTATAAGGGATTGACAACCCCTTCATCGCGTTGGGAGCAGGTTCTTTGTGTTTGTGCAGGCACTTGTGATAATCATTCACTGGATCGATACCTTGGTTCTCAAAACTGAGGGAAATACTTACCACCGCTGCGCTACATCACCCTTTCCGCTTCGAGGGAACACCAACGCACGGCTCCAAGGCCACGAGGAAATCCTTTGCATATTTGCCTAGGAATTCCCTAAAGGCACAGCCGTAGCAGAAGGATTCCTTGCGCCGTTGCTGAGGAGAATCAAGACAAGAACAACCTCCCGTCAGCACGTGTTTCTGGCGCCGTTGGAAGGTCTTTTGTTGCAGTAGCAATCATCACATAGCCTATACCATGTCAACGTCTTTTAGCATCATTAGTATATAAGTTTATCCAATGATGACAAATACATTGGTAAATCATTGGATAAACTTACCAAATTCCACAAATTTTAGCATCATTGGATAAACTTTGCTATGTACAGTTGCTCTAGCTTCATTCTGGACAAACAGGGTTTTAGGGTTATTTGGGGTCCTTATCCACCTTTGATCAAGGTGAAACTTTATGTGGACACCAAACAAGGCGTTGGGATATAACTGGAATTTTCTAGGAATATATTGAGAATATTTCCTTTCGAAATATTTCAAAATGCCAAAACAGACATAATATCTTTTATAGTTTTAATCAATAAATAAAGTATAAATTGGGGTTTAAAATCCTATGTATGGAAAATATATGTCCTTCTGATCATCTCTAAATTTAATCAGATTTTTGTAAAGCAGAAAAGTATTTTTCCATGTTGGAATACCAATCTGGCCTTAGAAATGGACAGGTTATTTAATTAGGAAAATCATCACAAAAATAATTATTTTTGTGGTTTTGAAATATAAAATAGGTTAAAATCAGATTACCAAATATGAGTAGAGGCATTGCTTGCTATCAAGGACATGTAGTGCAACTCAAGGTAGGTTTTACCTTGGTCAGAAATACACAAGGGTTTTTGGAAATCAACATAATACCAAAAGACTTTAGGGTTTTAAATCCTCACATGATCAAGCATACAAGCGTACAATGTCAATCATCGCACTCACAACATTAGTTTTGAAAAAGTTTTAACAGGCTCAGAATTTCACAATACAGACAAGTGATAGCAAAAACAGGGTGTGACACAAAGACACTGCCTTTGTATCCTATCCAACCGCTTGATAATTCATGGGGGTATGTCCAGACTACAGAGGAAAAAATGGGTACAGAAGACTGGGCAGAGTTGAGACATTGCAATCTACCACCTTGGGCCAAAAAAGAAGAGCTGACAGAAAGTCTCCTTTCCATGTTATCCACAAGGGGCATTAGATCTGTAATTCTTCGTTTGGTGGTCCCAACACACAAACCCGGATATGTGAAAGGTAAGGATCCAACTTTACAACCAATGGAATCAGCCAGCCTTTGTAACTCAACTTGATCAATGTTTATTGGCAACAAAGCAGATTTGTGGTAGTTTACTTGGAGTTCAGTAGAATGTGAGAACAGCAGGAGCATTTTTCTGAAGTCTAGCAATTGTGACTCCACAACATGCAAGATGATAAGAGTGTTATCTGCATATTGCAAAATTGGGAAGTCCTTATCATGACAAGGGATTGGTAGCCTAATGTTTCCACTCATCAACAAATCATTTACCAAGGTTTGAAGGAAATCTACAGCAATGGCAAAAAGGAGAGGGTACATAGGATCACCCTTCCCGACACCCTTCTTGCATATGAATTTTCTGCCACAAACCCCATTTAGCAGCACTGAGGAGGACCCAGAAGAGAGCAAGTGCTTTACCCATAGGATCCATTTATCATCAAAACACTTGTGTCTCAGAACCTGAAAGATAAATTCATGTCCAATGGAATCAAACGTTTTCTCAAAGTCAAGCTTTAGGATGACAATAGGTCTCTTTGATTGATGACACTGGTGTAGGTACTCCAAGGTCCAACCCACACAGTCTTGGATAGTCCTGGATTTGATGAAACCATATTGATTCTTGTGGATGCATTTCATGATTTGTAACTGTAACCTATTGACAGCCTTTTGGATAGAAATTTCAAACCCATTCCAGTGAGAGAAATTGGTCTAAAATTCCAACCTGTTTAGGGGAGCTTTTTTTGGAACTAGTGTTATATATGAAGAATTCATATTTTCAAGCCTAGCAGTCCCAGCATGAAAGTCATTTGCAAGATTATAGAAATCCTCGGAAATGATATGCCAACATTTTTTAAAGAACAATCCATTGAACCCATCAGGTCCTGGAGCTTTATCAATGGGCATTTCTTTGACGGTCATATCCATTTCTTCCTTGGTGAAAGGGAGGGTAAGAACATCCGTCCCATCAACCTTGTGATGTAGTGACTGTAGGTCAAAAGCTAAGTTTATTCCTTGTGAGTGGCCCATCCTGTGCTTGTAAGCAGACCAGAAATAACTAGCAATTTGCTCATGATCGGTGATGATAGTGCCATCATCAAGCTTTAGAGAAGAGATGGAATTTCTTTTATATCTTTCAGTGGCCATAGAATGGAAAATTTTAGTGTTTTCTTCTCCAACTTTGATAGATCTAATGGTGGCTCCCTTTTTCTAGTAAAGAAACCTCAAGTGGAGAAGGTGTTCCAAGTGCAGCTTTACAATCACCCTGAAGTTAGATTCAGGTCTGAAAAGGGGTCTCAGTTCCTCAAGATTATCAAGGAGAAGGATCACCTGATTGCCTTTGCCTATGAGTATTTTGATCTTAGAGAGACTAGTTTGCCATCTTTTTAGTGCCTGCCTCAAAGCTTTGAACTTATCCATTATAATGCCAGTGATATGGCCTTTTGTAGAGGGCACCTTACATGACATCTCCACACAGTCCAGAAAACCAGCCATTTCCACCCAATAATTGTCAAAACTAAAAAGGTTGCACTTGGGAATGGTTGTGTTTATGCAAACTACACATGGAACATGATCTGATGCAGTTTAAGCTAAAGGCAACACCTGTGTAAGTGGATAGTAAGAAATCCAATTGGCAGAGGTGAAGAACCAGTCTAACTGTTCAAGAAGGGGAGTGTCATGGGTATAAGCCTGACAGTAGATGAGTAGGCTACGAAAGTAGAGGGCAGAGTCTTAGCTGCAGCAAGGTTGTATGAGTTGAGGCCCCTCCGCGGTGGAGGTAACAGCCCTACGTCTCAGTGTTGTGGAGCTTTTATGTCGAGTGGAATATAGGTGTTACAGAATCCGAACCCTTGTGCGAGAAGGGAGGTATGGCTTATATAGAGTGCGCGGCCCCTCATAAGTGTCCAGCCTTCAAGGGTGCAATAAGTGAGATTAAACGCATATGTTACAGGTAACGTATGCCATAAATGACTATAACTACAGTAGTCTAACGTACGACCATTAGCCTCGCTGAGGTGGCTTCTGGCCTTCTGTGTCGACTGGCTTCTGGTTTTCTACCAAGTGGAATCCAGTCGTCGAGTATAGGATAATGTTCCGAGTGGTCTTCTACCGAGTGGACAAGAGGTTTTCTTAATCCAGTCGGTGGGTATCTTGAGACCTTCAAGCTAATAATGAGGGGCCCTTGGGTAGGACTTATAGGTCAGGCCTATGACCTTACCCTAGGGCTATAAATCAATCATTAGCCCCTGAATGGATCGAGGTTTGAGTGGTGAAGGTGTATTTGTAAATCCGGATATAGCAGATTGAGTTTGAATGCCCTTCAAAGTTTTGCCGAATTGGATGTCGACTGAAATCTTCGTCATTCGCCTTGATCAATTCTGCTTGGTACAAAATGTCTGAGTGAATTTGAAGATCCGAGTGACCAAGCGAATCTTCGCGTCTGACTGGATCTTTTGATGTCACCAGTCACCCTGTCAGCTCCGGATTTTCTAGGATTTGAAAACTTCGGTTGCCGCGCGTTATGCGGCGATGAAGTCATCGGCATCAAGTGGATCGCGTCGCCTAGATTCCTGCGCCTCTGTCTCCGCCATGTATCTCGAGGTGGCCTGCGAAGGGATATGTTGAGGGCCCACTTGCTAGTGACCCAGTCGGTTGATTGTAAAAGCCTCCAACGCTAGGGTTTGGAATGACATCGTCTTCTTCCTCTCATCTACTCTTCCTTCTCCTTAACCACCAAGAAAACGGAAGCAACCAATCTCACGGCTACCACTATGATGAAAGGGCAAACCGGCAAGCTTGAGAAGGCGTAGAAGAAGGGCGGCGCCAAGTCCAAGAAGCAGGGTCTGCCGCTGGGCTGGATCCAGGGGGATTTCCTCCCATCCACAGTGTGGCAGGAGGATCTCCTCGACCTCGTCGAGCATGGCATGCTGGCGGACAAGTCTTAGAGGCTTCCTGGAGATGAGATGGAGCCCGAGCCGCGAGAGGGGGAGCGGGTCCACCTCCTAACACACGTCGAAAGAGGTTTCTCTCTGCTGCCCCATCCTTTCATTTGGGGGTTCCTGAACTTTCTTGGGGCGCAGTTGCATCACTTTCCACCAAATTCCATTGCCCACCTTTCTTGCTTTATCACCTTATGCGAGTGTTTCTTGGGGTGTCCTCGTCACTAGGGACTCTTTAAATCTATCTTCACCGTGCGTTCCCAGTCGGTGAAGAAAGTCAATTCGACTGATGACAAGACCCATGTCATCCAGTTGTGTGGGGGCTTAGGACTTCAAAATAGAGCTATCCCGCCATGACCTTTCCCGAGTCGGTTCGCAACTAGCAAGCCACTTGGTTCTACTGTAATGATGTCGCTTGCCCAAATATATCGAGTGGACTCCCTCCCTTTACTTTAGAGCGACCAAGTGCTCCAAGGACGTTAGTGTCGACAAAGGAGGAGAAAGCCGAGGTGGAGCCTTTAGTCAAAGCGCGGATTGGTCTGGTCCGCAACAGAGTGACAGGAATAGATTTGTTAGAGACCTTCTTTGGCAGACGCATCCAGCCTCTCCAAGCTCGGGACCACACTATTTGTCATTACACTGGCCTTGAAGACTCCACTCGGTCGGTCTCATCCTGAGGAAGTGGATGAAGACACGGTAGCGATGTGGATCTGCAGAATAGATGGTCCTTGTGATAATCCAATGGGAGCGAAGAGGGTCCTGCCCTTCTCAGGTTAAAACCCTCCGACAAACAAGGTTAGTTATTCTCTGTTGAATATTTTTGCGTTTGAACCGAGTGTTTACAATTTCCTTGTCGACTGAGCTTGTGGATTGCATCTTGCAGGCGTGGACGAACTTGCATTCTCTGGTCCCGAACGACAACGCACTCGATCTCGAGGAGGGGAACATGGAGGATAGAGCGGAGAGCGAGGAATATGTCGAAGACAACGAAGAGACCGAGGAGGAGGAGTCGGAGGAAAGCTAGGAGGAGGACTCGTCTCCTTCATGCCACGAGCCCTGGTCCAAGCTGCGTCACGATCCCGCGGGCACTCCGAGCAAACTGTTGGCGTCGAGTGGCAGGAGTGCCAAACGTGTGAGGGGACCGTCTGGTGAACTAGTGGAGCAGCCTGCAAAGGTGTCTAAGCCCAGCTGACCCAAACCTCGGAAGGATCTTCCTAGAATGAGGATTGTCGTGCCCATCGCCTCTACGTAAGTACTTAACCTTATCCTCTTATCCGAGTGAAATTTCCTTGTTGATGATGACCGAATGGAATTACATTGACAGAGCTGCCACCTCTGTAACATCGCCACCACGAGGGGGCGAAGACCCCATGGAGGTTGATACCACGAATGCAGCCACTTCACAGCTAGGTATTACTGAATTTTCACTGTGTGTTACTCTTCCATGTGTATGATGTTCTGGCTGTAACTTCTGGTGTTTCTTCTTGCCAGCTGCACCTCCAACAGAGCTCATCCAACTAGATGACGATGATCAAAGACAACCTGCTGCTGAGGTGGAACCCATTGTGTCTGAGGTGCTTGTGGCGGAGATGCCTATAGAGAGTGCTCTGCCTGTCAGTTCGGTTGTTGTCACCACAATGCCGACTGGGTTACAATCGGGCGGTCCAGTTGTTTCTGCTGCAGCCTCAGGATTGATGTCGCCCACCATCGTGTACACAATGCGTTGTATCCTTGAAGATCTGACTAGTGCCGCTAAGGAGGCTATGGTCCAGGCAGAGCTGATGACACAACAAGCGAAAGGAGCATATGACGCCATCGTCTCGGTGTATAACAATAGCGTGGTGCTCCAAGAAAATGTCCGAGTAAGTGTGATAGTAAGTTTGAATTCCGACTCACACGCAGTGGGTGTTTTTGTAGAAATGTATTTGTTTTATTTATGTTCTGGTGGGGTCACTCCGAGTGAACCCACTGGGTGTAGTAACCGACACCGCTGTCGAGTGCTTGCACTGGCAGGGGTCTTAATCAGTAGAGACTTTTCCTTTTTCTTGATCACAGTCACCCACAGCTGATCTGGTTGAGTTTTGAATCCAGTGGGGGCACGCTAAGTGCACCAACTGGGTGTAGTCCTTGAGACTATTGTTAGTCAGTAGTGAACCCACTAGGTATACTTTGAAGCACTTGAGTGTATAATATTTTTGGCTTGTCGGGACAGACCTGTTCGAGTGATAAGTCAGTGGGGTCATGCTGAGTGAACCCACTGGAAGAAGTCCCCGCGACCACTGTCGAGTGCTTGCATCCGCATGGGTCTGATCGGAAACATATCTTTTCCTTCAATCGAATGCAGTTTTTCTCACTCGGAAGTGAATTTACTTTGACCATATATCACTCGGAAGTGAGATGTACGTCGACTGATGTTTGTCTTCTGAATCATTCAGAAAGCTTGTGAAGTAGGCTCTGCGTATGCTACGTTGGTTGCAGAAAAGACTCAACTGGCTTCGAACCTGGAGGTGGCTACAAATGAAGTAGCTGCTTTGAACAAAACGCTGGAGGAGAAGGGCAAAGCATTGGTGGAGGGTCGGGCAACCAGTAAGAGCTTGCAGGTGCAGGTGGAGAAAATGCAGAAAGAGTGAATGAAGTGGATGAACCAGCTGAAGGATATGAGCAAGAGGGAGAATGCTCAAAAAAAATATGAGGGAGACTTTGCCACCAGGATGTTGGAGTTACTCACTGGTAAGTGTCTTTTCGAGTGAATCTTGCAATTGATTGTGTGTTATTTTGTTGATGACCTTGAAACTTCTCCCTGACAGAATTCTGCCAACACTTGGGGAAGGAAACTGAGGAGGTCGAGCCTTCTCTGGACCCAATCAATACTCCACTCGATGACGGCGCAGCTCTGAATCTGTTCCGTGTGAACTCTTGACCGACAAAGGTGGAGAAGTACATCACGCGATTGAGGACGGCTATGAGCAAGATCGACAAGGAGCTATGGCCAGAGGATGATCTCCAGCATGACCTGGAGGCAATGCTGACTCGAATGGAGCAAATTCCTGAGCGGTTTCAAGCGTGGAAGAAGTCTGCTGCTCGGTGTGGGGCTGACGTGGCTTTGTCACTCGTCAGGGTCCATTGTAAGGAGACTTGGGAGGAGAAGTTGAAGGCGCTCCAGGTTGCAAACACCAAGAAGCTTCGGTTTGAAGACTTCATGGAGACCTTCATTGATACTACAACCCGCATCGCCGACGTCATCGACCTCGACACCTTCGTGGAACTCGCCAGTCCAGGTGAGCCTTGAGGAAGTCGAACACTCCTGATAAAAACATTTATTTGCCTCGGTATGCCCAGTGGTTCTGTAAACACTTCAAACTTCATTCAGGTAATAACCCGAGTGCTTTTGTCCTGCGCGGATAATCTTGATCTGCGCCGGGTATCATTGATGTGCTCGTTTCGACTGAATTTGAGTTTATGTTTGTCGAATGAACTTTTCTTTTTTGGGATGCTTTGGGCATTCGCAAAGTCTTCCCACCTAAGCGAAGCTTGATTCGCAGTTGAGTTGGGGCTAAGGAAGTCTGATTCGCAGTTGGGTGGGGTTTCATCACTTAGGCGAATCTAGTTCGCGGCTAAGTCTCCGAGTGTGAGGGTAGATCTTCACTCGAAGAAGTTTTTTAACTTAGGTGAATCTGATTTGCGGCTAAGTTCCCGAGTAAGAGTGTAGCTCTTCACTCGGAGAGTTTTTTTAACTTAGGCAAATCCAGTTCACGGCTAAGCCTCCGAATGAGAGGGTATCTCTTCACTCGGAGAAGTTTCTTAACTTTGGCGAATCTGGTTCGTGGCTAAGCCCCCGAGTGAGAGGGTAGCTCTTCACTCGGAGAAATTTTCTAACTTAGGTGAATCTGGTTCGCGGCTAAGCCTCCGAGTGAGAGGGTAGCTCTTCACTCGGAGAAGTTTTTTAACTTAGGCGAATCTGGTTCGCGGCTAAGCCCCCGAGTGAGAGGGTAACTCTTCACTCGGAAAAGTTTTTTAACTTAGGCGAATCTGGTTCGCGGATAAGCCCCCGAGTGAGAGGGTAGCCCTTCACTCGGAGAAGTTTTCTAGACCAGAGTCAACCGATATATTGCAGTAATCAAATCTTTTGGCAAGTAAATTGCTTTAGGGAATCTTGATCGTTACATCAAAACAGTCGCTAATCAAGCATAAAAACGCTTAAGTAGATATCCGTTCTACGCCCGCGGCTCGTAGATTCTCTTCTTCAGATTGTAGAGTTGGTAGGCTCCGTTCTTTAGCACCTTGGAGATGATGAAGGATCCTTCCCAGGCGGGAGCGAACTTGTGTGGTCTCTGCTGATGCACTCGGAGCACCAAATCACCTGCTTGGAACGTCCGACTCCTAACATGTCTTGAATGGAACCGCCGCAAGTCTTGTTGGTAGATCATCGATCGAATCAGGGCCATCTCGCGCTCCTCCTCCAAGAGATCGACTCTGTCCTGTCGGGCTTGTTCAGCTTTGGCTTCTGAGAAGAGGTCAACTCGAGGAGAATTGTGAAGCAAATCACTCGGAAAGACAGCTTCTGCTCAATATACGAGAAAGAACGCAGACCGCGTAGTCGACCTGTTTGGGGTCGTTCTGAGTCCCCAGAGCATAGAAGGTAAGTCGGTGATCCAAGCGCCTGCAGCGTGTCCAATTTCTCGCATGAGACGAAGCTTTAATCCTTGAAGTATGAGTCCATTCACCCGTTCAGCTTGGTCGTTGGTTTGGGGTCGAGCAACGGATGTGTAATCCAATCGGGTTCCTTGGTTGGAGAAAAGACTCTTGAATTCATCTGAGTCGATGTTCAATCCATTGTCCCTGATTATGTTGTGTCGAACCCCAAATTTGAATGTGATTTCCCTCATGAACTTGATTGCAGTACATGCATCTAGCTTTTTGATTGGATTGGCCTCTATCCACTTGGTGAATTTGTCGACAGCAAGTAGCAAATGAGTGAATCCGCCCTGCCCTGTGCGGAAGGGTCCAACCATGTCCAAGCCCCACACGGCAAACAACCATATGAGGGGGATTGTCTTTAACGACGGCTTGTGTGATTTGTTGGAATAGAACTGGCAGCCTTCACAGCGATCTACAAGTTCCTTGGCCATTTCACTCGCACGTGGCTAGAAGAATCCTGCTCGGAATGGTTTGGCAACGTTGGCTCTGGAAATGCACCGCTGAGCTACGCGAGTCACACTTTCCTTATAGAGCTGATCTCCTATGACTATGAAGACCTTTGACCTGCGGACGATCTATCTAGCTTCGTTTTCATCTTCGGGTAGCTCTTGCCTCAGGATGTATGCAATATACGGCACTGTCCACTTGGGCGTGACCACTCGAATCTCCATGATCAGATCGACAACCGCTGGGATTTCAACTTTAGTTGGATCATATGTACTTGCAGGCTGAGGAGGTTCTTCAGTGAATGGATCTTCCTGGACCGAAGGGGCATGTATGTGCCCTAAACAAACATCACTGGGCACAATTTTCCGAATGGATCCAATTTTCGCCAACTCATCAGCAGATTGATTCTTCAATTGAGGAACGTGATGAAGTTCCAAACCTTCAAACCTTTTCTCAAGCTTTCTTACTGTGTTGCAGTACCCAGTCATGGCAGGGTTTCTCACATCCCACTTTTTCATCACTTGATTAACCACTAGATCCGAGCCACCGTGTACCATCAAGCGTCGGATGCCGAGTGAGACGACCATACACAACCCGTAAAGGAGAGCTTCATACTCTGACTCATTATTAGAAGAATCAAAGTGAATATGCAATACATAACTAAGCTTGTCGCCCTTCGGGGATTTAAGAACTACGCCTGCACCAGAACCACTCAGCATCTTCGAGCCGTCAAAGAACATAGTCGAATGTGCCGAGTGAGTTGGGGTTGGTTGTTGTTGTTCCACCCATTCAGCCATGAAATCCGCCAGAGCTTGAGATTTGATGGCTTTCTTGGCTTCAAACTTTATGTCGCAATATAATAGTTCCATTGCCCATTTTGCCACTCGGGCCGATGCATCCCGATTGTGAAGGATTTCTGACAATGGGGCATCGTTGACAATAGACACCGAGTGATCTTGAAAATAATGAGTTACCTTCTTTGCAGTCATGTAAATCCCATAGAGAAGCGTCTGACAGTGGGGATATCTCTGCTTGGAAGGAGTCAATACCTCAGAAACATAATACACTAGGCGCTGAATCTTATAAGCCTTGCTTTCCTCCTCTCGCTCGACTGTCAGGATTGTGCTGACGACTTGATTTGTAGCCGCGATGTATAAGAGGAGTGGCTCTTTGATGTACCGAGCAGCAAGAACCGGCTGCGTGGATAGCAGAGTCTTTAACTTGATGAATGCAGCTTCGCTTCGGAGTCCACTCAAAGGTATTTGACTTCTTCATGAGTCGGTATAATGGTAAGGCTTTCTCTCCGAGTAGAGATATGAATCAGCTTAATGCTGCCAAACATCCTGTAAGCTTTTGAACGTCGTGGAATCGCATAAAGATTTTCATTGCCCTCATCTTTTCGGGGTTAACATTGACTCCTCGTTCGGAATCAGGAAAGCTGAGTAACTGGCCGCTGGGGACTCCAAATGTGCACTTGGCTGGGTTGAGCTTGATGTCGTACCTTTGAAGGTTGGCAAACGTTTCTGCCAAGTCGGTCAGCAGGTCGGAACCTTTGCGTGACTTGACTACGATATCGTCCATGTATGCCTCCACGTTCCGATTGATCTGATCGAGAAGGCATTTCTGAATCATGTGCATAAAATTAGCTCCTACATTTTTTAGACCGAATGGCATAGTGATGTAGCAGAAGCACCCAAACAGGGTGATGAAGGTCGTTTTTATTAAATCTAACGGATCTGCTGGTACCCATAGTAAGCATCTAAAAAATACAATCGTTCACATCCTACAGTCGAGTAGACAATCTGATCTATGCGGGGGAGCGGGAAGTGGTCTTTCGGGCAGCTCGATTGATATGCTTGAAGTCGAAGCACATTTGGCGTGACTTGTCCTTCTTAGGCACCATGACGACATTCGCGAGCCACTCGGAGTGGTAAACCTCGCGAATGAACTTGGCCTCTAGGAGCTTAGCCACTTCCTCGCCGATTGCTTTCCTTTTTTGCGTGGCGGACCAATGTAGATGTTCCTTGACAGGTTGAGCTTTGGGGTCAACCCTTAGTCGGTGCTCAGCCAGTTCCCTCGGCACACCAGGCATGTCAGCGGGCTTCCATGCGAAGATTTCCCAGTTCTCACAGAGGAACTGGATGAGCTCGGCTTCCTATTTAGGATCAAGAGTTGTTGAGATGTTGGTTGGGGCAGTGGTAGGATCCTCGGGTGAATGTTGAGTTTCTTGATTTCGCGTGCCGACTAGAATGCACACTCGGAAGCTGGCCTCTTCGAGCGCATCAATTTGGTGGGGTCTACTGTCTGCCAGTACTCATCGAGCTCCGCCATTGCCAGCTGCTAGTCGGTGATCCTGGAGCCCTGCTGCAACCATTCTTCTGCCCTGTGCCCATTGCCGGTGATGGTGATGACTCCCTTCGGCCCTGGCATCTTCATCTTCAGATAAATGTAACATGGTCGGGCCATGAAACGTACATATGCTGGACGACCAAGTATGGCATGGTAGGCACTCTGGAAGTCTACCACCTCGAACGTGAGTTTCTCTTTGCGGAAGTTCTTGCATAGCCAAAAACGACGTCTAACGCGATCTGGCTGAGTAACTTGGCCTTCTTCCGTGGGATCACTCCGTGAAACTGCATATTGCTCTCGCTGAGTTTGGACATCGGAATTCCCATCTCCTTGAGAGTGTCGACGTACATGATGTTCAAGCCACTCCCTCCGTCCATCAACACCTTGCGGAGTCGAACTCCTACAACCACTAGATAGACAATAAGAGCCTGACGTCTTGGAGTGGGTACATGGGTCGGATGATCCGACTGGTCAAAGGTGACGACAGTCTGCGACCACTTGAGATATGTTGGGGAGGAAGGAGCTGCCGTGTTGACCTCATGGTTGACCACTTTCAGTCGACTCTTGCTTTCGATGTCAGCAAAGATCATCAGAACGGCATGGACCTTGAAAAAAGGGTCTTATTGCTCATCGTCTTCCTTCTCTTGGTCTTTCTCACTCGACCGATCCTCTCCGAATTTTTGGATCAACAGACGGCACTATCGAGTGGTATGCTTAGGCACTACAGTGTTGCCTTCTTCATCTATTTTCGTGTGGATTGCACACGCCTGATCAAGGATATCTGGTCCTGACTATTTTTAGAATTTCTTGGGGGGAATTGACTCTTATCCTTTCCCTTGAGCTTTCCTGCTCCTAGAGCGGCTGCTTCTGCCGACGGTGTGCGCTCCACCTTCTACATCTGCTTTCGGTTGGAATTGGCATCTCCATCGACTGCCTTGATCTTGCCGCTGCGGAGCCAGTCTTCTTCTTCCCCATTGGCATAGCAGGTTGCTATCTCCATCATCTTGCTCATGGACATGTGTCCTGTCCGACCGAACTTCAAGTATAGCTCTCGGTAACTGACGCCTGCTTTGAAAATGCAGACTGCCTGATGCTCGGTGACATTCTCCACCGTGTGGTGGAGAGTGGTCCAGCACTATAGGAAATCACGCAAAGACTCACTGCTTCTGGATACAATGTTGTAGCTCGGAGAGACGAGCACGACGCTTGCAGGTGCCCTCGTAGGTTTTGATGAACACTCGGGCCAAATCTTCCCAGAAGTATATGCTTGAATGAGGTGGTTGATTCAGCCAAGTGATACGTCTCAAACGTATCTATAATTTTTTATGGTTTCATGCTGTTATGTTGTCATCTTTGGATGTTTTATGTACCTTTTATATCTTTTTTGGAACTAACTTATTAATTCAGTGCCAAGTGCCAGTTCCTGTTTTTTCTGTGTTTTTGGCTCTTTTCAGATCTGATTTTGGAACGGAGTCCAAACGGAATAAAATCCCCAAAATGATTTTTTCCCGAACGGAAGAAGATCAGGGGGGCTGTGGGCCAAGCCAGGAGGGCTGCAGGGAGCCCACAAGCCCCCACT
Source organism: Hordeum vulgare subsp. vulgare (assembly GCF_904849725.1). NCBI lineage: Eukaryota > Viridiplantae > Streptophyta > Magnoliopsida > Poales > Poaceae > Hordeum > Hordeum vulgare. The sequence goes on along the minus strand of NC_058524.1, from coordinate 342,988,360 downwards.
CCGCCACCAGCGGGGAGGCGGCGGTGGGCAGGCTCGTGGCCTCCGTGGCGCCCCCCTGACCTAGATCTTGCGCCTATATATTCCCTAAAAATCAGAAAAAAATCAAGGGAGCCACGAAAATACTTTTCCGCCGCCGCAAGCTTCCGTTTCCGCGAGATCTCATCTGGAGACCCTTCCCGGCACCCTGCCGGAGGGGACTTTGGAGTTGGAGGGCTTCTTCATCATCATCATCACCCCTCCAATGACTCGTGAGTAGTTCACTTCAGACCTATGGGTCCGTAGTTAGTAGCTAGATGGCTTCTTCTCTCTCTTGGATCTTCAATACAAAGTTCTCCATGATCTTCATGGAGATCTATCCGATGTAATCTTCTTTGGCGGTGTGTTTGTCGAGATCCGACGAATTGTGGATTTGTGATCAGATTATCTATGATATATATTTGAGTCTTTGCTGATTTCTTATATGCATGATTTGATATCCTTATAAGTCTCTCCGAGTCTTGGTTTTTGTTTGGCCAACTAGATCTATGATTCTTGCAATGGGAGAAGTGCTTGGTTTTGGGTTCTTACCATATGGTGACCTTTCCTAGTGACAGTAGGGGCAGCAAGGCACACATTGAGTAGTTGCCATCAAGGGTAAAAAGGTGGGCTCTGTCGTTGATATGAGATTGTCCATCTACATCATGTCATCTTGCTTAAGGCGTTACTCTCTTCTTTTGGACTTAATACACTAGATGCATGCTGGATAGCGGTCGACGTGTGGAGTAATAGTAGTAGATGCAGAAAGTATCGGTCTACTTGTTTTGGACGTGATGCCTATAGATATAATCATTGCCATAGATGACATCACGACTTTGCACGGCTCTATCAATTGCCCGACAGTAATTTGTTCACCCACCGTCTACTTGCTTTCATGAGAGAAGCCACTAGTAAACACTACGGCCCCCGGGTCTATTCACATCTATCGTTTACAGCTCCGCTTTTACTTTGCTTTGTTACTTTGTTTCTTTCAGTTCTCACTTTGTGAACAATCAATAAGGGATTGACAACCCCTTAATAGCGTTGGGAGCAGGTTCTTTGTGTTTGTGCAGGCACTTGTGATACTCCTTCACTGGATCGATACCTTGGTTCTCAAAACTGAGGGAAATACTTACCACCGCTGCGCTACATCACCCTTTCCGCTTCGAGGGAACACCAACGCAAGGCTTCAAGGACACGGGGAAATCCTTTGCATATTTGCCTAGGAAGTCCCTAAAGGCGTAGCCGTAGGAGAAGTATTCCTGGTGCCGTTGCTGAGGAGAATCAAGACAAGAATAGTCTCCCATCAACACGTGTTTCTAGCGCCGTTGGAAGGTCTTTTGTTGCAGTAGCACCAAGCATGGGCCGAACCATCCACCATCAGGGGAAAGTGCTTCATTACGATGTTTTCGTTGCCGCCTCCGATCTGAACTGCCACTCGGTAATCATCTAGCCATGTTTCTGGCATGGATTCTCAAGTGAACATGCTTATTCCGGCCACCAACCTGAAGTTGGTGGGAATATCAGCAGAGCGGATTGCTCGGCTGAAACCCTCGGGGCCGGAGATGACAGAACCACGTCCACTTGGACGATCACCGTCGTATCCGTCACGATGGGCTCGGCCTCTATCAACCCTCTTCTGAGTGAGACAGTCCCTTACACCACGCCTTTGGTCGCGTTCATCGCCCACCGATCGCCTTTCGTCATTGCGCTGGGGCGCGTACGAACCAATCCGTGGAGGAGATCGCGAGCGATGGCAATTCTCGCGATTGAACCGGGGGGAAGCGGATTCCTGTTGGAGAATGTTGCATGGGAAACAAAAAAATTCCTACGCACACGAAGACCTATCATGGTGATGATCATCTACAAGAGGGAGATCGGATCGACATACCCTTGTAGATCGTTAAGAGGAAGCATTAATAAACACGGTTGATGTAGTGGTACGTCTTCGCGATCCATCCGACGAACCGTCCCACGATCCGTCCCGCGAACCGTCTCACGATCCGTCCCACGAGCCGTCTCGATCAAGTGCCGAACGAACGGCACCTCCGCGCTCCGCACACGTACAACTCAATGACGATCTCCGCCTTCTTGATCCAGAAAGAGAGATGGGGACATAGATGAGTTCCCCGACAGCGTGACGACGCTCCGGTGGTGGTGATCTATTCCTACAGGGCTCCGCCCGAGCTCCGTGGAAAACGGATCTAGAGGAAGAACTACGATTTAAAGGAGAGGGCAGCACGCGACAAAGTTGTGTCTCAAAAAGCCCTAAACCTCTAGTATATAAAGGAGGAGGGAGGAGGTAGCCTTGGCGCGCCAAGGGAGACTCCCTTGTGTCGGCCGAAGTGGAGGAGGGAGGAGTCCTCCTCCAATCCCACTTGGATTAGGACTCCTTCCTTAATTTCCCACCTCTTTTGGATTTTCCACTTTTTCCTCATGGGCTTTCCTTGGATGACTTTGTCAGCCCATTATGCCTTATTGCGCATCGAATAAACCCATGTGGACCCCTTGGGGCATGGAACCCATTCGTCACTCCCGGTACACTGCCGGCAATGCTCGAAAACCTTCCGAAATCCAAATACCAAGTTCCTATATATGAATTTTTATTTCTGGACCATTCCGGAACTACTGGTGAGATACGGGATCTTATCGAGGACTCCGAATAAAACTTTGTTCACCAACACATATAACTCAACTATACCGAAACGTAGACCCGTCGGGTTCGAGAACTATGCAGACATGACCTGAGACACTCTCTCGTTAATAACCAACAGCAGGACCTGGTTGTCCATATTGGTTCCTACATATTCTATGAAGATATCTATCGGTTGAACCTCTATGTCAAGGATTCATATAATCCCGTATACTATTCCCTTTGTCCTTCGGTATGTTACTTGCCCGAGATTCGATTGTCGGTATCACCATACCTAGTTCAATCTCGTTACCAGCAACTCTCTTTACTCGTTCTGTAATACAAGATCCCGTAACGAACTCCTTAGTCACATTGCTTGCAAGGCTTGTTGTGATGTTGTATTACCGAGTGGACCCCGAGATACCTATCCGTCACACGAAGTGACAAATTCCAGTCTTGATCCATGCCAACCCAACATACACTTTTGGAAATACCTGTAGAGCACCTTGAAAGTCACCTAGTTACATTGCGACATTTGATAATCACAAGGTATTCCTCCGGTGTCCGGGAGTTGCACGATCTCATGGTCATAGGAACACATACATTGGCATGCAGAAAACAGTAACAATAAACTGACATGATCATATGCTATGTTTATAATTTGGGTCTTGTCCATCACATCATTCTCCCAATGATGTGATCCCATTATCAAGTGACAACACTTGCCTATGGCTAGGAAACCTTGACCATCTTTGATCAACGAGCTAGTCAACTAGAGGCTCACTAGGGACAGTGTGTTGTCTATGTATCCACACATGTCTTTGAGTTTCCAATCAATACAATTCTAGCATGGATAATAAATGATTATTATGAAGAAGGAAATATAATAATAACCAATTTATTATTGCCTTTAGGGCATATTTCCAACAGTTTCCCACTTGCAATAGAGTCAATAATCTAGTTCACATCACTATGTGATTGTAATGAATTTAACACCCATATAGTTCTGGGTTCGATCATGTCTTGCTTGTGAGAGAGGTTTAGTCAATGAGTCTGAACCTTTCAGATCTGTGTGTGCCTTACAAATCACTATCTTATTCTATAGATGCTGCTACTACATGCTATTTGGAAATATTCCAAATGACTGCTCTACTATACGAATCCGGTTTACTACTCAGAGTTATTTGGATTAGTGTCAAAGCTTGCATCGATGTAACCCTTTATGACGAACTCTTTAATCACCCCCATAATCGTGAAAAATTACTTAGTACACTAGTTACCAAGGATAACTTTGACCGCTGTTTAGTGATTCAATCCTGGATCACTTTTTGTACCCCTTGACACACTCATGGCAAGGCACACATCAGGTGCGGTACACAGCTTGGCATACTTTCAAGCCTATGGCTAAGGCATAGGGGACGACCTTTGTCCTTTCTCTTTCTTCTGTCGTGGTCGGGCTTTGAGTCTTACTCAAATTCACACCTTACAACACAGCCAAGAACTCCTTCTTTGCCGATCTATTTTGAACTCCTTCAAAATCTTGTCAAGGCATGCATTTCGTTGAAAGTTCTTAATAAGCATTTTGACCTATCTCTATAGATCTTGATGCTCAATGTTCAAATAGCTCTATCCAAGTTTTCCTTTGAAAATTCCTTTCAAACAACCCTTTATGGTGTACAGAAATTCTACATTACTTCCGATCAACAATATGTCAACCACATATACTTATCAGAAATTCTATAGTGCTCCCACTCACTTCATTGGAAATACAAGTTTCTCATAAACCTTGTATAAACCCAAAAGCTTTGAATATCTCATCAAAGCGTATATTCCAACTCTGAGATGCTTGCACCAGTCCATAGAAAGATTGCTGGAGCTTGCATACTTGTTAGTATCCTTAGGATTGACAAAACCTTCTGGTTGTATCACATACAACCTTTCCTCAAGGAAACCGTCGAGGAAACAATGTTCTGACATCCTATGTGCAATATTTCATAAATAATGCAGCAACTGCTAACATAATTCAAACAGACTTCTAGCATCACTGCGAGTGAGAAAGTCTCATCATAATTAAGTCTTTCAACTTGTCTGAAACATCTTTGCGATAAGTCAAGCTTTTCTTAATGGTGACTTTTCACCATCATCGTTTGTCTTTGTTTTAATGGTCCATCTGTACTTAATAGTCTTACGATCATCAAGTAGTTCTTCCAAAGTCCAAACTTTGTTTTCATACATGGATCCTCTCTCGGATTGCATGGCCTCCAGCCATTTGCCGGAATCTGGGCCCACCATCGCTTCTCCATAGCTCGTAGTTTCGTTGTTGTTCAACAACATGACCTCCAAGACAGGGTTACCGTACCACTGTGTAGTAGTACGTGACCTTGTCGACCTACGAGGTTTGTAGTAACTTGATCCGAAGCTTAATGATCACTATCATCTGTTTCCACTTCAATTGGCATAGGTGCCACACGAACAACTTCATGCGCCCTGCTACACACTGGTTGAAGTGATGGTTCAGTAACCTCATCAAGTTCCACCACCCTCCCACTCAATCATTTCGAGAGAAACCTTTCCTCGAGAAAGGACCCATTTCTAGAAACAAAGAATTTGCTTCCGGATCCGAGATAGGAGATGTACCCAAATGTTTTGGATATCCTATGAAGATGCATTTATCCGCTTTGGGTTCGAGTTTATCAGACTCAAACTTTTTCCCATAAGCATCGTAGCCCCAAACTTTCAAGAAATGACAACTTAGGTTTCCCCAAACCATAGTTCATACGTTGTCATCTCAACGGAATTACGTGGTGCCCTATTTAAAGTGAATTCGGTTGTCTCCAATACATAACCCATAAACGATAGTGGTCATTCGATAAGAGACATCATAGTATGCACCATATGAAATAGGGTGCGGCTATGACCTTTCGACACACCATCACACTATGGTGTTCTAGCTGGCATGAGATGTGAAACATTTTTTCACATTTTTCTTAATTGTGTACCGAATTTGCAACTCATATATTCATCTCTATGATCATATCGTAGACATGTTATCCTCTTGTCACGACGATTTTCAACTTCACTCTGAAACTATTTGAATCTTTCAATATTTCAGATGTCTGTTTCATCAAGCAAATACACTAGTATCAACTCAAGTCATCTGTGAAGTAATAACATAACGATATCCACTGTGTGCCTCAGCACTCATTGGACTGCACACATTAAAAATGTATTACTTCCAGCAAGTTACTTTCTTGTTCCATCTCACTTGAAAACGAGGTCTTCAGTCATCTTCCCATGTGTTATGATTTGCATGTCTCCAGTGATTCAAAATCAAGTGAGTCCAAACGATCCATCTGCATGGAGTTTCTTCATGCGTTTATACCTATAGGCATGGTTTGCATGTCTCAAACATTTCTAAAACGAGTGAGTACCAAAATCCCTCTGCATGGAGCTTCTTCATGCATTTCATACACACATGACTCAAGCGGTAGTGCCACAAGTAAGTGGTACTATCATTACTACTTTGTATCTTTTGGCATCAATATTATGAACATGTGTATCACTATAATCGAGATTCAATAAACCATTTATGGTATTTATTCAAGCAAATATAATAACCATTATTCTGTTTAAATGGATAATTGTATTGCAATATACATGATCTAATCATGTTCATGCTCAACGCAAACACCAAATAACAATTATTTAGGTTTAACACCAATCCTTTGGTAGAGGGAGTGTACGACGTTTGACCACATCAACCTTGGAAACACTTCCAACACATATCGTCACCTTGCCTTTAGCTGGTCTCCGTTTATTCCATAGCTTTTATTTTGAGTTACTAACACTTAGCAACTGAACCTCTAACTAATACCCTCGTTCTACTAGGAGTAATAGTAAAGTACACATCAATATCATGTATATCTAATATACTTTGTCGACTTCGCTAGCCTTCCCATCTACCAAGTATCTAGGGTAGTTCCGCCTCAGTGACTGTTCCCCTCATAACAGAAGCACTTAGTCTCGGGTTTGGGTTCAACCTTGGGATTCTTCATTAGAGCAGCATCTAGTTTGCCATTTCATGAAGTATCCCTTCTAGCCCTTTCCCTTCTAGAAACTAGTGGTTTTTACTAACCATCAACAATTGATGCTCCTACTTGATTTCTATTTTCGCATTGTCAAACATTGTGAATCGCTCAAGGATCATCATATCTATCCTTGATATGTTTATAGTTCATCACGAAGCTCTAGTAGCTTGGTGGGAGTGACTTTGGAGAACCATCACTATCTCATCTGGAAGATCAACTCCCACTTGATTCAAGCGACTCTTGCACTCAGACAATCTAAGCACATGCTCAACGATTGAGCTTTTCTCGTTTACTTTGTAGACAAAAAATATTGTCGAAGGTATCATACCTCTCAACAAGGGCACGAGCATGAAATCCCAATTTCATCTCTTAGAACATCTCATATGTTCCGTGAGGTTCAAAACGTCTTCAGCGCCTCAATTCTAAGCCGCTAAGTATTACACACTGAACTATCACGTAGTCACCAAAAATGTGTATGTCAGATGTTTGCAACATCCACAGACGACGCTCGAGGTGTAGCACACCGAGCGGTGCATTAAGCACATAGGCCTACTACGCAGCAATGAGGACAATTCTCAGTTTATGGACTCAGTCCGCAAAATTGCTACTATCATGTGTCAACTAAATTTTCTCTAGGAACATATAAAAATAGTAGAGCTATAGCGCAAGCTACAACATCATTTGCAAAGACCTTTTGACTGTGTTCATTATAATTAGTTCAATCAATCATATTACTTAAGAACTCCCACTCAAATAGACATCCCTCTAGTCATTCGAGTGGCGCATGATCCAAATCCACTAACTAAAGTCCGATCATCACATGAGTTGAGTATAGTTTCAGTGGTAAACATCTCTATGTTAATCGTATCAACCATACGATTCATGCTCGACCTTTCGGTCTCTTGTGTTCCGGGGCCATGTCTGTACATGCTTGGGTCGTTAAGTTAACCCGAGTGTTCCGCGTGTGCAACTGTTTTGCACCCGTTGTATGTGAAAGTTGAGTCTATCACACCCGATCATCACGTGGTGTCTCGAAACGACGAACTGTCACAATGGTGCACAGTTGGGGAGAACACAATTTTATCTTGAACTTTAGTGAGGGATCACCTTATAATTCTAGCGTCGTTCTAAGAAATATAAGGTGCATAAAAGGATTAACATCACATGCAATTCATAAGTGACATGATATGGCCATGATCTTGTGCTTCTTGATCTCCATCAACAAAGCACCGACACGATCTTCATCATCACCGGTGCCACACCATGATCTCCATCATCATGATCACCATCATCGTGCCGCTATCGAGGTTGTCGTGCTATCAATGCTATTACTACTAAAGTTACAACCTAGAAATATAGTAAACACATCTGGAAACACAAACGTTAGTTTAAATACAACCCTATGTCTCCTGCCGGTTGTTGTAGCATCGACGTGCAAGTCGATATTTAACTATTACAACATGATCATCTCATAAATCCAATATATCACATCATGTCTTTGGCCATTCACATGCATACCCTGCAAAAACAAGTTAGACGTCCTCTAATTTGTTGTTGCATCTTTTACGTGGATGCTATGGGTATCTAGTATGATCACATCTTACTTACGCAAAGCCACAACAGTGATATGCAATTTGTTATTGAACCTTCTCCAAGGACCGCTTCGATCAAATTCGATTCAACTAAAGTTGAAGAGACAGGCACCCGCCAGTCATCTTTATGCAACAAGTTGCATGTTAGTCGATGAAACCGGTCTCTCGTAAGCGTACGAGTAAGGTTGGTCCGGGCCGCTTCAATCTAACAATACCGCCTATTCAAGAAAAGACTGAGGAGGGCAGCAAAAAGAACATCAACGCCCACAATCTCTTTTGTTTTCTACTTGAGATTACATCTACGCATGAGACTAGCTCATGATGCCACTGTTGGAGAACGTTGCATGGGAAACAAAAAAATTCCTACGCACACGAAGACCTATCATGGTGATGATCATCCACAAGAGGGAGATCGGATCCACATACCCTTATAGATCGCTAAGCGGAAGCATTAATAAACGTGGTTGATGTAGTGGTACGTCTTCACGATCCGTCCCACAAACCGTCTCATGATCCGTCCCGATCAAGTGCCGAACAGACGGCACCTCCGCGTTTGGCACACATACAGCTCAATGACGATCTCCACATTCTTGATCCAGCAACAGATATAGGGACGGTGATGAGTTCCCCTGCAGCACAACGACGCTCCGTTGGTGGTGATCTATTCCTACAGGGCTCCGCCCGAGCTCCGCAGAAAACTGATCTAGAGGAAGAACTACGATCTAGAGGAGAGGGCAGCACATGGCAAAGTTGTGTCTCAAAAAGCCCTAAACCTCTAGTATATATAGGAGGAGGGAGGAGGCATCCATGGCGCGCCAAGGGAGGCTCCCTTGGGTCGGCCGAAGTGGAGGAGGGAGCAGTCCTCCTCCAATCCCACATGGATTAGGACTCCTTCCTTAATTTCCCACCTCTTTTGGATTTTCCAATTTTTCCTCATGGGCTTTCCCTGGATGACTTTGTCAGCCCATTATGCCTTATTGCACATCCAATAAACCCATGTGGACCCCTTGGGGCATGGTGGCACCACCCAGTGGGCCCTCGGAACCCATTCGTCACTCCTGGTACACTGCCGACAATGCCCGAAAACCTTGCGGAATCCAAATACCAACTTCCTATATATCAATCTTCGTGTTCGGACCATTCCAGAACTCCTCGTGATGTCCGGGATCTCATACGAGACTCTGAATAAAACTTCGGTCACCAACACATATAACTCAACTATACTGAAACGTCACCGAACCTTAAGTGTACAGACCGTGCGGGTTCGAGAACTCTGCAAATATGACCTGAGACACTCTCTGTTCAATAACCAACAGTGGGACCTGGATGTCCATATTGGTTCCTACATATTCTATGAAGATCTCTATCGGTTGAACCTCTATGTCAAGGATTCATATAATCTAGTATACTATTCCCTTTGTCCTTCGGTATGTTACTTGCCCGAGATTCGATCGTCGGTATTACCATACCTAGTTCAATCTCGTTACCGGCAAGTCTTTTTACTGATTCCGTAATACAAGATACTGTAACTAACTCCTTAGTTACATTGCTTGAGAGGCTTGTTGTGATGTTGCATTACCGAGTGGGCCCCGAGATACCTCTCCGTCATTCGGAGTGACAAATCCCAGTCTTGATCCATGCCAACCCAACAGACACCTTTGGAGACACCTATAGAGCACCTTTATAGTCACCCAGTTACGTTGCAACGTTTGATAACCCACAAGGTATTCCTACGGTGTCCGGGAGTTGCATGCTCTCATGGTCATAGGAACAGATACATTGACATGCAGAAAACAGTAGATATAAACTGGCACGATCATATGCTAAGTTTATAGTTTGGGTTTGGTCAATCACATCATCCTCCCAATGATGTGATCCCATTATCAAGTGACAACACTTGCCTATTGCCAGGAAACCTTGACCATCTTTGATCAACGAGCTAGTCAACTAGAGGATCACTAGGGACAGTGTGTTGTCTATGTATCCACACATGTATTCGAGTTTCCAATCAATTCAATTCTAGCATGGATAATAAACAATTATTATGAACAAGGTAATATAATAATAACCAATTTATTATTACCTCTAGGGAATATTTCCAACAATTCCGCCCCTGGTCCCCTTATCGATCTTCTCGGCGATCTCCTCCTGTGCGATGCTGGGGAGAACCCGAGCTGTAAACCGACCGAACAGTATTTGCTCGGACGGAATTTGCTGTGCAGTCTATTGTAAGACTGAGAAACAATGGAATTGTGCTTCTTCGCTGCGTGTAACAGGGCACTGGTCTTCTCCAAACCTCTGCCCGCTTCTGAATTTGATGGCTGGATGGATTCTGCAATCCTTGCGGCCGTAGCCAAGTTGAGGACGAGCGTGTGGAATACCTGGACATTGTTATGTTGAGAATACCTCGACATTGTTATGATGATGCCATGCACCAGAAGTCTCTCTAGTTTCCTTCTTGTCCCAATTGGTCCTTGGCGGGCTCTCGTGTGAGCCGGCCATGAAGATCTCTGCCACAGGGCCGCAACTCTCGCACTCGGAAGAAGAGCCAGACGGATCTGACACCGAGTGGGAGGCAGCACACGGAGGTGTAGCAGGTTTGATGGCTGCCACGTACAACAAAGACGCTTGACGTGCGAGTGCATCAAACACCCAGTGCTGGAGCCGGGAGCGATCGGATCGCTTTTTGCGACGCGCGATGGGGAGCACATTCGACGGCGGACTCGATGGTTGGCGAAGAAGAACTCCGCAGGAACTAGCACGGAAGAACTTTGCTTCACGAACTGGAAGCGCCTCGACATCGAGAGGCGCCTCCCGAAGCCATGCCGAATCGTCGGTGATGAAAACGAGTGTGCTGAAAACAATCTCGTGACCCAAGCACAAATCGCCTCCAAAAGACATGGCGAAGGAGAAAAAAACGCAAACTTGCCGGAAGTCGCCTAGACGCCTGCCCCATGGTGGCGCCAACTGTCGTGGGTATAAGCCTGATAGTAGATGAGTAGGGTACGAAAGTAGAGGGCAGAGTCTTAGCTATGGCAAGGTTGTATCAGTTCAGGCCCCTCTGCGGTGGAGGTACCAGCCCTACGTCTCAGTGCTCTAGAGCTTTTGTGTTGAGTGGAATATAGGTGTTACAGAATGTGAACCCTTGTGCCAGAAGGGAGGGGTGGCTTATATAGAGTGTGCGGCCTCTCATAAGTGTCCAGCCTTCAAGGGTGCAATAAGTGAGATTAAATGCGTACGTTACAGGTAACATATGCCATAAATGACTATAACTACAGTAGTCTAACGTACGATCGTTAGCCTCGCTGAGGTGGCGTCTGGCCTTCTGTGTCGACTGGCTTCTGGTTTTCTACCGAGTGGAATCCAGTCGTCGAGTATAGGATAATCTTCCGAGTGGTTTTTTACCGAGTGGAAGGGAGGTTGTCTTAATCCAGACGGTAGGTATCTTGTGACCTTCAAGCTAATAATGAGGTGCCCTTGGGTAGGACTTATAGGTCAGGCCTATGACCGTACCCTAGGGCTATAACCCCATCAGGGAATATCCTGCATATTTGACCAAGTGTATGACCTGCCCTTGAGGAGTAATTCAAGAAGACCAAGGTGACCAACAATGTCATTGAAAATTAAAATATCATTCCCATCGGCACCATGGAGGTTTCTATTGGATGGGGATCAAATAAAGTTGAAGTCCCCTAGTAGCAACCAGTTTTCATTGACAGGTATGTTCAGGTTATAGAGCCAACTGACGAATTGGTCCCTAGCCTCACCTTGGCAGGGTCCATATATATTTACCAAAGTCCATGTCTCTCTGTTGTGGTTGGAGGTGAAAGAAAGTATCCTGCCAAAGCTTTGAGAGTTAATGTGGACACCCGTTAGGATCGAAGAGTTCCAGAGAACGATCAGGCCACCAAAGGCTCGATGCGATGGCCTGTATGCAAAGCGATCAAAATTTTTGGGCAAAATTCTGAACACTTCGATGATCACTGTGCTGCATTTTAGTTTCATGTAGGCAAGCCACACAGGCCTGACTTTCATCAGTTTTGTTTCGAACAACTCTTTGACATGCATCCCAATTTAGCCCACATACATTCCAGCAAAGAACTCGCCAGCTTCGAGTAGAACGATTATCCATAGGAACCAGGTTTAGGAAATAAAATGGTGCAGCTACATACTAACCAGCACAAATAGAGTTCAAAAGTCTACAGTACAGAACAACTAGCAGAAAAGTAGAGAAAACACCAAATAAAACAACGATACATAAATGTTGTTCTAATCATCATCATGGTTTGGCTTGGGCTTAGCAGGATCTTCCATAAGTAGGTCCTTCATGAGATTCTCTGGGGCGATGCCAAGACTATGGTCAACAGCTTGGATCACTCGAACAGGCGTGGCAGCGGAATATCGTTGCTTGGTTCTTCCTCCACAGATGGTGTAGTCTCCTTGTTGTCAGCAGGAGCCTCTAGTGGCTTGGACTGGGGCATTCGCTTCTTCGGCATCAGCATTGGCAGTTCTTGTAAAACAGGCTTAAAGCCATCATGTTTCATCGAACCTCTTGTGCACCTACGGACCGCCGAGTCAACAATCGGTGTAGAATTTTTGTGAGGGACCTTCTGCTTGGCACATGCAGAAGAGAAGGAGAATAAACCCTCAGCACATGCAAAGCTTCCCTCATCAGTGTCAAGCTTTCTAGCCATTGGAGTGCGAGGAGCAGGGGAGTGTTGGAATTATGCCCTAGAGGCAATGATAAATAAGCTATTATTATAATTCCTGTATCAAGATAATCGTTTATTATCCATGCTATAATTGTGTTGAATGAAGACTTAGATACATGTGTGGATACATAAACAAAACACTGTCCCTAGCAAGCCTCTAGTTGGATAGCCAGTTGATCAAGGATAGTCAAGGTCTTCTGACTTTGTACAAGGTGTGGTTCCTTGATAACTGGATCACATCATTGAGTGAATCATGTGATGGACTAGACCCAAACTAATGAACGTAGCATGTTGATCGTGTCATTTTGTTGCTACTGTTTTCTGCGTGTCAAGTATTTATTCCTATGACCATGAGATCATATAACTCACTGGCACCAGAGGAATGCCTTGTGTGTATCAAACGTCACAACGTAACTAGATGACTATAAAGATGCTCTACAGGTATCTCCAAAGGTGTCCGTTGAGTTAGTATGGATCAAGACTGGGATTTGTCACTCCGTGTGAAGGAGAGGTATCTCGGGGCCCACTCGGTAATACAACATCACACACAAGCCTTGCAAGCAATGTGATTTAGTGTAAGTCACAGGATCTTGTATTACAGAACGAGTAAAGAGACTTGCCGGTAAAAGAGATTGAAATAGGTATGCGGATACTGACGATCGAATCTCGGGCGAGTAACATACCGAAGGACAAAGGGAATGACATACGGGATTATATGAATCCTTGGCGCTGAGGTTCAAACGATAAGATCTTCGTAGAATATATAGCATCCAATATGGGCATCCAGGTCCCGCTATTGGATATTGATCGAGGAGTCTCTTGGGTCATGTCTACATAGTTCTCGAACCGGCAGGGTCTGCAGACTTAAGGTTCGACGATGTTTTATGCGTATTTGAGTTATATGGTTGGTTACCGAATGTTGTTCGGAGTCCAAGATGAGATCACGGATGTCACGAGGGTTTTCGGAATGATCCGGAGACGAAGATTGATAGATAGGTTTGTCTCATTTGATTAGTAGAAAGTTTTCGGGCATTACCGGGAATGTACCAGGAGTGACGAATGGGTTCCGGGTGTTCACCGGGGGGGGGGGGGGGCAGCCCACCCGGGGGAAGCCCATAGGCCTTAGGGGTGCCGCAACAGCCCTTAGTGGGCTGGTGGGACAGCTAAAGAGGCCCTATGCGCAGGAAAAGAAAACATCAAAGGAAAAAGAAAAAAAAGGGGGAAGTGGGAAGGAAGGAAAGGACTCCACCTTCCAATCCTAGTTGGACAAGGATTGGAGGAGGATTCCTCCCCCCTTGCTTTGGCCGACCCCTTGGGGCTCTCTTGAGCCTCAAGGAAAGGCCCTCCCCCTCCCTCCTATATATAATGAGGTATTAGGGCTGATTTGAGACAACTTTGCCACGGCAGCCCGACCACATACCTCCACGGTTTTTCCTCTAGATCGTATTTCTGCGGAGCTCGGGCGGAGCCCTTCTTAGATAGATCATCACCAACCTCCGGAGCACCGTCACGCTGCCGGAGAACTCATCTACCTCTCTGTCTCTCTTGCTGGATCAAGAAGGCCGAGATCATCGTCGAGCTATACGTGTGCTGAACGCGGAGGTGCCGTTCGTTCGGCACTAGATCGGAGCGGATCGTGGGACGGATCGCGGGACGGTTCGTGGGACGGTTCGCGGGGCGGATCGAGGGACATGAGGACGTTCCACTACATCAACCGCGTTTCTTAACGCTTCCTGCTGTGCGATCTACAAGGGTATGTAGATCCAAATCCCCTCTCGAAGATGGACATCACCATGATAGGTCTTCGTGCGCGTAGGAAATTTTTTGTTTTCCATGCGACGTTCCCCAACAGTGGCATCATGAGCTAAGTTCATGCGTAGATGTCATCTCGAGTAGAACACAAAAGTTATTGTGGGCGGTGATGTGCGATTTGCTTCCCTCCTTAGTGTTTTCTTGATTCCGCGGTATTGTTGGATCGAAGCGGCTCGGACCGACATTACTCGTACGCTTACGAGAGACTGGTTTCATCCCTACGAGCAACCCCGTTGCTCAAAGATGACTGACGAGTGTCGGTTTCTCCAACTTTAGTTGAATCGGATTTGACCGAGGAGGTCCTTGGAGAGATGTTAAATAGCAATCATACATCTCCTTTGTGGTGTTTGCGTAAGTAAGATGCGATCCTACTAGATACCCATGGTCACCACGTAAAACATGCAACAACAATTAGAGGACGTCTAACTTGTTTTTGCAGGGTATGCTTGTGATGTGATATGGCCGACAATGTGATGTGATATATTGGATATATGAGATGATAGATACCTCTCAAACATATCTATAATTTTTTATGGTTTCACGCTGTTATCTTGTCTTCTTTGATGTTTTATGTACCTTTTATATCTTTTTTTGGGACTAACTTATTAATTCAGTGCCTAGTGCCAGTTCCTATTTTTCTGTGTTTTTGACTCTTTTCAGATCTGATATTGGAATGGATTCCAAACGGAATAAAAACCCCGAAATGATTTTTTCCCGAACGTAAGAATATTAGGGGGCCTTTGGGCCAAGCCAGGTGAGCTCCAGGGAGCCCACAAGCCCCCACTCCGCCACCAGGGGGGAGGAGGCGGTGTCAGGGCTTGTGGCCTCCTTGGCCGCCCCTGACCTAGATCCTTGGCCTATATATTCCCAAATATCCAGCAAGAAATCGGGGGAGCCTCGAAAATACTTTTCCGCCGCCGCAAGCTTCAGTTTCCGTGAGATCTCATTTGGAGACCCTTCCCGGCGCCCTGCCGGAGGGGACTTTGGAGTTGGAGGGCTTCTTCATCATCATCATCGCCCCTCCAATGACTCGTGAGTAGTTCACGTCAGACCTACGGGTTCGTAGTTAGTAGCTAGATGGCTTCTTCTCTCTCTTGGATCTTCAATACAAAGTTCTCCATGATCTTCATGGACATCTATCCGATGTAATCTTCTTTGGCGGTGTGTTTGTCGAGATCCGATGAATTGTGGATTTGTGATCAGATTATCTATGATATATATTTGAGTCTTTGCTGATTTCTTATATGCATGATTTGATATCCTTGTAAGTCTCTCCTAGTCTTGGGTTTTGTTTGACCAACTAGATCTATGATTCTTGCAATGGGAGAAGTGCTTGGTTTTGGGTTCTACCATGTGGTGACCTTTCCCAGTGACAGTAGGGGCAGCAAGGCACACATCAAGTAGTTGCTATCAAGGATAAAAAAGATGGGGTTTTTATCATTGGTGTGAGATTATCCCTCTACATCATGTCTTCTTTCTTAAGGCGTTACTGTGTTCTTATGGACTTAATACACTAGATGCATGCTGGATAGCGGTCGACGTGTGGAGTAATAGTAGTAGATGCAGAAAGTACCGGTCTACTTGTTTTGGACGTGATGCCTATAGATATAATCATTGCATAGATATCGTCACGACTTTGTGCGGTTCTATCAATTGCTTGACAGTAATTTGTTCACCCACCGTCTACTTGCTTTCATGAGAGAAGCCACTAGTAAACACTACGGCCCTCGGGTCTATTCACATCCATCGTTTACACCTCCGCTTTTACTTTGCTTTGTTACTTTTTTGCTTTCAGTTCTCACTTGGCAAACAATCTGTAAGGGATTGACAACCCCTTCATAGAGTTGGGAGCAAGCTTTTGTGTTTGTGCAGAATCTTGAGATACTCCTCCACTGGATTGATACCTTGGTTCTCAAACTGAGGGAAATACTTACCACCGCTACGCTACATCACCCATTCCGCTTCGAGGGAACACCAACGCAAGTCTCCAAGTCCATGGGAGAAATCCTTTGCATACTTTCCTAGGAAGTCCCTTAAGGCATAGCCGCAGCAGAAGGATCAAGCCAAGTATTCTCCCGTCGACGTGCCTATTGCTGGTGCCATTGGAAGGTCTTTTGTTGCAGCAGAAGAAATATTTCTGGCACCGTTGCCGGGTAGGAGAAATCAAGATCTATCCAAGTAGGTCTCACAAACTCATCTCTTGCATTTACTTTTGTTGCCAGTGGCCTCTCGTTTTCCTCTCCCCCACTTCACTTTTGCCGTTTTCATTTCCCTTTTCCTGTTCGCCCTTCTTTTGCTTTCTTTTTGTTCACTTGTGTGCCATGTGCCTTAAATATGCTTGCATCTTCCTTTGTTAATCTCTTTAAGAGACCCACTTATGTGGAATGAATTGCTAGTGAGTTGAGGGCACTTGACTATCTTTATGGAGTTTTGCGTGAGATACATGAATCTGAAAATTGTGAGGAAGAAATTTATGTAGTGATTCACGAGGTCTCCATGGAGGAAAAGCATGATTGCAATGGTTTCACTATAAATTCTATTAGTGACAATCATACGAAAATTATGCAAAACCCTAACTTGGGGATGCTAGTTTTGCTATGTCCCCTAGTTGTTGCAATAATCATGATTGGGGTGATGATTTTTCTTATGATCTTGAGAATTTGTTCAAACTCATGATGAATATGATATTTGCAACAATACTGAAAGTGGGATTGGAGAAGTCATGACTTTATTTGATGATAATCCCACTATTTTTGAAGGGCGTCAACTTTGCATGCATGAGGGTCATGAAAATAATATCCTATGGGATAGATATATTGTTGAATTTGAATATGATTCCACATGTAATTGCTATGAGAGAGGAACATATTTTGGTAGAAACTTTCATGTTACGAAATCACCTCTCGTGATGTTGAGATTGCTCTCGTCTCTTTCTTCTTCCTTGCTTATGGCAACTATTGGTTGTCTTGCCAATTTGTTTACCTATAAAATGCCTATGCATAGGAAGTATGTTAGACTTAGATGTGATTTTCACATGCTTTAGGATGCTCTTGTTGTGCTTCAATTCTTGTCTTTTGTGAGAGCATCATTGAATGCCTAGCTAAGGGCGTTAAACAAAAGCGCTTGTTGGGAGGCAACCCAACGAATCTATCCTTTTTCTTTCTGTTTTGTGTTTTCCACACTTTCATAATTCTGTTATGATTGTGTTTTTTGTGTTTCTTTTCGCGTTTGTGCCAAGCAAAACCGTTATGATTAGTCTTGGGGGTGATCGTTTGGTCATGCTGGAAAAGACAGAAACTTTTTGCTCACTAAAATAATTTTCATTTTTTTTATGTAAGAGCTTTTGAGTTGATTCTTTTTGCTGCTGATTTCTACGCAAATTATTCAGACTGTCGTAACTTTTCAGAATTTGTAAAGTACAAGAGGTATACGAAATATACAGATTGCTACAGATTGGTCTGCTGTTAACAAATTCTGTTTTTGTTGTGTTGGTTTCTTATTTTGATGAAACTATGGATAGTATCGGTGGGTATTATCCATGGAAGATTGAAAATACAGTAACCCAACATCAGCATAAGTAGAATTTAAGTTTGCTACAGTACCTAAGGAAGTGGTTGATTGCTTTCTTGTACTAATGTTATCATGAGTTTCTGTTTAAGTTTCGTGTTGTGAAGTTTTCAAGTTTTGGGTGAAGTTCTTATGGACAAGAGATAAAGAGTGGCAAGATCTCAAGCTTGGGAATGCCCAAGGAACCCCAAGAGATTCAAGGATGCCGTAAAAGCCTAAGCTTGGGGATGCCCCGGGAAGGCATCCCCTCTCTCTCGTCTTCAATCCATCGGTAACGTTACTTGGGGCTATATTTGTATTCACCACATGTTATGTGTTTTTGCTTGGAGCGTCTTGTATCGTAGGAGTCTTTTATTTTTTGTTGTGTCACAATCATCCTTTCTGCACACCTAGAGAGAGAGAGATGCACTCACCGTGATTTTGTCGAGCTTCACTTATATCTTTTGGTAGACAATTCAGCTCACATGTGCTTCACTTATATCTTTTGAGCTAGATACTTTTGCTCTGTGTGCTTCACTTATATCTTTTAGAGCACAGCGGTGCGTGGCTTGGTAGTTGATCTATGATTTGAAAGTAGTCTCAAAAGGGGTAGTTATCCAAAGGAATACGAAAACTTCCACCTTCATGTGCATTGAATAATTAGAGAAGTTTGATTCATCTCAATTAGTTTTGAGTTGTGGTTATGGTAATTTTGAAGTCATGCTAGTAAGGTGTTATGGGTCTAGAAATACTTGTGTTGAAGTTAGTGATTCCAATAGCATGCACGTATGATGAACTGCTAGGTGATGAAATCTGAGCATGATTAGTATATTGATTGTCATCCTTTGCATGGCGGTCGGGATCGCGCGATGGTTTATACCTACCAACCCTTCCCCTAGGAGTATGCGTTGAATGCTTTGTTTTGATTACTAATAAAACTTTTGCAACAAGTATATGAGTTCTCCATGACTAATGTTGAGTCCATGGTTTAGATGCACTTTCACCTTCCACCATCACTATCTTCTTAGTGCCGTGCAACTTTCGCCGGTGCACAAAACCCACCATTAGCCTCCCTCAAAACAGCCACCATACCTACCTACTATGGCTTTTTCAAAGTCATTCCGAGATATATTGCCATGCAACTACCACCATGACATGTGCCACCACGTCTACATTTCCATTGCATGATCGTAAGGTAGCTAGCATGATGTTTCCATTGAGGTCTATGCCATGCTAGATCATTGCCACGGAACACTACCGAAGGCATTCCATATAGAGTCATAGTTGCTCTAAGTTTTGAGTTGAAAGTGTGATGATCGTCATTAATGGAGCATTGTCCCATGTGAGGAAATAAAAGAGGCCAAAGAAGCCCACCAAAATAAAAAAAGAGGCCAAAGAGCCCACCAAAAAAAATGATAGAAAAAGAGAGAAGGGACAATGCAACCACTTTTTCCACACTTGTGCATATTAAGCACCATGATCTTCATGATGGAGAGTCTCCCGTTTTGTCACCACCATATAGCTAGTGGGAAATTTTCATTATATAACTTGGCTTGTATATTCCAATGATAGGCTTCCTCAAAATTGCCTTAGGTCTTCGTGAGCAAGCAAGTTGGATGCACACCCACTAGTTTTCTTTAAGAGCTTTCACATACTTGTAGCTCTAGTGCATCATTTGTATCGCAATCCCTACTCATTCACATTGATATCTATTGATGAGCATCTCCACAGCTCATTGATATGCCTTGTTAATGTGACTATCTTCTCCTTTTTTGTCTTGCAACCTCCTCCACATTTCACACCATCTATAGTGCTATAACCATGGCTCACGCTCATGTATTGTGTGAGAGTTGAAAAGGTTTGAGAAAGTAAAGTTGTGACACAATTACTTGGCCAATACCGGGGTTGTGCATGATTTAAATTTGTTGTGCAATGATGATAGAGCATAGCCAGACTATATGCTTTTGTAGGGATAACTTTCTCTTGGCCTTGTTATTTTGAAAGTTCATGATTACCTTGCTAGTTTGCTAGAATTATTATTGTTCCACGTCAATAGCAAACTATTGTTTTGAATCTAATGGATCAGAACATTCACGTCACATAAGAGGAATTACAAAGGACACTGAAAGGATCGATATGGTTGGCTAGAGGGGGGGGGGGTGAAAAGACAACGACCACTTTTTAATTAATCTTAACAAGTTAAGCTAAACACTATACGGGTTCACAAATAATATGACAAAGAGGTGACCCCTATAGAAGCTACCAACAACACCTATTAAGACAAGTAAGATATAGTCACAAGTAAAAGCAACTACAAAGTAAAGGTTAGAGATAACCACAAGTGGAACCGATGGAGACGAGGATGTGTTACCGAAGTTCCTTCCCTTTGACAGGAAGTACGTCTCCGTTGGAGCGGTGTGGAGGCACAATGCTCCCCAAAAAGCCACTAAGGCCACCGTATTCTCCTCACGCCCTCGCACGATGCAAGGTACCGTGATTCCACTATAGGTGCCTTGAAGGCGGCGACCGAACCTTTACAAACAAGGTTGGGGCAACTCCACACAAAGCTTGGAGGCTCCCAACAAGACCACGAAGCTTCACCACAATGGAATATGGCTTCGAGGTGACATCAACCGTCTAGGATGCTCAAACACCCAAGAGTAACAAGATCCGCAAGGGATAGGTGGGGGAATCAACTTTTCTCTTGGTGAAAGTGTGGATCTAGGCCTTCTCAACCAATCCCTAAAGAATCAACAAGTTTGATTGGCTAGGGAGAGAGATCGGGCACTTTTAAGCTTGTGGAGCAACAATGGAGCTTAGAGAGGTAAGAGATAGGGTTCCTCAGCTAGAAGAACCCTTTATATAGTGGGGGGAAAATTCAGACCGTTTTCCCACTCTCTGCCCGAGATCCAGCGGTACTACCGCTGGGAAGGAGCGGTACTACCGCTACCTGGCGGTACTACCGCTGGATGCAGCGGTACTACTGCTGGGGCTTCCAGCGGTACTACCGCTGGCCCCTTGGTAGTGCATAAGCACTACTACCGCCGGGAAAGTCTTCGCAAAAGGGTCCGTCCACGAACTACCGCTAGGTAGATGGAACAAGGCACCTGGAGCGGTACTACCGCTGACCAGGGGGCGGTACTACTGCTGGCTAGCGGTACTACCGCCAGACAGCGGTACTACCGCTGGCTGCAGCGGTACTACCGCTGGCACCAGCGGTACTACCGCTGGGGACCATTTTGCAGAGATGTTCAAGACGAATTAGGCGAGGGCCGCTCCAAACAAGGAAGGGGAGAATTGTGAAGTGTGCGTGTGTAAAGATAGATTCCACCCAAACCTTTCCACTACGGATCCCCTCTTAATAGTACGGCTTTCCTATGACTCAAATAAAGAGAACCGTAGAGAGCGCCGTGTTTCCGTTCCAGAAGAGAGGAGACGAGTTGTCTTGTGCCATTGACGAGTGTTATCTAAAACCTTGACACACACGATTAGTCCTGTACGGTACTGTCATCAATCACCAAAATTACTTAGGCATAAACTATGCCTCAACAATCTCCCCCTTTTTGGTGGATTGATGACAATACCGGATTTGCACAGATAATAATATGAGAATAAAAAGATAGAGATATATGACATATGACTCACAGCATATGATGGAAATAAATCTAATATCACATAAGAAAAATCATGTCTCACACAAGATAGCAAACGAATCAAACCAAGTTCAAAGCAAACCATACGAGATAAAGCAAAGCAATGCAAAGTTCGAAGTGAAAACAAATCCTAGACTCTCTCCCCCTTTGGCACAAGACACCAAAAAGGGGCACACCTAATGCCACAGGTAACTACTCCTCATCTTCAGGATCACCAGACTCATCTGTCCCCTCCTGGTCGGTCTGCTCCTCCTCTGCTGCCTCATCGCCAGACCACTGGTACCCCTGAGCCTGCATCCAAGTGGCCTCCGGAGTGATGTCGTCCTCGGAGCCGCTGGAGATGTCCACATCCATGGTCCTGAGAACACACTTATGCCTCTGGCGGATCTGCTTCTGAGCCACATGTGTCTGGTACTGTCCCTTGGCCTGCATCCAGAAAAGTGTCTTCATCTTGTCCTGCAGTTTGATAGCCCAAGATGGCATGGCAGACGAGCGAGGCTGAGAGGCAGGTCCTCTACCAGCAGCGGTCTCTGTATCAGTGTCCATGTGCTGAGAAGATGAAGATGGGTTGGCCCACTTGTCCTTGACGCGCAGCTTGATTGGGTCATGCACAATGTAATCAGACTGTGCGTAGAGCACCTCATCCGGAAACGCCTGTTGCCACTTATGGCTGATGTATGCGAACAGGTAAGGCCCGTAGAACCTTACGGTTGATGATGCAGTTCCAGAGCTCTATGAACATCACATCTGCAATATCCAGTGGAGCAGACTCCTGAGACATAGCTTCCTCACACAGTAACAGCATCTCAGCCAAGTAGCCATGGACCTCATCGAAGTTACCACTCCGAGGGAAGAGGGTGTTGCGAAAGATGCGATGCATGATGTCCAAGTGCTTGGGAAGCACCCCCTTCCTCAGATACAGTGACTGCAGTCTGTCCTTTGCGAGGGCCCTATCAGTGGGGGCTGGAGCGTGAGGACGCAGCCCAAGAGGAGTGTCAGCACCCTGAAAGTCAATGTGAAGGAACTGCATGAACTCTGCCCAAGAACCGGTCATCTTCTTTGACCCAGTCATCCATATCATGGAGCGCTGTTCATCATGGGAGAAATGGACTGTGACATAAAACTGAGCAACTGCCGTGGGATCAAAATCTGTCTTGAAGGAGATGATGTTTTTGATGCCCAGCTTGTCAATCAAAGCGAGGGCATTACCAAAGTACTCCATGTTCCGCTGAAGATGTGCCATATCAATCCACTGGACAGAGACAAAGTTCTTCTTGAAGTTGGCAATAACATCTCGATAGATCCTGCAATGGTCCTTTACCCAGACATGGTCAACACCATCAATCTCATCCCTCTCCTGGAGATAGTGGTTCTTCGTGCGAAATTGCAGAAAGTCCTTGGGGGATATTGTACGGACATTCACCCTCTTATGAGCAACATTCTTGAAGGACTTCTTCTTGGGAGGCAGGCCAGACGTGGCAGACCCCTCGGGTGCCTCTGGGTTGCGAAACTGTTTGGATTGCGTTTCCCGTGGGGGGTTCGAACGGCGAGCAGAGCCACCTGTGACACAGACCACAAAGCAAGAAAGAGGCGACAAGAAGAGTCAAGGCAATGAATCTTGAAAACGCGAACCAAGTAAACACGGATTGCTAAGCAAAAACAAGCAGAAAATACACCGAGAATGCTCTGGCGGTAGTACCGCCACCCATGGCGGTAGTACCGCTGGGGCCTGGCGGTAGTACCGCCAGTCCTGGCGGTAGTACCGCTGGGGGTCATAGATGTAGTACCGCCAGTCCTGGCGGTAGTACCGCTGGGGGTCATAGCGGTAGTACCGCTACCCCTGGCGGTAGTACCGCGGGGGTCCTAGCGGTAGTACCGCTACCCCCTGGCGGTATTACCGCTGGGGGTTTGACTTTCAGATCTACGCATATAGAACTCGTTTTCGATGGCATGGACTGAATATGAACACCAAGACGTACACTCCAGCCCTACTGTCATGAGAAACACATAGTAACACGAGGTACAAACATACCTAGGCAAGAGAGAGCACGTTTTAGATCTAATCCAAAAGTTCAAGTATTCGATCTAAGACGATGAAATCCTAAACCATGGCAGCAATCATAACAACAAACCATTGGACCTATACTCCCCTCAAATATTTCCTTCATGTCATCCCATAACTAGCCATAGGATCAACAAGATGAATCCAATCCCCAATGCTCCTAACCCTAGAACACAAAGAATAACCAAATAGAAGAAGGGAGGAGCTTTTGTTACCGGGATTCATGGCTTTGGAGGAGAAGGAAGAAGTGAAGCAGACCTTCCACACCAATGGGGAGAAGGAGCTCCATGAAGTGAGATCCAATCGGGGGGTTTTCGGTCTAGGGGAGGGAGGAGCTGCGAGGAAGAAGAAACAGATGGGAAAATCGGGCTCCCCCTCCCTTTATATAGCCCAAGGGGTACGGACAGCGGTAGTACCGCTGGGGTGCAGCGGTAGTACCGCTGGGCTGGCGGTAGTACCGCTGGGGTGCAGCGGTAGTACCGCTGGGCTGGCGGTAGTACCGCTGGGGTGCAGCGGTAGTACCGCTCCCCCTGGCGGTAGTACCGCTCCCCCTTGAAACCCTAGAAATTTTCTAGCCGGCCGTGGTAGATTTTGAGTCCTGGCGGTAGTACCGCTACCCTGGCGGTAGTACCGCTGTACATGTTTCAACACGGCTAGGAAAACGAGAAACTTGGGCACATGACAAGTGAGTAAAAAGGGATGACTTCCAAGAAAATGTACTGACTTGTCATTGTATATCCTCTCCTTTATACGCAAGAGAGGATGGAGGGGCGGTGGCCGTGGCCACCTATGTTTGAGACAATGGTATGACACCGCGAAGAATTATCCTTGGGTTCATGACCAATGCTCGTCTTTGAAGCACAAGTACCATTTGACAATGGCTAAAGTGAAAGACTAGATTGATTTACGCATAATGGGGGGAGGGAGAGTTCATTGAGAGAACAACACTCCCCCTATGTCCATGCCTACATCTAGACCAAGATGGAATGTGAAGTGAGGTGCAATATGCCTAGTTTCAATCCACATTACTTGAATCAATGATATTTAGCTCATGCCTTAACTCCCGGAACCTTGCTTCATCTAGTGGCTTGGTGAAAATATCTGCAAGTTGCTCTTCAGTGTGGATGAAGTGAACCTCAATATCACCTAGCTTGATATGTTCACGGATGAAGTGATGACGAATATCAATATGTTTGGTTTTGCTATGTTGCACTGGGTTGAGGGAAATCTTGATGGCGCTTTGATTGTCACATAGAAGAGGCACTTTGTCACAAGTGACAACATAATCCCTTAAAGTTTGCCTCATCCATAGCAATTGAGCACAACAACTTGCAGCCGCCACATACTCAGCCTCGGCGGATGACAAGGAGACGCAGTTCTGCTTCTTTGAAGACCAACTTACCAAAGAGCGACCAAGGAATTGACATCCTCCAGACATTGACTTCCTCTCCACACAATCTCCAGCCCAATCTGAGTCAGAATAGCCAACTAGATTGAAGTTTGCTCCTTTGGGATACCAGAGGCCAAAGTTTGGGGTATGAGCCAAATATCAAAAGATTCGTTTGACAGCCATGTAATGACTTTCTTTTGGTGCGGATTGAAACCGTGCACATATCCCTACACTCAACATAATATCCGGTCTAGATGCACAGAGGTAAAGGAGGGATCCAATCATGGAGCGGTATACCTTTTGATCCACTGCTTTACCATTGGGATCACTGTCAAGCTTGCATCTGGTTGGCATGGGAAACTTGACCGGTTTGACATCTTCGAGCTCGAACCGCTTGAGCATGTCTTGAGTGTATTTGGCTTGTTTGATGAATGTCCCTTCTAGACCTTGTCTAATCTCGAATCCGAGGAAAAACTTCAACTCTCCCATCATGGACATCTCAAACTTCTCAGTCATTAGTGCAGCAAATTCTTCATTGAATGAAATGTTAGGAGAGCCAAAGATAATATCATCAACATATAGTTGGCATATGAACAAGTCCCCTTTAACCCTCTTAGTAAAAAGAGTGGGATCAATCTTCCCAATTCAAACCCACGATCTTGTAACAGCTCAGTAAGGTACTCATACCACGCGCGTGGGGCTTGTTTAATGCCATAGAGTGCCTTATTGAGTTTGTACACATGATTGGGGAGCTTGGGATGTTCGAATACCGGGGGTTGTTTGACATATACCAACTCATTCAAAGGACCATTAAGAAATGCACTTTTCACATCCATTTGCTGTAATTTGAAGTTATGATGAGAAGCAAATGCAAGTAACATGCGAATAGATTCTAGAGGAGCAACAGGGGCAAAGGTTTCACCGTAGTCGATACCCTCGACTTGGGAGTAGCCTTGAGCCACCAATCTTGCCTTGTTTCGAATCACAATTCCATTCGCATCTTGCTTGTTCTTAAATATCCATTTGGTCCCAATGACATTATGTTCCTTCGTTGGTCGAGGTACTAAATTCCATACTTGGTTGTGCTCGAAGATGTTAAGTTCTTCGTGCATGGCCATAAGCCAATCCTCATCATCAAGCGCTTCCTGTACCTGTTGAGGTTCACAATACGAGACAAACGCGTGATGCTCACAATAATTCCAAAGCTGTTGACGAGTAGATACTCCCTTTTTTAAACTGCCAAGAATATTCTTCATAAGGTGTGATTTGACTCTCAGCTTCTTCGCATTCTTGGCTGCTCGACGCTCCAAGAGTTCTTCATTAGATAACGGAGGTGCGTCGCCTTGTTTCGCTTGTTTGCCCTTGCGTCTTGAGCCGGTTGTTGGAGCTCTAGACGGGAATTGTGAGACAGTCTCCTGATCATCTTGTCCTTCGACTTGAGCAAGTTCACTGGTTTGGTCTTGTATTAGTGGTTGCTCTTGATCTTGATCTCGTGCTGGTTCAAGGTCTTGGGGTAGTGCTTGAGTGGGCATATCACCATTGTTAGGCAATTGATCCTGACCGAGAGCTTGATCAACTTGTTGATAGTCTTCTCTTTGTTCATCCGAAGCGTGTGGGGCTTGTGGGGGTGATGGCTCCACTTGAGTAGAGCATTGTCCTTCTCCTTCGGCCACAAGGGGTTCCTCAATGGGGAGTATTTGACCAATCCCCATTCTTCTTATGGCTTCGGGAGGAATTTCATCACCTATATCACAAAGACCACTTTGCTCCACTTGGGAGCCATTATTTTCGTCAAACTCCACGTTACACGTCTCCTCAATTAGTCCGGTGGACTTGTTGAGGACACGGTAAGCATGAGAGTTTGTAGCATAACCAACAAAGATACCCTCATGTGCTCTAGAATCAAATTTAGCTAACCGGGCCCCCTTTTTAAGAATGAAACACTTACAACCGAATACCCGAAAGTACTTGAGATTGGGTTTGTTTCCAGTTAGAATCTCATACGGAGTCTTGTTCAAGCCTTTGCGGATGTAGAGCCGATTGGACGCATGACATGCTGTGTTGATGGCCTCTGCCCAGAAGTTGTATGGAGATTTGAATTCTGCCATCATTGTTCTTGCAGCGTCTATCAAGGTCCGGTTCTTCCTTTCTGCCACGACGTTTTGCTGAGGGGTATATGGTGCAGAATATTGGTGCTTTATTCCCTCATCACCTAGAAACTCATCTAGGGTGTAGTTCTTGAACTCGGTGCCGTTGTCACTCCTAATCATCAAGATCTTTGCTTCATGTTGACGTTGCGCTTCATTAGCAAAGTTGATGACCGTTTGTTGAGTTTCACTCTTCCTTTTGAAGAAATATACCCAGGTATATCTTGAGTAATCGTCAACAATGACTAAGCAATACTTTCTGCCTCCAAGACTATCAAATGTTGGAGGACCAAACAGATCCATGTGAAGAAGTTCCAATGGCCTCTTAGTGTAGATAAGAGTTATTGGACGATAAGCAGTTTCGTGAATCTTTCCTTCAATGCAAGCACTGCAAACACGATCTTTAGCAAAGCTCACATTTGTTAGTCCATGAACATGGTCCCCTGTCAGAAGACTTTGCAAAGATCTCATATTGACATGAGCTAAACGGCGATGCCAAAGCCAGCCCACGTCAACTTTAGCCATTAAACATGTCGCAGTCTTAGTGGGTCGCTTTGAAAAGTTTACCACATAGAGACCATTTCGACATGTCCAACATAGGCTACTTTAAGAGTCTTGCTCCTTAGGAGGACCACAGTGTCAATATTAAAGAATGTGGAAAAACCCATGATTGCAAGTTGACGAACGGAAAGTAAATTGTAGGCAAGAGACTCAACAAGCATGACCTTCTCAATAGACAAATCTTGAGAGACGACTAGCTTACCAAATCCCAATACCTTTGAGGAGGATGCATCGGCGAATTGGACATGGGTGGGCATAGATGGAGAAGGATGCACATCCACCACTAAGTCCTTGCTTCCGGTCATATGATTTGTTGCTCCACTATCGAGCAACCATGACACCCCACCGGAAGCAAACTCCTGCAATAGATCAAGGCTTGGTTTTAGGTACCCATTTTTTAATGGGTCCTTTCATGTTAGAGACAAGGGTCTTAGGAACCCAGATAGCCCATTCAATATCTTCATCGTAGGAACCAATAAATCTGGCATAAACATGCCCATCACTAGCACAACGTAACACATAAGAGGAATTGAGTTTGCCGGCTGTGTTAGTAGGAGCGGTTTTGCCCTTCTTGGGGTTCCCATAGTCCACCTTGTTCCTGTTCACGTTCTGAGTCCCCTCACCCTCCTTGACAAAGATGTCCATGAGGGTGAGAGATCGTTTGTTCTTGTTCTTCCTTTTACCTTTTGACTTGGAGGTAAGTCCAAGTCCTTCCTTTCCTACAACACCCTTTTGAGTGCTCAAGAGATCGTTCAGACTCTTCTCACCTTGTTTGCATGACACAAGGCCCTTGTCAAGTTTCTCCTTTAACTTGACATTTTCCTCCACAAGATGAACATGCTCACAACAGGGGTTAGTTGCACAAGTATTATCAATTAACACAAAGGGAGGACAAGTAGAGATCTCCTTGGTAAGCTTTGCTTGGAGTTGATCATGAGAGTCTTTCAGAGCGAAATGAGCACCTTTCAAGGCTTTGTGGGCCTTGTCAAGTATATCAAACTCTTCTTTGAGTCTGTCACGGCCAACCTCAAGAGCATACTTTTCAGATTTAAGCATGCGAGTAAGAACAACATCATGATGCAGTTTCTTTTGCATTTTAGTGCAGTCATCGTTATATGACTCCTCAAGAGCCAAACGGAGAGTGCACTCTTCTTCTAGAGTACTAGATAATTCGGCAATTTCATCGGCATAGTCACGGCTATGTCCATGAAGCTCGGAGATGGTCTCCTCATGAGACTCAATGAGGTCAGTGGCCTCACCCAGTTGTTCCAAGAGGGCAACAAAATGCTTCTTGGTTTCTCCCTTAATAGTGCATAGAAACTTATCAAGATCATGCTCATTAAGTTCTCCAACATCACTATCTTCTACACAATTTAACAATGAAGGAGCAGAAGCAATGTTGGTCTTAATGATCGGAGTTACCTGATTGGTACCTTTTGCCATGAGGCACTTGGTGATGTGGTTCTCGTTGGGGGCGTTGAAGAGAGACACCTTCTGGGAAGGGGTAGTGGCTATAGCAACAGTTGTCGTTGCCACTGTATCATCATCATCATCATCATCAGAAGGATACTCCTCCAGGGCCACCATTCCTTTTGGGTGAGGTTTCTTCACAAAGTTGTTCTTGATTGGAAATGATTTGGTTTTGTCTTTGCGAATGAGCTTGCCTCCGTTGTCTTCTCTCTTCTCATAGGGGCATTCTGCCACGAAGTGACTCACGTTGCCACAGTTATAACATGTCCTTACTCGTTGTTTGGGTTTGAATCCATTAGAGTTGTTCTTGTTGAAGGTTGGTCTTGAGTTCCTTTTATTTCACCAGAATTGCCTTGATGCAAGAGCCATGTGCTCATGATAGGCATACTTTGTGTCTTCCGGGCAGCTCTCCTCTTCCTCATCTTCTTCTTCCTCTTCAAGCATTGCTATTGCTTTCAACGCAAGTTTGGGTGAAGTGGTTTTTGATCGGACACGAGCAAGTGCATTGTCAGCTGTTTCGTTCATGATTGACATTGCAATGAACTCATCCAACACTTCACTGGAAGACAAGGAGTGGAAGTCTGGCCGCTGACGAATGACAGATGACATGGCTTTATTGAAAGGCATGATGGCTTTGAGAAACTTGCGCTTGACCCAAGTGTCATCCACATCCTTACTCCCATGGTCCTTTAGTGCCACAACAATAGCCGTCACCCTCCGATAGAGATCACGAGGGTCCTCTTCTTCCTTCATCACAAACTCATCGGCCTGATCAAGTATCACTTCATAGTTGGATCGTTGAATACTTGAGCTTCCCTTGTACAACACCATAATATGCTCCCAACAATCCTTGGCCAATTTGAAGGGACGTAAGTGGGGAAGATCTTCAGGTGGCACAGCAGACTAGAGAATAATTAGCGCAGAGTGATTATATTGATTGTCTGCATCTTCTCTTGGAGTGAGGTTGCTTGGGTCATGGGGGTAATATCCTTGCTCGATTATTCTCCACAAGTTTGTTGAGCTGTGATTCAAATGAGACTTAATAGAAAATACCCAGTTAGCAAAGTCACCTTTTACAAGTTTAGGAGGAGGACCAACAGGATTAAGACGAGGTGCGAGAACGGGTCCTCCATATGTCATGGGAGGTGGAACCGAAGCATATGTTCCCGTTCCATCTTTTTCGTGAGGTGAAGCAGGTTGCATACCTTTAGCCGCTTCCTTAGAGGAGTTGGCCTCCGAATCGGAAATGGTGGGTTTAACCACTAAAGCCGGTTCGGGTGAACTTTTAAGACCATCAATTAATTCTTTAAGCATGGTTTTGACTTCGCTCGTCAAGGACGTCTTGAGGGCGGCCATAGCCGTATTCAAGTCGTCCCTTGTGACCGAAGTCAAGTCCATGTCCTCTGGTTGCCCACGGTTAACTTCCTCTCCGCCTTCCATACTCTTCGGGTGGTTAAACCCTTAATAAAGAGACGTGGCTCTGATACCAATTGAAAGGATCGATATGGTTGGCTAGAGGGGGGGTGAATAGACAACGACCACTTTTTAATTAATCTTAACAAGTTAAGCTAAACACTATACGGGTTCACAAATAATATGACAAAGAGGTGACCCCTATAGAAGCTACCAACAAGACCTATTAAGACAAGTAAGATATAGTCACAAGTAAAAGCAAATACAAAGTAAAGGTTAGAGATAACCACAAGTGGAACCGATGGAGACAAGGATGTGTTACCGAAGTTCCTTCCCTTTGACAGGAAGTACGTCTCCGTTGGAGCGGTGTGGAGGCACAATGCTCCCCAAAAAGCCACTAAGGCCACCGTATTATCCTCACGCCCTCGCACGATGCAAGGTACCGTGATTCCACTATAGGTGCCCTTGAAGGCGGTGACCGAACCTTTACAAACAAGGTTGGGGCAACTCCACACAAAGCTTGGAGGCTCCCAACAAGACCACGAAGCTTCACCACAATGGAATATGGCTTCGAGGTGACCTCAACCGTCTAGGATGCTCAAACACCCAAGAGTAACAAGATCCACAAGGGATAGGTGGGGGAATCAACTTTTCTCTTGGTGGAAGTGTGGATCTAGGCCTTCTCAAACAATCCCTAAAGAATCAACAAGTTTGATTGGCTAGGGAGAGAGATCGGGCACTTTTAAGCTTGTGGAGCAACAATGGAGCTTAGAGAGGTAAGAGATAGGGTTCCTCAGCTAGAAGAGCCCTTTATATAGTGGGGGGGAAATTCAGACCGTTTTCCCACTCTCTGCCCGATATCCAGCGGTACTACCGCTGGGAAGGAGCGGTACTACCGCTACCTGGCGGTACTACCGCTGGCACCAGCGGTACTACCGCTGGCCCCTTGGTAGTGCATAGGCACTACTACCGCCGGGAAAGTCTTCGCAAAAGGGTCCGTCCACGAACTACCGCTAGGTAGATGGAACAAGGCACCTGGAGCGGTACTACCGCTGACCAGGGGGCGGTACTACCACTGGCTAGCGGTACTACCGCTGTCAAGTGGCGGTACTACCGCCAGACAGCGGTACTACCAATGGCTGCAGCGGTACTACCGCTGGCTGCAGCGGTACTAGCGCTGGCAATCCAGCGGTACTACCGCTGGGGACCATTTTGCAGAGATGCTCAAGACGAATTAGGCGAGGGCCGCTCCACACAAGGAAGGGGAGAATTGTGAAGTGTGCGTGTGTAAAGATAGATTCCACCCAAACCTTTCCACTACGGATCCCCTCTTAATAGTACGGCGTTCCTATGACTCAAATAAAGAGAATCGTAGAGAGCGCCGTGTTTCCGTTCCAGAAGAGAGGAGACGAGTTGTCTTGTGCCGTTGACGAGTGTTACCTGAAACCTTGACACACACGATTAGTCCTGTACGGTACTGTCATCAATCACCAAAATTACTTAGGCATAAACTATGCCTCAACAGACACCTATGCTAGGTAGCATGCAAGCATCAAAAATTCATTCTTTATCACTTCCCTACTCGAGGACGAGCAGGAGTTAAGCTTGGGGATGCTTGATACGTCTCAAACGTATCTATAATTTTTTATGGTTTCACCTGTTATCTTGTCTTCTTTGATGTTTTATGTACCTTTTATATCTTTGTTTGGGACTAACTTATTAATTCAGTGCCAAGTGCGAGTTCCTCTTTTTTTTGTGTTTTTGACTCTTTTAGATCTGATTTTGGAACGGAGTCCAAACGGAATAAAAACGTCGAAATGATTTTTTCCCGAACGGAAGAAAATCAAGGGGCCTTTGGGCCAAGCCAGGTGGGCTCCAGGCAGCCCACAAGCCCCCACTCCGCCATCAGGGGGGAGGCGGCGGTGTCACGGCTTGTGGCCCCCCTTTTCCGCCTGACCTATATCCTTGGCCTATATATTCCCAAATATTCAACAAAAAATCAGGGGAGCCTTGAAAATACTTCTCCGCCGCCGCAAGCTTCCGTTTCCACGAGAACTCATCTGGAGACCCTTCCCGGCGCCTTGCCGGAGGGGACTTTGGAGTTGGAGGGCTTCTTCATCATCATTATCGCCCCTCCAATGACTCGTGAATAGTTCACTTCAGACATACGGGTCCATAGTTAGTAGCTAGATGGCTTCTTCTTTCTCTTGGATCTTCAATACAAAGTTCTCCATGATCTTCATGGAGATCTATCGGATGTAATCTTCTTGGGCGGTGTGTTTGTCGAGATCCGATGAATTGTGGATTTGTGATCAGATTATCTATGATATATATTCGAGTCTTTGCTGATTTCTTATATGCAGGATTTGATATCCTTGTAAGTCTCTCCGAGTCTTGGGTTTTGTTTGGCCAACTAGATCTACGATTCTTGCAATGGGAGAAGTGCTTGGTTTTGGATTCTACCATGTGGTGACCTTTCCCAGTGACAGTAGGGGCAGCAAGGCACACATCAAGTAGTTGCCATCAAGGGTAAAAAGATGGGGTTTTTATCATTGGTTTGAGATTATCCCTCTACATCATGTCATCTTGCTTAAGGCGTTACTCTGTTCTTATGGACTTAATACACTAGATGCATGCTGGATAGCGGTCGACGTGTGGAGTAATAGTAGTAGATGCCGAAAGTATCGGTCTACTTGTTTTGGATGTGATGCCTATAGATATCGTCACGACTTTGCGCGGTTCTATTAATTGCTCGACAGTAATTTGTTCACCCACCGTCTACTTGCTTTCATGAGAGAAGCTACTAGTAAACCTACGGCCCCGGGGTCTATTCACATCCATCGTTTACACCTCCGCTTTACTTTGCTTTGTTACTTTGTTGCTTTCAGTTCTCACTTGGCAAACAATCTATAATGGATTGACAACCCCTTCATAGCGTTGGGAGCAAGCTTTTGTGTTTGTGGAGGATCTTGAGATACTCCTCCACTGGATTGATACCTTGGATCTCAAACTGAGGGAAATACTTACCACCCCTACGCTACATCACCCTTTCCGCTTCGAGGGAACACCAACGCAAGGCTCCAAGGCCACGGGGGAAATCCTTTGCATACTTTCCTAGGAAGTCCCTTAAGGCATAGCCGCAACAGAAGGATCAAGCCAAGTATTCTCCCGTCGACGTGCCTATTGCTGGCGCCATTGGAAGGTCTTTTGTTGAAGTAGCAATGATCATGTTGTAATAATTAATATCGACTTCCACGTCGATGGTGCGGCCACCGGCAGGAGCTATAGGGTTGCCTTTAAACTAACGTTTGTGCTTGCAGATGCGTTTACTATATTGCTAGGATGTAGCTTTAGTAGTAATGGCATGAGTAGCATGACAATCCCGATGGCGACACGTTGATGGAGATCATGGTGTGGCGCGGGTGACAGGAAGATCGTGCCGGTGCTTTGGTGATGATGGCCATATCATGTCACTTATGAATTGCATGTGATGTTAATCCTTTTATGCACCTTATTTTGCTTAGAATGATGGTAGCATTATAAGGTGATCTGTCACTAAAATTTCAAGATGAAATTGTGTTCTCCCCGACTGTGCACCATTGCTACAGTTCATCGTTTCGAGACACCACGTGATGATCGGGTGTGATAGACTCAACGTTCACATACAACGGGTGCAAAACAGTTGCACACGCGGAACACTCGGGTTAAGCTTGACGAGCCTAGCATGTGCAGACATGGCCTCGGAACAGATGAGACCGAAAGGTCAATCATGAATCATATAGTTGATGTGAATAGCATAGGGATGCTTACCACTGAAACTATCCTCAACTCACGTGATGATCGGACTTGAGCTAGTGGAATTGGATCATGAACCATTCAAATGACTAGAGAGATGTACTTTTTGAGTGGGAGTTTAGCAAGTAATTTGATTAGTTAAGCTCTAATTATCTTGAACATAGTCTAAGTCCACTTTGAAAGATGATGGAAGCAACTTTGTGTTGTAGATCAATGGCTCACGCGACAGTCACCCTGAATAATAATACGTTCCTAGAGAAAGCTAAGTTGAAAGATGATGGAAGCAACTTTGTAGACTGGCTCATAATCTTAAGTTGCTCCTTCAAGCTGGGAAGAAGGATTATGTCCTTAATGCTGTGCTAGGAGATGAACCACCCTCCGCGGCTGACGAAGATGCTAAGAACGCTTGGTTAGCACGCAAGGAGGACTACTCAGTAGTTCAATGTGCAGTCTTGTATGGCTTAGAGCCGGGACTTCAACGTCGCTTTGAGCATCATGGAGCATATGAGATGTGCCAGGAGTTAAAGTTTATCTTTCAGAAGAACGCCCGGATCGAGAGGTATTAGACCTTCGATAAATTCTATGCTTGCAAGATGAAGGAGAACTCGTCTGTCAGTGAACATGCGCTCAAAATGTCTGGGTACTCAAACCGTCTAGCTGAGCTGGGGATTGAACTCCCGCAAGAGGCCATCACTGACAGAATTCTTCAATCACTGCCACCAAGCTATAAGAGCTTCGTGTTGAACTATAACATGCAAGGGATGAACAAGTCACCCGGTGAGTTATTCGCGATGCTGAAAGTCGCAGAGTCAGAACTCCGTAAAGAGCATCAAGTGTTGATGGTGAATAAGACCACTAGTTTCAAGAGAAACGGCAAAGGAAAGAAGGGTAATTCAAAGAAGAGCGGCAAGCCTGTTGCCAATCCGATGAAGAAGCCCAAAGCTGGACCTAAGCCTGAAACGGAGTGCTATTATTGCAAGGGTATGGGTCACTGGAAGCGCAACTCCCCAAGTATCTGGCTGATAAGAAGGCGCCCAAAGAAAAATCAGGTATATTCGATATACATGTTATTCATGTGTACTTAACCAGCTCTCGTAGTAGTGCATGGGTATTCGATACTGGTTCTGTTGCTCATATTTGCAACTCGAAAGAGGAACTTCGGAATAAGCGAAGGCTGGCAAAGGATGAAGTGACGATGCGCGTGGGAAATGGTTCCAAGGTTGATGCAATCGCCATCGGCATAGTTTCACATCAGTTACCATCAGGATTAGTTATGAACTTAAATAAATGTTATTTAGTGCCTGCTTTACGCATGAACATTATATCTAGATCTTGTTTATTGCAAGACGGTTACTCATTTAAGTCAGAGAATAATGGTTGTTCTATTTCTATGAGTAATATCTTTTATGGTCATGCATCCAATGTGAGAGGATTGTTCATATTGAATCTTGATAGTGATAATACACATATACATAACATTGAGACAAAAAGAGTTAGAGTTGAGAATGATAGCGCCATGTTTTTATGGCACTGCCGCTTAGGTCATATTGGTGTAAAGCGCATGAAGAAACTCCATACCGATGGACTTTTGGAGTCACTTGACTTTGATTCACTTGACACGTGCGAACCATGCCTCGTGGGCAAGATGACTAAAACTCCGTTCTCCGGAACAATGTAGCGTGCAAGTGACTTGTTCGAAATCATACATACCGATGTGTGTGGTCCGATGAGTGTGGAGGCACGCGGCGGATATCGTTATTTTCTCACCTTCACTGACGATTTGAGTAGATATGGTTATGTCTACTTGATGAAGCACAAGTCTGAAACATTTGAAAAGTTCAAGCAATGTCAGAGTGAAGTTGAAAATCATCATAACAAGAAGATCAAGTTCCTACGGTCTAATCGTGGGGGGTGAATATCTGAGTTTCGAGTTTGGTGCTCATTTAAGACAATGTGGAATTGTTTCACAGTTGACACCGCCTGGAATACCACAGCGTAATGGTGTGTCCAAACGTCGTAATCGTACTTTATTAGAGATGGTGTGTGATACATCTCCAACGTATCTACTTTTCCAAACTCTTTTGCCCTTGTTTTGGACTATAATTTGCATGATTTGAATGGAACTAACCTGGACTGACGCTGTTTTCAGCAGAATTGCCTTGGTGTTATTTTTGTGCAGAAATCAAAGTTCTCCAAACGTCCTGAAAATTTACGGGGAGCAGTTTTGGAAAAATATCAAAAATACCTGCGCCAGAATCCACCTGAGGGGGTGGGCCACAAGCCCCTGCTCCGCCACCACCCCCCTGGTGGCTGTGGGCAGGCTAGTGGGGCCCACACGCACCTTTCGCCCCCAACTCCAGCTCTATAAGTTGTCTTTCGTCTCAGAAAAAAAAAGTTTTCGTCGCGTTTCCGATACGGAGGCGCCGCCACCACCTGTTCTTCATCTGGAGGGCAGATCTGGAGTCCGTCTTGGGCTCCGGAGAGGGGAAATCGTCGCCATCGTCATCATCAACCTTCTTCCCTCTCCAATTCCATGAAGCTCTTCATCGTTCGTGAGTAATCTATTCGTAGGCTCGCTGGGCGGTGATGAGTAGGATGAGATCTATCATGTAATAGAGTTAGTTTTGATGGGGATTGATCCCTAGTATCCATTATGTTTTGAGATTTGATGTTGCTACTACTTTGCCATGCTTAATGCTTGTCACTACGGCCCGAGTGCCATAATTTCAGATCTGAAATTATTATGTTGTCATCAATATATGTGTGTTTTAGATCCGATCTTGCAAGTTGTAGTTACCTACTATGTGTTATGATCCGGCAACCCCGGAGTGAAAATAACCGGAACGACTCCCGGTGATGACCATAGTTTGAGGTTGTGTTCACCAAGTGCTAATGCGTTGGTCCCGTTCTTTATTAAAAGGAGAACCTTAATATCCCGTAGTTTCCTTTTGGACCCCGCTACCACGGCAGGGATGGACAATACATGTCATGCAAGTTCTTTTCCCTAAGCACGTATGACGACACACGGAATGCATGCCTACATCACATTCACGAACGGGAGCTAGCCACATATCTCTCCGTGTTATAGCTGTTGCATGATGAATATCATCCAAACAAATCACCGACCCAATGCCTACGAGTTTGTCCTACTGTCGCTACTGCCGTTACTTGTCTTGTTCTGCTGCTACTGTTGCTACTACTGTCGCTTGCTACTGTTGCTACTTGCTACTGCTGTCACTACTACTGTTCCTTGCCACTGCTATTGCTCGTTACACTTGCGATACCCGCTACTTCGCTGTTACTACTTCGTTGTTACTATTGTGCTTGCAGATACAAATCTTTCAGGTGTGGTTGAATCTCACAAATTCAGCTGCTAATACTTGAGAGTATACTCTCACCTCCTGACTGGCGTACCTACAAATTTGGGTCGAATACTCTACCCTCGAAAACTGCTGTGAACCCGCGCGCTGGTGGGCCATCAACAACATTCTTCCAGTTTCATTACCGGGGAGTGCTATCAGCATTCTTCTGGTGCCGTTGCAGGAGAAGGTCAGTTGTTATAAGCATTCGTCTAGCTAACACTAGAGATTGCAGGATCAGCACTTTTCTGGAGCCATTGCCAGAAAAGCACAGCTGACGTCAGCATTTTTCTGGCGCCGTTGCCGGGGAGGTATTGCTATATTCTCTCAGTTACTTGGGATTTATATCTGCTGATCACTATGAAGAGTCTGAAGGATCCGAAGACCAAAGTCTTGCCCTCAACTACGAGGGGAGGTAAGGAATTGCCATTTAACTCTGCACTTGATTCACCTTCCGTTATGAGTAAGTTTGCGACATCACCTCCTACTAGAAATCATGATATGTCGCCTATGCCTAATGATGCTATGCTTGATACTGCTAGAGATGCTATGCTTGATACTGCTTTGCCTGATGATGCTAGAGATGCTATTTTGCCTGATGATGCTATGCTTGATATTGCTAGAGATAGTCCTTTGCCTGATGTTCCACTGGGAGCGTTCCTTGATGCTCATATTGCTAGAGTTATTGCCAATGCTCGTAATGCTTCTAATACTGCATATGCTATTGAGATAGAACCTGCTTTTGCTCCTGCTAGATCTAGCTCTCCTAGATATGAATTTCCTGATATACCTGAGGGTTACATTATGGAGGGAGAGATAGCTGAGATTTTCTTGCGTGTAAGGATGCCTATGACGCTGGGAAATTAGTTCTCAAGTGGACGGAAAAATCTCGGGAAGTTAGGATGAGAAATGATTCGAAGTTTGCCACTTCGCCTATCTTTATCACCGATAAGGATTATGAATTCTTTGTCGACCCTGAGATAATCTCTCTAGTCGAATCTGATCCTTTTCACGGTTATGAGTCTGAGACGGTCATAGCCGATCTTGCCAGACTATCCGAAATAGCCAACCTTTTCACTAATGAGGAGAAGATCTGCCACTACTATATCCTTAAGTTGTTTGCTTTCTCTCTAAAGGATGATGCTAAAGCCTGGTTCACCTCTCTTGCTCCTGTATGTGTGCGTGGTCCCCAGGAGATGGTCTATTACTTCTGTGAGAAATATTTCCCTGCCCATAAGAAGGAAGCTGCCTTGCAGGAAATATACAACTTTGCTCAACTCCAAGAAGAGAGTCTTCCACAAGCTTGGGGGAGGCTCGTCCAGCTACAGAATGCTTTCCTGGTCACCCTCTCAAGAAGAACGAAATACTTGATATCCTCTATAACGGACTTACCGATGCCTCTAGAGACTACTTAGATAGTTGTGTCGGTTGTGTTTTTAGGGAACGAACTGTAGAACAAGCTGAGACTGTACTGAATAACCTCTTGATCAACGATAATTCTTGGACTATTCCCGAACCACCTCCTAAGCCAACTCCCAAGAAAAGAGGTATTCTATTCCTCAGTCCTGAAGATATGCAAGAAGCCAAGAAATCTACGGAAGAGAAAGGCATTAGAGCTGTAGATGTCAAAAATCTACCACCTATCGAAGAGATCCATGGTCTCGATAACCCGATACAGGTAGTGGAAGTGAATTCTCTGCGTAGGTTTGACAAGAGTGATATTCCTTTTGATAAACCTGCTAGCCTATTCTTTGATGAATTTGACAACTTTGTTGCCAAACAACAAAGTGCCAATGGTTATGTTAGCAGACATTTGGAACAAAGTGCTCGTACGCTTAGCCATCTAAGTGCTTGTGTAGACAGAAATGTCAATGCTCTGAAGCTTCTGAGTAAACATGCCTCTATGATTACTACTCAGGTAGAACGAGTACTTAAAGCTCAGAATGACCTGCTCAATGAATTAAATGACAACTCTATCAAAGTCATTACTAGAGGAGGCAAAATGACTTAGGAACTTTTGTAGCCTGAAGGTCATCCTAAGAGAATTGATCAAGATTCTCAAGGAATCAATGCTGATACACCTAGTCATCCTAAGGAGAAGAAGAAGGATGATAGAAACCTGCATGCCAGTTCACCAAATACTATCACACCTGAAGAACCTAATGATATTTTTGCGTCTGATGCAGAAACACAATCAGGTGATGAACATGAACCTGGTGAAAATGTGGACAGCGATGTTCATAATAATGCTCAAACTAGCCATGATGAGGATGTGGAGATTGAACCTATGGTTAATCCTAATAATCCACAACCTAAGAGATACGACAAGAATGACTTTACTGCTAGGAAGCATGGGAAAGAAAGAGAGCCATGGGTTCAGAGACCTATGCCCTTTCCTCCTAAGCCATACAAGAAAAAAGATGATGAGGATTTTGAGCGCTTCATTGAGATGATAAGACCCGTCTTTCTGCAGATGCGGTTATCTGATAGGCTCAATATGTCTCTGTATGCCAAGTACATGAAAGATATCGTGACTAATAAACGGAAGATACCAGATCTTGAGATCTCTACCATGCTTGCCAATTACACTTTCAAAGGTGGAACTCCTAAGAAACTTGGTGATCCCGGAGTGCCCACTATACCTTGCTCCATTAAAGGAAACTACGTAAGAACTGCCTTATGTGACCTTGGAGCCGGTGTTAGTGTTATGCCACTTTCTCTTTATCGTAGACTTGAGTTGGATAAGTTGACACCCACTGCAATTTCTCTGCAAATGGCCGACAAATAAACTGCTTTCCCTATCGGCATTTGGGAGGATGTGCCTGTTGTGGTTGCTAATACCACTATCTTAACACACTTTGTTATCTTGGATATTCCCGAGGACGATGCCATGGCTATCATCCTCAGAAGACCCTTTTTAAACACTGTAGGGGCTGTTATAGATTGCAACAAAGGCAATGTCACTTTCCACGTCAACGGTAATGAGCACACAGTGCACTTTCCGAAGAAACGATATCAAGTACATTGCATCAATGCTATCGAAAAGACTTCATCGATTCTCATTGGGAGCTTTGAATGCCCTATTCCTCATGTCAAGATGAAGTATGATTTGCTTGTTGGGGAGATTCATATCCCCATTGAGGTGACTTAGTGGCTATTCGAAAATTCTCCGTTCTCTCTTGCGATTCGAGAAGGTTTTGTCATAAGGACTTGATCAACCCCATTGACGAATTTCTTCTGATGACCATGAAACGGATGAATCAAAGAGTCACATACCTCTGTTTTGAGTCTTCATTATCTGTTGCTTAGAAGAAAAATGATAGAATTAGTTTAGCTTTTCCTATTTTCTGTTTTAGCGTCCTGGAGAAAAATACCTCAAAAATAAAAGTTCTCCGATGGTCCTGAAAATTTAGTATGATTTTTTCTGGAATTTTTGAAAATTTCTGAGCCTCAGAGCTGGTCAGGGGACCTGACCAGTGGGCCACAAGCCCCCCACCCCAACCGCCACCTACCCCCCTGGTGGCGGGGTGCAAGCTTGTGGGGCCCACAAGCACCCCCTCCACTCATTCCAGCTCCCAGCCTCTTCTTCCACCTCCAGAAAAAATTGTTTCGCAGCTCAAACACGTGTTCTTGCTAATTTGGCTGTGATTTTCGATCTCCGTGCTCAAAGCACCATTCTCTGAACTGTTTTGGGGAAATTACTCCTTGTTAAGTGACTCCTCCATTGGTCCAATTAGTTTTCGCTCTAGTGCTTTATCCTTCGCGAATTCTTGCTACCTTGGTGACCCTGTTCTTGAGCTTGAAAGGTTGATTTTTAGCTGGTTCCAAGTAGTTTTAGCGCATGATACGGTCTCTAGGCACTAGTGGGAGTAGTTGCTACAAGTTGGGTTGATCCTTATTCACTTTTCTTTCGAAGTCTCTAAAAATTTCAGAATTTTTCAGAGCTAGAAAAAGGAAAATATGACGAGGTTCTTGAGAGGCTCTTCAAGCCGTAACCACAAGGAGGATGAGAAGAATCACCCCAAGTACGTAGTCCCTCGACTCACAGAAGTTCGAGCGTGCGAGTGGCCAAGTGATGAATTTTTCCGCGCCGCCGGACTTTATGAAGACTTTTATTACTCGGTGGAGAAAGCATTTCTTACTGCGTTCGTTGAAGATAAGTGCCCACAATATCTCCTCCTCACCAATATTTTCTTTCAAAGCATCAACTTTTATCCGAGGAAGAATCCTTCCATGGTTGAGTTCATGATTTATGATATCCCCCAGTGCATGACGCTGCAGGACTTTTGCAATGTATGCAAATTACCTTATGTTGGGGATATCCGTGACCCTCGTCCACGGGACTTGGAGGATTTCATTGGTTCTATTGCTGTTGGAGAGGAGAGAGGAGTGTCTCGCGCTAGAATTGCTAGCATACATTTGCCTGTGCTTTGGTACTTCTCACTATTTGTAGGAAAATGTTTGATTGGCCGTGGGGAGGGTAGATCACTTTGTTCTCCAGACCTTGCGGTTCTGCGCGAAGGCCTTTATAATGATAAGACCTATAGCTTGGGCGCTATAGTAGCTCAACGGTTGAACCTGAACCGTTCCAAAGGTATTTTCTATGGAGGTATCTACGCTACCCTTCTTGGCAGACACTTTGAGATACCCATTAGACTAGGAGAGGAACGAGAGATGCTTCTCCCTAAGAGATATCTGGATTATGACAGCATGGTTCACCATGATTTTCTGGATAGAGATGCTAGTAGACGGATGATTTATAACCTAGTGTTTAGTCAGGGTACTCGGGAGACTATTACTTTGCCTGCTCCTTCTTTGTTTGATCTTCATGCATGCAGGTATACTATTTTTCCTGCAGACATCTAAGCATATTGGGGCTTGGCCCAACCACAGGCGCTCGCGCCCGAGCCGCCAGTCGAGTACTAGACGCCAGTTTATCAGTGGGGGCCAGAGGAGCTCACACAGCAGTGGCATCCACAATCTGCTCCGGAGTATCCTGGAGCTGGTTATTTCCCACCTTGGGAGTATACCAAGCTAGGCCAAAAGCCTAAGCTTGGGGGAGTACGTGTTCTCACCGACTTTACATTCATGCTTATGCTTTCACTTTGTTAGCCGGTGTTTACACTTTGCCACTGTATTATCATGCTAGTTTCTTTTTGTTTTCTTGTTTTGTGTCCTTTTGAGAAAACCCAAAAAGATTTTTCTTTCTTCTTTTGCTTGTTGGGAGCTTTCCTGTGTAAATAGTTTAATTTTTCTTTGTGTCAAGGTAGAAGATATTGGTTACAATGCTTAGTGGTTCTTACATGCTTACCTGTTTAGCTTTCAAAGAGCCATATTATTTTGTCTTCTCCTTTGTGTTTGCCTGCAGATTCAGCTTAGTCCAATGCGCTTATTATCGTTTTCATCGTTCGATCGTGCAAATGAAAGGCAACAATGATGGTATATGATGAAGTGACTGAGACTGAAAAGCTGGTATGAATTATATGTATTTTGTTTTTGTAAATATGACTAGCTTGTCGACCCAGATTTAGCTTTGTTGTGAGAGAACCATGTTTGCAATCACAACTTAGAGATCATAGTTTCTGATGCCATGCTTATTTAGCTGAGAGCTTATAATGATTTGTCTTGATTGCCAACATAGATTTTGAGATGACTATGATGTGGTATGATAGGATGGTATTCCCCTTTGAATGTTTCAGGTGGCTTGACTTGGCGCATGTTCATGCATGTAGTTGAAACAAAATCAACATAGCCTCTATGATGTTCGTGTTCATGGTGATTTATTTCCTGTTCATGCTTACATTCAATGTTAGTCAAACTCATTGCATCTTGATGACTGTTGTCGCTCTCTAGTTGGTCGCTTCCCAGTCTTTTGCTAGCCTTCACTTGTACTAAGCGAGAATACTCCTTGTGCACCCACTTCCATAAACCCAAAAGTTTTTC
Source organism: Hordeum vulgare subsp. vulgare (assembly GCF_904849725.1). Taxonomy (NCBI): domain Eukaryota; kingdom Viridiplantae; phylum Streptophyta; class Magnoliopsida; order Poales; family Poaceae; genus Hordeum; species Hordeum vulgare. The sequence goes on along the minus strand of NC_058524.1, from coordinate 342,944,170 downwards.
CATGAGGGTCCATCATACCTACCTATTTGCGGTATCTACCTGCCGTTCCAAGTAAATTTGCATGTGCCATTCTCTAAACGTTCAAGAAATAAATCTGTTTTGCATGCCCGAACCGCTCATGTGGTGACAAAGGGCTATTATTATCATCCATGCTAGGAGTGTTATCCTCGACATGTGTTTATTCACAGTCCTGCATGAGAAAGGGGACGGTATTTGGGATGCCCAGTTCCATGCTTAAATCGAAAACATAACTGTAAAACAAGACACCCCCCCCGGTTTGATGTTAGTATGGACGGTACCCGAGTATTCGGCTAGCCGTGGAGTGTGATTGATTGGTAGTGGGGGAGTTAAAACTTTACTTTTCTGTTTGGGAACCGCCTATAGCATGAGTAGCATGGAAGATATTGAGAACTCTTGGTCATTGCATTGACAATGAAAGCATGCCACCCAAATTATTATCTCTGTTTTCAAAGCTTGAGCTGTGGCACCTCTGCAAATCAATGCTTCCCTCTGCGAAGGGCCTGTCTATTTATTTTCCTCTCGAGTCATCCTCCTCTTATATAAGCACCAATTAGAGAGCACCTCTGTCATTTTTATGTTTTGCTTTTGATTGATATTGAGTATGACTATGACTGGATCTTCGTTGCTATGAATTACAATGTTTAGTCAGCCCTTGATCTTTGAAAGTGCTCTGCATTTATGTTTTGTGGTCTCAGAAAGAGCTAGCGAGATACCACCTATTCATATTGCTTCATGCTTGTTTTGATTGAAGTGTTGGTATTTGAAACTCATTATTATTTGCTCGTTAGCTGATTATGCCAATGATATTAGTTTACCGTGAGACCTTTGTGTCATTTGCTTATGTGGTTAACTTGTGATCTTGCTGAAATTCTAGTTATGAGTTAGACATAGTTGCAACAACAAGATCAAACAGAGTTTGTCAAAGTTTTTCTTTCTCTCTCAGTTTGTCAACTGAGTTGCTTCAGGACAAGCAAGGTTTTAAGCTTGGGGGAGTTGATACGTCTCCAACATATCTACTTTTCCAAACTCTTTTGCCTTTGTTTTGGACTATAATTTGCATGATTTGAATGGAACTAACCTGGACTTACGCTGTTTTCAGCAGAATTGCCTTGGTGTTATTTTTGTGCAGAAATAAAAGTTCTCCAAACGTCCTGAAAATTTACGGGGAGCAGTTTTGGAAAATATCAAAAATACCTGCGCTAGAATTCACCTGAGGGGGTGGGCCAGTGGGCCACAAGCCCCTGCTCCGCCACCACCCCCTGCTGGCGGTGGGTAGGCTTGTGGGGCCCACAGGCACTTGCCGCCCCCAACTCCAGCTCAATAAGTTGTCTTTCGTCCCAGAAAAAAAGAGAAGTTTTTGTCGCGTTTTCGATATGGAGGTGCCGCCACCACCTGTTCTTCATCTGGAGGGCAGATCTGGAGTCCGTCTTGGGCTCCGGAGAGGGGAAATCGTCGCTATAGTCATCATCAAACTTCTTCCCTCTCCAATTCCATGAATCTCTTCACCGTTCGTGAGTAATCTATTCGTAGGCTCGCTGGGCGGTGATGATTAGGATGAGATCTATCATGTAATTGAGTTAGTTTTGATGGGGATTGATCCCTAGTATCCACTATGTTCTGAGATTTGATGTTGCTACTACTTTGCCATGCTTAATGCTTGTCACTAGGTCCCGAGTGCCATGATTTCAGATCTGAAATTATTATGTTGTCACCAATATATGTGTGTTTTAGATCCGACCTTGCAAGTTGTAGTTACCTACTATGTGTTATGATCTGGCAACCCCAGAGTGCCAATAACCGGAACCACTCCCGGTGATGACCATAGTTTGAGGAGTTCATTTGTTCACCAAGTGCTAATGCATTGGTCCGGTTCTTTATTAAAAGGAGAACCTTAATATCCCATAGTTTCCATTTGGACCCCACTGCCACGAGAGGGATGGACAATAGATGTCATGCAAGTTCTTTTCCCTAAGCACGTATGACGACACACGGAATGCATGCCTACATCACATTGACGAATGTGAGCTAGCCACATATCTCTCCGTGTTATAGCTATTGCATGATGAATATCATCCAAACAAATCACCGACCCAATGCCTACGAGTTTGTCCAACTGTCGCTACTGCCGTTACATGTCTTGCTCTCCTGCTACTGTTGCTACTACTGTCGCTTGCTACTGTTGCTACTTGCTACTGCTGTCACTACTGTTGTTCCTTGCCACTGCTATTGCTTGTTACACCGCCGATACCCGCTACTTCGCTGTTACTACTTCGCTGTTACTATTGTGCTTGCAGATACTAATCTTTCACGTGTGGTTGAATCTCAAAAATTCAACTGCTAATACTTGAGAGTATACTCTCACCTCCTGACTGGCGTACCTACAAATTTGGGCCGAATACTCTACCCTCGAAAACTGCTGCGAACCCACGCGTTGGTGGGCCATCAACAACATTCCTCCAGTTTCATTACCAGGGAGTGCTATCAGCATTCTTCTGGTGCCGTTGTAGGAGAAGGTCAGTTGTTATAAGCATTCGTCTAGCTAACACTAGAGATTGCAGGATCATCACTTTTCTGGAGCCATTGCAAGAGAAGCACAACTGACGTTAGTGTGATCTATGATGTCTCTTACCGATTTTCCTTTATCGTTTTGGGGTTATGCATTAGAAACAGCTGCATTCACTTTAAATAGGGCACCATCGAAATCCGTTGAGACGACACCATATCAGCTGTGGTATGGCAAAAGACAAAAATTGTCGTTTCTTAAAGTTTGGGGATGTGATACTTATGTCAAAAAGCTTCAACCTAAAAAGCTGGAACCCAAAGCGAAAAAGTGCGTCTTCATAGGTTACCCAAAAGAGACTGTTGGGTATACCTTATATCTCAAATCCAAGGGCAAAGTGTTTGTTGCTAAGAACGGAACTTTTCTTGAGAAGGAGTTTCTCTCGAGAGAATTCAATGGGAGGAAGATAGAACTTGATGAGGTTGTCGAACCTCTCATCCCTCTGGATGGTGGTGCAGGGCAAGGGGAAACCCCTGTCGTTGCAACGCCGGTTGAGGAGGAAGTTGATGATGATGATCATGGAACTCCGGATCAAGTTCCTATCGGACCTCGCAGGTCGACGAGACAGCGTACTACTCCAGAGTGATATAGTAATCCCGTCTTATCAATTATGTTGTTGGACAACAATGAGCCTGCGAATTATGAAGAAGAAATCGTGGGCCCGGATTCCAACAAATGGCTACAGGCGATGAAGTCCGAGATAGGATCTATGTATGAAAACAAAGTGTGCACTTTGGAAGTACTACCTGAAGGCCGCAAGGCGATTCAGAACAAATGGCTCTTTAGAAAGAAGACGGACGCTGATGGTAATGTGACTGTTTATAAAGCTCGACTTGTGGCAAAGGGTTTTTCACAAGATCAAGGAATTGACTATGATGAGACATTCTCACCCGTAGCGATGGTTAAGTCCGTCCGAATCATGTTAGCAATAGCTGCATTTTTCGATTATGAAATCTGGCAGATGGATGTCAAAACGGCGTTCCTTAACGGTTTCCTTAAGGAAGAGTTGTATATGATGCCGCCCGAAGGTTTTGTCGATCCTAAAAATGCTGACAAAGTGTGCAAGCTCCAGCGATCCATTTATGGACTGGTGCAAGCATCTCGGAGTTGGAATAAACGCTTTGATGAGGTGATCACAGCATTTGGGTTTATACAGGTGGTTGGAGAATCCTGTATTTACACGAAAGTGAGTGGGAGCTCTGTGGCGTTTCTAATATTATATGTGGATGACATATTACTGATTGGAAACGGCATGGAGTTTTTGGAGAGCATAAAGGATTACTTGAATAAAAGTTTGTCTATGAAGGACCTAGGAGAAGCTGCTTACATTCTAGGCTTAAAGATCTATAGGGATAGATCAAATCGCCTGATAGGACTTTCGCAAAGCACGTACCATGATAAAGTTTTGAAGAGGTTCAAAATGGAACAGTCCAAGAAGGGGTTCTTGCTAGTTTTACAAGGTACGAGATTGAGTAAGACTCAGTTCCCAGCAACTGATAAAGATAGAGAGCATATGAGCACCGTCCCCTATGCTTCAACCATAGGTTCTATCATGTATGCAATGTTGTGCACTAGACCGGACGTTAGCCTGGCCATAAGTATGGCAGGTTGGTTCCAGAGTAATCCAGGAGTGGATCACTGGACGGCGGTCAAGAATATCCTGAAGTACCTGAAAAGGACTAAGGAGATTTTTCTCATATATGGAGGTGACAAAGAGCTCGCCGTAAAAGGTTACGTCGATGCAAGCTTTGACACAGATCCGGACGACTCTAAGTCGCAGACCGGATACGTATTCATTCTTAATGGGGGTGCGGTAAGCTGGTGCAGTTCCAAGCAAAGCGTCGTAGCTGATTCTACATGTGAAGCGGAGTACATGGCTGCCTCGGAGGCAGCTAAGGAGGGTGTCTGGATGAAGCAGTTCATGACGGATCTTGGAGTGGTGCCGAGCGCGCTGAATCCAATAAACCTGTTTTGTGACAACATGGGTGCCATTGCCTTAGCAAAGGAACCACGGTTTCACAAGAAGACCAGACACATCACACGTCGCTTCAACCTCATCCGCGACTACGTCGAGGAGGAGGACGTGCATATCTGCAAAGTGCACACGGATCTGAATGTGGCATACCCGCTGACTAAACCTCTTCCACGGGCAAAGCATGATCAACACCAGAACTGTATGGGTGTTAGATTTATTACAATGTAATTCGCATGACGATGTGAGGACTAGATTATTGACTCTAGTGCCAGTGGGAGACTGTTGGAATTATGCCCTAGAGACAATGATAAATAAGTTATTATTATAATTCCTGTATCAAGATAATCGCTTATTATACATGCTATAATTGTGTTGAATGAAGACTTAGATACATGTGTGGATACATAGACAAAACACTGTCCCTAGCAAGCGTCTACTTGGCTAGCCAGTTCCTCAAGGATAGTCAAGGTCTTCTGACTATGTACAAGGTGTTGTTGCTTGATAACTGGATCACATCATTGAGTGAATCATGTGATGGACTAGACCCAAACTAATGAACGTAGCATGTTGATCGTGTCATTTTGGTGCTACTGTTTTCTGCGTGTCAAGTATTTATTCCTATGACCATGAGATCATATAACTCACTGGCACCGGAGGAATGCCTTGCGTGTATCAAACGTCACAACGTAACTGGGTGACTATAAAGATGCTCTACAGGTATCTCCAAAGGTGTACGTTGAGTTAGTATGGATCAATACTGGGATTTGTCAATCCGTGTGACGAAGAGGTATCTCGAGGCCCACTCGGTAATACAACAGCACACACAAGCCATGCAAGCAATGTGACTTAGTATTACGGAACGAGTAAAGAGACATGCCGGTAAACGAGATTGAAATAGGTATCCGGATACTGACGATCGAATCTCGGGCAAGTAACATACCGAATGACAAAGGGAATGACATATGGGATTATATGAATCCTTGGCACTAAGGTTCAAACGATAAGAACTTCATAGAATATGTAGAATCCAATATGGGCATCCAGGAACCGGTATTGGATATTGACCGAGGAGTCCCTCGGGTCATGTCTACATAGTTCTCGAACCCGGAAGGTCTGCACACTTAAGGTTCGGTGATGTTTTATGCGTATTTGAGTTATATGGTTGGTTACCGGATGTTGTTTGGAGTGCCGGATGAGATCACAGACGTCATGAGGGTTTCCGGAATGGTCCAGAGACGAAGATTGATATATAGGTTTGTCTCATCTGATTACCGGAAAGTTTTCGGGCATTACCGGGAATGTACCGGGAGTGACGAATGGGTTCCGGGTGTTTACCGGGGGGGGGGGGGGGCAGCCGACCCGGGGGAAGCCCATAGGCCTTAGGGGTGCCGCACCAGCCCTTAGTGGGCTGGTGGGATAGCACAAGAGGCCCTATGCGCAGGAGAAGAAAAAATCAAAGGAAAACAGAAGAAAAAAGGAGGAAGTGGGAAGGAAGGGAAGGACTCCACCTTCAAATCCTAGTTGGACTTGGATTGGAGGAGGATTCCTCCCCCCCTTGCTTCGGCTGACCACTTGGGGCTCTCTTGAGCCTCAAGGCAAGACCCTCCCCCTCCCTCCTATATATACTGAGGTATTAGGGCTGATTTGAGACAACTTTGCCACGACAGCCCGACTACATACCTCCTAGGTTTTTCCTCCATATCGTATTTCTGTGGAGCTCGGGCGGAGCCCTGCTGAGATAGATCATCACCAACCTCCGGAGCGCCGTTACGCTGTCGGAGAACTCATCTACCTCTCCATCTCTCTTGCTGGATCAAGAAGGCCGAGATCATCGTCGAGTTGTACGTGTGCTGAACGCGGAGGTGCCGTCCGTTCGGCACTAGATCGGAGCGAATCGTGGGACGGATCGCGGGACGGTTCGTGGGACGGTTCGCCGGGCGGATCGAGGGACTTGAGGACGTTCCACTACATCAACCGCGTTTCTTAACGCTTCCTGCTGTGTGATCTACAAGGGTATGTAGATCCAAATCCCCTCTTGTAGATGGGCATCACCATGATAGGTCTTCGTGTGCGTAGGAAATTTTTTGTTTCCCATGCGACGTTCCCAAACAGGGAGCTGTGTGTATAAACAATATTGGATATCCAGTTGGCTTCATCAAATGCAATTGACCTGGAGCGCTTGTAGAGCACAAAGGGTGCAGCGGCAACAGTTGGAAGTGCACGTGGAATAGGTGGTGCGTTGAAGACCTCCATCAAGGTCTCAAAAGTTCTCCTCCAGGCCATAACAGGGGGAAGTGGTGGACCATAAAGCACCCTGACCATTCCAATCATCAGGTTGACAGGCTGAATGATGGATTGCTGATAGGGAACAATCGCTAGAGGATTAAACTAGGCTCCTGATCCTCTTGAGCTTCAACATGATCTGGCTGGGGGTCCACATGCTCCACCTCTTGCACTGAGTCAGAAGAAGCAGGCTGATCAGTAAGCATGGACTCCTGGTCCTGATCAGGCACAACCGGCTGAGCTACTGGTACATCAGCATTCCATCCCCATCCATCATCTTCCTGTTGGTTTAGAGGCTCCTGGGGCTGCTCGGGCATCGGCGGAGGAGGGATGTCATTCCAACCCAGAGCTGGGTAGTGTGGCAGAGGGATATGTCTCAAACGTATATATAACTTTTGATGGTTTCACGCTGTTATCTTGTCATCTTTGGATGTTTTATGTACCTTCTATATCTTTTTTGGGACTAACTTATTAATTCAGTGCCAAGTGTCAGTTCCTGTTTTTTCTGTGTTTTTGGCTCTTTTCAGATCTGATTTTGGAACGGATTCCAAACGGAATAAAATCCCCAAAATGATTTTTCCCGAACAGAAGAAGATCACGGGGATTGTGGGCCAAGCCAGGAGGGCTACAGGGAGCCCACAAGCTCCCTCTCCGCCACCAGGGGGCGGCGGTGGGGAGGCTTGTGGCCTCACTGGCGCCCCCCTGACCTATATCTTGCGCCTATATATTCCCTAAAAATCAGAAAAAAATCAAGGGATCCATGAAAATACTTTTCCACCGCTGCAAGCTTCCGTTTCCACGAGATCTCATCTGGAGACCCTTCTCGGTGCCCTGCCAAAGGGGACTTTGGAGTTGGAGGGCTTCTATATCAACATCATCGCCCCTCCAATGACTCGTGAGTAGTTCACTTCAGACCTACGGGTCCGTAGTTAGTAGCTAGATGGCTTCTTCTCTCTCTTGGATCTTCAATACAAAGTTCTTCATGATCTTCATGGAGATCTATCCGATGTAATCTTCTTTGGCGGTGTGTTTGTCGAGATCCGGTAAATTGTGGATTTGTGATCAGATTATCTATGATATAAATTTGAGTCTTTGCTGATTTCTTATATGCATGATTTGATATCCTTGTAAGTCTCTCCGAGTCTTGGGTTTTTTCTGGCCAACTAGATCTATGATTCTTGCAATGTGAGAAGTGCTTGGTTTTGGGTTCTTACCGTGTGGTGACCTTTGCCAGTGACAGTAGCGGCAGCAAGGCACACATCGTGTAGTTGCCATCAAGGGTAACAAGGTGGGCTCTGTCGTAGATATGAGATTGTCCATCTACATCATGTCATCTTGCTTAAGGCGTTACTGTGTTCTTTTGGACTTAATACACTAGATGCATGCTGGATAGCGGTCGACGTGTGGAGTAATAGTACTAGATGCAGAAAGTATCGGTCTACTTGTTTTGGATGTGATGCCTATAGATATAATCATTGCCATAGATGACGTCACGACTTTCCGCGGTTCTATCAATTGCTCGACAGTAATTTTTTCACCCACCGTCTACTTGCTTTCATGGGAGAAGCCACTAGTAAACACTACGGCCCCCGGGTCTATTCACACCAATCGTTTCCACTTTCGCTTTTACTTTGCTTTGTTACTTTGTTGCTTTCAGTTCTCACTTGGCGAACAATCTATAAGGGATTGACAACCCCTTCATAGCGTTGGGAGCAAGCTTTTTGTGTTTGTGCAGGCTCTTTTGATACTCCTTCACTGGATCGATACCTTGGTTCTCAAAGTGAGGGAAATACTTACCACCGCTGCGCTACATCACCCTTTCCGCTTCGAGGGAACACCAACGCATGGCTCCAAGGCCACGGGGGAAATCCTTTGCATATTTCCCTAGGAAGTCCCTTAAGGCATAGCTGTAGCAGAAAAATTCCTGGTGCCGTCGACACACCTATTTTTGGCGCCGTTGGAAGGTCTTTTGTTGCAGTAGCACAGAGCAAACATCAAATTATCCTGCTCAAGATGGCCCGACATAGGGTACGGGTTTCCATTAAGAGGCATGGGGTCTTCATCTTGGGGCATATGCTCAGCAAAATTCTCCCCTAAAATATAAAGTGGTGCACACCAAGAAACCCTCACTCCTCCCCAAGCAGCATATTCAGAGAAGGTAACACTGCGAGGAACAAGAATATCATGTCGGAATGAATCAAAAACAATAGATCGCACCACGTATGGATCATCACTGATCCGATGGTGAAACTCGCCGAAGGTGTTCACAGCCGCACACAGATCCTCAGTATTGCATAATTCCAGCAGCACACCCAAGAACATCAGACAACCCTGGCGAAAACCTGTAGCGCCACGAAAACCCTCTCCTTCATTGTGCTTCATAAACCTAACGAAAGAGTCATTCCCTAAGACTTGCGGGACCATCTGAACAACAACAAATCACTCTCCTGCGTCTCTGAGCTCAAAAAGGCCTTGTTTGTTAATAGTGGAACAACTTGCTGCCGTACCTGACCTATTTGGTTGACAGGTGGTGCAGGCATTACTTCCGCAACCAAGAACTGTTCATGCCGTCAGGCAATGGGAGCCGCCGGAGTGACGAATGACCGTGCCAGGCGATGAGAGCCGCCATCGATGATGTGGTGGCCCGAAGGTGTGTAACGCTCGGGATCAAGCTCAAAGCCGGCCATCGCACGAGGGGAAGCTGGAGGTGGTGGTGTCAATGGCGGCGGCTGTGATGGAGTTCGTCGAGAGATTGAATGCGATGGGACGGGAGAGAACAATTATGCAGCCTGCGCGGTATCCCCAAGACGGGTAGTGGTTCCCGAAAAATCTGAAACAGGGGTGGGACGCTTCCGTTTGCAAGCAAGGCTATTTTATAATGCAAAAGAAGCACACTTAGATTTAGTGTGGCCCACATGATAGCAGGAGGAGAAAATCTCCATGGATGTGCCGTTAGAAGCCAGATGTCCCTATTTTAGGCAAATCGAACAGGTTCAAATCTTAGTAACCATATCATTTACCATATCATCAAAAAGTTCTCGTGCCTGCTGTGAAAGATGGAATTTGAATGTCATGCCCATTAGCAGCAGATCCATCCCTAGCCACACCATTGTGGGAATTCTCTTCAATCCATGGAGAAACAGGCCCATGGACCAAGATATCCCGTTGTGCCAATTTGAAGACCCCAGAAATCCCGCTAGAAGTATCGGTAGTGATAGGTGCAACACAATCTGCGTCCACCGCAAATGATGTTCTATGATCTTCGCACGAGGGAACCTGATTCCCGGAGATTCCGCGAGGCGGCGATGAATGCGAAACCGTCCCAAAAGTGATGTCCGGCGTAGCGGTCGTCCACCCGAGTTTAGCCAGCGACGAGGGACATATGACCACATGTTCATGCTAAGACAGTGTGTATCCAGCATGTTGAAGCATAATAAGCTCATCTTGTGAAACGGGGCACCGATTTCCTTTGCAAACATCATATTTTTGAAGAGAAGCGGAAAAAGCTATTTGCGGATTGAAGGTCCAGATTTCAGAGAAGATTTTAGTGGTCTGGAATGCATTGCCATCATACCTACAACCACAGATCGCTTTGACGGGCCTACCAGAATCCATTCAGCGTCACACTGTTTCTTCCATAGTGTAAATTCACGTCACCAATTTGTACCACAATTTCCCGACTGATGGAAGAAACACTTGAAACTAGAACATTTATAATAATGCAAATCAAGAATATGAAATCCAACTTGTTTGCAAGAAACACTGAACCAAAAAACCTTGTTCTTAACGCACTGAACCATCAGATCGATGGCCGAGTCACCAATCGCTGATTTCATGGCAGCAGCAACAGCATCATCTGTTAAGCGAAAAGCATGACAACTAAAGGAGACAACCATGAAGAAAGAACGACGGTGATCCATCAGATGTACTGTTAGGCCAGAGTGCCGAAACACACCATCTGCAAAAGTTGCACTAGGGGAGAAATCCAGATCCCTGGTGGTGCCACGAGAGGAACCCATGGGGAATGGTACGTCCGGGATCATGGGCAATCACCTGAGTTGATGATCGGAGAGGAAGATGCGCATGTCGGCTAGAAGTCCAGATTGCCATGGAGTCGCCAGCGCAGGTGTTGGGAGGGGGGAGTCGCCATACATTTGGGGCAAAAAACTATAGTCTAGGCTCATGCTTGGGTTGAGAGTATGAATCCTCCGACAAGTTCTTTGGCTGCAAGATGGAGGAGAATAGCTGAGTTAGTAAACATCTTCTCATAATATACTGACACAGTTCTCCACTCACTTATACCTAGCTACAAGTGCTTCGTGGTGAACTATAACATGAAAGGGATGGAGAAGACGACACTTGAGGTATTCGCAATGCTTAAGGTTGTGGAGGTAGAAATCCAAAAGGAGCACACATGATTGAAGCACTTTCTTACCTTCACGGATGATTTAAGCACATATGGGTATATTTTCTTAATTAAACATAAGTCTGAAACTTCTGAAAAGTTCAAGCAATTACAGGGTGATTTTGAACATCATCAGAACAAGAAGATAAAATTTATACAATCTAATTGTGGTCGTGAATATGTGAGTTACAGGTTTGGCACACATTTAAGACAATGTGGAATTATTTCACAACTCACGCCACCTGGAACACCATAGTGTAATGGTGTGTCCAAACATCATAATCGTACTCTATTGGATCTGGTGCGTTCTATCATATCTCCTACCAATTTTCCAGTTATTTTTCGGGTTATGAGTTAGAAACAGCTGCATTCAATATAAATAGGCACCAGCTAAATCCATTCAGATGATGTCGTATGAATTATGGTTGCAAGAGACGTAAGTTTTCATCTCTCAAAGTTTGGGGATGCGATCCTTATGTTAAAAGGCTTCAGTCTGACAAGGTCAAGCCCAAAGGGGGGAGGTGCATCTTCATAGGAAACCCTAAAGAGACAATTGGGTATACTTTCTATCACACAATCGAATGTAAAATCTTTGTTGTCAAGAGTGTATCCTTTCTAGAGAAGGACTTTCTCTCGAAAGAATTGAGTGGGAGGAGGGTAGAACTTGATGAGGTTACCGAACCTTCACTTGAATTGGAAAGTAGCGCGCGCACAAAGGTGTTCCTATAAGGCATACACCAAAGGAAGATGAAGCTACTGATGATGATCATGAAACTAGTCACTACCAAACCTCGTACGTCAACAAGGACATGTACACCCCAAGTACTATGGTGATCCTGACTTGGAAGTCATGTTGTTCGACAATGATGAGTCTACGAACTATGAGGAAGGGATGATGGGACTATATTTTGAAAAATGGCTAGAGGACATGAAATGTGATACATGATCCATGTTTGAAACCAAGTATGGACTTTAGTAGACTTGCCCGATGACCGGCAGACCATTGGGGACAAGTGGATCTTTTAGAAGAAGACACACGTGATGGTAATGTCACCATCTTTAAGGCTCAACTTGTTGCCAAGGGGTTTCGGACAAGTTCAAGGAGATGACTACAATGAGACTTTCTCACCCATACCGATGTTGAAGTTTGTAAGCATTATGTTATCAGTTGCTCCATATTTTGATTATGAAAAATGGCAGATGGAAGTCAAAATACCGTTTCCTTAGAATTCCCTTAAGGAAAGGTTGTATGTGATGCATCTGGAAGGTTTTGTCGATCCTAAGGATACTAAAAGGAATGCAAGCTCTAGCGATCCTTCTATGGACTCGTGCAAGCATCTCAAAGTTGGAATATACACTTTTATGAGGTGATCAAAGCTTTTGGATTCATACAAGTTTATGAAAAAACTTGTATTTACAAGAATGTGAGTGGGAGCTCTATAAGATTTCTAATAGTATATGTGGATGACATATTGTTGATTGGAAATGGTGTAGAATTTCTAAAAGGCATAAAATGGTTGGTTCAAAGGAGTATTTTAAAGGATGACCTTGGTAAAGCTGCTTACTTATTGAGCATCAAGATCTATAAAGATAGATCAAGACACATGATAAAACTATCACAAAGCACATACCTTGACAAGATTTTGAAGGAGTTCAAAACGGATTAGTCACAGGGGTAGTTCTTGCCTATATTTTAAGGTGTGAAGTTGCGTAAGACTCAAAGCTCGACCATGGCAGAAGAAAGAGAAAGGATGAAGGTAGTCCCTATGCCTCAGCCATAGGCTCGATAATGTATACCTTGTTTTGTACCCTGCCTATTGTGTGCCTTGACTTTAGTTCGACAAGGGCGTGCAAGAGTGATCTAGGAGTAGAAAACTGGATAGGAGTCAAAATTATCCTAAGGTAACTAAAGACTAAGGAAATGCTTCTTAGTTATGGAGGTGATAAAGAGTTCGTCATAGAGGGTTATGTCGATGCAAGCTGTGACACCGACCTGTATGATTATGGATCGCAAACCGGATATGTATAGTGGAGTTTTCAATTGTAATAGCTCCTAGTGGAGCATGGTAGAAGAATCTATAGTTTTTCATCGAGATTTGCAAAGTATACATGGATGTGAATGTTTCAGTCCCATTGTCTAAAACCTGTCTTGCAAGCAATACATGATCAAACTCCAGAACTAGTTGGGTGTTAATCACATGGGGATGTGAACTAGATTATTGACTCTATCACGAGTAGGAGACTGTTGGAAATACGCCCTAGAGGAAATTTATAAAAAATTAATTATCGTGTATCCTTATTCATGATAAATGTCTATCATCCATGATAGAATCGTATTGATAGGAAACATAAATACATGTGGGGATATATAACAAATAGCATGTCCATTGTAACTCTCTACCGTAGATATGAGTTGTCATTTGATAATAGGAGCACATCATTAGGTGAATGATGTGATGGCCAAGACCCAACCATAAGCTTAGCAAATGATTAGATCACTTAGTTTATTTCTATAACTTTCTTCATGTCAAGTATCTGTTTCTTAGAACACGAGGTCATGCAACTCCATGGCACCGGATGAATACTTAGTGTGTATCCAAACTTTACTTCGTAACTAGGTGATCATAAAGGTGCTTTGTAGGTATCTCTAATGGTTCGATACTAGGATTTTATCACTCCGTATGATGGAAAGTTATCTTCGGGCCCTCTCGGCAATGCAACATAACAAGAATCCTGCAAGCATTTGATTACTGAGTTTAGTCAAGTGATCTTGTATTACAGAACAAATAAAGAACTTGCTAGTAACGGTACTGAACTAGGTACGGAGATGCCGACCATCGAATCTCGAGCAACTAAAATATCACCAGACAAAGGGAATTGCATACAGGATCAACTGAATCTTCAACTTCTTGGTTCAACCAATAAAGATCTTCGTGGAATATGTAGGAACCAATATGGGCATCCTTGTGCCGCTATTGGTTATTGATCGGAGAGGTCTCTTGGTCATGTCTACATGATTCTCGAACCCGTAGGGTCACATGCTTAACGTTCGGTGGCGCTAGGGTAATGTTAAGATATTAATAGTACAAAGTATGAAAGTACTTACAAGTCTTGTATGGGATCCAAGACATCACAAGGAGCTCTAGGATGGTCCCGAGGTAAAGACTGATATATGGGAAGTCATATTTAGTGTACTAGAAATGTTCGGGAATTTTTTAGTAGAGTACATGGAAGATCTAGAAGGTTCTGGTGGTTCCACCATGGGGCCTAATGAACCGGGTAGGGCCCAAATAGACCGAGGGGTGGGGTTAAATCCCACATGGGCTGGCCGCACCATTCCCCAAGGCATATGTTGTTTAAATATGGAGATAAGATCTTATCCCTAATTGTAAAGGGTTGAATCTATAGATAAGATCTTATCCCTTGCGGCTGGACCTAGGAGGGTTTTGGATGCCCTCCCCTGCACCGTAGCCTCCATATAGAAGGTGGGTGGATGGGGGCAGCCACCCCTTCAACCATTCCCATTGACTCTCCCAACTCCTCCAACATTTCTTTGTTACACGCTTGGCGAAGCCGTGCCGGAATTCCGCTTCCACCACAAGCACCACCACGCCATCATGTTCGATCAGATCACATCTACCTATTCTCGCTATCTTTATGGATCAATAAGGAGGACACATCATCGAGTCAACTGTGTGCTAAACTCGGTGGTGCCGCATGTGTGGTGATTTGGTCGGATTAAGTAGCGCGCGAGTACGACTACGCCAATGATGATCTCTAGATTGTTAATGCTTTCGATCTACAAGGGTATTCAGACACCTCTCCCTCTCATTGCTAGCATCTCCAAAAAATATAACTTTGGTGTTTTGTAGGAAATTTTTTGTTTCCCATGCAACGTTCCCCAAGATCCATGTGTGTTCTTCATTACATTGCTTCACATGATCATATAGATGTCACGTAGTATTTGTGGCAAAGCCACCACTCATCATTGCATTACATGTTATGCTAGATCACTGCACATCCTGGTACACTTCGAGAGGCATTCATATAGAGTCATATTGTTCTAGGCTTATCAAGTTGTAAGTAAATAAAAGTGTGATGATCATCATTATTAGAGCACTTCCCTAGTGAGGTAAAAGACTGATGGAGACTAATGATTCCTCCAAGGAATGAGGATGAGGTATCGAACTTTGATTAAAAACCATAAAAATAGGCAAGGGGTAGTGCTAGTATCCTTTACCACACTTGTGCTTCAAAGTAGCACCATGTTCTTCATATAGATAGTCTCCTAGTTTGACACTTTCATATATTAGTGGGATTTTTTTATTATAGAACTTGGCTTGTATATTCTGATGATGGGCTTCCTTGAATGCCCAAGGTCTTATTAAGCAAGCTAGTTGGATGCACACCCACTTTGTTTTAGTTTGAGATTTCATATACTTATAGATCTAGTGCATATGTTGTAGGGCAATCCATACTCCTCGCATTGATATCGATTGATGGGCCTCTCCATTGCCCATTGATCCACCTAGTTGCTGCGAGAATTTTTACATTTTTGTCTTATCTTATTATCCCTATCACCACATTATATTCCTTCTTAATATTATGTCCATGGCTCACGCTCATGTATTGAGTGAAATTGAAAATGTTAAAGTGCATGAAAAAGTATGATCCAATTGCTCGACTAACACCCTGATGCTCATGATGCGTAGTTGCGTTAGGAAGAACGAGTCATGCCATTCTTTCATAATTCAGTGAGTGGGGATAACATTGGTTAAGCTTCCTATATTTTGAATAGTAATGATTATGTTCTTATACTCATGGATATTATTATGTTGATATTAATTGCTTCAATGTTTCTCATTATTCATTTCGTCAAAACATATTACATGATAAACATGATATGTAGCATTCAACATCAAAAATTCCTATTTTCTTATTAACCAACTCGAGGACAAGTTGGAATTAAGCTTGGGGACGTCACCAATGTATCTTTATTTTTTATTGTTTCATGCTAGTATTTTATCAATCTTGAATATTTTGTATGCAGTTTTATATAACATTCTCGTGACTAACCTATTAACTCGGTGCCTAATGGCAGTTTCTATTTTTTGATTTTTTTTGGTTTTTCACAAAATCAATACCAAATACGGTCCAAAAGTGATCAATTTTTTTGACAATTGTTTCTGAACCAGAAGACACCCTAGAAGCTTCGAGGGAGGACAGTAAGACCTATGAGAAGACGGCAGGGCAACAAGGCATGCGCTGGGGGTAGGGCGCACCATGATGTCTTGTCGGCCTTTCGTGGCTCCGTCTGACCTAATTCCAGCATTATAAATCCAAATATTTTGAAAGCCTGAGAGAGCCACCCGAAACAATTTTTCGCTGATACGAGTCTCTGTTCTTTCATGATCCCATACAGAGGCCTTTTCTGGTACTCTTCCGGAGGGGAATCGATCATGGAGAGCTTCTATATCAATCTTGATGCCTCTATGATGATGTATAAATAGTCTACCACAAACCTATAGGTCCATAGTGATTAGCCATATGGCTTCTTCTCTCTGTTTGATCTTTAATACCATGTTCCCTTTAGAGACACATTCGATGTACTCCTTATGTGCGGCGTGTTTGTTGGGATTCGTTGAATTGTGGGTTTATTATCATATGCTTCATTGAAAGTAACCGAATGTTGTATAGATTGTTAGTATAATACTATCTGGATTATTTTACGTGTGATTTATATAGTTATGTAATGTTTTCGATCTATGGTTTTCATTGGCCAAGTTTATCTATCCCTTCAGTTAAAGTGGTGCATAGTAGTTGGTTCTATCTTGTAGTGTCCTCGCCCAGTGACATGAAGGGGTAGCAAGGCATGTACTGTATTATATTATTGCTACTAAGGATAAAATGACGAGGTTTAATCATACTCATTGGTTTTATTATGTCTACATTGTGTCATATTTCTTAAAGTGTTACTCTCTTCATATGAACTTAGTTATGATAGATAACAGCAGAAGTCAATCAATTATTGGTGTAATAGTAGTACATGCACGCAGGAGTCGATCTATTTGTTACGGACATAACAACTATGTATTTGATCATGTCATGAATAACGTCATAACTATCCAATTTTCTAACAATTCCCCAACAATAATTTGTGTCACACCCTGTGTTTGACTCTCCCGACTAATTTAACTTATCTTAAAAATTAGGACCAATTAAAAAAAATTGTGAGTGTTTGTGGTGCTTGATGTGATTGTTGCTTGCTTGTTGTTTGTGTGTACTCTCTAGACTGACCTCCTTAACCCAAAACTCCTTGCTAATGATCATGCAATGTGAATAGGACCATAAACTATTTTTACCAAATACTATTTTGACCAAAAAGCTTTTATTTAATTTAAGCTTCCAAAAAAACCCTCAGTTGGGATTTGTACTACAAGTCCTCAAATTAGGGAGGTTATTTTGCACCAAATATTTTATTTAAATCCCATTATCAAAATGTATTCCCAAAACCACAATATTATTATTTTAAAAGTTATTTTACTATTTTATTTAAATACCTTTCTCTAAGGCCAGAAATGGTCCCTTATGAAGGGAAGTTATTTGTATTGCTTTCAAAATATTTGAGAAAAATTAAGGAAACTCAGTGGACGTACATATTCCGTATATGGGATTTTGAACACATGGTCATGTTCAAAATATTAGGCAAAACCCTTCAAAACCCTTCCTGCCTATTTCAAGCTTTTGGAATATTTCTATAAGAAATATTCTCAATAAACTCCTATAAAACTCTAGCATATCACATATGATATATGTGATGATCTTGCCAAGTTTCATCTCGATCCAAGTTGATTTGATTCACTTAATTATTCTAAAACCTTATCCGTCCAAATCCAAATTTGAGCAACTCTACATTGTCAAGTGTCTTCAGTTGTGCTCAAATTTAGAGGACATGTTCTGATACTCCAATAATGCATCCACAGAAGTTGTGCATCAAGAAGAATAGAAGAACTTGTCCCAAACCCCTCAAAACCTTCTTTGTTGATTTCTAACTTTGGAAAACTTTACATTATAAAGTTTCTCCAATTGATCCCAAACATTTTGGGCATGCTGTAATGCTCAAATAATTCCCCACACCAAATTTTGCATTTGTGGGAATTGATTTCCATGGTTTCTTATGAAGAAAGCCATTTATGCCTATTTCATGGGTTTTTCAAGTCTACATTGGAAACTCTCTCCACCAAATCCCAAATTTGGTGTCCAAGCTTAGTTTCATCTATTATGTGATCCTGTTAAGTTTCATATCAATTGGAATCCATTTGCTAGCCCTAACATCCATCTAACACCTTTTGTCCATTTACAAAAGATGTTGCTTTGGCCCTTTCCACTATTTCCCTTGAGCTTAAAATATTACCACAACTTTACCTAGTCCCCTTTTACTTCCAATAACCTGGCCATGGCCACTGGTCAATTATTTGGGGGTGACTCCATGTATCTACCCCTCATTTTTACCATGGCAACATTGTTTTACCCCTCTTGCTATACTTCTGCTTAAGCTAAAGCCCCCACCTCTTTCCAGAGATCCCTTAGCATGATAATGCATCATTTCAAAGCATGATATGGCATGCTCATGTAGGAAAAATGAGCAACACATCTGAAACTTGATTTCTGGCAGAATTGTAGCCTTGAACTACAACTACTAGCTAAACTCACCCCCCTGAGCTGAAAGTTGGCAGTCTTGTAGTCCTTCCATGTATAAGGCTGCTAGACAAGGTTTTGTTTCGCAATCCCTCCAGTAAGTGCCCATATTTCCAAACTTAAGTTTGCTGCTGCAAACTTAATTACAGTCAAAACCCGGTCTAACCTTATCCACCTGGGTCCAAACTCCACCAGTGCTCCGTGGCACGCATACCTTGCATGCTTGACACCTTGGCCTGGCCAAGGGGAGGCCTTGGACAAAAAGTGGAGTCGGGACCACCTCCCTAGCATGCAAAAACGGCGCTCTACGCCTTGTCTCCTTCCTGCAGCTCGTCTCAGGCAGCAACAACATGTATCAGTGTGCCACAGGATTCCCTTTGACCAGTCATGCCCCTCCTCGACGCCAGCTTGCCTCCAGAACGCATGTGGCACGTGTGGCCACCGTGCCTACCGCGCACCCGAGAGCATCGGGGGTCCTTCCCGTAGCCCCTCCCTCTTAGCCTCTCCCTCGAGCCTCTACTGCCTCCCATCTATTGCCTCTCCATTGGAGCTCCTGCACGCTCATACTTCTCCTGCGGTCGCCAAGGCGCCGTCTCGGCCTTCGCTCGATTCTGAGCCTTACCTTGCTTGTTCTCTTCCTCTCTATGGCTTAGCACCTCTCCCTAGCCTCC
This sequence comes from Hordeum vulgare subsp. vulgare, assembly GCF_904849725.1. NCBI lineage: Eukaryota > Viridiplantae > Streptophyta > Magnoliopsida > Poales > Poaceae > Hordeum > Hordeum vulgare. Next base: position 342,924,557 of record NC_058524.1, on the reverse strand, counting down.
TATGATCCCCCGCTCTCATCATTTTCCCTCGGAGTCGCCCAAGTACCCGGAGCCACGACAGCCCGGCGGTTCCCGGCGGTCATCCCGAACCTCCACCACCGCGGCCCTCCCCCGCGGGTGAGAGGCACCTGGACGGGCGCGGCACGGCCTCCTGAACGTGTCGGCGTGCGCAACATCGCCAAGGGAGGCCGGAGCCACCGGATCGGGCACCGGCATGTGCTCGGCCCCGTCTTCCCTGCCTCCTCCTGTTCGAAGAGGAGGAAGGAGATGGATCTGACGGGCGGGCCTTGATTGTAAGTGGCACGGCGGTAGGGCCCAACCATTTTAAGTGGAGGCGGGTGCCCATGCTGGTTGTCTCCCCACACGGGAAGCGTAAACCACCGAAGGCGCCTCCTACATGGCCCCTCTTGCCCGCCAGGCCGAGAAACTGGGGCGGCCCGTGCACGGCAGCACTAAGAGGTCCCACTGCGTGTTGGAAATATGCCCTAGAGGCAATAATACATTGGTGTTTATTATATTGCCTTGTTCATAATAATCGTTTATTATCCATGCTAGAATTCTATTGATTGGAAACTCAAATACATGTGTGGATACATACAACAACACACTGTCCCTAGTGAGCCTCTAGTTGACTAGCTCGTTGATCGAAGATGGTCAAGGTTTCCTGGCCATAAACAAGTGTTGTCACTTGATAGCGGGATCACATCATTAGGAGAATTATGTGATGGACAAGACCCAAACTATGAACATATCATATGATCGTGTGAGTTTATTGCTACTGTTTTCTGCATGTCAATGTATTCGTTCCTATGACCATGAGATCATGCAACTCCTGGACACCGGAGGAATACCTTGTGTTTTATCATACGTCGCAACGTAACTGGGTGACTATAAAGGTGCTCTACAGGTATCTCCAAAGGTGTCTGTTGGGTGGCATGGATCAAGACTGGGATTTGTCATTCCGTGTGACAGAGAGGTATCTCGGGGCCCACTCGGTAATACAACATCACGACAAGCATAGCAAGCAATGTGACTAAGGAGTTAGTTACGGGATCTTGTATTACGTAACGAGTAAAGAGACTTGCTGGTAACGATATTGAACTAGGTATGGAGATACCGACGATCGAATCTCGGGCAAGTAACATACCGAAGGAAAAAGGGAACAACATACGGGATTAACTGAATCCTTGACATAGAGGTTCAACCGACAGAGATCTTCGTATAATATTTAGGAGCCAATATGTACATCTAGGTACCGCTATTGTTATTGACCGGAGAGTGTCTCAGGTCATGTCTGCATAGTTCTCGACCCTGTAGGGTCTACTCACTTAAGGTTCAGTGACGTTTCAGTATAGTTGAGTTATATGTGTTGGTGACCGAAGGTTGTTCGGTATCCCAGATGAGATCCAGGACGTCACGAGGATCTCCGGAATGGCCCGGAGGTAAAGATTGATTTATAGGAAGTCCTGTTTTGGTAACGTGAAAAGTTTCGGGCTCATCGGTAGTGTACCGTGAGTGCCGGGAGGGTGTCGGGGGACTACTGGGAGGGATGTAACGGCCCAAGAGGCTCATGGGATATGAGAGGAGGTGGATTAGCCCTTGGTGGGCTGTCCTAAGTCTATCTCAAGGGACCATGCGAAACGGATAAAATAAAATGGCCGACGGTCTAATAGGATTCCACCTCCCTTGTGGGAGGTGGATTCCTCCCTTGTGGTCCGGCCGAACCTTCTTGGATTGGAGGCCAAGGCTGCCTCCTCTCATCTCCTCCTCTTATATATACTAGAGGTTTTAGAGGTGAGGGCAAACCCTAATTGCCACGTGCTCCCTCTACTTCATCTAGATCGGTTTCTCCTCTAGTCTAGTACGACGGTGCTTAGGCGAAGCCCTAGTGGATTAGTTGACCACCACCACCACGCCGTGATGCTGGAGAACTCATCTACCTCTCCGCCCCATATTTCTAGTGCAAGAAGGCGGGGATCATCATCGAGCTGTATGTGTGCTGAACGCGGAGGTGCCGTCCATTCGACACTAGATCAGGATGGATCGTGCTGAGATCGCGGGACGGGCTGCGATTTGGATCCCAAAGATGATCCACTACATCAACCACGTTATATACGCTTCCTCTTAGTGATCTACAAGGTTACGTAGATGCACTCTCCCCTCTCGTAGATGATCATCACCATCTGCAATTTTTTTGTTTCCCATGAGACGTTCCCGACCAGTGGCATCATGACCTAGGTTCATGCGTAGATGATATCTCGAGTAGAACACAAAAGAGTTTGTGGGCATTGGTGTTCAATTTTCTGCCCTCCTTCGTCTTTTCTTGATTCGGCGGTATTGTTGGATTGAAGCGGCCCGGACCAACTTTACTCGTACGCTTATAAGAGACCGGATTCGTCGAGTGACATGCAACTTGTTATATAAAGATGACTGGCGGGTGTCTGTTTCTTCAACTTTAGTTGAATCGGATTTGACCGAGGCGCTCCTTGGAGAAGGTTAAATATCAATTTGCATATCACCATTGTGGCTTTGCGTAAGTAAGATGCGATCATACTAGATACCCATAGAAGCCATGTAAAACATGCAACAATAAATTAGAGGACGTCTAACTTGTTTTTGCAGGGTATGCATGTGATGTGATATGGCCAACGACATGATATGATATATTGGATGTATGAGATGATCATGTTGTAATAGTTCAATATCAACTTGCACGTCGATGCTACGACAATCGGCAGGAGCCATAGGGTTGTCTTTAAACTAACGTTTGTTCTTACAGATGCGTTTACTATATTGCTATGTAGTAGCTTTAGTAGTAATAGCATAGATAGCAGGACAACCTGGATGGCGGCACAATGATAGAATTATGGAGATCATGGTGTGGCGTCGGTGACGATGAAGATAATGATGGTGCTTTGGTGATGGAGATCAAGAAGCACAAGATCATGGCCATATCATGTCACTTATGATTTGCATGTCAAGTTAATCCTTTTATGCACCTTATTTTGCTTAGAACGACTATAGCATTATAAGGTGATCCCTCACTAAAATTTCAAGATAATATTGTGTTCTCCCCGACTGTGCACCATAGCGACAGTTCCTCATTTTGAGACACCACGTGATGATCGGGTGTGATAGAATCAATGTTCACATACAACAGGTGCAAAATAGTTGCACACACGGAACACTCGGGTTAAACTTGACGATCCTAGGATGTACAGACATGGCCTCGGAACACAAGAGACCGAAAGGTCGAACATGAATCATATAGTTGATATGATTAACATGGAGATGTTCACCACTAAAACTGTACTCAACTCACGTGATGATCGGACATGAGTTAGTTGATTTGAATCATGCACCACTCGAATGACTAGAGGGATGTCTATTTGAGTGGGAGTTATTAGTAATATGATTAGCTGAACTCAATTATCATGAACATAGTCAAAAGTTTTTTTACAAATTATGTTGTAGCTTGCGCTATAGCTCTATTATTTTTGATATGTTCCAAGAGAAAATTTAGTAGAAAGATGATAGTAGCAATTATGCGGACTGGGTCCGTCAACTGAGGATTTTCCTCATTGCTGCGCAGAAGGCTCATGTCCTTAATGCACCTCTCAGTGTGCTGAACCTCGAGCATCGTCTGCGGATGTTGCGAACATATGACATACACATTTTTGATGACTATGTGATAGTTCAGTGCGTAATGCTTAACGAGGCACCAAAGACATTTTGAACGTCACGGAACATATGAGATGTTCCAAGAGATGAAATTGGGATTTCATGCTCATGCCCTTGTTGAGAGGTAGACCTCCGACAAGATTCTTTGTCTACAAAGTAAATCAGAAAAGCTCAATCGTTGAGCATGTGCTCAGATTGTCTGAGTGCTACAATCACTTGAATCGAGTGGGAGTTAATCTTCCAGATGAGATAGTGATGGATCTCCAAAGTCACTGCCACCAAGCTACTAGAGCTTCGTGATGAACTATAACATATCTGGGCTAGATATGATGATCCTTGAGCTATTCGCGATGTTTGACATCGCGAAAGTAGAAATCAAAGAGGAGCATCAATTGTTGATGGTTACTAGAACCACTAGTTTGTAGAATGGCAAGGGCAAGAAGGGATACTTCATGGAATGGAAAACAAGTTGTTGCTCTTGTGAAGAGACCCAAAGTTGAACCCAAACCCGAGACTAAGTGCTTCTGTAATAAGGGGAACAATCACAGGAGAGGAGCTACCCTAGATACTTGGTAGATGAGAAGGCTGGCAGAGTCGAGAGAAGTATATTGCATATACATGATATTGATGTATACTTTACTAGTACTCCTAGTAGCACAAGGGTATTAGATACCGGTTCGGTTGCTCAGTGTTATTAACTAGAAATAAAATCTACGGAATAAACGGAGACTAACTAAAGGCGAGGTGAAGATATGTATTGGAAGTGTTTCCAAGGTTGATGTGATCAAGCATCGCACGCTCCCTCTACCATCGGGATTAGTGTTAAACCTAAATAATTGCTATTTGATGTTTGCGTTGAGCATGAACATGATGAGATCCTGTTTATTGCAATACGATTATTCATTTAAAGAGAATAATGGTTATTCTATTTGCTTGAATAAATACCTTCAATAGTTTACTAAATCTCGATCGTAGTGATACACGTGTTCATAATATTGATGCCAGAAGATACAAACTGGTAATGATAGTACCACTTACTTGTGGCACTGCCGTTTGAGTTATATTCCTATAAAATGCTGGTAGAAGTGACATGCTGATGGATCTTTGTACTCACTCATTTTTGAAACGTTTGAGACATGCACACCATGCCTATTGGTATAAACGCACGAAGAAACTCCATACAGATGGATCGTTTGGACTCAATTGATTTTGAATCACTTGAGGCATGCAAATCATACCACATGGGCAAGATGACTCGTTTTTCCAGTGAGATGGAACAAGAAAGTAACTTGTTGGAAGTAATACATTTTGAAGTGTGCAGTCCAATGAGTGCTGAGGCACACAATGGATATCGTTATGTTCTTAATTCATAGATGATTTGACTAGATACTAGTGTATTTGCTTGATGAAACACATGTCTGAACTATTGAAAGGTTCAAGTAATTTCAGAATGAAGTTGAAGATCGTCGTGGCAAGAGGATAAAATGTCTACGATATGATCATAGAGATGAATATCTCAGTTGCGAGTTTGGTATACAATTAAGACAATGTGAGAATTGTTTCACATCTCATGCCACCTAGATCACCATAGTGTGATGGTGTGTCCGAACGTCATAGTCGTGCCCTATTTGATATGGTGCATACTATGATGTCTCTTATCAAATTACCACTATCGTTTCTGGGTTCTGCATTAGAGACAACCACATTCACTTTAAATAGGGCACCACGTAATTCCGTTGAGATGACACCGTATGAAATATGGTTTGGAGAAACCCAAGCTGTCATTTCTTAAAAGTTTGGGGCTGCGACGATTATGTGGAAAAGTTTCAGCATGATAAGCTGGAACCCAAATCGGATAAATGCATCTTCATAGGACACCCAAAACAGTTGGGTATATCTCCTATCTTAGATCCGAAAGAATAGTGTTTGTTTCTAGAAACGGGTCATTTCTCGAGGAAAAGTTTCTCTCGAAAGAATTGAGTGGGAGGATGGTGGAAACTTGATGCGGTTATTGAACCGTCACATCAACCAAGAGTGTAGCAGGGCGCAAGAAGTTGTTCCTATGGCGCCTATACCAATTGAAGTGGAAGCTAATGATAGTGATTATAAAACTTTGGATCAAGTTACTACAGAACTCGTAGGTCGACAAGGTCACGTACTCCTCCAGAGTGGTATGGTAACCCTGTCTTGGAGGTCATGTTGTTGGACAACAATGATCCTACGAACTATGGAGAAGTGATGGTGGGCCTGGATTCCGACAAATGGCTCGAGGCCATGAAATCCGAGAGAGGATGCATGTATGAAAACAAAGTGTAGACTTTGGAAGAATTACTTGATGGTCATAAGGTTGTTAGTTAGAGATGGTTCTTTAAAAGGAAGACAGATGATGATGGTGAAAATTCACCATTAAGAAAAGCTCGACTTGTCGTAAAGATGTTTCCGACAAGTTCAAAGAGTCAACTATGATGAGACTTTCTCACTCGTAGCGATGCTAAAACTTTGTTGGAATTATGTTAGCAGTTGCTGCATTATTTATGAAATATTGCAAATAAGATCTCAAAACATTGTTTCCTCGACGTTTCCTTGAGGAAAGGTTGTATGTGATACAACCAGAAGGTTTTGTCAATCCTAAGGATACTTACCAGTATGCAAGCTCCAGCGATCCTTCTATGGACTAGAGCAAGCATCTCAGAGTTGGAATAAATACTTTGATGAGCGATCAAATCTTTTGGTTTTATACAAAGTTTATGAGAAACTTGTATTTCCAAGAAAGTGAGTGGGAGCACTATAGAATTTCTAATGAGTATATGTGGTTGACATATTGTTGATCAGAAATGATGTAGAATATAGGGTTGTTTGAAAAGTGTTTTTCAAAGGAAAACCTGGATTGAGCTACATGAACATTGAGCATCAAGATCTATGGATCTAGATCAAAACACTTAATAGAACTTTCAATAAAATGCATGCCTTGACAAGGTTTTGAAGGTGTTCAAAACAGATCGGCAAAGAAGGAGTTCTTGACTGTGTTGTAAGGTGTGAATTTGAGTACGACTCAAAAGTTCGACCACGGTTGTAGGATCTAAAGTATGCCATGTTGTGTATCGCACCTGATGTGTGCCTTTCCATGAATCTGTAAAGGGGTACAAAAGTGATCCAGGAATGGATTACTGGACAACGGTCAAAAGTTATCCTTAGTAACTAGTGGACTAAGGAATTTTTCTCGATTATGGAGGTGATAAAAGAGTTCTTCGTAAAGGGTTATGTCGGTCCAAGCTTTGACACTAATCCGGATGGCTATGAGTAGTAAACCGGATTCGTATAATGGAGCGCTCATTTGGAATAGTTCCAAATGGCGCGTGTTAGCAGCATCTATAGGATCACATAGAGGTTTGGAATGCACACACGGATCTGAAAGGTTCAGACTCGTTGACTAAAACCTCTCTCACAAGAAAGACATGATCGAACCCCAGAACTGTATGGGTGTTAGATTCATTACAATCACATAGTGATGTGAAGTAGATTATTGACTCTAGTGCAAGTGGGAGACAGTTGGAAATATGCCCTAGAGGCAATAATAAATTGGTCATTATTATATTTCCTTGTTCATAATAATCGTTTATTATCCATACTAGAATTGTATTGATTGGAAACTCCAATACATGTGTGGATACATAGACAACACACTGCCCCTAGTGAGCCTCTAGTTGATAAGCTCGTTGAAAGATGGTCAAGGTTTCCTGGCCATAGACAAGTGTTGTCACTTCATAACGGGATCACATCATTAGGAGAATGATGTGATGGACAAGACCCAAACTATGAACGCAGCAGATGATCATGTTAGTTTATTGCTACTATTTTCTGCATGTCAACGTATTTGTTCCTATGACCATGAGATCATGCAACTCCCGGACACCGGAGGAATACCTTGTGTGTTATCAAATGTCGCAACGTAACTAGGTAACTATAAAGGTGCTCTACGGGTATCTACAAAGGTGTGTGTTGGGTTGGCATGGATCAAGACTGGGATTTGTCACTCCGTGTGACGGAGAGGTATCTCGGGGCCCACTCAGTAATACAACATCACAACAAGCCTTGCAAGAAATGTGACTAAGGAGTTAGCTACGGTATCTTGTATTACGGAACGAGTAAACAGACTTGCTGGTAATAAGATTGAACTAGGTATTGAGATATCGACGATCGAATCTCGGGCAAGTAACATACAGAAGGACAAAGGGAACAACATACGTGATTAACTAAATCCTTTACATAGAGGTTCAACTGATAGAGATCTTCGTAGAATATGTAGGATCCAATATGGACATCTAGGTCCCACTATTGGTTATTGACCGGAGAGTGTCTCAGGTCATGTCTGCATAGATCTCGAACCCGCATGGTCTTCACACTTAAGGTTCGGTTACATTTTGGTATAGTTGAGTTATATGTGTTGGTGAATGAAGGTTCTTCGGAGGCCGAGATGAGATCCAAGACGTCACAATGAGCTTCGGAATGGTCCAGAGATAAATACTGATATATAGGAACTCCTGTTTTGCTCACCGGAAAAGTTTCAGGCTCATCGGTAGTGTACCGGGAGTGCTGGGACGGTGCCGGGGGACAACCGGGAGGGGTGTGACGACCGAAGAGGCTCATGGGATATGAGAGGTGGTGGATCAGCCCTTGGTGGATTAGCCTAAGTCTCTCTCAAGGGCCCATGCGAAAAGGACAAAGGAAAAAGGCAAAAAGGCCAAATTAGGAAGGAGTCCTAATAGGATTCCACCTCCCTTGTGGGAGGTGGATTCCTCCCTTGTGATTCGACCGAACCTCCTTGGATTGGAGGCCAAGGCTGCCTCCTCTCATCTCCTCGTCCTACATATACTAGAGGTTTTAGAGGTGAGGGCAAACTCTAATTGCCACGTGCTCCCTCTAGTTCATCTAGATCGGTGTCTCCTCTAATCTAGTTCGGTGGTGCTTAGGCGAAGCCCTGCTGGATTAGTTGACCGCCACCACCACCACCACGCCGCCATGCTGGAGAACTCATCTACCTCTCCGCCCCATATTGCTGGTTCAAGAAGGCGGAGTCATCATCGAGATCTACGTGTGCTGAACACGGAGGTGTCGTCCGTTCGATAGTAGATCGGGATGAATCGTGATGGGATCGCAGGACGGATCATGATGAGATCGTGGGGCGGGCTGCGATTTGGATCGCGAAGATGTTCCACTACATCAACCGTGTTATATACGCTTCCTCTTAGTGATCTACAAGGGCACGTAGATGCACTCTCCCCTCTCGTAGATGATCATCACCATGGATAGGTATTGCGTGTGCATAGGAATTTTTTTGTTTCCCATGCGACGTTCCCCAACACTGTGTGGCTTAGGCTCACCTAGGTAAATCCCTCTCCTTTTTCATTTTCTCGTTGACTCAAAAATCCATAGTTAAATCATTTTAACTCCAAATCAGATGATTCAAATTGCTACATGTTCCTAAATTCAAGATGTACCCATATATGTGCATTGCACATTTTTCCAAAAGAATTTTCTGTGGCTTTAATATTCAAATGCAAATTCGATTATTTTAAGCACCACCTTACAAAAATCATAGAGGATTCAAATAAACTCCAAATGGAGTGATTCCAATTTTTAGAGTCTTCTAATATCATGCACTATTTTTGAAGCATTAGTCAGCATTTTTATCTGGCCTGTTGCCGTTGCATTAAATAAATAGCTCCTTTTTGCTATTTATCCAATGTTAGAAAATCCCTAGAATAGTCATATCCATTCCGAATGGAGTGAAATAAATTCCTAAATATTTCTAAAATCATGCTCTGTTAAATGAGTTCCTCCACTCATTTTAAACAGAATGTTTTCTCTAGGATTCTTAAAGGATCACCTATTCCTCCTTTCATCCATTCAAAACTCTGTGATGGTCCAAATATGCTAGAGCAAGCTTCAAGTATTTTTCTTATGACCAGAGAGGTCCAAGAAAAATAAAACTCCTATTTATATAGCACTTTTGTTTCAGCTTGCTGTGTGGCCTACTGTGATTGTTTCCGACGATAGTTGACGGAGTAGACGGAGTACTCGGTGTTGGACCAGAAGACCTCAAAGACCCCGAGGACTTATGTGAGCAAAGGCAAGCAACCCTTTGACCATGTCCGAGAAAATATTTTAAGCATGGCATATTGATTACTTTATTCCGATGCATATAGTTAAGATTAATTGGTACACCCCGACATGGTGTTTCCGATGGCTCCTCCGGAGCACTTGCATTGAGCATGACCCTACCATCTATGAGGGTCACGCTGATAAAAGTAGACAAGTAGTAGTACTGCTACGCATAGGATGAGCATATGCATGGTGATGGTAACACATAGGAGATATCAAAGGTTTTACAAAAATCCCATCAGGTGCCACTTGAGAAAGAAATGGTGTACCAGAAAGGTTTTGTGTGAGTGGTTTCGGAAATGGGATTAATTTATGATGTGTCGACCATCCCAACCTTACATGTGCGACCACGATACCCTTTATGGGACGGGGCTTTGTTGATTACTTTGGTTGGTGCTAGCAAAGTGCCCGCATTTCTAGTGGCGGTAGTGATATGTTCGCTCTCGTGACAGGGTCATGCCAGGTAGGTCGATTATGCCATTTTTACGTGTTCCGGGCACATCGTTGGTCCCTGCATGGATGATACGATCTAGAGTTGGTGTGGGGACACCGACTTACGAGTCGAGATCGCCGTGCTCAGTGATCCCAGAGATCAATGCTCACCGAACACAGATACCGAATAAAAGAGTCTTACATCCAAGTACCGATTATTACAACACATGACCGAATGGGCAAGTTCACAAAGAAGGGCCTAAGGCCAAATCACTCTCATACAACTAGTAGCGGAAATCGTAGGGGCTAAGCGGGTGCCCATGCCATCAAGCCTACACTGACATGCATTCTGACTCGGAAGCGTCCTAGTTCACAAGGGCGTCTCCGAAGACGTACTCATCTCCAAACTCCGATGCTTCCATGTCTGGTCAATAACATAACCAGTGTCAAGCCAATGAGTACTTTGAATGATATGAACAATCAAAGTGAAGGATAACAATATCATGCATCTTTGGTGTAACTCATCTTCGTGGAATGATCATGAATATGCATCAAGTTAAAGAATTACTTTTGAAGAACAGGTTATAGATATCAATATATCTGCCTAGGGATGAGCCATCCAGGCTCACCCTATATGCCAAGTCTCCAAATTTGGTCATATAATTATTACTACCATAACAACACCTTTTTGTTCACCCCACACACACACACACTTAGTTTATGCAGAAATACCTGGACATAGTTTAAGTAGGATTACCCAACTGTCCTTGGCCGTGGACATGTCTATTCAAATAATTTTACACTCTACAGAGGTAGTACGCTGGACCCACGAGATCCGGGAAACTTCCGTGTCATCCACGACTCGCGGTATATAACATACCCCAGGTAAGTACCCGATCAATGTCTTTCCCCTAACGACACTAGACAAAGAAGTCCACTCGATTGGTACCCAACCCACATGTTGTACGTCTTACGAGCACCGACTCTGGATAGTACCAACCATGCGGGGACCAACGGTGTGACTGGAACTCATAAAAATGGCATAGTCGTCCTACCTGGCATGACCCCATCACGAGAGTGACCACACATCACTCCCGCCACTAGTAATGTGGCTCTTTGCTAGCACCAACCAAAGTGATCAACATAGCCACGTCCCACAAGGGGTAATGTGGTCGTACTGGTAAGGTTGGGACGGTCGATACATCATAAATCTAATCCCATTTCCGAAACAATACTCGCACAAATACCGGGTGCATCACTTCACCAAAAGTGACAACCTATCTCATCATCACTTGACACCCGACGAGGTTTTCATAAACACTTGCCTTATGTCATCAACATGCTCATGATAATACTACTGCTATCTTTACTTGTCAACATGATAATAACATGACCCTCAAGGGGTAGGGTCACGCTCAATGTAGGTGCTCCGGGGGATCCATCGGTAAAGTCATATCAAATGATTACCAACACTTAGGATCATATGCAACAGAAATACTTGCTATTTTAATCATGCAAAGTAACATATGCTCAGTCATGGTCAAAGGCCTGCTTGCCTTGGGCAGCTAGGTATCCGGGGTCTTCGAGGTTTTCCGCTCCGATTCCCTCGTCACACGGGTTTTCTATCATCGATAAAGCAATAAATAGGAAATAGCTCACATAGAAACAGATCACATAGTCATTTTAAAAATGTTCTTTATTACTGATAAATCTAAGTTATCATTTTGAAAAATATTTGCCTCAATTTCCCTTGAAGGAACATTTTTGAAATGAACCAAACAGAGCAAAACTATTCCAATTTAGTACTTTTTATTATTGTAAAGTAAAATAGTTGTAGAAAAATTCATCCAATCATATTATTAAATACTACATATGTTTAGCAGAATAAGAGTGGAAAAAATATATTTTTGCATTGGTTAAATGTTTTTATTAAAATCCTAGAACCCAGGTTTTTAAAAATAAAAATAAAATCGGCTAAATTCCTGGCCTGGCTCGGCCTGGAGTTGGGCTGGCCCATGGCCAGCCGACAGCCTGCCCAGGCACGCGCGCCGTCAGGTTTTAACCTGACGTGCAGGGCCCTGCGGTCAGTGGTTGTGGACAGCGCGGGGGAGGAGGCTGGGCCACCGATAGGTGGGGTACACCTGCCGGGGTCGTCTCCTACCTCTGGGTAGAGAGGAGGAGGAGCATGCCGGCGAGGTTCCCGACGCTCTCAAGCCCCAACGAGGACTGGAATGGGTTCGCCTTGTTGTCGCCTACCCGCTGGTGGTCGGCACAAGGTCGGAGAGGCAGGGGTTCGCCGACGACTAGGAGGCCGGGGCGGAGGAGTTTCGGGAGGTGGTCGAGGAGATGGGTAGAGATACTGAAATGCTCGGGCGAGTTGGGGAAAAGCTTCCTGTGGTTGAGAGGATCAGTTTGGGGTCGAGGGGCGCGAGAGCCGTCTTGTAGCCGGAGATCGACCGGAGCTCCCAGGCGGAGGGCCTAAGTCGATCTCGAGCACTGGGGCTCTGCTGGGTTGCTGGGGTGCCTAGGGAGGTACTAGTGATCGTGGTGAAGCTATCTGAGGGGTGCTGGAGCGAGGGGGAGGGCTATTTATAGGCCCGCGGTGGTGAGCCGAGTCGGGAGCGCCGGTGACACACCGTGGCACGCATGGGGGTGTAGAGAGAGGCTCGGGTCAAATCCAGAGCCATCTGCTGCAGAGGGAGAGAGGGAGAAGTCGAGCATCCGTGGCTGCGCAACCTTGGCCGGTTCTGGTGCGCGCGGGCACACGTCGCACGAGCTCTAGCGCGGGTGAGGAGGGGCCCTGAGGATTGCTCGGTGCAGAGGGGTTGTCAAGGAAGAGGTTCGACATCTCGGGGGAGGCTGGAACTGGCCGAGAGCGTCGTCCCCACCTCGCTGGCTTCCTGTAGTGCGCCCAGAGCGCAGTTTTGGCATGCCATGGCATGCTGGTGCGCTCTGAGGCACTTTGGACTTGTCTAGCATGTCTTGGCACTGGTTGGGAGTGTGGCTAGCCGTTTGGGTCTTGTGGGAGCTTTGGCTGGTCAAGGGAGACAAGAAATATTGGTGCTGTCAGCCTTGAACTAAAATCTAAATTGGGGTTTTTGGCCTTTCCACTTTGAACGAGAGAGGGGACAGTTGACTCGGGTTAGACACAGATACTGGCCACCTAACCCATCAGTTTGGAGCAAAGTGGTCAGGTTTAGCTATGGCTAAGGTGGCTTTTCCCTATTTGTCAGAAGGTGCTCGACAGTGGTTTGAGGGGGTTGTACCCCACCACTCGTGCGGCAACTTAACAGGTTTGGGTTTGGTGGTAAATCATGGGGTCTCACCATGTTTGAGCTCCAGTGGACAAGTTTACCTTTGTAAACTTGAAAACACTCCAATATGACCAGATCTGTCCCTTAAAAAGAGAGTGTAGGAAAACTAAGTCCCACAAATCCCATTTTTGGTGTGGAACTCTCATTTGAGGTATTAGGCACTCCTGCAAGGTTTCAGCATCATTGGATAAACTTTGCTATGTAGAGTTGCTCTAACTTGATTCTGGACAGAAGGGGTTTTTGGGTTATTTGGGGCCCTTAATCACCTTTAATCATGGTGAAACTTTATGTGGACACCAAATATGGCTTAGGGATATCACTGGAATTTTCTAGGAATTTATTGAGAATATTTCCTTTGGAAATATTTCAAAAGGTCAAAACAGACAAAAATTGCTTTCATGGTTTTATTCAATAATTATAATATAGAATAGGGTTTAAAATCTTATGTATGAAAAATATATGTCCTTCTAATCATCTCTAAATTGAATCAGAATTTTCTCAGGCAGAAGAGTATTTTTCCCTATAGGAAAACCTATTCTCGCCTTAGAAATGGACATGTTATTTAATTAGGAAAATAATTACAAAAATAATTATCTTTGTGGTTTTGAAATATAAAGATAGGTTAACATCAGATTAACATCTTTGAGTATATGCACTTCTTGCTATCACGGGCGTGTAGTGCAACTCAAGGTAGGGTTTTACCTTGATCAAAAATTAAGTAAAGGTTTTTGGAAATCAATGTTATGAAATAGGGTTTTATCCTCACATGATCAAGCACACAAGCATACAATGTCAATCATGGCACTCACATCATTAGTCTTGAAAAAGTTTTAACAAGCTCAGATTTTCACAATATAGATAAGTGATAGTAAAAACACGGTGTGACAGTTGGTGCTCGTAAGACGTACATTATGTGGGCTAGGTACCAATCGAGTGGACTCTTTGTCTAGTGTCGTGAGGGGAAAGGCAATGATCTGGTAATGTCGGGGAAATCGACACATACGGGAAGTTTGAAGGGTTCCTTGATCGTTCGGCGGAGGGAGAGAGGTGGCGCTGAGAGCGGAGCTAGCGATCAACACCGGCAAGGTCGTTTACCCAGGTTCAGGCCGCTTGGCGCGTAAAACCCTACTCTTGCTTAGTTTGTATTTGGGGCTTACTGTAGGGTTATTTCCTACAGTAAATTAGCTGGTGATTAGGATGTCTCAAATCCCAAAAATTCTAACCTATATAAAATGAGCCTTTGGCCTCCTTTTATAGGCAAGGGGTCACCAATAGTGTGCTCACGGGTTGCATAGTGAACACGGTTCACCGCCCATCTTCTACTGTGGTGTCAGGGGCAGTAAATACCTTGTCTGACCCTTGAACTATAGCGCGGTGGTCGAGACACGTATATGGAATAGTTGGGTCTTGTGCTGGCGCACGAGGAATACGATGGAGCGGTGGGACTCTGGTAGAAACGGGGGAGGACACTTGGCGAGTGAAGGGAGCTTGCTGGCCCGGTGTCCCTGTCAGAGGACTTGATTATCTTCCCGGCAAGGAGGGCTTGCCGGGGGCTTGAACATCTTCCCGGCAAGGAGGTCTTGCCGGGGCCCTGCGAGTCTTTGTGAGTCTTCCCGGCAAGGAGGGCTTGCCGGGGACTTGCGAGTCTTCCCGGCAAGGAGGGCGTCGGGGCCTTGTGAGACTTCCCGACAGGGAGAGCTTGTCGGGGCCTTGTGTCTGGAACTCTTGTACTATACGCCGTTGGAGAGGGGGTGTAGCCTCGGTGGGTTTTGGTTTGCCTTCCTGTCAATCTTCCTCATGCCCTACCACTAGGGCCGTTGCCGGTGCCCGTGCACTAGTCTGGGGCACAAGGGACCCCAGTATCTAGTGCACCGACAGGAGCCCCCGAGCCTAGGCCACTCACGCGCACAAGTCGTTGTTGGGCCAGGGCCAAAGTGGTGCACGGGCTTCCATGACAGGGTAGTCTGTAGCTTTGGAGCCATTGTGAGCGGCACTTCCCCACGTCGTGCGTCGAGCGTGCAAGGTGGAGAAATGTGCGCACAGTTGCATCCCCACCTCCCGAAGCATTACTGCCACACATGAGGCATCCGTAGTGACGGTCATGCAAGTGGCGTTCATGGCCTTAAAGGCCGCAGTCGTGACGGGGCCTGCCCCCGCATGCATTGGAGCAGCAGGGCGGTTCCCTGTTCGCCCATGATCATAGGTGATTGGGCGAGAGGGGCGGCGGATTCTGGAGTGAGGAGATCTAGCCCCTGCGCCTCGCCATATAAATTAGGAAGTTTGCGAGGGGTTTTTGCTGATCCATCCAACTCCTGAAACATTTAGGATCCCCGGCTTGCGTGTGCGGAGTGTTCTTTAGTTCCAGCTTGCACTCGCCCCTAACCATGGCTGGGGGACGAGGGCGGCCACCATCGGCCGCCAAGGCGGTAAGAGGATGCCATTCGTATCATGCCACAGCTTCAGGGGCTGCAGCTGCGGAGGTCGGCCCGAGCGCCCGAGGTGGCGGAGGGCGAGGGGCCGCGGTCGCCGCAGAGGCCGTGGCCGGGGAAGGCGGAGCGCTACTCCAGCATCTCCGTCTGCTCCCAGGCTTGTTCCCGTGGGGACTCATGTTGAAAGGACTCCGTTGGAGTTTCTCGTCAAACTGCAAGGCCGCATCAGGACCCGTCTTCAACTCCCCATCGCCTTTGCCAAGGCGATGAGCAAAGAAAAGCTCCCGATGTTGTGGCTTCGGGTGCGTGGCTGCAGCAACTGCATGGTACCGATGGCCGTGGAGCAACCGGGGCCTCGTCTCCTGTTCTTCAGCCGCGGGTGGAAGATCTTCGCCTATGCCCATAATCTCTGGGATGGGCACGTTCTTCGCTTCAAGATGATGGCGGACAACCTGCTCTCCGTCAAGATATACAGGAGCTCAGGTGTGCGCCTCATCTGCTGCGAAGAGAGCTCGAGCGCAACTGAAAGCCCTTCCTCACGTGAGAGCGACAAGGACAGGACTGATTGTATCGATGGCGGGTACGGGTCAGACCCTCGGCAGGCTAAGCCTGGGACGAGGATCTTACCTTGGACTAACCGTCGGTCGCACCATCACCGTCAGTCCGCGGTCCTCCTCCTCCCGAGATGGGATCGCGGAGCCGGAAGAACCGATGTTGGCGATATCACGGGAAGTGCTTGGTTCCCATCTCCGCCGTTCCTTCTGGCCCTGTTGTCCGCTGCGCAATGCTGGTCCAAGAAGGGCCAGCCCTGGTTGCACCGGGAGCCTTGCCGCTTTTTGTCTTCTTGAACTTCTGTCCGGCAAGCACGTCCCTCGCCCAAAGACAGTATCATAGGTTAGAGTAGTAAAAATCATCCATGTATTATGTCTGAGTTTACCTCAAACAGATGAATGAAATGTTTTTTCCTTTGTGTCTGATCCTTCTCTTTGTATGATACGTCGCGTTTTCCGGAAGCTTGCCGTCGTGACTAGTCCTACCGCTAATGCTTTGAGGAACGGATCGTTAGCAGTTCGCTGGAGGGGTTGTTACTGGCAAGGCTCCTTATCGCACTGAGTCCAACCGTTAGATCGTCGAGCGCGACTCGAGGAAAAATACGGTACTGCATAGCCTCTGGGTCTGTTGAACAGGTCCGAAATAGTGTGAAGGTGCTCTGTGGCCATTCAGGTCATTGAACGAGTTCGAAACATATCCAAGGTGTACTGATCTTGACAAGGTTCCATCTACGCGGAGGTTTCTCAAACAAAGTACGGGATTTTCAGAAAGGAAACAACACTTCTTCCCGCCGCACTTACCTACTCAGAAATTTCATCTAGAATCTCTATCACTTATCTGTTGTGCCGCGACACTTCTTCCCGCGGCGTTTGGGTCTTCTGTCGGGGCCTCAGTCCCCGGCAAGTAGGATGTTACACTCTCCCGGCAATGTCTCCTCTGGCAAGGTTCTTGCCGATAGTACTTGACTATCGTATAGAAAGGGGGTTGCCGGAGTATAACACCATTTCCTCTTTTGCCAGGTCGTGCTGGCGGAGCCCCCGAGCATCATCGACGGCTATGCATCACTCGGCGGAGGTGCGTTGGTCGAAGTATGCACCGGAGGCCTCGCCAAAGCCCCCAGTCACACCCTCGACAGCAACACACTGTCCTGGAGCGGCACATCAACCTGATGCCTTCAAGCTCGGGGTCTCGGCCTCCCTGGCCCCCACTCGTGCAACGGGGCGCTCACCCAGGCGTTAGGAGGTCATGGCGAAGTAGAGCAACCATCGTTGCGCCCCGCTTCGAGGGACCGCAGTGGTGCGCTCAACTTCCCAAGATTTGGTGGGGAACTCGCTCGAATCCGTGAAAAAGCTCTCCAACACCGCTCCCCCTACCTCGCAAGCCAAAGATGTCGGGGAAATCGTCACACCTATGGGAGCCTCGAAGTGTCCCTTGATCGTTCGGCGAAGGGAGAGAGGTGGCGCTGAGAGCGGAGGTAACGATCAACATCGGCAAGGTCGTTTAGCCAGGCTCGGCCTGCTTGGCGTGTAAAACCCTCCTCCTTCTTAGTTTGTATTTGGGGCTTACTATAGGGTGATTTGCTACAGTAACTTATCTGGTTATTAGGGAGTCTCAAATCCCAAAAAGTCTAACCTACAGAAAATGAGCCTTGGGCCTCCTTTTATAGGCAAGGGGTCACCAACAGTGTGCTCACGGGTTGCATAGTGCATACGGTTCACCGCCCATCTTCTAATGTGGTGTTAGGGGAAGTAAATGCCTTGTGTGACCCCTGACCTGTAGCGACGTGGTCCAGACATGTACCCAGGTGGATCGACAACTGGGTATTGCGCTGCCGCATGAGGAATGCGCTGGAGCGGTGGGACTTTGGTAGAAACGGGGGAGGACACCTGGCGAGCAAAGGGAGCTTGCTGGCCTGGTGTCCCTGTTGGAGGACTTGATTACCTTCCCGGCAAGGAGGACTTGACGGGGGCTTGAACATCTTCTCGGCAAGGAGGGCTTCCCGAGGCCCTGCGAGTCTTTGTGAGTCTTCCCGGTAAGGAGGGCTTGCCGGGGCCTTGTGGGACTTCCGGGCAAGGAGGGCTTGCCGGGGCCTTGTGTGTGGAACCTTGTACTATACGCCCTTGGAGAGGGGGCGTGGCCTCGGTGGGTTTCGGTTTGTGTTCTTGCCAATCTTCCTCGTGCGCTGCCGCCAGGGGCGTTGCCGGTGCCTCTACACAAGTCTGGGCAGTGGCGTAGCTAGGGGGTGGACAGGGTGGTCCATGGACCACCCTGGAATTTCCCCAAAGCATGTATATGGTGTAGTAAAAAATATACTTCTTTGAAAATAAATAAATGTATGTAAATATTTATATTATTGGACCACCCTAGCACACTGGTCTGGCTACGCTACTAAGTCTGGGACACAATGGATCCCAGTCTCTAGTGCACCGACAGGTACTTACCTCGGGTATGTTATATACCACGAGCCATCGATGACACGGAAGTTTCCCGGATCTCGTGGGTACAACATGCAACCTCTCTAGTGTGTAAAACTATTCTAATAGCCGTGTCCACGGCCAAGGACTGTTCGGTTGTGCTGCTTAAACTACGTCGATTCGTTTCCCCATAAACCAAGTGTGTGTGTGTGTGGTTGAGAAATATGATATTGTCAAGTCCGGTGACTTGGCATATTGGGTGAACCTGAGGTGTTCAGCCCTCAGCAGATATGTTGTTATCTATAACCTGTTCTTATGATTGCCATCTACCTTACGATGCATTGATTAAACCTACACTTGACCATGCTACTGCAATTAAAGAAAAACCTGATTTCCGCAAAGGTTGCATTCTTATGCTAGTTCAAGTTCCTTTATTACCTTGTTCAACATCATGGTTTGTTTGCGAGTACATTCAAAGTACTCCTTCATTGATCAGGTATGAGTGAACCGGAAATGGAGAAGAGTGACTTGGTGACGTTCCTGTGAGCTAGGACGCTTCCGAGTCTGAATGCATGTAGGTTAAGGCTAACGGCATGGGTTCATGGTTTTGACCAATATCTACGCTACTGGTCAAGTTCGGTGAGTTGGCCTTCAAGGCCCTATATATGTAGGACTTGACCGCAATTGTCATTTATTGTATCAAACGATATGTATGGATGTAAGACTCTTATTATTCAGTTTCTGTTTGTTTGGTGAGCACTGATCTCTAGGATCACTGAGCACGTTCATTCGGTGATCTCGACTCATAAGTCGGGGTCCCCACAAAGCTGGTATCAGAGCCATCCTAACTATAGGAAGCCCTTAGTTAGCACGGACGTTAGTTAGGACAAATTGTTTTCCAAACCTTTCAAAAGTAGTTGGAAAACCTCTATATTTGTCACCTCTCCTAAATCTTCAAAGAAAGCAAAGGTTCTACCTTAGCACTTCCACCCTTATTCTCTTGACACTCCTCTACTTTTTTAGAACTTGCAAATGTTCGCTAGCACCCTTGTTTCCTATGATCACCGGATTACTTAAAATCCTCGTTGGTAAATTGAAGGAAGCAACCTTTCTGAGCAATCACCCACAAATTTGGAAGACAAGGATAGCAACGCTACAACCGGACGACACCAAGAGGAGTACCTCCATGAGGAATGAGGACGTCGAGACCTAGAAGAAGCCGACACCCTCGACGCTGTTCTGGAGTGATGCAACCTACACCTACAATAATCAGGACATAAGATATGCAAGACCATGATATGCATTTCGGATAGAGTAACCCTGTCATTATCAATGTTGCGTCGACCACCACCGGTGGATAAGAACCTCGCCATTGGTTTTCCTCACTCTAGTGAGCAGGAAAACGGTTCTCTTCATCCCCCGCTCTAGGTGTTGATATTATGAGTGTGACTGACGGGTCGGAACTCTACCATGCCTGGCTGATGTCATTGCATAAAGGTTGTCCACCTGGAACTCTCGACACCTTGGAAGGCAAGGAGACAGTGACAAGATTATGAAGACAACAGAAGACCCCGTCAATGACAGCCATGAGGAACCACCCTCGTCGGTAGCTCACCAGACGAGAAGTCGTCAAGTATTCTTTTCAGCTCAACCCGAGTCCTTTCGGCAAACAACAACAAGACGCATGGCAACACCGTAAGAAGACCAAGAAGACTGAGCGGACCCCTCTCCGAACCATGAAGCAAGCACGATTGTCGAGTCCGAGAACTTCTAGGGTAGGATGAGTCGTGAATCCCATATGCAAAGTCGAGTCCGCGAAATGGTTCTGATAGGACCATGTTGTGTCTTTCTTGCTTTGCTTGTTTGTGCTTTGATATAAGTCGTGCTTGGTCTAGGTCACGAGCCACGAGTATGCAACTATATCACCCACCTTATCTTGATGTTTGAGTTGACTTTGTGACACTGGTTTGATTGCACCTGCACTATGGCACCCCTTTGGCACTCCCCTCTATGCTGCTATCCTCTCTCTCACCTTTCTTGACAGTTGGAGACTAGCAAGACAAGATGCACCAAGGATCCACTTCGACATGCGACCGACACTAAAGACACTGACTATAACGTGTTCAACCAGACTCGACCTGTAACAGACAAGCTTTCCCTCGAGATTGGAAACCCCTTCCTGGGTCAACCTAACCTTCACAAGCTTCCCCGGCTCAAACTTCTGGACACGTGTTAAATACACGAATTTGCCACAACACCTACTGAGCTCTGATAAACCCTAATTAGCGCTGGGTTCTTTATGGAACAAGCGATCACAGTGAACAAGTATCCTTCATTCTTAGGCTTACATCGTAACCCTGATTCCATAGGAGTGACCGTTCTCGGATATGTGATTGTAGACTAGGGTTTGTTGTGATGATGATAGGTGTCTTGAGGATATAGCTAAACTATCTTGGTGGATCGTAAGACCCTTATAAAGGTAGGTGAACTTGGTGGAACAAGTTGATAAGTAGCATAACCTACATGTTCTTGGAGTAAGATTGGATTCAGTAGGACGATTAAGATCACAAGCAATAATTCTTGGTGGTATAATTGACTTTATAAGTAGTTGATATGGTTTGATGATTTTACCACAAAGACTTGGAGTAACGAGTAAAACATCTTATTAGACTTGAGTTTGGATTTAAATAGGTAATCTCAATAGAGTATCAATGATGATAGAGACCACATGGATCGGAGTAAATCGGATTTAGCCCGACAATATCGATCATGATACCATGTTTCTCGGTGGATAACAAGTACAAGTAATTGGAGTTGTAGAAATAACTTATGAACCTGTATAATCCGGCTTCAGAGATTAATTGGCCATGATATTGAAAGTTGGTGGATACAGTATGACATAGTCCTGGCGATAATATGTGGAACTTGAGGACTCTAATTGATCATGTAGAACCCCATCGGTATTGGAGTTGTAGGAGTGATGGGTCTAGTGATGATCGACCGGATTGATGGACCACTTGATCGGATTCATAGAAAGGAAACAAGATCTTGGATTGGTATACTACTTGTTTCGTTAATATGGAAATGAAGTACCCTGTCCATTGGATGATCTAGCTGGACATTTGGATTTGTGGTGTCTTAATTAAAGCTTTGGAGCTTGTATGCCTCCCCGAGGTTCTTGCATAGGAATACATGTGCAATGTAGCTATATCATACTTATGGTGTTGGGCTTAGTCCCTCCCTCAACCCTGGAGTTGACTAGCATGAGTGGTGGGAGTTCACTTTTGTGAGATGGTATCTTTGATGAAATAGGGTTATTTTTTTCCAAATTGAGAGGTTATACTATTGGCATCTAAGGAATGTGCTTAGGATAAGATGATAGATGTTCACTCACGTCCTAAGCTCCTTGACACCCCAAAGATTAACCGAGCTATAAGGTGATCGGATTATGACCATAGGAAACGTTTGTAAGTCGTTGGAATATGGTCAGTACTCCGCCCGACCACTACCCATCCTGTCTATGACAAACATGGGCATGAAGGACTAGATCATGATTGGACCACGAACCTCTCAGCTAATGATGACCCATAGCAAGTTCCCGTTCTCCTCACCTGTCTCATGAGCACTGGGCTTAAGTGATGCTTGGGGAAGTATGTTGTATCCTCATGGATGACAGACTTATCATCCCAATAAGAGGAGGAAGACTTTAGTCCTGTTTGGACGATCCGCACGAACACCGATCGCTATGCCTCCCAGGAATAAGGTGTTACCTCAAGAGGATGGGTTTCTCGAAGCAACCTCAAGACAGCGGAAGTCTATACTTCCCAACACAAGGCAAAGAACCGCAGTGGTTAGGGAAACCATGACGATGAAGAACAAGTAGTAGAAGTCAACCATCGATCATGTGCTGACTAAATCAATGATGTCAAGAAACCTCGACATTCAAGACGATGAAGCCTTTGGACAGCGAGATAAATCAGAGAGCCTCTTCTTGGTCCAAATCAAGGACGAGATTCCTAATTGGATCATGGTGAAAACCTCCTAAAGGTGATTCACCCGCTTGCCGAGCCATAGATCTTGGGAGTGGAAGAATGATCTATACTCTTGGGTAACCAGCTCATCCAGGACCCTTCATGAACCTTTTGAGATCATAGAACCTGTTGTAAACACCGAGTCTCTGAGCTTAGACTCATGGACGAGACCAACCCATACACGTTACCTTGCCACGTATTCCGTCCTCGGAGTTCATGTGCAAGCCAGAACCTTATAAGAACTTAGTGCACCAAGCCCTTGACCCTCAGTCAAGACTGGCTTATCGCGAGAACCGCTCACGGTCACGCAAGGATATGCGGAGCATTCGAAGTTGTATGATCAAGCACCTCAAGACCCACAACAGCAACATGAGGAGGCGAAGCCTGCCACCAAATTAAAATTTAGTAGCTCTCCAACACCTAGCCTAGAAATCTCGAGGACGAGATTTTCTTAAGGGGGTATGTCTGCCACACCCTGTGTTTGACTCTCCTGACTAATTTAACTTATCTTAAAAATTAGGACCACTTAATAAAATTGTGAGTGTTTGTGGTGCTTGATGTGATTGTTGCTTGGTCGCTTGTTGTTTGTGTGTGAGACACAAAGTTCGTGCTACTCTCTAGACTCACCTCCTTAACCCAAAACTCCTGCCTAATGATCATGCCATGTGAATAGCACCATAAACTATTTTACCAAATATTATTTTGACCAAAAAACTTTTATTTAATTTAAGCTTTCAAAAACCCCTAAGTTGGGATTTGTACTACACGTCCTCAAATTAGGGAGCTTATTTTGCACCGATTTTTTATTTAAATACCATTATCAAAATGTATTCCAAAGACCACAATATTATATTTTAAAAGTTAATTTACTATTTTATTTAAATACCTTTCTCTGAGGCCAGAACTAGTCCCTTATGAAGGGAAGTTATTTTTATTGGTTTCAAAATATTTGAGAAAAATTAGGGAAACTCAGTGGACATATATATTATATATATGGGAGTTTGAACACATGGTCATGGTCAAAATATTAGGAAAAACCCTTGAAAACCTCCCCTTCCTATTTCAAGCTTTTGGAATATTTCTAAAAGAAATATTCTCAGTAAATTCCTGCAGAATTCTACCATGTCACTTATGATATATGCGATGATCTTGGAAAGTTTTATCTCGATCATAGTTGATTTGATTCACTTAATTATTTTAAAACCCTATCTGTCGAGATCCAAATTTGAGCAACTCTACATTGCCAAGTGTCTCCAAATGTGCTCAAATTTGGTGGACATGTTCTGATACTCCAATAATGCATCCACACCAAGTGGTTCATCAAGAAGAATAGAAGAACTTGTCCCAAACCCCTCAAAACTTTCTCTGTTGATTTCTAACTTTGGGAAACTTTACATTATAAAGTTACTCCAATTGAACCGAAACTTTCTTGGCATGCTTTAATGCTCAAATAATGCCCACACACCAACTTGTGGATTGGTGGGAATTTATTTGCATGGTTTCTGCCCATTTCATGGGTTTTTCAAGTCTACATTGGAAACTTTCTCCACCAAATCCCAAATTTGGTGTCCAAGCTTATTTTCATCTATTATGTGATCCTGTTATGTTTCATATCAATTGGACTCCATTTGCGGGACCTAACATCCATCAAACACCTTCTGTCCTTTTACACAATATGCTGCTTTGGCCCCTTCCACTATTTCGCTTGAGCATAAATTTTTACCACAACTTTACCTAGTCCCCTTTTAATTCTAGTAACCTGGCCATGGCCACTGGTCAACTATTGGGGGGTGACTCCATGTATCTACCCCTCATTTTTACCTTGGCAGCACTATTTTACCCCTCTTGCTATACTTCTGCTTAAGCTAAAGGCCCCACCTCTTTCCAGAGATACCCTAGCATGCTAATGCATTATTTCAAACCAAGATATGGCATGCTCATGTAGGAAAAATGAGCAGCACATCTGAAACTTGATTTCTGGCAGAATTGTAGCTTTGAACTATAGCTACTAGCTAAACTCACCCCCCCTGAACGGGAAGTTGGCTGCCTTGTAGTCCTTCCATGTATAAGGCTGCTAGACAAGGTTTTGTTTCACAAGCCCTCTAGTAAGTACCCTCATTTCCATCCTTAAGTTTGCTGCTGCGGGGCTTTGTTGATTACTTTGGTTGGTGTTAGCTAAGAGCCCGCATTACTAGTGGCGGGAGTGATATGTTCACTCTTGTGACGGGGTCACACCAGCTAGGTGGACTATGCCATTTTGACGTGTTCCGGGCACATCGCTGGTCCCTGCATGAACGATACGGTCTAGAGTTGGTGCTTGTAAGACGTAAATCATGTGGGCTGGGTACCAATCGAGTGGACTCTTTGTCTAGTGTCGTCAGTGGAAACGCAATGATCGGGTACTTACCTCGGGTATGCCATATACCGCGAGTCATGAATGACACTGAAGTTTCCTGGATCTCGTGGTTACTGCGTACAACCTCTGCAGAGTGTAAAACTATTCAAATAGCCGTGCCCATGGTCAAGGACTCTTGGGTGGTGCTGCTTAAACTACATCCAGTCGTTTCCGCATAAACCAAGTGTGTGTGTGTGTGGTTGAGAAAGATGATATTGTCAAGTCTGGTGACTTGGCATATATGGTGAACCTGAGGTGTTCAGCCCTCAGCAGATATGTTGATATCTGTAACTTGCACTTATGATTACCATCTACCTTATGAAGCATGATTATACCTACACTTGACCATGTTATTGCAATTAAAGGAAAACCTTCTCATGTTCCTTTATTACCTTGTTCCACATCATGGGCTGCTTGTGAGTACATCCAAAGTACTCATTCTCTTCCCACTGGTTATTTCATTAACCAGGTATGAGGGAATAGGAAATGGTGAAGAGTAACTTGGTGACGTTCCTGCGAGCTAGGACGCTTCCCAGTCAGAATGCGTGTAGGTGTCGGTTGATGGCATGGGTTCACGCTTTCGACTGTTATCTTCGCTATTGGTCAAGTTTGGTGTATTGGCCTTGAAGGCCCTATATATGTAGGACTTGACCGCAATGGTCATTCATTTTATCAAACAATATGTATGGATGTAAGACTCTTGTTATTCAGTTTATGTGTGTTCGGTGAGCATTGATCTCTAGGATCATTGAGCATGTTTATTCGGCGATCTCGACTCATAAGTTGGGGTCCCCACAATTTGTCTACCCATAGTATGTCATGTTATCAAGAGAGAAGCCTATAGTGAATACTATGGCCCCTGGGTCTACTTTAATCATATTAGAAAAACTAAAATTATATTTATGTAATTATATTATTTTATTTTACTTTCAAATTTATCAATATGTCACTATCAGATTTAATCCTTATCGCTAATGATTACAAGGGGACTGACAACCCTCTTACTCGCGTTGGGTGCAAGTACTTTGTCTACTGTGTGTAGGTGTTGCTGACGGTTGGTTACTTGGTTCTCCTATTAGTTCTAACAACCTTGGTCCTTAATCTAGGGAAACACTTTTCGCAGCTTTACTACATCTCCCTTACTCTTTGGGTAAGTACTAATGTCATCACAAGTAGCAAGGAGTGACCATTCCTCCATTCCATGGTGAGGAAAACTCCTTAAGGCTTAATTCATTTGATCCCATGCAAGCCCTAGTATCTCACGTTATTATTGGATTAAACCATTAATGTATGAACAACATTGCAAAGTTTTTGCAGGGGGGGTACTTAGACAAAAACATGATGCAACAATCTGCCCATGAAATTATACTACCTTTAGGTCAAGCTAGCAACCACTCTTTTATTTTTCCTCTCAAAGTGACAGGAAATAGATGCATTTTTAAAGTGTGAGGGTCATAATATCTAATGTGTGTCATGCTGCACAATTCTATAAAATTATGCAAGTGCATACCGGCATCTTGAGAAGAAGAGCCTCCAAATTGGTCTTAGTGAACCATGAAGGCAGCAAAATTTCCAAGATTACACGCATGGAAATCAATTTAGGATTTTTCAACTACCAAGACTTGTAATAAAAACCAAAACTAAAACTTAAACCAAAACTATAATTAAAATAAACTAAAACTTGAACTGTAACAAAACTCTAAACACAAAGACTAGGAACACTCAAGTCCCCTCCCTGGTAATGGCACTAGAAAAGCGCATGATTACTTTCCTTAGTGATCCGAAAATGGAACAGAAAGTATTCTCACCTATTTCCTTGGAGGTGACCCTAGGTTATCAAACCCACTGAGGAGGCTACCTTGAATATAGGGTTTCTAGCGAGATTTTGTTAAAGAATATTTCCAACTTTTGACCAGATTAAAATCAAACAAAGTGAGGAGGAACACTTATATTAAAAATACATACACGATGTATTTGTGCTGGGACCAGACTATGATCTTAATTTGTGTGATAGAAGTCACCCATCCATATGTGCTTGTTACGAACCGAAGTGGGGGATCTTGACCGACAGGATCATGTATCAAGAATCAGTAGTCCAATCGAAGGTCCTATCCATTTATCACGGTTGCCCCGATAATTAAGATTGTGATAATCATACAAAAGCTTTGGGCGTTTAATGACTAAACCTCTTAAATACCCAGAGATAAGATATGTTTTATCATACTAAACATTTTTGTTAATAGTGAGCAAAATAGCACTTCATGGTCTCCCTACCCTCAGCCTCGCTGTGGCTCGCTCTGCATGATCCCGGGTACGTGTAGGGATGAAGAACGCAGACAATACAAGAGACATATATGAAACAATTTTATTTCAGACATACGGGATGTTAATTCAAATCCCTCCCATTGATCCCCACAACAAATACAAATGTTTGGAAGGCTCTTTTCTCAACTCATACCTTAATGAAGTACTCACACATGGAGATAAAATCACACAAAGAACACATCATGGAAATGTGTTGAATGATGATATGTCTTACGATGCATATCGTGTGTGATATATGCTTAAAAGTATGATCTAATGGAGGACTAGCTATGGTAGTGATGGTGGCTATGTAGATGGAAATCGTGATGGCTAGGGTTGATCGAGATGGATGAGGATGACTTTGTTCTGGCTTCACTTATGGATGTTGCGTTGAAATTTTGGCCTCGCCCCTTTATAAGTGTTGTTTAGGTGTACAAGAGGCATCGGTTTTTGTGGGGATGCCGACTCATAATACGTGATCATCGAATGCATGTGTGTAGTGATCCCAGAGGTCAATCCTCACTAAACATACAGAAGGTCGATAAAAGAGTCTACCATGCTTACAGACCATCTTCCACAAATAAAGACCATCAAGGTCAAGTCTTATATAGATAGGGTCATGAAGGCCAAACACTAAACACAACTAGTAGAGGAAATTTTGAACGAAATCTTGAACCCATGTCATCCGCTTTAACCCTACACGCATTGTGACTAGGACCTGTCCTATGTTCGTGTGTTCATCTCTAATGTAATCGTCACCATATACCTGCAATTCCATACCCAACCAGTTAAATAACCATTGTCTACCCAATGAGTACTTTGAATGTACTCGCAAGCAACCCATGTTTGGAACGAGGCAATAACAATGCATGATATAGAACTCAGTAGGTAAGTTGCAGAAAGCTAATTTTGAGTGCAATGGTATGTTTAATCAACTCGTAAGGCATGCATCATGAGGTTTCGGGTATAGATATGAACATGTTACACATATCAATATAAACTTGGGTTTAACATCTCATGTTCAATGTCATGGCAAGTCATATGACTTAACTGAAGTATCATCTTTCTCCCACAGACACACCAGGTTTGTGAAAACATTGGACGTAGTATAAGCAGGACCATGAACTGTCCATGACCATGGATACGACTATTCGAGTAGTTTTAGACTCTACAGAGGTTGCGCGCTTTACCCACAAGACTCACTGAAATTCCATGTCATCCACGACTCGCGATATATTACATACCCAAAGGTAAGCACCCGAGCAATGTCTTACCCCTGGCAACAGTAAACAAAGAGTCCACTCGTTAGCTCACGTCCTCATGATGTACATCATATGAGACTCGCTCAAGATCGCACCATCCCTCAGGGGACGCAACCTGTGTGCCCGGTGTTTGTAAAAATAGTCCATGGTCGCCCTACTTGGCACAACCCCGTATCGGGAGAGTAACTCTGGCTCTCTTGACACTAGTAAAGAGGGCTATCTTCTAGCATTGACCAAGGTAATCAACAAGGCCCCGTCTCATAAGGGTTATCGTGGTCGCACATGTAAGGCTGGGATGGTCACCAGATCTTTAATCTCTCCGTTTTCGAAAACACGCGCACAAGACTTGCCTCGGTACACCACTTCTTTCTCAAGTGGTCACCTAGCTCAACATCATCTCCCTCGGGCATTAGTGGCACCTGATGGAGTTTTAAAAAAGTCTTCGTAATCATTTCTTTTTCGACATCGTGCATATTCCCATCCCACTTGCATAACAACTACTTAGAATCATACCTACTTCCCACATGCACATCCCTCATAGGAAGGTAGGGTCATGCTCAGTGCAAGTATCAATAGGAAAGTAACAAAAGTAAGACATCACGGTGGTCTCCGTGTTGTTCATGATTTGATGCAACAGATAAAGTACTATATGCCATGCAAAAATGGTTTCTTAAACATTGTTAAGGGCTTCTTGCATGTTTAAACAAAGTCTTCGGGTATTCAAATTATTATGGTCCAACTCCTTCGTCAACCACGTAATCTATCACCACAAAATAAAGGGCATAAGGCCACAGAAAAAAAAAAGAAAACAAACTACTCCTAAAAATGTGAAGCCATTTTTGTAAAATGATAGGATGAATACTAGCATTGTAAAAATTATCAGGTTTTGCTTTTGACGTCTCAAAAGTGGTAAAAAGTTTTTGAACACTAGTTTTGAATATTCAAAACAGGGTTTTGAATGAAAACAACACAAAAATTATTTCCAAAATGGTGCACAAGTGGCATCATTAAATAGGTGGTGTTTCCAATTTGGAGGAATACTTATTTCCGTGGGATTTTTGGGAAATTAATAGGAAATAAAAAGGAAACAAGGCAATGTGCCTACTAGGCCAAAATGGCCGGTCAAGCCGGCCCAGTCAGTAGTACACGCGTGGGTGAGGTAGACACACCCGCTCGCGTGGGTTTAAACCCGAGAGCGGGGCTAGCTGCCAGAGAGAGGGGAGGGAGTGAGAGAGATGTACAGATGGTAGGCAGGGCTCGCCTGTCATCCATGACCTCGCGACCAGAATAGTGAGCGAGCTCACCAACGACGACAAGGGGCATGGAGGGGTGAGCTGGGGATGGCAAAGAAGTCACGGTGTTGCCGCCATTGAAGGGGAGGTGGTTGGAGTCACCGGGGAAGCATGGGTTGCCAGCGAAGATTAGATCGCGGCAGAGGAACTCTGGCGTACTCGTACGGGTCACCTTTTATAGCAATCTACATGAGGAACGGGTTGAACAATGTTAGGGGAGCAAGGGAGGACCGAGGGGACAAAATTAAGGGCTCTAGAGGGGCTATACCCGGAGATTACCAGAGTCCAATGCGGCGGAGATCGAGGTTGATTTCAAGCTAAGGTTACATAGGTGAGGAACTCGTGGTGCATGCGCTCGATTGGGATGTGGAGAGGGCCGACAGAGGGGAGAGACGATCTTGGGTCGGCCTCTTATAAGCGGGCGCCGGTGTATCATGGGAGAGACGATCTTGGGTCCGCTGATGCTTGTTGGGGAGGCATTGGAGGCCACAGAAAGGGGCCCAAGTGTGTTAGGGGTGTTCGTGGGTGATGTCCATGACCAGGGGGAGAGGATGGAAGGAGAGGGGAGAGCTCATACGCCCACACGTGTAAGGTCACCGATTGGGTGTCTCGTGCGGCTGACACGCATGCGGTGAGAGCCATTAGAGGGAGAGAGAGGAAAGGGGCGATAGTGAGGCACGTCCCAGATGTCGATGCGCCTCGACTGGCACGCGGGAGAGGCCCGAGGTGGCCAGGAGAGAGACATCAACTCTTTGGAGCACGAGAACACGCTCCAGAGAGCGACTTTAGCTGGCATGCTAGGGCTTTTTACGCGCTCTAGCGTGTCTTCGATTGTATAGCTTTACCTAGGGGAGAAAACAATTGTAATGTGGGTTTGGATGCTCTGGAATGGCAATGAGTGGGAGAGAACTCAAACAGAAGAGAGAGATGGTGCTGTGTAGAGGTGTGAAGGTGAGTTTTACGCCACTCCATGATTGAGCTAAGGATTGGCTGTTGCTACTCACGTGAATGAGCTATTATGGTAGAAAGTTGGGTTGAAGGAGAACTCATCTAGGGGTTCAATCGTGGAGTTCCAATAATGCATCAGAGGTGTTTGTGCTAGGTTTGATCCATCTATAGTGCTCCAATTGTTTTTAAACTTAAAATGATCAAATGATGAGAACAAATGATCTTGATGACCAATTTTCAGCTCATTTAGAGAAGGTTTCCAATGTAGAGTTGGTAAACCCTAAAAATCAAAAAAATGGTTTTTGTTAGATATAGTCATGCAGAACTATTCCCCTTAACGCATCACTTGGTTTGGTGGCATTATTTTGTGATTCGAGCATTCCCACAAAGTTTGGGGTCAAGGGAAGAAACTTTACAATGTAGAGTTGCTCAAATTTGGTTTTGGACAAAGAGGGTTTTAGAATATTTAGGTGAATCAGAACGATTAGGATTGAGGTGAAACTTGAAAATATCATCACATATATCATGCGAGACTTGCTAGAATTTTCCTAGAAATACTTCAAACATTGAGTTTCCCTAGAATATTTACCATGGAAATATTTCAAACATTTGAAATAGGCAGAAAAGGTTTTGAAGGGTTTTGTCCAATATTTTGAATATGGACATGTGTTGAAACTCTTATATATGTAAAATATACGTCCATTGAGTTTCCCTAAAATTTCTGAAATATTTTTTAGGCATAAAATAATTTTCCCTTATAAAAGATTATATCTAGCCTAAAAAACGTATTTCAACAAAATAGGAAAATAATTTTTAAATAATTATTTTGTGGTTTTGGGAAGCATTTTTTATAGTAGGATCCTAATAAAATATGTGGGTCAAAAATCTTCCCTAATTTGAGGACTTGTAGTACAAACCTCAATTCAGGTGTTTTTGAAAGCTGAGATTAAATAAATGCTTTTTGGTCAAAATAGTATTTTGTAAAAATAGTTTTAGGTCCTATACACATGGTATGGTCATTGCGCAAAGATTTGGACGAAGTAGATGAGTCTTGAGAGTAGGAGGATTTTTGTGAATTAAAACACAAACAAGCACTCAATCAAATAGCAATGAGTTCAAATATCACAAGCACATAGAATGTTTTAACTAGTCCAAATATTTATAAAAGTCATAGCATAGCAAAGTGGTACACACAAAGGGTGTGATAGACCTACCCCCTTACAAGAATCTTGTCCCTGAGATTCATAAGCTAGGCTCTAAAGAGATAAGGGAACTCGGATCTAAGGTAATCTTCATGCTCCTAGGTTGCTTCTGATTCAATGTGGTTGCTCCACTGGACCTTCAAGTACTTGATGGTGCGGCTTTTGTTGGAATGCTCGGCCTCATCCGTAATGCGGACTGGTCTCTCACGATAAATGAGGTCTGGCTCAAGGAAACTTCTCCTTTCTTCGTGGTGATCTTGAAGGGGCCGATATATCTAGGTGCAAGCTTTCCCTTGACTTGGAAGCGCTTGTTTCCCTTGAGAGGTGTGACTTGGAGATAAATATTGTCTCTCACATAGAATTCACTTCATGGTGTTGTGAGTCGGCATAGTTGTTTTTTCTTGACTTGGTAGTCTCTGGTCGTTCTCTAACTAGTTAAACTTGCTCTTCGCCTTCATGAAGAATGTCTGGTCCAAAGACTAGTCCTTTTCTAGGGAACTTGCATCCATACAACACCTCACGTGGTGCCATCTGAAGGCTACACTAGTAGTTGTCGTTGTAGGAAAACTCAGCAAAAGGTAAGCAGTCTTCCCACTTAGCCACATACGCCAAAACACAAGCGTGGAGCATGTCCTCAAGTATCTTATTTAGTCTCTTCGTTTATCCGCCTATCTCGGGGTGAAAATCAGTGTTGAAGGATAACTTGGTTCCGATGGCTTCTTGAAACTTCTTCTAGAACCTCGAGGTAAATTGGTAGATCGGTGTGACACAATCTCCAACCAACTTCGTTGCCTCATGTTCAATTCCTTTTGAGTAAAAATATACTCCAAACTCCTTGGGTTTGTGTATATCTCACATCGCTTTCCACAAGCTAGTGTTGTCGGTGTCAAAACTAGCGGATCTCGGGTAGGGGACCCAAACTATGGACCTTGGATAGATGGGTTGCAGGAGACGAAGGAGACACTATTTACATAGGTTCACGCCCTCTTGAGGAGGTAAAACCCTACGTCCTCCTTGATTATATTGATGATGTATGAAGATTACAGAGTAGATCTACCTCGAGATCGTACGAGCTAAGCCCTAGATAAGTCAACTTCCCTATGCGGAGAACACCGTTTATATAGACCACGGGTCCCTAGGGTGACATACAACCGACCTCCACCCTAGCCTACTCAACTTGGATGACACGCCAGTCTCCGGAGATTTCCTTCCTAAATACGAAGTCATTATGTATCCCCGTCTTTAATAATACATCCCATATGGTCGGTCACTAAGAGATGGACTGGCCGTCCGAGGACCCCTTAATCCAGGTCTCCCCTAGTAGCCACCGAACTTGCATCGAATACTGAGGTACATGGTGTTCGTCAGCTTCTTGCATCAAAAGTAATCGGCTAGCGAGGTGAGTTCCCCTC
Organism: Hordeum vulgare subsp. vulgare; assembly: GCF_904849725.1. Taxonomy (NCBI): domain Eukaryota; kingdom Viridiplantae; phylum Streptophyta; class Magnoliopsida; order Poales; family Poaceae; genus Hordeum; species Hordeum vulgare. The sequence goes on along the minus strand of NC_058524.1, from coordinate 342,890,727 downwards.
ATATTCAGCTGGTTTCGACTTAGTCATTTGGAGATCTTTATGCCTTTAAAACAGGCAGTGGTTAACCACAAGGCCAAAAGGCCCTGGTGTGAACAGCTCCTCATCTGACATCCTTTTTGACAAAAGCTCACAATAGCCAGTTATGACAAAAACTCAATTCATGGCCGGAGACCACTTCCTTACGGGCACGTCTTGTCAACATGGAGATCGTGCCCCACATTTAAGGGGATATGGGTAAAGGCCTGGGTAAACCCACACGTGTTCACCAGCGCAGTTGTTTCGGGCAGTGGTCGGGCCTGCGACGTACTAAACTGGAACCCTTAGCCTAGCGCTCCCCCATAAAAGGGAAAAATATACACTGACTCGCCACACGCATTCCAAACTAGGTCCCCCATTCTAGCTTCCAAACACCCTGATCTATTTTTATTTTCGTCCCCTCCCAGCTATTCTCGTGCAAACCCAGCCATGGCCGGATCAGGTTCTCACGGCAAGTGGGAGGTCTCGTGCATCTCCGACCAGGACATCTAGGAGCTGAAGGATGCCGGCTATCTTTCACCGGATATCACTCACCGTGCACCGGAGGAAGGCCAGGTAGTGCCCACTCCAAGGCCAGGCCAAAGAGTGGTGTTCTTCCCCCACTTCATACGAGACCAGGCTTCCCACTCCACCCCTTCGTTAGGGGCATGATGTTCTACTATGCATTAGATTTTCATGATCTTCCTCCAAACTGCTTCATCCACATCTCCTCATTCATTATCCTTTGTGAGGGCTTCCTGCGGTTCCATCCCCACTTTTGCCTATGGATCAAGACCTTCAATGTCAAGCCAAAGTCAGTTAGCGGTTAACATGCCGAGTGATGCGGGGTCGTGGTCAAGAAACTCCCCTACATTGAATGGCCAGAAGGCAACTTCATCGACACCATCAAGACCTATCAAAAGGAATGGTTTTACATCACTGAACCTTGGGAGGCAAGCTAGTCGGCATGTGCCGAGTTTATATTCGGACCCCGCGAGAGGCTAACCTCGTGGGTGGAAGGGGTTATCAATTGGGGATCGTCCTTGCAAACGAAATTACTTTAGAAGCGCATCACGCAGATGGTGGACTCAAATTTCGAGCTGACCGACGTGGTTGAGGTCATGCTCCACCGCCACATCCTTCCCTACCAGCGTCAGGACACTCCGAGAAGTTGTGGAAAATACTGTTCCTGGCAAAGTGACCCAATTCTACCACATTACACTCGAGAAGTGACCCAATTCCACCGCCACATCCATCCCTACCAGATTCCTGACCCAATTCTACCACATTAGACTCGAGAAGTTGTGGAAAATATTGTTCAAACCTCAACAAGAATGGCCGCCCAAGGAGGAAGATATCATCTTGGATGCCGCTTACCCTCCCTTGGAGGTATGACCATGAATTTATTTTTTATTTAAACTTTTAATCAGAGATCTTATTCTTTTTTCCACCGCTCATGTAGGGCTGGTTGGAGAAGGCCAAGAAAATACATGGCCCAGCCCCCCTGTCCGAGGACCCAAGGTCGAAATTGCTGACCAAGATGCTGGTGTTGCGTCATACATGGTGCCACAGAAAAAGGTGAAGAAGAAAAAGGAGACCCATTGGGGTTTCGATCAAGGGGTCATGTGGATACCAAGTCCGGAGACACCCATGCCTCCTCCGTCTACGAGGAATAGAAGGCGGAGGATGGAGAGGAAAAGGATTCCCTCCAAACAAGAAATACGATGGCGCCGGAGGATGCCAAGGAGGGTCTGCCTCCCCAGGCCCCGAAGAGACCCTGTATAAGCAAGGTCGTTTGGTCCGGCGATAGCCCAGATTCCGAGGAGGACTCCGGGGCCTTCGAAAGGGTCCCCCGAAGAACCCCCAGGGTCAAGCCCCCGGCCCGAAGGTATGGAATCTGCACTATATTTAATGACTTCTACTGAGCTTTCGTTGATAATTATACATGCTCTTTTATCTGCCGCAGCCCTGCCCGAGACGTCCCAACTGAACAAGTTTCGGGGGATTCAGTACGGGCCAAACTGGCAGAGATCAGAAATACATCCCACACAACCCTCCCCAGCCATCGGATGAGGCCGTAGAGGTGATATCCCGCCAAGCCCCTCCGAACACGGGGGAGGAGGTGGTGATGGCCGAGGTAAATTCTAGAGTCACCAAAGACTGGGATGTCCCAACCGAGGTTCATGCCGCAGTCACCGGGACCCAGGATGTCGATACCCTCCCAGCGAGGCGAGAGGGAGGCCCAGATTTGTCCGAGCTTCCTCCGGATATGTCTCCAATCAGCTCTCCTCCCACGACGTCTTCAACGTCGCCTCTAGCGCCGCCTGTGATAGAACAGGTTGTGGCCGAGTGGCCTACCATGATGGAGGAGGCCCTATCTGGTTCATTAATCGCTGATGAACATCACATCCTTATGGGTGCGATTCTAAAAGGCATCCAGTCCGTTGATAACAGACAGAAGGGGGCCTTCAATGGTTTGCTGGCATGCTTCGAGGTAAAACGATTAGGGTTAATTTTATTTATAAGGTTTTTGCATGCCTTATAGGTATGATAGCCCCCGAGCCATGGGTGAGTTGAAAAACTTACCCATGGGTTAAAAGAACTCATGGTCAACAAAATCAGTTCGGGGACCGATGAACCATAACTGCTCAGTAGGGTACTGGGCCAAATATCCTGGTCATGTTAACAGGGATGCTTATAAAATCCTATCCTATTTTCACTGGCTTTTTCCTTGGTTATGGCTACCAATTCCCTTGACCTGGCCGAGCTGAACCGGAAACTCCATGTTTCCAATGAGGAATTTAGCCGACTTACTAGTCGGCTAGATGAGAAGCAAGGTAAGCTTAAACATGCCACTCAGACTCTTGTTGTACTTTATTAATTTATTAATATCTAGATTTTGTATATTACTTTGTGATTTCGATTATGTCAGCAGCCACGAACATGGAGTTGGAGAAACTCCGGGCCGAATTGGAAAAGGCCAAGCAGGAGGCCGTTGCTCATAAGATGGTGGCGGAACAAACCACCGCCGAGCTAAACTCGCTGAAGATCGAGAGCGGTGGGCGTGAGGCTAGACTGGCAAATCTCTAATGGGATATGCAAGATACAAGCGCCAAGAGGGAGGCCTTGGAACAAAAGTTCGAGGAACAGGTAAATGAGCTCTCCAACTGTCCTCCGAGCTCAAATCGAAGCACGTAGAGAGGCGCTTCCTCGAAGAACAAGTGCACTAGGCCAGCAAGATTGTGAATGGTAAGCCATACATACAACAAAGTGCCACTGGTGGAAACATGTTTGCCTTTCTTATGCGGCTATGGTGTTCCCGAGGCGCCTTTATGGACCTCCTACAGAGTGCAGTAGATGCTACCAAGCACTACGCGGTCCATGACGGGAAGGCTGAACAAACGTTTTTTCTGGGCGCAGTTTCAAGCTCCCGAGGCCAACGACCTTCTTGTTAATGAGATGAAGCAGCTTATGGAGTTGCACAGGATGGCAGAACCGGCCATGAAGGACCTTTGCCTTCGGCTATGGCCTAATGAGCCTCTGTCGAATAGGTACTTCGACTTAGTGCAGAAATCTTACGACCTCGTGCCTCGTCTCGAATTCTTGAAGCGCTTTGTCTATATAAAGGGATATCGAATGGCTTTCGCAAGGACCATGATGCACTTGCCAGGGGTGAAGCCATGGCAACCGCTCCTCCGCTTGCTGGAAAGGAACATCAGCGTCCAGAAATTTATTTCTCTGCCACTGCGGAGGGTGCTCAGGGAATAGAAGTCCAGTTCTCGAAAGATGTAATTTATGAGTAGGGGTATTGTAGTGTGCCTTGGAACAATCTATAATTATGAAACTTGCACCGATGTAATGCACTTTGAATTATTTTTTGACTCCTGTTTTGGTCACTTAATCCGAAAGCTTCGAGTCGTCGGCTTGAACCCCCATGTAGAGACTATAAAGGGTGTTTTGACATCCGCACTGTGACCATTAGACGATGTATCGGTACACGAAGGCGGTAGTGTGTGAAGGACATGAGACAATTGGACTATTCAACTTTAGTGCTTTCACTTAGCCTTAGGAGCTTGAATTCAGAGGCTACCTCCTAGTTTTTTGTGGTAGTTCGTTGAATCGAACTTTGAAATAGTTACCACCAGGTTTGCAAAAATGCAAACCTCTTCGTATAACACGGAAAGGAACCTCCATTGGTTTGTACTCCCTCCATACCTAAATATAAGTCTTTTTAGAGTTTCCACTAAAACACTACATACAGATATATATATAGACATACATTAAAATGTAGATTCGTTCATTTTGCTCCGCATGTAGTCCTCTAGTGAAATGTTTATAAAGACTTATATTTAGCAACGAAGGGAGTAATATTTAAGCTCGGATTGCAGAACAGTTCCCGCCCATTATGACAGTCAATTTTTGGCTTAGGTATTTTGGCCAGGCTAGCTGGGAATACAATCGCAGTTGTTCTCAACTTAGGTATTTTGGCTAGGCTAGCTGGGAATACAATCGTAGTTGTTCTCTCTTTAGCCATTTAGCCGAACTAGAGGAATGTAAGGGGTAAACATATTGGAAATATGCCCTAGAGGCAATGATAAAATAGTTATTATTATATTTCCTGTTTCAAGATAATCGTTCATTATCCATGCTATAATTGTATTGGATGAAAGCATAGATACATGTGTGGATATATAGACAAAACAATGTCCCTAGTAAGCCTCTAGTTGACTAGCCAGTTGATCAAGGATGGTAAAGGTTTTCTGACCATAATGAAAGTGTTTTCACTTGATAACTGGATCATATCATTAGGAGAATGATGTGATGGACAAGACCAAAACTATGAACGTAGCATGTGATCGTGTCATTTTGTTGCTATTCTTTTCTGCGTGTCAAGTATTCATTCCTATGACCATGAGATCATGTAACTCACTGACACCGGAGGAATACCTTGTGTGTATCAAACATCACAACGTTACTGGGTGACTATAAAGGTGCTCTACAGGTATCTCCGAAGGTATCCGTTGAGTTAACATGGATCAAGACTGGGATTTGTCACTCCGTTTGACGAAGAGGTATCTTAGGGCCCACTCGGTAATGCAACATCACATATAAGCCTTGCAAGCAATGTGACTCAAGTGTAAGTCACGGGATCTTGTATTACGGAAAGAGTAAAGAGACTTGCTGGTAAGCAGATTGAAATAGGTATAGAGATACCGACGATCAAATCTCGGACAAGTAACATACCCAAGGACAAAGGGAATGTTATACGGTATTATATGAATCCTTGCCACAGAGTTTCAACCGGTAATATCTTCGTAGAATATGTAGGATCCAATATGTACATCGAGGTCCCGCTATCGGATATTGACCGAGGAGTGTCTCGGGTCATGTCTGCATAGTTCTCGAACCCGCAGGGTCTACACACTTAAGGTTCATTGACGTTTTAGTATAGTTGAGTTATAGTTGTTGGTGACATACGATTGTTCGGAGTCCCAGTTGAGATCACGGATGTCACGAGGGTTTCCGGAATGGTCCAGGAATGAAGACTAATATATAGGATGGTTTCATTTGGTCACTAGAAAGATTTCGGGCAATACGAGCAGTGTAATGGGAGTGACGAATGGGTTATGGGTATTTTCCGGGAGGGGCTCACCCACCCGGGAGTGAGCCCAATAGTCCTAGGGTGGCACACCAGCCCTTAGTGGGTTGGTGAGGCCAGCCCAAGTGGGCTATGGTGCCACAAGGAGAAAAAACCAAAGAAAAAATAAATAGAGATGCAGATGGGAAGGAAGGAGTGGACTCCTCATCCTCCAAACCGAATTGGAGTGGGAGTCCATCTCCTCCTTCTGCCGATGCCCTTGGGGCTCTCTTGAGCCCCAAGGCTAGCCCCTCTCCTCCTCCTATATATACTGGTGGTTTTAGGGTTTTTGAGACACAACTTTGCCACGTGCAACTCAAACGTATACCTCGTAGTTCTTCCTCTAGATCGGATTTCTGCGGAGCTCGGGCGGAGCCGTGCAGGAATAGATCATCACCATCACTAGCGCGCTATCACGCTGCCGGGGAACTCATCTACTTCCCCGTCTCTCTTGCTGGATAAAGAAGGCGGAGATCGTCATCGAGCTGTACATGTGCTGAACGCGGAGGTGCCGTCCGTTCGGTGCTAGATCAGGACGGATAGTGGGACAGATCACGGGACGACGATGATTTGAATCACGAAGGTGTACCACTACATCAACCGCGTTTCTTAAAGCTTCCCGCTTAGTGATCGACAAGGGTATGTGGATCCGATCTCCCTCTCGTAGATGAACATCACCATGATAGGTCTTCGTGTGCGTAGGAATTTTTTTGTGTCCCATACAACGTTCCCCAACAAAAGACAATGGCAGGGTAACCCAACTATTGACCCAAGACATAATTCGGAACCTATGCACAAAGCAATATCTAAGAAAGCCGGACACGAAAAAAAGGTTGTGACGGGCTAGTGCTCGGGGCGGTATATATCCAAGCCCTCGGTCTATTACCCGATCACACTTGATACTTATTAAACAAATCTACCCTTCGACGACAATGAGCAGAACACATATATATTTAAGGATACCATAAAAGAAGTATATGAATAATATTTACTATAATTCATGGCGCCAAGGCAGTTGTTAGAGGGAACAATTGTTCTAGACAACATATTTGAGGGCGACCTTTTCTCCATGGCCTATCATGGGTGACTTGACGTTCGCTCTGCTTCTAGCTGCGCAGTTTCTCCTATGCTTCTTAGAAGGGAGGGGTGGTATCCTTTAAAGGTGCTTAGTGTCGGCAGGCGGGCCATTAATAGAGGGTCTTGAGAAGCTGTCGTGCTACAGGTGAGCTTGACGGTTGAGAGATCCTTCACGACATCTCGTACTTGTCTGTGAAGACATTTAGACCGCAATGCGGTTGAATCGAACATATGGTCCTTGGTGGTGGACCCCCACAACTGCCCATGGTATTTTGAGAATGAAATTGTGTCTAGGAGGAACATACCTTACAGGTGATCGGGCTCTGCCATGGGGAGCATATATGGGGTCCCCGACTTATAGGTCGTGATCACCGAATGTACGTGCTCAGTGATCCAAGAGATCAATGCTCACTGAACACACCGAAACTGAATAACAAGTCTTACATCCATACATATTGTCTGATTCAAATAAGGACCACTGAGGTCAAGTCTTACATAGGTTGGGCCTCGAAGGCCAACACACCAAACTCAATTAGTAGCAGAAATCTTAGTTGAAAGCGTGAACCCATTCCATCAGCCTTAACCTACAGGCATTCTGACTGGGAAGCATCCTAGCACGCAGGAACGCCACCAAGGTGCACTTCACCACCTCATGTCCTCTCTTACCTGGTCATTGAAATAACCAATGGCAATCCAATCAGTACTTTGAATGTACTCGCAAACAGCCCATCCCGTGGAACTATGCAATAATGAAACATGATATTTTTGCGGAAAGCAGATTTTTCCCTAGTGCAATAACATGATCAAATTCTTGTGCGACATGCATCACAAGGCATAGCAGTAACTGAGTGAATAGGTTACAAATATCAATATCAACTGAGGGTCGAACATCCCATGTCCACCCATCATGCCAAGTCACCTGACTTAGCTCGAGCATTATGTTTCCCATGCCTCCATCTTTTTCCCATATTAACCCACACGCGCACACACTTGGTTTATGCACAAACGACTAGACATAGTTTAAGCAGCACCACCCAACAGTCCTTGACCGTGTACACGGCTATTTGAATAGTTTTACACTCTGCAATGGTTGCACGCTGTACCCACAAGACTCGAGGAACTTCTGATGACCCACATGTATAGGGGATCAATCTTAGTCCTTTCGATAAGTAAGATTGTCGAACCCAACGAGGAGGAGAAGGCTCTGATAAACGGTTTTCAGCAAGGTAATAACTGCAAGCACTGAAAGTAGCGGTAACAAGTGATGGTGTAGTGAGGTAAAACGTAGCAAGCGAAAAGTAACAAGTAACAAGTAGTAGCAATGGTGCAGCAAGTGGCCCAATCCCTTTTGTAGCAAGAGACAAGCCTGAACAAAGTCTTATAAGAGGAAAAACGCTCCCGAGGACACACGGGATTTTCTGTCATGCTAGTTTCATCATGTTCATATGATTCACGTTCGTTACTTTGATAGTTTGATATGTGGGTGGATCAGCGCTTGTGTACTGCCCTTACTTGGACAAGCATCCCACTTGTGATTAACCCCTCTCCCAAGCATCCACAACTATGAAAGAAGAATTAAGACAATGTCTAACCATAGCATTAAACTAGTGGATCCAAATCAACCCCTTACGAAGCAACGCATAGACTGGGGTTTAAGCTTCTGTCACTCCAGCAACCCATCATCTGCTTACTACTCCCCAATGCCTTCCTCTAGGCACAAATATGGTGAAGTGTTATGTAGTCGACGTTCACATAACACCACTAGAGGAAAAACAACATACAACATATCAAAATACCGAACGAATACCAAACTCACATGTCCTCAGGAACAAAAGTAACTACTCACAAAGCATAATCATAATCATGATCAGAGGTGTAATGAATAGCATCAAGGATCTGAACATAAACTCTTCCACCAAGTAATCCAACTAGCATCAACTACATAGAGTAATCAACACTACTAGCAGCCTTACAAGTACCAATCGGAGTCGCGAGACGAAGATTAGTTACAAGAGATGAACTAGGGATTGGAGGGGAGATGGTGCTGATGAAGATGTTGATAGAGATGCCTCCCCTTCGACGAGAGGAGTGTTGGTGATGACGATGGCGACGATTTCCCCTTTCGGGAGGGATGTTTCCCCGGCAGGATCCTCCTGCCGAAGCTCTAGATTGGATGTCCTCAAGTTTCGCCTCGTGGCGGCGGAGAATCCACGAAAAAGCTCCACCCTGATTTTTTTCCGAACGAAACCCTTCATATATCAAAAGAGGGGGGTAGGCTGCGGCAACCAGGCTTGTGGGCCCCTGGTTGCTCCCCTCTGACACTTCTTTGGCCCAGTATTTTTATCAAATCCAAAAAAATCCACGTTGATTTTCAGGGCGTTTCGAGTTGCGCAGAATGGAGGACTCAGACTTGCTCCTTTTCCAGTACAGAATTCCAGCTGCCGGTATTCTCCCTCTTTAAATAAACCTTGCGAAATAAGAGAGAAAAGGCATAAGTAAGGTTCCACAAAGTATAATAACAGTCCAGAAAGCGATAAATGTCAACATGAAAGAATGATGCAAAATGGACGTATCCACTCCCCCAAGAAACCAAGACCCAAAACATGTCCACATGTTTAGGGATGAAGGTATCGACAAAACATAATACAGACATGAGGGCATTATGATCACACATAGAACAGCAATACATCATAGAGATTCTTATGGGAGAATAACAATTCCTTCACAAAGCAAAGTATGAAACAAAAACCTTACCGAGAAGTGGCCAACAACCGTACATAGTCATTGAAGCAATTGCAATTTATCATAATATCAGAAAGAGTCAAATAAGAGCTTGTAAGGCAAATCCACATACTCAAACATCTCTTTTGTTTTCCACAATTGTTACAACTCACATGGTACTCATGGTATCGAAGTTTCAGTTGGACACAGAGAAAGATAGGGGCTTATAGTTTGCCTCCCAACCATTTACCTCAAGCGTAAAGTCAACAATAATAAAGCATAAGTACTCAGCTCCAAGTTGATATACGAATACGGATCTTTCCCAAGCATATGACGTTCACCAAGAAAAAGGCTAAATAAGGAATTGGTGAAGATCACCATAACTCTTACAAGGGCAAAAAGTAAAGGTACAAGATAGGCCCTTCGCAGAGGGAAGCAGAGGTTGTCATGCGCTTTTGAGGTTTGGATGCGTGTCCTCTTAGTGTGGAGGAACGTCCCTTTATATTGCCTCCTGTGATAAAGAACTTTATTATGCAGTCTGTCGCTTTTATGTCTTCCTCATCACAGGTTCGTACAAAGCTTATTTTCCACACACTAATAGATCATACATATTACAGAGCAATTTTTATTTTTTTGCACCGATGACAACTTACTTGAGGGATCTTATTCAATCCATAGGTAGGTATGGTGGACACTCATGGCAAAACTGGGTTGAAGGTTTATGGATGCACAAGTAGTATCTCTACTTGGTGCGGGAGTTTTGGCTAATATGAGGTGGAAGCAATCGTCACATGCTAAGGGATCTCTAATCCTATAACATTGTTTGGAACTAAGCAAACACAATTCATTATGTTGTCTTCCTTGTCCAACATCTACTTCTAGGCATGTAATAGTTTGGTGAGTGCTCACAATTATAGAAAGTGTCAAAGATGATATATTTATATGTGAACCTCTCTTTCCTTATTACTTCTTATTAATTGCAACAATGACTGAGGTCTATGTTCGTCTACTCTCAACAGTTTCAATCATCATACATGTTATAAGTGAAGCTATCACTTTCCATAAGATCATCTCATGATCTTTCATGCTATCATTCTTTTCATACTTTTGATCACGGCACAAAGCAAAGCCCGTAACCAAGATACTCTTTATTATATAGCTCGCAAGCTCGAATACATCGGGGGAGACACAAGGCAAAAGACTCAAAACAAAACACTAAAGACTTATTCCACTAAGAGTAGAAATAAAAACTGAAAAGGAAAGACCTCAAAACAAAGGTAAAAGCAAAAGATATAAAGGTGATACGATACCAGGGCAACTCCCCCAAGCTTGGCAAAAGCCAAGGGGATTGCCCATACCAATGCTTAGTTGTCTTCCCTCGGTGGTGATGGTGGTGGTGTTGTTGAAGTAGTATGATCCTCAGTCTTCCAAGGCATAGGTGCTCCATCATGGCAGGATGAACGAGTCGCCGGAATCCTCAAATCTGCAGCCAACCGTATTCATTTAAATCTATACTCATACTCATAGTTTTGGTTCTGCAGGTCATAGATCTGGCCCTGGAGTTGATCAACCCTGTCATAGAGCCTGGAGAGGTGCTTCCCAATGTCAATGGAATCCATCTTGTGATTGCTGGTGAACTCCGTGATCATCATGTGGTTGGCGTTGAGTCCACGCTCCACCATCCCTTGGCACTTGAAGACTTGTTGCTCCATTGCTTCGAGCCTCGTCTCCACGCTTCCGGTCTTCTTAGGCCCCTTAACATCACGGATGTGCAACATCCCCTCACTCATCTTAATACATTGAGGGTGTTTCAGCACTTCCATGAGGTAGGGATTGATTACCTTCTCGAAGATCTTGTCCATGGGAGCTTTTGGGGAAGTCATGATAGTCTAGATCTGCGACAGAAACAAGCTCGAAACGAAAACAGAGGAAAACTGCGTGATACGGAGATCAAAACCCTCGGGCGTATATGTAATGATTTTTTCTAGACCAGAAGGAGTGCTCCGCAAGAAAACGGAGTCCGGGAGGCACACGAGGTGCCCACAAGCCCTGTTGCCACAGCCAAGGGGAGGCTGCGGCAACCAAGCTTGTGGCCGCCTCGTGCGCTCTCCAGACTTCTTTTTATTTTTCTAATTTTCCATAAATTCCAAAACGGAGAAAATTTCCGATTGGAAAAGTTTCGGAGTCCAATTACTTACCGAAACAGATACCTCTTAGTTTCAGGGTCTGAAACAGGCTGATAAACATCCCTTATGTACTCCTGTGGAGTTATGCTATTGATGATATTGGTCTCAACATTTATGAGAATACGAGATATATTATACTTGATTCTTTGCCCTTTACCACTCTAGGAAAATTACCTTCCGTGTTATTGATTTTGATGGCACCGGAACGATATACTTCCTCGACAACATAGGGACCTTCCCATTTAAAGAGAAGCTTGCCTGCGAAGAATCTTAAACGAGAATTGTATAGCAGGACATAATCACCTACATTGAACTCTCATTTTTGTATTGTTTTATCGTGCCACCTCTTAACCTTTTCCTTGAAAAACTTGTCATTCTCATATGCCTGGGCCCTCCATTCATCTAATGAGCTGATATCAAACAACCGCTTCTTACCGGCAAGTTTGAAATCAAAGTTGAGCTCTTTGATTGCCCAATAAGCTTTGTGTTCCAGCTTAAGAGGTAAATGACAGGCCTTACCATAAACCTTTTTATACGGCGACATGCCCATGGGATTCTTATAAGCAGTCCTATAAGCCCATAGTACATCGTCAAGTTTGCTGGACCAATTCTTTCGAGATCTATCGATGGTCTTTTGTAAGATCAATTCGATCTCCTTATGACTCAACTCCACTTGACCACAAGACTGAAGATGATAAGGAGATGCAACTCTATGGTTGACATCGTACTTAGCGAGCATCTTGCGGAAAACACCATGAATGAAGTGTGAATCACCATCAGTCATCAGCTATCTAGGGACTCCAAGTCTTGGGAAAATGACTTCTTTAAGCATCTTAATAGAGGTGTGGTGATCAGCATTTTTAGTGGGGATAGCCTCTACCCACTTAGTGACATAATCCACAGCAACTAAGATGTGAGCATACCCATTGGAACTCGGGAAAGGTCCCATATAATCAAAGCCCAGACATCAAATGGTTCAATGACAAGTGAATAGTTCATAGGCATTTCCTGATGCTTACTAATGTTCCCTATTCTTTGACATTCGTCACAAGACAAGACAAACTTACGGGCATCCTTGAAGAGAGTGGGCCAATAGAAACCTGATTGCAATACCTTATGAGCAGTTCTGTCTCCAGCATGGTGTCCTCAGTAGGCCTCGGAATGACACTTCTGCAGGATCTGTCCCTGTTCATGTTTAGGCACACAACGTCTAATAACACCATCTACTCCTTCCTTATAAAGGTGAGGATCATCCCAAAAGTAGTGTCTCATATCAAAGAAGAATTTCTTCTTTTGCTGGTAGGTGAAACTGGGTGGTATGTATGTGGCTATGATATAGTTTGCGTAATCAGCATACCACGGTGCACTATGTGAAGTGCGGATGACATTTAATTGTTCATCAGGAAAACTGTCATCAATAGGTAGTGGGTCATCAAGGACATTCTCTAGCCTAGACAAGTTATCTGCTACAGGGTTATCAGAACCCTTTTGGTCAACAACGTGCAAATCAAATTCCTGTAGCAGGAGAACCCATCTGATTAGTCTAGGCTTAGCGTCCTTCTTCTCCATAAGGTACTTAATAGCACCATGATCAGAGTGAATAGTGACTTTGGAGTCAACTATATAACATCGGTACTTTTCGCATGCAAACACAACTTCTAAAAACTCCTTCTCCGTAGTGGCGTAGTTTCTTTGGGCACTGTCTAGAGTTTTACTAGCGTAGTGAATGACATTCAACTTCTTGTCAACTCTTTGTCCTAGAATACCACCGACGGCATAATCACTATCATCGCACATGTTTTCAAAGGGAAAGTTCCAATCAGGTGGTTGAGAAATATGTGCGGTTATCAAGGCCTTCTTAAGTATTTCGAAAGCTTCCTCATAATCCTCATCAAAAACAAAAGGAACATCCTTCTGCAAGAGGTTGGTAAGAGGCCTAGAAATCTTAGAGAAGTCTTTAATGAACCTTCTATAGAAACCAGCATGACCTAGGAAACTTCGTATACCTCTGATATCTGTGGGGCAAGGCATTTTCTCAATTGCATCAACCTTAGACTTATCAACTTCAATGCCTCTCTCAGAGATTTTGTGTCCTAAGACGATGCCTTCATTAACCATGAAGTGGCACTTCTCCCAGTTCAAGTCGAGTTTGGCATCTTTGCATCTCTGTAAGACTCGATCAAGGTTGCTGAGGCAATCGTCAAAGGAAGAACCGTAAACGGAGAAATCATCCATGAAAACCTCAACAATCTTTTCGCAAAAGTCAGAGAATATAGCCATCATACATCTTTGAAAGGTGGCAGGTGCATTGCACAAGCCAAAAGGCATGCGTCTATAAGCGAAGGTACCGAAGGGGCATGTGAAGGTGGTTTTCTCTTGATCAGATTGTGCAACAGGTATTTGCAAGAAACCTGAATAATCGTCTAGAAAGCAGAAGTGTGTGTGTTTAGATAGCCTTTCTAGCATCAAGTCGATAAACGACAAAGGATAATGGTCTTTCCTGGTTGCCTTGTTCAGTTTCCGGAAGTCTATCACCATCCTATAGCCCGTAATAATCCTCTACGGGATTAATTCATCCTTATCATTAGGGACGACGGTGATACCTCCCTTCTTAGGTACGCAATGTACTGGACTTACCCAATCACTGTGAGAAACAGGATAAATGATTCCTGCTTCGAGAAGCTTCAATTTTTTTTCTCACGACCTCTTTCATCCTCGTATTTAGTCTCCGTTGATGATCAGCAACTGGCTTAGAATTAGGATCGGTTTTAATCTTGTGCTGACATAGAGTGGGGCTAATACCCTTAAGATCATCAAGAGTATATCCAATGGCAGCACGGTGCTTCCTCAAAGTTTTGAATAACTTCTTCTCTTCGTGATTCGAGAGGTGAGCACTAATAATAACAGGATATATCTCCTTCTCATCAAGATAGGCATACTTAAGAGTATCTGGTAACTGTTTTAGCTCGAACACAGGATCACCCTTTGGTGGGGGAGGATCCCCAAGCAGTTCAGCAGGCAGATTATTCTTGAGAATAGGATATTGTTCTATGACAATTTTATATATCTCATATCTTTCCTCCATATGCATATCATTTTCATGCTCAAGCAAATATTGATCTAAAGGATCCGTAGGAGGTACGACAATAGAGGCAAGAGCAATGATTTCATCCCTACCAGACAACTCTTTTTCATGGGGTTGTCTTCCAAACTTGGAGAAGTTAAATTCATGAGACACACCCTCAAAACTAACCGTGACAGTCTGTTTAATGCAATCAATGTGAGCATTGACAGTGTTGAGAAAGGGTCTACCAAATATGATGGCACAAAAGTTATCTTGTGCAGTAGCAAGGACGAGGAAATCAGTAGGATACTTCGTCTTACCACACAAGACTTCTACGTCTCTCACAATTCCCACAGGGCAGATAATGTCTCTATTGGCTAGCGTAATAGTGACAACAATGGGTTCTAAATCAGCAGGTGCAATCTCATCTTTCATTTCATCATATACGAAACGGGGTATTGCACTAACACTAGCACCCATATCACATAAACCATGGTAACAGTGATCTCCAATCTTGACAGAAACAATGGGCAGGCCAACTACAGGTCCGTATTTGTCTTTTGCGTGAGGTTTAGCTATTCTAGCGGAGTCCTCACAGAATTTGATAACATGCCCGTCTATGTCTTCGGCTAAGAGATCTTTGATAATAGCAACACTAGGTTCAACTCTAATTTCCTCAGGGGGTGCAAGTGGTCTAATGTAACCCCTACGTATCATAGTTGGAGCTTTAGAATATTCCTTTTTCCTAGCATGGTATGGTGGTTTCTCAGAGTAGGCACAAGGAACAATAGGATCAATAAAGGCAATGACTTTCTCCTCAACTAGATTGGGTTTAACTATGTTGGTTTGTACAGGAGGATGATACTTAAACCACTTCTGTTTGGGAAGATTAACATGACCAGCAAAAGATTCACATAGAGAAGCTACTATTTCAGAGTCAAGTCCATACTTAGCGCTAAAATCTCTAGAAGTGTTTGTTTGAACAAAAGATTTAACGCAATCAAACTGGAAATTCATACCTGACTCCTTACCTTCTTCAAACTCCCAATCTTTAGAGTTACGTTTGATTCTTTCCAATAAATTCCACTTGTGTTCAATATCCTTCTTCAATAAAGAACCAGTACAAGAAGTGTCAAGCATGGTACGATCCTCATGAGAAAGACGAGCATAAAAGTTTTGAGTGATAATTTCTCTCGAGAGCTCATGATTGGGGCATGAATATATCATTGATTTAAGCCTCCCCCAAGCTTGAGCTATGCTTTCCCTGTCAAGATGTCAAAAGTTATAAATATAATTCTGATCACGATGTACTAAATGCATAGGATCAAACTTTTGATGAAATTCCAATTTCAACCGATTGTAGTCCCATGATCCAGTATCATCACATAACCTATACCATGTCAACGCCTTATCCTTCAAAGATTAAGGAAAGACTTTCTTCTTTACCTCATCCTTGGGCAAACCTGCAAGCTTAAATAAACCACAAACTTCATCTACATAGATTAGATGCAAGTCTGGATGTGAAGATCCATCTCCTGTAAAAGGATTAGCCAGCAGTTTCTCAAGCATACCCGAAGGAATTTCATAAAAGATATTCTCAGTAGGTACCTCAGGTTGAGGAACAACTCCTCGACCTTCCGTTCATGGTGAAGATACCCCGAACAAACTCCTCAAAGGAACAATCTCCATAGTGACAAGTGACAATAAATTTCAGCACAGTATATAAATGTTTCCTTACGAAGTTCCACTTACCAAAGGCGCTTCCTCCCCGGCAACGGCGCTAGAAAAGAGTCTTGATGACCCACAAGTATAGGGTATCAATCGTAGTGCTTTCGATAACTAAGAGTGTCGAACCCAACGAAGAGGAGAAGGCTCTGATAAACGATTTTCAGCAAGGTAATAACTGCAAGCACTGAAAGTAGAGGTAACAAGTGATGGTGTACTGAGGTGAAACGTAGCAAGAGAAAAGTAACAAGTAACAAGTAGTAGCAACGGTGCAGCAAGTGGCCCAATCCCTTTTGTAGCAAGGGACAAGCCTGAACAAAGTCTTATAAGAGGAAAAACGCTCCCGAGGACACACGGGAATTTCTGTCATGCTAGTTTCATCATGCTCATATGATTCCCGTTCGTTACTTTGATAGTTTGATATGTGGGTGGACCGGCGCTTGGGTACTGCCCTTACTTGGACAAGCATCCCATTTATTATTAACCCCTCTCGCAAGCATCCGCAACTACGAAAGAAGAATTAAGACAACGTCTAACCATAGCATTAAACTAGTGCATCCAAATCAGCCCCTTACGAAGCAACGCATCGACTGTGGTTTAAGCTTCTGTCACTCCAGCAACCCATCATCTACTTACTACTCCCCAATTCCTTCCTCTAGGCCCAAATATGGTGAAGTTTTATGTAGTCAACATTCACATAACACCTCTAGAGGAAAGACAACATACAACATATAAAAATACCGAACGAATACCAAACTCACATGACTATTATTAGAATGACTTATCCCATGTCCTCAGGAACAAAAGTAAATACTCACAAAGCAACCTTACAAGTACCAATCGGAGTCGCGAGACGAAGATTGGTTACAAGAGATGAACTAGGGATTGGAGAGGAGATGGTGCTGACGAAGATGTTGATGGAGATGCCTCCCCTCCGAAGAGAGGAGTGTTGGTGATGACGCTGGCGACGATTTCCCCCTCCGGGAGGGAAGTTTCCCAGCCAGGATCGTCCTGCCGGAGCTCTAGATTGGATCTTCTCAAGTTCCGCCTCGTGGCGGTGCAGAATCCACGAAAAAGATAGTGGGCCGCCAGGGTGCCCACAAGCCCTGTTGTCGCGGCCAGGGGGGTAGGCCGTGGAAACCAGGCATTTGGGCCCCTAGTTGCTCCCCTCTGACACTTCTTTCGCCCAGTATTTTTTATAAAATCCAAAAATAGTCCACGTTGATTTTCAGGGCGTTTGGAGTTGTGCAGAATGGAGGACTCAGACTTTCTCCTTTTCCAGTCCAGAATTCCAGCTGCCGGTATTCTCCCTCTTCAAATAAACCTTGCAAAATAAGAGAGCAAAGGCATAAATAAGGTTCCATAAAGTATAATAACAGTCCGAAAAGCGATAAATATCAACACGAAAGCATGATGTAAAATGGACGTATCAACTTCCATGTCATCCATGACATGCGGTATATAACATACCCGATTTAAGCACCCAAACAATTCATTTCCTCTGGCAACACTAAACAAGGACTCCACTCGTTGGTGCCATCCCTCATGATGTACATCATACAAGCCTCGCTCTAGATTGTACCATCACTGAGGGCACACAACGCTGTGCCTGGAACTTGTGAAAACAACATGGTCGCTATACATGGCACGACCCCATCACGAGACTGACCACGTCACTCCGCCAATAGTAATGTGGGGTATCTTCTAGTACCGACCATAGTAATCAATAAAGCCTCGTCCCACAAGGGGTATCGTGGTCGCAAATGTAAGGTTGGGACGGTTGACAAATCTTAAATCTAATATCGTTTCCAAAACCACACACAGAAAACCTTTTTTGGTACACCATTTATTTCTCAAGTGATCATCTATCTCAACATCATCACCCTCGGGCATTAGTGGCACGCAACGGGGTTTTTGAAAAGCCTTTGTCCAGACTCCCATCATCGTCACCATGCATATTCCCATCCATGTTCGCGTAGTAGCTACTAGCAACTAACTACATCCCACATGCACAAACCTCATAGGTGGTAGGGTCATGCCCAAATGCTGGTTTCAACGAGGTGTTCTTCGGGGCAACCCAACAAGAAGGTCTCCGATCCAACATGAATATATGCATAAGTAAGGTACCATATGAAATGCAAGTAAAAGTTTCTTAGGCATACTAAAAGGGCTAGTTGTCTGGTTCAGCAAAGTCTTCGACATCTTCTCATGCTTCTCTCTATCTCCGAGTACTACGTCTACTTCGTCATGTATCATCGAAAAAAACCACAATAAGCCACACAACAAGCAGAAAACAGAAGTTCTTTATAAATAGGAGTTTTATTTTCTTGGACATGTCTAGTCATAAGAAAACTACCTAAAGCTTCCTTTAAGAGATTTGGATCACCAAAGATTTTTGTATGGTGGAAATGGAGGCATCACTGGCCCCATAAGAAGTATACAAAAAATATATTATTAAAAATGAGTGGATGCACTCATTTAATAGCGCATGAATTTAGAAACATTTAGGAAGTTGTTTCATTGGATTTGGAGTTGGTATGAATTTTGTCTGGATTTTCTAACATGGAATAGTAGAAATAGGTGCTATTTATTTGATGCAACAAAAATATGGCAGGGAAAAATACTGACTAAGGTTTGAAAATTAGAGCATGATTTTATAAGTCTGTGGAAATTGGAATCAATCCCATTGGAGTTGATTTGAGCTCCCTAGGATTTTTGCAAGGTGGGTTTGAAATGTTCAAGGTTGAATTTGAATATTAACATTACAAGATAGTTTCTTGGAAAAAAATGTGCGATGCACATATCTGGATAGTACATGACTTTAGGAAGCTTTAGAAATGTAAATCAACATTTTTGGCGCAGAGATGAATTTACAATGGATTTTAAAAGCTTCTGGAAAAACACAAAAATGGAGAAAGGGGCTTCACCCAGAAAGCTAAGTTGCAGTCTAGGCACAAGATAGAGCTTGGTCGGCCCAGTTTCTCATCCTGGACAGCGGAGTGGCCATGCCAATGGCGCACTTCAGCCGGTGTGTTTTCTGTGTGGGGAGGCGTTACACGAGCGAGGCGTGTCGACTCAAGTTGGTGGGGACCCGATAGGCGGTCACTGACCGGCGGGCCCTGCCTATGTGATTCGTCCCTCACCCCCCGCTCGAGCTGGGAGCAATTGGTGAGGTGGGACAAGGGAGGGCACCAACTCCGATCTGGCAGCCCAGGCTGCCCCCGGGGAAGGTCTGACCACTTGGGAGCTCAGGGCGATCGGTCGTACCTGCATGGGTGTTTAGCCCCTGCTGGAAGGTAGCAAGGAGCGTGAGGCCGCAGCCTTGGCAGAGGCTGATGACGGTCGATTCCTGTTGTCAGGAGGGGAAGAGGGCCATCGGGGGATCCAATTTGATCGGAGGCCGTCGACAAGGCCTCGGCCATGGGGGCGAAGGAGAGTATGGGGGTCTAAACTAACGAGCTCGGGAGGTTGACGGGAGAAGGAGAGAGAGCGGTAGGGACTTGGGGGAGGCCTCAACTGGATGGGTGGCAAGGAGGAACTTGGGCATGCCTCGAATGCCCGGGGCACGACGGCACACGCGGCCTGAGAAGCTTTAGAGCCATGCTGTCATCGTGGAGGGGGTCAAGATTGGAGAGAGGGAAGCCCTGGCACGCTGTGGAACTCTGCAGCTGCGAGATAACATCTGCATGACAAGAACAAGGTGCAGAGCACCATGTTTTCATGTGAGGGAGGTAGTCACCACACACATTCATGCCCACAGTGGCATTTTGGTTAGTCAAAGTCCTCTAGCATGCAAGTTATGCGCACAGGAGTGTGACTGAGGAGTTTGGCCTCATATGGGATAATGCAGATGGGGCTTCCTCTCTGTTTAAGTTTGCAACATCAAACATTCGACTAGAACAAAGTGTTTTTACTGGGAGGAATTTGACATCAAACCTTGTCTACCAGTCTTAGGCATGGAAGGACTATAAGTGTACTAGGTTTGAGGTTAGGGAGATGAGAATAGCTAGCACTTGTAATTCAAGGCTACATGTATGCCAAAATCAAGTTTTAGAAGGGCTTCTCATATTTTCCAAGTGAGCATGCCATATATTTGCTTGAAATAGTGCACTAGCATACTAGAGGTGCTCTGGAAGGATGGGGGACATTGGCTTGAACAAAATTATTGGGAGAGGGGTAAAATAGGTGTTTCCGTGGTAAAAAGGAGAGGTAGAGAAATGGATTCACCCTCCAATAATTAAGAAGGGTCCTTGGAAAAGTTACTGGAGGTGGTAGAGGGATAGAATAATATGTGGTAAAAATTTGGGCTCAAGGAGATTAGTAGAAGGGCCCAAAGAAGCAAGTTTGGTAAGTGAGCATAAGGTGTTTGATGGGTGTTAGGGCTAGCAATTGGATTCCCATTTCTATGAAACTTAAGAGGATCAAATGATAGGCGAAATAAGATTGGACACGAAATTTAGGATTTTTTCGAGAAAGTTTTCAATGTAGACTTGAAAAATCCAAGAAATGGGTAGAAATTCCTTTCTGTAGATAAAACCATGCAAATCAATTCCCACTAATGCACCACTTGGTGTGGTGGCATTATTTGAGTATTAAAGCAAGCCAAAAAGGTTTGGGATCAATTGGAGAAACTTCACAATGTAAAGTTTCCCAATTCTAGAAATGAACAAGGAAGGTTTTGACGGGTTTAGAACAAGTTCATCTATTCTCGTTGATGCACCACTTGGTGTGAACGCATTGTTGGAGTATCAAAACATGTCCATAAAATTTGAGCACAGTTGGAGATACTTGGCAATGTAGAGTTGTTCAAATTTGGATCTGGACACATAGGGTTTTGTAATATTTAGTTGAATCAAATCAACTATGATTAGGATGAAACTTGGCAAGATCATCAAATATATCGTGT
Source organism: Hordeum vulgare subsp. vulgare (assembly GCF_904849725.1). NCBI lineage: Eukaryota > Viridiplantae > Streptophyta > Magnoliopsida > Poales > Poaceae > Hordeum > Hordeum vulgare. The sequence goes on along the minus strand of NC_058524.1, from coordinate 342,869,395 downwards.
GCGAAATTTTGGAATTTTACTAGGATTTATTGGGAATATTTCCTCCAAAAGATTGAACTAGGCAGAAAGGATTTTTATGGGTTTTGTCCAATATTTTGAACATGGCCAAGTGTTCAAAGTCTTATATATGGAATTTATATGTCCAATGAGTTTCCCTAAATTTTCTCAAATATTTTGAAACAAGGAAAACAATCTTTCTTTGTAAAAGACCATTTCTCGCCTCGGAAAAAGGTATTTCAATATAATAGGAAATAACTTTTAAAATAATAATTTTGTGGTTTTGGGAATTATTTTTTATAATGGGATCCAAATAAACTATTTGGGTCAAAACAACTTCCCTAATTTGAGGACTTGTAGTACAAATCCCAACTTAGGGGTTTTTGCAAGCTTAAATTAAATAAATTCTTTTTCGTCAAAATAATATTTGTAAGAATAGTTTTTGGTCCTATACACATGGTATGCTCATTGGAGAAAGGTTTGGGACAAGAAGATGAGTCTAGAGGGTAGGAGGCAGTTTTGTGATTTAAAACATAAGCACACAAGCAAGCAAACATCAATCAGTTCAAGCATCACAAGCACTAACAAAAAATTAATAGGTCTTATTTTTTACGCTTTGTTAATTCAGTGAGGTGAGTCAAGACACAAGGTGTGATAGCTTATCCCTATTTATTTTGAGCCAGAGACATCTCCATGGGATCCGGTTGAGATCGAGCTCGCTTGCCCGCCTATCATGCCTCGATGGCAAGCTTGTCGCTTGATACTTCGTTGTTGTATTGGCATTCAGCTACCAAGGCTATTGTGTGCTCCTTGGCCTGGGGGGAGCATTCTTTATTGCCGTTGACAGTTATAACACCTTTAGGTCAGGGCATCTTGAGTTTTAGGTAAGCATAATGAGGCACACCATTGAAGCGGACGAATATTGTGTGGCCGAGTAGAGCATGGTACCTACTACAGAAAGGGACGATGTCGAAGATTAAGTCCTCGCTGTAGAAGTTGTTGGGTGATCCGAACACAACCTCCAGCGTTACCATGCCACAGCAGCGGGCTTCGACGCCTGGGATCACTCCTTTAAAGGTAGTGTTGCTGGGTTTAATTCTTGATGGGTCTATGTCCTTTTTTTCGTCGTATCTGAGTAAATCAGATTAAGGCTACTTACTCAATCCATAAAGACAATGGTGAAGTGATACTCATCTATGATGTGGTCTAGGACAAGTGCGGCCGACCCTCCATGATGGATACTGGTCGGGTGATCTCTACGATCAAAGGTGATTGGACAAGCCGACCATAGGTTGCACTACGGGGCTATGGGATCTATGGCGTATACCTCCCAAAGGGCTCGCTTCCTTTTCTTCTTTGGTATTTGACTAACATACATCAGGTTCACAGATTACACTTCAGGGGGAACTCTTTCTGGCCCCCAGTGTTCGGACAGCGGGGCTCTTCATCATCCTTGCCTTGTTCCTCGGCTGCAAGTTTGCTGGTGTGTTTAAACACCCAACAATTACGGTTGGCGTGAGTGGTGGGCTTGTCTTGGGTCCCATGGATATGGCAGGGCCTTTTCCAAATTTTATCTAACGGAGTCGGTCCATCCCTGTTCCCTTTCAAGGGTTTCTTCCATTGTCTGGATTTTGAACTGCGGAAGCCGGCATTTACGACTGTGTCAACGGCGTCACCGTTACGGTGGCGGCATTTGCTTTGTTTCGCCTTGGCTTCCCATTCCCATCCCAAACTTCATCGGTATCGGGGGTCATCCGCATTATGGCTACACCGAGCTAGCCAATTATCCTCGCCTGTGCAAAAGCGGGTCATGAGGGAGGTGAGAGCGGACATTGTTCTCGTCCTATTCTAGCTGAGCTCGCGAGCCAACCATTCGTCCCATATGTTGCACCTGGTGGAGGCTATTGCATCGGCATCCGAATGATCCACTACCTGGTTCTTCTTGGTCAGGAACCTATTCCAGAATTCTCTAGCCAACTCGTCCGTCTTTTCGATGACGTTGCTGAAGTCGGAGAAGTCCGGCGGTTGGACGTAGGTTCCCCGAAAATTAGACAAGAAGGCTTCTTCAATTTCTTCCCAACTTCCGATAGAATATTTCGGTAAGTTGTTTAACCACTGTTGTGCTAGCCCTTTAAACTTTAGGGGTAGGTACTTGATGGCGTGCAGTTCATCTCCCCTGTCCACATGGATGCGGAGAAGGAAATCTTCTATCCACACGACGGGGTCTATAGTCTCGTCGTATTGTTCTATGTTTATGGGTTTCAACCCTTCCGGGAACTTGTGCTGCATGACCTCATCTGTGAAGCATAGTGGGTGGGCGGCGCCTCTGGCCCGGGCTATACTGTTCCGAATATCAGTTGTTAGTTGTGCTCGGTAAGATTACCGATCTCTGTTGTTGTGGTTAAGACGAGGTCGTCCTCCGTCCCATCGAGTGGGAGAGTACCTTCTGGATCCATAGATTGTTCTGTTGCAACCTATTCTGTTGTCCAAGTCGTGATGTAGGTCGTGTTTTCCTCTGGGCTGCACATGTTCCTCTCCTTTCCCGCGGGGAGGCTAGGGTCTATAATCGGCTTCTCCTGCCACTCTGTCACGCCCTCGAGGTGGTCGGTCAGGATGGTCATACTATGTGCGCTTGGGGGACTGAGGCAACAGACGCCAGTGTACGTAGCTTTTGATTTCAGCCGGCCAGTACTTTTGTCCATCTATTGTTCATGGTGTCTTCTTCAGCTTGAAGCTGATGTTGCTTTTGCCTGGAAGTTGCAAGCGGTAGCTATGACCTTCAGCGTCCTCGGGAACTGTGAAGTCCTCGGCCTCCAAGCTGTCCTCCATGTTGTGAGTAGGGAGGTAGTTGTCATCGTCTGAATCGTTGGGGTTGTCGGGATCGGACTGGCTATCGGGCTTGTTCGGGTCCTCCGGTGGTTTCTCGGGAGCGCCGAGGTTATCGGTGTCGTGTTGGGTTGTGTTCTCCCCGGTGCCCCATATGCCCCCCCTTCCCTTGTTCGCCTTGGATTGTCTGTATTTCTTTCGCCCCTTTGATGGCTTCTCCCCTAACTTATTGTTGTTTTGTCGTCAGAGGGTATGATCGCCATTGCTGTTGGGTGTGTCCACCATGTAGACGTCATAGGTAGAGGTGGCAGTTCATAGCCCCGTGTTTATAGGGCGGTGTCATCGGCCGCATAGTCCATGTCTTCAACCTCCTTGGAGGCGTAATCCAACATGTTAGTTAAGTCTTCAACGATGGCTACCAAGTGGGTGGTGGGTGGGCTAAAAAATTCCTCATAATTCGCAAAATAGACCGGTCCAAGTGTAGCTCGGATCTGGGCTATTCGCGATTTTCAATTATTGGATCTGGTCGAGCGCCTTGTTTAGCATCGAGAGGTTGTCTAGATTAATTTCTTAATGGTTTTCGGAACTGCCCTGTCTAGCTTCCGCGAGGGATGCGAGTTCGGGAACGGTCGTTTGTAGTTGCCCAGGCGCAGAGGTTGGATCCGGGCTCGAAGCCAACTCTCCGAAGAGGGAACCAAGGTCATGACCGTTCAAGAGGTCCAAAGTCAAGGCTTCCGGATTCTAGAGCTCATCAGACAAAGCCGTGATGTTAGCGCGAGAAGATTGCCCCAGGAGTCTGCGGAGAAGTCGAGATTCTCGAACCTTATCTCCTGGTCGGGGAGATAAGGCGGTTGGTGGGGTCGGCGCGTAATGTTAAGCTGCCGAACGATTGATCATGCCCAAGGACGAAGATGTCCCCGTTGCCGATTTGGTCGCTTACGATTAAGCAGGCCATCAATCCTTTTGGCGATCCTGCAGTGGAACTCTCAACGAAAGCACCAATGTCGATGTCAAAACCGGTGGATCTCGGGTAGGAGTCCCAAACTGTGAACCTTGGATCAATGGGTTGCAGGAGACGAAGGAGATATCACTTACCCAGGTTTGGGCCCTATTGAGGAGGTAAAACCCTACGTCCTGCTTTATTATATTGATGGTGTATGAAGATTGAAGACTTGATATACCTTGAGATCGTATCAGCTAAACCCTAGATCAGTCAACTAGCCTATGCGGAGGAAACCGTCTGTTTTATATAGACACCAGGGGTCCCTAGGGTTACATACAACGGACCTCCAACCGGGGATAGATGCGCCGATCTAGCCTACTCAACTTGGACGACACGCCAGTCTTTGGTGCTTTCCTTCCTGAATACGAAGTTGTTATGCAGTTTGGTATTTCATAATACGACCCATATGATCAGCCTCTAAGAGATGGGCCGACCATCCGAGGACCCCTTAATCCAAGACTCCCTCAAGTGTCGCCATGTGTTGAAGGCATGCACCAGTGCTGCCAACTCAAGATCATGAGTGGTGTAGTTCTGTTCGTGAGGATGTAGCTATCTGGATAGATATGCTACGTGTTACGGCATATTTTGTCCTAATTGATTTTGGTGATTGATGATAGCACCTCTGTGGACCAATCGTGTGTATTGAGCATTTCCGATAATACATGGCAAGGCACGGTAGTTTTGAAGCACGGTGAATTCTGTGGTTCTCTTTGGTGGTTTTGAGTCGTAGGAAAGCCGTACTATTAAGAGGGGGTCCGCGTCAGAAAGGTTTGGGTGGAATCAACTCACACACACACACTTTTTCTTTCCTCCACCGTTTCTTTGCAACTATGGATTTCCCGTTGTTCTCTCCCTCTCTCTGCAAAAAAGTCCAGTGGTAGTACCGCTCCAGATAAGCGGTAGTACCGCTTGGGGACGGTAGTACCTGTCTCTCTCTCAGCGGTTGTACTTTGTCGGACTTTCTACGAGTACTTTTCCAGCGGTGGTAGGCCCGGTAGTAGCATTTTTACTATCGTGGCTATATGCCTACCAAGCGGTTGTATTCATCTAGGTCTAGCGGTAGTACCACTAGGGCTACCAGTAGTACCGCTCCCCACCAAGCGGTAGTACCACTCGGAGCAGCGGTAGTACCGCTTCCCCCAAGCGGTAGTACCGCTAGGGGCAGCGGTAGTACCGCTTCCTCCAAGCGGTAGTACCGTGCTGAGGGTGCGGTAAGTGGGGGTAACGGTTGGATTTGTTCCCTCACTATATAATGGGTTCTTCCACTCCAAGAACTCTACCTTTGTCCTTCCAAGACTCCATTGTTGCTCCTAAGCTCATTTGGGCCCGATCTCTCCCACTAGGCAATCAAACTTGTTGATTTCCTAGGGATTTGTTGAGAAGACCAAGATTTACACTTCCACCAAGAGATATTTGATTCCCCCCACTAATCCCTTGTGGATCTTGGTACTCTTGGGTGTTTGAGCACCCTAGACGGTTGAGGTCACCTAGGAGCCATATCCATTGTGTGGAGATAGCCCCAACCTTGTTTATAAAGGTCCGATCGCCGCCTTCAAGGGCACCAATAGTGGAATCATAGCACCTCGCATTGTGTGAGGGCGTGAGGAGAACACGGTGGCCCTAGTGGCTTATTGGGGAGCATTGTGCCTCCACACCGCTCAAACGGAGACGTACATCCTATCAAAGGGAAGGAATTTCGATAACACATCCTCGTCTTCATCGGTTCGACTTGCGGTTACCTCTGACCATTACTTTGTGTATATTATTGTTGTTATGTATTTCTTGCTTGCACTAGTTATCATGGTAGTTAGCAACATATAGGTTGCTCACTAGTAGTTAATTTAGAGAACCTTTGTTTGCTTTCTCTCACTTGTCAAGAAGAGCTAAAAACTGGTAATTGCCTATTCACCCCCCTCTAGTCAACCATATCTATCCTTTCAATTGGTATCCGAGCCACGTCTCTTTATTAGGGGTTTCACCAGCCGAAGAGTATGGTTGACGATGGAGAGGGAGTCAGTGGACCATCCGAGGCCATGGCCTTGAATTCGATCACAAGGGACGACTTGAATGAGGCTATGGCCTCCCTCAGGTCATCCTTGACGAACGAAGTCAAGTCCATGTTTAAAGAGTTGCTTGAGGGGTTAAAACATTCTCCCGAACCGGCGTTGGTGGTTAAACCTACCAACTCGGAATCGGAGGCCAATTCCACCGAGGATGTGGCTAAAGGTATGCAACCTTCTTCCCTTGTCAACAAGATGGGACAGGAACCTTTGCCTCGGTTCAACCTCCCCCGCTATTTGGAGGACTAATTCCTACACCGCATATTAATAATCTTGGTCCTCCTCCTAAGCTTGTTAAGGGGGGTTTTCTAACTCGGTGTTTTGCATTAAGTCTCGTTTGTATCACACCTCAACAAATTTATGGAGAATCAGTGAGCAAGGCTTCTACCGGCATGACCCAAGCAACCTCACGCCAAGAGAAGAAGCGGACAATCAATATAATCATTCGGTATTGTTCATTCTTCAATCTGCTATGCCTCCTGAATATCTTCCTCACTTGCGTCCTTTCACTCGTGCGAAGGATTGTTGGGAGCACATCATGGTGTTGTACAAGGGAAGCTCAAGCCTTCAATGGTCCAACTATGAAGTGGTTCTTGATGCGGCCGATGAGTTTGTGATGAAGGAAGATGAGGACCCTTGAGATCTGTATCGAAAGGTGACTGCTCTTGCTATGGGTCTCCAGGATCACGGGAGCAAGGATCTGGATGACGCATGGATCAAGTGCAGGTTTCTCAAGGCCATCAAGCCATTCAACAAAGCCATGTCATCTGTCATTCGTCAATGGCCAGACTTTCACTCCTTGTCCTCCGGTGAAGTGTTGGATGAATTCATTGCAATGAATATCATGAAGAAGACTGCTAATATTACTCTTGCTCGCGTTCGGTCAAAGACGGATTCACCGAACCTTTCATTAAAAGCCAAGGCTGTTTTTGATGAACAAGAGGAAGAGGAAGTGGATGGCTGCCCTGAATACACTAAGTATGCTTATCACGAGCACATGGCTCTTGCGTCAAGGCAATTCTGGGGCAACAAGAGAAACTCAAGTCCCAACTTCTCCAAGAAGAACTCGAGTGGGTCCAAGACCAAGAAGCATGTGAGGACATGCTATAACTGCGACAATGTGAGTCACTTCGTGGCAGATTGTCCTTATGAGAAGAGGGAAGACAATGGCAAGCTCATTCGCAAAGACAAAGACAAGTCTTTCCCAAAGAAGAACAACTTTGTCAAGAAACCCCATCCAAAGGATATGGTGGCACTTGAAGAGTACACCTCCGATGATGATGATAATGATACGGTGGCAACGACTACTGTGCTATTGCCACCTCCTCTCCCAAGGTGTCTCTCTTCGGTGCCCCCAACGACAACCGCATTGCCAAGTGCCTTATGGCCAAAGGTATCAATCAGGTAACACCCAACATTAAGACCACCATCACTACTGCTCCCTCATTGTTAAATTGTGTTGATTAAAGTGATCTTGTGGAACTTAATGAGGATTATTTGGAAAAATTTCTGTGCAAAATCAAAGGAGAATCCAAGAATTTTTTTGTTGCTCTTTGGGAACAACTGGGTGAGGCTAATGACCTCATTGAGTCTCATGAGGAGACTATCTCCGAGTTGGAAGGAAATAGTTGTGACTATGCCGTTGAGATTGCTGAATTATCTATTGCACTAGAAGAAGAGTGCAGTCTTCGTTTCGCTCTTGAGCTGTCACAAAACTATGATTGTGCTAAATTAAAAAAGAGCTATATCACACAATTGTTCTTACCCGCGTGCTTAAGTCTGAAAAGGCTGCACTTGGGGTTGGCCATGAAAGACTTGAGGGAGATTTTGATACACTTGACAAGGCCCACAAGGTCTTGAAAGGTGCACATTTCTCCCTAAAGGAGTCCCATGATCAACTCCAAGCAAAGCTTACCAAGGATATCTCTACATGTCCTCCTTTTGTTTTAATTGATAATTCTTGTGCAACTAACCCTTGTCATGAGCATTTACATCTTGTGGAGGAAAATGCTAAGTTGAAGGATCAACTTGAGAAGGGCCTTGTGTCATGCATCCAAGGCTAGAAGAACCTAAACGACCTTTTGAGTAATCAAAAGGAAGTTGTAGGAAAGGAGGGACTTGGACTTACATCCAAGTCGAAAAGAAAAAGGAAGAACAGGAACAAGCGATCACTTACTCTCATGGCATCTTTGTCAAAGAGGGCGAGGCTACTCAGAAGGAGATCAAGAACAAGGTAGGGTATGGTAATGACAAGAAGGGCAAAACCATCCCTACCAATACAACTGGCAAATTTAATCCTTCTTATGTTTTATGTCGTGCTGATGATGGGCATGTCTATGCCAGATTTATTGGTTCTTATTATGAGTCCATTGAATGGGCTATTTGGGTTCCTAAGATCCTTGTTTCTAACATCAAAGGACCCATTCAAGAATGGGTACCTTAAACCAAGCCTTGATCTATTGCAGGAGTTTGCTTCCGATGGGGTGTCATGGTTGCTCGATAGTGGAGAAACAAATCATATGACCGGAAGCAATGACTTGGTGGTGGACGTGCATCCTACCCCATCTATGCCCACCCATGTCCAATTTGCTGATGCTTCAACGTCTAAGGTACTGGGATTTGGTAAGGTGGTCATGTCTCAAGATTAATCTATTAAGAAGGTCATGCTTGTCGAGTCCCTTGCTTACAATTTACGTTTTGTTTGTCAACTTGCAATTATGGGCTTTGCCACATTCTTTAATCTTGATACCGTGGTCTGTTTGTGGAGCAAGACTCTTAAAGTAGCCTATGTTGGATATGTCGAAAATGGTCTCTGTGTCGTGAACTTTTCATAGCGACCCACTAAGACCGCGACTTGTCTAATGGCTAAAGTTAACGTGGGCTGGCTTTGGCATCGCCGACTAGCCCATGTCAATATGAGATCTTTGCAAAGTCTTCTCAAAGGGGACCATGTTCGTGGACTAACAAATGAGAGATTTGCCAGAGATCATGCTTGCAGTGCTGGTATTGAAGGGAAGATTCATGAAACTGCTCATAGTACCACGACTCTCATTTACACTAAGAGGCCCTTGGAGCTCCTTCATATGGATCTCTTTGGTCCTCCATCTTTTGATAGTCTTGGGGGCAGAAAGTACTGCTTGGTGATTGTTGATGATTACTCAAGATACACTTGGGTATATTTCTTCAAGAGGAAGAGTGAGACTCAACAGACCATCATCAACTTTGCTAATGAAGCTCAACGTCAACATGAAGCAAAGATTTTGATGATTAGAAGTGACAACGGCACCAAGTTCAAGAACTACACCCTGGATGATTTCTCAGTGATGAGGGGATCAAGCATAAATATTCAGCACCATACACCCCTCAACAAAATGGTGTGGCGGAAAGGAAGAACCGGACGTTGATGGACGAGGCAAGAACAATGATGGGGGAATTCAAATCTCCGTACAACTTTTGGGCCGAAGCCATCAACATAGGATTTCATGCATCCAATCGGCTCTATATACACAAAGGCTTGAACAATACTCCGTATGAGATCCTCACCGGAAACAAGCCTAACGTCAAGTACTTTATGGTTTTCGGGTGTAAGTGTTTCATTCTCAAGAAAGGTGCTAGTCTAGCTAAATTTGATTCTAGAGCTCAAGAGGGCATTTTTGTTGGTTAATGTACAAACTCTCATGCTTACCGTGTCCTCAACGAATCCACCGGACTCATTGAGGAGACGTGCAATGTGGAGTTTGATGAAAATAATGGCTCCCAGGTGGAGCAAAGTGGTCTTTGTGATGTAGGTGATGAAATTCCTCCCCGAGCCATAAGAAGAATGGGGTTTCGTTAAATACTCCCCATTGAGGAACCCCTTGTGGCCGAAGGAGAAGTACAATGCTCTACTCAAGTGGAGCCATCACCCTCGCTAGTCCCACACACCTCCGATGAACAAAGTGAAGACCCTCAACCAGCTGAATAGGATCAAGGACGAGATCAACCACACGAAGATGGTGATGCACCAAATGATGTCCAAGTTCTAACACAAAGTTCTGAATATGCTCAAGATCAAGATCAAGTGCAGCCACAAGACCAAGATCAAGAGCAGCCACAAGATAAAGAACAAACCAGTGAGCTTGTTCAAGATGATGATCAAGTTGATTCTCCTCAATTAACTAGCGTGGACCTCCTCGGGCATCGCGCAGCCAAGATAGTATCCAAGCTAAGGGCCAAATCTCATCCTATGAAGAATGTGATTTGAAGCTTAAAAAGCGGAGTATACACTCATAAACCAATTTCAAATTACTGTGAGCATCACGCGTTTCTTTCGTATTGGGAACCTCAACAGATACAGGAAGCGATCGATGATGAGGATTGTCTTATGGCCATGTATTAAGAACTGAACAACTTCAAGCGCAAACAAGTTTGGGAATTGGTGCCAAGACCAAAGGTCAAACATATTGTAACTGGGAACAAATGGATCTTCAAAAACAAGCAAGACGCCAATGGGATTGTGGTTCGAAATAAGGCAAGACTGGTGGCTCAAGGCTACTCCCAAGTCGAGGGTATCGACTACGGTGAAACCTTTGCCCCTGTTGCTCGTCTTGAATCTATTTGCGTGCTTCTTGCATTTTCCTCTCATCATGATTTCAAATTACAATAAATGGATGTGAAGAGTGCATTTCTTAATGGTCCTTTAAATGAGTTGGTATATGTCAAACAACCCCCGGGGTTCAAACATCACAGGATCCCCAATCATGTATACAAACTTAACAAGGCGCTCTATGGCCTTAAACAAGCCCCACGTGCGTGGTATGAGTACCTTACCGAGTTGTTGCAAGATCGTGGGTTTGAAATTGGGAAGATCGATCCCACCCTTTTTACCAAAAAGGTCAAAGGGGATTTCTTCATATGCCAACTGTATGTTGATGATATCATTTTTGGTTCTCCTAACGAATCCTTCAATGAAGATATTGCTGCATTAATGACCGAGAAATTTGAGATGTCAATGATGGGTGATTTGAAGTTCTTCCTCGAATTTGGGATTAAACAAGGCTCAGAAGGAACCTTCAGCAAAAAACCAAGTACACCCAAGACATGCTCAAGAGGTTCGAGCTAGAGGATGTCAAACCAATCAAATTTCCCATGCCAACCAGATGCAAGCTTGACAGTGATCCCGATGGTAAAGCAGTGGATCGAAAGGTATATCACTCCATGATTGGATCCCTTCTTTACCGTTGTACATCTACACCGGATATCATGTTGGTTTCAATCTACACCAAAATAAAGCCACTTTGCGGGTGTTAAACGAATCTTTCGATATTTGGATCATACCCCAAAGTTTGGCCTATGGTATCCCAAAGGGGAAAGCTTCAATCTAGTGGGCTATTCTGACTCAGATTGGGAAGGAGACTGTGTGGAGAGGAAGTCAACCTGTGGAGGTTGTCAATTTCTTGGTCGTTCATTCGTAAGTTGGTCTTCAAAGAAGAAAAATTGTATCTCACTGTGTCTTCCACCGAGGCTGAGTGTGTTGCAGCTGCAAGTTGTTGTGCACAGTTGTTATGGATGAGGAAAACTGTAAAGGATTACGGTGTCACTTGTGACAAAGTGCCTCTTCTATGTGTCAATCAAAGTGCTATCAAGATTTCCCTCAATCCGGTGCAACATAGGAAAACCAAGCATATTGATATTCTTCATCACTTCATCCAAAGCGTGGAGATATTGAAATCAAATTCATCAACACTCAAGAGCAACTTGCAAATATTTTCACTAAGCCCCTAGATGAAGCAAGGTTCCGGGATTTATGGCATGAGCTAAATATCATCGATTCAAGTAATGTGGATTGAAACTAGGCAATCCACACCTCACTCTGCATTATATCGTGTTCTAGGTGTAGGCATGGACATAGGGGGAGTGTTGCTCAATCAATGAACTTTCCCTCCCCCATTATACATAAATCGATCAAGTCTTTCACATTAACCACTATTGATGGCACTTGTGCTTCAAAGATGAGCTTTGGTCATGAACCCAAGGATAATTCTTCGCGGTGTCACACCATTTGTCTCAGAGATAGGTGTCTCTGTGTCGGGACCCCAATCCTAAGCCATAGGAATCCAGCCTGTAACATATCGCATTCCTTTGCGGTCTCACGCACGGTTAACTCCACGGCTGCAGCCTTACCTTAGCCGGGACCGTCTGCGTCTTTTGACTCACGTATGCAATAGTGTCGCTAGCATTCCAATGTCAAAGAACCCGGATCGACAAGTCTAGTCATAAACCAAAGTGGCAGTACCGCACAAGGACAGACATACATGACCCAACAAAGCAGGTGTCGGTCACCAGCGAGTGTAGACGAGTCGTAGCAAGCTACAAGGACTCCATTACATCACGTGAAATTTCCCCAAAGGGGACAGACACACCAGCTAAGAAGGACACATGCTGGTCAACCAATGTGTCCGGAGCAGTAGCGAGCTACCATGGGTCGTTGGATCACAAAGGGGCATTTCCCTGTAAGGAGTGCTACTAAAATTCACGACTAGGTAATGGAACCCCATACATATCAAGTACGACACACGTACGCATGGCATACCGATATGTATAGATACATCGATGGCATCACAACATAACCATAAACATACAAGCTTTATTTAAGAGGCTCAGAAGAGCCACACACATAATATTACACAGTAAGGGTCTCACGATCCATAATAGCAGTCATTCAGTTACAAGCCAGCGGAAGAGTTTAAAACTGTCTGAGTACAGACAGGTGCAACTAGAAGGCACATGGCCTAACTATACTACAGACCCAACCTAGGGTCAGATCGTAGCTGGGACACCAGCTACTCGTCGTCGTCGATGTCTATGAAGAACCCTCCATTAGGGTCATTAGCAATCTCTGCAACATTTATTAAGAAAACATGAGTACGGAGGTACTCAGCAAGACTTTAGTATAACTATCTACTCATGCAATGTATCAATAAGGTATGGTGGGGTTTCATGCGGAAAGCCAGCATTTGACACGTGGCTAGACAACTTGCATTTTTAAATAATTTTGACAACTTGATTTCTCGCACACGAGTCCACTAACACGACAACAATACACCATCATGGAATCATTCTGTATCCATACGGAAATGCCGTCCACGACACTCACGCTTATCTTGACAATTTTATGAGTAGCCATTGAAGTTATCTATGAACAACATATGTCTCCAAGTAGTGCATATCCACGGACGCGGCTATTTGAATTGATCATAACCCTGCGGGGGTGTACTTCGTCACACACACTCTTGCCACTTATCGCCATGTGCACATCATGCACCTCGGCAACCTTCAAGCGGAAGCCTAGCGAGGGAGTCGGCCACGACTGTTAACCAAACTAGTACCTAGTCCAGGTTTATCGCCTATCTGAGGGTAACCCGCACGGAAGTCCGGCCGAGGTTTCCGCCACGGCCCCAAACGATGTGCGCAGGGTTCCCAAGCCCACCATCCGGGTGCCACTTGGTACGCCGTGCCACTGCCTACCGTGTCACAGCCCACCTCTCAGGTCAACACCAGAAACTACTTGCAACTCCTTGACCGAGTACTAAGCGATTAATAAGTCGAGCGGGGTCATATTTCAGGGCCCAGCATGTGGTAGTATCTCGTCTTGGATTACATGCACGGAACTCAGTTCCTTAGGACGGTTCCAATGAAACAACCCGCCATGTACTCCTACACAGCCTTTCACCGGTACCTTTACCAAATCAGGTTCAACACACAACCTTTGCTTACCGAACACATTCTCACAATTCTGTTCATCTCCCAGATGACAGACCATCCACAACTCTAAGCATAGCATGCATAGCAGGATAAGGCACATCATGGCTCAAGCAACTACCAGGTATGCTAGGTTGCAAGGTTCGGCTATTTACTGTGACAAGGATAGGTCATGCAAAGGAAGTGGGTTCAACTAACGTGGCAAAAGCAGTTGAAGCATTTGATCCTAATGCAATAAGTAAGTGCAGGAGCAAGAACATGGGATTTATCGGGATGATCAAAATGGTTGCTTGCCTTGTTGCTCAGAGGAGTGACAATATTCGTCAAACGGATATTCGGTGGAATCCGGGGGAGCGGAGCCTACCGAAAGGAATGACAACAATCAATATCAAGCATATGCAATCAAGATGATGCATGAGCATAGCATGAGAATGCAAGGTGATATACTATTGTAACTAACATGTATTAGGTTTGAAGTTGATTTGAATCACATTCAAATATCACTTCAAACGAGGTATTCTCGGATACCGTTTTAATTGATTCGACCTGATGCTCAGATCAACTTGATGTTAACATGCATGGGATGACATGTTAGGTTGATGGTTTGTAATTAGGACAGTATTTGATCATGTCAATCATAGTGAAATTTAAATATTTTCCATAATCCATTTATAAAGTATTTATAAGAATTGACTTATTCATTAATCTACATGTTTGGGTTTTGTAACATATTCAATTATGTTTGAAAATGACATATTCAGATTCCTTGAATTTTTCTGATACTTTTTCATATATAAATTATTTTCATTGGAGTTATAGATTAATTTCTATGAATTTTTGAAGTTTTAAACATTTCTGGAATTATTCTTATACTGGAAAATCCCTTTATTGCGTCAGCCTGACATCAGCAGGTCAGCTGACCTGTTCAGGTCAAACCTGACAAGGGGGGCCCACTGGTCAGCCTCTAAGGGGCTAATCCCGCGCTGACCAGCCCCTATGTGGGTTTGACTTGGCCTTGGACCCACTGTCAGTGAGTGCTTAGGCATTTTAACTACTGGATTAGGTTGGCCACGTCGGCCCTCGCCGGAGCTTGGCCGGCGGCGACCAGATCCGCGGCGGAACCTCGCTGGAGACACGCTAAAACGTGCTGTGGTGCTCGGAAAAGGAGGCTCAGAGCACTGGAGCTATAGGTGGCCGGAGTAAGCCGGCGACGAGCTGGGGCGGCTTCCGGTGTACGGGTTCGATGGTCCAGTGGCTAGGGGGCTCGGTTCCGAGGGGAAAGAGAGGGGAAATGATCGCAGGCTCACGGGGAGTGCAGAGAAGGGCTTAGACGGCTCGGGGAAGGGCTGTTGCCGGCGTTTCACCGTCGGTTTGCCGGTGCACGAAGGTTGAAGACGATGGCGTTGGGGACGTTGCGGAGCTCGGGGAGACTTTAGCCGTTGCAGAGAGAACCAGCTCGACGAGGTGAAGCTACTGGACTACTCAGAAGGGGGTTCCTGTGGCTAGAGGCGTGGCGGCTCGAGCTCGAGCTCGTGGCAATGGCGGCAGAAGGAGGGAGGAGAGATCCCGAGAAGAGGGGGGAACTGGAGCTGGGGAACGGATAGGGACGGCCTCGGGGTGGATATCCCCGTGCTTGCCAGCACAAGGCGGCGGCCAGGCAGCCAGGGAGCTGCGTGGTGGCGCGCGGCGACGTGGCGGCCACCTCCTGCTCCTACCGGCGAGGAGGAAGACGACAGGAGAAGATGGGACGGGCCAGGTGAGCGTCAGGTAATTTCTTTCTCTCCTTTTTTTCTGATTTGTTTCTGTTTTGCTATTTCATTAACTTGCTATTTATTTCAGCTCCCAAATAGTTTGTAAAAGCTATTTTAAACACACCAGAATATTTGTTGGAATATTTCCAACCATTCCTAAAGTTTTCAACATTTTTGAAAGTTTAAAGTTTCTGATTTCAAATTTTAAACTTGAAACCAGTAGCTTTTTGCATTTAATTAAAATGCTTAAAGTGTCAAGAAAATGGTTTTCTTCATTGCTCATTTACTTTCATGATTTATAAGAAAGATTGAACTTTTCTTGAGGCCATTTTGGGTTCATTGATTTTAACTATCTTGAATTTTCCTTTATTTTGAGAAGTGGCTAGGGTTTTAGCATTTTCCTTCATCACTTGCTTTGTTCTTATTGAAAATTTCCAAGATGCAATGCAAAGAAAACATGATCACAAAGCTAACTTGCTTAAGGTGTCAGGGATGTGACAACTCACCCCCACTCAAAAGAATCTCGTCCCGAGATTTAGAAGTCGTCGGGAATAACGCAGGATACTCAAGTCGGAGACGATCCTCTCTGTCCCAAGTTGCCTCCTTTTCAGAAAGATTTGACCATTGAACTTTAAGAAACTTGAGGTTTCGACATCGAGTGGTACGCTCAGCTTGATCAAGAATACGCACGGGGTATTCTCGGTATGAAAGGTTATCTTGGAGATCAAGCGTTTCGTGGTCCACTTCACAGATAGGATCCGAAAAGCAACGCCAGAGTTGCGAGACGTGGAAGACATCATGAACCTTGGAAAGATGCGGAGGAAGTTCCAACTGGTAGGCAAATTCTCCTCGTTTGGCAAGAATGCGAAAAGGATCAATGTAACGAGGAGCCAACTTGCCCTTGATACCGAATCGATGGGTACCCTTCAAAGGTGTAACTCGAAGGTAAGCCTTCTCGTCAACTTCAAAGGTCACAAGCTTATGATGACGATCATATTGGCTCGTTTGATGAGATTGGGCTGTTTTCAACTTTTCACGAATAATGCGAACCTGCTCTTCTGCATCCTGGATCATATCCGGGCCAAAGAGTTGCCTCTCTCTAGTTTCTGACCAATTAAGAGGTGTTCGACATCTTCGTCCATAGAGAACTTCAAAAGGAGCTTTGCCCAAGCTTGATTGATAACTATTGTTATAAGCGTATTCGGCGAATGGAAGGCACTTCTCCCAATTCATACCGAACGATATAACACAAGCTCGGAGCATATCTTCTAGGATTTGATTCACTCTTTCTACTTGACCACTTGATTGGGGATGGAAAGCAGTGCTAAAAGACAAGTGAGTCCCCATGGCTTTCTGAAAACTTTCCCATAAGCGAGAAGTAAAGATACTCCCACGGTCCGAGTTAATCTCCAGGGGCACACCATGAAGAGACACTATTCGAGAGATATATAACTCTGCTAGCTGGCTAGCTGTTATACTCTCACGAACGGGAAGAAAATGAGCCACTTTGGAAAGACGGTCAATGACCACAAAGATAGCATTATTTCCTTTCTTGGTCTTGGAAAATCCGGTAATGAAATCCATACTAACTTTATCCCATTTCCATTCAGGAATAGCTAGAGGTTGAAGGGTGCCAGCAGGCCTTTGATGTTCTGCCTTAACTCGACGACAAACGTCGCAGTTAGCAACGAACTCAGCAATTTCTCTCTTCATCCTAGTCCAGCAGAACCTCTGGCTTAGGTCCTGATACATCTTAGTACTACCGGGATGAATGGTGAGAGGAGAATCATGGGCCTCCTTAAGGATTAACTGCCTTAGATGTGGGTTCTTAGGAACCACTAGACGATTCTGGAAGAACACGACACCTTGATCGTTCATGGAAAATTCTTTAGCGTTTCCGCTAAAAATATTCTCCTTGATCTGTGATATACGCTTGTCACGCTTTTGGCCAGCTATAATTTGATCCTTAAGGGTAGGCTTCACCACTAGGGTAGAAAGGAATCCTTGAGGAACAATATGAAGATTCAACTTCCGAAAGTCCTCATAGAGATGTGGTTGACCTCGTTGTAGCATTAAATTGTTACGACTTAGTGCATTGGCCATAACATTGGCCTTTCCCGGGGTGTAAGTTATCCCTAAGTCGTAATCCGAGATCAACTCAACCCATCGTCTTTGCCTGAGATTCAAATCCGGCTGGGTGAAGATATATTTCAGACTTTGGTGATCAGTGAATATTTCGCAACGATTACCCAAAAGGTAATGTCGCCAGGTTTTTAGTGCATGGACCACAGCTGCAAGCTCAAGGTCATGTGTGGGATAATTATCCTCATGTGGACGCAACTGTCGAGATGCATATGCGATCACATGACGATCTTGTATGAGAATGCAACCTAATCCTTGTCGCGAGGCATCGCAATAGATAACAAAGTCCTTAGAAAAATCTGGTGGTAGCAACACAGGTGCGGAAGTCAGGCGTCTTTTTAGTTCCTGAAAACTATGCTCACACTGTGGTCTCCACTCGAACTTTTTATCCTTCTTGAGGAGTTCAGTTAGAGGCTTTGCAACCTTGGAGAAATTCTCGACAAAGCGGCGACAATAGCTCGCTAGACCAAGAAAACTCCTAACTTGCTTAACCGATTCAGGTTGAGTCCAATCAAGGACAGCTTGAACTCTCTCGGGATTGACAGCAATACCATTACCAGAGATTACGTGACCTAGATAGGTCACTTCTGGTAACCAAAATTCACATTTTGAAAACTTGGCATAAAGGCGATGCTCTCGAAGTTTCATCAATACTAGCCTTAGATGCTCGGCATGTTCTTGTTCCTTCTTCGAGTAGATGAGAATATCATCGAGGTATACCACGACGAATTTATCCAAATACTCCATGAAGATTGAATTCATCAAACGAGAGAAGGTGGCTGGGGCATTGGTTAAACCGAAGGACATGACGGTGTACTCGTATTGTCCATAACGAGTAACAAAAGCCGTTTTTGGAATGTCCCCATTCTTGATCTTGATTTTATGGTATCCCAACCTCAAATCCATTTTGGAGAAGACTGAGGACCCAGCGAGCTGATCGTACAGGTCGTTGATCCTTGGGGGCGGATACTTGTTCTTTATGGTGACCAGATTAACTGGTCGGTAATCTACAACCATCCGATCCGTTCCGTCTTTCTTCTTGACGAAGAGTACGGGGAAAGCCCAAGGAGAAGAGCTAGGACGAATGAAACCTTTATTCAAGGCCTCATCTAGTTGCTTCATAAGTTTGGCTAGCTCCAGGGGTGCCATCTTATATGGTCTTCTGGCTATTGGGACAGTTCCCGGAACAAGATCTATCACAAACTCTACATCTCTGTCAGGTGGAATTCCAGGCAGTTCCTCTGGAAGAACATCCGGGAAGTCACAGACTACCGGAATGTCTTCAAGTTCCGGAAGAGGGTTGGCATTTAGGGAATAAAGTTGGCATTTGGCAACTCGAGTAGAGACATTTACTATCTCACCCTAGGGATAGGTAAGCTGGACATTTCTAGAATGAGTATCAATCTTGGCATAGTGAGCTGACATCCAGTCCATACCCAAGATGATATTAATATCTGAAGATTTCAAGGCTATCAATGAGGCTAGAAAAACTAGCCTGTCTACTAGAATTTCATTGTCATAGGTTATCCTAGAGGTTTGCCATTTACTACCAGGAGTTTGGACAACCAATGGAATTGGCATATCACAAAAAGACATGTTATGCAACTGTGCATAACTTTCTGAAATGAAGGAATGAGAAGACCGAGTGTCAAAGAGAACAGACGCTGGGTGATGATTAACAAGAAGCGTACCCAGTACGACGTCGGGATCCTCTACAACTTCTTCTGTTGAAACATAGTTCACACGGCCACGTGCAGGAATTGGCTTCACATAGTAAGCTTTGCCCGACTTGCCTTGCCCGACAGACTTTCCGGGTTGCTTGGCACCCACATTCTGAGGACACTCATGGGAATAGTGCCCTGGTTCTCCACACTTGTAGCATATCACTTGGTTGGCACGGGGTGCAGCATTGCTAGCTGGACCACCATAGGTTTTTGCTGGAGGGTTGGTCTGATTCATCTGAGGCACCACGTAGGATGGCCTCGGAGTGTATCTTGGCGGCAGAGAACTGTTCCGAACCCACAGCCTGCTTTTTGGGAACGAGGAACCAAAAGACGAGCCAAAGTCATGGGTGTGCTTCCTTGTGGCTTCAAAGTCAGTATGACCAGTCTCGGCACTGATCGCCATGTTGACTAGGGCTTGAAAGCTTGCACACTCGTGGAGGCGCGGATCGCGACGAAGCTCAGGGCTCAGACCCTTGTGGAATCTTGCTTGCTTCTTGGCGTCAGTAGACACCTCCTCTGTTGTATAGCGGGCGAGGTTACCGAACTCGCGGCTATAGGCATCCACGGTCAACTTGCCCTGAGTGAAGGCACAGAACTCCTCTCTCTTTCTGTCCATCAGGCCCTCTGGAATATGGTGCAGATGAAAAGCTGCGCTGAAGTCTGCTCATGTGGCTGCTGGTTCAGCGGGACGCATAGCTTCAAAGTTCTCCCACCACAGATTGGCGGGTCCTTCCAGGAAGTAAGCCCAAAGGTCACCTTGTCGGCCTCAGAAACATTCACAGAGCCAATCTTGCGTGAGATGCTGCACAGCCAGTCATCAGCGTCGAGGGGATCGACGAAATGATGAAACTTTGGAGGATTCAGCTTCACAAAGTCGTTGAGGGACACTGCAGCATTCCTAGGCCGACGAGCCGTATTCTGCTCAATACGCTCTAACAGTCGGTTGGTCTCCCTTTTGTTTCTCTCTGCCTCAAGCATAACTTCCGCCAGAGAGGGCGGGTGAGGCAGGTCTTCCTGCGACGCTTGACTACCCTCGCCTTGCTCATGAGCAGGGGCACGGTTCAACCTGGTGAACACCATCCTGACAAACAAACTCACAGCTTAGACCAATATCATATCAATACTAGCTATGGATTAAGAATGTACTGAACACACGGAATGCGGAAATGAATATCCGAACAACATGGTAACAAGCATCTACTATATATACACCATGGTTCATACACACCCTTACATAGTTCAGTACAAACTTCCTATACATTATTTATCTAGGCCTCCGGAATTCATTTCACATCACAAGCATACTTCACAAGTCACGCAGGACTGTGAACGTACGGCTACTACCATACTATCCTTCCGCTCACAGCTCAGGCATCCGCATAGAACATCTCATAGAGATTACCTCCATGACCTGGAAGCTCAACCTGCGGATCAGGAAACACTCCAGCCTGAGATCCCTGGGATCCATAAGGACACGGATGTGGCCTTGGTCCCCTCACTCGTGGTAAGAGGGGTCCCCGAAGAGGGGTGACTCCTCCTATAGCTGGCCAGTCAACGTGGGCCGGAAGATGGGTCCTAACAGGGTTCAGCATCTCCATATCTCGGTACCCTGTCTGGACTACCGGTGCCAGCTGCGTCAAAGTCGTCCACGGACGGGCACGGGTAGCATAAAGCTCCATGCGGAGAGCACGAGCATCCCTGTCTCTGTTCTCTAGCATCTCAACAGTGGACTGCAATAGCGGATCCTCCATAGAAGAATCAAAATAGACTCCGCTGAGGTATCCCTCTTCACCGGGCTGAGAGGCCGGAACATAGCAGAACTCTGAATTCTGCAACAGTGCATGTCTCGCTCTCATAGTGGTCAGCATTGAATAGGTAGCATCTTGTACTCCCATGTCAACAGTGACTCCCAACCCATAGGACCAATGGATTGGCTCCTCAGCTCCAGAGTATTCTGGAAATACCCTAACAGTGCAGATGTACTGGCTCTGGGTGAAGTCTCGGTACTGTTCCTCCACTGTGTACTCGGGGTACCAGCGGTAACCGCCCACCGACATCACCCTGACCAGCATGGCCGTATGACGCGGCACATCAATGCACCTAGTCAGACGTACCACCTGACGAGAAGGACGGCCAGGCATCTGTAAATAGAGAGTAATGCAAAAGCATTAGAGCTCTGAATATAAAATTGGGCAGCATAACGGCTGTAAATGCTCAAAAACAAATTTTGAGACAACCCAAAATGGAACAGCGTAACCACTCAACTATCAAGTTCAATTCTCTGATCATCAAACTTACTTCCTTTTTCCTAGGAATGGAAGAAACCCAAATATCTCTTGACCCGGAGTCCTATAATCTACCGATCAGAAACACGAGCCTAGAAGAAGATGAGTAACCTAGTCCTTAATTCCCGCAGAAAGACGAGGATGACCAGAATAGAATAACTTGAGAAGAGAAAAAGAGTGTTATGTTCCCTTCCACAAAAAATCCCTTATATATAACTAAAGCAATTCTAGACTCAACTTCGACCAGTTTGGCTTAGTAATCCTACAGTCAGTCAGGCTCTGATACCAACGCTGTCGGGACCCCGATCCTAAGCCATAGGAATCCAGCCAGTAACATATCGCATTCCTTTGCGGTCTCACACACGGTTAACTCCACGGCTGCAGCCTTACCTTAGCCGGGACCGTTTGCGTTTTTTGACTCACGTATGCAATAGTGTCACTAGCATTCCAATGTCAAAGAACCCGGATCGACAAGTCTAGTCATAAACCAAAGTGGCAGTACCGCACAAGGACAGACATACATGACCCAACAAAGCAGGTGTCGGTCACCAGCGAGTGTAGACGAGTCGTAGAAAGCTACAAGGACTCCATTAGATCGTGTGACATTTCCCCAAAGGGGACAGACACACCAGCTAAGAAGGACACATGCCGGTCAACCAATGTGACCGGAGCAGTAGCGAGCTACCATGGCTCGTTGGATCACAAAGGGGCATTTCCCTGTAAGGAGTGCTACTAAAATTCACGACTAGGTAATCGAACCCCATACATATAAAGTACAACACACGTACGCATGGCATACCGATATGTATAGATACATCGATGGCATCAGAACATAACCATAAACATACAAGCTTTATTTAAGAGGCTCAGAAGAGCCACACACATAATATTACACAGTAAGGGTCTCATGACCCATAATGGCAGTCATTTAGTTACAAGCCAGTGGAAGAGTTTAAAACTGTCTGAGTACAGACAGGTGCAACTAGAAGGCACATGGCCTGACTATACTAGAGACCCATCCTAGGGCCAGATCATAGCTGGGACACCAGCTACTCGTCGTCGTCGATGTCTATGAAGAACCCTCCATTAGGGTCATTAGCAACCTTTGCAACATTTATTAAGAAAACATGAGTACGGAGGTACTCAGCAAGACTTTAGGATAACTATCTACTCATGCAATGTATCAATAAGGTATGGTGGGGTTTCATGCGGAAAGCCAGCATTTGACACGTGGCTAGGCAACTTGCATTTTTAAATAATTCTGACAACTTTATATCTCGCACACGAGTCCACTAACACCACAACAATACACCATCGTGGATTCATTCCGTATCCATACGGAAATGCCGTCCACGACACTCACGCTTATCTTGACAATTTTATGAGTAGCCATTGAAGTTATCTATGAACAACATATGTCTCCAAGTAGTCCATATCCGCGGACGCGGCTATTCGAATAGATCATAACCCTGCAGGGGTGTACTTCGTCACACACGCTCTCGCCACTTATCGCGATGTGCACGTCATGCACCTCAGCAACCTTCAAGCGGAAGCCTAGCGAGGGACTCGGCCACGACCGTTAACCACACTAGTACCTAGTCCAGGTTTATCGCCTATCTGAGGGTAACCCGCACGGAAGTCCGGCCGAGGTTTCCGCCAAGGCCCCAAACGATGTGCGCAGGGTTCCCAAGCCCACCATCCGGGTGCCACTTGGTACATCATGCCACTGCCTACCATATCACAGCCCACCTCTCAGGTCAGCACCATGCACGGCCTCCAACATGACTATAAACACCAGAAACTACTTGCAACTCCTGGACCGAGTACTAAGCGATTATTAAGTCGAGCGGGGTTATATTTCAGGGCCCAGCATGTGGTAGTATCTCGTCTTGGATTACATACACGAAACTCAGTTCCTAAGGACGGTTCCAATGAAACAACCCGCCATGTACTCCTACACTACCAGGTATGCTAGGTTGCAAGGTTCGGCTATTTACTGTGACAAGGATAGGTCATGCAAAGGAAGTGGGTTCAACTAACGTGGCAAAAGCAGTTGAAGCATTTGATCCTAATGCAATAAGTAAGTGCATCAGCAAGAACATGGGATTTATCGGGATGATCAAAATGGTTGCTTGCCTTGTTGCTCAGAGGAGTGACAATATCCATCAGACGGATATTCGATGGAATCCGGGGGAGCGGAGCCTACCAAAAGGAATGACAACAATCAATATCAAGCATATGCAATCAAGATGACGCATGAGCATGGCATGAGAATGCAAGGTGATATACTATTGTAACTAACATGTATTAGGTTTGAAGTTGATTTGAATCACATTCAAATATCACTTCAAACGAGGTATTCTCGGATACCGTTTTAATTGATTCGACCTGATGCTCAGATCAACTTGATGTTAACATGCATGGGATGACATGTTAGGTTAACGGTTTGTAATTAGGACAGTATTTGATCATGTCAATCATAGTGAAATTTGAATATTTTCCATAATCCATTTATAAAGTATTTATAAGAATTGACTTATGCATTAATCTACATGTTTGGGTTCTGTAACATTTCCAAACATGTTTGAAAATGACATATTCAGATTCCTTGAATTTTTCTGATACTTTTTCATATATTAATTATTTTCATTGGAGTTACAGATTAATTTCTATGAATTTTTGAAGTTTTAAACATTTCTGGAATTATTCTTATACTGGAAAATCCCTGGCATCAGCAGGTCAGCTGACCTGTTCAGGTCAAACCTGACAAGGGGGACCCACTGGTCAGTCTCTCAGGGGCTAATCCCGCGCTGACCAGCCCCTAAGTTGGTTTGACTTGGCCTTGGGCCCACTGTCAGTGAGTGTTTAGGCATTTTAACTACTGGATTAGGTTGGCCACGTCGGCCCTCGCCGGAGCCTGGCCGGCGGCGACCAGATCCGCGGTAGAACCTCGCCGGAGACACGCTAAAACGTGTTGTGGTGCTCGGAAAAGGAGGCTGAGAGCACTGGAGTGATCTCCAGGCTCGACCACATCCGGCGCTGGTCTCAGGGAGAGCTATCGGTGGCCGGAGTAAGCCGGGGACGAGCCGGGGCAGCTGCCGGAGTACGGGTTCGATGGTCCAATGGCTAGGGGGCTCGGATCCGAGCAGAAAGAGAGGGGAAATGATCGCAGGCTCACGGGGAGTGCAGAGAAGGGCTTAGACGGCTCGGGGAAGGACTGTTGCCGGCGTTTCACCGTCGATTTGCCGGCGTCTGAAGGTTGAAGACGATGGCGTTGGGGACGTTGCGGAGCTCGGGGAGACTTCGTCCGTTGCAGAGAGAACCAGCTCGATGAGGCGAAGCTACTAGACTACTCGGAAGGGGGTTCCTGTGGCTAGAGGCGCGGCGGCTCGAGCTCGAGCTCGTGGCAATGGCGGCAGAAGGAGGGAGGAGAGATCCCGAGAAGAGGGGGGAACTGGAGCTGGGGAACGGATAGGGACGGCCTCGGGGTGGATATCCCCGTGCTTGCGAGCGCGAGGCGGCGGCCAGGCAGCCAGGGAGCAGCGTGGAGGCGCGCGGCGACGCGGCGGCCACCTCCTGCTCCTACTGGCGAGGAGGAAGACGACAGGAGAAGATGGGCCGGGCCAGGTGAGCGTCAGGTAATTTCTTTCTCTCTTTTTTTCTGATTTGTTTCTGTTTTGCTATTTCATTAACTTGTTATTTATTTCAGCGCCCAAATAGTTTGTAAAAGCTATTTTAAACACACCAGAATAATTGTTGGAATATTTCCAACCATTCCTAAAGTTTTCAACATTTTTGAAAGTTTAAAGTTTCTGATTTCAAATTTTAAACTTGAAACCAGTAGCTTTTTGCATTTAATTAAAATGCTTAAAGTGTCAAGAAAATGGTTTTCTTCATTGCTCATTTACTTTCATGATTTATCAGAAAGATTGAACTTTTCTTGAGGCCACTTTGGGTTCATTGATTTTAACTAGTTTGAATTTTCCTTTATTTTGATAAGTGGCTAGGGTTTTAGCATTTTCCTTCATCACTTGCTTTGTTCTTGTTGAAAATTTCCTAGATGCAATGCAAAGAAAACATGAGCACAAAGCTAACTTGCTTAAGGTGTCAGGGATGTGACACTCTGGCAACCGCCCCCTAGAAGAGGGCTATGACAATACCAGCTAGTGTATTATATTTGGTTTTCTATTCTAAATTTTGTCTGGTATGTGTCCATAGTGATTTCTCGCAGTTTTGGCAATTTCTAGAATTTTTCTGTGTTTTTCTGGCATGGTACTACCCCTCGTGGAGCGGTACTACCGCGATGGCCCGAGCGGTACTACCGCCTTCAGAGTTTGTACCACCTTAGGGGGAGCGGTACTACCGCCGCATGCGGTACTACCGTGAGGACCCGAGCGGTACTACCATAATGACCCGAGCGGTACTACCGTGATGACCCGAGCGGTACTACCACTATACCCAGTGCGGTACTACCGCCCTGCCCGTTCGCTGGAGGGTAGATAACAAGAAGGGGCAGTTTTTCTGCCCCATTTGTTCCTCTCCCGTGGAGCTCTCTTTGTTTCTCTCGAATCTCACCATAAGAGATCTCCCTCCGCGACTCTTCTCCTTCCGTACTAGTTGAAGAGATTGCCCCCTTCCTCCTCCTTGTGACATGGATCCCGGTACTGCTCCCATCCTCCTTCTCTTGTTTTGGTGTTCTTGGTTCTATGGTTAGGGGCTTGGTGTATTAGCTCCATTGTTATGGCATGATTGTTTCTCGTTCATGGATGGGAGGAGAGCTCGTGGGAGTGTTCCATTGTGCTTTGTTGAATAGGTTATGCATAGTTTGGGTCTCCGGTTGTATGAAATCTGCTGCACCGCGGTTAGATCTATATTTTTATCTGTCAAATCTGTAACCACACGGTACTACCGCTCGTCAGCGAGTGGTACTACCGTTGTGCCTTGTATGCATGATCTTAATTGGTTCCTTTTGTGTTTTCTCCTGTGTTTTGGACTTTGCCATGAATTCTTTTTGTCGATTTCACGTGTTTGTGTTGCGCATCCTAGGAGGTGGCTCCCGTCGCTCAAACCCGCTTCGTGACACCCAGTCCAATAGTTTCTTGAACTCTGATGACCTAGAAGGTTCCAATCCTCCGAAGCGCAATATCAAGAAGACTGCATCGAGGGACAAGGTGGCTGATAACCCACAAGTGTAGGGGATCGCAATAGTTTTCGACGGTAGAGTATTCAACCCAAGTATATCGATTCGACACAAAGGGAAGTGAAAGAATATTCTCAAGTATGAGCAGATGAGTTTGTCAATTTCAACCACAGCTGAATGATTAGTGTCTCCAAGCAAAGTATCTGTAGCAAAGTAGTCTGATAGCAACGGTGCGAGAAACAGATCTGTTGACGGCAGACTATTCCTAACTATTGTATCAAAGGCGCCAGTAAATAGCACGTGGACGGGGAACTATTCTTCCCAGGCAACGGCTCTAGAAAAGTCTTGCAACAAGTAACAGCAGTAGTGACAGTAGTAGCAAGGAACATCAGTAGTGACAGCAGTAGCTGCAGCAGAGTAAGAGCAGTAGCGATAGCAGTAGCAACAAAGTAACGTAGCAAGGACCAGTAGTAAAAGACTCGTAGGCAGTGGCTCGTTGATGGATGAGTATAACAGATGTGATTCATCATGTAACAGCTATAAAACGGAGAGATACGTGACTAGCTCCCGTTCGACAATCTAATGTAGGCATGTATTCCCTATGTAGTCATACGTGCTTAGGGAAAAGAACTTGCATGACATCTATTGTCCATCCCTCCCATGGCAGCGGAGTCCTAATGGAAACTACGGGATATTAAGGTTCTCCTTTTAATAAAGAACCGGACCAACGCATTAACACTTGGTGAATACATTAACTCCTCATACTATGGTCATCTTGGGGAGTGGTTCGGGCTATTGTCACTCCGGGGTTGCCGGGTCATAACACATAATACGTGACTACAACTTGCAAGATAGGATCTAAAACACACATATATTAGCGACAACCTAATAGGTTCAGATCTAAAATCATGGCACTCGGGCCCTAGTGACAAGCATTAAGCATGGCAAAGTAGTAGCATCATCAATCTAGAACATAGTGGATACTAGGGATCAATCCCCGTCAAAACTAACTCGATTACATGATAGATCTCATCCAAGTCATCACCGTCGAGAAAGCCTACGATGAGATTACTCACGAACGGCGAAGAGCATCATGGAATTGGCGATGGAGGAAGGTTGATGATGACGATGGCGACGACTTCCCCTCTCCGGAGCCAAGAACGGACTCCAGATCTTCCCTCGTGATGAAGAACAGGAGGTGGCGGTGCCTCCGTATCGTAAAACGCGATGAAACCTTCTCTCGAATTTTTTGCCGGACGAGACGGAAGATATAGAGCTGAGTTTGGGGGCGGTGGTGCCACGTGGGCCCCACAAACCCTCACGGTGCAGCCTGGGGGTGGCCGCGGCCCAGGGGCTTGTGGCCAACTGGCACGCCCCCTCCGGTGGATCTTTGCGCAGGTATTTTTCTTTTATTCCAGAAAAATCTCCGTAAATTTTCAGGACATTCCGAGAACTTCTATTTCTGCACAAAAACAACACCATGGCAATTCTGCTGAAAATAGCGTTAGTCCGGGTTAGTTCCATTCAAATCATGCAAATTAGAGTCCAAAACAAGGGCAAAATAGTTTGGAAAAGTAGATACGACGTAGACGTATCAACTCCCCCAAGCTTAAAGCCTTGCTTGTGCTCAAGCAATTCAGTTGACAAACTGAAAGAGACAAAAGAAAAACTTTGACGAACTCTGTTTGATCTTGTGGTTGCAACTATGTCTAACTCATAACCAGAGTTTGATCAAGATCACAAGAAACCACATAAGCAAATGACATCTAGGTCTCGCGGTAAACTCATATCAATGCCATAATCAACTAGCGAGCAAATAATAATAAGGCTCAAACGTCAACACTTCAATCAAAACAACATGAAGCAATACGAATAGATGGTATCTCGCTAGCTTTTTCTGAGACCGCAAAACATAAATGCAGAGCACCTTCAAAGACCAAGGGTTGACTAAACATTGTAATTCAAGGCAATGAAGATCCAGTCACAGTCATACTCAACACAGTTAAAAGCAAAGCATAAAAATGACAGACGTGCTCTCTAATTGGTTCTTTTGTAAGAGGAGGATGACTCAACAGGAACATAAATTAGACAGGCCCTTCGCAGAGGGAAGGATTGATTTGCAGAGATGCCAGAGCTCAAGCTTTGAAAACAGAGATAATAATTTTGGGTGGCATGCTTTCGTTGTCAACGCAATGACTAAGAGTTCTCAACATCTTCCATGCTACACATGCTATAGGCGGTTCCCAAACAGAAAAGTAAAGTTTTGACTCCCCCACCACCAATCAATCAAACTCCACGGCTAGCCGAATCCTCGCGTACCGTCCATACCAACATCAATCCTGGGGGAGTTTTGTTTGCAATTATCTTTTCGATCTGAGCATGGAACTTGGAATTCCAATTACCGGCCCCTTTCTCGTGAATGATAGTGAATAAACACATATCGAGGATAACACGCCTAGCATGGAAGATACGGATAGCCCCCCTGTCACCACATGAGCGGTTCGGGCATGCAAAACAAATTATTTCTTGAAGGTTTAGAGAGTGGCACATGCAAATTTACTTGGAACAACAGGTAGATACCGCATATAAGTAGGTATGGTGAACTCATAATGAACAACTTTGGGTTTATGGAAGTGGATGCACAAGCAGTATTCCCGCTGCTGTGTGAGCTCCTCTGGCTCCCACTGAGAAACCGGCGTCTGGTACTCGACTGGTGGCTCGGGCACGGGCACCTATGGTTGGGCTAGGCCCCAATATGCGTAGATGTCCGAGGGCATAATAGTGTACCTGCCTGCATGAAGATTGAACAAAGAAGGAGCAGGCAAAGTAATAGTTTCACGAGTACCCTGACTAAATACCACGTTATAAATCATCCTTCTATTTATATCTCTATCAAGAAAGTCACGGCGAACCATGCTATCGTAATGTAGATATTTCTCGGGAAGAAGAACCTCTTCTTCCTCCTCCAGTCTAATGGGTATCTCAAAGTGTGTGGCAGGATGGGTAGCATAGATACCTCCATATACAACACCTTTAGAACGGTTCAGGTTCAACTGTTGAGCTACTATAGCGCCCAAGCTATAAGTTTTATCGTTAAAAAGGGCTTCGCGCTAGACCGCAAGATCAGGGGAACTAAGTGACCCAGCTTTCCCACGGCAAATCAAACATTTTCCCACAAATAAAGAAAAGTACCGAAGCACGGGACAATGTATGCTAGCAGCTCTAGCGCAAGACACTCCTCTCTCCTCTCCTACAGCAATTGTATCGATGAAAGCTTCCAAGTCCCGTGGGCGAGGTTCATGAATATCCCCAACGTAAGGTAATTTCCAAACATTGAAAAAATCTTGGAGTGACATGCGTTGGGGGATATCATAAAGGTTAAACTCAACCATAGGAGGATTCCTCCTCGGATAGAAGTTAAATCTTTGTACGAAGATATTAGTGAGGAGCAGGTATTGCAGACAGTTATCTTCAACGAAGGCGGTGAGGCGTGCGTTTTCCACCAAGTGATAAAAGTCCTCATAAATTCCAGCGGCGCGTAAGAACACGTCGCTTGGCCACTCGCACGCTCGAACTGCTGCGACTCGAGGGACCAAATACTTCGGCTTCTTCTCACTTCCATCATCCTTGGGGTCACGGCTTGAAGAGCCTCTTAAGAACCTCCTCATCTTTTCCTTTTTCTGTCTGTGAAAATTTCTGAAATTTTTAGTGATTCTAAGGAAAAGTGAATAAGGCCCAACTAAACTCATAGCAACGACTCCCACAAGTGCCTAGAGGCCATATTACGCATCAAAACTACTTGGGCCACTTAGTATTAGCATGCAAAGCTCAAGAACATGGTCACCAAGGCAGCAAAAATACGCGGAGTATAAGGCACTAGAGCAAAAACTAATTGGACCAATGGAGGAGTCACTTACCAAGGAGTAATTTCCCCAAAACAGTTCGGAGAACGGTGATTTGAGCAAGGAGATCGAAAATCCCAGCAAGAGGAGCAAGAATATGGGTTTGAGCTACGAAACAATTTTTTATGGAGGTAGGAGAAGGAGATAAGAGCAAGAAGGAGTGGAGGGGGTGCCTGTGGTCCCCACAAGCCTGGGTGGCGCGGCCAGGGGGGGTGCCCGCGCCCCAAGGGCTTGTGGCCCACTGGTGCATCCCCCAGACAAACTCTTCGTCTCAGTAATTTTCAAAAATTCCAAAAAAAATCATACTTGATTTTCAGGACGTTCGGAGATCTTTTATTTTTGGGGTACTTTTCTACCGGACGCTAAAACGGAAAACAGGGAAAACAAAACTAAATCTATCATTTTTCTTCTAAGCAACCTAAAGTGAAAGCTTGGAACAGAGGTTTGTGACTCCTCGATTCATCCATCTCGTGGTCATCGAAAGAAAATCCGTCAGTGAGGTTGATCAAGCCTCTTTGACAAACCTTTTCGAATCGCAAAAGAGAACAGAGAATTTTTGAATAGTCACTAGGTCACCTCAATGGGAATATGTATATCCCCAACAAGCAAATCGTACTTCATCTTGCATTGAGGAATAGGGCATTCAAAGCTCCCAATAAGAATCGATGAAGTTTTTTCGATAGCATTGATGCAATGTATTCGGTATTGTTTCTTCGGAAAGTGCACCGTATGCTCATTACCGTTGACGTGGAAAGTGACATTGCCTTTGTTGCAATCTATAACATCACCTGCAGTGTTTAAAAAGGGTCTTCCGAGGATGACCGCCATGGCATCGTCTTCGGGAATATCCAAGATAACAAAGTCTGTTAAGATAGTGACATTAGCAATCACAACAGGAACATCCTCGCAAATGCCGTTAGGGAAAGCAGTTGATTTGTCGGCCATTTGTAGATGTATTTCAGTGGGTGTCAACTTATCCAGTTCAATCCTACGATAAAGAGAGAGAGGCATAACACTAACACCGGCTCCAAGGTCGCATAACGCAGTTCTAACATAGTTGCCTTTAATGGAGCAAGGTATAGTGGGCACACCGGGATCACCTAGTTTCTTAGGAGTTCCACCCTTGAAGACATAGTTAGCAAGCATGGTGGAAATCTCAACCTCAGGTATCCTCCTCTTATTAGTCACAATATCCTTCATGTACTTAGCATACGGGGACATTTTGAGCATATCTATCAAACGCATTTGCAGAAAGACAGGTCTGATCATCTGAACGAATCGCTCAAAATCCTCATAATCCTTTTTCTTGGAGTGTTTGGGAGGAAAGGGCATGGGTTTCTGAACCCATGGTTCCCTTTCTTTACCATGCTTCCTAGCAGCGAAGTCATTCTTATCGTATCTCCTAGTCTTAAGCTATGGGTTATCAAGATCAACAGGTTGAATCTCCACATCCTTATCATTGCTAGGTTGATCATCTTCATGAACATCGCTATTGATATTATTATTAGGCTCATGTTCATCACCAGATTGTGTCTCTGCATCAGAGACAGAGACATCGTTTGGACTCTCAGGTGTAGCAGCAGCAGGGTTGCTAGTGTGCAGGTTCCTATCATATTTCCTCTTCTTTCTAGGATGACTAGATGCATCAGTGCTAACTCCTTGAGAATCTTGTTCATTTCTCTTCGGATGACCCTCAGGATACAAAGGTTCCTTAGTCATTCTACCGCCTCTAGTAACGAGTTTGATGGAATTGTCATGCAACTCATTGAGCAAGTCGTTTTGAGCTTTAAGTACTTGTTCTACCAGAGTGGTAACCATAGAGGCATGTTTACTGAGAAGCTTAAGATCATTGACATTTCCGTCCACACAAGCACTTAAATGACTAAGCATACGAGCATTTTGTTCCAATTGTCTGCTAACATAATCATTGAAACTCAGTTGTTTGGCAACAAAGTTATCAAATTCAACCAGGCATAAGCTAGCAGGTTTATCAAACCTACGCAGAGAATTTACTTCTACTACCTATATCGGGTTATCAAGACCATAGATCTCTTTGATAGGTGGTAGATTTTTGACATCTTCAGATCTAATGCCTTTCTCTCGCATAGATTTCTTGGCTTCTTGCATATCTTCAGGACTGAGGAATAGAATACCTCTTTTCTTTGGAGTTGGCTTAGGAGGTGGTTCGGGAATAGTCCAAGCATTCTCATTGCACAAGATGTTAATCAGTAGAATCTCAGCTTGTTCTACAGTTCGTTCCCTAAAAACACAACCGACACAACTATCTAGGTGGTCTTTGGAAGCATCGGCATGTCCATTATAGAAGATATCAAGTATTTCATTCTTCTCAAGAGGGTGATCAGGCAAAGCATTCAGTAGCTGGATGAGCCTCCCCCAAGCTTGTGGGAGACTCTCTTTTTTAGTTTGAGCAAAATTGTATATTTCCTGCAAGGCAACTTGCTTCTTATGGACAGGGAAATATTTTTCAGAGAACTAGTAGACCATATCCTCGGGGCTACGCACACAACCAGGAGCAAGAGAAGTGAACCAGGTCTTAGCATCATCCTTTAGCGAGAAAGGAAACAGCTTGAGGATATACTAGTGCCGGATCTTTTCCTCACTAGTGAATAGTGTGGCTATATCGTGCAGTTTGGTAAGATGGGCTACAACCGTTTCAGACTCATAACCATGAAAAAGATCAGATTCGACCAGAGTGATTAACTCAGGGTCGACGGAGAATTCGTAATCCTTATTGGTCACAAAGATAGGCAAAGTAGCAAACTTCGGGTCGTATTTCATCCTAGCGTTCAGAGATTTTTCTTTCCACTTGTGCAGTAATTTCTCAACATCATAGCTATCCTTACATGCAAGAAAGTCCTCAGCTATCTCTCCCTCCATAACATAGCGTTCAGGCATAACAGGCAATTCAGGCATAGTAGTAGGTTCTACTTCAATAGTATCAGCAGTTTCAGAAGTATCATCACGTCGAGCAGCAATTCTAGCAAGTTGTGCATCAAGGAATGCACCTAGTGGCAAAGAAGTATCAGGCATAGCATCATCAAGCAAAGAAGTATCAAGCATAGCATCATCAGGCATAGTATCAAGCATAGCATCATTAGGCATAGTATCAAGCATAGCATCATAAGCATCATGGGCAGTAGAAGTAGCATCATCAAGCACAAGCGACATATCAAGATTTCTAGAAGGAGGTGATGTCGCAAACTTACTCAAAACTGAAGGTGAATCAAGTGCAGAGCTAGATGGCAGTTCCTTACCTCTCCTCGTAGTGGAAGGCAAGATTTTAGTTCTTGGATCTTTCGGATTCCTCATAGTGACCAGTAGGCGAAAATCCCAAGTGACTCAGAGAATATAGGTGTGCTTCCCCGGCAACGGCGCCATAAAATAGTCTTGATAACCCACAAGTTTAGGGGATCGCAATAGTTTTCAAGGGTAGAGTATTCAAACCAAATTTATTGATTCGACACAAAGGGAAGCGAAAGAATATTCTCAAGTATTAGCATCTGAGTTTTTCAATTTCAACCACACCTGAAAGATTAGTGTCTGCAAGCAAAGTATCAGTAGCAAAGTAGTATGATAGCAACGGTGCCAGAAACAGATCTGTTGACGGCAGACTATTCCTAAATGTTGTATCAATGGTGCCAGTAAATAGCACGTGGACGGGGAACTATTCTTCCCAAGCAACGGCTCCAGAAAAGTCTTGCAAAAAGTAACAACAGAGTAACAACAGTAGTGACAGCAGTAGCAAGGAACAACAATAGTGACAGCAGTAGCAGCAGTAGAGTAACAGCAGAGTAACAAAAGTAGCGACAACAGTAGCAGCAAAGTAACGTAGCAAGGACCAGTAGTAAAACAATCGTAGGCAGTGGATCGGTGATGGATGAGTATAACGTATGTGATTCATCATGTAACAGCCATAACACAGAGAGATATGTGACTAGCTCCCATTCGTCAATCTAATGTAGGCATGTATTCCGTATGTAGTCATACGTGCTTAGGGAAAAGAACTTGCATGACATCTATTGTCCATCCCTCCCATGGCAGCGGAGTCCTAATAGAAACTACGGGATATTAAGGTTCTCCTTTTAATAAAGAACCGGACCAACGCACTAACATTTGGTGAATACATTAACTCCTCATACTATGGTCATCTTGGGGAGTGGTTCGGGCTATTGTCACTCCGGGGTTGCCGGGTCATAAGACATAGTACGTGACTACAACTTGCAAGATAGGATCTAAAACACACATATATTAGCGACAACCTAATAGGTTCAGATCTAAAATGATGGCACTCGGGCCCTAGTGACAAGCATTAAGCATGGCAAAGTAGTAGTAACATCAATCTAGAACATAGTGGATACTAGGGATCAATCCCCGTCAAAACTAACTCGATTACATGATAGATCTTATCCAGCTCATCACCGTCGATGAGATTACTCACGAACGGTGAATATCATCATGGAATTGGCGATGGAGGAAGCTTGATGATGACGATGGCGACGATTTCCCCTCTCCGGAGCCCAGAACGGACTCCAGATCTGCCCTCCAGATTAAGAACAGGAGGTGGCGCGCCACTGTATCGTAAAACGCGATGAAACCTTCTCTGTGATTTTTTTTCCGGACGAGACGGAAGATATAGAGCTGAGTTTGGGGGCGGTGGTGCCACGTGGGCCCAACAAGCCCTCACGGTGCGGCCTGGGGGTGTGTCCGCTGACCAGGGGTTTGTGGCCCACTGGCCCGCCCCCTCTGGTGGATGTTTGCGCAGGTATTTTTCTTTTATTTTAGAAAAATTCTCCGTAAATTTTCAGGACATTTCGAGAACTTTTATTTATGCACAAAAAAAACACCATGGCAATTCTGCTGAAAACAACATTAGTCCGGTTTAGTTCCATTCAAATCATGCAAATTAGAGTCCAAAACAAGGGCAAAAGAGTTGACTATGTATGTGTGGCACCGAAAGATCAATCCTTATGTCACTGAGAGGGCTCAGATCAAGGGCTTTGAGATGTTCTGGTCCAAGCAGCCTGTCCTGATATATCAACATGTCATCCTGACTCGGAAGAAAATCATTGTCCCAGTGCAGTGGATTGATCTCAATCATCTCCTGAGGGATCCTGCATATTGTGGAGAGGCCCTGAATATAATACAACAGCTGGGTATTGAGGACCTCATCACCTTTCGCTATGACTTTGATCCAGAGGTAGTGGCTCAATTATATGTCACTTTCACTTTCATGCTAATGTGGATCGTACTATGACCTGGATGACCAATGGCGAGAAGATGTTTGGCTCTTGGGTTGAACTCATGAAGCTTCTGAATGTCTGTGACGAGGGGCTGCATAAACCTGTTGGCTTGCGCCCTAATGCCAACCCCGGTGCTACCCCCAAGGAGAAGTTGATGCCCTTCTATCTCAGGATGATTCCCCACCTTCTTGTATGTCATGCATAGGATCTCCCGCAACAGTCTGTTCCCTCGGGTTGGGAACAAAGACCAAGTTCATTCTTATCTGGTGGATATGATCCTTATGTGTGAGGAGGGACGGATGGAGAACACTAGGCCACTCGATGTGTCTAATGTGATGTTTTGCGAGCTTTAGATGGCAATATACAACCGTAAGGTTCCCATCTATGGGCCTTACCTGTACTACTTCATCAAGACAAAGTGGTCTGAGTCCTTTCCTCACGTGCCCTTTCCTGCTGCCCCTGGGTGTTTCAGCCATGATCCCATCAAGTTGTGCCAGAAAGACAAGTGGGCCAACACCTCCACTTCACGTACTGCTGAATGCATGGAGATTGAGGAGGAGGCTGCTGCTACTGAGGATGAGGGCGGCCCTGCCACACATACCCGTTCTTCTGCTCAGCCATCTTGGGCCAAGAAGCTGAAGGACCAGATGATGACCTTATTTTGCATGCACGCGAAGGGGCAGAATCTGACTTATGTGGCACAGAAGGAGAGCCGTGACAGGCATAAGCGTATCATGAGGATGCTTGGTGTGCACTTCTCGAGCGGATCTGAGGAAGTCATCACTCCAGAGGCTGATTGGATGCAGGCAAGAGACTTCCAGTGGGCTGAGTTTAATCACGAGGAGCCCGATGAGGAAGATGAGGAGGGGACTGATCAGGAGGAGCCTGATGAGGAAGATGAGGATGCTACGGAGGAATGTGATGGTTGAGCTACCACCTGTGTCGTTCTCATCCTCTCTGCATTTTTGGTGTCCTGATGCCAAATGGGGAGAGAGTGTTAGGGATTTGCTTTGGGTTTTCATATTTTTCTGAGTCTTTCTTTGTTGAACTTGGTTGGCTTTATCTTGTCGAATATTTTATCATGTGTGTGAAGACTCTTAGTCATATGGTGTGAGACATATGCTATCCCTATATTATCTCTATTACCTCTCTATATGCTTAGCCTGTGAGGTCATTTATCTTGTGCCCTTACCTTTATGCTAACATGCTATACCTTGTTTCCTTACTCAATGGTGTATCAGTGCATTGCAAGGAGTATCCGTCTATGATTCCTAGGGCAGTGCTTTTCCTTTGATTGTGTGCCTTGCTGTTCACAGCACTACTTTAAACATGCACACATCCAGGGGGATATAGTCTCTAACTAATA
The DNA here is from genome assembly GCF_904849725.1 of Hordeum vulgare subsp. vulgare. Lineage (NCBI taxonomy): Eukaryota > Viridiplantae > Streptophyta > Magnoliopsida > Poales > Poaceae > Hordeum > Hordeum vulgare. Next base: position 342,832,198 of record NC_058524.1, on the reverse strand, counting down.
GGCTTTGGGTTTGCCTATGTCTTCATTATATTTTTTTGTGCAAATCCGTGTTGTCATCAATCCACCAAAAAGGGGGAGATTGTTAGGGCATATTTCATCCTAAGTGATTTTGGCGATTGATGACAGCACCACTGCGGACTAATCGTGTGCATTGAGCATTTCAGATTATACATGGCAAGGCACAAGATGATTCGTAGCCCCTCGGTGCTTTCGTAGCACGGTGAATTCTATGGTTCTCTTCGGTGGGTTTGAGTCGTTGGAAAGCCGTACTATTAAGAGGGGGTCCGCATCGGAAAGGTTTGGGTGGAATCAACTCACACACGCACACTTTTTCTTTCCACCACCGTTTCTTTGCTGCAATGGAGCTCCCGTTATTCTCTCCGTGTCTCTGCAAAAAAGTCCAGCGGTAGTACCGCTCTGGATGAGCGGCAGTACTGCTTCGGGATGGTAGTACCTGTCTCTCTGAGCAGTTGTATTTCATTGGACTTTTTGCAAGTACTTTTCCAGCAGTGGTAGGCTCGGTAATAGCATTTTTACTATCGTGGCTATATGCCTACCAAGCGGTAGTACAACTCTAGGTCTAGTGGTAGTACCGCTGGGGCTGGCGTTAGTACCGCTCCCCACCAAGCGGTAGTAGCGCTTCCTCCAAGCGGTAGTACCATGCTGAGGGTGTTGTAAGTGGGAGTAATGGTTGGATTTGTTCCCTCACTATATAAATGGTTCTTCCACTCCAAGAACCCTACCTTTGACCTTCCAAGACTCCATTGTTGCTCCTAAGCTCATTTGGGCCCGATCTCTCTCCCTATCCAATTAAACTTGTTGATTTCCTAGGGATTGGTTTGGAAGGCCAAGATCTACACTTCCACCAAGAGATATTTGATTCAGCCACTAATCCCTTGCGGATCTTCTTACTATTGGGTGTTTGAGCACCCTAGACGGTTGAGGTCACCTCGGAGCCATATCCATTGTGGTGAAGCTCCGTGGTCTTGTTGGGAGCCTCCGAGCATTGTGTGGAGATAGCCCCAACCTTGTTTGTAAAGGTTCGGTCGCCGCCTTCAAGGGCACCAATAGTGGAATCACGGCACCTCGCATTGTGTGAGGGCGTGAGGAGAACACGGTGGCCCTAGTGGCTTATTGGAGATCATTGTGCCTCCACACCACTCCAACGGAGACGTACTTCCTGACAAAGGGAAGGGACTTCGGTAACACATCCTTGTCTTCACCGGTTCCACATGTGGTTATCTCTTACCTTTACTTTGTGTATATTATTGTTTTTATGTATTTCTTGCTTGCACTAGTTGTCATGGTAGCTTGTATCATATAGGTTGCAAGAATATAATTTAGAGAACCTTTGTGTTGCTTTCTCTAACTTGTCAAGAAGAGCTAAAAATTGGTAGTTTCCTATTCACTCCCCTCTAGTCAACCATATCTATCCTTTCACTACGACTCTCCCTTTTTGCATCAGAACACCACCAAGTCCGGTTCTCGATGCAGCACAATATATCACAAACTCCTTGTGAATATTTGGGTGGCCAAAACCGTGACTGTTATCAACCTATTCTTTAGCTCTTGGAAGCTCTCTTCACACTTTGGTATCCATTCGAACTTCTTATCCTTCTTCAAGAGCTATGTCATGGGTCGGGCAATGCTCGAGAATCCTTCATCGAAATTGCGGTATTATCTGTGAGTCCGAGGAAGCTTCTGACTTACTTCACATTGCTTGGGGATTGCCATTCAGTCATGGCTTCAATCTTGGCTGGATCCACGACAATCCTTCTGTTCCTAACACATAACTCAGGAATCGAACTTCATGTAGCTACAATTCGCACTTGCTAAACTATGCATAAACCTGGTGCTCTCAAAGCTTATCCAGGACCATCCGCAAGTGATGCTTGTGGTCTTCTTCAGACTTGGAGAATACAGGTATGTCATCAATGAAGACAACGACAAACTTGTCCAAGTACTCCATGAAGACTTTGTTCATGAGGTACATGAAGTATGCTAGGGCATTGGTTAACCCAAATGACATGACCGTGTACTCATACATGCCATACCGGGTCATGAATGTTGTCTTCGGGATGTTTTGGGTTCTAATCTTCAATGAGTAGTACCCAGACCTGAGATCGGTCTTGGAGAACACCTTGGCACCATTCAGCCAATCGAACATGTCTTAAATCTTGGGGAGCGGGTACTTGTTCTTTATTGTTACCTCATTGTGAGAATGGCAATCGACACAGAGTCGAATAGTTTTGCCCCTCTTTGACACAAATAGAACACATGATCCCCAAGGAGAGGCACTAGGGTGAATAAACCCTTTTCTGAGTTGCTCAACAAGTGGCTTGATTGGTTCACCCAACTCTTCGGATCCCATTCTATAGGGCTTCTTATAGATGGGTCCTGCTCCGGGCATTAGCACAATGATGAATTCAATGTCACGGTTAGGAGGAATTCCGTGCAGCTCATCAGGAAAAACATGTGGGTATTCAAATACCACACGAACTTGATCCAACTCAATCCCTGACAGATAAGTTCCTAAGGGGATTGAGTAGAGGTGGGTTGGGAACATACTTGACTTCAAATCCTTGCCTATTGGTCATGGTAACAGTCCGCTTGGCACAGTATAACAAGCCTTGGTGCTTTGTTAACCAATTCATGCCAAGGATGATGTCCAAGCGTGGCGAATCCGAAACTACGAGGTCTACTAGGAAGTGTACCCCGTTGATGTTGAGCCCAAATCCTTTACATCCTATCTTGGAGCTCAAAAATGAACCCGTGGTTTGTAGCAACATTTCAGTACCCAGGGTGTAGGCTTGATAACATTCTCTAGTGCAAACTTCTCGGTAACAAAAGAATGTGAAGCACCACAATCAAACAGAACAATTGCTGAGGTCGAGTTCATGAGGAACGTACTCAGTATAACATTCGGGTCTTGTTAGGCTTTGTCAGTGGTGAGGTGATTTACACGACCTTTCCATTTTTTTGGGCTGGTTGCGGGGAGCTTAGTTCCTTGGCAGTGCTCCACGACCTTGACCTTGGTTTGGCACATTGGGGTGCAGTGCATCTGACTTCCTATTGGAGCAGGACCTCGAGTAGGGCCCTAGCTGACCGTAACCAAAGAAAGTGACAGCGGGGATGAGGTTGTTACCGCCATTGTTGTTGGGTTTATTGTTGGTTGTCCTGAGGTTGGCATACTGCTATGGCTGGTAGATTCGACTCGGTGCAGGAGTCCTCGCTTGCTGAGGCTGATGGGGTGGCATGGCTGGGGCTGTCGGATAGGAGCGAGCTTTTGGTTGTTGGAACTACCCTTGTTGATAATCTTGTGCTTATGAGTGTCTTCTATGGCACAAAGCTTGTCCTCGAGCAATGAGAGTCTTGTTTACTAGGTCGAAGAAGGTCCGACGGTAACACAACAAGCTGATACTACAGGGCTTGTTGGAGTCCTTCCATGAAGCGTTCTACCTTGGCTGCCTGAGTGCTGACATCTTCAGGGGAATACCGCGATAGGAGGTTGAACTTCTACATGTACTCCCCGACAGAGCCACTTTCTTGCATTAGCGCTTGGAATTCCCGCTTCTTGATTGCCATTATTCCTGAGGGAATGTGCACCATGTGGAATCCTTCCTTGAAATCAGCCTAGGAGATCACACGATCGCCTTGGATGACCTTGAATCCATCCCACCAAGCTCTGGTGGTACGTCGAAGGTAGTGAGAGGCATAAAGAACCTTCTCACGGTCCGCATTATAGTTGACCAAAGCAAGGAGGTCCTCGATGGTGCAGATCCATTCATCGGCATCTAGAGGTTCAGCAGTCATGGTGAAGGTTGGGGGCGAATTCCTCATGAACTCCGAGAGAGTGGAGCGGCCATTGCCATTCCTTCCTTGCTGCTGATTGTTCATGAGGACTTCATCCATCTATTGCATAATGCTGCGGCAACAAAAGTCCTTCCTTGGCGCTAGGAATTCTTCTTGATACTTCTCTGGTTTGCGTCGGTTTTTCCCTTGAAGACGAAAGGGTGATGCATCATAGGAGCAGTAAGTATTTCCCTTAGTTTGAGAACCAAGGTATCGATCTAGAAGGAGGGCCTGATCAAGTCCAGAGTACCTGCGCAAACACAAACAAGCTTGCACCCAACGCTTCAAAGGGGTTGTCAATCCCTTCAAGATTGTTTGCAAAGTGAGATCTGAAGGCGGAAAGTGCAACGAAGTAAAAAGTGTAAGGCTAAAAATATGGTGTGGAGTAGACCCTCGGGGCCATAGTGTTCACTAGAGGCTTCTCTCATAATAGCAAATCTCACGGTGGGTGAACAAATTACTGTCGAGCAATTGATAGAACCGCGCAAAGTCATGACGATATCTAAGGCAATGATCATACGTATAGTCATCACGTCCGAGACAAGTAGACCGATACTTTCTGCATCTATTACTATTACTCCACACATCGACCACTACCCAGCATGCATCTAGTCTATTGAGTTCATGACGAACAAAGTAACGCCTTAAGCAAGATGACATGATGTAGAGGGATAATCTCAAACCAATGATGAAAACCCCATCTTTTTACCCTTGATGGCAACAACACGATGTGTGCCTCGCTACCCCTTCTGTCACTGGGTGAGGTCACCGCACGGTATGAACCCAAAACCAAGCACTTCTCCCATTGCAAGAATCATAGATCTAGTTGGCCACACAAAACCCACAACTCAAAGAAAATTACAAGGATATGAAATCATGCATAAGAGAGATCAGAAGAAACTCAAATAAGATTCATAGATAATCTGATCATAAATCCAGAATTCATCGCATCTCGACAAACACACTGCAAAAGAAGATTACATCGGATAGATCTCCATGAAGATCATGGAGAACTTTGTATTGAAGATCCAAGAGAGAGAAGAAGCCATCTAGTTACTAGCTATGGACCCGTAGGTCTATGGTGAACTACTCACGCATCATCGGAAAGGTCATGGTGTTGATGCACAAGCCCTCCGTGTCCGAATCCCCCCTCCGACAGGGCACCAGGACGTGCCCAGATGGGATCTTGCGGAGACAGAAGCTTGCGGCGGCGGAAAAGTACTTTCCAGGATCTCTTGATTTTTTTGGGATTTTTAGGGAATTTATAGGCGCAACCCCTAGGTCAGTGGGCGCTCAGAGGGCCCACAAGACTGGATGGCGCAGCCTCCCCGCTGGCCGTGGGGTGGGAGCTTGTGGGGCCCCTGAGGCTCCCCTGCCTTGGCTCCCAAGCTTCCCGATCTTCTTCTGTTCCAGAAAAAATCTTTTCGGGGATTTTCTTCCATTTGGACTCCGTTTCAAAATCTCCTCTGAAAGGGGTCAAAAACCTGGAAAAAACAGGAACTGGCACTTGGCACTGAGTTAATAAGTTAGTTCCAAAAAATATATAAAAGGCATGTAAAACATCGAAAGTTTGACAGGATAATGGCATCAAATCATAAAAAATTATAGATCCGTTGGAGACGTATCAAGCATCCCCAAGCTTAACTCCTGCTCGTCCTCGAGTAGGGAAGTGATAAAGAATGAATTATTGATGTGGAATGCTACCTAGCATAGTTGTCCTTTGCAACTTCTTTCACGTGACATGAATGTTCAGATCCGTAAGATTCAAAACAATAGTTTGCTATTGACATGAAAACAGTAATACTTCAATCAAACTAGCAAAGTAATCATGAACTTTCAAAATAACAAGGCCAAAGAAAGTTATCCCTACAAAATCATATAGTCTGGCTATGCTCCATCATTCTCACACAACTAATGTTAATCATGCACAACCCCGGTATTGTCCAAGTAATTGTTTTCGCACTCTTACTTTCTCAAACTTTTTATAACTATCATGCAATACATGAGCGCGAGCCATGGATATAGCACTATAGGTGGAATAGAGTGTGGTGGTGGTTGTGAGACAAAAAGGAGGAGATTGTCACATTGACTCGGCGTATCAATAGGCTATGGAGATGCCCATTAATAGATATCAATGTGAATGAGTAGGGATTGCCATACATAGGATGCACTAGAGCTATAAGTATGTGAAAGCTCAAAAGGAAAACTAGTGGGTGTGCGTCCAACTTGCTTGCTCACGAAGACCTAGGGAAATTTTGAGGAAGCCCATCATTGGAATATACAAGCCAAATTATATAATGAAGATTCCCACTAGCATATGGTAGTGGCAAAGGAAGAAGCTCTCAATCATGAAGAACATGGTGATATCACGAAGCACAAGTGTGGAAAAAGATAGTAGCATTGTCCCTTCTCTCTTTTTATCTTTTTTTTCATTTGGGCTCTTAGGCCTCTCTTTTTTCTCTTTTTTGGGCTCTTTGGGCTCTTTTTTTATTTCCTCACATGGGACAATGCTCTAATAATGATGATCATCACACTTTTATTTACTCACAGCTCAAAGATCAGACTGATGATGACTCCATAGGAAATGCCTCCGGCAGTGTACCAGGATGTGCAACGATCTAGCATGGCGTATGACGTTGAAACATCTCGCTAGCTATCTTGCGATCATGCAATGGCAATATGAGAGTGACGGCAAAAGTCATGGTACGGAACGGTGGGAGTTGCATGGCAATATATCTGGGAATGGCTATGAAAATGCCATAGTAGGTAGATATGGTGGCTGTTTTGAGGAAGCAATTTGGTGGGTTTGTGCAGGCGAGAATTGTGCGGCACTAGAGAGGCTAGCAATGGTGGAAGGTAAAAGTGCATATATACCATGGGATCACATTAGTCATGAAGAACTCACATACTTATTGCGAAAGTTTTTATTAGAAATCGAAACAAAGTGCTAAACGCATACTCCGAGGGGAAGGGTTGGTAGGTGTAAACCATCGCGCAATCCCGACCTCAACACAAAGGATGACAATCAATAGATCAATTATGCTTCGACTTCCTAACATAGCGGTTCACCATATGTGCATGCTACGGGAATCACTAACTTCAACACAAGTATTTCTAGATTCACAACACCCTACTAACATGACTTTTAATATTACCAAAACCATGTCTCAAAACTATTTGAGAGGAATCAAGACTTCTCTTTCTACTCAATGCACATGAAGATGGAGGTTTTTGCATCCTCTTTGGGTACCTATCACATTTGGAACTACTTTCATAGCATAAGCCAACTACCAAATCACGCACCGCCGTGCTCTAAAAGATATAAGTGAAGCACATAGAGCAAAAGTGTCTAGCTCAAAAGATATAAGTGAAGCACTATGAGCATTCTAGAAAAAATCACGATGAGTGCATGTCTCTCTCTCTCAAAAAAGGTGTGAAGCAAGGATGATTGTGACGCAACAAAAGGAAAAGACTCCTACGATACAAGCCGCTCCAAGCAAGAACACATATCATGTTGTGAATAAAAATATAGCTCCAAATAATGTTACCGATGGATTGGAGACGAAAGAGGGGATGCCTTCCCGGGGCATCCCCAAGCTTAGGCTTTTTGGTGTCCTTGAATTTGGCTTGGGATGCCTTGGGCATCCCCAAGCTTGAGCTCTTTCCACTCCTTATATCTTTGTCCATGAGAACATCACCCAAAACTTGAAAACTTCACAACACAAAACTTAAAGAGAAACTTGTGATAACATTAGTACAAGAAAACAAACTATCACTTCTTTTGGTATTGTATAAAACTTGAATTCTATCTATATTGATGATGGGATACTGTATTCTCACTTTTCCATGGCTAGTACCCCCTGATACTAACCATAGTTTCATCAAAACAAGCAACCAACTCAACAAAAAAATAGAATCTGTCAAAAACATACCAGTCTGTAGCAATCTGTAGACTTCGTATACTTTTGGTACATCAAAAAATCTGAAAATTTACGACGGCCTGGGGAAAAAAGCATATCAATGAGAAGCAAAAAGAATCAACTCAAAATCTCTTTCTGAATAAAAATGAAAAATCATCCCGTGAGCGAAAAGTTTATGTATTTTTCCAGCAGGATCAAACAACCATTACCAAGACTAGTCATAAAGGCTTTGCTTAGCTCAAACACAAAAAGAAACACAAAAAACACAATCACAACAGAATTGTGATAGTGTGGACGCAACAAAACAAAAATAAAAAGATAAACTCATTGGTTATCTCCCAACAAGCGCTATTATTTAACGCCCTTAGCTAGGCATAGAAGCGATAGAATCACGTATCGTCGTCTTTGGTGCTCAAAACATAAGTGGCCCTCATCATGGATTCATAAGGAAATCTTATTTTCTTTCTAGGAAAGTGTTCCATGCCCTTCCTTAAAGGAAATTGAAATCTAATATTCCCTTCCTTCATATCGATGATAGCACCGATAGTCCTTAGGAAAGGTCTACCATGAATAATGGGGCATGTAGGATTGCAATCAATGTCAAGCACAATGAAGTCCACGGGTAAATAGTTCCTATTTGCAATAATAAGAACATCATTGATCCTTCCCACGGGTTTCTTGACAGTAGAATCAGCAAGATGCAAATTAAGAGAACACTCTTCAATCTCATTAAAACCCATAACATCACATAAAGACTTTGGAATCGTAGAAACACTAGCACCCAAATCACACAAAGCATTGCACTCATAGTTTTTGATTTTGATTTTGATGGTAGGTTCCCACTCATCATGAAGCTTTCTAGGGATAGAGACTTCCAATTCAAGTTTCTCTTCAAGAGATTTTATCATAGCTTCGACGATATGATCGGTAAAGGCCTTGTTTTGGCTATAAGCGTGTGGAGAGTTCAACAAGGATTGCATCAAGGAAATGCATTCAATCAGGGAGCAACTATCATAATTGAATTCCTTGAAATCCACGGTAGTAATTTCATTACTACTCAAAGTTTTAACATCTTCTACTCCGCTTTTAATGCTTTTAGCATCAAGATAGATGGACTCCGAATCGTTGGGGCACTTTTCAACCAAAGTGGATTCATATCAAGCCCCATAATCATTAGGTTTGACACAAGAAAACAAATATTCAATGGGAGTCACAACAAGCACATTAAGATCTTCGTGATTCTCATCACGAGAACACGCCTTTTTAAGCCATTCATGTCTAGCACGAATTTGGGCGGTTCTTTCTTGGCTCTCAATCATGGAAACACGCATAGCTTTCAAAGTTTCATCCATGTTGATTTTGGGAGGAGCACATCTAACTTTCAAAGCATCAACATCACAAGAAATTCTATCAACGCTCTTAGCCAAATCGTCAATTTTGTGTAGTTTTCCTCTATGGACGCATTGAAAATCTTTTGAGAGTTAATGAACTCTTTGATATTACTCTCTGGATTAGAGGGTAATCTATTGTAATTTCCATGAGTATTGTTGTAGGAGTAGCCAAAGTAATTAGAGGTGTTACTAGGAAAAGGCATATGAACATAGTTTCCTCTAAAAGCAATGTTGTTGCCAAAGTTATTCCTGCCAACAAAATTAATGTCCAAGCTAGCGTTGCTACTCTAAATCAAAGAAGACAAAGGCATATCATTAGGACCCAAAGGAGCACTTCTACTAGCAACCAAATTCATTAACTCGTCCGTCTTAGCACTTAACGAGTTAATTTCTTCTATAGTGTGTACCTTCTTACTAGTAGGTGACCTTTCAGTGTGCCACTGAGCGTAGTTTGTCATGATGTTGTCTAAGAGCTTTGAGGCTTCCCCTAACATGATTTCCATGAACGTTCTACCTGATGTGGAGTCCAAGATATTTCTAGAAGCGAAATTCAAGCCAGCGTAAAATATTTGAATAATCATCCAAAGACTCAAGCCATGAGAGGGACAATTTCTAATCATTAATTTCATTCTCTCCCAAGATTGTGCAACATGTTCATGATCAAGTTGCTTGAAATTCATGATATCATTACGGAGAGAGATGATCTTAGCCGGCGGAAAATACTTGGATATATAAGCATCTTTGCACTTATCCCAAGAATCAATACTATTTTTGGGCAAAGAAGAAAACCAAGTTTTTGCGCAATCTCGCAACGAGAAAGGAAAACGCTTTAATTTAATCACGTCATTATCCACATATTTTTTATTTTGCATATCACAAAGCTCAATGAAGGTATTGAGATTGGATGCGGCATCTTCACTAGGAAGGCCAGATAATTGCTCTTTCATAACAAGATTCAGCAAAGCAGTATTGATTTCGTATGACTCCGCACTAGTGGCGGGAACAATCGGAGTAATAATAAAATCATTATTATTAGTATTCGAGAAGTCACAAAGTTTGGTGTTTTCGTTCATGGTGACTTCAGCAAGCAAACAAGAACACAAGCAAACAAAGAGCAGGCGAGAAAAAGGCGAACGAAAAGGCAAACGAAAAAGGAAAATTGGTGAAGTGGGGAGAGGAAAACGAGAGGCAACTGGAAAACAAAGTAAATGCAAGAGATGAGTTTGCGACATCTACTTGGATGAGTTCCTGACTTGATCTTCCTCCCCGGCAACGGCACCAGAAATTCTTCTACTGCGGCAACAAAAGTCCTTCCTTGGCGCTAGGAATTCTTCTTGTTACTTCTCTAGTTTGCGTCGGTTTTTCCCTTGAAGAGGAAAGGGTGATGCAGCACAGGAGCAGTAAGTATTTCCCTCAGTTTGAGAACCAAGGTATCGATCCAGAAGGAGGGCCACATCAAGTGCAGAGTACCTGCGGAAACACAAACAAGCTTGCACCCAACGCTTCAAAGGGGTTGTCAATCCCTTAAAGATTGTTTGCAAAGTGAGATATGAAGGCGGAAAGTGCAACGAAGTAAAAAGTGTATGGCTGAAAATATGGTGTGGAGTAGACCCTGGGGGCCATAGTGTTCACTAGAGGCTTCTCTCATAATAGCAAATATCACGGTGGGTGAAAAAATTACTGTCGAGCAATTGATAGAACCATGCAAAGTCATGACGATATCTAAGGCAATGATCATACATATAGGCATCACGTCTGACACAAGTAGACCGATACTTTCTGCGTCTACTACTATTACTCCACACATCGACCGCTATCCAGCATGCATCTAGTGTATTGAGTTCATGACGAACAGAGTAACGCCTTAAGCAAGATGACATGATGTAGAGGGATAATCTCAAACCAATGATGAAAACCCCATCTTTTTACCCTTGATGGCAACAACACGATGCGTGCCTCGCTACCCCTTCTGTCACTGGGTGAGGTGACCGCACGGTATGAACCCAAAACCAAGCACTTCTCCCATTTCAAGAATCATAGATCTAGTTGACCAGACGAAACCCACAACTCAAAGAGAATTACAAGGATATGAAATCATGCATAAGAGAGATCAGAAGAAACTCAAATATGATTCATAGATAATCTGATCATAAATCCACAATTCATCGGATCTCGACAAACACACTGCAAAAGAAAATTACATGGGATAGATCTCCATGAAGATCATGGAGAACTTTGTATTGAAGATCCAAGAGAGATAAGAAGCCATCTAGTTACTAGCTATGGACCCATAGGTCTATGGTGAACTACTCTCGCATCATCGGAAAGGTCATGGTGTTGATGCAGAAGCCCTCCGTGTTCGAATACCTCCTACGACAGGGCACCAGGACGTGCCCCAGATGGGATCTTGCGGAGACAGAAGCTTGCGGCGGCGGAAAAGTACTTTCGATGATCTCTTGATTTTTTTGGGATTTTTAGGGAATTTATAGGCGCAACCCCTAGGTCAGTGGGCGCTCAGAGGGCCCACAAGCCTGGATGGCGTGGCCTCCCAGCTGGCCGCGGGGTGGGGGCTTGTGGGGCCCTTGAGGCTCCCCTGCCTTGGCTCCCAGGCTTCCCGATCTTCTTCCGTTCCAGAAAAAATATTTTCCGGGATTTTCTTCCGTTTGGACTCCGTTTCAAAATCTCCTCTGAAAGGGATCAAAAACATGGAAAAAACAGGAACTGGCCCTTGGCAATGAGTTATTAAGTTAGTTCCAAAAAATATATAAAAGGCATGCAAAACATCCAAAGTTTGACAAGATAATATCATGAAACCATCAAAAATTATAGATATGTTGGAGACGTATCACATAACAATAGAGTTGGCTTGGCGTTCTTCCCGCAAAACTTGAAGAAACTGATCTATGGTCATGTTCTCGAGTGGAGATGGTGCCGGGGGAATGTCGCCTAGTGGTGCTCCTGCTGATCTCGAGCCTGAGCAGACAAACCAGCCCCCGACTGCTAGGTGCAGTTGTCGGCGCTGGGGTTACCAAAATGCTGGTGCGGGTTGCAGTTACCATCCTATTTAGAGCAGCCATGTCAAACAACTGGGATAGGCAAGAGGGAAAATAAAATGGAGGATAATGTGCCAAAGGGGGTTGGTATAGTGCAAGTGTGATGAAATAGAGGTCAAAAGACCAAACACATAACATTAGATAAGATAGATGACGTGGTCGCTTAGAGGTTGCCTGAAGCAAAAGCGCGACTTGCATCGAAACAGAAAAAAAAACAAGCACATATGGTTTCATATGAACTATTACACAAACTCGACTTCGCATGAGGGATACATGAATTACCCTACCCAAGGGGTTCTCAGACTCAAGTGGTGGAGTGCTCGGTATCGTACTCTTACTCCTCTGGATCTTCTTTCTTATCATCATCCCTAAGGGTGTCGTCTTCGGTCGAGGGAGTAGGAGAACGAAGAGGTCCACCCCGATGATGCTTCGCTGGTGGGTTGGTGAAGAGCGCACGTTATTCTGTGACACTCATATGATGTTGCTGAGATGTCCCCGGAGCGGGTGCATCTCTAGCTGGGGCTACTCCTTCTCTGTAAGAGATAATGGGTCATCCCGTGGGGGCTCCATCCTTCTTGATCATGTCTTGATTCATCTTTGCTTGATGAAGTAGCTCACGGGTGTGGTGAAGTTCCTTCCAGGGCTTCACAGACTCCTTAATCAGGTTGTTAGCCAGACTGTCTGCGGAGTGGCTTAAGCAGTTTGAAACCTAAGGGGTGTTCCATCCTCCTTGGATGGGACCAACGTCCAACTCTTGCCAATATCATTGTTCCTGAAAGGTATGTGTGTTGGTGCAGGTGTGCACTCAATCACCTATGGGACCTTCGGACCCTTCGTGTTTCAATAGGGAGATCACGTGGCAGAAAGAGCAGTAACTATGAGGCAACAAGATGATCAGACTCGGGGCGTTTACCCAGGTTCGGGACGCTTGAAGCGTAAAACCCTACTCCTGTTTTGGTGGATTGATTGGGGAAGAGAAAGTTCGCACGGTGTTCTGCCCGACAAGGGTTGCCGCGGAGAGTTATCACGTGCGTACAAATATTCTTGGTTCTAAACCCCTAGGGTCAGAATCCCCGAAGTGTTGAATCCTTTGCTAGGTTGCCTTGGGCCTCATTTTTTTAGCTCAAGGGGCGTCCACAGTGGCAAACAGACATGATGAGATAGCTAACGGTGATAGCATACCTAACTCTAGCACTTAAGAAAAAGTTCCATACATGTGGCCTTAGGTGGCGAGCGGGGGTGCATTCCCGACAAGCTCCTACCACCAATTAGCTGGTCGTTGCTTGGTGTCTTGACACGCCTCTCGACGGGTGTCAACTTGTTGTAATCTATCTTCCTGCGTGTTGCCACCTATCTAGCAAGAGACAATTAGCCATCCGGGAGCTCTACACCTCATCGATAGGTGACAAGTGTGGCGATGAGGTGGAGCGGTGTCAGATTGGCACACACTTGCTGGGGAGGCAACTTGTTGGGTCTTGTCGAAGATGCCTGTGCCGGAGGTTCTTGGCATGTCTTGGGCAGTTTGTGTAGGTCTTACCGGTGTATGGTTCCATCTATTTGCTTGGGTTTGTGGTTTCACTTGAGGGGTTATGCTCTTAACGCCTGTGCAAAAGTCAGGGGCGCTAGGTACCCCATTACTAGTGCACCGACAATGTGTCTAGTAGCTAGCTCACCAGCCATCTCTGGGATGATGTCTCGAAGGTGGATGATTGCCTTTCATGCGGCTGTCTTGAGTGTGATCACCAAGGTCTCCATATGTGGTCCTTCAAACAATTAACTCGCTAGGGAGTCGTTTGCCTTCATGACCACATCAACGTGGTACTCCTTCTTGGTGGCATCGACCTAGTGCTCGTGGTAGAGAAAAACGGGTGGTCTGCAAAACTGGCACTTCTCCATGCTATCCTCAAGGAGTTGGGGAAATCCTTATGCTAGGAGGTCTTTGGGTATGACGTCCATCTACAAGGTTAAGGGGAGGGGTGTCATTAAAGTTATTAATGTAGAGTAGAAGAGGTAAGAAGTGTAGAAACTCCTAAGAATGGGTACTTGAAAGAACAATTGCTCCCTAAGGTGGTTTTGGTAATTAATCACAACACATGCATCATTAGACTAATGAATTTCTCCAAGTACATTTTAGAAAAGTTCAAAGATGCTTTGGCTATAGGATTGTATGGATATGGCCCTTTGATGCAAGGAAGGAATAGGATTTCCTAAAGCTTCAAGCAAGAAGACTATTCATTTTACACTTTGAGAGAAATCAGTTTTGTGTCCACAGGAAAGCAAAAAGGGGATGAGGTATTACGATGAATTGGTTTCTCAAGTGCTTAGAGATAGCCACCAAAAATACTTAGCAACTTTCCCATGAAATATATTTGTCCCAAGCCAACTATGCAAAATCGGTGCCACCAACACTTCCCACTCGGCCATGCCGATTTTACAATTAGATAGATCCTATGAAAATCCCACCATCTCGGTACAACCAACATTCCCGTTGGTGCCACCAAGATTGGGTGACCAACTTTCGGTTAATATAATTTCAAGTTTCAGAATTTCCGAGTTTGAAGTCGATCTCACCGAGTTTGGGAACTAGTCTAGGTCATCATATCGGTACCACCAAGATTCATATATCGGTATCACAAAGAATTCAAACTATCCACATTTAGTTCAACTCGGTACCACCGACATTAACTTTTTAGTGTCACCAAGTTGGCAGTAATGTTGTAACGATTGGATTTTGGGAGATGCCTATATATACCCCTCCACCTACATCTCACTCGCGGAGGAAGCACTCAGAACGCACTTACACTTGCCAGATCCATTTTTCTGAGAGAGAGCCACCTACTCATGTATTGATATCAAGAGATCCCATTCCAACCATTTGAACCTTGATGTCTATCCTCCCCAAGTGGATTTCCACAAGATCAATCTCTCCTACCCCAGCCAAATCTGATAGAGAGTGATTGAGTGTTGAGGAGACTATCTATAGAAGCACAAGAGTAAGGAGTTCATCGTTCTACCACATCTATTACCTTTTGGAGGGTGGTGCCTCCTAGATTGGTTAGGTGTCCCTTCAGATCCTCCTACTTCGTGTTGTGGAGTTGAACCAATATGTTTGCAAGGGCAAGGAGATCACCCACTTCGTGAAGATCTACCGTGAGTGAGGCTAGTCGTGTGTGGACGGAAGCCGTGGTGGAATAGATAAGGCTGCTTCTTTGTGGACCCCTTGTGGGTGGAGCCCTTTGCGGACTCTCGTAGTCGTTACCCTCCGTGGGTTGAAGTCTCCACTAACATGGATGTACAATAGTGCCACCTATCGAAACCATGCCAAAAATCGTGGTGTCAACCTTTGCGTTTTATCTCCCTACCTTAACCTCTACTTTACATTTGCATTGTTTACTTTCCGTTGAAATACTTTTAGATATGCATGTGTAGGGTGTACTTGACTAGTCATAGTTGCTAAAACTGACCCACACTAAAAATGGGGAATAGGCTAAGTTTTTATCTTGTCAAGCAGTCTAATCACCGCCCCTCTAGGCATACTTTCGATCCTACACTACCAGGTATAGTTTTTGAATAAGGTTTTATCCTAACTAACGTACATCCTAACTAAGGCTTCCTACAGTTAGGGTGGCTCTGATACCAGCTCTGTGGGGACCAAGACTCATACGTCATCATCACCGAATGCACGTGTACATTGATCCCAGATATCAATGCTCAGTGAACAGAAAGATGCTGGATAACAAGAGTCTTATATCCTTACACACTGTCTTACACAAATAAAGACCATCAAGGTAAAGTCTTACATAGATAGGGCCGTGAAGGCAAAACACCAAACACAACTAGAAGTGAAAATCTTGAACCAAAGCGTGAACCCATGCCATCTGCCTCAACAGTAAAGGCATTCTGACTGGGAAGTGTCCTAGTTCGCATGTTCATCTCCAACATAATCTTTACCATATTCCTTCTCTTCCATGCATGGACAGTTAAATAACTAGTGGCAAGTGAATGAGTACTTTGAATGTACTCGCAAGCAACCCATGTTTGGAATGAGGGAATGACAATGCATGAGGTCAGTTGCACAAAGCTAATTTTGAGTGCAATGACATTTTAAATCAACTTTTAAGGCATGTATCATGAGGTTTGGGATATCCATATGAACAAGTTACATATATCAATATAAGGAGGGGTTAAACATCTCATGTTCAACGTCAAGGCAAGTCATCTGACTTAGCTCAAGTATCATATTTCTCCCGCACACACACCAAGTTTGTGAAAACATCGGACATAGTTTAAGAAGGACAACCAACTGTCCATGACCATGGAAACGGATATTCAAATAGTTTTACAATTTGCAGTGGTTGCATGCTTTACCCAGAAGAATTGGGGAACTTCCATGGCATCCATGAGTCACAGTATTTTACATACCCGAGGTAAGCAACTGAACAATGTCATTCCCCTCGCCACACTAAATAAAGAGTCCACTCATTGTCCCACGTCCTGATGATATACATCTACGAGACTTGCTCAAGATCGTATCATCCCTGAGGGGACACAACGGTGCACCCAATGTCTATAAAAATAGCCCATGGTAACCCTACCTGGCAAGACCACGTATTGAGAGAGTAACTCTATATCTCTCGCCACTATTAATGTGGGCTTTGTGCTAGCATCGACCAAGGTAATCAACAACGCCCCGTCCCATAAGGGGTATCATGGTCGCTCGTACTTGTGATTTGCGTTGGGTTCTCCGTGAAGAGGAACGGGTTATACCAACACAATGCGGGTAATTATTTACCTCAGTTATGAACCCAAGTTTTATCAAACCAATAGGAATATCAACCACAAATGTCTTTAGTGAGTGCACACAAAATAACAAACAGCTTGCACCCAACAAGGGGAAGAGGGTTGTCAACCCCCTTGGTCTCGTTATTTGAAAGCAAATGATGTGTGCAGATAATTGTAAAATGCAAAATAAAGTAAAATGAAATAAATGGCAGCAAGGTACTGAAGATTTAGCAATATCTTGTGAATAGACCCTGGGCCACAGTTTTCCCTAATGGCATCTCTCATGAAAATAGCACATGGTAGGTAAACAAATTACTGTTGGGCAATTTATAGAAGAGCGGATAGTTATGTGATTTTCATGGCAATAATCATGTAAATATAGGCATCACGTCCATAAGCAAATAGGCTGACTCCTGCCTGGACCTAATACTATTACTTCACATCAACATCACTTCTATGCTTGCCTCTCTACGTATTAAGTTCATGATAAAGGAACTAATACTTGGAGTAAGATGACATGATGTAGACAAAGTAAACTCAATCAATATGAATAAACTCCATCATTTTACCCTTAGTAGAAGCAACACAAAGATGCAACTTGTCCCCTTCTATCACTTGGATATAGAAACTAGCTAGGTTGAACCTACTACAACGCACCTCTCATTGAGGAAATATCAATTTAGTTGGACAACATATTTCAATAGACCGGAAAGAATTATGAAGCTATCATAATCATGCACATAAGAATCATATTATATGTGAGAGGATACTCAAATATTTATCATGAATAATCTGGACATAAACCCACAATTCTTCGGATCCCAACAAACGCATTGTACAAAAGAGTTACATCATATGGATCAAAGAAAAGATGCGATGATCATTGTATTGAAGATCAAAGAGAGAGAGATTGCCATCTATGTACCGGACATGGACCCATACGTTCATGGTGAAATACTCACACATCATCATGAGGGCAGCAAGGTTGATGAATAAGCCCTGCGTGATTGCTCCCCCTCTGGCAGATTGCCGAAATGGAGTTGTAGATTACCTCCCGTCGGGTCAAAGATACTCGGTGGCATAAAAAGTGCTTCAGGACCTCCCTTGATGTTTTTAGGGTAGATGGAAACTTATAGGCCAGAGAACGAAGTTGGGAGAACCATGAGGGGGCACAAGCTATCAGGGTGCCTTCCAGGCCGCACCCAGGTGGGTTGTGGGGCCATCGTACACCCTCCTGCCTCCTTCTGATGCTCCACGACCTTGTTTTTGTCTAGAAAAATTCACAAAAAGTTTCAGGTCAATTGGACTTCGTTTGGTACTGAAAACCTAAAGAGTGGAAAAACACACAGAAAACATCAACTACCACTGGGCAATTGATCAATAGGTTAGTGCTCAAAAATAATATAAATTGGTAGATAAGTACATAAAGAGTGTTCTAAAATGAGAACATAATAGCATGGAACAATAAAAAATTATAGATACATTGGAGACGTATCAAGCATACCCAAGCTTAATTACTGCTCGTCCTCTAGTAGGTAAATGATAAAAAAATTGATGTGACATGTTATCCATGATGTTATCTTATGCATGTATGCTCATTGCGAAACAATGAATTAAGTAATATTAACACAACAATATTTATAAGTATAAGGAGAAAAACAATTATTTTTTCAAAGTGTATGATCTTCCAAGATTGTTTCATCCCTATCCATCTTTATTATATTAGAAAGGCATGGATCCATCCTCACCACATAACTACAAATGTCAAACACCACGATGCCCAAGTCACGCAATTGGATCATACATTTTCAATATGCATCAACTTTTTATTCTTCACGCAATACATGAGCATGAACCATTGGACATAGCATATATGTGGGATAGAATAAGGTGGTAGGTTTCAAAGCTGTTGAAAAGTGGAGAAGATAGTCTCGTATCAACTAGGCATACTAACGGGCTATGGAGATGATCATCGGTAGATATTGACAGAAGGAGTAGGGACTGCAATGCAAATGATGCAGTACACCTATAAGTGTATGAAAGCTCCCCTCAAGCTAGGTGTGGTGTGCATCCAACTTGCATGCTCATCAAGACCTCGGGCATGCATGTGGCAATGTACTAAGATGTGCAATGATCTAGCATGACATGTATTTAGCATATGATAATTGGTGGCTTGCCACAAATGATATTATGAACTATGGCTTGTCACAAATACTATGTCAGCTATATATGATCATGCAAAGCAATATGATGATGAACAAACTAGACATGTGAAGTGATGATGGAATTTGCATGGCAATATATCTCTGAATGCCTATGGAAATGCCATAATAGGTAGGTATGGTGGCTGATTTGAGGACGATATAATCAGGCTTATGTGCAACGGAGCATATCATGTCACGGGGTTTGGATGGACCAGCGAAAGTTGCACCAATCCTCCAGCTGAGAATGGGCTATGCGCGGTACTCGAGAGGCTAGGATATATAAAGAGGTGAGATTGCGCATGTCCATGGTGTCGCATTAGTCATAAAGAACTCATATAATTATTGCAAAGTTTTATTAGTCTTATCCCAACTCAAGGTACTACTCGTATGCCCCGAGGGAGAGGGTTGGTAGGAATTTACCATCGCGCGACTCCGACTCAAAACAACACTAGGTTTTCAACGAGGAATAGAAATGCTGACACATCATCACCATGCCCTTTTAATTTTTCAGATGTTCAAGAAGTTTTGACATCTCTTAATATTTACACCTCTCTTAATTAATGATTATGCACTCATACCCTTTCATATCACCACATCAATATCATTAACCACAATTTCTCTATATGTGCTACATGATGGTTTTAATTCTCACTCATTGAACACTCCTTATTTTTGATATAGTCTTATGACCCATGAAAATTACCATCCCTGTTTACTAACTCTCAAACAAATATAAGTTACGAACAATAGCATGTTATTTCAATAAAATCTACACGCCACCATGCTCAAAAAGATATAAGTGAAGTACTAGAGCAACTGCTAAGCTCACAAGATATAAGTGAATCACATAGAGTATTCTAACAAATTATGATGATGGTGTCTCTCTCTCTCAAATATGTGTGTCCAGCAAAAAATGATTGTGGCAAACTGAAATTAAAATTAAACAAAAGAAAATTATGCTCCAAGAAAGGGGATGCCTTCCTGGGGCATCCCCGAGCTTAGATGCTTAAGTCTTCCTATAAAATTACCTTGCGGATCCTTGGACATCCACAAGATAAGGCTCTATATACTTCTCATTCCTTTTTCCATCGAGATAATACCCAAAACATGCAAACTTTAACCACACAAAACTCAAGTAGACTTCATGAGATCCGTTAGTATACGCAACATAATAAACACTTTTAGGTACTGTTATGAATTGATTCTTCTTTTATTTTCGCATAAGGTACTGTATTCTAACTCCTCCATGGCTTGTACCCCCTCGATATAATCCATAGCATAATCAAAAGAAGCAAACTATGCATGCAAAAATAATATTTGTTTAAAATAGAACAGTCTCTAGTAATATATTTAATTTCCATACTTCTGTAACTACAGAAACTCTGAAAACTTAGGAAGACCTTAGGGATTTTTATACAAATGCTTTGTAAAAAATCAAATTCAAAATACCTTCCAGTAAAACCAGAGAATTTCTGCATTGGCATTAAAGTTTCTGTTTTTGCATCGTATTAATTCTACTCATCATGCAAATCATCCCAAAGGCTTTACTTGGCACAAACACTAATTGGAAAATAGAAACACAACCATTATGGAGGCAATAATCATGTTATAATAAACTAACATAAAGTAGAAAGCAAAAATAAAGATTGGTTTGCCTCCCAACAAACGCTATTATTTTACGCTCGTAACTAGGCATATTGCATAGTTTCAAGTGTTGTCGTCCTTGGCATTGAATTCATACATGGCCCTCATCATAGATTCATAAGGTGGTTTGGTTATAATTTTACGGAAGTGTTCCATCCCTTTCTTTAATGGGGATTGGAACCTTATGTTGCCCTCTTTCATATCAATGATTGCACCTATAGTTCATAGGAAGGGTCTTCCAAGTATAATGGGACAAGTAGGATTGCAATCAATGTGAAGCACAATAAAATCTATAGGCACATAATTTTTGTTTGCAATGATAAGCACCTCATTAATTCTACCTAATTGTTTCTTAATGGTAGAATCTGTAAGATGCAAATTAAGGGAACATTCTTAAGTATGAATGAGACCAAGCACATCACGTAAAGCTTTAGGTATAGTTGAAACACTAGCGCTAAGGTCACACAAACCACTGCATTCTTATTTATTATCTTAATTTTGATAGTAGGTTCCCACTCCTCATGCAACTTTCTAGGAATAGAAATTTCAAGCTCAAGTTTCTCATTATTAGCTTTTACCATAGCTTCTACTATATGTTGAGTGAAAGATTTATGTTGTTCATAAGCATTGGGTGAGATAATAATGGATTGCAGCAAGGAAATACGTTCTACTAAAGAGGAATTATCATAATTAGAGTCCTTGTAATTCAAGATAGTGGGCACATCACTAGTTAAATTTTTGACCTCTCCAAACCCACCTTTTCCAATTTTATCATTAGAATCATCACCCTCAAAGCAAATGGGACGCTCCTTAAATAAAGTTGATTCATCTCTAGTCCCTTTATTATTACTATTTAGAGAAGTGAATAAATCATCAATAGGATAAGTAACAATCGTTTTAACATCTTCATCACGATTCCGGTAAAAACCGGGTGGAAGAGCTTTTCCAAGGAATTCCCGCTTAGCTTTCAACTTAGCGGTCCTCTCCATACTTTCATGGATTGAAACTTGGATAGATTTAATAGTATCATTAAAATCATGCTTAGGAGGCAAATTTTCAATTTTAAGAGTCTCTACATCAAGATAAATTCTATGCACATTCTTAGCCAAAGTATCAACAATACACATTTTTTCCTCTACCATAGTATTGAATTTTTTAAGAATTAAGGAATTCCTTAATTGTGTTTTCAAGATCACACTTTATACTTTTAGAATTTTTAGAAGAATTACCATAAGAATTGCCAAAACCATTAGTATTATTACCGGGATACGACCTATGATTGAAATTACGTCTATAAGAATTGTTGTTAAAATTATTTCAAGAGACAAAGTTCACATCAATAGCATCATTATTTTTTTCAATATTGGTATACAAAGGCATATCATTGGGATCAACATGAGTATTTTTTATTAGCAACCATGTTCATAAGAGCATCCACTTTTTCACTCAAAGTAGTGATTTCCTCGACATAATTTACCTTCTTACCAGTTGGTGCTCGTTCGGCATGCCATTGATAATAGTTGACCATGATGTCCAGAAGTTTGGGGGCCTCTCCTAGGGTCACCTACATGAAAGTACCACCTGTGGCAGAATCTAGGACGTTTCTGGATGTAAATTTTAGTCTTGCATACAAATTTTGAATAATCATACATAATTTTAATCCATGAGTAGGAAAATACCTTATCATCAATTTAATTCTCACACAAGCTTGAGAAACATGTTCATGTTATGGTTGTTTAACATTCATTATTTTATTTCTTAGGGAGATGATCTTAGTAGGAGGAAAATACTTGGCAATGAAAGCATCTTTACACTTATCCCATTTTCTAATACTATTATGTGGAAAATATGAAACCAAGCATTTTCTTTATATCTAAGAAAAAAAGGAAATAATTTTAATTTCTCAATATCATTGTCCAAGTCCTTTTTCTTTTGCATATCACAAAGTTTCGCGGAAGTATTGAGATGTGAAGCATGATCCTCATTAGGACTTCCCGGAGATTGACCTTTCATGACAAGATTTATCGATGAAGCATTAATATCGAAGGCAGACGCACTAGTGTCGGGTGGTATAGGAAAACTAATGAAATCATTATTATTAGTATTTGAAAAGTCACACAACTTAGTGGTATCCTGCGAGAAAAGTGACTAGTGTAACAAGCAAACTAGAGAGCGAAGATATAATCTAGTGACCAGCTAAGCAAGCAAACATAAATATTTTTTATTTTTATTTTTCATGAGACAAACTAAATATACCAGCAAATAAAAAGAGGAACGAGTGAATGAAATTTTGTGCGGAGTTACTTGATAGTTGGTGAGGATATTCCGCGGCAACAAATGCTAGAAATCCTTCCTCATACTTGTGATGTGCGTTGAGTTTTCTATGAAGAGGAACCGGTTATCATCGCACAATGAAGGTAAGTATTTCCCTCGGTTATGAAACCAAGGTTTATCAAACCAATAGGTATATCAACCATAACCGTCTTAAGTGGCTGCACACAAAAGAACAAACAACTTGCACTCAACGTGGGCAAGACGGTTGTCAATCCCCTTGGTCTCGTTATTTGCAAGCAAATGAGGTTTGTAGATAATTGTAAAATGAAAAATGAACTAAAAGAAAATAACTGGCAAAAAGGTATTGGAGGTTTTAGGAATATGTTCTGAATAGACCTAGGGGGCATAGATTTCCTTAATGGCATCTCTCATGAAAATAGCACACAGTGGGTAAAGAAATTACTGTTGGGCAATTGATAGAAGAGCATATAGTTATGCGATTTTCATGGAAATTATCATTTAAATATAGGCATCATGCCCATAAACAAACAGGTCAAATCCTACCTACACCTATTACTATTACTTCATTTCAAGAGCGCTTCTATGCTTGCCACTCTACGTATCAAGTTCGTGACAAACAAAGTGATGCTTATAGTAAGATGACATGATGTAGACAAAGTAAACTCAATCAATATGAATAAATCCCATCGTTTTACCCTTATTTTCAGCAACTCAAAGACACAATTTGTCCCCTTCTGTCACTTGGATATAGAAAGTCACCAGGTTGAATCTAGTTGGACACACTATTTACATAGATCGGAGAGAATTACCAAACTATCATAATCATGCACATAAGAATCATATTATGTGTCAGAGGAGACTTCAATATTGATCATCAATAATCTAAACATAAACCCAAAATTCATAGGATCCCAACAAACACACCATACAAAAGAATTACATCATATGGATCAAAGTGAACATGCGATGATCATTGTGTTGAAGATCAAAGAGAGAGATATTGCCATCTAGTACAGGCTATGAACCCGTAGGTATATGGTGAAATACTCACACATCATCATGAAGGTAACAAGGTTGATGAA
This sequence comes from Hordeum vulgare subsp. vulgare, assembly GCF_904849725.1. Lineage (NCBI taxonomy): Eukaryota > Viridiplantae > Streptophyta > Magnoliopsida > Poales > Poaceae > Hordeum > Hordeum vulgare. The sequence goes on along the minus strand of NC_058524.1, from coordinate 342,807,975 downwards.
GAATACCTTCATGATCGATTCCCCCTTGGCAGAGTGCTAGATAGGAGCTCTAGATGGCCTCCCGTCACAATAGAGACTTGCAGCAGCGTAAAAAGTGTTTTGGGACCTCCCTCAATGTTTTTAGGGTAGATGGAAATTTATAAGCATGACAACAGAGTCAGGAGAGACACGAGGAGCCACAAGCCATTAGGGCATCCCCCCAGGTCGCGCCCTGTTGGCTTGTGGGGCCCTCGTGCACCCTCGTGCCTCCTTCCGATGCTCCATAGTATTGTTTTGGTCCAGAAAAAGTTTTAGTTCAATTGGACTTCGTTTGGTACTAAAAACCCAAAGAGTGAAAAAACACGTAGAAAACATAAACTCACACTAGGCATTTGGACAATGCGAAAAAATAATATAAATTGGTAGATAAGTACATAAAATGTGTTCTAAAATGATAACATAATAGCAAGGAACAATTAAAGAAAATAGATATGTTGGAGTCGTATTGGTCGCACATGTAAGGTTGGGTCGGTCAACACATTTTAAATTTCTCTGTTTTCCAAAACACGCACACACGACTTGCCTTGGTACACCACTTATTTCTCAAGTGGTTACCTAGATTAACATCATCTCCCTCGGGCATTACTCGCTCCCGACGAGGTTTTTGAAATGTCTTTCAAATCGTTTCTTTTCTGACACTATGCATATTCCCATCCCACTTGGTGAGCAACTACTTAGCATCCTATCTACTTACCACAAGCACAACCCTCCTATCTACTTGCCACCAGTGCAAGTATCAATGAGGAAAGTAACGGAGGTAACCACCATGGTTGTCACCGTTTCATTCATGATTCGCTGTAACAAATAAAGTGCTATATGCCATGAAAAAAAGTGTTTCTTAAACATTGTCAAGGGCTTCTTGTGTGTCTTAACAAAGTCTTCTGGGTCTTCAGATTCTTCTGGTCGAACTCCTTCGTCAACCATGTAATCTATCACCGCAAAATATAGGGCACAAATAAGACCACTGCAAAAATAGAGAAAATGAACTACTCCTAAAAATGTAAAACCATTTTTGTAAAATACTAGGGTGAATACTATCATTGTAAATTTATTAAGTTTTGGTTTTGAAGTGTCAAAAGTGGTGAAAAGAATTTCAAAAGTGGTTTTGAATATTCAAAATATTTTTTTAAATAAAAACAGTACAAAAATTATTTTCAAAATAGTGCACATGTGGCATTATTCAATAGGTGGTATTTGAACAAAAAATTACAAAGTTGAATCATTGGACTTTGAGGAATAATTATTTCTGTAGAATTTTTGGGAAATGACCAAAAAAGAAAAAGAAAAGTGGCCATTGTGCCTAATGGAAAAATGGTTGGCCGAGCCGGCCTAGTCGGTGGAACAAGCCAGGGTGGCCCATCTCACAGCCCTAGATTGTGTTGATGGTTTTATTTTGGTTGCATCATAAAGCATCCATGCATCATATCGAAATCCTTTTGAACCCTAAATGGGGATGACCAAACCCTAACCCAAATAACATCCAAATAGGTTCAACAGGAGAAAAACCCTGGCAAATCTATATTAAAAAAAACAATTCAAACTTGAGACAAACCAATGAACCCAAAATGGCCTTCATAAAAGTCCATCAGTTTTGATAAATGTTGGAAAACACAATTCAGGGTAGGTTTTCTTTTAAAAATACTTTTGGCATTTTATTTTTAACTTAAAAGCCACTGAAATCAATTAAATAATGGATTTCAAATACTTCCTAGTTTTATAAAATGTTGAAAACTTTATACGGGGTTGGAAATATTCCAAACAAAACCCTAAAGACAATTTCAATATTTTTACTTAAGCCTGAAGCCAAATATAAGATAAAACAAATGTCAGTAATATAAAACAAAACAGAATAAGAAATAAAACAGAAAGGAAAAGAGAGAGAGAGCAAACCTGTCTATCTGTCGCCCACCCCCCTGGCACATCTAGCCCAAGTGCGAGTCGTCCTCTTCGTCTCGCCAGGAGGAGAGGCGTGGCATGCGCTCCACCTCATGCTTCGCGTTGGAGGCACCTCCTCCGTCCCTATCCGCGTATGAAGACGATGTGGATTAGCGCCTGGATCTTTTCCCCCTCACCTAGCGCCATTTTCCTCCTCCTGCTTCCCTCTCCTCTTCCTCCCGCCATGGCCGAGCTCTGCTTGAGCTAACCGGCGCCTTTCCTGCCGCAGCGAAGCCTCCCCGAGCAGTCCATTCTCTCTGCCACGACGAGTAGCTCCTCTACGCCGAAGGAATCAAGTCGCAGCCTCCTGAAGCGTCGCCGTCGTCGTGGTTCTCCTCTCCGGTCACCGAGATCCGCCGCCGTCGATCCGCTGCCATCGGGCCTCTCCGACCTCCGCAATGCAAAAAATGGAATCACAGTGAGGTCCGGATCTTTTTCCCTCTTCGTCCCCTCGCTTTTTCGCGCCCTAGCCTGATCCCCGTCGAAGCCGCGCTCTGGCAGCCGCCTCGGCTCATCGCCGGCGATGCTCCGGTCCACTCTAGCCCCAGCCGTTGCCCCCGCTAGATCGGGCGCTTCGCCAGCTCTTTGTAGCTCTCAACCGCATGCAAAATGGGCCTTTGTAGCTCCGTTTAGTTCATCTCTAGCGAGCCTCCGCCGCACCCATGGTCGCCGCCGGCCACGCTCCGGCAGCCCCTGACGTGGCCAGCCTAATTAACCTACTACCCCCCCCCCCCAGAGCAACTGATAGAGGGCACCACGCGTGGGTCAAACCCCAGTTAGTGCGGGTCAACTCGGGATTAGCCCTGGCTCACTGACGTGTGCCCCCTACACGTAAGGTTTGACCTGACCCTGAGCCTGTTGACTGCTGACGCAATAAATGTTTTTTTTCTAATATAAAAACAATTGCAGAAAATGCCTAAAACTTCTAAAAATCATAAAAAATAATGTGTAAATCCAATGAAAATAATTTATATATGAAAAAGGATCAGAAAAATCCAAATAATCTGATTATGTCATTTTCATGCTGGTTTCAGAAAGTTAACAACACCAAATAGGCAAAATGATGAATAGGGTAAATTTAATAAATAGTTTGGAGTTGGAATTTGATTCCTATTTGAATTCCACTTCAATTACTATGATCAAACATTGAGCTAGCAAAACCAGTACCTCAAATTTCCATCTTCATGCAAGTCAAAAACAAGTTATACGTGAGCATCAGGTCCAATCAATTAAAAGGGTATCCAGGAAATACCTTGTTGAAGTGATGTTTGAATCCTGATTCAAATCCAGCTTCAACCTAAGAAATGGTAGCTATATTGTCCCTGTCACATTTCATCTTCATTTCTTGATCATGCATCATAGTGTTGCATTTCCGTGAAGTAATTGTTGTTCCTTTCTTGTTTGCCGGTGTTGTTCCCTCCCGGTAGATGATGGTTCCGACGATGTGATCGTTGACATTGATGAAGACTCATTGCTATCTTCAGACGTGTCAGGCAAGCAAACCCCCCCTTGAGCATATTGATATAAACCCACTCTCTCCCTCCTGCTCTCTTTTACTGCATTAGGAAAAACACGATTCAACTGTACATGTTATCGGTAGTTGAACCCATTCCTGTGCATGACCTGATTTTGTCACAGTAAATAGTTGAAACCACTTAGCATGAGTAGCAACTGCTTGAGCCTTGTTGTGCTTACTCATCCATGCTTGCTTACAATGTCTGCTATGCTTAGAATCGTGTCGGGTCTGATCCATCGGGATGATGAATCAGAATGGTTGTGTTCATGTCGTACAGTGTGAGAGTAAAAGTGTGAATCCGATTTGGTAAAGGTAGCAATGAGAGGCCATGTAGGAGTACATGGTGGGTTGTCTCATTGGGACCGTCCTTAAGAACTGAGTTCTGTGTATGTTATCCAAGACAAGATACTACCACACATTGGGATACTTAATTGACCCTCTTGGCTTATTAATCGCCAAGATCTCGGCTTAGGAGTTGCAATTAGTTTCTGGTGTTTATAGGAAAAGTGTTGGTTGTCGTGTTTAGCTCTGCCCGACGGGGTAGGCTTCTCTGCTGTAGATACACAGTGGCACGGTGTACCAAGTGGCACCCGGATGGTGGGCTTTGGAACCCTGTGCACATCGTTTGGGGCCGTAGAGGAAACCTCGGCCGGACTTCCTTGTGGGTTCAGTCTCAAATAGGCGATAAACCTGGACTAGGGTCTTGTGTGGTTAAAGGTCGTGGCTGACACCCACGCCAGTGCTTCCGCTTGAAGGTTGCCGAGATGCATGACATGTACATGGTGATAAGTGGTGGGAGCGTGTGTGAAGAAGTATACCCCTGCAGGGTGATTTAATCTGTTGGAATACCGGCGTCCTCGGATATGGACTACTTGGAAACATTACGTGGTACATAAACAAGTTAAATGGATACTCTAAAACATGCAAGATAAGTGTGAGTACTATGGAAGGCTTTCTTGTAGGGAGACGAGAGTGAATCGATAGTGGTGTATTGATTGGTGAATATGTGGACTCGTGTGCGCTATCCCACCTCAAAGAAAGAACTTGTAGTCCTAGTACAGGTTAGCCAAGAGTCAAAGCTGACTTGCTGCAATCAAACCACACAATCCTTCCATTGCAACATGATGCATATGTAGATAGTTCTGATGTAAGTCTTGCTGAGTACCTTTGTACTCATGGTTGCTTTATTTATGTTTTTGCAGAGAAGAATTTAGTCTCATCAAAGGTTTCTACGCGATGTGTTCAATGTTGACCGGAATAGCTTGGAAATCCCTGACAGAGGTCTGGCTCCTTTGGTAGGGTCATAGTAGCTTTTCAGCCTCTTCCAGCCACATTTAGTAGATGTCTGTACCCAGACATGTTGCGCTTCCGCTTGATGTTTGTATGACTTGAGTGACGGGTCACGAGACCCCTATTTGTAATACCACACTATGTTGATTCTTATGAGTCCTTAATAAAAGCTTGAGTCATAGAGTTATGTTGTGATGCCATGTTGTATCTACACATATCGTGCATATTGTGTGTATGTTATAAAATGCATTATATGTGTGGGATTCGACACCTAGTTGTGTGCCTTTAGTAGTACTCTTTACAGGGAAATGCCTCTTTGTGCTTCTATCGAGCCTTGGTAGCTTGCTACTGCTCTAGACACATTGATTGACCGACGTGTATCCTTCTTTGCTGCTGTGTCTATCCCTTTGAGGAAATGTCACGCGGTGTAATGGAGTCCTTGTAGCTTGCCACGACTCGTCTACACACGCTGATGACCGCCACCTACTTTGTTGGGTTATGTATGCATGTCCCTGTACAGATGTACCACTTGGGTTTATAACTAGCCATGTCGACCCGGGTTCTTGTCGTTTGAATGCTAGCGACACATTCATAAATGTGAGCCAAAAGATGTAAACGGTCCCGGGCAAGGTAAGGTGGCAGCCGTGGAGTTTACCGTGCGTGAGGCCGCAAAGTGATGTGATGTGTTACAGGCTGGGTTCTTATGATTCAGGATCGGGGTCCCAACAACCCAGGCGCGCGTGCCCGCATGGGTTTAAACCCGGCTGGCTGGGCCCAACTGATAGAGAGACGGGGAGCGAGGGAGAGTGTGGATGAAACACGTGGTCCTTTTGTCATCCCTGACCACGCGACTAGAGGAGTGGGCGAGCTCACCAGCGATGACAAGGGGCAGAGTGGGCAGACCTCGGGATGGGAATGAGGTCAAGGTGCTACCACTATTCCTAGGGAAGTGGTTTGAGTCGCCTGGGAAGCCTGGGTTGCCGGCGTTAAGAATGTCATGACGAAGGAACTCTAGGATGCTCGTACTGGTCTCCTCTAACCACAGTCTTCATGGGGAATGGGTGGAATAGCGTCAGGGGAGAAAGGAAGGATCGAGGGGACAAAAACAAAGGTCGGAGAGGGTTTATGCCCGAAGATCAGCGGAGTGCCAATGCAGCGGGCCTCGGGCTTGCTCGAGCTTAGGAGACTTAGGCGGAGAACTCGAATGTAGGCACTTGATTAGGAGGTGGAGAGGGCCACATAGGAGAGAGAGGAACTCGGGTGGGCACTAATTGTGATACGTCGGTGTACCATTGGCGTCGTCCACCAGAGCTTGTTGGGGAGGCACCGGAGGCTGCAGAAGGGGGTGTTGGGTGTCGTTGTAATGTTTCGAAAAATTTCCTACGTCACATCAAGATCATCTAGGAGAAACTAGCAATGAGTGAGGTAGAGCATCTTCATACCATTGAAGATCGCAAAGCGGAAGCGTTACTATGAACACGGTCGATTGAGTCGTACTCGCAGCGATTCAAATCGCGGAAGATCCGATTCGAATACCGAACGCAAGGTGTCTCCGCGTTCAACGCACCTACAGCCCAGGGACATGTCCTCCTTCTTGATCCAGCTAGGAGGGAGGAGAAGTTGAGGGAGAACTCTAGCAGCACGATGGTGTGGTGGCGATGGAGTATGTCACTCTCTGACAGGGCTTCGCCAAGAACCGCGGAGGAGGAGAAAGAGGTGGAGAGGCAGGGTTGCACCGAGGGAGATCAATTCACGTGTTTGCATCCCACACAAATCCTCCACTATATATAGGAGGGAGGGAGAGGGGGTGCGCCACTCCTAGGGAAACCCTAGGAGGAGGAGGGGCGAAGCCCTAGGTGGGTGGCTTGCAACCCAAGGCAGCCCCCACACCTAGGGTTTGGCCTCCCTTGCACTTGGCCCTCTTCCCTTGCGCCTTGGGCTTCCTCCCCTTGGTGCACCAGCCCACCAGGGGTTGGTTCCTCTCCCCTTTCGGCCCATCTTTCCCTCCGGGACAGGTGGACCCTCCCGGTGGACCTCCGATACCCTTTCGATGGTCCCTGTACAATACCTATAAACCGCGAAACTTTACCGACGACCGAAACTGGACTTCCAATATATAAATCTCTACCTCCGGACTATTCTGGAACTCCTCGTGATGTCCGGCATCTCATCCGGGACTCCGAACAACCTTCGGTAACCACATATACAATTCCCATAACAACTCTAGCATCACCGAACCTTAAGTGTGTAGACCCTACGGGTTCGGAAAAAATGCAGACTTGACCGAGACAACTCTCCGCCAATAACCAATAGCGGGGTCTGGATATCCATGTTGTCTCCCACATGTTCCACGGTGATATCATCGGATGAACAACGATGTCGAGGATTCATTCAATCCCGTATGCAATTCTCTTTGTCTAGAGGTAGGACACTTGCCCGAGATTCGATAGTCGGTATCCCTATACCTTGTTCTATCTCGTTACCGGTAAGTTTCTTTACTCGTTCCGTAACACATCATCCCATAGATAAATCCTTAGTAACACTGAGCTTATTATGATGATGCATTACCAAGTGGGCCCGGAGATACCTCTCGGTCACACGGAGTGACAAATCCCAGTCTTGATTCGTACAACCCGAAAGACACTTTCGGAGATACCTGTAGTGCACCTTTATAATCACCCAATTATGTTGTGAGGTTTGATACACCCAAAGCACTCCTACGGTATCCGGGAGTTTCACAATCTCATGGTCTAAGGAAATGATACTTGATATTATAAAAGCTGTAGCAGACGAACTACACATCATATGCTATGCTTAGGATTGGGTCTTCTCCATCACATTATTCTCCTAATGATGTGATCCTGTTATCAATGACATCCAATGTCCATGGTCAGGAAACCATGAATATCTATTGATCAAGGAGCTAGCCAAATAGAGGATCACTAGAGACATGTTGTGGTCTATGTATTCACACATGTATTACGGTTTCCGGTTAATACAATTATAGCATGAACAATAGATAATTATCATGAACAGGGAAATATAATAAAAACCAATTTATTATTGCCTCTAAGGCATATTTCCAATAGTCTCCCACTTGCACTAGAGTCAATAATCTAGTTCACATCACTATGTGATTGCAATGAATCTAACACCCAGACAGTTCTGGGGTTCGATCGTGTCTTGCCTGTGAGAGAGGTTTTTAGTCAACGCGCCCGAACCTTTCAGATCCGTGTGTGCTTAACAAATCTCTATTTCATACTGTAGATGTAGCTACCATGCGACATTTTGGAACTATTCCAAATGACTACTCCACTATACGAATCCGGTTTACTACTTAGAGTCATCCGGATTAGTGACAAAGCCTGCATCATCGTTATCCTTTATGACAAACTCTTTTTACCACCTCCATAATCGAGAAAAATTCCTTAGTCCACTATTTACTAAGGATAACTTTGACTGATGTCCAGTAATCCATTCATGGATCACTCTTGTACCCCTTGACTGACTCATGGCAAGGAACACTTCAGGTGCAGTAGATAGCATGGCATACTTTAGAGCCTACGGCTAAGGCAGAGGGGACGACCGTCGTCCTTTCTCTTTCTTCTGCCATGGTCGGGTATTGAGTCTTACTCAATATTCACACCTTACAGCACAGCCAAGAACCACTTCTTTGCCAACCTGTTTTGAACTCCTTCAAAAACTTGTCAAGGCATGCATTTCGTTGAAAGTTCTATTAAGCACTTTGATCTATCTCCATAGATCTTGATGCTCAATGTTCAAGTAGCTTAATCCAGGTTTTCCTTTCAAAATCTCCTTTCAAACAACCCTTTATGCTTTCCAGACATTCTACATTATTTTCGATCAACAATATGTCAACCACATATACACATTAGAAATTCTATAGTGCTCCCACTCACTTCTTTGGAAATACAAGTTTCTCATAAACCTTGTATAAAACCAAAAACTTTGATCATCTCATCAAAGCGTATATTCCAACTCCGAGATGCTTGCTGCAGTCCTTAGAAGGATCGCTGGAGCTTTGCATACTTGTTAGCATCCTTTAGGATCGACAAAACCTTCTGGTTGTATCAGATACAACCTTTCCTCAAGGAAACCGTCGAGGAAACAATATTTAACATATTATGTGCAAGATTTCAAAAATGATGAAGCAACTACTAACATAATTCCAATAGACTTTCAACATTGCTACGAGTGAGAAAGTCTTCATCGTAGTCAACTCTTTGAACTTGTCGAAAACTTCTTTGGGACAAGTCGAACTTTCTTAATGGTGACTTTTCACCATCATCGTGTGTCTTCCCTTTTAAATATCCATGCGTAGTTAATAGTCTTATGACCATCAAGTAGTTCTTCCAAAGTCTATACTTTGTTTTCGTACATGGATCCTCTCTCGGATTTCATGGCCTGCAGCTATTTGTCAGAATCCGAGCCCACCATCGCTTCTCCATAGCTCGTAGGTTCATTGTTATCTAGCAACATGACCTCCAAGACAGGATTACCATACCACTTTGGAGTATTATGCGTCCTTGTTGACGTACGAGGTTTGGTAGTAAATTGATCTGAAGCTTCATGACCACTATCATCAGCTTCGACTTCAATTGGTGTAGGCGCCACAGGAACAACTTCCTGAGGTCATTATGATGATGCATTAACGAGTGGGCTGAGAGATACCTCTCCGTCACACGAAGTGACAAAATCTGAGTCTTGATTCGTACAACCCAACAGACACTTTCAGAGATGCCTGTAGTGCACCTTTATAATTACCCAGTTACGTTGTGACGTTTGATACACCCATAGCACTCCTACAGTATCCGGGAGTTGCACAATCTCATGGTCTAAGGAAATGATACTTGACATTATAAAAGCTCTAGCAGACGAACTACACGATCTTGTGTTATGCTTAGGATTGGGTCTTGTCCATCATGTCATTCTCCTAATGATGTGATCCCGTTATCAACGACATCCAATGTCCATGGTCAAGAAACCATGACCATCTATTGATCAACGAGCTAGCCAAATAGAGGTTCTCTAGGGACATGTTGTGGCCTATGTATTAACACATCTATTACAGTTTCCGGTTAATACAATTATAGCATGAAGAATAGATAGTTATGATGAACAAGGAAATATAATAATAACCAATTTATTATTGCCTCTAGGGCATATTTCCAACAGGGGTCACATGTGCGTCAAGTGTGTTCGCGGGTGATGTCCACGACTAGGGGGAGAGGATAGAAGGATCGGGGATGGCTTGAGTGCCCGCGCGTGTGAGGTTGCCGATTTGGGGTCTCAGATAGCCAGCACATGTGTGAGGAGAGCCATTAGAGGGAGAGACATGAGAGGGGAAACAGGGAGGTGTCTCTTGGACGTCGATGTGCCTCGGTTGGCGCGAGGGGGAGGACCGAGGTGGCAAGGAGAGAGAGGTAAACTCTCTGGGGTACGACAACACGCTCGAGAGAGCATGTTGGGCTCGCATTCCAGGGCTTTTGATGCGCCATGACGTGGCTTCGAGTGTCTAGCTTTACCACGGGGAGAAAACAATTGGAAAGTGGATTTGGATGTTCTGTAATGGCCATGAGTGGGAGACAGCGGAGATAGAAGAGAGAAATGGGATATCCAGAAGAGTAAAAGTGGGTTTTACCCCACTCCGTGATTGAGTTAATGCTTGGCTACAGCTTTTGGAGGTGAAGGGTGACTAGGAGCTATTGTGGTAGAAAATTGGGGTGAAGGAGAACTCATCTAGGGGTTCAATCATAGAGTTCCAATAATGCATCGGAGGTGTTTGTGCTCGGTTTGAGCCATCTCTGGTGCTCGAGTGGTTTTGAAACTTAACAAGATCAAATGATGGGAATAAATGAGCTTGATGACCAATTTTGAGCTCATTTATGGAAGGTTTCCAATGTAGACTTCTTAAACCCTAGAAATCAACACAAATGGATTTATTTAGGTCTAACCTTGCAAAACTATTCCCCCTAATACAACACTTGGTGTGGTGGCATTATTTGGTTATTAGAGCATGCCCAAAAAGTTTGGAGTCAAAATATTTACAATGTAGAGTTGCTCAAATTTGGATCTGGATATAGAGGGTTTAGGAATATTTTGGAGAATCAACGTAATTAGTATTGAGGTGAAACTTGGTAACATCATCATATATATCATGTGTGACTTGCTAGAACTTTCTCAGAATTAATTGAGACTATTACCTATGTAAATATTTCAAATACTTGAAATAGGCAGAAATGGTTTTGAAGGGTTTTGTCCAATATTTTGAACAGGACCATGTGTTGAAACTCTTATATATGGAAATTATATGTTTATTGAGTTTCCCTAAATTTTTTAAAATATTTTTGAAGAATAAAAATGAATTTCCCTTATAAAACACCATTTCTAGCCTCAAAAAGGTATTTAAACAAAATAGGAAAATAACTTTTAAAATAATTATTTTGTGGTTTTGGGAAGTCTTTTTGATAATATGACCGAAGTAATATATTTGTGGAAAAACAACTTCCTTAATTTGAGGACTTTTAGTACAAACCTCAATTCAGGGGGTTTTGAAAGCTTAAATTAAATAAATAATTTTTGGTCAACATAGTATTTAGTAAAAATAGTTTTATGTCCTATTCACATGGTATGGTCATTGGGCAAAGATTTGGAGCAAGTAGTTGAGTCTTGAGAGTAGGAGGATTTTTGTGAACTAAAACACAAACAAACACTCAAGCAAATAGCAATCAATTCAAACATCACAAGCACACAAAAAGTTTTAGTTGGTCCAATTTTTTATAAATTCATAGCATAGCAAAGTGGTACAAATAAAGGGTGTTGTAGACTCCATGCGATGGGACCAGTCATGTGAGCAGTTGTAGTCACATGAAACACCATCTTCTATTCTATTTTGCCTCGTGCGCCTTCTCCTGATTTGTTCTATCTCCTACTTTATTTATTTCCTTGTTTTGGCCTCATTATGTCCATGTCTAATCCAATTTATATAGATACACAATAAATAGAGGATTTTTGGAATCCTTTGCATTTATTAGTCATTAGTGGCAATATGAGAGTGAATATCTCAGTTTTAACGAAATATCTTGATTTAAATGAAGGATAGACAAGTGTGAGAGTATCATTAATGAATACACAAAAATATACTCTAGTGCCAAATAAAAAAAATCCTATCGTGCAACCTAGATCATATTGCTCGCGATAGATCAAGAGATTGGATTTACTACTAGACGCATGATACATCTGCAATGTATCTAGAAATTCTGATTGTTAAATGATATGTTGTTATCACTTTTGTATGATTTATATATCATTTTAAATATATTTTTGGTATAATCTATTAACTTAGTGTCGAGTGTTAGTTCCTATTTTTGCATGTTTTTTGTTTCCCAGAAAATTAATACCTATGGAAGTTCAAAGAGGACAAAAAGTCATGACATTTTTCTGGACAATAAGAAACCGTATAGCTTCGGGAGGTGACTAGAATATGGACGCCCTCAACATGCCCCCGTTCAACATCGACCCGCCGACGAGGTTGAACTGGGCGGCGAAGACCCCCAAGCTGATTCGCAAGGTGGCGCTGATCTGTGCCCACCTCGACGTCTTGGAGAAGGGCGGCCTCCTTGGCCACAACCTGCACACCACTATGGTGGCCCGCCGGGTCTTGCCATTGCAGAGGCGGCCGCATCTGGTCTGCCAGATGAGCGGCCGGCATGATCCCTGCCGGCTGTCCACCAAGAGGTTCACCCCAAGCACGGTAGCGCGAAGGGTGAATCTGATCTCCACCGCCCGCATGGACGAGGGCGGGGAATGGACCTGGGGGATGACCCCCTTCAACAGGTCCCGTCCGACTCTGATGGTAGGTGGTCTCTTTATTCTTTGTCGTTTGTCTTGCAGCCGGTCGTGTTGCAAAGCCAGCGATCGAATCCCTTTTCGCAGCTGTACGAGAATCTGCAGGGATCCCTCCGTCTGCCCGCTCCCCACGTGGATGTGTCCGACGCCTCGGAGATTGAGGACGAGGGCATGATTGAATCCCGCTCGAACTCCTCCACCAGCTCGGAGTATCCCCTAGAGTCGGAAGGGACAGAGCCGTCTGGTGAGTACCCACGGCAATCCGTCGCAGACTAGACGGATGACGACGAGACTCCCTCATTCTTCTCTGGTGCAACATTTAAGGGGGACTCCGGCAGGGTGGAGGAGGTCACCAGCCCGCCATTGATGCGCAGCCGGCGTCAAAGGGGCGGAGCAACCACCGCCGACGAGGCAGCCGAGCGGAAGGGCAAGGGTGCCACAGCATCCCGGCCGGCTCTTAAGCGGTCGGCGCCGAGTCCTCCAGCCTGAACGTGAGCAGGCTATGCCAAGAAGCGTCGTGGTGCTGACCGGAGGCAAGTGCCTATGGTAGCGGGGTAAGATTTCCTCCCCCTTTTCTTCCTTTATCTTGTAAGATGCTTTGTTCCTTAAGAACTTTGCTTGACAGGGAGGCGGAGGATGTGGAGGAGGACACCGCCTCCGCAGCCGAGCGGGCTGACTGGGCAGCAGCTGATGCTGCCCAGAGGGAGCTTGAGACGCAGTCCAAGCGCCAGGGAAGACGGCCATGGGCCAGTCTCACCCTAGCCGGGTCCAGAAGCCAGTGGAGAAGCGTCCGAAGGCTAGACATGACCCCTCCGCGCATGCTCGCGCGGAGGAGCCAGCTAGCGAAGCGGCTTCAAGGCAGACCCCGAGGCTGAGGTGGTCCAGCCCTCCGAGATGGATGCCTCGGCACCGGTGGATCTGGAGATGATCCCTGACTCCCCCAGGGCCGAGGCGGCGCCCAACGCGCCGGAGCTGATCCTGAAAGCGCCGGACGCTGCCCCTGATGCGCCAGGGGTGGCCATGGATGCACCGGATGTGGCCCATCTACCTCCTGTTGAGGAGGCAGCGTCGGCCGAGAACATGGCAGAGGCGGCCGCCGAGTCGGCACCTGGAGCGGAGCCATCGTCGTTCCCCACCACGACCCAGTCGCGCCGAGAGCTGGAGGCCGGGTCGGGAGCCGGCCCATGAAGACATGGCGGGCGGCCAACCTGGCGCGCCTGCGACTGAACGCCGGCACCGAGCTCACCGGCGTCCCGGAGCTGGTATCGATGTTTACCAGCGGCCGGTCCAAGGTGGAGCAGTCGGCCCGTGCGGTGTGCAGCGATATGGAGCGCCTGGAGGCCCACACCCAGGTAGGTGCCTTCTCTTTGGGTTTTCAATTTCTCCTTTTTTGCGTTAGTGGGGGCTCGACAGTGCACCCACTGGGTGTAGCCCCCGAGAATCGGGCCGGTCGATCGTCGGCCGGTCCAAATCTCTTAGAGCTTATTTTCCTTGTTTCACCTCTTTAGTGGGGGCGCGCTAGCGCACCCACTGGGTGTAGCCCCCGAGAATCGGGCTGGTTAAATTTTAACCAGGCCGAATCTTAATCCTGCTTCTATTTTTCTTTTTGGTAGGAGCTTTATGATGCTCAGGCGCACGCCTACAATGAGCTGCGAACTCAGCATCTAGCAGGTGACGGCCAGATCGCCGAGCTCGAGGTCCGGCTGGGCGAAGTTGCCACGGAGCGGGATGCCCTGTGTGGTGCGAGCAATCGGCTCCAGGAGCAGCTGGCCCTTCTCCTGTCGGAGAAGAAGGAGGTCGAGGCGGCTCGCTGGGTCGAGCTGGAGCACCTGCGCAACATGCTGCAGGAGAAGGAGGCCTCCTTCTGTGCCGACGTGGACCGTCTTGCGTCGCTTCATCTCAAGGAGATGACCCTCAAGGCGCCGCTTTGAAGGAGAAGGAGGAGGCCCTTGTCCAGAAGCAGTTGCAGCTGGCCAAGGCCTTGGAGTCTGCGGTTGCTCTCCAGGAGGAGGTTGCCTGCCTTACTCACGCGAGCAAGGTGCGGGAGCTCGAGGTCCTCGAGAGCGCCCATGAGACCGATGGCGCCTTCCATCGTAAGTCTCTCTCCTTTGTTTTGTATTTAGATTTGGCCGTCTCCTCTCCTTACTACGCCATTGTGCCCTGGTTTTTCTATCTGAGGTCTCTTCCCTGCGACCCAGGTCGCAGCCGACACTGCCATCAAGGTGAGCCGTGAGGAGCGCTGCGCGGCTAGGCAGGAGGTAGATCCTACCTCCGGCTGGAGTGTGGAGGAGATCGGGGTGGGCCTTCAGGCCCGCTTGCACGCCCTGGGCGAGTCTGTGGCTCAGCTCCAGGTTGCAGGCTCGTCGATGGTGGCGGCCCTGTGGCCGGAGGGCGTGGAGCCGGCGTCAATGAGCCGGCTCACACGCTAGCTTGCAGCTGGCGGGGAACGCCTGGAGGCCTGGCGTGTCTTTGCCGCGCGCGCGGGAGCTTATATGGCCCTGCACTTGGCCAAGTCCTGGTATCAGAACCTGGACTTGGGCAAGCTCGCCGCCCAGCATGACGGCTCGGAGGCGGAGCTGCAGGGAATGAAGGAGGCGCTGCGTGTGAGGGCCAGCGGCATCGCCGAGTACGCCGCTTGGACGATTTTGTTTTGGAGCGGGGTGAAGATGGTGGTGTGATCGCTGAAGATCTGCACGGCCTTCAGCCCTATGACCCCGATGGCAGCTCCGACGTGGCAGCCCACGCTGTGGAATCTGCTGCCTCCTCCAGCGGTGCGGTGTACGCCGACTCCGGTGAGGATGGAGCTGGGAGCCCTCGCGAACGAGACGGCGCAACCGCCTCGAGAGCAGCCGGGGATGGTGAAGCCACCACTTCAGGAGCAGCGCCTGGGGCGACCGATGAGGCCGCAGCCCCGTAGCCGGTGTCCTTTTTGTTTTGTTCCACCCCCTGAGTGATGTAATGAATGTGGGCCATGGGCCAATGCTTTTTTGAATGTATGTATTCAGCATTATATTCGTATTGCCATGCGTGTTGTTTTATATCTTTGTCTTTTGATTCCTGGTTGACTCCGTTTTCTCCAGTCCTAGTATTCCCAAGCTTCCACCCCACCAGCCCGACAGCCGGGAGCCGGTCTATGGCTGGGTCGAGGTTTCTGACCTTAGAACACAAGACTTAGATTTTTCGAAGCCATCAAGACTTAAAGACTAAGACATAAACCAACACAGGCCGACTTGAATGAGATCGTAAATATGATCGAGCCAGCCCGAGCCGGCAACCCTTTGTAGCCGAACTTTGCATGCATCCAGCCTTACCTGGCATCACCTCGCAAGCCAGATAGCCGGAGCCAGTCCGCAAGCTCGTACGAGGTGACCAGGGATCAGCCGGCTTACACTATGTGTTCTTTTAAAGTAGGGAAGGCGTCCGAGCGGCTAGCGAGCCCCCAAGCTTGTTAAAGCTAGCAAGGGGCATGCGCTGCGTAGCCTCCAAGCTTGATTAAGCCAGCAAGAGGTGTAAGCGGTGTAGCCCCCGAGCTTATTGAAGCCGGCAAGGGGCGTCCACTGAGTGAAAACTCTCAATAAAAAGAAACAGGAGGCATGCTCTTTTATAGCATTTGTTGCGGGTCCCTGAAGAGGGAGAAAGATACATATGCATGCTCTTTCCATTGTTTGATTCTTTCCTTCTAGCAATAGAACGGGCGAAGCAGCGCCGCGTTCGATGGACGTTCCGTCTCCTAGCCGGAGTCGTCCTCTTGTGCTTCCTTGGCTTTTGGGCATCGATCATGTAGTAAGCGTTGTTGTGCAACGCTCTACTGATGATGAAGGGTCACTCCCATGGGGATGAGAGCTTGTGCTGGCCGGCAATGCGTTGGATTCTTTTGAGGACCAAGTCTCCCTCCCTGAAAGAGAGAGGCTTGATCTTCTTGCTGTGGTAGTATCTCAGCTTCTGTTGATCGATGGCCGTCCGGCTCAAGGCCAAGTCCCTTGCTTCTTCGAGGAGGTCCACACAGTCTTCTCTTGCCTCCTTCGCCTTCGTTTCTGTGTACAGGGTGACCCGAGGTGAGTCGAACTCGATATCCGTGGGAATAATAGCCTCGGACCCGTATACAAAAAAGAACGGAGTGAAGCCGGTCGACCGGTTGGGCATGGTGCGGAGGCTCCATAGCACAACCGACAGTTCTTCAATCCAGCTCCCGGCCGATCTGACTAGTGGTGCCACCAGTCTTGGCTTGATGCCGGCCAGATTAGGCCATTGGCCCTCTCTGCTTGCCGTTTGACTGGGGATATGCCACTGACGCCAAATCGAGCCGGATGCCTACCTTGGAACAGTAGAGCGCTAGAGCGCCTTTGGCGAAGTTGGTGTCGTTGTCGGTGCTGATGCCGTGGGGAACGCCATATCAAACAGAGATATCTGTGATGAACCTGACGGCTGTGGGGCCATCAAGCTTCTTGATAGGTCTGTCTTCAATCCACTTGGTGAACTTGTCGACGGCTACCAATAGGTGGGTCATTCCACCATGAGCCGTCTTGAAGGGCCCTACCATGTCCAGTCCCCAGACGCAAAACGACCATGACACGAGGATGGTTTTGAGGGCCGAAGGCGGCATATGGCTCTTTGCACTGAAGAATTGGCAGCCTTCGCATTTGTCGACTAGATCCTCGACGTCCTCGAGGGCCGTGTGCAGTAGAATCCATGGCGGAACGCCTTGGCCACCAGGGTTCTAGAGGCGGCATGATGCCCACACTCCCCCTGGTGAATGTCTCTGAGGATCTCCCGTCCCTTTTTCGATTCGACATAGTGTTGGAATACGCCGGTCACGCTGCGTCGTACCAGCTCGCGATTGATGATGGTGTAGGCTGCAGACCTGCGTTGGATCTGCCTCGCCTTCGCCTCGTCCTGAGGAAGTTCGCCGTGAAGGAGGAAGGCCAGTATAGTTTGGGCCCATGACGGAGCCGACACAAGGGCCGCCTCCGCCACAACCTGACTGTTAGGGGCTTCTGCATCCCCCGAGTATGATAGAGCCGCGGTCGTGGACTCGAGACAAGGTGTCTCTAGTGTTGCTGCGGCAGCTGGCTTGCCGTCTACCTCCATGACGTCCACCCACTGGGTGTCAAGACAACAGGATTCGAGGCCAAGCGGAGCCGGAGTTGTTGTTGTAGCTCGTGCCGCTATTGGAGTCGGCGTGGCCAACGTAGCTGGCACATGAACTGTAGCCGGCGTAGTTGGTGGAGCCGACGGCGCTTGCACCGTGGACTCGGCTGGTGCCGCTATTGGAGTCGGCATAGCCAGCGTAGCCGGCCTAGGAGCTGCGGCCGGCGTAGCTGGTGGGGCCGACGGCACTTGCACCGCAGAGTCAGCCGGCAAGAAGATTGATGCCGACTCGGGAGACGGCCTGATAGACGGCTTATGGAGTTGCTCGAGGGAGACGCCGACTGGAATAGCCTGTCTTGTGGAGCCGATCTTTGCTACTGTATCAGCCGCCTCATTTTCTGCCTTGGGAACGTGGTGGAACTCACAGCCTTTGAAGGGGCAGCTGAGCTGCTGGATGAGGAAGCGGTAGCTTGCCATGTTGGCGTCCCTGGCGTCCCATTCGCTAGAGACTTGCTGTATCACCAAGTCTGAATCGCCGAAGCATATGAGCCGCCGAATGTCAATCTCCTTGGTGAGCCGGAGGCCGTGAGCAAGTGCTTCGTACTCGACGATGTTGTTGGAGGCGGCGAAGTGGATCTGGAGAGCATACTTGAGTTGGTCCCCTTTCGGAGACGTCAAGACGATATCGGCTCCCAGTCCTATCTGCATCTTCGAGCCGTCGAAGTGCATCCGCCAATGCGTGGAGCCTGGAGGCGGTGGCTCAAACTGGGTCTCGGCCCCTACGACTAAGAAGTCGGCCACCAGCTGAGATTTGATGGCGGTGCGGGGCTCATACCGAATATCATGGTCCACCATAGCGATGGACCATTTGGCAATCCTCCCCATGGCATCACGGTTACCCATGATCTATGACAATGTGGATAGTTCTGCTTGGAGGCGGACAAGACCTCGCTAAGGTAATAGACAGGGCGCTGCACTAGCAGTGCCTTGCCCTCCTCCTTGCGCTGAACTACCAACACTACGCTAACCACGCGAGTGGTCGCTTCAATGTATATGAGTATGGGTTCCCTTTCAGACGGCGTTGCCAAGATTGGCAGGCTCGAGATGGGCCGCTTGAGGTTGCGGAAGACTTCGTCCGCCTAGTCGTTCTGCTCGAACTTCGTTGTCTTCTTCATGAGCTGGTAGAGTGGAAGGGCCTTCTCGCCAAGCCAGCTGACGAACCGGCTAAGGGACGCCAGGCAACCGGCGAAATTCTGGACGTCAAGGATTCGAGCCGGCCGCACCATCCGCTCGATGGTGCGGATCTTCTCGGGGTTCGACTCGATGCCGCGAGCGGACACGAAGAACCCGAAGAGTTTGCGGCCTGGAACCCCAAAGACGCACTTCTCCGGGTTGAGCCGGATCTTGTACTCGCGCAGGTTGGCGAAGGTATCCCGCAAGTCATCGAGGAGGCTGAAGTGCTGCTTCGTCTTGATGACGATGTCATCCACATAGACATGGATGTTTATGCCGATCTGCGACAGTAGGCACTGCTGCATGCAGCGTTGGTACGTCGCACCTGCGTTCTTCAGACTGAACGTCATGGTGGTGTAGCAGTAGGCCCCGAAGGGCGTGATGAAGGAGGTCTTTAGGCGATCAGCTGGATCCAGCTTGATTTGATGGTAGCCTGAATAAGCATCCAGAAATGACAGTAGTTAGCAGCCTGCAGTGGAGACGATCACTTGATCTATCCTAGGCAACGCGAAAGGGTCTTTCGGACAGGCCTTATTCAGGATAGTGTAGTCGATACACATTCGCCAGGTGTTGTTCTTTTTCAGCACCAGGACTGGATTAGCCAGCCAGTCCGGGTGGAAAACCTCCATGATCAAGCCGGCTGCAAGGAGGCGGGTGATCTCTTCTCCGATCGTGCGTCACTTCCCCTCGGCAAAGCGGCGCAAAGGTTGTTTCACCGGCTTTGCATCCGGTCGCATGTGAAGTTTGTGCTCGGCGTACTTCCTCGGAACACCCGGCATGTCCTTGGGGGACCATGCAAAGATGTCCCGATTCTCACGGAGGAAGTCGACGAGCTCGCCTTCCTATTTGGGGCTGAGGCCAGCCCCGATGGTGACGCACTGCTTTGGGTTGGCAGGGTCGAGTGGGACCAGCTTGGTCTCTTTGGCCGTCTTGAAAGAGCCCTCGCCAGCCGACTGGGACGGAGGAGAAGGAATCGCCGGCTGCTCAGTAGCCTGGGCCACGAGCCGGTCGATCTACCGCTTCTTCTCAGCAATCACTAGGGCGTCGGCGAGGCAGCTGCTATCTTGGGCATAGTCGAGCGACTTCTTGTAGTCGCTAACTACAGTGATGATGCCTTTGGGACCCGACATCTTCATCTTCAAGTAGGCGTAGTGCGCAATAGCCATAAATTTGGCCAAAGCCGGTCTTCCGAGCAGCGCGTGATACGGGCTGCTGAGGTCCACTACCTCGAACCTTATGGACTCTCGACGGAAGTGAGCTTTGTCGCCGAAGAGGACGTCCAGCTAGATCTTACCAATGGGCGAGTGATGTCTACTACGCAACCTTCTTCTTGTAGACGTTGTTAGGCCCAAGTGCAGAGGTTTGTAGGACAGTAGCAATTTTCCCTCAAGTGGGTGACCTAAGGTTTATCAATCTGTGGGAGGCGTAGGATGAAGATGGTCTCTCTCAAGCAACCCTGCAACCAAATAACAAAGAGTCTCTTGTGTCCCCAACACACCCAATACAATGGTAAATTGTATAGGTGCACTAGTTCGGCGAAGAGATGGTGATACAAGTGCAATATGGATGGTAGATATAGGTTTTTGTAATCTGAAATTACAAAAACAGCAAGGTAACAAATGGTAAAAGTGAGCACGAACGGTATTGCAATGCGTGGAAACAAGGCCTAGGGTTCATACTTTCACTAGTGAATTTCTCTCAACAATGATAACATAATTGGATCATATAACTAGCCCTCAACTTGCAACAAAGAGTCACTCCAAAGTCACTAATAGCGGGGAACAAACGAAGAGATTATTGTAAGGTACGAAACCACCACAAAGTTATTCTTTCTGATCGATCTATCATAGAGTTCGTACTAGAATAACACCTTAAGATACATATCAACCAAGACCCTAATGTCACCTAGATACTCCATGGTCACCTCAAGTATCCGTGGGCATGACTATACGATATGCATCACATACTCTCAGAATCATCTATTCAACCAACACATAGAACTTCAAAGAGTGCCCCAAAGCTTCTACCGGAGAGTCAAAACGTGTGCCAGCCCCTGTGCATAGGTTCGCAATGTCACGAACCCGCAAGTTGATCACTAAAACATACATCAAGTACTCACATGAATCCACGTGTGCCAACCCATGTGCATAGTTTCCCAATGTCACAAACCCGCAAGTTGATCACAGCAGATAGACACGTGCAAGACATACATCAAGTGTTCTCAAAGACTCAATCCGATAAGATAACTCCAAAGGGGAAACTCAATTCATTACAAGAGGGAGAGGGGGAAGAACATCATAAGATCCAACTATAGTAGCAAAGCCCATGTTACATCGAGATCAAGACATCTCAAGAATACGAGAGAGAGAGATCAAACACATAGCTACTCGTACATACCCTCGGCCCCGAGGGAGAACTACTCCCTCCGCGTCATGGAGATCGTCGGGATGATGAAGATGGCCACCGGAGATGGATTCCCCCTCCGGCAGGGTGCCAGAACGGGCTCCAGATTGGTTTTTCGTGGCTACAGAGGCTTGCAGCGGCGGAACTCCCGATCTAGGTTTCTTTCTGGAGGTTTCTGAATATATAGGAATTTATGGCGGTGGAATTACGTCGGTTGGGCCCACGAGGAGGTCACAAGCCTGCCCTGCGCCACCTAGGGGGGTGGTGGCGGCATCAGGGCTTGTGACTCCCTCGTGGCTCTTCTGGCCTTCTTCCAAAGCTTCGGGGGTCTCTTTTGGTCCAAAAAAATCATCGTAAAGTTTCATTCCATTTGGACTCCGTCTGAAAATGGGTCAAAAACACGAAAAAACAGAAACTGGCACTTGGCACTGAGTTAATAGGTTAGTCCCAAAAAAGATATAAAATAACATATTCATGCATAGAAAACATCCAAAGTTGACAAGATAATAGCATGGAACCATCAAAAATTATAGATACGTTGGAGACGTATCAAGCATCCCCAAGCGTAACTCCTGCTCGTCCTCGAGTAGGGAAGTGATCAAAAATGAATTTTTGACGTTGCATGTTACCTAGCATAGTTGTCCTTTGTAACTTCTCTCACATGACATGAATGTTCAGATCCGTTAGATTCAAAACAATAGTTTGCTTTTGATGTGGAGACAATAATAATTCAGGCAAACTAGCAAGGTAATCATGAACTTTCAAAATAACAAGGCCAAAAGAAAGTTATCCCTACAAAAGCATATAGTTTGGCTATGCTCTATCATCATTGCACAACGAATTTAAATCATGCACAACCCTAGTATTGGCCAAGTAATTGTTTCACACCTTTACTTTCTCAAACCTTTTCAACTCTCACACAATACATGAGCGTGAGCCATGGTTTTAGCACTATAAGTGGTGTGGAGTGTGGTGGAGGTTGCAAGACAAAAAAGGAGAAGATGATCACATTAACTAGGCATATCAATAAGCTGTGGAGATGCTCATCAATAGATATCAATGTGAATGAGTAGGGATTACCATACAAATGATGCACTAGAGCTAAGAGTATGTGAAAGCTCTTAAAGAAAACTAGTGGGTGTGCATCCAACTTGCTTGCTCACGGAGACCTAAGGCAATTTTGAGGAAGCCTATCATTGGAATATACAAGCCAAGTTATATAATGAAAATTTCCCACTAGCTATATGGTGGTGACAAAACGAGAGACTCTCAATCATGAAGATCATGGTGCTTAATATGCACAAGTGTGGAAAAGGGGTAGCATTGTCCCTTCTCTCTTTTTATCTCATTTTTATATATTTTTTTTTGGTGGGCTCTTTGGCCTCTTCTTTTTTTTATCTTTTTTTATTTTGGTGGGCATCTTTGGCCTCTTTTATTTCCTCACATGGGACAATGCTCCATCAATCATGATCATCACAACTTCAACTCAAAACTTAGAGCAATGATGACTCTATCTGAAATGCCTTCGGTAGTGTACCGTGACAATGATCTAGCATGGCATAGACATTAACGGAAACATCATGCTAGCTATCTTACGATCAAGCAATGACAATGTAGACGTGGTGGCACATGTCATGGTGGTAGTTGCATGGCAATATATCTCGGAATGACTTTGAACATGCCATAGTAGGTAGGTATGGTGGCTGTTTTGAGGGAGGCTATATGGTAGGTTTATGCACCGGCGAAAGTTGCACGGTACTAAAGAAGATAGTGATGGTGGAAGGTGAAAGTGCATCTAAACCATGGACTCAACATTAGTCAATAATAACTCATATACTTGTTGCAAAAGTTTTATTAGTAATCGAAACAAAGCATTCAACGCATACTCCTAGCGGAAGGGTTGGTAGGTATAAACTATCGCGCGATCCCGACCGCCACGCAAAGGATGGCAATCAAAAGACTAATCAGGCTCAGACTTCATCACATAGCGGTTCACCATACGTGCATGCTATGGGAATCACTAACTTCAACACAAGTATCTCTAGATTCACAACACCATACTGACATAACTTATATATTACCACAACCACATCTCAAAACTAATTGAGAGGAATCAAGCTTCTCTTTCTACTCAATGCACATGAAGATGGAAGTTTGCGTAACCCTTTGGATAACTACCACTTTTGGGACTACTTTCATAGCATAAGCCACCTACCAAGCCACGCACCGTTGTGCTCTAAAAGATATAAGTGAAGCACATAGAGCAAAATCAACTAGCTCTAAAAATCTAAGTGAAACACATGTGAGCTGAATTGCCTAACTCAAAGGATATAAGTGAAGCCCGACAAAATCACGGTGAGTGCATGTCTCTATCTATAGGTGTGCAGCAAGGAAGATTGTGACACAACAAAAAATAAAAGACTCCTACGATACAAGACGCTCCAAGCAAAACACATAACATGTGGTGAATAAAAATATAGCCCCAAGTAACATTACCGATGGATCGAAGACGAACGAGGGGATGCCTTCCCGGGGCATCCCCAAGCTAAGGCTTTAATGGCATCCTTGAATCAACTTGGGGTGCCTTGGGCATCCCCAAGCTTTATCTCTTTCCACTCTCTATCTCTTTGTCCATAAGAACTTCACCCAAAACTTGAAAACTTCACAACACGAAACATAAATAGAAACTCATGATATCATTAGTATAAGAAAGCAAATCACCACTTCCTTAGGTACTGTAGCAAACTTAAATTCTACTTATGTTGGTGTTGGGTTGCTGTTATTTTCACTTTTCCATGTCTAGTACCCTCTGATACTATCCATAGTTTCATCAAAATAAGCAACCAACTCAACAAAAACATAATCTGTTAACAGCAGACCAGTCTGTAGCAGTCTGTATACTTCGTATACTTCTGGTACTTCAAAAAATCTGAAAAATTATGACAGCCTTTATAAGTTGCATAGAAACTAGCAGAAAAAAATAATCAACTCAAATTCTCTTACGGAATAAAAATGAAAATTATTTTCGTGAGCAGAAAGTTTCTGTCTTTTTCCAGCATGATCAAACAATCATCACCAAGACTAATCATAACGGTTTTGCTTGGCACAAACACAAAAAGAAACACAAAAGACACAATCACAACAGAATTATGATGGTGTGGAGAAAACAAAACAGGAAGCAAAAAAGCAAAGAAAAATTTATTCATTGGGTTGCCTCCCAACAAGCGCTATCGTTTAACGCCCTTAGCTAGGCATTGATTTCAATGATGCTAACATAAAAGGTAAGGATTGAAACATAACGAGAGCATCATGGAGAAAATGGCTAACACATTTAAGTCTAACCCACTTCCTATGCATAGGGATTTTGTGATGAAACAGTTTATTGGAGCAAGAATCAACTAGGATAGGAAGGCAAAACAAGCATAGCTTCAAAAATTTCAACATATGGAGAGGAAGCGTGATACTATTTCAATATGTAGAAGCATATGATCCTCTCTCATAGTAATTTTCAGTAGCATCATGAATGAATTCAACAATATAACCAGCACCTAAGGCTTTCTTTTCATGATCTACAAGCATAAAAAATTCACTACTCTCCACATAAGGAAATCTTTTCTCAAGAATAGTAGTGGAAGTATCATAAAAGACTTGAGCACTACAAATTGTGTCCACAATGAAAAACCAAGGTTTAGCAAAAGGGTTCTCGAGAGTATGACAAGTTTTATCATCCCTCTTCATTAAAGCATAAGTATCCTCACAAGAATCATCATAGATAGGGGGCATGCCTTCATCAAAATGATTTTCATCATTCAAAGTGGAAGAACTAAAAAGATCATCTTTATTAAATATAGCATCCCCAAGCTTGTGGCTTTGCATATCATTAGCATCATGGGTATTCAAAGAATTCATGCTAAGAACATTGCAATCATGCTCATCATTCACATATTCTATGCCAAGCATTCTATGTAATTCTTCTTCCAGGACTTGAGCACAATTTTCCTTCCCATCATACTCACGAAAGACATTGAGAAGATGGAGCATATGAGGCATCCTCAATTCCAAAAAAAATTAGTTTTCTAGCGAAAGAACAAGAAACAAAAAGATTCGATTGCAAGATCTAAAGATATACCTTCAAGCGCTAACCTCCCCGTCAACGGCGCCAAAAAAGAGCTTGATGTCTACTACGCAACCTTCTTCTTGTAGACGTTGTTGGGCCTCCAAGTGCAGAGGTTTGTAGTACAGTAGCAATTTTCCCTCAAGTGGGTGACCTAAGGTTTATCAATCCATGGGACGCGTAGGATGAAGATGGTCTCTCTCAAGCAACCCTGCGACCAAAAAACAAAGAGTCTCTTGTGTCCCCAACACACCCAATACAATGGTAAATTGTAGAGGTGCACTAGTTCGGCGAAGAGACGGTGATAGAAGTGCAATATGGATGGTAGATATAGGTTTTCGTAATCTGAAATTACAAAAACAGCAAGGTAACAAATGGTAAAAGTGAGCACGAACGGTATTGCAATGCGTGGAAACAAGGCCTAGGGTTCATACTTTCACTAGTGAAGTTGTCTCAACAATGATAACATAATTGGATCATATAACTAGACCTCAACATGCAACCAAGAGTCACTCCAAAGTCACTAATAGCGGGGAACAAACGAAGAGATTATTGTCGGGTACGAAACCAACACAAAGTTATTCTTTCTGATCGATCTATCATAGTGTTCGTACTAGAATTACACCTTAAGATACATATCAACCAAGACCCTAATGTCACCTAGATACTCCATTGTCACCTCAAGTATCCGTGGGCATGATCATAGGATATGCATCACATAATCTCAGAATCATCTATTCAACCAACACATAGAACTTCAAAGAGTGCCCCAAATTTTTTACCGGAGAGTCAAAACGTGTGCCAACCCCTGTGCATAGGTTCCCAATGTCACGAACCCACAAGTTGATCACCAAAACATACATCAAGTACTCACATGAATCCATGTGTGCCAACCCATGTGCATAGGTTCCCAATGTCTCAAACCCGCAAGTTGATCACATCAGATAGACACGTGCAAGACATACATCAAGTGTTCTCAAAGACTCAATCCGATAAGATAACTCCCAAGGGGAAACTCAATTCATTACAAGAGGGAGAGGGGGAAGAACATCATAAAATCCAACTATAGTAGCAAAGCCCATGGTACATCGAGACCAAGACACCTCAAGAACAAAAGAGAGAGATATCAAACACATAGCTACTGGTACATACCCTTGGCCCCGAGGGTAACTACTCCCTCCTCGTCATGGAGATCACCGGGATGATGAAGATGGCCACCGGAGATGGATTCCCCCTCCCGCAGGGTGCCAGAACGGGCTCCAGATTGGTTTTTGGTGGCTACAGAGGCTTGCGGCGGCGGAACTCCCGATCTAGGTTTCTTTCTTGAGGTTTCTGAATTTATAGGAATTTATGGCAGTGGAATTACCTCGGTTGGGCCCACGAGGAGGTCACAAGCCTGCCCTGCGCCACCTACAGGGTGGTGGCGGCTTTAGGGCTTGTGACTCCCTCGTGGCTCTTCTGGCTTCGGGGGTCTCTTTTGGTCCAAAAAATTATCGTAAAGTTTCATTCCATTTGGACTCCGTCTGAAAATGGGCCAAAACACGGAAAAAACAGAAACTGGCACTTGGCACTGAGTTAATAGGTTAGTCCCAAAAAATATATAAAATAACATATTCATGCATATAAAACATCCAAAGTTGACAAGATAATAGCATGGAACCATCAAAAATTATAGATACGTTGGAGACGTATCAGTGAGCAGGACTGCCCAGGCACGATGCCATGGAAGACAGTACTGGTTGGCAGGACGTCCGGCTCTTTGAGTTTGAGCTTGAGGAGGGTGTCGAGGTAGAGGATGTTGATGCTGCTGCCACCATCGACTAACACCCGGAAGAATTGGCATGTGAGCCTCTTGGAGGCGAAGGTGGGGTCGAGGACGAGCGCGTATGACCCTCGGTTGGGCATCACTTCAGGATGGTCCACCCGTCTCCATGTGATTGGTTTTGTCCGACCAATGCATGTACTGGGGAACCGGGGGGCCGTGTCATTCACCTCGCGCCGCCTCTAGCGCAGGCTATGCTTGTCGTCGCCTTCACTGGTGAAGACGACGAATGCTCCGTCTTGATGAGGGTAGTCGTCATGGAGGTGCCTGTCATCGCGAGGTGGCGGCGGCGGAGCCGGAGAAGGACCAGGAGCCGGTGCACGAGGTGCCGCCTCCGCGCCTGGGCGAGACGACAGTCCGTCCCCTTGCGACAGCCGGCGTGCAAAGCTGCACTGTCGAAGGGTATGGGTGGATGGCTGCGCCCCACAATGTATCTTGCAGGGGGCATTGAGCAGCTGCTCGAAGGACTATCTGGGCAGCCAGTTGGTGTTGTTCTTGTTAGAACGCTTCCGCGGAGGGCCGACGCCTCACCCTCCACGCTCGCTACCAACTTGTTGTTGGAGCGCGAATCCATATGATCCGCCTAGCGCTTGTTGTTGTTGTTGTTCTGGCCGCCTCGGTTGTCCCCAGCCGGCTTGGGAGTAGCCGGCGTAGGGATAGCCTTGTCCTAGGCGGTCACCTTGACGCTCATCGCCGAGTCGGTCGTGGCATACTTGTCCGCCTTGGCCATGAGCACAGCCAGGGAGGTGGCCTCGGAGCACATAAGCTTGTGCTTGAGGAGGGTGCGGTCTCGGCAACTGTCGATGAAGTACTGGATGGCTTGTACCTCATGCACCCCCTCGCACGAGTTCCAGAGCTCCGTCCACCGTGTGACGTAGTCGCGAAGGGGTTCGTCGGCTTCTGGATGCACATGGCCAGCTCACGAGGCCGGCCAGGACGTTTGTACGTGCCAGTGAAGTTGCGGACGAACGCCTGCTCGAAATCTACCCAGGAGTTGACCCTGCCGGCCGGAAGGTTGTTAAGCCAAGTCCAGGCCGAGCCAACCAACATGAGTGGAACGTAGCGGACCGCTACGCGCTTGTTTCCCCTGGCAATGCCGACAGCCATGGATTAATCAATCAGCCAGTCCTCTGGCTTGGCCGTGCCGTTGTATTTGGGCGTGTCACGAGGCAAGATGAAACCACGGGGGAACGGCTCCCCTCGGATCCGGGGGCTAAAGCACGCCGGACCGACGGGACCGTCTTCCTCTAGGAGGGCTGACTAGGCTAGGACAATGAGACCCCGGCGGGCGTCCCGATCATCCTGGGAAGTGTGAGCGCCAACCCGAGTGGCGAGAGGAGAGGCGCCTCGCGAACCAGAGACATGAGTTCTTCGCGGGGGAAGAGTCTCGCACTCCGAATCACCCTCGTCCCCTCCGCGACGCAAGCCCGAAGTGTGCTCGCTCTGGCGCTGGGAGCGCCGGTCCTGGCTTCCCTCGCCCCTCTGGCCGGAGGGGTGATGCGAGGAAGATCCTTCTACATGATGCTGACCACTAGGGTTGCGGCGTGCTCTAGGGTTGGGTCCCGGAGACTCTGACTGGGCTTGATCGGGGTCAAGCCGAGTGTGTTGCTGGTTGGCAGCGTCAAGGAGCTCCTTGACCCGCTTCTCCTGGAAAGCGTTCTCGTCGCCTTCCAGGCTCGCCATCTCCTCCATGGCTGCCTGAGCCGCTCTCATGTTGGCTGCAGGGGTCTCGTAGGTGGGCAGATCGCCACCTAGGACTTCGGCAATGAACCACCATGGCTACGGACCCATCCAAGCCGGCTAGGGGCCTTGGAAATCGGAGTGAGGCCGTATGCGGAGTTATACTCGTGCTGCGTGGCCTCCATCCGACACTTTGCCGAAGCGACGACGATGCCCCCCTCCATGATACGCTTGCCAGCCTCCTCCAGTGAGGCCCGGGCGTCAGCAGGGTTTGTGGAAGCAGCGATGGCTGCCTTCAGGCCGGCGATGGCGTCCCGAAGAGTATCGGCAGTGGCAGCAGCAGGCTCACCAGCATCTGCTAACGCCTTGCCATGAGCCGTGCTGCTGCCGGCGCCGATAACCATCACCTCCATGGTGTTGGAGACGGCAGCAACGTGGTATGGGGTGAAGAACCCCACCGACGGTGGAGGGCCGTCGAAGACGAGGATGCTGCTGGGATATACGTCATGGGCAGGCGTCTCAGCGATAGAGAGCCTGCTGAAGCTAGCGCAGAGCGCCTCAACGTCGAAGTCCTCGCCGAAGTAGCGCGGACCGTCATTGAGATGCAGATCGCTGAAGAGAACGCTGAGGTTCTCCATAGCAGCGACGACAATGCTAGGAAGTGCCTCGTCATCAGAATCTTCGTCTGAATCCGCATGGCGGACGGGGACGTCGATCATCATCGGTGTTGCCTCGCCGAAAGCGGGCTCCACGGGCATGCAAACTGATCCGGACGTGATGCATCCGGTGGTGTAGGTGCGTAGCCCCGCCCAGCGCGTAAAGTTAGCCGATGCCGCAATCGGCCCCATGGTGGGCGCCAAATGTCGGTGGATACTCACAACATATGCCATAGGTAGGCTAAGGTTGGTGAGAACCGAAGGGACAAAGGAGGGCGCTGGGAACGAGGTTGGTACAAGCATGGAAGGCACGATGTACCCAGGTTCAGGGCTCTCCATAGAGATAAGACCCCTAGTCCTGCCGGAGTGTTTGATGTGTATGAACAGAGTACAGAGTTGCTCCTGGAGCTGTGTTGGGAGGAGGAAGAGGGGAGCAGTCGGCTCGTCTCTGCCTCTCTCTATGTGGTTGGTGAATGTGTAGTGTTGTTCGTCCGTGGAATGATCGGGCCCCCTGCATGGAGGGCGACCGGGGGGTTTTATAGACGAACCCGCCGGCCTACAATATGGATAAAGGGTACAAGTGTGGGACCCGGCTGGCAGCCTCGCCGTCTGGCCACGGGCCCACTTAGAGTCTTGTCTTGTCGTTTGAGGGGGCCGCCGACTGCATGGTCTCGATTGGCAGTGGGACCCGCCGGCTGGCCAATGAAGCTCTCGCGTAAGGATGACGCCGAGCACGCGTTGTAAGTCGCGCGTCGTCCAGCGAGATTCGTCATGGGCAGGTAGTACGACCGCCTCCACTATTCCCCACGCCGAGTGCAGTAATGGAGTGGGAGTGCGACGGTTCGACACTATGCTAGGTGATGGATCAGAGCCGGGGTAGGGCAGCGGCGTGGCCGCCGACGCTCGTACCTACCGGACGCCCCGATCCAGTACCTTTGTTGACGTGTAGCTACCTTTAATCGTAAGGTCTCATCCTGACCTACGATCTGATGTGACTTGTGATCCTCGGCCGGCTAGCCTGCTTAGCTAGCCGGCTTGGGCGCGGCCGCCTCGTTCCTAGCCGGCTGGCTGGACCAGGCCGGCCCAAAAGAGGTAACCGCCTCGATTCTAGCCGGCAGGGGTTGCCTGGCCAGCCAGAGGGATGCCCCCCTCGTCCTCTAGCCGGTAGGCACAGCCTAGCCGGCCAGAAGACTTGGGCCTTAGGAAACTGTAAATGTTAATGTCCTTTGAGCCGGAAATGAAGGAGCAGGCTTGATGAGCCTACCCCAGGGTTACCCCCCCGACAATCTTGTGAGGTAGCAAAGATTATCATCTAAGATTATGTGAGACAAAAGCGACACCCAAAAATTATTTACGTGATCCAATTGGTTTAGTGCGTGTTCGAAGAAATTGACTACAACAGAGAATGTTGAAGACTAAGGAAAGATGTAGCATTTTATTTCATTATTCTTCTTCTCTTTCTTGTGTGATAGGACAACCATACTATTTAGAGGGGCGTAATGTTTACAAAGTATGTTTCTTTGATGCTAAGCCAAGACCTATGAGAGTTGAGAGAACTCCTTGTGTTCCAAATAAATAGTTGCCATCAAGAGGCACAATTCTTCTTCACTACAAGAGATTTGATTTCGGCCAAGGAGTTAGCATTACTTGTTCCTCAAGTAATTTTACCGTTGTTGTCCAAATTTGACCGCTAGTTATGTGTCGGTTAGGCATTGGCTAGTTGTTATGTCCAAAATGGTATTTTCCCCTTGGGAGTACTGCATCTATAAATAGCCTCCCCTTGGGAGGTGCTCCATTGGCTGCTTCTAGTGATCCCGAGAAGATCGTGTGAGCACCCCTCTCCGAAGTTATTTGAGTTTAAGATCCACCAAGAAATAAACTCAAAGCTAAAAAATAGATAGTGGTTTAGCTAAAACTCCGAATCTAAGGCAAGTAGGCTCTACCTTGTACTCTTGAGAGCTTCCAATCTTTGGACAATTAGGTGTCAAGTTCTTTAGTGACCAATAGTAATTGTGGTCCACGACGGAGAAGCATTTGGAGGTTATGGATATCACCTCAATCATCTCACATGAGTGATCGACACTGGTTAACGAGTCAGTTGTCGAGGAGAATAGGTCAAAGAGAGTTTATCTTCTGTGTTCAATCACAAGTCCCTCCAACCGGACGTAGTGAAAGCACATATGCTCCCTTAGTGGTTATGATAAGTCATGACAACATACATTGTCTCTTGGACTAACATTTTTCCCTAGTATATTTCAGGTATAGTCCACAGAGAGCATTAGCTTGGGATTGTGTGGAAAAGCCCCGATGAAAGGAATAGGATTGGCCAAGCATCAAGCTAGATGACCCTACATTTTATATTTGTGACAAATCACATTTGGGTCCATAGGAAAGCCAATAATATTAAAGGGGGTGAGGTATATATGATGAATTGGTTGCTCAAGTACTTAAAGATAGCCACCAAAACTACTTAGTCATTCTCCCACAAAATTCTCTATCAAAACCTAAACATCAAAATTGGTGCCACCAATATTTTCCATTCAGCTCCACCGATTTTTCCAAAGACAGAACATATGCCAAATCGTAGAATCAAGGTACCACCAACATTCCATTCGGTGCCACCGAAAATGAGTGGCCAACTTTTCCGTTTGTCATTTTGAAGAATCAGAAATTCTGATTCTTGGAATCGGTCTCACCGAGACTTTGAAACTGCCCTAGGTCACCCATATCGGTGCCACCAAGATTCCTATATTGGTCTCACCGAGAATTCGGAAGTTGCTACATTTTGTGCAAATCGGTGCCATAGAGATTAACTTTAGTTTCACTGAGTTTGTTAATAATGTTGTAATGGTTAGAATTTTGGGGATGCCTATACATACCCCTGATAATCTTTGCGTTTGATCTTCCTAAACTCTAGTCCTTACGTTTCATATGCATGTCTTTTCTTTCCGCTGATATACTCGTAGTCTATTCAGCCCCTCCAGACATCCCTTCTAGTTATCCCAAAATTGGTATTAGAACTTTGTTATCCAAAGCCTTGGTTTAATCACCATTGGAGGAAGATGGATGTGTCTAGTTTGGGGAATCTTAGATGTAGAGTGCATATTCTGAATGGCGAGTACTATAGACAATGGAAAGATGAAATGCTTGATATATTTGATAAATTCCATTTGAGAAAATATGTTCAAAATCCCTATGTGCCTCCCATTGATGCCATACATCCTTCTCATGATGAAGAGGTTAATATGCTTAGCAATCTTAAAACTGTTAATCTCAACATTAGAGGACTGCCGAGAAATGTGCTTAATGAAATGAAGTATTCTGAGTGTGCTTATACTTTGTGGAATGATTTAGAAAAAAGATATCCAAACTATTCCTTGAAAAATCTTGATATCATTTTCCACAAATGCATTTCCTTTCACTAAATGAATCCCAATGATCCGAAATTTGATAATTCTCTATTTGAGCTTCATGACCTCATGCATGCTAAAGGAGATATTATTACCATCAATAACATCATTGTTCAACATTTGGTGGTTTGGTGCTTTTGGCTACTATGGTGAAGACGAGAAGTTTGCCATCGAGTATGAGAAGACTATGAGTAGCCTTAGTATTATGGAAAACGTTAGAGGTTATATGGCCGGAGGAAAGGAGTGGATACTTGATAGTGGATGCACCGATCACATGACCATAGATATAGACATGTTTCATGAGATCACACCAAACCATGGACAATGAAGGTATGTGAACTTTGGAGACAACTCCAAGGGTAAGGTATTTGGTATTGGTAAGGTGGCCATATCTCACGATACTTTCATTCAAAATGTCATGCTTTTTGAATCCCTTGACTATAGTCTTATTTCCGTATCTAGATTAGCGGATTTTGGTTTCACTTTGCTATTTATAGAAGTTGATTGCCAAGTGTTATATTGTGATAACCATAACGTGGTCTTTACTGGTTTTCATAGAGGTGATCCATACATTGTAAATTTCACTAAACAATCCAAACCTCGTACATTTCTTATTAAAAACCTTCTAAAGGTTGGTTACGGCATAGAAGGATAGGACATGTTGGTATGCATAATATTGGCAAGCTTATCAAACGTGATCATATTCTCGGTGTTAAAGATGTTATCTTTAACAAAGATAGACTTTTTAATGCTTCTCAAACTAGAAATCAAGTCGATGGAAGTCAACCCGTGAAGAACATCATAAATACTAGAAGGCCACTCAAGCTGCTTCACATGGATCACTTTGGTCGCAATGCTCACAAGATCCTTGGTGGAAATTCTTTTGGTCTAGTTATTGTTGATGATTTTTCCATTTCTACATGGGTACTCTTTCTTGATGACAAGTTGCAGGTACAAATGATCTTCAAAAACTTTGCTCGGAATGATCAAAATCAGTTTTAGGTGAAGATCAAGAAAGTTCGGAGCGACAACGGATCAGAGTTGAAGATCGGAAATGTGGATAGTTTTCTTGAGGAAGAAGGTATATCACATGAGTTCTCGGCAATATACACAACACAAGAAAATGTTGTTGTTGAGACGACGAAATAGACTCCCATGAGATGGCTAGAACGGTGCTTGATGAATACAAGACACCAAGACACTTTTGGGCAGTATCCATGGAAACAACTTGTGATGCCATGAACCGACTCTACATTCACAAGCTTCTCAATAAAACGGCATACTACTCACCGGTTACAAAACCCAAGTTGGATACTTTCGGGTATTTGGCTCAAACTGTTATATTCTTTATAAGCATCAACATTCTAAATTTGCTTCTAAGTCTCGTGATGTCTTCCTACTTGGTTACAGATCAAACTCTCACAGTTACCATGTCAACAACAGTTTTACTAAAAAATTTAAGAGGCGGTAGATGTTATGTTTCATGAATCTAATGGTTCGCAAGTCCAACAATTGCTAAATGATGTAGGATATAATGAACCCTTTGAAGCCTTCGAAGACTTGTCGATCAACAAGATTCGTCCCATGAAGGTGAAGGAAAGCACTTCATCAACACAAGTGGAAGCTCCTACTTCGCGTCAAGGCGAACCACAAAACAACATGGAGGCATCCACAAGTGGTACACGACATGATGAAGAGGAGGAAGAAGTACATAGTGATGATCCACCTCAACCTTCTTCACCAACACCTCAAGGATATGACACCTTCAACAAGAACAAAGAAGAAGATGAAGATGAGGAAGCTTCACCATCCAACAAGAAAAAGCTATCATGGGATCGAGCACACGTGGACAAGAATCACAGGCTGAATCAAATCTTCGGTGACATACAAACCTTGACAATCATTTTGCTAACTTTTTTGAGCATTATTCATTTATCTCTAGCATTGAGCCTACGAATGTATAAGAATCACTTCAAGACCCGTATAGGGTGAATTCCAGGCACAAAGAGCAACACAACTTCGAGAGGAATGAAGTTTGGGCACTTGTGTAGAAACCCAAGGACGAGCACAACATAATTTGTACAAAATGATTGTTTCGAGACAAGCAAGATGAAGATGGTGAAGTGGTACGCAATTTAGCTCTAGGTCAAGATTACATACAAGTCAAAGGTATGGACTACTGTGATACCTATGCCCCATTGCTAGACTTAAAGCAATACGTATTCTTCTTTCTTATGCCAATCACCATGATAATACTCACCAAATGGATATCAAAAGTGCTTTTATAAATGGTGAAATTGAGGTGAAAGTTTAGGCCAAATAAACTCCCGGCTTTGTGAACCCTAAGAAACCTAATCATGTTTATAAACTTCGTAAAGCTTTATATGGTCTTAAACAAGCCCCTGGAGCTTGGTACAAATGCCTAAAGAAGTTTCTGCTTGAAAAGGGTTTTGATATTGGTATAATTGACACAACCTTATTCACTAAAAGATTTAATGGAGAATTATTCATGTGCCAAATTTATGTGGATTATATTATCTTTGGATCTTCTAACCCACATTTTAATGAGAAGTTTGGAAGGTTGATGTCCGAGAAGTATGAGATGTCCATGATGTTTGAGCTGAAATTCTTCCTTGGTTTCAAAATAAAACAAACGAGAGATGATAAGTTTATCTCTCAAAGCAAGTATACCAAGGACTTGATCAATAAGTTGAACATGCAAGAGTGAAAAGGTATGAAAACTCCCATGCCAACTAGTGGACATGTTGATCTCACCAAAGAGGACAAGCCGATTGATCAAAAGGTTTATCGATCAATGATCAGTTCATTGTTATATCTATGTTTCTCCTGTCCCGATAGTTGAGTGTTTGCATGTGTGCCCGATATTAAGCGGCACCTAAGGAGTGTCACCTTAAGGTTGTGAAAAGGATTGTGACATACTTGATGCATGCACCGAACTTTGGCATATGGTATCCCAAGGGAACTTATTTTAATCTTGTTGGCTATTCCGACCAGGAATATTCGGGAGACAAGGTTGATAGAAAATCCACCTCGGGTACATGTCAATTTCTTGGGAGATCTTTTGTGTCTTGGTCATCCAAGAAAAAAACTTGGTGTCTTTATCTACCATCAAAGCAGAATACATTGTCGCTGGTTCATGTCGTGCGCAATTACTATAGATGACACAAACTCTTAAGAATTATGGCATTCATGTGAAACATGTTCTGTTATTGTGTGACAATGAAAGTGCCATTAAAACTTCCCAAAATCCCATGCAATATTCTTGAAGTAAGCATATTCAAGTTCGACATCATTTCAATCATGATCATGTTGGTAAAGGAGATATTAATCTCAAGCATGTTCGTACACACAAACAATTGGCTTATATCTTTACAAATCCACCTTATGAGAAAGTGTTTGGCCACTTGAGGAGTGAGGTGAACATCAATGATGCTTCAAACTGGTGCTAGACTCACTCGGATGCATGCAAGGGCATGAAAATAATTATTTCTTCCATGATGCTTTTTATATAACACTACCTTATATCTTGTAAAACTAGGCTCCCTTGTATTGCATCTAACCTTTTGTAGGTACTTGGAATAACTACACTACATAAGATTGACATCAACTCACATCAAAAGCAATGTTTTCTTGGACAAGTATCAACAACCCCTTCTTCGGAGATGAAGGAAGAAGACAACAAAATCATATCCTTGACAAACTATTGATGATTAAATTCACTCTTGTCATTTGGATATATTATGTTCTTCCTGTTGGAAATATGCCTAGAGGCAATAATAAATTGGTTATTATTATATTTCCTTGTTCATGATAATTCGCAATTTTTCCTGCTATAATTGTATTAACCGGAAACCGTAATACATGTGTGAGTAAATAGATCACAACATGTCCCTAGTGAGCCTCTAGTTGGCTAGCTCGTTGATCAATATATAGTCATGGTTTCCTCATCATGGACATTGGATGTCATTGATAACGGGATCACATCATTAGGAGAATGATGTGATGGACAAGACCCAATACTAAGCATAGCACAAGATCATGTAGTTCGTGTGCTAATGCTTTTTTAATGTCGAGTGTCATTTCCTTAGACCATGAGATTCTGCAACTCCCAGATGTCGTAGGAGTGCTTTGGGTGTACCAAACGTCACAACGTAACTGGGTGATTATAAAGGTGCACTACATGTATTGCCGAAAGTGTCTGTTGGGTTGGTACGACTCGAGACTGGGATTTGTCGCTCCGTGTAACGGAGAGGTATCTCTAGGCCCACTCGTTAATGCATCATCATTATGAGATCAATGTGACTAAGGAGTTTGCCACGAGATGATGTGTTACGGGACGAGTAAAGAGACTTGTCGGTAACGAGATTGAACAAGGTATTAGGATACCGACGATCGAATCTCGGGAAAGTGTCATAGCGGTAGACAAAGGGAATTGCATACGGGATGGAGTGAATCCTCGACATCATGGTTCATCCAATGAGATCGACGTGGAACATGTGGGATTCAACATGGTTTCCCGAACCCGTAGGGTCTACACACTTAAGGTTCGGTGACGCTAGCGTTGTTATGGGAATTATATATGTGGTTACCAAAGGTTGTTCGGAGTCCCAGATAAGATCCCGGACGTCAAGGGGATTTCTGGAATAGTCCGGAGGTAAAGATTTATATATGGGAAGTATAGTTTCGGTCATCATAATAGTTTTGGGGTTTATCGGTATTGTACCGGGACAACCGAAAGGGTACCAGGGTTCCACTGGGAGGATCCACCTGTCCTGGAGGTCCACATGGGCTGAAAGGGGAGAGGAACAAGACCCTGGTGGGCTGGTGCACCAACGGGAGGAGGCCCAAGGCGCAAGGGAGGCCAAATCCTAGGTGTGGGGCTGCCTTGGGTGGCAAGCCACCCACCTAGGGCGCCTCCACCTCCTCCTCCTTGGGCTGACGCACATCCTAGGGTTTCCCTAGGGGTGAAGCACTCCCTCTCCCTCCCTCCTATAGATAGTCAAAGATTTGGAGGGATGCACACACCTGCTTTGATCACCCCATGGTGCAGCCCTAGCTCCACCTCTTTATCCTCCTCCACGGTGCTTGGCGTAGCCCTGTTGGAGAGCCACATACTCCATCGCCACCAGGGCGTCGTGCTGACGTAGTTCTCCATCAACTTCTCCTCCCTCCTTGCTGGATCAAGAAGGAGGAGACGTCCCCGGGCTATAGGTGTGTTGAACGCGGAGACACCGTACATTCGGTGTTCGGATCGGATATTCCGCGATTTGAATCGCCGCGAGTACGACTCCATCGACCGCGTTCATAGTAACGCTTCCTCTATGCAATCTTCAACGGTGTGAAGATTCTCTACCTCACTCGTTGTTGGTTTCTCCAATATGGTCTTGGTGTGATGTAGGAATTTTTTTGAAATTTTACTACGTTCCCCAACAGTGGCATCCAATCCAGGTTCTATGTGTAGATTCTATGCATGAGTTGAACACAAAAGTTGTGGGCGATGATTTTGTCAATTGCTTGATTTTACTAGCCTTATCTTGATTCGGCGGCGTCGTGGGATGAAGCGGCTCAGATCGACTTTACACGTACTCTTACGTGAGACTGGTTCCAGCGCCTGACATGCACTTGTTGCATAAGGTGGCTAGTGGGTGTCTGTCTCTCCCACTTTAATCGGATCAGATTCGATGAGGAGGGTCCTTATGAAGGGTAAATAGCATTGGCATATCAGCGTTGTTGCTGTTACGTAGGTAAAAAATCGTTCTTGCTAGAAACCCAAATAAGCCACGTAAAACATGCAACAACAATTAGAGGACGTCTAACTTGTTTTTGCAGGGTGTGCTATGTGATGTGATATGGCCAAAAGGATGTGATGATATATATGTGATGTATCATATTGATCATGTTCTTGTAATAGGATTCACGACTTACATGTCGATGAGTACGACAACCGGCAGGAGCCATAAGAGTTGTCTTAATTTATTGTATGATATGCAACACCATGTGATTACTTTACTTTAATGCTAACCGTTAGTCATAGTAGTAGAAGTAATAGTTGGCGAGATGACTTCACGGAGACACAATGATGGAGATCATGGTGTCATGCCGGTGACAATGATGATCTTGCCATGCCCCGAAGATGGAGATCAAAGGAGTAAGATGACATTGGTCATATCATGTCACTATATAATTTGCATGTGATGTTTATCATGTTTTCATCTTATTGCTCAGAACAACGGTAGCAAAGATAAGATGATCCCTCATTAAATTTCGAGATAATTATTCCCCTAAGTGTGCACCGTTGCGAAGGATCGTTGTCTCTAAGCACCACATGATGATCGCTTGTGATAGATTCTAACGTTCGAATACAACGGGTGTAAGCCAGATTTACACATGCAAAACACTTAGGTTGACTCGACGAGCCTAGCATGTACAGATATGGCATGAGAATACGGGAGACCGAAAGGTCGGAGATGAGTAGTATGGCTCATACGATCAACATGGAGATGTTCACCATCGATGGCTAGTCCGTCTGACGTGATGATCGGACACAGCCTAGTCCACGTGGGTCATGTATCACTTGGATGACTAGAGGGATGTCAAAAGGTCTTTGCAAATTATGTTGTAGCTTGCGTTGTAACTCTACTGTTTTTGATATGTTCCTAGAGAAAACTTAGTTGAAAGATGATGGTAGCAATTATGCGGACTAGGTTCCGTTAACTGAGGATTGTCCTCATTGCTGCACAAAAAGCTTATGTCCTTAATGCACCGCTCGGTGTGCTGAACCCCGACATCATATATAGAAGTTGCGAACATCTGACATACACGTTTTTGCTAACTACATGATAATTGAGTGCATAATGCTTAAAACAGCTTAGAATTGAGGCGCCAAAGACGTTTCCACCTCCTCCTCCTTGGGCTGTCGCACCTCCTAGGGTTTCCCTAGGGGTGGCGCACC
Organism: Hordeum vulgare subsp. vulgare; assembly: GCF_904849725.1. Classification (NCBI taxonomy): domain Eukaryota; kingdom Viridiplantae; phylum Streptophyta; class Magnoliopsida; order Poales; family Poaceae; genus Hordeum; species Hordeum vulgare. The sequence goes on along the minus strand of NC_058524.1, from coordinate 342,767,947 downwards.
CCCTCTCCCTCCCTCCTTTATATACTGGAGGATTTGGAGGGCTGCACACACCAGATTTGATCACCCCATGGCGCGGCCCTACCTCCACTTCTTTCTCCTCCTCCACGGTTCTTGGCCCTGTTGGAGAGCCACATACTCCATCGCCACCACATCGTCGTGCTTCCGGAATTCTCCCTCAACTTCTCCTCCCTCCTTGCTGGATCAAGAAGGAGGAGACGTCCCCGGGCTGTAGGTGTGTTGAATGCAGAGACACCAGACGTTCTGTGTTCGGATCAGATCTTCTGCAATTTGAATCGTCGCGAGTACGACTCCATCGATCGTGTTCATAGTAACGCTTCCGATATGCAATCTTCAACGGTATGAAGATGCTCTACCTCACTCGTTGCTGGTTTCTCCTAGATGATCTTGGTGTGACATAGGAATTTTTTTGAAATATTACTACGTTCCCCAACACTTGCTTGGATGACTAACCTATGTAGGTGAAAAGTGAACCAAAATAACAAGGATAGCTCCCACTCAAGATGATCATCAGCAACATTGAGCATACGCAACAAGTTCATCTACACGCCACACCATCAACGGTATGTAATCATATCCTTGATAAAGCTTTACACCAAGTCATGAGTTCCTACCAATTTCTCCAAGAGGCCCTAGATTCATTCTCGATTCCATTGAACCACTTTGCCTTGGAGACTCTAAATTTTTGATGCTACCTGTGATTTAAAGGATAATCTCTATTTTATAAAAGGGGGACAAACATCTATTGATCCCACAAAGGGACTGAAACATCTAGGATCCCTACTGGAAGAGGGAGAAAAATTCAAGCAACCCTTATCTATACTCAAGGGGGGATATTTCAAGGAACCCTTATCAAGAAGAACAATCCAGGATCCCTTACTCGTAAAGGCCCTTTCCGTCTAACCTTTTTGGAAATTAATGCCAAAGGGGGAGATGTATCAAAGCTTCTAAATGCTTATACCAAAGGGGAGGTCTACCAAAGGGGAGGTCTACCAAAGGGGAGATCTGCCAAAGGGGGAGATATATCAAACCTTACACGTTGAGAGGGAGAGATACCATTAAGGAGGAGAGATATAGAAAGTTTAATTGCCTACTTTGGATAGAACTTGTCCTACCCTACCTACTCCCAATATCTACATACTATGATTCAGGGGGAGTGGAAATCCTATATATTCATGCTTAGGGGAGAAAGTTCTAAATATTATGGGAGCATATCTATCATCAAATCTTATTTTCAATATGTCTTCCATATCTTGGTACTATTGAAGCTCTTTGCATTGCTACAATAGAATACTCTTGTGTTATCTAACATTTGTTTTCCCAAGTGTACTCATACTATTAACATGCTCATGAACCTCAAGGTAAGTATATGCATCATATCCATGTTCAAGATGATCTCTTGTCTCTTGCACATATTGTTTGTAAGAGTAAGTCTTAAACATGGAAACCCTTCATTCACATTTGTTTGATGTATATGGACAGGATTCACATGACTTGTCATGTGCCTTCTACCATGTGTGTGCCCATGCAGTCGAAATCAAATATCTCTTAAAAATGGATTTCACACTTTTAGGGGGAGTGAGGGAGTCCGGGACTAAAGGAGTCTTCGGGACACATATCTATTCTTGTGGGCCGCAATCCTGTGTAGTTCGACCATCATTAAAGACACTAAGATCGAGGTGGACTCTTCCGAAGAATTGACGTGCAATCAAAGACAACTTACCAAATTTGCATATTCCTTTCCTTAATATAACCATCGTTGTTTAAACCCTAGCTCCCTTGTTATCTATATAAACCATGGGATTGTAGCTCATAGGGGACATATGCTCATGATGATTGGACCTCTCAAAGGGGGATCCAAGAAAAAGAAATATTAACTAGTTATGGTCGATAAGTTCACTAAGATGATCGAAGCTAAACGAGTAAGTTGTGCCAAATCCAGACCAGCCATCAATGTTATGGCGTACCTCATAGTATAATAACGGACAACTGATCGAATTTCATAGCCCAAGAAGATAAGGACTAGTGTGCGAACTTGCGCATTAAGCTTGACTACGCCTCCATGTATCACCCGCAAACAAATGGACAAGACGAACGGGTTAATGGTCTCAGCATGAGCGGAATGAAGCCACGTCTAGTTCGATCTTTGAATGAATCCGATTGCCATTGGGTAGAGGAGCTTGACTCTATATTGTATGGTTTATGCACCACTCTGAACAAATCAATGGGTTACACATCATTCTTCATGGTGTATGGGGCGGAAGCAGTCCTCCCCTATGATATCATCCATAATGCACCTAGGGTGTGCATGTACAAGGAAAAAGAAGCCGAGTTAGATAGGCGGGATGACTTCGACACACTGGAAGAAGAGCATGATATAGCTCTAACATGTTCCACCTTCCATCAACACTAGGCTTGACGCTATCGGAGCAGGGAAGTTTGGGCGAAGACTTACAACGTGGGTGAGCTTGTGATGCGTTTCCCTAAGAAGAGAAAGAGTACACTTGCACTACAATAGGGGCGCCCTTTCATCATCGAAAACATGCTTACAGGAGGGGCGTATCGTCTCCGCAATGCGTTAGATAATTGTCCTGAACCAAACCCATTGAAAGCGGCTCATCTTCGGCGTTTCTACACCTATACTGGTGCAGTCGTGTTAATTTTTTCCCTTGTTATCTTTATAGTTTTTTCTGTATCCTTTTTCCTGTTTCAAGTGGATTAACATATTCCAGCTTACATTCGGATAAAATGAACTGTGTCCATGAACATTTATATTTCCGCACACACCTGGGGGCTTTCTAAAGCCGATAATAGTACATTCTGTGCATCTCTTTCATGATGCGTCGATTCTTCCTTTACTTAAACATCTATATGCACTAAATTTAACTTCATATTTTTCCAAGTTGGTTTGCCTGGCTTGTGTGTTTATCCTGTACATTGCCGGTTGTTTGGCTAGAGATAAAAGGGAGCACCTCTGCGATTGTTATGACCGGGTAATTCGGATACGTACCTCAGATGGGTGAAGGCGAAAGCTGGGGCTCTTAACGACAATTTGGTCCGGCACAAGGAAGGTGACAATAATTAGGTTGTCATTACCATGGGTTAAATTGCCCAAGCATAGAATCGATCATAAACTAAGTGAAGAGGCACCTTGTTGCGACATGTGTGCGATGGGCATCACTTGATGATCAACTAAGTGAAGAGGCACCTCTTGACCATCGGTCCCCATCGGCCCGACTCATGATAGTTCTTCAGGTTCAATCTTAGTGAACCTCGTCTTCACTATTGCCCATGCCTCCCAAGCACCTTCATAGAAATTCAATTTTTTCCACAATTCAAATCGCCACTGAGCTCCTTTAAAGATCTCAGCCAGTTCAGCCGTTCCTTCCGGAGGCTTCTCGACCGGCCATAATGCCTTCAGCATGCTCTTCATCGCCTTTCGCCCTTGTTCATAAACTATGGAAAATTCTTTTAGAAGGTTACCACTAAATGAACTGGATTATTTTTTGGGCCGCCCAGTTAGGAGTGCTATAAAGAGGAGTGGAATATCTATCGATTTTAGAACACAAATTCATATTTTTACGAGTTCGGCATATTACTTACCAAACATTCCACCCTTCAATCTCTTATTATCTTTGACGGATTTTTCCAGTTGAGTCTTTAAACTACCAATTTGGCTGATATGTTCTTGTTTTTCCGCCTTAAGTTTTTTTATTTTCATCAATGCTTCAGAATAACGAGTTACATCTTGCCTCATTCTGAGATTCGGTGTCTCTTTGTGATTCTCTGGCTGCTTCAAGGTGTTTTGTTAGTTGACCTATAGATTCATATGCTACAGAATACACTTTCATTTAAGAAATACAATAGGGAAACTATGGACATGAGTTAAATATAAAATTCTCACCATGTGCTTCTCTTGTGGAACTCTTCACTTGTTCTAGTTCAGCCTTCGTAGCCTCGAGTTGTACTCGGTATGTCCTAATCTCCTCAGACAACTCCTTATTCTTGTCCCATGCAGCCTAAAAAGCATATCGAGAAGTGTGGTTAGTCCCTCAGATTGGTCATACAGCGCAATCGAGGATCGGGGGCTATTGGCTTGGGCTTTGTACACAGTGGCAAAAATCTACATTAAGGTTTGTTGACATACGGCTGGCTATTCCCTCAAGTCCTACTTAGGCGGCCCCGAGGTGCGCATCTACCGCACTCAAGGCATTAGACTCGTGTTTGGAAAATTCAGGGTGGTGTAGTGATTCTTTCCGATGACGGTGGTTCATTACGCTCTCCACTTCGGAGTTGGTAACCGAAACCTCGTTGTGATCATCAGGTGGCTGATATGCAGGAGGGACCTGCACATCATCCCCCGCTATTCATAGTGGTGTCTGTGTTCGGCTCCTATGAAATATGGAAACAGGCGTAAATACTTGTTGCTGATCAGAAAAGCAATGCGTATGGTGAATTTGTTGCCTCTTGGCAGAAGGAGAAATCGGAGTAAGCTCTGTGGATGCTCCATTCTTAGAAGACCTGACATTGTTTGGGACGGGCTCGAAGGACTATATGTTAATAGGTGTCTGACGCGTGGAGCAATGACCAGCTGTGGCAGGGGTTGCTGCTATAGTAGGCGAGCATCCTTTTCGGGAAGAAGTTTCTTCTGTTCCTAGGCCGAGGAAGGAGGTTGTTGGGGAACGTTGCATGGGAAACAAAAGAATTCCTACGCACACGAAGACCAATCATGGTGATGTCCATCTACGAGAGGAGATTTGGATCTACATACCAATGTAGATCGCACATCAGGAAGCCTTAAGAAAACGCGCTTGATTTAGTGGAATGTCTTCACGTCCCTGAACCGTCCCTCGATCCGTCCCACGAACCGTTCCGATCTAGCACCGAACAGACGGCACCTCCGCGTTCAGCACACGTACAACTCGATGATGCTCTCGGCCTTCTTGATCCAGCAAGAAAGTCAGAGAAGTAGATGAGTTCTCTGGCAGCGTGACTGTCCTCCGGTGGTGGTGATGATCTACTCTTGTAGGGCTCCGCCCGAGCTCCGCAGAAATCCGATTTAGAGGTAAAACTATGTGGTCTAGGGTTGAGTTGCACGTGGCAAAAGTTGTCTCAAATCAGCCCTAAAATAGCACTATATGTAGGAGGGTGGGGGAGGGCTAGACTTGAGGGACAAGCCCTCAAGGTGCCCCGGCCAAGGGGAGGAGGAGGCCTCCTCCTCCAATTCGTTTGGGAAGGAGGAGGCCTCCTCTTCCTTCCCACCTCCCTCTTTTCCCTTTTTCTTTTATTTTCCTTTGGTATTTTCTTATGTGGCGCCATGGGCCCCTTGGGCTGACTCCACCAGCCCACTGAGGACTTGTGGCGCCACCCTAGTGCCTTGGTCTAACTTCCGGGTGGGTGGGCCCCTCCCGGTGAACTCCCGGAACCCATTCGTCACTCCCGATACACTCGCGGAATTGCCCGAAACTTTCCGGTGACCAAATGAAACCATCCTATATATCAATCTTTATTTCCGGACCATTCCGGAAACCCTCGTGACGTCTCTGATCTCATGCGGGCCTCCGAACAACATTCGGTAACCACTCATATAACTCAACTATACTAAGACATCATCGAACCTTAAGTGTGCAGACCCTGCGGGCTCGAGAACTATGTAGACATGCCCCGAGGCACTCCTCGGTGAATATCCAATAGCGGGACCTGCATGCCCATATTAGATTCTACATATTCTCCAAAGATCTTATCGGTTGAACCTCAGTGTCAAGGATTCATATAATCCCGTATGTCATTCCCTTTGTCCTTCGGTATGTTACTTGCCCGAGATTTGGTCGTCGGTATCCGCATACCTATTTCCATCTCGTTACTGGCAAGTCTCTTTACTCTTTCCGTAATACAAGATCCCCTAACTTACACTTAGTCACATTGCTTGCAAGGCTTGTGTGTGATGTTGTATTACCGAGTGGGCCCCGAGATACCTCTCCGTCACACGGAGTGACAAATCCTAGTCTTGATCCATACTAAATCAACGGACACCTTCGGAGATACCTGTAGAGTACCTTTATAGTCACCCAGTTACGTTGCGATGTTTGATGCACAAAAGGTATTCCTCCGGTGCCAGTGAGTTATATGATCTCATGGTCATAGGAACAAATACTTGACACGCAGAAAACAATAGCAATAAAACGACACGATCAATATGCTACGTTCATAGTTTGGGTTTAGTCCATCACATGATTCTCCTAATGATGTGATCCAGTTATCAAGTGATAACACTTGCACATAGCCAGAAAACCTTGACTATCTTTGATCAACTGGCTAGCCAACTATAGGCATTCTAGGGACATTGTTTTGTCCATGTATCCACACATGTATCTATGTTTTCATTCAATAAAACTATAGCGCGGATAATAAAAGATTATCACGAACAAAGAAATATAATAATAACTAATTTATTATTGCCTCTAGGGCATATTCCCAACAGTCTCCCACTTGCACTAGAGTCAATAATCCAGTTCACATCACCATGTGATTTTAACGAATCCAACACCCATATAGTTCTGGGGCCTAATTACGTCTTGCTCATGAGAGAGGTTTTAGTCAACGGTTCTGAATCTTTTAGATCTGTGTGTGCTTTACAAATATTTATGTCATCTTATAGATGCTGCTACTACGTGCTATTCGGAAATACTCCAAATATCTACTCTACTATACGAATCCGTTTTACAACTCATAGTTATTCAGATTAGTGTCAAAGCTTGCATCAATGTAACCCTTTACGACGAACTCTTTAACCACCTCAATAATCGAGAAAAAAATCCTTAGTCCATTAGTTACTAAGGATAACTTTGACCGTTGTTCAGTGATTCAATCTTGGATCACTCTCTGTACCTCTTAACAGACTTGTAGCAAGGCACACATCAGGTGCGGTACACAACATGGCATACTGTAGAGTCTACGGCTAAGGCATCGGGGACGACCTTCGTCCTTTCTCTTTCTTCTGCCCTGGTCGGGCTTTCGAGTCATACTCAAATTCACACCTTACAACACAGCCAAGAACTCTTTCTTTGCTGATCTATTTTGACCTCCTTCAAAAACTCGTCAAGGCATGCATTTCATTTGAAAGTTATGTTCATCATTTTGATCTATCTTCATAGATCTTGATGCTCAATGTTCAAGTAGATCTATCCAGGTCTTCCTTTGAAAAAACCCTTTCAAACAACCTTTATGCTTCACAGAAATTCTACATCACTTCCGATCAACAATATGTCAACCACATATACTTATAAGAAATTCTATAGTGCTCCCACTCACTTCTTTGGAAATACAAGTTTCTTATAAACCATGTATAAACCCAAAAGCTTTGATCATCTCATCAAAGTGTATATTGCAACTCCGAGATGCTTGCACCAGTCCATAGAAGGATCGTTGCAGCTTGCATACTTGTTAGTATCCTCGGGATCGACAAAACCTTCTGGTTGTATCACATACAACCTTTCCTCAAGGAAACCGTCAAGGAAACAATGTTTTGACATCCTATGTGCAATATTTCATAAATAATGTAGCAACTGCTAAGATAATTTCAACAGACTTTTAGCATTGCTAAGAGTGAGAAAATCTCATCATAGTCAACTCTTTGATCTTGTCGGAAATATCTTTGCGACAAGTCGAGCTTTTCTTAATGGTGACTTTTCACCATCCTCGTTTGTCTTCCTTTCAAAGATCCATCTTTACTTAATAGTCTTACTACCATCAAGTAGTTCTTCCAAAATCTACAAGGATCCTCTCTCGGATTTCATTGCCTCCAGCCATTTGTCGGAATCCGGGCCCACCATCACTTCTCCATAGCTTGCAGGTTCATTGTTGTTCAACAACATGACCTCCAAGACAGGGTTACCATACCACTCTGTAGTAGTACGCGACCTTGTCAACCTACGAGGTTTGTAGTAACTTGATCCGAAGCTCAATGATCACCATCATCAGTTTCCACTTCAATTGGTGTAGGCTCCACAAGAACATCTTCCTGCGCCCTGCTACACACTGGTTGAAGTCACGGCTCACTAACCTCATCAAGTTCCACCACCCTCCCACTCCATTCTTTCGAGAGAAACCTTTCCTCGAGAAAGGACCCGTTTCTAGAAACAAACACTTTGCTTCCGGATCTGAGATAGGAGGTATACCCAACTCTTTTGGGTGTCCTATGAAGATGCATTTATCCTCTTTGGGTTCGAGCTTATCATGCTAAAACTTTTCCACATAAGCATCACAGCCCAAAACTTTTAAGAAACGACAGCTCAGGTTTTTCCAAAGCATAGTTCATACTGTGTCATCTCAACGGAAATATTCGGTGCCCTTTTTAAAGTGAATGTGGTTGTCTCTAATGCATAACCCATAAACGATAGTGGTAATTCGATAAGAGACATCATAGTATGCGCTATATCCAATAGGGCGTGGATATGACGTTTGGACACACCATCACACTATGGTGTTCTAGGTGGCATGAACTGCAAAACAATTTCCACATTGTCTTAAACGTGTACCAAAAACTCGTAACTCAGATATTCATCCCTATTATCATATCGTAGACAGTTTATCCTCTTGTCACGACGATCTTCACTCTGAAATAGCTTTGAACTTTTCAATATTTTAGACTTGTAATTCATCAAGTAAATACTCGTGTATCTACTCAAATCATCAGTGAAGTAAGAACATAACGATATCCACTGCGTGCCTCAGCACTTATTGGACTGCACACATCAAAATGCATTACTTTCGACAAGTCACTTTCTTGTTCCATTTGATATGATTTTGCGTGTCTCAAGTGATTGAAAATCAAGTGAATCCAAACAATCCATCCGCATGGAGTTTCTTCATGCGTTTATACCAACAGGTATGGTTTGCATGTCTCAAACGTTTCAAAAATGAGTGAGTACAAAGATCTATCATCATGGAGCTTCTTCATGCAATTTACACCAACATGACTCAAGTGGTAGTGCCACAAGTAAGTGGTACTATCATTATTACTTTGTATCTTTTGGCACCAATATTATGAACATGTGTAACACTACGATCGAGATTCAATAAACCAATGATGGTAATTATTCAAGAAAATAGAATAACTATTATTCTCTTTAAATGAATAATCGTATTGCAACAAACATGATCTAATCATGTTCATGCTCAATGAAAACACCAAATAACAATTATTGACGTTTAACACCAATCCCGATGGTAGCGTGCGATGTTTTGATCACATCTATCTTGGAAACACTTCCAACACTTATCGTCACCTCGCCTTTAGCTAGTATCCATTTATTTCATAGCTTTCATTTCATGTTACCAATCACTAAGCAACTGAACCAGTATCCAATACCCTCGTGCTACTAGGAGTACTAGTAAAGTACACATCAATATCATGTATATCAAATATATTTCTGTTGACTTTGCCAGCCTTCTTATCTACCAAGTATCTAGGGTAGCTCCGCCTCAGTGACCGTTCCCCTCATAACAAAAGCACTTAGTCTCAGGTTTGAGTTCAATCTTGGGTTTCTTCATTAGAGCAGCAACTGATTTGCCGTTTCATGAAGTATCCCTTCTAGTCCTTGCCCTTCTTGAAACTTAGTGGTTTTTACTAACCATCAACAATTGATGCTCCTTCTTGATTTCTACTTTCGCAGTGTCAAACATTGCGAATCGCTCAAGGATCATCATATCTATCCTGGATATGATATAGTTCTTCACGAAGCTCTAGCAGCTTGGTGGCAGTGACTTTGGAGAACCATCACTATCTCATCTGAAAGATTAATTCCCACTTGATTCAAGCGATTGTTGTACTCAGACAATCTGAGCACATGCTCAATGATTGAGCTTTTCTCCTTTACTTTGTAGACAAAGAATCTTGTCGGAGGTCTCATACCTCTCAAAAAGGGCACAAGCTTGAAATCTCAATTTCATCTCTTATATTCCATGACGTTTCAAAACGTCTTCGGCGCCTTGCTTCTAAGCTATTAAGTATTATGCACTGAACTATCATGTAGTCATCAATAACGTGTATGTAAGATGTTCGCAACATCCACAAACGACAATCGAGGTGCAGCACACCGATTGGTGCATTAAGGACATAAGCCTTCTGCGCAGAAATGAGGACAATCTTCAGTTTCACGGACTCAGTCTGCAAAGTTGCTACTATCATCTTTCAACTAAATTTTCTCTAGGAAGATATAAAAACAGTAGAGCTATAGCACAAGCTACATGATAATTCGCAAAGACCTTTTGCCTATGTTCATGATAATTAGTTCAGTTAATCATATTACTTAAGAACTCCCACTCAAAAAGTACATCTCTCTAGTCATTTGAGTGGTACATGATCCAAATTTACTAACTCATGTCCGATCATCACGTGAGTTGAGAATAATTTCAGTGGTAAGCATCTTTATGCTAATCATATCAACTATACAATTCATGCTCGATCTTTAGGTCTGATGTGTTCCGAGGCCATGTCTGCACATGCTAGGCTCGTGAAGCTTAACCCGAGTGTTCCGCGCGTGCAACTGTTTTGCACCCGTTCTATGTGAACGTTGAGTCTATCACACCCGATCATCACGTGGTGTCTCGAAACGACGAACTGTAGCAACGGTGCATAGTCGGGAGAACACAATTTCATGTTGAAATTTTAGTGAGAGACCACCTTATAATGATGCCGCCGTTTTAAGCAAAATAAGGTGCATAAAAGGATTAACATCACATGCAATTCATAAGTGACACGATATGGCCATCATCTTGTGCTTCTTGATCTCCATCACCAAAGCACCGGCGTGATCTTCTTGTCACCAGTGCCACACCATGATCTCCATCATCATGATCTCCGTCAACGTGTCTCCATCGAGGTTGTCGTGCTACTTATGCTATTACTACTAAAGCTACGACCTAGCAATATAGTAAATGCATCTGCAAACACAAACGTTAGTTTAAAGACAACCCTATGGCTCTTGCCGGTTGCCGTAGCATCGACGTGCAAGTCGATATTAACTATTACAACATGATCATCTCATACATCCAATATATCACATCACGTCATTGGCTATATCATATCACAAGCATACCCTACAAAAATAAGTTACACGTCCTCTAATTTGTTGTTTCATGTTTTACGTGGCTCCTATGGGTATTTAGTATGATCGCATCTTACTTACGCAAAAACCACAATGGATATGTGCAAATTGTTATTTAACCTCTCCAAGGACCGCCTCGGTCAAAACAAATTCAACTAAAGTTGAAGAAACCAACACCGGCCAGTCATCTTTATGCAACGAGGTTGCATGTCAATCGATGAAACCAGTCTCTCGTAAGCGTACGAGTTATGTCGGTCCGGGCCGCTTCAATCCAACAATACCGCTGAATCGAGAAAAGACTAAGGTGGGCTGAAAATCGATTATCACCGTCCACAAAACCTTTTGTGTTCTACTCAAGATAACATCTACACATGAACATAGCTCATGATGCCACTGTTGGGGAACGTTGCATGGGAAACAAAAAAATTCCTACGCACACAAAGACCTATCATGGTGATGTCCATCTATGAGAGGAGATTTGGATCTACATACCCTTGTAGATCGCACAGCAGGAAGCATTAAGAAACGCGGTTGATGTAGTGGAATGTCTTCAAGTCCCTCGAACCGTCCCACGAACCGTCCCACGATCCGTTCCGATCTAGCGTCGAACGGACGGCACCTCCGCGTTCAGCACACGTACAGCTCGACGATGATCTCGGCCTTCTTGATCTAGCAAGCAAGACGGAGAAGTAGATGAGTTCTCCGGCAGCGTGACGACGCTCCGGTGGTGGTGATGATCTACTCCTGCAGGGCCCCGCCCGAGCTCCGCAGAAATCCAATCTAGAGGTAAAACTATGTGGTCTAGGGTTGAGTTGCACGTGGCAAAAGTTGTCTCAAATCAGCCCTAAAACACCACTATATATAGGAGGGAGAGGGAGGGCTAGCCTTGAGGGACAAGGCCTCAAGGTGCGCCGGCCAAGGGGAGGAGGAGGAATCCTCCTCCAATTCGGTTTGGGAAGGAGGAGTCCTCCTCTTCCTTCCCACCTCCCTCTTTTTCCTTTTTGTTTTATTTTCCTTTCGTATTTTCTTATGTGGCGCCATGGGCCCCTTGGGCTGACTCCACCAGCCCACTAAGGACTTGTGGCGCCACCCTAGAGCCTTGTGCTCGCTCCTGGGTGGGTGGGCCCCTCCCGGTGAACTCCCGGAACAGATTCGTCACTCCCGGTACACTGCCGAAATTGCCCGAAACTTTCCGGTGACCAAATGAAACCATCCTATATATCAATCATCATTTCCGAACCATTTCCGTGATCTCATCCGGGACTCCGAAAAATATTCGGTAACCACACATATAACTCAACTATACTAAAACATCATCGAACCTTAAGTGTGCAGACCCTGCGGGTTCGAGAACTATGTAGACATGCCCCGAGGCACTCCTCGGTCAATATCCAATAGCGGGACATGGATGCCCATACTAGATCCTACATATCCTCTGAAGACATTATCGGTTGAACCTCAGTGTCAAGGATTCATATAATCTCGTACGTCATTCCCTTTGTCCTTCTGTTTGTTACTTGCCCGAGATTTTATCGTCGGTATCCGCATACCTATTTCAATCTCATTACCGGCAAGTATCTTTACTCGTTCTGTAATACAAGACCCCGTGACTTACACTTAGTCACATTGCTTGCATGGCTTGTGTGTGATGTTGTATTACCGAGTGGGCCGCGAGATACCTCTCAGTCACACGGAGTGACAAATCCCAGTCTTGATCCATACTAACTCAATGGACACCTTCGGAGATACCTGTAGAGCACCTTTATAGTCACCCAGTTATGTTGCGATGTTTGATGCACACAAGGTATTCCTCCGGTGCCAGTGAGTTATATGATCTCATGGTCATAGCAACAAATACTTGACACGTAGAAAACAATAGCAATAAAACGACACGAATAATATGCTACGTTCATAGTTTGGGTCTAGTCCATCACATGATTCTCCTAATGAGGTGATCCAGTTATGTAGTGACAACACTTGAACATAGCTAGAAAACCATGACTATCTTTGATCAACTTGCTAGCCAACTAGAGGCATGCTAGGGACATTATTTTGTCTATGTATCCACACATGTGTCTATGTTTTCATTCAATACAATTATAGCATGGATAATAAATGACTATCACGAACAAAGAAATATAATAATAACTAATTTATTATTGCCTCTAGGGCATATTTCCAACAGAGGTATCCTAGGATAATCGGCTATGACCAAAACCGTAGAGCCGTTATCACTCATTTTAAAATAGAACCCGTCCACAAAGATAACTAACATATCCGGATCATCATACAATCCTGGGTCACCGTCCTTGGCATAGTTTTCTGCCCGAGGAGGAGGGCAACTGATTTTCCCTACCATGCGCCTCCATTCCTGTTTGAGAAAAGTTTCGTGAATTCAGTCACAAAAGGTCGGTGTAAATAAAAATCTAAACTTGGGGTAATTTAGTTATACTAACCCATTCAATGGGGTTATGATTGGAATAGCTTTCCTTGGTGTTTCGGCTGATAAAATCCTCCTTTTCTCCTTTATAGAGGTGGCTAATGCGGCAACTAGTGTTGCTGGACTAGCTGGACCCTCCTGCTTGTATTGAGAGACGTCGCTTGAACCATTGTATCGCCACAGGGGATGGGACCTTTTTTGAAGAGTTTGAACACATCGATTTATGGCCGGTCACATTACATTGATCATGATGAGCTGGAAATGTGTCAGTAATTTTACCTTGGAAATCAATTGTTTCACCTACGAATTGTCTTCTTGATAAGGACTCCTCGGGCGCCACTTGAATCCCTTATTAAGGGGAGCGGATGACAATTCGGTAAGTACCCTTCAGAAGGGGTCGAATAGGGGGCGTCTTTGATATAAAACCATTATGAGGTCCACTCTTCGAAGGTGCCCTTAGGGTCCCTATCGGATAACTAGTTCCCACTATACGCCATATTCCAGCTCTGCTCACTTTGCAATTAGTGCCTCCCATAATTCGATGGACAAGGCGGAAATTTTTTGTCCACAGATCAAAATGGGCCTCGAACCCAAGGAATATCTCGCACAGAGCGATGAATTCTGAGATGTGGAGGATGTAGCCAGGAGTGACCTGATGAAGTTGGATCCCATAGTACTCCAATAAACCCCGTAGAGAGGGGTGAATGGGCAAGCTCGGGACTCATAAGAGGAATGTGACAAAGTATACTCTCTCCGTTGTGTTGGGAGTGGAGAATTTCTCTTCAAAGGCTTTGCAATTGATGGAGGATAGCCCATGGCGGGAGGATGCCAGCTCTGAATCAGGAAAATACCCATGTACTTCGAGCTTGCGCAAATGAAGGCGCAAGACTGAACAACTGGCCCAATCGCTAGGAAGAGAGCCATGAGGGTGTGAGGATGAGCCTGCAACATTTGCCATATCTTTGTTTCTCTGGTGTTCTTCTCAATTTTTGTAAGGGATGGGTAGCATTGCAGAGGCACTCGTAGGTTATATAAGTACCTTATCTTTCTTCACTTGGGAAGGAACCACCTATTTCTCATTGGTGCACATGAATCAAGGAGGAAGTTATCCCTATGAGGGAAAAATTCATTCATGTGGGCCCGACAACATTTCGTTGATCACACATAAGGAACAATCCAGACTAAGTTCAGCCGAACATAAGGTAGAACTTGCCCCGCTAGCCAAAGATTGTGAAAGCGTGAAGATGGCAAACCTGGACTGTGACATTGGAGGCTAGTTCGGGAGCTCCTAGGGGAGTCCGGGATTAAGGGGTTCTTTGGCCAACCTATCTATTCTTGTGGGTCGGAACCCTGGGCCGTTCGACCATCATTAAAGACAGTAAGATAAAGGTGGACTCTTCCGAACACTTGGAATCCAAGACAACATACTAAATCCACATATTCCTTTACTTAATGTAACCATCATTGTGTAAACCCTAGCACCCCTGTTATTTATATAAACCATAGGGTTGTAATTCATAGGGGACTTATGCTCATTACAATTAGAGTTTTAGACCACGACATCCGATCTCGAGATAGATCAACTTTGTACTTTGTACTACTTCATCAATACAACAAGAGTGGGACGTAGGGTTTTACCTCCATCAAGAGGTCCCGAACCTGGGTAAAACATAATCTCCTTCGTCCCTTTTATCCATCGATCCAAGATCCACATTGCAGACCCCCTACTCGAGATCAGCTGGTTTTGACACCGACATGGATCTTGTATTAGTCATGTATCTTTTAAAGTTGTCATATTCTATTGCTTATATTTATTTGACGCTTTGATTGTATGTTGTCATCAATTACCAAAAAGGGGGAGATTGAAAGCACATATGCTCTCTTGGTGGTTTTGATAATTCATGACAACATACATTATCTCTTGCGCTAACATTTTTACCTAGTATATTTCTGGTATAGTGCACAGAGAGCATTGTCTAAGGATTGTGTGGAGAATCCCCAAGGAAAGGAATAGGATTAGCCAAGCTTCAAGCTAGAAGACTCTACATTTTATATTTTTGAGAAATCACATATGAGTTCATAGGAAGGCCAACACTATTAAAAGGGGTGAGTATATATGATGAATTGGTTGATGAAGTGCTTAGAGATGCCCACCAAAAATACTCAACCATTCTCCCACGGAATTCTGTATCAAAAGCCTAAACATCAAAATCGGTGCCACCAATATTTTCCACTCGGGCTTACTGATTTTTTCAGAGAAAAAACCTATGCCAAACCGTAGAATCTCGGTACCACCAACATTCCATTCGGTGCCACCCAAAATCAGTGGCCATCTTTCTGGTTTGTCATTTCCATGTATCGAAAATTTCGAGTCTTGGAATCGGTCTCACCAAGATCTGTAAACTTCCCTATGTCACCCATATCGATACTACTGAGGTTCCAATGTTGGTCTCACTGAGAATTCGAAAGATGCCACCTTTTGTGCAAATCGGTGCCATTGAGATTCACTCCGGTTTCACCAAGTTGGGTAATAATGTTGTAACGGTTGGATTTTTAGGGATGCCTATATATACCCATCCACGACCTATCGGAACCATGCCAAAAATCACTGTGTTAGTCTTTGCATTTAATCTTCCTAAACTCTACTCCTTACTTCATGTGCAATGTCTTTACTTTTCGCTACCATATATGTTGACTAGCATCTCTAGGGTGTGCATGACTTGCTATAATTGCTAAAATCTGCCAACAATTAAAATTGGAAAAGGCTAGGTTTTAATATTTGCAAGTAGTATATGCACACACCCCCTATAGACATCCCTTCTAGTGACCCTCACATATGTCTTTTCCAAAAGATTCAACTCGTCGAACAAATACAATGTTGCCATTGAGCATCGCTTGTTAACTATGTACCTTATTACTTTAAGTTCTATATCATGAGTTATGTTTCAACCGTGTGATCCATTCTCGATGCATATTTTACTTTTCTTTTGGTAGTGTTTCTTGGGACCCCGATCCTAAGCCATACGAATCCAACATGTAACACATCATATCACTTTGCGGCCTCATGCATGGTAAACTCCATGGTTGTCGTCTTACCTTGCTCAAGACCATTTGCATTTTTGTCTCACGTATATAAACATGTCGCTAGCAATAATATGTCAGAGAACGTGGGTCGACATGATTAGTTATAAACCCAAGTGGCACATCCGTACATGAATAGGTATACGTAACCCAACAATGCAGGTGTCGGTCATTAACTGCGTCTGGACGAGTCATAGCAAGCTACATGGACTCCATTACACCATGATACATTTATGTCATCAACTGCGTGTAGATGAGTCATAGAAGGCTACATGGACTCCATTACACCATGTGAAATTTCCAGTAGGGGCACACACAACAACACAAAAGGATACACACTGGTCAATCAATGTGTCTGGAGCAGTAGCAAGCTACCATGGCTCGTTGAAATCATATAGAGGAATTTTCATATAAAGATGGCTACTAAAGGCACACAACTAGGTGTCAAATCTCACATACCAATGCATTTCAAACATACACACAATATGCACGATATGCATAGATACAACATGGTATCACAACATAAATCTATGACTTACGTATTTATTACAACTCAGAAGAGCCAACATGACCCAACACTCAAGTCATACAAGCAATGAGCGGAAGAATAAGATGACTGAGTAGAGACAACTACTAAAAGTGGCTGGAGGAGCCTGAAAATCTACAACGACACTACCAAAGGAGCGAGATCTCTGTTTGGGATTCCCAAGCTATTACGTTTAACATCAAACTTCGCGTAGAAAATGAATAGTTAGACTATGGTCTCCTTTGGAAAAACATAATTAGTCAATCATTAGTACAAAGTTACCCAACAAGACTTACATCAGAACTATCTAAATGTGCATCATTATCAACAAAGAGGGTTGTGGAGTTTAATTGTAGCAAGCCATCCTTGACTCTTGGCTAACATGTACTATGAATACAAGTAGTATCTTTGGGGTAAGAGAGCACACACAACTCCAAATATGCACCACATTAGTACACCACTATGGATACGCTCATGTCTCCCTACGAGAAGACCATCCATAGCACTCATAGTTACCTTGAGCATTTTAAAGCATCGATTTCAAGTTGTCTATGTACCATATAAGCTTTCCAAATAGTCCATATCCAAGGACGCGACTATTGGAACGGATCATTAAACCCTAGCTCAAAGGAACCAACATCCTCGTCCCATCAGCAAAGTTCCCTCCCAGAACACGTATCCGTGTCTAGTCCGGTAGATGTGCCATGCAGATACTTGTGATCTGCATTGGTTTTTCCGTGAAGAGGAACGGGTTATTGTTGCAAAATACACATAAGTATTTCCCTCATTTATGAAACCAAGATTCATTGAACCAATAGGAATATCAATCCTCAATTGTCTTCAACGATTGCACACAAAAGAGGAAACTACCTGCACCCAACGTGGGCAAGAGAGTTGCCAATCCCCTTGATCTCGTTATTTTTAAGCGCATGAGGTGTGTAGATAATTGCAACTTGCAAAATAAAATAAAATACAAATAAGAACAGCGATGAAACTATAAATTTTCTGAATATGTAAGTGAATTTACCCGAGAGCCATACTGTTCTTTAGTGGCATCTCTCATGAACGCAACATATGGTGGGTAAAAAACTATTGTTTGGTAACTCACGGAACAACGGATAGTTATGCAATTTTTACATCAATGGTCATATGTTTATAGGCATCACATCCATAAGCAAATAGGTTGACTCCGTCCTGCACCTATTACCATTACACCACTTCTAGGGCGCTTTTATGCTTGCCTCCCTACGTATTAAGTTCATGACAAACATAGTAATGCTTGGAGAACGATTCCATGATGTAGACAAAGTAAACTCAAATAGTATGAATAAACCCCATCGTTTTATCCTTAGTGGCAGCAACACAAAGATGCAAATTGTCCCTTTAGATCACTTGGATATAGATTTTTGTCAGGTTGAACCCACTACAATGCACCCCTCTCACTGAAGAAATACCAAACTACTTGGCCAAAGCAATTCAATAGATTGGAGAGAATTACAAAGCTATGATGATCTTGCAAATACGAATTATAATATTTTTAGAGAAGATTCTAATACTTTTCATGAATAATCTGAACATAAACCCACAATTCATCAGATCCCAACAAACACAACACACAAAAGAATTACATCAGATAGATCAAAGAGAATATGTTATGATCATTGTATTGAAGATCAAGAGAGAGAGATAGCCATATAGATACTAACTACGGACCCTAAGTTCTATTGTGAACTACTCACACATCATCACGATGGTGGCAAGGTTGATGAAGAGGCCCTCCGGGATCGACCCGTTTCGGCAGAGTGCCGGAATGGAGCTCGAGATGGGATTGCGTGGAACATAGACTTGTGGCAGCGAAAAAAGTGTTTCTCTTTGATTTTTAGGGGTTTTGGAAATTATGTGAATTTATAGGCCAAATATTGGAGGAAGTGGGGCCACCAGGAAGGGACAAGTCATTAGGACGCACTGACCCCCTAGTCACACCCTGTTGGCTTGTGTCTCCCTCGGGTCACTTCTAGTCTCCTCCATGAGCTTGTAAGTCTTCTTTTGGTGCAGAAAATATCATAAAAAAGTTTTGGGGTAATTGGACTTCATTTCGTACAGTAAACCTGTAAAGTAGAAAACATGTCAAAAAGGCATGTGTCACTACACACTTGGTCAATAGGTTAGTGCTCAAAAATAATATAAATTGGTAAATTATGACACACCACGTATCATAGGGTGATAATATATCAACATAGAACAAAAATATATATACATCAGACATGTATCATGCATTCCCAAGCTTAATTCTTGCTCGTCCTCGACTAGGTAAATTATAGAAACAGATTTTTCGATGTGACATGCTACCCAATATGTAATCTTTTGTATGTATGCTCACTGAGAAAGTATGAATTAAAAACATCAACATAGTAATAATTTTAAGCATATGCAACAAAATCATGCGTCTTCCAAAGTATATGGTCCATAAAGAATGTTAACACCCATTCATCTTTCATATTAGCAAAGCATGGTTCCGTCTTCACAACTTTTAATACAAATGTCAAGCACCATGGTGTCCAAGTGAGGAATTTGGATCATACTCTTTCAATGTGAATCAACTTCTTGTTCTTCACGCGATACATGAGCGTGAACTATGGACATACCATAAGGGTGGAATAGAATATGGTGATAGATATCTATGGGGTAAAAGTGGAGAAGATAGTCTCATATCAACTAGGCGTATCAACAAGCTATGGAGATGCCCATCGATAGATGTCAATGCAAGGAGGAGGGATTGCCATGCAAATGGTACACTATGAAAGCTCAAATGAAGCTAAGTAGGTGTGCATCAAACTTGCTTGCTCATGACAACCTCACGCATTTAAGGAAGCCCGTCATCGGAATATGTAAGCCAAGTTTACAATTATGAAAATATGTTTCCCGGTAGCATATGAAAATGAAATATCATGAGATTCCATATATGAAGAACAAGGTGCCACTTTGAGGCACAAGTGTGTTAAAGGATAGTAGAAAGTCCTTCTCTGTTTTTCTCTCATTCATTTCTTTATATGGTGGCCTCATGTGGCCTCGACCATTTTTATTTTTTGTGCGAAGTCTCATCCCGACTTGTGGGGGGATTATAGTCTCCATCATCCTTTTCTCGCTAGGACAATGATCTAATAATCATGATCATCACACTTTTATTTACTTACAACTAATTAAACTAATATAATGAATGGTAGATTTGCCAAAAATGTTATGTCAGATCTATATAATCATGCAAATCAATATGATGATGAAAGAACTAGTCATATGATGTAATGATGGAATTTGCATGGAAATATATCTCAGAATGGCTATGGAAATGGCATGATAGGTAGGTATGGTGGCTATTTTGAGAAAGATATAGGAAGGCTTATGTGTGATAGAGCGTATCAAGCAACGGGTTTGGATGCACCGGCAAAGTTTGCATCGATCCTCGAGGTGAGATTGGGAAATGCATGGTACCGAGGAGGATAGCAAAATATTTGGAGGTGAGATTGCGTATATCCATGATTTCACATTAGTCATGAAGATCTCATATACTTATTGCAAAGTTGTATTAGTTTCATCACAAATCAAAGCACTACTCGCATGCCCCGAGAGAGAGGGTTGGGAGGAGTCAATTTTAACGCCCAAGATACGATTCTATCCTAATTTTGGCACGAGGGCCTCCACACGGGTAGAAGCTCATCTCGATGTTTTGCGAGAATGGATATCATTACAAGTACATGTAAAGAAAAGATGAATATATGGAATTTACTTACACTTGACAGGAGCTAATCATGATCATCTCAATGGAAAGCTACATTCAATCACCATTCACAAGAGCAAGGTCCAGATACGGACGAAATAAAACGAATAAAACGACATCCATCCTTGCTATCCCAGGTTGTCGACCTAGAACCCATCCTATGATCGACGACGAAGAAGAAGAAGAAACTCCAAATAGAACAATCATCACGCTCATGTCAAGTATCACTTTATCTGTACCTGCAATTGTTGTTGTAGTAATTTGTCAGCCATAGAGACTCAACAAACTCATTTCCAAAGGTATCAAGACTAGCAAAGCTTAATGGGTGAGGTATGGTTAAGTGGTGAGGCTGCAGCCAGTACTAAGCACTTTTTTGAGTGGCTAACTAACGACTACAAGAATAAGAGGGGTCGATCTACTGATAAATGTATGTGAACTAGTAATGTTCAAGAATTGATCCTGAGCACTTACTTACGAGTCAAACGAGAAGAAACAGCCGTGGTTACGCACATAGTTGCCATATTTTATTTGAGTTTACTTCAAGTTTTCTATGACCGGGTGTTAAACAAAGTTTCCGAGTTGCCACATAACCAGGGGCACGGCTCTCAGAAAGTTTTTACCTTGCAGGGATCCTCCAACTCATCCATCATAAAGTAGCGACAAGAAGCGTCAAAAACCTCAACATTGAGATAGCCCAAAGTATCCTTGGAATCCCACACACAATACGTTAGAGAATGGTAAAACAAATCCAGCAAGGCCACCTGACGTGTCGACAATCCCGATAGGAGCCATGTATCTTGTTCTCAAGGCACAACGGATGAGCGATGGTTCCATGCCAAAACATCGAGTTGCCCTGGGTAGCATTAATAAGCTACTCTGGGTTGTACCAACACTCATGAGGAGCACTAGCCCGGGGGTTCATTAATTATACAAGGGGGTTGATGGGTCCCTATGCAATTGTATTAGTTATTAGGCAAATGTAATACCAAAGTTGGGCCTCGCCAGAAGACTTTTATCCCAAAACAAAAATCAAGGCGGTCACCATAACAGCCCCAAGCATGTTAGGAGCGCTTAATATGGAACATAACACCGGCACACAAGTAACTAGGGTCACAGAGATGGAACAAAACACCGTCCTCGAAGGCCAAGCCTTCCACCTTTTACAAAGTATATATGTGAACTAAGTTAAATAGCAATAATATGGTGATATCTCAAGAATTCGATGTTGTCACCTGGAAACAGCTGCACCTAGAACTAGCAACGCTATAAGAAGCATGAGCAAGCGGTAACATAGAGAAAAAAAGGTTTGTGGGATGTGAAGGGGGTTATAGGCTTTTCATGGCAATGTTTGGAGGCTTGCCATAATAGGTGGTAGGCAGCGAGACATAGCGATAGAAACGAGACAACTAGCATGGCAACCATAGTAGTGGTATCCAGGGAAATGATCATCTTGCCTTAGATCCCGCTTGGAAGAAGAACGAATCCGTGAAGTAGACGTACCAATGTAGTGGAAGGAATCCTCACACTCCGAAGCAATTGCGAAAATCTATCGATAAGAAGCAATTCGTAAACAAGCATTAAACACACGATAAACACCACAACACTTTCATGGCATGATGCGGAAACAAATAAGATCCATATCCGGTCTAAATAAGCAAGACATCACAATCACAACAAACAAATACTACAACATTAAGTGAACCTCAAACGTATCTATAATTTTTTATCGTTCCATGCTATTATATTATCAACTTTGGACGTTTTATATGTATGAATATGCTATTTTATATTATTTTTGGGACTAACCTATTGACCTAGAGCCCAGTGCCAGTTCCTGTTTTTTCCTTGTTTTTGACCTTTTTCAGATAGGAATATCAAACGGAGTCCAAACGGAATAAAACTTTCACCGTGATTTTTTATGGAAAATATCAAAAATACCAGAAGAAAAAGATACCAGAGGGGAGTCCCGAGGAAGCCACGAGCCAGGGAGGCGCGTCCACCCCCCCTAGGCGCGCCTGGAGGGCTCGTGACTCCCTCGTGGGTCCCACTGACTTGTTCTCGATGCCATCTGGTCTTATAAATACAGAAACCTCCAGAAATAAACCGAGATCGGGAGTTCCGCCGCCGCAAGCCTCTGTAACAACCAAAAACCAATCGGGAGCCCGTTCCAGCACCCTACCGGAGGGGGAACCCATCTCCGGTGGCCATCTTCATCATCCCGGCGATCTCCATGACGAGGAGGGAGTAGTTCTCCCTCGGGGCTGAGGGTATTTACGAGTAGCTATGTGTTTCATTTCTCTCTCTCGTGTTCTTGATATGTCATGATCTCGATGTACCGCGGTCTTTGCTACTATAGTTGGATCCTATGATGTTCTTCCCACTCTCGCTTCTTGTAATGAATTGAGTTTCCCCTTTGAAGTTATCTTATCGGATTGAGTCTTTAAGAACACTTGATGTATGTATTGCACATGTCTATCTCTGGTGACAATGGGATATTCTTGTGAGTACTTGATGTATGTTTTGGTGATCAACTTGCGGGTTTCGTGACATCGGGAACCTATGCATATGGGTTGACACACGTTTTGACTCTCTGGTAGAAACTTTGGGGCACTCTTTGAAGATCTATGTGTTGGTTGAATAGATGATTCTGAGATTGTGTGATGCATACCGTATAATCATGCCCACGGGTACTTGAGGTGACAGTGGAGTATCTAGGTGACATTAGGGTCTTGGTTGATGTGTGTCTTAAGGTTCTATTCTTGTACGAACATTAGGATAGATTGAACAGAAAGAATAGCTTCGTGTTATTTTACTACGGACTCTTGAATAGATCGATCAGAAAGAATAACTTTGTGGTGCTTTCGTACCTGACAATAATCTCTTCGTTTGTTCTCCTCTATTAGTGACTTTGGAGTGACTCTTTGTTGCATGTTGAGGGATAGTTATATGATCCAATTATGTTATCATTGTTTAGAGAACTTCCACTAGTGAAAGTATGAACCCTAGGCCTTGTTTCCAAGCATTGCAATACTGTTCGTGCTCACTTTTACTACTAGTTACCTTTCTGTTTTTATATTTTCAGATTACAAAAACCTATATCTACTATCCATATTGCACTTCTATCACCATCTCTTCACTGAACTAGTGCACCTATACAACTTACCATTGTATTTGGTGTGTTGGGGACACAAGAGACTCTTTGTTATTTGGTTGCAAGGTTGCTTGAGAGAGACCATCTTCATCCTATGCCTCCCGCGGATTGATAAACCTTAGGTCACCCACTTGAGGGAAAATTGCTACTGTCCTACAAACCTCTGCACTTGGAGGTCGAACAACGTCTACAAGAAGAAGGTTGCGTAGTAGACATCAAGCTCTTTTCTTGCGTCGTTGCCGGGTAGGTTAGCGTTTGAAGGTATATCTTTTGATCTTGCAATCCAATCTTTTAGTTTCTTGTTTTATCACTAGTTTAGTATATAAAAGAAAACTACAAAAAAATGGAATTAAGGTTGCCTCATATGCTTCACCTTTTTAATGCCTTTCGTGAAAATGATGGAAATGAAAATTGTGCTCAAGTGCTAAAAGAATAATTACATAGAATACTTGGCATAAAATATGTGAATGATGAGCATGGTTGCAATGTTGTTAGTATGAATTCTTTGAATACCCATGATGCTAATGATATGCAAAGCCACAAGCTTGGGGATGCTATGTTTGATGAAGATGATCTTTTTAGTTCCCCCACTTTGAATGATCAAAATTATTATGATGAAAGCATGCCCCCTATCTATGATGATTATTGTGATGATACTTATGCTATAAAGAAGAATGATAATAAAACTTGTCACAATTATGAGTACCCTCTTATTGAACATTACTCTTTTAATGTGGAAACAATTCGTAGTGTTCAAGTCTTTTACGATACTCCCACTACTATTGATGAGAATAAATTTCCTTATGTGGAGAGTAGTAAAAAATTTATGCTTGTAGATCATGAAAAGGATGCTTTAGGTGCTGGTTATACTTTTTAATTGATTCATGATGCTACTGAAAATTATTATGAGAGAGGATCATATGCTTCTACATATTGCAATAATATCAAGCTTCCTCTCCATGTGTTTAAACTTTTGAAGTCATGCTTGTTTTATCTTCCTATGCTAGTTGATTCTTGCTCCAATAAATTGTTTTATCACAAAGTACCTATGCATAGGAAGTGTTTTAGACTTAAATGTGCTAGTCATACGCTCCATGATGCTTCCATTATGTTTCAATCCTTATCTTTTATGTGAGCATCATTGAAATCATCATGCCTAGCTTGAAAGGCATTAAAGAAAAGTGCTTGTTGGGAGACAACCCAAGATGTATCCTTACTGTTTTGTGTGTTCACATGATTAAGCTACTGTATTAATAATGTTTTGTTGCCTTAGTTTCAATAAAGTGCCAAGTAAAGCCTTTATGATTAGTTTGGGTGATAGTTGTTTGATCATGCTCAAAAAGACAGAAACTTTGCGCTTGCTAAATAATTTCTAATTTCTATCCAGAGAGTGCTTTTAGGTTCATTCTTTTCTGCTGATTGATATACAAATTTCCTAGTTTCATAATTGTTTCATAATTTTTTGAAGTGCAGAAGTATCGTTATTATTCAGATCATTACAGACTGTTCTGTTTTTGAAAGATTCTGTTTTCAATGCATAGTTTGCTTGTATTGGTGTTTCCATAGATTATATTGAGTAATATAAATTGTGGAAATAGTAAGATACAATAGTCATTGTGTGAAAGTAATTATGAGTCTTGTTTTGACAGTACCCAAGTGATTGATTTGCTCGTTATCATACTAACACATGTCACAAAGTTCCGTTAAGTTTTGTGTTGTGAAGTTTTCAAGTTTTGGGTAGAGTTTCGATGGACTATGGAACAAGGAGTGGCAAGATCCTAAGCTTGGGTATGCCCAAGGCACCCCAAAGCCATATTAAAGGACACCAAAGAGCCTAAGCTTGGGGATGCCCCGGGAAGGCATCCCCTCTTTCATCTTCAATCCATTGGCAACTTCACTTGGGGCTATATTTTTATTCACCACATGATATGTGTTTTTCTTGGAGCGTCATTTTCTTTTATTAATACTTGCTTGCTGTTATTAAGATTAATGTTTTGCATAATTTATTTCAATAAAAATGTCAAGGATAGCCTTTACCATGCTTAATTTGCAAGTTTAGGAGTTGCTGTTCCAAACAGAAAGTTTGCTTGTAGTGCAAAAATTCCCTAGAATTTTGTGTATGCCAGAATAACCTGAAATTTGGACACAGTATGCTCTTATAAATTTTATACAGCACGGAAGTTTTCCAGATTTATTGGAGTTAATTAAGTATGGATCTTGCTGCATACTTCCCAGACTGTTCTGTTTAGATAGATTGCTGTTATGTTTGCATTGTTCGCATATGTTTTCTTGTTTAATGATTCCATTCGATGATGGGAGTTTCAAATATGCAGAGGCATTTAGTATGCAATGTCAAATAATAATCTTAATGATTTACTAGAGTAGAGGATGATAAAGTTTTGCAATGATTTATACTAACCTATCTCACGAGTTCTTGTTGAGTTTTGTGTGGATGAAGTTTTTAAGATTTTGGAAACTACCATGTGAGAGGACTTAAGGAGACACAAAAGCTCAAGCTTGGGGATGCCCAAGGCATACCTAATTCATATTTCAAGAAGTATCGAGCACCTAAGCTTGGGGATGCCCCGGATGGCATCCCACCTTTCTTCTTCAAACAATTCTCGGTTAGTATCGGTTGAACCTAAGTTTTTGCTTCTTCACATGATTCGTGCTATCCTTGAAGTTTCATTTTATTCTATTTGAATAAGGTACTTAGGATCTGAATTATTAGATGGGAGATTATTCACATAGCCAAATAATTATTCAACTACTCATTGATCTCCACTTATATCTTTTGGAGTAGTTTGTCTTTTGCTCTAGTGCTTTACTTATATCTTTGTAGAGCATTGAAATGGTTCTATTTTATAGAAATAGTTGAACTCTCATGCTTCACTTATATTATTTTGAGACTCTTAAACAGCAAGGTAATATTCTTAGGTTATGAATCTAGTCCTAATATGATGGGCATCCAAGAGGGATATAAACAAAACTTTCATATAGAGTGCATCGAATACTATGAGAAGTTTGATTCTTTGCACGTAGTTCTAAGATATAAGGATGGTGATATTAGAGTCATGCTAGTGAGTAACCGTGGATTGATAGAAATACTTGTGTTAGAGTTTGTGATTCCCGTAGCATGCACATATGGTGAACCGTTATGTGATGAAATCGGAGCATGATTTATTTATTGAGTGTCATCCTTTGTGTGGAGGTCGGGTACGCGCGATGGTTAACTCCTACCAACCCTTCCCCTAGGAGCATGCGTCTAATACTTTGCTTCGATAGCTAATAAACATTTGCAATAAGTATGTGAGTTTTTTATGACTAATGTTGAGTCCATGGATTATATGCACTCTCACCCTTCCACCATTGCTAGCCTCTCTAGTACCGAGCAACTTTCGCCGGTGCATACACCCACCATATATCCTTCCTCAAAACAGAAACCATACCTACCCATCATGGCATTTCCATAGCCATTCCAAGATATATTTCCATGCAACTTCCACCGTTTCGTTTATTATGACACACATCATCATTGTCATATTGCTTTGCATGATCATGTAGTTGACATCGTATTTGTGGCAAAGCCACCGTTACCTTTCATACATGTCACTCATGAGTCATTGCACATCCGGGTACACTGCCGGAGGCATTCATATAGAGTCATATCTTTGTTCTAAATATTGATTTGTAAGTAAATAAGTGTGATGATCATCATTATTAGAGCATTGTCCCACGTGAGGAAAGGATGGAAGCTATCATTCCCTCGCAAGTTGGGATGAGACTCCGGACTTAAAATAAAAAGAAAATAAAAGAGGCCAAAGAGCCCACCAAAAAAATGAATGAAAAAATGAAAAAAGAGGCCAAAGAGCCCAAACAAAAAAAAGAGAGAAAAGGAGAGAAGGTAAAATGCTACTATCCTTTACCACACTTGTTCTTCAAAGTAGCACCATGATCTTCATGATGGAGATTCTCATATATTTTCACGTTCCTATACTAGTGGGAATTTTCGTTATAGAACTTGGCTTGTATATTCCAGTGATGGGCATCCTCAATTGCCCTAGGTCTTCCTGAGCAAGCGAGTTGGATGCACACCCACTTAGTTTCTTTTTGAGCTTTCATAAACTTATAGCTCTTGTGCATCTCTTGCATGGCAATCCCTACTCACTCACATTGATATCTATTGATGGGCATCTCCATAGCCCGTTGATACGCCTAGTTGATGTGACCATCTCCTCCTTTTTGCCTCACAACCACCACCATATTCTCTTCCACCTATAGTTCTATGTCCATGGCTCACGCTCATGTATTGCATGAGACTTGAAAAGGTTTGAGAAAGTAAAAGTGTGAAAACAATTGCTTGACTAAGACCGGGGTTGTGCATGATTTAAATACGTTGTGTGGGGAAGATGGAGCATAGCCAGACTATATGATATTGTAGGGATAACTTTCTTTGGCCATGTTATTTTGAAAAGACATGATTCCTTTGTTAGTATTCTTGAAGTACTATTGGTCTTATATCAATATTAAACTTTTTGTCTTGAATCATATGGATCTGAATATTCATGCCACAATATATGTTAGGTAGAATTCCACATCAAAAATTCTGTTTTTATCATTTACCTACTCGAGGACGAGCAGGAATTAAGCTTGGAGATGCTTGATACGTCTCCAACGTATCTATAATTTTTTATCGTTCCATGCTATTATATTATCAACTTTGGATGTTTTATATACATGAATATGCTATTTTATATTATTTTTGGGACTAAACTATTGACCTAGAGCCGAGTGTCAGTTCTTGTTTTTTCCTTGTTTCTCACCTTTTTCAAATAGGAATATCAAACGGAGTCCAAATGGAATAAAACTTTCGCCGTGATTTTTTATGGAAAATATCAAAAATACCAGAAGAAAAATATACCATAGGGGAGTCCCGAGGAAGCCAAGAGCCAGGGAGGCACGACCATCCCCTGGGCGTGCCTGGGGGCTCGTTACTCCCTCGTGGGTCCCACTGACTTGTTCTCGATGCCATGTGGTCTTATAAATACAGAAACCTCCATGAATAAACCTAGATCGGGAGTTTCGCCGCCGCAAGCCTCTGTAGCCACCAAACACCAATCGGGATCCCGTTCCGGCACACTGCTGGAGGGGGAACCCATCTCCGGTGGCCATCTTCATCATCCCGGCGATCTCCTTGATGAGGAGGGAGTAGTTCTCCCTCGGTGCTGAGGGTATGTACTAGTAGCTATGTGTTTGATCTCTCTCTCTTGTGTTTTTTAGATGTCATGATCTCGATGTACCGCGGTCTTTGCTACTATAGTTGGATCCTATGATGTTCTTCCCCCTCTCCCTTCTTGTAATGAATTAAGTTTCCCCTTTGAAGTTATCTTATCGGATTGAGTCTTTAAGAACACTTGATGTATGTCTTGCACGATTCTATCTGTGGTGACAATGGGATATTCATGTGAGTACTTGATGTATGTTTTGGTGATCAACTTGCGGGTTTCGTGACATCGGGAACCTATGCATATGTGTTGGCAGACGTTTTGAGTCTCCGGTAGAAACATTGGGGCACTCTTTGAAGATCTATGTGTTGGTTGAATAGATGATTCTGAGATTGTGTGATACATATCGGATAATCATGCCCACGGATACTTGAGGTGACAATGGAGTATCTAGGTGACATTTGGGTCTTGGTTTATGTGTGTATTAAGGTGCAATTATAGTACGAACTCTAGGATAGATTGAACGGAAAGAATAGCTTCGTGTTATTTTACTACGAACTCTTGAATAGATCGATCCGAAAGAATAACTTTGTGGTGGTTTCGTACCCGACAATAATCTCTTTGTTTGTTCTCCGCTATTAGTGACTTTGGAGTGGCTCTTTGTTGCATGTAGAGTCCTAGATATTTGATCCAATTATGTTATCATTGTTGAGAGAACTTCCACTAGTGAAAGTATGAACCCCAGGCTTGTTTCCAAGCATTGCAATACTGTTCGTGCTCACTTTTACTACTAGTTACCTTGCTGTTTTTATATTTTCAGATTACAAAAACCTATATCTACTATCCATATTGCACTTGGATCACCATCTCTTCGCCGAACTAGTGCACCTATAGAATTTACCATTGTATTTTGTGTGTTGGGGACACAAGAGACTCTTTGTTATTTGGTTGCTGGGATGCTTGAGAGAGACCATCTTCATCCTACGCCTCCTGCGGATTGATAAACCTTAGGTCACCCACTTGAGGGAAATTGCTACTGTCCTACAAACCTCTGCACTTGGAGGTCCAAAACGTCTACAAGAAGAAGGTTGCGTAGTAGACATCAGTACTCATTTGTATTAAATGTTGTTTAACATGGGTGGTCATGGCATAAGGTGAAGATGGAATTAAGAAATTTTAAATGGAGAAGGAGAATATATATATAACAAAATAATAATTCTCCATATTTAAGAGAAACGTGTTTAATGTTGTTTTAATTGAACAAACATGTTAAATGTAGTTAATCATGGCAAGAGGTGAAGCATGAACAACTACATCATCTAGGAAAGTTTAAATGAGGCCGGAAACAACAAATAACAATTCCAGAAAGTCCCCATATGTAATTATCGAATTTGCTACTATTATTCCTAGAACATAATTTTAAAGTTATTAAACAGCAAAATAAATGTCACCCTATTATTCTAGACGTTTTTCTAGTCAAGTTACATATGTGGATTATTTAAATTGGAGCTACAATTGATTAGATCTGAGGCAAACTATTTCAACATGGCATTAGACAATTTTTTAGGTAACCCTAAATTAAATGTATTAATATGGTTGCGGATGAATTCAAGTTGCATGAAATTTTATGAAAACATTGCCAAGAAATATATGAAGCATGTGTCGTCATGACGGAAAGATTTGGATACCACAGCGACGAAAATGAAAAGATGTTACGGGAATGTTCTGGTTCTGATACTCGATAAGATATCGGTGCAAACTTATTGTGGGTGTCAGCGTTCCATGCCAACGAATGATGGGGTGATCATGATTACTGGTTTGCCATGTGTCAGAGGCATGAAGATGAAGGTACCTTCAACTAACATGGCATCTACGAAACAAACAACATCGCATGTTATACAACAATGCATTCCCCCACGGGCATCGTCTCGACGGTATACCTTCAAAGCGTGCCTCTCGGAGCGTATCGACTTTAATGCGGTGTTAGTTGCGGGTCATCTAGGGAAGTACTCGTACATGGTTGGAGAGGAACTTGACGAATCTGGAGTCTTCAAAATTAGGTCTGACGCTTGCAGACTTGGGGCTTGGCAATAAAGGACATGACATGAACCAAGCCAAATGACACAAAAGCCTTCGGGAATCTGCATCCGAAGGACATGGGGTTCATAGATGGGGTGCTCACGACAGTAGCAAGGCAGAGCAAAGGGGCTCCTCGGGCCCGTGGAGTTGGCCTGCACCAGGCTACTACTGGAATCAAGATTGGGAAAAAGATCAGGCAACCATGGGGTTACTGTGAACAGCAGGGAGACAGACGGCCGAAGGGGTCGACTCTATAGTGGGCGGAGGCTGGAAAAGGCAAGAAAAAAATAACTCATAGATCCAGGGGCAAGGCCATGGACAATGCTTGGGAAGCGGAGTCATAGCAGAGCAGGGGCGATGTTGGAGAGGCGGGGTCGAGGCACATGAGTCGTGGATCATGGTGCAGGCGATGGCGAGGTGCTGCGCGTGGACAAGGCAGGTCGACGAATGATGCATGGTGGAGGGTGGATTGAGGAGAAGGAGAGGCAAGGCACAACGCTGAGATGTGGTGTCTCCCTGGTGGCGCGAGCGGCATTGCTAGAGGCGAGGTCGTCCAAGGCAACCGAGCGCCCCTGCTAGAGTTGCTCTGTGCATGCCGCTAGAAGGAGGAGGCATAGCATGGATCAGAGAGGTGCTGGACTTGGCCTGGCGGTGCAGGTGTCGTTACCCTTGGAGGTTGATCCGGTGGTGGCACACGGGGCCGGCAAGGTGAGGTGGAGCTCCTTTCCCTCAGGATCGGACACAGAGGAGGAGCACTGTGGAGCTCCTGCGTGTGGCGGCTGTTGGGGGTGGGAGCAGAGGAGGAGGGAAAGAGAAGGAGATAGGGGAGGCGTTGGTGGATCGAGCCCTCCTTCTCGATCGAGATGTGGAGCGAGGCACGGCTGCGAGAGGACCGAGGGTCTGCTTGGTTGGTCTTTGGGGGAAGACTAGGAAGGAGATGGGACACGGGGTGGCTGTGGCGCTAGAAATTAGGGGAATGTGTAGCTAGGTTCTAGGATTTCGAGAGATTTCGTACGTAAATAGGGGTGTTTCAAATACGGTTAATTAGAGACCTCTTATTTAGATGGGACGGTCGAGATAAATAGCTTAGGGAGAACAACTAAAAAATCGATGATGGTTTCGGGTATTACGGGGTTGGTCTTGACCAAGCGGTCGTGACCGCCAAGTTCGGGTTCGGGGCGAGTATTCGGACTAGGTTGCAAGTAGGTTGGTGCACTGTGCAGAGTGGCTAGGCAAAGATGAGAGGGAAAATGGGTATCCCCGTGACAAAGTTTAAAATACTGAAACGTTTGTGATTCAGACTAGCTATAGTGACTCTATAGGTTTAACGGTTTTGTGTATCCAACGACCTCCAAATGTGACGAAATTTGACACGCGGTCTACCTACATTATATTGAGACCACACGCCAACTTTCAACCCATCCCAAGGATGTTTTATACACACTTCTAAAAACAATACATTAACGGTGTTGCGGACGCGTGCATATATGGTTTGTCTCAAAATGGTCAACGACAAGAACAAAGAGAACCGGAAAATAATAACATATGCAAGTTTTGAAAAATGATGGCAATGGAGTGTTGATGCGATGCAGATGATGCGCATGACGCGAGGATGAATGCGACAACCAAATAAATCACACGGTGAAAAAAAAATGGGAATCTGTTGGAGCGTCGGTTCCGGTTTGTTATAACTTTCCTCCACTAACAAGAGATCTCAAACCGAGATCTTAGGATGAAAGGGCGAGAGGAAGAAGAAAGGAAGAGGTAAAATTTAGTTGCTTCTATGCAAAAAGAGTGAAACCAATGATACTTGAAGGTTTCAAAGAGATGAAATTGACATGCGAAACAAGCAAGAATTCATAAAAAATTGGGCAGAACTTCGGTAGGAAATAGAGGCAAAACTTTCTAAGATGGAAAGAACTTGGAAAGGTTTCACAACACCCTAGTTTAATGGATAAGCAAGTAAATAACATGGTCTTGACAAACCGAGATGAAGGGTCGAAGAGAACAAGACCACAACACTCCGGAACAAGATAATATAAGCTAGATCACTAGAAAGAAAAGAACAAATAAGAAAATGACTACTTCTATCAACATTGAGTTGAAGAGCATCCTTACAAGAAGAATTGAACGGAGTTGTTAGATAATCAACAACTAAAAGAACAAACTTGATGTGGGCTTATGGAAACCATTTCCAAATTATGAGGTGAAAACCCACCACTAACAGAAACAAATATTGCTTGCGAGCAACAAGAGTACTTGGATCAATGATAATCACCATAATAGCAACAATCCTTAGGAAAATCTTTAGGTGAAATGTAATCCAAGATAGCTTTAATGAAGAAATCTTGGGTTGAAAATATTGATGAGTTTAAATATTCATTCTTGAAAGAATTCTATTTGAGACTCCTCATGCCTCATGAACTAAGAATGCTATAACAACACCTAAAAGGAAAATGTAAAAATAATTGCTCTTCAAATGCAAGACGAATGATACTTGAGTTACTAGCACAAGAATCTTGAAGAATACTTCGAGAAAGAATTACATAATTAAGGAACCACCATGAAGAGCTTCCGTATACAAAAGAATGATGAAATCAAATGAAGGTTGAAAAGAGTAAGATTCTGACATTCCAAGATTTAGATGGAACTTGGCGAAGGAATACTTTTAAAAAACATGGAACTCCGGAAGAAGAGAAGACGAACAACTTAGAATCGAGAATTGAATATCATCAGCACTCCAGAAGAATTGGAAATAAGAAGGATCGAAATCACTTTGATCAACAAGAATAGCAAATAATTCATGCTTACCCTTCATCAAGTTAAATTGATGACAACCAATAGATTTAGCATACCACTTATTCTTCTTGAAAATATTGAAGAGAGAATACCACAAACTTGAAGAAGTCTTGAACGAACCACCTGTTAGAATTTAGAACGAATGAGGATACAATGAAAGAACAAAGATGCATGAGAACAAAAAGATCATGATCCGTCTAACACAAAACTTCAACAAGGCACCGGAACAATTCACATACGAATGAAGAGACAACAATTGAGAAGAATTTGAGAATGAAAGCTAAAATTGATAACAAAGAAATCTTCTAAAATGATGACCTTCGGAGGATCGAGAAATGAAAACAACTCTGAAATGCTCCGGTTAGATATAAAAGGAATTTCTCGGATCGGAAACAATTTGAGAGGATAGCAAGAATTTAAAATCGTGAATATTCAAGAGAATGAGAAAATATTTAAGAGAAACACTTATTCGGTCTTCACACTAAGAACGATGATGAGAAGCACCACCATGAATTAGTGGGACGCTCCAGAATGATGAAGAAAGAAAGGTTACACCAACGATGAAAATTAATTGAATAGATTTTGGAGAAGTAATATGACCGATGGAATCTGTACTTATGTCACACTTGGAAAGATTTAGAGATCTACCGAAAAGATTAAAAGATCCGTGTAAGATCCTAGGAAAACCTGTGGGTTATGGACCCATTCTAAAAAACCACCGTTGAAATGATTGCTTAGCAAGGGAGATTGCGCTGATACAAATAAAAAACTTGATGAGGTTAGAACCTCAAAATAATTGAAAGGACTTTAAGGGAAACACAATCTCTGAGATATCTTCAACGCTCTGGATAAAATAGAGAGAGTCGAATAAATAAGAGATGCCTGGATAAGAACTTCCAACACAGGAATCATTTAAAGGATGAAAATGATATGATGAACACCGAAATCCTGAATTGAATCCACCATAAAAGAAAACAAGAATGAAGAATGATGAACTCGAAACTCCTCAGAATCTTCACAATGAATCACGAGATAAGATACGACAGAAAAGATAGAGGAAACATCAATGAATAGAAAGGCACTTGGATGATAATCTAATTATTGATGAAAATGGTGGGAGGGTGGGAAAAACAAAGACAACTTGCTAGAGATGATACAAACTCTGGAAATAAATATGAGGATGGATCTTGCAAATATTTGAGAAGATCTAATTAAATTGAAGAGAAGCACACCGATTGGAAAGAATTAACATGAAAATTTGATTGATCAAAAGGATTAGCATTCCCATAGATATATGAGAACACCGCTTAGAGATGATATGGAATCACCACTTGACATCGAAGCAGCTCGAATTACCATACACCAATAAAATGAAGGATGAGACATGAAAATTAAGCCAGAAACAAATTCACAACAGATATTGCGTCCGATATTTTCATGGTAACGCTCGCATGGGCTCAATCGTAGATTGTATTGTCATATTGAAATGACGTTCGCATATGCTCCCTAACCATAGCGAACTACATGGCTTGAGGGAGGATATTTGATAAAGCATATCAAGACTGTCCTTTATAAGAAAGACCATGAACAAACAAACCACTAGATGTCGAACCCCAACCTCACATACTGCATCTGTTGGAAGATAATCCTAGATAACTACTTGAATTCCTATGTGAGAACTTCTAAATCCTTTCTTGGTGACACTATCAGGTTGTTGGTCCAGGAACCTACTCAATGTAATCAGCTGCTTCGATGGGGGAGGTATGATTAAGTGGTGAGGCTAAAACAAGCACTAAGCATTTATTTGAGTGGCTAACTTACGAGTAACAGAATAAGAAGGGGTTGATCTACGCATAAACGGATCTGAACTAATAATGATCAAGAATTGATCCTGAGCACCTACTTACGAGTCAAACATAACCCCACCGTGTCCTCTCCCGGATATGAACACAGGAGAAGAGACACTCATGGTTACTCGAACAATTGGCATAATTTATTTGAGTTTACCTCAAGTTTATTATGACCGTCTGTCAAACAAAGTTTCCAAGTTGTCACATAACCTCTGGCAAGCCTCTTGAAAATATTTAACTCTACAGGGCTGCTCCAACTCATCCACCACAAACTAGACACAAGCTACATGGAAAACCTCAACCTCGAGATAGCCCCAAGTATCCTCGCAATCCGTCGCACAAGACATTCAAGAAAGGTAAGACCAATCCAGCAATGCCGCCCGACGTGCCGACGATCCTGATAGGAGTCGTGTATCTCGTTCTCATGGCACAACACATGAGTTGCCCTTGGTAGCATTAATTAGGTACTTTGGGTTAGAGCAACACTCATGAGGAGCACTGGCCTAGGAGTTGATTAATTATCCATGGGGTCGACGGGTCCCTAGGCAATTTTATTAGTTATTAGGCAAATGTAGTACCAAAGTTGGGCATTGCCATAAGAGTTTATCACAAAACGAAAATCAAGAGGGCATCAATAACAACCCCAAGCATGTTAGGAGCGCTCAATATGGAACATAACACCGGTACACAAGTAACTCGTGCTGCAAAGATGGAACAAAACACCAAGTTAGAATGTCAAGCCTTCCACCTTTTACCAAGTATATATGTGCATTAAATTAAATAGCGGTAATATGGTGATATCTCAAAAAATCCATGTTGTCACATGGAAACAACTGCACCTGTAACTATTAACGCTATAAGAAGGCTGAGAAAGTTGTAACATAGCCAAAAAAAAGTTTGCTGGAATGTGGAGGGGGTTAGAGACTTCTCATGGAAATGTTTGGAGGCTTGACATAATAGGTGGTAGGAAGTGAGACATAGCTATAGAAACAAGACAAATAGCATGGCAATGATAGTAGTGGTATCTATAGAAATGACCATCTTTCCAGAGATAACGCTCGGAAGCAGAATGAATCCGTTAAGTAGACGAACCAACATAGTCGAACGAATCCTCACACTCTGACATGATTGCGGAATTCTATAGAGAAGAAGAAATTGGGAAACAAACAAACAACACACGATAAACACCACAACACATACATGTCATGATGCGCAAACAAATATGATGCATGTCCGGTTTAATAAGTAGGTGAAATTGCAATCATGCCCTTAATCATATTTTGATGTTGTTGACAACATGCATATAGGAAACTAATCATATTAATCGAGTGTATCTCAGGTTTTGTTCCCATGAGAGTTTTCGTATGGATTGTGACTAATTTGTCTGGGATGCTCAAGAATGAAGAAACAAGATGAAGTGGTCTATCATTCTATTTGTTTTTCGGTAGTATAGGGAGCCCACACTATTAAGAGGGGGTCACTGGGTCTCACAAGATACTTGCTAAAAACTCTAGGAAATTCCTTTCTATTTACCTTCCTGTTTTTGGTCCGCTTTTGTTCGATCGTCTGGTGGTTCTGGAGCGAGCTAACAGATTCAAACCCTCGGACTTCCGGCTCCTCCGGTCGTTCGAGGACCGGACATCCGGGTACGTTAGGAATTCCGTTGCCACTCAACAGATTAAAAATATCGGACTTCTGAGCATTTCCAGGCGACCGTGCCCCGGACGGTCGATGCCTTTCAAACGTACATATGTTGTTCACCTTTTAACTAGATGATGTGCTAACCTAATACTTTTTGTATCATCGGAGTGCAGACGTCTTCCGGACGTCCGTATGCTGATCGCATCTCCACCAAATAACCTGATACTTTCTGCATCTTCGTATGACCGACCACTGTCTGACGTCCGACTGCGCGTGGTTGGCCGGACGACCGTGAAATGCCGGATGTTTGGCAACTACGCAACATAAGTGGCTCCAACGGCCACTTTTCTACCAACACTATATATAGTCTTATTCCACCTCAAGTGGGAGTTGTCCAACACAGTGAAAAGATTCCAAGAACACTTTTCTCTCTCAATCCCATTTGCCTACAAAAAAATCCTAGATCCCAAGAGCATCTCTGAGTTCCCTTGAGTGTTGTTCCAATCAAAAGATAGATCGTCTTCCTCTTCTCCTCTCAACCCAGGCTATTTGTAATTTGAGCAAGTTTTGAACAGTCCCCGTGATCTTGTTACTGTTTGAGGATGGAGAATCCTAGGCGGTAGGAGTTCTTAGGAGAGGAATGAAACCATTGTGATTTTCCTAGGAAAATTTGTGAGGGTTTGGAGGCCACCTCAACTACTTACTACTAGTTGTTGAGAAACGCCTTCGTGGTGTTGTCTGAATGAGAGAATAGGGTGAGCTTTAGTGGCATTGGTGTGCCTTTGTGGTAACACCGACCTCTCTAAACTGTGATGTAGCTTCCCTCCAAGGAAGTGAACATCGGCATACATCATTGTCTCTCAGAGTTGCGGTTATCCCTAACCCTAAGTTCCTACTTGTTACTATTCTTTGATTACTTACTTGTGCTTTATCATACCCTACTTGTTCTCGTTCTTGGTACACAAAGACTAACCTTCACCCTTGCAATTGTTAGGCTCACTTTCATATTCCACATTATTGCCTAAAATTGCTAAGTAACCACTAAAATTTGTAACTGTACCTATTCACCCCCCTCTAGGTCCATCTCGATCCCTTTCAATTGGTAACAGAGCCTCGTGCTCTATTCGTGTGGCTTAAGCACCCTAGAGCGAGATGAACCCCGAGGGGACTCCCCTTGTCGCGGATCCAAAGGATAAGGGTGCGACTTCCATGGAAGTCAAGTCCTTCACTTCTGAGGATCTGGAACGGTCTCTTGCTAAGAAAAATGAGGAGCATGATGCTTCTCTTGAGGCCTTGGTCCAAATGAGATTGGCCACATTATCCGCGATGATGGCATCACCTCCAAGTGGTGGGGCCTTGAGGCCAAACGTACCAATTTCTTCACCTGGCCAACAACCTCTAACAATGACCAAACTAGTGTCCCATGGCTTTATGCTAGACCTCAAGTTGAGAAAACTAAGTATAATCCCGGAGGAAAACCTCCTTTTCTTGATGACAGTTCCGATTTTGCCTTGTGGAGAGTTGGTATGCACGATCATCTTAGGTACGCCAATGATGAAATGTTGGACATTCTGGAGCATGGCTACAACCTTGTCGACCCAAAGAATATCACTCCAAGAGAAACTTATGACAAACATCTCAACGACATCGCAATCATGTGCATAAGAAAAGGAATGAATGATAAGCAATGGAGACCTTACATACACATCACAAGTGCCAAGGAATTATGGGACAACATTGTAAGGACCAAGACCGGTACCTCCACCCTTCGTCTTTCTCGGTATGAAATTGCCAAGGGGCAATTGTACAACTTTTGTATGGAAAAATGTGAATCCCCCAAGCAGCTTCTAGAGCGGCTCATGACTCTCACCACCAGCATTGAGTCATGTGACTATGACAAGACACAAGATGGATTCAACTTGACCAAGAGATTTCTTGTGGACAAGCTAGTTGATGCCCTTACTCCATATCATCACCCAATGGCGTGG
Source organism: Hordeum vulgare subsp. vulgare (assembly GCF_904849725.1). NCBI lineage: Eukaryota > Viridiplantae > Streptophyta > Magnoliopsida > Poales > Poaceae > Hordeum > Hordeum vulgare. The sequence goes on along the minus strand of NC_058524.1, from coordinate 342,728,266 downwards.
GATATAAGACAACATCATGTGTTCAAGGAAATGACTCTCGATGAAATCATATCCACATTCCATCTATTCGAAGAGTCAAAGGCAAATGCTAAAAAACATCTTGCCATGCATGGTACCTCAACATCAAAGATCAATCTTGCTTTGACGGCCAGGCATGTATGTGAGGAAGAGCAAAGTGAAGAAGAAGAAGATGATGACGATGATGAATATGGTGATGAGATTGACAACGATGAGAGGCCCTCATATGAAGACATTGCCCTATTTTTAAAGAAGTTTGGTGCAGGAAAATTCAAGGGAATATTCCAGAAGAAGAAGAAGGTGAGAAAATGCTACAAGTGTGAGGAAACCAACCACTTCTCCAATGATTGCCCTTATGGGAAGAGAGAAGATAAACCAAGGTTTCCCAAGACCTTTGAAAAGAAGTTGCCAAACCCTATGAACTCCAAGATGAAGAGAAGAGATTGGAAAGCAATGGTTTCTCATGAAAAATCCGATACAGAAGATGTTGGTGGGGTTGCCGGAGTAGCTCAAGATTGACAAAACACCTTGAGGTTAGTCAACAAGAGTGGTGATGTTGTCGCCTACAACTATATGAAAGACTACAAGGACAACACTCATAAGTGCTTGATGGAAAAGGACATCATAGTAGATGGAGAGGACCAAAACTCTCCTGATAAGGTTAAGGTAACTCCACGCTCAAATTCCCCCTTTTTATTATCTACTCCTTGTGATGAGTATCTTGATGCGAAGGATAACTATGATGATGACAATATAGATGATCCTATGTTTGCTAAAATAAATAAGTTCATGTGCTCCCTTGAAGGAAAGAAGCTCACTATGTTTCGTATGCTTATGGAGATGGTGAGTAAACACGCCAATACCATTAAGGAACTCGAAACCCTCGTCACCGAAGAAAAGGAAAAGAACGAAATCCTTTATCGGAAAGTCCAATATGAGGAAGCAAAAAATGATGAACTATGCTTAAAAATTGGTGCAAACATCGACAATCATGCTAACAATCTTGCCTCCTTGGAACAGGCTAAGAACTCGTGCAAGGAATTGATGAGTGATAAAAGTAAGGTTGTGAAATATCATGCTTCTCTCTCTAAGGATTGTGAGCTTTTATCCGTGTTCCTCAAGGATAAGGAAGAGGATATCGCTCTTCTTGCAAAGAGATTTGAGACGCTCAAACTTACTTATCTTGAAACTCTAGCCAAGCTTTACTCCTCACCTATTATCAATGTTGATACTTGTACTACTAACTCTAGTGGTGACCTAGCAACCATTCTTGAGGAAAAACGTTTTCTAAAGACACAACTAGAGAAAGGACTCATGACATGTGCACAATGACAAAATAATCTTAATGAGATTTTGAGCCAACACAATGAGGTGTTTGCCAAGGAAGGGCTCGGGTTTAACCCAAGCTCGAACAAGAAAAATATGTCTCCTCTCAAGTGCACCACCCCTCTCAAAGGAACCTTTGTACGAGAAGGGCACAAGGAGAAAGGTAAGGTTTTGAGTGGGAAGGCCACTAGGGGCATGACCACTCTCAACAAGCCAAAAGAGTTCATGCCTCCATCCTATGTACTTCATAAAACAAAGGATGGAGAGGTTTATGCTAAATTTCTTGGTCCTCGTACTGCATTCCGGCTCTATGCTATTTGGGTCCCTAAGACCCTTGTGACTAACTTGAGAGGTACCATTGTAAAATGGGCACCTCTAACAAAGTCATAAATTGTGTGTAGGTTGCTTTCTCTGGTGGAGTCAAATGGGTGATCTATAGTGGACGCACCAACCATATGACCGGAGATAGTAAATTGCTTTTTGATTTCATGGAAGCTATTCAACCATTTGTGAGCATTGTGGTTGGAGGAGGATCAAAAGGACATGTCTCTTCCAAATGTCATGCTTGTCCAATCCCTTAAATACCATTTGCTTTCTATTCACCAATTGCCTTACGTTGGTTATGATACACTATTTGGACTAACGGATGTGAAAGTCCTTAAGAGAGATACTCTTGAACTGGCTTTTGTTGGAGAGTTGGATGGCAACCTTTACACAGTTGATTTCTCGAAAGAGAGCATATTCCATGCAATTTGTCTAATGGCCAAGGCCGATAAGGGATGGCTATGGCATCGCCGGCTAGCCGAGGTCGGCATGAGAAATCTTCAAAATCTCTTCAAGGGTAATCACATCCTTGGAGTAACCAATGTCTCCTTTGAGAAAGATCGTGTGTGTAGTGCATGCATAGCCGGGAAGCAACATCAATCAAAGCACCCACCCAAGAATATTGTATCTACTTCAAGGCCTTTGGATCTCCTTCATGTGGATCTTTTTGGGCGTCCATGATGTGATAGTCTTGATGGGAAAAGTATGGAGTTGTCATTGTTTATGATTATTCAAGATATACATGGGTGTTTTTACTCAACTCCAAGGACGAGATGAAAATCACTTTCATTGATTTTGCCAAGCAAGCCCAACGCAAGTTTGACAAGAAATCTTGGGAATAAGAAGTCATAATGGATCGAAGTTCAAGAACTACACCTTGGAAGAATGTCTTAGTGATGAGGAAATTGAGCATCAATATTCCGCACCCTACTCTCCTCAACAAAATGGTGTACCTGAGAGGAAGAATCGTACACTTGTGGAAATGGCAAGGTCCATGTTGGATGAATACAAGTCACCACATAGTTTTTGGGCTGAGGTTGTCAACGCAGCATGCCATGCATAAAACCGGCTCTTCCTCCACCCAATATTGGAGAAGACTCCATATGAACTCCTAACCGGGAATAAGCCAAATATGAAGTACTTTCATGTATTCGGATGCAAGTGTTTCATCCTCAACAAACGGGAACGGTTCGAAAAATTTCAATCCAAGACAATTGAGGGGATATTTGTTGGTTATGTATCAAACTCTCACGCATATAGAGTCTACAACAAATACAATGGATGTGTTATACAAACTTGTGACGTGATGTTTGATGAATTTAATGGCTCCCATGGGGAGCAAGTTGATCTAAGTGATGTAGGTGAAGAAGATCCCTCTCAAGATATTTTGACCATGGGTGTTGGTGCCCTTCTTCCAATGGAACAAGAACCTCATGATGATGATGAAGAATACGGAAGTTACCCTCATCCTCAAGTCGACTCAACACCCATACCTCCACAACAGCCTAGTGCTCAAACCATGCCAGTTGTTCAGGATCAAGAAGGAGAACACGTCGCTCACCATGATAACATTCAAGAACAAGATCATCGTTAAGAGCTAGACCAAGAAAATGCTATCATTCATGATGAACCTCAACAATTGCAACGTGAAGAAGAATATCTTCCACGACACATTAAGTATCCATATGTTGAGGATATAGATGATGGAAATGAAATTGAACCTCGTGAAAACCTGACCTCCATCATATCACGAGTGGCCGGTCTTATTGATGTTGATAAAATTCTTACCGGCATATCGGAAGGTAGCGTAACTCGTAAACAATTGACAAACATTTGTGCTCACTTTTCGTTTCTCACTAGTGTTGTGTCACTCAAGGTACAAGATGCATCATGGGACAATCATTGGCTCATTGCTATGAAAGAAGAGTTGAACAGTTTTAAACGCAACAAAGTATGTTCATTAGTCGAAAGACCGACTGAGGAACACAATGTCATTGGAACAAAATAGATTTTTAAGAGCAAGCAAGATGAGAATGGCATAGTCATCCGCAACAAGGAAAGGTTAGTGGCACAAGGGTACACCCAAGTTGAAGGTTTGACTTTGGTGAGACATTTGCTCATGTTGCTCATCTTGAGTCTATTCCCATTTTACTGGCTTATGTTGCTTTATATGGTTTTACGTTGCATCAAATGGATGTGAAGAGTGCTTTCCTTAACGGTCCTCTACAAGAAGAAGTATATGTATCACAACCACCTGGGTTTGTTGACCCCGATCACAAAGACTACGTGTATAAACATCACAAGGCTTTGTATGGCCTCAAACAAGCACCGCGTGCGTGGCATGATCATATTAAGAAATTTCTACTTGATGATGGCTTCGTGAGAGGGGTGATCGATCCTACTATTTTTACTAAGAGCTGTAACGGTGATTTGATCTTATCCCAAATCTATGTGGATGACATCATTTTTGGTTCTCCTAACATTCATTTGTGCGAGAAGTTTGCGGCCTCCATGACCAAGACCTTTGAAATCTCAATCAATACAAACTTGAAGTTCTTTCTCGGATTCCAAATACAACAATTTCAAGAAGGAATTTTCTTGTCTCAAACAAAATACCTCAAGGACATTATAGAGTAGTTTTACATGACAAATGCTAAACCATGTAAGACACCCATGTCCACAAAACTTGTTCTCACTAAAGATACCGACGGTATTCCTTTTGACCCATCTATTTACCGCTCTATGATTGGTTCATTGCTTTATCTTTGTGCATCTAGACCAAACATCATGTTAAGTGTAGGCATGTGTGCAAGATTTCAAGCTTCCCCTAGGGAAAGCCATCATACAGTAGTTAAGCATGTCCATAGATACCTTGTTCACACCCCAAAGTTGGGTTTATGGTACCCCAAGGATGCAAAGTTTGACCTCATTGGGTACACATATGCGGATTGGGCTGGTGACAAAGTTGGACGGAAATCCACTTTCGGTGCATGTCAGTCTCTTGGACACTCCATGGTAAGTTGGTCCTCGAAGAAGCAGACTTGTGTTTCCATCTCCACTGCCGTAGATGAATACATTGCAACTGCAAGTTGTGCAACTCAATTTCTATGGATGAGACAAACTTTAAAGGACTATGGTATCAACTATAGACATGTGCCTCTTTTATGAGATAATGAAAGTGCTATCAAGATCGCTGAGAACCCCATTGATCACCCTCGAACAAAACACATTGATATTAGGTATCACGTCTTGAGAGATCATGAGGAAAAGGGTGACATTGATATTGCTCACGTGGGTACAAATATGCAACTAGCAGACATCTTCACCAAGCCATTGGATGAAGCAAGGTTTTGTCAACTTAGGTGTTAACTTGGTATCTTAGAGCTTGATAACATTATGTGAAATATTGTACACCTACATACACTTACTTCATGTCTTGTCTAGGTGTAGGCATGCATTTAGGGAGGGCATTCCATTCATGAGTTCTCTCACCCTATATGATGCATAAATCAACCCAACACTATCAAAGGTACTATGTTCACCTTGGTGACTTGGTGCTTTAAATGATGGAGTTGTCGTGATGGGCTCAAGTTATCTTCGGAGTTCCATCCCACGCTTACTCAAACATGGTGGCTTAAACCACCACCCACACCCTTATAATGAACATCATTAGAGTTGTTTAGCTAGAATGGTCACTATTTGAAACAATCTTGGGTCTTACATGTGTTAGGATATTCTCCATCATCTCACTATCTTGGGTGACACTAAACACGAATAAAAATCCTCCATGTTTGCCTCTCTCTCCTATTTGCCCCTCTCGGACGTCCGACGTGTCTTGGCCATACGTTGACCTGTTGACATCCGAACGTCCGACGAGTGTCGATTGTTGGACGATTTATTAATATTCAGACATCCGCCATCTGTAGGTCGTCCGATGATTAGGCCCCATATAAATTCTAGAGGCCCGCGGGTATGGGCATTTTCCCTAAACTCCCTGCGCCGCCTCCCCTCTTCTTCTTCCCGCTTGCATCGGCAGGCTGCCGCCCGGTTTCCTCTGGCCGCTTCTTCGGCCGAAGCCCTTCTCTTTCGTCGCTTCGAGGTAACCTCCTCCTTCTCTCTCTCTTTTTCAACTGATTCCTTCCCTGCAGTTCTGCTCTCAGTGGTCCAAATGCATCCAGTCTGAGACTTAGGGTTTCTCAAACATGTTTGTAGGAGTTTTTGCCATGCCGAAGCTCAAGCACTCCGCGCGCAAGATCCCCATCGGTTCGTCCTCTTGTGCTACCCATGGTGCAGGTTCCAATGACTCCCAAGAACGGGCTCGTCCCTCCAAGCGCGTCACCAAGCGTCCGATTTATGGAACCATATCATGCTCGAAGGTTTCCGACTACGAAGAAGAGCTGGAGTATCAAGAACAAGCTGAATTTGTTGGGATTCGCAGAAATCTTCCAAAGCCCGGCAATCGGAGACTATCATACATTCCTCCTCCACCTTCGAATCAGCTCAAGGTGATGCTCGCCGCATCTCTCTTGAGCCCCCTCCTTCTCTAGGTCGCGAAATTAAGGATTTCACCAAGGTCTCTAAATCTGCCTATCTTAAGTTTCGTTGCAACACTGATCAATTCTCTGTTGTGCATGATTCCATGGATTCACGTTTTTACACAAATGTTCAGGCATACATTTTCTCCACTGTCATTCTTCAGAAAGGTTTGTCAGTTCATCACTACATTGACTTAGAGCATATTTGAACTCACCCGGCGAAATAACCGGGTGCCATTAATCTCATCGAGTCATCTGGTCTTGCTGCACCATTTGCTCTCCAACATGACTTCAACCATGCTGCCATTCATTAGTTCTATGCAACTTGCTTCTTTTCTTCCGAATAACACCGTCACTTGGATGACGTTCGATGCCGAGCTCTCAACCTCTTATGCTCAGTTTGTAGCTGCTCTTGCAGACACCGCCTTTAAAATCCATAAGAGTGACGCAAATCATGCACCTAGAGCCACTAAAGCATGTGGCTATCTTTTAAAAAGCCTTGATGAGCTTGATGATGAGAAAAAGGGAAAAGATCTCAATCAAGTTTCTATTTGGAGATGTCCCTTCTTCATTATTATTCAGTGCGTCAGCCGCACCATCTATCCCAAGATGGGTGAGAGGGGAACCTCTAGCGGATATTGCATTGATCTCATGACCCACCTTAATGAACATCCTAAAAGGAAGATCAATGTTCCTCCCTTTTTATCGCATCCAATTCGCCTCGCTAGTTTTCAATACAAGCGAGTCTTTCCTCATGCCCCCTTTATTCAGGCTCTCATTGAACATGTGGCCCCCTTTTCTATTGCTCGCACTCATGTGCATAAAAAATGGGTCATTCCCCCGCACATGGCGGATGATTGGAATCCCAAGTAATCCTCATCCACTCCTTCTTGACGGGCTGCTACTCGGTCTAGGTCTCTCTCATCTAGCTCTGTCTCCTTCGATCTCTTTGCTAATTTTCTTGGGAAAGCACATTCTGCCATAATGAAGGCTTTCACCATTCAGTGCTCACAGAACCATGATGTGGTCACTCACATGATCTCTTCTAAGAAAGGAACTGATGTGAGCGAGGATGAGGATCTTCCCCCTGCTCCTCCTTCCGACTTTGGTTTTCCCTCTGGCCCTGAGTGGGCTGATTTCCTTGACGAGCTAGGTGGCAGTGGCACCCATGGTGATGATGATGATGGTAGTGGTGTCTGAGTACGTGGTTGCATGTCCTCGTCCTTCCCTTTTCGGTATTTGATGTCAAAGGGGGCATTATGTTAGTATTCGACTTGTTACCCTTAATATATGGATGATTAATTATGCCTTAATGTATGGATGATGAATTATGCCTTAATGAATGGATGATGTATTGTGTTGAACTATTATGAGATATATGGATCATGTGTTATCATGCTATTTTATTGATCTATATGATATCTTCGATGCACTCATTATCACAGTAAGGGGGAGCTCCCCAACCATAATTACTTTACTATGCATATAATCAGGGGGAGCTCCATAACAAATCTCTCCTAAGCTACATAAGTCTACTTTACTTTTTGAGAGCTATATGTATGTTATCGTCAACTACCAAAAAGGGGGAGACTGAAAGTGCAATCATGCCCTTAATCATATTTTGATGTTGTTGACAACTTACATATAGGAAACTAATCATCTTAATCGAGTGTATCTGAGGTTTTGTTCCCATGAGAGTTTTTGCATGGACCATGACTAATTTGTCCAGGATGGTCAAGCATGAAGAAACAAGACAAAGTGGTCTATCATTTTATTTGTCTTTCTTGAGTATAGGGACCCTGCACTATTAAGAGGGGATCACTCGGTCTCACAAGAAACTTGCTCAAAACTGTAGGCAATTCCTTTCTCTTTACCTTCCTGTTTTTGGTCTGCTTTTGTTCGGTCGTCCGGTGGTTCTTGGACATCCGGAAACTGGATGGCCGGCGTCCTCTAGAAATCCGGAGCGAGCCAACAGATTAAAACCCTTGGACTTCTGGCTCCTCTGGTTGTCTGAGGATCGGACGTCCGGGTACATTAGGAATTCCGTTGCCACTCAATAGATTCAAAATGTCTGACTTCTGACCATTTCCGGGCGAGCGTGCCCCGGACGGCCGATGCCTTTCGGACGTCCGTATGTTGTTCACCTTTTCACCAGATGCTATGCTAACCTAATACTTTATGTATCCTCGGACGGACGACTACTTCCGGATGGCCAACGTCTTCCGAACGTCTGTATGCTGATCACATCTTCACCAAATAACCTGATACTTTTTGCATCTTCGAACGACCGACCATTGTCGGACGTCCGACCCCTCGTGGTTGTCCGGACGACCGTGAACTACGGGATGTTCAGCAACTGCACAGTCTAAGTGGCTCCAACGGCCACTTTTCAACCACCACTATATATAGTATTCTCCCACCTCGAGTGGGAGTTGTGCAACACAGTGAAAATATTCCAAGAACACGTTTCTCTCTCACTCCCATTTGCTTTCACCAAAATTCTAGATCCCAAGAGCATTTGTGAGTTGCCTTGAGTGTTGTTCCAATCAAAAGATAGATCGTCTTCCTCTCCTCCTGTCAACCCAAGTCATTTGTGATTTGAGCAAGTTTTGAGTAGTCCCGTGATCTTGTTACTCTTGGAGTTTGGAGACTCCTAGGCGGATAGGAGTTCTTCGAAGAGGAATCAAACAATTTTGATTTCCGTCGGAAAGTTTGTGACGGTTTGGAGGCCACCTCAAAGGCTTACCACTAGTGGTTGAGAAACGCCTTCATGGTGTTATCTTAAGGAGAGAATAGGGTGAGCCTTCGTGGTGTTGGTGTGCCTTTGTGGTAACACCCACCTCTCTAAACGATGACGTAGCTTGCCTCCAAAGAAGTGAACATCGGCATACATCCTTTTCTCTCGGAGTTGTCGTTATCCCTAACCCTAACTTCCTACTTGTTACTAATCTTCGATTACTTACTTGTGCTTTATCATATCCTACTTGTTATCATGCTTGGTACACAAAGACTAACCTTCACCCTTGCAATTGGTAGGCTCACTCTCATATTCCGCATTATTGCCTAAAATTGCTAAGTAACCGTTAAAATTTGTAACTGTGCCTATTCACCCCCCTCTAGGTCCATCTCGATCCCTTTCACCAGGGCATGACAATCACAAAACAAATAGTACATATTAAGTAAACCTCAATATGCAACGACTGCATATTGACAAAACTCCACGCTTGAATCATTTAGTTCACTCTGATTTGGGTACTCATCAATATGAGTTTAACATGGTTGGTAATGGCATTAGGTGAACATGGAATTAAGAAATTTTAAATGGAGAAGGAGAACATACATTAAAAAAATACCTCTCCATATTTAAGGGACATGTGGTTAATTTTATTTTAACTAAACAAACAATTTAAACGTTGTTAATCCTGGCAATAGGTGAAGCATGAAAACTACATCATCTAGGCAAGTTTAAATGAGGCCGGAAACAACAAATAACAATTCTCAACAACTTCTCATATGTAATTTTTGAATTTGCTACTATTTTGACTAGATCAAAATTTTAGAGTTGTTAAACAGCAAAATATATGTCACCATGTTATTCTACACATTTTTCTAGTCAAGTTACATATGTGGATTATTTTAATCAAAGCTATGGTTGACTAGATATGAGACAAACCATTTCAACATGGCATTATGCAATTTTTAATGCAACCCACATTTAAATGTTTTAACATGGATGCAAATGACATATTCAAGTTGCATGCAATTTTATGAAAATGTTGGCAAGAAAGATATGAAGCATGTGTCGTCATGATGGAAAGATTTGGGTAACACAACGATGAAAATGAAACGATTCTACGACAATGCACCGATTCCAATAAATTGATGAGATAGCGGCGCAAATGTATTGTGGGCGTGAGCGTGACATACCAACGAATGATAGGGTGATCCGGGTTACCGCGGGCTCCCATGTGCCATAGGCATGAAGATGAAGGTACCTGCAACTAACATGGCATCTACGAAACAAGCAACATCGCATCTCCAACAACGATGCATTCACCCACGGACATCATCTTGAGAGTATACCTTCAAAGCATGCATCTCGGAGCGGAATGCATTCGATGCGGCGTTAGTTGCGGGTTGTCGAGGGAAGTAGTCGTACACGATTGGAGAGGAACTTGAAGAATCCGGGGTCTAGGATAGTAGGTTTGAAACTTGTCGACTCGGGGCTTGGTTATAAGGGACTTGACGTGAACCAAACAAAATGACACAAAAGCCTTGAATTTTGGTCCAAAAGAACCCTTTGCCCAGTGCAAATAATAAAAAAGATCACCTTCACATCAGATTGTTAGAAAAGACCACCTATATCGTGGCAGCAGATGAGCCAGCTGACACGTGGCACCTACCGCCACAAGGCCAGGCGGCAGGTGCTACGCTACAGCCCACACAAGTGGCGATGGAACGGGGTCAGCTGGTGGCCCAGCCACCACACAACCATGCGGCACGCAATTGGATGACGGACCCTGCCGCCATGCTTTCACAGGGCATGCACGTGCATGCATGATTTAGTAACACTCCACTGTTGGTTTTATGTGCTCAGGCATGCATGCATGATTTAGTACTCCCTCCCTTCCTAAATATAAGTATTTCTAAAGGTTTACTAGTGGACTACATACGTATGTATATATACTTATTTAAGAGTGTATATTCATACATTTTGCTTCGTACGTAGACCCTTAGTGAAATTTCTTAAAAGATTTATATTTAGGAATGCAGGGAGTAGAACTGTGTAGCTAGCTAACTTGGTATTGTACCACTGTTGGTTTTATGTGCAGGAGAAAGTCTAGTGTTCGGTTCATTTGCGTTAATATTTTATATATAATGCATGTTGCTACTCATTGTATTACTTCTTAATCTACGTTGATTAAACATGATGATCAACGCTCAAGTCCAAGATTTCAAATAGCCCCGGCCGGGACAATCTCATGCAAAAGAAAAGTAAACAGTGGATGATACCGAATGAAACAACAAACAGTGATACACAAGCTAGCCTCATAATACTACTACCAGATTACATAGTAGGTATATAGGTAGATTAGATGTGTCTGCATGCCGCGTGGCTGCATGGCGGCCACCCTGCCTGCCGCGTGGATGCGTGGTAGCAAGTCCCATTGAATGATCACGTTCCATTGTCGTCCGCCTTGCTTATAATGCAACTGCTACCGCCTAGTCCTGTGGTGGTAGGTGCTACGTGTCAGCTGACGCGCCTGCCGCCACAACTCAGGTGGTCTTTTGTGGCAATCTAATTTAAATATGGTATTTTCTATTAATTGCATTGGATTGGTGGTCTTTCTAAACAAAAATTCAAAAGGCTTCGGGCATCGGTATCCAAGAGGAGAAAAGATCTTGCTGCATCTGAATGTCGCAGGGTTCGAGGATGGGGTGCTTATGGCAACAACATGGCAGGGAAAAGGGGCTCCTCGAGGCCATGGAGTTCGCTAGTAGCAGGTTGCTGCTGGGGTCGAGATTGGGAAAGATCTCCCGCGGCCATGGGGTTCCGGTGAACAACAACGAGAGAGATGGCTGATGGGGTCGGCTCTACAGTAGGTGGAGGCTGGGCAAAGCAAGCAAGCAACAACTCGTAAAGCCAGGGGCGAGGCCATGGACACTGCTCGGGAGGCGGAGTCGCAGAAGAGCAGGGCGGCGCTGGAGAGGCGGGGTCGAGGCGCGGGTGCCATGGACCTTGGTGTAGGCGATAGTGAGGTGCGGCGTGAGGACGATGAAGGTTGGGGCATGGCACATGGTGCCTGGTGGCGCGAGGAGCCGGAGATGCAAGGCGCACCACTGAGATGGGGTTCTCCCTGGCGGCACAAGCAGCATGGCTAGAGGCAAGGTTGGGTGAGGCGATTGAGCGCCCCTGCTGGCGTTGCCCTGTGCACACCACTTGAGGGAGGAGGCAGAGCAGGGATCGGAGAGGTGGAGGCCTTGGTGTGGCGGCGCAGGTATTGGGGCCGCTGGAGTTTGCTGCTCCAGTGGTGGCACAGGGGGGTAGCAAGGTGAGGAGGAGCTCCTTTCGCCCGGGATCGGGAAAGGAGGAGGAGCACTCCAGAGCTCGTGCGTGCGGCGACTGTTGGGGTGGGAGCAGCATCGGAGGGAAATAGAAGGAGATAGGGGATGCGCTGCTGGATCGATCTCTCCTGCTCCATCTAGAGGTGGAGCAGGGCAAGGCTGCAGGAGGATCGAGGGGGATTTCTAGTTGGTTATTGGGGGAGACGAGTAAGGAGATGCGACACGGGCTGGCGGTGGCGCTAAAAATGAGCGGAATGTCTCGCTAGGTTTCTAGGGTTTTCACAGATTCCGTACATAAATCGGGGGTTTCAAATACGGTTAATTAGAGACCTCCGATTTAGATCACATAGTAAATATATGTAGCTTATCAAGATCAATTGAAAAAACGATGATGGTTTGGGGTATTACGAGGTTGGTCCGGACCAAACGGTCATGAACGTCGGGTTCGGGTCGGAGATAGTGTTTGGAATAGGTTGCGAGCAGGTAGGTGCAATGTGCATAGAGGCCAGCCACAGATAAGAGGGAACACGGGCAACCCAACAATAGAGTTCGAAATATTGAAACGTCTGTGATTTAGACTGGCTATAGTGCGGCTATAGGTTTAATTGTTCGGGTATCCAACAACCTCCGAATGCGACGAAATTTGATAGGCGGTCTACCTACATTATATTGAGACCGCACACCAACTTTTAACCCATTCTCTAGATGTTTTATACAATCTTTTAAAAACAATACATTAACGGTGCGACGAACGTGTGTGTGTATGGTTGCTCTCAAACGGTCAAAGACAAGAACGAAGAGAACGGGCAATTAATAACTGATGCAAGTTTTTAAACTGATGACAATGGAGTGCCGATGCGATGTGGATGATTGATACGTCTCTCTCGTTTCTACTTTTCCAAACTCTTTTGCCCTTGTTTTGGACTCTAATTTTCATGATTTGAACGGAACTAACCCAGACTAACGCTGTTCTCAGCAGAATTGCCATGGTGTTGTTTTTGCGTGGAAATAAAAGTTCTCAGAATGACCTGGAAATTTACGAGGATTTTTTGTGAAATATTTAAGAAATACTGGTGCAATAATCAACCGGAGGAGTGGAGTGAGGTGCCCACGAGCCCACCAGGCGCCCCCCTAGCCGCGCCTAGCAGGCTTGTGGGGCCCTCAGGGCACCAGTGCCTCCAACTCCAGCTCTATTTAGTCCCTTCAGTCCGGAAAAAAATCAAGGAGAAGATTTCATCGCGTTTTACGATACGGAGGCGCCGCCACCACCTGTTATTCCTCTGGAGGGCAGATCTGGAGTCTGTTCTGGGCTCCGGAGAGTGGAGATCATCGCCATCGTCATCACCAACCTTCCTTCATCGCCAATTCCATAATGCTCTTCACCGTTCGTGAGTAATCTCATCGTAGGCTTGCTGGACGGTGATGGGTTTGATGAGATCTATCATGTAATCGAGTTAGCTTTGATGGGGATTGATCCCCAGTATCCACTATGTTCTGAGATTGATGTTGCTACTACATTGCCATGCTTAATGCTTGTCACTAGGGCCTGAGTGCCATGATTTCAGATCTGAACCTATTATGTTCTCGTTAATATATGTGTGTTCTTGATCCTATCTTGCAAGTTGTAGTCACCTACTATGTGTTATGACCCGGCAAACCCGGAGTGACAATAGCCGGAACCACTCCCGGAGATGACCATAGTATGAGGAGTTCATGTATTCACTAAGTGCTAATGCTTTGTTCCGGTTCTCTATTAAAAGGAGAACCTTAATATCCAGTAGTTTCCATTAGTACCCCGCTGCCACGGGAGGGATGGATAATAGATGTCATGCAAGTTCTTTTCCCTAAGCACGTATGACTATATACGGAATACATGCCCACATTACATTGACGAACTGGAGCTAGTTACATATCTCTCCATGATATAACTGTTGCATGATGAATATCATCCGGCATAATTATCCATCACCGATCCAATGCCTATGAGTCTTTTCCTACTGGTCCTTTCTACGTTACTTTGCTGCTACTGTTGTCACTGTTGTTAGTGTTACTCTGTCGCTACTACTGTCACTTCTGCTACTATTACAGTTGCTACTGTTGCTATCACACCACTTTGCTACTTATACTTTGCTGCAGATAGTAAGTCTTTCAGGTGTGGTTGAATTGACAACTCAACTGCTAATACTCGAGAATATTATTTGGCTTCCCCTTGTGTCGAATCTACAAATTTGGGTTGAATAATCTACCCTCGAAAACTGTTGTGATCCCCTATACTTGTGGGTTATCAAGACTATTTTCTGGCACCGTTGTCGGGGACGCATAGCTCTATTCTCTGATTCACTTGGGCTTTACGTATGCTTATCACTATGAGGAATCCGAGAGATCCAAAAACTGAAGTCTTGCCCTCAACTACGAGGACAGGTAAGGAACTGCCATCTAGCTCTGCACTTGATTCACCTTCAGTTATGAGTAAGTTTGCGACACCACCTCCTGCTAGAAATTCTGATATGTCGCCTGTGCTTGATGATGTTACTTCTGCTATCCATGATGCTTGTGGTGATGGCTTGCTTGATACTGCTTTGTGATACATCTCCAACGTATCTATAATTTTTGATGGTTCCATGCTATTATCTTGTCAAACTTTGGATGTTTTGTATGCCTTTTATATCTTTTTTTGGACTAACTTATTAACACAGTGCCAAGTGCCAGTTCCTATTTTGTCCGTGTTTTTTACCCTTTTCTGAGGAGAATATTAAACGGAGTCCAAACGGAATAAAACTTCCGAAACGATTTTTTCCGGAACAGAAGATACGCAGGGGGCGTGAGAACCAAGGCAGAGGCCACCAGGGGAGGCCACAAGCCCCCTAGGCGCAGCCAGGGGGGCCGCGCCTAGCAGGCTTGTGGGCCCCCTGTGGCTCATTTGCCCTACTTCTTCCGCCTATAACTCCCCAAACATCCAAAACCACGAAAGAGATCCACGAATATACTTTTCCGCCGCCGCAAGCTTCTGTCTCCGCAAGATCCCATCTGGGGCACGTTCTGGTGCCCTGCCGGAGGGGGATTCGGATACGGAGGGCTTCTTCATCAACACCATTGCCTCTCCGATGATGCATGAGTAGTTCACCATAGACCTTCGGGTCCATAGCTAGTAGCAAGATGGCTTCTTCTCTCTCTTGGATCTTCAATACAAAGTTCTCCATGATCTTCATGGAGATCTATCGGGTGTAATCTTATTTTGTCGAGATCCGATGAATTGTGGATTTATGATCAGATTATCTATGAATCTTATTTGAGTTTCTTCTGATCTCTTATATGCATGATTTCATATCCTTGTAATTATCTTCGAGTTGTGGGTTTTGTTTGCCCAACTTGATCCATGATTCTTGCAATGGGAGAAGTGCTTGGTTTTGGGTTCATACCGTGCGGTGACCTCACCAAGTGACAGAAGGGGTAGCGAGGCACGCATCGTGTTGTTGCCATCAAGGGTAAAAAGATGGGGTTTATATCTATTGCATGAATTTATCCCTCTACATCATGTCATCTTGTTTAAGGCGTTACTCTGTTCATCATGAACTCAATACACTAGATGCATGCTGGATAGCGGTCGATGTGTGGAGTAATAGTAGTAGATGCAGAAAGTATCGGTCTACTTGTCTCAGACATGATGCCTATATGTATGATCATTGCCTTAGATATCGTCATGACTTTGCGCGGTTCTATCAATTGCTCGACAGTAATTTGTTCACCCACCGTAATATTTGCTATTTTGAGAGAAGCCTCTAGTGAACACTATGGCCCCCGGGTCTACTTCACATCATATTTTCAGCCTTACACTTTTACTTCGTTGCACTTTCCGCCTTTAGATCTCACTTTGCAATCAATCTTGAAGGGTTTGACAACCCCTTTGTAGTGTTGGGTGCAAGCTCATTTGTGTTTGCGGAGGTAATCTCGACACTTGTCTTGATTCTCCTACTGGATTGATACCTTGGTTCTCAAACTGAGGGAAATACTTACTGCTACTGTGCTGCCTCACCCTTTCCTCTTCAAGGGAAAAACCAACACAAGCTCAAGAGGTAGCAAGAAGAATTTCTGGCGCCGTTGCCGGGGAGGATCAAGTCAAGAATAGTCCCCATCAACGTGTCAAATTCTGGCACTGGGGATTATTCTAAGTGAAGCTTATCCAAGTAAGTGTCACAAACTCATCTCTTGCATTTAATTTTTTTTGCCTCTTGTTTTCCTCTCCCCCACTTCTGAAAAAACAAAAATTTACAAAAATATTTGCCTTTTTCGTTCGCTCTTTTCTTTCGCTTGCTTTCTGTTCTCTTGTGTGCTTGTCTGCTTGCTGAAGTCACCATGACTGAAAACACCAAAATTTGTGACTTCTCGAATACTAATAATAATGATTTATTAGTACTCCGATTGCTCCCGCCACTAGTGGGGAATCATAAGAAATCAATGCTGCTTTGCTGAATCTTGTTATGAAAGAGCAATTCTCCGGCATTCCTAGTGAAGATGCCGCATCCCATCCCAATACCTTCATTCAGCTTTGCGATATGCAAAAGAATAAAGATGTGGATAATGATGTGATTAAATTGAAGCTATTTCCGTTCTTGTTGCGAGATTGAGCAAAAACTTGGTTTTCATCTTTGCCCAAAAATAGTATTGATTCTTGGAACAAGTGCAAAGATGCTTACATATCCAAGTATTTTCCACCGGCTAAGATTATCTCTCTCCGTATTGATACCATGAATTTTAAGCAACTTGATCATGAACATGCTGCACAATCTTGGGAGAGAATGAAATTGATGATTAGAAATTGTCCCGCTCATGGCTTGAGTCTTTGGATGATTATACAAATCTTCTACGCTAGTTTGAATTTCGCTTCTAAAAATATCTTGGACTCCGCCTCCGGTGGAACGTTCATGGAAATCACATTAGGAGAAGCCACAAAACTCCTAGACAATATCATGACAAACTATTCTCAGTTGCACACTGAAAGGTCACCTACTAGTAAAAAGGTACACGCTATAGAAGGAATTAACTCGTTGAGTGCTAAGATGGATAAGTTAATGAAATTGTTTGCTAGTAAAGGTGCTCCTTTAGATCCTAATGATATTCCTTTGTCTTCCTTGATAGAGAGTAGCAATGTTAGCTTGGACGTAAATTTTGTTGGTAGGAATAATTTTGGCAACAACAATGCTTTTAGAGGAAACTATGTTCCTAGGCCTTTTCCTAGTAATCCCTCTAATAACTGTGGCAACTCCTACCACAATGCTCATGGAAATTACAACAAATTACCCTCTGATCTAGAGAGTAATATCAAAGAGTTCATCAACTCGCAAAAGATTTTCAATGCGTCCATAGAAGAAAAACTACACAAAATTGATGATCTGGCTAGGAGCGTTGATAGAATGTATATTGATATTGATGCTTTAAAAGTTAGATGTGCTCCTCCCAAGATCAATATGGATGAAACTTTGAAAGCTATGCGTGTTTCCATGAATAAGAGTAAAGAAAGAACCGCCCAAATCCGTGCTAGACATGAATGGCTTAAAAAGGCGTGTTCTCGTGATGAGAATCACGAAGATCTTAAAGTGCTTGGTGTGACTCCCATTGAATCCTTGTTTTCTAGTGTCAAACATAATGATGATGGGGCTGGATATGAATCCACCTTGGTTGAAAAACGCCCCAATGATTCAGAGTCTATCTATCTTGATGCTAAAAGCATTGAAAGTGGAGTAGAGGATATCAAAACTTTGAGTAGTAATGAAACTACTACTTTGGATTTCAAGGAATTCAATTATGATAGTTTCTCTTTGATTGAATGTATTTCCTTGATGCAATCCATGCTAAACTATCCACACCCTTATAGCCAAAACAAGGCCTTTACCGATCATATCGTCGATGCTATGATAAAATCTCTTGAAGAGAAACTTGAGTTGGAAGTTTTTATTCCTAGAAATCTTCATGATGAGTGGGAACCTACTATCAAAATCAAAATCAAAATCGAAAACTATGAATGCAATGCTTTGTCTGATTTGGGTGCTAGTGTTTCCGCGATTCCAAAGTCTTTATGTGATGTTCTAGGCTTTAATGAGATTGAGGAGTGCTCTCTTAATTTGCATCTTGCGGATTCTACTGTTAGGAAACCCATGGGAAGGATCAATGATGTTATTATTATTAAAAATAGGAACTATGTACCCGTGGATTTCATTGTGCTTGACATTGATTGCAATCCTACATGTCATATCATTCTTGGTAGACCTTTCCTAAGGACTATTGGTGCTATCATCGATATGAAGGAAGGGAATATTAGATTTCAATTTCCTTTAAAGAAGGGCATGGAGAATTTTCCTAGAAATAAAGTAAGATTTCCTTTTGAATCCATGATGAGACCTACTTATGGTTTGAGCACCAAAGACGACGATACGTGATTATATCACCTTATGGCTAGCTAAGGGCGTTAAACAATAGTGCTTGTTGGGAAGCAACCCAATGAATTTATCTTTGCTTTTTGCTTTCTATTTTGTTGCGTCCACACCATCATAATTCTGTTATGATTGTGTCTTTTGTGTTTCTTTTTGTGTTTGAGCCAAGTAAAAAGTTTGGTGATGGTTTTTTGATCGTGCTGGAAAAAGAGAGAAACTTTTCGCTGACGAACTTATTTTTCATTTTTATCCCGAAAGAGATTTTGAGCTGATTCTTTTTGCTGCTGGTTGATATGCCAATTTCCCATACTGTCGTAATTTTTCAGAGTTTTTGAGATACCAGAAGTATACGAAGTATACAGGTTGCTACAGACTGGTCTGTTTTTGACAGATTATGTATTTGTTGTGTTGGTTGCTTGTTTTGATGAAACTATGGATAGTATCAGGGGGTACTAGCCATGGAAAAGTGAGAATACAGTAATCTAACACCAATAAAAATAGAAATCAAGTTTGCTACAGTACCTCAAGAGGTGGTAGTTTGTTTTCTTGTGCTAATGATATCACGAGTTTCTGTTTAAGTTTTGTGTTGTGAAGTTTTCAAGTTTTGGGTGATGTTCTCATGGACAAAGGGATAAAGAGTGGAAAGAGCTCAAGCTTGGGGATGCCCAAGGCACCCCAAGACAAATTCATGGACACCAAAAAGCCTAAGCTTGGGGATGCCCTCTTTCGTCTTCAATCCATTGGTAACATTACTTGGAGCTATATTTTTATTCACCACATGATATGTGTTTTGCTTGGAGCGTCTTGTATCGTAGGAGTCTTTTCTTTTTGTTGTGTAACAATCATCCTTGCTGTACACCTTTTGAGAGAGACATGCACTCATCGTGATTTTACTAGAATACTCTTTGAGCTTCGCTTATATCTTTTGAGTTAGGCAATTTAGCTCACACGTGCTTCACTTAGATCTTTTAGAGCACAGCGGTGTCATATTTTGGAGAAATAAGAACTCTCGATCTTCACTCATATCTTTTTGAGAGTGATCTTTCTAAGTAACTTGGTAGTTGGCTTGTGCTATGAAAGTACTCCCAAAGGTGATAGGAATCCAAAGAGGATACAATGAAACTTCCATCTTCTTGTGCATTGATTAGAAAGAGAAGTTTGATTCCTCTCAATTAGTTTTGAGATATGGATTTGGTGATACTAAGAGTTATGTTAGTAGGGTGTTGTGAATCTAGAAATACTTGTGTTGAAGTTAGTGATTGCCGTAACATGCACGTATGGTGAACCGCTATGTTAGGAAGTCGGAGCATAATTGATCTATTGATTGTCATCCTTTGTGTTGCGGTCGGGATCGCGCGATGGTTAACACCTACCAACCCTTCCCCTAGGAGTATGCGTTTAGCACTTTGTTTCGATTACTAATAAAAACTTTCGCAATAAGTATGTGAGTTCTTCATGACTAATGTGAGTCCATGGTATAGATGCAATTTCACCTTCCACCATTGCTAGCTTCTTTAGTGCCACGCAACTTTCATCGGTGCACAAACCCACCATATGCCTTCCTCAAAACAACCACCATACCTACCTACTATGACATCTTCATAGCCATTCCGAGATATATTGCCATGCAACTCCCACCGTTCTGTCTCATGACTTGTGCCGTCACTTTCATATTGCCATTGCATGATCATAAGATAGCTAGCGAGTCATACGCCAAGCTAGATCGTTGCACTTCCCGGTACATTGCCAGAGGCATTTCCTATAAGAGTCATCATTGTTCTAAGCATTGAGCTTTGAGTAAATTAAAGTGTGATGATCATCATTATTAGAGCATTGTCCCATGTGAGGAAATAAAAAAAAGAGGCCAAAGTTGTCCACAATATATATATATATATGTATGTATATGGAAAGAGGACAAAGAGCCCAAACAAAAAATAGAGAAGAGAGAAAAAGAGAGAAGGGACAATGCTACTATCTTTTTCCACACATGTGCTTCATAATAGCACCATGTTCTTCATGATTGAGAGTCTCTTGATTTGTCACCACCATATGCTAGTGGGAATCTTCGTTATATAAGTTGGCTTGTATATTCCAATGATGGGCTTCCTCAAAATTGCCCTAGGTCTTCGTGAGCAAGCAAGTTGGATGCACACACACTAGTTCTTCTTTTGAGGTTTCACATACTTATAGCTCTAAGTGCATCCATTGCATGGTAATCCCTACTCTTTCACATTGATATCTATTAATGGGCATCTCCATAGCCCTTTGATACGCCGAGTCGATGTGACCATCTCCTCCTTTTTTGTCTCACAACCTCCACCACACTCTATTCCACCTATAGTGCTATATCCATGACTCACACTCATGTATTGCGTGGAAGTTGAAAAAGGTTTGAGAAAGTAAGACTGCGAAAACAATTACTTGTCCAATACCGGGGTTGTGCATGATTTAAATTAGTTGTGTGGGGATGATGGAGCATAGCCAGACTATATGATTTTGTAGGGATAACTTTCTTTGGCCTTGTTATTTCGAAAGTTCATGATTACCTTGCTAGTTGCTTAAAGTATTATTGTTTTCATGTCAATAGCAAACTGTTGTTTTGAATCTTACGGATCTGAACATTCATGTCACATGAAAGAAGTTACAAAGGACAATCATTCTAGGTAGCATTCCCCATCAAAAATTCAGTCTTTATCACTTCCCTACTCGAGGACGAGCACGAGTTAAGCTTGGGGATGCTTGATGCGTCTCCAACGTATCTATAATTTTTGATGGTTCCATGCTATTATCTGGTCAAACTTTTGATGTTTTGTATGCCTTTTATATCTTTTTTGGGACTAACTTATTAACACAGTGCCAAGTGCCAGTTCCTATTTTTCTGTGTTTTTACCCTTATCAGAAAAGAATATTAAACGGAGTCCAAACGGAATAAAACTTTTGAAAATATATTTTCCGGAACAGAAGATACACACGGGGCGTGAGAACCAAGGCAGAGGCCACCAGGGGAGGCCACAAGCCCCCTAGGCGCGGCCAGGGGGGCCGCGCCCAGAAGGCTTGTGGGCCCCCTGTGGCTCGTCTGCCCTACTTCTTTCGCCTAAAAATCCCCGAAAAATCCAAAACCACGGGAGAGATCCACGAAAATACTTTGCCGCCGCTGCAAGCTTCTGTCTCCGCAAGATCTCATCGGGGGCACGTTCTGGTGCCCTGTCGGAGGGGGATTCGGATACGAAGGGCTTCTTCATCAACACCATTGCCTCTCCGATGATGCCTGAGTAGTTCATCATAGACCTTCGGGTCTATAGCTAGTAGCTAGATGGCTTCTTCCATCTAATGAGTTTCTACCGATTGAGTTTCTACCGATCTCCAAGTAATGTTACCAATTGAGTTTCTACCGATCTCTTATATGCATTATTTCATATCCGTGTAATTCTCTTCGAGTTGTGTGTTTTGTTTGGCCAACTTGATCTATGATTCTTGCACTGGGAGAAGTGCTTGATTTTGGGTTCATACCATGCGGTGACCTCACCCAGTGACAGAAGGGGTAGCGAGGCACACATCATGTTGTTTCCATCAAGGGTAAAAAGATGGGGTTTATATCTATTGCATGAATTTATCCCTCTACATCATGTCATCTTGCTTAAGGCATTACTCTGTTCGTCATGAACTCAATACAGTAGATGCATGCTGGATAGCGGTCGATGTGTGGAGTAGTAGTAGTAGATGCAGAAAGTATCGGTCTACTTGTCTCGGACGTGATGTCTATATGTATGATCATTGCCTTAGATATCGTCATGACTTTGCGCGTTTCTATCAATTGCTCGACAGTAATTTGTTCACCCACCGTAATATTTGGTATTTTGAGAGAAGCCTCTAGTGAACACTATGGCCCCCGAGTCTACTTCACATCATATTTTCAGCCTTACACTTTTACTTCGTTGAACTTTCCGGCTTCAGATCTTGCTTTGCAATCAATCTTGAAGGGATTGACAATCCCTTTATAGTGTTGGGTGCTAGCTCGTTTGTGTTTGCGCAGGTACTCTGGACACTTGGCTTGATTCTCCTAGTGGACTGATACCTTGGTTCCCAAACTGAGGGAAATACTTACTGCTACTGTGCTGCATCACCCTTTCCTCTTCAAGGGAAAAACCAACGCAAGCTAAAGAGGTTGCACTTTGCTACTAGGTGCATTCCTAGATGCACAAATTGCTAGAGTTGCTGCTAGATGTGATGATACTTCTGAAACTGCTGAGATTATTGAAGTAGAACCTGCTATTTCACCTGTTAGAACTAGCTCTCCTAGATATGAATTGCCTGATATGCCTGAGGGTTATGTTATGGAGGGAGAGATAGCCGAGGACTTTCTTGCTTGTAAGGATAGCTATGATCTTGAGAAATTACTGCGCAAGTGGAAAGAAAAATCTTTGAACACTAGGATAGCTATGATACGACCCAAAGTTTGCTACTTCGCCTATCTTTGTGACCGATAAGGATTATGAATTCTCTGTTGACCCTGAGTTAATCACTCTGGTCGAATCTAATCCTTTTCATGGTTATGAGTTTGAAACGGTTGTAGCACATCTTACTAAGCTGCATGATATAGCCACCCTATTCACGAGTGAGGAAAAGATCCACCACTACTATATCCTTAAGATGTTTCCTTTCTCGCTAAAGGATGATGCTAAGACTAGGATCACTTCCGTTGCTCCTGGTTGTGTGCGTAGCCCCCAGGATATGATCTACTACTTCTCTGAAAAATATTTTCCTGCCCATAAGAAGCAAGCTCCCTTGCACGAAATATATAATTTTGAGCAAGTTGAAGAAGAGAGTCTCCCACAAGCTTGGGGGAGGCTTGTCCAGCTACTGAATGCATTGACTGATCACCCTCTTGAGAAGAATGAAATACTTGATTTCTTCTCTAATGGACTAACCGATGCTTCTAAGGACCACCTAGATAGTTGTGCTGGTTGTGTTTTCAGGGAACGAACTGTAGAACAAGCTGAGATCCTATTGAATAATATCTTGTGCAATGAGAATGCTTGGACTATTCCCGCACCACCTCCGAAGACAACTCCGAAGAAAAGAGGTATTCTATTCCTCAGTCCTGAAGATATGCAAGAAGCTAAGAAGTCTATGAAAGAGAAAGGCATTAAATCTGAAGATGTCAAAAATCTACCACCTATAGAAGAGATACATGGTCTTGATAACCCAACACAGGTAGTAGAGGTAAATTCTCTTCGTAGATTCAATGAGAGTGATATTCATTTTGATAAACCTGCTAGCTTATGCTTAGATGAATTTGATAACTTTGTTTCCAAACAACAAAGTTTCAATGATTATGTTAGCAGACAATTGGGACATAATGCTCGTATGCTTAGTCATTTAAGTGCTTGTGTGGATAGAAACATCAATGGTCTTAAGATTTTGAGTAAACATGCCTCTATGGTTACTACTCAAGTACAACAAGTACTTAAGTCTCAAAATGACTTGCTCATTGAGTTGAATGACAATTCTATCAGAGTCGTCACTAGAGGTGGTAGAATGACCCACGAACCTTTGTATCGTGAGGGTCATCCTAAGAGAATTGAACAAGATTCTCAAGGAGTTAGCATCGAGGCACCTAGTGATCCTAGAAAGAAAAAGAAAGATGATAGGAACCTGTAGGCTAGCAACCCTATTGCTGTTACACCCGAGAATCCAAACGATATCTCTGTTTCTGATGCCGAAACACAATCTGGTGATGAACATGAGCCTAATGATACTATTGATAGTGATGTTCATGATGATGCTCAACCTAGCAATGATAAGGATGTAGAGATTGAACCAGTTGATCTTGATAACCCACAACCTAAGAATAGGAGGTACGATAAGAACGACTTCACTCCTAGGAAGCATGGTAAAGAAAGGGAACCATGGGTTCAGAAACCCATGCCCTTTCCTCCCAAACCATCCAAGAAAAAGGATGATGAGGATTTTGAGCGATTTGTTGAAATGATTAGACCTGTCTTTCTGCAAATCCGATTGACAGATAAGCTCAAAATGTCTCCGTATGCTAAGTACATGAAGGATACCTGAGGTTGAGATTTCCACCATGCTCGCTAATTATACCTTCAAGGGTGGAACTCCTAAGAAACTAGGTGATCCCGGAGTGCCCACTATACCTTGCTCCATTAAAGGCAACTACGTTAGAACTGCTTTATGCGACCATGGAGCCGGTGTTAGTGTTATGCCTCTCTCTCTTTATCGTAGACTTGAACTGGATAAGTTGACACCCACTGAAATCTCTGTGCAAATGGCCAACAAATGAACTGCTTTCCCTATCGGCATTTGTGAGGATGTGCCTGTTGTGGTTGCTAATGTTACTATCTTAACGGACTTTGTTATCTTGGATATTCCCGAGGTTGATGCCATGGCGGTCATCCTTGGCAGACCCTTTTTAAACACTGCAGGGGCTGTTATTGATTGCAACAAAGGCAATGTCACTTTCCATGTCAATGGTAATGAGCATACGGTGCACTTTCCAAAGAAACAATATCGAGTAAATTGCATCAATGTTATTGAAAAAACTTCATCGATTCTTATTGGGAGCTTTGAATGCCCTATACCTACTGTTAAGATGAAGTATGATTTGCTTGTTAGGGATATGCACATCCCCATTGAGGTAACCTAGTGACTATTCGAAAATTCTCAATTTTTACGCGTTGATCAACCTCATTGACGGATTTCTTTTGATGACCATGAGATGGATGAATCTGAGAGTCATAGCCCGATGTTCCAAACCTTTACCTCCGGTAGCATAGAAGAAAAATGATATATTTAGCTTCAGTGTCTCCTGTTTTCTGCTTTTTGCGTCCCGTAGAAAAGTGTCCCGGAAATAAAAGTTCTCCGAATGCCCTGAAAATCAACTATGACTTTTTATAGAATTGGTGAAAAATTCTGATACGGAGAGCTAGTCAGGGGGATGCACCAGTGGGCCACAAGCCCTGGAGGCGCGGGCACCCCCCTGGCCGCGCCTACCAGGCTTGTGGGGCCCATGTGTCCCCCCTCCGCCTATTCCATCTCCCATCTCCTTCTCCTACCTCGAGAAAAATTTATTCTACAGCTCAAACTCGTGTTCTTGATCTTCTTGATGCGATTTTCGATCTCCTTGTGCAAAGGCCCATTCACCAAACTGTTTTGGGGAAATTGCTCCTTGGTATGTGACTCCTCCATTGGTCCAATTAGTTTTTGCTCTAGTGCCTTATTCCTTGCGTATTTTTGCTACCTTTGTGACCCTGTTCTTGAGCTTTGCATGCTAATTTTAGCTGGTCCCAAGTAGTTTTGATGCGTGACATGGCCTCTAGGAACTTGTCGGAGTAGTTGCTATGAGTTTGGTAGGACCTTGTTCACTTTTCCTTAGAGTCACTAAAAATTTCAGAGAATGAAAAAGGAAAAGATGAGGAGGTTCCTAAGAGGCTCTTCAAGTCGTGACCCCAAGGATGATGAGAATCATAAGAAGAAACCCAAGTATCCGGTCCCCCGAGTTGCAGAAGTTCGAGCGTGCGAGTGGCCAAGCGATGTGTTCTTACGCGCTGCTGGACTTTATGAGGACTTTTACTACTTGGTGCAGAACGCAGGCCTTACCGCCTTCGTTGAAGATAAGAGTCCTCCTATGGTTGAGTTCAAGTTATATGATATTCCCCAGTGCATGTCACTTCAGGATTTTTTAAATGTTTGCAAATTACCTTATGTTGGGGATATTCATGACCCTCATCCACGGGACTTAGAGGCTTTCATAGATACTATTGCAGTAGGAGAGGAGAGAGGAGTGTCTTGTGCTAGAGTTGCTAGCATACATTTTCCCGTGCTTCGGTACTTCTCATTATTTGTGGCAAAATTTTTGATTGGCCGTGGGAAAGCTGGGGCCCTTAGCTCCCCAGATCTTGCGGTTTTGCGCGAATCCCTTTATAATGATAAAACTTATAGCTTGGGCGCTACAGTAGCTCAACGATTGAACACGAACCATTCTAAAGGCGTTGCTTATGGAGGTATCTACGCTATCCGTCTTGCTAGACATTTTGAGATACCTATTAGACTCCACGAGGAAGAAGAGATTCTTCTTCCTAAGAGATATCTAGATTATGTTAGCATGGTTTGCCATGACTTTCTTGATAAAGATATAAATAGGAGGATGATTTATAACCTGGTATTTAGTCAGGGTACTCATGAGACTATTACTTTGCCCGCTCCTTCTTTGTTCAATCATCATCTAGGCAGGTACATTGTTATGCCCTCGGACATCTACGCATATTGGGGCATAGCACCACCACAAGCGCCCGTGCTCGAGCTACCACTCGAGTACCAGATGCCAGTTTCTCAGTGGGAGCCAGAGGAGCGCACACAGCAGTGGCACCCTCAGTACACTCCGGAGTACCCCGGAGATGGTTATTTCCCTCCTTGGGAGTAGACCAACTTAGGCCAAAATCCTAAGTTTGGGGGAGTACGTGTTTCTCACCGACTTTATATTCATGCTCACACTTTCACTTTGTTAGTCGGTGTTCACACTTTGCCACTGTATCATCCATGCTAGTTTATTTCTTTTTCTAGCTTTCTTCTCGTGTGTTTGTCTAGTTTGAGAAAACTCAAAAATATTTCTCGTCCTTCTTTTGCTTGTTGGGAGCTTTCCCATGTAAATAGTTTTATTTTTCTTTGGGTCAAGGTAGAAGACCATGGTTACAATGTTCAGTGGCTCTCGCATGCATATATGTTTATCGGTCAAAGAGCCATATTACTTTGTCTTCTGCTTTGTGTTTTCTTGCAGATTCCAGCTTAGTCCAATGCACGATCACTCTTATTATTGTTCACATCATTCGGTCGTGCAAGTGAAAGGCAATAATGACGATATATGATGAAGTGACTGAGCCTGGAAAAGCTGGTATGAACTCGATCTATTTTGTTTGTGTAAATATGACTAGCTCATCGTTCCTGATTCAGCTTTGTTGTGAGAGAAACATGTTTGCAATGAGAACTTATAGCTCATGTTGTGAGAGAAACATGTTTGCAATGACTACTTAGAGATTATAGTTTCTGATGCCATGCTTAATTAGCTAGGATCTTATAATGGTTTTTCTTGGATGCCAACATGAATTTTGAGATGATTACGATGTAGTATGATAGGATGGTATCCTCCTTTGAATGATTCAAGTGGCTTGACTAGGCGCATGTTTACGCATGTAGTTGAAACAATATCAACATTGCCTCTATGATATTCATGTTCATGGTGATTTATGTCCTACTCATGCTTGCACTCCATGTTGGTTAATCTCAATGCATTTTGATGACTGTTGTCGCTCTCTAGTTGGTCGCTTCCCAGTCTTTTGCTAGCCTTCACTTGTACTAAGCGAGAATGCTGCTTGTGCATCCACTTCCATAAAACCAAAGTTGTTCCATATGAGTCCACCATACTTACCTATATGCGGTATCTACCTGCCGTTCCAAGTATATTTGCATGTGCCACTCTCTAAACCTTCAAAAAATAATCTACTTTGGATGTCCGAACCGCTCATGTGGTGACAAGGGGCGATCAGTATCTTCCATGCTAGGCGTGTTATCCTCGATATGTGTTTATTCACTATCACTCATGAGAAACGGTCCAGTAATTGGAATTCCTAGTGCGATGCTCAAATCGAAAAGATAATTGCAAACAAAACTCCCCCTGGATTGTTGTTGGTATGGACGGCACCCGAGTATTCGGCTAGTCGTGGAGTGTGATTGATCGGTGGTGGGGGAGTCAAAACTTTACTTTTCTGTTTGAGAACCGCCTATAGTATGTGTAGAATCGAAGATGGTGAAAAGTCTTGGTCATTGTGTTGACAATGAAAGCATGCCACCCAAAATTATTTATCTCTAATTTAAAAGCTTGAGCTCTGGCACCTCTGCAAATCAATGCTCCCCTCTGCGAAGGGCCTATCTATTTATGTTTCTGTTGAGTCATCCTCTTCTTATAAAAGCACCAATTAGAGAGCACCTCTGTCATTTCTATGCTTTGCTTTTAATTGATATTGAGTATGACTGTGACTGGATCTTCTTTTCCATGAATTACAATGTTCAGTAAGCCCTTTGTTTTTGAAGGTGCTCTGCATTTACGTTTTGCTGTCTCAGAAAGAGCTAGCGAGATACCATCTGTTCATATTGCTTCATGATTGTTTTGATTGAAGTGTTGACATTTGAAACTTATTATGATTGCTCGCTAGTTGATTATGTCATTGATATGAGTTCCTCTTGAGACCTAAATGGCATTGCTCATGTGGTTAGCTTATGATCTTGGTGAAAATCTGAATATGAGTTAGACATAATTACAACAACAAGATCAAACCGTGTTCATAAAAGTTTCTCTTTTGTCTCTTTCAGTTTGTCAACTGAATTGCTTGAGGACAAGCAAGGCTTTAAGCTTGGGGGAGTTGATACGTCTCCGTCCTATCTAATTTTCCAAACTCTTTTGCCCTTGTTTTGGACTCTAATTTGCATGACTTGAATGGAACTAACCCGTACT
Organism: Hordeum vulgare subsp. vulgare; assembly: GCF_904849725.1. Lineage (NCBI taxonomy): Eukaryota > Viridiplantae > Streptophyta > Magnoliopsida > Poales > Poaceae > Hordeum > Hordeum vulgare. The sequence continues at coordinate 342,699,041 of NC_058524.1, read as the reverse complement.
AACACTGTTTTCAGCAGAATTGCCATGGTGTTGTTTTTGCACAGAAATAAAAGTTCTCGGAATGACCTAGAAATTTACGAGGATTTTTTGTGGAATATATAAACAATACTGGCGCAGGAATCAACCGGAGGAGTGGAGCAAGGAACCCACAAGCCCACCAGGCGCGCCCCCCTGGCCGCGCCTAGCAGGCTTGTGGGGCCCTGAGGGCTCCACCGCCTCCAACTCGAGCTCTATTTAGTCCCTTCCGTCCGGAAAAAAATCAAGGAGAAGAGTTCATCGCGTTTTACAATATAGAGGCCCCGCCACCACCTGTTCTTCCTCTGGAGTGCAGATTTGGATTCCGTTCTGGGCTCCGGAGAGGGGAGATCACCACCATCGTCATCACCAACCTTCCTTCATTGCCAATTCCATGATGCTCTTCACCGTTCGTTAGTAATCTCATCGTAGGCTTGCTGGACGGTGATGGGTTGGATGAGATCTATCATGTAATCGAGTTAGTTTTGATGGGGATTGATCCCTAGTATCCACTATGTTCTGAGATTTATGTTGCTACTACTTTGCCATGCTTAATGCTTGTCACTAGGGCCCGAGTGCCATGATTTCAGATCTGAACCTATTATGTTCTCGTCAATATATGTGTGTTCTTGATCCTATCTTACAAGTTGTAGTCACCTACTATGTGTTATGACTCGGCAACCCCGGAGTGACAATTGCCGGAACCACTCCCGGAGATGACCATAGCATGAGGAGTTCATGTATTAACTAAGTGCTAATGCTTTGTTCTGGTTCTCTATTAAAAGGAGAACCTTCATATCCTGTAGTTTCCCTTAGGACCCCGCTGCCACGGGAGGGATGGACAATAGATGTCATGCAAGTTTTTTCCCTAAGCACGTAGGACTATATACGGAATACATTCCTATATTACATTGACGAACTAGAGCTAGTTACAAATTTGTCCATGTTATAACTATTGTATGATGAATATCATCCGGCATAATTATCCATCACCGATCCAATGCCTACTAGTCTTTTCCTACTGGTCCTTGCCACGTTACTTTCACTACTGAAATTCAGAAAGTTGTCGTTTGCCAAGGCGGACGGCAAAGGGGGCAACCACGGACGGCAAAGGCTTTGCCGTCTGCCCCCTCATGGCAAAGTAGACGGTAAGAAAAATCCGGTGAAGAGGCTCTTTGCCGTCTGCTTTCACAAAGCGGACGGCAAAGAATCTTTTCCATGAGGGGGCAGACGGCAAAATAAGTGGGACGACATATATTGCAACGTCCCCGTTAAGTGTTAACGGCAGGCCTCCTCTCTTTGCCGTCTGCCTCCCCCCCTTTGCCATGTGGGGGCAGACGGCAAAGAGGGGAGAGAGAGGGGGCAGATTCTCTCTTTGCCGTCTGCCTCCCCCCTTTGCCATGTGGGGGCAGACGACAAAGAAGGGAGAGAGAGGGGGCAGATTCTCTCTTTGCCGTCTGCCTCCCCCCCTTTGCCATGTGGGGGCAGACGGCAAAGAGGGGAGAGAGAGGGGCAGATTCTCTCTTTGCCGTCTGCCTCCCCCCCTTTGCCATGTGGGGGCAGACGGCAAAGAGGGGAGAGAGAGGGGGCAGATTCCCCCTTTGCCGTCTGCCTCCACCCCTTTGCCATGTGTTGGCAGACGGCAAAGAGGGGAACCAGCCCCTTTTTTATTTATTTTTTGTTATATCCAGCATTTTTAACAATAATCAGGATATATATATATATATTTGACATAAATAAATTTCTTTCCGTACACATAACCATATTAAAATAACTCTCATCCATAGTGCATACATATTATGGAAGTTACATCCGTACCAAACCATATATTACACCAGTTTCATCCACGTGCATACAAAGTTTCATATATTCATATACTACAATAGTTTCAATACAACCCATGGTACAAGAAATCATCTTCAAGCATTCCATCAACCAAGCTTCCCATGAAGTGAAGGTAATCTGCAAAATGACAAATAAGAAAGTTAGAAAAATAATACTAGATGAAGTAGTGTATATATAGGTTATTTCGGAGAGAAATTAGCTAAGTATAGACCATTTAGGAGCTAACTAAGCTAATTATGTCATTTAGGTGGAACCCTAGCTAACTATAGGAGAAGAGAAAGAGAAGAAGAAGTAAAAGAAGGAGGAGGAGGAGGAGAAGGAGAAGGAAGAGGAGAAGAAGAAGAAAAAGGAGGAGGAGGAGGAGGAGGAGAAGGAGAAGGAAGAGGAGAAGAAGAAGAAGGAGAAGAAGGAGAAGAAGAAGGAGAAGAAGGAGAAGAAGAAGGAGAAGGAGCGGGACCTCCTTGTCCTTCTTCTTCTACTTCTTCTCCTTCTTCTTATCCTTTTGTCCCCTTCTTCTTCTCCTCCTCCCTCTCCTCCTTCTTCTTCTCCTTTTTCCTCTTCCTTCCTTTCATTTTCCTCCTTTTCTCTTCTTGTCCCCTTCTTCGGGCTAAATTGGCTAAGAATGCCTTTTTGGAGCTAATTATGTCATTTCGAGGATAATTAGCTAAGTATAGGTCATTTTTTATTAAATAGGCCATTTTGGAGCTAACTAAGCTAATTATGTCATTTCGTAGGATAATTAGCCAATTTAGCCTTTCTTGGATAAGTCTAAGCTACGTAGAAGAAGAGATAGAGAAGAAGAAGTAAAATAAGGAGGAGGAGGAGGAGGAGGAGAAGAAGAAGGAAGAGGAGAAGAAGAAGAAAAGAAGAAGGAGAAGGAGAAGAAGAAGGAGAAGGAGAAGGAGGAAGAAGGAGGAAGAACAAGGGGAAGGAGGAGCTCCTTCTCCTTCTCCTCCTTCTTCTCCTTCTTCTTCTCCTCCTCCCTCTCCTCCTTCTTCTTCTCCTTTTTCCTCTTCCTTCCTTTCATTTTCCTATTTTTCTCTTCTTGTCCCCTTCTTCGGGCTAAATTGGCTAAGAATGCCTTTTTGGAGCTAATTATGTCATTTCGAGGATAATTAGCTAAGTAAAGGTCATTTTTTATTAAATAGGCCATTTTGGAGCTAACTAAGCTAATTATGTTATTTCGTAGGATAATTAGCCAATTTAGCCTTTCTTGGATAAGTCTAAGCTACGTAGAAGAAGAGATAGAGAAGAAGAAGTAAAATAAGGAGGAGGAGGAGGAGGAGGAGGAGAAGAAGAAGGAAGAGGAGAAGAAGAAGAAAAGAAGAAGGAGAAGGAGAAGAAGAAGGAGAAGGAGAAGGAGGAAGAAGGAGGAAGAAAAGGGGAAAGAGGAGCTCCTTCTCCTTCTCCTCCTTCTTCTCCTTCTTCTTCTCCTCCTCCCTCTCCTCCTTCTTCTTCTCCTTTTCCTCTTCCTTCCTTTCATTTTCCTCTTTTTCTCTTCTTGTCCCCTTCTTCGGGCTAAATTGGCTAAGAATGCCTTTTTGGAGCTAATTATGTCATTTCGAGGATAATTAGCTAAGTATAGGTCATTTTTTATTAAATAAGCCATTTTGGAGCTAACTAAGCTAATTATGTCATTTCGTAGGATAATTAGCCAATTTAGCCTTTCTTGGATAAGTCTAAGCTACGTAGAAGAAGAGATAGAGAAGAAGAAGTAAAATAAGGAGGAGGAGGAGGAGGAGGAGAAGAAGAAGGAAGAGGAGAAGAAGAAGAAAAGAAGAAGGAGAAGGAGAAGAAGAAGGAGAAGGAGAAGGAGGAAGAAGGAGGAAGAAGAAGGGGAAGGAGGAGCTCCTTCTCCTTCTCCTCCTTCTTCTCCTCCTCCCTCTCCTCCTTCTTCTTCTCCTTTTTCCTCTTCCTTCCTTTCATTTTCCTCTTTTTATCTTCTTGTCCCCTTCTTCGGGCTAAATTGGCTAAGAATGTCTTTTTGGAGCTAATTATGTCATTTCGAGGATAATTAGCTAAGTATAGGTTATTTTTTATTAAATAGGCCATTTTGGAGCTAACTAAGCTAATTATGTCATTTCGTAGGATAATTAGCCAATTTAGCCTTTCTTGGATAAGTCTAAGCTACGTAGAAGAAGAGATAGAGAAGAAGAAGTAAAATAAGGAGGAGGAGGAGGAGGAGAAGAAGAAGAAGGAAGAGGAGAACAAGAAGAAAAGAAGAAGGAGAAGGAGAAGAAGAAGGAGAAGGAGAAGGAGGAAGAAGGAGGAAGAAGAAGGGGAAGGAGGAGCTCCTTCTCCTTCTCCTCCTTCTTCTCCTTCTTCTTCTCCTCCTCCCTCTCCTCCTTCTTCTTCTCCTTTTTCCTCTTCCTTCCTTTCATTTTCCTCTTTTTCTCTTCTTGTCCCCTTCTTCGGGCTAAATTGGCTAAGAATGCCTTTTTGGAGCTAATTTTGTCATTTCGAGGATAATTAGCTAAGTATAGGTCATTTTTTATTAAATAGGACATTTTGGAGCTAACTAAGCTAATTATGTCATTTCGTAGGATAATTAGCCAATTTAGCTTTTCTTGGATAAGTCTAAGCTACGTAGAAGAAGATATAGAGAAGAAGAAGTAAAATAAGGAGGAGGAGGAGGAGGAGGAGGAGAAGAAGAAGGAAGAGGAGAAGAAGAAGAAAAGAAGAAGGAGAAGGAGAAGAAGAAGGAGAAGGAGAAGGAGGAAGAAGGAGGAAGAAGAAGGGGAAGGAGGAGCTCCTTCTCCTTCTCCTCCTGCTTCTCCTTCTTCTTCTCCTCCTCCCTCTCCTCCTTCTTCTTCTCCTTTTTCCTCTTCCTTCCTTTCATTTTCCTCTTTTTCTCTTCTGGTCCCCTTCTTCGGGCTAAATTGGCTAAGAATGCCTTTTTGGAGCTAATTATGTCATTTCGAGGATAATTAGCTAAGTATAGGTCATTTTTTATTAAATAGGCCATTTTGGAGCTAACTAAGCTAATTATGTCATTTCGTAGGATAATTAGCCAATTTAGCCTTTCTTGGATAAGTCTAAGCTACGTAGAAGAAGAGATAGAGAAGAAGAAGTAAAATAAGGAGGAGGAGGAGGAGGAGGAGGAGAAGAAGAAGGAAGAGGAGAAGAAGAAGAAAAGAAGAAGGAGAAGGAGAAGAAGAAGGAGAAGGAGAAGGAGGAAGAAGAAGGAGTAGGAGGAGCTCCTTCTCCTTCTCCTCCTTCTTCTCCTTCTTCTCCTTCTTCTTCTCCTCCTCCCTCTCCTCCTTCTTCTCCTCATTTTTCCTCTTCCCTCCTTTCATTTCTCCTCTTTTTCTCTTCTTGTCCCCTTCTTCGGGCTAAATTGGCTAAGAATGCCTTTTTGGAGCTAATTATGTCATTTCGAGGATAATTAGCTAAGTATAGGTCATTTTTTATTAAATAGGCCATTTTGGAGCTAACTAAGCTAATTATGTCATTAGATGGAAGTCTAGCTATTTTGGAGCTAACTAAGCTAATTATGTCATTAGATGGAATTCTAGCTATTTTTTATTAAAACACTAGAAATAACATACCTAAGTTAGGGTGAAGCACGGTGGCTCTGGCTTGTTTCACCTGGAGAAGGCTGCCCTGGAGAAGGCTCGACTGTAGAAGGGTCGTGCGATGCGTTTCGGGACATATTCTGCACCAAACATCGTTTGCAATGTGTAGTTAGCATGAGGACACTCTTAAGATCACTCCACTGAAATGAAACTCACCGTCCCCGCCACGTTAATGACTGGCATCGGCGGAGGGACTTGGCCGTTCTTCTCGCACATAGACTGTACATTTGGTTTCGACAAGTCAAACTTTTTATTTATTAATGAAACGGACATTCAAATGCAAGATTTGAAATAACATGAAGAAGAAACTTACCACGAAGAGCTCGTATATGGCCCTGGTAGACGCTTCATTCCGTGCCCTCTCCGCCTCCACCAATGCAGTCGTCCTCTCCTCCAGCTCACTTATTTCCTTATCCTTCTCTGCCATAGCCGCCTGCATTTGCCGCTCTCTCTTTCTGAATAGCAGCCTCCAACACAACTCATTGTTAGCAATGTAATCATATTGGTTCCAACGCACAACATAATGCGGAAAGATAGTTGAGTCCATTAAACTAACCTCGATGGCGAGCTCGACTGGCCGTGGACGACGTGTTATCTCCGGACAAGAGCTCGTTTGGCGTGCCTTTATCTGCCGGAGAGTGCTAGGACAACGTATAAGGCCGTCTCCAATGGCGATCGAGCCATGGGGCCTCCCGTTGCCAGCTATCATCACCAGCTCTAGATCAATAGGCCCCTCGCTCGGGTTAAAGTCCTCCCCTTCCCGTGATCTCTGTACTTCACGAGCTTGTCGTGGGAGGAGATGTTGGTGAAGTTTTCTGGATGCTCGAGGTCAGACTCACAGAATGCCTTGACCTTCTTGTACGAGGCAGTATGGGCCATCGCATACAGGTCGTACATCTGTGGCGCCTCCGTCTTATTGTGACGCGCCTAAAAGAGAGAGAGCAGAAAAATGTATTGGTAAAGGGCTCAAGATAGCATTAAGAATGAATTGCATGAGGCATGAAGCAAACCACATACCCAGTTCTCGCCAAATTGGATTAAGTTGACGCTCCCTTGATGGTGTGGCACGCCAACCATTTTTCCACGCCTCTCCTTGGCGTTGTTGTGGCTGGTCTCCCACGTTTCGGAGCACCACTGGTCCACCAAGGCCTCCCAACAATCCATCTTATCCACACACCATCTAGGGGGCACCTAAGTTAATAAAGAGAAATTTGAGTGCGTAAGAACCAAATCAAGGAAACTAACTACAAAGCCTTAATAATATGTAATTACCTTCATGTAATGCTCCTTCTCCATCTTAGCATCACGGCACTTCGCCTTATCAATCCTAATACTCCGCGTGGCATAGTAGTCTCGAACAGCCTGCACCCGAGCCTCGTGCCGGAAGTTTTGAAGTAGGCGGCGACATTCGGTTTCGATAACCTTTGCCGCGTCGTCCTCGTATCCCTCCTCACACCTGTAGAAGGTCTGCAAACGAGAAAACACCGATTAGTACAATAAATAGCTATGGTTAATTTATAATTGTGTGAAAGAGAAATTACCCAGAACTTTCGGGTCACCATGTCCGCCCTCGTGTCACACAAAACACCGTCGATCTCCACCTCCGGCGGGGCCGGGGCACCCAAGTAGTGCTCCCAGGTCATCCCTACCTCTCGCTCCCGACCGGGAAACGTAACAAACCCTGGGAAGTTTTGACGGCAAAGAACACCGAGGACGCTGTTGGGCTTGCGGACACCCTTGGCAACAATCCAACCCCTACAGTATGACAAATTAAAGCCAAAACATTAGATATTTGAGAAAACGCGAAGGCAAAAGGTTAAATAAGAGTAAATTAACTTACTTGTCCCCATTTGGCCTAATCAAGCACCTCTGCTCGGGGGTCGCTGGCACGAGCGGGAGCCCCGAACTACCATGCTGGTAGACGGTATCCCCCTCACCCAGCTCCTCGTCGCTACCAGCATGGCGAGTTGGCTCTGGCCAGGGATCCCACTGGGTCTCTTGGGACGTACCCTCATCCCTGCTGTGCTCCGCGGTCGTGTGGAAGGAAGCCTCTGGGACACGAGTCTCATGGGTCAAAGGCTCGTCGACCTGAGGCTCGTCGACCCGAGGCTCGTGAACCGGAGACCGTGTTGCCTCCACCTCAGACGAATCCACCCTAGAAGTCCTCCTGTGCTCAGGTGAATCAGCTTGGGGTGGTGGCGGAGACCGTGTAGCCCTACCTCTCCCGCGGCCACGTGTACCTTTAGTACAACATAAATACCAACATGAGTAATAAAATGTATATAAATACCAATATGCATACAACATGAGTACAACATAAATACCAACATGAATACAACGTGTACCTTTAGTGCCTCTCGGCTTCGCGGGTGGTCGACCTCCTCTCACGGGGGCCGCTCCTTGCATAGTAGAGAGCAACACTCTCCGAAGAGGTGAGGCAGGAATGGAAGTACCCATCCCATCACCCGCCGACGAAGAAGCAGCCGCGGCATGCTTTCGACCCTTTCCCACCATCTTTCAACACCTGTCATGACAAAGAGTAAATGAAATTAGTACAACATAAATACCAACATGACTAATAAAAATTGAATACCTAACATGAACTCAAAATTTATATATAGTATAATAGTTGAATACCTGACATGAACTAATAACAATCGTCGTCGTCTATATATGCTTCGGGGTCAATAAATGCATCATGATCATCACTATCATCAATAAATGCATCATCATCATCACTATCTAGAAGAACATGTGGAAGGCCACCATTATGTAATCGGTCAAGAAGTGAGAGGTCATCCGCAGCAGTAACCTCTTCTTCTTCCAGCTCTTCCTCTTCGGGCTCAGGGGTTAAGACGGATTCACTGTCGCTGTCTACTTCAATGTTCTGGGGTGAAGTAGAGCGGTTCTTGAAACGTTTCTTGGACATACGTGTTTCTTGGAAGAATTCTCCTTCATATGTGTCTGGGTTAATGTGAGGTTCGTAATCCTCTTCATTGAGGGTAGGTGGTCTAAAATGTGGTGGCACTTCATAAACGACATCCCAACCTTTGAGATTTGGATCAGTTTGGCAGACCCACGGTAGATAGAAAACTTGTGTCGCCTGTTGAGCCGTAATATAGACATCGGGAACATCTAAGTGGGTGTTTTGGTTGATTTCGACTAGTCCTATATGTTCATGAGTCCTTCTAGTCTCCCTCGGCTCAAACAAATAACATTTGAAGACTACGACGGTCGGTGGGTTTTCACCATAGAATAGAAGTTCATAAATTGCTTCAACCCTTCCATAATACTCGGTGTCTCCTTCGCTGATAGTAGAGACAGAACAATTTGTAGTCTTTAGGTCGGGCATAGATAGCTCTTTGCCAAAGGTACGAAAGTGATACCCGTTGATGTTGTATTGGTCAAATGAACGGACCTTATAGTCAAAACCATTAGCGACTTGTCTCAACTCGGCATCCATAGACTCTGCATCAGCCTACAAGTTTAATACGAAAGAATGGATGCATTAGCCGCAAATTAGACCAATAAGTCAAATGGGCCCTTAATGGTAATTAATTACCCTTTGTTTGAACCAAGAGATGAAACTAGGATAGTCGCCTCCATGCTTTGCGAGAAGCTCATACTCTTCGACTATATCAAATATCCGGGAATAAGAGTGCTTCAAAGCAATTAGAAGTTGCGGAACAATAAATTACCGAGAACTTACTCGATGTACGGCCGCACTTCTGTTAGGTTGGTGAAGATATACAATGAAATGGTCCGCCATTCTTCGACATCCAACGATTTCCCTTCCGAAGCACCGGATGGTGCGAGCTTACCTTTGAATAGGCTGAGGTTGGATCGAACTTTTTCTCGATCGCCATCATTGTACCGAGGCTTCGGGTTATGCAAATGATAATTTTTGGCTTCGTAGTGTGCTGTCACGAAGTTTGCCGCCTCCTCAGTAATGAATGCCTCGGCCATCGATGCTTCAATTCTACGTTTATTTTTACACTTAGCTCGAACCGTCTTCTGCATCCTCTCAGTTGAGTAGCACCATTGATTTTGAACGGGCCCCCCCATTCTTGCCTCGGTCGGGAGATGCAAAATCAAATGTTGCATTAGATTAAAGAAGCCCGGTGGAAAGATCTTTTCTAATTTGCAGACCAACTCCGGCGCCAACTCTTCCATTTCATCTAGCACGCCAGGCGATAGTTCTTTCGCACAAAGAGAACGGAAGAAATAGCTCAGCTCTGCCAGTACTAGCCATTCATCCTCAGGGATAAAGCCACGCAACATCACAGGCATTACCCGCTCAATCCATATGTGCCAATCATGACTCTTGAGCCCAAATATTTTCAATTTCTCAAGACTCGCTCCCCTCTTTAGATTCGCAGCATACCCATCGGGGAACATCAACCGCATTTTCACCCACAATAGAATTTCCCTCATAGCTGGCCTTTCAAGATTGAACCATGCCTTTGGCTTCGCTATGGTTTTCTTTCCTTTCCGTTGTCGCATGTTTTGCAACGGTCTATCACATAGAGCCTCCAGGTCGATTCTAGCCTTAGGATTATCTTTTGACTTCCCCTCTATGCCGAACAATGTACCAAAAATGGCCTCCGCAATATTCTTTTCAGTGTGCATCACGTCAATGTTGTGTGGGCAAAGGAGGTCTTTGAAGTAAGGGAGATCCCATAAGCATGACTTGTGAGTCCAGGCGTGTTCCGTATTATACCCTTTGAAGTATCCTGGACGCCAAGGATCGGGCTCGAGAGCGTTTAACTGATCAAGGGTCTGTTGGCCTGTCAACGCAGCTGGTGCAGTGTTTTTGACAACTCTACCTTTGATGAAATTCTTCTTGTCTTTTCTGAACTTATGGTCAGGATCCAGGAATTGTCTATGCATGTCGAAGCAAGAATACTTGCGACCAGCCTGCAGCCAACGGAACTGAAGAGCTGCCTTGCATGTGGTGCACGGGAACCTTCCATGCACACACCAGCCAGCGAATAGCGCAAACGCCGGATAATCATGCGTCGAGTACATGTACCACACATGCATTTTGAAATTTGTTTTGGTAGCCGCGTCGTAGGTCTTGATCCCATTATCCCAGGCTTCTTGCAACTCATCCTTAAGCGGCTGCATGTACACATTCAGATTCTTCCCCGGATAGTTGGGCCCTGGAATTATCAACGTCAGGAAAATGTTCTTTCTTTTCATAATCTCTCCGGGTGGCAAATTTAGTGGAATGACAAATACAGGCCAACAACTGTATTGTGCTGCCGTCATACCATACACATTGAACCCATCCGTGCTGATGGCAACTCTAGGTTGCCTTGGATCTTCCGATTTATCCTTATGTAATGCATCGAAGTGCCTCCACGCAAAACCATCTGAAGTGTGTACCAGCATCTTGTTCCCATCCGCATCTAGTTCGGTTCTTTTGCCCAATTTGTGCCATGTCATCTGTCTGGCCGTCTCTTCGACCATGAAAAGACGTTGAAGTCTTGGTACGATTGGCAGATATCGAAGAACACTAATGGGGATTTTGGTCTGATTCTTCTCACCCTTGCCGTTGTCTACCACAATATACCTGGAAGAATTGCAAATGGGGCAATAGTTCAAGGCCGCATACTCAAGCCTAAATAAGGCACATCCATTCTCACAGGCATGTATCTTCTCATAGGGCTTCTTAAGTACACGGAGGATTTTCTCTGACTGGTACAGGTTTGCAGGCAGTACATGGCCTTTGGGTAGAAAGCGTCCAAATATCGTCATCATCGCGTCGTAGTATTCTCTGCCTAGGTTGAATTGAGCCTTCAGAGCCATTACTTGCGCGATGGCATCCAGCTGACAAAGCTCAGTCTGCTCGTGGAGAGGACGTTTTGAAGGCTCCAGCATTTCATAGAAGGCCTTTGCAGATTCCTCCATCTCATCGTCCGAATCCCGAGCATCATCAAAGTCTTGCACCATGTCTTCAATCCCGGTACCATGCTCGTCGGTGCGACGACGAATCACCTCAGCTCTGGCACGTTGGTCGGACTCACCATGAAAAGTCTACACCGTATAATTAGGCGTAAAACCCCACTTCTGCAAGTGTTTACCCATTTCAAACTCTGTCTGCTTTTTCCAGTTGTCGCAGTTGGGACAGGGGCACCATGTTTTTTGCTGGCCATTTGCAAATGCGGCTCTCACAAACCCCCTGGTTTTTGTTAACCATTCATGGGTCATGTCTTTCTGACTAGGGTGACCAGTGTACATCCAAGCACGATCACTCATGTTGCCTAGCTACCTATGGGGGCACAAGAAATAAATACATAATTCATCATCTATATTCATACGCTAATCAAGTTTGTCAGTTTTATTACGTCCATGCAACCTACACGCTAATAGGTAAAGATAGGTCCTAATCCCACCCGAGTATGTGTAGACTGGGTTCGTTTTCCCATGCTCTGCTCCAGATGCGACGCAGAATTTCGGCAGCACCTCCCCGCTGTTCTCCTGATACACGTCTCGGCAATAAGCAGAGAGGATGTGTACCCGGAGAACAACAGGGGAGGCACTGACGAAATTCCGCATCGGATCCGGAGCACAGCATACGGGAAAACAAAGCCAATCTACACATACTCGGGCTGTCCATGGATAATGTTGGACAATTCGAAAGGATGGCGGTTATAAATATGCAAAGAAATGCATATTTATAGATGTCGCCCTTTCGAACGGGAGACGCATACTGGTCACGCATACTCATGATTGAAGAAACCTATAGCTAGCAAGTTTCATCGGCACGAAGACCGGGACAGAGCAAATTAAGGGGGTAGGAGGAGAAGTCATTTGTGCTCACCAACAAACGCAAGGGCGGAGCTCGTCCAACACACGTGGAGGTCGTCGAACAACTGCACATTGAAATTCACCCGATCAACACAAATATGATATTTTTATAATTAACATGATCGGAAAATATGTGACCTAACTCATAATTTACAGAACTATGACCCCGTGGGCCTCTAGAAGGCCGAAAAGCACCTTCTCGTTCAAAAGAAGGCAGAAGAGGTGTCGGGGGTCGGGGCTTAGTGGCGTCGGGAGTCAGTGTCGTCGAGGGTCGGTGGCATCGGGGGTCGGGGGGTTAGTGGCGTCGGTTGTGGGGGGTCAGTGGCGTCGGGGGTCCAGGGTCAGTGGCATCGGGGGTCCAGGGTCAGTGACGTCGGGGGTCGGGGGTTGGTGGCGTCGAGCGTCGGGGGTCGGGAGTCGTGGGCCGAGGGTCTGGGTCGGGGGCAGTGGCGTCGGGGGTCGAGGGTTAGTGGCGTCGGGGGTCAGTGGCGTCGGGGGTCGGGGGTCGGGGGTCAGTGGCGTCGGAGGTCGATGGTCGGGGGTCAGTGGCGTCGGGCGTCAGGGGTCGGGGGTCGAGGGTCAGTTTCGGGGTGCCGGGGTTCCCTTTTCCTCTTCTTTCTTCTTCTCCTCTCTCCTCTTTTTCTTCTTCTTCTTCTTCTTCTTCTTCTTCTTCTTCTTCTTCTTCTTCTTCTTCTTCTTTTTTCTCCTCCTACTCCCCCTCCTCTTTTTCTCCTTCTATTCTTTTTCTTCTTCTTCTTCTTCTTCTTCTTCTTCTTCTTTCTCCTCCTCTTTCTCCTCCTCCTCCTCTCGTCTTCTTCTTCTTCTTATTATTATTATTCTTCTTCTTCTTCTTTTTTCTCCTCCTCCTCCTCCTCTTCTTCTTCTTCTTCTTCTTCTTCTCCTGCTTTTTTTCCTTCTGCTTTTTTTCTTCTAACCTAACTAACTAACCTAATTAGCCTAATAATCTAAGCAAATAAACTAACTAAATTACCCTATATATAATAAAAAAACTAACCTAATAAACTAACTAAAGTAATTAACTTTTTTAAAAAGAAAAACAGGAAAAACTCACCGGCAGGGGGCGGCGGCAGGGGGCGGCGGCGGCAGGGGGCGCGCGGCTGGGGGCTCGCCGCAAGGGGCGACGGCGGCAGGGGGCGCAATGCAGGTGGCGCGGGCGCGCGGCAGGGGGCGGCGGCGGCAGGGGGCGCGCCGTAGGGGATGTGCCCTCTCGGGGAGGGGATCCCACGGGGAGGGGGTCGCCGGGGGGGGGGGGGGGTGGGCTCGCCGCGGGGAGGGGATCTCGCGGGGAGGGGGTCGCCGCCGTGGAGAGAGAGAGTGGTCGGGGTGAGAGAGAGAGAGACAGTGAGCGAGGGGGGGTAACGGCCGTTATAGGGCTGCCCCTTTGCCATCCGCCCCCCGACGGCAAAGGGCCGTATGGCAGACGGCAAAGGGCCGTATGGAAGACGGCAAAGGCCCGCGGACGGCAAAGGCCCCCGGATTTAGGACACGGCAGGCATGGGACCCACGCGTCCCCTTTGCCGTCTGCCCTGGGGCTCTTTGCCGTCTGCTGGCAGACGGCAAAGGACCCACACATGGCAAATAGTATTTTTGCCATGTGTCAGTTCTTTGCCGTCTGTATTGTGTCAACTGATGGCAAAGAGGTTCTTTGCCGTCATCCAGCAGACGGTAAAGAACTGGCTGACGGCAAATTTCTGGATTCCAGTAGTGTTTGCTGCTACTGTTACTCTGTCGCTACTGTTGTCACTGCTGCTAGTATTACAGTTGCTACTGTTGCTATCACACCACTTTGCTACTGATACTTTGTTGCAGATACTAACTCTTTCAGGTGTGGTTGAATTGACAACTCAACTGCTAATACTCGAGAATATTCTTTGGCTTCCCCTTGTGTTGAATCAACAAATTTGGGTTGAATACTCTACCCTCGAAAACTGTTGCGATCCCCTATACTTGTGGGTTGTCAATGATGTGCATTATGCGACGATGAATGCAACAACCAAATAAATCACAAGACGAAAACAGAATAAAACTGGAATCTTCTAAAGTGTTGGTTTCGGGCTGTTACAACTCACCTCCACTAACAAGAGATCTGTAATGAACCTATACTTCTGTAAATCCACGAATTCTGGAAAATTAGGAACACCTAAGGAATTTGCACATAAATAATGTGTAAAACAATCAGCTTAAAAATATGTTCTGGTAAAACAAGAGATATTCTGCATTGGATGTCAAAGTTTCTGTTTTTGCACTCTATCAATTCTACTTACCACTCAAGTCATATCAAAGCTTTACTTGGATCAACAACTAATTTATACATAAAAACACAATCATTACAGAGTCAATAATAATTTAATCACACTAATACATAAAGTAGAAAAGCAAAAATTAAGATTACTTTTGGGTTGCCTCCCAACAAGCGTTATTGTTTTATGCCCCTAGCTAGGCATAATGCATATGATCAACTGTTGTCATCTTTTACATCATGCTCCTCAATAACAATAGGAGGCTTGAAAATAGGATTATTTACAAGTTTATAAAGTTGGGATGCACACTAATCATTTTGAGGTCTTCGCTCCTTTTAGTAGGAGGGGTGCTAATGCTCTTAGGAATATATATGAATTTGGGAATTTTACTTTGAGAGGTACTAGCATTAGTTTTGGACGGTGTGAAAATGGAACCTACTTTATCAATAACTTCCTTCATTTTATCAATGATATTCATACTTTGTTCTACTCTCTCATCAATAATAGTATCCTTCTCCTTCAAAGTTTTCAAAGCCATTCCTACCTGTGACCCAAATTGAGTGATATGATTATGAAGTTTTTTGGTCTAATTCCTCAATTTGTCCATTCGTAGTAATTTTCTTTTCAATAGCACAAAGCCTAGAAATCACATCTTCCAAAGTTAAATTGTTGCATTAACTATGGTGGGAGGTGATCCCACAAGATTTTCAATAGCGTTATAGGCATTCAAAGTGTGACACATTAAGAAATTACCAGCGGTGATGGTGTGAAGAACAAACCTATACTAAGTTGTCACACCAGCATAAATTTTTCAAAGAAAGGTAGTAGAGGATTACTTATAAGTTTATCTATTTTGAGAACTACAAATCCTATTTGAAGCATCTTTCAAATTTTCACCTGCCCTTTGTTTGAAATTGAACACTTCATTTTCTGAAGTAAGTAAAATAGAAGAGGAACTGGCCATAGTAACAAGCAAAGATAAATATTTTTGATTTTTTTATTTTTTTTGAAGCAAGAAAAATATAGAGGAAATAAAAATAAGAACAAGTTAATGATAATTTGTGTGAATTTACTTGGTAGTTGGTGATGATATTCCCCGGCAACGGCGCCAGATATCCTCACTCATATTTGTGATATGCGTTGGGTTTTCCTTGAAGACTAATGACTAATTGCAACACAATACAGGTAAGTATTTCCCTCAGTTATGACACCAGTGTTAATTGAACCAATAGGAATATTGATCCTCAACCATCTTTAACGGTTGCACAGAAAAGAGCAAACAACTTGCACCCAACGCGAGCAAGAGGGTTGTCAATCCCCTTGATCTTGTTATTTGCAAGTGAATGAGGCATGTGCATAATTGTGGATAATTGTAACTTAAGAAATAAAATAAAATATAAATAAGAACATTGAAGAAATTATAAGTTTTGTGAATATATAAGTGAATATACCTGGAAGCTATAGTGTTCTCTAGTGGCGTCTCTCATGAAAGCCACATATGGTGGGTAAACAAGTTACTATTGGAAATTGACAAAATAGAGGATACTTATGTGATTTCCACGGCAATGATCTTGCGTATATAGGAATAATGTCCATAAGAAAATATGCCGAGTCCTGCATGCACCTAGTACAATTACTCCACTTCAAGAGCGCTTATATGCTTGCCTCTCTACGTACTAATTTCATGGAAAGTAGAGTGGTGCTTGGAGAACGATGACATGATGTAGAGAAAGTAAACTCAACCAATAAGAATAAACCCCATCATTTTATCCTTAGTGGAAGCAACACAAATACGCAACTTGTCGTCTTTTGTCACTTGGATATAGAAACTTGTAAGGTTGAACCAACTACAACGCACCCCTCTCACTTAATAAATACAAACTACTTTACGAAAGCAATTCAACTGAATGGAGAGAATTACGAAGCTATGATGATCATTCAAATAATAATCATAATAATTTCAGAGAAGAATCAAATATTTTTCATGAATAATATGAACATAAACCCACATTTCACCTGATCCCAACAAACACAGCATACAAAAGAATTACATTGGATAGATCAAGTCCGGATGCGATGATCATTGTATTGAAGATCAAGAGAGAGAGAGAGAGAGAGAGAGATCTAGATACTTACTATGGACCCGTAGGTCTGTGGTGAACTACTTACACATCATCACAATGCTAGCAAGGTTGATGAAGAGGCCCTCCGTGATTGACCCCCCCTCCGGCAGAGTGCCAGAATGGGGCTCCAGTTGGGATTATCTTGGAACAACGACTTGTGGCGGCGGAAAAATTGTTTCTCACCGATTTTTAAGGTATTCGGAATTTATGTGAATTTATAGGCCAAAGAATGGAGGAAGTGGGGCCACCAGGGAGGGACAAGCCATCAGGGCATCCTGACCCCCTGGTCGTGCCCTGTTGGCTTGTGACTGCCCCGTGTGGCTTTTGGCCTCCTTCCGAAGCATCCATGTCTTCTTTTGGTCTGGAAACAATCATAAAAGAGTTTCGCGGCAATTGGACTTTGTGTGGTACAGTAGACCTGGAAAGTAAAAAACACGCAGAAACCAGGAACTGGCACTGGGCACTGGGTCAATAGGTTAGTGCTCAAAATAATATAAATTGGTAAATTATGGCCCAAAAAATATCCTAGGATGATAATATATCATCATGGAACAAAAAAAATTATGGACATGTTGGAGACATATCACATGTCATGTGCCACGATGGGCCACACGCCCCATGCGCCACATGTCCACGCACCTGACCCGGACATGTTCGTGTAACAACGAGGTAGTTTCTGATAAGCATGAAAGCTAGTTGCTATGAGCCGTATCACAACACAATCCACCATATTCTCCAACACGGCCTCTCATCACTATCTAGAACAAAACGGTTCAACACACTTAAGTCTCATCATTAGGACATGATCATTCCAATTCATCACCCGGATGGATCAGACCAACTAAACTCTAAGCATAGCAAGCAAACATGGAGGAGTATTCACAACATAGCACAATAAACTCCTAAGTATGCTAGGATGGTGTAGCTATTTGGTGACAATGGCATGTCATACAAAGCAATGGGTGCAATTATCGGGAACAAGTAACAGTTTTTTTTATCCTAATGCAGTAAAAGAGAGCAAAAGCAAGAGAGTGGAATCGTATCGGTATGATCCAGGGAGGGTTAATTGCCTGGCATTTCTGACGATAGCATTGAGTCTCCATGAGTGGCATTGATCTAAACGTTGGAATAACGTCTACCAGGGGGAGACAAGCACTCGCAACAAGAGAAGAGAGAACATTCAATGCAATGCACAACCATATGGATGTTATGTCATGTTAAAGCACTGAATTGACATAATGCAATAGATAGTCATATTAAGTGAAGTGGAATTCAAATATATACTAAATTCCAACTCCAACATTATGTATCAATTTGTCGTAACTATCGTTCTCCCTAGGTGGTGAGGTTAACATGTTTAAATATGCATGAAAATGGAATAAACACATTCTTCATATGTTTCTAATCATTTTTCATATATATTTTTTTTGAGTTAGTGATTATTTTATATGAATTTTATAAGAGTTAAACATTTTCCAAAAAAAAATCATTTATGATTTATTTTAATTCCACAATAGCATTACTACGCCATGAACACGTCAGGAGTCAACAAGGCCATTGCAGGTCAAACCTAACGGCTAGGTCCCATGTGTCACTGACTCAGATTTAAAAATGGAGTTAGTTTAATCTTAATTGAGAATAATAGTGTTAGGCCCATATGTGAGGGTGTGAGGGGCTAAATAGTGTTTATTTAAAAATACTAATTTACATTATTAGTAGACTGGGCCCCACTCTCAATGTCGGGGGCGGGGTAATTAGTATGGCGATTAGGTCCTAATGGCCGATCACGTTAGCGATTAGCCGCCCATTGTATCGAGACATGGCGGCGACGCGCGAGGAGGCCACGGGAGCAGCATAGGATAACACTGTGGTGTAGCCCACATTCGTGCACATCCAGGGTACCAAGCAGGGGGTCGAGGGATGGCAGAGATGAGCACGGCGACGCAGTAAGCGGCGGCAACGGCTCAGACTTGCACAAGCATGGCACTGCAGCGCGCTAACGAGCGTGATGTGGTGCTCGTAGGGCTCCATTCGGCTCAAGGAGCATGCAGGCCATGTTGGCTCGAGCAGGGGAGCACGTGAGCTAGGTTCCTGGGGTCCATGGTGGATGGAGGCGTGGTAGCTCACGAGGAAGGTTCCACAACTTGAAATCCAGCGAGGGGACAAAGGGAAACGGAGGCAGACTCACAACAAGTCGAACGGAGCCTGAGGAGAGGTCCGAGATGCTCTGTAGGAGTCGGATTTGAAGATCGTTTTCGGCGGCCCTAGGTTGAAGAGGCGATCGATGTGATCATCATCGGACTCTTCTAGATGCACCCATAGGCTTGTGGACGAACCGGAGCTCGGCGATGCTTGTGCACATGCTGGCGCGGTAGGAAGATGACTGTGCCCACGAAGACGAACTACGGCGGCAATGGCTGGCTCTCAGAGTGGACAGAGGAGGGAGGGGCCAGGGGAGAATGAGCGAGTCGGCTTGATGTGGACATCTCCCGCCAAGCTATCTGCAACGTCTCGCTGACTAGGGCAGGCCAGAAATGTTGACTTCTGAATCGTAGATCAAGTCACCTAAAACAAATACACGTACGTGAAAAACTCGCTATGCAAAGAAGCAAGCAAGCAGCCTGCTTGACTGATTTGATTGGGTCAATACGTGCGTATGCAGCCGCATAGGCGTGCCTACGCGATTCTTGCTTTGGCCGGCTACTTGAAGGAACTTGGGTAAATAGCAACACGAATAAAACTGATCGATGGATTTGATGGCTAAAGGCCCGTGTCGAGCCTTTGCTTTGTATTGATTTTCGTTTTTCTGGTGTTACAAGGGCTGGGGTAGGCGCATATATATATATATATATGTAAAGCATAGGCTAGTGCTAATCCTACTCGGTTTGCAATACTACAACTAATTCTACTCGGTTTGCAATACTAACCAAACTAGGACACACGTGTACGTTTAGACTACAACTAGGTTAATTACTACATTCACCTCCTTAACCTTGTTGATGTGTCTTCATTGCTTGCACTCCAACTTTCTTCCTCATCTCGATGAACTTCTGTCGACCGAGGGACTTGGTGAGAATATTGGGAAGCTGGTCTTTCGTGTTTACATGTTGAACTTCGATCAACCCCTCCTCAATGCACTTCCGGATGTGATGGAATCGGGTATGTATGTGCTTGCTCCTTTCGTGATGAACCGGATTTTTGCACAATGAGATTGCAGCTTGGTTGTCAATCTTCAATGACACCTTCTGCACCTCCCGCTTTGCAAGAATAGCTAGGAGTCTTCTCAGCCACACTGTTTGATAAGCCGTCGTGCTTGCCGCTATGTATTCTGCCTCGCATGAAGACAGTGCCACCACCTTTTGCTTAGGAGAATTCCAGCTAATCGGATTTGGGCCAAGGTAGAAAATCATGCCCGTTGTGCTCTTTCGGTCATCCACATCACCTGCCATGTCGCTATCTAAATATCCATGAAGGACCAGTCCTTCCTTTCCCTTTCTGAACGTGCATCCAAGATTAATTGTGCCTTTCACGTAGCGTAGAATTTGATTGACCGTGCTCATGTTTTCGGTTGTCGGATTATCCATGGAACTACTCACCATCCCGACTGAATAAGCCAAGTTAGGTCGGGTATGCACCAAGTATCTTAGGCTGCCGACAACGCTTTGATACATTGTGATATCCATCGGCGGATTTGAGCTACGCTTGCTCAACTTCTGACATTGGTCCATTGGAACTTGTGCCTCGTAGCAATCTGACATGCCATACTTTTCCAATAACTTGACCGCGTAGGCCGATTGACATAGGGAAATCTCTTCGGAGATTTGCTTCACTTTGATGCCCAAGTAATAGCTGAGTAATCCCAGATCACTCATGCTGAAATTGTTCTTCATTTCCGCCTTGAAACGTTCAATTTCTCGTATGCTATCTCCGGTGATAATCAAATCGTCAACATAAACTCCAACTAGCAGGTTTGAGTCTTTCGAGTTCTTTGTCTAGACTGCGTGCTCGAGGGGACATCTCTTGAACCCGAGCGAGACCAGACTTCAGTCTAACTTTGAGTTTGATGCTCTTGGCGCTTGCTTCAACCCGTAAAGTGCCTTCTTGAGCTTCTAAACTTTCCCTTCTTCGCCTTTCTTCTTGTAGCCGTGGGGTTGTTCCACGTACACTTCTTCTGTGAGATCGTCGTTAAGGAAAGCGGATTTAACACATCCATATGATGAACCTTCCAATCCTCTTGTGCTGCCGAAGCTAGGGGCACTCTCACCATCTCGAGTCAAGCAACCGGTGCAAACACCTCATCATAGTCAACTCCTTGACGTTGTACGTAGCCCTTTGCAACGAGTATTGCCGTGTACTTCACAATGGCACCCTCCGTGTCCTTCTTTAACTTGTAAACCCACTTCAAACCTATCGTCTTTTGGTTTGGAGGTCGGGTTACCAAAGTCCATGTGCCATTGCTCTCAATCGCCTTCACCTCCTCATCCATGGCGTGCGTCCAGCTAGGACTTTTGCTCGCCTCTACGAAGTTCGCCGGCTCCTCAACTCCGAACAGACATAGTCCGGAGTACTCGAGCATAAATGGATTTGTGTACTTGTAGACTTTCCTGAGGGTCTTGTAGCGACGAGGCCCTAAGGAGTCCGTTGTGGCTTGCGAAGAAGGTGTCACACCCAATATGCGACCCTATCCTCAATTTGGCACGGGGGCCTCGTCAGGGATAGATGCGCATCTCATCGTGTCGCAAGAATGGATATCGTTACAAGTACATGTACTGAAAAGAAGAGATATATAATAGAATTGGCTTACACTCGCCACAAGCTACATCAGAGTCATATCAGTGCATTACATATTCATCAAGAGTAAGAGCAGGGTCCGACTACGGACGAAAACAAACGAGAAAAGAAGAACGACGTCCATCCTTGATATCCCAGGCTGCCGCCCTGGAACCCTTCCTAGATCAATGAGGAAGAAGAAGAAGAAGAAGAAGCAACTCCAAAAGAACAATCAATGCGCTCGTGTAACGTAACCTTTACCTGTACCTGCAACTGGCGTTGTAGTAATCTATGAGCCACAGGGGACTCAGCAATCTCATTTCCAAAGGTATCAAGACTAGCAAAGCTTAGTGGGTGAGGCATGGTTAAGTGGTGAGGTTGCGGCAGCGGCTAAGCATATATTTGGTGGCTGAACTTACGAGTACAAGAAATAAGAGGGGGAAGATCTACGCATAGCGGACGTGAACTACAGTTGATCAAACGAATGATCCTGAACACCTACCTACGTCAGACATAACCCCACCGTGTCCTCGATCAGAGAAAGAGATCATGAAAGAGACAGTCACGGTTATGCACACAGTTGGCATACTTTAATTAAGTTAACTTGAAGTTATCTAGAACTAGTGTTAAACAAAGTTTCCACGTTGCCACATAACCGCGGGCACGGCTTTCCGAAAAGATTTAACCCTATAGGGGTGCTCCAACTAGTCCATCACAAATTACCACAAGCCGCATAGAAATCCTCAATCACAACACTCACGATCTCGTCGGATTCCTTAGTGGAAAACCTCAACTCTGAGATTACCCAAAGCATCACCGGAATCCCGATGCACAAGATATCTCGTCAAAGGTAAAACTAATCCAGCAAGGCCGCCCGACATGTCGACGATCCCTATAGGAGCCGCATATCTTGTTCTCAGGACACGACGGATAAGCACAGCATACGGTGGCCTGATAGAAATCTCCCGAGTTGCCTCGAGTTGGCCCTGCAAACGGCTCTAGTGTTGGACCAGCACCATCAGCACTGCCCCCCTGTATTAAGTGAAATTACTCCTCGGGTTCATGACGCCCTATGCTTTCAGTATTAACAGAATTATTATGTTGGGCAAATAGTACCAATGTTGGGCCTTGCCAGACCAGCTATAATCTAAAACGAATTATCAAGGGGGTCCCCATAACAACCCCGGTCGTGTTAGGAGCGCTCAATTATGGAACATAACACCGGTAGCCGAAACTAAGGGGGCAAAGGTGGAACAAAACAACAGGCTAGAAAGGCCAAGCCTTCCACCTTTTACCAAGTATATAGGTGCATTAAATTAAATAGCATTTAAATAGGGTGATATAACATGGAACCCATGTTGTCACATGGAAGCAACTACACATGCAACTAGCAACGCTAACACAAGGTTAAGCAAGCGGTAACATAGCCAATCAGTGGTTTGCTAGGTTGAACAGGTTGAAGGTTTTCATGGCATTGTTGAGAGGCTGATATTTAACATGTGGTAGGCAACGAGACATAATCGGTAGAAGCGATAAAACTAGCATGGCAATGATAGTAATGGTATCTGGGGAAATGGTCATCTTGCCTGAGATCCCGCTTGGAAGAAGAATGGTTCCGTGAAGTCGGTGAACCAACGTAGTCGAACGGGTCCTCACATTCCGACACGCTTGCAGAACTCTATCAAGACGGAGCCAACCGGAAACAAGCATTAACACAGATATTCACCATGGCAAAAGCAAGACATGATGCATACCCTAATATGATGCATGACCATATCAATAATGCACAGGATGGCATGGCAATTCACCTCACGCAAACACTACACATTAAGTGAAGCTCGATATGCAACGAGTTGCATATCGACGACACTCCACGTTTAATTATTTAGTTCACTCCCGATTCTTTACACGGCAATATTCAATTGTTGTTAACATGGCAAGGGGTGAAGCGGTGATCCTACACGGCATCCTAGTCGGTTAACACGCGGAGCATAAGTCGGAGCTACGTCACAAGGAACATGCAACACAAGATATTTATATGCCATGAATGTGACATGCATGCAAGTTACAACACCACGGGCAAGAAGAGAAAGAAACAAGTGTCGCCACGGCGAGCGAGAGGGAACCATGGCGGCAAGACGGAAATGATGCGACGACAACGTTTCTATCCCGATAACTCGTCGAGATATCGTGCCAACGTATAGGGAGCGTGTGCGGGAACGTTAAATAAAGATGGGGTGACCCCGTCTATCGGGTTCCCATGTGTCGAGGGCACGATGAAAAGGAAGACAACGTGCAATGGGCAAACATACGGCGCAAACATACGATACATCTCATACATCATATGCATTCGTTACACGACACGTTCCAACGTATACTTTCGAAGCGTGCTAATCGGAGGGGTTCGGATCGTTTTGGTGTGAACATAGGTCATCGTGGAAGTAGTTGTCGTCGTGGTACTTGGGTCTCGTCGACGGTAGTCGTACTCTTGGCGTCGGTACCTGGGTCTTCGCATCGGTAGACGTACACGCTCTATAGATGTTCGGGGTCGTCGAGGACGTCGTGGGACTAGGCGATCTTGTCGGATCCATGGTGGCGGGGATGATGCATGCGGCGATGGCAGGCGACACAACAGCAACATCGGTGGCAACAACTAACAACATCAGCAAAGCGGCATCTAGCACTAGCATACTACAGCGGCGGCAGGAGACAAGCAACAGCAACAAACGTCGGCGACGACACGAGGCAAGCAACATCAGCTATATTTGGCGGTAGGCAGGCAATAGCAAGAGCAGCAGGCAATAGCAGCTAACAGCAACATGCATCGGCGCAGGCAATAACATGATAGCAGCAGCTATAGCAACTAGCAATGCAACTAACAACCTACATCAACTAGCATCAGCTACCAGCAAACAACAGCTAAACAACCTAGCAGCAAACTACAATCACCAGCAGCAAAACGCAAGAAGGCAAGGCAACAACAGCACAAGCTAGCTAGCAACGCTACAACATTAGCAGCAAGCAACTATAGCAGCCTAGCATCGGCATCTGACAGCAGCAAGAGCTAGCAGCATCTAACTTGGCACAAGCAACAGCAAACGGCGGCAGGCGAGCTCGGCACAAGCAGCAGGGCAGCACAGCAGCAGGCAACACAACAGGGCATCGCAGGCAAGATTAGCAGCAGCTTAGCAACGGCCACTACAGCAGGCAACGCAGCAATAGCAAACGTAGCAGCGGCCGCGGCGCATCGACATCAGCAACACGGAGCAGCAGCTTCGGCAGGGCAAGGCAACGGGTCAGGGGAGGAATGCTGGCGCCATGGCGAGGACGAGGTCACAGCGGCGGGGCGAGCGCGACGGGGCGGCCTAGAGGCGAGGAGCAGCTCGGGCAGGGGCGACGCTCGTGAGAGGCAAGGCGA
The DNA here is from genome assembly GCF_904849725.1 of Hordeum vulgare subsp. vulgare. NCBI lineage: Eukaryota > Viridiplantae > Streptophyta > Magnoliopsida > Poales > Poaceae > Hordeum > Hordeum vulgare. The sequence goes on along the minus strand of NC_058524.1, from coordinate 342,674,221 downwards.
CCTGCTGCGGCGCCAAGGCGGTTGAGAGGGAGCCACGAGGAGGGGGCGAGGGAGGCGAAGCCAGGGCGGCTCGACCTGCTGGCGCGCGGGGGCGCGCATCGACGGCACGGCGAGGGAGGAGCGGCGACGTCAACTCGGGCACGTGCGGGGCTGGCGAGCGGCTCGAGGGGAACGGCGCCGGGGGCTCGCGCGGGGGCACGGCGGGGCAGGCGGGAGGGAGCTGATGCGCAGGGTACGGGGCTGCTCGGGGGCAATGGGATCCAGCCTTGGAGGGAATCGAGGAGGAGGGGGCTGCGGTAGAGGGAGGAGACGAGAGGAATAGAGGATCAGCTGGAGGGAGGAAGGGGCACGAGGAGATGGGCTGGGGCGCTAGGGTTGGCCAGCTGGGCCTGCTGGGCCTTGCCCGGCTCCTCTCCCTCTCTCTGCATTTTTCTTTTTTATAAAAACAGAGAACAACCACAAAAGGAAAAGTTTTAACAAAATAAAAAATGCCTTTTTCTCCTTTTTTTTAAAACAGCAAACTCACTCAACGAAAAGGATTAAACAACAAAATAATAATAATAAAATAAATACCTTTTGACTCCTTAAAAACAAACCCAACTATAAAATAGATTGGGCATTTTTTTAACGAATAAAAATAAAACATTTTGAAGAATAAAAATAAAACCCCTTTTTACAAAAGAATAAAATAAAACCCCTTCTATAAATAAAATGAGTCTCTAGTTTTGAAATAAAACAAGAGAAGAAATAAAAGAAAAACTCAAGGGGTTGCCCCCACTTTTAATAAAAGGATTTTTAAAAGAAAACGAATTTATTTAGAAGGGGTTAAAACTGAAATCTTTTAAACACCCACGAAATAAAACAAGAGAGGAGAGAAGGGTTTTAGGTCCATGGTGTAACAGGGTTTGAAGCGCTCTGTTGCACCCACTCTCATCACGCCAACAAACAACGTCACACTCACACACAAGCAACACAGAAAAAGAATAGAGTTGACCTGATGCCATGCATGAGGCCATGATGCAAACAACATGAGGATGCAACAAACAATAATAACCACACGACAAAAACGGAAATAAAGGGGAATCTTCTGGAACGTCGGCATCGGGCTGTCACAGGAGGCGACACAAATTGTGTCGGTGTTGATGCACTTGAGGAAGACGGCTGACTCCCGGGCATCTCATCGACATCCGTGTCATCGGCGTAGTCGTCGTAACCATGACCATCATCTTGATTGTCGTCGTCACTATGCGCCTCGTTGTCGATGTTGTCATCGAGATCTCCGCCCGTGTCATGCGCGTCATTGTCGCTATCTCCTTGCGACCTATGTGCGTCGTCGTCGGTGTTCGCACCATGATGATCACTACCATTGTGGTCACCTTGGTTGGGCATCTTGCCAACCACCTGGACATCCTCCCCTGCATCATCATCAGTTGGAAATTCAACCGTGAATATGTTACCGTTTGGAGCATCGTCGGCTGCGGCGCTCCAACTCCACGCTTCGTTTTCTTCAAACACGACGTCGCGTGAAATCCATAGACGCTTGGTTTGTGGATCGTAGAAGCGGTATGCCTTGGTGCCGGAAGTCCTCTCGTATCCAATGAACACCATGTTGGTGCTACGATCGACAAGCTTTGAGAGATGCGGCTCCGCCGTCTTCACATGTGCCACACACTTGAACATCCATAGATGAGACACATTTGGCTTACGTCCGTAAATTACTTCATACGGAGTCTTGCCGATCACCGCCTTCGTTGGAGGCCGGTTGAGAAGATAGACCGCCGTCGAGACAACTTCTACCCAAAAAGTCCCCGGTAGGTTCTTGCTCTTGAATAAACTCCTTGCCATGTCAACAATGGTTCGATTCCGGCTTTCAACGACCCCGTTCTGCTGCGGCATGTAAGGTGCCGTGAGGAACCTTTTTATGCCAATCTTCTCACAGTAGTCGTTGAATTCGTTCGACGTAAGCTCTCCGTCGCGATCTGTCTGTAGAGCGCAAACTTTCAACTTGTGTTCCATCTCCGTTGCAGCCTTCAGCTTCTTGAACGCTTCAAACGCCTCATCTTTAGATCGTAGGAGAACAACCTACATATATCTTGAGTAGTCGTCTACCATGAGGAAGAAATACTTCTTTCCCGCGTGAGTTGCCGGGGTGATAGGGCCACATAGATCACCATGGAGCAGCTCGAGTGCATCACTTGCATGATAGGTCGACTGAGCAGGAAACGTCCTGCGATGTTGTTTTCCAACGAAGCACCCGTCACATAGTCGATCAACATGGTCGATAACTGGCATCCCGGATACCATCTCCATCTTTGACATCTTCTTCAAGGCGTAGAAGTTAATGTGTCCAAATCTAGCATGCCATAACCACGAATCATCATCACTCTTGGCGAGCCAACACTACGGTTGAGATTGATCAAGGTTGAGGATATAGAGCCTATTGCGTGTGCGGTTAACACGAGCTAGCACGTTTCGGAGGTTGTCGAAGATCGTCATCACTCCGTTCTCGATATTCACCTTGCATTCATTCTCGTCAAGCTTCCCAATAGAGATGATATTGTTGCGAAGCCAAAGGATGTAGTACACTCCGGTGAGTATGCGATGTCGCCTGTGAGACCCTCGAATTGGACAGATCCTTGCCCTCAAATCTCCACAGCTGAACCATCACCGAACTTGACCAAGCCTTCAACATCGTATTCCAGCTCGAGGAATTTCTCCTTGCACCCCGTCATGTGGTTACTGGCACCCGTGTCGAGATACCATGACACGTTCTGATCACCGGATAACTTCAGTGTCACTTTATTCTCATGAAGTAGAACCTTCCGGCTTGGTTTCACTACCACCGTTTCAGCAAGATCACAAAATTCGGCCATCGGAAGACCTGGACCTTCGCCTTCCTGCTTTGCCAAATTTGCCTTGATCTCCCACTTGTTAGGCTTCGGACAATCCTTCACAAAGTGACCCATCTTATTGCAGTTATAGCACTTGACCTCGGACAAGTCCAGGTTCCGTGGCTTCTGCTCTTTAGATTGGCCCGTCTTACCACGACCTTGTGGTTTGCCTTTTCCTTTTCCTTTTCTAGTTTGTCCATCGCCATTCGTGTTCCTTGAGCCTTCGCCACCGTCACGCCTTCCTTTGCTACTTGGGGCCTCCCAGTCTGCGCGTGAGTACATGAGTTGGTCACTACCTCCTTCTTTGCCTCTCCGAGAGCCACGAGCATTCTCTTCCCATGTCTGCAAGCGACGGATCGCCTCCGTTATGGTCATGTCGTCGCTGTTGTAAAGCTGCTCGAGCGTGCCGATGATGTACGTGAATTTATCAGTCACCGAACTAAAAAAATTCTCCACAATCTCGGTCTCATCGAGCTTTCAACCAAGCGTGCGGATCTCTCCCACCAAAGTAGTAAGACGCATGTCATAGTCGTTCATCGATTCAGTTTCCTCCATCTGCAACTTGTGAAATTGATGCTTCAGCACTTGTGCCCAAGCCTTGGTGACGCGATCTTCTCCGATCCTCATCTCCTTGAGTGTGTTCCACGCCTCTCTTGCCGTCTCGAACTCCGCCAATATCATTAGCACGGAATCCAGTACGGACTGGGCTATGGCGGCCTTGGCACCTTCGTCGCGCTCCTCGCCGACGTCGTCGTCCATGATAGCCTACCACACTCGAAGGGATCGGAGAAGAATCTTCATCTTCACCGCCCACACGCCGTAGTTGGCGTCCGTGAGCATCGGGTACTGGATGGGGACATTGTGATGCGCCTGGACGTTGGCGCCTCCTGTTCGCCCACCACTGGGTGCTGACTTGCCGCCCTTCGTCACCTTGTCTCCGTTCTTGTTCGCCTTGGCACCACCGTTGCCGGACTTGACCTACTCAGCTTCGTTGTCCGTCATTGTAGATCGTAGATCGTCGAGGCTCTAGATACTAATTGTTGGCTTTTGAACCGTAGATCAAGTCACCCAAAACAAATACACGTACGTGAAAAACTTGCTATGCAAAGAAGCAAGCAAGCAACCTGCTTGATTGATTTGATCGGGTGCAATACGTTCGTATGCAGCCGTACAGGCGTGCCTACGCGATTCTTGCTTTGGCCGGCTACTTGACGGAACTTGCATAACTAGCGACACAAATAAAACTGATCGATGGATTTGATGGCTAAAGGCCCGTGTCGAGCCTTTGCTTTGTATTGCTTTTCGTTTTTCTGGTGTTACAAGGGCTGGGGTAGGCGCATATATATCTGCTAAGCATAGGCTACTGCTAATCCTACTCGGTTTTCAATACAACTACTAATCCTACTCGGTTTGCAATACTAACCAAACTAGGACACACGTGTACGTTTAGACTACAACTAGGTTAATTACTACAAGGCCGGGAGGAGGTGACCTCAAGCACGCGCGTGCAGACACGCATGTGCTCCTACCAGCGTTGAAAGAAGATGATTCACCCTTGGGTTGGGCCGCTTCTGCTAGGTAAGGCCAAGGTGAAGTTCTCTTTTATTTATTTATTTCTGTTTTTCCTTTTTCTCCAACTGTTTTGACCTCGTTTTAAGAACCAAAACATTTTTGAAAAACTTGAAACTTCTTTCTCTGATTGAGTGGATTATTCCACAAAGTGTGAACTTTTTTTCTAATTTGGACAACTTATTTTTTATAAAGAATAAAACTAATTAAAATAATTGCTAAGCAAATTTTCACTAGTTTCAAATATTTGTTTAAAAATCTATTTTTTTGGTTTGGACGAGTTATTTGATTTAAGGTAAATCCCACTTACCAAGGTTTTAAGAAGGCCATTTTGGGTTCCCTAATTGAAATTTGTTCCGAATTTAGTTTAATCCGCATGGAGATGGGTTCGGTCATCCCCATTTCATGTTTAAGGGAAAAATTAATATGATGACATGATGCATAATGCAAAGCCAAGCAATGACTGGCTAGTTTTCTGACAACTCACCCCCACTTAATAAGAATCTCGTCCCAAGATTCAGGCGTAGGGTAAGAAGAAGAGGGGACACTAAACTATCACGATCTTCAGGATCCAGTTGACCTTCTCGAAGATGTTGATTCATTGCATCATGTTGATCTTGACATCTTTGCTTTGGAAGCTTCACCCAATAAAATGACAATGAACGCAAAAACTCTATGGGAATAGATCTTCTCGAAGACTAAGCAACTCATGATAAACTCATGGAATGAGACGTAAGGACATCTCTTGAGATGAGACACAAAACGCACCGAGAAGGAGAAATTGAGGTAGATGGCGGTGGGATTCATTACGTAGGCATCAATTCCACTCTAAATAAGATGCTAAAAAGATTTCAAAGTGGCGAAGAGTTAAGTTGCCCTTCATACCATAATAGGGCACCTTAGGAAGGTGACTCATTGCAGGGTCGATAGAAGAGTTGTCTAGAGGGGGTGAATAGATTACTTGCATAAATTTAAATCCTAGCCTTTTCCCAATTTAAAGGTTGGTAGATTTTAGCAATTCTAACAAGTCTATTGCACCCTACGCATGCTAGTTAACAAATATGGCAGCGGAAAAGTAAAGACTTTGCACATGTAGTAAGGATTAGTGTTTCGTAAGATCAAATGCGAAGAAGTTGAGACGTCGATTTTTGGCATTGTTCTCATAAGTGGCGCTATCGTACGTCCATGTTAGTGGAGACTTCAACCCACGGGGGGTAACGTTTGCGAGAGTCCACGGAGGGCTCCACCCACAAGGGGTCCACGAATAAGCGGCCTTGTCTATTCCACCATGCCTTCCGTCCACGAAGGACCAGCCTCACTCATGGTAGATCTTCACGAAGTAGGCGAACTCCTTGCCTGTACAAACATCTTGGTTCAACTCCACAACACGAAGTAGGAGGCTCCCAAGTGACACCTAACCAATCTATGAGGCACCACCCTCCAAAAGGTAATAGATGTGGTAGAATGATGAACTCCTTGCTCTTGTGCTTCTAAAGATTGTCTCCTCAACACTCAATCACTCTCTCACAGAATATGGATTGGTAGGATAGATTGATTGGGTGGAAAGCAACTTGGGGAGGCTAGAGATCGAGTTTTGAATGGAAGGATTGGAATATTTTGATCTCAACACATGAGTATGTGGCTCTATCTCACAAAAATGGTTCTTGCAATGAAGTGTGTGTTCTGAGTGCTTCCTTTGTGAATGAGAGGTAGGTGGAGGGGTATATATAGGCAGCACCCAAAATCAAACCGTTACACCTAAAGTGATCAACTCAGTGACACCAAAGTCATAAACTCGGTGGTACCGACTTCCACAAAAGGCAACAACTTAGTGGAACCGAAAAGGTGGCTACGGTTAGATGGGCCAACTCTATGACACCGATACCAAAACTCGGAAATTCTGATTTTGTGTACCGAGGCCACAAAAAGTTTATCACGTGAACTCGGTAGCATTGATGTGGAATTGGTTGTACCAAAATGGTAGGTTTGGATAGGGTTCTGTTGGGCTTGAAAATCGGTAGGGTCGAATATGAAAAGTTGGTCGCACCGACTTTGGATATGTGGCTCTTGATGGAAATGTTATGTGGGAAAATGACTAAGTATTTTCCGTGCCTATCTCTGAACACTTCATCAACCATTTCATTATTATACCTCACCCACTTTTAATAGTATTGGCTTTACTATGGACTCAAAAGTGATTTCTCACAAATATAAAATGAAGAGTCTTCTTGCTTGAAGCTTGAGCCTATCTTATTCCTTTCTTGCACCAAGGGGCTTCTCCACATAAACCTTTAGCCAAATCTCTCTAAGGAATAACCTAAAATATACTAGGTAAAAGTGTTACTCCAAGAAACAATGTATATTGTCATGAATTATCAAAACCACCAAGGGAGCATTTGTGCTTTCAATCTCCCCCTTTTTGGTAATTGATGACAACATACGATCAAAGCTTCAAATAGAAATATAAAATAAAATATGGAAACTTTGAAAGATACATGACTAGTACAAGCTCCCCCTAAATGTGTTCAATCCCTTTTAAAGGATAATTGCTTTGGACTGCATGGGCACACACATGGTAGAAGGACAAGACAAGCCATATAAATCTTGGCTATATGCATCAAACATATGTGAATGAAGAACTTCCATGTTCAAGACTTACTGTTGCAAACAATATGTGCAAGAGACAAGAGGTCATCATGAACAAGGATATGATGCATATACTTACCTTGATGTTCTTGAGCGCCTTAGAAGTGGAAGTACACTTGGGAAAACAACTGTTAGAGAACACAAGAGTACTCTATTGATGCAAAGAGCTTCAAAAATACAAACATATTCAAGACATATGTGAAATTAGATTTGATGATAGATATGTCTCCAAGAATATTTAGAAGTTTCTCCCCTAAGAATGAATATGTAAGAATTACCTCTCCCCCTGAATCATAGCATGTAGACATTGGGAGCAGGTAGGTTATGACAAGTTATGTCCAATGGCAATGATATCTGAAACAATTTTATCTATCTCCCCCTTAATATGTAAGGTTTGATACATCTCCCCTGAGGTAGATCTCCCCTTAGGTAGACCTTCCTTTAGGAACATATATCTCCCCCTATTGATATTTCTTCCTCTTTTGTGTAATCTTATTTCTCATATTTCTCCCCTTTATATAGGTTCATTGGAAGCTTTGATATTTACCTCCCTTTGGCATTAATTGCAGAAAAGGGACACAGGGTAAGGGCTCATTGAGAGAAAGGGGACACTTGATTCTTCTCTATTTGATAAGGGTTCCTTGAACATGAAATAAGAGTTCATTTAAATTTCTTCCCCTTAGATGGTAGGTAAGGGTCCATTGAATTTTCTCCCACTTTCACGTGGATACGAGTTCCTTGAACTATGTTCCCCGCGTTAGGGATCCTGGCTGATTCTACCTCTTATATCATGGGATCATTGAGGTTTTCTCCCCCTAGAGAAGTGTTCTCCCCTAGAAGAATAATGCTAAAACTGATTTTGTTTCTCAGAGTTTTCAATCAGACCTTAGAAGGAAATGTAACATGAGATCATTGATAATCTTTCTCCCCCTAAGGCAAAAGGCCAGAAAATATCAGAATATCAGGGGCAGTGATTATATCCGATCCATTGAGGCAAAATGGTTCGACAGAGGCCTGTGGGAGAAATCAGTTGGACCGAGTTTCCCAGATCAGTGAAACCGTGTTGCAAAGGAAATCAACTCCTTCACTAAAAATAGACAAATTAATAATCTAAAGATACCAATTGAGAAAGAAAATAAGATAAAACATTATTTTGTATTTTTAAATGTATATATACATACAGTTGGATGAGAGTTGAACGGTTCCATTAAGATATGAAAGGGGAAATGTGAACCATAAAAAAATCTCCATCTAAATTTGGGGCGGTGACTAGGTCACCTATATTAGAGTATTTGACTTGAGGAGTCAAGCAATAATGCTTGATCATAGGTCATACTCATCGTTAAGCATGAAAATGGGGTTACCATTTTTCGATTAAGCATTTAATGTCTTCATATCACTTGAGTTGCTTTATGTCATGACTTGGTGCAATGCTTTATCAAGGATATGAGTACATACCTTCCAATGATGTTGATGACGTGGCATGTAGGTGAACTTGTTGTGGATTCTCAACGTTGATGAACATCACCTTGAGTTGGGAGCTACCCTTGTCATTTTGGTTCAGTTTTCACCTACAATGGTTAGTCATGCAAGGAAGAACATAATCTATCCAAATGACATGAGTGAATTTCATCATCCTATAATTCTGAAGGATATGATTTGGTTGTCTTCTTCCTCCATCTCCGAAGAAGGGGTTGTTGATACTTGGCCATGTCAAGATTGCTTTTGATGTGAGTTGATGGAAATCTTGTCAAGTGTAGTTCTTCCAAGTACCTACAAAAGGCTAGATGACAGACAAGGGAGCATAGTCTCCAAGATATAACATAGTGTCATATCAATAGCATCAGGGAATTGACAATCAAGCTCATGCCCTTGCAAACACGTGAGTGAGTCTAGCTGAAGATTGAAGCATCTATGATGTTCAACTCACTCCTCAAATGAAAAAAATACTTTCTCATCAAGTGGTTTTGTAAATATGTCAACTAATTGTTTGTCGGCATGAACATGCTTAAGATCTATATCTCCTTTACCAACATGATCACAAATGAAATGATGTTGCACTTGAATATGTTTTGTTCGAGAATGTTGCACAAGATTATAGGAAATTTTAATAGCACGTTCATTGTCACAGAATAATGGAGCATTTCTAACATGAATGCCATAATCCTTAAGAGTTCGAGTCATCCATAGTAATTGCCCATAGCATGATCCGACGACTATATATTCAGCTTCGGTAGTAGGTAAAGATACCAAGTTTTCTTTCTTGGATGACCAAGACACAAGAGATCCCCCAAGAAATTGACATGTACGCGGGGTAGATTTTATATCAACCTTGTCTCCGGCATAGTCCGACTTAGAATAGCCAACAAGATCAAAAGAAGATCCCTTGGGAGACCATATGCCAAAGTTTGGCATATGTATCAGGTATCTCATGATCACACTCTTTAGGTGTCGCTTGGTATCGGGCACACTTGCAAACACTCAAAATGATATCAGGATGGGAGGCACATATATATAGCAATGAACAAATCATTGATCGATAAACCTTTTGATCAACTAGTTTGTCCTCCTTTGTGAGTTCAATATGTCCACTAGTAGGCATAGGGTGTCGGCGATGCGAGGTCGACACCTATGGGAATCAACGTGAAACCCTTGTGATCGTAGGGCGGGGAGAGGTGACGTGAAGAGCAGAGCTAACAAACAGCACCCGTCAAGCCTTTTTACCCAGGTTCGGGTCACTTATGCTAAAACCCTACGTCCTGCTTGTCTGATTGTATTAAGCATTTTGTTGTCGATTGGTACAGTGACCGGTGATGACCGTCTTATGTTTCGATGTCCAAAGAGTCTAACCCCTTCGAGGATAGCTAAGGGCCTCCTTTTTTAGGCAAAGGGGTAGCCTACAGTGCTCGATCATAGGTTCAAGAGGAGTTACAGTGAACCTAGGGTGGTTCTTATCCATCTACCGTTGTCAGGTGCATTTAATGCACGTCTTGTCCTTATTAGCGATGTGCTGGTGAAGACACGTATCCAGGTGTTTCAACACCTGGATATTGCGCTCGGGCATGCGGAATGTGCTGGAACTTCGAGGGCGGTGGCACTATGGCAAGGGCGGTTGCCCACCAGTGGCCAGGCCCGTCATCCCGACAAGGAGCTTGCTGGGGACTTGAGTTTTCGTCCCGGCAAGGGAGCTTGCCGGGGGCTTCAGTCGTCATCCCGGCAAGGGAGCTTGCCGGGGTCTTGTATTGCTGAGTTTATCATGCCCACCAAATGGGCGCGACCTTGGTCACCTTCCCGGCAAGGCAGGCTTGCCGATGCCTTGATAATCTTGGGGTTGCATCTTGACACGGTACTACCACGCCCTGCCGACAGGGGCTCTTCGCGCCCGTGCACAAGTCTGGGGCACTAGGGACCCCAGTCTTTAGTGCACCGACAAGAGCCCCCGAGTCTCGGCTACACACACATATGAAGCGTTGTTTGGCCAGGCCCAAAGAGGTGCACGAGCTTTCGTGGCTGGATCGGCTGGCAATTGCTTTTCCCCATGTCGCGCCTTGGATGCGCGAAGCGAGGGGCTTGTGCACGGAGTGGCCTTTCCACCCGCTGAAATTCCTGTGCTACGCGCGTGTCATGCGCAGTTATGGATGGACAGGTGGCAGACGTGGCCTTAAAAGGCGCAGTAGTGGTGGGCCCGCTCGTGCATCCATTGGTGCAGCAGTGCGGTTCCCCGTTCACCCGTGAGCACGAGCGATTGGGCAAGAGGGGTGGTGGCTTCTGGATCAAGGGAGCCTCTCCCCCGCGCCCCATCCTATAAATTGGGAGGGTTTGCGAGGGGTTTTGCTCACCCAACTCCTTCTGAATCCACCAACTCCTCAACCTTGGTCTTCAGAGTCTTCTTATGTCTCTAGGTGGAGCTCGCCCCTAACCATGGTTAGGGGACGGGGTCGGCCACCACTGGCCTCTAGGGCGGCGAGAGGATCCCGTTCAGATCATGCCACATCTTCTGGGGGCGCCGCGGCAGAAGACGGCCGAGCGCCCGTGGCGGAGCAAGGGCGAGGGGCCGCGGTCGTCATGGAGGTCGAGGTCGGGGGAGGCGGAGCGCTAATCCAGCGCCCCCGCCTTCCCTGAGGCTTGCTCCTGTGGCGGTCCTCCATGCTGCTCGGGCGAGGCTGGAAGGCCTTCGCCCGCGCCCATCTCCTCGAGGACCAGCATGTCCTCCGTTTCGAGCTAGCGAACGCGAATATGTTGTCCGTCAAGCTTCATAGGCGCCCTCGTGCGCGTATCGGCTGCTGCAAAGATCGCCCGAGTGACATTGAATGCTCCGCTTCGAGCGTCGGCGGTGGAGGGTGGCAGTGGTGACGGTGTCGGGCCTAGTCCCAAGCCCGGGGGAATCGAACCGGAAGGCGATTCCCTCGGCGGGGACTTAGTGCTTCCTGCACTGGCGCGGCCCGGTCACGCCCCTCCCTCTCCTCGGAAGGGGGGTCTCAACCGGATCTGTCGCCCCCTTCCTGCGTCCTGACGAGGCTGAACCTACTTCCGTCGGTACAGCGTTGGTCCCGGGGGAGCCATCGTGGATGTACCGCGGGCCTTGCCGCGCCTTGTCTTCATGAACTCCAATTCCTCCGCATAGGTTGATCCTCGTTAGAAGAGAGAGTGTTTAGGTTAGGATAACAACGCTTTGTAAGTGGAGTCAAATGTATCAATTCAAATGAATGAAAATAATGTTTTCCCTTTCCTTCATTTTGTTCTTTGTATGATTCGTCTTTGCATTCTCTGGGAGCTTGCCGGCAACTACCGGCAAGGCTCCTTGCCACGTTTAGTGCAACCATAGAAATCGCCAAGCGCAGCTTGAGACGAAAACAGGCACTACGTAGCCGCTTGCTCTGTTGATCAGGTTCGGAACAGTTTAAAGGCGCTTTGTGACCGTTCAGGTCGTTTGAACAAGTTCGAAGCAAAGAGAAGGTGCACTGATCTTTGGAAAGGCCCTAGTATGCGCAGACTCAACACACAAAGATTGGAAAATTTGATAGGGAAAATAGAGAATCTATCTACTTCAGATCTGAACCTTAAACTTAGAACTTATCTGTTGACGCCGTGGTTGTATGGTGCTTGAATCTTATGCCGGGGCATCGGGGTCCCCGACAAGCAGGAAATTAACGCTCCCGATAGGTTTTTCTCCGGCAAAGACTTCTTGCCAACAGTCCGCGACCGTCGTTTCGAGAAAAAGTTGGCCACGGTGTAAACCCTTTGCTTTTCTCTTGCTAGGATGTGCTTGCGGAGCCCTTGAGCGCATCTTGGGTGACGATACGATGCTCTCAGGGGCACAACACTTACGCTGGAGAGCGCGCCGGGCTTTGGGGCCGTTTGGCGCATCCTCAACGACTATGCATCACTCGGCAGACGTGCGTTCGCCGGAGTATGTAACGAGGCCTCTATGAAGCTCCCATGTACGCACTCGATAGCTGCGCATTGGCCCCAAGCGACGCATCGGTCTGACAGCGCCGCCTTTGGAGCCTCTGCCTCCCCGCCTCGAACTCGCGCAGGCCTTGGGAAGCCGTAGTAGAATATAGCGTCCATCGCGGTACCCCGTTTCCGAAGGAACTGCGGCGTAGCGGCCAATCTTCCAAGAATCTGGTGTTGAGTTTGCTCAGATTTTGCAAAACTCCACACCCCCTACCTGGCGAGCCGAAGATCTCGGCGATGTGACGTCGACACCTATGGGAATCAACATGAAACCCTTGTGATCATAGGGCGGGGAGAGGTGACGTGAAGAGCAAAGCTAACAATCAGCACCCGGCAAGCATTTTTACCTAGGTTCGGGTCGCTTACGCGTAAAAGCCTACGTCCTGCTTGTCTTGTTTTATTAAGCATTTTGTTGTCGGTTGTTATAGTGACCGTTGATGACCGTCTTATGGGTCGATGTCCAAAGAGTCTAACCCCTTCAAAATGACCTAAGGGCCTCCTTTTTAGGCAAAGGGATCGCCTATAGTGCTCGGTGGTAGGTTCACGAGGAGTTACAGTGAACCTAGGGCGGTTCTTATCCATCTACCATTGTTTGGTGCATTTAATGCACGGCTTGTCCTTGTCAGCGATGTGCTAGTGAAGACACATATCCAGGTGTTTCGACACCTGGACGCTGCGGTAGCGCATGTGGAATGCGCTGGCACTTGGGGGCGGTGGCACAGTGGCAAGGGTGGTTGCCCACAAGTGGCTAGGCCCGTCATCCTGGCAAGGAGCTTGTCGGGGTCTTGAGTCTTCGTCCTAGCAAGGGAGCTTGCCAGGGGCTTCAGTCGTCATCCCGGCAAGGGAGCTTGCCAGGGTCTTGTACTTGGTGAGTTTATCACGCCCACCAAATGGGCGCGGCCTTGGTCATCTTCCCGACAAGGCAGGCTTGCCTAGGACTTGATAATCTTGGGGGTTGCTGATAACCCACAAGTGTAGGGATTGCAACAGTTTTCGAGGGTAGAGTATTCAACCCAAATTTATTGATTCGACACAAAGGGAAGCGAAAGAATATTTTCAAGTATTAGCAGCTGAGTTTGTCAATTTCAACCACAAAGGGAAGCGAAATATTAGTGTCTACAATCAAAGTATCAGTAGCAAAGTAGTATGATAGCAACGGTGCCAGAAACAGATCTGTTGACGGCAAACTATTTCTAACTGTTGTATCAATACGCCAGTAAATACCACGTGGAAGGGGAACTATTCTTCCCAGGCAACGGCTCCAGAAAAGTATTGCAACAAGTAACAACAAAGTAACAGCAGTAGTGACACCAGTAGCAAGGAACAACAGTAGTGACAACAGTAGGAGCAGCAGTAGGAGCAGTAGTTGTAACAGCAGAGTAACAACAGTAGTGACAATAGTAGCAGGAAAGTAACGTAGCAAGGACCAGTAGTAAAAGTGTCGGTGAATACTCAGAACATATGCCAAAGGTAGGCTAAAGTCGGTGAGAACCGAAGGGACAAAGGAGGGTGCTGGGAACGAGGTTGGTACAAGCATGGAACGCATGATGTACCCAGGTTCAGGGCTCTGTGTAGAGATAAGACCCCTAGTCCTGCCGGAGTGTTTGATGTGTATGAATGGATTACAGTGTCGCTCCTGGATCTATGTTGGGAGGAGGAAGAGGGGAGCAGCTGGCTCGTCTCTGCCTCTCTCTCTGTGGTTGGTGGGTGTGAAGTGTTGTTCGACCGACCCTCTACATGGAGGGTGACCGGGGGGTTTTATAGACGAACCCACCGGCCTACAATATGGATAAAGGGTACAAGAGTGGGACCCGGCTGGCAGCCTCACCGGCTGACCAGGGACCCACGAGAGTCTTGTCTTGTCGGTTGAGGGGCCCGCCGGCTGCATGGTCTCGATTGGTAGTGGGACCCGCCGGCTGGCCAATGAAGCTCTCGCGTAAGGTTGACGCCGAGCATGCGCTCTAAGTCGAGCGTCGTCCAGCAAGATATAGTCATGGGTAGGTAGTATGACCGCCTCCACGGTTCCCCACTCCAAGTGCAGTAATGGAGTGGGAGTGCGACGGTCCGACACTATGCTAGGTGATGGATCAGAGCCGGGGTAGGTCAGTGGCGTGGCCGTCGACGCTCGTACCTGTTGGACGTCCCGATCCAGTACCTTTGCTGACACGTAGCTACCTTTAATCATAAGGTCTCATCGTGACCTACGATCTGATGTGACTTGTGATCCGCGGCCGGCTAGCCTGCTTGGCCAGCCGGCTTGGGCACGGCCGCCTCGTTCCAACCGGCTGGCTGGACCAGGCCAGCCCAGAAGAGGTAACCGCCTCGACTCTAGCCGGCGGGGGTTGCCTGGACGGTCAAAGAGATGGGCGCCTCGTCCTCTAGCGGGTAGGCCCAGCCTAGCCGGCCAGAAGACTTGGGACTTAGGAAAATGTATATGTTATTGTCCTTTGAGCCAGAAATTAAGGAGCAGGCTTGATGAGCCAACCCCGGGGTTATCCCCCCGACAGTAGTCCCCGAAGCTAGAGAGGCCTGCCGCCTACGGGCGGGAGGCCTCACCGGCTTGATGATTTGTCTTGGAATTTTTGCCGCCATTCATGATGAGGAGCGCCGACTCTGAAACCGGCTGGCTTTGAAACGATGCCTCGGCTTCGTTGTAGGTCGCCCAGAGAGCGCCACGTGCCAGGCCCAGCCTGACCTAATGATGGTTATTACTGGTGACGGGACCGGGCCTGGGCCCTGGGTCCCGCCATGACGCCCCCTTGACCTCCGTACGAGAGATCCTCTGCGGATTTACTCCACGATGGTTGGGCTTAGGGAAACGTTACCTCCCGTAATACGCGGGGTTAGTGGGGGTCCCGCACGCACCGGACCGCCTCCCCGCGACGCTTCGTGGGGGTTTAAATGGGATGCGGGGTTCGGAGGAGGCCATTCGCCACCCTTCTCGCCCCGCATCCACGCTCTCTTCCTCCCTGTGCCCAGAGAGAAAGAGCTTGTCTTCTTCGTCTTCCTCGCCTTCATTGCCGCAAAGCCACCAGCCCCTTCGAGATTCAGCCGCCCGCATCCATGGCCGGCGGCTCTTCCTCGAAAAGGTCCTCGTCACAGAAGGCATCATCGCAGGGAGCCTGGCTGGGCAGCGAGGTTGGCGAAGAGCACATCAAGGCGCTCATTCATCACCGGCTCTTGCCCCCAGCCTCCCAGGTGCTGGTGCGACTCCCTGGCGCCGAGACCACTCCCACACCTGCGGGGGGAGAGGTCGTGGTCTTCACTGAGCATTTCAACTGGGGCTTTAGGCTTCCGGACAGCGCCTTCTTCTCCGAGTGGCTTCACTTCTTTGTCCTGCAGCCGCATCATCTTTGTCCTACGAATAGATTACTCACGAACAACGAAGAGCTTCATTTAATTGGAAAGGGCAGAAGGTTGATGATGACGATGGAGACGATTTCCCCTCTCCGGAGCCCAAAACGGACTCCAGATCTGCCCTCCAGATGAAGAACAGGTTTTGGCGGCGCCTCCGTATTGCAAACGCGACGAAATCTTCTCTTTTTATTTTTTTTCTGGGACGAAAGTGAACTTATAGAGCTGCGGTTGGGGCGGCAGAGCCATGTGGGCCCCACAAGCTTGCCCACCGCCACCAGGGGCTGGCAGAGGCAGGGCTTGTGGCCCATTGGCCCACCCCCTCACGTAGATCTTGGTGCAGGTATTTTTCATATTTTCCGAAAATGCTCCCCGTATGTTTTCAGGACGTTTGGATAAATTTGATTTCTGCACAAAAATAACACCAAGGCAATTCTGCTGAAAACAGCGCGAGTACAGGTTAGTTCCATTTAAATCATGCAAAATAGAGTCCAAAACAAGGGCAAAAGAGTTTGGAAAAGTAGATACAATGGAGACGTATCAACTCCCCCAAGCTTAAAACCTTGCTTGTCCTCAAGGAACTCAGTTGACAAACTGAGAGAGAAAGAAAAACTTTGACAAATTCTATTTGATCTTGTTGTTGCAACTATGTCTAACTCATGACCAGAATTTCAGCAAGATCACAAGTTAACCTAATAAGCAAGTGACACAAAGGTCTCACGGTAAACTAATATCAATGGCATAATCAGCTAACGAGCAAATAATAATGAGTTTCAAATACCAACACTTCAATCAAAACAAGCATGAAGCAATACGAATAGGTGGTATCTCGGTAGCTCTTTCTGAGACAGCAAAACATAAATGCACAGCACTTTCAAAGATCAAGGGCTGACTAAACATTGTAATTCATACCAACAAAGATCCAGCCATAGTCATACTCAATATCAATCAAAAGCAAAGCATAAAAATGACAGAGGTGCTCTCTAATTGGTGCTTATATATGAGGAGGATGACTCAACAGGAAAATAAATAGACAGGCCCTTCGCAGAGGGAAGCATTGATTTGCAGAGGTGCCAGAGCTCAAGCTTTGAAAACAGAGATAGTAATTTTGGGTGGCATGCTTTCATTGTCAACACAATGACCAAGAGTTCTCAATATCTTCCATGCTACTCATGCTATAGGCGGTTCCCAAACAGAAAAGTAAAGTTTTAACTCCCCCACCACCAATCAATCACACTCCACGGCTAGCCGAATCCTCGGGTACCGTCCATACTAACATCAATCCGGGGGAGTCTTGGTTTACAGTTATGTTTTCGATTTAAGCGTGGAACTGGGCATTCCAACTACCGGCCCCTTTCTCGTGAATGACAGTGAATAAACACATGTCGAGGATAACACTCCTAGCATGGAAGATACCAATAGCCCTCTGTCACCACATGACCGGTTCGGGCATGCAAAACATATTATTTCTTGAAGATTTAGAGAATGGGACATGCAAATTTACTTGGAACGGAAGGTAGATACCGCAAAATAGGTAGGTATGGTGGACTCTCATGGAAAAACTTTCGGGTTTATGGAAGTGGATGCACAAGCAGTATTCCGCTTAGTACAAGTGAAGGCTAGCAAATGACTGGGAAGCGACCAACTAGAGAGTGACAACAGTCATCAAGATGCAATGAGTTTGACTAACATTGAATGCAAGCATGAACATGACATAAATCACCATGAACACGAACATCATAGAGGCTATGTTGATTTGTTTCAACTACATGCATGAACATGCGCCAAGTCAAGCCACTTGAATCATTCAAAGGAGAATACCATCCTATCATACTACATCATAGTCATCTCAAAATCTATGTTGGCAATCAAGACAAAGCATTATAAGCTCCTAGCTAAATAAGCATGGCATCAGAAACTATGATCTCTAAGTTGTCATTGCAAACATGGTTTTCTCACAACAAAGCTGAATCTGGGTCGACAAGCTAGTCATATTTACAAAAACAAAATAGATAGAGTTCATACCAGCTTTTCAGTATCAGCCACTTCATCATATATCATCATTATTGTGTTTCATTTGCACGATCGAACGATGTGAACAATAATAAGAGCATTGGACTAAGCTGAATATACAGGCAAACACAAAGGAGAAGACAAAGTAATATGGCTCTTTGAAAGCTAAAAAGGTATGCAGGCAAGAACCACTAAACATTGTAACCAATATCTTCTACCTTGACCCAAAGAAAAATAAAACTATTAACACGGTAAAGCTCCCAACAGGCAAAAGAAGAAAGAAAAATCTTTTTTGGGTTTTCTCAAAAGGATACAAAACAAGAAAACAAGAAAACAAAAATAAAATAGCATGGATATTTTAGTGGCAAAGTCTAAACACCGGCTCACAAAGTGAAACCATAAGAAAGAATGTAAAGTCGGTGAGAACACGTACTGCCCCAAGCTTAGGCTTTTGGCCTAGCTTGGTCTACTCCCATGGATGGTCCTCGCGAAACCCAAAATCATAATGGGTGTTATACGGGAGTGCTGCAGCCACTGTCTGAATAGCTGTCTCGTGAAGTCGAGCAGCCGTCGCCTCCCTCTCATACTCCTCTGCCTCTCCTATGGTTATGTAGTATCTTTGTTTTACCTGAAAATCAAGGAAAGCAGGAGCAGGAAGGGTAATATGGAAAACACGTTGCCGGTTAAATATCAAGCGGTAAAGGAGGGATCCATGATCTCTCTCAAGGAACTGGTAGTGTGTTAAAGCGACAAGATCAAGGTAGGCTATACGGAGAGGAGGGTTTTCTGAACGGATGGATATTCCAAGAAAATTTGCTAAGACTGTAGCATAAACTCCACCAAAGAAATCCTCCTCATTGGCATTTTTATTCAGCCTCCTTGCTATTATAACTCCCATATTGAAGCTCCTGTCACCTGTTACTGCACTCTTAAGGATACTAAGGTCGGAAGCGCATAGGTGACAATGTGCACCCTTGCCGTTAATGCACCTACCTATGAAGAGGGCAAAGTAGTGCAATGCAGGGAAATGTATGCTTCATATGGTGGCTTGCGTGATATCTCTGGTTTCTCCAACAGTTATACTGGAGACAAAGTCTCTGACCGAACACTTAGAAGGATCATTAATACTACCCCCATAGGGTATCTTGCAAATCCTATTGAAATCCTACAAATCCATGGTATAGGATTTATCGTACAGATCAAACAGTATGGATGAGTCACGGTCAACTGAAAATTTAAATCTACGCACGAAAGAGGCAGTGAGCATAGCATACCGTTCACATTTATCTGAGAGGAAATCTTCTAACCCGGAATTGCAGACAAGTGTATCAAACTCATCCTTGAAACCTGCTTCGATCATAAACTCATCGGAAGGCCATTCACATGGTTTCACCGGTGCGTCCCTTAGTTGAAAAGGCTCGGGCTCCCGAAAGGAAAGACGGGGACCCTTCTTACTTGAGGAACCACCATGAAACTTCCTCCTGAACATAATTTCCTTTTGCTGAAATTTTTGAAGTTCAAGAGAAAAGTGAATGAAGACCAACCATACCTTGTAGCAACTACTCCTACTAGTGCCTAGAGACCTTATCACGCGCGAAAACTACTTGGGACCAGCTAAAATCAACCTTTCTAGCTCAAGAACAGGGTCACCAAGGTAGCAAGAATACGCGAAAGATAAAACACTAGAGCAAAAACTAATTGGACCAAAACGGTTCGGAAAATGGTGCTTTGAGCAAGGAGATCGAAAATCACAGCCAAATGAGCAAGAACACGAGTTTGAGCTGCGAAACAATTTTTCTAGAGGTGGAAGAAGAGGCTGGGAGGTAGAATGAGTGGAGGGGGTCCCTGTGGACCCCACAAGCTTTCCCACCGCCACGAGGAGGGTGGCGGTGGCAAGGCTTGTGGCCCACTGATCTGGCCCCCAGGCCAGCTCTCAGGCCCAGTAATTTTCAAAAATTCCAGAAAAAATCAAACAAAATTTTCAGGACCATCGGAGAACTTTTATTTTCGAGGTATTTTTCTCCGGGACGCTGAAACAGAAAACAGGAAAAACTAACTAATCCCATCATTTTTCTTCTAAGCAAAAGAAAATGAAAGCTCAAAACAGAGGTATGTGACTCTTTGATTCATCCATTGCATGGTCATCGAAAGAAATCCGTCAATAGGATTGATCAAGTCCTCATGACAAAACCTTCTCGAATCTCAAGAGAGAATGGAGGATTTTCGAATAGCCACTAAGTCACCTCAATGGGGATATGTATCTCCCCAACAAGCAAATCATACTTCATCTTGACATGAGGAATAGGGCATTCAAAGCTGCCAATAAGAATCGATGAAGTCTTTTCGATAGCATTGATGCAATGTACTTGATATCCTTTCTTCGAAAAGTGCACTATGTGCTCATTACCGTTGACATGGAAAGTGACATTGCCTTTGTTGCAATCTATAACATCCCCTGCAGTGTTTAAAAAGGGTCTTCCGAGGATGATAGCCATGGCATTGTCCTCGAGAATATCCGAGATAACAAAGTCTGTTAAGATAGTGGTGTTAGCAACCGCAATAGGACATCCTCGCAAATGCCGATAGGGAAAGTAGTTGATTTGTCGGCCATTTGCAGAAAAATTTCAGTGGGTGTCAACTTATCGAATTCAAGTCTACGATAAAGAGAGAGCGACATAACACTAACAGCGGCTCCAGGGTCACATAAGGCAGTTCTTACGTAGTTTCCTTTAATGGAGCAAGGTATATTGGGCACTCTGGGATCACCAAGTTTCTTAGGAGTTCCACCCTTGAAAGTGTAGTTGGCAAGCATGCTGGAGATCTCAAGATCTGGTATCTTCCGTTTATTAGTCACGATATCTTTCATGTACTTGGCATACGGAGACATCTTGAGCATATCAGTTAACCGCATCTACAGAAAGATGGATCTTATCATCTCAACGAAACGCTCAAAATCCTCAACATCCTTTTTCTTGGATGGCTTAGGAGGAAAGGGCATAGATCTCTGAACCCGTGGCTCCCTTTCTTTACCATGCTTCCTAGCAGTGAGGTCATTCTTATCGTATCTCTTAGGTTGTGGATCATCAGGATTAACCATAGGTTCAATCTCCACATCCTCATCAATTGTAGGTTGAGCATTATTATGAACATCACTGTCCATATTGTCACCAGGTTCATGTTCATCGCCAGATTGTGTTTCCGCATCAGACGCACAAATATCATTAGGTTCTTCAGGTGTGACAGTATTTGGTGAACTGGCATGTAGGTTTCTATCATCCTTCTTCTTCTCCTTAGGATGACTGGGTGTATCAGCATTTATTCCTTGAGAATCTTGATCAATGCTCTTTGGATGACCTTCAGGATACAAAGGTTCCTGACTCATTTTGCCTCCTGTAGTAATGACTCTCACAGAGTTGTCATTTAATTCATTGAGCAGGTAATTCTGAGCTTTAAGTACTTGTTCTACCTGAGTAGTAATCATAGAGGCATGTTTACTCAGAAGCTTCAGATCATTGACATTTCTGTCTACACAAGCACTTAAATGGCTAAGCATACGAGTACTTTGTTCCAAATGTGTGCTAACATAATCATTGAAACTCTGTTGTTTGGAAACAAAGTTTTCAAATTCATCAAAGCATAAGCTAGCAGGTTTATCAAAAGGAATATCACTCTCATCAAACCTACGCAGAGAATTCACTTCTACTACCTATATCGGGTTATCGAGACCATGTATCTCTTCGATAGGTGGTAGACTTTTGACATCTTCAGATCTAATGCCTTTCTCTTCCATAGATTTCTTCGCTTCTTGCATATCTTCTGGACTGAGGATTAGAATACCTCTTTTCTTAGGAGTTGTCTTAGGGGGTGGTTCTGGAATAGTCCAAGCATTATCGTTGATCAAGATGTTATTCAGTAGGGTCTCAGCTTGTTCTACAGTTCGTAACCTAAAAACACAACCGGCACAACTCTCTAGGTGGTCTCTCGAGGCATCGGTAAGTCCGTTATAGAGGATATCAAGTATATCGTTCTTCTTAAGAGGTTGATCAGGCAAAGCATTCTGTAGCTGGACGAGCCTCCCCCAAGCTTGTGGGAGACTCTCTTCTTGGAGTTGAGCAAAGTTGTATATTTCCTACAAGGCAGCTTGCTTCTTATGGGCAGGGAAATATTTCTCACAGAAGTAATAGACCATATCCTGGGGACTACTCACACATCCAGGAGCAAGAGAGGTGAACCAGGCTTTAGCGTCATCCTTTAGAGAGAAATGAAACAAATTAAGGATATAGTAGTGGCGGATCTTCTCCTCAATACTGAAAAGGGTGGCTATATCGTGTAGTTTTGCAAGATGGGCTACGACCGTCTTAGACTCATAACCCTGAAAAGGATCAGATTCGACTAGAGATTTTATCTCACGATCGACAGAGAATTCATAATCCTTATCGGTGATAAAGATAGGTGAACTGGAAAACTTCGGGTCGTATTTCATCCTAGCTTTCAGAGATTTTTCCTTCCACTTGAGAAGTAATTTCTCAGCGTCATAGGCATCCTTACACGCAAGAAAATCCTCAGCTATCTCTCCCTCCATAACGTAGCCCTCAGGTATATCAGGCAATTCATATCTAGGAGAGCTAGATCTAACAGGAGCAAAAGCAGGTTCTATCTCAATAGTATCGGCAGTTTCAGAAGCATCACGAGCATTGGCAGTAACTCTAGCAATATGAGCATCAAGGAATATCCCTAGTGGAACATCAGGCAAAGTAGTGTCTCTAGCAGTATCAAGCATAGCATCTCTAGCATCATCAGGCAAAACAGTATCAGGCATAGCATCTCTAGCAATATCAGGCAAAGCAGTATCAGGCATAGCATCTCTAGCAATATCAGGCATAGTATCAAGCATAGCATCTCTAGCAGTAGCATCATAAGCATCATCAAGCACACGCGACATATCAAGATTTCTAGCAGGAGGTGATGTCGCAAACTTACTCATAACTAAAGGTGAATCAAGTGCAGAGCTAGATGGCAATTCCTTACCTCCCCTGGTAGTTGAGGGCAAGACTTTGGTTTTTGGATCCTTCAGATTCTTCATTGTGATCAGCAGATATAAATCCCAAGTGACTCAGAGAATATAGAAATACCTCCCCGGCAACGACGCCAGAAAAATGCTGACTGGCACTCTCTGTCAATAGCTAGACGAATGCTCATTCTGTGACAACAAACATTCCCCTGCAATGGCATCAGAAGAATGCTACTAGCACTCCCCAGCAATGAAACTAGAAGAATGTTGTTGACGGTCCACTAGCCGTGGGTTCGCAGCAGTTTTCAAGGGTAGAGTATTCGACCCAAATTTGTTGGTACGTCAGGCAGGAGGTGAGAGAATACTCTCGAGTATTAGTAGCTGAATTCGTCAGATTCAACCACACCTGAAAGATTAGTATCTACAAGCAAAGTAGTAACAACAAAGTAGTATGATCACAACGGTGTCATAAGCGATATGTGGACACGACATACTATTTCTAACGATTGTATTAATGGGGCCAAGTTGCCTCGTGGACGGAAATTGTCAGTTCCCGTCAACAACCAGCGATCAAGACTGTAGCAGGTAGCAGCAGTGTAACGAGTAATAGAAGTGCAAGGAACAACAATAGTGACAGCAGTAGCAAGTAGCAACAGTACCAAGCAACAGTAGTAGCAATAGTAGCAGCAGAGGAAGACAAGTAACAACAGCAGAGCAAGACAAGTAACAGCAGCAGCAACAGTAGTAACAGCTGAGCAAGACAAGTAACAGCAGCAGCAACAGTAGTAACAGCAGCAGTAGGACAAACTCGTAGGCAATGGGTCGGTGATTTATTTGGATGATTTTCATCATGCAACAGTTATAACACGGATAGATATGTGGCTAGATCTCGTTCGTCAATGTGATGTAGGCATGCATTCCGTGTGTCGTCATACGTGCTTAGGGAAAAGAACTTGCAAGGCATCTATTGTCCATCCCTCCCGTGACAACGGGGTCCAAAAGGAAACTACGGGATATTAAGATTCTCCTTTTAATAAAGAATCGGACCAACGCATTAGCACTTGGTGAACACATGAACTCCTAAAACTATGGTCCTCACCGGGAGTGGTTCCGGTTATTGTCACTCCGGGGTTGCCGGAGCATAACACATACTAGGTAACTACAACTTGCAAGATCGGATCTAAAACACACATATATTGGTGACAACATAATAATTTCAGATCTGAAATCATGGCTCTCGGGCACTAGCGACAAGCATTAAGCACGGCAAAGTAGTAGCAACATCAATCTCAAAACATAGTGGATACTAGGGATCAATCCCCATCAAAACTAACTCGATTACAAGATAGAGCCCATCCTACTCATCACCGTCCAGCGAGCCTACGAATAGATTAGTCACGAACGACGAAGAGCTTCATGGAATTGGAAAGGGAAGAAGGTTGATGATGACGATGGCGACGATTTCCCCTCTCCGGAGCCCAAAACGGACTCCAGATCTGCCTTCCAGATGAAGAAAAGGTTCTGGCGGCGCCTTCGTATCGCAAACGCGACGAAATCTTCTCTTTTTATTTTTTCTGGGACGAAAGTGAACTTATAGAGCTGAGGTTGGGGGCGGCAAAGCCGTGTGGGCCACACAAGCTTGCCTGTCGCCACCAAGGGGGTGGAAGAGGCAGGGCTTGTGGCCCACTGGCCCACCACCTTAGGTGGATTTGGCGCAGGTATTTTTCATATTTTCCAAAAATGCTCCCCGTAAATTTTCAGGACGTTTGGAGAACTTTGATTTCTGCAGAAAAATAACACCAAGGCAATTTTGCTGAAAATAACGTCAGTCCAGGTTAGTTTCATTCAAATCATGCAAATTAGAGTCCAAAACAAGGGCAAATGAGTTTGGAAAAGTAGATACGATGGAGACGTATCATGTACCGGTTGTGGATGCCTCCATGTCGTTTTGTGGTTCGCCTTCGCATGAAGTAGGAGCTTCCACTTGAGTTGATGAAGTACTTTCCTTCACGTCCATGGGACGAATCCTTCCGATAGGTAGAAATTCGATGGCTTCTGAAGGTCCCTTATCTCCTACATCATTTGGCAATTGTTCGACTTGCGAACCATTAGATTCATCAAACTTCACATCTACCGTCTCTCTAACTTTTCGAGTGAAGCTATTGTAGACATGGTAAGTGTGAGACTTTGATCCGTAACCAAGTAGGAAACCTTCATGAGATTTAGGAGCAAATTTAGTGTGATGATGCTTATCAAGAATGTAGCACTTAGAGCCGAATAGTCCAAAGTATCCAACTTGGGGTTTGTTACTCTTGGAAATATGCCACAGAATCAATAGTAAATTGGTTATTATTATATTTCCTTGTTCATGATACTCGTTTATTATCCATGCTAGAATTGTATTGATTGGAAATTCAAATACATGTGTGGATACATAGACAACACACTGTCCCTAGTGAGCCTCTAGTTGACTAGCTCGTTGATAAAAGATTGTCAAGTTTTCCTGGTCATAGAAAAGTGTTATCACTTGATAATGGGATCACATCATTAGGAGAATGATGTGATGGACAAGACCGAAACTATGAACGTAGCATATGATCGTGTCAGTTTATTGCTACTGTTTTCTACATGTCAATGTATCTGTTCCTATGGCCATGAGATCATGCAACACCCAGACATAGGAGGAATACCTTATGTGTATCAAACATCGCAACGTAACTCGGTGACTATAAAGGTGCTCTACAGGTTTCTCCGAAGGTGTGTGTTGGGTTGGCGTGAATCGATACAGGGATTTGTCACTCCGTATGAAGGAGAGGTATCTTGGGGCCCACTCGGTAATACAACATCACAAACAAGCCTTGCATGCAATGTGACTATAGAGTTTGCCACAGGATCTTGTATTATAGAATGAGTAAAGAGACTTGCCGGTAACGAGATTGAACTAGGTACGGAGACACAGACGATCGAATCTCGGGCAAGTAACATACCGATGGACAAAGGGAATAACATACGGTATTAACTGAATCCTTGACATAGAGGTTCAACTCATGAAGATCTTCGTAGAATATGTAGGAGCTAATATGGGCTTATAGGTCCCGCTATTGGTTATTGACCGGAGTGTGTCTTACGTCATGTCTGCATAGTTCTCGAACCCGCAGGCTCTGCACATTTAAGGTTCGGTGATTTTGGTAACCTAAGGTTGTTCGGAGTCTCGGATGACATCTCGGACGTCACGAGAGTTTCTGGAATGGTCCGGAGAAGAAGATTGATATACAGGAAGTATCCATTTGGCTTCTGGAAGGTTTTCGGGCATTACCCACCCGGGAGTGACGAATAGGTTCCGGAGTTCCACCAGGAGGGGCCACCCACCTGGGAGAGAACTAAAGAGGCCCAAGGATGGCGCAGCAGCCCAAGAAGGGGCACTTCAGCCAAAGAAGGAGAAAAGGAAACGAGAGGTGGGCAAACCGAATTTGGAAAGGAGGACTCCACCTTCCAAGTTGTGTTGGAGGAGGACTGCTCCCTCTCCTCTTGCGCTGGCCAAACCCTAGGGATTTTCCCCTAGGGCGCTAGCCCTCCCTCGCACCTATATATAGTGTAGGTGAGAGAGGCTTTTGGCACCCCTAGCCATAGTGCAACCCTCTCTCCCTCCACCACTTCGTGACACCCTATAGCTAGTTCGGTACGGCACGACGAAGCCCTATCGGAGTAGCTCCACCACCATCAGCGCTACGCCATCGTGCTGCCGGAGAATTCAGCTACCTCTTCATCTCTCTTGCTGGATCAAGAAGGTGGAGATCGTCATCGAGCTGTAAGTGTGCTGAACGCGGAGGTGCCATCCATTCGGTACTAGATCGGGACGGAGTTCGTGGGATGCTTGCGATTCGGATCGCGAAGATGTTCGACTACATCAACCACATTTCTTAATGCTTCTCGTTTAGCGATCTAGAAGCATATGTGGATCCGATCTCCCCTCATGTAGATGATCATCACCATGATAAGTCTTGCATGTGCATTGGAAATTTTTTGTTTGCCAGACAACGTTTCCCAACGGTGGTATCAGAGTTAGGTTCATGCGTAAATGATGATACTAGAACACACAAGAGTTTGTGGGCGTTGTTGTTCAATTTGCTGCCCTCCTTAGTCTTTTCTTGATTCGGCGGTATTGTTGGATTGAAGCGGCCCGGACCAACATTACTCGTACGCTTACGGGAAACCGGTTTCATCGACTAACATGCAACATGTTGCATAAAGATGACTCGTGGGTGTCTGTTTCTTCAACTTTAGTTGAACCGGATTTGGCCAAGGCGGTCCTTGGAGAAGGTTAAACAGCAACTTGCATATCACTGTTGTGGTTTTGCGTAAGTAAGATGCGATCATACTAGATACCCATAGCAGCTACGTAAAACAAGCAACAACAAATTACAAGACGTCTAACTTGTTTTCGCAGGGTATGCATGTGATGTGATATGGCCAAAGACATGATATGATATATTGGATGTATGAGATGATCATGTTGTAATAGTTAAATATCGACTTGCACATGGATGCTACGGCAACTGGCAGGAGCCATAGGGTTGTCTTTAATTATTTTGCGCTTGGTGATGCTTTGCATTATCTCTAGTAGTAGCTATAGTAGTAACAGCATAGTTAGCGCGACAACCTCGATGGCAACACAATGATGGAGATTATGGTGTGCCGCCGGTGACGATGAAGATTATGTCGGTGCTTTGGTGATGGAGATGAAGAAGCACAAGTTCATGGCCATATCATGTCACTTATGATTTGCATGTGATGTTAATCCTTTATGCACCTTATTTTTCTTAGGACGACGGTAGCATTATAAGGTGATCCCTCACTAGGATTTCAAGATAAAATTGTGTTCTCCTCGACTATGCACCGTTGCGACAGTTTGTTGTTTCCAGACACCACGTGATGATCGGGTGTGATAGACTCTACGTTAACATACAACGGGTGCAAAAAATTGCACACGCGGAACACTCAGGTTAAACTTGACGAGCCTAGCATGTACATACATGGCCTCGGAACACAGGAGACTAAAAGGTCGATCATGAGGCATATCGTGGATATGATCAACATGGAGATGTTCACCACTGAAGCTAAACTCAACTCACGTGATGATCGGACTTGAGTTAGTGAATTTGGATCATGTACCACTGGAAGAACCAGAGGGATGTCAATTTGACTGGGAGTTCTTAAGTAATATGATTAATTGAACTCATTATCATGAACATAGTCAAAATGTCTTTGCAAGATGACTAAAGGCCTCGTTTTCAGTGAGATGGTAATGAGTGAGTAACTTGTTAGAAATAATACATTTTGATGTATGCAGTCCAATGAGTGCTGAGGCATGTAGTGGATATCGTTATGTTCTTACTTCACAATTGTTTTGAGTAGATACAAGTGTATTTTCTTGATGAATCACAAAGTCTGAAATATTGAAAAGTTCAAAGCAATTTCAGAGTGAAGTTGAAGATCGTCATGAGAAGAGGATAATATGTCTACGATGTGATCATGGAGGTAAATATGTATCTGAGTTGCGAGTTTGGTATACATTTAAGACAGTGTGAAAATCGTTTCACAACTCATGCCACCTAGAACACCATAGTGTGATGGTGTGTCCGAACATCGTAGCCGCACCCTATTGGACATGGTACATATTATGATGTTTCTTATTGAATTACCACTACAATTTTTGGGTTAGGAATTAGAGACAACCACACTAACTTTAAATAGGGCACCACGTAATTCCTTGAAATGACACCGTATGAAGTATGGTTTGGAGAAACCTAAGATGTCATTTCTTTAAAGTTTGGGACTGCGACGCTTATGAGAAAAGGTTTCAGCGTGATAAGCTCGAACCCAAAGAGGATAAATGCATCTTCATAGCATACCTAAAATAGTTGGGCATACCTCCTATCTCATATCCAAAAGGAAAGTGTTTGTTTCCAAAAAGGGTCCTTTCTCGAGAAAATGTTTCTCTCGAAATAAATGAGTGCGAGGATGGTGAAACTTGATAAGGTTATTGAACCGTCACTTCAACTAGTGTGTCGAAAGGCACATGAAGTTCTTCTTGTGGAGCTTACACCAATTGAAGTTGAAGCTGATGATAGTGATCATGAAGCTTCGGATCAACTTACTACAAACCTCGTAGGTCGACAAGGCCACGTACTGCTCCAGAGTGGTACAATAACCCTGTCTTGGAGGTTATGTTGTTGGACATTAATGAACCTACGAGCTATGGAGAAGTGATGGTGGGCCTGGATTCCAAAAAATGGTTGGCCATGAAATCCGAGGTTGGATCCATGTATCAATACAAAGTGTAGACTTCGGAAGAACTACTTGATGATCATAAGGCTGTTCGGTACAGATGGGTCTTTAAAAGGAAGACGTACGATGATGGTAAATGTAACCATTACGAAAGCTCGACTTGTCGCAAAGATGTTTCTGACAAGTTCAAAGAGTTGACTATGATGAGACTTCCTCACTCGTAGCGATGCTAAAAGTATGTTGGAATTATGTTAGCAGTTTCTGTGTTATTTATGAAATATTGCGGATAGGATGTCAAAACATTGTTTCCTCGACGGTTTCCTTGAGGAAAGGTTGTATGTGATACAACCAGAAGGTTTTGTCGATCCTAATGGAAGCTAACAAGTATGCAAGCTCCAAGGATTGACCTACTTGAACATTGAGAATCAAGATCTATAGAGATAGATCACAATGCTTAATAGAACTTTCAAATGAATACATACTGTGACAAGATTTTGAAGGAGTTCAAAATAGATCTGTCAAAGAAAGAGTTCTTGGATGTGTTATAAGGTGTAAGTATTGAGTAAGACTCAAAACCAGACCATGGAAGAAGAAAGAGAAAGGATGAAGGTCGTTCCCTATGCATTAGCCGTAGGATCTATAGTATGGTATGCTGTGTAGTGCACCTGATGTGTGATACATCTCTGATGTATCTATAATTTATGAAGTATTCATGCCATATTTACAACAATTTTAAAGGATTTTGGTATGATTTTATTAGAACTAACCCGGACTGATGCTGTTTTCAGCACAACTACCATGGTGTTGTTTTTTGTGCAGAAATAAAAGTTCTCGGAATGGGTTATGGAGAATATTTTTGGAAAATATAAAAAAATACTCGAGCATAGAGCTGGGCCAGGAAGTGG
The DNA here is from genome assembly GCF_904849725.1 of Hordeum vulgare subsp. vulgare. Taxonomy (NCBI): domain Eukaryota; kingdom Viridiplantae; phylum Streptophyta; class Magnoliopsida; order Poales; family Poaceae; genus Hordeum; species Hordeum vulgare. The sequence continues at coordinate 342,644,087 of NC_058524.1, read as the reverse complement.
ACCAGGAGGTCATAAGCATGCCAGGCGCGGCCACCCCCCTGGTCGCTGCCCTTTGGCTTGTGACCTCCTTGGGAACCTTCCTGATGTGATTCCAACGCTAAGTACGCCTATAAAAACCCAAACCTCCTAAAAGAAACCTAGATCGGGGAGTTACACCGCCGCAAGCCTCGAAAGCAACGAAAAACCAATCGGGGCCCGTTCCAACACCCTGCCGGAGGGGGTAGTTCACCCTCGGGCTGAGGCTTTGTACCAGTAGCTATGTGTTTGATCTCTCTCTCTCTCTCTCGTGTTCTTGATATGGCATGATCTTGATGTACCGCGAGCTTTATTAATATAGATGAATCATATGGAGTTTTCTCCTCTCTATCTTCTTGTGATGAATTGAGTTTTCCCTTTGAAGTTTTCTTATCAGATTGAGTGTTTAAGGATTTGAGAACACTTGATGTATGTCGTGCGATGGGATATCCGTGGTGACAATGGGGTGTTCTATTGATGCTCTTGATGTATGTTTTGGTGGTCAACTTCCGGGTTCCGTGACCTCGGGAATCTATGCATAGGGATTGACACATGTTGTCGTCTTGACTCTCCGGTAGAAACTTTGGGGCACTCTTTGAAGTTCTTTGTGTTGGATTGAACATGATGAATCTGAAATTGTGTGATGCATATCGTATAATCAAGCCCATGGGTACTTGTGGTCACATTGGAGTATCTAGGTGACATTAGGGTTTTTGTCAAGTGTATCTTAAGGTGTTATTTAAGTATGAACTCTACGGTTGTTTGTGACAGTTATAGGGATAGCTCATAAGATTGATCGGAAAAGATAACTTTGAGGTGGTTTCGTACCCTACAATAATTTCTTCGTTTGTTCTACGCTATTTGTGACTTTGGAGTGAACTCTTTGTCGCACGTAACGGTTTTATATATGATTCAACTATGTTAGTATTGTTGGGAGAACTTGCACTAATGAAAGTATGGACCCTACGCCTTGTTTCCAAGCATTTATACAATGTTTTGCTCGTTGTTTACTATTTGTTACCTTGCTGTTTTTATATTTTCCGATTAAAAAAACCTATATCTACCATCCATATTACACTTGTATCACCATCTCTTCGCCGAACTAGTGCACCTATACAATTTAACATTGTATTGGGTGTGTTGGGGACACAAGAGACTCTTTGTTATTTGATTGTAGGGATGCTTGAGAGAGACCATCTTCATCCTACGCCTGCCATGGGTTGATAAACCTTAGGTAATCCACTTAAGGGAAACTTGCTATTGTCCTACAAAACTTTGTTCTTGGAGGCCCAACACGAGTCTACAAGAAGAAGGTTTTTTAGTAGACATCAATCTCTTTTCTCGCGGCGTTGCCGGGGAAGTGAGTGCTGGAAGGTATATCTTTAGATCTTGCAATTAAATCTTTTTAGTTTCTTGTTTTCCACTAGTTTGGTTTTATAAAATAAAACTACAAAAAAAATGGAATTGAGATTGCCTGATATGCTTCACCTTTTCAATGTCTTTCGTGAAAATGATGGAAAGGAAAATTGTGCTCAAGTGTTAGAAGAAGAAGTTATTAAAATGTTTGGCACTAAATCTTTGAGTGATGAGAATGATAGAAATATTTTTAGTATGAGTTATCTGAATATTCATGATGCTAATGATATGCAAAGCCACAAGCTTGGGGATGCTATGCTTAATGAATATGATATTTGTAGTCCCCCAAGTTTTGATGAGCAAAACTATTAAGATGATAGCATGCCTCCTATGTATGAAGATTATTGCGATGGTATGTATGCTATAAAGAGTGATAGTAACCATGAAACGTGTTATCATGATTTTAATTTTCAAAGTGGTTATGTCAATCAAGTACCTCATGATAGTTATTTCGTTGAGTTTGCTCCCACTATTATGAATGAGAAGAAGTTTGCTTATGTGGAGAGTGATAAATTTTATATGCTTGTAGATCATGAAAAAGAATGTTGTATGTGATAGTTATATTGTTGAATTCCTTCATGATGATACTGAAAATTATTATTAGGGCGGAACATATCCTTGTAGGAATTGCAATAACATCAAGTTTCCTCTCTATGTGTTCAAAGTTTTGAAGTTATGCTTGTTTTGCCTTCCTATGATAGTTTATTCTTTCTCCCACAAATTGTTTGCTCACAAAATCCCTATGCATAGGAAGTGGGATAGACTTAAATGTGATTCTCATCAGATTCATGATGCTATTTTGCATGTTATAATTATTATTCCTATGTGAGGATCATTGAAATCATCATGCCTAGCTAGAAGGCATCGCCTCTTTCGTCTTCAACATTATCGGTATATCTCACTTGGAGCTATATTTTTATTCGTCACATAATATGAGTTTTGCTTGGAGCGTCATTTTGTTTTTTTGTTCTCTATTAGTTGTTATTTATAATCTTGTTTTTCAATAAAAAATTCCAAGAATTGCATTAGGATGCTTGCATTGCATGCTTTGATTGGTGTTGTGTAAAAACAGAAACTGGTGCTGTAGTTTTTGAATTTTCAAATTTTAATGGAACGTGAAAAGTTTCTTAAGTTTTTACACAGTGTTGTCATATATATTGTATAGCATGTCCTAAATTTTAATAATTGTTTGAGTTACATAAGTACACTGTTTTTATAAATTGCTACAGATTGGTCTGTTTGGACAGATTGTTGTCATAGTTTTGTTATCTACTTATCCTATAGTTTCCATAGCCTATATTGATAGACATAAATTGTGGAAATGATAGTAAACAGTAGATGATGTTTTCAATTATTATACAACTTGTCTTGGCAGTACATAAAGAGTTGATTTGTTATTATGTGCAGTAACCTATCTCACAAGTTCTTTTCAAGTTTTGTGTGGATGAAGTTTTTGAGAATAGGTGAAACTGGGATACGAGAGGATTGAACAAGATACAGAAGCTCAAGCTTGGGGAATACCAAGGCACCACAAGTTAATATTTCAAGAACTCTCAAGCATCTAAGCTTGGGGATGCTACGCATCCCACCTCTCTTCGTCAACTATCGGTTAGCCTATGTTGAGCCTAAATTTTTATTCGTTCACATGATGCGTCCTATTCTTGGAGTGATATTTTTCTTTTGCTTGCTGTTTAGATAAAATACTCAGATCTGAAAATATTTATTAAGAGAGAGAGAGAGCAAGTCCTCACATAGCTACTTAATAGTTTGACTACTCATTGATCTTCGCTTGTATGTTGTGGAGTAGTTTTGTTATTTACTTTCGTGCTTCACTTATATCCTATGAATGAATGGTTGAATGAATTGAATATAATAAATCTGAAATTAAATATGCTTCATATACTTATGCTATAGGGAGTAATGACTTCACACATAATAAGCATAGGTGTTAAAATTTATTGAAAGTTAGCAAACACCGCATTGGTCACTTGAACAATTCATGAAAGAATATTGAAGGAAGAATAACTATCCTGGACATCTTATATGATTGTGAGCTCATTAATTATTTTCAAACTCGAGTAAATTAGTTAAAATTGGACAAGGGAGACAACTTAATGAGTTATGTTTGGGTATATTTGTATAGAAGTTATATTGTTATGGATCCTCCAACATGTGGTGCTTGCTTCCACCTCATACTAGCCAAAACTTGTGCATCAAGTAGAAATACTACTTGTGCATCCAAACACCCATAAACTAGTTTTTCCATGAGAGTCCACTATACCTATGTGACAGCCCGAGACTGATGCTCCATAAGATCCCCCCCTTTATTTCTTTCTGTCATGCAATTGGATTGTGTGTCGCATTCATCATCGCATCATTCGCATCATGTGCATTGCATTGGCACTCCATTGCCGCCAGTTTTCAGAACTTGCATTCGTTGTTAGTTGTTGGTTCTCTCCGTGTTCGTCGTTGACCGATTTGAGACCAACCACACACGCACGCACCCGCGGCATCGATAAAATATTATTTTTAAATGTGTCCAGAAAATATTCTCGGATTGGGTTGAAACTTGGCGTGCGGTCTTGTTTTAGTGTAGGTAGGCCGCGTGCCAAATTTCGTCGCCATCACAGTCCGTTTGATAACCGAACGATCGACCCTAGCGGCACCATCATCGGTTTATCGGCGGATGTTTTTTGGTTTTTTGGAAATCTAGTGTCACGGGCCACCAGTATCCCTCTCGTCCCCACCCAGCCTCTCCAACACAGCTACTACAGCCCGCAAAAACCACCTCTCCGATCGGACCGTCCGATCGCGATCGGAGGGTCGAAAAACGCCAAAAAACCACCTAAACCCCAGCCGTTTTCTATTTATAGGTAGCAACCAGCCTGCCTCGGGATCCGTGCACCCCCTGAAACCTTAGCGCAGACTCTCCGCCTCCCTCAGCTGCCAGGACCATCCGGACCCATATCCGGCCCACCCCGGGCCCGGGTCGCGCCGCCGCGAGCCGCCCGAAGCTCCTCCCGAGCACCTCTCTAGCTGGAGCCCCAGCCCCTTGTCTAGCTGGCCTCACCGGAATTGGGCCGCCGTGCATGCACCTCCGGCCGCCCCAGCCAGCAGCCGAGCCGCCGCCATCCGATTCCCCCGAGACTTCTACGCCAAGGACCCGTCATCTCTGGCAAGATCCGCGGTGCCGCGCCGGATGCCGACCTCGCCGGGCCTCGCTGGAGCCTTCCCTGCCGTCGCATCCACTTTGCCGGAGTCCCAGCCGCCAGCCACCTCGCCTCGCTCGTGATGGTGGGGAGGACGAGGCCGCTCACCCAATCTGGCGCTTTGGCAACGCTCGCGTGGGCCTCCTCCCAGCCCCAAGGCTCAGCCACCCCGAGCCGGCCAAGACGCCCACCCGACCAGCCCAGCACACACTGACCCACCTCGCCTCCCAAGCATTCGGCCCAGCTGCCTTTCAGCCTGCACCCCGAGCCAGCCCGCGGTCTCTAATACGTCCATTTTGCATCATGTTTTCATGTTGATATTTATCGCTTCTTGGGCTGTTATTTCACTTCACGGTACAATTCTTATGCCTTTTCTCTCTTATTTTGCAAGGTTTACATGAAGAGGGAGACTGCCGGCAACTGGAATTCTGGCCTGAAAGTGGAGGAAGTTTGAGATACCTATTCTGCGCAACTCCAAACACCGTAAAAATCAACGAGGATTTTTTTCGGATTTATAAAACATACTGGGCCGAAGAAGCGCCACAGGGGCGCCAGGGGTTGGCCACAAGCCTACACGGTGCGGCCACCCCCCCAGGCCGCGCCATGAGGGCTTGTGGGCAACCTGCTGGCCCACTTGCCCCCCTCTTCTGCTATATGAAGGGTTTCGTCAGGAAAAAAAATCAAGGAGGAGCTTTTTGTGGATTCGCCGCCGCCACGAGGCGGAACTTGAGCAGAACCAATCTAGAGCTCCGGCAGGACGATCCTGAAAGGAAACTTCCCTCCCGGAGGGGGAAATCGTCGCCATCGTCATCACCAACACTCCTCTCATCGGAGGGGACTCGTCACCATCAACATCTTCATCAGCAGCATCTCATCTCCAAACCCTAGTTCATCACTTGTAACAAATCTCCGTCTCGCGACTCCGATTGGTACTTGTAAGGTTGCTAGTAGTGTTGATTACTCTTTGTAGTTGATGCTAGTTCGACTACTTGGTGTACGAGTTTTTGTTCAGATCCTTGATGCTACTCATTACCTCTCTGGTCATGAATATGATTATGCTTTCTGAGTAGTTACTTTTTTTCCTGAGGACATGGGATAAGTCATGCTAATAGTAGTCATGTGAATTTGGTATTCGTTCGGTAATTTGATATGTTGTATGTTGTTTTTCCTCTAGTGGTGTTATGTGAACGTCGACTACATAACACTTGACCATTATTTGGGCCTAGAGGAACGCATTGGGAAGTAGTAAGTAGATGATGGGTTGCTAGAGTGACAGAAGCTTAAACCCTAGTTTATGCGTTGCTTCGTAAGGGGCTGATTTGGATCCACTAGTTTAATATTATGGTTAGACTTTGTCTTAATTCTTCTTTCGTAGTTGCGGATGCTTGCGAGAGGGCTTAATCATAAGTGGGATGCTTGTCCAAGTAAGGGCAGTATCCAAGTGTCGGTCCACCCACATATCAAACTATCAAAGTAACGAACGTGAATCATATGAACATGATGAAAACTAGCATGACAGAAATTCCCATGTGTCCTCGGGAGCGTTTTTCCTCCTATAAGACTTTGTCCAGGCTTTTCCCTTGCTACAAAAGGTATTGGTCCACTTTGATGCACCGTTGCTACTTTTGTTACTTGTTGCTCGCTACGAATCATCTCACCACACAATCACTTGTTACCGACAATTTCAGTGCGTGCAGATTTTACCTTGCTGAAAACCACTTGTGAGATCCTTTTGCTCCTCGTTGGGTTCGACACTCTTACTTACCAAAAGGACTACGATTGATCCCCTATACTTGTGGGTCATCAAGATTCTTTTATGGCGCCGATGCCGGGGAGTGAAGCGCCTTTGGTAAGTGGAACTTCGTAAGGAAACATTCATATAGTGTTCTCAAATTTATTGTCACTTGTCACTATGGATACTAATCCTTTCAGGGGCTTGGTCGGGGTATCTTCACCTCGAACGGAAGCAAAAAAGAGTTGCTCCTCAACCTGCTGCACCTAATGTAATATTTGCTTTGAATTTCCTTCGGTATGCTTGAGAAAATGCTGGCTAATCCTTTCAGAGGAGATGGAACATCACATCCAAATTTGCATCTAATCTATGTAGATGAAGTTTGTGATTTATTTAAGCTTCCAGGTTTGCCCGAGGATGAGGTCAAGAAGAAGGTCTTTCATTTATCTTTGAAGGATAAGGCGTTGACATGGTATAGCCTATGTGATGATACTGGATCATGGGACTACAATCGGTTGAAATTGGAATTTCATCAAAAGTTTTATCCTATGCATTTAGTACATCGTGATCAGAATTATATTCATAATTTTTGGCCTCGTGACATAGAAAGCATCTCTCAAGCTTGGGTGAGGCTTAAATCAATGCTATATTCATGCCCCAATCATGAGCTCTCAAGAGAAATTATCATTCAGAACTTCTATGCTCAGCTTTCTCATGATGATCCCACCATGCTTGATACTTCTTGTACCGATTCTTTTATGAACAGATATATTGACTTCAAATGTAATTTATTGGAGAGAATTAAACGCAACTCTGAAGATTGGGAGCTTGAAGAAGGTAAGGAGTCAGGTATGAATTTCCAGTTTGATTGCGTTAAATCCTTTGTTGAGACAAATAATTTTTGTGATTTTAGCGCTTAGTATGGACTTGATTCTGAGATAGTAGCTTCATTGTGTGAATCCTTTGCTGCTCATATTGATCTCCCCAAAGAGAAGTGGTTTAAATATCATCCTCCTTTAGAAGTCAATGTAGTTAAACCCACTCCAGTTGAAGAGAAAGTCATTGCCTATAATGATCCTGTGGTTCCCAGTGCTTACATTGAGAAACCACCTTTCGCTCTTAGGATAAAGGATCATTCTAAAGCTTCAACTATGATACGTAGATGCTATATTAGAACACCTACACCCCCTGCGCAAATTAGAGTTGAACCTAGCATTGCTATGATCAAAGATCTTCCGTCCCACGATGTTGAGGGACATAATATTCACTTCTATGAAGATGCTGCTAGAATTTCTAAACCTCACGCTAGAGACAAACATAGGCCTGTTATTGGCATGCCTGTGGTTTCTGTTAAGATAGGAGATCATTGTTATCATGGTTTATGTGACGTGGGTGCTAGTGTTAGTGCAATACCTCAATCCTTATAGGATGAAATCAAGGATGAGATTGCACCTGTTGAGATAGAGCCTATTGATGTCACCATTCAGCTTGCCAATAGAGATAATATCTGCCCTGTGGGAATTGTTAGGGATGTTGAAGTCTTGTGTGGTAAAACGAAGTATCCTGCTGATTTCCTCGTTCTTGCTACCGCACAAGATAGATTTTGTCCCATCATATTTGGCAGACCTTTTCTCAATACCGTCAATGCTCATATTGACTGTGAGAAGCAAACTATCACTGTTGGCTTTGAAGGTGTGTCACATGAGTTCAATTTCTCTAAGTTTGGTAGACAACCTCATGAAAAGGGGTTGCCTAGTAGGGATGAAACTATTGCCTTAGCTTCTATTGCCGTGGCTCCTACTGATCCCTTAGATCAATACTTGCTTGAGCATGAAAATTATATGCATATGGATGAAAGGGATGAAATAGATAGAGTTGTCTTAGAACAATATCCTATCCTTAAGAATAACTTGCCTGTTGAACTGCTTGGGGATCCACCCCCACCAAAGGTTGATCCTGTGTTCGAGCTTAAACAGTTGCCTGATACTCCTAAGTATGCCTATCTTGATGAAAAAGAGATATATCCTGTTATAATTAGTGCTTGCCTCTCAAAGCATGAAGAAAACAAGTTACTAAAAACTCTGAGGAAGCACCATTCTGCTATAGGATATACTCTTGATGATCTTAAGGGCATTAGTCCCACTCTATGCCAGCACAAGATCCAAACTGATCCTGATTTCAAACCAGTTGCTGATCATCAAAGGAGGTTAAATCCTCAGATGAAAGAAGTAGTAAGAAAAGAAATACTAAAGCTCCTGGAAGTGGGTATTATCTATCATGTTGCTCATAGCGATTGGGTGAGTCCGGTGCATTGCGTTCCTAAGAAGGGAGGCATTACCGTTGTCCCTAACGATAAGGATGAGTTGATCCCACAGAGGATTATTACTGGCTATAGGATGGTGATCGATGTTAGGAAATTGAATAAAGCCACTAGGAAAGATCATTACCCTCTGCCTTTTATGGACCAAATGCTAGAAAGGCTGTCCAAACACACACACTTATGCTTTCTAAACGGTTATTCTGGTTTCTCCCAAATACCAGTTGCACAATCTGATCTGGAGAAAACCACTTTCACCTACCCTTTCGGTACCTTTTCTTATAGACGTATGCCTTTCGGCTTATGTAATGCACCTGCCACTTTTCAAAGATGTATGATGGCTATATTCTGTGACTTTTATGAAATGATTGTTGAGCTTTTCATGGATGACTTCTCCATTTACGGGTCTCTAAGATTTCCTCAGCAACCTTGATCAAATCTTACAGAGATGTAAAGACACCAATCTTGTCTTGAATTGGGAGAAGTGCCACTTTATGGTTAATGAAGGCATCGTCTTAGGACATAAAATTTCTGAAAGAGGTATTGAAGTCGATAAGGCTAAGGTTGATGCAATCGAGAAAATGCCATACCCCACAGATATCAAAGGTATAAGAAGTTTCCTTGGTCATGCTAGTTTCTATAGAAGGTTCATTAAAGACTTCTCTAAGATTTCTAGGCCTCTTACCAATGTCTTGCAAAAGGATATTCCTTTTGTTTTTGACGATGATTGTGAGGAAGCCTTCGAAATACTTAAGAGGGCTTTGATAACTGCACCTATTGTTGAACCACCTGATTGGAACTTACCTTTTGAAATAATGTGTGACGCTAGTGATTATGCTGTTGGTGCTGTCCTAGGGCAAAGAGTCGATAAGAAGTTGAATGTTATTCACTACGCTAGTAAAACTCTAGACAGTGCCCAGAGAAACTATGCTACTACGGAGAAGGAATTTTTAGCAGTCGTGTTTGCATGTGAAAAGATCAGGTCTTACATAGTTGATTGCAAATCACTATTCACACTGATGATGTTGCTATTAAGTACCTCATGGAGAAGAAGGACGTTAAATCTAGACTTATCAGATGGGTTCTCTTGCTACAAGAATTTGATTTGCACGTTGTCGACAGAAAGGGTGCTGATAACCCAGTAGCAGATAACTTGTCTAGGTTGGAGAACGTTCTTGATGACCCACAACCTATTGATGATAGCTTTCCCATTGAGCAATTGAATGTCATCAATACTTCACGTAGTGCACCGTGGTATGCTGATTTTGCAAACTATATCGTTGCCAAATATATACCACCTAGTTTCACGTACCAGCAAAAGAAGAAGTTCTTCTTTGACTTGAGACACTACTTTTGGAATGATTCTCTCCTTTGTAAGGAAGGAGTAGAAGGTGTTATTAGACGTTGTGTACCTTAACATGAACAGGGACAGATCCTACAGAAGTGTCACTCCGAGGCCTACGGATGACACCATGCGGGAGATAGAACTGCACACAAGGTATTGCAATCAGGTTTCTATTGGCCCACTCTCTTCAAGGATGCCCGTAAGTTTGTCTTGTCTTGTGACGAATGTCAAAGAGCAGGTAATATTAGCAAACGTGAGGACATGTCTATGAACTATTCACTTGTCATTGAACCATTTGATGTCTGGTGCTTTGATTATATGGGACCTTTTCCAAAATCCAACGGGTATACTCATATCCTAGTTGTTGTTGATTACGTCACTAAGTGGGTAGAATCTATCCCCACTAGTAGTGCTGATCACAACACCTCTATCAGGATGCTGAAAGAAGTTATCTTCCCTAGATTTGGAGTCCCTAGATATCTAATGACCGACGGTGGTTCACACTTCATTCATGGTGCTTTCCGTAAAACGCTTGCTAAGTACGATGTCAACCATAGAATTGAGTCTCCCTATCACCCTCAGTCCAGTGGTCAAGTAGAGCTAAGTAATAGAGAGATTAAAATGATTCTGCAAAAGACTGTCAACACGTCTAGAAAGAATTGGTCTAAGAAGCTCGATGATGCACTGTGGGCTTATAGAACTGCCTATAAGAATCCCATGGGCATGTCTCCGTACAAAATGGTGTACGGTAAAGCATGTCATTTACCTCTTGAGCTAGAGCATAAAGCTTATTGGGCAATCAAAGAGCTCAACTTTGATTTCAAACTTGCCGGTGAGAAGAGGTTATTTGATATTAGCTCGCTTGACAAGTGGAGAACTCAGGCATATGAGAATACCAAGCTGTTCAAAGAGAAGGTTAAGAGGTAGCATGATAAGAGGATACAAAAGCATGAGTTCAATGTAGGTGATTATGTCTTGCTATATAACTCTCGTTTAAGATTCTTTGCAGGAAAGCTTCTCTCTAAATGGGAATGTCCCTATGTTGTTCAGGAAGTATATCGTTCCGGTGCTATCAAGATCAACAACACGAAAGGTAATTGTCCGAGAGTGGTAAATGGGCAGAGAATCAAGCATTATATCTCAGGTACTCCCATAAATGTTGAAAGCAATATTATCAATACCATAACTCCGGAAGAATACCTAAGGGATATTTATCAGCCTGTTTCAGACTCCGAAAAGGAAGAGGTACGTGATTCGGTAAGAAAATAGAGTCCAAAACTTCTCTAGTAGGAAATTTTCTCAGTTTTGGAATACTTGAAAAAATAAAAAAAATGGAAGTAGTACGGAAAGTGCGCGAGGAGGCGACAAGCCTGCACGGCGCGGGCCCACCCCCTGGCCGTGCCGTGAGGGCTTGTGGCCACCTTGTGCGCCTCCCGGACTTCGTTTTCATGCAGGGTACTCCTTCTGGTATAAAAATATCATTATATATACTCCCGTTTGGTCTGACCTCTTCATCAAGCAGATTTCCTCTACTTTTCGTTTCGAGCCTGTTTCTGTTGCAGATCTTGATCACTATGACTTCCCCAAAAGCTCCGAAGGACAAGATCTTCGAGAAGGTCATCAATCCCTACCTCACGGGAGGGCTGCAACACCCTCAATCTATCGAGATGCGTGAGGGGATGTTGCACATCCGTGATGTTGCGGGGCCCAAGAAGACCGGAAGCATGGAGACGAGGCTCGAAGCAATGGAGCAACAAGTCTTCAAGTGCCAAGGGATGGTAGAGCGTGGACTCAACGCCAACCACATTATGATCACGGAGTTCACTAGCAAGCACAAGATTGATACAATTGACATTGGGAAGCATCTCTCCAGGCTCTATGACAGGATTGATCAACTCCAAGCCTAGATCTATGACCTGCAGAACCAAAACTGTGAGTATGAGTATAGATTTAAATCAATACGGTTGGCTGCAGATTTGATTATTTCGGAGACTCGTTCATCTTTCCATGATAGAGCACCTATGCCGTGGAAGACGGAGGATCAAACTCATGTTGCAACAATTCCACCATCACCTCCACAGGAAGACAATTGAGCATTGGTATCGGCAATCCCCTTGGCTTATGCCAAGCTTGGGGCAGTTGCCCTGGTATCGTATCACCCTCACATCTTTTGCCTTTACCTTTGTTTTAGTTTTCCTTTTCAGTTTTTTTCTTTCTCTAGTTGAATAAAATCTTAGTGTTTTAGTCTTGAGTTTTTCTTTGTGTCACCCCCGATGTATTCCAGCTCGTGAACCATATAAAAAAGAGTGTCTTAGTTGAAGGGCTTTGCCTCTTGCCATGATCAAAAGAGTGAGAATAGAACAAAAGCATGAAAGATCATGTAATGATCATATGGGAAGTGATGGCTTCACATATAAAAAGAAGGAGGGTTGAAACTTGTTGAGGGTAGGCAAACGTAGACCTTGGTCATTGTTGCAATTAATAGGAAGTGTTAAAGAAGGAGAGGTTCACATATAAATATATCATCTCTCACACCATCTATGATTGTGAACACTCACTAAACTATTGCATGCCTAGAAGTAGATGTTGGACAAGGAAGACAACATAATGAATTATGTTTCCCTGGCTCCGAACAATGTTATATGATTAGAGATCCCTTAGCATGTGACGATTGCTTCCACCTCATATTAGCCAAAACCTCCCGCACCAAGTAGAGATACTACTTGTGCATCCATAAACCTTCAACCCAGTTTTGCCATGAGTGTCCACCATACCTACCTATGGATTGACTAAGATCCCTCAAGTAAGTTGTCATCGGTGCAGGCAATAAAAATTGCTCTCTAATATGTATGATCTATTAGTGTGTGGAAAATAAGCTTTGTACGAACCTGTGATGAGGAAGCCATAAAAGCGACAGACTGCATAATAAAGTTCTTTATCACAGGAGGCAATATAAAGTGGCGTTCCTCCGCACTAAGAGGACACGCATCCAAACCTCAAAAGCGCCCGACAACCTCTGCTTCCCTCTACGAAGGGCCTCTCTTGTACCTTTACTTTTTGCCCTTGAAAGAGTCATGGTGATCTTCACCAATCCTCTATCTCGCCTTTATCTTGGCTAACGTCATATGCTTGGGAAAGATCTATATTCATAAGTCAACTTGGAGGTAAGTATTCATGAATTATTATTGTTGACATTACCCTTGAGTTAAGCCTTTGGGAGGCAAAACTATAGGCCCCTATCTTTCTCTGGATCCAGCCGAAACTTTGATCTCATGAGTACCACATGAGTTGTAGCAATTGTAGAAAACGAAATATTGATTGAGTATGTGGATTTGCTTTACAAGCTCTTATTTGACTCTTTCTGATGTTGTGATAAATTGCAATTGCTTGAATGACTAAAGGCTATCGGTTGTTACTTCTCGGTAAGGTTCTTGATCCATGATTTACTTTGTGAAGGAATTATCACTTTAGCATGAGATATTATATGTTGATATTGTTGTTCTGATCATGATCATGATGCATGCATGTTCGTATCTTGTTTTGTCGACACCTCTCTCCCTAAACATGTGGACATATTTATTAAGCTAGGATTTCGCTTGAGGACAAGCGAGGTCTAAGCTTGGGGGAGTTGATACGTCCATTTTGCATCATGTTTTCATGTTGATATTTATCGCCTCTGGGCTGTTATTTCACTTCACGGCACAATTCTTATGCCTTTTCTCTCTTATTTTGCAAGGTTTACATGAAGAGGGAGAATGCCGGCAACTGGAATTCTGGCCTGAAAGTGGAGGAAGTTTAAGATACCTATTCTGCGCAACTCCAAACGCCGTAAAAATCAATGAGGATTTTTTTCGGATTTATAAAAAATACTCGGCCAAAGAAGTGCCAAAGGGGTGCCAGGGGTTGGCCACAAGCCTGCACGGCGCGGCCACCCCCCCCCCCTCTAGGCTGCGCCATGAGGGCTTGTGGGCAACCTGCTGGCCCACTTGCCCCCTCTTCTGCTATATGAAGGGTTCCGTCTGGAAAAAAATCAAGGAGGAGCTTTTACATGGATTCACCGCTGTCACGAGGTGCAACTTGAGCACAACCAATCTAGAACTCCGGTAGGACGATCCTGCCGGGGAAACTTCCCTCCCGGAGGGGGAAATCGTCGCCATCGTCATCAACAACACTCCTCTCATCGGAGGGGACTCGTCACCATCAACATCTTCATCAACACCATCTCATCTCCAAATCCTAATTCATCACTTATAACCAATCTCCGTCTCGCGACTCGGATTGGTACTTGTAAGGTTGCTAGTAGTGTTGATTACTCTTTGTAGTTGATGCTAGTTGGATTACTTGGTGGAAGAGTTTATGTTCAGATCCTTGATGCTACTCATTACCTCTCTGGTCATGAATATGATTATGCTTAGTGAGTAGTTACTTTTTTTCCTGAGGACATGGGATAAGTCATTATAATAGTAGTCATGTGAATTTGGTATTCGTTTGGTAATTTGATATGTTGTATGTTGTTTTTCCTCTAGCGGTGTTATTTCAACGTCCACTACACAACACTTCACCATTATTTGGGCCTAGAGGAAGGCATTGGGAAGTAGTAAGTAGATGATGGGTTGCTAGAGTGACAGAAGCTTAAACCCTAGTTTATGTGTTGCTTCGTAAGGGGCTGATTTGGATCCACTAGTTTAATGCTATGGTTAGACTTCGTCTTAATTCTTCTCTCATAGTTGTGGATGCTTGTGAGAGGGGTTAATCATAAGTGGGATGCTTGTCCAAGTAAGTGCAGTACCCAAGCGCCGGTCCAGCCACATATCAAACTATCAAAGTAACGAACGCGAATCATATGAACATGATGAAAACTAGCATGACAGAAATTCCCGTGTGTCCTCGGGGGAGTTTTTCCTCCTATAAGAATTTCTCCAGGCTTTTCCCTTGCTACAAAAGGGATTGGGACACTTTTCTGCACCGTTTCTACTTTTTTTACTTGTTGCTTGCTACGAATCATCTCACCACACAATCACTTGTTATCGACAATTTCAGTGCCTGCAGATTTTACCTTGCTGAAAACCACTTGTCAGATCCTTCTGCTCCTCGTTGGGTTCGACACTCTTACTTATCTAAAGGACTACGATTGATCCCCTATACTTGTGGGTCATCAAGACTCTTTTCTGGCGCCGTTGCCGCGGAGTGAAGCGCCTTTGGTAAGTGGAACTTGGAAAGGAAACATTCATATAGTGTGCTGAAATTTATTGTCACTTGTCACTATGTACTAATCCTTTGAGGGGCTTGTTCGGGGTATCTTCACCTCAAACGGAAGCACAAAGAGTTGGTCCTCAACCTGCTGCACGTACTGAAAATATTTGCTTTGAATTTCCTTCGGGTATGCTTGAGAAACTGCTGGCTAATCCTTTCACATGAGATGGAACATCACATCCAGACTTGCATCTAATCTATGTAGATGAAGTTTGTGGTTTATTTAAGCTTGCAGGTTTGCCCGAGGATGTAGGTGTGGCGAATGTAAGCCAATTCCATATACTCATCTTTTAGTACATATACTTGTAACGATATCCATTCTTGCAAAATGACGAGATGCGTTTCTATCCCTGTCGAGGCCCTCGCGCCAAAATAAGGATAGGACCGCATCTTCGACGTGACAAGTTAGTATCAGAGCAGTACCGACCTAGGACCCCCCTTGATTGATTGAACTTGGCCGAGTCGAGTCTAGTGAAAAACTATTTCGAGTCTTAGTTATATCAAAGAGTAGGTTTCTTTTTTCTCCTCGTCTATGCTCTATTTCGAGACTTAGGAAATTTTAATTCTACTCCTCTTCTCACTCAAAATTATTTTAGGATCACGCGGATATTTTTGGAATTTATATGATGTCGATGTGACGGAGTTTTGTCTTGGTGCCTCCTGCTGTGTTGATTTTATTCCGGGGAGTTGAGCTCCAACGGATTCTTGAGCATATCATTATCTTTCAGATTTCTTAGTATCTGAGGACGAAGGATGTTTGAAATTGCTTCAATACTGGTAGTGTCGAGATAACCCCGACATCCCCAGTACTGCTGCAGAGAGTTCGGGGGTACTGCCATACTTATTATCGTTGTGTTTTTGAGGATGTGAGAGAGATGAAGTTCCAAGATTCTGGTTATGTGTTGATGGATGTGATACACTTGACGGGTTAGTATAGGAGTTGAGTGATATATTACTCCTTGTATCCGTGGACCAGATTGCATGACCAAAAATTTCGGAACTTCTTAGGTGGGAATTCTAGTAGTTACTTATAGGACAATCTTCCAACGGATGCATGATGTGAGGTTGGGGTTCGACATCTAATGGATTCGTTTGTTCACGGTCATCTTACAGCGGTTCTTATTGTGTCTTAAAGAGTGCTTGTAGCTTGCTACGACTCGGGGATGCTTTGTATGTCATGTGCACTGCCTTGTACATGATGGCTACTATAGGATCGAGCCCGTGCGATCCTATCCACGAAAGTATCGAGCGAAATCTCTGTCATGAATTTGTTCTGGCTTGTGTTGTAAGCCTCACCCTTTGTTTTGTTGGAATATGGTAATTCGAGTTGCTTCGATGTCAAATGGTGATCTCATATCTTTTCCAAGTGGTGTTCTCATATTTTTATGGGAATGCAAATTCTTGTGCTCAATCAAGTTATCTTTTCAATTCTTTTCAACCGGAGTCCTCATGTCAATTACTTTCAACCGGTGTGCTTCTCTTCATGTGAATTTAATCCTCTCCAAGATTTGCAAGATCAATCTCTCATTTCCTTCCGGAGTTCATCTCATCTATCCCAAGTGGTCTTTATTTTTTCCTGCCCTCCCGCCCTTTTCGTCATTGATTATATTATCATCTGATGACCCACAAGTGTAGGGGATCTATCATAGTTCTTTCGATAAGTAAGAGTGTCGAACCCAATGAGGAGCAGAAGGATCTGACAAGTGGTTTTCAGCAAGCTATTCTCCGCAAGCACTAAAATTATCGGTAACAAGTAGTTGTGTGACAAGATGATTCGTAGCAAGTAGCAAGTAACAAAAGTAACAAAGGTGAAGCAAAGTGGCCCAATCCCTTTTGTAGCAAGGGACAAGCCTGGACAAACTCTAGTAGGAGGTAAAGCACTCCCGAGGACACATGGGAATTTCTGTCAAGCTAGTTTTCATCATGTTCATATGATTTGCGTGCGGTACTTTGATAGTTTCATATGTGGGTGGACCTTCGCTTGGGTACTGCCCTTACTTGGACAAGTATCCCACTTATGATTAACCCCTCTTGCAAGCATCCGCAACTACGAAAGAAGAATTAAGACAAAGTCTAACCATAGCATTAAACAAGTGGATCCAAATCAGCCCCTTACGAAGCAACGCATAAACTAGGGTTTAAGCTTCTGTCACTCTAGCAACCCATCACCTACTTACTACTTCCCAATGCCTTTCTCTAGGCCCAAATAATGGTGAAGTGTTATGTAGTCGACGTTCACATAACACCACTAGAGGAAAAACAACATACAACACATTAAAATATCGAACGAGTACCAAATTCACATGACTACTTATAGCATGACTTATCCCATGTCCACAGGAACAAAAGTGACTACTCACAAAGCATAATCATATTCATGACCAGAGAGGTCATGAGTAACGTCAAAGATCTGAACATATAATATTCCACCAAGTAATCCAACTAGCATCAACTACAAAGAGTAATTCACACTACTAGCAACCTTAGAAGTACCAATCGGAGTCGTGAGACGGAGATTGGTTACAAGAGATGAACTAGGGTTTGGAGATGAGATGGTGCTGATGAAGATATTGATGGTGATGAGTCCCCTTCGATGAGAGGAGTGTTGGTGAAGACGATGGCGAAGATTTCCCCCTCCGGGAGGGAAGTTTCCCCGGCAAGATCGTCCTGCCGGAGCTCTAGATTGGTTCTGCTCAAGTTTCGCCTCGTGGCGGCGGCGAATCCTTCCCAAATCCTCCTCTTGATTTTTTCTGGAACGAAACCCTAGCAAAAGAGGGGGGCGAGAGGGCCAGTTGGGAGCCCACAAGCCCCCTTGGCGCGACCAGGGGGGAGGCCGCGCCTAGCAGGCTTGTGGCTTCCTGCTGGCGCCCCTCTGGTACTTCTTCGGCCCAGTATTTTTTATAAATTCCAAAATAAATCACCGTTGATTTTCACGGCTTTTGGACTTGCGCAGAATAGGGATCTCAAACTTGCTCCTTTTTTAGGCCAAAATTCCAGCTGTCGGCATTCTCCCTCTTCATGTAAACCTTGCAAAATAAGAGAGAAAAGGCATAAGTATTGTACCGTGAAGTGTAATGACAGCCCAAAAAGCGATAAATATCAACATGAAAGCATGATGCAAAATGGACGTATCAACTCCCCCAAGCTTAGACCTCGCTTGTCCTCAAGCGAAAACCGAGATCAATAAATATGCCCACATGTTTAGAGAGAGAGGTGAGGAAAAAACAAAATACGGACATGAAGGCATCATGGTCATAGTTACAACAGCAATATCATCATATCATCTCTTATGCTAAAGTTATAATTCCTTCACAAAGTAAAGTATGGATCAAGAGCTTTACCAAGAGTTAACAACCGATAGCCTTTAGTCATTGAAGAAATTGCAATTTATTACAACATCGGAAAGAGTCAAATAAAAGCTTGTAAAGCAAATCCACATACTCAATCATCCTTTTGTCTTCTACAATTGCTACAACTCACGTGGTACTCATGAGATCAAAGTTTTAGTCGGACACAGAGAAAGATAGGGCTTATAGTTTCGCCTCCCAACCATTTACCTCAATGGTAACGTCAACAATAATAATTCGTGAATACTTACTTCCAAGTTGATATATGAATATAGATCTTTCCCTAGCATATGATGTTAGCCAAGAAAATGGTGAAATAAGGAATTGGTGAAGATCACCATGACTCTTTCAAGGGCAAAAGGTAAAGGTACAAGATAGGCCTTTAGCAGAGGGATGCAAAGGTTGTCATGCGCTTTCGAGGTTTGGATGTGTGTCCTCTTTGTGTGAAGGAACGTCACTTTATATGGCCTCCTGTGATAAAGAACTTTATTATGCAGTCCGTCGCTTTTATGTCTTCTTCATCACAGGTTCGTACAAAGCCTTTTTACACACACTAATATATCATACATATTAGGGAGAAATTTTTATTGCTTGCACCGATGACAACTTACTTGAATGATCATATTCAATCCGTAGGTAGGTATGGTGGACTCTCATGGCAAAACTGGGTTGAAGGTTTATGGATGCACAAGTAGTATCTCTACTTGGTGCGGGAGTTTTGGCTAATATGAGGTGGAAGCAATATTCACATGCTAAGGGATCTCTAGTCATATAACATTGTTCGGAACGAAGCAAACACAATTCATTATGTTGTCTACCTTGTCCAACATCTACTTCAATGCATGCAATAGTTTAGTGAGTGTTCACAATCATAGATGGTGTTAAATATGATATATTTATATGTTAACCTCTCCTTCTTTATCACTTCCTTTTAATTGCAACAATGGCCAAGGTCTACGTTTGTCTACCCTCAACAAGTTTCAATGAACATTCTTTTTATATGTGAAGCCATCACTTCCCATAAGATCATTACATGATCTTTCATGCCTTTGTTCTATTATCATTCTTTTGATGATGACATGAGGCAAAGCCCTTAACTAATACACTCTTTATTATATGGCTCATGAGCTCGAATACATCGGGGGTGACACAAAGCAAAACTCAAGCCTAAAACACTAAGAACTTTATTCTACTTGAGAAAGATAAAACCAAAAAGAATCGAACTAAGAAAAGGTAAAGGCAAAAGATGTGATGGTGATACGATACCGGGGCAACTCCCCCAAGATTGGCACAAGCCAAGGGGATTGGCCATAACCATGCTTAGTTGTCTTCCTCTGGAGGTGATAGTGGTGGAGTTGTTGCAATCAGGGTTTGATCCTCCGTCTTCCAAGGCATAGGTGCTCCATCATGGAAAGATGACCGAGTCTCCGGAATCTTCAAATCTGCAGCCAACCGTATTGATTTAAATCTATACTCATACTCACATTTTTGGTTCTGCAGGTCATAGATCTGGGCTTGGCGGTGATCAATTCTGTCATAGAGCCTGGAGAGGTGCTTCCCGATGTCATTGGCATCGATCTTGTGCTTTTTGGTGAACTCCGTGATCATCATGTGGTTGGCGTTGAGTCCACGCTCCACCATCCCTTGGCACTTCAAGACTTGTTAATCCATTGCTTCGAGCCTCGCCTCCACGCTGCCGGTCTTCTTGGGCCCCTCAACATCACTGATGTGCAACATCCCCTCACGCATCTCAATAGATTGAGGGTGTTGCAGTACTCCCACGAGGTAGGGATTGATGACCTTCTCGAAGATCTTGTCCTTCGGAGCTTTTGGTGATGTCATAGCGATCCAGATCTGCAACAAAAACAGGCTCGAAAAGAAAATAGAGGAAATTTGCATGATACGAGGGTCAGACCTTTCGGGAGAATATATAATTATTTTTTCCAGACCAGAAGGAGTACTCCGCAAGAAAACGGAGTCCGGGAGGCACACGAGGTGGTCACAAGCCCCCCAGGCGCGGCCAGGAGGGAGGCCCGCGCCTGGCAGGCTTGTGGCCTCGTGGTGCACTTTCTGGACTGCTTTAAATTTTTCTATTTTTCTAAAAATTCCAAAACGGAGAAAAATTCCTACTGGAAAAGTTTTGTAGTCGGTTTACTTATGAATCACATACCTCTTCATTTTCGGAGTCTGAAACAGGCTGATAAATATTCCTTATGTACTCCTCCAAAGTTATGGTATTGATGATATTGCTTTCAACATTTATGGGTGTACATGAGATATAATGCTTGATTCTCTGCCCATTTACCACTCTCGGAAAATCACCTTCCGTGTTGTTGATCTTAATGGCACCGGAATGATATACTTCCTCAGCAATGTAAGGACCTTCCCATTTAGAGAGAAGCCTGTCTGCAAAAAATCTTAAACGAGAATTATATAGCAAGACATAATCACCTACATTGAACTCATGCTTGTGTATCCTTCTATCATGCCACCTCTTAACCTTTTCTTTGAACAACTTTGCTTTCTCATATGCCTGAGTTCTCCATTCATCAAGCGAGCTAATATCAAATAACCTCTTCTCACCAGCAAGTTTGAAATCAAAGTTGAGCTCTTTGATTGCCCAATAAGCCTTGTGCTCTATCTCAAGAGGTAAATGACATGCTTTGCCATAAACCATTTTGTACGGAGACATGCCCATCGGATTCTGATAGGCAGTTCTATAAGCCCACATTGCATCATCGAGCTTCTTAGAAGAATTCTTTCTAGACCTATTGACAGTCTTTTGCAGAATTAGTTTAATCTCTCTATTGCTTAGCTCTACTTGACCATTGGACCGAGGGTGATAGGGAGATGCAATTCTATGATTGACATCGTACTTAGCAAGCGTTTTACGGAAAGCACCATGAATGAAATGTGAACCACCGTCGGTCATTAGGTATCTAGGGACTCCAAATCTAGGGAAAATAACTTCTTTAAGCATCCTGATAGAGGTGTTGTGATCAGCACTACTAGTTGGGATAGCTTCTACCCACTTAGTGGCGTAATCAACAGCAACTAGGATATGAGTATACGTGTTGGATTTTGGAAAAGGTCCCATATAATCAAAGCCCCAAACATCAAATGATATAATGACAAGTGAATAATTCATAGGCATTTCCTGACATTTACTGATATTACCTATTCTTTGACATTCTTCACAAGACAAGACAAACTTACGGGCATCCTTGAAGAGAGTGGGCCAATAGAAACCTGATTGCAATACCTTGTGTGCAGTTCTATCTCCCGCATGGTGTCCTCCGTAGGCCTCGGAGTGACACTTCTGTAGGATCTGTCCCTGTTCATGTTCACGTACACAACGTCTTAT
Organism: Hordeum vulgare subsp. vulgare; assembly: GCF_904849725.1. Taxonomy (NCBI): domain Eukaryota; kingdom Viridiplantae; phylum Streptophyta; class Magnoliopsida; order Poales; family Poaceae; genus Hordeum; species Hordeum vulgare. Next base: position 342,622,089 of record NC_058524.1, on the reverse strand, counting down.
AACACCATCTACTCCTTCCTTATAAAGGTGAGGATTATCCCAAAAGTAATGTCTCAAATCAAAGAAGAATTTCTTCTTTTGCTGGTATGTGAAACTAGGTGGTATATATTTGGCAACGATATAGTTTGCATAATCAGCATACCACGGTGTACTATGTGAAGCATTGATGACATTCAATTCCTCATCAGGAAAGCTATCATCAAAAGGTTGTGGGTCATCAAGAACATTCTCCAACCTAGACAAGTTATCTGCTACTGGCTTATCAGCACCCTTACTGTCGACAACATGCAAATCAAATTCTTGTAGCAAGAGAACTCATCTGATAAGTCTAGGTTAGCGTCTTTCTTTTCCATGAGGTACTTAATAGTGTGAATAGTGACTTTGGAATCAACTATGTACGATCTGAACTTTTCACATGCAAACACGACTCCTAAAAATTCCTTTTCCGTAGTAGCATAGTTTCTTTGGGCACTATCTGGAGTTTTACTACCATAGTGAATAACAGTCAACTTCTTGTCAACTCTTTGTCCTCGAACATCACCAACTACATAATCACTAGCATCACACATGATTTCAAAAGGTAAGTTCCAATCTAGTGGTTGAACAATAGGTGAAGTTATCAAGGTCTTCTTAAGTATTTCGAAGACTTCCTCACAATCATCGTCAAAAACAAAAGGAATATCCTTTTGCAAGAGATTGGTAAGAGGCCTAGAAATCTTAGAGAAGTCTTTAATGAACCTTCTATAAAGACCAGCATGACCAAGGAAACTTCTTATACCATTGATATATGTGGGGCATGGCATTTTTTCGATCGCATCAACCTTAGCCTTATCGACTTCAATACCTCTTTCAGAAATTCTATGTCCTAAGACGATGCCTTCATTAACCATAAAGTGGCACTTCTCCCAATTCAAGACAAGGTTGGTGTCTTTACATCTCTGCCAGACCCGATCAAGGTTGTTGAGGCAATCATCAAAAGAAGAGCCGTAAACGGAGAAGTCATCCATGAAAACCTCAACAATCTTTTCACAAAAGTCACAGAATATAGCCATCATACATCTTTGAAAGGTAGCAGGTGCATTACATAAGCCAAAAGGCATACGTATGTAAGCAAAGGTACCGAAAGGGCAGGTGAAAGTGGTTTTCTCTTGATCACCTTGTGCAACTAGTATTTGGGAGAAACCAGAATAACCATCTAGAAAGCAGAAGTGTGTGTGTTTAGACAGTCTTTCTAGCATTTGGTCGATAAAAGGCAAAGGGTAATGATCTTTCCTAGTGGCTTTATTCAATTTCCTAAAATCGATCACCATCCTATAGCCAGTAATAATCCTCTGTGGGATCAATTCATCCTTATCATTAGGGACAATGGTAATACCTCCCTTCTTAGCGACGCAATGCACCGGATTCACCCAATCACTATGAGCAACATGATAGATAATACCTGCTTCTAGGAGCTTTAGTATTTCTTTTCTTACTACCTCTTTCATCTTAGGATTTCATCTCCTTTGATGATCAACAAATGGTTTGGAATCAGGATCAATTTTAATCTTGTGGGACTAATGCCCTTAAGATCATCAAGAGTATCCAATAGCAGCACGGTGCTTCCTCAGAGTTTTTAGTATCTTCTTTTCTTCATGCTCTGAGAGGCTAGCACTAATAATAACAGGATATATCTCTTTTTTATCAAGATAAGCATACTTAAGAGTATCAGGCACATGTTTAAGCTCGATCACAGGGTCACCCTTTGGTGGGGGTGGATCTCCAAGCAGTTCAACAGGCAAAATTATTCTTAAGGATATGATATTGTTCTAAGACAACTCTATCTATCTCATCTCTTTCATCCATATGCATATCATTTTCATGCTCAAGCAGGTATTGCTCTAAAGGATCGGTAGGAGGCACAGCAATAGAAGCTAAGGCAATAGTTTCATCATTACTAGGCAACTCTTTTTCATGAGGTTGTCTACCAAACTTGGAGAAATTGAACTCATGTGACACACCTTCAAAACCAACATTGACAGTTTGCTTCTCACAGTCAATATGAGCATTGATGGTATTGAGGAAGGGTCTGCCAAATATGATGGGGAAAAAGCTATCTTGGGTGGTAGCAAAAATGAGGAAGTCAGCAGGATACTTTGTTTTACCACAAAAGACTTCAGCATCCCTAACAATTCCCACAGGGCAGATAGTATCTCTATTGGCAAGCTGAATAGTGGCATCAATAGGCTCCATCTCAACACGTTCAATCTCTTCTTTAATTTTATCATATAAGGATTGAGGTATTACACTAACACTAGCACCCACATCACATAAACCATGATAACAATGATCTCCTATCTTAACAGAAACAACATGCGTGCCAACAACAGGCCTATGTTTGTCTCTAGCATGTGGTTTAGCAATTCTAGCAGCATCTTCACATAAGTGAATATCATGGCCATCAACATTGTAGGACAGGAGATCTTTAATAATAGAAATGCTAGGTTCAACTCTAATTTGCTCAGGGAGTGTAGGTGTTCTAATGTAGCCCCTACGTATCACAATTGAAGCTTTAGAATGATCATTTATCCTAACAGGGAAAGGTGGTTTCAAAATGTAAGCACTGGGAACAATAGGATCATTATAGGCAATGACTCTCTCTTCAACTGGATTGGGTTGAACTACATTTACTTCTAAGGGAGGATGATATTTAAACCACTTCTCTTTGGGGAAATCAATATGAGCAGCAAATGATTCACACACACAAAAGCTACTATCTCAGAGTCAAGTCCATGCTTAGCGCTAAAATCACAAAGTTATTTGTTTCAACAAAGAACTTAACGCAATCAAACTTGAAATTCATACTTGACTCTTTACCTTCATCAAGCTCCGAATCTTCAGAGTTGCGTTCAATTCTTTCCAATAAATTCCATCTGAAGTCAATATCTCTCTTCATAAAAGAACCGGTACAAGAACTGTCAAGCATGGTGCGATCATCATGAGAAAGACGAGCATAGAAGTTCTGAATGATAATTTCTCTCGAGATCTCATTGTTGGGGCATGAATATAACATTGATTTAAGCCTCCCTGAAGCTTGAGCGATGCTTTCTCTGTCATGAGGCCAAAAATTATAAATATAATTCCGATCATGGTGTACTAGATGCATAGGATAAAACTTTTGATGAAATTCCAATTTCAACCGATTGTAGTTCCATGATCCAGTATCATCACATAGCCTATACCGTGCCAACGCCTTATCCCTCAAAGATAAGGGAAATACCTTCTTCTGGACCTCATCCTCGGGCAAACTTGCAATCTTAAATAAAGCAGAAACTTCATCTACATAGATTAGATGCAAGTCTGGATGTGATGTTCCATCTCCTGTAAACGGATTAGCCAGCAGTTTCTCAAGCATACCCGAAGGGAATTCATAGAAAATATTTTCAGTAGGTGCAGCAGGTGAGGAGAAATTCTTTGTGCTTCCGTTCGAGGTGAAGATACCCCGAACAAGACCCTCAAAGGATTAGTTTCCATAGCAACAAGTGACAATAAATTTCAGCACACAATATAAATGTTTCCTTACCAAATTCCACATACAAAAGGCGCTTCACTCCCCGGCAACGGCGCCAGAAAAGAGTCTTGATGACCCACAAGTGTAGGGGATCTATCGTAGTCCTTTCATTATGTAAGAGTGTCGAACCCAGCGAGGAGCAAAAGGATCTGACAAGTGGTTTTCAGCAAGGTATTCTGTGCAAGCACTGAAATTATCGGTAACAAGTAGTTGTGTGACAAGATGATTCATAGCAAGTAGCAAGTAACAACGGTAACAAAGGTGCAGCAACGTGGCCCAATCCCTTTTGTAGCAAGGGACAAGCCTGGACAAACTCTTATAGGAGGAAAAGCGCTCCCAAGGACACATGGGAATTTCTGTCAAGCTAGTTTTCATCATGTTCATATGATTCGCGTTCACTACTTTGATAGTTTGATATGTGGGTGGACCGTCGCTTGGTTACTGCCCTTACTTGGACAAGCCTCCGACTTATGATTAACCCCTCTCACAAGCATCCGCAACTATGAAAGAAGAATTAAGACAAAATCTAACCATAGCATTAAACTAGTGGTTCCAAATCAGCCCCTTACGAAGCAACACATAAACTAGGGTTTAAGCTTCTGTCACTCTAGCAACCCATCATCTACTTACTACTTCCCAATGCCTTCCTCTAGGCCCAAATAATGGTGAAGTGTTATGTAGTCTACGTTCACATAACACCACTAGAGGAAAAACAAATATACAACACACCAAAATATCGAATGAATACCAAATTCACATGACTACTTATAGCATGACTTATCCCATGTCCTCAGGAACAAAAGTGACTACTCACAAAGCATAATCATATTCATGACCAGATAGGTAATGTGTAGCATCAAAGATCTGAACATATAATCTTCCACCAAGTAATCCAACTGGCATCAACTACAAAGAGTAATTAACACTGCTAGCAACCTTACAAGTACCAAACGGAGTTGTGAGACGGAGATTGGTTACAAGAGATGAACTAGGGTTTGGAGATGAGATGGTGCTGATGAAGATGTTGATGGTGATGAGTCCCCTTCGATGAGAGGAGTGTTGGTGATGATGATGGCGACGATTTCCCCCTCCGGGAGGGAAGTGTCCTTGGCAGGATCGTCCTGCCGGAGCTCTAGATTGGTTCTGCTCAACTTCCGCCTCGTGGCGGCGGCGAATCCTCCCGAAAGCCTCCTCTTGATTTTTTCTGGAACGAAACCCTTCTTGTAGCAAAAGAGGGGGCCAGTGGGCCAACTGGGAGCCCACAAGCCCCCTAGGCGCGGCCAGGGGTAGGTCGTGCCTAGAAAGCTTGTGGCTTCCTGCTGGCGCCCCTCTGGTACTTCTTCGGCCCAGTATTTTTTATAAATTCCAAAATAAATCCCCGTTGATTTTCACGGCTTTTGGAGTTGCGCAGAATAGGTATCTCAAACTTACTCCTTTTTCAGGTCACAATTCCAGCTGACGCCATTCTGCCTCCCCATGTAAACCTTGCGAAATAAGAGAGAAAAGGCATAAGCATTGTACCGTGAAGTGTAATAACAGCCCAAAAAGCAATAAATATCAACATGAAAGCATGATTCAAAATGGACGTATGATCATCTTAGTGCTTTTCATTTCACTGTTTCTTCCGTTATCTTTTCTTTTCTCTCGTATCCGGTGATTCATTCTGAAGACCCTCAGGAGTTCTAAGTTCATCATTTCTTCATTTTTGTTCCCTTTTCCGGTGAATTCAATTCAAGCTGTCAGTGTTCATCATATCCTTTTCATCCTCAAATTATTTTTTGTGTTGGAAATTCATATCAAATATTTCTTGTTTTTCATCTCTCTCTATTCTAACCGGAGTGTTCAAGATATCTCAGAGTTTCTTATTTTCAATCCTTCCAATTAATTCGAGGTGCTAACCTCATCAAGTTTTCTTTACACTCGTGCAATCTCTCTTGTCTAATAAATTGTTTCAACGGTGTTTATTTTGAGTGGTCCCATAACCCATAGGTTTATTCCAAGATCTTATCTGGCTCTTCCAATCTTTTCTCGGAGATCTCTAATTCTTTTTAATTACGATGTAAGTATAAATCCCATCAGCCATATTCCTTCTTCAAGATCGCTTCAAATTTATTCTCATCATTGGCTCAACCTTTGCATAATCTATATTCCGGAGTGTCTTAGTTATTCTTGGTGTTGTTCTCCTCATCATTTTCATCTTGGAAGATCGAAGGAGTGTTTCTCTCAAAATCTTGCTCCCTTCTTTTGAAGATTTTCATCTCAGCTTATGTGTCATCTCATTGTTGTCGATCATGGGAGATTCCTTCCATGTCTATCTGCTACATTCAGATTTGTTTCATTCTCGATCCTTTGAAGGCCATCATTTCAGAAGATTTCTTCATTCTCAGCTTTCAGCTTTCAACCTCAAATTCTTCTCAATTGTTGTCTCTTCGTTCGTATCTCATTTATTTCGGTGCCTCATTCATGTTTTCTCTTAGGCGGCTCATGATCTCTTCATTCTCAAGTATATTCATTCATTCGTGGTTGTCTCATCCGTTTCGTATTCTTATCGGTGGTTCGTTCAAGTATTCTTCAAGTGGTGCCTTTTCTATCTCTTTCTTCAATCCTTTTTCTTCAAGAAGAATAAGTGTTATGCTAAATCCGTTGCTTGTATTCAACTGGGCGAAAGATAAGCATAACACAATTCTTATTCTTGTTTCATAGTGATTTCAATTCTTCTTCCAGAGTGGCTCATGATATCAATTCTCTTACAACTGCGCCATCTTTTCTTTTCCTTTATCTTGATCTGGTGTTATAGCATTCTTTTTAGTGGAGGAGTCTCGAAGATAAGTTGTTTCAAGAATGATTTTTTTAAATCCACCAATTCCTTCAATCATGAGATATTTCAGCCCATGATTTCTTCATTGAGCTATCTTGGTTTAGACTTCACCTAAATCTTTGCTATTATGGTGGTTATCATTGATCCAAGTTTTCAATGTATCTTCTTGGTGTTAGAAGTTTTGTCTTTCTTATACCATCCAATCAATCCTTGTTTCTGTTAGTGGTTGGTTGTCACCTCATTGTTGAGATGGTTTTCATAAGTCCACTTCAAGCTTGTTCTTCTCTTTGTTGTTTTTTCCAACAACTACGTTCGATTACCCTTGTCCGGAGGATCTTCAGTTCAATTATGGTAGTAGTTGTCATTTTCTTCTTCTTTCTTTCTTCTCAATGATCTAGTTTCTATTTTCTTGTTCACGAGTTGTGGTGATCTTGCTCTCTTCAATCTATCATCTTGTTCTCTCAAAATCATGTTCTCTCCTTGTTTTTTCTATTTAGTTAGTTTGTTGTGAATCTTCTCAAGATCTTTCCATCTTATCAAAAAAATTCCTCTTTTCCTACCGAAGTGTTGCCAAAATTTCGTGTGAATTCTTGCTTGTTTCTCATATTATTCTTCATCTTTTTGCAACCTTCAAGGATCTTTGTTTCACTCGTTTGTCAAAGAAGCAACTAAGTTTCACCTCTTGATCTTCTCTTCCTCTTCCTCCCTTTCATTCTCAGATCTCGGGGCGAGATCTCTTGTAATTGTAGGAGAGTTGTGATAGCCCGAGACCGATGTTCCAGAAAATTCCCCTTTCATTCCGTTGCTGCCGTGGAATTGGATTGTATGTCGCATTCATCATCGCATCATTCCCATCATATGCATTGCATCACCACTCTGTTGCTGCTAGTTTTCAAAACTTGCATTCGTTGTTAGTTGTCGGTTCTCTCTGTGTTCGTCGTTCACTCTTTTGAGACCAACCACACACGCACGCGCCCGCGACATCGATAAAATATTGTTTTTAAAGGGTTTCGGAAAATATTCTCGGATTGGGTTGAAACTTGGCGTGCAGTCTTGTTTTAGTGTAGGTAACCCGCCTGCCAAATTTGGTCGCAACCGCAGTCCGTTGGGTAACCAAACGGTTGACCCTAGCGCCACCATCATCGGTTTATCGGTGGATGTTTTTCGGTGTCTTAAAAATCACGTGTCACGGGCCACCAGTCTCCCTCTCGTCCACAGCCAGCCTCTCTAACAGAGACACTACAGCCCATCACCTCTCCGATCGGACCGTCCGATCGCGATCAGATGGTCGAAAAAGCAAAAAAACCACCTAAACCCTAGCCGTTTTCTATTTATAGGCAGCAACCAGCGCTACCTTGGGATCCGTGTGCCCCCCACAAACCTTAGCGCAGCCTCTCCCGCACCCTCTCCTCCTCCCTCAGCCGCCAGGCCCATCCAGGCCCAGATCCGGCCCTCCCCGGGCACGGGTCGCGCGACCGCCTACTGCCCGAAGCTCCTCCCGAACTCCTGCCCGAGCTCCTCTCTAGCCGGAGCCCCAGCCTATTTTCCAGCCAACCTCGCCGGAGTAGGGCCGCTGCGCCTGCACCTCCGGCCGCCCAGCCCTCGCCAGAGCGTGTTCGCTGGCCGGAGCCACTGCAAGCAGAAGCCGAGCCGTCACCACCTGATTTGCCCGAGCCCTCGCCGCCAAGGACCCGTCATCTCCGGCCAGATTCATGGTGCCACGCCGGATCCCGACCTCGCCGGGCCTCGCCGGAACCTGCCCTGCCGTCGCATCCACCTCGCTGGAGTCACAGCCGTCGGCCACCTCGCATCACTCGTGAGGGTGGGGAGGACGAGGCCGCTCGCCCGATCTGACGCTTCGGCAGCGCTCGACCAGCCCAGCCCACACCGGCCCACCTTGCCCCCGGAGAATTCAGCCCTGCTGCCTTTCGGCCTGCACCCCGAGCCAGCCCGGGGTCTCCTCCAGCCGAAGCCAGCCCAGCACTACCCCGAGCCCACCGAGGTGTGAATCCCCTGCCGCCCTCTATCGCCCGCCCTAGGCGAATCTTAGCTATCTTGCGCCACCACTTTCGGTTCATTTCCTTTTTTTTACGTTCCGCAAATTTGTCTAGTTAGGCCGGAATTTAAAATGGCAGAATAAATGCATAATTTTAAAAGGCACGTATCCTTTATTCCGCGCGTCGGATTGCGACGAATTATATATCTAAAGTGATTAGAATTTCGCACAGATTAAGAATTTTCAACTCTCATGCATACTTAGAGCTATTTAGCTTGCTTTTTTGCATCGGTTTGCGTGTCGACGTGATAGAAATGGTTTAGGTCGTAGTTAATTAACCGTAGCTCCATTGGAGATGAGCGATATATGAAATGGACCAGAACGACGAGTAGATTCATGTGAACTACTTTCTTTTGCCCTTTAACAAACATAAAATGTGATTAGGAAAAATCTAGATAGAATTAGAATTTAACGCATGGGGTCATTTTAGAGATGCTATATGTTGTTGCCGGCCTCATTTAAAATGCCTAGATAGGTAGCTTAATCTGTGCTTCACCTCGTTCCATGTTTAACAACATTTTATATTGCATCGGAAGTAAATGAGAGTGAACTAAATAATTAAACATGGAGTTTCGTCAATATGTAACTCGTTGCATATTGACCTTCACTTAATGTGTAGCGTTTCACTGTTGTGAATTGCCATGCCCTGCCTTGCATATTTGAACCATTCATGCATCATATGTGAATTGCATTATATCGTGCATGTGTCGTGGTGAATATTGTGTGTTGATGCTTGATACGTCTCCGTCGTATCTACTTTTGCAAACTCTTTTGCGCTTGTTTTGGACTCCAATTTGCATGATTTTAATGGAACTAACCCGGACTAATGCTATTTCAGCAGAATTGCCATGGTGTTCTTTTTGCGCAGAAATAAAAGTTCTCGGAATGACTTGGAAATTTACGAGTATTTTTTGTGGAATATATAAAAAATACTGGAGCAAGAATAAACCAGAGAAGTGGAGCATGGAGCCCAAAAGCCCACCAGGCCACGCCTAGCCGCGCCTAGCAGGCTTGTCGGGCCCACGGAGCTCCACCGCCTCCAATTCTAGCTCTATTTAATACCTTCCGTCCAGAAAAAATCAAGGAGAAGAGTTCATCGCGTTTTACGATACGGAGGCGCCGCCACCTCCTGTTCTTCCCCTAGAGGGCAGATCTGGAGTCCGTTCTGGGCTCCGGAGAGGGGAGATCGTCGCCATCGTTATCACCAACCTTCCTTCATCGCCAATTCCATGATGCTCTTCATCGTTCGTGAGTAATCTCATCGTAGGCTTGCTGGATGATGATGGGTTGGATGAGATCTATCATGTAATTGAGTTAGCTTTGACGGGGATTGATCCCTAGTATCCACTATGTTCTGAGACTGATGTTGCTACTACTTTGCCATGCTTAATGCTTGTCACTAGGGCCCGAGTGCCATGATTTCAGATCTGAACCTATGATGTTCTCGTCATTATATGTGTGTTCTAGATCCTACCTTGCAAGTTGTAGTCACCTACTATGTGTTATGACCCGGCAACCCTGGAGTGACAATAGCCGGAACCACTCCCGGAGATGACCATAGTATGAGGAGTTCATGTATTCACTAGGTGCTAATGCGTTGTTCCGGTTCTCTATTAAAAGGAGAACCTTAATATCATGTAGTTTCCATTAGGACCCCGCTGCCACGGGAGGGATGGACAATAGATTTCATACAAGTTCTTTTCCCTAAGCACGTATGACTACATCTGGAATACATGCCTACATTACATTGATGAACTGGAGCTAGTTACATATCTCTCCGTGTTATAACTGTTGCATGATGAATATCATCCGGCATAATTATCCATCACCGATCCAAGGCCTGCGAGTCTTTTCCTACTGGTCCTTGCTATGTTACTTTGCTGCTACTGTTACTCTGTCGCTACTGCTGTCACTGTTGCTACTGTTACGCTGTCACTATTGATGTCGCTGCTCCTACTATTACTGTTGCTATGACACCACCTTGCTACTGATACTTTGCTGCCGATACTAAGTCTTTCAGGTGTGGTTGAATTGACAACTCAACTGCTAATACTCGAGAATATTCTTTGGCTTCCCCTTGTGTTGAATCAACAAATTTGGGTTGAATACTCTACCCTCGAAAATTTGGGTTGAATACTCTACCCTATACTTGTGGGTTATCAAGACCTTTTTGTGGCGCCGTTGACCGGGAGGCATAGCTATATTCTCTGAGTCACTTGGGATTTACGTCTGCTGATCACTATGAGGAATCTGAAAGATCCAAAAACTAAAGTCTTGCCCTCAACTACGAGGACAGGTAAGGAACTGCCATCTAGCTCTGCACTTGATTCCCCTTCAGTTATGAGTAAGTTTGCGACACCACCTCCTGCTAGAAATTTTGATTTGTCGCCTGTGCTTGATGATGCTACTTCTGCTATCCATGATGCTTGTGATGATGTTATGCTCGATACTGCTTTGCCACTAGGTGCATTCCTTGATGCACAAATTGCTAGAGTTGCTCCTAGATGTGATGATACTTCTAAAACTCCTGAGATTATTAAAGTAGAACCTGCTATTTCGCCTGTTAGAACTAGCTCTCCTAGATATGAATTGCCTGATATGCCTGAGAGTTATGTTATGGAGGGAGAGATAGCTGAGGACTTTCTTGCTTGTAAGGATAGCTATGATGTTGAGAAATTACTGCGCAAGTGGAAAGAAAAATCTTTGAACACTAGGATGAAATACGACCCGAAGTTTGCTACTTCGCCTATCTTTGTGACCGATAAGGATTATGAATTCTCTGTCAACCCTGAGTTAATCACTTTGGTCGAATCTGATCCTTTTCACGGTTATGAGTCTGAAACGGTTGTAGCACATCTTACCAAACTGCACGATATTGCCACCCTATTCACGAGTGAGGAAAAGATCCGCCACTACTATATCCTTAAGCTGTTTCCTTTCTCGGTAAAGGATGATGCTAAGACTTGGTTCACTTCTCTTGCTCCTGGTTGTGTGCATAGTCCCCGGGATATGATCTACTACTTCTCTAAGAAATATTTTCCTGCCCATAAGAAGAAAGGTGCCTTGCAGGAAATATATAACTTTGCGCAAGTTGAAGAAGAGAGTCTCCCACAAGCTTGGGGGAGGCTCGTCCAGCTACTGAATGCTTTGCCCGATCACCCTCTTGAGAAGAATGAAATACTTGATATCTTCTATAATGGACTAACCGATGCTTCTAAGGACAACCTAGATAGTTGTGATGGTTGTGTTTCTAGGGAATGAATTGTAGAACAAGCTGAGATTTTGTTGAATAATATCTTGTGCAATGAGAATTCTTGGACTATTCCCGAACCACCTTCGAAGCCAACTCCTAAGAAAAGAGGTATCCTATTCCTCAGTCCTGAAGATATGCAAGTAGCCAAGAAATCTATGAAAGAGAAAGGCATTAAATCTGAAGATGTCAAAAATCTACCACCTATCGAAGAGATCCATGGTCTTGATAAGCCGATACAGGTAGTAGAGGTAAATTCTCTTCGTAGATTCAATGAGAGTGATATTCCTTTTGATAAGCCTGCTAGCTTATGCCTGGATGAATTTTATAACTTTGTTGCCAAACAACAGAGTTTCAATCATTATGTTAGCACACAATTGGAACATAATGCTCGTATGCTTAGTCATTTAAGTGTTTGTGTGGACAGAAACGCCAAAGATCTTAAGCTCTTGAGTAAACATGCATGTATGGTTACTACTCAAGTAGAACAAGTACTTAAGGCTCAAAATGACTTGCTCAATGAGTTGAATGACAATTCTGTGAGAGTCGTCACTAGAGGCGGTAGAATGACCCAGGAACCTTTGTATCCTGAGGGTCATCCTAAGAGAATTGAACAAGATTCTCAAGGAGTTAGCACCGATGCACCTAGTCATCCTAGAAAGAAAAAGAAAGATGATAGGAACTTGCACGCTAGCAACCCTATTGCTGTTACACCTGAGAATCCAAACGATATCTCCGTTTCTGATGCCAAAACACAATCTGGTGATGAACATGAGCCTAATGATAATATCGCTAGTGGTGTTCACGATGATGCTCAAGCTAGCAATGATAAGGATGTGGAGATTGAACCAGTTGATCTTGATAACCCACAACCTAAGAAGAAGAGATATGCTAAGAACGACTTCATTGCTAGGAAGCATGGTAAAGAAAGGGAACCATGGGTTCAGAAACCCATGCCCTTTCCTCCCAAACTATCCAAGAAAAAGGATGACGATGATCTTAGCGATTTGTTGAAATTATTAGACCTATCTTTCTACAAATGCGTTTGACAAATATGCTCAAAATTTCTCCCTATGCTAAGTACATGAAAGATATTGTGACTAATAAGAGGAGGATACCTGGCGTTGAGATTTCCACCATGCTTGCTAACTATACCTTCAAGGGTGGAACTCCTAAGAAACTAGGTGATCCCGGAGTGCCCACTATACCTTGCTCCATTAAAGGAAACTATGTTAGAACTACTTTATGCGACCTTGGAGCCGGTGTTAGTGTTATGCGTCTCTCTCTTTATCGTAGACTTGAACTGGATAAGTTGACACCCACTGAAATCTCTCTGCAAATGGCTAATAAATCAACTGCTTTCGCTATCGGCATTTGCGAGGATGTTCCTGTTTTGGTTCCTAATGTTACTATCTTAACGGGCTTTTTTATTCTGGATATTCCCGGGGATGATGCCATGGCGTTCATCCTTGGAAGACCCTTTTTAAACACTTCAGGGGCTGTTATAGATTGCAACAAAGGCAATGTCACTTTCCATGTCAATGGTAATGAGCATACGGTACACTTTCCGAAGAAACAATATCGAGTACATTGCATCAATGCTATTGAAAAATCTTCATTGATTCTTATTGGGAGCTTTGAATGCCCTATACCTACTGTTAAGATGAAGTATGACTTGCTTGTTGGGGATACGCACATCCCCATCGAGATAACGGAGTGACTATTCGAAAATTCTCCATTCTTTTTTATGCGATTCGAAAAAGTTTGTCAAGGAGACTTGATAAACCTCATTGACGGATTTCTTTCGATGACCATGGGATGGATGAATTGAGGAGTCACAAACCTCTGCTCCAAGCTTTCACCTTCGGTTGCTTAGAAGAAAAATGATAGATTTAGCTTCAGATTTCCCTGTTTTCTACTTTTAGCGTCTCGTAGAAAAGTGTCCCGAAAATAAAAGTTCTTCGAATGTCGTGAAAATCAAGTATGATTTTTCTGGAATTTTTGAAAAATTCTGAGACGGAGAGCTCGTCAGGGGGATGCACCACTGGGCCACGAGTCCTGGAGGCGCGGGCACCCCCCTGGCCGCGCCTACGAGGCTTGTGGGGCCCACGTGTCCCCCCTCCACTTATTCCAGCTCCCATCTCCTTATCCTACCTCCAGAAAAATTCATTCTATAGCTCAAACCCGTGTTCTTGCTCTTCTTGCTGCGATTTTCGATCTCCTTGTGCAAAGCCCCATTCACCAAACTGTTTTGGGGAAATTACTCCTTGGTATGTGACTCCTCCATTAGTCGAATTAGTTTTTGGTCTAGTGCCTTATTCCTGGCATATTTTTGCTGCCTTGGTGACCCTATTCTTGAGCTTTGCATGCTAATTTTAGCTGCTCCCAGGTAGTTTTGATTCGTGATATGGCCTCTAGGCACTTGTGGGAGTAGTTGCAACGAGTTCCGTTGGGCCTTGTTTACTTTTCCTTAGTCACTAAACATTTGAGAAATTTTCAGAGATAGAAAAAGGAAAAGATGAGGAGGTTCCTCAGAGGCTCTTCAAGCCGTGACCCCAGGGATGATGAAAATGAGAAGAAGAAACCCAAGTATCCATTCCCCCGAGTTGCAGAAGTTCGAGCGTGCGAGTGGCCAAGCGATGTGTTCCTACGCGCCGCCGGACTTTATGAGGACTTTTACCACTTGGTGGAGAACGCAGGCCTGACCGCCTTCGTTGAAGATAAGTGTCTGCAATACCTCCTCCTCACTAATATTTTCGTGCAAAGCTTTAATTTCTATCCAACGAAGAGTCCTCCTATGGTTGAGTTCAAGTTATATGATATCCCCCAGCGCATGTCACTTCAGGATTTTTGCAATGTTTGCAAATTACCTTATGTTGGGGATATTTATGAACCTCATCCACGGGACTTGGAGGCTTTCATCGATACTATTGATGTAGGAGAGGAGAGAGGAGTGTCTTGTGCTAGAGCTGCTAGCATACATTTTTCCGTGCTTCGGTACTTCTCATTATTCGTGGGAAAATGTTTGATTGGCCGTGGGAAAGCTGGAGCCCTTAGCTCCCCAGATCTCACAGTTTTGTGCGAAGCCCTTTATAATGATAAAACTTATAGCTTAGGTGCTATAGTAGCTCAATGGTTGAACACGAACCGTTCTAAAGGCGTTGTTTATGGAGGTATCTATGCTACCCGTCTTGCTAGAGATTTTGAGATACCTATTAGACTGCACGAGGGAGAAGAGATTCTTCTTCCTGAGAGATATCTAGATTATGATAGCATGGTTCGCCATGACCTTCTTGATAAAGATATAAATAAGAGGATGATTTATAACCTCGTATTTAGTCAGGGTACTCGTGAGACTATTACTTTGCCTGCTCCTTCTTTGTTCAATATTCATCTAGGTAGGTACATTATTATTCCCTCGGACATCTACGCATATTGGGGCATAGCACCACCACAAGCGCCTGTGCCCGAGCTACCAGTCGAGTACCAGACGCCAGTTTATCAGTTGGAGCCAGGGGAGCTCACCCAGCAGTGGCACCCTCAGTCCACTCCGGAGTACCCCGGAGATGGTTATTTCCCTCCTTGTGAGTAGACCAACTTAGGCCAAAAGCCTAAGCTTGCGAGAGTACTTGTTTCTCACCGACTTTATATTCATGCTTACACTTTCGCTTTGATAGTCGGTGTTCACACTTTGCCACTGTATCATCCATGCTAGTTTATTCTTTTTCTCGCTTTCTTCTCGTGTGTTTGTCTAGTTTGAGAAAACCCAAAAAATATTTCCTTTTCTTCTTTTGCTTGTTGGGAGCTTTCCCGTGTAAATATTTTTCTTTTTTCTTTGAGTCAAGGTAGAAAACCATGGTTACAATGTTTAGTGGCTCTCGCATGCATATCTGTTTATCAGTCAAAGATCCATATTACTTTGTCTTCTCCTTTGTGTTTGCCTGCAGATTCCAGCTTAGTCCAATGCACGAGCACTCTTATTATTGTTCACATCATTCGGTCGTGCAAGTGAAAGGCAATAATGACGATATATGATGAAGTGACTGAGCCTGGAAAAGCTGGTATGAACTCGATCTATTTTGTTTTTGTAAATATGACTAGCTCATCGTTCCTGATTCAGTTTTGTTGTGAGAGGAACATGTTTGCAATGACAACTTAGAGATCATAGTTTCTGATGCCATGCTTAATTAGCTAGGAGCTTATAATGGTTTGTCTTGGATGCCAACATGAATTGTGAGATGATTATGATGTAGTATGATAGGATGGTATCCTCTTTTGAATGATTCAAGTGGCTTGACATGGCGCATGTTTACGCATGTAGTTGAAACAAAATCAACATAGCCTCTATGATATTCATGTTCATGGTGATTGATGTCCTACTCATGCTTCCACTCAATGTTGGTTAATGTCAATGCATTTTGATGACTGTTGTCGCTCTCTAGTTGGTCGCTCCCCAGCCTTTTGCTAGCCTTCACTTGTAATAAGCGGAAATACTGCTTGTGCATCCATTTCCATAAACCCAAAGTTATTCCATATGAGTCCACCATATCTACCTATATGCGGTATCTTCTTGCCGTTCCAAGTAAATTTGCATTTCCCACTCTCTAAACCTTCAAGAAATAATCTGTTTTGCATGCCCGAACTGCTCATGTGGTGACAAGGGGCGATCAGTATCTTCCTTGCTAGGCGTGTTATCCTCGATACGTGTTTATTCACTATCATTCACGAGAAAGGGGTCGGTAATTGGAATTTCCAGTTCCACGCTCGAATCGAAAAGATAATTGCAAACAAAACTCCCCCTGGATTGTTGTTTGTATGGACGACACCCAAGTATTCGGCTAGTCGTGGAGTGTGATTGATCGGTGGTGGGGGAGCCAAAACTTTACTTTTCTATTTGGGAACCGGCTATTATATGTGTAGCATGGAAGATGGTCCAAACTCTTAGTCATTGCATTGACAATGAAAGAATGCCACCCAAAATAATTATCTTTGTCTTCAAAGCTTGAGCTCTGGCACCTCTGCAAATCAATGCTTCCCTCTGCGATGGGCCTATCTATTTATGTTTCTGTTGAGTCATCCTCTTCTTACAAAAGGCACCAATTAGAGAGCACCTTTGCCATTTCTATGCTTTGCTTTTAATTGTTATTGAGTATGACTGTGACTGGATCTTCTTTGCCATGAATTACAATGTTTAGTCAGCCCTTGGTCTTTGAAGGTGCTCTGCATTTATGTTTTGCACTCTCAGAAAGAGCTAGCGAGATACCATCTATTCACACTGCTTCATGATTGTTTGGATTGAAGTGTTGATGTTTGAAACTTATTATTATTGCTCGCTAGTTGATTATGCCATTAATATGAGTTTACCATGAGACCTAGATGTCATTTGATTATGTCGTTAGCTTATGATCTTGCTGAAATTCTGGATATGAGTTAGACATAGTTGCAACAACAAGATCAAACAAAGTTCGTAAAAGTTTTTCTTTTGTCTCTTTCAGTTTGCCAACTGAATTGCTTCAGGACAAGCAAGACTTTAATCTTGGGGGAGTTGATACGTCTTCGTCGTATCTACTTTTCCAAACTCTTTTGCCCTTGTTTTGGACTCTAATTCGCATGATTTGAATGGAACTAACCCGGACTAACGTTGTTTTCAGCAGAATTGCCATGGTGTTGTTTTTGCATAGAAATAAAAGTTCTAGGAATGACCTGGAAATTTACGAGGATTTTTTGTGGAATATATAAAAAATACTGGCGCAAGAATCAACCGGAGAATTGGAAGCGTGGAGCCCACAAGCCCACCAGGCGCGCACCCCCCCCCCACCCCCGACCGCGCCTAGCAGGCTTGTGGGGCCCACGGGGCTCCACCGCCTCCAATTCCAGCTCTATTTAGTCCCTTCCGCCCAGAAAAAATCAAGGAGAAGAGTTCATCGCGTTTTACGACACGGAGGCGCCGCCACCTCCTGTTCTTCCTCTGGAGGGCAGATGTGGAGTCCGTTCTGGGATCCGGAGAGGGGAGATCGTCGCAATCTTCATCACCAACCTTCCTTCATCGCCAATTCCATGATGCTCTTCATCGTTCGTGAGTAATCTCATCGTAGGCTCGCTGGATGGTGATGGGTTGGATGAGATCTATCATGTAATCGATTTAGTTTTGACGGGGATTGATCCCTAGTATCCACTATGTTCTGAGATTGATGTTGCTACTACTTTGCCATGCTTAATGCTTGTCACTAGGTCCCGAGTGCCATGATTTTAGATCTGAACCTATTATGTTCTCGTCAGTATATGTGTGTTCTAGATCCTATCTTGCAAGTTGTAGTCACCTAATATGTGTTATGACTCGACAACCCCGGAGTGACAATAGCCGGAACCACTCCCGGAAATGACCATAGTATGAGGAGTTCATGTATTCACTATGTGCTAATGCGTTGTTCCGGTTCTCTATTAAAAGGAGAACCTTAATATCCTGTAGTTTCCATTAGGACCCCGCTGCCACGGGAGGGATGGACAATATATGTCATACAAGTTATTTTCCCTAAGCACGTATGACTACATCTGGAATACATGCCTACATTACATTGATGAACTGGAGCTAGTTACATATCTCTCCGTGTTATAACTGTTGCATGATGAATATCATCCGGCATAATTATCCCTCACTGATCCCAGGCCTACGAGTCTTTTCCTACTGGTCCTTGCTACGTTACTTTGCTGCTACTATTACTCTGTCGCTACAGATGTCACTGCTGCTACTGTTACTCTGTCACTATTGATGTCGCTTCTGCTACTATTACTGTTGCTACTGATGCTATCACACCACCTTGCTACTGATACTTTGCTGCCGATACTAAGTCTTTCAAGTGTGGTTGAATTGACAACTGAACTGCTAATACTCGAGAATATTCTTTGGCTTCCCCTTGTGTCGAATCAACAAATTTGGGTTGAATACTCTACCCTCAAAAACTGTTGCGATCCCCTATACTTGTGGGTTATCAATGCTTGTTTCCAGTTTGCTTCGTCTCGATAAAGTTCCGTAGGTGTGTCGGAATGTGAGGACCCGTTCGACCACGTCGATTCGTCTGCTTCACGGAGTCGTTCTTCTTGCAAGCAGGATCTCAGGCAAGATGATCATTTCCCCAGATATCATTACTATCATTGCCATGCTAGTTGTCTCGATTCTTTCGCTATGTCTCGCTGCCTACCACTTAAATGTCGGCCTCTCAATATTGCCCTGAAAACCTTCAACCTATTCACAACCTAGCAAACCACTGATTGGCTATGTTACCGCTTGCTTAACCATGGGTTAGGTTTGCATGTTGCAGGAGCACTTGCTTCCATGTGTTAACATGGTTTCCATGTTATATCACCATATTAATTGCGATTTAAATTAATGCACCCATATACTTGGTAAAAGGTGGAAAGCTCGACTTTCTAGCCAGGTGTTTTGTTCCACCTTTGTTGCCTTAGTTTCGGCTACCGTTGTTATGTTCCATAAATGAGCGCTCCTAACATGCTTGGGGTTGTTATGGGGACCCCCTAGATTCTCGTTTTGGGATAAAACTCGTCTGGCAAGGCCCAACATTGGTACTACATTTGCCCAACATAATAATACTAATAAGTAATTTTGCCTCATAGGGAGTTAGCGCTACCCGAGGAGTAATTCAACATAATACATGGGGGACTAGTGTTGATGGTTGATACGTCTCCATCGTATCTACTTTTCCAAACTCATTTGCCCTTGTTTTGGACTCTAATTTGCATTATTTGAATGGAACTAACCTGGACTAACGCTGTTTTTAGTAGAATTATCTTGGTGTTATTTTTGTGCAGAAATCAAAGTTCTCGAATCGTCCTGAAAATTTACGGAGATCATTTTTGGAAAATATGAAAAATATATGCGCCAAGTTCCACCTGAGGGGGTGGGACAGTGGGCCACAAGCCCTGGCTCAGCCACCCCCCGGGTGGCGGTGGGCAGGCTTGTGGGGCCCACACAGCTCTGTCGCCCCCAATCTCAGGTCTATAAGTTCCCTTTCGTCCCAGAAAAAATAAAGACAGAAGTTTTCATCGCGTTTGCGATACGGAGGCGCCGCCACCACCTGTTGTTCATCTGGAGGGCAGATCTGGAGTCTGTCTTGGGCTCCGGAGAGGGGAAATCGTGGCCATCGTCATCATCAACCTTCTTCCCTCTCCAATTCCATGAAGCTCTTCGTCGTTCGTGAGTAATCTATTTGTACGCTCGCC
Source organism: Hordeum vulgare subsp. vulgare (assembly GCF_904849725.1). Taxonomy (NCBI): domain Eukaryota; kingdom Viridiplantae; phylum Streptophyta; class Magnoliopsida; order Poales; family Poaceae; genus Hordeum; species Hordeum vulgare. Next base: position 342,602,177 of record NC_058524.1, on the reverse strand, counting down.
GGATGGTGATGAGTAGGATGAGATCTATCATGTAATCGAGTTAGTTTTGATGGGGATTGATCCCTAGTATCCACTATGTTTCAAGATTGATGTTGCTACTACTTTGCCATGCTTAATGCTTGTCACTAGGGCCCGAGTGCCATGATTTCAGACCTGAAATTATTATGTTGTCACCAATATATATGTGTTTTAGATCCGATCTTGCAAGTTGTAGTTACCTACTACGTGTTATGATCCGGCAACCCCGGAGTGACAATAACCGGAACCACTCCCGCTGATGACCATAGTTTGAGGAGTTCATGAGTTCACCAAGTGCTAATGCGTTGGTCCGGTTCTTTATTAAAAGGAGAACCTTAATATTCCGTAGTTTCCTTTTGGACCCCGCTGCCACGGGAGGGATGGACAATAGATGTCATGCAAGTTCTTTTCCCTAAGCACGTATGACGACACACGGAATGCATGCCTACATCACATTGACGAACGGGAGCTAGTCACATATCTCTCCGTGTTATAACTGTTGCATGATGAATACCATCCAAACAAATCACCGCCCCATTGCCTATGAGTTTGTCCTACTGCTGCTGTTACTTGTTTTGCTGTGCTGCTATTACTACTATTGCTGCTACTATTACTTGTTTTGCTCTACTGCTGTTACTACTGTTGCTACTGATGTTACTTGTCTTGCTTTGCTGCTACTGTTGCTACTACTGTCGCTTGCTACTGTTGCTACTTGCTACTGCTGTCACTACTGTTGTTCCTTGCCACTGCCGTTACTCGCTACTTTTCTACTACTACTTTGCTTGCAGATACTAATCTTTCAGGTGTGGTTGAATCTGACATATTCAACTGCTAATACTTCAGAGTATTCTCTCACCTCCCGTCGTGCGAACCAACAAATTTGGGTTGAATACTCTACCCTCGAAAACCGCTACGATCCCACGCACTCGTGGGCCGTCAACAACATTCTTCTAGCTTTGATTGCCGGAGAGTGCTAGAAGCATTCTTCCTGTGCCGTTGCAAGGGGAAGCACAGCTGACATCAAGCATTTTTCTAGCGCCGTTGCCGGGGAGGTATTGCTATATTCTCTGAGTCACTTGGGATTTTTATCTGCTGATCACTATGAAGAATCTGAAGGATCTAAACACCAAAGTCTTTCCCTCAACTACGAGGGGAGGTAAGGAATTGCCATCTAGCTATGCACTTGATTCACCTTCAGTTATGAGTAAGTTTGCGACATCACCTCCTGCTAGAAATCTTGATATGTCGTCTGTGCTTGATGATGCTTATGATGCTACTGCTAGAGATGTTATGCTTGATACTATGTCTGAAGATGCTATGCTTGATACTGCTAGAGATACTATGCCTGATACTGCTTTGCCTGATATTGCTAGAGATGATATGCTTGATACTGCTAGAGATGCTATTTTGCCTGATGATGCTATGCTTGATGCTGCTAGAGATACTACTTTGCCTGATGTTCCACCAGGGGTGTTCCTTGATGCTCATATTGCTAGAGTTACTGCCAATGCTAGTGATGCTTCTGAAACTGCCGATACTATTGAGATAGAACCTCCTTTTGCTCCTGCTAGATCTAGCTCTCCTAGATATGAATTGCCTAATATACCCGAGGGTTACATTATGGAGGGAGAGATAGCTAAGGATTTTCTTGCATGTAAGGATGCCTATGACGCTGAGAAATTACTTGTCAAGTGGAAGGAAAAATCTCTGAAAGCTCAGATGAAATATGACCCAAAGTTTGCCACTTCACCTATCTTTATCACCGATAAGGATTATGAATTCTCTGTCGATCCTGAGATAATCTCTCTAGTCGAATCTGATCCTTTTCACGGTTATGAGTCTGAGACGGCCGTAGCCCATTTTGCCAAACTACACGATATAGCCACCCTTTTCACTAATGGGGAGAAGATCCGCCACTACTATATCCTTAAGCTATTCCCTTTCTCTCTAAAGGATGACGCTAAAGTTTGGTTCACCTCTCTTGCTCCTCGATGTGTGAGTAGTCCCCAGGAGATGGTCTATTACTTCTGTGAGAAATATTTCCCTGCCCATAAGAAGCATGATGCCTTGCAGGAAATATACAACTTTTCTCAACTCCAAGAAGAGAGTCTTCCACGAACTTGGGGGAGGCTCGTCCACCTACAGAATGCTTTGCCTGATCACCCTCTTAAGATGAACGAGATACTTCATATCCTCTATAACGGACTTACCGATGCCTTTAGAGACCACCTAGATAGTTGTGTTGGTTGTGTTTTTAGGGAACGAACTATAGAACAAGCTGAGACCCTACTGAATAACATCATGATCAACGATAATGCTTGGACTATTCCCGAACCACCTCCTATGCCAACTCCTAAGAAAATAGGTATTCTATTCCTCAGTCCCGAAGATATGCAAGAAGCCAAGAAATCTATGCAAGAGAAAGGAATTAGATCTAAAGATGTCAAAAATCTACCACCTATCGAAGAGATCCATTGTCTCGATAACCCGATACAAGTAGTAGAAGTGAATTCTCTGCGTAGGTTTGATGAGTGTGATATTCCTTTTGACAAACCTGCTAGCCTATGCTTTGATGAATTTGACAACTTTGTTGCCAAACAACAGAGTTTCAATGATTACGTTAGCAGACATTTGGAACAAAGTACTCGTATGCTCAGCCATTTAAGTGCTTGTGTAGACAGAAATGTCAATGATCTAAAGCTTCTGAGTAGACATGCCTCTATAATTATTATTCAGGTAGAAACAAGTACTTAAAGCTCAGAATGACTTGCTCAATGAATTAAATGACAACTCTGTCAGAGTCATTACTAGAGGAGGCAAAATGACTCAGGAACCCTTTTATCCTGAAGGTCATCCTAAGAGAATTGATCAAGATTCTCAAGGAATCAATGCTGATACACCCAGTCATCCTAAGGAGAAGAAGAAGGATGATAGAAACCTACATGCCAGTTCACCAAATACTGTCACACCTGAAGAACCTAATGATATTTCTGCGTCTGATGCAGAAACAAAATTTGGTGATGAACATGAACCTGGTGAGAATATGGACAGTGATGTTCATAATAATGCTCAACCTAGCAATGATGCGGATGTGGAGATTGAACCTACGGTTAATCCTGATAACCCACAACCTATGAAATACGATAAGAATGACTTCACTTCTAGGAAGCATGGTAAACAAAAGGAGCCATGGGTTCAGAGACCTATGCCCTTCCCTCCTAAGCCATCCAAGAAAAAGGATGATGGGGATTTTGAGAGTTTAGTTGAGATGATAAGACCCATCTTTCTGCAGATGCGGTTAACTGATATGCTCAAGATGTCTCCGTATGCCAAGTACATGAAATATATCGTGACTAATAAATGGAAGATACCAGATCTTGAGATCTCCACCATGCTTGCCAACTACACTTTCAAAGGTGGAACTCCTAAGAAACTTGGTGATCCCGGAGTGCCCACTATACCTTGTACCATTAAAGGAAACTTCATAAGAACTGCCTTATGTGACCTTGGAGCCGGTGTTAGTGTTATACTACTCTCTCTTTATGGTAGACTTGAATTGGATAAGTTGACATCCACAGAAATTTCTGTGCAGATGGCCGACAAATCAACTGCTTTCCCTATCGGCATTTGCGAGGATGTGCCTGTTGTGGTTGCTAACACCACTATCTTAACAGACTTTGTTATCTTGGATATTCCCGAGGATGATGCCATGGCTGTCATCCTCGGAAGACCATTTTTAAACACTGCGGGGGCTGTTATAGATTGCAACAAAGGCAATGTCACTTTCCATGTCAATGGTAGTGAGCACACAGTGCACTTTCCGAAGAAACGATATCAAGTACATTTCATCAATGGTATCGAAAAGACTTCATCGATTCTCATTGGGAGCTTTGAATGCCCTATTCCTCGTGTCAAGATGAAGTATGATTTGCTTGTTGGGGAGATACATATCCCCATTGAGGTGACTTAGTGGCTATTACAAAATTCTCCGTTCTCTGTTGTGATTCGAGAAGGTTTTGTCATGAGGACTTGATCAACCCCATTGACTGATTTCTTTCGATGACCATGAAACGGATGAATCAAAGAGTCACATACCTCTGTTTTAAGCTTTAATTTTCTTTTGCTTAGAAGAAAAATGATAGAATTAGTTTAGTTTTTCCTGTTTTCTATTTTAGCGTCCCGGAGAAAAATACCTCGAAAATAAAAGTTCTCCGATGGTCCTGAAAATCTAGTATGGTTTTTTCTGGCATTTTTGAAAATTACTGGGCCGGAGAGCTGGCCTGGGGGCCAGACCAGTGGGCCACAAGACCTGCCACCACCACCCCCCTGGTGGTGGAGTGTAAGCTTGTGGGGCCCACAGGGACCCCCTCCACTCATTCCAGCTCCCAGCCTCTTCTTCCACCTCTAGAAAAAATTGTTTCGCAGCTCAAACCCGTGTTCTTGCTCATTTGGCCGTGATTTTCGATCTCCTTGCTCAAAGCACCATTCTCCGAACCGTTTTGGGGAAATTACTCCTTGGTAAGTGACTCCTCCATTGGTCCAATTAGTTTTTGCTCTAGTGCATTATTCTTCGCGTATTCTTGCTACCATGGTGACCCTGTTCTTGAGCTAGAAATGTTGATTTTAGCTGGTTCCAAGTAATTTTAGCGCGTAATACGGTCTCTAGCCACTAGTAGGAGTAGTTGCTACAAGTTGGGTTAATCTTTCTTCACTTTTCGTTCGAAGTCTCCAAATATTTCAGAATTTTTCAGAGCTAGAAAAAGGAAAAGATGAAGAGGTTCTTGAGAGGCTCTTCAAGCTGTAACCACAAGGAGGGTGAGAAGAACCACCCCAAGTACATAGTTCCTTGAGTCACAGAAGTTCGAGCGTGCGAGTGGCCAAGTGATCAATTTTTGCGCGCCGCCGGACTTTATGAAGACTTTTATTACTTGGTGGAGAATGCAGGTCTTACTGCGTTCGTTGCAGATAAGTGCTCACAGTACCTCCTCCTCACCAATACTTTCGGTCAAAGCTTCAACTTTTATCCGAGGAAGAATCCTCCCATGGTTGAGTTCATGATATACGATGTCCCCCAGTGCATAACGCTATAGGATTTTTGCAATGTATGCAAATTACCTTGTGTTGGGGATATCCGTGACCCTCGTCCACGGGACTTGGAGGATTTCATTGGTTCTATTACTGTTGGAGAGGAGAGAGGAGTGTCTCGCGCTAGAATTGCTAGCATACATTTTCCTATGCTTCGGTACTTCTCACTATTTGTGTGAAAATGTTTGATATGCCGTGGGGAGGCTGGATCACTTAGTTCTCCAGACCTTGCGGTTTTGCACGAAGGCCTTTATAACGATAAGACTTACAGCCTAGGTGCTATAGTGGCCCAGCGGTTGAACATCAACCGTTCCAAGGGTGTCGTCTATGGAGGTATCTATGCTACCCGTCTTGCCAGACACTTTGAGATACCCATTAGACTGGGAGAGGAAGGAGAGATGCTTCTCCCTGAGAAATATATGGATTACGACAACATGCTAGTAGACGGATGATTTATAACCTGGTATTTAGTCAGGGTACTCAAGAGACTATTACTTTGCCTGCTCCTTCTTTGTTCGATCTTCATGCAGGTAGGTACACTATTATGCCCTCGGACATCTACGCATATTGGGGCTTGGCCCAACCACAGGTGCCCGTGCCCAAGCCGCCAGTCGAGTACCAGACACCAGTTTATCAGTGGGAGCCACAGGAGCTCACACAGCAGTGGCATCCACAGTCTGCTCCGGAGTATCCCAGAGCTAGTTATTTCCCACCTTGGGAGTCGACCAAGCTAGGCCAAAAGCCTAAGCTTGGGGGAGTACGTGTTCTCACTGACTTTACATTCATGCTTATGCTTTCGCTTTGTTAGCCGCTGTTTACACTTTGCCACTGTATTATCCATGCTAGTTTATTTTTGTTTTCTTGTTTTCTTGTTTTGTGTCCTTTTGAGAAAACCCAAAGAGATTTTTCTTTCTTCTTTTGCTTGTTGGGAGCTTTCCCGTGTAAATAGTTTTCTTTTTCTTTGGGTCAAGGTAGAAGATATTGGTTCCAATGCTTAGTGGTTCTTGCATGTTTACCTGTTTAACTTTCAAAGAGCCATATTACTTTGTCTTCTCCTTTGTGCTTGCCTGCAGATTCAGCTTAGTCCAATGCATGAGCACTCTTATTATTGTTCACATCATTCGATCGTGCAAGTGAAAGGCAATAATGATGATACATGATGAAGTGACTGAGACTGAAAAGCTGGTAAGAACTCTATCTATTTTGTTTTTGTAAATATGACTAGCTTGTCGACCTAGATTTAGCTTTGTTGTGAGAGAACCATGTTTGCAATGACAACTTAGAGATCATAGTTTCTGATGCCATGCTTATTTAGCTGAGAGCTTATAATGGGTTGTCTTGATTGCCAACATAGATTTTGAGATGATTATGATGTAGTATGATAGGATGGTATTCTCCTTTGAATGTTTCAAGTGGCTTGACTTGGCGCATGTTCATGCATGTAGTTGAAACGAAATCAACATACCTTCTACGATGTTCGTGTTCATGGTGATTTATATCCTGTTCATGCTTGCATTCAATGTTAGTGAAACTCGTTGCATCTTGATGAATGTTGTCGCTCTCTAGTTGGTCACTTCCCAGTCTTTTGCTAGCTTCACTTGTACTAAGCGGAATACTACTTGTGCATCCACTTCCATAAACCCAAAAGTTTTTCCATGAGAGTCCACCATACCTACCTATTTGCGGTATCTACCTGCCGTTCCAAGTAAATTTGCATGTGCCATTCTCTAAACCTTCAAGAAATAATAAGTTTTGCATGCCCGAACCGCTCATGTGGTGACAGGGGGCTGTTGGTATCTTCCATGCTAGGAGTTTTATCCTCGACATGTGTTTATTCAGTGTCATTCACGAGAAAGGGGCAGGTAATTGGAATTCCCCGTTCCATGCTTAAATCGAAAACATAACTATAAAACAAGACTCCCCCCGGATTGATGTTAGTATGGACGGTACCCGAGGATTCAGCTAGCCATAGAGTGTGATTGATTGGTGGTGGGGGAGTTAAAACTTTACTTTTATGTTTGGGAACCGCCTATAGCATGAGTAGCATGGAAGATATTGAGAACTCTTGGTCATTGCGTTGACAATGAAAGCATGCCACCCAAAATTAGTATCTCTGTTTTCAAAGCTTGAGCTCTAGCACCTCTGCAAATCAATGTTTCCCTCTGCGAAGGGCCTGTCTATTTATTTTCCTGTTGAGTCATCCTCTTCTTATATAAGCACCAATTAGAGAGCACCTTTTTCATTTTTATGCGTTGTTTTTGATTGATATTGAGTATGACTATGACTGGATCTTCGTTGCTATGAATTACAATGTTTAGTCAGCCCTTGATCTTTCAAAGTGCTCTGCATTTATGTTTTGTGGTCTCAGAAAGAGCTAGCGAGATACCACCTATTCATATTGCTTCATGCTTGTTTTGATTGAAGTGTTGGTATTTGAAACTCATTATTATTTTCTCGTTAGCTGATTATGCCATTGATATTAGTTTACCGTGAGACCTTTGTGTCATTTGCTTATGTGGTTAACTTGTGATCTTGCTGAAATACTGGTTATGAGTTAGACATAGTTGCAACAACAAGATCAAACAGAGTTTGTCAAAGTTTTCCTTTCTCTCTCAGTTTGTCAACTGAGTTGCTAGAGGACAAGCAAGGTTTTAAGCTTGGGGGAGTTGATACGTCTCCATCGTATCTACTTTTCCAAACTCTTTTGCCCTTGTTTTGGACTGTAATTTGCATGATTTGAATGGAACTAACCTGGACTGACATTGTTTTCAGCAGAATTGCCTTGGTGTTGTTTTTGTGCATAAAACAAAGTTCTCCAAACGTCCTGAAAATTTACGGAGATCATTTTTGGAAAATATGAAAAATATCTGCGCCAAGTTCCACCTGAGGGTGTGGGCCAGTGGGCCACAAGCCCTGGCTCTGCCACCCTCCTGGTGGCGGTGGGCACGCTCCACACAGCTCTGCCGCCCCCAATCTCAGGTCTATAAGTTCCCTTTCATCCCAGAAAAAATAAAAGGAGAAGTTTTCGTCGCGTTTGCGAGACGGAGGCGCCGCCACCACGTGTTCTTCATCTGGTGGGCAAATCTGGAGTCTTTCTTGGGCTCCGGAGAGGGGAAATCGTCGCCATCGTCATCATCAACCTTCTTCCCTCACCAATTCCATGAAGCTCTTCATCGTTCGTGAGTAATCTATTCGTAGGCTCGCTGGGCGGTGATGAGTAGGATGAGAACTATCATGTAATCGAGTTAGTTTTGATGGGGATTGATCCCTAGTATCCACTATGTTCTGAGACTGATGTTGCTACTACTTTGCCATGCTTAATGCTTGTCACTAGGGCCCGAGTGCGATGATTTCAGATCTGAAATTATTATGTTGTCACCAATACATGTGTGTTTTAGATCCGATCTTGCAAGTTGTAGTTACCTACTATGTGTTATGATCCGGCAACCCTGGAGTGACAATAACCGGAACCACTCCCGGTGATGACCATAGTTTGAGGAGTTCATGTGTTCACCAATTGCTAATGTGTTGGTCTGGTACTTTATTAAAAGGAGAACCTTAATATCCCGTAGTTTCCTGTTGGACCCTCTGCCACGGGAGGGATGGACAATAGATGTCATGCAAGTTCTTTTCCCTAAACACGTATGACGACACACGGAATGCATGCCTACATCACATTGACGAATGGGAGCTAGCCACATATCTCTCCGTGTTATAACTGTTGCATGATGAATATCATCCAAACAAATCACCGACCCATTGCCTACGAGTTTGTCCTACTCTTGCTGTTACTTGTTTTGCTCTGCTGTTGTTACTACTGTTGTTGCTACTCTTACTTGTTTTGCTCTGCTGCTGTTACTATTGTTGCTACTGCTGTTACTTGTCTTGCTCTGCTGCTACTGCTGCTACTACTGTCGCTTGCTACTGTTGCTACTTGCTACTGCTGTAACTACTGTTGTTCCTTGCCACTGCCGTTACTCGCTACTTTGCTACTACTACTTTGCTTGCAGATACTAATCTTTCAGGTGTGGTTGAATCTGACATATTTAACTGCTAATACTTGAGAGTATTCTCTCACTTCCCGTCGTGCCAACCAACAAATTTGGGTTGAATACTCTACCCTAGAAAACTGCTACAATCCCACGCGTTGGTGGGTCGTCAACAACATTCTTCTAGCTTCGATTGCCGGGGAGTGCTAGCAGCATTCTTCTGGTGCCGTTGCAAGGGGAAGCACAGCTGACATCAATGCTCTTGGGCCCAAACAGAGCAGCTTATTAATGCTACCCGGGGCAACTCTGTGTCTGGCGTGGTAACCATAGCTCATCCGGTGTGCCTTGACAACGAGATACGCGGCTCCTATCAGGATTGTCCGCATGTCGGGCGACCTTGCTGGACTGTTTTTACCTTTCTCGAGCGTCTTGTGCGAGGGATTCCGGTGATGCTTTGGGTTATCTCGAGGTTGAGGTCTTCCAATAGGAACCCGAGGAGATCACGGGTTTCCTTGATCGAGGTCATTCCGTCGCAGCGTGTGGTAGTTTCTGATGGACTAGTTGGAGCACCCCTGCAGGGTTAATGTTGGGGAACGTCGCATGGGAAACAAAAATTTTCCTACGCGCACGAAGACCTATCATGGTGATGTCCATCTACGAGAGGGGATGAGCGATCTACGTACCCTTGTAGATCGTACAGCAGAAGCGTTAGTGAACGCGGTTGATGTAGTGGAACGTCCTCACGTCCCTCGATCCGCCCCGCGAACAATCCCGCGATCAGTCCCACGATCTAGTACCGAACGGACGGCACCTCCGCGTTCAGCACACGTACAGCTCGACGATGATCTCGGCCTTCTTGATCCAGCAAGAGAGACGGAGAGGTAGAAGAGTTCTCCGGCAGCATGACGGCGCTCCGGAGGTTGGTGATGATCTTGTCTCAGCAGGGCTCCGCCCGAGCTCCGCAGAAACACGATCTAGAGGAAAAACTATGGAGGTATGTGGTCGGGCAGCCGTGAGAAAGTCGTCTCAAATCAGCCCTAAAACCTCCGTATATATAGGTGGGAGGGAGGGGAGGAGGCAGCCTCAAAACCTAAAGGTTTGGCCGAAATTGGAGGTGGAGGAGTCCTACTCCAATCCTACTTGGAGTAGGATTCCACCTTCCCACTTGGAAACTCTTTCCACCTTGTGTTTTTTCCTTCTCAAACCTTATGGGCCTTAGTGGGAACTTATTCCAGCCCACTAGGGGCTGGTTTATCTCTTCCCATAGCCCATGAGACCCCTTGGGGCGTGACACCCCTCCCGATGGTCCCCGGCACCCCTCCCGGCACTCCCGGTACACTACCGATGAGCCCGAAACTTTTCCGGTAATGCACGAAAACCTTCCGGTAACCAAATGAGGTCATCCTATATATCAATCTTCGTTTCCGGACCATTCCGGAAACCCTCGTGACGTCCGTGATCTCATCCGGGACTCCGAACAACATTCGGTAACCAACCATATAACTCAAATACGCATAAAACAACGTCGAACCTTAAGTGTGCAGACCCTGCGGGTTCGAGAACTATGTAGACATGACCCGAGAGACTCCTCGGTCAATATCCAATAGCGGGACCTGGATGCCCATATTGGATCCTACATATTCTACGAAGATCTTATCGTTTGAACCTCTGTGCCAAGGATTCATATAATCCCGTATGTCATTCCCTTTGTCCTTCGGTATGTTACTTGCCCGAGATTCGATCGTTAGTATCCGCATACCTATTTCAATCTCGTTTACCGGCAAGTCTCTTTACTCGTTCCGTAATACAAGATCCTGCAACTTACATTAAGTTACATTGCTTGCAAGGCTTGTGTGTGATGTTGTATTACCGAGTGGGCCCCGAGATACCTCTCCGTCACACGGAGTGACAAATCCCAGTCTCGATCTATACTAACTCAACGAACACCTTCGGAGATACCTGTAGAGCATCTTTATAGTCACCCAGTTACGTTGCGACGTTTGATACACACAAAGCATTCCTCCGGTGTCCGTGAGTTATATGATCTCATGGTCATAGGAACAAATACTTGACACGCAGAAAACAGTAGCAACAAAATGACACGATCAACATGCTACGTCTATTAGTTTAGGTCTAGTCCATCACATGATTCTCCTAATGATGTGATCCCGTTATCAAGTGACAACACTTGCCTATGGCCAGGAAACCTTGACCATCTTTGATCAACGAGCTAGTCAACTAGAGGCTTACTAGGGACAGTGTTTTGTCTATGTATCCACACAAGTATTGTGTTTCCAATCAATACAATTATAGCATGGATAATAAATGATTATCATGAACTAAGAAATATAATAATAACTAATTTATTATTGCCTCTAGGGCATATTTCCAACAGTCTCCCACTTGCACTAGAGTCAATAATCTAGTTCACATCACCATGTGATTCCAACGAATCCAACACCCATATAGTTATGGGGTGTGATCACGTCTTGCTCGTGAGAGAGGTTTTAGTCAACGGTTCTGAAACTTTCAGATTCGTGCGTTCTTTACAAATCTTTATGTCATCTTATAGATGCTGCTACTACGTGCTATTCGGAAATGCTCCAAATATCTACTCTACTATACGAATCCGTTTCACTACTCATAGTTATCCGGATTAGTGTCAAAGCTTGCATTGACGTAAGCCTTTACGACAAACTCTTTAACCACCTCCATAATAGAGAAAAATTCCTTAGTCCATTAGTTACTAAGGATAAATTTCGACCGCTGCTAGTGATTCAATCATGGATCACTCTCTGTACCTCTCAACATACTTTGAGTCAAGGCACACTTCAGGTGCGGTACACAGCATGGCATACTTTAGATTCTACGGCTAAGGCATAGAAGACGACCTTCGTCTATTCTCTTTATTCTGCCGTGGTCGGGTTTTGAGTCTTACTCAAATTCACACCTCACAACGCAACCAAGAACTCCTTCTTTGCTGGTCTATTTTGAACTCTTTCAAAAACTTGTCAAGGCATGCATCTTGTTGAAACTTCTACTAAGCGCTTTCGATCTATCTCCATAGATCTTTGATGCTCAACGTTCAAGTAGCGTAATCCAGGTACTCCTTTGAAAACTTGTTTCAAACAACCTTGTATGCTTTACAGAAATTCTACATTACTTCTGATCCACAATATGTCAACCACATATACCTATCAGAAATTCTATAGTGCTCCCACTCACTTCTTTGGAAATTCAAGTTTCTCATAAACCTTGTACAAACCCAAAATCTTTGATCATCCCATCAAAGTGTATATTCCAACTCCGAGATGCTTGCACCAGTCCATTGAAGGATCACTGGAGCTTGCATACTTGCTAGTATCTTTAGGATCGACAAAACCTTCTGGTTGTATCACATACAATGTTTGCTCAAGGAAACCGTCGAGAAAACAATGTTTTGACATCCTACATGCAATATTTCATAAATAATGCATCAACAACTAACATAATTCTAACAGACTTTTAGCATCGCTACGAGTGAGAAAGTCTCATCATAGTCAACTGTTTGATCTTATCGAAAACATCTTTGCGACAAGTCAAGCTTTTCTTAATAGTGACTTATCACCATCATCGTCTGTCTTCTTTTAAAGATCCATTTTTACTCAATAGTCCTATGACCATCAAGTAGTTCTACCAAAGTCTACACTTTGTTTTCACACATGGATCCTCTCTCGGATTTCATGGCTTCCAGCCATTTGTCGGAATCTGGGCCCACCATCGCTTTCTCCATAACTCGTAGGTTCACTGTTGCTCAACAACATGACCTCCAAGACAGGGTTACTGTACTACGCTGCAGCAGTACGCGACCTTGTCGACCTACGAGGTTTGTAGTAACTTGATTCGAAGCTCAATGATCATCATCATCAGCTTCCACTTCAATTGGTGTAGGCGCCACATGAACAACTTCCTGTGCCCTGCTACACACTGGTTGAAGTGATGGTTCAATAACCTTATCAAGTTCTACCACCCTCCCACTCAATTCTTTCGAGAGAAACCTTTCCTCGAGAAAGGATCCGTTTCTAGAAACAAAAACATTGCTTTCGAATCTGAGATAGGAGATGTACCCAACTGTTTTGGATATCCTATGAAGATGCATTTATCCGCTTTGGGTTCGAGCTTATCAGACTGAAACTTTTTCACATAAGTGTCGAAGCCCCAAACTTTCAAGAAACGACAGTCTAGATTTCTCCAAACCTCAATCTATACTGTGTCATCTCAACGGAAATACGCGGTGCCCTATTTAAAGTGAATGCGGTTGTCTCTAATGCATAACCCATAAACGATAGTGGTAATTCGATAAGAGACATCACAGTATGCACCATACTAAATAGTGCGTGGCTATGACGTTCAGACACATCATCACACTATGATGTTCCAGGTGGCATGAACTGTGAAACAATTTCCACATTGTCTTAACTGTGTACCAAAAACTCGTAACTCAGATATTCATTTCCATGATCATATCGTAGACAGTTTATCCTCTTGTTACGACGAACTTCACTCTAAAACGGAATTGAACTTTTCAACATTTTAGACTTGTGATTCATTAAGTAAATACTCCTGTATCTACTCAAATCGTAAGTGAAGTAAGAACATAATGATATCCACTACGTGCCTCAGCACCCATTGGACTGCATACATCAAAATGTATCACTTCCAACAAGTTACTATCTTATTTCATCATAATGAAAACAAGGCCTTGCTCATGTGGTATGATTCGCATGTCACTAGTGATTCGAAACCAGGTGAGTACAGAGATCCATCAGCATGGAGCCTCTTCATGCAATTTATACTAACATGACTCAAGCGGCAGTGCCACAAGTAAGTGGTACTATCATCATCAACTCGTATCTTTTGGCACCAATATCATGAACATGGGTAACACTACGATCGAGATTCAATAAACCATTGAAGGTGATTATTCAAGAAAATAGAGTAACCATTATTCTCTTTAAATGAATAATCGTATTGCAATAAACACGATCCAATCATGTTCATGCTTAACGCAAGCACCAAATAACAATTATTTAGGTTTAACACCAATCCCGATGGTAGAGGGAGCGTGCGACGTTTGATCATATCAATCTGGGAAACACTTCCAACACGTATCGTCACCTCGCCTTTAGCTAGTCTCAGTTTATGCCGTAGCTTTCATTTCGCGTCACTAATCACTTAGCAACCGAACCGGTATCCAATACCCTCGTGCTACTAGGAGTACTAGTAAAGTACACATCAACATCATGTATATCAAATACACTTCTTTCGACTTTTGCCAGCCTTCTTATCTACCAAGTATCTTGAGTTGCTCCGCCTCAGTGATTGTTCCCCTCATTACAGAAGCACTTAGTCTCGGGTTTGGGTTTAATCTTGGGTCTCTTCATTAGTGCAGCAACTGTTTTGCCGTTTCACGAAGTATCCCTTCTAGCCCTTGCCTTTCTTGAAACTTAGTGGTTTTACAAACCATCAACTATTGATGCTCCTTCTTGATTTCTACTTTCGCAGTGTCAAACATCGCGAATCGCTCAAGGATCATTGTATGTATCCTTGATATGTTATAGTTCATCACGAAGCTCTCACAACTTGGTGGCAGTGACTTTGGAGAACTATCACTATCTCATCTGGAAGATTAACTCCCACCTGATTCAAGTGATTGTCGTACTCAGACAATCTGAGCACACGCTCAACGATTGAGATTTTCTCCTTTACTTTGTGGACAAAGAATCTTTTTTGGAGGTCTCGTACCTCTTAACAAGGGCACAAGCATGAAATCACAATTTCATCTCTTCGGAACATCACTTATGTTCCGTGACGTTTTACAACGTTTTCGGCGCCTTGCTTCTAAGCCATTAAGTATCTTGCACTGAACTATCGTGTAGTCATCAGTAACGCGTATGTTGGATGTTCATAGCATCCACAGACGTCGCTCGAGGTGCAGCACACCGAGTGGTGCATTAAGGACATAAGCCTTCTGCGTAGCAACGAGGACAATCCTCGGTTTTACAGACTCGGTCTGCAAAGGTTGCTACTATCAATTTTCAACTAAATTTTCTCTAGGAACATATAAAAATTAGAGCTATAGCGCAAGCTACATCGTAATTCGCAAAGACCATTAGACTATGTTCATGACAATTAGTTCAATTAATCATATTACTTAAGAACTCCCACTCAAAAAGTACATCTCTCTAGTCATTTGAGTGGTACATGATCCAAATCCGCTATCTCAAGTCCGATCATCACGTGAGTCGAGAATAGTTTCAGTGGTAAGCATCTCTATGCTAATCATATCAACTATACGATTCATGCTCGACCTTTCGGTCTCATGTGTTCCGAGGCCATGTCTGCACATGCTAGGCTCGTCAAGCTTAACCCGAGTGTTCCGCGTGCGCAACTGTTTTGCACCCGTTGTATGTGAACGTTGAGTCTATCACACCCGATCATCACGTGGTGTCTCGAAACGACGAACTTTAGCAACGGTGCACAGTCGGGGAGAACACAATTTCGTCTTGAAATTTTAGTGAGAGATCACCTCATAATGCTACCGTCGTTCTAAGCAAAATAAGGTGCATAAAAGGATTAACATCACATGCAATTCATAAGTGACATGATATGGCCATCATCACGTGCTTCTTGATCTCCATCACCAATGCACCGGCACGATCTTCTTGTCACCGGCGTCACACCATGATCTCCATCATCATGATCTCCATCAACGTGTCGCCATCGGGGTTGTCGTGCTACTCATGCTATTACTACTAAAGCTACGTCCTAGCAAAATAGTAAACGCATCTGCAAGCACAAACGTTAGTTATAAAGACAACCCTATGGCTCCTGCCGGTTGCCGTACCATCGACGTGCAAGTCGATATTATCTATTACAACATGATCATCTCATACATCCAATATATCACATCACATCGTTGGCCATATCACATCACAAGCATACCCTGCAAAAACAAGTTAGACGTCCTCTAATTTTGTTGTTGCATGTTTTACGTGGTGACCATGGGTATCTAGTAGGATCGCATCTTACTTACGCAAACACCACAACGGAGATATATGAGTTGCTATTTAACCTCATCCAAGGACCTCCTCGGTCAAATCCGATTCAACTAAAGTTGGAGAAACCGACACTTGCCAGTCATCTTTGAGCAACGGGGTTACTCGTAGCGATGAAACCAGTCTCTCGTAAGCGTACGAGTAATGTCGGTCCAAGCCGCTTCAATCCAACAATACCGCGGAATAAAGAAAAGACTAAGGAGGGCAGCAAAACGCACATCACCGCCCACAAAAACTTTTGTGCTCTACTCGAGAAGACATCTATGCATGAACCTAGCTCATGATGCCACTGTTGGGGAACGTCGCATGGGAAACAAAAATTTTCCTACGCGCACGAAGACCTATCATGGTGATGTCCATCTACGAGAGGGGATGAGCGATCTACGTACCCTTGTAGATCGTACAGCAGAAGCGTTAGTGAACGCGGTTGATGTAGTGGAACGTCCTCACGTCCCTCGATCCGCCCCGCGAACAATCCCGCGATCAGTCCCACGATCTAGTACCGAACGGACGGCACCTCCGCGTTCAGCACACGTACAGCTCGACGATGATCTCGGCCTTCTTGATCCAGCAAGAGAGACGGAGAGGTAGAAGAGTTCTCCGGCAGCATGACGGCGCTCCGGAGGTTGGTGATGATCTTGTCTCAGCAGGGCTCCGCCCGAGCTCCGCAGAAACACGATCTAGAGGAAAAACTATGGAGGTATGTGGTCGGGCAGCCGTGAGAAAGTCGTCTCAAATCAGCCCTAAAACCTCCATATATATAGGTGGGAGGGAGGGGAGGAGGCAGCCTCAAAACCTAAAGGTTTGGCCGAAATTGGAGGTGGAGGAGTCCTACTCCAATCCTACTTGGAGTAGGATTCCACCTTCCCACTTGGAAACTCTTTCCACCTTGTGTTTTTTCCTTCTCAAACCTTATGGGCCTTAGTGGGAACTTATTCCAGCCCACTAGGGGCTGGTTTATCTCTTCCCATAGCCCATGAGACCCCTTGGGGCGTGACACCCCTCCCGATGGTCCCCGGCACCCCTCCCGGCACTCCCGGTACACTACCGATGAGCCCGAAACTTTTCCGGTAATGCACGAAAACCTTCCGGTAACCAAATGAGGTCATCCTATATATCAATCTTCGTTTCCGGACCATTCCGGAAACCCTCGTGACGTCCGTGATCTCATCCGGGACTCCGAACAACATTCGGTAACCAACCATATAACTCAAATACGCATAAAACAACGTCGAACCTTAAGTGTGCAGACCCTGCGGGTTCGAGAACTATGTAGACATGACCCGAGAGACTCCTCGGTCAATATCCAATAGCGGGACCTGGATGCCCATATTGGATCCTACATATTCTACGAAGATCTTATCGTTTGAACCTCAGTGCCAAGGATTCATATAATCCCGTATGTCATTCCCTTTGTCCTTCGGTATGTTACTTGCCCGAGATTCGATCGTTAGTATCCGCATACCTATTTCAATCTCGTTTACCGGCAAGTCTCTTTACTCGTTCCGTAATACAAGATCCTGCAACTTACATTAAGTTACATTGCTTGCAAGGCTTGTGTGTGATGTTGTATTACCGAGTGGGCCCCGAGATACCTCTCCGTCACACGGAGTGACAAATCCCAGTCTCGATCTATACTAACTCAACGAACACCTTCGGAGATACCTGTAGAGCATCTTTATAGTCACCCAGTTACGTTGCGACGTTTGATACACACAAAGCATTCCTCCGGTGTCCGTGAGTTATATGATCTCATGGTCATAGGAACAAATACTTGACACGCAGAAAACAGTAGCAACAAAATGACACGATCAACATGCTACGTCTATTAGTTTGGGTCTAGTCCATCACATGATTCTCCTAATGATGTGATCCCGTTATCAAGTGACAACACTTGCCTATGGCCAGGAAACCTTGACCATCTTTGATCAACGAGCTAGTCAACTAGAGGCTTACTAGGGACAGTGTTTTGTCTATGTATCCACACAAGTATTGTGTTTCCAATCAATACAATTATAGCATGGGTAATAAACGATTATCATGAACTAAGAAATATAATAATAACTAATTTATTATTGCCTCTAGGGCATATTTCCAACAGTTAAATCTTTCGGAAAGCTATGCTCGCGGTTATGTGGCAACATGGAAACTTTATTTAACATACAGTTCTAGATAACTTGAAGTTAACTTAATTAAAACTTGCCAACTGAGTGTGTAACCATGACTGTTTGTTTCGTGAGTTCCATCTTCGAGCGAGGACAAGGTGGGGTTATGTCTGACGTAAGTAGGTGTTCACGATCATTCATTTGATCATCATTAGACACGTCTGCTATGCATAGATCATCCTCCCTTTTATTCTGGTACTCGTAAGTTAGCCACCTCAAATAAATGCGTAGTCGCTTCCTGCAGCCTCACCACTTAACCATACCTCACCCAGTAAGCTTGCTAGTCTTGATACCTTTGGAAATGAGATTGCTGAGTCATCTGTGGATCACAGATTACTACAACAAAAGTTGGAGGTACGGGTAAAGGGTTACTTGACGCGAGCGCACTGATTGTTTATTTGGAGTTTCTTCTTCTTCTTCATCGATCTAAGATGGGTTCCAGGCCGGCAGCCTGGGATAACAGGATGACTCTGATGTAGCTGTGGCGAGTGTAAGCCAATTCCATATACTCATCTTTTCAGTACATGTACTTGTGACGATATCCACTCTTGGGAAATGATGAGATGCGTTTCTATCCCTGTCGAGGCCCTTGCACCGAAATAAGGATAGGACAGCATCTTGGATGTGACAACCTACCTATGGATTGAGTAAGATCCTTCAAGTAAGTTGTCATCAGTGCAAAAAGCAATAAAAATTGCTCCTAAATATGTATGGTCTTTTATTTAAGGGAAATATCTTTGTACGAACTTGTGATGGTAAAGAAATAAAAGGGACGGACTGCATATTAAAGGTTGCTATCACAAAGGGCAATACAAAGTGACGTTCCTTTGCATTAAGGGTTTGCACATAAAAAATCATAAAGCGCATGACAACCTCTGCTTCCCTGTGCAAAGGGCCTATCTTTTACTTTCTAGTACTTACTGTTATCCAACAGTCATGGTGATCTTCACCACTTCCTATATTTCGCCTTTTTCTCTTGGAAAGCGTCATGTGTTGGGGAGTGATCTAGACATATATATCCACACAAATATATTTGATCATGAATTATTATTGTTGACAATTATCTATATGATAAATAAGTTGGGAGGCACATTAAGCCCCTATCTTTCTCTGTGTTCGATGGATGCTATTTGTTCTGAAAATATGCTTTCAGTGTCAATAATCATGGAAGACTATATGATAGTTTAATATGTGGAATTTGCTAAATCAAACCTCTTACATAGACCCTTCCTGAAAATAAGAGGAATTGCAATTGTTGGATGACTAGGATTATCGTTTGTTAGTTTTCAAGAGACTTTTTGGTCTATACTTTAACATGTGAATAGCTTGTTACTTGATCATGATAAGTTTTATGAGATGAGCTACTGTTTATGATATAAATGATGCTTGAAAAAAGTGAGTCAAATTTTCATTGATCAAACTTGTGTACTTGCTGGCATTCATACTTCATAAATATTTTTATTATCATTTACCTACTTGAGGACGAGCAGGATTTAAGCTTCGGGATGCTGATACGTCTCCAACGTATCTATAATTTATGAAGTATTCATGACATGTTTACAACAATTTTATATGATTTTGGTATGATTTTATTAGAACCAACCCGGACTGACGTTGTTTTCAGCAGAACTACCATGGTGTCGTTTTTGTGCAGAAATAAAAGTTCTCAGAATGGGCTGAAAATTTATGGAGAATATTTTTGGAAAATATAATAAATACTCAACCGAAGTGCTGGGTTAGGAAGTGGACCAGGAGGTCACAAGCCTACCAGGCGCAGCCACCCCCCTGGGCGCGGCCCTGTGGCTTGTGACCTCCTCGGGAACCTTCCTGACATGATTATAATGCTATGTACTCCTATAAATACCCAAATCTCCAAAAAGAAACCTAGATCAGGGAGTTCCACCGCTGCAAGCCTCCAAAGCCACGAAAAACCAATCGAGAGCCCGTTCCGGCACCCTGCCAGAGGGGGAAACCATCACCGGAGGCCATCTTCATCACCCCGGCGGTCTCCATGACGAGGAGGGAGTAGTTCACCCTCAGGACTGAGGGTATGTACAAGTAGCTATGTGTTTGATCTCTCTCTCTCTCGTGTTCTTGAGATGGCATGATATTGATGTGTTGCGAGCTTTATTAATATAGATGAATCATATGGCGTTTTCCCCTCTCTATCTTCTTGTGATCAATTGAATTTTCCCTTTTAAGTGTTCTTATCAGATTAAGCCTTTAAGGATTTGAGAACACTTTATGTATGTCTTGCGATGGGATATCCGTGGTGACAATGGGGTGTTCTATTGATCCACTTGATGTATATTTTGGTGGTCAACTTGCGAGTTCCGTGACCTTGGGAATCTATGTATAAGGGTTGGCACATATTGTCGTCTTGACTCTCCGGTGGAAACTTTGGGGTACTCTTTGAAGCTATTTGTGTTGGATTGAACATGGTGAATTAAAATTTTGTGATGCATATCATATAATTAAGCCCATGGGTACTTGTGGTGACATTGGAGTATCTAGGTAACATTAGGGATTTGGTTGATGTGTATATTAAGGTGTCATTTTAGTATGAACTCTAGGGCTGTTCGTGAACTTATAGGGATGGCTCATAAGATTGATCGGAAAAGATAACTTTGAGGTGGTTTCGTACCCTACAATAGTTTCTTCGTTTGTTCTCCGCTATTTGTGACTTTGGAGTGAACTTTTTGTCGCACGTGAGGGATTTATATATGATTGAACTATGTTAGTATTGTTGGGAGAACTTGCACTAGTGAAAGTATGGACCCTAGGCCTTGTTTCCAAGAATTTATACAATGTTTCGCTCGTTGTTTACTATTTGTTACCAAGTTGGTTCTTTTCAGATTACAAAAATCTATATCTACCATCAATATTACACTTGTATCACCATCTCTTCGCCGAACTAGTGCACGTATACAATTTAACATTGTATTGGGTGTGTTGGGGACACAAGAGACTCTTTGTTATTTGATTGCACGGTTGCTTAGGAGAGACCATCTTCATCCTATGCCTCCCACGGATTGATAAACCTTAGGTCATCCACTTGAGGGAAACTTGCTATTGTCCTATAGAACTCTATGCTTGGAGGCCCAACACGAGTCTACAAGAATAAGGTTGTCATGTGCTTTTTGGTTGTATGCCAAGTCCCTTAGTGAAAAGGAATGTTATGTTATATTGGCCCTTATGATGACAACCTTTATTCTGCGGTTTATCGCTTTTATTATTGCCATCACAAGTTCGTACAATGCTTAATTTCCCTTACACTAAATGATCGAACACGTTTAGAAGCAATTTTTATTGCCTTGTGCATGGATGACAACTCACTTGAAGGATCTTACTCAACCCATAGGTAGGTATGGTGGACTCTTAAAACATGGATTTTGGTTTAAGGATTTCGATGCACAAGTAGTATCTCTACTTATTGCAGAGTTTTGGCTAGCAAAGATGTTGGGCAAGCACGACATGTTAGAGGATCTATAACAATATGACTTCTATATGAATGTGAACAAACATAAATCAGTAAGTTGTCTTCCTTGTCCAACATCAACGATTTTGATATATTATAATTAGAAGATGTCAAGGATAGTGTATTTGCATGTAAATCTTGTCTTCCCTTATTAATTATTTCATGTGTTTCATCACCGACCAATGCTATGTTTTTCAACCTTCAACAAATTTTACCACTTATACTTTTCCTTATGTGATATCACTACTTACTATAAGATTATCATATGATCATTTTCATTATTTTCCTTTATTTTGATTGTAGCAAGAAAGTAAAGAAGCAAAAAACTCAAACTAAACTTTATTATATAACTCTCGCTCGATTACATAGATAGATAGATAGATCACAGAACTAGCACTCAAAAAGATTGATCGAAGTAAACTTTTATTTGACCACATCACGAAATAACTAAAGATCGCACTAAGATGGATAAATATAGTAAGAGTGATGGTGATACGATACCGGGGCATATCCTCCAAGCTTGGCACCAGCCAAGGGAGGTTCCCATACCCGTGTAGTCAAGTCTCCTTCTTTAGTGATGAAGATGAAGGTGGTGGTGGTGTAGATGATGAAGTAGAAGCAAACTTGTCCTATGGTTTCCATGACAGTGGCTCACCATTATAAGAGGAAGCACGAGTCTCCAGAGTCCTGCAACCGGCACCTAAACTCATACCTTTAAACCTTGATTCATACTTGAAGATTTGGTTTTGAATATCGAAGATTTGTCCTTGCAGAAAATTGATTTGCTCGTTTAGGGTGAAGATGATATCCTTGAAGGATGTGCCATCCACCTTTTGATCATGGGTGAAATCCATGATCATGAGGTGATTCACACTGAGTCCATGGTCCACCATGCCTTGGCACTTGAAGATCTCCTCCTCCACCGCCTCGAGCTTGGCCTCCATGGTTCCTGTCTTCTTAGGCCCTTGAACATCCCGGATGTGGAGCACCCCCTCATGCATATAAATGGTTTGAGGGTGCTTCATCACCTCCCGCAAGTAGGGGTTGATGACTCTCTCGAAGAACTTCTCCTTGGACGAGCTTGATGAGGCCATGGTGATCTAGATCGTATCACATACCTCTTCCTTTTAAGGGTTTTGTAGTGTTCTGGAAGGTTTGCTTTATGTGTTCCTCCAGTGTCATGGTTTGAATAATATTTGTTTCAACATTAATAGGTGTACCTGAAATATAGTGTTTTATTCTTTGTCCATTAACCACCTTAGGGTTATTAGTGCCTTCACGATTATTGATCTTAATGGCTCCACACCGATAAACTTCTTTGATGATATACGGTCGTTCCCATTTGGAGGAAAGTTCTCTCAAAAAAATCTAAGATGAGAATTGTAAAAATATAACATATTCTCCAACTTTGAGTTTCGCTTTGGGATTATTTTGTCATGCCATCTTTTAACTTTTTCTTTGAATAGTTTGGAATTTTCATAAGCTTGGGTTCTCCAATCATATAATGAGCTAATATCAAATAACCTCTTTTCAGCAGCAAGTTTGAAATCATAGTTGAGTTCTTTAATTTCCCAATAAGCTTTATGTTCTCACTCAAGAGGTAAATGACATGCTTTTCCATAAACCATTTTATAAGGAGACATACCCATAGGATTTTTATAAGCTATTCTGTAGGCCCACAATGCATTATCTAATTACTTAGACCAATTCTTTCGGGACCTATTGACAGTCTTTTGCAATATTAATTTTATTTCTGTATTGGCTAATTCTACTTGACCACTAGATTGAGGATGATAGGGTGGATGCAATTCTTTGGTTAACATCATATCTATCAAGCAACTTACGAAAAGCACCATTAATAAAATGTGAACCCCATCGCTCATTAAGATCTATGGACTCCAAAACATGGGAAAATAACTTCCTTAAGCATTTTAATAGAGGTGTTATCATCAACACTACTCATTGGAATAGCTTCTACCCACTTAGTGACATACTCAACGACAACCAAAATATGTGTATACCCATTAGAGGAAGGAAAAGGTCCCATATAATCAAATCCCGAAACATCAAATGGTTCAATAACAAGTGAATAATTCATAGGTATTTCTTGACGTCTACTAATATTATCAATTCTTTGGCATTCATCACAAGCGACGACACACTTATGAGCATCTTTGAAAAGAGTAGGCCAATAAAATCCAGACTGTAATACCTTGTGCGAAGTTTTGTCTCCCGCATGGTGTCCTTCATAAGCCTTGAAGTGACATTTCCGAAGGATTTGTTCCTATTCATGCTCAGGTATACAACATCCAATAATAGCATCTACTCCCTCTTTATAAACATGTGGGTCATCCCAAAAGTAATATCTTAAATCATAGAAGATTTTTTTTTCTTTTGCTGATAGGTGAAACTAGGTGGTATGTTTTTAGCAACTATGTAATTAGCATAATCAGCAAACCATGGTGTGTTATGAGAAACATTGACCACATCTAATTGTTCAACAGGGAAGCTATCGTCAATAGGTAGTGGGTCATCATGAACATTTTCTAACCTAGAGAAGTTATCACCTATGGGGTTCTCAACTCCTTTCCTATCAATTATGTGCAAATCAAATTCTTCTAACAAAATAACCAACCTAATAAGTCTAGGTTTAGTGTATTTCTTTCCCATAAGATATTTAATAGCAGCATGATCAATGTGAACAATTACTTTAGAATCAATAATGTAAGATCTGAATTTATCACAAGCAAATACAACTGCTAAGAATTCTTTTCTGGTGGTAGCATCATTTTTCTGGGCAGTGTCTAGAGGTTTACTAGCATAATGGATAAAATTTAATTTCTTATCAAATCTTTGTCCTAGAACATCACCAACAACATACTCACTAGCATCACACATAATTTCAATAGGCAAGTTCCAATCAGGTGGTTGCACAATAGGTGCAGAAGTTAGGCTTTCTTAAGTGTTTCAAAGCCTTCTACACAATCATCAGCAAAATTGAAAGGAACATCCTTTTGTAATAAATTGGTAAGAGGTCTGGAAATTTTAGAGAAGTCTTCAATAAACCTCCTATAGAAACCAGCATGACCAAGGAAACTACGGATACTTTCAATATATTTAGGGCATGGCATCTTCTCAATTGCATCAACTTTAGCATTATCCACCTTAATACCTCAATCGGAATTTTTAGGACCCAAGACAATACCTTCATTTACCATAAAGTGGCACTTCTCCCAATTCAGGTCAAGGTTAGTTTGCTCATATCTCTGCAAAACTCGATCAGTGTTTCTTAAGCAATCATCAAAAGAAGTTCCATAAATGGAAAAATCATCCATGAAAACCTCAACAGTCTTTTCACAAAAATCCGAGATTATAAGAGTCATATATCTTTGAAAGGTAGCACATGCATTACATAATCCAAAAGGCATACGTCTATAAGCATAGTTCCAAAAGGACAAGTAAAGGTAGTTTTCTCATGATCAGGTTGTGACACGGGTATTTGAGAATCTTTCTAGCATTTGGTCTAGGAAAGGTAAAGGATAATGATCTTTTCTAGTAGCTTTGTTTAATTTTCTAAAATCAATTACCATTCTATAGTGCGTCACAATTCTTTGTGGAATGAATTCATTTTTATCGTTAGGGACAACAATAATACCTCCTTCTTAGGAACACAATGAATGGGACTTACCCATCTACTATGAGCTATGGGATAAATTATACCTACTTCCAGAAGCTTTAATATTTCATTTCTTACCACTTCCTTCATTTTGGGATTCAGTCTTCGTTGGTGATCAACAACGGGTTTAGCATCTGGTTCCATATTAATCTTGTTCTGACATAGAGTTGGACTAATGCCCTTAAGATCATCAAGGGTATACTCAATAGCAGCTATGCGCTTCCTTAAACTTTTTAGCAATCTTTCTTCTTCATGCTTTATAAGATTAGCACTCATAATAATAGGATATATCTTCTTTTCATTAAGATAAGAATATTTCAAAGTGTTAGGTAATTGCTTTAATTCAGACACACGATCACCCTTGGGTGGAGGAGGACCTCCTAGAGTTTCAACACGCAAGTTTTGTTTAAGGATAGACATTTGCTCAAAGAACATATTACCAAGTTCATTTCCTT
The DNA here is from genome assembly GCF_904849725.1 of Hordeum vulgare subsp. vulgare. Classification (NCBI taxonomy): domain Eukaryota; kingdom Viridiplantae; phylum Streptophyta; class Magnoliopsida; order Poales; family Poaceae; genus Hordeum; species Hordeum vulgare. The sequence continues at coordinate 342,576,214 of NC_058524.1, read as the reverse complement.
CACGCATATGCATATCATTTTCATGGTCTAGCAAATATTGTTCTAATGGATCAATATGAGGAATATAAATAGAACCAAGACCAATTACTTCATCTTTGTTACGCAATTCTTTACCATGGGGTTGCCTACTGAACTTGGAGAAATGAAACCCATGCAACATACCACCAAAATTAATACTGAAACTTTCCTTTTTGCAATCTATTTGTCACGCCCAAGATGCGGTCCTATCCTTATTTGGTGCGAGGACCTCGACATGGATAGAAACGCATCTCATCATTTCGCAAGAATGGATATCATTACAAGTACATGTACTGAAAAGGTGAGTATAAGGAGTTGGCTTACACTCGCAACAAGCTACATCACAGTCACAACAGTATAATACATATAATTATCATGAAGAAGAGTAGGGTCTGTCTACGGATGAAAACAAACGATAAAAGAACGACGTCCATCCTTGCTATCCCAGGCTACCGGCCTGGAACCCATCCTAGATCGTTGAAGAAGAAGAAGAAGAAGAAACTCCAAATGAAAATCAACATACTCGCGTCAAGTAACCATTTACATGTACCTACAACTAGTGTTGTAGTAATCTGTGAGCCAGAGGGTCTCAACAATCTCATTTCCAAAGGTATCACGACTAGCAAAACTTAATGGGTGAGGTAAGATTAACTGGTGAGGCTGCAGCAAGCGACTAAGGATTTATTTGAGGTGGCTAACTTATGAGTACAACAATAAAAGAGGGGGAAAGATCTACGCACAGCAGATGTGAACTATTGATGATAAAGTGAATGATCATGAACACCTACTTACGTCAGACACAACCCCACCATGTCCTCGACCGGAGAAGGATCTCACGAAAGAGACACTCACGGTTATGCACTCAGTTGGCACATTTTAATTAAGGTTCACTTCAAGTTATCTAGAACCGGATGTTAAACAAAGTTTCCACATTGCCACATAACCGCGGGCATGGCTTTCCGAAAGATTTAACCCTGTAGGGGTGCTCCAACTAGTCCATCAAAAATTACCACAAGCCACATAGAAAACCTCAATCATGAAGCTCATGATCTTCTGGATTCCTTAGTTGAAAACAACAACTCTAAGATAGCCAAAGCATCACCGGAATCCCGATGCACAAGATATTTCGTCAAAGGTAAAACTAATCCAGCAAGGGAACCTCACGTGTCGACGAACCCGATAGGAGCCGTGTATCTCGTTCTTAGGACATGACCGGATGGGAAAACCTACGAGTAAAAAAAACCTCGAGTTGCCCCGTGGTGGCCTCGCAGTCTGCCCTTTTTGGACCAACACACATGCGGAGAACTCACCCGGGGGTTGATTAATTATCCACGGGGTCCAGAAAGTCCCTATGCAATTTTATTAGGTTATTAGCCAAATATAGTACCAAAGTTGGGCCTTGCCAAACCAGTCTTAATCTAAAACCAATTATCAAGGGGGTACCCATAACAACTCTGATAGTGTTAGGAGAACTCAATTATGGAATATAACACCCGTAGCCGAAACTAAGGCGGCAAAGGTGGAACAAAACACCAGGCTAGAAAGCCGAGCCTTCCACCTTTTACCAAGTATATATGTCCATTAATTTAAATAGCAATTAATATGGTGATATAACAAGGAACCCATGTTATCACATGGAAGCGACTACACCTGCAACTAGCAACGCTAACACATGGTTAATCTAGCGGTAACATAGTCAATCAGTGGTTTGCTAGGTTGTGAAGAGGTTGAAGGTTTCATGGCAATGTTGGGAGGTTGATATTTAACAGGTGGTAGGCAGCGAGACATAACGAAAGAAATGACACAACTAGCATGGCAATGTTAGTAATGATATCTGGGGAAATGATCATCTTGCCTGAGATCCCGCTTGGAAGAAGAATGACACCGTGAAGCAGATGAACCGACATACTCGAATGGATCCTCACACTGCAAAGCGGTTCGGACGCTATCGAGATGAAGCAAAATGGTAACAAGAATCAACACACATTATTCACCATGGCACATGCACGATATGATGCACACCCTAATATGATGCATGATCAGTTTCAAATATGCAAGGCAGGCATGGAAATTCACGCACTCAAATGCTACACATTAAGTGAAGCTCAATATACAACGAGTTGCATATTGACAAAACTCCACGTTCAATTATTTAGTTCACTCCCTTTTATTAACATATCAATATTAAAATGTTGTTAACATGGCAAGGGGTGAAGCCCAAATTAAACTACCTATCTAGGCATTTTAAATGAGGCCGGAAACGACATATAGCATCTCCGGAACAACCCCACGCGTTAACTTTGTAATCTGTCCAGATTTGTCCTAATCGCATTTTATGTTTGTTAAACGGAAAACAAAGTGGTTTACATGATTCTACTTGTCGTTCTAGTTCATTTACATATATGGTTCATCTCCAACGGAGCTACGGTTAATTAACTACGACCTAAACCGTTTCTATCACGTTGACACACAAACCAATGCAAACAGCATGCCTAACAGCTTGAAATGAGCATGAGAGATGGAAAATCTTAATCTACGCGAAATTCTACACATTCTACATATATAATTTGTCGCGATCCAACGCACGGTTTAAGATTTATTGGCGTTTGAAAATCATGTTCTTTTCTGAAATAATAAATTCGTTAACCGGAAAAAAACAATCGTGGCGATTCTGCTCAACTCGGCCAACAGTGCATATGCGGACGCAAGATAACTAAACGTCGCTCGAGCGCGGGATAGCAAGGAGAAGCACTCTCCTAGCTGGGCCGGCCCAGGTCGGTGCGGGGATTGGGCTGGCGGTTGTTGCTGCTTGGTGGGCCACGGGAGGAAGCCGACCCAGGCGGGGCAAGCAGGCCTAGCCCACATGGTGCACTAGGGCGAGGCGGACGGGGCCCGGTCTCTCTACCAGATCCCGATCATGACGAGGCAGAGGAGGCCACGGCGACGCGCACTTCCGGCCGGCTGACGCAGGGCGCAGGGCATGGCGGCGCTCGACGGTAGCGGATCCGGTGAGGGCAGCCCAAGAACTGGCCAGAAACAACGGGATGGAGGCTCCGGCGAGCTCTTCAGCCGGCGGTCTCACCTGCAGGCACGGGCACCATATGGGGGTTAGAGAGAAGTAGAGGTGAGAGGGAGATATAGCAGAGGGAGAAGAGAGATGGGGCCCAGGGGCGCAACGACCTCGGGAGGTCCGGCGACGGGATGCCCATCGGTGGGAGGAAGTTCCCGTGCGGGATCCGGTGGCTGCTGGGACGCGGGTGCGCGGGGCTACGACCTGGAGGCAATGCATGGAGTGTGGGTGGCTGCTGCAGCGGTGAAGGGGTGTTCCGGGCCCGGGCAGGCCGGAACTGGGCCTCGCGATCCCGACGGCTGAGGAGAAAGGATTTGTTTGGCGCTAGCGGCTAGGGTTTGGGGCAGAGCAAAAAACGAGGCTAGGTTAGGTGCGTCCAAATAAGGAGGGGGGAGTTGTTTATATAGGAAAAGGGGGCTAGGTTTACGGGATATTCGCACTGTTTCCAACCACGCGATCGCAATCGGACACCTCGGTCACGGGTAGGGCTAGGTTGGGCTAGTGGACTGTGTAGAGTGGTGGTGGGCTAGGATGAGAGGGAACTGAGCATCCCGTGACACGAATTTTAAAACTGAAAAACGTTTGTCGATAATCCGAAGACGGTGCCGCCACGGTCCAACGTTCAAGTATCAAACGGACTCCGATTACGATGAAATTTGGCAGGCAGTCTACCTACAGCATATAAAGACCGCACGCCAAGTTTCATCTCCATCCGAGAATATTTTCGGACACCTTTAAAAAAATATTTTAACGATGCCGCGGGCGTGTGCATGTGTGCTTGGTCTCGAAACGGTCAATGACAAAAACGGAGAGAACCGACAACTAACAATTGATGCAACTTTTCAAAACTGGCGGCAATGGAGTGTCGATGCAGTGCGGATGATTGGAATGATCCGATAATGAATGCGACGACCAAAAATTAACCCGGCGACAACGGAATAAGAGAGGAATCTTCTGGAGCTTCGGTCTCAGGCTGTGACAACTCTCCTACACTAACAAGAGATCTCGCCCCGAGTTCTAAGAATGAAAGGGGGGAGAGGAAGAGAAGAGCAAGAGGTCAAACTTAGTCGCTTCTTTGACGAACGAGTGAAACCAATGACCGTTGAAGTTTGCAAAGAGATGAAGAATGACATGAAGAACAAGCAAGAATTCAAACAAAATTTCGGCAGCACTGTGGTAGGAAAAGGGACAAAAAATTGATAAGATGGAAAGATCTTGAGAGGGTTCACAACAAACCAACTAAACTAAATGAGCAAGGAGACAACATGATCTTGATAGAAAAAGATGATAGATTAAAGAGAGAAACATCACCACAAGAAGCCTTGCAAGAATAATTGAACGGAGTTGTTGGCAAACCAGCAACGAAAAGAACAAGCTTGTACTGGACTTATGAAAACCATCCTAGAATAACGAGGTGACAACCATCCACTAACAGAAACAAGAATTGATAGGATGCAACAAGATATGCACCACTTCTTTCACCAAGAGGATACATTGAGAACTTAGATCAACGATAATCACCATAACACCCCCAATCCTTAGAAAAAACTTTACGTGAATCTAAACCAAGATATCTCAATGAAGAAATCATGAGTTGAAAATATCTCATGATCATAGGGTTTGGTGGGTTTACATAATTATTTCTTGAAACAACTTCTCTTCGAGACACCTCCACTAACAAGAACGTATAACACCACCTCAAAGGATAAAAGAAAATAAAAGATGTAGTAGTTAGGAAAAGAATTGATATCATGAGCCACTCCTGAAGAAGAATTGAAAACACTATGAAACAAGACTAAGAATTATGGTATGCTTATCCTTCATCACGTTAACTTGAGGACAAGCAACGGATTTAGAATACCACTTATTCTTCTTGCAAAGAATTGAAGAGATAGAGATACGGCACACCCTTGAAGAAATCTTCGAGGAACCACCAACAGAATTTCCAACTGAATGAGGAAACTTTGAATGGATGGAGATATATGAGAATAAAGGGTTCATGATCTAGTTAGAAGAAAAACATGGATGAAGCACCGGAATATTGAGAGACGAACAAAGAGACAACAATTGAGAAGAATTTGTGAATGAAAGCTGAAAGTTGAGAACGAAGAAATCTTCCAAAATGATGGCCTTTGGAGGATCGAGAATGAAAACAAATCTGAAATGCACCGGATAGACATGGAAGGAATTTCTCATGATCGAGAACAATTCAAGATGGTAACACAAAGCTGAAATGATGAATCTTCAAGAGAATGGACCAAGATTGAGAGATACACTCCTTCAGTCTTCCAAGCTGAAAATGATGAGGAGAACGCCACCAAGAATTACCGAGACACTCCAAAATAAAGAATATGCAAAGGTTGAGCCAATTATAAGAATTAATTCAAATAGATCTTGGAGAAGGGATGTGACTGATGAAAATTATTCTTAACTCATATCGGAAAAGAATTAGAGATCTTCGAAAAAGATTAGAAGAGCCAGGGATGATCCTGGGAGAAACCTATGGGTTATGGGCCCACTCAAAAGAACCCACCGTTGAAACAACTATTTAGACAAGAGAGATTGTACCGGTACAAATGAAAACTTCATGAGATGAGCCTTGAAACAATTGAAAGGATTGAAAACAAGAACTTCTGAGACATCTTCAGCACTCCGGATAGAACAAAGATGGATCTATAACAAGAGAGGCTTGATAAGAATTTTAAACTTGGGAAGGAATTTAAAGGATCAAAAGGATATGATGAACACGGATAGCTTGAATTGAATTCACCGGAGAAGAAAACAAGAATGAAGAATGATGAACTAGCAAGTCCAGAGCATCTTCACAAGAATCAACGGAAACAATATGGAAGAAAAGAGGGCGGAAGCATTGCTGAAGAGAAAGGCACTTGGATGATAATTAAATCATTGGAGAAAAAGGGGTGGGAGGGCGGGGAAAAACAAAGACAACTTGGGACAGATGAGATGAACTCCGTAAATAAATGAGAGATTGATCTTGCAAAAATTTCAAAAGGATGGAGTTGACTTGCACAGAAGCACGCTGGATGAAAATGAATTGACATGACAACTCCGGTTGACAAGAATTGAAAACACAACTTGATTGAGCAAAACAATTTGCATTCCCACAAAAATGTGAGAACACCTCTTAGGAAAGATATGAAATCACCATTTGACATCGAAGCAACTCGAATTACGATACTCCTACAAAACAAAGGATGCGGCTTACGAAACTTGCCAAAAAAAATTCATGAGAGAGATTCCGTCCGATATTTTCGTGGATGAGGTTCGCACTGGCTCTATCCTATAGTAGCCATCATGTACAAGGCAGTGCACACGACGTACGAAGCGTCCCCGAGTCGTAGTAAGCTACAAGGACTCTTTAAGACACAACGAGAACCACTATAAGGTGACCGTGAAAAAATGAATCCACTAGATGTCGAAGCCCAACCTCACATCATCCATTTGTTGAAAGATTGTCCTATAAGTAAGTATTGAATTCCCACCTAAGAACTCCCAAAATTTCTGGTCATGCAATCGAGTCCATGGATACAAGGAGTAAAATCCATCACTCAACTCCTAGCAATAACACTACCCATCCGGGGTATCACATCCGTCAACACATAACCAGAGATCTCGGAAACTCATCTATCTCAGATCCTCGTAATCACAACGATACCAAGTATGGCAGTACCCCCAAACTCTCTGCACCAGTACTGGGGATGACGGGGTTATCTCGCCACTACCAGTATTGAAGCAATTTTGAACATTCTCTGTCCTAAGATACTAAGAAGTTTGAATGATAACGATGTGCTCAAGAATCCCCTGGAGCTCAACTACCCGAAATAAATCAACATAGCAGGACGCACCAAGTGAGAACTCCATCACATCGACATCATATAGATTCCAAAAATATACACGTGGTCCGAAAAAAATTTGAGTGAGAAGAGGAGTAGAATTAAAATCATTACGTGAAGATTCCTCACTAGAGCATAGAAGAGGAGAAAAAAGAATCCTACTCTGTGATATATAAATAGACTCAAAGCAGTTTTTTAATAGACTCGACCCGGCCAAGTTTGATTAATCAAGGGGGCTCCTAGGTCGATACTTGGCTCTGATACCAACTTGTCACGCCCAAGATGCGGTCCTATCCTTATTTTGGCACGAGGGCCTCGACATGGATAGAAACACATCTGGTCATTTCGCGAGAATGGATATCATTACAGTAAATGTACTAAAAAGATGAGTATAAGGAGTTGGCTTACACTCACCACAAGCTACATCAGAGTCACAAACAGTACAATACATACAATCATCATGAAGAAGAGCAGGGTCCATCAACGGATGAAAACAAACGATAAAAGAAGGACGTCCATCCTTGCTATCCCAGGCTGCCGGCCTGGAACCCATCCTAGATCAAAGAAGAAGAAGAAACTCCAAATGAACAATCAACGCGCTCAAGTCAAGTAACTATTTACATGTAGGTGCAACTAGTGTTGTAGTAATATGTGAGCCACACGAACTCAGCAATCTCATTTCCAAAGGTATCAAGACTAGAAAATTTAATGGGTGAGGTAAGGTTAGGTGGTGAGGCTGCAGCAAGCAACTAAGCATTTATTTGAGGTGGCTAACTTACGATTACAAGAATAAAAGAGGGGGAAAGATATACGCACAGTGGAGGTGAACTACTGATGATCAAGTGAATGGTTCTGAACACCTACTTACATCAGACATAACCCCACCATTTCCTCGATCGGACAAGGATCTCACGAAAGAGACAGACACGATTACACACTCGGTTGGCACATTTTAATTAAGGTTTACTTCAAGTTATCTAGAACCGGATGTTAAACAAAGTTTCCACGTTGCAACATAACCGCGGGCAAGACTTTCCGAAAGATTTAACCTTGGAGGGGTGCTCCAACTAGTCCATCACAAATTACCACAAGCCGAATAGAAAATATCAATCACGAAACTCATGATTTCCTCAGATTCCTTAGTGGAAAACCTCAACTCTGAGATAGCCAAAGCATCACCGGAATCCCGATGCACAAGATATTTCGTCAAAGGTAAAACCAATCCAGCAAGGCCGCCCGACATGTCGACGAACCTGATAAGAGCCGCATATCTCATTCTCACGACTCGGCCGGATGTGAAAACCTACGACTAAAACCAAACCTCAAGTTCCCCCATGGTGGCCTTGCAGTCTGCCCTTTTTGGACCAACACTCATGCGGAGAACTGGCCCGGGAGTTGATTAATTATCCACGGGGTCCGGAAAGTCCCTATGCAATTTTATTAGGTTATTAGGCAAATTTACTACCAAAGTTGGGCCTTCTGAGAATATTCTTAATCTAAAAGGAATTATCAAGGGGGTCCCCATAACAATACCAATCGTGTTAGGAGAGCTCAGTTATGGAATATAACACCAGTAGCCGAAACTAAGGCGGCAAAGGTGGAAAAAACACCAGGCTCAAAAACTGAGCCTTCCACCTTTTACAAACTATATAGGTCCATTACATTAAATATCAATTAATATGGTGATATAACAGGGAACCCATGTTATCACATGGAAGCGACTGCACCTGCAACTAGCAACGCTAACACATGGTTAAGCAAGCGGTAACATAGCCAATCAGTGGTTTGCTACGTTGTGAACTAGTTGAAGGTTTCATGGCAATGTTGGGAGGCTGATATTTGACAGGTGGTAGGATCAACACACGATATTCACCACGGCACATGCACGATATGATGCACACCCTAATATGATGCATGATCAGTTTCAAATATGCAAGGCAGGCATGGCAATTAACACAGTCAAACACTACACATTAACTGAAGCTCAATATGCAACGAGTTGTATATTGTTGAACCTCCACTTTTAATTATTTAGTTCACTCCCATTTATTAACACGGAAATATTGAAATGTTGTTAACATGGCAAGGGGTGAAGCACAAATTAAACTACCTATCTAGGCATTTTAAATGAGGTCGGAAAGGACATATAGCATCTCCGAAACGACCCCACACTTTAACTTTGTAATCTGTCTAGATTTGTCCTAATCATATTTTATGTTTGTTAAATAGAAAAAGGGTGATTTACGTGACTCTACTCGTCGTTCTAGTCCATTTACATATATGGCTCATCTCCAATGGAGCTAAGGGTAATTAACTATGACTTAAACCATTTATATCGCGTTGACACGCAAATCGATGCAAACAACATGCTAAACAGTTTTAAATATGCACGAGAGTTGCAAAATCTTAATCTATGCGAAATTCTAAATGTTCTACATATATAATTTGTCGCGATCCCATGCACGGTTCAAGATTTACGGGCGTTCTAAAATCATGCTCTTTTCTGAAATAATAAATTCGTTAACCAGAAAAAAACAATCGGGCTGATTGTGGTGACCTGGGCCAGCAGTGCATATGCGGGGGCAAGATAACTAAACATCGCTCGAGCGTGGGATAGCAGGGCGGAGCGCTCACCTAGCTGGGCTGGGCTAGATCGATGCGGGGATTGGGCCGACGGTTGTTGCTGCTTGGTGGGCCACGGGAGGAAGGCGGCCCACGCGGCGCACCAAGGCGAGGTTGAGGGGGCCCGATCTCTCTGCCCGATCCTGGTCGGGACGAGGCACGGGAGGCCACGGCGACGCGCACCTCCGGCCGGCAGATGCGGGGCGCATGGCACGGCGAGGCTCGGCGGCAGTGGATCCGGTGAGGGTGGCCCCGAAACTAGCCAGAAATGACGGGATCGAGGCTCCGGCGAGCTCTGTGTCCGGTAGTCTCACCAACAGGCACGGGCACCATAGAGGGGGGTTAGAGAGAAGTAGAGATGAGAGAGAGATCACTAGGAAAAGGGAGACGGGGCGCAGGGGCGCGACGACCTGGGGAGGTCCGGCGACTGGATGCCCATGGGCGGGAGGGAGCTCCGGTGCGGGATCCGACGGCTGTTGGGATGTGGCTGTGCGGGGATGCGAGCTCGAGGCGCTGCAGGGAGCACGGGAGGCTGCTGCGGCTGCTGCAGGGCGATCCAGGCCCGGGCGGGCCGGATCTGGGCCTCGCGGGCCTGGCGGCTGAGGAGAGAGGAGCAGCTGGGTGGCGCTGGTGGCTAGGGTTTGGGGCGGCATGGAAAACGAGGCTAGGTTAGTGGCGTCCAAATAAGGAAGGGGGAACTGGTTATATAGGGAAAGGGGCTAGTTTTAGGGGATTTTCGCACCGTTTCCGACCACGCGATCGCGATCGGACGCCTAGGTCGCGAGTAGGGCTAGGTTGGGCTAGTGTGCTGTGTAGAGTGGTGGTGGGCTAGGATGAGAGGGAAATGAGCAGCCCGTGACACGATTTTAAAACCGAAAAACGTCCATCGATAAACCGAAGATGGTGCCGCCATGGTCGACCGTTCGGGTTTTAAACAGACTCCGATTGCGACGAAATTTGGCAAGCGGTCTACCTACAACATAGAAATATTGCACGCCAAGTTTCAACCCAATCTGAGAATATTTTTCAGATACCTTTAAAAACAATATTTTAACTATGCCGCGGGCGCGTGCGTGTGTGGTTTGTCTCGAAACGGTCATTGACGAAAATGGAGAGATGCAACAATTAATAACGGAGTGCCTATGCAATGCGGATTATGCAAATGATGTAGTAATGAATGCGACAACCAAAAATTAACTCGGCGACAACGGAATAAGAGGGGAATCTTGTGGCCCGTCGGTCTCGGGTTGTCACACTATTTGAGCATTGAGAGTGTTCAATAAGGGTCTACCTAATATTATGTGACAAAAATCATCTTGTGGGGATCCAAGTCCTAGAAAATCAGTAGGGTATTTTACTTTTCCACACAAGACTTCAACATCTCTAACAATCCCAAGTGGTGTGATGGTGTCTCTATTAGCAATTTTAATAGTAACATCTATGTCTTCTATTTCAGCGGGTGCTATCTCATGCATAATTTCTTGATATTAGGTAAAAGGAATAGAACTAACACTAGCACCCATATCACATAAACCATGATAACAATGATCACCTATTTTGATTGAGATGACAAGCATGCCAACAACGGGTCTATTTTTATCTTTAGTATCAGGTTTGGCAATTCTAGTAGCCTCATCATAGAAATAAATAACATGCATATAAATATTATCTACCAAGAGATCTTTAACCATAACAATACTAGGTTCTACCTTGATTTTCTGAGAGGGTTTGGTTGTTCTAACATAACTTTTGTTAAGCTTTAGCATGTTCCTTTATCCTAACAGGGAAGGGTGGTTTCTCAACATAAGTAGTAGGCACAACTGGGTCAACATTGTAAATGATATTTCCATCCTAAACTTTAATTAGTTCTTCTACTTTTCTTTAATAGATGGATGATATTAAACCATTTATCTTTAGGGAGATCAACATGAGTTGCAAAGGATTCACAAAATGAGGCTACTATCTCAGAGTCGAGTCCATATTTCATGCTAAAATCATTGAAATCATCGGTATTCATAAAAGATTTAACACAATCAAACTTAAGTTTTATACCTGATTCTTTACCTTCATCGAGTTCCCAATATTCAGAGTTGCGTTCAAATCTTTCGAAAAGATCCCACCTGAATTAAATAGTCTTCTTCATAAAAGAACTAGAACAAGAAGTATCAAGCATGGTTTGATCATTACGAGAAAGATGAGCATAAAAGTTCTGAATATAACATTGACTTAAGCCTCCCCTTGGTTAGAGAGATACTTTCTCCTTCACGAGGCCAAAAATTATAGATAAAATTCTAATCACAATGAAGAAGATGCATAGGATAATTGTTTTGTGAAACTCCAATTGCGATCGATCTAGTTGCAAGATCCTATATCATCACATAGCCTATGCCATGCCAATGCTTCCACCCCCCTAAGATAAAAGTAAAATCTTATTCATGCCTTCATCTCCAAAAAAACTGCAAGCTTAAATATTCCACAAACTCTATCCACATAGACTAGGTGCATATTGGGATGCTTTGTTCCATCTCCGGCATAAGGATTAGCTAGCAGTTTCCCTATCATACCCGAAGGAATTTCATAATAAACATTTTCAGTAGTCTCGGTAGGTTGAGGGACAACTCTTGGTGTTTCCGGTCGAGCTTAAGATACCACGAACAAACCCCTCAAAGGATTACTTTCCATAGTGACAAGTGCGAGTAAATTTCAGCACGTAATATAAATTTTCCCTTACCAAACTCCGCTTAGGAAAGGTGCTTCACTCCCTAGCTATGGCACCAGAAAAGAGTCTTAATGGCCCAGAAGTATAAGGCATCAATTGTAGTCCTTTCTATAAGTAATAGTGTCAAGCCCAACGAGGAGCAGAAGTAATGAGTAGCAATAGTAAAAATAAGTGTAGAAAGGTACACTACTGTAAAACAGTTTTTTTGCCATCTGCCTGGTCTTTGCCGTCTGCTCGCTGGTGGCAAAGAGTGTCTTTGCCGTCAGCTTCAGCAAAACAGACGGCAAAGCACATGCTGATGGCATAAAGCCTTTTTGCCATCTGTCACATCTTTGCCGTTTGGTAGCGGACGGCAAAGAGTCCAGAGGCAGACGACAAAGATATAGATAGGACCACCTGACCGCGGGGTGGCTAGGTCAAACTAGAGTCGGACCTTTGCCGTCTGCTAGCGGACGACAAAGAGTCCGGAGGCAGACGGCAAAGAGTCTAGACTCTTTGTCGTCCGGAGGCAGACGACAATGCTCTAACACCGTTAAGGACTCCTTCCCCGCCCCACCCCGCCCCTCTCTCTCTCTGTAACGGTAACACTACGCGCCCCTCTCTCTATCTCCCCACCCCGCGCACCCTTCTCTCTGTAACGGCCGCCGCCACCACCGTCGCGCCCCCGCCGCCGCCCCTCTCTCTCTCCCCACCTCGCCCCCGCTGCCGCTGCCACCACCGTCGCGCCACCGCCCCTGTCGCCCCTGTCGCCTCCACAGCCGCCCCGTCGCCACCACTGCCCCCCGCCGCCGCACTTCCCCCGGCGCCGCCCCACTGCCCCGTCGCACCCGTCCCCCTCGCAGCCCCGACGCCCCAGCCGCCCCCGCCGGTGAGTCCCCCCATTTTTTTTTGTTTTTCCTTATTTTTATTTATGTTAAATTAGTTAGGTTAGTTTTTTAGTTTATTAGGTTAGTTAGGCTAGTTAGTTAGGTTGTTAAATTAGTTTAGTTTAGGTTCAGTTTTAGTTTAGATTTAGTTAGGTTAGTTTCCTGTTTAGTAAAGGAGAAAAGGAGAAGAAGAAGAAGGAGAAAGGAGAAGAAGAGAAGAAGGAGAAAGGAGAAGAAGAAGAGGAGAAAGGAGAAGAAGAAGAAGGAGAAAGGAGAAGAAGAAGAAGGAGTAAGGAGAAGAAAAAAACAAGAAGAAGAAGGAAAAGAAGAAGGGGAGAATTGATTATCACCACCCCTGTTCGTGCGCCACCACAACATAAGCCCCCCTGTTTGCCTGGCTCCCTTTTAACCCCCCAGTTTTCACCATGCTGTAGCTGATGCCCCCCTTTGCAATGTTTAACAGATTTGTCAATGGATAAATAACAAATGGGTACATCAATAGACAAAACTAGTTCACAGTTCACTTAATTTCTTCTTCTTTGGAGTCATCTTCTTCTTCTTTCCTTTTGCTGGAGACTTTGTTGGTGTAGCAGCAGCAAAAGTAGTTCATGGCAGCACAAACGAGTTCACAGTTCACTTAATTTCTTCTTCTTTGGAGTCATCTTCTTCTTCTTTCCTTTTGCTGCAGACTTTGTTGGTGTAGCAACAATGGGGCGGCTAGGGAAGGGAAGAGGCTTGCCTTACCTTGGAGCAGCAATGGAGATGGGGTGGCTGGGGTAGATGCGGCGGCTGGGGCAGCTGCAGCGGAGGCGAGGCGTAGGAGCGCTTGGGGAGGCTAGGTCAGGGAGGGGAACGAGCAGAGAACGGGAGCGGCTTCTGCCCAGCTCGTGTGACTTATACTAGATGAGGGAGGGCAGTTTTGTCATTTCAGAAAATAATTAGACTAGTCTGTTCTATTATTTGCTTAATGTAGAGCTAATCAACTCAAAGGGGGCCATTAGCAACATCGTTAGCACAACTGGGGGGTTAAAAGGGAGCCAGGCAAATAGGGGGGCTTATGTTGTGGTGGCGCACGAACAGGGGGTGTTAAAAGGAAAAGGAAGGGAAGGAGAAGAAAGAAGAAGAAGAAGAAGAAGGAAAAGGAAGGGAAGGAGAAGAAGAAGAAGAAGAAGAAGGAAAAGGAAGGGAAGGAGAAGAAAGAAGAAGGAGAAGAAGAAGAAGGAGAAAGAAGAAGAAGAAGGAGAAAGGAGAAGAAAAAAAATAAGAAGAAAAAGGAAAAGAAGAAGAAGGAAAATGAAGGGAAGGAGAAGAAAGAAGAAGAAGAAGAAGAAGAAGAAGAAAAATAGGAGAGGAAGAGAAGAATAAGAGGAAAAAAGAAAATAATAATAATAATAAGAAGAAGAAGAAGAAGAAGAAGAGAAGAAGAAAACAAGAAGAAGGATAAGAAGAATAAGAGGAAAAAAGAAGAAAGAAAATAAGAATAAGAAGAAGAAGAAGAAGAAGAAGAAGAAGAAGAAGAATAAGAAGAAGAAGAAGAAGAAGAAGAAGAAGACAAGAAGAAAAGAAGAAGAAGGAGAAGAAGAATAAGAGGAAAAAAGAAAAAAGAAAATAATAAGAAGAAGAAGAAGAAGAAGAAGAGAAGAAAAGAAGAAGAAGGAGAAGAAGAATAAGAGGAAAAAAGAAAAAAGAAAATAAGAATAATAATAAGAAGAAGAATAAGAATAAGAGGAAGAAAGAAAAAAGAAAATAAGAGTTAGGTCACATATTTTTTGATTATCTTGTAAAAAGATCATATTTGTGTTGATGGGGTGAATTTCAATGTGTAGTTGTTCGACGACCTCCACGTGCGTTGGACGAGCTCCGCCCCTACGTTTGTTGTAGAGCACAAATGACTTCTCGTCCTACCCCCTTAATTTGCTTTGTCCCGGTCTTCGTGTCGATGAAACTTGGTATCTATATATAGGTTTCTTCAATCATGAGTATGCGTGACCAGTATGCGTCTCCCGTTCGAAAGGGCGACATCTATAAATATGCATGTCTTTGCATATTTATAACCACCATCCTTTTGAATTGTCCAACATTATCCATGGACAGCCCGAGTATGTGTAGATTGGGTTCGTTTTCCCGTATGCTGTGCTCTGGATCCGATGCGGAATTTCGTCAGTGCCTCCCTGTTGTTCTCCGGATGCACGTCATCTCTGTTTATTGCGGAGACGTGTATCAGGAGAACAGCGGGGACGTGCTGCCGAAATTTTGCGTTGGATCCAGAGCAGAGCATGGGAAAACGAACCCAATCTACACATACTCGGGTGGGATTAGGACCTATCTTTACCTATTAGCGTGTAGGTTGCCTGGACGTAATAAAAATGGCGAACCTGATTAACCGATGAATATAAATGCTAAATTATATATAAATATATTTCTTCTGTCTTTAGTAGCTACGCAAGATGAGTGATCGTGCGTGGATGTATACCGGTCACTCTAGTCAGAAAGAGATGACGAAAGAATGGTTTGTAAAAACAAAGGAATTTGGGAAAGCCGCATTCACAAATGTCCATGAAAGAAACTATTGCCCCTGTCCTGGATGCGAGAACTATAAAAAGACGACAGAGGCTGTAATGATTAACACCTGCAGAGGAGGGGTTTTAAGCCTAATTATACGATGTGGACATTTCATGGTGAGTCTATACAACGCACAAGAGCTGAGGTGGTCCGTCGTCGCACGGACGAGCATGGTACCGGGATCGAAGACATGGTGTAAGACTTTGATGATGCTCGGGATTCGGAAGATGAGATGGAGGAATCTGCAAAGGACTTTTATGAAATGTTGGAGTCTTCGAAACGTCCTCTCCATGAGCACACTGAGCTCTGTCAGCTGGATGCAATTGCATAAGTAATGGCTCTGAAGGCTCAGTTGAACTTGGGAAGAGAATGCTACGACGCGATGATGACACAATTTGGACGTTTCCTACCCAAAGGCCATGTCATGTCTGCAAACCTGTACCAGTCGGACAAAATACTCTGTGTACTTAAGATGCCCTATGAGAAGATAAATGCATGTGAGAAAGGATGTGTCTTATTTAGGAAGGAGTATGCACACTTGGACTATTGTCCAATTGCGAGTCTTGCAGGTATCTTGTGGGAGACAACGGTATGGGTGAGAAGAGGCAGACCAAAATCGCGGTTAGTGTTCTTCGGTATATGCCAATCGTAGCAAGACTTCAACGTCTTCTCATGGTCGAAGAGACAGCCAGACAGATGACATGGCACAAATTGGGAAAAAGAACCGAACTAGATGCGGATGGGAATAAGATGATGGTACACACATCGGATGGGGAAGCGTGGAAACATTTCGATGGATTGCATCAGGATAAAGCGGCAGATCCAAGGAATCCTCGAGTCTGCGCGGCCACGGATGGTTTTAATCCCTTCGGCATGACGGCAACCCAATACAGTTGTTGGCCTGTATTTGTCATTCCACTCAATCCCCCCCCCCCCGGGCAGATTATGCGAAGAAAGAACATATTTCTGACGTTGATAATTCCAGGGCCCAATTGTCCGGGGAAGAATATGAATGTGTACCTGCAACCGTTTAAGGATGAATTGGAAGATGCTTGGGATAATGGGGTCAAGACATACGATGCCGCTAGAAAAGAAAACTTCAAAATGCATGTGTGGTACATGTACTCTATGCATGACTTGCCAGCGTATGCACTATTCTCTAGATGGTGTGTGCATGGAAGGTTCCCGTGCCCCCAATGCAAGGCAGCTCTTCAGTTTCATTGGTTGCAGGAGGGTCGGAAGTATTCTTTCTTTGACTTGCATAGAAAGTTCCTGGATCCTGACCATCAGTTCAGAAAAGACAAGAAGAACTTTACAAAAGGTAAAGTTGCCAAAAACTTGGCACCACCTGCGTTCACAGGCCAACAGATCCTGGATCAGTTAAACGCCCTCGAGCCTGATCCAGAGCATCCAGGGTATTTCAAGGGGTATAATTCAAAACACGCCTGGACTCACAAGCCATGCTTCTGGGATCTGCCTTACTTCAAAGACCTCCTTCTTCCACACAATATCGACATGATGCACACTAAAAATAATATCGGAGAGGCTATTTTTGGTACATTGTTCGACATAGATGGGAAGAGAAAGGATAATATTAAGGCTAGAGTCGATCAAGAGACACTATGTCATAAACCGTTACAAAACATGCGAGAAGGCAAAGGAAAGAAGAAGTGGTCGAAGCCAAAGGCCTGGTTCAATCTTGGAAGGCCAGCTATGGGGGAAATTATCTTGTGGGTCAAAATGCACTTGATGTTCCCCGATGGGTATGCAGCAAATCTAAAGAGGGAGCGAGTCTTGAAAAATTAAGAATCTTTGGTCTCAAGAGTCATGTTTGGCACATATGGCTAGAGCGGGTAATGTCAGTGATGTTACGTGGCTTTATTCCTAAGGATGAATGGCTAGTACTGGCGGAGCTGAGCTATTTCTTCCATGTTCTTTGTGCGAAAGAATTGGCGCCTGGCGTGATAGAAGAGATGGAGGAGTTTGCACAGGAGTTGTTGTGCAAGTTAGAGAAGATCTTTCCACTGGGCTTCTTTAATCCAATGCAGCATTTGATTTTACATCTACCGACCGAGGCAAGATTCGGTGGGCCCGTGCAAGATTGTTGGTGCTATGCAACTGAGAGGATGCAGAAGACCCTTCGAGCTAAATGTAAAAATAAGCGTAGAATTGAAGCAACGATGGGTGAGGCATTCATTACTGAGGAGGTGGCAAACTTTGTGACAGCACACTACGAAGCCAAAAATCATCATTTGCATAATCCGAAGCCTCGGCACAATGATGCAGACCCTAAAAAAGGTGGGTTCAACCTTAGCCTATTCAAAGGGAAGCTTGCACCAGCCGGTGCTTCGAAACCAATAACGTTGGATGTCGAAGAATGGCAGAACATTTCCTTGTATATCTTCAACAACCTAACAGAAGTGCAGCCGTACATCGAGTGAGTTCTCGGCACATTTTCCTGTAACTTCTAATTCATTTGAACTGCTCTTATTCCCGGATATTTTAAATAGCCGTTGCGTCGTCAAATTCTCGGATGGAGCGGTGATCGAAAATGATTCCGTCGAAGAGTATGAGCTTCTGTCAAAGACAGGAGGCGGCTATCCCGGTTTCATCTCTTGGTTCAAACAAACGGTAATTATCAATAATGGACCATTTCATTCTTGGTCTAACTTGCGGCTAATGCAACAATTGTTTCGTATTAAACTTGTAGGCTAATTCAGAGTCTATGGACGCCGAGTTGAGACAAGTCGCTAATGGTTTTGACTATAAGGTTCGTTCATATGAGAAATACAACATCAACGGGTATCTCTTTCGTACCTTTGGCAAAGAGCTATCTATGCCCGACTGCAAATCTACAAATTGTGGTTACTCTGCTGTCGACGAAGGTGTTATCGAGTATTATGGAAGACTTGAAGCAATTTATGATCTTCAATTCTATGGTGAAAACCCACCGAACGTCGTAGTCTTCAAATGTTATTGGTTCCAGCCTAAAAAGACTAGAAGGACTCATGAACATATATGACTAGTCGAAATCAATCCAAACACCCATTTAGATGTTCCCGATGTCTATATTATGGCTCAATAGGCGACCCAAGTTTTCTATCTACCGTGGGCATGCCAAACGGATAAGAATCTGGAAGGTTGGTATGTTGTTTATGAAGTGCCGCCACATGTCAGACCACCTCTCCCAAATGAACAGGATTATGAACCTCACATTAACCCAGACACATATGATGGAGAATTCTTCCAAGAATCACATCTTTCCAAGAAACGTTTCAAGAACCGCCGTGCTTCACCCAAGGACATGGAAGTAGACAGCGACAATGAATCCGACTCCATCCCTGAGCCGGAACCAGAAGACCTGGAACTCGTAGAGGTTATTGATGCAGATGACCTGTCAATGCTTCAACGATTAAAGGAAGGCCTTTCACAACTTCACGCCGTTGAACCCGACGAGCACGTCATTCATGAAGACATGCGTGATAGTGATGATGATGATGCATTTATTGATGATGATTATTAGTTTGTAAGATTCACAAGTTAAATTATATATATTTTAATGTTTATTATTCATGTACATATTATTATTCATGTCAGTTATTGTCGGGATCCCGATTCTAAGCCATAGGAATCCAGCCTGTAACACATCGCATCGCTTTGTGGTCTCACGCACGGTTAACTCCACGGCTGCAGCCTTACCTTAGCCGGGACCGTTTGCGTCTTTTGACTCACGTATGCGATAGTGTCGCTAGCAATCCAATGTCAAAGAACCCGGATCGACATGTCTAGTCATAAACCAAAGTGGCAGTACCGCACAAGGACAGGCATACATGACCCATCAAAGCAGGTGTCGGTCATCAGCGAATGTAGACGAGTCGTAGCAAGCTACAAGGACTCCATTACATCGCGTGACATTTCCCCAAAGGGGACAGACACAGAAGCTGAGAAGGACACATGCCGGTCAACCAATGTGTCCGGAGCAGTAGCGAACTACCAAGGCTCGTTGGATCACAAAGGGGCATTTCCTTGTAAGGAGTGCTACTAAAGTTCACGACTAGGTAATCGAACCCCATACATATCAAGTACGACACACGTACGCATGGCATACCGATATGTATAGATACATTGATGGCATCACAACATAACCATAAACATACAAACTTTATTTAAGAGGCTCGGAAGAGCCACACACATAATATTACACATCAAGGGTCTCACGACCCATAATAGCAGTCATTCATTACAAGCCAGCGGAAGAGTCATAAACTGTCTGAGTACAGACAGGGGAACTAGAAGGCACATGGCCTGACTATACTACAGATCCAACGTAGGGCCAGATCGTAGCTGAGACACTAGCTACTCGTCGTCGTCGATGTCTATGAAGAACCCTCCATTAGGGTCATTAGCAACCTCTGCAACATGTATTAAGAAAACATGAGTACGAAGGTACTCAGCAATACATTAGGATAACTAAATACTCATGCAAGGTATCAAAAGGTATTGTGGGGTTTCATGCGGAAAGCCAGCATTTGGCTCGTGGCTAGACAACTTGCATTTTTAAATAATTTTGACAACTTGATTTCTCGCACACGAGTCCACTAACACCACAACAATACACTATCGTGGAATCATTCCGTCTCCGTACGGAAATGCCGTCCACGACACTGACGCTTATCTTGACAATTTTATGAGCAGCCATTGAAGTTATCTATGAACAACATATGTCTCCAAGTAGTCCATATCCGCGGACGCGTCTATTCGAATAGATCATAACCCTGCAGGGGTGTACTTCGTCACACACGCTCTCGCCACTTATCGCCATGTGCACGTCATGCACCTCGGCAACCTTCAAGCGGAAGCCCAGCGAGGGAGTCGGCCACGACCATTAACCACACTAGTACCTAGTCCAGGTTTATCGCCTATCTGAGAGTAACCCGTACGGAAGTCCGGCCGAGGTTTCCGCCACGGCCTCAAACGATGTGCGCAGGGTTCCCAAGCCCACCATCCGGGTACCACTTGGTACACCGTGCCACTGCCTACCGCATCACGGTCCACCTCTCAGGTCAGCACCATGCACGGCCTCCAGCATTACTATAAACACCAGAAACTACTTGCAACTCCTAGACCGAGTACTACGCGATTAATAGGCCGAGCGGGGTCATATTTCAGGGCCCAGCATGTGGTAGTATCTAGTCTTGGATTACATACACGGAACTCAGTTCCTAAGGACGGTTCCAATGAAACAACCCGCCATGTACTCCTACACAGCCTTTCACCGGTACCTTTACCAAATCAAGTTCAACACACAACCTTTGCTCACCGAACGCATTCTCACAATTCTGTTCATCTCCCAGATGACAGACCATACACAACTTTAAGCATAGCATGCATAGCAGGATAAGGCACATCATAGCTCAAGCAACCATCAGGTATGCTAGGTTGCAAGGTTCGGCTATTTACTGTGACAAGGTTAGGTCATGCAAAGGAAGTGGGTTCAACTAACGTGGCAAAAGCAGTTAAAGCATTTGATCCTAATGCAATAAATAAGTGCAGGAGCAAGAACATGGGAATTATCGGGATGATCAAAAGGGTTGCTTGCCTTGTTGCTCAGAGGAGGAACGATATCCGTCAGACGGATATTCGGTGGAATCCGAGGGTGCGGAGCCTACCGAAAAGAATGGCAATCATTCAATAACAATCATATGCAAACAAGATGATGCATGAGCATGGCATGAGAATGCAAAGTGATAGGTTATTATTTTCAACATGTATTAGGTTTAGAGTTGATTTGAATCACATTCGAATATCAATTCAAACGGGGTATTCACGGGTACCATTTTAATTGATTCGACCTGATGCTCAGATCAACTTGAAGTTAGCATGCATGAGATGTCATGTTAGGGTACTGATTTGTAACTAGGACAGTGTGTGATCATTGCATTCATAATGAAACTTGAATAATTTTCCAAATTCCATTTAAAAAGTAATTATAAGAATTGAATTATTCCTTATTCCACATTTTAGGGTTCTGTAACTTTTTCAAACATGGTTTAAAATAGCATAATCAGAATCCTTGAATTTTTCTGATACTTTTTCATATATAAATTATTTTCATTGGAGTTACAGATTAATTTCTATGATTTTTACAAGTTTTAGCAATTTACTAGAATTATTTCTATACTGGAAATTCTTTTTATTGCATCAGCCTGACGTCAGCAGGTCAGCCGACCTCTTCAGGTCAAACCTGATAGGGGGGACCCACTGGTCAGCCTCTCTCGGACTAATCCCGCGCTGACCAGTCCCTAAACCGAGTTGACTTGGCCTTGGGCCCACTGTCAGCGAGAGATTAAGCTCCTAATCTACTGGGTTAGCTTTGCCACGTCGACCCCCACCGGAGCATGGCCGGCGGCGACCAGGGGCGCGGCGGAGGGCTCGCCGGAGGAAGCTAGACTGCGCATCGGCCGTCGGCTTTGGGCGCAAAAAGCAACTACGGATAGCTGGTGCAACGCCGCATCTAGCTGGGGCATCAGGGGAAGCTAGGGTCGCCGGAAGGGGCGCCGGCGACGAGCCGAAGCGGCGGCCGAAGCTCGGCCTTCTATGAGAGATGGCTCTAGGGCACGGGGAGGGCAGCTGGAGGGCTCATCACACTTCTGGAGGCTCCAGGAGCTCGAACCCTAGCTCGAGCGCGTGGATCAGACACCACAGCGACGACGACGACATGACCGGCGGTGAGGAGCTCTCGGCCTTGGTGGGGAACGGGGCTACGATGCACGTAAGAGCGTGGGGCGAGAGGGGAAACGACGACAAGCTCACGGCGGTTCCGATGGTGTTGTTGAGGGGCTCGGGGGTGCGCCGGAGGGAGCGAATCGACGGAAGAGGTCCGGCGGCCGGAGGTGGAAGACGATGGCATTGGGGCGATGCAGAGCTCGGGGAAGCTTCGGCTTCTGCAGAGAGGACCGGCGCGACGAGGCGGAGCTAATGGCGTGCTCAGCAAGAGGAGGCTAAGGCTAGGGGCACGGGCAGCTCGAGCTTTGCTCGGCTCCAATGGCGGCAACAGGGAGGAGGAAGAGATCCGGGAGGAGGGAGAGAGCCGACGCTGGGAATGGATAGGTGAGGCCTCGGGGAGCTTATCCCTGGCCTTGCCAGCACGAGGCGGCGGCCACCTCCTGCTCCTACTGGCGCGAGGGAGACGACAGGAGCTGGGATGGGCCGGGCCAGGCTAGGCGACATGTAAGAGTTTCCCATTTTTTTCTATTTTTTTTTCTGTTTTACCTTCTTCAATATTTTGCTATTTATTTCAGCTCCAAAACAAATTGCAAAAACTATTTTAAACACACCTGAATATTTTTTATAATATTCCCAACCATTTCCAAAGTTTTCAACATTTTTGAAAATTTATAGTTTCTGATTTCAACTTTAATGTTTGAAACCAGTGGCTTTTTGCATTTATTTAAAATGCTTAAAGTGTCAAGAAAATAGTTTTCTCCAATGCTTATTTACTTTCATGATTTATCAGAAAGTTTGAACATTTCTTGAGGCCATTTTGGGTTCATTGATTTTAACTAGTTTGAGATTTTCTTTATTTGAAGTAGTGGCTAGGGTTTTGAGTTTTTCCTTTGCCACTTTCTTGATCTTGTTGGAAAATCTTAGATGCAAATGCAAAGTAGACATGAGCACAAGACTAACTTTCTTAAGGGTTAGGGATGTGACAGTTATTCAATTTTTTTATGTTGTACTAATTTCTTTTAATCTTTATCATGGCAGGTCACCACGTGTGGAAAGATGGTGGGCGCTGGTCCAGATCGCTCGACGGGTTCTTCCCAGGCGCCCCGCACGAGGGGTGGTACTTCCCTTCCACCCCTATCTCTCCATAGAGCCTTGGCAGACAGTCTGTCGACACCACCCGTGGGTTCTTCTTCGTCGGCGACATTGCCCACTGGGAGAGGTGCTGGTCGGGTAGCGAAGAAGGGGAAGGGTACAGGGAGAGGTGGTGGACGCGGAAGATCCAGGAGGACCGTTGAGCTGTCCTCGCCACCACCACCAGCTCATTCACCCAAGCATAGGACTAGTATGGTCGACCCGTTTGCGGAGGAGGCTACGGGGACTCCGTTCCAGGAGCCTGTTGTTGACGGGCATTCGTCCCATGAAACTCCGGTCCAGGAGCAGCCTCGGGTCGAGGTGCATTCGGGCCATAAGCAGTCGGAGGAGACTGCGGTTCCGGAGGCTTCACCCGACGTGGAGAGGCCCGGATGGGAGACCTGGCCGGATCGTACCGAGTTGCCGGATTGGACCGAGGGTCTGGGTCGCTCAGGGGGCGCGGATGGCGAGGATGAGCTTACGGATAGTGAGGGCGATGTGCAGGTGGACGGGGCCATTGTGTACAAGCGTGGTAGTACACGTCTCCCGGTCGCGCCGGCTACCTGCGAGTAGAGGCCGGTGATTAAACCTGAAGGAGATAGGTAAGTACAGTTACTCTTTTTTTAGCTTTTGCCTTCAAGTTTGTTCAAATATCTAATGCGTTGACCTTATCATACTGCAGCGGATGGGTACACCCTCTTGGAGTTCGCAGGCCGAACTCCGTCCTTGGTGTGCTTTGCCGGACAAATTTCCCGGGGTTTGTCACGTTGCCTGGTGAGGGTCAGGTTCCTCTAGGATTTTCCTGGGAGCACTACCAGGCTGCGCAGGCCCCGTCGGAGGAGATTATAGATGGTGTCTTGTGCCACACGAGGGCCGAGATGGTGATCAAGAGCTTTTGGGTAAATTATCCTTTTACAGAATCTAAAATTAACAATATAGCTAATTATTGTACTAATCGGTGTTTTCACGTTTGATTGCAGACCTTCTATAGGTGTGAGGATGGATATGAGGAGGAGGCGGCCAGGGTTCTCGAGGCCGAGTGTAGGCGGTTACTACAGAACTTGCGCCACGAGGCTCGGCCGCAGGCTATTCGAGATTACTACGCCACACGTGGTATTAAGAAGCAGAAGAAGGATTGCCGCGGAAAGTTTGTGAAGAAGGAGCAATACATGAAGGTAATTACCTATTCTTAAGTCCTTCTACGTAGTTTTCTTGATTTCATTCATAGGCGTAGCGCTGAAAATTCTTTCTAATAACTTATAGGTGCCCCCGAGATGGTGTGAAGATAAGATGGATTGTTGGGAGGCGTTGGTTGATGAGTGGTGCACAGGCAGCTGGCAAGCCGTCCACGAGAATGCGAAGGATCGGCGTAGCCAAATGGTTGGTGTGCCACATCATCAAGGCAGCGCCAACTTACTTCAGTTTGGACGAAACTGGGTATGTGATTTGCTTCATGATTCATGCAATTCATTCCTGATGCTAATATTTTGTTCCTCTCTTTTAGGCGCATCACAATAAGACGGAGATGCCACACTTGTACGACCTTTATGGCATGGCCCATACTGCCTCATACAAGAAGGCGAAGGCATTCTCTCAGTCTGACCTGGATGATCCCAATAACTTCACCAACATATCATCCCACCAGAAGCTCGTGGCATACAGGGACGCGGGGAAGGCTACGGAAGGGGATGACTTTAACCCTAGCCAGGAACCTTTGGATCCAGAGCTAGTGATGATATCTGGTGGTGGGAGGCCCCATGGCTCGATAGCCATTGGAGATGGGATAATACGTTGTCCACTCACTCTTCGGGAGATCAAGGCGCACCAGTCGAGCAGCTGTCCTGAGATAATGCGTCGTCCGCGGCCAGTCGAACTTGCCATCGAGGTTAGTTGTACAGACTAAGAACACTTTCATCCATTTCATTATGTGTGTCACCATAGATAATTACTATGGTAACGAGGAATGGTGTTTCAGGCTGCTCCTCAGAAAGAGAGAGCGGCAAACCAGGCTGCTCTTGAGAAAGAGAGATTGGCAAGCCATGCTGCTCCTCAAGCTACTCTTGATGAGAGGGACCAGACAATGACACGATTAATTGAGGAGGAGAGGGCCCGGAATGAGGCGGGTCAACGGGCCCTGTACGAGCTTTTTGTGGTATATTTTTTTTACATTAGCCAAATCATGTGTGTAATGTCTGTTTCATTACTAACTAATACGACCCACTCTTCAGGGTCTGTGCGAGAAGAGCGGTCAACTCCCTCCGCCGATTCCCGTCTTCTCATCGATTGGCACGGTGAGTTTCGTTATAAACTAGTATTAATAACTTAGTGTCATCATGCTAACTGAGACATTGCAAAATATCTTTTCTGCAGATTAACTCCCGAGCGGCATCGCACGACCCTTCTCCAGGGCAACCGTCTCCAAACAAACCGCCGCAAGCAACCGTGGTGTTTCTCCTCCTTGATGACCATTACGGTAAGTTTCTCTTCTCCACTTTCATATTATCCTTGCTTTAATTTCCCCAAAAAGACATAATTAGCCCATTTAGCTCCAATATGCCATAATAACCTCAAAATGGCATAAGAACCTTGGTTAGCTCATGAATATTATATACTTAGCTTGTTTTCCTCTAAAATGAGATTATTAGCCCATTTAGCTCCAAAAATACATAATTAGGTAATTTAGCTCCAACAAGAGGAGAAGAGGAGAAGAAATAGGCAAAATGAAAAGAAAGAAGAAGAAGCCGAAGAAGAAGAAGAAGAAGAGAAGAAGGAGAAGGAGGAGGAGGAGGAGAAGGAGAAGGCCAAGGACCTTCGAGTCCTTCTCCTCCTTCTCCTTCTCCTCCTTCTCCTCCTTCTTCTTGATTTCTTCTTCTTCTCCTCCTCCTCCTCTTTCTTCTCCTCTTTCATATTATCCTTGCTTTAATTTCCCCAACAATGACATAATTAGCCCATTTAGCTCCAAAATACCATAATAAGCTCAAAATGGCATAAGAACTTTGGTTAGCTCATGAATATTATATACTTAGCTTGTTTTCCTATAAAATGGGATAATTAGCCCATGTAGCTCCAAAAAGACATAATTAGGTAATTTAGCTCCAACAAGAGGAGAAGAGGAGAAGAAATAGGAAAAATGAAAAGAAAGAAGAAGAAGAAGAAGAAGAAGAGAAGAATGAGAAGGAGGAGGAGGAGGAGGAGAAGGAGGAGAAGGAGAAGGCCAAGGACCTTCTAGTCCTTCTCCTCCTCCTCCTTCTCCTCCTTCTCCTCCTTCTTCTTGATTTCTTCTTCTTCTCCTCCTCCTCTTTCTTCTCCTCTTTCATATTATCCTTGCTTTAATTTCCCCAGCAATGACATAATTAGCCCATTTAGCTCCAAAATACCATAATAAGCTCAAAATGGCATAAGAACCTTGGTTAGCTCATGAATATTATATACTTAGCTTGTTTTCCTCTAAAATGGGATAATTAGCCCATTTAGCTCCAAAAAGACATAATTCGGTAATTTAGCTCCAACAAGAGGAGAAGAGGAGAATAAATAGGCAAAATGAAAAGAAAGAAGAAGAAGAAGAAGAAGAAGAAGAAGAAGAAGAAGAGAAGAAGGAGAATGAGGAGGAGGAGGAGAAGGAGAAGGCCAAGGACCTTCTAGTCCTTCTCCTCCTCCTCCTCCTCCTCCTTCTCCTCCTTCTTCTTGATTTCTTCTTCTCCTCCTCATGCTCCTCTTGCTTCTCCTCTTTCATATTATCCTTGCTTGAATTTCCCCAACAATAACATAATTAGCCCATTTAGCTCCAAAATACCATAATAAGCAAAAAGTGGCATAAGAACCTTGGTTAGCTCATGAATATTATATACTTAGCTTGTTTTCCTCTAAAATGGGATAATTAGCCCATTTAGCTCCAAAAAGACATAATTAGGTAATTGAGCTCCAACAAGAGGAGAAGAGGAGAAGAAATAGGCAAAATGAAAAGAAAGAAGAAGAATCAGAAGAAGAAGAAGAACAAGAGAAGAAGGAGAAGGAGGAGGAGGAGGAGAAGGAGAAGGCAAAGGACCTTCTAGTCCTTCTCCTCCTCCTCCTTCTCCTCCTTCTCCTCCTTCTACTTGATTTCTTCTTCTTCTCCTCCTCCTCCTCTTTCTTCTCCTGTTTCATATTACCCTTGCTTTAATTACCCCAACAATGACATAATTAGCCCATTTAGCTCCAAAATACCATAATAACCTCAAAATGGCATAAGAACCTTGTTTAGCTCATGAATATTATATACTTAGCTTGTTTTCCACAAAAATGGGATAATTAGACCATTTAGCTCCAAAAAGACATAATTAGGTAATTTAGCTCCAACAAGAGGAGAAGAGGAGAAGAAATAGGCAAAATGAAAAGAAAGAAGAAGAAGAAGAAGAAGAAGAGAAGAAGGAGAAGGAGGAGGAGGAGGAGGAGAAGGAGAAGGCCAAGGACCTTCTAGTACTTCTCCTCCTCCTCCTTCACCTCCTTCTTCTTGATTTCTTCTTCTTCTCCTCCTCCTCCTCCTCCTCTTTCTTCTCATCTTTCATATTATCCTTGCTTGAATTTCCCCAACAATGACATAATTAGCCCATTTAGCTCCAAAATACCATAATAAGCTCAAAATGGCATAAGAACCTTGGTTAGCTCATGAATATTATATACTTAGCTTGTTTTCCTCAAAAATGGGATAATTAGCCCATTTAGCTCCAAAAAGACATAATTAGGTAATTTAGCTCCAACAAGAGGAGAAGAGGTGAAGAAATAGGCAAAATGAAACGAAAGAAGAAGAAGAAGAGAAGAACGAGAAGGATTAGGAGGAGGAGGAGGAGAAGGAGAAGGCCAAGGACCTTCTAGTCCTTCTCCTCCTCCTCCTTCTCCTCCTTCTACTCCTTCTTGATTTCTTCTTCTTCTCCTCCTCCTCCTCTTTATTCTCCTCTTACATATTATCCTTGCTTTAATTTCCCCAACAATGACATAATTAGCCCATTTAGCTCCAAAATACCACAATAAGCTCAAAATGGCATAAGAACCTTGGTTAGCTCATGAATATTATATACTTAGCTTGTTTTCCTCTCAAATGGGATAATTAGCCCATTTAGCTACAAAAATACATTATTAGGTAATTTAGCTCCAACAAGAGGAGAATAGAAGAAATGGGATAATTAGCCCATTTAGCTCCAAAAAGACATAATTAGGTAATTTAGCTCCAACAAGAGGAGAAGAGGAGAAGAAATAGGCAAAATGAAAAGAAAGAAGAAGAAGAAGAAGAATAAGAAGAACGAGAGAAGAAGGAGAAGGAGGAGGAGGAGGAGAAGGAGAAGCCCAAGGACCTTCTAGTCATTCTCCTCCTCCTCCCGTTTCTTCTCCTCTTTCATATTATCCTTGCTTTAATTTGCCCAACAATGACATAATTAGCCCATTTAGCTCCAAAATACCATAATAAGCTTAAAATGGCATAAGAACCTTGGTTAGCTCATGAATATTATATACTTAGCTTGTTTTCCTCTAAAATGGGATAATTACCCCATTTAGCTCCAAAAAGACATAATTAGGTAACTTAGCTCCGAAAAGAGGAGAAGAGGAGAAGAAATAGGAAAAATGAAAAGAAAGAAGAAGAAGAAGAAGAAGAAGAAGAAGAAGAGAAGAAGGAGAAGGAGGAGGAGGAGGAGGAGAAGGAGAAGGCCAAGGACCTTCTAGTCCTTCTCCTCCTTCTCCTCCTTCTTCTTGATTTCTTCTTCTTCTCCTCCTCCTCCTCTTTCTTCTCCTCTTTCATATTATCCTTGCTTTCATTTACCCAACAATGACATAATTGGCCCATTTAGCTCCAAAATACGATAATAAGCTAAAAATGGCATAAGAAGATGGTTAGCTCATGAATATTATATACTTAGCTTGTTTTCCTCTAAAATGGGATGATTAGCCCATTTAGCTGCAAAAAGACATAATTAGGTAATTTAGCTCCAACAAGAGGAGAAGAGGATAAGAAATAGGCAAAATAAAATGAAACTAGAAGAAGAATAAGAAGATGAAAAGAAGAAGGAGGAGGAGGAGGAGGAGGAGGAGGAGGAGAAGGAGAAGGCAAAGGACCTTCTAGTCCTTCTCCTCCTCCTCCTTCTCCTCCTTCTTCTTGATTTCTTCTTCTTCTCCTCCTCCTCCTCTTTCTTCTCCTCTTTCATATTATCCTTGCTTTAATTTCCCCAACAATGACATAATTAGCCCATTTAGCTCCAAAATACCATAATAAGCTCAAAATGGCATAAGAACTTTGGTTAGCTCATGAATATTATATACTTAGCTTGTTTTCCTCTAAAATGGGATAATTAGCCCATGTAGCTCCAAAAAGACATAATTAGGTAATTTAGCTCCAACAAGAGGAGAAGAGGAGAAGAAATAGGAAAAACAAAAAGAAAGAAGAAGAAGAAGAAGAAGAAGAGAAGAATGAGAAGGAGGAGGAGGAGGAGGAGAAGGAGGAGAAGGAGAAGGCCAAGGACCTTCTAGTCCTTCTCCTCCTCCTCCTTCTCCTCCTTCTCCTCCTTCTTCTTGATTTCTTCTTCTTCTCCTCCTCCTCTTTCTTCTCCTCTTTCATATTATCCTTGCTTTAATTTCCCCAGCAATGACATAATTAGCCCATTTAGCTCCAAAATACCATAATAAACTCAAAATGGCATAAGAACCTTGGTTAGCTCATGAATATTATATACTTAGCTTGTTTTCCTCTAAAATGGGATAATTAGCCCATTTAGCTCCAAAAAGACATAATTCGGTAATTTAGCTCCAACAAGAGGAGAAGAGGAGAATAAATAGGCAAAATGAAAAGAAAGAAGAAGAAGAAGAAGAAGAAGAAGAAGAAGAGAAGAAGGAGAATGAGGAGGAGGAGGAGAAGGAGAAGGCCAAGGACCTTCTAGTCCTTCTCCTCCTCCTCCTCCTCCTCCTTCTCCTCCTTCTTCTTGATTTCTTCTTCTCCTCCTCATGCTCCTCTTGCTTCTCCTCTTTCATGTTATCCTTGCTTGAATTTCCCCAACGATAACATAATTAGCCCATTTAGCTCCAAAATACCATAATAAGCAAAAAGTGGCATAAGAACCTTGGTTAGCTCATGAATATTATATACTTAGCTTGTTTTCCTCTAAAATGGGATAATTAGCCCATTTAGCTCCAAAAAGACATAATTAGGTAATTGAGCTCCAACAAGAGGAGAAGAGGAGAAGAAATAGGCAAAATGAAAAGAAAGAAGAAGAATCAGAAGAAGAAGAAGAACAAGAGAAGAAGGAGAAGGAGGAGGAGGAGGAGAAGGAGAAGTCAAAGGACCTTCTAGTCCTTCTCCTCCTCCTCCTTCTCCTCCTTCTCCTCCTTCTACTTGATTTCTTCTTCTTCTCCTCCTCCTCCTCTTTCTTCTCCTGTTTCATATTACCCTTGCTTTAATTACCCCAACAATGACATAATTAGCCCATTTAGCTCCAAAATACCATAATAACCTCAAAATGGCATAAGAACCTTGTTTAGCTCATGAATATTATATACTTAGCTTGTTTTCCTCAAAAATGGGATAATTAGACCATTTAGCTCCAAAAAGACATAATTAGGTAATTTAGCTCCAACAAGAGGAGAAGAGGAGAAGAAATAGGCAAAATGAAAAGAAAGAAGAAGAAGAAGAAGAAGAAGAGAAGAAGGAGAAGGAGGAGGAGGAGGAGGAGAAGGAGAAGGCCAAGGACCTTCTAGTACTTCTCCTCCTCCTCCTTCACCTCCTTCTTCTTGATTTCTTCTTCTTCTCCTCCTCCTCCTCCTCCTCTTTCTTCTCATCTTTCATATTATCCTTGCTTGAATTTCCCCAACAATGACATAATTAGCCCATTTAGCTCCAAAATACCATAATAAGCTCAAAATGGCATAAGAACCTTGGTTAGCTCATGAATATTATATACTTAGCTTGTTTTCCTCAAAAATGGGATAATTAGCCCATTTAGCTCCAAAAAGACATAATTAGGTAATTTAGCTCCAACAAGAGGAGAAGAGGTGAAGAAATAGGCAAAATGAAACGAAAGAAGAAGAAGAAGAGAAGAACGAGAAGGATTAGGAGGAGGAGGAGGAGAAGGAGAAGGCCAAGGACCTTCTAGTCCTTCTCCTCCTCCTCCTTCTCCTCCTTCTACTCCTTCTTGATTTCTTCTTCTTCTCCTCCTCCTCCTCTTTATTCTCCTCTTACATATCATCCTTGCTTTAATTTCCCCAACAATGACATAATTAGCCCATTTAGCTCCAAAATACCACAATAAGCTCAAAATGGCATAAGAACCTTGGTTAGCTCATGAATATTATATACTTAGCTTGTTTTCCTCTCAAATGGGATAATTAGCCCATTTAGCTACAAAAATACATTATTAGGTAATTTAGCTCCAACAAGAGGAGAATAGAAGAAATGGGATAATTAGCCCATTTAGCTCCAAAAAGACATAATTAGGTAATTTAGCTCCAACAAGAGGAGAAGAGGAGAAGAAATAGGCAAAATGAAAAGAAAGAAGAAGAAGAAGAAGAATAAGAAGAACGAGAGAAGAAGGAGAAGGAGGAGGAGGAGGAGAAGGAGAAGCCCAAGGACCTTCTAGTCATTCTCCTCCTCCTCCCGTTTCTTCTCCTCTTTCATATTATCCTTGCTTTAATTTGCCCAACAATGACATAATTAGCCCATTTAGCTCCAAAATACCATAATAAGCTTAAAATGGCATAAGAACCTTGGTTAGCTCATGAATATTATATACTTAGCTTGTTTTCCTCTAAAATGGGATAATTACCCCATTTAGCTCCAAAAAGACATAATTAGGTAACTTAGCTCCGAAAAGAGGAGAAGAGGAGAAGAAATAGGAAAAATGAAAAGAAAGAAGAAGAAGAAGAAGAAGAAGAAGAGAAGAAGGAGAAGGAGGAGGAGGAGGAGGAGAAGGAGAAGGCCAAGGACCTTCTAGTCCTTCTCCTCCTTCTCCTCCTTCTTCTTGATTTCTTCTTCTTCTCCTCCTCCTCCTCTTTCTTCTCCTCTTTCATATTATCCTTGCTTTCATTTACCCAACAATGACATAATTGGCCCATTTAGCTCCAAAATACGATAATAAGCTAAAAATGGCATAAGAAGATGGTTAGCTCATGAATATTATATACTTAGCTTGTTTTCCTCTAAAATGGGATGATTAGCCCATTTAGCTGCAAAAAGACATAATTAGGTAATTTAGCTCCAACAAGAGGAGAAGAGGATAAGAAATAGGCAAAATAAAATGAAACTAGAAGAAGAATAAGAAGATGAAAAGAAGAAGGAGGAGGAGGAGGAGGAGGAGGAGGAGGAGAAGGAGAAGGCAAAGGACCTTCTAGTCCTTCTCCTCCTCCTCCTTCTCCTCCTTCTTCTTGATTTCTTCTTCTTCTCCTCCTCCTCCTCTTTCTTCTCCTCTTTCATATTATCCTTGCTTTAATTTCCCCAACAATGACATAATTAGCCCATTTAGCTCCAAAATACCATAATAAGCTCAAAATGGCATAAGAATTTGGTTAGCTCATGAATATTATATACTTAGCTTGTTTTCCTCTAAAATGGGATAATTAGCCCATGTAGCTCCAAAAAGACATAATTAGGTAATTTAGCTCCAACAAGAGGAGAAGAGGAGAAGAAATAGGAAAAACAAAAAGAAAGAAGAAGAAGAAGAAGAAGAAGAGAAGAATGAGAAGGAGGAGGAGGAGGAGGAGAAGGAGGAGAAGGAGAAGGCCAAGGACCTTCTAGTCCTTCTCCTCCTCCTCCTTCTCCTCCTTCTCCTCCTTCTTCTTGATTTCTTCTTCTTCTCCTCCTCCTCTTTCTTCTCCTCTTTCATATTATCCTTGCTTTAATTTCCCCAGCAATGACATAATTAGCCCATTTAGCTCCAAAATACCATAATAAGCTCAAAATGGCATAAGAACCTTGGTTAGCTCATGAATATTATATACTTAGCTTGTTTTCCTCTAAAATGGGATAATTAGCCCATTTAGCTCCAAAAAGACATAATTCGGTAATTTAGCTCCAACAAGAGGAGAAGAGGAGAATAAATAGGCAAAATGAAAAGAAAGAAGAAGAAGAAGAAGAAGAAGAAGAAGAAGAAGAGAAGAAGGAGAATGAGGAGGAGGAGGAGAAGGAGAAGGCCAAGGACCTTCTAGTCCTTCTCCTCCTCCTCCTCCTCCTCCTTCTCCTCCTTCTTCTTGATTTCTTCTTCTCCTCCTCATGCTCCTCTTTCTTCTCCTCTTTCATGTTATCCTTGCTTGAATTTCCCCAACGATAACATAATTAGCCCATTTAGCTCCAAAATACCATAATAAGCAAAAAGTGGCATAAGAACCTTGGTTAGCTCATGAATATTATATACTTAGCTTGTTTTCCTCTAAAATGGGATAATTAGCCCATTTAGCTCCAAAAAGACATAATTAGGTAATTGAGCTCCAACAAGAGGAGAAGAGGAGAAGAAATAGGCAAAATGAAAAGAAAGAAGAAGAATCAGAAGAAGAAGAAGAACAAGAGAAGAAGGAGAAGGAGGAGGAGGAGGAGAAGGAGAAGTCAAAGGACCTTCTAGTCCTTCTCCTCCTCCTCCTTCTCCTCCTTCTCCTCCTTCTACTTGATTTCTTCTTCTTCTCCTCCTCCTCCTCTTTCTTCTCCTGTTTCATATTACCCTTGCTTTAATTACCCCAACAATGACATAATTAGCCCATTTAGCTCCAAAATACCATAATAACCTCAAAATGGCATAAGAACCTTGTTTAGCTCATGAATATTATATACTTAGCTTGTTTTCCTCAAAAATGGGATAATTGGACCATTTAGCTCCAAAAAGACATAATTAGGTAATTTAGCTCCAACAAGAGGAGAAGAGGAGAAGAAATAGGCAAAATGAAAAGAAAGAAGAAGAAGAAGAAGAAGAAGAGAAGAAGGAGAAGGAGGAGGAGGAGGAGGAGAAGGAGAAGGCCAAGGACCTTCTAGTCCTTCTCCTCCTCCTCCTTCACCTCCTTCTTCTTGATTTCTTCTTCTTCTTCTCCTCCTCCTCTTTCTTCTCATCTTTCATATTATCCTTGCTTGAATTTCCCCAACAATGACATAATTAGCCCATTTAGCTCCAAAATACCATAATAAGCTCAAAATGGCATAAGAACCTTGGTTAGCTCATGAATATTATATACTTAGCTTGTTTTCCTCAAAAATGGGATAATTAGCCCATTTAGCTCCAAAAAGACATAATTAGGTAATTTAGCTCCAACAAGAGGAGAAGAGGAGAAGAAATAGGCAAAATGAAACGAAAGAAGAAGAAGAAGAGAAGAACGAGAAGGATTAGGAGGAGGAGGAGGAGAAGGAGAAGGCCAAGGACCTTCTAGTCCTTCTCCTCCTCCTCCTTCTCCTCCTTCTACTCCTTCTTGATTTCTTCTTCTTCTCCTCCTCCTCCTCTTTATTCTCCTCTTACATATTATCCTTGCTTTAATTTCCCCAACAATGACATAATTAGCCCATTTAGCTCCAAAATACCACAATAAGCTCAAAATGGCATAAGAACCTTGGTTAGCTCATGAATATTATATACTTAGCTTGTTTTCCTCTCAAATGGGATAATTAGCCCATTTAGCTACAAAAATACATTATTAGGTAATTTAGCTCCAACAAGAGGAGAATAGGAGAAATGGGATAATTAGCCCATTTAGCTCCAAAAAGACATAATTAGGTAATTTAGCTCCAACAAGAGGAGAAGAGGAGAAGAAATAGGCAAAATGAAAAGAAAGAAGAAGAAGAAGAAGAATAAGAAGAACGAGAGAAGAAGGAGAAGGAGGAGGAGGAGGAGAAGGAGAAGCCCAAGGACCTTCTAGTCATTCTCCTCCTCCTCCCGTTTCTTCTCCTCTTTCATATTATCCTTGCTTTAATTTGCCCAACAATGACATAATTAGCCCATTTAGCTCCAAAATACCATAATAAGCTTAAAATGGCATAAGAACCTTGGTTAGCTCATGAATATTATATACTTAGCTTGTTTTCCTCTAAAATGGGATAATTACCCCATTTAGCTCCAAAAAGACATAATTAGGTAACTTAGCTCCGAAAAGAGGAGAAGAGGAGAAGAAATAGGAAAAATGAAAAGAAAGAAGAAGAAGAAGAAGAAGAAGAAGAAGGAGAAGGAGGAGGAGGAGGAGGAGAAGGAGAAGGCCAAGGACCTTCTAGTCCTTCTCCTCCTTCTCCTCCTTCTTCTTGATTTCTTCTTCTTCTCCTCCTCCTCCTCTTTCTTCTCCTCTTTCATATTATCCTTGCTTTCATTTACCCAACAATGACATAATTGGCCCATTTAGCTCCAAAATACCATAATAAGCTAAAAATGGCATAAGAAGATGGTTAGCTCATGAATATTATATACTTAGCTTGTTTTCCTCTAAAATGGGATGATTAGCCCATTTAGCTGCAAAAAGACATAATTAGGTAATTTAGCTCCAACAAGAGGAGAAGAGGATAAGAAATAGGCAAAATAAAATGAAACTAGAAGAAGAATAAGAAGATGAAAAGAAGAAGGAGGAAGAGGAGGAGGAGGAGGAGAAGGAGAAGGCAAAGGACCTTCTAGTCCTTCTCCTCCTCCTCCTTCTCCTCATTCTACTTGATTTCTTCTTCTTCTCCTCCTCCTCCTCTTTCTTCTCCTCTTTCATATTATACTTGCTTTAATTTCCCCGACAATGACATACTTAGCCCATTTAGCTCCAAAATACCATAATAAGCTCAAAATGGCATAAGAACCTTGGTTAGCTCATCAATATTATATACTTAGCTTGTTTTCCTCTAAAATGGGATAATTAGCCCATTTAGCTCCAAAAAGACATAATTCGGTAATTTAGCTCCAACAAGAGGAGAAGAGGAGAATAAATAGGCAAAATGAAAAGAAAGAAGAAGAAGAAGAAGAAGAAGAAGAAGAGAAGAAGGAGAATGAGGAGGACGAGGAGAAGGAGAAGGCCAAGGACCTTCTAGTCCTTCTCCTCCTCCTCCTCCTCCTTCTCCTCCTTCTTCTTGATTTCTTCTTCTCCTCCTCCTCCTCCTCTTGCTTCTCCTCTTTCATATTATCCTTGCTTGAATTTCCCCAACAATAACATAATTAGCCCATTTAGCTCCAAAATACCATAATAAGCAAAAAGTGGCATAAGAACCTTGGTTAGCTCATGAATATTATATACTTAGCTTGTTTTCCTCTAAAATGGGATAATTAGCCCATTTAGCTCCAAAAAGACATAATTCGGTAATTTAGCTCCAACAAGAGGAGAAGAGGAGAAGAAATAGGTAAAATGAAAAGAAAGAAGAAGAACCAGAAGAAGAAGAAGAACAAGAGAAGAAGGATAAGGAGGAGGAGGAGGAGAAGGAGAAGGCCAAGGACCTTCTAGTCCTTCTCCTCCTCCTCCTTCTACTTGATTTCTTCTTCTTCTCCTCCTCCTCCTCTTTCTTCTCCTCTTTCATATTACCCTTGCTTTAATTTCCCCAACAATGACATAATTAGCCCATTTAGCTCCAAAATACCATAATAACCTCAAAATGGCATAAGAATCTTGGTTAGCTCATGAATATTATATACTTAGCTTGTTTTCCTCAAAAATGGGATAATTAGACCATTTAGCTCCAAGAAGACATAATTAGGTAATTTAGCTCCAACAAGAGGAGAAGAGGAGAAGAAATAGGCAAAATGAAAAGAAAGAAGAAGAAGAAGAAGAAGAGAAGAAGGAGAAGGAGGAGGAGGAGGAGGAGAAGGAGAAGGCCAAGGACCTTCTAGTCCTTCTCCTCCTCCTCCTTCTCCTCCTTCTTCTTGATTTCTTCTTCTTCTCCTCCTCCTCCTCCTCTTTCTTCTCATCTTTCATATTATCCTTGCTTGAATTTCCCCAACAATGACATAATTAGCCCATTTAGCTCCAAAATACCATAATAAGCTCAAAATGGCACAAGAACCTTGGTTAGCTCATGAATATTATATACTTAGCTTGTTTTCCTCAAAAATGGGATAATTAGCCCATTTAGCTCCAAAAAGACATAATTAGGTAATTTAGCTCCAACAAGAGGAGAAGAGGAGAAGAAATAGGCAAAATGAAACGAAAGAAGAAGAAGAAGAAGAGAAGAAGGAGAAGGAGGAGGAGGAGGAGGAGAAGGAGAAGGCCAAGGACCTTCTAGTCCTTCTCCTCCTCCTCCTTCTCCTCCTTCTACTCCTTCTTGATTTCTTCTTCTTCTCCTCCTCCTCCTCTTTATTCTCCTCTTTAATATTATCCTTGCTTTAATTTCCCCAACAATGACATAATTAGCCCATTTAGCTCCAAAATACCACAATAAGCTCAAAATGGCATAAGAACCTTGGTTAGCTCATGAATATTATATACTTAGCTTGTTTTCCTCTCAAATGGGATAATTAGCCCATTTAGCTACAAAAATACATAATTAGGTAATTTAGCTCCAACAAGAGGAGAAGAGTAGAAGAAATAGGCAAAATGAAAAGAAAGAAGAAGAATCAGAAGAAGAAGAAGAACAAGAGAAGAAGGAGAAGGAGGAGGAGGAGGAGAAGGAGAAGGCAAAGGACCTTCTAGTCCTTCTCCTCCTCCTCCTTCTCCTCCTTCTCCTCCTTCTACTTGATTTCTTCTTCTTCTCCTCCTCCTCCTCTTTCTTCTCCTGTTTCATATTACCCTTGCTTTAATTACCCCAACAATGACATAATTAGCCCATTTAGCTCCAAAATACCATAATAACCTCAAAATGGCATAAGAACCTTGGTTAGCTCATGAATATTATATACTTAGCTTGTTTTCCTCAAAAATGGGATAATTAGACCATTTAGCTCCAAAAAGACATAATTAGGTAATTTAGCTCCAACAAGAGGAGAAGAGGAGAAGAAATAGGCAAAATGAAAAGAAAGAAGAAGAAGAGAAGAAGGAGAAGGAGGAGGAGGAGGAGGAGAAGGAGAAGGCCAAGGACCTTCTAGTCCTTCTCCTCCTCCTCCTTCTCCTCCTTCTTCTTGATTTCTTCTTCTTCTCCTCCTCCTCCTCCTCTTTCTTCTCATCTTTCATATTATCCTTGCTTGAATTTCCCCAACAATGACATAATTAGCCCATTTAGCTCCAAAATACCATAATAAGCTCAAAATGGCACAAGAACCTTGGTTAGCTCATGAATATTATATACTTAGCTTGTTTTCCTCAAAAATGGGATAATTAGCCCATTTAGCTCCAAAAAGACATAATTAGGTAATTTAGCTCCAACAAGAGGAGAAGAGGAGAAGAAATAGGCAAAATGAAACGAAAGAAGAAGAAGAAGAAGAGAAGAAGGAGAAGGAGGAGGAGGAGGAGGAGAAGGAGAAGGCCAAGGACCTTCTAGTCCTTCTCCTCCTCCTCCTTCTCCTCCTTCTACTCCTTCTTGATTTCTTCTTCTTCTCCTCCTCCTCCTCTTTATTCTCCTCTTTAATATTATCCTTGCTTTAATTTCCCCAACAATGACATAATTAGCCCATTTAGCTCCAAAATACCACAATAAGCTCAAAATGGCATAAGAACCTTGGTTAGCTCATGAATATTATATACTTAGCTTGTTTTCCTCTCAAATGGGATAATTAGCCCATTTAGCTACAAAAATACATAATTAGGTAATTTAGCTCCAACAAGAGGAGAAGAGTAGAAGAAATAGGCAAAATGAAAAGAAAGAAGAAGAATCAGAAGAAGAAGAAGAACAAGAGAAGAAGGAGAAGGAGGAGGAGGAGGAGAAGGAGAAGGCAAAGGACCTTCTAGTCCTTCTCCTCCTCCTCCTTCTCCTCCTTCTCCTCCTTCTACTTGATTTCTTCTTCTTCTCCTCCTCCTCCTCTTTCTTCTCCTGTTTCATATTACCCTTGCTTTAATTACCCCAACAATGACATAATTAGCCCATTTAGCTCCAAAATACCATAATAACCTCAAAATGGCATAAGAACCTTGGTTAGCTCATGAATATTATATACTTAGCTTGTTTTCCTCAAAAATGGGATAATTAGACCATTTAGCTCCAAAAAGACATAATTAGGTAATTTAGCTCCAACAAGAGGAGAAGAGGAGAAGAAATAGGCAAAATGAAAAGAAAGAAGAAGAAGAGAAGAAGGAGAAGGAGGAGGAGGAGGAGGAGAAGGAGAAGGCCAAGGACCTTCTAGTCCTTCTCCTCCTCCTCCTTCTCCTCCTTCTTCTTGATTTCTTCTTCTTCTCCTCCTCCTCCTCCTCTTTCTTCTCATCTTTCATATTATCCTTGCTTGAATTTCCCCAACAAGGACATAATTAGCCCATTTAGCTCCAAAATACCATAATAAGCTCAAAATGGCACAAGAACCTTGGTTAGCTCATGAATATTATATACTTAGCTTGTTTTCCTCAAAAATGGGATAATTAGCCCATTTAGCTCCAAAAAGACATAATTAGGTAATTTACCTCCAACAAGAGGAGAAGAGGAGAAGAAATAGGCAAAATGAAACGAAAGAAGAAGAAGAAGAGAAGAACGAGAAGGAGGAGGAGGAGGAGGAGGAGAAGGAGAAGGCCAAGGACCTTCTAGTCCTTCTCCTCCTCCTCCTTCTCCTCCTTCTACTCCTTCTTGATTTCTTCTTCTTCTCCTCCTCCTCCTCTTTATTCTCCTCTTACATATTATCCTTGCTTTAATTTCCCCAACAATGACATAATTAGCCCATTTAGCTCCAAAATACCACAATAAGCTCAAAATGGCATAAGAACCTTGGTTAGCTCATGAATATTATATACTTAGCTTGTTTTCCTCTCAAATGGGATAATTAGCCCATTTAGCTACAAAAATACATTATTAGGTAATTTAGCTCCAACAAGAGGAGAATAGGAGAAATGGGATAATTAGCCCATTTAGCTCCAAAAAGACATAATTAGGTAATTTAGCTCCAACAAGAGGAGAAGAGGAGAAGAAATAGGCAAAATGAAAAGAAAGAAGAAGAAGAAGAAGAAGAATAAGAAGAACAAGAGAAGAAGGAGAAGCCCAAGGACCTTCTAGTCATTCTCCTCCTCCTTCTCCTCCTCCTCCCGTTTCTTCTCCTCTTTCATATTATCCTTGCTTTAATTTGCCCAACAATGAAATAATTAGCCCATTTAGCTCCAAAATACCATAATAAGCTTAAAATGGCATAAGAACCTTGGTTAGCTCATGAATATTATATACTTAGCTTGTTTTCCTCTAAAATGGGATAATTACCCCATTTAGCTCCAAAAAGACATAATTAGGTAACTTAGCTCCGACAAGAGGAGAAGAGGAGAAGAAATAGGAAAAATGAAAAGAAAGAAGAAGAAGAAGAAGAAGAAGAAGAAGAAGAGAAGAAGGAGAAGGAGGAGGAGGAGGAGGAGAAGGAGAAGGCCAAGGACCTTCTAGTCCTTCTCCTCCTTCTCCTCCTTCTTCTTGATTTCTTCTTCTTCTCCTCCTCCTCCTCTTTCCTCTCCTCTTTCATATTATCCTTGCTTTCATTTACCCAACAATGACATAATTGGCCCATTTAGCTCCAAAATACCATAATAAGCTCAAAATGGCATAAGAAGCTCGTTAGCTCATGAATATTATATACTTAGCTTGTTTTCCTCTAAAATGGGATGATTAGCCCATTTAGCTGCAAAAAGACATAATTAGGTAATTTAGCTCCAACAAGAGGAGAAGAGGATAAGAAATAGGCAAAATAAAATGAAACAAGAAGAAGAATAAGAAGAAGAAAAGAAGAAGGAGGAGGAGGAGGAGGAGGAGGAGAAGGAGAAGGCAAAGGACCTTCTAGTCCTTCTCCTCCTCCTCCTTCTCCTCCTTCTCCTCCTTCTACTTGATTTCTTCTTCTTCTCCTCCTCCTCCTCTTTCTTCTCCTCTTTCATATTATACTTTCTTTAATTTCCTCGACAATGACATACTTAGCCCATTCAGCTCCAAAATACCATAATAAGCTCAAAATGGCATAAGAACCTTGGTTAGCTCATCAATATTATATACTTAGCTTGTTTTCCTCTAAAATGGGATAATTAGCCCATTTAGCTCCAAAAATACATAATTCGGTAATTTAGCTCCAACAAGAGGAGAAGAGGAGAATAAATAGGCAAAATGAAAAGAAAGAAGAAGAAGAAGAAGAAGAAGAAGAAGAGAAGAAGGAGAATGAGGAGGAGGAGGAGAAGGAGAAGGCCAAGGACCTTCTAGTCCTTCTCCTCCTCCTCCTCCTCCTTCTCCTCCTTCTTCTTGATTTCTTCTTCTCCTCCTCCTCCACCTCTTGCTTCTCCTCTTTCATATTATCCTTGCTTGAATTTCCCCAACAATAACATAATTAGCCCATTTAGCTCCAAAATACCATAATAAGCAAAAAGTGGCATAAGAACCTTGGTTAGCTCATGAATATTATATACTTAGCTTGTTTTCCTCTAAAATGGGATAATTAGCCCATTTAGCTACAAAAAGACATAATTCGGTAATTTAGCTCCAACAAGAGGAGAAGAGGAGAAGAAATAGGTAAAATGAAAAGAAAGAAGAAGAACCAGAAGAAGAAGAAGAACAAGAGAAGAAGGATAAGGAGGAGGAGGAGGAGAAGGAGAAGGCCAAGGACCTTCTAGTCCTTCTCCTCCTCCTCCTTCTCCCCCTTCTCCTCCTTCTACTTGATTTCTTCTTCTTCTCCTCCTCCTCCTCTTTCTTCTCCTGTTTCATATTACCCTTGCTTTAATTACACCAACAATGACATAATTAGCCCATTTAGCTCCAAAATACCATAATAACCTCAAAATGGCATAAGAACCTTGGTTAGCTCATGAATATTATATACTTAGCTTGTTTTCCTCAAAAATGGGATAATTAGACCATTTAGC
Organism: Hordeum vulgare subsp. vulgare; assembly: GCF_904849725.1. Taxonomy (NCBI): domain Eukaryota; kingdom Viridiplantae; phylum Streptophyta; class Magnoliopsida; order Poales; family Poaceae; genus Hordeum; species Hordeum vulgare. The sequence goes on along the minus strand of NC_058524.1, from coordinate 342,533,812 downwards.
TCCAAAAAGACATAATTAGGTAATTTAGCTCCAACAAGAGGAGAAGAGGAGAAGAAATAGGCAAAATGAAAAGAAAGAAGAAGAAGAGAAGAAGGAGAAGGAGGAGGAGGAGGAGGAGAAGGAGAAGGCCAAGGACCTTCTAGTCCTTCTCCTCCTCCTCCTTCTCCTCCTTCTTCTTGATTTCTTCTTCTTCTCCTCCTCCTCCTCCTCTTTCTTCTCATCTTTCATATTATCCTTGCTTTAATTTCCCCAACAATGACATAATTAGCCCATTTAGCTCCAAAATACCATGATAAGCTCAAAATGGCACAAGAACCTTGGTTAGCTCATGAATATTATATACTTAGCTTATTTTCCTCAAAAATGGGATAATTAGCCCATTTACCTCCAAAAAGACATAATTAGGTAATTTAGCTCCAACAAGAGGAGAAGAGGAGAAGAAATAGGCAAAATGAAACGAAAGAAGAAGAAGAGGAGAAGAACGAGAAGGAGGAGGAGGAGGAGGAGGAGAAGGAGAAGGCCAAGGACCTTCTAGTCCTTCTCCTCCTCCTCCTTCTCCTCCTTCTACTCCTTCTTGATTTCTTCTTCTTCTCCTCCTCCTCCTCTTTATTCTCCTCTTACATATTATCCTTGCTTTAATTTCCCCAACAATGACATAATTAGCCCATTTAGCTCCAAAATACCACAATAAGCTCAAAATGGCATAAGAACCTTGGTTAGCTCATGAATATTATATACTTAGCTTGTTTTCCTCTCAAATGGGATAATTAGCCCATTTAGCTACAAAAATAAATTATTAGGTAATTTAGCTCCAACAAGAGGAGAATAGGAGAAATGGGATAATTAGCCCATTTAGCTCCAAAAAGACATAATTATGTAATTTAGCTCCAACAAGAGGAGACGAGGAGAAGAAATAGGCAAAATGAAAAGAAAGAAGAAGAAGAAGAAGAATAAGAAGAACAAGAGAAGAAGGAGAAGGAGGAGGAGGAGGAGAAGGAGAAGCCCAAGGACCTTCTAGTCATTCTCCTCCTCCTTCTCCTCCTCACGTTTCTTCTCCTCTTTCATATTATCCTTGCTTTAATTTGCCCAACAATGACATAATTATCCCATTTAGCTCCAAAATACCATAATAAGCTTAAAATGGCATAAGAACCTTGGTTAGCTCATGAATATTATATACTTAGCTTGTTTTCCTCTAAAATGGGATAATTACCCCATTTAGCTCCAAAAAGACATAATTAGGTAACTTAGCTCCGACAAGAGGAGAAGAGGAGAAGAAATAGGAAAAATGAAAAGAAAGAAGAAGAAGAAGAAGAAGAAGAAGAAGAAGAGAAGAAGGAGAAGGAGGAGGAGGAGGAGGAGAAGGAGAAGGCCAAGGACCTTCTAGTCCTTCTCCTCCTTCTCCTCCTTCTTCTTGATTTCTTCTTCTTCTCCTCCTCCTCCTCTTTCTTCTCCTCTTTCATATTATCCTTGCTTTCATTTACCCAACAATGACATAATTGGCCCATTTAGCTCCAAAATACCATAATAAGCTCAAAATGGCATAAGAAGCTGGTTAGCTCATGAATATTATATACTTAGCTTGTTTTCCTCTAAAATGGGATGATTAGCCCATTTAGCTGCAAAAAGACATAATTAGGTAATTTAGCTCCAACAAGAGGAGAAGAGGATAAGAAATAGGCAAAATAAAATGAAACAAGAAGAAGAATAAGAAGAAGAAAAGAAGAAGGAGGAGGAGGAGGAGGACAAGGAGAAGGCAAAGGACCTTCTAGTCCTTCTCCTCCTCCTCCTTCTCCTCCTTCTCCTCCTTCTACTTGATTTCTTCTTCTTCTCCTCCTCCTCCTCTTTCTTCTCCTCTTTCATATTATACTTGCTTTAATTTCCCCGACAATGACATACTTAGCCCATTTAGCTCCAAAATACCATAATAAGATCAAAATGGCATAAGAACCTTGGTTAGCTCATCAATATTATATACTTAGCTAGTTTTCCTCTAAAATGGGATAATTAGCCCATTTAGCTCCAAAAATACATAATTCGGTAATTTAGCTCCAACAAGAGGAGAAGAGGAGAATAAATAGGCAAAATGAAAAGAAAGAAGAAGAAGAAGAAGAAGAAGAAGAGAAGAAGGAGAATGAGGAGGAGGAGGAGAAGGAGAAGGCCAAGGTCCTTCTAGTCCTTCTCCTCCTCCTCCTCCTCCTTCTCCTCCTTCTTCTTGATTTCTTCTTCTCCTCCTCCTCCTCCTCTTGCTTCTCCTCTTTCATATTATCCTTGCTTGAATTTCCCCAACAATAACATAATTAGCCCATTTAGCTCCAAAATACCATAATAAGCAAAAAGTGGCATAAGAACCTTGGTTAGCTCATGAATATTATATACTTAGCTTGTTTTCCTCTAAAATGGGATAATTAGCCCATTTAGCTCCAAAAAGACATAATTCGGTAATTTAGCTCCAACAAGAGGAGAAGAGGAGAACAAATAGGTAAAATGAAAAGAAAGAAGAAGAACCAGAAGAAGAAGAAGAACAAGAGAAGAAGGATAAGGAGGAGGAGGAGGAGAAGGAGAAGGCCAAGGACCTTCTAGTCCTTCTCCTCCTCCTCCTTCTCCTCCTTCTCCTCCTTCTACTTGATTTCTTCTTCTTCTCCTCCTCCTCCTCTTTCTTCTCCTCTTTCATATTACCCTTGCTTTAATTTCCCCAACAATGACATAATTAGCCCATTTAGCTCGAAAATACCATAATAACCTCAAAATGGCATAAGAATCTTGGTTAGCTCATGAATATTATATACTTAGCTTGTTTTCCTCAAAAATGGGATAATTAGACCATTTAGCTCCAAGAGGACATAATTAGGTAATTTAGCTCCAACAAGAGGAGAAGAGGAGAAGAAATAGGCAAAATGAAAAGAAAGAAGAAGAAGAAGAAGAAGAGAAGAAGGATAAGGAGGAGGAGGAGGAGGAGAAGGAGAAGGCCAAGGACCTTCTAGTCCTTCTCCTCCTCCTCCTTCTCCTCCTTCTTCTTGATTTCTTCTTCTTCTCCTCCTCCTCCTCCTCTTTCTTCTCATCTTTCATATTATCCTTGCTTGAATTTCCCCAACAATGACATAATTAGCCCATTTAGTTCCAAAATACCATAATAAGCTCAAAATGGCACAAGAACCTTGGCTAGCTCATGAATATTATATACTTAGCTTGTTTTCCTCAAAAATGGGATAATTAGACCATTTAGCTCCAAGAGGACATAATTAGGTAATTTAGCTCCAACAAGAGGAGAAGAGGAGAAGAAATAGGCAAAATGAAAAGAAAGAAGAAGAAGAAGAAGAAGAGAAGAAGGAGAAGGAGGAGGAGGAGGAGGAGAAGGAGAAGGCCAAGGACCTTCTAGTCCTTCTCCTCCTCCTCCTTCTCCTCCTTCTTCTTGATTTCTTCTTCTTCTCCTCCTCCTCCTCCTCTTTCTTCTCATCTTTCATATTATCCTTGCTTGAATTTCCCCAACAATGACATAATTAGCCCATTTAGTTCCAAAATACCATAATAAGCTCAAAATGGCACAAGAACCTTGGTTAGCTCATGAATATTATATACTTAGCTTGTTTTCCTCAAAAATGGGATAATTAGCCCATTTAGCTCCAAAAAGACATAATTAGGTAATTTAGCTCCAACAAGAGGAGAAGAGGAGAAGAAATAGGCAAAATGAAACGAAAGAAGAAGAAGAAGAGAAGAAGGAGAAGGAGGAGGAGGAGGAGGAGAAGGAGAAGGCCAAGGACCTTCTAGTCCTTCTCCTCCTCCTCCTTCTCCTCCTTCTACTCCTTCTTGATTTCTTCTTCTTCTCCTCCTCCTCCTCTTTATTCTCCTCTTTAATATTATCCTTGCTTTAATTTCCCCAACAATGACATAATTAGCCCATTTAGCTCCAAAATACCACAATAAGCTCAAAATGGCATAAGAACCTTGGTTAGCTCATGAATATTATATACTTAGCTTGTTTTCCTCTCAAATGGGATAATTAGCCCATTTAGCTACAAAAATACATAATTAGGTAATTTAGCTCCAACAAGAGGAGAATAGGAGAAATGGGATAATTAGCCCATTTAGCTCCAAAAAGACATAATTAGGTAATTTAGCTCCAACAAGAGGAGAAGAGGAGAAGAAATAGGCAAAATGAAAAGAAATAAGAAGAAGAAGAATAATAAGAAGAACAAGAGAAGAAGGAGAAGGAGGAGGAGGAGGAGGAGAAGGAGAAGCCCAAGGACCTTCTAGTCATTCTCCTCCTCCTTCTCCTCCTTCTCCTCCTCCTCCTCTTTCTTCTCCTCTTTCATATTATCCTTGCTTTAATTTGCCCAACAATGACATAATTAGCCCATTTAGCTCCAAAATACCATAATAAGCTTAAAATGGCATAAGAACCTTGGTTAGCTCATGAATATTATATACTTAGCTTGTTTTCCTCTAAAATGGGATAATTACCCCATTTAGCTCCAAAAAGACCTAATTAGGTAACTTAGCTCCGACAAGAGGAGAAGAGGAGAAGAAATAGGAAAAATGAAAAGAAAGAAGAAGAAGAAGAAGAAGAAGAAGAAGAAGAAGAGAAGAAGGAGAAGGAGGAGGAGGAGGAGGAGAAGAAGGAGAAGGCCAAGGACCTTCTAGTCCTTCTCCTCCTCCTCCTTCTCCTCCTTCTCCTCCTTCTTCTTGATTTCTTCTTCTTCTCCTCCTCCTCCTCTTTCTTCTCCTCTTTCATATTATCCTTGCTTTAATTTACCCAAAAATGACATAATTGGACCATTTAGCTCCAAAATACCATAATAAGCTAAAAATGGCATAAGAACCTGGTAAGCTCATGAATATTATATACTTAGCTTGTTTTCCTCTAAAATGGGATAATTAGCCCATTTAGCTGCAAAAAGACATAATTAGGTAATTTAGCTCCAACAAGAGGAGAAGAGGATAAGAAATAGGCAAAATAAAACGAAAGAAGAAGAAGAATAAGAAGAAGAAGAGAAGAAGGAGAAGGAGGAGGAGGAGGAGGAGAAGGAGAAGGCAAAGGACCTTCTAGTCCTTCTCCTCCTCCTCCTTCTCCTCCTTCTCCTCCTTCTACTTGATTTCTTCTTCTTCTCCTCCTCCTCCTATTTCTTCTCCTGTTTCATATTATCCTTGCTTTAACTTCCCCAACAATGACATAATTAGCCCATTTAGCTCCAAAATACCATAATAAGCTCAAAATGGCATAAGAACCTTGGTTAGCTCATGAATATTATATACTTAGCTTGTTTTCCTCTAAAATGGGATAATTAGCCCATTTAGCTACAAAAATACATAATTAGGTAATTTAGCTCCAACAAGAGGAGAAGAGGAGAAATGGGATAATTAGCCCATTTAGCTCCAAAAAGACATAATTAGGTAATTTAGCTCCAACAAGAGGAGAAGAGGAGAAGAAATAGGCAAAATGAAAAGAAAGAAGAAGAACAAGAAGAATAAGAAGAACAAGAGAAGAAGGAGAAGGAGGAGGAGGAGGAGGAGAAGGAGAAGCCCAAGGACCTTCTAGTCATTCTCCTCCTCCTCCTTCTCCTCCTTCTCCTCCTCCTCCTCTTTCTTCTCCTCTTTCATATTATCATTTCTTTAATTTGCCCAACAATGACATAATTAGCCCATTTAGCTCCAAAATACCATAATAAGCTCAAAATGGCATAAGAACCTTGGTTAGCTCATGAATATTATATACTTAGCTTGTTTTCCTCTAAAATGGGATAATTACCCCATTTAGCTCCAAAAAGACATAATTAAGTAACTTAGCTCCGACAAGAGGAGAAGAGGATAAGAAATATGAAAAATGAAACGAAAGAAGAAGAAGAAGAAGAAGAAGAAGAGAAGAAGGAGAAGGAGGAGGAGGAGGAGGAGAACGAGAAGGCAAAGGACCTTCTAGTCCTTCTCCTCCTCCTCCTTCTCCTCCTTCTCCTCCTTCTACTTGATTTCTTCTTCTTTTCCTCCTCCTCCTCTTTCTTCTCCTCTTTCATATTATCCTTTCTTTAATTTCCCCAACAATGACATAATTAGCCCATTTAGCTCCAAAATACCATAATAAGCTCAAAATGGCATAAGAACCTTCGTTAGCTCATGAATATTATGTACTTAGCTTGTTTTCCTCTAAAATGGGATAATTAGCCCATTTAGCTCCAAAAATACATAATTTGGTAATTTAGCTCCAACAAGAGGAGAAGAGGAGAAGAAATAGGAAAAATGAAAAGAAATAAGAAGAAGAAGAAGAGAAGAAGGAGAAGGATGAGGAGGAGGAGGAGAAGGCCAAGGACCTTCTAGTCCTTCTCCTCCTTCTCCTCCTTCTTCTTGATTTCTTCTTCTTGTCCTCCTCCTCCTCTTTCTTCTCCTCTTTCATATTATCCTTGCTTTAATTAACCCATTTAGCTCCAAAATGCCATAATAAGCTAAAAATGGCATCAGAACTTTGGTTAGCTCATGAATATTATATTCTTAGCTTTTTTTCTGCTAAAAATTTCATAATTAGCTGAAAAACATCATATTTTGTTCTTATTTACACTTTTGCAGATTGGATATACTACATGCATGGAAGCTGGCATTCATGGAGTTGAATAATGTCGATGGATGAACTTTATATGTATATCATCTAGTTTTCATTTGAGTTGATGAATAATGTCGAACTATAGGTATATGTATATATGGATAAACAGTGCAATACTTTGTATGTTGGTTCTTTCGATATATGGGGATGTACATTGATTTATATGTATATCATATATGTGTGGTGAATTATATATATGTGTTGGCAAGTATATGTGTGGTGAACTATATATCATATATGTGTGGTGAATTATATAAATGTGATGTAAAAAAAAAAAATATATATATATATATGTGATGTGAAATAATATAAAACAAAAAAACAGGTACTATATGGGCTCTTTGCCGTCTGCCAGCTGATGGCAAAGACCTGTGCCATCAGCTGGCAGATGGCAAAGGTGCCACATGGCACCCAGCTGTGCATCCTGGGGTGTCTATATAGGCTCTTTGCCGTCTTCCTCCAGGGTGGGCAGACGACAAAGAAGAGGGCATAGAGGAGGGGGGAGGAGGAGGCAGACGACAAAGAGTGGAGAGGGGAGGAGGAGGAGGCAGACATCAAAGATAAAGGGGGAGGCAGACGGCAAAGAGTGGAGGGGGGGAGGAGGAGGAGGCAGACGACAAAGATAAAGGGGGAGGCGGACGACAAAGATTAAGGGGGAGGCAGACGACAAAGCCCTCGTTAATCCCTAACGGAGGCAACGCCTGTCGGCTGCCGTCTCGAGCACTTTGCCAATTGCTCCTAAGGAAAACTAACGGCAAAGAGCTTTGCCGTCCACTTTGGGGGGACAGACGACAAAGAAGGTCCTATGCTGTCGTAGGCTGACATAGAAATTTTGCCGGCCGTGAGATTCTTTGTCGTCTATTGTTTTGTCTTTGCCGTCCGGGATTTTGTCTTTGCCGTCTGTGATGGCAGACGGCAAAGAAGGTGATTCCTGTACTGGTAGCCCAATCCTTTTGTGGAAAAGTATAGGCCGGAATTGTTTCTTATAGTAGGCAAAGCGTTCTTAAGAGCACCCGGGAATTTTACCTAGTCATTTTCAACATGTCGGGTTAACTCGCGTTCGGTACTTTGATAATTTGATATCTGGGTGGACTCGTGCTTCGGTGTTGTTCTTACTTGAACAAGCATCCCACTTATGATTAACCCTCCTGCAAGCATCCGCAACTATGAGAAAAGTATTAAGAATAAATTATAACCATAACATTAAATATAGGGATCCAAATTAGCCCCTTACACGAATAGGGCATAAACTAGGGTTTAAGTTTCTGTCACTCTCGCAACCCATGATCTAATAACTACTACACAATGCATTCCATTAGCCCAAAGATGGTGACGTGTTATGTAGTCGATGTTCACATAAGACCACTAAGGGAATCACAACATTCATATCATCAAAATATCGAAGGAATATCAACTTCACATGACTACTTGCACCATGAATTCCCCCGTGGCCTCAAGAACCAGAGTAACTACTAAAAAGTGATAAACAAGTTCATGAACAGAGAGGTATTAAATAGCATATTGGATCGAAACAGATGATCGTCCACCAAATAAACCGTAAAGCATTAACTATAAGATGTAATCAACACTACTAGTCACCCCCAGGTACCAATCTGAGGTTCCGGTACAAGATTGAGAACAAGAGGTGAACTACGGTTTTGAGAGGAAATGGTGTTGTTAAATATGTTGATGAATATTGGTCTCCCCAAGATGAGAGGGTTGTTGGTGATGACAATGCCCTTGATTTCCCCCTCCGGGAGGGAAGTTCCTCCGGAGGAATCGCTCTGCTGGAGGGCATAAGTGCTCTTGCCCAGGTTCCACCTCGAGACGGTGGCGCTTCGTCGTGAAAGTCCTCCCTCGATTTTATCTAGGTCAAAAGAGAGTATATACTAGAAGATGGTCGCTAGAAGTGGGTTGGGTGGCCCACTACCCACTATGACGCGTTAGGGGGATGGCGAGCCCTGGTGCCTAGTGGCCACCTAGTATCCCCCCCTATGGTGCTTCATTCCTCCAATATTTCTTATTTATTCCATAAAAAATCCGAGTGAAGTTTCAGCCCATTTGGAGGTGTGCAGAATAGGTATCTCTGACGTGGCATTTTTAGGTCCAAAATTCCATCTGCCGACATTCTCCCTCTTAGTGTAAACCTTGCATGTTATGAGAGAATAGGCATTCGAATTACTCCATAAAATTGTATAATGCATAAAAACACTATAAATAATAGTAACAAAACATAATGCAAAATGGACGTATCACAGTATCAACCCTAAGATGAAAGAGGTGATAAGAACTGATATACTAAAACTTCTTGAGGCATGTATAATCTATCCTATTGCTGATAGTAGGTGGGTAAGTCTTGTTCATTGTGTTCCTAAGAAAGGTGGTATAACTGTTGTTCCTAATGATAAAAATGGACTTATTCCACAAAGGATAGTAACTGGCTATAGGATGGTAATTGTTTTTGAGAAATTGAATAAGGCTACTAGAAAAGATCATTACCCCTTTCCTTTTATTGATAAAATGTTAGAAAGTTTATCTAAGGAAACACACTTTTCCTATATTGATGGATATTTTGGATTCTCTCAAATACATGTGGAAAAAGAGACCAAGAGAAAACTACCTTTACTTGCCCTTTTGGAACTTATGCTTATAGGCGTATGCTTTTTGGTTTGTGCAATGCACCTGCTACCTTTCAACAATGTACGACTGCCATATTATCTGAATTTTGTGAAAAGATTGTTGAGGTTTTCATGGATAATTTTTCTGTTTATGGGACTTCCTTTGATGATTGCTTGCGCAACCTTGATCAAGTTTTGCACACATGTGAAGAAACTAATCTCGTCTTGAATTGAGAGAAGTACCACTTTATGGTGAATGAAGGTATAATGCTTGGGCATAAAATTTGTGATCGGGGTATTGAGGTGGATATGGCCAAAGTTGATGCAATAGAGGAAATACCTTGCCCAAGAGATATCAAAGGTATAATAAGTTTCCTTCGTCATGTTGGTTAATACGTCTCCAATGTATCTATAATTTTTTATTGTCCCATGCTGATATATTATCATTCTAGCATGCTTTTGGAGTATTTATTTACCATTTTATATTATTTTTGAGCATTAACCTACTAACCCAGTTCTCAGTGCCAGTTGTTGTTTTTCGGTGTTTTTCACTTTACAGGTTTTCCATACCTAACGAGGTCCAATTGCCAAAAACTTTTTGATGATTTTTATAGACCAAAAGAAGACCAACACGCATTGGAAGAAAGGTGGACGACTCACGAGGGGCCCACGAGCTATCAATGCAAGGCCTCATAGCTTGTGCCCCCTCATGGCCCTTCCAACTCGGTTCTTTGTCTTATAATTTCTTATTTACCGTAAAAACACCACGGGAGTCTCGAAACACTTTTTACACCACCAAAAGTCTCTATTTCGACGGGAGGACACTAGAGCTCCGTTAAGGCACCCTGCCGGAGGGGGATCAATCACGGAGGGCATATTCATAAAACTTGCTACCCTCATGATGATGTGTGAGTAATTCACCATAGACCTACATGTACATAGCCAGTAACTAGATGCCAATCTTCGCTTTGATTATTGCATCTTCACTTTGATCCATATGATGTAATTCCTTCTGTGCGATGTGTTTCTTGGGATCCGATGAATTGTGGGTTTATGTTTAGAATATTCATGATAAATATTTGAATAACCTATGAATACTTATATGATTCTTATGTGCATTATTATGATAGCTTCGTTATGGTCTCCGGTCTATTGAAATAGTTTGGCCAACTAGATTGGTATTTCTTTGGTGAGAGAGGTGTGTTGTCTTAGGTTCAATGTGGCGAGTTTATATATCCTAGTGACAGAAGGCGACAAGATGTGTCTTTGTGTTGCTACTACTAAGGATAAAAATATGGGCCTTATTCATATTGCTTGAGTTTACTTTTTCTACATCATGTCATCTTACTCCATGCATTACTTTATTCGTCATGAACTTAATACGTTGAGAGGCAAGCATAGAAGTGTTCTTGAAGTGAAGTAATACTAATAGGTGCAGGAAGGAGTCATCCTATTTGCGTCTGGATGTGATGTCTATATACACATGATCATTGCCGTGAATATCGCATAACTATCTACTTTTTCGTCAATTGCCCAACAGTAATTTGTTTACCCACATTATGTTATTTTTCCATGAGAGATGCCCTTAGGGAAAGCTTTGGTGCACGGGTCTATTCACAACATATTAATAAAACCTTAATTACCTTGCTGTTATTTACTAGTTTTCATTTTATGTTGCTATCTACAATTATCTACACACCTCACTTGCTTGCATATAACAAGACAGGAGGATTTACAATCCTATTGCCCGCGTTGGGTGAAAGTTGTTTGTTCTTTTGTCTACACCCGCCGAAGATGGTTGTGCTTGGCATTCCTATTGGTAGGATAAACCTTTGTTTCATAACTAAGGGAAATACTTACCTACTTTGTGTCGCGATAACCCAATGCAGATCACGAGTATTAGGAAGGATTTCTGGCGCCGTTGTCAGGGAATATCATTACCAATTACCAAGTAACTCCCGGAAAAAAATTCATTCACTTCCGGTATATTTAGTTGTGTCATAAAAAATACAAGAATATTTATCTTTGCTTATTTAGCTTGTCACTAGATTGCATCTTCGCTCTCTAGTTTGCTTGGAAGTTGCTATCATATCAGAGTTTGAAGATAGTAGTCCTTCCACCTCTAGTGCGGAAACCCTTGATTTGCCAACTTCACCTTGCAATGAAAATGCTAAAAGAAATTTTGATGAAATTTCTAATGACAAACTTGATAATCTTGCAAATGATAATTGCCCTAAGGTTGAACCTGTTATACAAACTAAGACATTCTGCATAGGAAGTAGTAATATTATTGGAAAGAGTGTGATCCTAGATTTTTTTTTCACTTGTGCCGGATCATTACCTTCGATAGGGCGTTCTATTGTTGGTAGAACTACAAGTTTTGAGATGCAATATCTTTGCTTATGGCACAACTGGAAAGACAATTTATGCACATGCATCCTTTCATAGAATGGTTGTTCCTAAAATTCTCTAATATCCATGAAGCTTCCACTAAACGTATACCTACTATATTCCTTTGTCAAGAATTTAGAAATATCATATTAGAAGCTAGGGGTATATTTTCTCACTACAGGTTTAACGGTGAGTGCCCACCCATAGAGGGAATGAGTTATGAGTTGGAAGAAATTAGAAAACTAAGATCTATGAACTATATTTCCTATGATGAGAACCATAGAAAGAGGGTACCACTTAATGTCCTAGTTGATAAGATTTCTGAACACAATGATCAATTTGCTATACCAAAACTTGAAATGGATCATGAGCTTCAAAGAAATATTAGGAAACACCTTCGTAGGAATTTATACAATGAGTAACTAACTATCACTTATGAAAAAGCCCGAGGAAGAGCCTCATATTCCTCCTAAAGTAGACCTTTCGGGTATTAATGTTGTGCCATTTATCTCCTTCAATTATTTTTTCTTACCTATCAGAAAGATTGTTGCTAAAAGAAGGGAATATGATTATACCATGATGGGTCAATCTTACAAACATGACAACACTTGAAACTATGCAAAATGTCAAGCAAGGGGCATAAAACAACAGCGCTTGTTGGGAGGCAATCAAATAGTTATCTTAATTTTTTGCTTTTTATTTATGTTAGTGTGTGATAAAAATATTATTTCCTCTGTAATTATTGAGTTTTAATGTTTTAGTTAGTGTTTGTGCCAAGTAAAGCCTTCGGGATGATCTGGATGATGAGTAGAATTGATACGATGAAAAAATAGAAACTTTGACACTGAGTGCAAAATTCCTCTGATTTTACTCGGACATCTTTTGAAGTTTAATTTCTTACGCAGTATTGTTATACGAATTCCTCGGGCCTTCCTAGTGTTTCATCATTTTGGGAGTTAAACAAGTATAGTTTCATTACAGATTACTCGAGACTATTCTGTTTCAGTCAGATTCTAGTTTTTCTTGCATAGTTTGCTTATTTTGATTATGCTATGGATTATATTGGGGGCTATACGCCATGGAGGAGTTAAAATACAGTACCATACGCTAAAATAAAATAATAATCAATTTGTAACATCACCTAAAAGTATTTGATATGTTGCTTATACCAATAGATCTCACGAAGTTTTGTTGATTTTTATGTGATAGAAGTTTTCAAGTTTTGGGTATTGTCTCGATGGACAAAGGATTGAGGACCTGTCGGGACCCCGATCCTAAGCCATAGGAATCCAGCCTGTAACACATCGCATTCCATTGTGGTCTCACGCACGGTTAACTCCACGGCTGCAGCCTTACCTTAGCCGGGACCGTTTGCGTCTTTTGACTCACGTATGCGATAGTGTCGCTAGCAAACCAATGTCAAAGAACCTGGATCGACATGTCTAGTCATAAACCAAAGTGGCAGTTCCGCACAAGGACAGGCATACATGACCCAACAAAGCAGGTGTCGGTCATCAACGAACGTAGACGAGTCGTAGCAAGCTACAAGGACTCCATTACGTCGCGTGACATTTCCCCAAAGGGGACAGACACAGCAGCTAAGAAAGACACATGCCGGTCAACCAATGTGTCCGGAGCAGTAGCGAACTACCAAGGCTCGTTGGATCACAAAGGGGCATTTCCTTGTAAGGAGTGCTACTAAATTTCACGACTAGGTATTCGAACCCCATAATATCAATTAAGACACACGTACGCATGGCATACCGATATGTATAGATACACCGATGGCATCACAACATAACCATAACCATACAAGCTTTATTTAAGAGGCTCGGAAGAGCCACACACATAATATTACACATTAAGGGTCTCTCGACCCATAATTGCAGTCACACAAATACAAGCCAGCGGAAGAGTTATAAACTGTCTGGGTACAGACAAAGCAACTAGAAGGCACATGGCCTGACTATACTACAGAGCCGACGTAGGGCCGGATCGTAGCTGGGACACCAGCTACTCGTCGTCGTCGATGTCTACGAAGAACCCTCCATTAGGGTCATTAGCAACCTCTGCAACATTTATTAAGCAAACATGAGTACGAAGGTACTCAGCAAGACTTTAGGATGACTAACTACTCATGCAAGGTACCAAGAAGGTATTGTGGGGTTTCATGCGGAAAGCCAGCATTTGACTCGTGGCTAGACAACTTGCTTTTTGAAATTAGTTTTGACAACTTGATTTCTCGCACACGAGTCCACTAACACCACAACAATACACTATCGTGGAATCATTCCGTCTCCATACGGAAATGCCGTCCACGACACTCACGCTTATCTTGACAATTTTATGAGTAGCCATTGAAGTTATCTATGAACAACATATGTCTCCAAGTAGTCCATATCCGCGGACGCGGCTATTCGAATAGATCATAACCCTGCAGGGGTGTACTTCGTCACACACGCTCCCGCCACTTATCGCCATGTGCACGTCATGCACCTCGGCAACCTTCAAGCGGAAGCCCAGCGAGGGAGTCGGCCACGACCGTTAACCACACTAGTACCTAGTCCAGGTTTATCGCCTATCTGAGAGTAACCCGTACGGAAGTCCGGCCGAGGTTTCCGTCACGGCCTCAAACGATGTGCGCAGGGTTCCCAAGCCCACCATCCGGGTGCCACTTGGCACACCGTGCCACTGCCTACCCATCACGGTCCACCTCTCAGGTCAGCACCATGCACGGCCTCCAGCATTACTATAAACACCAGAAACTACTTGCAACTCCTGGACCGAGTACTACGCGATTAATAGGCCGAGCGGGGTCATATTTCAGGGCCCAGCATGTGGTAGTATCTAGTCTTGGATTACATACACGGAACTCAGTTCCTAAGGACGGTTCCAATGAAACAACCCGCCATGTACTCCTACACAGCCTTTCACCGGTACCTTTACCAAACCAAGTTCAACACACGACCTTTGCTCACCGAACACATTCCACATTTCTGTTCATCTCCCAGATGACAGACCATACACAACTCTAAGCATAGCATGCATAGCAGGATAAGGCACATCATAGCTCAAACAACTACCAGGTATGCTAGGTTGCAAGGTTCGGCTATTTACTATGACATGGTTAAGTCATGCAAAGGAAGTGGGTCCAACTATCGTGGCAAAAGCAGTTGAAGCATTTGATCCTAATGCAATAAATAGGTGCAGGGGCAAGAACATAGGAGTTATCGTGATGATCAAAAGGGTTGCTTGCCTTGTTGCTCAGAGGAGGAACGATATCTGTCAGACGGATATTCGGTGGAATCCGGGGGTGCGGAGCCTACCGAAATGAATGGCAACAATCAATAACAATCATATGCAATCAAAATGATGCATGAGCATGGCATGAGAATGCAAGTGATAAGTTATTATAACCAAGATGTTTTAGGTTTAGAGTTGATTTGAATCACACTCGAATAGCAATTCAAACGGGTATTCTCGGATACCGGTTTAATTGATTCGACCTGATGCTCAGATCAACCTAATGTTAACATGCATGAAATGTCATGTTATGGTACTGATTTATCTCTAGGGCAGTGTGTGATCATTGTATTTATAATGAAATTTGGATATTTTTGCAAATTCCATTTATAAAGTGATTAAAAGAATTGAATTATTCCTTATTTCACAATTTAGGGTTCTGTAACTTTTTCAAACATAGTTGAAAATAGCATAATCAGAATCCTTGAATTTTTCTGATACTTTTTCATATATAAATTATTTTCATTGGAGTTACAGATTAATTTCTATGAGTTTTGCAATTTTTACCAATTTCCTGAATTATTTTTATACTGGAAATTCCATTTATTGCATCAGGCTGACGTCAGTAGGTCAGCCGACCTGTGCAGGTCAAACCTGACAGGGGGGCCCCACTAGTCAGCCTCTCTGGGGCTAATCCCGCGCTGACCAGCCCCTAATTGGGGTTTGACCAGGCGTGGGGCCCTCTGTCAGCGACTGAGGGGAGGGCGATTACGCCCTAATGGTTGGCCACGTCGACGGCCACCGGAGGGGGGTCGCCGGCGACCAAACCCGCGGCGGAGGGCTCGCCGGAGGCGACCTAGACGGCGCTGCACAACACGAAAACGCACGCGGTTGGCAGCTACAGCAAGCTCGCGAAGTGGCCAATCTGGCCGGACCAACTCGGGAGGCTAGGGTCGCCGGAAGAGGCGTCGGCGACGAGCCGGAGCGGCGGCCGAAGCTCGGGCGTCGTCGGGGCTTTGAAACAGAGGGATCCACGCTTAGTTCTTAGCTGCTATGGCATCTACGCGTCGTCCTGGAGCTTCTGGTGCTCTCGGGAGGACGAGCTGGACATCGGAGGGCTACCGGCGACGAGCGGCAGCGGCGGTGCTCGTCGGGCTCCGGTGGAACTAGGGCTAGAGGAAGGGATCGACGGGGAAAACTTAGGGAAAACCACCGCATGGTCACAGGGGGTGCAGAGAAGAGCTCAGACGGCTCGGGGAAGGCCTGGGGGCGACGAATCGACGGGAGAGGTCCGGCGGCCGGAGGATGAGGACGACGGCGTTGCGGGTGTTGCAGGGCTCGAGGAGGCTTCGGCTTCTGCAGAGACGACCAGGGCAACGAGGTGGTGCTAATGGCGTGCTCGGGGAGGGAATCCTATGGCCAGGGGCACGGCCAGCTCGAGCTCGAGCTCGGCTCTAATGGCGGCAGCAGGGAGAAGGAGGGGATCCGGGAGGAGGGGAAGAACTGAGGCGGGGAATGGATAGGGGAAGCTCTGGGGAGCTTATCCCCGTCGTCGCCAGCGTGAACCGGCGGCCAGGCAGGCACGCAGGTGCGTGGCCGCGCCGGAGGAGGCGGCAGCCACCTCCTGCTGCCTACTGGCGCGAGGGAGGGGACGAGCGGCGAGATGGGCCGGGCCTGGCTTGGGCGACAGGTAAGACTTTTTCCATTTTCTCTTTTTTTGTTTTTCTGTTTTGCTATTTATTGCTTTGCTAATTATTTCAGCTCCAAAACAAAAGGTAAAAACTATTGTAGACCTCCTGAAATATTTATTATAATATCCCCACACATTTCCAAGACTTTCAACATTTTTGGAAAAATTATAGTTTCTGATTTCAAATTTTAAATTTGAAACCAGTGGCTTTTGCATTTATTTAAAATGCTTAAAGTGTCAAGAAAATAGTTTTCTCCAATGCTCATTTACTTTCATGATTTATCAGAAAGTTTGAACATTTCTTGAGGCCATTTTGGGTTCACTGATTTTGAACTAGTTGAAATTTCCTTTAATTGAAATGGTGGCTAGGGTTTTGAGTTTTTTTTCCTTTGCCACTTTGTTGTTTTTGTTGAAACTTCTTGGATGCAAATGCAAAGAAGACATGAGCACAATGCTATCTTGGTTAAGGGTTAGGGATGTGAAACCTCACCCCCACTCAAAAGAATCTCGTACCGAGATTTAGAAGTCGTCGGGAATAATGCAGGATATTCGAGTCGGAGACGATCCTCTCTTTCCCAAGTTGCCTCCTTTTCAGAATGATTTGACCATTGAACTTTAAGAAACTTGAGGTTTCGACGTCGAGTGGTACGCTCAGCTTGATCAAGAATACGCACGGGGTATTCTCGGTAAGAAAGGTTATCTTGTAGATCAAGCGTTTCGTGGTCTACTTCACGGATAGGATCCGAAAAGCAACGCCTGAGTTGCGAGACGTGGAAAACATCATGAACCTTGGAAAGATGCGGAGGGAGTTCCAACTGGTAGGCAACTTCTCCTCGTTTGGCAAGAATGCGAGAAGGTCCAATGTAACGAGGAGCCAACTTGCCCTTGATACCGAGACGATGGGTACCCTTCAAAGGTGTAACCCGAAGGTAAGCCTTCTCGTCAACTTCAAAGGTCACAGCCTTATGATGACGATCATATTGGCTCTTTTGACGAGACTGGGCTGTTTTCAACTTTTCACGAATAATGCGAACCTGCTCTTCTGCATCCTGGATCATGTCCGGGCCAAAGAGTTGCCTCTCTCCGGTTTCTGACCAATTAAGAAGTGTTCGACATCTTCGTCCATAGAGAACTTCAAAAGGGGCTTTCCCCAAGCTTGATTGATAACTATTGTTATAAGCGAATTCTGCGAATGGAAGGCACTTCTCCCAATTCATACCGAACGAAATAACACAAGCTCGGAGCATATCTTCTAGGATTTGATTCACTCTTTCTACTTGACCACATGATTGAGGATGGAAAGCAGTGCTAAAAGATAAGTGAGTCCCCATGGCATTCTGAAAACTTTCCCAGAAGCGAGAAGTAAAGATACTTCCACGGTCCGAGTTAATTTCCAGGGGAACACCATGAAGAGACACTATTCGAGAGATATATAACTCTGCTAGCTGGCTAGCTGTTATACTCTCACGAACAGGAAGAAAATGAGCCACTTTGGAAAGACGGTCAACGACCACAAAGATAGCATTATTTCCTTTCTTGGTCTTGGGAAATCCGGTAATGAAATCCATGCTAACTTTATCCCATTTCCATTCAGGAATAGCTAAAGGTTGAAGGGTGCCAGCAGGCCTTTGATGTTCTGCCTTAACTCGATGAGAAACATCGCAGTTAGCAACGAACTCAGCAATTTCTCTCTTCATCCTAGTCCACCAGAACCTCTGGCGTAGGTCCTGATACATCTTAGTACTACCGGGATGAATGGTGAGAGGGGAATCATGAGCCTCCTTAAGGATTAACTGCCTTAGATGTGGGTTCTTAGGAACCACTAAACGATTCTGGAAGAACACCACACATTGATCATTCATGGAAAATTCTTTAGCGTTTCCGCTAAAAATATTCTCCTTGATCCGTGATATACCCTTGTCACGCTTTTGGCCAGCTGTAATTTGATCCTTAAGAGTAGGCTTCGCCACCAGGGTAGAAAGGAATCCTTGAGGAACAATATGAAGATTCAACTTCCGAAAGTCCTCATGGAGAAGTGGTTGACCTTGTTGTAGCATCAAATTGTTACAATAAGATTTACGACTTAGTGCATCGGCCATTACATTGGCCTTCCCCGGGGTGTAAGTTATCCCTAAGACGTAATCCGAGATCAACTCAACCCACCGTCTTTGCCTGAGATTCAAATCCGGCTGGGTGAAGATATATTTCAGACTTTGGTGATCAGTGAATATTTCGCAACGATTACCCAGAAGGTAATGTCGCCAGGTTTTTAGTGCATGGACCACAGCTGCAAGCTCGAGGTCATGTGTGGGATAATTATCCTCATGTGGACGCAACTGTCGAGAGGCGTATGCGATCACATGACGATCTTGCATGAGAATGCAACCTAATCCTTGTCGCGAGGCGTCGCAATAGATAACAAAGTCCTTAGAAAAATCTGGTGGTAGCAACACAGGTGCGGAAGTCAGGCGTCTTTTCAGTTCCTGAAAACTATGCTCACACTGTGGTGTCCACTCGAACTTTTTATCCTTCTTGAGGAGTTCAGTCAGAGGCTTTGCAACCTTGGAGAAATTCTCGACGAAGCGGCGACAATAGCTCGCTAGAGCAAGAAAACTCCTAACTTGCTTAACCGATTCAGGTTGAGTCCAATCAAGGACAGCTTGAACTCTCTCGGGATTGACAGTAATACCCTTACCAAAGATTACGTGGCCTAGATAGGTCACTTCTGGTAACCAGAATTCACATTTTGAAAATTTGGCATAAAGGCGATGCTCTCGAAGTTTCATCAATACCAGCCTTAGATGCTCGGCAAGTTCTTGTTCATTCTTGGAGTAGATGAGAATATCATCGAGGTATACTACGACGAATTTATCCAAATACTCCATAAAGATTGAATTCATCAGTCGAGAGAAGGTGGCTGGGGCATTGGTTAAACCGAAGGACATAACGGTGTACTCATATTGGCCATAACGAGTAACAAAAGCCGTTTTTGGAATGTCCCCGTTCTTAATCTTGATTTGATGGTATCCCAACCTCAAATCCATTTTGGAGAAGACTGAGGATCCAGCGAGCTGATCGTACAGATCGTTGATCCTGGGGAGCGGATACTTGTTCTTTATGGTGACCAGGTTAACTGGTCGGTAATCTACAACCATCCGATCTGTTCCGTCTTTCTTCTTGACGAAGAGGACGGGACAAGCCCAAGGAAAAGAGCTAGGACGAATGAAACCCTTGTTCGAGGCCTCATCTAATTGCTTCTTAAGTTCGGCTAGCTCCAGGGGTGCCATCTTATAAGGTCTTCTGGCTATTGGGACAGTTCCCGGAACAAGATCTATCACAAACTCTACATCTCTGTCAGGTGGAATTCCTGGCAGTTCCTCTGGAAAAACATCCGGGAAGTCACGGACTACCGGAATGTCTTCAAGTTCCGGAAGAGGGTTGGCATTTAGGGAATAGAGCTGGCATTTGGCAACTCGAGTAGAGACATTTACTATCTCACCCGAGGGATGGGTAAGCTGGACATTTCTAGAGCGTGTATCAATCTTGGCATAGTGAGCTGACATCCAGTCCATGCCCAAGATGATATTAATATCCGAAGATTTCAATGCTATCAATGAGGCTAGAAAAACTAGCCTGTCTACTAGAATTTCATTGTCATAGGTTATCCTAGAGGTTTGCCATTTACTACCAGGGGTTTGGACAACCAATGGGATTGGCATATCACAAAATGACATGTTATGCAACTGTGCATAACTTTCTGAAATGAAGGAATGAGAAGACCCAGTGTCAAAGAGAACAGACGCTGGGTGATGATTAACAAGAAGCGTACCCAGCATGACGTCGGGATCCTCTGCAGCTTCTTCTGCTGACACATAGTTCACACGGCCACGTGCAGGAGTTGGCTTCACATAAAACGCTTTGCCCGACTTGGCCTGCCCGACGGACTTTCCGGGTTGCTTCGCACCCACATTCTGAGGACACTCACGGGAATAATGCCCTGGTTCTCCACACTTGTAGCATATCACCTGGTTGGCACGTGGTGCAGCATTGCTAGCTGGACCACCATAAGCTTTTGCTGGAGGGTTGGCCTGATTCATCTGAGGCGCCACGTAGGATGGCCTCGGAGTGTATCTTGGCGGTAGATAACTATTTGGAACCCACAGCCTGCGTTTTGGAAACGCGGAACCAGAAGACGAGCCAAAGTCATGGGAGTGCTTCCTTGTGGCTTCGAAGTCAGTATGACCAGTCTCCGCACTGATCGCTTTGTTGACCAGGGCTTGAAAGCTTGCACACTCATGGAGGCGCAGATCTCGACGGAGCTCAGGGCTCAGACCCTTACGGAATCTTGCATGCTTCTTGGCGTCAGTAGATACCTCCTCTGTTGCATAGCGGGCGAGGTTACCGAACTCGTGGCTATAGGCATCCACAGACAACTTGCCCTGAGTGAAGGCACAGAACTCCTCTCTCTTTCTGTTCATCAGGCCCTCTGGAATATGGTGCAGACGAAAAGCTGCACTGAAGTCTGCCCATGTGGCCACTGGTTCAGCGGGACGCATAGCTTCAAAATTCTCCCACCACAGATTGGCGGGTCCCTCCAGGAAATACGCCGCAAAGGTCACCTTGTCGGCCTCAGACACATTCGCAGAGCGAATCTTGCGTGAAATGCTGCACAGCCAGTCATCAGCGTCGAGGGGATCGACGGAATGATGAAACTTTGGAGGATTCAGCTTAACAAAGTCATTGAGGGACACTGCAGCATTCCTAGGCTGTCGAGCCGTATTCTGCTCAATACGCTCTAGCAGTCGGTTGGTCTCCCTTTTGTTTCTTTCTGCCTCAAGCATCACTTCTACCAGAGAAGGTGGGTGAGGCAGGTCTTCCTGCGAAGCTTGACTACCCTCACCTTGCTCATGAGCAGGGGCACGGTTCAACCTGGTGAACACCATCCTGACAAACAAACTCATAGCTTAGACCAATATCATATCAATACTAACTATGGATTAAGAATGTACTGAACACACGGAATGCGGAAATGAATATCCGAACAACATGGTAACAAGCAACTGCTATATATACACCATGGTTCATGCACACCCTTACATAGTTCAGTACAAACTTACTCGAAGAGTAAACTACTGAAATGGTGGAACTACTAATCAGAGGCTTACAAGCTTCCTATACATTATTTATCTTGGCCTCCGGAATTCGTTTCACATTACTACCATACTCCACAAGTCACGCAGGACTGTGAACATACGGCTACTACCATACTATCCTTCCGCTCATAGATCAGGCATCCGCATAGAACATCTCATAGAGGTTACCTCCATGACCTGGAAGCTCAACCTGCGGATCAGGAAACACTCTAGCCTGAGATCCCTGGGATCTGTAAGGACACGGATGTGGCCTTGGTCCCCTGACCGGTGGTAAGAGGGGTCCCCGAAGACGTGTGACTCCTCCTATAGCTGGCCAGTCAACGTGAGCCGGAAGATGGGTCCTAACAGGATTCAGCATCTCCATCTCTCCATACCCTGTCTGGACTACCGGTGCCAGCTGCGTCAAAGTTGTCCACAGACGGGCACGGGTAGCATAAAACTCCATGCGGAGAGCACGAGCATCCTTGTCTCTGTTCTCTAGCATCTCAACAGTGGACTGCAGAAGTGGGTCCTCCATAGAAGAATCAAAATAGACTCCACTGAGGTATCCCTCTTCACCAGACTGAGAGGCCGGAACATAGCAGAACTCCGAATTCTGCAGCAGTGCATGTCTCGCTCTCATAATAGTCAGCATTGAATAGGCAGCATCTTGTACTGCCATGTCAACAGTGACTCCCAACCCATAGGACCAATGGATTGGATTCTCCACTCCAGGGTAATCTGGAAATACCCTAACAGTGCAAATGTACTGGCTCTGGTTGAAGTCTCGGTACTGTTCCTCCACTGTGTACTCGGGGTACTAGCTGTAACCGCACATCGACATCACCCTGACCAGCATGGCCGTATGACCCGGTACATCAATGCACCTGGTCAAACGTACCACCTGACGAGAAGGACGGCCAGGCATCTGTAAATAGAGAGTAATGCAAAAAGCATTAGAGCTCTGAATGCAAAATTGGGCAGCATAACGGCTGTAAATGCTCAAAAATAAATTTTGAGACAACCCAAAATGGAATAGCGTAACCACTCAACTATCAAGTTCAATTCTCTGGTCACCAAACTTACTTCCTGCTTCCTAGGAATAAAAGAAACCCAATATCTCTCGACCCGTAGTCCTATAAGCTACCGATCGGAAACACGAGCCTAGGAGAAGATGAGTAACCTAGTCCTTAATTCCCGCAGAAATGACGAGGATGACCAGAATAGAATATCTTGAGAAGAGAACAAGAGTGTTACATTCCCTTCCACAAACAATTCCCTTATATATAACTAAAGCAATTCTAGACTCAACTTCGACCAGTTTGGCTTAGTAATCCTACAGTCAGTCAGGCTCTGATACCAACGCTGTCGTGACCCCGATCCTAAGCCATAGGAATCCAGCCTGTAACACATCGCATTCCTTTGTGGTCTCACGCAAGGTTAACTCCACGGCTGCAGCCTTACCTTAGCCGGGACCGTTTGCGTCTTTTGACTCACGTATGAGATAATGTCGCTAGCAAACCAATGTCAAAGAACCCGGATCGACATGTCTAGTCATAAACCAAAGTGGCAGTTCCGCACAAGGACAGGCATACATGACCGAACAAAGCAGGTGTCGGTCATCAACGAACGTAGACGAGTCGTAGCAAGCTACAAGGACTCCATTACGTCGCATGACATTTCCCCAAAGGGGACAGACACAGCAGCTAAGAAAGACACATGCCGGTCAACCAATGTGTCCGGAGCAGTAGCGAACTACCAAGGCTCGTTGGATCACAAAGGGGCATTTCCTTGTAAGGAGTGCTACTAAAGTTCACGACTAGGTATTCGAACCCCATACATATCAAGTAAGACACACGTACGCATGGCATACCGATATGTATAGATACATCGATGGCATCACAACATAAGCATAACCATACAAGCTTTATTTAAGAGGCTCGGAAGAGCCACACACATAATATTACACATTAAGGGTCTCTCGACCCATAATAGCAGTCACACAATTACAAGCCAGCGGAAGAGTTATAAACTGTCTGGGTACAGACAGAGCAACTAGAAGGCACATGGCCTGACTATACTACAGAGCCGACGTAGGGCCGGATCGTAGCTGGGACACCAGCTACTCGTCGTCGTCGATGTCTACGAAGAACCCTCCATTAGGGTCATTAGCAACCTCTGCAACATTTATTAAGCAAACATGAGTACGAAGGTACTCAGCAAGACTTTAGGATGACTAACTACTCATGCAAGGTATCAAGAAGGTATTGTGGGGTTTCATGCGGAAAGCCAGCATTTGACTCGTGGCTAGACAACTTGCTTTTTGAAATTAGTTTTGACAACTTGATTTCTCGCACACGAGTCCACTAACACCACAACAATACACTATCGTGGAATCATTCCGTCTCCATACGGAAATGCCGTCCACGACACTCACGCTTATCTTGACAATTTTATGAGTAGCCATTGAAGTTATCTATGAACAACATATGTCTCCAAGTAGTCCATATCCGCGGACGCGGCTATTCGAATAGATCATAACCCTGCAGGGGTGTACTTCGTCACACACGCTCCCGCCACTTATCGCCATGTGCACGTCATGCACCTCGGCAACCTTCAAGCGGAAGCCCAGCGAGGGAGTCGGCCACGACCGTTAACCACACTAGTACCTAGTCCAGGTTTATCGCCTATCTGAGAGTAACCCGTACGGAAGTCCGGCCGAGGTTTCCGTCACGGCCTCAAACGATGTGCGCAGGGTTCCCAAGCCCACCATCCGGGTGCCACTTGGCACACCATGCCACTTCCTACCGCATCACGGTCCACCTCTCAGGTCAGCACCATGCACGGCCTCCAGCATTACTATAAACACCAGAAACTACTTGCAACTCCTGGACCGAGTACTACGCGATTAATAGGCCGAGCGGGGTCATATTTCAGGGCCCAGCATGTGGTAGTATCTAGTCTTGGATTACATACACGGAACTCAGTTCCTAAGGACGGTTCCAATGAAACAACCCGCCATGTACTCCTACACAGCCTTTCACCGGTACCTTTACCAAATCAAGTTCAACACACGACCTTTGCTCACCGAACACATTCCACATTTCTGTTCATCTCCCAGATGACAGACCATACACAACTCTAAGCATAGCATGCATAGCAGGATAAGGCACATCATAGCTCAAACAACTACCAGGTATGCTAGGTTGCAAGGTTCGGCTATTTACTGTGACAAGGTTAAGTCATGCAAAGGAACTGGGTCCAACTATCGTGGCAAAAGCAGTTGAATCATTTGATCCTAATGCAATAAATAGGTGCAGGGGCAAGAACATAGGAGTTATCGTGATGATCAAAAGGGTTGCTTGCCTTGTTGCTCAGAGGAGGAACGATATCCGTCAGACGGATATTCGGTGGAATCCGGGGGTGCGGAGCCTACCGAAATGAATGGCAACAATCAATAACAATCATATGCAATCAAAATGATGCATGAGCATGGCATGAGAATGCAAGTGATAAGTTATTATAACCAAGATGTTTTAGGTTTAGAGTTGATTTGAATCACACTCGAATAGCAATTCAAACGGGTATTCTCGCATACCGGTTTAATTGATTCGACCTGATGCTCAGATCAACCTAATGTTAACATGCATGAAATTTCATGTTATGGTACTGATTTATCTCTAGGGCAGTGTTTGATTATTGTATTTATAATGAAATTTGGATATTTTTGCAAATTCCATTTATAAAGTGATTAAAAGAATTGAATTATTCCTTATTTCACAATTTAGGGTTCTGTAACTTTTTCAAACATAGTTGAAAATAGCATAATCAGAATCCTTGAATTTTTCTGATACTTTTTCATATATAAACTATTTTCATTGGAGTTACAGATTAATTTCTATGATTTTTGCAATTTTGACCAATTTCCTGAATTATTTTTATACTGGAAATTCCATTTATTGCATCAGGATGACGTGAGCAGGTCGGCCGACCTGTGCAGGTCAAACCTGACAGGGGGGACCCACTGGTCAGCCTCTCTGGGGCTAATCCCGCGCTGACCAGCCCCTAATTGGGGTTTGACCAGGCGTGGGGCCCTCTGTCAGCGACTTAGGGGAGGGCGATTACGCCCTAATGGTCGGCCACGTAGACGGCCACCGGAGGGGGGTCGCCGGCGACCAAACCCGCGGCAGAGGGCTCGCCGGAGGCTACCTAGACGGCGCTGCACAGCACGAAAACGCACGCGGTAGGCAGCTACAACAAGCTCGCGAAGTGGCCGATCTGGCAGGACCAACTAGGGAGGCTAGGGTCGCCGGAAGAGGCGTCGGCGACGAGCCGGAGCGGCGGCCGAAGCTCGGGTGTCGTCGGGGCTTTGAATCAGAGGGATCCACGCTTAGTTCTTAGCTGCTACGGCATCTACGCGTCGTCGTGGAGCTTCTGGTGCTCTCGGGAGGACGAGCTGGACATCGGAGGGCTACCGGCGACGAGCGGCAGCGGCGGTGCTAGTCGGGCTCCGGTGGAACTAGGGCTAGAGGAAGGGATCAACGGGGAAAACTTAGGGAAAACCACCACATGCTCACAGGGGGTGCAGAGAAGAGCTCAGACGGCTCGGGGAAGGCCTGGGGGCGACGAATCGACGGGAGAGGTCCGGCGGCCGGAGGAGGAAGACGACGGCGTTGCGGGCGTTGCAGGGCTCGAGGAGGCTTCGGCTTCTGCAGAGACGACCAGGGCGACGAGGCGGAGCTAATGGCATGCTCGGGGAGGGAATCCTATGGCCAGGGGCACGGCCAGCTCGAGCTCGAGCTCGGCTCTAATGGCGGCAGCAGGGAGAAGGAGGGGATCCGGGAGGAGGGGAAGAACCGAGGCGGGGAATGGATAGGGGAAGCTCTGGGGAGCTTATCCCCGTCGTCGCCAGCGCGAACCGGCGGCCAGGCAGGCACGCAGGTGCGTGGCCGCGCCGGAGGAGGCGGTGGCCACCTCCTGCTGCCTACTGG
The DNA here is from genome assembly GCF_904849725.1 of Hordeum vulgare subsp. vulgare. Lineage (NCBI taxonomy): Eukaryota > Viridiplantae > Streptophyta > Magnoliopsida > Poales > Poaceae > Hordeum > Hordeum vulgare. The sequence goes on along the minus strand of NC_058524.1, from coordinate 342,507,161 downwards.
CGTGAGGGAGGGGACGAGCGGCGAGATGGGTCGGGCCTGGCTTGGGCGACAGGTAAGACTTTTTCCATTTTCTCTTTTTTTGTTTTTCTGTTTTGCTATTTATTGCTTTGCTAATTATTTCAGCTCCAAAAGAAAAAGTAAAAACTATTTTAGACCTCCTGAAATATTTATTATAATATCCCCACACATTTCCAAGACTTTCAACATTTTTGGAAAAATTATAGTTTCTGATTTCAAATTTTAAATTTGAAACCAGTGGCTTTTGCATTTATTTAAAATGCTTAAAGTGTCAAGAAAATACTTTTCTCCAATGCTCATTTACTTTCATGATTTATCAGAAAGTTTGAACATTTCTTGAGGCCATTTTGGGTTCATTGATTTTGAACTAGTTGAAATTTCCTTTAATTGAAATGGTGGCTAGGGTTTTGAGTTTTTTTTCCTTTGCCACTTTGTTGTTTTTGTTGAAACTTCTTGGATGCAAATGCAAAGAAGACATGAGCACAATGCTATCTTGGTTAAGGGTTAGGGATGTGACAGGACCATACAACGCCTAAGATTTGGGATTACCCAGGCACCCCAAGGTAATATTCTAGGAATACTCAAGCGTCTAAGCTTGGGCATCCCCTGTTTTCGTCTCAATCCATCGGTATGTTACTTGGAGCTATATTTTTAATCGTCACATGATATGAGTTTTGCTTAGAGCGTGTTTTCTTTTGTTTCTTTTTAATTTCAGTATACCACAATCATTGTTTGCTGGACACGCCTATTTGACATAGATATCACATCATCACAATTTGTTAGAATACTCTATGTGCTTCACTTATATCTTTTGAGCTTAGTAGTTTCTCTAGTACTTCAGTTATATCTTTTGAGCACGGTGGCGTGTAGATTTTATATAAATTTTATGCTATCGTTCGTAACTTATATTTGTTTGAGAGCTGGACAAATAGTTATGGTAATTTGCATGGGTCATAATACTAGATGAAAAATAATGAGTATCCAATGAATGATGATAAAATGACCATGTAGCAGATATAGAAAAATAGTGGGTTAATGATATTGATGTGGTGATATGAAAAAGGTGTGAGTGCATTATTATTAATTCAGATAGGTGTCGATATTAATAGATGATGTGTGAGCATTTATATTCCTCATTAAAAACCGTGTGTTGTTTTGAGTCGAAATCACGCGATGGTTAACTCCTACCAACCCTTTCCCTTGGGACATGCGAGTAGTACTTTGATTTCTGATAAGACTAATAAAACATTGCAATAAGTATATGAGTTATTCATGACTAATGTGATAAGATGGACACACGCACTCTCACCTCCTCATATTTCCTAGCCTCTTCGGTACCGTGCATCACCCATTCTCACCATGAGGATCGGTGCAACTTTCGCCGCTCCATACAAACCCCATGACATGACACGCTCTGTTGCACATAAACCTTTTTATATCCTCCTCAAAACAGCCACTATACCTACCTATCATGGAATTTCCATAGCCATTCTGAGATATATTGCCATGCAAATGCCATCGTCACTTCACATGACTAGTTCGTTCATCGTCATAATGCTTTGCATGATCATATAGAGATTACATAGTATTTGTGGCAAAGCTTCCATTCATCATATTTTTTATACATGTCATGCTAGACCTTTGCACATCCTGGTACACTACCAATGGAATTCATGGAGAGTCATATTGTCCTACGAGTTTTCATGATGTGTTGTAAGTAAATATAAGTGTGGCGATCATCATTATTAAAATATTGTCCTAGTGAGGAAATAAAGTGGGGGAGGCCAAATCACCCCACCATAAAAAATGAGAAGAAAAGAGATAAGGGACTTTGCAACTATCCTTTACCACACTTGTGCCTCAAAGTGGCACCTCGTTTTTCATATTTAGAGTCTCATGTTATATCATTCTTGAGCTAGTGGGAATAACTTTTTCATAAACTTGGCTTGTATATTACGATGTCATGCGTCCTCAAATGCCCAAGATCTTCATGAGCAAGCAAGTTGGAAGCACACCCCACTTAGCTTCAGTGGAGCTTTCATACACTTATACTCTTGTGCATCCTTTGCATGGCAATCCCTACTCATCGCATCGATATCTACCGACGGGCATCTCCATAGCTCATGGGTATGCCTAGTTAATGTGAGACTATCTTCTCCACTTTTACCCCTTTGAAACCTACCACCATATTATATTCCACCTTTATTCTATGTCCAATGGTCCACGCTCGTGTACTGCGTGAAGAATAAAAAGTTGATGCATATGGAAAAAGTACGATACAATTGCTTGACTTGAATAGCGTGGTGCTTGACATTTGTATTAATGTGGTGCAGATGGAGCATAAAGATGGATGGGGGGGTCAAACAATCTTTGAGGATAGTATACTCTGAAAGATTAATGATTTGTTCCTTATACCTATAAGTATTGCTATGTTAATGTTTGTTAATTCATTGTTTCCCAATGAGCATACATGCATAAGGTTACATCATGGATAGCATGTCACATCAAAAATTCTGTTTTTATCATTTACCTACTCGAGGACGAGGAGGAATTATGCTTGGGGATGCTTGATACGTCTTCAATGTATCAATAATTTATGATTGTTCCATGCTAATATATTATCATTCTAGTATCCTTTTGGAGTATTTATTTACCATTTTATATTATTTTCAGCATTAACCTATTGACCCAATGCTCAGTGCCAGTTGTTGTTTTGTGTGTGTTTGTCACTTTGCAGGTTTTGCTTACCAAACGAGGTCCAATTGCCCTGAAACTTTTTGATGATTTATTCTGGACCAAAAAAAGACCAACGAGCATCGGAAGAAAGCTGGAGGCCTCAGGAGGGGCCCCTATGCTATCCGGGGGCAGCCTGATAGATTGGGCCCCCCTCATGGCCCTCCTGGCTACGTTCATCGGATTGTAATTCATACTTACCCGAAAAACACTAGGGGAGTCCTGAAACACTTTATAAGCCGCCGCGAGTCTATGTTCCTATGGGAGCCCATCTGGAGCTCAGTTCCAGACCCTGTCGGAGGGGTCGATCATGGAGGGCCTCTTCATCAACCTTGCTGCCCTCAAGATGATGCATTAGTATTTCACCACAAACCTACGGGTCCATATTCAGTATCTAGATGGAAATCTCTCTCTTTGATCAATACAATGATCGCCGCATATTCGCTTTGATCCATATGATGTAATTCCTTTGTGCGGTGCGTTTGTTGGGATCCGATGAAGTAAGGGTTTATGTTCAGATTATTCATGATAAATATTTGAGTCACCTCTGAATACTTATATGATTCCTATGTGCATGATTATAATAGCTTTGTAATTCTCTCTGATCTATTGAAAATGTTTGGCCAACTAGATCGGTATTTCGTTGAGATGGGTGTGTTGTTGTAGCTTCAACCTGGCGAGTTTCTATAACCCAGTGACAGAAGGGGACAACATGTGTCTTTGTGTTGCTGCTACTAAGGATAATACGATGGGGTTTATTCATATTCCTTAAGTTTACTTTGTCTACATCATGTCATGTTACTCCATTCATTACTTCGTTCACCATGAACTTAATACATAGAGAGGCAAGCATAGAAGCACCCTTGATGCGAAGTAATATTAATAGGTGCAGGCAGGTGTTGTCTTATTTGTGTATGGACATGATGCCTATATACACAAGATCATTGTCGTGAATATTGCATAACTAACCACTTTTCTGTCAACTGCCCAGCATTAATTTTTTTACCCACCGTACGGAATTTTTCCATGAGAGATTCCATTAGGGAAAGCTATGAACCCCGGGTCTATTCACAACATATTAATAAAACCTTCATTATCTCGTTGTTATTTACTTGTTTCTATTTTATCTTGCTATCTACAATTATCTACACACCTCACTTGCTTGCATACAACAACACAAGAGGATTGAGAACCCTCTTGCCCGTGTTGATGCAAGTTGTTTGTTCTTTTGTGTGCAACCGCTGAAGACAGTTGTGTATGATATTCCTACAGTTTTGATAAAACTTGGTTTCATAACTGAGGTAAATACTTACCCACTTTGTGCTGCGATAACCCGTTCCTCTGCACGAAAACCCCAATGCACATCACGAGTACGAGGAAGGATTTCTAGCGCCGGTTACGGGGAATATCATCACCAACTACCAAGTAAATCCACACAAAATTTCATTCACTTGTTCCTATTTTTATTTCATGGTACATTTACTTATCTCATAATAAAATGAAAAATACAAAACTATTTATCTTTGCTTGTTTAGCTTGTCACTAGATTGCATCTTCGCTCTCTAGTTTGCTTGGAAGTTGCTATCATATCTGAGTTTGAAGTTAGTAGTGCTTCCGTCTCTAGTGCAGAAACCCTTGATTTTCGAACTTCACCTTTCAATGAGAATTCTAAAAGAAATTTTAATGAAGTTGCTAATGAAAAACTTGATAATCCTGCAAATGATAATTGTCATAAGGTTGAACCTGTTACGCAAACTAAGATATTTCGCATATGAAGTAGTAATATTATTGGAAAGAGTGTGAACCAAGATTTTTTCACTTGTGCGGGATCATTACCTTTGATAGGAGGTTCTATTGTTTCTAGAACTACCAGTTATGCGGATGAAATATCGTTTCTGATAGCACAACTGGAAAGACAATTTCGACATATGCATCCTTTCACACAATGGTTGTTACTAGAATTCTCTAATATCCATGAAACTTCCACTAAATGTCTAGCTACTATATTCCTTTGTCTAGAATTTAGTAATATCGTATTAGAATCTAGGGATATATTTTCTCACTATAGGTTTAACGGTGAGTGTCGACCCATAGAGGGAATCCGTTATGAGTTGAAAGACATAAGAAAACTAAGATCTAGAGACTATATTTCATATGATGAGAACCTTAGAAAGAGGGTACGCTTAATGTCTTAGTTGATAAGATTTCTGAACACAATAATCAATTTTGTATAGCAAAAGTTGGATTGGATTATGAGATTCAAACAAAATTAAGAAAATACGTTCATAGGAATTTCTACAAGGAGGAACTAACTATCACTTAGGAAAAACCCAAAGAAGAGACTCATATTCCTCCCAAAGTAGACCTTTCGGATCTTAATCTTGTGCCATTTAGCCCCTTCAATTATTTTTTCTTACCTATAAGAAAGATTGCTACTCAAATAAGGGAATATGATTATAGCATGATGGGTCATTCTTGCAAAGACGACAACACTTGAAACTATGCAATATGCCTAGCTAGGGGCCTAAATCAATAACGCTTGTTGGAAGGCGCCAAATAGTTATCTTAATTTTTTATTTCTGTTAGTGTGTGATAACATTATCCTTTCCACTGTAATTATTGTGATTTTATGTTTTAATTATTATTTGTGCTAAGTGGAGAATTGATACGGTGCAAAAACAGAAACTTTGATGCCCAATGGAGATTTTTTCTAGCTTTACTGGAACGTCTTTTTCAGATGAATTTCTTACACAGTATTCCTATGAAAATTCCTCAGGCTGTCCTAATGTTTTAGAATTTTGGACTTAGAGAAGTATAGTTTCAGTATAGATTACTTCAAACTGTTGTGTTTCAGTCAGAGACTGTTTTTGCATGCATAGTTTGCTTGTGCTATGGATTATATCAGAAGCTATACACCATGGAGGAGTTAAGACATAGTACTCTATGCTGAAATAAAATAAGAATCAATATTTAACAACACCTGAAGTATTTAACATGTGGCTTTTCCTAACGGATCTCACGATGTATTGTTGAGTTTTATGTGGTTGAAGTTTCCAGTTTTCGGTATTGTCTCGATGGACAAAGTATTGAGGAGCAGAAAATCCTAAGCTTGGGGATTCCCAAGGAAACCCAAGGTAATATTCTAGGAATACTCAAGCGTCTAAGCTTTGGGATGCCCCGGAAGGCGTCCCCTCTTTTCATCTCAATCCATCGGTATGTTACTTGGAGCTATATTTTTATTCGTCACTTGATATGAGTTTTTCTTGGAGCATCGTTTCCTTTTGTTTTCTTTTGTTTTTTTAATTTCAGTATACCACAATCATTGTTTGCTGGGCACTCCTATTTGAGAGAGATATCACATCATCACAATTTGTTAGAATACTCCATGTGCTTCACTTATATCTTTTGAGCTTAGGAGTTGCTCTAGTACTTCACTTATATCTCTTGAGCACGGTGGCGTGTAGATTTTACAGAAATTTTATGCTCTCGTTCTTCACTTATATTTATTTGAGACCTGGACAAACGGTGATGGTAATTTGCATGGGTCATAAGACTACATGAAAAATAATGAGTATCCAATGAATGAAGATAAAAACCAGCATGTGGCACATATAGGGAAATTGAGGGTTAATGATATTGATGTGGTGACATGAAAAAGGTATGAGTGCATTATTATTAATTCACATAGGTGTCGATATAAAAAGATGTTAAACTTGGTGTTCATCTAAAAAATTTAAAAAGGCATGACCCACCGTATGCTATTTTTCCATGAGAGATGCCATTAGGGAAAGCTATGGCCCACGGGTCTATTCACAACATATTAATAAAAACCTTCATTAACTTTCTGTTATTTACTTTTTTATTTTATATTTCTATCTACACACCTCACTCGCTTGGAAATAACAAGAAAAGATGATTGGCAACCCTCTTGCGTGCGTTGGGAGCAAGTTGTTTGTTCTTTTTTGTGCAACTGGTGAAGACGGTTTTGGTTGATATTCCTATTGGTTCAATAAATCTAGGTTTCAAAACTTAGGGAAATACTTACCCACTTTGTGCTGCGATAACCCATTCCTCTTCATAGAAAACCCAATGCAGATCACGAGTATCACTGGTGTCTATAGTTGTTTCATTAAAGACTTCTCAAAGATTTCTAGGCTATTAACTAATCTTCTCCAAAAAGATATTCCTTTTGTTTTTGATGATGATTGTGTAGGAGCCTTTCAAATACTTAAGAAAGCCTTAATTTCTGGACCTATTGTTCAACCACCTGATCGGAACCTACCTATTGAAATTATGTGTGATGCTAGTGACAATGTTGTTGGTGTTGTTCTAGGGCAAAGAGTAGACAAGAAATTGAATGTATTTCATTATGCTAGAAAGACCCTGGACACCACTCAAAGGAATTATGCTACTACTAAAAAGGAACTTTTAGCAGTTATGTTTGCATGTGATAACTTTAGGTCTTATATTGTTGACTCTAAAGTAACTATTCACACTAATCATGTTGCTATTAAATACCTTATGGAAAAGCAAGATGCTAAATCTAGACTTATTAGGTGGGTACTCTTACTGCAAGAGTTTGATTTTCATATCGTTGATAGAAATGGAGCTGACAACCATGTAGCAGATAACTTGTCTAGGATGGAAATTGTACTTGATGTTTCAACAGATAGGTCCACTCGTATATATATCCCCTCACTGTCGGTGACACCGAGTTGTGATTTTCGGTGCCAGCGAGTTCCACAACTCTCAATTGACAGGGAAACTCGGTAAGGCTGAAAAAGTAAAACTCAGTGGTACCAAGATGAAAGAAACTGATCAACCCTAGGCTTCGGTGGGACCGAAAATTTGAGGTTGGTCACACCGAGGTGTACTTTGGGAGATTTTGCAATTTTGTCCTTGTCGAGAAAAATCTCCGAGTGCTCCTCACACAGAGTGTCCCTAAAGTTCTTGCTCAAATTTTGTGATGTAGCATGAAAATAATTTGAGACGAGGAAGCATACATAGCTAGAGGAGGGTATTTAGGCATTCTTGTATATCCAGTTGGCCAAAATAAATGGAACCCAAATAACAACAATTGGATATTATTGAATGAGAAAAAATATGCATACCAACATGCTCACACAATAAGATGTCAAAAGAAATCTGGTGAACATGCACACGCATTCTAGCATCTATCAAGCACTTTGGCGATGACGAAGTCATCTATATATGAGTATATTGACTTAGGATCGAAGTAAGAATACTTGATCATAGGTCATACTCATCGATTAAGCACAAGTGGGGTTACCACTTTTACATAATGCATTAATGTGTTCACATTATTCAGGAGACCCTTGTACTCAAGTCGTAGAGTAAAACTCCCCCTAGATGTTACATCCCCCCTAAGAGGGATCAACTAACCTTGGTGGATGCTCATTGTTGATGAAGTTCATCTTGATTTGGAAGCAACCCTTGTTGTTTCTTACTCTTCTCACCTACATGGGTTAGTCCCAAAGCAAAAGGAACAAATGCAAGGATATTTTTGGACATAGGGTGAAATACATGGGAGGTGATGTCCAAAGAAGCATTAATTACCTTGTCCGTTGCTCACCTTTGAGGGATGTGTGACTCCTTGAACTAATGGATATGGTTGAGGTTGCTTGCATATAGTTCTTGCCAAAATGAATAAGAGTGAATTTCATTGGCGGAGTCACCCCTCAAGAACTTTCTAATTCTTCCTCTTGGGGACCCACATCACCTTGATGGGAATCCTTGGAGTTGTGGTAGAACTAGATGAGGTAGTGCTAAAAGTGTCCTTGGGAACCCACTCAACTTTGGCTTGGGTTCTTCAAACGAGTCAATGTCATCTTGAAGCTTTCCCTTGCCCTTATGGTCTTCTTCTAGAAGGACATCTTGAGAGCTTTTTCCCTTGGGAGGAGTAGGATCATAATTCTCCTCTTGATGAGCAAACTTGGGAATTGGATTGGACCTTCTTCCCAAACGTATCCGTTGACGTTCAAGTAGTCAACACCTTTCTCTTCCGATGTCCTCCTTGCTTGCGCACAATTTCCTCAAATGGCTTACTTCCGACAAGACACTTGAATACACTTCTCTCTATAATCCCCTTCAATAAATCGTTTTCTTTCTCAAGTGTAACTTGGCTAAGAGAATCATTGGTGGAATCAAGAGAGCTACTAGCAACAACATCATTTTATTTAGCTTTAGCATTGTCGTTACTAGATGAAGAAACTTTCTTGCCTTTGTTACTAGTGTTCTTAGGTTTAACTTGTGGAACAAAAGAAGATAAGAGTAATCGTTTGGCTAGATAAGAGGAACTCTTCTTTTGAAGATCATCATTGATTGCTTTTAGGAACTCATGCTCTTTCTCTAAATTTATTTTCTCGAAGCGTGGCTTCTCATGAGTACTTCCAAGCTCTCTATGATATTCTAGAGTAGTTTCATGAGCTAACTTAAGAGTGTTTAATTATTTAGTTAGTCGTTCAATATCTTTCTTATCATCATCATTCGATTTCTCTTGACTACCATGAATATTTTCAATATTATCACTTGCCTTATCAAGGAGCAAATCATCTTCTCCTAACAAGTCATCCTCATCACTATCAATGTCAAAATACTCGGGTTGTGATACCTTGGGGCCTTTTGCCATGAAGCAGTTTCCAATCCCTTCATTTTGTGAATCAAATAAGTCATAGGAGATGGAGGAAACAAGTGCAATGCCGGCAACACCTTCATCTTGACTATAGGTAGAGTTGGAGTGATAACTTTCTGGGAGTGGTTGTCACACTAGGAGCCCGAAACCCATTCACCAACATGAGCTTGATGTGTTCTTCTCGACTACTCTTGGTGTACTTGTCCTTCTTCTCTGATCCTCTGCCTCTCCGGGAGTGTCTTGATTGATAATGATCTTCTCTACTACTTCTCTCTCTGTGAAGTGACTCATCTCTTGAGCTTCGTCTTCTAGGTGCCTCTTCTCTTTGTTTGTGGGGAGCCGAGCACTCATTGGAAAAGTGTCCGGGCTTTCCATAGTTGTAGCAGTATCGGTCATGACTAGACGAACGCTTCTCATCATATCTTGAGCTTGAGCTTCTCTCTTTGCCTCTTCCTTTGTAGAACTTATTGAACTTTCTGGCCATGAGACTGAAGCTTTGTAAGCACCACTTGGCTTATTGTGCGACTCATCTTTGTCTTTGAGAGACATTTCATGAGCAACAATCCTTCCAATGACTTAAGTAGGTTTGATATCGTTGTCGTTGGGCATCATTTGGATTAATGTGCACACGGTGTTTTATCTTCCATCCAAAGCTCTATGTATCTTCTTGATGATGAATTTGCCGGTCATCACTTTGCTTCCTAAGCCGGCAATCTCATTTCTGATGAGAGCTAGCCTAGAATACATCTCAACGACTATTTCACCATCCTTCATCTTGAACTTGTCAAGATGACTTTGCAGCACATCGAACTTAGATTCTCTGACAGAATCGGTACATTCATGCATATCAATCAAAGTATCCCAAATTTCCTTCACATGCTCATGGTGACTGATTTTGTTTAATTCTTTGGGACACAAGCAGTTGAACAGGATGTCACATGCTTGAGCATTGAATTGTAGCATCTTCAATTCCTCTGATGTGGCATCACGATCTGGATCTCTATCTTCTTTGAAGAAATCACCTTGCACAAGAATATGCACTTTCATCTTATGCTTCCAACTAGCAAAATTAGTGGCACCGAAATATGGACCTCTACGGTGATAATTTACCCCACTAAACGCCATACTCTCCTAGGTTGTGAAACCAATGGAATGGGGGCCAAAGCTCTGATACCACTTGTAGGATCGAAAGTATGTCTAGAGGGGGTGTCATTAGACTACTTGACATGATAAAACTTAGCCTTTTCCCATATTTTAGTGTGGGCCAGTTTTACCAACTATGACTGGTCAACTACACCCCACACATGCATATCTAAGAGTATAGCATCGGAAAGTAAAACATGCAAGTGTAAAGTAGAGGGTAAGGTAGGGAGATGAAACGCAAAGGTTGACACGGTGATTTTTTGCATGGTTCCGATAGGTGGCCCTACCGTACGTCCATGTTAGTGGACACTTCAACCCACAAAGGGTAACGGCTGCGTGATTCCATGGAGGGCTCCACCCACAAGGGGTCCACGAAGAAGCAGCCTTGTCTATTCCACCACGGCTTCCGTCCACATAGGACTAGCCTCACTCATGGTAGATCTTCATTGCCCTCACAAACATCTTGGTTCAAATCCACAACACAAGTAGGAGGCTCCCAAGCGACACCCAACCAATCTAGGAGGCACCACCCTCCAAAAGGTAATAGATGTGGTAGAACGATGAACTCACTGCTCTTGTGCTTCAAAAGATAGTCTCCTCAACACTCAATCACTCTCTCTCAGATTTGGCAGGGGTAGGAGAGATAGATCTTGTGGAAAGCAACTTGGGGAGGCTAGAAATCAAGCATCAAATGCTTGGAATGGAATTTGTTGATCTCAACACACGAGTAGGTGGCTCTCTCTCAGAAAAATGGATCTGGCAAGTGTAAGTGTGTTCTGAGTGCTTCCTCTATGAATGAGAGGTTGGTTGAGGGGTATATATAGGCATCCCCAAAATCCAACCGTTACAACATTATTGCCCAACTCGGTGACACCGAAATGAATCTTGGTGGTACTGAGTTGCATTAAATGTGGTAACTTTTGAATTCTCGGTGAGACCGATATAGGAATATCGGTGATACCGATATGATGACCTAGACTAGTTTCCAAACTCGGTGAGACCGACTTCAAACTCAGAAATTCTGAAACTTGAAATTATCTCAACAGAATGTTGGTCACCCAATCTCGATGACATCGATATAAATGTTGGTTGTATCAAGATTGTGGGATTGGCATACGATATGTCTAAGTGTAAAATCGATATAGACGAGTATGAAATGTTGGTGGCACCAATTTTGCATATGTGGCTTGGGACAGATATATTTTGTGGGAAAGTGGATGAGTATTTTTTGTGGCTATCTCTAAGCACTTGACCAACCAATTCATCATAATACCTCATCCCATTTTAATAGTATTAGATTTCCTGTGGACTCAAAGTGATTTCTCACAATTTATAAAATGAAGAGTCTTCTTTCTTAAAGCTTTAGCCAATCATGTTCCTTTTCTTTCATCAAGGAGGCATCTCCACACAATCCTATAGCCAAAGCATCTTTGTAGTTTTTTAAAATGTACCTGAATAAATTAACTAGTCCAATGATGCATATGTTGTGATTAATTACCAAAACCACCTTCGGGAGAAATTGTGCTTTCAAATAGGTCTAGAAAGAATTAGTCTAAAAAACTTGATGATGCTTTGTGGGCTTATAGGACTGCTTATAAGAATCCCCTGGGGATGTCCCCATATAAAATGCTCTATGGAAAAGCTTGTCATTTCCCTGTTGAGTTAGAACGTAAGGCTTATTAGGTAATTAAATAACTTAATCATGATTTTAAACTTGCTGGTGAAAAGAGGTTATTTGATATTAGCTCGCCACATGAATGGAGGACACAAGCTTATGAAAATGCTAAGTTGTTTAAGGAAAAGATTAATAGATGGCATGACAAGAGAACTCAAAAACGGGAATTCAATGTAGGAGACTTAGTGCTTTTGTACAATTCTTGTTTCAGATTTTTTGCATGGAAACTCCTCTCCAAATGGGAAGGACCTTATGTTGTTGGGGTGGTTTATCGTTCTGGTGTTATAAAGATTAATAACTTCAAAGGTAAAAACCCGAAAGTGGTGAATGGGAACAAAATCAAGCATTATATTTTAGGTACACCCATTAATTAGGTAACTAATGTCATCCAAGTCATAACACCGGAGGGGCACATGAAGGAAGTCTCCTGGAACACTCCAGAAACCTCAAAAGGGGGTAAGTATGTGGTATGGTAAGTAAACCGACTCCAAAAATTCCAAAAATAATGTTTTTACTCGTTTTGGTATTTTATAGAAAATACAAAAAATAAAATGAAGTCTAGGGGACCCATGAGGGAGGCACAAGCCAACAAGGCGCGCCCCCTCGTCGTGCCCTGATGGCTTGTGGGGACCTCGTCCGCCTAATGGACTCTGAATTCTTCTCGAGCACGCATTCTTACCTGGATATATTCATTATATATACTCTCGTGTGTTTTGATCACGCATCACAAGATTTTCCTTTATTCTAGTTTCGAGTTGTTTTGTGATAGACTTAGAATGCCATGACTTCACCAAGCCCTTCCAAAGACAATTTCTTAGGGAAGGTCATCAACCCCTAACCGCCGGAGGTGATGAAGCACCATCAAGCCATTGAGATTCCTGAGGGGGTCCTTCTCATCCAGGATGTTCAAGATCTCAATAAGGAGGGAAGCAAGAAGGTGATGCTTGTAGCAGTGGAACACGAGATCTTCAAGTGTTAAGGGACGGTGGAACAAGGTATGAGTGCTAACCACTCTATGATAATCGAGTTCATCTGGGAAAACAATCTAGACACAAAGAACATGGGTGAGATTCTCTCTAAGCTTCAAGACTGGATCGATCAACTCCAAGATCAAATCTATGAACTCCAAGGTCAAAACTATGAGTATGAATCTAGGTTTCAGGGGATGAGCTTCGCTGCTAGTTTCAGGACTCCCGAGACAAAAATTTCCTTCTATGATGGGCATTCTACGCCCTGGAGTACTGAGGACACCCGTGCTACACCACCACCATCACCTGAGGAGGAGGATTGAGTACATGGTTAGGGGCACCACCCTTGGCTTGTCCCAAGCTTGGGGGAGGTGCCCCAATAATGTATCACCATCACTTCCACCATTACAATCTATCTTAGTTCGACCCTTAGTTTTTTCATGATTTAGAGAAATAAATTTCAGATTTACTTTGCTTTAATTTTTGCCTTGGGTTCCACCTATGCTTGTAATCGAGTATGTGATTTATATAATAAAAATTAGTTGAGTTTTTGTTGTTTACCTGTGGGCACCCATCATCATAGCATGGCAATAAAAAGAAAGATAAAAATCGTACGCTCATCTTGTGAGAAATAATGACTTCACACGAAAAGAGTATAAGTGATAAGAGTTGTTGATAGTAAACAAACATAGTATTAGTCATTGTTGCAATCTAAGCAAGATTATGATCGAGGAGAGGAGACTAATACGTCTCCAACGTATATATAATTTTTGATTGTTCCATGCTATTATATTATATGTTGTGCATGTTTTATATGCATTTATATGATGTTTTACATTATTTTTAGGAATAACCTATTAATCTGGAGCCTAGAGCCAGTTTCTGTTTTTTCCAAGTTTTTGAATACTACGAATAAGGAATATTAAACAGAGTCAAAAGGGAATAAAATCACCGAAAATATTTTTCTTGTACCATAAGACACGCAACAGACTTGGAGTAGGGGGCAAGGTAATTCCCGGGAGGCCACAAGCCTTCAGGGCACGCCCTGGGGGTGGTCACGCCCCTGGCTTGTGGGACCCCTGCGGGTCTCCTAACCCTAATTCTTGGCCTATCAAATCCCAAATATTCCCGTATCGCCAAAAAGAGCCACGAAAATACTTTTACACTGCCGAGAGCCTCTGTTTCCGAGAGATCCAATCTGGGAGCCCTTTCAAGTATTCTGCCAGATTGGGAATTGATCACGGGGGGCTTCTACATCAACTCCATTGCCCCTACGATTAAGCGTGAGTAGTTCACCATAGACCTATGGGTCCACAGCTAGTAACTAGATGGCCTATTCTCTCTCTTTGATCTTCAATACCATGGTCTTCATGATCTTCATGGACATCTATCCGATGTAATACACTTTTGCGGTGTGTTTCTCGAGATCCGATGAATTGTGAGTTTATGTTCAGATTATGTATGAATATTATTTGAGTCTCTTCTGAATTCTTATATGCATGATTTCATATTTTTGCAAGTCTCTTTTAATTATTGGTTTGGTTTGGCCAACTAGATTGGTAATTCTTACAATGGGAGAATTCTTAGTTTTGGGTTCAATCTTGCGGTGTCCTCACCCAGTGACAGTTGGGGTAGCGAGGCACGTATCATATTGTTGCCATCGAGGATAAAAATATGGGGTTTTCATCATTTTGCTTGAGTTTATCCCTCTACATCATGTCATCTTACTTAATGTGTTACTGTGTTCTTCATGAACTTAATAGTCTAGATGCAGGCAGGAGTCGGTCGATGTGTGGAGTAATAGTAGTAGATGCAGAATCGTTTTGGTCTACTTGATACGGACGTGATGCCTATATGCATAATCATTGCCTTGGACATCTTCATGATTATTCGCTTTTCTATCAATTGCTCTACAGTAATTTGTTCATCCACCGCATTATTTTCCTTTATGAGAGAAGCCTCTAGTGAAATCTATGGCCCCGGATATATTTTCCATATTATATTTTCAGATCTATAAACCAAAAATACAAAACATACTTTGCTACAATTTATTTACTTTAGTTTTACTTTCAGATCTATCAATATTTTATATCTATCTCTATCAAATCTCATCCTTGCAAATAACTCTGAAGGGATTGACAACCCCTTTATAGCGTTGGGCGCACGTGTTTGATATTTGTGAAGGTACTACTATTGCGCCTTGCCTGTTCCTCCTACTGGATTGATACCTTGGTTCTCAACAAACTTAGGGAAATACTTATCTACTTTGCTGCATCACCATTTCCTCTTCAAGGGGAAACCAACGCAAGCTCAAGAGGTAGCAAGAAGGATTTCTGGCACCGTTGCTAGGGAGGATACATAGCAAGATCATGTCTACCAAGTATACATAGCAAGATCTTGCATTTACTTTATTTTCCATTTGCCTCTCGTTTTCCTCTCCCCCACTTCTAAAAAGATTTCCAGAAAATACCAAAAAGATTTGCCTTCTTATTCTCCTTTTTTGTTCGTCTTTTCATTTGCTTCTCGTTTGCTTGAGTGTTAGATCGCTTAAACTCATGGCTGGCCTTGCTACTATCGCTAATATTCATGAGAATGAAGTTCTTAATTTTAAGCAACGGGAGGGAGAAAACTTAAAAGATGCTTGGTGTAGAATTTGCATTGCTCAAAATAGATATATTCGTAGGCAATCTACTACCGTTCTCCTTCGCAATTTTTGTGTGGGTGTCTCTCCTTGGAATAGATTTGTTTTAGACACCATTATGGGTGGGAATTTTATGGGTAGCCATACCTTTGATTCTTATAATGCTATGACAAATCTGGTAGGTTCACCCCCACTCATGGTTAATGAAACAATCTTAAGTTTGGAACATGTGATGCGTAGGCTTGATGCTATTGAAAATAAAGTTGCTACCGTTGAGCTCATTGAAAACTTGGACAAAAATATCCATAATCATATTACTCAATTTGGATCTAAGGTAGAAGTTACTCTAAAAACCTAAGGGAAAAGGAACCCATAGTTAACGAAAAATTGGACCAATATTCTTCTAGAATTGGAAAGCTGGAGGACATTATTACCAACTTCTGTAATAATTGTGTTTTCTTGTTTCAGTTAGTGTTTGAGCCAAGTAAAACCTTTGGGATGTTCCACAATGTCTGCAAGTTGATTCTGCTGAAAAACAGAATTTTTTTGCTCTCAGTTGAGGAATTTTATAAATTTACTAGAACGTGATTTGGATATGAATTTTTTAAACAAGATTGTATTACAAATTTCCCAGAACTTCCTAATTTCTCAGAATATTTTGAGTTATATAAGTATTCGAAGTAGACAAATTGCTACAGACTGTTCTGTTTTTGACAAATTATGTTTCTTTGTGGTATTTGCTTATTTTGATGAATCTATGGGTTGTATCGGGGGGTATGAACCATGAAGAAGTTGGAATAAAGTAAATATTACATCAATATAAATAAATAATGAGTTCACAACAGTACCTAAGTGGTGATTTATTTTTCTTATACTAACAGATCTCATGAGTTTTCGGTTGAGTTTTGTGTTGTGAAGTTTTCAAGTTTTGGGTAAAGATTTGATGGACTACGGAAGAAGGAGTGGCAAGAGCCTACTCTTGGGGATGCCCAAGGCACCCCAAGCCATATTCAAGTATAGAAAAGAGCCTAAGCTTGGGGATGTCCCAGAAGGCATCCCCTCTTTCGTCTTCAATCCATCGGTAAATTTACTTCAGGCTATATTTTTATTCACCACGTGATATGTGTTTTGCTTGGAGCATCTTGTATGATATGAGTATTTATTTTCTAGTTTTCCACAATCATCCTTGCTGAACACACCTTTTGAGAGTGAGACATGCTGAATCGTGAATTTATTAGAATAATCTTTGTGCTTCACTTATATCTTTTGAGCTAGGCAATGTTTCTCTAGTACTTCACTTATATCTTTTAGAGCACGGCGGTGTTTTGTTTTATATAAAATTTTATACTCTTGTACTTCACTTATATTATTTCTAGAGTTCTTTAAACAACATGGTAATTGGTTTAGGTTATTAATTTAGTCATAATATAATAGGCATCCAAGAGGAATATAATAAAAACATTCATATTAAGTGCATTGAATATGATGAGAAGTTTGATTCCTTGCATATAGTTTTGAGATGTGAAGATGGTAATATGAGAGCCATGCTATTAAGTAATTGCGAATTATAAGAAATACTTGTGTTCAAGCTTGTGATTCCCGTAGCATGCACCTATGGTGAACCGTTATGTGATGAAGTCGAAGCATGATTTGCTTAATGATTGTCAACCTTTTGTGGAGGTTGGGATCGCGCAATGGTTAACTCGTACCAACCCTTCCCCTACGAGCATGCGTTTAATACTTTGCTTTGATAACTAGTAGGCTTTTGCAATAAGTATGTGAGTTCTTTCTGACTAATTATGAGTTCATGGATTATACACACTCTCACCCTTCCACCTTTGCTAGCCTCTCTAGTACTGCGCAACTTTCGTTGGTACATTGAACCCACCTTCCTCAAAATAGCCACCATATATTTTCCTCAAAACAGCCACCATACCTACCTATTATGACATTTTCATAGCCATTCCGAGATATATTGCCATGCAACACCATCATCTAGTTTTTATGACACGCGTCATCACTTCCATGTTGCTTATAGAGTCATACTTTGTTCTAGATAGCGGGTTGTAATCTTTGAGTTGTAACTAAATAAAAGTGTGATGACTTTGCATTATTAGAGCATTGTCCGGTGTGATAAAAGTATGATGGAAGCTATGATTGCCTCACAAGTTGGGATGAGTCTCCGGACTTTATAAACAAAAAGTGGCCAGCGAAGCCCATGAAAAATAAAAGAGGCCAAAGAAGCCCATTCAAAAAAAAGAAAAAAAGGGGAAAAAGAAAAAGAACAAAAATGAGAGAAAGAGAGAAGGGACAATGCTACTATCTTTTTCCACACTTGTGCTCCAAAATAGCAACATGTTCTTCATAGAGAGTCTCCTATGTTGTCACTTTCATATAACTAGTGGGATTACATCTTTTGCACAACCACTTAGTTTTATTTTTGAGCTTTCATACACCTATAGCTCTAGTGCATTGGTTGGATGGTAATCCCTACTCACTCACATTAATATCTATTGATGGGCATCTCCATAGCCCGTTGATATGCCTAGTTGATGTGAGATTATCTTCTTCCTTTATTTTTTGCAACCTCCACCACATTCTATTCCACCTATAGTGCTATATCGATGTCTCATGCTCATGTATTGCGGGAGAGTTGAAAAGGTTTGAGAACATAAAATGTGTGAAACAATTGCTTGATTTTCATCGGGGTTGTGCATGATTTAGATACGTTGTGTGGTGAAGCTGGAGCATAGCCAGACCATATGATTTTGTAGGGATAACTTTCTAAAACCATGTTATTTTGAAAGGAAGCAATTGCCTTATTAGTATGCTTGAGATATTATTGTTTTTATACCAATATTAGACTTTTGATTTGAGTCTTATGGATGTGAATATTCATGACACGGTAGAGAATATTGCATGGATAAATATGTTAGGTAGCATTCCACATCAAAAATTCTGTTTTTATCATTTACCTACCCGAGGAAAAGCAGGAATTAAGCTTGGGGATGCTGATACGTGTGCAACGTATCTATAATTTTTGATTGTTCCATGCTATTATATTATATGTTCTGGATGTTTTATATGCATTTATATGATCTTTTATATTATTTTTGGGACTAACCTATTAATCTAGAGCCTAGTGCCAGTTTCTGTTTTTTCCACGTTTTTAATATTGCAGATAAGGAATATTAAAAGGATTCCAAATGGAATAAAATATCTGAAAAAATATTCTTGGACCAGAAGGCATGCAATAGACTTGGAGTAGGAGCAAGGCAATTGTCGAGAGGCCACAAGCCTGCAGGGCGCGCCCTGGGGGTTGGTCGCGCCCCTGGCTTGTGGCCCCCCTGCAGGTCACCTAACCCTAATTCTTGGCCTACAAAATCCCAAATATTCCCATATCGCCAACAAATGCCATGAAAATAATTTTACGCCGCTAGGAGCCTCTATTTTCGAGAGATCCAACCTACGAGCCTCTTCTGGTAATCTGCCAGAGAGGGAATTGATCACGGAGGGCATCTACATCAACTCCATTGCCCCTCCGATGAAGTGTGAGTATTTCACCACATACCTACGGGTCCATAGCTAGTAGCTAGATGGCTTCTTCTCTCTCTTTGATCTTCACTACCATGTTCTTCATGATCTTCATGGTGATCTATCCGATGTAATACTCTTTTGCGGTGTGTTTGTCGAGATCCGATGAATTGTGAGTTTATCTTCAGATTATCTTTGAATATTATTCAGTCTCTTTTGAATTCTTATATGCATGATCTCATCACTTTGCAAGTCTCTTCGAATTATTAGTTTGGTTAGGTCAACTGGATTGGTAAGTCTTGCAATGGGAGAAGTGCTTAGTTTTGGGTTCAATCTTGTGGTGTCCTTGTTGGAAATATGCCCTAGAGGCAATAATACATTAGTTATTATTATATTTCCTTGTTCATAATAATCGTTTATTATCCATGCTAGAATTGTATTGATTGGAAACTCAAATACATGTGTGGATACATAGACAACACAGTGTCCCTGGTGAGCCTCTAGTTGACTAGTTCGTTGATCAAATATGGTCAAGGTTTCCTGGCCATAGGCAAGTGTTGTCACTTCATAACGGGATCACATAATTAGGAGAATCATGTGATGGACAACACCCAAACTATGAATCTAGCATATTGATCGTGTCGTTTTATTGCTATTGTTTTCTGCGTGTCAAGTATTTGTTCCTGTGACAATGAGATCATATAACTCACTGGCATCGGAGGAATACCTTGTGTGAATCAAACATCGCAACGTAACTAGGTGAGTATAAAGGTGCTCTACAGGTATCTCCGAAGGTGTCCGTTGAGTTAGTATGGATCAAGACTGGGATTTGTCACTCCATGTGACGGAGAGGTATCTCGGGGCCCACTCGGTAATACAACATCACACACAAGCCTTGCAAGCAATGTGACTAAGTGTAAGTCACGAGATCTTGTATTACGGAACGAGTAAAGAGACTTGCCGGTAACAAGATTGAAATAGGTATGCGGATACTGACGATCAAATCTCGGGCAAGTAACATACCGAATGACAAAGGGAATGACATACGGGATTATATGAATCCTTGACACTGAGGTTCAACCGATAAGAACTTCGGAGAATATGTAGGATCCAATATGGGCATCCAGGTCCCGCTATTGGATATTGACCGAGGAGTGTCTTGGGTCATGTCTACATAGTTCTCGAACCCGCAGGGTCTGCACACTTAAGGTTCGGTGATGTTTCGGTATAGTTGAGTTATAGGTGTTGGTAACAGAAAGTTGTTTGGAGTCCCAGATGAGATCCAGGACGTCACGAGGAGCTCCGGAATGGTCCGGAGGTAAAGACTGATATATAGGAAGTCTTGTTTTGGTCACCAGAAAAGTTTCGGGCTCATCGGTAGTGTACAGGGAGTGCCGGCAGGGATGCCGGGGACCATCAGGAGGGGTGTCACGCCCCAAGTGGTCTCATGGGCTATGGGAAGAGATAAACCGGACTATAGTAGGCTGGAATGAGTTCCCACTAAGTCCCATAAGGTTTGAGAAGGAAAAAACACAAGGTGGAAAGAGTTTCCAAGTGGTACGGTGGAATCCTACTCAAAGTAGGATTGGAGTAGGACTCCTCCACCTCCAATTTCGGCCAAACCTTCACGGTTTGAGGCTGGCTCCTCCCCTCCCTCCCTCCTATATATACTAGAGGTATTGAGGGTTTTTGAGACACAACTTTGCCATGTGCTTCTCGACCCTATACCACGCAGTTTTTCCTCTAGATCGTATTTCTGTGGAGCTTAGGCAAAGCCCTGCCGGAGTAGATCATCACCACCACCGGCACGTCGTCACGCTACCGGAGAAAACTTCTACCTCTCCGCCCCCTCTTGCTCGATCAAGAAGGTGGAGATCATCATCGAGTTGTACATGTGTTGAACGCGGAGGTGCCATCCGTGGCACTAGATCGGAGCGGATCGCGGGGCAGTTCGTGGGACGGTTCACGGGGCGGATCGAGGGACGTGAGGATGTTCCACTACATCAACCGCATTTCTTAACGCTTCCTGCTGTGCGATCTACAAGGGTACGTAGATCCAAATCTCCTCTCATAGATGGACATCACCATGATAGGTCTTCGTGCGCGTAGGAAAATTTGTGTTTCCCATGCGACGTTCCCCAACAGTGGCATCATGAGCTAGGTTCATGCGTAGATGTTATCTCGAGTAGAACACAAAGGGTTTTGTGGACGGTGATGTTCGATTTGCTGCCCTCCTTAGTCTTTTCTCGATTCGGCGGTATTGTTTGATTCAAGCGGCCCGGACCGACATTATTCGTACGCTTACGAAAGACTGGTTTCATCGCTTGACATGCAACCTCGTTGCATAAAGATGACTGGCGGGTGTCGGTTTCTTCTACTTTAGTTGAACTGGTTTTGACCAAGGCGGTCGTTGGAGAGGTTAAATAGCAATTTCCACATCTCCGTTGTGGTTTTTGCGTAAGTAAGATGCGATCTACTAGATACCCACTTCAACCACGTAAAACATGCAACAACAATTAGAGGACGTCTAACTTGTCTTTGCACGGTATGCTTGTGATATGATAATGGCCAATGACGTGATGTGATATATTGGATGTATGAGATGATCATGTTGTAATAGTTAAATATCGACTTGCACGTCGATGGTACGGCAACCGGCAGGAGCTATAGGGTTGTCTTTAAACTAACGTTTGTGCTTGCAGATGCGTTTACTATATTGCTAGGACGGAGCTTTAGTAGTAATAGCATGACTAGCACGACAACCCCGATGGCGACACGTTGATGTAGATCATGATGATGGAGATCATGGTGTGGCGCCGGTGACAGAAAGATCGTGCCGGTGCTTTGGTGATGGAGATCAAGAAGCACATGATGATGGCCATATCATGTCACTTATGAATTTCATGTGATGTTAATACTTTTATGCACCTTATTTTGCTTAGAACCACGGTAGCATTATGAGGTGATCTCTCACTAAAATTTCAAGACGAAATTGTGTTCTCCCCGACTGTGCACTGTTGCTACGGTTCGTCGTTTTGAGACACCACGTGATGATCGTGTGTGATAGATTCAACGTTCACATACAACGGGTGCAAAACAGTTGCACACGCGGAACACTCGGGTTAAACTTGACGAGCCTAGCATGTGCAGACATGGCCTCAGAATACAAGAGACCGAAAGGTCGAGCATGAATCGTATAGTTGATATGATTAGCATAGAGATGCTTACCACTAAAACTATTCTCGACTCACGTGATGATCGGACTTGAGATAGTGGATTTGGATCATGTACCACTCAAATGACTAGAGAGATGTACTTTTTGAGTGGGAGTTCTTAAGTAATATGATTAATTGGACTAATTATCCTGAACATAGTCTAATGGTCTTTGTGAATTCCGATGTAGCTTGCGCTATAGCTCTTCTGTTTTTATATGTTCCTAGAGAAAATTTAGTTGAAAGTTGATAGTAGCAACTTTGCGGACTGAGTCTGTAAAACTGAGGATTGTCCTCATTGCTGCGCAGAAGGCTTATGTCCTTAATGCACCACTCGGTGTGCTGCACCTCGTGCGTCGTTTGTGGATGTTGCGAACATCTGACATACACGTCTTTGATGACTACATAATAGTTCAGTGCGCAATAACTAATGGCTTAGAAGCAAGGCACCAAAGACGTTCTGAAAACATCGCAGAACATAAGAGATGTTCAAGGAGGTGAAATTGAGATTTCATGCTCGTGCCCTTGTTGAGAGGTATAAGACCTCCAACAAGATTCTTTGCCTACAAAATAAAGGAGAAAAGCTCAAATCATTGAGCATGTTCTCAGATTGTCTGAGTACAACAATCGCTTGAATCAAGTGGGAGTTAATCTTCCAGATGAGATAGTGATGATTCTCCAAAGTGACTGCCACTAAGCTGCTAGAGCTTAGTGATGAAATATAAACAAATCAAGGATAGATATGATGATCCTTGAGTGATTCGCCATGTTTGACACTACGAAAGTAGAAATCAAGAAGGAGCATCAATTGTTCATGGTTAGTAAAACCACTAGTTTCAAGAAGGGCAAGGGCTAGAAGTGATACTTCATGAAAGGGCAAACCAGTTGCTGCTCTAATGAAGAAACCCAAGATTGAACCCAAACCCGAGACTAACTGCTTCTGTTATGAGGGGAACGGTCACTGAGACAGAGCTACCCTAGATACTTGTTAGATAAAGAAGGTTGGCAAAGTCGACAGAAGTATATTTGATATACATGATATTAATGTGTGCTTTACTGGTACTCCTAGTAGCACGAGGGTATTAGATACCGGTTCGGTTGCTAAGTGATTATTAACTTGAAATGAAAGCTACAGTATAAAAAGAGACTAGCTAAAGGCGAGGTGAGGATACGTGTTGGAAGTGTTTCTAAGGTTGATGTGATCAAACATCGCACGCTCCCTCTATCATCGGGATTGGTGGTAAAACCTAAATAATTTTTATTTGGTGTTTGCGTTGAGCATGAACATGATTGGATCGTGTTTATTGCAATATGATTATTCATTTAAAGATAATAATGGTTATTCACTTGAATAATTACCTTCAATGGCTTATTGAATCTCGATCGTAGTGTTACACATGTTCATAATATTGGTGCCAAAAGATACAAAGTAATAATGATAGTACCACTTAGTTGTGGCACTGCCACTTGAGTCATGTTGGTATAAAATGCATGAAGAAGCTCCATGCTAATGGATCTTTGTACTCACTCATTTTTTGAAACGTTTGAGACATGCAAACCATACATGTTGGTATAAATGCATTAAGAAACTCCATAGAGATGGATCGTTTGGACTCACTTGATGCTGAATCACTTGAGACATGCATAACATGCCACATGAAACAAGAGAGTAACTTGTTGGGAGTAATGCATTTTTTACGTGTGTAGTCCAATGAGTGCTAAGGCACGCAGTGGATATCGTTATGTTCTTACTTCACTGCAATTTGAGTAGATACATGAGTATTTACTTGATGAATCACAAGTCTGAAATATTGAAAAGTTCAAAGCAATTTCAGAGTGAAGATCGTCGTGACAAGAGGATAAACTGTCTACGATATGATCATAGAGATGAATATCTGAGTTACGAGTTTTTGGTACGCAATTAAGACAAAGTGAAAATTGTTTCGCAGTTCATGCCACCTGGAACACCATAGTGTGATGATGTGTCTGAACGTCATAGCCATGCCCTATTTGATATGGTGCATACTATGATGTCTCTTATCGAATTACCACTATCGTTTATGGGTTATGCATTAGAGACAACCACATTCACTTTAAATAGAGCACCGCATATTTCCGTTGAGATGACACAGTATAGACTATGGTTTAGAGAAACCTAAGCTGTCATTTCTTGAAAGTTTGGAACTGCGATGCTTATGTGAAATAGTTTCAGTCTGATAAGCTCGAACCCAAAGCGGATAAATGCATCTTCATAGGATATCCAAAACAGTTGGATACATCTCCTATCTCATATCCGGAAGCAAAGTGTTTGTTTCTAGAAATGGATCCTTTCTCGAGGAAAGGTTTCTCTCAAAAGAATTGAGTGGGAGAGTGGTCGAACTTGATGAGGTTATTGAACCCTCACTTCAACCAGTGTGTATCAGGGCGCAGGAGGTTCTTCCTGTGGCGCCTACACCAATTGAAGTGGAAGCTGATGATAGTGATCATTAGAGCTTCGGATCAAGCTACTACAAACCTCATATGTCGACAAAGGTCGCGTACTACTACAGAGTGGTACGGTAACCCTGTCTTGGAGGTCATGTTGTTGAGCAACAATGAACCTACGAGTTATGGAGAAGCAATGGTGGGCCCGGATTCCGACAAATGGCTGGAGGCCATGAAATCCGAGAGAGGATCCATGTATAAAACAAAGTGTAGACTTTGGAAGAACTACTTGATGGTGGCAAGACTATTAAGTAAATATGGATCTTTAAAAGGAAGACACACGATGATGGTGATAAGTCACTATTAAGAAAAGCTCAACTTGTCGCAAAGATGTTTTCGACAAGATCAAAGAATTGACTATGATGTGACTTTCTCACTCGTAGCGATGCTAAAAGTCTGTTGGAATTACGTTAGTAGTTGCTGCATTATTTGTGAAATATTGCACATAGGAAGACAAAACATTGTTTCCTCGACGGTTTCCTTGAGGAAAGATTGTATGTAATACAATCAGAAGGTTTTGTCGATCCTAAGGATACTAACAAGTATGCAAGCTTCAGCGATCCTTTTATGGACTGGTGCAAGCATATCGGAGTTGGAATATATGCTTTGATGAGATGATCAAAGCTTTTGGGTTTGTACAAGGTTTATGAGAAACTTGTATATCCAAAGAAGTGAGTGGGAGCACTATAGTATTTCTTATAAAGTATATGTGGTTGACATATTTTTGATCAGAAGTAATGTAGAATTTCTGTGAAGCATAAAAGGTTGTTTGAAAGGAGCTTTTCAAAGGAAGACCTGGATAGAGCTACTTGAACATTGAGAATCAAGATCTATGTAGATAGATCAAAATGCTAAACATAACTTTCAAATAAAATGCATGCCTTGACAAGTTTTTGAAGGAATTCGAAATAGATCAACAAAGAAAGAGTTCTTGGCTGTCTTGTAAGGTGTGAATATGAGTAAGCCTCAAAAGCCCAACCACGATAGAAGAAAGAGAAAGGACGAAGGTCGTCCCCTATGCCTTAGCCATAGACTCTACAGTATGTCATGCTGTGTACCGCACCTGATGTGTGCCTTGCCACAAGTCTGTTAAGAGGTATAGAGAGTGATCCAGGATTGATAACTGAACAGCGGTCAATGTTATCCTTAGTAACTATGGACTAAGGAATTTTCTCGAATATGGAGGTGCTTGAAGAGTTCGTCGTAAAGGGTTACGTCAATGCAAGCTTTGACACTAATCCGAATAACTATGAGTAGTAAAACGGATTCGTATAGTAGAGTAGATATTTGGAGTATTTCCGAATAGCACGTAGTAGCAGCATCTATAAGATGACATAAAGATTTGTAAAGCACACACGAATCTGAAAGTTTCAGAACCGTTGACTAAAACCTGTCTCACGAGCAAGACGTGATCAGACCCCAGTACTATATGGGTGTTGGATTCGTTGAAATCACATGGTGATGTGAACTAGATTATTGACTCTAGTGCAAGTGGGAGACTGTTAGAAATATGCCCTAGAGGCAATAATAAATTAGTTATTATTATATTTCCTTGTTCATAATAATCGTTTATTATCCATGCTAGAATTGTATTGATTGGAAACTCAAATACATGTGTCGATACATAGACAACACACTGTCCCTAGTGAGCCTCTAGTTGACTAGTTCGTTGATCAAAGATGGTCAAGGTTTCCTGGCCATAGGCAAATGTTGTCACTTGATAACGGGATCACATCATTAGGAGAATCATGTGATGGACAAGATCCAAACTATGAACGTAGCATATTGATCATGTCATTTTATTGCTATTGTTTTATGTGTGTCAAGTATTTGTTCCTATGACCATGAGATCATATAACTCACTGGCACCGAAGGAATACCTTGTGTGCATCAAACGTCGCAACGTAACTGGGTGAGTATAAAGGTGCTCTACAGGTATCTTCGAAGGTGTCCGTTGAGTTCGTATGGATCAAGCCTGGGATTTGTCACTCCGTGTGACGGAGAGGTATCTCGGGGCCCACTCGGTAATACAACATCACACACAAGCCTTCCCAAGAATGTGAGTAAGTGTAAGTCACGGGATCTTGTATTACGAAACGAGTAAAGCGACTTGCCGGTAACAAGATTGAAATAGGTATGCGGATACCGACGATCAAATCTTGGTCAAGTAACATACTGAAGGACAAAGGGAATGACATACGAGATTATATGAATCCTTGACACTGAGGTTCAATCGATAAGATCTTTGGAGAATATGTAAGATCCAATATGGGCATCCAGGTCCCGCTATTGGATATTGACCGAGGAGTGTCTCGGGTCATGTCTACATAGTTCTCGAACCCACAGAGTCTGCACACTTAAGGTTCGGTGACGTCTCGGTATAGTTGAGTTATAGGTATTGGTAACCGAAAGTTGTTCGGAGTCCCAGATGAGATCCAGGACGTCATGAGGAGCTCCGGATGGTCCGGACATAAAGATTGATATATAGGAAGTCCTGTTTTGGTCATCGGAAAAGTTTCGGGCTCATCGGTAGTGTACCGGGAGTGCCGCGAGGGGTGCCGGGGACCATCGGGAGGGGTGTCACGCCCCAAGGGGTCTCATGGGCTATGGGAAGAGATAAACCAGCCCCTAGTGGGATGGAATGAGTTCCCACTAAGGCCCATAAGGTTTGAGAAGGAAAAAACACAAGGTGGAAAGAGTTTCCAAGTGGGAAGGTGGAATCCTACTCCAAGTAGGATTGGACTAGGACTCCTCCACCCCCAATTTTGGCCAAACCTTGAGGGTTTGAGGCTGGCTCCTCCCCTCCCTCCCTCCTATATATACTAGAGGTATTGAGGGGTTTTGAGACACAACTTGCCCACGTGCTGCTCGACCCTATACCATGCAGTTTTTCCTCTAGATCGTATTTCTACGGAGCTTAGGCGAAGCCATGCCGGAGTAGATCATCACCACCACCGGCGTGCCGTCATGCTACCGGAGAAAACTTCTACCTCTCCGCCCCCTCTTTCTGGATCAAGAAGGTGGAGATCGTCATCGAGCTGTACGTGTGCTGAACGCGGAGGTGTCGTCCGTTCGGCACTAGATCGGAGCGGATCATGAGACGGATCGCGGAACGGTTCGTGGGACGGTTTGCGCGGCGGATCGAGGGACGTGAGGACGTTCCACTACATCAACCGCATTTCTTAACGCTTCCTGCTGTGCGATCTACAAGGGTACGTAGATCCAAATCTCTTCTCATAGATGGACATCACCATGATAGGTCTTCGTGCGCGTAGGAAATTTTTTGTTTCCCATGCGACGTTCCCCAACAGTCCTCACCGAGTGACAGTAGGGGTAGCGAGGCATGTATTGTATTGATGCCATCGAGGATAAAAAGATGTTGTTTTTATCATATTGCTTGAGTTTATCCCTCTACATCATGTCTTCTTACTTAGTGTGTTACTCTGTTCTTCGTGAACTTAATACTCTATATGCATGCAGGAGTCTGTCGATGTGCGGAGTAATAGTAGTAGATGCAGAATCGGTTCGTTCTACTTGATACGAAGGTGATGCCTATATTTATAATAATTTCCTTAGATATCTTCATGATTATTCCCTTTTCTATCAATTGATCGATAGTAATTTGTTCATCCACCGCATTATTTTCCTTTCTGAGAGAAGCCTCTAGTGAAACCTATGGCCCCCGGGGTTTATTTTCCATATTATATTTTCAGCTCTATAAACCAAAAATACAAAAAATACTTTGTTGCAATTTATAAACTTTAGTTTTACTTTCACATCTATCAATACTTTATATCTATCTCTATCAGATCTCATCCTTGCAAATAACTCTGAAGGGATTGACAACCCCTTTATAGCGCTGGGTGCAAGTATTTGATATTTGTGCAGGTACTACTATTCGGGCCTTGCTTGTTCCTCCTATTGGATTGATACCTTGGTTCTCAACAAACTGAGGGAAATATTTATCTACTTTGCTGCATAACCCTTCCTCTTCAAGGGAAAACCAACGCAAGCTCAAGAGGTAGCAGAGACTGACATATAAATACACTATCCTGGACATATTTTATGATCGTGAGCCTTCGTAAAATATTATATAATGATCAAGGGTTAATATAGGACATGGAAGACAATGTAATGATCAGGGAAGTTTATATTCACACAAAATTTATATGGTCTCGAATCCTTCAACATGTGATGCTTTCTTTAGATTGTTTGCTAGCCCAAAAATTCCGCACTAAGAAGAGATACTACTTGTGCATCCATAACCTTGAAACCCAGTTTCTTGCCATGAGAGTCCATAATACCTACCTAAGAATTGAGTTAGATCCTTCAATTAAGTTGCCATCGTTGCATCAAGCAATAAAAATTTCTCCTAAATATGTATGATATTGTATTGCAAGGGAAAATAAGATTTGTACGATCTTGTGATGGCAAAGGAATAAAAGGGACACAGTGCATAATAAAGTTAGCTATCATAAGGGCCAATATAATCTGATGTTCCTTTGCATTAAGAAGTCACAAATCCAACAAATTAAAAACACATGACAACATGTGCGTCCCTCTGCAAAGGGCCTATCTTTTACTTTCAGTAGTTTAACTATATGCTTGAATCAATAAAGTATATCCCTCTTCCAACCTATTAATTCGATAGTAGCAAGCATCATGTGTTGAGGAAAGATTCAGACTTATATATCCAAGTGGATGTAGATGGTCATGATTCATTATTGTTGACATTATCCTAGAGGTAAATAAACTGGTTGGAGAGCCATTGAAGCCCCTATCTTCCTATGTGTCCTATGGAAACAAGAGCTCCAAAAATATGCCTTGAAAGTAGCAATCATAGAAGGTTAAATGATAGTTGATTATGTGAACTTGCCAACAAGAAATCTCTTACATATACTCTCCTCTGAATTATGATGAATTATGATTTACCTAGTAACTGAGAATATGGTTTGTTGACTATCAGTAAATTTTATGTTTCATACCCCAACCATTGTGAATGGATTGCAGCTTGTTTATGAGAAGTTATATAATAAAATACTTGTTGTTATACCAAAATTCATCATGCTCATATTATGTTTTTATTGATACCTCTCTCTCAAATCATGTGGTCACTATTTTCAAGCCCGGCTTTCGCTTGAGGACAAGCGAACTCTAAGCTTGAGGGAGTTGATACACTCATTTTGCATCATGAACGACTATTAATATTTATGCTGATCATGTCCATTATCCATTATTATCATACAATTCTTATGCATTTTCTCTATGAATATGCAGAAACATCACTTAGGGGGGATTATCGGGAAACTGGAATTCTCGACTGGGAAATCGAGAAAAAGCTAGAAAAATCAACTTGCTCCAAATGACCTAAAACTTTATGGATATTTTTTCTCGAATATTTAAGAAATTATAGGCCAAAAATATACCAGAGAGAGGCCACCAGCTAGGCAAAAGCCAACAAGGCACGACCCCCCCCCCCCTTGTGGCCGCTCCCTGATGGCTTGTGGGCCCCAGCTGACCCTCTGGCGACCATCTTCACCTATATGGTGTGTTTTTCCTATAAAAATCATATGTTACCTTTCAGGAAGAAGCACCGCTATCTCGAGGCGGAAACCTGGGCACAGGCCCTTTTGCTCTCCAGCAAAGAGATTCTGCTCGTGGAATTCCCCTTCGGGAGGGGGGAATCAAAGCCATTGTCATCACCAATGCTTCCTTCTTTGTGGGAGGACCAATCTTCATCAAGATCTTCACCAGCATCATCTCATCTCCGACCCTAGTTCATCACGTGTATGTAATCTTTGTCTCCAAATCTCACATTGGTGCCTATGGGTTACTAGTTGTGTTGATTACATCTTCTAGTTGATGTTTTTTGGATTACTTGGTGGAAGATATTATGTTCATATCCTTAATTAGTATTATTACACCTCTAGTATTGAACATGTTGATGATGCGTGAGTAGCATTTAGTGTTCCTGAGGACATGGGAGAAGTCTTGTTATAAGTACTCATGTAAAGTTGGTATTCGTTCAGTATTTTGATGATTTGGATGTTGTTACTTCTCTTAGTGATGTGATGTGAATATCGACTACATGAAACTTCACCATCTTATCAGCCTAAGGGAAGTCATTGTGGAGTAATACATAGATGATGGGTTGCGATAATGAAAGAAGCTTAATTCCTAGTTTATGTGTTGCTTCATAAGGGGCTGATTTGGATCCACATGTTTCATGCTATGGTTAGATTATTCTTAATTGTTCTTTAGTAGTTAGAGATGCTTGCGAGAGGGGTAATCATAAGTAGGTTATTAGTTCAAGTAAGAACAACACCTTATCACCGGTTCACCCAGATCTCAAATCATCAAAGTAGTGAACACGAATCAACTTAATATGATGAACTTCCAATGTGTCCTTGGGAGCACTTGCTTTATGTAAGAGAACTTTCGGGCATGTCCCGTGCTATAAAAAGGATTGGGATACCTTGCTGCACCTTTTCTACTACTGCTACTTGTCACTTGTTACGAATTATCTTGCTACAAAATTATCTATCACTGTTACTTACATCACTTTCAGAGAATTCCTTGCTGAAAACTGCTTATCATTTCCTTCGGCTCCTCGTTGGGTTTGACACTCTTACTTATTGAATGGACTACGATTGATCCCCCATAATTGTGGGTCATCAGTCGGCACAAAGCGAGCTCTCGTGAGATAGGAGGTTCACCTCTTTCTCTTCTTCGCTCAATCACTTGTTCCCGCCAAATGAGAACATAATATTGGTACTCAAGTGAGGCCATGGCAATCTTCTTTTCTTCATCAAAGTTGTGAAAACGGAAGACCTTATCAAATTTGAGTGCCCATGAAATATAATCTTCGGGATCGTTCCTTCCGGAGAAGTTAGGCATGGTGAACTTGAGATTGCTGAGGTGATGCTCCTCATTGTGGTTGCTTTGGCGGTGCCCTTTTCTTAGCGGAGGTGCATCATGGTCATTGTGGACTTGATGTTGTTGTTCTTGCCTTGGATCTTAGTCATCTATTGGCTCATCGTGATGTGCTTGGGGGCGGTGTCGAGGTCCTCGCGCCCTATGTTGTAGCTTTTCGTGCTCCTCGTCGTGTGTGGCTTCGTCTTGACGTTCACACGTGAGTGCTTCTTGTTCTTTACGTGCTTGGCAGTTGCGTTCTTACATGACGTATGTTGCTTCATGGAGAGCATGTTGAGCTTCAAGCGCTTGTTCTACATGTCATCGTTCGTCTTCATAGCGTTGATGTATGCGTTATCCCTCCAAAGCATACTATTCTGGTGATATATTGCCATGGAAAGGATTGTCCGATTCTTGGTTATGGTGTCGTTGAGCTCGTGGTGGACTTGCGCTAGAAGAGTACTCATCGAAGTGACAACTTGAGTAGCTCCGTCGTGATGAAGTAGAGGTTGAGGACACATTGGTCACCATCAATACGCGAATCTCGTCCATTTAGCGTGATAGCTTGTCATCAAGATAGTCCCCCGTGCGCACCTTGGATTCATGCAAATCGGTGGCAAGTTGATCAATGTGATCATTGAAGGCATCTTGTGCTTGGTGCATTCCTATTTGGGAGCCGAATGAGTGTAGTTTGGTGACATAGTTGTTATCGTCATCGTATTCCTCCTCGAAGGACGGGTTTGTCATAGTAGTCATATCGATAGCACTCAAGTGGATATAAGTGGAAGAATGAGAAGACAATACCAATTACCGTTCCAAATGTTGAAAATGGATCAAGATCACTCAATGTGCAAGTATGAAAATAGTGGAATTGGTACCGGAATTAGTCTTCTCACACCTACTCAAATAAGGCTTATGGAGTAGCTTGGTTAGGATGGTGGCACAAAATTCAAGCAATCCAAAGATAAGATTCAGTAATGTTGAAAGAAATTCGCAAATTCACAAGTCAAAGAAGCTGGATCAATAGCAATGAGTATACACGGAAACACACACACGGATAGAAAAGTGGGGTTGTGCAACCAAAGAATGAGCAAAAAATGTGGTATCCATGGAAAACGCTCGTGTTGCACAACACTAGAGAGACACTAGCACGATTGCTCAAATGGGCATGATACCGACTTGTGCACAACCTATATGGAACAAAATGTGTCGTTCTCCTATTCCCGGCTTCCACTATATGTATGAGGCACGATGTCACTCGCTCAAGTGATCCAACATGATCAAGTATGATACGATATGATATCAATATGTTATGCAATTGTGCGATGCTATTGCTTTTGCTCTTTGCACTTGCTTAGCAGCTTTCGTTGTCTTTCTTTTGTCAATGATATATTGTATTGTCATTATGCGATATGCACACACCAAGATTGCAATTATGTATGAGGGTACTATCTAAAAACAAAATATACAAATATGACACCATAATGTGATTGTTCTGGTGTTTGCATGAAATTGAAGCTATGCGGCGTATGTACCACTAATGTGCACAAGTAGCGTAGCCCGCAATACTCAATGTCTACTCTCCATACGCAAGTTACGCAAATAGGCTTGGGTTAACAATGAAATGGCAAAGTTATATGACAAGAATGTCATCGCGGTTACCATCCTTGCTTATGGTGAAGTGTCAACGAAGAGTCGGTTGTCGATGATCCTGAGCGATGATGAGCAGCGATGTCAGTGTAGAACCACACCTAATTAGTTGAGACACCTTAGGAAGTGGCGGCGCTCGTGACTCAAAATAACAAATGCAAATGGGTTGTGGAAGAAATGGCGGTAGCAAATGCGGAAGAGAAATGGTGTAGAAACAAAAAAATTGGGGGGGGGATTCAGCTAGGATAAAGTTGTCCGAATGTCAGGGCTTTCTCGGTCGTTCGGAAGGGCTCGTACATCCGACGGTGTCTGGACGTCAAGGAGGGCTCGGTCGTCCGGAGCATGTGGACTGGCCTCGGTGGCTGATGAAAACGAGGCAAACGGTGATGAAAACGAAAAATCTAGGCGATTTGGGGGATGAAATGATGGGGATGGTGGGGAAAAGCTAAATCCACTTGTCCAAAACAAAGTCCATGGGTCCAAATCAACAAAATCTCTTCAAATCCAATGAATTCAAGAAATTTTGGTAGGGCTATTTTTGTGGGAATTTTCGAAATTAGGTCAAATCAAAAAAAAATTGGCTAGAAAGTGGGGGATGAGACTCCTAGGTGTGAATCAACATGGCTCATGATACCAATTTGATACGGGGCACACCCGATGTAGTCGATCTTTTTACACTTGGAGGGGGAAAAGGGAGAAAACTAAGAGAAACACACGAACTCAAGAACAATCTCCAATCACTCATCCACTAGACCACTCAAACACAAGAGATAAATAGATCCAAAGTCAACAAAAGGATACATGTAACCGATAGTCTTCCCTACGAGAGGGGCCTTGTATCCACGAGGGGATTTTCCCTACATGAGGTGCATTGGCATCACTATAGATCTTCTCACATGGAGATCTTCTCCATGGGAGGAGGATAATACATGGAGCTAAGCTCAACAAATAATTTGTCAATACATTAGCTAACCCTAGATGCAGGTAGGGGATAAGTATTTGTAGTACTAGGCGAAATAGAGGGCTACACGGGCTATGGCCCAAGGACCTATGCATGGACAAGTCTTTGACGTCCAAGAGGTGTCGGTTTTATGGAGGCTGAGGAGAGTTGGACGTCCTGTGTTGTCCGGTCGTCCGAGGGTTCTGGATCGGGTACGCTGTTGCCGGATTTCTGGAGCTTGCCACACATCCGAGGCTCGGTTGTGCGGCGGGGTCCGGATTTCTGAGTTTTTTGCTCTGACTTGGCGCTGTCAGATGTTCGGGAGAGATCGGACGACTGGGCGCTGTAGCGTGTGGCTTCGTGGAGAGCAAGCCATTGGTCGTTCGGACAATATCGGACGTCTGAACGCTGGGATGTCTTGGACATCTAGACGTTGGGATGTCTCAGACGTCCAGACATGCTCAGGCATCCGGCTGGTGGAGCGTTGAGCTCGGCATCTTTGTGTTCCTTCGTGGTTGTTCCATGACCTCCGTCTGAGTACCTGAGTATGCAAACAGTTTTCACTTGAGGTAGCGACCATGTGTCGAGTGGATCCAATGGTGGATAAGAAAGGAGAGATGTCACCTCAGTTTCAATAGCACGTGCACGGGCTCTTGTCATGGGACCACTTGGATCTTGAGGTGTTGGTGATGTATCCATGGAGGTGATCATGGGATGCTCCGTATTTGTCGGTCTTGGGCTGTTATAGGAAGATTAAACACAAAGAAGACACGGAGATTTTTGGCGTGGTTTCGATAGGTGGTGCTATCGTACGACTTGATGGAGACTTCACCCCATAGAGGGTAATGTAGGATCCAAAGTATGTCTAGAGGGGGATGATTAGACTACTTGACAAAATAAAAACATAGCCTTTTCCCAATTTTAGTTGTGGGCAAGTTTTAGCAATTATTGTAAGTCAAGCACACCCTACACATGCAAATCTAAGAGTATAGCAGGGGAAGTAAAGACATACACATGTAAAATAGAGCGTATGGATAGGAAGACCAAATGCAAAGGTTCACACGACGAATTATGCCGTGGTTCCGTTGGGTGGTGCTATCATAAGTCCAGGTTGATGTAGACTTCAACCCACGGAGGGTAACGGCCGCGAAAGTCCACGGAGGGCTCAACCATTGAAGGTTCCACGGAGAAGCAACCTTGTCTATTCCATCAAGGCTTACATCCGCGAAGGACTAGCCTCACTTGGGTAGATCATCACAAAGTAGGCGATCTCCTTGACCATACAAACTTCTTGGTTCAACTCCACAACACGAAGTAGGAGGCTCCCAAGCGATAACTGGACAATCTAGGAGGCACCACCCTCCAAAAGGTAATAGATGTGCTAGAACGATGAACTCCTTGCTCTTGATCTCCTCAACACTCAATCACGCTCTCACAAATTTGGCATGGGTAGAAGAGATTGATTGGGTGGAAAGCAACTTGGGGAGGCTAGAGATCAAGTTTCAAATGGATGGATAGGAATATCTTGGTCTCAACACATGAGTAGGTGGCTCTCTCTCAGAAAAATGGATATGGAAATTGTATGTGTGTTTTGAGTGCTTCGACCACAAAAGAGATGTGGTGGATGGGTATATATAGGTATATCCAAAAATCCAACCATTACAACGTTGTTGCCCAACTCAGTGAAACCGAATTGAATCTCGGTGGCACTGACTTGCACAAAATGTGGCAACTTTCGCATTCTCGGTGAGGCCGGTATAGGAATCTGGGTGGTACCAATATAGGTGACCTAGGGCAGTTTCCAAATCTTGGTCAAATTGATTCCAAAACTAGGAAGTTCTGATTCTTAAAAACGACATACCAGAAACTTGGTCACTGATTGCGGTGGCACCAAAAGGAATGTTGGTGGTACCGAGACTCTAGGGTTTGGCAAAGGCTCTGTCTGGTGGAAAATCAGTAGGGTCGAATGGAAATTCTTGGTGGCCCCAATTTTGATGTTTAGGCTTTGGACGGAGAACTTTTGTGGGAGAATGGATGAGTATTTTTGGTGGCTATCTCTAAGCACTTGAGCAACCAATTCATCATAGATACATCACCCCCTTTTAATAGTATTGGCTTTCCTATGGACTCAAATGTGATCTCTCACAAATATAAATTGTAGAGTCTTGTAGCTTGAAACTTGGCCAATCCTATTCCTTTCTTTGCATCTAGGGGTTCTCATCACAATCCTTAACCAATGTATCTTTGAACTTTTTTGAAATACACTTAGATAACATCATTAGTGCAATGACACATATATTTTTATTAATTACCAAAACGACCATAGGGAGAAGTCGTGCTTTCAAACTCCCCCTTTTTGGTAATTGATTACAATATATAGATCAAAGCTTCCGCAAAAGGTATAATCAATGATTAGCATCGCCGCTTTGTTAAATATGTAATAAGCCAGAAGTCCTCCTAAATTTGTGCATTATTTTAGATATGTGTTTGAATGCAAATGCACAATCAGTTAGGATAATGGGTCACTCTTCCACATCACTTACATCTTGGTGGTGCACACAAATGATATGTATGAATAGTAATTGACATTACACCAAGCAAATGATTGAATGATCAACATGTAGATAGCTGAGAGGTATGACATAGTAGCATCAACAATCAAAGTGTATGATCAAGC
This sequence comes from Hordeum vulgare subsp. vulgare, assembly GCF_904849725.1. Lineage (NCBI taxonomy): Eukaryota > Viridiplantae > Streptophyta > Magnoliopsida > Poales > Poaceae > Hordeum > Hordeum vulgare. Next base: position 342,469,922 of record NC_058524.1, on the reverse strand, counting down.
ACGATAAAGTTTAATACATCCAAAAGACCTATTGTTTTGAAAAAAATAAAGAGATAAATAGAAAAGCAACTCTCTCTCTCTCTCTCTCTCTCTCTCGAAGCCCTATTGATTTATACACTTCTCCCCCTTTGGCAACAAGTTGCCAAGAATTTCAAAGGTCTAGAACTAAGCGTCGCTCTAGGCTCCATCTCCTCCCGTAGGAGTTGATGGCGTCGATAGGAGAGCATCGGTGAAGGCTTCAGCAGATGTCTTCTGAGGTGGAGCTGTGGACACTAGAGTTGCAAGAGCTGGTGGAGCTGATGGAACTCATGCTTGAGCTGATCAAGATGGTCTTGCTTTCGGAACAGACACAGTTGCAGATCTAGCCTGAGTCCTGAACTTAGTGGTAGTACGAATAGACGTATCATCCTCATCGTCACTCCTTGAGCGAGGTGTGTGCACTACATCAACTTCATGCTTCAGTTGATAAATAGTTGTAGTCAACTGTGTCATCCAGGTCATGGAATTTTGTCTCCACGATCCTTCGAGACTCTTTTGGTTCAGCAAGATGTCAATGATATTCTTCTCCATCCCTTTGATGGTGCTGATAAGATAAGTGAGTTGTTCCTCTCTGGTCCTCAACTATGGAGATGGAGCTGCTCTAGATGTGTATGCCTCTGTTGTTACCTCTGCCTGAAATCGAGCTGAAGCTAAGCTAGGATGACTGGGGTCCATCACTATTTTGTTGCCTTAAAACTCTAGTTTTAGTGGCAAGTGTGGACGATCAAGCAGATATGCATTCTTACCAATTTCGGAATTGGTCAACATTTGAATGTACGGAGCCTATCCACATGATCTATTTTTATCAGCATTTGTCCTTCTGTCTGTCTCAACAATCATATTCATCACTCTAATCCTGGTTTGAGTGTCAATGTGGTGCAACATGTTGATGGAATACCCCCTGATCATCTTACCATCACCTGACTTAGGCAGCAAGGCGTATCTAATGATGGTATTGGTGGTAGGTATCCGAGCTTGCAAGAAATAGACAGATCCAAGCATGTGGGTCTTCACGTACTTGTGGGGCACTAGATTGTACATTTGAGCCATAGAGTTGTGATGCATTTTTGTCTCGGGGTAAACATCCAAGTCACTCTCAAGTGCCTTTGAAGCTCCTATGATGGTTTCCCACTCCTCAACAGTCGATTCATACCTATGACCTTTAGTCATCCACACTATTCTACCATCTCGATAGAAATGTGAAGTGGAGTAGAACTGCATGATCATCTCATTGTTCCAATCATTCATCTCTCTCCCAACAAAATCCTCTATGTCAATGGCTTTCAAATTTTCTCTCACGCGAGGGACATAGTCATCATGTTCCTTGATAAATTCCCACTCTACATGTCTCATGTCGCTCACAGCTGAACTCTTGTCCAATAGCACAGTCTCATAAAAGTCATGTTGTTCCTTGGTGTGAAAGTGACCATCGAGAGTTGTCCTTCTCCTGACAGCATAGGGATCTGCTGCTCTCAATAATCTCATTCCTTGATCTCTCCCCTTCTTCATGTCCTCTGCAACAGGATGAACATCATTATGCACTCGCACGTGAGATCTCAGCTTCTTCAGAACAACATGTTCTTCTTCTTCTTATTTTGTTGCAACATCTCTGTATGCAGAGCCTTTGTTCTTATGTGTTGTAGGAATATGCCTTGTAGTCCTCATGTGCTTAGGAGCTAAAAGCTTTTTGGCCTTGGAAGCAGTAGACTTTGCCTTTTTCGCAGATTTGCTGGGTATAGCATGTGCCATCAACTTCTTCTTCTTGGAAGGAGGTGGATTAGCAGGTACATCTTCCTCTTCTTCCTCAGCAGCTTCTGCTCGATCTTCATACATGGATGTTGGCCTTCCAAAAACATGAAGAACTCTCTTTCTGGATCTTTTCTGGCATGGCTTCTTGGTGAGCTTGGAGGTAGGGTTCTCAAGGGTGAGTGTCATATCTTTCTTCTCAGTCTGTGGCGCTCACACATCATGTGAGCGGGCATACTCGTTTCTCACAATTTTATTTACTATGACCCTCTCCTTTTGCTTGTTAGGAATGCTTTCTTCAGGGATGAAATCCGCATCCTCCTCATCTAAGTTCAGCTTCTTCCTGGACCTGGTAGCTTCCTTGGGAATATCATGAGAGCTTGAAGTTCCTAAATCAAAAGATGTCTTCTGAGAGCTAGTGCCTGAGTCCACTTCAATGCTCTACTCTCTGCAATCATTCTGGCTATCTTCAGACCCTGACATGTTGAAAAGCTGACAACCAAACAAGCTAACCCTGCGAATAGTCAACGAAGAGTAGGAATGGATGAGGATCACAAAACACAGACATTTTCAAAAAATTGAAATAAAAAAATTAGTCTGAAGTACCATCTTTGTGTGTTTTGGTTCCACCGAGATGGAAAAAATGGAGCCTCCGAGATTGACCATGTGCTTAACAGAGACTCGGCCACACTTTTTGGTACCACCAAAAAGTGAAACTTCGCCTCACCGAGATGGTTCTCAGAAATCCTAATACATGAATCAGTGACACCGATCCAGTTCACTCGATGACTCCGAGACACAATAAGCGGAGACCTAACCCTAAAGTTCATTGTTCGTCCATGCTACGGGATATATTTTGTCGTTGGAGTCATTGCAAGTTGTGGCAAGATAAGGGGTGAATACTGATGCCATAGAATCAGAACAATGAGCATAGGAGGCGTTGGAACTTCACCCTAATTTGGTGAAGTTCCGCTACGACGACGCAGCGGTCGAGATTGCCGACGAAGAGGATGGAATCCGGCGGCGAGGACGCATTGGAGACGAGATGGTCATATGTAGACAAGGGCGGCGACAGCACATGGGTACGAATAGCCGAGGGGATGAAGTAATTTTCAGTCTCAGGTCCGCCAAGTATATATGCCATGTAGTTGTAAGTGACACTAGTTTGAAAATATTGGTGCCACCGAGTTTCATAACTGTGAGGTGACGGAGAAACTCGGTGAGGCTGAGAAATGTGAATGGGTGGTATCGAGGTTCTTAAAACTAGATCAATCCTAGTGCTTCGGTGGGACCGAGATTTTGGAGTTGGTCACACCATGTGGCACATGCGAGGTCTTGGCAGTTTGCTCTTGTCGAGACGAAACTCCGAGTGCTCCTCACACATAGTGTGCCTAAAGTGCTTGCTCAAATTTTGCGATGTAGCATGAATAATTTTTGAGACGAGAAAGCACAGATAGCTAGAGAGGGGTACTTAGGCATTCTTGTATATCCAATTGTCCAAATAAAAGGAAAAGCCAAATAACATAAATTGGATATCCTCGAACGAACAAAAATATTCATAACAACATATTCACGCAATAAGATGTCAATTAAAACATGACAAACATTCTCAACCACTCTAGTATCTACCAATCACTTTGGTGATGACGATGTCATCTATATATGTGTATATGGACTTAGGAGCCAAGCAAGAATACTTGATCATAGGTCATACTCATCGTTTAAGCACAAGTGGGATTGCCACTTTTACATAAAGCTCTAAATGTGTTCACACCTTAAGAGATGCTTTAACTCAAGTCTTAGAGTAACGATCCACTTGATGTGACATCCTACCTAAGAGGGATAAACTAACCTTGGATTTTGTCATAGAAGACTTCATGTAGGTGTAGAAGTGGTGAATGCTCATTGTTGATGAATATCATCTTGAGTTGGGAGCAATCCTAGATGTTTCTTACACTTCTCACCTACATGGGTTAGTCCCATACACAAGGAACAAATACAAGGATATCAATGGACATGGAATGAAGTAACCATGAGATAATGTCCATTGATACATTAATTACCTTGTCCCTTGCTAACCTTTGGTGGGATGTGTGACTCCTTGAACTAATGCATAATGTTGGACTTTATTGCAAATAGTTATTTCCAAAATGAATTAGAGTGAATTTCATTGGCAGAGTCACCCCTCAAGAACTTCTCTAATTCTTCTTCTTAAGGACCCACATCAGCTTCATGGGGATCCTTGGAGTTGAGGTAGCGCTTGATGAAGTAGAGCTAGTAGTGGCCTTGGGAATCCACTTGACCATGGCTTGGGATTCTTCCTCAAATGAGTCAATCTCCTCCTGAAGCTTGTCCTTTACCTTGATCTTGTGATCTTGTGGTGGAAGGTCATCTTGAGAATTTGTTCCCTTAGGGAGTGTAGGATCATACTTCTCCTTTTGGGGAACAAAGTTTGGGCTGGGGTATTGACCTTCTTTCCATTCAACTCTGTTGGCATTGAATTACCCAATGCCTTGTTTCTTCCAATGTCCTCCTTGCTTGCGTACAATCTCCTCAAATTGCTTACTTCTGGCAAGACTCTTTGTTATGACCAGAGGTGCAGTTAGCCAAACTGGCCCAGTTATCCTAATAATATTAGGGGCTTAGCCCAGTTTATTATAACCTAGGGAACTTATATATAGTCATGTAATCAGCGCTTTTGAGAATAAGCAAAGATCAATCTATTTTTATTGGCTCCAACTAGGAGTCGGTGCCCTAACCCTAGACGCCTCTTCCATCACGCCGCCGCCCCCATCCGTGCGAGACGGCGCGCCTGCACCGGCGACCACAGTTGATCCCCTCTTTCCCCTAAAGCCTCCGGCCAAGACCTGGAAGAACCCTAGATTCTACCACTCTTTAAGACACCTCTCTCTATAATACTTTTCAATAAATCATTTTCTTGCTCAAGTGTAACTTGTCTAAGAGAATCATTACTGAAATCAAGAGAGCTACTAGCAACAACATCATTTGATTTAGCATTAGTGTTGTTGTTTCTAGATGAAGAAACTTCCTTGCCTTTGTTACTAGTATTCTTAGGTTTAACTCGTGGAACAAAAGTAGGCAAGACTAATTGTTTTCGCTAGATAGGTATAACTCTTCTTTCGAAGATCATCATTAATTTCTTTTAGAAACTCATGCTCATGCTCTATATTTTGCTTCTCGAAGTGTAGCTTCACATGAGTTCTTGCAAGCTCTCTATTATCTTCTAGAGTAGATTCATGGGCTAACTAAGAGTGTTTAATTATTTAGTTACACGCTCAATCTCCTTCTTATCATCATCACACGACTTATCTTGACTATCATGATTATCATAAAGTTCATTTTCATTGCTATTAGTAGTTTTATCAAAGAACAAGTCATCATCTCCTAGTAAGTCATCCTTATCACTACTAAAGTCGAAGTACTCGTGGTGTGATACCTTGGGGCCTTTAGCCATGAAGAAGTTTCCAATCCCTTCATTTCGTGTATCAAATATGTCATAGGAGTTGGAGGATACGACTGCTAGACTGGACACACCTTCATCTTGACAATAGTCGGAGTTGGAGTGGTAGCTTCTCTCGAATTGGTTGTCGAACTCGGAGCCGGATACCCATTCACCAAGGTGAGCTTGATATCTTCTTCTTGAGTGGATCTTGATGTACTTGTACTTATTCTCGATTCTTTGCTTCCCCACGAGGGTCTTTGTTCCTGGTGATCTTATCTACTCCTTCTCTCTCTTTGAGGTTGTAAGAGCACATTTGTGCATGTGTGGTTTCGGTAATTGATGACAATCCCTATGGATTAATGGTTTCCTTGAGTTATATTCGAAGGATTTGTCCATAAGCACTTCTTGAAGTCCACTTGTTGGTTTCAAGGAGTTTATATGATGACCAAGGTGGTATTCAAGGTTTTTATCAAAAGATTGGTCATTGAGAAGATAATATACAAGGTTGATCAAGACAAAGACAAAGAGTGGATCAAGTTGATCAACACACAAAGCGTACAAGATGTACCAAGGGGAATCAAGTGATCCCATGGTATGGTAAGAATTGCCCATTACGCTTTGTGTACTAACCCATAATCTACGTGAGAGTTCTATGTGGGGTTAGGTATGTGTCCATGGGCTTGTGTCAAGAGGAAGATCTCATCCAACCCACGAAAGATGACATCAAGTGGTGATCGACATCAAGATTGCGGTGTGCAAGTTGAAGTGGAGAATCACTAAGAGATCATGCTTTAAGGTTGTCGTCCATTTGGTTACAATGGACTTGTGAAGATGTGCCGAAGAGTCGCTCACCCATAGTGGAGTATGGGGGAGCAATCAACTAATTATTCATCAAGCCAATGAATGCAGAAAGGTGGTTTATCTTGAGGAAGTCAAATTCGTCATTGTCTAGCTAAGTGGACTATGTGCAAGTTATAAGTTTGCCCTTTATAAGTTTTCTATTTTACCGGTCTCATGGTTATAATTGCGAGACTAGGTTATAGGATCGATTGATGTACTATCAAGGGGGCTCTAAAGTGAGTATCTTGATCGTATCGTTCGTTGAGAGCTCAAACCATTTGCATCCTTGCATCATATTTCTTGGTTCTTGTTTGGCATTTCGCTTTGGGAGTTTTGGAGCATATGGTCTTCATCGTGATAATCTCAAGCACATCGAAAATTGTTTTCATATGTATCATATTTGTGTTTTCAGGGTTGGAGATTTTGTCGGATAATTCTTGGGAAGGTAATCTTCCTTATCCTATTGGCATTTATTCTCCACTGCTTGATAGTTCTTGTCATCATCTATCCAACAAGCTCGATAGCCTATTTGTTTACGGTTGATGAGTGGAGTAATAGTAATAGGTGCACGCAGGAGTCAACCTATTTGTTTACGGATGTGATGCCTATATACACATGATCATTGTCGTGAATATCTCATAACTATCTGCTTTTCTATCAATTTCCCAACAATATTTTGTTTACCCCCATTTGCTATTTTTCCATGAGAGATACCATTAGGGCAAGCTATGGCCCCCAGGTCTATTCACAACATATTAGTACAACATTCATCACCTTGCTGTCATTTGCTGGTTTTTATTTTTATTGCTATCTACAAATATCTACGTACCTCACTTTCTTGCAAATAGCAGGACGAGAGGATTGACAACCCTCTTACCCGTGTTGGGTGCAAGTTGTTGGTTCTTTTGTGTGCAGCCATTGAATATAGTTGTGGTTGATACTTCTATTAGTTCGATAAACCTTGGTTTCATAACTAAGGGAATTACTTAGCCACTTTGTGCTGCGATAACACGTTCCTCTTCATGCAAAACCCAACACAAATCACGAGTATCAGGAAGGATTTCTCGCGCCGTTGCCAGGGAATATCATCAACAACTACCAAGTAACTCCACACAAGATTTCATTCACTTGTTCCTATTTTTAATTGCTTGTATATTCAGTTTGTCCCATTAAAAAATAAAAATTACAAAAATATTTATCTTTGCTTGCTTATCTTGTCGCTAGATTGCATCTTCGCCTTCTAGTTTGCTTGAAAGTTGCTATTATGTCTGAGTTTGAAGTAAGTAGTGCTTCGGCCTCTAGTGCGGAAACCCTTGCTTTGCCAACTTTAACTTTCAATGATAATTCTAAAAGAAATTTTGTGAAGTTGCTAATAACAAACTTGATAATCTTGCAAATGATGATCCTCCTAAGGTTGAACCTATTATGCAAACTAAGACATTTCGCATAGGAAGTGATAATATTATTGGGAAGAGTGTGATCCAAGATTTTTCCACTTGTATGGGATCATTACTTTTGATAGGAGGTTCTATTTTTTCTAGAACTACAAGTTATGCGAATGCAATATCTTTGCCTATATCACAACCAGAAAGACAAATTCTACGCATGCATCCTTTCATACAAAGGTTGGTCCTAGAATTTTTTTAATATCCATAAAGCTTCCACTCAACGTCTAGCTACTATATTCCTTCTTCTAGAATTTAGTAGTATCATACAATAAGCTAGGGATATATTTTGTCATTATAGGGTTAACGATGAATGCCCACACAAAGAGGGAATTGCTTATGAGTTGGAATAAATAAGAAAACTAAGATCCACAAACTATATTTCTTATGATGAGAACCTTAGAAAGAGGGCACCACTTAATGTCCTAGTTGATAGGATTCTGAACACAATGATCAATTTTCTATACCAAAACATGGATTCGACTATGAGATTCAAACAAAATTAAGGAAATACCTTCATAGGAATCTATAGAATGATGAATTAATCAGCAGTTATGAAAAACCCGAGGAAGCGCCTCATGTTCCTCCCAAAGTAGACCTTTTTATGCTAATGTTTTGCTATTTAGCCCTTTCAATTATTTTCACCTACCTACCAGAAAACTTGCTTCTAAAATAAGGGAATATTATTATAGCATGATGGGTCATTCTTGCAAAGATGACCACACTTGAAACTATGCAATATGCCTAATAGGGGCGTAAAACAATAGTGCTCGTTGGGAGGCAACCCAAGAGTTATCTTTAATTTTTGCTTTTTATTTCTATTAGTGTGTGATAACATTATTATTGCATCTGTAATCATTGTGTTTTATGCTTGAATTAGTGTTCGTGCCAAGTAAAGCCTTTAGGATGATTTGCATAATGAGTATAACTGATACGGTGCAATAACAAAAACATTGTCGTCTAGTGCAAACTTTCTCTGATTTTACTAGAACATATTTTTAAGCTGAATTTTTTACAAAATATTTAAATACAAATTCCTCGGGCAGTCCTAAGTTTTCAGAATTTTGGGAGTTACATAAGTATAGCTTCATTACAGATTACTACAAACTATTTTGTTTTAGTTAGATTCTGTTTTTTGCGTGTGTAGTTTGCTTGTTTTGATGATGCTATGGATTGTATCGGGGGTATAAGCCATAGAGGAGTTATGACACAATACGCTATTATAAAATACAATAATAATCAATATGTAAAATTACCTAAAAGGATTTTATATGTTGCTTACACTAACGGATCTCACGAAGTTTTGTTGAGTTTTATGAGATTGAAGTTTTCAAGTTTTGGGTATTGTCCCAATGGACAAAGGATTGAGGAGCAGCAAAAGCCTAATATTGGGGATGACCAATGCACCCCAAGGTAATATTGAAGGAATACTCCACCATCTAAGCTTGGGGACGCCCAGAAGGCACCCCTTCTTTTCTTCTCAATCCGTCGGTATGTTACTATATTTTCATTCATCACATGATATGAGTTTTGCTTGGAGCGTTATTTTATTTTGTTTGCTTTTACTTTCAGTATAGCACAGTCATTGTTTTCTGGTCACCCCCATTTGAGAGAGAGACCACATTATCACAATTTTTTACACTACTCTATGGGCTTCACTTATATCTTTTGATCTTAGGAGTTGCTCAAGTACTTCACTTGCATCTTTTTCAGCACGGTGGCGTGCAGATTTTATATAAATATTATGCTCTCACTCTTCACTTATATTTGCTTGAGAGCTGGAAAAATAGTGACGGTGATTTGCATGGGTCAAAAGACTACATCAAACATAATGAGTATCCAATGAATGATGATAAAAACCATTATGTAGCATATATAGAGAAGTTGTGGGTTAATAATATTGATGTGGTGATATGAAAAAGGTAAGAATGATTTATTTTTAATTCACATAGGTGTCGATATTAAGAGATGTTAAACTTCTCATTCGTCTAAAAAATTTAAAAATGCATGGTAATGATGTGTGAGTATTTCTATTCCTCACTGAAAACCGTGTGTTGTTTTTAGTCGAAGTCACGCGATGGTTAACTCCTACCAACCCTTTCCCTCGGGGCATGCAAGTAGTACTTCGATTTTTGATAATACAAATAAAAAATTGCAATAAGCATATGAGTTCTTCATGACTAATGTGATGCCATGGACACACGCCCTCTCACCTCCTCATATTTCCTAGCCTCTTCGGTACCGTGCAGCGCCCGTTCTCACCTTGAGGATCGGTGCAACTTTCGCTGGTGCATCCAAACCCCGTGAGATGACACGCTCTGTTGCACATAAAAAAAAATATTCTCCTCAAAACATCTACTATACTATCATATCATGGCATTTCCATAGCCATTCTGAGATATATTTCCATGCAAGTGCCATCGTCACTTCATATGACTAGTTCGTTCGTCATCATAATGCTTTGCATGATCATATAAAGCGAACATAGTATTTTTGGAAAATTTTCCATTCATCATATTTTTGATACATGTCACGCTAGATATTTGCACATCCTGGTAAACTACCAAATGCATTCATTCACAATCATATTGTCCTACGAGTTTTCATGATGAGTTGTAAGTAAATAAAAGTGTGATGATCATCATCATTAAAGCATTGAACTAGTGAGGAAATAAAAATGGGGGAAGCCAAATGATCCCACCATAAAAAATGATAAAAAATAGATCACGGACTTTACTACTATCATTTACCACACTTATGCCTCAAAGTGGCACCTGGTTCTTCATATAGAGAGTGTAATGTTATATCATTCTTATGCTAGTGGGAATCACTTTTTCATAAACTTGGCTTGTATATTCCAATGACGGGCATCCTCAAATCCCCGAGGTCTTCATGAGCAAGCAAGTTGGATGCACACCCCACTTAGCTTCAATAGAGCTTTGGTACATTTATAGCTGTTGTGCATCGTTTGCATGGCAATCCCTACTACTCGCATCGATATCTACCGACGGGCATCTCCATAGCTCATTGGTACACCTAGTTGATGTGAGACTATCTTCTCCACTTTTAACCCTTTGAAACCTACCACCATATTCTATTCCACCTTTATTCTATGTCCAATGGTTCACGATCGTGTACTGCGTGAAGAATAAAAAGTTCATGCATATTGAAAAACTATGATAAATTTGCTTGACTTGAACACTGTGGTGCTTGAAATTTGTATTAATGTGGTGAAGATGGAGCCATGCCTTGCTAATATAATAAAGATGGATGGGGGTTAAAACAAGCTTTTAGGATCATATACTTTGAAAGATTAATGATTTGCTACTTATACCTATAAGTATTGCTATATTAATGTTTGTTAATTCATTGTTTCTCAATGAGCATACATGCATAACGTTACATCATGGATAGCATGTCACATCAAAAACTCTGTTTTTATCATTTACCTACTCGAGGACGAGCAGGAATTATGCTTGGGGATGCTTGATACGTATGTAACATATCTATATTTTTTGATTGTCCCATGCTAATATATTATCATTGTAGTATCCTTTTGGAGTATTTATTTACCATTTTATATTATTTTCAGGAATAACCTATTCATCCAATGTCGAGTGCCAGTTGTTGTTTTCTCTGTGTGTTTCACTTTGCAGGTTTTCCTTACCAACGAGGTCCAATTGTCGTGAAACATTTTGATGAATTTTTCTAGACCAAAAGAAGACGAACGAGCATCGAAAGAAAGGTGGAGGCCTAATGAGGGGCCCCTATGCTATCAGGGTGCGGCCTGGGGGCACGACCTGATAGCTTGGGCCCCCCTCATGGACCTCCTGACTATGTTCATCCTCTTATAAATTTGTACTTACCCTAAAAACATAAGGGGGTCCCAAAACACTTTATATGTCGCTGCAAGTCTATTTCCCGATGGGAGGCCATCTGGAGCTCCGTTCCTGCACCCTGTCGGAGGGGGTCGATCATGGAGGGCCGCTTCATCAACCTTGCTTCCCTCAAGATGACGTGTGAGTAGTTCACCATAGACCTACGGGTCCATAGTCACTACCTAGATGGAAATCTCTCTCTTTGATCTTCAATACAATGATCATCCCATCTTTGCTTTGATCCATATGATGTAATTCCTTTTTGTGGTGCGTTTGTTGGGATCCGATGAATTGTGGGTTTATGTTCACATTATTCATGATAAATATTTGAGTCACCTCTGAATACTTATATGATTCCTATGTGCAATATTATGATAGCTTCGTAATTCTCTCCGATCTATTGACATTGTTTGGCCAACTAGATCGGTATTTCTTCGGTGAGAGAGGTGCATTGTGGTACCTTCAACATCACGAGTTCCTATATCCAAGTGACAGAAGGGAACAAGATGTGTCTTTGTGTTGCTGCTACTAAGGATAAAACGATGGGGTTTATTCATATCCCTTGAGTTTACTTTGTCTAGATCATGTCATCTTACTCCATGCATTACTTCGTTCGCCATGAACTTAATACATACAGAGGCAAGCATAAAAATGCTCTTGAAATGAATTAATAGTAATACTTGTAGGTAGGTGTTGGCGTATTTTTTTATGCACGTGATGCCTATATACACATGATCATTGCCGTGAATATCGCATAACTAACCACTTTTATGTCAATTGCCCAACAGAAATTTGTTTACCCACCATACGCTATTTTTCCATGAGAGATGCCATTAGGAAAAGCTATGGCCCCGGAATCTATTCACAACATATGAATAAAACCTTATTATCATGTTGTTATTTACTTATTTTAATTTTATCTTATTGTTAACAAGACAAGAGGATTGAGAACCCTCTTGCCCGTGTTGTGATCCAAGATTTTTTCACTTATGTGTCCTCATTACTTTTGATAGGAGGTTCTATTGTTTCTAGAAGTACAAGTTATGCGGATGCAATATCTTTGCTTATATCACAACTAGAAAGACAATTTCTACACATGCATCCTTTCATACATTGGTTGTTCCTAGAATTTTCTAATACCCATAAAGCTTCCACTAAACGTCTAGCTACTATATTCCTTCGTCAAGAATTTAGTAATATCATACAAGAAGCTAGGGATATATTTTGTCATTATAGGGCTAATGGTGTGTGCCCTCCCAATGAGGGAATTATTTATGAGTTGGAAGAAATAGAAAACTAAGATCCACAAACTATATTTCTTATGATGAGTACCTTAGAAAGAGGGTACCACTTAATGCCCTGGCTGATAGGATTTTGAACACAAAGATAAATTTGCTATACCAAAACTTGGATTGGATTATCAGATTCAATCAAAATTAAGTAAACACCTTCATAGGAATCTATACAAGGAGGAACTAACCATCACTTATGAAAAACCCGAGGAAGCGCCTCATGTTCCTCCCAAAGTAGACCTTTCGGATGCTAATGTTGTTCTATTTAACCCCTTCAATTATTTTCGCCTACCTACCAGAAAACTTTCTACTAGAAGAGGGGAATATTATTATAGCATGATGGGTCATTCTTGCAAATATGACCACACTTGAAACTATGCGGTATGCCTAGTTAGGGGCTTAAAACAATAGCGGTCCTTGGGAGGCAACCCAAGAGTTATCTTTAATTTTTGCTTTTCATTTCTGTTAGTGTGCGATAAAATTATTATTGCCTATGTAATGATTGTGTTTTTATGTTTGAATTAGTGTTTGTGCCAAGTATACCTTTGAGATGATTTGCTTAATGAGTAGAATTGATACGGTGCAAAAACTGAAATTTTGTCATGTAGTACAAAACTTCTCTGATTTTACTGGACCATATTTTTAAGCTGCATTTTATAAACAGTATTTCTATACAAATTTCTCAGGCATTCCTTAGTTTTCAGAATTTTTTGAGTTAAAGAAGTATAGGTCCATTACAGATTACTACAAACTGTTTTGTTTCAGTCAGATTCTCTTTTTTGCATGTGTAGTTTGCTTGTTTTGATGATGATATGGATTCTATCGAGGGGTATAATCCATGGAGGAGTTAAGATATAGTATACTATGATAAAATACAATAAGAATCAACAAGTAACAGCACCTGAAAGTGTTTTATATGTTGCTTACACTAATGGATCTCGCGAAGTTTTGTTCAGTTTTATTTGATTGAAGTTTTCAAGTTTTGGGTATTGTCCTGATGGACAAAGGATTGAGAAGCAGAAAATGCCTAAGCTTTGGGATGCCCAAGGCACCCCAAGGTAATATTCTACTAAGATTACACCGTCTAAGCTTCGGGATACCCCGGAAGGCATCCCCTCTTTTATCTCAATCCATCGGTATGTTGCTTGGAGCTATATTTTCATTCATCACATGATATGAATTTTGCTTGGAGCGTCATTTTGTTTTGTTTGCTTTTACTTTTAGTATACCACAATCATTGTTTTCTGGTCACCCCTATTTGAGAGAGAGACCACATTATCACAATTTGTTAGAACACTCTATGTGCTTCACTTATATCTTTTGATCTTAGAAGTTGCTCTAGTACTTCACTTACATCTTTTTGGTCATGGTGGCCTGTAGATTTTATAGAAATAGTATGCTCTCGTTCGTCGCTTATATTTGTTTGGGAGCTGGACAAATAGTGACGGTAATTTGCATGGGTCAATAGACTACATCAAACATAATGAGTATCCAATTAATGATGATTAAAACCATCATGTAGCACGTATAGAGAAATTGTGGGTTAATGATATTGATGTGGTGATATGAAAAAGGTGCGAGTGCTTTATTAGTAATTCTAATAGATGTCGATATTAAGGTATGTTAAACTTCTTGTTCATCTAAAAAGGTTAAAAAGGCATGGTGATGATGTGTGAGCATTTCTATTCCTCGTTGAAAACCTTGTGCTGTTCCGAGTCGGAGTCGCGTGATGGTTAATTCCTACCAACCCTCTCCCTTGGGGCATGCGAGTGGTACTTTGATTTATGCTAAAACTATTAGTAATTTGCAATAAGTATATGAGTTCTTCAGGACTAATGTGACACCATGGACATCCGCAATCTCACCTCCAAATATTTGCTAGCCTCTTTGGTACCATGCATTGCCCATTCCCACCTTGAGGATCAGTGCAACTTTCGTCGGTGCATCCAAACCCCATGACATGACATGCTCTGTTGCACATAAACCTTTTTATTATCCTCCTGAAAACAGCCACCATACCTACCTATCATCGCATTTCCATAGCCATTCCAAGATATATTGACATGCAAATGCCATCGTCACTTCACATGACTAGTTCGTTCATCATCATAATGCTTTGCATGATCATATAGAGCTGACATAGTATTCGTGATAAAGCCATTGTTCATTATGTTTTGGATACATGTGACTGTAGATCTTTGCACGTCCTGGTACACTCCGAGAGGCATTCATTCGGAGTCATATCGACCTATTAGTTTTCTTGATGAGTTGTAAGTAAAGAGAAGTGTGATGATCATCATTATTAGAGCATTGTACGAGTGAGGAAATACAAATGGGGAGGCCAAATGATCCCACCATGATAAAAAAAACGAATGAGATAAAAAGAGAGAAGGGACTTTGTTACTATCATTTACCACACTTGTGCCTCAAAGTGGCACTTTGTTCTTCATATAGAGAGTCTCATGTTATATCATTCATATGCCACTGGGAATCACTTTTTCATAAACTTGGCTTGTATATTCCGGTGACAGGCTTCCTCGGATGCTTGAGGTATTCATGAGAAAGCAAGTTGGATGCACACCCCACTTAGCTTCAGTGGAGCTTTCATACACTTATAGATGTTGTGCATCATTTGCATGGCAATCCCTACTCCTCGTATCGATATCTATCAGTGGGCATCTCCATAGCTCGTTTGTACGCCTAGTTGATGTGAGACTATCTTCTCCACTTTTACCTCTTTGAAACCTACCACCATATTCAATTCCACATTTATGTAATATCCAATGGTACACGCTCATGTATTGCGTGAAGAATAAAAAGTTGATGCATATTGACAAACTACGATCCAATTACGTGACTTGGACACCGTGGTGCTTGACATTTGTATTAATGTGGTGAAGATGGAGCCATACTTGCTAATATAATAAAGATGGATGGGGGGTAAAACAATCTTTGAGGATCGTATACTTTAAAAAATTAATAATTCGCTGCTTGTACCTATAAGTATTATTGTGTTAATATGTCTTAATTCATCGATTCTCAATGATCCTATATGCATAAGGTTACAATCATGGATAGCATGCACATCAAAAATTCTGTTTTATCATTTACCTCCTCGAGGACGAGCAGGAATTAAGCTTGGGGTGCTTGATATGTCTCCAACGTTTCAATAATTTTTTATTGTTCCACGCTGATATATTATCATTGTAGAATAATTTTGGGGTAAATATTTACCAAATTATATTATTTTTGAGCACTAACATATTGACACAGTGCCAAGTGTGAACTTTTTTTGCGTGTTTTTCACTTTTCATATTTTCCATATGAAACGAGGTCCAGTTGCCATAAAAAATTTGTGATTTTTTCTGGACGAAAAGAAGACCAACAAGCATCGGAAGAAGGCTTGAGGCCTCACATGGGGCCCACAAGCTAACAGGGTGCGGCCTGGGTGTGGGCGTCCTCATAGCTTGTGCCTCCCTCATGGCCCTCCCAACTCCGTTCTTTGGCTTATAAATTGTCATCTACCCTAAAAACACTAGAGGGAGTACCGAAACACTTTTTACTCTCCCGCAAGTCTCTGTTTTGATGGGAGGCCATCTCGAACTCCGTTCCGGCACCCTGTGGGGGGGAATCAATCACGGAGGGCCTCTTCATCAACCTTGTTGCCCTCACGATGATGTGTGAGTAGTTCACCATAGACCTACAGGTCCATAATCACTACCTAGATGGCAATCTCTCAATTTGATCTTCAATACAATTATCATCGCATCTTCGCTTTGATCCATATCATGTAATCCTTTTGTGTGGTGTGTTTGTTGGGATCCGATGAATTGTGGGTATATGTTCAGATTATTCATGATAGATATTTGAGTCAGCTATGAATACTTATATTATTCTTATGTGCATGATTGTGATACCTTCGTCATTCTCTCTGATCTATTGAAATAGTTTGGCCAACTAGATCAATATTTCTTCGGTGAGAGAGGTGCGTTGAGGTAGGTTCAACCTGGTGAATTTCTGTATCCCAGTGATAGAAGGGGACAAGATGTGTCTTTGTGTTTCTGCTACTAAGGATAAAATGATATGTTTTATTCATATTGCTTGAGTTTACTTTGTCTACATCATGTCATTCTTCTCCATGCATTACTGTGTTTTACTTAATATTCAAGATGCATGCTGGATAGCAGTCGATGAGTGGAGTAATAGTAATAAGTGCAGGTAAGAGTCGACATATTTATTTATGTATGTGATGCCTCTATACACATGATCATTGTCGTGACTATCGCATAACTATCCTCTTTTCTGCCAATTGTCGAGCAGTAATTTGTTTACCCACCGTATGCTATTTTTTCATGAGAGAGGCCATTCGGGAAAGCTATATATGCCCCTGGTCTATCACAACATATTAATAAAACATTCATCACCTTGCTTCCATTTAATTGTTTTATTTATTTCTTACTATCTACAATTATTTACATACATCACTTGCTTGCAAATAACAAGACAAGAGGATTGACAACCTACTTGCCCGCGTTGGGTGCAAGTTGTTTGTTCTTTTGTTTGCAGCTGCTGAAGACGGTTGTCGTTGATATTCCTATTTGTTCGATAAACCTTGCTTTCATAACTGAGGGAAATACTTACCCACTTTGTGATGCGATAACCCGTTCCTCTTCACAAAAAACCCAACGCAGGTCACTAGTATGAACTACCTCTCTCGCAGAACTACCACTCATGTTTTTCCGTCTAGTTGCGCTGTTTTGACCGTGCTAAGCGGTAGTACTGCTCCCCCAAGCAGTAGTACTGCTTGAGCACGACTTGTGGGCATAACGGCTGGATTTTGGGATGCCTATTTAAGGGGGGTTTTCTTCCATAGCATTAGTTGTTGTAGTGAGATTTGGGAGAGTAGGACTTGGGCACTCCGTGTACCCTTTCCATTGCATTTGGTGCATAGGTTTGAGTTCTCCATGGTGATATGTGGAAGTGAAGTTCAAGAAGCTTATTACTCTTGGGTGTTTGGGCACCCTAGAGCATGTCCCTCCTGGGTGCTTTGGTGCCCTAAACAGTTGGAAGTATCTTGGAGCTCAATCATTATGGTGTAAAGCTATGGGCAAGTGTCGGGGTCTCCAATTAGGTTGTGGAGATTGCCCCGAGCAATTGAGGTCACCGCAGGGCCACAATCCATTCTGGTCAAGCTTCGTGGTGTTGTTGGGAGCCTCTAATTAAGTTGTGGATATTGCCCAAACCTTGTTTGTACGGGTTTGGTGACTTCCCACAAGGGTCCCTTAGTGGAATCACGACATCTCGCATTGTGCGAGGGCGTGAGGATATTACGGTGGCCCTAGTGGCTTCTTGGGGAGCATTTGTCGGGACCCCGATCCTAAGCCATAGGAATCCAGCCTGTAACACATCGCATCTCTTTGCGGTCTCACGCACGGTTATCCCCACGGCTGCTGCCTTACCTTAGCCGGGTCCGTTTGCGCCTTTTGACTCGCGTATGCAATTGTGTCGCTAGAAATCCAATGACAAAGAACCCGGATCGACATGTCTAGTCATAAACCAAAGTGGCAGTTCCGCACAGGGACAGGCATACATGACCCAACAAAGTAGGTGTCGGTCACTAGCGAATGTAGACGAGTTGTAGCAAGCTACAAGGACTCCATTACATCGCGTGACATTTCCCCATCGGGGACAGACACATCACCTAAGAAGGACACATGCCGGTCAACCAATGTGTCCGGAGCAGTAGCGAACTACCATGGCACGTTGGATCACAAAGGGGCATTTCCCTGTAAAGAATGCTACTAAAGCCTACGGCTAGGTAATCGAACCCCATACATATCAAGTACTACACACGTATGCATGGCATACTAAAATTTATAGATACATCGATGGCATCACAACAAAACCATAAACATACAAGCTTTATTTAAAAGGCTCGGAAGAGCCTCACACATAATATTACATAGTAGGGGTATCACGACCCATTATAACAGTCATTCAAGTTACAAGCCAGCGGAAGTAGATAAACTGTCTGAGTACAGACAGATGAAACTAGAAGGCACATGGCCTTACTATACTACAGACCCATCCTAGGGCCAGATCGTAGCTGGGATACCAGCTACTCGTCGTCGTCGATGTCTAGGAAGAACCCTCCATTAGGGTGGTCATTAACAACCTCTGCAACAATATTAAGCAAACATGAGTACTGAGGTACTCTTTAGGATAACTATCTACTCATGCAATGTATCAATAAGGAGTTGTGGGGTTTCATGCGGAAAGCCAGCATTTGACTCGTGGCTAGACAGCTTGCATTTTTAAATAATTTTGACAACTTGATTTCTCGCACACGAGTCCACTAACACCACAACAATAGTCCATCGTGGAATCATTCCGTCTCCATACGGAAATGCCGTCCACGACACTCACGCTTATCTTGACAATTTCGTGAGTAGCCATTAAAGTTATCTATGAACAACATATGTCTCCAAGTAGTCCATATCCGTAGACGAGGCTATTCGAATAGATCATAACCCTGCAGGGGTGTACTTCTTCACACACGCTCTCGCCACTTATCGCCATGTGCACGTCATGCACCTCGGCAACCTTCAAGCGGAAGCCCAGCGAGGGAGTCGGCCACGACCGTTAACCGCGCGAATACTTAGTCCAGGTCTATCGCCTATCTGAGGGTAACCCGCATGGAAGTCCGGCCGAGGTTTCCGCCACGGCCCCAAACGATGTGCGCAGGGTTCCCAAGCCCACCATCCGGGTGCCACTTGGTACACCGTGCCACTGCCTACCGCATCACAGCCCACCTCTCAGGTCAGCGCTATGCACGGCCTCCAGCATGACTATAAACACCAGAAACTACTTGCAACTCCTGGACCGAGTACTAAGCGATTAATAAGTCGAGAGGGTCAATTAAGTATCCCAACGTGTGGTAGTATCTAGTCTTGGATTACATACACAGAACTCAGTTCCTAAGGACGGTTCCAATGAAACAACATGCCATGTACTCCTACATAGACTTTCATCGGTACCTTTACCAAATCAGGTTCAACACACAACCTTTACTTACTGAACACAGTCTCACAATTCTGTTCATCACCCAGATGACAGACCATACACAACTCTAAGCATAGCATGCATCGTAGGATAAGGCACATCATGGCTCAAGCATCTACCAGGTCTGCTAGGTTGCAAGGTTCAGCTATTTACTGTGACAAAGACAGGTCATGCAAAGGAAGTGGGTTCAACTAACGTGGCAAAAGCATTTGAAGCATTTGATCCTAATGCAATAAGTAAGTGCAGGAGCGAGAACATGGGATTTATCGGGATGATCAAAATGGTTGCTTGCCGTGTTGCTTAGTAGAGGGACAATATCCGTCAGTCGGATATTCGGTGGAATCCGGAGGAGCGGAGCCTACCGATAGAAATGACATCAATCAATAACAATCATATGCAACAAAATGATGCATGAGCATGGCATGAAGATGCAAGGTGGTATGCTAATATAGCTACCATTATTAGGTTGAAGTGGATTTGAATCAGATTCAAATATCACTTCAAACAAGGTGTTCTCGAATACCATTTTAATCGATTCGACCTGATGCTCAGATCAACTTGTTTTTAACATCCATGGAAATGATATCTTAAGTTGCTGGTTGTGATTGAACAATGTTTGATCATAGCATTTGAAGTGGAATTCAAATGATTTTCAAATTCCAACTCCAAAGCATTTATTAAATTTAACCTATTCATTATTCTACATGTTTGGTCCAGTAAAATTTTCAAACATGTTTAAAAATGCCATATTCAGATTCCTTGGATTTTTCTGATACTTTTTCATATATAGATTATTTTCATTGGAGTTACAGATTAATTTCTATGATTTTTAGAAGTTTTGGGCATTTTCTAGAATTCTTTTAAATAAGAAAATCCACTTATTGCGTCAGGCCCACGTCATCATGGCGTCAGCCGTCGGCTGACCTGATCAGGTCAAACCCAACACGGTGGACCCACTGGTCAGCCTCACACGGATAATCCCGCGCTGACCAGCCCCTGATTGCATTTGACTTAGGCCTCGGCCCACTGGTCAGTGTGTGCTTAACATTTTAAACATGGATTAGCAAGGCCAGGTCATCCCCTGCCGGAGACAGACCGGCGGCGACCGGATCCGCGGCGGATCTTTGCCGGGGAGTCGCCAGAGATGGCTGTAGTGCTCGGGATCGAGAGCCGAGAGCACTGGGAGGATCCCCAGGCTCGGCCTCATCCAGTACTGGCCTCAGGGAGGGCTGGGAAGGACCGGAGGTCATCGGCGACGAGCTAAGGCGACGGCCGGAGCTCGGGCTCGTCGGTCCAGTGGCTAGGGGCACGAAACCGAGGGGAATAAGAGGGAAAACAAGCGCAAGCTCACGGGGAGTGCAGTAGAGGGCTTAGACGGCTCGGGGAGGAGCTGTGGGTGACGAATCGAACGAAGCTCGCCGGCGGCCGAATCTTGAAGACGATGGTGCCGTGGGCGTTGCAGGGCTCGGGGGATCTTCCTTTTTGCAAGGATGACCAGCTCATCGAGGCGGAGCGATTAGAGCACTCGGGGGAAAGAACTTGTGGCCAGAGGCACGGGGAGCTCGAGCTCGAGCTCGTGTCAATGGCGGCAGTGGGGAACAAAGCAACCGAGAGGAGAGGGGAGGAATGGGTCGCGGGGATGGATAGGGCCGTGCTCGGGGAGGTTATCCCCATCTTGCCAGCACATCGGGACATCCAGGCAAGCAGGGAGCTGCGTGGAGGCGCCGGGCGTCGCGGCGGCCACCTCCTGCTCCTATTGGCGAGGAGGAAGACGACACGGGAGCTGGGCCCGGGCCAGGTAAGCGACAAGTAGGTGTTTTGCCTTTTTTTTCTTGTTTTTTTTTCTGATTTACTAAATATTTTGATTTGCTATTTATTTCAGCTCCAAAATAGTTTATAAAATTATTTTGAACACGCCAGAATATTAGTTGGAATATATCCAACCATTCCTGAAGTTTTCAACATTTTTGAAAACTTAAAGTTTTTGAAATCAAATTTAAACTTGAATCCAGTGGCTTTTTGCATTTAAATAAAATGCCAAAAGTGTTGTGAAAATAGTTTTCTTCACTGCTTATTTGCTTTCAAGAATTATCAGAAAAGTTGAACTTTTCTTGAGGCCATTTTTGGGTTCATTGATTTTAACAAGTTTGGAATTTCTTTGAATTTGAGAAGTGGCTAGGGTTTTTGAGTTTTGCTTCACCACTTACTTTGATCTTGATGCAATTTTTTGGATGCAATGCAATGAAGACATGAGCACAATGCTAAACCTTGGTTAGGGTTTCAGGGATGTGACAACTCACCCCCACTCAAAAGAATCTCATCCCGAGATTTACAAGTCGTCGGGAATAACGCGGGATATTCAAGTTGGAGACGATCCTCTCTTTCCCATGTTGCATCCTTTTCAGAATGATTTGACCATTGAACTTTAAGAAACTTGAGGTTTCGACATCGAGTGGTACGCTCAGCTTGATCAAGAATACGCACAGGGTATTCTCGGTATGAAAGGTTATCTTGGAGATCAAGCGTTTTGTGGTCCACTTCACGGATAGGATCCGAAAAGCAACGCCTGAGTTGCGAAACGTGGCAGACATCATGAACCTTGGAAAGATGCGGAGGAAGTTCCAACTGGTAGGCAACTTCTCCTCGTTTGGCAAGAATGCGAAAAGGACCAATGTAACGAGGAGCCAACTTGCCCTTGATACCGAATCGATGGGTACCCTTCAAAGGTGTAAACCGAAGGTAAGCCTTCTCGTCAACTTCAAAGGTCACAGCCTTATAATGACGATCATATTGGCTCTTTTGACGAGACTGGGCTGTTTTCAACTTTTCACGAATAATGCGAACCTGCTCTTCTGCATCCTGGATCATATCCAGGCCAAAGAGTTGCCTCTCTCCGGTTTCTGACCAATTAAGAGGTGTTCGACATCTTCGTCCATAGAGAACTTAAAAAGGGGCTTTGCCCAAGCTTGATTGATAACTATTGTTATAAGCAAATTCGGCGAATGGAAGGCACTTCTCCCAATTCATACCGAACGATATAACACAAGCTCGGAGCATATCTTCTAGGATTTGATTCACTCTTTCTACTTGACCACTTGACTGAGGATGGAAGGCAGTGCTAAAAGATAAGTGAGTCCCCATAGCATTCTGAAAACATTCCCAGAAGCTAGAAGTAAAGATACTCCCACGGTCTGAGTTAATCTCTAGGGGAACACCATGGAGAGACACTATCCGAGAGATATATAACTCCGCTAGCTGGCTAGCTGTTATACTCTCACGAACTGGAAAAAATGAGCTACTTTGGAGAGACGGTCAATGACCACAAAGATAGCATTATTTCCTTTCTTGGTCTTGGGAAATCCGGTAATGAAATCCATACTGACTTTATCCCATTTCCATTCAGGAATAGCTAAAGGTTGAAGGGTGTCAGCAGGCCTTTGATGTTCTGCCTTAACTTGACGACAAACGTCGCAGTTAGCAACGAACTCAGCAATTTCTCTCTTCATCCTAGTCCACCAAAACCTCTCGTGTAGGTCCTGATACATCTTAGTACTACCGGGACGAATGGTGAGAGGAGAATCATGAGCCTCCTTAAGGATCAATTGTCGCAGACGTTTGCTCTTAGGAACCACTAAACGGTTCTGAATGAACACAACACCTTTCTCATTGATGGAGAATTCCCTAGCATTTCCGCTAGCAATATTCTCCTTGATCCGGGATATACCCTTATCATAAGCCTGCCCGGCTATGATTTGATCCCTAAGAGTAGGCTTCGCCACCAGGGTAGAAAGAAATCCTTGAGGAACAATATGAAGATTTAACTTCCGAAATTCCTCATAGAGATGTGGTTGAACTTGTTGTAGCATCAAATTGTTACAATAAGACTTACGACTTAGTGCATCAGCCATAACATTGGCCTTCCCCAGGGTGTAAGTTATTCCTAAGTCGTAATCTGAGATCAACTCAACCCACCGTCTTTGCCTGAGATTCAAATCCGGCTGGGTGAAGATATATTTCAGACTTTGGTGATTAGTGAATATTTCGCAACGATTACCTAGAAGGTAATGTCGTCAGGTTTTAAGTGCATGGACTACAGCTGCAAGCTCAAGATCATGTGTGGGATAATTATTCTCATGTGGATGCAACTGTCGAGATGCGTATGCAATCACATGACGATCTTGCATGAGAATGCAACCTAATCCTTGTCGCGAGGCGTCGCAATAGATAACAAAGTCCTTCGAAAAATCTGGTGGTAGCAACACAGGTGCGGAAGTCAGGCGTCTTTTCAGTTCCTGGAAACTATGCTCACACTGTGGTGTCCACTCGAAATTTTTATCTTTCTTGAGGAGTTCAGTTAGAGGCTTTGCAACCTTGGAGAAATTCTCAACAAAGCGGCGGCAATAGCTCGCTAGACCAAGAAAACTCCTAACTTGCTTAACCGATTCAGGTTGAGTCCAATCAAGGACAGCTTGAACTCTCTCGGGATTGACAGCAATACCCTTACCAGAGATTACGTGACCTAGATAGGTCACTTCTGGTAACCAAAATTCAAATTTTGAAAACTTGGCATAAAGGCGATGCTCTCGAAGTTTCATCAATACCAGCCTTAGATGCTCGGCATGTTCTTGTTCGTTCTTCGAGTAGATGAGAATATCATCGAGGTATACTACGACGAATTTATCCAAATACTCCATGAAGATTGAATTCATCAAGCGAGAGAAGGTGGCTAGGGCATTGGTTAAACCGAAGGACATGACGGTGTACTCATATTGGCCATAACGAGTAACAAAAGCCGTTTTTGGAATGTCCCTGTTCTTGATCTTAATTTGATGGTATCCCAACCTCAAATCCATTTTTGAGAAGACTGAGGATCCAGCGAGCTGATCATACAGGTCGTTGATCCTGGGGAGCGGATACTTGTTCTTCATGGTGACCAGACTCACTGGTCGATAATATACAACCATCCGATCCGTTCCATCCTTCTTGACGAAGAGGATGGGGCAAGCCCAGGGAGAAGAGCTAGGATGAATGAAACCTTTATTCAAAGCCTCATCTAGTTGCTTCTTAAGTTCGGCTAGCTCCAGGGGTGCCATCTTATATGGTCTTCTGGCTATTGCAACGGTTCCCGGAACAAGATCTATCACGAACTCTACATCTGTGTCAGGTGGAATTCCTGGCAGTTCCTCTAGAAAAACATCCAGAAAGTCACGGACTACCAGAATGTCTTCAAGTTCCGGAAGAGGGTTGGCATTGAGGGAATAGAGTTGGCATTTGGCAACTCGAGTAGAGAGATTGACAATCTCACCCGAGGGATTGGTAAGCTGAACATTTCTGGAATGAGTATCAATCTTGGCATAGTGAGCTGACATCCAGTCCATACCCAAGATGATATTAATATCCGAAGAATTCAGGGCTATCAATGAGGCTAGAAAAGCTAGCCTGTCTACTAGAATTTCATTTTCATAGGTTATCCTAGAGGTTTGCCACTTACTACCGGGGGTTTGGACAACCAATGGAATTGGCATATCACAGAAAGACATGTTATGCAACTGTGCATAAATTTCTGAAATGAAGGAATGAGAAGACCCAGTGTCAAAAAGAACAGACGTTGGGTGATGATTAACAAGGAGCGTACCCAGAATGACGTCGGGATCCTCTGCAGCTTCTTCTGCTGAGACATAGTTCACACGGTCACATGCAGGAGTTGGCTTCACATAGTAAGCTTTGCCCAACTTGCCTTGTCCGACGAACTTTCCGGGTTGCTTGGCACCCACATTCTGAGGACACTCACAGGAATAGTGCCCTGGTTCTCCATACTTGTAACATATCACTTGGTTGGCACGTGGTGCAGCATTACTAGCTGGACCACCATGGGTTTTTGCTGGAGGGTTGGTCTGATTCATCTGAGGCACCACATAGGATGGCCTCGGAGTGTATCTTGGCGGCAGAGAACTGTTTGGAACCCACAGCCTGCGTTTCGGAAACACGGAACCGGATGACGAGTCAGAGTCACGGGAGTGCTTCTTTGTGGCTTCGTAGTCGGTATGACCATTCTCGGCACTGATCGCCTTGTTGACCAGGGCTTGGAAGCTTGTACATTCGTGGAGGCGCAAATCACGATGAAGCTCAGGGTTCAGACCCTTACAGAATGTTGCTTGCTTCTTGGCATCAGTAGACACCTCCTCTGTTGCATAGCGGGCGAGGTTACCGAACTCGCGGCTATAGGCATCCACGGTCAACTTTCCTTGGGTGAATGCACAGAACTCTTCTCTTTTTCTGTCCATCAGGCCCTCTAGAATATGGTGCACACACAAGGCTGCACTAAAGTCTGCCCATGTGGCTGCTGGTTCAGCAGGACGCATAGCTTCAAAGTTCTCCCACCATAGATTGGCGGGTCCTTCCAGAAAATACGCCGCAAAGGTTACCTTGTCGGCCTCAGAAACATTCGCAGAGTGAATCTTACATGAAATACTGCACAGCCAATCATCAGCATCGAGGGGATCGACGGAGTGATGGAACTTTGGACGATTCGGCTTCAGAAAGTCACTGAGGGACACTTCAGCATTTCTAGGCTGACGAGTCGTATTTTTCTCAATACGCTCTAACAATCGGTTGGTCTCCCTTTTGTTTCTCTCTGCCTCAAGCATAGATTCCGCCAGAGAGGGCGGGTGAGGCAGGTCTTCCTACGACGCTTGACTACCCTCGCCTTGCTCATGAGAAGGGGCACGGTTCAACCTGGTGAACACCATCCTGACAAACAAACTCACAGCTTAGACCAATATCAACATCAATACTAGCTATGGATTAAGAATGCACTGAACACATGGAATGCGGAAATGAATATCCGAATAGCATGGTAACAAGCAACTGCTATATATACACCATGGTTCATACACACCATTACATAGTTCAGTACAACCTTAACCGAAGAGCAAACTACTGAAATTATGAAACTACTCATCACAGGCTTACAAGCTTCCTATACATTATTTATCTATGCCTCCGGAATTCATTTCACGTCACAAGCATACTTCACAAGTCACACAGGACTGTGAAAGTACAACTACTACCATACTATCCTTCCACTCACGGTTCAGGCATCCGCATAGAACATCTCATAAAGGTTGCCTCCATGGCCTGGAAGCTCAACCTGCGGATCAGGAAATACTCTGGCCTGAGATCCCTGGGATCCATAAGGACACGGATGTGGCCTTGGTCCCCTTACTGGTGGTAGTAGGGGTCCCCGAAGAGGGGTGACTCCTCCTATAGCGGGCCAGTCAACATGGGCCAAAAGATGGGTTCTAATAGGGTTCAGCATCTCCATATCTCTGTACCCTGTCTGGACAACCGGTGCCAGCTGCGTCAAAGCCGTCCACAGACAGGCACGTGTAGCATAAAGCTCCATGCGGAGGGCACAAGCATCCCTGTATCTATTCTCTAGCATCTCAGCAGTGGACTCCAGCAGTTGATCCTCCATAGAGGAATCAAAATAGACCCCGCTGAGGTATCCTTCTTCACCTGGCTGAGAGGCAGGAACATAGCAGAACTCTGAATTCTGCAGCAATGCATGTCTCGCCCTCATAATGGTCAGCATTGAATAGGCAGCATCTTGTACTGCCATGTCAACAGTGACTCCCAATCCATAAGCCCAATGGATTGGCTCCTCAGCTCCAGGGTAGTCTGGAAATACCCTAACAGTGCAGATATACTGGCTCTGGTTGAAGTCTCGGTATTGTTCCTCCACTGTGTACTCTGGGTACCAGCGGTAACCGCACACCGACATCACCCTGACCAGCATGGCCGTATGACCCGGCACATCAATGCACCTGGTCAGACGAACCACCTGACGAGAAGGACGGCTAGGCATTTGAAAATAGAGAGTAATGCAAAAGCATTAGAGCTCTGAATGCAAAAATTGGGCAGCATAACGGCTGTAAATGCTCAAAAACAATTTTGAGACAACCCAGAAAATAGAATAGCATAACCACTCAGCTATCAAGTTCAATTCTCTGATCATCAAACTTACTTCCTTTTCCTAGGGATAAAAGACACCCAAAATATCTCTCGACCCGTAGTCTTATAATCTACCGATCAGAAACACGAGCCTAGACGAAAATGAGTAACCTAGTCCTTAATTCCCGCAAAAAAGACGAGGATGACCAGAATAGAATAACTTGAGAAGAGAACAAGAGTCTTACGTTCCCTTCCACAAACCATTCCCTTATATATAACTAAAGCAATTCTAGACTCAACTTCGACCAGTTTGGCTTAGCAGTCCTACAGTCAGTCAGGCTCTGATACCAACGCAGTCGGGACCCCGATCCTAAGCCATAGGAATCCAGCCTGTAACACATCGCATCTCTTTGCGGTCTCACGCACGGTTATCCCCACGGCTGCTGCCTTACCTTAGTCGGGTCCGTTTGCGCCTTTTGACTCGCGTATGCAATTGTGTCGCTAGAAATCCAATGACAAAGAACCCGGATCGACATGTCTAGTCATAAACCAAAGTGGCAGTTCCGCACAGGGACAGGCATACATGACCCAACAAAGTAGGTGTCGGTCACTAGCGAATGTAGACGAGTTGTAGCAAGCTACAAGGACTCCATTACATCGCGTGACATTTCCCCATCGGGGACAGACACATCACCTAAGAAGGACACATGCCGGTCAACCAATGTGTCCGGAGCAGTAGCGAACTACCATGGCACGTTGGATCACAAAGGGGCATTTCCCTGTAAAGAATGCTACTAAAGCCTACGGCTAGGTAATCGAACCCCATACATATCAAGTACTACACACGTATGCATGGCATACTAAAATGTATAGATACATCGATGGCATCAGAACAAAACCATAAACACACAAGCTTTATTTAAAAGGCTCGGAAGAGCCTCACACATAATATTACATAGTAGGGGTATCACGACCCATTATAACAGTCATTCAAGTTACAAGCCAGCGGAAGTAGATAAACTGTCTGAGTACAGACAGATGAAACTAGAAGGCACATGGCCTGACTATACTACAGACCCACCCTAGGGCCAGATCGTAGCTGGGATACCAGCTACTCGTCGTCGTCGATGTCTAGGAAGAACCCTCCATTAGGGTCATTAACAACCTCTGCAACAATATTAAGCAAACATGAGTACTGAGGTACTTAGCAAGACTTTAGGATAACTATCTACGCATGCAATGTATCAATAAGGAGTTGTGGGGTTTCATGCGGAAAGCGAGCATTTGACTCATGGCTAGACTCATGGCTAGACATCTTGCATTTGAAAACTTGATTTCTCGCACACGAGTCCACTAACACCACAACAATACTCCATCGTGGAATCATTATGTCTCCATACGGAAATGCCGTCCACGACACTCACGCTTATTTTGACAATTTATGAGTAGCCATTAAAGTTATCTATGAACAACATATGTCTCCAAGTAGTCCATATTCGCGGACGCGGCTATTCAAATAGATCATAACCCTGCAGGGGTGTACTTCTTCACACACGCTCTCGCCACTTATCGCCATGTGCACGTCATGCACCTCGGCAACCTTCAAGCAGAAGCCCAGCGAGGGAGTCGGCCACGACCGTTAACCGCGCTAATACTTAGTCCAGGTCTATCGCCTATCTGAGGGTAACCCGCACGGAAGTCCGGCCGAGGTTTCCGCCCCGGCCCCAAATGATGTGCGCAGGGTTCGCAAGCCCACCATCCGGGTGCCACTTGGTACACTGTGCCACTGCCTACATCATCACAGCCCACCTCTCAGGTCAGCGCTATGCACGGCCTCCAGCATGACTATAAACACCAGGAACTACTTGCAACTCCTGGACCGAGTACTAAGCGATTAATAAGTCGAGAGGGTCAATTAAGTATCCCAGTGTGGTAGTATCTAGTCTTGGATTACATACACGGAAGTCAGTTCCTAAGGACGGTTCCAATGAAACAACCCGCCATGTACTCCTACATAGCCTTTCACCGGTACCTTTACCAAATCAGGTTCAACACACAACCTTCACTTACTGAACACAATCTCACGATTTTGTTCATCACCCAGATGATAGACCATATACAAATCTAAGCATAGCATGCATAGTAGAATAGGGCACATCATGGCTCAAGCATCTACCAGGTATGCTAGGTTGCAAGGTTCAGCTATTTACAGTGTCAAAGACAGGTCATACCAAGGAAGTGGGTTCAACTAACGTGGCAAAGGCATTTGAAGCATTTGATCCAAATGCAATAAGTAAGTGCAGGAGCGAGAACATGGTATTTATTGGGATGATCAAAATGGTTGCTTGCCTTGTTGCTCAGTAGAGGGACAATATCCGTCAGTCGGATATTCGGTGGAATCCGGAGGAGCGGAGCCTACCGATAGAAATGACATCAGTCAATAACAGTCATATGCAACAAAATGATGCATGAGCATGGCATGAAGATGCAAGGTGGTATGCTAATATAGCTACCATTATTAGGTTGACGTGGATTCGAATCAGATTCAAATATCACTTCAAACGAGGTGTTCGCGAATACCATTTTAATTGATTCGACATGATGCTCAGATCAACTTGTTTTTAACATGCATGGAAATGATATGTTAATTGCTGGTTGTGATTGAACAATGTTTGATCATAGCATTTGAAGTGGAATTCAAATGATTTTCAAATTCCAACTCCAAAGCATTTATTAAATTTAACCTATTCATTATTCTACATGTTTGGTCCAGTAACATTCTCAAACATCTTTAAAAATGACATATTCAGATTCCTTGGATTTTTCTGATACTTTTTCATATATAAATTATTTTCATTGGAGTTACAGATTAATTTCTATGATTTTTAGAAGTTTTGGGCATTTTCTGGAATTCTTTTAAATCATAAAATCCACTTATTGCGTCAGGCCCACGTCATCATGGCGTCAGCCGTCGGCTGACCTGATTAGGTCATACCCGACAGGGGGGACCCACTGGTCAGCCTCACAGGGATAATCCCGCGCTGACCAGCCCCTGATTGCGTTTGACTTAGGCCTGGGCCCACGGGTCAGTGTCTGCTTAACGTTTTAAACATGGATTAGCGAGGCCAGGTCATCCCCTACCGGAGACTAACCGGCGGCGACCGGATCCGCGGCGGATCTTTGCCGGAGAGTCGCCGGAGATGGCTGCAGTGCTCGGGATCGAAAGCCGAGAGCACTGGGAGGATCCCCAGGCTCGGCCTCATCCAGTATTGGCCTCAGGGAGGGCTGGGAAGGACCGGAGGTCACCGGCGACGAGCTGAGGCGACGGCCGGAGCTCGGGCTCGTCGGTCCAGTGGCTAGGGGCACGAAACCGAGGGGAAGAAGAGGGAAAACGAGCGCAAGCTCACGGGGAGTGCAATGGAGGGCTTAGACGGCTCGGGGAGGCGCTGTGGGCGACGAATCGAACGAAGCTCGCCGCCGGCCGAAGCTTGAAGACGACGGTGCCGTGGGCGTTGCAGGGCTCGGGGGATCTTCCTTTTTGCAAGGATGACCAGCTCGTCGAGGCGGAGCGATTAGAGCACTCGGGGGAAAGAACTTGTGGCCAGAGGCATGGGCATCTCGAGCTCGAGCTCCTGTCAATGGCGACAGTGGGGAACAGAGCAACCGAGAGGAGAGGGGAGGAATGGGTCGCGGGGATGGATAGGGTCGTGCTCGGGGAGGTTATCCTCGTCTTGCCAGCACACCGGGACGTCCAGGCAAGCAGGGAGCTGCGTGTAGGCGCCGGGCGTCATGGCGGCCACCTCCTGCTCCTACTGGCGAGGAGGAAGACGACACGGGAGCTGGCGTGGGCCAGGTATGCGACAGGTAGGTGTTTTGCCTTTTTTCTTGTTTTGTTTTCTCATTTACTAACTATTTTGATTTGCTATTTATTTCAGCTCCAAAATAGTTTATAAAATTATTTTGAACACGCCAGAATATTAGTTGGAATATATCCAACCATTCCTGAAGTTTTCAACATTTTTTAAAACTTAAAGTTTTTGAAATCAAATTTAAACTTGAATCCAGTGGATTTTTGCATTTAAATAAAATGCCAAAAGTGTTATGAAAATAGTTTTATTCACTGCTTATTTGCTTTCAAGAATTATCAGAAAAGTTGAACTTTTCTTGAGGCCATTTTGGGTTCATTGATTTTAACAAGTTTGGAATTTCTTTGAATTTGAGAAGTGGCTAGGGTTTTTGAGTTTTGCTTCACCACTTACTTTGATCTTGTTGCAATTTCTTGGATGCAATGCAATGAAGATATGAGCACAATGCTAAACCTTGGTTAGGGTTTCAGGGATGTGATAGCATTGTGCCTCCACACCACTCCAAATGGAGATTAGCATCCGCAAGGGTTTGAACTTCGGGATACATCTGTAACGCCCTAGATGCAATCATATCCTTATTTTGGCACGAGGGCCTCGACAGGTATATAAGCACATCTCATCATTTCGCAAGAATCGATATTGTTACAAGTAAAAGTAAAGAAGAGGTGAGTATATGGAACTAGCTTACACTCGGCACAAGCTACAACATGAACATCTCAATAGAACAATGCATTCAATCTCCATATAGAAGAGCAGGGTCCGACTACGGACGAAATCAAATGACAAAAAGACATCCACACTTGCTATCCCACGTTGCTGGCCTGGAACCCATCCTAGATCGATGATGATGAAGAAGAAGTAGAACTCCAAATCAAACAAGTATCATGCTCACATAAAATCATTGCATTACCTGAACATGCAATTGTTGTTGTAGTAATATGTGAGCCACGAGGCCTCAACAATCTCATTTCCAAAGGTATCAAGACTAGCAAAGCTTAATGGGTGAGGTATGGTTAAGTGGTGCGGCTACAACAACTACTAAGCATTTATTTGAGTGGCTAGCTTATGAGTACAACAATAAGAGGGGGTGATCTATGCATAAACGGTGGGAACTAGTAATGATCAAGAAGTCAATTTGAACACCTACTTACGACTCAAACATAGCCCCATTGTGTTCTCTCTCGGATTCAGAACTCACGAGCATAGACAGTCACGGTTACGCACATGGTTCATATGTTTTATTTGAGTTTCCTTAAAGTTTTCTATGATCGAGTATTAAACAAAGTTTCCAAGTTGCCACATAACCACGGGCACGACTCTGAGAATGAGCTAACCCTGCAGGGGTTCTCCAACTCATCATCACAACCTAGCGAGAAGTTGCGTGGAAAATGGTATGTCTAGAATGTATCTATAATTTTTTATAGCTCCATGCTGATATATTATCATTCTAGAATACTTTTAGGGTATTTATTTACCCATTTATATTATTTTTAAGCACTAACCTATTGACCAAGTGCCCAGTGCCAGTTTTTGTTTTCTGCGTGTTTCCCACTTTCCAGATTTTCCATAGCAAATGAAGTCCAATTGCCCTAAAACTTTTTGGTGATTTTTTGGGCCAAAAGAAGACCAACGAGAATCACAAGAAGGACGGAGGCCTCACTAGGGTCTCACAAGCCAACATGGCGCAGTTTGGGGTGCCTTGATGGCTTGTGCCTCCCTCGTGGCCCTCCCAACTCCATTCTTTGTCTTAGAAATTCTCATCTACCCTAAAAACATCGAAGGGAGTCCGAAAACACTTTTTACGCCACTCCAAGTCTCTGTTCCGATGGGAGACCACCTAGAGCTCCATTCCGGTACCGTGCCGAAGGGGGGTCAATCATGGAGGACCTCTTCACCAACCTTTCTGCCCACACCGTGATGTGTGAGTAGTTCCCACAGACTCACGGGTCCATAGTCAGTACCTATATGGCAATCTCTCTATCTCTCTTTGATCTTCAATACAATGATCATCCCATCTTCGCTTTGATCCCTATGATGTAAGTCCTTTCGTGGAGTGCGTTTGTTGGGATCCTATGAATTGTGGGTTTATGTTCAAATTATTCATGATAAATATTTGAGTCTCCTCCGAATACTTATATGATTCTTATGCACATGATTATGATAGCTTCGTAATTCTCTCCGATTTATTGAAATAGTTTGGCCAACTAGATCGACATTTCTTCGGTGAGAGAGGTGCATTGTGGTAGGTTCAACCTGGCGAATTTATATATCCCAGTGCTAGAAGGGGACCAGATGCGTCTTTGTGTTTCTACTACTAAGAATAAATTGATGGGTTTATTCATATTGCTTGAGTTTAGTTTGTCTACATCATGTCATTGTTCTTCATGCATTACTGTGTTTTACTTAATACTCTAGATGCAAGTTGGACAGCGGTGATGAGTGGAGTAATAGTAATAGGTGCAGGAAGGAGTCGGCCTATTTGTTTATGGACGTGATGCCTATATACACATAATGATTGGTGTCAATATCGTATAACTATCCGCTTTTCTGTCAATTGCCCAACAGTAATTTGTTTACCCACCGTATGCTATTTTTAATGAGAGATGCCATTAGGGAAATCTATGGGCCCCGAGTCTGCTCACAACATATTTATAAAACCTTCATTACCTTGCTGACATTTACTTGTTTTTATTTTATATTGCTATCTACAATTATCTACACACCTCACTTGCTTGCAAATAACAAAACAAGAGGATTGACAACCCTCTTGTGTGCGTTGGGTGCAAGTTGGTTGTTCTTTTGTGTGCAACTGCTCAAGATAGTTGTGGTTGATATTCTAGTGGTTTGATAAACCTTTGTTTCATAACTAAAGGAAATACTTATGCACATTGTGATGTGATAGCCAGTTCCTCACGGAAAACCCAACGCATATCACAAGTATCAGGAAGGACTTATGGCGCCGTTGCCGGGGAATATCTTCACCAACTACCAAGTAACTCCACACAAAATTTCATTCACTTGTTCCTCTTTTTATTTGCCTATATATTTTGTTTATTTCATAAAATAAGTAAAAATACAAAAATGTTTATATTTCCTTGCTTTGCTTGTCAATAGATTGCATCTTAGCTCTCTAGTTTGCTTGAAAGTCGCTATCATGTCTGAGTTTGAAATTAGTGATGCTTCTACCTCTAGTGCAGAAACCCTTGATTTACCAACTTCACCTTTATATGAGAATGCTAAAAGATATTTCGATGAAGTTGCTAATGAAAAACTTGATAGTCTTGCGAATGATGATCCTCCTAAGGTGGAACCTATTATGCAAACTAAGGTACTCAGCATAGGAAGTGGTAATATTATTGGAAAGCGTGTGATCCAAGATTTGTTTCACTTTTGCGGGATCATTACCTTTGATAGCACGCTCTATTGTTGCTAGAACTGCAGTTATGTAGATGCAATATCTTTGCTTATAGCACAATGGGAGAAACAATTTGTACACATGCATCCTTTCATAAAATGGTTGTTCCTAGAATTCTCTAATATCCATGAAGCTTCCACTAAACATCTAGCTACTATATTATTTTGTCAAGAATTTAGTAATATTATACAAGAATCTACAGAAATATTTTACCATTATACGGTTAAGGGTGAGTGCCCACCCATAGAAGAGTTTTTTATGAGTTGGACCAAATAAGAAAACTAATATCCACGAACTATGTTGCTTATGATGAAAACCTTAGAAAGAAGATACCGCTTAATGTCTTGGTTGATAAGATTTCTGAACATAATGACAAATTTTCTATATCAAAACATTAGATTATGATATTCAAACAAAATTAAGGAAATACCTCCATATGAATTTATAGAATGAGGAACTATCACTTATGGAAAACCTAAGGAAGAGCCTCATATTCCTCCCGAAGTAGACCTTTCAGATCCTAATGTTGTGCTATCTAATGCCTTCAATTATTTTTTATTACCTATAAGAAATATTTCTACTCAAAGAAGGGAATATGATTATAGCATTATGGGTCATTCGTACAAAGATGACAACACTTGAAGCTATGCAATATGCCTAAGTAGGGGTGTAAAACAATAGAGCTTGTTAAGAGGCAACCCAATAGTTATCTTTATTAATGGTCTTTAATTTATGTTAGTTTATTCTAACATGATTATTAACTCTGTAATTATTGTGCTTTTATGTTTTAATTAGTGCTTGTGCCCAGTAAAGCCTTTGGGATGATTTGCATGATGAGTAGAATTTATATGGTGCAAAAACATAATCTTTGACGTCTACTGCAGAATTTCTCTGATTTTACTGGAACGTCTTTTGAAGCTTAATTGATTTACACAATATTTCTATAAAAATTCCTCAGGTCGTAATATATTTCGAGAATTGTTGGAGTTATAGAAGTATAGGATCATTACAGTTCACTACAGACTATTATATTTTAGTCAGATTCTGTTTTTTTTTGCGTGTGTAGTTTGCTTGTTTCGATAATGCTATGGATTGTATTGGGGGTATAAGCCATGGAGGAGTTAGGATACAGTACCCTATGCTAAAATAAGATAAGAAGCAACTTGTAACAACACCTAAATGTATTTGATATGTTGCTTATACTAACGAATCTCACGAAGTTTTGTTGAGTTTTACGTGATTGAAGTTTTCAAGTTTTGGGTATTGTCATGATGAACAAAGGATTGAGGAGCAGCAAAAACCTAATATTGAGGATTCCCAAGGCATCCCAAGGTAATATTCTAGGAATACTACAACGTCTAAGCTTGGGGATTCCCCGGAAGGCATCCCCTCTTTTTGTTTTAATCAATCGGTATGTTACTTGGAGCTATATTTTTATTCGTCACATGATATGAGTTTTTCTTGGAGCATCATTTTCTTTTGTTTTCTTTTACTTTTAGTTTACCACAATCATTGTTTGCTGGACACACCTATTTGAGAGTGATGCCACATCCTCACAATTTGTTAGAATACTCTATGTGCTTCACTTATATCTTTTGAGATTGTCAATTGCTCTAGTACTTCACTTTTATCTTTTCGAGCACGGTGGCATGTAAAATTTATAGAAATATTATGATCACATTCTTCACTTATATTTTTTAGAGATTTGGAAAAATAGTGACGGTAATTTTCATGGGTCACAAGACTAGATCAAAAAAATGGGTCTGAAATAAGTGATCATTAAAACCATCATGTAGCACATATAGAAATTGTGGGATAATGATATATTGATGTGGTGATATAAAAAAGGTGTGAGTGCATTATTATTAATTTAGATAGGTGTCGGTATTAGGTGATGTTAAAGTTATTTTTCATCTAAAAATTTAAAAATGCATGGTGATGAAGTGTGAGCATTCTATTCCTCGTTGAAATCCTAGTGTTGTTTTGAGTCGGAGTCGTGAGATAGTTAATTCCTACCAACCCTCTCCCTCGGGGCATGCGAGTAGTACTTCTATTTGTGATCAAACTAATAAAACATTGCAATAATTATATGAGTTCTTCATGACTAATGTGACATCATTGACATACGCACTCTCACCTCCTCATATTTTCTAGCCTCTTCGGTACAATGCATCGCCCGTTCTCACCTTGAGGATCGGTGCAACTTTCGGTGGTGCATCCAAACCGAGTGACATGAAATGATGTGTTGCACATAAACCTTTTTATATTATCCTCAAAACAGCCACCATACCTACCTACCCATCATCAGAATATACAAGCCATTCTGAGATATATTGCCATGAAAATGCCATTGCACTTCACATGTTTGGTTCGTTCATCATCATAATGATTTGAATGATCATATAGAGCTAACATAGTATGTGTGGAAAAGCCACCGTTCGTCATATTTTTGATACATGTCATGCTAGATCTTTGCACATCGTCGTACACTGACAGATGCATTCATTTGCAGTCATACCGTCCTATTAGTTTTCATATTGAGTTGTAAGTAAATAAAAGTGTGATGATCATCATTCTTAGAGCATTGTCCGAGTGAAGAAATAAAAATGGGGGAGGCCAAATGAGCCCACCATGATAAAAAAATGAATGAGAGAAAAGGAGAAGGGACTTTGCTACTATCCTTTACCACACTTGTGCCTCAAAGTGGCACCTTGTTCTTCATATAGAGACTCTCATGTTATCTCATTCATATGCTAGTGGGAATCACTTTTTCACAAACATGGCTTGTATCTTCTGATGACGGGCTTCCTCAAATTCCCGACATCTTCATGAGCAAGCAAGTTGGATGCACACCCCACTTAGCTTCAGTAGAGATTTCATACACATATAGCTCTTGTGCATCGTTTGCATGGAAATCCCTACTCCTCACCTAGTTGATGTGAGACTATCTTATCTATAGCTCATTGGTACGCCTAGGTAATGAGAGACTATCTTCTCCACTTTTACCCCTTTGAAACCTACCACCATATTCTATTCCACCTTTATGTTATGTCAAATAGTTCATGCTCGTGTATTGCGTGAAGAATAAAAAGTTGATGCATATTGAAAAAACTACAATCCAATTGCCTAACTTGGACACTGTGGTGCTTGACATTTGTATTAATGTGGTGAAGATGGAGCCATGCCTTGCTAATATAATAAGGATGTATGGGGGCTAAAACAATCTTTGAGGATCGTATACTTTGAAAAATTAATGATTTGTTGCTTATACCTATAAGCATTGTTGTGTTAATATGTGTTAATTCATTCTTTCTCAACGAGCCTACATGCATAAGTTTACATCATGGATTGCATGTCACAACAAAAATTCTGTTTTTATCATTTCCCTACTCGAGAACGGGCAGGAATTAAGCTTGGGGATGCTTGATACGTCTCCAACATATGAATATTTTTAATTGTTCCATGCCGATATATTGTCATTCTATAATAATTTTTGGGGTATTTATTTACAAATTTATATTATTTTTTAGCACTAACCTATTGACCCAGTGCCGAATACCAGTTGTTGTTTTCTGTGTGTTTTACACTTTTCATGTTTTCCATACCAAACAAAGTCCAATTGCCTTGAAACTTTTTGGTGATTTTTTCTAGACCAAAATAAGACCAACGAGCATAGGAAGAAGGTCGGAGGCCTCATGAGGGGCCCACAAGCCAACAAGGCGCGGCCCGGGGGCGCCCTTATGGCTTATGCCTCCCTCGTGGCCCTCCCGACTCCGTTCATTGGCTTATAAATTCCCATCTACCTAAAAACACCAGTGGGAGTCCCAAAACACTTTTTACGCTGCTGCAAGTCTCTTTCCGACGTGAGGCCATGTGGAGCTCCATTCCGGCACCCTGTCGGAGGGGTGATTGATCACGGAGGGCCTCTTCATCAACCTTTTTGCCGTCACGATGATGTGTGAGTAGTTCAGCATATACCTACGGGTCCATAGTCAGTACCTAGATGGCAATCGCATCTTCGCTTTGATCCATACGATGTAATTCCATTTGTGTGGTGTGTTTGTTGGGATCCCATGAATTGTGGGATTATGTTCATATTATTCATGATTAATATTTGAGTCTCCTCTAAATACTTATATGATTCTTATGTGCATGATTACGATAGCTACGTAATTCTCTCCGATCTATTGAAATAGTTTGGCCAACTAGATCGATATTTCTTCGATGAGAGAGGTGCATTCTGGTAGTTTCAACATGGCGAATTTTTATATCCCAATAACAGAAGGGGACAAGATGCATCTTTGTGTTGCTTCTACTAAGGATAAACGATGGCGTTTATTATTATCTCTTGAGTTTACTTTGTCTACATCATGTCATTGTTCTCCATGCATTACTTTGTTTTACTTAATACTCTAGATGCATGATGGATAGTGGTCGGTGAGTGGAGTAATAGAAATAGGTGCATGCAGGAGTCGGCCTATTTTTTTATGGACGTGAGCCTATATACATATGATCATTGTCGTGAATATGGCATAACTATGCGCTTTTTTGTCAATTGCCCAACAGTAATTTGTGTACCCACGGTATTGCTATTTTTCATGAGAGATGCCATTAGGGAAAGCTATGGCCCCAAGTCTATTCACAACATATTGATAAAACCTTTATTACCTTGGTGCCATTTACTTGTTTTTATTTTATCTTGCTATCTACTATTATGTACACACATTATTGCTTGCAAATAACAAGCGAAGAGGATTGAAAAACCTCTTGTCCATGTTGGGTGCAAGTTGTTTGGTCTTTTGTGTGCAATCGATGAAGATGGTTGTGGTTGATATTCCTATTGGTTCGATAAACCTTGGTTTCATAACTGTGGTAAATACTTACCGACATTGTGCCGCGATAGCCCGTTCCTCTTCACGGAAAACTAAACGCAGTTCACAAGTATCAGAAAACCTCAACCACGGAAAACACGTGGAATCCTCAGAATCCCGGTGGAAAACCTCAACCTCAAGATAGCCAAAAGTATACTCAGAATCCCGGTGCACAAGATGTTCGAGAAAGGTAAAACAAATCCAGCAAGGCCGCCCGATGTGTCAACAAACCCGATAGGAGCGGCGTATCTCGTTCTCAGGACACGACCGGGTGAGCACTACGTATGGTGGCCTAACAGAAATCACCCGAGTTGCCTCGGGTGACCCCGCAAGTGGCTCTATTTTATACTAGCACAATCAGCACTGGTCCCCCTGTATTATGTTTAATTAATCCACAAGTAGCCTAACTCACTATGTGTTCCTAATGGTGTTTAGTATTACTATGTTCGGAAAATATAGTACAAAGTTTGGGCCTTGCTGAAAGATTTCTATCCCAGAAAAATCAAGGGGGTCCCCATAACAACCCCAAGCATGTTAGGAGCGCTCAATATGGAACATAACATTGGTACACAAGTAACTAGGGCGACAAAGGTGGAACAAAAAGTCAAGCAAAAGGCCAAGCCTTCCACCTTTTACCAAGTATGTAGGTGTCGGGACCCCGATCCTAAGTCATAGGAACCCAGCCTGTAACATATCACATCACTTTCCGGCCTCACGCACGGTAAACTCCACGGCTTCCACCTTACCTTGGCCTGGACCGTTTGCGTATTTTGGCTCACATATGTGAATATGTTGCTAGCGTTCAAACGACAAAGAACCCGGGTCGACATGACTAGTTATAAACCCAAGCGATACATCCGTACAGGGACAGGCATACATAACCCAGCAAAGCAGGTGTCGGTCATCAGCATGAGTAGACGAGTCGTAGCAAGCTACAAGGACTCCATTACACCGCGTGACATTTCCCCGAAGGGACAGACACAGCAGCAAAGAAGGATACATGCCGGTCAATCAATGTGTTCCGAGCAGTAGCAAGCTACCAAGGCCCGATGGAAACACAAAGAGGCATTTCCCTGTAAAGAGTACTACTAAAGGCAAACAACTAGGTGTCGAATCCCACACATATAATGCATTTCAAACATACACACATTATGCACGATATGTGTAGATACAACATGGCATGACAACATAACTCTATGACTCAAGCATTTATTAAAGACTCATAATAGTCAACGTAGTATGATATTACAAACAGGGGTCTCGTGATCCGACACTCAAGTCATAGAAACAACAAGCGGAAGCAAATCATGTCTGGGTACAGACATCTACTAAAAGTGGCTGGAAGAGCCTGAAAATCTACTACGACCCTACCAAAGGAGCCAGACCTCTGTCTGGGATTCCCAAGCTATTCCGGTCAACATCGAACACATCGCGTAGAAATTTTTAATGAGTCTAAGTCTTCTCTGCAAAAACATAAATAAAGCAGCCATGAGTACAAAGGTACTCAGCAAGTCTTACATCAGAACTATCTACATATGCATCATGTTTCAATGAAAGGATTGTGGAGTTTGATTGCAGCAAGCCAGCTTTGACTCTTGGCTAACCTGTACTACGACTACAAGTTCTTTCTTTGAGGTGGGATAGCGCACACGAGTCCACATATTCACCAATTCAATACACCACTATGGATCCACTCTCGTCTCCCTACGAGAAGGCCTTCCATAGCACGCACACTTATCTTGCATGTTTTAGAATATCCATTTAAATTGTCTATGTACCACGTAATGTTTCCAAGTAGTCCATATCCGAGGACGCGGCTATTCGAACAGATTAAATCACCCTGCAGGGGTATACTTCTTCACACATGCTCTCACCAATTAGCACCATATGCACGTCATGCATCTCAGCAACCTTCAAGCAGAAGCACTGGCGTGGGTGTCGGCCACGACCGTTAACCACACAAGACCCTAGTCCAGGTTTATCGCCTATTTGAGACTGAACCCACAAGGAAGTCCGGCCGAGGTTTCATCTACGGCCCCAAACGATGTGCGCAGGGTTCCCAAGCCCACCATCTGGGTGCCACTTGGTACACCGTGCCACTGTGTATGTACCGTAGTGAAGCCTACCCTGTCGGGCAGAGCTAAATAGGGCCGCCAACACTTTTCCTACAAACACCAGAAACTAATTGCAACTCCTGGATAGGGATCTAGGCAATTAATAAGCCGAGCGGGGTCATATTTCAGGGCCCAATGCATGGTAGTATCTTGTCTTGGATAACATACACAGAACTAAGTTCTTAAGGACGGTCCCAATGAGACAACCCACCATGTACTCCTACATGGCCTCTCATCGCTACCTTTACCAAATCGGATTCACACTTTTACTCTCACACTATAGAACATGATCACAACCATTCCGATTCATCATCCAGATGGATCAGACCCGACACGACTCTAAGCATAGCAGGCATTGTAAACAAGCATGGATGAGTAAGCACAACAAGGCTCAAGCAGTTGCTACTCATGCTAAATGGTTTCAACTATTTACTGTGAAAAAATCAGGCCATGCAAAGGAATGGGTTCAACTACCGATAACATGTACAGTTGAATCGTGTTTGTCCTAATGCAGTAAAGGAGAGCAGGAGCGAGAGAGTGGGTTTATATCAATATGCTCAAGGGGGGTTTGCTTGCTTTACACGTCTGAAGATAGCAATGAGTCTTCATCAATGTCAACGATCACATCGTCGGAAACATCGTCTACCGGGAGGGAACAACACCGGCAAACAAGAAAGGAACAACAATCACTTCACGGAAACGCAACACTATGATGCATGCTCAAGACATGAAATGAAAGGTGGCAGGGCTAATGTGGCTATCATTTCTTAAGTTGAAGTTGGTTTGAATTAGGATTCAAACATCACTTCAAGTCGGTTACCTTTCCAAGTACCCTTATAATTGATTCGACCTGATGCTCATAACAAATTGTTCCAACATGCATGGGGTTAGTATTTTGAGGTACTGATTTGCATTGACCAATGTTTGGTCATAACAATTGAAGTGGAATTCAAATAAGTATCAATTTCCATCTCCAAACTAAATATGAAATTTATCCTATACACCATTTTGCCTATTTGGTGATGTTAAATTTTTCAAAGATGCATGAAAATGCCATAATCAGATTCTTTGGATTTTTCTGATCCTTTTTCATATATAAATTATTTCCATCCGAGTTATATTTTAATTTCTATGATTTTTACAAGTTTTGCTATTATTATGGAATTTCTTTTATATCAGAAAATCCTTCATTGCGTCACAGTGACGTCTCTGGTCAACAGGGGCTGGGCCAGGTCACACCTGACCAGTGGGGTCCACTGGTCAGTGACCAGGGGCTAATCCCCGAGTTGACCAGCCCCTAACTGGGGTTTGACCCACCCTGGGGCCCACGGTCAGCGGCTAGGGGGTGTTAGTGGGTTAATTCGCTGACCACGTCGGCCCCCACCGGAATGTGGCCGGCGGCGACCACGGGCGCGGCGGAGGACTCGCCGGAGTTGAGCTAAACGGCGCTACAGGGCACCAAATCAGACGCGGTTTGCGGCTACGCGAAGCTGGCGAAGCGCCTGATCTGGCAGGGGCATCAGGAGGAGCTCA
This sequence comes from Hordeum vulgare subsp. vulgare, assembly GCF_904849725.1. NCBI lineage: Eukaryota > Viridiplantae > Streptophyta > Magnoliopsida > Poales > Poaceae > Hordeum > Hordeum vulgare. Next base: position 342,426,405 of record NC_058524.1, on the reverse strand, counting down.
GGTCGCCGGAGAGAGTGCCGGCGATGAGCCGAAGCGGCGGCGGGGTTCGGCCGTGGTGGGGCTAGCGCTGGGGACGCGGAACGGGACAGGGAGATGGCGAAAAATGGTCAGCGGCTCACGGTGATTCGAACAGAGTCGACGGCAAGGTCGGAGGTGCATCGGAGCTAGCGAGTCGACGACGGCATCCGGAGACCGAGGGGGGCGACGGTGATGGCGGCATCAGGGGGCTCCGCCTCGATTCCTTCAGCGGGGAGGTGTGGCTCGTCGTTGCGGGGTCGAAGGATAGGTCAGGGTAGGCTAGCAGGGCCGAAGGGGGCGGTGGAGAGCTTGAGCCCGAGCTCGTCAATGGCGGGAGGAAGAAGAGAGAAGAGAAGGGGAGGAAGAAGATGAGGCAGAGGGTCGGGTGCGGCTCAGCGGCGCGAAGATAAGGGAGACGAGGGCGACGAGGCAGGCACGCAGGGAGGGGGTGGAAGCACGAGGTGGCGAGGCACGACGGCGAGCTCACCATGGCTCTGCCCGTCCTCCTGGCACAGGAGGAAGATGACCTCCTCGCCCCTGGTGGACTGGGCCTGGAGGGGCGACAGGTAAGCTTTCTATTTTCTTCTCTTTATTCTTTTTTGTTTTCTATTTGCTAACATTTGTATTGATTTGAAAATAAAACCAAATCATTTTGCAAAATCCTTATAATATTTTTATGTGGCATAAATATAAATGTCCAATACCACATAATAGTTTCATTATTTACAAAGCTATATTTATACATAGAAAATATAATTCCATTTAAAATAGTTGTTTGACTAAATCAAAAATCCAATATAAAAAGTTTTTGTGATCCAAAATATTGGTTGACATTTTTATTTCAGTCCAATATTTTATTGGAAAATCAGGGACATTTCCTTGAATCAATTTGAAGCAATATTTATGTTGCTTGTTTGACAAAAATTAAAATGATGAGGCTTGATCACTCCTCATTTCATTTCCAAAAGAAAAAAAATAGGAATGCATGCATGAGATGAAAAGACAAACAATTCTAGGTCTCGGCAGTGACAGTAGGTGCATTAAATTAAATAGGAATAATACTGCGATATATCAATAAATCCATGTCGTCACATGGGAAACAACCGCACCTGCAAATAGCAACGCTATAAGAAGGGTTGAGAAAGCGGTAACATAGCCAAACGATGGTTTGCTAGGATGTGGAGGGGTTAGAGGCTTTTCATGGCAATATTGGGAGACTTGACATTCAGGTGGTAGGTAACGAGACATAACGATAGAAGCGACACATCTAGCAAAGCAATGATAGTAGTGGTATCTAGGGAAATGATCATGTTGCTTGAGATCCCGCTTGTAAGAAGAACAAATCCATGAAGTAGACGAACGGACGTAGTCGAACGAATCCTCACACTTTGACTTACTTGCGGAACTATATCAGGAAAAAGAAATCCAGAAACAAAACATCAACACACGATAAACACCAGAACATGTGCATGACATGATGTGCAAATAATTATGATGCTTGATACGTCTCCAACGTATCTATAATTTTTGATGGTTTCATTCTATTATCTTGTCAAACTTTGGATGTTATGCATGCCTTTTATATATTTTTTGGGACTAACTTATTAACTCAGTGCCAAGTGTCAGTTCCTGTTTTTTCCATGTTTTTGACCCCTTTCAGAGGAGATTTTGAAACGGAGTCCAAACGGAAGAAAATCCCCGAAAAGATTTTTTCTAGAACGGAAGAAGATCGGGAAACTTGGGATCCAAGGCAGGGGAGCCTCAGGGGCCCCACAAGGCCCCACTCCGCGGCCAGGGGGAGGCCGCGCCATCCAGGCTTGTGGGCACCTTGAGAATCCCCTGACCTAGGGGTTGCGCCTATAAATTCCCTAAAAATCCCAAAATATCAGGAGATCATCGAAAGTACTTTTCCGCCGCCGCAAGCTTCTGTCTCCGCAAGATCCCATCTAGGGCACGTTCTGGTGGCCTGCCGGAGGGGGGATTCGGACACGGAGGGCTTCTTCATCAACACCATGACCTCTCCGATGATGCGTGAGTAGTTCACCATAGACCTACGGGTACATAGCTAGTAACTAGATGGCTTCTTCTCTCTCTTGGATCTTCAATACAGAGTTCTCCATGATCTTCATGGAGATGTATCCGATGTAATCTTCTTTTGTAGTGTGTTTGTCGAGATCCGATGAATTGTGGATTTATGATCAGATCATCTATGAATCTTATTGAGTTTCTTCTGATCTCTCTTATGCATGATTTCATATCCTTGTAGTTCTCTTCCAGTTGTGGGTTTTGTTTGGCCAACTAGATCTGTGATTCTTGCAATGGGAGAAGTGCTTGGTTTTGTGTTCATACCGTGCGGTGACCTCACCCAGTGACAGAAGGGGTAGCGAGGCACGCATCGTGTTGTTGCCATCAAGGGTAAAAAGATGGGGTTTTCATCATTGGTTTGAGATTATCCCTCTACATCATGTCATCTTTCTTAAGGCATTACTCTGTTCGTCATGAACTCAATACACTAGATGCATGCTGGATAGCGGTCGATGTGTGGAGTAATAGTAGTAGATGCAGAAAGTATCGGTCTATTTGTCTCAGACGTGATGCCTATATGTATGATCATTGCCTTAGATATCGTCATGATTTTGCGCGGTTCTATCAATTCCTCCACAGTAATTTGTTCACCCACCGTAATACTTGCTACTTTGAGAGAAGCCTCTAGTGAACAATATGGCCCCCAGGGTCTACTCACACCATATTTTCAGCCTTACACTTTTTACTTTGTTGCACTTTCCGCCTTCAGATCTCACTTTGCAAACAATCTTGAAGGGATTGACAACCCCTTTGAAGCGTTGGGTGCAAGCTTGTTTTTGTTTGCGCAGGTACTCTGGACTTGACGAGACCCTCCTTCTAGATCGATACCTTGGTTCTTAAACTGAGGGAAATACTTACTGCTCCTGTGCTGCATCACCCTTTCCTCTTCAAAGGAAAAACCAATGCAAGCCCAGCCTCCGTCAATGTGTCAATTTCTGGCACTCTTGTTTGTGGGATAGCAATGCATGTCCATGCAATTATGAAAGCCATCACAAGCAGGACAATAAATACTACACATTAAGTTAAGTTCAACATGCAACGAGTTGCATATTGACAAAACTCCACATTTGAATTACTTAGTTCACTCCCATTTAGGTACACGGCAAGGTTAAATGTTGCTAAACATGGAAAGAGGTGAAGCATAAATAAACTACAATACCTAGGCATTTTCAATGAGGTCGGAAACAACTTATAGTATTTCCAAAGCGACCCCATATGTTAATTTCGAAATTGATCCAGATCTGAACTAAACACATTTTATATTTATTAAATAGGAAAATAAATTGCATCATATGATTCTACACGTCATTCTAGTCGATTTACATATATGGATCATCTAAAACGGAGTTACGGTCTAAAACATATGACCAACACAAGATAATATGCCATGAATGCAAAATGTATGCAAATGACAACCACAAGCATTCCAAATTATGGTTACAGCAATATATTACAAAACTACATGATATTCTACGCAAGTTTCATATATGGCATGTTCGAAATTGAGCAACGGTTCCACAAAATAGAACTAATACAACTTATAGTGAAAATATGTCCAAAACAGCAACATGGCATTTTGCACACACCAAACAGAGGCTGTAAGAATGTAAAATGAACAAACAAAACATGAGTCAATAGTTGACATGATACACAACAATTAAACAAATAACAGCAATTGAATAGAAGCATGGATCAGTGGGAGATGAGCTCACATGATGGATACTTGAACACAGTTTCACACTTAGTGAAAATACCAGTTTTCAACATGGCAGTTTTATTATGAAGGCATATTGGCAGCAAGAAAGACATATGATATAGGACATATAATGGCATAAAAATTTACTCTGTAGTCATAGGCATGTTGCACTTATTTTCATTCCATTAGACCAACCTCAAAGGAGTTGTAGAACACTAGCAAATGACATGGGAACATAACAACAAAATATAGCAGATTCGAAACTAAATATTATTTTGGATCCCTAAAACAGCAACATTTTCATGGCATGTTCATATGATGAGAACTACATCTAATCATGACATACACGCATGGGAAACCTACTAATAGCAACTAGACATAGCATGCTACAGATCACTCCATTGCATACATTCAAAAGAGGCATGCCCTACTAGGGAAAAACCTAGCACCACGTGGTTGTTAGGGCTATCAGTAGCGGGGGTACCACGCTATTGATATGGCACTATAGCTAACGCTTATCAGTAGAACTTTTTTGCCCGCGCTACTACTATAGCTACTTAGCAGTAGCGTTGTCCATACGAGCGCTACTGCTAAGCGGCTTAGCAGTAGCATTTTTTTATTTTCAGCGCTAAAGAGCGCTACTACTATATTTTCACAAATATTTTTTTGCTACGTATTTGCCATGTTTTATACAGTATTGTATGATGAGCATATTGCCAGTTTATCATATGATTGTCATACACATAATAGTCTCATCATACCATCCAACACAAATCATGTCGTCACATCATAATCATGATATAGCTATACAAGTTACATGGCATGTCTCATCATACATAATGTAGTATTTCTTGAGTCACCGGTTCATATACACACGATTACACATATTAATATACAACATCAGTAATTATTGTGCCAACAACTACATTTTCATTAAAGTGGCTCGATGTAGGTGATCATGTTGAATTAGAAGAAAATATGATGTTGCAATCGCGACATCATATTTTCCTCTAATTCATCTTGGTCACTTGAATCCATCCACTTTAATCAAATATATGACATATAACTCATCATCATCTTACGTACTCATCTAACAACTCATCATCATCTTAATCATATACCAAGTTAAAATCTCATAAAACAGAAAAACATCATAATAGTCATCATATGCATGCATCCTAATCGATCATACCAAGTTAATATAAACCAAAACAATTGTCTCTCATAAGACCTAGTCCTCGCTCCTAGCTATAATGTCATAAAACAGAATAACACCTATGTCTCTGTGATGAAGCACAGAGATCCAACGGTCTTCAACTTGTGGCTTGTGATCCTTCTTTATTCCTCTCCATTCTTCAATTTGGAGCCTTTTTGATTTGGGGTTAGTCGAGTATGGAGCATCGAACTCAGCCCTCAACGGGCTTTTAATTTTCATATGACCTTATAGGTGAATCAACAGAGGCACTACATCATTTGGAAGTTGTTGTTGAAGAACATAATAATAACCTAGTTAGCAATGTAATCAACACCATTTATGCAATAGTAGAGCGTACTTAATTAGCAAACTCTTACCAAGATATTTTGGCGAATGTCATTTGCCCTCAACCTATGCACTAGTGGCATGTAAAATGTATAATTTTGGCCAATTACCAAATTATAGGGAAGTTATCCCTACAAACGAGGACACCAACAAGAAAGTAGAGAAGAACATCCTTCTCCTCCCAAGTTAGATGTGATCCATACATGTAGTGTGGCGTGTTATAAGTTGTAAATTGTAATTTAAGAAATTTAGTATATGGATGAACACCAACTATTTCTAAATATAGAAAGCAAATTACTTGACAAATATGGTTGAGGATCTCACATGGAGGTAAAACAGGAAGCATATCGACAACCAGCCAAATGTCGATGTTACCTCGCATATTATCTTCACGACGAAGATCGGAGGTTATTTCCATACCCTCGTGAAAACCATATTCCTTGCAAAGATCTTCCCAATTTGGGCACCCTATTTCTGTGTTAAAAACTGAATTCATTACTTTGATCACAAATTTGTGACCATGTATAGTCCTCGGGTTAGCTCTCCTCGTCTCCATACTCTTGTGGTCTTCGAAACCGAGCCTCTCCAACACATACCTTCTTGAATGGAAAAGGAGGAACTAGTCGAATCTTATAAAACATAAGTTACGCGTTGAAGCAAAGAAGTAGAAGTCGTGCATGCTTAATTATGAAAAAACACTTGTCATCATTGCGTACCATAAAATCTTCGAAGGTCTCGTCAGGCTTCATGTTGAAGAACCTGTTGTCTCGCAGGTGAGGCCTGTCACACATACCCCGATAGTCTCCATAATATTCACAATCCCAATATTCATCGTCAAACATTTCCTACGTTCATGATTCAAAAATTCGGCAAGATCATTATTCAAATAAGACAAATTGAGCACGTGAAATTTGTCACAACGGAAATGAATCAACATTCCGGCAAAACATATGCACTAGGAGGTGTTCCATGCAATAATATACACACATAAAATATATGACATATAACTCATCATCATCTTACTCATTTAACAACTCATCAACATGAATGCCGGGATCCCTCGATCAAGAACACACATGAAAATCATACAAGGAGAAACGACAAACCGAAAGATAACCTATATTATCACTAATACATCTCGAATATTATCATATAATATCACAAATACAAATCCAGTTGACGCCTCACGGTGCACGCGGCGGCAACCCAAAAGACAAGATAACCAACATTATCACTAATACATCTCGGATATTATCATCTAATATCTCTAATACAAATATAGTTGACGCCTCAAGGCGCAGGCGGTGGCAACCCAAAGATAAGGAACCATCACCGGATCATAGCTCGGGTGATGTCCTTGAAGAACCTGCCAGGTATTGGAGAACCTCGCATACAAGGCAGCCATGTAGCAACAAACATGATCATCCTCCTCCCTCACACTACGATGTACCACCTCCGTGGGGGCCGGCTCCCTCGGCACAGATAGTGGCCCACGCGACAGCCACCAAAGAAGCTCCAGGTCGACGACGATACCCGGATTCCTCACCAAGGTGCGTGCCCCGGAAGGTGGCACCTCCCAGTGCCATCCTGGCGGAGCCCAGTCCTGGACATGGCGCCTAGCAAGCAGGCTCTCGCCGACAACTCGACGATAAGGATGCGGGCCGGGCATCGTCGACGTTGAGACAAATTCCTATGAGAATTTTTTCTTATTGTTTAATGTTTTACTTTCTAGTTATCATTTGTATAGCAATCATCTCATTTTAATTTAGCTAGCGCCCACTACCTATTTTTCTCAACATGCAACTATGACACCAAATATACAATAATAAAACGCAATATATATATTTTGCAAATATTTCCGCAACAACGTTCGTGGCTTGAGCAAAAAAATGAAAAATGACATAAAAAGGCCTATGTCTTGCAGGAACGTTGATTCATTCCCGGTGCGGCATATCGCGGGTACTTGATATGTCCTAGTTTGTACCACAAGTTATCCCGAAATTCACGAAAATTTCCGGCATGACCTTTGCTAAAAAGTGGACCAATCGAGCACCTAAAATTTGCCGGAACGGAAATGTATCAACATTTCGGCAAAACATAGGCCACTCGGCTTCATTCCCTGGAAACAACAAAAGGCCACTTGGGTATCCATCTCTCTCCCTCTCCCTCTCCTTACCTATCCATATCTCTCTCCCTCCCTCCCCCTCTCCCTCCCTCTACATATCTCTCCCTCTCCCTCTCTCACTAAGTACATTGCCCTAACATAACCTAACTAACAACATTTTCACTAAGTACATTGCCCTCTCCCTCTCTCACTAAGTACTATATAAATTGCTCTAACATAACCCAACTAACAACATTTTGCTCTAACATAACCTAACTAATGACGTTTTCACTAAGTACATAACCTAACATAACATAAGTACCATATAAATTGCTCTAACTAGGGTTCATAACTAAATTCATAACTAGGGTTCATAAGTAGGATTCACCTAAGTTAATTCCTAAGGTTCATAACTAAATTAACCTAGAGAGGAGGGGTAGAGCTTACCGAGAGGCAGGGGCCTTATGGGTGGCTCAAGGGAGAAGGTGGCGTGGAGGGTGGCTCCGGTGGCAACGAGGCGGCTCTAGTGACGGCGAGGGAGGCAGGGTTGGCGAGGAGCGGACGAGGGTGGTTCCGGGGGCGCGCGGCCCTGATGGAAGTAATGGTGCACGGCTCCGGCGGCGGCTCCGGTGATGGCGACAGAGGGAGAGGTTGAGGGCGATGAGGAAGCAGGGGCGGCGAGGGAGAAGTTGGAGTAGGGGCGACGAGGAAGAATGGGGAATTGGGGGAGGGACACTCGCATGCGGGGGAAAGTCAAACTTAGTAGTAGCGCTCTTACCCAGCAAGCGTTGTAGCTACTTAGCTATAGTGGGTTATATAAAAACGTGCTCCTGCTTTATAACTTAGTAGTAGCGTGGTTCTGAGAAGAGCGCTACTACTATTACAAGCGTCGCAGCAACAGTTAGAACAGTCATAGTAGCAACGCGTTTTATTTGAGCGCGCTACTGCTATTTGGGTAGCAGTAGCAGGCTTGTTCGCCACGCGCTACTGTTATTTAGCAGTAGCGCTTTGTTTTAACACGCGCTACTTCTAAGATTCCATGTATAAGCTTTATCCTAGTAGTGATGGTTTGCTTAATTAGAGCTTCACAAACTGGAACTTAACATAAACAGATTAGTAGTTTTTACGTGATAGCACCTTGGGGGCAAGAAATGAACATGTTAATGAGCAATTACATGGCAACAGGAGGCATGGCATCAAATTACACATCAGGTAGAGCAAAACTCACGAGGGAACCATATGCAAAAGACCTACGAATTTGATGTAATGATATACACAAGATTGAATAAAATAACAGTTTTAGACTTATTCGTGAAGCCCTTAAAATAGATATTTGAGCATGTAGATGCAACCTATTATGCATGCAAATTACCACAATCATGTAGAGCACGAGCAGTACATGATTTTTCATATGAAGCTTACTTAACTCAGAGCTAACATTATTTAGTTATGAATTAAACCGATTAACATGGCAATTATGCAAATGTGACATCCCCGACTTTTGCTACAGTAATTATTGTAATTAAGCTACACTGATCAATCGCTAATGATGCCACGTCATCGAATTCCCATCTCAGACCCGCGTTGCTTCCAGTGTGTCCGGATCCAAAATTTGAAAGCAAAAGAAAAAGTACTCTATAAGTTCATTACAAATATTAAAAGAATATGTATATGAAAGAGAGATTTAGAAGTATGTATAATAAATTTAAAAAGAAAGTATAATAAAAGAAAGTATTTAAAAAGAAAAATCAGTTAGTGAAAAGAAAATTGAAAGAAAGAAATAATAATAAAAAAAAGAACAAAATAAAACAAAACAAAACAAATCAAAAAAAAGGGAAAACCAACCGGCCCAACTGGGCCAAAAGGCCGAGCCGGCCACCCCCCATCCCGCAAACCCTAGCCCCATGGCGAGGGAGCCGCCACCTCTCCCTCCCCCCTCGCTACTCCCTCCCCCCCCTGGGCGCCGCCAGCACCCCCCCCCCCCACCGACGCACCCCCCACCGACGCACCCCCCACCAACCGGGCCCCACTCCCCCATGCTCCCTCTCGGTCCCCCCCACCCCAACCGACAACCCCCCCCCCACGAGAGCAACTCCCTCTCTCTCCCGTCGATCCCTCCCCTCGATCCCTCCTCTCCCTCCTCTCCCGTCGCCCCAGATCTCTCCTGCCTCCTCCCTGGCCGGCGCGCCTTCCCCCCCCCCCTCCCACCGGCGAGCAGCCCCCCCCCACGGCCTCTCCTCCTCCCGCCGGCGGCCCCTCTTCCCCCACAGATCCTCTCCCCGCCTGCCCTTCTCTCCATCGCCTCCTCAATCCCGCCGGCGAGCCACCCCCCCCCCACGGCCCCTCCTCCTTCCCGCCGGCGAGCCGCCCCCCACCTCGGCCCTCCAACCCCGCCGGCCTACCAACCGCCTCCCCGTTGGCCTTCTCCCGGTCGGTCCAGGAGGGACCGGGCAGGGAGACATCTCCGCCTCGCCGGATCCGGACGGCTCCTCCTCGCCGGCGCGTCATCACCATCATCACCGTCCCCTCCACCACCGGAACCACGCCGTCTCCACCGTCACCTTCGTGCGAACTCCGGCTTCATCGGGCCGTCTCGTCACCGTCGGTGAGCCCCTCCTCGGGCTCCTCCCACCATGACGTTCCCCTCGTCGTCCCGGTTCCGTTCCGACAAACGGGACCTCGATCCATCGACGGTAGACTCCGGTAGGAAGGATTGAATATTTGGTTCCTCTAGGTTGAGTTGGAGCAGAGAGAGTTCTCTGTCTCTGTGTTAACAGAGAGGGAGATGAGAGTTTTGAGAGAAAAGAAATAAAAACAAATGATGTATTAGATGCGTATGTATGTATGTATGTATGTATGAGATGTGATGTATGTATTTGCGTATATGGATATTTAGAGGAATACGGTATTTGCTCGGTTAGGTATCTAATAAAAAAATGAGAAAATAGCCTTAGACCACTTACCGGTGGGGCCAATGCACCCGCTGTCTATGACAGGGAGGCCCCACGCGATAGTTAAGTTAAAAATAAAAATAATGTTTTTATTAAATAAATAAATAGATATATTAGTTAAAATAATTAATTAACATAATTAGAGTATGACACGCGGGTCCCCCACTAAATTAATCTGATAAATCAATATTTAATCGATATTAAAACTTGTGCCTATGACGTTCGGGACCCGCTGGTCACTTGACCAGTCAACTGCTGATGTCAGCATGACATCGTGATGATGTCATATTGGAATTTTATTAAAATAGCTAAATCTGCTTTTAATTCCTAAATAATTAATAAAACTTTGAAAATTAATATTAAATAATCTGTAAGTCAGATCAAAATATTTTCAACATGAAAGTTGATCAGCAAAACGAGACGATCCCGGATACACGGCCCGTTCGTCTGTCACGCGTCCCTAGCATAGCAAACTTGGAACTTTTCCTTCATTTCCAGTGTACCCGGTAGTAGCCCGAGACCCGGGAAAATATCGTCATATATTCTTCCGACCCGTCTATGACGGATGTTGATGCGTTAGCTCATGTCTAGCCTGCATCTTGTCATGTCATACTTTGTGTTGCATCGGTGCTATTATTTATTGTTTCTTCCCCCTCTTCTTCCCGGTAGACCCCGAGACTGACGCTGCTGCCGGGTACATCTACGACCCTGCCGATCAGTCCTTTGCCGCAGAGCAGCAAGGCAAGCAAACTCCCCTTGATCATTCCTATATCGCCTATGTCTTTCTTCCTACTGCTTGCATTAGTATTTTGCTACTGTTGTAGTTAGCTCCTATATCTGATGCATAGCCTGTTTTTGATGAACTGCTACTTTCAGTCATGTATCCTTAATATGCTTAGTATAGGTGGAGCAGTCATCCCCTCTGACCCCGTAGTTCAATTGCCCCGCTTGTTTTCAATTCTCGATCTCTGATCGACGAGCTAGACCCGACACAGCACATTCACCCCCCCCCTTCATTGTACGACGCTACAGAGATACTATCGGGTACCGAGGGTGACACCTCACTAAATACTCCTGATGATATCTCTGTAATATAGCTAGTCGGTCGTGGTTATCGAGGGTGATTCCTCTTTCACCATTCCCGACGATGCCCCTGTCGTGCAACCCCGCGAGTGTGGGACCCCCGAGGGTGATTCCTCTAAGCCCAACTTGACGGGTACATCGTTCGGAATCCAACGAGGGTGATACCTCGGATTCCCCGATGTTACAACCACACAGTTACTCGACCATGTTACTGGGATCATTGGTGTTTAGTTGTAAGACGGGTGGATTCCCGTGAGACTGTGTTGCTGGCCTAATTAAAATGCTAATGGATTTGGGTATTTGATCTGGGTTGGTCGGAGACCTTTTCGCACTAACCGGCTACGCGGGAAGAATTATGGGTACTCGGCGTCGCGGTATCAGCCGAAGCTTTTCAGATGCCAGCAATGTAGCGGTGCGCGCCCGAGTGGTCCCGAGATGCATCGCGCTTGTGATTAAGGGATGCTAGGACTGACGTCGGCCGCCCACGCCACGTGTAGGAGCGTGAAGGGGAACTGGGCCCACAAACCCTTTGTGCTTGGGATTTTAGACCGGCGGGCTGGCCTCTCTGATTAGTCTTAGGTGGGGCTGCGACGTGTCGATATTCCGAGGCCGGGCAGGACCCAGAAAAGTATGTCCGGCCAGAGTGTTATCAAGCGTGACGGGACATGTGGTGCACCCCTGCAGGGATGAAAATTAACTATTCGGATAGCCGTGTCCACGGTTACAGGACGACTTGGAGTTGTGCCCCGATCTTTTACAACTACAATTGTTACTTAACTGGAATTAGTTTGCCTCGGGATTGCTTCCTTGCAGGGAGTCGAGGGAGGATCTTTAGGCGTGACCTCACTTTAATATTGCTGCAACAATATGACTATTTATGTGTTACCCTTGTTCTACTCTCGTCTATTGCTGCAAGACCCTGAAGATGCTAGTCTTCGCTAGGACTAGGCCTTCTCTCTCTATTCTCACATTGCTGCAGTCAGTCCACATACGCACCCCCCTTCTTTGATACTGATGCATATTTAGAATAGTTCTGATGTAAGACTTGCGAGTACTTTGGATGAGTACTCACCGCTACTTTGCTCCCCCCTTGTTCCCTTGATCCGTTTGCTGCGACCAGATGATGGAGCCCAGGAGATGGAGGTCCCCGCCGCCAACGACTGCTCCCCCGACGGTGCCTACTACTACGTGGAGGCCACTGATGATCAGGAGTAGTTAGGAGGTTCCCAGGCAGGAGGCCTCGCCTCGTTCGATCGTTGTATCTTTTGTGCTAGCCTTCTCTAAGGCACCCCATGTTTTATGTCTGTACTCAGATATTGGTTGCTTCCGCTGACTCGTGTGTTTATCGAGCTTTCGTATTCTAGCCCTCGAGGCCCCTGGCTTGTAATATGAAGCTGATGTTATTTTATTTGTGTCTAGAGTTGTGTTGTGATATCTTCCCGTGAGTCCTCGGGTTTGATCGTACGCATTTGCGTGTATGATTAGCGTACGATTAAATCGAGGGCGTCACAGCAAATCAATGCAAAAAAAGCAGGTTTAAACATTTTTATCATGGATGAAAGTGGGATATTCTGAATCTACGCAAAATTCTACACATTTTACATAAATAAATCTTATAAATCCGATGCACAATTATTTAGTTATTGGCATTTTAAAATCATGGAAAAAATCTATAATATGCAATTTAGTGGATAATTGGATGAATCAGAGGCGCATAAAAAATACACTTGGGCCGAAATTGACCGGCCCATCAGCGCACATGATAGCCACCAACACACATCAGCAAGGGTAGCGAGATTGGCACTGTGCTCACCATGGGCCATGGCCCGTTCGGTGGCGAGACACGCGAGGGAGGTGGAGGCGGCTGGGCTTTGGGCGGTTGCTCACGGCATAACGCGGTTGGGCCTCGCACGGCTAGCCGACACACACACGAAGGCTGTGCTGGAAAGGGCCATGGTAGAGGCCCACACAAGGCGAAGGAGGCACACGCGAGGGCGCTGAGGCCGTCGCCCTCGATCCCAATCGGATGAGGCAAGGGAGCTCAGCAGCGTTGGCAACTGCAGCAGCGGATGGAGGCAACCGATGGGACAAGGTCTGGTGGACATGGGGAGGCCTGGAACGGGATCTCTCGGTCTGGATCTGGTCAGATCCTGCCGGCGGCACGGTTACGACGCGGCGGCGGTGGTGGTTAGCGAAAAGATTCGGGGCTCCACTGGGCGCTGGCGACGGGGTGGTGTAGAGGGAAGCGGGAGGTCCGACTAGCTCCGGCCAGGATGGAGGAGGCGCTGCAGCGATGGAGTTGAGCTCCTCCGGCGATCTCTAGTGGTGGCGGATTCTAGCCGGCCGGTGCAAGGCTCGCTCGGGAGCGACGCCATGGACAAGGAGTCGGGGCGAGATTGGGGGAGCCGGGCGGCGGTTGCAGGCGTGCTCGGCCTAGTTCGGGGCTGGGCAGGTGAGCGATAGGCTCGATAGGCCCGGTGGCTAGAGGTTGAAGGAGCAGTGCGAAGTGGCAAGGCGCCTGCGGGGGCTGCGGAAATCAATGCGAGCGGCTAGGTTTTTCAATTTGGAGGGCTTGCTCTTCTTTTTATAGACACACACTGATTTTTGGGCTAGGATAGGGAGTTTTAGTCCGTTTTTGAGCCGTTCGATCTCGATCGGACGGCTCCAGTCACAAGGGTTCGCTAGGTGGGTTGTGTTGGGGTGTGTAGAGTGTCTCAGGATGACAAGAGAGGGATGATTTGCGTCCCGGCACATGTTTTGAAATACCGATACGGTTTACTGACTATAGTGTCGCTATAGGTTTAACGGTTGGGGTACCAAACGACCTCCGAATGCGACGAAATTTGGCACGGAGTCTACCTGCATGAAAATAATACTACATGCCAACTTTTGACCCATTCTAAGAAAGTTTTATACACACTTTTAAAAAAAACTAACAATGTCTCAGCGCGTGCTTGTGTGGTTGGTATCGAAATGGTCAACGACAAGAACAAAGAGAACCGGAAACTAATAACAGATGCAAGTTTTGAAAAATAAAATGACATCAAATGAGTACTGATGCAATGCGGATGATGCGCATGATGTGATGATGAATGCGACAACCAAATAAATCACATGGCAAAACACGAAATAAAAGGGAATCTTGTGGAGCATCAGTTCAGGGCTGTTACAACAGTCCTCCACTAACAAGAGATCTTGACCCGACATCTTTGAATGAGAAGAGAAAGAAAAATGAAGAGGTAAAACTTAGTTGATTCTTTGACAAATGAGTGAAACCAACGATCCTTGAAGGTTTCCATAGATGAAGAATGGCATTAGGAACAAGCGAGAATTCAAAAAAATGGGCAGCACTTTGGTAGGAAAGAGAAGGAAAACTTGATAAGATGGAAAGAACTTGAAAACGGAACACAACACTCCCGTTAAATGGACAAGCAAGGAAACAACATGATCTTGATAAGACGAGATGATAAATCAAAGAGAGTGACCTCCAGAATAAAAGAATGATCAAAAGAAATGAAGATTGAAATAATAAGATTGGCCTTGCAAAGATTTAGATTGAACTTCACGAAGAGATATTCAAGAAAAACTTGAAACTACGGAAAGAAGAGATAACAATTTAGAATCTAGAATTTGATAGCATGAACAACTCCGGAAGAAGGATTGAAATCAATTTGAAGAAAGAAGAACAAGAATTATGTTATGCTTATCCTTCAACAAGTTAAATTGATGACAATCATGGATTTGGCATACCACTTGTTCTTCTTGAGAAGATTGGATAATATCATGAACATGAAGAACTCTTGATTGAACTACCAGTTAGAACTTGAAACTAATGAGGATACTACAAATGAATGGATATACATGAGAATGAAGACATCATGATCCACCTAGCAGGGAACTTGAATGAAGCACCAGAATAATTGAGATACGAACAAAGAGACACAATTGAGAAGAATTTGAGAACGAAAGATGAAGTTGAGAACGAAGAAATCTTCTAAAATGATGAACTTCGAAGGATCGAGAAATGAAAACAATTATGAAATGCACCGGATAGATATGGAAGGAATTAACCATGATTGCTAACAATTTAAGAGAGAGCACGAAGTTGAGATGACAATCTCCAAAAGAATGGACAAAGATTTAAGAGAAACACTTCTTCCGTCTTCAGTGCAGAGAATGATGATGAGAAATAACACCATGAATTACTGAGGCACTCCCGAAATATGAATAAGGAAAGGTCGAGCCGACGATGGAAATAATTCAAAGCAATCTTGGAGAAGGAATATGAGTGATGAAGTTCATTCTTATGCCACATTAGAAAAGAACTTGAGATCTCTGGAAAAGATTAGAAGAGCCAGGTACGATCGTGGGAAACTTGTGGGTTATGGGCCCACTCAAAGGAAGCACCATTGAAATGATTGCTTACGAAGAGAGGTTGCACCGATACAAATTAAAAACTTGATGAGGTGGGACCCTCAAACTAACTGAAAGGATTTGAACGAAAACATGAATCTTCAGATATATCTTCAGCACTCAAGATAGAATAAAGAGGGGTGAAAAAAACAAGAGAGGCTTGGACAAGAATTTCCAACACGGGAATCATTTAACAAATGAAAAGGATATGATGAACACCGAAAGTTGAACTGAATCCAGTCGACAAGAAAAACAAAGACAAAGAAATGATAAACTTACCACTGAGAATCTTCACAAAGAATCACTAGATACAATACGGAAAAAAAGATAGCGGAATCGTCAGTTAAAACAAAGGCACTTGGATGATAATTAAATCATTGAAGAAAAGGGCGGGAGGGCGGGGAAAACAAAGACAACTTGGATGCATGATACAAACTCCAGAAGAAATATGAGGACTGATCTTGCGAATATTGGAGAGGATTTGATTGTCTTGAAGATAAGCACTCGAGTTGAAAAGAATTGACATGAAAATTGATTGAGCCAAATGATTAGCACTCTCATACAAAAAATAAGAACACCGCGGAGGGAAGATAGGAAATCACCACTTGATATCAAAGCAACTCGAATTACCATACTCCTACAAAACAAAGGATGGGGCTTAAGGATTTAGCCAAAAACAAATACATAACCCATTATGAATTTGTTGGAAGGATAATCTTAGGTAACTACTTGGATTCCCACCTAAGAACTCCTAAAACATTTTTAGTTATGCAATTTGGTCCAACAAGCTTACTATAATACAGAAGTGAAAAAAACTCGTGACAATTCATGATGAAGATGAGATAAGAAATAATAGACTTGTCAAGAGGAAGGATACCAATCAAAATGGCAAAACCCTTGTCAAGACAAGCATGAATAAAAACAAACGTCACCTCCAATGAGTACATGAAGATGCAAGGATATAATATCTGCACTCAAGACAAATTCTTTCACGAAACCACCAAGGGAATAAAAAGGGAATGCAATGGTGGACATGAAAGAAAAAAGGATATAAACTAGAGATGTAACATCCCTCGTGTGTAAAAGATTCTAGGTAGAAGACAATCATGATGATATATCCACAAAGAAGGATGTACACACGAAATAGTTACAAGAAAAAACAAACAAGATATAAAAAAGGAAGTCATAAATATACCAATAAGATCTTTGCTTGCAACCATAGCACATGGCCAAATATTTTTTTATTGTAGATAAATGAACTTCCAGCATACGAACATCAAAGACATCACAACTAGCAACAAGAGATCATCGTTGGGATGCTTTGAGAAAGGAAACAAATACCATAAGAATGAATCAAGAAATTCATGCCATGATGCAACATACAAAAGGTTGAATACAAGAAATGTATGCATGAAGTAGATAGTTGTTACCGAGATAGCATTGGATTGATGTAGTTCATAAATGTTCATCGATCATCCTAGCTTGGTTCCAATAAGCACATGGTATCAACACCTTCCTTGTATGTGAGCCGAGCATCCAATGCATCTCCAATTGTTCCTAAAATAACAACGCAAACAAAATGGTGCCCAAACTCATTGAGACCAAAGAGTTAGAGAACCAACAATACATAGAACAAACTCCACATAAATATGTGCATATAGATATGAAATTGAATTTCATGCACACATTAGCCAATTTATGACATGGTGGACTTTCCATGAGGCCAGTGGACGGTGAAATTCTGTTCTTGAAGGGATCTCTCCTAGGGATCGAGAACCTTATGACTCGTCGGATCCGCAAAAGCCGTCTTGAAGATCTACATCAACTCCAATTTCAAGATTGATTTGGACGAACGATGCCAGGGAAAAATTGGAACTTCACAATGGCGTGTACAAAATTAAATCCAGATGAGAGTTAGAATTGCAGTCAATTAGATGTGGTGGATGTCTGATTGCTACTCCGGAGGCCAGCACAGGCATCAATCTATATGTATTACTTTGTATACGTTGAATAAAAAAGAGAGAAGGAGGGCCACGAGCAAGAGGAAAAAGCAAAGGCGGATTTGCCGAATCGCCTCGACCCGGAAGCGGACTCGGCCCCGTACAACCACCCCGTCTGCACCACTGTGGCTGCCTCGCCCCGCCCTCGCCGAAGCGACCTCGGCTGCAAATCGCCAACCTTGCCTGCTCACCTCCATTCGACCTCGCCATGAGCCGGCCCGCATCCACTGTCGGCCGCACCTCGAGCGAGCCTGTCAGCGCGACTGCGGCACTGCCATGCTTACCTCTGTCGTCAAGGCTTGCCTCGACGCCGCGGCCTCGACTGCTCACATCCGCCATGGTCACGCCCGGTCCACCTTGCTCCGTCTCAAGTCGCCCCGCTCCGGCCAGCTCAGTGCACCAGTCGGTCGCTGTCGTAGCTCGTCCCCAGCTCGTCGCAACCACTGGCCACAACCACCTCGCCTCCCTCCTCGCCTCCCTCCTCGCGCAGCCTGGGGCTCCTCTCCAACACGTGCCCGCACTCGCGCGGCCTCGCTTCAAGCCACCGTGGCTCGCCTCGCCATCACGCCCCAGTGGGGCGTCGACTCTGCTGCCATGTCGTGCATCGGCCGACTGAATTGTACCTCACACGCCCGGGTCGCTCCGAGCTAGCCCCGTGTCTGAGCCGGCCTCGCTTCGCCCCGTCGCTCTGACCTCCGCGTCTACGTTACACCACCTCTCCTCTCTGTTGACATGATCAAGGGCGATACAGAGTCAATGACCCAATCGATACTTTGTTTGGCTGAGACATCTTGCGTGCGATAATGGGTCATGGAGAAGCGGTGTGCAGGCCCCCACCGGGAAACGTGATGTACGCTAGTGGAGATGCTTAAGAGCAAGTATAATAAGTTACAATCAGCAGGCTGTAAGAATTAAAATACTATATTTTTGCTGAGTTGAATGAGAGAGAAGGGAAACGGGTTCTTCGTGAAGAGCCGGCTCTAGCACGTGCTTCCAGATGCTTTGTAAGAATGAAAGGTGGATCATATATCATAAGAGCATGGTTAATAGTATAGCCAACTGCTGGCTATAAGCAATCTTATAACCCACTTTATAGCTAGCTTGTACAATAGTTAGTTACAAAAGAGTACTACTTTTATCACATATTGTCCACCTTTCATTCTCACAAAACACCTAGGAGCACGTGCTAGAGCTGGTTCTTCACGAAGAGCCCGTTTCCCTCCTCTCTCCTCTTCTCTCTCATCCAACTCAGCAAAAATATAGTATTTTAATCCTTACAGCCTGCTGACTGTACCTTATTGTACTTGCTCTAAAAGTAGTACTCTTTTATAGCTAACTATTATCCAAGCTAGCTATAAGATGGATTATAAGACTCCTTATAACCAACAGTTGGCTATACTATTAACCATGCTGTAAGGTGGTGTGTCTTTACCGAGGGACTAGACTAAAAAATCCTTTTTAGTCCCTAGGTTTGGAGAGACTTTTCCTTAAGATACTAGAAAAAGACTCTATTGAAGGAACTTTTTTCTTTAGTTCCTGGGACTAAAAAAGTCTATTCCTTAGAAAGAAACACCACCTAAAAAACAAAAGGGCACAATCAGTCATATCAATTCGGCTGCAAGTACCACGGGTGGATGCTGGCCCGATGTAGAGACTGCTAAGGAACTTGGACACATTTCTTTAGGTTTAAATGAAAAAAAGATATTCACGTGTTGTCTCAAAAGGTCAAGTATAACTCTAGTATATGTATTCATCTCGCAAAAAAAAAACCAGGTGCTATCTCTTTCATCTATTTTATATATCACATATTATTCCGTGTGAGAACAATTACTTTGGACTGTGATATTTTTACAAAGGGCAATTATTCATTATCAAAGTGGCATGATACCATGGAGATGGAGGTACGCTAGTATCAGTCTGGACCGGCGTTCGTCCGTGTCGTGCTAAGAAGGCTTACAATAACGCGGACAACTCTTACGTCCGGGCGATCAAGACGGCTTACAATGAAGCGTCCAACTCCCACGACCGCGTGACCAAGACAGCTTACAATAACGCCGCCAACTCGCCGTCTGCGTCGGCTCATAAATGACGCGACCGACCCGCCATTCACGCTGGCTTACAGTGCCATGGTCGAATTTTTGTCTATGATGATTTTCAAAAGCCGCAGCCGATTATCACATCTACATCAATATATCGATGTAGTGCCCGTTTATATGAGCCGTCCAATGGACGCGCGCAAGAGCTGCCACTGCGGTCCGAACGACATCAACCCGCCGGTACAGTGCTCGCCTGTACGAGCCGCCCAACACACGCATGCAAGACACCGCCCCTCCGGTCCGGTTTATGTCAACACGCCAGTGCCGCGCTTGCTTATACGAGTCGTCAAACGGATGCACACGAACCGCCCCTGCGACCCGTCTCCTCCAACAACATTGGAGAAAAGGAAGAAATGATATTCATGTCTTACACAACATCATCAAAACATGGACCAGCTCCCACCCGCGCCGGGTTGCTCAATGGATAGACACATTGAAAAATACTATTTACGTCAGCATATCTAGAGTAACAGGAGAGTTTGTCAAGGAAACATCCCTGGTGAAGCTACAAATTGAGTCGGCCATCATTGAGCCGGTAATTCAAAACAAGCGACAAGGAAAAAGAAAAATGGCCCTGCACGAGCCAGGAGAGCCGGACTACGTGAGAATAAAGCAGTGGCTAAGAAGGATATGCACTCAAGTGGGCCACGATATTTGCCAAAGGCATCTCATGAGCGGCAAGAAGATCATCAGCTCACTACGTTGTCTCGAGTCTCGATAAAATCCATCGTCCAACCATCAACCTTATGCCGATTTATGTCACAATCAAGTATGGAGAATCTCAAGCCGCCTCCTTGAGTCGACTTAAGACTCGGGGGCTACACAGGCATGGCCCGGCAGATTCAACCGGGTTGAATAATTCAAGAAACCCGGGTCATTATAGGAAATTTAAGCCGGTCCTGGGGGTTGCTGTCTCATTGGCGAATAGATTTAAAGTCGTCCAAGAAGACGAGCCGCCATGATGCGACTGTTCAAACATGGGTGCCCTGCCTCATTGGCGGGTGAATTAAAAGCCGCCCAAGAGGATGAGCCGCCGCCAAGGAGGTCATTCAAACATGGACGCTATTAGTATCGAAGAGAATGAGCCACCATGTTGCGATCATTCAAACATGGATGCTGATAAGACAAAGAGGACCAGTTGCCATGATGCACAGTTCAAACATAGGCTCCAATTTATGATCTTGAAGAATCAAGCCGGCTTACCTAGGGGCTATTAGTCCCTAGGTTGTTTAGCAGTAATAACATTGTCTTCTTCAATCCTATGCTCGCTTTTCCCTGATCATAGGTCACTTGGGGGCTTCCAACTCATCTATTTCACCTTTTTAACCCTCTTGGCTTGCGAAAAATTAACGCTTTAAAATGGTTATACTGGATTGTATGTCTTTGCGAATCGCCCTATTGGCCCCATGTACTCTTGGCGAGTCATTCCATTTTGGAGCCTCACTTGCCTATGTGAAAACATCGAGGTGTCCAGCGAGAGACAACACATGGAGAATAGATAAACCATGGGTTCATAGAACCTGCTTCATTGAAGCTTGACTTGAGCCTGATCCGCCAGTCTATATTATAAAGGTTATTGCACAAACCTCTTAGGGTACGTGTAACGACTAAGATGCGGCCCTTTCCTTATTTGGGGGCGAGGCCTCAAAAGGGAAAGGGGCGCATCTACACGTTACGCAAGCGAGATAATCATAACATTACATAACTGAAAGAGTGACAAGTAAGGCATACACTTGCCATCTGATAAGAACATAGTCATATAGTCATACAGACACACTTATTCAGAACATGGTAAGGTCCAGCTACGGACAAGATAAAAACAGATAAAGCTATGACATCCCGCATGCTGGCCCCACGATCACGACCCATGGCCTCTAGTCCTCCGGATAAGTCATGTACAGCCTGCCGCTGTCCTCATCGAACTCCCACTTCAAGTGGTTGTCATCAAGATCTCTTGCATCAGGCGTACATGTACCTGTGGCTGTTTGTAGTAAACCGTGAGCCACGAGGACTCAACAATCGAATGACCTTGGTATCGAATCTAGCCGAGTTAATGGCTGAGGAAGGTTAAGTGTATGGGTTTGCAACAACCTAAGCATATATGGTGGCTACCTTATGGTAATCAGAGTAAACAAATGGTGGCATGCGCAAGACGGTCGAAGACTAGGCTAATCACTAAGTGATCCTGAACACCTACTTACGTCAATCATAACCCCACCATGTTCTCGATCACAGTGGGAGCTCTGAAGGAGACAGTCACGGTTATACACTCAGTTGGCAGTTTTATTAGAATTACTTTAAGTTGTCTAGAAAAGGATGTTAACAAAATATCCATATTTGCCACATAACTGCGGGCACGGCTTTCCGAAAGATATAAACCCTGCAGGGGTGCTCCAACTAGTCCATCACAAATTACCACAGACCGCATAGTAATCCTCTATCACGAAACTCGTGATCTCGTCGGATTCCTTGGAGAAAAACCTCAACTTTGAAGAGACCCAAAGTTTCACCGGAATCCCAATGCGCAAGATATCTCATAGAAGGTAAAACTAATCCAGCAAGGCCGCCCGTCGTGTCGACGAACCCGATAGGAGCCGTGTATCACGTTCTCAGGACACGGCGGATGGGCAAGACGTCGGGTTGGCTAAACCTGGGTAACCAGGGGGCGCCGAACATCACCTAGTTTGGACCAACACTCATGAGGAGCACTGGCCCGGGTTGTTGATTATATCCTCTGGGTAGCTATTCCCTATGCATTTTTATTATTAAGTTATTAGAAAAATAATACCAAAGTTGGCCTTGCTGGAAAAGCTTTAATCTAAAACGAATTATCAAGGGGGTCCCCATAACAACCCCGAACGTGTTAGAGCGCTCAATTATGGAATAAAACGCCGGTAGCCGAAACTAAGGCAGCAACAACGGAACAAATCACCCGGCAAAAGGCTAGGCCTTCCGTTATTTACCAAGTATATAGGTGCATTAATTAAATAGCAGTTAAACATAATGATATCAAATTGCCCATGTTATCACATGGACGAGCTGGCACCTGCAACTAGCAATGCTACCCATTAGTGGTTGAGCAAGCCTACTTAGCCAAACAATATTTGCTAGGAAAGGGAAGTGTTTGAGGTTCATGGCAAAGTTGATGGCATATGTAACATGTGGTAGGAAGCGGGTATGTAACGAAGGAAACGTAACTCTAAGCATAACAAAGCTAGACACGATGTCAAGGTCACGGTCATCTTGCCTGTGATTTCTTCATACTGGAACTGTTCTTGTTCTTCCTGCACGAACTCTCCAGAATCCACGTACTCGCTCTCCATTCCCGATGCTACCCAAAGATAAGATAACAGCAAATAAACACCAGCAAAACATAATGCAACAACAAATATGATGCATGTATGAAGAAGAAGGCATGCACCACTATTCTAGTCACTTTCACATGCATTAGTTGAGTTGTTTATATTCTGTACATAACCTCATGTTAAGTTATATTGACATGCATGAACATGATATAATCATATGCATCACGAGAAAACAATGCAAAAACCTATAAAGAACGTTGTGAACGGAGTCTCGGATCAACCAGAAACTACAAATCAAGTTACGAAGGCCTACGAGTTCAAAACAGCCACAAACACAATTATATGGGCACTCACTAGTGTAACCAGGTTGCCAAATGAGCAAGCACCAAAATACAAGTGGGATGGTGTTTGAGAACACACAAAACCATCCCGCATAGCTCACACAAGCTCAAAAACCAGTTTGACACTAATCTGTTTTTAACAGCAACATAACACTTTGACTACAATATCTATAGCAGCTACAGCCCTCCAAATATTACAAAGAAGACATGAAACTGAATCCATACAACTAAATTACCACCTCTAACAAGTATCTAAGGCAAAGGGATCACACATCAGCAGATATACAGCCCCTAACTTGGAAAAAATATCACAGATTGGGACTTAGTGAAAATTACAAATTTTCATGAGCTGCTTATGCTCTCAAGCATTTTGGCAGCCTCCAAAATGATATCTACAGGAGGTGTCTGGGCATGAAATTTGACAGAGAGCTATACAGACATACCAGTAAACAAACATTAGTGTGTTGCTTGGGCTAATTCCTAACAGAGGAGCAAATATGAACAACACAACAGGGGAAGAAAATAACCCCAGATTCCCAGACTTAGTGAAATTCACAGCTTTTCTCAAAACTTTCATTTTCAGTCAAGTGCCCACTTTGACAAGGTTTAATAGTAACATTCAAAAACCTATGAACAAAATATATGTTCCATGCTGTAGAGGGGTTCACGCACTACCATCTACCAAGGAATCAACATCAAAAGATCAATGCTCCACTTAATACAAAGCTCCAAACATGGCATGAAATCATCAGTTGCAACACTTAGGAAAATGCTAAGGTAGGAAATACATCCACCACAGAACAAAAAAAATAAACATTGGAAGAAAATATATAGTGAGGGGTCCAACTGGCGTGGCCCTCGCAGGATGACATGTGGGCCCATGTCAGTCCCACATGCACACAAAACTTCACACACCACTCGAAATAAAAAGGAGGCCAGGGGGATTTGAACCCCTGACCTCAACTGCACACACACACGCACTGACCACTTGGCTAGCACTTGACCTAACCAAGGCAATAACCCAAATGTGTTATCTCTGCTACTGAACCACGACAGGGGAAAATCAAAACAAAAGGGGCACTAGGGGGACTCGAACCCAGGATCTCACGCTCGCGCTGGCTCGATCGAACCAGCTGGGCGAGGTGGGATGCTCTCTCGACAGAGGTACTCAACCGAGATGGCTAACACAAAGGGGACGCCTTCTCTGCTGAAGCAGAGAGACACCGGAGTCACCCGCCGGTGCAGACTCACACACATGCACGCACATGAACGGCAGCAGGGGCGCGGCTGCTGCTACCGAACGGCTGATGTGCGGCTACTAACTAACGCTGTTGCAGCTTCTATCTACTGCTACCTAAAGTTGATGCAACACTGCAACTACTGCTACTCTGAAGCTGCTACTGCTGCAACTGAAGCGGCTGCTACTACTCGAACAAAGCGACGGCGGCGAGCTACACGTGACGGCGGGACCTCGCCCAGAGAGAGGGAAAAGCGGAGGAGAAGGTGTGCGTCTCACTTGGGGTCAGCGAAGGGGTCGCGCGCAGGGAGAGGAAGAAGAGACTCGTCATCGAGGTGTTGTCGAAGCCCGCCAGAGTGGAGGAAGAAAAGGTCGTCGTGGTCGTCAATATAGCAGCTCCCGTCGCACGATCTCTGTGGGAATGGATCTCCCACGGCCACCGCGTGCTCCTGGCGTTGTCGGAGAGGAAGAAGACGTCGAACTGCTGCTGTTGTCAAGCTCACCGGATCCCATCCATGGCACCGGCGTCGATGGATCTCACCTAACGGCGCGAGGGAGAGAGGAGGGGGGAAATGGAGTGGGCTAGGGTTGGAGAGGATGGTCGGTCTGCTAAAAAGCCTCGGGGTGCGTGCTTGGAGACGCCCGATCGAGGAGGGGAGCGAACTGGTAGTGGCTATGGCGTCGTATAGGTGACTTCTAGAGGTGGGAGAAGAGGGACGTGTTGCGGGCCTCTCTAGCTGAGGGAAATGGGCCAAGGGAAGGGAAGAGGGAGCTGGCCCATTCCCTAACTCTCTTTTTAATACAAAAGGAACCTCCACTCCTATTAATAAACCAGCCCCACTCAAATAAATACCACACAAAATAAAAGGGGTTTTAAAAATAAAATAATATACTATGCAAAACAAAAGAATATAACCTATTTAATAAAATAGGTTTGACTATTTCTAGGCAAAGCAAAATATATGCCTAATGATAAACCTAGGTTGTTTTGCAATAAAACCAAATGTCGGGTGCATGGGAAATAAAGGAGCCTCGCTAAACCCCTCGCAAAAATTGAGAGTAAAGGTGGAACATTTTTACAGGATTTTTAAAGCAAGTTGAAAAACACAAGTCACCAAATATTGAATAGGGAGGGTTTTGAATCATGGTGCAACAAAGGTTTTGAAGGGGGCTTTGTTGCACCCACTCACATGCACAAGATCACAACCACACATCACTCACATGATCATCAAGGTGACATCCAACACAAGATCAACCAATCAAGACAAAAGGAGAAAAGAAATAAGACATGCATGATGCATGAGATGCACATGAAATGACACACCACAAGCCTATCATCCATAACATTGCATCAACAGAGTTGCCAAACATGGAAAGGATTACAAAAGGGGAAGGAACAACACTTGGGCTGTTACAGTACGACTAGAGCCTTGCAAGCCCGTCTACCCGTCGTGACTCACTGAGCCAGCTTATTTATAACAATTCAATACCCTATACGGTGTTATCTTTTTCAAGCAAGGATTCAATATTCTTACCTGCTCATGCAAAGCATGGTGACTATGAAGTCATTTTTCCCATAAAGGGAAAATCCAAATTGCAAGGCAATAAATCTTAGAAGGGCGGCTTATATTAAAAGGTTATGCCAAAAGCTTCATTAAAAATAAGTTGATGCCTTATATGGTGTTATCTTTTCTCAGAAAACCGGTACTATTTTATCATATACATGCATCATCTTGCATTGTATCATACATCATACATACATATAATGCCGGTCTTCAAACCGGGTCAAAGCATAAACTTCTGCAGGAGCAAATAGATCTTTGATAGCCAATATGGTTGGATCTTCATCATCGTTTATCATAACCGGTGTTAAATGATTGGGGCTTTTAAGTTAGCTCGGAAATATTGATTATTTTCGAAGATCCGCCCTATCACATATAATGTCGGGTCAGCTAATTGACCGACTTTTTGATTATTTTTTTCAACTTGTGCTTTGTAGTAAACTACAAAACTTATGGATTTCTCAAACATATATTTGTCGAGTTACATTGCAACCACGATCAAGGAATTCTTTCATCAGAAAGGCATCATCAGTTCACAGAGTGGATATATTTTTATTCTACAATGGAAGGAATAGTCCCGAGTCGCTGCAGGAACACGACCCGGCACTTGGGGGCTACATCATTAAAATCAAGATTACATCAAACAATGAAAGTCCCATGTCCCTGCAAGCATGCACCATGACACTTGGGGGCTAATGCAAACCTCTTTTTTAAATCATCACATCAGACCCGGATCTCTCAAGGAGATAAGCCGGCCATTGGGGGCTACATGTCGCTCTTCATTCAAGTATGGATTCAAGCAAGAACCGGCTCATCATTTTCACAATGACCTGGGCCTTGGGGGCTACACATTGCTGCTCAAAGTTTGCATAATCAGCTCTACAAAGTCCCTGCTCATTATTGCATAATGACCAGGCCCTTGGGGGCTACATCATATGATGTTTTATTTTCGAAGGAGAAGAACGTGCAAATCCCGAGTCGCCGCAAGCAATCGACCCGACACTTGGGGGCCACACTATTCAGATCAAAATTTCTAAGGTCTAAGGTTGGTGCATGCAAGACAACTCGGAACCTAGGGGCTACATCACTTAGTTGTTTCACAGATCATGAGGTCCAAATTGAAGACCCGGGCCATCACACAATGATGAGACGACCCTTGGGAGCTATAACCGTTGAAGCTTTATAAATATAAGATGACTACAAGTCACAGGCTGCTGCAGGCAAGACAACCCGGCACTTGGGGGCTACATAGTCAAAGATATTATTGCAAACCACCAAGTCATCAAGAACTGATAAACTTGGATCTTGGGGTCTACAGGTAATATAGATATATCAAAAATCTAAAGAGCACTTTCAAGATGTCACTTGTGAGGAAGACCGTCTCAACATATTTTTATCTAGTTGAAGCATTGAAAGACCGGCTCAACATCATACAGATTTCACTTGTTTGACCAGGCATTACCCACAAACATGACCCGACATTACCAATCATAACCCGACAACTTCGACGATCGCAACTTGACAAGCTCCAAACATCCTCAGCCGGAAGTATTCAAAGCTGGCTCAAAATCAGAAGGATATTTTAGGTCTAATATTTTCATCAAGGCAAAGCATTGGAGGCCGACTCAATGGCATATGTATTTTATTGAAAGGACACGTAACTGCAAGATGACTGTGAAGACGACTCGAAGGAACCCGGATTTTCAAGGAGCCACTTCATTAAATCAAGCAGACCAACGGAGAAAGCTGGTCCCTTAACATATTTGTTATTCTTATTTCACGAGCTTACCCTGAATAAATTCAAGCGAACCCGGGGGCTAATGTCGGGGATATACCCCGTGGTGTAACCCGGTTTGAAGTATGACCCGGCTGGGACTTGGAGACTCACTGACAACTCATTAGTGACCTGGCGAGTGGATCATACATAACCCGACAGGCGACTCAGACAAAAGACAAAGACCCAATGGCCCAGAAGGCGGTTCATGGGAGGGACGGTTCACACAGAAGGGCCAAGAAGAGGAAAGACTCCCTCAAAAGGAAACAAGACCCAAATTAGGATTCAAGAGAGACTAGTCCTAGTCCTACTCCTAGTAGGACTCTACGTGTAAACTTACCCCTTCCACCTATATAAGGAGGGGTAAGGCGCCCCAAGAGGGAGAGATTAATTTAAGCCATGACGAGTCGAAGTCATTAGAGATAGACACATTAGACACCCTCGAGATTAGAGGTAGCGATTCCACATCCTTGTAATCGAGATCATCATCTTCATCAATGAAACACAAGCAGGACGTAGGCTTTTACCTCCATTGGAGGGGCCGAACCTGGGTAACTCGCGTCTCTCGATTTCCATCAACCCCTCTCAAACCACCACATAGCTGCGATGGCTCCACACCTAAGTCCTTGCACGAGGACATATGTCGTGACAAAAACCACGAAAAATTGGTAGATTGCAAATACATCCAACATCATATTTACTCCTTAAACACAATAAAATTACATTTGTAGAGGTAACATGTGACCTACGAACAAGATAATTTACAATATCAAGACTAAGTGGCAATACCTCAAATATACATATTTTCTAGGCTTGTAATATGCACATAGCATATTACTCCCCCATAATGTGACAACCCAACATTATTAACAAGTGACAAATGAAAACCAACAAGAGATTATTAATGGGCCATATAGAATTTGAATTTCTCATGAGTAAGACATACCACATAGAGACTAGATAAACTTGTAATATCAATACTAAGTGGTAACAATCATGTATACACATTTGGAGGACTGTGAGGTGTGCAAGCACATCACTCCGCCAAAATGGGATAATCCATTTATCTCTCAAAACATCCAACTAAGATACAAACAAAATGCAAAAAATCTCAACACAGGACTTACATGTACATTACGTGCCAACCAACATACACATACTTGATTACTCGAGATAAGCAAGTTGGAAGCACAATATATACAGACACATGCAAGGTACAACATCAACACATGTAATGGGGCAAGGAACTAACTATGTAAACAACTTATGTACAAGTTACCGCAAGGAGGCACATTGGTTATAAGATAGAAACTTGATAAAACAAAGTCCCCTTAATTCTTCATAATGTAGCAAAGTCACCAATATCCTCCAACAACACCTATTGATTAAGTTTGAGGTTGTTGGTCCCCAACCAAGTTGCGTCCCAAGAGGTTAGTCACAATAGGCTTGCCAACCCAAATGGTACTTTTCTTGACACCACTTTGAGTGCCAAAAAACTTGGCAAACACATTGCCAACCTTATCCTTCCCAAGAGAATATATATCATAAATTAGAATAGGGTTGGATAAGTTACCAATTGTGCATGAAGATTCGAATTGACCTTTCTCATGACATAAGTAGCAATGTCTACTCTTTAATTTCTTCCGAGTTGATTTCTCAACATGAGAGGCATTAACTTGAGTCTTCTTGGGAAGTCGCCTTTCTTCAACTTGTTTTTGAGCATGAGATTGAACTTTTGGCCGATTCCCCTGTTGCTTGTCACTATGAGGTTTCTTATTCAATGGGAAAGATCTAACATGATGCCCTTCAATATTGCACTTGAAGCAAACAATCTTTGCTGAGTTCTTGATTTATTCTTGGCTCTTCTTCTAGTTGATTTTGGACTTCTTATTCTTATTTGATTTTAATCCAAGTCCACCTTTGTCATTTGGGGATTTTTGCCCACACAAGATATTGTTGAGTGTGGGCATCCCTTCATGACTCTTTTCCAAGTATTTCTTCAAGGAAGTGACTTGGGCCTTCAGCTCCTTGATTTCCTCTACATGGTTAATATCAACACAAGTACTAGAGGAAGTATAACCTTCATGATCAGAGAAACAAGGCAAGGAAAGTAATTCATCACAAGATGTAGCAACACTATGAGTAGATGAATTGTGAGGGCTAGCACGTGGCAATAAAGCATTTTGACTAGATGTAGTGCTAATGTCCACATGATGAGGCTCGCTAGATGTTAGCTTAGTAGTACTAGCCTCATGAGCTATTTGTAGCGCATTATGGGATACTAGAAGATCATCATGAGATCTTGTGACATTACATGACTTTCTTCCAATTTCCCATAATTTCTTCATAGCAACTCAAGTTGATCCCTTAGCTCAACATTCTCCTTTAATATGGATGCTTCACAAGAAATAAAGTTAGTAGCAGAAACATCATCATTAACATGAAGATGAGAAGGCAACTTGGCAAGCTCTTTTGCATAAGAAGCTTCAAGTTGAGCATGAGACTCGGTGAGTTCGATGAGCGAACTCTTAATGACACTTGAGCCATTTTCTAGGTGCTTAAAGTCCTCAAGGATTTTAGCATGTGCAACTTAAAGCTTATCACTTTTAGTTCTAAAATCATTAGCCACCTAGAGAGCTCTATCATGGGATCCCCTTAATCTAGATAATTCTAGAGCAAAGGTCTCCTTAAGAGATTCATTGGTGGTTTGTTCATTTTCAAGAGCTTGATATAGCTCCGCGATCTTATTAGCATAATCACGCTCGTGACCTTCCATTTTCTCAATGGTGGCATCATGCTCCTCGTGCTGAGCTTGTAACTCCTTAATATGTTTCTTGCCCTCAATGGCAAAAGACATGATTTCCATGAAGTTGGAACTGGCATGTTTATTCTTATGAAGAGCTTTAACAATCATTCCCCCTTAATTTTTAAGGAAGCAATATTATCACTCTCTTCATCATCATCCTCATCCTTATTATCATCAACATCATCATCATGAGATATATTGGGATTCAAAGTAGGAGATATCTTTGAAGCCTTAGCCATAAGGCAAAAGTGAGAAACAATAGATGATGTTGTAGGAACCCTTGAAGCATCATTAGAGGAAACATCTTTTTCCACGGAGTGATGGATTTCCTCTACACTATTAGCAAAAAAACTCGAGTAAATAGATACATTTTTATCATGGCAACAAGATATAGCAAGCATATCATCATGATATTTAGTCAAACAATTTCTACATGATATGTAAGGACTATCAACACAAGCATGTGAAACATTTAGAGTGCTCGAAGTGGTCAAGTCCAAAGATGAAGTATTGCAATAAGATAGTGGTAATGGATCATCAACAATAAGCTCGTTATCATCATTACAATGATCACCACTACTAACCATATCATTACCTTGTGGCAATACACATGTAGGTGAAGTAGATGAAGTTGAGAACACAACACGACTGGAGGTGGAGGAGAACAATCCTCCCTGCAAATCTTGGACACACCATATTTATCTTGAAGCTTTGTCCACAACTCATGAGAATCTCGGAACGGCATGAGTTGAAATATAACTACATTGCTCAAAGCATCAAAAAGAACATCAGAAGCTTGAGCGTTGAAATAAGAGTTTTTCTCATCCTCTAAAATTATGTGTTGAGAATCCTTTGGAGGAGAAAAACCCATATCTACAATTCGCTCTAAATTTGGGTCCATGACCCTAAAGAAATTTAGCATGCGAATTACCCAAACATCAAAATTTGTGCCATCGAAACTAAGAGTGTGAGAGAATCCTAATCCCCTGGTTAACATCCTTACTCTCTAGGTGGTAAAACCTAATAATGAGAGACCTAGCTCTCATCCCAATTGAAAATATGTGTATGTCGTCTAGAGGGGGTGAATAGGCGCCTTAAAATAATTATGGTTTAGGCTTGAACAAATGTGGAATAAAACTAACGTTTAATTAGTCAAGGAAAAAACCTAAAATAACTAGGCTCACATATGTGCACCAACAACTTCTACTAAGAAAGATAACCAACTAAGTGATAGCAAGATATATAAAAATAAACAATATGGATATCACAAATTAAAGTGCCTAAGTAAAGGGCTCGAGAAGAGATAACAGAGGCACACAGAGATGACTATTTTGTAACTGCCCAGAACCGACGCTCCAGAACATTCCCTTTTATTTTGTGTTTCGCCGTGTGATTTATTTGGTTGTTGCATTCATCACCGCATCATGTGCATCATACGCATTGCATAAGCACTCAGTTGTTGTCATTTTTTTCAAAACTTGCATCCGTTATTAGTTGTTTGTTCCCTCCATTCTTGCCATTGACCGTCTCAAGACCAACCACACACGCACGTGCCCACATCACCGTTAAATTATTGTTTTTAAAAGTGTGTATAAACTTTCTTAGAATGAGTCAAAAGTAGGTGTGTTGTCTTATTTTAATGTAGGTAGACCGCCTACCAAATTTCGTTGCATTCGGAGGTCATTTGGTACCCCAATAGTTAAACCTATAGCGACACTATAGGGAGTAAATAGTAGACGTTTTTGGTATTTCAAAACATGTGCCAGGATGCAAATCATCCCTCTCTTCTCAGCCCAAGACACTGTACACAGCCCAGCACAACCCACCTAACCAACCCCTGCGATCCGAGCCGTCCAATGATCGAAAGGCTCGAAAACTGACTAAAAGTCCATAACATAGCCCCCAAATTAGTCCATGTCTACAAAAATAAGAACAAGCCATCCAAATTGTGAATCCCTAGCCGCTCGCTTCAATCCCCCCCACACACACACACACAACTGCACTGCCACTTGGGATTGCTCCTTTCACCTCTAGTCGTCGGTCCAGCTGAACCCATCGCAGAACCGCCCGGGCCTGAACCGGACCGAGCACACCCGCAACCGTCGCCCGGATCCCCAGATATTGCCACGACTCCGTGTCCATGGCGCCGCACCCGAGCGGGCCTCACACGAGTCGGCCAACATAGCCTCCACCACCGGAGCTCTCCGGAGGAGCTCAACTCCGCCGCTCTAGCATCTCCTCCACCCTGGCCGGAGCCCCGCCGGACCTCGTGTCGGGGATATGACCCAGCAGTATAACCCGTTGTTTGGGCCGGGTTAGACTATCGGAGAATCAAGAAGTATATACTCAATGGGATGTAGAAAGGATAGAAGTACAGCAAGAAGACTTACCAAGTTAGCTGTCTAGCGACCCAGTATGTGAATATGGCAACTCAAGGCCCGCAAGGTAGGAGACGCTAGGAGCCTTCCTAACTTGGAAACAAGACAAGGTAGAATTGTACTAGGACACGAGCGTATATTGACCTAGACTCTTTTGTAAACTCAAGGCCTCTACCTATATATAAAGGGGATCCCTCGAGCCAGAAAGATCAAGCAAGAAACTCCCAAGAGCTAGGTTAGCTATACTGCATCTTATCAATCAAGATATCCATTAATATAGCCACCAAAGCGAGACGTAGGCTTTTACCTCCATTGGAGGGCCGAACTTGGGTAACTCCATCTCTCGCTCTCGATCAACCCCTTCGATTCGCCACACACCGACACTGGCATCGCCTCTAAGTCCTTTCACTAAGACATCTTCCGTGACAAAACCACGACATTTGGTGCCCACCGCGGGGCTATCACAAGATGGAGTTGAGTTCTCGGAGGGAGTTGTTCTAGGGTTAGGGAGCTACGCAGTTGGTCTGGTGACCCAGAGCTGCCGAGGCAAGCTCAGCATCGACAAATCGGGTTGGGGCCCAAGGCCGTCTCAATCGAGTCGGGGTACCGAGTCCCCTTCGGCAAGATCCATGTCTTCATTGGCAAAATTGGTGCGCTAGTACCCGAGCCAGACTCCTTCACCGGCATCGTCAAGTCGGCTCGGTACGCCCAATCTAGCTGGCGTCAAGCCTGTCGGCGCCATGTCTTCGTCGGCTTCACTCAAGGAATCAGCTTTCCAGATGAGTCGGCGGGTGGCGGGGACACCCTCATGAACACCGATGGCGAATCATTGCTGGGAGACACCGAATCAATCTGTCCTCTCACTGATGGGGGACTTGGGGGCTTCAAGGAGACAGAATCCGTCAAAGAGTCTTGTGAGCCACCCCGAAAGGCACCGTCTACATGGCAGGCATCGCGGAGGTTCGAGGCCCGTCAGAGGCAGAAGCCGTTGTCGGTGCCAGAGGATTAGGCAAAAAGCCGGCTAATGCCATGAACGACTTAATGGCTGAGATGACCAAGCTCTTGGAGGGTCCTATCACTACGGAGAACCAGGAGGAGTGCAAGGCGGAACTAGTAAAGCTTCGCATGGAGATGGTCAAGGTCCATCAAGAGATTGACGCTGAAAACGCCCGAATGGTGGAGTTGCAGGCTCGTATCCGTGATGAGTCGGAGCACTTGAGGGCAGATGCTTGGCAGCTAGGCTTCGGCAAGACACTTCTAAGGCAGTTCACCACAGGAGGCACCAGTCCTGGTTGCTACCAAACATGACGCTGACTCGCTTGTTTGCTAGTCCACACACACTAGCCGTTGCGCAAAATCCACCGCGTGGGCAGGAAGAGGCGGCTCAGCCCCCATCGCCACAATGTTTTCGTACGCCGCATGGTCACTACTCCAACCGCGTTGAAAATATGCTGGCGGCAACACGTAATTTGGAGGCGCTCCCTATTCACGACAATTCCACGGTTGAGGTCGAAGCTAGGAACGCCATTGAGATGATGAAAATAGAAGTGGTCCAACAGGCGCAGTACACGTACACTCGAGATCGGATGCACTCTACAACGTATGCTAGCCGCCACGAAGAGTCTCTAGTTGATTCCAACAGTGGCCGTCGATAGCAGCCCCGAGTTTCCCCAGCCCGGCAAGATTACAAAATGCTCAAGACCTTGTTGATGCGACGAGAGCCGCCTGACAGGTGAAGGTAGAAGTAGAGGCAAGGCAAGCATCTCAACCACATGTAGTAGAGCCCAGTCAGAAACATAGGGGACTAGAATCAGCACCATAACAATTGGCATCCCTTCATTATCTCCAGCTCTTCGAAGTGAGCCTATGCCTAGGGACTTCATGGGGCCTCTCAAGGTACCAAACTACACAACCGATTTCGAGCCGGTAGCATGGATTGAAAGTTACGAACTAGCCATGGATATGCTCGACATCGATGATGCGGTTTGCACGAAATACTTAACCATGGTGTTGGAAGGGTCGGCTCGAACCTCTCTAAAAAACCCTCCACCCAACTCCATTAACACTTGGGCTGAGCTAAAGGACCGGTTCATCAAGAATTTTCAAGGAACATGTAAACCCCCGATGACAATTGTGGATCTTCAACACTGTATCGAGTGCACGGGCGAGTCAGCTCATCATTGTACTCGTCTGGTTGTAAAAATCATCCACTCGTCGGACAGCATTACAGCCTCCCAAGCCGTCCGGATCTTGGAGAAAAACTATCACTTACAGCCGCTAGTCCTGAAGCTGGGTAGCCTAAAATGGAAGACTCAAGACATGGGATACTTAATAGATTTTCTCATGAGTTGTGCTGAGTCCGACGACATGAAGGATCTCGTCTTGGACGAGGAGAAAGTTGGAAAGAACAAGAAAGTCCAAATTG
Source organism: Hordeum vulgare subsp. vulgare (assembly GCF_904849725.1). Classification (NCBI taxonomy): domain Eukaryota; kingdom Viridiplantae; phylum Streptophyta; class Magnoliopsida; order Poales; family Poaceae; genus Hordeum; species Hordeum vulgare. The sequence goes on along the minus strand of NC_058524.1, from coordinate 342,390,591 downwards.
GCAAGGGTAACCAACAAAGTGGAAACCCTAGAGGTCAAAATAACAAACAAAAGCAGCTTGAGGGCGGGTCAGAATTTGTGGCCAATACGAATACTGCCTTCAAGAACCAGTGCCAAAATAATCGCTCTGGAGGAGCTTATAATGGGAATAAACCATGCAATTATGAGGAAGCACTCAAGGGACCTTGCCCAAGGTATAGTACACAAAACAAGTTGTCTACTCACCCAATGGAGAATTATTATATTATGCAGGAGTTCCGGAATCAAGCCTTCCAAAGTCACCAGGGGATAATGGTGGAGTACATCCAGGTCAGTATGGTCAGGCTAGCTCATAGGGAGACCCGCCTAGCAGGTTTTCAGGATCAGCTTTCAATGAACCAGACGGCTCACGTTTAGGCTTTGAGCACCAAGGAAACACTGGCAATGGGCAACATTCTACTCAGAGAAATCAATAGCATAACAATCATTCTGGGTTTTGGAGCAACCCTAAGCAGCTGAATAATGGCGAATACCACATTTTCACCACCAACGCTTGCAAAGAAGACAAGAAACGCAAGAGAGAGACATCAATATGATTGAGCCGACGGTCCCATGGTATCTCAACTAGTCCGAGCAACTAATTATCTGGAGCATAGAGGATCACCCTCCCTGGGTTGATATCCCGGGAGATCTAGCTTTGGTGGTGGCGCCTCAAGTTTGTGGTTATACTCTCACAAAGGTCCTCATGGATGGAGGAAGCAGCATCAACATCTTATAATTACGACACTTTCTAGTGGATGAACCTGCATGCTAACAGTTTGCAAACTTCTCGCACTGTTTTGCATAGCATTATTCCTGGAAAGTCAGCATACCTGGTAGGGTGGATTAAGCTTAATGTTGCTTTTTGGGATGAGCATAACTGTAGATGTGAACCCTTAATGTTTGAGGTGGTGAAGATAAAAAGGCATTATCATGCTCTCTTTGGGAGGTCGGCTTATGCTCGTTTCATGGATCGCCCTTGCTACATCAACCTCAAACTCAAGATGTCGGGTCCCAAAGGCACCATAACGGTGGGAGGCAGCAGGAAGATATCCTCACAATGTGAGGAAGGAGATGCGGCTTATGCTGAGTCGGACTGCGCCACCGAAAAATTAAAGTTCCTCACTACCGATGTTGACCCGGCTGAGAAGGGTCCCCTCAAGAAAGCCAACAATCGAGTAAGTGAACCCGACCAAACCTTCGACCTTATCATACTACAGCGAGCGGCTCATTATTTGTGTATCGACCCCCAAAACATATGTACATACTTTTATGAAATTATGAACCTAATAAAGCTTTTTTTAGCCCATAAACTAAGCATGAGCCTTTATTATCTGAAAACATGTTACTTGGGGGCTTATGGCTCAAACAAATCGTCACATTATCAAATTATGATCAATGGAATCAAGCCGTCTTATATGGACCCCAGATTGTTTTGCAGTAATAGCATTGTATTTTGTATATCCTATGCCGAGCTTTTCGATGATCATGGTTCACTTGGGGGCTTCCAGCTCATTGAGTTTAGCTTTCTCACCCTCTTGATCCAGCAAAGACGCCACAAAATGGTGAAACCTGCATGTATGCTTGATGCGAATCCGATCAGGTGACCCCATGTACTCTTGACTAGTCAATCCATTATGGACCATGAACTGGCAAAGTTAAAACATTGGTTTGAGTCACGTGGGAGACGGCATACTCAAAGCCAGGATAAAGCATGGGTTATCATACCCGCTTCATTGAAACAAGAATTGAACCTCGAAACTCGATCTCTTTTTATCGTGTCTCACTGAGCCGGCCTATTAGTTATGCTTTATTATTATTTTCTGCATGATATTACATCCTAACTTTTCAGGGAAAAGTTCTATTTTTGTCGGTTTATCATGAATGACCGGGTTATGAAAACTGTGGTCATACTATGACCAGTTCAAAATTGGACATCTCCTACAACAATGTTCTGAGAAATTTAACTCAAAAGGCGGGCCTCACAAATCAAGTTTGTTTGTCAACTTAAAGTCTTACCCTTTTTACCGGGTCTCATTGAGTCGGCCTATTAGTTATACTTGATTTTCTGCAGGGTATTATGTCTTAACCTTTTAGGTACAAGTACTACTTTACCGACTCATCATCAATGACCGAGTTATAAAATTGTGATCATATCATGACGAGTTTAATTCATATGATTTCACAGATGATATTGTGGAAGAATGCAATAAACAAGTCTCTCTAATAACTTGCATTTGCCTATTTTAAAATTCAGTCAAATATCCGGAGCCAAGCAAAGACAAACATTTTGGTACAAGGATCAAAATGATAGAATATCATGACAAGTTTTACCACAACAAGCTAAGTGCAAACCAACGTGCACAATGTCACGACAAAACATCTCAGAATTTCTATTACCCCTATTCAAGATTTAAGATTTTTGGTCTGGAAAATGCTTGGGGCTAGTTCTCGGTTGGGCGAATTGTTTTGTTCCGAAAGGAATCCACCTTCAATCTTCGTTGTGAGCCGATTCGGCGTCTAGTTCCTCCGACTCATCATCATCAATGCATGTTGACCCTTTTGAAGCCACCGGATTGTCCTCGGCAACTTAAAATTTGAAGTTCCTTCAACCATAGCAGAAGCATCAACTATAGGAGTAGTTTTATTGTGACGAGGCGGGTCCAGTTCACAGGTTCATCTTTAGGCATTGGGATGCAGTCATTATCAATGGTATACGCGGTGTAGTATTCGGATGTGTCAACTTGCTGTGCTAAAAGAATCGCCACGGGACGGGTCTCTTTCATTACACGAGCAAAATCTTCACGAGTAAATTCTGAGTCGTCTTACTTATATTCTGGAAATCCATCTTTCACAACCACCAAATCGAGTTCGGGTAAATATGCCTTAGCACGTGCAAGAGCCAAATTTGCCCCGCCGCGAGCTGGTGACTTCCGGTTTTCAGAGACACAATGCGGCATAGTGGAGAGTTACTTTAGCATATCCTGGAGGGTCCGGAGCGGAATGGAATAAACAGACCCGGTGAATAGTTGTTCCACATAAGTGAATATCGTTTTCAATTTCACAATGGGCAACTGCACCAGGGACTGATCTGTTCGACACACGAAATACAAATACAACTTTGAGTCGCCCCTTTCCATATCAATATGATAAGATCAAAGTAATAAAGGTCACAAGGTCTTACCAAAGATGGAAGTTAGCATCTCATTGAGTTGCTTCAATAGAATGACATAATTTTCTTTCAAGGGACCAATTTTCCCCTCCGCCTTTTCGGCACAATTCAAGAGGGCGGTTTTTTCTATTCAAAAATTTTCACGGCTTGCTCAAAACGGTCCTGCGCTTGACAAATGGAATTTTCAAAATAAGTCGTCGTCGACTCGACCTTAGCCCTCAGCTTCATCTCTTCCTTCAGATGCTTTTGTAGGTCTACGGACACAGATTCAACATCTCCTACATACCTTTGATGGATGCACAAAGTTTGTCAAAAATTGGGATTATAACACGCCTTAAGAGCGGCTTATTATAAGCAATAAGAAGGTCATGATAAGGAAATGATTTTTTGAAGTCCCCAGCATATTGCACACAATATACTCGGCACTTGGTGGATAATGCATAGCAGTTCTTTTAAAAAGGATATGATGAAAAAGAGGAAGACCCGTCTCATCTCACGGAATGAGTCGTCCCTTGGGGGCTACAGGTCGAATCTTCATCAAAAATTCCATGCAAAATAAGTACCGACACGTTATGATCATAACGACTCCGTCCTTGGGGGCTACAAATGCAAGTTCACATTTAACTAGTTTGAAAAGATTTGGCTTATCATATTTATAATAAACCGGTCCTTGGGGGCTGGACACAATATATAAAGATAAAAAGTAGGTAAGCAAGAGTTTTTTACCTCATATTTTTCCTTGAAAGCACAAATCATATTTGCTTCAATTTCCCGGCTTTCACACAGTCGGCTCAAGTATTGCTAGTGGATTTCTTCAACACTAAACATAGACATATTCACGAGCTTTAATTGGGTTTTCCATTTTTCCAAGTTTACCGGTTCTTCCTTGGCCACAAACTTAACAAGAGAGGTGAAAACAAAAGGATCTTGAAACTTTTCTTTGACAAAAACAACATCCGGAGCGCTCTGGTGAGACGGTGGAATAGGATCATTCACTTGAGTCACCGGACTTGGAGGGTGAGGAAGAGGGTCAACTGAAATGTGTGTAATCTATACCGGTGTGTTCATTGAAGCTGACTCATTTGATTTAGGCATTTCAACAACGGTTGCCCGTTCAGTTGTTGTGTCTGGATGTTCCTTTGAGAAAGGTCGGCCTCGGTGGTTGCTTTTTTTGACTAGGGGTTCGAAATGTCTTGGTTTTCAGCACATGGCCCGGTAGCTCGACTAGACAAAGCAACTTTGGCCCTACACATATGAGAAATCAAATATTATGCTAAGGAAGGTAAACATATGCAATCAGGTCATGATGACAAACTTTCCCGCGATTGATATTAAAGCTGGGAAGTAGCGTCGTATATGAAGCGCCTGAAGATGGAGGAGATTCTTCGTAAATGAGTTTGAAGGACTAAGAGGTTGTTTAAAGAAACCAGCCTTAGGACAAGGATTATATGGTACCTCAAGATGTGGCTTACGAGCCAGCGGTGCATGAGGCAAGCCAGGGTCTAACTCGCCCTGGTCACTTCGGGTCTTAAGTTTTAACTAACCAGCGAATTGCATTTTCTTCAAAATAAAATTGGGAACTAATTAGAGTTTTGATTTGACATTTATCCCTTCTGGATGGCTTGTCTTGTACTACTTGCAGCAAACGTTTCTGAGGAACAGGAAGAAACTGGAATTACCTCAATGTCACCGGCTTGGCTGGCTTCAGAGTCACCCCGAGAAGAAGGTGTGTCAGCGAGTTTAGTAAACAAACGGCCAAGTGAGTCGATTTCTACCTGAGAAGGTTCTCCTGAATATGAGCCGGTAGTCGGGTCATCACAGGCCGGATCATTTCCTTGACCCGTGGAAAGAATAGGGATCTGAGGTGTGACTTTCCAAAAGTTAGAATCCTCCTGCAAATGAAGAAGCATGGTAAGGATGGTGGGTAAAAATAAAATCAACAAAGGAATAGAGTATACTTGATGGGAAAAGATCAATACCGATGGCACATGATTTAGCAGATAAAATGGACCTAAACCAGTAATGTTGCACCTTTCCTTTGAGACGGAGAAAAACCTCTTCGTCTCTTTATTAAGAGCATCATCGGATAAATCTTTGGGGGAGAAGCGTTGAGGATCAGATGAGTCACGTGAGTAGTCGCACATTAAATCGTCCCTCGCGCTGATAGGCTGTATGTGTGATACGTCTCCGTCGTATCTACTTTTCTAAACTCTTTTGCCCTTGTTTTGGACTCTAACTTGCATGATTTGAATGGAACTAACCCGGACTAACGTTGTTTTTAGCAGAATTGCCATGGTGTTGTTTTTGTGCAGAAATGAAAGTTCTCGGAACGTCCTGAAAATTAACGGAGATTTTTTCTGGAATAAAAGGAAAATACCTAAGCAAAGATCCACGTGAGGGGGCGTGCCAGTGGGCCACAAGCCCCTGGGCCGCGGCCACCCCCTATGGTCGCGCCGTGAGGGCTCGTGAGGCCCACGTGGAACCACCGCCCCCAATCTCAGTTTTATATCTTCCGTTTCGCCTGGAAAAAAAATCAGAGAGAAGGTTTCATCGCGTTTTCTGATACGGAGGTGCCGCCACATCCTGTTCTTCATCTGGAGGGAAGATCTGGAGTCCGTTTCGGGCTCCGGAGAGGGGAAATCGTCGCCATCGTCATCATCAACCTTTCTCCATCGACAACTCCATGATGCTCTTCATCGTTCGTGAGTAATCTCATCGTAGGCTTGCTGGACGGTGATGAGTTGGATGAGATCTATGATGTAATAGAGTTAGTTCTTGATGGGGATTGATCCCTAGTATCCACTATGTTCTAGATGGACGTTGCTACTACTTGGCTATGCTTAATGCTTGTCACTAGGGCCCGAGTGCCATGATTTCAGATCTGAACCTATTATGTTGTCGCCAATATATGTGTGTTTTAGATCCTATCTTGCAAATTGTAGTCACCTACTATGTGTTATCACTCGGCAACCCCGGAGTGACAATAGCCGGAACCACTCCCGGAGATGACCATAGTATGAGGACTTCATGTATTCACCGCGTGTTAATGCGTTGGTGTGGTTCTTTATTAAAAGGATAACCTTAATATCCCGTAGTTTCCATTAGGACCCCGATGCCACGGGAGGGATGGACAATAGATGTCATGCAAGTTCTTTTCCCTAAGCACGTATGACTACATACGGAATACATGCCTACATTAGATCGACGAACGGGAGCAAGCCACATATCTCTCCGTGTTATAGTTTCTACATGATGAATCACATCCGTCACACTCATCCATCACCGATCCACTGCCTACGAGTCTTTTACTACTGGGTCTCGCTACGTTACTTTGCCTAGGCTTGTCCCTTTCTACCAAAGGGATTGGGCCACTTTGCTGCTGCTGTCACTTTGCTGCTACTGTTGCTACTACTGTTCCTTGCTACTCCATTGTTACTTGTTGCAAGACTTTGTTGGCGCTAACATCTCGTCAACAAGGCTTTTTCTAGCGCCGTTGCCAGGGATTGTCAAAGCTCTTTCTGGTGTCGTTGCTATCGTACTACCTAGCTACTGATACTTTGCTTGCAGACACTAATCTTTCAGGTGTGGTTGAATTGACAACTCAGCTGCTAATACTTCAGAATATTCTTTAGCTTCCCCTTGTGAGCGAATCAATAAATTTGGGTTGAATACTCTACCCTTGAAAACTGTTGCGATCCCATACGCTTGTGGGACATCAAGGCTTTTTCTCGCGCCGTTGCCGGGGAGGCACAACTATATTGTCTGAGTCACTTGGGATTGACGTCTGCTGGTCACTATGAAGAATCCGAAAGATCCAAGAACTAAAATCCTACCTTCCACTACGAGGAGAGGTAAGGAACTTCCATCTAGCTCTGCACTAGATTCACCTTCAGTTTTGAGTAAGTTTGCGACTTCGCCTTCTGCTAGAAATCTTGATATGTCGCATGTGCTTGATGATGCTACTTCTGCTGCTCATGATGCTATGCTTGATACTATGCCTGATGATGCTATGCTTGATACTACGCCTGCTATGCCTGATACTGCTTTGCCACTTTGTGCATTCCTTGATGCACATATTTCTAGAGCTGCTGCTAGATGTGATGATACTTCTGAAACTGCTGATACTATTGAAGTAGAACCTCCTACTATGCCTGAATTGCTTGTTATGCCTGATACGCACTATGTTATGGAGGGAGAGATAGTTGAGGATTTTCTTGCGTGTAAGGATAGCTATGATGTTGAGAAACATTTGCGCAAGTGGTAAGAAAAATCTCTGAACGCTAGGATGAAATACGACCCGGAGTTTGCTACTTCGCCTATTTTTGTGACCGATAAGGATTATGAATTCTCTGTCGACCCTAAGTTAATCACTCTAGTCGAATTTGATCCCTTTCACAGTTACGAGTCTGAAACGGTTGTATCCCATCTTACCATACTGCACGATGTAGCCACCCTATTCAGTAGTCAGGAAAAGATCCGCCACTACTATATGCTCATGTTGTTTCCTTTCTCGCTAAAGGATGATGCTAAGACCTGGTTCACTTCTCTTGCTCCTGGTTGTGAGCGTAGCCCCCAGGATATGGTCTACTACTTCTCTGAAAAATATTTCCCTGCCCATAAGAAGCAAGCTGCCTTGCAGGAAATATACAACTTTGCTCAAGCTGAGGAAGAGAGTCTCCCACAAACTTGGGGGAGGCTCATCCAGCTACGGAATGCTTTGCTAGATCAACCTCTTGAGAAGAATGAAATACTTGATATCTTCTATAATGGACTTACCGATGCTTCCAAAGACCACCTAGATAGTTGTGCCGGTAGTGTTTTTAGGGAACGAACTGTAGAACAAGCTGAGATTCTGTTGAACAACATCTTGTGCAATGAGAATGCCTGGACTATTCCCGAACCACCTCCTAAGCCAACTCCTAAGAAAAGAGGTATTCTATTCCTCAGTCCTAAAGATATGCAAGAAGCCAAGAAATCTATGCGAGAGAAAGGCATTAAATCTGAAGATGTCAAAAATCTACCACCTATCGAAGAGATCCATGGTCTCGATAACCCGATACAGGTAGTAGAAGTAAATTCTCTGCGTATGTTTGATGAGAGTGATATTCCTTTTGATAAGCCTGCTAGCTTATGCATGGATGAATTTGATAACTTTGTTGCCAAACAACAGAGTTTCAATGATTATGTTAGCAGACAATTGGAAAATAATGCTCGTATGCTTAGTCATTTAAGTGCTTGTGTGGACAGAAATGTCAATGATCTTAAGCTTTCGAGTAAACATGCCTATATGGTTACTACTCAGGTAGAACAAGTACTTAAAGCTCAGAATGACTTGCTCAATGAGTTGAATGACAATTCCGTCAGTCGTCACTCGAGGCGGTAGAATGACCCAGGAACCTCTGTATCCTGAGGGTCATCCGAAGAGAGTTGAACAAGAGTCTCAAGGAGTTACCACTCATGCACCTAGTCATCCTAGAAAGAAGAAGAGAGATGATAGGAACCTGCATGCTAGCAACCCTGTTGCTGCTACACCTGAGAGTCCAAACGATGCCTCTGTCTCTGATGCTGAAACACAATGTGGTGACCAACATGAGCCTAATGATAATATAAATAGTGATGTTCATGAAGATGCTCAACCTAGCAATGATAAGGATGTGGAGATTGAACCTGTTGATCTTGATAACCCACAGCCTAAGACTAAGAGATACGATAAGAATGACTTCACTGCTAGGAAGCATGGTAAAGAAAGGGAGCCATGGGTTCAGAAACCTATGCCCTTTCCTCGCAAACCATCCAAGAAAAAGGATGATGAGGATTTTGAGCGATTCGTTGAGATGATCAGACCTGTCTTTCTACAGATGCGTTTGACAGATATGCTCAAGATGTCTCTGTACGCTAAGTACATGAAATATATTGTGACTAATAAGAGGAGGATACCTGATCTTGAGATCTCCGCCATGCTTGCCAATTACACTTTCAAGGGTGGAACTCCTAAGAAACTAGGTGTTCCCGGTGTGCCCACTATACCTTGCTCCATTAAAGGCAACTGCGTTATGCGACCTTAGAGTCGGTGTTAGTGTTATGCCTCTCTCTTTTTATCGTAGACTTGAGCTGGATAAGTTGACACCCACTGAAATCTCTTTGCAAATGGCCGACAAATCAACTGCTTTCCCAATGGGCATTTGCGAGGTTGTGCCTGTTATGGTTGCTAACACCACTATCTTAACAGACTTTGTTATCTTGGATATTCCCGAGGACGATGCCATGGCTGTCATCCTCGGAAGACCCTTTTTAAACACCGAAGGGGCTGTTATAGATTGCAACAAAGGCAATGTCACTTTCCATGTCAACGGTAATGAGCATACGGTGCACTTTCTGAAGAAACAATATCGTGTACACTGCAGCAGTGCTATCGAAAAAACTTCATCGATTCTTATTGGGAGCTTTGAATGCCCTATTCCTCGTGTCAATATGAAGTATGATTTGCTTGTTGGGGAGATACACATCCCCATTGAGGTGACCTAGTGACTATTGGATAATTCTCCGTTCTCTTTTGCGATTCGAGAAAGTTTTGTCGAGCGCATTTGATCAACCCCATTGACGGATTTCTTTCGATGACCATGAGATGGATGAATCGAGGAGTCACAAACCTCTGTTCCAAGCTTTCACTTTAGGTTGCTTAGAACAAAAAATGATAGATTTAGTTTAATTTTCCCTGTTTTCTGTTTTAGCGTCCGGTGGAAAAGTACCCCGAAAATAAAAGTTCTCCGAACGCTGTGAAAATCTAGTATGATTTTTCTGGAATATTTGAAAAATATTGGGACAAAGAGATTGTCTAGGGGGCACACCAGTGGGCCACAAGCCCTAGGGGCGCGGGCACCCCCTGGCCGCGCCACCTAGGATTGTAGGGCCCACAGGCACCCCCTCCACTCATTCTTGCTCCCATCCAGTTCTCCTACCTCTAGAAAAAATCGTTTCATAGCTCAAACCCGTGTTCTTGCTCCTCTTGCTGGGATTTTCGATCTCTTTGCAGAAATCACCGTTCTCCGAACTATTTTGGGGAAATTACTCCTTGGTAAGTGACTCCTCCATTGGTCCAATTAGTTTTTGCTCTAGTGCCTTATACTCCGCATATTTTTGCTGCCTTGGTGACCATGTTCTTGAGCTTGGCATGCTGATTCTAGCTGGTCCCAAGTAGTTTTGATGCGTAGTATGGCCTCTAGGCACTTGTGGGAGTAGTTGTACAAGTTTAGTTGAACCTTGTTCACCTTTCGTTTGGGTCACTGAAAATTTCAGAAAAGAAAGATGTTCAAGAGAAACTATCATGGTGGTTCCTCAAGCAAGAGAGGTCCTTGTCTTGCGATTCGGGAACCTGATCCTTACCAACCTAGGGACGCGCAGGTACAACCATGCGAATGGCCTTCTGATGAATTTATGATTGAGGCAGGTTTCAAAGATGAGTTTGATGCACTTGTTCGCAAAGACGGACTCGAAGAATTCATCTCCGATAAATGTGAACAGTAGTTTGCTCTCACTGCTTCTTTTGTTCGTAGATTCAAATTTTCAGCTGGCCGTGAGCCATCGATACTGTTTGATCTCTATGATAAATCGTATACCATGGATTTAGAGGATTTCAGTAGAATTTGCAAAATACCTATTTGGGGTAACCTCAATGATCCTCCTAATTCTTCGGTTAGAGATTTTTGCGCTGGTATTACGGTTGGAGAAACCAGAGACATTACGCAAGCTACCATGGGGATTATTCATTTTCCTGCCTTGCATTATTTTGCCCTCTTCATAGGCAGATGCATTAATGGCATGATTGAGCATTGTCACCTCTGCGCACCCGACCTTAGTATCCTTAAGAGCGCAGTGACAGGTGACAAAAGCTTCAACATGGGAGCTATTATAGCACGGAGGCTGAATAAGAATGCTATTGATGGGGATTTCTTTGGTGGGATCTGTGCCACCCGCATAGCAAATTTTCTTGGAGTACCCATCCGCGCAGGAGATCCCCCGCTCCATACAGCTTTCCTTGACCGCGTCGCTATGACATGCTACCAGTTCCTTGAGAGGGATGATGAATCCCTCCTATACCAATTGATAATTAACCGGCATCGTGTTTTCCATATTACCCTTCCTGCTCCTGCTTTCTTTGTCTTTCAGGTAAAACGGAGATATTACATAACCAGAGGAGAGGCAGAAGAGTTTGAGAGGGAGTCGACGGCTGCTCGTCTCCGTGAGGCAGCTATTCAGGCAGTGGCTGCAGCACTCCCGTATAACCCCGATTATGATTTTGGGATTCGCTAGGACCATCCTTGGGAGTAGACCAAGTTAGGCCAAAAGCCTAAGCTTGGGGGAGTACGTGTTCTCACCGACTTTACATTCTTGCTTATGCTTTCACTTTTGTTAGCCGGTGTTCACACTTTGCCACTTTATCATCCATGCTAGTTTATTTTCCTTTTCTCGTTTTCTTTTCGTGTGTCTGTCTAGTTTCAGAAAAAACAAAAAGATTTTCTTTTCTTCTTTTGCTTGTTGGGAGCTTTCCCGTATAAATAGTTTTCTTTTTCTTTGGGTCAAGGTAGAAGATATTGGTTACAATGTTTAGTGGCTCTTGCATGCATACCTATTTAGCTTTCAAAGTGCCATATTACTTTGTCTTCTCCTTTGTGTTCGCCTGCAGATTCCAGCATAGTCCAATGCACGAGCACTCTTATTATTGTTCACATCGTTCGGTCGTGCAAGTGAAAGGCAATAATGACGATATATGATGAAGTGACTGAGCCTGGAAAAGCTGGTATGAACTCGATCTATTTTGTTTTTGTAAATATGACTAGCTCATCATGCCTGATTCAGCTTTATTGTGAGAGAAACATGTTTGAAGTGACAACTTAGAGATCATAGTTGCTTATGCCATGCTTATTTAGCTAGGAGCTTATAATGGTTTGTCTTGGTTGCCAACATGAATGTTGAGATGACTATGATGTAGTATGATAGGATGGTATCCTCCTTTGAATGTTTCAAGTGGCTTGACTTGGCGCATGTTCGCGCATGTACTTGAAACGAAATCAACATAGCCTCTATGATGTTCATGTTCATGGTGATTTATGTCCTACTCATGCTTGCACTCAATATTAGTTACTCTCAATGCATCTTGATGACTGTTGTCGCTCTCTAGTTGGTCGCTTCCCAGTCTTTTGCTAGCCTTCACTTGTACTAAGCGGGAATACTGCTTGTGCATCCACCTCCATAAACCCAAAGTTGTGCCATATGAGTCCACCATACCTACCTATGTGCGGTATCTACCTGCCGTTCCAAGTAAATTTGCATGTTCCATTCTCTAAATCTTCAAGAAATAATCTGTTTTGCATGCCCGAACCGCTCATGTGGTGACAGGGGGCTATTGGTATCTTCCATGCTAGGCGTGTTATCCTCGATATGTGTTTATTCACTATCATTCACGAGAAAGGGGCCGGTAATTGGAATTCCCAGTTCCATACTCAAGTCGAAAAGATAATTGCAAACAAAACTCCCCCAGGATTGATGTTGGTTTGGACGGTACCCGAGGATTCGGCTAGCCGTGGAGTGTGATTGATTGGTGGTGGGGGAGTCAAAACTTTACTTTTCTGTTTGGGAACCGCCTATAGCATGTGTAGCGTGGAAGATGTTGAGAACTCTTAGTCATTGCGTTGACAATGAAAGCATGCCACCCAAAATTATTATCTCTGTTTTCAAAGCTTGAGCTCTGGCACCTCCACAAATCAACGCTTCCCTCTGCGAAGGGCCTGTCTATTTATGTTCTTGTTGACTCATCCTCCTCTTACAAAAGCACCAATTAGAGAGCACCTCTGTCATTTTTATGCTTTGCTTTTAACTGTGTTGAGTATGACTATGACTGGACTTCATTGCCATGAATTACAATGTTTAGTCAGCCCTTGGTCTTTTAAGGTGCTCTGCATTTATGTTTTGCGGTCTCAGAAAGAGCTAGCGAGATACCATCTAATCGTACTGCTTCATGTTGTTTAGATTGAAGTGTTGACACTTGAGGCTTATTATTATTTGCTCGCTAGTTGATTATGCCATTGATATGAGTTTACCGTGAGACCTAGATGTCATTTTCTTATGTGGTTTGATTGTGATCTTGCTGAAATTCTGGTGGTGAGTTAGACATAGTTGCAACAACAAGATCAAACAGAGTTCGTCAAAGTTTTTCTTTTGTATCTCTCAGTTTGTCAACTGAGTTGCTTGAGGACAAGCAAGGCTTTAAGCTTGGGGGAGTTGATACGTCTCCGTCGTATCTACTTTTCCGAACTCTTTTGCCCTTGTTTTGGACTCTAACTTGCATGATTTGAATGGAACTAACCCGGACTGATGCTCTTTTCAGCAGAATTGCCATGGTGTTGTTTTTGTGCAGAAATAAAAGTTCTCGGAACGTCCCGAAAATTTATGGAGATTTTTTCTGGAATAAAAGAAAAATATCGGCGCAAAGATCCACGTGAGGGGGCGTGCCAGTGGGCCACAAGCCCCTGGGCCGCGGCTACCCCTATCGTCGCGCCGTGAGGGCTTGTGGGGCCCACGTGGCACCACCGCCCCCAATCTCAGATCTATGTCTTCCGTTTCGCCTGGAAAAAAATCATAGAGAAGGTTTCATCGTGTTTTGCGATACGGAGGCACCTCCACATCCTGTTCTTCATCTAGAGGGCAGATCTCGAGTCCGTTTCGTGCTCCGGAGAGGGGAAATCGTCGCCATCGTCATCATCAACCTTTCTCCATCGACAATTCCATGATGCTCTTCATCGTTCGTGAGTAATCTCATCGTAGGCTTGATGGACGGTGATGAGTTGGATGAGATCTATCATGTAATCGAGTTAGTTCTTGACGGGGATTGATCCCTAGTATCCACTATGTTCTAGATTGATGTTGCTACTACTTGGCTATGCATAATGCTTGTCATTAGGGCCCGAGTGCCATGATTTCAGTTCTGAACCTATTATGTTGTCGCCAATATATGTGTGTTTTAGATCCTATCTTGCAAGTTGTAGTCACCTACTATGTGTTATGACCCGGCAACCCCGGAGTGGCAATAGCCGGAACCACTCCCGGAGATGACCATAGTATGAGGATTTCATGTATTCACCTCGTGTTAATGCGTTGGTCCGGTTCTTTATCAAAAGGAGAACCTTAATATCCCGTAGTTTCCATTAGGACCCCGCTGCCACGGGAGGGATGGACAATAGATGTCATGCAAGTTCTTTTCCCTAAGCACGTATGACTACATATGGAATACATGCCTACATTAGATCGACGAACAGGGGCTAGCCACATATCTCTCCGTGTTATAGCTGGTACATGATGAATCACATCCGTCACACTCATCCATCACCGATCCACTTCCTACGAGTCTTTTACTACTGGTTCTCGCTACATTACTTTGCCTAGGCTTGTCCCTTGCTTCCAAAGGGATTGGGCCACTTTGCTCCTGCTGTCACTTTGCTGCTACTGTTGCAACTATTGTTCCTTGCTACTCCGTTGTTACTTGTTGCAAGACTTTGTTGGCGCTAACATCCCGTCAACAAGGCTTTTTCCAGTGCCGTTGCCAGGGATTGTCAAAGATTTTTCTGGTGTCGTTGCTATCATACTACCTTGCTACTAATACTTTGCTTGCAGACACTAATCTTTCAGGTGTGGTTGAATTGACAACTTAGCTGCTAATACTTGAGAATATTCTTTAGCTTCCCTTGTGAGCGAATCAATAAATTTGGGTTGAATACTCTACCCTCGAAAACTGTTGTGATCCCATACGCTTGTGGGACATCAATGTGCCACTTTAGTGAGCAACGGATCAAGTCAATCACGTTTAGGCAATGAGCAACCAAGGTTCTCAATTTTGTATGAACAGGAGCCATCATATCCCACTCTTCATCTGTTGGTCAACCCGATAATTCTAAGTTGTTGTCGATCCTCTCCAATATGTAGCCCGACAATGGATTTTCTTGTGCGGGGCAGTATTTCTGCAATAAAACCAGGTCATGTACCATCCGTTTGAATGACTCTCCAATTTAAACTCAGGAAATAGATTATTTTTCCTTTTCTAGAAGGATATTCAGCCAAGTTCACAAGAGGGGCCATTCCTAACTTCATTGTGATGGTTGTCATAGAATAACTCCCTCAATAGAGTCACTGACGGCTCAATGATATACTTCGCATAAAACTTGAAATTGACATATGTTGGTCAGAGAATTTGGACCAATATCCTTAGGCCTAAGACTGAAGAAGTGCAGAAGGTCCCTGAAGAATTTTGAGTCGGGTGGTCGAAAACCTGTGTGTAAATGATGAGTGAAAATAACAACCTCTCCTTGTTGAGGTTGTGGATAGGGCTCTTCTTTGGGAACTCGCTAGTTTACCTCCTTTCGAGCCGGCAAGAATCCTTGACTCACAGGGTTTTCCAAAGTAAGTTTGGACTCGTGGGACCTGGTCCAGTTACAAGACTTGTTGTTCTTGGGGGGCATTAGGCGGTATGAAACAGCTACAATGATGGTAAAAGAAAATAAGGTGATGCATGATACCACTAGCTGACTACGGTCGTTATTCAAGGGGTGTTTAAGACACCAAAACTATTCCACAATAGTGTTTTAAGCCGACCAATGTTATAGCAACGGTGTTTTAAGCCCGCAACAACAAGTAAAAGACTTTGGAAGGTAAACTCCATGGGAGACTTAGCAAAAAATCTTCACAAACATGTTGCAACAAGCGACATCTCTTACGATGGATCTAAATAAAGCGCGAAAAATATGAATATGTGTTTAACACCGGCGGGATGCCCGAAGTTCAAGACATTTGCACATGGTCTCCTAGAAAGAGTCTCATATCAGATCTATGCGCAGAAGATGCCAAGCGGAGGCTGCGGCAAACCTATAGATGCACAAGGGATGGGAAGCTTGGGAATCTACAAAGCGGTTCTTCGGTGAACTTGATGAACACAGTATGAACACCGGTAAAATCTACTGAAGAATCTATAAACCCTAGTAAGGAGGAATGCATACCTAATTCGTTGAAGGAGATGGGTGATGACCGTGTGCGCCCCGATGAATATGAGGAAGATCCAGTAACATAGGTGGCGCAGTCGAGAAGGTCCTATCGACGTTTTCGAAGCTCTGGCGTGCGCAGTAATGAAAAAGAAGAAAGGAAAAGATGCAGCACAGGTTCGCCCCGCCTATTTATAACGAAGGGGGATTGGAAAGGAATAGACGCAAGGAATTAGTGGATGAGTTTATTCCTAGATTTTCGTGTGAGTCTGGATTTAGTGCTGTTTTTTGAAAAGATTCTCTATGATGGCCTCGACAACAGCGGTCAGCACGATGACGTCATAAGAATACACATTGAAAAGACGCTAAGTACGAGGGAAGGATAAATGACCCGGCATAGTCTTGAACCGGATTCGAGTTTTATTTCATGGATAAAGGACGAAAGATTGCGGACTCGTAGTTTGACCAAGGAAGCTTGACATGAACAAGTTCAAATCAACCTAGGGCCTACTATCGGAAATATGACCCTGCGGGATAATCCCCTATTTAGGCCGAGTTAGATTGTAGGCGAATCAAGAAGTATATATTCAATGGGATGTAGAATAGACAGAAGGACATCAAGAAGACTTAACAAGTGAGCCGCCGGGAGGCCCAGTACCTGAAGATGGCGACGCAAGGCCCACAAGGTAGGAGACGCCAAGAGCCTTCCTAACTTGGAAACAAGACAAGGTAGAATTGTAATAGAACACATGCGTTCATTGACCCGGACTCTGTTGTAAACTCGAGGCCTCTACCTATATATAAAGAGGAGCCCTCGAGACAGAAATATCAAGCAAGAAACTCTTGAGAGCTAGGTTAGCTATTCCGCATCCTTGTAATCGAGATCTCCATTAATACCAAAGAAGGACGTAGGTTGTCGGGGCGATAACCCCGGGGTAGGCTCATCAAGACTGCTCCTTCATTTCCTGCCCAAAGGATATGAACAAATACAGTTTCCCAAGGCCCGAGTCTTCTGACCGGCTAGGATGCGCCTACCGGCTGGAGGACGAGGCGGCCAACTCTCTGGCCGGCCAGGCAACCCCTGCCGGCTAGAGTCGAGATGGCTGCCTCTTCCTGACCGGCCCGGTCAAGCCAGCCGGCTAGGAACGAGGCGGCCGTGCCCAAGCCGGCTAACCAAGCAGGCTAGTCGGCCGGGGATCACAAGTCACATCAGATCATAGGTCAGGATGAGACCTTACGATTAAAGGTAGCTAAACGTCAGCCAAGGTACTCGATCGGAGTGTCCGGCAGGTATGAGCGTCGGCGGCCACGCCGCTGACCTACCCCGGCTCTGATCCATCACCTAGCATAGTGTCGGACTGTCACACTCCCACTCCATTACTGCACTCGGCGTGGGGAACAGTGGAGGCGGTCGCATTACCTGCCCATGACGAATCTCGCTGGACGACGATCGACGTACAGGACGTGCTCGGCGTCAACCTTACGCGAGAGCTTCATTGGCCAGCTGGCGGGTCCCACAGCCAATCGAGACCATGCGGCCGGCAGGCCCCTCAAGAGACAAGACAAGACTCTCGTGGGCCCCTGGCCAGCCGGCGAGGCTGCCAGCCGAGTCCCACTGTTGTACCCTTTATACATATTGTACGCTGGCGGGTTCGTCTATAAAACCCCCCGGTCACCCTCCATGCAGGAGAACGGTCGAACAACACTTCACATCCACCAACCACATAGAGAGAAGTAGAGACGAGTCAGCTACTCCCCTCTTCCTCCTCCCAACACAGCTCGAGGAGAAACATTGTAATCCATCCATATACATCAAACACTTCGGCAGGACTAGGGGTCTTATCTCTACGGAGAGCCCTGAACTTGGGTACATCGTGCGTTCCATACTTGTACCAACCTCGTTCCCAGCGCCCTCCTTTGTCCCTTCGGTTCTCACCGGCTTTAGCCTACCTATGGCATATTTTGTGAGTATTCACCGACATAGGCTTTTACCTCCATTGGAGGGGCTGGACCTGGCTAAATTCGTCTCTCGTTCGATCAATCCCTTCGAGTCGCCACACAACAACGATGGTCTCACCTCTGAATACTTTAACAAGGACATTTGTCGTGACAAAACCACGACACCTCCCGCTCTCCTCTGCACCGCCTCATCACAAGTGCCTGCCAGAGTCCCAAGTCGCCTCGATAACCGCCACCGCCACCACTTCATTGCCCCGCCACCATCTGGTTTCAACCAGACCCGGACAAGGAGACCCCGTTCCTGGCCTCCCCATGCCCGCCAGACCTTGTCCGATCGCCTATCTCCATCTGCTGCTACAGTTGCCGACACCATGGAGCTCGCCTGCCTCGTCCGATCGGGATCCAGAGCAACGAGTGCAGCACATTCACATAGGCCTCCTCCACCTTGCGAGGGCCTCGCCCGCGGCCTTGTTAGCCCTAGCCTCCAAGCGTGGGCCCGCTAGCCACACCAAGCCCCCATTGCATCAGGCCGCCAGCAGCCATGCAAGGCCCAGACGCCTCCACCTCCCCGGCATGTCTTGCCACCGACCGGGCCATGGCCCATGGTGAGCAGCCTGCCAATCCTGCTATCCCTCGGTAGCTCCTGGAGCACTCGTGGGCATGGGTGCCACATGTCCCAGAGGAGCCTTGGAAGCTAGCTAGAGGGAGGGAATGGTTTGAACGGTCAACATGAGGCTCTGAGACATGTTGGTTCGGCTAGAAGTGGTCTGGAGGAAGGAGACAAAGTGCAGAGCACCATTTCTGCACTCCAGGGAGGTGGTCACCACCCCTCTTGATGTCCTGGGCCACTCCTTGGCCAGGCCAAGGTGTCAAACATGCAAGGCATGCATGCCCCATTGCACTGGTGAAGTTTGGCCCCAAGTGGAGCTGGTTTGAATAGGCTTTGACTGGTGTTAAGTTTGCAGCAGCAAACTTAGGGCTACTAATGAGGGCACTAACAGGAGAGATAATGAGGGAAAAGCATGTCTAGCAGCCTTAGGCATGGAAGGACTACATTTCTGCAAAGTTTCAGCTCAAGCAAGGAAGTGTAGCTAGCACTTGCTGTACAAAGCCATATCTCAGCCAAAAATGAACTTGTAGATGTCCTGCTCATTTTCTCCACATGAGCATGCCATCTCTTGGTTTGAAATGAAGCATTGACATACTAGAGATGCTCTGTAAAGATTTGGGGGCTTTGGGTTAAGCAGATGTATGGGATGAGAGGTAAAACAGTTCTGCCAAGGGTGAAAATGACAGGTAGTTACAAAGGGTCCCTCTCCAATAATTGACCAGTGTCCATGGGAATGTTAGTGGAGGTAAAATGTAACTATGTGAGGCTGTGGTAGAAAGTTGAGCTCAAGGGTAAAAGTGGAAGGGGTCAAAGAAGCCAATTTAGTGAGTGCACACAAGGTGTTTGATATGTGCTTAGGCCATCAGATGAATTGCAATGTCTATGAAACTTAACAGGATCAAATGATATAAGAAATTAAGCTTGTACACCAAATTTGGGATTTGCTGGAGAAGTTTTCCAATGTAAACTTGGAAAACCCATGAAATGGGCAGAAATGGTTTTCTGCTTACAAAACTATTCAAATCAATTGCCACAAATCTAATATTTGGTGTGAGGACATTATTTTAGCATTAAAGCATGCACAAATAGTTTGGGGTCAATTGGACAAACTTTATAATGTAAAGTTTCCCAAAGTCAGAAATCAAGACAGAAGGTTTTGAGGGGCTTGACAAAAGTTCCTCTATTCTCCTTGGTGCACCACTTGGTGTGGATGCATTATTGGAGTATTATAACATGCCCACCAAATTTGAGCACAATTGGAGACACTTCACAATGTATAGTTGCTCAAATTTGAATCTGGATAGATAGGGTTTTAGAATAATTAGGGGAGTCAAATCAACTTGGATTGAGATGAAACTTGGCAAGATCATCAAACATATCATAGGTGACATGCTTGAATTTTACTGGAATTTATTGAGAACATTTCTAATAGAAATATTTCAAAAGCTTGAAATAGGCAGGAAGGGTTTTGGAGGGATTTTGCCCAATATTTTGAACATGACCATGTGTTGAAACTCATATATATGGAATAAATATATCCACTGTGTTTCCCTAAATTTTATTAACAATTTTGAAAGCAATAAAAATAACTTTCCTTCATAAGAGATCATTTCTGGCCTCATAGAAAGGCATTTAAATAAAATAACTTTTAAAATATTAATATGGTGGTTTTTGGAAGATATTTTGATAATAGGTTTTAAATTAAATAATTGGTGCAAAAATAAGTTCCCTAATTGAGAACTTGTAGTACAAACCTCATCTCAGGGTGAGAAAGTTTAATTCAAAGAAATGCCTTTTGGTGAAAATAATATTTGGAGAAATAGATATTGGTCCTAAACACATGGCATGATCATTAGGCAGGAGTTCTGGGCTAGGGAGGTGAGTTGGAGATTAGCATGAATTATTGGGGAGCAACAACATGCATACAAGCAAGCAGGCACACAATAGTCACTTCAAGCATCATAAGCATTCACGAAAAATTTTAATTGGTCCTAAATTTTTGAAATAAGTTAATTAGTCACGAAAGCTAAACACATGGTGTTACAAACCTTACCCCCTTAAGAAAATCTCGTCCACGAGATTTGTTAAGGCGGAAACAATGCTCTGCTCCTGTTATGCAGCAGGATTCACCGTAGCAATAATCTAAATACGCGATCCTGCGTGGTCACCTCAAGAGTGCCACTTATTGGTGCATCTGCGTTCTACGAGGACGTTGGAGAAAGGGAAAACTTGCAATACCTGGTTGCTAGTCGTACCTGGTTCTTGGCACCTACTTCAGCTGACAAGTGAGCCCAGGGACCGCCGTCAACCTCTTCTTCTTCCTCTGATTCTTCTTTCCATGGGTGAGTCCCATGTGGTGCCTCCACTTGCGGTGTCTAGGGCGTAGGGTGCCCGGGGCCGCCCTGCAGTGGTGCACAGTGAGCCAACTTCCGGCACAACGAGCACTCACCTCGTGGGCCTGGGCATGTCGGCACTGCTCTGGGATTCCTAGCAAGCACCCACGGCCGAGCGGCAAGCGGGGCTGGTGGCCTGGCTAGTGGCTCTCCGAGCCTGGCTATAAATTGGCCAGGGAGTCCTTCTCGTTCTCCCACCCGGCCTCGCTCCTTGCTGTTGGTCTGGTCCTCTTCCTTCTTCTTCTTCTCCTTGCAGGTGCTCGAGGAGGGATGCCAATGGCGGACGAGCCCCCGGGGTGGCTCATAATATTCCTGTCCGGGATGGTGGCATGTTGGTCGGGGTCTCGACGCTGTACTGCGCGATCATCCACGATGATCGCCATGATGTTGCCGCCCACACGGCGGCTCTCTGTGATGGCATGGTTCATGACGATTAGGCATCTGCTCAGCGTACGTGTGGTGTTAGTGTGTTAGTGGTGTCCGTGCGGTTTCTTCTTACGAAGGAACTGAGGTGTGCCATAGTGGCAAGTGTTAGGTGTTGATGTGGGTGTGTGGCTGTGATGGCAGTCATGGTCCGGGTGGAGGTTCCTCCAGGTGTGTCTGTCCTTGCTGGTTTTACTGTCTTGCATGTCGTGGTCGGCGTAGTCGACGTTGGAGTTGCAATAAAATGTGTCGTTTCTTCTGCGTCTCCGAGGCTCCTTGATCATGTAGATGCTTCACCATGCTTGCGGATACTATCTTCGGTTGCCGGGGGGTTACAGTCCGTGGTGTCTGTGGCCCATCTAAACAGGACTAAGGCACTCGTCCTCTTACTCGGCAAATAAGTATGTCATCAGTGAGGATGACAACATATTTTCCCTAGACATGATATAAGCACAGTGCTCATGAGTCTGGTGAGGATAACGGGACTTGCTATGGGCGGCACTGGCCATATTCTAACGACTTAGAGTCGATTTCTACGACCGTAATCCGCCCATCCTGGCTCAGCAAAGTTTAGGGTCTCAAGGAACTTAGGATGCAGGTGAACAGTTGTCATCTTATCTCTAAGCACATTCCTTAGATGCAAGTAGTTCCACCTCTAACTTGGGACGACATCACCTCATCTCATCAAAGATACCATCCCACATGGTCAACTCCACACCGCTCATGCTAGTCAACTCTAGAGTTCGGGATGCACTAACCCAAACGCTACAAGCATGGTGTAGCTACAATGCACATGCATTACTATGCAAGAACCTCGAGGAGGCATACGAGCTGCTAAAGTTGCACTAGGATGCTACAAATCCAAATGTTCGACAATATAATTCGATGGACACAGTACTGCATTACTATATTAAGGAAACACATAGTATACCAATCCAATATCTTGTTTCCTTTCTATGAATCCGATCAAGTGATCCATCAACCCGATCAATCATTTCTGGACCCATCACTCCTACAAATCCTATATTGATGGGGTTCTACATAATCTCTTAGAGTCCTCCTAATTCACATATTACTGCAAGGATTTCGTCATAGTATGTCCACCAACTTCAATAATCATGGCCATCTAATATCCAAGGCCAGTCCACATAGGTTTGTAAATCATTTGACCACTCCAAGTATACATGCTCTCTATCCACCGAGAAACCTGGTATCACGATCGAGATTATCGGGCTAAATCCAATTTACTTCGAACCATGTGGTCTCTGTCATCCTCGATACTCTATTAAGATTACCTATTTAAATCCAAGGTTCAAGTCCAATAAGAAGTCCACTTGATACTCCAAGTCATTATGGTAAAGCCATCAAATCATGCCAACTACTTGCTAAAGTCATGTATACCACCAAGAATATTGTTCGCGACCATAATCGTCCTACTAAATCCAATCTTACTCCAGTAATATGTAAGTTATGCTATTATATCAACTCGTTCCACTAAATTCACCTACCTTCATAAGGGTATTGCGGTACACCAAGATAGCCTGGCTATATCCTCCAGACACATATCATCCTCACAACAATATTTAGCCTAATACTCTTATATCCGAGAATGGTCCTACTATAGCATCACGGTTATGTGCTAGCTTAAGAATGAAGAATACTTGTTCACTGCAATCACTCGTCCCACAAGGAACCCGATGCTATGCGGGGTTTATCGGGGTTCTACAGGTTTTCTCGCAAATTTGTGTACTAGACACGTGACCAAAAAATTTGAGCCGGAAAGGCTTGTGGAAGTTAGTCTGGTCTAGTGAGGTTTCCCAATTTTGATGGAATGCATATCTACTACGGGTTGCGTGTGGTTAAGCATAGTACAGTCAGTGTCTTCAGTGTCAGTCGTCCTTCGAAGTGGATCCTTGGTGCATCTTGTCTTGATGTCTTCAGTTGCCGAGAGGGGTGAAGGAGAGAGAGTAGCACAGAGGGGATTGTCTAAGGGTTTTAGCGCAATCAACAAACGTTGGAAGGTCAACTTAAACAAGTGCCAAAATTGTTTCGAACATTAAATAAGACAGGTGACATAACCGCACGCTTGTTGCTTAGGCAAAAGTGCGACTTATATCAAGCACAAACAACAAAAACAAACAACACATAACCTGGTCCATCCGAACCATTCCACGGACTCAACTTCGCATAGGGGATCTACGACTCATCCTAACCTAGGTTCTTGGAATCGACAGTCGTGCTTGCTTCGTGCTCTATGGAGGAGTCCGCTAAGTCTTCTGGACCTTCTCATGGCGTTGTCACGCCTCTTGTTGTTGCTCGCCGAACGTCTCGGGTTGAGTCAAAAGAATCATTGATGACCTTTCGTCTGGGAAGTTGCTGACGAAGGTAGTTCCTCATTGCTATCATCGATAGGGTCTTCTGTTGTCTTCATGGTCCTATCATTGTCTTCTCGTCTTCTGAGGCTTCGAGAGTCTCGAGTGGACATCTTCATGCATCAATATTTGCAGGACATGATAGAGTTCTGATCTGTCAATCATACTGATTGCGATGTCGACACCTAGAGCGGGGGATGAAGAGAACCATTTTTCCTGCTCACTAAGGTGAGGCGGACCAGTTGGCGAGGTTATCATCCACAGGTGGTGGTCGACACAATCCTTATCATTGACAGGGTCGCTCTATTAGTGATGCAGATCAAGGCTTGCATATGTTACGTCCGGATTATCATAGGTGTAGGTGGAATCACTCTGGAACAGTGCCCAGGGTGTCACCATCTTCTAAGCCTCGATGTCCTTGTTCCTCTTGGAGGTTTTTCTGTTGGAGCCGCCTGGTAGTAGAGTCGTCATCTTTGTTCTTCAGCACACGGGTGGTTGCTTGAAATGATTGCTTCCTTCCAAGTTGCTCAAGAGGATTTTAAGTAATCCCATGGTAA
Organism: Hordeum vulgare subsp. vulgare; assembly: GCF_904849725.1. Lineage (NCBI taxonomy): Eukaryota > Viridiplantae > Streptophyta > Magnoliopsida > Poales > Poaceae > Hordeum > Hordeum vulgare. The sequence continues at coordinate 342,366,063 of NC_058524.1, read as the reverse complement.
GAGGGCATAAGGGTGCTAGCGACTATTTGCGAATTTTGAAAAGAATAGGTGAGGAGTGTCAAAGAATAGGGGTGGAAGGCTAAAGTATAACCTTCATCTCCTTTGAAGATTTAGGAGAGGCGAGAAATTATATAGGTTTGTACATACTTTCGAAAAGTCTGGAAAGCTATTTTATCCTAATTAACGTCCGTGCTAACTAAGGGCTTCCTACAGTCAGGATGGCTCTGATACCAGCTTTGTGGGGACCCCGACTTACGAGTCGAGATCGCCGTGCTCAGTGATCCCAGAGATCAATGCTCACCGAACACAGATACCGAATAAAATAGTCTTACATCCAAGTATCGATTATTACAACACGTGACCGAATGGTCAAGTTCACAGAGCAGGGCCTAAGGCCAAAACACTCTGATACAACTAGTAGCGGAAATCATAGGGGCTAAGTGGGTGCCCATGCCATCAAGCCTACACCGACAGACATTCAGACTCGGAAGTGTCCTAGTTCGCAGGGGCGTCTCTGAAGACGTACTCATCGCCAAACTCCGGTCCTTCCATGTCTCGTCAATAACATAACCAGTGGCAAGCCAATGAGTACTTTGAATGTACTCGCAAACAGCACTTGATATGAACAATGAAAGTGAAGGATAACAATATCATGCATCTTTGGTGGATTTCATAGGGGTGGAATGATCATGAATATGCATCAAGTTAAAGAATTACTTTTGAAAAACAGGTTACAAATATCAATATATCTGTCGAGGGCTGAACCATCCGGGCTCACCCTATATGCCAAGTCACTGAACTTGGTCATGTCATTACTTTCCATAACAACACCTTTTTAATCACCACACACACTCACACACACTTGGTTTATGCGGAAATAACTCGACGTAGTTTAAGCAGGATTACCCAACTGTCCTTGAATGTGGACACGACTATTCGAATAGTTTTACAATCTGCAGAGGTAGTACGCTGGACCCACGAGATCCGGGAAACTTTCATGCCATCCACGACTCGCGGTATATAACATACCCGAGGTAAGTACCCGATCAATGCCTTTCCCCTGACGATACTAGACAAAGCGGTCCACTCGATTGGTACCCAGCCCACATGTTGTACGTCTTACGAGCACCGACTCTGGACAATAACAACCATGCAGGGACCAACGGTGTGACTGGAACTCATAAAAATGGCATAGTCGTCCTACCTGGCACAACCCCATCACGAGAGTGACCACACATCACTCCCGCCACTAGTAATGTGGCTCTTTGCTAGCACCGACCAGAGTAATCAACATAGCCCCGTCCCATAAGGGGTAACGTGGTCGTACTGGTAAGGTTGGGACAGTCGACACATCATAAATCTAATCCCATTTCCGAAACCATACTCACACAAATACCGGGTGCATCACTTCACCACAAGTGACCACCTAACTCATCATCACCCTAGGGCATTAGTGGCACCCGACGGGGTTTTCATAAACTCTTGATTTGTGTCATCAACATGTTCATGATGATACTACTGCTATCTTTACTTGTCAACATGATATTAGCATGACCCTCAAGGGGTAGGGTCAAGCTCAATGCATGTGCTCCGGGGGAGCCATCGGTAAAATCATATCAAATGATTATCGGCACTTATGATCATATGCAACGGAAATACTTGCTATCTTAATACGCGAAGTAACATATGCTCAGTCATGGTCAAAGGGTTGCTTGCCTTTTCTCACATATGTCCTCGGGTCTTCGAGGTCTTCCGCTCCAACTCCGAGTACTCCGTCTACCCGTCAACTATCGTAGGAAACAACCACGGTAAGCCACTCGGCAGGCAGAAATAAAAATGCCACAAAAATAGAAGTTATATTTTTCTTGGACCTATCTGGTCATAAGAAAAATACCAGAAGCTTGCCATAGGAGGTTTGGATCATCAAGGATTTTTGAATGGATGAAAAGAGGAAAAGGTGATTATTGAAGAAGCCTACAGAAATCATTCTCTTAAAAATGAGTGGAGGCACTCAATAAATAGAGCATGATTTTAGATATATTTAGGAAGTTGTTTCACTCGATTTGGTGTTTATATGAATATTCTAGATATTTATAATACTGGATAAATAGAAAAAGGGGGCTATTTATTTATAGCAGCAGAAATATGGTAAGCAAAAAATTGAATAAAGTTAGGAATTTAAAACAATATTCTAGGAGTCTCTGGAATTTGGAATCACTCCATTTGGAGTTGATTTGGAACCTTTAGGAATTTTGAAAGGTGGGACAATTATATCCAGATTTGGATTTGAATAATAACACTACAGAAAATCTTCTTGGGAAAATGTGCAAAGCACATATGTGGATAGAGCTTGATTTTAGAAACCTGTAGAAATTTGAATCATTAGAATCGGAGCTAAAATGAATTTATGATGGATTTTTGAAGTTTCACAGAAAAAGAAAGAATCAAAAAGGAGGTCTACCAGGGAGACTATATCGCGCTCACGGCGACAGATGGTCACTGGGCCGGCCCATCTACTCGGTCTGCTAGGGAAAGGCTACGCCGAAGGCGTAATAGGCCGGATGCGCTTTCGCCTTACAGCAGCGGTTCTGGTCGGAGTTGTCTCCACTTACCCGAGCCTGGACCACCCGTCAGTGCCCTGCTCCAGATGGTTGGCCGACAGGCGGGCCCTGGCGACAGGGCCTTCTTGAAGCTCCCAACAAGGGGAGGCACAGGGGTTTGGCGGCGGTTGCTAGTGCCCCCAGCAACCAATTCGGGCGGGCTGCCCACCGGGGCGCTCAGGGCGGAGAGCCGCACCCATCCTGGTGCCGCTTGCCTGCCGGGGAGGGCCGCCGCGGCGAGGGCTCGACTGGCGGCGGAAATGGCCATCGGACCACCCCTGGTTGCACGCGTAGGCGCCTTGCGCGGGAGCTGGAGCGAGGGGAAAGCTTCGGGTGATGAGGAGAAGGTGCCAAGTAGTCCCGAAGAGAGGAGAACTCTGGGGGCTGAGAGAATTTGGGAAGGCCGAATGGAGACACGGCGGTCATGCAAGAAATTCGAGCTTGGAGAGCTCCAACTGCTGAGACACACGGGCCTTTGAGAGAGAGGAGGAGCTATCGGGAGCCAGAGAGGGCTTGGATAGAAGAGATACGAGAGGGGGAGAGAAAAGAGTGATCGGGAGCTCCTGGAGCACTCGTGGGCATGGGTGCCACATGTCCCAAAGGAGCCTTGGAAGCTAGCTAGCAGGGGGAATGGTTTGAACGGTCAACATGAGGCTCTGAGACATACTGAGACATGCTGGTTCAGCTAGAAGTGGTCTGGAGGAAGGAGACAAAGTGCAGAGCACCATTTGTGCACTCCAAGGAGGTGGTCACCACCCCACTTGATGTCCTGGGCCACTCCTTGGCCAAGCCAAGGTGTCAAACATGCAAGGCATGCATGCCCCCATTGCACTGGTGAAGTTTGGCCCCAAGTGTAGCTGGTTTGAATAGGCTTTGACTGGTGTTAAGTTTGCAGCAGCAAACTTAGGGCTACTAATGAGGGCACTAACAGGAGAGATAATGAGGGGAAAGCATGTCTAGCAGCCTTAGGCATGGAAGGACTAAATTTCTGCAAAGTTTCAATTCAAGCAAGGAAGTGTAGCTAGCACTTGCTGTACAAAGCCATATCTCAGCCAAAAATGAACTTGTAGATGTGCTGCTCATTTTCTCCAGATGAGCATGCCATCTCTTGGTTTGAAATGAAGCATTGACATACTAGAGATGCTCTGGAAAGAATTGGGGGCTTTGGGTTAAGCAGATGTATGGGATGAGAGGTAAAACAGTGCTGCCAAGGGTGAAAATGAGAGGTAGTTACAAAGGGTCCCTCTCCAATAATTGACAAGTGGCCATGGGACTGTTACTGGAGGTAAAATGTAACTATGTGAGGTTGTGGTAGAAAGTTGAGCACAAGGGTAAAAGTGGAAGGGGTCAAAGAAGCCAATTTAGTGAGTGCACATAAGGTGTTTGATCTGTGGTTAGGCCATCAGATGAATTGCAATGTCTATGAAACTTAACATGATCAAATGATAGATGAAATTAAGCTTGTACACCAAATTTGGGATTCGCTGGAGAAGTTTTCCAATATAGACTTGGAAAACCCATGAAATGGGCAGAAGTGGCTTTCTTCTTACAAAACTATTCAAATCAATTGCCACAAATCCAATATTTGGTGTGAGGACATTATTTGAGCATTAAGGCATGCACAAAAATTTTGGGGTCAATTGGAGAAACTTTACAATGTAAAGTTTCCCAAAGTCAGAAATCAACAAAGAGGGTTTTGAGGTGCTTGAGACAAGTTCCTCTATTCTCGTTGATGCACCACTTGGTGTGGATTCATTATTGGAGTATTAGAACATGTCCACCAAATTTGAGTACAATTGGAGACACTTCACAATGTATAGTTGCTCAAATTTGAATCTGGATAGATAGGGTTTTAGAATAATTAGGGGAGTCAAATCAACTTGGATTGAGATGAAACTTGGCAAGATCATCAAACATATCATAGGTGACATGGTAGAATTTTACTGGAATTTATTGAGAATATTTCTAATAGAAATATTTCAAAAGCTTGAAATAGGCAGGAAGGGTTTTGGAGGGATTTTCCCAATATTTTGAACATGACCATGTGTTGAAACTCATATGTATGGAATAAATATATCCACTGAGTTTCCCTAAATTTTTTAACTATTTTGAAAGCAATAAAAATAACATTCCTTCATCAGAGATCATTTCTGGCCTCACAGAAAGGCATTTAAATAAAATAATAAAATAACTTTTAAAATATTGATATGGTGGTTTTTGGAAGACATTTTGATAATAGGTTTTAAATAGAATAATTGGTGCAAAAATAAATTCCCTAATTGAGGACTTGTAGTACAAACCTTATCTTAGGGTCAGAAAGTTTAATTCAAAGAAATGCCTTTTGGTGAAAATAATATTTGGAAAAAATAGATATTGGTCCTAAACACATGGCATGATAATTAGGCATGAGTTCTGGGCTAGGGAGGTGAGTTGGAGATTAGCAAGAATTATTGGGGAGCAACCACATGCATTAAAGCAAGCAGGCACACAATAGTCACTTCAAGCATCACAAGCATTCACAAAAAGATTTAATTGGTCCTAAATTTTTGAAATAAGTTAATTAGTCAGGAAATATAAACACACGGTGTTACATAGAGGGCAAAGAACTTTGTCGGGGGGATAACCCCGGGGTAGGCTCATCGAGCCTGCTCCTTCATCTCCTACCCAAAAGGAATGACCAAGTATAATTCCCCAAGGCCCAAGTCCTCTGGCCGGCTAGACTGCACCTACCGGCTGGAGGACGAGACGGCCAACTCTGTGGCCGGCCAGGCAACCCATCTCGGCTAGAGGCGAGACGGCTATCTCTTCTTGACCGCCTTGGCCAAGTCAGTCGGCTAGGAACGAGGCGGCCGTGCACAAGTCGGCTAGCCAAGCAGGCTAGCCAGCCGGGGACCTCAAGTCACATCAGGTCGTAGGTCATGACGAGACTCTCCCATTAAAGGTGGCTACGCGTCAGCAAAGGTACTCGATCGGAGTGCATGGCAGGTACGAGCGTCGGCAGCCACGCCGCTGACCTACCCCGGCTCTCATCCATCACCCAGCATAGTGCCCATGACGAATCTCGCTGGACGACGCCGGACGTACCGCGTGTGCTCGGCGTCAACCTCGCCGGGTCCCACAGCCAGATGGGACCTCGTAGCCGGCGGGCCCCTCAAGCGACAAGACAAGACCCTCGTGGGGCCCCTGGCCGACCGGCGAGGCTGCCAGCTGGGTCCCACTCTTGTACCCTTTATCCATATTGTAGGTCGGTGGGTTCGTCTATAAAATCCCCCGGTCACCCTAAATGCAGAGGGTCGGTCGAACAGCATATCACACTCACCAACCACATAGAGAGAGGCAGAGACGAGCCGACTGCTCCCCTCTTCCACCTCCTCAACATAGCTCCAGGAGCAACCTTGTAATCCATCCATATACATCATACACTCCGGCAGGACTAGGGATATCATCTCTACGGAGAGCCCTGAACCTGGGTACATCATGTGTTCCATGCTTGTACCAACCTTGTCCCTAGCGCCCTCCGTTGCCACTTCAGTTCTCACTGACTTTAGCCTACCTATGGCATATGTTGTGAGTATTCACCGACCTTTGGCGCCCACCATGGGGCCGATCGCGACATCGGCTGGCTTTACGCGTTGGGCGGAGCCCCGCACCTACACCACCGGATGCATCGCGTCCGGATCGATCTGCATACCCGTGGAGCCCGCTTTAGATGAGGCAACACTGATGATGATCGACGTCCCCGTCTGCCATGCGGATTCGGACGAAGATTCCGATGATGAGGCGCCTCCTAGCGTCGTCGTCGCTGCTATGGAGAACCTCGGCGTTCTCTTTAGCGACCTGCGTCTCAACGATGGTCCTTGCTACTTCGGTGAGGACTTCGATGTTGAGGCGTTGTGCGCCAGCTTCAGTAGGCTCTCTATCGCTGAGATGCCTGCACATGACGTGTACCCCAGCAACGTACTCGTCTTCCACGGCCCTCCACCGTCGGTGGGGTTCTTCACCCCGTACCATGTCGCCGCCGTCTCCAACGTCGTGGAGGTGATGGTCATCGGCGCTGGCACCAGCACGGCTCATGGCAAGGCGTCAGCGGACGCTGGTGAGCATGCTGCTGTCACTGGTGACACTCTTCAGGACGCACTCGCCAGCCTGAAGACGCCCATCGCCGCTTCTACAAACCCTAACGACGCCCGAGCCTCGCTGGAGGAGGCTCGCAAGCAGATCTCGGAGGAGGGCATTGTCGTCGCCTCGGCAAAGCATCGGATGGAGGCCACGCAGCACGAGTATAACTCCGCATACGGCCTCACTCCGATTTCCGAGGCCCCTAGCCGGCTTGGATCGGTCCGCGGCCGCGGCCGCGGCCGGTTCATTACCGAGATCCTAGGCGGCAACCAGCCCGTCTACGAGACCCCTGTAGCCAACTTGTGGGCGGCGCAGGCGGCCATCGAAGAAATGCCAAGCTTGGAGGGCGAGGAGTGCGCCTCCCAGGAGAAGCGGGTCAAGGATCTCCTTGACGCCGAGCAGCAGACGCGGCTTGATCCCGGTTAGGCCCAGTCAGAGTCTCCGGGACCCAACCACGGAGCGCGCCGCAACCCTAGCGATCATCACCATGCAGAGGGATCTTCCTCGCATCGCACCTCCGCCCGGAGGGGCGAGGGAAGTCAAGACAGGCGCTCCCAGCGCCAGAGCGAGCATACTTCGAGCAGGCGTCCCGGAGGTGACGAGAGCGACTCGGTGTATGAGGTTCCTCGTCCAGGGAGGACCCATGCCACCGGTTCGCAAGGTGCCCTTCCGATCGCAGCTCGGATCGGCGCTCGCGTTCCCCAGGGCGACGAGGACGCCCGCAGGCGTCTCAACACCCTGGCCCAGTCAGCCCTCCTGGAGGAGGACGGTCCCATCAGTCCGGCCTGCTTCGGCCCCCAGATCCGAGGGGAGCCGTTTCCCCGAGGCTTCACCTTGCCTCGGGATACTCCCAAGTACAATGGCACCGCCAAGCCAGAGGACTGGCTGATCGACTACACCACTGCCGTTGGCATTGCCAGGGGCAACAAGCGCGTAGCAGTATGCTATGTTCCACTCATGTTGGCCGGGTCAGCTCGGACTTGGCTCAACAGCGTTCCAGCCGGTAGCGTCAACTCATGGGTGGACTTCGAGGAGGCATTCGTCCGCAACTTCACTGGCACCTACAAGCTCCCTAGCCGGCCTCGCGAGTTGGCCATGTGCGTCCAGAGGCCCGACGAACCCCTTCGCGACTACGTCACTCGTTAGACGGAGCTTTGCAACTCCTGCGAGGGGGTGCACGAGGTACAGGCCATCCAGTACTTCATCGATGGTTGACGAGACGGCACCCTCCTCAAGCACAAGCTCATGTGCTCCGAGCCCACCTCTCTGGCGGTGCTCATGGCCAAGGCGGACAAGTACGCCACGGCCGACTCGGCGATGCTGGTTAAGGTGACCGCTGCGGACAAGGTTTTACCCACGCCGGCTACTCCCAAGCCGGCTGGAGACAGTCAAGGCGGCCAGAACAACAACAAGCGCAAGGTGGATCAGCTAGATTCGCGCTCCAACAACAAGTTGGTAGCCAGCATGGAGGGTGAGGCGTCGGCTTCTCAAGCCGGCCCTCAACGGAAGCGGCCCAACAGGGGCAACACGAATTGGTTGCCCAAGCAGACCTTCGAGCAGCTGCTTGACACCCCCTACAAGATACATTCTGGGGCACAGCCTTCTACCCACACCCTTCGGCGGTGCAGCTTCGCACGATAGCTGTCGCAAGGGGAGGGCTTGCCGGCTGGCCCAAGTGCACATGTTGCGCCTCAAGCCCCGGCTCTGGGTCCTGCTCTAGCTCCACCGCCGCCGCCTCGCGACGACGGCCGCCTCCACGACGACTACCCCCATCAAGACGGAGCATTCGTAGTCTTCACCAGTGAAGGCGATGACAAGCATAGCCTGCGCCAGCGGCGACGTGAGGTGAATGCCACGATTCCCCCGGTTCCCCAATACATGCATTGGTCTGACACACCAATCACAAGGAGCCAGGTAGACCATCCTGCGGTGATGCCCAACCGGGGCTGATACGCGCTCGTCCTCGACTCCACCTTCGCCTCCAAGAGGCCCACGTGTCGGTTCTCCCGGGTGCTGGTCGATGGCGGCAGCAGCATCAACATCCTCTACCTCGACACTCTCCGCAATCTCGGGCTCAAGGAGAAGGACATCCTGCCAACTAGCACTGTCTTCCACGGCATCGTGTCTGGGCAGTCCTGCTCGCCTCTCAGCAAAATCCAGCTGGATATCCTCTTCGGGGACAAGGCTCACTTTCGCTGCGAGTTCCTATGCTTCGAGGTAGTCGACCTCAGCAGCCCGTATCACGCGCTGCTGGGCAGACCGGCTTTGGCCAAGTTCATGGCTATCCCGCACTACGCCTACCTGAAGATGAAGATGACGGGTCCGAAGGGCATCATCACCATTGCTGGCGACTACAAGAAGTCGCTCGAGTGTGCCCAAGACAGCAGTCGCCTGGCCGACGCCCTGGTGATTGCTGAGGAGAAGAGACAGATCGACCGGCTCGTGACCCAGGCTACCGTGCAGCCGACGATCCCTTCTCCTTCGTCCCAGTCGGTCGGTGAAGGCTCCTTCAAGCCGGCCAAAGAGACCAAGCAAGTGCCACTCGACCCTGCAAACCCCAAGCAGTGCGTCTCCATCGGGGCTGGCCTCAGCCCCAACTAGGAAGGCGAGCTCGTCGACTTCCTCCATGAGAATCAGGACATCTTCGCATGGTCTCCCAAAGACAAGCCGGGTGTTCCGAGGAAGTACGCCGAGCACAAACTTCATGTGCGAACGGATGCAAAGCCGGTAAAACAACCTTTGTGCCGCTTCGCCGAGGGGAAGCGGCGCACAATTGGAGAAGAGATTACCCGGGTCCTTGCAGCCGGCTTCATCATGGAGGTTTTCCACCCGGACTGGTTGGCCAATCCAGTCCTGGTGCTGAAAAAGAACAACACCTCGCGAATGTGTATCGACTACACTAGCTTGAATAAGGCCTGTCCGAAAGACCCTTTCGCGTTGCCTAGGATAGATCAAGTGATCGACTCCACTACAGGCTGCGACATGCTGTCATTTCTGGATGCTTATTGAGGCTACCATCAAATCAATCTCGATCCACCTGATCACCTGAAGACCTCCTTCATCACGCCCTTCGGGGCCTACTGCTACACCACCATGACGTTCGGTCTGAAGAACGCTGGTGCGACGTTCCAACGCTGCATGCAGCAGTGCCTACTGCCACAGATCGGCAGAAACATCCACGTCTATGTGGATGACATCGTCGTCAAGACGAAGCAGCACTTCAGCCTCCTCGACGACTTGCGGGAGACATTCGCCAACCTGGGCGACTACAAGATCCGGCTCAATCCGCACAAGTGCGTCTTTGGGGTTCCAGGCGGCAAGCTCTTGGGGTTCTTCGTGTCCGCTCGTGGCATCGAGGCAAACCCCGAGAAGATCGGCACCATCGAGCGGATGGTGCGGCTCGCTCGGATCCTAGACGTCCAGAAGTTCGCCGGCTGCCTAGCGTCCCTTAGCCGGTTCGTCAGACGGCTCGGCGAGAAGGCCCTTCCACTCTACCAGATCATGAAGAAGATGATGAAGTTTGAGTGGAACGACCAGGCGAACGAAGCCTTCCGTGACCTCAAGCGGGTCATCTCGAGCGTGCCAATCTTGGCAGCGCCGGCTGAAAGGGAACCCATACTCATATACATTGCAGCGACCACTCGCGTGGTTAGTGTAGTGCTAGTAGTTCAACACAAGGAGGAGGGCAAGGTACTGTTAGTGCAGTGCGCTGTCTACTACCTCAGCGAGGTCTTGTCCGCCTCCAAGCAGAACTATCCCCACTACCAAAAAATGTGTTATGGTGTTTACCTTGCTGCAAAAAAGTTAAAGCAATACTTCCAAGATCATGCTATCACCGTTGTGAGCACCGCTCCACTTTCAGAAATCATGGGCAACCGTGATGCAACGGGCAGGATCGCCAAGTGGTCCATCACCATGGCGGACCATGATATCCTCTATGAGCCTCGCACCGACATCAAATCTCAGGTGGTGGCCAACTTCTTGGTCGACTGGGCCGAAACACAGATCGAGCCACCACCTCCAGACTCTCCGCATTGGCGGATGCACTTCGACGGCTCAAAGACGCGGACTGGTCTGGGAGCCGTCATCGTCTTGACGTCTCCGAAAGGAGACCAGCTCAAGTAGGCTCTCCAGATCCACTTCACCGCCTCCAACAATGTCGCCGAGTACGAAGCACTTCCTCATGGCCTCCGTCTCGCCAAGGAGATTGGTATCCGGCGGCTCATCTGTTTCAGCGACTCAGACCTGGTGGTGCAACAAGTTTTTGGCGAATGGGACGCTAGGGACACCAACATGGCAAGCTACCGCTTCCTCATCTAGCAGCTCAGTGGCCCCTTCGAGGGTTGCGAGTTCCACCATGTTCCCACAGCAGACAACGAGGCGGCTGATACACTGGCCAAGATTGGCTCCATGAGACAGGCTATCCCATCCGGCATCTCCCTCGAGCAGCTCCACAAGCCGTCTATCAGGCCGTCTCCACAGTCGGCATCGATCTTCGTGCCGGCTGATTCTTCGGTGCGAGCGCCGTCGGCTCCACCAGCTACGCCGGCTACAACTCCTTTGCCGGCTATGCTGGCTATGCCGACTCCAACTGCGGCACCGGCTGAATCTTTGGTGCAAGCGCCCTCGGCTCCACAAGCTACACCGGCTACAGCTCCTGTGCCGGCTATGCTGGCTATGCCGACTCCAACTGCGGCACCGGCTACAACAACAACTCCGGCTCCGCCCTGCCTCGAATCCTATCGTCTCGACACCCAGTGGGTGGACGTCATGGAGGTAGATGGCGAGGCAGCTGCCACGACGACATCAGAGACACCTTGTCTCGAGCCCAGGACTAATGCTTCATCAAGCGCGGGGGCTGCGGAAGCCCCTGACAGTCAGGTTGAGACAGAGCCAGCCCTTGTGTCGGCTCCGTCATGGGCTCAACCCATCCTGGCATTCCTCCTTTGCGGCGAGCTTCCTCAAGATGAGGCAGAGGCGAGGCAGATCCAGCGCAGATCTACGGCCTACGCCATCATCAATCGTGAGCTGGTTCGGCGTAGCCTGACTGGTGCGTTCCAGTGTTGCGTCGAATCAGAAAAGGGACAGGAGATCCTCAGAGACATTCACCAGGGGGAGTGCGAGCATCATGCCGCCTCTAGAACCCTGGTGGTCAAGGCGTTCCGCCACGGATTCTACTCGCCCACGGCCCTCGAGGAGGCCGTCGATCTGGTCAACAAATGCGAGGGCTGCCAATTCTTTGGCACACAGAGCCAAATGCCGCCTTCGGCCCTCAAAACCATCCCCTTGTCATGGCCTTTCGCCGTCTGGGGCCTTTCAATACGGCTCATGGTGGCATGACTCGCCTCTTGGTAGCCGTCGACAAATTCACCAAGTGGATCGAGGCTAGACCCATCAAGAATCTTGATGGTCCCACGGTTGTCAAGTTCATCACGGACATCTCTGTTCGATATGTCGTCCCCCATAGCATCATCACCAACAACGGCACTAACTTTGCCAAGGGTGCTCTGGCGCTCTACTACTCCAAGGTAGGCATCCGGCTCGACTTGGCGTCAGTGACACATCCCCAGTCCAATGGCCAGGTGGAGAGGGCCAATGCCCTGATCCTGGCCGGCATCAAGCCAAGACTGGTGGCACCACTTTTCAGGTCAGCCGGCTGCTGGATCGAAGAACTGCCGATTGTACTATGGAGCCTCCGCACCACGCCCAACCGGTCGACCGGCTTCACTCCATTCTTCCTTGTATACGGGTCCGAGGCCATTATCCCTATGGATATCGAGTTCGACTCGCCTCGGGTCACCCTGTACATTGAAACGGAGGCGAAGGAGGCAAGAGAAGACGGTGTGGATCTCCTCGAGGAAGAAAGGGACTTGTCCTTCAGGCGGACGGCCATCTATCAACAGAAGCTGAGATACTACCACAGCAAGAAGATCAAGCCTCTTTCTTTCAGAGAAGGAGACTTGGTTCTCAGAAGAATCCAGCGCACCGCAGGCCAGCACAAGCTCTCCTCCCCATGGGAGGGACCCTTCATCATCAGTAGGGCATTGCACAACAACGCATACTACTTGATCGATGCCCAAAAGCCAAGGAAGCGCAAGAGGGACGACTCCGGCCAGGAGATGGAACGTCCATGGAACGCGGCATTGCTTCGCCCGTTCTATTGCTAGAAGGAAAGTATCAAACATGGAAAGAGCATGCACATATGTATCTTTCTCCCTCTTTAGGGATTTCCAATGAATGCGATGAAAAGAGCATGCCTTATGCTTCTTTTTAAGTTCATATCTAGAGTGCTCACTCTGTGAAGCCCCTTGCTGGCTCTAGTAAGCTCGGGGGCTCGATAGCCGCCCGGACGCCTTCCTTATGTTGTAGAAAAACACATAGTGTATGCCGGACCGATCCCTGGTCACCTCGTAACAGCTACAAACCGGCTCCCGGCTGTCCGGCTAGCTAGGCGACGCCAGGTAAGGCCGGATGCATGCAAAGTTTGACTACAAAAAGTTTGCCGGCTCGGGTTGGCTTGATCTATTTTATGATCTCATTCTAGCCGGCCTCTGCTGGTTTCTGTATGAGTCTTTAAGTCTTGATGGCTTCGAAAATTCTAAGTCTTGTATTCTCAAAGTCAGAAACCTCGACCAAGTCATAGACAGGCTCCTGGCTGTCGGGCGGGCAGCGTGGAAACGAGGGGGTACAGGAATTGGAGAAAAAGAAGTCAAACAGGAATCAAAAGATAAAGATATAAAACAACACGCATGGCAATACGAATATAATGTTGAATCCATACATTCAAAATGCATTGGCCCACGGCCGAAGTTCATTACACCCCCCCCCCAGTGGGTGGAACTGTTGGACTGGCAAGACAATTTCAGACAACAAAAAGAAAAAACGGGACCGGCTAAGGGGTCGCGGCCTCATCGATCGCCCCGGCTGCTGCTCCTGAAGTGGTGGCTTCACCATCGCCGGCTGCTCCCGAGGCGGTGGCGCCGTCTCCTCCACGAGGGCTTCCGGCTTCGTCCGCACCGGAGTCGGCGTACACCGTGCCGCTGGAGGCGGCAGCACTCTCCGCCTCATGGGTTGCCTCGTCGGAGCTGCCATCGGTGTCATAGGGCTGAAGGCCATGCAGATCTTTAGGGATCACATTGCCGCCTTCGCCCCGCTCCAAGTTGAGCTCATCCCAGGCGATGTCGCTGGCCCTCACGCGCAGCGCCTCCTCCACGGCCTGCAGCTCCGCCTCCGAGCCGTCGCGTTGAGCGGCGAGCTTGCCCAAGTCCAGGTTTCGGTACCAGGACTTGGCCAAACGCAAGGCCATGTAGGCTCCAGCGCGCGCAGCCGAAGCACGCTAGGCGTCAAGACGGTCCTCGCCAGCCGCAAGCCAGCGTGAGAGCCGGCTCATCGACGTTGGCTCCACTCCATCAGGCCACAGGGCCGCCACCATCGACGAGCCTACGATCTGGAGCTGAGCCATGGACTCGCCCATGACGCGCACGCGGGCCTTGAGGCCCACTCTGATCTCCTCCACGCTCCAGTCGGAGGTAGCATCTACCTCCTGCCCAGCCGTACGGCGCTCCTCACGGCTCACCTCGACGGCCATGTCGGTTGAACCCTGTGTCTCAGGGAAGAGGTCCGAGACAGGGAAAGGGGCGCAAAGACGAGTAAGAAGAGGAGACGGCAAAGAAAGTTCAAGATGAAACAAAAGAATACTCACGGTTGAAGTCGTCATCAGTCTCATGGGCGCTCTCGAGGGCCTCGAGCTCCCGCACCTTGCTCGCTTGAGTAAGGCGGGCAACTTCGTCCTGGAGGGCCGCCGCCGAGTCCATTGCCTTGGCCAGCTACGTCTGCTTCTGGACCAAGGCGTCCTCCTTCTCCTTCAAGGCAGCGTCCTTGAGCTTCATCTCCCCAAGATGAAGCGACTCAAGACGTTCCACGTCGGCAGTATGGGAGGCGTCCTTCTCCTGCAGAGAGTCCCCCTCGAGCTCCTTCTTCTCCGTCCGGAGAAGAGTCAGCTACTCCTGGAGCCGGCCGTCCGCGTCACGCAGGGCGTCCCGCTCCAGGACAACCTCGCCCAGCCGGGCTTGAAGCTCGGCAATCTGGCCATCAGCTTCCTGGTTCTGAGCCCGCAGCGTGTTGTAGGCATGCACCTCGGCATCATAAAGATCCTACAAAGCAAGGAAAAGGCAGAAGTAAGATTCGGCCTGGTTAAGTCATAACCAGAACGATTCTCTGGGGCTACACCCAGTGGGTGCGCTAGCACGCCCCCACTAAAGAAGTAAAGAAAGAAAAGAAGCTCAATGAGATTCGGCCCGGCCGATGCTCAGCCGGCCCGACTCTCGAGGGCTACACCCAGTTGGTGCGCTGGCGTGCCCCCACGGATTCAAGAAGAAGAAAAGAAAAAACCTAAGACAGAGATGAGGCACTTACCCTGGTGCGCTCCTCCAAGCACTCCAGATTGCCGCGCACCACACGGGCCGCCTGGTCCACCTTGAACCGACTGCTAGCAAACATCAACACCAGCTCCGGGACGTCGTGGAGCGCGGTGCTTCCGGGCAGCTTCGAGCGCGCCAGGTTGGCCGCTCGCCAAGTCTTCAAGGGTCGGCTCCCGACCCTGGCACCGGCTCCTCGAGCAGCCGGACCGTGGTGGGAGACGATGATGGTGCTGTCTCCAGGTGCTGGCATGGCGGCCGGCTCCGCTGACATCCCGACCGGCGCCGTCTCCTCGGTAGGAGGTGGATGGGCCACGTCCGGCGCATCCACGTTCACTCTTGGCGCATACGGGGCCTCGTTTGGCGCGTCCAGGATCAGTTCGGGTGCGTTGGGCGCCGCCTCGGCCCTAGGTGAATCAGGGATCACCTCAAGACCCACCGGCGCAGAGGCGTCCGGCTCGGAGGGCTGGGCCTCCTCAGTCCTCGGGGCGCGCCTTGGGGCCGCCTCGCTAGCTGGATCCTCCACGCGAGCATGCGTGGAGGGGTCATGTCTAGCCTTCGTACGCTTCTCCGCCGGCTTCTTAGTCCGGCTGGGACGATACTGGCCCTCGGCCATCTTCCCTGCGGCTGCATCCCACCGGCGCTTGGACTGCACCTCGAGCTCCCTCTGGGCAGCGTCAGCCGCTGTCCAGCCGGCCCGTTCGGCTGCGGAGGCGGTGTCTTCCTCCACGTGTTCCGCCTCCCTGTCGGGCGACGTTTTTTGAGAAACGAAGCTTCACACAAGACAAAATAAAACAAGGGAGAGGAACCCTTACCCTGGGACGATGGGCACTTGCCTCCTGCCGCCACCGGCACGGCGCTTCTTAGCGCCGCCTGCCCGTGCTCCGGCTCGAGGGCCCGTCGCCGGGCGCTTAGGAGCCGGCCTGGAAGCTGTAGCACCCTTGCTCTTCTTCCTGGCCGCCTCATCAGATCCGGTCGCCTCGGCCCTATGACGTCGTCCGCGCGTCAGAGGCGGGCTGGTAACCTCCTCCACCCTGTCGGAGTCTTCCTTGAAGGCTGCATCAGATAGGGAGGAAGGAGTCTCGTCATCGCCCGTCCAATCTACGATGGAGGGCCGCAGATGCTCACTAGACGGCTTCGTCCGTTCCGACTCCAGCGCATTCTCCGAGCCTTCCGAGGAGGCAGAGCGGGACTCGATCATGCCCTCGTCCTCGATCTCCGAGGCATCGGACGTCGCCACGTCAGGGGTAGGCGGGTTGAGTGTTGCCTGCAACTTCTCGAATAGTTGTGCGAAGGAGTTGACGGTCGGCTCAGCGAGACGGCCGATCGCAAGACAAACAGCAAAAACAGAACAATAAAGAGTGCTTACCACCGGAGGCGGACGGGACCTGCAGTAAGGGGTCATCCCCCACGACCAGTTCCCACTATCGTCCATGCAGGCGGTGGAAATCTGGTTCACCCCTCGCGCCACCGCGCTGGGGGTGAATCTCTTGGTGGATGTCCGACAAGGGTCGTATCGGTCGCTCATCTGGCAGACCAGATGAGGCCGCCTCTGCAGCGGCAGAATCCTGTGGGTAACCATGGTGGTCCGCAGGTCGCGCCCAAGGAGGCCGCTTTTCTCCAAAATGTTGAGGTGGGCGCCGATCTGCGACACCTCGGGAATCGGCTTCGGGAACTTCGCCCCCCAGTTCAACTTCGTCGGAGGGTTAATGTTGAAAGGGGGCATGTTGAGGGCGTCGCGGGCAGGGTCGGCATTCTTCACGTAGAAGAAGCCCTTCTGCCACTACTTGATGGACTCCTTCAGCGGCAGCTGGGGGAAGCCGGACTTCGAACGATGATGCACCAGTGTGGCTCTGCACAGCGTCATTGAGCGTCGCCCGACGTGCTTCTCCAGCGCGGCCTTGTCCATCGCAATGGACTGCTGCTTGAAGAAAAACAAACTTCGCCAGAGATCGAGCCGGGGCTCGATCCCCAGGAAGCCCTCGCACAAGACCACGAAGGCCGACAGCTGCAAGATGGCGTTCGGCGCCAGGTGGTGTGGTTGCAGGCCAAAAAGTGGAGCCATTCGGAGAAGAAGGGGCTTGCCGGGAGCCCAAAGCCCCTATAGAAGTGCTCGTCGAAAACGACGATCTCTCCCCCTGTCGGTGTTGGGGCGGTCTCGGCGCCAGGGATCGGCACCAGCACCTGGGAGGCCGGGGCCAACAGCCGGTGATGGAGGAGCGCCTCGACATGGCCTTCGCAGACCTCGCTGCCAAGCCAAGCTCCCTGCGACGAGACCTTCTTTAAGGAGGAGCCGCCGGCCATGACTACGGGCGGCAGAAGCTCGAGAAGGCTGGTGGCTCGACGGCGACGATGAAGAAGACGGGCTCTTTCTCTCTGGGCTCAGAGAGGAAGAGGGCGTCGATGCGGGGCGAGAGGGGGCGAGTTGCCTCCTCGGAACCCCTGCATCCCATTTAAACCCCACTAAGCGTCGTGGGGAGGGGATCCGGTGCGCATGAAACCCCACTAACCCCGTGTATTACGGGCGGTAACGCTTCCCGAAGCCCAACCTTCGTGGAGTAAATTCGCAAAGGATCTTCACGCGGAGGCCGAGGGGGCGTCGTGGCGGGACCCAGGGCCCAGGCCAGGTCCCGTCACCAGTAATAACCATCATTACGTCAGGCTGGGCCTCGCACGTGGCGCGATCTGCGCGGCCTACGAGGAAGCCGAGGCGTCGCTTCGAAGCCAACAGGATTCGGAGCCGGCGTCCCCTGCCGCGGATGCGGCAGGAATACCAAGACAAAAAATCAAGCCAGTGAGGCCGCCCGCCGTCTATCCAGCTTCAGGGACTGCTGTCGGGGGGATAACCCCGGGGTAGGCTCATCAAGCCTGCTCCTTCATCTCCTGCCCAAAAGGAATGACCAAGTATAATTCCCCAAGGCCCAAGTCCTATGGTCGGCTAGACTGCACCTACCGGCTGGAGGACGAGACGGCCAACTCTTTGTCGGCCACGCAACCCCTGCCGGCTAGAGGCGAGACGGCTACCTCTTCTTGACCGCCTTGGCCAAGCCAGCTGGCTAGGAATGAGGCGGACGTGCCCAAGCCGGCTGGGGACCTCAAGTCACATCAGGTCATAGGTCATGACGAGACTCTACGATTAAAGGTGGCTACGCGTTAGCAAAGGTACTGGATCGGAGTGCGGTACTGGATCAGAGTGCCTGGCAGGTACGAGCGTCGGCGGCCATGCCGCTGACCTACCTCGGCTCTGATCCATCACCCAGCATAGTGTCGGATCGTCAAACTCCTACTCCATTACTGCACTCGGCGTGGAAACAGTGGAGGCGGTCGTACTATCTTCCCATGACGAATCTCGTTGGACGATGCCGAACGTACCGCGCGTGCTAGGCGTCAACCTTACGCGAGAGCTTCATTGGCTAGCTGGTGGGTCCCATAGCCAGACGGGACCTTGCAGCCGGAGGGCCCCTCAAGCGACAAGACAAGACCCTTGTGGGCCCCCTGGTCGGCCGGCGAGGCTACCAGCCGAGTCCCACTCTTGTATCCTTTATCCATATTTTAGGCCGGTGGGTTCATCTATAAAACCCCCCGGTCACCCTCCATGCAGAGAATCGGTCGAACAACATATCACACTCACCAACCACATAGAGAGAGGTAGAGACGAGCCGGCTGCTCCCCTGTTCCTCCTCCTCAACACAGCTCCAGGAGTAACCTTGTAATCCATCCATATACATCATACACTCCGGCAGGACTAGGGGTATTATCTCTACGGAGATCCCTGAACCTGGGTACATCGTGTGTTCCATGCTTGTACCAACCTCGTCCCCAGCGCCCTCTGTTGCCACTTTGGTTCTCACCGACTTTAGCCTACCTATGGCATATGTTGTGCGTATTCACTAACAAACTTCTTTGTCGTGAGCAAGAAGACGGCAAATAATGGACTCATGGCAAATAAGTTGATTGTTGTAGTGAGTACAGCTTTAAGCGGTAGTAGAGAGCTCTAGTACCTCACAAGCGGTACTACCTCTCCCCCGAGCGGTAATACCACTTAAGTGGTACTTCCGCTAACCATTACTGCTTCCACTTCCACTTATTTTATGCTTCTGGTGCCCAATCTGCTTGAGCGGTAGTAGAGGGTTAATAGTGAGCGATAATACCTCTCAAGCGGTACTACCTATCCCCCGAGTGGTAGTACCTCTTAAGCGGTACCACATCTCCCCCGAGCGGTACTACCTCTCTAGCAGAACTACCACTCATGTTTTTGTGACTCGTTGGGCTGTTTTGAGTGTGCTAAGAGGTAGTACCACCCCCCCCAAGCGGTAGTACGCTTGAACATGACTTGTGGGCATAATGGTTGGATTTTGGGATGCCTATTTAAGGGGGCCTTCTTCCCCAATGGTCCCTGACCTTTGAGCTAGTGTTCTTCCCCATTGTTGACCTTCTTCGAGCTTGCTAACTCTCAATCCCTCCAATGATTCTTGCTAGTTCTTGAGAGAAAAGAGAGAGGATATCTAGATCCATGTTTCCACCAATCACTTTCTCCTCTTTGTGTGGGGAACCCCTTGGATCTAGATCTTGGAGTTCTTCGTGTTCTTCTTCATTCTTCCTCTCATTTTGTTGCATGGCATTAGTTGTTATGGTGATATTTGGGAGAGAAGGATTTGGGCACTCCATGTGCCCTTGCCATTGCATTTGTGCATAGGTTTGAGTTCACTACGGTGATACGTGGAAGTGAAGTTTGGGAAGCTTAACACTCTTAGGTGTTTGGGAACCCTAGAGCTTGTGCCTCTTGGGTGCTTTGGCGCCCTAGACAATTGGTGGTGCCTCGGAGCTCAATCATTATGGTGTAAAGCTCCGGGCAATCGTTGGGGTCTCCAATTAGGTTGTGGAGATCTACGCAAGCAATTGAGGTCACCTGGAGCCACAATCCATTGTGGTGAAGCTTCATGGTGTTGTTGGGAGCCTATTATTAAGTTGAGGAGATTGCCCCAACCTTGTTTGTACGGGTTCGGTGATTGCCCTCAAGGGTCCCTTAGTGTAATCACATCATCTGGAATTGTGCGAGGGCGTGAGGAGATTATGGTGGCACTAGTGGCTTCTTGGGGAGCATTGTGCCTCCACACTGCTTCAAACGGAGATTAACATCCCCATGTTTACTCTTACCCGAGCCCTTTACTTATGCACTTTACTTTGTGATAGCCATATTGTTTCTTGTTATATATCTTGCTATCACTTAATTGGTTATCGTGCTTAGCATAAGTTGTTGGTGCACATAGGTGAGCCTAGTTGTTTTAGGTTTTGTTCTTAAGTAATTAAATTTTAGTTTTATTCCGCATTTGTTCAAGCCTAAACCATAATTATTTAAAGAGCCTATTCACCCCCCTCTAGGCGACATCCACATACTTTCAGAGGTGACTCTTCTCTTGACCTTCGTCTTCTAGGTGACTCTTCTCTTCTTTTACGGGGAGGGGGGGTCAAGCACTCATTGGAGTAGTGTTCGGGTCTTCCACAATTGTAGCAGTTTCGGTCACGACTAGATGAATGCTTCTCTTCATATCTTGAGTTGGAGCTTCTCTCTTTTCCTCTACTCTTGTAGAACTTGTTGAATTTCTTGACCATGGGGCTTATCTCTTCATTGGTGACAAGGTTGTCATTTCAAGTAGCAGGAGCATGACTTGAACCTTTGTAAGAACCGCTTGACTTGTTGTGCAACGCTTCTTTGTCCTTGAGTGACATTTCATGAGCAACAAACCTTCCAATGACTTCCGTTGGCTTGAGATCTTTGTAATTTGGCATCATTTGGATCAATGTGCACATGGTGTCGTACTTTCCATCCAAGGCTGTGAGTATCTTGATGAGGACATGGCTACCTTGGATATGACCAAAAATATTTCATATTTGCATATTTGTGAGGTGATTTCTTATAATAATTATGCAATAATTTATTTATGTTATCCAAAACAAAAATACTTCACCTATTTTTATTCCAAGCCTAAATGTAGAATTGTCAAAGGCTTGCACGAACCACATGTGAAGATAAAGGAAGAGAAAATGATTAGGTGTTGTTCAAGAAGTCCTCTCACATCAAAGGAAATGATTATGTGTTGTTCAAGAACTTTTCACACGTTACTTTTAGCCCAAGAGAAGATAAAGTCCAAGTCTCTCACATTCTGGATTCAGATTCGGACTACACAAACACATGTGTCTCAAAACGTCAACAACGTTTGCATACATACTCCAAATCGGGTGATTCTTTTTTTGTTTAAAAGTATATTTTATCTTCCAGCCCAATTGAAATCACTTTAAAATTCATCTCGAGCATGGAGATAATGATGAAACAATATGAGGTTGCATCAGAATCCGAGTCAAACTATAACTCCAAAGGTGTTGCATCACCTCCACTTGGGCCCATGGGCCATATACGACCTAGGGTTGGTTTTAGGCTGCCTTGGACGTCCTCCCACCTCCTTGGTCGCCACCCCTATATAAGTATATCAACCTAATAGATTTTTGCTTGGGATTTTTTTAGTTAAAAGTTAGTCATTGCAACTTCGTGTACTTTGTTTGAGTCCAACGATCAGACTAAGACCTCTTTCGAATCCCCACCCTTATCAATACTTCATATATATTCGCAATATTCAGATTGCTTTTATCATATTCTTGCTTGTTCTTCGATTGCTTGTACGAAGAGACCTTCGTGGTCAGGTTGATCATGCTTCGGCGTGGTCAATAACCTCTTGGAGTTGGTTTAGCGATTGCTAAGGTGCAACGTCGTGCATGTTTGTAGTCGGATCGTCAAAGTGGTGTACACCAAATCGATGGTCACCATCTCATCGAAAGATCGAGACACTCGCTCTATCACGTGGTATCAAGTGGTATCAGTTTTCAGGTTGCTCGGTGAGAATTTCTAGTTATCCCTAGATGAGATTTATTTCTCTTACCTATTGCCAAAGAAAAATCCACACAAAAAAAGTTAGATCTATTCATCCTTTATGTCGTGACTCTGTTAGTGTTCTAGGCTCACGTCTCTAGTACGGTCTAGCCTAGGACCAGCACAGTATCGTCGTTGAGCGTTTATTCAACATTGCATCTCTAAATTGATTATTGCTAATTTTTTGCTACCATGTATTAAGCCTTCCTAGCTCCACATATTTCTACATCGTGTATACATACGTTCACTTGGTAATCGCTTTACAAAATCTTTGGAGATATTGACACCATCGGTTGCCGGTCACCGGTTGCTGCATGGTAAGAATTTGTAAGACATTGATATCTCCTTTATTGTGAGCATTTTACCACCACATCCCAGTAGTTCATAGGAACAATATTCTTCCCAAACCGTCAAACTCATTTGTGATGAGAGAAAACCTACAGTACATCTCAGCGACTCCTTCACCATCTTTCATCTTGAACTTGTCAAGCTCACATTGTAGCACATCCAACTTAGATTCCCTCACAGATCCGGTACCTTCGTGTGTCCCAAATTTCCTTGGCATTCTCAAGACGGTTGATCTTGTAGAACTCTTCGGGGCATAGGAAATTGAATAGAATTTTTCATGCTTGAGCGTTGTATTGCAACATGTTCAATTATTCCATTGTCACTTCACGGCCCGGTTCCTTTCCATCACCAAAGAAGTCACCTTGCAAACCAAAACGAACAACAACCCAAACAAAGGGGTTATGACAAAGAATATGCATTTTAATGTTATGCTTCCAACTAGCAAAGTTTTTACCATGAAAATATGGCCCTCTAAAACGTTAATTTCCCTCACTAGACGCCATACTCTCCTAGGTTGTGAAACCAATGCAATGGAGACCAAAGCTCTCATACCACTTGTAGGATCTGAAATTCTGAAGTATGCCTAGAGGGGGGTGATTAGACTACTTGAGAAAAAACTTAGCTTCTTTCCAATTTTAGTTGTGGGCAAGTTTTAGAAATTGTTGTAAGTCAAGCACACCCTACACATGCAAGTCTAAGAGTATAGCAGCGGAAACTAAAGACATACACATGTAAAATATAGTGTAGGGATAGGAAGATCAAACGCAAAGGTTGACACAGCGATTTTTAGGTTGACACGTCCACGTTGATGGAGACGTCAACCCACGAAGGGTAACGACCATGAGAGTCCACGGAGGGCTCAACCCACGAAGGTTCCACGGAGAAGCAACCTTGTCTATGTTGGGGAACGTCGCATGGGAAACAAAAAATTTCCTACGCGCACGAAGACCTATCATGGTGATGTCCATCTACGAGAGGGGATTTCCGATCTACGTACCCTTGTAGATCGCACAGCAGAAGCGTTAAGAAACGCGGTTGATGTAGTGGAACATCCTCATGTCCCTCGATCCGCCCCGCGAACCGTCACACGAACCGTCCCGCAATCCGTCCCCCGATCCGCTCCGATCTAGTGCCGAACGGACGGCACCTCCGCGTTCAGCACACGTACAGCTCGACGATGATCTCGGCCTTCTTGATCCAGCAAGAGAGACAAAGAGGTAGATGAGTTCTCCGGCAGCGTGACGGCGCTCCGGAGGTTGGTGGTGATCTAATCTCAGCAGGGCTCCGCCCGAGCTCCGCAGAAACGCGATCTAGAGGTAAAACCGTGGAGGTATGTGGTCGGGCTGCCGTGGCAAAAGTTGTCTCAAATCAGCCCCAATACCTTAGTATATATAGGAGGGAGGGAGGGGAGGAGGCAGCCTCAAACCCTCAAGGTTTGGCCGAAATTTGAGGTGGAGGAGTCCTACTCCAATCCTACTTGGAGTAGGATTCCACCTTCCCACTTGGAAACTCTTTCCACCTTGTGTTTTTCCCTTCTCAAACCTTATGGGCCTTAGTGGGAACTTATTCCAGCCCACTAGGGGCTGGTTTATCTCTTCCCATAGCCCATGAGACCCCTTGGGGCGTGACACCCCTCTCGATGGTCCCCGTCACCTCTCCCGGCACTCCCGGTACACTACCAATGAGCCCGAAACTTTTCCGGTAATGCCCGAAAACTTTCCGGTAACCAAATGAGGTCATCCTATATATCAATCTTCGTCTCCGGACCATTCCGGAAACCCTCGTGACGTCCGTGATCCCATCCGGGACTCCGAACAACATTCGGTAACCAACCATATAACTCAAATACGCATAAAACATCGTCGAACCTTAAGTGTGCAGACCCCACGGGTTCGAGAACTATGTAGACATGACCCGAGGGACTCCTCGGTCAATATCCAATAGCGGGACCTGGATGCCCATATTGGATCCTACATATTCCGAAGATCTTTATCGGTTGAACCTCGGTGCCAAGGATTCATATAATCCCGTATGTCATTCCCTTTGTCCTTCGGTATGTTACTTGCCCGAGATTCGGTCGTCGGTATCCGCATACCTATTTCAATCTCGTTTACCGGCAAGTCTCTTTACTCGTTCCGTAATACAAGATCCCGTGACTTACACTAAGTCACATTGCTTGCAAGGCTTGTGTGTGATGTTGTATTACCGAGTGGGCCTCGAGATACCTCTCCGTCACACGGAGTGACAAATCCCAGTCTCGATCCATACTAACTCAACGAACACCTTCGAAGATACCTGTAGAGCATCTTCATAGTCACCCAGTTACGTTGCGACGTTTGATACTCACAAAGCATTCCTCCGGTGTCAGTGAGTTATATGATCTCATGGTCATAGGAACAAATACTTGACACGCAGAAAACAGTAGCAACAAAATGACACGATCAACATGCTACGTCTATTAGTTTGGGTCTAGTCCATCACATGATTCTCCTAATGATGTGATCCCGTTATCAAGTGACAACACTTGCCTATGGTCAGGAAACCTTGACCATCTTTGATCAACGAGCTAGTCAACTAGAGGCTTACTAGGGACAGTGTTTTGTCTATGTATCCACACATGCACTGTGTTTCCAATCAATACAATTATAGCATGGATAATAAACGATTATCATGAACAAAGAAATATAATAATAACTAATTTATTATGGCCTCTAGGGCATATTTCCAATAGTCTATTCCATCATGACTTACGTCCACGAAGGACTAGCCTCTCTCTGGGTAGATCTTCATGAAGTAGGCGATCTCCTTGCCCTTACAAACTTCTTGGTTCTATTGGAAATATGACCTAGAGGCAATAATAAATTAGGTATTATCATATTTCCTTGCTCATGAGAATTGTTCATTGTCCATGCTATAATTGTATTGATTGGAAACTCAAATACATGTGTGTATACATAGACAACACAGTGTCCCTAGTGAGCCTCTACTAGACTAGCTTTTTCATCAAAGATGGTTAAGGTTTCCTGATCATAGACATGATTTATCATTTGATAACGGGGTCAAATCATTAGGAGAATGATGTGATGGACAAGACCCAACTGTAAGCATAACATATGATCGTCTTAGTTTATTGCTACTACTTTATCCATGTCAATGTATTTGTTCATATAACCATGAGATCATGCAACTCCCTGACACCGGAGAAATGCCTTGTGTATATCAAACATCAAAACGTAATTGGGTGACTATAAAGGTGCTCTCCAGGTATCTCCGAGGGTGTCCGTTGGGTTGGCATGGACAGAGACTGGGATTTGTCACTCCGTATGACGGAGAGGTATCTCTGGGCCCACTCGGTAATACAACATCACAAGAAGCTTGCAAGCAATGTGAATAAGGATTTAGTCATGGGATCTTGTATTATGGAACGAGTAAAGAGACTTGTAACGAGATTGAACTAAGGTATGGTGATACCAACGACCGATTCTTCGGAAAGTAACATACCGATGGACAAAGGGAGCTGCATACGGGATTGACTGAATCCTTGACATCGTGGCTCGACCGATAATGATATTTGTGGTATATGTGGGAACCAATATGGGCGTCCAAGTACCGCTATTGGTTATTGACCAGAGAGCTGTCTCGGTCATGTCCACATGATTCTCGAACTCGTAGGGTCCGCATGCTTAAAGCTCGATTGATGCTAGAGTAGTATTGGGATATGTACGTTGGTGATCGAATGTTGTTCGGAGTCCTGGATGAGATCCCAGACGTCACGAGGAGTTTCGTAATGGTTCAGAGGTAAATAATTATATATGGGAAGTGCTATTTTGCCTACCGAAAAAGTTTCGGGCATTATTGGTAGTGTACCGGGGTGCCGAAAGGGTTCCAGGGGTCCATCGGGGGGTCCACCTGCCCCGTGGGCCACATGGGCTGTAGGGGTGGTACCCTAGCCACCCTAGGCTAGGGGACCACCCCTAGAGACGAAATTGGCTTGGGGGCAAGAGTCCCAAAGGGACAAGGCATCTAGAGGTGCCTTGGAGGAGGGGGACTTCTCCCTTACTTGTGGGGGGAGGACTCCACCCTAGCCGCTGACCCTCCTTGGAGGATGGGCCAAGGGCTGCAACATGAACTTGTCCCTTGCCTCCTATATATAGTGGAGGAGAGGGGGAGGGCTAGACACAACAATTCCCACGCCCTACGGCCTCCCCTCTCTCCCGTTCTTCCTCGTTTGCAGTTTCGGAGGCGCTTGGCGAAGCCCTCTACCACCATCTCCACAATGGTGTCGTGCTGGTTGAGATACCATCTACTTCTCCTTCCTCTCTTGTTAGATCGATAAGGAGGATACATCATCGAGCCGCACGTTTGCTGAATGCGAAGGTGTCGTCCGTTTGGTGCTAGTGGGAATCGGATCGCGATTGGATCATGAAGAGCATGACTACATCAGCCATGTTATATACGCTTCCGCTTAGCAATCTACAAGGGTATGTAGATGCACTCCCCCTCTCGTAGTGATCTTGGGTGTGCGTAGGAAATTTTTGTTTCCCATGAAACATTGCCCAACAGGTTCAACTCCACAACACGAAGTAGGAGGCTCCCAAGCGACACCTGACCAATCTAGGAGGCACCACCCTCCAAAAGGTAATAGACACGCTAGTACGATGAACTCCTTGATCTTGTGCTTCAAAAGATAGTCTCCTCAACACTCGGTCACTCTCTCATAGATTTGGCATGGATAGAAGAAATTGATTGGACGGAAAGCAACTTGGGGAGGCTAGAGATCAAGTTTCAAATGGAGGGACTGGAATATCTTGATCTCAACACATGATTAGGTGGTTGTCTCTCAGAAAAATGGATATGGAAAGTGTACATGTGTTCTGAGTGCTTCCACTGCGAATGAGAGGTGGTGGTTGGGTATACATAGGCATCTACAAAAATCCAACTGTTACAACATTATTGCCCAACTCGGTGAAACTGAAATGAATTTCGGTGGCACCGACTTGCACAAAATGTGGTAACTTTTGCGTTCTCGGTGAGATCGATATAGAAATCTTAGCGGTAGCGATATGGGTGACCTAGTGAAGTTTCCAAATCTCGGTGAGACCGATTCCAAAACTCGGAATTTTCAATTCTTGAAAACGACATACCAAAAACTTGGTCATTGATTTTTGTCGCACCGAAAGGAATGTTGGTGGTACTGAGACTTTAGGGTTTGGCAAAGGTTCGCTCTGGTGGAAAATCGGTATGGCCGAATGGAAATTCTTGGTGGCACCGATTTTGATGTTTAGTCTTTGGACAAAGAACTTTTGTGTGAGAATGGATGAGTATTTTTGGTGGCTATCTCTAAGCACTTAAGGAACCAACTCATCATAGATACATCACTCCTTTTAATAGTATTGACTTTCCTATGGACTCAAATATGATTTCTCACAAATATAAAATGTAGAGTCTTGTAGCTTGAAGCTTGGCCAATCCCATTCCTTTCCTTGCATCTAGGGGTTATCCTCACATTCCCTAAACAATGAATCCTTGAACTTTTCTGAAGTATACTTAGATAAGATCATTAGTTCAATGACACATATGTTGTTATTAATTGCCAAAACCACCTTAGGGAGAAGTTGTGCTTTCAGGTAACGATTGTGCGAGTCCATAGAGGCCTCCGATCACAAGGAGTCCACGAAGAAGCAACCTTGTCTATTCCACCATGGCTTACGTCCATGAAGGACTAGCCTCACTCGGGGTAGATCTTCATGAAGTAGGCGATCTCCTTGCCCTTGTAAACTTCTTGGTTCAACTCCACACGATTTGGAGGCTCTCAACCGACATCTAACCAATCTAGGAGACACCACACTCCAAAAGGTAATAGATGTGGTATGGATGATCAACTCCTTGCTCTTGTGCTTCCAAAGATAGTCTCATCAACACTCAATCACTCTCTCACAGAATTTGGCTTGGTAGAAGAGATTGATTAGGTGGAAAACAACTTGGAGAGGCTAGAAATCAAGATTCATATGGTTGGAGTGGAAGATCTTGATCTCGACACATGAGTAGGTGGTTCTCTCTGAGAAAATAAATGGTGGAAGTGTTTGCTTGGTCTGAGTGCTCTCTCTGCGAATGAGAGGGGGTGGAGGGGTATATATAGCCATCTCCAAAAATCCAACTGTTATAACATTATTGCCCAATTCAATGGAACCGAAGTAAAAAACTCAGTTGCACCGAATAGTGCAAAATGCTCTAACTCAGTTGCACCAATATACAACATCTCGGTGAGTATGATTCAGTTGGCCTAGATAGCTCCAGTGACTCGGTGGCTCCGAGATATAAAACTCGGAAACTCTGAAGTTAAATATCTCGTATCCAGAGCTCTAGTGACTCAAATGTGATCTCATATATATATATATATATATATATATATATATATATATATATATATATATATATATATATATATAATGTAGAGTTTTGAAACTTGAAGCTTTGCCAATCCTATCCTCTCCTTCCCTGGGGATCCTTCACAAAAACTCCAGCCATAAGAATCTTTTTGACTCAATCTAAAATAACCCACGTAGAACTATGTAATGCCCAAGATGAGATCCTATCCTTATTTTGGCACGAGGGCCTCGACGGGGATAGAAGCGCATGTCGTCGTTTCGCAAGAATGGATATCGTTACAACTACATGTACTGAAAGGATGAGTATATGGAATTGGCTTACACTCGGCACAAGCTACATCAGAGTCACATCAGTACAATACATACAATCATCATGAAGAAGAGCAGGGTCCGACTATGGACGAAAACAAACGATAAAAGAATGACGTCCATCCTTGCTATCCCAGGCTGCTGGCCTAGAACCCATCCTAGATCGATGAAGAAGAAGAAGACGAAGAAACTCTAAATGAACAATCATCGCGCTCACGTATTAATATCACTTTACATGTACCTTCAACTGGTGTTGTAGTAATCTGTGAGCCACAGGGACTCAGCAATCTCATTTCCAAAGGTACCAAGACTAGCAAAGCTTAGTAGGTGAGGTATGGTTAAGGGGTGAGGCTGCAGCAAGCGACTAAGCAATATATGAGGTGGCTAACTTACGAGTACAAGAATAAGAGGGGGAATGATCTACGCATAACGGACGTGAACTATTGATGATCAAATGGATGATCTTGAACGCCTACTTACGTCAAACATAACCCCACCGTGTCCTCGGTCGGAGAAGGAGCTCAAGAAAGAGATAATCACGGTTACGCACTCAATTTGCAAGTTTTAGTTAAGTTAACTTCAAGTTATCTAGAACGAGACGTTAAACAAAGTTTCCACGTTGCCACATAACCGTGGGCACAACTTTCCAAAAGATTTAACCCTGTAGGGGTGCTCCAACTAGTCCATCATAAACTACCACAAGCTGCATAGAAAGCCTCGATCACGAAACTCGTGACTTTGTCGGATTCCTTAGCGGAAACCTCAACTCTAAGAAGTCCCAAAGTCTCACCGGAATCCCGATGCACAAGATATTTTGTTAAAGGTAAAACTAATCCAGCAATGCCGCCCGACGTGTCGACGAACCCAATAGGAGCTGTGTATCTCATTCTCAGGACACGGCCGGATAGGAAAGCCTACGGGTAAAACCAAACCTCGAGTTGCCCCGTGGTGGCCCCGTAGTCTGCCCTTTTTGGACCAACACTCATGAGGAGCACTAGCCCGGGGTTGATTAAGTTTCCTCGGGTTAATTACTCCCTATGTGGTTCATTAGTTATTAGGCAAATGTACTACCAAAGTTGGGCTTTGCTAGACCAGTTTTAAACTAAAACGAATTATCAAGGGGTCCCCATAACAACCCCGATCGTGTTAGGAGCGCTCAACTATGGAATATAACACCAGTAGCCGAAACTAAGGGGGCAAAGGTGGAACAAAACACAAGTCTAGAAAGGCCGAGCCTTCCACCTTTTACCAAGTATATAGGTGCATTAAATTAAATAGCAGTAATATGGTGATATAACAAGGAACCCATGTAAACACATGGAAGCAACTGCACCTGCAACTAGCAATACTAACACATGGTTAAGCAAGCAGTAACATATCCAAACAGTGGTTTGCTAGGTTGTGAATAGGTTGAAGGTTTTCTTGGCAATGTTGAGAGGCTAGCATTTAACAGGTGGTAGGCAATGAGACATAGCGATAGAAACGAAACAACTAGCATGCCAATGATAGTAATGGTATCTAGGGAAATGATCATCTTGCATGAGATCCCGCTTGGAAGAAGAACGACTCCGTGAAGCTGGCGAACCGACGTAGTCGAACGGATCCTCAGATTCCGACACGCTTGCGGAACTCTATCGAGACGAAGCAAACCGGAAACAAGAATCAACATACGATATACACCACAGCACAAGCATGATATGATGCACACCCTAATATGACGCATGAATGCCCAACCCCTAATTATGCATTTAAACCAATCTACAAAGGTAAACAAGTGCCACCTCATCACAAAGTGACACTTCTGCAGAACAGCTCAAAATTGGAATCCAATGCCACCATTGGAATCCTTGGGTTCTCCTACCCCAAATCCATATATTACATGCCATATATGCATGCAGGAAAACAGGACAAACAACAAATGAAATACTCCACAAGATTAAAACGAACTCTACCAAGAAGAGGAACTGTTCTTGCCCTGCCATATCTGGTATATACCAGATTAGGCAATTCCCACTTCTGGAATTAATCCACAAAAGGTAATATCACAGATACAAATAAGAAGAGAAATGCACATAGGCCCAAAAAATCTATAAGTCAAAACTGCCTAATTTGGCATAGGCCAAAACTGGCTATATCCCTATTTGGACTATACCTAAAAATAGAAAACAACTCAAAACACACACAAAAAACAATATGGCATGGGGCCCACTGGTCATTGCACTAGGGCCCCCTAGTGGGTGTATGCAAGTGCGCCAAGCCCCACAACGCACACACAGCCACACACACACACACTCACATATATAGGCACATGAGATCCCACACATGGCCACAAGGGATCCCCTGCACACACGCACACACAAAAGAAAAGAAAAGGTGCAGGGTGAGTCGAACCCTGCACCTCACGTACAAACACCACACGACCTACCACCCGACTACTGCAGGGTAGTTAGAGCATCTCTAGTAGAACCCTCAAACCCTTAAATCTAAAATCAGTTTTAAGGGTTGAGAATTGCCCACTTTTGACACTTTTAAGGGTTGAAAAATAGAGGCAAAGACTAGAACCCTCAAACCCAACCCTTATAACAGAATATTCCGTTATAAGGGTTGGGTTTGAGGGTTCTAGTCTTTGCCCCAACCCCAACCTGAAAACTGTCATTTGGCATTGCATAATTTTCACTAGACAAACATAATAAACCTTCAAACAAACACGGAAATAAAGATCATTGATGCATGGTTTAATAGTTTTTACATCACACAATCATCATCTTCCCCCTCTCATCGGCACCATCACCAAAAAGTTGCACTTGGCGCCATTTCCTAGACCATGCATGACCCTCCACCAGGCTCCTAAGCAAGTCATATGAACTGAATTTTGTTCACAGAAAAGAGTACTCGAGGAGTACATGGAGTTGATACACTGAATTTTGTTTGCAGTAGATGCACTGTGATGATCTCTGCATCACCACAAAAGTGCAGATACAAAGCCAGATGATTTGCTTATTATAGTGAACTTTTCCTGAGTAAATTAGTGTAAACTGAATTACTGTCAAAGAAATTACTGAACATTTGTTAAATCATTTGTACAACTAAATGATTTTTTTCAGTGTTGTGTATTTAAATGAATCTTTTGATGTTACTTTCTGGAGTATTTAAATGAAAGGGGAGTATAAATACTGTTTAGTTAAAATGGAAGTTTGTTGTTTTGGATTTTCCAGTAGCTTAAAATTCTTGTTATGTGCGGGTGCGGGGGCGGGGGCGGGGCCGGGCGAGGCAGGCACGGCGGTGGGCGGAGGTAGCCCCTCGCGGCCCACGGGAGGTCGCCTTCGGCCGGCTCTTCTTGAGGGCCGGAGCGTCGTCGGGGGCGGAAGCCGGGGCGGTGGCACGGCGGGAGCGGTGGCCGGGGCAGGCGCGGACGGAGCCGGTGGCAGGCCTACCCGCCGCCGCTTGGCCCTGACGGTGGCGGGGGCGGCCGGGGCTGGCGCTGCGGCGGCCGTGGCGGGGACGGGGCCGGCAGGAGCGGGGCCGAGGGATGCCGGCGCGGGCGCAGGGGCGGGCGAGGGCCGCCGCTTGGCCGGGGCGGGCGCGGCCGGGGCGGGCGCGGCCGGGGCCGGGGCGGGGACGGCCGGGGCCGGGGCGGGCACATCGGCGGCCGGGGCGGGCGCTGCAGCCGCGGCCGGGGCGGGGACGGGGCCGGCAGGGGCGGGCGCGGCGGCGGCGGGGGCGAGGCGGGCGCGAGGAAGACGACGGTTGGGAGACGGGATCGATCCCGCGCTGGAGCTGAAGTGGAGAGCGGGTTGGGAGGAGTTTCTCCTCCCAACCCTCACTTCTACAGGCTCAAAACTAGTTTGAGGGTTGGACCTCTAAAAATATTTACGGGTTTA
The DNA here is from genome assembly GCF_904849725.1 of Hordeum vulgare subsp. vulgare. NCBI lineage: Eukaryota > Viridiplantae > Streptophyta > Magnoliopsida > Poales > Poaceae > Hordeum > Hordeum vulgare. Next base: position 342,333,075 of record NC_058524.1, on the reverse strand, counting down.
AGGGTTTAAGGGTTCTAGTCTACGCCGTTTTTCGGATGAAAACTGTAAAAAAAGCGGTTATTTTTAAGGGTTTGGGGGTTTGAGGGCTCTACTAGACTTGCTCTTACTCCAGTAGGGGAAGAAACCCACCTATCTTACTCCACAGCTAACCGCAATAGGGAGGAAAAAATGAAATAAAAAGGGGGCGCCTACGGGGATTCGAACCCACGACCACGGCGTCGAGGAGCGGCGCTCGAACCACTTGGCTAGGAGGGGGTCTGAAACAGAAGTGGTTCGGCACCCGGTAGGCTATCTACACGGCGCCCTATCTTCTTCTACCTCGAGAACATGGAAGGAGGAGCTTGACTCCGGTGACGATGCAGCAACGGCGACTGCAACGACTGGCCGACGGGGGTGCGGGAATCCTAGGGGGTTCCATTCCCAGGGCTAACGCGGCGGAAGGGGGAACCTACTGGCGGCGCAAGATGCTTGCGCTTCCGGCCATGGCGGAAAGCAACGGCGGCGATGCTACGCTACGACGAGGGGATCGAGCACGCGGGAGAGGGCAAGAGGGGCTACACTGCTCACCTAGGTTGCACCGAAGGCAAGGACGAGGCGCGGGGGAAGAAGATGCTTGGGGCGGCCTGCTGCAGCAAAGGTTCCGCGCCGGTGATGCGATGACGGGCCGATGCCATGGAGGGGGCTCGGCTTCTCCTGGCGTGAGAACGGGACAAGGGCGGTGTCAGCTTCCTCGCGGGCGCCTCAGACGCCGCAGAGAGGCTGCCGGCGACGAAGGAGTAGGCAGGGACGACGACGATGATCCCCTGCTCTTGCTCTGAACCTGAACCTGACGATCTCTCTCTGAACTTACCGAGATAGGGAGAAGATGGAGGGGAGAAGAGGGATGGCGGCGACGATAGGAGGGGCGCGGAACCCTAGGCTTGGCGTGGCTATATAGGCGCGACGGGAGACGGACCTCGACGTCCGTGAGGGCCATGGTGGCACCTCCTCTCACACGCTCTCACACTCTAACGGAAAAGATAGAAGGAGACGGCGACAGTGCCGTTAGGGGGGAACTTGGGCCACGTAGGAGGGAGATGGGCCAGGAGAGCCGATCTGGCCTTCTCTCTCACACTCTCAAACAAGTTCTAACTAAAATCAAAACAAAATTGAATTAAAAGCCAGGGGCTAGGGAAAGGAGTTAAAAAATCAAAAAATAATAATTGGGCATCTAAAATGTTCCTCCTATTTATAAAAATAGGGGGGATTTTAGAGTAAAGAAAAATAAATTGGTTTATTTGAAATTGGCTCTGTTTTAAAATAAAAACAAAGGGAAAATAAAACCCAGAAGAGAGTGCTGCCACCCACAATTATTAAAAGGATTTTTCAGAGAAGATGAACATTTTTAATGGCCCAAAACAGAAACTTTAAAACAACCACAATAAATTGAAAACAGAGGGAAGGGTTTTATGGTCATGGTGCAACAAGGGTGTTGAAGTGGCTCTTGTTGCACCCACTCTCATCACACAATCAACACAAAGCCACACTCACAAGGCACTCCACATTCAATCACCAAAGGTGCAATACAAACAACAAGACAAGACAAAGGATGATGCCATGCATGATGTCTAATGCACATGGAATGAAGACACGATGATGGACTGATACGTACATTTTGCATCATGCTTTCATGTTGATATTTATTGCTTTTTGGGCTGTTATATTACTTGTGGTACCATATTTATGCCTTTTCTCTCTTATTTTGCAAGGTTTATTTGAAGAGGGAGAATTCAGGCAGCTGGAATTCTAGACTAGAAAAGGAGCAAATCTTAGTCCACTATTCTGCACATCTCCAAATGCCCTGAAAAGTTACGTGGATTTTTTTAGGATTATATAAAAAATACTGGGCGAAAGAACTACCGGAGGGGGCTGCCAGGGCGCCACAAGCCCTGACACCGCCACCCCCTGGTGGCGGAGTGGGGGCTTGTGGGCTCCCTGACGGCCCACTAGCCCCCCTCTTTTGCTATATGAAGCGTCTTGGTCCAGAAAAAATCATACGGGAGCTTTTTCATGGTTTCACCGACGCCACGAGGCAGAACTTGAGCAGATCCAATCTAGAGCTCCAGCAGGACGATCCTGCTGGGAAACTTCCCTCCCGGAGGGGGAAATCGTTGTCATCGTCATCACCAACACTCCTCTCGTCGGAGGGGAGGCATCTTCATCAATATCTTCATCAGCACCATCTCCTCACAATCCCTAGTTCATCTCTTGTAACCAATCTTCGTCTCACAACTCCGATTGGTACTTGTAAGGTTGCTAGTAGTGTTGATTACTCTTTGTAGTTGATGCTAGTTGGATTACTTGGTGGAAGAGTTTATGTTCAGATCCTTGATGCTATTCATTACACCTCTGATCATGATTATGATTATGTTTTGTGAGTAGTTACTTTTGTTCCTGGGGACATGGGATAAGTCATGTTAATAATAGTCATGTGAACTTGATATTCGTTCGGTATTTTGATATGTTGTATGTTGTCTTTTCCTCTAGTGGTGTTATGTCAATGTCGACTACATAACACTTCACAATATTTGGGCCTAGAGGAACGCATTGGGAAGTAGTAAGTAGATGATGGGTTGCTGGAGTGATAGAAGCTTAAACCCGAGTCAATGCGTTGCTTCGTAAGGGGCTGACTTGGATCCACTAGTTTAAAGTTATGGTTAGACTTTGTCTTAATTCTTCTTTTGTAGTTGCGGATGCTTGCGAGAGAGGTTAATCATAAGTGGGATGCTTGTCCAAGTAAGGGCAGTACCCAAGTGTCGGTCCACCCATATATCAAACTATGAAAGTAACGAACATGAATCATATGAACATGATGAAACTAGCATGACAGAAATTCTCGTGTGTCCTCGGGAGCGTTTTTCCTCCTATAAGACTTTGTTCAGGCTTGCCCCTTGCTACAAAAGGGATTGGGCCACTTGCTGCACCGTTGCTACTACTTGTTACTTTTTACTTTTTGCTCGCTACGTTTCACCTCGCTACACAATCACTTGTTACTGCTACTTTCAGTGCTTGCAGTTATTACCTTGCTGAAATCCGTTTATCAGAGCCTTCTGCTCCTCCTTGGGTTCGATACTCTTACTTATCGAAAGGACTACGATTGATCCCCTATACTTGTGGGTCATCAAGAATCTTTTCTGGCACCGTTGCCGGGGAGTGAAGCGCCTTTGGTAAGTGGAAATTGGTAAGGGAACATTTATTGTCACTTGTCACTATGGAGACTGTTCCTTTGAGGAGTTTGTTCGGGGTATCTTCACCACGAACGGAAGCATGAGTAGTTGTTCCTCAACCTGAGGTACCTACTAAAAATATCATTTATGAAATTCCTTCGGGTATCTTGAGAAACTGTTGGCTAATCCTTTCACAGGAGATGGATCTTCACATCCAGACTTGCATCTGATCTATGTAGATGAAGTTTGTTGTTTATTTAAGCTTGCAGGTTTGCCCGAGGATGAGGTAAAGAAGAAAGTCTTTCATTTATCTTTGAAGGATAAGGCGTTGACATGGATAGGCTATGTGATGATACTGGATCATGGGGCTACAATCGGTTGAAATTGGAATTTCATCAAAAGTTCTATCCTATGCATTTAGTACATCGTGATCGGAACTTTATTTATAACTTTTGGCCTCCAGACAGGGAAAGCATAGCTCATGCTTGGGGGAGGCTTAAATCAATGCTATATTCATGCCCCAATCATGAGCTCTCGAGAGAAATCATCATTCAAAACTTTTATGCTCGCCTTTCTCATGAAGATCGTACCATGCTTGACACTTCTTGTACCGGTTCTTTTATGAAGAAGGATATTGATCACAAGTGGAATTTATTGGAAAGAATCAAACGCAACTTTGAAGATTGGGAGCTGGAGGAAGGTAAGGAGTCAGGTATGAATTTCAGTTTGATTGCGTTAAATCTTTTGTTGAGACAAACACTTCTAGAGATTTTAGCGCTAAGTATGGACTTGACTCTGAGATAGTAGCTTCTCTATGTGAATCTTTTGCTGCTCATGTTCATCTTCCCAAAGAGAAGTTGTTTAAATATCATCCTCCTATAGAAAGCAACATAGCCAAAACCAATCTAGTTGAGGAGAAAGTCATTTCTTTTAGTGATCCTGTTGTTCCTTGTTCTTACACTAAGAAACCACCATACCTTGCTAGGATAAAGGATTATTCAAAAGCTCCAACTGTGATACGTAGGGGTTACATTAGACCACTTGCACCCCCTGAGGAGATTAGAGTTGAACCTAGTGTTTCTATTATCAAAGATCTCTTAGCCGAAGACGTAGACGGGTATGTTATCAAATTCTGTGAGGACTGTGCTAGAATTGCTAAACCTCACGCGAAAGACAAACACGGACCTGTAGTTGGCCTGCCCGTTGTTTCTGTCAAGATAGGAGATCACTGTTACCATGGTTTATGTGATATGGGAGCTAGTGTCAGTGCAATACCCCGTTCTCTATATGATGAAATCAAAGATGAGATTGCACCTGCTAAGTTAGAACCCATTGATGTCACTATTACGCTAGCTAATAGAGACACTATCTGTCCTCTGGGAATTGTGAGAGACGTAGAAGTCCTGTGTGGAAAGACAAAATATCCTACTGATTTCCTCGTCCTTGGTACTGCACAAGATAGCTTTTGTCCCATCATATTCGGTAGACCCTTTCTCAACACTGTCAATGCTCACATTGATTGCATTAAGCAAGACTGTCACAGTTAGTTTCGAGGGTGTGTCTCATGAATTTAACTTCTCCAAGTTTGGAAGACAACCTCATGAAAGAGAGTCGCCTGGTAGGGATGAAACCATTGCTCTTTCCTCTATTGCCATACCTCCTACGGATCCTTTAGAGCAATATCTGCTTGAGCATGAAAATGATATGCATATGTAGGAGAGAGATGAGATAGATAAAATTGTCTTCGAACAATATCCTATTCTCAAGAATAATCTGCCTGTTGAACTGCTTGGGGATCCTCCCCCACCAAAGGGTGATCCTGTGTTCGAGCTTAAACAGTTGCCTGATACTCTTAAGTATGCCTATCTTGATGAGAGAGATATATCCCGTCATTATTAGTGCCCTCCTCTCAGAGCACGAAGAGAAGAAGTTACTAAGGACTCTGAGGAAGCACCGCGCTGCTATTGGATATACTCTTGATGATCTTAAGGGTATTAGTCCTACTCTATGTCAGCACAAGATTAAAACCGATCCTAACTTTAAACCAGTTGTTGATCATCAAAGGAGATTAAATCCTAAGATGAAAGAGGTCGTTAGAAAAGAAATATTAAAGCTTCTGGAAGCAGGAATCATTTATCCTGTTGCTCATAGTGATTGGGTAAGTCCAGTACATTGCGTACCTAAGAAGGGAGGTATCACCGTCGTTCCTAATGATAAGGATGAACTAATCCCACAAAGGATTATTACCGGCTATAGGATGGTGATAGACTTCCAGACACTGAACAAGGCAACCAGGAAAGATCATTATCCTTTGTCGTTCATCGACCAAATGCTAGAAAGGCTATCAAAACACACACACTTCTGCTTTCTAGTCGGTTATTCAGGTTTCTCGCAAATACCTGTTGCACAATCTGATCAAGAGAAAACCACTTTTACCTGCCCTTTCGGTACCTTTGCCTATAGACGTATGCCTTTTGGCTTATGCAATGCACCTGCCACCTTCCAAAGATGTATGATGGCTATATTCCCTGACTTTTGTGAAAAGATTGTCGAGGTTTTCATGGATGACTTCTCCGTTTACGGGTCTTCCTTTGATGATTGCCTCAGCAACCTTGATCGAGTATTACAGAGATGCGAAGAAACCAACCTCGTCTTGAATTGGGAGAAGTGCCACTTTATGGTTAATGAAGGTATCGTCTTTGGACACAAGATCTCTGAAAGAGGCATTGAAGTTGATAAGGCTAAGGTTGATGCAATTGAGAAAATGCCTTGCCCCATAGATATCAGAGGTATACGAAGTTTCCTAGGTCATGCTGGTTTCTATAGAAGGTTCATTAAAGACTTCTCTATGATTTCTAGGCCTCTTGCCAATCTCTTGCAGAAGGATGTTCCTTTTGTTTTTGATGAGAATTGTGAAGAAGCCTTCGAAATACTTAAGAAGGCTTTGATAACCGCACCTATTGTTCAACCACCTGACTGGAACTTGCCCTTTGAAATCATGTGCGACGCTAGTGATTATGCTGTTGGTGCTGTTCTAGGAGAAAGAGTTGACAAGAAGTTGAATGTCATTCACTACGCTAGTAAAACTCTAGACAGTGCCCAAAGAAACTATGCCACTACGGAGAAGGAATTTTTAGCAGTCGTGTTTGCATGTGAAAAGTTTTGATCTTATATAGTTGACTCCAAAGTCACTATTCACTCTGATCATGCTGCTATTAAGTACCTTATGGAGAAGAAGGACGCTAAGCCTAGGCTGATCAGATGGGTTCTCCTGCTACAGGAATTTGATTTGCACGTCGTTGACCGAAAGGGTGCTGATAACCCTGTAGCAGATAACTTGTCTAGGTTAGAGAATGTCCTTGATGACCCACTACCTATTGATGATAGCTTTCCTGATGAGCAATTAAATGTCATCCGCACTTCACATAGTGCACCGTGGTATGCCGATTATGCAAACTATATGGTAGCCAAATACATACCACCCAGTTTCACCTATCAGCAAAAGAAGAAATTCTTCTTTGATTTGAGACACTACTTTTGGGATGATCCTCACCTTTACAAGGAAGGAGTAGATGGTGTTATTAGATGTTGTTTGCCTGAACATGAACAGGGACAGATCTTGCAGAAGTGTCATTCCGAAGCCTACGAAGGACACCATGCTGGAGATAGAACGGCCCATAAGGTATTGCAATCAGGTTTCTATTGGCCCACTCTCTTCAAGGATTCCCATAAGTTTGTCTTGTCTTGTGACGAATGCCAAAGAATAGGGAATATCAGTAAGCGTCAGGAAATGCCTATGAACTATTCACTTGTCATTGAACCATTTGATGTCTGGGGCTTTGATTATATGGGACCCTTCCCGAGTTCCAATGGGTACACTCACATCTTAGTTGATGTGGATTACGTTACTAAGTGGGTAGAGGCTATCCCCACTAAAAATGCTGATTACCACACCTCTATTAAGATGCTTAAAGAAGTCATATTCCCAAGATTTGGAGTCCCTAGATACTTGATGACTGATGGCGGTTCACACTTCATTCATGGTATTTTCCGCAAGATGCTAGCTAAGTATGATGTCAACCATAGAGTTGCATCCCCTTATCATCCTCAGTCTAGTGGTCAAGTGGAGTTCAGTAATAGGGAGATCAAGTTGATCCTACAAAAGACCGTCAATAGATCTCGAAAGAACTGGTCTAGCAAACTTGACAATGCACTATGGGCTTATAGGACTGCTTATAAGAATCCCATGGGCATGTCACCGTATAAAATGGTTTACGGTAAAGCCTGTCATTTACCTCTTGAGCTGGAACACAAAGCTTATTGGGCAATCAAAGAGCTCAACTTTGATTTCCAACTTGCCGGTGAGAAGCGGTTGTTTGATATCAGCTCGTTAGATGAATGGAGAGCCCAGGCATATGAGAATGCCAGGTTGTTCAAGGAAAAGGTTAAGAGATGGCACGACAAACGAATACAGAAATGAGAGGTCAATGTAGGTGATTATGTCCTGCTATACAATTCTCGTTTGAGATTCTTTGCAGGCAAGCTTCTCTCTAAATGGGAAGGTCCCTATGTTATCGAGGAAGTATATCGTTCTGGTGCCATCAAAATCAATAACACGGAAGGAAATTTTCCTAGATTGGTAAATGGGCAAAGAATCAAGCATTACATCTCTGGTACTCCCATAAATGTTGAGACCAATATCATCAATGTCATAACTCCACAGGAGTACATAAGGGATGTTTATCAGCCTGTTTCAGACCTTGAAAACGAAGATGTATCTGTTTCGGTAAGAAATTAGACTCCGATGCTTTGCCAATAGGAAATTTCTTCCGTTTTGGAATTTTTGGAAAATTAGAAAAATAAAAAGCAGTCCGGAGAGCGAACGAGGCGGCCACAAGCCCTGCCACCGCCCCCTACCCCACTGGTGGCGGAGGGCAAGCTTGTGGGCACCTCGTGTGCCTCCCGGACTCCGTTTTCTTGCGGAGGACTCCTTCTGGCCTAGAAAAAATATATATATAGTCGTCCGAAGGTTTTGATCTCCGCATCGTGTAGTTTTCCTCTGTTTTCATTTCGAGCCTGTTTCTGTGACAGATCTAGATCATCATGACTTCCCCAAACGCTCCTAAGGAGAAGATCTTCGAGAAGATCATCAATCCCTACCTCACGGAAGTGCTGAAACACCCTCAATCTATCAAGATGAGCGAGGGGTTGTTGCACATCCGTGATGTTGAGGGGCCTAAGAAGACCGGAAGCGTGGAGACGAGGCTCGAAGCAATGGAGCAACAAGTCTTCAAGTGCCAAGGGATGGTGGAGCGTGGACTCCACGCCAACCACACGATGATCACGGAGTTCACTAGCAATCACAAGATGGATGCCATAGATATTGGGAAACACCTCTCCAGGCTCTAAGACAGGGTTGATCAACTTCAGGGCCAGATCTATGACCTGCATAACCAAAACTGTGAGTATGAGTACAGATTTAAATCAATAAGGTTGGCTGCAGATTTGAGGATTCCGGCGACTCGTTCATCCTGCCATGATGGAGCGCCTATGCCTTGGAAGACGGAGGATCAGACTACTCCACCACCATCACCACCGAAGGAAGGCAACTAAGCATTGGTATGGGCAATCCCCTTGGCTTCTGCCAAGCTTGGGGGAGTTGCCCTGGTATCGTATCACCTTTATATGTTTTGCTTTTACCTTTGTTTTAGTTCTTTCCTTTTCAGTTTTTATTTCTTCCCTTAGAGGAATAAGTCTTTAGTGTTTAGTTTGAGTCTTTTGCTTTTGTCTCTCTCCCGATGTATTCGAGCTTACGAGCTATATAATAAAGAGTGTCTTAGTCAAGGGCTTTGCTTTGTGCCATGATCAAAAGTATGAAAAGAACGATAGCATGAAAGATCATGAGATGATCTTATGGAAAGTGATAACTTCACGTATGACACGTATGATGATTGAAACTTGTTGAGAATAAATCAACATGTACCTCAGTCATTGTTGCAATTAATAAGAAGTAATAAGGAAAGAGAGGTTCACATATAAATATATCATCTTAGACACTTTTTACAATTATGAGCACTCACCAAACTATTACATGCTTAGGAGTAGATGTTGGACAAGACAACATAATGAATTGTGTTTGCTTGGTTCCAAACAATGTTATATTGTTAGAGATCCCTTAGCATGTGACAATTGCTTCCACCTCATATTAGCCAAAACTCCCGCACCAAGTAGAGATACTACTTGTGCATCCATAAACCTCCAACCCAGTTTTGCCATGAGAGTCCACCATACCTACCTATGGATTGAATAAGATCCTTCAAGTAAGTTGTCATTGGTGCAAGCAATAAAAATTTCTCTCTAATATGTATGATCTATTAGTGTGTGGAAAATAAGCTTTGTACGAACCTGTGATGAGGAAGACATAAAAGCGACAGACTGCATAATAAAGTTCTTTATCACATGAGGCAATATAAAGTGACGTTCCTCCGCACTAAGAGGACACGCATTCAAACCTCAAAAGCGCATGACAACCTCTGCTTCCCTCTGCGAAGGGCCTATCTTGTACCTTTACTTTTTGCCCTTGTAAGAGTCATGGTGATAATCACCAATTCCCTATTTTTGCCTTTGTCTTGGCTACCGTCACATGTTTGGGAAAGATCTATATTCATATATCAACTTGGAGTTCAGTACTTATGCTTTATTGTTGTTGACTTTACCCTTGAGGTAAATGGTTGGGAGGAAAAACTATAAGCCGCTATCTTCCTCTGTGTCCAGGTGAAACTATGACACCATGAGTACCACGTGAGTTGTAACAATTGTGGAAAACAAAAGAGATGATTGAGTATGTGGGTTTGCCTTACAGGCTCTTATTTGACTCTTTGTGATGTTGTGATAAATTGCAATTGCTTCAATGACTATGGACTATTGTTGGTTACTTCTCGGTAAGGTTTTTGCTTCATGCTTTGCTTTGTGAAGGAATTGTTACTTTCCCATAAGAATCTTTATGATGTATTGTTGTCCTATGTGTGATCATGATGCCCTCATGTCTGTATTATGTTTTATCGACACCTTCGTCCCTCAACATCTGGACATGTTTATGGAACTTGGTTTTCGCTTGAGGACAAGCGAGGTCTAAGCTTGGGGGAGTTGATACGTCCATTTTGCATCATGCTTTCATGTTGATATTTATTGCTTTTTGGGCTGTTATATTACTTGTGGTACCATATTTGTGCCTTTTCTCTCTTATTTTGCAAGGTTTATTTGAAGAGGGAGAATTCAGGCAGCTGGAATTCTGGACTGGAAACGGAGAAAATATTAGTCCACTATTCTGCACATCTCCAAATGCCCTGAAAAGTTACGTGGATTTTTTTAGGATTATATAAAAAATACTGGGCGAAAGAACTACCGGAGGGGGGCTGCCAGGGTGCCACAAGCCCTGACACCGCCACCCCCCTGGTGGCGGAGTGGGGGCTTGTGGGCTCCATGACGGCCCACTAGCCCCCCTCTTTTGCTATATGAAGCATCTTTGTCCAGAAAAAATCAGACGGGAGATTTTTCATGGTTTCGCCACCGCCACAAGGCGGAACTTGAGCAGATCCAATCTAGAGCTCCGACATGACGATCATGCCGGGGAAACTTCCCTCCCGGAGGGGGAAATCGTTGCCATCGTCATCACCAACACTCCTCTCGTCGGAGGGGAGGCATCTTCATCAACATCTTCATCAGCACCATCTCCTCTCCAATCCCTAGTTCATCTCTTGTAACCAATCTTCGTCTCGCAACTCCGATTGGTACTTGTAAGGTTGCTAGTAGTGTTGATTACTCTTTGTAGTTGATGCTAGTTGGATTACTTGGTGGAAGAGTTTATGTTCAGATCCTTGATGCTATTCATTACACCTTTGATCATGATTATGATTATGTTTTGTGAGTAGTTACTTTTGTTCCTGAGGACATGGGATAAGTCATGTTAATAATAGTCATGTGAATTTGATATTCGTTCGGTATTTTGATATGTTCTATGTTGTCTTTTCCTCTAGTGGTGTTATGTGAACGTCGACTAATAACACTTCACCATATTTGGGCCTAGAGGAAGGCATTGGGAAGTAGTAACTAGATGATGGGTTGCTGGAGTGACAGAAGCTTAAACCCCAGTCTATGCGTTGCTTCGTAAGGGGCTGATTTGGATCCACTAGTTTAATGCTATGGTTAGACTTTGTCTTAATTCTTCTTTTGTAGTTGCGGATGCTTGGGAGAGAGGTTAATCATAAGTGGCATTCTTGTCCAAGTAAGGGCAGTACCCAAGCGCCGGTCCACCCACATATCAAACTATCAAAGTAACGAACGTGAATCATATGAACATGATGAAACTAGCATGACAGAAATTCCCGTGTGTCCTCGGGAGTGTTTTTCCTCCTATAAGACTTTGTTCAGGCTTGTCCCTTGCTACAAAAGGGATTGGGCCACTTGCTGCACCGTTGCTACTACTTGTTACTTGTTACTTTTTTGCTCGCTATGTTTCACCTCGCTACACAATCACTTGTTACCGCTACTTTCAGTGCTTGCAGTTATTACCTTGCTGAAATCCGTTTATCAGAGCCTTCTGCTCCTCGTTGGGTTCGAAACTCTTATTTATCGGAAGGACTACGATTGATCCCCTATACTTGTGGGTCATCATGGACTCACACCACATATAATACCATATCAAGGTTGCCATGCAAGGAAATATTACAAGGAGGGGGAGGAATAGCATAGGGGTTGTCACAACTCTCCCACGCTATGAGAGGATCTTGACTCGAGATCTAAGAATGAAAGGGGGGAAGAGGATGAGAAAGAGCGTGAGGTAATACTTAGTCGCTTCTTTGACATATGAGTGAAACCAACAATCCTTGAAGGTTGCAAAGAGATAAAGAATGATATGAAGGACAGCAAGAATTCACACAAAATTTTGGCAGCACTTCGGTAGGAAAGAGGCAAAATTTTGATAAGATGGAAAGAACTTGAAAAGATTCACAACAACCTAACTAAATTGATAAGCAAGGAAAGAATATGATCTTGGAAAGACGAGATCATGAATGAAAGAGAGCAACACCCCAACAACTTCGGAACAAGAGAATAGAAACTAGATCATTCGGAAGAAGAATTGAACGGAGTTGTTGGCAAACCAACAACAACAACAAGAAGCTTGTAGAGGACTTATGAAAATCATCCCAAAATTATGAGGTGATGAGCCATTAACAAAACAAAGATTGCTTGGGAGCAACAAGATATGCAAAACTTCTTACACCAAGAGGATACATTGAGAACTTGGATCAACGATAATCACCATAATAGCAACAACCCTTGGGAAAAGCTTTAGGTGAAAACTAAATCCAAATAACTCAATGAATAAATCATGGGTTGAAAATATCACAAAATAAAAGAATTGGCGGGTTTAAATATCTCATTCTTGAAATAACTCCCTTCGAGGCTCCTCCACTACAAGAATACTATAACACCACTTCAAAGGATAAAGGAGGGAGAATTGCACTTGGATTGCAAAACCCAGGATATTTGAGCCTCTCCAACAAGATTGTTGAAGAACACTTTGAGAAAGAATTGAAACCTTGATGAATCACCATGAAGAACCTCTTGGAGAACACCGGAATGAAATGATGATAGAAAATAATTGAAGGCAGAAATGAATAAGATTAAGGCCTTGCAAATATTTAGATGAAGCTTCACGAACAGATACTTGAGAAAACTTGGAGCTCCGGAAAAGAAAAGATAAGAACACATTGGATAAGAATTTGATATCATGAGCCACTCTGGAAAAGAAAGCTTGAAATCACTTGATGAAACAAGAACAAGAATTATGTTATGCTTTATCCTTCATCAAGTTAAATTGATGACAATCAACGGATTTAGCATACCACTTATTATTCTTGAAAAGATTGAAGAGATATAGATAGAGCACAGACTGAAGAAGTCTTGGAAGAAACACCGGTAAGAATTCACAATTGAATCAGGACACCAAGAATGAATGAAGATACATGAGAATGAAGAGATCATGAGTCACCTGCGAGAAAACTTCAGCAAGGTACCAGAATAGTTGAGAGACGAACGAAGAGACCAATTGAGAACGAAAGCTGAAAGCTGAGAACGAAGAAATCTTCTGAAACGATGGCCTTCAGAGGATTGAAAACAGAAAACAACTCTGAAATGCACCGGATAGATATGAAAAGAATTACTCATGATTGGAAACAACTAAGAAGACGTCACAAAGCTGAGATGACAATCTTGAAAAGAATGGAGGAAGATTAAGAGGAACACTTCTTCAATCTTCAATGGAGAGAATGATGAGAAGAACACCACCAAGAGTTACTGAGACACTCCGGAATGATGAAGAATGAATGGTTGAGCCAATGATGAAAATATATTTGAAGCGATCTTGGAGAAGGAATATGATTGATGAGATTCATACTTACATCATAACTGAAAAGAGTTAAAGATCTCCGGAAAAAATTAGAAGAGCCAGAAAAGATCCTGGGAAAGAACCTATGGTTTATGGGCCCACTGAAAGAAAACACCGGATGAATGGATTGCTAAGAAAGAGAGATATTGCACCGGTACAGATGAGAACTAGATGAGGTGGGAACCTCGAAATAATTGAAAGGCTTGAGAACAACAAACTTTTGAGACATCTTCAGCACTCCGGATAGAATGGAGAGAGATGAAAGAAAAACAAGAAAGACTTGAATAAGAATTTTCAACATGGGAAGGAATTTAAAGGATGAAAAGGATACGATGAACACGGATAGCTTGAATTGAATCCCCCGTAAAAGAGAACAAGAATGAAAAATGATGAACTCAGAACTCCTGAGAATCTTCACAATGAATCGCCGGATAAGAGAGAAAAGAAAATATAGTGGAAGCAACAATGAAATGAAATGCACTTGGATGATAATCTAATCACTGAAGAAAAGGGCGGGAGGGTGGGAAAACAAAGACAAGTTGGGACAGATGGGACAAACTCCAGAAGAAATGAGAGATAGATCTTGCAAATTTTGAAGAGGATTGAATTCACTGAAAAGAAGCACACCGGTTGGAAAAGAATTGACATGATGACTCCAGTTGAAAGAATGGAAAAGATAATTGATTGAGCAAAAGAATTAGCACACTCATATGAATATGGGAACACTTCATAGGAAAGATCTGAAATCACCACTTGACATCGAAGCAACTCGAATTACCATATTTCAACAAAACAAAGGATGGGGCTTATGAAACAAGCCAGAACAAATTCGTGAGAGAGATTTCATCCAATATTTTCGTGGATGAGGCTCGCACGGGCTCTATCCTACAGTAGCCATCATGTACAAGGCAGTGCCAGGGCCAGTCCTGAGATTTTCGGGGCCCGGGGCGAAACAAAAACTTGGGGCCCCTAGAGTATGTCATTGAAACCAAATTTTTAATGGTTTTCCCTCACTTCTCATTTAATCGTAGGATTCAATTTTGTGCCTGACAAATTATGTACTCATGAGGTGGCTGGATTGAAAATGTTATCAAATCTAGTGCATTATTCTAAGAAAAAGATTAACCATCTGTCATGAAAATGAAGGACTCACTTCGTTTAGCAGACTAGTGCTTGCATCTCCACGTTCCAGAAAACATTGCAAAGAATGGACACAGTCCAATGAATTTAATTGGTAAGCATCTATAAATTGCAATTAGCACAACAGGTAGGGACTCTTTAACAGATGCTATGTAATTGTTATTGCAATTTATATATTGCCCTAAGCATCGCATCAAGGCCTCTCAATTGTACATACCCTTAGAATTTCAGAACTAAAGCAAAGTTGTAAAGAAAATTGCCTGGTAGCAAAGTAAAGATGCTACATCAACTCGATAAAATCATACTAATCATCACACTGAACCCACAAAGCCAGATCATATCTATCCCTACTAATGGCCAAAATCGCTAGGCCAATTCGATTATCAATCCCAACGATGACGCCAAATTGATTAACCTTTGTATTTTTATTAATTATTAATTATATCATAGCAGCAGCAAAATTGCAAGGGCATACATACCTTCTTTTCTAGGGTCATCTTCATAGTTTGGTGATAATCTCTGGTCACGGTGCCTATAGACGAGGAGGCGATGTATCCGGCCGGGGAGAGGGTGCGACGCCACTGCGGAATGAACAAGGAAAAAATGATCCACGGCAGCCGCCGACGCCGATGCCATGACTCATGCATGCGTGAAGCCCAACCCCGTACCTGATGTACTATGTATCATGGAAGGCTGACTAAGTCCACGATCGTTTTTTTTGTTTTGAGAATCAATCCATGATCGCTAATGCTCTGGTGGGTTATTAATCGGACTTTGTCTTCTATACTAAGTAACTTGGCCCAGAATGATTGTGTTGCTTTTTTCAGTCCACGAAGTAGCAGGCCTAACTGGCTAAGCACACACACCTCGGTGGGAGGCCCCTCCGTTCCCGGGGCCCGGGGCGGCCGCCCCCTGCCCTCCCTCAAGACCGGGCCTAGGCAGTGCTCATGACATACGAAGCGTCCTGAGTCATAGCAAGCTACAAGGACTCTTTAAGACACAACGTGAACCACTGTAAAACGACAGTGAACAAATAATCCACTAAATGTCGAACCCCAACCTCACATCATGCATCTGTTGGAAGATTGTCCTATAAGTGACTACTTGAATTCCCACCTAAGAACTCCCGAAATTCCTGGTCATGCGATCTGGTCCACGGATACAAGGAGTAATATCCATCACTCAACTCCTAACAATAACACTACCCATCCAGTGTATCACATCCGTCAACACATAACCAGAGACCTCGAAAACTCATCTATATCAGATCCTCGTAATCACAACGATACTAAGTGTGGCGATACATCCAGACCTATCTGCACCAGTACTGGGGAAGCTAGACTCCTCTCGCCACTACTAGTATTGAAGCCATTTCGGACATCCTTCGTCCCGAGATACTAAGAAATATGAATGATAACGATGTGCTCAAGAATCCCCTAGAGCTCAACTCCCCGGAAGAAATCAAGTCAGACAGGAGGCACCAAGACAGAACTCCGTCACATCGACATCATATAGATTCCAAAAATATCTGTGTGATCCTAATTTTTTTTTTGAGTGAGAAGAGGAGTAGAATAAAATTATTACGTCAGGATTCCTCACTAGAGCTTAGAAGAGGAGAAAAAAGAATCCTACTCTTTGATATATAACTAGATCCAAAGCAGATTTTTACTAGACTCGACTCGGCCAAGTTCGATCAATCAAGGGGGTTCCTAGGTCGGTACTGCTCCGATACCAACTTGTAACGCCCAAGATGCGATCCTATCCTTATTTTAGCATGAGGGCCTCGACGGGGATAGAAGCGCATCTCGTCGTTTCGCAAGAATGGATATCGTTACAAATACATGTACTGAAAAGATGAGTATACGGAATTGGCTTACACTCACCACAAGCTACATCAGAGTCACATCAGTACAATACATACAATCATCATAAAGAAGAGCAGGTTCGTCTATGGATGAAAACAAACGATAAAAGAACGACGTCCATCCGTGCTATCCCAGGCTGCGAGCCTGGAACCCATCCTAGATCGATGAAGAAGAAGAAGACGAAGAAACTCCAAATGAACAATGATCGCGCTCATGTCTTAATATCGATTTACCAGTACCTGCAATCTCATTTCCAAAGGTACCAAGACTAGCAAAGATTAGTAGGTGAGGTATGGTTAAGGAGTGAGGCTGCAGCAAGCGACTAAGCAATATATGAGGTGGCTAACTTACGAGTACAAGAATAAGAGGGGGAATGATCTACGCATAATGGACGTGAACTACTGATGATCAAATGAATGATCCTGAACACCTACTTACGTCAAACGTAACCCCACCGTGTCCTCGATTGGAGAAGGAGCTCACGAAAGAGATAGTCACGGTACACACTCAGTTGGCAAGTTTTAATTAAGTTAACTTCAAGTTATCTATAATCGGATGTTAAACAAAGTTTCCACGTTGCCACATAACCGTGTGCACGGCTTTCCAAAAGATTTAACCCTGCAGAGGTGCTCCAACTAGTCCATCATAAATTACCACAAGCCACATAGAAAGCCTCAATCATGAAACTCGTGACTTCATTGGATTCCTTAGTGGAAAACCTCTACTCTGAGAAGTCCCAAAGTCTCACCGGAATCCCGATGCACAAGATATTTTGTTAAAGGTAAAACTAATCCAGCAAGGCCGCCCGACGTGTCGACGAATCCGATAGGAGCCGTGTATCTCGTTCTTAGGACACGACCGAATGGGAAAGCCTACGGGTAAAACCAAACCTCGAGTTGCCCCGTGGTGGCCCCGCAGTCTGCCCTTTTTGGACCAACACTCATGAGGAGCACTGGCCCGGGGGTTGATTAAGTTTCCTCGGGTTAATTACTCCCTATGTGGTCCATTAGTTATTAGGCAAATGTACTACCAAAGTTGGGCCTTGCCAGACCAGTTTAAACTAAAACAAATTATCAAGGGGGTCCTCATAACAACCCCGATTTTGTTAGGAGCGCTCAACTATGGAATATAACACCGCTAGCCGAAACTAAGGGGGCAAAGGTGGAACAAAACACCAGGCTAGAAAGAATGAGCCTTCCATGTTTTACCAAGTATATAGGTGCATTAAATAAAATAGCAGTAATTTGGTGATATAACAAGGAACCCATGTAAACACATGGAAGCAATTGCACCTGCAACTAGCAATGCTAACACATGGTTAAGTAAGCAGTAACATAGCCAAACAGTGGTTTGCTAGGTTCTGAACAGGTTGAGGGTTTTCGTGGCTATGTTGAGAGGGTGGCATTTAACAGGTGGTAGGCAACAAGACATAGCGATAGAAACGAACCAACTAGCATGGCAATGATAGTAATGGTATCTAGGGAAATGATCATCTTTCCCGAGATCCCTCTTGGAAGAAGAACGACTCCGTGAAGATGGCGAACCGACGTAGTCGAACGGATCCTCACATTCCGACACACTTGCGGAACACTATCGAGACGAAGCAAACCAGAAACAAGAATCAATACACGATATACACCACAACACAAGCACGATATGATGCACACCCTAATATGACGCATGAATGCCCAACCCCTAATTATGCACTTAAACCAACCTACAAAGGTAAACATGTGTCACCTCATCACAAAGTGACACTTCTGCAAAACTGCTCAAAACTGGAATCCAGTGCCACCATTGAATTCCTTGGGTTCTCCTACCCCAAATCCATATATTACACTGTTATATATGCATGCAGGAAAACAACACAAACAACAAAAGAAATACTCCACAAGATTAAAACGTACCGTGCCAAGAACATGAACTGTTCTTGCCCTGCCATATCTGGTATATACCAGATTAGGTAATTCCCACTTCTGGAATTAATCCACAAAAGGTAATATCACAGCCACAAATAAGAAGAGAAATACACATTGGCCCAATAAATCTATAAGTCAAAACTGCCTAATTTGGCATAGGCCAAAACCGGCTATATCCCTATTTGGACTATACCTAAAAATAGAAAACAACTCAAAACACACAAAAAAAAAACAATATGGCATGGGGCCCACTGGTTATTGCACCGGGGCCCTCTAGTGGGTGTATGCAAGTGGGCCAAGCCCCACAACACACACAGCCACACACACACACGCACATATATAGGCACATGGGATCCCACACATGGCCACAAGGGATCCCTTGCACACACGCCACACACACACAAACCACACAAAAGAAAAGGTGCAGGGGGGAGTCGAAACCTGCACCTCATGCACACACACCACACTAGCTACCACCAGGCTCCACTAGCCACCTATCTTACTCCACAGCTAACCGCAACAGGGAGGAACAACGAAGGGACGCCGGCGGGGATTCGAACCCACGACCACGGGGTCGAGGAGCGGCGCTGGAACCACTGGCCTAGGAGGGGTATCTAAAACAGAAACGGTTCGGCACCTAATAGGATATCTACACGACGCCCTATCTTCTTCTACCTTGAGAAGATGGAAGGAGGAGCTCGACTCCGGCGACGATGCGGCAACGGTGACTGCAACAACTGACCGGCGGGGGTGCGGAAATCCTAGGGGGTTCCATTCCCAGGGCTAATGCGGCGGAAGGGGGAACCTACTGGCGGCGCAAGAAGCTTGCGCTTCTGGCCATGGCGGAACGCGACAGCGACGATGCTACGCTACGACGAGCGGATCGAGCACGCGGGAGAGGGCAAGAGGGTCTACTCTGCTCACCTAGGTTGCACCGAAGGCGAGAACGAGGCGCGCAGGAAGAAGATGCTTGGAGTGGCCTGCTGCAGTGAAGCTTCCGCGCCGGTGATGCGACGACGGGGCCGACGCCATGGAGGGGGCTCGACCTCTCCTAGCGCGGGAACGGGACAAGGACAATGCCAGCTTCCTCGCGGGCGCCTCAGACGCCGCGGAGAGGCTGCTGACGATGAAGGAGAAGGCGGGGACGACGAGGATGATCCCCTGCTCTCGCTCTGAACCTGACGATCTCTCTCTGAACTTACCGGGGTAGGGAGATGATGGAGTGGAGAAGAGGGATGGCGGCGGCGATAGGAGGGGCGCGGAACCCTAGGATTGGCAGGGCTATATAGGCGCGACGGGAGATGGACCTCGACGTCCGTGAGGGCCACGGTGGCACCTCCTCTCACACGCGGTCTCACTCTGACGGAAAAGGGAGAAGGAGATGGCGACAGTGCCGTTAGGGGGGAGCTTGGGCCACGCAGGAGGGTGATGGGCCAGGAGAGCCCATCTGGCCTTCTCTCTCTCTCACTCTCAAACAAGTTCTAATTAAAATCAAAACAGAATTGAATTAAAAGCCAGGGGCTAGGGAAAGGAGTTAAAAAAATTGGGCATCTAAAATGTTCCCCCCATTTACAAAAATAGGCGTGGCATTTTAGAGTAAAGAAAAATAAATTGGTTTATTTGAAATTGGCTCTGTTTTAAAATAAAAACAAAGGGAAAATAAAACCCAGAAGAGAGTGTTGCCACCCGCAAATATTAAAAGGATTTTCCAGAGAAGATGAACATTTTTAATGGGCCAAAACAAAAACTTTAAAACAACCACAATAAATTGAAAAGAGAGGGAAGGGTTTTATGGTCATGGTGCAACAAGGGTTTTGAAGTGGCTCTTGTTGCACCCACACTCATCACACAATCAACACAAAGCCACACTCACAAGGCACTCCACTTTCAATCACCAAAGGTGCAACACAAACAACAAGACAAGACAAAGGATGATGCCATGCATGATGTCTAATGCACATGGATGAAGACACAATGATGGGCTCACACCACGTATAATACCATATCAAGGTTGACATGCAAGGAAAGATTACAAGGAAGGGGAAGAATAGCATAGGGGCTGTCACAAACTATTAGTCCTAGAGATAATGTATGTTGTCATGAATTATCAAAACTTTCAAGGGAGCACATGTGCTTTCACATGTAGCCTCCATCATCGAGGGAGGCCATGGATCACTAGACAATCATAACTTAGGAGACACCAAAATAGTGCCTTCAATGGTGAGTCTCATTCTACGGCTTCCAATGGGCATGCCTTGTGGAGGGAGGAATTGTAATGCATGTGAATGAGGTTGTTGCGAGGTGTGTGTTTTGGAAGTACCTTAAGCACGTCGGTAGTCACTAACGAAAAGTAGCCTTTTTGTTTTTTGTTGTGGGTCAGCTGGATCCTTCGAGAGTTGTAAGCTTCTATGCAGCATGGCATCTTTGTCATTTCTTCCATAAAAGTTGTACACCATTCTTGGGCATGTTCTGGAAATAAGAGAGCTATGTATGATTTTTGTATGGCTAAACTCGATGCCAATAAAGCGAAGAGCATATCTAGAACACATTTTTTTTCCAGTTCAACTAATTTCGTCGCACAAAACTATCCATATATGTTTTTTGTGTGTGAATAAACTTGTTGCCAATAAAGCGAAGAGCATATGTAGTACGCCAAAAACTTTACAGCTTGTCACATGCGAACTAATTTCGTCGCACATGGATATTCATGTGCTCTTTTTTGTACGTGCATATACTTCCTTCGCCTATAAATAAAAGAAGAGTTTCCTTATGACTTCAAAAGTGAACTCACACATCACTCAATATCTATATCCTTCCATTTTATATCCCTCGGTGATGGATGTACCTTTGGCATCTAAAGTTCCCTTGCCCTCCCCTTCCAAGCATGAACAATGCAACGTTTATAGTCATAAGAGCTCATCGAAGCATGCAGATCTCAATCCCCATGCTATTGATGTAAGTGGTGCTATCTTAACTATGATTTTCGTTTTCTGTTCCATCTTTGAGTATCATATGGAGTAATATTATTTTTAGGAAGTCTTAGGAAAGGCTTCTTTGGGGCAGCTTCAAGCATAATTAAAAGACACTCCAGAGCCACATCATCACATGCATGCATATACAACACAACACAACACATGAAGTGAGCGATATCTTTTTAGTTTTTCGAACTCCAATTTTTTTCTCTTCAATAAAAAATACGATTAAAAATCCATTCTCATCATTAAATCTGCTTCCACCAGATTTTTAAAACTACATCGCATATTGATAAGTTTCAACGACATTTTTTGGGCCAAAAGTTATCATGATGCTTATCCTCAAGTTAACATAGTTTTTACACTAAAGTTGTCATGATATGTTTTATATATAATTTTCTCAAGATTTTAAAGCTACCATGGAACATGACAAATTTAAGTAATTCACCATGACAATTTTAATTTATGGTTCACGTCAAAATTAAGTCATTGACTATGCATTTTTAAAGTAATTTAACGACATATTTTGTTTTAGTTATGAACCGTGCCAAAAATATTTCATGGATCATGGCAATTTTTCATAATTCACCATGATAAGTTTTAGTTTCTTATTTTTTTATAACATGACAAAATTACTTTAAATGTAGAAGAAAAAATTGTTAAAATATATCATGATAACTTTAGCGTAAAAACAATTTATGTGCAACAAACATGACAGCTTTTAACCCCAAAAAGCCATTGAAACATATGAAATCTAGTTTCAGAAATCTCGTTGTGACGAATTTAATGATGAAAATATGTTTTCAATCGGATTTTTAATTTAAAAGATAAATCATTTTAAAAGCTAAATTTTTTAAAAAAATATTGCCATCATTAGTTTCATCATTTATGCATACATGCGATGATATAGTGTGATGTGTGCGGATGAATTCGTTCGGTCGATGGTCTCCCCGATTGAACGTGTGAACGCTATCAGAGTCTTTATCTTCCACTGTTCTATCTTATATATTACGTTCTTTTTAAAATTATTGTCTTAAATTTATCTAGCTACAAATATATCTAACCTTAAAACACGATTAGATACATCCGTTAGATAAATCCATGATAATTTTTTTAAGACGGAGAGTATGTGCTATGCCTGTCAAGCAGAAAAATCTGAAAAGACAATTAAGAGAGAAAGAAGTTTACCATTGATATTCCAAAATCATCGTGGCTATGTACTCCTCAAGGAGGTCATTCCAAAAGTGCCGCTGCTCACGATCTCTCTCACTCCCACGCAGCTCTCTCTAAAAGAAAAATGGCAAAAAACTGAAAATGGAAAGATCTTACGAAAAGATTAGTTAAATTTACTCAGCCACACTGCACCACTCGGTGTCAGGCGTATCTCTCTCCCTTACCCCTCGTGATCTCTCGCCACGGGAGCCCCGTGACTCGAGCTCGTCATCCACCTCAATGGCGATGGCCGCGGCCGCCTCCCCTTCCAAGATCCTGATCCCTCCGCACCGAGCCTCCGCCGTGACCGCTGCCGCGTCCACCTCCTGCGACTCCCTCCGCCTCCTCTGCGCGCCACGAGGACGGCGCCAGCGCCCGCGCGGGTTGGTCGCGCGTCCGGTTCCGCGGCGGCCCTTCTTCTTCTCCCCACGTGCCGTGTCAGACTCCAAGAGCTCCCAGACTTGTCTCGACCCCGACGCAAGCACGGTACGCCGCCTCGCCTAGCCAAATGCGGCGCTTCTTGGCCGCCTAGTCTTGTCTCGCTGCCCTGATCCGTTGCGTCCGTATCTTTCCGGATGAGAATTTGACACATGCGGGAAGTTATTGCCTCGGTAATTTAGATGCGCAAATGTGGTTCGCGTCTTGTGTTCTCATGTGGACATTTCTTAGAGATGATAACAAAAATACTACTCTACTTTGCTACTAGCGCATAGCATGAACTTTTGACTAATCATGTGGACATTTTCATTTGCTCCAATTATTTATTTGTACTAGATTTCAGTAAATGTGGCAACTGTGGGCGTTTGTTGTACAGTCCTACTTAATCAATTGGTGTGGGTCTGACCGTGTGAGCCCCATAAGAAATTTATAAAGAAGATGGCATGATCCATGACATGTGGCTCTTAAAGACCACTGGGCAATCAGATCAAGTTCTTGGATTTTTATTTGTAACTTATTCAGTTTTCTTCTTTGAGTTTTGCTTCAGTACACCCTTTATAAAAACATTACGATTTTGGATGTGGTGGACATTAAAACTTACCCTTTCATTTTAATTAAAAGGGTAGTAGAGTCTATTCCACGTGGTGCAAATCAATGGTGGTTGCCTCTCTTCCTCACAAACCGTTCTGGCATCAACACAACTAAACAAAGTAATACAACCAGGCGAGTTTTAGGCGAGATAATAGATTGGGGTCTTCTGTGCTGGTGAAGACTCTACGTGATGTGAAAAAGTTATACACAACAGGAATAACTTGGATCACATCTCAGCTGCAATGCTGATTGAGACATCTGACGTCCAATTAAACCCATATTCGGAAGAAAAAACTAAACATAAGTTCCAGCTTGATTGATAAATAAAAGGTCAGAACTATTCACCAGCCAGATGCCCAGTATCTACAAAAGATTGGTAGACATTGTAGCTTCAGTTTATTGGATGAACTTGTTGCCCCATGTCACATTCATTCCATGATCTCTTTTGGTGATAAACAAGCTGAACTCAGTGCCAACCGTCTGGAACACTTGTTTCTTCGTTCTTTGTTTGATTTACTTTGCAATAGGCAATTGATGAGTTTCTGCTGTTTGTGCAGAGTGTTCTCGGTATCATTCTTGGAGGTGGTGCAGGGACTAGATTGTATCCCCTGACGAAGAAGCGTGCAAAGCCTGCAGTGCCATTGGGTGCCAACTACAGGCTTATTGATATTCCTGTCAGTAATTGTCTGAACAGCAACATATCAAAGATCTATGTGCTCACACAGTTCAACTCAGCTTCTCTTAATCGTCATCTCTCACGAGCCTATGGGAGCAACATTGGAGGTTACAAGAATGAAGGATTTGTTGAAGTCCTTGCTGCACAGCAGAGCCCAGATAACCCTGACTGGTTCCAGGTATCTCATTCATTGTTATTTAAGTGTTTTTGTTTAATGTGAAATGCGAGATTCATCTACTGATGAACATCATAATTTGTCTCATGTTAGCATTTAGAAGAAGGCAAAATCTATAATTCCTTCATAAGTACTCGTGATTGTATCATTTCACCCTCTGTGGAAATCCCAGGGCCAGCCTTCCAAGAACCAGAATAGAAAAGAGACAATCTGTTCCAAGACGTCATTGATATTCCTTTTTACAGAACCTTGATGTAGATTATAAGAATTATTATTTGGATACTGCCCTAATAGTCCTCTATTTATTATTTCCGATTTTCTAAATAATTCAATTTAATAGCATGCTATCACACCACAGTTTTAAGCTCAAGTAGAGATGCTCAGAAATTTTCATGAATTGATTTTAACAGTGTTTCTGAATTATACGAATCTGTTTTGCGTACCAAGATCTGGTCCTGAACAAGTTCACTAGTTGCAAATTTTGAATTAGTATACGTGAATGGTCAGTGATGTAACTTTGATTTTGATTCTTATGAGCATTAGCCAGTCATCATCATTTATAAGTAAACACAGCAGATCAAACTATGTTTCATACTTTCGTATGTTTGCCGTTATAATAATACTATTCATCATAGCTTCTGCTTTAGATTGTGAGTGCTATACCACACAGCTACATGCAGTTTCTGCTATTTTATGTCAAATCAGTTACCCTACAGCGTTTTTCTAGATAATAAGAACCAAAGTCATGTCCGTGAGGACTTGAACCTGGGTGGCTGGGCTGTAGATCCACTCCCCTAATAAAGTGAGCTCTGCTCACTTCTTGATAATCATAAACTACATAAAGTGTTGCTAGGGTCCCATGCAAGCTTTTGTAGGGTATTCACTTTGTCCTATCATCTTACCTCAGGGTACTGCAGATGCTGTAAGGCAGTACTTGTGGCTATTCGAGGAGCATAATGTTATGGAGTATCTAATTCTTGCTGGAGATCACCTGTACCGAATGGACTATGAAAAGTTTATTCAGGCACACAGAGAAACGGATGCTGATATTACTGTTGCTGCCTTGCCCATGGATGAGGAACGTGCAACTGCATTTGGCCTTATGAAAATCGATGAAGAAGGGAGGATAATTGAATTCGCAGAGAAACCAAAAGGAGAACAGTTGAAAGCTATGATGGTACACTGACACTGTGCCTTTCTAACTAATTTCAGATATACAGTTGTGAACCATCATTCATTACACCACAAAATCTCTTCTGTTGAATGCATTTACACCATGTTGCTACCTGTTTTGGTCTTGTAATGGTACACTGGCGCTGTGCCTTTCTAACTAATTTCAGATATACAGTTGTGAACCATCATTTATTACACCAAAAATCTCTTGTGTTGAATGCATTTACACCATGTTGCTGCCTGTTTTGATCTTGTAGGTTGATACGACCATACTTGGCCTTGAAGATGCGAGGGCAAAGGAAATGCCTTATATTGCTAGCATGGGTATCTATGTTATTAGCAAACATGTGATGCTTCAGCTTCTCCGTGAGCAATTTCCTGGAGCTAATGACTTCGGAAGTGAAGTTATTCCTGGTGCAACTAGCACTGGCATGAGGGTAGGCAAAGCTCATTGAGTTAGTAGTTTTTTTTCGCTGCTTCTGCTTTTATGATTTGAATCATTTTAGCCTCAGAGAAACTGTCAAGTCATATGTTTATCGTTCGGAAAGGGATACAATAGGTTATTGGATATGCACTTTGTAGAAACGGGAGGGGGAGAGGACTACCTCCAGATGGGTCATGGGTGTTGTGGATGTGTGGCGGCTGGCTCACTCGGGAGGACTGGAAACACCTCCTTCTAGGTCATCTCAAGGGCTAGGCCTTCCGGGCTTAAGTGAGATGGGCCATACAGCCCATACCGGTTCAACACTCCCCCTCAAGATGGGTGGTAGATATCTAGCATTTCGATCTTGTAACATGCCAAGTTACAGTCCTTTGTTCCCAGTCCCTTTGTCAAGCAATCTGCGAACTGTTGCCACAAGTTTCAGCACACACCCGCGTGCAATCCACTTGCACCCTGACTCGATGCAAGCCGCATCATAGAGTTCCAAAGGATCACAATTATCCTGCTCCGCCCACAAAGCCTGCAACTCTGCCACATATGCCATCACGGACATGTCGTCACCTTGGCGCAACCGACTGATCTTCCCCTCAATCTGAGCGATTAGCATGAAATTACCCTTGCCTGAGTATTGGGTGGATAGGGTCTTCCATATCTCGGAGTGGATAGTCCCTCCACAGAGCGTCCAATGGAGGGCACCACTGAGTTCAACAACCAGCCAACGAGCACGGAGTTTATGACCTTCCACCTCTTTCCCTCCGCGGTATTCCTGTCTCCTGGTTCATCAATCGTATCCAGTAAGTGCCCATCAAGTTCCTTCTGTTCTACGGTCAGCAATGCCCTCCTGGACCAACTCAAGTAATTTGTGGCCCCCTCCAGCTTCATGTCCAGGGGTGACATTTCGAGCTTCTGAGCCACTTCCTGTCGAGGAACGATGGCCCCAGAGTTGGACTCTGCGAGGATCTTAGCGAGCTTCTCGAAAGCCTCAGCAAGCGCATTTGGTTCAGCCATCTCCGATCCGGTAATCAGCAACAGCAGCCCTCAGCAGCACAGCCCTACAGCTGCACGGTTGGTCCCTTTACGCCCCCTGGCTAGCAGCAGCACCCAGCAGCTCCAAGTGCAAGCAGCAACCACAGCCTCTTCCTCCAGCAGCAGTTCTCTTCCTTCTTCCTCTGCAAACAGCAGCAGTTCTCTTCCTCCTTCCTCTGCAAACAGCAGCAGTTCCAGAGGATCTTGGCCTCCAACAGCAGCCAACCCCCGCAGCAGTTCTCCAGCTCCCGGTCCCCTGCAGACACACGCACACACAGCAGCACAACAAGGAGCTGCCCTTCTCCACTATCCTTCTCCTCTTCTCCTCCCGCAGCACCACAGCCCACCACGCTGAGGAGCAAGCAGCAGCCACAGCACAACCCACTCTCGGGGAGACCAAGCCGCTCCTCAGCTTCCTCCTCCTGCCGCGCAGCACAGCAGCTCCACCTCTCCTTCTTCCTCTGCCGCGCAGCACAACAGCTCCACCTCTCCTTCCTCTCCAACGAGCCGCACCTCCTGCGCAGCCACACCGCGCCTCCCAGATCCGCCGCTGCCTCACCGGACGCCGCCCAAATCCGCCGCCACCTCGCCGGACGTCGCCGCCGTCTTCTCAGGCCCCGCCGTCGCTGGCCTCTGATACCATGTAGAAACGGGAGGGGGAGAGGACTACCTCCAGATGGGTCATGGGTGTTGTGGATGTGTGGCGGCTGGCTCACTCGGGAGGACTGGGAACACCTCCTTCTAGGCCATCTCAAGGGCTGGGCCTTGTGGGCTTAAGTGAGATGGGCCATACAGCCCATACCAGTTCAACACACTTCCATTGGCATTCATAGTTGTGATATGTGCTTCTTAAGAGTTTTGTTATTGTTGCCGACAGGTACAAGCATACCTATACGACGGTTACTGGGAAGATATTGGTACAATTGAGGCATTCTATAATGCAAATTTGGGAATTACCAAAAAACCAATACCTGATTTCAGGTGCGCTTTCATTTTTTGCCTTGTTGTGGACAAATATTATGAAA
This sequence comes from Hordeum vulgare subsp. vulgare, assembly GCF_904849725.1. Taxonomy (NCBI): domain Eukaryota; kingdom Viridiplantae; phylum Streptophyta; class Magnoliopsida; order Poales; family Poaceae; genus Hordeum; species Hordeum vulgare. The sequence continues at coordinate 342,304,765 of NC_058524.1, read as the reverse complement.
TTGCATGCATGTAAAGTGTTAGAATTGTCCCCTATTGATTTAATGTATACGTTCAATTTGAATACAGTTTCTATGACCGTTCTGCTCCCATTTACACACAACCTCGACACTTGCCTCCTTCAAAGGTTCTTGATGCTGATGTGACAGACAGTGTAATTGGTGAAGGATGTGTTATTAAAGTAAGTAGCCTTTTTCAGTTGGCTCTCGGTATGCTAACCCTTCTTCAGGTGTTCCATTTCGTGCTAACAAACCTTAAGCTTTTAAAGACATATTTCAAAACCATCTATACTTCTTTATGGGCTGTGATTGTTATATCTTCTCTCAAGTGATTTTTGATGCTGTGTGTTATAAAGACTTCTAAGTTACATTTGCCTTTCTTTGCTCTCCACGTAGAACTGCAAGATACACCATTCAGTAGTTGGACTCCGTTCCTGCATATCTGAAGGTGCAATAATAGAGGACACGTTGCTAATGGGTGCGGACTACTATGAGGTAAAATCAGACAGGTGTAATATGCTTCTGCCAAAGTGATGTACTCACCCCTTCTTTTATTGTTCAACAGACTGAAGCTGATAAGAAACTCCTTGCTGAAAAAGGTGGCATTCCCATTGGTATTGGAAAGAATTCACACATCAAAAGAGCAATCATTGACAAGAATGCTCGTATTGGAGATAACGTGATGGTATGCCATATTGATATACTTATGCTTAAACATCTATTGGTTTCTCTTTTTCTTTTCCACTGTGGTAGGAACCGCTAAGGTTCTACCGGGTCTAGGGCGGAGGTTGTAGGGGATGAAGCGGAGTTGGCGAGGGCTGTCTCGCGGCGGCCGGCGGCGGGACGCCGTTGCGCGCGAGAGGGAGGCGGCGGCGGTGGAAGGCGGCAGCGCAGCTAGGGTTCCGGCTCCTCTGGGAGCCGGGCAATAGAGTTATGACTATATTGCTTAATTCCCAAAAGAGTTGTTTACATTGGTTTATATAATCTCGATAACTTGGACTCTAAGATCACTAAGATAACTTGGACTCTAAGATAACTTGGACACTAAGATAACTAAGATAACATGGGCTAAGCCCGTAACTAATCCTGCCCATTGGGCCTCCTCCGTTGGTTCGTAGTACCGGTCATAACACACTGCAACATTGTCATGCTGAATATGTAACTTGAACATAACTTTTCTCACGGTAATGTCCAAAATGTAACCATTATATAACAAGCTTTAGGTCTTGTCGGGTTCATAGGAAAAGTGAGAAAAATGTAGGAAGAGGATATTTTCTTTTAGCATCACTGTTCATTCGTTTTGTTCAAAGGAGAAGTGGAGGAAAGTTCCTTTGATCACACTTCGAAAGGAAAATCGCAGGAATTTTATAATCTACTTGACTTCCGTCTTAGTTATCCTTCTTCATGTGCTTTGACTTTGATTTGACTGTCATTAGCGGATGGTTAAGACATGCTGATAATGTCAAGGGAGGTCGGGGTAGACCAAACTTGACATGGGAGGAGTCTCTAAAGAGTGACCTGAAGAACTGGAATATCACCAAAGATTTAGCCATGGAGAGGGGTGTGTGGAAGTTAGTTATTCACTGCCAGAACCATGACTTGGTTTTGATATCGGATGGATTTCAACTCTAGCCTACCCCAACTTGTTTGGGACTGAAAGGCTTTGCTGTTGTTGTCCTATGTTCTATTCCTTAGAAGCAGACTTATATTAGGGTGAAAACTTGTTTTGCACTTCCATTCCTACCCTCTTTTTTGTCATTTTCTTTCTATTTCTATGTTATCATAATCCTGTGAACCAAACATATCCTATATTGTATATCCATTTCCTTGAACATGATATCACGCACTGTGCGTTGTTTTTGGTAGTGATCTGGACTCATTGGTATATTGTAGATAATCAATGTTGACAATGTTCAAGAAGCGGCGAGGGAGACAGATGGATACTTCATCAAAAGTGGCATCGTAACTGTGATCAAGGATGCTTTACTCCCTAGTGGAACAGTCATATGAAGTAAGTTGTCTCCTCGTACACACCTCGGTGTCTGCAATCAGTTATGTTTTATTTCAGAAACTATGAACATGTTGTAAACCAAAAATGATGCAAATGCAGCAATACAGTTGGTACATGCAAACCATGCACTGGTATCCTATACATTCAATTTGAGATTTTAGCACTCTTCTTGTAAGTAGTTGACTCTGTTTGGGTTGCCCTGCAGGCAGATATGAAATGTATGCCAAAAGACAGGGCTACTTGCGTCAGTCTGGAATCAACCAACAAGGCCGCGAAGAGATCATAAAATAAAAAGGAGTGCCATGCGAGTCACTTCTACACCCTTTTCCCCCCTTGATGTATTAGGAACTGTGATGTACAAGCAACTGTGATGCACTTACGCGAAGTGCCCCTGGATTCAGCTTTCTCTTTGCTTGTAACTGGTTTCCAGCAGACCATGCTATTTGTTGTATGGTTCATGCAAAACCTTGCGATGCTTTATATATGCTTTATATATAAAACAAGATGAATCCCCGCGCGTTGCTGCGGCACATTTAGTCAAGATTAGATATTATGCAACTAAATGGCATATGTGGTAACCTATGTAAAAACGAATCAGAAAATAGATATTACATATAGATGAGCACAAGGGAAAAGAAGAAAATTAGAATGGGAAATGTTAGTGAAACATCACGTAACAGCTAGACTGAAGTACCAATAAATCATATGCTCGGTTAATGTGCACCAAAATGTTAGAAAAATGTGAATTATGTGGAATGTTATAATAGATTGCACTATGAACATTCATAATCTATACATGTTTTTCATCCCATACAGATGGATTTTTAAGCTCCCTACTGTAAACATGCCACATGCAGCTTTTGAACTCTGTCAACCTGCATGTGAGTGGGGTTAGGGACTGGAATGCATGAGAGAAAATATTTCTCTGTAACTTGATTGATTTTTGGAACCCGTCTTAAAGGCTTACAAATAATCATTTTGTCTTGATGTTCTATAGAATCTGAGACGGAGGATTTACTTGCTCCGCCAAAATATCTCGATATCCATAAGTCAAAACAACAATCAAGATTCTAAGGTTACAATCAAAATAATGAATTAAGATGTTTGGTTGTTCTGTACTATGAACAAATTAACACCAAGGAATATTTGCATCAACTATTCATGAAAATTGTCCTGACCTCGCACCGCTATCTGTCTCTTTTTCTCAAAATTTAATAATTACAGATTTGGAATTTGGAGAAGTTTGTTGAATGAATTAGAGAAAATTTTGGAAGGTGAAACAGTAAGCAACAGTGAGAAGACAAATTGGAAGATATTACTGGAGTACAATATCTTTAGATCGGCCACGAAATGCATCGAGAAACCTCATCCGAAATAACTACTTATTTGTGGTTGTGGCATTTAAACAATACAGATGAAAAACAATGAGGTTTTGTGTTAAAATCTCACCTTTGGAGCACGTGTAGGATTCGAAGTATGTCTAGAGGGGGAGGGGGGGATTAGACTACTTGACCAAATAAAAACTTAGCCTTTTCCTAATTTTAGTTGTGGGCAAGTTTAAGCAATTGTAGCAAGTCAAGCACACCTTACACATGCAAGTCTAAGAGTATAGCAGCGGAAAGTAAAGACATGCACATGTAAATAGAGGGTAGGGATAGGAAGATCAAACACAAAGATTGACAAAGTGATTTTTGGCATGGTTCCGATAGGTGGTTCTATTGTACGACCACGTTGATGAAGACTTCAACCCACAGAGTATAACAGCCGCGCGAGTCCACGGAGGGCTCAACCCATGAAGGGTCCACGGAGAAGCAACCTTGTCTATTCCATCACGGCTTACGTTCACGAAGGACTAGCCTCACTCGGGGTAGATCTTCACGAAGTAGGCGATCTTCTTGCCCTTACAAACTTCTTGGTTCAACTCCACAACACGAAGTAGGAGGCTCCCAAGCGACACATAACCAATCTAGGAGACACCACTCTTCAAAAGGTAATAGATGCGGTAGTATGATGGACTCCTTGCTCTTGTGCTTCAAAAGATAGTCTTCTCAACACCCAATCACTCATCACAGATTTGGCTTGGGTAGAAGAGGTTGATTGGGTGGAAAGCAACTTGGGGAGGTTAGAAATCAAGATTCATATGGCAGGTTTGGAATATCTTGATCTCAACACATGAGTAGGTGGCTCTCTATCAGAAAAATGGATATGACAAGTGTTGGGTCATTCTGAGTGCTTCCTCCACGAATGAGAGGTGATGGAGGGGTGTATATAGACATCTCCAAAAATCCAACCGCTAAAATATTATTGCCCAACTTGATGGCACCGACTAGTGCAAAATGTGGCAACTTTTGTCTTTTCGGTGAGAACGATATATGAATCTCGGTGGTACCGATTTTGGTTGGCCTAGTCAGTTTCCACATCTCGGTGAGACCCATACTCAAAACTCAGAAATTCTGATTTTAAGAAGTTGGTTACCCGAGCTGAGGGCACTGATTTCGGTTGCACCGAAATGGCACTTGGTGGTACCAAGACTCTAGGGTTTGGCATGGGACCCGTATGATGCAAAATTCGGTAGGGTCGAATGGATAGTTGGTGGCACCGAATTTTGACATTGTGGATTTTGACATAATATTTGTGGGGAAATTTCATGAGTATTTTTGGTGGCTATCTGTAAGCACTTGAGCAACCAGATCATCATAGTCACCGCATCCCCTTTTAATAGTATTTACTTTCCTATGGACTCAAATGTGATTTCTCACAAAATATAAAATGTAGAGTCTTCAAGCTTGTTGCCAATAGATGATCCTTATATCTAGGGGTTCTCCTCACAATCCTTAGCCAATGCATCATTGAACTTTTCCTGAAATATAGTAGATAGAATCATGAGATAAATGGCACATATGTTGTTATTAATTACCAAAACCACCTCAGGGAGAAGTTGTGCCTTCTATCTCCCGCTTTTTGGTAATTGATGACAACATAAAGATCAAAGCTTCGACATAAGATATAATCAATGAATAGCATCGTCGCTTTGAGAAATATGTGATAAGCAAGACCTCCCACTAAATTTATGCATTATTTTAAATTTTCGTTTGAATGCAAATGCACAATCGATTAGGATCATGGATCACTCTTCCGTGTTACATACATCTTGGTGGTGCGCATAAATGATATGAATGAATAGTAATGCACATAGCACCAAACAAATGAGTGAATTGTCATCATATGGATATCTTAAGGGTATGAAATCGTAGCATCAATAGTCAAAGTGTATGATCAAACACGATAGAGTTTAAGACATCCAAAAGAACCAAATGTTTTAGAAAACCAAAGAGAGCAACAAAAACAACACTCTATCTCAAAGCCCTATTGATCTATACACTTCTCCCCCTTTGGAAACAAGTTACCAAAAAGTTCAAAGATCCAGAACTATGTGTCGCTCTGGGCTTGATCTCCTCCGGTAGCAGTTGCTGGAGTCGACAGGAGAGCGTCGGCGAAGGCTTCAGCAGATGTCCTCTGAGGTGGTGGTGTAGACACTGGAGGTGCAGGAGCTGGTGGAGCTCATGCTTGGGCTGATGAAGATGCTATGGACTCTGGAACTGTCACAGCTGCAAATCTGTCCTAGGTCTTGAACTGAGTGGAAGTTGGAATAGACGTATCATCATCATCATCACTGCTGGAGCTGGGAGTGTGCACTACATCAACTTGATGCTTCAACCAATTGACAGTGGTTGTTAGCTTAGTCACCTTGATATCCAATTCATGGAATTCGGTTTCCACGGTCCTCTCGAGACTCTTCTAATTCAGCAAGATATCTATGATGTTCTTCTCCATCCCTTGGATGGTGCTGATAAGAAATGCCATTTGACCCTCTTTGGATCTCAAATGTGAAGCTCTAGCTGCTCTGGCTGCCTGTGCCTGTGCCTTAGCATGTATTTGTGTCTGTGTTGTAGCTGAAGCAGGATGACTGAGATCCATCACCACTTCATTATCTTCAAAATCTGGATGGAGTGGCAGGTGTTGACGATCAAGCAGATACACATTCTTCCCTATATTGGAGTTGATCAGCATGTGAATGTATGGTGCGTATCCGCAAGACCTCTTCTGGTTAACAACTGTCCTTCTGTTTGTCTCTACAATCAGGTCCATCACCCTAATCCTGGTATGGGTGTCTACATGGTGTAGCATTTTTATGGAGTACCCCCTGATGCTCTTATCATCACCTGATTTGGGCATCAAGTTGTACCTCATTATAGTGTTGGTGGTGGGTAGTCCTGCTTGGAGGAAGTAGACATGTCAAAGCTTGTGGGTCTTCAGGTATTGCTTGGGCACTGGGTTATACATATTGGCCATTGAATTGTGATTCATCTTGGGCTCTGTATAAACATCAATGTCACTCTCTTGCACCTGTGGGGCTCCTAAGATGGTAGCCCATTGTTCCACTGTGGATTGGTACCTTGAACCTTCACTCATCCATACAATTCTGCCATCAGGATAAAAGTGAGCTATGGAGTAGAATTGAATGATCATTTCATCATTCATCCTGTCATCTTCCTGCCAACAAAAGTTTCAATGTCGATGGCTCTGAAGTTTTGTTGCACATGAGGGAAGTAATTCTCGTTTTCCTTGACGTAGTCCCAGTTTACATGCCTCATATCACCGACAGCTCGACTTTTGTCCAAAAGCACCGAATCATAGAAATCTCGCTGCTCCTTTGTATGGAAGCGATCATCAATGAGATCCTCCTCCTAATAGCATACAGATCAAATGCTCTCCACTTTCTGAGCCCTTGATCCTTTCTTTCCTTCATGTTCTCTGCAACGAGGTGGTCATCGTTGTGCTCAGGCAGGTGAGGTCTCAGCTTCCTCAAAACAACAAGTTCTTCTTCCTCTTAAGCAGCATCCCTTGATACAAAACCCTTGTTCTTCTCTGTTGCAAGTACGTCTCTTGTAGTCCTCTTAGGTTTAGGAGCTACAAGATTCTTAGCCTTGGGAGCAAATGTCTTGGCCTTAGTTGCAGGCTTGCTCGGCATTGCATCTCCTATTAACTTCTTCTTCTTAGAAGGAGGCAGATTAGCAGGCACCTCCTCCTCTTCTTCGTCAGCTTCTACTGGATCTTCATACTTGGAAGTTGTCTTTCCAACAACATGCACAATCCTCTCCCTCGCTCTCTTTTGTCATGGCTTCTTGGATAAATTGGAGGTATTAGCAGCCACTAGAGTTTTAGCTCCTCTAGATGTCTCACGAGCTCTCACTTCATCAGGATTGACATATTCTTTTCTCACAGTCTTCTCGACAGTGACTTTCTCCTTCTGCTTGGGAGAAGTGCCTTCCTCAGGGATGAATTCAGCATCTTCTTCATCTGAGTTGATCCTCTTCCTTGTCCTCGCAGCTGCCTTGGGCAGATCATGTAAGCTGGGAGTGCCTGGATCTGAATCACTCCTCTCAAGACATGTGCCCGAGTCCACATCCACACTCTTCTCTTTGTATGCATTCTGACTATCCACAACTCCGAATATTGACAAGCTCGCCCTGTCAATAGATATAAAAGAGTAGGAATGGATGAGCATTACAAAACACAGAATTTTGCAAAAATTTGAACTCAAAATTTTAGTCTGAAGTTTCAGCTATGTGTGTTTCGGTTCCACCAAGTTGAAAAAGTTGGAGCCTCCGAGACTGACTGTCTCGTTAATAGAGACTTGGCTACTCTTTTAGATTTCACCAAAAAGAGAGACTCGGTCTCACTAACACAGTTCTTAGAAGCCATAACTTAGAATCGGTGACACCGATCCAATCCAACTCGGTGACTCGGAGACATACAAAGCGGAGACCTAACCCTACAATTTTTCGATCAACTAATCTACATGATTTGTTTTGTGGTTGAATCTATCTCAATCTGTGGCAAGATGGGGAACAGTTCCTAATGCACAAGATTTGATAAGGAGGAGCGCAAGATGGGTGAGATCTTTACCCTAACTTGGTGAAGATCCCCTACGGCGGCGATGGTGGGTTTAACTGCGATCGACGATAAGGACTGAGGTGGCGAGGGCGTACGAAGATGAAGTGACGATGTCTATAGATACGAGCGCGACAACAAGGGTTTGTAGGAGGACGACGTTCGAAGAATAATTTCAAAAGTCGAGTTCGCTGGGTATATATATCCCCTTATTGTCAGTGACACCGATTGGGAAATTTCGGTGCCACCGAGTATCTTAACTGCCAGGGGCAAGGAAACTCGGTGAGGCCGAGATTTGAAAATCAGTTGCCAGGTTCATAAACCAGATAAACTCTAGTGCTTCGATAGGACCGAGTTTGTGGAGTTGGTCACACCGAGTGGCACATGGGAGGTTTTGTAGGTTAGCTCTTGTCGAGACGAAACTCCGAGTGCACCTCACACACAGGGTCTGAAAAGTGCTTGCTCAAATTTTGTGATGAAGCATGAATAGAATTTGAGACGAGAAAGCATAGATAGCTAGAGAGAGGTACGTAGGCATTCTTGTATATCTAATTGGCGAAAGAAAATGAAAAGCCAAATAACAATAATTGGATATCCTCGAATGAGCACAAATTATGCATGCCAACATGCTCACACAATAAGATGTCAAATGAAACATGGCAAACATGCACAACCACTCTAGTATCTACCAAGCACTTTGGCAATGATAAAGTCATATATATATATATGAGTATATTGACTTAGGAGCCATGCAAGAATACTTGATCATAGGTCATACTCATTGTTTAAGCACAAGTGGGGTCTCCACTTTTACATAAAGCTTTCAATGTGTTCACATATTAAGAGATGCTTTGACTCAAGTCTTAGAGTAAAGCTCCCCTTGATGTTACATCCCCCCTAAGAGGGATAAACTAACCTTGTGTTTTGTCATAGGAGACTTCATGTAGGTGTAGTAGTGGTGGATGCTAATTGTTTATGAATATCATCTTGAGTTGGGAGCAATCCTTGTTGTTTCATATTCTTCTCACCTACATGGGTTAGTCCCACACAAGGAACAAATATAAGGATATCTATGTACATGGAGTGAAGTACATATGAGATGATGTCCATTGATACTTTAAATACCTTGTCCCTTGCTTACCTTTGAGGGAATATGTGATTACTTGAACTGATGCATAGGATTGAAGTTGATTCCAAATGGTTCTTGCAAAAATGAATAAGAGTGAATTTCATTGGAGGAGTCACCCCTCAAAAACTTCTCTAGTTCTTGTTCTTAGGGATCCACATCAACTTGACGGGGATCCTTGGAGTTGAGGTAGCTCTTGATGAAGTAGAGCAAGTGGTGGTCTTGGGAATCCACTTGACCATGGCTTGGGATTCTTCTTAAAATCAGTCAATATCCTCTTGAAGCTTGTCCTTGACCTTAAGCTTGTGGTCTTGTGGTGGAAGGTCATCTTGATCATTTGTTACCTTAGGAAGAGTAGGATCATTCTTCTCCTTTTGGGGAGCAAACTTTGGGTTGGGGTATTGACCTTCTTCCCATTCAACTCCATTGGCATTGACGTAGCCAATGCCTTGTTTCTTCCGATGTCTGATACGTCTCCAACATATCTATATTTTTTGATTGTTCCATGCTATTACGTTATCATTTTAGAACACTTTTTATGCACTTATATACCTATTTATATTATTTTTTTAGCACTAACCTATTGACCCAGTGCCCAGTGCGAGTTGATGTTTTTTTGCATGTTTTTTCACTTTTCAGGTTTTAGTACCAAACAAAGTTCAATTGACCTGAAACTTCTTGTAATGTTTTTGGTCCAAAACAAGACCGTGGAGCATCGGAAGGAGGCAAGAGGGTGCACGAGGCCCACATAAGCCAACATGGCGCAACCATGGGGGGTGATGGCTTGTGGCCCCCTCGTGTCTCCCGCAACTCTGTTCTCTGGCCTATAAATTCTCATCTACCATAAAACTTCGAGGGAGGTTCTGAAACACTTTTTACGCCGCCGCAAGTCTTTGTTCCGACAGGATGCCATCTAGAGCTCCGTTCTGGCACTTTGCCAGAGAGGAGATCAATCACGGAGGGCTTCTTCATCAACCTTGTTGCGCTCATGATGATGTGTGAGTAGTTCACCAGAGACCTATAGGTCCATAGCAATACCTAGATGTCAATCTCTCTCTTTGATCTTCAATACAATGATCATCGCATCTTCGCTTTGATCCATATGATGCAACTCACTTGTATGGTGCATTTGTTGGGATCCAATGAAATGTGGGTTTATGTTGAGATTATTCATTATAAATATTTGAGTCTCCTCTGGTATATAATTCGATTCTTATGTGCATGATTATGATTGCTTTGTAATTCTCTCCGATTTATTGAAATAGTTTGGCCAACTAGATTGGTATTTCTTCGGTGAGAGAGGTGCGCTGTAGTAGGTTCAACCTAGCGAGTTTCTATATCCCAGTGACATAAGGGGAGAAGTTGTGTCTTTGTGTTTCTGCTACTAAGAATAAAATGATGGGGTTTATTCATATTGGTTGAGTTTACTTTGTCTACATCATGTCATCTTACTCCAAGCATTGCTTCGTTTTTCATGAACTTAATACGTAGAGAGGCAAGCATAGAAGCGCTCTTGAAGTGAAGTAATAGTAATAGGTGCAGGCAAGAGTCGACCTATTTTTTTTATGGAGGTGATGCCTATATTTACATGTTCATCACTGTGCAAATCACATAACTATCCGCTCTCCTATCAATTGCCCAACAGTAATTTCTTTACCCAGAGTGTGCTATTTTCATGAGAGATGCCATTAGGGAAGACTATGCCCCCAGGACTATTCACAACATATTGCTAAAACCTCCATTACCTTGCTGCCATTTATTTGCTTTTATTTCATTTTGCATTTCACAATTATCTACACACCTCATTTTCTTGCAAATAACGAGACCAAGGGTATTGACAACCCTCTTGCCCACATTGGGTGCAACCTGTTTGTTCTTTTGTGTGCAACCGCTGAAGACTGTTGTGGTTGCTATTCCTATTGGTTTGATAAATCTTGGTTTAATAACTGAGGGAAGTACTTACGCACATTGTGCTGCGATAACCCGTTCCTCTTCATGGAAACCCAACGCAGATTACAAGTATCAAGAAGGATTTCTCGCGTCGTTGTCGAGGAATATCATCACCAACTATCAAGTAACTCTGCACAAAATTTCATTCACTTGTTCCTCTTTTTATTTGCTGGTATATTTAGTTTGTATCATAAAAAATACAAAAATATTTACCTTTGCTTGCATAGCTTGTCACTAGATTGCATCTTCGCTCTCTACTTTGTTTGAAAATTGCTACCATGTCTCATTTTACCATTGAAAAGGATGATGTGAGTAATTTCCCCATTGAGGAAACCCCCCACAGAGAGACATGAAATATTTGATTGTAGGAAAAGGGAATATCATGGGGATAAGTGTTATCCAAGAATTTTTCAATTGTATGGGTGCTTTAACTTGCAAGGATACCCCAATTCTTAAAAGAACCAAGAGTTATGCCGATGCTATTTTCGCTCTTGTTTTGAAACTTGAAAGAATATTCATGCACACTCACCCTACTTTTCAAAGTACTTTCTATGAGTTGCCTATCAAAAAGAACCTAGAGTTAAGAAAATAGCCACACTTATCCTCATGCAAGAATTTGACTATATAGTACGTGAAGCACGAGAGATCTTTGAGCACTATGATATGAGTTGTGAACATCCCATGATAGATGAAATTTTATACAAAAAGGACTATATGATGATATATGTGTTCAACTATAGTCACAATTATGATGAAAACACATCTGAAGTGGTTCCTCCTGTCCATATTATCCAACAAGTTTTCAATCCATTAACAAATAATACTCATAGATAGTAAGAGAGAATAGGGAAGGGTTTAAGGAGAGCACCATTAAAGATTCCATGATATTAGTTGACGATGTGTTCCCTATTGTCTTTGGAGAACACACTTCTCAAAATGATGTCAAGGATGACAACACTTGAAACTAAGCAATATGCCTAGCTAGGGGCGTAAAACAATAGTGATTGTTGGGAGGCAACCCAATAGTTATCTTTAATTTTTCTTTCTACTTTATTTTAGTGTGTGAGAACATGATTATTGCGTCTTTAATAATTTTGTATTTATGTTTTAATTAGTGTTTGTGCCAAGTAAAGCCTTTGGGAGGATTTGCATGATGAGTAGAATTGATACGATGCAAAAACAAAAACATTGACGCCCAGTGCAGAATTACTAGAATGTATTTTTAAGTTGAACGTTTTACAAAATACTTATATACAAATTCCTCAGGGCATTCTATTTTTTCAGAATTTTTTGAGTTACAGAATTATGACAATTAAGTATGTTACTACAGACTGTTCTGTTTTAAACAGATTATGTTCTTTCATGCATAGTTTTTTGATTTTGATTATACTATGGATTATATCGGGGGGTACAAGTCATGTATAAGTTAGAATACAGTAATTTATGCTAAAATAAAAGAAGGATAAATTTATAACAGCACCTAAAAGTGTATATTATATTGCCTATACTAACGGATCTCACAAAGTTTTGTTGAGTTTTGTGTGATGAAGTTTTCAAGTTTTGGGTATTACATCAATGGACAAAGGAATGAGAAGTGGAAAGATCCTAAGCTTGGGGATGCCCAAGGCACCCCAAGGTAATATTCTAGGAATACTCAAGCGTCTAAGCTTGGGGATGCCTCGGCAAGGCATCCCTTCTTTCGTCTCAATCCATCGGTATGTTACTTGGAGCTACATTTTTATTTGTCACATGATATGAGTTTTCCTTGGAGCTTCGTTTGCTTTTGTTTACTTTTACTTTCAGATTTCCACAATAATTATTTTATGGAAAGACCTATTTGAGACAGATACACCATCATCATAATTTGTTAGAATACTCTATGTGCTTCACTTATGTCTTTTGAGCTTAACAATTGCTCTAGTACTTCACTTATATCATTTTGAGCACGATGGCGTGTAGATTTTATACAAATAATATGCTCTTGCTCCTCACTTATATTTGTTTGAGAGTTAATTTACCAATTTAGGAAACTCCCCACAACAATACATGAAAGTTTTGATTGTAGGAAAAGGGAATATCATGGGGATAAGCGTTATCCAAGAATTTTTCAATTGTATGGGTGCTTTAACTTGCAAGGATACTCCAATTCTTAAAAGAACCAAGAGTTCTTCCAATGCTATTTCCTCTCTTGTTTTGAAACTTTAAAGAATATTCATGCGCACTCACCCTACTTTGCAAAGGTGGTTGTAGCTGTAAGTTCCGATATGCGCAAAGTGGCATGTTGTTGTTTTTGGACAGATTGCTTGTTGGATTGTTTTGTGCTTTTTGAGAGTTATACCTCTTTGTTTTGCATGAAATTTAGGTCCGTGTCCAATCCAGTTAGATACTTGGAATGACAAGGAATTTCCCATAGACCCTACCAAATTCTGATTTTATCATCGTTGCCTTCTGTACCTTGTAGTGAGAGTTCCGAGGGATCCGCAACTCGGTTTGCGACATTCTTTATATGCATATGTATCGTGTTCTTATGATGCATTCATTTTTGCCATGTTCATGCATGTCCAAATAGTTAATGTTGAGGTTCTGTCCAGAATGATAATAACTAAATAATTGCATGAGAAAGATGACTAGTGTAGCATTGCCATGGTACATTCACATCATGCATCATATTATTTGACCATCGTGCCATGGTGTGTGTTCATTGGATGTTGTATTTTCTTTTGGGTAGCGCCGGGTGTCGAATACGAGTACGAGGATCCCGTTGATAATGTTCCTCAAGAGCAAGAGTTTTATCCCTCAGAAGAAGTGCCAGGCAAGATGATCGTTGACCTTGATACTGTTTCTAATTTTGTTATGCTTAGCTGTCTCATTTCTTCCGTTAATTATCGCTTCCTACCACCTAAATATCAAGCATCCAAAAATTCTATGAAAAGCCTCTAACTCCTCCACATCCTAGGAAAACATTGATTGGCTAAGTTAGCGCTTGCTCAACCATTCTTATAGTGTTGCTAGTTACATGTACAGGTTGATCCATGTGTTGACATGGATATTTGGAATATCATCTTATTATTTCCATTTAAATTAATGCACTTATATATTTGGTAAAAGGCGGAAGGCTTGGCCTTTTTCTCAGTGTTTATTCCACTTTTGCCGCCCTTGTTTCCTGTTACCGGTGTTGTGTTCCATACTGAGTGCTCCTAACATGCTTGGGGTTGTTATGGCGACCCCCTTGATAAATCGTTTTGGTTTAAAACTTGTCTAGCAAGACCCAACTTTGGTAATCCATTTGCTAAACAACTTAATAATGAAAAAGCGTAGGGAATAGCTACTCCGAGGATAATTAATCAATCCCCGGGCCAGTGCTCCTCATGAGTGTTGGTCCAATCCAGAGCATTGTGCGGCGCTAACCCAGGGCAACTTGGGTGATCTCTATCAGGCCCTGTACACTAGCTTATACGACGTTGGGATACACGGCTCTTATCAGGGTCGTCACCATGTTGGGCGGTCTTGCTGGATTTTTTTATATCTTGTGCATCGGGATACCGAGGATACTTTGGGATATCTCAAGGTTGAGGTTTTCCACTAGGAATCCAAGGAGATCACAGGTTTTCCGTGGTCAAGGTTTCCTATGCAACTTTTGGTAGTTTGGGATGGACTAGTTGGAGCACCCCTACAGGGTTAATATCTTTAGGAAAGCCGTCCCCATGGTTATGTGGCAACTTGGCAATTTGTTTAACATCCGGTTATAGAAAATTGAAGTAGACTGAATTAAAATGTGCCAACTGTGTGCATAGCCATGACTGTCTTTGCTCATGAGTTTCTACTCCGAGAGAGGACACGGTGGGGTTATGTCTGACGTAAGTAGGTGTTGAGGATCACTTCTCGATCGTTACTAGTTCACGTTCGTTTATGCATAGAACACTCAAATTTAATTATGTTCTTGTAAGCTAGCCACCAAATAATGCTTAGCGCTGTTGCAACCTCACCAATTAACCATGCCTTACCCAAATAACTTAATTAGTACCAATATCTTGGTCACGAGATTGTTGAGTCCCGTGGCTCATGGATTTCTACAACACCACAAGTTTAGGTACCATAGATCCTGAGGCAGTTGACGCTTTGCAGCTCTAGTGGGAGTACGATGATGAGAGCAAGCGCATGTATGTGACGTACCACGACAAGTAGAAGGGCCTTGGTCGTCTCCTAGGATAGCGAGATATACTTCATTGCATTTTATCGTTTGTAGTCCGACCGTATTTTCTGGATGTTTGAATAGATTTTGTATGACTTATAATTTAGCATGTGACAACTATAAGCCAACTCAAATACGCACCTCATCTTTAAATGTATCCGCAATGATTTCTATACTTGCGAAATACCGAGATGCGTCTCTATCCATATTAAGGCTTCATCCCCGAATACAGATAGTGTCGCATCTTGGACATTACACATGTGTGAGCAAGCGGGGCCATCAGGAAGGTGCGCGTGGGCAACTCGGGCGAGCGTGAGTGCAGGCATGTGTTGTGGTGTGAGCAGGTGTGGGTGCGCAACGAGTGCAATGGCAACCAAGTAGGGAGGCAAGGCATGAGCTTCAACTGATGGCCATAGGAGGATGTTTCCTCAGACATGACGGATACGTCGAATACATGCAGCGATTGGAAGTGGAAAGAAGGTTGTGAGGAGAAAGTGCTCACCATAGTCCTGTAGGACACCAAACAAAGGTCCAGGAGGTGATGTAGACGCACGGCGGAGGCGGTGATTGCATTGGTGCTACCAGCTCCATGAACCAGAGGAAGCATAAGCGTCGAGGAGGAAGACAGGTCGGGGAGGCTGATCATGCTCGTGGTGGTAGGAGGAAGACAATATCATCATGATGCGGCCACACCCATAGTCAGAGGAAGAAGGGAACGTCGGGTTCAAGGAAACGGTGGTGGTGGAGGCTCGGTCATGGTGACATCTATGCGTGGGGAGAGACATACCATGGCGGTGGGAGAGGATAAGAACAAAATGGATAGGAGGGGGGCTAGGGTAGGTCTAGGGCGCTTATATAGGGCGTAGGGGGGCTGTCCCGGTCGTCGGATCGATCAAGCTGTCAACATGGCCATGGTGGATGGAGTGGCGTACACTAGGATGAAGAAGGGGCCGCTAGTGGGCTGGCCTTGAGTAGAGACGTAAGTGGCAGGTGGGCTTTCTTCTTTGTAACTTAATTCTTTTAATTTCTATCAAACCATAAACTTGCACAGAAAGCAAAGAGAGGCTACAAATGGAATTTAGCAAGTAGAGATATTTTCCACGACTCAGGAAAATATGTAGAATTTTATAAAAATGGTTGGAAAAGTTTTCCAAGATGAAAATTTAAACAAGTTCGAATATAATTTAAATTGCTTGAATTTCTAAACCCCTTTTAAATGAGCTCTCGTTGAGCTGGAATTTGAAATGTGAACTTACCTAATTAAAAACATTTTTGGGCAGAAGTTGGACATTTATGTAAGAATTAAAATGCAAACATAAAGAAAGAAATTCAATATGTTTGAATTTAAAACCCCGTCAAATGGACTCGGATTAGGCTGGAATTTTAGTGGATGACCTACACATTAAATGTGATTTATGGGTAGATTTAAAAATTTTAATTGAGCAACTAAAATATGACTCAATCAAATAAAATTAAAAAATAATAGGAAAACTAATAGAAGTTTCCCTATATGGAATTCAAAATTTGGATTCTTTCAAGTAGGAGTTGAACATGGAGCAAAATGGAAGTGGTGTATGGCTTATGGAATTTTCCAGAGATTAAATGGATGATTAAATAAGAAGAGGAAGTCCCAACACCAGATAAATAAAGGAAAACAATCAACACAATATTGTGGATATGATGCATGATGCAACATAAAACAAACCTCACAATCATGCAAGCAAATAATATATAACAAATATATGGTGGTCTTCGTCTTGGGCTGTTACATCTCTCCCCCACTTACATGAGATCTTGATCCAAAATCTTAGAATGAGAAGAGGAAGAGAACGTGGAGGAGGTAAAATAAGTTTCTTTTAAACAAATGTGTGAAACCAAGGAACCTTGGATGTTTTAAGATGGATAATGACATGAGGAACAACAAGAATTCTAAAATACTTCGTTGGAGAAGAGATAGACAAGGAATGAGAAATAAAGAATTTAGGCAGCATTCCGATAGAAAAGAGAGGAAAAACTAGATAAGATGGAAAGAACTTGTAAAGAGGACACAACACTCTGGTTAAATGGACAAGCATGGAAAGAACATGATCTTGATAAAATGAGATGATGGTTCGAAGAGAGCAGCAAGATAAAGCCCCGGGAACAAAAGAATAGAAGCTAGATCATTGGAAAGAAAAGAACAGAGAAAAAAAACCAATACTACCACAACTGAATTTTAAAAGCATCCTTACAATAAGTATTGAACTGAGTTGGTAGAAAACCAGTTATGAAAAGAATAAGCTTGTTGTGGGCTAAACTCAAAATTATGAGGTGACAACCGACCACTAATGGAAACAATTATTACTTGGAAGCATCAAGATATGCAAAGATTCTTTCACCAAGAGGATACATTGAGAACTTGGATCATTGATAAACACCGCAAATAGCAACAATCCTTTAGGAAAGGCTTTAGGTGAAATCTAGCCCTAGATAACTCCGAGGAAGCAATGATGGTTTAAAATAACTCATTCTTGACAAATTCTCTCCGAGAGTCCTCATGAACCAAGAATTATATAACACCACCTCAAAAGATAAGGGAGAAAGAATTGCACTTTGAAATGCAAGATAAGGAATACTTGAGCTCCTCTAATGAGAATCTTGAAGAACACTTCGAGAATGAACAAAATCCTTGACAAACCACCATGACGAACCTTCGTACACAATAGAATGATAAAAAAGAAATGAAGGTTGAAAAGAATAAGATTACGACCTTGCAAAGTTTAGATGAAGCTTCACGACGAGATACTTGAGAAAACTTGGAACTCCTAAAAAGAAAGATGAACAACTTAGAATCAAGAATTTGATATCATGACCACCTCCCGAAGATGGAATACAATTACTTTGAAGAAAGAAAAATGAGGATTATATTATGCTTATCCTTCATCATGTTAAATTGATGTCTAACAACAGATTTGGCATATGACTTATTCCTCTTGAAAAGATTGAAGAGAGAATAGCACAAACTTGAATATGTCTTGCACGAAACACCGTTAATAATTCGAAATGAACGAGAATATGTCGAATGAATTGGGATACTTGAGAACAAAGAGATCATGATCCATCTAGCAGAATACTTGAATGAAGCATCAAAATAATTGAGATACAAATGAAGAAACAACAATTGAGAAGAATTTGACAATTCAGCTGAGAATAAAGAAATCTTCTGAAATGATGGCCTTCGGAGGATTGAGAAATGAAAACAACTTCAAATTGCTCCGGATAGATATGGAAGGAATTTATCATTATCAAAAACAATTTGAAATAATAGCATCAATCTTGAAACCTTAATCTTGAAGAGAATTGACCAATATTTAAGAGAAACTCTTCTTCGATCTTCAACATAGAGATTTATGGTGAGTAACAACATCATGAATTACTGATATATTCAGAAGCAATCAAATAAGAAAGAGTTGAGCCAATGATGGAAATAATTCAAAGTGATCTTGGAGAAGGAATATGACTTATGGAATTCATTCTTACATCATCCTTGAAAATAACTTGCTAACATTTCCAAAAAAGGTTAGAAGAGCTAGGTAAGATCCTCAGACAAACCTATGGGTTATGGGCCCACTCTAGGAAAAACCATCGATGAAACGACTACTAAGAAGGAGAGATTGCACCAGAAGAAATGAAAACTTCACGAGGTGAGACCCTCAAAATGATTTGAAAGGGTTTTGAATGGAAACACAAGCCATCTGAGGTATGATAAGAACTTCACAGAAGAATAGAAAGAGGCTTGTCAAAGCACAATTGCACCCTAAGGTGGTTTTGGTAATTAATAAAAACATATGTATTATTGAACTAATGATTCTATCCCCTATTCAAGAATTCGTACGATTAACCAGTTAACTTACCGATTAATCCCTACTAGTAGGGTCATCGAGTAGCCGATTAATTGATAAATCGCCCGATTAATGGATTAAATAGCCGATTAACTTGCCGATTAGCATATTAATCCCCTATTGGCTAGCCAACTGAGCAGTTACTAGTAATGATTTCGTCAAAAATGATTCTATCCAAGTATATTTTAGAAAATTTCAAAGATGCATTGGGTAAAGGATTGTGAGGACAAATCCCTTGACGCAAAGAAAGGAATAGGATAAGCCAAGCTTCAAGCAAGAGGACTCTACATTTTACATTTGTGAGAAATCATTTTTGATTCCATAGGAAAGCCAATACTATTAAAAGGGGGTGAGGTATTTATGATGAATTGGTTGCCAAAGTGCTTAGAGATAGCCACAAAAAATACTCAACATTTTTCTTAAAAAATTATTTGTCCAAAGCCTACACATCAAAATAGGTGCCACCAAAAATTCCATTTCGGCCCTACCGATTTTTCGAGAGACAGAACCTTTGCAAAACCCTAATCTCTCGGTGCCACCAACTTTCATATAGGTGCCACCGAAAGTCGGTGACCAACTTTCTGGTGTGTCGATTTCAAGAATTGGAATTTTTGAGTTTTGAAATCGGTCTCACCGAGATTTGGAAACTACCCTAGGTCACCGAGAATTATCTTATCGGTCTCACTAAGAATTCAAAAGTTGCCACATTAAGTGCAACTCGGTACCATTGAGATTCATTCTGGTGTCACCGAGTTGGGCAATAATGTTGTAATGGTTGGATTTTGGGAGATGCCTATATATACCCTCCACCACCTCTCATTCGCAAAGGAAGCACTCAGAACACACACAGACTTGCCATATCCATTTTTCTGGGAGAGAGCCACCTATTCATGTGTTGAGATAAAGAGATCCCTCCATCCATCAGAAACTTGATCTCTAGCCTCCCCAAGTTGATTTCCACCAAATCAATCTCTCCTACCCATGCCAAATCTGCGAGAGAGTGATTGAGTGTTGAGGAGACTACCTTTTGAAGCACAAGAGCAAGGAGTTCATCCTTCTACCGCATCTATTACATTTTGGTGGGTGGGGTATCCTGGATTGGTTAGGTGTCGCTTGGGATCCACCTACTTCATATTGTGGAGTTGAACCAAGAAATTTATAATGGCAAGGAGATCACCTACTTCATGAAGATCTACTTTGAGTGAGGCTAGTCCTATGTGGACGTAAGCCATGGTGTAATAGACAAGGACGCTTCTTCGTGGACCCCTTGTGGGTGGAGCCCTTAGTGTATTCTCGTAGCTGTTACCCTTATTGGGTTGAAGTCTCCACTAACGTGGACGTACGATAGCACGACCTATCGGAACCACTCCAAAAAATTGCCGTGTCAAGCTTTGCATTTGATCTTCGTTCCCTATCCCTTACTTACATTTGCATGTCTTTACTTTCGAGTGCTATACTCATAGATATGCATGTGTCAGGTGTACTTGACTCGTCACAATTGCTAAAACTGGCCCAGAACTAAAATTGAGAAAAGGCTAAGTTTTTTTGGTCAAGTAGTCTAATCACCGCCCTCTATACATACTTCGGATCCTACAAGTGGTATCACAACTTTGGTCTCCGTTGCATTGGTTTCACAACCTAGGATAGTGTGGCGTCTAATGAGGGAAATTACTACCGTAGAGGTCCATATTTTGATGGTACAAACTTTGCTAGTTGGAAGCATAATATGAAAATGTATATTCTTGGTCATAAGCCCACCGTTTGGGTTGTTGTCCATGTTGGCTTGCGAGGTGATTTCTTCGATGATGGAAGGAAACCGGATCATGATGCGACAGCAGAAGAATTGAAGATGTTGCAATACAACGCTCAAGCATGCCAGATTCTATTCAACTACGGGTGCCTCGAAGAATTCAATAAAATCAGCCGCTTTGAGAATGCGAAGGAAATTTGGGACACTTTGGTTGATATGCACGAAGGTACAAAATCTGTGTGGTAATCTAAGTTAGATGTGCTACAAAGTCAGCTTGACAATTTCAAGATGATGGATGGTGAAGGAGTCGCTGAGATATACTCTAGGCTAGCTCTCATCACAAATTAGATTGCCGACATAGGAAGCAAAGAGATGCCTGACAAATTCATCACCAAGAAGATACTTAGAGTCTTGGACGGAAGGTACGTCACCGTGTGCACATTGATCCAAATGATGCCAAATGACAATGATCTCAAGCCAATAGAAGTCATTGGAAGGATTGTCGCTCATGAAATGTCACTCAAGGACAAACATGAGCTCCACAATGATGTCTACTACACAACCTTCTTCTTGTAGACTCGTGTTGGGCCTCCAAGCGCAGAGTTTTGTAGGATAATAGCAAGTTTCCCTCAAGTGGATGACCTAAGGTTTATCAATCCGTGAGAGGCGTAGGATGATGATGGTCTCTCTCAAGCAACCCCACAATCAAATAACAAAGAGTCTCTTGTGGCCCCAACACACCCAATACAATGGTAAATTGTATAGGTGCACTAGTTCGGCGAAGAGATGGTGATACAAGTGTAATATGGATGGTATATATAGGTTTTTGTAATCTGAAAAATATAAAAACAGCAAGGTAACAAATAGCAAACATCGAGCAAAACATTGTATAAATGCTTGGAAACAAGGCCTAGGGTCCATACTTTCACTAGTGCAAGTTCCCCCAACAATACTAACATAGTTGAATCATATATAAATCCCTCACGTGCGACAAAGAGTTCACTCCAAACTCACAAATAGCAGAGAGCAAACGGATAATTTATTGTAGGGTACGAAACCACCTCAAAGTTATCTTTTCCGATCTATTTTATGAGCTATCCCTATAAGTGTCACGAACAGCCCTAGAGTTCGTACTAAAATAACACCTTAAGATACACATCAACCAAAACCCTAATGTCACCTAGATACTCCAATGTCATCACAAGTACCCATGGTCTTGATTATACGATATGCATCACACAATTTCATATTCATCATATTCAATCCAACACAAAGAACTTCAAAGAGTGCCCCAAAGTTTTTACCATAGAATCAAGATGACAACATGTGCCAACCCCTATGCATTGATTCCCAAGGTCACAGAACCCGCAAGTTGACCACCAAAACATACACCAAGTGGATCAATAGAACACCCCATTGTCACCATGGATATCCCATCGCAAGACATACATCAAGTGTTCTCAAATGCTTAAAGTCCCAATCCGATAAGAAAACTTCAAAGGGAAAACTCAATTCATCACAAGAAAATAGAGAGGGGAAAACTCCATATGATTCATCTATATTAATAAAGCTCGCGATGCATCAAGATCATGCCATCTCAAGAACACGAGAGAGAGAGATCAAAAACATAGCTACTGGTACATACCCACAACCCCGAGGGTGAACTACTCCCTCCTCGTCATGGAGACCTCTAGGATGATGAAGATGGCCTCCGGTGATGATTTCCCCCTCCGGCAGGGTGTCGGAACGGGCTCTCGATTTGTTTTTCGTGGCTTTGGAGGCTTGCAACGGCGGAACTCCTGATCTAGGTTTCTTTTTGGAGGTTTGGGTATTTATAGGAGTACTTAGCGTTGGAATCATGTCAAAAAGGTTCCCGGCGAGGTCACAACCCACAAGGCCGCAACTAGGGGGGGTGGGGGTGGCCACGCGTGGCAGGCTTGTGACCTCATGGCCCACTTCATGGCCCAGCTCTTCGCTCCAGTATTTTTATATTTTCCAAAAATATTCTCCGTAAATTTCAGCTCATTCCGAGAACTTTTATTTCTGCACAAAAACGACACCATGGTAGTTCTGCTAAAAGCAGTGTCAGTCCAAGTTAGTTCTAATAAAATCATACCAAAATCATATAAAATTGTTGTAAACATGGCATGAATACTTCATAAATTATAGATACGTTGGAGACATATCACATAAAAATTCAAGCGGTGCTTACAAAGCTTCAAGTGATACTCACTACTTCAAATGACAATCTTATTACCAATGAAGAGATAAGTCTCATGGTGAGGAAATTCAACAAGTTCTACAAGAGTAGAGGCAAAGAGAGAAGCTCAACTTAATATATGAAGAGAAGCGTTCACCCAGTCGTGACAGATACTTCTACAATTGTGGAAATCCCAAACACTATTCCCATGAGTGCTCGGCTCCTCACAAACGAAGATAAGAGTCACTTAGATGACGAAGCTCAAGAGAAGAGTCACCTCGTAGAGAAAAAAAGGAGTAGAGAAGATCGTTAGGAATGAAGACACTATCAGAGAAGTAAGGAATCAGAGAAGAAGGACGAGTACACTGAGAGCCACTCAAGAACAAGACATCAAGCTCATGTTGGTGAACTGGTATCTGGCTCCGAGTACGACGACCAATCCGAGGGAAGCTACCACTCCAACTCCGACTATTGTCAAGATGAAGGTGTTGCTGTTCTTGCACTCGTATCCTTGAACTCCTACGACATATTTGATTCACCAAATGAGGGGATTGGTAGGTTCTTCGTGGCAAAAGGCCCCAAGGTATCACACCCTGAGTACTTTGACATTGATAGTGATAAGGATGCCTTGATAGGAGAAGATGACTTGCTCTCTGATAAAAACTAGTGACAATGATCAAAATGAATTTCATAATAATCTAGCTAGTCAAGAGGAGTCGAATGATGATGATAAGAAATAGATTGAATGACTAACTAAAGAATTAAACACTCTTAAGTTAGCTCATGAAACTACTCTAGAAGATCATAGAGAGCTTGCGAGAACTCATGAGAATGTACGGTGCGAGAATCTAAATTAGAGCAAGAGCATGAGTTTCTGAAAGCAATCAATGATGATCTTTGAAAGAAGAGTTATTCTTATCTAGACAAATGATTACTCTTGTTTGCTTTTGTTCCACAAGTTAAACCTATGCACACTAGTAACAAAGGAAAGGAAGTTTCTTCATCAAGTAACAACAATTCTAAAGTTAAATCGAATGATGTTGTTGCTAGTAGATCGCTTGGTTCCACTAATTATTCGCTTAACCAAGTTACACTTGAGCAAGAAAATGATTTAACTAAAGGAATTATAGAGAGAGGTGTATTCAAGAGTCTTGCCGGAAGAAAGCAATTTTGAGGAAATTGTATGCAAGCAAGGGACATCAGAAGAAGCAATGTGTTGTCTACTTCAATGCCAACGGAGTTGAATGATAAGAAGGTCAATAGCCCATCTCGAAGTTTGTTCCCCAAAAGGAGAAGTATGATCCTACTCTCCCCAAGGGAACAAGATCTCAAGATGACCTTCCATCACAAGACCACAAGGGCAAGGGAAACCTTCAAGAGGAGATTGACACATTTGAGGAAGAACCCCAAGCCAAGTTTAAGTGGATTCCCAAGGACACTACTAGCTCTACATCATCTAGTGGTACCACAATTCCAAGGATCCCCGTCAAGTTTATGTGGCTCCCAAGAAGAAGAACTAAAGAAGTTCTCGAGGGGTGTCTCTAACAATTAAATTCACTCTTATTCATTTTGGCAAGAACTATGTGCAACCAACTCCAACCACATGCATTAGTACAAAGAGTCACACATTCCCTCAAAGGTAAGCAAGGGACAAGGTAATTAATGTACCATTGGACATCATCCCATATGTTCTTCACCCCATGTCCATAGATATCCTTGTAGATGTTCCTTGTGTTTGGGACTAACCCATGTAGGTGAGAAGAGTAAGAAACATCAAGGATTTCTCCCAACTCAAGATGATCTTCATCAACAATGAGCATCCACCACTACTACATCTACATGAAGTCTTCTACGACAAAATCCAAGGTATGTTTATCCCTATTAGGGGGATGTCACATCAAGGGGGAGGTTTCCTCTAAGACTTCAGTATAAGCATCTCTTAAGATGTGATCACATTGCAAGCTTTATGTAAAAGTGGTAACCCCACTCGTGCTTAAACGATGAGTATGACCTATGATCAAGTATTCTTGCTTGGCTCCTATGTCAATATACTCATATATATAGATGATTTCGTCATCGCCAAAGTGCTTGGTAGATACTAGAGTGTTTATTCATGATTTACCATGTTTATTTGACATCTTATTATGTGAGCATGTTGGTATGAAATTCTTTGCTCATTCGAGGATATTCAATTGTTGTTATATGGCTTTCTATTTTATTTGCCCAATTGGATATACAAGAATGCCTAAGTACCTCTATCTAGCTATCTATGCTTTCTCGCCTCAAATTCTATTCGTGCAACATAAAAAAAAATGAACAAGCACTTTAGGGACATTATGTGTGAGGAGCACTCACAGATCCTTCTCGACGAGGACTGACTTCCAAAACCTCCCAAGTGCATCTTGGTGTGACCGACCTCAAAAACTTGGTCCCACCGATGCCTAGGGTTGATCTCTTTTTTCCATATCGATACCACTGATAGGAAGTTTTCGGCTTAACCGAGTTTCACTTTCACCTGACAGTTATGGAACTCAGTGTCACTGACAACTAGGGGGTATATATTTTCAGCGGACCCGACATTGGAAATAACTTCTCAAACTTCGCCTCTCTGCACCTCCTTTCTGTCATGTATAGTCCCGGGACATCTACATTGTCTCCAGCGCACCCTCGCCGCAGGAGTCCTTGCAGCCAACGAGAATCATTGCCGCCGTCGTTGCCGTAGCAAGACCTTCATCGAATTAGGGTAAGGTTTCGGCCCCTTCTTGCACCCTCAAACCGAATCTTGCGCAATTAGGTTTTACCATCTTCTGTACATGTTTGCAATCTTCCTATGCAAAAGAAGACTGGAGTAGATTAGAGAACAAATAAATATTTAGGGTTAACTGTCCACAAAACCGAATCTCGGTGTCACCAAATCAGAAAAATAGGTCTTAACAATTTTGGTTTTGGGCTACCGAGAACAATCTTTGTTAAATCGAGTTACACTTTTCGGTGGAACCTAAAAGTGTGCCATGTTCCTGTTAAGGAGAATGCCGGTCTCGGTGTCTCCATTTTTTTTATCTCGTTGGAATCGATATCCCTTTTTGCACAAAGTTAAACCTAAGATTTCTAGAGTTTAAATTTTCAAAAACTTCTGAATTTTTATGATGCTCATGCACTCCTACTCTTCTACTTCTATTCATAGGGTAAACTTGTTTGCTTGGTTGATTGTCATCATGTCAGGTTTAGAGGATAGTGAGAATGATTTCAGAGAGCCTAGTGTTGAGATGGACTCAAGCACTAGTCCTGAGAGGACTCCTTCTGACCCAGATGAGAGCATTCCCCAGAAGCAAAAGGTGAGAGTCACAGTCAAGAAAATAGTGAGAAAGAGGTATGACAAACCTGATTCTGTGAGAGTTCTAGAGGCTGCTTAGAAAGGGATGAAGCTCATCCTTGAGAACCCATCTTCCAAGATGGCTAAGAAGCCAGGGAAAAAAGATCTAGGAAGAGAGTGGTGCATGTTGTTGGAAGGCCAACATCCATGAATGAAGATCCAGTAGAAGCTGCTGAGGAAGAGGAAGAAGAGGTTGCTGCTAATGCACCTCCATCTAAGAAGAATAAGCTCATGGTAGATGCTATGCCAAGAAGGTCAGCACCAAACAACAAACCTTCTGTTCCTAAGACCAAGAAGCCAGTAGCTCCCAAGAAGACTACTAGGGACATACCTACAGCAAAGAAGAACAAATGCTCTACATCCAGAGATGGTGCTGCAAAGGAGGAAGAAGATGCATCTGTGCTGAGAAAATTGAGAGGTCATGCTCATCCTGTTGCTGAAGACATGAAGAAGAGAAGGGATCAAGGTCCGAGGTAGTGGATGACTACAGATCCATATGCTGTTAGGAGTAGAACTGTTGTTTATCCTTGTTTTCACACTAAGGAGCAACAAGACTTTTACGAGACAATGCTGTTGGACAAGAGTATTGCAATTAGTGACATGAGATTGTTGACTGGGACTACATCAAGAAACATGAGGACTTTTCCCCTCATGTATGAGAAAACTTCAGGCTGATTGACATTGAAGATTTTGTTGGTAGAGAGATGACAGCTTGAAATGATGAAATGATTATGCAATTCTACCCAACTCCTCATTGCTACCCAAATGGAAGGATAGTGTGGATGATGGAAGGTCACATGTATGAGTCTATCGTAGAGGAGTGGGCCACTATTATTGGTGCCCCTCAGACCCAAGAGGGTGTTTTGGATGTGTATTCGGAGTCCTAGATGATTCATAACACTATGGCTAACATGTACAATCCAATGCCCCATCAGTATCGAAAGATACATAAGTTTGGCTTTGTGTATTTTCTGCAAGCAAGAATAGCAACAACTAACATCATTATGATATACACCTTGATGCCCAAATCAGGAGATGATAAGACGATGAGAGGGTATTCCATCAACATGCTGCATCACTTAGACAACCACACTAGGATCAGAGTTATGAATCTCATAGTTGGGTCTGTAAGGAGGAGTGCTACAGATCAGAAGAGATCTTGTGGGTATGCACCATATATTTAGATGCTTATCAATGCCAAGATTGGAAAGCATGCATATCAACTTGATGGTCCACACCTGCCACTTCAGCCAGAGTTCAAGGACAATGAAGAAGTGATGGACCCCGGCCATCCCAGCTCAACTATAGTGCGTGAGCAGGCATAGGCAACAAAGGGAGAGGCAACTAAGATGCTCTAGCACCACAACTGAGATCCAAAGAGGAGCAACTCTCGTTTCTTGTCAGCACCATCCAAGGGATGGAGAAGAGCATTTCACAGATTTTTTTTGAACCAGAAGAGCCTTGAGAGGTTCTTGGAGAGTAGCAAATGACATTTCTTGCCAACACCATCTAGGTCTACAGCTGTGCTAGTGACAGAAGCAAGACCAACTTCACCAGCTCAAACATCAGTGCCTTCAGCTCCAGCTCCAGCTCCCTCACCTCCAGTGATAATGCCTCCACCTCCAGGGACATCCGATGAAGCCTTCGTTGACGCTCTCCTGTCGACTCCATCAATTTCTACCAGAGGAGATCGAGCCCAGAGCGATGCTTCGTTCTAGACCTTTGAACTTTTTGGTAACTTGTTGCCAAAGGGGGAAAAGTGTATAGATCATTATGGCTTGGAGAGAGAGAGAGAGAGAGAGAGATTTGCTTTTTATTTTGTGTCAATTGGCTTTACAAAACATTTGGTCATTTGGATGTCTTACACTTCGTTCTTCATTGTGTTTGATCATACGCTTTGATTGTTGATGCTACTATGTTATAGTTTTGAGCTATCCACATGGTGATCATTCACTCATTTGTTTGGTTTTCTGTGCATTACTATTCATTCATATAATTTATGCGCACCATCAGCATGTATGTGACATGGAAGAGTGACCTATGCTCCTAATCGATTATGCATTTGCACTCAATGAGAAATATAAAATAATGCACAAATTTAGGGGGAGCTCTTGCTTTTCA
Organism: Hordeum vulgare subsp. vulgare; assembly: GCF_904849725.1. Taxonomy (NCBI): domain Eukaryota; kingdom Viridiplantae; phylum Streptophyta; class Magnoliopsida; order Poales; family Poaceae; genus Hordeum; species Hordeum vulgare. The sequence continues at coordinate 342,276,209 of NC_058524.1, read as the reverse complement.
CATACTTCTCAAAGCGATGATGCTAATCATTGATTATATCCTTTGTGGAAGCTTTGATCTATATGTTTTCATCAATTACCAAAAAGGGGTAGATTGAAAGCACAATTGCTCCCTAAAGTGGTTTTGGTAATTAATAACAACATATGTATCATTGAATTAATGATTTTATCCAAGTATATTTAAGAAAAGTTCAAAGATGTATTGGGTAAAGGATTGGGAGGAGAAACCCCTTGATTCAAGGAGAGGAATAGGATTTGCCAAGCTTCAAGCAAGATGACTCTACATTTTATATTTGTGAGAAATCATTTTTGAGTCCATAGGAAAGCCAATACTATTAAAAGGGGTTGATGTATTTATGATGAATTGGTTGCTCAAGTTCTTAGAGATAGCCACCAAAAATACTTAGCATTTATCTCACAAAATGTTGTGTACAAAGCCTACACATCAAAATCGGTGCCACCAAGAATTCCATTTCGACCCTACCGATTTTTCCAAAGACAGAACCTGTGCCAAACCCTAATCTCTCGGTACCACCAACATTCATATCGGTGCCACCGAAAGTCAGTGACCAACTTCCTATTCTGTAGACTTCAAGAATCGAAGTTTCCAAGTTTTGAAATTGGTGTCACCGAGATTCCGCCCTAGGTCACATAAATAATACCACCTAGATTATCATATCGGTCTCACCAAGAATTGAAAAGTTACCACATTTAGTGCAACTCGGTATCACCGAGATTCATTCCGGTGTCATCAAGTTGGGAAATAATGTTGTAAAGTTTGGATTTTTGGAGATGCCTATATATACCCCTCCACCACCTCTCATCAGCATAGTAAGCACTCAGAACACATAGACACACTTTCCATATCAATTTTTCTGATAGAGAGCCACCTACTCATGTGTTGAGATCAATAGATTCCAATCCATCCATTAGGAACTTGATCTCTATCGTCCCCAAGTTGATTTCCACCAAATCAATCTCTCCTACCCATGCCAAATCTGTGAGAGAGTGATTGAGTGTTGAGGAGACTATCTTTCGAAGCACAAGATCAAGGAGTTCATCGTTCTACCGCATCTATTACCTTTTGGAGGGTGGTGCCTCCTAGATTGGTTAGGTGTCACTTGGGAGCCTCCTAATTTGTGTTGAGGATTTGAACCAAGAAGTTTGTAAGGGAAAGGAGATCGCCTACTTCGTGAAGATCTACCCCTAGTGAGGCTTGTCCTGTGTGGACGTAAGCCATGGTGGAATCAACAACACCGCTTCTTCGTGTACCCCTTGTGGGTGGAGCCCTCTGTGGACTCTTGAAGCCATGACCCTCCGTGGGTTGAACTCTCCACTAATGTGGACGTACGATAGCACCACCTATCGGAACCACACCAAAAAATCAAGGTGTCAACCTTTGCGTTTGATCTTCCTTCCCTATCCTCTACTTACATTTGCATGTCTTTACTTTTCGCCACTATACTCTTGTATATGCATGTGTAGGGTTACTTGACTAGTCACAATTGCTAAAATTGGCCCACAACTAAAATTAGGAAAATGCTAAGTATTTATTTGGTCAAGTAGTCTAATGACCCCCTCTAGACATACTTCACATCCTACAACTTGGCTAAAAATTACCAACATGGAAATGCATTAGTGAATGAAAAGAATATGATGAACACTAAGATGTTGAATCACATACACTGGGGATGAAAACAAGAACAAATAATGATGAAGTTCCACTTAAGCATCTTCACAATGAATCACTGGATAAAACATAGAAGAAAGCATAGCAGAAGCATCATTGAAAATAAAGGCAATTGGATGATTATTTAATAGTTGAAGAAAAAGGGCGGGAGTGTCACAACCCTAGAATATTGCTTGTAAATAGTTGCATTGGCATTCATGTCTTCATGCTAATTTTTTTCCTTGAACTTGAAATGGAGGTGATCAAACCCTAGCACCAAATTAAATTGAATAGGTTCAACTTAAAAATATTTTCAATGAATCCAAATTGGTATTTAGAAAATCTCACGATTTTAGAAGAGGGGGAAAACCTGTGGCCAAAATGATGTGCATATTTTTGAAACATTCTAGATCATTGAATTAACTCATATTATATTTGAATGGGAGGCACTTAATTGCTATAATTATTTTGAATGCTCCAATAATTCTAGAAATTGTTGAGGGCCTCTTGAAAAATTCATTTAGTGCCTATAATTTTTTTAGAATTTTATTTAATGATTTAGTGCGTAAACTAAATCAAAGGAGAGTAAATAAAAAATAAAACATAAACTAAAATGGAAAACTAGAGGAGGGGCTTACGTGGGTCGCTTGTGTGGCCGACCCAACCCAGTTGGCCAGTGCGAGTCATTGTTCTCCTCGTGCCAGAGGGACGAGGGGATGTGCCCAACACGTGCGTGCCCGCAGCTTGCCACCTCCTACTCGCGTGCATGACTTCTCCGCCACATAGACACACATCATAGCGTCGCAACTGTCATCCATATTGAGCCAACTTTGTCTCACTCTCTCCCTCGCCCTTTGCTCCTTCTCCCTGCTATAGCCAAACGCCATCATCCCTGCCGCTCGTAACCCTCGCAGCCACTGACCTCGATGAGCCCCGCTGTCATTTCTTAGAGCTATGCCTCGTCGTGATCTTCGTCTCCACCGAACCAACCACTGACGAATGCGCTGAAGCCTCACAACTACCATTATCTTTTACCTTCGGTTTTGCCACCCACCATCATCGATTCGTCATCTCCTGACCATCCCCGCACCCACTAACCATCTCAACACAATCAAAGTGAGCCCTGACTCTTTTCCCTCTAACTCCATGGTCGAATTCGAGCGCTAGGCACCGTTCTCTTCAAGGCCGATCCCACCACTGCCTGAGCTCACCGTCGGTGATGCTACGATGACACTTTGGTCATACCACTGTGCCCAAACACTTAGTGAGGTTCCGCAGACATCGTAAGAGCTAACCACATCATGTTTTGCTTGCTGTAACATTGCTCCCGTCTTCATTGAGCTTCGTCCAATACCGTTAATGTTGCTATCATCGCCTTGGTCCACCTCCGGTGATTCCTCCAGCACTAGTCGATGCGCGCAAGAGTGCACTTCGCATAGGTGCACTCCGCCGTCAGTTTGGTCATCGGAGGAGGATTTCTGGTAATCTCCGTCGCATCTTGCATCGCTGGTGGCTTAACGCTGGACTAATCCTCCATTAGGATTAACCTAATGAGCGCCGTGGGTGTGACACATGGGCCTCACAACAGACAAGTTTTAGTTAGGGTTAAACTAATGTTAATTAACACTATTAGTGAACTAGGGCACTAAGCAGTGGGACCCACTGGTTAGGTTTGACGTGGACTGAGCTATTGACTTGATGACATCACCCTCACGTGTTGGTGATGCAGTAATGTTCCCTGGAAATTAAAATAAATCAAAAATGATTTATTAATTTTAGAAACTGTTTAAAACTTTTAAAACTCATAGAAAATAATCTACAACTCGGATGAAAATAATTTATATATGAAAAATGATTAGAAAAATCCGATGAATCTGTTCGTGGCAATCTCATGCATGATAGAACAACTTATGTCCTCTATTTAGGAAAAATTGTATAAGTGACAATTAAATAACCACTTATGGAGTTTGAAGTTGATACTTTGGTTCAAACAAACTTCATTTAATCTAGTTTCTAGATGCATTAGCTCAATCAATAGAAACTTGATTCTGTTGATTTCTAGGATTTTCTGTGTTTGCATTGCCAACCTTATCTAAATGAGCCCAATGTCGGGACCCCGATCCTAAGCCATACGAATCCATCATGTAATGCATTACATCGCTTTGAAGCCTCACGCATGGTAAACTACATGTCTGTCACCTTACCTTGGCCGGGACCGTTTGCGTCTTTTGGCTCACGTATATGAATGTGTCGCTAGCAATCATATGTCAGAAACCCGAGTCGACATGACTAGTTATTGACCCAAGTGGCACAACCGTACAGGCATAGGTATACGTAACCCATCAATGCAGGTGTCGGTCATCAACGTGTGTAGACGAGTTGTAGCAAGCTACATGGACTCCATTACACTGCGTGACATTTCCCCGTGGGACAGACACAACAACAAAGAAGGATACACGCCAGTCAATCGATGTGTCTGGAGAAGTAGCTAGCTACCAAGGCTCAGTGGAAACACAAAGAGGCATTTCCCTCTAAAGAATGCTACTAAAGGCATACACCTAGGTGTCGTAGCCCAAACATACCAATGCATTTTAAAGCATATACAAAATATGCATGATATGTGTAGATACAACATGGCATCACAACACAACTCTACGACTCAAGCATTTATTAAAGACTCATAAGAGTCAACATAGTGTGATATTACAAACAGGGTCACATGACCCAACACTCAAGTCATACAAGCATCAAGCGGAAGCATAACATGTCTGGGGACGGACATCTACTAATGTGGCTGGAGGAGTGTGAAAATTTACAACAACCCTACCAAAGGAGCCATGCCTCTGTTTGGGATTCCCAAGCTATTCCGGTCAACATAGAACACATCACATAGAACCAATAGTGAGACTGATGTTTCCTTTGCAAAAACATAAATTAAGCAACCGTGAGTAGAAAGGTACTCAGCAAGACTTACATTAGAACTATCTAAATATGCATCATTGTCAACAAAGGGGTTGCGGAGTTTATTGCAGCAAGCCAGCTTTGACTCTTGGCTAACCTGTACTATAACCACAAACATTTTCTTTCAGGTGGGGTAGCGCACACGAGTCCAAATATTCACCAAATCAATACACCACCATGGACCCACTTCTGTCTCCCTACGAGAAGGCCATTCATAGAACTCACACTTATCTTGCATGTTTTAGAGTATCCATTTCAAGTTGTCTATGTACCACATAATGTTTCCAAGTAGTCCATATCAAAGGACACGACTATTCGAACAAATTCATAACCCTGCAGGGTGTACTTATTGACACACGCTCTCACCACTTATCACCATACACACGTCATGCATCTCGTCAACCTTGAAGCGGAAGCACTGGCATGGGCATCGACCTTGACCGTTAACCGCATTGGCGTAGGGTTCCACAAGCTCACCATCCAGGTGACACTTGGTACACCGTGCCGCTGTGTATCTACCGCACCGAAGCCTACCTCGTCGGGTAAAGCTATATACGCCCGCCAACACTTTTCCTACAAACACCAGAACTAGTTGCAACTCTTGGACAAAGATATAGGTGATTAATAAGCCGAGAGGGTCCATTGGTTTCAGGCCCAATGCATGGTAGTATCTTGTCTTGGATAACATACACAAAACTCAGTTCTTAAGGACGGTCCCAACGAGACAACCCGCCATGTACTCCTACATGGCCTCTCATTGCTACCTTTATCAAATAGGTTTAACACACTTTACTCTCACATAGTAGGACATGAACACAACCATTCCTATTCATCGTCCAGATGGATTAGATCTGACATGACTCTAAGCATAGCAGACACAATAAGCAAGCATGAATGAGTAGGCACATCAAGGCTCAAGGAGCTGCTACTCATGCTAAGTGGTTTCAACTATTTACTGTGGCAAAAACAACACATGCAGAGGAGTGGGTTCATCTATTGAAACATGTAACAATTGAATCATTGTTGTCCTAATGCAGTATAAGAGAGAAGGAGCGAGAGTGTGGGTTTATATGAGTATGCTGGGGGGGGGGTTGCTTGCCTGTCACTTCTGAAGATAACAATGAGTCCTCATTAGTGACATCGATTACAACGTCGGAACCATCCACTAAGATAGAACAACCACCGGCAAACAAGAAGGAACACATTCAATGAAATGCAACGACATGATGTATGATATGACATGTTAAAACATTGAATTGACCTAATGCAATAGATAGCCATATTGAGTGAAGTGGAATTTAAATATATACTAAATTCCAACTCCAAATGTTATTTCATAAATTGTCCTAATCATGAGTTGTCCTAAAAAGTGGTGTTAACTTGTTCAAACATGCATGAACATGGCATGAACAAATTTCTTGCATTTTTATAATAAATTTTCCTATATAAATTATTTCAATCTCAGCTATAGTTGAATTTCTATGATTTTTTGAAGTTTAAAGTATTTTATGAATCTGAGTTGTTTTAATTCCAGAAATTATTAACTTCATCATCAAGGGGTCATGCTTGCGTCAACACGTCAACAAAGCTAGCCCGGGTCAAACCTGACCAGTGGAGCCCACTCGTCAGTGGCTCAGAGTCATCTTTAGGGACTGACAGGTGGGGCCAGCCTGTCATCCGCACATGACTAATCCCCGCGTTGACCATGCTTTGACTCACTACGAGACCCACTGTTAGCCTCGGTGTGGGTTAATTATTAAGGGGGTTAACCCCTAATTAGGTTGGCCACGTCATCACGTCGGAGCTGGCCGGCGACGACCAACACAATAGTGGCGACTCGCTGGAATTTACCTAGGGGCACCGGTGGGGCACGCTGAGGGCACAAGAGGGAAGTCCTCGCTCGTTTGCATCCAAAGAAAAAAACGACAGGTCGCGGAGTTTTCGGAATCGACATCGGCGATGAGATAAGCTGCGGTGCTATTCAGACAACAAGGAATCGACGACTACGACAGCTAATCCAAGCGGGTGGGAGTGGGGTTCAACGGTGAAGCTCACGGCGCATCGGATGGCAGGCTTAGTGGGATGGAGGAGGCACTGGAAGCAGCAGAACAATGGTGGCGATCCATGGTCACCGACGAGGAGGAGGAGCTTGATGGCTTCGATCCTGGGTGTCCGGGCTCGATTTCTCAGGCGTCGAGTTGGGTAGGAGCACGACGGAGCTAGGGGACACATCGGGGGGCCTCGGCGGAGCTAGTGGCTACGGTGGCAGCAGTCGGCCGCGACGATGGTGCTCGGCCATGGCCGAGAGAGGCGATAGAGAGGGAAGGGAGAGGAATGGAGGGGGTCCTCCCGATCCATACAACAATGGGGAGCTAATCCCTTGTGTCACGCTCGCGAGGGGAGGGCAGGCACGCTGCTCGCGTGGCCGCACATGGCGAGCGCCGTCCTGTGCTTCTCCTCTGTCTTCTGGCAAGAGGTAGAAGACAGGGATGCCCCTGGTGGGCTGGGCTAGGCCAGTTGAGCGCCATGTAAAATTTTCCATTTTTTTGTTATTTCCTGTTTTGTTTTAATTACAGCAATATGTTTTGGTTTTGGAAAAAATACTAAACCATTTTTAAAATTCCTGAAAATAATTATGGTGGCAAAGGTTAAAATGTCGAGGTCCCACATTTAAGTTTCAAGAATTTTAAGCCTGTTAAAATATTTATAGCAATTTTGAAGCCATTTAAAAAACAATATTGGGATGTTGTAAAATGATAAATAACCTTGTTAAATGTGCATCGCCTATGTTATGTTGTTCCCAACAGTCTTCAAAAATGATGAACGTTTTTTAGGCCCATTTGGATTCATTGAAAAATATATTAGCTAGAAATGGTTTTATTTTCAATGTGGTGCTAGGGTTTGATCATCCCCATTTGAGGTTCATTTGATTTTAACATGATGTATGGATGCTCACTAATGCAACTAATAATTAAACGCAAACAAATTCTAGGGCTTTGACACCTAGACTTGGTGACCAAGCTCAATTATTTCCACAACTTGACTGTGTTCAATATCACAACAAGTGGATAAGGTAATCTTGACCAAAACTCCATCGAAAACCTTTAGGAGAATCTAGAAGTCACTATTTTGACGTGCAAAGTTTTTCTCCCTGCCCCCAAATTTTACCACAACTCCACAGAAGCCTGAAGCATCCCCAGGATCAACCCCAACGGCTAGCTACATGATTGAGGGGGCGAAAGTCCACTTTCACCCCTCTAGACAAGAAGTTTTTCTTCCCCTTTAGCTTTTCCTCTTCCCTGGCCTGCAACCAGATCATCTCAAGCTCTCCCCCCTTTATTTAACCCCCTGCAGCAAAAGGGCACTCATGGCCACGCCAGAGCGCGTCGATGGCATCATCATGCTGTCCAATAAGCGCTCTGGAGCATGCTACAGGACACCCGTGAGATGAATTTTATCAAAACCCATCTCCTGGCCGCCTCGAGACACCCCCGTTGCACCAGTCGAGGCCCGTCGGCATCCGTGAGACGCTAGAGTGTCGGGAGCCCTCCCTCTCTCTTTCACCCTGTGCAGCGTGTGCCCATGGCTGCCCGAGCCAGGCAATGTTTGATCTCACACGCGCGCAAACTCCCCCTCACTCTCCTCTCTCCCGTGGTCATAGACCAGCCCCACGAACGCCTCCGAGCATCCTGGCCCTCTCCTGTCAACTATAGCCTCGTCTGCAACCTCGCCGGCGCACGGGTTCTTGGTGAGCCCGGGCCCTAGCTACTTAAAGCCACCCCGGCTCCCTTCTTTCCCCTCGAACTTCCTCTTCCTCCCCACATCGACCACCTGGACCACCAAAGCCACCCCAAAGTCGTCTCAGCTTGAGGTCGAGCTCGAGATCCTCCAAGAGGACTCTTGGTCAATTTGGTTAGTAGGTCCTTTCATAGTCGCTGTTCTCCTTCGATTTGGAGCCGCCACAACCCCCTCATCCCCCTCTTTCCCGTGTGTTTTGAATTCAGAGATGACGCTAACAACCCCCTCCTGAAGCTTCCTCTGCCACGTTCCTCATCGTCAGTGAGCAGCAGCTCCTCCCCATCCATCTCTACCTCCCCTGACCGATGACTCGACCCTGAACCCATCCCCACAACTCCCACGCCTCACAGTGACCTCCTCCGCCACCGATGAGCATCGCCTCCTCCCTGTCATGAGGAAGGAGATGATAGGTGGGCTCCACTTTTCATCCTCCCCTCTTGATCGCGCCCTCTCTCTCTCTCTCACTGGCACTAGGGGCCCACGTGTCATGTTTGAACCCAAGAAGGAACGCGTCTGGCTCCCATGGGCCAACTCGGCTAGCCAGGCCTGGCTCGGCTGGCTAATCATGCCCAGAAAGCATAGTGTCTTTTCCTTTTTATTTTTGTGGCTGTTTTGCAAAAAAAAAAACCAGACTTAAATACTTGTCCAAATTTAATCATTCAAATTCCTATTTTTTTTCTAAAAATCCAAGCTATTTGATTATGCCACTTGTGCAATTTTTGGATAAAGTTTGATCCACTGTTTTATTTAAAAATCTTGTTTAAAACATGTTAGCTCTTTGCTAAGATACAATCCACCACTTTTTATGTTCCCAAACCAGAAACTAGAATTTTTTACAAAGCCTAAATTCACCCTAGTGTTTTACAAAATTAGTTAACATTTTTCTCGGTGATTTGCTTTCTCTGTTTTTGTTGTGCTCTTATTTTTTCCCATTTTATTCTGACAAATAGATTGCATTGTTGACGAAGTGATTGAACCACAAGACATTAAAGGCCCCGGGAACTTTGTTGAGCAAGGCAAACAACCCTTTGACCATGACTTTGAAACCATTTATATGCATGCCATATAGCACTTTATTTGTTGCATCTGAATCATGTTGAATTGGTAACCTCCTTGGTGGGTTGCTCCGATATTTCAGTGTTGATACTTGCATTAGGCGTGACCCTACCATCTTATGAGGGTTGTGCGTGTGGTAATTAGATAGGATGCTAGAGTAGATGATACGAAAATGGGAAGGGATTATGCATGTGTTGAGAACAACGATGTTTTCCAAGACCTTTCAAAACCAAGTGGGGTGCCATTAATAACCGAGGGAGATGGTGATAGTTTGGTGACCACTTGAGAAATATGTGGTGTACCGAGGCAAGGTGTGTGTGTGTTTTCTCGATAACAGATTAGATTTAAGATGAGCTGACGGTCGCAATCTTACATGCGCAACCACGACACCCCTTATGGGATGGGGCTTGGTTGAATACCTTGGTTTCTACTAGCAAAGAGCCCACATTACTAGTGGCGGGAGTGACGTGGTCACTCTCGAGACGGGGTCGTGCCAGGAAAGGACGACCATGGGCTGTTTTAATGACACCGGGCACACCATTGGTCCCTGCATGGATGTTACTTGTGATGTACATTATGTGGGTTGTGTGCTAACGAGCGGAATCCTTGTTAGTATCGTCAAGCTAAAGGCAACGTTCCGGAGCTTACCTCGGGTATGGAAAATATCGCAAGTCGTGGATTAACACAGAAGTTTCCCGAGTCTTGTCGGCAAAGTGTGCAACCTCTGTAGAGTGTAAGACTATTCAAATAGCCATGTCCACGATCATGGACACTTGGTGGTCCTGCTTAGACTATGTCTAGATGTTTTCACAACTTGGTGTGCATGCTTGAGAAAGATGATGGTGTTATACTTGAGTAGGTCAAATGACTTCGCATGGTGGGTGAACATGAGACGTTCAATCCCGATTTATATCAATATATGTAACTTGTTCATATGGGTATCAAATACCTTGTGCATCATACCTTCTTAAGTTATTGATCATGTCATTGCACTTGAAAATTAGCTTTCTGCAATTGTTATTGCCTTATTCCACAACCTAGGTTTCTTGCGAGTACATTCAAAGTACTGATTGGCTTGCCACTAATTATTAATTAGCCATGCATGGAAGAAGAGGAGTATGACGAAGAGTTTGTTGGAGACGAACATGCGAACTAGCATGCTTCCTAATCAGAATGCATGTAGGGTTAAGGCAGATGAAATGGGTTCATACTTTCATTCGAGATTTCGTGTGTTGGTCTTCGAGGCCCTATCTATTTAAGACTTGACCTCAATGGTCTTTATTTGTATCAAATGGTATGTATGGATGTAAGACTCTTATTATACAACTTTTGTGTGTTCAGTGAGCATTGATCTCGGGGATCATGATACACGTGCATTGGGTGATCATGACTAATGAGTCTGGGTCCCGATGGATCGATGGCTCTTCTACATATCAAATGCGACAATGGCTGCACTGACACATATTTCCCAACCAACTTTCCGTGTTCAACAAAATGATGTTCTGCACCGATCCAACCGGTGATACGTCTCCAACGTATCTATAATATTTTGTTGTTCCATGCTGATATATTATCATTCTAGGATTCTTTTTGGGCATTTATTGACAAATTTATATTATTTTGAGCACTAACATATTGACCCAGTGCCGAGTGCTAGTTGTTGTTTTTTTGGATGTTTTTCACTTTTTAGGTTTTTAGTACCAAACGAAGTCCAGTTGACCTGAAACTTTTTGTAGATTTTTTCTGGACCACAGAAGACCAATGAGTATTGGAAGAAGGCTGGGGTCCACCAAAGGGCCCCACAAGCCAACATGACATGACCTGGGGGGCTCCCTGGTGGCTTATGGCCCCCTCGATGCTCTCCTGACTCTGTTGTCTTGCGTATAAAATTTTCATATATCCCAAAAACCCTAGAGTCGGTCCCGAATTTTTTTTACGCCGCCGCAAGTCTTTGTTCTGATAGGAGGCCATCTAGAGCTCCGTTCTGGCACCCTGCCGGAGGGGGATCGATCATGGAAGGCCACTTCATCAACCTTGTTGCCTTCATGATGATGTGTGAGTAGTTCAGCACACACCTACGGGTCCATGTCTAGTACCTAAATGGTAATATCTCTCTCTATTGATCTTCAATACAATGATCATCACATCTTCTCTTTGATCCATATGATGTAATCCTTTTGTGTGGTGCGTTTGTTGGGATCCGATGAATTGCGGGTTTATGTTCAGATTATACATGATAAAATTTGAGTCTTCTCTGAATTCTATTATGATCCTTATGTGCATGATTATGATAGCTTTGTAACTCTTTCCGAAATCTATTGAAATGATTTGGCCAACTATATTGATATTTCTTTGGTGAGACAGGTGCGTTGTAGTAGGTTCAACCTGGCGAGTTTCTATATCCGAGTGATAGAAGGGGACAAGATGCGTCTTTGTGTTGCTGCTACTAAGAATAACAAGATGGGGTTTGTTCCTATTGCTTGAGTTTATGTTGTCTACATCATGTCATCTTCTCCATGCATTACTCTGTTTTACTTAATACTCTAGATGCATGCTGGATAGCGGTCGATGAGTGGAGTAATAGTAATAGGAGCAGGCAGGAGTCGGCCTATTTGTTTATGGACATGATGACTACATACACATGATCATTGTCGTGAATATCCCATAACTATCCGCTTTTCTATCAATTGCCCAACGATAATTTGTGTACCCACCGTATGTTGTTTTCATGAGAGATGCGAGTAGGGAAAACTATGCCCCCCGGTCTATTCACCATATATTTACAAAACCTTGAATACCTTGCTTCCTTCTACTTGTTTTCATTTTATTTTTCAATTTACAATTATCTACACACCTCACTTGCTTGCAAATAACGAGACCAAGGGGATTGACAACCCTCTTGCCCGCGTTGGGTGCAAGTTGTTTGTTCTTTTGTGTGCAGCCGCTGAAGACGGTTGTTGTTGATATTCGTATTGGTTCGATGAACCTTGGTTTCATAACTCAGGGAAATACTTACCCACATTGTGCTGCGATAATCCGTTCCTCTTGACAGAAAACCCAACGCAAATCACAAGTACCAGGAAGGATTTCTAGCGCTGTTGCCGGGGAAGATTATCACCAATTACCAAGTAACTTCACACAAATTATTATTCACCTGTTCCACTTTTTATTTGCTCGTATATTTAGTTTGTCTCATAAAAATGAAAGTAAAAAAATATTTATCTTTCCTACTCACTAGTTTACTTCTTTCTTGATTTACTCTCTAGATTACTTCTCCTGCTTGTTACTTTGCTTGCTACACTACCTCTTACTACCAAAGAATGTCAGAAATAGAAGGTTCTATGAAAACCTTCATGACTTTTCAATATGAGAACAATAAATTATGTGCTTTTTAAATAAAGGAGCATTCAAATTTTCTAGATGCTATTTGTAAAAAACTTGATGAACTTAATAAAGAAGTGTGTAACCTCCAATCACAATTTTCTCACACTAAAGAATTGTTAGGAAGAATCTCCAATAAGCAAACCACTCTAGTAAATAGGATGGCCGCTAAACCGGAATCTTTCCCCATTACGAATCATGATGAAGATCTTAGAATGATTGATACTTATCCTATTGAATATTTGTTTACTTCTCTGAGTATTAATGATAAAGGGATCTGAGATGAGTCAACTCTAGTTAAGGAGTGTCCCGCTTGCTTGGAGGGTGATAATTTTGATGCTAAAATGGAAAAAGTGGGTTCGGAGAGGTCAAACTTTAACTAGTGATGTGCCCACTATCTTGGATTACAAGTACTTGAAATATGATAATTGCTCTTTAGTAAAATGTATTTCCTTGCTGCAATCCATTATTAACTCAATGCTTATGAACAAAACAAAGCTTCTACTCAACATATAGTAGAATATATGGTAAAAGCTTATGATGAGAAACTTGAGCTTGAAGTTTATATTCCTAGAAATTTGCATGATGAGTGAGCACCTTCTATCAAAATTAAGATAAATAAATATGAATGCGATGCTTTGTGCGACCTTGGTGCTAGTGTTTCAACTATACCTAAATCTTTATGTGATGTGCTTGGTCTCACTAATATTGTAGAGTGTTCCCTAAACTTGCATCTTGAAGATTCTACCATTAAGAAAACCTTAGGTAGAATTAATGATATGCTTATCATTGCAAAGGAAATTTATATGCGTGTAGATTTCATTTGCTTGATATTTATTGCAATCCTACTTGTCCCATTATACTTGGAAGACCCTTCCTACGAACTATTGGTGCAATCATTGACATGAAAGAGGGAAACATAAGGTTACAATTCCCAATTAATAAAGGGATGGAACAATTGCATTGAAATATCATTAGACTACCTTATGAATCAATCATGATATATACTTATGGGTGGAGTGTCAAAGATCACAACACTTGAAACTATGCAATATGCCTGGCTAGGGGCGTAAAACAATAGCGCTTGTTGGGAGGCAACCCAATAGTTATCTTTATTTTTTGTTTTAATTTATGTTTTTTTGTGATAACATGATTGTTTCTTCTGTAATTATTTTGTTATTATATTTTAGTTACTGCTTGTGCCAAGTGAAGCCTTTGGGATCATTTGTATGATGAGTAGAATTGATATGGTGCAAAAACAGAAACTTTGTCGAAGAGTGCATAGTTTCTTCGATTTTATAGGAACGTCTTTTGAAGCTGAATTTTTTATAAATTACTTATATATAAATTCTTCAGGTCTTCCTAGTTTTTGAGAATTTGTTGATTTGCGCAAGTATGGCAATTAAATGTATCTTTACAGACTGTTCCATTTTAGGCAGATTCTGTTTTTGCTTGCATAGTTTGCTTGTTTTGATTGTGCTATGGATTGTATCGGGGGGTATAAGCCATGGAGAATTTATAATACAGTAACTTATGCTAAAAGATAATAATAATCAACTTATAACAGTATGTAAAGTATTTGATATGTTGCTTATACTAACGGATCTCATGAAGTTTTGTTGAGTTTTATGTGTTTGAAGTTTTCAAGTTTTGGGTATTATCACGATGGGGAAAGGAATGAGGAGTAGCAAAAGCCTAAGCTTGGGGATGCCCAACTCACCCCAAGGTAATATACTATCAGGACTCAAGCTTCTAAGCTTGGGGATTCCTCGGAAGGCATCCCTTCTTTCGTCTCAATCCATCGGTATGTCACTTGGAGCTACATTTTTATTCATTACATGATATGGGTTTTGCTTGGTTGATTTTATTTACTTTTACTTTCAGTTTGCCACAATCATCATTTTCTGCACACAACTATTTGAGAGAGACACTCCATTATCATAATTTGTTAGAATACTCCATGTGCTTCACTTATATCTTTTGAGCTTAGGAGTTGCTCTAGTACTTCACTTATATCTTTTTGAGCATTGTGGCATGTAGATTTTATATAATATTATTCTCTCGTTCTTCACTTATATTTGTTTGAGAGTTCAATAAATACTAATGGTAATTTTAAAGGGTCATAAGACTAGACAAAAAAATAGATGTTTAGTGAGTGATAACTAAAACTATCATGTAGCACATATAGAGAAATTATGGGTTAAAGATATTGATGTGTTGATATGAAAAAGGTGTGAGTGAATTATTATTAATTCAGAGATGTGTCGATATTAAGAGATGTTAACTTCTTGTTCGTCTAAAAATTAAAAAGGCACGGTGATGATGTGTGAGCATTTCTATTCCTCATTGAAATCCTAGTGTTGTTTCGGGTCGGGGGCGCGCAATGGTTAACTCCTACCAACACCCTCCCTCGGTGCATGTGAGTAGTACTTTGATTCCTGATAAAACTAATAAAAATTTGCAATAAGTATATGAGTTCTTTATGACTAATGTGATGTCATGGACATACGCAATCTCACCTCCTCTTATCTTCTAGCCTCTTCGGTACCATGCATTTCCAATTCTCGCCTTGAGGATTGGTGCAACTTTCGGTGGTGTATCCAAACCCCATGACATGAAACGCTCTATTTCATATAAGCCTCATTATATCTTCCTAAAAAAAATCAACCATACCTACCTATCATGGCATTTACATAGCCATTCCAAGATATATTGCCTTGCAAATTCCATCGTCACTTCACATGACTAGTTCGTTCATCATCATATTGCTTTGCATGATCATATAGAGCTGACATAGTATTTGTGGCAAAGCCACCATTCATCATATTTTTTATACATGTCAAACTATATGTTTGCATATCCCGGTACACTGTGAGAGGCATTTATATAGAGTCATACCATCCTATCAGTCTTCATATTGAGTTGTAAGTAAATAAAAGCGTGATGATCATCATTATTAGAGCATTGTCCGAGTGAGGAAATAAAAATGGGGGAGGCCAAATGAGCCCACCATAAAAAACGAATAATATAAAAAGAAAGGGACTTTGCTACTATGCTTTACCACACTTGTGCCTCAAAGTGGAACCTTGTTCTTCATATAGGGAGTCTCATGTTATACCATTCGTATGCTAGTGGGAATCACTTTTTCATAAACTTGGTTTCTATATTTCGATGACGAGCTTCCTCAAATGCCCGAGGTCTTCATGAGCAAGCGAGTTGGATGCATACCCCACTTCGCTTGAGTTAAGCTTTCATACACTTATAGCTCTAGTGCGTCATTTGCATGGAAGTCCCTACTCCTTGCATCGATATATATCGACGGGAATCTCCGTAGCCCGTTGGTACGCCTAGTTGATGTGAGACTATCTTCTCCACTTTTTACCCCTTTTATACCTACCACCATATTCTATTCCACCTATATGTTGTGTCCAATGGTTCACGCTCATGTATTGCGCGAAGAATAAAATGTTGATGCATACTGAAAAAGTGCAATCGAATTTCCTGACTTGGGCACCATGGTGCCTGACATTTATATTAATGTGGTGAAGATGGAGTCATGCCTTAATAATATAATAAGATAAATGGGGGTAAAACAATCGCTGAGGATCGTATACTTTGAAAGATTAATGATTGCGTTGCTTATACTTGTAAGTATTGCTATGTTAATGTTTGTTAATTCATCGTTTCTCAATGAACATACATGCATAAGGTTACATAATGGGTAGCATGGCACATCAATTTTTTTTATTTTTATCATTTACCTACTCGAGGACGAGCAGAAATTAAGCTTGGGGATGCTTGATACGTCTCCAACGTATCTATAATTTTTTATTGTTCCATGATGATATATTATCATTCTAGGATACTTTTTGGGTATTTATTTACCAATTTATATTATTTTTGAGCACTAACCAATTGACCCAATGCCCAATGCGAGTTGCTATTTTCTGCATGTTTTTCATGTTTCACGTTTTCAATACCAAACAAAGTCTAATTGACCTGAAACTTTTTGGAGATTTTTTCTGGACCAAAAGAAGACCAAGGAGTATCATAAGAAGGCTCGGAGCCACCCGAGGGCCCTACAAGTAAACATGATGCGACTACGAGGCGCACCGTGATGGCTTGTGCCCCCCTCGAGGTTCTCCAAACTATGTTCTCTAGCTTATAAATTTTCATATATCCCGAAAACCCTAGAGGCAGTCCCAAAACACTTTTTACACCGCTGCAAGTCTCTGTTCTGACGGGAGGCCATCTGGAGCTCCGTTCCAGCACCCTGCCGGAGGGGGATCACTCATGGAAGGCCTCTTCATAAATATTTCTGCCCCCATGATGATGTGTGAGTAGTTCACCACAGCTCTATGGGTCCATGTATAGTACCTAGATGGCAATCTCTCTCTCTCTCTTGATCTTCAATACAATGTTTATCGCATCTTTGCTTTGATCCATATTGTGTAATCCTTTTGTGTGGAATATTTATTGGGATCCGATGAATTGTGTGTTTATGTTCAGATTATTCATGATAAATATTTAAGTATTCTTTGAATTCTAATATGATTCTTATGTCCAAGATTATGATAGCTTTGTAATTCTCTGTGACCTATTGAAATAGTTTGGCCAACTAGAATGATATTTCTTCGGTGAGAGACGTGCGTTGTAGTAGGTTCAACCTGGAGAGTTTCTATATCCCAGTGAAAGAAGGGGACAATAGGCGTCTTTGTGTTGCTGCTACTAAGGATAACACGATGGGGTTTATTCATATTGCTTGAGTTTAGTTTGTCAACATCATGTCATCGTTCTCCATGCATTACTGTGTTTTACTTAATACTCTAGATGCATGCTGGATAGTTGTCAACGAGTGGAGTAATATTAATAGGTGCAGTCTAGAGTCGACCTATTTGTTTATGTACATGATGCCTATTTGCACACGATCAATGCCTTGAATATCGCATAACTATCCCCTTTTCTATCAATTGCCCAAGAGTAATTTGTTTACCCACCGTATGTTGTTTTCATGAGAGATGCCACTAGGGAAAACTATGGCCCCCGGGTCTATTCAAAATATATGTACAAAACCATCAATACCTTGCTTCCATTGACTTGTTTTCGTTTTATTTCGCAATTTACAATTATCTACACATCTAGTTTGCTTGCAAATAATGAGATCAAGGCGATTGACAACACTCTTGCCCGCGTTGGGTCCAAGTTGTTTGTTCTTTTGTGTGCAGCCGCTGAAGATAATTGTTGTTGATATTCCTATTGGTTCCATAAACCTTGGTTTCATAACTGAGAGAAATACTTACCCACATCGTGCTGCAGTAATCCATTCCTCTTCACGGAAAACTCAATGCAGATCACAAGTATGAACCGGCCATCTGGCCGCCGTCAAAAACACCGCGGACTCCCGCGGAGAACTCACTTTGTTAGGATGGACACCCGATCGGGTTTCGACACCATAGGATCTACTCCAAAGCCGATCTCTTCCGAGGACATCAGGCTAGAAGCCCCGATGCCGCCAGAGAACCCCGAGGTAGCAACTTCGGGCTATCTCCCCTCGAACCCCGGCCCGGACTCGGGCCCAGCCACTATCTCTGAAGTTGCATTGGATCTTGAGCCAACTCAGGCACAGGACCTAGAATCACCCCTAGACCACCTCCACACAAAAAAACACCATGCTATATAATGGCTATGTTGCAAATCATCCCCATTTATAACCAGGCAATGAAAACCAAAGAACTATCCCATGTGAACGAGATGCTCGATCGCATACAAAGCATATCCATCTCGGATGGTAAGACTTTGGTTTATGACCAGATCAGACTTAAAGCTGAAGAAGAGGAAATTTACATCCCAACCACCTAGTCGCCACAGTCAATGACTTAACTGACATGCTCTACTATGACGAATCCACGGGCATAGATGAAGACGCCGATGGCCTAATACTTGTGATATGCGTTGGGTTTTTCCCCGAAGAGGAGGGATGATGCACCACAATAGAGATAAGTATTTTATTTAGTGATAAGCAAGGATATTGAACCAATAGGAGGATCACACAACTTCTCATCTACATCACCTACACACAAAAGAGCACATACTTGCACCAATGCGAGCAAGATGGTTGTCAATCCCCTTGAACTCGTTACTTGCAAGAAAATGAGTAGTGTCAATGATAGTTGATAATTGTAAATTGCAAAAAAATGTCATCAAGGTATTTAGAGCGTTTGTAAATATATATGTGAATAGACCCAGGGGTCATATTGTTCGCTAGAGGTTCTCTCTTGAATAAGGCATACGATGGGTAAACAAATTACTATTTGGTAACTGATAGAAAATCAAATAGTTATGTAATATTTATTCACAACAATGATCATGTGTATATAGGCATTAGTGTATATAGGCATCAAATCCATAAACAAGTTGACTGACTCCTTCGTGCATCTACTACTATTACTCCACCCATCGACCGCTATCCAGCATGCATCTAGATTATTAAGTAAAACAAACTAATGCTTGGAGAATGATGATATGATGTAGACAAAGTAAATCCAATTAATATGAATAAACCCCATCATTTTATCCTTAGTGGCAGCAATAAAAATATGTGCCTTGTTCCCTACTTTGTTACTGGGATATAGAGAACCGCAAGATTGAACCCACTAAAACGCACCTCTCTCACTAAAGATAAACCAATCTAGTCAGCCAAAATAAACCGATAGATTGGAGAGAATTAGAATGCTATAATGATCATGCAAATAAGAATAAAATAATAATTCTAAGGAGATTCAAATATTTTTCATCAGTAGTCTAAACATAAACCCACAATTCATCGGATCCCAACAAACACACCGCACAAAGTGATTATATAAGATAGATGACCGGAGGGATCGCGATGATCTTGGCAATGAAGAACATAGAGAGATAGAGCCATCTAGGTACTAGCTATGGACCCGTAGGTCTGTGCTGAACTAATCACTCATCACCATAGGAGCAACAAGGATGATGTCAAGGCCCTCCGTGATCAATCCCCCCTCCGGCAGGGCATCGAAACATCGCTCCAGATGGGCACACGGCAGAACAGATACTTGCGGTGGCAAAAAAAGTGTTTCAGGAGGCTCTATAGGGTTTATGGAATGTATTAGAATTTATATGATGCAGAGGGGCACCAGAGACCAATTGATGTGGCTCCAAGCCATCAGGGTGCGACTACCCCGCTGGGTGTGCCCTGTTGGCTTGCCCCCCTATGGGACCTCCAACCTCCTTCCGAAGCTTCCAGGTCCTTATTTTGTTCGAAAATAATTGTCAAAAAATTCATGGTATTTGTACTTTGTTTGGTACTGTATTGCTAAAAAGCCAAAAACATGCAGAAAACAACAACTTGCACTTGGGACTCGGTTAATAGGTTAGTGCTCAAAACCAATATAAAACAACAACCAAATGCCTAAAAAGTATCCTAGAATGATAATATAATAACATGGAACAATAGAAATTATAGATACATTGGAGACATATCAGCATCCCAAAGATTAATTCCGGCTCATCCTTGAGTACATAAATGATAAAAACAGAATTTTTGATGTGACATGCTACCCAACATGTAATCTTTTGCTGGTATGATCAGTGAGAAACAATGAATTAACAAACTTCAACATAGTAATATTCATGAACATAAGTAACATAATCATCAGTGTTCAAAATATACGATCCTAAAAGAATGTTTACACTCCATTCATTTTCTCATATTGGCATGTCATGGATCTTTTCACCACATAAATACAAATGTCAAGCACCACGGTGTTAAGCGAGCCAATTGGATCGTACTTTTCAACGCACTTCAACTTTTTATTACTCACTCAATACATGACCGGGAACCATGGACATAGTATATAGGTGGAATATAATATGGTGGTAGATATCAAAGGGGTAAAGAGTGGAGTAGAAAGTTTTGCATCAATTAGGCATATTAACGGGCTATGGAGATGCCCATCAACAGATTCCAATGCGAGGAGTAGGGATTGCTAGGAAAAGGATACACTAGAGCTATAAGAGTATGAAATCTCGAATGAACCTAAGTGGGTGTGCCTCTAACTTTCCTGCTCATCATGACATCACGCATTTGAGGAAGCCTATCATCGGAATATACAAGCCAAGTACTATAACGAAAACCTCCCACTAGTATATGAAAGTGACAAAACATGAGACTCTCTATATGAAGAACATGGTGCTATTTTGAAGCACAAGTGTGGAAAAAGAGGTAGTAGCACCGTCCCTTCTCTCTCTTCTCTAAAAATTTTTCTTTCCTTTTTCTCTTTTTCTCTTTTTTCTTTTCTTTATTTCTTTCTTTCTTTTTCTTTTTTACTCTTCTTTATTTTATTTTATTTTTGGACTGGAGTCTCATTCCGACTTGTGGGGAAATCATTGTCTCCATCATCCTTTCCTCACTGATACAGTTCCGTAATAATGAATAGCATCACACTTCTATTTATGTACAACTAGATATGAAAAACTACTAAACAATATGACTCCATATGTCTGCCTCTGGCAGTGTACTAGGATGTGCAATGATCTAGCGTAACATGTATGATAATGATGAATGGTGGCTTTGCCACAAATACTATGTCAGCTACACGATCATGCAGAGCAATATGACAAGGAGTGTACTAGTCATATGATGTGACGATGGAAGTTCCATGGCAATTTATCTCGGAATGGCTATGGAAATGCAATGATAGGTAGGTATGGTGGTTGTTTTTAGGAAGATATAAGGTGGCTTATGTGCAATAGAGCGTATCATGTCTTGAGGTTTGGATGCACTAGAGAGGTTCACACTGGTCCTCGAGGTGAGAATGGGAATGCATGGGAATGAAGAGGCTTGCAACTATGAGGTCGTGAGAGTGTGTACATCCATGGATTCAAACTAGACCTAAAGAACTAACATACTAATATGGAGCAAACCCGTGGATGTCTATCTTTTTACACTTGGAGGGGAAAAAGGAGAAATCTAAGAGAAAACACAAACTATCAAGAACGATCTCCAATCACGCATCCACTAGACCCAGAGAAACGCACGAGATACATAGATCCAAGTTCAACAAAAGGATACAAGTAACATATAATATTCAACTCTGGAGGACGGGGTTGATATCCCGTGGGAACTTCCCTAAATAGGGGCCTTGAGATCCATTAGGATCATCTCACATAGAGGTGCTCAACTTCTCGGAGAAGGAAATGGATGGATCTATGCTCAACAATGTCAATCGCTAAACATAAGCTCACCCTATGGTTGAGTATTTATAGTCTAAGGTGAATGAGAGGGGTACATGGGCTAGGGCCTGAGTGGTTGTGCATAGATAGATGTCGAAGGTCCGAAAGTTTTGGGTCGTATGGTGGCTCATGATAGACCGGGCGTCTGGATTGTTCCGGACATCCGAGGGTTCGCCTCGGGTGTGCAGATGTCGGACTTCCAGAGTGGGTCGGATGACCGATGGTGCGGTCGTCCGGAGGTCTCTGGTCTTTCGTAGATTCGGTGTTGTCCTTGTTTCACCAGAATTCAGGAGAGGCTCAGTGGTCCGGTTGCTGGGATGTGTCGGGCATCCGGCATGTGTAGTGTCCATCTGGGTCTCTGACTGGCTGATCGCCATGGAGCGAGACATCCGGAAAGCGCCGATCGTCCGGAGGTTGTAGATTTTCCGAAGCTCCTCCTTGACATTTCCACACTTGGCGTACTCGTGGTCCTTTGTCATCATTCCACGACCAACTTCCGAGTACCTGAGTATGCAAAGTATTTCCTCTTGAGGTAGCGACCATGTCTCGAGTGGATGAGACGATGTTAGAGCAAGGAGAGATGTAACGCTGGTCTCTATGGCACATGCATGGGATCTTGTCATGGGACCACTTGGAGTTTGAGATGTTGGAGATGGATCCATGGGGGTGAACATGGTATGCTCCCACTAGTGCATCTGCATCTTATAGAAACGGGTTTTAACCCACTTCTGCGACATAGTTCTAAACCGTCATCTTGCATATGTGGGCAATAGGGGGCTATCCTACACGACACAGATAAATCGTTGGTGATGCCTCCGTCCGCTCAAAAACGCGGGGGAAATATAGGGCGTGTGCAATTGGGAGGACCCTCACAAACAAACATATTGAAGAAGTCGTGTGAGATGTGCTTCGGATCCCAAAAAAATAATCACAAAGATACATATATGTTCCTATTGCACATTGCACACAATTTTGTGCACCACATCACTCCTGATAGGGCTGGTCATCACACACGATAGTCATATTTCTATCAATTGTGTTATTAGATACATCACCCATGGTCCCTAGAATAAATGGTTTGGCATTGGGGTGTCTATCACACACACTTGTTATGTGAAAACATTTGTGATAGGGGGGGGGGGCTAACACACAATTTTTGACCAAAAGTCGTGTGTGATTGTTCACTGATCCAACACGCTAAATTTCTAGAAACGTATGTTTTTTGAGGTTATCGCCCATGGTGGTGTCTTAGAAACCGTCTGCAATAGAAACCACAATTATCAGCCTAATTGCTCTATTATTTATAATACATTTAGTAATAAAATTAACATTTCGTATCAAGCACACAATATATTTCTTATCCATATTACAGCAACCAGAATTTCATAATTGAATTATATCAGGGTACACCATCATATAGCCATATACTACCTAGCTACCCAATTGTAGAACATGACAAAGTTTCAAATGAAACATCTAAACCCTTTGTAAATTAAGTATCATGATAGACGGTAAATAGACAGACAAGTCTCCTCTAGAAAACTGTTGAAGTGGAATGCGTAAACTGAGCCTTCAGTGATGTTGAAGGTCCTCACAACTTTAGGCGAGTCCCTATGGATGATTACCCGCCCATCCTTCGTCCTCTTCAGGAAGACTTCAACATTATACCGTGGGTGTTGTATGAATACCTTCCTCGCCTCTTGACCATACAGGTGGTTTGAGACGTAGTCATCGATGAACTGCCTTGAAATTGACTGAAAACAAACATATGCATAAATATCTTTTCTAAAATTTGAAATGGCACAAAGGAAAAAGGACGAGGAGAAAGAGATGGTACCATCCTATTGTTGACTGATGTCAGCTTCATTGTGCAGAGAAATATCTTGTTGTTCTTGATAGCTAGTTTCTTCATCTTAACAATCTTTCCGAGTTTCTTGATATAACTGATATTCAAGGACACATAATTTCCATACATGCAAAAAGGGTCGAACAGTGGCTCTACAACTCTTACAGAAGGACCTACATGTGCAAGAACAAAATATTAAAAAACTTAATATTAGAATGGTTCCTGCAATTGCACAATACTATGCTATTATCCAAAGGACCATGGATGTGCAAACCTCGATGGTAGACTTCAATGCCTCCCATTGTTTCCCCCTAAAACATATTTAAGATATATATTGATTAGGTTATAAGTGATATTTGGCATACTATATTTGAAATATGTTAATGAAAAATAAACACATTGTGGATCCAACAAATTAATTTAAGCCACATACAAAATCTAGTTATCTTAACCAAGTGTGCTAAGAACTAGCAAATATATCAATTGTATATGTTTCACATGTATACAATACATCTAAATTCGATTTATTTCTCACATGCATAACAATATAAAGTTTTAGCAACAACAATCGAACATCACATTGCAGAGTTGAACTAAATAGTTAAATGATCACCACAAGAACTGAACAAAACATTTAATTAAGTACCACATTGCACAATAGAGCATATACTAGAAGGTCAGATTGCAACTAGAATTACATTGGGCATTTCACTTAAATTTCTAAATGAAAGGCGGAAGCAACACATGCAATAGGTAAACCAAACATGCTTAACCGGCATAGCTAGCTGAACATAGGTCCTTACTAAAAAAGCTAAGAAAAAAAGCTATTCCTCATCATTGGAGACATCAATGACCATGGGCTCCTTCAACTTGGAAGAGGGAAAGGCTTCCACACCATGGGTGCACCCCTCGTAGTGGTGAGTGGCTTTATCCTGTCCCAATGCCAACATGTCAGCTCTGGAGCTGAGGTAAGCACGGGCACACTGAGAAAACACAACGTAGTCTTCGTCGAACGCACCAGCGGTGCTCTCGAGAAAAGACCACTA
Organism: Hordeum vulgare subsp. vulgare; assembly: GCF_904849725.1. Taxonomy (NCBI): domain Eukaryota; kingdom Viridiplantae; phylum Streptophyta; class Magnoliopsida; order Poales; family Poaceae; genus Hordeum; species Hordeum vulgare. The sequence continues at coordinate 342,251,195 of NC_058524.1, read as the reverse complement.
GTTGTAGTTCAAAGGAGAGAACCGCGTCGTGACATCCGCGCATGAGGCGTTGACGGTGGACTCGACAGCAAAGTGCTCCTCCAAGATCTAGGGGTCGGCATGCATGATCGCCATAACTGCCTCATCCACGCATGCAACCTAGATTTTCTTCTCCGCTGCCAAATGATCCTGGAGATCCTCGCTATACTGCAAGCACCATGGCTTTCGGCAATAATTATTTGGAGGATGGGGCGGTTATTTGGGTGGAAGGTGTCGCGTAGGCGACTGAGCCATATGTGATAGAGAAGGAAGGGGTGTAAGAGAGGGGGTATTGGGGAGGTGTGGATTACCTGAATAGATGGGGGACGCCAAGTAGCTGGAAGGAGCGTCGAAGGCAAGGAGGAAACACTGCAAGCAAGTAGTCAAGGTTAGAACTATAGGAAAGGAACGAGGAAAAGGGTAAAACATGGCTTTTGATTGGTACCGGGGGTGAAGGAGGTAGATATTTCTACGGTAGCCCAAAAATTTTGTTCGGTGCTGCCCCGTGTGTGATGAGCTTGAACGTGCAAATTATTCAAAACAATTTGCGACATCTATACATCACAAACGAAGCTCGCGCAGTACCCAGTGTGTGATGAGCTTGAAGGTGCAAATTATTCAGAATAGTTGGCGATATCTACAGACCAAAAATGAAGCCTGCGCTATAGCCGTGTGTGATAACTTGAACATGCAAATTTTGATTGTTAGAAAGGGTGGGGGAGGTAGATATTTCGTCGGTTTCCCAAAATTTTCATTTGGTGCAGCGAAAAACTTGGTGCGGAAAGTATCATCGGACACAGTCCATTATCTAGAACTATGTGGGGATATGGCGGCAAATTTTGGTCCGAATTTTGTTGGTTACAATGGTTATCCACGTCGTCGCATAATTTAACATCAATTGCGAATTTGTGTAATACACAAAATAGCATACAACATAGCCCACACTTACTTAATCGAGAAATTAAACATAGCTGGTTAACCTTAACATCACTCTAACAAAAGAACATCACTCTAAAGAGAAACTATTTTTCCGCCTAACACTTGTGGATCTTCGCCGCATCCTCCATGACCAGCTCGCGCTCGATGACCTCCACGGGAAGGAGTTCCATGGCATCCATCACAACATACTCTGCAAGAATCTCGCAGTCCGCGTCCGCCATCTCTTTGGAAAAGGAATCTGTGAGCCAGGTGTGGGCGGCCATGGTCCGGGAATTGCCAACCTCCATCTCGGCTAGGAAGGCTGCTGACGAATGGACGGATGCCCGAGCGCTCTCAGTGATTGCCAACTCTTTGGACGTTAATTGCCGACCAGTGTCAGAGAAGGACACTACTATTTGTGCGGTGACCGACAGGAGATGGGTGTGGGCCGCCTCGGCATAGGCATGGGAAGCCACCAATCAGAGCTACGACAGCCGCCGATGAACGTATAGCAGATGTGCCATTCTTGTCATTTGCTATTCCGGTTGTGGATGTTGCTGCTGCCATCTGAGCTGCAGTAGTTTTCCTTTCGACAGTTGTACCGCCCTGTCGTAGATTGCGGCCACACTCAAGGATGTTGTGAGTGCACTCATGGCTGATGCGGCCGTGCTCGTGCCGGAGTGGGTCGCCGAAGTTGCCTTCACGAGGCGGATACACGTCCCCATCTTTCGCCATGATGTTTGAACAATATAGTGGTCTTGGGGACCAACTGTGAGTGTGTGGTTGACACGCCGATAGTGGACTATAGCCGATGAAGTTTTCGGCATAAGCCATATATACGAGGATTGTCCCAAAATATTTTATACCACATCATACACGTTTCCTGATCAAGAACTTTTTGCGATGTACTTCCTTTTTAAACATTTAAAGAGTTTTTTAGACATTTCATGTGCATAGTTTGTATTTGAATTGTAGTTAATAACATGCTAGCTAGAGGTACCTGGATAGATTGAAAATCATATATGTGTCACTTGATACATTTTTGATCCTTTGCAAGAGATGGAAATGAATTTCAAACGCCTTTGTATTTTGGCTCGGCCATAGACATTGAGGATCCGTGTGTTTCAATTTCGAGTAAATCCAGAATATGACCAAAAATTCACGAAACTTTGCATGGTGTCATGTCATGGCTCATGTGTGTGTTGTGGTAAAAAACCCTATTAGGGACAAGTTTTGGCATAAACCTCTTAAAAATTGAAGATTCTCACAACAAGCCATGTGGTCCCAATAGGGAGCATTCACCTTTTATGTGTGAAACAACATCTGTTGTCTCTTCTCGCCTTGAATTTATTTCTAGTCACCATAGAGCAACATAACTGTCGTGCTAAACTATGAAATTTTCCATGGTTCATTTGGCCTTTTTAATACATTAATAGAGTTTTCTAGGCATTTAATGTGCATAATTCAAATTTAAACTACAATCACAAGGTCTAGGGCATGAAAATAGATTGAAAAATCATATATGTTCCATGGATGCATGTTTAGGTCCCACGCAAGAAATGGGAGAATGAATTTCAACCATCTCAAAGTCTTGGAACAACCGCAAACATTGGGAAACTTGGTTTTTAAATTCATGCAAATCCAAACCTCGTCAGAAATTCATGAAACTTGGGAATGGTGTCATGACCTTGCCCTATTGTGTGTTGTGGTGAAAATATCCCCAAATTGGGACAAGTTTTGGCACAAGCCTCTTACGATCCAAAGAATCTCAGAAGTAAGCCATGTGGTTCCGATTGGGAACGTTCACCTTTTATGTGCGAAACAACATCTTGTATATCATCTCGCCTTGAATTTATTTCTAGAGTCATCATAGAGCAACATGACTGTGGTGCTAAACAATGGAATGATCTAGGGTTCGTTTGGCCTTTTTAATACATTAATTGAGTTTTCTAGGCATTTAATGTGCATAATTAAAATTTAAACTACAATCACAAGGTCTAGGGCGTGAAAATAGGTTAAAAATCATATATGTTCCGTGGATGCATGTTTAGGTCCCACGCAAGAAACGGGAAAATGAATTTCAAACATCTCAACGTCTTGGAACAACCACAAACATTGGGATACTTTGTTTTTAAATTTGTGCAAATCCCAACCTCGTCAGAAATTCATGAAACTTTGGCATGGTCTAATGACCTTGCCCTGTTGTGTGTTGTGGTAAAAAATCCCATTTCGGGACAAGTTTTAGCACAAGCCTCTTGCAAACCAAAGAACCTAACAAGAAAACCATGTGGTTCCAATAGGGAACGTTCACCTTTTATGTGCGAAACAACATCTGGTGTCTCTTCTCGCCTTGAATTTATTTCTAGAGTAATCATAGAGCAACTTGACTGTCGTGCTAAACAATGGAATGATCTATGGTTCATTTGGCCTGTCGAATACATTAATTTAGTTTTCTAGGCATTTAATGTGCATAATTCAAATTTAAACTATAATCACAAGGTCCACGACAAGAAAATAGGTTGAAAATCATATATGTTTTCATAGATGCATGTTTAGGTCCCACGCAAGAAATGGGAGAATGAATTTCAAACATCTCAACGTCTTGGAACAACCACAAACATTGGGAAACTTGGTTTTTAAATTTGTGCAAATCCCAACCTCGTCAGATATTCATGAAACTTGGGCATGGTGTAATGACCTTGCCCTGTTGTGTGTTGTGGTAAAAAATTCCCAATTTGGGACAAGTTTTGGCACAAGCCTCTTGCAAACCAAAGAACATAACAAGAAAACCATGTGGTTCCAATAGGGAATGTTCACCTTTTATGTGCAAAACAACATCTGGTGTCTCTTCTCGCCTTGAATTTATTTCTAGAGTAATCATAGAGCAACATGACTATCGTGCTAAACAATGGAATGATATAGGGTTCATTTGGCCTTTTGAATACATTAATTTAGTTTTCTAGGCATTTAATGTGCATAATTCAAATTTAAACTATAATCACAAGGTCCACGACAAGAAAATATGTTGAAAAATCATATATGTTTTCATAGATGCATGTTTAGGTCCCACACAATAAATGGGAGAATGAATTTCAAACATCTCAACGTCTTTGAATAGCCGCAACCATTGGGAAACTTGGTTTTTAAATTCGTGCAAATCCAAACCTCGTCAGAAATTCATTAAACTTGGGCATGGTGTCATGACCTTGCTTTTTGTGTATTGTGGTAAAAAATTGCCCAATTTTGGACAAGTTTTGGCACAAGCTTCTTACAAACCAGAGATCCTCTCAAGAAAGCCATGTGGTTCCAATAGGGGTCATTCACCTTTTATGTGTGAAACAACATCCGTTGTCTCTTCTTGCCTTGATTTTATTTCTAGAGTCACCATAGAGCAACATGACTGTCGTGCTAAACAATGGAATGTTCCAGGGTTTGTTTGGCCTATTTAATACATTAATTGATTTTTCTAGGCATTTAATGTGCATAATTCAAATTTGACTACAATCACAAGGTCCAGTGCATGAAACTTTGTTGAAATATCATATATGAGTGCCTTGATGCATGTTTAGGTCCCATGCAAGAAATGGGGATGAATTTCGAATACCTCAGTGACTTGGCTCGGCTGCAAACATTGAGAAATTTGGTTTTCCACTTCACGTAAATCTAAATCTCGCCAGAAGTTCATGGAACTTGGCATGTTGTCATGACAAGGGCACACATATGTCGTGGTAAGAAATTTTCCAACTTGGACATGATCTTGCACAAAGCCTCTTACAAACCAGAGCTTCTCACAAGAAGCTTTGTGATTTCGATAGGTAACATTATGCATGTCACATCTACATGAGAAACAACATCCAATGCCTCTTCTCTCTTTGATTTTTTAGAGAAACAATATTGACAAATAGGTGCATAGTGCAAATATAAGAATAAATTAAGATATCATCTCGCTTTTTTAATACATTATTTGAGTTTTTTGCGCATTTAATGTGGATACTTCAAAATTGATCTACGATCACAAGGTCCATTGCACCAAATTGGGTTCAAAAATCATATGTGGGTCCATGGATGCATGTGTTAGGTCCCATGCAATAATTTGGAATTAATTTCAAACATCTCAGTGTCTTTTCTCAACCGTAAACATCGAGAAAATTGGTTTTTAAATTCTCGTAAGTTCAAAACTCGTTAGAAATTCATGAACTTGGCACGGTGTCATGACAAGGCACACATATGTCCTGGTAAAAAATACCAACCTGGACATATTTTGGCACAATCCTCTTACAAACGTGTGCTTTTCTCACAATAAGCTACATGGTTTCGATAGGAACATGCATGTCACATCTAGTGAAATGACACCCGATGCCTCTTCTCTCCTTGATTTTTTTTCTAGAAACAACATAGACCAAAATGTGTGTAGTGCAAAATATGAAATTATTAAGGGTTCGCTTGGATTTTTTATACACTAATTGAGTTTTATGTGCACTAATGTCAATAATTCAAATTTGAACTACAGTCACAAGGTCTATGTTGGGCAGGGCCTCGTCATATAGCACAAATATGTTGTGTTATTTTTCGTGTCCACTTTGAGAGACAACAAAGGCATTTTGGAACAAAAAACTCCCATGTTACCATCGCAAATGAACGTATTATTTATAAACCATGGGTGTTCTACTCACCATTTACATGCTAGTACGCGTTGCACTCTGTATTGGCTAGGAGGTAGCGTATGCAGATCGAGGGCAATGGTTCCTTCGCTACTAAGCCAACCCAAAATTTGGCGCAAAGGATTTTTTCGTTGCGTCATCGCAAACGGTTATGTATGATAACCTGTGTGCTTAGTACATGTAATGAATTTAGGTTTGCATCTTTCGTATTGGGTAAATTGTCATTTATCAAATTGGAAACATTGGCATTTGTTGATCTAGTAAACTTGGCATTGGTCAACATTGTAGCATTGACATTTGTCAAAGTTTAGAGGAACAAAATCACAATTATGGTGCAATTTTGCAACTGAAATTCACAAAACATGGATTTATTTCATACATGAAGAAGTAGTCTTTGTACAAAATAGTTCAACTCGACAGCTCAACCGCACAAACTTTTCCCCAATTGTTGCCCACCGCGTAGTGAAATACCTTGTTCAACTATATACATACTAGCTAATGAACTACGTGGTACAGTTCAACCATATCTATAGTTAGATGAACTGAACAAAATATCCCCTATTACTTGGAGGGGCTTTGTACTAATTCTAGCAGCCTCCCCTTTGACGAGCGCGTTCAGTAAAAGGCAGAGAAGGAGGAGCCTACCGATGAGCTGGAGGAGTCGAATCCGTCACCTGCCGCTATTGCCCTCCCCCACTCCTGACACGCCTCCTCAAAGCATAGGGATTTGATGTAGATATCCTCATTCTGAGCCACCACTGCGGCATCTGCTGCATCCACGGTGGTGGTGCGCCTCATTGCATGCTCAACCTAGTGCTCCTTCTCATCGTGTGGAAGTTGATGTAGCGTGCAAGGCCGCTGATGCAAAAGCCGAGCGGCTGGGCATTGCCGGCAGCCTCCTCCTCCCGCCTTCAGGCCATGATGGTGGAGCGGGTGATGGCCTCTACGGCTGACGGTGGGGTGGTGGCAAAGGCAAACAAAGGTGTGGTGGCAACAACGTTGGTCAGCAATGGGGTGGCGTCCAAGGTGGTCGCCGCGAGCAACTGCTATCGGGCAACAGTGGCGGAGCGTGTGGTGGGTAGCGTGCGCACACCCAACAAGGATGCCCCAGACACTACACGCTTTTGGGGAGTCGGATGCCAACGTAGTGCAGCCTCCCAGCTGGAGTTGTCCTCCCGCGGAATGGCAGATTGACGACAATGGAGGGGTGCCATTGGCGATTGGGGGAGAAGCAAATTAGAGATGCTATGGGGAGATAGGGAATGAATGCAATGTGCAGACACCAACCGTGAGGGAAGCTTGCGTAGGAACCTGTACGGTTGCGCAGGAACGGGAAGGCCAAAAGAAACGTCCGCACCCTCCCGAAGCATGTACTGAAATCCTTGGGCGACAACATGGTGACAAGACGGGACGGAGGAGGGAGAACTGAGAAGTACACAAATGGTTAATAATGAAAAACGTTTGTGTTTTAGTACATAGAAAACAACCATTCTGTATGCACCGTCGTGAACTGCTCAATGCATGAGGACGTGGAGCATGTTCTGCTCACGTTCGTGTGCACGTGCTTTGCCAGAGTCCCTCCATGTTTGGGTCGCCATATGCATGCGGTTGCGCCGCATCCGGCACCACCATGCAGTTATACGTGCGCCACCATGCAGTTAAGCACTGCAAAAACTGCCATGCGGATGTGCCCAAATTCCAACCCGTCCGGTGCCCACCCATTTATTCCCGCGACCATTTACCTTCATGTCTTCCACCTTTCGATCGCGATACATAACTCAAGAAGCACAACCACGATGAAAAATAATAGAGAGAGGATGCACATCTCTTCATTTCTTCAACCTTCCCACGCGGATCCAATGGCGGCTGCCGGCGCCGAGCAGCAGTTCGCCAGTATTTTGAAAGTGGACATCGACATTAGAAAGGGGGACCTCTCGGTGGTGTACGCCTACGATCCGGTCGTTGTTAGAAACTCCACCAACACGTTGGAGAAACTGCTTGGTGAGGAAGACAAGTACAAAGTGGTCGGCTTCCACCTCGAATACACCGGCGGTCATGCCAGGCATGATCAGATGGTTGCTATCGCCTAGTTATGTGTGCGACACCACTTGCTTGTCTACCACTACTGCCTGGCCACACGGCCTTGCGAGAATTTCACGACGTTGGTCAACAACCACGACTACAGGTTCGCAATGGTGGACACCACCAACGATCTCAACGTGCTCAAGACCACGGGCTTATCCTGCCAAAATCTTGTCAACACCCAGGGTCAATATAGGGTCTCGGGAGGCGAGAATAAGAAGCAGAAGGGCTCCCTGGTTAACCTCGCCATGACCATCATCGACCCCACTATAGAGACATGAAGGCTGAGTGCGAAAATGACAAGTCTGACTGGCACCAGGCCCGAGGGAACGAACTGGATGAAGAACACATCAAGTAAGCGGCAAAGGATGCGTACACAAGCTACGAGATGTACACGAGAATTTTTCACATGAGGAAGTGCCTCCTTCCTGCATATGGTGAGGGATAGCCACAATCAGAGCAATGGCGTAAACCATCATCAAAAGAATAATATGATTGCTAATTGTCTACTTCTTGTAAATTTATATTGAGGAATGTACATGTGTTGTGCAGTCACTTATGTAATTGGACGTTAAAGTTGGTTATGCAACAATAATGTTGGGGTGTTGTATAGTCACAACATCGATGTTGTGCAAATAGAGCAAATCACATCTCATACAATTGTTTAGTAGCAACCATATGCCCACAACACACACAACTTGTGAGTATGAATCGCTTGGGTTAATATTGATCTTCCCACATAATTATGACGAATGAACTGTATGACGGGCATTACAGACACCTTGTTATGGTAACTCGTTTGTGTTCTAACTGTATCAATGCAAACAGTTTGTCCGAGCGAACTGTGTGGCATACTTCGCACACATATCTATTTTTTGAACCATTTGTGTTTTCTTGTCTAACCGCAAACAGTTCATAAAAACCAACTGTATGCCCTGCAACACACACGCTAGTCTAATCTCAAACATACCTGATGGACCGGTCATTGTACATAGTTTCCGTTATTGGCGACAAAGCTATTACTGTATTGTTTGTGATAGCTCGATCGCACATAGTTTAGGCGTAGCGTCTCTAATTGATGTGTCACGTTTGGACCATCCTGCAGTAGTGTCCACATCATCTCCCCAACCTTAGGAAAGATCCATCCTTGAATCGAGATCATTATCACCATGGAAAGGAGATAGGTCTTTGACGTTGAAGATGCCACTCACATTATATTTGTCTCATGGAATGTCGAATTTGTAAGCATTGTCGTTGTAGCATGCCAACACCTTGAAAGGTCCATAGGAGCAAGGAAGTAGCTTGGACTTCCGCTCAACAGGGAATTGATCCTTGCGAAGGTGTAGCCACACAAGAGCACCGGTCTTGAAGACCATGGGGTGCTTGTCGATGTTGCGCTTGGTGGTGACTCATTCCATTTGACGTTAGATCGTGCGCCTTCTGGCTTCATGCATCTTCTCGATGTAGCTTTCCCTTCCATTTGCGTCCATGTTCACATGCTCTCGAAGTGGTAGCGGAAGTATGTCCAATGTGGACAAAGGGTTCAAGCCGTAGACCACCTCGAATGGAGAATTATCGGTGGTGAAGTGACGCGCACGATTGTAGGCATACTCGGCAATGGGGAGACATTGCTCCCATTCCTTGATGTTCTTCTTGATCAACACACGTAGTAGTGTCGAGATTGCCCAGTTGATCACCTCCGTTTGGCCATAGGTTAGCGGGTGATAGGACAACGAGAAAATTAGCTTGGTCTCGAGCGTGGCGTATAGAGTCTTACAAAAGTATCTAAGTAACTTGATGTCGTGGTCCGAGACAATGGTCTTGGGAACTCCATGAAGTCGCAAGATGTCCCTACAAAATAGATTTGCAACATGTGAAGCATGGTCGATCTTGTGACATGGAATGAAATGAGCCATTTTGGAAAAACAGTCCACAACGAGAAGCATCGAATCATGGAATTTTTTAGTTTGTGGCAAACCAAGTACAAAGTCCATGCTAATGTCTTCCCAAGGTTGAAAAGGTATAGGAAGAGGCATGTAAAGACCATGGAATTGAGATTTAGACTTAGCTTTGCGACATGGTGCATTGGTTGGTGAAGCGTGCAACATCATGAAACATCTTTGGCCAAAGTACTTGTTGGAGAGTGTGGCATGTCTTGTCGCTTTCAAAGTGACCCATGATTTCTCCGTCGTGAGCTTCTTACAAAAGCAACAAGAAAGAGAAGACTTGTGTATACAAATTTTGTTAGGACACACAAGGTAGCCATCTTTCATGTAATAGTTCTCTCAATAGCACTTAGCGTATGGAGTAGCAAATGAAACATCATGCTAATACAAGTCTTTGATATGCTCAAAACCAATAACGTTCAACTCAAGTTGAGTAAGAAGCATGCATTTGCGGGAAATAGCTTCCACCATAACATTTTATTTACCCTTAATGTATTTGATGACATAAGGGAAAGACTCAATAATTCACTCCATTTAGCATGCCGTTTATTCAACTTGGTTTGACCCTTAAGATACTTGAGAGTTCCATGATTGGTATGAATGAAAAATTCATGTGGATGGAGATAATGCCCCCAAACATGTAAGACTCTAACCAAAGCATACAATTCTTTATTGTATATTGGGTAGTTGAGTTAAGCTTCAGAAACTTTCTCACTAAAGTATGCAATTGGGCATTTTTCTTGCATTAACACGCCACCTATGCCATTACCTCTAGCATCACAATGCACTTCAAATTTTTTGTCAAAATTTGGTAAAGAGAGTAATGGTGCATGAGTAAGCAAGTTTTACATCTCATGGAATGTGGTGTCTTGCGATAGTCCCCACACAAAGGGTACACACTTCTTATTCAAAGCATGTAGAGGAGATGCAATCGTGCGAAAGTCCTTAACAAAGCAACGGTAAAATACGGCTAGTCCAATGAAACTATGCACTTGTTGCAAATTTATAGGTGTGGGCCAAGTTTTAATAGCATGAATTTTAGTTTCATCAACTTGAACACCCTTAGAAGATACCACATATTCTAGGAAAACAACCTTGTCAACACCAAAAGTGCATTTTCCCATGTTAGCGTAAAGTTTTTCTTTCCTAAGAACTTGCAATATTCCCTATCATTTTTAGCATGCTCGTCTAGAGTTTCGCTTAAAACGAAAATGTTATCAAACTATAGCACAACACACTATCTAATGATATGATGTAAGATAAAATGCATGACACGCATAAAAGTACCCAGTGCTTGAGATAATCCCATTGGCATAACCAACCATTCATAAAGACTAAATTTAGTTTTTAAAGCCATTTTCAATTCATCACCTTCTTGCATGCGTATTTGATAGTAGCCAATTCGCCTTAATGCTAAACACATTCTGACTGGGAAGATCCTAATTCACATGTTCGTCGCCAAGGTACTCTTCACCATACCTGCTCTTCCATGCGTGGCCAATTAAATAACTAGTGGAAAACCAATGAGTACTTTGAATGTACTCGCAAGCAACCCATGTTTGGAACAAGGCATAACAATGCATGATATAACACTAAGTAGGTGAGTTGTAGAAAGCTAATTTTGAGTGCAATGGCATGTTCGATTGACTTGTAAAAGCATGCATCAAAAGGTTGCAGATATCCGCTTGAGCATGTGATAGATATCAATATAAACAGAGTATTTCAACTCTAGTTTCATCAGCTCGTTAGGTCATTTGAGTAAGTTCGGGTATCACTTTTACCTTACACACACCCAGTTTTGTAAACAATGGACGTAGCCCAGGAGCGGTCATCCAATTTTCCTTGGTCGTGCAAACGACTATTCAAATAGTTTTACACTCTATAGAGGTTGCGCACTTCACCCACAAGACTGGGGAAACTTCTGTGTCAAGCCACAACATGCGGTATCTTTCATACCTGAAGTAAGTACTCGAACAATGTCTTTCCCGTGATGATACTAAACAAAGAGTCCACTCGTTGGCACACAGCCTGCATGATGTGTTGTGGTAACGATTCCGACAATAGAAAGGGGGTAGGATAAAGGAGCATAATCTATCGAACTGCAAATGGGTGACACGGTCATTTTAGCGAGTTCGAGCCTCTCGTGATGGAGATAACAACACTACGTCTCGTGCTCCGAAGAGGCTTTGCTTATCTATCATGAACACAGTGTTACACGGTGTATTAGAGAGAGAGAGAGAGAGAGAGAGAGAGAGAGAGGAGAACGGATCTCTAAGCTAAGTCCTGAGACTAGAGAGAGACCAACCAAGCGGGAAGAATGACCCGCCCTGAGCTATATGGTGGGGGTGGCTTATATAGAGTGCGGCACCCCCTCACCTCTTATATTACAATGTGGGGGCATTAATGCCATGACGTCAACCCACTACGAAACCTACACTATGAGGACGATGCTCCGAGTGCCTTGTTGACTGTTGATCCTTGCATATCCGAGTGATTCGTACGTCCGAGTGATTGACTGTCATCCGAGTGGATATAGTGTACTTGTCCAAGTGGATAGTATGTTTGTATCTGTCTGGGACCACATCATGTGTGGACCCCATCCTCTGACGGTATTTCGACCCTTCATGGGCCTACCCGTTTTCTGTATCCCCAACAGTAGCCCCTGAGACTCTGACTGATTGCTGGTAGTCGGTTGGAGTCTGTAGAGTCTATTGAACATGAATGTTGTTGCTGGACCTGACCAAGAAGAATGTTTCTTTTTTTGGATTTCTCTTACGGTGGGGGCACACTCAGTGCACCCACTGGGTGTCGTCCCCGAGCCTCTGTCGGACTGAATGAGTCTAGCAGAGGGTTTAAGTCTTCTAGTGCTCGTCATGCCAAATGTTTGTTGAGTCTACCTTTATATGATTTCTGGATCAAGGTCGAGTCCCCGAGTATATTTTTTGAACTTAGGCGATACGGGATCGCAGCTAAGCCCTCGAGTATGGATGATGTACGTACTCGGAGTTGTTTTTAACTTAGGCGATATGGAGTCACATCTAAGGTCCCGACTGTGTAGCGTGTCCATACTCAGAGTTGTTTTTTACTTAGGCGATACGGAGTCGCCGCTAAGCCTACGAGTGTGGAGCATATACGTACTCGGAGTTGTTTTTAACTTAGGCGATACATAATCGCAGCTAAGTTCCCGATTGTGGAGCATGTCCGTACTCGGCGTTGTTTTTAACTTAGGCGATACAGAGTCGTAGCTAAGCCCCCGAGTGTTGAGCATGTCTGTACCGAGAGTTGTTTTTAACTTAGGCGATACATAATCGCAGCTAAGTCCCCGAGTGTGGAGCATGTTCATACTTGGAGTTGTTTTTAACTTAGGCGATACAGAATCGCAGCTAAGTCCCCGAGTGTGGAGTTGTTTTTAACTTAGGCGATACAGAGTCGTACCTAAGTTCCCTAGTGTGGAGCGTGTCCGTACTCGAAGTTGTTTTTAACTTAGGCGATACGGAATCACAACTAAGTCCCCGAGTGTGGAGCATGTCTGTACTCGGAGTTGTTTTTGACTTAGGCGATGCAGAGTCGCAGCTAAGCCACCGAGTGTGGAGCATGTCCGTACTCGGAGTTGTTTTAAACTTAGGTGATACGGAATCACAACTAAGTCCCCGAGTGTGGAGCATGTCCATACTCGGAGTTGTTTTTAACTTAGGCGATACGGAATAGCAGCTAAGGCCTCGAGTTTGGAGCATGTCCATACTCGGAGTAGTTTTTAAACTTAGTGCGGAGCGTCCTGTTTTCACCCTGAGCCCTCTCTCACCCTTTGGACTCCCCCTTCCACACCCAATCGAGCCCCTACAGCACGGAAAGAACCCCCATAAATCTGTGTGCTTTGGATGGACCGAGACCCCGCCACCTCGGCCTGCCGGAGTATGTTCGATACGACCTTCCTCCGCCCCTTTTATCTTCTGATCCAAGGTCCCTGAACGTCCTTGACCCTATTCCCCCTCCGCTTTCCTCCAATAAAAGCTCAGGGCAAGCAACTCGACCTCGAGCTAGAGCTCCATCGCACGGGTCCGTCGTTTTTGATGAAATTGCCACCGATGGCAACAAACTCCACCTCCCCTCGAAGCGCTCGAGCCTCCTGATCACGCCCGTGTCCTCGGCACCTCAAGCCGCTGCGAGAATGTGGGGACCCCGACTTACTAGTCGAGATCGCCGAATGAGCGTGCTCAGTGATCCCAGAGATCAATGCTCACCGAACACACATATACTGAATAATAAGAGTCTTACATCCAACATACCGTTAGTACAACAAATGACCATCATGGTCAAGTTTCACATAGGTAGGGCCTATAAGGCTAATCACCTCGATGCATCTACTAGCGGAAATCTTGGAGATAAACGGGAGCCCATGCCATCAGCCTTCACCAACATGCATTCTTACTGGGAAGCATCCTAGTTCGCCTATCCGTCTCCGAGGATGAATTCTTCTCCAAACTCCGGTCCTTCCATGTCTGGTCAATAACATAATCAGTGGCAAGCCAGTGAGTACTTTGAATGTACTCGCAAACAAGCCGTGATATGGATAATGCAGTTGGTATGATAACAAGTAATATGCCTCATTGGTGGAAAGCGAGCTTGAATGCAAGTAAAAATGGTCATAAATGGATATGCATCGTAAGCTAGATGGTATTTAGAAGAACATGTTACAGATATCAACATATCTGTTGAGGGCTGAACACTTTGGGTTCACACGATATGCCAAGTCACCAAACTTGGTCATATCAACTCTTACCCAGATAACTCCATGAACACACACACACACACACACACACATACACACACACACACACTTGGTATATGCGGAAACGACTAGACGTAGTTTAAGCAGCACCACCCAACTGTCCTTGACCGTGGACACGACTATTCAAATAGTTTAACACTCTGGAGAGGTTGTACGCTGTACCCACGAGATCCAGGAAACTTCTTTGTCATCCACGACTCGCGGTATATAACATAGCCGAGGTAAGTACCCGATCATTGCCTTTCCCCTGACGATACTTGAAAAAGAGTTCCACACGAATGATACCCAACCCACATGATGTACGTCTTACGAGCACCAACTCTAGACAGTATCATCCATGCAGGGACCTATAGTGTCCTCGAAACACGTAAAAACGACATAGTCGACCTACCTGGTACGACCCCGTCACGAGTGTGACCACATATCACTCCTTCCACTAGTAATGTGGTCTTTGCTAGCACCGACCAAAGTAATCAACAAAGCCCCGTCTCATAAAGGGGTAACGTGGTCGCACATGTAAGGTTGGGACGGTCGACACATCATAAATTTAATCTTGTTTCCAAAACCACTCACACCAAAATATACCCGGTGCAGCACTTCTTCATAAGTGGCCACCTAACTCATCATCACCCTCGGGCATTAGTAGCACCCGACGGGGTTTTAGTAAAACCTTTGATAGTTATCATCATCATGCTCATGCTTCTACTATGCGTAGCACTACTATCTACTTGTCAACATAATATTAGCGTGACCCTCATAGGTGGTAGGATCATGCTCAAATGCAAGTGCTCTGGAGGAGCCATCGGTAACATCATATCGATGATTTATCGAATACTCATGATCATATGCAACAGGAATAATTGCTCTATTTAGCATGCAAATAATATTTTGCTCAAACATGGTCAAGGGATGCTTGCCTTGGTCAGCTAGGTATCCGGGTCTTCCGGGTCTTCTAGTCCAACTCCTTCGCCGAACGTGGAATCTATCGTCGTAATAATAGTAATAATATAAGTAGCTCACTCAAAAACAGAGCACAAACTCACTTTCAAAATGTTATCCTATTCTGATAAATCTATATTATAGTTTTAAAAATATTTGTCTCTGGTTTTGGTGAAAAGATTATTTTTCAAAATCAGTTTAACAGGAACTAAAGTATTCAAAATAAGCCTTTTAATTATAACTATACACAAAAGTTGTCACAAAAATTTGTATAACAACTCTATTAAATCCTACACATTTTTAGAAGAATTGTGCTGGATAAATAATTAAATTTAATTAAATTCCAAACTCTAATAAAATATTTTAAAACAGAATAAAAACAAAAATGAAAAAGGGGCTCAGCCCTGGCCTGGCTCGGCCAGTGGCGGGGCCGGCCCAACTGGCCGACTGGCCAGCCATCCATCCAGCCCAGGCGCGCGCCGTCAGGTTCAAACCTAACGTGCGGGCCCGTGCGGTCAGCGGCTGAGCAAGAAGAGAGGGGGAGAGATGAGCCACCGAGAGGTGGGGGCACGCATGTCGGGGTCGCCTTCCTCCTCTGGATAGAGGGGAGGGGAGGCACGTCGGCGGCGACACTAACGCCCTCATGCCCCAACGACGGCAGGAATGGAACCAACTCATCGCCGCCTACTTGCTGGTGGTCGAAGGGACGACGAGGAGGCCCTGGGTCACCGCCGACGAGGTGGCAATGACGGAGCTGATTCGGGAGGTGGAGGAAATGGGTACTACATGCAGGGATTCGCTCGGGGGAGTGGTGGAGAAGCTCCCTGAGCTCACTATGGTTACGGAGGAGGTGAGAGGAGCGCGAGAGCTGGCCTGTAGCCCGAGATCGACGGAGCTCCGAAGCGGTGGGGCCTCAGTCGATCTTGAGCACCGGAGCTCGCTGTGCTCGAATGAGGTGGCTAGGGGATCGACTGAGGCTCTATAGGAGTGGTATGAGGGTGATGGAGCGAGGGGGAGGGCCTATTTATAGGACAGCGATGGTGCACCGAGCGGGAAGAGCCGGTGGTTTCACCGTGGCTCACAGGAGAGGCAGAGAGAGCTCAGGGTCGAAACCACAGTATTGCGGATGTGGTTTAGGACCAGAGTGACTCACTGAGAGGGGGAGAGAGCGAGGAGCACGCGTGCTGCGTGGCCGCGTTCTTTTTGCCGAATCTGGTGCGCGCGGGCATGCGTCGCCCCGTCAACACAAAGGGGGAGGAGGGGCCCTAAGGCTGCCCTGACGAAGGAGGTTTGTCGGGGACGTGGAGAGGCATCGAGGGGAGGTTTGAACCGGACGGGGCTGGCCACCTTTGCCTCGGCTGCGCCTTGTAGCCTGCCCAGAGCGCAGTTTTGGCATGCCACGACATGCTGGCACGCTCTGTGGTGCTTTGGCTATGTCTGGCGTGTCCTGGGGTTGGGTTAGACAATCCCTAGCTGTTTGAGAGCCGAAGGACTCACTGTTGGTCAAAGAGAGTGATTAAAGAGGTGATGCCAGACTTGAGCCAGAATCTAAAATGGAGATTTTGGCTTTTCTGCTTGGAACCAGAGAGGGGCCACTCATTTGTAGTTGAGGAGTGGTGTTGGCTGCTTGGACTAAGAGTTTGGTGGAAAGGGTGTGGGTGTAGAGTGGGATAAGAGCTGATTTACTAAGCTGGTAGAAAGTGTTCGAGAGGTGTTTGGGGTAGCTACACTTCACACTTATGATGAAAGTTAGCAGGATTGGGTTTGATGTAAAAATAGGATGCTCCACCAAGTTTGAGCTTCATTGGACAAGTTTGGCAGTGCAAACTTGAAATCACCCCCAAATGGGTAGTTCTGTCCATTCCAAAGGGAATGTGGGTAAATTAATCCCTACAAATCCATTTTTTGGCAGGGACTCCTCATTTGCGGTGTTGAGCACTCTTGCAAAGTTTCATGCCATTTGGACAAACTTTGCTATGTAGAGTTGTTTCAACTTGATTCTCGACAAAGAGGGTTTTAGGATTATTTGGTGAACCAAACCACCTTGGAATGAGGTGAAACTTGGCATGGCCACCAAATATAGCTTGGGAAGCATGCTCGAATTTTCTGGGAATTTACTGGAAATTAAAACAGACAGAATAGGTTTTCTAGGATTTTCTCAAATATTTTGAACATAAATAGGGGTTGAAATTCTTATGTATGGAAAATATATGTCCTCTGAGTATCTCCAAATTTTCTCAGGTTCTCTAAGGCAGAAAAATAATTTTTCATACATAAATATATTTTCTGGCCTTAGAAAAGGACATGCAAATAAAATAGGAAAATATTTTATAAAATAATTATTTTGTGATTTTGGAGATTTAAAATAGTGCTAAACCAGATTACCATCTTTGGGTGAAGGCACTCCCTTGACATTAGGGACTTGTAGTGCAAACCCAAAGCAAGGTTTTTGAATAGTCCAAAAATGAGAAAAAAGGCTTTTATGAAAATATCATGTTATAAAAAGCTGTTTTTGGATCCACTCATCAAACATACACACAAACAATGGCAATCATGGCACTCATGGCACTTGCTTAAAAAGTTTTAATAAACTCAGATTTTTGGAAAGCTATAGTTGAAGTAAGGTAAAAACAGGGTGTGACAGACCTATCCCCCTTACAAGAATCTCGTCCCCGAGATTCCTAAGCTAGGTGCTAAAAAGGTACGGAAATTCGGATCGGCGATAGTCTTCACGCTTCCATGTTGCTTCTCCTTCAGTGTGGTTGCTCCACTGAACCTTGAAGTACTTGATGCTACGACTTCTCGTACAACGCTCGGCTTCGTCCAGGATGCCGATCGGCCTCTCACGATAAGTCAGGTCTGGTTGAAGGTCGATGGCTTGATGGTCAATGTCCTTATAAAGATGTGGACGGTTTGGCGCTTGCAGACACTTCCAAAGTTGTGACACGTGGAAGACGTTGTGCACACCCAAAAGTTCTGGAGGTAGCTCCAACTAGTAAGCAACTTCTCCAAGCCTTGTCGTCATCTTAAAAGGTCCAATGAACCTTGGAGCAAGTTTCCCCTTGACGTGGAAACGCTTGGTTACCTTGAGAGGTGTGACGTGGAGGTACACCTGGTCTCCGGGATTGAACTCCACTTCTCTGCGGTGAGGATCCGCATAGCTCTTTTGTCGCGACTTGGCCGCTTTCAGGTTTTCCCGGACAAGTTGCACCTTGTATTCTACTTCACGAAGAACTTCCGGTCCGAAAATCAATCCTTCAACAGTTTCGGACCAGTTGAGCAGGGTGCGGCATTTCCGTCTGTATAGCACTTCAAATAGGGCCATCTCGAGACTGGTCTGGTATCTGTTGTTGTATGAGAACTCAGTGAATGGCACACAGTCTTCCCATTTGGTCCCATGTGCTAAGACACAAGTGCGAAGCATATTCTCAAGTATCTGATTCACTCGCTCTGTCTGTCCGCCCGTCTGCGGGTGGAAGGCGGTGTTGAAGGAGAGCTTGGTTCCGAGAGCTTCTTGGAACTTCTTCCAGAAACTTGAGGTGAATTGAGTGCCTCGGTCAGATACGATTTCCTTGGGAACTCCATGGAGGCTCACAATATGATGGATATAGAGGCTGGCCAATTGGCTACCATCGTAAGTGGTGTTGACCGGAATAAAATGGGCCACCTTGGTTAGGTGATCGACAATTACCCATATGGAGTCGTGCCCTTGCTTGACTTGGGCAGACCGGTAATGAAGTCCATGCCGACTCTGTCCCACTTACATTCGGGCACTTGGAGAGGTTGTATTAATCCAGCAGGTCGTTGGTGCTCAACCTTGACTCGCTGGCACACATTGCACTTGGCGATATAATAAGCTATTTCCCTCTTCATGACATGCCACCAGAACCTTTCCCGAAGGTCTTGGTACATCTTGGTACCACTGGGGTGAATTGAGTAGGGTGTGTCATGGGCTTCTTGCAGGATTAAATCCTTGAGTTCAGCCTTGTCGGGTACGCATAAACATTTCCAAAACCACACGACTCCTTGCTGATCCACTAAGAATTATATGGCCTTGCCTTCCTGGATCTTCTTCTTGATGCCTTCAATGCTATTGTGCCCCTTCTGGGCCTCTTTGATGTCGTAGGCCAAAGTGGGTTTGACTTCGAGGTTATCTAGGAATCTTGGTTCAACTAGCTCCAACCCGAAGCTTTCCAGCTCCTCATATAAGGCGGGTAGCCTTTCCTTGAGCATAGCATTCAAGGCGCTGGCCTTCCAGCTTAAGGCATCGACCACCACATTGTCCTTATCGGGGTGGTATTGAATGCTGAGGTCGTACTCCTTGATCATCTCCAACCATCTTCGTTGCCTCACATTCAATTCCCTTTGAGTAAAAATATACTTCACACTCTTGTGGTCGGTCTATATTTCACATCGCTTCCCCACAAGGTAATGTCGCCATGGCTTCATAGCATGCACTACGGCTGCCGATTCGAGGTCATGCGTGGCGTAGTTCTCCTTATGCGGGCGCAATTGCCGTGACAGGTAAGCCACGACCCTGCCTTCTTGTATTAGGACACCACCGAGTCCAGTTCTTGAGGCATCACAGTATATCACAAACTCCTTGCTGATATCCGGAGTAGCCAGTACCGGGGCGGTAGTCAGTCTCTTCTTTGGGAGGGGTCGAGTCTCGAATGCATGTGGCGGCCCTGTGGATTTTTCTCCCTTTTATGTGGGGAGCCCTAGGCCAAGGGTTCCCGTTTATTGCGTCGCGGTCCCCACCTCTTCCCAAAACGACTGTGTGAGTTAAGCGCATATGAATACCCAGCCCATTACCCATATCCCCTTAAATGCGGGGCACGGTCTCCATGTTGACAAGATATGCCCGTGAGTAAGTGGTCCCGAGCCACAGTCGGACGTCTGAGCGACACCACATAAAGGGATTATAAGAAATAATAACAAGCATGCCATAGTCGGGCAACTGAGCGACACCACATAAAGGGCTTATAAGAAATAATGACAAGCGTGCCATAGTCGGGCATCTGAGCGACACCACATAACCGGCTTATAAGAAATAATAATAAATATTGAATATCTAGGAGGTAGAACTGTCCTAGGAATATCTAATAATCATAATCATAGGGTTAGTCCACAGTAAAAATAATACTATGATCATCCACCATATTTCATGATTAGTCTCACCATTTCTTTAACTTCCTCCGAAGACCGACACTTGACTAGTCAACCAATCGTCCTTGACCATGGACATGACTACTCGAATAGTTTTGACTCTGCAAAGGGTGTACTCTTTATCCACATCCCACGGGTTTCAACAGTCACTCGAACTAATCCCGCGTATGGTATCTCTGAAGCAAACGCTCAGAACCAGTACACACCCATTTTTCCCTTGGAAGACTAGCCTCACCCGGGCTACGCTGCGAGGGAAAAACCATAAGACGGGGAGGCTCCAACCTTGACTAGCATGGGATCAATTTTGTACCGCATACTACAGGGGGAGGGCTCTTCCCCTATCTCGATCCCAGGACGGTAACACCCATGCCCCCTGACCGGATGACTGGATTTAGTCCAGTGCCCCGGATACTTTCATCCCGGACCCTCTACTTGGTGTGTACCTGGTAATAGGTTTACGACCTACTGAAGCATATTCCCTTTCAGGAAGACCTGTGGCAGCACGAAAGGGTTAAGTTGACACACTGACAAGACTCGATCTACGGTCAACTCAGGAGGTTTAAGTTATTCCCTGCAATATTAGCACAATCAAAGTGTTCTATCACCGCACACAGAGTCACTACCTATCATGCCCCATCATGCCTCGCTCACCACCCTCGTCCCACGAGATGACAGCCCCAAAGTCGTATCTCACCGAGACACCGACTCTCTTCGGATCCCATCTGATAGGCACGTGTGGCTGAAAGATGTGACTACTGTCTCACGCATCTCAATCATGCAATAAATGTATTTTCAATCATAAAGTCTTATCCATGATCATTACATGGAATATCACCACTCATTTAACATAACCATAGAGTTTTCTTCATCAAGCAACCCACATACAACCAAAATATATGAAGGTTCGGAATGCTTGCCTTCAATGTATAGATAGGTGAGGTGCACATCAAAACTTTTGAAAGTTTGATCTTTCTTCAGATTCCTATTTAAGAAAAATTCTCAAATCAACGTTCAATACAAACAGCACTCAAACTTTGTTTGTAAATTTTTCAAATAAATACTAAAATAAACTAAATAAAGTTTGAAATAGGTGGGAAAAAGAATCAACTCATTTGGAGTTTTATTTTAGAAACTAGGGCCAGTCAAAGTTTGGTCAAGAATCAGTTTTTAAAACAATTCAGAAAAAGAAAACGGTTCGGGCGAGGGGCGCCTCTCAAGTTTGAAAGCATACCCTAACGAATATGCCTCCTTGTGGGGAAGACGCACCAGCTACGTGACACGGCCGAGGGGATGGCTGACTCACCTACAAGGGGGACCCACCTATCGGGTTCACCCCTCATCTCCTGCGCGCCTTGGCAGGGACAACGGTGGACTCCGGCGTCAATTGCCGACGACTCAGTGGGCCATTCGACCCACCCCAGCTATGCACCTGCTCGGGAGGATGTAGCACATCCATTTTTGGGGCCTAGAGATGCGGAGAAGCTCTTGGGCGAGCGACCCTTCATGCATGGCGGAGGGGCTTCGGGCTGAACCACGGTGTGAGCTAGGGTGGTCCTAGGTCGAGGCTGAGAGGTGGGGTGGCTCCGAACGGCCGAGGGGAGTCGAGGGGTGGCCTGAGAGGGACTAGGGAACTTTAGCTTGGCCGAATTTATTCGAGACGCGGCGACGGTTGAGGTCACCAGAGTTGGGGAAGGAGAAGGCCCGGTACAAGTTGGCGTTAGGGGCGGCTTCCTACTGCTTCTATGGGTTGCAGCTGAACGCAAAAGGGCTCATGGTGACTATTTATAGCCGGTGAGGTTGGTTCCCGTGGCGGTCGTGGATAAGGATGGCTGCAACACCTCCTGCTGCCGACAGAGGGGCAGCAGCAGGGCTGGGTAGCAAGGGTATGATGCAGGGGGTGGTCCAAGGGTAGGTGGCGCTCGTGGAACGATTGGGCAGTGCTGGCCATGGCAGAAGACAGGGCTGGGCAGGTGCTGCTGGCTTCGATGCCAAGCACGGCTGCAAGGGTTCAGGCGCACAGTGAGAGGGGGGTAAGCAGAGTTAGCCGAGGGGGTGCTGCCTGCCACTACTGGGCAGCGCCGAGACAAAGCTGGTGGACGCGGCGACTCCTGTGCCGCAGATGCAAAACAGGCGCTCTGGGCACACATGGTACCTGCTCGACAGAATGCCAGAGTGATCTAGAGGGCTTGGGTGCAAGTGAAACTTACCAGATCCACTGCTGAGGGTGGTGTAGGGCTATTGGACAAGCTGGTTTGGTCATTGTGGCAATTTCACAATACTAACTAAAGAGCTTGCCAAATCTGGCCAGGGATAGAAGGTGTTCGTTAGAATGCGAGGGGCATCTAGAAAGGTTTTATGGCCACTAACTTTTCCAGTCCAAGGTCTCTTTGGATGCCAATAATGGTGGAAAGGTTAGTTTTTCAAAAGTAGAAACTTGTTAGTGCAATAATTTGAGAAAAACAATCCTAGGCACGATCTTAGGGAGGTTTAAATAGGGGCTTAACAAATCAAAAAAGGGTTGATCTCCTCGACTTAAGGGTTTGGTAGGGTTCTCTATGGCCAGTAAAATTTTCACAAGCTTTGGGGTAGAATACAATAGGGTTGTAGTGCAAACTGCAAAACTGGTCTAGAACAGAAAATAAGATGTAGTGCTCAAAATTTTCAAAACACAAAAGTGAGTTTTTGCACAAAAGTGATTTATATGAACTCCTTGACAACTCCATACTTTTGGAGAATTTTTGAAGAATTATATCTAGGGGTTGTAGCACAAAACACCAAATATGACCAGAATAGAAAATAAGATAATGAGCTCAATTTCTCCAAAACACTTGCCTAGGTTTTTGCATAAAATTGACCCAGGTGCATCATAGGTCATCCACAATGTTTTGTGAAATTTTTAAAATAAGTTACCAAATGGTTGCAGTTAAAAGCAGGTCATTGTAGAATTAAGAAGTTAATTTTGAATAAATGAAACTTAAAAGAAAATATTTATAAAAAGGCCTTCACTGGGTTTTGAAATGAAGGGTTAAAATATCTGAGGCCAACACTCAAGTCAAATAATATTTTTCAAAAACTCCTACTTAGGAAAGAGAGCTTTTTATAAAATACAACAAAGAAGGGATCTGAAAACACCAGAAAAGGCATAATAAAAATTTAAAATAATCATGGACAACTTTTTAATAAATAAAATTATGGCTAAAATTTTGGTGTGTTCCAAACTCTACCCCTTAAGAAAAATCTCGTCCTCGAGATTTGTGAGGGACGTTGAAAAATATTACTCCTACCACAATGCAGTACCTACACGAAAATAACTACTCTACGAGGTTATAGTAAAAACGATAATTGGTGCAACTGTGGTGTGGTACTGGTGCTACATACAATTTCTATAGTTGGGCAATCGAGACGTTGCTAAGAATGGTTATGACAAAATTTTCAAAAAAGGAAAAAATCCAATTTCCTAATTGTGCTTGTCGTACCCGAGTGCAAGGTGCTCTCTCTCGCTGACAGGTGGACCCGGGGCCCACTATCAGTCTCTTCTTCTTCCTCCGGATCTCTTCTCTCTTCCCTCTCATGCACAATCTGCTTCTTTCTCCACGCGTGGCGTCTAGCGCGTAGTCGTCTAGGGCCGTATTGTGGTAGTGTGCGGCGTGCTTAGCTGTCGGCACAGCGTGCACTCGCGTCGCGGGCCAGCGCCTTGTCGGCACTACTCACAGATTCACCTCCGAATACCAGCGATCGAGCGACGAGCGGCGTTGGTGGACTGCGTCCACCGCACACCGAACTCGGGTTATAAAACGACCGCGTCATTCTCTCCTCTACCTCACACGTGGCCTCACTCCTCTTGCTTCCCTCTCCTTCTTCTCCCATCTTTGCAGGAGCTCGAGGCGAGGCTCCAATGGTGGACGAGCTTCCGGGGTGGCTGATAATCTTGCTGGCTGGAGGGATGGCGGCGTTGATCAGGTTCTCAGTGCTCCTATGCGCGATGATCCAAGATGATCGTCGCGATGTTGCTGCTCGAGTGGTGGCTCTCCGCAGTGGCGGTGAACACGAAGACTAGGCATGCGCAAAATGCATGGGTGGTTGCTAGTGTGCTGGCAGCACTCTACAAAATAAAAACACCCACAATGTATTCCTCTCGGAAAAACTGTGATACTATCGAGGTGGTTAGCTAGGTGTTAGGTGCGTGCGGTTCTGCCCTTAGTGCATTGGCAGAGCGAGTGGTTGTGAGCCGGTTGGCATGCGAATAAAATCCTTGTGGAAGATGTTTTCCTACAGTAGTTTTATTAAGAAAATATTATCACACAAAGGATTATCCTAAATCCAAGGAAAAACCGCAGCAATCACACAACTCAAATATAACATATGCATGCGATAATTTACAAGGTAAGGCACAACCATCACATCACACAATCAGAAACTAGACTAGTAGATACAAAAAAAGGCGTTCACGAAACATGCAAAAATCTAACGGTCATGAGGAAATATTCCTGGTAGTGGAATATCTACTTCATCCTCAGGGGTGAGCAGTTGTAGGACTCGCAGAGTGCATCCTGCTGGGTTTAGCCTGAGGGGTTCGCCAATGGCAATCTAAGGGTTTTGGACAGCGAGGGTCTGGAGAAAATCCATCACTTGCTGGGTCAAGCGCTCGTGAGCGATGACATACTACACAAGCCTGATCAACACGTGGTCTCTCTCTCCACGGGTGCCTAGAAAAGACGCTGCTCCTCCGGGTGCTGCTCGGCTCAGAAAATAACAGTACCCCCTTTCACTGGCATATGGTACCGCAAATCGAAGGCGAGTGACCACTTCATTGGCAGCAACCTCTTTGACCATTTTTAGGATAGGCATAGATTTTCCACTGAAGCAGACTTCCGTGGGGTCTTGGATAGGGTCCACTGGGAAAATGTGCACAACTGCCCAATATTTCGAGGTAGTGGAAGTGATCCTCGACTTGAACAACTCGTACTGGGGTGGAAGGGGAGAACCCATGGTACTGCGGGTAAAATCCAACAATATCTTAACAAAACTGACGAGAGTTGCATTCGGAGTTCTTAGGTAACTCCCTTGGGGTAGCATAGCAAAAGGTTGTGACTGCAGTGTACAAGGCAAGGGATGCTGGAGAAAGTCACTAGGTGACTCTTATATAGGGCGGGGTTAGGGCACAAGCTTTGGGTTGGGCTGGTCTCAATGGTTGGCTCCGCTCTAACGTGGTTCAGTCAAGGCCACAGATAAAAGTCCACGAAATGTGATATACTACTATGGTGGTTGGTTGGTAATTGGCTTCCGGTGGTTACGTCCAACAATAAGTTATACGGCCAAGTGCACACCGACATGGCTATCGGTGGTACTATAAAAATAATGGTACAAAAACAACTTGCCCATTTATTTATGATAATACCAGCCCATACATCACATGCAAGGGAACACTAAGATGGAGTTATGGCTTAGTCTACTTCGCTTACATCTAGGTGGGCGGGTCTTGTAGACGTCGAGATTGCCGGAACTACGGTGTCATGGTTGCTCGGGGAATAAGGTGGGGCTACAAGACTGGGGTAGCGGTGGTGTCCATTACGGGGTGCTGAGGCTACCGTCCCGTTGGAGGAAATCCCCAAAATGCAGCAAAGCTCTTCAAAGGAGATAGGCACATGATACGGTTCGGAACTTGGGCCAGACCTCAGGAGCTCAATCAGTATCCCAAACAACACTATACGGTTGCTAGCGTCGGGATCCACTTCTCTCCTCCTTGGGTCAAGACGAGCCAGCTCTTCACGAGATGCAAGCAGGTCGAGGGTGACCTGGTCGTACAGTGCCTCTTGCACTCTTAGGTAGTGCACGAGGTGCAATAGGGCGGGGCAGGTCTCATGGTCTCCGTTGGCGACTTGGAGCGGCCTACCATAACCTTCACGGCTAGGGTAGTAGTAGAACAAGCGACAATTAACTTTTGGCGATAGGTGCCGGAGTTGAACTATTGCCTCTCGACCTTCTAGCTGGATGACTTCTGGCTCGTAGGAAGTGGTCCTTCCGGTGAACCGATGGGGATGCTCTTGGGTGATACTCCTGCCGTAGATGTGTACCGTGGCCCAGAAGTGACGGACGGCATCACTCATGTGCTCTTGGTACACAACATACTCCGAAGGCTCTTCCATGGCAAAGGTATGACGAGTTAGGTTGGCCAGCATGGCTACCAAACGTCCTTGTTCTGCAGAAGTGGTCTCATTGTGAACAATGGGGCCTGGCATCTTGGGAGGTGGTAGTGGCTATGATGTGATGTGCTGGGCACACGTTCCCTTTATAGAAAAGGAAAACAGAGTCTTCCCTCGCAATATTGCAAAAAGGACAACTTAGTCGTCCGTCACTGGCGTGTGACCATAGGGCTAGTCTGATAGGTTGGGCACCGACTGTCAAAAGGTGTTGGCTAACACTATTCAGTCTACTGGTTAGGACAGGCTTGGCTGGGTGGTTACCTAAGGTTTATTGACCCGGCTAAGCTAGGATTAGCCAAAGGTCAGCTTGGCTCTGATACCAAGGTTGTTAGGTTTCCCTTCAAAATGGCCCTTGTGCATACCAGCCCCAGGGTTACTATTAGCTGGTACACAATTCCTTGATACAATTGTCCAAGCGAATTACAAATTTTAGGTACAAGACCAAGGTGGTCTATGTATTACATCAAAAGGTCTCTACTTGTTGAGGGCTGAAGCGGTTCGGGTATCTCCAGCGTCTATGGGACTCCATTTCCCACAGGAACAACTGACCAGGATAATTCTGATCTCACGCAGCTCTGTCTTAGGTGCCAAGGTTCCGGGGCTATCATCGGGGTCCTCCTTTCCAAGGACGCAATCTGGCCAAAACAATAGCCAGGGACAAGCCAGTGAGTACTTTGAATGTACTCACGAACATCATGAAAACATAAATTGGCAGGGGTTAATATGCACTTGCAATAATACCACAATATTTCGTCAACCATAATATACTTCCCAAGTACTAGTAATGGAAATTTAATCATACTGAGAAATTTAATGAGCAATCAATAAGAGTAAAATTAATGGATTTGATATAAGACATGCCTCCGTGAGGCGTCTGAGCGATACCACATATAGGGCTTCAATAAAATAATAACAAGCATGCCACAGTCGGGCGTCTCAGCGACACCACATAAAGGGCTTATAAGAAATAATAACAAGCATGCCACAGTCGGGGGTCTCAGCGACACCACATAAAGGGCTTATAAGAAATAATAACAAGCATGCCACAGTCGGGCGTCTGAGCGACACCACATAAAGGGCTTATAAGAAATAATAACAAGCATGCCACACTCGGGCGTCTGAGCGACACCACATAAAGGGCTTATAAGAAATAATAACAAGCATGCCACAGTCGGGCATCTCAGCGACACCACATAAAGGGCTTATAAGAAATAATAACAAGCATGCCACACTCGGGCATCTCAGCGACACCACATAAAGGGTTTATAAAAAATAATTATTATTATTGAATATCCAGGAGGTAGAACCGCCCCTGGGATATCTAACAATCATAATCATAGGGGTTAGTCCACAGTAAAAATAATAGTATGATCATCCACCATATTTCATGATTAGTCTCATGATTTCTTTAACTTCCTCTGAAGACCCACACTTGACTAGTCAACCAGTCGTCCTTGACCGTGGACACAGCTACTCGAATAGTTTGGACTCTGTAGAGGGTGTACTATTTACCCATAGCCCACGGGTTTCAACAGTCACTCAGACTAATACCGCGTATGGTATCTGCAAAGTAAACGCTCAAAACAAGTACAAACCCATTTTCCCCCCACGAAGACCGACCACACCCAGGCTACGCTGCCACGGAAAAACCATAAGAAGGGAAGGCTCCAACTACTAGCATGTAATCAAATTTATACCGCCCACTACAAGGGGAGATCCCTTCCTCTCTCTTGGTCCCAAACCTGAAACACCCATGCCCCCTGACCGGATGACTGGATTTAGTCCAGTGCCTCGGATACCTTCATTCCGGCCCCTCTACTTGGTGTGTACCTGGAAACAGGTTTACGACCTACTGAACCATATTCCCTTTTAGGAAGACCTGTGGGAGCACGAAAGGGTTAAGGTGACACACTGACAAGACTTGATCTACGGTCGACACATGAGGTTTAAGTTATTCACTGCAGGATTAGCACAATCAATGTGTTTTATCAGCTGAGAGAGAGTCACTACCTATCATGCCCCATCATGTCTCACTGTACAACCTCGTCCCACGAGATGTCAGTCCCAAAGTCGTATCTCCCCGAGACACCGACTCTCTTTGGATCCCATCTGATAGGCATGTGTGGCCGAAAGATGTGACTACTGTCTCATGCATCTCAATCATGCAATAAATGTACTTTCAATCATAAATTCATATGCATGATCATCACATGGAATATCACCACTCATTTAACATAACCATAGAGTCTTCTTCATCAATCAACCGACACACAACCAAAATATATGAAGGTTCAGAATGCTTACCTTCAATGTGTAGATAGGTGATGTGCACATCAGAACTTTTGAAAGTTTGAACTTCTTTAAAGTTCCCGTTTAAGAAAAATGCTCAAATCAATGTTCAATACAAACATCACTCAAAAGTTGTTTGTAAAGTTTTCAAATAAATACTAAACTAAACTAGACAAAATTTGAAAGAGGTGAGAAAAAGAATCAACTCATTTGGAGTTTTATTTTAGAAAGTAGGGCCACTCAAAGTTTGCTCAAGAATGAGTTTTTAATAACAAATTAGAAAAAGAAAATGGTTTTGGCAAGGGGCGCCTCTTAAGTTTGAAAGCATACCAGCACAAATATGCCTACTCACGGGGAAAATGCGTCGGCTCCGTGACGCGATCGAGGGGGACGTTGACTTACCGACAAGGGGGACCCACCTGTCGGGTTCATCCTTCACCCCCCACGCGCCTGGGAAGGGACAACGGTGGACTCCGATGATGATTATTGGCGATTCAGTGCGCCATTTGACGCGCCCCAGCTATGCACCTGCTCGGGAGGATGTGGCGCATCCATTTTTGGGGCCTAGAGACGCGGCGGAGCTCTTGGGTGAGCGGCCCTTCATCCATGGAGGAGGGGCTTCGGGTCGAACCAGGGTGTGAGCTAGGGTGGTCCTAGGTCGAGGCTGAGAGGTGGGGTGGCTCCGCGGGGTCGAGGGGAGTCGAGGGGTGGCCTGAGAGGGACTAGGGAACTTTGTCTTGGCCGAATTTATCTGAGACAAGGTGGCGGTTGAGGTCACCGGAGTTGGGGAAGGAGAAGGCCCCGTTACAAATTGGCCTTAGGGGCGGCTTCCCACTGCTTGTATGGGTTGCTGTTGAACACAAAAGGGCTCATGGTGGCTATTTATAGCCGATGAGGTCGGTTCCGGCGGCGGTCGTGGATAAGGACGGCGGCGACCCATCCTAGCGGCGGCAGAGGGGTAGCAGAGAGTGGCAGCAGCGTTGAGCAGTAAGGGTATGATGCAGGGGGGGCAAGGGTAGGTGGCGCTCAGGGAGCGATTGGGTGGTGCTGGCCATGGCAGAAGGCAGAGACTGCGCTACCATTGCCGCAACCGGTGCTGCTGGCTTTGACGGCCGGCACGGCTGCACGGGTTCAGGCACACAGCAAGAGAGGGTGGGGGGTAAGCAGAGCTAGCAAAGGGGGTTGCAAGCCATGACTGTTGGGCATCACTGAGATAGATCATGTGGGCGCGGCGTCTCCTGTGAGGCACGTACAAAACGCGCGCTGTGCTCACGCTCTGGGCACGCATGGTACCTGCTTGATAGTATGCCAGAGTGATCTTGAGGGCTTGGTTGCAAGTGAAATTTACCAGATCCACTGCTGAGGGTGGTGTAGGGCTATTGGACAAGCTGGTTTGGTCATTGGGGCAACTTTACAATACAAACTAAAAAGCATGCCAAACCTGGTGAGGGATACAAGGTGCTTGTTAGAATGCCAGGGGCATCTAGAAAAGTTTTATGGCCACTAACTTTTCCAGTCCAAGGTCTCTTTGGATGCTAATAATGGTGGCAAGGTTAGTTTATGAAAAGCAGAAACTTGTTAGTGCAATAATTTGAGAAAAACAATCCTGGGCAACATCTTAGGGAGCTTAAAACAGGGGCTTAATAAATCCAAAAGGGGTTGATCTCCTGGACTTAAGGCTTTTGTACGGTTCTCTATGGCCAGTAAAAATTTCACAAGCTTTGGGGTTGTAGTGCAAACTGCAAAAGTGGTACAAAACAGAAAAATAGGATGCGGTGCTCAACATTTTCTATGAACTCCTTGACAACTCCAAATTTTTGTAGAATTTTTGAATAATTATATCTAGGGGTTGTAGCACAAAACACCAAATTGGACCAGAATAGAAAAGAAGATAATGAGCTCAATTTTTCCAAAACACTTGGCTAGGTTTTTGTATAAAATTGACCCACGGGCATCATAGGCCATCCACAATTTTTTGTGAATTTTTTTAAAAGAAGGTACCAAATGGTTGCATTTCAAATCAGGTCTTTAAAGAATTAAGAAGTTAATTTTGAATAAATGAAACTTAAAAGAAAATATTTATAAAAAGGCCTTCACCAGGTTTGGAAATGAAGGGGAAAATATGCGAGGGAACATTCAAGTGAAATAATATTTTTCAAAAACTCCTACTTAGGAAAGAGAGCTTTTTATAAAATACAACAAAGAAGGGATCTGAAAACAGCAGAAAACCCAAAATAAAATTTTTAAATAACCATGGCCAAATTTTTAATAAATAAAATCATGGCTAAAATTTTGGGGTGTTACAATGGTCGTCATACCCGAAGAACTCCTAGCATCCGGCTTTCCCTTACTCCCCGAGGATAGCCTAGAGAAGTGCAAGTTTCACTGATCCCCCGTTTTCCTCTACCACAAGCACTGGATCGATGCCACCACAAAGGAGTACCACGTCAATGTGGTCATGAAGGCAAACGACTCCCCGACAAGCTGGTTCTTTGAATGACCACAAATGGATACACTGGCGTTAGCAGTCGAGACAACTGCACGGAAGGCACTCATCCAACTTCGAGACCTGATCCCTAAGAAGGTTGACAAGCCAGCTACACGTCACCTACCTTTCAGGAAGGATGGCATTGGCAAGAGTTTGACGTTGGTCCCGTCCAAGGAGGATATAACACAATCAGATTCCAGAACTAATTCAGCCTCTCCGCCGACTGTGTGGCTCACAACCTGATTAAGGAGTTCGTGAAGCTCTGCAAGGAACTTTACACACCCGGGAGCTACTTTGACAATCCAAGACCCATCGATATAGGATCACGAAGGATGGAGCTCCCAAGGGACGACTAGCTATCGCTTAAAGAGGAGTACCCCCAGCTAGAGATGCAACCACATGTCGTCGTCACATGAGTACGAAGGAGTATCGTGCACTCTTAACCACTCATCGACGAAGCATCGTCAGGATGGGCCTCCTCGTTCTCTTACCCCCTCATTGGAGATGATACACGTATGGATGATGATTAGGAGGAAGACCCAGAGGAGCGTGAGTACGAGGTCGAGCACTCCACCACTTGAGTCCGACAACCCCCTAGGGTAGGATAAGTCACGTACCCCTCATGCAAAGTCGATCACGTGTAATGGTCCATATGAAACCATGTGTGCCTGTTGGTTATTTTGTTGTTTGTGTTTGGATGTAAGTTGCGCTTTTGCCTTAACCAACATGTAAGTAACTACATGGCCTATCTTGTCTTATGTTACAAGTTTGGTCTTTCGACCTCTGTTAGATCACATATGCACTATACCAACCCCCTTAAACGCGTTTTCCTCTTATTTCTTTTTAATCTAGTCTATCCCAGTTGTTTTACTTGGCCGCTCCAAATAGGATGGTGACTGCAACCTGCACTAGCACTTTTGGTAACCCCAGCACTATAAACTCTAACCAATAGCCTGGGGATGGTCGGTCTGCTCAAGCTGGAGATCACGAGAAGCAGCCACAAGGCGGCATTCCCTCGCCACCACCTCCACTCGAGAAAATGAACATTTCTCGGTTTCTCCAAGTTCTCCGAGAGGAATGCCAAGCCAACTCTGTTGCTATGAAATAGATTGCTCAGGCCCTTGTGAACAACCAGGAGCAAGGAAGGAACGAAAATGTTCGCTCCACTGTCGGAGTTCTTGAGGAATTCACCCCCAACCTTCACCGAGACTGTCGAACCTCTAGATGGTGATGACTGGATCCGCACCATCGAGGACCTCATTGCATTGGTCAACTACAATGAGGATCGTGAGAAGGTTCTATACGCCTCTCACTGCCTCGGACGTACCGCCACAGCTTGGTGGGATGGATTCAAGGTCATGAAAGGCGACCGTGTGATCACCTGGGTTGACTTCAAGAAAGGGTTCCGCACGGCGCACACCCCTTCTGGGATTATGGCTATCAAGATACGGGAATTCCGAGGGTTGAAGCCAGGAAGTGGCTCTGTCAAGGAGTACATGCATAAGTTCAACATCCTGTCAAGATATGCACCTCAAGTCGTCAGCACCAAGGCAACCAAGATAGAATGCTTCATGGAAGGACTCCAGCAAGTCCTGCAGTATCAACTCATTGTCTGCGACATGGTGAACAAGGCTCTCATGGTGGAATACAAGCTTCATGCCATGGAAGACACTCGCAAACGCAAGATGATCAGCAAGGGTAGTTCCAGGAACCAAAGCCTCACCCCTCGCAACCAGCCCCAGCCAAGCAAATCTATGAGCCTCGGCAAGTTAGGACGCGTACACCTCGTCCGAGCAACCAGCCTCAGCAGTATGTAAATCCAAGGACATCATACAACAAACCCAATAACAACACTTGTGGCAAGACCACCAACTCCGGGCGGGTCACGTGCTTTGGTTGTGGTCAACCTGCACACATCTCAAAGCAGTGCTCCAAAAAGAAGCCACATGCACTGTGCCCCAACATGCCAAATCAAGGTCAAGGCCGTGGAGCGTCGAAAAGGAACCAAGATTCCCGTAACCAGCCCAACAATGGCAAAGGTCGTGGGAATCACGCACCACAGAGGAAGCCCGAGAAGAGTCGGATGTCATACTGGGTACATTCCTTGTCAACTCAACCCCGGAAAACATTATGTTTGATTGTGGTGCTTCACATTCTTTTGTTACCCACAAGTTTGCACTAGAGAGTGGTATGAAGCCTACACCACTAGGAAGTCATATGATGGTACAAACCCCAAGATCAGTTATGAGGACCAAGATAAGATGTAAAGGAGTTGGGATTTACCTTAATGGGTAGACTTCCTAGCAGATCTTATCATCCCAAGGTCGCAAGGCTTGGATGTGATCTTTGATATGGATTGCTTGACCAGGAACGAGGGCTTGATAGACTGTGCCAAGTGGACACCATGACCAATAGCCAAGGATTCAAAGTGAGGTATGTTCCCAACCCTCCCTCCTCTCAGGCCCCGCAAGTCAATTGTCTGTCGAGAATTGAGTTGGATTAAGTGCCAGTGGTATGTGAATACCTAGATGTATTTCCTGATGAGCTGCCCGGAATGCCTCTGGACCGTGACATTGAGTTCATCATTAAACTAATACGTGGAGCAGGACCCATCTATAAGAAGCCCTATATAATGGGATCCCAAGAGTTGGCTGAACTGAAGAAGCAACTAGACGAGCAGCTCAGAAAGGGATTTATTCACCCTAGTACCTCTCCTTGGGGATCACGTGTTCTACTTGTGTCAAAGAGGGATGGAACTATCCGACTCTGTGTCGATTACCGTTCTCTCAATGAGGTCACAATAAAGAACAAGTACCAACTCCCCAAGATTGAAGACATGTTCGATCAGCTGAATGGAGATAAGGTGTTCACCAAAATTGATCTCAGGTTTGGGTACTACCAGTTGAAGATCAGGCCCCAAGACATTTCGAAGACAACATTCATGACCCGGTATGGCATGTATGAGTACACGGTCATGTCATTTGGGTTAACCAATCCCTCGGTGAAAGGATGTGGATGTCGCGTAGAGGGGGTGAATAGGCGCTTTAAAATAATTACGGTTTAGGCTTGAACAAATACGGAATAAAACTAATGTTTTAATTTGTCAAGCACAAAACCTAAAACTACTAGGCTTACCTATGTGCACAAAGAACTTATGCTAAGAAAGATAAACAACTAAGTGAAAGAAAGATATATAACAAGAAACAATATGTCTATCACAAAGTAAAGTGCATAAGTGAAGGGCTCGGGTAAGAGATAAACGAGGCACGCGGAGATGACGATGTATCCCGAAGTTCACACCCTTGCGGATGCTAACCTCCATTTCGAGTGGTGTGGAGGCACAATGCTCCCCAAGAACCACTAAGGCCACCGTAATCTCCTCACGCCCTCGCACAATGCAAGATGTCGTGATTCCACTGAGGGACCCTTGAGGGCCGTCACCGAACCCGTAAAAACAAGGTTGGGGCAATCACCGCAACTTAATTGGAGGCTCCCAACAACACCACGAAGCTTCACAACAATGGAATATGGCTTCGAGGTAACCTCAAATGCTCAGGGAATCTCCACAACTTAATTGGAGACCCCGATACTTGCCGGGAGATTTACACAACAATGATTGAGCTCTGATGCACCACCAAGCTTCTAGGATGTTAAACAACCCACGAAGAACAATCTCTAGAGTACCAAGCACCCAAGGGTAATAAGCTTCACAAATTTTCACTTCCATGTATCACCATGGAGAAATCAAACCGATGCAACTAATACAATGGCAAGAACACACGAAGTGGTCAAGTCCCTCACACTCAAATCCCTCCACAACAACAAAAGCTATGGCGGAATATGATAGGAAGAACAAGGAGCTCACAAAGAACTCCAAGATCAAGATCCAAAGGGTTCCCCTCACACAGAGGATAAATTGATTGGTGGAAATGTGGATCTAGATATCCTCTCTCTTTTCCCTGAAGAACTAGCAAGAATCATTGGATGGATTGAGAGTTAGCAAGGTCAAAGAAGGTCAACAATGGGGGGCAAATACGAGCTCAAGAGTTAGAGACCATTGGGTAAGAAGAACACCTTATATAGAGGTAGAAAATCTCACCATTTTCTTCCCATAAGTTGTGCAGGAGCGGTAGTACCACTCGGGGAGCGGTACTTCCGCTTGCATGGAAGTATAGGCCGGGCAGCCAACAGCCACGCGACGTGGGGAGCGGTAGTTCTGCTGGAGCGGTACTGCCGCTCCAACCAGCGGTACTAGCGCTATTCACTCACAAGGAAGAAACATAGCAGAAGTACCGCTCGGGATGGTAATTCCGCTACAAACTTCCACTCAAAAATAATTGCTAAGCAAAATCAAAAAACAAGAAATATAAGCGCAAGTGAGGCCGGAAGTAGGGAGAGGAAGTATCGCCTAAGCGGTAGTACCGCTTAAATTCACCGATAGTTCCGCCTAAGTGGTAGTATGGCTCAACTCCGAGCGGTAGTTCCGCTTGAGAGAGAAAAACTGCCCTGCCAAGAAAACTGCCAAAACATTCGCATACAAGCTCCGAATTGAGCAAACTCAAGCTTAGTGGATTCAGGACGACGAGGGCTATCCAACAGCGATATAGATATGTGAAACCTCTATGAGTGAAGAACCAGAAAACACTCCAATCATCCAAAACATCATAGAAGATGCATATGGACTCCGTTTTCGATTAACTCGAGCTTGTCATGAAGATGACCATAAGATCTACAACTCACAAAGAGAACCACAAAACAAGAACCAAGAAATATGATGCAAGGATGAAAATGGTTTGAGCTCTCAACAAACGATACGATTAAGATACTCACTTGAGAGCCCCCTTGACAGTACGACAATCTTTCCTAAAATAGACAACCTATGAAGGGCAAACCTATACCTTGCACATAGTCCACTTGAGCTAGATGATGACGATCTTGACTTCCTCAAGGTGTACCACCTTTCTTGGTTGCGTTGGCTTGATGAAGACTAGTTTATTGCTCCCCATACTCACTATGGGTGAGCCACTCTCCAGCACATCTTCACAAGTCCATTGCCACCACAACGGATGGCAAGCTTCAAGCATGATAACTTTGTGATACTGCACTTGAACTTGCACACCACAAACTTGATGACAATCACCACTTGACGTCATCCTACATGGGTTGTATGAGATCTTCCTCTTGATGCAAGCCCATGGAAACACACCTAACCCCACATAGAATTCTCATGAAGAACATGGGTTAGTACACGAAGCGTAATGGACAATACTTACCATACCATGGGATCCTTTGATCCCTCTCGGTACATCTTGTATGCTTCGTGTGTTGAGCGACTTGATTCATTATTTGACTTAATATTGATCAACCTAGTGTCTTTATGACCAATCTTATGATAAAACCTTGAATACCACCTTGGTCATCATATAAAATCTTTGAAACGAACGGATGGACTTCAAGAAGTGCCCATGGACAAATCCTTCGAATATAACTCAAGGCAACCATTAGTCCATATGGATTGTCATCAATTACCAAAACCACACATGGAGAAATATGCTCTAACACACAACTTACTTCACGTACCTCATGCACAAAGTTTATGTGGAGTACTTGGACAAGTTTGTCATTGTCTTCATCGACGACATCCTCATCTTCTCCAAGTCCGAGGATGAGCATGCTCGACATTTGAGGATGGTCCTAGATAAGCTTCGAGACCCCCAGATTTATGCCAAATTCAGTAAGTGTGACTTCTAGCTGCATGAAGTTGGATTCTTGGGTTATGTCATGGCAGCACAAGTATTGTTTGTGGATCCTGTCGAGATTCAAGACGTGACTGAATGGTGATGTGACTAAATGGCATCCAAGCAATGTGAAGCAAGTCAGAAGCCTAGGACTTGTGGGATATTACCGAGAGTTTGTTGAAGGATTCTCAAGCATCGCTTGACCCGTGACCTACCTCTTGAAGAAGGACAAGAAGTTCGAGTGGATGCTAAAGTGCGAAGAAAGCTTCCAGGAGCTCAAGAAGAGGTTGACAACAACCCCAGTTTTGGCCACTCCCGTTATTCAAAAGGATTTTGTGATATATTATGATGCATCAAGAACCGGGCTTGGTGGTGTTGTGATGCAAGAAGGCAGGGTCGTAGCATATCTATCTTGACAGCTACGTCCACCCGAAGAGAAATATGCCACTCATGATCTTGAGTTGGCAGTTCTGGTTCATTCCTTGAAGAAATGGTGGCATTACCTTCTTGGAAAATGATGTGAGATATATAAAGAAAACAAGAGTTTGAAGTATATTTTCACTCAAAAGGAATTGAACATGAGATAATGAAGATAGTTGGAGTTGATCAAAGACTACGATCTCAATATTCAATACCACCCCGCAAAGTCTAATGTGGTAGCAGATGCCTTGAGCAGAAAGGCTTGTTCCTTGAATGCTATGATTAAACAAATGTACCCGCCTTGTAAGAAGAACTTGAAAGCTTTGGATTGGAACTAGTTGCACCAGGATTTTCGGCGAACCTCGAAGCAAAGCCTACATTAACGGATGATGTCAAGGAAGGTCGGAAGGGACAGGAGAGCATTGAAGGCATCAAGAAGAAGATCAACAAGGGCAAGACCCAAGGATTCTCAGTGGATGAACAAGGAGTCGTATGGTTTGTGAATCCCATATGCATACCCAACAAAGCTGAGCTCAAGAATCTGATTTTGCAAGAATCCCACGACACTATGTATTCCATTCATCCTATAGGAACCAAGATGTACCAACACCTCAAAGCAAGGTTCAGGTGGCACGACATGAAGAGAGAAATAGCCACTTATGTATCCATGTGCAACATATGCCAGAGAGTCAAAGCTGAGCATCAACAACCCACTGGATTGCTACAATCTCTCAAAGTGCATGAATGGAAGAGGGAAAAGGTTGGAGTGGACTTCATCACCAGATTTCCCAGGCCAAGCAAAGGACATGATTCCATTTTGGTCATTGTCGATCACCTGATCAAGGTAGCGTACTTCTTTCCAGTCAATACCACCTATCATGGAAGTCAGTTAGACAATATATACATCAACGGCATCTTGAGTCTCGAGGAGATAGTGTCGGACCGAGGTACTCGGTTCACATTGAGGTTCTGGAAGATGTTTAAAGAAGCCATGTGAACCAAGCTATCCTTCAGCACTTCTTTTCACCCTCAGACATGCGAACAAACGAAACAACTAAATCAGATACCCGAAGACATGCTTCATTCTTGTGTTTTGGTGTATGGAGCAAAATGGAAATACTGCTTACCCTTCACTGAGTTCTGCTACAACAACAACTGCATGTCCAGCCTTCAGATGGGACCATTTGAGGTGTTGTATGGATGTAAGTGCCGCACTCCCCTCAATTGGTCAGAAATCGGAGAAGGACTAGTCTTTGGACCTGCAATTCTCCATGAAGCGGAAGATCAAGTTTAACTAGGCAGAAAGCGTCCGGAGGCTACCAAGTGAAGACAGAAGAGCTACACCGACTCACATTATCAAGAAGTGAACTTCTGCGTCGGAGACCATATTAATTTGCGAGTCACACCTCTCAAGTGAAACATGTGTCTCCACATCAAGGGAAAGCTCGCCCCAAGATACATCGGTCCCTCCAAGATCAGGCAAAGCGAGGAGAAGTTGCTTACCTACTAGAGCTACCTTCCACGCTTACGGATGTGCACATTGTTTTCCACGTGTCATAGCTTCACAAGTGCCTCCAAGTTCCCAACCGCCCCAATCTCTACAAGGACATCGATCATCAAGCCATCGATCTTCAGCTAGACCTCACTTATAGTGAGAGATGACTCCATAACAGCAGACCTTCCCTTGCAACAGCACCAGAGGAATGCTGCTAGCACTCTCCAGCAATCGAAACTAGAAGAATGTTGTTGACGGCCCACCAGCGCGTGGGATTGTAGCAGTTTTCAAGGGTAGAGTATTCGACCCAAACTTGTTGGTTAGCCAGACAGGAGGTGAGAGAATACTCTCGAGTATTAGCACCTGAATTTATCAGATTCAACCACACCTAAAAGATTAGTATCTGCAAGCAAAGTAGTAACATCAAAGTAGTATGATAACAACGATGTCAAAAACGATCTGTTGACGGTAGACTATTCCTAACGATTGTATCAATGGCGCCAAGTTGCCTCGTTGACGGAAATTGTCAGTTCCCATCAACGACCAGCGAACCAAAATTGTAGCAGGTAGCAGCAGTGTAACAAGTAATAGCAGCGGCAAGGAACAACAGTAGTGAGAACAGTAGCAAGTAGCAACAGTAGCAAGCGATAGTAGTAGGAACAGTAGCAGCAGAGCAAGACAAGTAACAGCAACAGAGCAAGACAAGTAACAATAGAGTAGGACAAACTCGTAGGCAATGGGTCGGTGATTTGTTTGGATGATATTCATCATGCAACAGTTATAACACGGAGAGATATGTGGCTAGCTCATGTTCGTCAATGTGATGTAGGCATGCATTCCGTGTGTCGTCATACGTGCTTAGGGAAAAGAACTTGCATGACATCTATTGTCCATCCCTCCCGTGGCAGCGGGGTCCAAAAGGAAACTATGGGATATTAAGGTTCTCCTTTTAATAAAGAACCGGACCAACGCATTAGCACTTGGTGAACACATGAACTCCTCAAACTATGGGCATCACCAGGAGTGGTTCCGGTTATTGTCAATCCGGGGTTGCCGGATCATAACACATAGTAGGTAACTACAACTTGCAAGATCGGATCTAAAACACACATATATTGGTGGCAACATAATAATTTCAGAGCTGAAATCATGGCACTCGGGCCCTAGTGACAAGCATTAAGCATGGCAAAGTAGTAGCAACATCAATCTCAGAACATACTGGATACTAGGGATCAATCCCCATCAAAACTAACTCGATTACATGATAGATCTCATCCTACTCATCACCGCCCAGCGAGCCTACGAATAGATTACTCGTGAACGACAAAGAGCTTCATGGAATTGGAGAGTGAAGAAGGTTGATGATGACGATGGCGACGATTTCCCCTCTCCAGAGCCCAAGATGGACTTCATCTGCAGGTTGTCGCGGCACCTCCGTATCGCAAACGCGGCGAAATCTTCTATTTTTTATTTTTTCTGGGACGAAAGTGAACTTATAGACGTGTGGGCCCCACAAGCTTGCCCACTGCCACCAGGGGCGGTGGCGGAGCCAGGGCTTGTGGCCCACTGGCCCACCCCCTCAGGTGGATCTTGGCGCAGATATTTTTCATATTTTCCAAAAATGCTCCCCGTAAATTTTCAGGACGGTTGGAGAACTTTGATTTCTGCACGAAAATAACACCAAGGCAATTCTGCTAAAAACAGCGTTAGTCCAGGTTAGTTCCATTCAAATCATGCAAATTAGAGTCCAAAACAAGGGCAAAAGAGTTTGGAAAAGTAGATACGATGGAGACGTATCAACTCCCCCAAGCTTAAAACCTTGCTTGTCCTCAAGCAACTGAGTTGACAAACTGAGAGAGAAAGAAAAACTTTGACAAACTCTGTTTGATCTTGTTGTTGCAACTATGTCTAACTCATAACCAGAATTTCAGCAAGATCACAAGATAACCA
Organism: Hordeum vulgare subsp. vulgare; assembly: GCF_904849725.1. Lineage (NCBI taxonomy): Eukaryota > Viridiplantae > Streptophyta > Magnoliopsida > Poales > Poaceae > Hordeum > Hordeum vulgare. Next base: position 342,210,090 of record NC_058524.1, on the reverse strand, counting down.
CATAAGAAAGTGACAGAAAGGTCTCACGGTAAACTAATATCAATGGCATAACCAGCTAACGAGCAAGTAATAACGAGTTTCAAATACCAACACTTCAATCAAAACAAGCATGAAGCAATACGAATAGGTGGTATCTTGCTAGCTCTTTTTGAGACCGCAAGACATAAATGCAGAGCACTTTCAAAGATCAAGGGCTGACTAAACATTGTAATTCATAGAAACGAAGATCCGGTCATAGTCATACTCAATATCAATCAAAAGCAAAGCATAAAAACGACAGAGGTGCTCTCTAATTGGTGCTTATAAAAGAGGAGGATGAATAGACAGGAAAATAAATAGACAGGCCCTCCGCAGAGGGAAGCATTGATTTGCAGAGGTGCCAGAGCTCAAGCTTTGAAAACAGAGGTAATAATTTTGGGTGGCATGCTTTCATTGTCAACGCAATGACCAAGAGTTCTCAATATCTTCCATGCTACTCATGCTATAGGCGGTTCCCAAACAGAAAAGTAAAGTTTTAACTCCCCCACTACCAATCAATCACACTCCACGGCTAGCCGAATCCTCGGGTACCGTCCATACTAACATCAATCTGGGGGGAGTCTTGTTTTACAGTTATGTTTTTTATTTAAGCGTGGAACTGGGCATTCCAATTATCGGCCCCTTTCTTGTGAATGACAGTGAATAAACACATGTCGAGGATAACACTCCTAGCATGGAAGATACCAATAGCCCCCTGTCACCACATGAGCGGTTCGGGCATGCAAAACACATTATTTCTTGAACGTTTAGAGAATGGCACATGCAAATTTACTTGGAACGGCAGATAGATACCGCAAATAGGTAGGTATGGTGGACTCTCATGGAAAAACTTTTGGGTTTATGGAAGTGGATGCACAAGCAGTATTCCGCTTAGTACAAGTGAAGGCTAGCAAAAGACTGGGAAGCGACCAACTAGAGAGTGACAACAGTCATCAAGATGCAATGAGTTTGACTAACATTGAATGCAAGCATGAACAAGATATAAATCACCATGAACACGAACATCATAGAGGCTATGTTGATTTTGTTTCAACTACATGCATGAACATGCGCCAAGTCAAGCCACTTGAATCATTCAAAGGAGAATACCATCCTATCATACTACATCATAGTCATCTCAAAATCTATGTAGGCATTCAAGACAAACCATTATATGCTCTCAGCTAAATAAGCATGGCATCAGAAACTATGATCTCTAAGTTGTCATTGCAAACATGGTTCTCTCACAACAAAGCTAAATCTGGGTCGACAAGCTAGTCATATTTACAAAAACAAAATAGATAGAGTTCATACCAGCTTTTCAGTCTCAGTCACTTCATCATATATCATCATTATTGCCTTTCACTTGCACGATCGAACGATGTGAACAATAATAAGAGCGCTCGTGCATTGGACTAAGCTGGATCTGTAGGTAAACACAAAGGAGAAGACAAAATAATATGGCTCTTTGAAAGCTAAACAGGTAAGCATGCAAGAACCACTAAACATTGAAACCAATATCTTCTACCTTGACCCAAAGAAAAATAAAACTATTTACACGGGAAAACTCCCAACAAGCAAAAGAAGAAAGGAAAATATTTTTGGGTTTTCTCAAAAGGACACAAAACAAGAAAACAAGAAAACAAAAATAAACTAGCATGGATAATACAGTGGCAATGTGTAAACACCAGCTAACAAAGTGAAAGCATAAGCATGAATGTAAAGTCGGTGAGAACACGTACTCCCCCAAGCTTAGGCTTTTGTCCTAGCTTGGTCTACTCCCATGGTGGGAAATCACCAGCTCCAGGATACTCCGGAGCAGACTGTGGATGCCACTGCTGTGTGAGCTCCTCTAGCTCCCACTGATAAACTCGCGTCTGGTACTCGACTAGCGGCTCAGGCACGGGCGCCTGTGGTTGGGCCAAGCCCCAATATGCGTAGATGTCCGAGGGCATAATAGTGTACCTGCCTGCATGAAGATTGAACAAAGAAGGAGCAGGCAAAGTAATAGTCTCTCGAGTACCCTGACAAAATACTAGGTTATAAATCATCCGTCTACTAGCATCTCTATCCAGAAAATCATGGCGAACCATACTGCCATAATCCAGATATTTCTCGGGGACAAGCATCTCTCCTTCCTCTCCCAGTCTAATGGGTATCTCAAAGTGTCTCGCAAGACGGGTAGCGTAGATACCTCCATAGACGACACCCTTGGAACGGTTGATGTTCAACCGCTAGGCCACTATAACACCTAGGATGTAAGTCTTATCGTTATAAAGGCCCTCGCGCAAAACCACAAGGTTTGGAGAACTAAGTGATCCAGCCTCCCCACGGCCAATCAAACATTTTCCCACAAATAGTGAGAAGTACCAAAGCACCGGAAAATGTATGCTAGAATTTCTAGCGCGAGACACTCCTCTCTCCTCTCCAACAGCAATAGTACCAATGAAATCCTCCAAGTCCCGTGGGCGAGGGTTACAGATATCCCCAACATAAGGTAATTTTCATACATTGCAAAAATCCTGTAGCGTCATGTACTGGGGGACATCATATATCATGAACTCAACCATGGGAGGATTCTTCCTCGGATAAAAGTTGAAGCTTTGAAGGAAAATATTGGTGAGGAGGAGGTATTGTGAGCACTTATCTGCAACGAACGCAGTAAGACATGCATTCTCCACCAAGTAATAAAAGTCTTCATAAAGTCCGGCGGCGCGCACAAATTCATCACTTGGCCACTCGCACGCTCGAACTTCTGTGACTCGAGGGACTGCGTACTTGGGGTGGTTCTTCTCATCCTCCTTGGGGTTACGGCTTGAAGAGCCTCTCAAGAACCTGCTCATCTTTTCCTTTTTCTAGCTCTGAAAAATTCTGAAATTTTTAGAGACTTCAAAAGAAAAGTGAATAAAGATTAACCCAACTTGTAGCAACTACTCCTACTAGTGCCTAGAGACCGTATCACACGCTAAAACTACTTGGGACCAGCTGAAATCAACCTTTCTAGCTCAAGAATAGGGTCACCAAGGTAGCAAGAATACGCGAAGGATAAAGCACTACAGCAAAAACTAATTGGACCAATGGAGGAGTCACTTACGAGGGAGTAATTTCTCCAAAACGGTTCGGAGAATGGTGCTTTGAGCAAGGAGATCGAAAATCACAGCCAAATGAGCCAGAACACGGGTTTGAGCTGCGAAACAATTTTTTCTGGAGGTGGAAGAAGAGACTAGGAGCTGGAATGAGTAGAGGGGGTCCCTGTGGGCCCCACAAGCTTGCTCTTCGCCACCAGGGGGTGGCGGTGGTAGGGCTTGTGGCCCACTGGTCTGGCCCCCAGGCCAGCTCTCAGGCCCAGTAATTTTCAAAACATCCAAAAAAAATCATACTAAATTTTCAGGACCATCGGAGAACTTTTATTTTCGAGGTATTTTTCTCTGGGATGCTAAAACAGAAAACAGTAAAAAATAAACTAATTCTATCATTTTTCTTCTAAGCAACAAAAAATGAAAGCTTAAAATAGAGGTATGTGACTCTTTGATTCATCTGTGTCATGGTCATCGAAAGAAATCCGTCAATGGGGTTGATCAAGTCCTCATGACAAAACCTTCTCGAATCGCAAGAGAGAATGGAGAATTTTCGAATAGCCACTAAGTCACCTCAATGGGGATACGTATCTCCCCAACAAGCAAATCATACTTCATCTTGACACGAGGAATAGGGCATTCAAAGCTCCCAATAAGAATCGATGAAGTCTTTTCGATAGCATTGATGCAATGTACTTGATATCGTTTCTTCGGAAAGTGCATTGTGTGCTCATTACCGTTGACATGGAAAGTGGCATTGCCTTTGCTGCAATCTATAACAGCCCCTGCAGTGTTTAAAAAGGGTCTTCCGAGGATGACAGCCATGGCATCGTCCTCGGGAATATCCAAGATAACAAAGTATGTTAAGATAGTGGTGTTAGCAACCACAACAGGCACATCCTCGCAAATGCCGATAGGGAAAGCAGTTGATTTGTCGGCCATTTGCAGAGAAATTTCAGTGGGTGTCAACTTATCCAATTCAAGTCTATGATAAAGAGAGAGCGGCATAACACTAACACCGGCTCCAAGGTCACATAAGGCAGTTCTTACATAGTTTCCTTTAATAGAGCAAGGTATAGTGGGCACTCCGGGATCACCAAGTTTCTTAGGAGTCCCACCTTTGAAAGTGTAATTGGCAAGCATGGTGGAGATCTCAAGATCCGGTATCTTCCGTTTATTAGTCACGATATCTTTCATGTACTTGGCATACGGAGACATTTTGAGCATATCAGTTAACCACATCTGCACAAAGATGGGTCTTATCATCTCAACAAAGCGCTCAAAATCCTCATCATCCTTTTTCTTGGATGGCTTAGGAGGAAAGGGCATAGATCTCTGAACCCATGGTTACCTTTCTTTACCATGCTTCCTAGCAGTGAAGTCATTCTTATCGTATTTCTTAGGTTTTGGGTTATCAGGATTAACCGAAGGTTCAATCTCCACATCCTCATCATTGCTAGGTTGAGCATTATTATGAACATCACTGTCCATATTGTCACCAGGTTCATGTTCATCACCAGATTGTGTTTCTGCATTAGACGGAGAAATATCATTAGGTTCTTCAGGTGTGATAGTATTTGGTGAATTGGCGTGTAGGTTTCTATCATCCTTCTTCTTCTCCTTAGGATGACTGGGTGTATCAGCATTGATTCCTTGAGAATCTTGATCAATTCTCTTAGGATGACCTTGAGGATACAAAGGTTCTTGAGTCATTTTGCCTCCTCTAGTAATGACTCTGACAGAGTTGTCATTTAATTCATTGAGCAAATCATTCTGAGCTTTAAGTACTTGTTCTACCTGAGTAGTAATCATAGAGGCATGTTTACTCAGAAGCTTCAGATCATTGACATTTCTGTCTACACAAACACTTAAACGGCTAAGCATACGAGTACTTTGTTCCAAATGTCTGCTAACGTAATCATTGAAACTCTATTGTTTGGCAACAAAGTTGTCAAATTCATCAAAGAATAGGCTAGCAGGTTTGTCAAAAGGAATATCACTCTCATCAAACCTACGCAGAGAATTCACTTCTACTACCTGTATCGGGTTATCGAGACCATGGATCTCTTCGATAGGTGGTAGATTTTTTACATCTTAAGATCTAATGCCTTTCTCTTGCATAGATTTCTTGGCTTCTTGCATATCTTCGGGACTGAGGAATAGAATACCTCTTTTATTAGGAGTTGGCTTAGGAGGTGGTTCAGGAATAGTCCAAGCATTATCGTTGATCAAGATGTTATTCAGTAGGGTCTCAGCTTGTTCTACAGTTCGTTCCCTAAAAACACAATCAGCACAACTATCTATGTGGTCTCTAGAAGCATCGGTAAGTCCGTTATAGAGGATATCAAGTATCTCGTTCTTCTTAAGAGGGTGATCAAGCAAAGCATTTTGTAGCTGGACGAGCCTCCCCCAAGCTTGTGGGAGACTCTCTTCTTGTAGTTGAGCAAAGTTGTATATTTCCTACAAGGCAGCTTGCTTCTTATGGGCAGGGAAATATTTCTCACAGAAGTAATAGACCATATCCTGGGGACTACTCACGCATCCAGGAGCAAGAGAGGTGAACCAGGCTTTAGCTTCATCCTTTAGAGAGAAAGGAAACAGCTTAAGGATATAGTAGTGGCGGATCTTCTCCTCATTAGTGAAAAGGGTGGCTATATCGTGTAGCTTGGAAGATGGGCTACGACCGTCTTAGACTCATAACCGTGAAAAGGATCAGATTCGACTAGAGAGATTATCTCAGGATCGACAGAGAATTTATAATCCTTATCGGTGATAAAGATAGGTGAAGTGGCAAACTACGGGTCGTATTTCATCCTAGCTTTCAGAGATTTTTCCTTCCACTTGAGAAGTAATTTCTCAGCGTCATAGGCATCCTTACAAGAAAGAAAATCTTCAACTATCTCTCCCTCCATAACGTAACCCTCAGGTATATGAGGCAATTCATATCTAGGAGAGCTAGATCTAACAGGAGCAAAAGCAGGTTCTATCTCAATAGTATCGGTAGTTTCAGAAGCATCACGAGCATTGGCAGTAACTCTAGCAATATGAGCATCAAGGAATACCCCAAGTGGAACATCAGGCAAAGTAGTATCTCTAGCAGTATCAAGCATAGCATCATCAAGCAAAATAGCATCTCTAGCATCATCAGGCATAGCATCTCTAGCAGTATCAGGCATAGTATCAAGCATAGCATCTCTAGCATCATCAGGGGTAGCATCTCTAGCAGTATCAGGCATAGTATCAAACATAGTATCATCAGGCATAGTATCAAGCATAGCATCTCTAGCATTAGCATCATAAGCATCATCAAGCACAGGCGACATATCAAGATTTCTAGCAGGAGGTGATGTCGCAAACTTACTCATAACTGAAGGTGAATCAAGTGCAGAGCTAGATGGCAATTCCTTACCTCCCCTCGTAGTTGAGGGCAAGACTTTCGTCTTCGGATCCTTCAGATTCTTCATAGTGATCAGCAGATATAAATCCCAAGTGACTCAGAGAACATAGCAATACCTCCCCGGCAACGAGGCCAGAAAAATGCTGACTCCGTAACAGCAGACCTTCCCTTGCAACGGCACCAGAAGAATGCTACTAGCACTCTCCGGCAATCAAAACTAGAAGAATGTTGTTGACGGCCCACCAGCGCGTGGGATCGTAGCAGTTTTCGAGGGTAGAGTATTCGACCCAAACTTGTTGGTTAGCCAGACAGGAGGTGAGAGAATACTCTCGAGTATTAGCAGATGAATTTATCAGATTCAACCACACCTGAAAGATTAGTATCTGCAAGCAAAGTAGTAACAACAAAGTAGTATGATAAAACGGTGTCAGAAACGATCTGTTGACGGCATACTATTCCTAACGATTGTATCAATGGCGCCAACTTGCCTCGTTGACGGAAATTGTCAGTTCCCGTCAACGACCAGCGAACCAAAATTGTAGGAGGTAGCAGCAGTGTAACGAGTAATAGCAGCGGCAAGGAATAGCAGTAGTGACAGCAGTAGCAAGTAGCAACAGTAGCAAGCGACAGTAGTAGCAACAGTAGCAGCAGAGCAAGACAAGTAACAGCAGCAGAGCAAGACAAGTAACAACAGCAGTAGGACAAACTCGTAGGCAATGGGTCGGTGATTTGTTTGGATGATATTCATCATGCAATAGTTATAACACGGAGAGATATGTGGCTAGCTCCCGTTCGTCAATGTGATGTAGCCATGCATTCCGTGTGTCGTCATACGTGCTTAGGGAAAAGAACTTGCATGACATCTATTGTCCATCCCTCCGTGGCAGCGGGGTCCAAAAGGAAAGTACGGGATATTAAGGTTCTCCTTTTAATAAAGAACCGGACCAATGCATTATCACTTGGTGAACACATGAACTCCTCAAACTATGGTCATCACCGGGAGTGGTTTTGGTTATTGTCACTCCGGGGTTGCCGGATCATAACACATAGTAGGTAACTACAACTTGCAAGATCGGATCTAAAACACATATATTGGTGGCAACATATTAATTTCCGATCTGAAATCATGGCACTCGGGCCCTAGTGACAAGCATTAAGCATGGCAAAGTAGTAGCAACATCAATCTCAGAACATAGTGGATACTAGGGATCAATCCCCATCAAAACTAACTCGATTACATGATAGATCTCATCCTACTCATCACCGCCCAGTGAGCCTACGAATAGATTACTCACGAACGACGAAGATCTTCATGTAATTGGAGAGGGAAGAAGGTTGATGATGACGATGGCGACGATTTCCCCTCTCCGGAGCCCAAGACGGACTCCAGATCTGCCCTCCAGATGAAGAACAGGTTGTGGCGGCGCCTCCGTATCGCAAACGCGACGAAATCTTCTCTTTTTTATTTTTTTCTCGGACGAAAGTGAACTTATAGACCTGAGATTGGGGGTGGCAGAGTCGTGTGGGCCCCACAAGCTTGCCCACCGCCACCAGGGGGTGGCGGAGCCAGGGCTTGTGGCCCACTGGCCCACCCCCTCAGGTCGATCTTGGCGCAGATATTTTTCATATTTTCCAAAAATGCTCCCCGTAAATTTTCAGGACGTTTGGAGAACTTTGATTTCTGCACAAAAATAACACCAAGGCAATTCTGCTGAAAACAGCGTCAGTCCAGGTTAGTTCCATTCAAATCATGCAAATTAGAGTCCAAAACAAGGGCAAAAGAGTTTGGAAAAGTAGATACGATGGAGACGTATCAAGAGACACGTTCGAATCTTGGTTGAATTCGAGTGTTGCACCCGAAGCCGCACCATCAAGTACTTCAAGGTCCAATGGAGTAACCACATTGAAGCAGAAGCAACCTGGGAGCATGAAGACTATCTTAGATCCAAGTTCCCTTATCTCTTTAGTGCTTAGCGTACGAATCTCGGGGACGCGGTTCTTATAAGGGGGGGTAGGTCTGTCACACCTTGTGTTTGTACAACGTGTTATGACTTGAGTTATAAAAAATTGAACCAAATAAAACTTCCTGTGTGCTTGTGATGTTTGATTTGGTTGCTATTTGCTTGAGTGCTTGATTGTTTAAATAACCAAAATTCTCTTTCTCTCAAGACTCATGTCCGTGAACCAAGCCTTTGCCCAATGATCATGCCATGTGTATAGGACCTAAAACTATATTAATAAAATAATATTTTACGAAAAAGCATTTATTTAATTTAATCTTTCAAAAACCCCTGAATTGAGGTTTGTACTACAATTCCTCAAGTTATGGAAGTTATTTTGCCCCAAATATTTTATTTGGATCCTATTATCAAAAGGACTTCCTAGCAACACAAAATATTTATTTTAAAAGTTATTTTCCTATTTTATTTAATTACATTTTGAGGTTATAAATGGTCTTTTATAGGGAATTTTTTTTGAGCTTTCAAAATATTTGAGAAAAATTAGGAAAATTAAGTGGACATATATTTTACATATATAAGAGTTTAAACACATGGTATGTTGAAAATAATGGACAAAACCCTAAAAACCCTTTATGCCCATTTCAAGGTTTTCAAATATTTCCATAGGAATTTTTCTCAAATAATTCTATAAAGTCACACATGATATATGTGATGATCTTGCCAAGTTTCATCTTAGTCCGGATTGATTTGGTCGACCAAAATATTCCAAAACCCTCTTTATCGAGAACCAAATTTGAGGAACTCTACATTGGCAAGTTTTACCAATTGTTCCCAAACTTTTTGGGAATGCTCTAATCACCAAGTAATGCCTCCACACAAAGTGGTGCATTACTGAGAATAGATTTGCAAGCTTAGATCTAAATAAATCCAATTCTGCCCATTTCTAGGGTTTACTAAGTCTACATTGTCAACTTTCTTCAACCCATTATAAACTATGTGAACAACCTTGTTTCTACCCACCATTTGACCCTCGTAAATGCCAAAGCTAGTGGAGTCTTTTACCTAGCCAAGACCAGCATCAAACACCATGGGGCATAAGAGTAAAACCCCTAGTTTCACCTCTTCCTCTATTCTCCTTGACCCCGACTTTTTACCACATCATCTCTGGTACCCATTAGACATACGAAGGCAGAAGCTCAATTATTGATGGGTAAAACCCCCCATTTCCCCCTCTGGATAGCCCCTATATCACTATTCTCTCTACCCTCTTCCACTTGTGGTCAATCAAGGGGCATCCAATGCCCCATTCCCTTTGTTTACTCCCTATTGCAGCCCCTAGAAACTAGTAGACGAGCCAGAGCACGCCAAAGGCATGTTTAAGCCTGCAAAAACAAGCTCTGGAGTGCGCTACTGGAAATGGCAAATGCTTTGACCTTCTGCCCTGCACATGCGTGGCCTCGTCGGGCCCCACCTGTGTGCGAGGCACCGCGTCTTGATGTCCGCAAGCAGCTAGGACGATAGCCGCCTCCTCCCTCTCTCTGTGCAAAGCTCTTGCATCTCGTGTGAGGCATCGCCAGAGCCCGCCAATCCTTGTTTGCACGCTCGGACCTCTCCAGCACCACCTCACTTTCTCTCTGCTTCCCGCGTCGTGGACGACTCCCACAAGCACCACTAATGCGCACGTGCCCCCTCCCGTGGCCTCCCTCACCTCTACAGCCAACCCTGCTCGACACAGCCAAGGTGGACCGCGGGTAGCCTATAAAAGGCATCCCTGAGCTCCCTTCTCCCCTCTGGACCCCATCTTCTGCCCCTAATCGAGCCCCCCACACTGCTATATCCTCCCGTTAGCGCCCGTGTGCTCGGAATTGACCGGAGCTCCACCGTGTCGGGACTCCGTTTAGCTCTAGGTACGGCTATCCTCTGGCTCTCCTTTCTCTCCCTCTCGCTCTCGTTTACCCTCTTGATCATTTTCCCCTTTCCCTCGTGCGATTTTATGTAGGAATCATCAGCAGCGACCTCCTCCTGAAGCGCCCTCCGCCGCATCTACTCGTTGTTGGTGACTCAGGCCATGTTAGCGTCCCCTTCGACCTCCATCTAAACGGCGGCTCGACGTTGGTTCCATTCCTGTCGCCTGATACGTCTCCAACGTATCTACTTTTCCGAACTCTTTTGCCCTTGTTTTGGACTCTAATTTGCATGATTTGAATGGAACTAACCCGGACTAACGCTGTTTTCAACAGAATTGCCATGGTGTTGTTTTTGTGCAGAAATAAAAGTTCTCAGAATGTCCTGAAAATTTATGGAGATTTTTTCTGGAATAAAAGTAAAATACCTGCGCAAAGATCCACCGGAGGTGGACCAGTGGGCCACAAGCCCACAAGCCGCGGCCACCCCCCTAGCCCGCGCCGTGAGGGCTTGTGGGGCCCACGTGGCTCCACCGCCCCCAAACTCAGCTCTATATCTTCCGTATTGCCCGGAAAAAAAATTAGAGAGAAGGTTTCATTGCGTTTTACGATACGGAGGCGCCGCCACCTCCTGTTCTTCATCTGGAGGGCAGATCTGGAGTCCGTTCCGGGCTCCGGAGAGGGGAAATCGTCGCCATCGTCATCATCAACCTTCCTCCATCGACAATTCCATGATGCTCTTCATCGTTCATGAGTAATCTCATCGTAGGCTTGCTCGACGGTGATGAGTTGGATGAGATCTATCATGTAATCGAGTTAGTTCTTGACGGGGATTGATCCCTAGTATCCACTATGTTCTAGATTGATGTTGCTACTACTTGGCTATGCTTAATGCTTGTCACTGGGGCCCGAGTGCCATGATTTCAGATCTGAACCTATTGTGTTGTCGCCAATATATGTGTGTTTTAGATCCTATCTTGCAAGTTTTAGTCACCTACTATGTGTTATGACCCGGCAACCCCGGAGTGACAATAGTCGGAACCACTACCGGAGATGACCATAGTATGAGGAGTTCATGTATTCACCGCGTGTTAATGCGTTGGTCCGGTTCTTTATTAAGAGGAGAACCTTAATATCCAGTAGTTTCCATTAGGACCCCGCTGCCACGGGAGGGATGGACAATAGATGTCATGCAAGTTCTTTTCCCTAAGCACATATGACTACATACAGAATACATGCCTACATTAGATCGACGAACGGGGGCTAGTTACATATATCTCCGTGTTATAGCTGTTACATGATGAATCACATCCATCACCGATCCACTGCCTATGAGTCTTCTACTACTCGTCCTCGCTACGTTACTTTGTCTAGGCTTGTCCCTTGCTACAAAAGGGATTGGGCCACTTTGCTGCTACTGTTGCTACTGTTGTTACTTTGCTGCTGCTGCTACTGCTATTCCTTGCTACTCCGTTGTTACTTTTTGCACTATTCTTTTCCGACACTGTTGTTGGGGAAGAATAGTTACTCGCCTACGTGCAACCTACTGGCGCCATTGATACATCAGTTAGGAATAGTCTGTCGTCAACAGATCGTTTCTGGCACCGTTGCAATCATACTACTTTGCTACTGATACTTTGCTTGTAGACACTAATCTTTCAGGTATGGTTGAATCTAACAAACTCAGCTGCTAATATTTGAGAATATTCTTTCGCTTCCCCTTGTGCGAACCAACAAATTTGGGTTGAATACTCTACCCTCGAAAACTGTTGCGATCCCCTATACTTGTGGGTTATCATCGCCATCTCACCCCGACGTGCCCTCCTCCATTGCCGGTAAACTTAGCCACCTCCCTGGCTGGAGGTTGACAACAACATGCTAGTGGGGCCGATCATCAGATTCTCCTCTCTCCTCCCCCTCTCTCTCTGTTGCTGGCTGCTTGAAAGCACATATGCTCCCTTGGTGGTATTGATAATTCATGACAACATACATTGTCTCTTTGTCTAACACTTTTACCTAGTATATTTCATGTATAGTCCACAGAGAGCATTGGCTAAGGATTGTCAGGAGATACCCCTTGATGCAAGGAAAGGAATAGGATTGTCCAAGCTTTAAGCTACAAGGCTTTGCATGTTATATTTGTGAGAAATCACATTTGATTCCATAGGAAAGCCAATATTATTAAAAGGCGGTGAGGTATCTATGATGAATTGATTGCTCAAGTGCGCAGAGATAGCTACCAAAATTACTCAGCCATTATCCCACAAAATTATCTGTCCAAAGCCTAAACATCAAAATCGGTGCCACCAATAATTTCCAGTCGGCCCTACTGATTTTTCTAGAGACAGAACCTATACCAAACCTTAGAATCTCGGTACCACCAACTTTCACTTTGGTGCCACCACAAATCGGTGACCAACTTTCTGGTTTGTCAATTTCAAGATTCAGAATTTCCGAGTTTTGAAATCGGTCTCACCGAGATTAAGAAACTTCCCTAGGTCACCATATGAGTACCACCGAGATTCCTATATCGGTCTCACCGAGAATTCAAACGATGCCACATTTAGTGTAACTCGGTGCCACCGAGATTCATTTCGGTTTCACCAAGTTGGGCAATAATGTTGTAATGGTTGGATTTTAGGAGATTCCTATATATACCCATCCACCACATGTCATTCGCAGAGAAAGCACCCAGAACACGCACACACACTTGCCATATCCATTTTTCTAAGATAGAGCCACCTACTCATGTGTTGAGATCAACATATTCCAATCTATCCATTTGAAACTTGATATCTAGCCTCCACAACTTTCTTTCCACCCAATCAATCTCTTCTAACCATGCCAAATATATGAGAGAGTTATTGAATGTTGAGGACACTATATTTTTAAGCAAAAGAGCAAAGAATTCATCGTTCTACCGTATCTATTACCTTTTGGAGGGTGGTGCCTCCTATATTGGTTAGGTGTCGCTTGGTAGACTCCTACTTCGTGTTGTGGAGTTGAACCAATAAGTTTGTATAGACAAGGAGATCGCTTACTTCTTGAAGATCTACCTGAGTGAGGCTAGTCTTGTGTGGACGTAAGCCATGTTGGAATATACAAGGTCGTCTCTTCGTGGACACCATGTGGGTGGAGCCCTCGGTGACTCTCGCATCTGTTACCCTCCGTGGGTTGAAGTCTCCACTAACATGGACGTACTATAGCACCACCTATCGAAACCACACCAAAAATTACCGTGTCCATCTTTCCGTTTGATCTTCCTAAACTCTACTCCTACTTACATGTGCAATGTCTTTACTTTCCGCTGCAATATATGTTAACTAGCATGTGTAGGGTGCACTAGCCTTGTTACAATTGCTAAAATCTGCGAAAAATTAACATTGGAAAAAGGCTAGGTTTTGATTAATGCAAGTAGTCTATTCACCCCACCTATAGGCATCCCTTCTAGTGATCCCACAATTTTTATGAGATCTTTGGTCTCCATAGCCTTGGTTTAATCACCATTGGAGAAAGATGGATGTGTCTAGTTTGGGGAATCTTAGTTGTAGAGTGTGTGTTCTCAATGGGGAGATTATAGACAATGGAAATACAAAATGCTTGTTATATTTGATTAATTCCATTTTAGAAAATATATTAAATGTCCCTATGCGCCTCCTATTGATTCCTTACATCCTTCTCGTGATGAAGAAGTTAATCTGTTCGCCAATCTTAAAAATATTAATCTCGTCATTAGAGCATTGCCAAGAAATGAGCTTAATCGAATGAAGAACTTTCAGTGTGCTTATACTTTGTGGAAACATGTAGAGAAAAGATATCCCGACTATTCCTTAAAAAATCTTGATACAATTTTCTAGAAATCTATTGTCTTTCACAAAATGAAGCCAAATAATCCTAACTTTGATTAATGTCTATTTGAGCTTGGTGACCTCATGCGTGCTAAAGGACATGTCATTACCATTAATAACATCATTTTTGAAGCCATTCACATGCATACACATGAAAATTGTCATAGTCAAAATTCTGACGAATCTCTTGATTGTTTTGACGAGGATATTCCATCTCACGATGACAATGTGGAGTATGGCTACTACGATGATGATGAAGAGTTTGACATCAAGTATGAGAAGACCACGAGGAGCCTGAGTCTTTTGGAAAACCATAGAGACTACATGGTCGAACAAAAGGTGTGGATGCTTGACAGTGGATGCACCGATCACATGACCGGAGATATAGACACATTTCATGAGATAACAGCAAACTATGGACCATGAAGGTACGTAACATTTGGAGACAACTCCAAGGGTAAGGTACTTGGTCTCGGTAAGGTGGCCATATCTCATCATAGTTCCATTCAAAATGTCATTCTTGTTGAATCCCTGAGTTGCAATCTTGTTTCCATATTTAGACAAGCAGACTTTGGTTTCAATGTGCTATTTACGAAAGTTGTCTGCCAAGTGTTTCGTAGTGACAATCATAACATGGTATAATAAAGGCAAATGGCTCTGAGGGTTTTCCCTACAGTAGCCGGTCGAAAAAAAATCATAACATGGTATTTACCATTTTTCATAGAGGTGACCTATACTTGTCGGTTTCACTAAAAGATCCAAACCCCATACATGTTTTATTTCAAAATCTTCTAAAGGTTGGTTATGTCATAGAAGGCTAGGACATGTTGGTATGCATAATCTTGACAGGCTTATCAAAGGTGATTATATTCTTGGTGTTAAAGAAGTTATCTTTGACAAAGATAGACTTTGTAGTGCTTGTCAAGAAGGAAATCAAGTTGGAGTAATTCACCCCGTGAAGAACATCATGACTACTAGAAGGCCACTCGATATGCTTGACATGGATCTCTTTGGTCCCAATGCTTACAAGAGCCTCGGTGGAAATTAGTTTGGCCTAGTTATTGTTGATGATTTTTCCAGATTTACGTGGGTGTTCCTTTTTTATGACAAGTCGCGTGTACAAAAGATCTTCAGAACTTCGCTCTAAAAGCTCAAAATCAGTTTGAAGGGAATATCAAGAAAGTTTGGAGCGGCAACGGATCATAGTTCAAGAACACAAATGTGGAGACCTTTCTTGATGAAGAAGGTATCTCACATGAGTTCTCGACAATGTACACACCTCAACAAAATGGAGTTGTTGAGAGGAAGATCCGGAACCTCATAGATATGGCTAGAACAATGCTTGACAACTACAAGACGCCCATACACTTTTGGGCAGAAGTCGTGGAAACAACTTGTCATGGCACAAACCGACTCTACTCGCACAAGCTTCTCGGTAAAACGAGAGATGAGCTACTCACCGGCAACAATCCACAAGTTGGATACCTTTGAGTATTTGACTCTAAGTGCTACATTCTTAATAAGCATCATTGCTCTAAATTTGCTCCTAAATCTCATGAAGGTTTCCTACTCGGTTACGGATCAAACTCTCACACTTATCGTGTCTACAAAAACTTCACTAGAAAAGTTGAAGACATGGTAGATGTGAAGTTTGATGAATCTAATAGTTGAAAACAAGTCGAACAATTGCCAAATAATGTAGGAGATAAGGAACCTTCGGAAGCCATCCAAGATCTGCCTATCGGGAAGATTCGTCCCATGGAGGTGAAGGAAAGCACTTCGTCTACTCAAGTGGAATCCCGCACTTCACATCAAGGCGAACCACAAAACAACATGGAGGCACCCACAAGTGGTACACGACATGATGAAGAGGACGAAGAAATACATCATGATGATCCACCTCAACCTTCTTCACTAGCACCTCAAGGAGATGACACCTTCAACAACAACAAAGAAGAAGATGATGAGGACGCTCCACTATCCAACACCGAAAAGTAGTCATGAGTTCGAGCAAGAGTGGACAAGGATTTTCTACTAAACCAAATCTTCGGTAACATACAAACCGGGAGAATCACTCGCTCTAAAATCCGTTTAGCTAACTTCTGTGAGCATTACTCATTTATATCTAGCATGGAGCCTATGAAGGTAGAAGAAGCACTTCAAGACCCGGATTGGGTGAATGCCATGCACGAAGAGCTACACAACTTTGAGAGGAATTATGATTGGAAACTCGTGGAAAAGCCCAAGGACGAGCACAACATCATCATTGGTGCAAAATGGTTATTTCGGAACAAGAAATATGAAGATGGTCAAGTTGCATGCAACAAGGCACGTCTCGTAACTCAAGGTTACACGCAAGTCGAATGTATGGACTAAGGTGACACCTATGCCCCCATTGCTAGATTTGAAGCCATTCGTATTGTTCTCGCTCATACCAATCACCATGATATTACTCTCTACCAAATGGATATCAAAAGTGCTTTGCTAAACGGTGAAATTAGGGAGGAAGTTTATGTCAAACTACCTCCTGGCATTGTGAACCCTAAGAAACTTAATCATGTCTATAAACTCCGTAAACCTTTATATGGTCTTAAACAACCCCCTCGTGCTTGGTACAAATGCCTAACTAAGTTTCTTATTGGAAAGAATTTCAGATTAGTAAAATTGACACAACCTTACTCAGTAAATGAGTTAATGTCGAACTATTTGTGTGACAAATATATGTGGATGATATTATCTTTGGTTCTACTAACCCACATTTTAGTGAGAGGTTTGGAAGGTTGATGTCCGAGAAGTATGAGATGTCCATGATGTGTGAGCTGAAATTATTCCTTAGTTTACAAATCAAACAAACATGAGAATGTACGTTTATCTCTCAAACCAAGTACACCAAGGACTTAATCAAGAAGTTCAACATGCAAGAGTGCAAATGTATGAAAACTCCCATGCCTACTAGTGGACAGGTTGATCTTACCATGGAGGACAAACCGGTTGATCAAAAGGTTTATCGATCAACGATCGATTCATTGCTATATCTATGTGCCTCCCGTCCTGATATCATATTGAGTGTATGCATGTGTGCCAGATATCAAGAGGAACCTAAGGAGTGTCAACTAAAGGTTGTGAAAAGAATTGTGAGATACTTGATACAAACACCAAACTTTGGCATATGGTATCCCTAGGGATCTACTTTTAATCTTGTTGGCTATTTGTCACACCCTCTGTTTTAACTCTCTTGGCTAAACTAACATAGCTAAAAAATTAGGACCAATTAAAATTATTGTGAATGCTTGTGATCAAAGTTGTCAGAATCGCGATTCTGAATTGGATCGGAGCTCCGTTGCTAGGATCATGAATCGTAGAATTATAACTATCATGATTGTAGAAACTTAGATTCTATGAGCAAAATCGTAGAATCGGAGCGGCTAGTTTGGATCATAAGATCGTGAGATTCTAAGGCTTGAGTCACGATTCTGACAACTTTGATTTTGATGCTTGATGTGATTGTTGTTTACTTGCTTGTTTGCTTGTGTTCGGAATCACAAATTTCCACCTACTCTCTAGACTCATCTTGCTTACCCACACCCTTGTCCAATGAACATACCATGTGTATAGGACCAAAGTCTATTTTCAGCAAATATTACTTTGACCAAAAAACATTTATTTGATTCAAGCTTTCAAAAACCCGTGAGATGGGATTTGTACTACAACTCCTCAAATTAGGAAAGATGTTTTGCCCCAAATATTTTTTTGAATCCTATTATCAAAAACAATTCCCAAAAGAAGAAAAATATTATTTTAAAAGTTATTTTCCTATTTTATTTAAATACCTTTTTCTGAGGCTAGAAATGGTCTTTTACAAAGGAAGATTATTTTTCTTGCTTTCAAAATATTTGAGAAAATTTAGGGAAACTCAGTGGGTATTTATATCCCATATATGAGAGTTTCAATACATGGTCATGTTCATAATATTGGACAAAACCATTCAAAACACTTTCTGCCTATTTCAAGCTTTTGGACTATTTCCATAAGAAATATTCTCAATAAATTCCGGTAAAATTCGAGCAGATCACACATGATATATGTGATGATCCTGCCAAGGTTCATATCAATCCAGGTTGATTTGGTTGAGATAAATATTCCAAAACCCTATCTTTGCAGATCCAAAACTGAGCAACTCTACATTGGCAAGTGCCTCCAATTGTGCTCAAAATTATGGACATGTGCTAATGCTCCAATAATGCATCCATAACAAGTGGTGCATCAAGGAGAACAAAGGAACTAGCCCCAACCCTCTCAAAACCTTCTCTGTTGATTTCTAGATTTGGGAAACTTTACATTGTGAAGATTCACCAATTGATCCCAAACTTTTTGGGATTTCTATAATACTCAAATAATGTACCCACACCAAGTGGTTTATTTGTAGAATTAAATTCCACGGGTTTACCTTTAGAAAGTAATTTCTGCCTATTTCTTAGTTTTTTCAAGTCTATATTAGAAAATTTCTCCAACAAATCCCAAATTTCGTATTGTGTATCATTTCGACCTATCATGTGACCCTAATAATTTTCATAGCAATTGGAATCCATTTGTTAACCCTAACAACCATCAAACACCTTCTGCTCATTTGACAAACTTGCTTCTTTGACTCCTACTAATCTCCTTGAGCTCAAACTTTTACCACAACTTCATCTATTCCTATAACACCTCCAGTATCTTTGCCATGGCCTCTGGTCATTATTGGAGGGTGACTCCCTCTCTTTAGCTCATCTTTTACTATGCAGCCCCTCTTTTACTCTCTTTCAAATGTTCTGTTCAAGCCAATGCCCCCAAATCCTTACAGAGCTCTCTGGTATACTAATGCACTATTTCAAGAAAAGATATGGCATGCTCATATGGAAAATATGAGAAGCCCTTGTGAAACTTGATTTTGGCAGAAAAATGGCCTTGAACTGCAAGTACTAGCTAAACTCCTCTTCCTGAACTAAAATTTGGCAGTCTTGTAGTCCTCCCATACCTAATTCTACTAGACATGGTATCATCCCAAAATTCCCCCATTGAAAACCACTTTTGCTATCCCCAAGTTTGTTGTTGCAAACTTAACCATAGCTAAACCCCACCTGTCGTACCCCATATGCAACCAAAATCCTCCATCAGTCTCTAGAGAGCATGCCTTGCATGTTTAACATCATGGCTTAACCAGAGGGTGGTCTTGGACGCACAGTGGCGTGGCAACCATGCCACTGGCCTGCAAAGCTGTTGCTCTGCACCTTAACTTTGCCCTACAGCTCGGGTCCAACAACGATCGCGTGTCACAGCTTGCCGCAGATCCTCCCTTGACCACCCACGCCCCTCCCCGATGCCAAGAACATGCAAAGTCGCCTCTGCCACGCATGGCCACCGTTCCGAGAGCACCCGAGCCGGACCCGAGATTCCCCTCGGGTGCCTCCTCCATATGCCCCTTCTCCCCGAGCCCTACTGCCTCCTATCTCTTCCTCTCCCTCCCGTAGACATCCTGAGCACATCCCTCTCTCCTCCCGCGCCGTGCAAGCGCTCCCATGGCCGCGAGGTCGCCATTTCGGCCCAGCTCCAATTCGGGCTCCTTCGAGCCCCTTCCCCCCATTGAGACGCACCAGGTTGCTCTCCTTCGTGCCGCCAGCACCCCCATGCCCTCCTTCTACCTTTCGGTGGCCGGGACACCACCCCATCGCAGCCGTCATCGCCGGACTCCGCCACGGCCGAGAGCCCCTCTCCCAAGTGCTCCCTGGTAGAACTGGAGCCCTAGACGAGTGAGGCTCAACTCCCTGAGAACGCCGGCGACCAGGACTTCTCCGTAGGTGGCAGGAGCCACCAGAGCGGGCGGCAGCTCCAGCTGGGTCAGCCTCCCCCGCCTTCCTACGTACGAGCGGGAGGTAGCAATAGAACCAGACCGGCGGGCCCCCCATGTCAGCCTCCCACCGGTTGGGCCTCGGCTTAAGTGGAGGCGCATCTGGCGCATTGCGCCTGCCCTCACCGAAGGTGCATTCAGCTAGTGCGCCTCTGACGTGGCCCGTTGCTGCGGCAACAAAAGTCCTTCGCTGGCGCTTAGGAATTCTTCTTGTTACTTCTCTGATTTGCGTTGGTTTTTCCCTTGAAGAGGAAAGGGTGATGCAGCACAGGAGCAGTAAGTATTTCCCTCAGTTAGAGAACCAAGGTATCAATCCAGAAGGAGGGCCTCAGTCAAGTCCAAAGTATCTGCGCAAACACAAATAAGCTTGCACCCAATGCTTCAAAGGGGTTGTCAATCCCTTCAAAAAATTTTGCAAAGTGAGATCTGAAGGCGGAAAGTGCAACGAAGTAAAAAGTGTAAGGCTGAAAATATGGTGTGGAGTAGACCTTGGGGGCCATAGTGTTCACTAGAGGCTTCTCTTCTGGCTTGTCTCCCAAGTCCTCCGATCTTCTTCCGTTCCAGAAAAAATCTTTTCGGGGATTTTCTTCCATTTGGACTCCGTTTTAAAATCTCCTCTGAAAGGGGTCAAAAACATGGAAAAACAGGAACTGGCACTGAGTTAATAAGTTAGTCCCAGAAAATAAATAAGAAGGCATGCAAAACATCCAAAGTTTGACAAGATAATAGCATGAAACCATCAAAAATTATAGATACGTTGGAGACGTATCAAGCATCCCCAAGCTTAACTCATGCTCGTCCTCGAGTAGGGAAGTGATAACGAACGAATTTTTGATGTGGAATGCTACCTAGCATAGTTGTCCTTTGCAACTTCATTCACGTGGCATGAATGTTCAGATCCGTAAGATTCAAAACAATAGTTTGCTATTGACATGAAAACAGTAATACATCAAGCAAACTAGCAAAGTAATCATGAACTTTCAAAATAACAAGGCCAAAGAAAGTTATCCCTACAAAATCATATAGTCCGGCTATGCTCCATCATCCTCACACAACTAATGTAAATCACGCACAACCCCGGAATTGGCCAAGTAATTGTTTTCGCACTCTTACTTTCTCAAACCTTTTATAACTATCACGCAATACATGAGCGTGAGCCATGGATATAGCACTATCGGTGGAAAAGAGTGTGGTGGTGGTTGTGAGACAAAAAGGAGGAGATGGTCACATTGACTTGGTGTATCAAAAGGCTATGGAGATGCCCCTTAATAGATATCAATGTGAATGAGTAGGGATTGCCATACAAGAGATGCACTAGAGCTATAAGTATGTGAAAACTCAAAAGGAAAACTAGTGGGTGTGCATCCAACTTGCTTGCTCACGAAGACCTAGGGCAATTTTGAGGAAGCCCATCATTGGAATATACAAGCCAAGTTATAAAACGAAGATTCCCACTAGCATATGGTAGTGACAAAGCAAGAAGCTCTCAATCATGAAGAACATGGTGCTAACATGAAGCACAAGTGTGGAAAAGGATAGTAGCATTGTCCCTTCTCTCTTTTCTCTCATTTCCCTTTTTTTTATTTGGGCTCTTAGGCCTCTTTTTTTTGGGGGGCTCTTTGGCCTCTTTTTTTAAAAAATTTCCTCACATGGGACAATGCTCTAATAATGATGATCATCACACCTTTTAGTTACTGAAAGCTCAAAGATCACAATGATGATGAATCCATAGGAAATGCCTCCGGTAGTGTACAGGAATGTGCAACGATCTAGCATGATCATGCAATGGCAATATGAGAGTGACGGCACAAGTCATGAGACGGAATGGTGGGAGTTGCATGGTATTATATCTCAGAATGTCTATGAAAATGCCATGGTAGGTAGGTATGTGACTGTTTTGAGGAAGGAATTTGGTGGGTTTGTGCACCGGCGAGAATTGCGCGGTCTTAGAGAGGCTAGCAATGGTGGAAGGTGAAAGTGCATCTATACCATGGGCTCACATTAGTCATGAAGAACTCATATACTTATTGCGAAAGTCTTTATTAGTAATCGAAACAAAGTGCTAAACGCATACTCCGAGGGGAAGGGTTGGTAGGTGTAAACCATCGCGCGATCCCGACCTCAACACAAAAGATGGCAATCAATAGATCAATTATGCTCCGACTTCCTAACATAGCGGTTCACCATACGTGCATGCTACGGGAATCACTAACTCCAACACAAGTATCTCTAGATTCACAACACCCTACTAACATAACTCTTAATATTACCGAATCCACGTCTCAAAACTAATTGAGAGGAATCAAAACTTCTCTTTCTATTCAATGCACATGAAGATGGAGGTTTTTGCATCCTCTTTGGGTACCTAGCACATTTGGGACTACTTTCGTAGCATAATCCAACTACCAAATCACGCACCGCCGTGCTCTAAAGATATAAGTGAAGCACTAGAGCAAAAATATCTAGCTCGAAAGATATAAGTGAAGCACTAGAGCAAAAGTATCTAGCTCAGAAGATATAAGTGAAGCACTATGAGCATTCTAGCAAAATCACGATGAGTGCAACTCTCTCTCTCTCTCAAAAAGGTGTGCATCAAGGAAGATTGTGACACAAAAAAAAGACTCCTAAGATACAAGATGCTCCAAGCAAAACACATATCATGTGGTGAATAAAAATATAGCTCCAAGTAATGTTACCGATGGATTGAAGACGAAAGAGGGGATGCCTTCCCGGGGCATCCCCAAGCTTAGGCTTTTTTGGTGTCCTTGAATTTGGCTTGGGGTGCCTTGGGTATCCCCAAGCTTGAGCTCTTTCCACTCCTTATCTCTTTGTCCATGAGAACGTCACCCAAAACTTGAAAACTTCACAACACAAAACTTAAACAGAAACTTGTGATAACATTAGTACAAGAAAACAAACTACCACTTCTTTTGGTACTGTAGCAAACTTAAATTCCATCTATATTGATGATGGGCTACTGTATTCTCACTTTTCCATGGATAGTACCCCCCGATACTAACCATAGTTTCATCAAAACAAGCAAACAACTCAACAAAAAACAGAATCTGTCAAAATAGACCAGTCTGTAGCAATCTGTATACTTCGTATACTTCTGGTACCTCACAAAATCTGAAAAATTACGACCGTCTGGGGGAAAAGCATATCAATCAGTAAAAAAAAGAATCAACTCAAAAGATCTTTCTGAATAAAAATGAAAAATCATCTCGTGAGCGAAAAGTTTCTGTCTTTTTCCAGCAGGATCAAACAACCATTACCAAGACTAGTCATAAAGGTTTTGCTTGGCTCAAACACAAAAAGAAACACAAAAAACACAATCACAACAGAATTATGAAAGTGTGGACGCAACAAAATAGAAAGAAAAAGATAAGTTCATTGGGTTGCCTCCCAACAAGCGCTATTGTTTAACGCCCTTAGCTAGGCATTGATAATTCAATGATGCTCACACAAAAGAAAAGAATTGAAGCACAATGAGAGCATCATAAAGCATGTGAAAATCACATCTAAGTCTAACATACTTCCTATGCATAGGCATTTTATAGAAAAACAGATTGTCAAGACAACCAATAGTTACCATATGCAAGGAAGAAGAAAGAGACAATAGCAATCTCAACATAACGAGAGGCGATTTAGTGATATGGAAGTTTCTACCACCATATTTTCCTCTCTCATAATAATTACATGTGGGATCATATTCGAATTCAACAATGTAACTATCACATAGGATATTCTTTTCATGATCCACATGCATGCAAAGTTGACGATCTTCAAAAATAGTGGGATTATCATCAACTAAAGTCATGACTTCTCCAAACCCACTTTCAATAATATTACAAATATCATATTCATCATGAGGTTTAAATAAATTTTCAAGATTATAAGAAAAATTGTCACCCTAATCACGATTATTGCAACAAGTAGTGGACACAGCAAAACTAGCATCCCCAAGCTTAGGATTTTGCATATTTTTAGCATGATTGCCACTAATAGAATTTATAGTGAAACCATTGCAATCATGCTTTTCATCCAAGGAGCCCTCGTGAATCACTTCCTAAATTTCTTCCTCACAATTTTCAGATTCACGCATCTCAAGCAAAACTCCATAAAGATAGTCAAGTGCACTCAACTCACTAGCAATTGGATCAACATAATTGGATCTCTTAAAGAGATTAGCAAGTGGATGAGGATCCATATCACTAGATTTTCAGCAAGCGAAGATGCAAGCATATTGAAGGCACATGGCACACAAGCGAACAGAAAGCAATCGAGAGAAAAAGGCAAACAAAAAAAGGCAAATTTGTGAAGTGGGGGAGAGGAAAACGAGAGGCAACTAGCAAACAAAGTAAATGCAAGAGATGAATTTACGACACCTACTTGGATGAGTTCTTGACTTGATCTTCCTCCCCAGAAACGGCGCCAGAAATTCTTCTGCTGCGGCAACAAAAGTCCTTCCCTTGCGCTTAGGAATTCTTCTTGTTACTTCTCTGATTTGCGTTGGTTTTTCCCTTGAAGAGGAAAGGGTGATGCAGCATAGGAGTAACTATTTCTCTCAGTTTGAGAACCAAGGTATCAATCCAGAAGGAGGGCCTCGTCAAGTCCAAAGTATCTGCGCAAACACAAACAAGCTTGCACCCAACGCTTCAAAGGGGTTGTCAATCCCTTCAAGATTGTTTGCAAAGTGAGATCTGAAGGCGGAAAGTGCAATGAAGTAAAAAGTGTAAGGCTGAAAATATGGTGTGGAGTAGTAGACCCTGGGGGCCATAGTGTTCACTAGAGGCTTCTCTCATAATAGCAAATATCACGGTGGGTGAACAAATTACTCTCGAGCAATTTATAGAACCGCGCAAAGTCATGACGATATCTAAGGCAATGATCTAGCATATAGGCATCACGTCCGAGACAAGTAGACCGATGCGTTCTACATCTACTACTATTACTCCACACATCGACCGCTATCCAGCATGCATCTAGTGTATTGAGTTCATGACGAACGGAGTAACGCTTTAAGCAAGATGACATGATGTAGAGGGATAATGTCAAACCAATGATAAAAACCCCATCTTTTTACCCTTGATGGCAACAACATGATACGTGCCTCGCTACCCCTTCTGTCACTGGGTGAGGTCACCGCACGGTATGAACCCAAAACCAAGCACTTCTCCCATTGCAAGAATCATAGATCTAGTTGGCCAAACAAGACCCACAACTCGAAGAGAATTACAAGGATATCAAATCATGCATAAGAGAGATCAGAAGAAACTCAAATAAGATTCATAGATAATCTGATCATAAATCCACAATTCATCGGATCTCGACAAACACACCGCAAAAGAAGATTACATCGGGTAGATCTCCATGAAGATCATGGAGAACTTTGTATTGAAGATCCAAGAGAGAGAAGAAGCCATCTAGTTAATAGCTATGGACCCGTAGGTCTATGGTGAACTACTCACGCATCATCGGAGAGGTCATGGTGTTGATGAAGAAGCCCTCCGTATCCGAATCCCCCCTTCGGCAGGGCACCAGGACGTGCCCCAGATGGGATCTTGCGGAGACAGAAGCTTGCGGCGGCGGAAAAGTAATTGCGATCGTCTCTTGATTTTTTTGGAAATATTTGGGAATATATAGGCGCAAGATCTAGGTCAGGGGACCTCCAGGGGGCCCACAAGCCTGGATGGCGCGACCCCCTGGCCGCGGGGTGGGGGCTTGTGGGGCCCGTAGGGCTCTTCTGGCTTGGCTCCCAAGTCCTCCGATCTTCTTCCATTCCAGAAAAAATCTTTTCGGGGATTTACTTCTGTTTGGACTCTGTTTCAAAATCTCCTCTGAAAGGGGTCAAAAACATGAAAAAAACAGAAACTGGCACTTGGCACTGAGTTAATAAGTTAGTCCAAGAAAATAAATAAAAGGCATGCAAAACATCCAAAGTTTGACAAGATAATAGCATGAAACCATAAAAAAATATAGATACGTTGGAGACATATCACCAGTCGTGCGCGGTTCTGAGTTGATGGGCCGGCCCAGTCTAGTAATCGCTAAGATGCACTTAGGTGAGGCTGGCTCATAGGTAAAACCTCGTTTTTATTATTTTGTACACAAACTTGTAAAAAACTCTAGAAAAAATCATCCTAGCTCTAAATTCAATAATACAAATCCCCAATGCTCCAAAAATCAAGGCCTATCCAAATATGCGCATTTCACATTTTTTGAGAGAAACTTTCTATCGTGTTATTATTCAAATTCAAATTTGAATATATAGAACTCCACCTTGTAAAATTCCTAGAGAGCTCAAATCAACTCCAAATGGAGTAATTTCAATTTCAAGTGGCTTCAAATATCCATGATTATTTTTCTAGCCTTAGTCAACATTTTTCCGTGCTATATTTCTGTTGCATAAAATAAATAACACATATTCCTATTTATTCCATTTTGTAGAACTCCTAGAATATTCATACCAACTCCAAATTCAATGAAACCACTTCCTAAATATTCACTACAAGAAATATGGTAACTTGCGACCATCAATATTGGTCCCTGAATGGTCATTGTTTTTCATTTGTGACCTTTTTGTGACCAAAAACAGTTGGTCAAAAGCTGAGCACCTTAAATGAAACTTAACAACCAAAATGAAAGGTCGTTGGTTCGACGATCAATTGTTTTGATCCGACGTGGCAATCTAGCGTGGAACAAATGAGAAGGTCGTTGATTAGACGGTTCAATGCTTTACTTGGGCCAAGCACACTAATTCAGCCCATTTAATATTATTTTTTATGTTAATTCTGGCCAGCCACATGGGCCAAGCCCAACAATTCAGGCTTTTTATTTTCTGTGCCATAGACTTTTATAGTCTATTGATTTTCTATTTTAAGCCATTATATATTCAAGCTGGTCCCACTTGTCAGAATTGTCATGTTCATTTCTCAAATTGGTCCCACATATCAAAAATGTACAAATTTGACACATTATTTTCATAAAGTGGCCCCACTGGTCAAGTTTCAATTTCACAAGTTTTCAAATCACATACATAATCAATATTTCAAATGAAACAAAGAACACATAAGATACATTAAATATACACTAAATAAATCTATTACAATCTTTACAAGACAGATATGCTACAATATGCTACTCTTCAGTGAGTACTTCACGAGGCTTCACACTTCACGGCTTCACACTTGCTCCACACTTCACGACTTAATATAAAAGAGGAAACACCACAATTTTAAGTCTACAATACAACAATTGATACTAATCAAGGATAAAAACAAAAACAAGTAATATACTCAAATGTTATGGCAGCATGGAACTAGTGATACGACAGCATGCATAAGCTTCATGAAAATAAGTGATTTTTAACAGAAGTTACTGAAAATGAACCAAGGTACTACAATCAGTACTCCATTACTCTAGGAGAACTTGCTTCTCAACAAATTTGCAGGACCAATTAATAGCAGGAGTTCCTACTAATTTGTGCACAAGTTAAGTTTAAAAAAAATAACTGAAAATGAACACGTGTTTGCTTTACTCTCTACTGCACTTGTAGCTTTAAGACAAAATTAAGAAAAAATCATGAACATGTACAACAGGAGAGAGGAATAGCTTTCTCTACTGTACTTTTAGCTTTAACATGTTTACATAGAGAGAGGAGAAGACCAATTTACACAGTGAGTTTCAAGCAATTAACAAGACAAGTTAACTTGCTTGGCCCTTTTTCAGTTAATAAGACTGGTAGCATCAACAAGTGAACACATTTCAGTTAACAAGACTGGAGTACTCCTACTCAGAATGCAGAACACGACTGGAGCACTTAGTAGAACTAACCGCCTAACTTTGCATGTTTAGAAGACTTTTCTCTAGATGTTTAGTGTACTCCTGCTGAGCATTGAGAACAAGACTGGAGCATATGGAGAGACACAAGTACTGCTACTGAGCATACATAATATCTGAACATGTTTGACAAACAACAAACAACAAAAGGGAAGACTTTAAAAACTGAAGAAAGATGCATATATCTGCCAGTAACAAGGGATTTCACTTGTGCGCTGCCATGAGTTAGGGACAAATGAATAGACAGGCTGAAACTTACATTTCGTATCCATCAAGCTCTAGAGATTTCATGGCAACTTCATCTGACTGAAATGACAAAATAAAGTAGAATGAATCAGCTTTGTTCAAGCGAACTAAAAAGCCAAATAGATATATATTTCTGACTTCTAAACTTCTTCAACTTCTTTAGTAGTTCTCACAGAGATTTCATGGAAAATTCATTTCAGCTGACTGAAATGACATAATAGAGTGAATTAGCCTTGTTCAAACAAACTAGTTATATGTTCCAGCTTCTAAAATTTCTTCAAGTTTCTCACTAGTTCTTGCATAGAACAACAATAGCGAATTTGCTCCATAACAAGATAAGGGAACAATAGTATGTCGACTACTAGACAACCATGAATGATGCCCACGAAAAAAGAATGCACAAACACAAATGATAAAGCTACTAATTAACCACAAGTGACTTATCTCAGAGGTGCTACTCAAGCACTTGGAACCAGTATAGTAAGATAGATTACAAAAAATAGTTCAGTGTAAACTATTGCAAGCATGACAAGGTATTTAATCTTTTCACCTGCGTTGCACTTTTCAGATATGTAACCAGCCACTAAGCAAAGCTTAGGCGGAGCATTTCTTTAGGACCAGCTAATTCGATAATAATCATTCTTTAGGACCAGCTAATCCAATGGTTTCAGCCACATCCTAATAAACTACTACTAATTAGAAGCAGCAAATCAAGTAGCCAGATGAGCACCACCACAACAAATAAGCACCAGGACTTGATCATCGATGCAACTGTCAGCAAGTACTCAAACACGATGCAAAAAACACCAAAATCCTAACTAACCCATGAAACAGAGCATGGTTGTGGCATAAGAAAGGGAGGAGCTCATAGTGTTGGTTTGTGTAGCCGATGTCGAACACCCTCCATTCGTCGCTTGCGAGCACCATGCACCTTGGTTGTCCATGAGGCCCTTGTCCTCTAGTGCATGGATGAAATCCAAAGCATCGCTGTTGCACATGGATAGGAGGAATCATATATTTTTATACTAAAAATATAGAATTGAGTACACATTTACTACATCAATGTTTTCTAGGTTACAAAGCTTTGTTTTAACTTGTCAAATTAAACATCAGAGAGGTCCATTTCCAACTAAAGAACACATATTATTATTAGTTGAAAGAGTTCTTCTATGCATTTTAACTTACCAGCAGCAGCAACGACCGTACGTAAAACTTAATTAATATTGATTATTTGCATATTGATTTGATCTTTTTATAGAGCATGATATCATACTAGTAGAACATGCATTTGTTTGTTTAGAAATCAGGCATAGAAAAAACAGAAACATACATCCTTGGAACGAATAACTGAAAAACTCACTCACACTAGCATACCCGTGCACACAAACTCAACGAAAGCACAAAACATTTGTTCTGCAAATACTTGATTTATATATTCTGCAACCATATCAGATCCTTGAGAGAATTACACATCTGTGAAGAGAAGAGTAAATTTGGTACTAGTCTGGTCCTCATCATCCCAATACTCTACAGCTAAACCACACATGCATACGGAGTAGTTAACTTCACCCACAACTTATTTTATTATACTGCAGCTAGCAGTGAGGCACGAGGAAGGCATACTTGAGCTCAATTTTCTCGTACCACGTATAGAAGAAAGAGGTCGACAGTCATCTATAATCATTCACCCAAGCATCCACTGGGCCGGCGACAGATGTCACTCAGGCATCGCCGTCGGGCGGAGAGGGGGGAAAGTCGGGCAGCTCGCCGACGGTTGTAGCAGGCCGGCGTAGTGGATAAGGTAGAGGTGCTCCGATCTAGCTGAAGATAGGAGATGAGAAGAGGGTCAGAGGGAGAGCATGGGAGCAGAGGGAGATGGGAGGTACAAGGATCTGCAGCATCAGCTTTTCTGGGACAGAACTCACCAAATCGGATTGGAATAAACTGCAAATGCCCTAGCCATGGCGGAACAGCTGCACCCCGTCACTGCCGCCGCTGCCATGGCTGGAGGCCCCGGTCGGCCAACAGTTCTCTCCTGCGCCCTGGCCGTCGCTGTCGTCCATCCGTCCACCCGTGTGGGCCTACGCTGCGGCCATCAGGACATGCAACTTCACCACATCTCACAGATCGGGGAGGCCCCTGGCGCGCGTGCGCATGTAGGGTTCGGCTCGGGCGCGCGAGTGGGGAGGAGCACGTGATGGGGGAGGAGAGGAGCAAGGGGATCACTCCGGAGGTCGCCTGGGTCGGGGCGCCATTGGTGGCGGCGGCGAGAGGGGGTCGAGCGGGAGAGAGATGGGGATGAGGGAGGAGTGTGTGGCTATGTGTTGCTTGTTGCTGAGAGGAAGAAAGAAGGCAGAGGTGGATGGAAAAATGTCTAGATGACAAAGCTAGGGTTTCAGCACAGATGGGCTTGGGGCTGATGGGATGTGCGGGACGTGAGGGCTGCCGTTGGATCCGGGAACAACCCACGGTTTTTATGCATGATTCGCATGACATACCCATTGACGAATCACAACACAATATGATATTAAGACCTTCTGAATTTGTCGTAAAAGCAACTCCAATAGCGCAACCCAAACGGACGCGCGCTTTGTCCATGTTTTGTCCATTTGGGTCGGCTCGTCTGCCCCCTTTTATAAATGGGTTGGCCGTGTGCCCAACGCATCGACCCAATTTCCGTTCGCGCACACACAGTTTTTAAAGATAAATGGTCGGTGGCTGATACATCCCAAATGTATCTATAATTTCTACTTGTTCCATGATCTTTTGGATGACATTGTTACATGTTTTGCTACATTTTTATATCATTTTACACATATTTGGACTAAACTACTAACTCAGTGCATCCAGTGTCAGTTTCTGTCTGTTGATGTCTTTTTTTGCACGGGTTTTTACCCAATTTTCCAAAGCCCGAAAAAATATATAAAACATCAGCGAAACAGAAGCTTCGGGATCACCGAAGGAGGGCCACGGGCCTCCGAGGCGGTCTGCTGGCGCAGCCACGCGCTAGGAGGTCGCCTGGGTGGGTCCCACCTCATTCGGTGCCCTCCTTTAGCCTATATTTAGAGACCCGTGAGGAAACCCTCGCAGACTTTCTGGAATCGCGAATTTCTCCCTCGTTCCGCCGCCGCATCGCTTCCAAGATCAGCAACATCAGGAGACCTTTTCCCGGCACCCTGCCGGAGGAAGGATTGACCTCTGGGAGCTTTTCCACCACCATGGATGCTTCTCGGACGTGCCGTGAGTAGTCCTCCTTGGACCATGACTCCATGACCAGTAGCTATGTGATGTCTTCTCTCCAATCTTGTGCTTCAATGGTTAGTCCTTGTGAGCTGCTCTACATGATCAAGGCATCTATGTAATCCTGTTGCTATTGCTATGCTCGGTTTGTTGGGTTCCAATGGATTATTAGATTATGTTCAGGTTGTTATGAGTTATATATTTGATTATCCTTTTCTATTATGTTCCTTATTGATTCTTGCATGTTCTTCGTTGCTTTTTATTGCTTTGACCAAGTAGTAGATCGTAACTCCAAGAGGGAGCGTTATGCATGATTTTAGGTTCGGGCCCCTCGATGTCTAGGTTGAGTGACAGAAACATGAGACTAGGGGATGTGCTTGTTGCCACCAGGGAGAAAAGAATGGTGCTTGTGACCACGGTTGCAAGGATTGTTTACCTTACGCATAGTTCGTTAATGTAGTTGTCCGTTGCTTTGAGTTTACACTTTGGGTGGGGCTCGCAACTTTATACCGGAGAGATGTTCTGGATAGATATCTCAAGGTTGATGATTAGTAAGTAGATGCTGATGAATAAACAGTCTACTTGTCTTGGCGTACTGCCCATTACTATCCAACCTCTAACTATCAAGGAGCATAATTAGCATTGCGGTGCGATCATAATTCCGTCAATCGCCCAACTGTGATTTGTTTACCCTAGCATAGTTGTTTATCGTCTTTTGGGAGAGAGACATCACTAGTGAACATCATGTGACTCCGGTCCATATCACCATCATTGTTTA
Organism: Hordeum vulgare subsp. vulgare; assembly: GCF_904849725.1. Lineage (NCBI taxonomy): Eukaryota > Viridiplantae > Streptophyta > Magnoliopsida > Poales > Poaceae > Hordeum > Hordeum vulgare. Next base: position 342,177,892 of record NC_058524.1, on the reverse strand, counting down.
CACCTCCATCATTTATCGCTTTCATTTACTTTTCCGTTGCAATCACTATTACCTTCATGCTTGTGTTTTGATCCTTTGCAAACTACAAGACTGGAGAGATTGACAACCTCTCTGTATTCGTTGGGAGCAAAGTTATTTGTTGTGTGTGCAGGTCCACATTTTCTGCTAGCGCCAGGGTGGAAGGCACCTACTTGTTGAGCCTAGGAGTCCTCCTAGTTCGATAAACCTTACAGTCTCCGTGTAAGGGAAATTTGCTGCTCACTACATCTCCACCTTCCACTTGGGGTAACCAATGAGGGGCGAGAAGTATATACATCATTTTGTCATCAAGCGAATTTCTGGCGCCGTTGTCGGGGACTCCAGTCTTCAAGATAGGGGAGTTGCACACTATCTTTTACCTTTGCTTTTTAGTCTTGTTAGTTTGCTTTATAGTTTTTTGCTTTAGAGTCTTATACCAAAAACCACAAAAAAAATTAGTTGCTTTGCTCTTGCTTGTTGCCGCTGTTATGGGTTCCTGAGAACACCAAGTTGTGTGACTTCACTAGTCACAATAACAATGACTTTATCTGCAGTCCTATTGGTGCTCCTGCCACCGAGGCCACGTCCTGTGAGATTAAACCTGCTTTGCTGATCCTAGTTATGAAAGATTGATTCTTCGATGCTCGAGATGATGCTGCCTTGCACTTGAACAATTTTGTTGAGCTCTGTGATATGAAAAAATATAAAGAAGTAGATGGTGATATTGTTAAAATTAAGATTTTTTTCCTTTCTCCTTGAGAGGAGAAGCTAAAGTGTGGCTTCAATCTTTGCCTAGGAATAACATAGATTCTTGGGATAAGTGCAAAGATGCTTTTATTGGGAAGTATTACCCGACTGCTAAGATTATCCAGTTGAGGAGTAACATTATGAATTTTACACAATTGGATAGTGAACATGTTGCTCAAGCTTGGGAATGTATGAAACCTCTTGTTAAGAATTGCCCTAGTCATGGTTTGACTACTTGGATGGTTATCCAAGCTTTTTATGCAGGATTGAACTTTACCTCGCGGAATCCGTTAGACTCGGCCATGGGAGGAACCTTTATGTTAACTACACTTGGTGCTGCCACAAAGCTATTGGATGCGATGATGACAAATTATTCTTAATGGCACACGGAGAGAGCTCCAACAGGTAGGAAGGTAAACTCTGTTGAGGAGATCTCCTCCCTTAATGATAAGGTTGACATGATCATGACTCTATTTACTAAGCAAGCTCCTATTGATCCTCATGATGTTACTTTAAACTCTTAGGTTGCTCAAGAAAGAGAGCAAGTGGATGTTAGTTTTATTTCTAGGAACTACTTTAACAACAATGCTTATAGGAGTAATTTTGGTAGCAATCCTAGACGTTCCCATCCAACTATGGGAACAACAACAATTATCCTAGCACCAAAAACTCCAGTTGTGAATTAGAGAGCATGCTTAAGGATTTTATCACTTCTCTAAAAGCCTTCAACAAGAGTGTAGAGGAGAAATTAGATAAATCAGATAGTCTCTCTTTGAAGGTGGACAACATAGCTCATGATGTAGAGATGCTTAAAATTAGAACTTCCCCCCTTGGGGAAAGTAACACCACACCCATGAATGCTATCGAAGTCCAAATTGTTGAGAACATAAGAATGCTAGCCAAACTTAAAGAGAGATGGGCTAGAGAAAAAGAAGAGGAAGAGATACTTAAGAGCCTTCCTACACACACTACCATTGCTATTATACAAGTTGTTGAGGATCTCAAAACTTTTAGCACCCATCGCACTCCTAGTCCCAATGGACCCATTAATGGTGATGCTAATACCTCAATTATAGGACAATAAGCTCCTATGAATTTAGAGACTACCAAAAGAATGAGCTTAGATGACATTACTAACACTTTAATTAATGGTAGTAACCTTGATTTTGACAATTGTAGTCTCTCCGAAGTCATCACCTTTTTGCAAAGAATGGCTAAAGACCCCCACACTAGTGCACTCAATATTGCCTTCACCGAGCATATTACCAATGCTCTTATGAAAGCTAGGGAGGAGAAGCTCAAGCTAGAGACTTCTATTCCTAGGAAGCTATAAGATGGTTGGGATCCTAAGGTCAAAATTAAATTGAATAATATCTCTTGCTTTTCTTTGTGTGATGTTGGAGCTTTTGCTTCCGTTATGCCCAAAAGAATGTATGATATGCTTGATTGGAAACCTTATGATCCATGTTCTTTTGGTGTTCGTCTCGTTGATTCTTCCATAAAGAAACCTTTAGGTAGAATTGATGATGTTCTTCTTATTGTCAATGATAATTATGTGCCCGTTGTTTTTCTTATTATGGACATTGAATGTGATCCTTCATGTCCAATTATTTTGGGACGTCCTTTTCTCCGCACCGTTGGTGCTATCATTGACATGAAAGAGGGAATTATTAAATTCCAATGTCCTCTTAAGAAGGGAATGAAACACTTCCCTATAAAGAAGATTAAGTTACCTTATGAGTCCGTTACATGGGCAAATTATTCTTTTGGAGTTGATAACACTTGATCTTCTTGCATTGTGCCTAGGTCAAAGGCATAAAAGAAATCCCATGTTGGGAGGCAACCCAATTTGTTTTTACTTTCTGTTTTAGTGGTCTTGATGTGTGTTACTACTGTAGCAACATCATTGTATCTTTATTTTCAAGCTTTGTGCCAAGTTATAGCCTCAAATTGCAAGAAAGTTCAAAAGTTGTGACATGCTGTCGAGAAACAAATTCTGTGTGCTTGACGGAAAAAATCGCCAAAAATCACCAGATCATATTTTTGCTCTGAAGTTTTTAACAGCATGCTCTCTATAATTGTCTTTCTGGCATCTATTTTGATTTGTTTGATTTGAGTTGCAGAAGTACCCCGAATAAATTATTTACTGCCCGATGTTCTGTTTTTCACAGATTGTGCCATGTTCTGTGTGTTCATTGTTTTGCGAATGCTAAGCTTTCTTTTTATTTGCAAAAACCTTTTGGAAATCATGAGAAGTAGTAGATTTTCATGAAAATATTTGTGTCCATCAGGTATTGAATTATTTTATTAAGGGAACTAACCACTCTAATCAGCTTATGATGAGTTTTGTATGAAGGTAGTTTTCAAGTATGCGATGGGAGAGATGATGAAAGAAGATAAAGGAGTGTCAAACGCTCAATCTTGGGGATGCACCCATGCATCCCAAGAAATATTCAAGGAGACTCAAGCGTCTAAGCTTGGGGATGCCCCCGTGCATCCCCTTCTCTATCAACAATCATCAGTTCGTTCATCTCCATGCTATATTTTTATCACTTCATATGATATGTGCTACACTTGGAGCGTCCCGCTATTTGCTTTTTTGTTTTGTTTGCTGGTCATAAAAAGTCGGAACCTATCCTACCTTGTTTGGGGGACACACACGCTCCATTCCACTCTAGAACACATCATAGATTTTCATGCTTATCCTTTTTGTGTGTTCTTCATCTTTTTGTAGCTACTGTCATGCTTAGCTCTTAGTTTTCATGCCTATATTTTTAAGAGCTATTATTTAGGTTGATTTTGGAACTCTCTTGAGTTAACATGCTTATCTTGTTTAGAGCGTTGGCTCGTTGCACTAAGTTGTGTGTCTTGCAGAAGTAGGTAACTAAGGTTGCTATTTAAGTATAGTAGTAACTTGCAATAGTTTTGAGGTATTGATTTGAGTAACGTTTGGACTATTGGTGCCAAGAGCTTGAGCCTATTAGTGACAGGTGTCGTATTTTGGGAAATCCGTGTGTTTTTCAAAAACTTAAAATTAGTTGAGAACTCTAGCTACTAAATTGATCGCTAACCTCTCGAGGGGTTGGAATATATAGAGTACCCTCACGTTACCATGAGTCGAGGATGCGCAAGGATGACCAAACCCCCAAACATTCCTCTTCGGGGTACTTGTCTCTTTGTGAATTTCCTAACTAGATAGAGAGTTTTCGATAATAAGTGTATGAGTACTTTGGACTAATGTGAGTATTCGATTGTTGGCACTTCCACCATCCATATTTTGCTAGCCTCTTCGGTACCGTGCATTGCCCTTTCGCACATTGAGAGTTGGTGCAAACTCCGCCGGTGCATCCAAACCCATGACATGATATGTTGTGTCATACATAAGCCTCATTATATCTTTCCTCAAAACACCCACCATACCTACCTACTAAGGCATTTCCATAGCCTTTCCGAGATACATTGCCATGCAACATCCACCATCTCATGACTTGATCTTCATGTCATACATGCTTTTGCTTGATCATAGAGCCGCATGATAGTTGGGCCTTGCTCAAAATTATTGCTACATGACGTGCTAGTATCAATGCATATCCTACTACACTGGCAGAGGCCTACATTTTCATACATCCTGATAGTTTTGACTTGTCTTTATGTTTAGTACTTCTTATAAAGTGTGATGATTTTTCTTTCTATTCATGTAAAACGTAGAGTGTTGCCCTTAAGCGAGGAAAAGATCCCAAAGTGGACAAAACAAAAGATCCCAAAGAGGACAAATGAGAGATAAAAATAAAGATCCAAAGAGGCCACAAAAAAAAGAGAAAAAGAAAAAGAAAAAGAAATAAAAAGAGAGAAGGGGGCAACACTACTATTCCTTTTGAAAGATCCACACTCTTACTCCATTGTTATATTGGTACTACATAGAGATTATCATTAATGCATAACTATGTGGGGGCCCTTACACTATAGAACTTGGTTTGCATATCCCAATGACGAGCCTCCTCAAATGAGCTCTAGGTCTTCATGAGCAAACAAGTTGGATGCACCCCCACTAGTCCCATTGGAGAGCTTACCTTAGCTCATATGTGCATCTGTTACATGGCAATCCCTACTCCTCACATCATATCTATCATTTGGCTTTCTCTCGCCTATGGTTCTCCTCATTGATGTGAGCCTTTCACACCTTTTTGTCGTCCTTCCCCATCATTATTCTATTTGCCATCCTAAGTGCCAACATATCTTTCTTACGCTCATTCATTGCATGAGTGCTCAAAATCGAAAGGGAGAGGATCATTTTGACTTGTGCCTAACAAGTGGTCTGGGGATGAGTCAAAATAAGATTCCGAAGGAGACTGGGTGTGAGGTTTAGTAGATTGAGTTCTCAACTAAAAAATATATTTTATCTCTGAACCCATCTCCCACTTCTTGCACGCAAACACCATTTGGAGACATTCGAGTCACGGACAACGAGAGCTCTTGCACCTATATGTTCTTACTTTGCTAAATTCAATACTAAATACAGACTCTTGCTTGTTATTGTCTTGACTTGAATTGCATATTTCACTTGCTTTACTTTGAAGTTCTTATATATGTGTTAGCATGTCACCACATAAATTATTGTGTTATCATTTATCTACTTGAGGACGAGCAAAAATTAAGCTTGGGGATGTTGACACGTCCCAAACGTATCTATAATTTTTGCTTGTTCCATGATCATTGGGGTGACATTGTTACATGTTTTGCTTCACTTTTATATTATTTTACACATATTTAGACTAACCTAATAACTCAGTGCACCCAGAGCCAGTTTCTGTCTGCTGATGTATTTTTTTACAGGGGCTTTTACCCAATTTTCCGAATCCCAATATATATATATATATAAAAAATCAGCGAAACAGAAGCTTCAAGATCACCGAAGGAGGGACAGAGGGGGACCAGGGGCCTCCCAGGCGGCCTGCTGGCGCGTCCAGGCCCTAGGCCGCGCCAGGAGGTTGCCTGGGTGGGTACCACCTCCTCTGATGCCCTCCTTTGGCCTATATTTTGAGATCCGTGAGGAAACCCTCGCAGACTTTCTGGAATCGCGAATTTCTCCATCGTTCTGCCGCCGCAGCGCTTCCAAGATCGGGAGTGTCAGGAGACCTCTTCCCGACACCCTGCCGGAGGGAGGATTGACCTCCGGGAGCTTCTACACCACCATGGACGCTTCCTGGACGTGCCGTGAGTAGTCCTCCTTGGACCATGATTCCATGACCAGTAGCTATGTGATGTCTTCTTTCCAATCTTGTGCTTCAGTGGTTAGTCCTTGTGAGCTGCCCTACATGATCAAGGCATCTATGTAATTCTCTTGCTATTGCTATGCTCGGTTTGTTGGGATCCGATGGATTATGAGATTATGTTCAGATTGTTATGAGTTATATATTTGGTTATCCTTTTGTATTATGTTCCTTAGTTATTCTTGCATGTTCTCCGTTGCTTTTTATTGCTTTGGCCAAGTTGTAGATCGTAACTCCAAGAGGTAGTGTTATGCATGATTGTAGGTTCGGGCCCCTCGATATCTAGCTTGAGTGACAGAAACATGAGACTAGGGTATGTGCTTGTTGCCACCAGGGAGAAAAGAACGGTGCTTGTGACCACGGTTGCAAGGATTGTTTACGTTATGCATAGTTTGTTAATGAAGTTGTTTGTTGCTCTGAGTTTACACTTTGGGTGGGGCTCCAACTTAATACCGGAGAGATGTTCTAGATAGATATCTCAAGGTGGATGATTAGTAAGTAGCTGCTGATGAATAAACGGTCTACTTGTCTTGGGTACTGCCCATTACTATCGAACCTCTAAATATTATGGAGCATAATTAGCATTGTGGTGCGATCATAATTCTGTCAATTGCCCAACTATGATTTGTTTACCCTAGCATAGTTGTTTATCATATTTTGAGAGAGAGAGACATCACTAGTGAACATCATGTGACTCCGGTCCATATCACCATCATTGTTTACACCTCCAATGTCGGCGATGCTAGGTCGACACATATGGGGATCAACGTGATACCCTTGTGATCGCAAGGCGAGGAAAAACAGCGTCAAGAGCAGACCTAACAATCAACACCCGGCAAGCCTTTTTACCAAGGTGTGGGCCGCTTACGCGTAAAACCCTACGTCCTGTACGTGTGGTCGTGTTAAGCGTTCTTTTGTTGTTTGTTACAGTGATGATAACTGTCTTGTTGACCGATCTCCAAAGAGTCTAACCCCTTGTGAATGACTTAAGGGCCTCCTTTTATAGGAAAAAGGGGTCACCTACAGTGCTTGATGGTAGGTTCACGAGATGCTATAGTGAACCTAGAGCGGCGCTTATCCATCTAGCGGTGTCAGGTGCATTAAATGCACGTCTTGTCCTTGTCAGCTAAGTGCTAGTGAGGACATGTGTCCAGGCGTTTCGACACCTGGGCAGCCCGCTGGTGCATGCGGAATTGTGCTGGAACTCAGGGGGCGATGGCATCGTGGCAAGGGCGGTCGCCCTCTAGTGTTTTGCCACATCATCCCGGCAAGGGTGCTTGCCGGGGCCTTGGATCTTCGTCCCGGCAAGGAAGCTTGCCAGGGGCTTCGGTTGTCTTCCCGGCGAGGGAAGCTCACCAGGGTCTTGTGCTTGGTGTGTTCATCACGTCCATGAAAAGGACGTGGCCTTGTGAGCCTTCCCGGCAAGGCAGGCTGGCCGGGGCCTTGGATATCTTGGGGGTGCATCTTGTTTGGGCTCTGCCAAGACCTACCGCCAGGGGCTCTTCGCGCCCGTGCACAAGTCTGGGGCACTAGAGACCCCAGTCTTTAGTGCACCGACAGGAGCCCCGGGGCCTGGGCCACACACGCACGTGAAGCGCTGTTGGGCTAGGCCCAAAGAGGTGCACGGGCCTTCGTGGCTAGATCTTCTGGCGGTTGCCTTTCCCCACACTATGCACGGATGCACGAAGTGGGAGATCGTGCGCGTAGTGGCCGAGGCGTCCGCGAGCGTGGGGAACCGTTGGTGGAGCAGGCAAAGGGTCGGCCCGCGCCCCCATACGAAGGGGAAGCACGAGCCCTCCTATACCACTATTCCCGGTCCTTTTCCAATCTTAAACGCCGCCGCCGTCACCACCTTCTGCTAGAGCTTCATCACGCCTCCCCTTCTTCCCTACGGTTCTGCCCCGGGCGACAACATCCATCTTCCGCCGTCGCCATGGCGCCGAAGACCTCCGGGGGAAAGGGCGCTACCTCGGAGAAGGAGTTGGCGAGGCTGCGGAAGAAGCACGCCATCTTCCGCAAAGGCCTGGATATGGCCACCTTGAAGAGCCGCTACCAAATCATGTGGGCGGCCGAGACAAAGGCGCATCCGGCCACCGAGGTGCTCCCCGGGACGGGAAGCGGGGGGGGGGGGGGGGGCGGACCAGTTCCCCTTCTTCGCCGACTATTTCTTCTGTGGGCTTTACCCGCCGTTCTCGGAGTTCTTCCTCGACCTCGTGCATACTTATGGTTTCCTCCTCCTCGACTTTACGCCGAACGCAGTGACGTGCATGTCCATCTTTGTGCACCTCTGCGAGAACTTCGTTGGGATTACCCCCAACACAGCTCTCTTCCGCCACTACTTCGCTCCTCGCATCCAGGGTGGGGAGGCCCTTTTGGGCTCCATCGCCTGGGTCCCGAGGACTCGAACCAAGGAGGCGTACCTGGGAGGTACCCTTCGCGAGAAGTGGGACGAGTGGCGGGGGAAGTGGTGCTGGATTCGCCAGGAGGGATATCCACCCTGCTGCGAGCCCATGACCTCCAGAATCGGGTCTCGGGGAGAGGGCTGGAGCGATCTGTCCCCCGATGAGGATAAGATGTCCATCGCCACCACCAGGATCCTGCGCCTCAGGGCCGCGGGGTTGACGTTGGAGATGGTGGCTGCTGACTTCCTCCGCAGGCGCATCACCCCCTCTAGTACAGGGAGGGAGGCTGGATTCGGCCTTCGCAAATGCGGCGGATGTCACGCGGTTGCATGCGGGGATGGACAACAACCTAACGGTCATGGAGCTAGGGTACTTCTGCTAGAAGCTATTCAGTTCTGAGTTGAAGATTCGGCTGCCGCAGTGGGTCCTCCCGCTGTGCAACAGCTCGGCCCTGAGCAGCCTCATGGTGATGATGCTAGATTGCGATGCCCATGGCGTGGTCGCGACCTGGCTGGAGCCAGCGACAGAGGTGTTCTCGTCCTTCTTCGACGGGTTGTCGGAGGCCCCCGTTCGGGAAGAAAAAGGCCTCGTCCCCGACACCACCGCCATAGAGGAGGCACACATCACCTACCGAATGGAGGAGCATACCCTTGCCCTTGGGGCTGGGCATGCGGGCTCCCAAGGCAAGGGAGCGATTGGCAAAGAGGCACCACCACGAGCGAAGCTCGCCGGGGGTTCTGGCAGTTCGGCTGTCGGGCCTGTCCAGAAGAACGGATGCCTGTAACCAAGACGCATGAGAGGGAGAAGGAGACGGAGGAGTGCTTGGCCCGTCGAAAGCCCAAGCGAGTGCTCCATCGCGTCGGCTCCAATATCCCGGTCCGGCAAAGTCTGCCTGTCGCGCCCGCCAAACGTCCGAGGGCGATGGACCCTTCGCTGGATGACGGGGAGAAGGTGGATTATGAGATCTTGATTTTCAGCACGGAGGAGGAGGACGACGAGTAAGAGTTCGATCCCCCTCCCTCTTGCTTGCTTGGTGTTTTTTCGAACTTGGTGTCGTTGCTTGTTCGCAGGGACACCCAGATGCTCGCCCAAAGGCCATTGGCGGGAGCGGACACCTCGGCTGGCGGGGTGCCTCCGACAAGTCCCAAGCGCGCGGGCTAGGGCGATCCCTTGGTGGACGTCGACGCGTTAGCTGGTAAGGGCACCCCAACGGATGCCACGGAGCCAAGAAACAACGATCCCTTGGCGGATGCTCCAGAAGCTCCGCTGGCGCCTGTGGCCACTCTTGTGCCCAGCCCCCGGCAAAGCCCCGAGCATGCATCGCCTGAGCCTGTGGTGCTTGAGGACGAGCCCTCGGTAACAGACGTTGCCGGGGAGGAGGCAGCTACCATCCAGCGGCAGGAGGATGGTGAGTGCATGTCCAGAAGCACCCGTAAGTTGAGTCTTGGATTTTCTCCTTGATTATCTTGTCTGATCTCGATCATCCCTCTATTTTTCCTACCCCACAGATCCTTCTCTTGTGGAGGAGATGGGCGTCGATGCCATGGTTACGGAGGTCGCTCGCGAAGCGGCGGATGAGGCCTCCGACGCCATAGCTTGCGAGGCCGTCCACGAGGAGCAGGAACAGGAGCAAGATATCCAGGAGCCTGCAGAGTGGCCCGTTGATGGCTCGGAGGCGCGTGCCGATGATTCTCTGCCTGCCGGGGGCGGGGAGACCACCAAGGGTGAAGAATCCCACTCCACCGGCGGGAAGGGAGGCGGCGATCAGCCCCCCAGTCCCGAGGACATCCCGGGCAACGCGTACCTTCGCATCGGCGAGGAGATGTTCGCCGTCCTGCCGGGTGCGAAGCGATCAAGGGCCTTGGTGGAGGGGGAGAAAATCGACGCGGAGGTCTCTGCCAGCATTGGCCCCGACGCCCCAGTGGGGGTGGAGACCGGCGACGGAAAACTCAGCGAGGAGCACCTCTTCCTCTCCATGAAAGACCACGTCGGCCAGCTCCAAACCTTGTACCGCGTCAGGAGGGAGAAGCTGAACTCCCGGGAGGCGGTCATCAAGGCAGCGGAGGAGGCATTTGAGAAGCGTCTCGAAGAAACGTGGGCTCATTTCGACGAGGCATACAAGGCGCTAAAGGCTGAGCGTGAGAAACTGAAGGCCGAGGATCAAGCGCTCAACTTTCGGTCAGACGGCGTCCAGAAGGGGGAGGAAGAGTCTCAGCGCCGAACCGCAGCCGAGGAAGCCCGCTTCACCAACATATGGATCAGCCTGAAAGATCATGAGAAGGAGCTCACCGCTTGTGAGCAGGCGCTCAGCGAGGGGCTCCGTGCCAAGGGCGAGGAGGTCGAGAAACTGGTGGCGCAGCATACTCAGGAGCTGGCGGAATAGTTCAAGAGCGACCTCGACGCCCGGGCTTCGGAATACGCCGACAAGCTCCAGGAGATCACCGATCGAGTGTGTGCCACCCAAGTCGCCAAGGATAGCTCACCGGGATGTTGAAAGAGCTCGAGGAAGAGCTTGATGTCCTCCGCGACAAGGTATCAGTGCTTTCTTCTGCGAGGGACAAGGCCCTCGCCAGCTTGGAGGACACCGAGGCCGCTGCTACCGACAAGGCGACCCAGCTCCGCAGCACCAATGCGTCCATGGACGCCCTGCGGGCTAAGTTGACCTCCACGGACGAGGCACTCAAGGAGGGAGTGGCCCGGGAGGAGGATCTGACTCGGAAGCTCCACGTCTCGGTGGAACAGCTTGACGCCGCTTCTGTCGACCACGACAAGTATGTGAAGGTCGTCAAGTTGTGGACGGGGCGCCTTGTTAATGCCGCATCTGCCATCGCCGATCAGCTAGCCACCATGGACCTTGAATGCCCCGGCTATGCTCCTTCTCCGAAGGCTCCTCCGAGCGTCAACTTGGCCTTGTTATTTGGGAGTCTGACCGATGCACTGAAGCGTCTTCAGGCCGAAGAGACGATGCGGTTGGTGGGCGAGGCCCGATAGCTCTGCCGGAACGTCCTCCTCAAAGTGCTTACCAAGCTGGCGTACAGGAACCCCGATTTGAATCTCTCCATGTTACGCCTGCCTAAGGAAGTGGACCCCAAGCCCTTTGAAGAGAAGGTCATGCCTATTGTTGGCAGGATAGACAAGGTTAAAAGGGTGCAAGGTCCACGTCGGGATTAGCCTCCGTGCCCTTTGTTATTGTAATCTATGCTTTGAACATAATCTTTGCTATTTGTAGTACACTCAGTACTCCGTTTGGGAGAGTAGTGCTGCATTTCCTCTATCGCCTCTTTCCCTCTTTCTTGTGATACTTTGCCGGGGGCCTTCACTGCCAACAGGATATTTAACTCCCCTCCGGCCCTCGTCGTGGTTCGCAGAGCATGCTTTTTACAAAAGAGGTGTGCTGGACAAGCCACCTTGATTGTTGAGTGCGCTTCGAGGCAACTTTTGGGAGGCTAGTGACAGCAATCCCCCGTCACACAGGTTTTTCCATTTGAGAGAGAGTGAGGGTATTTTAGAGAGGGGAGGAGCGTACTCACCCAACGGCTTACCCATCAACTTACTCAAAGTGTCCGCAACTTTCCTGCCGAATGCGTTTACTTCTGTCGGCTTTCAGTGGGTTATCTTGGCACTTGTTGCTGCTGTGGGCGTCCTCACTATCTTCTATGGGCGTCCCCACTAAGTAGACCGGGTGTTGCACCAACTTCTTATTTGTACAGGTCCGCTGGTTGGCGAGGACTTATCTCGGTCTTCCTCTGCCACAGCGGGGATCTCTCTCTTGCCATTATGCGTATTCCCATCGGGTGGCATTGCCTTTGCCGGGGATTCATCATCTTCCTCCCTCTGCACCACCAAGGCAGCACTGACCACCTGGTTGGTTGCCGCTAGATACAAGAGCAAGGGCTCTTGGGGTCTAGGGGCCACCAGCATGGGTGCGGAGGAGAGGTACTTCTTCAAGTCTTGTAGTGCCACTTCGGCCTGAGGACTCCACTTCATCCGTCCCGCCTTCTTCAGGATTTTGAAGAAAGGAAGGGCACGTTCAGCGGACATGGAGATGAATCGGCTCAGGGCAGCTACACATCCGGCTAGGCGTCGCACATCCTTGACGCGCTTTGGCGCCTCAATCTATTCGATGGCCTTGATCTTGTTGGGATTGGCTTTGATCCCTCATTGGGACACGAAGAACCTGAGAAGCTTGCTAGACGGGACGCCGAAGACGCATTTCTCGGGGTTGAGCTTGAGGTTGATTTTGCGCAGATTGGCAAATGTTTCTTCCAGGTCTGACACAAGGGTGGATCTGTCTTTGGTTTTGACCACTATGTCATCCATATAGGCTTCCAAATTTCTATGGAGTTGGGGTTCAAAACCGATTTGGATCACCCTTGCGAAAGTCGAGCTAGCGTTCTTCAACCCAAAGGGCATCCGTACAAAGCAGTATGTGCCACACGGGGTGATGAACCGGTCTTCTCCTCATCTTCCTCGGCCATGTAGATCTGGTGATAACCGGAGTAGGCATCGAGGAAGGATAGCAGGTCATAGCCGGCGGTGGAGTCGTCGATCTAGTCGATGCGTGGCAAGGGGAAAGGATCTTTGAGACGGGCTTTATTAACGTTGGTGAAGTTAACACAAAGCCGCCATTTCCTACTTGCCTTGCGCACAACGACTGGATTGGCCAACCACGTGGGGTGGATGACCCCCCTGACCAAGCCCGGCTGCTTCCAGCTTCTTGATTTCTTCAGCAATAAACTCCTGCCGCTCCAGGGCCTGTTTCCTCACTTTTTGCTTGACCGGCCGCGCGTGTGGACAGACGGCAAGGTGGTGCTCAATCACCTCCCTGGGAACGCCGGGAATATCTGACGGTTTCCAGGAAAATGCATCAAGATTTTCCCATAGAAAGGCGATGAGCGCGCTTTCCTATTTGTTGTCGTGGGTGGAACTGATGGTGAAAGTTCCACCCGAGCCAGCTTCCCTAGGTGGCACCTTCTTGGTCTCAGGCGGAGCGGCACTGGACCTTTTGCTTTGCGTGGTGGAGCTCTCAGGTACGTCCTTGCCGGTAGCACCGCACTCTAACGAGGCACGCTTGCCGGGGTCGGCGCGGGAAGCTCCCCCCTCGTCCTTCTTCTCTCCTGGGTCCTTGCACGGGGCTACGCGGAAGGGACCTTGGCGACGGGCGCTGCCACAGCCTACCGGTAGAGGCGGTCTGTGCATCGGAGTGCATCCTTCTTGTCGGTGCGGACGACGATGACGCCGACCGGGCCAGGCATCTTTAGGGTACCGTAGGCGTAGTGCGAGGCCGCCATGAACTTGGCCAATGCTGGACGCCCCAGGAACCCATTGTACGCGAACAGGTTACTGGCGACGTCGAAGACGACCTTCTCCGTCTGGTAGTTCTCGTCACTGCCAAAAATCATCGGCAACGTGATCTTCCCCTTGGTCTGGATCTGCCCGGGGTTGACCCCTTGGAACGCGCCTGTGTCCTCATGGTCTTCATCGGGGATGTGCAGCTTCTGCATTACATCGGGGGAAATGAGATTCAGGCCAGCCCCTCCGTCCACCAACATTTTCGTCACTCTGAGGTTGCGGATTGTCGGTGATACCAACAATGGCAGGCACCCGACCGCGATAACGTTGTCTTGGTGGTCCTCAGAGTAGAAAATGATCGGTGTTTGTGACCACCTCAGGGGCTTGCGGGCGCCGATGGAGGGCTCTGCCACAATCATTTCACGCGGCCACTTCTTGAGCTGGTAGTGGGAAGAATGCGGCAAGGCGCCTCTTTCAAGGCACATCATGTCCGTTGCCCTCTAGAATTCGTGGTCGCGGGAGTCGTCGTAGGGACAGTCTTCATCATCCTCCTCCTCTCTCTTCTCTCATGGTTGCGCGGGCCTTGCTTTCTTGTCCTTGAACTTGCCGGGGCGGCTCCCTTGGGCGCCCTTCTTCCCACCAGACCCTTTGCCACCTTGCTGGACCTTCTCTTTGTCGCGCCTTTGGTATTCGGCTCGCTGCCTCTAGGCAAGCTGTTCGACTTGCGGGCAGTGCTGGAGGTCGTGGCCCTTGGTGCGGTGGATCCTGCAGTTCTGGGCCCTAGAGCCATCCGGTTTATCGGCGGCCGCCAAGGCCTAGCAAGGGCCGCACCCGGCGGCATCCTTGCTGGGGGCCTCGGCTTTTTCCTTCTTGGCCGAGTCGGCGTCGCCGGTCGCCTCGACGGCAAACACGGTCTTGCCGTCCCATTTTTTGTTATGCTGCTTTCCTCTCTTGGCGGGGACGTCGGCGTCTTCGTCTTCGGAGTCGGCTTCAACACCGACGTTCTCGCTGGGAAGCCTCCTCCCTTCTTCTACACGTGCACATCTATCCACCCGTGCGTAAAGCTTGGCGACATCGCGGACTTTGTTCATCGCCAACTCTTCGCGCATCTTTCTATTGCGCATGTTCTGGTGGAACGCACTGACGGCGGCGGCTGGGTGGACGTCCGGAATGTCGTGCTGGATGCGGCTGAACCTATGGATGTACTTACGCACGGGCTCACCCTCCTTCTGCAGGATGATGTGCAAGTCACTTTCCTGATTAGGAGCTCTGTGGCCGCCAATAAAGGTACCAACAAAGTCCTGGCACAATTCCTTCCAGGAGGATATGGAGTTCTTGAGGAGGTGCATCAACCATGACCTGACATTGGGCTTGAGCACCAACAGCAAGTATTTGGCCAGTATCTTCTCGCCTCGCCCCCCGGCAGCCTGCACCACGATGGTGTAGATGCCGAGGAACTCCGACGGATGGGTCCAACCATCATACTTCTCCGAGATCTCCGGCTTGAAAGTACGGCAGTTGGGCCACTGGACGCGTCATAATTCGTGGGTAAACGCTGGGCAGCCTACCTCGTAGGGTAGGTCGCCACGGTACCCCGAAACCGGTGCGCCAGCGGCGGTCCCAACGCGCATATCTTATTGACGGTGCGTCTCGGGCCACCGCTTGATGAGGGTGCAGGCGTCTTCCTCGCGCCGCTCGCGGAGAATGTCCCGCTGATCGCGGCGGTGGCGGGGGTCTGAAGACCCGGTCAAGTCGTGAGAGACGATGACCCATTCCTGTCGTCGTGGAGGAGAGTGCATGATGGCGGTGGGAGCCCAGGGGGAGGGTGATCGCCGCGGCCGCGGGTGACTCCACTCGCCTGGGTTTGCTCTCCAGAATGTTGCGGAAGCTCGGGGCCTCCGTCTTCTTGTCCTGCGCCCGTACCTTCTCCTGCCCCCGCCGGGGTCGGAGGATTGGGTACATGGGCGTTGGTCGCTGGACGCCCCTCCTCTTGGGGGCCATGGCGATGAGGAAGAGGTGGTGCACTGATGGCTAGGTCAGGTTAACACAATCTTTTCTCCCCTACCTGGCGGGCCAAAGATGTCGGTGATGCTAGGTTGACAACTATGGGGATCAACGTGATACCCTTGTGATCGCAGGGCGGGGAAAAACAACGTCAAGATCAAACCTAACAATCAACACCCGACAAGCCTTTTTACCCAGGTTCGGGCCGCTTACGCGTAAAACCTTACGTCCTGCTCGTCTGGTCGTGTTAAGCGTTCTTTTGTTGTTTGTTACAGTGATGATAACTGTCTTGTTGACCGATCTCCAAAGAGTCTAACCCCTTGTGAATGACTTAAGGGCCTCCTTTTATAGGAAAAAGGGGTCACCTACAGTGCTTGATGGTAGGTTCACGAGATGCTATAGTGAACCTAGAGCGGCGCTTATCCATCTAGCGGTGTCAGGTGCATTAAATGCACGTCTTGTCCTTGTCAGCTAAGTGCTAGTGAGGACATGTGTCCAGGCGTTTCGACACCTGGGCAGCCCGCTGGTGCATGCGGAATTGTGCTGGAACTCAGGGGGCGATGGCATCGTGGCAAGGGCGGTCGCCCTCTAGTGTTTTGCCACATCATCCCGGCAAGGGTGCTTGCCGGGGCCTTGGATCTTCGTCCCGGCAAGGAAGCTTGCCAGGGGCTTCGGTTGTCTTCCCAGCGAGGGAAGCTCACCAGGGTCTTGTGCTTGGTGCGTTCATCACGTCCATGAAAAGGACGTGGCCTTGTGAGCCTTCCCGGCAAGGCAGGCTGGCCGGGGCCTTGGATATCTTGGGGGTGCATCTTGTTTGGGCTCTGCCAAGACCTACCGCCAGGGGCTCTTTGCACCCATGCACAAGTCTAGGGCACTAGAGACCCCAGTCTTTAGTGCGCCGACATCCAACATTTACCGCTTTCATTTACTTTTCCATTGCAAACACTATTACCTTCCCACTTGTGTTTTGATCCTATGCAAACTATAAGTCCAGAGAGATTGAAAACCTCTCTGTACTCGTTGGGAGCAAAATTATTTGTTGTGTGTGCAGGTCCATGTCTTCTGCTAGCGCCAGGCTGGAAGACACCTACTTGTTGAGCCTGGGAGTCCTCCTGGTTTGATAAACCTTACAGTCTCCGTGTTATGGAAATTTGCTGCTGACTACATATCCACCTTCCACTTGGAGTAACCAACAAGGGGCGAGAATTATATACTTCATATCGTCATCAGTGGCCACACATCATGCCATCTACCATGCTATCGTCAAGAGTTCATGCCGACGATATGCTAGTGGACGACATACACATGCGAGCCTACAAAAAGAATACATAGTTTTCAAGTTGGGTGGATTTACCAGCGGGCGGGCACACATGCATGAACAAACTATCCTCATCTTCCACAATCGGCATTTTGTCAAAGAGCATGTGGGCATTACCCATGGCGTCGGTTGGGAGCTGGCAGCGGTGCTTGCAAGAAACGCCGGAGGATAATCCACCAGCCACAAGCACCACGTTGAGGTCGATGTCCGTGGCTGCTGACATGGCAGGCACGACCACCTCCAGTTCACCGGAACCCGTAGAGTAGGACAAACAGGAGGTTTGCGGGTGATGCACGCCGTTTTGACTGCATTTTGAAATGGGCATGAAAAAACCAAAAAAGAAATCAAAAAATTGGAAAACCTTCACATAGTATCATTATATGTGACCATGTTAACACGAAAAATAATTAACTTCTACTATGACAATTTTTATAAAAGATGTTCTTGGAAATGGGTTATCATGTGTGAAGATTCATGGCTTTCAAGCCAAATGATCGATCTTATGGCAACATTCATGGCATAGTTTGGTCGAATGATCTAATATTGTGCGCAAGCGTGCATATTAGAATGACAAACAATGTTGCCTAAGGATGCTTTCATTTTCCTTGGATGAAAAATTCTTTTTCCATTTTTCAAGTGCCCAAAATGATTTATTTTGTGAAGGACCTACCATCTATTTGTTGCAAAATTACACCAAATCAATTTTCTAAAATATTAGGCAATATTTAATGTGCAATTGACCAAATTGTTGGGTGACAAAAGCTTTTGATCCACCTCTCGTGCAAAAGACAAATTTGCACCGATTTAGTTGGAAGCGGGTCAAATTTCAACTACACCTCCCTCATAGTTTGCTCTTTATTTTTTCCGAAAATCATTTGTAGGGACATAATTATCTATTTAATCATAGAAAAACAAAAAAAATCCCAAGATTTAGCAACTAACTTGGAACGACCATTCCTATTATTTTGACCGCGTTTTCAAATGGGCATGAAAAATTGGAAAACCTTCGCATTGTGTCATTATATGTGACCAAGTTATTATAAAAAATAGTAAAATTGTAATACGGTAATTATTTTAAAAAAGTGGTCTTAGAAATGAGTTATCATGTGTGAAGGTTCATGGCTTTCAAGCCAAACGATCAATCTTATGGCCACGTTTATGGCATAGTTTGTTCAAATGATCTAATATTGTGTGCAAAGGTGCATATTAGAATGGAAAACAATGTTGCTTAAGGAAGTTTTCATTTGCCTTGGATGAAAATTTCATTTTCCATTTTTCAAGTGCCCAAAATGAGTTTTTTTGTGAAGGACCTACCATATATTTGTTGCAAAACTGGACCAAGTATTTTTTCTAAAATACTAGGCCATATTTAATGTACAATTGAACAAATGGTTCGATCTCAAAAGCTCTTATCCACCTCTCGTGAAAAAGACAAATTTCTACCGATTGACATGGAAGCGGGTCAAATTTGAACTTCAGCTGCATTATAGTTTGCTCTTTATTTTTCCAAAAAGTAATTTATAGGTACATAAGTATCCATTTAATCAGAGATACTTGGTGTAGTGGCAAGACATAGAGGTTTGCATGGTGTCCGAGGGCCCCGACTCTAGAGCGCGCAAACTGGCATGCCAACCGCGTGGTCACCGCGTGACCTTGGTGTTGCCACGTGTTCTGGGCAGCCTAGGCATGTCTGATGTGTGGGACACTCCCCCAGTAGGTGTTAGGAAGAATAATACAATAGAACAATCTTACAAGGAGACGGAACTAAGCTCAAAAATGAATTAGCAGCCAAATGTTTGATTAGCGGTGGGGGAAAACATGGCCAATGTGTGTGAGTTTTGGATGAGGATGATCATCAACTAAGGAGACTCTCTTGGCAATTTTTCAACTCAAATGGAGGATCCTAGGTGGCACTTGCTTTCCAAAGTGCCACACTAGACAGAAATATGAATGTTGAAGGTGGGCTCAAATTAATGAATGGATTGAGCTCAAATTTGGCGGAATATGGTAATTTGGGCGTAGGTACGTACTGTACAAATTTGATGCGAGTTGGACGTACCAAAGTGGTACTTCCTTCATAATGCTCTTCTGTGGACAAAAACTTGGAAAAGTTATTGAGAGAAATTGGCTAAATGAAATGAGCTAAAATTTGGTGGAGATAAGTTATATAATTATCAACATTCCCTGGTAAAGTTTCATAAATAATTAAGTAATATAAAATATTGTTGCTTCACAAAATGAAAATATGACCAGAATAAATGTTTGGATGATGAGCTCACATGGATTGCTAGATAAATCTAAAATTTTGCGTAGAGTGATTATTTGTGCATATGAAACATTTGAAAAAATCTCACATCATTTGGATAATCCTAGCTAGTACTTCCTTCACAAAGCTTCTCTGTGGATAGAAACTTTGGAAATTTGCAAGCGAAGCTTTACTAGAAAAATGGAGCTGAATATTGGCATGTAGCAATGATTTGAATATGTAAGAGAGCCCGAAAAGTTTGAGGGAAATAGGAGGGGTCTATATATCAGTTGCTTTGCAATGTGCCAATCTGGACAAATAATAGAAATTGATGCTCGTCTCACATAGATGATTGGATTGGGCTGCAATTTGGCGAAGGATGATAATTTGGACATATGAAGGCGCTCTAAAAATTTCATACCATTTGGATAAATAAAAATGTTACTTCCTTCACAATACATATAAAAAGGAGGTAGCCTTAAGTACCAATGCATCCACGTTCACAACCTCATGACCATTTATATTGGTCATAATCCGGTAGAAATAAGGTCGTCGACCACTATTATCCGCTTTATGACCATTTGGTGTAAGGCAATTTCAGGATTTGAGCTCTTCCTAGCGAAATGGCCGTGGATTTATGACCAATTCAGCTGGTGTCAGTGAGAGAAGGTCACAAGTTGACATATTTATTGTAGTGATTTCTAAAATCATGCCCTATTAAAAGAGTGCCTCCTCTCATTTTTAGCAGGATATTTTCTGTAGACTTCTCGTGGGGCGAGTAATGCCTCCATTTCCACCAATCAAAATTCTATGGTGATTCAAATCCCTTAGGACAACTTTAGGCATTTTTCTTATGACCACAGATGTCTAATAAAAATAGAAACTCCTATTTGTAGAGCACTTTGTGTTCTGCTTGTTGTGTGGTTTATAGTTGTTGTTTCTGACGGTAGTTGGCGAAATAAACGGAGTACTTGGAGTTGTACTGGAAGACCTCGAAGACCCGAAGACTTATTTGAGCAAGGCAAGCAGCCCCTTGACCATCTCTGAGAAACATACTTTCATGTATGCCATGTTTATTATATCACTCCCATGCATGTGATCATGATTGAGTCAGTGA
The DNA here is from genome assembly GCF_904849725.1 of Hordeum vulgare subsp. vulgare. Classification (NCBI taxonomy): domain Eukaryota; kingdom Viridiplantae; phylum Streptophyta; class Magnoliopsida; order Poales; family Poaceae; genus Hordeum; species Hordeum vulgare. Next base: position 342,157,479 of record NC_058524.1, on the reverse strand, counting down.
ACCCCTCGGTATGGTGTTTCTGATGGTTCTTCTATAATACTTGCATGAGAGCATGACCCTACCATCTTTGAGGCTCACGCTGATAAAAGTTGATAGGTTGATAAGTAGTGCTACGCATAGGGTGAGCATATGCATGGTGATGGTAACATGGAGGTAATTACAAAGGTTTTTTCAAAAAACCCGTCAGGTGCCACTAATGCCAAAGGGTGAAGGTGTTGACATGGACAAACACTTGAGAATGAAGTGGTGTACCAAGGAAAGTTTTTTTTGTGTGGTTTCGGAAACGGGATTAGAAATAAGATTTGTCGACCGTCCCAACCTTACATATGCGACCACAATACCCCTTATGGGACGGGGCTTTGTTGATTACTATGGTTGGTACTAGTAGAGAGCATGCATTACTAGTGACGGGAGTGAAATGGGCACTCTCGGGACGGGGTCGTGCTAGGTAGGACGACTATGTTGTTTTTACAGGTTCTGGGCACATCGTTGGTCCCCACATGGATGATACGAGCTAGAGCGAGGCTCGTATGACGTACATCATGTGGGCCGGGTACCAATTGAGGGGACTCTTTGTCTAGTCTCGTCAGGATAAAGGCATTTTTCGGGTGCTTACCTCGGGTATGTTATATACTGTGAGTCGTGGATGACACGAAAGTTCACCGAGTCTCGTGGGTACAATGCACAACCTCTGTAGAGTGTAAAACTATTCGAATAGCCATGTCCGCGGTCAAGGACAGTTGGATAATCCTTCTTAAACTATGTTTGGTCGTTTTCGCATAAACCAAGTGTGTGTGTGTGTGTGTGTGTTGGTTAACATGAGAAAAAGATGGAGACATGTTAAAGTTTATGTTGGAGCTAAGTCAAGTGACTTCGCATGATGGGTGAACATGGGATGTTCAACCTTCAGTTGATATTGATATATGTAACCTGTTCACTGGGTCACCGTTATGCCTTGTGGTGCTTGTCACCCAAGAACTTGATGATGTTGTTGCACTATGAAAAACCAGCTTTCCGCAAAAATTAGCATACTAGTGTTATGTCATACTTCGTAGTGCCTTATTGACCAGGTAAGAGAGAACAAAAGATGGTGAAGAGTACCTTGGTGACATTCCTGCGAGCTAGGACACTTCCCAGTCAGAATGCCAGTAGGTTAAGGATCATGGCATGGGTTCACGCTTTCAACCAAGATTCCGCTACTAGTTGAGTTTGGTGTGTTGGCCTTCATGGCCCTATTTATGTAAGACTTGGCCTCAATGGTGCTTATTTGTATCACACAGTATGTATGGATGTAAGACTCTTGTTATTCAGTGTCTGTGTGTTCAATGAGCGTTGATCTTTGGGATCACTGAGCACGTACATTCGGTGATCTCGACCTACAAGTCAGTGTCCCCACAGAGCTGGTACCAGAGCCATCCTAACTGTAGGAAGCCCTTAGTTATCACAAACGTTAGTTAGGACCACACCATTTTCTAGATCCTTCAATAGCACTTACAAAAACCTCTATATTTCTCACCTCTCTAAATCTTCAAAGGGAGCGAACGTTTTACCTTAGCACCCCATCATTGTTCCTTAAACTCTCCTCTTCTACCCTTTGAAACTTTCAAAGGGAGGATGTCAAGGTGGTGACACGCTCGACTCAGTTCCAGAGTGAAGCGGCCTTGATCTTCGATGAACAGGACATAAGATATGCAAGATCATGATGTGTGTCGCTAGTAGAGCGGCCCTGTCATTATCGACGACGTGTCGTCCACCATCAGTTGATGAGAACCTTGCCATTTGGTTCGCCTCACTTAGTGATCAGGAAAATGGTTCTCTTCCTACCCCGCTCCTCGTGTCAATATTTTCATCAACATAATTGACAGGTCGGAACTCTATAAAGCTTTGTCGGTGTCATTGCATAAATGTTGCCCACCTGATACACTCGACGCCTTGGATGGCAAGAAGTCATCGACAGGATTACGAGACCTACAAAAGACCCTGTCAATGGCATATGAGAGGAACCACCTTCGTCGGCATCTCACAAGACGAGAAGTCGTCAAGGACTCCTTCCAGCCAACCCGATTTGTTTCGGCAAAAAAACAATAAGGGACATAGCGACACCATGAGCAGACCCAGAGTGCGGAACGGACTCCTCTCCGAAGCAGAAAGCAAGCATGACCATTGAGTTTGAGGAACCCTAGGTTAGGATGAGGCGTGAATCCCCTAGGCAAGGTCGAGTCCGTCCAATGGTTCGAATGGGACCATATTGTGTGTTGCTTGTTTTACTTATTTATGCATTGATATGCGTCGCATTTTTCCCTAGGAAACGAGTACGCGACTATATCACCTGCCTCATTTTTATGTTTGTGATGGCCTTGCAGCCCTTGTTTGATTGCACTTGCACTATACCACCCCCGTTATGAACTCCCCACTATGCTACTTTTCCCTCCCTCACCGTCCTCGACAACTGAAGACCAGCAAGACAAGATGCACCAAGGATCCACCCCGATAGACGAATGGCAATGAAGACTCTGACTGTAGCATACTCGATCAGACACAACCCCATAGCATTACGCTTCGCCCTCAAGATTGGAATCCCCTCCCTATACCAACCTAGATCACACAAGATTTCCTAGCTCAAACTTCTGGTCACTTTTCTAAGACATGGACTTGCTAGAGCACCTGTTGAGCTCCAATAACCCTGCTTAGCACTAGGTTCCTTATGGGACAAGTGATCATAGTGAAGAAGTATCCTTCATTCTTAAGCTAGCACGAGAACACTGATGCCATAGGAAGGATCGTTCTAGAGTTTATATTTTGTGGACAATGGGTTGTTGTGATGATAATAGGTGTCTTGAGGATACAGTTGGACTATCTTGGTGGATCGTAAGACCATTATGATGGTAAGTATACTTGGTGGAACAAGTTGATAAAATACCATAACCTATGCATTCCTGGAGTAAGCTTGGATTTAGTAGGACAATTATAACCACGAGCTAAAATCTTTGGTGGTATGGTAACTTGGTTCTGACGAGGAGTGTCATGAACTGATGATGTCACCATAGTGACTTGGGGTAACGAGTAAGAGTTCTTGTTGGACATGAGTTTTAGATTTAAATAGGTGACCTTAATAGGGTATCGACAATGGATGAGACCACATGGTTCGGAGTAAATTGGATTAGTCCGATGATTTTGATCATGATAACATGTTTCTCGGTGGACAACAAGTAGTAGTAATTGGAGTTGTCGAATTGATTTACGAAGCTATACAAGCCAGGCCTTGGAGATTAGTTGACCATGATATTGGAAGATGGTGGGTATACTATGGCATAGTCATTGCAATGGTATGTGGATTATGATGACTCTAGGTGATCATTTAAAACCTCATCGATATAGGATTTGTAAGAGTGATGGGTCCAAAGATGGTTGATGGGATTCGTGAACCACTTGATTGGATTAGTGGGAAGGGAAAACGACCTTGGATTGGTACACTACGTGTTTCCTTAAACATAGGAATGCAAAACACTACCCATTGGATGATCTAACTAAACACTGGGATTTGTAGAGTCTTAAACTCAAGCTTAGTATCTTGTATGCTTTCCCGAGGATTCTTACATAGGAATACATGTGCAACTTAGCTATAGCATGCTTATGATGTTTCGGTTTAGTCCTTCTCTCAACCCTGGTGTTGACTAGCCCGAGTGATGTGGCTATGAATTATGTGAGATGGCACCTTCGATGCTATAGGGTGATTTTTTGTCTGGAGATAGAGACGAAACTATTGGCATCTAAGGAATGTCCTTAGGGGTAAGATGATAGACGTTCACTCACATCCTAAGTTTCTTGAGAACCCAAAGCTTCACCGAGCCATATAATGGTCGGATTATGACCATAGGGAATGGCTCTATGTCGTCAGACTATGGACAATCCTCCTCTACGACCATCACCAATCATGTCTATGAGGAACATGGATATGAAGGGCTAGATTATGCTGGACCACAAACCCCCGCTCCTCTCACCTGTCTCATGAGAAGTGTGCTGTTGTGATGCTTGGGGAAGTATGTTGTTATTCTCATGGGTGACATACTTATTTACTCGATAAGAGGAGGGATACCTTGGCCGTGTTTGGACAAGCCCGAGGAACATCAATTGCCATGCCTCTCAAGAGTAAGGTATTGCCTTGATAGAATGAACTGCTCAAAGCAATCTCCAAGTAGCAGGACTCAATCCTACCCAAGATGAGACAAAGAACCGCCATGATTGGTAAACAACGATGAAGAAGAAGAAGTAGTAGGAGTTAACCACCACTCCTCTGCCAGCTACATCAACTATGATGAGAAGCATCGAAGTTCAAGCCGGTGAAGCCTTTGGACATCAAGCGGAGCTAAAGAGATCTTCCTATTCCAAATCAGGGAAGTGGATCATGACTGGACCATTGTGAAGTCCTATCGAGGGGAAGTTCACCCCGCTTGCCAAGCCGCAGACCGTAGGGATTGGATGACTGGTCTATACTTCCATGTTTCTAGCTCATCTAGAACCCCTCAAGGACTTCCCTAGATAGTAGGACCCGTTCTAACATCGTGTCCTAACACTTAGTCTTATGGACATGATCCAAACCAGGCCTTTTCACCAAAAGCTACAAGGAGGCTAGAAGACCAAACATCTCAAGACACACCGGAAGCATGCGTCCATGACGGCAATGACAAATGGCCGGAGAAGGGTGAAGCACATACACGGGAACTTACTCAAGTAGAAGATCTTGATGGAAAGCCTACAACAAACCCTTATATTCTAACCCGAGAAATCTAGATGTCACATACCAATGTGGGCAGCCCCAGGACCAGCACCCAGACACGCCACCTTGCCACGTATTCCAACTTTGGAGTACACCTGCAAGTCGGACTCTTGCGAGAACTTAGTTCACCAAAGCTCGTGAGCCTTAGTCAAGCCTAACTCATTGCCAGAACCCTGTTCACGGTCAAGCAAAGACAAGTGGGGCATTCAGAGTTGTATCATCAAGCACTTCAAGACCCACACGAGCAACTACGGAATGTAAAGACTACCTTTGACCTAAAGTTCTATACTTGTCCAACGCCTAGCCTAGAAATATCAAAACAAGATTTTCTTAAGGAGGTAAGATCTGTAACACCCTCGGTTTTAACTCTCCTAGATAAACTAACATATCTAAAAAATTAGGACCAATTAAATTTTTTGTGAATGCTTGTGATGCTTGATGTGATTGTTGTTTGTTTGCTTTTTTGCTTGTGTTCGAAATCACAAACTTCCACCTACTCTCTAGACTCATCTTCCTGACCCAGATCCTTGTCCAATGACCATACAATGTGTATAAGACCAAATACTATTTTCACCAAATATTATTTTGAAAAAAGCATTTATTTGATTCAAGCTTTCAAAAACCCCTAAGATGGGATTTGTACTACAAGTCCTCAAATTAGGGAAGATGGTTTTCTCCAAATATTTTATTTAAATCCTATTATAAAAAACTTACCAAAATAAAAAATTTATTATTTTAGAAGTTATTTTCCTATTTTATTTAAATACCTTTTTCTGAGGCTAGAAATGGTCTTTTACAAAGGAAGATTATTTTTCTTGCTTTCAAAATATTTGAGAAAATTTAGGGAAACTCAGTGGTTATATATATCCCATATATGGGAGTTTCAACACATGGTTATGTTCATAATATTGGACAAAACCCTTCAAAACCCTTTTTGCCTATTTCAAGATTTTGGAGTATTTCCATAAGAAATATTCTCAATAAATTCCAGTAAAATTCTAGTAGATCACACATGGTATATGTGATGATCTTCTCAAGTTTCATCTCAATCCATATTGATTTGATTCAGATAAATATTCCTAAACCCTATTTGTCTAGATCCAAAATTGAGCAACTTTATATTGGCAAGTGTCCCCAATTGTGCTCAAAATTTATGGACATGTTCTAATGCTTCAATAATGCATCCACACCAAGTGGTGCATCAAGGAGAACAAAGGAACTTTCCCCAACCCTCTCAAAACCTTTTCTGTTGATTTCTAGAATTGGGAAGGTTTACATTTTGAAGATTCACCAATTGTTCCCAAACTTTCCGGCATTTCTATATTACTCAAATAATGTACCCACACCAAGTGGTGCATTTGCGGGAATTAAATTGCATGGGTTGACCTTCAGGAAGTCATTTATGCCTATTTCTTAGGTTTTTCAAGTCTACATTGGAAACTTTCTCCAACAAATCCCAAATTTGGTATCATGTATCATTTCCACCTATCACGTGATCCTGCTAAGGTTCATTGCAATTGGAATCCATTTGTTAGCCCAAACAACCATCAAACACCTTCTGCTCATTTTCCAAACTTGCTTCTTTGACTCCTTCTACTAATCTCCTTGAGCTCAAACTTTTACCACAACTTCATCTATTCCTATAACACCTCCAGTATCATTGCCATGGCTTCTGGTCAATTATTGGAGGGTGAATCCCTCTCTTAACCTCATCTTTTACCATGGCAACACCTCTTTTACGCTCTTTCAAATGTACTGTTCAAGCCAATGCCCCCACATCCTTCCAGAGCATCTCTAGTATACTAATGCACTATTTCAAGCAAAGATATGGCATGCTTATATGGAAAATATGAGCAGCCCTTCTAAAAGTTGATTTTGGTAGAAAAATGGCCTTGAACTGCAAGTACTAGCTAAACTCCTCTCCCTGAGCTGAAATTTGACAGTCTTGTAGTCCTCCCATACCAAATTCTACTAGACATGGTTTCATCCCAAAATTCCTCCATTGAAAACCACTTTTGCTAGCCCCAAGTTTGCTGTTGCAAACGTAACCAAAGCTAAACCCCCACCTGTCATGCCCCATATGCAACCAAACTCCTCCATCAGTCTCTAGAGAACATGCCTTGCATGTTTGACAACATGGATTGACCAGAGGGTGGTCCTGGATGCACAGTGGTGTGGTGACCATGCCACTGGCCTGCAAAGCTGGTGCTCTGCACCTTAACTTTGCCCTGCAGCTCAGGTCCAGCAATAGACGCGTGCCTTAGCTCGCCGTAGATCCTCCCTTGACCAGCAACGCCCCTCCCCGATGCCAAGAACGCGCCAAGTCGCCTCTACCGTGCATGGCCATCGTGCCTAGAGCACCCGAGGCGGACCCGAGATTCCCCTCGGGCGCCTCCTCCATATGCCTCTCTCCCCAGCCCCTGGTGCCTCCCATCTCCTCCTATCCCTCCCACAAACACCCCGAGCCCACCCCTCTCTCCCCCACACCCTGCAAACACTCCCATGCCCGCGAGGTCGCCGTTTTGGTCTTGCTCCAATTCGGGCTCCTCAGAGCCCCTCCCCCCATTGAGATGCACCAGGGTGTTGTCCTCCGTGCTGCCAGCACCCCCGGCCCCTCTTTTTGTCTTTCGGTGGCCAGGACACCACCCCACCATAGTCGTGCTCACCGGCCTCCGCCATGGCCGAGGGCCCCCTCTCCCCAAGCGCTCCCCGATGGAAATTGAGCCCTAGGCAAATGCGGCTCAACTCCCCAAGCACGTCGGTGGCCGGGACTTCGCCGGAGGCGGCCGGAGCCACTGGAGCAGGCGCCAACTCCAGCTGGGTGGGCCTCCCCTGCCTCTCCTGCGTGCGAGCAGGAGGTAGGAGGATAACCTGATCGACGGGCCCCCCCATGTCAGCCTCCCACCGGTCGGGCCCCGGCTTAGGTGGAGGCGCTCGTGGCGCATTGCGCGTCCCCTTACCGAAGGATCATTCGGCTAGTGCGCCTCCTACATGGCCCGTCGTGTGCGCGTGTGAGTTGATGGGCCGACTCACGAGAGGCTGGCCCATCGGTAAGACCTTGTTTTTATTGTTTTTACAAAGACTTGTAAAAACTATAGAAAAATCATCCTAGCTCCAAATTCAATAATTGAAAATCCTGGATGCTAAAAAAATCAAGGGCTATCCAAATATGTGCATTGCACATTTTTCCAGAGAAACTTTATGTGGTGTTATTATTCAAATTCAATTTTGAATATTTTGAACCCAACCTTGTAAAATTCCTAAAGAGCTAAAATCAACTCCAAATGGAGTAATTCAAATTTCCACAGACTTCAAATATCCATGACTATTTTTCTAGCCTTAGACAACATTTTTCTTTGCCATATTTATTTTGCACAAAATAAATAACACCTATTCCTATTTATTCCGTTTTCTAAAACCCCTAGAATATTCATGCCAACTCCAATTCCTGTGATACCACTTCCTAAATATTTCATAAATCTTGCCCTCTTAAATGAGTGCCTCCACTCATTTTTAGCAGGATATTTTCTCTAGACTTATGGTGGGTCCAGTAGTGCCTCTGTTTCCACCAATCAAAATTATCTGGTGATCCAAATTCCTTAGCACAATTTATGCATTTTTCTTATGATGAGAGATGTCTAATAAAAATAAAACTCCTATTTATATAGCACCTTATGTCGTGATTGTTGTGTGGCTTATAGTTGTTGGTTCCGATGATAGCCGGTGAAATAAACAGAGTACTCGGAGTTGGACCGGAAGACCTTGAAGACCCCTAAGACTTATTTGAGCAAGGCAAGAAGCCCCTTGACAATGTCCGAGAAAAAAACTTTCATGCATGCCATGTTTCTTATATCACTCTGATGCATGTGATCATTATTGAGTCGGTGAACCCCTGGGTATGGTGTTTCCAATGGTTCTTCTTTAATATGTGCATGTGAGCATGACCCTACCATCTATGAGGGTCATGCTGATAAAACTTGATAGGTTGATAAGTGGTGATGCACATAGGGTGAACATATGCTTGGTGATGGTAACATGGAGGTAATCACAAAGGTTTTTCGAAATCCCCGTCGGGTGCCACTAATGCCCGCGGGTGAAGGTGTTGAGATGGATGACCACTTGAGAATGAAGTGGTGAACCAAGGAAGGTTTTTTGTGTGTGTGGTTTCGGAAACGGGATTAGATTTATGATTTGTCGACCGTCCAAAACTTACATGTGCGACCACGATACCCCTTATGGGATGGGGATTTGTTGATTACTCTGGTCGGTACTAGCAAAGAGCTTGCATTACTAGTGACGGGAGTGACATGCTCACTCTCGGGATGGGGTCGTGCCATGTAGGACGACTATGCTATTTTTTCAGGTTCCGGGCACACCATTGGACCCCTCATGGATTATACGAGCTAGAGTGAGAGTCATAAGATGTACATCATGTGGTCTGGGTACCAATCGAGTGGAATCTTTGTCAGCGTCGTTAGGGTAAATGCATTGTTCGGGTGCTTACCTCGGGTATTATATATACCACGAGTCGTGTATGACACGAAAGTTCCCCGAGTCTCGTGGGTACAACGCGCAACCTCCGTGGAGTGTAAAACTATTCGAATAGTCGTTTCCACGGTCAAGGACAGTTGGGTAATCCTGCTTAAACCACGTTTGGTCGTTTTCGCATAAACCAAGTGTGTGTGTGTGGGTTAACATGAGTAAAAGATGGAGACATGGGAAAGTTTATGTTGGAACTAAGTGAGGTTACTTGGCATGATGGGTGAACATGGGATGTTCAACCCTCAGTCGATATTGATATATGTAACCTGTTCACTGGGTTACCACCATGACTTGTGGTGCTTCCCACCCAAGAACTTGATCATGTTATTGCACTAGGAAAAACCAGCTTTCCGCAAAAATCAGCATACTAGTGTTATGTCATACTTCGTACTTCCTTCTTCCATATCATGGGTTGCTCGCGAGGACATTCGAAGTACTCATTGGCTTGCCACTGGTTATTTTATTGACCAGGTAAGAGAGAAATGAAGATGGTGAAGAGTACCTAGGTAACGTTACTACGAGCTAGGACGCTTCCCATTCAGAATGCCTGTAGGTTAAGGCTGATGGTATGGGTTTAGGATTTGAACCAAGTTTTCCGCTACTAGTTGAGTTTGGTGTGTTGGCCTTCATGGCCCTATCTACGGAAGACTTGACCTCAATGGTCCTTATTTCTATCAGATGGTATGTATGGATGTAAGACTCTTATTATTTAGTTTCTGTATGTTCAGTGAGCATTGATCTCTCAAATCACTAAGCACGTACAATCGGCGATCTGGACCTAGAAGTCGGGGTCCCCACACTATTCGACTCGGACTATGCTGGAGACAAGGTTGATAGAAAATCCACATCCGGTACATGTCAATTTATTGGGAGATCTCTTGTGTCTTGGTCATCCAAGAAACAAAACTCGATATCTTTATCTATTGCCGAAGCAGAATACATTGCCACCGGATCATGTTGTGCGCAATTACTATGGATGACACATACTATTAAGGATTATGGCATTCATGTGAAACATGTTCCATTGTTGTGTGACAATGAAATCGCTATTGAAATTTCCCATAATCACATGCAACATTCGGTAACAAAACATACTCAAGTGCAAGGGCATGAACTTCAATCCTTTAGGAGATGCATATATATACCCAATCAATCCTTTCTAATCACTTGGGAGCCTCCTACTTTGTGTTGTGGAGTTGAACCAAGAAGTTTGTACACGCAAGGAGATCGCCTTCGTCATGAAGATCTACTCGAGTGAGGCTAGTCCTATGTGGACGTATGCCATGGTATAATAGAGAAGGTTGCTTCTAAATGGACCCCTTGTGGGTGGATCCCTCTATGGAATCTCGCATCCGTTATCCTGTGTGTGTTGAAGTCTCCAATAACATGGACGTATGATAGCACCACCTATCGAAACCACGCCAAAAATTGTTGTGTCCACATTTGTGTTTTATCTTCCTAATCTCTACTCCTTACTTACATGTGTAATGTGTTTACTTTCCGTTGCCATATATGTTAACTAGCATGTGTTGGGAGCACGAGACTTGTGAGAATTGTTAAAATCTGCCAAAAATTAAAATTGGGAAAAGACTAGGTTTTAATTTATGCAAGTAGTCAATTCACCCCTTGTAGACAACCCTTCTAGGGACCCCACAATTGGTATTAGAGCTTTGATCTTCATAGCCTTGGTTTACTCACCATTGGAGGGAGATGGATGTTTCTAGTTTGGGGAATCTTAGCTGTAGAATACGTGTTCTCAATGGGGAGTATTATACAAAATGGAAATATGAAATGTCTGCTATATTTGATGAATTCCATTTGAGCAAATATGTTAAATGTCCCTATGTGGATCCCGTTGATCCCTTACATCCTTCTCATGATGAATAATTAATATGCTCGACAATCTTAAAAATGTTAATATCCTAAGCTATTTTATAATGCCACTTGTCCGTTTTTTGAGGAAACTTTTATATGGTATTTTTATTTAAAAGCTCGTTTAAAATATTTGAATTCTTTGTTAAAATTCTTTTCCTCACTTCTTGTGTTTCAAAACCAGAGAGTAGTAATTTTTACAACACTCAGGATCACCCTAGTATCTTACAAAATTACTTTGACATTTTTCTGAATGTTATATTATTCCTGTTTTTTGCCATGGTCTTAGTTTTTTGGTTATTATTGCGACGATAGATTTCGTTGTTGACGAAGGAGTTGGACCAGAAGATTTTGAAGACTTTGAAGACCATGTTCAGCGAGACAATCAACCCTTTGACCGTGTCTAAGAAACTATTTTATGCATGGCATATAACACTTCATTCCGCTGCATTGAATCATGAACCGGTGAACATCGTGGTAGTTCACAGCCGTTACTTTCGTTGTTGATACTTGCGCTGAGCATGACCCTACCTCCTTATGAGGGTTGTGCGGCGGGGAGTAGTTAGGATGCTAGTAGTCGCTATGCTAGTGGGATGGGTATATTCATGGTGCCAAAAAAGGAATGACTTCAAAGACTTTTTAAAAACCTGACGGGTGCTACTAATTCCCGTGGGTGATGGTGTAGAGTTAGATAACCACTTGAGAAAGAAGTGTTGTACTAAAGGAAGTTGTGTGTGTGTGTTTACGAAAATGGAGAGATTTTAGATTTGTCGACTGTCCTAACCTTACATGTGCAACAACGATACCCCTTATGGTATGGGACCTTGTTGATTACTTTGGTCAATGCTAGAATAGAGCCTGCATTACTATTGGCGAGAGGGCTAGAGGTACTCTCTCGATACAGGATCATGCCTGATAGGGTGACCATGGGCTGTTTTCACAGACACCGGGCACAACATTGTGTTCCCTCACGGATGGTACGATTTTGCGCGAGGCTTGTATGATGTACATTATGAGGGATGGCACCTATGAGTGGACTCTATGATTGGCGTTGCCAGGGGAAATACATTGTTCGATTTCTTACCTCGGGTATATAATATTCCATGAGTCGTGGATGACATGGAAGTTCCCCGAGTCTTGTGGGTAACATGCGCAACTATGCAGAGTGTAAAACTATTTGAATAGTTGTGTCCACAGTCAAGGACAGTTGGGTGGTGCTACTTAAACTTGGTGTGCGTATGTGTGAGATAGGAGACAACTGAGCTAAGTTAGATGACTTGACATGATGAGTGAATATGAGATGTTCGACCCTTGTTTATGTTGATATATGTAAACTATCCATATGGATATCTACAACCTCATGATGCATTCTTTTACGAGTTGATTGATCATGTGATTGCACTCAAAATTAGTTTTCTGTAATTTACCTACTTAGTGATATATCATGCATCACTATTGCATCGTCACAAACATGGTTTTCTTGCGAGTACATTCAAAGTACTCACTGGATAGCCACTTGTTATTTAATTGTCCAGGCATGGAAGAGAAGGAATATGGAGAAGAGTTTGTTGGTACGAACATGCGAACTAGACACTTCCCAGCCAGAATGCCTATAGGGTTAAGGTAGATGGCATGGGTTCATGCTTTCGTTCAAGATTTCTGCTGCTAGCTATGTTTGGTGTGTTGGCCTTCGAGGCCCTATCTATGTAAGACTTGACCTTAATGGATATAAGACTCTTGTCATTCAGCTTTTGTGTGTTCAGTGAGCATTGATCTCTGGGATAACTGTACACATGCATTCGATGATCACGACTTATGAGTCAGGGTCCCCACACCTTGGTTCCCACTGAGGCAAATACTTATCTATATTGTGCTCCATCATCCGCTCTTCTTTGTGGAAAAACCTAACGCAGATCACAAGTATCATCTCCCTCCTTCGCTTCATCGGCTGGCAGCGACGGGCGGACTAAATCTCTGGTGGCCGCCCTCCGGAGGGTGAGGGACCTCTTCCTTAGAGCAACAGGAGCTCCTCGACATCCGCCTTCTCGGTAGCTCTAGGTTCTTCATCCTCGACATGGTTCTTTGGCAATTGAGTTGCCGCTGCACTGTCATTGTCCTTCTCTTCATCGCCACTGCCGCCTCCTTCATCGTCAAATGCGGAAAGTCCAGAGCCACTGCCTCCTATTGTCAGGCCAACCACCTTGGCCCTCTTGTCGATCCACTCGAATTTCTTGCCAATGGTGTCACGAGTTAGTTGGCCTTCCTCTCGGATGGCCTCCTTTGTCAGGTTGTCAAAGCACTACTACACAACCTCGGGTATTGACGACTTCCACGTGGGGTTGACCTCCATGTGCACTACAGGTAGGCATCATCGCCGAGATAGTGTCCTTGGTGGAGTTGTTGCAGAGAGGGACGATGGTTGCCGACAACTTGAACTTGTCGTCGACATGGAAGAGTTGGTGGCAGAGGCAAGTGAGTTCCATCACTCTCAGGTTTGAAGCCAACCCGGTATGCAGTCGCATGACATCTATGGTTCTAAAGACCTCCCATGTGAAGCTCCCATGTTCTGCAAAGGGGGATGCAAAGATCCCACCATCTCAATGGTGAACCCAGCAGCATTCAAGCGGAGCATGCAGGTGACAGTGATCTCGAGGTTCTTGTCGAGGGCATGGAGAGCGCTCCAATTCTTCCCGTGGACCGACATTTCTTTACGGGGCTTGCATAAGTCCAATAAGTCATTATCCTTGATGTAGCACCACTCCCCGCGCCACTCTTCCCACTTCTGGTGAAAGTTTCTGGCAGGATACACTTCTTTGTGGTTGGCCGTGGGGTTACAAATGATGCTTCTAGAGAGGGTATCCCTTCTATGCATGGCTAAAATAAGTACCAGAACAAAGCTAGACTGGGGACTACACCAACCAAATTCTCACACAAGTGTGCGAAGACTCACATCATGGTCATGGAATTTGGAGTAAAATATATCGGGGCTCTAGGACCGGGGGTCCCCAAGCCCGTCTGCCTGCGGTCCAGGTCCTGTTGTGCGTTGCGGGCCTTGGGATGCTCCCAATCGAGGCCCGGGGATTCAGCCCTCATGAGGGCCCCTCCTTTCGAGGGGCCGTTCGCACGGTCCCTCCACGGATGGTTTCCCGCGAGGTTCGCGAGAGGGAGGCGCCTCCTGACGCTCCTCCTCCCGAGGAGCGTACTTACCAAGGGTGGCCTGCCGACGCCACACAGTCCAGCCTCCCCACATGGATGACGTGAGCCACACTGCACGACACCAGGGTCGGTTCCAGCAGGCACAGACAAAGAGGTTTTCCTCTTTGGTGTTAAGGGAGCCAAGCCAAGTGTGGGTTCCCAAAGCAACCCCCAAAGGTTTCCCAATCGGTGCTAGAGGCCTAAGGTTGAGGGCTCGGCAGGACGAAGGTCACCCCCGATCCCACCTGTGCGTCAAGAAGAAGAGATTTTGCAAGCGAAGACCGCCTTTGTGTGGGAGGGCCGCTGTCCTGTCCCCTTTCGAAATTGCCGTTGTGGCTACCCTTCCCGCCAATTATGTTTTCAGGTAAGAGGACCAAGGCTAGTATAAAAGAGAGGCCCGACCTCCATGGAGGGGGATCCAAGGCTCAACATGTTGTACTAGGGCAAGAACCCACCTTTGTACTTGTCTTCCACCTTGAACAATCTATCCAAGCACGAGTAGGGTTTTTACACCACAAGGCGGCCCGAAGCTGGGTAAATTGTCGTGTGTCCTAGCTCGTCTTCCTTAGCTCGTGCTGCTGGGGAGTCGCCATGAGGTTCAGAGATAGAACAAGGTTAGAGAGCGAGCGCACCCCATAGTTCAAACCTTTTCTTGGGTCTGTGGAGCCCCGAATTCGACATTTGGCGAGCCACGCAAGGGTGCGCAGATGCTCTTAAACTCCAGTTTGGCTCCCAGCTTCACCAACCCATGGCCGACGCTCGCCGTGTGCGCGTTGAGCGTAGGGCTGCGTGGGTCATGGTGACTGTGCCCCCATGCCTTGGCATCTGCCATCACTCCGCCGGGGCCAAGGCCACGTCCACTAACCCTGTAGCCCGCGAGCAGCAAGCTTAGTTCGTGCACCCTTTCATGCAGAGGGAAGGCCGCACCACCATGGCCTCCTCCTCCCACACAAGTCTGGAGCAGGTCAACACGCACGCAGCACTGCTCATGGCCCGTGAGCTGCTCTGCTTCCGTCCAGTGGACACCGGCTACAACGCGTGGCTCCCCCTTCGTCCCACGACGAAGAGGATGCTTAGGGGGCGCCACCGCCTACTCCCTCACACGGTGACCAGGCCAAGCCCAGGTGCAACACGCGCCTTGTGAACCACCTCCACGCACCTAGGAAGATGGAGACATATGTCAGATCATCCAGCGCGAGGCACCACAAGACGCACGCGCGGTCCTCATGCAGCAACACGAGCGCTAGGATAGGGTCGTCCAGGACGTCTGAAAGCACAATTGCTCCCTAAGGTGGTTTTGGTAACTAATCACAACATATGCATCATTGGACTAATGAATTTATTCAAGTACATTTCAAAAAAGTTCAAAGATGCATTGGCTATAGTATTGTTTGAAGATGCCCAGTTGATGCAAGGAAGGAATAGGATTGGCTAAAGCTTCAAGCAAGAAGACTCTTCATTTTATACTTTGTGAGAAATCACTTTGAGTTCATAGGAAAGCCAATACTATTAAAAGGGGATGATGTATTTATGAATTGGTTGCTCAAGTGCTTAGAGATAGCCACCCAAAATACTCAGCCACTTTCCCACAGAATATATCTCTCCCAAGCCACATATGCAAAAATCGATGCCACCAACATTTCCTACTCGTCCATACTGACTTTACGCTTAGACAGATCCTATGCCAAACCAACCATCTCGGTACAACAAGCATTTCTATCGGTGCCACGGAGATTGGGTGACCAACATTCTGTTGAGATAACTTCAAGTTTCAGATTTTCCGAGTTTGAATTCGCTCTTACCGAGTTTGGAAACCAGTCTAGGTCATTGTATCGGTACCACCGAGATTCCTATATTGGTCTCATGGAGAATCCAAAAGTTGCCACATTTAGTGCAACTCGGTACTACCGAGATTCATTTCAGGGTCACCGAGTTGGGCAATAATGTTGTAACGGTTGGATTTTGGGGGATGCCTATATATACCCCTCCACCTACCTCTCATTCGTAGAGGAAGCACTCAGAACACACTTACACTTGCCAGATCCATTTTACTGAGAGAGAGCCACCTACTCATGTGTTGAAATCAACAGATCCTATTCCAACCATTTGAACCTTGATTTCTAGCCTACCCAAGTTTATTTACGCAAGATCAATCTCTCCTACCCTTGCCAAGTTTGACAGAGAGTGATTGAGTGCCGAGGAGACTATCTTTTGAAGCACGAGAGCAAGGAGTTCATCGTTCTACCACATCTATTACCTTTTGGAGAGTGGTGCCTTCTAGATTGGTTAGGTGTCGCTTGGGAGCCTCCTACTTTGTGTTGTGAAGTTGAAACAAGATGTTTGTAAGGCCAATGAAATCGCCTACTTCGTGAAGATCTACCATGAGTGAGGTTAGTCCTGTGTGGACAGAAGCCATGGTGGAATAGACAAGGCCGCTTCTTCATGCACCCCTTGTGGGTGGAGCCCTCCATGGACTCTCGCAGGCATTACCCTCCGTGGGTTGAAGTCTCCACTAACATGGACATACGATAGCGCCACCTATAGGAACCATGCCAAGAATCACCGTGTCAACCCTTGCGTTTGATCTCCCTACCTTACCCTCTACTTATACTTGCATGTTTTACTTTCCACTACAATACTCTTAGATATGCATGTGTAGGGTGTACTTGACTAGTCATAGTTGCTAAAACTGGCCCACACTAAAAATTGGGAAAAATGCTAAGTTTTTATCTTGTCAAGCAGTCTAATCAGCCCCACCCCTCTAGACATACTTTCGATCCTACAACGTCGCTGCGACCGGGTGCGAGAATCGTTCCGCTCTCGCACGTGGCAGTCAGACAGGCACCGTGGGTTGCCGGGCCTTCAGCCGCGAACTAGGAAGGGTGGCTTGACCGGCCAAGTTCAAGCCCAACCTCCCATGCAATGATAGCTCCCTCGACCGTGCAGAGTTCCTCAAGTTGCACGCCATTAGCATTAAAGCATCGGGCAGTGATGACAAGGTAATGGAAAACTGGCTCCCGATGGCACTCAAGGAAGGCTCGTGGTCCTAGTTCCTGAACCTGCCCGAGGGCTCGGTCTCTTCATGGAGCGCCTTGTGCGAGCTTTCTTTCACCAACTTCAAGGGCACGCATGATCGCCCCCTCTTCATCAACGACCTACATCGCATGAAGCAGTGTCCTGGCGAGATTCTCCGCAAGTACATCCACAGGTTCATCCATGTGCACAACAAGATCCCGAGCACCACGGACAAGTCAGTCATCATGGCGTTCACCAATTGTGTCAAGGACCTCAAGATGTGTGAGAACCTCACCATCAACGACACCCTGAGCATGGCCATGGAGTTGTTCAATTTTGTTGACAAGAGCGCCAAGGCTGAAGAAGGCCGCCTGTTCGCTAGAGACAACCCTAACAACACACCCGAAGACACCAAGGCCCAGGCCAAGGAGGTCAAGTGCAAGGGGCCTGCCATGCTTGCGGCTAAGCCCGAGTGGAGCGGGCCCGAGAAGGAGCGCCGCCAGTACTGCATCTACCACGACATGCACATCCACAACACCGAAGACTTCCAGGAGCTCACGGTCCTCGGGGACGAGCAAGTTGGCCGGTGCCCGGAGCACAACGATCGCGATGCTAGTCGCAGGGTTGGCCGCAGAGGCGGAAAATGGGAAGGACGCAATGGCAACCCTCGTCGGGGATTGTACGAGCAGCCTTGCGACAACGACTGGCTTGACTAGCCTCGTGAGATGTGTCGTCGAGACAACGAGCAGCTCCCTCCACTGCCTTTGCCGCCTCCGAGGAGAAACGAGGACAACCAACATGACGAGGAGGTCGGGGCCTATGAGGAGCCTCGTGCGGTGGCCTGATGTCTACTACACAACCTTCTTCTTGTAGACTTGTGTTGGGCCTCCTAGCGTAGAGTTTTGTAAGACAACAGCAAGTCTCCCTCAAGTGGATGACCTAAGGTTTTTCAATCCGTGTGAGGCATAGGATGAAGATGGTCTCTCTCAAGCATCCCCCCCAATCAAATAACAAAGAGTCTCTTGTGTCCCCAACTCACCCAATACAAAGGTAAATTATATAGGTGCACTAGTTCGACAAAGAGATGGTGATACAAGTGCAATATGGATGGTAGATATAGGTTTTTTGTAATCTAAAAATATAAAAACAGCAAGGTAACTAATGATAAAAGTGAGCACAAACGGTATTGCAATGCTTAGAAATAAGGCCTAGGGTTCGTACTTTCACTAGTGAAAGTTCTCTCAACAATACTAACATAGTTGAATCATATGTAAATACCTCTCGTGCGAAAAGATTTCACTCCAAAGTCACAAATAGCGGAGAACTAACGAATAAATTATTGTAGGGTATGAAATCACATCAAACTTATCTTTTCCAATCAATATTATGAGCTATCCCTATAAGTTTTACGAACAACCCTAGAGTTTGTACTAAAATAACACCTTAAGACACAAATCAACCAAAACCCTAATGTCACCTAGATACTCCAATGTCACCACAAGTACACATGGGCTTGATTATACGATATGCATCACACAATTTCTCATTCATCTTGTTCAATCCAACACAAATAACTTCAAAGATTTCCCCAAAGTTTCTACTGGAGAGTCAAGACGAAAACATGTGCTCACCCCTATGCATAGATTCCCAAGGTCACAGAACCCGCAAGTTGATCACCAAAAAATACATCAAGTGGATCAATAGAACATCCCATTGTCACCATCGATATCCCGTTGCAAGACATATCTCAAGTGTTCTCAAATCCTTAAAGACTCAATCCGATAAGAAAACTTCAAAGGGAAAACTCAATTCATCACAAAAAGATAGAGAGGGGAAAACTCCATATGATTCATCTATATTAATAAAGCTCGCGGTACATCAAGATCGTGCCATCTCAAGAGCGCGAGAAATAGAGAGATCAAACACATAGCTACTGGTACATACCCTCAGCCCCGAGGGTGAAGTACTCCCTCCTAATCATGGAGACCGTCGGGATGATGAATATGGCCTCCGGTGATGGTTTCCCCCTCCGACAGGGTGCCGAAACAAGCTCCCGATTGGTTTTTCGTGGCTCTAGAGGCTTGCGGTGGCGGAACTCCCAATCTAGGTTTCTTTCCGGAGGTTTCTTGATTTATAGGAATTTTTGTATCGGTCTCACGTCACGGCGGTGCCCGAGTGGCCCACAAGACAGGGGGCGCATCCTAGGAGGGCGCCTTCGTGGCTTGTGGTGAGGTGGTGGACCCCCACAGGTTGATTCTTTCACTAGTATTTTTTATATTTTCCAAAAATATTCTCCGTAAATTTCAGCTCATTCCGAGAACTTTTATTTCTGCATAAAAACAACACCCCGGTAGTTCTACTAAAAACAGTGTTAGTATGGGTTAGTTCTAATCAAATCATACCAAAATCATATATAATTATTGTAAACATGGCATGGATACTTCATAAATTATAGATACGTTGGAGACGTATCAGAATCCCCAAGCTTAATTCTTGCTCGCCCTCGAGTAGGTAAATTATAAAAGAAATAATTTATGAAGTGTGAATGCTAGCAAGTGCACAAGTTTGATCAAGGATACTTCCAATCACTTTGTCTGCATCAATATAAACCATAAATAGTAGTTCATCTCATAGAACTTCTCATGATCAAGTAACAAGCTATTCACATGTTAAAGTATAGACCAAAAAGTTTCCTGGAAACTAACAAACCGTAATCCTAGTCATCGAACAATCGCAATTCATCTTATTTTCAGGAAGGGTCTATGTAAGAGCTTTGATTTAGCAAATTCCACATACTCAACTATCATATAGTATTCCATGATTATTGACACTCAAAGCATATTTTAAGAACAAATAGCATTCATCCAACATAGATAATAATAGGGGCTTATTGTTTCGCCTCCCAACTTACTTATCATATAGATAATAGTCAACAATAATAATTCATGATCAAATATATTTGTGTGGAAATATATGTCTAGATCATTCCCCAACACATGACGCTTGCCAAGAGAAAATGGCGAAATATAGGAAGTGGTCAAGATCAACATGACTCTTGCATAAATGTAAGTACTAGAAAGTAAAAGATAGACCCTTCGCAGAGGGAAGCAGAGATTTGCAGGGGTGCGAGAGCTCAAGCTTTTAAAACAGAGAAGGATAATAATTTTAAGCGGTATGCTTTCATTGTCAACATAACAACCGAGAGATCTCGGTATCTTACATGCTAGATACATTATAGGAGGTTCCCAAATAGAATGGTAAAGGTGTTACTCCCCCTCCACCAATCAACCACACTCCACGGGGAGCCGAATCCACGGGTACCGTCCATACAAAGAACAATCCTGGGGGAGTTTTGTTTCATTATATTTTGATTTGATTTTTTGAGCATGGGACTGGTCATCCCGAATACCAGCCATTTTCTTCTGAATGATAGTGAATAAAAACATACCGTGAGAATAACTCACCTAGCATGGAAGATACTAACAGCCCCTAGTCGCTATATTGAGTGATTCGGGCATACAAAACAAAATATTATTTGAAGGTTTAGAGTTTGGCAGATGCAAATTTACTTGGAACGACAGGTAAAAATGCATATAGGTAAGTATGGTGGACTCATATGGAACAACTTTGGGTTTAAGGGTGTTTGGATGCACAAGTAGTATTTCTACGTGGGGTGGAAGTTTTGTCTAGTATGCGGTGGAAGCAAGCACCACATGTTGGAGGATCCATAACAATATAACTTCTATACAAATATACCCAAGCATAACTCATTACGTTGTCTTCCTTGTCCAACTTCGACTATTTTTCTCAAGTTTGAAAATAATTAACGGGTATTCACAATCATAGAAGATTTACAAGATAGTATATTTATATGTGAAATCTCTCTTCCTTCAATATTCTTTCATGAATTGTTTAAGTGACCAATGCGGTGTTTGCTAACTTTCAATAAATTTTACCACCTATACTTCTTATATGTGAAGTCATTACTCCCCATGGGATATACATATGAAGCATATTTCATTTCATATTTATGATATTCAATTCATTCAACCATTTACTCATAGGATTTAAGTGAAGCATGAAAGTAAATGACAAAACTACTCCAAAACATATAAGTGAAGATCAATGAGTAGTCAAACAATTAAGTAGGTATGTGAGGACTTTCTCTCTCTATCTTAAGAAATATTTTCAGATCTGAGTATTTTATTTAAACAACGAGAAAAAGAAAAATAGCACTCCAAGAATAGGACGCATCATATGAATGAATAAAAATTTAGGCTCAACATACGCTAACTGATAGTTGATGAAGAGAGGTGGGATGCGTAGCATCCCCAAGCTTAGATGCTTGAAAGTTCTTGAAATATTTACTTGTGGTTCCTTGGGCATCCCCAAGCTTGAGATTTTGTATCTTGTTCAATCCTCTCGTATCCTGGTCTCACCTATTCTCAAAAACTTCACCCACACAAAGTGCACATAACAATAAATCAACTCTTTATGTACTACCAAGACAAGATGCATAATAATTGCAAACATTATCAACTGTTTACTATCATTTACAAAATTTATAAATATCAATATTGTCTATGGAAACTATAGGATAAGTAGATAACAAAACTATGACAACAACCTTTCCAAACAAAACAGTATGTAACAATTTGTGAAAACAATGTACTTCTGTAACACAACAAATTATTAAAATTTGGGACATGCTATAAAATTTATATGAAAACACTGTGTAAAAATTTCTGAAACTTTTCACATTCCAGTAAAATATGAAAATGCAAACACTACATCACCAGTTTCTGTTTTTGCACAGCATCAAACAAAGCATGCAATGCCACCATCCTAATGCAATTCTTGGAACTTTTTATTGAAAACAAGATTATAAATAACACCTAACAAAGAACAACAAATCTCCTCATACCGAAAAGGCGCTTGAGTCTTCCTTGGATATTACCTTGGGGGTTTCTTGGGCATCCACAATCTTAGGTTCTTGTCACTCCTTATTCTCCTCATATCAGTGTCTCGGCCAAAACTTGAAAACTTCAATCACCCAAAACTTAACGGAACTTCGTGAGATGGGTTAGTGTAATAAATAATGATCATTCACTTAGGTACTGTCAAGACAAGATTCATAATTCTTCCCACATGATAACTATTGTATTCTAATACTCCCATAATTTATATCACTGAATATAAGCTATGGGAACACTAAAACAAGCAAACTATGCATGCAACACAGAATCTATCAAAAACAGAATAGTCTGTGAGGATCTGTAGTGTAACCATACTTCCCTGTCTCTAAAAATTCTGAAAAATTAGGAAAATCCAGGCAACTTGTATATAAATCATGTGTAAAAAATTCAGATCAACACCACATTCGAGTGAATTACCAAATTCCTGGACTGAGATGTCACACCCTGTTTTTACTACCACATTCTATGTAATGGAAAAATCTGAGCTCGTTAATTTTTTTCGAAACTAATGATGTGTGTACCATGATTGGCATTGTATGCTTGTGTGTGTGACCATGTGATGATAAAAAACCCCATTTCACAATATTGGATTATTTCTAAAAACCCTTACTTGTTTCTGATCAAGGTAAAAACCCTACTTTGAGTTGCACCACATGCCTTTGATGGCAAGGTTGGTTTCTACCAGGGACGAATTTAGGGGGGACGAGGGGGGCTAGACCCCCCCTAACAAATTGATTCTTCTACTATGATTGTGATTGTTATAGGCAAAAAATTTCATATCATATGAACTTTGCCCCCTCCATGAACAAACTTGCCCCCTCTATGTATGAATGCTGGCTCCGTCCCTGGTTTCTACTCAAAGTTGGTGATCTGATTTTAACTTATATTTATATTCCAAAACCACACAAATAATTATTTTTATAATTGTTTTCCTAATTTAATTGCATGTCCCTTTCTGAGGCCAGAATTGGTATTCCTACATGGAAAAATACTTTTCTGTCTTAGAAAAATCAGATTAAATTTGGTGATGATCAGAAGGACATATATTTTCCATACATAAGATTTTAAACCCTATTTTATATTATAGTTATTGAATAAAACCCTGAAAACCATTTCTGTCTATTCTGACCTTTTCAAATATTTCCAAAGGAAATATTCTCAATAAAATCCTAGAAAATTCTAGTGGTATCCCTAAGCCATATTTGGTGTCCACATAAAGTTTCACCTTGATCCAAGGTGATTAAGGACCCCAAATAACCCTAAAACCCCTTGTGTCCAGATTGAAGTTAGAGCAAGTCTAAAACCCCTAAGCCATATTTGGTATCCCTAAGTTTGTCCAATGATGCTGAAACTTTGCACGAGTGCCTAATACCTCAAATGAGGGTTCCACACCAAAATGGGGATTTGTGGGACTTAATTTGCCCACACTCTCTTTGGAAGGGACACATCTAGTCATATGGAGGTGTTTTCAAGTTTACAAAGCTAAACTTGTCCAATGGAGCTCAAAGTTGGTGAAACACCATGTTTTAGCACCAAACCCAAACCTGTTAAGTTGAAGCACCAGTGGTGGGGTGCAACCCCCTCAAACCACTATCGAGCACCTTCTGACAGATGGGAAAAAGCCCTCCTAGCCACAGCTAAACCCAACCCCTTTACTCCAAACCCATAGATAAGGTGGCCAGTATCTATACCTAACCCCAGTCAACTGGCCCCTCACTGGTTCAAAGTGGAAAGGCCAAAAACCCCAATTAGAGCTTCAGTTCAAGGCTGACAGCAGCAGTATTTCTTGTCTCCCTTGACCAGCGGAAGCTCCCAAGAGACCCAAACGGCTAGCCATACTCCCAGCTAGTGCCAGGACATGCTAGACACGTCCAAAGTGACTTAGAGCGCACCAGCATGCCGTGGCATGCCAAAACTGCGCTCTGGGCGCGCTACAGGAAGCCACCAAGGTGGGGGCGACGCTCTCGGCCAGTTCCAGCCTCCCCCGAGGTGTCCAACCTCTTCCCCGACAACCCCTCTGTGTCGAGCAACCGTCAGAGCCCCTCCTCTCCCACGCTAGAGCTCGTGCGATGCGTGCCCGCGCGCACCAAAACCTGCGAAGGTTGCGCGGCCACGGATGCTCGACTCCTCCCTCTCTCCCTTTGTAGCAGATGGTTTTGGAAGTCCAAAACCATGTCCCGAGACCGTGGTTTCGACCCTAGCCCCTCTCCGCACCCCCATGCGCGCTACGGTGAGTCACCAGGCACTCCCGAATTGGCTCACCGTCGTGGGCCTATTTATAGCCTTCCCCCTTGCTCCTGCACCCCTCAGATAGCTTCACCACGACCACTAGCACCTCCCTAGCCACCCCAGCAAGCTAGCAGAGCCCCGGTGCTCGAGATCGACCGAGGCCCCTCCGCCTCGGAGCTCGGGACGATCTCTTGCTACACGACGACTCATGCACCCCTCGACCCACCAAACTGATCCCCTCAACCCCAGGAAGCTATCCCCCAACTCGCCCGAGCATTTCCGTGCCCCTAGCTACCTCCTCGACCACCTCCCGAAACTCCTCCGCTGCGGCCTTCTCTTCGCCGGCGAACCCCTGCCTCTCTGGCGTTGTTCCGACCACTAGCAGGTAGGCTACGTCATGGCGAACCCATTCCTGTCCTTGTTGGGGCTTGAGAACGTCGGCAGCCTCGCCGGCGTGCTCCTCCTCCTCTCTAGCCACAGGTAGGAGACGACCCCGACAAGTGTGCCCCACCTGTCGGTGGCCCAGCCTCCTCCCCCGTGCTGCCCGCAGCCGCTGACCACAGGGCCCCGCACGTCAGGTTCAAACCTGACAGCCCACGCGCGTGGGCAGGCTGTCGGCTGGCCATGGGCCAGCCCAGTTCCTGGGCGAGCCAGGGCAGGGACTTAGCCCATTTCTTTATTTTTAGAATCTGATTTCAAAGATTTTTATAAGAATATTTAACCAGTGTAAAAAAATATAATTTTTCCACTTTCTTCTTCTAAAACTATGTAGTATTTAATAATGTGACTGGGTGGATTTTCCAAACAACTATTTTGTTTGCAATATTAAAAAGGACTAAATTGGAATAGTTTTGCTTCTGTTTGGTTAATTTTAAAAATGTTCCTCAGGGAAATTTGAGTTAAATATTTTTCAAAATGATAACTTAGATTTATCAGTAATAAAGAACATTTTTAAAATAACTTGTTGATCTGTTTCTGAGTGAGCTACTTCTTATTTATTCTTTTATCGATGATAGAAAATCCGTGTGACGAGAGAATCGGAGCAGAATACCTCGAAGACCCCGCATACCTAGCTGACCAAGGCAAGCAACCCCTTGACAATGACTGAGCATATGTTATATTGCATGTTAAGATAGCAAGTAATTCCGTTGCATATGATCATAAGTGCTGGTAAATTATTTGATATGATGTTACCGATGGCTCCTCTGGAGCACATGCATTAAGCTTGATCCTACCCTTTTGAGGAACACGCTATTATCGTGTTGACAAGTAATGCTAGAGTAAATAGCATGAGCATGTTGTTGGTATAATTCAAGAGTTTATGAAAACCCCGTGGGGAGCCACTAATGCGTGAGGGTGATGATGTGTTAGGTGTCCACTTTTGGTGAAGTGGTGCACCGGGTATTTTGAGTGAGTATGGTTTCGGAAATGGGACTAGATTTATGATGTGTCGACCATCCCAACTGTACCAGTACGACCATGTTACCGCTTATGGGACGGGGCTATGTTGATTACTCTGGTCGGTGCTAGCAAAGAGCCACATTACTAGTGGCGGGAGTGATGTGTGGTCACTCTCGTGATGAGGTCGTGCCAGGTAGGACGACTATGCCATTTTTATGAGTTCTAGGCACACCGTTGGTACCCGCATGGTTGATACTGTCGAGACTCGGTGCTCGTAAGACGTACAACATGTGGGATGGGAATCAATCGAGTGGACCTCTTTGTCTAGTATTGTCAGGGGAAAGGCATTGATCGGGTACTTACCTCTGGTATGTTATATACCGCGAGTCGTGGATGACACGGAAGTTTCCCAGATCTTGTGGGTCCAGCATACTACCTCTGCAGAGTGTAAAACTATTCGAATAGCCGTGTCCATGGTCAAGGACAGTTGGGTGGTGCTGCTTAAACTTCGTCCAGTTGTTTCCTCATAAATCAAGTGTGTGTGAGTAGTGAGAAAAAGGTGTTGTTATGGAAGTAATAATATGACCAAGTTTGGTGACTTGGCATAAGGGGTGAGCCCGGATGGCTCCGCCCTCAACAGATATATTGATATCTGTAACCTGTTCTTCACAAGTAATTCTTCAACTTGATGCATATTCATGATCAATTTACCATGATGAGTTCCACCAAAGATGCATATTATTGTTATCCTTCACTTTCATTGTTCATGTCATGGGCTGTTTGCGAGTACATTCAAAGTATTCATTGGCTTGCCACTAGTTATGTTATTAACAAGACATGGAACGACCGGAGTTTGGAGATGATTACGTGTTTGGAGACGCCCCTGCGAACTAGGACGCTTCCTAGTCAGAATGCCTGTCGGTGTAGGCTTGATGGCATGGGTACCCGCTTAGCCCTATGTTTTCTGCAATTAGTTTTATCAGCATGATTTGGCCTTAGGCCCAACCTTGTGAACTTAGCCATTCGGTCACGTGTTGTAATAATTTGGTACTCGGATGTAAGACTCATATTATTTCAGTATCTGTGTGTTCGGTGAGCATTGATCTCTGGGATCACCGAGCACGTTCATTCGGTGATCTCGACTTGTAAGTCGGGGTGTCCACAGAGCTGGTATCAGAGCCATCTTGACTATAGGAAGCCTTAAGTAGCATGGACGATAGCCGAAACGATTAGTGCACATAGACCTTAACCTGAGATTCTGCACCCACTAAAAAAACTTTCTAACCCTCTCCTCTACATCTTGTAGATGGCCGCCGTACCTGAGATGCTTCTGGAGACGGGCTTTCCTCTACTTTTGAGTGATAGCTTCAAGAAGTGCCAAGTACGCCGCACGCCCATCTTTCTCTACTAGGAGCACTGGATCAACGCCGCACCAAGGAATATCACGTGGATGTGAGAGTGAAGGCTAACGACTCCCCGACTAGCTGGTTCTTTGAGGGACCACAGATGGAGGATCTGATGTTGGCAGTGGAGACCGCAACACGGGAGGCGCTCGTGCGACTCCGTGACATCCTTCCCGAGATGGCTGACGAGCCAGTTACTCGTCACCTACCCTTTGTTAAGGATGGGGTGGACGGGAGTTGGACACTCAACCCATCTTCCGAGGACGGGACACCACTAAGATTTCACACCTACTTCAGTCTCTCCTCCGACACTTTGACGCACCTTTTGATCAAAGAGTCAACAAGGATTCGCCAGGAGCTGCACCAAGTCAAGGATTTGCTTCACACAGAGAATATGAAGAACCGCAAGGTGAAGAAGGAAGGAGCACCCGTAGGACCACCCGACTTTGCTTTCCGAGGAGGATTACCACCGCTTCAGGCCACTCCTCTTCAGAGTCGTCGCCTGACCGTGGAAGAGTACACCGAACTTTTTGCTACCTCACCAACCAAGAGACGCCGTGATGGTCCGCTTCCTTACCCTACTCCTTCAAAGAAGGGAAGCACTGATGAAGATGAAGACGAAGATCCCGCAGAACCCTCTTACGAGACCGCACAGTCTGCCACTTAGCATTAGTGGCGTAGGCAATTTTGAATTTCTCCCCGAGCGTAGGAGTTCATGTATCGGTTCAGTGAACCACTAGTGTTGTGTAAGCATGATGCAAGTCACATTCTGCCTTTGGCAGCTTGTGAGCGACTACATCGCCTGTTTAATCTAATGCATTAGCTCTTTCAAAACCATTGGCTTCAAATTTTCACACTAGCACAACACCAGACCCCCTCTATACTAGAGTATCATCCCTTATGATTCCGCCAGTTTGGCAAATTGACCTGTCTACTCCCCTAACAGGATGGTGAATGCTACTTGCAACAACACCTTTGGCAACCCTGGCTCTGCCTCGTTAGGTCAGCAGCAGGGAACCGTAGGGGAAGCTCAAGCTGGAGATCACCACGAGCAGCAAGACAATGTTCCACCGCCACCGCCTCCTCCCGAAAGCTTGACTATGGCTCAGTTCCTTCAAGCTCTTTGATAGGAACGTCAAGCCAACAATGCCTCTATTCAGCAGCTAGCTCAAACCTTGGTGAACAACCCTCCGTAGAATGGGAATGGCAATGGTCGCTCTACTCTCTCTGAGTTCATGCGAACTACGCCACCCATATTCACGATGGTGACTGAACCATTGGATGCCGATGACAGGATCCGTACTATCGAAGCCCTCCTCACGTTGGTCAAATGCACTGATGATAATGAGAAGCTCCTCTATGCTTCTCACTGTCTCGGTGGCACAACCAGAGCTTGGAGGGATGGATTTCAGATCATGCGAGCAGGGCAAGTCATCACTTGGGTTATGTTCAAAGATGGATTCCGCGCTTCTCACATTCCTCCTGGAATGATGACCATTAAGAAGCAGGAATTCCGAGCCTTAAGGCAAGGCAGTGGATCCGTCAAGGAGTATTTGCAGAAGTTCAACCTCCTGTCAAGATACACACCTGAAGACGTCAACACCGAGGCCGCCAAAGTGGAACGCTTTATGGAAGGATTGCATCAGTCACTGCAGTATCAACTGGTTGTTTGTGAATGCCGGACCTTTAGCGATCTGGTTAATAAGGCCCTTATGTTCGAAGAGAAGCATCGTGCTATGGACGACACCCGTAAGCGCAAGCTAATGGGTAGTGGAGGACCGAGTAACACGAAGCCACACCCATGGCAGTCAGCTCCAGCAAGACCCAACTATCAGCAGAAGCAGTACAAGTATCCAACATTTCGCCAGAACTACCAGCCTCAACAGCAAGCCAACACCAAGCCAACAATCAATCCGCCGAACAACAGTGGAGTAAAGACCAATCTTCCAGCGCAACTTACCTATTTCGGATGTGGACAAACAGGGCACTATTCCAGGCAGTGCCCCAATAAGAAGCCCATGCACCGTGCCCCAATGCACCAAATCCAGGCCAAGGAGCACCAGGCAGGAATCAGGCTCCCCGCAATCAGCAGTACCACAGCAAGGGGCGGATTAATCATATTTCTGCAGAAGAGGCGCAGGAAGACCCGGACTGCATTCTGGGTACGTTCCTCGTCAACTCCACCCCAACAACAATATTGTTTGATTGTGGTGCTTCACATTCTTTTGTTACGAAAAGATTTGCGGAAAAATGTGGTTTAAAACCTACCTTGCTTCATGGGCATTTGGCAATTCAAACCCCGGGAGCAGTATTGAGGACCAACCTAGGGTGTAGGAAGG
Organism: Hordeum vulgare subsp. vulgare; assembly: GCF_904849725.1. Classification (NCBI taxonomy): domain Eukaryota; kingdom Viridiplantae; phylum Streptophyta; class Magnoliopsida; order Poales; family Poaceae; genus Hordeum; species Hordeum vulgare. The sequence goes on along the minus strand of NC_058524.1, from coordinate 342,127,730 downwards.
TCGGGATAGTTATCAATGGGACGAGCTTCTCAGCAGATCTCATTGTGCTTAAGTTGCAAGGCCTAGAAGTAATTTCTCGGCATGGATAGGTTGGCCAAACATCAAAGCATCTTGGACTGTGCCAACAGGGCCATTACCATGACAAGCGACCAAGGAGTCAAAGTCAAGCATGTCTCTGAGCCAGTACCCGCTCGAGTGCCACGGGTTAACAACCTGTCAGAGGTAGAACTCGATCAAGTGCCAATAGTCTGTGAGTACCCGGGCGTCTTTCCTGACGAGCTACCAGGAATGCCTCCTAACCGAGACATCGAGTTCATCATTGAGCTCATTCCTGGATCAAGGCCTATCTATAAGAAGCCTTACAGGATGGGATCCGAAGAGCTAGCAGAGTTGAAGAAGCAGCTGGATGAGCAACTCAGGAAGGGGTTTATTCCTCCGAGTGCGTCACCTTGGGGATCACCAGTTCTTTTCGTGTCCAAGAAGGATGGAACCATCAGACTCTGTGTCGATTAACGTTCTCTCAATGAGGTCATGATTAAGAACAAGTATCCACTCCCCAAGATTGAAGACTTGTTTGATCAGCTAAATGGAGCTAAGGTATTCTCCAAGATCGACTTTCGATCTGGATATTACCAATTGAAGACCTGACCCGAAGACATACCCAAGACTGCGTTCGTGACCTGGTACGGTCTGTACGAATGCACTGTCATGTCTTTTGGGTCGACTAATGCCCTAGCTTACTTTATGTACCTCATGAACAAGGTCTTCATGGAATACCTAGACAAGTTTGTCGTCGTATTCATCGATGACATATTAATCTTTTCCAAGTCTGAAGAAGAGCATGAGCAACACTTGAGGTTAGTGTTGGAGAAGCTTCGAGAGCACCAACTTTATGCCAAGTTCAGCAAGTGCCAATTCTGGCTGAACGAATTTGGATTCTTGGGTCATACCATGACAACAAGTGGATTGGCAGTTGATCCCTCCAAGATTACTACGGTAACCAACTCGGAATCGCCAATTGATGTGAAGGAAGTCAGGAGCTTCCTCGGACTCGCAGGATATTACTGCAAGTTCGTAGAAGGATTCTCCCGCATCGCTCGACCTATGCCTCAGCTCTTGAAGAAAGGCAAGAAGTTCGAATGGACACCGGAGTGTGAAGAAAGCTTCCAAGAATTGAAGAAGAGATTAACTAGCGCACTGGTATTGGCCACTCCAGATATCAGCAAGGAGTTTGTGATATATTGTGATGCATCCAGGACCGGGCTCGGTGGGATTCTAATGCAAGATGGCAGAGTTGTGGCGTATTTGTCACGACAACTGCGCCCGCATGAGGAGAACTATGCCACCCATGATCTCGAATTGGCAGCGGTAGTGCATGCCCTGAAGACATGGCGACATTACCTTCTAAGAAAGCGATGTGAAATATAAACTGACCACAAAAGCCTGAAGTATATCTTCACCCAAAGGGAATTGAATATGAGGTAATGGAGATGGTTGGAGTTAATCAAAGACTACGACCTCAACATTCAATATCACCCCGATAAGGCCAATGTAGTGGCTGATGCCTTAAGCCGGAAGGCCAGCACCTTGAATGTCATGCTCAAGGAAAGGCAACTTGCCTTGTATGAAGAACTGGAGAACTTCGGGTTGGAGCTAGTAGAATCAGTATTCCCGGCTAACCTCGAAGTCAAACCAACGCTGGAGGATGATATCAAGGAAGCCCAGAAGGGTCATAAGAGCATTGAAGGCATCAAGAAGAAGATTCAAGAAGGTAAGGACCCACGATTCTCGGTGGATGAACAAGGAGTAGTGTGGTTTGGGAAACGTTTATGTGTACCAAACAAGGTTGAACTCAAGGACTTGATCCTATAGGAAGCACATGATACACCCTACTCTATTCACCCCGGTGGTACCAAAATGTATCAAGATCTCCGAGAAAGATTCTGGTGGCATGGCATGAAGAGAGAAATAGCATCTTATGTTGCCAAGTGCGACGTGTGCCTGCGAGTCAAGGCGGAGCATCAGCGACCCGCTGGACTACTACAACCTCTCCAGGTGCCAGAATGGAAGTGGGACAAGATAGGCATGGACTTTATTACCGGCTTACCAAGGTCTAGCAGAGGCCATGACTCTATATGGGTCATTGTCGACCATCTGACCAAGGTGGCCCATTTCATTCCAGTCAACACTATGTACGATGGAAACCAATTGGCCAATCTATATATCTATCGTATCGTGAGCCTTCACGGAGTTCCCAAGGAGATTGAATTTGACCGAGGCGCGCAGTTCACCTCAAGATTTTGGAAGAAGTTTCAAGAAGCCCTCGGAACCAAGCTCTCTTTTAGCACGGCTTTCCACCCGCAGACGGGCGGACAAACGGAAAGAGTGAATCAGATACTCGAAGATATGCTCCGCGCTTGTGTCTTGGCACATGGTTCCAAATGGGAAGACTGTCTACCGTTCGCTGAGTTTTCATACAACAACAGCTACCAGTCTAGTCTCCAAATGGTTCCATTTGAAGTGTTGTACGGATGAAAGTGCCGCACCCCGCTCAACTGGTCCGAAAACGGAGAAAGGGCTGATTTTTGGGCCAGAAGTTTTGCACAAGGCACAAGAGAAGGTGCAACTTGTCTGAGAGAATCTAAAGGCAGCCAAATCGCGGCAGAAGATCTATGCGGATTCTAGCCGCAGTGATGTGGAGTTCATTCCCGGAGACCAGGTGTACCTCCGTGTCACACCTCTCAAGGGAACCAAGTGTTTCCATGTTAAAGGGAAACTCACTCCAAGGTTAATTGGACCTTTTAAGATCACGACAAGGCGTGGGAAAGTTGCTTTTCAGTTGGAGCTACCCCCGGAACTTTCGGGTGTGCACAACGTCTTTCACGTGTCGCAGCTCTGGAAGTGTCTTCAATTGCCAAACCGTTCTGATCCTTACAAGGACATTGACCATCAGGCCATTGACCTTCAGCCAGATCTCACCGACCGCGAGAAGCCGATCTGCATTCTGGATGAAGCCAAGCGTTGCACTAGAAGCCGCACCATCAAGTATTTCAAGGTTCAATGGAGCAACCACACCGAAGCTGAAGCAACATGGGAGCGTGAAGACTATCTCTGATATGAGTTCCCGGACCTTTTTAGCACCTAGCTTAGGAATCTCGGGGACGAGATTCTTGTAAGGGGGATAGGTCTGTCACACCCTGTTTTTACTACCACATTCTCTGTAACGCAAAAATGTGAGCTTGTTAAAACTTTTTCAAAACTAATGATGTGAGTACCATGATTGTCATTGTATGCTTGTGTGTGTGATCATGTGATGATAAAAAACCCCATTTCACAATATTGGATTATTTCTAAAAACCCTTACTTGTTTTTGATCAAGGTAAAAACCCTACTTTGAGTTGCACCACACGCCTTTGATGGCAAGGTTGGTTTCTACTCAAAGTTGGTGATCTGATTTTAACTTATATTTATATTCCAAAACCACAAAAATATTTTTTCATAATTTTTTCCTAATTTAATTGCATGTCCCTTACTGAGGCCAGAATTGGTATTCCTACATGGAAAAATACTTTTCTGTCTTAGAAAAATCTGATTAAATTTGGTGATGATCAGAAGGACATATATTTTCCATACATAAGATTCTAAACCCTATTTTATATTATAGTTATTGAATAAAACCCTAAAAACCATTTCTGTCTATTTTGACCTTTTGAAATATTTCCAAAGGAAATATTCTCAATAAAATCATAGAAAATTCTAGTGGTATCCGTAAACCATATTTGGTGTCCACAAAAAGTTTCGTCTTGATCCAAGGTGACTAAGGACCCCAAATAACCCTAAAACCCCTTTTGTCGAGACTGAAGTTAGAGCAACTCTGGAAAGCAAAGTTTGTCCAATGATGCTGAAACTTTGCAGGAGTGCCTAATACCTCAAATGAGGGTTCCACATCAAAAATGGGATTTGTGGGACTTAGTTTGCCCACACTCTCTTTGGAAGGGACACATCTGGGCATATGGAGGTGTTTTCAAGTTTACAAAGCTAAACTTGTCCACTCGAGCTCAAACTTGGTGAAACCCCATGTTTTAGCACCAAACCCAAACCTGTTAAGTTGCAACACGAGTGGTGGGGTGCAACCCCCTCAAAGCACTATCGAGCACCTTCTGACAGATGGGAAAAAGCCCTCCTAGTCATAGCTAAACCCAAGCCCTTTACTCCAAACTCATAGATTAGGTGGCCAGTATCTATACCTAACCCCAGTTAACTGGCCCCTCACTGGTTCAAAGTGGAAAGGCCAAAACCCCCAATTTGAGCTTCAGTTCAAGGCTGACAGCAGCAGTATTTCTTGTCTCCCTTGACCAGCCGAAGCTCCCACGAGACCCAAACAGCTAGCCACACACCCAGCCAGTGCCAGGACATGCTAGACACGTCCAAAGTGCCTCAGAGCGCACCAGCATGCCTTGGCATGCCAAAAGTGCGCTCTGGGCGTGCTACAGGAAGCCAGCAAGGTAGGGGCGACGCTCTCGGCCAGTTCCAGCCTCCCCCGAGGTGTCCAACCTCTTCCCCGACAACCCCTCTGCGTCGAGCAACCATCAGGGCCCCTCCTCTCCCGCACTAGAGCTTGTGCGATGCGTGCCCACGCGCACCAGAACTGGCCAAGCTTGTGCGGCCACGGATGCTCGACTGCTCCCTCTCTCCCTCTGTAGCAGATGGTTTTGGCAGTCCAAAACCATGTCCAAAGACCGTGGTTTCGACCCCAGCCCCTCTGTGCACCCCCATGCGTGCCACGGTGAGTCACCGGTGCTCCCGAATCGGCTCACCGTCGTAGGCCTATTTATAGCCCCCCTCGCTCGAGATCGAGATCGACCAAGGCCCCTTAGCCACGGAGCTCCGATCGATCTCCAACTACACGACGGCTCATGCGCCCCTCGACCCAACAAACTGATTCCCCCAACCCCAGGAAGCTTTCCCCCAACTCGCCCGAGCATTTCCGTGCCCCTAGCTACCTCCTCGACCACCTCCCGAAACTACTCAACCACGGCCTTCTCGTCGCCGGCGAACCCCTGCCTCTCCGAAGTTGTTCCGACCACTAGCAGGTAGGCTACGTCATGGCGAACCCATTCCTGTCCTCGTTGGGGCTTGAGAACGTTGGCAGCCCCGCCGGTGTGCTCCTCCTCCTCTTTGGCCAAAGGTAGGAGACGACCCCGATAGGTGTGCCCCACCTGTCGGTGGCCCAACCTCCTCTCCCGCATTGCCCGCAGCCGCTGATCGCAGGTCCCCGCACGTCAGGTCAAACCTGACGGCGCGCGCGCCTTGGCAGGCTGTCGTCTCGGCAAGGGCTAGCCCAGTTCCACGCCAATTCAGGCCAGGGACTTAGCCCATTTTTTTTTATTTTTAAAATCTGATTTCAAAGATTTTTATAAAAATATTTAACTAGTGTAAAAACATATAATTTTTCCACTGTTATTCTTCTAAAAATATGTAGTATTTAATAATGTAGTATCAAATAACTAATCTGTTTGCAATATTAAAAATGACTAAATTGGAATAGTTTTGCTTCTGTTTGGTTTATTTGAAAAATGTTCCTTCAGGAAAATTTGAGGCAAATATTTTTCAAAATGATAACTTAGATTTATCAGTAATAAAGAACATTTTTAAAATAACTTTGTGATCTATTTCGGAGTGAGCTACTTCTTATTTATTCTTTTATCGACGATAGAAAATCCGTGTGACGAGGGAATCAGAGCGGAAGACCTCGAAGACCCCGCATACCTAGCTAACCAAGGTAAGCAGCCCCTTGACCATGACTGAGCATATGTTATATTGCATGTTAAGATAGCAAGTAATTCTGTTGCATATGATCATAAGTGCCGGTAAATCATTTGATATGATGTTACCGATGGCTCCTCTGGAGCACATGCATTGAGCTTGATCCTACCCTTTTGAGGATCACGCTATTATCATGTTGACAAGTAATGCTAGAGTAAATAGCATGAGCATGTTGTTGGTATAATTCAAGAGTTTATGAAAACCCCGTCGGGTGCCACTAATGCCCGAGGGTGATGATGAGTTAGGTGGCTACTTTTGGTGAAGTGGTGCACCGGGTATTTTGAGTGAGCATGGTTTCGGAAATGGGATTAGATTTATGATGTGTCGACCGTCCCAACCTTACCAGTATGACCACGTTACCCCTTATGGGACGGGGCTATGTTGATTACTCTGGTCGGTGCTAGGAAAGAGCCACATTACTAGTGGCGGGAGTGATGTGTGGTCACTCTCGTGATGGGGTTGTGCCAGGTAGGACGACTATGCCATTTTTATGAGTTCCAGGCACACCGTTGGTCCCCGCATGGTTGATACTATCCAGGCTCGGTGCTCGTAAGACGTACAACATGTGGGTTGGGTACCAATCGAGTGGACCTCTTTGTCTAGTATCTCGTGGGTCCAGCGTACTACCTTTGCAGAGTGTAAAACTATTCGAATAGCCATGTCCACGGTCAAGGACAGTTGGGTGGTGCTGCTTAAACTACGTCCAGTTGTTTCCGCATAAATGAAGTGTGTGTGAGTGGTGAGAAAAAGGTGTTTTTATGGAAGTAATAATATGACCAAGTTTGGTCACTTGGCATAAGGGGTGAGCCCGGATGGCTCTGCCCTCGAAAGATATATTGATATCTGCAACCTGTTCTTCACTAGTAATTCTTTAACTTGATGCATATTCATGATCAATTTACCATGATGAGTTCCACCAAAGATGCATATTATTGTTATCCTTCACTTTCATTGTTCATGTCATGGGCTGTTTGCGAGTACATTCAAAGTACTCATTGGCTTTCCACTGGTTGTGTTATTGACCAGACATGGAAGGCCGGAGTTTGGAGATGAGTACGTCTTTGGAGACGCCCCTGCGAACTAGGATGCTTCCGAGTCAGAATGCATGTCGGTGTAGGCTTGAGGGCAAGGGCACCCGCTTAGGCCTATGTTTCCGCAATTAGTTTTATCAACATGATTTCGCCTTAGGCCCAACCTTGTGAACTTGACCATTCGGTCACGTGTTGTCATAATTCAGTACTCGGATGTAAGACTCTTATTATTTCAGTATCTGTGTGTTCGGTGAGCATTGATCTCTGGATCACTGAGCACGATCATTCGGCGATCTCGACTTGTAAGTCGGGGTCCCCACATGAGAGAAAATCTTTCTGCTTTATCACAAAATCAAATAAACTATCATCCACACTATCCCAAAGGCTTTACTTGGCACTTTGTTGAAGTAAAAGGCATAAAACATGATTACTACAGTAGATTAATCATGTGAACACAAATCAACAAGAAATGAAAGTGTTGGGTTGTCTCCCAACAAGCGCTTTTCTTTAAAGCCTTTTAGCTAGGCATGATGATTTCAATGATGCTCACATAGGAATAATAACCATAACATGCGTTGGTCAAAAAACAATTTATAACTTGCAAAAGAGCATCATGAATCTCATGACAAGCACATTTAAGAACAACCCACTTCCTATGCATAGGGATTTTGTGATCAACCAATTTATGGGAGCAAGAATCAACTAACATAGGAAGTCAAAACAAGCATAACTTCAAAACTTTGAACATATTGAGAGGAAACTTGATATTATTGCAATTCCTACAAGCATTTGTTCCTCCCTGATAATAATTTTCAGTAGCATCATGAAGGAATTTCACAATATAACCAGCACATAAAGCATTCTTTTCATGATCTACAAGCATAGAAATTTTACTACTCTCCACACCAGAAAATTTCTTCTCATGACTAATAGTGGGAGTATCATAAAATAATTGAATACTACAAATTGGTTCTACATTAAAAGAGTAATATTCAGTAAAAGGATATTCAAAATTATGACAAGTATCATAATAGTAATCATCACTCTTTTTCATCGCATAGGTATCATCACAATAGTCTTCATAAGTAGGAGGCATGCAATCATTAAAACAAATTTGATTATTCAAAGTAGGGGAATAAAAAGATCATCTTCACTAAGCATAGCATCCCCAAGCTTGTGGATTTGTATATCATTAGCACCATGAATATTCAAGGAATTCATACTAACAACATTGCAGTCATGCTTATCATACAAAGATTTAGTGCAAAACATTTTAATAACTTCTTCTTCTAACACTTGAGCACAATTTTCCTTTCCATCATTTTCACGAAAGACATTGAAAATACGAAGCATATGAGGCAACATCAATTCCATTTTTTGTAGTTTCTTTTATAAAACCAAACTAGTGAAAAACAAGAAACTAATAGATTTAATTGCAAGATCTAAAGATATACCTTCAAACACTCACCTCCCCGGCAACGGCGCCAGAAAAGAGCTTGACGTCTACTACACAACCTTCTTCTTGTAGACTCGTGTTGGGCCTCCAAGCGCAAAGTTTTGTAGGACAATAGCAAGTTTCCCTCAAGTAGATGACCTAAGGTTTATCAATCCGTGAGAGGCGTCGGATGAAGATGGTCTCTCTCAAGCAACCCTGCAATCAAATAACAAAGAGTCTCTTGTGTCCCAAATACAGTTAATACAATGGTAAATTGTATAGGTCCACTAGTTCGGCAAAGAGATGGTGATACAAGTGTAATACGGATGGTAGATATAGGTTTTTGTAACATGAAAATATAAAAACAGCAAGGTAACTAATGATAAAGTGAGCACAAACGGTATTGCAATGCTTAGAAACAAGGCCTAGGGTTTATACTTTCACAAGTGCAAGTTCTCTCAACAATACTAACATAGTTGAATCATATGTAAATATCTCTCGTGCGATAAAGAGTTCACTCCAAAGTCACAAATAGCGGAGAACTAACAAAGAAATTATTGTAAGGTTTGAAACCACCTCAAAGTTATCTTTTACGATCAATCTTATGAGCTATTCCTATAATTATCACGAACAGACCTAGAGTTCCTACTAGAATAACACCTTAAGACACACATCCACCAAAACCCTAATGTCACCTAGATACTCCAATGTCACCACAAGTACCCATGGGACGGAACGGGTTCCCGATTGTTTTTTCATGGCTTTGGAGGCTTGCGGCGGCGGAACTCCCGATCAAGGTTTCTTTCCGGAGGTTTCTTGATTTGTTGGAATTTTTGGCATCGGTCTCACGTCAAGGCGGTGCCCAAGGGGCCCACAAGACATGGGGCGCGCCCCCTAGCCATGGACCCCTCCGGTTGATTCTTCTGCCAGTATTTTTTATATTTTTCAGAAATATTCTTCGTAAATTTTTAGCTCATTCGTAGAACTTTTATTTCTGCACAAAAACAACACCACGGTAGTTTTGCTGAAAACAACGTCAGTCCGGGTTAGTTCTAATAAAATAATACCAAAATAATATAAAATTATTGTAAACATGGCATGAATACTTCATAAATTATAGATACGTTGGAGACGTATCACGGCCTGCATCCTTGGCGGGGCCCACACCCCCTCGTCGAACAGCCAGTTCAAGCAGCTCTCCCTCGACATGAACGTTGTCCTCTCAAAGCCGGTGGATACGAAGCCCCTCAAGTGGTACCAATATGCCATCAGTTTTGACACCCAGGACAGCCTGAAGTCTGTGGCCGTTGCACGCACACTCCCCATGATGTGCACATCCACCATCAGCAACGTGGCAGTCACCAAGACCCTCATCGACGCGGGTGTGGGCCTCAACGTGATGTTTGTAAAAACCTTCAACACGGTCCAGGTGCCCTATGACAAGCTGATGCCGACCAGGTCGTTCTTACGGGTAATCAGTGGCTCCACCATCCCGCTTGGGCAGGTCTGCCTCCCAGTCACCTACGGCACCCGCAACAACTATCACACCGAACACATTGACTTTGATGTGGCGGACATCGGGCTCCCGTATAATGCGATCCTGGGCTACTCGGTTTTGGTAACGTTCATGGCCATGACCCACCACCGCTACAACATCCTCAAGATGTCGGGCTATAGTGGCATCACCATCGTCGCATGCGATAAGAGGGAAGCGGTATGCTCCCTAGAGCGGGCCTAAAGGGCCGCTGCCATGGAGCGCTCAGATGATGCCAGAGGCGATACTCCTTGCGAGGCCGCACCTCCGAGGAAGATGAAGTCGCTAGCCACCTTCTGCTCTGTCAGGAAAAGGTTCCGACGGTCAAGGCCAAGGTTATAAGCCCCACACCTTCCACGGGTGCTTTTCCTCTTCATGCATAGGAAGGCGTGCCCGGTGCCTCCCTCAGGCGGGATCGAGGTCCTCCACCTGGAAAGCATCTTACCTGGCCGATGCACCGAGGGAGGAGCTCGGGCACCACCTGGAGGAGCGCCTTCACATGCACCCTCACAAGCAAGGAGTACAACTTTAGGCGTCGGAGCTCAGGATTTCATGACCCAAGAGATCAACACGCTGCGTGAGGCGCATGCCATGCACGATAGTCGTCGCGCGGAGCACTGCCTCACGAGGCTCGTCACTTGCAAGGGGACCATGGCGATGCGCATGTGCATTGACATCGCAGGCCTCAAAGGGGTCGCTTCCCGGAGTTCCTTCTGGACTGCGAGAGCGAGGCTAGGCCTAAGCATCCACGCTAGCCACGTCCACATGCTTTTTGGTCTGGATATCGCCGCGGCCACCTTTCAGAGGCGAGTGGGTCTCGCGCAGGTGCCTTGTGTGGCGTCAGGGCCTCGTGAGCCCACAAGGCCCCGGGAGGCAGCGGATCCCTGAGAAGATCAAACGTCATGACATGCTTCATCCAACCACCCAGAGCTCCCACGACAACGCAGTCGCCCGGTGAAGTTCCGTCTCATCCGAGACCGAGGGCGCCCATCGAGCTGCACTATCCTCAGGCATGAGAGCCCACCCTCATGAAGTTCTTGTTTTTTGGTTGTGTGCTAAACTTTGTTATTTACCTTCAAAACTTATCTTCTTCACCTAAAATGCATCACCGCTGGTTTGGAGCTTCGTTGCTTCGGGCTCTATTCCATGAAGGAACCTAGCATGGCGTCTGTTCTCAGGTTCGTCCCTGTAGCATCTCTAAATCCGAGTGACTGAGCTCTGAATGAAGGGCTTGTGCCTGTATACGTCACCTCCTGGGGTCCTCAGTGCCGAACATCTTCGTAAAGTGGCCTCACGACAGTCAGCAGGAGCGTGTTGCCCCCCTTCATGTGGCAGGTTCCATAAGCGTGCTGATGCACAAAGAATGAGGCGTAACCCGCCTGAAGGCTGAGGCTAGGAGCTCGTGAGCCTTGTGCCTGGGGTACCAAACACCTTAGTAAATCGTTGCCCGTGACACTCATGTAATAATTAGTTTGGGGTTGTACACGCCACGAAGCCTCCCGAAGTGGAAGTCCACGACGAGCCGCGTCGTGTCCTCGGGAGGGGGATCCCGCCCACGCCCAAGTGGAAGTTCCCCAGTTCCATGCTGGAGGAATTACTGTCAACCCGCTACTATGCCCACGTCCAAGTGGATGCCCATGCATCTTGCTGGGGAGGATCGTCGGAGCTCCACGCCCGCCACCTTCCCCTTGTACCTCGCACAGGCGGGGGCTACACATGAAGCCTGTGCTCGGGTTCGTCCATGTAGCGCTAGAAAATCCAAGCGATCAAGCTCTCTCTCGCGGGCTCACCCCTATGCATGTCTCCTCCTGAGGACCTTGGTGTCTAGTTGCTGTGCGACACCCAAGCGCAAGCAGGTGGGCGCTCGGAGCTCTAACCAATTAGCCTATATGAGAGCGGCTTGTGTGTCAAGGGGGGGTGCCTGAGCATCGCGACTCAGGACCTTCACTGGCCCTTTAGCCTCTCACCTCCTGCTAATCAAGTGATGGTTGAGATACGTGCACGGTTGGGCCGTGCCCACACAGAGTTCAAGGTCTTCGTCACGGAGCGGGAGTTGCTTGCGCGTCAAGGGGGTGCCTGAGCATCATGACTTAGGACCTTCACTGACCCTGTAACCTCTCACCTCTTGGTAATCAGGCGGCGGTTGAGAATCACACAGGGTTGGTCCTTGCCCACGTAGAGCATCGAGGCTCCGAAGGGGAATGAGGAGGTCCACAAGCAAGTCGCTTGCGCGTTAGGGGGGGGGGGCGAGTGAGCATCCCGACTCAAGGCCTTCAATGGACCTATAGTCTCTCACCTCCTGGTAATCAAGTGGTGGCTGAGATACACGCAGGGTTGGGCCCTGCAAACGCAGAGCACAAAGACAAGCAAGAGAAAAACCTAGCATGGAGATAGGCATTACGAACCGCAAGCAGTTATTACAGAATTCAAATTGTTCCATACAATAAAAGGTGGTGCGTCACTCTTCCTCCACGCAGAGATAACCTATTTCAGCGCAAGGCTGGGGCTCTTCGTCGGACTCCTCATCCTTGTTGCCCCTCATGGTGATTGCCTACTCGTCGCGGGAATCCTTAGGAACAAGGCCCATCGCCCCCTCAAACTCGAAGTCGCATATCAAAGGAGGAGGTGCCTAAAGATGCGTGTCACGGCCACGGAGAAAAGGTCGCAACACTCCTCCTACAGGGAGTTGTCCACCTTCTTGGCTACGCCCTCGAGTTCCTTCACGAACTCAGAAGAAAGATAGGTGTAGCCAGCATCTTGAGGAACCAAGGTGGCATCAAGCCAAACCTGCAGATGGAGCTCAGAGCCCAGCGGGCCCTAAGTTTGAGGGAGGAGAGCACGACACGACCCCCTATCGCCTTCGCATCAACAGCGGCTTGCGCCTCCAATTCTCGAGCGGCCATCTCGGCGTTGGCCTCGGAGATTTGGTTCGCGTGGGCATCCCGAGCCTCAGCAACCTCACGCTGAAGCGCCTCCAAGCGCCCATGTTCTGTGACCTGCTCGACAGCCGCCCTAGCTAGCTTGGAGTCGTGGTCGACGAGCTCCGCCTCACGAGGCATGGTGGCCTCCCAAAGCGCCTTTAATCCCTCATTTGCCTCCTCGGAACGCCTGGTTAGTGTTTCCTTCTCAGCAAGGGCGCTTTGGTGGTCTCCCGCCCACCCTCTGTGCGGATGGCCTCGGCCTTGCTTGTGTCTTCCACGGCGGAGATGTTGAGTTAGCAGCACCCCGTGGCCAACCTCTCACGCTCCGTGTCGAGACACGCCTCGGCATCTCGGAAGTCTATCTCGAGATGGGGGAGCAGGCTCAAGGCGTCATTCAGGGACCCGCGGAGAAGCATGGCGTCCGGGCCCGTTAGTGAGGAGGCCTTCGGAGGTGCTTTCGCCCCGGCGCTACTCACTGCCACAACCAAGGCAGCCTCGATGCCCTTTGCTTGGGGCGATGTGGGCTCTGTGTCCTCCCCCACTCCGGGCATACGCAGTGCGCTCGCAAGGACCGCCGCCCCCGCTTCTAATGCCCCGGTGGAGACTATGGCCCCACCAGTTGGCGTTGCGGGCTATCGCAGACCCAACGATCGCGTCTCCTTGCTGCATGGTGGAGATGCCCGAAGATGTAGTGGCGCCTGTGCGCTTGAGCACATACCCGTGTCGAGGGACGAAGGTGCCCTTGAGACCTGCGTCTCCTTCGCCCCAGCGATAGTCTTCTTCTTCTTCTTCTTCTTCTTCTTCTTCTTCTTCTTCTTCTTCTTCTTCTTTTCCTTGCTGCCTCCAGGGAACATGCGCCAGAGAACAGACGGCTTGAGCAGACTAATCGCGGACGAATAGCGCGAGGACGGGCTAAGGTACCTACTCGTCCTCGGTGGCCAATTTCCTCTTCTTCTCGACGGCGGGAGGCTCGTCTTCGCCACCCTCGCGCATCGTCCCACTGTCACCGGCGGGTTGATCGGCATGGATCACGGCGACCTCATCCCAATTTCCCTCCTGCCTTGGAGCCTGACGGCCCCCCGGGGGAGCCACGACCACCATCGAGGGAGGCGCACCACCGTTATCGGGGGCTCTCACCACCAACGCCTCGACCACCACTGAGCTCAGCCCCGCTCCGTCTCCTAAGGCCGCTGGCTCATGGGGGGTTGCCTAGCGCCGCTCGTCTGTAGCAGCGTCATCCCCAAGGCTGTGTAAGGACGGATGGAGGTCAAGCGGTGGAATCCACTCGGCGTCCTCCTCCCCTTCCATCGCCTACGAATCCTCGTCACTGCAGTCCCCGCCCAAGGACAAGACCGTGATGGGGGAGTCCTTGTACGGCCTGACGAGCGCCCATTCGTTGAAGGCGGGCATCTCCACGACCATTTCCTCCATATCATCGTAGGCGTACAACGACGACATGGCATGGGCGAGATCCTCCGAACAGGGACCCAGCAGGGCTCCCAAGACTCCATCCAGCTCATTGTGTGTCAGAGCGCTGACATGCATGCATATTGGGTCACCACCGGCGGTGAACTCCCACAAGGGGCGTGAGTGCGCCGGAACCAGCGCGATGCGGTGCCCCAAGAACTCCTTGATAATCATCGCCCCTGTCAGGCGAGCCTCCGCGATGGAGGCGATTTGACCCAGGATGGGTCCTGCCCTCGGGTCGGTGAGCTTCTTGTGCTCCACCTGGGGGTCTACTCGGGCGGACTTAAGGGGGTCGCCAGGAGCAAGCTCTCCCGACGCGTGTCCATGAAGAACTAGTGGTTCCGATAGCCCTCTACCTTCTTCTCGGCCTTCAGGTGGGTGCCCACGCCCCCGACATTGACAAAGGAGATGCATGCGGAGCACTAGCCCTAGGCGGTGAACCGCAAGCTAAATAAGTGGTGGAAGAGCTCCACCGAGGGCCTCACGCCCACAAAGTCCTCGTAGTAAAAGCTGAAAACAAACAGGAGGAGGGCGGAGTTGGGTTGAAGGTGTAGAGCCCGGATCTGATAATGGGAAAGTATGGAATAGAAGAAGTCAGAGAACGGAGGGACTAGCCCGGGGTAAATGTTGTGGAGGAAGAAGGGGTAGGCAGACCTCACCAAGCTGCTCAGCACCGCTGAGCTTGGCCAGAAGGTAGTTTCTCCCCACTCGTGTGTGCCTCTAGGAACAAATGGGAGCACCGGACCCAGGTCCTCCGCCTTCGTGATGCGGGAAGGCATTAGAGAAGGCCCGACAGTGGCGACGCTCGCGGAATACGCCACGGCCTTCCCTTCTTGTCGATGGCGCCATATGCCGTCTGGAGCCGTGAAGGGCGAGATGAGGAGACTTGCTCAGAGATTGGATCGGACACGTCCTTGCACAGAGGGAGAAGATGCAGAAAGGTAGGAATGGCATGGAGGTGAGGAATGACAACTCCACGCTACATTTTAGCTTTATGTCAGCCAGGGTAGACGCGAGAGCACTGCATAAAGGCGGGGCGCCCCACACCCCGTCGCGCGCTACGCGTCTGTTCTGCCTGCAGGCGGGGAGAGTCCATGCCGTCTCGCCCCAAACTACTGGGTCCTAAACGCCGCGGGCTCGCGGGCTACGGTTGGGGCTCTCGGACCGGGGGTCCCCAGGCCCACCTTCATGCGGTCAAGGGCTCGTTGCATGTTGCGGGCCTTGGGATGCTCCCTACTGAGGCACAGGGATTCGGCCCTCGTGAGGGCGCCTCCTCGCGAGGGCCCGCTTGCGGGGTTCCTCCCCGGAAGGTTTCTCATGAGGTTTAAGAGAGGGAGGCGTCTCATGACGCTCCACCTCCCGAGGAGAGGATTTACCAAGGGCGGCCTGCCAAGGCCAAACGGTCCAACCTCCCCACATGGATGACGTGAGCCACACTGCACGGCGCCAGGGTCGATGCTAGCAGGCACGAATAGAGAGATTTTCCTATTTGGTGTTAAGGGAGCCAAGCCAGCTGCAGGTTCCCAAAGCAACCCCCAAAGGTTTTCTGATCGGTGCTAGAAGACTAAGGCTGGGGCTCGGCAGGACGGAGGTCACCCTCGAGCCCACCTATGCATCACAAAGAAGAGCTTTTGCACGCGAGGACCACCTTTGTCAGGGTGGGCCGCAATCCTGTCCCCTTTCAAAATGGCCGTTGTGCCTGCCCTTCCCGCCAATTGTGTTTTCGGGGAAGAGGACTAGGGATAGTATAAAAGAGAGGCCCAACCTCCGTGGAGGGGGATCCAAGGCTCAGTGTGTTGTACTAGGGCAAGAACCCACCTTTGTACTCGTATTCCACCTCGAACAATCTATCCAAACAGGAGTAGGGTTTTACACCACAAGGTGGGCCGAACCAACGTAAACTGTTGTGTGTCCTAGCTCGTCTTCGTTAGCCCGTGCCGCCGGGAAGTCGCCGTGAGTTTGAGAGATAGAATCGGGTTAGAGAGCGAGCACACCGCAGAGTTCGAACCTTTTCTTGGGTCTGTGGAGCCCAGAATCTGACAAAATCTAAGAGCATGAAGCCATATGTTAGCATCAGATGGATAGAAGATGATGCAGGATCTCTGTGCTACCGCAATGTCCTCCTTCCTCACCTCCGCCTCGGGGTCGACAAGTTTCTTGGCCTTCTTCTCTTGGGTCGGAGCAGCCATTTTCTTGGCATTCTTAGGCACCATGGCAATCTTGGATGGATTGGTGACGGAGGTGAGGGAAATAGTGATAGCGGAGATGCTCTATGTTGCGTAAGATTGAAGATGGCAGTGGTAAAATGGGGAATGGCTTGGCTGAGATGAGCAATACTTCTACAAAATATCCCTTTTATATGGATGAATGCGCGGGGGTTGGCTCTCTCCGCCTTACGTGGGTGCGCCCTTTTAGCAGCGTGACCAAGGCGCTATTTTGTTCCACCTCTCCCACGGCCCACATTTATTGCACATTGCTGGTAGATGGTGAAAGGCATAATTACATTGCAGTAACTCTTAGTAACACCTACCTATGCACTTTTTTGGGCCTAGCCCAATAATGTCACGGATGCAAGTGTGTCCTAGGCCTGGGGCTCCTCTCGGTGTACTGGAGAACGAATCCTTTAGAACCCTAACTTGTGCAGAGATGACAATAGCCTCTCGCTGACAAGTCTTGTCGGAGGACTAATGTGCTCAAGATACAATATCAATCCACCGGCAAGCCACCTTGCCAGCAAGTGAAGGCCTGGCAAGCTCCGTGCCGACAGGCTCCGATTACTCATCCACCACTCCACCTCAACTGGTTGATTTTCGCTTGTTGATGAGGTGTCGCGAGAGGGCAGATAATTAGGTAGAGCCTATGAGGGCATGTGGCAGGTCCGAAGGATTATCCCACCTTTAATGACACCCATCCAGATGGCATGGCGAGAGAATAAGAGGTAGCTGGGCGGACAACGCAGAAGGACAATCCATCCTTTTCGGGAGACAACGTCCGTGCGATACCTCACAACGCATTTAATGCATCTATGCTAATCCTTCAGGTTTAGGTATTTGGCACTATGGATTACGTGTGTAGTTTGACCATTGTTGGCAACACTATCTACCCTATGCAATTACTATTTTAGCCTCTATGGTAACCTCTTTTCGTATAAAAGGTGTCCCATGGAAACCTTGACAAAGGTTTACTCGCTGTCCGTTTACACATAGCAGCTGCGCTCCCATGCATCCTTGCTGCCAAGCTGCGCTCTTTGCAATGTGGACAACATCAATAGTCCACCAAGACACTAGACATAGGGTATTACACCTCGCGGTGGCGCAAACATGCCTAACTCCTTGTGTGTTAGAAGTTGGTCCTACTCTTTGTGCACGTTGATCCCCGCAGTCCAACCACTAAGGGGCCCTTTGCCAATCCAATAGATTTCTGTACCTCAACAGTCCAGGTAAACACGCATCCATTGTTCACACTCAACAAGACCAAGTTGCTATGTCAAAAAATGATCTGTTTGTTGAAATGAATGATAAACTAAATAATCATGTTGTTAGAGTAATGACTAGAAGGGGTACAATGACTCAGCAATCTCTCTATCCTGAAGGTCACCATAAAATAAGTGAACAAGATTCTCACAAATCTAATGATGATGCACCTAGTCTATCTAAAATGGAAAATAAAAATGGTAGGACTTTATATGCTTCTATAGAACCTGTTATAGAAAAACCCGCTCAGAATCATAATGATGTTTATATTTCTAATTATGAGACACAACCTCATAGTGAGCATTCACCTAGTGAAAATGATAATGACAATGATAATAATTATGTTCATGTATATGCTTAACTAGATAATGATAAAGAACATGATAATGATGTGGAAATAGAGCTCGTTGATGATCTTGGCAACCCATATCCCAAGAATAAGGATGAGGAGAATTCTGAGCTCTTTGTTTAAATGCTTAGGCTTGTCTTTTAACGAACACGACTAACGAATATCTTGAAAATGCCTCCTTATGCTAAATATATGAAAGATGCTATTACTAACAAAAGGAAGATACTTGAAGTTGAGATTTCCACCCTGCTTTCTAATTATTATTTTGATTTTGGAGTGCCTAAGAAGTTGGGGTATCCTGGTATACCCACGATACCTTGCTCAATTAAACAAAGTTATGTCAAAACTACTTGATGTGATCCAGGAGCGAGTGTTAGTGTTATGCCTTTCACTTTATATAAAAGACTTGATTTAAATAAGCTTACACCTACTGAAATATCTTTGCAAATGGATGATAAATCCACTTCTATTCCTGTTGGAATATTTGAGGATCTTCTTGTTGTGGTTGCAAATCTTACTATCTTAACGTACTTTGTTATTCTTGAGATGCCCGAGGACGACAACATGTTGATTATCCTTGGTAGACCAGTTCCGAATACAGTAGGGCTTGTTATTGATTGCAACAAATGTAAGGTTACTTTTCATGTCAATGGTAAACAACATATAATGCACTTTTCGATGAAACAAGCTTCGTTGAATAATATTAATTCAATTGAGAAAATTACTATCATTACTATTGGGGAGTTTAAATTTCTTGTTCCTACTGTCAAGAAGAAATATGAGATTCTTATTGTTGGGGCGATGCACATCCCATTGAGGTAACCTAGTGTTATACAAAGATTCATTGGTTTCATGTTGCTCGGAAATAGTTTGTTATTAAGACTTGCTCAACCTTATTAATTGATTATTTTTTAGGGAAACGTTGTCGATGAATTTAGTAAGCACAATTATGTGTAATCTTAGTTTCTTCTCTGTTATTTGTAGTTTAATAAAGTAAAATGCCGTGATTATCTTATCTTGTTGATTACCTGTGCAATAAAAAATGGACAAAAATAAAAGTGCTTAGAACGACATAGAAATTTGCTTGTTTTTTTGGAATATTTAAGAATTTCCGAAACAGAACACATCCTAGGGGATGCCCCTATTGCTCACAAGGCAATATGGCACGACCACCCCGCTAGACACACCAAGATGCCTTGTGGGTCCACAGGACCCCACTCACTTAGTACTTAAGCCCACTTCATCTCTTACCTCTATAAAACATCCTAGTTGCTCTCTCTCTTGTGTTCTTGGTACCAAACTTGAGATTTTCGATCTCTTTGCATGGAGCCCCAATTCTAAAACTGTTTTGAGGGATTACTCCTTCGTTTGTGACTCCTCCATTTCTCCAATTAGTATTTTTCTTTACTTATTATATTTTGTTCCTCTTCGTGCTACTGAAAATGAGCTTGCATGTTGAATTCTTTGAGTTCCAAGTAGTTTGAATGGTTGATATAGCATCTAGACATATATAGCAGTAGTTGCTATCAATCTCATGAATTTTGTTGACATAGTTTTTGTTGTCCAAAAATTTCAGAAATTTGTTCTGATTAAAATGAACTTCTTTCAGGTAGGTTCTTCGAGTCGAAGTGCCAAGGATATAGTTGGGATGCACAGGACCATGACATTAACATTCTGCGTAGGACGGAGGTTCATCCGTGCAAGTGGCCACACAATTCCTTCATGATTGAATCTGGGTTTCACCAAGAGTTCATGTTATTCATTTGAAATGTTGGCTTCACCGACTTCCTCGTAGATGAGTGTGATCAGTACCACATCCTTACAAATTCCTTTCTGCAAAATTTCCATTTCTTGCATAGGCTCGATATTCCCATGGTATGTTTTGATATATATGCTAAACATTATGAGATACCACTTAGTGAGTTCTATCAGATATGTTGATTCACTCTGACAGGGAATCATGAGATCCGTGGCAGGAGGAGTTTGAGGACTTACTATGTACTTCAACTATGGGAGAACAAAGGGGTGTGTTGAAAGCCACATCAACAAGTATGCATTTACGGGTTATGCACTAGTTTTGTTTATTCATAGGGAAATGTTTGACTCCTAGGGAGGAAGGCGCCACACTCAGTGCCCCTCACCTTGCCAGTTTACTCCATTACTTTTCAATGATAACACTTATAGCTTAGGATCTATCATAACTTGTTGCGTACACACTAACATGACTAGGATAAAGTTCACAATGGTATTTATGGTACTCGCTTGGCGAGATGTTTCAATGTGAATATATACTACAATGACTACTTGTCGCCTAAGATTTATTTGGATCACCATGCTATGATAGAGAACCACTTTATTGATGACCATGAACTTCCTCACCATATTTGCTATAACTTGGTAATTAGTGAGAAAACTTGTGATTTTATTATGTTGCCTACACCATCTTTGTTTAACTTTCATGCCACACAAATACATGTCATCATGCCACCGGGCATCAATACTTACCAGAACGAGTTGGCTACGGCGGAGAATGAGGACCAAGCATGGGATGCTCAAGTGCCTCCGCCTAGCTACTTTCGTACTAGATAAGATGACTACTACGGTTGGTGATTACCAAGCTAGGCCAAAATCCTATGCTTGGGCAAGTACCTTTTCTAACTCACATTACATCCATGTTCACACAATTCAATCGAATTGTTGACGTTCATTTTCTTTCATTGTATATCAATGTTAGTTTTATTTTCGCTTTCTTCTTCTGTGTTCGGAAAACTTTTAAAATCCAAAATATTTCTCACATATTTTAATTTTTGCCTCCTTGCTATTTTAGTTTGTGGTATTCAAAAGAAAACACAAAAAGATTTCTCGCATCTTCTTTTTCTTGTTGCAAGCTTTCCCATGTAAATATTTTTTGTCGTTCTTGTTTTTCTTTTGCTATTTTTTGCTTTCTACAGAAAAACTAAAAACTGCAAAAATATTTTAGTGTGTTTCTCTGAAATTATTTTCTCTTCTTTGGCTCATTGTAAGGAGAAGACTATGCTAGAATTTTTGAAAGGCTCCCACATGCATTATAGTTGATCTAACACAGAGCCAATATTACCTTGTCTTCTCCTTTGAATAAAATGTTCGGTACATTCCAGCTTAGTCCATGACACACTAATAATTGTGACATGAATTTGGTTTTTCCCCAAAGAGGAGGGGATGATGCAGTGCAGTAGATTTAATTATTTCCCTCAGTGAGAACCAAGGTTATCAAACCAATAGGAGAACCATGCAATTTCCCGTGTACATCGCCTACACACAAAAGAGCACACACTACACCCATTGTGGGCAAGAGGGTTGTCAATCCCCTTGAACTCCTTACTTGCAAGTGGTAAGTAATGGTAGGTAGATAGTTTGATAAATATAAATGGAAAATAAATAAAAATTAAATAATGGCAGCAAGGTATTTTGAGTTTTTGTAAATATATTTGTGAATAGACCCGAGGGCCATAGTTCTCGCTAGAGGCTTCTCTATTGTAAAAAGTTTACGGTGGGTAGACAAATTTCTATTGGGAAATGGATAGAAAAGTGCATATTTATGCAATATTTTTTCATGGTAATGATCATTACATATAGGCATGACTTTCGTAAGCAAGTAGACCAACTTCTACCTGCATCTAGTACTATTACTCCACCCATGAACCGCTATCCAGCATGCATCTAGTGTATTAAGTGAAAATGAAGTAATGCTTGGAGGATGGTTACATGATGTAGAGAAAGTAAATCTAATTAAATGAATGAACCCCATCGTTTTTCCCTTAGTGGCAGCAATATAATATGTGTATTATCACTTTCTTCCACTAGGATTGAGCACCGCAACATTGAACCCACTACAACGCACATCTCCCACTAAAGATAAATCAATCTAGTTGGCCAAGAAATAACGATAGATCAGACAGAATTACAAAGCTATAATAATCATGCATATATGAAAGACCATGAAGGATCACAATATGATCTCATGGATAATCTGAATATAAACCCACAATTCATCGGATCCCAACAAACACACTTCACAAAAGTGTTTACATAATATATGTCACCATGGGAATCACGGTAATCATGACAATGAAAAACATAAAGAGAGAGATAGCCATCTAGGTACTAACTATGGACCCTTAGTTTTGTGGTGAACTACTTACACATCACTATGGGAGTACCAAGGTTGATGTAGAGGCCCTCCATGATTGACCCCCCCCGGAAGGCATAGAAAAAGGTTGATGTAGAGGCCCTCCATCATCAATTTCATCCTCTCCCAAGCTTGTGCAACATGTTCATGATCTTGTTGTTTAAAAATCATTATTTTATTTCCAAGGGAGATGATTTTAGCAGGAAGAAAATACTTGGCAATAAAAGCATCTTTACACTTACCCCATGTTCCCATACTATTATGTGTTAAAGATGAAAACCAAGCTTTAGGTTTCTCTCTTAGTGAAAAAGGAAACAATTTTAATTTCACAATATCATTATACATATCCCTATTCTTTTACATATCACAAAGTTGAACCAAGGTACTTTGATGTGAAGAGGGATGCTCATTAGGACTTCCCAAAAATTGCTCTTTCATCACAAGATTCAATAATTCAACATTAATAGCAAACGTATCCGCACTATTGGTGGGGGGCATAGGAGTACTAATAAAATCATTGTTAATAGTATTTGAGAAGTCACACAACTTAGTAGTATACTGCGACATGGTGACCGAGCAAGCAAAGTAACAAGAAGACAAGCAAACGAGAGAGCGAAGATGCAATCTAGTGACAAGCTAAACAAGCGAAGATAAATATTTTTGTATTTTTTTTAAATTTTTATGAGAAAAACTAGATATACCAGAAAATAAAAATAGGAACAAGTGAATAAATTTTGTGTGGACTTACTTGGTAGTTGGTGATCATATTCCCTAGCAACGGTGCGAGAGATCATTCGTGATACTTGTGATATGCATTGGGTTTTGTGAAGAGGAAAAGGTTATCGCAGCACAATGTGGTTAAGTATATCCCTTAGTTATTAAACCAAGGTTTATTGAACTAATATGAATATCAACCACAACCGTCTTCAACGGCTGCACACACAAGGATAAACAACTTGTACCCACCGCGGGCAAGAGGGCTGTCAATTCTTTTGTCTTGTTATTTGCAAGCAAATGAGGTGTGTGGATAATTGTTGATAGAAAGATAAAATAAAAACAAGTACTCCCTCCGTCCCAAAATAACTGTCTCAACTTTGTACTAGAGCTACTACAAAATTATACTAAGCTTAAGACACTTATTTTGGGACGGAGGGAGTAAATGGTAGTAAGGTATTTAAGGTTTTATCAGTATGTATTGTATAGACTCGGGGGCCATAGATTTCCCTAATGGAATCTTTCATAAAAAATAGCATACAGTGGGCAAACAAATTACTGTTAGGCAATTGACATAAAAGCGGATAGTTATGTGATATTCATGGAAATGATCATGTCTATATATAGGCATCACGTCCATAAACAAATAGGACAAGTCCTTATTGCACCTATTACTATTACTCCACTCATTGACCACTATCCAGCATGCATCTAGGGTATTAAGTATAACAGAGTAGTGCATGGAGAATGATGACATGATGTAGACAAGGTAAACTCAAGCAATATGTATAAACCACAACGTTTTATCCTTAGTAGCAGAAACACAAAGATGCATCTTGTCCCCTTCTATCATAGAGATATAGAAATTCACCAGGTTGGACCTACTACAACACACCTCTCCCACCGAACAAATATCGATCTAGTTGGCTAGACTATATCAATAGATCAGAGAGAATTACGAAGCAATCTTAATCATGCACATAAGAATCATATAAGTATTCAGAGAAGACTCAAATATTTATCATGAATAATCTGAACATAAACCCACAATTTAGTGGATCCCATCAAATGCACCGCACAAAAGGAATCACATCATATGGATCAAAGCGAAGATGCGATGACCATTGTATTGAAGATCAAAGAGAGAGAGAGAGATATTGACATCGATGTACTAGCCATGGACTCGTAGGTCATTGGTGAACTACTAACGCATCATCGTGAGGGTAGCAACATTGATGAAGAGGCCCTCCGGGATTGATCCCCCTCCGGCAGGGTGCCAGAACGGAGCTCCAGATGGCCTCCCATTAGAAAACAGACTTTTGGCGGTGTATAAAGTGTTTCGGGACTCCCTCTGGTGTTTTAGGGTTGATGAGAATTTATAAGCCAAAGAATGGAGTCAGGAGGGACAGAGGGAGCCACAAGCCATCATGCCCCCAGGTCACAACCTGTTAGCTTGTGGGACCCTCGTGACGCCTCGAGCCTTCTTCCGATGCTCCTTGGTCTTCTTTTGGTCCAGAAAAAAATCACCAAAAAGTTTTACGAAAATTGGACTTTGTTTTGTATGGAAATCCTGGAAAGTGAAAAACACACAGAAAACAACAACTCGCAATCGACATTCGTTTAATAGTATAGTGCTAAAAATAATATAAATTGGTAAATAAATACCCCAAAAGTATTCTAGAATGATAATATATCAACATGGAACAATCAAAAATTATAGATATGTTGGAGACGTATCACGGCGCGGCCACCCCCTGGGCGCGCCATGTTGGCTTGGGGGTACATCGTGTGCCCTTCGGTCTTCATCCGAAGCTTCTAGGTCCTTATTTTGTCCAAAAACATAATCAAAAAGTTTCGGGGTATTTTACTTTATTTGTTACAGTATTCGTGAAAAGCCAAAAACATGTAGAAAATAGAAACTGGCACTTGGCACTAGGTTAACTGGTTAGTGCTCAAAAATAATATAAATGATCAAGTAATTGCTTAAAAAGTATCCTAGAATGATAATATAATAGAATGGAACAATAAAATATTAGGTATATGTTGGATACATATCAGTATGACCAAGCTTAATTCGTGCTCGTTCTCGAGTAGGTAAATAATAAAAAATAGAAATTTTTATGTGACATGATACCCAACATGTAATCTTTTGCACGTATGGCCATTGAGAAACATTGAATTAACAAACAATAAAATAGTAATATCCATAAACATAAGTAACACAATCATCAATCTTCAATATATATGATCCTTAAAGAATGTTTACCCCCCATTCATTTTATCATATTAGCATGGCATGGTGTTGGTGTCACAGCTGGTTGATCTCGAGTAGGGCGTCCGAACTGTGGATCTTGGATCAATGGGCAACAAGGGAAAAAGCAGAAGATGTTTTACCCAGGTTTGTGCCCTCTTGATGTAGGTAAAACCCTACGTCCTTCTCTTGTTGTACTGATGAAATAGTACAGAGTACAGAGTTGATCTATCTCAAGATCAGATGTTGTGGTCTAAAACCCTAATTGTAATGAGCGTATGTCCCCTACGAACTACATACCCTGGTTTATATAGATACCAGGGGCGCTAGGGTTTACACAATGACAGTAACATTAAGGAAATGAATATGATGATCAACACGTTGTCTTGGATTGCACACCAAGTCTTCAGAAGAGTCCACCTTGACCTTAATACCTTCAACAATGCTCGAATGGCACAAGAGTCTAGTCCATAAGAACAAATAAGTGCCCCGAATAGCACCTTGATCCCGGACTACCTTAGTAGCTACCGAACTAGCCTCCAATGCCGCAGTCTAGGTTCACCATCTTCACGCTCTTGGAATATCCGGCTTGCAGGGCAAGTTCTACCTTATGTTCGACTGACCCTAGTCTGGATTGCTCTTCATCTGTGATTGATGAAATGTTGTCGGGCCAAAGAAATGAATATTCCCCCACAGGGTTAACCACGTCTCCGATTCCCGCACGCCAATGGAAAATAGGCGGTTCCTTTCCAAGATAAAAAAGATAAGTTACTTATCACATAATTTGCGCGTGCCCCTAGCAACTCTCCCCATCCCTTCCAAACATCGAGAAGAACACCATAGAAAGAAAGACATGTCGAGTCCTTCAAGCATATCCTCGTGACCCCATGGCCCTCCTCCAAGCGATTGGGCTAGTTGTTCAGTCTCCCGCATACGTCTGTGTGAGCTCGAGATGCAGGGATACTTGCCGGACTCAGTTCTGGCATCCTCCCGCCCCAGGCTAACCTTCATCAATGGAGAGGATTTTGTAGAGAAATTCCACATGCCCAATACGATGGAGAGAGTATGTTTCATCCTGTTCCTCTTACGAGGCATTGGCTTTCCTATTCACCCCTTATGGGGTTTATTGGAGTACTATGGGATCGAACTTCATCAACTTACTCCCGAATCCATCCTCGACATCCCAGGATTCATAGCTCTTTGCGAGATGTTCGTGGGTTGCGAGGCCCATTTCGATCTGTGTAGGAATTTTTTCTGCCTTTCCCTTGAACTGAGGGAGAGACTATTTGTGAAGTAGGTGGAGCTAAAGTATGGCGTATAGGAGGAACTTGGCATCTGGTAGGGACCCCGAGGGAAGCTTCCGAAGAGTGGACCTCAGAATGGTTCTATATCGAAGACATGCCCTTATTAGACAGTGTCTCAAGGGGTTTGCCTGAATCTCACATGCTCCCCTTAAGAAGCGGTTCAACTGGCGCCTGAGGAGTCCTTAACAAGAAGACAGCTCGGAGGTGAAGCAGTTGGTTGCCAATGTAAATTTTGACACATTTCCAGCTCACCATGATAGACGTAATGGCCGCTGCCATAAACCGATGTGTTCAACCTCTTCAACAAAGGACCCATCCCCTGTGGCAATAAAATGGTTCTAGTGATGCCACTCTATACAAGCGTGAGGATCAGGCTAGTCTAGTGGCTTTGTCTATGGTATTAGTCGACCTCCATAAAGGAGAAAGTCAAGACTTTATTAGCCGAAGCACCAAGGAAGTCTATTCGAGTCATAACCCCATCGGATGGGTTAGTATAGCCTAATTACCCTTAACTTGGATTTTTATTTACAGCGTCCCCTATGTGACTAAATCCCTGAGTTTTTTCTCAAATAGGAATGGAGACAATGGGTAGAGAAAATCAATAGCCCTCCGCCCCAGCCAGAAAGCTATGACAAGGATGACGATCCACGATTCCATGATGATTCAGATACGTCAATTATCTTTGAGGATGCATTCTTTTTTCATGCGAGCGCTAATGACTCTAAGGTTACCCTCATAGCCGATTATCCTAGGATACCACCTTCCTCGACCACAGGAAAAAAGAAACCCTCTTCCCGAAAAGGACGCTCGCCTACCATGGCGATAATTCCTACTATAACAGGTCCTCGCTCTAGGCACCAAACACCGTATAATATGGAGTCTGCCAAGCCCGTGTCGAACAATGGCACGTCCTCTAAACATGGAGTATTCACACGGACCACTTCGACTGCTCCTCCTACCAAGAGGTAACGAATTTACAGCAAGCATTACTTCCTCGATTAGTGGAAAGTACTTATTCCTTTTGACATATTTTACAGGAACTGAACACAACCACCCTTATCAACAACAGGGGGTAATTTGGTGAACCTTCCTGCAAATCAACCCGCTGAGGATCGCGACGACGTTTCGGTTACCAACTCCAAAGTTGAGAGTCTAATGAACCATCATCGACGAAAAGAATCACTGCGCCATCCTGGGTTTTTTGAACATGAGTTTAATGCCTTGAGCTCAGTGGATGTGCATCTCGGAGCCGCCCGAGCAGGACTTGAGCGATTTTCCAGCCGTATGTCAACAAGTCTTAAGGTATGTATTTAGATTTTTGCAATTGTGTACAAATCTCAAACCACCAGCCCCTGATCATCAATTGGGCAGTATGTCCGACCTAAGGGTGTGAACATACTTGTCAACATGTTTTTTAGGTAGCAAGGGATAAGAATCAGGAGTTGGCCTAGGAAATTGGGAAGTACCGAACACAACCCGAGGTTGCGAAGGCCAAAATGGAGCAAGTCAAGAGTTCCATAGGAGAAGCACATGGTAAGAAATTTATTTTCGAATCATATCTATAGTTAATCTGTTATCATTCTCAAATGGAAGTGAATTTTGTAGCAGTTGAGTCTATAGGTCAACAGCAAAGAGATCTTGAAGCGGCTAGAGAATCACAATGATACGCCGAATCTCAAAATAAGGCCAGCTGTCACTCATTATTCTGAAGTATGGATAAAAATAAAAAGCTTAAGGCAGAAAAATAAGAATAAATCATCCGAATTGAGAGTTTAAAGACTGAGCTGGCACACGCCATTGAAGATAACAAGAGATTGAAGGGTGGAATGTTCGAGAAGTAATATGCCGAACTAATAAATATATGAATATGTGGTCTGAAATTTACAAATATTCCACTCCTCTTTATAGCACTCCTCATTGGGCGACCCATAGAAGAAGCCAATTCATTTAATGGTGATCTTCTAAAGGAATTGTCCATAGTTTATGAACGAGGGCAAAAGGCGATGAAGAGCATGCTCAAGGTATTATGGCCAGCCGAGAAGCCTCCGGAAAGGACGGCCGAACAAGCTGAGCGCTTTAAAGGAGCCGAATGTCCATTTGAACTGCGGAAAACATCAGCCTATCAAAAAGGTACCCAGGAGGCGTGGGCTATGTAGAAGACTAGGTTCACTAAGCTCGAACCCAAAGAACTGGCAAGAGTCGGGCCAACATGCCCTGATGGTCAAGAGGTGCCTCTTAACTTAATTTATGACCGAGTGATGCGCGTTACATGCTTATCACGACAAGATTGTTGCTTGGATGTAATAATAGACAACTTAGATCAGCAGTCAGATGTGTGATTTTATGTAACAAAATACTTATTCACTTTGATCTTCATCGCATATGTTAATACTGTCTAAACCGACCATCTGCATCCGCCTCCCTTTATAATAATTTGGAGTGTTCCGTACTATGTAACCATTAACATAGGTAAATAGTTTGGTTAGCCAGGAAATCCGGCCATGTGGTGCTAACAGATAGATCATTATCGTGGAGTTAAGTTATATTACTTTCATTTAGTAAGAAACATCTTCCCAGGAAAATAGTTCCTTTATGGGTTCCTTTCTTTCGGTTTTTGAATATCCTCGTATGCGGATGAAGAGTATGATGGGAGACTTAAACCTTGGTGATGATCACCTAATTATTGTCACCTTCCTTGTGCCTCAAAAATTCTGTCATCAAGAACCCTAGATTTTGGCTTCAACCGTCTGAGGTACGCATCCAGGTTACCCGTTCGTAACAATCATAGAGGTGCTCCCTTTATCCTCTAGCCGAACAATCGGGAACGTAGAGGACAAACACATGAGCCAGGCAACCCAGCTTGGCAAAATCTTAAGTCAAATTCAGTGCATATAGCGGCTTAAGCATAGGAAGGATAGACACATTCTGAAATAGATGCACCAATTACTATGATCGGCTTATATTAAAAAGCCTTAGGTGTCTTCTAGAAAATAAAAGTTTGTGGACACAGTTCGGTGGATCTGAACATAAGCTAGGACATATTAATAAATTTGAGAGAGGAAAACTAAAAAGGATATAGAAGAAACCGAAAAGTTAAAAAGGGACTAAGTTAGTGTGACTGCACCGATCTAGCCGTAGAAACGCACAAGACAAGCAGCGTTCCATCGGTTTGGTTTGAGATGATTATCCGACTCGTTGCGGACACGATAGGCTCCTCCTGACAGTACGTCATCGATTATAAAATGGCCCTCCCATTTGAGTGCAAGTTTATTCTTCCTCTTCTCAGGGAGACGTAGCACAAGCTTTCCCACATTGTAAGTCTTCGCTCGAACTTCCCTGCTCAGGTAACATCAGGCCTGCATTTGATAGAAGGTGGAACATGCAAGAGCAATATCACGCTCTTCTTCCCATGCGTCCAAGTCATCCTGCCCACCCAACTCGGCTTCTTTTTCCTCCTACATGCGCAGTCTAGGTGCATTATGAATGATATCACACGGGAGGACTGCTTCCACCCCGTACACCATGAAGAATGGCGTATGATACGTCTCCAACGTATCTATAATTTTTGATGGTTTCATGCTATTATCTTGTCAAACTTTGGATGTTTTGTATGCCTTTTATATATTTTTTAGGACTAACTTATTAACTCAGTGCCAAGTGCCAGTTCCTGTTTTTTCGATGTTTTTGACCCCTTTCGGAGGAGGATTTTGAACGGAGTCCAAACGAATGAAACTGCCAAAAAGATTTTTCCAGAACAAAAAAAGATCGGGAAGCCGGAGAATCAGGGCAGGGGGCCACCAGGGACCCCACAAGCCCTCATGGCACGGCCAGGGGGGCCCGCGCCCCCTAGCTTGTGGGCTCCCTGAGGCTCCTTTGCCCTAGGTTTTGCGCCTATATATTCCCTAAAATCACATAAAAAACCAGGAGATCATCGAAAGTACTTTACCGCCGCCGCAAGCTTCTCTCTCCACAAGATCCCATCTGGGGCACGTTCTGGTGCCGTGCCGGAGGGGGGATTCGGATACGGAGGGCTTCTTCATCAACACCATGACCTCTCCAATGATGCGTGAGTAGTTCACCATAGACCTACTGGTCCATAGCTAGTAACTCGATGGCTTCTTCTCTCTCTTGGATCTTCAATACAAAGTTCTCCATGATCTTCATGGAGATCTATCCGATGTAATCTTCTTTTGCGGTGTGTTTGTCGAGATCCGATGAATTGTGGATTTATGATCAGATTATCTATGAATCTTATTTGAGTTTCTTCTGATGCCTCTTATGCATGATTTCATATCCTTGTAATTCTCTTCGAGTTGTGGGTTTTGTTTGGACAACTAGATCTATGATTCTTGCAATGGGAGAAGTGCTTGGTTTTGTGTTCATACCGTGCGGTGAACTCATCCAGTGACAAAAGGGGTAGCGAGGCACGCATTGTATTGTTGCCATAAAGGGTAAAAAGATGGGGTTTTCATCATTGGTTTGAGTTTATCCCTCTACATCATGTCATCTTGCTTAAGGCGTTACTCTGTTCGTCATGAACTCAATACACTAGATGCATGCTGGATAGCGGTCGATGTGTGGAGTAATAGTAGTAGATGCAGAAAGTATCGGTCTATTTGTCTCGGACGTGATGCCTATATGTATGATCATTGCCTTAGATATCGTCATGACTTTGCGCGGTTCTATCAATTGCTCGACAGTAATATGTTCACCCACCATGATATTTGCTATTTTGAGAGAAGCCTCTAGTGATCACTATGGCCCCCGGGTCTACTCCACACCATATTTTCAGCCTTACACTTTTTACTTCGTTGCACTTTCCGCCTTCAGATCTCACTTTGCAATCAATCTTGAAGGGATTGACAACCCCTTTAAAGCGTTGGATGCAAGCTCTTTTGTGTTTGCGCAGGTACTCTGGACTTGACGAGATTCTCCTACTGGATTGATACCTTGGTTCTCAAACTGAAGGAAATACTTACTGCTCCTGTGCTGCATCACCCTTTCCTCTTCAAGGGAAAAACCAACGCAAGCCCAGTCTCCATCAACGTGTCAATTTCTGGCGCTGTTGTCTGTTGCCGTAGCAGCGTATAACCCGTAGACCTATTCAGATGGTGCTCAAACCCCACAGTACGGAGTCAAGCTCCTCGACCTAGTGGCAATCAAATTTTGTGAGATCAGACTAAACTTGTCTTGATTCTGCTCATGATGAGACAATTAGCCCGTTCGACTTGTCCATTTGTTTGCGGGTGATACACACAAGCGTAGTTGAGCATAATACCTAAGTTCGCGCACTAGTCCTTAACTTCCTGGGCTGTGAAATTGGATCCATTATCTGTTATTATACTATGTGGAACACCATAACGATGAACCACATCCGATATAAAATCGATGACCGATCCAGACTTGGCATAAGTTACTAGTTTAGCTTTGATTCATTTAGTGAACTTATCAACAATAACCAGTAAATATTTATTTTTCTTGGATCCCCCTTTAAGAGGTCGAACCATGTCGAGGCCCCAGACCGCGAATGGCCAAGTGATGGTATTGTCCAAAGAGCTATTGCAGGCATGTGGCTTTGATTTGCAAAAGTTGACATCCAACGCAATGTTAGACGAGTGTATGCGCGTCTGCTTGAGCTGTTGGCAAAAATAAACTAGCCCAAAATGCTTTTCCTACCAGAGCTCTAGCCGTTGGGTGATGACCGCCCATGCATGCATGTATGTCAGCCAAAAGTTGTTTACCTTCTTATTCGGATATGCACCGCTGGAGGACTCTGGTAGTGCTTTTTCTATAGAGTTCTCCCTTATGAAATGTATAAGACTTCGATCGTCGAACTATCTACCTTGCTTATGTTTGGTCATCGGGGAGTTTCTAGTGGAAAGATAGGCTAGGAAGGGTTCGGTCCATGGCGTGATTACGACCATGATTTTGTGAGCCAAAAGTGTTTCCTCCACTTCGGAGGTGTCGAGGATTAGATCATCTCGCTCGACTATAGGGGGAGTAACTTGTTCCTTTCCTGCGGCCTCGATGTCCTCCTTTTTATCCTGCCATACCACGGAAGGCTTGAAGAGTCATTCCAGAAAGGTACTTTTAGGGACGGGGTCGCACTTGGTGCCCATAAGAGCAAGGACATCCGCTGCCTAGTTGTTGTCTATAGAGACATGGTGAAACTCAAGGCCTTCAAACCGAGATGATATCTTGAGGATGACATCCCTGTAGGCTGCCATAATCTGATTTTAGGCGTCGGATTCGCCATTGATTTGGGAGATGGCAAGGTTCAAACCCCCCTGCACCTCCACCCTTTGTACGCCCATCGAAGTTGCCATCCGTAAACCATGCAGCAAATCCTCATACTCGGCTGCAATATTGGAATCAGTATACATTATTTGTAATACATACCGGAAAAGGGCGTTGGAGCCATCAAAGTACATCGTCCAATGGGTGTAGGTACTATGCTCTTTAGGGAGTTCAGCTTCCATCCATTCGGCTAGAAAGTCTACCAACACGTGAGATTTGATAGCTTGGCATAGGCAGGCACGTGATTTCAAAGGTTAAGAGTTCTATGGCCCATTTGGCTATGTGGCTCGTGGCGTCTTTGTTATTGATTATATCATTCAAGGGTACTTCAGATGATACCGTGACCGAACACTCTTGAAAGTAGTGTCATAGCTTGTGAGACGCTATGAAAACCATGTAAGCTATCTTTTGATAGTGCGGATAGCGTGTTTTGCATGGGGTAAGAACTTCAGACACATAGTAGACTAGTTTCTGTATCCGTAGTTTTGTGGAGCCGCCTCAAGTTCGACCAGAAGTACCATGTTGATAACCTGGTTGGTGGCCAATATGTACAATAGCATTGGTTCTCGTGTTGCAGGTGTTGTTAATATTGGGTTGCTAGCTAACAATGTTTTAGTTTCTTCCAGGGTTGCTGTTGATTCTTTGCTCCACTCAAAGTTTTTGGGTCGCTTGAGTAGTCGATAGAGAAGTAGTGCCTTTTTTTCGAGGCGAGAAATGAAATGGCTTAAAGCCGCCACACAGCCTGCCAGTTTTTGTACATGTTTTAACTCCGTCGGGATCGCGAGCTGGGATAGAGCTCGGATTTTTGCCGGATTGGCCTCTATTCCTCTATGGGAGATGATGAAACCGAGTAGTTTACCTGCGGGAACGCCAAAGACAGACTTCTCCGGTTTGAGTGTTTTGTCATATTTCTAGAGATTGTCAACGATTTGTTGGAGGTCGTCCACGAGCTGACTGACGTGTTTGGTCTTGATCACCACGTCATCCACGTATGCCTCGATACTCATGCCGATTTGTTTTTCTAGGCATGTTTGAATCATGCGTTCGTATTGTGTTGAAGCAGAATGGCCCGTTGGGAGTGATGAAAGCAGTTGCAGCCTCATCAGATTCCTTCACCTGTATTTGATGGTATCCGAAGTAGACATCAAGGAAACATAGTGAGATGTGTCCGGTGGTGGCATCAATGATTTGGTGTATGCAAGGTAAAGGGAATGTATCCTTAGGGCGGGCTTTAGTGAGACCTTTGAAATCGACTCTGAGTCCCCAGGATTTGTCCTTCTTTGGGACCATGACCAAATTCGCCAACCACTCAGGGTGTTTGATGTCTCGAATAAATCCGGCTTCAAGCAATTTTGCTAGTTCGGTAACCATGGATTTACGCTTGGGATTCAAGAAATTTTAAAACCGGATTGAACCATCTATAATGGGATTGGTGACAAGTGCGGAAGGTCTTCGGTTAGAACGTATTCCAGGATTTTCTAGTAGCTTGGTTAATGAATCCGGGATTTGCTAGTACCATCTATAATGGTTTGCAGTCGGATTTCGATGTCTTGAATGAATACATGATTTGCTAGTACCATCTATTTGCTAGTACCAGCTAGTAGCATCAAGCAATTTTGATGGTACCATATATTTGCTAGTACCATCCGGGATTTTCTAGTACCATCCGGGATTTGCTAGTACCAGCCAGTACCATCAAAATTGCTTGAAGCCGGATTCATTCGAGACATCAAACACCCCGAATGGATTTGCTAGTACCTTGCTAATTTAAAACCATCTATAATGGGATTGTTGACAAGTGCGGAAGGTGTTCAGTTAGAATGTATTCCAGGCAGGTCCAAAGGTTATAGGCGTGTTCGTCCAAGAATTTGTTGCTACCACCAAGAATACCTTGTCGGATTCTCAAAGAGTTCTTCTGCTTTGGTTATTTGAGGAGAAACTCTCGTAAATTGTGAGTACGTAGACATTGTTGTGTGGTACATTTGATGAATGCCCTTGCAGTGGTTGGGTCCCGAGGATAGCCTCTCTTCTTTTGGCAACCTGCCTGACAACCCAGCAAGCTCGAAGGACATGCGTTGAGTCAGTGTTGGGTAGTGCGGAATGTATAGGGCTTGGAATGTCCAATAGTTTATCAAGTACGGTTGGGGATTGAACCGAATTCTTCTTCCTCTTCTCTAAGGGCCTACGATCGATCGATCGTAGTTGGGGTGCACACTTCCTCCGAGCTTCGTAGGACTGCTCTATATGGATTGAGTCCACTCGCAATTGCTGAGACTGGCAGGTACTTTCCCTAGCATAGTATTTACGTATCGATGTTGAAAGCTCGGTAAGGCTTTGTACGTGGCTATGAGCGAGGTTGGCTTTGTATGTGGCGGTGGGCGAGGGCATTTAGGATTCCCTCGTCGTGGCAGTTATGCCGGAATATGTCTATAATATCTTGGCCATTGCAGTCCAATATATGGTTTATGGTCAGTAGAAATCTAGCCAAGAAGTCCTGGATTGTTTCCCCTGGACTTTTTCGGACGCATTGGCGGTCCCGTATGCTACGCTTTTCTGGGATTCTCAGATGGTGCCTAGATTGGGAAGCGAGTGGGAAAAAACTTGGTGTTTCAACAAAACACGTGTCCTTGGTATTTCCAACTGTATCTGATAGCATTGAGGAGTCCGAAGCTTCGAGTTTGGAGCCTGGACAGCTGGCCGGACATGACCGCTTGCATTCCAAATTTAATTCGGGATGTAACTCGATTCATGGATCGCCTCGAGAGTCTGGGTTACCTAATACTGGGATATAGATGGTTCTCAGCTCCGATGGTCGGGAGGGTGAACCTCCAGCTGGTTCCTCAACAGCGGAAATCAAGTGCTTGATAGGTGGGATGTGGATTTCCCAATCATCGGTTCTGATTCCGATCCGGTCGTAGATCGATGGTTGGTCATGGGATACTTCCATGGCCTGGAATCGGCCGAACATCTCGTCTAATTCCTTAACATTCACGACGTCCATGCTTCCGGAATTCATGGGGTCAACCTGAGGCGTCATTGTTGTTGGAATATTAAGAACCGTGCCGGAGTTGCGTTGACCCACCAATAATCCGCATAAAGTGAATGGTTCAGGCCTAAAGGCAGGAGCCTGGTCGAGAGTCGTCTCGAGGACGAGATCCGCGTCCTTCAATGTCGAGCCATCAAAGGTGAAAGGTGTGGGCAAAATAAGGGCACCCCAGGGATCTGCAACAAACTCTAAGTTCCCGAACCAGATCTCTTGATCAGGGCAAGGCTTCGAACCTGGTCTAGGCGACCAATTGGATCAGCATGCAGCACGATGATGCCAAACGCGAAGATTTTCCCTAGGACGAAAACGTCCCGAGCGTGGATGTCATCGCTAATGATGAGGCAAGCCATTGATCCTTCCATAGTTCCACAACAATCTCTCAATGAAAGCACCAATGTCGGTATCAAAATCGGTTGATCTTGAGTAGGGGGGTATGAATTGTGAATCTTGGATCGATGGGTAACAAGGGACAAAGGAGACGATGCCTTACCCCGGTCCGGGCCTTCTTGATGGAGGTAAAATCCTATGTCCTTCTTTGTTGTATTGATGAAGTATAAGAGACTCAACAGTTGATCTATCTTGAGATCAGATGTTGTGGTCTAAAACCGTAATCATAATTAGCGTAAGTCCCCTACAAAACAGCAGCCCCTAGTTTATATAGATACCACGAGCTCTAGGGTTTACACAACGACGGTTACATTAAGGAAAGGAATATGCAGATCAGCATGTTGTCTTGGATTGCACGCCAAGTCTTCGGAAGAGTCCACCTTGATCTCAATACCTTCAACGATAGTTGAACAACCAAGGTGTCTGGCCCGCAAGAACAAATAAGTGGCCCGAAGACCCCCTTAATCCCATAGTACCTCACATGGCTTCGTCTTCACCACATAAATACAAATTTCAAGCACCACGGTGTTAAGCAAGCAAGTGGATTGTACTTTTTAACACGCTTCCGCTTTTTATACTAATGACCCACAAGTATAGGGGATCAATCGTAGTCCTTTAGATAATTAAGAGTGTGAAACCCAATGAGGAGCGGAAGGAAATGACAAGCAGTTTTCAGCAAGGTAATTTCTACAAGCACAGAAATAGAAGTAACAAGTTGTTTGATAGCAAGATAACTGTAACAAGTGACTAGTAGCAACAATAATAGTAGGTGCAGAAAGATAACCCAATCATTTTGTGGTAAAGGACAGGCTGTAATAGTTTCTTATAATCGGCAAAGTGTTCTTCAGGGCACACGGGAATTTCTTCTAGTCAGTTTCATCATGTTGGGTTAATTCTCGTTCAACACTTTGATAATTTGATATGTGGGTGGACCAGTGCTTGGGTGTTCTTCTTACTTGAACAAACCTCTCACTTATGATTAACCCACCCGCAAGCATCTGCAACTACGAGAAAATTATTAATCATAAATACTAAGCATAGCATTAAACATAGGGATCCAAATCAGCCCCTTACGAAGTAGCGCATAAACTCGGGTTTAAGTTTCTGTCACTCTCGCAAACCACCTACTAATTACTACTCCACCATGTATTCCCTTAGGTCCAAAGATGGTGAAGTATTATGTAGTCTACATTCATATAACACCACTAAGGGAATCACAACATTCACATCATCAAAATACCGAACGAATATCAACTTCACATGACTACTTGCAACATGACTTCTCCCGTGGCCACAAGAACTAAAGTAACTACTCACAAGTGATAAACATGATCATGATCAGGGAGGTATTAAATAGCATATTGGACCTGAACATATGATATTCCATTAAATAAACCATAAAGCATCAACTACAAAATGTAATCAATATTACTAGTCACACCCCACGTACCAATTTGAGGTTCCGGTGCAAGATTGAGAACAAGAGATGAACTAGGATTTTGAGAGGAGATGGTGCTGATGAAGATGTTGATGAAGATTTGCCTCCCCAAGATGAGAGGGTTGTTGGTGATGATGATTGATGGGGATATGTACGTAGGGTAGGGCCACATGCCTGACCTAGGTGTCCTACCTAAGGGTACCTCATTATTCATTTAAAGGTCAGAAGGAAGATTCCGACTGGATATCCATGGCGTCTAAGTCACTCGGTAAGCAATCACTCAGAGTATGTTCCCCTTCACTCGACAACCAACTTCCACTAGGAAGAAACCATACGACACAGAAGACCAGAAGCTACTCTAGGGAGGCCAACAGGTGAGCGTTCGAATGGTTATCCTGAATAGCATTAATTATGCATGTTATCAGTAACGTACCCCTTTAAACCCTATTGATCGAACCCTTATATGTTGGGCCTTAATGAGGGGTAGCGCACTCTATATAAGCCGCCCATCCCCTCTGGCACAAGGGTTCACACCCCATGTAATAAACATTCTACACTGCAAGAGATCCAAAGCACTAAGATGTAGGGCTGTTACCTCCACGAGAGGGGCCTGAACTCATACATCTTGGGTACAAGGGTTCTGTAGCTAGGACTCTACCCTCTCCTTTCGTACCATACACCTCTACTGTCAGGTTCATTCCCACGACAATTGGCATCCACCTTGGGGAAAGCGCCTAAGAGACTTCCGGCAAGTTTGCAATTTCCATTCTCCGTCATGTCTTTCGGCCGCGATTCGTTCTTGGGAGCGAGATCCGTTTCGGCATGCTAGTCTTCATTGCCGATGATTCGGCATGGCTTCAGGAGGCGCCTCCCGACATTAATGCGCCCCCGATCCGCAGGCAACGAACTTCCGTGCAAGCTCCTTCGGCGTACTCCTTCAGCAGCCGTCGACTCGGTTGTCGACTGTTTGCTCCGATGTTCGTCGTCACAAGCGATCTGGTTGCTCACGACTTTAGTGATGGGTGAAGCACGCAGTGGCTTGCCAGGCGTCATCTTCGTGATTGCCGCAGGTTGCTGGCATCGAGCCTGCTGAAGCTCTCAGGAGCCCGATTCACTCGGCGTCACGTCAGTCTGATGTTCCTTCTGAGTGCGAGAGCGGAAATCTAGTAGTGGAGGTTTTCATGGCGGGTTCTATGGAGAGCCCACCCAGGTTCGGTCGCGGAGACCACGAGGTCAGAGAACCATCGAGTGGACATTGTCGGCATTCTGGGAATGGGGGTACCCATACCTACCTGCCTACGGGCCAGGGCTGACCCACTTCATCCACCAAAACCAATGGGCCCCGCACCACTCAAGGCAAGGCCCTCGCGAGGAGGAGCAGGTTCAAGACCCGCGGGGGCCTCCGCAAGACTCCTCCGGAGCAGCGGAGATTCCGAGGCAAGACCCAACCTCGAGAGTCAAGGATGATGGAGGGGGGACAGGCGAGCATCAGATTGCATGATGGTGCACTTTCCCCTTTCGTGCGAAGGAGGGAAGCACGTACGGGAGTTCCCAAGGCATCTCCCAAAGGTTCCCATTCTGGTACAACAAGGCCATCGCCGCGTGCCAGCAGGACGGACGTCATCCCTGGACCCGACCCTGCTGCGTTGTCAGCCACTTTGCGGGCAAAGACCACCTTTGGGCAGGAGAGCATGTTCCCCTGTTCCGCTCCAAAATTGGCCATTGTGGAATCCCTTTCCGTTGAAACGATAAGGGAAGAGGACCCGGGCTGCCACTATATATAGAGGATAGGATACTTCGTAGAGAGCTCCGATTCATTCGTTCACACACCCACACCACACGAAGGCCACCCAGCCTCCGGAGGTTCCTGAACACTGTACTAGTTCATCCACCAACCTCCATGGGAGGAGTCCACCAAAGCAGGAGTAGGGTATTACGCTTCTGAGCGAGCCAAACTTGGGTAAACTGCCGTGTTCTGTGTCTTCCGCACCATCGAGTGAGTTCTTTGCCATCCCAGATGAGCAGCGAGTTAGGTGGGGCGAACCTATGAGAGATCTTCGTACATGCCCCTGAGTTTGAATCTTAAGGGTTTTGCAGAGCCTGAAATACGACACTTGGCGCGCCAGGTAGGGGGTGTCAAGGTCTCTCCCAGGGTTCGGCCCGCTAAAGGTGCTCACACTAATGGTAGGGGGACGGCGAATCCGCACGGAGAGGCGGGCCGCACGCGTGGCTCGTCCGACGCAGGCGGGCCGGAACGCCCTGCGATGCTGCGCCACCCCGTCGGCCGACGTTCACGCCGGACGGGCTTCCAACCATCGTCGGGGGATGCCGAATTCACCAACCACGCGGCATCCCCCTGTCGCCTCGGCCCTTCCACCCCCTTCTCGAGTTAGTCAGCACCCGACGGACAGACATGTAGCGCTCTTGGTGGCGCATGAGCTCAGGCGCCGACACGTCGGCCGCCGCCACCACGTCAGCGGGTGCAGGCGCGCTCTTGGGTGCGACGTTGCCGGCGAGACCCAAGCATGCACACGTGAGAGCCGTGCTTGTCAGGCCGCGCCGCCAAGGTCTACAACTAGGGAACCGCGCGGGCTCGCCTCAGACACCCGCCCAGGCCGGTCCCCGCTGGGAGTCCGGCGGGAGCTCCTGGAGGCATGGGACTTGGCCGCACTAGGGAGGTGTCGTCCAGCGTCCCCCGGCGCGCTTCACGAAACAAGGACGGAGTATCGGAGGCCCGACTACATCAACCCCTGGAGGCGCGCACAGTTCGACGATGACCATGCCAGCACACGTTTGGGCTACGTAGGAAGGAGCGCTGACTATCACGGCGATAGGAAGCTCGTGTGCAACCCTGGAGATAGCCCTCGCACAAACACGTATGAACAACACCGAGGGGATGGCTTTGCGGGGACGCCCAACCCCGGTCTCCTTGCACAGTACACCTGCTGGTCGGGAGCTGCTTCGGGCAGACGTCTGGGTCCGGGGACCGGGGACCCCTCGCTTGGGACAGGGTGGACGCACCCTTGTGTCCCAGCCGAGAGGCTCCATCCTGGGAACGGAGGGTGGAGCACACGCCCATGTTCCTGGGCCATACGATCCTAACCTGGGGGCCGGGGGAGGTATATCCGCCCCTGCCTCCGGGGCGTGCAACTCAGGGTGGAGCACACACCCATGTCTCCAATGCAGGCTTCATTCGATCGGCAGCGGGTGTTCGAGTACCTGCCTTTGCCCTCGGGATGGGGTAGCCCAACCTGGGGGCATGGCCCAAAGTACCAACATGGGAACCTGGGGGGCCCGAGCGAGGCGCGTTGGGGCAACGCTCCCGGGACTCATGACCTATCATCTGGGTGAGCTCTCCGGCCAGCGAGTGTTGGGGGCTACTCCCACACTCGAGGGCTCACTCAGGGCGGGTCACGCCACGCGGCTACGACCCTGGGGACCTAGAGCAGAGCACACGCTTGAGAGGCATGGGGTTCCCGAAGCGTCACCGGGACCTTCATCGACCCGTGACGCCTCTACATCGTCCTTCAATCCTTCCGGAACCTACTTCATCCCGTGATACTCTCACATAATAAATAGCCGAAGCTATAAGTGCCCAGGGCCCCCCGAGGACGCGGAAGAGGTCCATCCCATGCCGAGTGGAAGCCCTATGCTCCGCGCTGGGGAGAAGATGGAGGCAATCAACACAGTCCACCAATGACTTCCGGAATCAGGCGCCAATGCCTTGGGGGTAGGGACACTCATGAGGCCAAAGCATCCTCGCGACCTCCCAGATACACCCCCACCGTGACACTCTCACGTAATAACGAGCCGAGGTTGTATACACCCGGGGGCCTCCGAGGACGCGGAGGGGTCCATCCCACACCGAGTGGAAGGCCTATGCTCCGCACTGGGGGAGACAGAGGCTGTGGATAGCTTAGGAGCCGGACGTGGCCATTTCTCGTTCTTTTCTTGCGCTTCAAGTTATGACTCTCAGAGCCACCCCTTTTCTTCTTGTATTTTGAGTTGTCAAAGGCTCGAAGATCTCTTGCTTCATGTTTTTAAAATAAAAGAAGGGCGGGGATTTCTTCTCTATGTTCTCTCGTTTATCAAAATTCGAGTTCTCTTTCTCCCTTTGTTTTGATTGGTGTTTCGCGGGAACCTTGGGATACCGCCGGGTCTCTCGAGGCAACCACAAGCGGAGCAGAATGGGGAATCGCTCGAGCGCCAAAGGGGACTCCGAAGGCGCGCCTCAGGAGCCTTACTGGTCATAATGCCACTTGCCATCCATGATGTCCTCCTGGAATTCCGGTCGGTATCAGGGGAGGCGGGGCCCCGCCCCTTAGATGCGCCCATCGTGGCCATACCTAATGGTTGCGGGGAAATGTGTGGGACTGGGACTTGTCGACGTAGAGCAGTTTGAATGTCAAGGGGGACACCTGAGCAACATGCCTCAGGAGCCTTACCGGTCGCAAGGCCACTCGGCCACCCATGTGCCGCCCACACAGGCATCCAAGGCGTCGGGGCTTTGCCCTGCGAGGAACAACCTTGGTAACAGGTTGCACCACACGACGGGAGGGAAATCTGTGGGTTTGGGACCTGCAGACATAGAGTACCAAAAGAGTCCTCAAACTGCCCCACAAGCAGGGAGGAATCGTCACGAACAGAGCCATGCTCGCGGGTTAGACCGTCGGCGTCGCGACAACACAGGGCTGGCAGCGGCCATGGCCAGGAGGAAAACATCGCACACACCTCGTCCTCAAAAGACGTGTTGAAAGGTAAGCTCCAGTTACATCCAAGTGCTATTAAACCTAATACATAACCATATTAGGAGTACAAGGTGGCGGATCAGGAGGACACATCGTCGCGAGAGCTCACGCTGCAGCCTTCCAGAGCGAGCCTTCTCAACAGGTCTTCCAGATGGACCTCGACCCATTCGGCCAAGGCGGCGCGGATCGTCCGTGGCACCGGATCCAGCACATCGGTGAAGACAAAGTCTGGGTCGAGGCGAATGAGGTGGCTGAAGACGTCCGAGGCCCCTTAGCCCAAGAGGTCACGACTCTTCTCCTCTGCAAGCGCATGGGCCTTCTCGGTGCCCGCCTCAAGAAACAGAGGAAGTAGCCCACGTACCCACTGTCATCACGGACCAGGGGGCTCGAGACACCTCGCCGCAGATGTCGCTCAAAGCCCGGGAGGCTCTCCCCTTGAGGGATTGGAACATCCGGGAGCGTTCAAGTTGGAGGCCGCAAGCATGGATTGCCTCTTGGAAGGTCTGTACAACCAGGGAAGCCGCACCTTTCACCTGTTTGTAAAGAAGAGACAGTTTACCTTCGGCAGTAGCCTAGGCTTCCAACGCGACCTACTAACGTTTCACTTCCTGATCCAACCTTTTCCGAAGGGCATCGACCTCATTTTTCAGGTGGTCACGGCGCTCGCAAAAGCGGGACTCCTGGAGCCTCACCTGCGCACGATAGCCAAGAAGAAGCGAATGCTAAGACTCTGCCACCGCCCTGTTGATCTCCTCCTGAAGCTTCGCCTCATGAGAGGTAAGGGATTCCTCAGCAAGCGACACCTGGAGCTCCTTCACCTCTAGACGCTCCCGCACCAAGCCCTGCTCCATCTCTACTAGCACGAGCGAGTCGGCAGAAGCTCGAAAGCCCACACCGGCAGGGAAGAACTCAGCGGGCGGACCCCCTCGGGTGGCCCTCAGCCGAGCATGTTCTTCAAGATCGATGTTGAGGGTGCGAAGCTCCCTGTGGCGATCCCCGGAGGCCCTGTGCCAACAATCAGCCTCCTGAGCCTCAG
Organism: Hordeum vulgare subsp. vulgare; assembly: GCF_904849725.1. Lineage (NCBI taxonomy): Eukaryota > Viridiplantae > Streptophyta > Magnoliopsida > Poales > Poaceae > Hordeum > Hordeum vulgare. The sequence continues at coordinate 342,084,305 of NC_058524.1, read as the reverse complement.
AGAGAGCATGTTCGCGGGCTTCCGCCGCCACGACAAGAGACCTTTCTGCCTCCGCGGGGGCGCGCTCACGCTGCAGACGGATGAGGTTCACATCAACTTCAAGCTGGTGCCACCTCGATGCAAGGTGCCGGCGCTCGTCCTCCATGCGGACTTCATTGCAGGCAAGCCCTGTTCCTAGACGCTGAAGCGCGTCCGCCGCGGTGCGGAGCAAGCCCCACGGCGTGGTGTGCAAACCCTCAACAGACTCCAGTGGCCAACGAGATCTCTTGCTTTCTACACGATGAGCGGGAGGGGCGTGCGAGGAGTCTCTCAGCCCAAATCCATGCTCGGGGGCTGGGGGCTCACCCGCAGGCGCTTCGTCAGAACGAAGCGCCCCCTGAGGACCCATGTCGCCAAACAGAAGGCGTCCAAAAGGGAGGCGAAGCATGACCCTGGGAGGAGCCGCAGGCGAGGGGAATGACACACTCCTGGGGAGCCAGAGGCCACGAGCGAGGAAGACCAGAGTAGGCTCATGTGCGAGGGACTCAGGAGGTTGGGCTCCACTGGGAGAGGGGGAAGAAACCACAAGATGTTCGGCGATCTTAGGGGTAGGCAGCACCGACCCGCCTCCCCTGTCGACAAGTAGGGAGCCTGTAGAACAAAGGCTCAAAAGGGAGGCGCAAAAAGAGAGGATGAAGGAGGGTGCGGGCGCTTACTCGTCGATGGCGACCCACTTCTTGTTCACCAGAGCCCACTGCATCGAGGGGCGGCCGCCCTCAGGCGACCTCCTCTTCCTGGCAACGTGACTGGGCCGGCGAGGAGATCCGACAGACCTTGGTTGAAGCTTGAAAGCAGGGGCAGCAACTTCCATCGTCGACCGGTCGTCACCGCCTGCCCCAGCCCGTCCCAGAGCAAGAGCCGGGGGAGCGGGTGGCGATACACCTCCCACCTCGGCTGCGGGAGGGGCAGCACGCCCAGAGTTTTCATGGGCCTGAACCCCAAGGGTCGAGGCCCCCCCCGGGGCGCGCGTCCCCTCCAGGAAGGAACCCCCACTCATCGAAGAGTGGCATCCCTACGACGAGAGCTTCCAGGGCCTTGAAGTTATACAATGGGAGGCCATTCTGGGGAATCTCGTCAGGATCGCCACCAGTCAGCCAGCGGAGCAACTCACACAGGACGTCAGTGGAGAGAGGCAGGTCCTAGATCCTCATTGGTCGCGAGGTCCCGCGTAGGCCCACATCAGACAGGAGTGGCGCTGGAGAGAGGCTATCAGCTGACGGATAAACTCCCGCACCACAATCGCCATCGTCACCCCTGCCCGCTTCAGTTTCTCCAGCCGGATAAGGCGGTGGTCATTAAGCTCCTCGTGCTCCCACCCCAGATTTGGTGCATGGGTCGACGTGGGCTGGAATAGGGCTCCGGCCTCGGCAGTTTCGACCAGCACCCACTGCCGTCGGAACTCCTTTGTTTCGGGGAGGAGCTCGGCATCGAGGGCCCCCGGAACCGGTGCGTCGGCCATTTTCAAGGACACACACCCAGAGCACTGCTCCTTGGAGACCAATTCAAGGGAGAAGAAGTGGCGAAGCAATGCCACGGAAGGGGTAACGCCAACAAAGGCCTCGCACAAGAACGCAAAGGCCGAGAGGAGAACCAAATAACTGTGGTCAAGGTGGAGCTCGGGGATTTGATAATGCAAGAGCACTCCGATGAAGAAGCTCGAGAATGGCGGCAGTGCACCAGACAAAAAGGCGTGGATATGAAGGGGAATTGCGGGGGCCGCCATCTCACCCTGAGGCCATGAACCTGGCCAGATATGGGTGGCCCCCACTGGTTGGAGCCGGACGTGACAACCAGTCAGATCTTCTCCAACCACTCGAAGTTCACCACCGTTGACCAGCCCCACGCGGGCCATGGCGCCATTGATACAGACGGACCCCGCGAGCCTCTGCTCTTTCCCCCTTTAGGAGAAATGGCGAGGAGAATGAGGGAAAAAATGGCGCGACACGCGGTGGTTCGGAGGAGGATGCCGGTGTCGCACAGGGGGAAGAACCGATAGAGAAATCGACGAGAGATGAAGGCGGCTCGCAGATGCGGGTAAAGTGGTTCAGCGAGCCTGGACGAGGTTGGTCAGGCGCGGAGAAGACGAGAATATAAGCTTTCAGTTCGCTGTTCATAGGGCCTGACCCACAGGTAATTATGTCCGGCAACGCCTCGGGCCGCCCCCGAGGCTTCGCCCAGAAGCGAGCCCGAGCGTGCCGTGGGCTACTGTTGGCGTTCTGATGGGGGTACCCAGACCAGCCTGCCCGCAGGCCAGGGCTAACCCACTTCGTCGACCAAAACCAATAGGCCCGACACCACTCAAGGCAAGGCCCTCGCGAGGGGCCAAGCCTCGCGAGGAGGAGCAGCTTCAAGACCCACAGGGGGCCTCCGCAAGACCCCTCTGGAGCGGTGGAGATTCGGAGGCAAGACCCAACCTTAGGAGTCAAGGATGATGCGGGGGGGGGGGGGGGGGGATAGGCGAGCAGCGGTTTGCAGGACGGTGGCAGTTTCCCTTTCGCGCAAAGGAGGGAAGGACGTACGCAAGTTCCCAAGGCTTCTCCCAAAGGTTTCCATTCTGGTGCAACAAGGCCATCACCGCCCGCCGGCAGGACGGACGTTATACCTAGACCCGGCCCTGCTGCGCTGACAGCCACTTTGCAGGCGAAGACAACCTTTGGGCAGGAGAGCATGTTCCCCTGTTCCCCTTAAAAATTAGCGATTGTGGGATCCCATCGTGCCGAAACGATAAGGGAGGAGGACTCGGGCCGCCACTACATATAGAGGATAGGATACTTCGTAGAGAGCCCCGATTCATTCGTTCGCACACCCGCACCACACGAAGGCCACCCAACCTCCGGAGGTTCCTGAACACTGTACTAGTTCATGCACCAACCTCCACGAGAGGCAATCCACCAAAGCAGGAGTAGGGTATTACGCTTCCCAGCGACCCGAACCTGGGTAAACTACCGTGTTTTGTGTCTTCCTCACCATGGAATGAGTTCTTTCCCCTCCCCGACGAGTAGCGAGTTAGGTGGGGCGAGCCTACTAGAGATCTTCGTACACGCCCCTGAGTTCGAATCTTAAGGGTTTTGCGGAGCCCGAAATCCGACAGACACGCCCGTCGTTGTCCTCCAATTTCCAGTCTACATCAGCGACAACTCTTCTCGAGTGGAAGACAGGAAAATATTGAGGTATATCGTACTCCGGTACTAAATGTTGCAGCGGTCGCTAAGATCACAGATCTATTCAGCCATCAAACTTGGAGGCCGGTAGAGTCTTAGAGCAGATTCATACTTTGCTTCAAGCAGCGCAACAACAAAACACAGCTGTATCAGAGTCGCTCAATAGGTTGCACAGTAATTCACCTAGAGCAGATATAGTTCGTTTAGTTTATAGTCCATGGTCACCCCAACGTCACAGAGACGGAGGTTACCGAGAGAATCAACACATAAGTCAGGGTCGGAATTAGTTCGCTCCCCATTATTGCCGTGATGACCACCGTCGGGTGCATTCTCCTCCGAGGAGTGGTACGTATGTGTCGCGACACTGTGACGACAAGTGCCCGTTCGGTGATGAGCGGAGTCCTCGATTTGATGCAAGAAATTTCACAGGAGAATCCAAGCCTGAAACATGGCTTGATGACTACCGAGTGGCAGTGCAGATTGGTGGAGGTAATGACAGCGTCGCCATGTAGCATTTGCCTCTGATGTTGGATGGTTCGGCCATGGCGTGGCTGAATCAGTTGGCTCCTTCTAGAATCTACTGCTGGGAGGATCTCGCCCGAATGTTTCAAAACATTCGAAGGCACGTGCAAGCGTCCAACTGGTTTGTCCGAGTTGCAAATTTGCGTGCCAAAGTCGAATGAATCTTTGAGAGATTATATTCAGCGGTGGACCACCCTTCATCACACGGTGGAGAACGTTTCTGAGCACCAGGCAGTTTGTGCCTTCAAAGCTGGTTTCAGGTATAGAGAGTTGTATTTGAAGTTCGGTCGTACACGTCACATGTCCATGAGCAAGATGATGGAGATTGCTACCCGATACGCCAATGAAGAAGAAGACCGCATCCGCAATGGTAAAGGGAAAGCAGTCGACAACGATGCTGGCGGCAATTCCAATCGGAAGTAGCAGAGCAAGGCTGATGGTTCCACTCCGGCAGAAGCGCCACCATCGCGGCACTAGGAAAATCCAAGGGAAAGCCCAAAGGGCAATTTCCCCCCAAGAACTCTAAGGGCCAGTCTGATATTTTGGATCAACCGTGTGTACTCCACACAAAGAAAGATGACGATGGCAATCTGATATTGCCCAAGCAAACCACTCGTCAATGTAGGTTGTTGATCCAATAGTTTAAGGAAGATCAGTTGAGTGGAAAGGATCGTGAAAAGGAAAATGACGAAGAGAAAGATGATTTTCCAGAAGTTCAAGCAACCCTGATGATTTTTGCAGACGTGGAGAGAAAAAGTCGATTAAAGGTCATTAACAGAGAGATCAACATGGCCATGCCCGCCACCACCGCATATCTCAAGTGGTCGCAAACCCCCATAACATTCGATCAGTCGGATCACCGTTCTCATATCGCCACTCCTGGTCGATAAGCTTTGGTGGTTGATCCAGTTGTGGAAGGTGTTCGACTCCGCAAAGTTCTGATCGATGGAGGAAGCGGGTTGAATATTTTGTATGCGGAGACTCTTAAAGGGATGGGCATTCTGATGTCCCACCTAAGCGAGAGCAGTATGCAGTTCCATGGAGTCATTCCTGGAAAAAAAGGACAAGTCACTCGGCTAGATTGTGTTGGACGTTGTTTCGGTTCTGACAAAACCTTTCACAAGGACAAGTTGACATTCGAGGTGGTAGATTTCCAGAGTGCATATCATGCCATCCTTGGTCGTCCCCCCTATGCTCGTTTCATGGCCCGACCATGCTACGTGTATCTGAAGATGAAGATTCCAGGCCCCAAGGGAGTCATCACAGTCACAGGCAATCCAGAGAGAGTCAAAGAGTGCTTGCAACAAAACTCTAAGATTGCCGATCAACACATGGTTGTGGTCGAACTAGAGGAATATCAGAAGAATACTGACCCTGCTGACCTGATGCGCTCCAAGAAGCCCTTTTGAGTCCGCTTTTCAGTTGGTAGGTGATACGTCCAAAACGTATCTGTAATATCTGTTTGTTCCATGATCTTTTGGGTGACATTGTTATATGTTTTGCTACACCTTCATACCTTTTTACACATATTTGGACTAACCTACTAACTGAGTGCACCCAGTGCCAGTTTCTGTCTGCTGATGTCTTTTTTGCACAGACTTTTACCCCAATTTACACATCCCCAAAAAACCCGAGATTTTTTTTATAAAAATCAGCGTGATTGAAGCATCACGAGCACCAAAGGTGGGCCAGAGGGGAGCCAGGGTCTACCCAGACGGCCCCCCTGCGTGGCCCCCTCCTGGCCACGCCACAAGGCCGCATGGTTGGGGCTCACCCCCTCCTTCGGCCTATATTTACCTCTCCGATTGAAAACCCTCGTAGGAGATCCAGAATCACGAAATTCTCCACTGTTTTGCCGCTGCAACGCTTCCGAGATCGGGAGCGTCAAGAGAATTCTTCCCGGCACCATGCCAGAGGGAGGATTGACCTCCGGGAGCTTCTCCACCACCATGGACGCTTCCCGGACGTGCCGTGAGTAGTCCTCCTTGGACCATGGGTCCATGACTAATAGCTATGTGATGTCTTCTCTCCAATCTTCAATGCTTAGCCCTTGTAAGTTGCCCTACATGATCAAGGCATCTATGTAATTTACCTGTTGTTGCTATGCTTGGTTTGCTGGGATCCAATGGATTATGAGATTATGTTCAGATTGAGATGAGTTATATATTTGGTTATCCTTTTATATTATGTTCTTGAGTAATTCATGCATGTTCTCCGTTGCTTTTTATTTCTTTGGCCGAGTAGTAGATTGTAACTCGAAGAGGGAGTATTATGCATGATTGTGGGTTCATGCCCCCTGATGTCTAGCTTGAGTGACAGAAACATGAGACTAGGGGATGTGCTATTGCCACTAGGGAGAAAACAACGGTGTTTGTGACCACGGTTGCAAGGATTGTTTACCTTATGCAAAGTTCGTTAATGCAGTTGTCCGTTGCTTTGAGTTTACACTTCAGGTGGCGCTCGCAACTTAATACGAGCGAGATGTTCTGCATAGATATCTCAAGGTGGATGATTAGCGAGTAAATGCTGATGGATAAACGATATACTTGTCTTAGTGTACTGTCCATTACTTTTGAGCCTCTAACTTTCTAGCAGCATGATTAGCATTGTGGTGCATTTATAATTCTGTCAATTGCCCAGCTGTAATTTGTTTACCCAACATAGTTGTTTATCGTCTTTTGGGAGAGAGACATCACTAGTGGACATCATGGGACTCTGCTCCATATTACCACCATTGTTTACACCTCCACCATTTACTCTTTTATTTACTTTTCCGTTGCAATCACTATCGCTATTCCCGCCTGTGTTTTGATCCTTTGCAAACTACAAGGCAGGAGAGATTGACAACCTCTCTGAACTCGTTGGGAGCAAAGTTATTTGTGGTGTGTGCAGGTCCACGTCTTCTGCTAGTGCGAGAGCAGCGGACACCTACTTGTTGATCCTCGGAGTCCTCCTGGTTCGATAAACCTTACAGTCCGCGTGAAAGGGAAATCTGCTGCTGACTACATCTCCACCTTCCACTTGGGGTAACCAACGAGGGGCGAGAAATATATCCATCAACTCGTCATCAAGAAAATTTCTGGCGCCGTTGCCGGGAACGCCAAGTTGCGTGACTTCACTATTCACAACAACAATGACTTTATGTGCACTCCTATTGCTGCACCCGCCACTGAGGCGAGTTCCTATGAGATTAAACCTGATTTACTAAACCTTGTTATGAAATATCAATTCTTTGGCGCTTGAGATGATGTTGCTTTTGTAACGCCCCAAACACACCCGCCGGCGGTCGTTACTCCTGGCGTGATCTAGACTGGCCCCACATATCAATACTAGTCTTTTCTGCGCACTTTGTCCTCACTCATGCGCACCCGGGACCAACTTCCCGGTCGGTTACCCATCCTAAAACTACTCCAAACCAAGCACGCTTAACTTGGGAGTTCTGTTCGAATGGGCTCCCGAAAAAGAAGGAATTCCTTATTGATATGAGTAGTCTATCATCCCTAATAAGCCAGGCTATCACATACACCACCACTCATAGGAACCGACGTCCTCATCGGGCCACAGGAGCGTTCCCTCTTGGTACAAACGTCTGTGCATCCAGTCCAGTACATGTACCATGTCGTGTGCCACGACGGGTCACAAACGTCATGAACAACATGATCGCACACCTGTCCGCAAACATCCGTGTAACCGTGAGTGTCGGCTCTGATACCAAACTTTTAACGCCCCGGACACACCCGCCGGCGGTCGTTACTCCTGGCGGGATCTAGACTGGCCCCACATATCAATACTAGTCTTTTCTGCGCACTTTGTCCTCACTCATGCGCACCCGGGACCAACTTCCCGACCGGTCACCCATCCTAGAACTACTCCAAGCCAAGCACGCTTAACCTAGGAGTTCTTTTTATTGATATGAGTAGTCTATCATCCCTAATAAGCTAGGCTATCACAGCTTTGCACTTGAATAATTTTTAGCTTTGTGATATGCAAAAATACAAAGAAGTAGATGGTGATATTGTTAAACTTAAGCTTTTTCCTTTCTCCTCGAGAGGAGGAGCTAAAGTGTGGCTTCAATATTTGCCTAGGAATAGCACAGATTCTTGGGATAAGTGCAAAGATGCTTTTATTGGGAACTATTACCCGCCTGCTAAGATTATCTAGTTAAGATGTAACATTATGAATTTTAGACAGCTGGATAATGAACATGTTGCCCAAGCTTGGGAACGTATGAAATCTCTTGTTAAGAATTGCCCTTCACATGGTTTGACTACTTGGATGGTTATCCAAACTTTCTATGCAGAATTGAACTTTACCTCGCGAAATCTGTTGGACTCGGCCGCGGGAGGATCCTTTATGTGAACTACACTTGGTGCTGCCACGAAGCCATTAGACGAGATGATGACAAATTATTCTCAACGGCACACCGAGAGAGCTCCAACAGGTAGGAAGGTAAACTCTGCTGAGGAGATCTCCTCTCTTAATGATAAGGTTGACATGATCATGACTTTACTTACTAAGCAAGATCCTATTGATCCTCATGATGTTCCTTTAAATTCTTTGGTTGCTCAAGAAAGAGAGCAACTTGATGTTAATTTTATATCTAGGAACAACTATAATAATAATGCTTATAGGAGTAATTTTGGTAGAATCCTAGACCGTTTCCATCCAACAACTTTGGGAACAACAACACTTATCCTAGCACCAAAAACTCCACTTCTGAATTAGAGAGCATGCTTAAAGACTTTATCACTTCTCAAAAAGCCTTCAACAAGAGTGTAGAAGAGAAATTAGAAAAATTAGATAGTCTCTCTTTGAAGGTAGACAACATAGCTCATGATGTAGAGATGCTTAAAATTAGAACTCCCCCCTTGAGGAAAGGAAAACCACACCCATGAATGTTATCAAGTCCAAATTAATGAGAACATAAGAATGCTAGCCGAACTTAAAGATAGATGGGCTAGAGTAAAAGAAGAGGAAGATAGGGTTAAGAGCCTTCCTACACAAACTACCCTTGATACTATACAAGTTGTTGAGGATCTGGAAACTATTAGCACCCATCACATCCCTAGTCCCAATGGACCTATTAATGGTGATGCTAATACCTGAACTTTAGGACAAGAAAGTCCTTTGAACTTACAAACTACCAAAATAATGAGCTTAGATGACATCACCACCACTTTAATTAATGGTAGTAATTTTGATTTTGATAATTGTAGTCTTTTCGAAGTTATCACCTTTTTTGCAAAGAATGGCTAAAGACCCCCACACTAGTACACTCAATATTGCCTTGACCGAGCATATTATCAATGCTCTTATCAAAGCTAGGGAGGAGAAGCTCAAGCTAGAGACTTCCATTCCTAGAAAACTAGAAGATGGTTGGGATCCTATGGTCAAGATTAAATTGAATAATCTCTCTTGCTTTGCTTTATGTGATGTTGGAGCTAGTGCCTCCGTTATGCCCAAAAGAATGTATGATATGCTTGATTCGAAACCTTTTGATCAATGTTCTTTTGGTGTTTGTCTTGTTGATTCTTCCATAAAGAAACCTTTTGGGAGAATTGATGATGTTCTTATTGTTGTCAATGATAATTATGTTCCCGTTGATTTTCTTATTATGGACATTGAGTGTGATCCCTCATGTCCAATTATTTTGGGACGTCCTTTTCTCTGCACCGTTGGTTCTATCATTGACATGAAAGAAGGGACCATTAGATTCCAATTTCCCCTTAAAAATGGAATGGACCACTTCCCTCGAAAGAAGATTAAGTTACCTTATGAGGCCATTACTCGGGCAAGTTAATCTTTTGGAGTTAATAATACTTGATCTTTTTGCATCATGCCTAGCTCAAAGTCATAAAAGAAAGCGCTTGTTGGGAGGCTACCCAACTTGTTTTTACTTCCAATTTTAGTTGTCTTGATGCTTGTTACTACTGTAGCAACATCATTGTATCTTTATTTTTAAGCTTTGTGCCAAGTTTTAGCCTCTGATTGCAAGAAAGTTCAAAAGTTGTGACATGCTGTCTAGAAACAGATTATGTCTGCTTGACGGAAAAATTCGCCAAAAATCACCAGATCATCGTTTTGATCTGAATTGTTTTGATAGTATGATCTATATTTTTTGTCTTTCTCGCATCTGTTCTGAGTTTTTTGATTTGAGTTGGAGAAGTGCCCCGAAATATTTAATTACTACATGATGTTCCGTTTTTCCCAAATTCTGCCCTGTTTTGCGTTTTCATTGTTTTGCAAATCAAAAGCTTGCTTTTTCTTTGCAAAAACCTTTTAGCAATCTTGAGAAACAGTAGCTACTTCCTTAAAATCTTTATTTCCAGTAGGGAATAAATTATTTTATTATGGGCACTAACCACACTAATCAGCTTATGATGAGTTTCCTATGAAGGGAGTTTTCAAATATTCAATGAAAGATGATGAAAGAAGATCCAGGAGTGTCAAGCACTCAAGCTTGGGGATGCCCCATGCACCCCCAAGAAATATTCCTCAAGCATCTCAGCTTGGGGATGCCCCCGTGCATCCCCTTCTCCATCAACAATCATCAGTTCGTCCTTCTCCATGCTATATTTTTATCACTTCATATGTTATGTGCCATGACTGGAGCGTCCCGCTCTTTACTTTTTAGTTTGTTTTACTTTTGCTTTCTGTTCATAACAAGTTGGAACCTAGCCTTCTTTGTTTGGGGGACAAACACACTCCACTCCACCCTAGAACACAACATAGGTTTTCATGCTTATCTTTTTTGTGTGTTCTTCATCTTTTCATAGCTGCTGTCATGCTTAGCTCTTAGTTTTCATGCTTTATCTTTTTAAGAGATTTTATTTAGGTTGCTTTTGGAACTCTCTTGAGTTATCATGCTTATATTGTTTAGAGAGTTGGCTTGTTGCATTGAGTTGTGTGTCTTGCATGAGTAGGCAACTGAGGTTGCTATTTAAGTATAGTAGTAACTTGCAATAGTTTTGAGGTATCGATTTGAGTAATGATTGGACTATTGGTGTCAAGATCTTGAGCCTATTAGTGATAGGTGTCATATTTTGGGAAATCCGTGTGTATTTTCAAAAATTAAAAAAAGTTAGTTCAAAACTCTAGCTACTAGATGGATTGCTAACCTTTGGAGGGGTTGGAATATATAGAGTACCCTCATGTTATCAAGGGTGAAGGATGCGCAAGGATAACAAAACCCCCAAACACTCCTCCTCGGGGTACTTGTCTCTTTGTGAATCTCCTGACTAGATAGAGAGTTACGATAATAAGTGTATGAGTTTTTCGGACTAATGTCAGTATTCGATTGTTGGCACTTCCACCATCCATATTTTTCTAGCCTCTTCGGTACTGTGCATTGCCCTTTATAATCTTGAGAGTTGGTGCAAAATTCGTTGGTGCATCCAAACCCTTGGCATGATACGCTGTGTCATCATAAGCCTCAATATATCCTTCCTCAAAAAAGCCAACATACCCACCTATTAAGGCATTTCCATAGCCTTTCCGAGATACATTGCCATGCAACATCCACCATCTCATGACTTGATCTTCATGTCATACATGCTTTTGCTTGATCGAGGAGCCGCATGCTAGTTGGGGCCTTGCCCTTATTATTGCTACATGACGCGCTAGTTCCATTGCATATCCTACTACACTGGCAGAAGCATACATTTGCATACATCGTGATAGTTGACATTTGTCTTTATGTTGAGTACTTCTTATAAAGTGTGAAGATCTACTTTCTATTCTTGTAAAACATAGAGTGTTGCCCTTAAGTGAGGAAAAGATCCCAAAGTGGACAAATTAAAAGATCCCAAAAGAGGACACATGAAAAGATCCCAAAGAGGACAAATGAGAGATAAAATAAAAGAGCCAAAGAGGACACACACAAAAAAGAGAAGGGGGCAACACTACTATTCCTTTTGACAGATCCACACTCGTACTCCATTGTTATATTTGTACTCCATAGTGATTATCATTCATGCATAACTATGTGGGGACCCTTACACTATAGAACTTGGCTTGTATATTCCAATGATGAGCCTCCTAAAATGAGATCTAGGTCTTCATGAGCAAGAAATTTGGATGCACCACCACTAGTTCCATTGTAGATGTTACCTTAGCTCATATGTGCATCTGTTGCATGGCAATCCCTACTCCTCACATCATATCTGTCATTTGGCTTTCTCTCGCCTATGGTTGTCCTCATTGATGTGATACTTTCACACCTTTTTGTCTTCCCTCCCCATCATTATTCTCTTTGCCATCCTAAGTGCCAACATATCTTGGTTGTGCTCATCCATCTTGCTTGTGCTCATCCATTGCATGAGTGATCCGGGGATGACTCAGAATAAGATTCCGAAGGAGAGCAAGTGTGAAGTTTTAGTAGATTGATTTATCAATTAAACTATATAATAATTTTTATGCTCTAAACCCATCTCCCATTTCTTGCACGCAAACACCATTTGGAGACATTCGAGTCACGGACAGCGAGAGCTCTAGCACCTTTATGTTCTTACTTTGCTATTTTCAATACTAGATATAGACTCTTGCTTGTTATTATCTTGACTTCAATTGCACATCTTACTTGCTTTACTTTGAAGTTCTTATATGTGTGTTAGCATGTCACCATAGAAATTATTTCTGTTATCATTCACCTACTCGAGAACGAGCAGGAATTAAGCTTGGGGATGTTGATACGTCCCAAACGAATCTATATTTTCTGTTTATTCCATGATCTTTTGGGTGACATTGTTATATGTTTTGCTACACTTTCATACCTTTTTACACATATTTGGACTAACCTAGTAACTCAGTGCACCCAGTGCCAGTTTCTGTCTGCTGATGTCTTTTTTGCACGGACTTTTACCCCAACTTTCACAGCCCCAAAAATCCCAAGAAAAATACATAAAAAAAATCAGCGTGACGGAAGCTTCATGAGCACCAAGGGTGGGCCAGAGGGGAGCGAGGGCCTGCCCAGGCGCCCCCCTGCATGGCCCCCCTCCTGGCCGTGACACCAGGCCGCTTGGGTGGGGCCCACCCGCTTCCGTCCCCTCCTTCAGCCTATGTTTACCTCTCTGATCGAAAATACTCGCACGAGATCCAGAATCGTGAATTTCTCCACCGTTCTATCGCCGAAGCGCTCCCGAGATCGGGAGCGTCCGAAGACCTCTTCCTGGCACCCTGTCGGAGGGAGGATTGACCTCCGGGAGCTTCTCCACCACCATGGACACTTCCCAAACGTGTCGTGAGTAGTCCTCCTTGGACCATGGGCCCATGACCAGTAGCTATGTGATGTCTTCTCTCCAATCTTGTGCTTCAATGCTTAGCCCTTGTGAGCTGCCCTACATGATCAAGGAATCTATGTAATTTACCTGCTGTGCTATGCTTGGTTTGCTGGGATCCGATGGATTATGAGATTATGTTCAGATTGTGATGAGTTATAGATTTGGTTATCCTTTTATATTATGTTCTTGAGTAATTCATGCATGTTCACCATTGCTTTTTATTGCTTTGGCCGAGTAGTAGATTGTAACTCCAAGAGGGAGCATTATGCATGAATGTGGGTTCATGCCCCCTAATGTCTAGCACGAGTGACAGAAACATGAGACTAGGGGACGTGCTGTTGCCACCAGGGAGAAAACAATGGTGCTTGTGACCACAGTTGCAAGGATTGTTTACCTTATGCAAAGTTCGTTTATGCAGTTGGCCGTTGTTTTGAGTTTACACTTTGGGTGGGGCTCGCACCTTAATACTAGCGAGATGTTCTGGATAGATATCTCAAGGTGGATGATTAGAGAGTAGATGCTGATGGATAAACGGTCTACTTGTCTTGGCGTACTGCCCATAATTTTGAGCCTGTAACTTTCTAGTAGCATGATTAGCATTGCGGTGCGTTTATAATTCTGTCAATTGCCCAGCTGTAATTGTTTACCCAACATAGTTATTTATCGTCTTTCTGGAGTTGGACATCACTAGTGAACATCATGGGACTCTCGTCCATATTACCACCATTGTTTACACCTCCACCATTTACTGATTTTATTTACTTTTTCGTTGCAATCACTATCGCTATTCCCGCTTGTGTTTTGATCCTTTGCAAACTACAAGGCCAGAGAGATTGAGAACCTACTTATTGATCCTTGAAGTCTTCCTGGTTCAATAAACCTTACAGTTATTTTTTGTGTGTGCAGGTCCACGTCTTCTGCTAACGCGAGAGCAGCGGACACCTATTTGTTGATCCTCGGAGTCCTCCTAGTTTGGTAAACCTTACAGTCCATCTGTAAGGGAAATCTGCTGCTGACTACATCTCCACCTTCCACTTGGGGTAATGAACGAGGGGCGAGAAGTTTATCCATCAACGTGTCATCAAGCAAATTTCTGGCGCTGTTGCCCGGGACTCCAGTCTTCAAGATAGGGGAGTTGCACACTATCTTTTACCTTTTCTTTTTTAGTTTTGTTAGTTTTCTTTCTTTTTTCTGCCTTAGAAAAATCTAAGAAAATTTGGAGATACTTAGAGAACATATATTTTCCATACATAAGGTTTTCAACCCCTATTTATGTTCATAATATTTGAGCCAATCCTTGAAAACCTATTCTGTCTGTTTTGACCTTTTGTAATTCCCAGAAATTTCTAGCATGCTTGCCAAGCTATATCTGGTAATCATGCCAAGTTTCACCTCATTCCAAGATGGTGTGGTGCACCAAATAATCCTAAAACCCTCTTTGTCCAGAATCAAGTTGTGGCAACTCTACATAGAAAAGTTTTTCCAAATGGCCTGAAACTTTGCAGGAGTGCTCAACACCCCAAATGAGGAGACCCTGCTAGAAACGGGATTTGTGGGGATTAATTTACCCACATTATCTTTTGAATGGACATAACTTCCCATTTGGGGGTGATTTCAAGTTTTCACTGTCAAACTTGTCCAATGGACCTCAAATTTGGTGAAGCATCCTTGTTTTGGATCAAAACCAATCATGTTAACTTTCAACATCAGTGGTGGAGGTTAACTACCCAAAACATGTGTCGAACACGTTCTGCCAACTTGGTAAAACAACACTTAACATCCTCTACACCCACACCCTTTCCACTAAACTCTTAGTACAAGCTTCCGACACCACTCCTCAATTGCAAACGAGTGGCTCCTCTCTGCTTCCAAGCAGAAGAACCCAAAATCTCCATTTATGTTTCTGGCTCAAGACTAGCAGCTCCTCTCCAAGCTCTTCCTGTGACCAACAGTGAGACCCTCGGCTCCCAAATGGCTAAGGGGCATCTAAGCTAGCCCCTAGACAGGTCAGACAGGGCCAACGCGCCCTAGAGAGGGCCATCATGCAGTGGCATGCCAAATCTGTGCTCTGGGCACGCTACAGGGTGCACATGTGGGGACCCCGACTTACAAGTCGAGATCGCCGAATGATCGTGCTCAGTGATACTAAAATAAAGAGAGTCTTACATCCGAGTACCGAATTATTACATCACATGACCGAATGTTCAAGTTCACAAGGTTGAGCCTAAGGCCAAATCATACTGATAAAACTAATAGCGGAAAACATAGGGCTAAGCGGGTGCCCATGCCATCAAGCCTACACCGACAGCCATTCTGACTCGGAAGCGTCCTAGTTTGCAGGGACGTCTCCAAAGACGTACTCATCTCCAAACTCCGGTCCTTCCATGTCTGGTCAATAACATAACCAGTGGCAAGCCAATGAGTACTTTGAATGTACTCGCAAACAGCCAATCACATGAACAATGAAAGTGAAGGATAACAATAATATGCATCTTTGGTGGAACTCATCATGGTGGATTTATCATGAATATGCATCAAGTTAAAGAATTACTTTTGAAGAACAGGTTACAAATATCAATATATCTGTCGAGGGCTGAGCCATCTGAGCTCACCCTATATGCCAAGTCACCAAACTTGGTCATATCATTACTTTCGTAACAACACCTTTTTCTCACCACTCACACACACTTGGTTTATGCGGAAACAACTGGACGTAGTTTAAGCAGCACCACCCAACTGTCCTTGACCATGGACACGGTTATTCGAATAGTTTTACACTCTGCAAACGTAGTACGCTGGACCCATGAGATCTGGGAGACTTATGTGTCATCCACGACTCGCGGTATATAACATACCCGAGGTAAGTACCCGATCAATGCCTTCCCCTGACGATACTAGACAAAGAGGTCCACTCGATTGGTACCCAGCCCACATGTTGTACGTCTTACAAGCATCGACTCTGGACAGTATCAATCATGCAGGGACCAACGGTGTGCCTGGAACTCATAAAAATGGCATAGTCGTCCTACCTGGTACGACCCCATGACGAGAGTGACCACACATCACTCCCGCCACTAGTAATGTGGTTCTTTGCTAGGACCAACCAGAGTAATCAACATAGTCCCATCCCATAAGGGGTAACGTGGTTGTACTGGTAAGGTTGGGACGGTCGACACATGATAAATCTATTCCGATTTCTGAAACCATACTCACTCAAAATACCCGGTGCACCACTTCACCAAAAGTGGCCACCTAACTCATCATCACCCTCGGGCATTAGTGGCACCCGACGGGGTTTTCATAAACTCTTGATTTATACCAACAACATGCTCATGCTATTTACTCTAGCATTACTTGTCAATCATGATACTAGCATGATCCTCAAGGTATAGGATCAAGCTTAATGGATGTGCTCCGGAGGAGCCATCGGTAACATCACATCAAAAGATTTACTGGTACTTATGATCATATGCAACAGAAATACTTGCTATCTTAACATGCAATATAACATATGCTCAGTCATGGTCAAAGGGCTGCTTGCCTTGGTCAGCTAGGTATCCGGGGTCTTCGAGGTCTTCCGCTCTCATTCCCTCGTCACACGGATTTTCTATCGTCGATAATAGAATAAATAAGAAATAGCTCACTCAGAAATAGATCACGAAGTTATTTTGAAAATGTTCTTTATTACTGATAAATCTAAGTTATCTTTTTGAAAAATATTTGCCTCATATTTTCATGAAGGGACATTTTAAAATTGACCAAACAAAGGCAAAAATATTCCAATTTAGTCCTTTTTAATATTGCAAACAAAATAGTTGTTTGAAAAATTCATCCAATCATATCATTAAATACTACACATTTTAGCAGAATAAGAGTGGAAAAATTATATTTTTACACTGGTTAAATATTTTTGTAAAAATCATTGAAATCAGATTTTACAAATAAAGAAAAATGGGATAATTCCCTAGCCTAGGCGCGCGCACCGTCAGGTTTGAACTAACGTGCGGGGCCCTGCGGTCAGCGGTTGTGGGCAGCGCGGCGGAGGAGGATGGGCCACTGACAGGTGGGGCAGACCTGTCGTGGTCGTCTGCTACCTCTGGCTAGAGAGGAGGAGGAGCACGCCGGCGAGGCTGCCGACGTTCTCAAGCCCCAACAAGGACATGAATGGGTTCGGCATGACGTCGCCTACCTGTTGGTGGTCGGAACAATGTCGGAGAGGCAGGGGTTCGTCGGCGATGAGAAGGCCACGATGGAGGAGTTTCGGGATGTGGTCGAGGAGGTAGCTAGGGGCACGGAAATGCTCGGGCGAGTTTGGGGAAAGCTTCCTAGGGTTGAGGGGATCTGTTTGGTGGGTCGAGGGACGCAAAATCCGTCGTGTAGCCGGAGATCGACCAGAGCTCCAAGGCGGAGGGGCCTCGGTCGATCTCGAGCACCGGGGCTCTGCTAGCTTGCTGGGGTGGCTAGAGAGGTGCTAGTGGTCGTGGTGAAGCTATTTGAGGGGTGCAGGAGCAAGGGGGAGGGCTATAAATAGGCCCGCGACGGTGAGCCGATTCGCGAGTGCCGGTGACTCACTATGGTGAACTTGGCGGTGCAAAGAGGGGCTGGGGTCGAAACCACTGTCTCAGGACATGGTTTTGGACTACCAAAACCATCTGCTATAGAGGGAGAGATGGAGGAGTCGAGCATCCGTGGCCGCGCAACCTTGGCTGGCTCTCGTGCGCGCGGGCACGCGTCGCACGAGCTCTAGCGCGAGAGAGGAGTGGCCCTAATGGTTGCTCGATGCAGAGGGGTTGTCGGGGAAGAGGTTGGACACCTCGGGGGAGGCTGGTACTGGTCGAGAGCGTCGCCCCCACCTCGATGGCTTCCTGTAGCGCGCCTAGAGCGTAGTTTTGGCATGCCATGCATGCTGGTGCGCTCTGATGCACTTTGGACGTGTCTAGCATGTCCTGGCACTGGTTGGGAGTGTGGCTAGCCGTCTGGGTCTCGTGGGAGCTTCGGCTGGTCAAGGGAGACAAGGAATACTCTTGATGTCATCCTTGAAATGAAGCCTAAATTGGGGTTTTTGGCCTTTCCACTTTGAACCAGTGAGGGGCCAGTTGACTGGGGTTAGATATAGATACTGGCCACCTAATCTATGAGTTTGGAGCAAAGGGGTTGGGTTTAGCTGTGGCTAAGAGGGCTTTTTCCCACCTGTCAGAAGGTGCTCGACAGTGGTTTGAGGGGGTTGCACCCCACCACTGGTGCTGCAACTTAAAAGGTTTGGGTTTGGTGCTAAAACATGGGGTTTCACCAAGTTTGAGCTCCATTGGACAAGTTTAGCTTTGTAAACTTGAAAACACCTCCATATGACCAGATATGTCCCTTCCAAAGTGAGTGTAGGCAAACTAAGTCCCACAAATCCCATTTTTGGTGTGGAACCCTCATTTGAGATGTTAGGCACAACTGCAAAGTTTCAGCATCATTGGACAAACTTTTCTATGTAGAGTTTCTCTAACTTCAATCTGGACGAAAGGGGTTTTAGGGTTATTTTTGGTCCTTAATCACCTTGCATCAAGGTGAAGCTTTATGTGGACACCAATTATGGCTTAGGGATACCACTGGAATTTCCTGGGATTTTATTGAGAATATTTCCTTTGGAAATATTTCAAAAGGTCAAAACAGACACAAATGGTTTCCAGGGTTTTATTCAGTTAATTATAATATAAAATAGGGTTAAAAATCTTATGTATGGAAAATATATGTCCTTGTGATCATCTCCAAATTTAATCAGATTTTTCTAAGGCAGAAAGGTATTTTTCCATGTAGGAATACCAATTCTGGCCTCAGAAATGGACATGCAATTAAATTAGGAAAACAATTATAAAAATAATTATTTTTTGTGGTTTTGGAATATAAAGATAAGTTAAAATCATATCACCAACTTTGAGTAGAAACCAACCTTGCCATCACGGACAAATAGTGCAACTCAAAGTAGGGTTTTACCTTGATCAGAATCGAGTAAAGGTTTTTAGAAATAATTCAATATTGTGAAATGGGGCTTTTATCATCACATGATCACACACACAAGCATACAATGACAATCATGGCACTCACATCATTAGTTTTGAAAAAGTTTTAACAAGCTTAGATTTTTGCATTACACAGAATGTGGTAGAAAAACAGGGTGTGACAGCACCCGGGGCAAAGGAGGCCAGCCCCGGCCGGTTCTCACCTCCCCTCGGTGTCTCTCCGCATCTCCGACAAACCTCCTCACTCAGGGCAGCCTCAGGGCCCCTTCTCCCCCTCTCCGCTGACCACAGCGACGCGTGCCCACGCGCGCCAGATTCAGCCAGAAGAGTGCGGCCCCGCAGCACATGCGCTTTGAGTCTTCTCTCCCTCTCGTTGAGTCTCTCGGGTCTCAAACCACGTCCGCAAAATCGTGGAATCGACCCCGGGCCCTCTATCCCTCTCCAGCAGCCATGGTGAAACCACCAACGCTTCCCCGCTTGGTGCACCGTTGCTGGCCTATAAATAGCCCCCCTCGCTCCAGCACCCTAACACCACTCCTCTAGACACTCAATCGAGGCCCTAGCCACCCCATTCGAGCACAGAGAGCTTCGGTGCTCGAGATCGACCAAGGCCCAGCCGCTTTAGAGCTCCGTCAATCTCGGGCTACAGGCCAGCTCTCGCGCTCCTCTCACATCCTTCGTGACCGTAGTGAGCTCAGTAAGCTTCTCCACCTCTTCCCCGAGCATTTCCCTGCCCGTAGCACCCAACTCCACAACCTCCCGAAGCACCTTCTCCGCGGACACCTTGTCGCCGGTGACCCAGAGCCTTCCCGCCGTTCATTCAACCACCAGCACGTAGGCAACGACACCACAGTGCCATTCCTGCCATCGCCTGGTGTCGAGGACATCGGTATCGCCGCCGACGTTCCTCCCCTCCCCGTGTCTAGATGAGGAAGACGACCCTGACAGGCATGCCCCACCTATCGATGGCCCGTCTCTTCCCCTCCATCCTCTTTCTGTAGCCGACCATAGGGGCCCGTGCGTTAGGTTTAAACCTGACGACACGCACGCACCTTGGCTGGTGGCTGGCTAGCTGGCCAGTTGGCCATTTGGCCGGCCCAGCCACTGGCCGAGCCAGGCCAGGGTTTAGCCCCTTTTTCTTATTCTTTTTTTTTCTGATTCGAAATGATTTTTGTACATTTAAATATTTAATCAAATTTAAATATTTTTTCCACCACAAATCTTCTAAAAATGTATAGAATTTATTCGTGTTGTTACACTAATTTTTGTAAAATCTTTTACACATAGCTTTAATTAAAATGCCTAGTATAATTATTTTAGCCTCTGTTATTTAGGTTTTAAAAATACCTTTTTGCATAAAAACCAGAGACAAATATTTTTAAAACTATAATATAGATTTATCAGAATAGAATAACATTTTTAAAGTGAGTTTGTGCTCTGTTTTTGAATGAGGTTCTTATTTTATTATTATTATTACGACGATAGATTCCGCGTTCGACGAAGGAGTTGGACTCGGGGACCCCAAAGACCCCGGATACCTAGCTGATCAAGGCAAGCAACCCTTTGACCATGTATGAGAAAAAATTTCATGCATGCCAAGTTGAATACTTTATTCCGATGCATATAGTTAAGGTTTTTCGGTGCACCCGAGCATGGTGTTACCGATGGCTCCTCGGGAGCACTTTCATTGAGCATGACCTTACCATCTATTAAGGTCATGCTGATAATATGTTGACAAGTAGACAATAGTGCTACGCATAGAAAGAGCATGTGCATGATGAAGGTAACAAAGAGTTGATATCAAAGGTTTTATGAAAACTCCGTCGGGTGCCACTAATGCCCGAGGATGATGATGAGTTAGGTGGCCACTTGTGAAGAAGTGGTACACCTGGAATATTTTGTGTGAGTGGTTTCAGAAATGGGATTAGATTTATGATGTGTCGACCGTCCCAACCTTACATGTGCAACCACGATATCCTTTTATGGGATGGGGCTTTGTTGATTACCTTGGTCGGTGCTAGCAAAGAGGCCACATTACTAGTGGCGGGAGTGATATGTGTTCACTCTCGTGATGGGGTTGTACCAGGTAGGTCGACTATGCCGTTTTTACGTGTTCCCGACACACCATTGGTCCCCGCATGGATGATACGGTCTAGAGTTGGTGCTCATAAAGACGTACATCATGTGGGCTGGGTACCAATCGAGTGGACTCTTTGTCTAGTGTCGTCGGGGGAAAGACAATGATCGGGTACTTACCTCGGGTATGTTATATACCATGAGTCGTGTATGACACGGAAGTTTCCTGGATCTCCTGGTATGGTGTACAACCTATGCAGAGTGTAAAACTATTCGAATAGCCGTGTCCAAAGTCAAGGACAGTTGGGTCGTGCTGCTTAAACTACGGCCAGTCGTTTCTGCATAAACCAGATGTGTGTGTGTTAAAGGTGTTATCTGAGAAAGATCATATGACAAGTTTGGTGACTTGGCATAACGGGTGAACCGAACTGTTCAGCCCTCAACAGATATGTTCATATCTGTAACATGTTCTTATGATTACCATCTAGTTTATGATGCATATCCTTACATGTACTTGACCATGTTCATTTCCAATTAAAACTTGCTTTTAGCAAAGTGTGCATATTACTTTATTGTACCAATTGCATTATCCAAATCATGGGCTGTTTGCGAGTACATTCAAAGTACTCACTCGCTTGCCACTGGTTATGTTATTGACCAGACATGGAAGAACCAGAGTTTGGAGCAGAATTCTCATCGGAGACGGACACGCAACCTAGGACACTTCCTAGTCCGAATGCATGTTGGTGAAGGCTGGTGGCATGGGCTCCCGTTTACTACCAAGATTTCCGCTAGTAGTTGTATCGGTGTGATTGGCCTCATATGGCCCTATCTATTAGAGACTTGACCATGACGGTCATTTGTTGTATCAAATGGTATGTTGGATGTGAGACTCTTAATATTCAGTATATGTGTGTTCGGTGAGCATTGATCTTTGGGATCACTGAGCAAGTTCATTCGGCGATCTCGACTCGTAAGTGGGGGTTCCCATAGAGCTGGTATCAGAGCCAGCCTCATTGTAGGAAGCCTTAGGTAGCATGGATGATAGCCGAGATGATTAGCACACTCATCCCTTACACTTGACATTTTCTACACCCTACTACCATTTCATACCACCCACATATTTCTAACCCTCTCCTAAAAACCTTGTAGATGGCCGTCGTACCTGAGATGCTTCTGGAAACTGGCTTTCCCCTACTTCTGGGAGACAGCCTGGGGAAGTGTCATGTATGTCGCACGCCCATTTTCCTCTACCACGAGCACTGGGTCAATGCCGACACAAAGGAATATCACGTGGACGTGATAATGAAGGCGAATGAGTCCCCAACTAGTTGGTTCTTTGAAGGACCCATAGATGGAGAATCTGAAGTTGGCAGTGGAGACAGCAGCACGAGAGGCGCTCGTGCATCTCCGCGATATCCTTCCTGAGATGGCCAACGAGCCGGCTACTCATCACTTGCCTTTTATTAAGGGCAGGATTGACGGGAGCTGGACACTCAACCCATCCCCGGTAGACAGGACACCACTCAGGTTTCAGACCTACTACAGCCTCTCCGCTGACACCCTGACTCACCTTCTGATGAAGGAATCCATGATGCTTTGGCAAGAACTACACCAAGTCAAGGACCTACTTCGCCTGGAAAAGATGAAGACCCGCAAGGTCAAGAAGGAAGGAGCACCCGGAAGGCAGCCTACCATTGCGTTCCGGGGAGGAATACCACCTCTCCATGCCACTCCTATACAGAGTCGCCGCTTCACCGCAGAAGAATACACTGAACTCATCACCGCTTGGCCAACAAAGCGATGATGTGATGGACCTCTTCCACCCCCCACACCTCTGAAGGAAGAAGACACCAACGAGGATGAAGAAGAAGACCCTGTAGAAACTGCATACGAGACTGAGCAGTCTGCCGCTTAGAGGAACGTCTGAGGCAAGTTAGGAGTCTTCCCAGCGAAGTCGAGTCCGTGTATCAGTTTGTGAGAACCACGAGTGTTGTGTGCTTCATGTTCATGTTTTGGTGCAAGCCGCTTTTCTACCTTAGGCAGCTTGTAAGCGACTACATCACCTGTTTTAATTAAGTATTTGCATGAGGTTGCTCTAAACCTTTTTGTTTGTCTAACACACTTGCACAGTACCAAACCCCCTTATGTAGGCGCGTCATCCCTTTATGATTCCCCGACCACTTTGGAATATTTACCTATCTACTCCCAAATAGGATGGT
Organism: Hordeum vulgare subsp. vulgare; assembly: GCF_904849725.1. Lineage (NCBI taxonomy): Eukaryota > Viridiplantae > Streptophyta > Magnoliopsida > Poales > Poaceae > Hordeum > Hordeum vulgare. Next base: position 342,060,999 of record NC_058524.1, on the reverse strand, counting down.
GATTTCAACTTGCACCAACACCTTCGGCAACCCCAGCACTGGCACTTCTAGCCAGCATCTAGGAACCGGTGGGTCTGCCCAAGCTTAAGATCACCCCGAGTAGCAGCAAGGCGACATTCCCACACCACCACCTCCTGCGGAGAGCATGACCGTGGCTCAGTTCCTCCAGGCTCTCCGAGAGGAACGTCAAGCCAATAATGCCGCCATCCAGCAGTTGGCTCCAGTCTTAGTGAACAATCCGTCGCAAAATGGAAGTGGCAACGGACGCTCCACTCTTTCTGAGTTTATGAGGACTACGCCTCCCATATTCACGGAGACAACTCAACCCTTGGATGTCGATGACTGGATCCGCACCATTGAGGACCTCCTCGCGCTGGTTAAATGCACCTACGACCGCGAGAATGTCCTTTATGTTTCTCACTGTCTCAGAGGCACGACCAGGGCCTGTTGGGACGAGTTCCAAATCATGCAGGAAGGACATGCTATCTCTTGGACTCTCTTCAAGGAAGGATACCGCGCAGCTCACATTCCCCCTGGAATGATGACCGTTAAGAAGCGGGAATTCCGAGCTCTGAGGCAAGGCAGCGGGATAGTCAAGGAGTACCTGCAGAAGTTTAACCTTTTGTCAAGGTATACACCAGAAGACGTCAACACTTAAGCTTTGAAGGTGGAACGCTTCATGGAAGGACTTCAACAGTCGCTTTAGTACTAGCTTGTTGTCTGTGAATGTCGGACCGTCTGCGATCTGGTAAACAAGGCCCTCAAGCTAGAGGATAAGCGTCGTGTGATGGATGACACCGGCAAGCGTAAGCTGATGGGAAATGGAGGTTCGAGTAACCAGAAGACACGTCCGTGGCAATCCGCCCCGACAAAACCCAACTATCAACAGCAGCAGTACAAGGCACCAATGTTTCGCCAGAACTACCAGCCCCAACAACATGCCAACCCCAAGCCACCAATCAATCCACCCATGAGCGGTGGGGTCAAGCCCAACATCCCAGGGCAGGTTACCTGCTTTGGATGTGGTCAGACCAGGCACTACTCCAGGCAGTGCCCCAACAAGAAGCCCGATGCACCGTGCCCCAATGCTCCTAATCAAGGACAAGGTCATGGAGCGCCTAGCAGTGACCAGGCTCCCCACAACCTGCAGTATCACAGCAGGGGACGTGTGAATCACATCTCCACACAATAAGCCCAAGAAGACCCGGACTGTATTCTGGGTACGTTCCTCGTCAAATCCACCCCAGCAACAGTATTGTTTGATTGTGGTGCTTCGCATTCGTTTGTCACCCAAAAGTTTGCTGCAAAGTGTGGTTTGAAGCCTACCCTCCTTAATGGACAAATGGCAGTACATACCCCGGGAGCAGTGCTAAGGACCAACCTAGGATGTAGAGGAGTCGGGATCAACATCTATGTGATAAGCTTCTTAGCAGGTCTCATCATCCTTAAGTCGCAAGGCTTGGACGTGATCCTTGGTATGGATTGGTTGGCCAAGCACCAAAGTATACTGGACTGCGCCAAAAGGGATATTACCATGACAAGTGACCAAGGGGTCAAAGTCAAGTATGTTCCTGAACCTAACTCCACTCAAGTTCCTCAGGTTAATTGCCTTTCGGAAGAAGAGTTGGACTGAGTACGAGTAGTCTACGAATACCCGGACGCCTTTCCTCATTTGCTGCCTGGGATGCCTCCTGACCGAGACATCGAGTTCATCATTGAGCTATGCCCGGATCAAGGCCTATCTATAAGAACCCTTATAGGATGGGATCCGAAGAGCTAGCAGAGTTAAAGAAGAAGTTGGATGAGCAACTCCGGAAGGGATTCATCCATCCGAGTGCATCACCTTGGGGATCACCTGTTCTATTCGTGTCCAAGAAGGATGGGTCTATCAGGCTCTGCATTGATTGTCGTTCCCTCCATGAAGTCAAGATAAAGAATAAGTACCCACTCCAAAGATTGAAGACCTATTTGACTAGTTAAATGGTGCCAAGGTATTTTGCAAGATCGACCTCAGAACTGGATATTACCAGCTGAAGATCCGACCCGAGGACATACCTAAGACGGCATTCGTGACCCGGTATGGTTTATACGAGTGCACAGTAATGTCGTTTGGGTTGACCAATGCCACATCATACTTCCTGTACCTCATGAAAAAAGTCTTCATGGAATACCTGGATAAGTTTGTCATTGTCTTCATCGATGACATATTAATCTTCTCCAAGTCCGAAGAAGAACATGAGCAACACTTGAGGCTAGTATTGGAAAAGCTATGAGAGCACCAACTTTATGCTAAGTATAGCGAATGCAAATTCTGGCTGCACGAAGTTGGATTCTTGGGTCATACCATGACGGCAAACAGATTGGCAATCGATCCTTCCAAGATTAGCATGGAGACCAACTGGGAGTCGCCAACCGATGTGAAGGAAGTCAGAAGCTTCCTCGGACTCGCGGGATACTACTGCAAGTTCATGGAAGGGTTCTCCTGCATCTCCCGACCAATGACTTAGGTCTTGAAGAAGGGCAAAAAGTTCGAGTGAGTGCGAAGAAAGCTTCTAGGAGCTGAAGAGGAGGTTGACCACCGCCCCGGTACTAGCTACTCCAGATATCAAACAAGATTTCGTGATATATTGTCATGCCTCCAGAATCGGGCTCGATGGCATCCTAATGCAAGACGACATGGTCTTGGCTTACCTATCACGACAACTACGCCCGCATGAGGAGAACTACGCCACGCATGACATCGAATTGGCAGCGGTAGTGCATGCCCTGAAGATATGGTGGCATTACCTTGTGGGGAAGCGATGTGAAATATATACCAACCACAAGAGTCTGAAGTATATTTTTACTAAAAGGGAGTTGAATATAAGGCAGCGAAGATGGTTGGAGCTGATCAAAGACTACGACCTCAACATTCAATACCACCCTGGTAAGGTCAATGTGGTGGCCAATGCCTTGAGCCGGAAGGCCTGCACCTTGAATGCTATGCTCAAGGAAAGGCTACTAGCCTTATACGACGAGCTACAAAGCTTTGGATTAGAGCTAGTTGAACCAGTATTCCTAGCTAACCTCGAAGCAAAACCCACTCTGGCAGACAACATCAAAGAGGCCCTGAAGGGGCACATGAGCATTGAAGGCATCAAGAAGAAGAACCAAGAAGGAAAGCCCCAAAATTCTCAAAGGATGAACAAGGAGTCGTGTGATTTTGGAAACGTTTATGCGTACCCAACGAACCTGAACTCAAGAAATTAATCATGCAAGAAGCCCATGACACGCCCTACTCAATTCACCCCAGTGGCACCAAGATGTATTAAAACCTCCGGCAAAGGTTCTGGTGGCACGACATGAGGAGGGAAATTGTCGTGGTTTTGTCACAGCAGATGTCCTAGTGAAAGGACTTAGTGTTGGAGCCATCGCACCTTGGTGGCGACTCAAAGGGGTTGAATGGGAGCGGGACTCAGATTTACCCAGGTTCGGCCCCTCGTGAGGAGGTAAAAGCCTACGTCCTGCTTTGTGTTGTATTGATGATGTTTCGATTACAAGGAGGGCGTAACTCGCCTGACCTAGCTCTCGATGATTTCTAACCTGCCCTCTACTTCCCAGGGACTCGCCTTTATATACAGGTTGAGCCCTTAGGGTTTACAAGAGTCCTTGCCATCACGCAAGTCATGATCCTTTCTATCTCTAAGTCACCGTGCTTTCCAAGACTAGAGAACTCCCCGATAATTGGTTCTCCACGAGGATCTTGAACCGCCATCCAACTCCTCGGCCTATTGGGCCAAAGGATGAATAGCCAAAGGATGAGTCGCCCACTTGGTGACCCGGCCCAACTAGGGCGGGTCACACCGCAGATAATATCCCCAACATTAGGCCCCAGATTGACTTGAACCTGTTCACGCCAATACTCTTACCTAGTTAGGAGCGACTCATTCTGCTCCTTTTATGCATCATACGCTTAAACCGCCATCCTTTGTAGAAATATCCAAGTCGCCAAACCGTTTCTTGATGACATCATCTTATCCCTTTAATCTCGGAAGAAATGATGACGCAATCCCCAATGGATCTCGCGGCACAGATATCCCGAAAATCTTGGCGCTATTATTGCGAATCTTTATCTTGTCTTTTCACTTCCCGCACGAGGCACCTTGATTCCAGCACCCGACCCATTAAATATGCTCGGGAAAGGGAGCAAAGAACATCTCCACCTACCCATTTCGTCGGCCTCTTCTTCCTCGCCACTGCACCAAGAACCCCATCGCCGCCCGAGGATCTCCGTCACCGGCCACCGCGTCCGACGCATCTCCAGGCCAACCAAGAACGCAACACTCACCGCGGATCTCCCACGGTTGCTTCCGGACGCCATCATCAGGTCTGTCCTTCGCCATTAGAAACATATCTTAGCTCCTCGATGTTCATCGTCTGCCGGTTTCTTAGAACACCTCGAATGCCTTCATATATGCTGATTGATTCACAGCAGTAGTTGGCACGGTAGCATCGACCATATCCTCAATCGATTACCTCCTGTTTGAGGAACTGAAAAGGCTTCTGTCAAATCAACCTCACTGTTTTTACCCTAGCCATAGATTGTTTCACCTTATCCATGCATTTTTTCATTCATTTTAACTTGTTCGTAGATCTATATTTTACTGCCTGCCGTGTAGAAACCTGTTTATAGATCCGCACTTCATCATTTTACCGAACATCTCTGATGCTCTGAGATATCTTCCCCAAACAGTAGGAAATTTCTAATCGCCCTTGTGCCCAAATCTGGTCCCTTATTGGCGAGTTGATTGATTTTCTTAGCCACTCGACAAGTGTTCGGCGAGTTGAGGGATTCTCTTAGCGGCTTCAACAAGTTTTAGGCGGGTTATCTTACCCATGACCTTTTCCCCTCTAGTTATGGGCACCGTTTTCAAGGCTGATTGGCTCCCGACCAAAGTTGATAATGCCTTCCTCAATGACTGCGTAAAAACCGGGAACCTCGATCCAAAGGAAATCATTGGATGGCGGTCTGGACTAGGCGATGAAATTCCCAACCCGAAGGAAGGAAAGATAGTTGTTTTCGGTGAACACCTCGAACGGGGGTTTAAGCCGCCAGGATCAAAATTCCTCAGAGATGCTATGGACTTCATGAACGTCCACCTCCAAGACTTGGGCCCCAACTCGATCAGCAACATGTGCCAATTCCAAGTATTCTGTGAAGCTTACCTGCGAATGGAGCCATCAGTCCCTTTGTTTTGGTACTTCTTCCATGTGAATCGCCAGACCGAGTTCTCCAATGGCCCTAGCTTAGAACTTGGAGGCGTTAACGTTCAACGACGCAGGGACAGCTCATTCCCATCACTCGCCATGCAGAACCATCCCAAAGGCTCGGGCGAGTCTTGGTTTTATTGCCGGGATACTTCCCCTCCGGGTGAGAACAAACTCCTTGGATATAGGAAGGAACGTCTGCCCACAAACTTCAAACTTCCAGACAAGCTCAGCGAAGAGGACAAGTCGTATTTCATTCCAGTGCTATCCGAGTTACGATCCTTAACAAACAACGGTCTTACTGGAGTTGATCTGATCCGCTGCTGGGTGGAATGGAGCATCCTTCCCTTGAGTCGCCGAGACGGCTTGATGTGCGAGTTTGATGGTACTTTGGACCACCCCCAATGCTACTTCCGCACAACACTCACAGAGGAAGACATTGTGTCCATCATCTAGAAGCTAACCGGCGAGCCCTTGGCCAAGTGTAGCCAGATAGGGCTTAAGCCATTCTGCAAGATTAACCCGGCTCCTAAGGTAAATAATTTAACCTGTCCTTGGTTCATTCTTTCTGACTTATTCGGATTCTGACTTGCATAATAAAAAATCCACTTCAGAAAGGTGACCGATTCTGGTCAAAGAGGCCGAAAAAGATGGCCCTGAAGCAAGCCAGACCGTCTCCAAAGAGGAAAGCCAAGGGTAAAAACAAAGCCGCCATCGCCGAATAGTCTAATGTGGACGAATCCCAAGTCGGCGAGGCGTCTTCAGAGGTAAAATTTTATCTTCTTTGCCTTGGCGCCCTTTGCTCTAATTTGTGCTAATATCCCTGAATCTTTATGTATAGAATGATGATAACGAAAGCCAGGATGACGCCGTAGAGGTAATTTCTATTTCTTCTGACTCATCTTCTCCTCCGCCTAAGCCGGCCAGGCGGGTTTGTGGCAAAGTTCCCATGTCTCACCCGAATGCTTGTCTGGATCCTAATTTCCTCTTGAAGAAGGTGCAACATGCTTCCTATCGGAAGACTCGGAGCCACTCGGGAGATTTGGTGTCCGGGTTACGAGTGAAAACTCCCACCAAGAAACGACAAAATGAGGTATCCTTTATCAATGTCCACCTTTGTTTTCTTTTGGATCATACTTGTGACTCGCTCATATTTTGAGATATTACTTTTGCAGACTTCTCCCCCTTCGTCGGGCGACTCAGTGATGTCGGCCCTTCCACCAATGATTCGCGTACAAGGGTAAGTCCTTATAATACTTATGTTTGTCCTGATGATGATGATGCGTGCTTTAAGCATGACCCTCTTTTCCTTAGAGCGCAAGCGAAGAAGAGAAAAACTGGCGGCTCAACTTCCACCCCGGCTCCATAACTTAAAGCAATCCCAACGCCGGCTCGTGTTGACCCGGTGAAAGATATATCTGACGGCCGAGTTGACCTTCCAAGTTCTCCCAAGGAAGGCATGGAAGCGCCCAACCCGCCAAATCCGTTGAAGGCGACTGAAGATCCTGACGCTGTAATCATTACTGGTACTGGCTTGTCTAAGCCGGCTTCGGCAGTCTTATCGAAGCATGTATCAACATCGTCCCATCCTTCCACTGGACATGAAATTTCCATGGCCAAACTCTTTCAGTATGAAAATCTTGAGTTTAAAGAGCTCTGCTCCGGCTTCACGAGTCGCCTGGAGACAAGTTATGAAATGGAGAAGAATCTGCTCCATATAATGAAAAATAAACATGAGGTACGCCTTAATGCATACCCTCCTCATTAGCCCCCAAGGGCCGGGTTATCTTTTGAAAGATGAGCCGGGTCTTGATGTAGAAATGTTTTCGACTTGTAACCCCCAAGGGTCGGGTCATCTTTTGAAAGATGAGCCGTGTCTTGATGTTAAAATAACTTTCGACCTGTAACCCCCAAGGGCCGGGTTATATTTTGGAAGATGAGCCGGGTCTTGATGTGGTATAATTTTGTCTAAAAAATTATACATTAGCCCCCCAAGTGTCAGGGGTGTTGCTTGCAATAATTCTGAGACTTGTCCCTTGATAATATGTTGACAGGAATCTCTAGCCCAAGCTGAGTCGACGTTGGGCGACTTAAAGAAAAGTTTAGCCGACCAGCAAGACACGCGGGCTAAAGCAGAAGAGAAATACCAGGTGATCTTAGCTGAGATGGAAAAGCTGAAGGCCGCCAACAAGAAGGCTCAAGCTGATCAGGCCTCCGCGCTAAAGCGAGAGGAAATGGCTGAAACAAAACTGGAAGCCATGCAACAAGAGCTGGCCGGCTTAAAGAAACATATCTCCAATATGGCACATGCCATCTTTGGTAAGAAGCAATCCCTGATCTTGTACTTTGTAAAAGAAAAACTTAGTGTGAAAAAAACACTCACCGTTATTGTCCCTTATACAGGTCCGAGAGCCGCCAACCTTCAGGACGACTACATCTTGAGGTTAAAGGCGATTTACACATTGACTGAGCAATTGTATACTGGGAGCATGCTGATCGTGATGGTAGTGATGGGCGCCAAGGAACCCATAACATCAATCAAAAAGATGCTTGGCTGCTTACCTACCCTTCCGCCTCAGGTAGGTGAGCTAACCTGATCAGCCGCCCGGAAAGGGGTGCTGACTACGTTGAGTCGGTGTTTGGTGTATGCTCCAGAACTGAAACCCGAAGAATTAGCAGCAGACTTCCCACATCTCAAGGACGACGAGTCAGAATTTACTCAAGATGATTATCAGCGTGTCGTCAAGGAATCACGCTCGGCGGCGACTCAACTAGGAGCAAGCTTGGATTTGTCAAAGTACCAAGCTGCTTATGACGACAAGAACAAGAAAGTAAACCCGACAACCTTTGTGACAACCAGCTTGACTCCTCGTCGGCCCAAAAACCCTTTTGATTTGGAGGCGGACCTCTCGGCATTTTTGAATGATGAAGATGAATTTGCCGCACTATCCAAGTGCAATTGGGTACTGGGCGACTTACAACTTGAAGTCGGCCAGAGCTCAGGGCAAGTTGACCCGGAGGCACCAGCAGAATAGATCTTTACTGATTTGGCCATCCGAGCCATGTAATAGGTTATTGTAGAAAACAATCCCTTGCTTATGCCTGTTGCAGAACTCTTCTGCGATCTTTAAAAAACCTTGTGTCGCCCTTGGGGTGCCTTATGATGCTTGCCCGCCATGTTAGTAAAGATTTTGATCATCAACCTGTTGGGCTAAAAACATACATCAAACCATCTCAATGAGTAATGGATGATAATAAATAATAACCGACTCAAGGTGTTCTGGCGAATTATATGCAGAAAAACCCGGTTCAAAGATCCGGCGAGTCGTAAAAATCTGTGAAACCTCGTGGCAGTGCCAGGAAGGTGAGAGTAAGAATTTCGTCGGCTCGTTCAAGTCGCGACAGGATAGGACGAGTTAGAAAAACTCAAGTGCTACCCGAGAGAGACTTTTTGTGTAAAAAAGCTCAAGTATTTAGACCGGCTGATCAGGCGCGAGTCAAGCTTCAGTGAAGCAGGTTCAATTAACCAATGGTTTCTCTACTTTCCATGTGGGGCGCTAGCCGGTACCATGCATGTTTTAACGAAGGTGAGTTCAGGGTCCATAGAGCGGATTGACTCACCAAGAGTTCATGGGTCCATATGGCGATTTGGCCAACACACAGTCCAGTATAACCATTTGTAGTGCGGTAATTTTTTGCTAGCCAAATGGATAGTTAGGCTGATCTCAGTGAGAGGAAGCCCCCAAGTGACTTATGATTAGGGGAAAGACCGGTCATAGGATTGTACAAGCGTATACACTCTTACTACAAAACAACTTGGGAGCTGATAGCCCCAAGTAAGCCGGCCTGATCCTCAGCCCATGTTTGAATCGTGCGCTTGTAGCGACTCGATCCTCTTTGGCTTATCGATACCCAGTGTTGTAATAAGTGCAGCATGGTGACTTATGCTCTCTGGTATTGATAGCGTCCATGCTTGGGCGACTTATCGAAGAACAATAAAGATCAATGCTTTCAAGAATATGAAGTGGCAGGAAAGAACCAGAATTCGTGGGTATCAACTTTATTGCTTTATATAAATGAAAGACTTACAGTCTTCAAAGATGAGGGAGAAAAGATAAAACGGAGCCAATAGCTCAAGTGTAGTAAGGCCGCAGGTGGGCTATGTTCCCGGGGCGAGTTGACTCAGCCTCCGTGGTTGGCCGATCAAGCCGAAGATCCACCAAATAGTATGACCCGTTGCGAAGGTTTTTGCTGACGACGAACGGTCCTTCCCATGGAGGTGACAACTTATGCTTGCCAGTGCGATCTTGGATCAAACGGAGCACTAAGTCGCCCTCCTGAAAAGCTCGGCTCTTGACCCATCGGCTATGGTAACGCTGCAAGTCCTGCTGATAGATAGCCGATCGGGAGGCAGCCAAATCACGCGCTTCCTCCAAAGCATCCAGAGAATCCTGACGCGCCAACTCATTATCTTGTTCCACATAAGCAGAGACTCTGGGCGAGTCATGCCTAATGTCACTGGGAAGAACGGCTTCTGCCCCGTACACCAGGAAAAAGGAGTAAAACCCATAGAACGATTCGAGGTGGTTCGGATGCTCCATAATACTGAAGGCAACTCCTCAACCCAACACCCCGGGGTGCGCTCCAGGGGAACCATAAGTCGGGGCTTCATTCCTTGCAGTACTTCCTGATTCGCCCGTTCCGCCTGCCCATTAGATTGGGGATGAGCGACCGCAGACACATCAAGCCGGATGTGCTCACGGTGGCAAAACTCCTACATCGCTCCTTGTGATAATTTGGTACCATTATCAGTGATAATGCTGTGTGGGTACCCAAACCGGAAGATCAACTTTTTCAAGAATTTGATGGCCGTTTCTGCATCACAGCTGCCAACAGGTTCTGCTTCGACCCACTTGGTGAATTTATCAACCGCCACCAGTAGATGAGGTTTTTTATTGGATGACATCTTAAAGGGGCCAACCATATCTAACCCCGAGACCGCAAAGGCCAAGTGATAGGGATCATCCTTAGTTCTTGAGCCGTCACATGAGCCTGTCGTCCATAACGTTGACAGCCATCACATCGACGAACTATCTCTTCCGCATCCGCATGAGCCGTCAACCAAAAGAATCCATGTCGGAACGCCTTTGAGACCAGGGAACGTGACCCGACATGATGCCCACAATCTCCGACATGGATGTCATTTAGAATTACGCACCCTTCATCAGAAGAAACGCATCGTTGAAATACCCCAGAAGTATTTTGCTTATATAATTCGCCGTTGATGATGACCATGGATTTGCTCCGACGAACGATTTGGCGAGCTAACACCTCATCCGAAGGTAACTCGCCTCGTGTAAGTTATGCCAAATAAGGAAGAACCCAATCCGGCGTAACACGGAGAGCCGCCACAAACTGGGACTCAGTATCTGGTATCGCCAACTCCTCTTCTGAGGGCAACCTCACGGAAGGATTATAGAAAATATCCAAAAAAACATTAGGAGGAACCGGCTTACGTTGCGAGCCGAGACGTGAGAGGGCATCAACTGCTTCGTTAAGTCGCCGGTCGATATGATCAACTTGGTAGCCATGGAAATGACCCACCACATCAGGCACAACCCTTCTATAAGCTGCCATCAAGGGGTCCCGGGAGTCCCATGTACCTGAAACTAGTTGAGCCACCAGATCAGAATCGCCAAGAGATCTGATGCATGTGAGGTTCATCTCCTTGGCGAGTCGCAAACCATGAAGCCGCAAACCATGAAGCAAGGCTTCATACTCCGCAACGTTATTGGTACACGGGAACATGAGTCAGAGAACATAATAGAACTTGTCTCCCTGGGGTGAAATCAACACCACGCCAGCCCCCGAGCCTTCCAATTGCCTAGACCCATCAAAATAAATAGTCCAGTACGTGAGATCAGGCCTGTCTTTCAAAATCTGCAACTCGGTCCAATCATTGATGAAGTCAACCAATACCTAGGACTTGATAGCCGTGCGAGGCGTATACCACACGTGGTGCGGCCCAAGCTCAATCGCCCATTTGGCGATTCGCCCTGTTGTTTCTCGGTTCTGGATGATGTCCCCAAGAGGGGCGGAGCTAACCACCATGATAGGTTGTTCTTGGAAATATTGTTTGAGCTTCCGACTAGCCATAAAGACCCCATAATCCAGCTTCTGCCAGTGCGGGTAACGTTGTTTGGAGAGGGTTAGCACCTCGCTGATAAAATACACCGGACGCTGTACTGGGTATTCTTTACCTTCTTCCTTCCGTTCGACAGCCACTGCCACGCTGGGCTCCTTTTCAGTCGGGGCGGCCAGAACTGGCGAGTTGACCAGCTGCTGCTTCAGAGCTTCAAAGGCTTCATTGGCTTCGTCCGTCCAAACAAAACGATCTGCTTTCTTAAGCAACTGATAGAGGGGAATAGCTTTCTCCCCCAGGCGGCTAGTAAAGCGACTCAAGGCCGCGATACGACCCGCCATGCATTGAACTTGGTTAATATTTGCTGGTCTTCCGAGCGAAGTGATTGCCTCGATTTTTTCCGGGTTGGCTTCAATGCCGCGTTCGGACACCAAGAAACCCAACAGCTTTCCTGCGGGAACGCCAAAGACACATTTGGTGGGATTAAGCTTCATCTCATACACCCGCAGATTGTCAAAAGTTTCCTTGAGATCCTCCAAGAGCGTCTCCTTCTTTCGAGATTTGACCACGATGTCATCAACGTAAGCGTGAACGTTGCGTCCAATTTGGCCACGGAGACAGTTTTGGATACAGCGCTGATAAGTCGCCCGAGCGCTCTTGATCCCAAATGGCATGGATACATAGCAGAAAGCCCCAAACGGGGTTATGAAAGCTGTCTTCTCCTGATCTTCCAAAACCATCTCGATTTGGTGATATCCGGAGTAGGCATCCAAAAAGCACAAACGCTCGCAGCCGGCCACTGAATCAATGATTTGATCAATGCGGGGAAGGGCGAAATGATCCTTTGGGCAAGCTCTATTGAGGTCGGTGTATTCGATGCACATGCGTAAAGTGTCGTTCTTTTTGAGCACCAGGACCGGGTTAGTGAACCATTTAGGGTGGAAGACCTCCACGATAAATCCGGCGGCCAAAAGACGGGCGACTTCTTCTCCGATCGCCTTGCGTCGCTCCTCATTAAACCTGCAAAGATATTGTTGAGTCGACTTTGCCTTAGGGTCAACATTAAGATGGTGCTCAGCGAATTCTCTCGGTACACCAGGCATGTCAGAAGGTTTCCATGTGAAGATGTCCCGATTCTCACGGATGAATTCAATGAGCGCGTTTTCCTACTTGGGATCCAGACCCGCCCCGATAGTGAACTGCTTGCATGAATCGCCAGGAGTGAAGTCCACCATCTTAGTGTCATCGGTCGGCTTAAATTTGAGGGGCGGTTCGACATCAGTTGTTGGCTTCTTGAGAGGTGACATGTCTGCAGGGTCAACATTGGCTTGGTGATATTTGAGCTCTTCTGCAGCACAGGCGATTTCCGCATAAGCCACATATCCTTCCTCGCACTCCTTTGCTATCCTCCTGTCACCATCGACCGTGATGTGTCCCTTAGGGCCAGGCATCTTGAGTTTAAGGTAGACATAACAGGGGCGAGCTATGAACCGAGCGTAAGCCGGCCGCCCGAACAACGCATGATAAGGGCTCTTTAGCTTGACCACCTCGAATATAAGCGACTAGCTCCTGTGATTGGATGTTGTACCAAAAGCCACATTAAGTTTGACCCACCCAATTGGGTATGCCGACTTACCTGGGACGATACCATGGAATACCGTGGTTGGCGGCATTAGGTCTTTCTCTAAGAGGTTCATACTTCAAAAGGTGTCGAAATATAATATGTTGATGTTGCTGCCACCATCCATAAGAACCTTTGAAAGGGTATATCCCCCGACATGGGGGGCCACGACCAATGCCAAGTCGCCGGGGTTGTCGATTTTGGGCGGGTGATCCTCCCTACTCCACGAGATAGTCTGCTCAGACCAGTGGAGATACCTGGGGAGTGCCAGCTCGGACACGCTATACGTTCGGTGTTTCACCTTCTTGTCCCGCTTACACGCACTAGTGGTGAAAACGTGGTATTGTCTGCCGCTTAACTGTTTGGGATTGCTGTGGAATCCTCCATTATCATCTTGCCCGGGCGGGTTATACCGCTAATGGTTATGCACAGGGTACTGGCCACTGCTTGGTTGCGAGCCGCCCTGGGCCCCTGGTTCGGGAAAACCGCCGAACGGGTTCTGACGTTGATTAGGTGCACCGAACTGTTCCTGCCGTTGGCTCTGGTCACCGGTTTGGCCCTTCTTGATTGCCTCCGCCCGAAATTCCTGCATTACGTAACAGTCTTCCCAAGAGTGAGTCGCCGGTCCGTCCGCCATAGCGTGGTGCGGGCAGGGGCCTTTAAGTATCTCGTTGTAGTTGCGCGGCTTCTTGCCACTTTAACCCCTCTTCTTCTGGGGCTGATTGCCATTGTTAGCATTGGTGTTGGCGACGAAGTCCGTGAATCCTTCCTGCTGCCTTCTCTTGCCATTTCCACCATGATTATGGTGGGCGCGTCCCTGAAACCGGGAGTGATTCTTGGATGACTCGCCTTTCCTCGGCGAGTTGGCTTTGCTGCCGTCATCTCCTGGATCTTTAGTATCGTCTGCTTCGGCGTACCAAGTGAGGGTGTCCATCAATTCGCCCATATCCCGGACCTTGCGCTTGAGCCGCCCCAGCTTCTGTACCAAGGGCTCATAGTGGCAGTTTTGCTCCATGATTAGCACATCTTGATCCGCCATGATGCCATCTGACGAGTGGATGATTTCCGCAACCCGCCGCGTCCAGTGGTGGGCCGACTCATCGGGGCGCTGAACGCAGTGCTGTAAGTCGACGATCATCATTGGTCGTTTGCAAGTTCCCCGGAAGTTTTGGATGAAACGTTCCTTTAGTTCAGCCCAAGTCTGGATGGAGTTGGGTGGCAGGTTTTTCAACCAAGTGCACGCCGTCCCTTCGAGCATCATTGTAAAGTACCTGGCACAGACCGCTTCACTTACATCGAGCATGTCCATTGCGAGTTCGTAACTCTGAACCCATGATGCGGGCTCAAGGTCCGGGGTGTAGTTGGGCACCTTCCTTGGTCCTTTAAAGTCTTTCGGCATCCGCTCGTTGCGTAGGGCAGGGGCCAAGCATGGCACCCCTACTTGCCTGCCGCCTCCGCTAAGTGGCACCGGGCGGGTTTGGATGTCCTGGTGGTCCTGGCCCGTCGCCCCAAACGTGTTGGTCAGGCGGGTTACCCTGAGGCAGGTGTCGCGGTCTGCTGGTTATGGCGGGTTGGTCCTTAGGCCGGCTTCTGGTGCCGATCGAGGCTGTGTGAGAATTGCGCGTTCTGAACCACCGCCGTCTTCAACATCTCAATGGCGTTTCTTGCTTCTATCTCTGCCAGGGTGTTTCCATAAATCGGAAGGGATTCTAGGTGGCGAGTTGCGGCAAGCACGTTGTCCACGGGGTTGGAAAAGTGGCCCTAAGGCATCTGGAAACGGGGAACGTGGTTATCTGCTGGCTGAAGCGGCGGGTTTGGTGGCTGAGCCGGCCCTCCTCCTGGAACGGTTCCGGCCCCAAGGGTGCGCGGAGTGTCGAAAAGGCGGGCAGGGTTCAGATCATGGGGTAAATGCCCCTGGTAACTCCTCTGATGGACAGCGTCGGACGCGCGCTGATGCCTTTCAAGTCACCAATTCTCGGTGTTCAAGCGGGCTTTCTCGACGGTGATCTGAGCTTGCGGAGTCTCGATTCTGGCGGTTTCTGCCTCTGCATCTCGCCGGGCCTTCGCCATCTTGTCTCGCAGCTTTGCCAACTCGGCGTTTATCGTTCCTTGGTTTTCTGCCGTCATAGGGGTCGCCATGATCCTTGTTATCTCCGCCGACAGGTCCACCAGGACCGCAGCTGGGCCCTTGGATGGTTCTCCAGCCTCGTTGTTGCCTGCGGGATTTTGCTGGGACTGTGTCGCCCCCGCCATATATACGGCGATCTGACGGTGGGTCTGGTCGAAGACTTCAGGATCCATCGCCAGCGACAGATCTCCGAGGCAGCCCTCATGCAGAGACTGAATTGAATCTGTGTTGCCCATGGATGACTCGTCATCGGTGTTGACCGGCGTAGTCTCCTGAGTTGCCGATCGGTCTGGTTCATCAGATCCCTGCGTGAAGCCAATGAAGACCGGGCACGTCAGGCTTGGCATCGCAACGGGACGGACATACCTGGCCGGCTCGACGGTGTCGGCGGAGATGTCCGGCTCAGGCACGGGTGCTCCGACCATGCCGATGAGGATGTGGACCTTGCCGAAGGGGACTCTGTAGCCGGATTCAATTGAATCGGCCTCGGGTCCCCACAGAGAGTTGTCGATGTAGTACTTTCCGCGGCGGCTTCGGGTCATGAGCCCAGCCGCGTAGCTCCCTAACCCTGGTAGGGCTCCCTTTGAGAACTCAACTCCACCGTGCGTAAGCCCCACGGTGGGCGACAACTGTCGTGGTTTTGCCATGGCAGATGTCCTAGTGAAAGGACTTAGTGTTGGATCCATCGCACCTTGGTGGCGACTCAAAGAGGTTGAATGGGAGCAGGACTCAGATTTACCCAGGTTCGGCCCCTCGTGAGGAGGTAAAAGCCTACGTCCTGCTTTGTGTTGTATTGATGATGTTTTGGTTACAAGGAGGGCGTAACTCGCCTGACCTAGCTCTCGATGATTTCTAACCTGCCCTCTCCTTCCCAAGGACTCGCCTTTATATACAGGTCGAGCCCTTAGGGTTTACAAGAGTCCTTGCCATCACGCAAGTCATGATTCTTTCTATCTCTAAGTCGTCGTGCTTTCCAAGACTGGAGAACTCCTCGATAATTGGTTCTCCATGAGGATCTTGAACCGCCATCCAGCTCCTGGGCCTATTGGGCCAAAGGATGAATCGCCAAAGGATGAGTCGCCCACTTGGTGACCCAGCCCAACTACGGCGGGTCACACCGCAGATAATATCCCCAACAGAAATAGCTTTCTATATCGCTAAGTGTGATGTGTGCGAGCGTGTCAAGGTTGAGCATCAGCGACCTGCTATGCTGCTACAACCTCTCCAGGTGCCTGAATGGAAGTGGGATAGAGTCGGCGTGGAATTCATCACTTGTGTGCCCAAGTCGAGCAAATGACACAACTCCATATGGGTCATTGTTGACCACCTGATCAAGGTGGCCCATTTTATTCTGGTGAGCACCACTTATGATGGTAGCCAATTGGCCAGCCTATACATCCATTGTATCGTGAGCCTCCATGGAGTTCCCAAGGATATTGTATCCAACCAAGGCACGTAGTTCACCTCAAGATTCGGGCTAGACATTCTTCGTGAAGTAGATGACAAGGTGCAACTTGTAAGGGAGCACCTGAAGGTGGCCAAGTCGCGACAGAAGAGCTATGCGGATTCTCGCCGCAGAGAAGTGGAGTTCAACCCCGGATACCTGGGGTACCTTCGCGTCACACCTCTCAAGGGAACCGAGCGTTTACACGTCAAGGGGAAACTTGCTCCAAGGTTCATTGGACCTTTTAAGATCATGGCAAGGCGTGGAGAAGTTGCTTACCAATTGGAGCTACCTCCAGAACTTTCGGGGGTGCACAACGTATTCCACGTGTCACAAATTGGGAAGTGCCTGCAAGCGACAAACCGTCCAGATCTTTATAAGGACATCGACCATCAAGCCATTGACCTTCAGCCTGACCTCACTTATCATCAGAGGGCAATCCGCATCCTGGACGAAGCCGAGCGTTGTACCAGAAGCCGCACCATCAAGTACTTCAAGGTTCAGTGGATCAACCACACCGAAGCAGAAGCAACATGGGAGCGTGAAGACTATCTCCGATTCTAATTTCCGTACCTTTTTAGCACCTAGCTTAGAAATCTCGGGGACGAGATTCTTGTAAGGGGGATAGTCCTGTCACACCCTGTTTTTACCTTACTTCAACTATAGTCTCTTCAAAACCTGAGTTTATTAAAACTTTTCAAGAAAATGCTATGAGTTATGTGATTGACATTGTTTGTGTGTATTCTTGAATGAGTGGGTCCAAAAACAATATCTTTATAAACATGATATTTGCAAAAAAAACTTATCTAATTTTTGACTATTTCAAAACCTTGCTTTGGGTTTGCACTACAAGTCCCTAATTCCAAGGGAGTCCTTTCACCCAAAGATGGTATTCTGATTTTAGCACTATTTTAACTCTCGAAAATCATAAAATAATTATTTTATAAAATATTTTTCTATTTTATTTGCATCTCCTTTTCTAAGGCCAGAAATGGTATTTCAGAATGGAAAATTATTTTTCTGCCTTAGAAAAATTTGAGAAAATTTGGAGATACTCAGAGGACATATATTTCCCATACATAAGGTTTTCAACCCCTATTTATGTTCATAATATTTGAGCAAATCCTTGAAAACCTATTCTATCTGTTTTGACCTTTTGAATAAATTCCCAGCAAATCCAATAAATTCACAGAAAAATTCTAGCATGCTTCCCTAGCTATATCTGGTAGTCATGCCAAGTTTCACCTCATTCCAAGATGGTTTGGTTCACCAAATAATCCTTAAACCCTCTTTGTCCAGAATCAAGTTGTAGCAACTCTACATAGCAAAGTTTGTCCAAATGGCCTGAAACTTTGCAGGAGTGCTCCACACCCAAAATAAGGAGGCCGTGCCAAAAACAGGATTTGTGGGGATTAATTTACCTACATTCTATTTTGAATGGACAGTACTGCCTATTTGGGGGTGATTTCAAGTTTGCACTATCAAACTTGTCCAATGGAGCTCAAATTTGGTGGAGCATCCTACTTTTGCATCAAAACCAATCCTGTTAACTTTCAGCATCAGTGGTGGAGGTTAACTACCCCAAACACCTGTCAAACACCTTGTGCGAACTTGGTCAAACAACGCTGAACACCGCCTACACCCACACCCTTTCCACTAAAGTCTTAGTGCAAGCTGCCAGCACCACTCCTCAACTGTAGAAGAGTGGCCCCTCTCCGGTTCGAAGCAGAACAACCGAAAATCTCCATTTTAGTTTCTGGCTCAAGACTGGGAGCACCTCTCTAAGCTCTTCCTTTGACCAGCACTGAGACCCTCGGCTCCCAAACGGTTAAGGGGCATCGAAGCCAGCCCCCGGACACGCCAGGCACGGCCAAAGCACCCCAGAGCACACCAGCATGCCGTGGCATGCCAAATCTTTGCTCTGGGCGCGCTAGAGGGCGCACCCGAGGCAAAGGAGGCCAGCCCCGACCGGTTCTCACCTCCCCACGGTGTCTCTCCGCGTCTCTGACAAACCTCCTCACTCAGGGCAGCGTCAAGGCCCTTTCTCCCCCTCTCTGCTGACCAGGGAAACGCGTGCCCACGTGTGCCAGATTTGGCCAGAAGAGTGCGGCCCCGCATCACGTGTGCATTGAGTGTTCTCTCCCTCTTGTTGAGTCTCTCGGTTTTCAAACCATGTCCGTGAAACCATGGTATCGACCCCGAGCCCTCTCTCCCTCTCCAGTAGCCGCGGTGAAACCATCGGCGCTCCCCCGCTTGGTGCACCGTTGCTGGCCTATAAATTGGCCCTCCCCCTCGCTCCAGCAAACTCACACCACTCCTCTAGACCCTCAATCGAGGCCCTAGCCACCCCATTCAAGCACAGAGAGCTCTGGCGCTCGAGATCGACCGAGGCCCCGCCACTTCGGAGCTCCATCTATCTCGGGCTACAGGCCAGCTCTTGCGCTCCTCTCACCTCCTCCATGACTGTAGTGAGCTCAGGGAGCTTCTCCACCGGCACCTCCGCCGCGGCCACCTCGTCGCCGGTGACCCAGAGCCTCCCCGCTGGTCATTAAACCACCAGCAGGTAGGTGATGACGCCACGGTGCCATTCCTGCCATCGCCTGGTATCGAGGGCGTCGGTATCTCCCTCGGTGTGCCTCACCTCCCCCTGTCCAGAGGTGGTAGACGACCCTGACATGCATGCCCCACCTATCGATGGTTCGTCTGTTACACTCTCTCCTCTCTCTACCGCTGACCGTAGGGGCCCACACATCAGTTTAAACCTGGTGGCGCGCGCGCACCTGGGCTGATGGCTGGCTAGCTGACCATTTGGCAAGTTTGGCCGGCCCAGCCAGTGGCCGATAGAGGCCAGGGTTTAGCCCCTTTTCTTCTTCTTTTGTTTGTGATTCTAAATGATTTTTGTTGATTTAAATATTTAATCGAATTTAAATATATTTTTTCCACCACAAATCTTATAAAAATGTGTAGAATTTATTAGTGTTGTTGCACTAAATTTTGTAAAAACTTTTAGACATAACCTTAATTAAAATTCCTAGTTTTATTATTTTAGCCTCTGTTATTTATGCTCTAAAAATACATTTTTGCATAAAAACCATAGATAAATATTTTGAAAACTATAATATAGAATTATCAGAATAGGATAACATTTTTAAAGTGAGTTTGTCCTCTGTTTCGCAATGAGCTTCTTATTTTATTACTATTATTATGGTGATATATTCCACGTTCGACGAAGGAGTTGGAATCGAACACCCCGAAGACCGTGGATACCTAGCTCATCAAGGCAAGCAACCCTTTGACCATGTGTGAGAAAACATTTTCATGCATGCCAAGTTGAATACTTTATTCCGATGCATAGAGTTAAGGTTATTCGGTGCACCCCAACATGGTGTTACCGATGGCTCCTCCGGAGAACTTGCATTGAGCATGACCTTACCATCTATGAGGGTCACGCTTATAATATGTTGACAAGTAGACAGTAGTGCTATGCATAGAAAGAGCATGTGCATGATGATGGTAACACATTGTTGATATCAAAGGTTTTAGGAAAACTCCGTCGGATGCCATTAATGCCCGATGGTGATGATGAGTTAGGTGGCCACTTGTGAAGAAGTGGTGCTTCAGGAATATTTTGTGTGAGTGGTTTCGGAAATGGGATTAGATTTATGATGTGTCACCGTCCCAACCTTACATGCGCGACCACGATACCCCTTTATGCGACGGGGCTTTGTTGGTTACCTTGGTCGGTGCTAGCAAAGAGCCCACATTACTGGTGGCGGGAGTGATATGTGCTCACTCTCGTGACGGGGTGATACGGTCTAGAGTCGGTGCTCGTAAAGACGTACATCTTGTGGGTTGGGTACCAATCGAGTGGACTCTTTATGTAGTGTCGTCAGGGGAAAGGTGATGATCGGGTACTTACCTCGGGTATGTTATATACCGCGAGTCGTGGATGACACAGAAATTTCCAGGATCTCGTGGGTACGGCGTACAACATTTGCAGAGTGTAAAACTATTCGAATAGTCATGTACACGGTCAAGGACAGTTGGGTGGTGCTTCTTAAACTACATCTTGTTGTTTCCGCATAAACCAGGCGTGTGTGTGTTAAAGGTGTTATCTAAGAAAGATGATATGACAAGTTTGGTGACTTGGCATATTGAGTGAACCGAAGTGTTCAGCCCTCAATAGATATGTTGATATCTGTAACCTGTTCTTATGATTACCATCTAGTTTATGATGCATATCCTTACAAGTACCTGACCATGTTCATTTTCAATTAAAACTTGCTTTCCACAAAGTCTACATATTACTTTATCGTACCAATTGCATTATCCGCATCATGGGCTATTTGCGAGTACATTCAAAGTACTCACTGGCTTGCCACTTGTTATGTTATTTACCAGACATGGAAGAACCGGAGTTTGGAGAAGAATTTGTCATCGGAGACGAACACGCGAACTAGGATGCTTCCTAGTCAGAATGCCTGTTGGTGAAGGCTGATGACATGGGCTCCTGTTTACTACCAAGATTTCCTCTAGTAGTTGTATCGGTGTGATTGGCCTCAGATGGCCCTATCTATTTGAGACTTGACCATGATGGTCATTTGTTGTATCAAATGGTATGTTGGATGTAAGACTCTTAATATTCAGTATTTGTGTGTTTGGTGAGCATTGATCTCTGGGTCACTTAGCACATTCATTTGGCGTCCTCGACTCGTAAGTCGAGGTGCCCACTACTGATTTCATGGCTGAGTGGGTGGAACAACAGTGGCCAACTCAAATTCACTTGGCACAAGGAACTATGTTCTTCGATGGCTCCAAAATGTTGAATGGGTCCGGTGCTGGTGTGGTATATGTGTCCCCAAAAGGCGACAAGCTCAACTATGTCCTCCAGATTCATTTTGATTTCTCCAACAATGAGGCTGAATATGAAGCCCTCCTGTACGGGTTGTGTATGGCCATCTCACTCGACGTGCGACGCTTGATGGTATACAGCGACTCAGATCTGGTGGACAATCAAGGGATGAATGAATGGAATGTCAGAAACCCTGCCATGACTAGATATTGTCAGGCAGTAAGGAAGCTTGAAAATAAGTTTAAAGGTTTGGAACTCCACCATTTTCCCCAATTGAAAAATCAAGTAGCTGATGAGCTAGCCAAGATTGGGTCCACTTGGAAACCTGTCCCCAGCAATGTGTTCCGGGAACACTTACATACTCCTTTGGTGCAAGAGGATCCTTTCGCAGAAGATCCGCCACAACCAATAAGCACCTCCAATCCGAGTGAGGTCGATGTTCCAGCAGTCGGTGATTTAATTATGGAAATCCTGGCGATCACTCCCGAGTGAACAGTATCATACATTGCATACATCCTTAGGTGAGAACTCCCTGAAGACGAAGCTAAAGCTAAGCAGACCGTCCGCAGATCGAAGGCTTTTACCATGATGGGCGATCAACTCTACCCAGAAATTGTTACCAGCACAGCTCAACGATGGATCTCCTCTGAGGAGGGCCGACTGATTCTGGAAGAAATCCACTCGGGGACCTGTGGTCATCATGCGTCCTCCCGAACCATTGTTGCCAAAGCATACCGAGTTGGATTCTTCTCACCACGTGCTAATGAGATGGCTAAAGATATCACTGATCATTGCGAAGGTTGCAAATTCTATTCTAACTTGTATCACAAGCCTGCATCTGCTGTGAAGACCATCCCACTCGTCTGGCCATTTGCTGTTTGGGGTTTGGATATGGTCGGCCCTTCCCGAACAGGTCAGAGTGGATTCACAGACTTGCTTGTTGCAGTTGGAAAGTTTACTAAATGGATTGATGACAAGCCAATAAAGAAGTTGAACTTGTGCACTGCCATCAAGTTCATGAGAGATATAAACTTTCGGTACGGAGTTCACCACAGCATCATAACAGATAATGGTTCTAACTTCGATTCGGAAGAATTCAGGCACTTTTTCTCTGCTCAAGGCACTCGGGTGGATTATGCATCCGTTGCGCACCCCAAACCAATGGACAATCTTAGAGGGAAAACAGCCTTATCCTTCAAGGGCCAAAACCGCAACTCATGCGAGATTTGGAACATGCAGGTGGAGCCTGGGTAACTGAACTACCATCTGTTTGTGGGGCTTGAGAACAACCCCTAACCGGTCGACTCGATGCACACCCTTCTTCTTGGTGTATGGAGCTAAAGTTGTCTTACCAAGTGATCTCCTTCCTAATTTTCCCCGTATGGATTTATATTCAGAGTTTGAAGCTGAACAGGCGCGTCAGGACGGACTGGATCTCTTGGAAGAAGAGCATGAACTGGCCTTAATTCAGTGGACTGTTTACCAACATGATCTTCGTCGCTTCCGTTCGAGACATGTCAGGAGTCGGGCGTTCCACGAAGGTGATCTCGTGCTTCGAGTGGATCAACAAAGACCTTACAAGCTAGCCCCCACGTGGGAAGGACCATTCATCGTCACCAAGGTACTGAACAATGGAGCTTACCATCTTTATAACCTCAAGAAGAGAGCCGACGAACCCCGTGCTTGGAATGCAGATCTACTCCAACGTTTTTATGCTTGACAACCGGTTGGCTTGATGTAATAAGAGAGTTTACTCAACAATGTTCTTGTCAAAGTCATAATTCCCGCAATTTTTGTCCATTCCGATAGACCAGCTTCACACCCAAAATATAGTCCGAGTGAAGAGCAATCCTCTCACTCGGGGGCTTAGCTGCGAACATGTTTTCTCCTAAGTCAAAAACCCTTCCGAGTGAATAGCAACCTATTCACTCGGATGCTTAGCTGCGAATCAGTCTTCGCCTAAGTATATAATCTACTCCGAGTGAAGAGCAATCCTCTCACTCGGGGGCTTAGCTGCGAACATGTTTTTGCCTAAGTTAATAACCCTTCTGAGTGAATAGCAACCTATTCACTCAGATGCTTAGCTGCAAATCAGTGTTCGCCTAAGTATAGACACTACTCCGAGTGAAGAGTAATCCTCTCGCTCGGGGGCTTAGCTGCAAACATGTATTCGCCAAAGTTAAACACCCTTCTGAGTAAACAACAACCTATTCACTCACATGCTGAGCTGCGAATCAGTCTTAGCCTAAGTATAGAATCTACTCCAAGTGAAGAGCAATCCTCTCACTCGGACGCTTAGCTGCGAACATGTTTTCACCTAAGTTAAAAACCCTTCCGAGTGAATAGCTACCTATTCACTCGGATGCTTAGCTGTGAATCAGTCTTCGCCTAAGTATAGAATCTACTCCGAGTGTCATGGTTTTGTCATGGCAGATGTCCTCGTGAAATGACTTAGTGATGGAGCCATCGCACCTTGGTGGCGACTCATAGAGGGTGAGCGGAAGCGAGACTCAGGTTTACCCAGGTTCGGCTCCTCCGGTAGAGGTAAAAGCCTATGTCCTGCTTTGTGTATATTGATGGTGGATTCAATTACAAGGAGGGCGTAACTCGCCTGACCTAGCTCTCGATGGATTCTAACTTGACCTATCTTCCCTGGAGACTCGCCTTTATATACAGGTCGAGGCCATAGGGTTTACAAAGTCCTGGGCACGTTACAAACCATGGCTTTCCATATCTCTAAGTCGTCGTGTCTTCCAAGCCAGGAAACTTCCTTGGCGACTTAACTTATCTCTTAATCTTGAACCGCCATCCAGCTCATGGGCCCTGGCAGCCCTTTGTCAAGGTCTCCTGGCGCATCTCAGACCCTGGGCCAAGGCTTATCTTGATCGTGAATGTCGAGTCGCCGTTTACCTGACCCGGCCCAATAGGGCGGGTCATACCATAGGTAATATCCACAACACCGAGTGAAGAGCAATCATCTCACTCGGGGGCTTAGCTGCGAACATGTTTTCGCCTAAGTTAAAAACCCTTTTGAGTGAATAGCAAGCTATTCACTCAGATGCTTAGCTGCGAATCAGTCTTTGCCTAAGTATGGAAAGTACTCCGAGTGAAGAGGAATCCTCTCACTCGGGGGCTTAGCTGCGAACATGTTTTCACCTAAGTTAAAAACCCTTCCGAGTGAATAGCAACCTATTCACTCAGATGCTTAGCTACGGACATTTCTTCGCCTAAGTATAGAAACTACTTCGAGTGAAGAGTAATCTTCTTACTTGGGGGCTTAGCTACTAATACGCTTTCGCCTAGATTAAAAACCCTTCCAAGTGAATAGCAACCTATTCACTCGGATGCTTAGCCGCGAACCAGTCTTTGCCTAAGTATAGAAACTACTCCGAGTGAAGAGTAATCCTCTAACTCGGGGTCTTATCCGCGAATCAATATCCTAAGTTAAAAAAATCTTCCAAATAAATAGCAACGTATTCACTCGGATACTTAACAGCGAGTCAGTTTTCACCTAAGTTATTTTCTTCGAATGTCGAGAACATTCAAAAACCAGACAAACTCAATCAAATGCACATAAATTCAAACAAATCCAGCATGGATTAAAGTCGTCTAGGGAGACGAAAAGTACTCGGGTTCAACACCCAAAAGAAGTTTTAATGGATAGAGTAACACTCGGCATACCGAGGCAAATTAAAGTTTGGCAGTAATCAAAGTTCCTTCTCAAGGCTCACCAGGACTTGCAGGCTCAACGAAGGTGTCAAGGTCGATCCCATCAGTAATGTGAGTCACCGCGTCGATGAAGGTCTCCATGAAATCTTCAAACTGGAGCTTCTTCATATTAGCCACCCGGAGTGCCTTCAACTTATCTTCCCTAGCTTCTTTGCAATGGACTCAGACGAGGGAAAGGGTCACGTCAGCTCCATATCACGCAACAGACTTCTTCCATGCCTGCACCCTGTTGGGAATCTAGTCCAAGTGGCTCATTATGGACTCCAGATCAGTCTGGAAAGTATCTTCAGGCCACAGCTCCTTGTCAATCGTCACCAATGCAGCTCTCAATCAGGCAACCTACCCCTCGACCTTCAAGAGTCAAGCATTGACGCAAAAATATCTACAGCCACGATATCTGTAACAGGTGACTTGGTGGGGTCCAGATACAGCTCCACCTATTCAGTCTCCTTATCAAAGTTTAGGCAGAATTCTGTGTGAAGGGAAAACGATAAGTCAGTCATAATTCATTCAATAAAGTTTGAAGAGATTCACTCGGCTAAATAAGCATACCAGTAAGCGTCCCGAGCATTTTGGTCACGAAGTCCTTCAGATACTTTTCCATGGTGTTTCCCCTTTTCGCCATTTGCTCAAGCTTTTCCCCCATCCGAGTCATTCTTTTTCAGCTTCGTGATTTGTTCTTCCAACTTGTCGATTTCCAAGAGCTTCTTATCAGCAGCCTTGGACCTCTCCTTATCCTCCGCAAGGACCTTGTCCTTGTCCTGGAGTGCTTTCTTCAAGGCATCCAAGTCATTGGTCTTCACTTCAAGATCCAGCTAAAGCTGGTTCTTCTCTTACGCCAAGTTAGCATACTTGACTCCAATCTCACAGGCTTTTTGAAAAACATCAAGGAAATAGTTTAGTCCACACTAATATTGTTCCGCTCCCGAGTGGAGAAGTACAATTCAGTCGACCGAATGGGGGCCCACCGCACCCACCCACAATTGTTACAATGCAAAAAAGGATTATGCGTCCAAGTTCTTAAGACTACTGCCCTTCATAAACGATCAACAATAGTCTCATGGACTACACCCAGTGGGTGCACTAAACGTGCCCCCACTGGATACAAAACCATTCAACTAGGTCCATCTTGGTCGAGTCACAAAAAACAAACAGAGTGTGTCTTCCAATTAGACCCCTACAGATGCAAGCACTCAACAACGGTATCGGAGACTACACCTAGTGGGTGTAATCAGCGTGCCCCCACTGGATACAAAACCACACGATCAGGTCTGGCCTGGCCGAGTCAAAAGAAGAGAAGAAGACTTCTAATCAGACCCCTACCGATGCAAGCACTCGACAGTGGTCTCGGGGACTACACCCAGTGGGTTCACTCAGCGTACCCCCAATGGATCAGAGACAAACAACCATACGACACAGGAAAACACCTAGTGGGTGCAAAAGCAAGGTTGGCAATATTCAATCGGAAATAAACTTACAATTGCACTTACTCGGATGTTTGGTTGAAGCACCGAACTAGCATCGTATGCCAACTTGCTAGCCTCAAACGCCTCTCTGGTCCGATGCATCATCTGTTCGGCTTGAATCATGGCTTCTTTAGCAGCTCCAATTTGATCTTCCGGGACACGTTGGAGAGAATATGCAAGTGCTAAAGGAGCCGACGTCGCAGCAGTGATAACACGAGTCACTGGAGGAGGAGCAGTTGGCACTGTTGTCACAACAGTTGAACCAGTCGGAGGAGCTGTAATCAAAGCAGTCGAACTGGCTGGAGGAGCACTCGACACCGACGCTGCAGGCATGGCCCGAGTTTCTTCGGAAGTTGAAAGTTGAGGTTCTCCCTCATCATCCAAGAGGATGACGTCCGTAGCTGTCAGCCGACAATATCGGTTAGTTTAGTCGACGGGTTTTCATCTAGAAAACAGAGCAGAATGAAGAATTTTCATACCTTGTTGAGAGGCAGGCATGTCCACAACATCCAAGTCCATGGGATCTTCTTCCTCCCCAACAGGCGACGTCACCGAGGTAGCAGCTCCGACAAGTAAATTTCAGTCGGTTGTCAAAGGCTTGAAAATTCACATTGACAAAAGAAATAGAGACGGGTATTCATGTTGAAACGAGTGGCACGGTGATCCTCATTCAAGGCAGAGCCTTCCGAGGCTTAGGAGCATCAGGCTTGGGTTGTTTGGCAGCTTTTTCTGCAAATGCAGTTACGGCAGCTCTGTCGCGCTTCATGTTCCTAGTGCTAGACACTAAGGTTTTGCTTGGGGTAGCCACTTGATCATGGCGTTGCTTGGACCGTGACTCAGAGCGCGGATGAGACTGGTTTTCTTTCTCACTCTCACCCGAATCGTGTTCACTCCCCTCGTTGTCTTCCGCATAGTCGTTGTCAATGTTGTCACCTTCGCTTTCCCCACCGAAGTCAAGATGAGTCCCGTTAGATATGGGTGAATGCATGTTTGTCCACTCCTGCAAGATACAAAAGTAGCAAAGTTAGTCGGCCGAAGATCCAGCCACTCAAAGAAAATATGGAAGTAATCAGAACAAAATAATGTTGCACATTATGTGGCTTGTTTTCGGTACAGTAAGGTAAGATTCGCTTGGCTCCTAATGGATTGTCGCAGAGTTGGTTGATGCTTTTGAGCCACTGAGCTACGGTTTTCTCAGAAACCTCCTCCGGGTGCGACCGAGTGGAATCCTCTGGGCCCGAGTAGTGCCACATGGCATGATCCCTCGCCTAGAGAGGCTAAATACGCCGACCAAGGAACATTTCGAGCAAGTCCATCCCCGTCACTCCGCCACGAACCAAGTTAACCCCCTCATTTACCAACATCCCAACCTGAGTCTTCTCATCATCGAACACGTTTATCGTCCTAGGAGCAGTCGGTCGCTCCAATGTGAATGGGGGAAGGCCAGTCAACATGTTTCGAGATGCAATATCATTGCAGTAAAACCAAGTCGACAGCCAGTTCCAGACTGACTCTGGAAAGGTCATCTGAGGATACGTACTCCTACTTCTCTTTTGAATCCCTAGACCACCGCAGAACTGAATGACATGAGTCCTACTATCACTCGGGTTTGCTTTCTTCACTGCTTGGGAGCGCAAAGTGAAGATGTGCTTAAACAATCCCCAGTGAGGAGGACAGCCCAGAACGCATTCACACAGCGTAATGAATGCAGCTAGATACGCGATGGAGTTGGGAGGAAGATGATGAAGTTGCGCACCAAAATAATGCAGGAAACTGCGGATGAAAGGATGAGGGGGCAGAGAGAAAACTTGCTCAATGTGAGTAAGGAGGAGGACTCGTTCCCCTTTGCGGAGCTCTGGCTTAAGCTCTCCTTCAGGCAACCTCCACGACTTTTTAGCCACCATCCCTTGTTCAAAAAGCTCCAGAACGTCTTCCCGCTGGACGGTTGACGGGAGAAAATCTCCTTGAATCCACCCGAGCAACAACGTACATCGACCGCCTCCCTTCTTCGATCTTTCGCCGTTCTTGGTGCGCTTGAGCTGGCTTGTCTTGCCCTTCATAATTGCCGCGGCGGTGGAGGCGGATCAAAGAAGCACCTGCGAGGCAGAGGTGGAGAGAAAGTAGGGGAGAATCAGGGGAAAGCACTGCTTAAACCCTAGCGACGGCCAGATTTATAACCGCCTGAGTGAGTCACTGACTGGTGGACCCACCGGATCTCTGTCTATCCCGATAACAGAGGAGACGCGATACATGGCGATAAGGGCGGCATGATAATGGAGGCGTCACTCCCCCACTTGCCCTGGTTGTTGCATCATCACCGCGTAGCGCACGCTAACCGAAATTTCGAATCCCATGAAATCCAGACCTGACAAAGTGATCTGTCACATCCCAAGATCTCGTTAACCACTCGGATCAACCTCAATGCTTAAATTCATTCGGACATGGTTCACAATAGAAATGATCAGGGTTAATGATGAAGACTTCAGTCAACACACAGTTCTATCAAGCTCGGAGGTACGTTCAAGATCGGTATGCGTCGACAGAATCTGCGTCGACCCCTTCCTTACTCAAACCCCAACCCAATCGAGGGCTAATGATGGGGATATGTACCTAGGGTAGGGCCACATTCCTTACCTAGGGCCATAAAGCATCAACTACAAGATGTAATCAATACTACTAGTCACACCCCATGTACCAATTTGAGGTTCCAGTACAAGACTGAGCACAAGAGATGAACTAGTGTATTGAGAGGAGATGGTGCTGATGAAGATTTTCCTCCCCAAGATAAGAGGGTTGTTGGTGATGATGATTGATGGAGATATGTACCTAGGGAAGGGCCATATGCCTGACCTAGGTGTCCTACCTAAGGGTACCTCGTTATTAACTTGAAGGTCACAAGGAATATTCTGACTGGATATCCATGGCGTCTAAGTCACTCGGTAAGCAATCACTCGGAGTATGTTCCCCTCCACTCGACAACCAACTTCCACTCGGAAGAAACCATTCGACACAGACCAGAAGCCACTCCAAGGAGGCCAACAGGCGAGCATTCGACTGGTCATCATGAATAGCATTAGTTAGGCACGTTATCAGTAATGTACCCCTTTAAACCCTATTGATCGAACCCTTAGATGCTGGGCCTTGATGATGGGTATCACACTCTATATAAGCCACCCCTCCCCTCTGGCACAAGGGTTCGCGCCCCCTGTAATACACATTCCACACCGCAAGAGCTCCAGAGCACCGAGACGTAGGGCTGTTACCTCGAGAGGGTCCTTAACTCATACATCTTGCATACAAGCTTGCCGTAGCCAAGACTTTGCCCTCTCCTTTCGTACCCTACACCTCTACAGTGAGGTTCATTCCCACGACAATGATGGACGTATCATATACCTCACTTAGTACATGAGCGTGAACTATGCATATAACATATAGGTGGATAGAATATGATAGTAGGTTTCAAAGGGGTGAAAGTGGAGAAGAAAGTCTCGCCTCAACTAGGCAGATCAACAGACTATGGAGATGCCCATCACTCGATATCACACTGGTGCGGCGACGTGCTATACAAATGGTTTTAACCCCTTCCCACGATGCAGTTTTAAACCATTGTGTAGCCTGTGTGGGTGATAGGGGAGTCCATCCACATGACACAGAAATCCCGTCGGCAATGATGACCAATGAGCACAAATGTTTGGCAAACCTAAGTGTATGGGATGTCTAAATCTATCACAAATGAGAGTTACCAGTCAACTATTTGAGATATAGCATACTTTCCATATGTCCCATCCTTGCAACTCGTGTGAGATCACACTAACATCACACACGCTATTCTGTGGCATGCCGTTTATTATGTGCACAAAATCGCAAACAGTTCATAAGTTTAAAGCTTGTACGATAAGGAGATAATCACACACATTTTTTCCTACCGTATCATTTGCGACGTACCAAGATTCCCAAATGCTTGAATTGGTGTACTCGTGTGAGATGCATACGAAATAATAAATAGTTAAGCATTATAAATCATGTATATAAGGAGACTATCACAAACATTTAGGTCTGCTTAACCATTTCTGATATTCTCAAATAATACATCTGCAATGTATCGGTAACTTATGAAGTATTCATAACATATCTTCCTATGTGTACAATACTTTTATATGGTTTTGATGCACTTTATATGCTTTATCTAGAACTAGCATGGACTGACATTGTTTTCAGTGTAATTACCGTGGTGTTGTTTTTCTGCACAAATACAAGTTCTCGGAAATGCCCAAAACTTTTTTATGATTTTTCTGAGGAAAATAAGAAATATCAGAGCAAAAAACTACTGTAGGGGAGCCACATATGGTCCACAAGCCAACAGGGATCGCCCACCCCCTAGGCATGCCATGTTAGCTTGGGGGTCCCACGTGGCTTCGGCTGACGTGATTCCAACGCCTCAAATTCGTATAAATGTAGAAATCCCCAAAAGTTAACCTAAAACTTCCACTTCGTTGCTCAAACTCTATGTATCAACATCTGGAGGCTTTCTCGTAACCTGTCGGAGGGGGAAATCATCACCGATGGCCACCTTCAACATCCGAGTGGAGGCCATGACGAGGAGGGAGTAGTTTACCCTCGAGGCTGAAGGTACGTACTATTATCTATGTGTTTGATCTCTCTCTCTCTCTCTCGTATTCTTGAGATTTTATAATCTTGATGTCTCGTGGGCTTTGTTCATATATATGGATCGTACGGAGTTTGTCCCTTGCTATCTTGATGTGACGAATTGATTCTTTCCCTTTGAGATTTTGTTATGTTTGATCAGATATTGCATTTCAGATAACTTGATGTATGTCTTGCATGTGGATACCCATGGCAACAATGGGATGTTCTATTGATTCACGTATGTCTTGATATATGTTTTGGTGCTCAACATGCGGATTCTCGTGGTGATATTGGGGGTAATCTACACATAGGGGTTGATACACGTTCTTGTCCTACTTTCTCGGACAGAAATCTTGGGGTACTCTTTGAATTTATTTTTGTTATATTGAATATGATGAATCTGAAATTGTTTGATGCATGTCAAATAATTAACCACAGATACATGAGGTGACATTGGATTATCTAGGTGACATTAGGGTTGATTCATATGTACCATAGGTGTAATTCCAATATGAACTTTAGGGTTGTTTGTGACACTAACTGGAATGGCTCAAAAGATTTATTGGAAAGAATAACTTTGAGGTGGTTCACTACCTACAACAACTTCTTCTTATGTTCTCCGCTGAAAGGAACTTTAGAGTGATTCTTTGTTGCACGTTGAGGGATGATCATATGATTCTAATATATGAGCATTGTTGAGAGATTCACTCATGAAAGTATGAACCCTAGACCTTGTTTCCAGAAATTAATACACCATTTTGCTTTTTTACTACTTGTCACCTCACTATTTTTATTAATTCAGATTATAAAAATATCTTTCTACTATCCATACTACACTTCTATCACATGTCTTTGTCAAACTAGGGCACCTATACAATTTGCCATTGTATTGGGTGGGTTGGGGACACAAGAGATGTCTCGTATTTGATTGTAGGATTATTTGAGAGAGACCATCTTCATCCTACACCTCCCATGTATTGGTAAACCTTAGGTCATCCACTTGAGGGAAATTTGTTGTTGTGCTACAAAACTCTACACTTGGTGGCCCAACAACATCTACAAGAATAAAGTTGCATACTAGACATCAAGCTCTTTTCTGGCGGAATTGCCGGGGAGGTGAGTGCTTGAAGGTATATCTTCTCATCTTGAAATTAAATCTTTTAGTTTATTTATTATCACTAGTTTGGTTTTACAATTTGTTTTACAACTGCTTCGCCTTTTTAATGTCTTTCGTGAAAATGATGGTTGAGGAAATTGTGCTCAATTTTTAGTGGAAGAATTTATAAAAATCCTTGATGTGCAATCCTTGAATGATGAGAATGATAGCAATGTTGTTAGTATGAATTTTCTGAATATCCATGATGTTAAGGATATGAAAATCCACAAGCTTGGGGATACTATGTTTGATGAAGATGATATTTTTAGTCCCCGAAGTTTTGATGAGCAAATTTATCATGGTGAAAACATGCCACCTATTTATTATGATTATATTAATGAAAGTGGGTTTGGAAGGGTGTCAACTCTAGGTACCAATGATCCCACTATTTTGGAGGGTGATGAATATTATTGGAATAATAATGGAAGAGGATTTGGATAGGTCATGACCTTATTTAGTGATGAGTCCACTATTTTGGAAGATGTTTCAATTGATTATGACAACAAATTTGCTATCTATGATTCTTATGGTGATGACATGTATGATATAAAGAGTAATAATAACCATGAAACTTGTCATCGTGATTTTAAGATTCAATTGGATTATGCCAATCACATATCACTTGATAGTTATTTTGTTGAGTTTGCTCCCACCACTATTATGAAAGATAAGAAGTTAGCTTGTGTGGTTAGAAATTAAAATTTTGTGCTTATGCTTAAGCATCATGAAAAGAATGATTTATTTGATAGTTATATTGTTGAATTCCTTCATGATGATACTGAAAATTATTATGACGGAGGAACATATGCTTGTAGGTATTGCTATAATATCTAGTTTCCTCCCTATGTGTTCAAAGCTTTGAAGTCACGCTTGTTTTACCTTCCTATGCAAGTTTATTCTTTCTACAATAAATTGTTTGCTTGCATAATCCATTTGAATAGGAAGTGGGTTGGACTTAAATGTGTTTGTCACATGCTTCATGATGCTCCCATTATGTTTCAATTCTTTACTTTTATGTGAGCAACATAGGAATCATCGTGCCTAGCTAAAAAGTCTTTAAAGAAGAGCGCTTTTTGGGAGACAAACCAATATTTATACTTTATGTTTTTGTGTGTTCACATGATTAATATACTTTAGTAATCATATTTTGTGTCTTTTATTTCAATAACATGGCAAGTAAAGCCTTTAGGATAGTGTGGATACTTGTTTGTTCGATTCTGTGCAAAAATATAAACTTTTACATCTGGTGCATAATTTCTCTGATTCTATTGGAGCATAAAAAGTTCTAATTTTTTTACATAGTTTGGTTATGAAAATTATCTGTGTTTTCCTAATTGCTTAGATTTTTTAGAGTCACGGAAGTATGGTGATCATTCAGATCTTCACACACTGTTCTGTTTTTGACATATTTTTTTTTGCATGCATAGCTTGCTTGTTTTTGAGTTTCCATGGATTATATTGAGTGATATAAATTATGGTAATGGTATAATACAGTAGGTATTATGTTAGCACGTAAGTGAATGATCTACAATTATTATACTAACCCATCTCACGAAGTTCTTTTAAATTTTGTGTTATTGAAGTTTTCAAGTTCTGTGTGAGATACCAATATCAGGTGGATGAGGAGAAACAAGAAATCGAGCTTGGGTATACCCAAGGCACCCCAAGGTAATATCCATGGAATACTCACGTGTATAAGCTTGGGGATGCCCTAGAAGGCATCCCCTCTTCCGTCTTCAACACTATCGATATATCTTATTTGGAACTATATTTTTATTTTTCACATATTATATTTTTTGCTTGGAAAATCATTTTATTTTTTTCCTCCATTATATTTTCTTTATAATCATGTTTCCAATAAAAAATTTGAACAATGCCTTGAGGATGATTGAATTGCATGTTTCATGTGTGTTGTTCAAAAACAGAAACTTTGGCTATAGTATTGGAACTATGAGATTTTACTCGAGCATTGAATGTTTCTGAAATTTTTACACAGCAATGAAGTACAAATTATTTAAAATTTCCTAAATTTTTATATTTTTTATACACATAAGTACACTTTTTAAATAGATTTCTACACACAGTTCTGTTTAGATAGATAGATGTACTAGTATTGCCATCTACTTATCCTATAGTTTCCATGGATTATATTGGTTGATATAAATTGTGGAAATGATAGTATATAGTATCTAGTGTTTGAAAATTACTAGGCAACTTGTCTTGGCAGTACATGAGGTGTTGATTTATTGTTATGTGTACTAATCGGTCTCACGAGTCCTTTTCAAGTTCTGTGTGGATCAAATTTTTGAGATTTAGGTGAAACCTGGATATGAGAGGATTGAACAAGGTACAAAACTCAAGATTGGGGATGCCCAAGGCATGCATATTAAATATTACAAGAAGTCTCAAGCAACTAAGCTTGGGTATGCTATGCATCCCACCTCTCTTCATCAAGAACTACCGATTAGCCTATGTTGAGCCAAAGTTTTTATTTGTTCACATGATATGTGCTATTGTTGGAGTGTCTTTTTTATATGATTTTTTGAAATAAATATTATATCTGAAAATCTTTTTTAGAAAGATTGCTCACATAGATACTTAATTGTTTGACTACTCATTGATCTTCACTTATATGTTTTGAGAGTAGTTTGATGTTTACTCTTGTGCTTCACTTATATCCTAAGAGTAAATTGTGAACGAATGAAATATCATAAATCTGAAATTATCAATGCACTTTATGCTTAGTAGTAGTTTCACATTTTGTGTAGAAAGTAAACCAATTGAAGCTTTACAATCACGATATTGGTCATACAAGCGTTCACGAATGATTAGTATAAGAAAGAGAACTTTCACATACAAATATATTATCTTGGACATCTTTCATGATTCTAAATACCCACTGATTATTTTCAACCTTGATCAAATTGTTGAAGTTGGACAAGGAAGACAACATAATGGTTATGTCTGGGTATATTTGGATAGAAGTTATATTGTTATGGATCCTCCAACATGTGTTGCTTTTTTAGGACCTTTTGCTAGCCAAAGCTTCGTACTAAGTAGAGATACTACTTGTCCATCAAAATCCTTGAGCCAAATTTCTTCCACGGGAGTCCACCATACCTACACATATATTGTATTTCACTTCCATTCCAAGTAAATTTGCATGTTCCACCTCTAAAACCTTCAAATAAATATATGTTTTGTGTGCTCGTACCGCTCATGGAGAGATCGGAGCGGTCAATAGCTTCCATGCTAAGCGGGTTATTATCATGATGAGTGTCTATTCACTTGGCATTGCACGAGAGAGGCTAGTAAAAATGATTCCCATTCCTAAATAATAAAAAATGAATAAACAAGAAGTCCCCGTAGAAAGTTGATTGTTTGGAGGGCACCCGTAGATATGGCTAGCCATGGAAAGTGTTGGAATTGATGAGGGGGAGTAAAATTTCAATTATGTTTCGGAGGTGCCAACAACGTGTTTAGTGTGGAAGATATTAAAACTCTGTTGTGACATTAACAAGAAAAGTATACCACACAAAATTACATATTCATCTCTGTTTTAAACAATGAGCTCTGGCACCTATGCAAATCCCTGCTTCCCTCTGCGAAGGGACAATCTATTTACTTTTATGTTATTTAGTTTCATGTATTTACTTTCCATGTTAGGTCAAATTCTTATTCCAACCTCAATCTATTAGTTAGCAAGCACCATGTGGTGGGGAAAGATCAAATATCTATATCCATTCAAATGTATTTGGTCATGATTCATTATTGTTGACAATTATCTTCATGATAAGTACGTTGGGAGGCGAAAAATTAAGCCCCCATCTTTCTTAATGTTCGATGGATGTTGTTTGTTATAAAAATATTCTTTGAGTACTAGAAATCATAGAATACTACATGATAATTGAGCATGTGGAGCTCTTACTTAGACTTGATGATGCATTGAAACTATTTTATGACTAAGAATATTTCTTGTTAAATTTCAAGAGAATGCATTGTTTGAACAATGACATATGAATTTATTGCTACTATATGATGACGATTATTTATGACGACAATTTTCTTTTCATGATGCTAGAAAAGTGACTGAAATTATAAATGATCAAAACTATTCACGATGCTAGCATTCACACTTCATAAATTACTCCTTTTTTCATTTACCTACTCGAGGACGAGTAGGAATTAAGCTTGGGGATGCTCATACATCTCCAATGTATTGATAATTTATGAAATATTCATGTCATATTTCCGTATGTTTACAATACTCTTATATGGTTTTGATGCAGTTTATATGATTTATTTAGAACTAATCCGGATTAACACTATTTTGAGGAGAATTACCGTGGTGTTGTTTTTGGGCAGAAAATAAAAGTTCTCAGAACTGCTAGAAACTTTTTTACAACTTTTCACGGTAAAATAATAAATACTGGAGCATAGAACCATTGGAGGGGAGCAACCTGTGGGCAACAAGCCAACAAGGCGCACCCACCCCCTCCTAGGTGTGCCATGTTAGTTCGTGGGGCCCACGTGGCTCTGGCTGACATGATTCGGATGCTAAAAATTCCTATAAATCGAGAAACCACCTAAAGTTAACTTAGAACTTTCGCTCCACCACTACAACTCTGTGTATCGAAAAAACCCTTCTACATCCTTTCTGGTAGCCTATCGGAGGGGGAACTCATCACCGATGGCCACCTTCATCATCCCGGCGGAGGCCATGACAACGAGGGAGTAGTTCACCCTCGTGGCTGAAGGTATGTACCAGTATTTATGCATTTTATCCCTCTCTCTCCTTCACTCTTGTGTTCTTCAGATGTTACGATCTTGATGTATCACAGGCTATATAGTTGCATCATATGGTGTTCATACCTTGCTATCTTGATGTGTGGAATTTAATCTTTCCCTTTGAGATTTGGTTATGTTGGATTGGATATTGGATTTGACATCACTTGATGTATGTCTTGCAAGTCGTTACCTACGGCGACAATGGGGTGTTCTATTGATTCACTTGATATATGTTTTGATACTCAACTTCCGGATTCCCCGCGTGCCATTCGGGTAATCTATGCATAGGGGTTGATACACGTTCTGGTCCTAGTTTCTCTGATAGAAATTTTGGGGTTCTCTTTGGATTTCTTTTTGTTGGATTGAATATGATGAATCTGAAATTGTTTGATGCATGTCAAATAATTAACCCATGGATACTTGAGGTCACATTGGAGTATCTAGGTGACATTAGGGTTGATTGATATGTATCATAGGTGTTATTCTAGTATGAACTTTAGGGTTTTTTTGTGGCACTCATTGGAATAGCTCAAAAGATTGATCAAAAAGAAAACTTTAAGGTGGCTTACTACCTACAACAACTTTTTCTTATGTTCTTCACTAGTAGGAACTTTAGAGTGATTCTTCGTTGCGCGTTGAGGGATGAGCATATGATTCTACTATGTTAGCATTGTTGAGAGATTGCACTAGTGAAAGTTTGAACCCTAGGCCATGTTTCCAAGCATTAATATATCATTTTTATTGTTTTTACTACTTGTTGTTGTTTTTATTTTTTCAGATTACAAAAAATATGTTTCTACTATCCATGCTACACTTGTATCACCATCTCTTCGCCGAACTAGTGCACCTATACAATTTGCCATTGTGTTGTGTGTGTTGGGGACACAAGATATTTACTATATTTGATTGTAGAGTTGTTTGAGAGAGACCATCTACATCCTACACCTCCCACGGATTGATAATCCTTAGGTCATCCAGTTGAGGGAAATTTATTGCTGTCCTACAAAACTCCGCGCTTGGAGGCCTGACAACATCTACAAGAATAAAGATGCATAGTAGACATCATCTAACATCACACCCAGTTTTCAGACGGCAATTGTGTGTGTATTTCACACATGGTTTCTCTATATGAAACGTGTCGAATCAGGAGGTATATCACACACGTTCTTCTTTACAAACCGTGTGTGATGTAATGACCTACAAAGTATATTCTTCCGCTACTTTAATCGCCAGAATTTAAAATTCTATAGGATTTGAATTTGAAAGTAGGCTATAACATTTTTCTGATGCATCTTATATAGATATAAGTTCAATAACCAATGATTTATTCTATTCATAGGTACATATGTTCAAGAATTACTTCAAGAAATAATAATTACATGAAGACCAGATAAAGAATGATGAACCACAGTGGCATACTTGTATTAAATACGGTAAAGAAAGGGGAGAACGACATTCTGGTAGTTTTACAAGGTGAATCGGAATTCCCGTATTGTGTCCTCCTCCATGAAGAATGCACACACGACTCTAGGCCAGCCCCTTGTGATGGCGGACCGCTTATCCTTTTCTTCTTCATTTGGACATCTAGGTAGTCATCGTGGCCTGGTAGATATTCTCTAATATTTGCACGTCCACCAATCATGTAGTTTGAGAGGTAATCTTGATAAAAACTGCTTTAGGAACCACTACAAACGAAAAAGATTCACACATTGTAAATTTGCAAGCTCACAACTCATTATGAACAGTAAAAACATGGGTACACAATTTGTAGTTGCCATCCCGTAGTTCACTATTGTCTTGGATAAGGTGTAAAGGAATAGTTTAATTGCCATATTTTGTCCCATTTTATTAACAACCTTTATTAGTTTCCTCACTTAATGTTGGTTCATAAATATCTCATTGCCACATATGCAAAAAGGCTCGACACGCAAATCTTTACCAGTGGCATATGTACCTACATGCAAGAAGTTAGTATTAGAAGATAAACTGAAATTGCATAGTGACGTAGTACATTATTACCTATACTATTATATAAAGTCATATTACATCCAAAATACTCACATATTTGATGTATTAACATCTTATACTATGTCGTGGATGGAGTATAATAAGCCATGTGATGGAACTAACCTCGACGGAAAACAACATCCATTCCAAAAAATTGTTGTGGGTAAGTAAATCAAAAGGCATGTTAAGTACTAACAGGTTAAACATCAACCAAACATATGCGTGCTAAACAACATGATCAAAAAATGATATATTCAGTGTGCAGGTTTGAGCAAGCTAGCTCAGCAAATAAGAAGTGGAGAGGTGTCTTAACTC
Source organism: Hordeum vulgare subsp. vulgare (assembly GCF_904849725.1). NCBI lineage: Eukaryota > Viridiplantae > Streptophyta > Magnoliopsida > Poales > Poaceae > Hordeum > Hordeum vulgare. The sequence continues at coordinate 342,021,457 of NC_058524.1, read as the reverse complement.
CAATAGGCTTAACATTTAACAACAACAAAATGTAGTCATTCAAACTCACATGGTGCACGACTACACGTTTAAGCACACTAGTTATTGTTATAGAAAAATGGAAAGACATGTGCTCACTACAACAGCCTTAACAACAATCAATTATAGTCATTCATAGTGGTACTGTTGCAATTACATAGAATGTAGCTGGTGCTTAAACATCAAATTGTATAACTGAACATCACATTGTGAAAAATCTAAAATAAACAGTGGGCCTAGTAACTACACTAGGCTTAACAGGAACCATATATGGCCGTTGAAACTGGTATTATAAAATTGGACTGGAAGTACACACTTGCACATATAGAACTTCACAATGTGAATAATCGAAATAAACAAGGCATACTATATAGCAATTGATTCTGGACATATGATGTGGGGACCCTCACTCATAAGTCGTGGACCCTCACTCAGAATTCGTGTATAGTGATCCCGGAGATCAATGCTCGCTAAACACACAGAACTTGAATTACAAGAGTCTTTCATTGATACATACCATCTCATACAAATAGAGACCATTAAGGTCAAGTCTTACAAAGATAGGGCCTCGAAGGCTCACACACCAAACATAACTAGCAGCAGAATTCTGGAACGAAAGCGTGAACCCATGCCATTTACCTTAACCCTATAGGCATTCTGACTGGAAGCGTCCTAGTTCACATGTTCATCAGCAACGAACTCTTCTCCATATTCCTGCTCTTCCATGCTTGGCCAATTAAATATCCAGTGGCAAGTCAATGAGTACTTTTAATGTACTCGGAAGCAACCATGTTGTGGAATAAGGCGAAAAAATGCATGATATAACACTAATTAGGTAATTTATAGAAATCTAATTTTGAGTGCAATGTCATGATCAATCAGCTTGTAAAAGCATGCATCAACATGTTGCACATATCCATACCAACAAGTTATAGATATCATCATAAGCAAGGTTTGAACATCTCATGTTCAATAATCATGTCTAGTCATCTGACTTAACTCAAGCATCATATTTCTCACACTATCATCTTTATCACACACACACACACCAAGTTTTATAACAAATGGATGTATCCCAAGAGCGGTCATCCAACTGTAGAGGTTGTGTGATGTACCCACAAGACTCGAGGAACTTCCATGTCATCCATGACTCACAGCATATTACATACATGAGGTAAGCACCCGAAGAATACCTTTCGCCTGGTGATACAAAACAAAGAGTCCACTTGATTGGTACCCATCCCTCATGATGTACATCATACGAGCCTCGCTCTAGATCATATCTTCCATGAAGGGACCAACGGTGTGCCCGGTGTCTGTAAAAACAGCCCATGGTGGCCCTACCTGGCATGACCCCATCTTGAGAGGGTAACTCTTGCAATCTCGCCACTAGTAATGCAGGCTCTCTTCTAGCATCCACTAAGGTAATCAACAAAGCCCCGTCCCATAAAGGGGTATCGTGGTCGCACATGTAAGGTTGGAGTAACAGTCACAACTTAACCCAATCCGTTTTTGAAACCACACACTCACATGCCTCGATACACCACTAATTCCTCAAGTGGTTACCTAGCTCAACACCATCTCCATCAGGCATTAGTAGCACCCGACGGGGTTTTCGAGAATCTTTGAAATCTTTTCTTTCATCCTCAGCATGCATATTCCCATAGCAACTACTAGCAACCTAACTACTTCCCAACAACCCTCATAGGAAGGCAGGGTCATGATTAGTGGAAGTACCAATGAGGAATTATTAGAGACAACCAACCAAGGTGGTCACTGATTCAATATGATTCAATTGCAACAAAGTAATGTGCCAGATGACATGCATAAATGGTTTAAAGTCATGGTCAAGGGGCTGCTTCCCTTGCTCAACAAAGTCTTCGAGGACTTCAAAGTATTCTAGTCTAACTGCTCCATCAACAATGCAATCTATCGGCGCAATCATAACGGGAATAATAAGACCACGACAAAAACAGGAAAAATAACACACTGAGAAAAATGTCAACCTATTTTTGTAAAATACTAGGGTGAGTATGAGTACTATAAAAATAACTAGGTTTTATCTTTGAAGTGCAAAACGTTGTATTAAACATTTTAACATAAGGTTAAAATGCTCTAAACAAGGTTTTAAAATAAAACAGTGTCCAAAACATTTTTCAAAAATTGCACAACTTGCATATTCAAATAGGTTGTAATTTTACAAAGTTTTAGGAATTTGAGCCCATGGATTTGGAAAAATATTCTGTTGAGATGAATTATTCGAAACAATTCCAAAAAAAGAAAAGAAATATGCACTTTGCCAATGGGTCAGAGCCAGCCAGCTGATTCAGGCGCAAACAGCTAGGCCGACCCAGCCAAGAAAGTGCTCCCACGCACGCGAGGTTCAAACCTGATTGGAGGGGCCCGCTTGTCAGCGAGAGGAGGGGAAGAAGGGAGTCGGGGGAGAGGCTGATGACCGGGCCCCATTGACATGTCATCGTCAACCTCTTTCCACAGAGGGCATGGCGCTCATCGGCGATGGAGGACGGCACAACGAGTGTTGCGGAGCACGGGAATGGAGTCAGGGCGCTGTTGCCGGTTAGGTGGTGGGGGAGATGGACGCCGGGGAGGCTTGGTTCACCGGCGACGAGGTCCCTCGACGGAGGAGCTTCAGGAGGTGGTCGCTATCGAAGGATGGAGATGCATGGAGCAAGGGAAGCAGGGGGAAAAGTATCAGAGAGCTTCCATGGTTCCATATTGAGAGAGAACGATAGCTGGGAAGGGACTCACCGAGCTATCGACGGTGAGCCCGAACGGCGGAGCTCGACCTCGATCTCGAGCTCGGGTGGCTTTGAGAAGGGAGAGGTGGTACAGGGTCACCATTGGGAGGGAGAGAGGGCCAGCAGTGGGGAGAGGGAGCCTCGGGGGACCTCTTTGTAGGCATGTGGAAGAGGTCGTGCCTAGGAGAGCTCCGACATGAGTCCTTGGACTGTTGAGGCCGGCTGCGCGGCATAGCACGACCAGGGGCTGGAGGGGATGCCGCAGTGGTGTTGGGGACAAGTGGAGGGGCTCTGGGCGTCGGGCGTGTGAGCCCATCGATTGGGGGTCTCGGGCTGCAGTGCATGCGCGGGAAGGAGCAGCAGGGGGACACAGAGCAGGGGTTCATTGCCCTGGAGGCTTAGAGGCATCGAGACGCGACGCGTGGCGCACGGGAGGGGATCGAGGAGGATGGGCACACGAGGAAAAACCTCTGGAATACGACTGCATGCTCTAGTGCACGGTTTTGGCCAGCATGCCAGGGTCTTTGGCGTCCTCTGGTGTGCCTGGCTATGTCCTTTAGTGTGTGGAGGCTCCAAGGGGGAATAAACAAGAGGAATAAGGCCTTGGATTCCTGTGGATCGACCACAAGTGCGAGAGGGCAGAGAGAAGAGTGATGCAGTGGCTGTTCGAAGGGGGAAATAGGGGTTTTACCCCCACCAATAATTGATTTGCTACCTTGTGGTTCCCGCTGGAGGTGTAAGGGGCACATGAGTCGCTGTAGTAAAAATATGGGGGCAAGGGGAACAAGTTAAGTGGTGATATTAGCCTCTTAGGAGAATCACCAAAAGGTGTTTGATGGGGTATTTTCCAAAATAACCTTGTCAAGTTAACGTGGGACTCGACAGGATGGAGTTGTGGGTAAAAATAGAAGGGATCACCAAACTTGAGCTAATTTGAGCAAAGTTGGTAATGTGAACTTGAAAACCCCAAGAAATGGACATAATTAGATTTCTGAACGCTAAGCTAGGACAATCTATTCCCACAAATGCACAACTTGGTTTAGCATCCTTATTTGGGGTCTGGATCACCCTTGTAAAGTTTGAGATCAATTGGTTAAACTTGGCAATGCAAAGTTTCTCAAATTTGGTTCTGGACAAAGAGGGTTTTGGGATATTTTGGTAAACTAAATCAACTTGGATTGATATGAAACTTGGCAATATCAGTACATATATCATATGTGAGATGCCAAAATTTTCTTGGAATTTATTGAGAATATTTCTTATATAAATATTTCAAAATTTTGAGATAGGCAGAAAGTGTTTTGAGGGGTTTTACCCAATATTTGGAACTTGACCATCTGCTGAAACTCTTATATAGGGAAAATATATGTCCACTGAGTTTCCCTAAATTTTCTCAAATATTTTTGAAGTAAGAAAATATTTCTCCCTATAAAATACAATTTATGGTCATAGGAAGAAGTATTTAAATAAAATAGGAAAATAACTCTTAAAATAATTATTTTGTGGTTTTGGGAAGTCCTTTTGATAATAGGATCCAAATAAAATCCTTGGGGTAAAGCATCTCTCCTAAATTGAGGACTTGTAGTACAAATCACAACGAGGGGTTTTTGAAAGCTTAAAAAAATTAATGCCTTTTGGTTGAAATAATATTTTATAAAAATAGTTTATGATCCTATGCAAATGGCATATTCATTGGGCAAAGGTTTGGGGTCAAGTAGATGAGTTCTTGAGAGAAGAATAATTTTTTTGGTGGTTTAAAACACAATCAATCACACAAGCAAGTAGCAACCAGATCAACCATCACAAGCACACAAAAAGTTTTAAATGGTTCTAAATTTTGTAAAAGTATAATATGGAAAAGTGGTACAAACACAGGGTGTGACATATGCACACTACAAAAAAAGAGCAATGAAAAACAGTTAAACAAGGCATTTGTTCAGTACAATAGGGTTAAGAACAACCAAAAATAGTCATTCCTATTGTACTGTTGAAATTGCATAGAACGTAGCTGGAGCTTAAGCATCAAATTGTATAACTGAACATCACATGTGAAAGAACTGAAATAAACAGTGCACGTGTTAACTACCCTAGGTAAAACAGGAACCATATATGGTTGTTGAAGCGGGTATTGATGAAATTCAACTGCATAGTCCATACATTTAGCATGAGTGAAATAATTAAACATGACAAGGGTTTCCTCGCTTGTCACAGATGGGCTCCTTCCCATTAGAAGAGCATGGATTCTGGGTGTGCTACCTGTTGTCGCAGATGGGCTCCTTCCCCTTGAAAGAGCATGTGTGTAGGGAGCCATACCTAATGTCATGGATTGGCGCTTCCCCCTAGAAGGGACGAATAGGCTTCCCTTGTGAGTGTCGGCATCGTCGATGAGGTATGACTTGGTAGCTGACGATGTCGAGCCACCACCATAGAAGGTGTCCTTCAAAAATGACAAATGGAGCTCGATGGTGATGAAGGAAGGCAAATTCTTGATAGCGAATCAGAGGATATCAGCGGCTTGGCCTTGCATGAGAACGAGGGGGTTGAACCGAAGGGCTTGCGGTGGGCCACTTAACCTGTGACATAGCCCTCATCAAGTTGTCACTGTCAATGAGATCGATGTCATAGCCGGATGCATCGATATGCATCCATACTGGAACCCGCTGTCTTGCAGCTTTGACACTGTTAGATTTATCGGTGGCCTCGAAGGCCACCTTGTAATCGTAGTCAACTTCCCCAGCGGCCTTAGCGGCCACCTCATCATTGTAGTCAGCTTCCCTCGCAGTCTCGGCAGTCACCTCGTCATCGTAGTCAGCTTCCTCGACAGCCTCAATGGCCACCTCCGCATCGTCCAACAGCCAGGTTGTGATATACCTCCTATTATTCATTCACTCCTCGAGCTCCCGAGGAAGTGTCGATGGGATTAGACTACAATGGTCTACGATGGGGGGTGTGGATTTGTGAGGAAGAGAGTGTTTAGCAGGCGTCATTTAAGAAATTCAGGGTGGCGAGGGTACTGAGATGGGTTGGTTACCTACACGAGGAGAGCAGGAGAAGTTGATTGTGGAAGTGGAGTGCGGGCAGGGGCGGCGGCGGCAATTGCAAGGTAGCTAGGGTTTGAGAAAGGAACAAGTTGTGTGGGGGTGGGGTAAGGAGGGGACTAGGTGATGTTTGCGGAAATGTCGCGGCTACTATAAATTTTACTTGGAGGGAGTGAAAAGTCAGGATAACTGAAATTTGTATGAAGGGTTTGAAGTGGCGCTGGAGGAACAAACATGGCACACAGCCCGAACATAATACATGTGTGCAATTCAAAGGGAAAAACATGCCATCAATTTTTAGAATGATCACAGCGGGTAGCTATTTTCAAGATTTCTCTAGTTGGGTTGGTGCAAAGGTAGACTGTAGATATGTGACAAATACGAGCGTGGCATAGAGTTAGCATGCAGGAACCATGTCTACTGCCTACACAATCGCACACAGTTGTCTCATTGGAGTCATCTGCTGTTGAAGTTTCAAAAAAAGGCTCTTCTGCAATTTATATAAAAACAATGGAAAGTAAACACGACAAATCTAGCATCATAGCACAAACACACCCGCATGTGGAACAAATGTATGTATGGAAAGGTTGTTGTGGTGTTTAAATACGGAATACACAACTTTCATGTAACACGTAATGCCTCGCAGAGTGCATGGTAATATTAGCTTATGCCCCCCTCACTTCGAGTGTGTGGGAGGGAATGGTAGCTACAATATATGAACATACGAACTTATACTAGGACTGCAATTTCACCCAACTGTAACACAAAACTAATATAAATCCATCATGACCCCCTCGACACGTGTTTTATTTTTGAGGGTAGACTGTGTGGGCCCACCGATGGGCGGGTCTCTAAAACTTAGATGGGTGAGACGACGACAACCTGTGTCTGGGCCTACTAAGGTGTTGTGATATTTCAATACCATGCATGCATAACATTTTGATATGGCACATATGTATCTCAAAATTCGAACAGTAAGTAGTACCTGACCTCACGAATAGGTTTCGTTTATGTTTACTATTGTGTTTCCCCTCCCACCTCCCCTACCCACCCACCCACACACACACACACATGCTTTGACACGCCGAGACGTCATATCATCGGCTTGACCTATCACTAGTGGAGATATCCTATACAAACGGTTTTTACCCCCTTTTCGCGATGTAGTTTTAAACTGTCACCTTGCTTGCGTGGGTGATAGAGGGTATATCCCACACGACACCAATAAATCGTCGATGATGCCTACACTTAGTCACACACGCCACGCAAAAAAGAACGTTTGCGTTTTGGAGCGCCATAACAAGCTGACATATTGTAGGAGTCCTTAGCATCCCAAACAGGGAATCCCAAAGATACATTTTGTTCGTATTGTACATGACACATAGTTTTATGCATAACATCGTCTGTGATAGGGGTGGCTATCACACGTGGTGCCTAGAAGAAAATGTTTGGCATAGGATGTTCATCACACACATGTTTTATGTGGAAACGTTTTTGAAAGGGTGGCCTAACGCACACAGTTGTCAGATGGAAGTCATGTCTGATTATTCACTGATCCAACATGCCAAATGTCGTGGTTTAGACACAACAGATGTCCTCGTGAACGGACTTAGTGGTGAGGCCATCATCACGGTGTGGTGACTCGAAGAGGTTAATTGGGAGCAGGAGGCGGATTTACCCATGTTCGTCCCCTCCGATGGAGGTAAAATCCTACGTGCTACTTTGTGTCTATCTTCATGGAGATCTCGATTATAAGGATGTGCGATTGCTAATCTAGCTCTCGAGAGTTTCTTAATTGATCTTTTTGGCTCGAGGGCTCTCCTTTATATATAGGTAGAGGCATCGAGTTTACAAAAGAGTCTGGGACAACTAAACACCCGTGACTTACTACAATTCTATTTTATCTTTCTTCCCAAGTTAGGAAAACTTACGGTGTCTTTGGCCTCATGGGCCTTGAGTCGCCGTCTTCTAGTGTTCCGCTGCCACACGGCTTACTAGACAAGTCCTTTGGTCCATCTTGTTGTATTCTCTATGGTTTAACCCGACCCAGTATACCGTGGGGTTATATCCCCGACATTAGACCCCAGGTTGATTTGAACTTGTTCATGTCAATCCCCCTTGATCAAACTATTATCTGGCAATCTTTTGTCTTTTATCTTTGAAATAAATCTTGAACCAGTGTTAAACTGATGCCAGGTCATTCCTTCTTCTCTGAGACTTAGCGATTCTCATGTTATATTCGGATGATGTCATCATGCTGACCACTGTCATCCAAGTCATTATAGCGAATCTTTTCAAAGAGAACATTAAATCCAGTCTGGCGCGAAAATCCAAGCGTAAACCTAGCAACTGATTTCCTGTGATCTTTCTGTTTTAGGCCCCTTCCTTTCCTTATAATAGGCAGGCGAACTCATTATTATGCTTTCCTATCTTCTTATTACTGACAATCTTCCCCATTGTCGCGCACGCCAGATCTTTGACGACGACGACTGGACCTTCCCGAGTACGCCGCCCGTGCACTGGATCTTCCTCGTCTTTGTCGCGCCGCACACGGTTGCTACCTTTCTCAACGGCAGAAGGTACACATTTTTTCTCTCAGGGGTCTATAGATTCATGAGTGCGCTCTACCGATGTTCATAATGTGTTCATACATATGCGAAGAAACATTCCACAGATCCACAAAGCTCTCATCCTTTGTGCATCCATAAGCCTGTTGCAGCTTATCACCCGTTTTTTACTACATACTCCCTTTGTCCCAAAATTCTTGTCTTAGAATAATCTATATATGAATGTATCTAGTCACATCTTAGTATTTAGATACATCCATTTCTATATAAACCTAAGACAATAATTTTGGGACGGAGGGAGTAGATTCAAAATGAACCCCCTTAGGAGAACTTCGTATAGAAATTGTGAATTTTGGTTCCTCCCCCAATTTAGAACACGTATTTCTCTATTTTCTACTTATACTTAGATCCATCATGAGAGATGTCACTTGTCGCGACCCTCTTGTGAATAATTTCCCGCTAAATCCCCCATGGAGTTTGCCTTCAAAAAATCCTTCGCCTGTTGCTTCCAGCTTAAACACATGGTTATAACATTCACCGACTTTAGAACATTGTTCTGTAACAGTTTTTGGCGACTTAAACACTCCTTAAAATAAAGACCAGTTGGCTTCTAGTATCTCATACTTAACTCATTCCTCTTTATTATCTTTCGTAGTTCTTTGAATCCATCCAAATGGTCCCCAAGAATTCCAAAGCTTGTAGCTGGACCAGGTCCCAAGAGTCCAAGCTTACCTTGGATAACCTTCTGAGTGAGGGATTCTTCCCGCCTCGGAAAGTTATAAGCTAGCGCGCTCCTAAAGAAGAGCCTTATATGTAGCCTTGGCAAGGAGAAGTGGTGATGTTTGTTGATCACTTGCGAAAAGGCTTTCCACCTGCCGACTCAAAATTCTTCAGGGACCTTCTACACTTCTGCAACCTCAGGCCTCAAGATATTTCCCTCATATCTATGACCAACATATGTCAGTTTCCAGTTTTGTGTGAGGTATATCTCCAAATTGAGCCGTCAGTGTCTATTTAGGGAGTTTGTCGGCGTTCTAGGAATGGGGGTACCCAGACCTGCCTGTCTGCGGCCCAGGACTGGCCCACTTCATCAACTAAATGCCCTCAGGCTCGATGTCACTCAAGGCGAGGACCTCGCGAGGGGCCAAGCCTCGCGAGGATGAAGGGCATCAAGACCCGCAGGGGGGCCTCCTCAGGACCCCTTCGGAGCGGCGGATATTCCGAGGCAAGGCTCGGCCTCATGAGTCAAGGATGACGTATGGGAAGGACACGCGACTAGCAGACATCAGGACGACGTAGTTTCCCCTTTAGTGCAAAGGGGGCAAGGACATACCAGGGTTCCCAAGGCATCTTCCAAAGGTTTCCTTTCTGGTGCAACAAGGTTGTCACCCCCCGCCAGTAGGGCAGACGTCATTCCCAGGCCCGTCCCTGCTGCGCGCACAACAACTTTGCAGGCGAAGACCACCTTTGGAGAGTGGAGCTTTTTCCCCTGCTCCCCTTCAAAATTGGCCACTATGGGATCCCTTCTCGCCGAAACGATAAGGGAAGAGGACCCGAGCACCACTATATATAGAAGATAGGTTGCTTCGTAGAGGGAGGACCATTGATTCTCCCTCCAGCTCCACGCAAGACCTCACAGCCTCCGGAGGCTCCCAAGCACTGTACTAGTTCATCCACTAACCTCCCGGTGAGGCAATCCACCAAAGCAGGAGTAGGGTAATACGCTTCCTGATACGTCTCCATCGTATCTACTTTTCCAAACTCTTTTGCCCTTGTTTTGGACTCTAATTTGCATGATTTGAATGGAACTAACCTGGACTAACGCTATTTTCAGCAGAATTGCCTTGGTGTTATTTTTGTGCAGAAATCAAAGTTCTCCAAACGTCCTAAAAATTTACGGGGAGCAGTTTTGGAAAATATGAAAAATATCTGCGCCAAGTTCCACCTGAGGGGGTGGGTCAGTGGGCCAAAAGCCCTGGCTCCGCCACCACCCCCCTAGTGGCGGTGGGCAGGATTGTGGGGCCCACACGGCTCTGCCGCACCCAACCTCAAGTCTATAAGTTCACTTTCGTCCCAGAAAAAATAAAAAGAGAAGTTTTCGTCGCATTTACAATACGGAGCCACCACCACCACCTGTTCTTCATCTAGAGGGCAGATTTGGAGTCCGTCTTGGGCTCCGGAGAGGGGAAATCGTCGCCATCGTCATCATCAACCTTCTTCCCTCTCCAATTCCATGAAGCTCTTCGTCGTTCGTGAGTAATCTATCCGTAGGCTCGCTGGGCGGTGATGAGTAGGATGAGATCTATCATGTAATCGAGTTAGTTTTGATGGGGATTGATCCCTAGTATCCACTATGTTCTGAGATTGATGTTGCTACTACTTTGCCATGCTTCATGCTTGTCACTAGGGCCCGAGTGCCATGATTTCAGATCTGAAATTATTATGTTGTCACCAATATATGTGTGTTTTAGATCCGATCTTGCAAGTTGTAATTACCTACTATGTGTTATGATCCGGCAACCCCCGAGTGGCAATAACCGGAACCACTCCCGGTGATGACCATAGTTTGAGGAGTTCATGTGTTCACCAAGTGCTAATGCGTTGGTCCGGTTCTTTATTAAAAGGAGAACCTTAATATCCCATAGTTTCCTTTTGGACCCCGCTGCCACGGGAGGGATGGACAATAGATGTCATGCAAGTTCTTTTCCCTAAGCACGTATGACGACACACGGAATGCATGCCTACATCACATTGACGAACGAGAGCTAGCCACAAATCTCTCCGTGTTATAACTGTTGCATGATGAATATCATCCAAACAAATCACTAACCCATTGCCTAAGAGTTTGTCCTACTGCTGTTACTTGTCCTGTTGTGCTGGTGCTGTTACTACTGTTGCTACTGATGTTACTTGTCTTGCTCTGCTGCTGCTGTTACTACTGTTGCTACTGCTGTTACTTGTCTTGCTCTGCTGCTATTGTTGGTACTACTGTCGCTTGCTACTGTTGCTACTTGCTACTGCTGTCACTACTGCTGTTCCTTGCCACTCCTATTGCTCGTTACACTGCTGCTACCTATTACAATCTTGGTACAAGGGACATTGACGGGAACCGACAATTTCCGTCAACGCGACAACTTGGCGCCATTGATACAATCGTTAGGAATAGTCTGCCGTCAAAAAATCGTTTCTGACACCGTTGTTATCATACTAATTTGCTGTTACTACTTTGCTTGTAGATACTAATCTTTCAAGTGTGGTTGAATCTGACAAATTCAGCTGCTAATACTCGAGAGTATTCTCTCACCTCCTCTTTGGCTTATCAACAAGTTGGGTCGAATACTCTACCCTCGAAAACTGCTACGATCCCACGCGCTGGTGGGCGTCCACGACATTCTTCTCGTTTCGATTGCCGGGGAGTGCTAGCAGCATTCTTCTGGTGCCGTTGCAGGGGAAGGTTTGTTGTCATTAGCGTTCGTCTAGCTATTGGCACAGAGTGTAGTCGGCATTTTTCTGGCGCCGTTGCCGGGGATGTATTTCAATATTCTCTGAGTCACTTGGGATTTATATCTACTGATCACTATGAAGAATATGAAGGATCCGAAGACCAAAGTCTTGCCCTCAACTACGAGGGGAGGTAAGGAACTGCCATCTAGCTCTGCACTTGATTCACCTTCAGTTATGAGTAAGTTTGCGACATCACCTTCTCCTAGAAATCTTGATATGTCGCATGTGCTTGATGATGCTTATGATGCTACTGCTAGAGATGCTATGCTTGATACTATGCCTGGTGCTATGCCTGATACTGCTAGAGATGCTATGCTTGATACTGCTTTGCCTGATGATGCTAGAGATGCTATTTTGCCTGATGATGCTATGCTTGATACTGCTAGAGATACTACTTTGCCTGATGTTCCACTAGGGGTGTTCCTTGATGCTCATATTGCTAGAGTTACTGCCAATGCGCGTGATGCTTCTGATACTGCCGATACTATTGAGATAGAACCTGCTTTTGCTCCTGCTAGATCTAGCTCTCCTAGATATGACCTGCCTGATATACCTGAGGGTTACGTTATGGAGGGAGAGATAGCTGAGGATTTTCTTGCGTGTAAGGATGCCTACGACGCTGAGAAATTACTTCTCAAGTGGAAGGAAAAATCTCGGGAAGCTAGGATGAAATATGACCTGAAGTTTGCCACTTCACCTATCTTTATCACCGATAAGGATTATGAATTCTCTATCGATCCTGAGATAATCTCTCTAGTCGAATCTGATCCTTTTCACGGTTATGAGTCTGAGACGGTCGTAGCCCATCTTGCCAAACTACACGATATAGCCACCCTTTTCAGTAGTGAGGAGAAGATCCGCCACTACTACATCCTTAAGTTGTTTCCTTTCTCTCTAAAGGATGACGCTAAAGCCTGGTTCATCTCTCTTGTTCCTGGATATGTGAGTAGTCCCCAGGATATGATCTATTACTTCTGTGAGAAATATTTCCCTGCCCATAAGAAGCAAGCTGGCTTGCAGGAAATATACAACTTTACGCAACTCCAAGAAGAGAGTCTTCCACAAGCTTAGGGGAGGCTCGCCCAGCTACAAAATGCTTTGCCTGATCACCCTCTTAAGAAGAACGAGATACTTGATATCCTCTATAACGGACTTACCGATGCCTCTAGAGACCACCTAGATAGTTGTCCCGGTTGTGTTTTTACGGAACGAACTGTAGAACAAGCTGAGACTCTACTAAATAACATCTTGATCAACGATAATGCTTGGACTATTCCCGAACCACCTCCTAAGCCAACTCCGAAGAAAAGAGGTATTCTATTCCTCAGTCCCGAAGATATGCAAGAAGCCAATAAATCTATGCAAGAGAAAGGTATTAGATCTGAAGATGTCAAAAATCTACCACCTATCGAAGAGATCCATGGTCTCGATAACCCGATACAGGTAGTAGAAGTGAATTCTCTGCGTAGGTTTGATGAGAGTGATATTCCTTTTGATAAACCTGCTAGCCTATGCTTTGATGAATTTGACAACTTTGTAGCCAAACAACAGAGTTTCAATGATTATGTTAGCAGACATTTGGAACAAAGTACTCGTATGCTTAGCCATTTAAGTGCTTGTGTAGACAGTAATGTCAATGATCTGAAGCTTCTAAGTAAACATGCCTCTATGATTACTACTCAGGTAGAACAATTACTTAAAGCTCGGAATGACCTGCTCAATGAATTAAATGACAACTCTGTTAGATTCATTACTAGAGGAGGCAAAATAACTCAGGAACCTTTGTATCCTGAAGGTCATCCTAAGAGAATTGATCAAGATTCTCAAGGAATCAATGCTGATACACCCAGTCATCCTAAGGAGAAGAAGAAGGATGATAGAAACCTACATGCCAGTTCACCAAATACTGTCACACCGGAAGAACCTAATGATATTTCTGCGTCTGATGCAGAAACACAATCTGGTGATGAACATGAACTTGGTGACAATATGGAAAGTGATGTTCATAATAATGCTCAACCTTGCAATGCTGAGGATGTGGAGATTGAACCTACGGTTAATCCTGATAACCCATAACCTAAGAAATACGATAAGAATGACTTCACTGCTAGGAAGCATGGTAAAGAAAGAGAGCCATGGGTTTAGAGACCTATGCCCTTTCCTCCTAAGCCATTCAAGAAAAAGGATGACGAGGATTTTGAGCGCTTCGTTGAGATGATAAGACCCATCTTTCTGCAGATGCGGTTAACTGATATGCTCAAGATGTCTCCGTATGCCAAGTACATGAAAGATATCGTGACTAATAAACAGAAGATACCAGATCTTGAGATCTCCACCATGCGTGCCAACTACACTTTTAAAGGTGGAACTCCTAAGAAACTTGGTGATCCCGGAGTGCCCACTATACCTTGCTCCATTAAAGGAAACTACGTAAGAACTGCCTTATGTGACCTTGGAGCCGGTGTTAGTGTTATGCCGCTCTCTCTTTATCATAGAATTGGACTGGATAAGTTGACACCCAGTGAAATTTCTCTGCAAATGGCCGACAAATCAACTTCTTTCCCTATCGGCATTTGCGAGGATGTGCCTGTTGTTGTTGCTAACACCACTATCTTAACAGACTTTGTTATCTTCGATATTCCAGAAGATGATGCCATGGCTGTCATCCTTGGAAGACCCTTTTTAAACACGACAGGGGCTGTTATAGATTGAAACTATCGGGACCCCGATCCTAAGTCATAGGAATCCAGCCTGTAACACATCGCATCCCTTTGCGGTCTCACGCACGGTTAACTCCACGGCTGCAACCTTACCTTAGCCGGGACCGTTTGCGCCTTTTGACTCACGTATGCAATTGTGTCGCTAGCATTCCAATGTCAAAGAACCCAGATCGACAAGTCTAGTCATAAACCAAAGTGGCAGTACCACACAAGGACAGGCATACATGACCCAACAAAGCAGGTGTCGGTCACCAGCGAGTGTAGACGAGTCGTAGCAAGCTACAAGGACTCCATTACATCATGTGACATTTCCCCAAAGGGGAAAAACACAACAGCTAAGAAGGACACATGCCGGTCAACCAATGTGTCCAGAGCAGTAGCGAGCTACCATGGCTCGTTGGATCACAAAGGGGCATTTCCCTGTAAGGAGTGCTACTAAAGTTCACGACTAGGTAATCGAACCCCATACATATCAAGTACGACACACGTACGCATAGCATACCAATATGTATAGATACATCAATGGCATCACAACATAACCATAAACATACAAGATTTATTTAAGAGGCTCGGAAGAGCCACACATATAATATTACACAGTAAGTGTCTCACGACCCATCATAGCAGTCATTCAGTTATAAGCCAGCGGAAGTGTTTAAAACTGTCTGAGTACACACAGGTGCAACTAGAAGGCACATGGCCTGACTATACTACAGACCGAACCTAGGGCCAGATCGTAGCTGGGACACCAGCTACTCATCGTCGTCGATGTCTATGAAGAACCCTCCGTTAGGGTCATTAGCAACCTCTGCAACATTTATTAAACAAACATGAGTACAGAGGTACTCAGCAAGACTTTAGGATAACTAACTACTCATGCAATGCATCAACAAGGTATGGTGGGGATTCATGCGGAAAGCCAGCATTTGACTCGTGGCTAGACAACTTGCATTTTTAAAATAATTTTGACAACTTGATTTCTCGCACACGACTCCACAAACACCACAATCAATACACCATCGTGGAATCATTCCGTCTCCATACGGAATTGTCGTCCACGACACTCACGCTTATCTTGACAATTTTATGAGTAGCCATTGAAGTTATATATGAACAACATATGTGTCCAAGTAGTCCATATCCGCGGACGCGGCTATTCGAATAGATCATAACCCTGCAGGGGTGTACTTCGTCACACACGCTCTTGCCACTTATCGCCATGTGCACGTCATGCACCTCGGCAACCTTCAAGCGGAAGCCTAGCGAGGGAGTCGGCCACGACCGTTAACCACACTAGTACCTAGTCCAGGTTTATCGCCTATCTGAGGGTAACCCGCACGGAAGTCCGGCCGAGGTTTCCGCCACGGCCCCAAACGATGTGCACAGGGTTCCCAAGCCCACCATCCGGGTGCCACTTGGTACACCGTGCCACTGCCTACCGCATCACAGCCCACCTCTCAGGTCAGCGCTATGCACGGCCTCCAGCATGACTATAAACACCAGAAACTACTTGCAACTCCTGGACCGAGCACTAAGCGATTAATAAGTCGAGAGGGTCAATTAAGTATCCCAACGTGTCGTAGTATCTAGTCTTGGATTACATACACGGAACTCAGTTCCTAAGGACGGTTCCAATGAAACAACCCGCCATGTACTCCTACACAGCCTTTCACCGGTACCTTTACCAAATTAGGTTCAACACACAACTTTTGCTTACCGAACACATTCTCACAATTCTGTTCATCTCTCAGACGACAGACCATACACAACTCTAAGCATAGCATGCATAGCAGGATAAGGCACATCACGGCTCAAGCAACTACCAGGTATGCTAGGTTGCAAGGTTCAGCTATTTACTGTGACAAGGATAGGTCATGCAAAGGAAGTGGGTTCAACTAACGTGGCAAAAGCATTTGAAGCATTTGATCCTAATGCAATAAGTAAGTGCAGGAGCAAGAACATGGGATTTATCGGAACGATCAAAATGGTTGCTTGCCTTGTTGCTCAGAGGAGTGACAATATCCGTCAGACGAATATTCGGTGGAATCCGGGGGAGCGGAGCCTACCGATAGGAATGACATCAATCAATATCAAGCATATGCAATCAAGATGATGCATGAGCATGGCATGAGAATGCAAGGCGATATACTATTATAACTAACATGTATTAGGTTTGAAGTTGATTTGAATCGAATTCAAATATCACTTCAAACGAGGTATTCTCGGATACCATTTTAATTGATTCGACCTGATGCTCAGATCAACTTGATGTTAACATGCATGGAATGACATGTTAGGTTGCTGGTTGGTAATTAGGACAGTATTTGATCATGTCAATCATAGTGAAATTCAAATATTTTCCATAATCCATTTATAAAGTATTTATAAGAATTGACTTATTCATTAATCTACATGTTTGGGTTCTCTAACATTTTCAAACATGTTTGAAAATGACATATTCAGATTCCCTGAATTTTTCTGATACTTTTTATTATATAAATTATTTTCATTGGAGTTAAAGATTAATTTTGACGAATTTTTGAAGTTTTAAACATTTCTGGAATTATTCTTATACAGGAAAATCCCTTTACTGCATCAGCATGACATCAGCAGGTCCAACTGGCCGTTGAAAGTCAAACCTGACCAGTGGGACCCACTGGTCAGTGTCTCTGGTCAGTTTTAGATTAAAATTAAACTTAATTAGCTAATTAATCTCACTGAACCCACATGTCAGTGACTTATCAAATTAACTAAATTTATTTTCTTTAATCCTAAACTCCCAGAGGCTGGCCCCACACGTCAGTGGCTCAGGCTAGCTGAGATCCACCGGCGAGAACGAGTACATCGGAGGGGCTCGGAAACGGCGCACGGGGGGACAAACTCGGCGCGGAGAGCACCAGAGGAACGACACTTCTCCCGCGGGTTCATTTTTGCACTTGGCTAGGGCTGATCTGGCCGGAGATGACGCCGGGGACGAGCTTGGCGGCGGCCAAGGTTCGGGCGTCATCGGGGTCTTCGATACAGAGGGAGTTACGCACGGGACTTAGCTCCTACGGCATCTGTGCGACGGCCTGAAGCTGCTGGTGGCCTCAGAAGGACGAGCTGATCACCGGAGGGCTACCTGCGACGAGCTCCCGCGGAAGATCTCGTCGGGCTCCGATGGAACTAGGCCTAGAGGAGGGGATCAACGGGGAGATCTTAGGGGAAAGAAGCGCAAGCTCACGAGGAGTGCAGTGGTGGCGCTAGCTTGCTCGGGGACGGGCTGGAGAGGAAGAACGCCGGCGACGAACTTCGGTGACCCGAGGAAGAAGACGACTGCGTCTCATCGTTTCACTGCGTCTCGGCGTCGGGCTCGTGGTTAGAAAGCTTCAGGGAGTTGCGACGGACCTATTGCGCGGCTCAGGAGGAAGAAGGGTACGCTAGAACGACGGCGAGCTTGAGCTTTGCTCGAGCTCCAATGGCGGCAGAACGAAACGAGGCAGAGGGGGAGAATGAGTTGGGGAACGGATAACTACGAGCTCGGGGAGGTTATCCCCATGCTTGCCAGCGCGAAGCGGCGGCCAGGCAGCCAGGGAGTTGTGTGGAGGAGCGCGGCGATGCGGCGGCCACCTCCTGCTCCTACTGG
This sequence comes from Hordeum vulgare subsp. vulgare, assembly GCF_904849725.1. Classification (NCBI taxonomy): domain Eukaryota; kingdom Viridiplantae; phylum Streptophyta; class Magnoliopsida; order Poales; family Poaceae; genus Hordeum; species Hordeum vulgare. The sequence goes on along the minus strand of NC_058524.1, from coordinate 342,003,226 downwards.
CGAGGAGGAAGACGACAGGAGCAGATGGGCCGGGCCAGGTGAGCGTCAGGTAAGGTTTTTCTCATTTTATTTATGATTTGTTTCTGTTTTGCTATTTCATTAACTTGCTATTTATTTCAGCTCCAAAATAGTTTGTAAAAGCTATTTTAAACACACCAGAATATTTGTTGGAATATTTCCAACCATTCCCAAAGTTTTCAACATTTTTGAAAGTTTGAAGTTTCTGATTTCAAATTTTAAACTTGAAACTAGTAGCTTTTTGCATTTAATTAAAATGCTTAAAGTGTCAAGAAAATGGTTTTCTTCATTGCTCATTTACTTTCATGATTTATCAGAAAGATTGAACTTTTCTTGAGGCCATTTTGGGTTCATTGATTTTAACTAGTTTGGAATTACCTTTAATTTGAGAAATGGATAGGGTTTGTTGAATTTTCCTTCACCACTTACTTTGTTCTTGTTGATAATTTCCTAGATGCAATGCAAAGAAAACATGAGCACAGGCTAACTTGCTTAAGGTGTCAGGGATGTGACAACTCACTCCCACTCAAAAGAATCTCGTCCCGAGATTTAGAAGTTGTCGGGAATAACGCAGGATACTCAAGTCGGAGACGATCCTCTCTTTCCCAAGTTGCCTCCTTTTTAGAATGATTTGACCATTGAACTTTAAGAAACTTAAGGTTTCGATGTCGAGTGGTACGCTCAGCTTGATCAAGAATACGCACGGGGTATTCTCGGTATGGAAGGTTATCTTGGAGATCAAGCGTTTCGTGGTCCACTTCACGGATGGGATCCGAAAAGCAACGCCTGAGTTGCGAGACGTGGAAGACATCATGAACCTTGGAAAGATGCGGAGGAAGTTCCAACTGGTAGGCAACTTCGCCTCGTTTGGCAAGAATGCGAAAAGGACCAATGTAACGAGGAGCCAATTTGCCCTTGATACCGAATCGATGGGTACCCTTCAAAGGTGTAACCCGAAGATAAGCCTTCTCGTCATCTTCAAAGGTCACAGCCTTACGATGACGATCATATTGGCTCTTTTGACGAGACTGGGTTGTTTTCAACTTTTCACGAATAATGTGAACCTGCTCTTCTGCATCCTGGATCATGTTTGGGCCAAAGAGTTGCCTCTCCCCAGTTTCTGACCAATTAAGAGGTGTTCGACATCTTCGTCCATAGAGAACTTCAAAAGGAGCTTTGCCCAAGCTTGATTGATAACTATTGTTATAAGCGAATTCGGCGAATGGAAGGCACTTCTCCCAATTCATACCGAATGATATAACACATGCTCGGAGCATATCTTCTAGGATTTGATTCACTCTTTCTACTTGACCACTTGATTGGGGATGGAAAGCAGTGCTAAAAGATAGGTGAGTCCCCATGGCATTTTGAAAACTTTCCCAGAAGCGAGAAGTAAAGATACTCCCACGGTCCGAGTTAATCTCCAAGGGAACACCATGAAGAGACACTATTCGAGAGATATATAGCTCTGCTAGCTGGCTAGCTGTTATACTCTCACGAACGGGAAGAAAATGAGCCACTTTGGAGAGGCGGTCAATGACCACAAAGATAGCATTATTTCCTTTCTTGGTCTTGGGAAATCCGGTAATGAAATCCATGCTAACTTTATCCCATTTCCATTCAGGAATAGCTAGAGGTTGAAGGGTGCCAGCAGGCCTTTGATGTTCTGCCTTAACTCGACGACAAACGTCGCAGTTAGCAACGAACTCAGCAATTTCTCTCTTCATCCTAGTCCACCATAACCTCTGGCGTAGGTCCTGATACATCTTAGTACTACCGGGATGAATGGTGAGAGGAGAATCATGAGCCTCCTTAAGGATCAATTGCCGCAGACGTTTGCTCTTAGGAACCACTAAACGGTTCTGAAAGAACACAACACCTTTCTCATTGATGGAGAAATCCCTAGCATTACCGCTAGCAATATTCTCCTTGATTCGGGATATATCCTTATCATAAGCCTGCACGGCTATGATTTGATCCTTAAGAGTAGGCTTCGCCACCAGGGTAGAAAGGAATCCTTGAGGAACAATATGAAGATTCAACTTCCGAAAGTCCTCATAGAGATGTGGTTGACCTTGTTGTAGCATCAAATTGTTACAATAAGATTTACGACTTAGTGCATCGGCCATAACATTGGCCTTCCCCGGGGTGTAAGTTATCCCTAAGTCGTAATCCGAGATCAACTCAACCCACCGTCTTCGCCTGAGATTCAAATCCGGCTGGGTGAAGATATATTTCAGACTTTGGTCATCAATGAATATTTCGCAACGATTACCCAGAAGATAATGTCGCCAGGTTTTTAGTGCATGGACCACAACTGCAAGCTCAAGGTCATGTGTGGGATAATTATCCTCATGTGGACGCAACTGTCGAGATGCGTATGCGATCACATGACGATCTTGCATGAGAATGCAACCCAATCCTTGTCGCGAGGCGTCACAATAGATAACAAAGTCCTTAGAAAAATCTGGTGGTAGCAACACAGGTGCGGAAGTCAGGCGTCTTTTCAGTTCCTGAAAACTATGCTCACACTATGGTGTCCACTCGAACTTTTTATCCTTCTTGAGGAGTTCAGTTAGAGGCTTTGCAACCTTGGAGAAATTCTCGACAAAGCGGCGACGATAGCTCGCTAGACCAAGAAAACTCCTAACTTGCTTAACCGATTCAGGTTGAGTCCAATCAAGGACAGCTTGAACTCTCTCGGGATTGACAGCAATACCCTTACGAGAGATTACGTGACCTAGATAGGTCACTTCTGGTAACCAAAATTCACATTTTGAAAACTTTGCATAAAGGTGATGCTCTCGAAGTTTCATCAATACTAGCCTTAGATGCTCGGCATGTTCTTGTTCGTTCTTCGAGTAGATGAGAATATCATCGAGGTATACCACGACGAATTTATCCAAATACTCCATGAAGATTGAATTCATCAAACGAGAGAAGGTGGGTGGGGCATTGGTTAAACGAAGGACATGACGGTGTACTCGTATTGGCCATAACGAGTAACAAAAGCCGTTTTTGGAATGTCCCCATTCTTGATCTACATTTGATGGTATCCCAACCTTAAATCCATTTTGGAGAAGACTGAGGATCCAGCGAGCTGATCGTACAGGTCGTTGATCCTGGGGAGCGGATACTTGTTCTTTATGGTGACCAGATTAACTGGTCGGTAATCTACAACCATCCGATCCGTCCCGTCTTTCTTCTTACCGAAGAGGACGGGGCAAGCCCAAGGAGATGAGCTAGGACGAATGAAACCTTTATTCAAGGCCTCATCTAGTTGCTTCTTAAGTTCGGCTAGCTCCAGGGGTGACATCTTATATGGTGTTCTGGCTATTGGGACAATTCCCGGAACATGATCTATCACAAACTCTACATCTCTGTCAGGTGGAATTCCTGACAGTTCCTCTGGAAAAACATCAGGGAAGTCACGGACTACCGGAATGTTTTCAAGTTCAGGAAGAGGGTTGGCATTTAAGGAATAGAGTTGGCATTTGGCAACTCGAGTAGGGACATTTACTATCTCACCCGAGGGATGGGTAAGCTGGACATTTCTAGAATGAGTATCAACTTTGGCATAGTGAGCTGACATCCAGTCCATGCCCAAGATGATATTAATATCCGAAGATTTCAATGCTATCAATCAGGCTAGAAAAACTAGCCTGTCTACTAGAATTTCATTGCCATAGGTTATCCTAGAGGTTTGCCATTTGCTACCAGGAGTTTGGACAACCAATGGAATTGGCATATCACAAAAAGACATGTTATGCAACTGTGCATAACTTTCTGAAATGAAGGAATGAGAAGACCCAGTGTGAAAGAGAACAGACGCTGGGTGATGATTAACAAGAAGCATACCCAGTATGATGTCGGGATCCTCTGCAACTTCTTCTGCTGAGACATAGTTCGCACGGCCACGTGCAGGAGTTGGCTTCACATAGTAAGCTTTGCCCGACTTGCCTTGCCCGACGGACTTTCCGGGTTGCTTGGCACCCACATTTTGAGGACACTCACAGGAATAGTGCCCTGGTTCTCCACACTTGTAGCATATCACTTGGTTGGCATGTGGTGCAACATTGCTAGCTGGACCACCATAAGTTTTTGCTGGAGGGTTGCTCTGATTCGTCTGAGGCGCCACGTAGGATGGCCTCGGAGTGTATCTTGGCGGCAGGGAACTGTTCGGAACCCACAGCCTGCGTTTTGGGAACGCGGAACCAGAAGACGAGCCAAAGTCACGGGAGTGCTTCCTTGTGGCTTCAAAGTCAGTATGACCAGTCTCGGCACTGATCACCTTGTTGACGAGGGCTTGAAAGCTTGCACACTCGTGGAGGCGCAGATCACAACGAAGCTCAGGGCTCAGACCCTTATGGAATCTTGCTTGCTTCTTGGCGTCAGTAGACACCTCCTCTCTTGCATAGCGGGCGAGGTTACCGAACTCGCGGCTATAGGCATCCACGGTCAACTTTCCCTGAGTGAAGGCACATAACTCCTCTCTATTTCTGTCCATCAGGCCCTCTGGAATATGGTGCAGACGAAAGGCTGCACTGAAGTCTGCCCATGTGGCTGCTGGTTCAGTGGGACGCATAGCTTCAAAGTTCTCCCACCACAGATTGGCGGGTCCTTCCAAGAAATACGCCGCGAAGGTCACCTTGTCGGCCTCAGAAACTTTTGCAGAGCAAATCTTGCGTGAGATGCTGCACAGCCAGTCATCAGCGTCGAGGGGATCGACGGAATGATGAAACTTTGGAGGATTCAGCTTCACAAAGTCGTTGAGGGACACTGCAACATTCCTAGGCTGACGAGCCGTATTCTGCTTAATACGCTCTAACAGTCGGTTGGTCTCCCTTTTGTTTCTCTCTGCCTCAAGCATAACTTCCGCCAGAGAGGGCGGGTGAGGCAGGTCTTCCTGCGACGCTTGACTACCCTCGCCTTGCTCATGATGAGGGGCACAGTTCAACCTGGTGAACACCATCCTGACAAACAAACTCACAACTTAGACCAATATCATATCAATACTAGCTATGGGGTAAGAATGTACTGAACACACGGAATGCGGAAATGAATATCTGAACAACATGGTAACAAGCAACTGCTATATATACACCATGGTTCATACACACCCTTACATAGTTCAGTACAACCTTAACCGAAGAGAAAACTACTGAAATTACGAAACTACTCATCAGAGGCTTACAAGCTTCCTATACATTATTTATCTAGGCCTCCGGAATTCATTTCACATCACAGGCATACTTCACAAGTCACGCAGGACTATGAACGTACGGCTACTACCATACTATCCTTCCGCTCACAGCTCAGGCATCCGCATAGAACATCTCATAGAGATTACGTCCATGACCTGGAAGGTCAACCTGCGGATCAGGAAACACTCTAGCCTGAGATCCCTGGGATCCATAAGGACACGGATGTGGCCTTGGTCCCCTGACTGGTGGTAAGAGGGGTCCCCGAAGAGGGGTGACTCCTCCTATAGCTGGCCAGTCAACGTGGGCCGGAAGATGGGTCCTAACAGGGTTCAACATCTTCATATCTCCGTACCCTGTCTGGACTACCGGTGCCAGCTGTGTCAAAGCCGTCCACAGACGGGCACGGGTAGCATAAAGCTCCATGCGGAGAGCACGAGCATCCCTGTCTCTGTTCTCTAGCATCTCAACAGTGGACTGCAATAGTGGATCCTCCATAGAAGAATCAAAATAGACTCCGCTGAGGTATCCCTCTTCACCAGGCTGAGAGGCCAGAACATAGCAGAACTCTGAATTCTGCAGCAGTGCATGTCTCGCCCTCATAATGGTCAGCATTGAATAGGCAGCATCTTGTACTGCCTTGTCAACAGTGACTCCCAACCGATAGGACCAATGGATTGGCTCCTTAGCTCCAGGGTAGTCTGGAAATACCCTAACAGTGCAGATATACTGGCTCTGGTTGAAGTCTCGGTACTGTTCCTCCGCTGTGTACTCGGGGTACCAGCGGTAACCGCACACTGACATCACCCTGACCAGCATGGCCGTATGACCCGGTACATCAATGCACCTGGTCAGACATACCACCTGATGAGAAGGACGGTCAGGCATCTGTAAATAGAGAGTAATGTAAAAGCATTAGAGCTCCGAATGCAAAATTGGGCAGCATAACAGCTGTAAATGCTCAAAAACCAATTTTGAGACAACCCAAAATGGAATAGCGTAACCACTCAACTATCAAGTTCAACTCTCTGATCATCAACTTACTTCCTTTTTCCTAGGAATGAAAGAAACCCAAATATCTCTTGACCCGTAGTCCTATAATCTACTGATCAGAAACACGAGCCTAGAAGAGGATGAGTAACCTAGTCCTTAATTCCTGCAGAAAGACGAGGATGACCAGAATAAATAACTTGAGAAGAGAACAAGAGTCTTACGTTCCCTTCCACAAATAATTCCCTTATATATAACTAAAGCAATTCTAGACTCAACTTCGACCAGTTTGGCTTAGTAATCCTACTGTCAGTCAGGCTCTGATACCAACGCTGTCGGGACCCCGATCCTAAGTCATAGGAATCCAGCCTGTAACACATTGCATCCCTTTGCGGTCTCACGCACGGTTAACTCCACGGCTGCAACCTTACCTTAGCCGGGACCGTTTGCGCCTTTTGACTCACGTATGCAATTGTGTCGCTAGCATTCCAATTTCAAAGAACCCGGATCGACAAGTCTAGTCATAAACCAAAGTGGTAGTACCGCAAAAGGACAGGCATAGATGACCCAACAAAGCAGGTGTCGGTCACCAGCGAGTGTAGACGAGTCGTAGCAAGCTACAAGGACTCCATTACACTGCGTGACATTTCCCCAAAGGGGACAGACACAACAGCTAAGAAGGACACATGCCGGTGAACCAATGTGTCCAAAGCAGTAGCGAGCTACCATGGCTCGTTGGATCACAAAGGGGCATTTCCCTGTAAGGAGTGCTACTAAAGTTCACGACTAGGTAATCGAACCCCATACATATCAAGTACGACACACGTATGCATGGCATACCAATATGTATAGATACATCGATGGCTTCACAACATAACCATAAACATACAAGCTTTATTTAAGAGGCTCGAAAGAGCCACACATATAATATTACACAGTAAGGGTCTCACGACCCATCATAGTAGTCATTCAGTTACAAGCCAGCGGAAGTGTTTAAAACTTTCTGAGTACACACAGGTGCAACTAGAAGGCACATGGCCTGACTATACTACAGACCCAACCTAGGGCCAGATCGTAGCTGGCACACCAGCTACTCGTCGTCGTCGATGTCTATGAAGAACCCTCCGTTAGGGTCATTAGCAGCCTCTGCAACATTTATTAAACAAACATGAGTACGGAGGTACTCAGCAAGACTTTAGGATAACTAACTACTCATGCAATGTATCAACAAGGTATGGTGGGGTTTCATGCGGAAAGTCAGCATTTGACTCGTGGCTAGACAACTTGCATTTTTAAAATAATTTTGACAACTTGATTTCTCGCACACGAGTCCACTAACACCACAATCAATACACCATCGTGGAATCATTCCGTCTCCATATGGAATTGCCGTCCACGACACTCACGCTTATCTTGGCAGTTTTATGAGTAGCCATTGAAGTTATCTATGAACAACATATGTCTCCAAGTATCCATATCTGCGGACGCGACTATTCGAATAGATCATAACCCTACAGGGGTGTACTTCGTCACACATGCTCTCGCCACTTATCGCCATGTGCACGTCATGCACCTCGGCAACCTTCAAGTGGAAGCCTAGCGAGGGAGTCGGCCACGACCGTTAACCACACTAGTACCTAGTCCAGGTTTATCGCCTATCTGAGGGTAACCCGCACGGAAGTCCGGCCGAGGTTTCCGCCACGGCCCCAAACGATGTACGCAGTGTTCCCAAGCCCACCATCTGGGTGCCACTTGGTACACCGTGCCACTGCCTACCGCATCACAGCCCACCTCTCAGGTCAGCGCTATGCACGGCCTCCAGCATGACTATAAACACCAGAAACTACTTGCAACTCCTGGACCGAGCACTAAGCGATTAATAAGTCGAGAGGTTCAATTAAGTATCCCAACATGTGGTAGTATCTAGTCTTGGATTACATACAGGGAACTCAGTTCCTAAGGACGGTTCCAATGAAACAACCCGCCATGTACTCCTACACAGCCTTTCACCGGTACCTTTACCAAATCAGGTTCAACACACAACCTTTGCTTACCGAACACATTCTCACAATTCTATTCATCTCCCAGATGAGAGACCATACACAACTCTAAGAATAGCATGCATAGCAGGATAAGGCACATCACGGCTCAAGCAACTACCAGGTATGCTAGGTTGCAAGGTTCAGCTATTTACTGTGACAAGGATAGGTCATGCAAAGGAAGTGGGATCAACTAACGTGGCGAAAGCATTTGAAGCATTTGATCCTAATGCAATAAGTAAGTGCAGGAGCAAGAACATGGGATTTATCGGAATGATCAAAATGGTTGCTTGCCTTGTTGCTCAGAGGAGTGACAATATCCGTCAGACGGATATTCGGTGGAATCCGGGGGAGCGGAGCCTACCGATAGGAATGACATCAATCCATATCAAGCATATGCAATCAAGATGATGCATGAGCATGTCATGAGAATGCAAGGTGATATACTATTATAACTAACATGTATGAGGTTTGAAGTTGATTTGAATCAAATTCAAATATCACTTCAAACGAGGTATTCTCGGATACCATTTTAATTGATTCGACCTGATGCTCAGATCAACTTGATGTTAACGTGCATGGAATGACATGTTAGGTTGCTCGTTGGTAATTAGGACAGTATTTGATCATGTCAATCATAGTGAAATTTAAATATTTTCCATAATCCATTTATAAAGTATTTATAAGAATTGACTTATTCATTAATCTACATGTTTGGGTTCTGTAACAATTTCAAACATGTTTGAAAATGACATATTCAGATTCCTTGAATTTTTCTGATACTTTTTCATATATAATTTATTTTCATTGGAGTTAAATATTAATTTCTATGAATTTTTGAAGTTTTAAACATTTCTAGAATTATTCTTATACTGGAAAATCCCTTTACTGCATCAGCATGACATCAGCAGGTCCAACAGGCCGTTGAAAGTCAAACCTGACCAGTGGGACCCACTGGTCAGTGTCTCTGGTCAGTTTTAGATTAAAATTAAACTTAATTAGCTAATTAATCTCACTGGACCCACATGTCAGTGACTTATCAAATTAATTAAATTTATTTTCTTTAATCCTAAACTCCCACAGGCTGGCCGCACATGTCAGTGGCTCAGGCCAGCTGAGATCCACCGGCGGCGAGGTTGTCCTCGCCGGCGGGGAGCCTCCGGCGAGCACCAATACGTCGGAGGGGCTCGGAAACGGCGCACAAGGGGGACAAACTCGGCGCGGAGAGCACCAGAGGAACGACACTTCTCCCGCGGGTTCATTTTTGCACTTGGCTGGGGCAGATCTGGCCGGAGATGACGCTGGCGACGAGCTTGGCGGCGGCCAAGGTTCGGGCGTCATCGGGGTCTTCGATACAGAGGGAGTTACGCACGGGACTTAGCTCCTACGGCATCTACGCGACGGCCTGAAGCTGCTGGTGGCCTCAGAAGGACGAGCTGATCACCGGAGGGCTACCGGCGATGAGCTCCCGCGGCTAATCTCGTCAGGCTCTGATGGAACTAGGCCTAGAGGAGGGGATCGACGGGGAGATCTTAGGGGAAAGAAGCGCAAGATCACGAGGAGTGCAGTGGTAGCGCTAGCTTGCTCGAGGACGGCCTGGAGAGGAAGAACGCCGGCGACGAACTTCGGTGACCCGAGGAAGAAGACGACTGCGTCTTGTCGTTTCACTGCGTCTCGGCGTCGGGCTCGTTGTTAGGAAGCTTCAGGGAGTTGCGACGGACCTATTGCGCGGCTCAGGAGGAAGAAGGGTAGGCTAGAACGACGGCGAGCTCGAGCTCTGCTCGGGCTCCAATGGCGGCAGAAAGAAACGAGGCAGAGGGGGAGAATGAGCTGGGGAACGGATAGCTACGAGCTCGGGGAGGTTATCCTCATGCTTGCCAGCGCGAAGCGGCGGCCAGGAAGCCAGGGAGCTGCGTGGAGGCGTGCGGCGACGCGGCGGCCACCTCCTGCTCCTACTGGCGAGGAGGAAGACGGCAGGAGCAGATGGGCCGGGCCAGGTGAGCGTCAGGTAAGGTTTTTCTCATTTTCTTTGTGATTTGTTTCTGTTTTGCTATTTCATTAACTTGCTATTTATTTCAGCTCCCAAATAGTTTGTAAAAGCTATTTTAAACACACCAGAATATTTGTTGGAATATTTCCAACCATTCCCAAAGTTTTCAACATTTTTGAAAGTTTAAAGTTTCTGATTTGAAATTTTAAACTTGAAACCAGTAGCTTTTTTGCATTTAATTAAAATGCTTAAAGTGTCAAGAAAATGGTTTTCTTCATTGCTCATTTACTTTCATGATTTATCAGAAAGATTGAACTTTTCTTGAGGCCATTTTGGGTTCGTTGATTTTAACTAGTTTGGAATTTCCTTTAATTTGAGAAATGGCTAGGGTTTGTTGAATTTTCCTTCACCACTTACTTTGTTCTTGTTGATAATTTCCTAGATGCAATGCAAAGAAAACATGAGCACAAGCTAACTTGCTTAAGGTGTCAGGGATGTGACAGCAACAAAGGCAATGTCACTTTCCATGTCAACGGTAATGAGCACACAATGCACTTTCCAAAGAAACGATATCCAGTACATTGCATCAATGCTATCGAAAAGACTTCATCGATTCTTATTGGCAGCTTCGAATGCCCTATTCATCGTGTCAAGATGAAGTATGATTTTCTTGTTGGGGAGATACATATCCCCATTGAGGTGACTTAGTGGCTATCAGAAAATTCTCCATTCTCTCTTGCGATTCGAGAAGGTTTTGTCATAAGGACTTGATCAATCCCATTGACGGATTTCCTTCGATGACCATGAAACGGATGAATCAAAGAGTCACATACCTCTGTGTTGAGCTTTCATTTTCTTTTGCTTAGAAGAAAAATGATAGAATTAGTTTAGTTTTTCCTGTTTTCTGTTTTAGCGTCCCGGAGAAAAATACCTCGAAAATAAAAGTTCTCCGATGGTCCAGAAAATTTAGTATGATTTTTTCTGGAATTTTTGAAAATTTCTGGACCAGAGAGCTGGCCTGGGGCCAGATCAGTAGGCCACAAGCCCTGCCACCGCCACCAACCCCCCTGGTGGCGGGGTGCAAGCTTGTGGGGACCACAGGGACCCCCTCCACTCATTCCAGCTCCCAGCCTCTTCTTCCACCTCTAGAAAAAATTGTTTCGCAGCACAAACCCGTGTTCTTGCTCATTTGGCTGTGATTTTCGATCTCCTTGCTCAAAGCACCATTCTCCGAACCGTTTTGGGGAAATTACTCCTTGGTAACTGACTCCTCCATTGGTCCAATTAGTTTTTGCTCTAGTGCTTTATCCTTCGCGTATTCTTGCTACCTAGGTGACCCTGTTCTTGAGCTAGAAATTTTGATTTTAGTTGGAGCCAAGTAGTTTTAGCGCGTGATACGGTCTCTAGGCACTAGTAGGAGTAGTTGTTACAAGGTGTGGGGGGTCTTCATTCACTTTTCTCTTAAACTTCAAAAATTTCAGCAAAAGGAAATTATGTTCAGGAGGAAGTTTCATGGTGGTTCCTCAAGTAAGAAGGTTCCTCGTCTTTCTTTTCACGAGCCCGAACCTTTTCAACTAAGGGACGCACTGGTACAACCATGTGAATGGCCTTCCGATGAGTTCATGATCGAAGCAGGTTTCAAGGATGAGTTTGGCACACTTGTCCGCAATGCCGGGTTAGAAGAATTCCTCTCAGATAAATGTGAACAGTATGCTTTGCTCACCGCCTCTTTCGTGCGTAGATTTAAATTTTCAGTTGGCCATGACTCATCCATACTGTTTGATCTGTACGATAAATCCTATACCGTGGATTTGGAGGATTTCAATAGGATTTGCAAGATACCCGATGGGGGTAGTATTAATGATCCTTCTAAGTCTTCGGTCAGAGACTTTGTCTCCAGTATAACTGTTGGAGAAACCAGAGATATCACGCAAGCCACCATAGGAAGCATCCATTTCCCTGCCTTGCACTACCTTGCCCTCTTCATAGGTAGGTGCATTGACAGCAAGGGTGCACATTGTCACCTATGCGCTTCTGACCTTAGTATCCTTAAGAGCGCAGTAACAGGTGACAGGAGCTTCAATATGGGAGCTATAACAGCAAGGAGGCTGAATAAAAATGCTAGTGAGGGGGATTTCTTTGGTGTAGTTTATGCTACACGCTTAGCAAATTTTCTTGGAGTATCCATCCGTCCAGAAGACCCTCCTCTCCGTACAGCCTACCTTGATCGTGTCGCTCTAACACATTACCAGTTCCTTGAGAGAGATCATGGATCCCTCCTATACCGCTTGATATTTAACCGACAGCGTGTTTTCCATATTACCCTTCCTGCTCCTGCTTTCTTTGACTTTCAGGTAAAAGGAAGATACTACATAAGCATAGGAGAGGCAGAGTAGTATGAGAGGGAGGCGACTGCTGCTCGACTTTGTGAGGCAGCTATTCAGGAAGTGGCTGCAACACTCCCGTATAACACCCATTATGATTTTGGGTTTCGCCAGGACCATCCATGGGAGTAGACCAAGCTAGGCCAAAAGCCTAAGCTTGGGGGAGTACGTGTTCTCACCGACTTTACATTCATGCTTATGCTTTCACTTTGTTAGCCGGTGTTTACACTTTGCCACTGTATTATCAATGCTAGTTTATTTTTGTTTTCTTGTTTTCTTGTTTTGTGTCCTTTTGAGAAAACCCAAAAAGATTTTTCTTTCTTCTTTTGCTTGTTGGGAGCTTTCCCGTGTAAATAGTTTTCTTTTTCTTTGTGTCAAGGTAGAAGATATTGGTTACAATGTTTATTGGTTCTTACATGCTTACCTGTTTAGTTTTCAAAGAGCCATATTACTTTGTCTTCTCCTTTGTATTTGCCTGCAGATTCAGCTTAGTCCAATGCGCTTATTATTGTTCACATCGTTCGATCGTGCAAATGAAAGGCAACAATGATGATATATGATGAAGTGACTGAGACTGAAAAGCTGGTATGAACTCTATCTATTTTGTTTTTGTAAATATGATTAGCTTGTCGACCCAGATTTAGCTTTGTTGTTAGAGAACCATGTTTGCAGTGACAACTTAGAGATCATAGTTTGTGATGCCATGCTTATTTAGCTGAGAGCTTATAATGGTTTGTCTTGAATGCCAATATAGATTTTGAGATAACTATGATGTAGTATGATAGAATGGTATTCTCCTTTGAATGTTTCAAGTGGCTTGACTTGGTGCATGTTCATGCATGTAGTTGAAACAAAATCAACATATCCTGTATGATGTTCGTGTTCATGGTGATTTATATCATGTTCAAGCTTGCATTTAATGTTAGTCAAAATCATTGCATCTTGATGACTGTTGTCGCTCTCTAGTTGGTCGCTTCCCAGTCTTTTGCTAGCCTTCACTTGTACTAAGCGGAATACTGCTTGTGCATCCACTTCCATAAACCCAAAAGTTTTTCCATGAGAGTCCACCATACCTACCTATTCGCGGTATCTACCTACCGTTCCAAGTAAATTTGCATGTGCCACTCTCTAAACCTTCAAGAAATAATCTGTTTTGCATGCCCGAACCGCTCATGTGGTGACAGAGGGCTATTGGTATCTTCCATGCTAGGAGTGTTATCCTCGACATATGTTTATTCACTGTCATTCACGAGAAAGGGGCCGGTAATTGGAATGCCCAGTTCCACGCTTAAATTGAAAACATAACTGTAAAACAAGACTCCCCCCGGATTGATGTTAGTATGGACGGTACCCGAGGATTCGGCTAGGCGTGGAGTGTGATTGGTTGGTGGTGGGGAGTTAAAACTTTACTTTTCTGTTTGGGAACCGCCTATAGCATGAGTAGCATGGAAGAACTCTTGGTCATTGCGTTGAAAATGAAAGCATGCCACCCAAAATTATTATCTCTGTTTTCAAAGCTTGAGCTCTGGCACCTCCGCAAATCAATGCTTCCCTCTGCGAAGGGCCTGTCTATTTATTTTCCTGTTGAGTCATCCTCCTCTTTTATAAGCACCAATTAGAGAGCACCCCTGTCATTTTTATGCTTTGCTTTTGACTGATATTGAGTATGACTATGACTGGATCTTCGTTGCTAAGAATTACAATGTTTAGTCAGCCCTTGATCTTTGAAAGTGCTCTGCATTTATGTTTTTCGGTCTCAGAAAGAGCTAGTGAGATACCACCTATTAATATTGCTTCACGCTTGTTTTGAATGAAGTGTTAGTATTTGAGACTCATTATTATTTGCCTGTTAGCTGATTATGCCATTGATATTAGCTTACCGTGAGACCTTTGTGTCATTTGCTTATGTGATTAACTTGTGATCTTGCTGAAATTCTGGTTATGAGTTAGACATAGTTGCAACAACAAGATCAAACAGAGTTTGTCAAAGTTTTTCTTTCTCTCCCAGTTTGTCAACTGAGTTGCTTGAGGACAAGCAAGGTTTTAAGCTTGGGGGAGTTGATACGTCTCCATCGTATCTACTTTTCCAAACTCTTTCGCCCTTGTTTTGGACTCTAATTTGCATGATTTGAATGGAACTAACATGGACTGACGCTGTTTTCAGCAGAATTGCCTTGGTGCTATTTTTGTGTAGAAATAAAAGTTCTCCAAACGTCTTGAAAATTTACAGGAGCTGTTTTGGAAAATATGAAATATATGTGTGCCAAGTTCCACCTGAGGGGGTGGGCCAGTGGGCCACAAGCCCTGGCTCCGCCACCAGCCCCTGGTGGCGGTGGGAAGGCTTGTGGGGCCCACACGGCTCTGCCGCCCCCAACCTCAGGTCTATAAGTTCTCTTTCGTCCCAGAAAAAATAAATAGAGAAGTTTTCGTCGCGTTTACGATACGGAGCCGCCGCCACCACTTGTTCTTCATCTGGAGGGAAGATCTAGAGTCCGTCTTGGGCTCCGAAGAGGGGAAATCGTCGCCATCGTCATCATCAACCTTCTTCCCTCTCCAATTTCCAAGAAGCTCTTCGTCGTTCGTGAGTAATCTATTTGTAGGCTCGCTGGGCGGTAATGAGTAGGATGAGATCTATCATGTAATCGAGTTAGTTTTGATGGGGATTGATCCCTAGTATCCACTATGTTCTGAGATTGATGTTCCTACTACCTTGCCATGCTCAATGCTTGTCACTAGGGCCCGAGTGCCATAATTTCAGATCTGAAATTATTATGTTGTCACCAATATATGTGTGTTTTAGATCCGATCTTGCAAGTTGTAGTTACCTACTATGTGTTATGATCCGGCAACCACCAAGTAACAATAACCGGAACCACTCCCGGTGATGACCATAGTTTGAGGAGTTCATGTGTTCACCAAGTGCTAATGCGTTAGTCTGGTTCTTTATTAAAAGGAGAACCTTAATATCCCATAGTTTCCTTTTGTACCCCACTGCCACGGGAGGGATGGACAATAGATGTCATGCAAGTTCTTTTCCTTAAGCACGTATGCCGACACACGAAATGCATGCCTACATCACATTGACGAACGGGAACTAGCCACATATCTCTCTGTGTTATAACTGTTGCATGATGAATATCATCCAAACAAATCACTGACCCATTGCCTACGAGTTTGTCCTACTACTGTTACTTGTCCTGCTCTACTGCTGGTGTTACTACTGTTGCTACTTCTGTTACTTGTCTTGCTGTGGTGCTGTTGTTACTACTGTTGCTACTGCTGTTACTTGTCTTGCTCTGCTGCTACTGTTGCTACTACTGTCTCTTGCTATTGTTGCTACTTGCTATTGCTATCACTACTGCTGTTCCTTGCCACTGCTATTGCTCGTTACACTGCTGTTACCTGTTACAATCTTGGTACGCTGGACGTTTAAGGCAACCGACAATTTCCGTCAACGCGGCACCTTGGCGCCATTGATACAATCGTTAGGAATAGTCTGCCGTCAACAGACCGTTTCTAACACCGTTGTTATCATACTACTTTGCTATTACTACTTTGCTTGCATATACTAATCTTTCAAGTGTGGTTGAATCCGACAAATTCAGTTGCTAATACTCGAGAGTATTCTCTCACCTCCTGTTTGGCTTATCAACAAGTTCGGTCGAATACTCTACCCTCGAAAACTGCTACGATCCCACGTGCTGGTGGGTGTCAACAACATTCTTCTCGTTTCGATTGCCGGGGAGTGCTAGCAGCATTCTTGTGGTGCCGTTGCAGGGGAAAGTTTTTTGTCATCAGCATTCGTCTAGCTATTTCCAGAGAGTGCAGTCACTTCCCAGCGGACCAAACCTGGGTAAACTGTCGTGTCCCTTATCTTCCTCACCATCGAGTGAGTTCTTTGCCTTGTTCATCGAGTAGCGAGCCGGGTGAACCGAAGGTGTTAAGTGGTCTCCGCGCGCGCCCCTGAATTTGAATCCTTAGGGTTTTGCGGAGCCTGAAATTCGAAATTTGGCGCATAAGGTAGGGGTGCGTGTCGGAGCCTCCACGCCAGCAGCAAGAGCCAGATCTTGACTCAGCGGTCCATGGAAAATGCAACCACCAACGGCCGCTGGTCCGCAGCGGTGGACGGTGTCCGAGTGAACTGGGTCTCCTCTACGGTCGCCTGCATCCTCGGTGGATTGCAGGCGCCATCTTCTGGCCGTCATGTCAAGCATTTCCTGCATAACGTGCGGGGGGGGGGGGGGGGGGCTCACCCAAGTCTCGAGCCCCTAGAATGCCGCGTGTGTCTAGAGGACAACATCACCTTCGGCCCCGACGATCACCCCAAGGCCACGACGACCGCCGGGACGCTCCCCATGATGTGCATGACTTCCATGTCTAGTGTGGCCGTCTCCAAAACCCTCATCCACGGTGCCGCGGGCCTCAACGTCATCTCAGTGGAGGCCTTCGACGCATTGCGGTTACCCAGAGAGCGGCTTGCGCCTTCAAAGCCCTTCTCTGGGGTGGTCGTAGGATCTTTCAACCTCGTGGGACGGATTCGCCTCCCCGTCACATTCGGAACTTGCTCCAACTTCTGTACCGAGCAGATCGACTTCGACATCGCCCACATCCACCTACCGTACAACACCATAATCGGCTACCCCGCCCTCGCGCAGTTCATGGCGGCGATGCACGAGTGCTACAACATCGTCAAGATGCCCGGGAGTGGTGGTGTGCTCACCATCGTGAGGGATATCAATGATGCCTCACGGGTGCTCGAGCTCTCCCACAAGGCCACGGCCGTGGCGCGTGCCAACCTTAGGGGCGAGCCGCGCGCCACGGTGGACCCATGAGACGTCCATGACATCGCGCCGATGAAGAAGAAGCAGTTGTTCACCCAGGACCAGATGGAGATGAAGCAGGTTCCGGTCAATGGAGGAAGGCCGGGTCCCACCTTCACCATTGGCGCGAACCTCCCTCAATACCAAGAGAAAGCATTAGTGGGTTTACTCAGGGCGAACAAGGAGGCGTTCGCCTGGAGCACCTCCAACCTGGTGGGGTCCCGAGGGACGTCATCGAGCACCCCCTCATGGTGTGGCCAAATGCGCGTCCAGTGAAGCAGAATGCGAGGAGGCAAGCCCCGGAAAAGCAGGCATTCATCGCTCAGGAGGTGCGCAAGCTAAAGGAGGCAGGGGTCATTCGAGAGGTGCGCTACCCAGAATGGGTGGCCAACCCGGTGGTTGACCCGAAGAAGTGCAGGAAGGAGCGCATGTGCGTCGACTTCACCAACCTCAACAAGGCCTGCCCTCAGGACCCATTCCCGCTACCACACATCGACCAAATCGGGGACTCCACCGTGGAGTGCAATCTCTTGAGCTTCCTGGATGCATTATTGGGCTATGACTAGATCAATATGGCGGTGGAGGACGTCGAGAAGACAGCTTTCCTCTCTCCGTGTGGGGTATACTGCTACGAGTGCATGCCCTTCGGGCTGTGGAACGTTGGGGCAACCTTCGAGCGGCTAATGCATATTGCCCTGGGACCACAGCTCAGGAGGAACGCAGAGGCCTATGTCGACGACATCGTGTTCAAGTCAAGACAGGCAAGAATACTAGTGGAGGACCTGGAGGAGGCCTTCGCTAGCCTTCGGGAGGTGAACCTGAAGCTCAACCCGAGAAGTGCATCTTCGGGGTCCCGTCGGGCAAGCTGCTCTGTTTCCTCATATCGCACCGGGGGATCGAGGCAAACCCAGTGGAGGTCAATGCCATAAACAAGATGAGTGCGCCCACAACCCTCAAGGAGATGCAGTAGTTGGAGGGGTGTGTTACCTCGATGGGTCGTTTCATCTACAAGCTTGGCGAGCGGGCCCTGCCCTTCCTCAAGATCATGAAAAGAAAGGGGGCCTTCGAGTGGACCCAGGAGGCCGATGCCGCCTTCGATGAGCTCAAGCGTAACCTCACGAGCCCGCCGGTCATGGTGGCGCCTCGACCTACGGAGCCTCTGCTTTTGTACCTTGCTGCCACCCCCACTCCGCTAGCGCCGCATTGGTAGCAGTAAGGGAGGAACGAACCATTAAGGGCGCTACTTCGGGGAGCCTTGGCGGACCCCGACCCACAGCGGCGGGGGGCTCACATGACTCATGAGGTCCAATTCCCCCGCAAGCAGCGGAACCCGCGGCCAGCCTTCCTGAGGCCCTGGTTCCTCCTCCGAGCGACGAAACACCACAACCTCCTGAAGTCGCTGAGGAGCATGACGCCCCGGGCAGACGCACCCTCGTCGAGCACCCAGTGTAGTTTGTGAGCATGGTATTGCGGGACGCACGCTCGCGCTACCCCATGCAGCAAAAGCTCCTTCAGGGCTCCTCGTCGCCTCGCACCAGCTGCATCACTACTTTCAAGGACACCCGATCAAGGTCGTCTTCGCCTACCCTTAGAGAAGATCTTGCACAACCCAAACGCAGCGGGAAGGGCCGCCGAATGGAACATCGAGCTTCGGGCCTTCAACGTCGAATTCAGCATGACCACGGTCATCAAGGGAGAAGCCCTAGCTGACTTCATGGAGGAATGGACGGACGCACTAGACAGGGGGCTAGAAGGGAGCCAATCCCTTGCCCCCGATTTGGAGTCACACTTCGACGGAGCCTTCATACGGAGAGGAGCAGGGGTTGTTGTCCTGTTCACTTCCCCGATGGGAGACAAGCTTCCCTACGCCGTACAGCTCTGCTTCCAGCATGGGGAGAAGGTCTCCAACAACATAGCGGAGTACGAGGGCCTCATCACCGGCCTCAAGGCGGCGGCGGCCTTGGGGGTCCGGCACCTCACCGTGATGGGCGACTCTCAGCTCCTCGTCAACTTCTACAACAAAGAGTACACACCCAAGGACGAGCACATGGAGGCATATCTTCAAGAGGTATGTAAGATCGAGAAACGTTTTCAGGGCCTCGAGCTGCACCACGTCCCGTGATGGAAAAACAAGGAGGCGGACGACATCGCCAAAAGAGCTTCACGTTGCGAGGCTTGGGAACCAGGCGTCTTTGAGGAACGACTCTTCAAGCCTTCCACGACGCCGTCGCCTAAGGACTTGGTGCCACGGGGAGAGGAGCTCCCCCAGCACCACCCTCGGGGGCTCCGGACTACGGCGAGGCCTCGAGGGCTTGACTGCTCCTGGCCCTAGAGGTTCAGGCCGATGATTGGATGCAGGAACTTGAGGCATAGCTGCTCTATGGCACATTGCCGGAGAAGGAGGAAGACGCGGAGCGCGTGGCACGACAAGCCTCGACCTACTGCCTACGAGATGGCACCTTATACCGCAGGTGCCCGAACGACATCGCGCTACGATGCATTTCCAGGGAGAAGGTGCGTGAGCTACTAGCCGACATCCACGGAGGGGACTACGGGCACCACTCCTCTCCATGCACGCTCGTAGGTAGAGTGTTCAGGTCAGGTTTCTACTGGCCTACGGCATTGGACGACGCCACCGAGCTCGTCAGGTCTTGCAAGGCTTGCCTATTCCACGCCAAGCAGATCCACCAGCCTACCCAAGGCCTCCACACCATCCCGCTTTCCTGGACCTTTGCGGTCTGGGGGCTAGACATACTGGGGCCCATCCCCCGGGTGCCGGAGGGCTTCCGCTATCTCTACGTCACCATTAACAAATTCACCAAGTGGGCGTAAGTGGAGCCCACACACACCATCCCGGCCGGGTCGGCCGTCAAGTTCATCAAGGGCCTCGTGAGCCGCTTCGGCATCCCCAACCGCATCATCACCGATAACGGTTCGCAGTTCACCAGTCGGCTCTTCAAGATTTACTGTGCTAACCTTAGTACGTAGAGATGTTATGCATCGGTGGCCCATCCGCGGAGCAATGGCAAGGCGGACCGCGCTAACGCGGAGGTCCCGCGGGGTCTCAAAGTGAGGAGCTTCAAGAAGAAGCTCGAGTCTTGTGGCCGGGGTTGGGTCAATGAGCTCCCGTCGGTGTTGTGGTCCATCCGCACCAATGCAACTAAACCCACTGGTGAAACCCAGTTCTTCCTCGTCTACGGAGCTGAGGCGGTCCTTCCCCACGAAATCAAGCACCGATCCCTGCGGGTCATGGCATTCGATGAGGAGCGTGAGGAGTCTTCCCGGGGGATGGACCTCGTGCTCGAAGAGGAGGCGCGCCGCCGGGCCTCCCTCCGAGATGCGAGGTACCAACAAGCCTTGCGGCACTACCACTGCTGCAACATCCTCTCCAGGACCCTCGAAGTCGGCGATCTCGTCCTGAGGCGGGTCCAATCCAGGGAGGGCTTGCACAAGCTCTCGGCCATGTGGGAGGGCCCATTCAAGGTTGTCCATGTCTCCTGGCTAGGCTCTGTGCATTTGGAGACTGAAGACGGAGTTCCCATCTAGAACGCTTGGAACATCCAACACCTCTGGAAGTTCTATCTGTAACGACTCTGCACCGCCACTGCATCGCCTCTGCATCGCCTCTGCATCGACCCTGCATCGTCCTTCAGTTCTTCCGAAACCTACTTCATCCCTTAACACTCTCACGTAATAACGAGCCGAGGCTGTATACGCCCAGGGCCCCCCGAGGACACGGAAGGGGTCCACACCACGCCTAGTGGGGAAGACGGAAGAAATCAACACAGTCCACCAATGACTCCAGAAGCTCAGGCCCCAATGTCCTCGCGACCTCCCATATACACCCCCACCGTGACACTCTCACGTAATAACGAGCCGAGCATGTATACGCCCAGGGCCCCCCGAGGACGCGGAAGGGGTCCTCCGCACCCCTAGTGGAAGCCTTATGATCAGCGCTGGGGGGCGACGGAGGCGGAGAATAGATTAGGTGCCGGACGCACCTTGCATTTGCCTTTTTTTGGTTTGGATTTGCAAATGTTTCTGAAATCAAACTCCGGGCCTTTCCAAATGAAGCCTTTGCGAAAACTCGTTTTCTTTGCCTCTCTTCGTAGCACGCTCTCTTCCTCTGAGGCAAGCACTCATTTGTCCCCACCCGCTCGTACCACGCAAGCGGGGGTTGGGGGCACGGTGTCGGCACTTTGCCAAGGCCTTGGTTCCCGGACCCTCGCATGGCACTTACGGACGAGTCGGCAGACTCATGCCATCTAATACTCTCTCAAGATTCCCATTCACGGCTCGGCGCACCATCCTAGAGAGGAAACAAATTTGGTCTTTTCTTACAACAGTTGTTTCTCTTGGGACAGCTTGAGTGCCTAAGGGGGCTCCTGAGCATCGCGCCTCAGGAGCCTTACCGGTCACAAGCCAATTGGCACCCTGGTGCCAGGGCCACACCCCGTGAGGAACAACCTTGGTAATGGGTCGCACCTCACGATGGCAGGGAAATGAGCGGGACTGGGACATGCCGACGCAGAGCTTCCTGAATGCAGACTAGGGATCTTCAGGAAACAGAATTCGTGAGGGCCTCTTCGACGTCTAAGGCGGCTCCTGAGTGTTGCGCCTCAGGAACCTTACCGGTCACAAAGCCACCTGGTACCCGGGTGCCAGGGCCTTGTTCCGCGAGGGACGACCTTGACGGGTCGTGCCTCACGGCATGGAAATGTTTGGGACAGGGACTTGTCGACGTAGAGCCACTTGAATGTCTAAGGGGCCTCCTGAGAATAGCGCCTCAGGAGCCTTAGCGATCACAAAGTGACTTGGCACCCTAGTGCCAGGGCCTTATCCCGTGAGGAGCGACCTTGGTAACGGGTCACGCCCCACGGCGGTAGTGAAATGTACAGGACTAGGGCCTGCTGACATAGAGCATCGACCCACTTCACCCGCAACAAGGAGGAACCAACCGATCAACAAGCTCCTCAAGCGCCACATTCATGCGTCACAACAAAGAAGTTCACTGCAAGCATACCAACTAAGTATCCGAATCAACAAAGAAGTAACGATACAAACAAATTGGACGACCGCCCAAATCAATTACATGCCCGAAGGGCCTACGCTAGTTTTCATGGACGCAGGACCAAAAGCAAGGAGGAGACAACTAGTGACGGAGATCCCGGAGGAGGGCTGCCGCCACAAACGTCCAACACCCGCACGACGACACTCAGTCTATATCCTCCTCCTCCTTCACACGCACTGCAGGAGCGGACGGGTGGCGCCGCACTTGGAGGGTCCTCCCCGAGGATCGGGCACAGCGACGAGGCGACGCCCACCACCGGAGACGCGGTCATCTATGGGATTGCCGGGGCCGACATCCTCTGTGCAGCAACCCAGACGCTCGCCCTCGTCCCCGAAGATCTTGACGAAGAGCGTCACCTCCCCGTCGTACTTGAAGTGGAGGTAGCGCCTCCCCTTCAGGCCTCGGGCACGGTCGAACGCCAGCACCAGCGGTTCAAGTACTCGTGGCCGCAGGGGGTGACCTGGACTTCCACCCAGGACGCCCTGCCGCAGCAGCCAGAGGCCTGCAGCGAGTGGCCTCAAAGCCTGCTAGTCGGCAGCGCCA
Organism: Hordeum vulgare subsp. vulgare; assembly: GCF_904849725.1. NCBI lineage: Eukaryota > Viridiplantae > Streptophyta > Magnoliopsida > Poales > Poaceae > Hordeum > Hordeum vulgare. Next base: position 341,980,170 of record NC_058524.1, on the reverse strand, counting down.
TCGCGAAGAAGCTTGGGATCGGGAACAAGGTGATCTCCGATATATCCACCCACGTCATGAACTCCATCGCCGTGTCAACTGAATGGAGTCGAGGGCGCGGCGGCAGGGTTGCCACCGCCCACCTTCCACCTCGTCCACCACACAGGCTCGCCCTCACTGGTGCACCATCGACGCCATCGATGGTGTTTCCGGGAAGGGCGGAACCATGGCTGCGCCCGTCGGAGGCCTCCACCGACACCGCCACGTACTTCTGATGGCGGCCTCGGCCCCTCTTGGTAGGTGGGGCAGCAAGACATTCACCGGAAGCCTTCCTCTTCTCGGCGGCAGAGTATCTCTTCACCAGCGCCATGCTGAGGGAATGGAGGGCTCAAGGTGGAAGACGAAGAAGACGGAGGCAATATGAGCCTTATCGCTCTCGTCGGGTTAAATAGGTCGCCCAGAACGGGTTGGCGCCCTCTCACATTTCCGGGCCCGCACAGTTCGTGAGGGGGGGGGCGACATGTCCACCGACGTCGCCTCTAAGGAGCAGTGATGGCTGGCGCAGCATCCAGGCATCGCATCAGTTTGACCAGGCGCGTCCCCGGGCGCCTCGGGAACTAGGGTTGTTGCCACTTGCTACGCAACACGTGTGGAGCCTGGTCCGCAGACATTTAGGGCCGGCGGCGCTTCAGGCCGCCTCCAAGGCTTCGCTAGGAAGCCAGCCCGGGCGCGCCTTGGGCCCGGGGGTACTATCGGCGTTCTGGGAATGGGGGTACCGAGCCTTCCTGTCTGCGGCCCAGGGTTGAACCATTTCATCAACTAAACACCCTCAGGCTCGTCGTCACTAAAGGTAAGGCCCTCGCAAGGGGCCAAGCCTCATGAGGAGGAACGACATCAAGACCCGCAGGGGGGCTCCTCAGGACCCCCCTCGGAGCGGCGGATATTCCGAGGCAAGGCTCGACCTCATGAGTCAAGGATGACATATGGGAAGGACATGCGAGCAGCAGACAGCAGGATGGCGCAGTTTCCCCTTTAGTGCAAAGGGGGCAAGGATGTACCAGGGTTACCAAGGAATCTTCCTAAGGTTTCCTTTCTGGTGCAACAAGGCCCTCGCCGCCCGCCAGTAGGGCATACGTCATTCACAGGCCCGTCCCTACGGCACGCACAACGACTTTGCATGCGAAGACCACCTTTGGACAGGGGAACATGTTCCCCTGCACCCCTTCAAAATTGGCCACTTTGCGATCCCTTCCAGCCGAAACGACAAGGGAAGAGGACCCGGGCCGCCACTTAATAGAAGATAGGTTGCTGCATAGAGGGAGGACCATTCATTCGCCCTCCAGCTCCCTGCAAGACCACACAGCCTCCGGAGGCTCCCAAGCACTGTACTAGTTCATCCACTAACCTCCTGGTGAGGCAATCCACCAAAGCAGGAGTAGGGTATTACGCTTCCCAGCGGCTCGAACCTGGGTAAACTGCCGTGTCCCTTGTCTTCATTACCATCGAGTGATTTCTTTGCCTTGTTCATCGATTAGGGAGCCACGTGAACTGAAGATGCTAAGTGGTCTCCGTGCATGCCCCTGAGTTTGAATCCTTAGGGTTTTGCAGAGTCCGAAATCTGATAGAGTTCTTCTACGCCAACCGCCAGACTGAAAAAAACAGTCCTTGTGAACTTGGCGGAATCTCCTTCCACAAAAGGAAAAACTGTTCCATGAGTCAAAATTGGCGAGTCATCCGAAAGGATGGAACAAGACCTCGTTTACTGCCAAAATACCGCTCCTGGAGATGAAAATCCATTGTCCGGTTACACATTAGAGAGGATTGGTAACGATGTGGTGCTCCCAGGTTGTCCAACACAGGAAGAGAGGGATACGATGGCCCCAATTCGCACAAATTTAAGGGCCTTGGTTGCCCATGCCCTAACAAGGATCGACCTATTCTGTTGCTGGTTATGGTGGTGCATCCAGCCTGTCAGTGTAAGACCTGACTTAATGTGCGACTATGCAGGTGCTTCATCCAACGTCCAGCACTTCTCCCCCAAGATATATCTTATTTTATTCTCAATAAGGAGACGAATAAGTTTTTCTCCAACTTCAAGGAGAGGTGAAGCATCATTGGTTTGGGTGTTGGGGAACGTAGTAATAAGTCAAACAAATTCCTACATGTAACCATGATCAATCTAGGAGATGGTGGCAATGAAACATAAGGATTTCATCTTCATACCCTTGAAGATCGCTAAGGGGAAGCGTTGCAAAGAACGCGGTTGATGGAGTCGTACTTGCGGCGATTCCAATCACGGAAGATCCGATCCATGTGCCGAACGAACGGCGCCTCCGCGTTCAACACACGTATAGCCCCGGGACGTCTCCTCCTTATTTATCCAGCAAGGGGGAGGATAAGTTGAGGGAGAGCCCCGGCAGCACGACGGCGTGGTGGCGGTGGAGCTCGTGGTTCTCCGGCAGAGCTTCCCTAAGCACTACGGAGAAGGAGGAGGTGTAGGAAGGGGAAGGGTTGCACCAGGGGCTAGTGGAGAGGCTCCCATGCACCTCCCCACTATATATAGGGGTGGAGGGGGCTTGTTTCTTGCCCTCCAAGTCCATTGGGGCGTTGGCAAAGGTGGGAGGAAAGAAATCCCATCCTTTCCCTTCCCCACCGATTGTTATCCCCCTTTTTAGGGATCTTGATCTTATCCCTTCAGGATATGATCTTATTCCTTCTAAATTGGGGGGCGGTCTTGGTCCGCCTTGACCAAGGGTGTGGGGCCTTTCCCCCACTACCCAGATTAATGTGGGCCCCTCATCTAGGTGGGCCCCACTCCAGAACCTTCCCGGTACAATACCGAAAATCTCGAACATTTTCCGGTGGCCAAAATAGGACTTCCCATATATAAATCTTTACCTCCAGACCATTCCAAAACTCCTTGCGACGTCCGGGATCTCATCCGGGACTCTGAAGAACTTTTGGTAACCACATACAATTACCATTACAACTCTAGCGTCACCGAACCTTAAGTGTGTAGACCCTACGGGTTCGGGAACCATGTAGACATGACCGAGACACCTCTCCGGCCAATAACCAATAGCGGGATCTGGGTACCCATATTGGCTCCCACATGTTCCACGATGATCTCATCGGATGAACCACGATGTCTGGGATTCAATTAATCCCGTATACAATTCCCTTTGTCCATCGATATGTTACTTGCCCGAGATTCGATCGTCGGTATCATTATACCTTGTTCAATCTCATTACCGGCAAGTCTCTTTACTCATTCTGTAACACATGATCACATGACTAACTCCTTAGTCACATTGAGCTCATTATGATGATGTATTACCGAGTGGGCCCAGAGATACCTCTCCGTCAAACGGAGTGACAAATCTCAGTCTCGATTCGTTCCAACCCAACAAACACTTTCGGAGATACTTGTAGTGCACCTTTATAGTCATCCAGTTACGTTGTGATGTTTGATACACCCAAATCATTCTTACGGTATCTGGCAGTTGCACAATATCATGGTCTAAGGAAATGATACTTGACTTTCGAAAATCTAAAGTAAACGAACTACACGATCTTGTACTATGCTTAGGATTGGGTCTTGTCCATCACATCATTCTCCTAATGATGTGATCCTGTTATCAACGACATCCAATGTCCAAGGTCAGGAAACCATGACCATCTATTGATCAACGAGCTAGTCAATTAGAGGCTCACTAGGGACGTGGTGTAGTCTATGTATTCACATATGTATTATGGTTTCCGATTAATAAAATTATAGCATGAACAATAGACAATTATCATGAACAAGGAAATATAATAATAACCAATTTATTATTGCCTCTAGGGCATATTTCCAACAGTCTCCCACTTGCACTAGAGTCAATAATCTAGTTCACATCACTATGTTATTGTAATGAATCTAACACCCATGGGGTTTGATTATATCTTGCTTGTGAGATAGGGTTTTAGTCAACGGGTTTGAACCTTTCAGATCCGTGTACTTAACAAGTCTATATGTTATCGTGTAGATGCTGCTACCGCACGTCATTTGGAACCATTCCAAATGACTGCTCCACTATATGAATTGGGTTTACTACTCAGATTCATCCGAATTAGTGGCAAAGCTTGCATCCTCATAACCATTTACGACGAAATCTTTTTACCAGCTCTAGTCCACTAGTTACTAAGGATTACTTTGACCGCTATCTAGTGATCCATTCCTGGATCACTTTTTTACCTCTTGACTGATTCATGGCACGATACACTTCAGGTGCGATACACAACATAGCATACTATAGAGCCTACGACTAATGCAAAAGGGACGACCTTCGTTCTTTCTCTCTCTTCTGCCGTGGTCAAGTTTTGAGTCTAACTCAATATTCACACCTTATAACACAGCCAAGAACTCTTTCTTTGCCGATCTATTTTGAACTCCTTCGTTCTTTCTCTCTCTTCTGCCGTGGTCAGGTTTTGATCTATCTTTATAGATCTCGATGCTCAATGTTCATCCAGCTCAATCCAGGTTTTCTTTGAAAAAAAACTTTTCAAACAACCCTATATGCTTTCCAGAAATTCTAGATCATTTCCAATCAACTCATCAGAAATTCTATAGTGCTCCTACTCACTTCTTTGGAAATACTAGTTTCTCATAAACTTTGTATAAAACCAAAATCTTTGATCACCTCATCAAAGCATATATTCCAGCTCCGAGATGCTTGCTCTAGTCCTTAGAAGGATCACTGAAGATTTGCATACATGTTAGCATCCTTTATGATCGACAAAACCTTCTCGTTGTTTCAGATACAACCTTTTCCTCAAGGAAACCGCCGAGGAAACAATATTTTGACATCCTTTATGCAAGATTTGATAATCGATGCAGCAACTGCTAGCATAATTCCAACAGACTTTTAGTATCTCTTCGAATGAGAAAGTATCATCGTAGTCAACTCTTTGAACTTGTCGGAATCATCTTTGCGACAAGTCGAGCTTTTTTAATGGTGACTTTTCACCATCATCGTTTGCCTTCCTTTTTAAGATTTGTCTGCAGTTAACAGTCTTACGACCATCAACTAGTTCTTCCAAAGTCTACACTTTGTTTTCACACATGGATCCTCTCTCGAATTTCATGGCCTCCAACCAATTGTCGGAATCCGGGCCCACCATCTCTTCTACATAGTTCGTAGGTTCATTGTTGTCTAGCAACATGACCTCCAAGACAGGATTACTGTACCACTCTAGAGTAGTACGCATCCTTGTCGACCTATGAGGTTTGGTAATAACTTGATTCAAAGCTTCATGATCACTATCATCAGCTTCCACTTCAATTGGTGTAGGCGCCACACGAACAACTTCCTGTGCCCTGCTACACACTGGTTGAAGTGATGGTTCAATGTCCTAATCAAGTTTCCACCATCCTCCCACTCAATTCTTTCGAGAGAAACTTTTCCTCGAGAAAGGACCCATTTCTAGAAACAAACACTTTGCTTCCAGATCTGAGATAGGAGGTATACCCAACTGTTTTGGGTGTCCTGTGAAGATGCATTTACCCGCTTTGGGTTTGACCTTATCAGGCTGAAACTTTTTCACATAAGCATCGCAACCCCAAAATTTTAAGAAAAGATAGCTTAGGTTTCTCCAAACCATAGTTCATACGGTGTCATCTCAACGGAATTACGTGGTGCCCTAATTAATGTGAATGTGGTTTTTCTCTAATGCCTAACCCAAAAAAGATAGTGGTAATTTGATAAGAGACATCATAGTATGCACCACATATGACGTTCGGACACACCATCACACTATGGTGTTCCAAGTGGTATTAGTTGTGAAACATTTTCCACAATGTCTTAAGTATGTACCAAACTCGCAACTCAGATATTCATCTCTATGATCATATCATAGACATTTTATCCTCTTGTCACGATGATCTTCAACTTCACTCTGGAAAATGTATTACTTCCAACAAGTTACTTTCTTGTTCCATCGCACTGGAAAATGAGGCCTTCAGTCATCTTGCCCATGTGGTATGATTTTCATCTCTCAACTGATTCAAAATCAAGGGAGTCCAAATGATCCATCTGCATGGAGTTTTTTCATGCATTTATACCAATAGACATGGTTCACATATCTCAAGCTTTTCAAAAACGAGTGAGTGCAAAGATCCATCAGCATGGACCTTCTTCATGAGTTTTATACCAATATGACGCAAGTGGCACTATCATTACTACTTTATATATTTTTGCATCAATATTATGAACATGCTTATCACTACGATCGAGATTCAACAAACCATTCATTTTAGGTGCAAGACCATTGAAGGTATTATTCAAATAACTAGAGTAACCATTATTCTCTTTAAATAAACAACCATATTGTGATAAACACAATCTAATCATGTCTATCCTCAACGCAAACATGAAATAACAATTATATAGGTTTAACACTAATCCCGATGGTAGAGGGAGCGTGGGATGCTTGATCATATCAACCTTGGAAACACTTGCCATACATATCGTCACCTCGCCTTTAGTTAGTCTCCATTTATTCCGTACCTTTTATTTCAAGTTACTAAAACTTAGCAACCGAAGCAGTATCTAATACCTTGGTGCTACTAGGAGTACTAATAAAGTACACATCAATATCATGTATATCCAATATACTTTTGTCGATGTTGCCAACCTTCTCATTTACCAAGTATCTAGGGTAGTTCCTCTTCAGTGACTGTTCCCCTCGTTACAGAAGCACTTAGTATTCGGTTTGGGTTCAACCTTGGGTGTCTTCACTAGAGCAGCAACTAGTTTTCCGTTTCATGAAGTATCCCTTCTTGCCCCTGCCCTTCTCGAAACTAGTGGTTTTACTAACCATCAACAATTGATGCTCCTTTTTGATTTCTACTTTCGTTGTGTCAAATTTCGTGAATAGCTCAAGGATCATCATATACATCCCTGATATTTTATAGTTCATTATGAAGATCTAGTAGCTTGGTGGTAGCGACTTTGGCGAATCATCACTATCTCATCTGGGAGATTAACTCCCACTCGATTCAAGCGATTGTAGCACACAGAGTATCAAAGCACATGCTTAACGATTGAGCTTTTCTCCCTTACTTTGTAGGCAAAGAATCTTGCCGGAGGTCTTATACCTCTCAACAAGGGCACGAGCCTGAAATCCCAATTTCATCCTTTGGAACATATGTATGTCCCGCGACGTTCGAAATGTCTTTAGCGCCTCAATTATAAGTCGTTTAAGCATTATGCACTGAAATAGCATGTAGTCATCAAAAACGTGTTTGTCAGATGTTCGCAACATCTACAGATGACGCTCGGGGTTTAGCTCACCGAGTGGTGCATTAAGGACACATGCCTTCTGTGCAGCAATGACGACAATCCTTAGTTTACGGACCTAGTCCACATAATTGCTACCATCATCTTTCAACTAAATTTTCTCTAGGAACATACTGAGATTGAGGGCAACATTAGTGTCGGTCATTCGATCTACAAGAGAGAATGTGAAGACAATTTTATACTAAGTTCATGATAATTTAGTTCATCTATTCAAATTATTTAATGAACTCCCACTCAGATAGAAATCCCTCTAGTCATCTAAGTGATACATGATCCATATCGACTAGGCCGTGTTCGATCATCATGTGAGACGGACTAGTCATCAATGATGAACATCTCCATGTTGATCGCATCTACTATACAACTCATGTTCGACCTTTCAGTCTCTCGTGTTCCGATGCCATGTATGTACATGCTAGGCTCTTCAAGTCAACCTAAGTGTTTCACGTGTGTAAATCTGGCTTACACCCATTGTATGTGAATGTTAGAATCTATCACACCCGATCATCACGTGGTGCTTCGAAACAATGATCCTTCGCAACGGTGCACGCTTAGGGACAACACATATCTTGAAATTTTGGTGAGGGGTCATCTTATTTATGCTACCGTCGTTCTAAGCAAATAAGATGTAAAAACATGATGAACATCACATGCAAATCATAAAGTGACAAGATATGGCCAATATCATCTTGTGCCTTTTGATCTCCATCTTCGGGGCGCGGTATGATCACCATCGTCACCGGCACGACACCATGATATCAATCATCATTATCTCCATCGTAGTGTCTTGATGAAGTTGTCTCGCCAACTATTACTTCTACTACTATGGCTAACGGTTAGCAATAAAGTAAGGTAATAAATTAAGACAACTCCTATGGCTCCTCCGGTTGTCATACTCATCGACATGCAAGTCGTGATTACTATTACAAGAACATGATCAATCTCATACATAACATATATTTTATCACATCCTTTTGGCCATATCACATCACATAGCATACCCTGCAAAAACAAGTTAGACGTCCTCTAATTGTTGTTGCATGTTTTACGTGGCTGCTTTAGGTTTTCTTACAAGAACGTTTCTTACCTACGTAAAATCCACAACGGTGATATGGAAATTTCTATTTACCCTTCATAAGGATCCTCTTCATCGAATCCGATCCGACTAAAGTGGGAGAGACAGACACCCGCTAGCCACCTTATGCAACAAGTGCATGCCAAGCGGTGGAACCAGTCTCACGTAAGCATACGTGTAAATTCGTTCCAGGGTGCTTCATCCCACAATGCCGCCGAATCAACATAGGACTAGTAACGGCAAGCAAATTGACCAAATCATCGCCCACAACTACTTGTGTTCTACTCGTGCATAGAATCTACGCATAGACCTCGCTCATGATTCCACTATTGGGGAACATAGTAATAATTAAAAAAATCCTACGTGTCACCAAGATCAGTCTAGGAAATGCTAGAAACGAGAGAGAAGGAGTGCATCTTAATACCCTTGAAGATCCCTAAGAGGACTCGTTGCAAATAAAGCGGTTGATGGAGTCGTACTCGCGGTGATTCAAATCGCGACAGATCCAATCCAAGCGCTGAATGTACGACGCATCCGCGTTTAAGACATGTACAACCCTAGGACGTGTCCTCCTTCTTGATACAGCAACGGGGATGAGAAGTTGAGGAAGAGCTCTGGAAGCACGACGGCGTGGTGGCGGTGGAGCTCGTGGTTCTCCGGCAGAGCTTCCCTAATCACTACGAAGGAGGAGGAGGTGTAGGAGGGGGAAGGGCTACACCAGGGGCTAGGGGAGAGGCTCCCATGCGCCTCCCTCCTATATATAGGGGTGTAGGGGGCTGGTTTCTTGCCCTCCAAGTCCATTGGGGCGTTAGCAAAGGTGGGAGGAAAGAAATCCCATCCTTTCCCTTCCCCACCGATTGTTATCCCCCTTTTTAGGGATCTTTATCTTATCCCTTCGGGATATGATCTTATTCCTTCGAAGGGGGGGTCTTGGTGCGCCTTGACTAGGGATGTGGGGACTTGCCCCCACTACCCATGTTCATGTGGCTCCCCCCATGCAGGTGGGCCCCACTCCGGAACATTCTAGAACCTTCCCGGTACAATACTGAAAAATCCCAAACATTTTCCGGAGGCCAAAATAGGACTTCCCATATATAAATATTTACCTTCTGACCATTCCAGAACTCCTCGTGACGTCCAGGATCTCATCCGAGACTCCGAACAACTTTCGGTAACGACATACAATTCCCATTACAACTCTAGTGTTACCGAACCTTAAGTGTGTAGACCCTATGGGTTCGGGAACCATGTAGACATGATCGAGACACCTCTCGGGCCAATAACCAATAGCGGGATCTGGATACCCATATTTGCTCCCACATGTTCCACGATGATCTCATCAGATGAACCATGATGTCGGGGATTTAATTAATCCTGTATATAATTCCCTTTGTCCATCGGTATGTTACTTGCCCGAGATTCGATCGTCGGTATCCCTATACCTTGTTCAATCTCATTACCGTCAAGTCTCTTTACTCGTTCCGTAAGACATGATCCCGTGACTAACTCCTTAGTCACATTGTGCTCATTATCATGATGTATTACCGAGTGGGCCCAGAGATACCTCTCCATCACACGGAGTGACAAATCCCAGTCTCGATTCGTACCAACCCAACAGACACTTTCGAAGATACCTCTAGTACACCTTTATAGTCACCCAGTTATGTTGTGACGTTTGATACACCCAAAGCATTCCTACGGCATCCGGTAGTTGCACAATCTCATGGTCTAAAGAAATGATACTTGACTTTAGAAAATGTCTAGCAAACGAACTACACGATCTTGTGCTATGCTTAGGATTGGGTCTTGTCCATCACATCAATCTCCTGATGATGCGATCCCGTTATCAACGATATCCAATGTCCATGGTTAGGAAACCATGACCATCTATTGATCAACGAGCTAGTCAACTAGAGGCTCACTAGGGACATGGTGTGGCCTATGTATTCACACATGTATTACAGTTTCCGGTTAATACAATTATAGCATGAACAATAGACAATTATCATGAACAAGGAAATATAATAATAACCAATTTATTAAAGCCTCTAGGGCATATTTCCAACATTGGGCCCATTCTATCTGCTGAATCCTCCTCCATCGATATTGATCTTTTCTCATTATGTATACTTTGTTCCTTTGCTGAGTTTATTTTGACCTGACATCCTTATCATGCTCCTTTGTTTACATGAGGATTCTAGCTTTTGGAACGTCAACCTCAGATGCATGTTCCTTCCATGAGCCAAGGAAATAATCCAGCTCAGGGTGATCCGGCTCTTGCTTCATCTTTAGAAGAACTATCTCAGGTAGAACTTGACTCATTCGGTCGTTTGTTAACTAAACTTGCTGACACGCATTCTTGTGAGGGCGACTCTGAGGCTAGCCAAGTCGGCGATGCTGAGGTAATTCCAATTTCTTCTAGCTCCTCAGAAAAGTTTGTTACAAGAAGGACCAGGCAAGCCGTCCAGAAGGTAAAATGCCGAATCAAGCCGCTCATTTAGCTACTAATTTTCTCTTGAAGAAAACGCAGCTCGCTCATCAATCAAAACGCAAGACCCGGAGTGACATGCGCGCATTGGACCCAGGCTTGTCAAATGCACAACCGTGTTCAGGTACTGTATAATTTTACGAGCTCTTCTATAAAGTTGGTCTCTTTCAAAATAGACTCTCAGTCTTTAACTTCTCCTTAATTTAGGAATCTTCCCCATCTTCGAGCGCCTCATCAGCAACTCAACTTCCCACTATTAATATTGACCGCAGGTAAACTTCTGATCATGGCCTGATTTCCTATGTTTATCTTTCTTAGTATAATACTTGAATTCTCACTTGTATAGGGACAAGGCTACTTTATCTAGTCGATTTGACGGGTCATGTTCTGGTGTTGAGAACCAAGATGTTTTGGCTTCCCAAACAGAAAAACAGCCGCCAAAGTTGATACTCCTGAAAAGATAAATCCAGATGATACGATAGATGACGCAACCATTGTTGAAACATCCCCAATGGATGAGCCGGTTGTAATGGACGAAACAACAAAAAATACAAGTCCCTTAGTTGCTTTTGTTGTTAATCCAACAAGTCCGACTCAAGATCCTAGCCCAGCAACTCGTATGTATGATCCCATTCCACCAGCTGATCAGAATACTTTAGAGGTTATTACTGTTAAGGAACAATTTCAAGCTCCCATTGTTTCAACCTCTCTTGCTAAAATTGTGAGCAAGGTGGAAATAATGAACTTCGAAGAAAGTAAACCCCAATTAGAGCTCCCAAATATGTCTTTGTTAAGCATTCATGAAATCCACCAGCAATACATGAACCCGCTCACTGAAAGACGGGAGATTGAAGCCAGAATCATATGCGCACTCAAGGAAAAATATGAGGTAAAGACTCCTGCTTGACTATTTCTAATTATAATATATTTGTATACTATCTCTAGCCACCAAGGGCCGGCTTATTATACAAATATGGTAAGCTTGTTCTTTTGGAACTAATACAATATGAGCTGCATCCGTAGTCCCCAAGGACAGAGTTGTAATGACGATGGCAAGTCGGTAACTCTTCAAGTAGTATTTTTAAATGAAGATTTGACCTGTAGCCCCCAAGAGTCTGCTCAACTCCTTTGAGATGAGTCGGGACTTGATGCTTTTGTGATCAGAATTCGACCTGTAGCCACCAAGGGCCGTCTCATCTTCTTAGATGAGCCAGGTCTAGCTCTATCACGTATTACGGAAAGAAGTGACATGCATTAACCCCCAAGTGCCTAGTATATTGCTTGCAACTTCTTGGGGCTTGTTTATATTCTTTGTTATCATAGAAATTATCTTGCCCTGCCTCATCACCTTTCTATTGTTTATAATAAGCCGTCCTCGGGGAATGTCAAAATCCCAATTTTTTATAAAATTTGTATGTCTGCCAGAGGTACACATGGATGCAAACCTGCAAAGGCGTCTGAGGGAAGAGGCGAGGCTTAGGTCTGAGGTTGAATCCACGACGGCTCATATCTAGAAATCGGTTTGTTAGGCACAAGATCATCTTGAGAAGGTCGTGAATAATTTTTAAACAATGTAAATTGCCCTCTTAGCCCGTGCCGAAAAAGTCGAAGGGAAGCTTGGCCCTTTGAAAGAAAGTTACGCCATTCTGGTGAAGCAACTTAACGAGATGCCGACTAACATCTTTGGTAAGATCTTGAGACCTTCATCCCTATGCGTTTCTCATCCTTGATGTAAAAAAGGGGTGGCTCAATATTTATATTTGTCCTTCTGTGTGCAGGTCAAACAGATCGGTCCCTAGTGAAACTGAAAGCAAGTTTTCCCTATGTGGAAAAACTATAAACCCAGTCTGTTTACTCTATTATGGCTGCTAGGAATCCGAAATACCCACCGCGGACCCTCATAGACATGCTAAAGCAACTATCCACCGTGCCGCAATGGATCTCTGAGACCCAGAAATCAACAACCCATGGTGGGCAAAATTTGGCTCTCGTGCGTGCCAAAGCATATCTACGAGAACTCGATTTGGTGGATCTGAAAGATGGTTTTCCATAGTATAAATTGGACGGCTCTAAATTTACTAAAGAAGATTTTTCTCATGTGATGAAGGAGACGCGGCCGCTGGCGACACTTTCAGCAGAGAAGGTCGACACATCTCAGTATTATGCTACGTACACTATTGATAATGAGTGCATCCCAATGCCCAAAGTCGACCCTTCTAAGCTAATGCCGCTTCATTATAAGAGAAAAACTTCCCCTCGCATTGGTGCTTCTACTTCAAACAAAAAGACTCCAAACTTTGAGCCGCTGAGGTTAATCCTGTGGATTCAAAAAGGTGAACAAGACATTCATGATGATGATTAGACAGAAGTGTCAGATTCTAAATTAGCCGGCGAAGAAGATTGAAGGCGGGTCAGAATAGGTTGTCTAGCAGAAAAACTGATCCCATGCATTCTTGTACCAAAACATCTTTGAATTTTTAACAACTCCTGATGTGAGTTTGTAATAGAGGTAGTAACACTTCTGAAATGCTTTTGGCCGTGCGATCGAGCGCGCTTGTTTTTTTCCTTTTAGCCACTACAGAAAACCTTGTCATGACTTTCCTTCATCGTAATCTTTTTACCAAAAATGCTTGTCCTTGTTTGGCTTTGGATATTTGATAGTCTTTTAAGAAATAGGTCACAAAAAGATTTGTCTGCAGGATCCATTGCGCTCTTCCGGAATGAGACTTTGAACTTGTCGTGATGTGATCACAATTTTTATAATCCGGTCTCCCATGATGATACATAAATATGGCTTGTTCCTGAAAAGTTAAGATGTAACACCTTGCTAAAAGTCAAGTATATTTAATAAGATGTCTGAATGAGACACGATATAGAAGTAGGACTTTAAGCCGGCAAACAAACTTGATTTGCGCGAATCACCCCTTTATTTTTAACAACATTCTTGTAAGAGATGTGCAAATTTGAACTTGTCATAGTGTGATTATAGTTGCCATAACTCGGCTATCCATGATAACCTTTAAATAGTATTTATCCTTGAAAAGTTTAGGACACAAAATTATGCAAAATATTAAACATGATTGATAGGCCGGCTTAGTGAGACACGGTAGAAAGGAGACTGACTTTCAAGGCTCAAGTCTTGGTTAAATGAAGCGGGTACGATAACCCAGGGTTTATCCTTGCTTTGAATATGTGGGCTCTCACACAACAAACCAATGCTTTCGCCTTGTTGATTCAGGGTCCACAATGGATTGAATAGTCAAGAGTACATGGAATCACCTAATTGGAATCGCATCAAACATACAGGTAGGTTTAACCATTTGTGGCATGTTTGTCGGATCAAGAGGGTGAGAAAGCTAAACTCGATGAGTTGGAAGCCCCCAAGTGACCTATGACCATGGAAAAGCCGGCATAGGATTTCTAAATACAATGCTATTACTGCCAAACAATCTGGAGACAAGATAAGCCGACTTGATTCCTTTGAAAATAATTTGATAAATCTGATGATTTGTTTAGACCTATGAGCCCCCAAGTAACATATTAAATAATAAAGACTCATGCTCAATTTATGGCTAAAATATGAGCTTTATTAGATTCAATATATCATAGAAGTATGTACTAAATTTTCGTTCTTTGAAGGACCCACAGATGGAGAATCTAAAGTTGGCAGTGGAGACAGCAGTATGAGAGGCGCTCGTGCATCTCCGCGATATCCTTCCCGAGATGGCCAACGAGCCGGATACTCGTCACTTGCCTTTTATTAAGGACAAGATTGACGGGAGCTGGACACTCAACCCATCCACGGCAGAAGGGACGCCACTCAGGTTTCGTACCTACTACAGCCTCTCCGCCGACACCCTAACACCCTGAGTACACCAAGTCAAGGGCCTACTTCGCCTGGAAAAGATGAACACCCGCAAGGTCAAGAAGGAAGGAGCACCCGGAGGGCAGCCTACCATTGCCTTCCGAGGAGGAATACCACCTCTCCAGGCCACTCCTATACAGAGTCGCCGCTTCACCGTGGAAGAATACACTGAACTCCTCACCGCTTCGCTAACAAGGATGTGATGGACCTCTTCCACCCCCCACACCTCTGAAGGAAGAAGACGCCAACGAGGATGAAGAAGAAGACCCTGTAGAAACTGCATATGAGACCGAGCAGTCTTCCGCTTAGAGGAACGTCTGAGGCAAGTTAGGAGTCTTCCCAGCGAAGTCGAGTCCGTGTATCAGTTCGTGAGAACCATGCGTGTTGTGTGCTTCATGTTCATGTTTTGGTGCAAGACGCATTTCTACCTTAGGCAGCTTGTAAGTGACTACATCACCTGTTTAATTAAGTATTTGCATGAGGTTGCTCTAAACATTTTTGTTTGTATAACACACTTGCACAGTACCAAACCCCCTTATCTAGGCGCGTCATCCCTTTATGATTCCCAACCACTTCGGAATATTGACCTATCTACTCCAAAACAGGATGGTGATTTCAACTCGCACCAGCACCTTCTACTACCACAACAGTAGCACTTCTAACCAACATCTAGGAACCGGTGGGTCTGCCCAAGCTTGAGATCACCCCGAGCAGCAGCAAGGCGACATTCCCCTGCCACCACCTCCTCCGGAGAGCATGACCGTGGCTCAGTTCCTCCAGGCTCTCCGAGAGGAACGTCAAGCCAATAATGCCGCCATCCAGCAGTTGGCTCAAGTCTTAGTGAACAATCCATCGCAAAACGGAAATGGCAACGAACTCTCCACTCTGTGTGAGTTTATGAGGACTACGCCTCCCATATTCACGGAGACAACTGAACCCTTGGATGCCGATGACTGGATCCGCACCATTGAGGACCTCCTCGCACTGGTTAAATACACCTACGACCGTGAGAATGTCCTTTATGCTTCTCACTGTCTCGGAGGCACGACCAGGGCTTGCTGGGACGGGTTCCAAATCATGCGGGAAGGACATGCTATCTCTTGGACTGTCTTCAAGGAAGGATTCCGCGCTGCTCACATTCCCCCTCGAATGATGACCATTAAGAAGCGGGAATTCCGAGCTCTGAGGCAAGGCAGCGGGACAGTCAAGGAGTACCTGCATAAGTTTAACCTTTTGTCAAGGTATGCACCAGAAGACGTCAACACTTAAGCTTTGAAGGTGGAACGCTTCATGGAAGGACTTCAGGAGTCGCTTCAGTACTAGCTTGTTGTCTGTTAATGTCGGACCTTCTACGATCTGGTAAAAATGCCCTCAAGCTAGAGGATAAGCGTCATGTGATGGATGACACCCGCAAGCGTAAGCTGACGGGAAATGGAGGTTCCAGTAACATGAAGGCACATCTGTGGTAATCCGCCCCGGGAAAACCTAGCTATCAACAGTAGCAGTACAAGGCACCAATGTTTCGCCAGAACTACCAGCCCCAACAGCATGCCAACCCCAAGCCAAAAATCAATCCACCCAAGAGCGGTGGGGTCAAGCCCAACATCCTAGGGCAGGTTACCTACTTTGGATGTGGTCAGACTGGGCACTACTCCAGGCAGTGCCCCAACAAGAAGCCCGATGCACCGCGCCCCAATGCGCCTAATCAAGGACAAGGTCATGCAGCGCCAAGCAGGAACCAGGCTCCCCCGCAACCAGCAGTATCACAGCAGGGGGCGCGTGAATCACATATCCACAGAAGAAGCCTAGGAAGACCCGGACTGCATTGTGGGTACGTTCGTCGTCAACTCCACCCCAGCAACAATATTGTTTGATTGCGGTGCTTCGCATTCGTTTGTCACCCAAAAGTTTGCTACAAAGTGTGGTTTGAAGCCTACCCTCCTTAATGGACAAATGGTAGTACATACCCCGGGAGAAGTGCTAAGGACCAACCTAGGATGCAGAGGAGTCGGGATCAACATCAATGTGATAAGCTTCTTAGCAGATCTCATCATCCTTAAGTCGCAAGGCTTGGACGTGATCCTTGGTATGGATTGGTTGGCCAGGCACCAAAGTATACTGGACTGCGCCAAAAGGGCTATTACCATGACAAGTGACCAAGGGGTCAAAGTCAAGTATGTTCCTGAACCTAACTCCACTAAAGTTCCTCAGGTTAATTGCCTTTCGGAAGAAGAGTTGGACTGAGTACCAGTACTCTGCGAATACCCGAACACCTTTCCTGATTTGCTGCCTGGGATGCCTCCTGACCGAGACATCGAGTTCATTATTGAGCTATGACTGGATCAAGGCCTATCTATAAAAATCCTTATAGGATGGGATCCGAAGAGCTAGCAGAGTTAAAGAAGCAGCTGGATGAGCAACTCAGGAAGGGATTCATCCATCCGAGTGCATCACCTTGGGGATCACCTGTTCTATTCGTGTCCAAAAAGGATGGGTCTATCAGGCTCTGCGTCGATTTCCATTCCCTTCATGAAGTCACGATAAAGAATAAGTACCCACTCCCAAGATTGAAGACCTATTTGACCATTTAAATGGTGCCAAGGTATTTTGCAAGATCGACCTCAGAACTGGATATTACCAGCTGAAGATCCGACCCGAGGACATACCTAAGACGGCATTCGTGACCCGGTATGGTTTATACGAGTGCACAGTCATGTCGTTTGGGTTGTCCAATGCCACAACATACTTCAGGTACCTCATGAACAAAGTCTTCATGGAATACCTGCATAAGTTTGTCATTGTCTTCATCCATGACATATTAATCTTCTCCATGTCCGAAGAAGAACATGAGCAGCACTTGAGGCTAGTACTGGAAAAGCTTCAAGAGCACCAACTTTGTGCTAGGTGTAGCGAATGCAAATTCTGGCTGCCCGAAGTTGGATTCTTGGGTCATACCATAATGGCAAACGAATTGGCAGTCGATCCTTCCAAGATTAGCACGGTGACCAACTGGGAGTCGCCAATCGATGTGAAGGAAGTCAGAAGCTTCCTCGGCCTCACGGGATACTACCGCAAGTTCATGGGAGGGTTCTCCCGCATCTTCCGACCAATGACTTAGGTCTTGAAGAAGGGCAATAAGTTCGAGTGAGTGCGAAGAAAGCTTCCAAGAGCTGAAGAGGAGGTTGACCGCCGCCCCGGTACTGGCTACTCCAGATATCAAAAAGGATTTCGTGATATACTGCCATGCCTCCAGAATCGGGCTCGATGGCGTCCTAATGCAAGACAACAGGGTCATGGCTTACCTATCACGGCAATTGCGCCCGCATGAGGAGAACTACGCCACGCATGACCTCGAGTTGGAAGCGGTAGTGCGTGCCCTGAAGCCATGGCAGCATTACCTTGTGGGGAAGTGATGTGAAATATATACCAACCACAAGAGTCTGAAGTATATTTTTACTGAAAGGGAGTTGAATATGAGGCAGCGAAGATGGTTGGAGCTGATCGAAGACTACGACCTCAGCCGGAAGGCCTGCAGCTTGAATGCTATGCTCAAGGAAAGGCTATCAACCTTATATGATGAGCTAGAGAGATTTGGGTTAGAGCTAGTTGAACCAAGATTCCTAGCTAACCTCAAAGTCAAACCCACTCTAGCAGACGACGTCAAAGAGGCCCTGAAGGGGCACATGAGCATTGAAGGCATCAAGAAGAAGAACCAAGAAGGAAAGCCCCAAAATTCTCAAAGGATGAACAAGGAGTCGTGTGGTTTTGGAAACGTTTATGCGTACCCAACGAAGCTGAACTCAGAAATTAATCGTGCAAGAAGCCCATGAAACTCCCTACTCAATTCACCCAAGTGGGAGCAAGATATATCAAGACCTCCGGGAAAGGTTCTAGTGGCACGACATAAGGAGGGAAATAGCTTTCTATATCGCCACGTGTGATGTGTGCCAGCGTGTTAAGGCTGAGCACCAGCAACCTGCTGTGCTGCTACAATCTCTCCAGGTACTCGAATGGAAGTGGGGTAGAGTCGGCGTGGAATACATCACTGGTCTGCCCAAGTCGAGCAAATGACACAACTCCATATGGTCCATTGTTGACCACCTGATCAAGGTGGCCCATTTTATTCCGGTCAGCACCACTTATGATGGTAGCCAATTGGCCAGCCTATACATCCATTGTATCATGAGCCTCCATGGAGTTCCCAAGGATATTGTATCCGACCGAGGCATGCAGTTCACCTCAAGATTCTGGAAGAAGTTCCAAGAAACTCAGGGAACCAAGCTCTCTTTCAGAATTGCCTTCCACCCGCACACGGGCGGACACACGGAGCGAGTGAATCAAATACTTGAAGATATACCCGCGCTTGTGTCTTTGCACATGGGACCAAATGGGAAGACTGTATGCCATTAGTTGAGTTCGCATACAACTATAGCTATCAGTCCAGTCTCTAGATGGCCCCATTTGAAGTGCTATATGGACGGAAGTGCCGCACCCCGCTCAACTGGTCCGAAACTGGTGAAGGATTTTTTTTCGGGCTCGACATTCTTTGTGAAGCAGATGACAAGGTGCAACTTGTAAGGGAGCACCTGAAGGTTGCCAAGTCGCGACAGAAGAGTATGCGGATTCTCGCCACAGAGAAGTGGAGTTCAACCCCGGAGATCTAGTGTACCTTCGCGTCACACCTCTCAAGGGAACCAAGCGTTTACACGTCATGGGGAAACTTGCTCCAAGGTTCATTGGACCTTTTAAGATCATGGCAAGGCGTGGAGAAGTTGCTTACCAATTGGAGCTAGCTCCGGAACTTTTGGGGGTGCACAATGTATTCGACATGTCACAAATTGGGAAGTGCCTGCAAGCGCCAAACCCTCCAGATCTTTATAAGGACATCGACCATCAAGACATTGACCTTCAACTTGACCTCACTTATCGCGAGAGGCCAATCCGCATCCTGGACGAAGCCGAGCGTTGTACCAGAAGCCGCACCATCAAGTACTTCAAGGTTCAGTGGAGCAACCACACTGAAGTAGAAGCAACATGGGAGCGTGAAGATTATCTCCGATTCTAATTTCCGTACCTTTTTAGCACCCATCTTAGGAATCTCGGGGACCTGATTCTTGTAAGGGGGATAGGTCTGTCACACCCTGTGTGTACCTTACTTCAACTGTAGCCTCTTCAAAACCTGAGTTTGTTAAAACTTTTTCAGAAAATGCTATGAGTGATGTGATTCTCATTGTTTGTGTGTATTCTAGAATGAGTGGATCCAAAAACAATATTTTTATAAACATGATATTTCCAAAAAACATTTTCTAATTTTTGACTATTTCAAAATTTTGCTTTGGGTTTGCACGACAAGTCCCTAATTCCAAGGGAGTGGTTTCACCCAAAGATGGTATTATGATTTTAGCACTATTTTAATTCTCCAAAATCATGAAATATTTATTTTATAAAAAAAAATTCTATTTTATTTGCATGTCCTTTTCTGAGTCCAGAAATGGTATTTCTGAATGGAAAGTTATTTTTCTGCCTTAGAAAAATCTGAGAAAATTTGGAGATACTCAAAGGACATATTTTTTCCATACATAAGGTTTTCAACCCCTATTTATGTTCATAATATTTGACCAAATCCTTGGAAACCTGTTCTGTGTGTTTTGACCTTTCGAATTAATTCCCAGCAAGTCCAATAAATTCGTAGAAAATTCTAGCACGCGTCCCAAGCTATATCTGGTACTCATGCCAAGTTTCACCTCATTCCAAGATGGTTTGTTTCACCAAATAATCCTAAAACCCTCTTTGTCGAGAATCAAGATGTAACAACTCTACATAGCAAAGTTTATCCAAATGGCTTGAAACTTTGTAGGAGTGCTCAACACCCAAAATAAGGAGACCCTGCCAAAAACGGGATTTGTGGGGATTAATTTACCCACATTCTATTTTGAATGGACAAAACTGCGCATTTGGGGGTGATTTCAAGTTTGCACTGTCAAACTTGTCCAATGGAGCTCAAATTTAGTGGAGCGTCCTACTTTTGCATCAAAACCAATCATGTTTACTTTCACCATTAGTGGTGGAGGTTAACTACCCCAAACACCTGTCGAACACCTTCTGCCAACTTGGTCAAACAACACTAAACACCCCCTACACCCACACCCTTCTCAAACCACGTTCCACCCCGAGCCCTCTCTCCCTCTCCAGTAGCCGTGGTGAAACCATCGACGCTCCCCTAGCTGGTGCACCGTTGTTGGCCTATAAATAGGACCTCCCCCTCGCTCCAGCAAACTCACACCACTCCTCTAGACCCTCAATCGAGGCCCTAGACACCGCATTCAAGCAGGGAGAGCTCCGACGCTCAAGATCGACCAAGGCCCCGCCACTTCGGAGCTCCGTCGATATTGGGCTACAGGCCAGCTCTCGCGCTCCTCTGACCTCCTCCGTGACCGTAGTGAGCTCTGGGAGCTATTCCACCTCTTCCCCGAGCGTTTCCCTGCCCGTAGCACCCAACTCCACCACCTCCTAAAGCACCTCCACCGCGGCCACCTCATCGCCGGTGACCCAGAGCCTCCTCGCCGGTCATTCAACCACCAGCAGGTAGGTGATGACACCACGGTGGCATTCCTTCCATCGCCTGGACTCGAGGGCGTCGGTATCTCCGCCGGCGTGCCTCACCTCCCTCTGTCCAGAAGAGGTAGACAATGCCGACATGCATGCCCCACCTGTCGGTCGTTCGTCTCTTACCGTCTCTCCTCTCTCTGCTACTGACCACAGGGGCCCACACGTCAGGTTTAAACCTGGTGGCGCGCTCACACCTGGGCTGATGGCTGGCTAGGTGACTAGTTGGCCAGTTTGGCCGGCCCAGCCAGTGGTCGAGCGAGGCCAGGGTTTAGCCCCTTTTTCTTCTTCTTTTGTTTCTGATTCTAAATGATTTTTGTAGATTTAAATATTTAATCAAATTTAAATATATTTTCCACCACAAATCTTATAAAAATGTGTAGAATTTATTAGTGTTGTTGGACTAAATTTTGTAAAAACTTTTAGACATAGCTTTGATTAAAATTCCTAGTTTAATTATTTTACTCTCTGTTATTTATGTTTTAAAAATACATTTTTGCATAAAAACCAGAGATAAATATTTTGAGAACTATAATATAGATTTATCATAATAGGATAACATTTTTAAAGTGAGTTTGTGCTCTGTTTCGCAATGAGCTTCTTATTTTATTACTATTATTATGGTGATAGATTCCACGTTCGACGAAGGAGTTGGAATCGAACACCCCAAAGACAGTGGATACCTAGCTGATCAAGGCAAGCAGCCCTTTGACCATGTGTGAGAAAACATTTTCATGCATGCCAAGTTGAATAGTTTATTCTGATGCATATAGTTAAGGTTATTCGGTGCACCCCAGCATGGTGTTACCAATGGCTCCTCCGGAGAATTTGCATTGAGCATGACCTTACCATCTATGAGGGTCACGCTTATAATATGTTGACATGTAGACAGTAGTGCTACGCATAGAAAGAGCATGTGCATGATGTTGGTAACACATTGTTGATATCAAAGGTTTTATGAAAACTCCGTCGGATGCCACTAATGCCCGAGGGTGATGATGAGTTAGGTGGCCACTTGTGAAGAAGTGGTGCACCGGGAATATTTTGTGTGCGTGGTTTCGTAAATGGGATTAGATTTATGATGTGTCGACCGTCCCAACCTTACATGTGCGACCACGATACCCCTTTATGGGACGGGGCTTTGTTGATTACCTTGGTCGGTGCTAGCAAAGAGGCCACATTACTAGTGGAGGGAGTGATATGTGCTCACTCTCGTGACGGGGTGATAAGATCTAGAGTCGGTGCTTGTAAAGACGTACATCATGTGGGCTGGGTACCAATCGAGTGGACTCTTTATCTAGTGTCGTCAGGGGAAAGGCGATGATCGGGTACTTACCTCGGGTATGTTATATACCGCGAG
Organism: Hordeum vulgare subsp. vulgare; assembly: GCF_904849725.1. NCBI lineage: Eukaryota > Viridiplantae > Streptophyta > Magnoliopsida > Poales > Poaceae > Hordeum > Hordeum vulgare. The sequence continues at coordinate 341,957,457 of NC_058524.1, read as the reverse complement.
TCGTGGATGACATGGAAGTTTCCCGGATCTCGTCGGTACGACGTACAACCTCTGCAGAGTGTAAAACTATTCGAATAGTCGTGTCCACGGTCAAGGACAGTTGGGTGGTGTTGCTTAAACTACGTCTAGTCATTTCCACATAAACCAGGTGTGTGTGTGTGTGTGTGTGTGTTAAAGGTGTTATCTGAGAAAGATGATATGACAAGTTTGGTGACTTGGCATATTGGGTGAACCGAAGTGTTCAGCCCTCAATAGCTTTGTTGATATCTGTAACCTGTTCTTATGATTACCATCTAGTTTATGATGCATATCCTTACAAGTACTTGACCATGTTCATTTTCAATTAAAACTTGCTTTCTGCAAAGTCTGCATATTACTTTATCGTACCAATTGCATTATCCGCATGATGGGCTATTTGCGAGTACATTCAAAGTACCCACTGGCTTGCCACTCGTTATGTTATTTACCAGACATGGAAGAACCGGAGTTCGGAGAAGAATTTGTCATCGGAGATGGACACGCGAACTAGGACGCTTCCGAGTCAGAATGCCTGTTGGTGAAGGCTGATGGCATGGGCTCCCGTTTACTACCAAGATTTCCTCTAGTAGTTGTATCGGTGTGATTGGGCTCAAATGGCCCTATCTATTTTAGACTTGACCATGATGGTCATTTGTTGTAGCAAATGGTATGTTGGATGTATGACTCTTAATATTCAGTATATGTGTGTTCGGCGAGCATTGATCTCTGGGTCACTGAGCACATTCATTCGGTGTTCTTGACTCGTAAGTCAGGGTGCCCACTTCTGATTTCATGGCCGAGTGGGTGGAACAACAGCGGCCAACTCAAATTCACTCGGCACAAGGGACTATGTTCTTCGATGGCTCCAAAATGTTGAATGGGTCAGGTGCTGGTGTGGTATAGGTGTCCCCAAAAGGCGACAAGCTCAACTATGTCCTCCAGATTCATTTCGATTTATCCAACAATGAGGCTGAATATGAAGCACTCCTGTATGGGTTGTGTATGGCCATCTCACTCGATGTCTGACGCTTGATGGTATACAGCGACTCAGATCTAGTGGTCAATCAAGTGATGAAGGAATGGAATGTCAGAAACCCTGCCATGACTAGATATTGTCAGGCAGTAAGGAAGCTTGGAAATAAGTTTAAAGGTTTGGAACTCCACCATTTTCCCCGATTGAAAAATCAAGTAGCTGATGAGCTAGCCAAGATTGGGTCCACTCGGAAACCTGTCCCCAGCAATGTGTTCCGGGAACACTTACATACTCCTTCGGTGCAAGAGGATCCTTTCGCTGAAGATCCCCCACAACCGATAAGCACCTCCAATCGAACTGAGTTCGATGTTCCAGCAGTCGTTGATTTAATTATGGAAATCCTGGCGATCACGCGTGAGTGGACAGTACCATACTTTGCATACATCCTTAGGCGAGAACTCCCTGAAGACGAAGCTAAAGCTAAGCAGATTGTCCGCAGATCGCAGGCTTTTACCATTGTGGGCGATCAACTCTACACAGAAAGTCTTACCGGCGCAGCTCAACGATGGGTCTCCCCTGAGGAGGGCCGACTGATTCTGGAAGAAATCCACTCGGGGACCTGTGGTCATCATGCGTCCTCCCGAACCATTGTCGCCAAAGCATACCGAGTTGGGTTCTTCTGGCCACGCACTAATGAGATGGCTAAAGATATCGTTGATCATTGCGCAGGTTGCGAATTCTATTCTAACTTGTCTCACAAGCCTATGTCTGCTGTTAAGACCATCCCACTCGTCGGGCCATTTGCTGTTTGGGGTTTGGATATGGCCGGCCCTTTCCGAACAGGTCAGAGTGGATTCACACACTTGCTTATTGCAGTTGGCAAGTTTACCAATTGGATTGAAGCCAAGCCGATAAAGAAGTTGGACTCAGGCATTGCCATCAAGTTCATGAGAGATATAACATTTCGGTATGGAGTTCACCACAGCATCATAACAGATAATGGTTCTAACGTCGATTCGGAAGAATTCATGCGCTTTTGCTCTGCTCAAGGCACTCGGGTGGATTATGCATCCGTTGCACACACCCAAACCAATGGACAAGCTGAGCGGGCAAACGACATTATCCTTCAAGGGATGAAACCGCAACACATGAGGGATTTGGAAGATGCAGGTGGAGCCTGGGTAACTGAACTACCATCTGTTTGTGGGGCTTGAGAACAACCCCTAACCGATCGACTCGACGCACACCCTTCTTCTTGGTGTATGGAGCTGAAGTTGTCTTACCAAGTGATCTCCTTCATAGTTTTCCCCATGTGGATTTATATTCAGAGGATGAATCTGAACAGGCGCGTCAGGACGGAGTGGATCTCTTGGAAGAAGAGCACGAACTGGCCTTAATTCAGTCGACTGTATACCAACATGATCTTCGTCGCTTCCGTGCGAGACATGTCAGGAGTCAGGTGTTCCACGAAGGCGATCTCATGCTTTGAGTGGATCAACAGAGACCTCACAAGCTAGCCCCTATGTGGGAAGGACCATTCGTCGTCACCAACGTACTGAACAATGGAGCTTACCATCTTGAAAACCTCAAGAAGAGAGCCGACGAACCCCGTGCTCGGAATGCAGATCTACTCCAACATTTTATGCTTGACAACCGGTTGGCTTGATGTAACAAGAGAGTTTACTGAACAATGTTCTTGTCAAAGTCATAATTCCTGCAATTTTTGTCCATTCCGATCGACCAACTTCACACCCAAAATATAGTTCGAGTGAAGAGCAATCCTCTCACTCGGGGGCTTAGCTGTGAACATGTTTTCTCCTAAGTTAAAAACCCTTCCGAGTGAATAGCAACCTATTCACTCGGATGCTTAGCTGCGAATCAGTCTTCGCCTAAGTATAGAATCTACTCTGAATGAAGAGCAATCCTCTCACTCGGGGGCTTAGCAACGAACATGTTTTCGCCTAAGTTAAAAACACTTCTGAGTGAATAGCAACCTATTCACTCGGATCTTTAGCTACAAATCAGTTTTCGCCTAAGTATAGACACTACTCCGAGTGAAGAGTAATCCTCTCACTCAGGGGCTTAGCTGCAAACATGTATTCGCCTAAGTTAAACACCCATCTGAGTGAGCAACCTATTCACTCGGATGCTTAGCTACGAATCAGTCTTCGCCTAAGTATAGAATCTACCCTAAGTGAAGAGAAATCCTCTCACTCGGGGGCTTAGCTGCGAACATGTTTTCGCCTAAGTTAAAAACCCTTCCGAGTGAATAGCTACCTATTCACTCGGATGCTTAGCTGTGAATCAGTCTTCGCCTAAGTATAGAATCTACTCCGAGTGTCGTGGTTTTGTCACGGCAGATGTCCTCGTGAAATGACTTAGTGATGGAGCCATCGCAACTTGGTGGCGACTCAAAGAGGGTGAGTGGAAGCGAGACTCAGGTTTACCTAGGTTCGGCCTCTCCGGTAGAGGTAAAAGCCTACGTCATGCTTTGTGTATGTTGATCGTGGATTCGATTACAAGGAGGGTGTAACTCGCCTGACATAGCTCTCGATGGATTCTAACTTGACCTATCTTCCCTAGAGACTCGCCTTTATATACATGTCGAGGCCATAGGGTTTACAAAGTCCTGGGCACGTTACAAACCATGGGTTTCTATATCTCTAAGTCGTCGTGTCTTCCAAGCTAGGAAACCTCCTTGGCGATTTATCTTATCTCTTAATCTTGAACCGCCATCCAGCTCATGGGCCCTGGCAGCCCCTTGTCAATGTCTCCTGGCGCAACTCAGACCCTGGGCCAAGGCTTATCTTGATCGTGAATGTCGAGTCGCCGTTTACCTGATCCGGCCCAATAGAGCAGGTCATACCGTAGGTAATATCCACAACACCGAGTCAAGAGCAATCATCTAACTCGGGGGCTTAGAGGCGAACATGTTTTGGCCTAAGTCAAAAACCCTTCCGAGTGAATAGCAACCTATTCACTCGGATCCTTAGCTGCGGATCAGTCTTCACCTAAGTATAGAAAGTACTCCGAGTGAAGAGCAATCCTCCCACTCGGGGGCTTAGCTGCGAACATGCAACCTATTCACTCACATGCTTAGCTACGAACAAGTCTTCGCCTAAGTATAGAAACTACTTCGAGTGAAGAGTAATTCTCTTACTTGGGGGCTTAGCTGCTAATATAATTTCGCCTAGATTAAAAACCCTTCCAAGTGAATAGCAACCTATTCAATCGGATGCTTAGCCGCGAACCAGTCTTTGCCTAAGTATAGAAACTACTCTGAGTGAAGAGCAATCCCCTCACTCAGGGGCATAGCCGCGAATCAATCTCCTAAGTTAAAAAAATCTTCCGAATGAATAGCAACCTATTCACTCGGATACTTAATAGTGAGTCAGTTTTCGCCTAAGTTATATTCTCCGAATGTCGAGAACATTCAAAAACCAAACAAACTCAATCAAATGCAGATAAATTCAAACAAATCCAAAATGGATTAAAGTCGTCCAGGCAGACGAAAAGTACTCGGGTTCAACACCCAAAAGAAGTTTCAATGGATACAGTAAGACTCGGCATACCGAGGCGAATTAAAGTTTGGCAGTAATCAAAGTTCCTTCTCAAGGCTCACCAGGACTTGCAGGCTGAACGAAGGTGTCAAGGTCGATCCCATCAGCAATGCGAGTTGCCGCGTCGATGAAGGTATCCATGAAATCATCAAATTGGAGCTTCTTCGTATTAGCCACCTCGAGTGCCTTCAACTTATCTTCCGTAGCTTCTTTGCAATGGACTCGGACGAGCGAAAGGGTCGCGTCAGCTCCACATCACGCAGAAGACTTCTTTTATGCCTTCACCTGATACGTCTCCAACGTATCTATAATTTTTGATGGTTTCATGCTATTATCTTGTCAAACTTTGGATGTTTTGCATGTCTTATATATATTTTTTGGGACTAACTTATTAACTCAGTGCCAAGTGCTAGTTCCTGTTTTTTCCATGTTTATGATCCCTTTCAGAGGAGGATTTTGAACGGAGTCCAAACGGAATGAAACTGCCAAAAAGATTTTTTCCGGAACAGAAAAAGATCGGGAAGCCGGAGAATCAGGGCAGGGGGCCACTAGGGACACCACAGGCCCTCATGGCGCGGACAAGGGGGCCCGCGCCCCCTGGCTCGTGGGCTCCCTGAGGCTCCTTTGCCCTAGGTTTTGCGCCTATATATTCCCTAAAATCCCATAAAATATCACGAGATCATCGAAAGTACTTTTCCATCGCCGCAAGCTTCTGTGTCCGCAAGATCCCATCTGGGGCATGTTGTGGTGCCCTGCAGGTGGGGGGATTCGGATACGGAGGGCTTATTCATCAACACCATGACCTCTCTGATGATGCGTGAGTAGTTCACCATAGACCTACGGGTCCATAGCTAGTAACTAGATGGCTTCTTCTCTCTCTTGGATCTTCAATACAAAGTTCTCCATGATCTCCATGGAGATCTATCCGATGTAATCTACTTTTGCAGTGTGTTTGTCGAGATCCGATGAATTGTGGATTTATGATCAGATTATCTATGAATCTTATTTGAGTTTCTTCTGATCTCTGTTATGCATGATTTCATATCCTTGTAATTCTCTTCGAGTTGTGGGTTTTGTTTGGCCAACTAGATCTATGATTCTTGCAATGGGAGAAGTGCTTGGTTTTGGGTTCATACCGTGCGGTGACCTCACCCAGTGATAGAAGGGGTAGCGAGGCACGCATCCTGTTGTTGGCATCAAGGGTAAAAAGATGGGGTTTTCATCATTGGTTTGAGATTATCCCTCTACATCATGTCATCTTGCTTAAGGTGTTACTCTGTTCGTCATGAACTCAATACACTAGATGCATGGTGGATAGTGGTCGATGTGTGGAGTAATAGTAGTAGATGTAGAAAGTATCCGTCTACTTGTCTCGGTCGTGATGCCTATATGTATGATCATTGCCTTAGATATCGTCATGACTTTGCGCGGTTCTATCAATTGCTCGACACTAATTTGTTCACCCACCATGATATTTTCTATTTTGAGAGAAGCCTCTAGTGAAAACTATGGCCCCTGGGTCTACTCCACACCATATTTTCAGCCTTACACTTTTTACTTCGTTGCACTTTCTGCCTTCAGATCTCACTTTGCAATCAATCTTGAAGGGATTGACAACCCCTTTATAGCGTTGGGTGCAAGCTCTTTTGTGTTTGCGCAGGTACTCTGGACTTGACGAGATTCTCCTACTTGATTGATACCTTGGTTCTCAAACTGAGGGAAATACTTACTACTCCTGTGTTGCATCACCCTTTCCTCTTCAAGGGAAAAACCGACGAAACAAGAGAAGTAGCAAGAAGAATTCCTGGCGTTGCCGGGGAAGGACTTTTGTTGCCGTAGCCGAAGAATTTTTGGCGCCGATACCGGGGAGGATCAACTCAAGAACTCATCCAAGTAGGCATTGCAAACTCATCTCTTGCATTTACTTTGTTTGCCAGTTGCCTCTCATTTCCTCTCCCCCACTTCACAATTTGCCTTTTTCGTTTGCCTTTTTTGTTTGCCTTTTTCGTTTGCCTTTTCGTTTGCCCTTTTTCTCGCTTGCTCTTTGTTCGCTTGTGTGCTTGCTTGCTTTGCGAAGTCACCATGAATGAAAACACCACACTCTGTGACTTCTCGAATACTAATAATAATGATTTTATTAGTACTACGATTGCTCCCGCCACTAGTGCAGAGTCATACGAAATCAATGCCGCTTTGCTGAATCTTGTTATGAAAGAGCAATTCTCCGACCTTCCTAGTGAAGATGCCACATCCCATCTCAATACCTTCATTGAGCTTTGCGATATGAAAAAGAAGGAGATTTGGATAATGATGTGATTAAATTGAAGCTTTTTCCTTTCTCGTTGCGAGATCGCACAAAAACATGGTTTTCTTCTTTGCCCAAAAATAGTATCGATTCTTGGGATAAGTGCAAAGATGCTTATATATCCAAGTATTTTCCGCCGGCTTAGATCATCTCTCTCCGTAATGATATCATGAATTTCAAGAAACTTGATCATGAACATGTTGCACAATCTTAGGAGAGAATGAAATTGATGATTAGAAATTGTACCGCTCATGGCTCGAGTCTTTGGATGATTATACAAATCTTCCATGCTGGCTTGAATTTCGCTTCTAGAAATATCTTGGACTCCGCCTCAGGTGGAACGTTCAAGGAAATTATGTTAGGGGAAGCCACAAAGCTCCTAGACAACATCATGACGAACTACTCTCAGTGGCACACTGAAAGGACACCTACTAGTAAGAAGGGACACACTATAGAAGAAATTAACTCGTTGAGTGCTAAGATGGATGAGTTAATGAATTTGGTTGCTAGTATAAGTTCTCCTTTAGATCCTAATGATATGCCCTTGTCTTCTTTGATTGAGAGTAGCAACGCTTGCTTGGACGTTAATTTTGTGGGTAGAAATAATTTTGGCAACAACAATGCTTTTAGAGGAAACTATGTTCCTAGGCCTTTTCCTAGTAACTCCTCTAATAACTTTGGCAAATGCTACAAAAAAAGTCATTGAAATTACAATAGATTACCCTCTGATCTAGAGAATAATATCAAAGAGTTCATCAACTCTTAAAAGATTTTCAATGCGTCCATAGAGGAAAAGCTACTCAAAATTGACGATTTGGCTAAGAACGTTGACAGAATGTCTTGTGATGTTGATGCTTTGAAAGTTAGATGTGCTCCTCCCAAGATCAATATGGATGAAACTTTGAAAGCTATGCGTGTTTCCATGATTGAGATCAAAGAAAGAACCGCCCAAATTCGTGCTAGACATGAATGGCTTAAAAAGGCGTGTTCTCGTGATAAGAATCACGAAGATCTTAAAGTGCTTGGTGTGACTCCCATTGAATCTTTGTTTTCTTGTGTCAAACCTATTGATGATGGGGCTGGATATGAATCCACTTTGGTTCAAAAGTGTCCCAATGATTCGGAGTCCATCTATCTTGACGCTAAAAGCATTGAAAGTGGAGTAGAAGATATTAAAACTTTGAGTAGTAATGAAATTACTACCATGGATTTCAAGGAATTCAATTATGATAGTTTCTCCTTGATTGAATGCATTTCCTTTATGCAATCCATGTTAAACTCTCCACACGCTTACAGCCAAAACAAGGCCTTTACCGATCATATCGTCGAAGCTATGATAAGATCTCTTGAAGAGAAACTTGAATTTGAAGTCTCTATCCCTAGAAAGATTCATGATGAGTGGGAACCTACCATCAAAATCAAAATCAAAAACTATGAATGCAGTGCTTTGTGTGATTTGGGTGCTAGTGTTTCCACGATTCCAAAGTCTTTATCTGATGTTCTGGGTTTTAATGAGATTGAAGAGTGTTCTCTTAATTTGCAACTTGCGGATTCTACTGTGAAGAAACCCATGGGAAGGATCAATGATGTTCTTATTATTGCAAATAGGAACTATGCACCCGTGGATTTCACTGTGCTTGACATTTATTGCAATCCTACATGTCCTATTATTCTTGGTAGACCTTTCCTAAGGACTATCGGTGCTATCATCCATACGAAGGAAGGGAATATTAGATTTCAATTTCCTTTAAGGAAGGGCATGGAACACTTTCCTAGAAAGAAAATAAGATTGCCTTATTAATCCATGATGAGGGCCACTTATGGTTTGAGCACCAAAGACGACGATACGTGATTCTATCGCTTTTATGCCTAGCTAAGGGCGTTAAACAATAGCGCTTGTTGGGAGGCAACCCAATGAATTTATCTTTTTTCTTTCTGTTTTGATGCGTCCACACCATCATAATTCTGTTGCGATTGTGTTTTATGTGTTTCTTTTTGTGTTTGAGCCAAGCAAAACCTTTATGACTAGTCTTGGTAATGGTTGTTTTATCCTTCTGGAAAAAGACAGAAACTTTTCGCTCACGAGATGATTTTTCATTTTTTATTCAGAAAAAGCTTTTGAGTTGATTCATTTTGCTGCTGTTTGATATGCCTTTTTTCCAGGCAATCGTATTGTTTCAGAATTTTTGAGGTACCAGAAGTATGCGAAGTATACAGATTGCTATAGACTGGTCTGTTTTTCACATATTCTATTTTTTTGTTGAGTTGGTTGCTTGTTTTGATGAAACTATGGTTAGTATCAGGGGGTACTAGCATGGAAAAGTGAGAATACAGTAGCCCAACACCAATATAGATCGAATTCAAGTTTGCTATAGTACCAAAAGAGGCTGTAGTTTGTTTTCTTGTGCTAATGTTATCACGAGTTTCTGTTTATGTTTTGTGTTGTGAAGTTTTCAAGTTTTGGGTGATGTTCTCATGGACAAAGAGATAAGGAGTGGAAAGATCTCAAGTTGGGGATTCCCAAGGCATCCCAAGCAAAATTCAAGGACACCAAAAAGCCTAAGCTTGGGGATGCCCCGGGAAGGCATCCCCTCTTTCGTCTTCAATCCATCGGTAACATTACTTGGAGCTATATTTTTATTCACCACATGATATGTGTTTTTCTTGGAGCGTCTTGTATCGTAGGAGTCTTTTCTTTTTGTTGTGTCACAATCATCCTTGCTGCACACCTTTTTGAGAGAGAGAGACATGCACTCATCGTGATTTTGCTAGAATGCTCATAGTGCTTGACTTATATCTTTTGAGCTAGATACTTTTGCTCTATGTGCTTCACTTATATCTTTTAGAGCATGGCGGTGTGTGACTTGGTAGTTGTCTTATGCTATGAAAGTAGTCCCAAGGGTGATAGGTACCCAAAGAGGATACAAAAACCTCCATCTTCATGTTCATTGAGTAGAAAGAGAAGTCTTGATTCCTCTCAATTAGTTTTGACACGTGGATTCGGTAAAATTAAGAGCTATGTTAGTAGGGTGTTGTGAATCTAGAGATACCAGTGTTGAAGTTAGTGATTCTTGTAGCATGCACGTATGGTGAACCGCTATGTTAGGAAGTCATAGCATAATTGATCTATTGATTGTCATCCTTTGTGTTGAGGTCAGGATCGCGGGATGGTTAACACCTACCAACCCTTCCCCTAGGAGTATGCGTTTAGCACTTTGTTTAGATCACCAATAAAAACTTTCGCAACAAGTATGTGACTTCTTCATGACTAATGTGAGTCCATGGTATAGATGCACTTTCACCTTCCACCTTTTCTAGCCTCTCTAGTGCCGCGCAACTTTCGCCGGTACACAAACCCACCATATGCCTTCCTCAAAACAGCCACCATACCTACTTACTATGGCATTTTCATAGCCATTCCAAGATATATTGCCATGCAACTCCCACCGTTACGTCTCATGACTTGTGCCGTCACTCTCATATTTCCATTGCATGATCGTAAGATAGCTAGCGAGATGTTTTCAACGTCATACGCCATGCTAGATCGTTGCACATCCCGATACATTGCCGGAGACATTTCCTATAGAGTCATCATCGTTCTAAGCTTTGAGCTGTGAGTAAATAAAAGTGTGATGATCATCATTATTAGAGCATTGTCCCATGTGAGGAAATAAAACAAAGGCCAAAGAGCCCAAACAAAAAAAGAGAAAAAAAACAGAGGCCTAAAAGCCCAAATGAAAAAAGAGAGAAAAAGAGAGAAGGGACAGTGCTACTATCTTTTTCCACACTTGTGCTTCATACTAGCACCATGTTCTTCATGATTCAGAGATTCTTGCTTTGTCACCACCATATGCTAGTGGTAATCTTCATTATATAACTTGTCTTGTATATTCCAATGATGGGCTTCCTCAAAATTGCCCTAGGTCTTTGTAAGCAAGCAAGTTGGATGCACACCCACTAGTTCTCCTTTTGAGCTTTCACATACTTATAGCTCTAGTGCATCCCTTGTATGGAAATCCCTACTCATTCACATTGATATCTATTAATGGGCATCTCCAGGGCCCTTTGATACGCCGAGTTAATGTGACCATCTCCTCCTTTTTGTCTCACAACAACCACCACACTCTATTACACCTTTAGTGCTATATCCATGGCTCACACTCATGTATTGCGTGATAGTTATAAAAAGTTTAAGAAAGTAAGAGTGCGAAAACAATTAATTGGCCAATACCTGGGTTGTGCATGATTTACATTAGTTGTGTGAGGATGATGGAGCATAGCCAGACTATATGATTTTGTAGGGATAACTTTCCTTGGCCTTGTTCTTTTGAAAGTTCATGATTACCTTGCTAGTTTGCTTGAAGTATTATTGGTTTCATGTCAATGGCAAACTATTGTTTTGAATCTTACGGATCTGAACATTCATGTCACGTGAAAGAAGTTGCAAAGGACAAGTATACTAGGTAGCATTCCACATCAAAAATTCAGTCTTTATCACTTCCCTACTCGAGGACGAGCGGGAGTTAAGCTTGGGGATGCTTGATATGTCTCCAACATATCTATAATTTTTGATGGTTTCATGCTATTATCTTGTCAAACTTTGGATGTTTTGCATGCCTTTTATATATTTTTGGGAATAACTTACTAACTCAGTGCCAAGTGCAAGTTCCTGTTTTTTCCATGTTTTTGACCCCTTTGAGAGGAGAATTTTGAACGGAGTCCAAACGTAATGAAACTGGCAAAAATATTTTTTCGGGAACAGAAAAAGATCGGGAAGCCGTAGAATCAGGGCAGGGGCCACCAGGGACCCCACAAGCCCTCATAGCGCGGCGAGGGGAGGGTCCGCGCCCCCTGGCTTGTGGGCTCCCTGAGGCTCCTTTGCCCTAGGTTTTGCGCCTATATATTCCCTAAAGTCCCATAAAAAGTCAGGAGATCATCGAAAGTACTTTTCCGCCGCCGCAAGCTTCTGTCTCCGCAAGATCCCATCTGGGGCATGTTCTGGTGCCCTGCCGGAGGGGGGATTCCGACACGGAGGGCTTCTTCATCAACACCATGACCTCTCCGATGATGCGTGAGTAGTTCACCATAGAACTACGAGTCCATAGCTAGTAACTAGACGGCTTCTTCTCTCTCTTGGATCTTCAATACAAAGTTCTCCATGATCTTCATGGAGATCTATCTGATGTAATCTTCTTTTGCGGTGTGTTTGTCGAGATCCGATGAATTGTGGATTTCTGATCAGATTATCTAGGAATCTTATTTCAGTTTCTACTGATCTCTTTGATGCATGATTTCATATCCTTGTAATTCTCTTCGAGTTGTGGGTTTTGTTTGGACAACTAGATCTATGATTCGTGCAATGGGAGAAGTGCTTGGTTTTGGGTTCATACCGTGCGGTGACCTCACCCAGTGACAGAAGGGGTAGCGAGGCACGCATCCTGTTGTTGGCATCAAGGGTAAAAAGATGGGGTTTTCATCATTGGTTTGAGATTATCCCTCTACATCATGTCATCTTTCTTAAGGTGTTACTCTGTTCGTCATGAACTCAATACACTAGATGCATGTTGGATAGTGGTCGATGTGTGGAGTAATAGTAGTAGATGTAGAAAGTATCCGTCTACTTCTCTCGGTCGTGATGCCTATATGTATGATTATTGCCTTAGATATCGTCATGACTTTGCGCGGTTCTATCAATTGCTCGACAGTAATTTGTTCACCCACCGTGATATTTTCTATTTTGAGAGAAGCCTCTAGTGAACACTATGGCCCCTGGGTCTACTCCACACCATATTTTCAGCCTTACACTTTTTACTTCGTTGCACTCTCTGCCTTCAGATATCACTTTGCAATCAATATTGAAGGGATGGACAACCCCTTTATAGCGTTGGGTGCAAGCTCTTTTGTGTTTGCGCAGGTACTCTGGACTTGATGAGATTCTCCTACTGGATTGATACCTTGGTTCTCAAACTGAGGGAAATACTTATTGCTCCTGTGCTGCATCACCCTTTCCTCTTCAAGGGAAAAACCGATACAAACAAGAGAAGTAGCAAGAAGAATTCCTGGCGTTGCCGGGGAAGGACTTTTGTTGCCGTAGCAGCACCCTGTTGGGAATCTGGTCCAAGTGGCTCATTATGGACTCCAGATCTGTCTAGAAAGTATCTTCAGGCCACAACTCCTTGTCAATCTTCACCAATTCAGCTTCGTGTCGGGCAACGTACCCCTCGACCTTCAAGAGACAAGCGTTGAGGCAAAACATATCTACAGCCACGGCATCTGCAACAGGTGACTTTGTGGGGTCCAGATACAGCTCCACCTATTCAGTCTCCTTATTAAAGTTTAGGCAGAATTCTGTGTGAAGGGAAAACGAAAAGTTAGTCATAATTCATTCAATGAAGTTTGAAGAGATTCACTCGGCTAAAGAAGCATACTAGTAAGCGTCCCGAGCATTTTGGTCACGAAGTCCTTTAGATACTTTTCCATGGCATTTCCCCTTTTCGCCATTTTCTCAAGCTTTTTCCCCCATCCGAGTCATTCTTTCTTCAGCTTTGTGATTTGTTCTTCCAACTTGTCGATTTGCAAGAGCTTCTTCTCAGCAGCCTTGGACCTCTCCTTAACCTTCGCAAGGACCTTGTCCTTGTCCTGGAGTGCTTTCTTCAAGGCGTCCAGTTCATTGGTCTTCACTTCAAGATCCAACTAAAGTTGGTTCCTGTCTTACGCTAAGTTAGCATACTTGACTCCAATCTCATAGGCTTTCTGAATAACATCAAGAAAATAGTTTAGTCCACACTAATAGTTCCGCTCCCGAGTGGAGAAGTATAGTTCACTCAACCGAATGGCGGCCCACCGCACCCACCCACAATTGCTACAAATGCAAAAAAGGATTATGCGTCCAAGTTTTTAAGACTACTTCCCTTCATAAACAATCAACAATAGTCTCGGGGACTACATCCAGTGGGTGCACTAAGCGTGCCCCCACTAGATACAAAACCATTGAACCAGGTCCGTCTTGGCCGAGTCATGAAAAAGAAACAGAGTGTGTCTTCCAATTAGACCCCTGCCGACGCAAGCACTCAACAATGGTATCGGGGACTACACCTAGTGGGTGCAATCAGCCTGGCCCCACTGGATACAAAACCACCCGATCAGGTCCGGCCTCGCCGAGTCAAAAAAAGAGAAGAAGACTTGAAATCAGACCCCTACAGATGCAAGCACTCGACAGTGGTCTCGGGGACTACACCCAGTGGGTTCACTCAGCGTGCCCCCAATGGATCAGAGACAAACAACCATATGACATAGGAAAACACCTAGTGGGTGCAAAAGCAAGGTTGACAAGATTCAATCGGAAATGAACTTACAATTGCACTTCCTCGGATGTTGGCTTGAAGCACCGAACTAGCATCGTATGACAACTTGCTAGCCTCAAATGCCTCTCTGGTCCAATGCATCATCTGTTCGACATGAATCATGGCTTCTTTAGCAGCTCCAATTTGATCTTTCGGGACACGTTGGAGAGAATATGCAAGTGTTGAAGGAGTCGATGACGCAGCAATGATAACATGATTCACTAGAGGAGGAGCAGTCGGCACTGTTGTCACAACAGTTGAACCAGTCGGAGGAGCTGTAATCAAAGCAGTCGAACTGGCTGGAAGAGCACTCGACACCGGCGCTATAGGCATGGCCCGAGTTTTTTCGAAAGTCGAACGTTGCGGTTCTCCCTCATCATCCAAGAGGATGACGTCCATAGCTGTCAGCCGACAATAACGGTTAGTTCAGTCGACGGGTTTTCATCTAGAAAACAGAGCAGAATGAAGACTTTTCATACCTTGTTGAGACGCAGGCATGTCCACAACATCCAAGTCCATGGGATCTTCTTCATCCCCCCCAACAGGTGACGTCACCGAGGTAGCAGCTCCGGCAAGTAAATTTCACTCGGTCGTCAAAGGAATGAAAATTCGGATTGACAAAAGAAAGAAAGAGACGGGTACTCACGTTGAAGCGAGTGGCACGACGATCCTCGTTCGAGACAGAGCCTTCCGAGGCTTAGGAGCATCAGGCTTGGGTTGTTTGACAGCTTTTTTCTGCAAATGCAGTCGCGGCAGCTCTGTCACGCTTCATGTTCCTAGTGCTAGACACTAAGGTTTTTCTTGGGGTAGCCACTGGATCATGACGATGCTTGGATCATGACTCAGGGCACGGAGGAGACTGGATTTCTTCCTCACTCTCACCCGAATCATCTTCACTCCCCTCGTTGTCTTCAACATAGTCGTTGTCAATGTTGCCACCTTCACTTTCCCCACCCACGTCAAGCTGAGCCCCATTGGGTATGGGTGAATGCATGTTTGTCCACTCCTGCAAGATACAAAATTAGCAAAGTTAGTCGGCCGAAGATCCAGCCACTCAAAGAAAATATGAAAGTAATCAGAATAAAAGTAATGCACCAGATTATGTGGCTTGTTTTTGGTAGAGTAAGGCAAGATTCGCTTGGATCCTAATGGATTGTCGCAGGCTCCGGTGATGCTTTTGAGCCACTGAGCTACGGTTTTCTCAGAAACCTCCTCCGGGTGCGACCAAGTAGAATCCTCTGGGCCCGAGTAGTGCCACATGGCATGATCCCACACCTAGAGAGGCTGAATACACCGACCAAGGAACGTTTCGAGCAAGTCCATCCCTGTCACTCCGCCACGAACCAAGTTAACCACCTCATTTACCAACATCCCCACCTGAGTCTTCTCATCATCGAACACGTTTATCGTCCTAGGAGTAGTCGGTCGCTCCAAGGTGAATGGGGGAAGGCCAGTCAACATGTTTGGAGATGCAATATCATTGTAGTAAAACCAAGTCGATTGCCTGTTCCGGACTGATTTTGGAAGGGTTATCTGAGGATACGTACTGCTACTACTCTTTTGAATCCCCAGACCACCGCAGAACTGAATGACATGAGTCGTACTATCACTCGGTTTTGCTTTCTTCACTGCTTGGGAGCGCACACTGAAGATGTGCTTAAACAGTCCCCAGTGAGGAGGACAGCCCAGAAAGCATTCACACATCATAATGAATGCACCGAGATACGCGATGGAGTTGGGAGGAAGATGATGAAATTGCGCACCAAAATAATGCAGGAAACCACGGATGAAATGATGAGTGGGAAGAGAGAAACCTCTCTCAATGTGAGTAAGGAGGAGGACTCGTTCCCCTTTGTGGGGCTCTGGCTTAAGCTGTCCTTCAAGGAACCTCCACGACTTTTCAGCCACCATCCCGTGTTCAAAAAGCTCCAGAACGTCCTCCCGCCGGACGGTTGACGGGAGAAAATCTCCCTGAATACACCCGAGCGGCAGCGTAGATCGACCGCCTCCCTTCTTCGATCTTCCGCCCTTCTTGGCGCGCTTGAGCTGGCTCATCTTTCCCTTTGTAATTTCCGTGGCGGTGGAGACAGATCAAAGAAGTACCTGCGAGGCAGAGGTGGAGAGGAAGTAGGGGAGAATTAGGGGAAAGCACTGCTTAAACCCTAGTGACGGCCAGAATTATAACCGCCTGAGTGAGTCAGTGACTGGTGAACCCACCAGATCTCTGTCTATCCCAATAATAGAGGAGACGCGATACATGGCGATAAAGGTGGCGTGACAATCGAGGCATCACTCCCGCACTTGCCCTGGTTGTTGCGTCATCACCGCGTAGCGCGCGCTAACGGAAATTTCTAATCCCGTGAAATCCGGACCTGACAAAGTGATCGGTCACATCCCAAGATCTCGTTAACCACTCGGATCAACCTCAATGCTTAAATTCATTCGGACGTGCTTCACAATAGAAACGATCAGGGTGAATGACAAAGTGATCTGTCACATCCCAAGATCCCGTTAACCACTCGGAAGTACATTCAAGATTGGTATGCCTCGACAGAATCTGCATCGACCCCTTCCTTACTCAAACCCCAACCCGTTCGGGGGCTAATGATGGGGATATGTACCTAGGGTAGGGCCACATTCCGGACCTAGGGCCATAAAGCATCAACTACAAGATGTAATCAGCACTACTAGTCACACCCCATGTACCAATTTGAGATTCCGGTACAAGATTGAGCACAAGAGATGAACTAGGGTATTGAGAGGAGATGGTGCTCATGAAGATGTTGATGAAGATTTGCCTCCCCAAGATGAGAGGGTTGTTGGTGATGATGATTGATGGAGATATGTACCTAGGGAAGGGCCATATGCATGACCTAGGTGTCCTACCTAAGGGTACCTCGTTATTAACTTGAAGGTCACAAGGAAGATTTTGACTGGATATCCATGGCGTCTAAGTCACTCAGTAATCAATCACTTGGATTATGTCCCCCTTCACTCGACAACCAACTTCCACTCAGAAGAAACCATTCGACATAGAAGACCAGAAGCCACTCCAGGGAGGCCAACAGGCGAGCATTCGAATGGTCATCATGAATAGCATTAATTACGCACGTTATCAGTAATGTACCCCTTTAAACCCTATTGATCGAATCCTTAGATGCTGGGCCTTGATGAGGGGTATCGCACTCTATATAAGTCACCCCTCCCCTCTGGCACAAGGGTTCGCGCCCCTGTAATACACATTCCACACAGCAAGAGCTCCAGAGCACCGAGACGTAGGGTCGTTACCTCCACGAGAGGGTCCTGAACTCATACATCTTGCATACAAGCTTGACGAAGCTAGGACTCTGCCCTCTCCTTTCGTACCCTACACCTCTACTGTGAGGTTCATTCCCACGACAATGATGGACGTATCATATACCTCACTTAGTACATGAGCATGAACCATGCATATAACATATAGGTGGATAGAATATGATAGTAGCTTTCAAAGGGGTGAAAGTGGAGAAGAAAGTCTTGTCTCAACTAGGTAGATTAACAGACTATGGAGATGTCCATCACTCGATATCACACTGGTGCGGCGACGTGCTATACAAATGGTTTTAACCCCTTCCCGCGACGCAGTTTTAAACCATTGTCTAGCCTATGTGGGTGATAGGGGGGTCCATCCCACATGACATGGAAAACCCGTCGGTGATGATAACCAATGAACACAAGTGTTTGGCAAACCTAAGCGTATGGGATGTCTGAATCTATCACAAATGAGAGTTACCAGTCAACTGTTTGAGATATGGCATACTTTCCATATGTCCCATCCTTGAAACTCTTGTGAGATCACACTAACATCGCACACGCTATTCTGTGGCACGCCGTTTATTATGTGCACTAAATCGCAAATAGTTCATAAGTTTAAAGCTTGTACGATAAGGAGACAATCACACACATTTTTTCCTAACGTATCATTTGCGACGTACCAAGATTCCCAAACGCTTGAATTGGTGTACTCGTGTGAGATGCATACAAAATAATAAATAGTTAAGCATTATAAATCATTTATAATAAGGAGACTATCACAAACATTTAGGTCTGCTTAACAATTTCTGATATTCTCAAATGATACATCTCCAATGTATTGGTAACTTATGAAGTATTCATAACATATTTTCCTATGTGTACAATACTTTTATATGGTTTTGATGCACTTTATATGCTTTATCTAGAACTAGCATGGACTGACATTGTTTTCGGTGTAATTACCATGGTGTTGTTTTTGTGCAGAAATAAAAGTTCTCGGAAATACCCAAATCTTTTTTATGATTTTTATGAGGAGCCACATGTGGTCCACAAGCCAACAGGGATCGCTCACCCCCTATGCACGACATGTTAGCTTATGGGTCCTACGTGGCTCCGGCTGACGTGATTCCAACGCCGAAAATTCGTATAAATCTAGAAATCCCCAAAAGTTAACCCAGAACTTCCAGTTCGCTGCTCCAACTCTATGTATCAACATCTGGAGCCTTTCTCGTAACCTATGGGAGGGGGAAATCATCACCGATGGCCACCTTCAACATCCGAGTGGAGTCCATGACGAGGAGGGAGTAGTTTACCCTTGAGGCTGAAGGTACGTACCATTATCTATGTGTTTGATCTCTCTCTCTCTCTCTCTGTCGTGTTCTTGAGATTTTATAATCTTGATGTCTCGTGGGCTTTGTTAATATAGTTGGATCGTACGGAGTTTGTCCCTTCCTATCTTGATGTGATGAATTGATTCTTTCCCTTTGAGATTTTGTTATGTTTGATCAGATATTGGATTTCAGATAACTTGATATATGTCTTGCATGTGGATACCCATGGAGGCAATGGGATGTTCTATTGATTCACGTATGTCTTGATATATGTTTTGGTGCTCAACTTGCGGATTCCCGTGGTGACATTGGGGTAATCTACGCATAGGGGTTGATACACGTTCTTGTCCTACTTTCTCGGACAGAAATCTTGGGGTACTGTCGTGGGTTTAAGTCTGACAGTAGATGTGTAGGGTACGAAAGGATGGGCAGAGCCTTAGCTACGGTGAGGTTGTATGAGTCAGGCCCCTCTACGCTGGAGGTAAAAGCCCTACGTCTCAGTGCTCTTGGGAGCTTGATGTTGAGTGGAATATGGATTACAGTGAATTGCCAACCCCGGCACTAGTGGGGAAGGGCGACTTATATAGAGTGTGCCGCCCTTCACAACGGTTCGGTGCACAGGGGTGGAGTAGTGGCGATTAAATGTCTATGTTACAGGTAACGTATGCCTTAAATGCTAATAAAGGTACATGAAAACGTATGACCGTTGCCCTCCAGGGGGGTTATGATGTATAGAGCGGGATCTAGTCGGTAAGTTTGATACACTCCGAATGCTCATCTCCGACTGGATGATGGAGGAATCGTCACCGACTGGATGATGGGAAGTCCTTAATTCTGTCGGAACTGACTAAGGGCCTTGTCCCTTGTCAAGGGTAGTCGTTGGGTAGGACCTGTAGGGCAGGCCTATGACCCTACCCTAGGACTATAACCCCATCATTAGTACCCGAATGGATCGGGGTTGGAACGACGAAGCGACGCTTGGAGTACGGATCCGACTGGTATGGATGCGACTTTGGCGTTGTTTGCCTCGATCCATTTTATCCTCTTGACCAGTGATCCGAGTGGAAATATCTGTGAAACGAACCGTCAGAGACCGAGTGTTTCCGTAGAATCTTTTGACGTGACCGGTCAACTGACAGCGTCGGATTTTCTGGGATCCTCAAATTTTGGTTGCCACGCGCTCAGCGGGGATGACGACATCGTCATCGAGTAGTATCTGCTGTCTCAATTTCCACGCCTTCATCTCCTCCACTAATATCGCAGCAACCGGTCGGGGGATAAGATTTAGGGGCCACCTGCTAGTGACCCAGTCGAAACCTTATTTAAACCTCTCTAGCGAGGGTTTCTCGTTGCACTCGCCTGATAACTCGCACTGACCCCGCTTCTCCCGTGAATTCCTGCGCATCCCAAGCTCCTTCCTTCCCCTCCTCCCTCGCGGATCTGCAGCATCCATCATGACGAAGGGGAAGACGAGCAAGCTCGAGGCACGGAAGAAGAAGAAGACGGCGGCTCCTGCTCAGTGGCGGCAGTAAGCACTTTCGGCGGGTTGGATCCAGGGGGATTTCCTCCCCTCCATGGTGACGGCGGCGGACATGCTGGAGCTGGTGGAGCAAGGCCTGATCGAGAACAAGTCGTGGAGACTGCCGGCGGAGGGCAAGACGGAGCCGGCGCCTCGGGAGGATGAGCGCGTCTTGCTGCTCAGTCACGTGTACCGAGGCTTCTCTCTGCCTCCTCATCCCTGCTTCAGAGGTATAATGAACCACTTTGGGGCGCAGCTCCACCATTTTCCTCCCAACGCAATAGCTCATCTCTCTGCCTTCGTCGTGCTTTGCGAGTGTTTTATCGGTTGCCCTCCTCATTGGGGGCTCTTTAAGCACATCTTCTCCGCTAGATCCCAAAGCATCAAAAGACTTAGCCAGTCGGGCGACAAAACTCATCTCCTCCAGCTCTGCGGAGGCTTAGGCTTCCAAAAGAAAAGCAAAAGTAGCTATCCCGCTCTTCAGTTGTCTGAATCCGTTAGGAACTGGCAGTCGACTTGGTTCTACTGCGAGGACGTCGCTTGTCCGAATGCTGCAACGGGACTGCCCCCTATTAGTTTAGACCGACCGGCTCCGCCTAGGCAGCTTGCGCTCACGGCGATGGAAAAGATCCAGATTCAGCCTCTGGTCGACGCGCTGGTAGAGGTCGTCCGCAAGGGAGTCACCGGCATAGATTTGCTGGAGGTTTTTCTCGGTCGGCGTATCCAGCCTTTGCAAGCTCGACACCACGCCATGTGGCACTACACGGGGCCTGAGGACTCCACTCGGACTCACCCCGGGTGCGTGACCAGGGAGGTTGTGACGGCGTGGGTCCGCGGCATCACAGGCGCATGCGATAACCCCAGAGGAGCCCGGCGAGTTAAGCTCTTCCGCGCGGACAACCCTCCTCCGAATGAGGTGAGAATACCTTGCCGAGTGCTTACGATTCCCTTAGATTTGCTACTTTTTCTTGCATCATTGTCTGACGTCTGATGTTGTCGACTGTATCTTGTGCAGGCGTGGACCAACTGGTATTCCCCCGTCTCGAACGGGAATCCGGCTGAGGAAGAGGAAGGCAGCCAGGAAGGCAGCGTGGAGAGCGCCGAGTATGTCTCAGACAGCGGGGAGACGGAGGAGGAGTCTGAAGAAGAGGAGGGGGAAGGTGAGGAGCAGAGCTCACCACCCCCACCACCAGAGCCCCGAACTAAGCGCCGTCACGAACCCGTGACTTCGTCGGCTCCTCCAGCGGCCCCGAGTGCCCCGTCAGCTCCCGTGACTCCGTCGGCTCCTCCAGCGGCCCCGAGTGCCCCTTCAGCTCCTCCCGTGGTTCCGAGCGCCTTGCCAGCTACTCCCGTGGTTCCGAGTGCTCGGAGCACAAAGAGGACCAGGGACGCTGCTGCTGAGCCTGCGGGTTAACCTTCCAAGGTGGCCAAACCGAGTGGGTCCAAACCTCGGAAGGCTTTGCCGCAGATGAGGATTGCCGTTCCCGTTGCCTCAGCGTAAGTGTCTTGTTCTCTTATCTTCTTTCAGTATTTGATTGAACTCATGTTTATTGGTCGAGTGGATTTTACTCGATAGAGATGCTACCTCCGCCACTTCTCCGCCACGCCAGGAAGACGATCCCATGGATACAGACAACGTTGCCACATCCCAGCAAGGTACGTCGTGACGACTCCGAGAGCCCAAATTATTGTTTCGCGAATTCGGTCTTTGATCTTGCCTTTTTTCTGTGGTCTCACGTCGTTCAGTCGGGCTTCCTTCAGAGGTGATTCACGTGGAGGAGGACGACCAGAAGAAGTCCGAGCAAGCTGCGGTGCCTGTCCTTGAGGTTGTTCGATATGCTCCTACTCCCGCCGTGGACGCGCCGCCAGCCGAGACGATGCCGTCGACTGAAACGGCGCTCATCGCTGCTGAGCCGACTGGAGCAGGACTTGGGATGCCCAAGGAGTCTCTTGTGGTGCCAGGTCCGTCGTCCGTCCAGTACGACGCCCAACGCCTCCCGGAAGATCAGGTGGGGGCTGCCAAGGGGGCCATGGTGCAGGCGGAGTTGATGGCGGGTGATGCCAAGAGAGCGTACGACTCCATCGCGTTTGGAACTCCGGGAAGATATCGGAGTAAGTGGGCTAGTAAGTATTTACTTTCCTCTTGTAACCCAGTGGGTGTTTTAGCAATTCACTCGGATGCAGTATGATTTTTTTGGAGTGGGTTCAATCTAAGTGAACCCAGTGGGTGTAGTCCCCGAGACTTCTGTTGAGTGCTTGCACCGGCAATTGTCTTTATATACATTTTCTTTAACTTGATCAGATCAAAATTAATCCGTTCGAATGTTACCAGTGGGGGCACTCCGAGTGCACCTACTGGAAGTAGTCTCCGAGAGTAATTTTACTCATGTCGGGTAGTAGTAGCCTCATAGGCTTGTTTTTGTTATTTAACTCCATAGGGCGGACCTGTTTGAGCTTCATGGCAGTGGGGTCACTCTTAGTGCACCCACTGGGTGTAGTCCCCGAGGCCGCTGTCGATTGCTAGCGTCGGCAGGGGTCTGAAAAACTTCGAGCTTTTATTGTGTTCCTTGTTGAATTTGTCTGATCTTCTCTTGGCTCTGATTTGCAGAGGACTTGCGAGATGGGATCAACATACAATGCTCTGAAGGCTGAAAAGATTCAGCTTGCTGCGGAACTGGAGGCAGCTGTTCATGAGTTGGCTGGTGTGAAGGGCGCTCTGGCTGAACGAGAGAAGTCCTTGGAGGAGTCTCGTGAGGCAAACAAAGGTGATGAACAGGCGGTGCATATCACAGGAGAAATACGTCAGTGACTGGGAAAGGAAGATGATTGCGCTTCTCGGTGGTAAGTTCTGTTTTTCCGAGTGCTTGTTGACTGTTTATTTCATTCTGCGCTTACTTTCTGCTTGTCTTGTCTTTGCAGATTTTTGTATGGATGCTGAGGCTGAAGCAGCTGACATTGAGCGGTCGGTTATTCCGAACGTTCCACTCGGCGAGGACGCCAATCGAGACATGCTCCGAGCGCACATTCGCCTGGGCAAAGTGGGACCTTTCATCGGTCGACTGAGAGAGGTCGTCGGGCGAATCGACAAGGAGTTGTGGCCCGAAGACGAGTCCCGACAAGAGATGGAAGGGTTGATGACTCGGCTAGAGGACGTCCCGAACCGAGTGCAGGCGTGGAAGATGTCTACTGCTCGCTGTGTAGCGGACGTGGCGCTGTCGCTGGTCCGAGTGCACTGCAAGGAGGCTCGCGAAGAGAAGCTGAAGGCGCTGCAGGTCACCAACACCAAGAAGCTTCGATTCGAAGATTTCATGGAGACCTTCCTTGAGAGCGCCACTCGCATCGCAGACGGGATCGACCTCGACACTTTCGTGGAGCCTGCCAGTCCCAGTGCCAGTCCTGACGACGCTTGAGGAAACTTTTACCTCAGTATGCCGAGTGTTACTTGTATCAAACTTTGGCCACTACTGTTGGCCGTCACATTCATGGTTCGATGTGGATAAGCTTGATCTACACCGAACCGACTATCTTTAAACCAACTTTGAACTGGAACCGAATATTTTGCTCTTCCTTTCCGAAAGAATTGTTGACACGATTTTGGCTCGTGGTTTTTGATTGGCGTTTCTTGGTGAAGCCAATGGCAAACATGCGGAGCATGTAATAGTCAGTTGTCTTGACATCTGCATGAGCCTCAATGAGGGTCTGCTAAGCCTCCGAGTGGATCTCTAGGATATACTCGAAGGAAGCTGTTTACTTAGGCGATTCTTGATCGCAGCAAAGTCCCCGAGTGTGACGTTTAGTGCACACTCGGAGAAAGTTTGTACTTAGGCGATTCTGGATCGCAGCTAAGTCCCCGAGGGCGACGTTTAGTGCAGACTCGGAGAAAGTTTGTACTTAGGCGATTCTGGATCGCAGCTAATTCCCCGAGCGCGACGTTTAGTGCACACTCGGAGAAAGTTTGTACTTAGGCGATTCTGGATCGCAGCTAAGTCCCCGAGTGCAACGTTTAGTGCACACTCGGAGAAAGTTTGTACTTAGGCGATTCTGGATCGCAGCTAAGTCCCCGAGTGCGACGTTTAGTGCACACTCGGAGAAAGTTTGTACTTAGGCGATTCTGGATCGCAGCTAAGTCCCCGAGTGCGACGTTTAGCGCACACTCGGGGAAAGATAGTACTTAGGCGATTCTGTATCGCGGCTAAGTTTTTTTTGTTGAGACTGGAGTCTGCGAACGCAGAAGAATATGCAAAAAATTCAATCTGCTTTGTATTACTTCAACGATACTTGTTCTTTACATTGCTTCAGTCGACGGTCACGTATAGAAGCGCTTCAAGAGATCTCCGTTCCATGCTCGCGGCTCGTCCGTTTCCCTGTCGAGGTTGTAGAGTCGATATGCTCCATTGTTCAGCACCTTGGAGATGATGAAGGGTCCTTCCCAGGCGGGAGCTAACTTGTGAGGTCTCTGCCGATCCACTCGGAGCACCAGGTCGCCTGCTTGGAATGTACGACTCCTGACGTGTCATGCGTGAAAGTGCCGCAGATCTTGTTGATAAATGGTTGAGCGAGTCAGTGCCATCTCGCGCTCGTCCTCTAGAAGATCCACTCCGTCTTGCCTTGCATGCTCTGCTTCGGCTTCGGAGAAGAGTTCAACTCGTGGAGCGTTGTGAAGCAAATCACTCGGAAGGACTGCCTCTGCTCCATAAACGAGGAAGAACGGGGATTGTCCTGTAGATCTATTTGGGGTTGTGCGGAGACCCCACAGCACCGAAGGCAGTTCGGTGACCCATGCGCTGGCAGCATGTCCTACTTCTTGCAGGAGTCGAGGCTTCAAACCTTGTAGAATAAGTCCATTCGCCCGCTCTGCTTGCCTGTTTGTTTGGGGATGCGCCACAGATGCAAAATCCACTCGGATACCTTGGCCTGTACACAAACCTTTGAATATGTCCGAGTCAAAGTTTGTGCCATTGTCAGTGATTATGGTGTGCGGCACCCTGAATTTGGAGATGATGTCCCTGACAAACTTGATGGTTGTAAGGGCGTCGAGCTTCTTGATGGGCTTGGCTTCAATCCACTTTGTGAACTTGTCGACTGTCACCAACATATGTGTGAATCCCCCTTGGCCTGTCCTGAATGGACCGACTGTATCTAATCCCCACACTGCAAACGGCCAAACAAGAGGGATTGTCTTCAACGCGGACGTTGGCTTGTGGGATTTGTTCCAGTAGAACTGACAGCCTTCGCATCTGTCGACCATATCCTTCGCCATTTCATTCGCCTGCAACCAGAAGAAGCCAGCTCTGAATGCTTTGGCGAAGATTTCCCTTGAGGAGGCATGATGACCGCAGGTTCCCGAGTGAATTTCTTCCAGGATTAACTGTCCCTCCTCAGGGGAGATGCATCGTTGAAGGACGCCTGAAACACTTTCCTTGTACAACTGGCCATCAATGATAGTGAACGACTTTGACCTGCGGACGATCTGTCTGGCTTGGACTTCGTCTTCTCGTAATTCTTGCCTCAGGATGTATGCAATGAATGGCACAGTCCAATCGGGGGTGATGGCAAGAATCTCCATGATCAAATCAACCACAGCAGGGACTTCGACTTCAGTCGGATCTGTCGAGCTCTTTGGCTATAATGGTTCTTCTCTGAAAGGATCTTCTTTAACTGAGGGAAGGTGAAGGTTCTCGAGGCAGACGTCACTCAGGACTGGTCTCCGAGTGGATCCAAGTTTCGCCAATTCATCAGCTGCTTGGTTTTTCAGTCGCGGAACATGGTGGAGTTCCAGACCTTCAAACTTTTTCTCGAGCTTCCTCACCACACTGCAGTATGTGGTCATGGTGGGTTTCCTTACGTCCCACTCCTTCATCACTGGATTAACTACAAAATCTGAATCGCCGTAGACCATCAGGCGACGGACGCCGAGTGCGATGGCCATGCGCAATCCATAAAGGAGAGCCTCATACTCTGCCTCATTGTTGGAGGAATCAAAGTGTATCTGCAACACATACTTGAGTTTGTCACCTTTTGGTGATATGATCACAACGCCAGCGCCGGAGCCATTCAACATCTTGGACCCATCGAAGAACATTGCCCAATGAGCCGAGTAGATGTGGGTCGGTTGCTGTTGTTCTACCCATTCTGCTATGAAGTCAGCCAGAGCTTGAGACTTTATAGCTTTCTTGGCCTCGAACTTGATGTCGCAGTATAACATCTCCATCGCCCACTTCGCCACTCGGCCCGATGTGTCCCGATTGTGGAGGATTTCCGACAACGGAGCATCAGAAACAACAGACACCGAGTGGTCTTGGAAATAATGAGCCACCTTCTTCGTAGTCATGTAAATCCCGTAGATAAGTTTTTGATAGTGGGGATACCTTTGCTTGGAAGGAGTTAGGACTTCGGAGACATAATACACTGGCCGCTGAACCTTGTATGCTTTGCCTTCTTCTTCGCGTTCGATTGTGAGAACAGTGCTGACGACTTGATTTGTAGCCGCGATGTACAGAAGAAGGGGTTCTTTACTGAGCAGAGCAGTAAGAACCGGCTGGGTGGAAAGTAGGACTTTGAGGACGTCGAATGCGATTTGGGCTTCGTCTGTCCACTCGAAAGTATCTGATTTCTTCATGAGTCGGTACAGAGGAAGTGCCTTCTCGCCGAGTCGACTGATAAACCTGCTCAAAGCCGCTAGGCAACCTGTGAGCCTTTGAACATCGTGTATTCTGACCGGCCGCTCCATTCGTACGATGGTCCCGATCTTTTCGGGGTTGACATCGATTCCTCGTTCGGAAATGAAGAAACCGAGTAACTTTCCACTGGGAACACCGAATGAACACTTGGCTGGGTTGAGCTTGATATCATACCTACGAAGGTTGGCGAATGTTTCTGCCAAGTCAGTCAGGAGGTCGGAACCTTTGCGTGACTTGACTACGATATCATCCATATACGCCTCCACATTTCGACCGATCTGGTCAAGGAGGCATTTTTGTATTATGCACATAAAGGTCGCTCCTGCATTCTTCAAACCAAATGGCATAGTGATGTAGCAAAAGAACCCGAATGGGGTGATGAAGGCTGTTTTGAATTCATCGGGGCCATACAGACGGATCTGATGATAGCCCGAGTAGGCATCAAGGAATGAGAAACGCTCGCAACCCGCGGTCGAATCGACAATTTGATCGATGCGGGGGAGCAGGAAATGGTCTTTCGGGCAGACCTTATTGAGATGCTTGAAGTTGATGCACATTCGGAGAGACATGTCCTTCTTGGGCACCAGGACAACATTGGCGAGCCACTCAGAGTGGTGTACCTCGCGAATGAAGTTGGCTGCCAAAAGCTTAGCCACCTCTTCTCCGATTGCCTTCCTTTTGTGCGCGGCGGACCGATGCAGGCGTTCTCGGACAGGCCCAGCAGCAGGATCCACATGCAGTCGGTGCTCAGCCAACTCCCTGGGTATACCTGGCATGTCAGCGGGCTTCCATGAAAAAATGTCCCAGTTTTCACAGAGGAATTGGATGAGCTCGGCTTCCTATTTAGGATCGAGGGTGGTGGAGATGTTCGTCGGAGCAGCGGTGTCGTCCGTCGGGTGGATGCTGACCTTCTTCGTCTCTCCCGCCGATTGGAATGCGGACTCCGAAGCTGGCTTCTTCGAATGGATCAAGTCAGCGGGGTCGACTGTCTTCTCGTACTCTTCGAGCTCGAGGACAGCCATCTGTTGATCGGCGATCCTCGATCCCTGCTGCAGACACTCCTCGGCCCGCTGCCGATTGCCTGTGATAGTGATCACACCTTTTGGGCCTGGCATCTTCAGCTTCAGGTACACGTAACATCGACGTGCCATGAAACGCGCATACGTCGGGCGGCCCAGAATCGCGTGGTACGCACTCTGGAAGTCCACCACCTCGAACGTTAGTTTCTCCTTGCGGAAGTTCTTGTCGGAGCCGAAGACGACGTCCAACGCGATCTGGCCGAGTGACTTGGCCTTTCGTCCAGGGACGACTCCATGGAACTGCATGCTGCTCTCGCTAAGTTTGGACATCGGAATGCCCATCCCCTTGAGAGTGTCAGCGTACATGATGTTCAAGCCGCTGCCGCCATCCATGAGGACTTTGCGCAGTCGGACTCCTTCCACCACCGGGTCGATGACCAGGGCCTGCCTCCCTGGGGTGGGTACGTGTGCTGGATGATCCGACTAGTCAAAGGTGATCGCAGTCTGAGACCATTTGAGGAACGTGAGGCTGGTCGGGGTGGCCATGTTCACCTCCCTGTTCACCAACTTCAGTCGACTCTTGCTTTCAACGTCAGCAAAAATCATCAGCGTGGCATGGACTTGGGGGAACGGATCCTCCTTGTCCTCCTCATCCTGTTCATTGTCCTTTTCACTCGGCTGCGCTTCGCCGAACCCCTGGATCAGGAGGCGACATTGCCGAGTGGTATGCTTCAGGAGTATGGCGTTGCCCTCTTCATCCATCTTCGTGTGGATTGGACATGGCTGGTCCAGGATGTGGTTTCCGAACTGCTTCTTCTTGGGGGTGAACTGAGCCTTCCCCTTGTCCTTGAACTTAGCATTGGTAACGGCTACGGCCTCTGCCTGAGGAGTGGACGGAGCTTTCTGCTTCTGCTTCCGAGTGCTGTTCCCATCTCCATCGGCGACTGCTTTGTGCTTGCCGCTATGAATGCGGTCCTCTTCTTCGCCATTCGCATAGCGTGCTGCTATCTCCATCATCTTGCTCATGGAGATGTCGCCTGTTCGACCGAACTTCAGGTACAAATCTCTGTACCGCACGCCTACCTTGAAAGCGCAGACTGCTTGGTGCTCTGTGACATTCTCCACCGTGTGGTAGAGGGTTGTCCAACGCTGGATGAAATAGCGCAGGGGCTCATTCTACTTATGGACACAGTGCTGGAGCTCCACGAGACCAGCAGGGCGTTTGCACGTCCCCTCGAAGGTCCTGATGAAGACTCGGGCCAGATCTGCCCAGCTATAGATGCTTGAAGGAGCCAAGTGGTTTAGCCATGCTCGTGCCGAGCCGTCGAGCATCAGGGGGAGATGTTTCATGGCGACCTGGTCGTCTCCTCCGCCGATCTGGACTGCCACTCGGTACTCATCCAGCCACGTTTCTGGCTTGGATTCTCCTGTAAACTTGCTGATCCCCGTCGCCAATCGGAAGTTGGGAGGGATGTCAGCCGAACGGATGGCTCGACTGAAACACTCGGGCCCAGAGACGATGGTCCTGCTTCCACTCGGACGGTCTACATCGTGACCATCGCGGTGGGCCCGGCCCCTATCAACCCTCCTCTGGGCGATATATCCTCTTGCGTCAGGCCTTGGATCATAAGTGTCATCAACCGAACACCGATCATCATGATGTCGGGGCCCGTAGGGCCCACCCTGCGGAGGGCTGCGTGAACAGCGACGATCTTCGGGATTCATGGAACGACTGCCTCCCCTGTGTCGCTGATGAGAACCGGGGCTGTGAACTGACCGATGCGTGTTCGCGCGAACGGAACTATTGTGGATCATGTTGTGCGACTGAGAAACCACCGAATTTTGTTGTTGTGCCGTGTGCAGCAGGGCACGGATCTGCTCGATCCCTCTGCCAGCCTCTGAATCCGTCGGCTGGAGGGAATCGGCTATCTTGGCGGCGGCAGCGAGGTTGAGGACGGGTGTGCGGAACACCTCCACGTTGCTCTGATGAGTGCACCGAGTGGCAGAACGGCGGGGCTGACGGCGAGCGCCGGATGTTTCGCCGACCTCGTGCTCATTCCGGCCGGTTTGGCGGGGGCTTTCATGGGAGTTGGCTATGTGCACTTCGGCCGCAGGTCCGCGACCCATGTACTCGGAAGGAAACTCAGTCGGAACTGAGTCCGAGCACTGGGACGGCGGCGCAACTATAACCGACTCGAGGACCGCCACTTGTGGAGACGCGCTCTGGCGTGCCTGGGCGTGTTGCACCCAACGCTGGAGCCGCGGACGGCGAGACCGCTTGTTGCGGCGCGTGACGGGGTCGAAGGTCGACACCGGAGCCGACTGCTAGAGAAGAAGGATGTCGCGGGCGCTGGCACGGAAGTGCGTAGCCCCGCGACTGGGGAGTGCCTCGACGTCGAGAGGGGCATCCCGAAGCCATACCGAATCGTCGACGATGAAGGAGAGAGCGCCGAAGAGGATCTCGTGACCCATCCTCAAATCTCCACCGGATGACATGATGAAAAGATGTAGTCGCAAACTCGCCGGAAGTCGCTTAGATGCCTGCCCCAAGGTGGGCGCCAACTGTCGTGGGTATAAGTCTGACAGTAGATGTGTAGGGTACGAAAGGATGGGCAGAGCCTTAGATACGGCGAGGTTGTATGAGTTCAGGCCCCTCTACAGTGGAGGTAAAAGCCCTACGTCACAGTGCTCTTGGGAGCTTGATGTCGAGTGGAATATGGATTACAGTGAATTGCCAACCCCTGCACCAGTGGGGAAGGGCGACTTATATAGAGTGCGCTGCCCTTCACAACGGTTCGGTGCACAGGGGTGGAGTAGTGGTTATTAAATGTCTACGTTACAGGTAACGTATGCCTTAAATGCTAATAAAGGTACATGAAAACGTTTGAACGTTGCCCTCCAGGGGGGTTATGATGTACAGAGTGGAGTCCAGTCGTAAGTTTGATACGCTCCGAATGCTCATCTCCGACTGGATGATGGAGGAATCGTCACCGACTAGATGATGGGAAGTCCTTAAATCAGTTGGAGCTGACTAAGGGCCTTGTCCCTTGTGATGGGTAGTCCTTGGGTAGGACCTGTAGGGCAGGCCTATGACCCTACCCTAGAACTATAACCCCACCAGGTACTCTTTGAATTTATTTATTTTTATATTGAATATGATGAATCTGAAATTTTTTGATGCATGTCAAATAATTAACCACATATACATGAGGTGACATTGGATTATCTAGGTGACATTAGGGTTGATTGATATGTATCATAGGTGTAATTCCAGTATGAACTTTAGGGTTGTTTGTGACACTTCCTGGAATGGCTCAAAAGATTTATTGGAAAGAATAACTTTGAGGTGGTTCACTACCTACAAGAACTTCTTTTTATGTTCTCCGCTGAAAGGTACTTTAGAGTGATTCTTTGTTACACGTTTAGGGATGATCATATGATTCTAATATGTTAGCATTGTTGAGAGATTGCACTCATGAAAGTATGAACCCTAGACCTTGTTTCCAGAAATTAATACACCATTTTTCTTTTTTTACTAGTTGTCACCTTGCTATTTTTATTTATTGTGATTATAAAAATCACTTTCTACTATCCATACTACACTTGTATCACATCTATTTGTCGAACTAGGGCACCTATACTATTTTCCATTGTATTGGGTGGGTTGGAGACAAGAGATTTCTCGTATTTGATTGTCGAATTATTTAAGAGAGACCATCTTCATCCTACACCTCCCATGTATTGGTAAACCTTAGGTCATCCACTTGAGGGAAATTTTATGTTGTGCTACAAAATTCTACACTTGGAGGCCCAACAACATCTACAAGAATAAAGTTGCATACTAGACATCAAGCTCTTTTCTAGCGGCATTATCGGGGAGGTGAGTACTTGAAGGTATATATTTTGACCTTGAAATTAAATATTTTAATTTATTTATTCTCACTAGTTTTTTTTACAGAAATTTTTACAACTGCTTCGCCTTTTTAATGTCTTTCGTGAAAATGATGGTTCGGGAAATTGTGCTCAATTTTTAGAGGAACAATTTATAAAAATCCTTAATGTGCAGTCCTTGAATGATGAGCATCATAGCAATGTTGTTAGTATGAATTCTCTGAATAACCATGATGTTAATGATATGAAAATCCACAAGCTTGGGGATACTATGTTTGATGAAGATGATATTTTTAGTCTGTGAAGTTTTGATGAGCAAATTTATCATGGTGAAAACATGCCACCAATTTATTATGATTATATTCATGAAAGTGGGTTTGGAATGGTGTCAACTCTAGGTACTAATGATCCCACTATTTTGGAGGGTTTTGAATATTATTGGAATAATAATGAAAGTGGATTTGGATAGGTCATGACCTTATTTAGTGATGAGTCCACTATTTTGGAAGAGGTTTCAATTGATTATGACAACAAAGTTGCTATCTATGATTATTATGGTGATGACATGTATGATATAAAGAGTAATAATAACCATGAAACTAGTCATCATGATTTTAAGGTTTAATTGGATTATGCCAATCACATATCACTTGATAGTTATTTTGTTGAGTTTGCTCCCACCACTACTATGAAAGATAAGAAGTTCGCTTGTGTGGCTAGAAATGAAAATTTTGTGCTTATGCTTAAGCATCATGAAAATAATAATTTATTCTATAGTTATATTGTTGAATTCCTTCATGATGATACTGAAAAATTATTATGACGGAGGAACATATGCTTGTAGGTATTGTTATAATATCAAGTTTCCTCCCTATGTGTTCAAAGCTTTGAAGTCATGCTTGTTTTACCTTCCTATGCAAGTTTATTCTTTCTACAATAAATTTTATGCTTGCATAATCCATTTGCATAGGAAGTGGGTTGGACTTAAATGTGTTTGTCATATGCTTGATGATTCTCCCATTATGTTTCAGTTCTTCACTTTTGTGTGGGCAACATAGAAATCATCGTGCCTAGCTAAAAAGGCTTTAAAGAAGAGCGCTTGTTGGGAGACAAACAAATATTTATACTTTATGTTTTTGTGTGTTCACATGATTAATATACGTTAGTAATCATATTTTGTGTCTTTTATTTCAATAACATGGCAAGTAAAGCCTTTAGGATAGTGTGGATACTTGTTTGTTCGATTCTGTGCAAAAATATAAAGTTTTACGTCTGGTGCATAATTTCTCTGAATCTATTGGAGCATAAAAAGTTCTGAAATTTTTACATAGTTTGGTTATGAAAATTATCTGTGTTTTCCTAATTGTTTAGATTTTTTAGAGTCACGGAAGTATGGTGATCATTCAGATCTTCACACACTGTTCTGTTTTTTCACATACTTTGTTTTGCATGCATAGCTTGCTTGTTTTTGAGTTTCCATGGATTATATTCAGTGATATAAATTATGGTAATGTTATAATACAGTAGGTATTATGTTAGTACCTAAGTGAATGATCTACAGTTATTATACTAACCCATCTCACGAAGTTCTGTTAAGTTTTGTGTGATTGAAGTTTTCAAGTTTTGGGTGAGATACCAGTGTCAGCTTGATGAGGAGCAACAAGAAATCAAGCTTGTGGATACCCAAGGCACCCCAAGGTAATATCCAAGGAATACTCACGTGTATAAGCTTGGGGATGCCCTGGAAGGCATCCCCTCTTTCGTTTTCAACACTATCGATATATCTTATTTGGAACTATATTTTTATTTGTCACATATTATGTTTTTTCTTGGAGAATCATTTTATTTTTTTCCTCCATTATATTTTCTTTATAATCAAGTTTTCCAAAATAAAATTTGAACAATGCCTTGAGGATGGTTGAATTGCATGTTTGATGTGTGTTGTTCAAAAACAGAAATTTGGCTATAGTATTTGAATTATGAGATTTTACTAGAACATTGAATGTTTCTAAAAGATTTACACAGTAATGAAGTACAAATTATTTAAAATGTCCTAAATTTTTTATACACATAAGTACACTTTTTAAACAGATTGCCACACACAGTTCTGTTTAGATAGATAGTTGTACTAGTATTGCCATCTACTTATCCTATAGTTTCCATGGATTATATTGGTTGATATAAATTGTGGAAATGATGGTATATAGTATCTAGTATTTGAAAATTACTAGGCAACTTGTCTTGGCAGTACATGAGGTGTTGATTTATTCTTATGTGTACTAATTGGTCTCACGAGTTCTTTTCAAGTTCTGTTTGGATGAAATTTTTGAGATTTAGGTGAAACCTGGATATGAGAGGATTGAACAAGGTACAAAACTCAAGATTGGGGATGCCCAAGGCACGCATATTAAATATTATAAGAATTCCCAAGCAACTAAGCTTGGGTATGCTATGCATCCCACCTCTCTTCATCAAGAACTACCGATTAGCCTATGTTGAGCCTAATTTTTTATTTATTCACATGATATGTGCTATTTTTGGAGTGTCTTTTTTATATGATTTTTTGAAATAAATCTTAGATCTGAAAATCTTATTTAGAAAGATTCCTCACATAGATACTTAATTGTTTGACTACTCATTGATCTTCACTTATATGTTTTGAGAGTAGTTTGATGTTTACTCTTGTGCTTCACTTATATCCTAAGAGTAAATTGTGAACGGATGATATATCATAAATCTGAAATTATTAATGCACTTTATTCTTAGTAGTAGTTTAACATTTTGTGTAGAAAGTAAACCAATTGAAGATTTACAATCACGATATTGGTCATACAAGCGTTCATGAATGATTAGTATAAGAAAGAGAACTTTCACATACAAATATATTATCTTGGACATCTTTCGTGATTCTAAATACACACTGATTATTTTCAACCTTGATCAAATTGTTGAAGTTGGACAAGGAAGACAACATAATGGTTATGCCTGGGTATATTTGCATAGAAGTTATATTGTTATGGATCCTCCAACATGTGATGCTTTTTTAGGACCTTTTGCTAGCCAAAACTTTGTACTAAGTAGAGATACTACTCGTGCATCCAAATCCTTGCGCCAAATTTCTTCCACGAGAGTACACTATACCTACACATATATGGTATTTCACTTCCATTCCAAGTAAATTTGCATGTTCCACCTCTAAAACCTTCAAATAAATATCTGTTTTGTGTGCTTGTACCGTTCATGAAGAGATCGGAGTGGTCAATATCTTCCATGCTAAGCGGGTTATTATCATGATGCGTGTTTATTCACTTGTCATTGCACGAGAGAAGCTAGTAAAAATGATTCCCATTCCTAAATAATACAAAATAAATAAATAAGAAGTCCCCCTGGAAAGTTGATTGTTTGGAGGGCACCCGTGGATATGGCTAGCCATGGAAAGTGTTGGAATGGACGATGGGGAGTAAAATTTCAATTCTGTTTCGGAGCTGCCAACAACATGTTTAGTGTGGAAGATATTGAAAACTCTATTGTGACATTGACAAGAAAATTATACCACACAAAATTACATATTCATCTCTGTTTTAAACAATGAGCTCTGGCACCTCTGCAAATCCCTGCTTCCCTCTGCGAAGGTACAATCAATTTAATGTTATATTATTTAGTTTCATGTATTTACTTTCCATGTTGAGTCAAATTCTTATTCCAACCTCAGTCTATTAGTTAGCAAGCACCATGTGGTGGGTAAAGATCAAAATATCTATATCCATTCAAATATATTTGGTCATGATTCATTATTGTTGACAATTATCTTCATGATAAGTACGTCGGGAGGCGAAACATTAAGCCCCCATCTTTCTCAATGTTCGATGGATGTTGTTTGTTATAAAAATATTATTTGAGTATCAGAAATCATAGAATACTACATGATAATTGAGTATGCGGAGCTCTTACTTAGACTTGATGATGCATTGAAACTATTTTATGACTAAGAATATTGGTTGTTAAGTTTCAAGAGAATGCATTGTTTGAACAATGACAAATGAAATGATTGCTACTATATGATGACGCTTATTTATGAAAACAATTTTCTTTTCATGATGCTAGAAAAGTGACTAAAATTATAAATGATCAAAACTATTCATGATGCTAGCATTCACACTTCATAAATTACTCCTTTTATCATTTACCTACTCGTCCTCTTGGGGATGCTCATACATATCCAATATATTGATAATTTATGAAATATTCATGCCATATTTCCGTATGTTTACAATACTCTTATATGGTTTTGATGCAGTTTATATGATTTATTTAGAACTAATCCGGACTAACACTATTTTCACGAGAATTACCTGGTGTTGTTTTTGGGCAGAAAATAAAGTTCTTGGAACTACTAGAATCTTTTTTACAAATTTTTCAGGGTAAAATAAGAAATACTGGATCAAAGGACCACTAGAGGGGATCCACCTGTGGGCAACAAGCCAACATGGCGCACCCACCCCCTCCTAAGCGTGCCATATTAGCTTGTGGGGCCCATGTGGTTCTGGCTGACATGATTCCGATGCTGAAAATTCCTATAAATCAAGAAACCACCGAAAGTTAACTTAGAAGTTTCGCTCCGCCACTGCAACTCTGTGTATCAAAAAAACCTTCTAGAGCCTTTCCGGTAGCCTGTCAGAGGCGGAACTCATCACCGATGGCCACCTTCATTATCCCGGCGGAGGCCATGACAATGAGGGAGTATTTCACCCTCGGGGCTGAAGTTATGTACTAGTATTTATGTGTTTGATCCCTCTCTCTCTCTCTCACTCTTGTGTTGTTCAGATGTCACGATCTTGATGTATCACAGGCTATATAGTTTGATCATATGGTGTTCATACCTTGCTATCTTGATGTGATGAATTGAATCTTTCCCTTTGAGATTTTGTTATGTTGGATTGAATATTGGATTTGACATCACTTGATGTATGTCTTGCAAGTCGTTACCTATGACGACAATGGGGTGTTCTATTGATTCACTTGATATATGTTTTGATACTCAACTTGTGGATTCCCCACGTGACATTCAGGTAATCTATGCATAGGAGTTGATATACGTTTTGGTCCTAGTTTCTCTGATAGAAATCTTGGGGTTCTCTTTGAATTTATTTTTGTTGTATTCAATATGATGAATCTGAAATTGTTTGATGCATGTTGAATAATTAACCCACGGATACTTGAGGTCAGGTTGGAGTATCTAGGTGACATTAGGGTTGATTGATATATATCATAGGTGTTATTCTAGTATGAACTTTAGGGTTTTTTGTGGCACTCATTGGAATAGCTCAAAAGATTGATCAAAAATAAAAACTTTAAGGTGGCGTGCTACCTACAACAACTTGTTCTTATGTTCTTCACTAGTAGGAACTTTAGAGTGATTCTTCGTTGCGCGTTGAGGGATGATCATATGGTTCTACTATGTTAGCATTGTTGAGAGATTGCACTAGTGAAAGTATGAACCCTAGGCCATGTTTCCAAGCATTAATATATCATTTTGCTCGTTTCTTACTACTTTTTGTTGTTTTTATTTTTTCAGATTACAAAAAATATGTTTCTACTATCCATGCTACACTTATATCACTGTCTCTTCGCCGAACTAGTGCACCTATACGATTTGCCATTGTGTTGTGTGTGTTGGGGACACAAGATATTTCCTATATTTGATTGTAGAGTTGTTTGAGAGAGACCATCTACATCCTACACCTCCCATGGATTGATAATCCTTAGGTCATCCAGTTGAGGGAAATTTATTGCTGTCCTACAAAACACCGTGCTTGGAGGCCTGACAACATCTACGAGAATAAAGATGCATAGTAGACATCATCTAACATCACACCCGGTTTTCAGACGGCAATTGTATGTATTTTTGGCACATGGTTTCTCTATATGAAACGTGTCGAATCATGAGGTATATCACACACGTACTTCTTTACAAATCGTGTGCGATGTAATGACCTGCAAAGTATATTTTTCCGCTACTTTAATCGCCACAATTTAAAATTCTACAGGATTCGAATTTGAAAGTAGGCTATAACATTTTTCATATCCATCTTATATAGACATAAGTTCAATAACCAATGATTTATTCTATTCATAGGTACATATGTTCAA
Organism: Hordeum vulgare subsp. vulgare; assembly: GCF_904849725.1. NCBI lineage: Eukaryota > Viridiplantae > Streptophyta > Magnoliopsida > Poales > Poaceae > Hordeum > Hordeum vulgare. The sequence continues at coordinate 341,919,374 of NC_058524.1, read as the reverse complement.
GAATTACTTCAAGAAATAATAATTACATGAAGACCGGATAAAGAATGATGAACCACGGTGGCATACATGTATTAAATACGGTAAAGAAAGGGGAGAAAGACATTCGGGTAGTTTTACAAGGTGAATCGGAATTCCTGTATTGTGTCCTCCTCCATGAAAAATGCACACACGACTCTGGGCCAGCCCGTTGTGATGGCGGACCACTTATCCTTTTCTTCTTCATTTGGACATCTAGGTAGTCATCGTGGCCTGGTAAATATTCTCTAATGTTTGCACGTCCACCAATCATGTAGTTTGAGAGGTAATCTTGAGAAAACTGCTTTGGGAACCACTACAAACGAAAAAGATTCACACATTTTAAATTTTCACGCTCACAAATCGTTATGAACAGTAAAAACATGGGTACACAATTTGTAGTTGCCATCCCGTAGTTCACTATTGTCTTGGATAAGGTGTAAAGAAATAGTTTAATTGCGATATTTTGTCCCATTTTGTTGACAACCTTTATTAGTTTTCTCACTTAATGTTGGTTCATAAATATCTCATTGCCACATATGCAAAAAGGCTCGACGTGCAAATCTTTACCAAAGGCATATGTACCTACATGCAAGAAGTTAGTATTAGAAGATAAACTGAAATTGCATAGTGACGTAGTACATTATTACCTATCCTATTATATAAGGTCATATTACATACAAAATACTCACATATTTGATGTATTAACATCTTATACTATGTTGTGGATGGACTATAATAAGCCATGTGATGGAACTAACCTCGACGGAAAACAACATCAATTCCAAAAGAATGTTGTGGGTAAGTAAATCGAAAGGCATGTTAAGTACTGACATGTTAAACATCAACGAAAACATATGCGTGCTAAATAACATGATCACAGAATGATATCTTCAGTGTGCAGGTTTGAGCACGCTAGCTCGACAAATAAGAAGTGCAAAGGTTTATTAACTGCAATAGGCTTAACATTTAACAACAACAAATGTAGTCATTCAAACTCGTATGGTGCACGACTACACATTTAAGCACACTAGTTATTGTTACATAAAAATGCAAAGACATGTGCTCACTACAACAGGATTAACAACAACCAAATATAGTCATTCATAGTGGTACTGTTGCAATTACATAGAATGTAGCTGGTGCTTGAACATCAAATTGTATAACTGAACATCACATTGTATAACTGAACATCACATTGTGAAAAATCTAAAATAAACAGTGGGCCTGGTAACTACACTAGGCTTAACAGGAACCATATATGGCCGTTGAAACTGGTATTATAAAACTGAACTGGAAGTACACACTTGCACATATAGAACTTCACAATGTGAATAACTGAAATAAACAAGGCATACTATATAGCAATTGATTCTGGACATATGATGTGGGGATCCTCACTCATAAGTCATGGACCCTCACTCATAAGTCGTGTATAGTGATCCCGGAGATCAATGCTCGCTAAACACACAGATCTTGAATTATAAGAGTCTTTCATCGATACATACCGTCTCATACAAATAGAGACCATTAAGGTCAAGTCTTACATAGATAGGGCCTCGAAGGCTCACACACCAATCATAACAAGCAGCTGAATTCTGGAACGAAAGCGTGAACCCATGCCATCTACCTTAACCCTATAGGCATTCTGACTGGAAGCGTCATAGTTAACATGTTCATCAGCAATGAACTCTTCTCCATATTCCTGCTCTTCCATGCTTGGCCAATTAAATAACCAGTGTCAAGTCAATGAGTACTTTTAATGTACTCGCAAGCAACCATGTTGTGGAATAAGGCGAAAACAATGCGTGATATAACACCAAGTAGGTAATTTATAGAAATCTAATTTTGAGTGCATTGTCATGATCAATCAGCTTGTAAAAGCATGCATCAACATGTTACACATATCCATACCAACAAATTATAGATATCATCATAAGCAAGGGTTGAACATCTCATGTTCAATAATCATGTCAAGTCATCTGACTTAACTCAAGCATCATATTTCTCACACTATCATATTTATCACAAACACACACACCAAGTTTTATAACCAATGGACGTAGCCCAAGAGCTGTCATCCAACTGTAGAGGTTGTGTGATGTACCCACAAGACTCGAGGAACTTCCATGTCATCCATGACTCACGGCATATTACATACTTGAGGTAAGCACCCAAAGAATGCCTTTCTCCTCGTGATACGAAACAAAGAGTCCACTTGGTTGGTACCCAGCCCTCATGATGTACATCATACGAGCCTCGCTCTAGATCGTATCATCCATGAAGGGACCAACGGTGTGCCCGGTGTCTGTAAAAACAGCCCATGGTCTCCCTACCTGGCACGACCACATCTTGAGAGGGTAACTCTTACCCTCACGCCACTAGTAATGTAGGCTCTCTTCTAGCATCCACTAAGGTAATCAACAAAGCCGCGTCCCATAAAGGGGTATCGTGGTCGCACATGTAAGGTTGGAGTAACAGTCGCAACTTAAACCAATCCATTTTCGAAACCACACACTCACATGCCTCGGTACAGCACTAATTCCTCAAGTGGATACCTAGGTCAACACCATCTCCATCAGGCATTAGTGGCACCCGACGGGGTTTTCGAGAATATTTGAAATCTTTTCTTTCATCGTCACCATGCATATTCCCATAGCAACTACTAGCAACCTAACTACTTCCCAACAACCCTCATAGGAAGGCAGGGTCATGATTAGTGGAAGTACCAATGAGGAGTTATTAGGGACAACCCACCAAGGTGGTCACTGTTTCAATATGATTCAAATGCAACAAAGTAATGTGCCACATGACATGCATAAATGGTTAAAAGTCATGGTCAAGGGGCTGCTTCCCTTGTTGAACAAAGTCTTCGAGGACTTCAAAGTATTCTGGTCTAACTGCTCCATCAACAATGCAATCTATCGGCACAATCATAACGGAAATAATAAGACCACGACAAAAACAGGAAAAATAACACACTAAGAAAAATGTCAACCTATTCTTGTAAAATACTAGGGTGAGTATGAGTACTATAAAAATAACTAGGTTTTATCTTTGAAGTGCAAAAAGTTGTATTACACATTTGAACAGAAGGTTAAAATGCTTTAAGCAAGGTTTTAAAATAAAATAGTGTCCAAAACCTTTTTCAAAAATTGCACAACTGGAATATTCAAATAGGTTCTAATTTTACAAACTTTTAGGAATTTTTGTTCCTTGATTTGGAAAAATATTATGGTGACATGAATTATTCGAAATAATTCTAGAAAAAGAAAATAAAAATGCACTTTGTCAATGGGCTAGAGCCAACCAGCTGATTCGGGCCCAGCCAACTAGGTCGGCCCTACCGAGAAAGTGCTCCCACGCGCGCCAGGTTCAAACCTGATTGGCGGGGCCCGCTTGTCAGCGAAAGGAGGGGAAGAAGGGAGTCAGGCAGAGGGCGATGACCGGGCCCCACTGACATGTCATCGTTAACCTCTTTCCAGAGAGGGCATGGTGATCACCGGCGATGGAGGACGGCACGACGAGTGCTGCGGAGCACGGGAATGGAGTCAGGGCACTGTCGCTGATTGGGTGGTGGGGGAGATGGACGCCGGGGAGGCCTGGTTCACCGGCGACGAGGTCCCGCGGCGGAGGAGCTTCGGGAGGTGGTCAGTGTCGATTAATGGAGATGCATGGAGCAAGGGAAGGAGGGGGGAAAGTATCAGAGAGACTCCATGGTTCCATATAGGGAGAGAAGGGCATCTAGGAAGGGACTCACCGAGCAATCGACGGTGAGCCCGATCGGCGGAACTCGATCTTGATCTCGATCTCGGGTGGCTTTGAGAAGGGAGAGGTGGTGCAGGGTCACTATTGGGAGGGAGAGAGGGCCAGCACTGGGGAGAGGGAGCCTCGGGGAACCTTATTTATAGGCATGTGGCAGAGTCAGTGCATAGGAGAGCTCAGGAACGAGTCCTTGGACTATTGAGGCTGGGTGCGCGGCATGGGCACGACCAGGGGCTGGAGGGGATGCCGCACTGGTGTTGGGACAAGTGGAGGGGCTCTGGGCGCCGGGCATGTGAGCCCACCGATTGGGGGTCTCGGGCGACAACGCCTGCGCGGGAGGGAGCAGCAGGGGGACAAAGAGCAGGGGGTCGTTTCCCTGGCGGCTTGGAGGCACCGAGACGCGACGCGTGGCGCACGGGAGGGGATCGAGGAGGATGGGCACATGACGAAAAACCTCTGGAGTACGACTGCATGCTCTAGTGCACGGTTTTGGTCGGCATGCCAGGGCCTTTGGTGTGCTCTGGTGTGCCTGGCTATGACCTTTAGTGTGTGGAGGCTGCAAGGGGGGATAATCAAGAGGAATAAGGCCTTGGATGCCTATGGATCGACCACAAGTGCGAGAGGGCAGAGGGAAGAGTGACGTAGGGGGTGTTCAGAGGGGAAAATAGGGGTTTTACCCTCACCAATAATTGAGTTTCCACCTTGTGGTTCCCGCTAGAGGTGCAAGGGGCACATGAGTCACTGTGGTAAAAATCTGGGGGCAAGGGGAACCAGTTAAGTGGTGATATTAGCCTCTTAGGAGAATCACCAAAAGGTGTTTGATGGGGTATTGTGCAAGATAACCTTATCAACTTGCTGTGACACTTGACAGGATGGAGTTGTGGGTAAAAATAGAAGGGATCACCAAACTTGAGCTAACTTGAGCAAAGTTGGTAATGCGAACTTGAAAAACCCAAGAAATTGACAGAATTATATTTCTGAAGGCTAAGCTAGGCTAAGCTATTCCCACAAATGCACAACTTGGTTTAGCATCCTTATTTGGGGTCTGGATCACCCTGTTTGATCTTGTTGTTGTAATTATGTCTAACTCATATTCAGATTTTCAGCAAGATCATAAGCTAACCACATAAGCAATGACATTTAGGTCTCATGGTAAACTTATATCAATGGAAAAATCAACTAGCGAGCAATAATAATAAGTTCCAAATGTCAACACTTCAATCAAAACAATCATGAAGCAATATGAACATATGGTCTATCACTAGCTCTTTCCAAGACCGCAAAACATAAATGCAGAGCACCTTCACAGACCAAGAGCTGACTTAACATTGTAATTCATGGCAAAGAAGATCCAGTCACAGTCATACTCAATAACAATTAAAAGCACAGCATAAAAATGATGGAGGTGCTCTCTAATTGGTGCCTTTATAAGCAGAGGATGACTGAACAGAAACATAAATAGATATGCCCTTCGCAGAGGGAAGCATTGATTTGTAGAGGTGCCAGAGCTCAATCTTTTAAAGCAGTGATAAATAATTTTGGGTGGCATGCTTTCATTGTCAACGCTATGACCAAGAGTTTTCACCATCTTCCATGCTACACAAATTATAGGCGGTTCCCAAATAGAAAAGTAAAGTTTTGACTCCCGCACCACCGCTCAATTACACTCCATGACTAGCCGAATACTCGAGTGCCATCCATACCAACAACAATCCAAGGGGAGTTTTGTTTGCAATTATCTTTTAGAATTGAGCATGGGACTGGGCATTCCAATTATCGGCCTCTTTCTCGGGAGTGATACTGAATAAACACGTATCGAGGATAACACGCCTAGCATGAAAGATATTGACCGGCCCTTGTCACCACATGAGCGGTTCGGGCATGCAAAACTGATTATTACTTGAAGGTTTAGAGAGTGGCACATGCAAATTTACTTGGAACGGTAGGTAGGTACCGCATATAGGTTGGTATGGTGGACTCATATGGAACAACTTTTGGTCTATGGAAGTGGATGCACAAGTAGTATTCCCACTTAGTACAAGTGAAGGCTAGCAAAAGACTGGGAGGCGACCAACTAGAGAGCGACAACAGTCATCAATATGCATTGAAATTAACCAACATTGAGTGTAAGGATGAGTAGGATATAAATCACCATGAAAATGAATATCATAGAGGCTATGTTGATTTTTGTTTCAACTACATGCGTGAACATGTGCCAAGTCAAGCCACTTGAATCATTCAAAGGATGATACCATCCTATCATACTACATCATAATAATCTTGAAACTCATGTTGGCATCCAAGACAAACCATTATAAGCTCCTAGCTAATTAAGCATAGCATCAGAAACTATGATCTCTAAGTTGTCATTGCACACATGTTTCTCTCATAACAAAGCAGAATAAGGAACGATGAGCTAGTCATATTTACAAAAACAAAATAGATCGAGTTCATACCAGCTTTTCCAGGCTCAGTCACTTGATCATATATTGTCATTATTGCCTTTCACTTGCACGACCGAATGATGTGAATCATCATGAGAGTGTTCGTGCATTGGACTAAGCTAGAATCTGCAAGCAAAAACAGAGGATAAGTCAAAGTAATATGGCTCTTTGACGGATAAACAGATATGCATGTGAGAGCCACTAAACATTGTAACTATGGTCTTCTACCTTGACCCAAGGAAAAAGAAAACTATTTACACGGGAAAGCTCCCAACAAGCAAAAGAAGAACGAGAAATATTTTTGGGTTTTATCAATCTAAACAAACACACGAGAAGAAAGCGAGAAAAAGAAATAAACTAGCATGGATGATACAGTGGCAAGGTGTAAACACCGACTATCAAAGTGAAAGTGTGAGCATGAATATAAAGTCGGTGAGAAACACGTACTCCCCCAAGCTTAGTCTTTTGGCCTAAGTTGGTATACTCCCAAGGTGGGAAGTAATCGTCTCCGGGGTACTCCAGAGTGTACTGAGGGTGCCACTGTTGGGTGAGCTCCTCTGGCTCCCACTAATAAACTGGCGTCTGGTACTCGACTCATAGCTCGGGCACGGGAGCCTGTGGTGGCGCTATGCCCGAGTATGCGTAGATGTCCGAGGGCATAATAATGTACCTGCCTAGATGAAGATTGAACAAAGAAGGAGTAGGCAAAGTAATAGTCTCACGAGTACCCTGGCTAAATACCAGGTAATAAATCATCCTCTTATTTATATCTTTATCAAGGAAGTCATGGCGAACCATGCTATCATAATCTAGATATCTCTTAGGAAGAAGCATCTCTTCTTCCTCGTGCAGTCTAATAGTTATCTCAGAATGTTTAGCAATACGGATAGCATAGATACCTCCATAAACAGTGCCTTTAGTACAGTTTGTGTTCAACCGTTGAGCCACTATAGCGCCCAAGTTATAAGTTTTATCATTATAAAGGGCTTCGCGCAAAACCACAAGATCTGGGGAGCTAAGAGCCCCAGTTTCCCACGACCAATCAAACATTTTCCCATGAATGATGAGAAATACTGAAGCACAGCAAAATGAATGCTAGCAACTCTAGTGCAAGATACTCCTCTCTCTTCTCCTACAACAATAGTATCAATGAAAGCCTCCAACTCTCGTGGACGAGGTTCATGAATATCCCCAACATAAGGTAATTTGCAAACATTGCAAAAATCCTGAAGTGACATGCGCTGGGGGATATCATATAACTTGAACTCAACCATAGGAGAACTCTTCCTTGGATAGAAATTAAAGCTTTGCACGAAAATATTAGTGAGGAGGAGGTATTGTGGGCACTTATCTTCAACAAATGCGGTAAGGCCTGCGTTATCCACCAAGTAATAAAAATCCTCATAAAGACCGGCCGCACGTAAGAACACATCGCTTGGCCACTCGCACGCTCGAACTTCTGGAACTCGGGAGACCGGATACTTGGGGTTCTTCTTCTCATTTTCATCATCCTTGGGGTCACGGCTTGAAGAGCCCCTTAGGAACCTCCTCATCTTTTCCTTTTTATTTCTCTTGAAAATTTCTGAAATTTTTAGTGAATCAAAGGAAAAGTGAACAAGGCTCAACGAAACTCATAGCAACTACTCCTACAAGTGCCTAGAGGCATTATCATGCGTCAAAACTACTTGGGACCAACTAAAATTAACATGCAAAGCTCAAGAACAGGGTCACCAAGGCAGCAATAATACACAACAAATAAGGCACTAGAGCAAAAATTAATTGGATCAATGTAGGAGTCGCATACCAAGGAACAATCCCCCAAAACAGTTTGGTGAATGGGGCTTTGCACAAGGAGATCGAAAAACGAGCAAGAAGAGCAAGAACACGGGTTTGAGCTGTGGAATGATTTTTTCTGGAGGTAGGAGAAGGAGATGGGAGCTGGAATAAGTGGAGGGGGCCACGTGGGCCTCACAAGCCTGGTAGGCGTGGCCAGGGGGGGTGCCTGCGCTTCGTGGGCTTGTGGCCCACTAGTGTATCCCCCTAAGTAGCTCTTTGTCTCAGAATTTTTCAAAAATTCCAGAAAAAATCATACTTGATTTTTAGGGCATTCGAAGAACTTTTATTTTCGGGACACTTTTCTAAGGGACGCAAAAAGCAGAAAACAGGAAAATAAAGCTAAATTTATCATTTTTCTTCTAAACAACGGAAAGTAAAAGTTGGGGGCAGAAGGTTGTGACTCTCAGATTCATCCATCTCATGGTCATCAAAAGAAATCCATCAATGAGGTTGATCAACTCTCCTTGACAAACTTTTTCCGACTCGCATAAAACCGGAGAATTTTCGAATAGTCACTAGGTTACCTCAATGGGGATGTGCATATGCCCAACAAGCAAATCATACTTCATCTTAACAGTAGGTATAGGGCATTCGAAGCTCCCAATAAGAATCGATGAAGTTTTTTCAATAGCATTGATGCAATGTACTCGATATCGTTTCTTCGGAAATTGCACCGTATGCTCATTACCATTGACGTGGAAAGTGACATTGCCTTTGTTGCAATCAATAACATCCCCGGCAGTGTTTAAAAAGGGTATTCCAAGGATGACCGCCATGGCATCATCCTCGGGAATATCCAGAATAACAAAGTCCGTTAAGATAGTAACGTTAGCAACCACAACAGGCACATCCTCGCAAATGCCGATAGGAAAAGCAGTTGATTTGTTGGCAATTTGCAAAGACATTTCAGTGGGTGTCAACGTATCCAATTCAAGTCTACGATAAAGAGAGAGAGGCATAACACTAACACCGGCTCCAAGATCGCATAAAGCAGTTCTAACGTAGTTTCCTTTAATGGAGCAAGGTATAGTGGGCACTCTGGGATCACCTAGTTTCTTCGGAGTTCCACCCTTGAAGGTGTAATTAGCGAGCATGGTGGAAATCTCAACCTCAGGTATCCTCCTTTTATTGGTCAAAATATATTTCATGTACTTAGCATAACGAGACATTTTGAGCATATCTGTCAAACGCATTTGCAGAAAGATAGGTCTAATAATTTCAACAAAGCGCTCAAAATCCTCATAATCCTTTTTCTTGGATGGTTTGGGAGGAAAGGGCATGGGTTTCTGAACCCATTGTTCCCTTTCTTTACCAAGCTTCCTAGCCATGAAGTCATTCTTATCCTATCTCCTATTCTTATGTTGTGGTTTATCAAGATCAACTGGTTCAATCTCCACATCTTTATCATTGCTAGGTTGAGCATCATCATAAACATCACTATCAAAATTATCACTAGGCTCATGTTCATCACCAGATTGTGTTTTGGCAGCAGAAACAGAGACATCGTTTGGATTCTCAGGTGTAACAGCAATAGGGTTGCTAGCATGCAAGTTCCTATCATGTTTCTTTTTCTTCCAAGGATGACTAGGTGCCTCGGTGCTAACTCCTTGAGAATCTTGTTCAATTCTCTTAGGATGACCCTTAGGATACAAAGGTTCCTGGGTCATTCTACCACCTCTAGTGACGACTCTAACAGAATTGTCATTCAACTCATTGAGCAAGTCATTTTGACCCTTAAGTACTTGTTCTACTTGAGTAGTAACCATAGAGGCATGTTTACTCAAAAGCATAAGATCATTGACATTTCTATCCATACAAGCACTTAAATGACTAAGCATACGAGCATTCTGTTCCAATTGTCTGCTAACATAATCATTGAAACTTTGTTGTTTGGCAACAAAGTTATCAAATTCATGTAAGCATAAGCTAGCAGGTTTATCAAAAGGAATATCACTCTCATTGAATCTATGAAGAGAATTTACCTCTACTACCTGTGTCGGGTTATCAAGACCATGTATTTCTTTGATAGGTGGTAGATTCTTGACATCTTCAGATTTAATGCCCTTCTCTTTCATAGATTTCTTGGCTTCTTGCATATCTTCAGGACTGAGGAATAGGATACCTCTTTTCTTCGGAGTTGGCTTCGGAGGTGGTTCGGGAATAGTCCAAGCATTCTCATTGCACAAGATATTATTCAATAGAATCTCAGCTTGTTCCAAAGTTCGTTTTGTGAAAACACAACCAGCACAACTATCTAGGTGGTTCCTAGAAGCATCGGTTAGTCCATTATAGAAGATATCAAGTATTTCGTTTTTCTCAAGAGGGTGATCAGTCAAAGCATTAAGTAGCTGGACAAGCCACCCCCAAGCTTGTGGGAGACTCTCTTCTTCAACTTGCACAAAGTTACATATATCCTGCAAGGCAGCTTGTTTGTTATGGACAGGAAAATATAACTCAGAGAAGAAATAAATCATATCCTCGGGACTAGGCACACAACCAGGAGCAAGAGAAGTAAACCAAGTCTTAGCATCACCCTTTAGTGAGAAAGGAAACAACTTAAGGTTATAGTAGTGGCTGATATTTTCCTCATTCATGAATAGGGTGGCTATATTGTGTAGTTTGGTAAGATGTTCTACAACCGTTTGAGACTCATAACCATGAAAATAATCATATTCGACCAAAGTGATTAACTCATGATCGACAGAGAACTCATAATCCTTATCAGTCACAAAGATAGGCGAAGTAGCAAACTTAGGATCGTATTTCATTCTAGCGTTCAGAGATTTTTCTTTCCACTTGCGCAATAAGTTCTCAAGATCATAGCTATCCTTACAAGCAAGAAAGTCCTCAGCTACCTCTCCCTCCATAACATAACCCTCAGGTATATCAGGCAATTCATATCTAGGAGAGCTATTGCTAACACGTGAAACAACAGGTTCTACTTCAATAATTTCAGAAGTTTCGGAAGTATCATCACATTCAGCAGCAACTCTAGCAATTTGTGCATCAAGGAATGCACCCAGTGGCAAAGCAGTATCAAGCAAAGCATCATCATAAGCATGATGGACAGAAAAAGTAGCATCATCAAGCACAGGCGACATATCAGAATTTCTAGCAAGTGGTGGTGTCGCAAACTTACTCATAAGTGAAGGTGAATCAAGTGCACAGCTAGATGGCAGTTCCTTACCTGTCCTTGTAGTTGAGGGCAAGACTTTAGTTTTTGGATCTCTCGGATTCCTCATAGTGATCAACACACGTAAATCCCAAGTGACTCGAAGAAGAGAGCTATGCCTCCACGGCAATGGCGCCAGAAAATAGTCTTTATAACCCACAAGTATAGGGGATCGCAACAGTTTTCGAGGGTAGAGTATTCAACCCAAATTTGTTGATTCGACAAAAGGGGAAGCCAAAGAATATTCTCGAGTATTAGCAGTTGAGTTGTCAATTCAACCACACCTGAAAGTCTTAGTATCTGCAGCAAAGTTTCAGTAGCAAAGTAGTGTGATAGTAACAGTAGCAACGGTAACAGTAGCAGTAGTGACAGCAGTAGCGGTAACAGTAGCAGCAGTGACATCAGTAGTCGTAAAGTAACATAGCAAGGACGAGTAGGAAAAGACTAGTAGGCATTGGATCGGTGATGGATAATTATGCCAGATGACATTCATCATGTGACAGTTATAACATGGGGTGATTTGTAACTAGCTCAAGTTCGTAAATGTAATGTAGGCATGTATTCCGTATATTGTCATACATGCTTAAGGAAAAGAACTTGCATGACATCTATTGTCCATCCCTCCCGTGGCAGCGGGGTCCTAATGGAAACTAAGGGATATTAAGGTTCTCCTTTTAATAGAGAACCGTAACAAAGCTTTAGCACTTAGTGAATACATGAACTCCTCATACTATGGTCATCTCCGGGAGTGGTTCCGGCTATTGTCACTCCGGGGTTGCCGGGTCATAACACATAGTAGGTGACTACTACTTGCAAGATAGGATCAAGAACACACATATATTGATGAGAACATAATAGGTTCAGATCTGAAATCATGGCACTCGGGCCCTAGTGACAAGCATTAAGCATAGCAAAGTAGTAGCAACATGAATCTCAGAACATAGTGGATACTAGGAATCAAACCCCATCAATAATAACTCGATTACATGATAGTTCTCATCCAACCCATCACCGTCCAGCAAGCTAACGATGAGATTACTCACGAACGGTGAAGAGCATCATGGAATTGGCGATGAAGGATGGTTGGTGATGACGAAGGCGTCGATTCCCCCTCTCCGGGGCCCAGAACGGACTCCAGATCTGCCCTCGAGAGGAAGAACAGGTGGTGGCGGCGGAGGCTCCGTATCGTAAAACGCGATGAACTCTTCTCTCTGATTTTTTTCCGCGCGAGAGAGACTAAATAGAGCTGGAGTTGGAGGCGGCGGAGCCACGAGGGCCCCACAAGCCTGCCAGGCGAGGCCAGGGGGGCCGTGCCTCCTAGGCTTGTGGGCTCCTCGCTCCGTACCTCCAGGTAATTCTTGCACCAGTATTTTTTATATATTCCACAAAAAATCCTCGTAAATTTCCATGTCATTCCGAGAACTTTTATTTCTGCGCAAAAACAACACCATGGCAATTCTGCTGAAAATAGCGTCAGTACGGGTTAGTTCCGTTCAAATCATGCAAATTAGAGTCCAAAACAAGGGCAAAAGAGTTTGGAAAAGTAGATATGATGGAGACGTATCACACCCCTGTAAAGTTTGAGATCAATTGGTTAAACTTGGCAATGCAAAGTTGCTCAAACTTGGTTCTGGACAAAGAGGGTTTTGGGATGTCTTGGTAAACTAAATCAACTTGGATTGATATGAAACTTGGCAATATCAATACATATATTATATGTGACATGCCAAAATTTTCCTGGAATTTATTGAGAATATTTGTTATAGAAATATTTCAAAAGTTTGAAATAGGCAGGAAGTGTTTTGAGGGGTTTTGCCCAATATTTGGAACTTGACCATGTGTTGAAACTCTTATATAGGGAAAATATATGTCCACTGAGTTTCCCTAAATTTTCTCAAATATTTTTGAAGTAAGAAAATATTTTTCCCTATGAAACAAAATTTATGGTCATAGGAAGAAGTATTTAAATAAAATAGGAAAATAACTCTTAAAATAATTATTTTTTGGTTTTGGGTAGTCCTTTTGATAATAGGATCCAAATAAAATCCTTGGGGTAAAGCATCTCTCCTAAATTTAGGACTTGTAGTACAAATCTCACCAGGGTTTTTTGAAAGCTTAAAAAAAATTAATGCCTTTTGGTTGAAATAATACTTTATAAAAATAGCTTATGATCCTATGCACATGGCATAATCATTGGGCAAAGGTTTGGGGTGAAGGAGATGAGTTCTTGAGAGAAGAATAATTTTTTTGGTGGTTTAAAACACAATCAATCACACAAGCAAGTAGCAACCAGATCAACCATCACAAGCACACAAAAAGTTTTAAATGGTCCTAAATTTTGTAAAAACATAATATGGAAAAGTGGTACAAACACACGGTGTGACATATGCGCACTACAAAAAAAATGAGCAAGGAAAAACAGTTAAGCAAGGCATATGTTCAGTACAATAGGCTTAAGAACAACGAAAAATAGTCATTCCTAGTGTAGTGTTGAAATTGCATAGAACGTAGCTGGTGCTTATGCATCAAATTGTATAACTGAACATCACATGTGAAAGAACTGAAATAAACAGTGCACGTGTTAACTACCCTAGGTATAACAGGAACCATATATGGTTGTTGAAGCGGGTATTGATGAAATTCAACTGCTTAGTCCATACATTTAGCATGAGTAAAATAATTAAACCTGACATGGGTTTCCTCGCGTGTCACAGATGGGCTCCTTCCCATTAGAAGAGCATGGATTCTGGGTGTGCTACCTGTTGTCGCATATTTCTCCTTCCCCTTGAAAGAGCATGGGTGTAGGGAGCCATACCTAATGTCATGGATTGGCTCTTCCCCCTAGAAGGGACGGATAGGGTTCCTTGTGACTGTCGGCATCGTTGATGAGGTCTGACTTGGTAGCTAATGTGTCCTTCAAAAATGACAAATGGAGCTCGATGGTGATGAAGGAAGGCAAATTCTTGACAGCGAAGCAGAGGAGATAAGCGGCTTGGCCTTGCATGAGCACGAGGTGGTTGAACCAAAGGGCTTGTGGTTGGCCACTTATCCTGTGACATAGCCCGCATCAAGTTGTCACTGTCAATGAGTTCGATGTCATAGCCGGCTGCGTCGATACGCATCCATACTGGAACCCGCTATCTTGCAGCTTTGACGTTGTTATATTTCTCGGTGGCCTCGAAGGCCACCTTGTAATCATAGTCAACTTCCCGGCGGCCTCTGTGGCCACCTCATGATTGTAGTCGACTTCCCTGGCAGTCTTGGCAGTCACCTTGTCATCGTAGTCAGCTTCCTCCACAGCCTCAATGGCCAACTCGGCATCGTCCAACGGCCAGGCTGTGATATACCTCCTATTATCCATTCACTCCTCGAGCTCCCCAGGAAGTGTAGATGGGATTAGACTGCAATGGTCTACGGTGGCGAGGGTACGGAGATGGGTTGGTCACCTGCACGGGGAGAGCATGAGAAGTTGATTGTGGAAGTGGAGCGCGGGCAGCGGCGACGGCGGCAATTGCGAGGTAGCTAGGGTTTGAGAAAGGGATAAGTTGTGTCGGGGTGGGGGTAGGAGGGGACTAGGTGATGTTTGAGGAAATGTCGCAGCTACTATAAATTTTACTTGAAGGGCGTGAAAAGTCAGGATAACTGAAATTTGTATGAAGGGTTTGAAGTGGCGCCGGAGGAACAAATATCGCACACGGCTCGAACATAATACATGTGTGCAATTCAAAGAGAAAAACATGCCATCAATTTTTAGATTGATCACATCGGGTAGCTATTTTCAAGATTTCTCTAGTTGGTTTGGTGCAAAGGTAGACTATAGTTACGTGAGAAACACGAGTGTGGCATAGAGTTAGCATGCAAGAACCATGTCTACTGCCTACACAATCGCACACAGTTGTCCCATTGGACTCATGTGCTATTGAAGTTTCAAAAAAGGCTCTTCTGCAATTTATATAACAACATTGGAAAATAAACACGATAAATCTAGCATCATAGCAGAAACACACCTGCATGTGGACCAAATGTATGTATGGAAAAGTTGTTGTGGTGTTTAAATACGGAATACACAACTTTCATGTGACACGTAATACCTCGCAGAGTGCATGGTTATATTTGTTGGAAATATGCCCTAGAGGCAATAATAAATTATTTATTATTATATTTATTTGTTCATGATAATCGTTTATTATCCATGCTATAATTGTATTGATTGGAAACACAATACTTGTGTGGATACATAGACAAAACACTGTCCCTAGTAAGCCTCTAGTTGACTAGCTCGTTGATCAAAGATGGCCAAGGTTTCCGGGCCATAGGCAAGTGTTGTTACTTGTTAACGGGATCACATCATTAGGAGAATCATGTGATGGACTAGACCCAAACTAATAGACGTAGAATGTTGATCGTGTCATTTTGTTGCTACTGTTTTCTGCGTGTCAAGTATTTGTTCCTATGACCATGAGATCATATAACTCACTGACACCGGAGGAATGCTTTGTGTGTATCAAACGTCGCAACGTAACTGGGTGACTATATAGATGCTCTACAGGTATCTCCGAAGGTGTTAGTTGAGTTAGTATGGATCGAGACTGGGATTTGTCACTCCGTGTGACGGAGAGGTATCTCGGGGCCCACTCGGTAATACAACATCACACACAAGCCTTGCAAGCAATGTGACTTAGTGTAAGTTGCGGGATCTTGTATTACGGAACGAGTAAAGAGACTTGTCGGTAAACGAGATTGAAATAGGTATGCGGATACTAACGATCGAATATCGGGCAAGTAACATACCGAAGGACAAAGGGAATGACATACGGGATTATATGAATCCTTGGCACTGAGGTTCAAACGATAAGATCTTCGTAGAATATGTAGGATCCAATATGGGCATCCAGGTCCCGCTATTGGATATTGACCGAGGAGTCTCTCGGGTCATGTCTACATAGTTCTCGAACCCGCAGGGTCTGCACACTTAAGGTTCGACGTTGTTTTATGCGTATTTGAGTTATATGGTTGGTTACCGAATGTTGTTCGGAGTCCCGGATGAGATCACGGACGTCACGAGGGTTTCCGGAATGGTCCGGAAATGAAGATTTATATATAGGATGACCTCATTTGATTACCGGAAGGTTTTCGGAGTTACCGGGAATGTACCGGGAATGACGAATGGGTTTCGGGTGTTCACGAGGGGGGCAACCCACCCCGGGGAAGCCCATAGGCCTTGGGTGTGGCGCACCAGCCCTTAGTGAGCAGGTGGGACAGCCCAAGAAGGCCCTATGCGCCATAGGAAGAAAATCAAAGAGAAAAGAGAAAAAAAAGGAGGAGGTGGAAAAAGGGGGAAGGACTCCTCCTTCCAAACCTAGTTGGACTCGGTTTCGAAGGGGAGGGTTGCCCCCCTTGGCTCGGCCGACCCCCTTGGGAGTCCTTGGACCCCAAGGCAAGGCTCCCCCTCCTTCCCCTATATATACGGAGGTTTTAGGGCTGATTTGAGACAACTTTTGCCACGGCAGCCCGACCACATATCTCCACGGTTTCACCTCTAGATCGCGTTTCTGCGGAGCTCCGGCGGAGCCCTGCTGAGATAAGATCACCACCAACCTCTGGAGCGCCATCACGCTGCCGGAGAACTCATCTACCCCTCCATCTCTCTTGCTGGCTCAAGAAGGCCGAGATCATCGTCGAGCTGTACGTGTGCTGAACACGGAGGTGCCGTCCGTTCGGCACTAGATCGTGGGATTGATCACGGGACGGTTCGCGGGGCGGATCGAGGGACGTGAGGACGTTCCACTACATCAACCGCTTTCACTAACGCTTCTGTTGTGCGGTCTACAAGGGTACGTAGATCGAACATCCCCTCTCGTAGATGGACATCACCATGATAGGTCTTCGTGCGCGTAGGAAATTTTTTGTTTCCCATGCGACGTTCCCCAACAGTGGCATCATGAGCTAGGTTCATGCGTAGATGTCTTCTCGAGTAGAACACAAAAGTTTTTGTTGGCGGTGATGTGCGTTTTGCTGCCCTCCTTAGTCTTTTCTTGATTCCGCGGTATTGTTGGATCGAAGCGGCTCGGACCGACATTACTCGTACGCTTACGAGAGACTAGTTTCATCGCTACGAGTAACTCCAGTGCTCAAAGATGACTGGCGGGTGTCAGTTTCTCCAACTTTAGTTGAATCAAAATTGACCGAGGAGGTCCTTGGATGAGGTTAAATAGCAATTCATATATCTCCGTTGTGGTGTTTACGTAAGTAAGATGCGATCCTACTAGATACCCATGGTCACCACGTAAAACATGCAACAACAAAATTAGAGGACGTCTAACTTGTTTTTGCAGGGTATGCTTGTGATGTGATATGGACAACGATGTGATGTGATATATTGGATGTATGAGATGATCATGTTGTAATAGTTTATATCGACTTGCATGTCGATGGTACGGCAACCGGCAGGAGCCATAGGGTTGTCTTTAAACTAACGTTTGTGCTTGCAGATGCGTTTACTATATTGCTAGGACTTAGCTTTAGTAGCAATAGCATGAGTAGCACGACAACCCCGATGGCGACATGTTGATGGAGATCATGGTGTGACGCCGGTGACAAGAAGATCGTGCCGGTGCTTTGGTGATGGAGATCAAGAAGCGCATGATGATGCCCATATCATGTCACTTATGAATTGCATGTGATGTTAATCCTTTTTGCACCTTATCTTGCTTAGAACGACGGTAGCATTATGAGGTGATCTCTCACTAAAATTTCAAGATGAAATTGTGTTCTCCCCGACTGTGCACCGTTGCGACAGTTCTTCGTTTCAAGACACCACGTGATGATCGGGTGCGATAGACTCAACGTTCACATACAACGGGTGCAAAACAGTTGCACACGCAGAACACTCGGGTTAAGCTTGACGAGCCTAGCATGTGCAGACATGGCCTCGGAATATATGAGACCAAAAGGTCGAGCATGAATCGTATAGTTGATATGATTAGCATAGAGATGCTTACCACTGAAACTATTCTCGACTCACGTGATGATCAGACATGAGATAGTGGATTTCGATCATGTACCACTCAAATGACTAGAGAGATGTACTTTTTGTGTGGGACTGCTTAAGTCATATGATTAATTGAACTAATTGTCATGAACATAGTCTATTGGTCTTTGCGAATTACGATGTAGCTTGCGCTATAGCTCTACTGTTTTTATATGTTCCTAGAGAAAATTTAGTTGAAAGTTGATAGTAGCAAACTTTGAAGAGGATTGTCCTCGTTGCTGCGCAGAAGGCTTATGTCCTTAATGCACCACTCGGTGTGCTGCACCTCGAGCGTCGTCTGTGGATGCTGTGAACATCCAACATACACGTTTCTGATGACTACACGATAGTTCAGTGCAAAATACTTAATGGCTTAAAAGCAAGGCACTGAAGACGTTTTGAAACGTCACGGAACATAAGTGATGTTCTAAAGAGATGAAATTGTGATTTCATGCTCGTGCCCTTGTTGAGAGGTACGAGACCTCCGACAAGATTCTTTGTCCACAAAGTAAAGGAGAAAAGCTCAATCGTTGAGCGTGTGCTCAGATTGTCTGAGTACGACAATCACTTGAATCAAGTGGGAGTTAATCTTCCAGATGAGATAGTGATGGTTCTCCAAAGTCACTTCCACCAAGCTGTGAGAGCTTCGTGATGAACTATAACATATCAAGGATAGATACAATGATCCTTCAGCGATTCGCGATGTTTGACACTGCGAAAGTAGAAATCAAGAAGGAGCATCAATAGTTGATGGTTTGAAAAAACACTAAGTTTCAAGAAAGGCAAGGGCTAGAAGGGATACTTCGTGAAACGGCAAAACAGTTCCTGCACTAATGAAGAGACCCAAGATTAAACCCAAACCCGAGACTAAGTGCTTCTGTGATGAGGGGAACAGTCACTGAGGCGGAGCAACTCTAGATACTTGGTAGATAAGAAGGCTGGCAAAAGTCGAAAGAAGTATATTTGATATACATGATGTTGATGTGTACTTTACTAGTACTCCTAGTAGCATGAGGGTATTGGATACTGGTTCGGTTGCTAAGTGATTAGTAACACGAAATGAAAGCTATGACATAAACGGAGACTAGCTAAAGGCGAGGTGACGATACGTGTTGGAAGTGTTTCCAAGGTTGATATGATCAAACGTCGCACGCTCCCTCTACCATCGGGATTGGTGTTAAACCTAAATAATTGTTATTTGGTGCTTGCGTTAAGCATGAACATGATTGGATCATGTTTATTGCAATACGATTATTCATTTAAAGAGAATAATGGTTACTCTATTTGCTTGAATAATCACCTTCAATGGTTTATTGAATCTCGATTGTAGTGTTACATATGTTCATGATATTGGTGCCAAAAGATACGAGGTAATGATGATAGTACCAGTTACTTGTGGCACTGCCGCTTGAGTCATGTTGGTATAAATTGCATGAAGAGGCTCCACGCTGATAGATCTTTATACTCACTTGATTTTGAATCACTAGTGACATGCAGATCATACCACATGAGCAAGGCCTTGTTTTCATTGAGATGAAATAAGATAGTAACTTGTTGGAAGTGATACATTTTGATGTATGCAGGACAATGGGTGCTGAGGCACGCAGTGGATATCATTATGTTCTTACTTCAATGACGATTTGAGTAGATACTAGAGTGTTTGCTTAATGAATCACAAGTCTGAAATATTGAAAAGTTCAATTCTGTTTCGGAGTGATGATCGTCGTAACAAGAGGATAAACTGTCTACGATATGATCATAGAAATGAATATCTGAGTTACGAGTTTTGGTACGCAGTTAAGACAATGTGGAAATTGTTTCGCAGTTCATGCCACCTAGAACATCATAGTGTGATGATGTGTCTGAACGTCATAGCCACACACTATTTGGTATGGTGCATGCTATGATGTCTCTTATCGAATTACCACTATCGTTTATGGGTTAAGCATTAGAGACAACCGCTTTCACTTTAAATAGGGCACCACGTATTTCCGTTGAGATGACACAGTATAGACTGAGGTTTAGAGAAATCTAAACTGTCGTTTCTTGAAAGTTTGGGGTTTCCACACTTATGTGAAAAAGTTTCAGTCTGATAAGCTCGAACCCAAAGCGGATAAATGCATCTTCATAAGGATATCCAAAACATTTGGGTACATCTCCTATCTCAGACCCGAAAGCAAAGTGTTTTTTTCTAGAAACGGATCCTTTCTCGAGGAAAGGTTTCGCTCGAAAGAATTGAGTGGGAGGGTGCTAGAACATGATGAGGATATTGAACCATCACTTCAACCAGTGTGTAGCAGGGCGCAGGAAGTTGTTCCTGTGGCGCGTACACCAATTGAAGTGAAAGATGATGATGGTGATCATCGAGCATCGAATCAAGTTACTACAAGCCTCGTAGGTTGACAAGGTCGCGTACTACTACAGAGTGGTACGGTAACCCTGTCTTGGAGGTCATGTTGTTGAGCAACAGTGAACCTACGAGTTATGGAGAAAGAAATGGTGGGCCCAGATTCCGACAAATGGCTGGAAGCCATGAAATCCGAGAGAGGATCCATGTATGAAAACAAAGTGTAGACTTTGGAAGAACTACTTGATGGTCATAGGACTATTGTGTAAAGATGGATCTTTAAAAGGAAGACAGACGATGATAGTGATAAGTCACTATTAAGCAAAGCTCGACTTGTCGCAAAGATGTTCCCGACAAGATCAAACAGTTGACTATGATGAGACTTTCTCACTCGTAGCGATGCTAAAAGTCTGTTAGAATTATGTTAGTAGTTGCTGCATTATTTATGAAATATTGCATGTAGGATGTCAAAACATTGTTTCCTCGACGGTTTCCTTGAGCAAACATTGTATGAGATACAACCATGAGGTTTTGTCGATCCTAAAGATACTAGCAAGTATGCAAGCTCCAGTGATCCTTAAATGGATTGGTGCAAGCATCTCGGAGTTGGAATATACACTTTGATGAGATGATCAAGGATTTTGGGTTTGTACAAGGTTTATGAGAAACTTGTATTTCCAAAGAAGTGAGTGGGAGCACTATAGAATTTCTGATAAGTATATGTGGTTGACATATTGTGGATCGGAAGTAATGTAGAATTTCTGTAAAGCATACAAGGTTGTTTGAAAGGAGTTTTCAAAGGAATACCTGGATTGAGCTACTTGAACGTTGAGCATCAAAGATCTTTGGAGATAGATCGAAAGCGCTTAATGGAAGTTTCAACAAGATGCATGCCTTGACAAGTTTTGAAGGAGTTCAAAATAGATCAGCAAAGAAGGAGTTCTTGGTTGCGTTGTAAGGTGTGAATTTGAGTAAGACTCAAAACCCGACCACGGCAGAATAAAGAGAATAGACGAAGGTCGTCTTCTATGCCTTAGCCGTAGACTCTAAAGTATGCCATGCTGAGTACCGCACCTGATGTGTGCCTTGCAGCAAGTCTGTTGAGAGGTACAGAGAGTGATCCATGATTGAATCACTAGCAACGGTCAAAATTTATCCTTAGTGACTGATGGACTAAGGATTTTTTCTCGATTATGGAGGTGGTTAAAGAGTTCGTCGTAAAGGGTTACGTCGATGTAAGCTTAGACACTAATCCGAATAACTATGAGTAGTGAAACGGATTCGTATAGTAGAGTAGATATTTGGAGTATTTCCGAATAGCACATAGTAGCAGCATCTATGAGATGACATAAAGATTTGTAAAGAACACACTGATCTGAAAATTTCAGAACCGTTGACTAAAACCTCTCTCATGAGCAAGACGTGATCAGACCCCATAACTATATGGGTGTTGGATTCGTTGGAATCGCATGGTGATGTGAACTAGATTATTGACTCTAGTGCAAGTGGGAGACTGTTGGAAATATGCCCTAGAGGCAATAATAAATTAGTTATTATTATATTTCTTTGTTCATGATAATTGTTTATTATCCATGCTATAATTGTATTGATTGGAAACACAATACTTGTGTGGATACATACACAAAACACTGTCCCTAGTAAGCCTCTAGTTGACTAGCTCGTTGATCAAAGATGGCCAAGGTTTCCTGGCCATAGGCAAGTGTTGTTACTGGATAATGGGATCACATCATTAGGAGAATCATGTGATGGACTACACCCAAACTAATAGACGTAGCATGTTGATCTCGTCATTTTGTTGCTACTGTTTTCTGCGTGTCAAGTATTTGTTCCTATGACCATGAGATCATATAACTCACTGACACCGGAGGAATGCTTTGTGTGTATCAAACGTTGCAACGTAACTGGGTAAATATAAAGATGCTCTACAGGTATCTCCGAGGTGTTAGTTGAGTTAGTATGGATCGAGACTGGGATTTATCACTCCGTGTGACGGAGACGTATCTCGGGGTCCACTCGGTAATACAACATCACACACAAGCCTTGCAAGCAATGTGACTTAGTGTAAGTTGCGGGATCTTGTATTATGGAACGAGTAAAGAGACTTGCCGGTAAACGAGATTGAAATAGGTATGCGGATACTGACGATCGAATCTCCGGCAAGTAACATACCAAAGGACAAAGGGAATGACATACGAGATTATATGAATCCTTGGTACTGAGGTTCAAACGATAAGATCCTCGTAGAATATGTAGGATCCAATATGGGCATCCAGGTCCCGCTATTGGATATTGACCGAGGAGTCTCTCGGGTCATGTCTACATAGTTCTCGAACCCGCAGGGTCTGCACACTTAAGGTTCGACGTTGTTTTATGCGTATTTGAGTTATATGGTTGGTTACCGAATGTTGTTCGGTGTCTCGGATGAGATCACGGACGTCACGAGGGTTTCCGGAATGGTTCGGAAACGAAGATTGATATATAGGATGACCTCATTTGATTACCGGAAGGTTTTCGGAGTTACCGGGAATGTACCGGGAATGACGAATGGGTTCCGGGTGTTCACCCGGGGGGGGGGGGGCAACCCACCCCGGGGAAGCCCATAGGCCTTGGGGGTGGCGCACCAGCCCTTAGTGGGCTGGTGGGACAGCCCAAGAAGGCCCTATGTGCCATAGGAAGAAAATCAAAGAGAAAATAGAAAAAAAGGAGGAGGTGGAAAAAGGGGGAAGGACTCCTCCTTCCAAACCTAGTTGGACTCGGTTTGGAAGGGGAGGGTTGCCCCCCTTGGCTCGGCCGACCCACTTGGGAGTCCTTGGACCCCAAGGCAAGTTTCCCCCTCCCCCCCCTATATATACGGAGGTTTTAGGGCTGATTTGAGACAACTTTTGCCACGGCAGCCCGACCACATATCTCCACGGTTTCACCTCTAGATCGCGTTTCTGCGGAGCTTGGGCGGAGCCCTGCTGAGATAAGATCACCACAAACCTCCGGAGCGCCGTCACGCTGCCGGAGAACTCATCTACCTCTCCGTCTCTCTTGTTGGATCAAGAAGGCCGAGATCATCGTCGAGCTGTACGTGTGCTAAACGCGGAGGTGCCGTCCGTTCGGCACTAGATCGTGGGACTGATCGCGAGACGGTTCGCGGGGCGGATCGAGGGACGTGAGGACGTTCCACTACATCAACCGCGTTCACTAACGTTTCTGCTGTGCGGTCTACAAGGGTACGTAGATCGAACATCCCCTCTCGTAGATGGACATCACCATGATAGGTCTTCGTGCGCGTAGGAAATTTTTTGTTTCCCATGCGACGTTCCCCAACAATATTAGCTTATGCCCCCCTCACTTCGAGTGTGTGGGAGGGAATGGTAGCTACAATATATGAAAGTACAAACTTATACTAGGACTGCAATTTCACCCAACTATAACACAAAACCAATATAAATCCATCATGACCCCCCTGACACGTGTTTTATTTCTGAGGGTAGACTGTGTGGGCCCACAGGTGAGCGCATCTCTAAAACTTAGATGGGTGAGACGACGACAACCTGTGTGTGGCCGTACTAAGGTGTTGTGATATTTCAATACCATGCATGCATAATATTTTGATATGGCACATATGTATCTCAAAATTCGAACAGTAAGTAGTACCTGACCTCACGAATAGGTTTCGTTTATGTGTACTATTGTGTTTCCCCTCCCACCTCCCCCAGCCCACCCACCCACACCCACATGCTTCGACACGCCGAGACGTCATATCATCAGCATGACCTATCACTAGTGGAGATATCCTATACAAACGGTTTTTACCCCCTTTTCGCGATGTAGTTTTAAACTGTCACCTTGCTTGTGTGGGCAATAGAGGGGATATCCCACACGACACCAATAAATTGTCGATGATGCCTACACTCAGTCACACACGCCACGCAAAAAAGAACGTTTGCACTTTGGAGCGCCATAACGATCTGACATATTGTAGGAGTCGGATGAGATGTTCTTGGCATCCCACACAGGGAATCCCAAAGATACATTTTTGTTCGTATTGTACATCACACGCAGTTTTATGCATAACATCATCTATGATAGGGGTGGCTATCACACATGGTGCCTAGAAGAATATGTTTGGCATAGGATGTCCATCACACACATGTTTTATGTGGAAACGTATTTAAAAGGGTGGCCTAACGCACACAGTTGTCAAATGTAAGTCATGTGTGATTATTCACTGATCCAACATGCCAAATGTCATGGTTTTGGCATAGCAGATGTCCTCGTGAACGGACTTAGTGGTGAGGCCATCATTGTGGTGTGGTGACTCGAAGAGGTTAATCGGGAGCAGGAGGCGGATTTACCAATGTTCGGCCCCTCCGATGGAGGTAAAAGCTTACGTGCTACTTTGTGTCTATCTTCATGGAGATCTCGATTATAAGGATGTGTGATTGCTAATCTAGCTCTAGAGAGTTTCTTACTTCATCTTTTTGTCTCGAGGGCTGTCCTTTATATATAGGTAGAGGCATCGAGTTTACAACAGAGTCTGGGACAAATAAACACCCGTGACTTACTACAATTCTATTTTATCTTTCTTCCCAAGTTAGGAAAACTTACGGCGTCTTTGGCCTCATGGGCCTTGAGTCGTCGTCTTCTAGTGTTCGGCTGCCATGCGGCTTACTAGATAAGTCCTTTGGTCCGTCTTGTTGTATTCTCTATGGTTTGACCCGACCCAGTATAGCGTGGGGTTATATCCCCGACATTAGGCCCCAGGTTGATTTGAACTTGTTCATGTCAATCCCCCTTGATCAAACTATTATCCCACAATCTTTCGTCTTTTATCTTTGATATAAATTTTGAACCCGTGTTAAACTGATGCCATGTCATTCCTTCTTCTCTGAGACATAGCGATTCTCACGATATATTCGTATGATGTCATCATGCTGACCACTGTCATCCAAGTCATTATAGCGAATCATTTCAAAGAGAACATTAAATCCAGTCTCGCGCGAAAATCCAAGCATAAACCTAGCAACTGGTTTCCTGCGACCTTTCTGTTTTAGTCCCCTTCATTTCCTTATAAATAGGCAGGCAAACTCATCATTATGCTTTCCTATCTTCTTATTCCTCACAATCTTCCCCATTGTCACGCACGCCAGATCTTTGAGGACGACGACTGGACCTTCCCGAGTACGCAGCCCATGCATTGGATCTTCCTCGTCTTTGTCGTGCCGCACACGGCTGCTACCTTTCTCAACGGCAGAAGGTACACATTTTTTCTCTCAGGGTCTGTAGATTCATGAGTGCGTTCTACCGATGTTCATAATGTGTTCATAACTATCCGAAGCAACATTCCACAGATCCACAAAACTCTCACCCTTTGTCAGATCACATCAACCTTGGAAACACTTCCAACACATATCGTCACCTCGCCTTTAGTTAGTCTCCGTTCATTCCATACCTTTTATTTCGAGTTACTAACACTTAGCAACCGAAGCGGTATCGAATACCCTCTTGCTACTAAGAGTACTAATAAAGTACACATCAATATCATGTATATCCAATATACTTTTGTCGAAGTTGCCAACCTTCTCATCTACCAAGTATCTAGGGTAGTTCCTCTTCAGTGATTGTTCCCCTCATTACAGAAGCACTTAGTATTGGATTTGGGTTCAACCTTGGGTCTCTTCACTAGAGCAGCCACTAGTTTGTCGTTTCATGAAGTATCCCTTCTTGCCCTTGCCCTTCTCGAAACAAGTAGTTTTACTAACCATCAACAATTGATGCTCCATTTTGATTTCTAGTTTCACTGTGTCAAATTTCGCGAATAGCTCAAGGATCATCATATACATCCCTGGTATTTTATAGTTCATAATGAAGATCTAGTAGCTTGGTGGTAGCGACTTTGGAGAATCATCACTATCTCATCTGGGAGATCAACTCCCACTCGATTCAAGCAATTGTTGCACTCAGAGTATCTGAGCACATGCTTAACGATTGAGCTTTTCTCCCTTACTTTGTAGGCAAAGAATCTTGTCGCAGGTCTTATACCTCTCAACAAGGGCACGAGCCTGAAATCCCAATTTCATCCCTTGGAACATCTGTATGTCCCACGATGTTCGAAACGTCGTTAGCACCTCAATTATAAGCCATTTAAGCATAATGTACTAAAATATCATGTAGTCACCAAAAACGTGCATGTCAGATGTTCGCAACATCTACAAATGACGCTCGGGGTTTAGCACTCCGAGCGGTGCATTAAGGACACAAGCCTTCTGTGCCGCAATGAGGACAATCCTTAGTTTACGGACCTAGTCCGCATAATTGCTACTATCATCTTTCAACTAAAATTTCTCTAGGAACATATTGAAATTGAGGGCAACATTAGCGTCGGTCATTGGATCTACAAGATAGATTGTAAAGACAATTTTATACTAAGTTCATGATAATTTAGTTCATCCATTAAAATTATTTCATGAACTCCCACTCAGATAGACATACCTCTAGTCATCTAAGTGATACATGATCCATATCGACTAGGCCTTGTTCGATCATCATGTGAGACGGACTAGTCATCAATGGTGAACATCTCCATGTTGATCGCATCTACTATACAACTCATGTTCGACCTTTTGCTCTCTCATGTTCCGATGCCATGTATGTACTTGCTAGGATTGTCAAGTCAACCAAAGTTTTTGACGTGTGTAAATATGGCTTACATCCATTGTATGTGAATGCTAGAATCTATCACGCCCGATCATCACGTGGTGCTTCGAAACAATGATCCTTCGCAACGGTGCACACTTAGGGAGAACACATTTCTTGAAATTTTGGTGAGCGATCATCTTATTTATGCTACCGTCCTTCTATGCAAATAAGATGTAAAAACATGATAATCATCACATGCAAATCATAAAGTGACATGATATGACCAATATCATCTTGCGCCTTTTGATCTCCATCTATTGGGAGCGGCATGATCACCATCGTCACCGGCACGACACCATGATATCCATCATCATGATTTCCATCATCGTGTCTTCATGAAGTTGTGTCGCCAACTATTACTTCTACTACTATGGCTAACGGTTAGCAACAAAGTAAAGTAATAAATTAAGACAACTCCTATGGCTCCTGCCGGTTGTCATACTCATCAACATACAAGTCGTGATTACTATTACAAGAACATGATCAATCTCATGCATAACATATATTTCATCACATACTTTTGGCCATATCACAGCACATAGCATACCCTGCAAAAACAAGTTAGACGTCCTCTAATTGTTGTTGCATGTTTTCGTGGCTGCTTTAGGTTTTCTTGCAAGAACGTTTCTTACCTACGTAAAATCCACAACGGTGATATGCCAATTGCTATTTACCCTTCATAAGGACCCTCTACATCGAATCCGATCCGACTAAAGCGGGAGAGACAGGCACCCGCTAGCCACCTTATGCAACAAGTGCATGCGAAGCGATGGAACCAGTCTCACGTAAGCATACGTGTAAATTCGGTCCGGGCTGCTTCATACCACAATGCCACCGAATCAAGATAGGACTAGTAAAGGCAAGAAAATTGACCAAATCATCACCCACAACTACCTCTGTTCTACTCGTGCATAGAATCTACACATAGACCTCGCTCTTGATTCCATTGTTGGGGAACATAGTAATAATTCAAAAAATTCCTATGTGTCACCAAGATCAATCTAGGAGATGCTAGCAACAAGAGAGAAGGAGTGCATCTTCGTACCCTTGAAGATCGCTAAGAGGACTCGTTGCAAAGAAAGCGGTTGATGGAGTCGTACTCGCTGTGATTCAACTCGCGGAAGATCCGATCCAAGCGCTGAATGTACGACGCCTCCGCGTTCAACACACGTACCACCCTGGGACGTGATACGTCTCCGTCGTATCTACTTTTCCGAACACTTTTTCCCTTGTTTTGGACTCTAATTTGCATGATTTGAATGGAACTAACCCGGACTGACGTTGTTTTCAGCAGAATTGCCATGGTGTTGTTTTTGTGCAGAAATATAATTTCTTGGAATGTCCGGAAAATTTACGGAGATCTTTTCTGGAATAAAAGAAAAATACTTGCGCAAAGATCCACCGTAGGGGGCGTGCCAGTGGGCCACAAGCCCACAGGCCGCGGCCACCCCCCTAGGCCGTGCCGTGCAGGGTTGTGGGGCCCACGTGGCACCACCGCCCCCAAACTCAGCTCTATATCTTCCGTCTCGCCTGGAAAAAATCAGAGAGAAGGTTTCATCGCGTTTTGCGATAAGGAGGCGCCGCCACATCCTTTCCTTCATCTGGAGGGCAGATCTGGAGTCTGTTTCGGGCTCCGGAGAGGGGAAATCATCGCCATCGTCATCATCAACCTTTCTCCATCGACTATTCCATGATGCTCTTCATCGTTCGTGAGTAATCTCATCGTAGGCTTGCTCGACGATGATGAGTTGGATGAGATCTATCATGTAATCGAGTTAGTTCTTAACGGAGATTGATCCCTAGTATCCACTATGTTCTAGATTGATGTTGCTACTACTTGGCTATGCTTAATGCTTGTCACTAGGGCCCGAGTGCCATGATTTCAGATCTGAACATATTATGTTCTCACCAATATATGTGTGTTTTAGATCCTATCTTGCAAGTTGTAGTCACCTACTATGTGTTATGACCCGGCAACCCCGGAGTGACAATAGCCAGAACCACTCCCGGAGATGACCATAGTATGAGGAGTTCATGTATTCACCGCGTATTAATGCGTTGGTCCGATTCTTTACTAAAAGGAGAACCTTAATATCCCGTAGTTTCCATTAGGACCCCGCTGCCGTGGGAGGGATGGACAACAGATGTCATGCAAGTTCTTTTTCCTAAGCACGTATGACTACATACGGAATACATGCCTACATTACATTGATGAACGAGAGTTATTTACATATCTCTCCGTGTTATAGCTGTTACATGATGGATCACATCCGTCAAACTCATCCATCACCGATCCACTGCCTATGAGTCTTTTACTACTGTTTCTCGCAACGTTACTTTGCCTAGGCTTATCCCTTGCTACAAAAGGGATTGGGCCACTTTGCTGCTATAGTTGCTACTGCTGTCACTTTGCTGCTGCTGCTACTGCTGTTCCTTGCTACTTAGCTGTTACTTGTTGCAAGACTTTTCTAGAACCGTAGCCGGGGAAGCATTCTTCTCAAGAATAATCCCTCGTCAACGTGCTATTTACTGGCACCATTGATACAACAGTTAGGAATAGTCTGCCGTCAACATATCGTTTCTGGCACCGTTGCTATCATACTACCTTGCTACTAATACTTTGCTTGCAGACACTAATCTTTCAGGTGTGGTTGAATCTGATACATTCAGCTGCTAATACTTGAGAATATTCTTTCGCTTACTGTCGTTCAAACCAACAAATTTGGGTTGAATACTCTACCATCGAAAACTGCTGCGATCCCATACGCTGTGGGACATCAAGGCTTTTTGTGGTGCCGTTGCCGGGGAGGCACACCTATATTCTCTAAGTCACTTGGGATTGACACCTGCTGATCACTATGAGGAATTTGAAAGATCCAAGAACTAAAATCTTGCCTTCCACTACGAGGAGAGGTAAGGAATTGCCATCTAGCTCTGCACTTGATTCACCTTCAGTTTTGAGTAAGTTTGCGACTTCGCCTCCTGCTAGAAATCTTGATATGTCGCCTGTGCTTGATGACGCTACTTCTGCTACCCATGATGCTTATGATGCTATGCTTGATACTATGTCTGATGAAGCTATGCTTGATACTATGCCTGATGATGCTATGCTTGATACTATGCGTGATACTACTTTGCCACTAGGTACCCTTGATGCACATATTGCTAGAGTTGCTGCTAGATGTGATCATACTTCTGAAACTGCTGATACTATTGAAGTAGAACCTACTACTATGCATGAATTGCCTGTTATGCCTGATACGCGCTATGTTATGGAGGGAGAGATAGCTGACGATTTTCTTGCGTGTAACGATAGCTATGATGTTGAGAAACTTCTGCGCAAGTGGAAAGAAAAATCTCTGAACGCTAGGATGAAATACGACCCGAAGTTTGCCACTTCGCCTATCTTTGTGACCGATAAGGATTATGAATTCTCTGTCGACCCTGAGTTAATCACTCTAGTTGAATCTGATCCTTTTCACGGTTATGATTCTGAAACGGTTGTAGCCCATCTTACCAAACTGCACGATATAGCCACCCTATTCACTAGTGAGGAAAAGATCCACCACTACTACATGCTCAAGTTGTTTCCTTTCTCGCTAAAGGATGATGCTAAGACCTGGTTCACATCTCTTGCTCCTGGGTGTGTGCGTAGCCCCCAGGATATGGTCTACTACTTCTCTGAAAAATATTTCCGTGCCCATAAGAAGCAAGCTGCCTTGCAGGAAATATACAACTTTGCTCAAGCTGAAGAAGAGAGTCTCCCACAAGCTTGGCGGAGGTTCATCCAGCTACTGAATGCTTTGCCTGATCACCCTCTTGAGAAGAACGAAATACTTGATATCTTCTATAATGGACTTACCGATGCTTCCAAAGACCACCTAGATAGTTGTGCCGGTAGTGTTTTTAGGGAACGAACTGTAGAACAAGTTGAGATTCTGTTGAATAACATCTTGTGCAATGAGAATGCTTGGACTATTCCCGAACCACCTCCTATGCCAAGTTCAAAGAAAAGAGGTATTCTATTCCTCAGTCCTGAAGATATGCAAGAAGCTAAGAAATCTATGCGAGAGAAAGGCATTAAATCTGAAGATGTCAAAATTCTACCACCTATCGAAGAGATCCATGGTCTTGATAACCCGATACAGGTAGTAGAATTAAATTCTCTGCGTAGGTTTGATGAGAATGATATTCCTTTTGATAAACCTGCTAGCTTATGCCTGGATGAATTTGATAACTTCGTTGCCAAACAACAAAGTTTCAATGATTATGTTAGAAGACAATTGGAACAGAATGCTCGTATGCTTAGTCATTTAAGTGCTTGTGTGGACAGAAACGTCAATGATCTTAAACTTCTGAGTAAACATGCCTCTATGGTTACTACTCAGGTAGAACAAGTACTTCAAGCTCAAAATGACTTGCTCAATGAGTTGAATGACAACTCCGTCAGAGTCGTCACTAGAGGCGGTAGAATGACCCAGGAACCTTTGCATCGTGAGGGTCATCCAAATAGAATTGAGCAAGATTCTCAAGGAGTTAGCACTAATGCACCTAGTCATCCTAGAAAGAAGAAGAAATATGATAGGAACCTGCACGCTAGCAACGTTTCTGCTACACCTGAGAGTCCAAACGATGCCTCCATCTCTGATGCTGAAACACAATCTAGTGATGAACATGAGCCTAATGATGATATCAATAGTGATGTTCATGAAGATGCTCAACCTAGCAATGAAAAGGATGTGGAGATTGAACCTGTTGATCTTCATAACCCATAGCCTAAGACTAAGAGATACGATAAGAATGACTTCGCTGCTAGGAAGCACGGTAAAGAAAGGGAACCATGGGTTCAGAAACCCATGCCCTTTCCTCCCAAACCATCCAACAAAAAGGATGACGACGACTATGAGCGATTCGTTGAGATGATCAGACATGTCTTTCTGCAAATGCGTTTGACGGATATGCTCAAGATCTATCCATATGCTACGTACAGGAAAGATATTGTGACTAATAAGAGGAGGATACCTGATCTTGAGATCTCCGCCAAGCTTGCCAACTATACCTTCAAGGGTGGAACTCCGAAGAAACTAGGTGATCCCGGTGTGCCCACTATACCTTGCTCCATTAAAGGCAACTACGTTAGAACTGCGTTGTGCGACCTTGGAGCCGGTGTTAGTGTTATGCCTCTCTCTTTATCGTAGACTTGAACCGGATAAGTTGACACCCACTAAAATCTCTCTACAAATGGCTGACAAATCAACTGCTTTCCCTATCGGCATTTGCGACGATGCGCCTGTTGTGGTTGCTAACACCACTATCTTAACACACTTTGTTATCTTGGATATTCCTGAGGATGATGCCACGGCAGTCATCCTCGGAAGACCATTTTTTAACACCGCAGGGGCTGTTATAGATTGAAACAAAGGAAATGTCACTTTCCATGTCAACGGTAATGAGCATACGGTGCACTTTCCGAAGAAACAATATCAAGTACATTGCATCAATGCTATCGAAAAGACTTCATCGATTCTTATTGGGAGCTCTGAATGCCCTATTCCTCGTGTCAAGATGAAGTATGATTTGCTTGTTTGGGAGATACACATCCTCATTGAGTTGACCTAGTGACTATTCTAAAATTCTCCGTTCTCTTTTGCGATTCAAGAAAGTTTTGTCGAGAGGATTTGATCAACCCCATTGACGGATTTCTTTGGATGACCATGAGATGGATGAATCAAGGAGTCACAAACCTCTACTCCAAGATTTCACTTTAGGTTGCTTAGAAGAAAAATGATAGATTTAGTTTAGTTTTCCCTGTTTTCTGTTTTAGCGTCCGGTGGAAAAGTACCCCAAAAATAAAAGTTCTCCGAACGCCGTGAACATCAAGTATGATTTTTTGAAAAATACTAAGACGAAGAGTTTGTCTGGAGGCTGCACCAGTGGGCCACAAGCCCTTGGGGCGCTTGCACCCCCCTGGCCGCGCCACCCAGGCTTCTGGGGCCCACAGGCACCTCCTCCACTCATTCTTCCTCTCGTCTGGTTCTCCTACCTCTTGCTGGGATTTTCGATCTCTTTGCTCAAATCACCGTTCTCCGAACTGTTTTGGGGCAATTACTCCTTGGTATGTGACTCCTCCATTGGTCCAATTAGTTTTTGCTCTAGTGCCCTATACTCCGCGTATTTTTGCTGCCTTGGTGACCAAGTTCTTGAGCTTTGTATGCTGATTCTAGCTGGTGCCAAGTAGTTTTGATGCATAATATGGCCTCTAGGCACTTGTTGGAGTAGTTTCTACTAGTTTAGTTGAACCTTGTTCACCTTTCCTTTGGGTCAATGAAAATTTCAGAAAAGGAAGATGTCCAGGAGAAACTTTGATGGTGGTTCCTCAAGCAAGAGAGGTCCCCGTCTTGCGATTCGGAAGCCTGATCTTTACAAACCGAGGGACGCGCAGGTACAACCATGTGAATGGCCTTCTAATGAATTTATGATTGAGGCAGGTTTCAAAGATGAGTTTGATGCACTTGTTCACAACTTCGGACTTGAAGAATTCATCTCCGATAAATGTGAACAGTATGTTGCTCTCACTGCCTCTTTTGTTCGTAGATTCAAATTTTCAGCTGGTCGTGAGACATCGGTACTGTTTGATCTCTATGATAAATCGTATACCATGGATTTAGAGGATTTTAATAGAATTTGCAAAGTACCTACTTCGGGTAGCTTCAGTGACCCTCCTAAATCTTCGGTTAGAGATTTTTGCGCTGGTATTACAGTTGGAGAAACTAGAGACATTATGCAAGCTACCATGGGGAGTATTCATTTTCCCGCCTTGCATTACTTTGCCCTCTTCTTAGGAAGATGCATTAATGGCAAGATTGAGTATTGTCACATCTGCGCACCCGACCTTAGTATCCTTAAGAGCGCAGTGACGGGTGACAAAAGCTTTAACATGGGAGCTATTATAGCAAGGAGGCTGAATAACAATGCTATTGAAGGGGATTCCTTTGGCGGCATCTATGCCACGCGCATAGCAATTTTTTTTGGAGTACCCATCCACGAAGGAGATCCCCCTCTCCATACATCTTTCCTTGATCGCGTCGCTTTGACACGCTACCAGTTCCTTGAGAGGGATGACGAATCCCTCCTATACCGATTGATATTTAACCGACAGCGTGTTTTCCATATTACCCTTCCCACTCCTGCCTTCTTTGCTTTCAGGTAAAACAGAGATAATACATAACCAGAGGAGAGGCAGATGAGTATGAGAGGGAGGCGAAGGCTGCTCGTCTCCGTGAGGCAGCTATCCAGGCAGTGGCTGCAGCACTCCCATATAACCCCGATTATGATTTTGGGTTTCGCCAGGACCATCCTTGGGAGTAGACCAAGTTAGGCCAAAAGCCTAAGCTTGGGGGAGTACGTGTTCTCACCGACTTTACATTCTTGCTTATGCTTTCACTTTGTTATCCGGTGTTTACACTTTGCCACTTTATCATCCATGCTAGTTTATTTTCTTTTTCTCGTTTTCTTTTCATGTGTCAGTCTAGTTTGAGAAAAACCAAAAATATTTTCTTTTTCTTCTTTTGCTTGTTGGGAGCTTTCCCGTGTAGATAGTTTTATTTTTCTTTGGGTCAAGGTAGAGGATATTGGTTACAATGTTTCGTGGCTCTTGCATGCATACCTGTTTAGCTTTCAAAGAGCCATATTACTTTGTCTTCTCCTTTGTGTTTGTCTGCAGATTCCAGCTTTAGTCCAATGCACGAGAACTCTTATTATTGTTCACATCGTTCGGTCATGCAAGTGAAAGGCAATAATGACGATATTTGATGAAGTGACTCAGCCTAGAAAAGCTGGTATGAACTCGATCTATTTTGTTTTGTAAATATGACTAGCTCATCATGCGTGATTCAGCTTTGTTGTGAGAGAAACATGTTTGCAATGACAACTTAGAGATCATAGTTGCTTATGCCATGCTTACTTATCTAGGAGCTTATAATGGTTTGCCTTGGTTGCCAACATGAATGTTGAGATGGCTATGATGTAGTATGATAGGATGGTATCCTCCTTTGAATGTTTCAAGTTGCTTGACTTGGCGCATGTTCACGCATGTAGTTGAAACAAAATCAACATAGCCTCTATGATATTCACGTTCATGGTGATTTATGTCCTACTCATGCTTGCACTCAATGTTAGTTAATCTCAATGCATTTTGATGACTGTTGTCGCTCTTTAGTTGGTCGCTTCCCAGTCTTTTGCTAGCCTTCACTTGTACTAAGCGGGAATACTGCTTGTGTGTCCACCTCCGTAAACCCAAAGTTGTGCCATATGAGTCCACCATACCTACCTATGTACGGTATCTACCTGCCGTTCCAAGTAAATTTGCATGTGCCACTCTCTAAATCTCCAAGAAATAATTTGTTTTGCATGCCTGAACCGCTCATGCGGTGATAGGGGGTTATTGGTATCTTCCATGCTAGGCGTGTTATCCTCGATATGTGTTTATTCACTATCATTCATGAGAAAGGGGCCGGTAATTGGAATTCCCATTTCCATGCTCAAATCGAAAAGATAATTGCAAAAAAAACTCCCCCAGGATTGATATTGGTATGGACGGTATCCGAGGATTCGGCTAGCCGTGGATTGTGATTGATTGGTGGTGGGGGAGTCAAAAGATTACTTTTTTCTGTTTGGGAACTGCCTATAGCATGTGTAGCGTGGAAGATTTTGAGAACTCTTAGTCATTGCATTGACAATGAAAGCATGCCACCCAAAATTATTATCTCTGTTTTCAAAGCTTGAGCTCAGGCACCTCTGCAAATCAGTGCTTCCCTCTGCGAAGGGCCTGTCTATTTATGTTCCTGTTGAGTCATCATCGTCTTACAAAAGCACCAATTAGAGAGCACCTCTCTCATTTTTATGCTTTGCTTTTAACTGTGTTGAGTATGACTGTGACTGGATCTTCATTGCCTTGAATTACAATATTTAGTCACCCCTTGGTCTTTGAAGGTCCTCTGCATTTATGTTTTGCGGTCTGAGAAAATGCTAGCGAGATACCATCTATTCGTACTGCTTCATGTTTCTTTGATTGAAGTGTTGACGTTTGAGACTTATTATTATTTGCTCGCTAGTGGATTATGCCATTGATATGAGTTTACCATGAGACCTAGATGTCATCTGCTTATGTGGTTTGCTTGTGATCTTGCTGAAATTCTGGTGATGAGTTAGACATAGTTGCAACAACAAGATCAAACAGAGTTCGTCAAAGTTTTTCTTTTATCTCTTTCAGTTTGTCAACTGAATTGTTGAGGACAAGCAAGGCTTTAAGCTTGGGGGAGTTGATACGTCTCCGTCGTATCTACTTTTCCTAACTCTTTTGCCCTTGTTTTGGACTCTAATTTGCATCATTTGAATGGAACTAACCCGGGCTGACGCTGTTTTCAGCAGAATTGCCATGGTGTTGTTTTTGTGCAGAAATAAAAGTTCTCGGAATGTCCTAAAAATTTATGGAGATTTTTTCTGGAATAAAAGAAAAATACATGCGCAAAGATCCGCCGCAGGGGGTGTGCTAGTGGGCCACAAGCCCACAGCCCGCGGCCACCCCCCTAGGCCGCACCGTGCAGGCTTGTGGGGCCCACGTGGCACCACCGCCCCCAAACTCAGTTCTATATCTTCCGTCTCGCCCGGAAAATAATCAGAGAGAAGGTTTCATTGCGTTTTGCGATACGGAGGTGCCGCCACATCCTGTTCTTCATCTGGAGGGCAGATCCGGAGTCCGTTTCGGGCTCCGGAGAGGGGAAATCGTCGCCATCGTCATCATCAACCTTTCTCCATCGACAATTCCATGATGCTCTTCATCGTTCTTGAGTAATCTCATCGTAGGCTTGCTGGACGGTGATGAGTTGGATGAGATCTATCATGTAATCGAGTTAGTTCTTGACAGCGATTGATCCCTAGTATCCACTATGTTCTAGATTGATGTTGCTACTATTTGGCTATGCTTAATGTTTGTCACTAGTGCCCGAGTGCCATGATTTCAGATCTGAACCTATTATGTTGTCGCCAATATATCTGTGTTTTATATCCTATCTTGCAAGTTGTAGTCACCTACTATGTGTTATGACCCGGCAACCCCGGAGTGACAATAGCCGGAACCACTCCCGGAGATGACCATAGTATGAGGAGGTCTTTTATTCACCGCATGTTAATGCATTGGTCCGGTTCTTTATTAAAAGGAGAACCTTAATATCCCATAGTTTCCATTAGCATCCCGCTGCCACGGGAGGGATGGACAATAGATGTCATGGAAGTTCTTTTCCCTAAGCACGTATGACTACATACGGAATACATGCCTACATTAGATTGACGAACAGGAGCTAGTTACATATCTCTCCGTGTTATTGTTGTTACATGATGAATCACATCCGTCAAACTCATCCATCACCGATCCACTGCCTACGAGTCTTTTACTACTGGTTCTCGCTACGTTACTTTGCCTAGGCTTGTCCCTTGCTACAAAAGGGATTGGGCCACTTTGCTGCTACTGTTGCTACTGCCGTCAATTTGCTGCTGCTACTACTGTTGTTCCTTGCTACGTCGTTGTTACTTGTTGCAAGACTTTTCTCGAGCCGTAGCCGGGGAAGCATTCTTCTCAAGAATAATCCCTCGTCAACGTGCTAATTACTGGCGCCATTGATACAACAGTTAGGAATAGTCTGCCGTTAACAGATCGTTTCTGGCACCGTTGCTATCATACTACCTTGCTACTAATACTTTGCTTGCAGACACTAATCTTTCAGGTGTGGTTGAATCTGACACATTCAGCTGCTAATACTTGAGAATATTCTTTCGCTTCCCGTCGTGCGAAACAACAAATTTGGGTTGAATACTCTACCCTCGAAAACTGCTGCGATCCCATACGCTTGTGGGACATCAGGATTTCTCCTCCTTCTTGATCTAGCAAGGGGAAGGAGAAATTGAGGAAGAGATCCGGCAGCACGACGGCGTGGTGGCGGTGCAGCTCGTGGTTCTCCAGCAGAGCTTCGCTAAGCACTACAGAGGACGGAGGAGGAGGAGGTGTAGGAGGGGGAAGGGCTGCGCCAGGGGCTAGGGGAGAGGCTCCCATGCGCCTCCCCCCCTATATATAGGGGTGGAGGGGGCTGGTTTCTTGCCCTCCAAGTCCATTGGGGCGTTGGCAAAGGTGGGAGGAAAGAAATCCCATCCTTTCCCTTCCCCACCGATTGTTATCCCCCTTTTTAAGGATCTTGATCTTATCCCTTCAGGATATA
This sequence comes from Hordeum vulgare subsp. vulgare, assembly GCF_904849725.1. Taxonomy (NCBI): domain Eukaryota; kingdom Viridiplantae; phylum Streptophyta; class Magnoliopsida; order Poales; family Poaceae; genus Hordeum; species Hordeum vulgare. The sequence goes on along the minus strand of NC_058524.1, from coordinate 341,880,784 downwards.
ATCTTATTCCTTCGAAGGGGGGGTCTTGGTGCTCCTTGACCAGGGATGTGGGGAATTCCCCCACTACCCACGTTCATGTGGGTCCCCCCATGCAGGTGGGCCCCACTCTAGAACATTCTAGAACCTTCCCGGTACAATACTAAAAAATCCCGAACATTTTCCGGTGGCCAAAATAGGACTTCACATATATAAATCTTTACCTTCGGACCATTCCGGAACTCCGTGTGACGTCCAGGATCTCATCTGATACTCCGAACAACTTTCGGTAACGACATACAATTCCGATTACAACACTAGCGTCACCGAACCTTAAGTGTGTAGACCCTACGGGTTCGGGAACCATGTAGACATGATCGAGACACCTGTCCGGCCAATAACCAATATCGGGATTTGGATACCCATATTGGTTCCCACATGTTCCACGGTGATCTCATCGGATGAACCACGATGTCTGGGATTTAATTAATCCCATATACAATTTCCTTTGTCCATCGGTATGTTACTTGCCCGAGATTCGATGGTCAGTATCCCTATAAATTGTTCAATCTCCTTACCGTCAAGTCTCTTTACTCGTTCCGTAACACATGGTCCCGTGACTAACTCCTTAGTCACATTGTGCTCATTATCATGATGTATTACCGAGTGGGCCCAGAGATACGTCTCCATCACACGGAGTGACAAATCCCAGTCTCGATCCATACGGACCCAACAGACACTTTCGGAGATACCTGTAGTGCACCTTTATAGTCACCCAGTTACGTTATGACGTTTGAAACACCCAAAGCATTCCTACGGCATCCGGTAGTTGCACAATCTCATGGTCTAAGGAAATGATACTTGACTTTAGAAAAGCTCTAGGAAAGGAACTACACGATCTTGTGCTATGCTTAGGATTGGGTCTTGTCCATCACATCAATCTCCTAATGATGTGATCCCGTTATCAACGACATGCAATGTCCATGGTTAGGAAACCATGACCATCTATTGATCAATGAGGTAGTCAATTGAGGCTAACTAGGGACATGGTGTGGCCTATGTATTCGCACATGTATTTCAGTTTCCGGTTAATACAATTATAGCATGAACAATAGACAATTATCACGAACAAGGAAATATAATAATAACCAATTTATTATTACCTCTAGGGCATATTTCCAACATTGGGCCCATTCTATCTTCTGAATCCTCCTCCATCGATATTGATCTTTTCTCATTATGTATACTTTGTTACTTTGCTGAGTTTATTTTGACCCGTCCTCCTTATCATTCTCCTTTGTTTACATGAAGATTCTAGATTTTGGAACATCAACCTCAGATGCATGTTCCTTCCATGAGCCAAGGAAATGATCCGGCTCAGGGTGATCCGGCTCTTGCTTCATCTTTAGTAGAACTATCTGATGTAGAACTTGACTCATTTGGTCTCTTGTTAACCAAACTTGCTGACACGCCTTATTCTGAGGGCGACTCTGAGGCTAGCCAAGGTGGTGATGCTGAGGTAATTCCAATTTCTTCCAACTCCTCAGAAAAGTTTGTTACAAGAAGGACCAGCCAAGCCGTCCAGAAGGTAAAATGCCGAATCAAGCCGCTCATTTAGCTACAAATTTTCTCTTGAAGAAAACACAGCTCGCTGGTCAATCAAAACGCAAGACCTGGAGTGACATGCACGAATTGGACCCAGGCTTGTCAAATGCACAGTCGTGTTCAGGTACTGTATAATTTTACCAGCTCTTCTCTAAAGTTGGTCTCTTTCAAAATAGACTCTCAGTCTTTAACTTCTCCTTGATTTAGGAATCTTCCCCATCTTCGAGCGCCTCATCAGCAACTCAATTTCCCAGTGTTAATATCAACCGCAGGTAAACTTCTGATCATGACTTGATTTTCTATGTTTATCTTTCTTAGTATAATACTTCACTTCTCACTTGTATAGGGACAAGGCTACTTTATCTAGTCAATTTGCCGGGTCATGTTCTGGTGTTGAGAACCAAGAAGTTTTGGCTTCCCAAACAGAAAAAACAGCCGCCAAAGTTGATACTCCTGAAGAGAACAATCCAGATGATGCGATAGATCAGGCAACCATTGTTGAAACATCCCCAATGGATGAGCCGGTTGTAATGGACGAAACAACAAAAAATACAAGTCCCTTAGTTCCTTTTGTTGCTAATCCAACAAGTCCGACTCGAGATCCTTGCCCAGCAACTCGTGTGTACGATCCCATTCCACCACCTGATCTGAATACTTCAGAGGTTATTATTGTTAAGGAAAAATTTCAAGCTCCCATTGCTTCCTCCTCTTGCTAAAATTATGAGCAAGGAGGAAATAATGAACTTCGAAGAAAGTAAAGCCCAATTAGAGCTCCCAAATATGTCTTTGTTAAGCATTCATGAAATCCACCAGCAATACTTGAACCCGCTAACTAAAAGATGGGAGGTTGAAGCCAAAATGATATGCACACTCAAGGAAAAATATGAGGTAAAGACTCCTGCTTGACCGTTTCTAATTATAATATATTTTTATACTGTCTCTAGCCACCAAGGGCCGGCTTATTATACAAATATGGTAAGTTGGTTCTTTTGGAACTAATATAACATGAGCTATATCCATAGTCCCCAAGGACAGAGTTGTAATGACGATGACAAGTCGGTACTTCTTCAAGTAGTATTTTTAAATGAAGATTTGACCTGTAGCCCCCAAGAGTCCACTCAAGTCCTTTCAGATGAGTCAGGTCTTGATGCTTTTGTGCTCGGAATTCGACCTGTAGCCACCAAGGGCCGTCTCATATTCTTAGATGAGTCAGGTCTAGCTCTATCACATATTATGGAAAGAAGTGACATGCATTAACCCCCAAGTGCCTAGTATATTGCTTGCAATCTTCTTGGGACTTGTTTATATTCTTTGTTATCATAGCCATTATCTTGCCCTGCCTCATCACCTTTCTATTGTTTATAATAAGTCGTCCTAGGGGAATGTCATAATCCCAATTTTTTATAAACTTTGTATGTCTGCCACAGGTACGCAGGAGATGCTGAATCCATGGATGCAGACCTGCAAAGGCGTCTGAGGGAAGAGGCGAGGCATAGGGCTAAGGCTGAATCCACGATGGCTCATATCTAGAACTCCGTTTGTCAAGCACAGGATCGTCTTCAGCAAGCCGTGAATAATTTTGAAACAGAGTAAATTGCCCTCTTAGCCCGTGCCGAAAAGTCGAAGGGAAGCTTGGCCCTTTGAAAGAAAGTTACGCCATTCTGGTGAATCAACTTAACGAGATGTCGACTACCATCTTTGGTAAGATCGTGAGACCTTCATCCATATGCGTTTCTCATCCTTGATGTAAAAAAGGGGTGGCTCAATATTTATATTTGTCCTTCTCTGTGCAGGTCAAACAGATCGGTCCCTAGTGTAACTAACCCTGATGAAACTGAAAGCAAGTTTTCCCTATGTGGAAAAACTATACATCCGGTCTGTTTACTCTATTATGGTTGCCTAGAATCCGAAATACCCACCGCGGACCCTCGGAGACATGCTAAAGAAACTCTCCACCGTGCCGCAATGGATCTTTGAGACCCAGAAATCAACAGCTCATGGTGGGGAAAATTTGGCTCTCGTGCGTGCCAAAGCATATCTACGAGAACTCGATTTGGTGGGTCTGAAAGATGGTTTTCCATAGTATAAATTGGACAGCTCTGAATTTAATAAAGAAGATTTTGCTCATGTGATGAAGGAGACCCGGCCGCTGGCGACTCTTTTGGTAGAGCAGGTCGACACATCTCAGTATTATGCTACGTACACTATTGATAATGAGCGTATCCCAATGCCCAAAGTCGACCCTTCTAAGCTAATGCCGCCTCATTATAAGAGCAAAACTTCCCTAGACATTGGTGCTTCTACTTCGAACAAAAAGACTCCAAACTTTCAGCCGCTGAGGTTAATCCTGTGGATTCAAAAAGGCGAGCAAGACATTCATGATGATGATTAGACGGATGAGTCAGATTCTGAATCAGTCGGCAAAGAAGACTGAAGGCGGGTCAGAAATAGGTTGTCTAGCAGAAAAACTGATCCCATGCATTCTTGTATCAAAACATCTTTGAATTTTCGACAACTCCTGATGTGAGTTTGTAATAGGGGTAGTAACACTTTTGAAATGCTTTTGGCCGTGCGATCGAGCGCGCTTGTTTTTTTTTCCTTTTTAGCCCACTTAGGAAAACCTTGTCACGACTTTCCTTCATCGTAATCTTTTTACCACAAATGCTTGTCCTTGTTTGGCTGTGGATATTTGATAGTCTTTTGAGAAATAGGTCATAAAAAGATTTGTCTGCAGGATCCATTGCGCTCTTCCGCAATGAGACTTTGAACTTGTCGTGATGTAATCACAATTTTTATAACCCGGTCTCCCATGATGAGCCCATAAATATGGCTTGTTCCTGAAAAGTTAAGACGTAACACCTTGCTGAGAGTCAATTATATTTAATAAGATATCTGAATGAGACACGATAAAGAAGTAGGACTTCAAGCCGACAAAAAAACTTGATGTGCGCGAATCGCCCCTTTATTTTTCACAACATTGTTGTAAGAGATGTGCAAATTTGAACTGGTCATAGTATGATTACAGTTGCCATAACTCGGCTATCCATGATAACCATTAAATAGTATTTTATCCTTGAAAAGTTGAGGACACAAAATTATGCAAAATATTAAACATGATTGATTGGTCGGCTCAGTGAGACACGGTAGAAAGGAGACTGACTTTCAAGGCTCAAGTTTTCTTAAATGAAGCAGGTACGATAACCCATGGTTTATCCTTGCTTTGAGTATGTTGGCTCTCACGCGACAAACCAATGCTTTCACCTTGTTGATTCAGGGTCCACAATGGATTGAATAGTTAAGAGTACATGGGATCACCTGATTGGAATTGCATCAAACATAAATGTAGGTTTAACCATTTTGTGGCATCTTTGTGGGATGAAGAGGGTGAGAAAGCTAAACTCGATGAGTTGGAAGCCCCCAAGTGACCTATGATCATGGAAAAGCCGGCATAGGATTGCTAAATACAATGCTATTACTGCCAAACAATCTGGAGACAAGATAAGCCGACTTGATTCCTTTGAAAATAATTTGATAAATCTGATGATTTGTTTAGACCTATGAGCCCCCAAGTAACATATTAAATAATAAAGACTCATGCGCAATTTATGGATAAAATATGAGCTTTATTAGATTCAATATGTCAAAGAAGTATGTACAAAATTTTGGGGTTCGATACAAGGATAATGAGCCGGTGGCTCTAAAATGGTAGGGTCGAAAATTGGCAGGGTTGACTTACTCAAGTAGTGGCTTACTTGAGGGGGTCTTTACCAGCATCGTTTGTGAGAGATTTTAATTTTTCGGCGAGGCGGGCCAACTCAACATAAGCTGCATCTCCTTCCTCACATTCTTGGGCTATCTTTGTGCTTCCTCCTACCGTTATGGTGCCTTTTGGACCCGACATTTTTAGTTTGAGATAGATGTAACAAGGGCGAGCCATGAAATGAGAATAAGTCGGCCTTCCAAAGAGAGCGTGATAAGGGATTCTTATCTTCACTACCTCAAACATTAAGGGCTCACACCCGGAATTATGCTCATCCCAAAAAAGCAAGGTTAAGCTTGATCCGCCCAACCGGATATGCTGACTTTCTAGGAACGATGCCATGAAAGACCATGTAAGAAGTTTGCAGGCTATTCTCGCGCAAGTTCATCTGCCGAAAAGTGTAGTAGCATAAGATGTTGATGCTAATCCCTCCATCTATGAGGACTTTTCTAAGACTATAACCACCAACTTGAGGTGCTACCATCAGAGCTAGATCTCCTGATTTATCAACCCGGGGAGGGTGATCCTCTCTGCTCCAGATAATTGGTTGTTTGGAAAAGTTGAGATATCTTGGGACCGCCGGCTCAATCACATTGATGGATTTATGCTTACGCTTCTTTTCCTCTTTGCAACCGTTGGTGGTGAAAATGTGGTATTGAATATTATTCAATTTCTTAGGATTTCTCTGAAATCCAGATTGATTGCTATGTTGCTCGTTGCCTTTATCAGAATCTGCCCATTACCAATGCTTCCTTGACGCCGATAATCTGATCGCGAGCCGCCTAACTCATTAAAACCTAATCCTAGGAAAGTGCCAGATGAGCCTCCTTGCAAGCCGAGTTGCCCATACTGGCCTGAATGTCCCCCATTAGCCCCCTGGTGGCTCTGGAATGCTTGATTCCGGAATTAGTGCATGATGTAGCAATTCTCCCATTAGTGAGTAGACGACATATCCTGGATATTGTGCTTTGGGTAGGGCGCCTTCAGTGCTTCCTCATAATTGCACGACTTATTCCCATTGCAAGGTCACCCAAAGCAGCGTTGACTCTTGAACCGAGTATTGGTATTAGCCACAAACTCTGACCCGCCCTCAGGTTGTTTCTGTTTGTTATTCTAGCCACTCTAGTTTCCGCCTTGTTGGTTGTCCTTGCCACCTTTAGTGTTCTTGTTTTTACTGGATTTGTCCTCATCTGAGCCAGGATCCTTCGTGCCATCTGATGCGGCATACCTTGTCAAAACATCCATCAAGTCGCCCATGTCTTGAGTCTTCCGCTTTAGCGACCCAGCTTGAGAACCAACGGTTGGAAATGAAATTTTTTTCTCTAAGATCAGGACGGCTTGGGAAACAGTAATGATGTCCCATGAGTGGATGATTTCTACAACCCGACCGTGGACGCAGTTTTGAAGATCCATGATTGTCATCGGGCACTTACATGTTCCTTGGAAATTCTTGATAAAACATTCCTTCAGCTATCCCCAACTATGCATAGAATTGGGAGGAAGATTTTTCAGCCAGGTCCGACTCAGCCCTTCAAGCATCAACGTCAAATACTTTGCGCATACCACATCACTGACATCGATTATATCCATAGCCATCTCATAACTTTCAATCCATGCTACCAGCTCGAGATCTACTACGTAATTTGACACCTTGTGAGGTCCCTTAAAGTGCTTAGGCGTAGGCTCGCTGCAAATAGATGGAGATAGACAAGGAATGTCGATGGTTGTGGTGCCATTTCTAGTGCCCTGTGTTGCAAAGTGCTGACTGGGGATCCGCCACATGCGGATGAGCCGCCCGCCTTGTAGCTGCTTCCGCCTCCACTTGCCGGGCGGCTCTTGCTACAACAACCAAGTCTTGGTCATTCTGTAATCTTGGTCAGGTTGGAGAAACCAGGTGTTGAGTATCGTGATTGTTTAGGAAACATAGATAGACTAGGATTTGTTCCTGCCTTGACTTGTACTCCAACATGATCAGGTACTCCTATATATATGCCCATGAGGCTCAAGCAATACAACAATTATTCCACCAGTCCCTCTATTCCCTTTCAACATGGTATCTGTCGTAAGTTTCTAGTCCTAGTCGCTGCCCACCGCTACCGCACCGTGCGCCGCCCCTGGGGGTTCGGCCTCCATGACCGCCATCGGCGGCCACGCCGCCCATACCTAGGGTTCGTCCACTAGTCTTGTTGACCGACTGCCCTGGAGAAACTTTTCCCCGATCTCTTGATCTGGGTTTTCTTTTTTTGCTACTCTCTTGATCGACGTTCTTCCTTTTGGTGTTCTGATCTAAGATCGGTTTGCATCGCCCACCAACGTTGTCGACCATTGCTCCTCTACATTGACATCGGCGCGTTCTGAACTCTACACTGACCTAACGGTCTCACGCTTTGTGGCTGCTCCTTTTAGCCGTCGATAGCGTGTCTTCTCGTCGTCGTACTACATTGGCCGTCACCGCCCTTCTCCAACCAGGACACCTTCATCACCATTCGCCTCCGCCGTTGCTTCATACTTTCGTGCACCAGCTGCGTTGGGACGGCCATGTCGGCCTCGTTGGCTTCCTCGGAACGGCCATGTCGGCCTCGCCGGCTGCCTTTGGTCGACTGCTCGTTGTTGGCTACATCGGCCTCGTCGACTGCCTCTCGCCGACTGCTGGCTCCAACCGCCGGCCTCGTCGGCTTCCTTGGGCCGGACGTGTCGGCCTCACCGGCTGTCTTTGACCGGCTGCTTCAGTCTCACCGACTGCCTCTCGCCGACCATTGGCTCCAGCTGCGGTCCTCATCGCCGGCTTCATCTCGGACTCCGTCACACCGCCTCCATCGAGCGACGTCCCCGACATCACGCACTGTCGGATTGATCACCCGCTCATCCGCGATCCACCTCAGCTATGTCGTGTGACCGATCTAGCCCGTTGGTTTCGCGCGCATTCACAGGTCGCGTGAAGACTGTCCTGAGTCAAGTGCGCCCCTCCACCGATCGAGCACCGGGCTGCCGCTTTGTTGCCCTGTCGGGCTGTAGCGCCTCCGCCCCACTGTTTTCCTCATGGTTGCACCGACCCGCAACTCGCCGCTACTCCGCCCTTTCAGCCTGTAGCGTGGCGGCACGCAGTGGCCGCCTACGCCCGAGGCCTTCCCCATGGATGCACCGACCCACGCACCGCCACTGGGTCGCCCCTTCAGGCTATAGCATCGTGGCACATGGCCTATGCCGCCACCCTGAGGTCTTCCCGCCATGCCCGCGCGTCGACTTCCTGTGGTATGCGTTGTGCCGTCTCCTTCGGCGCGGGAACACCATCGTCTGTGCCGGTCTTCATCATGATGTTTGGCTCTTCCTCACCTCTATTGAGCATCGCTACTGCGCTCCTAACCAGCCGCCGCCGCCATCAGGCCATCACCGCCGCCCTCCTTTGGTGCTGATGCAGCTCGCTCACCCGAGCCATGCTGCCCACCCACCTCCTTCATCTTCACCCAGTACTAGGTCATCGCTAGCATCGTCTTCATGTTCCCCAGCGAGTTCATCTACTCCAACCACCATGGGCTAGATCGCCCCCTGCTGAATTTCTCGCATCCATCGTCGAGTCCTTCTCTGCTAGCCTCCTCGATATGGCATACAAGTTGTGTGCATGTCCCCATCTAACCATGCCTCGTGCTAGCAACACTGCCACGTGCCTTCGTCCCTAGTGTGTTCCCGAGCCTGGAAAACATGGAGCGACGTGTTGCCTGTCTAGGCATGCCCGGCTCTAGCAACAACAATGCGTGCCTTCGTCCATGAAATGACCACGGGTTTGGCAAACCCGACGCGATGCTTCGTCAACTACGTCTCCTTCCTGGCGCATCACTACTTCGACACCACTACGCCCATGGCTGACTCGACACCTACTTGAGCCCGCGGCTTCACAACAACTTCGTCGACAACGGCTACCCGGACGTGCTAGAGATGTGGAGGAACTCCGTGAACAAGGGCAACGGCAACACAGGGGTATGGAAAGCCTAGAAGGTGAATCAATTTTCGTCCATGTGTACGCCAGCATATATAACCTGTTGTTGTCGGTGACACCGGGTTGGAAATATCGGTGCGACTGAGTTTCATAACTGTCTCGTGACAGTGATACTTGGTGAGGCCGAGATTTACAAAATGGTGGTACTGAGGCCATAAAACCTGATCAACTCTAGTGTTTTGGTGGGAACAATATTTTGGGGTTGGTCACACCAAGTGGCACGTGGGAGGTTTTGGAAGTCAGCTCTTGTTGAGATAGATCTGTGAGTGTTACTGACACAAAGTGCCCCTAAAGTGCTTGCTCAAATTTTGTGATGTAGCACTAATAAAATTTGAGAAGGGAAAGCATACATAGCTAGAGACGGGTAGTTAGGCATTCTTGTATATCCAATTGGCCAAATAAAATGGAAAGTCAAATAACAAAAATTGGATATCCTTGAATGAGCAAAGATATGCATACCAACATGCTCACACAGTAAGATGTCAAATAAATCATGGGAAACATGCACAACCACTCTAATATCCACCAAGCACTTTGGTGATGACAATCATATATATATATATATATATATATATATATATATATATATATATATATATATGAGTACATTGACTTAGGATCCAAGCAAGAATACTTGATCATAGGCCATACTCATGGTTTAAGCGTAGGTGGGGTTGTTCACACCTTAAGATATGCTTTATCTCAAGTCTTAGAGTAAAGCTCCCCCTTGATGTGATATACCCCATAAGAGGGATAGACTAACCTTGGGTTTTGTCATGGAATACTTCATGTAGGTGTAGTATTGGTGGACGCTCATTGTGGATGAAGATCATCTTGAGTTGGAGAAAATACAAGGATATCAATGGACATGGAATGAGGTACATATGAGATGATGTCCATTGATGCATTAATTACCTTGTCCCTTGATTATCTTTGAGGGAATGTGTGACTCCTTGAATTAATGCATAAAGTTGGGGTAAATTGCAACTAGTTCTTAGCTAAATGAATAAGACTGAGTTTCATCAACGGAGTCGCCCATCAAGAACTTCACTAGTTATTCTTCTTGGGGACCCACATCAGCTTCATGGGGATCCTTGGTGTTGTGGTAGTACTTGATGAAGTAGGGCTAGTAGTGGCCTTGGGAATCCACTCGAACATCACTTGGGGTTGTTCCTCAAATGAGTCAATCCCAAATTTAAGCTTGTCCTTTCCCTTGTGGTCTTGTGGTGGCAGGTCATCTTGAGAGCTTGTTACCTTTGGGAGAGTAGGATCATACTTTTTCTTTTAGGGAACAAACTTCTGGTTGGGGTATTAACCTTCTTCCCATTTAACTCCATTGGCGTTAAAGTAGCCAATGCCTCGTTTCTGCTGATGTCCTCCTTGATTTGGTACAATTTCCTCGAATTGCTTGCTTCCTGGAAGACTCTTGAAGACACCTCTCTTTATAATCCCTTTCAACAAATCATTTTCTTCCTCCAGTGTAAATGGGCTAAGAGAATCATTTGTGTAGTCAAGAGAGCTACTAGCAACAACATCATTTGATTTATCATAAGCATTGTTGTTACTAGATGAACAAACTTTCTTGCCTTTGTTACAAGCATGCTTAGGTTTAACTTGTGCAAGACAAGTAGACAATAGTAATTGTTTGGCTAGATATGAAGACCTTTTCTTTCGAAGATCATCATTGATTGCTTTTAGAAACCTATGTTCTTTCTCCAAATTTAGCTTCTCGAAGCATGGCTTCTCACAAGTTCTTGCAAGCTCTATATGACCTTCTAGAGTAAATTGTTGGGCTAACTTCAGTGTTTAATTCTTTAGTTAGACGCTCAATCTCCTTTTCATCATCATCACGTGACTTATCTTGACTAGCATGATTATCATCAAGTTCATTTTCATTGCTATCATTAGTTTTATAAAAGAAAAATTCATCATATCCAAGGAATTCATCCTCGTCACTATTAAAGTCAAAGTACTCGGGTTGTGATACCTTGGAGCCTTTAGCCATGAAGTAGTTTCCAATCCCTTCATTTGGTTAATCAAATATGTCATAGAGTTGGAGGATACGAGTGCAAGACCGGTAACACCTTCATCCTGACTATAGACGGAGTTGGAGTGGTAGCTTCTTTGATTGGTTGTTGGACTCGGAGCAGGATATCCCTTCACCAACATGAGCTTGATGTATTTTTCTTGATTGGCGCTTGGTGTACTTGTCCTTCTTCTCCGATTCCTTGCTTCCCCTACAGGATCTTCGTTCATAATGATCTTCTCTACTTATTCTCACTCCTTAAGGCGACGCTTCTCTTGAGCTTCATCTTCTAGGTTACTCTACTCTTCTTTTGTGGGGGAGACCAGTCATTGGAGTATTGTCCGGGCCTTCCACAATTGTATAAGTTTCGGTCATGACTACATGAATGGTTCTCTTCGTATGTTGAGTTGGAGCTTCTCTCTTTGCCTCTACTATTGTAGAACTTGTTGAATTGTTTGACCATGAGGCTTATCTCTTCATTGTTGACCAGGTTTTCATTTAAAGTAGAGGGACCATCACTTGAAGCTTTGTAAGCATCGCTTGACTTGTTGTGCAACTCTTCTTCGTCCTTGAGTGACATTTCATGAGCGACAATACTTCCAATGACTTCCGTTGACTTGTGGTGCAGCTCTTCTTTGTCCTTGAGTGACATTTCATGAGCATCAATGCGCACGCGGTGTCGTACTTTCATCCAAGGCTCTAAGTATATTCTTGATGATGAATTTGTTGGTCATCTCTTCGCTTCCTAAGCTCACAATCTCATTTGTGATGATAGCAAGCCTAGAGTACATCTGAGTGACTCCTTGTTCGTCGGAGCAACTAGCACTGACGGCTTAGCCAGTTGTTGCTTCAGGGCTTCAAAGGCTTCGTTGGCTTCATCCGTCCAGACGAAACGATCAGTTTTCTTGAGTAACTGATAAAGAGGGATGGCTTTGTCCCCAAGGCGACTTATAAAACGACTTAGAGCCGTGGTACGACCCGCCATACGCTGGACTTGATTGATATTGGTCGGCTTGCCTAACGAAGTGATCACTTCAATTTTATCTGGGTTAGCTTCAATGCCGCGCTCTGACACCAAAAAACCAAGCAATTTTCCTGCGGGAACACCAAACACACATTTGATAGGGTTAAGCCTCATCTGAAAGACGCGCAAATTGTCAAAATTCTCCTTGAGATCTTCCAAGAGCGACTCCTTCTTCTGAGACCTGTCCACGATGTTGTCAAAATAAGCATGAACATTACGTCCGATCTGATTATGCAAGCCTTAGCCCAGGGGCCCATGAGCCGGATGGGGTTCAGGAGTGATGCAGAGGATAGGCTGCCAAGGAGGTTTCCAGTCTTGGAAAGCACGACGACTTTGAGATATGAAAGACCACGATCTGTAGCATGGCTAGGACTGTTGTAAACCCTAGGGCCTCGACCTGTATATAAAGGCGAGTCCCAGGGGAAGATAGGGCAGGTTAGAAATCATCGAGAGCTAGGTCAGGCGAGTTATGCCCTCCTTGTAATCGAAACCATCATCAATCTACACAAAGAAGGACGTAGGCTTTTACCTCCAGACGAAGGGCCGAACCTGGGTAAATCTGAGTCTCGCTTTCGCTCACCCCCTTTGAGTCGCCACGAATGTGCGATGGCTCCTTCACTAAGTCCTTTCACGTGGACATCTGCCATGACAAAACCATGACAGTTGGCGCCCATCGTGGGGCTAGCGCACGGTGCAGTTGAGTTCTCGAAGCGAGCCCTGCCATAGTAAGAAAGTTATGCGGTCGGCGTCATGATGAAGAGCCGCCGTGGAAAATACTACATCGATAACTCACAGTGGGGGCCTGAAGCCAATTCAATCGAATCTGGTTACAAGGTCCCCTTCGGCAAGGTCAACATCTTCATCGGCATGTTTGGAGCACCCGTGCCTGAGCCGGACACCTCCACCGACATCGTTGAGCCGGCCAGATACGCCCTCCACATCACACGTCAGGACAAGAGACTCCACGTTTTCGTCGGTTTTACACAGGGAGCCAGCGTACAGGATGAACCGGTAGTCCAGGAGATCACCCCTGTCAACTCTAATGATGAATCATCCATGGGCGACACAGATTCAATTCACCCTCTTCACGAGGCACAACTCGGAGGGTTGCCACTGGCGGTGGACTCCGAGCACTCAGAAAGATCCTGTCGACAACTCGCCATCTACATGGCGGTGGTGGAACCTCAGCCAAACCCGGCCGGCAACAATAAGACTGGCGAGTCCTCGAAAACTCCGGCTCAAGCCATGGCGGATTTGACGGCGGAAATCACTACACTCATGACAACTGTTGTGACGGCGGAGAATCAGGAAGAGATCAATGCCAAACTAGCGAAGCTGCGGGAGGAGATGGCCAAGACCCAGCGGGACCGGGAGGCGGAAGCCACCAGGATGGCGGCACAACAGGCCCAGATCACCGCGGAGATGGAACAGGTGAACACCGAAGGCTGGTGGCTCGAGAGACAACAGCGCGCGTCCGATGCTATTCATCAGAGGAGGCATCACGGGCGCCTCCCAGCCGATCTACATCCAACTCGCCTCTTCGACACCCCACGCACTCCTGGGATGGGACCCGATCGGCCTTTGCAGGACGCTCCAGGGGATGGTCCAGTTCAACCGCCTAACCCGCCACCACCTCAACCAACGGAGTCCCACGCACCTTGCTTCCAGACACCATGAGGCCACTTCTCAAATCCCGTGGATAACGTGCTGGCGGCAACCCGCCACTTGGAGTCCCTCCCGATTTACGGAAACTCCCCAGCCGAGGTGGAGCCGAGAAACGCCATCGAGATGCTGAAAATGGCAGTGGTCCAACACGCACAATACTCACACAGCCTTGACCAGTTACACTCTACACCCTAGACGAGTCACACCAGGCGTCGCCATGAGGACGAACACGCGGTGACTAGTGGGCAACGGCGCCCGCCTCAGACCAAACCGCCCAGTGTGGATGATACTCGAGCCCAAGACATTGGGGACGCAGCGCGGGCCGTGCGCCTGATGGAGACGGCAGCCGTGGCGGGTCAGGGCTATCCGGCTTATACCCAGACACCTCCCGCACCGCTCGATACCGGCGGCAGGCACGTTGGGGTGCCCTATCCCATGCCCGTTCTGCGCAATAAGCGAATGCCGAAGGATTTCGAAGGACCGAGGAAGGTACCCAATTACACACCAGATCTCGAGTCAGGGTCGTGGATCGAGAGTAACAAACTTGCGATGGACATGCACGACGTGAACAAGACGGTTTGCGCCAAGTATTTTACTATGACGCTTGAAGGAATGGCGCGTACGTGGTTGAAAAACCTGCCACCTAACTCCATCAACACTTGGGCAGAGTTAAAGGAGCGTTTCATCAAAAAAATCGAGGGGCTAGCAAACGCCAAATGACCACCATCGACTTACAACACTGCGTCCAGCGAGCAGATGACTCGGCCCATCATTTGACACGGCGAGTTGCAGAGGTCATTCATTCGTCGGACGACATCTTGGCGGATCAGGCAGTGCTGCTTCTGGAGTAAAATTGCCATTACGAGCTTTTGGTACTGAACCTAGAGCGACTTAAGCGGAAGGTGCAGGACATGGGCGAGTTGACGGACACCCTCACCAGATATGCCGAGTCAGACGACACCAAGGATCCTGGGGAGGATGATGACAAGGTTAGCACCGCCAGGAGGGGCAAGTCGTCAAAAGGTCACTCCCAGTTTCAAGGGCGGGGTAACCACAACCATGGCGGGCAAGGTAAGAGGAGACAACAGGAAGGTCCCAAAGACTTTGTCGCCAATACAAGTGCTGGCAACAGGAACCAACGCCAGAAGAAGCGAGGCTTCAGTGGGAAGAAGCCGCGCAATTATCATGAGATGCTCAAAGGCCCCTGCCCACAGCACGCTATGGCTCAGGGACCGGCTACCCACTCCTGGGAGGATTGCTATGTGATGCAGGAGTTCCGAGCTGAGGCGCTCAAGAAAGGCCAAGGAGGTGATCAGGGCCAGCGGAAGGAACAGATCGACGTGCCCGGGTCACGCCAAAGCCCGTTCGGTGGGTTTCCAAACCTAGGTCCACGGGTCAAAGCCTAATAATGGACAGTACCAAGTTCACAACCAACAGCAATATAACCCATAGGTAGTGTTTCAGCAACCACCCCCGCAAGGAGATACCCAGCGACATGATGATAATAGCGGTTTTCAGAATAACCCTAAGCAGCTAAACAGTGGGAAATATCACGTGTTCACCACGAGCACCTGCAAATGGGACCAGAAGGTGAAACATAGAACTTTCAGCGTGGCTGAGCCGGCGCTCCCTAGGTACCTCCATTGGTGCGAACAGCCCATAACCTGGAGTAGGGTGGATCACCCGCCCCGAGTTGATAACCCTGGCGACTTGGCTTTGGTCATGGCTCCCCAAGTCGGAGGATACACCCTTTCCAAAGTCCTTATGGATGGTGGTAGCAGCATAAACATCTTATACTTCGATACCTTTCAAAGGATGAACTTCTCGGAGAAAGACTTGATGCCGTCATCCACGGTTTTCCACGGCATTGTTCTGGGTAAGTCGGCCTACTTAATTGGGCGGATGAAGCTTAATGTGGATTTCGCCATAGAGTCTAATTACAGGAGTGAGTCACTCATGTTCAAGGTGGTCAAAATCAAGAGCCCTTACCATGCGTTGTTTGGAAGGCCGGCTTACGCTCGATTCAAGGCTTGCCCCCGTTATGTTTATCTCAAGCTCAAGATACATGGTCCTAGGGAGACTATCACAATCAACAGAGACAGGAAAATAGCCCAAGAGTGCGAACAACGAGACGCGGCTTATGCCGAGACGGCTTGCGGGGCCGAGGAGCTCAAGTTTCACCAAGCCAATGTTGATCCGGCAGATATGACGCCGCTCACGAGACCAACGATTGACTCAGAACCGCCCCTCAAATTTAAACCAACGGACGACACGAAGGTGATAGACTTCACACCTGGCGACTCAACCAAGGAGTTCACCATTGGGATGGGCCTGAATCCTAAACAGGAAAGCGCACTCATCGAATTCATCCGTGAGAATCGGGACATCTTTGCATGGAAACCGTCTGACATGCCGGGTGTCCCGAGAAATTCGGCGAGCACCTCCTTAATACTGACCCTAAGGTAAAGGCGGTTTGGTAGGATAGTCGCAGGTTTAACGAAGAACGGCGTAAGGCAATTGGAGAGGAAGTCACCCTAGTTTTGGCCGCCGGATTCATTATCGAAGTTTTTCATCCGGAATGGTTGGCTAACCCAGTCCTGGTCCTAAAAAAGAATGGCACTTTCCGCATGTGCATTGACTACACCGACCTCAATAGAGCATGTCCAAAGGATCCTTTCGCCCTCCCCCGCATTGATCAAATCATTCACTCGACGGCGGGTTGCGAGCGTTTTTGTTTCTTGGATGCTTACTCAGGATACCACCAAATCAAGATGGCTGTGGTGGACCAGGAGAAAACATCCTTCATAACCCCCTTCGGAGCCTTCTGTTACGTGTCTATGCTCTTCGGGCTCAAGAGTGCGGGGGCGACTTACCAACGTTGCACCTAGAATTGCTTGCATAACCAGATCGGACGTAATGTCCACGCTTATGTTGATGACATCGTGGTCATGTCTCAAAAGAAGGAGTCGCTCTTGGAAGATCTCAAGGAGATTTCTAACAATTTGCGCGTATATCAGATGAGGCTTAACCCTACCAAATGTGTGTTTGCCTTTCCGGCAGGAAAATTGCTAGGTTATTTGGTGTCAGAGCGCGGCATTGAAGCTAACCCAGATAAAATTGAAGTGATCACTTCGTTAGGCAAGCCGGCTAATATCAATCAAGTCCAGCATATGGCGGGTCGTATCGCGGCTCTAAGTCGTTTTATAAGTCGCCTTGGGGAGAAAGCCATCCCTCTTTATCAGTTACTCAAGAACACTGATCGTTTCTTCTCGACGGATGAACCCAACGAAGCCTTTGAAGCCCTGAAGCAACAACTGGCTAAGCCGCAAGTGCTGGCTGCTCCGACGGACAAGGAGTCTACGCTCTTGTAAATCACGACTAATTCCAAGGAAGTGAGCGTGGCAGTGGTCGTCGAGCGGAAGGAAGAAGGAAAGGAATATCCGGTTCAGCGACCAGTATATTTTATCAGCGAAGTCCTGACCCTCTCAAAATAACGCTACCCGCATTGGCAGAAGCTGGTCTTTGGGGTGTTTATGGCGAGTCGGAAGCTGAAACACTACTTGCAAGAGCACCCGATCACGGTGGTCAGTTCTGCCCCCCTTGGTGACATCATACAAAATCGAGAAGTGACTGGACGGATTGCTAAGTGGGCCATCGAGTTAGGACCTCATCATGTGCGATATACCCCTCGCACGGCCATTAAGTCTCAAGCACTAGTGGATTTCATCAACGACTCGACCGAGTTGCAGATTCAAGAAGACAGGCCTCATGACACATACTGGACCATCCATTTTGACGGGTCTAGGCAGTTGGAAGGATCAGGGGCTGGCGTAGTGTTAACTTCGCATCAGGGTGACAAATTCTGCTATGTCCTCCGACTCATATTTCCATGTACCAACAATGCAGCAGAATATGAAGCTCTGCTTCATGGGTTGCGACTCGCCAAGGGATGAATCTCACCCGAGTCAGATGGTTGGGCGACTCAGACCTACTAGCGTAGCAGGGTTTTGGAACTTGGGATTCCAGAGATCCCTTGATGGCGGCTTACATGCGAATTGTGTTGGACGTGGCAAGTCATTTTCATGGTTATCACGTGGATCACATCGATCAGCAACTTAATGAAGTACTAGATGCTCTTTCACGCCTCGGTTCACTACGTAAGCCGGTTCCCCCAATGTCTTTTTGGATGTGTTACATAACCCCTCAGTGAGGCTACCTTCAGAGGAAGATTTGGCCGTGCCGGATCCTGAGTCTCAACTTGTGGCGGCTCTTCGTGCTACCCAAGATTGGGCAATGCCCTACATGGCGTATCTCACACGAGGCGAGTTACCCACGAATGAGTTGCTGGCTCGCCAAATCGTTCGTCGAGGCAAATCCATGGTCATACATAATGGTGAGTTGCACAGGCGCAACACTTCTGGAGTATTTCAAAGGTGTGTATCCTCCTAGGAAGGGTGTCTAATTCTCAATGAAATTCATGCAGGCGATTGTGGTCATCATGTCGGGTCACGCTCCCTGGTTTCCAAAGCGTTTCGGCATGGGTTTTATTGGCTGATGGCTCGTGCAGATGCTGAAGATATAGTTCGCCGATGTGATGGTTACCAAAACTTTGGACGCCAGATGCACGTGCCGGCTCAGGAATTACAGATGATTGCAATTACTTGGCCGTTTCGGTCTGGGGGCTTGACAAGTTCACTAAGTGGGTTGAAGCAGAACCCGTTAGTAGCTGTGATCCAGACAGGCTGTTAAATTCTTAAAAAAGTTGATCTTCCGGTTCGGATACCCTCATAGTACCATTACTCACAATGGCACTAATCTATCAAAGGGCGCAATGCAAGAGTTTTGCGGAAGAGAGCATATCCGGCTTGACGTTTCTGCAGTCGCACACCCCCAGTATAATGGACAGGCAGAAAGGGTGAATCAGGAAATATAGCAAGGAATCAAGCCCCGGCTTATGGTACCTTTGGAGCATACTCCAGGATGTTGGGTTGAAGAATTGCCCTCAGTGTTATGGAATATTAGGACCACCCCAAATCGCTCTACAGGTTTTACTCCCTTTTTCCTGGTCTACAGGGTAGAGGCAGTATTGCCAAGTGACATCAAACACGATTCATCGCGAGTCTCCGCCTATGTGGAACAGGACAATGAGTTGGCATGAAAAGATTCATTGGATGCTTTGGAGGAAGAGCGACACTTGGCTGCATCGCGATCGGCGATTTATCAACAGGACTTGCGACTTGATCACAGCCGCAGCGTCAAGAGGCGGACTTTTCAAGAGGGCGACTTAGTGCTCCGGTTGAATCAAGACCACACTCGTATGCATAAGTTATGGCCTCCATGGGAAGGAACGTTTTTCATCAGCATGAATCTTCGGAACGGTTAATACTACTTGGTGGATCTTCGCCCTGATAGGCCAACTACAGAGGTTGAGACAAGTCGCTCTTGGAATATTGCCCACTTGCGGCCTTACTACACCTAGAGCCATGGGCTCCTTTCTTTTCTGCAAATCTCAGAACTTGTATTCTTTTATTTATAAAGCAAGAAAGCCGGCACCCACAAACTTCGGGGTCCTTTGTCGTTTCAGCTTCTTGAGAGCATGAGTCTTTATTGTTCTATGAGTCGCCCAAGCATGGACGCTATCAGTACCAAAGAGCATAAGTTGCCATGCGGCACTTGTTTCAAAACTGGGTACTGATAAGGCAAAGAGGACCGAAGTTGCCACATTGCACGGTTAAAACATGGGCGCCTTATATGGTTTTGAGAATTAAGCCAACTTACTTGGGGGCTACTAGTTCCCAAGTCGTTTTGCAGTAAGAGCGTAAACGCTTATGCAATCCTATATCTGACTTTTCCCTAATTATTGGTCACTTGGGGGCTTCCACTCACTGAGTTCAGCCTGAATACCCCCTTGGCTAGCGAAAAATTACCGCATTACAAATGGTTATACTGGACTATGCGTTGGACGAGTCGCCCTATGAACCCGTGTACTCTTGGTGAGTCAATCCGCTTATTGGACCCTGAACTCGCATTGGTTAAGATATGAAAGGTACCGGCCAGAGCCACACATGGAAAATAGAGAAACCATTGGTTCACTGAACCTGCTTCACTGAAGCTTGACTCGAGCCTGATCAGCCGGTCTAAATAACTTGGGTTGTTGCAAAAGCCTTCTTGGGGTAGCACTAGAGTTTTGCAAACTCGTCCTATCCTGTCGTAGCTCACTGAGCCAACGGAATTTTTACGACTATCTTCGTGGCACTGCCGCAAGGTTTTGTAAACCCCTTTTTATGATCGCCGCGACTCATTGAGATGGCTCCTTGTTAATAACTCGCCATGACCCACTGGGATGGTTTATCTCTTGCCACAACTCATTGAGTCGGCCTATGGTGTTTTCCGTGGCAAACAGGTTGAAGCAATTTTTTCTTGTCAAGATATGACACTTCCTAAACTATCAAACATTAGGATTGGTAAAGGAGGTTCATGATTCACAAAAAGGATAACAATTCAGAACTCTCAAGCAAAAGGCATGGATGGAAGATTGTCTCCCTGAAACCTAACGACTATTAAATTACTCACTCGGCCATACCGGGCGTCATCTCCCGGTCAAGAAGAGATCAAATTGTTTTTGAAGAAATGATTACATATTGGGTAAACTCAAGCCGCCTCCGGGTCACCTTGCCTTTAGCTCTCTCCATCTTCAATTTGTAAGTCGTCAGTTTCCAGTTGCACTTGGACAAGGCGACAAATTCATCTTCATCGTACAAAAAGACACATTGGTCTACTTCAAAGTAGAAGGAATTCTTGCACCGACGAGGAGTTAGGCTGGTAATTTCGAACTAAGGAGGGTCACCTTTTTATTATTGTCATCATACGCAGCCTGGTATTTATTCAAGTCCAAATTGGCCGCCAGCTGAGTCGCCGCGGCACGAGACTCTTTCACAACCCGGTGGAAATCGTCTTCAGTGAACTTCGACTCATCGTCTTTGAGCTCAGGATAACGAGCAGCTACGTCCTTCGGCTTGAGTTCAGGGGCATAGGCCAAGCACCGACTTAGTGTGGTTAGAGCTCCCTTGAGGGCGGCTGACCTCTTTAGTTCATCTACTTGTAGTGGCAACGTTGACAGGCAACCCAACATATTCTTGCTGGACTTAATTGGCTCCTTTTTGCCCATCACCGCCTTCATCGTCATCATGCTCCCCGTATACAGCTGCTCTGCAAAGGTGTAAATCGCCTTCAGCTTAAGGATGCAGTCATTTTGGAGATTGGCGGCTAGCGGACCTACAAAGGATAAACCGTGACAATTATTATTTGCAAATTAAATTGTGGCTTTTCTTTTCGAACAAGGGAATTGTTCCTTACCAAAGATGGCTTGGGTCATGTTGGAGACATGCTTTTTTAGCCCAGAGAGCTCGTGTAGGGCGGCTTCTAGCTTTGCCTCGGCTTGTTCCGCCCGTTTCATGACGACGGCTTGATCATCATTGGTCTTCTTTTCAAATTTTTGGTGGTCAGCCTTCATTTTCTCCATATCAGCCAGGGCCAACCAATGTTTCTCTTCAGATTCAGTCCGAGCATTCTGCTGTTCGGCTAAGTTTTTCTTCAAGTCAGCAAGGGATGACTCGGCCCGGGTCACAGATTCCTGCAAACAAATTACGGGGAGACAAGTTTCAGAACTGTTACAAGCAACATCCCTGACACTTGGGGCTTATGTATGATTATTTTCGAAGTCATACAAGATTCAAGACCTGGCTCATCTTTCAAAAGATGACCCGGCCCTTTTGGGCTACAGGTTGAAGTTTTTATCTTATTCAAGATCCGGCTCATCTTTCAAAAGATGACCCGACCCTTGGGGGCTACAGGTTGAAGTTTTCATCTAATTCAAGACCCGACTCATCTTTCAAAATATGATTAGGCCCTTGGGGGCTACAGGTTCAAGTTTTTATCTAATTCAAGACCCGACTCATCTTTCAAAAGATGACTCGGCCCTTGGGGGCTACAAGTTGAAGTTTTTATCTAATTCAAGACCCGACTCATCTTTCAAAAGATGACCATGGCCTTGGGGGCTACAGGTTGATGTTTTTGTCTAATTCAAGACCCGGCTCATCTTTCGAAAGATGACCCGACCCTTGGGGGCTATGGACAGATATGGTTATACCAGATATTGCAACAAATATAATTCATCAAACAAGACTAGGCTTCTGGAAGGCTAATGGGTGGCCCTACCTCATGTTTAATTCATATCATTTTGATCAAGCTCTTCTCCATTTCATAACTCGTCTCCAAGCGACTTACGAAGCCAGAGTAGAGTTGCTCAAATTCAAGCTTCTCGTAATGGGGCAGCTTCAGCTTAGTGATGTCTTGTTCCACGGAAGGATGGGCCTCTTTTGATGCATGTTTGGATAAAACTGCCGTTGCAGGCTTGGAGTAGCCAGTACCGGTAACAATTACAGTATCTGGATCTTCAATCGCCTTGGAAGAGCTTGGCGGGTTAACATTTTCAGTGGTCTCCTTCAGAGGGCCTGGAGAGTCGGTCCGGATGTCAGGAATGTCATCCACGGGATCATACGAGCTTGGTCTTCATCAAACTCTGGGGCAGAGGTGCTCATACCTAACACCTCAGTTGTCTTAGGACCAGAAGACAAGTCGCCAATTTTTTTCTTCTTTTCTTGTGCTCTAAGATAAAAGACATCAAAGTTAGAACAAGTATCATTATTGGCAAAAGGTTAATAAAAGAACTTACCCCTGTACACGAATCATTGGCGGAAGCGCTGACCTTACTGAGTCGCCAGATGAAGGAGGAGAGACCTGAAAGAACAAAAGTTCAAGGAGTGAACGAGTTGTGAATAACATTTTCTACAAGAAGGACAATGCGTTAACATGAGTATACCTCACTTGGTCGTTTCCGATCGGTTGTCTTTTCGGGTAACCCGGAAACTAAGTCGTCAGAATGACTTCGGGGTTTACGTTTGGGAGCCTACCTCGCCTTCTTAAAAAGGAAATCAGGGTCCAGATAAGCATTTGGGTGAGACATGGGAACTTTTCCACAAATCCGCCTAGCCGGCCAAGGTGAAGAGGAAGTTGAGTCAGAAGAAATAGAAATTACCTCGACCACGTCATCTTGGCTCTCATAGCCATCGTCCTACGCACAAAGGTAACAGGACATAAGCATAAGTCGGAGCATAATGATGACAAACAAAAGGGTAAACTTTTACCTCTGATTGTTCTTCGCCGGCTTGGGACTCGCCGACGACGGATGACTCCTTGACGGCGACTTTGCCCTTGCTCTTCTTTTTCTTCTTCGGTGGCGGCTTAGTTGTTTTCTGGCCACTCACCTTTGGCCTTCGAGATGAAAATGCTGATCCTTTCTGGTGGATAGTATCGAATTTCAAACCTGGAACGTTGGTACATATGTTGAAAAAGTTAAAAGGAGGCGACTTAGATTGTTACCAGTGGAGCCGGCTTGGAGAGGCAGAAAGGCTTGAGTCCAACCTTGGCACAGTTTCCCGAGGACTCACCGGTTAACTTCTTGATTATGTTGACAATGTCTTTTTCGGTCTGTCTTGTATGAAAAAAGCATTGGGGATGGTTCTCGCTCCCGTCGGACTCGCACATCAGACCATCTCGGTGACTCAAAGGAAGAATTCTCCACTCCACCCAACAGCCGAATAGGTCAACCCTGGTGAGCCCATTATTGGTCAAAGACCTTAGCTAGGAGAAGATGGGGATAAATTCCGATTCTTCTTCTTCGGTAAGTTTCTCTGGCAGCTTGAAATCCATGGGTAAGCGATCTTCTCTATAACCTGGAAGTAGGTTCTCGCCGAGATGAGAAGTGTCACGACAATAAAACCATTTCTCGGCCCAGCCTTTGGGATGGTTAGGCAGAACGACAGACAGGAACCCGCATTCACGACGCTGCTGGAAGTTGACACCCCCCAAGTTCCAAGTTGGGCCAGCTCATAAATTCGGTCTGGCGGTTCAGATGGAACAAGTTCCAAAATAATAGCATCGTGGGCTCTGTGTACACATAGACGTCGCAAAATACTTGGAATTGGCAGAGGTTACTGATGGAGTTGGGCCCCAAGTATTGAGGGTGAACATTGAGGAAAGGCATAGCGTCTCTAAAAAACTTTGACCCGGGACGCTTGAAGCCTCGCTCAAGATAATCAACGAAAATAACTACTCCCCCCTCGGCAGGATTGGGAGTCACCTCGCATGGGGCGGTCCGCCAACAAACAATTTCCTTACGATCAAGATAGCCCGCAAAAACATATTTCTCGAGAAAGGTGTCAGTAAATCTTGGTTGGTAGCCAATTGCATTTCGAGATGCTGACCATGACTACAAAAAGAAGGAACAAGGCGGTTTATTAAAGACCATAAAAAGTGGCAACTCGCTAGTTGGGAGATCTACAATATGACTATAGGGATGTCATGACTCGCCATTCGGTCACCAAAGGTCTCGATATGGGGATATTCTGACTCGCCAATTGAGAGATTAACGGTATGTCTGCGAAGGCATTATGACTCATTATTTAGCAATCAGAGCTGTAGCTATGGTGGTATTCTAACTTGCCGTGGTGGAAGAAGGTGAGTGGCGACTCTAAAAGGATTTTTTTTCCTTAGGAATATTCCTAGGAAGAGGATAAACATGTTTCTAAAGGCGAGCACTAAATTATGGATCTACGGGTCGACAAAATTTAAAAGATAGTGCCTATCGAAATCGCAGAAGCTATGAACGCGGAAAATGCGACAGGAATACCGTATGAATCCATAAAAGTGAGTTATCAGGTGGCTAAGGGATGCGGCAAAACTACCATGACCTACCGCAGCAAAGGATCTACCATAAAAATGTTGACGGATCTAAAATGGAAGGAAATGTTCATCGCATCATTAAAGGTAACCTAGAAGAACATGGCGGCGAGGGCTAACCCTAATGAAGGAAAAGTGCTTACCTGAGAGAGAAGGACAATCCCCGTAGGTGGATGCGGAAGATCTGCGGCGGATACTGCGCCTTCGGTTGGCGTGGAGACGTCCGGACCATGATGACTGGCGATGGAGCTTCGGGAACGGCGAAGAGACAAAGGCGTAGGCGCGAGGAAGATGACGCTGATGGGGAAGACGAAGTGGGGGTAGGTGAAGGCGCCCTCACTCCCCCTATGGTTATTTAAAGGCCGGGCATTGGAAACAAAACGACAGGCGCGGGAATAGAGGCGACAGATTGAAGATTCGCAATGATGGCGCTAGGATTTTCAAGATAACTAAATGACGGTGAGAAAGATCCGTTGGGTGGTTACATCATTAAGTCCCGAAATTGGAGGGAAAAGGTGATGTCGTCAAAAACTGCTTGGCGGCTCAGAGAATCCTTGATGGACGGCGTCTAGTTGTTCGCCAAAAGGTGGAAGTGATACAAGTCACCCCAAAGTGAGTGAAAGATCATTGACATGAATAAATTCAAGTCAATCTGGGGCATAATGTTGGGGATATTACCTGCGGTGTAACCCATCCTAATTGGGCCGAATCACTAAAGGGGCGACTCATCCTTTGTTAATGCAAGCCTTAGCCCAGGGGCCCATGAGCCGGATGGCGGTTCAGGAGTGATGCAGAGGATAGGCCGCCAAGGAGGTTTCCAGTCTTGGAAAGCACGACGACTTAGAGATATGGAAGACCAGGATCTGTAGCGTGGCTAGGACTATTATAAACCCTAGGGCCTCGACCTGTATATAAAGGCGAGTCCCTCGGAAGATAGGTGCAGGTTAGAAATCATCGAGAGCTAGGTCAGGCGAGTTACGCCCTCCTTGTAATCGAAACCATCATCAATCTACACAAAGCAGGACGTAGGCTTTTACCTCCACACGAGGGGCCAAACCTGGGTAAATCTGAGTCTCGCTTTCACTCACCCCCTTTGAGTCACCACCAAGGTGTGATGGCTCCTTCACTAAGTCCTTTCACGAGGACATGTGTCGTGACAAAACCACGACATTCAGCATCCTTCGTCTCGAACTTTTCAAGCTGACTTTATAGCACATCCAATTTAGACTCCCTAACAGATTTGGTACCTTTGTGCATATCAATGAAAGTGTCGCAAATTTCTTGTGTATTCCTGTTGGGGATATTACCTATGGGTAACCCGCTCTTAATGGGCCGGGTCACCCAAGGGGTGACTCACCATTGGCTGCGCGTCCCGTGGCCTAGGAACTGAAGGGCGGTTCAGAAGATCGTGCGAATGATGGAATATCATGGATGCTCCTAACCGTGGAGAACACGGCGACTTAGAGATAAGGAAAGCTATGGAGAGTAGAATGACAGGACTTTGGAAACCCGGCCTCGACCTGTATATAAAGGAGAGTCCCAGGGAGAGGTCAGGCGGGTTAGAAGGAATCGAGAGCTAGGTCAGGCGAGTTACGCCCTCCTTGTAATCGAAACCATCATTAATCCACACAAAGCAGGACATAGGCTTTTACCTCCTCATGAGGGGCCGAACCTGGGTAAATCTAAGTCTCGCTTTCGCTCACCCCCTTCGAGTCGCCACCAAGGTGTAATGGCTCCATCTCTAAGTCCTTTCACGAGTTCTTGAAGGGAGCCCTACCAGTGTTAGAAAGCTATGCTGTCGGCATCATGACTAAGAGCCACCGTGGGAAGTACTACATCGACAACTCGCTCTGGGAGCCGGAGGCCGATTCCGTCGAATCTGGCTACCGAGTCCCCTTCGGCAAGATCAACGTCTTCATCGGCATGATCCGGACACCCGTTCCTGAGCCGGACACCTCCACCGACATCGTCGAGCCGGCCAGGTACGTCCTCCCCGCTAAACGACGGGACAAGAGCTGCCATGTCTTCGTCGGTTTTACGCAGGAAGACGACGCGCAAGACCAAGTGGCGGGTCAAGAGATCACCCCCGTCAATTCCGATGGCGAGTCATCCATGGGCGAGACAGAGTGGATCCACCCTCTCAAGGAAGGACAGCTCGGGGGGCTGTCGTTGGCAATGGATCCCTACATTTTTGAGAGGTCTCGTCGGCAAATCGTCATCTATATGGCGGGGTCAGCATAGCTTGAGCAGAATCCAACTGGCAATAACGAGACCGGGGGAACATCCAAACCCCCAGGAAAAACCATGACGGAGCTGGCGTCGGAGATCACCAGCCTCATGGCAACCACGATCACGTCTGAAAAACAGGAGTCTGTCAATGCAGAGCTAACTAAGCTGCGGGAGGCGATGGCCAAGGCCCAGCGGGACATGGAAGCAGAAGCCGCCAGGATAGAAACGCAGCGAGCCACGGTGGCAGCGGAGACGGAGTGATTGAATACTGAGGGCTGGTGGCTCGAGAGACAACAGCGCGCGTCTGTTGCCGTTCACCAAAGGAGACACAATGGGCACATCCTGGCCAACTTACACCCAACTCGCCTTTTCAACACTCCGTGCACCCATGGGGCGGGTCCAGACTGGCCTTTACAAACCATCCCGAGGGGAGGAGCTGCTCCGCCGTCCAATCCACCGCCACCTCATCCAATGGATGAACATGCGACTCGGTTCCAGATACCATGGGGCCATTTTTTGAATCATGTGGATAATGTGCTGGCAGGAACCCGCCACCTGGTGTCCCTTCCAATCTATGGAAACACCCCGGCCGAGATAGGAACCAGAAACGCCATCGAGATGCTAAAGACGGTCCTGGTTCAGCACGCACAGTATTCTCATAGCCTTGATCGGCTGCACTCCACGCCTCAGGCAATTCACACAAAAATTCGCCATGAAGACTTCCCCACAGTAACCAGTGGGCTACGGCGACTCCCTCCACATGACCCGCTCGGAATGCCCGACACACGGGCTCAGGATATTGTGGATGCGGCGCGAGTCGCGCGACACATAGAACCAACGGCTGCGGCTGGTCCGGCCTACCCAGCTTACGCGTCGTCACCTCTCGCGTCCCGGGAAGCTGGGGGAAAGCACATTGGGGTCTCATGTCTCGCCCCAGCTCTGCACAACGAGCGCATGCCGAAGGATTTAAAGGGCCCAGGAAGGGCCCAGGAAGGATCTCGAACCCCGGTCATGGAACGAGAGCTACGAGCTCGCAATGGATATGCTCGACGTAAGCGAGGCGGTCTGTGCTAAATACTTCACCATGATGCTCGAAGGGACGGCACGCACGTGGCTGAAAAACCTGCCACCCAACTCCATCAACACTTGGGCAGAGTTGAAGGAGCGCTTCGTCAAAAACTTCAGAGGGACCTCCAAGCGCCCGATGACTATCGTCGACCTACAACACTGCATCCAGCGGCCGGATGAATCGGTCCATCATTGGACCCGGCGAGTTGTGGAAGTTATTCATTCATCGGAAGGCATATTGGCGGCTCAGGCGGTGTTAATCCTGGAGAAGAATTGCCATTACGAGCCTCTGGTACTGAAGATGGGGAGACTTAAGCGAAAGGTACAGGACATGGGCAAGCTAATGGACGCCCTTACCAGGTATGCTGAGTCGGACGACACCAAGGACCCTGGAGAGGGAGACGACAAAGCTGGCGCCGCTAGGAAGGGCAAGTTACATAAAGGTCACTCCCACTTTCAGAATCGGGGCAATAACCACCATGGCGGGCATGGAAAGAAACGGCAATAGGAGGGTCCTACGGAATTTGTTGCTAATACGAATATCGGCAACACAAACCCGCGCGAGAAGAAGCGGGGCTTTAGTGGGAAGAAACCACGTAACTACCATGAAATGCTTAAAGGCCCGTGCCTGTAGCACGCTACGGCCGAAGGACCGGCGACTCACTCATGGGAAGATTGCTACGTGATGCAAGAATTTCGGGCCGATGCACTCAAGAGAAGTCAATGCGGCGAGCAAGGCCAGCGAGAGGAGCAACCCGGCGCATCCGGGTCACGCCAGGCCACGTTCGGGGGTTTTCCTAACCAAGGACCACACGGCGGGTCGCAGCACAATGCTGGCCAGTACCAAGTGCATAACCAGCAATACCGTCCACAGGGAATGTTCCAACAGCCCCCCCCTCGCAAGGAGATCCCCAGCGGCAGGAGGATCGGGGCGGGTTCCAAAATAACCCCAAACAGTTGAACAGCGGCCAGTACCACGTGTTCACCACCAACACCTGTAAACGAGATCATAAGGTGAAGCATAGGACTTTCATAGCTGAGCTGGCGCTCCCCAGATACCTTCATTGGTCAGAGCAACCCATAACATGGAGCTAGAAAGACCATCCACCCCGAGTTGACAACCCTGGCGACTTAGCCCTGGTCGTGGCTCCCCAAGTCGGGGGATACACCATCTCCATGGTCCTCATGGACGAAGGCAGCAGCATCAACATCATGTATTTCGACACCTTCCGGCGGATGAACCTCTTGGAGAAGGACGTGATGCCATCATCCACGGTCTTCCACGACAATTTCCCCGGTAAGTTAGCGTACCCGATTGGGCGGGTTAAGCTTAACGTGGCTTTTGGCACGGAGTCGAACTACATGAGCGAGTCCCTCCTGTTTGAGGTGGTCAAAATCAAGAGCCCCTATCATGCGCTGTTTGGAAGGCCAGCGTACGCCAAGTTCATGGCCCGCCGATGCTATGTTTATCTCAAGCTCAATATGCCTGGACCCAAGGGCCCTATTACCGTCCACGGCGACAGAAAAATAGCACAGGAGTGTGAAGGAGACGTGGCTTATGCTGAGTTGGCCTGTGCGGCTGAGGAGCTCAAGTTTCACCAATGCAATGTCGACCCGACGGACATGACGCCGCTCAAAAGGCCAACCATCGATTCTGAGTCGCCGCTCAAGTTTAGACCAACGGATGACACCAACGTTATCGACTTTACGCCGGGCGACTCCACCAAGCTGTTCACTATTGGGGAAGGTCTCGACCCCAAATAGGAAAGCGCGCTCATCGAATTCATCTGTGAGAATCGGGACATCTTTGCATGGAAATCTTCTAACATGCTGGGTGTACCGAGAGAATTCGCTGAGCACCATCTTAACACCGATCCTGAAGTTAAGCCAGTTCGGCAGTACCTTCGCAGGTTTAACGAAGAACGCCGCAAGGCGATCGGCGAGGAAGTAGCCCGGCTCCTTGCCGCTGGGTCCATGAATTATAAAAGCAATAAAGCCGGCACCCACAAATTTCGGGGTTCTTTGTCGTTTCAGCTTCTGAAAGCATGAGTCTTTATTGTTCTATAAGTCGCCCAAACATGGACGCTATCAAAGTCAAAGAGCGTAAGTCGCCATGCTGCACTTGCTTCAAAACTGGGCTTTGATAAAAGCCAAAGAGGACCAATGTTGCTGCGTCGCACGGTCCAAACATAGGCGCCTTATATGTCTTTGAGAATTAAGCCGGCTTACTTGGGGGCTACTAGTCCCCAAGTCATTTTGCAGTAAGAGCGTATACGCTTCTGTAATCCTGTGCCTGGTTTTTACCTAAATCATACGTCATTTGGGGGCTTCCACTCATTGAGTCCAGGCTGAATACCCTCTTGGCTAGCGAAAAATTACCGCATTACAAATGGTTATAATGGACTGTGTGTTGAACAAGTCGCCACATGGACCTATGTACTCAAGGCGAGTAAATCCGTTATTTGGACCCTAAACTCACCTTGGTTAAAACATAAAAGGTACCGGCCAGAGTCACACATGGAAAATAGAGAAACCATTGGTTCATTGAACCCGCTTCATAGAAGCTTGACTCGCGCCTGATGAGCCGGTCTAAAACAACAAGGCTTTTTTACAAAAGCTTCTTACGGGTAACACTAGAGTTTTGCAAACTCGTCTTATCCTATCAAAACTCACCGAGTCGATAATTTTTTTACCTTGAGCCGGCTTTGATTATAACTCACCCCGGCTCATATTGTTCGCTGTAACCCTGGGGCTGATTCATTTCTTGCCATATCCCGGGGGCTAATTTATTTTTTGCCATGATCCAGGGGGCTGGTTCATTTTTGGCCATGCACTTACTGATTTGGCTGCTGTTTTTTCCTAAACATACCAGGAATTTGTTTTGAGACATTCTTTGCCTTATCAAAAAAAGTTGCAGGCGAGTCATGCATAAGATCCAAGGACTACAAGTGGTTCCATCCAAAAAACAATACGGCATGTTTGGTATTTCACACACACTAGCAAGACTATTACATGACTCGCAGGGCCAGAATGGGCGTCATCCCCCAGTAATGGAAGGATCCGTGGGCGAATCAGGCTGCCGCCGAGTCGCCTTGTTGTGAGCTCTCTCCGCCTTCGATTCGTAAGTCGCCCAACTTCCAGTTGCACTTGGACAAGGCAATGAACTCGTCTTCATCATTAAGGAAGAGAGATAGGTCCAAGTCAAGATCAAAAGGATTCTTGGGACGACTAGGAACCAGGCTAGCAGTTTCATATGCAGGAGGCGTAACCTTCTTTTTGTTCTCGTCATAGGCGGCTTGGTATTTGTTCAGATCTAAGATGGCTACCAGTTGAGTCGCCGCATAGCGAGCTTCTATGATGGTTCGGTGAGAGTCCACCTCGGTGAATTCTGACCCGTCATCTTTCAGCTCGGGGTAGCCGGTGACTATTTCTTCGGTTTTGAGCTCCAGGGCATAAGACAAGCACCGACTCAGGGTGTTCAATACTCGCTTTCGGGTGGCTGATCTTTTTAACTCCTCTATCTGAGGAGGCAACGTAGACAAGAAGCCAAGCATCTGCTTGATGGTCATTATTGGTCCCTTGTTGCCCATCACTGCCTTGATCGATAGCACGCCCCCGGTGTATAGCTGCTCAGCAAAGGTGTATATGGCTCTTAATTTAAGCAGGAAGTCATCCAGAAGATTGACGGCTCGTGCACCTGCAAAGGGTAAATCAGTATTTGACAGTTTTTTATTCCAGATTGGTTAGTCAAACGAGTTAAAGGATAATGCTTACCAAACATGGCGACTGTCATATTGGACACATGCTTTTTTAAGCCGGTTAGCTCTTGTTGGGCGGCTTCCAATTTCTCCTCAGCCTGCTCAGCACGCTTTAGGATGGCGGCTTGATCGGACTTGGCTTTCTTCTCAAGTTTTTTCTGGTCAGCTTTCATTTTCTCTAGCTCATCCTGTAGTAAGTGGAACTTCATCTCCAACTCGGAGTGGGCTTCCTGTTGTTCAGCCAGATTTTTCTTTAAGTCGGCTACCGCCGAGTCAGTTTGTGCCATAGACTCCTACACATTAGATTTGGGGAGACAAGTTTCAAAATCATTGCAAGCGATACTCCTGATACTTGGGGGCTAATGTATGATTTTTATCAAAAATCATACGATATGCAAGACCTGGCTCATCTTCCTGAAAGATGACCCGGCCCTTGGGGCCTACAGGTTGAAGTTTCTCTAAATACAAAACCCGTCTCATCTTCCTAAAAGATGACCCGGCCCTTGGGGGCTACAGGTTGAAGTTTTTCTAAATACAAGACCCGGCTAATCTTCCGAAAGATGACCCAGCCCTTGGGGGCTACAGGTCGAAGTTTTTTCTAAATACAAGACCCAACTCATCTTCCTAAAGATGACCCGGCCCTTGGGGGCTACAGTTTGGAGATTTTTTCTACTACAAAGACCCGCCTCATCTTTTAAAAGATGAGTCGGCACTTGGAAGGCTAATGGGTGCAGGAAAATACATCAACAGACTTCATGTTTGGTCCTCATAAGACGGAGCAAGCTCTTGTTCAGTTCAAAATCCCTCTCCAGATGACTTGTGAAACCGGAGCAAAGCTGATCAAATTCTAGCTTCTCATATTGGGGGAGCTTGAGGGGTTCTGGATTTTTATCAGGGGAAATGCAAGTTGCCTTGGATGTATGTTTGGAAAGCACGACAGTTGGAGGAGTGGAGTAGCCAATGCCAGTGACCACGACGTCTGGATCGCCAGTCGCCTTGAGAAGGCTTGGCGGGTTACTCTGACCACCGGTCTCCTTCAAAATGACGGGCGTGTCATCCCGGGCATCGGGAATATCTCCCGCAGGAATATCACAAGCCGCTGTTTGCTCCTCATCAGTCTCAGGAATAGATGTGCTCGTGCCTAAGGCATTAGATGTTCGGAGAACAGAAGAAGAGTCGCCGGTCTTTCTTCTCTTCGCTTGTGCCCTGCGACAAAAGCACCAAGATTAAAAGCACATATCATTGTTTAGGAAAAATTGGGTTAACAAAGAAGAATTACCCTTGCACACAAATCATCGGCGGGAGAGCAGATATTGCCAAGTCGCCAGATGTCGGAGGAGAAGTCTGACAAAACAAAGGCTTGAAATTCACAAAGTGGCGAGTCATATTTCATACGACAAAGGGTATAATAAAACAAGAATGTACCTCGCTGGTGCGGTTTCGACCGATTGTGTTCTCAGGCAGTCTGGTGATCATGGGTGAGGGGGTAAATCTTGCTTTCTTCAAAAGGAAATCAGGGTCCATATAAGCATGAGGGTGAGACATGGGCACTTTTCTGCACATCCGCCTGGCTGGTCTAGGGGAAGGAGAAGATGAGTCGGAAGAAATGGAAATTACCTCGACTGCATCATTCTTGCTCTCATCATCGTCGCCCTACACATAAGGATGTATGGTGTAAACTGAAGTCGGAACACATAGATAAGGAGCAAGGGAAAAACCTTACCTCTGAATGTGCCTCGTCTGCATGTGAGTCACCGACAAAAGATGAATCCTTTGTGGCGGTTTTTTCTTTTTGCTCACCGTCTTTTTCTTTTTTGGTGGCACCTTGGTGGACTTCGGGGCGGGGGCGTTTTGGGGCCCCTCCGCCAAAACACATTGGTTTTCTAATGGATGGAGGCAAATCTTAAGCCACGAAATTTGTTAAGCATAAACAAGACAAAGGACAGTTTGGATTCTTACTGGTGGTACCGAATTGGTGCGGTAGAAGGCTTTAAGACCAATCTTGCCGCATTCTTCGAGAGAATCGCCGGTCAGTTTCTTGAAGACTCCGACAACTTCGCTCTCTGAGAGCTGGCGGCGACTGACGCGCTGTGGATGGTCTACTGTACCGTCGTAATCATACATCAGCCCGTCACGGCGGCTCAGGGGAAGGATGTTCCATTCTATCCAGCAGCGGAACAGGTCGATCCCGATGAGCCCGTTGTTGTTCAGGAATTTCAAATCGGAGAAGATTGGGATAAACTTCGACTCTTCTTCTTCTGTGAGCTTGTTAGTAAATTTGAAGTCCATGGGCAGGCGGTCTGCTTTGAAGCCCGGGAGAGGATTCTCGCCTGGTGGAGTAGTGTCTCGGCAGTAGAACCATAACTTGGCCTAGCATTTGGGATGGCTGGGAAAAAGAACTGTCGAGAATCCACGTTCGCGGCGTCTCTGGATGTTAACTCCTCGAAGCTCGTGGTTGGGACCGTTGTGAAACTCGGTCTGGCGGTTTAGATAGAAAAAGTTCCAGAATAAGGGGATCATGGGTTCTCTGTGCAAATATACTTCGCAGAAGACCGGGAACTGGCATAAGTTGCTGAGTTGGGTCCCAAATCTTGAGGATGGAGGTTGAGGAAATGCAGGACGTCCTAGAAAAACTTTGACCCGGGCGGCTTAAAACCACGCTCAAGGTAATTGGTGAAGATTACTACTTCTCCTGGAGCGGTGTCGGGGGTCAACTCGCCCGGGGTGGTTCTACAACCAATGGTTTCCTTACTGTCAAGGAGACCCGCCTTAACGAATTTCTCAAGCGTGGCATCGTCGACTTTGGTTGGCAACCAATCACACTTCGTAATGGCCATGACTAAAAAAAAGAGGAGAACCAGGCGACTCAGTAACAGACTAGAATTGGTACCCCGCCAAAAGGTTGACATACATCATGGCCCGTTATTTGGGCAATCTACGGGTATATCTTCAAAAAGTATTCTAACCCGCACTTCAGACTGGAAGAGTAGGTATCATGGCTATAGTAATGAAACTATGTCTCTATGAAGGCTGAAGCTAAACGGCGACTCTCTGAAGTGTTCTTTTCCTTAGAGATATTCTCAACAGGTGAACAAACATGTTTCTACACATAGGCAGCAAATTATGGATCGCTAAACGGCGACTCTCTGAAGTGTTCTTTTCCTTAGAGATATTATCAACAGGTGAACAAACATGTTTCTACAGATAGGCAGCAAATTATGGATCTATGGACGGATTTGAAATAGAAGGATATTGCCTGGAGTAATGGTGATGAACTACGCACATAACGCAGCTACAGTGCTGGTCAGAAGTATGTAGGTTTAAACTAGCAAGAGGACATGATTAAATGGCCGAAGCCTGTTACTACCTAAGGCCAATCACTAGAGTAGGGAATGGATCTAAAGCTGTTCAAGTTGTTCATCGCATTATGAAGCTTGCTCGCAAGAGGCTACGGTCATGGCATTCTTGGCCTAACCCTAAGTGGGGGAAGGTGTGTACCTATAAACGGGAGATCGCCGACGGGGACAAAGGCTCGGAGCTTCGTGTTCCTGGGTGCCCGGAAAGTCGCGGTCGATGGAGAAGTTCCAAGAGTCAGAGATGACGTCGGGGCGCTGGTGCTTGGGGATGACGCGGGAGTGCTGGCGCTCGGAGATGAAGTGTGCGGGGAAGACCAGGACGAGATGGGGGTTGATGACAGGGTTTCTTCCCCCCCCCATTTCCCCTATTATTTAAAGGGAAAGAACGGAAATCGAAGCTGTCGAGGCGGGAATTGAGGCAACAAGTCAGAGATGGCGATGATGGCGCCTAGATTTTCGGGATAAGCAATTAAGAACAAAAGATCCGTTGACGGTTATGGTGTTAAAAGCCCCGGAACTAACGGGAGGAGATGACGCCGTTCAGTATTGCATGGCGACTCAGATCAAGTATTGGAATGGCGACTTAACATCCGTCGAAGGTCAAAAATGAGAAGAGTCGCCCGAGTATATAGGAGTTTATTGAAATGAATAAATTCAGGACAATTTGGGGCCTAATGTTGGGGATATTACCTATGGGTAACCCGCCCTTAATGGGCCAGGTCACCAAAGAGGCGACTCACCATTGGCTGCACGTCCGGTGGCCTAGGAACTGAAGGGCGGTTCAGTAGATCGTGCGGATGATGGAATATCAAGGAAGCTCCTAACCGTGGAGAACACGACGACTTAGAGATAAGGAAAGCTATGGAGAGTAGAATGGAAAGGCTTTGTAAACCCTAGGGCCTCGACCTGTATATAAAGGTGAGTCCCAGGGAGAGGTCAGGCGGGTTAGAAAGAATCGAGAGCTAGGTCAGGCGAGTTACGCCCTCCTTGTAATTGAAACCACCATTAATCCACACAAAGCAGGACGTAGGCTTTTACCTCCTCACGAGGGGCCGAACCTGGGTAAATCTGGGTCTCGCTTTCGCTCACCCCCTTCGAGTCGCCACCAAGTTGCGATGGCTCCGTCTCTAAGTCTTTTCACGAGGACATCTGTCATGACAAAACCACGACAATTTCCAAGATGGCTAATCTTGGTGAAATCTTTGGGGCATAGACAGTTGAACAAAATGGTGCATGCTTGAGCGTTGTATTGCAACATTTTCAATTCTTCCACAGTCGCTTCACGATGTGGTTCCTTTCCATCACAAAAGAATTCACCTTGCAAACAAACATGAACAACAACCCAAATGACAGGGTTATGGCAAGGAATATGCATTTTCATGTGATGCCAAATAGCAAAGTTTGTACCATCAAAATATGGACCTCTACGCTGAAAATTTACCTCACTAGATGCCATAGTCTCCTAGGTTGTGAATCCAATCCAATGGAGACAAAAACTCTCATACCACTTGTACGATTTGTAGTATGTCTAGAGGGGGTGATTAGACTACTTGACCAAATAAAAACTTAGCCTTTTCCCAATTTTAGTTCTTGGCATGTTTTAGAAGTTGTTGTAAGTCAAGCACTCCGTACACAAGCCAGACTAAGAGTATAGTTGCAGAAATCAATAGCATGCACATTTAAGTAAAGGGTACGAATATGAAGGTCAAACACAAAGGTTGGCACGACGATTTTTGGCATGGTTCCGATAGGTTGCGCTATCGTACGCCCAACTGGATTGGAGACTTCAACCCACGGAGGGTAGTAGCGTCGCGAGTCCATGGAGGGCTCAACCCATGTAGAGTCCACAAGAAGCAACCTTGTTTATTCCATCATGCCTTACGTCCATGAAGGACTAGCCTCAGTCGGGGTTTATCTTCACTAAGTAGGCGATCTTCTGTCCCTTACAAAACTTCTTGGTTCAAGTCCACAACACAAAGTAGGAGGCACCCAAGCAACACCTAACCAATCTCGGAGACACCACCCTCCAAAAGGTAATATATG
Source organism: Hordeum vulgare subsp. vulgare (assembly GCF_904849725.1). Lineage (NCBI taxonomy): Eukaryota > Viridiplantae > Streptophyta > Magnoliopsida > Poales > Poaceae > Hordeum > Hordeum vulgare. The sequence continues at coordinate 341,843,480 of NC_058524.1, read as the reverse complement.
CGGTAGAATGATGAACTCCTTGCTCTTGTGCTTCAAAAGATAGTCTCCTCAAGAGTCAATTATCAAAGATTTGGCATGGGTAGAAGACATTGATTGGATAGAAAGCAACTTGGGGAGGCTAGAGATCAAGTTTCAATTGGATGGATTGGAACATGTTGATCTCAACACATGAGTAAGTGGATCTCTATCAGAAAATTGATATGTCAAGTGAATGTGTGTTGTGAGTGCTTCCTGTGCGAATGTAGTCAACTGTACACAAGTTCCACAATTGGGGCACTACAAGCAGATTGGTATCAAGATTGATAATTTTTACATGTTAGTACCAAGTCTGCGGAAAGTCGTTACAGAAAGGTCTAAACCGTGTATAAACACGTATTGACGGTGAATGTTTCTGACGGGGCCCGTGTCTCAGGTGCCAACGTGCCATTTTTCAGAAAATCCCCTTGCATTATACGTAAGCACATAAATGTCCAGTTTTTGCGAAAAAATAGTTTCTACGAGAGATTTTTTTCTTTGCTTTTTTTCATCAAAATTGGACTTTTTTCAAAGTTTTGATCAAATTTAACAAATAAATAAAATAAACGGAAATCATGCAGTAGCCGGAATCGAACCTACGGCATGTCGTGAAAGGACGCACGTGATGTCCAGCAGGCTACAGCCTCAATCAAGTTACATTTTGTGTGAACATTCCTTTATAGTCTAAGAGAGCCGCTGGGCCTGAGGCTGGTTGTAATGGGTAGTATCATATACTAGTATCATGCATATGATACTAGTGTATGATACCACACCCGTAATGCATAGTATCATATGTTAGTATCATAGGGTAGTTCATTTATTGCCATGCAAGACACATAGTAGTACATGATTTAATATGATACAGTATCATAATATGATATTCAACCCTCTCTTTCTTCATTTAATTCAATACCACCTCATCGAAATTGCTTAGTTGGCATGCATGATACTAGTTATGATACTCCCATTACGGGCAGCCTGATCAAGGAGCCGGTGGCGGGGCCTCCTAGGTCAGAGCCTCCTTTCCTAGTTGGCTCCAGGAGCTCCTCCGTGCATCCGGAGTTCGACCACAGAACCTACTCCTCGGAAAGAGAGTTGTGGCTCCGGGAAGCCGGATCGCGTCACCGACAGAATCATCTGAATCAACGTAGCGGCATCTGTCACGGCCCTAGACACCTCCGCGGCTACGACGACCACCAGCCCAACAGATTGGACCACCTTCCGACGGTGTATGTCGCGGAGCACGCGCTTCTCACCTTGTCGGAAGCATTATTTGGCGAACTCCTAAATCACTAGACGTTACAACAAGAAAAATCCAAGCATCGGTGCATCACCAACATGGGAATTCCGCGCCAAAAATCTAGAGAGGCCAAATCCAAACCCGAGCGCGAGGAATCAACCAACAAAACCCATTGACCTGAGATAGTTAGGTGTTGAGCTCTCGCACGAACCTAGAGAAGTTTTTGTTTTTGAAGTACTTGGGGAGCAGTCCCGGGCGAACTCCGTTGGCCGCCACACCACGAACTTCGACCCATCCTCGCCCCATGAGATCATGTAGTCCAACACTGGGTCCTCAAAGAGTTGGTACGTATTAGTCAAGAACGACGTCGAGATCAACCTTTGCCCCGTTGTGTATGCTGTCGCTGCAAGCCCCAGCATCGGCGCTAGAGGAGGAGGCTCCGCCCCAGCCATTGCCCCGTCCGTAGCCGACACCTGAGGAGAAGGCTCCGCCCAGCCATAACACCATCCACAGCTGCCGTGGCACTGGCACTGGTGCCGGGTCATAAGGATTCGCCCCAGCCCCAGCCCCGTTTGCAGCCACCTCGGCACCGGCGCCATGCTCGGCCGCCATCACGCTCGTGCCTCCTCTGCCCTCCCGGTCGGATCTGGCCCTAGGAACCCCATAGTAGCTACTACATGGGCCAAGTTTCATTTATTTTATTTATTTTTTAACCCGACGAAAACTTTCAAAAGAGTTTGATTTCGATGGAAAATGCAAAAAAAAATACGTGCAAAAGGTGTACTGAACTTTGGGAAGGTCCAAATACGTGCAAACTCCACACACAAAGGCCCCAACTTCCAATGGGAAAGAGCAAAGAATCTATCTACTTCAGATCTGGATCTTTAGCTTAAAAAATTATCCGTCCGCGCCGTGGTCGCGAGGCACTTGAATCTTTTACCAGGGCGTCGGAGCCCTCGTCAAGCAGGGAATCACCGCTCCTGGCGGTCTTTTCTCTGGCAAGGACTTCTTGCGGCCGATCCGTTACGGTCGCTTGGAGAAGGAGCCAGCTAGGGTGTATCCCCTTTGCTTTTCTCGTGCTAGGCTGTGCTCACGAAGCCCCCAAGCGCATCCTTCGGCAACGATGCGACGCTCTAAGGGGCGCAACACTTGCACTGGAGTGCGCGCCGGGGCTTCGGGACCGTGTGGCACATCCTCAATGACTATGCATCGCTCCGTGGAGGTGCGTCCGCCGGAGTATGCGTCAGGGCCTCTATGAAGCGCCCAGGCAGCCCTCGACAGCTTCGCGTCTGATCCCGATTAACGCATTGGCCTGACGACGCTGCTCTTGGAGCCTCCGCCTCCCTGCCCCACGCGCGCGTGTAGCAGCGCACTCACGCATCCCTTGGGAAGCCATAGCAGAACAAGGTGTCTGCCGCGGTACCCCGTTTCCGGGGCAACGCGGCGTAGCTCCCAAACTTCTATGGAGCCGGTTTTGAGTTTGCTCCAATCCGTGCGTCCCTCCCCCGCCCCATACCTGGCGTGCCAAAGATGTCGGCGATGCTAGGTCAACACCTATGGGGATCAACGTGTCACACCTTGTTTTTACTACCACTTCTCAGTAATGCAAAAATCTGAACTTGTTAAAACTTTTTCAAAATTAATGCTGTGAGTGCCATGGTTGTCATTGTATGCTTGTGTGTTTGATTATGTGATGATAAAACCCCATTTCACAAATATTGAATTATTTTCAAAACCTTCTTTTGTTTCTGATAAAGGTAAAACCCTACTTTGAGTTGCACTACTTGCCCTTGATGGCAAGGTTGGTTTCTACCCAAAGTTGGTGATCTGATATTAACTTATTTTAGTATTCCAAAACCACAAAATAATTATTTTTAGAACTGTTTTCCTAATTTAGTTGCATGTCTATATCTGAGGCTAGAAATAGTATTCCTTCATGGAAAAATATTTTTCTGCCTGAGAAAAATCTGATTAAATTTGGTGATGATGAGAAGGACATATTCCATACATAAGATTTTTAACCCTATTTTATATTATAATTATTTGAATAAAACCCTCGAAACCATTCTTTCTGTTTTGACCTTTTGAAATACTTCCAAAGGAAATATTCTCAATAAAATCCTAGAAAATTCTAGTGGTATCCCTAAGCCATATTTGGTGTCCACATAAAGTTTCACCTTGATCCAAGGTGATTAAGGACCCCAAATAACCCTAAAACCCCTTCAGTCCAGATTGAAGTTAGAGCAACTCTACATAGCAAAGTTTGTCCAATGATGCTGAAACTTTGCAGGAGTGCCTAATACCTCAAATGAGGGTTCCAAACCAATAATGGGATTTGTGGGTCTTAGTTTGCCACACTCTCTTTGGAAGGGACAAATCTGGTCAAATAGAGTTGTTTTCATGTTTACAAAGCTAAACTTGTCCAACGGAGCTCAAACTTGGTGTAACCCCCTCAAACCATTATCGAGCACCTTCTGACAGGTGGGTAAAATCCCTCTTAGCCACAGCTAAACCCAACCCCTTTGCTCCAAACTCATAGATTAGGTGGCCAATATCAATACCCAACCCCAGTCAACTGGCCCCTCACTGGTTCAAAGTGGAAAGGCGAAAAACCCCAATTTAAGCTTCAGTTCAAAGCTGACAGCACCAGTATTTCTTGTCTCCCTTGACCAGCCGAAGCTCCCACGAGGCCCAAGCGGCTAGCCACACTCCCAACCAGTGCCAGGACATGATAGACACGTCCAAAGTGCCTCAGAGTGCACCAGCTTGCCGTGGCATGCCAAAACTGCGCTCTGGGTGCGCTATAGGAAGCCACCAAGGTGGGGCCGACGCTCTCGACCAGTTCGAGCCTCCCCCGATGTGTCCAACCTCTTCCCCGATAACCCCTCTGCATCGAGCAACCATCAGGGGCCCTCCCCTCCCGCGCTAGAGCTCGTGCGACGCGTGCCCCCGCGCACAAGAACCGGCCAAGGTTGCGCGGCCACGGATGCTCGACTCCTCCCTCTCTCCCTCTATAGAAGATGGTTCTGGCAGTCCAAAACCATGTCCTGAGACCATGGTTTTGACCCCCAGCTCCTCTCTGCACCCCCATGCGCGCCACGGTGAGTCACCGGCGCTCGCGAATCGGCTCATCGTCGCGGGCCTATTTAGAGCCCTCCCCCTCGCTCCAGCACCCCTGAGACAGCTTCACCACGACCACTAGCACCTCCGTGGCCACCCCAGCAAGCTAGAACAGCCCCGGTGCTCGAGATCGACCGAGGCCCCTCCGCCTCGGAGCTCTGGTCGACCTCCGGCTACACGTCAGCTCCTGCGTTCCCCGACCTACCAAATTGATCCCCTAGACCTCGGGAAGATTTCCCCTAACTTTCCCGTGCATTTCCGTGCCCCTAGCTAGCTCCTCGACCACCTCCCGGAACTCCTCCTCTGCGGCCTTCTTGTTGCCGGCGAACCCCTGCCTCTCCGTCGCTGCTCCGACCACTAGCAGGTAGGCAGCGTCATGCTGAACCCATTTATGTCCTCGTTGTGGCTTGGGAATGTCGGCAGCCTCGCCGGCATGCTGCTCCTCCTCTCTGGCCAGAGGTAGGTGATGATCCTGACAGGTGTGCCCCACCTGTCGGTGGCCCGGCTCCCTCCCCCGCGCTGCCCGCAGCCGCTGACCATAGGGCCCCGCATGTCAGGTTTAAACCTGACGGCGCGCGCACCTGCGTACGCTGTCGACTGGCCATGGGCCATCCCAGTTCCAAGCCGAGCTAGGCCAAGGACATATCCCAATTTTCTTTATTTTTAAAAATCTGATTTCAAAGTTTTTTATAAAAATATTTAACCAGTGTAAAAATATACTTTTCCACTGTTGTTCTTCTAAAAATATGTAGTATTTAATAAGACCATTGAGTGAATTCTTCAGCAACTATTCTGTTTCACAATAATAAAAAGGACTAACTTGGAATAGTTTTGCTTCTGTTTTGTTAATTTTAAAAATGTTCCTTAATGAGAATTTGAGGCAAATATTTTTCAAAATGACAACTTAGATTTATGAGTAATAAAGAACATTTTTGAAATAACTTATCGACGATAGAAAATCCGTGTGATGAAGCAATCGGAGTGGAAGACCTAGAAGACCCCGAATACCTAGCTGACCAAGTCAAGCAACCCTTTGACCATGACTGAGCATATGTTATATTAAATGATAAGATAGCAAGTATTTCCGTTGCATATGATCATAAGTGCCGGTAAATCACTACGGTGATGTTGTCAATGGCTCCTCCGGAGCACATGCATTGAGGTTGATCCCACCCGTTTTTTGAGGATCATACTATTATCATGTTGATAAGTAATGCTAGAATAAATAGCAAGATCATATTGATGACATAATCAAAGATTTATGAAAACCCCGTCGGGTGCCACTAATGCCCGAGGGTGATGATGAGTTAGGTGGCCACTTTTGGTGAAGTGGCGCATCCGGTATTTGTGTGAGTATGGTTTTGGAAATGGGATTAGATTTATGATGTGTCGACCGTCCCAACCTTACCAATACGACAACGTTACCCCTTATGGGATGGGGCTTTGTTGATTACTCTGGTCGGTGCTAGCAAAGTGCCACATTACTAGTGGCAGGAGTGATGTGTGGTCACTCTCGTGATGGGGTCGTGCCAGGTAGGACGATTATGCCATTTTTATGAGTTCCAGGCACACTGTTGGTCCCCACATGGTTGATACTGTCGAGAGTCAATGCTCGTAATATGTTCAACATGTCGGCTGGGTACCAATCGAGTGGACCTTTTTGTCTAGTATCGTCAACGGAAAGGCATTGTCGGGTAATTACCTCGGGTATGTTATATACAGCGAGTCGTGGATGACACAAAAGTTTCCCGGATCTTGTGGGTCCAGCTTACTACCTCTCGAGAGTATAATACTATTCGAATACCTGTGTCCACGGTCAAGGACAGTTGGGTAATCCTACTTAAACTACGTCCAGTTGTTTCCACATAAACCAAGTGTGTGTGAGATGTGTTGAAAAAGGAGTTATTATGAAAGTAATGATATGACCAAGTTTGGTGACTTGGCATATAGGGTGAACCCGGATGGTTTAGCCCTCGACAGATATATTGATATCTGTAACCTGTTCTTCAAAAGTAATTCTTTAACTTGATGCATACGTGTGATCATGTTTATTTACCACCAAGAGACATCCACCAAAAATGTATGTTATTGTTATACTTCACTTTCATTGTTCATATCATGGGTTGTTTGCGAGTACATTCAAAAGTACTCATGGCTTGCCACTGGTTATATTATTGACCAGACATGGAAGGAGTGGAGTTTGGAGATGAGTACGTCTTCAGACGCCCATGCGAACTAGGACGCTTCCGAGTCAGAATGCCTGTTGGTGTAGGCTTGATGGCATGGGCACCCGCTTAGCCTCTATGATTTCCGTTATTAGTAGTATCAGTATGATTTGGCCTTAGGCCCTACCTTGTAAACTTGACCATTCGGTCATGTCTTGTAATAAATCGGTACTTGGATGTAAGACTCTTTTATTCGGTATCTGTGTTCGATGAGCATTGATCTCTGGGATCACTGAGCACGGCGATCTCTACTCGTAAGTCGGGGTCCGCACACAACGTGATACCCTTGTGATCGTAGGGCGGGGAAAGATAACATCAAGGGAAGATCTAAGGATCAACACCCGGCAAGCCTTATTACCCAGGTTCGGGCCGCTTACGCGTAAAACCCTATGTCATGCTCGTCTGATCGTATTAAGCATTTATGTTGTTGTTTGTTATAGTGGTGATAACCTTCTTCTTGGCCAATCTCCCAAGAGTCTAAAACCCCTTGTGAATGAGCTAAGGGCCTCCTTTTATAGGCAAAGGGGTGAGCTACAATGCTCGATGGTAGGTTCACGAGATGTTACAGTGAACCTAGAGCGGTGCTTATCCATCTACCGCTGTCAGGTGCATTAAATGCACGTCTTGTCCTTGTCAGCAAAGTGCTGGTGAAGACATGTGTCCACGTGTTTCGACACCTGGACGCCCAGCTGGCGCATGCGGAATGCGCTGGAATTCGGGGGGCGGTGGCATTGTGGCAAGGGCGGTCTCCCTCCATTGCCTAGCCATGTCATCCCGGCAAGGGTTCTTGCCAGGGCCTTGGGTCTTTGTCCCGACAAGGAAGCTTGCCGGGGGCTTCGGCTGTCTTCCTGGCGAGGGAGGCTCGCCGAGGTCTTGTTCTTGATGCATTCATCATGTCCATTAAACGGACATGGCCTTGGGTATCTTCCCGGCAAGGCAGGCTTGCCGGGGCCTTGTTAACCTTGGGGGTGCATCTTGTCTCGACTCTGCCATGCCCCTCCATCAGGGGCTCTTCGCGCCCGTGCACAAGTGTGGGGCACTAGAGACCCTAGTCTTTAGTGCACCGACAGCGAGGACAGTTGGTTAGGCTGTTGAAGCAACACTCCCAGAGACCCCAACACTGCTGAAGTTCGTGATGGCAACGGGAAATCACAACACAACAAGAACAAGCATCACGACAACGGCGGTGATGCTGAGGACATGATAGTAAATCCCGCATTCAGTAATTCAAAGTTAGGACCATAGAAGAATCCATCTAAAGGGAATCATGGTGGACCTATCACGTTGGAGAAAATCATGGATAGGCCCTGTCGGATCCACGGTACCCTAGACAAGACCACCACCCACATCAATCATAACTGTTGGGTGATCAAACAGGCAAGAAAACTCGTAGCCGTGGTGTAGGGCAAGAGCCCACGCAACAAGAACGATGATGAGCCTCGCAGTCTAAACAATGGAGGCCATAAGCAATTCCCTCCTAAGGTAAAAGCTATGAACATGATCTATGTTACACATGTACCAAAAAAGGAGAGGAAGTGTGCGCTTCAGAACGTCTATGCCATAGAGCTCGTAGCCCCGAAGTTCAATCCAGGGTCGGCATGCCCGATCACCTTTGACCGTAGTGACCACGCGACTAGTATCCGTTGTAGATGGTCAGAGACCCTGGTACTTGACCCCATTATCAATGGGTACCACCTAACTAGAGTCCTCATGGACGGAGGCGGTAGTCGCAATCCAGTTTACCCAGATACAGTAAGAAAAATGGGTATTGATCCATCAAGGATCCAACCCAGCAACACCACATTTAAATGGCTAATCTAGGCATTAAAGAATGCTGCACGGGTACCGTAACTTTGGAAGTAGTTTTCCGCCCACTCGACAACTTCTGCAACGAAAACTTTATCTTACATATCGTCCCTTTCCATAGAGGCTATCATGCACTTCTCGGCCATACATCATTCGGTCGATTCAATGCCATTGAGGGAGTCCTGGATTAAGTGGTCCTCGGATGATCGGCCCATCTCTTGGAGGCCGACCATATGGGCTGTATTGTTGAACACCAGACTGCGTGATGACTTCATAGTCAAGAAGGAAAGCTCCAAGACTAGCGTGTCGTCCAAATTTAGTAGGCTAGATTGGCGCATCTATCCCTAGCTGGAGGTCCGTTATATGTAACCCTAGGGACCCCTAGTGTCTATATATACCAGAGGGTTTCATCCGCATAGGAAAGTTGACTCATTTAGGGTTTAGCTCATACGATCTCGAGCTAGATAAATATGATCATGAGGGTAATCCTCATAAACCATCAATATGATCAAGCAGGACGTAGGGTTTTACCTCCTCAAGAGGGCCCGAACGTGGGTAAGTATTGTCTCCTTCGTCTCATGCAACCCATCGATCCAAGTTCCATAGTTTGGGAGATCCGCAGGTTTTGACACCGACATTGGTGCTTTCATTGAGAGTTATGCTATAGGATCGCAGGAAGGATTGATGGCATGCTTAATCATAAGCGACGGAATCAGCAACAGGACATCTTGGTCCCCGGGCAGGTTCTCACGTTCGGGAGCTTTACGCCGCACGCCGACCCGACCAACCGCCTTGGCCATATCAGAGGCTTCATCTCCGATCGGTATTTAAGGATCGGAAACCTAGAGTTCTCCACCGGCTCCCGGGGCGATCTTTTCCCACCTAAAAACGCGGTTTTGTCCGACGAGCTCCAAAATCCCGAAGCCTCGACTTCTGGTCTCTTGTCTGGCCATGACCTCGATTCCCTCTTCGGAGAGTTAGCTTTGAGCCCGTATCCGACCTCTAGGCCCGGGTAACTATAAAAGGCCGTTGCTGAACATGCGTCCCTCACAGAAGCTACGAAGATCAGCTCCTAAAACCATCAAGAGATCGATCCGGATAGCCTCTCGATGTTGAACGAGACGCTCGACCAGATCCACTCGTTGAAAGTCGTGGATGGCCTAGACCTAACCTATACTCGCACTGGTCCAAAGGCATATTACGAGGACTTTTACAACCCATCTGCCATCCACTTGGTAGCCACCGTCGAAGACTTAACCGACGTGCTGGATTATGTCTCCGAGGAGGTCGAAGACATCGATTATACGACCGATGATCCCGCCACTGTAAATACCGGGCGATGGACTTCCACCTCAACCTACGACATCTACATGGTGGACAGACCCAACAACAACGGTGATCATACCCCCATATCACAAAACGGTGATAAGTCTGGGGAAAAGCCATCAAAGAGCCGAAATAAGTGTAAATAATCCAAGGCGAACAAAGGAAGGGCGACCATATAGGGCACCAGGGAGAACACAACCCAACAGGACACCGGTAACCTCAAAGCTCCCGAGCTACCACCGGAGGAACCGAACAAGACCGAAGGCTAGTTCGATCCCGATGACCACGAAGACTCAAACGACGACAACTACCTCCCTCCTAATGACGTGGAGGACAGCTTGGAGGCCGAAGTCTTCATAGTTCCCGAGGACCCTAGGGTCAGGAACGGTCAGAGAGCAACTCATAACTACTGCCCGCAACCTCCAGGCGAAGTATCAGCGGTTCCAAGCCGAAGAAAACACCATCAACAATAGATGGACAAAAGTACTTGCAGCCGAAGAAGGATTTGGCACCAAGTGGCCAGCTCAAAACAAAAACTACCCATGTCGGCGCCTCCTGCCTCGATTTGATGACAAGGCCCCAGAGCTCGTGTCCCAAGGCACATATAGTACGACCAACACAATCGACCACCTCGAGGGCGCGACAGAGAGGCTGGAGAAGCCGAGTATAGACCCAAGCCTCCCCGGAGGAAAGGAAAGGAGCACGTGCAGCCCATGGGCAGACACGACCTACACCATGACTTGGACGATGGAATAGGTCGCAACAGATCCATCTATGGATCCAGAAGGTACTCTCCCACTTGATGGGATGCAGACCGACCTCGCTTTACCCACATCAATAGAGACCAGGAATCATATCGGGCATGACCAACAACCGATATCATGCATAGTATAGCCTAGTTCAGAGGCGCCGCCCACCCACAATGCTTCATAGACAAGGTCACGCAGCACCAATTCCTAGAGGGATTTAAACCCAAGAACATAGAACAATACGATGGGACTACGAACCCCGCCATGTGGGTAAAATATTTTCTTCTCCACATCCATATGGCCAGGGAAGACGACCTCCAGGCCATCAAATACTTGCACCTAAAGCTAAAAGGGACAACGCGACACTGCCTAAACAGCTAACCAGAACATTATATTAGAAGGTAGGAAGAGCTTGAAGAAGCCTTCCTGTCTAATTTTCAGGGAACCTACGTCCAGCCAGGGGAATCCTTCGACCTCAGCAATGTCATCCAAAAAACGGGTGAGTTGGCCAGAGAATTCTAGAATAGGTTCCTAACCAAGAAGAACCAGATAGTGGATTGTCCACACGCCGAGGCAATAGCCTCTTTCAGGCACAATATCCGGGACGAATGGCTGGCTCGCCAGCTCGACCAGGACAGGCCGAGAACTATGTCCGTCCTCACTTCCATCATGACCCACTTTTGCGCGGGCGAGGACAATTTGCTAGCTCAGTGCGGCCATAATGTGGTCAACCCTAGCACCTCTGAAGTTTGGGATGGAATTGGAAAGCCAAGGTGAAACAATACCAAACACCGCCACCATAAAAGTGACGCTGAGGACACATCCATAAATGTTGGCTTCCCCAGCTCAAAACCCAGACAGCAGAAGAAACCCTTTAAAGGGAACAGGGATTGACCGACTCCATTACATTAAATTATGGAAAGGCCCTGCCAGATCTATGGCACCCAAGACGAGCGTGTGAAAACACAATTTCTCCCTAGAGTGGTTTTGATAATTGATCACAACATATGCATCATTGGACTAATATTTTTATCAAAGTATATTTCAGAAAAGTTCAAAAGATGCTTTGGCTAAAGGCTTATGTGAAGATGCCTCTTGATGCAACAAAGGAATAGGATTGGCTCAAGTTTCAAGCTAGAAGACACTTCATTTTATAATTGTTAGAAATCACTTTAGAGTCCATCGGAAAGCCAATACTATTAAAAGGGGTTGAGGTATTAAAATGAACTGGGTTCTCAAGTGCTCAGAGATAGCCACAAAAAAATACTCAGTCATTTTTCCCACATAATCATTCTTTCCAAAACCATACACTCAAATTCGGATCCACCTAGTTTTCAGATTCGGCACTACCGAGTTTCATCCCAGACAGAATCCTAGCCAAACCCACAAAATTGGTGCAACCGAAACCATATCGGTGCTATCGAGTTTGGGTGAAAACTTTCTATTGCCTCCGTACACAAAATTAGAATTTCCAAGCTTGAGTATCGGTGTCACCGAGTTGTGTCGTCTCGCCACTAGCCAACTTTACGATGCCACCGAGTTGTGTATATCGGTTCCACCGAGATTCAAAAGTTGTTGCCTTTAGTGCAGGTCGGTACCACCGAGTTGATGACTTCGGTGTCACCGAGTTGGCCACTTTAGGTGTAACGGTTGGATCTTAGGGACAACCTATATATACACCTGCACCTACCTCTCTTTCGAAGAGGAAGCACTCGGAACACACACTTCATGGCCAGATCCATTTTTCTAAGACAGAGCCACCTCCTCATGTGTTGAGACCAAGATATTCCAATCTAATCATTTGAAACTTGATCTCTAGCCTCCCAAAGTTGCTTTCCACCAAACCAATCTCTCCTACCCATGCCTATTTTGTTGTAGAGTGTTTTTGTGTTTAGGAGACTGTAGAGTGTTTTTGTGTTTAGGAGACTATCTTTGGAAGCAGAAGAGCCACGAGTTCATCATTCTACCAGATCTATTACCTTTCGGAGGATGGTGCCTCCTAGATCTATTAGGTGTCGCTTGGGAGCCCCCTACTTCGTGTTGTGGAGTTGAACCAAGATGTTTGTAAGGGCAAGGAGATTGCCTACTTCGTGAAGACCTATCATGAGTGAGGCTAGTCGTGTGTGGACGGAAGCCGTGGTGGAATAGACAATGTCACTTCTTCGTGGACCCCTTGTGGGTGGAGCCCTTCGTGGACTCTCGCAGTCGTTAGCCTCCGTGGGTTGAAGTCTCCACTAACATGGAGTACAATAGCGCCGCCTATCGGAACCATGCCAAAAATCACCGTGTCAACCTCATGCGTTTGATCTCCCTACCTTACTCCTTTACTTTACACTTAAATGTGTTACATTCCGCTACTATACTCTTAGAACTGCATGTGTAGGGTGCACTTGACTTGCCATAATTGATAAAACTGGCCAACAACTAAAATTGGGAAAATGCTAAGTTTTTATCTTGTCAAGTAGTCTAATCACCCCCCTCTAGACATACTTTCGATCCTACAAGTGGTATCAGAGCATTGGTCTCCATTCCATTGGTTTCACAACCTAGGAAAGTATGGCTTCTAGTGAGGGAAATTATCACCGTAGAGGTTCATACTTCGATGGCACTAATCTTGCTAGTTGGAAGAATAAGATGAAAATGCATATTCTTGGTTTTAGTACTCACGTATGGGTTATTATTTGTGTTGATGTGCAAGGTGATTTCTTCGGAGAAGGGCATGAACCGGATCTTGATGCAACAACCGATGAACTGAAGATGTTGCAACTCAACGCACAAGCGTGCGACATCATGTTCAACTGTCTGTGCCTCGAAGAATTCAATAAAATCAGCCGTCTTCAGAATGCAAAAGAAATTTGGGATACTTTGATCGATATGAATGAAGGTACCGATTCTGTCATAGAATCTAAGTTGGATGTGCTCCCAAGTCAGCTTGACATGTTCAAGATGAAGGATGGTGAAGGTGTCGCTGAAATGTACTCTAGGCTAGCTCTCATCACCAATGAGATTTCCGACTTAGGAAGTGAAGAGATGACTGAAGAAATCATCATCAAGAAGATACTTAGATCTCTTGATGGGAAGTATGACACCGTGTGCACAATGATCCAAATGATGCCAAACTACAAACATCTTAAGCCAACTGAAGTCATTGGTAGGATTGTTGCTAATAATATGTCACTCAAGGACAAAGATGAGTTGCACAACAAGTAAAGGGGTGCTTACAAAGCTTCATGTGATGCTCCCGCTACTTCGAAGACAATCTTATCACTGATGAAGATATAATCCTCATGGTCAAAAATTCAACAAGTTCTACAAGAGTAGAGGCAAAGAGAGAAGCCCAAGCTCAAGACATGATGAGAAGAGTTCGTCGAGTCGTGACCGAAACTGCTACAATTGTGGGAAGCCTGGACACTACTCCAATGAGTGTTCGGCTGCCTACAAATGAAGAGAACAGTCACCTCAAAGACGAAGCTCAAGGGATGAGTCACCTCATAGAGAGAGAAGGAGTGGAGAAGATCGTTATGAACGAAGACACTCATGGAGGGGCAAGGAATCGGAGAAGAAGCACAAATCCACCAAGAGGAGCTCAAGAAGAAGACATCAAGCTCATCTAGGTGAATGACTTTCTGGCTCCGAGTTTGACAACCAATCCAAGAGAAGCTACCACTCCAACTCCGACTATAGTCAATATGAAGGTGTTACCGGCATCGCACTTGTTTCCTCCAACTCCTATGACTTATTGGATTCACCAAATGAGGGGTTCGGAAACTGCTTCATGGCTAAAGGCCCCAAGGTATCACACCCCGAGTAACTTGATTTTAATAGTGATGTGGATGACTTGTTAGGAGAAGATGACTTGCTCTTTGATAAAACTAGTGATTGCACTAAAAATGAACTTTCTAATTATCATGCTAGTAAAGAGAAATCGAGTGATGATGATAAGAAAGATATTGAATGACTAACTCTCAAGTTGGCTCATGAAACTACTCTTGAATATCATAGAGAGCTTGCAAGAACTCATGAGAAGCTACGCTCCGAGAAGCTCAATTTGGAGCAAGAGCATGAGTTCCTAAAAGCAATCAATGATGATATTCGAAAGGAGGGTTATTCTTATCTAGCCAAATGATTACTCTTGTCTACTTCTGTTCCACAAGTTAAACCTAAGAACACTAGTAACAAAGGCAAGAAAGTTTCTTCATCTAGCAACAACAATGCTAAAGCTAAATCTAATGATGTTGTTGCTAGTATCTCTCTCGATTCCACTAATGATTCTCTTAGCGAAGTTACACTTGAGCAAGAAAACGATTTATTGAAGGGATTATAGAGAGAGGTGTCTTCAAAAGTCTTGCCGGAAGTAAGCAATTTGAGGAAATTGGGCGCAAGCAAGGAGGACATCGGAAGAAACAAGGTCTTGGCTATTTCTACGTCAACGGAGATGATTCGGAAGATGGTCCATATCCGATGCTTAAGTTGGTTCCTCAAGAGGAGAAGTATGATCCTACTCCTCCCAAAGGAACATGCTCACAAGATGGCCTTCTACCACAAGACCACAAGGGCAAGGGAAAGCTTGAAGAGGACATTGACTTATTTGAAGAAGAACCCCAAGTCAAGGTCAAGTGGATTCCCAAGGACACTACTAGCACTACCTCATGTAGTGCTACCACAACTCCAAGGATTCCCATCAAGTTGATGTGGGTTCCCAATAGGAAGAACTAGAAAGTTCTTCAGGGGTGACTCCGCCAATGAAATTCACTCGCATTCTTTTTGGCAAGAACTATATGCAACTAACCTCAACCATATGCATTACCTCAAGGAGTCACACATTCCCTCAAAGGTAAGCAAGGAACAAGGGAATTAATGTATCTTTGGACATCATCCCATATGTATTTCACTCCAGGTCCATAGATGTTCTTGCATATGTTCTTTGTTCTTTGGGACTAACCCATGTAGGTGAGAAGAGTAAGAAACAACAAGGATTGCCCCCAACTCAGGATGATCGTCATCAACATTGAGCTTCCACCACGACTTCACCTACTTGAAGTATTCTACTACAGAACCCAAGGTTAATTTATCCCTCTTAGGGGGGTGTCATATCAAGGGGGAGCTTTACTCTAAATCTTGAGTATAAGCATCTCCTAATGATATGAGCACATTAATTCTTTATGTAAAACTGGTAACCCCACTTGTGCTTAACGATGAGTATGACCTATGATCAAGTATTCTTACTTGGCTCCTAAGTGAATAGACTAATATATAGATGAATTTTTCATCACCCAAGTGATTGATAGATGCTAGAATTTTTGTGCATGTTCACCATGTTTTATCTATCATATTATTGTGTGAGCTTGTTGGTCTGCATATTTTTGTTCATTCGAGGACACCGAATTGTCGTTATTTGGCTCTTGATTTATGTTTTGCCAATTGGTTGGACAAGAATGCCTAGGACCCTCCTCTAGTTATCTATGCTATCTCATGTCAAGTTCTATTCATGCTTCATCACAAAACTTCAACAAGCAATTGTTGACCACCCTCTGTGAAGGAGCACTCAGAGTTCCATATCATTAAAGGCTGCCTTCAAAAACCCCTTTGTGAATCTCAGTGAAACAAACGCCACAAACTCGGTTCCATCGAATTCCCAAAGTGATCTGGGTTTTCAATCTCGGTACCACCAAAATCACCAGGTCGGTTGCACCGAGTTTCCTTGTCAGCAACCATCAGAGGAACTGGGGGACACCGATTTTGTAATCTCGGTGACACCAACAGCGATGGGTATATAACCTAGCGGACTGGAACTTTGAAACTATCTCCTCAAACATTTTCTTCCCAAACCCTAAGTTGCTGCTAGAGGACCCCCGATCATCGCCTTTGCCTCCCCGAGAACCTCCGCCGTTGGGATTTGCCATCATCGACGGATTCTTCCCACCGTTGCTGCCGTAGTCAGACCGCCACTGAACTAGGGTATGGTTTCGATCTCCTCTTGCACTCCTTTGATCCAACTCATGCGCATTAGGGACCTTTTCTCTATAAGCCACCGTGTGCAAACCCCTCCTTCCACCAGATGTTCTCGTAGATCGGAGAACAGAGTTTCTTTTAGGGTTACTAGTCCGCAGAATACATCTCGGTGACAGCGAACTGGAAAAATCGGTTCCGCCGATTTTGAATCTAGGGTTCGTGAGAATGAACTCGGTGAGACCAAGTTGTCAGTTTTGGTTCTACCGAAGTGATTGCCATGTCTCTATGAGGTAGTTCATTTGTCTCGGTGACTCCGAAAATTCACACTCGGTGCTACCGAAATGTGATCTGCGGAAAGCTAAAACTAAGGATTTCGTTGTGCAATTTTTTTGAAAACCTTCTGTATTTTGTGATGCTCAATCCTTCTGCTCTTCTATATCTATTTCACTGGTCTGCTTGTCTATTGGTTTGTTGGTTGCTTGTCTACTTTGTCTATTAGGATGACATGATCTGATGATAGCGAAAACAACTTCACCGAGGACAGTGTTGAGATGGACTCACGCACAAGTCCTGAGAGGTCACCTTCTGATCCAGGTACCCCTAGTTCTCATAGCTTGCCCAAGGCAGCTACAAGGACCAAAAAGTGGCTTAACTCAG
The DNA here is from genome assembly GCF_904849725.1 of Hordeum vulgare subsp. vulgare. NCBI lineage: Eukaryota > Viridiplantae > Streptophyta > Magnoliopsida > Poales > Poaceae > Hordeum > Hordeum vulgare. Next base: position 341,826,390 of record NC_058524.1, on the reverse strand, counting down.
ATGAAGAGGACTCATATTTTATGCCAAAAGAAACTTAGGCTCCTCGGAAGCTAAAGGAGAAAGCTCCTACAAGAAGACTGTCAGGAAAGAGTATGCTAAGCATGCTGATCTTAGAGCTCCTGAATCTGCAAGGAAAGGGATGACACTTTCACTTAACAATCCTCCAAAGAAGGATGGTGTGAAGAGAGCCAGGAAGAGGGTAATTCATGTTGTTGGAAGACCTACTTCCATGTATGAGGACCCAGAAGATGCTGCTGGGAAGATGAGATCCCAGGTGATGCCCTTCCTCCTCACAAGAGGAAGAAGAAGCTGATGGCTAATTCTATGCCCAAGAAATCTGCTCCTAAGCCTACTTCTAAGGTAAAATGTTTGTGGCTTCCAAAAGGACTACAAAGGGCATTCCTGCAGCTAGCAAGGAGAAAGCCCCTGCTTCCAGTGCCTTCGCTGTAGAGGAAGAAGTTGAGAATGCGCCTATTCTCACAAAGCTCTGAACAAGTCTGTCACTCTAGAATGCTGTTCATCCTGTAGCTGAAGATATGAAGAAGACGAAAGATGCAAGTTTCAGGAAATGGAGAGCTGCAGATCCATATGCCATAAGGATAAGAATAGTTGTTGATCCAAGGTTTCACACAAAGGAACAACAAGACTTTTATGAGACTGTGTTGTGTGACACAAGTCCCACTGGTAGTGACATGAGATATGTTGACTCGGCTTACTTCAAAGCAAATAAAATTTTCCTTCCCCATGTTACATTAAAGCCAATGTTGATTGGGGTTACATCAAAGCCAATGAAGATTTCTTTCTCCAGGTGGAAGACAATTTCAAGTTTGTAGACATTGAAGATTTTGTTGGAAAAGAGATGACCCGATGGAATGATGAACTAATCATGCAATTCTACTCAACTGTTCATTTCTATGGAGATGGTTCTATTGTCTGGATGAGTAATGGTCACAAGTATCAGTCAATGACTGATGAGTTGGCCACTATCATTGATTCCCCTAAGCATAGAGAGAGCGATGTTGATGTATACTCTGAGCAGAAAATGAGTCACAACTCCATGGCCAACATGTACAAGCCAATTCCTCACAAGTTTTTGGCAACTCCCAAGATGGGCTCAGTGTACTTCTTGCAAGCAGGGATACCCACAACTAACACCATTCTGAGACACACCTTGATGCAAAAATCAGGTGATGAGAAAACTATTAGAGGTCACGCCATCAATTTGCTGCACTATTTGGACACTCACACTAGATTCAGAGTGATGGACTTGATACTAGAGACTATCCGGAGGACTGCTGCGGATCAGAAAAGATCTTGTGGATATGACCCCTACATTCAGATGCTTATCAATGCCAATCTAGGCAAGCATGCATATCTTCTTGATCGTCCCCATTTACCTCTTCAGCCAGAATTTGAAGACAAAAAAGTGGTGATGGATGACAATGATCCTAGCTCAGCTGCAGTCAGAATGGCAACAGAGGTAGCAGAAGCTGAGGCTACTAGAAATGTGCCGCCACCAGTTCCACAACTCAGAACTCAAGATGAGCAAATGGCATTTCTTGTTAGTTGTGTCAAAGGTATGGAGACGAACATCTCAGAGATTCTGCTAAATTAGAATAGTTTGGAGAGAATCGTGGAAACAAAGTTCCATGATTTGGATGCCAAAGTGACTGAGATATCTGCCAATGTTGATCAACTCAAGCATGAAGTTAACGGTGTGAAGACACCCAGTTCTACTAGTGATGATGAAGAGTCGCCTCCTCGCACTACCACTTAGTTCAGCACCAAGCCCTGGTCAGCAGTTGTGCTAGTGTCGGAAGCTAGACCAACTTCATCAGCTCAGGCATCTACATCTTCAGCTTCAGCCCTAGCTCCAGCACCTCCAGTATAAATTTCTCTAGCTCCAGGACATTCAGCACAAGCCTTCGTGGACGCTCTTCTGTCCACGTCATCATCAGCTGCCCAGCGAAACGATTAGCTCTATACTTTTGAACTTTTTGGTAACTTGTTGCCAAAGAGGGAGAAATGTGTAGATCATAGGGCTTCGAGAGAGAGGGATCTTTTTAATTTATTTGCTCTCATCTTGGTTTTTCTAAACTTTGGTCTTTTGGATGACATTACTCGTTCCTGTGTTTGATCATATGCTTTGCTTGGTTGATGCTACGCTATTATCTTTTAGGTATCTATGTGATGATCGTTAACTTATATTTTTGGTGTCATGTGCATTACTATTCATTCTTATCTTGTATGCACTCCACAAAGTTGTATGTGACATGGAAGAGTGACCCATGATCCTAATTGATTCTGCATTTGCATTCAAATGCAAATTATAAATAAAGCACAAAATTAGGGGGAGCTCTTGCTTTTCACATACTTCTCAAAGCGTCAATGCTGATCATTGATTATATCTTTTGTCGAAACTTTGGTCTATATGTTGTGATCAATTACCAAAAGGGGGGAGATTGAAAGAAAAATTACTCCCTAGGGTGGTTTTTAAAATTGATCACAACATATGCATCATTGGACTAATATGTTTATCCAAGTATATCTCAAACAAGTTCAAAAGATGCTTTGTCTAAAGGTTTATGTGGAGATGCACCTTAATGCAATAAAGGAATAGGATTGGCACAAGCTTCAAGCTAGAAGACTCTTCATTTTATAATTGTGAGAAATCACTTTTGAGTCCGTAGGAAAGCCAATTCTATTAAAAGGGGGTGAGGTATTAAAATGAACTGGTTGCTCAAGTGCTCATAGATAACCACCAAAAAATACTGAGTCATTTTCCCACATAATCATTCTGTCCAAAACCATACACTCAAGTTCGGTGCCACCAAGTTTTTAGATTCGACACAACCGAGTTTCATCCCACATAGAACCCTAGCCAAACCCACCAAATCGGTGCAACCGAAACCATATCGGTGCTACCGAGTTTGGGTGACCAACTTTCTCTTGCCTCGGTACACAAAATTGGAATTTCCGAGTTTGAGTATTGATGTAACCGAGTTGTGCCATGTGACTGTTAGACACTTTTTGGTGCCATTGAGTTGTGTATATTGGTTCCACCGAGATTCAAAAGTTGATGCCTTTAGTGCTAGTCGTTACCACCAAGTTGATGACTTTGGTGTCACAGAGTTGGCCACTTTAGGTGTAAGAGTGGGATTTTGGCGATAGCCTATATATACCCCTCCACCTACCTCTCATTTGAAGAGGAAGCACTCAGACCACACACTTCATTGCCAGATCCATTTTTCTAACAGAGAGAGAGAGAGACACCTACTCATGTGTTGGGACCAAGATATTCCAATCCAATCATTTGAAACTTGATCTCTAGCCTCCCCAAGTTGTTTTCGACCAAATCAATCTCTCCTACCCATGGCTATTTTGTGAGAGAGTGATTTTGTGTTGAGGAGACTATGTTTAGAAGCACAAGAGCAAGGAGTTCATCGTTCTACCACATCTATTACCTTTTGGAGGGTGGTGCCGCCTAGATTGGTTAGTGTCGCTGGGAGCCTCCTACTTCGTGTTGTGGAGTTGGACCACCATGTTTGTAAGGGCAAGGAGATCGCCTGCTGCGTAAAGATCTACTTAGAGTGAGGCTAGTCTCATGTGGATGGAAGTCGTGGTGGAATATAGAAGGCCGCTTCTTCATGGATCCCTTTTGGGTGGAGCCCTTCGTGGACTCTCTCAACTGTTACCCTCCGTCTGTTGAAGTCTACACTAACATGGATGTACGATAGCGCCACCTATCGGAACCATGCCAAAAACCGCTGTGTCAACCTCATGCGTTTGATCTCCCTACCTTACTCCTTTTCTTTACACTTTCATGTTTTACATTCCGTTACTATACTCTTAGAACTGCATATGTAGGGTGCACTTTACTTGCCATAATTACTACAACTGTCCAACAACTAAAATTGGGAAAATACTAAGTTTTTATCTTGTCAAGTAGTCTAATCAGCCCGCTCTGGACATACTTTCGGTCCTACAACCTATCACACACACCAACTGTAATCGTTGGGTGTTTAAACAGGTCAGCAAACTAGCAGTTGAGGAACAAGGCAAGGGATCACGAAGCAAGGACGATGAGGAGCTTCACGGTCGGAACACTAGGGGCCAGAAACAGTTACCCCCATAAGTTAAATCAGTGAATATGATATATGTTACTCACATGCCAAAGAAGGAGAGGAAGTGAGACCTTCAGGAGGTATACGCCCTAGAGCCCATAGCCCCGAAGTGCAACCGATTGTCGGCTTGCCCGATCACCTTCGATTGTAGGTATCATCCGACCAGTATCTATCGTGGAGGATCAGATGCCCTCGTCCTAGACCCCATCATAGATGGGTATCACCTCACTAGAGTCCTCATTAACGGAGGAAGTAGCTTTAACCTGATTTACTAAGATACGGTGAAAAAGATGGGCATAGACCCATCAAGGATCAAACCTAGCAACACTACATTTAAAGGAGTGATCCCAGGCGTCGATGCCAGCTGCTCCGGCACGGTAATACTGGAGGTTGTGTTCGGCTCACCCGAAAACATCCGTAGTGAAGACTTGATCTTCGATGTCATCCCCTTCCACAACGGGTACCACACACTACTCGGTCGCACGACATTCGCCCGCTTCAGTGATGCGCGACACTACGCCTACCTAAAGCTGAATATGCCCAGACCCAGAGTTGTTATCACCATCAACAGCAATTCAGAATGCTCCCCTCGGACTGAGGAGCACACAACAGCCTTGGCAGCTGAATGCCCATACAACAACAAAGTATCAAGAAACAAACTCTCCATCGAGGCACGACAGGCGGGAAAGCGAGCCCAAGCTCAAACGGATCCCCTAGAGACGTCTCCGGCTTAAAACAAATAGGGGTACGCTACGCACGGCATGACCCGGTCACCCATAAGGTATGTCCCTCGTAGACCCAATTTCATTCTCAAAATACCATGGGCAGCTATGGGGACCCACGACAATGGAACATATGTTCGGTTCGACCAAGCTATGGTCCAAATGTCTTCACACCCAAGAACGAGATGCCGCTAAGGATCTCTCAAGTGTCAAGCTCACGTATAGCACAACAACTTCTCAAGACCCAAGCTCCGCCTGCCGACAACAACCACCTTTAAAGGATATTACCCCTCCCTTCTAAGAAGTATAGGAGAAACTGCACAGCTGGAAGCAGGGTGGACGTCAGGTCACCCATGATAGGACTTTGAGAAAAAGTCGGTTTGAAATATCTTGTCAAAAACAATAGTTCCCTGTAATAGCTGCCTTGGCACCATTAACTATATCAAAATATTAGTCATATACTCTTCCATAATATATTTACATATTTATGTGTCCTTCTCATTTGCGCTGAAGGATAGATTTGTTTAATAAATATCAAGTGCGAACAACGAATAGACCGAGGGCTTGGAGAAATACAACCCCGAGCACTACCCCATCACTAATTTTTTCTGTGTTTGGTTTCTTGGATATTGGTTTTATATATATTAGTTCTGAATTATGTCTTGGGTCAATAGTTGGGTAGCCCCGCTCCTGTGATTACCACCTAATGTTCCGCTAGTTCGGCTAAAGGGGTAAAGGGAGAACCACGGCGGTTGTATTCACAGCTAGCCTGGCTAAATATACCTCAGCGGAGAAAGTCGAAAACTGACTGTCGTAATAAGAGATAACTCGTGTGCAATGTGAGCTTAAGTACTAAAAATTTGTGGGGATTTATTTCCTGTCGTACGGAGGGGTTTGTTCTTTTACAAACCTTGTGGTAACTATTTCCAAATCCGGTTTATCCGATTACCACAAACTAGCCCCCGCATTCAAGCTCCTAAGTCTAAGTGAAAGCACTAAAGCCAAATAGTTGATTGCCTCGTTTCCTTCACACACACTACCGCCTCCGGGAACCGATATATTGGCTAAGTAGTGCAAATATCGAAACAACCCTTGTATTCTCTACATGGGGGTTGAAGCCGACGAATGGAAACTTTCAGATTACACCGCCGAACAAGAGTCAAAAAATAATTTAAAGTGCATTACATCGGGAAAAGTTTCGTAATGATAGATTGTTACATGGCACACTACAATACCCCTACTCATAAATTACATCTTTGAAACATTGGGCTTCTATCGCCCGAGCACCCTCCGTCGCAGCAGGGAAGTAAACCTCAGGACGCCGGTTCTCCTTTCCAGGAAGCAAAGGTGTGGTTGCCATCATTAGGGGCTTCGCCCCCGTCCAATGCATCATGGTCCTCTCAAAAGCCATCTGAAGTCCCTCTATGCAGACATTCTGCTTCCAGACTTCAAGATGAGGCACATCATCGTGCAATTTCTACACTAAGCCGAAGTAACTACTTGGAAGAGGCTCGGTAGGACACAGCCGGATGCAGAGGTCCTTCATGGCCGGCTCCACCATCCTGTGCAATTCCGTAAGCTGTTTTATTTGATTGAAAAAAGGGGGTTGTCCTCGGGATCTTGGAACTGCGCCTAGAAAAGCCTCTGATCTGCTGCACTCCGTGTGAGGTCTGTAAAGGTGGTTGGGGAACGCCATAGCCGTGTAAGAAAGGCAAACCTGTTTCCAGAAAAGGCACTTTGTAGTAAGTATGGCTTACCATCTGTAATCTTCTTGTCCTGGCGCACTTATTCTTCGAAGAAACGCCTTTGTACCCGCTTCAATTTGAGCTCACATGACAGTTTGGAGAGCTCGTTCGCTTGTTCCTCGAACTTTTGTTCGAGGGCTCGGTTTTGTCGCTCGCATCATCAAAATCCTGCTGAACCTTGGCCACCCTAGCCTTGTGCCCGCCGCTCTTGATCTTTAGCGAGTTTAGCTCAGTGGCGGCCTCCTCCGCCACCATATTATGAGCGGCGGCCTCCTACACGTCCTTCTCCAATTCAGCCCTTAGTTTTTCTAACTCCATGTCCATAGTTGCTCACATAATCAAAATTACGATGTATTATACAAAATCCAGACAATACTAAACTTCTAAAGTACAATGAGAGTCCCACTAGCATGGATTAAGCTTACCCTACTTCTCGTCGAGCCGACTATTAAGTCGGATGAGCTCCTCATCAAAAACCTGGAGTTTTCGGTTTGGCAAATTCAAGGGCATTGGTAGCCATAGCCGATTACGAGGCTTGCAAAAACAAGACAGAGTTATATAAGCATTCTCCCTAATGGACTGGGATATTTAGCTGAAGGACCCTACTGAGTTGTTATACTTCATGGGTCCCCGAACTGATTTTGTACAAAGCCCATGAGTTATTTTGAGCCATAGGTAAGTTCTTCAACTCACCCATGGATAGAGGGGTATCATACTTATAATTCATGTAAAAACCTTATAAATAAAATTAACACTAATCGGCTTACCTCGAAGCCTGCCAGCAAATCGCTGAAGGCTCCCTTTAGTTTGCTATCAACGGACCGGATACTTTGCAGAATCACACACATATGGGTGCGATGTTTATAAATGATGGATGACCTGGCAAGGATCTCCTCCATCACTGTAGGCCACTCGTCTGCAGCCCGTACTGTCACATGCGCCACCATAGGCAACATTGAAGACACCGGAGGTGGAGAGCTCCTTGGATCTGAATCCGGAGGCAGCATGAACGAATCCAAGCCTCCCTGTCCCCTTGTTAGGAAGGGACCGACCTCTCTGGTCCCGATGACAGACGCATGAACCTCAGTTGGGAGCTCCTGGTCTTCGATGGCCGACGTATTTATCTTGGTCATCAGCACCTCGTCCCCCGGGCTCGGAGGGGCTGGTGGATATCACTTACGGAGCCTCGTCTGATGGCTAAGGGACAGTAGTGCGGGATGCGCTCCCACTCTCCACCAGTTCGGCTGGTGGTGAAACCGCCTCTGAAACCTCTTTTGTCGGGAGGTCTCACCCAAGGCTACGACAGACAAAAGAGCATATGTGATTACCAACAAAAGCTCATTATAATTCATTATATATAATTCAGATTTCGTACCTTTGGGTCGGGGGTTGGACCCAGGGGGTCCTTCGGAGAACCCTCTCGAAGGCCTCAGAGTCCTCATAGGAATCTGGCTTGTCGTCGGATAGGACGACCTTGCCTGTGCAAGGTCTCTACGGTGCCTGGGGAGGCAAGCCCTCTTTGGCCTCGTCCTGCGCCGCCCTCTTTCTTGTTTGGAGGGAATCCTTTTCCTTCCCATCCTCCGCCTCCTCTTCCTCGTGGCAAAGGAAGCATGGATGTCTCCAGACTTGGTATCCGAAAGAACCCCTAAGTGGAGAACTGTGCGGGTCTCCCTTTTATTATTCTCCTTTTTCTCTAGCGTCGTGTATCGCGGCACCACCAGCATCGCAGTCAGCAATTGCAACCTGGGGTCCTCAGGCACGGGGGGTCGGCCATTTATTTTCTTAGCCTTTGGCAACCATCCCTACAGGGATGATGGGAGAAAAGATAAGATCCCTGATAATGATTAAAATCTTTAATACAGAATAAAGTCTTTGTCAAACCTCCAAGGGAGGGTGATCGACATCCAAGCCGATGTTTTCCCCCTCGGTCAGCCATTGTTGTTGAGGTTTGAACAACATGTTCTAGAACTTCTCAACGTTAGTGTGGTAGAATTGGGTCACACTGCAAGGATCTCTGAGCTTGTAGGACCACATCAGTGTGTCCCGATGCCAGAAGGGAAGGATGTGGCAGTGGAGGATTACCTGAACGACGTTGGTCATCGCGACATTTGAATTCACCATCTGCCTGATGCCCTTCTGGAGTGCTTTCACCTTCGAGGATGATACCGAGTCGAGCCCCTTTTTCACCCACGAGGTTAGTCTCTCAGGGGTTCCGGATCTAAACCCACCACGGGATGACCAGCTTGCCTCCCAAGGCTCGATGATGTAAAACCACTCCTTTTGCCAAACTTTAATGGTGTTGAATAAAGTGCCTTCCAGCCGTTCGACCCGAGGGACATTGGTGATCACGGCCCCGCCATAGTCGGCGTGTTGATTGCTGACTGACTTTGGCTTCACATTGAAAGTCTTGACCCATAAGCCGAAGTGTTGATGGAACCACATAAAGGCCTAATAGAGGATGATGAATGACAAGATGTGCATGAGAGAGCTCGGGGGAAGATCATGAAAATCTAAGTCGTAGTAGAACATCAAGCCCCTGAAGAAGGGGTGGAGTGGGAGGGCTAGTCCTCGTATGAAGTGGGGGACAAACACTACTCTCTCGCCTAGCCCTGAAGTGGGCACCATCCGGCCTTCCTCCGGAACACGGTGAGCAATATCCGGAGAAAGATAGATGACTTCCTTCAGTTCTCGGATGTCCTAGTCGGAGATGCATGAGACCTCCCACTTGTTGTGAGAGCCTGAGCCGACCATTGCTGGGTTAGGGGGAGGATGGCTGGGAGAGGAAGGAAAGCGACATGGATCCGGGCGGTTGGAAGCTAGAATGGGAGGGGGTTGAGTCTGGAATGTCTGCGGTGGCTCTGTGGATTTTCTCCCTTTTATGGGTAGCACTAGGCCAATGGTCCCATTTATTGCACCGCAGGCCCGAACACTTCCCAAAACGACCGTGCCGGTGGGTTACCCAGACCATTACCCATATCCCCATATATGTGGGGCCCTATACCCACGTTGACAAGAAGTGCCCATGAGAAAGTGGCCTCGAGGTACGAATCGAATTTTTGTCATAACTGGCTATTGTGACCTTTCGTCAGAAAGACTGTCAGATGAGAAACTGTTCACACCCAGGCCATTTGGCCTTCTGATTAACCAGTGCATGTTTTAAAGGCATAAACATCGCCGAATGACCAAATCTAAACCAGCCAAATATGAGGGGGAGTTGCTTCGCAAGCCAATTACTTTGGGTGGAAGAAGCTATCGAAGACTATGTACATCGGTGTTGGATACAAGTTCGGGGGCAACTGAGGGAGTTGTGGATTAATGGGCCCTCGGATGGTCGGCCCCATCTCTTGGAGGCCGACCATATGGGTCGTATAATTGAACACCAGACTACGTGATGACTTTGTATTCAAGAAGGAAAGCTCTGATGGCTAGCGTGTCATCCAAGTTTAGTAGGCTAGATTGGCGCATCTATACCTGACTAGAGGTTGGTTGTATGTAACCCTAGGGACCCTTGGTGTATATATAGACTAGTGGGTTTCATCCACATAGGCCAGTTGACTCATTTAGGGTTTTAGTTCATACGATCTCGAGGTAGATCAACTTTGTAATCTTCATACACCATCAATATAATCAAGTAGGACGTAGGGGTTTACCCTCAAGAGGGCCCGAACAGGGGTAAATATTGTCTCCTTCATCTCTTGCAAACCATCGATCCAAGGTCCACAGTTCGGTACCCCTTACCCGAGTTCTACCATTTTTGACAGTGATACCCGTCCCTCCTTACGCATATCTGTAGCTTAATATGCCCGGACCCAAGGGTGTCATCACCGTCAATTGCAACACTGAGCGCTAACTCCGAACTAAGGAGCACACAGCGACTCTGCATCCGAAGTTCACATCGGCAATGAGGCTCCAAAGTCCGAGTCAGCCGTCAAGGCACGAGAGGCAAACAAACGAGCCTGAGCCCCACCGCAGCTCTCGGAGTCTTCCCACGCTCAACATAAATAGGAACATGCTCCTCACATCACGGCCTCGCTAGCCGCAAAGTATGTGTTGTGGAGGCACAATTTTGTGCTCAAAATATCATGAACAACTATGGGATCGACTTTACAAGGACCAAGTGTTCGATTTGACCAAGCTATGGTCAAGCACGTCTTTGGGTGAAAATAGGTACCAACTAGGACCTACCCCAACATCAAGCTAACATACCACAACAACCTCTCAAGACCCTCTTTCAAAGATCCGCTCGCCGATCACTAGATCAAGAGCAAAGGCACAGATGTTCAGCAGGGTATAGTAAGTACGTCAAACCACTTGTAAAGACCTTGTGTAAATATTTGGTTTGTAAGTTTATTTTTAAATAAAGTATGTGTAGAAGTTGCTTTTAAAATATTGGATTGTACGGATAGACGTCATGAGTTCATAAGAAATAAAGACCACTTTTTACGGTCCCATTCCAATCATTTATGTTGCATAAGCCTTTTGTGCTCTTCGACACAAAAACAAAGCTAGTTCGATACATGTTTTTTTAGATTGAGTCGGCTAATTGACCGGGGGTTTGACTGTTAAACTCGCTTCGAGCATCATTCCAACACTATTTTTTATCTTTTATGCTCGGCATCACGGATATTACATTATATGAGTTGGTTCCGAATTATGTCTTCGGTCAATAGTTGGGTTCCCCAGCTCCTATGTTTACCCTCTCATGTTCCGCATGTTCGGCTAGGAGGGTAAAGGGAAAACAACTATGATTTTACTTCTATCTTTCCTGTTTAAGTACATCATTGGATAAAGCCGAAAACTATTTATCATAATAAGCGAGAACCAGTCGGTGATCTGGTGACAAGTGTTAAACTAAAAATCAATGGAGGTTACACCATGTTACACGAAGGGTTTGTACTTACACAAACCAAGTAATAATGGTTTCAACATCGGCTTCTCCGAACATCACAAAACACTGGGTATAGTAATTAGTCCCCACAATCAATATCCTACAGCTAAGTGAAACTGTAAAAGCACTAAAGGCACATAGTCTGATTGCCTCGTTTTCCTTCCGCACTACCTCCTCTAGGCACCGAGACTTCGGCTAAGTGTTACAATGTGGAAATAGAAACACCTCTTGCCACATCTACAAGGGGGCTGAAGCCAATGATTGGTAACTTTCACATTAAAAGGAGCACACATGAGTCAAAATAAACAACTTAAAGCATGATATACTGTAACACCCTGTGTTTAACTCACGTGACTCAATTAACTTATCTCAAAAATTAGGACCAATTAAAATTTATGTGAATGCTTAGTGTGATGTTTGCTTGCTTGCATATTGCTTGTGTTTGAATATAATGCTCCTGCTACTCTCCAAACTCAGCTCCTTGACCCAAACCCTTGCCTAATGATCATTCCATGTGTGTAGGAACAAAAACTATTATTACCAAATATTATTTTCACCAGAAAAGCATTTCCTTGATTTAAGCTTTCAAAACCCGTGAGTTCGGATTTGTACTACAACTCCCCAAATTAGAGAAGTTATTTTGCACAAAATATTTTATTTAAAACCCGGTATCAAAATGGCTTCACAAAACCACAATATTATTATTTTAAAAGTTATTACTATTTTATTTAAATACATTTCTGAGTGGCCAGAAATGGTCCCTTATGAAGGAAAGTTATTTTTATTGCTTTCAAAATATTTGAAATTTTTTAGAGAAACTTAGTGGACATATATATTCCACATATCGGAGTTTAAACACATGGTCATGTTCAGAATATTGGGCAAAACCCTTCGGGCCCTTCTTGCCTATTTCAAGCTTTTGGAATATTTATATAAGAAATATTCTCCATAAATTCCTGTAAAATTCTAGAATGTCACATATGATATATGTGATGATCTTGCCAAGTTTCATCTCAATCCAAGTTGATTTGATTCCCCTGATTATTCTAAAACCCTACCTATCAAATCCAAATTGGAGCAACTCTACATTGCCAAGTGTTTCCAATTGTGCTCAAATTTGGTGGACATGTTATCGTACTCCAATAATGCATCCACACCAAGTGGTGCATAAAGGAGAATAGAAGAACTTGTCCCAACGCCCTCAAAACCCTCCCTGTTGATTCCTGACTTTGGGAAACTTTACATTATAAAGTTTCTCCAATTAATGCCAAACTTTTTGGGCAAGCTTTAATGCTCAAATAATTCCCCCACGCCAAATATTGGATTGTAGGAATTGATTTGAATAATTTTGTAAGCAGAGGCCATTTCTGCACATTTTGTGGGTTTTCCAAGTCTACATTGGAAACCTTCTCCACAAAATCCTAAATTTGGTGTCCGAGCTTAATTTCATCTATTATGTGATCGAGTTAAGTTTCATATCCATTGGAATCCATCTGGTAGCCCTAGCATCCATCAAACACCTTGTGTGCATTTACGAAAGCTGCTACTTTGGCCCATTCCACTTAACTCCTTGATCTTAAACTTTTAAAACAACTCTATATAGTTGCCTTTTACCTCGAGTAACCTTTCCATGGCGACTGGTCAATTATTGGAGAGTGACTCCATGTAGCTATCTCTCATTTTTACCTTGGCTGCCCTGTTTGACCCCTCTTGCTATACTTTTGCTTAAGCCAAAGCCCCCAGATTCTGCCAGGGCATCTCTAGCATGCTACTGCATAATTTCAAATCAAGATGTGGCATGCGCATGTGGGAAAAATGAGCAGCACATCTAAAACTTGATTTTTGGCTGAAATACAGCTTTGAACTGCACCGCCTAGCTAGACACCTCCTTTTCAGCTGAAACTTTGCAGAATTGTAGTCCTTCCATGCCTAAGTCTAGTAGGCATGGTTTCACCCCATCATATCTCTAGTAAGTACCCTCATTTCCATTCTTAAGTTTGCTGCTGCAAACTTAAGTGAAGTTAAACCCTGGTCTAAACTAAACCACCTGGGTTCAAACTCCACCAGTGCTTCATGGCACACATGACTTGCAAGCTTGACACCTCGGCCTGGGCAAGGGGTGGCCCAGGATACAGGTGGCAGTGGTGACCACCACCCAGGCATGCAATAAGGGTGCTCTGCACTTTGTTTTCTTCCTCCAGGCCATATCCAGACGGTGCAACTTGTCTAAGCACGCCACAGGACCCCCCTTGACCAGTCTAACCCCTCCCCGGCACTAAGATGCAGCCAAGGTGCCTCAAGCACGCGTGGCCACCTTGCATAGAGTGCATCGAGAGCTCCCGAGACTCCCTTCGGCTTCCCCCTCCATTTCAAGCCTCCTCAAGACCTTCTGGCTCCCATTCCCTCCCATCTCACCCCTGTAAGGCCGCAGGTCCGAGCCATTCGAGCTCCCTGAGCTCCTCCACCTTCCATTGCCTCCCTAGCGTAGCCTCGGCCTTCCCTGCAACCGATCTCTCCATCCCCCTCCTCTCTTCCTCCGACCGCGTAGAGGTGCATGCCCCAGGAGCCCCCGCGACCTCCTCGCTCTCCCTTCCGTTCTTCAGGTGGCCGCAGATGCCGCCTTCATGGCCATCGTCGCCAGAGCCGTTGCGCCCGGACCAGCGCTCAGCCCCATCACCTCCGGCGGGGGTGAAGCACCCAGGAGGGTGCGGCTCGACCCCATAAGCGCCCCAGTGGCTGGGCCGTCGGGAGCGGTGTCCTATGGCACCGGCGAGCCCGTCAGGCCCCCTCTACCTCCCGCGACGGGAGGTTGAGGAAGGACCTGACGGGTGGGCCCCGTCCTTCAGCAGCAGCCGGCCGGGCCCCTCCTGTTAAGTGGAGGTGCCCCAGCCATTCTGCACCTCCCCTTCGTCGAAGGCGTATTTCGGGGTTGCGCCTCCTGCGTGGCCTCCCCGTTCACCACGCCGAGCCAATGGGACTTCCTAGTTCCTCCCACCGCTATTGGGCGCTCGATAGCCCTCTGGTATATCCCTCTTTTCTTTTCCTATTTCTTCAGAGGCTATTAAATTCATCAAAAAATCATCATAACCCCAAATTTGATGATTCAAATTTCTACACGTTCCTAAATTCAAAATCTAAAGTCTATCCACATATGTGCATGGCACATTTTTCTAGAGAAACTTTCTGTGGTATTAATATTCAAATGCAGATTTGAATATATTTAGCCCAACATTGCAAAATACCTATGGGGTTCAAATCAACTCCAAATGGAGTGATTCCAATTTTCACAGTATCCTAAGATCATGCCCTATTTTTATAGCATTAGTCAATATTTTTATCTTGCATGCTTCTGTTATATTAAAAAAATAGCTCCTTTTTGCTATTTATTCCATGTTATAAAATCCCTAGGATATTCATATCAACTCCAAAACCAGTGAAACAACTACCTAAATGTTTCCAATTTCATGCTATGTTTATTGAGTGCCTCCACTCATTTTTAACAGAATGATTTCTGTAGGATTCTTTAAGGATCACCTATTCCTCCTTTTGCCCATTCAAAAATCCTCGATGGTCCAAATATCCTAGAGCAAGCTACTTGTATTTTTCTTATGACCATATAGGTCCAAGAAAAATAAAACTTCCATTTATATACTACTTTTGTTCTGCTTGCTGTGTGGCTTACTGTGATTGTTTCCCATCACAGTTCACGGGTAGACGGAATACTTAGAGTTGTACCGGAAGACCTCGAAGACCCCGAGGACTTATGTGAGCAAGGCAGACAGCCCTTTGACCATGTCTGAGAAAACATTTTCATGCATGTCAAGTTGAAAATTTATTTTGGTGCATATAGTTAAGGTTATTCGGTGTGGCCCAGAGTGGTGTTACCGATGGCTCCCTTAGAGCACTTGCATAGAAAGATCATGTGCATGATGATGGTAACACAAAACTGATATCAAAGGTTTTACTAAAACCTCGTCGTGTGCCACTAATGCCCGAGGGTGATGACGTTGAGTTAGGTGACTACTTGTGAGAGAAGTGGTGCACTAGGAATATTTTGTCTGAGTGGTTTCAGAAACGGGATTAGATTTATGATGTGTCGACCATCCCAACCTTAGATGTACGTCCACGATACCCCTTTATGGGACGGGGCTTTGTTGACTACTTTGGTCGGTGGTAGCAAAGAGGCCACATACTAGTGGCAGGAGTGATATGTGGTCACTCTCGTGCGGGGTCGTGCCAGGTCAATCGACTATGCCATTTTTACGTGTTCCGAGCACACCGTTGGTCCCCTTATGGATGATACAATCTAGAGTCGGTGCACGTAAGACGTACATCATGTGGGCTGGGTACCAGTCAAGTGGACTCTTTGTCCAGTGTCATCAGGGGAAAGGCAATGATCGGGTACTTACCTCGGGTATGTTATATACCACGAGTCGTGGATGAAACGGAAGTTTCCTGAATCTCGTGGGTACAACATAGAACCTATGCGGAGTTTAAAACTATTCGAATAACCGTGTCCATGGTCAAGGATAGTTGGATAATCCTGCTTAAACCAAGTGTGTGTGTGTGTGTGTGTGTGTGTGTTCATGGTGTGCTACGAAAGAGTTGATATGGTCAAGTCTGGTTACTTGGCATATCGGGCGAACCCAAAGTGTTTAGCCCTCAGCTGATATGCTGATATATGTAACCTGTTCTTATGATTACTATCTAGTTTATGACGCATATCCGTACAAGTAATTGACCATGCATATTATTAAATAAAGCCTGTTTTCCACAAAGGCTGCATATTACTTACTATCGTACCAACTGCATTATCCACATCACGGGTTGTTTGCGAGTACATTCAAAGTATTCATTGGCTTGCCACTAGTTATTTCATTGACCAGGTATGAGAGAACAGGAAATGGTGAAGAGTAACTTGGTGACTTTTCTGCAAACTGGGACGCTTCCCGGTCAGAATGCCTGTAGGTTAAGGCTGATGGCATGGGTTCCAACTGTAGACCAATATCTCCGCTATTGGTCAAGTTTGGTGTGCTGGCCTTCAAGGCCCTATATATATGAAAGACTTGACCGCTATGGTCAATTAATTGGATCAAACGGTATGTATGGATATAAGACTCTTGTTATTCAGTTTCTGTGCGTTCGGTGAGCATTGATCTATGGGATCACTGAACATGTTCATTCAGCAATCTCCACTCGTAAGTCGGGGTCCTCACATATACCATCAAAGAAAGGGCATCATAAATGCACCAGAGTTTAACTATCGTACAATACATGATAGTACGCTCACCCATAAATTACATCCTTCGGGCACACAGCTTCTATCGCCCGAGCACTATCCATTATGATGGGGAAGTACTGCTTGGGGTGCGTATGCTCCTTCCTAGGAGGTGGGGGGTCTGGTGGCCATCTCGGTTGGCTTGATCTTCGGCCAGTGTACAATGGTCTTAGCAAAGGCCATCCAAGCTCCATCGATGTATACAGAACGCTTTAGTATGTCAATCCGGGCGCAGCGTCGCACAACTTCTCCACCAAGTCGAAGTAGATTCTCGGCACCGGCTCTGTAGGACAGGTCCTTCATGGCCGGCTCTGCCATTCGGTGTAACATCATCAACTATTTCATC
This sequence comes from Hordeum vulgare subsp. vulgare, assembly GCF_904849725.1. NCBI lineage: Eukaryota > Viridiplantae > Streptophyta > Magnoliopsida > Poales > Poaceae > Hordeum > Hordeum vulgare. The sequence continues at coordinate 341,809,287 of NC_058524.1, read as the reverse complement.
TGATCGGTGAGGAGGAGAGGGTGCTTGGGGGCTTGAAATTACGCCCAGAACAGCCTCATCTCGGCATCCCCCTCTGGGGAAGCGAAGTGCCTCATCTCGCCCAGAACAGCCTCATCCGCTGCACTCCTTGGATGATCCGTAAAAGCGCATCAAGAGTGCCACAGTCGTGGAAGCGAAGTGCCTCGCCGCATCCGCTGCACTCCAAGGATGATCCGTAAAAGTGCATCAACAATACCACACTCGTGTGAGAAATGTGAACCTCTTACCACCAACGACACATTCTAGTAAGTATCGCTTCCATCTGTAATAAGCTTGTCTTGGAAGATACCCTTCTGGTAGCCTTGCGCCTCCACTCGTGCTTCATGGATCACCGAGGTCAAAGGAGGTCAGCTCGGAGGCGTGATCCTTATTGTTTTGCTGAAGGGCATCACATTTAGTGATGGCATCCTTGAGATTCCGCTGCACCTCGGCCAACCTAGCCTTGTTCTTATCACCGACAGCCTTTACCAATGACAATTGGGTGGCCACTTGCTCAACTGCCAACTTCTATTTGGCAGCGTCTTTCTCAACTTCCGCGGTGACAACTACAGTTACAATAAGCACCCCACACTTAGGGATAAAAACCAAAATACTTCACTTAATGGGGAAAATAACTGTATGGAGATGTCCAGTTCGGACATACCTTGCATGTTGTCAACCAATTTGTTCAGATGGTCCAGCTCCTCCTCAGAACTCTTGAGCTTCCTATTAATATCTGCCAGTTACATGGCACTACTGGCTGCTGACAAGGACGAGGCCTCCATAATTTATCATACGTGTGAGACTCCCGAGTTGTAAGATTTTTTGGTCCTCTGCCAGGATTTCTTCAATCCTGCCAGAGTCTCGGGGGCTAAGGTTCACTTTTACTGTTATCCGTGTTTTTTGAGATATTTGACCCCCGCTTAAGTTTTTCAAACTGACCTAGGGCTTGGGGCTACAATATATGAGGATTGCATAAACACATAAATTAAATTCTCTTTGTAAAAGAGTATTACATGATTTACCTTGAAGCCAATCAAGAGGCCGCCGAAAGCTTCTTTCAATCCGCTGTCAACAAACTGGATGCTTTTTAAATCCGCACCTAGAAGAGTGCGGTGTTCCTCGATGATGGAGGAACCATTTAAAGCCTCCTCCATCACTGTCGGCCACCTAGTTTTGGCCCCCTCTACCACAAGTGGCTCTAGTGGCCGCACCTTAGCTTCCCCTATGGTGGAAGCCAGATTGTACGACTCCGGGGGGCCTGGGGATCTCCGGGACTGCCTTCGGAGAGAGATCACGCCAACCGAGCTCCCCATTTTTGTTTGCCAGAAGATATTCTCCCACCTGGTCTTCGATGATTGATGTTTTAACCTCAGCCATGATATGGTTACCCCGCCCCTATGTTCGGTTCAGGACAGGTCTTTTGGGATAACACCTCCCTGTTCTCCTAGACAACTGGGGCAGTGTAATGTGTGATGCGGTTCCACTCTGTGCTAGTTCGACTGGCGTATAATCTCCATCCGAGGCTTGGTCAATGGAGGTCACGCGGTGGGCCACAATTTTAAAGGTATGCATAAGCTGAGTAATAAACCTCAACATGGAAGAACGATGGAGTCTTTGGATCCATACCTTTGGGTCGGGGGCTTGACCTTGGGGTTCCTTCGAGGTACCAACTCGAAAGCCTCAGACTCCTTAGACGAGTCCGGGTCATCGTCAAACAGGGCCATCTTGGCCCTGTATTGCCTTTTTGGGCTAGGAGGAGGTAGACCCCCCTCGGTGTTTTCAGACGGAACCCTCTTTCTTGTTCGGGAGGAGTCACCCTCCTCCCCATCCCCTTCCATCTCTCCCTCAAGAACATAACGGGATTGGGTATTCTCAAACGTAGTGTCTCGGAGTCTTCTTGAGCAGAGGCCTCTTCAGACCTCCTTCTTCTTGTCCTTCTACTCCTCCTTCTCTCGCACCGTGTATGGCTCCTTGAAAGAACATATGCTCCCTTGGCGGTTTTCATAATTCATGACAGCATACATTATCTCTTTGACTAACACTTTTACCTAGAATATTTCACGTATAGTCCACACAGATCCTTGGCTAAAGGATTGTGGGGATAAGCCCCTAGATGCAAGGAAAGGAACAAGATTGGCTCAAGCTTCAATCAAGAAGACTCTACATTTTACATTTGTGAGAAATCACTTTGAGTCCATAGGAAAGCCAATCCTATTAAAAGGGGGTGAGGTATTATGACGAATTAGATTCTCAAGTGCTTAGAGGTAGCCACCAAAAATACTCAGCTATTCTCCCACAAAATATCTTTGTCCAAAGCCAAGCCAACAAAATCGGTGCCACCAACTATTTCCACTCGGCCCTACCGATTTTCCACCACACAAATCCTTTGCAAAACCCCAAACTCTTGGTACCACCAACAATCCATTCGGTGTCACCGAAATCACTGACCAACTTTCTGGATAGGCATTTTCAAGAATTGGTACCACCGAGTTTGAGAATTGGTTTCACCAAGTTTCAAAGCAACTCCCTGGTTAGCCATTTTCAAGAATCGGTACCACCGAGTTTGAGAATTGGTTTCATCGAGTTTTGGACCAACTCTATGGCAAGAATTGGTACCACCGAGTTTTATGAATCGGTCACACCAAGATTAGGAAACTTCCTATCACACCCATATTGGTAGTGTCCATATTTATATACCGGTCTCACCGAGAATTCAAATGTTGCCACAATTAGTGCAACTCGGTACCACCAACATTCATTTCGGTGTTACAGAGGTGGACAATAATGTTGTAAAGGTTGGATTTTGGGAGATACCAATATATACCCCCGCCTCCTCTCATTCATGAAGGAAGCACTCATAACACACGTACAGTTATCAGATCCATTTTTTCAGAGACAACCACCTACTCATCTGTTGATATCAACAGGTTCCAAGCCAACCATTTAAAACATGATCTCTAGCCTCCCCAAGTTGCTTTCCACAAGATCAATCTCTCCTACCCATGCCAAATCTTTGAGAGAGTGTTTGAGTGTTGAGGCGACTATCTTTTGAAGCACTAGAGCAAGGAGTGCATCATTCTACTGCATCTATTACCTTTTTGGAGGGTGGTTCCTCCTAGATTGATTAGGTATCTCTCGGGAGCCTCCTACTTCATTGTGTAGTAGAACCAATAAGTTTGAATGGGCAAGGAGATCGCCTACTTCGTGAAGATCTACCATGAGTGAGGCTAGTCATGTGTGGACGGAAGCCATGCTAGAAAAGACAAGGCCGCTTCTTCACGGACCTCTTGTGGGTAGAGCCCTCCATGGACTCTCGCCGTCGTTACCCTTCGTGGATTGAAGTCTCCACTAATATGGACGTATGATAGCACCATCATGCCAAAAATAGTCGTGACAACTTATTTGTGTTTGATCTTCCTCAACTCTACTCCTTTCTACATGTGCAATGTCTTTACTTTCCACTGCCATATTTGTTGACTAGCATGCGTAGCATGCACTGGACTTATTAGAATTTTTAAAATCTGCCAACCATTAAGATTGGGAAAAGGCTAGGATTTTAATTTATGCAAGTAGTCTATTCACCCCCCCTCTAGACACCACTTCCATCGATCCAACAATTGGTATCTGAGCAAGGTCTCCATAACCTTCATTTGAACACTATTGGAGGAAGATGGATGTTCCTAGTTTGGGGAATATTTGTTGTAGATTGCCTATTTTTGTTGGGTAATATTATAGACAATGGAAAGATGAAATGCTTGACATATTTGATAAATTCCATTTGTGCAAGTATGTTGAATATCCCTATGAGCCTCCCATTGATCCCTTACATCCTTCTCATGATGAAGAACTTGATATGCATAGTAATCTTAAAACTGTAAATCTAATCATTAGAGGATTTACAAGAAATGTGCTTAATCGATTGGAAATTTTAGAGTGTGCTTATACTTTGTGGAAAAACTTAGAGAAAACATATCCCGACTATTCACTAAAAAATCTTGATATCATTTTCCATAAATACTTTCCCTTTCACAAAATGAAGCCAACTGATCCTAATTTTGATAAATGCATAGTTGAGCTTTGTGACCTCATGTGTGTTAAAGGAGATGTCATCACCATTAACAATGTCATTGTTGAATCCATTCGCATGCATAAACATGAATGTTGTCCTACTCAAAATTCTGATGAAATTCTTGTTTGTTATGACGAGGATATTTCGTCTGGCAATCATAATGTGGAGCATGGCTACTACGATGAAGATGAGGACTTTGACATCGAGTATGAGAAGTCCATGAGGAACCTTAGTCTTATGGCAAACTTTAGAGACTACATGGTCAGAGGAAAAGTGTGGATACTCGACAGTGGATGCACCGATCACATGACCGGAGATAAAGACATGTTCCATGAGACCACACCAAACCGTGGACCTCGAAGGTATCTGACTTTTGGAGAAAAATCCAAGGGTAAGGCACTTGGTCTTGGTAAGGTGGCCTTATCTCATGATAGATCCATTCAAAATGACATGCTTTTCGAGTCCCTTGGATACAATCTTCTGTCCGTATCTAGACTAGAAGACTTTGGTTTCCATGTGCTATTTACCAACGTTGACTGCCAAGTGTTTCGTAGAGACAATCATAACATGGTCTTTACTAGTTCTCACAAAGGTCATTTGTATGTTGTCAATTTCACTAAAAATACAAACCTCGTGCATGTCTTATTGCAAAATCTTCTAATGGTTGGTTATGGCATAGAAGGCTAGGACATCTTGGTATGCGTAACCTTGACAGGCTTATCAAAGGTGATCATATTCTTGGTGTCAAAGATATTATCTTTTACAAAGATAGACTTTGTAGTGGTTGTGAAGCGGGAAACCAAGTCGATGGATGTCATCCCATGAAGAACATCATGACTACAAGAAGTCCACTCGAGCTACTTCACATGGATCTTTTTGGTCCCATTGCTTACAAGATCCTCCGTGGAAATTCTTATGGTTTAGTCATTGTTGATGATTTTTCCAAATTTACGTGGGTATTCTTTCTTGATGATAAGTCACGGGTGCAAAATCTCTTCAAGAACTTCGCTCGGAAATCTCAAAATCAATTTGAAGTGATGATCAGGAAAGTTCAAAGCAACAACAAAACGGAGTTCAAGAACACTAATGTGGGTACTTTTGTTGGCCAAGAAGGTATCTCACATGATTTCTCAGCGATGTACACACCTCACCAAAATGGAGTTGTTGAGAGGAAGAACCGATCTCTCATAGAAATGTCCAGAACGATGCTTGACGAATATAAGACGCCAAGACACTTTTGCTCATAAGTTGTGGAAACTGCTTGTCATGCCATAAACCGACTCTACTTACACAAGCTTCTCAGTAAAACGACATATGAGCTACTGACCGGTAAAAAACCCCAAGTTGGATACTTTCGAGTATTCGGCTCAAAGTACTACATTCTTGATAAGCATCATCGCTCTAAATTTGGACTTTAATCTCATGATAGTTTCCTACTTGGTTACAGATCAAACTCTCACATTTACATGTCTACAACAGCTTCTCTCAAAAATTTGAAGAGATGGTAGATGTGAATTTTCATGACTCTAACGGTTCGCAAGTCAAACAAATGCCAAATGATGTAAGAGATAGGGAACCTTCGGAAGCCATCCAAGATCTACCTATCCGCAAGATTTCTCCCATGTAGGTGAAGGAAAGTACTTCATCAACTCAAGTGGAAGTCCTACTTCGTGTCAAGGAGAACCACAAAACGATATGGAGGCATCCACGAGCGGCACGCAACATGATGAAGAAGAGGAAGAAGTACATCGTGATGATCCACCTCAAACTTCCTCACCACCACATCGAAGAGGTGACATCGTTAACGTCAACGAGCAAGAAGACGATGATGAAGAAGCTCCACCATCCAACAAGAATAAGATGTCACGAGTTCAAGCAAGAGTGGACAAAGATCATCCGCTAAATCAAATCTTTAGTGACATACAAACCAGGAGAATCACTTGCTCTAAATCTCGTTTAGCTAACCTTTGTGAGCATTGTTCATTTATATCTAGCATTGATCCTATGAAGGTAGAAGAAGCCCTTCAAGACCCAGAGTGGGTGTATTCCATAAACGAAGAGCTACACAACTTTGAGAGTAATCATGTGTGGACACTTGTTGAAAAGCCCGAGAACGATCACAACATCATTTGTACAAGATGGGTGTTTCGGAACAAGCAAAATGAAGATGGTTAAGTTGTATGGAACAAGGCACATCTCGTAAACCAAGGATACACGCAAGTCGAAGGTATGGACTACGGTGTGACCTATGCCCCCGTTGCTAGACTTGAAGCCATTCACATTCTTCTCGCTTATGCCAATCACTATGACATTACTCATTACTAAATGGATATCAAAAGTGCTTTTCTAAATGATGAAATTGAGGTGGAGGTTTAAGTCAAAAAATCTCCTGGCTTTGTGAGCCCTAAGAAACCTAATCATGTTTACAAACTTCGTAAAGCTTTATATGGTACAAATGCCTAACGAATTTCTCATTGGAAAGGGTTGTGAGATCGGTAAAATTGACGCAACCTTGTTTACTAAAAGGGTTAATGGTGAATTATTTGTGTGCCAAATATATGTTGATTATATTATCTTTCGTTCTACTAACTCACATTTTAGTGAGAAATTTGGAAGGTTGATGTGAGAGAAGTATGAGATGTCTATGATGTGCGAGATGAAATTCTTCCTTGGATTACAAATCAAACAATCGAGAGAAGGTACATTTATCTCTCAAACCAAGTACACCAAGGACTTAATCAAGAAGTTCAACAAGCAAGAGTCCAAAGGTATGAGACCCCCATGCCTACTAGTGGACATGTTGACCTCACTAAGTAGGATAAACCGGTTAATCGAAAGGTTTATCGATCAATGGTCGGTTCATTTCTATATCCATGTGTCTCCTATCGCAATATTATGTTGAGTGTTTGCATGTTTTCCCGATATCAAGCGACACATAAAGAATTTCATCTATTGGATGTGAAAAGAATCATGAGATACATGATACAAACACCAAACTTTTTCATATGGTATCCCAAGGAATCTTCTCTTAATCTTGTTGGCTATTCCGACTCGGACTATGCCGGAGACAAGATTGATAGAAAATCCACCTCGGGTACATGTCAATTTATTGGGAGATCTCTTGTGTCTTGGTCATCCAAGAAACAAAACTCGGTATCTATATCTACTAGCAAAGTGGAATATATAGCCGTCGGATCATGTTGTGCGCAATTAGTATGGATGACTCAAACTCTTCAGGATTATTGCATTCATGTGAGATATGTTACATTATTGTGTGACAATGAAAGTGCTATTAAAATTGCCTATAATCCTATGCAACATACTCGAACTAAGCATATTCAAGTGCGACATCATTTCCTTCATGATCATGTTGGTGAAGGAGATATAGATCTCAAGCATGTCCGTACCGACAAACAATTGGCTTATATATTTACCAAACTTGAGGAGTGAGTTTGAGGAGTGAGTTGAACATCATTGTTCCTTCAAACTTGAGATATACTCACTCCGATGCATGCAAGGTCATGAACTTGATTGTCTATTCCATGTTGCCATTGTTATGACACTATCTTATATCTTGGAAACTATGCTCCCACGTACGCACCTAACCCTTCTGTAGGTACTTGTAAGAACTAAACTCCACAAGATTTCCATCAACTCACATCAAGATCAGTCTTGTCATAGCCAAGTATAAACAACCCTTTCTTCAGAGATGGAGGAAGAAGACAACAAATTCATATCCTAGACAATTGTATGATAATGAAATTCACTCATGTCATTTGGATATATTATGCTCTTCCTTGCATGACTGACCAATGTAGGTGAAAAGTGAACCAAAACGACATGGCTACCTCCCAACTCAAGATGATCATCATTAAATTTGAGCATCCAAGACTAGTTCACCTACATGCCATGTCCTTGATAACGCTTTGCACCAAGTCATGAGGGAAAGCAGACATTGAAAGCTTAATCGAAAAATGGTAACCCCATTTTGCTCTTAATGATGAGTATGACCTATGATCAGGCATTCTTTCATGACTCCTCAAGTCAATATACTGTAATATAGGTGACATAGTCACCGCCCTACATATAGATGGAGATTCCTGTATGGTTTGCATTTTCATTGCATGCTTTCTTAGAACCATTCAACTCTCATCTATATGTATGTATAAATTTTAACAAAAACTTTGTTTTCATTTATTTCCTTTCAATCTTTCGACATTTCCTTTTTCAAATCTATGGATATTATGTGTCTACTTTAAGTTAAGGAGTTGTTTCCATTGCAACTCGGTATCACCGATCTAGGAAAATCGGTATAACCGATTTCTTCAAGATACCTCGGTGATGCGAGGTAGACACCTATGGGTATCAACGTGAAACCCTTGCCATCGTAGGGAAGGGAGAGGTGATGTGAAGAGCGGAGCTAATAATCAGCACCCGACAAGCCTTTTTACCCAGGTTCGGGCCGCTTACACGTAAAACCCTACGTCCTGCTTGTCTAGTTGTATTAAGCGTTTTGTTGTCGATTGTTACAGTGACCGTTGATGAACGTCTTATGGGTCGATGTCGAAAGAGCCTAACCCCTTAGAAATGAGCTAAGGGCCTCCTTTTATAGGCAAAGGGGTCGCCTACAGTGCTTGGTGGTAGGTTCACGAAGAGTTACAGTGCACCTATGCTGGTCCTTATCCATCTACCGCTATCAGGTGCATTTAATGCACATCTTGTCCTTGTCAGCGAGGTGCTGGTGAAGACACGTATGCAGGTGTTTCGACACCTGGACGCTGTGCTGGCGCACGCGGAATGCGCTGGCACTTGGGGGCGGTGGCACTATGACAAGGGCTGTTGCCCACCAGTGGCCAGACCCATCATCCCGGCAAGGACCTTGTTGGTGCTTGAGTCTTCGTCCCGGCAAGGGAGCTTGCCGGGAGCTTCAGTCATTATCCCGGCAAGGGAGCTTGCCGGGGTCTTGTACTTGGTGAGTTCATCACGCCCACCAAATGGGCGTGGCCTTGTTCATCTTCCCAGCAAGGCACACTTGTCGAGGCCTTGATAATCTTGGGGGTTGCATCTTGATTGGGTGCTGCCACGCCCTGCCGGCAGGGGCTCTTTGCGCCCGTGCACAACTTTGGGGCACTAGGGACCCCAGTCTTTAGTGCACCGACACGAGCCCCTGGGCCTGGGCCACACATGCATGCGAAGCATTGTTGTGCCAGGCCCAGAGAGGTGCACGGGCTTTCATGGCTGGATCCGCTGGAAGTTGCTTTTCCCCACGTTGCGCCTTGGACGCATGAAGGGGAGGGGTTGTGCGTGGAGTGGCCTTTCCACCTCCTAAAATGCCTCTGCCACGCGCGTGGCATGCACAGTTATGGATGGAGAGGTGGCAAACGTGGCCTTAAAAGGCGCAATAGCGGTTGGACCCGCCCGTGCATGCATTGGTGCAGCATGGCGGTTCCCTGTTTGCCCGTGAGCACGAGTGATTGGGCGAGAGGGGTGGTAGCTTCTAGAGCAAGGGAGGCTAGCCCCCGCGCCCCGTCCTATAAATTGGGAGGGTTTGCGAGGGGGTTTGCTCACCCAACTCCTTCTGAATCCACCAACTCCTCAGCCTTGGTCTTCAGAGTCTTCTTCTGTCTGTAGGTGGCGCTCGCCCCTAACCATGGTTAGGGGATGGGGTCGGCCACCGACGGCCGCTAGGGCGGCGAGCGGACCCCGTTCGGATCATGTCACAGCTTATGGGGGTGTCGCGGCGGAAGACGACCCGAGTGCCCGTGGCGGAGGAAGGGTGAGGGTCCACGGTCATCGTGGAGGTCGAGGTCGGGGGAGGCGGAGCGCTACTCCAGCGCCTCGGCCTTCCTCGAGGCTTGCTCCTGTGGCGGTCCTCCATGCCGCTCAGACGAGATTGGAAGGCCTTTGCCCGCGCCCATTTCCTCGAGGACTAGCTTGTCCTCCACTCCAAGCTAGCGGAGGCGGACATGATATCCTCCAAGTTCTAGGGGCGCCCATGTGTGTGTCTCGGCTGCTGCGAAGGTCGCTCTATCAGCTCCGAGCATCCCTCCCCGCTCGACTGTGACGTGGGGGCGGCGGCAGTAGTGGCGCTCTTAGCATGTCGGGATCCCGGGGGGTGAAGTCGGATTACGAATCCCCTAGCTCTGACTGACTGTTGGCCCTGCCGCCGGCGCCCGCTCACGCCTCTCCCCCTCCTTGCCGGATCTCGCATCGATGCCTTGTCTTCGAGGCGGTGCAACCATTGGCTTGGGCCCCATCATCTAATCTGGCTGCCCTGTCGTCTGGCGCTGCTCTGCACTATGAACGCTGGTCCACGAGGGGCCAGCCTGGGTTGCGCGAGGGGCCGGCCCGCTTTTTGTATTTGTGAACTTCACTGCTCCGTGTAGGTGGATCCTCGTTAAAAGATAGAGTCTTTAGGTTAGGATAACAACGCTTTGTAAGTGGAGTGAAATGTATCCACTCAAATGAATGAAAAGATTGTTTTCCATTTTCCTGATTCTATTCTTTGTATGATTCATCTTTGCATTCTCTGGGAGCTTGCCAGCAACTACCGACAAGGCTCCTTGTCGCGTTTAGTGCAACCATGGAAATCGCCAAGCGCAGCTTGAGACGAAATCAGGCGCTACGTAGACGCTTGCTGTATTGATCGGGTTTGAAACAGTTTGAAGGTGCTCTGTGGCCGTTCAGGTCGTTTGAACGAGTTCGAAACAAAGACAAGGTGCACTGATCTTTGGAAAGGTCCTAGTATGAATAGACTCCACACACAAAGATTGGAATTTTTTTAAAGGGAAAACAGAGAATCTATCTACGTCAGATCTGAATCTTAAACTTAGAACTTATATGCTCACGCCGTGGTTGCATGACGCTTGAATCTTTTGCCAGGGCATCGGGGTCCCGGCAAGCAGGAAAATGCCGCTCCCGGCAGCTTTTTCTCCAGCAAAGACTTCTTGCCGATAGTCCGCGACCGTGCTTTGGAGAAAAAGTTGGCCAGGGTGTAACCCCTTTACTTTTCTCTTGCTAGGCTGGGCTTGCGGAGCCTCGAGCGCATCTTGGGTGACGATAGACGCTCTCAGGGGCACAACACTTACGCTGGAGTGTGCGCCGGGGCTTCGGGACCGTTTGGTGCTTCCTCAATGACTATGCATCACTCCTCAGAGGTTCGTCCGCCGGAGTATGCTCCGAGGACTCTGTGAAGCTCCCAGGTACGCACTTGACAACTGCGCGTTGGCCCCAAGTGACGCATCCGCCTGATTTGCACCGGCTTTGGAGCCTTCGCCTCCCTGCCTCGTGCTCGCGCAACAACGCGCTCTCGTAGGCCTTGGGAAGCCATAGTAGAACCGAGCGTCCGCCGCGGTACCCCATTTCCGTGGGAACTACGGCGCTCCGTGGGAACTACGGCGCTCCGTGGGAACTACGGCGCAGCACCCAAATTCAAAGAATCTGGTGCTGAGTTTGCTCAGATTTGCACAAAACTCCACACACCCTACCCGACGCGCCAAAGATGTCGGCGATGCGAGGTCAACACCTACGGGAATCAACGTGAAACCCTTGTGATCGTAGGGCGGGGAGAGGTGACGTGAAGAGCATAGATAACAATCAGCACCCGGCAAGCCTTTTTACCCAGGTTCGGGCCGCTTATGCATAAAACACTACGTCCTGTTTGTTTGGTTGTATTAATCATTTTGTTGTCGATTGTTATAGTGACCGTTGATGACCATCTTATGGATCGATGTCCAAAGAGTCTAACCCCTTCGAAATGAGCTAAGGGCCTCCTTTTATAGGCAAAGTGGTATGTTCACGAGGAGTTACAGTGAACCTAGGGCATTGCTTATCCATCTACCGCTGCCAGGTGCATTTAATGCACGTCTTGTCCTTGTCACCGAGGTGCTAGTGAAGACACGTATCCACGTGTTTCGACACATGGACGATGCACTGGCGCATACGGAATGCGCTGGCACTTGGGGGCGGTGGCACTGTGGTAAGGGCGGTTGCCCACCAGTGGCGAGACCCGTCATCCCGGCAAGGATCTTGTCGGGGCCTTGAGTCTTCTTCCCGGCAAGGGAGCTTGCCGCGGGCTTCAGTCGTCATCCCGGCAAGGGAGCTTTCCGGGGTCTTGTACTTGGTGAGTTCATCACGCCCACCAAATGGGCGCGGCCTTGGTCATCTTCCCGACAAGCCAGGCTTACCGAGGCCTTGATAATCTTGGGGGTTCCATCTTGACTGGGTCCTGCCAGGCCCTATCGGTAGGGGCTCTTCGCGCCCGTGCACAAGTCTGGGGCACTAGGGACCCCAGTCTTTAGTGCACCGACACCTACTAACATACTTAGTTGTACCAAACCTTTATGTCTTGGTGACTCAAAAATTTATCATTGCCTATGATTTTCAGATATTTTCTGGACTTTTTTTTGACAAGCTACTGTAGGGAAAACACCCCACAGCTTTTATTTTATTCTAGTAAGAGATTATATGTACATGAGAGGGTTAGGATATACAATTGGGGTGTCGGGGAGGAGATACAAACATCAAGGAGGTAAAAAAGAGAGTCACTTAAGTAGATCATCCCTAAATCTAGCCCTAATCTTGTGAGCTAAAAGGGAGATATCATGAATAAAGCCAGACTTCCATTTGCTGAAACGAGGTTGCTCATTGTTGAAAATCTTGGCATTTCGGACTGTCCAAATATTCCAGCAGGCAATGAACACTACTTCAGAGAAAAAAGGATGGTGAAAATCCTTTCTGGCTGACAAAGAAGTGGTCCACATAGAAGTACCCTGCCAGGAGATCTGAAGGTAGCTCCATAACCTGCCGCTGAAGAGATAGTTAAGAAAGAGATGATCTCTATCCTCTTTGACCCTAGCATGGCAAAGAATACAAAGATTTTACTCACACACCTTCCAGTGTCTTCTTTATAGCATATCTTGCGTGTTAAGTCTGTCCATGATGAGCATCCAAGCAAACATCTCGATTTTCATGGTGTAGAAACTTTTCCAAGGCCAACCAAGCAATGGGTTGGGAATATTGGGTAGATGCACATGAATGTAGTATTTCTTGGCAGTATAGGTTTTACAATCACTACTCCGTAGCCAAATATCATTGCAAGATGGATCATTATCAAGATTCTGAAGTAAGGAGCTGACTGATTCCAACTCTTGATGGGCCCTGTCAGATAGAGGCAGGTGAAACATGATCAAACTGTCAGTCTGATGAGCCTGGAACACTTCTTCAGCAGTGTAGTAAGTGTCAATAACAAAGGAGAACAATCTTTGGAAACGAAGATCTAAAGGCATGGTAGAATCTCCTACTGCCCAGGAGTCAGACCAAAAGAGAAAAGTGTCTCCCTTGTTGGGCTGGACATATGTGACAGCTCTGTAATTGTCCATTTTCTTGTAGATATCTTTCCACCAAAAAGAGCCACAAAGGAAGGTACCCTCAAGAACCATAGTATGGTAATAGGTGTTCCAGATTAGATTCACCCAAGGTACATCAGCCTTGTTTAAGAACTTATCCATATGCTTAAGCAACAGAGCATCATTCTGAACACCCAGATTCATAATGCCCAAACACCCCTTCATTTTTGGCGTGCATACTAAATCACAGCCTGCAAGGGAAGGGGCATGGTCTTGTCCATTCTTTCTCCACAAAAATCGTCTTTGTATCCTTTTCAACTATTTAACTATCCCTGGTGATATATCCAAACTGCACAGGAAGAAAATGGGAACAGAGGACAAGGCAGACTTGAGATATTGCAAGCGTCCCCCCTGAGCCAAGAAGGAGGAGCTAGCAGAAAGTCTCCTTTCCATACTATCTACCAAGGGCATCAGATCAATAATCCTTGGTCTGGTTTTTCCAACAGGAAGGCCAATATAGGTGAAAGGGAAAAATCCAACCTTATACCCAATAGAGGCAGCAAGTGTCTGTAGTTCTCCCTGATTAATGTTGATAGGTAGTAGAGCAGACTTGTGATAGTTTACTTGGAGACCTGTGGATTGGGAGAAAAGTAGAAGCATCTTTTTGAATTCTAGTAGCTGAGACTCTACAGCAGGCAAAATGATAACAGTGTCATCTGCATATTGGACAATTGGAAAGTCTTTGTCATGGCAGGGTATTGGCAGCTGGATGAGGCCATCTTGCAACAATTGGTTGACCAAGGTTTGGAGAAAATCAGCAGCAATGGCATAAAAGAGAGGGGATATAGGATCCCCCTGCCTGACCCCCTTCTTGCACATAATTTCTTTACGAGGAACACCATTAAGAAGAACAGAAGAGGAACCAGAACTGAGCAACTGCTGCACCCATAAAATCCACTTAGCATTGAAACCTTTGTGCTTGAGAATCTGATTAATGAATTCATGTTCCACAAAGTCAAAAGCCTATTCAAAATCTAGCTTTAGGATGACAATTGGTTTTTTGGATTGGTGACATTGATGCAAGTATTGCAGTGTCCATTCAACACAATCTTGTATGCTTCTGGACTTGATGAAGCCATACTGATTTTCATGAATGCATTACATGATATGAATTTGCAGCCTATTGGCAATCATCTTGGAGAGAAATTTAAGTCCCATACTAGTAAGTGAGATAGGTCTGAAGTCACCAACTTGCTCAGGAGAACCCTTTTTGGACACCAAAGTGATATAAGAGGAGTTCGTATTTTCCAACTGAGCAATCCCTGCATGAAAGTCAGCTGCAAGCTGGTAGAATTCAGAACAAATGATATGCCAGCATTTTTTGAAGAAAAGGCCATTGAAACCATCTGGACCAGGAGCCTTATCAATGGGCATTTCTTTGACAGTCCTATCCATTTCCTGTTTTGTAAAAGGCAGTGTAAAAACATCAAGCCCTTCCACTCTGTGAATGATATATTGGAAATCAAATGCCATGTTGAATCCCTAAGAGAAACCCATTCTATTTTTGAAGCAAGACCAAAAACATCCAGCTATCTGCTCATGGTCAGTGATAACATATCCATCTGCCAATTTAAGAGATGAGATGGAGTTTCTTTTGTATCTTTCAGTAGCCATGGCATGGAAAAATTTAGTATTTTCCTCCGCCACCTTGATGAATCTGATGGTAGCCCTCTTTTTTCCACTATAGAACGGTAGATGCATTAGGTGATCTAAGTGAAGTTTGACAATCAGCCTGAAATTGGCTTCAGGTCTTAAAAAGGGTCTGAGCTCCTCTAGATCATCCAGACATGGAATCACTTGATTACACTTATCAATGAGATCTGACCTTTTCTGGAAGGGGTCTTCCAAGACTGCTGCACACATTCCAGGAAACAATCCATCTCCACCCAATAATTTTCAAAACGAAAAAGGTTACATTTAGGGATGGAGGTGTTCACTGTCACCACACAGAGAAAATGATCAGATGCAGACTTGGCTAAAGGCAGGACTTGAGTCAAGGGATAACATGATATCCATTTGGTGGAAGTGAAGAACCAATCCAGTTGCTCTAGAAGTGGTGAGTCTTGCATATTGGACCAGGTGAAGGATCTACCTTTGAGAGGCAATTCTAAGAGACCCAAGTGACCAATTATCTCATTAAAAATGAACATGTTATTCACATCAGCACCATGGAGATTTCTATTGGAAGGGGAGCGAATAAAGTTGAAATCTCCAAGAAGCAACCAATCATCATTTGCAGGGATATTGAGATGGTACAGCCAGCTAACAAATTGGTCTCTAGCTTCGCCCTGACATGGGCCATAGACATTAACCAGAGTCCAAGCCTCAGAGGTGTGATTAGAGGTGAATGACATAATTAAACCAAAAGACTGTGTTCCAACCAAAGTGCCAGTTAAAATAGAGGAGTTCCATAGCGTGATCAAACCACCAGAGGCTCCACGTGATGGGATATAAGCAAATTGATCAAATCTTTTGGGGGAAAAACTCCTAACAGTCCGAAAATCAATCTGTTGCATTTTAGTTTCCTGAAGACAAACAACCGTAGCCAAGCTTTCATCAATTTTGTTCTGAACCGCTCTTTGCCGTGAACCAGAATTTAAACCATGCACATTCCAGCAAAGAACACGCGAACTTCTCATAGATCGATTATCCATAGCAAGGATGTAAAGTAGTAAAAGCGGAGTTACATAATAACCCACGCATCCAAAGTTCTAACAGTTGTGACACACAACCAGAAGTAGAAAGACACTCGGAACAGCAAAAAGAACATAGGTACATAGATAGTTGCTTAATCATCGGCAGGTGAAGGCTTGGAAACATCATGATCTTCCATAAGTCGATCCTCTGACAGCTTCTCAGGTGCAATGCCGAGGCTTTGGCGCACTTCCTGAATCACTCACATCGGAGTCACAGGTGGGACAGACTCCTCCTGAGTCAAAGATGATGCTGCCTGAACCTCCGGGGCGTCGAGGGGTAGAGATGCTGTCAGGAGACTCAAAGGAGAACAGATCCCCTGTAGGTGTAGAGATGCTGTCAGGAGAAGGAATTACCTCGGCCGCAGGTGCAGCAGCGCTGTCCTGGTAGATGATGCAAGGTTCAGCAGTGGCCTCATCGAAAGCCAATGACCAGGAGCGCTTGGGAAGCAGAATTGGCATGGCCACATGCATCTGAATGTGGCGTGGGACTTCTATGGATGTGAAAACCACAATGAGTGCTTCAAAGGACCGTGTCCAGGATACGACCGGCGGGAGCGGAGGTCCGAAGGCAACCCGAACCACTCCAATCATCAGTGGATCGGGCCATACCAGGGGCTGCTGGTAAGGAACAATCGCTAGAGGATTGAAATATTCAGGGTCCACATCATCACCAGCTTCCTCCCCAGCAGCATTGTCCCCATTAGGAGGGACAGGAGCATCAGCACCATCATCGTCAGCTGCCTCATCATCTTGTTCATCTGCAGCAGCATCCTCTGCAGCAGCTTCAGCATCATCCGGCTGAGGATCAACCACCACAATCTCCTGAATAGAGTAAGAAGAAGTTGACTGATCAATGACGATGGACTCCTCGTCTTGTCCCGGGGCAGCGGGTTCATCAGCAGGGGCTTCAGGTTGCCAGCCCCAACCATCATCATCGTGCTGGACCGGAGGCTCTCGCATTGCAGGTGGTGGTGGCGGCGGCACAACATTCCATCCGAGAGTTGGATATGGTGGAAGAGCAAAAGCAGATTATCCTGCTCCAACTGTCCTGGTAACGGATGGGGGTTGCCATTGAGGGGCATAAGATCCTCATCATTCGGCATATGTTCAGCAAATCCTGCACCCAATATGAACATAGGTGCAGCCCAAGAAACCCTCGCTCCACCCCAAGCAGCATACTCCGAAAAGGTCACACTACGTGGAACCAGAATATCATCTCGGAAAGATGCAAAAACAATGGAGCGGACTAGGTACGGATCATCACTGACCCAATGATGAAATTCACCAAAAGTGTTAACCGCAGCCTGAAGATCATTAGTATTGCGGAAATCCAAAGGTACCCCTGAAAACATCAGACAGCCCTGGCGGAAACCAGCAGCACCTCTAAAACCTAATCCCTCATTGTGGCACATACATCTGACAAAAGTACCATTCCCCAAATCCCGGGGAACCATCCGAGCGATAGCAAAACTTTCACCAGCATCCCTAAGCTCGAGCAATGCAACCCCCTCAATCCAAGGCTAAGCAGAGCGGACATGAAAGCCCAAGTTGTGCATAAGATCAACAACCTCGTGTCGTACCTGAGCAACTTGATCAGCAGGCGGGGCAAGCATCACCTCGGCAATGACATACTGTTCATGTCTGCGGGCAATTGGTATTGCCGGCATGATGAATGTACGTGGGAGGCGGTTAGGGCCTCCGTCGATGTTGTGGTGGACTGGAGGCACAAACCGCTCGGGGTCCATCTCGAAGTTGGCCATGATGAACCGCAGGAGGAGGAGGCGTCAATGGTGGTGGCTCTGAGGGAGTCCTGGGAGGCGATGAGTGCGATAGGACAGGGGCAACTGTTCGGCAGGCTGTGCGGCTTCCCCAAGAACAACAGAGGTTCCCGAGAAATCGGCTACAGTGGAGGTGGTGGGGATCTTACGTTTCCAAGTAAGACAATTATCACGCGTAAAAGAAGCACAGTTAGATTTGGAATGGCCCACCCTGCCGCGGGAGGAGCATATCAGCGACGTGCAGTTGGGAGCTAGGTGCCCACGTTCAGAGCAGATCGTGCAGGAAAATATCTCCCGAACCATGCCGTTAATAAAATCATCAAAAATCTGTTGGTCTTCTTAAGAGGAAGGAATATCCGGACCCATCAAAAAAGCCGATGGCCCAATAGGTTGAACTGGGGCAGGCCCGCAGTCGAAACCTTCTGTCACCGACAAATCCAAAGAATTTGAAATCCCACTCGAAGAGGTGGGTGACACCGAATCAGCACAATGAGAGAAAGAAGCCCCGTCAATCTCGGTGACGTTAGGTTTAGTGCCGGACAACACGGGAGATGACATCGGTTGACAAACTGTGCTGAAAGTAATATGTGGTGTCGTGGTCATCCACCAGAGTTCCACCGGCGGTGGTGCACGAATAATTACACGCTCCTGCGGCGGAACAGAATAACCAGCAGTTTGTAGCGTCAACAGTTCATCCTGCATGACAGGGCATCGGTAACCTTTGCAAACCTCGTACTGCTGGAGGGTCGCAAAATAAAGCTTCTTTCTTGTAGATGATCCAGACTTAAAACATGATTTTTCAAGCCTTGAATGCATTGCCATCAGAGCGAGTGCAGCTCGTCGCTTAGAGCGGCTGACAAATACCCATTCAGCATCACATTGTTTCTTCCATAGAGAAAATTCCTGATGCCAATTCAGGCCACCATTACCCCATAGATGAAAGAAACACTTAAAACTGGAACACTTGTGAGAACCTAAATCCAGTATATGAAAACCAACTTGTTTGCAAGAAACCATGAAGGAAAAAACCGAGTCTATGATCTTAGTAACCATAAGATCAATTGTAGAACTCCCAATGGCAGACTCCAGCGCCGTAGCCACTGAACCCTTTGTGAGACGGAAATCATGATGACCAAAGGATACCACCATGATGAAAGGTCGACGATGATTCATCGGGTGCATAGAGAAGCCATAGTGATAGAAAACCTCATCCGCAAAAGTTGCACTGGGGAAAAAAATCCAGATCCAACATGGAGATGATACATCTCAAACGTATCTATAATTTTTGATGGTTTCACGTTGTTATCTTGTCATCTTTGGATGTTTTGTGTACCTTTTATATCGTTTTTGGCACTAACTTATTAATTCAGTGCCAAGTGCCAGTTCCTGTTTTTCTGTGTTTTTGGCTCTTTTCAGATCTGATTTTGGAACGGAGTCCAAACGTAATAAAATCCCCGAAATGATTTTTTCCCGAACGGAAGAAGATCAGGGGGCCTGTGGGCCAAGCGAGGTGGGCTCCAGGGAGCCCACAAGCCCCCACTTTGCCACCAGGGGGAGGCGGCGGTGGCAGGGCTTGTGGCCTCCCTGAGCGCCGCCTGACCTATATCATTGGCCTATATATTCCCTAAAATACAGCAAAAAACCAAGGGAGCCTCGAAAATACTTTTCCGCCACCGCAAGCTTCCGTTTCCGCGAGATCTCATCTGGAGACCCTTGCCGGCGCCCTGCCGGAGGGGAGTTTGGAGTTGGAGGGCTTCTTCATCATCATCATCACCCCTCGAATGACTCGTGAGTAGTTGACTTCAGACCTACGGGTCCGTAGTTAGTAGCTAGATGGCTTCTTCTCTCTCTTCGATCTTCAATACAAAGTTCTCCATGATCTTCATGGAGATCTATCCGATGTAATCTTCTTTGGCGATGTGTTTGTCGAGATCCGATGAATTGTGGATTTGTGATCAGATTATCTTTGATATATATTTCAGTCTTTGCTGATTTCTTATATGCATGACTTGCTATCCTTGTAAGTCTCTCCGAGTCTTGGGTTTTGTTTGGCCAACTAGATCTATGATTCTTGCAATGGGAGCAGTGCTTGGTTTTGGGTTCTTACCATGTGGTGACCTTTCCCAGTGACAGTAGGGGCATCAAGGCACACATTGAGTGGTTTCCATCAAGGGTAACAAGGTGGGCTCTGTCGTTGATATGAGATTGTCCATCTACATCATGTCATCTTGCTTAGGGCATTACTCTGTTCTTTTGGACTTAATACACTAGATGCAAGCTGGATAGCGGTCGACGTGTGGAGTAATAGTAGTAGATGCAGAAAGTATCGGTCTACTTGTTTTGGACGTCATGCCTATAGATATAATCATTGCCATAGATGACGTGACGACTTTGCGCGGTTCTATCAATTGCTCGACTGTAATTTGTTCACGCACCGTCTACTTGCTTTCATGAGAGAAGCCACTAGTAAACACTACGGCCCCCGGGTCTATTCACATCTATCGTTTACATCTCCGCTTTTACTTTGATTTGTTACTTTGTTGCTTTCAGTTATCACTTGGCGAACAATCTATAAGGGATTGACAACCCCTTCATATCGTTGGGAGCAGGTTCTTTGTGTTTGTGCAGGCTCTTGTGATACTCCTTCACTGGATCGATACCTTGGTTCTCAAAATGAGGGAAATACTTACCATCGCTGCGCTACATCACCTTTTCCGCTTCGAGGGAACACCAACGCAAGGCTCCAAGGACACGGGGGAAATCCTTTGCATATTTTCCTAGGAAGTCCCTTAAGGCGTAGCCGTAGCACAAGGATTCCTGGTGCCATCGACACACCTATTTCTGGCGCCATTGGAAGGTCTTTTGTTGCAGTAGCAGAAGTATTTCTGGCGCCGTTGCCGGGGAAGGAGAGATCTATCCAAGTAGGTCTCAAAAACTCATCTCTTGCATTTACTTTTTTGCCAGTTGCCTCTCATTTTCCTCTCCCCCACTTCACATTTGCTGTTTTCATTTGCCCTTTTTCGTTCGCCCTTTTCTCTCACTTGCTTTCTGTTCGCATGTGTGCTATGTGCCTTCATTATGCTTGCATCTTCGCTTGCTGAAAATCTACTGATATGGATCCTCATCCACGAGCTAATATCTTTAAGAGACCCACTTATGTGGAACGAATTTCTAGTGAGTTGAGTGCGCTTGACTATCTTTATGGAGTTTTGCTTGAGATGCGTGAATCTAAAAATCGTGAAGAAGTGATTCACGAGGGCTCCTTGGATGAAAAGCATGATTGCAATGGTTTCACTATAAATTCTATTAGTGACAATCATGCTAAAATTATGCAAAACCCCAAGCTTGGGGATGCTAGTCTTGCTATGAGCACTACTTGTTGCAAAGATCATGATTGGGGTGATGATTTTTCTTTTGATCTTAAAAATTTGTTCATGCCTCAAGATGAATATGATATTTGCAATATTATTGAAAGTGGGTTTGGAGAAGTCATGACTTTAGATGATAATCCTACTATTTTTGAAGAGCGTCAACTTTAGATGCATGTGGATCATGAAAAGAATATCCTATGTGATAGCTATATCGTCGAATTCGAATACGATCCCACATGTAATGAGAGAGGAAAATATTGTGGTAGAAACTTTCATGTTACCAAATTACCTCTCGTTATGTGGAGATTACTATTGTCTCTTTCTTCTTCCTTGCATATGGTAGTTATCGCTCTTGATAACTTGTTTTCCTATAAAATGCCTATGCATAGGAAGTATGTTAGACTTAGATGTGATTTTCACATGCTTTATGATGCTCTCGTTGTGCTTCAACTCTTGTCTTTTGTGTGAGCATCATTTATGCCTAGCTAAGTGCGTTAAACTATAGCGCTTGTTGGGAGGCAACCCAACGAATCTATCCTTTTTCTTTCTGTTTTGTGTTTTCCACACTTTCGTAATTATTTTATGATTGTGTTTTTTGTGTTTCTTTTTGCGTTTGTGCCAAGCAAAACCGTTATGATTAGTCTTGGGGATGATCGTTTGGTCATGCTGGAAAAGACAGAAACTTTCTGCTCACGAAAAGAATGTTCATTTGTTTTTCTATAAGAGCTTTTGAGTTGATTCTTTTTGCTGCTGATTGCTACGCAAATTCTTCAGACTGTCGTAATTTTTCAGAAATTTTGAAGTACCAGAAGTATACGAAATATACATATTTCTTCAGACTGGTCTGCTGTTTACAGATTCTGTTTTTGTTGTGTTCGTTGCTTATTTTGATGAAACTATGGATAGTATCGGGGGGTATTAGCCATAGAAGATTGAAAATACAGTAACCCAACATCAACATAAGTAGAATTTAAGTTTGCTACAGTACCTAAGGAAGTGGTGGTTTGCTTTCTTATGCTAATGTTATCACGAGTTTCTGTTTAAGTTTCATGTTGTGAAGTTTTCAAGTTTTGGGTGAAGTTCTTATGGACAAAAAGATAAAGAGTGGCAAGAGCTCAACCTTGGGGATTCCCAAGACACCCCAAGAGATTCAAGGATGTCGTAAAAGCCTAAGCTTGGGGATGCCCCGGGAAGGCATCCCCTCTCTCGTCTTCAATCCATCGGTAACGTTACTTGGGGCTATATTTTTATTCACCACATGTTAATTGTTTTTGCTTGGAGCGTCTTGCATCGTAGGAGTCTTTTATTTTTTGTTGTTTCACAATCATCCTTGCTTCACACCTAGGGAGAGAGACATGCACTCACCGTGATTTTGTCGAGCTTCACATATATCTTTTGGTAGACAATTCAGCTCACATCTGCTTCACTTATATCTTTTGAGCTAGATACTTTTGCTCCATGTGCTTCACTTATATCTTTTAGAGCACAGCGGTGCATGGCTTGATAGTTGATCTATGCTTCGAAAGTAATCTCAAAAGGGGTAGTTATCCAAAGGTATACGAAAACTTCCACCTTCATGTGCATTGAATAGTTAGAGAAGTTTGATTCCTCTCAATTAGTTTTGAGTTGTGGTTATGGTAATATTGAAGTCATGCTAGTAAGGTGTTGTGGATCTAGAAATACTTGTGTTGAAGTTAGTGATTCCCGTAGCATTCACGTATGGTGAACCGCTATGTGATGAAATCTGAGCATGATTAGTCTATTGATTGTCATCCTTTGCGTGGTGGTCGGGATCGCGCGATGGTTTATACCTACCAACCCTTCCCCTAGGAGTATGCGTTGAATGCTTTGTTTCAATTACTAATAAAACTTTTTCAACAAGTATATGAGTTCTTCATGACTAATGTTGAGTCCATGGTTTAGATGCACTTTCACCTTCCACCATCACTATCTTCTTAGTGCCGTGCAACTTTCGCTGGTGGACAAAACCCACCATTAGCCTCTCTCAAAATAGCCACCATACCTACCTACTATGGTTTTTTCAAAGTCATTCCGAGATATATTGCCATGCAACTACCACCATGACATGTGCCACCACGTCTACATTGCCATTGCATGATCGTAAGATAGCTAGCATGATGTTTCCATTAATGTCTATGCCATACTAGATCATTGTCACGGTACACTACCACTTTTCCACGTTGCTCTAAGTTTTGAGTTGAAAGTGTGATGATCATCATTGATGGAGCATTGTCCCATGTGAGGAAATAAAAGAGGCCAAAGAATCCCACCAAAAAAAAGAGGCCAAAGAGCCCACCAAAAAAATGAGAGAAAAAGAGAGAAGGGACAATGTTACCACTTTTCCACACTTGTGCATATTAAGCACCATGATCTTCATGATTGAGAGTCTCTCGTTTTGTAACCACCATATAGCTAGTGGGAAATTTTCATTATATAACTTGGCTTGTATATTCCAATGATAGGCTTCCTCAAAATTGCCTTAGGTCTTCGTAAGCAAGCAAGTTGGATGCACACCCACTAGTTTTCTTTAAGAGCTTTCACTTACTCGTAGCTCTAGTGCTTCATTTGTATGGCAATCCCTACTCATTCACATTGATATCTATTGACGAGCATCTCCACAGCTCATTGATATGCCTAGTTCATGTGACTATCTTCTCCTTTTTTTTCTTGCAACCTCGACCACACTACACACCATCTATAGTGCTAAAACCATGGCTCACGCTCATGTATTGCGTGAGAGTTGAAAAGGTTTGAGAAAGTAAAGGTGTGAAACAATTACATGGCCAATACCGGGGTTGTGCATGATTTAAATTCGTTGTGCAATGATGATAGAGCATAGCCAGACTATATGCTTTTGTAGGGATAACTTTCTTTTTGCCTTGTGATTTTGAAAGTTCATGATTACCTTGCTAGTTTGCTTGAATTATTACTATTTCCACGTCAATAGCAAACTATTGTTTTGAATCAAATGGATCTGAACATTCACGTCACATAAGAGGAGTTACCAAGGACATCTATGCTAGGTAGCATGAAAGCATCAAAAATTCATTCTTTATCACTTCCCTACTCGAGGACAAGCAGGAGTTAAGCTTGGGGATGCTTCATACGTCTCAAACGTATCTATAATTTTTGATGGTTTCACGCTGTTATCTTGTCATCTTTGGATGTTTTATGTACCTTTTATATCTTTTTTGGGACTAACTTATTAATTCAATGCCAAGTGCCAGTTCCTGTTTTTTCTTTGTTTTTGGCTCTTTTCAGATCTGATTTTGGAACGGAGTCCAAACGGAATAAAATCCCCGAAATGATTTTTTTCCCAAACGGAAGAAGATCAGGGGGCCTGTGGGCCAAGCCAGGAGGGCTCCAGGGAGCCCACAAGCCCCCACTCCGCCACCAAGGGGGAGGCTGCGGTGGCAGGGCTTCTGGCCTCCCTGAGCGCCCCCTGATCTAGATCTTTGGCCTATATATTCCCTAAAATACAGCAAAAAACCAAGGGAGCCTCGAAAATACTTTTCCGCCGCGGCAAGCTTCCGTTTCCGTGAGATCTCATCTGGAGACCCTTGCCGGCGCCCTGCCGGAGGGGAGTTTGGAGTTGGAGGGCTTCTTCATCATCATCATCACCCCTCGAATGACTCGTGAGTAGTTCACTTCAGACCTACGGGTCCGTAGTTAGTAGCTAGATGGCTTCTTCTCTCTCTTTGATCTTCAATACAAAGTTCTCCATGATCTTCATGGAGATCTATCCGATGTAATCTTCTTTGGCGGTGTGTTTGCCGAGATCCGATGAATTGTGGATTTGTGATCAGATTATCTATGATATATATTTGAGTCTTTGCTGATTTCTTATATGCATGACTTGATATCCTTGTAAGTCTCTCCGAGTCTTGGGTTTTTTTTGGCCAACTAGATCTATGATTGTTGCAATGGGAGAAGTGCTTGGTTTTGGGTGCTTACCATGTGGTGACCTTTCCCAATCACAGTAGGGGCAGCAAGGCACACATTGAGTGGTTGCCATCAAGGGTAACAAGGTGGGATCTGTCGTTGATATGAGATTGTCCATCTACATCATGTCATCTTGCTTAAGGCGTTACTCTGTTCTTTTGGACTTAATACACTAGATGCATTTTGGATAGCGGTCGACGTGTGGAGTAATAGTAGTAGATGCAAAAAGTATCGGTCTACTTGTTTTGGACGTGATGTCTATAGATATAATCATTGCCAGAGATGACGTCATGACTTTGCGCGGTTCTATCAATTGCTCGACAGTAATTTGTTCACCCACCATCTACTTGCTTTCATGAGAGAAGCCACTAGTAAATACTACGGCCCCCGGGTCTATTCACATCTATCGTTTACACCTCCGCTTTTACTTTGCTTTGTCACTTTGTTTCTTTTAGTTCTCACTTGGCGAACAATCTATAAGGGATTGACAACTCCATCATAGTGTTGGGAGCAGGTTCTTTGTGTTTGTGCTAGCTCTTGTGATACTCCTTCACTAGATCGATACCTTGGTTCTCAAACTGAGGGAAATACTTACCATCGCTGCGCTACATCACCCTTTCCGCTTCAAGGGAACACCAACGCAAGGCTCCAAGGCCACGGTGGAAATCCTTTGCATATTTTCCAAGGAAGTCCCTTAAGGCGTAGCCGTAGGAGAAGGATTCCTGGTGCCATCGACACACCTATTTCTGGCGCCATTGGAAGGTCTTTTGTTGTAGTAGCAGGAGCCAGCCATGCAGGCCATGAAAAAGCACGTACGGGATCATGAGAGTGCACCTGAGGTGATGCGCGGAGCGAGAGAGGAGCACGCCGGCTAGAAATCCAGATCACCATGGAGTCGCCGGTGCGGGAGGTGGGAGGTGGGAGTCGCCATCCCGTGAATTGCAATGTCTAGTCTTTATGGACTTTTTCCTTTGGGGGAGAAAGATTTTCAATGATCCCAAGTCTTATTACCTCCTAAACTCTTATTTAACATTTCCAATTACACCAAAGGAAGATATATTCTTGTTTCCCATTATTTTTGAGGGGGCAAAAACTTCTCAAGAGGGAGAAATCCTCAGTGGTCCCACAATATAAAAGGGAAAATCATCTAGGATCCCTAAGATAGGGGGAGATAGTTCAAGAAACTCTTATCTATTCTTAAGGGGGAGAAAAGACAAATTCAAGGAACCCTTATCAAGGAGACAAGAATCAAGGATCCCTTTCTCTCAATGAGCCCTTCCCTCTGACCTTTTTGGAAATTAATACCAAAGGGGGAGAAATATCAAAGCTACCAATAAGCTTACATGAGGGGGAGAAATATTAAAAGGGGGATATATATGTTCCGATGGGAAGGTCTGCCTAAGGGGAGATCTGCCAAAGGGGGATATATCAAACCTTACATATTCACGGGGAGCAATACCATTAAGGGGGAGAGAGATATAATTGTTTTTTGCTATCTTTGTTTTGAACTTGTCTCACCCTTCCTACTCCAAATATCTACATGCTATGATTCAGGGGGAGAGGTAATCTTATATTTCATTCTTAGGGGAGAAAGTTCTAAATTCTCTTGGAGACATATCTATCATCAATGAAGATTTCTCATATGATCTCCGTATCTTGGTGCTTTTGAAGCTCTTTGCATATTTACAATAGAGTACTCTTGTGTTATCTAACATTCGTTTTCCCAAGTGTACTTCTACTACTAAGATGCTCGGGATCCTCAAGGTAAGTATATGCATCATATCATATCCTAGTTCATGATGATCTCTTCTCTCTTTCACATATTTTTTGGAAGAGTGAATATTCAACATGGAAGTTCTTCATTCACATATGTTTGATGCATTTGGCCAAGATTTATATCACTTGTCATGTCCTTCTACCATGAGTGTGCCCATACAGTCCAAAGCAACTATCCTTCAAAGGGGATTGCACACATTTAGACAGATCTTGTCCTAGTAATTTATCTTTCAAAGTTGTCATATTCTAATGTTTATCTTTATTTCAAGATTTGTCTCTATGTTGTCATTAGTTACTAAAAAGGGGGATTTTGAAAGCACAGATGCTCCGTTGGTGGTTTTGATAATTCATGACAACATACATTATCTCTTGGACTAACACTTTTACCTAGTATATTTCACATATAGTCCACAGAGAGCCTTGGCTAAAGGATTGTGAGGAGAAGCCCCTTGATGCATGGAAAGGAATAGGATTGGCTCAAGCTTGAAGCAAGAAGACTCTACATTTTACATTTCGGTCAAAAAAATAGAATACTCTACATTTTACATTTGTGAGAACTCACTTTGAGTCCATAGGAAAGCCAATACTATTAAAGGGGTTGAGTAATTGTCATGAATTGGTTGCTCAAGTGCTTAGAGGAAGCCACCAAAAATACTCAGCTATTCTCCCACAAAATATCTGTGTCCAAAGCCAAACTAGCAAAATCGGTGTCACCAACTATTCTACTCTGCCCTACCGATTTTTCACCACAGAGATCCTTTGCCATACCCTCATCTCTCCGTACCACCAACATTCCATTTGGTGTAACGAAAATCAGTGACCAACTTTCTGGTTAGCCATTTTCAAGAATCGGTACCACCAAGTTTGAGAATTAGATTCACCATCGTTTTTACCAACTCTCTCGTTAGCCATTTTCAAGAATCGGTACCACCGAGGTTGAGCATTGGTTTCACCGAATTTTGGACCAACTCTCTGGTTAGCCGTTTTCAAGAATTGATACCATCGAGTTTCGAGAATCGGTCTCACCAAGATTTGGATATTCCCTAGGACACCCATATTGGTACTACTGAGATTTATATATCGGTCTCACCGAGAATTCAGAAGTTGCCACATTTAGTGCAACTCGGTACCCATCGAGATTCATTTCGGTGTCACCGAGTTGGGCAATGATGCTGTGAAGGTTGGAGTTTGGGAGATGCCTATATATACCCCTCCACCTGCTCTCATTCATAGAGGAAGCACTCAGGAGTTAGGACACACTTACACTTGACAGATCCATTTTTCTAAGTGAGAGCCACCTACTCATTTGTTGATATCAACAGATTCCAATCCAACCATTTGAAAATTGATCTATGGTGTCCCCATGTTGCTTTCCACAAGATCAATCTCTCCTACCCATGCCAAACCTATGAGATAGTTATTGAGTGTCGAGGAGACTGTCATTTGAAGCACAAGAGAAAGGAGTTCATCGTTCTACCGCATCTAATACCTTTTTGAAGGTGGTTCCTCGTAGATTGGTTAGGTATTTCTTGGGAGCCTCCTCCTTCGTGTTGTGGAGTAGAACCAAGAGGTTTGTATGGGCAAGGAGATCGCCTACTTCGTGAAGATCTACCGTGAGTGAGGCTAGTCCTATGTGGACAGAAGCCGTGGTGGAATAGACGAGGCCACTTTTTCTTGGACCCCTCGTGGGTGGAGCCCTCCATGGACTCCCGCAGTTGTTACTCTCAGTATGTTGAAGTCTCTACTAACCTCGAATCACGATAGCACCACCTATCGAAACCATGCCAAAAAATCGCCATGTTGAATTCTTTGCATTTGATCTTCCTAAACTCTACTCCTTTCTACATTTGCAATGTCTTTACCTTCCGCTGCCATATTGTTGACTAGCATGTGTAGTGCGGTAAACTACACCTTCCAGAGCTTGTCGTGTGTGGTGTGGTAAAAGAGAAGC
The DNA here is from genome assembly GCF_904849725.1 of Hordeum vulgare subsp. vulgare. NCBI lineage: Eukaryota > Viridiplantae > Streptophyta > Magnoliopsida > Poales > Poaceae > Hordeum > Hordeum vulgare. The sequence continues at coordinate 341,780,255 of NC_058524.1, read as the reverse complement.
ATGATGGCAGGGTCTTTGGACTTGTAGGACTACATTGGAGCGGACAGTTGTTGGCAAGGTAGGAGGTGACGGGAAAGCATGAGCTGAACCACGTAGTTCAATTCAAGCCCCAGCTCTATCAGCTTGGAGATGCACCTCTGCAATGACTCTAGTTTCACGGTTTACCCCCAGTCGAGCCCCTTCCTTACCACCACACAAACCTTCTGGGAGGTACGGATCTGAATTTGGTGGAGGCAGCCCAGTCCATGTCACATGGTTTGGTGATGTAAAACCACTCTTTTAGCCAGATTTTGATGGTATCTATGAAGGTGACGTTCGGCCACTCTACCCGCTAGAGTTTTCTGATCATCGCCCCCCATAGTCCTCCTTCTGGTCGTCGACTACTTTTAGCTTAACATTAAAGAATTTCAGCCACAAGCCGAAGTATCGATGGATGTGCAGAAAGGCCTCGCTGATAATGATGAAGGTCGAGATGTGCAAGAAAGATACGGTGCGAGATCGTGAAAATCTAACCCATAGAAGAATATCATACCCCTCACAAAGGGTGGAGCGATAAGCCAAGTCTCCAAATGAAATGGGGGACGAACACCACCCTCTCGCCTTGTATCAGCGTGGGGATGACATGGCCCTTCTCTGGAGTGCGATGGGCTATGTTGGCCGATAGATAGTTGGCGCGCTTCAGCTCCTGGATGTCAGTGTCGGTGACACAGGAGGCCTCACACTCTCCTTTGGAACCAGAATCAGCCATGGCTGAGCTGGGGGAGCATCTTGAGGAGATTGGAGGGAGGATGAATCTGGGCGCCTTGAGCTCAAGATATTGGGAAGGTGATGGCAATGCGAGATCTGAGAAGCGTGTGGAGGCTTTGGTGGATATTTTCATTTTTATAAGTTTTTGTAATGCTAAGATTCCCTTGACTGCGCCATTGTTTGATATAATCGTGTCGTTATGCACTTGTGGGATAGCCAATATCATGAACCATATCCCCTAAGAAATGGAGCACAATCTTCATATTGATGGGATGTACCATTGGAGGAACTGCCTCAAAACATGAACCAAGTTTTTGTAACTGGTCAGTGATTGTGACTGGTTGCTAAATGTTGTCATATGGAAACATTGTTCACACTCGATCAGTTGGCCTTCGAGGCTAAGTAACACATACTGCTTGTAAATCAGAAAATCGTCGATGGCCAAAATGGTGTTGGGCGACCATAGATAGGTTGAAGAACTCGCCTCACAAGCTGGAGACTTTGGGCGCATGAAGCTGCTGGGGATAAAGGCCCTAGCGTTGGGGGTAGTTCGGGGGCTACTTAGGAGTCTTGGACTAAGAATTCATCGAGCTGCCGGTCTATCTCTAAGGGAAGGACGTGTTGGGGAACGTCACATGGGAAACAAAAAATTCCTACGCACACGAAGACCGATCATGGTGATGATCATCTATGAGAGGGAGATCGGATCCACATACCCTTGTAGATCACTAAGCGGGAAGTGTTAAGAAACGCGGTTGATGTAGTGGAACGTCTTCGTCATCCAAATCGCCGCCGTCCCATGATCCGTCCTGATCTAGCACCGAACGGACGGCACCTCCGCGTTCAGCACACGTACAGCTCGATGACGATCTCCGCCTTATAGATCTAGCAAGAGAGATTAAGAGGTAGCTGAATTCTCTGGCAACACGACATCGTGGAAGTGGTGATGGTGGAGTTACTCCGGCAGGGCTTCTCCGTGCCATACCTATCTAGCTACGAGGTGTCACAAAGTAGTGGAGGGAGAGAGGTTTGCACAAAGGCTTGAGGTGCAAAAACCCTCTCAAATCTCCACTATAAATAGAAGGAACAAGAGGAAGGCTCCCTTGCCTCCTACTCCAAGTAGGAGGGTCGACCGAGCCAAGGAGGAAGGTCTCCTCCTCCAATTCAGTTCGGTGGAGGATTCCTTTCCTTCTTGTCCACCTCCTTCCTTTTTTATCTTTCTATTTCCTTTATTTTTCCCTTGGCCGAAATAGGCTTATTGGGCTGGCCTCACCAGCCCACTAAGGGCTAGTGCGCCACCCATGGGCCTATTAGGTCCTCTCCCGGGTGGGTGGCCCCTCCCGGTCAAACCCCGGAACCCATTCGTCACTCCCAGTACTTTACCGATAATGCCCGAAATCTTTCCAGAAGCCAAATACAACAATCCTATATATCAATCTTCGTTTCCGACCATTCCGGAGACACTCATGATGTCCGGGATCTCATCCAGGACTCCAAAGAACATTCGGTTACCAACATCAATAATTCAACTATATCGAAAACGTCACCGAACCGTAAGCGCGCAAACCATGCGGGTTCGAGAACTATGTAGACATGACCGAGACACTCTCCGTCCAATATCCAATAGCGGGACCTGGACGTCCATATTGCATCCTACATATTCTACGAAGATCTTATCGGTTGAGCCTCTATGTCAAGGATTCACATAATCCCGTATATCATTCCCTTTGTCCTTCGGTATGTTACATGCCCGAGATTTGATCGTCGGTATCGTCCTACCTATTTCAATCTCGTTAGCGGCAATTCCCTTTACTCGTTCCGTAATACAAGATCCCATGTCTAACTCTTTACTCACATTCCTTGCAAAGCTTGTTTGTGATGTTGTATTACCGAGTGGGCCCCGAGATACCTCTCCGTCAGACGGAGTGACAAATCCGAGTCTTGATCCATGCTAGCTCAACGGACACCTTCAGAGATGCCTGTAGAGTACCTTTATAGTCACCCAATAACGTTGCGACGTTTGATAGACACAAGGCATTCCTCTGGTGTCAGTGAGTTACATGATCTCATGGTCATAAGAATGTATACTTGACATGAAGAAAACAATAACAACAAAATGACACGATCATATGCTACGTTTATAGTTTGGGTCTTGTCCATCACATCATTCTCCTAATGATGTGATCCCGTCATCAAGTGACAACACTTGTCTATGGCTAGGAAACTTTAACCATGCTTGACTAACATGCTAGTCCACTAGAGGCTCACTAGGTACATTTTTTTTATCCACGCATGCCTTTATGTTTCCATTCAATACAATTATAGCATGGATGACAAACGATTATATTGAAACAGGAAATATAATTAATAACTACTTTATGATTGCCTCTAGGGCATCTTTCCAATAGTCTCCCACTTGTACTAGAGTCAATAATCTAGCCTCACATCTCTATGTGATTTACAATGTAATGAATCTAACACCCATACTATTCTGGTATTGATCATACTTTGCTCGTGGAAGAGGTTTAGTCAGCAGATCTACAACATTCAGATCCGTGTGCACTTTGTAAATATTTATGTCTTCCTCCTAGATGTAATCGCGGATGGCATTGAAGCGTCGCTTTATGTGTCCGGTCCTCTCGTGAAACCTTGGTTCCTTGGCTAGAGCAATGGCACCAGTGTTGTCACAGAACAGATTGATCGGATCCAGTGTACTTGGCACTACTCCAAGATCTGACATGAACTACTTCATCCACACACCTTCCTTAGCCTCCTGTGAGGCAGCTATGTACTCCGCTTTGCATGTAGAATTAGCTACGACAATTTTCCTGGAACAACACCAGCTTACCACACCCCCGTTAAGAATAAATATGTATGCGGTTTGACACTTAGAGTCATTCGGACCAGTGTGAAAGCTTGCATCGACGTAACCCTTTACGACGAGCTCTTCGTCACCTCCATAAACGAGAAACATTTCCTTAGTCCTTTTCAGGTACTTCCGAATATTCTTGACCACGGCCCAGTCTTCCACTCCTGGATCACTTTGAAACATGCCTGTCATACTTATGGACAGGCTAACATCCGGTCTTGTGCACAACATTTCATACATGATAGACCCTATGGCTGAACCATAGGGTACAACACTCATCTTTATACCTTCTAACACAGGCAAGAACACCTTCTTGGATTGTTCCATTTTGATCTTCTTCAAAAATTTATCAAGGTATGTGCTTTGTGAAAGAGCTATTAGGCGCATTGACCTATCTCTATAGATCTTTATGCCCAATATGTAAGCAGCTTCTCCTAGGTCCTTCATTGAAAAACTTTTATTCAAGTAATCCTTTACGCTTCCCAAAAACTCTACATTGTTTTCAATCAACAATATGTCATCCACATTATTATTAGAAACGCTATATAGCTACCACTCACTTTCTCGTAATCACAAGCTTCTCCAAAAACTTGTATAAATCCAAAAGCCTTGATGACCTCATCAAAGCGTTCATTCCAACTCCGAGATGCTTGCACCAGTCCATAAATGGATCGTTGGAGCTTGCACACTTTGTCAGAATTCTCTGGATCGAACAAACCTTCGGGTTGCATCATATACAACTCTTCCTTAAGAAACACGTTAAGGAACGCCATTTTGACATCCATGTGCCAGATTTCATAATCGAAAAATGCAGTTATTGCTAACATGATTCGGAAGGACTTAAGGATCGCTACGGGTGAGACTGTATCATCGTAGTCAACTCCTTGAACTTGTGAATAACCCATTGCCATAAGTCGAGCTTTATAAACGGTCACGTTACCGTCTGCGTCCGTCTTCTTCTTAAAGATCCATTTGTTCTGAATAGCCTTGCGACCTTCAGGTAATACTTCCAAAGTACATACTTTGTTTTCATACATAGATCCTATCTAGGATTTCATGGCTTCTAACCATGTGCTGGAATATGGGCCCACCATTGCTTCTCCATAATTCCTAGGCTCATTGTTGTCCAACAACATGATTGACAAGACAGGATTACCGTACCACTCTGGAGGAATACATGCTCTTGTCGACCCGCGAGGTCCGACAATAACTTAATTTGAAGCTTCATGATCATTATCATTAGCTTCCTCTTCAACTTGTGTTGCCTCGACATAAATTTCTCTCTGTCCTGCGCCACCATCTTGTTGAAGAACAGGTTCCGCAACCTCATCATGTTCTATCTTCCTCCCACTCAATTCTTTCGAGAGATACTCTTTCTCAAGAAAATCTCCGTTCTTAGCAATAAACACTTTGCCCTCGGATGTGAGATAGAAGGTATACCCAAATGTATCTTTTGGGTAACCTATGAAGACACACTTTTCCGCTTTGGGTTCCAGTTTTTCAGGTGAAGCTTTTTGACATAAGCATCACATCCCCAAACTTTAAGAAAAGACAACTTTGGCTTCTTGCCATACCATAGATCATATGTTGTCGTCTCAACGGATTTCGATGGTTCCCTATTGAAAGTGAATGCAACTATCTCCAATGCATAACCCCAAAATCATAATGGCAAATCGGAAGAGACATCATAGAACGCACCATATCAAATAAAGTATGATTACGACGTTCGGACGCACCATTACGTTGTGGTGTTCCAGGCAGTGTCAACTGTGAAACAATTCCACATTGTCTTAAGTGAGCACCAAACTCGTAACTCATATATTCACCTCCTCGATCAGATCGTAGGAACTTGATCTTCTTGCTACGATGATTTTCAACTTCACTCTGAAATTGTTTGAACTTTTCAAATTTTTCAGTCTTGTGCTTCATCAAGTAGATATAGGCATACCTACTCAAATCGTTAGTGAAGGTGAGCAAATAACGATATCCGCCATGCGGCTCTACGCTCATTGGTCCACACACATCAGTATGTATGATCTCCAACGAGTCACTTGTATGCTCCATTGTCCCAGAGAACAAAGTCTTAGTCATCTTGCCCATGAGACATGGTTCGCATGTGTCAAGTGATTCAAAATCAACTGACTCCAAAAGTCCATCAACATGGAGTTTCTTCACGCGCTTAACACCAATATGACCTAAGCGACAGTGCCACAAGAAAGTCGCGCTATTATTGTTAACTCTACATCTTTTGGTCTCAATTTTATGGATATGAGTGTCATCATAATCGAAATTCAATATAAACAAACCCATCACATTGGGTGCATGACCATAAAAGATATTACTCATATAAATAGAACAACCATTATTCTCTGACTTAAATGAGTAACCGTCTCGCAATAAACAAGATCCATACATAATGTTCATGCTCAACGCAGGCACTAAATAACAATTATTTAAGTTCATCACTAATCCCGATGGTAACTGAAGTGAGACCGTGCCGATGGTGATCGCATCAACCTTGGAACCTTCGCCAGCCTTCAGTTATTCCGTAGTTCCTGCTTCGAGTTGCAAATGTGAGCAATAGAACCGGTATCAAATACTCAGGCACTACTACGAGAGCTGGTGAGTTTACACAACAATAACATTTATATCATATATAAATTGTTTGGTGTTGGCCGCCTTCTTATCGGCGAGATACTTGGGGCAGTTGCGCTTCCAATGATGAGTACCCTTGCAATAGTAGCACTCAGTTTCCGTCTTAGGTCCAGCCTTGGGTTTCTTCGTCGGAGGGGCAACAGCTTTGCCACTCTTTTTGGAGTTACCCTTCTTGCCTTTATCGTTTTAATTGAAACTAGTGGACTTATTAACCATCAACACTTGATGTCCTTTCTGGATTTAAGACTCAGCCACTTTCAGCATCACAAATAACTCGTTGGGTGACTTATTCATCCCTTGCATGTTATAGTTCAACACGGAGCTCTTATAGCTAGGTGGCAGTGACTGGAGAATTTTGTCAGTGATAGCTTTTTTCGGGAGTTCAATCACCAGTTCAGCTAGACGGTTAGAGTACCCAGACATTCTGGGCACGTGTTAACTGACAGATGAATTCTCCTCCATTTTGCAAGAATAGAACTTATAGGAGGTCTCATACCTCTCGATCCGGGCATTTTTCTGAAAGATAAACTTCTACTCCTAGAACATATCATATGCTCTATGACGTTCAAAACGTCTTTGAAGTCCATGTTCTAAGCCATACAAATCTGCACATTGAACTAGCAAGTAGTCATCCTTACGTGCTTGCCAAGCGTTCCAAACATCTTGGTCTGCCGTAGCGGGTGGTGCATTGCCTAGCGCAGCATCAATCACATATTGCTTTTGGCCAACTTGGAGGATAAGCCTCAGATTTCGGGCCCAGTCAACAAAGTTGCTTCCATCATCTTTCATCTTAGCTTTCTCGAGGAACGTATTAAAATTCAGGGTTGCTATTGTGCGATCCATTGATCTACAACATAAAATTTTGCAAAGATCACTTAGACTATGTTCTAGACAATTGAGTTTAGCTAATCATATTACTAATAAAGTCCCACTCAAATAGATATCCCTCTAGTTATTCGAGTATGGCATGATCCATATTCACTAACTCTACTCCGATCATCACGTGAGTTGAGTATAGTTAGAGTGGTGAACATCTCCATGTTGATCATATCTACTATATGATCCATGCTCGACCTTTCGGTCTCTTGTGTTCTGAGGCCATGTCTGTACATGCTAGGCTCGTCAAGTTTAACCCGAGAGTTCCGCATGTGCAACTATTTTGCACCCGTTGTATGTGAACGTTGAGTCTAACACACCCTATCATCACGTGGTGCTGTCGCAACGGTGCACAGTCGGGGAGAACACAATTTTATCTTGAAATTTTAGTGAGGGATCACCTTATAATGCTACCGTCGTTCTAAGAAAAATAAGGTGCATAAAAGGATTAACATCACATGCAAATCATAAGTGACATGATATGGCCATGAACTTGTGTTTCTTGATCTTCATCACCAAAGCACCGACATGATCTCCATCGTCACCAGCGCTGCACCATGATCTCCATCATCGTGTCGCCATCGAGGTTGTCATGCTATCTATGCTATTACTACTAAAGCTACAACCTAGCGATATAGTAAAATCATGTGCAAGCACAAATGTTAGTTTAAAGACAACCCTATGGCTCCTGCCGGTTGCCGTAGCATCGACGTGCAAGTCAATATTTCACTATTACAACATGATCATCTCATACATCCAACATATCATATCATGTCTTTTTCCATATCACATCACATGCATACCCTGCAAAAACAAGTTAGACGTCCTCTAATTTGTTGTTGCATGTTTGACATGGCTGCTATGGGTATCTAGTATGATCGCATCTTACTTACGCAAAGACACAATGGTGATACGCAAATTGCTATTTAACCTTCTCCATGGACCGCCTCGGTCAAATCATATTTAAATAAAGTTGAAGAAAGAGACACCCGCCAGTCATCTTTATGCAACAAGTTGCATGTCAGTCGATCAAATCGGTCTCTCGTAAGTGTACGAGTAAAGTTGGTCCGGGCCGCTTCAATCTAACAATACTGCCGAATCAATAAAATACTAAGGAGGGCAGAAAATTGAACATCAACGCCCACAAACTCTTTTGTGTTCTACTTGATATATCATCTATGCATGAAGCTAGCTCATGATGCCACTGTTGGGGAACGTCGCATGGGAAACAAAAAAAATTCCTACACACACGAAGACCTATCATGGTGATGATCATTTACGAGAGGGAGATCGGGTCCACGTACCCTTGTAGATCGCTAAGCGGGAAGCGTTAAGAAACGTGATTGATGTAGTGGAACGTCTTCGTGATCCAAATCGTTGCCTTCCCCCGATTCATCCCGATCTAGCACCGAACGGACGGCACCTCCGCATTCAGCACACGTACAGCTCGATGACGATCTCCTCCTTCTTGATCCAGCAAGAGACACGAAGAGGTAGCTGAATTGTCTGGCAGCATGACGACGTGGCGGTGATGATGGTGGAGCTACTATGGCAGGGCTTCATCATGCCGTACCGATCTAGCTACGAGGTGTCATGAAGTAGTGGAGGGAGAGAGGTTTGCACAAAGGATTGAGGTGCAAAACCCCTCTCAAATCTCCACTATATATAGGAGGAACAAGAGGGAGGCTGCCTTGCCTCCTACTCAAAGTAGGAGGGGTCTGTCGAGCCAAGGAGGAAGGTCTCCTCCTCCAATTCGGTTTGGTGGAGGAGTCCTTTCCTTCTTGTCCACATCCTTCCTTTTTTTTTATTTTTTTCCTTTTTTTGCGTTGGCCGAAATAGGCTTATTGGGATGGCCTCACCAGCCAACTAATCGCTGGTGTGCCACCCATGGGCCTATTAGGTCCTCTCCCGGGTGGGTAAACCCTCCTGGTAAAACCCCAGAACCCATTCGTCACTCCCGGTACTTTACCGCTAATGCACGAAATCTTTTCGGAAAGCCAAATGCAACAATCCTATAAATCAATCTTTGTTTCCAAACCTTTTCCCAGACACTTGTGTTGTCCGGGATCTCATCCGGAACTCTGAACAACATTTGGTTACCAACATCAATAATTCAACTATACCGAAAACATCACCGAACCTTAAGTGTGCACACCCTCGGGTTCGAGAACTATGTAGACATGACTGAGACACTCTCCAACCAATATCCAATCGTGGGACCTGGACGTCCATATTGGATCCTATATAATCTACAAAGATCTTATCGGTTGAACATTTATGTCAAGGATTCATAGAGTCCCGTATAACATTCCCTTTGTCCTTCCGTATGTTACTTGCCCGAGATTCGATCGTCGGTATCGCCATACCTATTTCAGTCTTGTTACCGGCAAGTCCATTTACTCGTTCCATAATACAAGATCACGTGGCTAACTCTTTAGGCACATTGCTTGCAAGGCTTGTTTGTGATGTTGTATTACTGAGTGGGACCCGAGATACCTCTGATTCACACGGAGTAACGAATCCTAGTCTTGATCCATGCTAACTCAACGCACACCTTCGGAGATGCCTATAAAGTACCTTTATAGTGATCCGGTAACGTTGCAACGTTTGATACACACAAGGCATTCCTCCGGTGTTAGTGAGTTACATTATCTCATGGTCATAGGAATGGATACTTGACATGGAGGAAAAAATGGCAACAAAATGACATGATCATATGCTATGTTTATAGTTTGGGTCTTGTCCATCACATCATTCTCCTAATGATATGATGCCGTCACCAAGTGACAACACTTGTCTATGGCTAGGAAACCTTAACCATCTTTGACCAACAGGCTAGTCAATTAGAGGCTCACTAGGGACATTGTTTGTCTATATATCCACACATGCATTTATGTTTCAATTCAATATAATTATAGCGTGGATAATAAACGATTATATTGAAACAGGTAAGATAATAATAACTATTTTATTATTGCATCTAGGGCATATTTCCAACAGGATGAGTGGGACGCTCTATGCCTATTGCTGAAAGGTCGGACTATAAGATGACACTGTGTTCAGTAAGGAAGCCCCGATGCCTTGGTGTGTCCTCCAAGTCAAGGTGAAAGAATCGACACGTTTATTCCCTCATGATAACCGAACATATGCAACCCTAGGTACCTGTGGTGTCTATATAAACCCGAGGGTTTTAGTTGTAGAACACAAAACCATCATCTAGAGTTTAGTTCATCTGATCTCGTGGTAGATCGATAGTGAAATCGTCATACACTCATCAGTATAATCAAGAAGGATGTAGGGTTTACCTCTTCGAGAGGGCCCGAACATGGGTAAATATTGTCCCTGTGCGTCCGGTTACCCATTGATCCAAGATCTATAGCTCGACACCCCCTACCCGAGAGCGTGTTTGAACACTCACATGGAGGGGGAGGGGTACAAGGAAGCTGTGGATTACCTGACTAGATCGAGGAAGCAGAGCAGCAGGAAGGAGAGATTTGAACTTAGGAAAGGAAGAGGGCCGCGAGATATGTCTCCATCATACGGAGTGACAAATCCCAGTCTTGATCCATGCCAACCCAACAGACACCTTCAGAGATGCCTGTAGAGCACCTTTATAGTCACCCACTTACGTTGTGACGTTTGATACACACAAGGTATTATTCTGGTGTCCGTGAGTTGTATGATCTCATGGTCATAGGAACAAATACTTTTACATGGAGAAAATAGTAGCAATAAACTGTCACGATCATATGCTACGTTCATAGTTTGGGTCTTGTCCATCAAATCATTCTCCTAATGATGTGACCTCGATATCAAACGACGTCTCATGTCTATTGCGAGGAAATCTTGACCATCTTTAATCCATGAACTAGTCCTTCAGAGGCTCACTAGGGATAGTGTGTTGTCTAAGTATCCACACATGAGTGTGTTGTCTATGTATCCACACATGTATTTGAGTTTCCAATCAATACAATTCTAGCATGGATAATAAACGATTATCATTAACAAGAAAATATAATAATAACCAACTTATTATTGCCTTTAGGGCATATTTCCGATAGTCACCCCTTGCACTACAGTCAATAATCTAGTTCACATATCTATGTGATTGTGATGAATCTAACACCCGTACAGTTCTGGGGTTTGATCATGTCTTTCTTGTGAGAGAGGTTTTTAGTCAACGGGTACGAAACATTGAGATCCGTGTGTACTTTGCTAATCTCTTTATCATATTGTAGATCCTTCTACCACGCTTCACTCGGATAAATTCCAAACGACTACTCCACTATATGAATCCGGTTTACTACTCACAGTTATCCGGATTAGTGTCAAAGCTTGCATCAACGTAACCCTTTATGATGAACTTTTTTATCACCCCCATAGTCGAGAAAAATTCTTAGTTCACTAGTTACTAAGGATAACTTTGACCGCTATTAAGTGATTCAATACTGGATCACTCTTGTACCCCTTGACTGACTCATGGAAAGGCACACATCAAGTGCCGTACACAGCATGGAATACTATAGAGCCTATGGCTGAGGCATAGGGGATGACCTTCGTCCTTTCTCTTTCTTCTGTCGTGGTCGAGCTTTGAGTCTTACTCAAATTTCACACATTTACAACACAGCCATGAACTCCTTCTTTGACCGATCTATTTTTAATTCCTTCAAAAACTTGTCAAGGTATGTATTCATTGAAAATTTCAATCAAGCGTCTTGATGTACTTCCATTGATCTTGATGCTCAATGTTCAAGTAGCTCAATCCAGGTTTTCCTTTGAAAAACTCCTTTCAAACAACCCTTTATGCTTTTCCAGAAATTCTACATTATTTTCGATCAAAAATATGTCAACCCCATATACTTATCATAAACTCTATAGTGCTCCCAGTCACTTTGTTGGAAATACAAGTTTCTCATAAACTTTGTATAAACCCAACAACTTTGATCATCTCATCAAAGCATATATTCAAACTCCGAGATGCTTCCTCCAGTCCATAGAAGGATCGCTGGAGCTTGCATACTTGTTAGCATCCTTAGGATCGACAAAACCTTCCCGTTGTATCACATACAACCTTTCCTCAAGGAAACCAACGAGGAAACCATGTTTTGACATCCTATGTCCAAGATTTCATAATAAACAATGCAACAACTGCGAACATAATTCCAACAGACTTTAGCATCGCTTCGGGTGAGAAAGTCAAATCGTAGTCAACTCCTTGAACTTGTCGGAAACATCTTTGCGACAAGTCGATCTTTCTTAATGGTGACATTTACCATCACTGTCCGTATTCCTTTTAATGATCCACTTCCACTTCATAGCTTACGACCATCAAGTAGTTCTTACAAAGTCTACACTTTGTTTCATACATGGATCCTATCTCGAATTTCATAGCCTTCATCCATTCATCAGAGTTCAGGCCAACCATCGCTTCTCCATAGCTCGTAGGTTTATTGTTGACCAGCAACATGACCTCCAAGACAGGATTACCGCACTACTGTGGAGATGTGCATTTCCTTGTCGGCCTATGAGGTTCGGTAGTAACTTGATCCGAAGCTTTATGATCACCATCATCAGCATTTCACTTCAACTGTAGTCACTGCAGGAAAATTTTCCTGCGCCCTGCTACTCATTGAAGTGACGGTTGAATAACCTTATCAAGTTTCCACCATCTTCCCACTCAATTCTTTTGAGAGAAACTTTTCTCGAGAAAGGACCTGTTTCCTGAAACAAACTCTTTGCTTTTGGATCTTAGATAGGAGGAATACCCAAGTATTTTGGGTATCCTATGAAGATGCATTTATCCGCTTTGGGTTCGAGCTTATCAGGGTGAAACTTTTTCACATAAGCGTCGCAACCCCAAATTTTTAAGAAACGACAGCTTAGGTTTCGCCAAACCATAGTTCATACGATGTCATCTCAGCGGAATTATGTGGTGCCCTATTTAAATTGAATGTGGTTGCCTCTAATTTATAAACCAAGAAATATAGTGGTAATTCGATAAGAGACATCATAGTATGCACCATATATAATAGGGCGCGACTACGGCATTCGGACACACCATCACACTATGGTGTTCCAGGTGGCATGAGTTGAGAAACAATTTTCACATTGTCTTAAATGCTTACCAAACTTGCAACTCAGATATATTTTTTACCTCCACGATCACATCATACACATATTATCCTCTTGTCACGACGATCTTCAACTTCACTCTAAAATTTCTTAAACTTTTCAATATTTCAGACTTTTTGATTTAGCAAGCAAATACACCTGTATCTACTTAAATCATCAGTGAAGTAAGAACATAACTATATCCACTGCGTGCCTCGACACTCATTGGACTGCATACATCAAAATGTATTATTTCGAATAAGTCACTTACTCGTTCCATCTCACTAAGAACGAGGCCTTCATTCATCTTGCCCATGTGGCATGATTTGCATGTCTCAACTGATTCAAAATCAAGTGAGTCTAAATGATCCATCTGCATGGAGTTTCTTCATGCGTTCTCACCAATAGGCATGGTTCGCATGTCTCAAACGATTCAAAAATGAGTGAGTCCAAAGATCAATCAGCATGGAGCATCTTCATGCGTTTTATCCCAATATAACTCAAGGGGAGTGCCAGAAGTAAGTGATACTATCATTACTACTTTGTACCTGTTGGCATCAATATTATGAACATGTGTATCACTACGATCGAGATTCAATAAACCATTCATATTAGGTGCATGACCATTGAAGGTATTATTCAAGTAAACAGAGTAACCATTATTCCCTTTAAATAAATAACCGTATTCCAATAAACATGATCTAATCATGTCCATGCTCAACGCAAACAACAAATAACATTTATTTAGGTTCAACACCCATCCCGATGGTAGAGTAAGTGTGTGATGTTTGATCACATCGGCCTTGGATTTATTTCCAACACACGTCGTCATCTCACCCTTGCTAGTATCCATTTATTCCGTAGCTATAATATCGAGTTACTAACACTTAGCAACTGAACCAGTATCTAATACCCCGGTGCTACTAGGCGTACTAGTAAGGTACACATCAATATCACATATATCCAATATAATTTTGTCAACTTTGCCAGCGTTCTTATCTACCAAGTATCTAGGGTAGTTCTCCTTCGGTGATCATTCCCTCTTAATTGAAGCACTTAGTCTCGGGTTTGCGTTCAACGTTGGATTTCTTCACTAGAGCGGCAACTAGTTTTCCATTCATGAAGTATCCCTTCTTTCCCTTGCCCTTCTTGAAACTAGTGGTTTCACTAACCATCAACAATTGATGCTCCTCCTTGATTTCAACTTTCGTGGTGTCAAACATTGCGAATAACTCAGAGATCATCTTGTGCATCCCTGATATGCTATAGCTCATCACGAAGCTCTAGTAACTTGGTGGAAGTGACGTTGGAGAACTATGTCAATCAGTATCTTATATGGAAGATCAACTCCCACTCGATTCAAGAGATTGTAGCACCCATACAATCTGAGCACATGCTCAATGATTTGAGCTTTTCTCCTTTACTTTTCAGGCAAATAATCTTATCGTAGGTCTCATACCTCTCAACACGAGCACGAGCCTAAAGTCCTAATTTCAGCTCTTGGAACATTCCATATGCTCCACCACTTTCGAAACGTCTTGGGTGCCTCAATTCTAAGGTGTTAAGCATTACGCACTGAACTATCACGTAGTCATCAAAAACGTGTATGACACATGTTCGCAACATCCACAGACGATGCTCGAGGGGTAGCACGCCGAGCGGTGCATTAAGGACATAAGCCTTCTGTGCAGCAATGAGGACAATCCTCATTTTACGGACCCAGTCCGTATAATTGCTACTATCATTTTTCAACTAAGTTTTTTCTAGGAACATATCAAAAACAGTGGAGCTACAGCGCAAACTACAACATAATTTGCAAAGACATATTGACTATGTTCATGATAATAAGTTCAATTAATCAAATTACTTAAAAACTCCCACTCAAATTGAAATCCCTCTAGCCATTCGAGTGACACATGGTCCAAATTCACCAACACAAGTCCGTTCATCACGTGAGTTGAGTTGGCTTCAATGGTGAACATCTCTATTTTGATCATATATACATATGACTCATGTTCGACCTTTTGGTCTGTTGTATTCCTAGTCCATATCTATACATTATAGGCTCATGAAGTTTAACCCGAGTGCTCCACGCGTGCAAAACTGTCTTCCACCCGTTGTATGTGAACGTAGAGTCTGTCACACCTGATCATCACGTGGTGTCTCGAAACGACGAACTGTCGCAATGGTGCACACTCAGGGAGAACACAATTTTATCTTGAAGTTTTAGTGAGGGACCACCTTATAATGTTATCGGCGGACTAAGCAAAACAAGGTATATAAAAGGATTAACATCACATGCAAATCATAAGTGACATGATATGGCCATCATCTTGTGCTTTTGTTCAGCATCTCCAAAGCACCGACATGATCTCCATCATCACCAGCGCCACACCATGATATCCATCATTGTGCTGCCATCGAGGTTGTCGCACCAACTGTGTTGTTACTACTAAAGCTACTGAACTAGTGATAAAGCAAAGCATCACCAGGCGCAAAATAATTAAAGACAACCATATAGCTCTTGCCGGTTGCCGTAGCATCGACGTGCAAGTCGATATTTAACTATTACAACATGATGATCTCATAGAACAAATATATCATATCATGTTTTTCGCCATATCATATCACAATATACCATGCAAAAATAAGTTATCCGTCCTCTAATTTGCTGTTGCATGTTTTACATGGCTATATGGGTATCTAGCATGATCACATCTTACTTACGCAAAACCAACGGTGATACACAAGTTGCTATTTAACCTTCTCCAAGGACCGCCTCTGTCAAATCCGATTTAACTAAAGTGGGAGGAACAAACTGCCAACCATCTTTATGCAAGAAGTTGCAGGTTAATCGATGGAACTGGTCTCTCGTAAGCATACGAGTAATGTTTGTCCGGGCCGCTTCATCCAGCAATACCACCTAATCAAGAAAATACTAAGGAGGGAAGCAATCTGAATATCAACGCCCACAAACTCCTTTGTGTTCTACTCGAGATATCATCTACACATAGACCTAGCTCTCATACTATTGTTGGGGAACATCGCATGGGCAAAAAAATTCCTACGCGCACACAAGATCTATCCATGGTGATGACCATCTACAAGAGGGGGGAGTGCATTTACATACCCTTGTAGATCGCTAAGCGGAAGCGTATATAACGCGATTGATGTAGTCATACATCTTCGCAATCCAATCACGATCGGTCGCGTGATCTCATCACGATCCATCCCGCGATCGCACCATGATCCGTCCAACAATCCCATCACGATCCATCCCAATCTAGTGACGAACGGACAACACCTCCGCGTCCAGCACACATACAGCTCGATGATGATGTCCGCCTTCTTGATCCAGCAAGAGGAGTGGAGAGGTGATGAGTTCTCCAGCAAGGCGGCGTGGTGGTGGTGGTGGTGAACTAATCCAACAGGGCTTCACCAAGCTATGTTTGACTAATCTAGACGAAGAAGACGATCTGTGGAGGAGAGGGCAGCACGTGGCTTTTCTGGTGCGTGTTGCCCTCAAAACCCCCAATATATATAGTAGGAAGAGCGAGGGGGCTGCCTTGCCCTCTCCTCCAAGGAGGAGAGGTTCTGCCGAACCCAAGTGGAGGAGTCCTCCTCCAATTAGATTTGGTGGAGGAGGACTCTCCTTCCTAGTGGGAATCCCCTTAATAAGTGGGATTCCCTTTCCCTCCTTGTACTTGGACGAAATAGGCTTTGTTGGGTTGGCTGCCCACACCACTAGGGGCTGGTGCGCCACCCTTAGGCCAATTAGGCCCCCTTCCGGGTGGGTGGCCCCTCCCGGTAAAACCACGGAACCTATTCGTCACTCCGAGTACTTTACCGATAACGCCCGAAATCTTTCCAGAAGCCAAATACAACTTTCCTACATATCAATCGTTACCTCCATACCATTCTGGAGATCCTCGTGACGCCCAGGATCTCATCCGGTACACCGAACAAGTTTCGGTCACCAACATACATAACTAAATAATACCAAAACGTCACCGAACCTTAAGTGTGCAGACCATGCGGGTTCGAGACCTATGTAGACATGACCGATACACTCTCCGGTAAATAACCAATAGCGGGACCTGGATGCCCATATTGGATCCTACATATTCTATGAATATCTTTATCGGTCAAACCTCTATTTCAAGGATTCAGTTAATTCCGTATGTTGTTCCCTTTGTCCTTCAGTGTGTTACTTGCCCGAGATTCGATCGTTGGTATCTCCGTACCTAGTTCAATCTCGTTAATGGCAAGTCTCTCTACTCGTTCCATCATACAAGATCTTGTAACTAACTCCTTAGTCACATTGCTTGTGTGGGGACCCCGACTTACGAGTCGAACTCGCCGAATGAACGTGCTTAGTGATCCTAGAGATCAATGCTCACCGAACACACAGATATTAAATATTGAGAGTCCTACATCCAAGTACCAAATTGTTACATCACGTGACCGAACGGTCAAGTTCACAAAGTAGGGCCTAGAAGGCCAAATCATACTGATACAACTAGCGGCAGAAATCTTGGGGCTAAGCGGGTGCCCATGCCATCAGCCTACACCAACACGCATTCTAACTGGGAAGCGTCCTAGTTCGTAGGGCCGTCTCCGAAGACGTACTCTTCTCCAAAGTCCGGTCCTTCCATGTCTGGTCAATAATATAACCAGTGGCAAGCCAATGAGTACTTGTGTGCTCGCAAACAGCCCACGATATGAATAATGCAATTGAAAGGATAACAAGTAATATGCATCTTGGTGGATAGCATCTTATCTATGAATAAACTTGATCATGGATATGCATCATAATTTGAAGAATAGGTTACAGATATCAACATATCTGTCAAGGGCTGAATACTCCGGATTCACCCTATATGCCAAGTCTCCAAACTTAGTCATATCAACTCTTTCATATGACACCACACTCACACACACTTGGTTTATGCGGAAATGACTAGACGTAGTATAAGAAGGATTACCCAACTGTCCGTGACCGTGGACACGGCTATTCGAATACTTTTACACTCTACAGAGGTAGTACGTTGGGCCCACAAGATCCAGGAAACTTCCGTGTCATCCACGACTCGCAGTATATAACATGCCCGAGGTAAGTACCCGAACAATGCCTTTCCCCTGACGATACTAGACGAAGAGGTCCACTCGATTGGTACCCAGCCCACATGATGTCCATCTTACGAGCACCGACTCTGGACAGTATCATCCATGCGGGGACCAACGGTGTGCCTGGAACACGTAAAAACGGCATAGTCGCCCTACCTAGCATGCCCCCATCACGAGAGTGACCACACATCACTCCGGTCACTAGTAATGTGGCTCTTTGCTAGCACCAACCAGAGTAATCAACAAAGCCCCGTCCCATAAAGGGGTAATGTGGTCATACATGTAAGGTTGGGACGGTCGACACATCATAAATTTATTCGCATTTCCGAAACCATACTCACACAAATACCCGGTGCACCACTTCACCAAAAGTGGCCACCTAACTCATCATCACCCTCGGGCATTAGTGGCATTCGACGGGGTTTTACAAACCTTTGATTTATACCAACAATGCTCATGCTACTATGCTTAGCTCTACTTGTCATCATGATATTAGTGTGACCCCCATAGGTGGTAGGATCATGCTCAGAATGCAAGTGCTCCGTAGGAGCCATCGGTAACATCACTTCAATGATTTACCGATACTTATGATCACATGCAACATAATGTTTTCTCTACTAGCATGCAATATAACATATGTTCAAAACATGGTCAAAGGGTTCCTTGCCTTGGTCAGCTAGGTATCCGGGGTCTTCGAGGTCTTCAAGTCCAACGCCTTCGTCACACGGTTTTCTATCGTCGTAAAAAAAGCAATAACTAGCTCACTCCAAAACAGATCACAAAGTCACTCTAAAAATGTTGTTTAATTCTGATAAATCCATATTGTTATTTTAAAAATATTTGTCTCTGGTTTTAGTGAAAGAATATTTTTAAAATCAATATAACAGAAGCAAAACTATTCCAAATTAACCCTTTTTATTATTATAAAACAGAATAGTTGTTGCAAAAATTCATCCAATGGTTTTGTTAAATACTACACATTTTTAGAAAAATAACATTGGAGGAATAACATTATTTCACTCGTTAAATCTTTTTACAAAAATAATTTAAAATAAAGTTTTAAACCAAAAAGAAAAAGGGCTACAGACTCGGCCGGCCCACTAGCCAACCAACCAGTCTGCCCAGGCGTGCGCACCGTCAGGTTTGAACATGACGCGCGGCCCCCTGCGCTCAGTGGCTCCGGGCAGCGAGGGAGAGAGAGATGGGCCGCCGGCAGGTGGGGCACACCTGTGGGGGTCGTCTCCTACCTCTGGCAAGAGAGGAGGAGGAGCACGTCGGCGTTGCTACCAATGTCCTCGGGCCCTAACGACGCCATGAATGGTTCCGGCTCGTTGTCGCGTACCTGCTGGTGGTCGGGTCGATAGCGGAGTGGCTCTGGTTCACCGGCGACGAGGTATCCATGGTGGAGGGGTTTCGGGTGAAGGTGGAGGTGGAAGGTACGGGCACGGATTCGCTCGGGGAAGAGAGTGGAAAGATTCCTGGGGTCACGAGGAGTGTTTTGGTGGGCAGAGGGACGCGAGAGCCGACGTGTAGCCAGAGATACACCGGAGCTCTGAGGCGGAGGGGCCTCGGTCGATCTCGAGCACCGGGGCTCTGCTACATCAATGGGGTGGCTATGGAGGTGACTAAGGTCTCGATGAGGTGGAGTGAGGGATTCTGGACCGTGGGGAGGGGCTATATATAGGCCCGCGACGGTGAGCCGACTTGGGAGCGTTGTTGATCCACCGTGGCGTGCATGGGGTGTAGAGAGAGGCTGGGGTCGAAACCACGGTCTCAGGACGTGGTTTTGGACCTCCAGGACTCACTACGAGAGAGAGGAAGAGAGGAGAGGTGAGCTATCATGGACGCTCTCCTCTGGCGCTTCTGGTGCGCGCGTGCACGTGTCGCACGGGCTCTTAGCGTGGGACAGGAGGGGCCCTGAGGGCTGCCTAATGCAGAGGGGCTTTCCGGGGAGAGGACAGACACTGTGGGGAGGCTGGAACTGGCCGAGGGAGTCGCCCCCACCTCGGTTGCTCTCTGTAGCGCGCCCAGAGCGCAACTTTGGCATGCCACGGGATACTGGCATGCTCTGGGGTGCCTTGGGCGTGTCTAGCGTTTCCTGGGCACTGGCTTCGAGATGTCTAGCCGTTGGAGTCCTGTGGGAGCCTCGGTTCATCAAAGAAAGACAAGGAAACAGTTGTTGTCGGCCTTGGGCTGAAGCTTAAATTGTAGATTTTGGTTTATCCACTTTGAACCACAGAGGGGCCACTTGTCTGGAGTTAGGCATTGATGTCAGCCACCTAATCTATGAGTTTGGGAGAAAGGGATTGGGTTTAGCTAAGGTTAGGAGGGGTTTTACCCAACTGTCAGAAGTTGCGCGACAGTGGTTTGGGGTGGTTGCACCCCACCACTGGCTATGCAACTTAACATGATTGGGTTTGGTTCTAAAACAAGGGGCTTAACCATGTTTTAAGTCCATTGGACAAGTTTAGCTTTGTAAACTTGAAAACATCCCTAAATGACCAGATCTGTTCCTTCCAAATGGAGTGTGGGCGAATCAAGTCCCACAAATCTCATTTTTGGCATGGAGTCCTCATTTGAGGTAGTAGGCACTCCTGCAAAGTTTCAGCTCCATTGGAGAAACTATGTTATGTAGAGTTGCTCTAACTTCATACTGGACACAAGGGGTTTTGCTATTATTTGGTGACCTTAACCACCTTGGATCAAGGAGAAACTTTATATGGGCACCAAATATGGTTTAGGGATACAAGTGGAATTTTCTAGGAATTTATTGAGAATATTTCCTTTGGAAATATTTCAAAAGGTCAAAACAGACAGAAAAGGTTTTCATGGTTTAACTTAAATAATTGTAATATAAATAGGGGTTCAAAATCTTATGTATGGAAAACATATGTCCTTCTGACTATCTCCAAATTTTCTTAGATTTCTAAGGCCGAAAAGTATTTTTCCATATAGGAATATCATTTCTGGCCTCACAAAGGGACATGCAAATAAAATAGGAAAATAATTCATGAGATAATTATTTTATGGTTTTGGTGAACTAAAATGGTGCTAGAACGAGATCACCAACTTTGGGTAAGAGCACTCTTTTCCATAAAGGACTTGTAGTGCAACCCAAAGCAGGGTTTTGAATTATCCAGAAATAAGAAAAGGGTTTTGAAAATAATTGGGCTATGAGAAATGTGGTTTCTGATATCACATAATCAAGCATACAAGCATACAATGACAATCATGGCAGTTACAACATTAGTTTTGAAGAAGTTTTAGTAAACTCATATTTCTAAATTACAGAAAAAGTGATAGTGAAAACAGGGTGTGACAGATGTATCCCCCTTACAAGAATCTCATCCCCGAGATTCCTAAGCTAGGTGCTAAAAAGGTACGGAAACTCAGATCAGAAATAGTCTTCACGCTCCCATGTTGCTTCTGCTTCGGTGTGGTTGCTCCACTGAACCTTTAAATACTTCATGGTGTGGCTTCTGGTGCAACGCTCTGCTTCATCCAGGATGCGGATTGGCCTCTCAAGATAAGTGGGATCTGGTTGAAGCTCGATGGCCTGATGGTCAATGTCCTTATGAAGATCTGGACAGTTTGGCGCTTGTAGACACTTCCGAAGTTGTGACACGTGGAAGACGTTGTGCACACCCGAAAGTTCCGGAGGTAGCTCCAACTGGTAAGCAACTTCACCATGCCTTGCTGTGATCTTAAAAGGTCAAATGAACCTTGGAGCAAGTTTCCCCTTGACGTGGAAACGCTTGGTTCCCTTGACAGTTGTGATGTGGAGGTACACCTGGTCAACAAGGTTGAACTCCAATTCTCTGCCGTGAGAATCCGCATAGCTCTTCTGTCGCGACTTGGCTTCCTTCAGGTTTTCTCGGACAAGCTGCACCTTATATTCTGCCTCTTGCAAATCTTCTGGCCCGAAAATCAACCCTTCGCCAGTTTCGGACGAGTTGAGCAGGGTGCGACACTTTCGTCCGTACAACACTTCAAATGGGGCCATCTGGAGACTAGACTGGTAGCTGTTGTTGTAGGAGAACACAGCGAACGACATACAGTCTTCCCATTTGGCACCATGAGCCAAGACACTTGCACGAAGCATATCCTCGAGTATGTGGTTTACTCTCTCCGTTTGTCCGCCCGTATGAGGGTGGAAGGCGGTGCTGAAAGAGAGCTTGGTTTCGAGGGCTTCTTGGAACTTCTTCCAAAATCATGAGGTGAACTGCGTGCCTCGGTGAGATACAATCTCCTTGGAAACTGTGTGAACGCTCACAATACACTCAATGTAGAGGCTAGCCAGCTCGTCACCCCCATAGGTCGTACTGACCGGAATGAAGTGAGACACCTTGGTCAGATGGTCGACAATGACCCATATAGGGTGATGGCCTCTGTTGGACCTGGGTAAGCCGGTGACGAAGTCCATGCCTACTTTGTCCCACTTCCATTCAGGCACTTGGAGAGGTAGTAGCAGTCTAGCAGGTCGCTGATGTTCAGCCTTGACTCGCTAACATACATCACATTTAGCAACATAATACGCTATTTCCCTCTGCATGCCATGCCACTAGAATCTTTCCCGGAGATCTTGATACATCTTGGTACCACCGGGGTGAATAGAGTATGGTGTGTCATGTGCTTCCTGCAGGATCAAGTCCTTGAGTTCTGACTTGTTGGGTACGCATAAACGTTTTCCAAACCACACTACTCCTTGTTCATCCACCAAGAATTCTGGGGCCTTGCCTTCCTAGATCTTCTTCTTGATGCCTTCAATGCTCCTGTGCCCCTTCTAGGCCTCTTTGATATCGTCAGCCAGCGTTGGTTTGACTTCAAGGTTAGCTAGGAATCCTGGTTCCACTAGCTCCAACCCGAAGCTTTCCATTTCTTCATATAAGGCCGATAGCCTTTCCTTGAGCATAACGTTCAAGGTGCTGGCCTTCCTGCTTAAGGCATCAGCCACTACATTAGCCTTATGAGGGTGGTATTGAATGCTGAGGTCGTAGTCTTTGATTAACTCCAACCATATTCGTTGCCTGATATTCAACTCCCTTTGAGTAAAGATGCACTTCAGACTTTTGTGGGTACTGTATATTTCACATCGCTTCCCCAGAAGGTAATGTCGCCATGTCTTCAGGGCATGCCCCACTGCTGCCAACTCGAGATCATAGAGGCATAATTCTCCTCATGCGGGCGCAGTTGCCGTGACAGATACGCCATGACCCTGCCGTCTTGCATTAGGATTCCACCGAGCCCGGTTCTGGAGGCATCACAATATATCACAAACTCCTTCCCGATATCTGGAGTAGCCAATACCGATGCGGTAGTCAATCTGTTCTTCAACACTTGGAAGCTTGCTTCACACTCCGACATCCAATCGAACTTCTTGCCTTTCTTCAAGAGCTGAGTCATGGGTCGAGCGAGGCGGGAGAATCCTTCTACGAACTTGCGGTAATATCCAGCGAGTCCGAGGAAGCTTCTGACTTCCTTCACATCGATTGGCGAATCCCAGTTGGTTACCTGGTAATCTTGGAAGGATCGATCGCCAATCCCCTTGCCGTCATGGTATGACCTAGGAATCCAACTTCGTTCAGCCAGAATTGGCATTTGTTGAATTTGGCATAAAGTTGGTGCTCTCGAAGCTTCTCCAACACTAACCTCAAGTGTTGCTCATGCTCTTCTTCGGACTTGGAGAAGATTAATATGTCATCAATAAATACGACGACAAAATTATCCAGGTATTCCATGAAGACCTTGTTCATGAGGTACATGAAGTAAGCTGGAGCATTTGTCAACCCGAAAGACATGACAGTGCAGTCGTATAGACCGTACCGGGTCATGAATGCAGTCTTGGGTATTTCTTCAGGTCGGATCTTCAGCTGGTAATATCCAGATCGGAGATCGATCATAGAAAATACCTTGGCTCCATTTAACTGGTCAAACAAGTCTTCAATCTTATGGAGTGGGTACTTGTTCTTTATCGTGACCTCATTGAGAGAATGGTAATCGACGCAGAGCCTGATAGTCCCATCCTACTTGGACACAAACAAAACAGGTGATCCTCAAGGTGATGCACTCGGATGAGTGAATCCTTTCCTGAGTTGCTAATCCAGCTGCTTCTTCAGCTCTACTAGCTCTTTGGATCCCATCCTATAAGGCTTCTTATAAATAGGCCTCGATCTGGGCATGAGCACCATGATGAACTCAATGTCTCGGTCCGGAGGCATCCCTGGTAGCTCATCAGGAAAGACGTCCTGGTACTCACAGACTATTGGCACTCGGTCCAGCTCTTCTCCCGATAGGCTATTGACCTGATACTAGAGTGGATACTCGCTCAGAGACATACTTGACTTTGACCCCTTGGTCGCTAGTCGTGGTAATAGACGTGTTGGCACAGTCCAAGATACTCTGGTGTTTGGCAAACCAATCCATACCAAGAATTACTTCTAGGCCTTGCGACTTAATGACGATGAGATCTGCTGAGAAGCTTATCCAATTGATAACAATCCCGACTCCTCTACACCCTAGGTTGGTCCTTAACATCGCTCCGGGGGTATGTACTGCCATTTTCCCGTTAAGTAGTGTAGGCTTCAAACCACACTTTTCCGCAAACTTATGCGTAACAAAAGAATGCGAAGCACCACAATCAAACAATATTGTTGCTGGGGGGAGTTGATGAGGAACGTACCCAGAATGTAGTCCGGGTCTTCTTGTGCTTCTTCAGTGCAGATATGATTGCTACGTCCCCTGTTGTAGTACTTCTGATTTCATGGAGCTTGGTTCCTGCCTGGTGCTCCTTGACCTTGATTTGGCGCATTGGGGTGTGGTGCGTCGGGCTACTTGTTGGGACACTGCCTGGAATAGTTCCCAGTCTGTCCACATCCAAAACATGTAACTTGTCCTGGAAGGTTGGTCTTGACTCCACTGTTGTTTGGTGGGTGGAATGCTGGCTTGGTGTTGACTTGCTATTAAGGCTGGTAGTTCTGGTGAAACGTTGGAGCCTTATACTGCTGCTGCTAATAACTGGGTCCTGTTGGGGCTGACTGCCATGGCCGTGGCTTCGGGTTACTAGGTCCTCCACTACCCATCAGCTTGCGCTTACGGGTGACGTCCATTGCACGACACTTATCTTCCAACATAAGAGCCTTATTAACCAGATCGCAGAAGGTTCGACATTCACAAACAACAAGTTGATACTAGAGTGACTGCTGCAGTCCTTCCATAAAGCGTTCCACTTTTACGGCCTCAGTGTTGATGTCCTCTGGTGCATATCTTGATAGGAGGTTAAACTTATGCAAATACTCCTTGACGGTTCCACTGCCTATCCTTAGGGCTTGGAATTCCCACTTCTTAATAGTCATCATTCTGGGAGGAATGTGAGCAGCGCGGAATCCGTCCTTGAACATTGCCTAAGTGATGACTTGTCCTGCTCGCATGATCTGGAATCCATCCCACCAAGCTCTAGCCGTGCCTCAGAGACAGTGAGAAGCATAAAGGACTTTCTCACAATCATCAGTGCATTTGACCAGCACGTGGAGGTCTTCGATAGTACGGATCCAGTCATCGGCATCCAATGGTTCAACCATCTCCGTGAATATGGGTGGCGTAGTCCGCATAAACTCAGATAGAGTAGAGCGACCGTTGCCATTCCCGTTCTGCAGTAGGTTGTTCACCAAGACTTGAGCCAGCTGCTGGATAGCGGCATTACTGGCTTGACGTTCCTCGCGGAGAGCTTCAAGGAACTGAGCCATAGTCAAGCTTTCTGGAGGATGCGGCGGCGGCAGAATATCGCCTTGCTGCTGCTCGTGGTGATCTCCAGATTGAGCATCCCTTCCAGTTCCCTGCTGCTGACCTGAAGAGGCATAGCTAGGGTTGCTGAAGGTGCTGGTGCGAGTTGAAATCACCATCCTATTTGGGGAGCAGATAGGTCAATAAACCGAAGTGGTCGCGGAATCATAAGGGATGATGCTCTATTAAGGGGGGTTTGGTGTCGTGCTAGTGTGAGATTTATAAACCAAAGATTTTGGAAAAGCTAATGCATTAGATTAAACCAAGTGATGTAGTCGCTTACAAGATGCCCAAGGCAGAAATAAGACTTGCATCAAACATGCTCACACAACACTCATAGTTCGCATGAACCGATACATGAACTCACTACGCTTGGGGAGACTTCTAATTTCCTAAGCCGTAATCCTAAGTGGCGGACTGCTCGGTCTCATAGGTGGGTTCTAAAGGATCTTCGTCTTAATTATATATATATATATATATATATATTTCTTATGTGTTTAGTTGCTAGTCAAGATCAGTGATCGTACGTGGATGTACAGCGGTCACCCTAGTCAGAAAGACATGACGAAAGAATGGTTTCTAAAAACCAAGGACATTGTGAAAGCCACATTTGCAAATGGCCAGGAAACCAACTGGTGCCCCTGTCCACAGTGTGACAAATATAAAAAGAGGACAAAGGTTGTAATGGTTAAACACCTACAGAGGAGGGGTTTTAAGCCTAATTATACGGTGTGGACATTTCATGGTGAGTCTATACGACGCACCAGAGTTGAGGTGGTGCGTCGTCGCACCGACGAGCATGGTTCCGGGATCGATGACATGGTGCAAGACTTTGATGATGCTCGGGATTCAGAATATGAGATGGAGGAATCTGCAAAGGCCTTCTATGAAATGTTGGAGTCTTCAAAACGTCCGCTCCAGGAGCACACTGAGCTCTGTTAGTTGGATGCCATTGCACAAGTAATGGCTCTGAAGGCTCAGTTCAACTTGGGAAAAGAATGCTACGACGTGATGATGATACTATTTGGACGCTTTCTACCCAAAGGCCATGTCATGCCCGCAAACTTGTACCAGTCGAACAAAATACTTCGTGTACTTAAGATGCCCTATGAGAAGATAAATGCCTGTGAGAAAGGACGTATCTTATTTAGGAAGGAGTATGCACACTTGGACTATTGTCCCATTTGCAAGTCTTGCAGGTATCTTGTGGTAGACAACGATATGGTGAGAAGAGGCAGACCAAAATCAGAGTTAATGTTCTTTAATATATGCCAATAATACCAAGGCTTCAACATCTTTTCATGGTCGAAGAGACAGCACGAAAGTTGACATGGCACAAATTCAGCAATACAACCGAACTAGATGCCGATGAGAATAAGATGGTGGTACACACATCAGATGGGGAAGACTGGAAAGATTTCGATGGATTACATCAGGATAAAGCGGCAGATCCAAGGAATCCTCGAGTGTGAGTCGCCCCGGATGGATTTAATCCCTTGGGCATGACGGCAACCCAATACAGTTGTTGGCCTGTATTGGTCATTCCACTCAATCTACCCCATGCGCAGATTATGCAAAGAAAG
Organism: Hordeum vulgare subsp. vulgare; assembly: GCF_904849725.1. Lineage (NCBI taxonomy): Eukaryota > Viridiplantae > Streptophyta > Magnoliopsida > Poales > Poaceae > Hordeum > Hordeum vulgare. The sequence goes on along the minus strand of NC_058524.1, from coordinate 341,752,508 downwards.
AACATATTCCTGACGTTGATAATTCCAGGGGCCAACTATCAGGGGAAGAATATGAATGTGTACATGCAGCCTCTTAAGGATGAATTGCAATAAGTTTGGGATAATGGGGTCAAGACATACGATGCCGCTAGAAAATAGAACTTCAAAATGCCTTTGTGGTACATGTACTCGATGCATGACTTGTCGGCGTATGTGCTATTCTCTGGATGGAGTGTGCATGGATGATTCCCATGCCCCTTGTGCAAGGAAGCTCTTCAATTTCATTGGTTGCAGGCGGGTGGGAAGTATTATTTCTTTGACTTGCATAGACAGTTCCTGGACCCTCACCATCAGTTCAGAAAAGACAAGAAGAACTTTATCAAAGGTAAAGTTGTCAAAACCTTGGCACCAGCTGCGTTGACAGGCCAACAGATCCTGGATGAGTTAAATGCCCTCGAGCCTGATCCGGAGCGTCCAAAGTATTTCAAGGGGTATAATTTAGAACACGCCTCGACTCACAAGCCATTCTTGTGGGATCTGCCTTACTTCAAAGACCTCCTTCTTCCACACAACATCGACATGATGCACACTGAAAAGAATATTGGAGAGGCCATTTTTGGTACATTGTTCGACATAGATGGGAAGACAAAGAATAATCCTTAGGCTAGAGTCGATCTAGGAGGTATGGTGAGAAGGCAAAGGAAAGGAGAAGTGGTCGAAGCCAAATGCCTAGTTCAATCTTGGAAGGCCATCTATGAGTGTGGGGACCCCAACTTACGAGTCGAAATCACCGAATGAACGTGCTTAGTGATCCCAGAGATCAATGCTCACCGAACACACAGAAACTGAATAATAGGTGTCTTACATCATACATACCGTTTGATACAATTAATGACCATTGCGGTCAAGTCTTACATATATAGGGCCTTGAGGGCCAACACACCAAGCTTGACCAATAGAGAAAATATTGGATGAAAGCGTGAACTCATGCCATCAGCCTTAACCTACAGGCATTCTGCTTGGGAACCGTCCTAGCTCGTAGGAACGTCACCAAGGTGCTCTTCACCATTTCCTGTTCTCTCGTACCTGTTCAATGAAATAACCAGTGGCAAGCCAATGAGTACTTTGAATGTACTCGCAAACAGCCCATGATGTGGATAATGCAGTTGGTACGATAATAAAGTGATATGCAGCATTTTCGGAAAACGAACCTTGAATGAAAATAAACATGATCATAGACGGATATGGATAAACATCATAAGCTAGATGGTATTTAGAAGAACAGGTTACAGATATCAACATATCTGTTGAGGGTTGAACACTTCGGCTTCACGCGATATGCCAAGTCACCAAACTTGGACATATCAACTCTTAGTCAGATAACTCCTTGAACACACACACACACACACACACACACACACGCGCGCGCTTGGTTTATGCGGAAACGACTGGATGTAGTTTAAGCAGCACCACCCAACTATCCTTGACAGTGGACACGGCTATTTGATCAGTTTTACACTCTGCAGAGGTTGTACGTGGTACCCACGAGATCCGGGAAACTTCCGTGTCATCCACGACTCGCAGTATATAACATACCCGAGGTAAGTACCCGATCAATGCCTTTCCCCTGACGATACTAGACAAAGAGGTCCACTCGATTGGTACCCATCCCACATGATATACGTCTTACGAGCACCGACTCTGGACAGTATCATCCATGCGGGGACCAACGGCGTGCCCGGAACACGTAAAAACGGCATAGTCGACCTACCTCGTATGACCCCATCACGAGAGTGACCACACATCACTCCCGCCACTAGTAATGTGGCTCTTTGGTAGCACCGACCAGAGTAATCAACAAAGCCCCGTCCCATAAAGGGGTAACGTGGCCGCACATCTAAGGTTGGGACAGTCGACACATCATAAATCTAATCCCATTTCCGAAACCACTCGCACCAAAATATTTCCCGGTGCACCACTTCTCCACAAGTGGTCACCTAACTCATCATCACCCTTGGGCATTAGTGGCACCCCACGGGGTTTTCATAAACTTTTGATATTTACCAACATCATGCTCATGCTTCTACTATGCTTAGCTGTACTTGTCAACATGATATTTTCGTGACCCTCATAGGTGGTAGGATCAAGATCAAATGCAAGTTCTCCGGAGGAGCCATCGGAAACATCATATCGATGATTTATCGAATATTCATGATCATATGCAGCGGGAATAATTGCTCTACTAGCATGCAATAATATTTTTCTCAAACATGGTCAAAGGGCTGCTTGCCTTTGCTCACATAAGTCCTCATGGTCTTCGAGGTTTTCCGGTCCAACTCCAAGTACTCCGTCTACTCGGTCAACTAACGTTGGAAAGAACACGGTAAGCCATACAGTAAGTAGAAAAAAAGTGCTATATAAATAGGAGATTTATTTTTCTTAGACCTCTCTGGTCATAAGTAAAATAACTGAAGCTTGCTATAGGGGATTTGGACCATCAGGGATTTTTGAATGGAGGAAAGGAAGGATAGGTGATCTTTAAATAAGCCTATAGTAAATATCATGATAAAAATGAGTAGAGGCACTCATTTAACTATGGGGACCCCGACTTATGAGTCGAGATCGCCAAATGAACATGCTCACTGATTCCAGAGATCAATGCTCACCGAACACATAGATACTGAATATTAAGAGTCTTACATCCAAGTATCGAATCATTACATCACATGACCGAATGGTCAAGTTCACAAGAAAGGGCCTATAAGGCCAAATCACACTGATACAACTAGTAGCGGAAATCATAAATAGGGGTTTTTCCCAACTGTTAGAAGGTGCTCGACAGTGGTTTGGGGTGGTTGCACCCCACCACTGGCTATGCAACTTAACAGGACTAGGTTTGGTGCAAAAACATGAGGCTACACCAATTTTGGGCTCCATTGGACAAGTTTAGCTTTGTAAACTTGAAAACATCCCTAAACGACCAGATATGTTCCTTCCAAAGGCAGTGTGGGAAAATCAAGTCCCAAAAATCCCATTTTTGGCCTGGAGGCCTCATTTGAGGTATTAGGCACTCCTGCAAAGTTTCAGATCCATTGGATAAACTTTGCTATGTAGAGTTGCTCTAACTTCACACTGGACAGAAGGGGTTTTGGAATTATTTGGTGACCTTAACCACCTTGGATCAAGGTGAAACTTTATATGGGCACCAAACATGGCTTAGGGAGATCACTCGAATTTCTCTAGGAATTTATAGAGAATATTTTCTTTGGAAATATTTCAAAAGGTCAAAACAGACAGAATAGGTTTTTAGGGTTTTAGTCAAATATTTATAACATAAATAGGGGTTGAAAAATCCTATGTATGGAAAATATATGTCCTTCTGAGTTTCTCCAACTTTTCTCAGATTTTGCTAAGGCAGAAAAGTATTTTTTCCATATAGGAATATCATTTCTGCCTCAGAAATGGACATGCAAATAAAATAGGAAAATGATTATTTTATGGTTTTGGTGGATAAAAATAGTTTTAGGACCAAATCACCAACTTTGTATAAGAGCATTTCTTGCCATCATAGACTTGTAGTGCAACCCAAGGCAAGGTTTTGAATTAACCACAAATAATAAGAAGGGTTTTGAGAATAATTAAGTTATGAAGTATATGGTTTTTGATATCACAAAATCAAGCATACAAGCATCCAATGACAACCATGGCACTCACATCATTGAGTTTGGAAAAGTTTTAGTAAACTCCGATTTTTGAATTACAGAAGAAGTGTAGTGAAAACAGGGTGTGACAAACCTATCCCCCTTACAAGAACCTCATGCCCGAGATTCCTAAGCTAGGTGCTAAAAAGGTACGACAACTCAGATCGGAGATAGTCTTCACGCTCCCAAGTTGCTTCTGCTTCGGTGTGGTTGCTCCACTGAACCTTGAAATACTTGATGGTGTGGCTTCGGGAGCAACACTCTACTTCATCCAAGATGTGTATCGGCCTCTCGCGATAAGTGGGATTTGGCTGAAGGTCGACGGCCTGATGGTCAATGTCCTTATAAAGATCTGGACTGTTCGGCGCTTGCAGACACTTCCGGAGTTGTGACACATGGAAAACGTTGTGCACACCCGAAATTCCGGAGGTAGCTCCAACTAGTAAGCAAGTTCTCCACGCCTTGTCATGATTTTAAAAGGGAAAATGAACCTTGGAGCAAGTTTCCCCTTGACGTGGAAACGCTTGGTTCCCTTGAGGGGCGTGACGCGGAGGTACACCTGGTCTCCGGGAACGAACTCCACTTCTGTGCGATAAGAATCTGCATAGATCTATTGTCACGACTTGGCTGCCTTCAAGTTTTCTCGGACAAGCTGCACCTTATCTTTAGCCCCTTGCGCAACTTCTGGCCCGAAAGTCAATCCTTCACCGGTTTCGAACCAGTTGAGCAGGGTGCGGCACTTCCGTCCATACAACACTTCAAATGGGGCCATCTGGAGACTGGACTGGTAGTTGTTGTGTGAGAACTCAGGGAACGGCAGACAGTCTTCCCATTTGGCACCATTTGCCAAGACACAAGCGCGGAGCATATCATCGAGTATCTGGTTTACTCTCTCCGTCTGTCCACCCATCTGTGGGTGGAAAGCGGTGCTGAAAGAGAGCTTGGTTCCAAGGGCTTCTTGGAACTTCTTCCAAAGTCTAGAGGTGAATTGCGTACCTCAGTCTGATACAACCTCCCTGGGAACTCCGTGGAGACTAACTATACGGTGGATGTACAGACTAGCCAACTCGCTTCCATCATAAGTGGTGCTGACTGGAATGAAATGGGCCACCTTGGTCAGATGGTCGACAACGACCCATATGGAATTATGCCCTTTTCTTACCTGGGCAACCCAATGATGAATTCCATGCCAACTTTGTCCCACTTCCATTCAGGCACTTGGAGAGGTTGTAGCAGTCCAGCAAGTCGCTGATGCTAAGCCTTGACTCGCTGGCACACATCGCACTTGGCAACATAAGATGCTATTTCCCTCTTCATGCCATGCCACCAGAATTTTCTCGGAGATCTTGATACATCTTGGTACCACTGGGGTGAATAGAGTAGGGTGTGTCATGTGCTTCCTATAGGATCAAGTCCTTGAGTTCTCCCTTGTTGGGTACGCATAAACGTTTCCGAAACCACACTACTCCTTGCTCATCCATCGAGAATTACGGGGCCTTGGCTTCCTATATCTTCTTCTTGATGCCTTCAATGCTCTTGTGCCCCTTCTGGGCCTCCTTGATATCGTCTGCCAGCGTTGGTTTGACTTCGAGGTTAGCCAGGAATCTTGATTCAACTAGCTCCAGCCCGAAGCTTTCCATTTCTTCATACAAGGCGGGTAGCCTTTTCTTGAGCATAACATTCAAGGTGTTGGCCTTCCTGCTTAAGGCATCATCCACTACATTGGCCTTACCAGGTTGGTGTTGAATGCTGAGGTCGTACTCTTTGATTAACTCCAACCATCTTTGCAACCTCATATTCAATTCCCGCTGAGTAAAGATATACTTCAGACTTTTGTGGTGAGTGTATATTTCACATTGCTTCCCCAGAAGGTAATGTCGCCATGTCTTTAGGTCATGCACTACTTGTTCCAACTCGAGATCATGGGTGGCATAATTCCCCTCATGTGGGTGCAGTTGCCGTGACAAATACGCCACGACCCTGCCATCTTGCATTAGGACTCCATCGAGCCCGGTTCTGGAGGCATCACAACATATCACAAACTTGTTGCTGGTATCCGGAGTAGCCAATACCGGGGCGGTAATCAATCTCTTCTAAAACTCTTGGAAGCTTGCTTCACACTCCGACGTCCATTCGAACTTCTTGCCTTTCTTCAAGAGTTGAGTCATGGGTCGAGCGATGCGGGAGAATCCTTCTATGAACTTGCGGTAATAACCCGCGAGTCCGAGGAAGCTCCTGACTTCCTTCACATCGATTGGCGACTCCAAGTTTGTTACGTAGTAATCTTGGAAGGATCGACCGCCATTCCGCTTGCCGTCATGGTATGACCCAAGAATCCAACTTCGTTCAGCCAGAATTGGCATTTGCTGAATTTGGCATAAAGTAGGTGTTCTCGAATCTTCTCCAACACAAACCTCAAGTGTTGCTCATGTTCTTCTTCGGACGTGGAGAAGATTAATATGTCCTCGATAAATACGATGACAAACTTATCCACGTATTCCACAAAGACCTTGTTCATGAGGTACATGAAGTAAGCTGGGGCATTAGTCAACCCGAAAGACATAATAGTGCACTCGTATAGACCGTATCGGGTCATGAACGCAGTCTTGGGTATGTCTTCAGGTCGGATATTCAGCTAGTAATATCCAGATCGGAGATCGCTCTTCGAAAATACCTTGGCTCCATTTAACTGGTCAAACAAGTCTCCAATCTTGTGGAGTGGGTACTTGTTCTTGATCGTGACTTCATTGAGAGAACTGTAATCGATGCAGAGTATAATGGTACCATCCTTCTTAGACACGAACAGAACAGGTGATCCCCAAGCTGATGCACTCGGACGAATAAATCCCTTCTTGAGTTGCTCATCCAACTGCGTCTTCAGCTCTGCTAGCTCTTCGGAACCCATCCTATAAGGATTCTTATAGATAGGCCTCGATCCGGACATGAGCTCAATGATGAACTCGATGTCTCGGTCGGGAGGCATCCCTGGTAGCTCATCGGGAAAGACGTCCGGGAACTCACAGACTATCGGCACTCGACCGAGCTCTTCTCCCGACAGGCTATTAACCTCCGGTACTCGAGTGGATACTCGCTCAGAGACATACTTGACTTCGACCCCTTGGTCGCTTGTCAAGGTAATTGCCCTGTTGGCACAGTCCAAGATGCTCTGGTGTTTGGCCAACCAATCCATTCCAAGGATTACTTATAAGCGTTGCAACTTAATGACAATGAGATCTGCTGAGAAGCTTATCCCATTGATAACGATCCCGACTCCTCTACATCCTAGGTTGGTCCTTAACACTACTCCCGGGGTATGTACTGCCATTTTCCCGTTGAGCAGGGTAGGCTTCAACCCACTTTTTTCTGCAAACTTTTGAGTAACAAAAGAATGCGAAGCACCATAATCAAACAATATTGTTGCTGGGGTGGAGTTGACGATGAACGTACCCAGAATCCAGTCCGGGTCTTCCTGTGCCTCGTCTGCGGAGATGTGATTAATACGTACCCTGTTGTGCTACTCCTGATTTCGGGGTGCTTGGTTCCTGCCTAGTGCTCCTTGACCATGTCCTTGATTTGGCGCATCGGGACGCGGTGCATCTGGCTTCTTGTTGGGACACTGCCTGGAGTAGTGCCCAGTATGTCCGCATCCAGAACAGGTAACCTGTCCTGGAAGGTTGGTCTTGACTCCACTGTTGTTCGGTGGGTTCAATGCTGGCTTGGTGTTGACTTGCTGCTGAGGCTGGTAGTTCTGGCGAAATGTTGGACCTTATACTACTGCTGCTGATAATTGGGTCTTTCTGGAGCTGACTGCCATGGGCGTGGCTCCGGATTACTGGGTCCTCCACTACCCATCAGCTTGCCCTTACGGGAGTCATCCATTGCACAATGCTTATCTTCCAAAATAAGGGCCTTATTAACCTGGTCGCAGAAGGTCCGGCATTCAGAAACAACCAGTTGATACTGGAGTTGTTGTTGCAGTCCGTCCATAAAGCGTTCCACTTTTGCGGCCTCAGCGTTGACGTCGTCTGGTGCATGTCTTGGTAGGAGGTTAAACTTCTATGGATACTCCTTGACGGTTCCACTGCCTTGCCTTAAGGCTTGGAATTCCCGCTTCTTAATGGTCATCATTCTGGGAGGAATGTGAGAAGCACGGAATCCTTCCTTGAACATTGCCCAAGTGATGACTAATGACCCACAAGTATAGGGGATCAATCGTAGTCCTTTCAATAAGTAAGAGTGTCGAACCCAATAAGGAGCAGAAGGCTCCGATAAAAGGATTTCAGCAAGGTAATAACTGCAAGCACTGAAAGTAGCGGTAACAAGCGATGGTGTAGCGAGGTGAAACGTAACAAGTGAAACGTAACAAGTAACAAGTAGTAGCAACGGTGCAGCAAGTGGCCCAATCCCTTTTGTAGCAAGGGACAAGCGTGAACAAAGTCTTATAGGAGGAAAAACGCTTCCGAGGACACACGGGAATTTCTGTCATGCTAGTTTCATCATGTTCATATGATTCGCGTTCGTTAGTGTGATAGTTTGATATGTGGGTGGACCGGCGCTTGGGTACTGCCGTTACATGGGCAAGCATCCCACTTATGATTAACCTCTCTCGCAAGCATCCACAACTACAAAAGAAAAATTAAGACAACGTTTAACCATAGCATTAAACTAGTGGATCCAAATAAGCCCCTTACGAAGCAACACACAGACTGGGTTTAAGCTTCTATCACTCCAGCAACCCATCATCTACTTACTACTCCCCAATGCCTTCCTCTAGGCCCAAGTATGGTGAAGTGTTATGTAGTCGACGTTCACATAACACCACTAGAGGAAAAGACGACATACAGCATATCAAAATACCGAACGAATATCAAATTAACATGACTTATCCCATGTCCTCAGGAACAAAAGTAACTACTCACAAAGCATAATCATAATCATGATCAGAGGTGTAATAAATAGCATCAAGGATATGAACATAAACTCTTCCACCAAATAATCCAACTAGCATCAACTACAAAGAGTAATCAACACTACTAGCAACCTTACAAGTACCAATCGGAGTCGCGAGAAGAAGATTGGTTACAAGAGATGAACTAGGGATTGGAGAGGAGACGGTGCTGATGAAGATGTTGATGAAGATGCCTCCCCTCCGTCGAGAGGAGTGTTGGTGGTGACGATGGCGACGATTTCCCCTTCCGGGAGGGAAGCTTCCCCGGCGGGATCGTCCTGCCGGAGCTCTAGATTGGATCTACTCAAGTTCCGCCTCGTGGCTGCGGCAAAACCATGAAAAAGCTCCCGAATGATTTTTTCTAGAACGAAACCCTTCATATAGCAAAAGAGGGGTGCTAGTGGGCTGTCAGGGAGCCCACAAGCTTTCCCTCCGCCACTAGGGGGTGGCGGTGGCAGGGCTTGTGTTGCCCTGGTAGGCCCCCTCCGGTACTTCTTTCGCCCAGTATTTTTTATAAAATCCCAAAAAATGCCACGTAACTTTTCAGGGCATATGGAGATGTGCAGAATAGTGGACTAAGATTTACTCCTTTTCGAGTCCAAAATTCCAGCTCCCTGAATTCTTCCTCTTCAAATAAACCTTGCAAAATAAGAGAGAAACGACATAAATATGGTACCACAAAGTAATATAACAGCCCATCAAGCAATAAATATCAACATGAAAGCATGATGCAAAATGGACGTATCAACTCCCCCAAGATTAGACCTTGCTTGTCCTCAAGCGAAAACCAAGTTCCATAAACATGTCCACATGTTGAGGGATGAAGGTGTCGATAAAACATAATACGGACATGAGGGCATCATGATCACACATAGAACAGCAATACATCATAAAGATTCTTGTGGGAAAGTTACAATTCCTTCACAAAGCAAAGCATGAAGCAAAAAACCTTACCGAGAAGTAACCGACAACAGTCCAAAGTCATTGAAGCAATTGCAATTTATCACAACATCAGAAAGAGTCAAATAAGAGCTTGTAAGGAAAACCCACATACTCAATCATCTCTATTGTTTTCCACAATTTTTACAACTCACGTGCTACTCATGGTGTCAAAGTTTCAGCTGGGCACAGAGGAAGATAGGGGCTTATAGTTTTGCCTCCCAACAATTTACCTCAAGGGTAAAGTCAACAATAATAAAGCATAAGTACTCAACTCCAAGTTGATATACGAATATAGATCTTTCCCAAGCATGTGACGGTAGCCAAGACAAAGGCAAAATAGGGAATTGGTGAGGATCACCATGACTCTTACAAGGGCAAAAGGTAAAGGTACAAGATAGGCCCTTCGGAGAGGGAAGCAGAGGTTGTCATGCACTTTTGAGGTTTGAACGCGTGTGCTCTTAGTGCGGAGGAGCGTTACTTAATATTGCCTCCTGTGATAAAGAACTTTATTATGCAGTCTGTCGCTTTTATGTCTTCCTCATCACAGGTTCGTACAAAGCTTATTTGCCACACAGTAATAGATCATACATATTAGAGAGAAATTTTTATTGCTTGCACCGATGACAACTTACTTGAGGGATCTTATTCAATCCATAGGTAGGTATGGTGGACTCTCACGGCAAATCTGTGTTCAAGGTTCATGGATGCACAAGTAGTATCTCTACTTGGTGCGGGAGTTTTGGCTACAATGAGGTGGAAGCAATCGTCACATGCTAAGGGATCTTTAATCATATAACATTGTTTGGAACCAAGCAAAGACAATTCATTATGTTGCCTTCCTTGTCCAACATGTACTCCTAAGAATGTAATAGTTTGGTGAGTGCTCACAATTGTAAAAAGTGTCTAAGATGATATATTTATATGTGAACCTTTCTTTCCTTATTACTTCTTATTAATTGCAACAATGACTGAGGTCTATGTTGATTTATTCTCAACAAGTTTCAATCATCATACGTGTCATATGTGAAGTTGTCACTTACCATAAGATCATCTCATAATCTTTCATGCTATCGTTCTTTTCATACTTTTGATCAGGGCACAAAGCAAAGCCCTTGACTAAGATACTCTTTATTATATAGCTCATGAGCTCGAATACAACAGGGGAGAGACAAAAGCAAAAGACTCAAAATAAACACTAAAGACTTATTCCTCTAAGAGAAGAAATAAAAACTGAAAAGGAAAGAACTAAAACAAAGGTAAAAGCAAAAGATATAAAGGTGATACGGTATGAGGGAAACTCCCCCAAGTTTGGCAGAAGCCAAGGGGATTGCCCATACCAATGCTTAGTTGTCTTCCTTTGGCGGTGATGGTGGTGGAGTTGCTGGAGTAGTCTAATCCTCCGTCTTCCAAGGCATAGGTGCTCCATCATGGCAGGATGAACGAGTCGCCGGAATCCTCAAATCTGCAGCCAACCTTATTGATTTAAATATTTACTCATACTCGCAGTTTTGGTTCTGCAGGTCATAGATCTAACCCTGAAGTTGATCAACCCTGTCATAGAGCCCGGAGAGGTGTTTCCCAATGTCAATGGCATCCATCTTGTGATTGCTAGTGAACTCTGTGATCATCATGTGGTTGGCGTTGAGTCCACGCTCCACCATCCCTTGGCACTTGAAGACTTGTTGCTCCATTGCTTCGAACCTCGTCTCCATGCTTCCGGTCTTCTTAGGCCCCTCAACATCACGGATGTGCAACATCCCATCGCTCATCTTGATAGATTGAGGGTGTTTCAGCACTTCCGTGAGGTAGGGATTGATGACCTTCTCGAAGATCTTGTCCTTAGGAGCGTTTGGGGAAGTCATGATGATCTGGGTCTGTCACAGAAACAGGCTCGAAACGAAAACAGAGGAAAACTGCGCGATACGGAGATCAAAACCTTTGGGCGAATATATATTGATTTTTTTCTGGACCAGAAGGAGTGCTCCGCAAGAAAACGGAGTCCAGGAGGCACACGAGGTGCCCACAAGACCTCTCTCCGCCACCAGGGGGGTGGCAGTGCCCAAGCTTGTGGCCACCTCGTGCGCTCTCCGGACTGCTTTTTATTTTTCTAATTTTCCAAAAATTCCAAAATGGAGGAAATTTCCTATTGGAAAAGCATCGGAGTCCAATTTCTTACCGAAACAGATACCTCTTCGTTTTCAGGGTCTGAAACAGGCTGATAAACATCCCTTATGTACTCCTCTGGAGTTATGACATTGATGATATTGGTCTCAACATTTATGGGAGTACAAGAGATGTAATGCTTGATTCTTTGCCCATTTACCACTATAGGAAAATTTCCTTCTGTGTTATTGATTTTCATGGCACCAGAACGATATACTTCCTCGATAACGTAAGGTCCTTCCCATTTAGAGAGAAGCTTGCCTGCAAAGAATCTCAAACGAGAATTGTATAGCAGGACATAATCACCTGCATTGAACTCTCATTTCTGTATCCGTTTGTCATGCCATCTCTTAACCTTTTCCTTGAACAACTTGGCATTCTCATGTGCCTGGGCCCTCCATTCATCTAATGAACTGATATCAAACAGCCGCTTCTCACCAGTAACTTTGAAATCGAAGTTGAGCTCTTTGATTTCCCAATAAGCTTTGTGTTCCAGCTCAAGAGGTAAATGAGAGGCCTTACCGTAAACCATTTTATACGGTGACATGCCCATGGGATTCTTATAAGCAGTCCTATAATCCCATAGTGCATCGTCAAGTTTGCTAGACCAATTCTTTCGAGATGTATTGACAGTCTTTTGCAAGATCAATTTGATCTCCCTATTACTCAACTCCACTTGACCACTAGACTGAGGATGATAAGGAGATGCAACTCTATGGTTGACATCATACTTAGCGAGCACCTTGCGGAAAACACCATGAATGAAGTGTGAACCGCCATCAGTCTTCAATACCTAGGGACTCCAAATCTTGGGAAAATGACTTCTTTAAGCATCTTAATGGAGGTGTGGTGATCAGCATTCTTAGTGGGGATAGCTTCTACCTACTTAGTGACGTAATCCACAGCAACTAAGATGTGAGTGTACCAATTGGAACTTGGGAAGGGTCCCATATAATCAAAGCCCCAGACATCGAATGGTTCAATGACAAGTGAATATTTCATAGGCATTTCTTGACGCTTACTGATGTTCCCTATTCTTTGACATTCGTCACAAGACAAGACAAACTTACGGGCATCCTTGAAGAGAGTGGGCCAATAGAAACCTGCATGCAATACCTTGTGGGTAGTTCTATCTCTAGCGTGGTGTCCTCCGTAGGCTTCGGAATGACACTTCTGCAAGATCTGTCCCTGTTCATGTTCAGGCACACAACTTCTAATAACACCATCTACTCTTTCCTTATAAAGGTGAGGATCATCCCAAAAGTAGTGCCTCAAATCAAAGAAGAATTTCTTCTTTTGCTGATAGGTGAAACTGGGTGGTATGTATTTAGCTACGATATAGTTGGCGTAATTGGCATACCACGGTGCACTATGTGAAGTGCGGATGACATTTAATTGCTCATCAGGAAAGCCGTCATCAATAGGTAGTGGGTCATCAAGGACATTCTCTAGCCTGGACAAGTTATCTGCTACAGGATTCTCCACACCCTTTCGGTCAACAACGTGCAAATCAAATTCCTGTAGCAGGGAGAACCCATCTGATTAGCCTAGGCTTAGCGTCCTTCTTCTCCATAAGGTACTTAATAGCAGCATGATCAGAGTGAATAGTGACTTTGGAGTCAACTATATAAGATCTGAACTTTTCACATGCAAACACGACTGCTAAAAACTCCTTTTCCGTAGTGGCATAGTTTCTTTGGGCACTGTCTAGAGTTTTACTAGCGTAGTGAATAACATTCAACTTCTTATCAACTCTTTGTCCTACAACAGCACCAACAACATAATCACTAGCGTCGCACATGATTTCAAAGGAAAAGTTCTGGTCAGGTGGTTGAACAATAGGTGCGGTTATCAAAGCCTTCTTAAGTATTTCGAAAGCTTCCTCACAATCCTCATCAAAAACGAAAGGAACATCCTTCTGCAAGAGGTTGGTAAGAGGCCTGGAAATCTTAGAGAAGTCTTTAATGAGCCTTCTATGGAAACCAACATGACCTAGGAAACTTCGCATACCTCTGATATTTGTGGGGCAAGGCATTTTCTCAATTGCATCAACCTTAGCTCTATCAACTTCAATGCCTCTTTCAGAGATTTTGTTTCCTAAGACAATGCCTTCATTAACCATAAAGTGGCACTTCTTCCAATTCAAGACGAGGTTGGTATCTTCGCATCGCTGTAAGACTCGATCAAGGTTGCTGAGGCAATCATCAAAGGAAGACCCATAAAAGGAGAAGTCATCCATGAAAACCTCGACAATATTTTCACAAAAGTCAGAGAATATAGCCATCATACATCTTTGAAAGGTGGCAGGTGCATTGCATAAACCAAAAGGCATAGGTCTATAAGCAAAGGTACCGAAGGGTCAGGTGAAAGTAGTTTTCTCCTGATCAGATTGTGCAATAGGTATTTGCGAGAAACCTAAATAACCGTCTAGAAAGCAGAAGTGTTTGTGTTTTGATAGCCTTTCTAGCATTTGGTCGATAAACGCTAAAGGATAATGGTCTTTCCTGGTTGCCTTGTTCAGTTTCCGGAAGTCTATCACCATCCTATAGCCACTAATAATCCTTTGTGGGATTAGTTCATCCTTATCATTAGGAACGACGGCGAGACCTCCCTTCTTAGGTACGCAATGTACTGGACTTACTCAATCACTATGAGCAATAGGATAAATGATTCCTGCTTCCACAAGCTTTAATATTTCTTTTCTAACGACCTCTTTCATCTTAGGATTCAATATCCTTTGATGATCAGTAACTGGTTTAAAGTCAGGATCGGTTTTAATCTTGTGCTGACATAGAGTAGGATTAATACCCTTAAGATCATCAAGAGTATATCCAATAGCAACACAGTGCTTCCTCAGAGTTTTTAGTAACTTTTTCTCTTCGTGCTCTGAGAGGAGAGCACTAATAATAACAGGATATACATCCTTCTCATCAAGATAGGCATACTTAAGAGTATCAGGCAACTGTTTTAAGCTTGAACAAAGGATCACCCTTTGGTATGGGAGGATCGCCACGTAGTTCAACATGCAGATTATTCTTGAGAATAGGATATTGTTCTAAGATAATTTTATCTATCTCATCTCTCTCCTCCATATGCATATCATTTTCATGCTCAAGCAGATATTGCTCTAAAGGGTCCGTAGGAGGTATGGCAATAGAGGCAAGAGCAACGATTTCATCCCTTCCAGACGACTCTTTTTCATGGGGTTGTCTTCCAAACTTGGAGAAGTTAAATCCATGAGACACACCCTTGAAATTAACAATGACAGTCTGCTTAGTGCAATCAATGTGAGCATTGACCGTGTTGAGAAAGGGTCTACCAAATATGATGGAACAAAAGCTATCTTGTGCAGTACCAAGGACGAGGAAATCAGTAGGATACTTCGTCTTACCACAGAGGACTTCTACATCTCTCACAATTCCCAGAGGGCAGATAGTGTCTCTACTAGCTAGCGTAATAGTGACATCAATGGGTTCTAACTCAGCAGGTGCAATCTCATCTTTGATTTCAGCATATAGAGAACGAGGTATTGCACTAACACTAGCTCCCATATCACATAAACCATGGTAACAGTGATCTCCTATCTTGACAGAAACAACGGGCAGGCCAACTACAGGTCCGTATTTGTCTTTCGCGTGAGGTTTAGCAATTCTAGCGGAGTCCTCACAAAATTTGATAACATGCCCGTCTATGTCTTCGGCTAAGAGATCTTTGATAATAGCAACACTAGGTTCAACTCTAATCTCCTCAGGGGGGTGCAAGTGGTCTAATGTAACCCCTACGTATCACAGTTGGAGCTTTAGAATAATCCTTTATCCTAGCAGGGTAAGGAGGTTTCTCAGTGTAAGCACAAGGAACAACAGGATCACTAAAAGCAATGTCTTTCTCCTCAACTAGATTGGTTTTGGCTATGTTGCTTTCTACAGGAGGATGATATTGAAACCACTTCTCTTTGGGAAGATCAACACGAGCAGCAAAAGATTCACATAGAGAAGCTACTATCTCAGAGTCAAGTCCATACTTAGCGCTAAAATCTCTAAAAGTGTTTGTCTCAACAAAAGATTTAACGCAATCAAACTGGAAATTCATACCTGACTCCTTACCTTCCTCCAGCTCCCAATCTTCAGAGTTGCGTTTCATTGTTTCCAATAAATTCCACGTGTGGTCAATATCCTTCTTCATAAAAGAACCGGTACAAGAAGTGTCAAGCATGGTACGATCTTCATGAGATAGCCGTGCATAAAGGTTTTGAGTGATGATTTCTCTCGAGAGCTCATGATTGTGGCATGAATATAGCATTGATTTAAGCCTCCCCCAAGCTTGAGCTATGCTTTCCCTGTCACGAGGCCAAAAGTTATAAATAAAGTTCCGATCCAGATGTACTAAATGCATAGGATAAAACTTTTGATGAAATTCCAATTTCAACCGATTGTAGTCCCATGATCCAGTATCATCACATAGCCTATACCATGTCAACGCCTTATCCTTCAAAGATAAAGGAAATACTTTCTTATTTACCTCATCCTCGGGCAAACCTGCAAGCTTAAATAAACCACAAACTTCATCTAAATAGATCAGGTGTAAGTCTGGATGTGAAGATCCATCTCCTGTGAAAGGATTAGCCAGCAGTTTCTCAAGCATACCCGAAGGAATTTCATAAAGGATATTTTCAGTAGGTACCTCAGGTTGAGGAACAACTCCTCGTGCTTCCGTTCGTGGTGAAGATACCCCAAACAAACTCCTCAAAGGAACAGTTTCCATAGTGACAAGTGACAATAAATTTCAGCACAGTATATAAATGTTTCCTTACCAATTTCCACTTACCAAAGGCGCTTCACTCCCCGGCAACGGCGCCAGAAAAGAGTCCTGATGACCCACAAGTATAGGGGATGAATCGTGGTCCTGTCGATAAGTAAGAGTGCCGAACCCAACGAGTAGCAGAAGGCTCTGATAAACGGATTTCATCAAGGTAATAACTGCAAGCACTGAAAGTAGCGGTAACAAGTGATGGTGTAGCAAGGTGAAACATAACAAGTGAAAAGTAACAAGTAACAAGTAACAAGTAGTAGCAATGGTGCAGCAAGTGGCCCAATCCATTTTGTAGCAAGGGACAAGCCTGAACAAAGTCTTATACGACGAAAAACGCTCCTGTGGACACACGGGAATTTCTGTCATCCTAGTTTTATCATGTTCATATGATTCACGTTCGTTACTTTGATAGTTTGATATGTGGGTGGACCGGCACTTGGGTACTGCCCTTACTTGGACAAGCATCCCACTTATGATTAACCTCTCTCGCAAGCATCCGCAACTAAAAAATAAGAATTAAGACAACGTCTAACCATAGAATTAAACTAGTGGATCCAAATCGGCCCCTTACGAAGCAACACATAGACTGGGGTTTGAGCTTTTGTCACTCCACCAACCCATCATCTACTTACTACTCCCCAGTGCCTTCCTCTAGGCCCAAGTACGGTGAAGTGTTTTGTAGTCGACGTTCACATAACACCACTAGAGGAAAAGACAACGTACATCATCAAAATACCGAACGAATATCAAATTCAGATGACTATTATTGGCATGACTTATCCCATGTCCTCAGGAACAAAAGTAACTACTCACAAAGCATAATCATAATCATGATCAGAGGTGTAATGAATAGCATCAAGGATCTGAACATAAACTCTTCCACCAAATAATCCAACTAGCATCAACTACAAAGAGTAATCAACACTACTAGCAACCTTACAAGTACAACTCGGAATCGTGAGACGAAGATTGGTTACAAGAGATGAACTAGGGATTGGAGAGGAGATGGTGCTGATGAAGATGTTGATGAAGATGCCTCCCTCTCACAAGAGGAGTGTTGGTGATGACGATGGCGACAATTTCCCCCTGTGGGAGGGAAGTTTCCCCGGCAGGATCGTCCTGTCGGAGCTCTAGATTGGATCTGCTCAAGTTCCGCCTCGTGGCGGCGGCGAAACCACGAAAAAGCTCCCGAATGATTTTTCTCGAACGAAACCCTTCATATAGCAAAAGAGGGGGCTAGTGGGCTATCAGGGAGCCCACAAGCTTGCCCTCCGCCACCCCCTGGTGGCGGTGGCAGGGCTTGTGGCGCCCTGGTAGCCCCCCTCCGGTACTTCTTTCACCTAGTATTTTTTATAAAATCCCAAAAAATTCCACGTAACTTTTCAGGGCATTTGGAGATGTGCAGAATAGTGGACTAAGATTTGCTCCTTTTCTAGTCCAGAATTCCATCTGCCTGAATTCTCCCTCTTCAAATAAACCTTGCAAAATAAGAGAGAAAAGGCATAAATATGGTACCACAAAGTAATATAACAGCCCATAAAGCAATAAATATCAACATGAAAGCATGATGCAAAATGGACGTATCAATGACTTGTCCTGCCTCCGAGATAGTGAGAAGCATAAAGGACTTTCTTGCGCTCATCAGTGCACTTGACCAGCGCGAGGAGATCTTTGATAGTACGGATCTAGTCATCGGCATTTAATGGTTCAGTCGTCTCCGTGAATATGGGAGGCGTAGTCCGCATAAACTCAGATAGAGTAGATCGACCGTTGCCATTTCCATTCTGCGGTGGATTGTTCACCAAGACTTGAACCAGCTGCTGGATAGCGGCATTATTGGCTTGACGCTCCTCTCGGAGAGCTTGAAGGAACTGAGCCATAGTCAAGGTTCCGGGAGGAGGCGATGGCAGAGGAATATCATCTTGTTACTGCTCGTGATGATCTCCAGCTTGAGCGTCCCCTCCGGTTCCCTACTCCTAACCTGAAGAGGCATAGCCAGGTTTGCTGAAGGTGCTGGTGCAAGTTGAAATCACCATCCTGTCAGGGGAGTAGACATGTCAATAAGCCGAATTGGCCGGAATCATAAGGGATGATGCTCTATTAAGGGGGTTTGGTGTCATGCTGGTGTGAAATTTTTAAACCAAAGATTTTTGGGAAAAGCTAATGCATTAGATTTAAAACAAGTGATGTAGTTGCTTACAAGCTTCCTAAGGCAGAAATGCGGCTTGCATCAAACATGCTTACACAACACTCATGGTTCACATGAACCGATACATGGACTCACTACGCTTGGGGAGACTCCTAATTGCCTAAGCTGTAATCCTAAGCGGCGGACTGCTCGGTCTCGTAGGCGGGTTCTGCAGGGTCTTCGTCTTCATCTTCATCGGTGCTTTCCTCCTTCAGAGGTGTAGGGGTAGGAAGTGGTCCATCATGGCATCTCTTAGTTGGGATAGCAGTGAGGAGCTCACTCTAATCTTCCGAGGTCAGACGGCGACTCTGAATAGGAGTGGCCTGAAGCGACGTTATTCCTCCTCGGAAAGCCATGGTTGATCGCCCTCCGGGTGCTCCTTCCTTCTTGACCTTTCGGGTCTTCATCTTCTCCACGCGAAGTAGGTCCTTGACTTGGTGCAGTTCTTGGCGAATCTTTATCGACTCCTTGATCAAACGTGCAGTTCTTGGTGAGTTAACGTGTTGGAGGAGAGGCTGAAGTAGGTCTGAAACCTTAGTGGTGTCCCATCCTCCGAAGATGTGTTGAGTGTCCAACTCCCATAAATCCCGTCCTTAATAAAAGGTAGGTGACGAGTAGTTGGCTCGTTTGCCATCTCGGTAAGGATGTCGCGGAGACGCACGAGAGCCTCTCGTGCGGTTGTCTCCACTGCCAACATCAGATCCTCCATCTATGGTCCTTCAAAGAACCAACTGGTTGGGGAGTCATTAGCCTTCATTATCACGTCCACGTGATATTCCTTGGTGTCAGCATTGACCCACTGCTCGTGGTAGAGGAAGATGGGCGTGCGGCGTACTTGACACTTCTCGAGGCTATCTCCCAAAAGTAGGGGAAATCCCGTCTCCAGAAGCATCTCAGGTACGGTGGCCATCTACAAAGATGTAGGAGGGAGGGATAGAAAGTTTTGGTGGGTGCATAAAATATCAGGGGTAAAGGTTAGGTGCACTAATCGTCTCGGCTATCGTCCATGCTATCTAAGGCTTCCTATAGTCAGGATGGCTTTGATACTAGCTCTGTCGGGACCCCGACTTACAAGTCGAGATCGCCGAATGAACGTGCTGAGTGATCCCAGAGATCAATGCTCACCAAACACACAGATACTAAATATTAAGAGTCTTACATCCAAGTACCGAATCATTACATCACATGACCGAATGGTCACGTTCACAAGGAAGGGCCTATTAGGCCAAATCACACTGCTACAACTAGTAGTGGAAATCTTAGGGCCATGCGGCTGCCCATGCCATCAGCCAACACCAACAGGCATTCCGACTAGGAAGCGTCCTAGTTCGTAGGGCCGTTTCTAAAGACGTACTCTTCTCCAAATACTGGTCCTTCCATGTCTGGTCAATAATATAACCAGTGGCAAGCCAATGAGTACTTTTGAATGTACTCGCAAATAGCCCATGATATGAATAATGCAGTCGATAGGATACCATGTAATATGCAACTTTGGTTGATAGCATCTTAACTATAAATGAACTCGTTCATGGATATGCAACATAAGCTAGATCGTATTTAGAAGAACAGGTTACAGATATCAACATATCTGTCAAAGGATGAGCACTCCCGGTTCACCCTATATGCCAAGTCACCAAACTTGGTTATATCAACTATTTTATATTAACACCATTTACTACGCACACACACACTTGGTATATGTGGAAACGAGTGAACGTAGTTTAATCATCACCACCCAACTGTCCTTGACCATGGACACGGCTATTCGAATAGTTTTACACTATCCAGAGGTTGTACAGTGGACCCTCGAGATCCGGGAAACTTCCATGTCATCCACGACTCGCGGTATATAACATACCCGAGGTACGTACCCGATCAATGCCTTTCCCCTGAAAATACTAGACAAAGAGGTCCACTCGATTGGTACCCAACCCACATGATGTACGACTTATGAGCATCGACTCTGGACAGTATCATCCATGCGGGGACCAACAGTGTGCCTGGAACACGTAAAAGCGTCATAGTCTGCCTACCTGGCACGAGACCATTACGAGAGTGACCACACATCACTCCCGCCACTAGTAATGTGGCTCTTTGCTAGCACCAACCAGAGTAATCAACAAAGCCCCGTCACATAAAGGGGTAACTTGGTCGTACATGTAAGGTTAGGATGGTCGACACATCATAAATATAATCCCATTTCCAAAACCATACACAGACAAAATACCCGGTGCACCACTTCACCAAAATTGGCCACCCAACTCATCATCACCCTCGGGCATTAGTGGCACCCGACGGGGTTTTCATACACCTTTGATTTTAGCCAACATCATGCTCATGCTACTATGCTTAGCTCTACTGGTCAACATGTTATGAGCGTGACCCTCATAGGTGGTAGGATCATGCTCAAAATAAAAGTGCTCTGGAGGAGCCATTGGTAACATCACTTCAATGATTTACCAATACTTATGATCACATGCAACGGAAATATTTTCTACACTAGCATGCAATATAATATTTGCTCAAACATGGTCAAAGGGTTGCTTGCCTTGGTCAGCTAAGTATCCAGGGTCTTCGGGGTCTTCAAGTTCAACTCCTTCGTCACACAGGTTTTCTATCGTCATTTTAAATAAAAGGCAATAAGTAGACCACTCCAAAACATATCACAAAGTCACTTTAGAAATGTTGTTTAATTCTGATAAATCCATCTTGTTATTTTAAAAATAGTTGTCTCTGGTTTAGTGAAAGAATATTTATAAAATCAATATAACACAAGCAAAAATATTCCAAGTTAGCCTTTTTAATTATTATAAAACAGATAAGTTGTTCGAAAAATTTGCCTAACAATTCCATTAAATACTCCTTATTTTTAGCAAAATAACACTGGAAGAATCATAATTTTTCACTTGTTAAATCTTTTTATAAAAATCATGTAAAACCAGGTTTTAAATAAAAGAAAAGGGCAACAACCCTGGCCTCGCTTGGCCTGGGACTGGGTCGGCCCAGTGGCCAACCAACCAGCCTGCCCAGGCGTGCGCCGTGAGGTTTGAACCTGACGCGCGACCCATGCGGTTAGTAGCTGCGGGAAGCGAGGGAGAGAGAGATGGGCCACCGACGGGTGGGTCACACCTTTCGAGGTCATCTCCTACCTCTGGAAAGAGAGGAGGAGGAGCACGCCAGCATGGCTACTGATGTCCTCGGGCCCTAACAACGACAGGAATGGGTCCGGATCATCGTCGCCTACCTACTGGTGGTCGAGTCGATGATGGGAGGGATCTGGTTCATCGGCGACGAGGTTGCCGCGGCGGAGAGATTTCGGGTGACGGTGGAGGTGGCATCTAAGGACACGGATTCGCTCGGGCTAGAGAGCGGAAAGCTTCATGGGGTCACGAGGAGTGCGTAGGTGTGCCGAGGGACGCGAGAACCGACGTGTAGCCAGAGGTCGACCGGAGCTCCGAGGCAGAGGGGCCTCGGTCGATATCGAGCACCGGGACTCTTCTTGCTCAATGGGGTGGCTAGGGAGGTGATTGAGGTCTCGGTGAAGTGGAGTGAGGGGTTCTGGTACAAGGGGAGGGGCTATAAATAGGCCCGCGACAGTGAGCCGACGCAGGTGCTCCGGTGATCCACCATGGCGCGCATGGGGGTGCAGAGAGAGGCTGGAGTCTAAACCACGGTCTTGGGACGTGGTTTTGGACCTCCACGCCTCACTGCGGGAGAGGGGGAGAGAGGAGCGGCCAGCATTCGTGGCCGCACTCCTCTCGCGCTTCTTGTGTGCACGGGCACGTCTCGCACCGGCTCTTATTGTGGGAAAGGAGGGGCCCTAGGGGCTGCTTGATGCAGAGGGGTTCTCGGGGGAGAGGAGAGACACCGAGGGCAGGCTGGAACTGGCCGAGGGAGTCGCCCCACCTCGGTTGCTCTCTGTAGCGCGCCCTGAGCGCAGCATTGGCATGCCACGGCATGCTGGCGCGCTCTGCGGTGCCTTGGATGTGTCTGGCATGTCCTGGGCACTGGCTTGGAGGTGCCTAGCCATTTGAATCCCGTCGGAGCATCGACTGGTCAAAGGAGGTAAAGGAAACAGGTGTTGTCAGCCTTGGTCTGAAGCTCAAATTGGAGATTTTGGATTTTCTACTTTGAACCAGAGAGGGGCCACTTGACTGGAGTTACGCACTGATTCTAGCCACCTAGTCTGGGAGTTTGATAGAAAGCGATTGGGTTTAGCTAGGGGTAGGAGGGGTTTTGCCCAACTGTCGGAAGGTGCTCGACAGTGGTTTGGGGTGGTCGCACCCCACCACTGGCTATGCAACTTAACATGACTAGGTTTGGTGCAAAAACATAAGGCTACACCAATTTTGGGCTCCATTGGACAGGTTTAGTTTGTAAAATTGAAAACATCCGTAAATGACCAGATATGTTCCTTTCAAAGGGAGTGTGGGCAAATCAAGTCCCACAAATCCCATTTTTGGCATGGAGTCCTCATTTGATGTATTAGTGTAACGACTAAGATGCGGTCCTTTCTCATTTCGGGATCAAGGCCCCGAACTGGAAAGAAGCGCATCTATGCGTTTCGCAAACATGGTAACATAGCACATACATAAATAATAAAGGAATGACAATAAGGGATTCAACTGCCATTTCATAAATATCAGAGTACAACACGCATTCAAACAAGGTAGTTCCGCTACGGACTACAAAACAAGGGAAATGACTATGTTACCCTGCATGCTTGCCCATAATCACGACCACGCCTCAATCTTCTGGATAGTTCACGTAGAGGCGGTCATTCTCCTCATCATACTCCCACACCAGCTGTGTGCCGTCGGGATCACCTGTCTCGGGGGTACCTGAACCTGTTGGTGTTGTGAAGGAATCTGTGAGCCACGGGGACTTAGCAATCTATGACCTCGGTGCCAGAACTAGTCAAGTTATTAGGTTGGAAAGGTGGAGTGTTTAGGTTGCACCATCCTAAGCCTTATATAGTGGCTAACTTACGTAGAACATGTATGAAGGTGGTCT
Source organism: Hordeum vulgare subsp. vulgare (assembly GCF_904849725.1). Lineage (NCBI taxonomy): Eukaryota > Viridiplantae > Streptophyta > Magnoliopsida > Poales > Poaceae > Hordeum > Hordeum vulgare. The sequence goes on along the minus strand of NC_058524.1, from coordinate 341,728,765 downwards.
ATTCTAGCGATCGATGATGGTTGATCACTAAGTGATCCTGAACACCTACCTACGTTAATCATAACCCCACCGTGTTCCTGATCGAAGAGAGATCTTCGAAGGGGACAGTCACGGTTACTCACACAGTTGGAAATTTTATTAGCTTATGTTTAAGTTATCTATTACCGGATGTTAACAAAGTATTCCAAGTTGCCACATAACCGCGGGCACGGCTTTCCGAAAGATTAAACCCTGCAGGGGTGCTCCAACTAGTCCATCACAAACGCACACGGGCCGCAAAGTAATCCTTTATCACGAATCTCATGATCTCGTCGGATTCCTTAGAGGAAAACCTCAACTCTGGGGAGAACCAAAGCTTCACCGGGATTCCTATACGCAAGATATATCGCAAAAGTAAGACAAGACTAGCAGGACCTCCCCTCGTGTCGATGACCCCGATAAGAGCCGTGTATCTCAGTCTCAGGACACGACGGATGAGCGACGCATACAGTGGCCTAATAGAAATCTCTCAAGTTGCCCTGAGTTGGCCCCGCACAGTGCTCTAGTTTGGACCAACACTCATGAGGAGAACTGGCCCGGGTTGTTGATTAATTCCTCGGGTAGGCCATTCCCTATGTAGATTATTAAGTGATTAGCAAATTAACACCAATGTTGGGTCCTGCCGGACAAGTCTTAACACTACGCGATTTATTGAGGGGGTCCCAGTAACTACCCCGAACGTGTTAGGAGCGATCATTATGGAATCAAAACACCGGTAGCCGGTAACTATGGCGGAAATAACGGAACAAAACACCCGGCAAAAGGCTAGGCCTTCCGTTATTTACCAAGTATATGGGTGCATTATTTAAATAACACAATTAATATAATGATATCAAACTCATGTCATCACATGAGACAAAGCACCTGCATCTAGCAATGCAAAGAATAGTAGCTGAGCAATGCCTACTTAGCCATTCAAGATTTGCGAGGAAGGAATAGTGTTTTGGTTTCATTGCAATTGTGGAGGCAATTATTTAAGTGGTAGGCAGCGAGCATTAGATGGAAGAAACGTAAACTAGCATAAGAAGTCTAGAGATGGAATCAAGGTCATATCATCTTGCGTGTGATATCATCAGCTTGGAATGGTTCTTGTTCGTCCTGTACGTACTATCCCGAATCCATGACCTCGTTCTCCAATCCCAGTGCTACCCAACATAAGAATAACATCCAATGAACAACAACACCTCAAGATGCAACAAGCACATGATGCACGAGATGAATATGAGCGTGTATCACTATTTCTATCACTAGCACAAGCATGAGAAGTTAATACATGTTCCTAGACAGAAATGCATTCCAAGCTACCTTGACATGCGTGATAATGACATGATCAGATGCGTCTCATGAAAACAATGCAAAAGCATATAAAGAACATTACAAACGGAGCTACGGATCAACGGGAAAAAACGAAACAAGAAATGAAGCCCTACGTGTCAAATTCATCACCACACACTCCAATGGCTCAACTATGGTATTTCCAGGTAGCCAAGACATAAAACAAACCAACATGGATGGGGTGGAGCAAAGAAGAACACCACACCATCATCTATGCACTCACAAACATCAAAATACTAAAACTACACAATCTGCCATAGACAACATCATAGCACTTTGAGAGGCTACATGCAAAGCACCTATAGCCGCCCAAACATGTCAAATAAGATATGTGGCTGTAGCTATCCAAGATTACTACAAGCACAAGCAAAAATATCACACAAAGGAGTTAAACACAGAAAGTTACACAGCTGCAAACTTGCCCAAAAATATCAGATTTGAGGGACTTAGTGAAAAATCCTGATTCTCACTATCTGTTTATGCTCTGAAGCATTTTTACAACAGACAAAAAAATATCTACAGGACTCCAAATGGAATGAAAATTTTCAGGGAGCTATACAAACATATAAGCTTCAACTTTCCAGTTGCAATATAAGGCTGAATCACAACACATTGACCTGCACAAGCTCATCTACAAGAGAAGAAAATATAAACAGATTCTCAGACTTAGTGAAAACCTCAGATTTTGACTAATCTGGAATTTCAGCCACATGCCTATTTTGATTGGGAACAACTTGTACATATGGATTCCGAAACATGAAATGAAACCAACATGTGGTAGAGGGGGTCACCCTCTACTACACAACCAAGAAACAAACCCTTGGGCTCACCACATCACATGGAACCAAGCTCTAAACATGGAACAAAACTGAAATATGTCATCTCCAGAAAATGTTCCAAAGGCAAAAATGACTTCACCAATGGATTCATGGGATAATTCTACCCCAAAAACATATATAAAACATATGCACTTGCTTGGAACAAGTGGGCACAAACTAGAAAATGAAATCTACATAGAATCTCATCTAGTGAATAGTGCAGCATCACATGTGCTATTCACTAGAACAACACCCATATAAACTTAAGCACACTCTCAACATTACCTAGGTGCACATTAGGGGTAGACCTCATGCTCATGTGCTTTAGAACACCACCACACACCACACACATCAATCATAACAAAATGAAAACATCTACACATCTAATAGATGTCACTACCAACATATCTCACACAAATGCTTCTACTCTACACATGTTATCTTGCACATGTGCTCCCCAAGTCATATATATCCATGACATGGGTGAGACACACACATGATCACACACATACCCACAAGCATACACACTAGTTAGGACACACTCACACACATGATATGTGGTGAGGGGGGAACCCTTCCACACACATACACATACTTGCACAAGGCCACCACCACATTACACATATATCATGCACTCTTACACTGTGTGCTACCACACACATATCTACCATCACCATCACACTCCCACACCACAATACACAACCTGCACCATCACCTATATGCACCACTAGTTACAAGGAGTAGGCAACAACAATGTATGACTTGGAGCAAAAGGAATAGAAACCACATGCTGTTGATAGCTGCAAAAAATAAATACCGCAACTCTACCTAGTGCACATAGCATTAACACAACCCAGGAAACAGCAAAAGGAAGGAAATACACAACGAAAAATAAAATGGGGACAAGAGGATTCGAACCTTGTACCCCCTGGTACACCACAGTGCACTCTACCACTGTCCTATGGAACTTGTGCTCGACAGAACAAGGTAGCACAGCAAGGTAAGATGCCCTGCTGCGGCAAACCACTGTACCGAAATAAAATAAAAAAGGGGGGAGACATCCTCTGGGACTCGAACCCACAACCTCGTGAGAACAAACACATATACTTGCCACTGCACTACGCTACGGAAGTGTGACAGAACGGAGGTGTAATACCAGGAATACTATAACTAATTTGTACCCTGCTCTGCACCTGCGAGCCGGCGATAGAGAGATCGCCGGACCTGCAAAGCTACTGCTGCTGTGCTACGAGGGGCATGCCAACCACACTACTGGACACTACTACAAGGGGAAGCAAGCCCTGCTCTGCACCTAGCGCTACCAAGCAACCACAACATCACAGCAAAACCTGCAACTAGCCAATCTACCCCTGGTACAGAGACGCACCGGAGTCGATCTACGCGAAGCTACCCGAGGAGGAAGGAAGGAGGAGATGTTCCTTACTTAGGGAAGGAAGAGGGGAAGCCGTACGATGGAGGAGACCGGATCGGAGGGGAAGAAGACGCTCGGAAGAAGCCCCTGCTGCAGAGCTGACGTAGAACTGAGGAAGACGAAGGGGATCACCGGCACAGGGCTGTTGACGACGAGCTTGCTGTCGACGTAGAAGTTCCCCGGCCTCACCGAGGTCGGGAATGGGGCGCGGGCACCTCCCCCGTGCCCCTGGACATGATAGCTGCGCCGGACGACATCGGATGCAAGGGGGTAGACGGCGGCGTGCTTCTCTCCTCTCTCTAATCTGAACTGTAGAGGCTTACCTTTGGGGGAGAAGAGAGATGGGGAAAGGAGTGGCGGCGGCGGATGGAAGAGAGGCGAACCCTAGGAGAGGGAAGGCACAGACGTCCACATATATGGGGGGGGACCTCGACATTTGTGCCTCACGGCGGCAACTCTCTCTCTCGGCCAGACTGACGGAAAGGGGCCCACGGGAGTGTAGACGGTGTTAGGTGGAAGAAGAGGGTTGTGGGACTGGGCTTAGCGTGGGGGAGAGAGGTACTGGGCCGCCAGGGGAGAGGAAGCCCACCTGAGCGCCACATAAGAGAAAACAAATCCCTGGGGCTTTTCTTTTAACAGGAAAAGCCAGAGAAGAAAGGAATGCACAAAGAAAACTACTAGGGATAAAAACAAAGCAAAAATACCCCTGGTCATGGAAAAATATGAATTATTTGAATAAAGTGGAAAAGAAATGTTTGGGGCAAATAAATATTTACAAAACAGGAATTGTTGCACTGTTTTGTGAATATTTGCACCAGTTGCACACCTATTTAAAACAGCAATTGCACTTCACAAATTAACCACAAACAAGAGCTAAAACAGGGACATTTTTAAAACAGAAAAGGATCAAGTGAAACTTGATGTTGAGATGAAATAGAGAGGGAGGGAGGATGGTTTGAAACCTATGCAAATGACTATCACATGCATTCTCCACACAAGCTTCACCTCTCACATCACCACATAAGATCACAAGCATCACCACATAATCATATGACCACAAAGCAACAACACATGACACATGGAATGATATGATATGGCATGCATGCATGCAAGGAAGAATAACAAGTGACAACACATGAAATCATAGCATAGATAACTATCATGTCCATGACAAGTTGGACCCACATGAAGAAGGTTCCAAAAAGGGAAGTTTACACACTTGGGGCATTACAAACTCTCCCACACTACAAAAAGATATCGCCTTGAGATCTACGCCTGAAAGAACTCCGGAAATTCAGAACGGATGTGATCCTCGCGTTCCCAAGTAGCCTCTTTATCGGAATGGTGTGACCACTGCACTTTGAGAAATTTGACATTCTTGTTGCAGGTCTTGCGCTCAGTCGCCAAGAGAACCGCAACTGGATGCTCACGATAAGATAGTTCAGGCTGAAGATGGATGTCTTGAAGATGAACAGTGCGCTCGGGGGTCTTGATGCACCCCCGGAGCAGAGAAACATTGAACACATCATGGACATTTGCAAAGTTTGACAGGATCTCAAGCTGGTACGCAAGGTCGCCTCTCTTGTCGACCACTCTGAACGGACCAACGAAACGAGGCGCAAGCTTTCCTTTGATGCCAAAGCGTTGCATACCCTTCATAGGCGACACCTTGAGATAGACGAAGTCATCAAGCTCATAAGACAAGTCACGGTGCTTGCTATCATATTAGCTCTTCTGACGGGACTGGGCTGCTTTGAGGTTGTCTTCGAATGACCCGACACGTCTCCTCATCTTCTTCTATCAAATCATTCCCAAGGGTCTGACGCTTGCCGGTCTCGGACCAGTTGAGCGGGGTACGACACTTCCTGCCATAGAGAATTTCAAACGGAGCCTTACCAGAACTAGCATGATAACTGTTGTTGTACGAGAACTCCGCAAAATTTAGACAATCCTCCCACTTCATACCAAAAGAGATAACACAGGCTCTGAGCATATCCTCAAGAACTTGATTGACTCGCTCCACTTGACCACTAGTCTGAGGATGAAACGCTATGCTGAAGCGGATCTTCGTACCCATAGCAGACTGAAAAGAGTCCCAAAACATGGAAGTGAAGATACTTCCGCGATCCAAAGAGATCATCATCGGCACGCCGTGCAAAGACACAATCCTGGAGGTGTGCAACTCTGCAAGCTGAGCTGTGGAAATGGATTCCTTGACTAGAAGAAAATGAGCCACTTTACTCAATTTGTCGATGACGACGAAGATGGCATCATTACCCTTCTTGGACTTCAGAAACCCGGTGACGAAATCCATCTCAATGTGATCGAATTTCCACTCGGGAATGGGCAATGGATGCAAAAGACCTGCTGGACGTTGATGCTCTGCTTTCACCCTTCGACATACATCACATTCAGTTATGAATTGAGCAATCTCACGCTTCATATGAGTCCACTAAAAGGTTTGTTTCAAGTCCTGGTACATCTTGGAGCTTCTAGGATGAATAGAGAGCAGAGAGTTATGAGCTTCTTCCATGATTACCTTTCTGAGATCAGCTTTCGGGACGACAAGACAATCCTCGAAGAACAATGTGTCTCTGGCATCAACACTGAAGCACTTATACTTGAGAAGACTCTTTGCCACGCCAATCTTGACTTTCTTCACCATTGCATCAAGAAGCTGTGCTGCTCGGACCTGATCTTCCAAGGTAGGAGAGATCTGAAGATTTGCAAGAAATCCCTGAGGTACTAACTGAAGGTTGAGCTTCCTGAAAGACTCACAATGACCAGGCTGGAGAGGTTGCAGAATCAGACTATTGCAGTACGCCTTCCTGCTCAAGGCATCTTCCACGACATTAGCTTTGCCTGGAGTGTACTCAACACTCGGATTAAAATCTTGGAGCATTTCCACCCAACGTATTTGTCGAAGATTCAGGTTAGGCTGAGTGAAGATGTACTTGAGACTCTTGTGATCGGTGAAAACTTCAACCTTACGTTCCAACAAGAGGTGTCTCCAAGTCATCAGAGCATGTATCACAGCTGCTAGCTCAAGATCATGCACATGATAGTTCTTCTTCGCTGGCTTCAACTGCCTGGAGGTATAAGCAACCACTTTCTTCTCTTCCATCAGAACTGCACCAAGACCCTGGAGAGTAGCATCGCAGAACACCTGGTAAGACTTGGAATCATCCGGACGGACCAAGACTGGAGTGGAGGTGAGCTTCTCTTTGAGTGTGTCGAAGGCCAACGGACACTCTGGAGATCAATCATATTTCACACCTTTCTGAAGAAGACTTGAGAGCGGCTTGGCGATCTTGGAGAAGTTCTCAATGAACCTTCTGCAATAGCCTGCAAGCCCGAGAAAGATTCGAAGCTGCTTCACATTCTGCGTAGGCTCCCATTCAACAATGGCCTGAACCTTAGACGGATCAACTTTGATGCCCTCAGCAGAGATAATGTGACCAAGATAGACGACTTCTTTCAGCCAGAACTCACACTTGGAAAACTTGGCATACAATTTGTACTCTCTCAGCTTGTCAAGCACCAATCTGAGATGTTCTTCATGTTCTTCCTCAGTTTCAGAAAAGACCAGAATGTCGTCGAGATAGAGCAAGACAAAGTCATTCTTGAACGGAGAGAATATGTAGTTCATCAGTCGACAGAATGTCAGAGGAGCAATAGCCCGACCAAAAGACATGACCGTATACTCATACGAGCCAAAACTAGTCCTGAAGGCAGTCTTCGCGAATGCGAATTTGATGATAGCCCATTCTGAGATCGAGCTTGGAGAAGACCTTAGCACCTTTCAACTGTTCAAACAACTCAGTTATGTTCGGAAGTGGATATTTGTTCCTGATTGTCTTCTTGTTCAATGGAAGGTAATCAACACACAGCCGGTCCGTGCCATCCTTCTTCTTAACAAACAGAACTCCACATCCCCACGGAGACAAGCTCGGTCTAATCAAACCCAAACGCTTATGCTCATCGAGTTGTCTCTTAAGTTCCTTCAACTCTTCTGGACCAAATTTGTACGGACGTTTGCACACCGGCTCGGTCCCTGGCTCAAGCTCAATCACAAATTCAACTTCTTGGTGCGGAGGCATGCTTGGCAGCTCTTCTGGAAACACATCTTCATATTCGCAGTCCACTGGGACTTGCGAAATAGGATTAATCTCACCCTTCTCATTCAACGAGAACAGACGGATTGTATCATCGCGCGCCGCAAATATAATCACTTCTTTAGCTTCACAATCTATCGATGCCTTGTTCATGGCCAGCCAGTCCATACCAAGGATCAAATCAATGTCGTAATTGGCCAAGACAATAGGAGACGCCAGAAAAGAATAACTCCCTATCTTGACAGAAACATCACGAACCACTTTGTTGGCACTCATAAGAGTACCAGGTGACACCACACTCAATGCCTTCTTCAAATACTCAGAATCAAAATCATGCTCGGCAAAGAACATTCTAGACATGAACGAATGAGAAGCACCAGAATCAAATAACACTTTAGCAGGAAGCTCATTAACGCGGAGGTTACCCATGATCACATCTGACGAGTTTTCTGCCTCAGCTGCATTCACCATGTTGACTCGAGCTGATTTGGGGTTGAACTTGACAAGAGCATTACTTGGAGATTTGCCTGGAGGAGGAGGCGACAGTCGGAGCTGAGAAGTACACTTGTTGGCATAATGACCCTTCTGCCCACACTTGTGACAAGTAACCTCCGCTGGCTGCCGGTACTGAGTCTGAGGAGGCCCTTGTTTCTGATGCTGGAATCTCTGCTGAAAGACAGGGTTGGGTGGGTGGGAAGAACCACGGCCACCAGAATGCTTGAGCTAATGTGATTGCCGAGGAGGAGGAGGAGACTCCCAAAACTTATGTTGCTTCTGAACCACCTGAGTAGAGGAAGAGCTGGAATCTCTGAAGCGCTTCTTAGAATTTTCCACCCTGAGCAAGGCTACCTCAGCCCTGAGAGCTAAGTTGTAGAACTTGTCGAACTCCTCAGGATCGTGCAAAGCAAGAGCTAACTGCAAATCTTCTTTCAGGCCACCTCTGAACTGATAAATCTTGCTCATCTAATTAGGGATATCCTGCAAGGCATATCGGCCTAGCTCGTGGAACTCAACGTTATACTTGTACACAAAATTATCACCCTGCTTCAAATGCCTGAACTTATCACGCATTTCCTGCACGAAGCTGGAAGGAATGTAGTGGGACCTGAAGTCACGATAGAACTCATCCCAAGTGATCAGTCTAGCGCCTCTTGAATCCTTCAACTGTTGCCACCAGATTGAAGCTTGCCCCTTGAACTAGAAAGTTGCAAATTTGACAAAATCCTCAGGACGAACATTGCTACACTCGAAATGCTTGTTCATATCACGGATCCAATCCTCGGCATCAAATGGCTGGTCACAGGAAGTGAAAGTCTTTGGCTAATTAGACAGGAACTGACTCAGATTAGCAAACTGATTGCCACCATGCTCGAAATTGCCTTGCTGCTGATTAGCTCTCTCTTGCAACAACTTTAGCAGCATCTGGGTGTTTGCATTAGTAGCAGCCATCACTGCTTGCCAGGCCTCTACAGGACGAGGCGGCGACGGAGGATTCTCCGGAGGAGGAGGTGGCGGCGGCACATCCTCACGCCCTGGGTTCTGACGAGTCGGTGGAGCCATCCTGAGGACGGACAACACATTAGCCCACAGAATAAATTAAAGATATAGCTGAATCAAAATGACAGGAATATCTGAACAGGAATATAACAATTGCACTCAAACAAAATAGTAAGAATGCTTCCTCAAAGTGACGGTCGACAAAATTCTGATTAAGACCACTGCAAACAAGTATGAGCTAGAACTGCTCCGAACAAACATATGATCGAGATTTCATCCGATATCTTCGTGGATAAGATCGCACAGGCTCGAATTTACAGTAGCCATCATGTGCAAGGTAGTGCACACGACATACGAAGTATCCCCGAGTCGTGGCGAGCTACAAGGACTCTGTAAGACAGAAGGAGAACCGCTGTAAGACGACTGTGAACAAACACACCCACTGAACATCGAATCCCAACCTCAATCATGCATTTGTAGGAAGATAGTCCTATAAGATACTACTTGATATCCCACCTATGAATTTCCGAAATAACTGGTCATGCAATCTGGCACACGGATACAAGGAGTAATATCACACGACTCCTATACTAACCCGTCACCTGTATCACATCCGTCAACACACACCAGCATCTCGGACCTTCATCTACAACACACCCTCGTGATCACATTGATACCAAGTATGGCAGTACTCCCGAACAATCTGCACCAGTACTGGGGACATCGGGGTTATCTCGCCACTACCAGTATTGAAGCAATTACGAACATCCTTCGTTCTTAGATACTTAGAAATCTGAATGATGGCGATGTGCGCAAGAATCCCCTGGAGCTCAACTCCCCGGAAGAAATCAAGGCACACAGCAGGCACCAAGACACAACTCCGTCACATCGAAAGCATATAGATTTCACAAATACCCGCATGATCCCAAAAAAAATTTGAGCGAGAAAAGGAGTAGAATTAAGCTTTCCTAAGACGGGAACCTCACCAAAGCATGGAAGAGGAGAAAAAAGAATCCTACTCTCCGATATAACTAAGACTCCAAACATTTTACTAGACTCGACTCGGCCAAGTACGATCATACACAGGCTCCTATGGTCGTAAGGCTTTGATTACCAACTTGTAACGACTAAGATGCGGTCCTTTCCGATTTGGGGATCGAGGCCCCGAATTGGAAAGAAGCGCATCTAAGCGTTTCGCGAACATGGTAACATAGCACATACATAAATAATAGAGGAATGACAATAAGGGATTCAACTATCATTTCATAAATATCAAAGTACAACACGCATTCAAACAAGGTAGTTCCGCTATGGACTACAAAACAAGGGAAATGACTATGCTACCCTGCATGCTTGCCCATGATCACAACCACGCCTCAATCTTCTGGATAGTTCACGTATAGGCGGTCGTTCTCCTCATCGTACTGCCACGCTAGCTGCGTGCCGTCGGGATCACCTGTCTCGGGGGTACCTGAACCTGTTGGTGTTGTGAAGGAATCTGTGAGCCACGGGGACTAAGCAATCTATGACCTCGGTGCCAGAACTAGTCAAGTTATTAGGTTGGAAAGGTGGAGTGTTTAGGTTGCAACATCCTAAGCTTTATATAGTGGCTAACTTATGTAGAACATGTATTAAGGTGGTCTATTCTAGCGATCGATGATAGTTGATCACTAAGTGATCCTGAACACCTACCTACGTCAATCATCACCCCACCGTTTTCCTGATCGAAGAGAGATCTTCGAAGGGGACAATCACGGTTACTCACACAGTTGGCAATTTTATTAGCTTATGTTTAAGTTATCTTTTATCGGATGTTAACAAAGTATTCCAAGTTGCCACATAACCGTTGGCACGGCTTCCCGAAAGATTAAACCCTACAGCGGTGCTCCAACTAGTCCATCACAAACGTACACGGGCCGCAAAGTAATCCTCTATCATGAATCTTGTGATCTCTTCGGATTCCTTAGAGGAAAACCTCAACTCTGGGGAGAACCAAAGCTTCACCGGGATTCCTATATGCAAGATATATCGCTAAGGTAAGACAAGACTAGCAGGACCTCCCGTCGTGTCGACGACCCCGATAAGAGCCGCGTATCTGAGTCTCAGGACAGGACGGATGAGCGACGCGTACAGTGGCCTGATAGAAATCTCCAAACTTGCCCTGAGTTGGCCCCTGTTGGAAATATGCCCTAGAGGCAATAATAAATTATTTATTATTATATTTCTTAGTTCATGATAATCGTTTATTATCCATGCCATAATTGTATTGATTGGAAACACAATACTTGTGTGGATACATAGACAAAACAATGTCCCTAGTAAGCCTCTAGTTGACTAGCTCGTTGATCAAAGATGGTCAAGGTTTCCTGGCCATAGGCAAGTGTTGTTACTTGATAACGGGATCACATCATTAGGAGAATCATGTGATGGACTAGACCCAAACTAATAGATGTAGCATGTTGATCGTGTCATTTTGTTGCTACTGTTTTCTGCGTGTCAAGTATTTGTTCCTATGACCATGAGATCATATAACTCACTGACACCGGAGGAATGCTTTGTGTGTATCAAACGTCGCAACGTAACTGGGTGACTATAAAGATGATCTACAGGTATCTCCAAAGGTGTTCGTTGAGTTAGTATGGATCAAGACTGGGATTTGTCACTCCGTATGACGGAGAGGTATCTCGGGGCCCACTCGGTAATACAACATGACACACAAGCCTTGCAAGCAATGTGACTTAGTGTAAGTTGCGGGATCTTGTATTACGGAACGAGTAAAGAGACTTGCCGGTAAACGAGATTAAAATAGTTATGCGGATACTGACGATCGAATCTGAGGCAAGTAACATACCGAAGGACAAAGGGAATGACATTCGGGATTATATGAATCCTTGGCACTGAGGTTCAAACGATAAGATCTTTGTAGAATATGTAGGATCCAATATGGGCATCCAGGTCCCGCTATTGGATATTGACCGAGGAGTCTCTCGGGTCATGTCTACATAGTTCTCGAACCCGCAGGGTCTGCACACTTAAGGTTCGATGTTGTTTTATGCGTATTTGAGTTATATGGTTGGTTACCGAATGTTGTTCGGAGTCCCGGATGAGATCACAGACGTCACGAGGGTTTCCGGAATGGTCTAGAAACGAAGATTGATATATAGGATGACCTAATTTGGTTAGCGAAAGGGTTTCGTGCATTACCGGAAAAGTTTTGGGCTCATCGGTAGTGTACTGGGAGTGCCGGGAGGGGTGCCGGGGACCATCAGGAGGGGTGTCACGCCCCAAGGGGTCTCATGGGCTATGGGAAGAGATAAACCAGCCCCTAGTGGGCTGGAATAAGTTCCCACTAAGGCCCATAAGGTTTGAGAAGGAAAAAACACAAGGTGGAAAGAGTTTCCAAGTGGGAAGGTGGAATCCTAGTCCAAGTAGGATTGGAGTAGGACTCCTCCACCTCCAATTCCGGCCAAACCTTAAGGTTTTGAGGCTGCCTCCTCCCCTCCCTCCCTCCTATATATAGTGGGGTTTTAGGGCTGATTTGAGACAAGTTTTGCCACGGCAACCCGACCACATAACTCCACGGTTTTTACCTCTAGATCGCGTTTCTGCGGAGCTCGGGCGGAGCCCTGCTGAGATTAGATCACCACCAACCTCCGGAGCGCCGTCACGCTGCCGGAGAACTCATCTACCTCTCCGTCTCCCTTGCTGGATCAAGAAGGCCGAGATCATCGTCGAGTTGTACGTGTGCTGAACGCGGAGGTGCCATCCGTTCGGCACTAGATCGGAGCGGATCGTGGGACGGTTCGCAGGGCGGATCGAGGGACGTGAGGACGTTCCACTACATCAACCGCGTTCACTAACGCTTCTGCTGTGCGATCTACAAGGGTACGTAGATCGGAAATCCCCTCTCGTAGATGGACATCACCATGATAGGTCTTCATGCGCGTAGGAAAATTTTTGTTTCCCATGCGACGTTCCCCAACAGTGGCATCATGAGCTAGGTTCATGCGTAGATGTAATCTCGAGTAGAACACAAAAGTTTTTGTGGGCGGTGATGTGCGTTTTGCTGCCCTCCTTAGTCGTTTCTTCATTCCGAGGTATTGTTGGATCGAAGCGGCTTGGACCGACATTACTCGTACGCTTACGAGAGACTGGTTTCATCCCTACGAGTAACTCCGTTGCTCAAAGATGACCGACGAGTGTCAGTTTCTCCAACTTTAGTTGAATCGGATTTGACTGAGGAGGTCCTTGGATAAGGTTAAATAGCAATTCATATATCTCCGTTGTGGTGTTTGCGTCAGTAAGATGCGATCCTACTAGATACCCATGGTCACCACGTAAAACATGCAACAACAATTAGAGGACGTCTAACTTGTTTTTGCAGGGTATGCTTGTGATGTGATATGGCCAACGATGTGATGTGATATATTGGATGTATGAGATGATCATGTTGTAATAGTTAATATCGACTTGCACGTCGATGGTACGGCAACCGGCAGGAGCCATAGGGTTGTCTTCAAACTAACGTTTGTGCTTGCAGATGCGTTTACTATATTGCTAGGACGTAGCTTTAGTAGTAATAGCATGAGTAGCACGACAACCCCCGATGGCGACATGTTGATGGAGATCATGATGATGGAGATCATGGTGTGACGCCGGTGACAAGAAGATCGTGCCGGTGCTTTGGTGATGGAGAAGAAGAAGCACATGATGATGGCCATATCCTGTCACTTATGAATTGCATGTGATGTTAATCCTTTATGCACGTTATCTTGCTTAGAACGACGGTAGCATTATGAGGTGATCTCTCACTAAAATTTCAAGACGAAATTGTGTTCTCCCCGACTGTGCACCATTGCGACAGTTCGTCGTTTCGAGACACCACATGATGATCAGGTGTGATAGACTCAACGTTCACATACAACGGGTGCAAAACAGTTGCACACGCGGAACACTCGGGTTAAGCTTGACGAGCCTAGCATGTGCAGACATGGCCTCGGAACACATGAGACCGAAAGGTCGAGTATGAATCGTATAGTTGATATGATTAGCATAGAGATGCTTACCACTGAAACTATTCTCGACTCACGTGATGATCGGACTTGAGATAGTGGATTTGGATCATGTACCACTCAAATGACTAGAGAGATGTACTTTTTGAGTGGGAGTTCTTAAGTAATATGATTAATTGAACTAATTGTCATGAACATAGTCTAATGGTCTTTGCGAATTACGATGTAGATTGCGCTATAGCTCTACTATTTTTATATGTTCCTAGAGAAAATTTAGTTGAAAGTTGATAGTAGCAAACTTTGTAGAGGATTGTCCTCATTGCTGCGCAGAAGTCTTATGTCCTTAATGCACCACTCAGTGTGCTGCACCTTGAGCGTCGTCTGTGGATGCTGTGAACATCCGACATACATGTTTCTGATGACTACACGATAGTTCAGTACAAAATACTTAATGGCTTAGAAGCAAGCCGCCGAAGACGTTTTGAAACTTCACGGAACATAAGAGATGTTCTAAAGAGATGAAATTGTGATTTCATGCTTGTGCCCTTGTTAAGATGAACGAGACCTCTGACAAGATTCTTTGTCCACAAAGTAAGGGAGAAAAGCTCAATCGTTGAGCGTGTGCTCAGATTATCTGAGTACGACAATCGCTTGAATCAAATGGGAGTTAATCTTCCAGATGAGATAGTGATGGTTCTCCAAAGTCACTGCCACCAAGTTGTGAGAGCTTCGTGATGAACTATAACGTATCAAGGATAGATACAATGATCCTTGAGCAATTCACGATGTTTGACACTGCGAAAGTAGAAATCAAGAAGGAGCATCAATAGTTGATGGTTAGTAAAACCACTAAGTTTCAAGAAAGGCAAGGGCTAGAAGGGATACTTCGTGAAACGGCAAAACAATTGCTGCACTAATGAAGAGACCCAAGATTAAACCCAAACCCGAGACTAAGTGCTTCTGTAATGAGGGGAACAGTCACTGAGGTGGAGCAACTCTAGATACTTGGTAGATAAGAAGGCTGGCAAAAGTCGAAAGAAGTATATTTGATATACATGATGTTGATGTGTACTTTACTAGTATTGGATACCGGTTCGGTTGCTAAGTGATTAGTAACACGAAATGAAAGCTACGGCATAAACGGAGACTAGCTAAAGGCGAGGTGACGATACGTGTTGGAAGTGTTTTCAAGGTTGATATGATCAAACGTCGCACGCTCCCTCTACCATCGGGATTGGTGTTAAACCTAAATAATTGTTATTTGGTGCTTGCGTTAAGCATGAACATGATTGGATCATGTTTATTGCAATACGATTATTCATTTAAAGAGAATAATGGTTACTCTATTTGCTTGAATAATCACCTTCAATGGTTTATTGAATCTCGATTGTAGTGTTACATATGTTCATGATATTGGTGCCAAAAGATACGAGGTAATGATGATAGTACCACTTACTTGTGGCACTGCCGCTTGAGTCATGTTGGTATAAATTGCATGAAGAGGCTCCATCCTGATGGATCTTTATACTCACTTGATTTTGAATCACTAGTGACATGCAAATCACACCACATGAGCAAGGCCTTGTTTTCATTGAGATGAAACAAGATAGTAACTTGTTGGAAGTGATACATTTTGATGTATGCAGTCCAATGGGTGCTGAGGCACGCAGTGCATGTCATTATGTTCTTACTTCAATGACGATTTGAGTAGATACAAGAGTATTTACTTAATGAATCACAAGTCTGAAATATTGAAAAGTTCAATTCTGTTTCGGAGTGAAGTTCGTCGTAACAAGAGGATAAACTGTCTACGATATGATCATAGAAATGCATATCTGAGTTACGAGTTTTGGTACGCAGTTAAGACAATGTGGAAATTGTGTCGCAGTTCATGCCACCTGGAACATCATAGTGTGATGATGTGTCTGAACGTCATAGCCACGCACTATTTGGTATGGTGCATGCTATGATGTCTCTTATCGAATTACCACTATCGTTTATGGGTTATGCATTAGAGACAACCGCATTCACTTTAAATAGGGCACCGCGTATTTCCTTTGAGATGACACAGTATAGACTGAGGTTTAGAGAAATCTAAACTGTCGTTTCTTGAAAGTTTGGGGCTTCGACACTTATGTGAAAAAGTTTCAGTCTGATAAGCTCGAACCCAAAGCGGATAAATGCATCTTCATAGGATATCCAAAACAGTTGGGTACATCTTCTATCTCAGATCCGAAAGCAAAGTGTTTGTTTCTAGAAACGGATCCTTTCTCGAGGAAAGGTTTCTCTCGAAAGAATTGAGTGGGAGGGTGGTAGAACTTGATAAGGTTATTGACCATCACTTCAACCAGTGTGTAGCAGGGCACAGGAAGTTGTTCCTGTGGCGCATACACCAATTGAAGTGAAAGCTGATGATGGTGATCATCGAGCATCGAATCAAGTTACTACAAATCTCGTAGGTTGACAAGGTCGCGTACTACTGCAGAGTGGTACGGTAACCCTGTCTTGGAGGTCATGTTGTTGAGCAACAATGAACCTACGAGTTATGGAGAAAGCAATGGTGGGCCCGGATTCCGACAAATGGCTGGAGGCCATGAAATCCGAGAGAGGACCCATGTATGAAAACAAAGTGTAGACTTTGGAAGAACTACTTGATGGTCATAGGACTATTGAGTAAAGATGGATCTTTAAAAGGAAAACAGACGATGATGGTGATAAGTCACTATTAAGAAAAGCTCGACTTGTCGCAAAGATGTTTCCGACAAGATCAAACAGTTGACTATGATGAGACTTTCTTACTCATAGCGATGCTAAAAGTCTGTTAGAATTATGTTAGTAGTTGCTGCATTATTTATGAAATATTGCACATAGGATGTCAAAACATTGTTTCCTCGACGGTTTCCTTCAGCAAACATTGTATATGATACAACCAGGAGGTTTTGTCGATCCTAAAGATACTAGCAAGTATGCAAGCTCCAGCGATTCTTCAATGGACTGGTGCAAGCATCTCGGAGTTGGAATATACACTTTGATGAGATAAACAAAGATTTTGGGTTTGTACAAGGTTTATGAGAAACTTGTATTTCCAAAGAAGTGAGTGGGAGCACTATAGAATTTATGATAAGTATATGTGGTTGACATATTGTGGATCAGAAGTAATGTAGAATTTCTGTAAAGCAAACAAGGTTGTTTGAAAGGAGTTTTCAAAGGAATACCTGGATTGCGCTACTTGAACGTTGAGCATCAAATATCTATGAAGATAGATCGAAAGCGCTTAATAGAAGTTTCAACAAGATGCATGCCTTGACAAGTTTTTGAAGGAGTTCAAAGTAGATCAGCAAAGAAGGAGTTATTGGTTGTGTTGTGAGGTGTGAATTTGAGTAAGACTCAAAACCCGACCCCGGCAGAATAAAGAGAATAGACGAAGGTCATCTTCTATGACTTGGCCGTAGAATCTGAAGTATGCCATGCTGGGTACCGCACCTGATGAGTGCCTTGACTCAAAGTCTGTTGAGAGGTACACAGATGATCCATGATTGAATCACTAGCAGCGGTCAAAATTTATCCTTAGTAACTGATGGACTAAGGAATTTTTCTCGACTATGGAGGTGGTTAAAGAGTTCGTCGTAAAGGGTTACGTCGATGCAAGCTTTGACACTAATCCGAATAACTATGAGTAGTGAAACAGATTCGTATAGTAGAGTAGATATTTGGAGTATTTCCGAATAGCACATAGTAGCAGCATCTATAAGATGACAAAAAGATTTGTAAAGAACACACGGATCTGAAAGTTTCAGAACCGTTGACTAAAACCTCTCTCACGAGCAAAACGTGATCAGACCCCATAACTATATGGGTGTTGGATTCGTTGGAATCACATGGTGATGTGAACTAGATTATTGACTCTAGTGCAAGTGGGAGACTGTTGGAAATATGCCCTAGAGGCAATAATAAATTAGTTATTATTATATTTCTTAGTTCATGATAATCATTTATTATCCATGCTATAATTGTATTGATTGGAAACACAATACTTGTGTGGATACATAGACAAAACAATGTCGCTAGTAAGCCTCTAGTTAACTAGCTCGTTGATCAAAGATGGTCAAGGTTTCCTGGACATAGGCAAGTGGTGTTACTTGATAACAGGATCACATCATTAGGAGAATCATGTGATGGACTAGACCCAAACTAATAGACATAGCATGTTGATCGTGTCATTTTGTTGCTACTGTTTTCTGCGTGTCAAGTATTTGTTCCTATGACCATGAGGTCATATAACTCACTGACACCGCAGGAATGCTTTGTGTGTATCAAACGTTGCAACGTAACTGGGTGACTATAAAGATGATCTACATGTATCTCCAAAGGTGTTCGTTGAGTTACTATGGATAAAGACTGGGATTTGTCACTCCGTATGACGGAGAGGTATCTCGGGGCCCACTCGGTAATACAACATGACACACAAGCCTTGCAAGCAATGTGACTTAGTGTAAGTTGCGGGATCTTGTATTACGGAACGAGTAAAGAGACTTGCCGGTAAACGAGATTGAAATAGTTATGCGGATACTGACGATCGAATCTCACGCAAGTAACATACCGAAGGACAAAGGGAATGACATACGGGATTATATGAATCCTTGGCACTGAGGTTCAAACGATAAGATCTTCGTAGAATATGTAGGATCCAATATGGGCATCCAGGTCCCGCTATTGGATATTAACCGAGGAGTCTCTCGGGTCATGTCTACATAGTTCTCGAACCCGCAGGGTCTGCACACTTAAGGTTCGACGTTGTTTTATGCGTATTTGAGTTATATGGTTGGTTACCGAATGTTGTTCGGTGTCCCGGATGAGATCACGGACGTCACGAGGGTTTCCGGAATGGTCCGGAAACGAAGATTGATATATAGGATGACCTCATTTAGTTACCGAAAGGTTTTCGTGCATTACCGGAAAAGTTTTGGGCTCATCGGTAGTGTACTAGGAGTGTCGAGAGGGGTGCCGGGGACCATCAGGAGGGGTGTCACGCCCCAAGGGGTCTCATGGGCTATGGGAAGAGATAAACCAGCCCCTAGTGGGCTGGAATAAGTTCCCACTAAGGCCCATAAGGTTTGAGAAGGAAAAAACACAAGGTGGAAAGAGTTTCCAAGTGGGAAGGTGGAATCCTACTCCAAGTAGGATTGGAGTAGGACTCCTCCACCTCCAATTTCGGCCAAACCTTTAGGTTTTGAGGCTGCCTCCTCCCCTCCCTCCCTCCTATATATAGTGGGGTTTTAGGGCCGATTTGAGAAAACTTTTGCCACGGCAGCCCGACCACATACCTCCACGGTTTTTACCTCTAGACCGCGTTTCTACGGAGCTCGGGCGGAGCCCTGCTGAAATTAGATCACCACCAACCTCCGGAGCGCCGTCACGCTGCCGGAGAACTTATCTACCTCTCCGTCTCTCTTGATGGATCAAGAAGGCCGAGATCATCATCGAGCTGTACGTGTGCTGAACGCGGAGGTGCCGTCCGTTCGGCACTAGATCGGAGCGGATCGTGGGACGGATCGCGGGACGGTTCGTGGGACGGTCCGCGGGGCGGATCGAGGGACGTGAGGACGTTCCACTACATCAACCGCGTTCACTAACGCTTCTTCTGTGCGATCTACAAGGGTACGTAGATCGGAAATCCCCTCTCGTAGATGGACATCACCATGATAGGTCTTCGTGCGCGTAGGAAATTTTTTGTTTCCCATGCGACGTTCCCCAACAGCCCCGCACAGTGCTCTAGTTTGGATCAACACTCATGAGGAGCACTGGCCCGGGTTGTTGATTAAATTCCTCGGGTTGGCCATTCCCTATGCAGATTATTAAGTGATTAGCAAATTAACACCAAAGTTGGGTCCTGCCGAACAAGTATTAACACTACGCGATTTATCGAGGGGGTCCCCATGACAACCTTGAACGTGTTAGGAGCGATCATTATTGAAACAAAACACCAGTAGCCGGTAACTATAGCGGCAATAACGGAACAAAACACCCGGAAAAAGGCTAGGCCTTCCGTTATTTACCAAGTATATAGGTGCATTATTTAAATAACAGAATTAACATATTGATATCAAACTCATGGTATCACATGAGACAAAGCACATGCATCTAGCAACACTAACATTAGGAGCTGAGCAAAGCCTAGTTAGCCATTCAAGATTTGCTAGGAAGGAATAGTGTTTCGGTTTCATGGCAATTCAGGAGGAAATTATTTCGGTGGTAGGAAGCGAGCATTAGACGGGAGAAACGTAAACTAGCATAACAAGTCTAGAGATGGAATCAAGGTCATATCATCTTGCCTGTGATATCCTCAGCTTGGAATGGTTCTTGTTCGTACTGCACGTACTATCCCGAATCCACGAACTCGTTCTCCGATCCCGGTGCTACCCAACATAAGAATAACATCCAATGAACAACAGCACCTCAAGATGCAACAAGCACATGATGCATGAGATGAATATGAGCATGCATCACTATTTCTATCACTAGCACAAGCATGAGAAGTAAATACATGTTCCTGGACAGAAATGCATTCTAAGCTACCTTTACATGCAAGATAATGATATGATCAGATACGTCTCGTGAAAACGATGCAAAAGCATATAAAGAACATTACAAACGGAGCTACGGATCAACGGGAAACAACGAAACAAGAAATGAAGCCCTACGTGTCAAATTCATCACCACAGACACCAATGGCTCAACTCTAGTATTCCCAGGTAGCCAAGACATAAAACAAACCAACATGGATGGGGTGGAGCAAAGAAGAACACCACACCATCATCTATGCACTCAGAAACATCAAAATACTAAAACTACACAATCTGCCATAAACAGCATCATAGCACTTTGAGTGCTACATGCAAAGCACCTACAGCCACCCAAACATGTCAAATAAGATATGTGGCTGTAGCTATCCAAGATTACTACAAGCACACGCAAAAATATCACACAAAGGAGTTAAACACAGAAAGTTACAGAGCTGCAAACTTGCCCAAAAATATCAGATTTTCGGGACTTAGTGAAAATTCCGGATTCTCACTATTTGTTTATGCTCTGAAGCATTTTGAAAGGAGCCAAAACAATATCTACAGGACTCCAAATGGAATGAAAATTTACAGCGAGCTAGATAAACATATAATATTCAACATTCCAGTTGAAAGCTAAGGCTGAATCACAACACATTGACCTGCACATGCTCATCTACAGGAGAAGAAAATACAAACAGATTCTCACACTTGGTGAAAATCTCAGATTTTCACTAATCTGGAATTTCAGCCACATGCCTATTTTGATTGGGCACACCTTGCACATATGGATTCCCAAACATGAAATGAAACCAGCATGTGGTAGAGGCGGTCACCCTCTACTACCACAACCAAGAAACAAACCCTTGAGCTCATCACATGTTGCATGGAACAAAAATGAAATATGTCATATCCAGAAAATATTCCAAAGGCCAAAAATGACTTCACCAATGGATTCCTGGGATAATTCTACCCCAAAAACATATATAAAACATATGCACTTGCTTGGAACAAGTGGGCACAAACTAGAAAATGAAATCTACATAGAATCCCATCTAGTGAATAGTGCATCATCACATGTGCTATTCACTAGAACAACACCCATATAAACATAAGCACATTCTCAACATTACCTAGGTGCACATGAGGGGTAGACCTCATGCTCATGTGCCTTAGCACACCACCACAAACCACACACATCAAGCATAACAAAATGAAAACTTCTACACAACTAATAGATGTCACTACCCACATATCTCACACAAATGCTTCTACTCTACACATGTTATCTTGCACATGTGCTCCCCAAGTCATATCTTGCCATGACATGGGTGAAACATACACATATGATCACACACATACCCACAAGCATACATACTAGTTAGGACACACTCACACACATGATATGTGGTGAGGGGGAACCCTTCCACACACATACACGTACTTGCACAAGGCCACCACCAAATTACACATATATCATGCAGTCTTACAATGTGTGCTACCACACACATATCTACCATCACCATCACACTCCCACACCACAATACACAACCTGCACCATCACCTATATGCACCACTAGCTACAAGGACTAGGCAACAACAATGTATGACTTGGAGCAAAAGGAATAGAAACCACATGCTGTTGATAGCTGCAAAAAATAAATACCTCAACTCTACCTAGTGCACACAACATTAACCCAGCCCAGGAAACAACAAAGGGAAGGAAATACACAACAAAAAATAAAATGGGGGGAAGAGGATTCGAACCCTCTACCCCCTGGTACACCACGGTGCACTCTACCACTCTGCTATGGAACTTGAGCTCGACAGAACAGGGTAACACAACAAGGGAAGCTGCCCTGCTGCGGCAAACCACTGTACCGAAATAAAATCAAAAAGGCGGGGAGACATCCCCTGGGACTCGAACCCACAACCTCGCGAGAACAAACACATATACTTGCCACTGCGCTACGCTACGGAAGTCTGACAGAACGGAGGTGTAATACCAGGAATACTAACACTAATCTGTACCCTGGTCTGCACCTGCGAGCCGGCGATAGAGAGATCGCCGGAGCTGCAAAGCTACTGCTGCTGCGCTACGAGGGGCATGCCAACTAAACTACTGCACACTACTACAAGGGGAAGCGAGCCCTGCTCTGCACCTAGCGCTACCAAGAAACCACCACATCACAGCAACACCTGCAACTAGCCGATCTACCCCTGGTACAGAGACGCGTCGGAGTCGATCTACGCGAAGCTACCCGAGGAGGAAGGAAGGAGGAGATGTTCCTTACCTAGGGAAGGAAGAGGGGAAGCCGTACGGTGTAGGAGACCAGATCGGAGGGGAAGAATATGCTCGGAAGAAGCCCCTGCTGCAGAGCCGACGTAGAACCGAGGAAGACGAAGGAGATCATCGGAGCAGGGTTGTTGACGACGAGCTGGCCGTCGACGTAGAAGTTCCCCGGCCTCAACGAGGTCGGGAATGGGGCGCGGGCACCTCCCCCGTGCCCGTGGACATGGTGGTTGCGCCGGACGACGGCGGATGGAGGGGGTACACGTCGGTGTGCTTCTCTCCTCTCTCTGATCTGTACTGCAGAGGCTTACCTTTGGGGGGAGAAGAGAGATGGGGAATGGAGTGGCGGCGGCGGATGGAAGAGAGGGGAACCCTAGGAGAGGGAAGGCACGGACGTCCAAATATATGGGGGGGACCTCGACGTTTATGCCTCACGGCGGCAACTCTCTCTCTCGGCCAGACTAACGTAAAGGGGCGCGGGGACTATAGACGGTGTTAGGTGGAAGAAGAGGGTCGCGGGACTGGGTTTAGCGCGGGGGAGAGAGGTACTGGGCCACCAGGGGAGAGGAAGCGCACCTAAGCGCCACATAAGAGAAAACAAATCCCTCGGGCTTTTCTTTTAACAGGAAAAGCCAGAGAAGAAAGGAATGCACAGAGAAAACTACTGGGGATAAAAACAAAGCAAAAATACCCCTGGTCATGGAAAAATATGAGTTATTTGAATAAAGTGGAAAATAAATGTTTGGGGCAAATAAATATTTACAAAACAAGAATTCTTGCACTGTTTTGTGAATATTTGCACCAGTTTTACACCTATTTAAAACAACAATTGCACTTCACAAATTCACCACAAACAAGAGCTAAAACAGGGACATTTTTAAAACAAAAAAGGATCAAGTGAAACTTGATGTTGAGACGAAATAGAGAGGGAGGGAGGATGGTTTGAAACATATGCAAATTACTATCACATGCATTCTCCACACAAGCTTCACTTCTCACATCACCACATAATATCACAAGGATCACCACATAATCATATGACCACAAAGCAACAACACATGATACAAGGAATGATATGATATGGCATGCATGTATCCAAGGAAGAATAACAAGTGACAACACATGAAATCATAGCATAGATAACTCTCGTGTCCATGACAAGTTGGACCCACATGAAGAAGGTTCCAAAAATGGAAGGTTACACACTTGGGGCATTACAATTAGGCACTCCTCCAAAGTTTCAGCTCCATTGGATAAACTTTGCTATGTAGAGTTGCTCTAACTTCACACTGGACAGAAGGGGTTTTAGAATTATTTGGTGACCTTAACCACCTTGGATAAAGGTGATACTTTATATGGGCACCAAACATAGCTTAGGGAGATCACTGGAATTTTCGAGGTATTTATGGATAATATTTCCTTTGGAAATATTTCAAAAGGTCAAAACAGACAGAATAGGTTTTTAGGGTTTTACACAAATATTTGTAATATAAATAGGGGTTAAAAATCAAATGTATGGAAAATATATGTCCTTGTGAGTTTCTCCAAATTTTCTTAGGTTTTTCTAAAGCAGAAAAGTATTTTTTTTCATATAGGAATATCATTTCTGGCCTCACAAATGGACATCCAACCAAAATAGGAAAATAAGTCACAAAATAATTATTTTATGGTTTTGGTAAATAAAAATAGTTTTAGGACCAAATCACCAACTTTGGATAAGAGCACTTCATGCCATCATAGACTTGGAGTGCAACCCAAGGCAGGGTTTTTAATTAGCCAGAAATAAGAAAAAGGGTTTTGAGCATAATTAAGTTACGAAATATATGTTTTTTGATATCACACAATCAAGCATACCAGCATACAATGACAACCATGGCACTCACATCATTAAGTTTGGAAAAGTTTTAATAAACTCAGATTTTTGAATTACAGAAGAAGTGAAGTGAAAATAGGGTGTGACATTAAGAGAGTATAATTTTAGAAATACTTAGGAAGTTATTTAATGGGATTTGGAGTTGAGGTGAATATACTAGGGATTTTTCAATACTGAATAAATAGCAAAAGGGAGCTATTTATTTATTGCAACAGAAATATGTCATACAAAAATGTTGACCAAGGCTTCAAAAATAGGGAATGATATTACAAGGTTCTGGAACGTGGAATCAATTCTTTTGGAGTTGATTTGGATATTATAGGAATTTACAAAGTGGGGTTTAAAATATTCAAATGGGCATTTGAATATGAATTCCCACAGAAAGTCTTGTGTAAAAATATGCAATGCACATATATGGACCTGCAGAAATTTGAATCATTAATTTTGGAGCTCAAATGGATTTATAAATGATTTTTGAAGTGCTAACAAAGGAAAAAGGAATAAAGGGTTCAACTCCACGGACTATCCTGCGCCCGTGGCGCTGGAGAAGGAGGTGGGCCAGCCTGCTGGCTCGGCCTGGCCAGCCGTGGAAACGCAGGAGGCGCCTTCGGCCCCTTTACGTTTACCAGGCGGGGAGGAAGCCAACAGGGCGCCCATCTCCACTTAAGGTGGCTGGGCCCAGCCACCGAGCCGTTTAAAGATGGGGCCCAACCGCCGGGTCCTTCTTCCTCCTCTGTTCGATTTGGGGGCACGCACGGGAGGTAGGGCCAACCGATGTAGGAGCCGGCTCCGGCGGCTCCAGCCTTTCCCGGTGGCGCGAGGGGCGGAGCTGCGTAGTTGCTCCCTGATACACATGTATCAGGGTAAAAAAATTGTCCAGTGGTGATTAGCTTCAGTAATACGTGTGTGCATCAGGTTACACTTATTATTGTGCATCGGGGAACAGAAAATTTCTGCCAGCGACATCTTCCGTTCAGATGGCCTTTTGGGCATGGAAGTTGTGAGCCTTTTGACAGTAGGCCTAGAAGGCAGAAGTTAATTGATGTAGGAAGGCGACAACCAGCCATGCGAGCCAGAAATCAATTTATCGCTGAAACACACAGCCGCACACGCACAAACGACTAGTCTGATTTCGAAAAGGAAAAACGGTCGATAGGCGCACAACAATGACTCTTTTTTTCATTTTCTGATGTGTAATTTTATCCAGGCATGTATGTACTTATCAAATGTACGTAGATTATGCCTACTTTTATTTAGCTGTTCTATGTTCTGTTGAAAATTTAGATTATGCCTACTTTTATTTAGTGTATTCTGAGATCCGAAATCAAAAATATTTTTTCCAAGTGATTTTTTCGTTTGTTTTCATCATTCTAGTAAAAAAATTGGTGTTACTTTTTTATTTGTTTTTGCATTAATTTGCATTATGTTCGTTAGTCTATGCTGATGTACAGTACATGTTTTTATTTGGTGCACTCTTGCTAAGAAATTTACGCCACATTGAAATGGTGCATTAGGGTGACTTCAGGTCCAGCTCCGCCCGTGGGTGGCGCGCCGACCAGCAGGGGCTCGGGGCATGGCCTCCCACACCCGAGCAGGAGCCAGCATCGTAGGGGAGCCTCGGGGGCAAAGGAGCCCTCGACCATGGCGGAGGCCGACAACGGCAGTCGTGGCGAGGGTGCTCCGGCCTTTGCGAGGGGGAATAGAGGAGCGGGGCGGCTCCGTGGTCGTGTAGAGCCACCCTGGAAGTGGTAGGGGAAAGAGAGGAGGGTCCAGCGGCCTCAGTTGAACCGAGGCCGAGGTGGCGCCATGGCGGCCAGGGGAGGAAGAAGAGGGTGGGGGAGCTCCGACGGCTAGGCAGGGGTGGTCTTGGGAACGCTGGGATTGGAATGAGGCTGAAGGGGCTCGGCGAGAGCTTCAAATGGAGGGGCACACGAAGGAGGTCTCACGAGCTCTCTGGTTCTCCCTGTGCATGGCGGCCATGCGCCCCAGATGGATCTTGGATACTAGCCAGCATCGGGAATGGCTTGGACCAGTCAAGGTGGATGCCCTGGTGCTCTGAGACACGCAGCAACGGCTGGATACGGCCTAGAGGAAGAAAACAAGGTGCAGAGCACTAGTTTTGCATGCCAGAGTGGTGGTCACCACCCCACTTGGTGTCCTGGGCCACCCCTTGGCCAGGCCAAGGTGTCGAGCATGCAAGGCATGTGTGCCACAAAGCACTGGAGGAGTTTGGACCCAATTGGATCAGTTTAGGCTAGGTTTGACTGCCATTAAGTTTGTAGCAGCAAACTTAAGGCTGGAAATGAGGGTGCTTATCGAGTGATCTCAGGATGGGACTTTGTCTAGCATGTCTGTCTATGCAAGGACTACAACACTGTGAAGTTTGAGCTCAAGCAGAGGAGGTTAGCTAGTACTTGTTGTACAAAGCTACCGTTCATCCAGAAATCAACTTGTAGATGTGCTGCCCATTTTCCTCACATGATCATGCCATATCTTGGTTTGAAATGATGCCTTGGCTTGGTAGCGACCCTCTGGAAAGAGATGGGGGCTTTGGCTTAAGCATAAGTAGGGCAAGAGGGGTAAAAATGGTGATCGAAGGGTCAAAATGAGAGGTAGTTACATCGAGCCTCTCTCCAATAATTAACCACAGGTCATGGCAATGCTATTGGAGGTAAAATGTAACTATATAGAGCTGTGGTGGAAATTTGAGAACAAGGGTAAAAGTGGAAGGCGTCAAACGAGCCAATTTGGTGGATGCACACAAGGTGTTTGATGAATGTCAGATCTACCAGATGGACTTCAATTGATATGAAACTTAACAATATCAAATTGTAGATGAAAATAAGCTTGGACACAAAATTTGGGATTCGGTGGAGAAGGTTTCAAATGTAGACTTGGAAAACCCATGAAATGGTCAGAAATGGCCTTCTGCTAACAAAACTATTCAAATAAATTCCCACGAATCCAATATTTGGTGTGGAGGCATTATTTGAGCATTGAAGCATGCCCAAAAAGTTTGAAGTCAAGTGGAGAAACTCTATAATATAAAGTTTCCCAAAGTCAAAAATCAACAAAGATGGTTTTGATGGGCTCAGGACAAGTTCTTCTATTCTCCTTGATGCACCGCTTGGTGTGGATGCCTTATTGGAGTATCAGAACATGCCTACAAAATTTGAGCACAGTTAGAGACACTTGGCAATGTAGAGTTCCTCAAATTTGGATCTGGACAGATTGGGTTTTAGAATAATTAAGTGAATCAATTCAACTTGTATTGAGATGCAACTTGGTAAGATCATCACATATATCATATGTGACATGCTAGAATTTTACTCTAATTTATTGAGAATATTTCTTATAGAAATATTCCACAAGCTTGAAATAGGCAGGAAGGGTTTTGAAGGGGTTTGCCCAATATTTTGAACATGATCATGTGCTGAAACTCATATATATGGAATATATATGTCCACTGAGTTTCCTTAAAGTTTCTTAATATTTTGAAAGAAATAATAATAACTTTCTTTCATAAGACACCATTTCTGGCCTCACATGAAGGCATTTAAATAAAATAGTAAAATAACTTTTAATATAATAATATTGTGGTTATGGGAAGCCATTTTGATAATGGGTTTAAAAAAATAGTGCAAAATAAATTCCCTAATTTGACGTCCTGTAGTACAAATCCCATCTCACGGGTTTTGAAAGCTTAATTTAAAGAAATGTTTTTTGGTGAAAATGATATTTGGTAAAAATAGTTTCTGGTCGTAAACACATGGCATGATCATTAGGAAGGAGTTTTGGGCTAAGGAGGCTAGTCTCGAGAGTAACAGGAATTATTGAGAATCAAACACAGGCATACAAGCAAGCAAGCAATAGTCACTTCAAGCATCACAAGCATTCACAAGAAATTTAATTGGTCCTAATTTTTGAGAAAAGTTAAATCAGTGAGGAGAGTTAAAAAGAGGGTGTTATAGACCTTACCCCCTTAAGAAAATCTCGTTACCAATATTTCTAGGCTAGGTGCTGGAGAGATACAAAATCTTGAGTAGGAGGAAGTCTTCATGTCCCCATCTTGCTTTTCTGGGTCTTGAGGTGCTTGATGATACAACTTCGAATGCTCTGCACTCCTTGTCTGACTGTGAGCGTGTTGTGCCAATAAGTTCGGCTTGAATGATGGTCGAGGGCTTCGTGAACTAATTTCATGCATGGTTCTAGCTTGCAAGTGCATTCCAAGGTAGGAATAAGTGGCAAGATAATGTGTCTGGGATCTGGTCCTGGGGCCACTCAAGCCGGTTAATGACAAGATTGGGTGGGCCCGCGCAAGCCATTTAATCCAATGCAACATTTGATTTTACATCCACCGACCGAGGCAAGATTGGGTGGGCCCGTGCAAAATCCTTGGTGCTTTGCAACTGCTACAGCACACTATGAAGCCAAAAATCATTATCTGCATAATCCAAAGCCTCGGTACAATGATGTCGATAAAAAAAGGTGGATCCAACCTCGGCCTATTCAAAGGGAAGCACGCACCAGCCAGTGCTTCGAAACCAATAATGTTGGATGTCTAAGAATGGCGGAACATTTCGTTGTATATCTTCAACAACCAAACAAAAGTGCGGCCGTACATCAAGTAAGTTCTCGACAAATTTTTCCGTAACTTCTAATTCCTTTGAACAGCTCTTATTCCCGGATATTTTATATAGTCCATACGTTGCCAAATTCTCGGATGGAGCAGTCATCCAAAATGATTCCGTCGAAGAGTATAAGCTTCTGGCAAAGCATGGAGGTGGCTATCCCGGTTTCATCTCTTGGTTCAAACAAACGGTAATTATCAATAATGGATCATTTCATTTCTTGGTCGAACCTGCGGATAATGCAACAACCGTTTCGTATTAAACTTGGAGGCTAATTCAGATCGCTCGGCGGGTTCTTCTTCGTCGGTGAGCCACACGAGGGGTGGTACTTCCATTCCACCCCTATCTCTTCGAAGAGCCTTCGCGGACAGTCTGACGACACCACCCGCGGGTGCTTCTTCGTCGGCGGCGTTGCCCACTTGGAGAGGAGGTCGGGTAGGGAAGAAGGGGACAGGTTTAGGACATGGCCGCGGGAGAGGTAGGCGGACTGCTACGCCGTCCTCGCCACCACCACCAGCTCATTCACCCGAGCACACGACTACTATGGTGGACCCGTTTGCGGCGGATGCTACAAGGACTCCAGTCCAGGAGCCTCGGGTCGATGAGCTTTCGACCCATGAGACTATGGTCCAAAAGCCTCAGGTCGACGGGCATTCCGCCCATGACACTCCGGTTCCTGAGGCTACGTCCCAGGAGACTCCCGCCATAGAGGCGTCGGCTAACATGGAGACGTCCGGATGGGATGCCTGGCCGGATCTGACCGAGGGGCCGGATCGGACCGAGTGGTCGGATGGCCATTCTGTTGGTGGCGGGGATGAGTCTACCGATAGTGACGGCGAAGTGGTGGACGGGTCATGATGACCCAAAAGTATAGGGGACCAATCGTAGTCCTTTCAATAAGTAAGAGTGTCGAACCCAACGAGGAACAGAAGGATCTCACAAGTGGTTTTCAGCAAGGTAAAATCTGCAGGCACTAAAATTGTCGGTAACAAGTGATTGTGTGGTGAGATGATTTGTAGCAAGCAACAAGTAACAAAAGTAGCAACGGTGCAGCAAAGTGTCCCAATCACTTTTGTAGCAAGCGACAAGCCTAGACAAAGTCTTATAGGTGGAAAAACGCTCCCGAGGACACACGGGAATTTTTGTCATGCTAGTTTTCATCATGTTCATATGATTCACGTTCGTTACTTTGATAGTTTGATATGTGGGTGGACCGGCGCTTGGGTACTGCCCTTACTTGGACAAGCATCCCACTTATGATTAACCCCTCTCGCAAGCATCCGCAACTACGAAAGAAGAATTAAGACAAAGTCTAACCATAGCATTAAACTAGTGGATCCAAATCAGCCCCTTACGAAGCAACGCATAAACTAGGGTTTAAGCTTCTGTCACTCTAGCAACCCCTCATCTACTTACTACTTCCCAATGCCTTCCTCTAGGCCCAAATAATGGTGAAGTGTTATGTAGTCGACGTTCACACAACATCACTAGAGGAAAACAACATACAAGACATCAAATTACCGAACGAATACCAAATTCACATGACTACTGTTAGCATGACTTATCCCATGTCCCTAGGAACAAAAGTAACTACTCACAAAGCATAATCATATTCATGACCAGAGAGGTAATGAGTAGCATCAAGGATCTGAACATAAACTCTTCCACCAAGTAATCCAACTAGCATCAACTATAAAGAGTAATCAACACTACTAGCAACCTTACAAGTACCAATCGGATTCGCGAGACGGAGATTGGTTACAAGTGATAAACTAAGGTTTGGAGATGAGATGGTGCTGATGAAGATGTTGATGGTGACGAGTCCCCTCCAATGAGAGGAGTGTTGGTGATGACGATGGCGACGATTTCCCCCTCCGGGAGGGAAGTTTCCCCGGCAGGATCGTCCTGCCGGAGCTCTAGATTGGTTGTGCTCAAGTTCCGCCTCGTGGCGGCGGCGAATCCACGAAAAAGCTCCGCCTTGATTTTTTTTCTAGACGAAACCCTTCATATAGCAAAAGAGGGGGGGCAGTGGGCCAGCAGGCTGCCCACAAGGCCCCTTGGCGCGGTCAGGTGGGTGGCCGCGCCAAGCAGGCTTGTGGCCACCTGCTGGCGCCCTTCTGGCGCTTCTTCGGCCCAGTATTTTTTATAAATCCAGAAAAAAATCCTCGATGATTTTGACGGCGTTTGGAGTTGCGCAGAATAGGTATCTCAACTTTGCTCCTTTTTCAGGCAAGAATTCTAGCTGCCGGCATTCTCCCTCTTCAAGTAAACCTTGAACAATAAGAGAGAAAAGGCATAATTATTGTACCGTGAAGTGAAATAACAGCCCAAGAAGCGATAAATATCAACATGAAAACATGATGCAAAATGGACGTATCAACTCCCCCAAGCTTAGACCTCACTTGTCCTCAAGCGAAAGCCTAGATCAATAAATATGTCCACATGTTTAGGGAGAGAGGTGTCGACAAAACAAGATACGATCATGCAGGCATCATGATCATGATCAGAACAGCAATACCAACATATAATCTCTCATGCTAAAGTGATAATTCCTTCACAAAGTAAAGCATGGATCAAGAACCTTACCGAGAAGTAACAACCGATAGCCTTTAGTCATTGAAGCAATTGCAATTTAACACAACATGAGAAAGAGTCAAATAAAAGCTTGTAAAGCAAATCCACATACTCAATCATTCTTTCCTTCTCTACAATTGCTACAACTCACATGGTACTGATGAGATCAAAGTTTCAGCTGGACACAGAGAAAGATAGGGGCTTACAGTTTTGCCTCCCAACTGCTTAACTCAAGGGTAATGTCAACAATAATACTCCATGAATACTTACTTCCAAGTTGTCATCTGAATATAGATCTTTCCCAAGCATATGACGTTAGCCAAGATAAAGGCGAAACAAGGAATTGGTGAAGATCACCATGACTCTTTCAAGGGTAAAAAGTAAAGGTACAAGATAGGCCCTTCGCAAAGGGAAGCAGAGGTTGTCATGCGCTTTTGAGGTTTGGATGCGTGTCCTCTTAGTGCGGAGGAACGTCACTTTATATTGCCTCCTGTGATAAAGAATTTTATTATGCAGTCTGTCGCTTTTATGTCTTCCTCATCACAAGTTCGTACAAAGCTTATGTTCCACACACTAATAGATCATACATATTAGATAGAAATTTTTATCGCTTGCACCGATGATAACTTACTTGAGGGATCTTATTCAATCCATAGGTAGGTATGGTGGACTCACCTAGCAAAACTGGGTTGATGGTTTATGGATGCACAAGTAGTATATCTACTTAGTGCGGGAGGTTTGGCTAATGTGAGGTGTGATACGTCTCAAACGTATCTATAATTTTTGATGGTTTCATGTTGTTATCTTGTCATCTTTGGATGTTTTATGTACCATTTATATCTTTTTTGGGACTAACTTATTAATTCAGTGCCAAGTGCCAGTTCCTGTTTTTTCTGTGTTTTTGGCTATTTTTAGATCTGATTTTGGAATGGAGTCCAAACGGAATAAAATCCCCAAAATGATTTTTTCTCGAACGGAAGAAGATCAGGGGGCCCATGGGCCAAACCAGGAGGGCTCCAGGGAGCCCACAAGCCCCCATTCAGCCACCAGGGGGGAGGTGGTGGTGGCAGGGCTTGTGGCCTCCCTGAGCGCCCCCTGGCGTAGGTCTTGCGCCTATATATTCCCTAAAATACAGCAAAAAATCAGGGGATCCACGAAAATACTTTTCCGCCGTCGCAAGATTCCGTTTCGCGAGATCTCATCTGGAGACCCTTCCAGGTGCCCTGCCGGAGGGGACTTAGGAGTTGGAGGGATTCTTCATCATCATCATCGCCCCTCCAATGACTCGAGAGTAGTTCACTTCAGACCTACGAGTCCGTAGTTAGTATCTGGATGGCTTCTTCTCTCTCTTGGATCTTCAATACAAAGTTCTCCATGATCTTCATGGAGATCTATCCGATGTAATCTTCTTTGGCGGTGTGTTTGTCGAGATCCGATGAATTGTGGATTTGTGATCAGATTATCTATGATATATATTTGAGTCTTTGCTGATTTCTTATATGCATGATTTGATATCCTTGTAAGTCTCTCCGAGTCTTGGGTTTTGTTTGGCCAACTAGATCTATGATTCTTGCAATGGGAGAAGTGCTTGGTTTTGGGTTCTTACCATGTGGTGACCTTTCCCAGTGACAGTAGGGGCAGCAAGGCACACATTAAGTAGTTGCCATCAAGGGTAACAAGATGGGCTCTGTCGTTGATATGAGATTGTCCATCAACATCATGTCATCTTGCTTAAGGCGTTACTCTGTTCCTTTGGACTTAATACACTAGATGCATGCTGGATAGCGGTCGACGTGTGGAGTAATAGTAGTAGATGCAGACAGTATCGGTCTACTTGTTTTGGATGTGATGCCTATAGATATAATCATTGCCATAGATGACGTCACGACTTTGCGCGGTTCTATCAATTGCTCGACAGTAATTTGTTCACCCACCGTCTACTTGCTTTCATGAGAGAAGCCACTAGTAAACACTACGGCCCCCGAGTCTATTCACATCTATCATTTCCACTTTCGCTTTTACTTTGCTTTGTTACTTTGTTGCTTTCAGTTCTCACTTGGAGAACAATCTATAAGGGATTGACAAGCCCTTCATAGTGTTGGGAGCAAGCTTTTTGTGTTTGTGCAGGATCTTGTGATACTCCTCCACTAGAACGATAGCTTGATTCTCAAACTGAGGGAAATACTTACCACCGCTGTGCTACATCACCCTTTCCGCTTCGAGGGAACACCAACGCAAGGCTCCAAGGCTACACGGGAAATCCTTTACATATTTGCCTAGGAAGTCCCTTAAGGTGTAGCCGCAGCAGAAGCAAAGCTGACATCAGAAGTATTTCTGGCGCCGTTGACACGACTAATCCTGGCGCCGTTGCCAGGGAAGCAAAGCTGACATCAGAAGTATTTCTGGCGCTGTTGCCAGGGAGAATCAAGGCAAGAACAGTCTCCCGTCAGCACGTGTTTCTGGCGCCATTGGAAGGTCTTTTGTTGCAGTCGCAGAAGTATTTCTCGCGCCGTTACCGGGGAAGGAGAGATCAAGATATATCCAAGTAGGTCTCACAAACTCATCTCCTGCATTTACTTTTTTTGCCAGTTGCCTCTCGTTTTCATCTCCCCCACTTCACATTTGCCGTTTTCATTTGCCTTTCTCCTTTGCCGTTTTCTTTTGCCTTTGTCGTTTTCCTTTGCCGGTCATCTTGCTTGCTTGTGTGCTTGTTTGTTTGTTGAACACATCATGGCTGAAAACACCAAACTTTGCGACTTCTTGAGCACTAATAATAATGATTTTATTAGTACTCCGATTGCTCCCGCCACTACTGCGGAATCGTAAGAAATCAACGCAGCTCTGCTGAATCTTGTTATGAAAGAGCAATTCTCTAGCCTTCCTAGTGAAGATGCCGCATCCCATCTCAATACCTTCATTGAGCTTTGTGATATGCAAAAGAAAAGAGATGTGGATAATAAAGTGATTTAGTTGAAACTTTTTCCTTTCTCGTTGTGAGATCGCGCAAAAACTTGGTTTTCTTCTTTGCCTAAAAATAGTATCGATTCTTGGGATAAGTGCAAAGATGCTTACATATCCAAGTATTTTCCGCCGGCTAAGATCATCTCCTTACGTGTGGGGACCCCGACTAGTAAGTCGAGATCGCCGTGCCCAGTGATCCCAAGGATCAATGCTCACTGAACACAGATACTAAATAATAGAGTCTTACAACCAAATACCGAATATTACATCAAATGACCAAAGGGTCAGGTTCACAAGCAGGGCCTAA
Source organism: Hordeum vulgare subsp. vulgare (assembly GCF_904849725.1). NCBI lineage: Eukaryota > Viridiplantae > Streptophyta > Magnoliopsida > Poales > Poaceae > Hordeum > Hordeum vulgare. Next base: position 341,693,318 of record NC_058524.1, on the reverse strand, counting down.
GGCCAATTAAAACGGGTACGACGGGTAGCGGAAAATCATAAGGGCTAAGTTGGTGCCCATGCCATCAAGCCTACACTGACAGGCATTCTGACTTGGAAGCGTCCTAGATCGCAGGTCCGTCTCCGAAGACGTACTCATCGCCAAACTCCAGTCCTTCCATGTGTGTTCAATAATATAACCAGTGGCAAGCCAATGAGTACTTTGAATGTACTCGCAAACAGCCCATGATATGAACAATGAAAGTGAAGTACAACAATAACATGTAGCTGATGAAAGGCAACTTGGTGGGATGATCATGTATATGCATCAAGCTAAAGAATTAGTCTTGAAGAATAGGTTACAGATGCCATCGCATTTGTCAAGGGCTGAACACTCCGGGTTCACCCTATGTGCCAAGTCATCAAACTTGGTCATATTGTTTCATCTAGTAACACCAGTTACCACACATACACACACACTCACACTTGGTTTATGCGGAAATGCTGGACGTAGTTTAAGAAGGATTACCCAACTGTCCTTGACCGTGGACACGGCTATTCGAATAGTTTGACACTCTGCAGAGGTTGCGCGTTGTACCCACGAGAGCTGGGAAACTTCTGTGTCATCCACGACTCGCGGTATATCACATATACCCAAGGTAAGTACCCGATCATTATCTTTCCCCTGATGGTACTAAACAAGGAGGTCCACTCGATTGGTACCCAACCTACATGTTGTACGTCTTACGAGCACCGACTTTGGACAGTATAAACCATGCGGGGACCAACGGTGTGCCTGGAACTCATAAAAATGGCATAGTCGCCCTTCCTCGCATGACCCCATCATGAGAGTGACGACAATCACTCCCGCCACTAGTAATGTGGCTCCTTGCTAGTACCGACCAGAGTAATCAACAAAGCCCCAACCCATAAAGGGGTAACGTGGTCGCACAGGTGAGGTTGGGACGGTCGACACATCATAAATCTAATCCCATTTCCGAAACCATACTCACACAAAACACCAGTGCACCACTTCACCAAAAGTGGCCACCCATCTCATCATCACCCTCGGGCATTAGTGGCACCCGACGGGGTTTTTCAAAAACCTTTGATTTAACTCATCATCATGCTCATGCAATGGTTCTCTAACTCTACTAGTCAACATGATAGTAGCATGATCCTCATAGATGGTAGGATCAAGCTCATCATGCTTGTGCTCAGAGGAGCCATATGTATAACATCACCATCATGCGAGTGCTTCGAAGAAGCCTTTAGTACCATCACACCAATGATGAACCGACACTATGATCACATGCAACGGAAAAGTACTTGCTATTCTAGCATGCATCAATTCATATGCTCAAGTCATGGTCAAAGGGCTGCTTGCCTTGGTCAGCTAGGTATCCGGGGTATTCGAGGTCTTCCGCTCCGAATCCTTCGTCACTCGGTAATTCTGTCGTCGAGAATAGAATAAATAAGAAATACCTCACACAAAAACAGATCACAAATCACTTTTAAAAAATGTTGCAAAACTTGGTTAAATTCAGGTTGTTAATTTGAAAAATATCTTCTCGTAGTTTTTACTAGCTAAGCATTTTTTATAATTACTAAACAGGGGCAAACTATTGCCTTTAATGCCTTTATATTATTATAAAACACATTCTGTTTTTGAAAAATGTCAACAATGGCAGAATCAAATACTAATCATTTTTAGAAAAATATCAGTGGAAGAATTATATTTTTCCTCTGGGTAGTTATTTTTACAAAAATCATTTTACTCTTTGTTTTTAAAAATAAAATGAAAAGGCCAAAGCCTGGCCTGGGAAGCAGGCCGGCCCAGCAATCGAGCAGGCTGCCAAGCACGCGCGCGCGCCAGGTTTGTGCCTGACGTGCGGGCCCCTGGGGTCAGCGGTTGTGGCTGCGCGCGGGGCGGCTCAAGGACGCCGGCAGGTGGAGCCAACCTGTCGGGTTCTTCCCCTACCTCCGGCCAGGGAGGAGGAGATGAACTCTGGCGAGGCTACCGTCGTCCTTGGGCCTAGCTAAGGGTAGGAATGGGTTCATCGTGCCTCCGCCTACCTGCAGGTGGTCGGGACAACGCCGGAGAGGCTTGGAGTCGCCGGCGACGAGGTGGCCGAGGTGGAGGGTTACGGGACGTGGCTGAACTGGTAGCTAGGGGTATGGAATCGCTCGGGGTAGTTGGGGGAAAGGTTCCTGGTGTTGAGGGGAGTGCTCTGGTGGGTCGAGTGTCGCAGGAGCCGGCGTGTAGCCGGAGATCGACCGGAGCTCCGAGGCGGAGGGGCCTCGGTCGATCTCGAGCATAGGGGCTCTGCGAGCTCGATTGGGTGGCTAGGGAGGAGCTAGTGGTCGTGCAGAGGCTGCTGGAGGGGTGCTGAGGCACCGGGGAGGCCTATTTATAGACTCGCGACGGTGAGCCGACTCGGTGCGCCGGTGACTCACCGTGGCGCGCGTGCATGCACAGTGAGGAGCTCGCTGCAAAACCACGGTCTCAGGACGTGGTTTGGGATGCTCTGAAGCATCGGCCGCAGAGGGAGAAGGCGTGGGGTCGAGCTGCAGCGTCTGTGCATGCTCGGCCGAGTCGGGTGCGCGCGGGCATGCGTCACCCGAGCTCTAGCGCGGGAGAGGAGGGTCCCTGGCGGCAGCTTTACACAGAGGGGTTGTCGGGGAGGTCTTGGACACTTCGGGGGAGGTTGGAACCGGCCAGGAGCGTCTTCCCCTTCTCGGTGGCTCCCTGTAGCGTGTCCAGAGCACAGTTTTGGCATGCCACGACATGCTGGCACGCTCTGGGGAACTTTAGACGTGTCCCTCATGTCCTGGGTGTTACTGGGAGTGTTTCTAGCCGTTGCGTGCTAGTGAGAGCATTGGGTGGTCAAGGGGGACAGTTTTCACTAGTGCTGTCAGCCCTGATCTATGGCACAAATTGGGGTTCTTGTCACTTATGCTTTGAACTAGGGAGGGGCCAGTTGACTGGGTGTTTAGGTTGATCTGAGGCACTAATACACCAAGTTTGAGGCTTTGCCATTGGGTAAAACAGTGGCAAGGTGGGTTTTTACCTTCCTGTCAAAAGGTGTTCGACAATGGTTTGGGGTGCTTCCACTCCACCACTGGAACTGCAACTTAACAGGTCTGGTCTTGGGGTTAAAGTAGGGGTTTTCATCAATTTTGAGCTCCATTGAACAAGTTTAGCTTTGTAAACTTGAAAATGCATCAAAGTGGCCAGATCTGTCGCCTCCAAAGGGAGTGTCACTAAACAGAGTCTTACAAATCTCATTTTTCGTTTGGAGTCCTCATTTGAGGTGCCAAACACCCGTGCAAAGTTTCAGCCCCATTGGACAAACTTTTCTATGTAGATTTGTTCCAACTCTATTCTGGACAAAGAGGGTTTTAGGCACATTTGGTGACCTTCCCCACCTTGGATCAAGGTGAGATTTTATGTGGGCACCAAATATGGCTTGGGGAGACTCCAGTAATTTAATGGGATTTTATTGAGAGTATTTCCTTTGGAAATATCTAAAAGGTTAAAACAGAAAGGAATGGTTTTCAGGGTTTTATTCAAATAATTATAATGTAAAATAGGGTTGAAAATCTTATATATGAAAAATATATGTCCTTCTGAGTTTCCATGATTTTACTCAGAATTTTCTAAGGCAGAGAAGCATTTTTCCTTGTGTCAATATCATTCCTGGCCTTAGAAACAAACATGTATTTAAAATAGAAAAATAATGTTTTAAATGATTAATTAATGTTTTTGGTAAATACTAATAGTATTTGAGTTCAGATCACCAACTTTGGTTTGGAGTGCTACTAGGCATCATGAGCTAGTAGTGTAACCCAAGCAAGGTAGAGGTGATCTGGTGTCAAAGAAAAAGAGTTTTGGAAATTCATTTAAAAATAAATTTATCATGGGTTTTGGATCAACAAGCAAACAAGCATACATTCATACATTCATACAAGGCATTCATAGCATTCACAACATCATTAGAAAAAGTTTTAACAAGCTCTGATTTTTGCAACTTAAAACATTGGTGTTGAAAAATAGGGTGTGACGTTACGTAACGATATCATGAATTTCAAGCAACTTGATCATGAACACGTTGCACAATCTTGGGAGAGGATGAAGCTTATGATTAGAAACTGTCCTGCTCATGGCTTGATTTTGTGGATGATTATACAAATCTTTTACGCTGGCTTGAATTTCGCTTCTCGCAATATCTTGGACTCCACCTTAGGTGGAACGTTCATGGAAATCACGTTGGGAGACGCTACAAAACTCCTAGACAATATCATGACGAACTACTCTCAGTGGCACACTGAAAGGTCGCCTGCTAGCAAAAAGGTGCACGCTATAGAAGAAATTAACTCGCTTAGTGCTAAGATGGACGAGTTGATGAATTTGGTTGCTAGTAGAAACGCTACCGTAGATCCTAATGACATGCCACTATCTTCTTTGAATGAGAGTAGCAAGGCTAGTTTGGACGTGAATTTTGTTGGTAGGAACAATTTTGGCAACAACAATGCTTTTAGAGGAAACTATGTTCCTAGGCCTTTTCCTAGTAACTCCTCTAACAATTATGGCAATTCCTACAACAACACTTAAGGAAATCACAACAAATTACCCTCTGATTTAGAGAGTAATATCAAAGAGTTCATTAACTCTCAAAAGATTTTCAATGCGTCCATAGAGGAAAAACTACTCAAAATAGACGATTTGGCTAAGAGCGTTGATAGGATGTCTTGTGATATTGATTCTTTGAAAGTTAGATGCGCTCCTCCCAAGGTCAACTTGGATGATACTTTAAAAGCTATGCGTATCTTCATGAATGAAAGCAAAGAAAGAACCGCCCAAATTCGCGCTAGACATGAATGGTTTAAAAGGGTGCGTTCTAGTGATGCAAATCACGAGGATCTTAAAGTGCTTGGTGTGTCTCCTATTGAATCTTTGTTTTCGCATGTCAAACCTATTTATGGAGGGGCTGGATATGAATCCACTTTGGTTGAAAAATGCCCCAATGATTCGGAGTCCACCTATCTTGATGATAATGGTGTGGAGAGTGGAGTAGAAGACATCAAAATTTTGGGTAGTAATGAAACTCCCACTCTGGATTTCAAGGAATTCAATTATGATAATTGCTCCTTGTTTGAACGCATTTCTTTGATGCAATCCATTGCAAACTTTCCACACGCTTATAGCCAAAGCAAAGCCTTTACCGCGCATATCGTAGATGCTATGATGAAATCTCTTCAAGAGAAGCTCGAATTAGAAGTCTCTATACCTAGAAAACTTCATGATGAGTGGGAACCTACTATCAAAATCAAGATCAAAAACTATGAGTGCAATGCTTTGTGTGATTTGGGCGCTAGTGTTTCCGCGATTCCAAAGTCTTTATGTGATATTCTTGGTTTTCATGAGATTGAAGAGTGTTCTATTAATTTGCATCTTGCGGGTTCTCCTCTCAAGAAACCCATGGGAAGGATCGATGATGTTCTTATTGTTGCAAATAAGAACTATGTACCCGTGGATTTCATTGTACTTGACATAGATTGCAATCCTTCATGTCCCATTATTCTTGGTAGACCTTTCCTAAGGACTATTGGTGCTATCATAGATATGAAGGAAGGGAATATTAGATTTCAATTTCCTTTAAAGAAGGGCAGGAGCACTTTCCTAGAAAGAAAATAAGATTGCCTTACAAATCTATGATGAGGGCTACTTATGGTTTGAGCACCAAAGATGACTATACGTGATTCCATCACCTTTCGCCTCGCTAAGGGCGTTAAACAAAAGCGCTTGTTGGGAGGCACCCCAACGAATCTATCCTTTTTCTTTCTGTTTTGTGTTTTCCACACTTTCATAATACCGTTATGATTAGTCTTGGGGATGATCGTTTGGTCATGCTGGAAAAGACAGAAACTTTCTGCTGGCGAAAAGAATTTTCATTTTTTTCTGTAAGAGATTTTGAGTTGATTCGTTTTGGTGCTGATTTCTAAGAAAATTCTTCAGACTGTCGTAATTTTTCAGAATTGTTGAAGTACCAGAAGTATACGAAATATACAGATTGCTACAGACTGGTCTGCTGTTACCAGATTCTGTTATTGTTGTGTTGGTTGCTTATTTTGATGAAACTATGGATAGTATCGGGGGTATTAGCCATGGAAGAATGAAAATACAGTAACCCAACATCAGCAAAAGTAGAATTTAAGTTCCCTACACTACCTAAGGAAGTGGTGGTCTGCTTTCTCATACTAATGTTATCACGAGTTTCTGTTTAAGTTTCGTGTTGTGAAGTTTTCAAGTTTTGGGTGAAGTTCTTGTGGACAAAGATATAAAGAGTGGCAAGAGCTCAAGCTTGGGGATTCCCAAGGCACCCCAAGATATTCAAGGATGCCGTAAAAGCCTAAGCTTGGGGATTCCCCGGGAAGGCATCCCCTCTCTCGTCTTCAATCCATCGGTAACGTTACTTGGAGCTATATTTTTATTCACCACATGTTATGTGTTTTTGCTTGGAGCGTCTTGTATCGTAGGAGTATTTCATTTTTGTTGTGTCACAATCATCCTTGCTGCACACCAAGAGAGAGATACATGCACTCACCGTGATTTTGTCGAGCTTCACTTATATCTTTTGGTAGATAATTCAGCTCACATGTGCTTCACTTATATCTTTTGAGCTAGATACTTTTGCTCTATGTGCTTCACTTATATCTTTTAGAGCATAGCGGTGCGTAGCTTGGTAGTTGATCTATGCTTTGAAAGTAGTCTCAAAAGGGGTAGTTATCCAAAGGGATATGAAAACTTCCACCTTCATGTGCATTGAATAGCTAGAGAAGTTTGATTCCTCTCAATTAGTTTTGAGATATGGTTGTGGTAATATTGAAGTTATGCTAGTAAGGTGTTTTGGATCTAGAAATACTTGTGTTGAAGTTAGTGATTCCCGTAGCATGCACGTATGGTGAACCGCTATGTGATGAAATCTGAGCATGATTAGTCTATTGATTGTCATCCTTTGCGTGGCGGTCGGGATCGCGCGATGGTTTATACCTACCAACCCTTCCCCTAGGAGTATGCGTTGAATGCTTTGTTTCGATTACTAATAAAACTTTTGCAACAAGTATATGAGTTCTTCATGACTAATGTTGAGTCCATGGTTTAGATGCACTTTTACCTTCCACCATCACTATCTTCTTAGTTCCGTGCAACTTTCGTCGGTGCACAAAACTCACCATTAGCCTCCCTCAAAACAGCCACCATACCTACCTACTATGGCGTTTTCAAAGTCATTCTGAGATATATTGCCATGCAACTACCACGATGACATGTGCCACCACATCTACATTGCCATTGGATGATCGTAAGATAGCTAGCATGATGTTTCCATTAATGTCTATGCCATGCTAGATCATTGTCACGGTACGCTACCGAAGTCATTCCATATAGAGTCATCGTTGCTCTAAGTTTTGAGTTGAAAGTTTGATGATCATTATTAATGGAGCATTGTCCCATGTGAGGAAATAAAAGAGGCCAAAGTTGCCAACCAAAAAAAAGAGGCCAAAGACCCCACGAAAAAATAAAAAAAATGAGAGAAGAAGAGAGAAGGGACAATGTTACCACTTTTCCACACTTGTGCATATTAAGCACCATGATCTTCATGATTGAGAGTCTCTCATTTTGTCACCATATAGCTAGTGGGAAATTTTCATTATATAAGTTGGCTTGTATATTCCAATGATAGGCTTCCTCAAAATTGTGTTAGGTCTTCGTGAGCAAGCAAGTTGGATGTACACCCACTAGTTTTCTTTAAGAGCTTTCACATACTCTTAGTTCTAGTGCATCATTTGTATGGCAATCCCTACTCATTCACATTGATATCTATTGATGAGCATCTCCATAGCTCATTGATATGCCTAGTTAATGTGACTATCTTCTCCTTTTTTGTCTTGCAACCTCCACCACATTACACACCATCTATAGTGCTATAACCATGGCTCACGCTCATGTATAGCTTGAGAGTTTAAAAGGTTTGAGAAAGTAAAGGTGTAAAACAATTACTTGGCCAAAACCGGGGTTGTGCATGATCTAAATTCGTTGTGCAATGATGATTGAGCATAGCCAGACTATATGCTTTTGTCGGGATAACTTTCTTTTGGCCTTGTTATTTTGAAAGTTCATGATTACCTTGCTAGTTCGCTTGAATTATTATTTTTTCCACGTCAATAGCAAACTATTGTTTTGAATCAAATGGATCTGAACATTCACGTCACATAATAGGAGTTACAAAGGACATCTATGATAGGTAGCATGAAAGCATCAAAAATTCATTCTTTATCACTTCCCTACTCGAGGACGAGCAGGAGTTAAGTTTGGGGATGCTTGATACGTCTCAAACATATCTATAATTTCTGACGGTTTCATGTTGTTATCTTGTCATCTTTGGATGTTTTAAGTACCTTTTATATCTTTTTTGGGACTAACTTATTAATTCAGTGCCAAGTTCCAGTTCCTGTTTTTTCTGTGTTTTTGGCTCTTTTCAAATCTTATTTTGGATCAGAGTCCAAACGGAATAAAATCCCCGAAATGATTTTTTCCCGAACGGAAGAAGATCAGGGGAAATGTGGGCCAAGCCAGGAGGGCTCCAGGGAGCCCACAAGGCCCCATTCCGCCACCAGTGGGGAGGCGGCGGTGGCACGGCTTGTGGCCTCCCTGAGCGCCCCCTGACCTAGGTCTTGCGCCTATATATTCCCTAAAATACAGCAAAAAATTAGGGGATCCACAAAAATACTTTTCCCCCGCCACAAGCTTCCATTTCCACGAGATCTTATCTGGAGACCCTTCTCGGTGCCCTGCCAGAGGTGACTTTGGAGTTGGAGGGCTTCTTCATCATCATCATCGCCCCTCCAATGACCCGTGAGTAGTTCACTTCCGACCGACACCTACGGGTCCGTAGTTAGTATCTAGATGGCTTCTTCTCTCTCTTGGATCTTCAATACAAAGTTCTCCATGATCTTCATGGAGATCTATACGATGTAATCTTCTTTGGCGGTGTGTTTGTCGAGATCCGATGAATTGTGGATTTGTGATCAGATTATCTATGATATATATTTGAGTCTTTTCCGATTTCTTATATGCATGATTTGATATCTTTGTAAGTCTCTCCGAGTCTTGGGTTTTGTTTGGAAAACTAGAGCTATGATTCTTGCAATGGGATAAGTGCTTGGTTTTGGGTTCTTAACATGTGGTGACCATTCCCAGTGACAGTTGGGGCAGCAAGGCACACATTAAGTAGTTGCCATCAAGGGTAACAAGAGGGGCTATGTCATTGATATGAGATTATCCATCTACATCATGTCATCTTCCTTAAGGCGTTACTCTGTTCTTTTGGACTTAATACACTAGATGCATGCTAGATAGCGGCCGACGTATGCAGTAATAGTAGTAGATGCAGACAATATCGGTCTACTTGTTTTGGACGTGATGCCTATAGATATAATCATTTCCATAGATGACGTCACGACTTTGTGTGGTTCTATCAATTGCTCGACAGTAATTTGTTCACCCACCATCTACTTGCTTTCATGAGAGAAGCCACTAGTAAACACTACGCCCCCGGGTCTATTCACATCTATCGTTTCCACTTTCGCTTTTACTTTGCTTTGTTACTTTGTTGCTTTCAGTTCTCACTTGGCGAACAATCTATAAGGGATTGACAACCCCTTCATAGCGTTGGGAGCAAGCTTTTTGTGTTTGTGCAGGATCTTGTGATACTCCTCCACTGGATCAATACCTTGGTTCTCAAACTGAGGGAAATACTTACCACCGCTGTGCTACATCACCCTTTCCGCTTTGAGGGAACACCAACGCAAGGCTCCAAGGCCACGGGGGAAATCCTTTGCATATTTGCCCAGGAAGTCCCTTAAGGCGTAGCCGCAGCAGAAGGATTCCTGGTGCCGTCGACACGACTATTTCTAGCGCTGTTGCCAGGGAAGCACAGCTGACATCAGAAGTATTTCTGGCGCCGTTGCCGGGGAGAATTAAGACAAGAACAGTCTCCCATCAGCACGTGTTTCTGGCGCCGTTGGAAGATCTTTTGTTGCAGTAGCAAGGTGGAAGCAATCATCACATGCTAAGGGATCTCTAATCATATAACATTGTTCGGAGCCAAGCAAACACAATTCATTATGTTGTCTTCCTTGTCCAACATCTACTTCTAGGCATGCAATAGTTTAGTGAGTGTTCACAATCATAGATGGTGTCAGAGATGATATATTTATATGTGAACCTCTCCTTCTTTATCACTTCCTATTAAGTACAACAATGACCAAGGTCTACATTTGTCTACCCTCAACAAGTTTCAATCATCATTCTTTTTATATGTGAAGCCATCACTTCCCTTAAGATCATTACATGATCTTTCATGCTTTTGTTCTATTCTCACTCTTTTGATCATGGCAAGAGGCAAAGCCCTTCAACTAAGACACTCTTTATTATATGGCTCACGAGCTCGAATACATCGGGGGTGACACAAAGCAACACTCAATACTAAAACACTAAGACTTTTAATCTACTAGAGAAAGGGAAAACTGAAAAGGAAAACTAAAACAAAGGTAAAGGCAAAAGATGTGATGGTGATACGATACCGGGGCAACTCCCCCAAGCATGGCACAAGCCAAGGGGATTTCCGATACCCATGTTTAGTTGTCTTCCTTTGGTGGTGATGGTGGAGGAGTTGTTGCAGAGGTCTTGAGCTTGTTTAATTTCCACTTGAGCATAAAATTCTGCTCCCTTAGATCATCATTTTCCTCTTCAAGCTTCCACACCCTTTGGCACAATTCCTACTTACTCTCCTGCAAGAAACGAGAAGGGATAAACAAAGTCTTAGACTTATTCCTTGAGTCACGGAGGCTCGACTTTTTGAACTCCACATGTGTGTGTCCAGGTTGAGGTAGAGGAGCCTCCTCTTCATCAGAACTTGTTTGTTCCTTCCCCTTCGGATCATAATCTTCTTCCTCATCAGTGGTCCAGCCATAAGGATCCAAGTCCCCATAGACCTTGGGATTAGCAAGGTAATCTTCCACAAAGCTCTCCCCCTCTAAATCTTGAGAAGACATCCTGCCCTAAAGCGGCAGAAAACAAGCTCGGAACGAAAACAGAGGAAATCTGCGTGATGCAGGGGTCAGACTAAACGGGAGTATATATAATGATTTTTTCCAGGCGAGAAGGAGTACCCCGCACGAAAACGGTGTCCGTGAGGTGCACGAGGTGGCCACAAGCCCTCCCGGCGTGGCGAGGGGGTGGGCCCGCGCCGGGCAGGCTTGTCGCCTCCTCGCGCACTTTCCGGACTACTTTCAATTTTTGTATTTTTTTCAAATATTCCAAAACGGAGAAAATTTCCTACTCGAAAAGTTTTGGAGTCTGTTTTCTTAACGAATCACATACCTTTTCATTTTCGGAGTCTGAAACAGGCTGGTAAATATCCCATAGGTATTCTTAAGGAGTTATGGCATTGATGATATTGCTTTCAACATTTATGGGAGTACCTGAGATATAATGCTTGATTCTTTGCCTATTTACCACTCTCGGACAATTACCTTCCGTGTTGTTGATCTTGATAGCACTGGAACGATATACTTCCTCAACAACATAGGGACCTTCCCATTTAGAGAGAAGCTTGCCTGCGAAAAATCTTAAACGAGAGTTATATAGCAAGACATAATCACCTACATTGAACTCACGCTTTTGTATTCTCTTATCATGCCACCTCTTAACCTTCACTTTGAACAACTTGGCATTCTCATATGCCTGAGTTCTCCATTCATCAAGCGAGCTAATATCAAATAGCCTCTTCTCACTAGCAAGTTTGAAATCAAAGTTGAGCTCTTTGATTGCCCAATAAGCTTTATGCTCTAGCTCAAGAGGTAAATGACATGCTTTACCGTACACCATTTTGTATAGAGACATGCCCATGGGATTCTTATAGGCAGTTCTATAAGCCCACAATGCATCATCGAGCTTCTTAGACCAATTCTTTCTAGACCTGTTGACAGTCTTTTGCAGAATTAGTTTAATCTCCCTATTGCTTAGCTCTACTTGACCACTCGACTAAGGGTGGTAGGGAGACGCAATTCTATGGTTGACATCATACTTAGAAGGCGTTTTACGGAAAGCACCGTGAATGAAATGTGAACCACCGTCGGTCATTAGATATCTAGGGACTCCAAATCTAGGGAAAATAACTTCTTTAAGCATCCTGATAGAAGTGTTGTGATCAGCACTACTAGTGGGGATAGCTTCTACCCACTTAGTGACGTAATCAATAGCAACTAGGATATGAGTATACCCATTGGATTTGGGAAAAGGTCCCATATAATCAAAGCTCCAAACATCAAACGGTTCAATCACAAGTGAATAGTTCATAGGCATTTCCTGACGTTTGCTAATATTACCTATTCTTTGACATTTGTCACAAGACAAGACAAACTTACGGGCATCCTTTAAGAGAGTGGGCCAATAGAAACCTGATTGCAATACCTTGTGTGCAGTTCTATCTCCCGCATGGTGTCCTCCGTAGGCCTCGGAGTGACACTTCTGTAGGATATGTCATGTTCATGTTCAGGTACACAACGTCTAATAACACCATCTACTCCTTCCTTATAAAGGTGAGGATCATTCCAAAAGTAGTGTCTTAAGTCAAAGAAGAATTTCTTCTTTTGCTGGTACGTGAAACTAGGTGGTATATATTTGGCAATGATATAGTTTGCATAATAAGCATACCACGGTGCACTACGTGAAGCATTGATGACATTCAATTGCTCATCGGGAAAGCTATCATCAATAGGTTGTGGGTCATCAAGAACGTTCTCCAACCTAGACAAGTTATGTGCTACTGGGTTATCAACAACCTTCCTGTCAACAACGTGCAAATCAAATTCTTGTAGCAAGAGAACCCATCTGATAAGTCTAAGTTTAGCATCCTTCTTCTCCATGAGGTACTTAATAGCAGCATGATCAGTGTGAATAGTGACTTTGGAATCAACTATGTAAGACCTGAACTTTTCACATGCAAACATGACTGCTAAAAATTCCTTCTCCATAGTGGCATAGTTTCTCTCGGCACTTTCTAGAGTTTTACTAGCATAGTGAATAACATTCATCTTCTTATCGACTCTTTGCCCTAGAACAACACCAATGGCATAATCACTAGCATCACACATGATCTCAAAAGGTAAGTTCCAATCAGGTGGTTGAACAATACGTGCAGTTATCAAAGCACTCTTAAGTATTTCGAAGGCTTCCTCACAATCATCGTCAAAGACAAAAGGAATATCCTTTTGTAGGAGATTGGTAAGAGGCCGATAATTCTTAGAGAAGTCTTTAATGAACCTTCTCTAGAAACCAGCATGACCAAGGAAACTTCTTATACCTTTGATATCTCTGGGGTATGGCATTTTCTCGATTGCATCAACCTTAGCCTTATCGACTTCAATACCTCTTTACAAAATTTTATGTCCTAAGATGATGCCTTCATTAACCATAAAGTGGCACTTCTCCCTGCAAGACAAGATTGGTGTCTTTACATCTCTGCAAGACTTGATCAAGGTTGCTGAGGCAATCATCAAAAGAAGACCCGTAAAAGGACAAGTCATCCATGAAAACCTCGACAATCTTTTCACAAAAGTCTGAGAATATAGCCATCATACATCTTTGAAAGGTGGCAGGTGCATTACATAAGCCAAAAGGCATACGTCTATAAGCAAAGGTACGAAAGGGCAGGTGAAAGTGGTTTCCTCCTGATCAGATTCTGCAACTAGTATTTGGGAGAAACCAGAATAACCGTCTAGAAAGCAAAAGTTTGTGTGTTTAGACAACCTTTCTAGCATTTGGTCGATAAGGCAAAGGGTAATGATCTTTCCTAGTGGCTTTATTCAATTTCCTAAAATCGATCACCATCCTATAGCCAGTAATAATCCTCTGTGGGATCAATTCATCCTTATCATTTGGGACAACGGTAATGCCTCCCTTCTTAGGGACGCAATGCACCGGACTCACCCAATCGCTATGAGCAACATGATAGATAATACCCGATTACAGGAGCTTTAGTATTTGTTTTCTTACTACTTCTTTCATCTTAGGATTGAATCTCCTTTGATGATCAGCAACTGGTTTGAAGTCAGGATCAGTTTTAATCTTGTGCTGGCATAGAGTGGGACTAATTCCCTTAAGATCATCAAGAGTATATCCAATAGCAGCACGGTGCTTCCTCGGAGTTTTTAGTAACTTCTTTTCTTCATGCTTTGAGAGGCTAGCACTAATAATAACATGATATATCTCCGTTTCATCAAGATAAGCATACTTAAGAGTATCAGGCAACTGTTTAAGCTCAAATACAGGATCACCCTTTGGTGGGGGTGGATCCCCAAGTAGTTCAACAGGCAAGTTATTCTTAAGGATAGGATATTGTTCTAAGACAACTCTATCTATTTCATCCCTTTCATCCATATGCATATCATTTTCATGGTCAAGCAAGTATTGCTCTAAGGGATCAGTAAGAGGCACGGCAATAGAAGCTAGGGCAATAGTTTCATCCTTACTGGGAAACTCTTTTTCATGAGGTTGTCTACCAAACTTGGAGAAATTGAACTCATGTGACACACCTTCAAAGCCAACAATGACAGTTTTCTTCTCACAATCAATATGAGCATTGACAGTATTGAGGAAGGGTCTGCCAAATATGATGGGACAAAAGCTATCTTGTGCGGTAGCAAGAACGAGGAAATCAGCAGGATACTTCGTTTTACGACACAAGACTTCAACATCCCTAACAATTCCCACAGGGTAGATAGTATCACTATTAGCAACTAAATAGTGACATCAATAGGCTCTATCTCAACAGGTGCAATCTAATCTTTGATTTCATCGTATAAGGATATAGGTATTGCACTAACACTAGCACCCACGTCACTTAAACCATGATAGCAATGATCTCCTATATTAACAGAAATTATAGGCGTGCCAACAGCAGGCCTATGTTTGTCTCTAACGTGAGGTTTAGCAATTCTAGCACCATCTTCACAGAAGTGAATATTATGTCCCTCAACATCGTCGGACAGAAGATCTTTGATGATAGCAATGCTAGTTTCAACTCTAATTTGCTCAGGGGGTGTAGGTGTTCTAATATGGCCTCTACGTATCACAGTTGAAGCTTTAGAATGATCCTTTATCCTAACAGGGAAATGTGGTTTCTGAATGTAAGCACTGGGAACCACATGATCATTATAGTCAATGACTTTCTCTTCAACTGGAGTGGGTTTAACTACATTGACTTCTAAAGGAGGATGACATTTAAACCACTTCTCTTTGAGGAGATCAATATGAGCAGCAAAACATTCACACAGTGAAGCTACTATCTCAGAGTCAAGTCCATACTTAGCGCTAAAGTCACAAAAAGTATTTGTCTCAGCAAAGGATTTAACGCAATCAAATGTGAAATTCATACCTGACTCCTTACCTTCTTCAAGCTCCCAATCTTCAGAGTTGCGCTTAATTCTCTCCAATAAATTCCATTTGAAGTCAATATCTCTCTTCATAAAAGAACCGGTACAAGAAGTGTCAAGCATGATGCGATCATCATGAGAAAGTCGAGCATAGAAGTTCTGAATGATAATTTCTCTCGAGAGCTCACGATTGGGGCAGGAATATAGCATTGATTTAGGCCTACCCCACGCTTGAGCGATGCTCTCTCTGTCACGAGGCCAAAAATTACAAATATAATTCTGATCACGATGTACTAAATGCATAGGATAAAACTTTTGATGAAATTCCAATTTCAACCGATTATAGTCCCATGATCCAGTATCATCACATAGCCTATACCATGTCAACGCCTTATCCTTCAAAGATAAAGGAAAGAACTTCTTCTTGACCTCATCCTCAGGCAAACCTGCAAGCTTAAATAAACCACAAACTTCATCTACATAGATTAGATGCAAGTCTGGATGTGATGTTCCATCTCTTGTAAAAGGATTAGCCAGTAGTTTCTCAAGCATACCCGAAGGAACTTCAAAGCACATATTTCTCAAGCATCAGGTTGAGGAGAAACTCTTTGTGCTTCCGTTCGAGGTGAAGATACCCCGAACAAGCCCCTCAAAGGATTAGTATCCATAGTGACAAGTGACAATAAATTTCACCACACTATATGAATATTTCCTTACCAAGTTCCACTTACCAAAGGCGCTTCACTGCCCGGCAACGGCGCTAGAAAAGAGTCTTGATGACCCACAATTATAGGGGATCAATCGTAGTCCTTTTGATAAGTAAGAGTGTCGAACCCAACGAGGAGCAGAAGGATCTGACAAGTGGTTTTCAGCAAGGTAAAATCTGCACGCACTGAAATTGTCGGTAACAAGTGATTGTGTGGTGAGATGGTTCATAGCAAGAAACAAGTAAAAAAGTAGAAACGATGCAGCAAAGTGGCCCAATCCCTTTTGTAGCAAGGGACAAGCCTGGACAAAGTCTTATAGGAGGAAAAACGCTCCTGATGACACACGGGAATTTCTGTCATGCTAGTTTTCATCATGTTCATATGATTCGCGTTCGTTACTTTGATAGTTTGATATGTGGGTGGACCGGCGCTTGGGTACGGCCCTTACTTGGACAAGCATCCCACTTATGATTAACCCCTCTCGCAAGCATCCGCAACTACGAAAGAAGAATTAAGACAAAGTCTAATCATAGCATTAAACTAGTGGATCCAAATCAGCCCCTTACGAAGCAACACATAAACTAGGGTTTAAGCTTCTGTCACTCTAGCAACCCATCATCTACTTACTACTTCCCAATGCCTTCCTCTAGGCCCAAATTATGGTGAAGTGTTATGTAGTCGACGTTCACATAACACCACTAGAGTAAAAACAACATACAACACATCAAAATATCGAACGAATACCAAAAACACATGACTGCTATTAGCATGACTTATTCCATGTCCTCAGGAACAAAAGTAACTACTCACAAAGAATAATAATATTCATGACCAGAGAGGTAATGAGTAGCATCATGGATATGAACATAAACTCTTCCACCAAGTAATCCAACTAGCATCAACTACAAAGAGTAATCAACACTACTAGAAACCTTACAAGTACCAATCGGAGTCGCGAGACGGAGATTCGTTACAAGTGATGAACTAGGGTTTGGAGATGAGATGGTACTGATGAATATGTTGATGGTGACGAGTCCCCTCCGGTGAGAGGAGTGTTGGTGATGACGATGGCGATGATTTCCCCCTCCGGGAGGGAACTTTCCCCGACAGGATCGTCCTGCCGAAGCTCTAGATTGGTTCTGCTAAAGTTCCGCCTCGTGGCGGCGGCGAATCCACGAAAAAGCTCCTGCTTGATTTTTTTTCTGGACGAAACCCTTCATATAGCAGAAGAGGGGCCAATGGGCCAGCAGGCTGCCCACAAGCCCCCTTGGCGTGGCTAGGGGGTGGCTGCGCCAAGCAGGCTTGTGTCCACCTGCTGGCGCCCCTCTGGCGCTTCTTCGGTCCAGTATTTTTATAAATCCGGAAAACAATCCTCGTGGATTTTTACGGCGTTTCGAGTTGCGCAGAATAGGTATCTCAACTTTGCTCCTTTTTCAGGCCAGAATTCCAGCTGCCGGCATTCTCCCTCTTCAAGTAAACCTTGCAAAATAAGAGAGAAAAGGCATAAGTATTGTACCGTGAAGTGAAATAACAGCCCAAGAAGCGATAAATATCAACATGAAAACATGATGCAAAATGGAATTATCACGTCACCATGTACAAGCGTGGTAGTATACGCCTCCCGACCGTAACGGCGACCCGCGAGCAGAGGCCGATGATTACAGCTGAAGGGGAGAGGTAAGTGCATGTACTCTTTTTTACCTTTTACCTTCAAGTTTCTTCAAATATGTAATGCGTTGACCTTGTCATACTGCAGGGGTTGGAAACACCCCTTGGAGTCCGCAAGCCAAACATTGTCCTTGTTGTGTGTTGCCGGACAAATTTCCCAGGGATTGTCACATTGCCCGGTGAGGGTCAGGTTCCTACTCTAGGATTTACCTCGGAGCACTACCAGGCTGCGTAGGCCTCACCGGAGGAGATTATAGATGGTGTCTTGTGCCACACGAGGGCCGAGATGGTGATCAACACCTTTTTGGGTAAATTCTACCTTTACACTATCGAAGATTAACAATATAGCTAATTATTGTACTAATCGGTGTTGTCTCGTTTGATTGCAGACCTTCCACAGGTGTGAGGAGGGATATGAGGAGGTGGCGGCTAATGTTCTCGAGGCGGAGTGTAGGCGGATATTACAGAACTTATGCCACGAGGCTCAGTCGCAGGCTATTCGAGACTACTACACCACGCGTGGTGTTAAGAAGCCGAAGAAGGAGTGCCGCGGAAAGTATGTGAAGACGGAGTAGTACATGAAGATAATTGCCTATTCTTAAGGCCTTATACAAGGTTTTCTTGATTTGATTTGTAGGCTTAGTGCTTAAAATTATTTTTACTAACTTATAGGTGCCCCAGAGATGGTGTGAAGATAATATGGATTGTTGGGAGGCGTTGGTGGATGAGTGGTGCACAAGCAACTAGCGAGCCGTCCACGACAATGCGAGGGATCGGCGTGCCCAAATGGTTGGTGTGCCACACCATCAAGGCAACGCCAACTTAATTCAGTTCGGATGGAACTGGGTTGCTTCCTTATTCATGAAATTCATTCTTCATGCTAGCTTGAGCCCTTTACTAATACTTCGTTCCTCTCTTTTAGGCGCGTCACAATAAGACGGAAGTGCGAGACTTGTACGACTTTTATGGAACGACCCATACTGCCTCCTATAAGAAGGCCAAGGCATTCTCCGTGTCTGACCTAGATCATCCAGAGAAGTTCACCAACATCTCCTCCCACCACAAGCTCGTGAAATACAGGGACGTGGGGAAGGCTAGGAAAGAGGAGGACTTTAACCCGAGCTAGGAACCTTTGGATCTAGAGCTGGTGATGATATCTAGTGGCGGGAGGCTCCATGGCTCGACAGTCATTGGATATGGGATAATACTTTGTCCACTCACTCTCCTGGAGCACAAGGCGCGCCAGTCGAGCTCCTGTCGTGAGATAACGCCTCGTCCACGTCCAGTCGATCTCGCCATCGAGGTTAGTTGTATGGACTCGGAAAAATTTCATCCATTTCATTGTGTGTGTGGCCATCAATCATTAGAGTGGTAACGAGGAATGGTGTTGCAGGCTGCTCGTCAGAAAGAGAGACCGGCAAGCCAGGATGCTCTTGAGAAAGAGATAGTGGCAAACCAAGCTGCTCTTCAGGCTACTCTGGAGGAGAGGGACCGGACCACGGCTCGGTTATTGGAGGAGGAGAGGGCCCGGAATGAGGCGGGTCACCTCGCCATGTATGAGCTTATTGTGGTAAGTTCCTTTCACATTAGCAAAATCATGTGTGTAATGTTTGTTTCATTACTAACTAATACGACCGACTCTTCAAAACCAAATGTGCAGTCTATGTGTGAGAAGACCGCTCAGCCCCTCCATCGATGCCCGTATTTTCTACGATTGGCACGGTGAGTTTCATTTCAATGGTCATTATAAAGTAGTATTAACATTTGAGTGTCATCATGCTAACGATCCATTGCAAAATATCTTCTCTGAAGAATAACTCCCGAGCGGCATCACACGACCCTTCTCCTGGGCAACCGTCTCCAAACGCAACCGCCCCGAGCAAACCTGGTGCTTCTCCCAGATGACCATGACGGTATGTTTTCTCTAGTTCATTTATGACATAATTAGCTAATTTATCTCCAAAATGACGTAATTAGCTAATTAAGGTTCAAGAAAGACATAATTACCTAATTTAGCTCCAAAATGACATAATTAGCTAGTTTAGCTCCAAAATGGCATAATTAGCTTAGTTAGGTAAAAACATCACAAGAACCTTGGTTAGCTCATAACTTAGTGTATCTTCCTCCTCATTGACATAATAAGATCAAAATAAGAAAATATTGTAATCATCCTCTTCCTCTTCTTCTCCTTCTCCTTCTTCTTCTTCTTCTCCTCTTCCTTCTTCTCCTTCTTCTTCTTCTCCTCCCCCTCTTCCTCCTCCTCCTTCTTCTTCTTCTTCTCCTCCTCCTCCTTCTTCTCTTTCTTCTCCTCTTTCTTCTTCTCCTTAGATTATTTTCCCCAACAAAGACATACTTAGCTAATTGTCGTCCAAAATGACATAATTAGCTAACTTAGCTCCAAAATGACATAATTAGCTAGTTTAGCTCCAAAAAGTCATAATTATCTTAGTTAGGTAAAAAACATCACAAGAACCTTGGTTAGCTCATAACTTAGCGTATCTTCCTCCAAAATGACATAATAAGCTCAAAATAAGAAAAGTCTTGTAATCATCCTCTTCCTATACCTCTCCTTCTTATTCTTATTCTTCTTCTTCTTCTTCTTCTTCTTCTTCTTCTCCCTCTCCTCCTATTTCTTCTCCTCTTTCTTCTTCTCCTTACCTTATTTTACCCAACAAAGACATATTTAGCTAATTTAGATCCAAAATGACATAATTATCTAGTTTAGCTCCAAAATGACATAATTAGCTTAGTTAGGTAAAAAACATCACAAGAACCTAGGTTATCTCATAACTTAGCGTATCTTCCTCCCAAATGACATAATAAGCTCAAAATAAGAAAAGTGTTCTAATAATCCTCTTCCTCTCCTTCTTCTTCTTCGTCGTCTTCTTCTCCTTCTTCTCCTTATTCTTCTCCTACTTCTTCCTCTTCTTTTTCTTCTTCTTCTTCTTCTTCTCCTTCTCCTCATGTTTCTTCTCCTCCTTCTTCTTCCCCTTACCATATTGTAGTGCCCCAAGTGTAAAGCTTTCCCTTTTTGTAACCTTCCATGTGGGACCACCTTGACATTGTCATGAGAGCTATCTATGCATGTATGATTTCATGTGCCATACCTCGTATTATTCTTTTTCATACATGCATCCATGCCATACCATCCTTGCCATACCTTGTGTTCACTTGTGAAGTTGTGTTTGGATACATTGTGTTTTATGTGGTGTGATCCCATGTGATGTTGGAGTAGAGAGTAGAGGTGTGGTAGTTAATTATTTGAAAACCCCTTTGTCATTTCAAACCCTTTTTCTTTCCCTTTAAACCTCATGTCCAAATTTTATCCTCTCCAAAGCTGGTTTTAAAATGTCTTGTGTTTAGAAAAAAATAGTGGGATAAGGATGTGATAGTTTGGAGTTTTTTGTTTGACTTGAGGGTGCAAATAAATAACAAAAGAGAATATTTAAATGCTGTTTTGGTATTTATTAAAGTAGCCCCATAAATACTTTTAGTATTTTATTTAAATAGTATATTTATTTTCAGGTCCAGGGGCATTTTTGTTTTATCTTCAATGGTTTGCCCTATGGGCCTTTTCTTTTCTCTGTGCTTTAGTTAAATAGGAAATAGCCAGAGTTTGCTTTTTCTCAGATGTGTCGCTTTGGTGGGCTTCCTCCCACCAAAGAGGCCCATCTCTCCTCCCTCTCGTGAGCGCAGGAGCCCACGCGGCATCCTTTCCTCCTCCCTGATGCCATCTCCTTCCTCTGCACCTTTCCATCATCCATCAGAGAGCTCACGTTGCCGCCGTGATCGCACCAACGTCGAGGGAACCCCCTTAAATGGTCTCGGTGTCCGTGCCTATCTCCCCTAGGGTTTCCCCCTCTCCCCATCTGCGCCGCCACCCCTCTCCTTCCCCATCTTCTCGTCCTTCCCCGCCGGTATGTTCTCTAGGCAGAGAGAGAAGAGAAGGATCGCCGTCGTCTACCCCCGTCTCCGTCGTCGACCAGCTAGGCCGCCATGTCCACTATCAAGGGGAGGCTCCCCGCGCCCCATTCCCACCATCATTGAGGTCGAGGAGCGACCTCAATGACGGCCAGGAGCTCGTCTTGGCCGCGGCCACGGTGCCCTCCTTCCGCTAAGTCAGCAGCAACAGATCTTCCTCTGTTCACCTTCTTCCTTTTCTGCTTCTCCTCCAAGCAACTACGGCCTCCTTCTTCCTTCTCTAGGTGAGGACATCGCCCCTTCCTTCCTCCCTCCTCCTCCTCAACTAGTTCCGGCGAGCCAGCCGTTGCATCTCCCATTTCCGTTCAGCAGATGTTGGTGTAGTGGGTTGTCGATCCCGTGTTGTGCAGTAGAAGAAGCTGTTCTAGCAGCGTGTAGATGTAGTTTTCCAGGCGCAGCAGTAGTAGGGGGTGGATCTCATGTCGTGTTGCAGCATCTGCAGCGGCAGGGCGTGCCGACCCCCCTGTCGCCATAATCTCTGTCGAGCAGAGTCGAAGCAGAGCAGCAGTGGTGGTCGTGGGCATGTGTGTGTGGGTGCAGTGGTGTTGGGTGACGCAGAGCAGGGGCCCCCTCCCCCTCGTAGTGCCATCCTGTCGGTTGTTGTAGATCGCCCCTCGCATAGCGCAGTAGATTCAGGATCGTCCCGGCGTCTTCTCTGTTGCCGGCGTGCAGAGCACAGGTATATGCGCATAGGGATAGCTTATCTGAACAGAGCCCCCCTTCTCTGTCAGTAATCGTGTAGTAGCGCAGTGGTGTGTGTCTGCGTGTGGTATACCTGAGGTGCAGGGTTCGATCCATAGTCGATGCACTCCCCCCTTTTCTTGCATATATTTCGATAGTGCCTTGCGCAGCAGAGCATGGTTTCTTGCTATGTATCCATGTTCTGTCAAAGACTGATCCTTAGCAGAGTGGTGGTGGTGTTATAGTTTGACACGGGAGGTGCACGGTTCGAATTCTCTTCCCCCCATTTTATTTTTGGCTGTGTGTTTCTTCCATGTGCTGTTCCTGGGCATGTATATGTACTGTGTGCATTAGGTAGAGTGGAGGCATTACTTTTGTTGCTATCATCAGCTTGTGGTTTCTGTTTCTTTTGCTCCAAGTCACATATCTTGAGGTTGTGCTTGTGGATTCATGTGCATGTGTAGGGGAGTGTTGCATGCAGGTGTGTGTTTTACTTGTGTTCCTTTCTAGGCTAGAGCATGTGGGTGCTAGTCATCCTCATGGTGGTGGCCTTGTGCAAGTTTGTGTGTGTGTGAAGGGTTCCCTTCCTCTCCACATATCATGTGGTGTGTGTGTATGTGGGAATGTGTGTGACCATGTGTGTGTCTCACCCATGTAATGATAAGATATGACTTGGGGAGCACATGGGCAAGATATCATTTTTGTCTAGAAGTATTTACGTGAGATATGTGAGTGGTGCCATCTCTTTTAGTTATGTAGGTGTTTATGTTTGTTGTGCTAGTCTCATGTGATGGTGTGGTGATTTGCCAATGCACATATCATGAGGACTACCTTTCATGTACCCCATAGATATTGTGATCATGTGTTCATGCTTATGTAGGTTTGATATAGTGAATAGCACATGTGATGTTGCACTATTCACTATATATATGATTCCATGTGGGTTTCCTTTCCCAGTTTGTGGCCACTTGCTCTAAACAAGTGTATGCATATTATATATGATTTTGTGGTAGAATCTCCCAAGGAACCAATTGGTCAACTCAGTTTTGCCATTGGAACATTTTCTCGAGATGACATATTTTCATTTTCTTCTATGTTCGGAACATGGTTCCATGAGTTGTGGTGAACCTTTGTGTTTTTTTCTTGGTTGTGCTAGTAGAGGGTGACCCCCACTACCTCTTGTTGGTTTCTTCTCATGATTAGGATTCCATATGTGCAAGTTATGCCCACTCAAAGTAGGCATGTGGCTGAAATTCCAGATTAGTGAAAATCTGAGATTTTCACCAAGTCTGAGAATCTGTTTATATTTTCTTCTCCTGTTGATGAGGTTGTGCTGGTCAATGTATTGTGATCTAGCCTTAGCTTTCAACTAGAAAGTTGGAGCTGAAATGTTTGTATAGCTCCCTGGAAAATTTCAAGTCATTTGGAGTCATGTGGATATTGTTTTGGCTGCTTTCAAAATGCTTCAGAGCATAGACAGAAAGTGAGAATCTGGAATTTTCACTAAGTCCCTGAAAACTGATGTTTTTGGACAAGTTTGCAGCCTTCTATCTTTCTGTGGTTAATTCCTTTTGGTGTGATTCTTGCTTGTGCTTGTAGTATTCTTGGATAGCTACAGCCACATATATTATTTGTCATAGTTGGGTGGCTGTAGGTGCTTTGCATGTAGCTCACAACGTGCCATGATGCAGTTTATGGCAGATTGTGTAGTTTTGACATTTTGATGTTTGTGAGTGCTTAGTTGATGTTGTGGTGTTCTTCTTTGCTCCACCCCATCCATGATGGTTTTTTTTATGTCTTGGCAACCTGGGAATACCAGAGTTGTGCCATTTGAGTGTGTGGTGATGATTTTGACACGTAGGGCTTCATATCTTGTTTCGTTGATTACCGTTGATCCGTAGCTCCGATTGTAATGTTCTTTATATGGTTTTGCATCGTTCTCATGAGACGCATATGATAATTTCATTCTCATGCATGTTAAAATAGGTTAGCATGTATTTCTGTCCAGGAACCTGTTGTAACTCCTTATGCTTGTGCTAGTGATAGAAATAGTGATGCATGCTCATATTCATCTCATAAATCATGTGATTGTTGCATCTTGAGGTGTTGTTGTTCATTGGATATTATTCTTATGTTGGGTAGCACCGGGATCTGAGAACGAATACGTGGAGTCAGGAGAGTACGTGCAGGACGATCAAGAACCATTCCAAGCTGAGGATATCACATGCAAGATGATATGACATTGATTCCATCTCTAGACTTGTTATGCTAGATTACGTTTCCTTTGTCATATGCTCGCTACCTACCACTGAAATATTTGCCCCTAGATATGCCATGAACCCAAACACTGATCCCTTCCTCGCAAACTTGAATGGCTAAGTAGGCTTTGCTCGGCTACTAATGTTAGCGTTGCTAGATGCAGGTGTTTTGACTCATGTGATAACATGAGCTTGATATCATTATCTTAAATTTTGTTATTTAATTAATGCACCTATATACTTGCTAAATAACAGAAGGCCTAGCCTTTTGCCGGGTGCTTTGTTCCGTTATTGCCGCCTTAGTTACCGGCTACCGGTGTTTGATTCCATAATGATCGCTCCTAACACGTTGGGGGTTGTCATGGGGACCCCCTCGATAAATCGTGTAGTGCTAAGACTTGTCCGGCAGGACCCAACATTGGTGTTAATTTGCTAATCACTTAATAATAATCTTCATAGGGAATGGCCTACCCGAGGAACTTAGTCAACAACCCGGGCAAGTGCTCCTCATGAGTGTTGGTCCAACCCAGAGCAGCTTATTACGCTCCCCGGGGCAACTTGGTGTTTTGTAGTGGTAACCATCGCTCATCCGGCGTGTCCTGAGACTGAGATACGTGGCTCTTATCGGGGTCATCGACACGTTGGTGGTCCTGCTTGCCTTGCCTTACCATAGCGATATATCTTGCGTATAGGAATCCCGGTGAAGCTTTGGTTCTCCCCAGAGTTGAGGTTTTCCTCTAAGGAATCCGACGAAATCATGAGATTCGTGATAGAGGATTACTTTGCGGCATGTGTACAGTTGTGATGGACTAGTTGGAGCACCCCAGCAGGGTTTAATCTTTCGAAAAGCCATGCCCACGGTTATGTGGCAACTTGGAATATTTTGTTAACATCCGGTATTAGATAACTTAAACAAAAGCTAATAAAATTGCCAATTGTGTGCGTAACCGTGACTGTCCCCTCGAAGATCTCTCTTCGAGCAGGAACATGGTGGGGTTATGATTGATGTAGGTAGGTGTTCAGGATCACTTAGTGATCAAGTATTCGCGACCGCTAGTATAGTCCACCTTCATAAATGTTCTACGTAAGTTAGCCACCATATCAAGCTTAGGATGCTGCAACCTTAAACACTCAACCTATCCAACCTAATAACTTGACTAGTTCTGGCACCAAGGTCATAGATTGCTGAGTCCCCGTGGCTCACAGATTCCTTCACAACACCAACAGGTTCAGGTACCCCAGAAGCAGGTGATCTTGAGGGCACGCAGCTGGCGGGGCAGTACAACGAGGAGTCCGACCGCCTGTACATGAACTATCCAGGAGATTGAGGCGTGGTCGTGATCGTGGGCCAACAGGCAGGGTAGCATAGCCTTTTCTCTTGTTTTGTAGTTCGTAGCAGAACTACTTTGGTTGTATGCGTGATGTACTCTGATATATTTATGAGAAGGCAATTGAACCCCTGATTGTCATCTTTTATTAGTATGTATGTGTTGTGTTACCTGTTTGCGAGACGCTTAGATGCGCTCCTTTCCAATTCGGGGCCTCGATCCCGAGATCGGAAAGGACCGCATCTTGGTCGTTACACATATTTTACCCAACGAATACATAATTAGCTAATTTAGCTCCAAAATGACATAATTAACTAGTTAGCCCCAAAATGACATAATTAGCTTAGTTAGGTAAAAAAACATCAAAAGAACCTTGGTTAGCTCATAACTTAGCGTATTTTCCTCCTAAATGACATAATAAGCTCAAAATAAGAAAACTATTGTAATCATACTCTTCCTCTTTCTCTCCTCCTTCTTCTTCATCGGCATCTTCTTCTCCTCCTCCTTCTTCTTCTCCTTCTTCTTCTTCTTCTTCTTCTTCTCCTCCTTCTCCCCCTCTTTATTCTCCTCTTTCTTGTTCTCCTTACCTTAATTTACCAAACAAATACATAATTAGCTAATTTATCTCCAAAATGACATAATTAGCTAATTTAGCTCCAAAATGACATAATTAGCTTAGTTAGGTAAAAATACATCACAAGAACCTTGGTTAGCTCATAACTTAGTGTATCTTCCTCATAAATGACATAATAATCTCAAAATACGAAAAGTATTGTAATCATCCTCTTCCTCTTCCTCTCCTCCTGCTTCTTCTTTGGCTTATTCTTATCCTCCTCCTCCTTCTTCTTATTCTCCTTCTTCTTCTTCTTCTTCTCCTTATTATTCATATTCTTCTTCTTGTCCTCCTTCTCCTCCTCTTTCTTCTCCTCTTTCTTCTTATCCTTACCTTATTTTACCCAACAAAGACATAATTAGCTAATTTAGCTCCAAAATGACATAATTAGCTAATTTAGCTCTAAAATGACATAATTAGCATAGTTAGGTAAAAACATCACAAGAACCTTGGTTAGCTCATAACCTAGTGTATCTTCCTCCTAAATGACATAATAATCTCAAAATGGCATAAGAACCTTGGTAAGCTCATAAATGTTATATACTTAGCTTGTTTTCCTCTAAAATGGCATAATTAGCTTAGTTAGGTCAAAATGGTATAAGAACATTTGTTACATCATAAATGTCAAATAGTTAGCTTATTTTCATCCAAAATGACATAATTAGCTTAGTTAGGCCGAAAATGGCATAATAACCTTGGTTAGCTCAAAAAGGTCATATACTTTGCTTATTTTGTTCCAAAATGACATAATAAGCTCAAAAATGTCATATATTGTTCTTCTTCTTCTAGCTTTCTTATTCCCATTTTGCATATTAGATTTACTACATGGATGCTGACATTGATGGGGTGCTTTAGTTTTTGTTTTCATTTGAGTTGATGAACAATGTTGAACTATATGTATGTATATATGGATGAATAGTGTAAAACTTTATATGTTGGCTCTTTCGATCTATGTGATGTGATTGATGAACAAATGACATTAATGAACTTTATATGTAATATATTCTTGTGAACTATATATCATATATGTGTAGTGAAATAACATCACAATAAATAAAACAATGACAATATGGGCACTTTGACGTTTGCCAGCTGATGGCAAAGGGGCCACATGGCGGTGAGCTGTGCAACAGGAAGCTGACCCATAAGGTTACTTTACGTCTGCTCCCCAGCAAGCAGACGACAAAGTGTTGTCGTGGCAGACGGCAAAGACCTTAAAAAATGCACACGACAAAGGTCTTAAAGAAGGCAGACTTCACATATGTTAAAGAAGGCTAACGGCAAATACTCAGTTAGCCACCTAACAGAGTAGTTGTTTGTCGGCTGCCGTCTAAAGGGCTTTGTCATCTGCTTGCACCGATGGCTGACGACAAACTCCTTTGCTGTCCGCTTTGTTCACTCACGACAAAGATGGGTCTTTACTGACGGAAGTAGTCGTAGAAGTTTTGCCGATAGGAGGCTGACGGCAAAGGCCTTTGCCGACTATAGAACACCCCTTTGCCGCATGCTTTGGCACACAACAAAGAAGTTGATTCCTGTAGTGAGAGGGAGTCACCCTCCAATAATTTACCAGAGGCCATGGCAAAGTTATTGGAGCTAAAATGGGACTAGGTAAAGTTGTGGTAAAAATTTAAGCTCAAGGGAAATAGTGGAAGGGGCCAAAGCAACAACTTTGGTAAGTGGACAAAAGGTGTTTGATGTGTGATAGGGATATCAAATGGATTCCAATAACTATGAAACTTAAGAGGATCACTCAATAGGTCAAAATGGGCTTGTACACCAAATTGGGGATTTGGTGGATAAGGTTTCCAATGTAGACTTGGAAAACCCATCAAATGGGCAGAAATGGTTTTCTGCTTACTAAACTATTCAAATAAATTCCCCTTAATCCACAACTTGGTGTGGTGGCATTATTGGAGCATTAGAGCATGACCAAGAAGTTTTGGATCAATTGGAGAAACTTCATAATGTAAAGTCTTCCAAATCTAGAAATCAACAAAGAAGGTTTTGAGGGGTTTGGGACAAGTTCATGTATTCCCCTTGATGCACCACTTGGTGTGGATGCATTATTAGAGTATAAGAACTTTCCCATAAAGTTTGAGCATAATTGGAAACACTTGGAAATGTAGAGTTGCTCAAAATTGGATCTGGACAGACAAGGTTTTGAACTACTTCGCTGAACCAAATTAACTTGGATTGAAATGGGACTTGGCAAGATCATCACATATATCATGTGTGACATGCTAGACTTATACTGTAATTTATTGAAAATATTTCTCATAGAAATATTCCAAAAACTTGAAATAGGCAGGAAGGGTTTTGAAGGATTTTGCCTAATATTTTGAACATGACCATGTGTTGAAACTCTTATATATGGAATATACATATATCCCATGAGTTTCCCTAAATTTTCTCAATTATTTTGAAACCAGGAAAAATAATTCCTCTTTGTAAAAGACCATTTCTGGCCTCAGAAAGATGATCTTAAATAAAATCGGAAAATAACTTTTAGAACAGTATTTTGTGGTTTTTGGGAAGCCATTTTGATAATGGGATTTGAATAAATATGTGGTGCAAACATAACTTCCCTAATTTGAGGACTTGAAGTACAAATCCCATCTAAGGGTTTTTTGAAAGCTTAACTTAAATAAAAGCCTTTTGGTCAAAATAGTATTTGGTCAAAATAGTATTTGGTAAAAATAGTTTCTGTTCCTATACACATGGCATGATCATTAGGCAAGCGTTTTGGTCAAGGAGGTGAGTCTCGAGAGTATCAGGAACATTGAGATTCAAGCACCAGCAAACAAGCAAGCAAGCAACAATCACATCAAGCATCACAAGCAGTCACAAAAAAATATAATTGGCCCTAACTTTTGAGATAAGTTAATTTAGTTAGGAGAGTCAAAACACAGGGTGTGACAGACCTATCCACCTTACAAGAATCTCGTCCCCGATATTCCTAGGCTAGGTGTTGGAAAGGTACATAATTTTAGGTCGGAGGCAGTCATCACGTTCCCATGTTGCTCGTTCATCGATGTGGTTGCTCCGACGGTCTTGAAGTGCTTGATGATACAACTTTGAATTCTTCGCTCGTCTTCATATGAATGTAAGTGGGGTTCTTAGAGTAAGCTTGGTGAACTAGGTTCATGCAATATTCTAGCTCGCGTGTGTATCCAAGGTCGTAATGCGTGGCAATGTAGCGTGTCTGGGTGCTGGTCACGGGGCTATGCACGTGGGTTAGTGCACATGGATGTCTCGGGTTAGAATAGAAGGGTTAAGGTCTTTGTGTCGCTCCCTGCCGTTGGGGAAGTCCTTGCTTCCCTTAAAGCAAGCGAACTACGGTCGCGGGTGTCTCCATTCTTGAGGGCGTTGAAGCATGTTGTTGTAGGCTTTTTGACGAGATCTTCTGCTTGAGTAAGCTGCCCGTGTATGTGCTTCGTTCGTTTGTGGGCATTTCTGTTTGTCGCCACAGATGCATGCTTCCCGTGTGTCTTCAGATGTTTGGTCTTCTAGCCTCTTCGTAGCTCCTCACGAAAGGTCTGGTTTGGATCTCGTCCATGAGTCTAAGCTTGGATATGTAGTGTTTATAATGGTTCTACCATCTAGGAAGGTTCTTGAGGGGGTTCTAGATGAGCTGGCTACCTAATAGTGTAGACTAGTCATCCGATCCCCCAAGATCTGAGGCTTGGTAGGCGGGATGAATCACCCTTGGCAGGTTTTCACCACGATCCAGTTAGGACTCTCGTCCTTGATTTAGACAAAGAAGGGGCTCTCTTATTTCTCTCCCTGTCCAAACACTTCATCGGCTCGATCGTCGATGCTTCTGGACATAGTTGTCGTAGCCGACAGAGGAGCGGTGGTTGACTCCTACTGCTTCTTCTTCTTTGTCGTGGTTTCCCAACCACGATGGTTATTTGCCTCGTTTTGGGAAGGATTGACTTTTGCTGCTTGGAGGTTGTGTCGAGGTGCCCATTCTCTCGAGATAACACCTTACTCTTGAGAGGCATGGCAATCGGCGCTCCTGGGGCTTGTACAAACAGGACTATAGTGCTCCTCCTCTTATTGGGTGAAATAGTATATTATCCATGAGGGTAACAACATACTTCCCAAGCATCACATAAGCACACTGCTCATGAGATAGGTGAGAGGGTTTTGGGGTTTCAAGGAACTTAGGATGTGAGTAAACGTCTATCATATCATCCCTAAGCACATTCCTTAGATGCCAATAGTCTAACCTCTAACTCTAGACACAATCACCCTATTTCATTAAAGGTATCATCCCACATAAGTCGACTTGACATCACTCATGCTAGTCAACGCTAGAGTTTAAAGGAAGGACCTTAACCTAAATCTCGTAGGTATACTATAACTAAGTTACACATGCATCCCAATGTTAAGGAAACACGTAGTACGCCAATCCAAGGTCTTGTTTCTTTCCTATCAATCCGATCAAGGGGTCCATCAAGCATATCGATCAACACTAGACTCATCACTCCTAGAAATCCAATATCGATGGGGTTCTACAAGATCACCTAGAGTCCTCATAGTCTACATATTACCGCAAGGACTACGTCATAGTGTATCCACCAACTTCCAATATCATGGCCAACTTATCTCCAAGGCAAAGCTTACATAGGTTCGTAAATAAATTCGACAACCCCGATTACTTCTACTCGTTATGGATCAAGAAACATGGTTTCATGATTGAGATCAACATGCTAAATCCAATTTACTCTGAACCATGTGGCCTCATTCATGATCGATACTTCATGTCATGATGGTAATATCATCACACCATGTGAACTATTTGATAAAGTCAATTTATTATACCACCAAGAATTTCACATCGTGATCATAATTGTCCTACTGAATCCAAGCTTACCCCAGGAGTATGTAGGTTATGCTTATTTATCAACTTGTTCCACCAAGTTCACCTACCTACACAGGGGCCTTGCGATCCACCAAGATAGTCTAGCTGTATCCTCGAGCCACCTATTATCATCACAACATCTCATAGCCTACAAATCATTTATCCAGAACGATCCTTCCTATGGCATTCGGGTTTTGGTGCTAGCTTTAAGAATGAAGGATACTTGTTCACTGTGATCACTCATTCCATAAAGAACCCAGTGCTAAGCATGGGCTATCTGAGCTCAATAGATGCTCTTGCAAATCCTGCTTTAAACACGTGGCCAGAAGTTTGAGTTGGGGAAGCTTGTGAGGTTAAGGTTGGTCTAGGGAGGGTTGCCAATCTTGAGGGAAAGCATAACTTCTATTGGTCACGCCTAGTGGAGCACGTTGGAGTTAGAGACTTCAGTGTCAGTTGCCCGTCGTGGTGGATCCTTGGTGCGTCTTGTCTTTTTGGTCTTCAGTTGTAGAGAAAGGCGAGAGAGAAAATAGTAGCACGGAGGGGAGTGCCAAAGGGGGTGGTATAGTGCAAGTGCAATCAAACAAGTGATGCAAAACATATTCAAACATGAAGACAAGACATGCGATATAGTTGCGTACTCGTTGCCTAGGGAAAAACGCGACTTATATCAAAGCACAAACCAGAAAAAACAAGCAACACCCAACATGGTTCCAATCGAACCATTTCATGGACTCGACTTCGCATCCGGGACTCACGACTCATCCTACCCTAGGGGTTCTCAGACTCACTAGTCATGCTTTCTTCATGCGTCGGAGAGGAGTATGCTCAATCTTCTGGATCTTCTCATGGTGTCGATGTGTCCCTTGTTGTTGTCTGTTGGACTAATCGGGTGGAGCTGACATAAGTCCTTGACGACTTCTCATCTAGTGACCTGCCAGTGAAGGTGGTTCCTCATGGTCGTCGTTGGTAGGGTATTCTGTTGCCTTTGTGATCTTGTCATTGTCTTCTTGTCTTCTGAGGTGTTGAGAGTTCCAAGTGGACAACCTTTATGCAATGACCTCAGCAAGGCGTGATAGACTTTCGACCTATCAGTCACGTTGTTCGCAGTATGGACACCTAGAGTGGGGGATGAAGAGAACCATTTTCCTGCTCACTAAGGTTAGGCAGACCAAATGGCGAGGTTCTCATCCACCGGAGGTGGTCGACACAATTTCGATAATAACAGGGTCCCTCTATTAGCGATGCACATCATGATCTTGCATACCTTATGTCCTAGTTATCGCAGGTAAAGGTTACATCACTCCAGGACAGTGTAGTGGGTGTCACCATCTCCATGTCTTCATACCTCGAGAAGGTAGCTTCTGTTGGCGTTGTCTTGTCGCAAAGTTGCCAACCTTGTTTTCCAAGTACGTGGGTGATTGCTTGGAAAGGTTGTTTCCTTCCAAGTTACCCACGAGGATTTTAAGTAATCCGGTAATCAGAGGGCATAAGGATGCTAGTGACCATTTGCAGGTTTTGAAAAAGCAGATGAGGAGAGTCAAGAGAATATGGGTGGAAGTGTTAAGGCAAAAACCTTCGCTTCCTTTGAAAAAATTTAGGAGAGATCAGAAAGATACAGGTTTTGCAAGTACTTTTGTAGGGTCTAGAAAAGAGTTTGTCCTAACTAACGTCCATGCTAACTAAGGGCTTCCTATAGTCAGGATGGCTTTGATACTAGCTCTATGGGGACCCTGACTTATAAGTCACGATCACCGAATGTACGTGCCGAGTGATCCCATAGATCGATGCTCACTAAATACATAGAAACTGAATAACAAGAGTCTTACATCCATACATACCATTTGATACATATAATGACCACTACGGTCAAGTCTTACATAGATAGGGCCTTGAAGGCCAACACACCAAGCTTGACCAGTAGCGGAATTACTGGTCGAAAGCGTGAACCTATGCCATCAGCCTTAACCTACACACATTCTGACTAGGAAGCGTGCTAGCTCGCAGGGACGTCACCATGGTACTCTTCACCACCTCCTGTTATCTCTTACCTAGTCAATGAAATAACTAGTGGCAAGCCAATGAGTACTTTGAATGTACTCGCAAACAACCCATGATGTGGAACAAGGTAATAATACAACATGGTATATCTTCAGTATGCAGCCTTTGCAGAAAGTAGGTTTTTCATTAAATGCACTAACATGGTCAAATGTAGGTATGTTCATGCATCACAAGGTAGATGGTAATCACAAGAACTGGTTATAGTTATCAACATATCTGCTGAGGGCTGAACACCTCAGGTTCACCCTCTATGCCAAGTCTTCGGACTTGACAGTATCATCTTTGTCAACCACACACACACTCACACTTGGTTTATACGAGAATGAATGGACGTAGTTTAAGCAGGATTACCCAACTCTCCTTGACCGTGGACACGACTATTTGAATAGTTTTACACTCTATAGAGGTTGTGTGTTGTACCCATGAGATCCGGGAAACTTCCGTCTCATCCACAACTCGCGGTATATAACATACCCGAGGTAAGTACCCAGTCGTTGCCTTTACCCTCATGATACTAGACAAAGAGTCCACTCAATTGGTACCATCCCACATGATGTATGTCTTACGAGCACCAACTCTAAACTGTATCGTCCATGCAGGGACCAACGTTGTGCCCGAAACTTGTAAATATAGCATAGTCGCCCTTCCTAGCATGACCCCGTCCTGAGAGTGACCATATCATTCCCGTCAATAGTAATGTGGGCTCTTTGCTAACACCGACCAAAGTTATCAACAAATCCCCATCCCATAAAGGGGTATCGTGGTTGCACATTTATTGTTGGGACGGTCGACACACCATAAATCTAATCCCATCCCGAAATCACACACAAAACCTTTCCTGCTACATCACTTCTTTCTCAAGTGGTCATCCATCTCAACAATATCATGCTCGGGCATTAGTGGCACCTGACGGGCTTTTTGAAAAGTATTTTGTAATCACTCTTGTGTTAGCATCACCATGCATATGCTCATCCTATGCGTAGCACTACTGTCTACTTGTCAACTTTTCATTAGCGTGACCCTCATAGATGGTAAGGTCATGCTCAATGCAAGTCCTCCAGAGGAGCCATCGGTAACACCATACCGAGGGTTTACCGATTAAGGATGATCATATGCATCAGAATAAAGTAATCAACGTGGCATGCATAAAATATTTTCTCATTCATGGTCAAAGGGATGCTTGCCTTGCTTAAATAGGTTTTCGTGGTCTTCGAGGTCTTCTCGTGCTTCTTCTCCAACTCCGACTACTTCGTCTACTTTGTCAACTATCGCCGCAAATAACCACGATAAGCCACACAACAAGCAGGAAATAAAAGTGTTCTATAAATAGGATTTTTACTTTTCCAGGACATCTCTGGTCATAATAAGAATCCCTAAGGCATGTTCTAAGAGACTTGGATCACCAGAGATTCTGATTAGTGGTAATGGAGGTATCACTGGCACCACAAGAAGTCTACACAAAATGTTCTGCTAAAAATGAGTGGAGGCACTCATTTAAGAGGGCATGATTTTACAATTATTTAGGAAGTGGTTTCACTGGATTTGGAGTTGGTATGATTTTCCTATGGATTTTCTAATGTGAAATAAATAGCAAAAAGAGGCTATTTACTTGATGCGACACAAACATGACACAGAAAAATGTTGATTAATGGTGCAAAAATAGTGCATGATATTAGAAGTCTCTGGAAATTGGAATCACTCCATTCGGAGTTAATTTGAGTGTTGCAAGAATATTCAAAGGTAGAGTTTGAATAAATTAGATCCATATTTGCATTAGGCCTCTATAGAAAATATCTATGGAAAAATGTGCAAAGAACATATTCGGATAGATCTTGATTTTTGGAATCTACAGAAACTTGAATCACCAAATTTGGAGCTCAAATGTATTGGATATGAATTTTTGAAGTTTATGCTAAAAGGAAAAGTGGTAGAAGCAGTTATATCGGAGGGGCTTTTATGGCCCTCGACGCAAGATAGGAGATGGACCGGCCCAGTGGCACAGCCTGGTGGGCGGTGGCCATGCAGAAGGTGCATTCCTGCCAGTGCGCCTTCGCTGCGGGGAGGCCGTTACAGCGGGGGGTGCCTCCACTTAAACCAGTGGCCTCGTGCTACATCCACTGACCAGTAGGGCCCCACGGTCAAATCAATCTCCCACCTCCTCCCCGAACAGAGGAGGGGCAGGGGAGGCCGGGCCAAGCGAGCGCCGGCACTGACCCGACGACTTAGGGCGCCACCAGCGAGGTGCGGAGGTTGTGCCGCTTCCATCCCGGTGCCTAGCACCCATGGGGAAGCGCCATAGAGGTGCCAGTGTGGGAGGCCGCAAGAGAGGCCGTCGGCCATCTTTGGTGCAGCGACGCGCGGAGCTCGTGGGAGGGATGGGGAAGGGGACAGGCTTGCGATGGATAGGCAGGGTCGCCGGAGTGCCTATGGAGGAGGGGGAGCCCCTTGGTGTCCAAATTTTTAGCCGAGGCCGACGTTGGGCTTCGACCACTTCCTCGGATGAACGGCGCAGGAGGATAGAGGGATGGGCTCGGGAGACTGCTAGGGAGGAGGGGGTGATCTGGACCGTTCAGGGCTCTCGGGGAGAGCCAAATGAAGAGGTGTCACGAGAAGGATCTCAGGTGGCATCAGATGCTCTGGGCAGGGGGAACACACGTGCCAGAGGTGGTTTGGAGACAAGCTGGCTATGGGGAGTGACGTGGGAGGCCAGGAGGGATTCCGTGGCAAGCTGGGACACGCGGCTGTGGCCTGACCGGAGCTGCAGGACAAAGCCAAGGTGCAGAGCGCCAGTTTTGCAGGCCAGAGAGGTGGTCACCACGACCCCTCATGTCTATAGTGGCATTTTGGCCGGTCAATGATGTCTGGCATGCAAGGCACGCATTCAGGAGGGAGATTGAGGAGTTTGGCCTCATATGGGATAATGCAGGTGGGTCTCCTTCTCTGTTTAAGTTTGCAATAGCAACCTGTGGGCTAGCATAAGGTGTTTGCATTGAGTGGAAATCAAGATGAAACCTTGTCTAGCAGTCTTATTCATGGAAGGACTACAAGACTACCAATTTTCGGCCCAAGGGGATGAGATTATCTAGCA
Organism: Hordeum vulgare subsp. vulgare; assembly: GCF_904849725.1. NCBI lineage: Eukaryota > Viridiplantae > Streptophyta > Magnoliopsida > Poales > Poaceae > Hordeum > Hordeum vulgare. The sequence continues at coordinate 341,656,587 of NC_058524.1, read as the reverse complement.
CATGTAGTTCAAGGCTACATTTCTGCCAAAAAATAGTTTCACAAGGGTTGCTCATATTTTCCACGTGAGCATGGCATTTTTTGGTTCGGGATGATGCAATAGCATACTAGAGATGCTCTGGAAAGATGTGGGGCATTGGCATGAGGAGAAGTATAGCAAAAGGGATAAAAGAGGGGCTACCATGGTAAAAAGAAGAGGTAAGGAGAGGGAGTCACCCTCCAATAATTTACCAGAGGCCATGGCAAAGTTACTAGAGGTAAAACTGGACTAGGTAAAGCTGTGGTAAAAATTTAAGCTCAAGGGAAATAGTGGAAGGGGCCAAAGCAACAATTTTGGTAAATGTACAGAAGGTGTTTGATGTGTGATAGGGCTACTAAATGGATTCCAATTACTATGAAACGTAACAGGATCACATGGTAGTTCAAAATGGGCTTTTACAGCAAATTGGGGATTTCGTGGATAATGGTTACAATGTAGACTTGGAAAATCCAAGAAATGGGCAGAAATGGCTTTCTGCTTACAAAACTATTCCCATAAATTCCCACTAATCCACAACTTTGTGTGGTGGCATTATTGGATCACTAGAGCATGCCCAATAAGTTTTGGATCAATTGGGGAAACTTCACAATGTAAAGTTTTCCAAATCTAGAAGTCAACAAAGAGGGTTTTGAGGGGTTTGGGCCAAGTTCATCTATTCCCCTTGATGCACCACTTGGTGTCGATGCATTATTAGAGCATCAGAACATGCCCATAAAATTTGATCACAATTGGAGACACTTGGCAATGTAGAGTTGCTCAAATTTGGATCTGGATAGAGAGGGTTTTGGACTACTTAACTGACCCAATTAACTTGGATTGAAATGGGACTTGGCAATATCATCACATATATCATGTGTGACATGCTAGAATTCTACTAGAATTTAGTGAAAATACTTCCTATAGAAATATTCCAAAAACTTAAAATAGGTAGGAAGGGTTTTTCCTAATATATAGTTCTTATATATGGCATATATATATCCAGTGAGTTTCCCTAACTTTTCTCAATTATTTTGAAATGGGGAAAAATAATCTCTCTTTGTGAAAGACCATTTCTGGCCTCGGAAAAAGGCTCTTAAAAATAGGAAAATAAATTTTAAAATAATATTTTGTGATTTTTGGACATCCATTTTGATAATGGGATTTAAATAAAATATTTGGTGCTAAAATAACTTCCCTAATTTGAGGACTTGAAGTACAAATGCCAACTTAGGGTTTTTGAAAGCTTAACTTAAAAAAAAGCCTTTTGGTCAAAAATATTGGGTAAAAATAGTTTGTGGTCCTATACACATTGCATGATCATTAGGCAAGGGTTTGGGTCAAGGGGGTGAGTCAATAGAGTAGCAGGAACATTGTGATTCGAGCACAAGCAAACAAGCAAGCAAGCAACAATCACATCAAGCATCACAAGCACTCACAATTTTTTTTAATTGGCCCTAACTTTTGAGATAAGTTAATTTAGTCAGGAGAGTCAAAACATAGGGTGTGACATTTTCTCATATTTTCATGGGAATGCTAATGTGCTGGGTCAACCGGAGTTGTCATGTAAATTATTTCCATTCGGAGTGCTTTCACTTCAAGTCAATTCAAGCATTTTTCAATATTTGCAAGATCGATCCTCATATTTCGTTTTAGAGTTTCCTCTCATTTGTCCCAAGTTGTCTTTGTTTTGCCCACCCTGCCACCCTTTTCTCCATTGATTAATTATCATCCAAGTGCCTTTCTTTCATTCTTGATTCTACTATCTTTTCCTCCATATTATATCCGGCGATTCATTTGAAGATGCTTAGGTGTTAAGTTCATCATTTCTTCGTCTCCGTGTTCTTCTATGATGGATTCAATTCAATCTTTCGGTGTTCATCATATCATTTTCATTCATTCAATGCTTTTCCTCATTAGAAATCTTGTCCAAGCCTCCCTTGTTTAGTCATCTCTCTTTGTTCTATCCGGAATTTTGAAGAAATCACAAAACATTCATGTGTTCATCCAAATACTTCCAATTATTTTGAGGTTCTACCTTATCAAGTTTTCAGGATGTGGATCTCTCTTTTGTACTGGTGCAATCTCTCTTTTCTAAGCAATATTTTGAACTGTGTTCCCTTTTGAGTGGCCCCATAACCAACGGGTTTACCCCACGATCTTACGTTCCTCTTTTAATCTTTTCCCGAGATCTCAAGTTTTTTTCAAATATGACTTAACAATGATTTTAATTAGTCATATTCCTAATCCAAGAGCGTTTTTGAATTATTTTTATCGTTGGCTCAACCTTTCTTTATTCATTATTCCGGAGTGTCTTCGTAATTCTTGGTGTTGTTCCTCGTCATCATTCTCACCTTGAAGACCGAAGGAGAGTTGCTCTTAAAATTTCGTCTGTTCTCGAAGATTCATTGTTTCAGCTCCGTGCTATCCTCTCAAATTGTTTTTGATCATGGTAAATTACTCCCACATCTATCCATAGAATTTCAATGATGTGTTTGTTTCCTGATCCTCCAAAGTCCATCATTTCAGAAGATTTCTTTGTTCTCAGCTTTCACCTTTCGTTCTCAAATTCTTCTCAATTTTGTCCCTACGTTCTTATCTCAATTATTCCGGTGCTTCGTTCAAATTTTCTATTAGGCCGATCATGATGCCTTCATTCTCATGTATCTCCATTCATTCACGGCTTCCACTTTCATTTGTAAATTTGTACTCATGGTTCGTTCAAGTGTTCTTCAAGTTGTGTTATCCCTCTTCAATCGTTTTCAAGAAGAATAAGTCGCATGCCAAATCCTGTGTTTGTCATCAATTTACCTTGATGAAGGATAAGCATAACATAATTCTTATTCTAATTTCCTTGAGCTCATTTCAATCCTTCTCCCGGAGTTGTTCATGATATCAATTCTCGATTCAAACGTTATCCTCTTTTCTTTTCTTGAGTTCCAAGTTTCCTCTAAATCTTGGAAGGTCATAATATTATTTTCAACCTTCATTGTTTTGATAATTCTTTTGTTCTTGTGGTTGCTCTCTTTGATTCATTATCTCATTTTGTTAAGAACATGTTCTTCCCTTGCTTGTCCATTCAACCCGAGTGGTGTGTTCTCTTTTCAAGTTCTTTCCATCTTATCAAGTTTTCTTCTGTGTTCTACCGAAGTGTTGCCTTATTTTATTTTTTTGAATTCCTGCTTGTGACTCATGCCATTATACATTGCTTCACAACCTCTAAATTTTGTTGGTATCACTCGTTTGTCAAAGAAGCAACTAAGTTTTACCTTTTCCTTTCCTATTCCTTGTCCTCTTCTCATTCTAAGATCTCAGGTCGAGATGTGTTGTTAGTGGAAGAGAGTTGTAACAACCTAAGACCGACATTTCAAATGCTTCCCGGTTTATTCCGTTGTTGCTGTGTGAATTATTTTTTTCACATTCATCAGCGCATCATCTGCATCATTCTCATTCCATCGACACTCTGTTTCCATCGTTTTTTCAAAACTTGCATACATTCATAGTTTGCCGGTCCTCTCTGTTTTTGTCGTTGACCGTTTGTTGGGATCCGATGAATTGTTGGTTTTTGTTTGGATTATTCACGATAATTATTTGAGTCTCCTCTGAATACTTATATGATTCTTATGTGCATGATTATTATAGATTTCTAATTCTCACTGATCTATTGAAATAGGTTGGCCAACTAGATCGATATTTCTTCGGTGAGAGAGGTGCATTGTGGTAGGTTCAACCTGGCTAATTTCTATATCCTTATGATAGAATGGTACAAGATGTGTCTTTGTGTTTCTGCTACTAAGGATAAAATGATGGGGTTTATTCATATTTCTTGAGTTTACTTTTCCTACATCATGTCATTGTTCTCCATGCATTACTCCATTTTACTTAATACTCTAGATGCATGCTGGATAGCGATCGATGAGTGGAGTAGTAGTAATAGGTGTAGGCAGGAGTCTGCCTATTTTTGATGGACGTGGTGCCTATATACACATGATAATTGCCGTGCATATCACATAACTATTCGCTTTTATGTCAATTGCCCAATAGTAATTTGTTTACCCACAGTATGTTATTTTTCATGAGAGATGTCATTAGAGAAAGCTATGGCCCCCATGTCTATTGAAAACATATTGATAAAACCTTCATTACCTTGTTGACATTTACTTGTTTTTATTTATCTTGGTATGTACAATTACCTACACACCTGACTTGCTTGCAAATAACAAGACTATAGGATTGACAACCCTCTTGCCCGTGTTGGGGGCAAGTTCTTTGTTATTTTGTGTGCAGTCACTGAAGAGAGTTGTGGTTGATATTCGTGTTGGTTCGATAAACCTTGGTTCCATAACTGAGGGAAATACTTACCCACATTATGCTGCGATAACATATTCCTCTTCACACAAAACACAATGCATATCACAAGTATCAGGAAGGATTTCTCGCGCCATTGCCCGGGAATATCATCGCCAACTACCAAATAACTCGAAACAAAATTTCATTCACTTGCTCCTCTTTTTATTTGCTAGTATATTTAGTTTGTATCATAAAAAATAATAATAGAAAATATTTATCTTTGCTTGCTTATCTTGTCACTAGATTGCATCTTCGCTCTCTAGTTTGCTTGTCTTTCTTGTTACTTTGCTTGCTCGGTCACCATGTGTCAAGATAGATTCTACACTATCTCTTACTACCAAAGGATGTCAGAAATGCATGGTTCCATGAAGACCTTCATGACTTCACAATATGAGCACAATAATATATTTTCTTCTGAAGTAAAGGAACATTCAACTTTTTTAGAAGCTATAAGTAAACAAGTGGATGCAATTAATAAAGAAGTGTCTAGCCTCCAATCACAGGTTGCTCACACTGAAGAATTTTAAGGAACAATCTTCGGTAAGCAAACCACTGTAGTAAATAGGATGGCTGCTAAACCAGTATCTTTCCCCATTACAAATCATGATGAAGATCTTAAAATGATTGATACTTCTCCTATTGAATTTTATTTACTTATCTGAATGTTAATGATAAAGGGGCTGGATATGAGTCAACAATAGTAAAGGATCGTCCCATTTGCTTGGAGGGTGATGATTTTAATGCTAAAACTGAAAAAAGTGGGTTTGGAGAGGTCAAAACTTTAACTAGCGATGTGCCCACTATTTTGGATTATTAAAAGGACTTTAATTACGATAATTTCTCATTAGTAGAATGTATTTCCTTGTTGCAATACATTATTAGCTCACCCAATGCTTATGAACAAAACAAAGCTTTTACTCAACATATAGTGGAAGCTATGGTGAAAGCTTTTGATGCGAAACTTGATCTTCAAGTTTCTATTCCTAGAAAGTGGCATGATGAGTGGGAACCTACTATAAAAATTAGATAAATAAATATGAATGTAATGTTTTGTGTGACCTTGGTGCTAGCGTTTGAACTATACCTAAAACTTTATGTTATGTGTTTCGTCTCACTAATAGTGAAAAATGTTTCCTAAACTTGCATCTTGCAGATTCTACCATCAACAAACCCTTGGGTAGAATAAATCATGTGCTCATAATTGCAAATAAAAATTATGTGCGTCTAGATTTCATTGTGCTTGATATTGATTGCAACCCTTCCTTTGTACTATAGGAGCAATCATTGACATGCAAGAGGGAAATATAAGGTTTCAATTTGCATTCATGAAAGGAATGGAACACTTCCCTAGGAATATAATTAGGCCACCATATTATTCAATCATTAGAGCCACTTATGAGTTGAGTGTCAAAGATGACAACAGTTGAAACTATGCAATATGCCTAGCTAGGGGTGTAAAATAATAGCACTCGTTGGGAGGCAACCATATAGTTATCTTTAGTTTTGCTTTTTATTTTCTATTAGTTTGTTATAACATGATTATTAGCTCTTTAATGATTGTGTTTTTATGTTTTAATTAGTGTTTGTGACAAGTAAATCCTTTGGGCTGATTTGCATGATGAGTAGAATTGATACAGTGCAAAAATAGAAATTTGTTGTCCAGTGCAGAATTTTACTGATTTTACTGGAACATATTTTTAAGTTGAATTTATCACACGGTATTTCTACACAAAGTCCTAAGGCTGTACTAATTGTTCATAATGTTTTGAGATACATAGGTATAGGTTCATTACAAATTACTACAAACAATTTTGTTTCATTCAAATTCTGTTTTTTGCATGCATAGTTTTCTTGTTTTGATGATGCTATGGATTGTATTGGGGTGTATAAGCCATGGAGGAGTTAATATACAGTTCCCTATTCTAAAAAAATTAATAATCAACTACTAACAACACCTTAACATATTTCATATGTTGCTTATACTAACGGATCTCACGAAGTTTTGTTGAGTTTTATATGAGTGAAGTATTGTCCCGATGGACAAAAGGATTGAGAAGAAGCAAAATACTAAGCTTGGGGATGCCCAAGTCACCCAAGGTAATATTCTAGAAATACTCAAGTGTCTAAGCTTGGGGGTGCCCGATAAGACATCCCCTCTTTTCGTTTCAATCCATCACTATGTTACTTGGAGCTATATTTTTATTGATCACATGATACGAGTTTTGCTTGGAGCGTTGTTTCCTTTTGTTTGCTTTTAGTTTAGTTTTACCACAATCATAGGTTTCTAGACACACCTATTTGAGAGATATATCACATCATCACTACTTTTTAGAATACTCTATGTGCTTCACTTATATCTTTTGAGCTTAGCAGTTGCTCTAGTACTTCACTTATATCTTTTTGAGCACGGTGGCGTGTAGATTTTCTAGAAATATCATGCTATCTTTATTCACTTATATTTGTTTGAGAGATGTACAAATATTGATGGTAATATGCATGGGTCATAAGAGTATATCAAAAATAATGAGTATTCAATGAGTGATAATTAAAAAACATAATGTAGCACATATAGAGAAATTGTGAGTTAATGATATTGATGTGGTGATATGGAAAAGGTGTAAGAGCATTATTATAAATTCAGATAGGTGTCAATATTAAGACATGTTAAATTTCTAGTTCATCTAAAAAATTAATAAGGCATGGTGATGATGTGTGAGCATTTCTATTCCTTGTTGAAATCCTAGTGTTGTTTTGACTCGAAGTAGCGTGATGGTTAATTCCTACCAACCCTGTCCCTCGGGGCATGCGAGTAGTACTTTGATTTGTGATAAAACTAATAAAACTTCGCAATAAGTATATGAGTTCCTCATGACTAATGTGACACCATTGACACACACACTCTCACCTCCTCATATTTGCTAGCCTCTTCGGTACCGTGCATCTCCCATTCTCACCTTGAGGATCAGTGCAACTTTCGCCGATGCATACAAACCCTATGACATGACACACTTTTTTGCACATAAACCCTTTTATATCCTCCTCAAAACAGCCACCATACCTACATATCATGGCATTTCCATAGCCATTCAGAGATATATAATCGTATCCGTGAAGTGGACCACGAAACGCTTGATCTACAAGATAACCTTTCTTACCGAGAATACCCCGTGCGTATTCTTGATCAAGCTGAGCGTACCACTCGACGTCGAAACCTCAAGTTTCTTAAAGTTCAATGGTCAAATCATTCTGAAAAGGAGGCAACTTGGGAAAGAGAGGATCGTCTCCAACTTGAGTATCCTGCGTTATTCCCGACGACTTCTAAATCTCGGGACGAGATTCTTTTGAGTGGGGGTGAGTTGTCACATCCCTAACCCTTAAGCAAGATAGCATTGTGCTCATGTCTTCTTTTCATTTGCATCTAAGAAGTTTCAACAAAAACAACAAAGTGGCAAAGGAAAAACTCAAAACCCTAGCCACCATTTCAATTAAAGGAAATCTCAAACTAGTTCAAAATCAATGAACCCAAAATCGCCTCAAGAAATGTTCAAACTTTCTGATAAATCATGAAAGTAAATGAGCATTGGAGAAAACTATTTTCTTGACACTTTAAGATTTTTCGAATGAATGCAAAAGCCACTGGTTTCAAATTTAAAATTTGAAATCAGACACTATAATTTTCCAAAAATGTTGAAAACCATGGAAATGAGTGGGGATATTATAACAAATATTTCAGGAGGTCTAAAATAGTTTTTACTTTTTGTTTTGGAGCTGAATGAATTAGCAAAACAATAATTAGCAAAACAATAATTAGCAAAACAGAAAAAAAAAACAGAGGCAATGGAAAAAAACTTACATGTCGCCCAAGCCTGGCCCGGCCCATCTCCCCGCTCGTCCCCTCCCTCGCGCCAGTAGGCAGCAGGAGGTGCCCGCCGCCCCCTCCGGCGCGGCCACGCACCTGCGTGCCTGCCTGGCCGCCGCCTCGCGCTGGCGACGACGGGGATAAGCTCCCCAGAGCTTCCCCTAGCCATTCCCCGCCTCGGTTCTCCTCCTCCTCCCGGATCTCCTCCTCCTCCTTGCTGCCGCCATTAGAGCCGAGCTCGAGCTCGAGCTGCCCGTGCCCCTGGCCATAGGTTTCCCTCCCAGAGCACGCCATTAGCTCCGCCTCATAGCCCTGGTCATCTCTGCAGAAGCCGAAGCTTCCTCGAGCCCTGCAAGGTCCGCAACGCCGTCGTCTTCCACCTCCGGCCGCCGGACCTCTCCCGTCGATTCGTCGCCCCCAAGCCTTCCCCGAGCCGTCTAAGCTCTGCTCTGCACTCCCCGTGAGCATGCGGTCGTTTCCCCTAAGTTTCCCCCGTCGATCCCCTCCTCTAGCTCAAGTTTCACCGGAGCCCGACGAGGACCGCCGCTGCCGCTCGTCACCGGTAGCCCTCCGGTGATCAGCTCGTCCTTCCGAGGGCACCAGCAGCTCCAGGACGACTCGTAGATGCCGTAGCAGCTAAGAACCAAGCGTAGATCCCCCTGATTCAAAGCCCCCGATGACGCCCGAGCTTCGGCCGCCGCTCCGGCTCGTCGCCGACGCCTCTTCCGGGGACCCTAGCCTCCCAGTTGGTCCTGCCAGATCGGCCACTTCGCGAGCATGCTGTAGCTGCCAACCACGTGCGTTTTGGTGCTGTGCAGCGCCGTCTAGGTCGCCTCCGGCGAGCCCTCCGCCGCGGGTCTGGTCGCCGGCGACCACCCTCCGGTGGCCGTCGACGTGGCCGACCATTAGGGCGTAATCGCCCTCCCCTCAGTCGCTGCCAGAGGGCCCCACGCCTGGTCAAACCCCAATTAGGGGCTGGTCAGCGCGGGATTAGTCCCAAAGAGGCTGACCAGTGGGGCCCCCCGTCAGGTTTGACCTGAACAGGTCGGCTGACCTGCTGACGTCAGCCTGATGCAATAAATAGAATTTCCAGTATAAAACTAATTCAGGAAATTGCTAAAATTTGTAAAAATCATAGAAATTAATCTGTAACTCCAATGAAAATAATTTATATATGAAAAAGTATCAGAAAAATTCAAGGATTCTGATTATGCTATTTCCAACCATGTTTGAAAAAGTTACAGAACCCTAAATTGTGAAATAAGGAATAATTCAATTCTTTTAATCACTTTATAGATGGAATTTGCAAAATATTCAAATTTCATTATATATGCAATGATCACACACTGCCCTAATTACAAATCAGTACCATAACATGGCATTTCATGCATGTTAACATCAAGTTGAACCGAGCATCAGGTCGAATCAATTAAACCGGTATCCGAGAATACCCGTTTGAATTGCTATTCGAATGTGATTCAAATCAACTCTGAACCTATTACATGTTGAAAATAATAACTTATCACCTTGCATTCTCATGCCATGTTCATGCATCATTTTGAGTGCATATGATTGTTATTGAATGTTGCCATTCGTTTTGGTAGGCTCCGCACCCCCGGCTTCCACCGAATATCCATCTGACGGATATCGTTCCTCCTCTGAGCAACAAGGCAAGCAACCCTTTTGATCATCCCGATAACTCCTATGTTCTTGCTCCTGCACTTATTTATTGCATTAGGATCAAATGCTTCAACTGCTTTTGCCATGATAGTTGGACCCACTTCCTTCGCATGACTTAACCTTGTCACAGTAAATAGCCGAACCTTGCAACCTAGCATACCTGGTAGTTGCTTGAGCTATGATGTGCCTTATCCTGCTATGCATGCTATGCTTAGAGTTGTGTACGGTCTGTCATCTGGGAGATGAACAGAAATGTGGAATGTGTTCGGTGAGCAAAGGTTGTGTGTTGAACTTGATTTGGTAAAGGTACCGGTGAAAGGCTGTGTAGGAGTACATGGCGGGTTGTTTCATTGGAACCGTCCTTAGGAACTGAGTTCCGTGTATGTAATCCAAGACTAGATACTACCGCATGCTGGGCCCTGAAATATGACCCCGCTCGGCCTATTAATCGCGTAGTACTCGGTCCAGGAGTTGCAAGTAGTTTCTGGTGTTTATAGTAATGCTGGAGGCCGTGCATGGTGCTGACCTGAGAGGTGGACCGTGATGCGGTAGGCAGTGGCACGGTGTACCAAGTGGCACCCGGATGGTGGGCTTGGGAACCCTGCGCACATCGTTTGAGGCCGTGGCGGAAACCCCGGCCGGACTTCCGTACGGGTTACTCTCAGATAGGCGATGAACCTGGACTAGGTACTAGTGTGGTTAACGGTCGTGGCCGACTCCCTCGCTGGGCTTCCGCTTGAAGGTTGCCGAGGTGCATGACGTGCACATGGCGATAAGTGGTGAGAGCGTGTGTGACGAAGTACACCCCTGCAGGGTTATGATCTATTCAAATAGCCGCGTCCGCGGATATGGACTACTTGGAGGCATATGTTGTTCATAGATAACTTCAATGGCTACTCATAAAATTGCCAAGATAAGTGTGAGTGTCGTGGACGGCATTTCCGTATGGAGACGGAATGATTCCACTATAGTGTATTGTTGTGGTGTTAGTGGACTTGTGTGCACGAAATCAAGTTGTCAAAACTAATTTCAAAGTGCAAGTTGTCTAGCCACGAGTCAAATGCTGGCTTCCCGCATGAAACCCCACAATACCTTTTGATACCTTGCATGAGTAGTTAGCTCTCCTAAAGTCTTGCTGAGTACCTTCGTACTCATGTTTGCTTAATAAATGTTGCAGAGGTTGCTAATGACCCTAATGGAGGGTTCTTCGTAGACATCGACGACGACGAGTAGCTGGTGTCCCAGCTACGATCTGGCCCTACGTCGGCTCTGTAGTATAGTCAGGCCATGTGCCTTCTAGCTGCACTGTCTGTACCCAGACAGTTTATAACTCTTCCACTGGCTTGTATTGTATGACTGCTATTATGGGTCGTGAGACCCTTAATGTGTAATATTATGTGTGTGGCTCTTCCGAGCCTCTTAAATAAAGCTTGTATGTTTATGGTTATGTTGTGATGCCATCAATGTATCTAACATATCGGTATGCCATGTGTACGTGTGTCTCACTTGGTATGTATGGGGTTCGAATACCTAGTCGTGAACTTTAGTAGCACTCCTTACAAGGAAATGCCCCTTTGTGATCCAATGAGCCTTGGTAGCTCCTACTGCTCCGGACACATTGGTTGACCGGCATGTGTCCTTCTTAGCTGCTGTGTTTGTCCCCTTTGGGGAAATGTCACGCGATGTAATGGAGTCTTTGTAGCTTGCTACGACTCGTCTACATTCGCTGATGACCGACACCTGCTTTGTTGGGTCATGTATGCATGTCCTTGTGCGGTACTGCCACTTTGGTTTATGACTAGACATGTCGATCCGGGTTCTTTGACATTGGATTGCTAGCGACGCTATCGCATACGTGAGTCAAAAGACGCAAACGGTCCCGGCTAAGGTAAGGCCGCAGCCGTGGAGTTAACCGTGCGTGAGACCACAAAGGGATGCGATGTGTTACAGGCTGGATTCCTATGGCTTAGGATCGGGGTCCCGACACGTTTGCACACACTTATAGCTCTTGTGCATCGTTTGCTTGTCAATCCCTATTCCTCGCATTTATATCTATCGACGGGCATCTCCATAGATCATTGGTATGCCTAGTTGATGAGAGACTATCTTCCCCATTTTTACCCCTTTGAAACATACCACCATATTCTATCCCACCTTTATGTTATTTTCAATGGTCCACGCTCATGTATTGCGACAGAATAAAACGTTCATACATATTGGAAAAGTACGATCCAATTGGCTGACTTGAACACCATGGTGATTGACATTTGAATTAATGTGGTGAAGATGGAATTTTGCCTTTCTAATATAATAAATATGGATGGGGGTAAAACAATCTTTGAGGATCGTATACTTTAGAAAATTAATGATTTTCTTCGTATACCTATAAGTACTGATGTGTTAATGTCTATTAATTCATAGTTTCTCAACGAGCATACATGCATAAGGTTACATCATGGATAGCATGACCCATCAATTTTTTTTCGTTTACCTACTCAAGAACGAGCAGGAATTAAGCTTGGGGATGCTTCATATGTTTCCAACGTATCTATAATTTTTTATTAATCCATGATGATATATTTATCATTCTAGAATACTTTTGGGGTATTTATTTACCAATTTATATTATTTTGAGCACCAGCCTATTGACCCAATTCCTAGTGCTAGCTATTGTTTTCTACGTGTTTTTCACCTTCCAGGATTTCCATACCAAACGAGGTCTAGTTGCCTAGAAACTTTTTAGTGTTTTTTGGACCAAAAGAAGAACAACGAGCATCGGAACAAGACTAGAGGCCTCACGAGGGGCCCACAAGCCAACAGGGCGTGACCTGGGGGCGCGCCATGATGGCTTGTGCCTCCCTGGTGACCCTCTCGAGTCCTTTCTTTGGATTGTGATTTTTCATCTACCCTATAAACACCAAAGGGAGTCCCGAAACACTTTTTACGCTGTCGCAAGTCTCTGTTCCGACGGGGGCCATCTGGAGCTCCGTTCTGGCATCCCGCCGGAAAGGGGGATTGATCACAGAAGACCTCTTCATCAACCTAGTTGCCCTCACGATGATGTGTGAGTAGTTCACCACAGACCTACGAGTCCATAGTTACTACCTTGATGGCAATCTCTCTTTCTTTGATCTTCAATACAATGATCATCGCATCTTTGCTTTCACCCACATGATGTAATACCTTTTGTGCGGTGCATTTGTTGGGATTCGTTGAATTGTGGGTTTATGTTCAGATTATTCATGATAAATATTTGAGTCTCCTCTGAATACTATATGATTTTTATGTGCATTATTATGATAGCTTTGTAATTCTCTCTGATCTATTGGAATAGTTTGGCCAACTAGATCAATATTTCTTCGGTGAGAGAGGTGCGTTGTGGAAGGTTGAACCTATCAAATTTCTATATCCTAGTGACTGAAGTGGACAAGATGCGTCTTTGTGTTGCTGCTACTAAGGATAAAACGATGGGTTTATTCATATTGCTTGAGTTTACTTTGTCCACATCATGTCATTGTTCTCCATGCATTACTCTATTTTAGTTAATACTCTAGATGCATGTTGGATAGCGGTCGATGAGTGCAGTAATAGTAATAGGTGCAGACAGGAGTTGGCCTATTGGTTTATGGATGTGATGCCTATATGAATATTGCATAATTATCCGCTTCTCTATCAATTTCCCAATAGTAATTTGTTTCGGTATGTTATTTTTCATGAGATATTCCATTAATGAAAGCTATGCCCCGGGGTCTATTCACAACATATTGATAAAACCTTCATTGTCATGCTGCCATTTACTTGTTTTTATTTTATCTTGCTATCTACAATTATCTACACACCTCATTTGCTTGCAAATAACAAGACAAGAGGATTAACAACCGTGTTGCCCGCGTTGGGTGCAAGTTGTTTGTTCTTTTGTGTGCAGCTGCTGAAGACAGTTGTGGTTGATATTCCTATTGGTTCGATAAACCTTCGTTTCATAACTGAGGGAAATACTTACCCACATTATGCTGCGATAACTCGTTCCTCTTCACAGAAAACCCCAACACAGATCACAAGTATTAGTGCCTCATGTTTCTGAGGAGTAGAGCTCCAAGGGGTTCTTGACACATTGATATCAATCCATTTCCTTACTATCTCGGGATGTGGATGTTCAAAATTTCTTTAGTACTATTTGTGTCGAGAGAACTTTGGCGTCACCCAGTACTAGGGAGAGCATCCAAATGTACTGCCATAAGTAGTATCATTGTGATTACGAGTGTCTGAGGTAGATGAGTTTCTGATACTTCTGGTTATATGTTGACAAATGTCATACATTGGAGCGTAGTATCATGTTAGGAGTTGTTTGAGGTTTTGCTCCTTGTATACGTTGGACCAGATTGCATAACCATAGAGATTTCGGGAGTTCTTAGGTGTTATTCAAGTAGTTACTTAGGATTATCCTTCCAACAAATTCATGGTGGGTTATGTATATGTTTCCGGCTTAATTTGCAAGCCTCATCCTTTGTTTTGTTGGATTATGGTAACTCGAGTTGCTTCGATGTCAAGTGTTGATTTCACATCTTTCCTAAGCGGTATTCTCATATTTTGATGAGAATGCTAATCGGTTAGGTCAGCCGGAATTGTCATGTCAACTCTTTCCATCTGGTATGCTTTCCCTTCTAGCCAATTCAATTCTTTTCATAATTTGAAAGATCGATCCTCATATTTCTTTCATGAGTTCGTCTCATTTGTCCCAAGTTGTCTTTGTTCTCCCCACCCCGCCGCCCTTTTTCTTCACTGATTAATTATCACCCAAGTGCCTTTCTTTCATCCTTTCTTCTCCTATCTTTTCTTCCACATTGTATCCGGTGATTGTTAATGCTTCAATATTCCTATTTCCATATGCTACATACATCTTGTCTTGATAATTTGTTTCGTTACAAAATGCCTTTCCATAGTAAGCACGTTAGAATAAAATGTGTTTGCCACATGTTTTATTATTCTCTCTTTGTGCTTCTATCCTTATATATTGCTTGCCTAATGTGCTTGTTCTAATGATTCTATGGACTGTATCAGGGTTATAAGTCCTCAGATAGTAATAATTTAGTAGGTAATATGCAATAATAAATATGAACGTATTTACAGCAGTACCTAAAGTTTATGGTTTGCCTATAATACTAACGGATCTCACGAGATTTATGTTGAGTTTTGTGTAATGAAGTTTTCATGTTTTGGGTGATATCACGATGGATAAAGGAACAAGGAGTGGCAAGACCCTAAGTTTGCTGATGCCCAAGGCACCCCAAGGTAATACTCAAGGAATACCCAAGCGTCTAAGCTTGGGGATTCCCCAGTTGGCATACCCTCTTTTGTCTACAATCTATCGGTATGTTACTTGGAACTATATTTTATTCATCACATGATATGAGTTTTGCTTGGAGCCTAGTGCATTATATTTTGTTTTATTTTTAGTTTCCCACAATCATTGCTTGCTGGACACATCTTTTCAGAGAGAGACTCACAAATCACAATTTATTAGAATGCTCCTTATCGCTTATATCTTTTGAGTTAAGGCAGTTATGCTCATGTCCTTGACTTATATCTTTAGAGCACAACGAAAGTTATATTTTGGAGAAATTTTTAGCACTCTCATGCTTCACTTAAATATTTTTTAGAGTCTATGAAATTGGAAGTGGTAATTTTCACTTGTAATATGTTTAGTCGGAAAAGGATACGTGTACAAGAGCGCATAATAAAAACTTGCATGTAAATCACTAAATTTGAGACGTATGATCAAGTTATTGGAGTTATAATAGGGGACATGCTACGTGTTGGCCAAAGGACCTGGCTGACTAGTACATTTTTGACATTTGTGCAATTTAGGTTGTGTTGTAGATTTTTTCGCAACAGAGGTCATATTGCAAATGACTTTTGTAAGAGAGGTTGTGTTGTAAATTTCTGGCAACAGAGATTATATTGCAGAATTTTTTTTGCAACAGAGATTATGTTGCATAATTGTTTGCCTCCGTCATTGCACTGTTACATTGTCACTAAAACATTCCCCTTGTTTCAGAAACATACACGATCTTGCAAAATCCTAAGAACTACAATGTGTGGGACTATTCGACACATGGTTGACTCTCGACGTGACGAGTCGTGAGGCATAGACCAGCCGGATGATTCTAATCATTTCCCTTATAATAGGGAGGCTTACTAGATTTTTAAAATTGA
Organism: Hordeum vulgare subsp. vulgare; assembly: GCF_904849725.1. Classification (NCBI taxonomy): domain Eukaryota; kingdom Viridiplantae; phylum Streptophyta; class Magnoliopsida; order Poales; family Poaceae; genus Hordeum; species Hordeum vulgare. The sequence continues at coordinate 341,640,470 of NC_058524.1, read as the reverse complement.
ATAGCGAGAATAATGATATTAAGGTTTGTGATCCACTATTCATTAAAGTGTCGATCGTGGCATGACCAGGAAGTTGGAGTGTCTTGTATCCATGATTAAATTTTTTTGTGTTATCTAGCCGGGGGCAAAAAATGCTTAACTCCTCTCAACCTCCTCCCTAGGAGTATGCGATGAGTTTTTCTCTTTGAGAGAGGTAATTGAGGACATAATTAGTACATGAGTTCCTTGTGTTTATTGTGAGTTTGTGGACCGTAAGCACTTCCATGCTTCCGCAATTTGCTAGCCTCTTTGGTACCATGCAATGCCCGTTATCACCTCGATATTAGCACATACTTCATCGGTTGATCATACCCTCATGATATGATACGCTCTATCACACATAAGCCTTTTTATATCTTCCTCAAAACAGCCACCATACCTACCTATCATGGCATTTCCATAGACATTCCAAGATATATTGCCTTGGAACTTCCATCATTCTTATGACTTGAGCATCCATAGTAATTTTGCTTTGCATGATCATATAGCTGACATTATATGTGTGGCGCAAACACCGTTCATCATTGTATACATGTTACACTAGTATCACTGCAGATCCTAGTTCACTCGCAGGGGTATTCATATGTAGTCATATGGTCCATTCAGTATTATCGAGTTGTAAAGTAAATAGAAATTTATGATCCTCATTTTTTGAACATTGCATAGTGAGGAGAAAAGGATTCTGGATACTAATGATTCTTCCAAGGAGGTAGAATGTGGTTTTTGACTTAAATAAAAAAAGGAAAACAGAAATAAAAAGAAAATCAGAAAAAATAAATAGAGAAGGGGCATGCCACTATCCTTTGTTACATTTTTGCTTCAAGGTAGCACCATGTTCTTCTTATAGAGAGTCTCCATGTTTTGTCACTTTCATATATTGTAAGTGCATTTAGTGCCCCTTAGTGATTTCGGTGTACTGGAGACTTATAGGTTAAGGGACTAATGTGTTCGTGTATGTACACATGTTCTATAAGTTACAGAGGACTTCAATATATCCGACGAATGTAGGACCCTAAAAAAGTATATCTTCATCTAACGACTTTGGTCCTTTCCTTGAAGACTTTAAAGATGAGGAAATTGGTGTGACTTTGAAGATATTGAAGCGAGGACTAAGAAACTTGAAGACTTTGTTTTCTTAGTTTCGTTTTCTATTTTTGAGTCATAGGAAACACCATACTGTTAAAGGAGGTCGAGGTAATACTAAGGAAAATTTCCATGTGATGCTCATCCCAAAACCTATGCATACCCCATCCTTCGAGTGAATCCTTTAGAAATCTCTTGCGGTTTAGTCAGGCTCTTCAGTAATAGAAATGATGTTCTTCTCGTCTCTTAGAAAATTGGTCTGGCTGAGGAGTTAGGATTTCGCCAATGCAAATTTCCTATGGTGCCGAATATGATATCCGTGGGGAATTTGAGAGTTTGAAATCTGACTATTGTTGTGCTTAACCCCAACAGTCCCAAATGATCTTCTCCTTACAACGGTCATATCATTAGCGGCATTTATGTATTATCATGTCGGATTGCACCCTAGCAATCACTAGCTGGTTCGCTGCTCTAAGAGAGATTAACCCCAACTGTCCCAAAGTGAAGAGATTGTTCCTATGTGGAACCAACACTTGTCACCTTTGAGGACAGTGTATCTTCCAGATGGTTAGGCGTCATGGTCTAGAAAATCAAAGATAACATTGTGGATTGATGGGCGAACGAGTTTGTGAAGGTTTGGAAGTCTACCTTGAAGACTTACCACGAGTGACTGGGCGATGTTTGTGTCACCTTAGCTCAAGGAGGGCATGGTAAGGACTTTGTGTCCTCAGACTGTGTGTCCTTCAATTTAAATACTAAGCCGCTCCGAACCAGACGTGCGACTTTCAGAACAATTTGAACTGGTAGACTAATTTATTGTCTTCACCAAGCAACTGGTTATATTTCCTTAACTCTTTCATTTCCTTATGAACTGGCGTATGAAAAAGATCGTTAATATTTGAAGATTTTGACTCGAGACTTTCTCAATATCGTCAACCAAAATTCTTCAGTCAACTTGTCTTCTGCCTGCTTAGCCTGTTCACTCTCTTCTTGTGTTTTGTGTATGCTTAATTTCATCATGATGACTATGATACTGCCATGTTATGCATGCACTTGAGTACTTTATCCGCTGCTTGTATTTCACCACTTAGCAAATTCCTCAAGTAGTAATTCCTTAGTGACGAATTTGTAACAATCGCCTATTCAGCCCCCCCCCTCTAGTCAATATAACATACTTTCAATTGGTATGAAAGCAAGGTACTCCCTTGTTCTGTGTGATTTTGGTTTAACCACCTAGAGTTGTAGTTATGTTGACTGCAGGTATGCTCAAGGTCTGTACTTGGTGTCATATCTTTGGTGGGATGGACTACCCCTACGGGATGAACAAGATGCATATGCATCTTGACGCAATTGATAACAATCTCTAGTATGTTGTTAAAAATGGTGTTCCCGCCGTTACTCCAACTATCAGTGCTTCTGATGTGAAGATATTCAGGCAACTCGACTCACAAGCGAAGAATATCATATGTGGACATCTAAGCAAAAGTTAGTATGGCTGAGTGAGTTGTTTGGAATCTTCAAAGCTCATCTAGGATAATATGTCCAAAGTCAACGAAGGAGTCTCAACTCAACGTGACTCTTGAGTTGATGTTCTTCGCAATCTCTTCAACCACTTAAAAAGACTCATCAATATAAATGTTCAGCAAACCTTCGATCGCCTCACTGATATCTCCAATGATCTCCCAGCTCCTCGTGCCACTAACATCATCGACCATGAGGTGGTGAAGAAACTAATGAGGTCTATTAATTCCTCATTCGATACATTATCTTTGATGATTCAAGAGCATGGGGACTACAAGTTACTAGATCGTGCTGATATTCTTGAGAGGCTCAATACTCATGAATTCCAACAAGATGAAAAGAGAGACCTCTATGGGCCAAGCTATGGAAGATCTCGTGCATTGAAGGCAAAGGCAATTACCTCATCTAAAGGCAAAGACTATGACATTAGCCTTTGTGATCCCGAAGAACCAAGTCAAGAGCTAGCAATGCTCATGAGGAAATTCCATGTTTTCATGAAGAGTCTGATTTAGAAAATCTTCAAGAGGTGATGACAATGTATCACCAACAAAAGGACTTGCCAGAAATTCAACAAGTCTGGTCACTACATTGTTGATTGTCCTCTCTGGGAAAAGGAATCAATGAAGAGGAAGTACAAGGATGCCAATTCTAGTGACAAGAAGCAAAAGTTTTCAATGTCCTCATCTCACAAGAAGGGCAGTTCCAAAAAGGCTCGACCACTTATTGGCAAGGAAATGGATTCTAAAGCTGATTATGAGGAATATGAGGAAGAGGAGGAGTCTGATGTGGAGTCAGACTCTATTGTGGCAAATCTAGCTCTTGCTACTGCTTTTGTGAGCAATTCCATCTTCAACGATGAAGAAAATGATAAAGACAACGACTCTGACATCATAAGTGGCGACTTTGCTACCACCTAATGCTTCATGGAAAAAGGTGCCAAGGTACTCAAACATCTTTCCTCTTCTGAATCAAGGGAACGTGAATCTGATTAAAATCTGATACCTAGCTAATCCAAACTTGCTAATATTGCCACTAAACAACAAAATGATATGGAAACAATTCAGCAACTGCTAGACCAAAGTGATGACCTATTTAATGAGGAAATGGATCAAACTCAAACTCTAATTGATGACCTTCAAAGTCTTTAGTCTAAGTATGATGAACTTGATAGGCGCCCTGAAACTCTCTTGGTCAATCATAAGAAGTTTTCTTATAAATTTATTCACGGAAAGAAAGATCTTGAAAAACTAAGGTTGTCTCATGATGATCTTCAAAGGGAAGATGATTCTTTTCTTCTCAATAGATTACTTCCGCTCAGGACGAATTAATTCCACCTTGTTTGAAATGCATCAAACGTGAAACTACTTATTATTCACTTGAAATTTCAAATGCTTATATTGCTACAACTTCTTCAACTATTTTTGTGCTCACAAATTCCTCATGTGAGGATACCACAAGTTTCAATGATGAAATTATGTCTGGCAAATTTGAGGTCATATTCTTCACTCTGAAGAATATGAGTTCGTAAGTTGCACTAATTCATTTGCAGGATGAATCACCTAAAGCTACTGAGTAGTTCGTTGACAGTGGATGCACTAATCACATGACTAGTGATAAGAACCAATTGATGGACTTACCACTATCTCCATCTCACTTGAAGCATATCACTTACACTAACAAAGGAAAAAAACCAAGGTTTTGGGTTTAGTTAGTGTTGCAATTTCGTAGACACATGGATAAAGTGATACTTGTCGAATCCCTATGATTTAACCTCATGCCAGTCTCCATGCTTTGTGATCTTGATAGGCTTGTCATCTTTGGTAAAATCATTGCACTGTCTCCATGGAATAAGAAAACTCCAAAGTCTTCGAAGGCTTTAGGAGAGGAGACTTGTATATTGTTAATTTCTCTATATGTCCACATCTAGCCACATGTCTACTTGCAAAAGCTTTGGAAGCCTGGCTATGGCCTTGACAATTTGGTCATGCTAGCATGAGGAACTTGCACACACTCGCAAAGAAGAAGCACATGATTGGCATTGAGGGTGGAAAATTCTTCAAGGATCAGCTATGTGGGGCCAGTGAGTCTGGAAGGATGACCAGAACCAAGCATCCCTCCTAGACTATCATGACTACCACTCGTCCCTTTGAAAGTTTTAATTGCTTCGCATGGACCTATTTAACCCCACTGATTATGCCACACTAACCAATGATGCATGATTATATGGCTTCATCATTTTTGATGACTTTTCTCATCACACTTGGGTGCATATTATCTTGTGCAAAACTGAAGTGCGGGAAGTTTTCATATGATTTTATTCAAGGGCCACGATAAATTTTGGTGTCAAGATCAAGAACATCAGGAGTGATAATGGAACCGAGTTAAAGAACACTAGTCTTGATGACTATCTTGATGAACTTGGTATTACTCATGAGCTATCTGCGCCATATACTCCCCAACGGAGTGGAATTGCGGTGCGCAAGAACAAGACACTTGTTGAGAAGGCTTGCACCATGCTTGATGAATACAAGACTCCTCGTCTCTTCTAGCCTGAGGCTATTAATACTACCTTCCACATCATCAACACGGTATATCTTCACAAATTCCTCAGAAAACTTCATATGAACTCCTCACTGACAAGAAACCCAATGAGTTATATCAAAGTCTTCGGTGCTAAATGTTGGATTAGAGATCCTCATCATAGTTCTAAATTTCCATGGTAATCACATCAAGGTTTTATGCTTGGCTAAGGAAAGGACTCGCACACCTACAAAGTCGTGAACAACTACCACAACAAGGTCGTTGAAACTATAGATGTATGGTTCGATGAAACTAATGGCTCGCAAAGAGAGCACCTGCCTCAGGTGCTAGAAAAAATCCATCGTGAGGAATTCATTAGGTTCAAGGCTACTAAAGATATCATACCCACTGAAGAACCTTTACCAACTAAGGAAGTCATCCCGAACAATGAAGACATTCATGTTGGTGCACCTGAAGAAAATGGTGCTAAAGAAAATCCTCACCCCCAACAAAGTCGTCAACCTGCTCATCCTAGAGTGACAAATGAAGTGCAGATTGCCAAAATCCTCGATGTCATCAATGCACCAGGTCCCGTCACACGCTCAAAAGCTTCAAAATTGTCTAACATTTGTGTGCACTTTGCTTTTGTGTCTATCACAGAGCCCACAAAGTTGATGAAGCATCTATGGAGTCTGAGTGGTTTCAAGCTATGAAAGAGGAATTGAATCAATTCAAGCTCAACAATGTGTGGGAACTTGTCAAGCAGCCAGATCCTTGCAAGAATAAAATGATAGGTAGCAAGTGTATCTACCACAAAAAGAAGACACATATGCTCAAGCGGCGAGGAATAAGGCCCGTCTTATAGCACTTGGCTACACAAAGTTTGATGGAATTGACTATGATGAAAATTTTGCACATGTTGCTAGAATTTAAGATATTCCCATACTGCTTGCTTATGCTAACCACCACAATATCGTCTTATATCAAATAGATGTGAAAAGTGCATTCCTCAGTGGTAAGCTTGACGAAGAAGTATATGTTGCTCAACTCCCATGTTTTGAAGATCATAGGCATCCTGACAAAGTCTTCAGACTCAACAGAACACTCTATGGACTCAAGCAGGCCCCTCGGGCGTTGTATGACACTCTCAAGGAATTCCTCGTGAATAAAGGGTTCAAACCAAGTTCACTTGACCCAACTCTTTTCACAAAATCTTATGATGATAAATTATTTGTGTGCCAGATATGTGTGGACGATATTATCTTTGGTTGTACTGACAAACGTTATAGTGAGGAATTTGGCTACATGATGAGTGAAGAATATCAAATGTTTATGATGGGGGAGCTAAAATTCTTCTTAGGCCTTCAAATTCTTCAACAATGCTATGTCATAATCATCTCTCATGAGAAATACCTCAAGGATGTCTTGAAGAAATTCGGCATGCAAGATTGCAAAGGCGTCAAGATTCCTATGCCCACAAACGGCCACCTTTGCACTCACGAAAATGGTCAAGATTTCGATGAGAAGGTATATCGGTGCATGATTTTCTCTTTATTGTACCTATGTGCATCTAGGCCAGATATTATGCTTAGTGTTTGCTTATGTACCTGTTTCCAAGCAACACTGAAGGGATCACACCATACGGCCTTGAAGCATATTCTTACATATCTAGCTCACACACCAACGCTTGGATTATGGTACCCAAGGGCTCGAATCTTGAGCTTATTGGATATTCTGATTCTGACTATGCTGGAGATCACGTGGATCGCCAGTCAACATCAGACACATGCCATTTCCTCGGATGATCCCCTGTCTCTTTTTCGTAGAAGAAGTAGACCTACGTGTCACTATCTACCGCTAAAGCTGAGTTCATCGGTGATGCTTCTTGTTGTGCTGAATTGTTGAGGATGAAGAAAACCCTCAAGCACTACGGAATTAATGTGAATAATGTCCCTCTATACTGTGACAACCAGAGCACCATAAATATTTCTCACATCCCTGTTTAGCACTCGAAGAAAAAAAGCACATTCAGATTCCTCATCATTTTCTTCATGATCATGTGTTGAAGGGTGACATCTCCATTGACCATGTGAAGACTGAAGAACAGCTGGTTGATGTCTTCACTAAGCCGTGGGATCAAAAGAGATTTTGCAAGTTGCGGTGTTAGTTAAATATCTTAGAATCTTCTTATGTTCTTTGAAAGGGCACGCATCCTAACACTTATGAAAAATTAATGAGTTAGATGTGCAACACACGAAGTAACATTTTTCTTCAATGTAGGAAGACTAACCCTGTAAGTGTGAAGATATTAATCAATATTTTGATTCTCAAAACCCTACAACAATTGTACGTGGTGTACGGAATCATCATAATTCTAATACGGTTGGTCAGGCCACCAACTATAGTTGAAATTCTGCAACTTTGAGTTTTTTGTCATTTTGCAACTTCTTCAAATTTTGAAATTCCTCAACTATTCAAATTCCTCAAAAATTATAAAAAAATCAAATTCTTCATTTATGGTTTCTCAAACCTATCCCACTTTCTGTCTGGACTAAAATATTCACACAGTCTTAATCCATGCCAACTCAACACACACCCTGGGAGATTCGTGTAGAGCATCTTTATAATCATCCAGTTACGTTTTAACATTTGATACACACATTGCATTTTTCCAGTGTCAGTGAGTAGCATGATCTCATGGTCATAGGAACAGATACATTGACATGCAGAAAACAATAATGATAAACTTGATATGACCAAACGTTATGCTTAAGGTTTGGGTCTTGTCCATCACATCATTCTCCTAATGATGTGATCCCATTATGAAATGACAACTCATGCCTATGGCTAGGAAACCTTAGCCATCTCTGGTCAACGATCTAGTCCAGTAGAAGTTTACTAGGGACACTTTGTTGTCTATGTATCCACACATGTATCTGAGTTTATATTCAATACAATTATAGCATGGATAATAAACGATTATCATGCACAAGTAAATATTATAATACCCAATTTATTATTTCCTCTAGGGCATATTTTCAACAGTCTCCCACTTGCACTAGATTCAGTAATCTAGTCCACATCACCATGTGATTAACACCCAACAAATTCTGAGGTTTGATCATGTTTTGCTTGTGAGAGAGGTTTTAGTCAATGAATGTGCAACATTCAGATTCGTGTGTACTTTACAAATCTCTATGTAATTATGTAGATGCTGCTACCATGCTCCACTTGTAGCCATTCCAAATGATTATTCCACTATATGAATTCGGTTTGCTACTCAGAGTCATCTGGATTGGTGTCAAAGCTTGCATCGACGTAACCCTTACGTCAAACTCTTTTATCACCTCCATAACCGAGAAACATTTCCTTAGTCCTCTAGTTACTAAGGATAATTTTGCCTGTTGTCTAGTGATCCATTCCTGGATAACTCTTGTACCCCTTTCCAGACTCGTGGCAAGCCACACACCACGTGCGGTACACAGCATGGCGTACTATAGAGCCTACAACTAAGGCATCAGGGGACGACCTTCGTCCTTTCTCTTTCTTCAACCGTGGTCAAGTTTTGTCTCTTACTCAAACTCACACCTTACAATACATTCAAGAACTCCTTCTTTGACTGATCTAGTTTAAACTCCTTCAATATCTTGTGAAGGTATGTCTTCATTGAAAGTTTTATCAAGCGTCCTCATCTATCTCTATAGATTTTGATGCCCAATATTTTAAGTAGCTTTATCCAGGTTTTCCTTTGAAAACCTCCTTTCAAACAACCCTTTATGCTTTCTAGAAAATCTACATCATTTCTGATAAACAATATGTCAAACCAAATATACTTATCAGAAATTCTATAGTTCTACCACTCATCAAAGCGCTTATTCCAACTCCGAGATGCATGCAGAAGTCCATAAATGGATCGCTGGAGCTCGCGTGCCTTTTAGTATTCTTAGATTGACAAAACCTTCTTGTTGTATCACATACAACCCTTCCTCAAGGAACCCGTGAAGGAAACGATGTTTTGACATCCATTTGCCAGATTTCATAATTGAAAAATGCAAAACCTACTAACATAATTCCAACAGACTTTAGCATCTCTACGGGTGATAAAATCTATCCGTAGTCTACTCCTTGAACTTGTCGAAAACCTCTTTGCGACAAGTCAAGCTTTCTAAATGCTGACATTTACCATCATTGTGTGTCTTCCTTTTAAAGATCCCTTTGTACTTAATAGCCTTACGACCATCAAGTAGTTCTTTCAAAGTCCACACTCTGTTCTCATACATGGATCCTATCTCAGATTTCATGGCCTCCAGCCATTTGGCGAAATCTGGGCCTACCATCGCTTCTCCATAGCTCGTAGGTTCATTGTTGTCCAACAACAGAAAATCCAAGACATGATTACCGTACCACTCTGGAGCAGTACGTGTCCTTGTCGACTTGCAAGGTTTGGTAGTAACTTGATATGAAGCTTCATGATCACCATCATTAGCTTCCTCTTCAACTAGTGTAGGCGCCACAAGAACATCTTCCTACGCCCTGCTACTCTATGGTTGAAATGACGGTTCAATAATCTCATCTAGTTCCACCATCCTCCCACTCAATTCTTTCGAGAGAAAATATTTCTCGAGAAATGACCTATTCTTAGCAACAAACACTTTGCTTTTGGATCTGAGGTAGGAGGTATGCCCAACTATTTCCTTTGGGTATCCTATGAAGACGCATTTATTTGATTTCGGTTTGAGCTTATTAGGCTGAAGCCTTTTGACATAAGCATCGCATCCCAAACTTTAAGAAACAACAACTTAGGTTTCTTGTCAAACCATAGTTCATACTATGTCATCTCAATGGAATTATATGGTTCCCTATTTAAAGTGAATGTGGTTGTCTCTAATGCATAACCCCAAAACAATAGTGGCAAATTGAAAGCACAATCCCTTGGTGGTTTTTATAATTCATGACAACATACATTACCTCTTGGACTAACACTTTTACCTAGATATTTAAGGAATAGTCCATGGAGAGCATTGGCTAAAGGCTTATGTGGAGATGCCCCTTGATGCAAGAAAGAAATAAGATTGGCTCAAGCTTCAAGCTAGAAGATTCTTCATTTTATATTTGTGATAAATCACTTTTGAGTCCATAGGAAAGCCAATACAATTAAATGGGGTGAGCTATTAAAATGAACTGGTTGCTCAAGTGCTCAAAGTTAGCCACCAAAATACTCAGTCATTTTTTCCAACATAACCATTCTGTCCATATCCACATAATAAAATCCGGTATCAACAACTTTCATATTTTGGACCCACCGAATTTGACCTCAGACAGAAATCAGTGAAAATGAATCCATATCCGTGCTACCGAGTTCAGGGTGACCAACTTTATGTTGCCTCGGTACACAAAATCGGAATTTCTGAGTTTGAGTATCGGTGCCACCGAGTTTGGTCATCTAACCGTTAGCCACCTTTTTGGTGCCACCGAGTTGTGTATATCGCTCCCACCGAGATTCAAAAGTTGCTTCCTTTTATGTGAATGAGTACCATCGAGTTTATGACTTTGGTGTCACCGAGTTTGCCACTTTAGGTCTAACGGTTGGATTTTGTGTGCTGCCTATATATACCCCTTCACCCACCTCTCATTTGTGGGAGAAACACTCAGAACACACACTTCATTTCTAGATCCATTTTCTAATAGAGAACCGCCGACTCATGTGTTGAGACCAATATATTCCAATCCTATCATTTTAAACTTGATCTCTAGCCTCCCAAACAGCTTCCCACCAAATCAATCTCTCCTACCCATGCCTATTTTATGAGAGAGTGATTTTGTGTTGAAGATACTATCTTTAGAAGCACAAGAGCAATGAGTTCATTGATCTACCACATCTATTACCTTTTGGAGGGTGGTGCCTCCTAGATTGGTTAGGTGTCGCTTGGGAGCCTCCTACTTCATGTTGTAGAGTTGAACCAAGATGTTTGTAAGGGCAAGGAGATCGCCTACTTCGTGAAGATCTACCGTGAGTGAGGTTAGTCCTTCATGGGAGGAAACCATGGTGGAATAGACAAGCTCGCTTCTTCGTGCACCCCGTGTGGGTGGAGCACACCGTGGACTCACACAGTGGTTACCCTCCGTGGGTTGAAGTCTCGACTAACATGGACGTACGGTAGCACCTCCTATCTGAACCATGCCAAAAATCGTTGTGTCTACCTCTTTGCGTTTGATCTCCTAAACTCTACTCCTTCACATGTGCAAAGTCTTTACTTTTCCACTGCCATATATGTTAACTAGCATGTGTAGGGTGTACTAGACTTGTTAGAACTGTTGAATTTCTGCCTTCCTTGAAATTGGGTTAGGCTAGAATGTTTATATGGACAAGCAGTCTATTCGCCGCCCTCCCTCTAGACACATCTTCTATCGATCCTACCATTTGTATCAGATCAAGGTCTCTACAACCGTGGTTTAATCACCGTTGGAGGAAGATGAGTGTGATAGTTTCGGAATTTTCAGTTGTAGAGTGAGTATTCTTGATGGGGAGTATTTTAGACAATGGAAAGATGAAATGCTTGGTATATTTGATGAGTTCCATTTGTGCAAGTATGTTGAATATCCCTATGAGCCTCCCATTGATCCCATACATCCTTCTCATGATGATGAAATTGATATGCCTGGTAATCTTAACACTGTTAATCTAATCATTAGAGGATTCCCAAGAAATGGGCTTCATCAGTTGTAAAACTATGAGTGTACTCATACCTTGTGAAAAGATATCCAAATTATTCCTTGAAAAATCTTGATATCATTGTCAACAAATGCATTGCTTTTCACGAGATGAAGCCAACCGATCCGACTTTTGATAAATGTCTATTTGAGCTTCGTGACCTCATGCGTGCTAAAAGAGATGTCATTACTATTAACAACATCATTGTTGAAGCCATTCGTATGCATAAACATGAACATTGTCATAGTCAAAATTTTGATGAAACTCTTGTTTCTTATGAGGGAACTTCATCTGATGATGATTATGTGGAGCATGGCTACTACGATGAAGATGAGGACTTTGACATCGAGTATGAGAAGACCATGAGGAACCTTAGTCTTATGGAGAACCTTAGATACCACATGGCCGGTGGAAAGGAGTGGGTTCTAGATAGTGGATGCACCGATCACATGACCGGAGATAAAGACATGTTCCATGCAATTACACCCAACCGTGGTCCTCGAAGGTATGTGACTTTTGGAGATAACTCCAAGGGTAAGGTACTTGGTCTTGGTAAGGTGGTTGTATCTCATGATAGTTCCATTCAAAATGTCATGCTTGTTGAATCCCTTGGCTACAATCTTCTTTCCATATCTAGGCTAGAAGACTTCGATTTCAATGTGCTATTTACGAACGTTGATTGTCGAGTGTTCCATAGCGACAACCATAACATTGTATTTACTCGTTTCTGTAGAGGGGATCTTTTAATTGTTGATTTCTCTAAGATATCCAAACCATGTACATGTCTTATTGAAAAATCTTCTAAGGCTGGTTATGCATAATCTTGACAAACTTACCATAATCTTGACAAACTTATCAAAGGTGATCATATTCTTGGTGTTAAAGATGTTATATTTGACAAAGATAGACTTTCTAGTGCTTGTCAAACAGGAAAGCAAATTGGTGGAAGTCATCCCGTGAAGAACATCATGACTACTAGAAGACCACTCGAGCTGCTTCACATGGATCTCTTTGGTCCCAATGCTTACAAGAGTCTCGGTGGAAATTCTTATGGTTTAGTCATTGTTGATCATTTTTCCAGATTTACGTGGGTATTCTTTATTGATGATAAGTCGCGGGTACCAAAGATCTTCAAGAACTTTGCTTGGAAAGCTCAAAATCAGTTTGAAGTGCAGATCAAGAAGGTTCGGAGCGACAACAGAACGGAGTTCAAGAACACAAATGTTGATACTTTTCTTGACGAAGAAGGTATCTCACATGAGTTATCGGCGACGTACACACCTCAACAAAATGGAGTTGTTGAGAGGAAGAACCGGACGCTCATAGAGATGGCGAGAACTATGCTTGACGAATACAAGACTCCAAGACACTTTGGGAAGAGGCCGTGGAAACATCTTGCCATGCCATAAACCAACTCTACCTGCACAAGCTTCTCGGTAAAACGACATACGAGCTACTCACCGTTAACAAACCCAAGTAGGAACCTTTCGGGTATTTGGCTCTAAATTTTCTCCTAAATCTTATGAAGGTTTCCTACTCGGTTACGGATCGAACTCTCACTCTTACCGTGTCTACAACAACTTCACTCAAAAAGTTGAAGATACGGTAGATGTGAAGTTTGATGAGACAAATGGTCCGCAAGTCAAACAATTGCAAAATGATGTAGGAGATAAGGAACCTAAAGAAGCTATCAAAGACTCGTCCATTGGATGGATTCGTCCCATAGAGGTGAATGAAAGTACTTCATCAATTCAAGTGGGAGCTCCTATTTCGCGTCAAGGCGGACCACAAAACGACATGGAAGCGTCCACAAGCTGTACATGACATGATGAAGAAGAGGAAAAAGAACATCATAATGATCCACCTCAACCTTCCTCACCACCACCTCAAGGAGATGACAATGTCAACGACAACGCACAAGATGATGATGATGATGAAGAAGCTCCACTATCCAACAACAAGAAGTTGTCAAGAGTTAGACCAAGAGTGGATAGATATCATTCGTTGAATCAAATCTACGGTTACATAAAAACCGAGAGAATCACACGCTCTAAATCTCGTTAGCTAACTTTTGTGATCATTATTCTTTCATCTCTAGCATTGAACCTTTGAAGGTTGAAGAATCAGTTCAACACTCGGATTGGGTAAATGCCATGCATGAAGATCTACACAACTTCGACAGGAACCAAGTATGGACACTTTTTGCAAAGCCCGAAGGCGATAAAAACATCATTGGTACAAGATGGGTGTCTCAGAACAAGCAAGATGAAGATGGACAAGTTGTACATAACAAGGCGCATATTGTAGCCCAAAGATACACGCAAGTCGAAGGTATGGACTACGGTGAGACATATGCTCCTGTTGCTAGACTTGAAGCCATTCACATTCTTCTAGGTTATGCCAATCACCATGATATTACTCTTTACCAAATGGATATCAAAAGTGTTTTTCTCAATGGATAAATTGAGGAGGAAGTTTATGTTAAACAACCTCCCAGATTAGTGAACCCTAAGAAATCTAATCATGTCTACAAACTTCGTAAAGCTTTATATGGTCTTAAACAAGCCCCTAGAGCTTGGTACACGTGCCTAACGAAGTTTCTCATTGAAAAGGGTTTTGAGATTGGTAAAATTGATGCAACCTTATTCACTAAAAGAGTTATTGTAGAATTATTTGTTTGCCAAATATATGTGGATGATATTATCTTTGGTTCTACTAACCCACATTTTAGTGAAAAGTTTGGAAAGTTGATGTTAGAGAAGTATGAGATGTCCATGATGAATGAACTGATGTTCTTCCTTGGATTGCAAATCAAACAGTCGAGATAAGGTACGTTTATCTCTTAAACCAAGTACACCAAGGACTTAATCATAAAGTTCAACATGCAATAATGCAAAGGTATGAGAACCCACATGCCTACTAGTGGACATCTTGACCTCACTAAGGAGGACAAACCAGTTGATCAAAAGCTCTATCGATTAATGATTGGTTCATTGCTTTATTTATGTGCATCTCGTCATGACATCATGTTGAGCGTTTACATGTGTGCCTGATACCAAGAAGCACCAAAAGAGTGTCATCTATTAGCTTTGGATAGTGAGATACCTCATACATACACCCAACTTTGGCATATGGTATCCCAAAGGGATCTTCTTTTAATCTTGTTGGCTATTCCGACTCGGACTATGCCAGAGACAAGGTTGACAGAAAATACACCTCAGGTACATGTCAATTTATTGGGAGATCTCTTGTGTATTGGTCATCCAAGAAACAAAACTCGGTATCCTTATCTATTGTCGAAGCTGAATACATTGCCGCTGGATCATGTTGTGCACAATTACTCTGGATGACTCAAACGCTTAAGTACTATGGCATTCATGTTAGAAAAGTTCAATTGTTATGCGACAACGAAAGTGCTATTAAGATTTCTTATAATCATGTGCAACATTCTAGAACAAAACACATCGAAGTGTGACATCATTTCATTCGTGATAATGTTGGAAAAGGAGATATAGATCTCAAGCATGTTTGTACTGACAAACAATTAGCTAATATCTTTGCCAAACCACTTGATGAGAAAGTGTTCTGTCATTTGAGGAGTGAGTTGAACATCATTGACGCTTCAAACACCAGCTAGACTCACTCGCATGCATGCAGGGGCATAAGCTTGATTGACCATTCGATAATGTCATTGATATGACTACCTTGTATCTTCGAAACTATGCTCCCTTGTATTGCATCTAACCTTTTGTAGGTACTTGGAAGAACTACACTCGACAAGATCGCAATCAACTTACATCAAAATAAATCTTGACATGGCCAAGTATCAAAAATCTTATCTTCGGAGATGGAGGAAGAAGACAACAAAATCATATCCTTGACTATCATTTGATGAAGTTATTCACTCTTGTCATTTGGATATATTATAGTCTTCCTTGCATGACTAACCATTGTAGGTGAAAAGTGAACCCAAACAACATGGATAGTTCCCAACTCAGGATGATCTTCATCAACTTGAAGCATCCACAACAAGTTCACCTACATGCCATGTCATCAACATCATTCGAAGGCATGTACTCATATCCTTGATAAAGCTTTACACCAATTCATGAGGTAAAGCAACTAAAGTGATATGAAGACACTGAAATTCTTAATTGAAAAATGGTGACCCCGTTTTGTGCTTAACGATGAGTATGACCTATGATCAAGCATCCTTGCTTGACTCCTCAAGTCAAATACTCTAATATAGGTGCCCTAGTCACCGCCCCACATCTAGATGGAGATAATTGTATGGTTCACACTCTCCATTTCATATTCTCTTGGAACCATTCAATTCTCATCTAAATGTATGTATATTTTGAAAAACACAAAAAGAAATTGATGCAGATTTATGTTTTTTTTCTTTTACATTTGTTCTCTTTCACAATTAGTATCTTGAAACAATCTTTCGATTCTTATCTGCCTATTTTCAGTTAAGGAGTTGATTTTCATTGCAACTCGGTATCATCGGCCTGGGAAATTCGGTCCAACCGATTTCTCCGAGAGGCCTGATTCTCATTCTCGGTTAAACTGAACCAATTTGCGTCGGTGACTCCGATAGTATAACTAACTTAGCTTTACTAAAATTTTCTTCTGGATTTTTTTCCTAAGGGGAGGAAGATTATCATGATCCCATGTTTCATTGCCTTCTAACATATATTGAAAATTTTATGAAACAAAATCCGTTTTAGCATTACTTTTTCTAGGGGGAGAAAACTTCTCTTGGGGAAGAACACCTCAGTGATCCCACATTATAAGAGGGAGAGTCATCAAGGATCCCTAGCATAGGGGGGATAGTTCAGTGAACTCTTACCTACTGTCTAAGGGGGAGAATAATTCAAGGAACCCTTATAACAGAGAGAAGTATCAAGGAGCCCTTTCTCTCAATGAGCCCTTACCCTCTATCCTTTTTGGAAATTAATGCCAAAGGGGGACAAATATCCAAAGCTTTCATCCAATGAACCTATTTATAGGGGAGAAATATCACCTAGAAGTTTAGACAAAGGGGGGATAAATATCACTAGGGGGACATATTTGTTCCCAAAGGTATGTGACCTTACGTAAGGGGAGATGTATCAAACCTTACATATTAAGAGGGAGAGAGATAAAAGTGTTTTATTGGTTTTAACTTATCTTACCCTACCTACTCCCAATACCTACAATGCTATGATTCAGGAAGAGAGCAAATTATTACATATTCATCCTTAGGGGAGAAAGCTCTTATTTCTCTTGGAGACATATCTTTCACCAAATCCTATCTTCAATATGTCTTCAATATCTTGGTACTTTTGAAGCTCTTCACATATTTATAATAGAGTACTCTTGTGTTATCTAACATTTGTTTTCCCATGTGTACTCCTATGTTAAGACACTCAAGATCCTCAAGGTAAATATATGCATCATATCCTTGTTCATGATGATCTCTTGTTTCTTGCACATATTGTTTGCAAGAGTGAGTCTTGAACATGGAAGCTCTTCATTCACTCATGTTTGATGCATATAGCCACTGACTCACTATGTGGATATGGTAATTGAATTTGCTTGCCAAGACGACAACCCTAACACTCTAAGGAGGCATCTCCTGAGACAGACCCCAGAAGACCTCGACGAACTAACGACGACAAACGAGAACCACACAGATGACCAAGTCGATGATGCCACTTCTGGAACAAACCAGTAGACGAGGCGACCAAAGCGGAAGAACTGGCGATAGAGTGGGCAGCGGAAGGAACATGAACCCAATCCAACTCCCAAAGAACCTCAGAGTCACGACGGCGAGGACCAGCCCCAACCAGAGTGTGCGTGCGACGGTCCTAGACAGAACAAGAGTCAAGGTCAAGGATGACGCAACAACCAGAATCAGCAAGTTGACCAGCGGAAAACAGATTCATGGTAAGTCGAGGAACATGAGCAACATTAGAACAGAATAAGAAGGAGTGGTAAGAGTGCCTCTACTAACGACAGGAAGGGGAGTACCATCAGCGGTGAGGACATGAACAGGAGAATCAAGTGATTGAAGAGAGGACAGAGTGGAAGAATTAGAAGTCATATGGAAGGAAGCTCCAGAGTCCAGAACCCATGGGGATGTACCTGACTGTGTAGAAGGTGGTTGCTCAGTGCGGGAAGCCTCAGTCACAGAACCAGCAGTACCCATCGAGGAAGAACCCGAAGCAGCGAGAGACGCTTAAGTCTCAGAATATCCTGCTCAGTCAAAGTGATGGCTAAAGCTGTCGAGGTAGATGACGAGGTCTCTGTAGATGATGAGCGCGCCTTGCGCAAGTGTTTCTTCTTTGTGTAGCAGTTGGACTCAATATGACCATCATTGTTGCAGTAGCCACAATGTGGACGGGGGCGACCTGAGCCCCCAGAAGGTGTGGGCATGAGCGGCGGAGTACTCGAGCGAGAAGTGGTCGGTGCAGCAGATGTCTTAGAAGTAGCCCGAGCAGCGAGTACCGAGTGAACCTCCAGCAAACCAGCACCACGTAAGCGAGTCTCCTTAGCACGAATCTCAGAAAGCGCCTCCATGAGAGAGATATGGCCACGAGCAAATAACTGAGCACGCCGGGGCTCAAACTACTTAAGGAGCCGAGACAGGAACTCGTAGACGTGATGAAACTCCAAATCGGCCTGGACAGCCTGCCAACAGGGGCAAGTACGACAACCAGCACTGCAGAGAGAATCAAGCTGGCGCCAGATAGAAGAGCTCTGTCCATAGAAGTCATCAACAGTAGAGTCACCCTGCTGAAGAGCATGCTCCTGACGGACTATAGAGAGGTATAAGGCATCACTAGAGGGCTCATAGCACTGACGAAGGCGAGTCCACATCTCAAACACAGTAGGAAGGCCTAGAAACTCAGAGGCAAACTGAGGTAGAACGCTAGTAGTGAGAACAGCTGCAGCACGAGCATCATCATCAAGCCACTGGGTGTAAGCAGATAGAGCACCATGATACGTCTGAAGAGCCTCCTCATAAGCCGAGACCTTCTCATCATAAGCACTCACAGCAGCCTCATCAGTAAGCTTAGCCGCATCCTTTGTGGCCTGAGCAGCATCCGCATGAAGAGCCGGTGGGGTCGGCGGAGTGGGAGCCATGGGAGGAACTGGACATGGCGGACAACAGACCTCGCTAGAAAGAAAGCCCCATAGGCGGATGCCACGCATGTGAATGCGCATGAAGCCAATGAAGTCGGTGTAGTTAGTGCCATCAAAGATCACCGGACAACGAGGAATAGCAACGTAGCCGGATGCAGCACACATTTTTTATTTTTTTTAGAGATCACGTCGAGACAGGAGAATCCGGGCGACGAGATCAAAAGTTGGTGGCGACGGTATCCAGCAGGTAGCAACCCGGCGGAGATCTGGGCGCACGGGCTGGCTGCTGGTCAGATCGGATCGAGCAGGCTCCAATATATGGAGCGCAGCTGCTCGCTGGTTCGATCCAGCAGGGAGGATCCGGCTGGGACGGGAACCCCTCCAGATCGAGACGGGACGGACTGCCGGCTGGGACGGGAACCGCTCCAGATCGAGACGGGATGGACTGCCGGCTGGGACGGGAACCTATGGATCCAGATCAGGATCGAGGTGCTCTCCAGATCGAGACGGGACCGACTACCGGCTGGGACGGGAACAAACAGGGACCTGGAGATCCGGCGCGGGACGAGGCTACAGCACGAAACGAGGCTGGCGAGCGGGGCAGATGGATCGAGGAGCACGAGTTGCGCGTGCGAGAAGAAAACGTAATGCTCTAATACCATGTTGGGAAAGCAACTTGTATTCCCATGAGGCCATAGGCCGGTATATATACATGTACAGGTGATGGACTATATGAAGGAAACCCCTTATATATTGGGATAAATACAAAAGGGTACATGACTTATATTATAACTCTAACAGTTTCTTGCACATATTGTTTGCAAGAGTGAGTCTTGAACATGGAAGCTCTTCATTCACTCATGTTTGATACATATAGCGAGGATATTTATGACTTGTCTGGTCCTTCTACCATGTGTGTGTCCATGCATTCCAAAGCAACTATCCTTTAAAAGGGATTGCACACACTTAGGGGGAGCTTGTACTAGTCATGTATCTTTCAAAGTTATCATATTCTAATGGCTATCCTTATTTGAAGCTTTGATTGTACATTGTCATCAATTACCAAAAATGGGGAGATTGAAAGCACAATATGCTCTCTTGGTGGTTTTGACAATTCATTACAACATACATTATCTCTTGGACTAACAAATTTACCTAGATGTTTCAGGAATAGTCCATGGAGAGCATTGGCTAAAGACTTATGTGGAGATGCCCCTTTATGCAGGAAAGGAATAAGATTGGCTCAAGCTTCAAGCTAAAAGACTGTTCATTTTATATTTGTGAGAAATCGGTTTTGAGTCCATAGGAAAGGCAATACTATTAAAAGGGGGTGAGGTATTAAAATGAATTGGTTGTCAAGTGCTCAAAGTTAGCCACCAAAATACCGAGTCATTTTTCCCACATAACCATTTTGTCCAATTTCACATACTCAAATTCGGTGTCACAACCTTTCATATTTCGGACCCACCGAGTTTGACCTCATACGAAAACCCTAGCCATTCCCACCAAATCGGTGCAACCGAATCCATATCGATGCTATCAAGTTTAGGGTGACCAACTTTCTGTTGCCTCGGTACACAAAATCGTAATTTATGAGATTGAGTATCGGTGCCACCGAGTTTGGTCATCTAACCATTAGCCACCTTTTCGGTGCTACCGAAATGTGTATATCGGTCCCACCGAGATTCCAAAGTTGTTGCCTTTTGTGTGAATCGGTACCACCGAGTTTATGACTTCGGTGTCACCAAGTTTGCCAGTTTAGGCGTAACGGTTGGATTTTGTGTGCTTCCTATATATACCCCTTCACCCACCTCTCATTCGTGGGAGAAGCACTCAGAACACACACTTCATTTCCACATCCATTTTCTGAGAGAGAACCACCTACTCATGTGTTGAGACCAAGATATTGCAATCCTATCATTTGAATCTTGATCTCTAGCCTCCCCAAACTACTTTCCACTAAATAAATCTCTTCTACCCATGCCTATTTTGTGAGAGAGTGATTTTGTGTTGAGGAGATTATCTTTAGAAGCACAAGATCAAGGAGTTCATTGATCTACCACATCTATTACCTTCTGGAGGGTGGTCCCTCCTAGATTGGTTAGGTGTCTCTTCGGAGCCTCCAACTTCGTGTTGTGGAGTTGAACCAAGATGTTTGTAAGGGCAAGGAGATCGCTTACTTCATGAAGATCTACCGTGAGTGAGGCTAGTCCTTTGTGGGTGGAAGCTGTGGTGAAATAGACAAGGCCGCTTTTTGTGGACCCCTTGTGGGTGGAGCCCTCCATGGACTTTCGCAGCCGTTACCCTCCGTGGGTTGAAGTCTCCACTATCATGGGCGTATGATAGCACCACCTATCAGAACCATGCCAAAAATTGATGTGTCAACCACTTTGCGTTTGATCTCCTACACTCTACTCCTTTACACGTGCAAAGTCATTACTTTTCTGCTGCCATATATGTTGACTAGCATGCATAGGGTGTACTGGACTTTTTAGAACTGCTGAATTTATGCCTTCCTTGAAATTGGGTGAGGCCAGGATTTTTATCTTGACAAGTAGTCTATTCACCCCTTCTAGACAGATCTTCTATCGATCCTACACAAATCAGTAAGATACATCATGGTACGCGCCATATCCAATAGGGGACAACTACAACGTACGGACACACGATCACACTATGGTGTTCCAGTTGGCATGAGTTGTGGAACAATTTCCACGTTGTCGTAAATGTATACCAAACTCGTAAATCAGATATTCACCTAAACGATCACATCGTAGACATTTGATCCTATTGTCAGGACGATCTTCAACTTCACTCTAAAATTTCTTGAACTTTTCAACATTTCAGAATTGTGATTCATCAAGTAATACTCGTATCTACTAAAATCATGTGTGAAGTAATAAAATAACAATATCCATTGCGTCCTTCCGCACTCATTGAACTACATACATCAAAATGCATAATTTCCAATAAGTCACTTGCTTGCTCCATCTCACTAGAAACAGGTCTTAGTCATCTTGCCCAAGAGGCATGGTTCGCATGTCCCAAGGGATTCAAAATTGAGTGAGTCCAAAGATCCATCACCATGGAGTTTCTTCATGCGTTTTACACCAATATGACATAAGCAACAGTGCCACAAGTAAGTGGTACTATAATTACTAACTTTACATCTCCTAGCATCAATACTATGAACGTGTGTATCACTACGATCAAGATTCAATAAACCATTCACATTGGGTGCATGATCATAAAAATATTACTCATGTAAAAAACAATAACCATTATTCTCTGACTTAAGTGAATAATCGTCTCGCAATAAACAAAATCAATATAATGTTCATGCTCAACACAGACACCAAATAATATATTTAGGTTTACCATGTTGGGGAACGTCGCGTGGGAAACAAAACTTTTCCTACGCGCACGAAGACCTATCATGGTGATGTCCATCTAAGAGAGGGGATGAGTGATCTACGTACCCTTGTAGACCGTACAGCAGAAGCGTTAGTGAACGCGGTTGATGTAGTGGAACGTCCTCACGTCCCTCGATCCGCCCCGCGAACCGTCCCACGATCAGTCCCACGATCTAGTGCCGAACGGACGGCACCTCCGCGTTCAGCACACGTACAGCTCGACGATGATCTCGGCCTTCTTGATCCAGCAAGAGAGACGGAGAGGTAGATGAGTTCTCCGGCAGCGTGACGGTGCTCCGGAGGTTGGTGGTGATCTAATCTCAGCAGGGCTCCGCCCGAGCTCCGCAGAAACGCGATCTAGAGGTAAAACCGTGGAGATATGTGGTCGGGCTGCCGTGGAAAAGTCGTCTCAAATCAGCCCTAAAACCTCCGTATATATAGGTGGGAGAGGGGGGGCCTTGCCTTCGGGCTCAAGGAGCCCCAAGGGGGTCGGCCGAGCCAAGGGGGGAAGGTCTCCCCCCCCAAACCGACCTTTAGCATCGCTACGAGTGAGAAAGTCTCATCATAGTCAACTGTTTGATCTTGTCGGAAACATCTTTGCGACAAGTCGAGCTTTTCTTAATAGTGACTTATCACCATCATCGTCTGTCTTCCTTTCAAAGATCCATCTTTACTTAATAGTCCTATGACCATCAAGTAGTTCTTCCAAAGTCTACACTTTGTTTTCATACATGGATCCTCTCTCGGATTTCATGGCTTCCAGCCATTTGTCGGAATCTGGGCCCACCGTTGCTTTCTCCATAACTCGTAGGTTCACTGTTGCTCAACAACATGACCTCCAAGACAGGGTTACCGTACCACTCTGTAGTAGTACGCGACCTTGTCAACCTACGAGGCTTGTAGTAACTTGATCCGATGCTCGATGATCACCATCATCAGCTTTCACTTCAATTGGTGTAGGCGCCACAAGAACAACTTCGTGCGCCCTGCTACACACCGGTCGAAGTGATGGTTCAATAACCTCATCAAGTTCTACCACTCTCCCACTCAATTCTTTCCTCAAGAAAGGATCCGTTTCTAGAAACAAACACTTTGTTTTTGGATCTGAGATAGGAGATGTACCCAACCGTTTTGGATATCCTATGAAGATGCATTTATCCGCTTTGGGTTCGAGCTTATCAGACTGAAACTTTTTCACATAAGTGTCAAAACCCCAAACTTTCAAGAAACGACAGTTTAGATTTCTCTAAACCTCGGTCTATACTGTGTCATCTCAACGGAAATATGTGGCGCCCTATTTAAAGTGAATGTGGTTGTCTCTAATGCTTAACCCATAAATGATAGTGGTAATTCGGTAAGAGACATCATAGCATGCACCATACCAAATAGTGTGTGGCTATGACGTTCAGACACATCATCACACTATGATGTTCTAGGTGGCATGAACTGCGAAACAATTTCCACATTGTCTTGACTGCGTACCAAAACTCGTAACTCAGATATTCATTTCTATGATCATATCGTAGACGGTTTATTCTCTTGTTACGAAGAACTTCACTCCTGAAACAGAATTGAACTTTTCAATATTTCAGACTTGTGATTCATTAAGAAAATACTCTAGTATCTACTCAAATCGTCATTGAAGTAAGAACATAATGATATCCACTGCGTGCCTCAGCACCCATTGGACTGCATACATCAAAATGTATCACTTCCAACAAGTTACTATCTTATTTCATCTCAATGAAAACAAGGCCTTGCTCATGTGGTATGATTTGCATGTCACTAGTGATTCAAAATCAAGTGAGTATAAAGATCCATCAGCATGGAGCCTCTTCATGCAATTTATACCAACATGACTCAAGCGGCAGTGCCACAAGTAAGTGGTACTATCATCATTACCTCGTACCTTTTGGCACCAATATCATGAACATGTGTAACACTACGATCGAGATTCAATAAACCATTGAAGGTGATTATTCAAGAAAATAGAGTAACCATTATTCTCTTTAAATGAATAATCGTATTGCAATAAACACGATCCAATCATGTTCATGCTTAACGCAAGCACCAAATAACAATTATTTAGGTTTAACACCAATCCCGATGGTAGAGAGAGCGTGCGACGTTTGATCATATCAACCTTGGAAACACTTCCAACACGTATCGTCACCTCGCCTTTAGCTAGTCTCTGTTTATGACGTAGCTTTCATTTTGTGTTACTAATCACTTAGCAACCGAACCGGTATCCAATACCCTCGTGCTACTAGGAGTACTAGTAAAGTACACATCAACATCATGTATATCAAATATACTTCTTTCGACTTTTGCCAGCCTTCTTATCTACCAAGTATCTAGAGTTGCTCCGCCTCAGTGACTGTTCCCCTCATTACAGAAGCACTTAGTCTCGGGTTTGGGTTTAATCTTGGGTCTCTTCATTAGTGCAGCAACGGTTTTGCCGTTTCACGAAGTATCCCTTCTAGCCCTTGCCTTTCTTGAAACTTAGTGGTTTTACAGACCATCAACAATTGATGCTCCTTCTTGATTTCTACTTTCGCAGTGTCAAACATCGCGAATCGCTCAAGGATCATTGTATCTATCCTTCATATGTTATAGTTCATCACGAAGCTCTCACAGCTTGGTGGCAGTGACTTTGGAGAACCATCACTATCTCATCTGGAAGATTAACTCCCACTTGATTCAAGTGATTGTCGTACTCATACAATCTGAGCACACGCTCAACGATTGAGCTTTTCTCCTTTACTTTGTGGACAAAGAATCTTGTCGGAGGTCTCATACCTCTCAACAAGGGCATGAGCAAGAAATCACAATTTCATCTCTTTAGAACATCACTTATGTTCCGTGACGTTTCAAAACGTCTTCGGTGCCTTGCTTCTAAGCCATTAAGTATTTTGCACTGAACTATCGTGTAGTCATCAGAAACGTGTATGTCGGATGTTCACAGCATCCACAGACGACACTTGAGGTGCAGCACACCGAGTGGTGCATTAAGGACATAAGCCTTCTGCGCAGCAACGAGGACAATCCTCTTCAAAGTTTGCTACTATCAACTTTCAACTAAATTTTCTCTAGGAACATATAAAACAGTAGAGCTATAGCGCAAGCTACATCGTAATTCGCAAAGACCATTAGACTATGTTCATGACAATTAGTTCAATTAATCATATTACTAAAGAAATCCCACTCAAAAAGTACATCTCTCTAGTCATTTGAGTGGTACATGATCCAAATCCACTATCTCAAGTCCGATCATCACGTGAGTCGAGAATAGTTTCAGTGGTAAGCATCTCTATGCTAATCATATCAACTATACGATTCATGCTCGACCTTTCGGTCTCATGTGTTCTGAGGCCATGTCTGCACATGCTAGGCTCGTCAAGCTTAACCCGAGTGTTCCGCGTGTGCAACTGTTTTGCACCCGTTGTATGTGAACGTTGAGTCTATCACACCCGATCATCACGTGGTGTCTCGAAACGAAGAACTGTCGCAATGGTGCACAGTCGGGGAGAACACAATTTCGTCTTGAAATTTTAGTGAGAGATCACCTCATAATGCTACCGTCGTTCTAAGCAAGATAAGGTGCATAAAGGATTAACATCACATGCAATTCATAAGTGACATGATATGGCCATCATCATGTGCTTCTTGATCTCCATCACCAAAGCACCGGCACGATCTTCTTGTCGCCGGCGTCAAACCATGATCTCCATCATCATGATCTCCATCAACGTGTCGCCATCGGGGTTGTCGTGCTACTCATGCTATTACTACTAAAGCTACGTCCTAGCAATATAGTAAACGCATCTGCAAGCACAAATGTTAGTTTAAAGACAACCCTATGGCTCCTGCCGATTGCCGTACCATCGACGTGCAAGTCGATATTAACTATTACAACATGATCATCTCATACATCCAATATATCACATCACATCGTTGGCCATATCACATCACAAGCATACCCTGCAAAAACAAGTTAGACGTCCTCTAATTTTGTTGTTGCATGTTTTACGTGGTGACCATGGGTATCTAGTAGGATCGCATCTTACTTACGCAAACACAACAACGGAGATATATGAGTTGCTATTTAACCTCATCCAAGGACCTCCTCCGTCAAATCTGATTCAACTAAAGTTGGAGAAAGCGACACTTGCCAGTCATCTTTGAGCAACGGGGTTACTCGTATCGATGAAACCAGTCTCTCGTAAGCGTACGAGTAATGTCGGTCCAAGCCCCTTCAATCCAACAATACCGCGGAATCAATAAAAGGCTAAGGAGGGCAGCAAAACGCACATCACCGCCCACAAAAACTTTTGTGTTCTACTCGAGAAGACATCTACGCATGAACCTAGCTCATGATGCCACTGTTGGGGAACGTCGCATGGGAAACAAAAACTTTCCTACGCGCACGAAGACCTATCATGGTGATGTCCATCTACGAGAGGGGATGAGTGATCTACGTACCCTTGTAGACTGTACAGCAAAGCGTTAGTGAACGCGGTTGATGTAGTGGAACGTCCTCACGTCCCTCGATCCGCCCAGCGAACCGTCCTGCGATCAGTCCCACGATCTAGGGCCGAACGGACGGCACCTCCGCGTTCAGCACACGTACAGCTCGACGATGATCTTGGCCTTCTTGATCCAGCAAGAGAGACGGAGAGGTAGATGAGTTCTCCGTCAGCGTGACGGCGCTCCAGAGGTTGGTGGTGATCTAATCTCAGCAGGGCTCCGCCCGAGCTCCGCAGAAACGCGATCTAGAGGTAAAACTGTGGAGATATGTGGTCGGGCTGCCGTGGAAAAGTCGTCTCAAATCAGCCCTAAAACCTCCGTATATATAGGTGGGAGAGGGGGGCCTTGCCTTGGGGCTCAAGGAGCCACAAGGGGGTCGGCCGAGACAAGGGGGGAAGGTCTCCCCCCCCCAAACCGAGTTTGACTTGGTTTGGTGGGTGGGAGTCCTTCCTTCCCTTCCCACCTCCTCCTTTTTTTTCTTTCTCTTTGATTTTTTTTCCAATGCGCACAGGGCCCTTTTGGGCTGTCCCACCAGCCCACTAAGGGCTGGTGCACCACCCTCAAGGCCTATGGGCTTCCCCGGGGTGGGTTGCCCCCCCCCCCCCCCGGTGAACTCCCGGAACCCATTCGTCATTCCCGGTACATTCCCGGTAACTCCGAAAACCTTCCGGTAATCAAATGAGGTCATCCTATATATCAATCTTCGTTTCCGGACCATTCCGGAAACCCTCGTGACGTCTGTGATCTCATCCGGGACTCCGAATAACATTCGGTAACCAACCATATAACTCAAATACGCATAAAACAACATCGAACCTTAAGTGCGCAGACCCTGCGGGTTCGAGAACTATGTAGACATGACCCGAGAGACTCCTCGGTCAATATCCAATAGCGGGACCTGGATGCCCATATTGGATCCTACATATTCTACGAAGAACTTATCGTTTGAACCTCAGTGCCAAGGATTCATATAATCCCGTATGTCATTCGCTTTGTCCTTTGGTATGTTACTTGCCCGAGATTCGATCGTCAGTATCACCATACCTATTTCAATCTCGTTTACCGGCAAGCCTCTTTACTCGTTCCGTAATACAAGATCCCGCAACTTACACTAAGTCACATTGCTTGCAAGGCTTGTGTGTGATGTTGTATTACCGAGTGGGCCCCGAGATACCTCTCCGTCACACGGAGTGACAAATCCCAGTCTTGATCCATACTAACTCAACTAACACCTTCAGAGATACCTGTAGAGCATCTTTATAGTCACCCAGTTACGTTGCGACGTTTGATACACACAAAGCATTCCTCCGGTGTCAGTGAGTTATATGATCTCATGGTCATAGGAACAAATACTTGACACGCAGAAAACTGTAGCAACAAAATGACACGATCAATATGCTACGTCTATTAGTTTGGGTCTAGTCCATCACATGATTCTCCTAATGATGTGATCCCGTTATCAAGTAACAACACTTGCCTATGGCCAGGAAACCTTGGCCATCTTTGATCAACGAGCTAGTCAACTAGAGGCTTACTAGGGACAGTGTTTTGTCTATGTATCCACACAAGTATTGTGTTCCCAATCAATACAATTATAGCATGGATAATAAACGATTTATCATGAACTAAGAAATATAATAATAACTATTCTATTATTGCCTCTAGGGCATATTTCCAACATACCACTAATCTCAAAGGTAGATGGAGCGTGTGATGCTGATCACATCAACCTTGGAAACACTTCCAACACACATCGACACCTCGTCCTTAGCTAGTCTCCTTTATTACGCAACTCCTGCTTTGAGTTATTAATATTAGTAAGTAAACCGGTATGAAATACCCAGGAGCTACAACAAGAACTAGTAAGGCACATGTCAATAAAATGTATATCAAATATACTTCTGTTGACATTGCCAGCCTTCTTATGTGCCAAGCATCTGGGGTAGTTTCGCTCTTAGTGAAGGATACGTCTCCAACGTATCCATAATTTTTTCCTGTTACATGCTGTTATATTATCATTCTTGGATGTTTTACAATCATTTTACTACAACATCATATTATTTTTGGGGACTAACCTATTAATGGTTGCAAAATTGCACAAGTTCATGTTTCACACTTTGATTTATAGGACTTAATTAAAAAAAATCGAAAAAACGCAAAAGGAGCCTTGTTGGAGGAGGACTCTGACTCTCCTGAAATCTGTCCACAAACAGTTTATAAAGATCGTCAGTTTGACCCTTGAAGACGGCGTCCAATGGAAAAAGCTAAAACTAGGAAATTGTGGGGAATTTCTGGTAATGAATCTGGACTACAACTTTGTCCACTACAAAGTTCGTATGTGATCTCGAGACCCGTTTTACTAAAGGAAAATATCTGGATCATGAGAATTGTTGACGTGATTGAGTCCAACTCTTAACATATCTGATATATTCGGCCAAGTCATGACTTTGGAGACTCATGAGGGCTATGAGGAGACCTTAGGAAGGTCGTAGAGGTGCTCGAGAGCCATTGGATCAAGGATCCATCTATCGAAGGGCAATAGAGCACTACAAAGGCACATATAAGGAGAGAAAACCCCAAATTTTGGTAGAGCCACCAAGAGCCACGAATTTCCATCTCCCTTGGCATCCGCCAAGAAGGGGAGAGGCTCGTCCATTGCACCACCAAGACCAAGGAAGAAGCAGGGGCAAGGGGCTGCCGCCCGTCACCAGTGCCATGGACACCATCGCCTCCATCTCTTCGGGGCTGCACCTCCCCATCAACAAATCTCTCTTTCTCACCAAGATAATGTGTGAGTAATCCTCCTCGGGGCTGAGGGTATGTACTAGTAGCTATGTGTTCGATCTCTATCTAACTCGTGTTCTTGAGATGGCATGATCTTGATGTATTCGAGCTTTATTAATATAGATGAATCTTATGGAGTTTTCCCCTCTCTATCTTCTTGCGATGAATTGAGTTTTCCCTTTGAAGTTTTCTTATTGGATTGAGTCTTTAAGGATTTGACAACACTTGATGTATGTCTTGCGATGGGATATCTGTGGTGACAATGGGATGTTCTATTGATCCACTTGATGTATGTTTTGGTGATCAACTTGCGGGTTCTGTGACCTTGGGAATCTATGGATAGGGGTTGGCACATGTTTACGTCTTCACTTTCCGGTAGAAACTTTGGGGCACTCTTTAATGTTTTTTGTGTTGGATTGAATGTGATGAATCTGAAATTATGTGATGCATATCGTATAATCATGCCCATGAGTACTTGTGGTGACATTGGAGTATCTTGGCGACATTAGGGTTTTGGTTGATGTGTATCTTAAGGTGTTATTTTAGTACATACTCTAGGGTTGTTCGTGACCCTTATAGGGATAGTTCATAAGATTGATCAGAAAAGATGGCTTTGAGGTGGTTTCCTACCCTACAATAATTTCTTCGTTTGTTCTCCTCTATTTCTGACTTTGGAGTGAACTCTTTGTCGCACATGAGGGATTTATATATGATTCAACTATAGTAGTATTGTTGAGAGAACTTGCAGTAGTGAAAGTATGGACCCTAAGCCTTGTTTCCAAGCATTTATACAACATTTTGCTCGTTGTTTACTATTTTTTACCTTGCTGTTTTTATATTTTCAGATTACAAAAACCTATATCTACCATCCATATTATACTTGTATAACCATCTCTTCGCCGAACTAGTGCACCTATACAATTTACCATTGTGTTGGGTGTGTTTGGGACACAAGAGACTCTTTGTTATTTGATTGCAGGATTGCTTGAGAGAGACCATCTTCATCCTACGCCTCCCACAGATTGATAAACCTTAGGTCATCCGCTTGAGGGGAATTTTCTGCTCTCCTACAAAACTTTGCGCTCGGAGGCCCAACACGAGTTTACAAGAACAAGTTTGTGTAGTAGAGATCAAGCTCTTTTCTGGCGCCGTTGCTGGGGAGGTTAGGTAAGCGACACTCACATTCCATCAACGAATCTCTTTAATGGCGCCATTGTCGGGGAGATGAGTGCTTGAAGGTATATATTTAGATCTTGGAATTAAATCTTTTAGTTTCCTGTTTTTCACTAGTTTGGTTTTATAAAAGAAAACAAAAAAATGGAATTGAGGTTGCCTCATATGCTTCATCTTTTCAATGTCTTTCGTGAAAATGATGGAAAGGAAAATTGTGCACAAGTGTTAGAAGAAGAAGTTATTAAAATGTTTAGCACTAAATCTTTGAGTGATGAGCATAATAGCACTAAATATTTGAGTGATGAGTGACAACTGACTTGCCATTCTCTTGCCCTTCTTGAAACTAGTGGTTTTACTTACCATCAACACTTGATGCTCCTTCTTGATTTCTACTTGCACGATGTAAAACATCATGAATAGCTCAGGGAACATCATCTCCATCCCTGGCATGTTATAGTTCATCATGGAGAACTATGTCAATCACTATCTTATTTGGAAGATCAACTCCTACTAGGTTCAAGCGATTGTCGAACCTAGACAATCTGAGCACATGCTCACTGATTGAGACATTCTCCTTCATCTTTTACGCAAAGAATCTTGTCGGAGGTCTCCTACCTTGCAACACGGTCATAAGCCTAAAATCCCAATTTCAGCTCATGGAACATCTTGTATGCTCTGTGACGTTCAAAACGTATTTGGAGCCTCATTTCGAAGTCGTAAAGCATGACGCGTTGAACTATCAAGTAGTCATCAAAAGTGTGTATGTCAGATGTTCAAAACATCCACATATGATACTTCAGGGGGTGGCACACCGAGTGGTGCATCAAGGATATATGCCTTCTGTGCATCAATGAGGACAATCCTCAGTTTACGAACCCAATCCATATAGTTGCTACTATCATCTTTCAACTTAATTTTCTCTAGGAACGTATAAAAAATACACCGGAGCTACATCAGTTCTACAACATACTTTGCAAAGACAACTTAGACAATGTTCACGATAATAAGTTCAATTAATCATATTACTTAAGAACTCTCACTCAAATCAACATCCCTCAGGTTGTTCGAGTGTAACATGATCCGAATCCACCAACCCAAGTCCATTCATCATGTGGGATGAGGTCGTTTTAATGGTGAACATCTCCATGTTGATCAAATCTATTATATGACTCATGTTCGACCTTTGGTATTGTTGGAATTATGCCCTAGAGGCAATAATAAATATAGTTATTATTGTAATTCCTGTATCAAGATAATCGTTTATTATCCATGCTATAATTGTATTGAATGTAGACTCATTTACATGTGTGGATACATAGACAAAACACTGTCCCTAGCAAGCCTCTAGTTGGCTAGCCAGTTGATCAAAGATAGTAAGTGTCTTTTGATTATGAACAAGGTGTTGTTGCTTGATAACTGGATCACGTCATTAGGAGAATCACGTGATGGACTAGACCCAAACTAATAGACGTAGCATGTTGATCGTGTCATTTTGTTGCTACTGTTTTCTGCGTGTTAAGTATTTGCTCCTATGACCATGAGATCATATAACTCACTAACACCGGAGGAATACTTTGTGTGTATCAAACGTCGCAACGTAACTGGGTGACTATAAAGATGCTCTACAGGTATCTCCAAAGGTGTTCGTTGAGTTAGTATGGATCAAGACTGGGATTTGTCACTCCGTGTGACGGAGAGGTATCTCGGGGCCCACTTGGTAATACAACATCACACACAAGCCTTGCAAACAATGTAACTTAGTGTAAGTTGCGGGATCTTGTATTACGGAATGAGTAAAGAGACTTGCCGGTAAACGAGATTGAAATAGGTATGGGGATACTGACGATCGAATCTCGGGCAAGTAACATACAGAAGGACAAAGGGAATGACATACGGGATTGTATGAGTCCTTGGCACTGAGGTTCAAACGATAAGATCTTTGTAGAATATGTAGGATACAATATGGGCATCCAGGTCCCGCAATTGGATATTGACCGAGGAGTCTCTCGGTCATGTCTACATAGTTCTCGAACCCGCAGGGTCTGCACACTTAAGGTTCGACGTTGTTTTATGCGTTTTTGAGTTATATGGTTGGTTAACGAATGTTGTTCGGAGTCCCGGATGAGATCACGGACGTCGCGAGGGTTTCCGGAATGGTCCGGAAACGAAGATTGATATATAGGATGACCTCATTTGATTATCGAAAGGTTTTCGGAGTTACCGGGAATGACGAATGGGTTCCGGGAGTTCACCGGAGGGGGGCAACCCATCCCGGGGAAGCCCATAGGCCTTGAGGGTGGCGCACCAGCCCTTAGTGGGCTGGTGGGACAGCCCAAAAGGGCCCTATGCGCATTGGAAGAAAAATCAAAGAGAAAGAAAAAAAAGAAGGAGGTGGGAAGGGAAGGAAGGACTCCCATCCACCAAACCAAGTCCAACTCGGTTTGGGGGGGGGGGACACCTTCCCCCCTTGGCTCGGCCGACCCCCTTGGGGCTCCTTGAGCCCCAAGGCAAGGTTCCCTCTCTCCCACCTATATATACGGAGGTTTTAGGACTGATTTGAGACGACTTTTCCACGGCAGCCCGACCACATACCTCCACGGTTTTCCCTCTAGATCGCGTTTTAGCGGAGCTCGGGCGGAGCCCTGGTGAGACGAGATCATCACCAACCTCCGGAGCGCTGTCACACTGCCGGAGAACTCTTCTACCTCTCCGTCTCTCTTGCTGGATCAACAAGGCCGAGATCTTCGTCGAGATGTACGTGTGCTGAACGCGGAGGTGCCGTCCGTTCGGTACTAGATCGTGGGACTGATCGCGGGATTGTTCGCTGGGTGGATCGAGGGACGTGAGGACGTTCCACTACATCAATCGCGTTCACTAACGCTTCTGCTGTACGGTCTACAAGGGTACGCAGATCACTCATCCCCTCTCGTAGATGGACATCACCATGATAGGTCTTCGTGCGCGTAGGAAAATTTTTGTTTCCCATGCGACGTTCCCCAACAGTGGAATCATGAGCTAGGTTCATGCGTAGATGTCTTCTCGAGTAGAACACAAAAGTTTTTGTGGGCGGTGATGTGCGTTTTGCTGCCCTCCTTAGTCTTTTCTTGATTCTGCGGTATTGTTGGACTGAAGCGGCTTGGACCGACATTACTCGTACGCTTACGAGAGACTGGTTTCATCGCTACGAGTAACCCCGTTGCTCAAACATGACTGGCAAGTGTCGGTTTCTCCAACTTTAGTTGAATCGGATTTGACCGAGGAGGTCCTTGGATGAGGTTAAATAGCAACTCATATATCTCCGTTGTGGTGTTTGCGTAAGTAACATGCGATCCTACTAGATACCCGTGGTCACCACGTAAAACATGCAACAACAAAATTAGAGGACGTCTAACTTGTTTTTGCAGGGTATGCTTGCGATGTGATATGGCCAACGATGTGATGTGATATATTGGATGTATGAGATGATCATGTTGTAATAGATAATATCGACTTGCACGTCGATGGTACGGCAACCGGTAGGACCCATAGGGTTGTCTTTATACTAATGTTTGTGCTTGCAGATGCGTTCACTATTTTGCTAGGATGTAGCTTTAGTAGTAATAGCATGAGTAGCACGACAACCTCGATGGCAACACATTGATAGAGATCATGGTGTGGCGCCGGTGACAAGAAGATCGTGCCGGTGCTTTTGGTGATGGAGATCAAGAAGCACATGATGATGGCCATATCATGTCACTTATGAATTGCATGTGATGTTAATCCTTTTATGCACCTTATTTTTCTTAGAACGACGGTAGCATTATGAGGTGATCTCTCACTAAAATTTCAAGACGAAATTGTGTTCTCCCCGACTGTGCACCGTTGCTACAGTTCGTCGTTTCGAGACACCACGTG
Source organism: Hordeum vulgare subsp. vulgare (assembly GCF_904849725.1). Taxonomy (NCBI): domain Eukaryota; kingdom Viridiplantae; phylum Streptophyta; class Magnoliopsida; order Poales; family Poaceae; genus Hordeum; species Hordeum vulgare. The sequence continues at coordinate 341,605,673 of NC_058524.1, read as the reverse complement.
ATGATCGGGTGTGATAGACTCAACGTTCACATACAAAGGGTGCAAAACAGTTGCGCACGCGGAACACTCGGGTTAAGCTTGACGAGCCTAGCATGTGCAGACATGGCCTCGGAACACATGAGACCGAAAGGTTGATAATGAATCATACAGATGATATGATTAGCATAGGGATGCTTACCACTGAAACTATACTCAACTCACGTGATGATCGGACTTGAGCTAGTGTAAGTGGATCATGAACCACTCAAATGACTAGAGAGATGTACTTTTTGAGTGGGAGTTTAGCGAATAATTTGATTAAGTTAAACTCTAATTATCTTGAACATAGTCTAAGTCCACTTTGAATATATTTGTGTTGTAGATCATGGCTCACGCGACAGTCACCCTGAATTTTAATACGTTCCTAGAGAAAGCTAAGTTGAAAGATGATGGAAGCAACTTTGTAGAATGGGCTCGTACTCTTAAGCTAATCTTACAAGCTGGGAAGAAGGATTATGTCCTTAATGCTGCGCTAGGAGATGAACCACCCGCTACGGCTGATCAGGATGTTAAGAACGCTTGGTTAGCACGTAAGGAGGACTACTCGGTAGTTCAATGTGCAGTCTTGTATGGCTTAGAACCGGGACTTCAACGTCGCTTTGAGCGTCATGGAGCATTTGAGATGTTCTAGGAGTTGAAGTTTATCTTTCAGAAGAACGCCCGGATCGAGAGGTATGAGACCTCCGATAAATTCTATGCTTGCAAGATGGAGGAAAACTCGTCTGTCAGTGAATGTGCTCAAAATGTCTGGGTACTCAAACCGTCTAGGTGAGCTGGGGATTGAACTCCCGCAAGAGGCTATCACTGACAGAATCCTTCAATCACTGCCGCCAAGCTATAAAGGCTTTGTGTTGAACTACAACATGCAAGGGATGAACAAGTCTCCCGGCGAGTTGTTTGCGATGCTGAAAGTCATAGAGTCTGAACTCCGTAAAGAGCATCAAGTGTTGATGGTGAATAAGACCACTAGTTTCAAGAGAAACGGCAAAGGCAAGAAGGGTAATTCAAAGAAGAGCGGCAAGCCTGTTGCCAATCCGACGAAGAAACCCAAAGCTGGACCTAAGCCTGAAACGGAGTGTTACTATTGCAAGGGTATGGGTCACTCGAAGCGCAATTGCCCCAAGTATCTGGCAGATAAGAAAGCGGCCAAAGAAAAATCAGGTATATTTGATATACAAGTTATATTATGTGTACACAACCGGCTCTCGTAGTAGTGCCTGGGTATTCGATATCGGTTCTGTTGCTCATATTTGCAACTCGAAAGAGGAACTGCGGAATAGACGAAGGCTGGCGAAAGATGAAGTGACGATGCGCGTAGGAAATGGTTCCAAGGTTGATGCAATCGCTGTCGGCACAGTTTCACTTCAGTTACCATCAGGATTAGTTATGAACTTAAATCATTGTTATTTAGTGCCTGCGTTGAGCATGAACATTATATCTGGATCTTGTTTATTGTGAGACGGTTACTCTTTTAAGTCAGAGAATAATGGTTGTTCTATTTCTATGAGTAACATCTTTTATGGTCATGCACCCAATGTGAGAGGATTGTTCATATTGAATATTGATAGCGATACACACATACATAACATTGAGACCAAAAGAGTTAGAGTTAACAATGATAGCGCCATATTTTTGTGGCACTACCGCTTAGGTCATATTGGTGTAAAGCGCATGAACAAACTCCATGATGATGGACTTTTGGAGTCACTTGACTTTGATTCACTTGACACGTGCGAACCATGCCTCATGGGCAAGATGAGTAAGACTCCGTTCTCCAGAACAATGGAGCGTGCAAGCGACTTGTTGGAAATCATACATACCGATGTGTGTGGTCCGATGAGCGTGGAGGCACGCGACGGATATCGTTATTTTCTAACCTTCACTGACGATTTGAGTAGATATGGTTATGTCTACTTGATGAAGCACAAGTCTGAAACATTTGAAAAGTTCAAGCAATTTCAGAGTGAAGTTGAAAATCATCGTAACAAGAAGATCAAGTTCCTATAGTCTGATCGTGGGGGTGAATATCTGAGTTTCGAGTTTGGTGCTCACTTAAGACAATGTGGAATTGTTTCACAGTTGACACCGCCTGGAACACCACAGCGTAATGGTGTGTCTGAACGTCATAATCGTACTTTATTAGAGATGGTGCAATCTATGATGTCTCTTACCGATTTGCCGTTATCGTTTTGGGGTTATGCATTAGAAACAGCTGCATTCACTTTAAATAGGGCACCATCAAAATCCGTTGAGACGACACCATACGAACTGTGGTATGGCAAAAGGCCAAAGTTGTCGTTTCTTAAAGTTTGGGGATGTGATGCTTATGTCAAAAAGCTTTAGCCTGAAAAGCTGGAACCCAAAGAGGAAAAGTGCGTCTTCATAGGTTACCCAAAAGAGACAGTTGGGTACACCTTCTATCTCAAATCCGAGGGCAAAGTGTTTGTTGCTAAATACGAAGCTTTTCTCGAGAAGGAGTTTCTCTCGAGAGAATTGAGTGGGAGGAAGATAGAACTTGACGAGGTTGTCAAACCTCTCATCCCTCTGGATGGTGGCGCGGGGCAAGGGGAAACTTGTGTCATTGCGACGCCGGTTGAGAAGGAAGTTAATGATTATGATCATGAAACTCCGGTTCAAGTTTCTGTCGAACCACACAGGTCGACGAGACCATGTGCTCCTCCAGAGTGGTACGGTAATCCCGTCTTGTCAATCATGTTGTTTGACAACAATGAACCTGCAAATTATGATGAAGCAATGGTGGGCCCAGATTCCAACAAATGGCTAGAAGCCATGAAGTCCGAGATAGGATCCATGTATGAGAACAAAGTGTGGACTTTGGAGGTACTGCCTGAGGGCCGCAAGGCTATTCAGAACAAATGGATCTTTAAGAGGAAGACGGACGCTGACGGCAATGTGACCATTTATAAAGCTCGACTTGTGGCAAAGGGTTTTTCACAAGTTCAAGGAGTTGACTACGATGGGACATTCTCACCCGCATCGATGCTTAAGTCCATCAGAATCATGTTAGCAATGGCTGCATTTTTCGATTATGAAATCTGGCAAATGGATGTCAAAACGGCGTTCCTTAACGGTTTCCTTAAGGAAGAATTGTATATGATGCAACCCGAAGGTTTTGTCGATCCTAAGAATGCTAACAAGGTGTGCAAGCTCAAGCGATCCATTTATGGACTGGTGCAAGCATCTGGGAGTTGGAACAAACGCTTTGATGAGGTGATCAAAGCATTTGGGTTTATACAAGTGGTTGGAGAATCTTGTATTTACAAGAAAGTGAGTGGGAGCTCTGTGGCGTTTCTAATATTATATGTGGATGACATATTGCTGATTGGAAACAACGTGGAGTTTTTGGAGAGCATAAAGGATTACTTGAATAAAAGTTTCTCTATGAAGGACCTAGGAGAAGCTGCTTACATTCTAGGCATTAAGATCTACAGGGATAGATCAAAACGCCTGATAGGACTTTCACAAAGCACATACCTTGATAAAGTTTTGAAGAGGTTCAAAATGGAACAATCCAAGAAAGGGTTCTTGCCAGTTTTACAAGGTACGAGATTGAGTAAGACTCAGTGCCCAGCAACTGATGAAGATAGAGAGCATATGCGCTCCGTCCCCTATGCCTCAGCCATAGGTTCTATCATGTATGCAATGATGTGCACTAAACGGACGTTAGCCTGGCCATAAGTATGGCAGGTAGGTTCCAGAGTAATCCAGGAGTGGATCACTGGACAACGGTCAAGAATATCCTGAAGTACCTGAAAAGGACTAAGGATATGTTTCTCGTGTATGGAGGTGACGAAGAGCTCGCCGTAAAAGGTTACGTCGATGCAAGCTTTGACACAGATCCAGACGACTCTAAGTCGCAAACCGGATACGTATTTATTCTTAATGGGGGTGCGGTAAGCTGGTGCAGTTCCAAGAAAAGCGTCGTAGAAGATTCTACATGTGAAGCGGAGTACATGGCTGCCTCGGAGGCGGCTAAGGCGGGTGTCTGGATGAAGCAATTCATGACGGATCTTGGAGTGGTGCCGAGCGCACTGAATCCAATAACCTTGTTCTGTGACAACACGGGTGCCATTGGCTTAGCAAAGGAACCACGGTTTCACAAGAAGTCCAGACACATCAAACGATGCTTCAACCTCATATGTGACTACGTCGAAGGGGAGGACGTAAATATATGCAAAGTGCACATGGATCTGAATGTAGCAGACCCGCTGACTAAACCTCTTCCACGGGCTAAGCATGATCAACACCCGAACTGTATGGGTGTTAGATTTATTACAATGTAGTTCGCATGATGATGTGAGGACTAGATTATTGACTCTAGTGCAAGTGGGAGACTGTTGGAATTATGCCCTAGAGGCAATAATAAATATAGTTATCATTATAATTCCTGTATAAAGATAATCATTTATTATCCATGCTATAATTGTATTGAATGAAGACTCATTTACATGTGTGGATACATAGACAAAACACTGTCCCTAGCAAGCCTCTAGTTGGCTAGCCAGTTGATCAAAGATAGTCAGTGTCTTTTGATTATGAACAAGGTGTTGTTGCTTGATAACTGGATCACGTCATTAGGAGAATCACGTGATGGACTAGACCCAAACTAATAGACGTAGCATGTTGATCGTGTCATTTTGTTGCTACTGTTTTCTGCGTGTTAAGTATTTGTTCCTATGACCATGAGATCATATAACTCACTAACACCGGAGGAATACTTTGTGTGTATCAAACGTCGCAACGTAACTGGGTGACTATAAAGATGCTCTACAGGTATCTCCGAAGGTGTTCGTTGAGTTAGTATGGATTAAGACTAGGATTTGTCACTCCGTGTGACGGAGAGGTATCTCGGGGCCCACTCGGTAATACTACATCACACACAAGCCTTGCAAGCAATGTAACTTAGTGTAAGTTGCGGGATCTTGTATTACGGAAAGAGTAAAGAGACTTGCCGGTAAACGAGATTGAAATAGGTATGGGGATACTGACGATCGAATCTCGGGCAGGTAACATACCGAAGGACAAAGGGAATGACATACGGGATTGTATGAATCCTTGGCACTGAGGTTCAAACGATAAGATCTTTGTAGAATATGTAGGATCCAATATGGGCATCTAGGTCCCGCTATTGTATATTGACCGAGGAGTCTCTCGGGTCATGTCTACATAGTTCTTGAACCCGCAGGGTCTGCACACTTAAGGTTCGACGTTGTTTTATGCGTATTTGAGTTATATGGTTGGTTACCGAATGTTGTTCGGAGTCTCGGATGAGATCACGGACGTCACGAGGGTTTCTGGAATGGTCCGGAAACGAAGATTGATATATAGGATGACCTCATTTGATTACCGGAAGGTTTTCGAAGTTACGGGAATGTACCGGGAATGACGAATGGGTTCCTGGAGTTCACCGGAGGGGGGCAACCCACCCCGGGGAAGCCCATAGGCCTTGAGGGTGGCGCACCAGCCCTTAGTGGGCTGTTGGGACAGCCCAAAAGGGCCCTATGCGCATTGGAAGAAAAATCAAAGAGAAAGAAAAAAAAGGAGGTGGGAAGGGAAGGAAGGACTCCCACCCACCAAACCAAGTCCAACTCGGTTTGGGGGGGAGACCTTCCCCCCTTCGCTCGGCCGACCCTCTTGGGGCTCCTTGAGCCCCAAGGCAAGGTCCCCTCTCTCCCACCTATATATACGGAGGTTTTAGGGCTGATTTGAGACGACTTTTCCACGGCAGCCCGACCACATACCTCCACGGTTTTTCCTCTAGATCGCGTTTCTGCGGAGCTCGGGCGGAGCCCTGCTGAGACGAGATCATCACCAACCTCCGGAGCGCCGTCACACTGCCGGAGAACTCTTCTACCTCTCCGTCTCTCTTGCTGGATCAAGAAGGTCGAGATCATCGTCGAGTTGTACGTGTGCTGAACGCGGAGGTGCCGTCCGTTCGGTACTAGATCGTGGGACTGATCGCGGGATTGTTCGCGGGGCGGATCGAGGGACGTGAGGACGTTCCACTACATCAACCGCGTTCACTAACGCTTCTGTTGTACGGTCTACAAGGGTACGTAGATCACTCATCCCCTCTCGTAGATGGACATCACCATGATAGGTCTTCGTGCGCGTAGGAAATTTTTTGTTTCCCATGCGACGTTCCCCAACAGGTATCTTGTGTTTTGAGGCCATGTTTGTACATGCTAGGCTCGTCAAGTTTAGCCCAAGTGTTCTGCATGCGCAAAACTGGCTTACACCAGTTTTATGCGAACATAGACTCTATCGCACCCGATCATCACGTGGTGCCTCGAAATGACGAACCTTCGCTACGATGCACACTTGGGGAGAACACAATTTTATCTTGAAATTTTAGTGAGGAATCATCATATAATGCTACCATCAATCTAAGAAAAATAAGATGCATAAAAGGATTAACATCACTTGCAAATCCTATAAGTGACATGATATGGCCATCATCATCTTGTGCTTTTGATCTCCATCTCCAAAGCACCGACATGATATTCGTCGTCACCGGCATGAAACCATGATCTCCATCATCGTGTCGCCACTGGGTTGCTACGCCAACTATGCGTCTACAACTATTGCTAACTCGTAGCAATAAAGTAAAGAAAAAGTTCACAAATTAATTATAGACAACCATATGGTTCCTGTCGGTTGTCGTACTCATCGACATGCAAGTCGTGATAACCTATACAGAACATGATCATCTCATACATCAAATATATCTCATCTTGTCTTTGGCCATATCATATCACAACATACCCTACAAAAACAAGTTAGACGTCCTCTACTTAGTTGTTGCATATTGTATGTGGCTGCTATGGGTGACTAGCAAGAACCGTTCTTACCTAAGCAAAGCCATCTTTATGCAGCAAGTTGCATGTCAGTCGATGGAACCGGTCTCTCGTACGTGGACGAGTAAGGTTGGTCCGGGCAGCTTCATCCCACAATACCGTCGAATCAAGATAACACTAATGAAGTAAGTAATCCGAATATCAACGCCCACAAACACTTTGTGTTCTACTCGTGCATGTTTTCTACGCATAGACCTAGCTTTGATACCACTCTTCGGAGACGTCGCATGCTAAGCAAAAAAATTCCTATGCTCACCAAGATCAATCTATGGAGATTAACAACTATGAGTGGGGGAGTATATCTACATACCCTTGTAGATTGCTAAGTGGAAGCGTTAAGAAACACGGTTGATGTAGTCTAACGTCTTCGTGATCCCATCACAATCTGTCCCGTAATCCAATCACGGACGTCCCGATCAAGTGTCAAACGGACGACACCTCCACATTCAGCACACATACGGCTCGATGACTCCTTCACCTCCTTGATCCAGCAAGCAATGGTTAAGTAGTAGCTTCAGTTCTCCGGTAGCCTGAGGAAGTGGTGGCCGTGGTGGTGGAGTTTTCCCGGCAGGGCTTCCCCAAACGGTGTTGTGATAGAAAAACAGAGAGGAATTACAACAGAGAGATGAGGGCAGTGCCATGGCTGTTTATGGTGCGCCTTCCCTCCCTCTCCTCTAGTATATATAGGAGGGAGTGAGGAGGGGTGGTTCCCTAGGGTTTCCCCTAGGGTGGGGCGGCGGCCACCTAGGAGGCTTGGCCCCCCATGTTGGGTGGGGCATCGACCCACCTCCTTGTCCACATGGGCCTTAGGAGGGAGGGCGGCCAACCCACCAGGGGCTGATGTGCAACATCTCGCAGCCCATGGGGCCCTCCAGGGCAGGCGGACCCTCCTGCTGGACTCCGAGAACTCTTCCAAAACCTCCATAAAAAAACCGGTAACCATCTGGAACTCTTCCGGAACTCAAATACTAACTTCCCATATATCAATCTTTACCTTCGGGTCGAAGCTCCTCGTCATGTCCGAGATCTCATCCGGGACTCCGAACAACCTTCAGTCACCAAAACAATAGCTCAACTATACTAGATCGTCACCAAATGTTAAGTGTGCAGACTCTGCAGGTTCGAGAACTATGCGGACATGACCGAGACACTTCTATGGTCAACAACCAATAGCGGGACCTGGATTCCCATTCGGTTCCTACATTGCCCGAGATTCGATCATCGGTATCTCCATACCTAGTTCAATCTCGTTACGGGTAAGTCTCTTTACTCGTCCCATAAGACAAGATCGTGTGACCAACTCCTTAGTCACATTGCTTACAAGATTATTGCGATGATGTATTACTGAGTGGCCCCGAGATACCTCTCCACCATACAAAGTGACAAATCCCAGTCTTAATCCATGCCAACTCAACAGACACCCTCAGAGATACTTGTAGAGCATCTTTATAAAACCTAGTTACATTGTGATGTTTCATACACACAAAGGCATTCTTTCAGTGTTAGTATGTTTCATGATCTCATGGTCATAGGAACAAATACATTTGACATGTAGAAAGCAATAGCAGTAAACTTCATAGAATCAAACGCTATGCTTACGGTTTGGGTCTTGTCCATCACATTATTCTCCTAATGATGTGATCCCGTTATCAAATGAAAACTCATGTCTATGGCTAGGAAGCCGTAGGCATCTTTGATCAACAAGCTAGCCCGGTAGAGGCTTACTAGGGACACTTTGTTCTCTATGTATCCACACATGTATCTGAGTTTCCATTCAATAGAATTATAGAATGGATAATAAACGATAATCATGAACAAGGAAATATGATAATAACAATTTATTATTGCCTCTAGGGCATATTTCCAACACATATAACGCCATCCTGCGAGAATACTTCTGCGTGCAGGAGCCAAAGACTCATCCTCTAGCATGTGCAAGAACAATTGCAAACATGGAGTGAAGCCTTTGGGCATAGAACCGGTATCCAAAGCCCCCGTTCTGGGTCCTGATACGACAATTATGTGTTCCCGCATAGAGATCCCTCAGCTTTTGTTTCTTGTACCTCCTCTGGACAAATTTATCACTGCCAACGTTGTCAGATAGCACATATACATACAAAAAAATGGCATGACATTAATGAATGAAATGCATAAAATTATATCACAAACAACTTAGTGCAACAAAATTATTAACTGATGACTATAAATGCATGAACCGATTATTATCAAATAAACAAGGAACTTTCAAGTAAGTACTACTCCCTATTATCACTAAAGTAGTGATCTAAATGCTCTTATACAGTTTTTATTTACAAAGGGGTATATGTATAATCATTTATGTAGATGGATTATTAGCAAAATGATCATTTTTACAGATCAACCATTAAATCAGTGTTAAATCTTAGACAAAATATTAGCATAATGGTTTGTACATATGTCACTTATCCAAGTCACTTATCATTTACCTAACAAACAATCAATACGTACACACTACATGGATCTATCGGATATTATTGTGATTACATGGATTAAAATAACATGAACCCCATGCTCTCCATTCCAAAAAAGGTGGAAACAGAACTAATCAAAGATACCGTATGATATAGTTACCAAAATAAGTGGTCTAACCGGTTCTCCGTCCTCATTGGAGTTGTCGCCGTCGAAGTTGTTGTCGCCGGAGTGCTTATTAGAGAGGACGTAGTAGTCTCTATACAGCATCGCCTCCGGCTGGGAGGCACGACAGGGCTTGTGATGTCATGGACACGCTTCTATCCGTGCGAGACATCATCGGCAGGGTAGGTCCCGGCTTCAAACCCCGGGTCACCACTCCCTATGATGGTGGCTTGGTCGCCATCTCATACACTTCCGAGAGCATTTACGACTGGGAACGGCGGCGAGGATGCAGGCACACTTGTGTGGAGAGAGGGGAGTGCGGAACCTCCTATAACCAACGACACATGCACGATTAATATAGAGTGTTTGGGAGCTAGGTGATACCTCTCCAATGTATCTATATTTTTTATTCTTACGTTGTTATATTATCATTCTTGGATGTTTTATGATCATTTTATAGCAAATTTATATCATTTTTTGGGACTAACCTATTGACATAGTGCCTAGTGCTAGCTCCATTTTTTGTTGTTTTCTTCCTTCGCAAAAAATCAACATCAGATGAAGTCCAAATGCCACAAAACTTTACGGAGATTTTTCGGACCAGAAGGAAACTTGGGACCAAGAAGGAACACTAGCGGAGGCCCAGGCGGCCCACTAGTGCCAAGTGGGGCCCTCGGGCGTCCCCTACATCACCTTTGAGTTCTATAAATACCCCAATATTTAGAAAACCCTGGAGGAGTCAACGAAAAATTGTTTCAGCCACCGCAAGTTCTATAAGACACGAAATCCAATCTAGAGTCCGCTCCAGAGAGGAACACGATCACGGAGGGGTTCACCATCCTCATTGGGTCTCCTCCGATTTTTCGTGAGTAGTTCATATCATACCTACAAGTCCATAGGCAATAGTGAAAGGACGTTGATGTCGCCTAGAGGGGGGTGAATAGGCGCTTTAAAATAATTATGGTTTAGGCTTGGACAAATGCGGAATAAAACTAACATTTAATTTGTCAAGCACAAAACCTCAAACAACTACACTCACCTATGTGCACCAACAACTTATGCTACGCAAGATAAATAACTAAGTGGTAGCAAGATATATGACAAGAAACAATATGGCTATCACAAAGTAAAGTGCCTAAGTAAAGTGTTCGGGTAAGAGATAACTGAGGCACGCGGAGACAAGGATGTATCTCGAAGTTCACACCCTTGCGGATGCTTGTCGAGTCACAATGCTCCCCTAGATGCCACTAAGGCCATTGTAATATCCTCATTCCCTCGCACAATGAAGCATGTCGTGATTCCACTAAGGGACCCTTGAGGGCGGTCACCGAACCCGTACAAACAAGGTTGGGGCAATCTCCACAACTTAATTGGAGGCTCCCAACAACACCACGAAGCTTCACCACAATGGGATATGGCCTCGAAGTGACCACTAATGCTCGGGGCAATTTCCACAACTTAATTGGAGACCCAGATGCTTCCCTGGAGCTTTACACAACAATGATTGAGCTCCAAGGCACCACCAAGCTTCTAGGATGCCAAAGCATCCATGAAGAAGAATCTCTAGGGGTACCAAGTACCCAAGGGTAATAAGCTTCTCAACTTCTCACTTCCACGTGTCACCGTGGAGAACTCAAATCGATGCAACTAATGCAATGGCAAGAATACATGAAGTGGTCAAGTCCCGCACACTCAAATCCCTTCACAACAACAAAAGGTATGGAGAAATATGAGAGGAAGAACAAGGAGCTCACAAAGAACTCCAAGATCAAGATCCAAGGGGTTCCCCTAACATAGAGGAGAAAGTGATTGGTGGAGATGTGTATCTAGATCTCATCTCTCTTTTCCCTCAAGAACTAGCAAGAATCATTGAAGGGAGTGAGAGTTAGCAAGCTCTCAGAAGGTCAGCAATGGGGGAAGAAAACAAGCTCAACAAACGGATTAGTTCCAATGGGGAAGAAGACCCCCTTTATATAGTGGGGGAAAGAATCCAACCATTACCCCCACTCACAGCCCGAGCGGAGCGGTACTACCGCTGCTAGGAGCGGTACTACCGCTGCTAGGAGCGGTACTACCATTGCCAGGAGCAGTACTACCGCTGCCAGGACTGGTATTACCGCACGGTAGGCTCACCAACCATGGTAGTAAAAAATTACTACCGTGACTACCACCGCTGAGGTTGTAGATGCAAAGAAAGTGTGAGGGTGCGGTACTACCGCCAGAGAGCGGTAGTAAAAAACTACTACCGCTCCAGGAGCGGTACTATCATTCCACGAGTGGTACTACCATGGATACTCAAACTGCCATAACATTCGCATACGAGCTCTGAATCGAGCAAACTCAAGCTTATTGGATTTAGGACGACAAAATCTATCAAAACAGCGAATGATATAGAGAATCGAAAACATCATAGAAGATACATATGGACTCTATTTTTGATGAACTCGAGCTTGTCATAAAGATGACCATAAGCTCTACAACTCACAAATAGAAACACCAAACAAGAACCAAGAAAGATGATGCAAGGATGCAAATGGTTTGATCTCTCAACAAATGGTACAATCAAGCTACTCACTTGATATCCCCCCTTGATAGTACGACAATCTATCATATGATAGAGAAACCTATCAGGAGCAAACCTGTACCTTGCACCTAGTCCTCTTGAACTAGATGACGATGATCTTGGCTTCCTCAAGATGAACCACCTTTCTTGATTGTGTTGGTTTGACGAAGACTAGTTGATTCCTTCACCATACTCACTATGGTTGAGCCACTCTTCGGCACATCTTACAAATCCAATGCCTCCGCAATGGACGGCAAGGTTCAAGCATGATATCTTCGTGATGCTCCACTTTAACTTACACACCGCAATCTTGTTGACGATCACCACTTGATGTCACATGATCACCACTTGATGTCATCCTTCATAGGTTGAATTAGATATCCCTCTTGATGAAAACCTATGGAAACATACCTAACCCCACATAGGACTCTCACGAAGACAATGGGTTAGTACACAAAAGCATTATGGACAATGCTTACCATTCGATGGGATCACTTGATCCTACTCGGTACATCTTGTACGCTTTGTGTGTTGATCATATTGATTTACTCTCTGCTTAGTCTTGATCAACCTTGTGTCTTTATGACCAATCTTTGGATAATACTTTGAATACCACCTTGGTCATCATATGAACTCCTTGAAACCAACAGATGGACTTCGAGAAGTGCCTATGGACAAATCCTTTGAATATAGCTTAAGGAAACCATTAGTCCATAGGGATTGACATCAATTACCAAAACCACATATGGATAAATATGCTCTAACAAGTAGCTAAATGGCTTTGTGTCTCGATACAATGGTCTCTTGAATATCCATATGATGTAACTATTTATTTTGTGGTGTGTTTGTTGGGATCCTAAGAATTGTAAGTTTATGATCAGATCTATGAAATCATATTCATGCTTGATTATTCGAGCCTCATATTTCTTCGTTGATATCTGGTTTTTGTCTGGGCAACTTGATCTTTTATCTTGCAATGGGAAGAGGTGCTTTGTGATGGGTTTGATCTTGCAGTGATTAATCCCAGTGACAGAAAGAGACATGACACACATGTATCATTGTTATCAAGGATAAAATGATGGGGGTCTATTCCTACATGAATAGATCTTGTCTATACCATGGCATCTCTCCTAAGGAATTACTCCGTTTCTCCATGAACTCAATACACTAGATGCATGCTTGATAGCACTCAGTGTGTGGACTAATAGAAGGAGATGCATGCATAAGTCGGTCTACTTTTCTTGGACGTGATGCCTATATAAATGATCATTATCTTGAATATCGTCATAATTATTTGCTCTTCTATCAATTGCCCAACAGTAATTTTTCTACCCACCGTTTGCTATTTTCTCGTGAGAAGCCCCTAGTGAAACCTATGGCCCCCGGGTCTACTTCACATCACCTATTTGCAATATCTACTTTGCTATTCGTGTTTCTATTTTATGTGCTCTTTTATTTTCAGATCTATATCATAAAAAACTCAAAAATACCTTGCTGCATTTTATTTGCTATAACTTTTATTTACATCTGTCAATCCATCCGTACTTTACCCATGAGGGATTGACAACCCCTCCGTGCGTTGTGTTGCGAGCATTTTCTATTTGCGTGCACGTGCCGCTTACATAGTCTTGTGGATCTTCCTATTGGATTCATACCTAAGTTTCATAACTGAGGGAAATACTGGCCATCGCTTTGTTACCCCTTTAAGCTTGGAGGGAAACCAACACATTCTGCGAGGAGTCAATATTTTTGGCGCCGTTGCCAGAGAAGATCAAGTCAAGATTTATCGGGTTCCTACACACAAATCTTATCTCCTTGCAATTACATTATTTTCCATTTGCCTCTCGTTTTCCTCTCCCCCACTTCACAAAAAAAATCCTTTTTATTTTTCTTCTTTCAGTTTTCCGGATCTATTGTTTGCTTGTGTTCTTGCTTGCATAGACATGATGCCTCAAAGGAGGTATTATGATGTTCCATATCCAAACATTTTGTTACAGATTGAGAAATTTACTAAGGAGTACATGACTATGCAATTTGAGAAAAATAAATTCTTTACCGAAGAACATAAGGAACATTCTATTTTGCTTGATGCTATAATAAAACAACTTGATCATGTTAGTAAAGAAGTTGCTAATCTCCAATCTCAATATGCTCTTACCAAAATTTTGCTATGAAAGATATCTGATGCACAAACTACTTTAGTGAATCAAATGGCAGCTAAGCTAGAATCTTTAGAAGAGAAAAATAACCAAGGGAATAAAATGATTGGTGTTTCTTTAGCCGAAGAAGAGTCAACTTTAGCTAGAGGGCGTTTGGAGGGTGAAAATCCTATTCAAAAAACTGATAAAAGTGGGACTGAAGAGGTTAAAACTTTATCTAGTGGTGCACCCACTATTTTGGATTGCAAAAACTTCAATTTTGATAGCTTCTCTTTGATTGAGTGTATTTCTATGTTGCAATCTATGATAAATACACCCAATGCCTATGAACGAAATAAAGCTTTTACTAAACATATTTCGGATGCGGTAATAAAAGCATCGGAAGAAAAGTTAGAATTAGAGATTTCAATTCCTTGAAAATTACAAGATGAATAGGAATCCACCATTAAGATGAAAATTAAGAATTTTGAGCGCTATGTTTTAAGTGATTTGGGTGCTAGTGTTTTCACAATTCTGAAATCTCTTTGTGATATGCTTGGTCTTACCAATACTGAAGAATGTTCTCTCAATTTGCACTTGGCGGACTCTACTATTAAAAACCTATGGGAGGAATTAATGATGTCCTTATTATTGCAACTAGGAATTATGTGCGCAAAAATTTCATTGTTCTTGATATTGATTGCAATCTGTCTTGTCAAATAATTCTTGGTAGACAGTTCTTGCGTACTATAGGGGCCGTGATTGATATGAAAGAAGGGAATATTAAATTTCAGTTTCCACTAAGAAAAGGCATGGAAAACTTCCCTAGAACTAAGATTAAATTACCATATGACTCAATCATGAGGGCGACCTATGGATCAATCACTAAGGATGACATTACTTAAAATTATAGCGCTTGTTGGGAGGCAACCCAATGAATAAAATTTATTTTTCACTTTTGCTTTCTGTTCTTGAGTGTCTGCCCAATTATACTGCTGTTATAATTGTGTTTTTTGTGTTTTATTTACTTTTTGTGCCAAGTAAAGCCGTTGGGATCATGTGGCGTGTTAGTTGCTTTAATCCTGTTGAAAAACAGAAACTTTTGCGTCGAGTAGAAACAATCCTAAAAATCATAGAAACGTCAAAAGTGTCTGAATGTTTTACACATGATTGATATACAAATTCCCTACGTTTTCCTAACTTTTCAGAATTTTTGGAGTTATATAAATATGAGTAAAATTAGAGTCTTTACAGACTTTTCTGTTTTTTGACAGATTCTGTTTTCTTTGCGTTATGTGCTTGTTTTGATGATTCTATGGTTTGTATCGGGGGGTATAAGCCATGGTAAACTTATAATACAGTAGGTATAATGCAAAAACAAAATTGGAATAGGTTTTCAACACTACCAAAAGTAAAGTTAGGTTTTCTTGTACTAACGGATCTCACGAAACTTTTGTGAGTTTTGTGTGATTGAAGTTTTCAAGTTTTGAGTGAGATCACGATGGATAAAGGAATAAGGAGTGAGAAAAGCCTAACTTGGCAATACCCTATGGCAACCTAAGGTAATAACAAAGGAGTACCAAGCAACTAAGCTTGTGGATGCCCCGGAAGGCATTCCATCTTTTTTCTAACAACCATTGGTAATTTTACTTGGAGTTATATTTTTATTCGTCACATATCATGAGTTTTGGTTACAGCGTCTTGTATCATTTGTTCCTTTGCTTTATTTTCCCGTTAGTTTGTCATAATAAACCTTGCTGGACACACCTATTTGACAGAACCAAATTATGCTATGATTTGTTAGAATCGCTCTTTATGCTTCACTTAAATATTTTGAGCCATGGAATTGCACAAGTTCTCCACTTATATATTTTTGAGCATGGTGGTGCTCTTATTTTGAAGAAATTTTCTCTCATGCTTCACTTAGATTATTTTGAGAGTAGTATAAATTTTGAAGAAACCGTCTCTTGCTTCACTTATATTATTTTGAGAGTTGAACATTTTAAAGAAATTTGAGCTCTCGTTCTTCACTTATATTTGTTTGAGAGCTTGTTATTTGCTATGACAATTTTATTTAAATGAAATTAGCCCAAAGTGATGAATGTCCAGGAAATATATAATAGAAACTTTCATGAAGATCATCGTATGTTAGAATTGATTCTTTGCAATAGTTTTACAATATGAAGATAGTGATGTGTGAGTTATGTTGATGAGTAATGATGCTTTAGTAAGAATATTGGTGTTAAAGTTTGTGATTCCCTATGCATGCACATGAAGTAAATAATTATGCTATGAAATTACATCCTACGTGTGTTGAAATATTCGGTGTTAGTTATGTTTAATGTTCAATTATGATGATTTTCATCCATTGGTTGGGCGCTTCTCAATCGATTTGCTAGGCTTCACTTGTACTAAGTGAGAATACTGCTTGTGCATCCAAATCCTAAACGCAAATTTGTACCAAATGAGTCCACCATACCTACCTATATGCGGTATTTAAACATCACTCCAAGTAAATTTGCAAGTGCCAACTCTAATGTTCAAAATAAATTTCTATTTTGTGTACCCGTACCGCTCATGAAGCGGCGAGGGATGGCCGGTATCTTCCATGTTAAATAGGTTATTCTCAAGATAAGTGTTTATTCACTTATCATTGCATGAGAGTATGGCAGTAATAGGGATGACTAGTCCCAAAATGCAAAAATATATTTTTTATGTCGTCAAATAATAAATTCCTTTGAAAAAGTGCTCGTATGGACAGTACCCGTAGATACGGCTATCCGTGGAATGTGAAAGAATGCTGGAAAAGGGAATAAACTATATTTTCAGTTTGGGAACCGTCTATAATTTGTTTATCAAGGAGGATATTGGGAACTCTTAGTCGTTTTCATTGACAGGAAAAGCCTACCAAACAAAAAGAATTATCTTTAAGTTTTTTTTCCTTTGAGCTCTAGCACCTCTACAAATCCCTACTTCCCTCTGTGAAGGGCCTATCTATTTACTTTATGGCATTTTTATTTTTGAATTTGAGTCTCCATCTTCTCTTATAAAGCACCAACTAAGGAACACCATTATCATACTTGAGCATTGGATATAGTTAATATTTGGGTGTGTTGCATGAATGGGTCAATGACAGAGCGTGATGGGCAAGGGATAGCGTTCTTTAGTGTTGATATTTTGAAAGACTTGGTTGCTTGTTGATATGCTTAAGTATTAAAATTTAAATGTCAAACTATAGACTATTGTTTTGAATCATCTATGGGTCCATATGTACATGCTAAAAACAAAATAATATGATGAACATGTGACGCAGAATTCCACATCAAAAATTGTATTTTTATCATTTACGTACTTAAGGATGAGCAGGAAATAAGCTTGGGGATGCTGATATGTCTCCAACATATTTTTAATTTTTGATTGTTACACATTGTTATATTATCATTCTTGGATGTTTTATGATAATTTTATAGGAACTTTATATAATTGTTTGGGACTAAACTATTGACATAGTGCCTATTGCGAGCTGCTGTTTTTTCCTTCGCACAAAATCAATATCAGATGAAGTCCAAATGCGACAAAACTTCAGATAGACTTTTTTAGACCAGAAGGAAAGTTGGGAGCCAAGAAGGAGCACCCGAGGAGGCCCAGGCGGCCCACTAGACACCAGGGCACGCCCACGGCCCCTGGCATGGCCTGGTGCCTAGTGGGGCCATTGATACGTCTCAAACGTATCTATAATTTTTGATGGTTTCACGCTGTTATCTTGTCTTCTTTGGATGTTTTATGTACCTTTTATATCTTTTTTGGAACTAACTTATTAATTCAGTGCCAAGTGCGAGCTCGTGTTTTTTCCATGTTTTTGACTCTTTTCAGATCTGATTTTGGAATGGAGTCCAAACGGAATAAAAACCCCGAAATGATTTTTTTCCAAACGGAAGAAGATCAGGCAGCCTGTGGGCCAAGCCAGGTGGGATCCAGGGAGCCCACAAGCTCCCACTCCGCCACCAGGGGGAGGCGGCGGTGTGAGGGCTTGTGGCCTCCCTAGCCGCCCCTTGACCTAGTTCCTTGGCCTATATATTCCCAAATATTCAGCAAAAAATCAGGGAGCCTCGAAAATACTTTTCCCCCGCCGCAAGCTTCCGTTTCCGCGAGATCTCATCTGGAGACCCTTCCTGGCACACTGCCGGAGGGGACTTTGGAGTTGGAGGGCTTCTTCATCATCATCATCGCTTCCCCCCCCCAATGACTCGTGAGTAGTTCACTTCAGACCTACGGGTCCGTAGTTAGTAGCTAGATGGCTTCTTCTCTCTCTTGGGTCTTCAATACAAAGCTCTCCATGATCTTCATGGAGATCTATCCGATTTAATGTTCTTTGGCGGTGTGTTTGTCGAGATGTGATGAATCGTGGATTTGTGATCAGATTATCTATGATATATATTTGAGTCTTTGCTGATTTCTTATATGCATGATTTGATATCCTTGTAAGTCTCTCCGAGTCTTGGGTTTTGTTGGCCAACTAGATCTATGATTCTTGCAATGGGTGAAGTGCTTGGTTTTGGGTTCTACCATGTGGTGACCTTTCCCAGTGACAGTAGGGGCATCAAGGCACACATCAAGTAGTTGCCATCAAGGGTAAAAACATGGGGTTTTTATCATTGGTTTGAGATTATCCCTCTACAACATGTCATCTTGCTTAAGGCGTTACTCTGTTCTTATGGACTTAATACACTAGATGCATGCTGGATAGCGGTCGACGTGTGGAGTAATATTAGTAGATGCAGAAAGTATCGGTCTACTTGTTTTGTGCGTGATGCTTATAGATATAATCATCGCATAGATATCGTCACGACTTTGCACGGTTCTATCAATTGCTCGACAATAATTTGTTCACCCACCGTCTACTTGCTTTCATGAGAGAAGCCACTACTAAACACTACGGTCCCCTGGTCTATCCACAGCCATCGTTTACACCTCTACTTTTACTTTGCTTGTTACTTTGTTGCTTTCAGTTCTCACTTGGCAAACAATCTATAAGGGATTGACAACCCCTTCATAGCGTTGGGAGCAAGCTTTTGTGTTTGTGCAGGATCTTGAGATACTCCTCCATTGGATTCATACCTTGGTTCTCAAACTAAGGGAAATACTTACCACCGCTACGCTACATCACCCTTTCCGCTTCGAGGGAACACCAACTCAAGGTTCCAAGGCCACGGGGGAAATCCTTTGCATACTTCCCTAGGAAGTCCCTTAAGGTGTAGTAGTAGCTGAAGGATTCCTGGTGCCGTTGCTAAGGAGTATCAAGCAACACTCCTATTTCTGGCGCCGTTGCCGGGAGGAGCACGTCAAGATAATTTCCCGACAACGTGCCTATTTCTGGCGCCATTGGAAGGTCTTTTGTTGCAGTAGCAGTAGTATTTCTGGCGCCGTTGCCGGGGAGGAGAAATCAAGATCTATCCAAGTAGGTCTCACGAACTCATCTCTTGCATTTACTTTTGTTGCTAGTTGCCTCTCGTTTTCCTCTCCCCCAGTTCACATTTGCCGTTTTCGTTTGCCTTTTGCCTTTTTCGTTCGCCCTTTTCTCTCACTTGCTTTCTGTTCGCTTGTGTGCCATGTGCCTTCAATATGCTTGCATCTTTGTTTGTTAATCTCTTTAAGAGACCCACTTATGTGGAACGAATTGCTAGTGAGTTGAGGGAAATTGACTATTTCTACGGAGTTTTGCCTAAGATGAGTGAATCTGAAAATTGTGAGGAAGAAATTCATGAAGTGATTCACGAGGGCTCCTTGGATGAAAAGCATGATTGCGATGGTTTCACTATAAATTCTATTAGTGACAATCATGCTAAGAATATGCAAAACCCTAAGCTTGGGGATGCTAGTTTTGCTATGACCACTATTTATTGCAATAATCATGATTGGGGTGATGATCTTTTTATGATATTGAAAATTTGTTCAAACCTCATGATGAATATGATATTTGCAAGAATACTGAAAGTGGGATTGGAGAAGTCATGACTTTATTTGATGATAATCACACTATTTTTGAAGAGCGTCAACTTTGCATGCATGTGGATCATGAAAAGAATATCCTATGGGATAGCTATATTGTTGAATTTGAATATGATCCCACATTTAATTGCTATGAGAGAGGAAAATATTGTGGTAGAAACCTTCATGTTACCAAATCACCTCTCGTGATGTTGAGATTGCTCTTGTCTTTTTCTTCTTCCTTGCATATGGCAGCTATTGGTTGTCTTGACAATTTGTTTTCCTATAAAATGCCTATGCATAGGAAGTATGTTAGACTTAGATGTGATTTTCACATGCTTTAGGATGCTCTCGTTGTGCTTCAATTCTTGTCTTTTGTGAGAGCATCATTGAATGCCTATCTAAGGGCGTTAAACAAAAGCGCTTGTTGGGAGGAAACCCAATGAATTTATCTTTTTCTTTCTCTTTTGTGTTTTCCACACTTTCATAATTCTGTTATGATTGTGTTTTTTGTGTTTCTTCTTGCGTTTGTGCCAAGCAAAACCGTTATGATTAGTCTTGGGGATGATCGTTTGGTCAGGCTGGAAAAGACAGAAACTTTCTGCTCACGAAAAGAATTTTCATTTTTTCCGTAAGAGCTTTTGAGTTCATTCTTTTTTCTGCTGATTCCTACGCAAATTCTTCAGGCTGTCGTAAGTTTTTAGAATTTTTGAAATACCAGAGGTATACGAAATATACAGATCGGTACAGACTGGTCTGCTGTTAACAGATTCTGTTTTTGTTGTGTTGGTTGCTTATTTTGATGAAACTATGGATAGTATCGGGGGTATTAGCCATGGAAGATTGAAAGTACAGTAACCCAACATCAGCACAAGTAGAATTTAAGTTTGCTACAGTACCTAAGGAAGTGGTGGTTTGCTTTCTTTTACTAATGTTATCATGAGTTTCTGTTTAAGTTTCGTGTTGTGAAGTTTTCAAGTTTTGGGTGAAGTTCTTATGGACAAAGAGATAAAGAGTGGCAAGAGATCAAGCTTGTGGATGCCCAAGGTATCCCAAGAGATTCAAGGATGCTGTAAAAGCCTAAGCTTGGGGATGACCCGGGAAGGCATCCCCTCTCTCGTCTTCAATCCATCGGTAACGTTACTTGGGGCTATATTTTTATTCACCACATGTTATGTGTTTTTTGCTTGGAGCGTCTTGTATCGTAGGAATCTTTTATTTTTGTTGTGACACAATCATCCTTGCTGCACACCTAGAGAGATATGTGCACACACCGTGATTTTGTCGAGCTTCACTTATATGTTTTGATAGACAATTCAGCTCACATGTGCTTCACTTATATCTTTGGAGATAGATACTTTTGCTCTATGTGATTCACTTATATCTTTTAGAGCACAGCGGTGCGTGGCTTGGTAGTTGATCTATGATTTGAAAGCAGTCTCAAAAGGGGTAGTTATCCTAAGGGATACGAAAACTTCCACCTTCATGTGCATTGAATAGTTAGAGAAGTTTGATCCATCTCAATTAGTTTTGAGTTGTGGTTATGGTAATATCGAAGTCATGCTAGTAAGGTGTTGTGGATCTGGAAATACTTGTGTTGAAGTTAGTGATTCCCGTAGCATGCACGTATGGTGAACCTCTATGTGATGAAATCTGAGCATGATTAGTATATTGATTGTCATCCTTTGCGTGGCGGTCGGGATCGCGCGATGGTTTATACCTACCAACCCTTCCCCTAGGAGTATGCGTTGAATGATTTGTTTCGATTACTAATAAAACTTTCGCAACAAGTATATGAGTTCTTCATGACAAATGTTGAGTCCATGGTTTAGGTGCACTTTCACCTACCACCATCACTATCTTCTTAGTGCCGTGCAACTTTCGCCGGTGCACAAAACCCACCATTAGCCTCCCTCAAAACAGCAACCATACCTACCGACTATGGCTTTTTCAAAGTCATTCCGAGATATATTGCCATGCAACTACCACCATGACATGTGCCACCACGTCTACATTGCCATTGCATGATCGTAAGATAACTAACATGATGTTTCCATTGATGTCTATGCCATGCTAGATCATTGCCACGGTACACTACCGAAGGCATTCCATATAGAGTCATACTTGCTCTAAGTTTTGAGTTGAAAGTGTGATGATCATCATTAATGGAGCATTGTCCCATGTGAGGAAAATAAAGAGGCCAAAGAAGCCCACCAAAATAAAAATAAAAAGAGGCCAAAGAGCCCACCAAAAAAATGAGAGAAAAAGAGAGAAGGGACAATGCTACCACTTTTTCCACACTTGTGCATATTAAGCACCATGATCTTCATGATTGAGAGTCTCTCGTTTCGTCACCACCATATAGCTAGTGGGAAATTTTCATTATATAACTTGGCTTGTATATTCCAATGATAGGCTTCCTCAAAATTGCCTTAGGTCTTCGTGAGCAAGCAAGTTGGATGCACACTCACTAGTTTTCTTTAAGAGCTTTCACATACTCGTAGATCTAGTGCATCATTTGTATGGCAATCCCTACTCATTCACATTGATATCTATTGATGAGCATCTCCACAGCTCATTGATATGCCTAGTTAATGTGACTATCTTCTCCTTTTTGTCTTGCAACCTCCACCACATTCCACACCATCTATAGTGCTATAACCATGGCTCACGCTCATGTATTGCGTGAGAGTTGAAAAGGTTTGAGAAAGTAAAGGTGTGAAACAATTACTTGGCCAATACCGGGGTTGTGCATGATTTAAATTCGTTGTGCAATGATGATAGAGCATAGCCAGACTATATGCTTTTGTAGGGATAACTTTCTTTTGGACTTGTTATTTTGAAAGTTCATGATTACCTTGCTAGTTTGGTTGAATTATTATTGTTTCCACGTAAATAGCAAACTATTGTTTTGAATCTAATGGATCTGAACATTCACGTCACATAAGAGGAATTACAAAGGACATCTATGCTAGGTAGCATAAAAGCATCAAAAATTCATTCTTTATCACTTCCCTACTCGAGGACGAGCAGGAGTTAATCTTGGGGATGCTTGATACGTCTGAAACGTATCTATAATTTTTGATGGTTTCACGCTGTTATCTTGTCTTCTTTGGATGTTTTATGTACCTTTTATATCTTTTTTGGGACTAAATTATTAATTCAGTGTCAAGTGTCAGTTCCAGTTTTTTCCGTGTTTTTGACTCTTTTCAGATCTGATTTTGGAACGGAGTCCAAACGGAATAAAAACCCCGAAATGATTTTTTTCCGAATGAAAGAAGATCAGGGAGCCTCCGGGCCAAACTAGGTGGGCTCCAGGGAGCCCACAAGCTCCCACTCCGACACCAGGGGGAGGCGGCGGTGTGAGGGCTTATGGCCTCCCAGGCCGCCCCTGACCTAGATCCTTGGCCTATATAT
Source organism: Hordeum vulgare subsp. vulgare (assembly GCF_904849725.1). Lineage (NCBI taxonomy): Eukaryota > Viridiplantae > Streptophyta > Magnoliopsida > Poales > Poaceae > Hordeum > Hordeum vulgare. Next base: position 341,582,037 of record NC_058524.1, on the reverse strand, counting down.
TCCCAAATATTCAGCCAAAAATCAGGGGAGCCTCAAAAATACTTTTCCGCCGTCACAAGCTTCCGTTTCTGCGAGATCTCATCTGGAGACCCTTCCCGGCACCCTGCCGGAGGGGACTTTGGAGTTGGAGGGCTTCTTCATCATCATCATCGCCCCTCCAATGACTCGTGAGTAGTTCACTTCAGACCTACGGGTCCGTAGTTAGTAGCTAGATGGCTTCTTCTCTCTCTTGGATCTTCAATACAAATTTCCCCATGATCTTCATGGAGATCTATCTGATGTAATCTTCTTTGGCGGTGTGTTTGTCGAGATCCAATGAATCGTGGATTTGTGATCAGATTATCTACGATATATACTTGAGTCTTTGCTGATTTCTTATATGAATGATTTGATATCCTTATAAGTCTCTCCGAGTCTTGGGTTTTGTTTGGCCAACTAGATCTATGATTCTTGCAATGGGAGAAGTGCTTAGATTTGGGTTCAACCATGTGGTGACCTTTCCCAGTGACAGTAGGGGCAGCAAGGCACACATCAAGTAGTTGCCATCAAGGGTAAAAAGATGGGGTTTTATCATTGGTTTGAGATTATCCCTCTACATCATGTCATCTTGCTTAAGGCGTTACTCTGTTCTTATGGACTTAATACACTAGATGCATGCTGGATAGCGGTCGACGTGTGGAGTAATAGTAGTAGATGCAGAAAGTATCGGTCTACTTTTTTTGTACGTGATGCCTATAGATATAATCATCGCATAGATATCGTCACGACTTTGCGCAGTTCTATCAATTGCTCGATATTAATTTGTTCACCCACAGTCTACTTGCTTTCATGAGAGAAGCCACTAGTAAACACTACGGTCCCGGGTCTATTCACATCCATCGTTTACACCTCCGCTTTTACTTTGCATGTTACTTTGTTGCTTTCAGTTCTCACTTGGCAAACAATCTATAAGGGATTGACAACCCCTTCATAGCATTGGGAGCAAGATTTTGTGTTTGTGCAGGATCTTGAGATATTCCTCCACTGGATTGATACCTTGGTTCTCAAACTGAGGGAAATACTTACCACCGCTACGCTACATCACCCTTTCCGCTTCGAGGGAACACCAACGCAAGGCTCCAAGGCCACGGGGGAAATCCTTTGCATACTTGCCTAGGAAGTCCCTTAAGGCGTAGCCGCAGCTGAAGGATTCCTGGTGCAGCTGCTGAGGAGTATCAAGAAACACTCCTATTTCTGGCGCTGTTGCCGGGAGGAGCATGTCAAGATAATTTCCCGACAACATGCCTATTTCTGGTGCCATTGGAAGGTCTTTTGTTGTAGTAGCAGAAGTATTTCTGGCGCCGTTGCTGGGGAGGAGCATGTCAAGATAATTTCCCGACAACGTGCCTATTTATGGCGCCATTGGAAGGTCTTTTGTTGTAGTAGCAGCCCTCAAGCATCTCCTCCGTGGTCTGTGAGATCTATAAATATCCAATATTCAGAAAACCCTAGAGGAGTCGCCGAAAAATCATTTTAGCCGCCGCAAGTTCCAGAAGCCACGAAATCCAATCTAGAGCCCGTTCCGGAGAGGAACACGATCATTGGTTCTCCTTGAATGATGCGTGAGTAGTTCATATCAGACATACGGGTCCATAGGCAGTAGCTAGATGGCTTTCTCTCTCGTTTTGTTTCTTAATACAATCGTCTCTTGGAGATCCATATGATGTGACTCTTTATTTTGCGATGTTTTGTTTGGGATCCGATGAGTTGTGAGTTTATGATCAAATCTATGAAATCATATTCATGCTTGATTATTATAGCCTCGTATTTCTTCTGTGGTATTTGGTTTTTGTCTGGACAACTTGATCTTTTATCTTGCAATGGGAAGAGGTGCTTTGTGATGGGTTCGATCTTGTGGTGCTCAATCTCAGTGACAGAAAGAGACATGACACACAAGTAGCATTGCTATCAAGGATAAAACGATGGGGTTTATTCCTACATGAATAGATCTTGTCTACATCATGTCATCGTTCTTAAGGCATTACTCCATTTCTCCTTGAACTCAATACACTAGATGGATGTTGCATAGTGGTCAATGTGTGGAGTAATAGAAATAGATACGGGCATAGGTATGTCTACTTGTCTTGGACGTGATGTCTATATACATGATTATTGTCTTGAATATTGTCATAATTATTTTCTTTTCTATCAATTCCTCAACAGTAATTTGTCTACCCACCGTTTGCTATTTTCTCGAGAGAAGCCACTAGTGACACCTACGCCCCCCGGTCTACTTCACATCATCTATTTGCAATTTCTACTTTGCTATTCGCGTTTCTATTTTATTTTCTCTTTTGTTTTATGATCTATATTATCGAATAATCCAAAATACCTTGTTGCATTTTATTTTCTATCACTTTTATTTTCATCTATCAATCAATCCTTACTTTACCCATTAGGGGTTGACAACCCCTCAATGCGTTGGGTTGAGAGGATTTGTTATTTGTGTGTAGGTGCCGCTTACATAGTCCTGTGGATCTTCCTACTGGATTGATAGCTTGGATTCATAACTGAAGGAAATACTTTTCATCGCTGTGCTACATCACCCTTTAATCTTGGAGGGAAACCAAGCAATCAGCGAGGAGTCACTAGGCGGGAGGGCACACCTCCCGGTGAGCCTACGCAGCGGTCTTCTTGCATGCCTCCCATTATTTCATACCCTACTTGCACGTCTACCGGCAAGCCTGCACAGAGATCTGCTTGCACACGTCTTATCAATTCACACGTCAGCTTGCATGCCCCTTGGTGAGCTAGTGTAGCGGCCTGCTCGTGTATGTCCCGTCAATTTACACACCTGCTCGAATGCCTCATGATCAGCCTGACCAGCGGACTGCTGCTATCCCACAGACAACGGCGCCAGAAATTGACACGTTGACACAGGCTGGGCTTGCGTTGGTTTTTCCCTTGAAGAGGAAAGGGTGATGCAGCACAGGAGCAGTAAGTATTTTCCTCAGTTTGAGAACCAAGGTATCGATCCAGAAGGAGGGTCTCGTCAAATCCAGAGTACCTGCGCAAACACAAAAAAGCTTGCACCCAACGCTTCAAAGCAGTTGTCAATCCCTTCAAGATTGTTTGCAAAGTGATATCTGAAGGCGGAAAGTGCAACGAAGTAAAAAGTGTAAGGCTGAAAATATGGTGTGGAGTAGACCCTAAGGGCCATAGTGTTCACTAGAGGCTTCTCTCAAAATAGCAAGTATTACGGTGGGTGAACAAATTACTGTCGAGCAATTGATAGAACCGCGCAAAGTCGTGACGATATCTAAGGCAATGATCATACATATAGGCATCACGTCCGAGACAAGTAGACCGATACTTTCTGCATCTACAACTATTACTCCACACATCGACCGCTATCCAGCATGCATCTAGTGTATTGAGTTCATGACGAACAGAGTAACGCTTTAAGCAAGATGACATGATGTAGAGGGATAATCTCAAACCAATGATGAAAACCCCATCTTTTTACCCTTGATGGCACCAACATGATGCATGCCTCGCTACCCCTTCTGTCACTGGGTGAGGTCACCGCATGGTATGAACCCAAAACCAAGAACTTCTCCCATTGCAAAAATCATAGATCTAGTTGGCCAAACAAAACCCACAACTCGAAGAGAATTACAAGGATATGAAATCATGCATAAGAGAGATCAGAAGAAACTCAAATAAGATTCATAGATAATCTGATCATAAATCCAAAATTCATCGGATCTCGACAAACACACCGCAAAAGAAGATTACATCGGATAGATCTCCATGAAGATCATGGAGAACTTTGTATTCAAGATCCAAGAGAGAGAAGAAGCCATCTAGTAACTAGCTATGGACCCGTAGGTCTATGGTGAACTACTCACGCATCATTGGAGAGGTCATGGTGTTGATGAAGAAGCCCTCCGTGTCCGAATCCCCCCCCCTCCCGCAGGGCACCAGGATGTGCCCCAGATGGGATCTTGCGGAGACAGAAGCTTGCGGCGGCGGAAAAGTACTTTCGATGATCTCCTCATTTTTCTGGAATTTATGGGAATGTATAGGCGACCTCCCCCCCGGCCGCGGGGTGGGGGCTTGTGGGGCCCCTCAGGCTGCCCTGCCTTGGCTCCCAAGCTTCCCAATCTTCTTCCATTCCAGAAAAAAACTTTTCGGGGATTTTCTTCCGTTTGGACTCCGTTTCAAAATATTCTTTGAAAGGGGTCAAAAACATGGAAAAAACAGGAACTGGCACTTGGCACTGAGTTAATAAGTTAGTCCCAAAAAATGAATAAAAGGCATACAAAGCATCCAAAGTTTGACAAGATAATAGCATGAAACCATCAAAAATTATAGATACGTTGGAGACGTATCAAGCATCCCCAAGCTTAACTCCTACTCGTCCTCGAGTAGGGAAGTGATAAAGAATGAATTTTTGATGTGGAATGCTACCTAGCATAGTTGTCCTTTGCAACTTCTTTCACGTGGCATGAATGTTCAGATCCGTAAGATTCGAAACAATAGATTGCTACTAACATGAAAACAGTAGTACTTCAAGCAAACTAGCAAAGTAATCATGAACATTCAAAATAACAAGGCCAATGAAAGTTATCCCTACAAAATCATATAGGATGGCTATGCTCCATCATCCTCACACAACTAATGTAAATCATGCACAACCCCGGTATTGGCCAAGTAATTGTTTTCGCACTATAACTTTCTCAAACTTTTTATAACTATCACGCAATACATGAGCGCGAGCCATGGATATAGCACTATAGGTGGAATAGAGAGTGGTGGTGGTTGTGAGACAAAAAGAAGGAGATGGTCACATTGACTCGGCATATCAGTAGGCTATGGAGATGCCCATTAGTAGATATCAATGTGAATGAGTAGGGATTGCCATTCAAAGGATGCACTAGAGCTATAAGTATGTGAAAGCTCAAAAGGAAAACTAGTGGGTGTGCATCCAACTTGCTTGCTCACGAAGACCTAGGGCAATTTTGAGGAAGCCCATCATTGGAATATACAAGCCAAGTAATATAATGAAGATTGCCACTAGCATATCGTAGTGACAAAGCAAGAAGCTCTCAGTCATGAAGAACATGGTGCTATCATGAAGCACAAGTGTGGAAAAAGATAGTAGCATTGTCCCTTCTCTCTTTTTCTCTCTTTTTTTATTTGGGCTCTTAGGCCTCTTTTTTTCTTTTCTTTTCTTTTCTCTTTTTTTGTTTTTGGGATCTTTGGCCTCTCTTTTTTCCTCACATGGGACAATGCTCTAATAATGATGATCATCACACTTTTATTTACTCATAGCTCAAATATCACAATGATGATGACTCCATAGGAAATGCCTCCGGCAGTGTACCGGGATGTGCAACGATCTAGCATGGCGTATGACATTGAAACATCACGCTAGCTATCTTACGATCATGCAATGGCAATATGAGAGTGACGGCACAAGTCATGAGACGGAACGGTGGGAGTTGCATGGCAATATATCTCGAAATGGCTATGAAAGTGCCATAGTAGGTAGGTATGGTGGCTGTTTTGAGGAAGGAATTTGGTGGGTTTGTGCACCGGCGAGAATTGCGCGGCACTAGAGAGGCTAGCAATGGTGGAAGTTGAAAGTGCATCTATACCATGGGCTCAAATTAATCATGAAGAACTCACATACTTGTTGCGAAACTTGTGATAACATTAGTACAAGAAAACAAACTACCACTTCCTTTGGTACTGTAGAAAACTTGAATTCTATCTATATTGATGATGGGCTACTGTATTCTCACTTTTCCATGGCTAGTACTCCCCCGATACTAACCATAGTTTCATCAAAACAAGCAACCAACTCAACAAAAACAGAATCTGTCAAAAACAGACCAGTCTGTAGCAATTTGTATACTTCGTATACTTCTCGTAGCTCAAAAAATCTGAAACATTACGACAGCCTAGGAAAAAAGAATATAAATCAGAAGCAAAAAGAATAAACTCAAAAGCTCTTTCTGAATAAAAATGAAAAATCATCTCGTGAGCGAAACGTTTCTGTCTTTTTCCAGCAGGATCAAACAACCATTACCAAGACTAGTCATAAAGGCTTTGCTTGGCTCAAACACAAAAGAAACACAAAAAACACAATCACAACAGAATTATGAAAGTGTGGAAGCAACAAAATAGAAAGAAAAAGATAAATTCATTGGGTTACCTCCCAACAAGCGCTATTGTTTAACGCCCTTAGCTAGGCATAGAAGCGACAGAATCACGTATCGTCGTCTTTGGTGCTCAAACCATAAGTGGCCCTCATCATGGATTCATAAGGCAATCTTATTTTATTTCTAGGAAAGTGTTCCATGCCCTTCCTTAAAGGAAATTGGAATCTAATATTCCCTTCCTTCATATCGATGATAGCACCGATAGTCCTTACGAAAGGTCTACCAAGAATAATAGGGCATGTAGGATTGCAATCAATGTCAAGCACAATGAAATCCACGGGTACATGGTTCCTATTTGCAATAATAAGAACATCATTGATCCTTCCCATGGGTTTCTTGACAGTAGAATCAGCAAGATGCAAATTAAGAAAACACTCTTCAATCTCATTGAAACCCAGAACATCACATAAAGACTTTGGAATCGCAGAAACACTAGCACCCAAATCACACAAAGCATTGCACTCATAGTTTTTGATTTTGATTTTGATGGTAGGTTCCCACTCATCATGAAGCTTTCTAGGGATAGAGACTTCCAATTCAAGTTTCTCTTCAAGAGATTTTATCATAGCTTCGACGATATGATCGGTAAAGGCTTTGTTTTGGCTATAAGCGTGTGGAGAGTTTAACATGGATTGCATCAAAGTAATGCATTCAATCAAGGAGCAACTATCATAATTGAATTCCTTGAAATCCACGGTAGTAATTTCATTACTACTCAAAGTTTTAACATCTTCTACTCCACTTTTAATTCTTTTAGCATCAAGATAGATGGACTCCAAATCATTGGGGCACTTTTCAACCAAAGTGGATTCATATCCAGCCCCATAATCATTAGGTTTGATACAAGAAAACAAAGGTTCAATAGGAGTCACACCAAGCACTTTAAGATATTCGTGATTCTCATCACGAGAACACGCCTTTTTAAGCCATTCATGTCTGGCACGAATTTGGGTGGTTCTTTATTGGCACTCAATCATGGAAACACGCATAGCTTTCAAAGGTTCATCCATGTTGATTTTGGGAGGAGCACATCTAACTTTCAAAGCATCAACATCACAAGAAATTCTATCAACGCTCTTAGCCAAATTGTCAATTTTGAGTAGTTTTTCCTCTATGGACGCATTGAAAATCTTTTGAGAGTTGATGAACTCTTTGATATTACTCTCAAGATCATAGGGTAATCTATTGTAATTTACATGAGTATTGTTGTAGGAGTTGCCAAAATTATTAGAAGAGTTACTAGGAAAAGGCCTAGGAACATAGTTTCCTCTAAAAGCATTGTTGTTGCCAAAGTTATTCCTACCAAAAAAATTAATGTCCAAGCTAGCGTTGCTACTCTCAATCAAAGAAGACAAAGTCATATCACTAGGATCCAAAGGAGTACTTCTACTAGCAACCAAATTCATTAACTCATCCATCTTAGCGCTCAACGAGTTAATTTCTTCTATATCGTTTACCTTCTTACTAGTAGGTGACCTTTCAGTGTGCCACTGAGAGTAGTTCGTCATGATGTTGTCTAAGAGCTTTGTGGCTTCCCCTAACGTGATTTACATGAACGTTCCACCTGAGGCGGAGTCCAAGATATTTCTAGAAGCGAAATTCAAGCCAGCGTAAAAGATTTGTATAATCATCCAAAGACTCAAGCCATGAGCGGGACAATTTCTAATCATTAATTTCATTCTCTCCCAAGATTGTGCAACATGTTCATGATCAAGTTGCTTGAAATTCATGATATCATTACGGAGAGAGATGATCTTAGCCGACGGAAAATACTTGGATATATAAGCATCTTTGCACTTATCCCAAGAATCGATACTATTTTTGGGCAAAGAAGAAAACCTAGTTTTTGCGCGATCTCGCAACGAGAAAGGAAAAAAGCTTCAATTTAATCACGTCATTATCCACATCTCTCTTCTTTTGCAAATCGCAAAGCTCAATGAAGGTATTGAGATGGGATGCGGCATCTTCACTAGGAAGGCCAGAGAATTGCTCTTTCATAACAAGATTCAGCAAAGCGGCATTGATTTCGTATGACACCACACTAGTGGCGGGAGCAATCGGAGTACTAATAAAATCATTATTATTAGTATTCGAGAAGTCACAAAGTTTGGTGTTTTCGTTCATGGTGACTTCAGCAAGCAAGCAAGCACACAAGCAAACAAAGAGCAGGCGAGAAAAAGGGCGAACGAAAAGGTGAACGAAAAAGGCAAATTGGTGAAGTGGGGGAGAGGAAAACGAGAGGCAACTGGCAAACAAAGTAAATGCAAGAGATGAGTTTGCGACCCCTACTTGGATGAGTTCTTGACTTGATCTTCCTCCCCGGCAACGGCGCCAGAAATTCTTCTGCTATCCCACAGACAACAGCGGTAGAAATTGACACGTTGACATAGGTTGGGCTTGCGTTGGTTTTTCCCTTGAAGAGGAAAGGGTGATGCAGCACAGGAGCAGAAAGTATTTCCCTCAGTTTGAGAACCAAGGTACCGATCCAGAAGGAGGGTCTCGTCAAGTCCAGAGTACCTGCGCAAACACAAACAAGCTTGCACCCAACGCTTCAAAGGGGTTGCCAATCCCTTCAAGATTGTTTGCAAAGTGAGATCTGAAGGCGGAACGTGCAACGAAGTAAAAAGTGTAAGGCTGAAAATTTGGTGGGCAGTAGACCCTAGTGGCCATAATGTTCACTAGAGGCTTCTCTCAAAATAGCAAGTATTACGGTGGGTGAACAAATTACTGTCAAGCAATTGATAGAACCGCGCAAACTCATGACGATATCTAAGGCAATGATCATACATATAGGCATCAAGTCCAAGACAAGTAGACCGATACTTTCTGCATCTAGTACAATTACTCCACACATCAACCGCTATCGAGCATGCATCTAGTGTATTGAGTTCATGACGAACAGAGTAACGTTTTATGCAAGATGACATGATGTAGAGGGATAATCTCAAACCAATGATGAAAACCCCATCTTTTTACCCTTGATGGCAACAACACGATGCGTGCCTCGCTACCCCTTCTGTCACTGGGTGAGGTCATCATATGGTATGAACCCAAAACCAAGCACTTCTCCCATTGCAAGAATCATAGATCTAGTTGGCCAAACAAAACCCACAACTCGAAGAGAATTACAAGGATATGAAATCATGCATAAGAGAGATCAGAATAAACTCAAATAACATTCATAGATAATCTGATCATAAATCCACAATTCATCGGATCTCGACAAACACACCGCAAAAGAAGATTACATCGGATAGATCTCTATGAAGATCATGGAGAACTTTGTATTGAAGATCCAAGAGAGAGAAGAAGCCATCTAGTTACTAGCTATGTACCCATAGGTCTATGCTGAACTACTCGCGCATCATCGGAGAGGTCATGGTGTTGATGAAGAAGCCCTCCGTGTCCGAATCCCCCCCTTCGGCAGGGCACCAGGACGTGCCCCAGATGGGATCTTGCGGAGACAGAAGCTTGCAGCGACGGAAAAGTACTTTTGATGATCTCCTGATTTTTTGTGGAATTTATGGGAATATATAGGCGAAAGATCTAGGGCAAAGGGCGTCCAGGGGGCCCACAAGCCTGGATGGCGCGGCCTCCCCCCTGCCGCGGGGAGGGGGCTTGTGGCGCCCCTCAGGCTCCCCTGCCTTGGCTCCCAAGCTTCCCGATCTTCTTCCGTTCCAGAAAAAATCTTTTCAACGATTTTCTTCCTTTTGGACTCCGTTTCAAAATCTCCTCTGAAAGGGGTCAAAAACATGGAAAAAACAGGAACTAGCACATGGCACTGAGTTAATAAGTTAGTCCCACAAAATAAATAAAAGGCATACAAAGCATCCAAAGTTTGACAAGATAATAGCATGAAACCATGAAAAATTATAGATACGTTGGAGACGTATCAAGCATCCCCAAGCTTAACTCCTGCTCGTCCTCAAGTAGGGAAGTGATAAAGAATGAATTTTGATGTGGAATGCTACCTAGCATAGTTGTCCTTTGCAACTTCTTTCATGTGGCATGAATGTTCAGATTCGTAAGATCCCAAACAATAGTTTGCTATTGACATGAAAACAGTGGTACTTCAAGCAAACTAGCAAAGTAATCATGAACTTTCAAAATAACAAGGCCAATGAAAGTTATCCCTACAAAATCATATAGTCTCGCTATGCTCCATCATCCTCACACAACTAATGTAAGTCATGCACAACCCCGGTATTGGCCAAGTAATTTTTTTCGCACTCTTACTTTCTCAAACTTTTTATAACTATCACGCAATACATGAGCGCGAGCCATGGATATAGCACTATAGGTGGAATAGAGTGTGGTGGTGGTTGTGAGACAAAAAGGAGGAGATGGTCACATTGACTCGGCGTATCAATAGGCTACGGAGATGCCCATTAATAGATATCAATGTGAATGAGTAGGGATTTCCATACAAAGGATGCACTAGAGCTATAAGTATGTGAAAGCTCAAAAGGAAAACTAGTGGGTGTGCATCCAACTTGCTTGCTCACGAAGACCTAGGGCAATTTTGAGGAAGCCCATCACTGGAATATACAAGCCAAGTTATATAATGAAGATTCCCACTAGCATATGGTAGTAACAAAGCAAGAAGCTCTCAATCATGAAGAACATGGTGCTATCATGAAGCACAAGTGTGGAAAAATATAGTAGCATTGTCCCTTCTCTCCTTTTCTCTCTTTTTTTATTTGGTCTCTTAGGCCTCTTTTTTATTTTATTTTATTTTCTCTTTTTTTTGTTTTTGGGCTCTTTGGCCTCTTTTTTTTTATTTCCTCACATGGGACAATGCTCTAATAATGATGATCATCACACTTTTATTTACTCATAGCTCAAAGATCACAATGATGATGACTCCATAGGAAATGCCTCCGGCAGTGTACCGGGATGTGCAACGATCTAGCATGGCATATGACGTTGAAACATCACGCTAGCTATCTTACGATCATGCAATGGCAATATGAGAGTGACGGCACAAGTCATGAGACAGAACGGTGGGAGTTGCATGGCAATATATCTCGGAATGTCTATGAAAGTGCCATAGTAGGTAGGTATGGTGGCTGTTTTGAGGAAGGAATTTGGTGGGTTTGTGCACCGGCGAGAATTGCGCGGCACTAGAGAGGCTAGCAATGGTGGAAGGTGAAAGTGCATCTATACCATGGGCTCACATTAGTCATGAAGAACTCACATACTTGTTGCGAAAGTTTTTATTAGTAATCGAAACAAAGTGCTAAACGCATACTCCGAGGGGAAGGGTTGGTAGGTGTTAACCATCGCGCGATCCCGACCTCAACACAAAGGATGACAATCAATAGACAAATTATGCTCCGACTTCCTAACATAGAGGTTCACCATACGTGCATGCTATGGGAATCACTAACTTCAACACAAGTATTTCTAGATTCACAACACCCTACTAACATAACACTTAATATTACCAAATCCATGTCTCAAAACTATTTGAGAGGAATCAAAACTTCTCTTTCTACTCAATGCACATGAAGATGGAGGTTTTTGCATGCTCTTTGGGTATCTATCACTTTTGGGACTACTTCCATAGCATAAGCCAACTACCAAATCACGCACCGTCGTGCTCTAAAGATATAAGTGAAGCACAAGAGAAAAAGTGTCTAGCTCAAAAGATATAAGTGAAGCACTATGATCATAAATCCACAATTCATCGGATCTCGACAAACACACCGCAAAAGAAGATTACATCGGATAGATCTCCATGAAGATCATGGAGAACTTTGTATTGAAGATCCAAGAGAGAGAAGAAGCCATCTAGTTACTAGCTATGGACCCGTAGGTCTATGGTGAACTACTCCCGCATCATCGGAGAGGTCATGGTGTTGATGAAGAAGCCCTCCGTGTCCGAATCCCCCCTCCGGCAGGGAACCAGGACGTGCCCCAGATGGGATCTTGCGGAGTCAGAAGCTTGCGGCGGCGGAAAAGTACTTTCGATGAACTCCTGATTTTTTCTAGAATTTATGGGAATATATAGGCGAAAGACCTTGGGCAAAGGGCGTCCAAGGGTCCCACAAGCCTGGATGGCGCGGCCTCCCCCTGGCCGTGGGATGGGGGCTTGTGGGGCCCCTGAGGCTCCCCTGCCTTGGCTCCCAAGCTTCCCGATCTTCTTCCGTTCCAGAAAAAATATTTTCGGGGATTTTCTTCCGTTTGGACTCCGTTTCATAATCTCCTCTGAAAGCGGTCAAAAACATGGGAAAATAGGAACTGACACTTGGCACTGAGTTGATAAGTTAGTCCCAAAAAATAAAGAAAAGGCATACAAAGTATCCAAAGTTTGACAAGATAATAGCATGAAACCATAAAAAATTATAGATACGTTGGAGACGTATCAACTGCTCGCATGCGTCCCGTCAACTCACGTCCCTTCACACGGCAAGAGGGGATCATGGTGGTAAGTAATATTTGTTTGGGACCAACGCACATGGTTGAATATTTAATAATCGTTTGCGATGGTAACATGGCAACTGTGTGTACCAACCTGTAATAAGCTCCTATTTGTAAGAAAAGTTTATAAAAAACTTGTCTCCAATTTGGCCAAAAATTATCACAAAAAATATATATGTATCATGAAACAGAATGCCAAGTTTCATGATTTCCAGCTGATTTTTCGATTTACTTCAATTTAAAAATGAATATGTTTTCGACGTTTGAGGCCGAGGTGTATAAAAACCAAGATTTTCAATGTTTTCCACGACGCCAAGATGTTTGAGGTTTCTTACCATTTATTGCATGGGGACTAAACATGAACCCAAGGGAACATATGATTTCCCCTAATGAATTCCTAGAAACTCAATTAATGCATGTGTTTTTGAGTGATACATGAACATTTTATAATTTTAACACGGAATCATGTGTCGCGTGTTTTCTGCATAAAAATAGTTTGATGTGCCTCAAAGTGGTGTTTTCAGTGGTGGTCGCGCAGGGGAGGGGTGGTCGTTCCGGCACACTTCGTGTCATGGGCCTCTATATGCGGGATTGTCCGTTTTGTGATGCGGTTGCCACCCCAAATTATCAAAGTTGTGCACTAAATATTTGAAACAACACACAACACTAATGTCATGCATGTGTTTGGGAGGCATGCACAAGGTGGTGGTGGTCCCTCGGACAATCCTTCGTGCGTTATTAGTGACGCGCACATCTGTGGGCCCACGTGGTCTATCACTTTGAACTACACCGAGAGGGGTTTGACCAAGGTGGATTTATTTTACTCTGTATTGCGGTATATCATGGTGAGATTCCACACCAAAGATTGACGTGTCATACTCATGAGTACCTCCTACCGCTCAAAGTTGGGGGGTGGGAGGACACATGCTAATAATTGTGTGCAGTTTTGTTTAGTGGGGGGACTTTCCAATTTGTGAAGCACGCACCATGTCAAAGTCATGAGTGGGAATTTTGACATCAAAAAACCAAATCCATACATATGCTTGGGTCATATATAACTGATGGTGGTCCTCAGTGGCTCCCTCACAGGGTAACCAATGATGCATCAATCTGTGGGGCTGATAATCCCCAAGTGCAAGGAATCATCATAGCAATTTCCAAACATGGAAGTGGTAAGTATGGAGTGTTGAACACACAACGAGCTCAAGATAAGATCGATATTATCTTAAGTCCTATCTGACATTGATACGACTCTACATACACGGAACGTTTGCTTCTATGTAGTAACAAGAAATAGAACCGCTTTGTGGGTATAGAGAGGATATCTTTGCATGATATTGGAGAACTAAAATATGAAAAATAGTCATTGCGTAAATAAAGTTAGAATATATTACAATATATTACAAATATCAAGTGTGGAACAATGATGGTATGGTGCGCGGAATCATATTAGGCAATTGATAACAAGATCGGTAATCATTCTTGCAATTTTATATGAGGGAGAGGCATGAGATAACATACTTTCCGTACTTCAATCATATGAACTTATGATTGGATCTCTAGCAAGCACCGCAACTACTAGAAATTATTAGGGTAAACCCAACCATAGCATTAAACATCAAGTCCCCTTTACTCCCATACGCAAACAACTCCCTTACTCGGGTGTAAGCTTATGTCAGTGTAGCCACCCACTATAAGTGAATCATGAACATATTGCAAACCCTACAACGAGAGTTCCCACATATGTGCACGGCACGAAGGGCACCATAGGGCAGCACCAAAATAAAATATACACTCAAATCAATCAAGATCATCAATTTACCCAAAGAACAACATAAATCCACTCAAACATCATTGGATGGTAACACATCATTGATCAATAATATGTGGCATGAAACACCATGTTCAAGTAGGGGATCACAACGGGGTGCGGGAGAGTGGACCGACATAGATAGATGAGCGAAGGTGATGGAGATGATCATGTTGATGAAGACAATCACTATGGTGATGGTTCCCTCGGCGGCACTCTGGCACCACCGGAAGAGAGGGGGAGAGAGACTACCCCTAGGATACCTCCTCCATGGCCTCTCCCTAGATGGGGAGAGGTTCTCCCCTATGGTCCTTGGCCGCCATGGCTCCCGGAGGGGCGAGAGTCCCTCCGAGATCTGATCTCTCTCTCTCTCTCTCTCTCTCTCTGTGTGTGTGTGTGTGTGTGTGTGTGTGTGTGTGTGTGTGTGTGTGTGTGTGTGTGTTTCTCTCTTGTTTTCGCTATAGTTTTTGGCCCATGATCGTTTCTTAAATATACGGAGAGATCCCTAACTCCGATCGGGCTGAAATTTTGAGGGGGGGTTTTATCGGAAAATATCTTTCTTTAGGTGAAAGAAGGGAACCAACCGACTTAAGGGGGATCCACAAGGCATCAGGGTGCGACCACCCCTCTCGTCGCGCCTTATTGCCTTGTGAGAGCCTCGGGAATCATGTGGCCTTGATTCTTCTTCCCAAAATTCACATATATTCCAAAAAAATATCTGTAAATTTTTATCGCGTTCGGACTCTATTTGGTATGGAATTTATGCAAAACAAAAAACACACAAAAACAGGAACTCGCACTTGGCACTCGATAAGTAAGTTAGTCCCGAAAAATAATATGAAATGTTGATAAAAGTATATGAAAGTTGTAGAACATTGGCATGAATACCTCATAATTATTGATACATTGGAGACGTATAAGGCGCCCATGTGTGGTCACCTATTATGGTTTTGACCAAGGTTGATCCTTTTCGGTCTATTTTACGATATGCGATGGTTAGACATCGAGACAAATTTTTTTTAGCACATGCACATATATATATAACCAATGAACCGTCCCACCTTCTCGAAATGGACGGTGGGGCTGGGGCATATACATATACTGTACTCGTTGTGATTGATCCTCTTCCTAAGTCAACTTATAGTTTCTGAGGCAAGTGACATTAAAGTTCCATTGGGTACTAACTAAACAAACACTTAATTACGTATATATACATATGTGTAGGCCTCAACGCAGTCGTTGTTTTGTCAAACACTCTCTCACGTGGTCATCAGCGTCACACCGACTCATCCATGTCCATGTGGGCCGTCACTTTGACCGGGGGAGTAGAGATGTTAATTTGACCAAGGTGGATTCTTCTTGTTGGTATGAGCTAGTGTACGTAGTTGTCATATGCATTGATTTCTAACCAAAACTTAAACGCATAGTACACACTGAATCCCTCATGTCAGCTTGAAGTGTGGGCATGGGGCTATATATGGCTCGTTAACCTCGGTACGGGGGCATTCTGGTCCGGGAGACACACGTGGCGGCGAAATTTGTGCATTTGGTATTTGAAAACATCGCACATCGCTTTCATACATATGTGCATGGGGCCATGCATGCACTCGCGTTGTCTACAAACACTCCCTCGTGTGGTTATGGACAACATGCCAATTTATGGACCCGCTTGGTGTGTCACTTAAACCGACGCATACTACGAGCTAATTTGACCAAGGTAGATATAGTCTTCTCGTTATTTGTTATGATATAGTTCATGGTGAGATTCCAGACAGATATTTAACCGTATGTGTGTGTGTGTGTATATATATGACAAGTTTTATCTTCAAAGGGTGATAGTTACCTCCTGAGCAATTGCCTTCTACGTGTTCCCCTAGCAGCAAACTAAATGGGTTGTTGGATATCAAAAGATCCGATAGTGTGGCACAAACTAGCTATTTTAAGTTACTTAATCCGTTTTAACAGTAAAGCTGAGATAGTTTGTTGGTGGCTAACCACATGCACGCATCGAGTTGAATGGATAAGTGTTATCCACGATGCATGCGCCTCAAAACTCTTTGCATGTGCATTTGTTATATATATCTCCCAGATCTTAGTGTGTACATAATTAGATAAAATTATACTGGAGTGTGTACGTATGCTTGGAGCCTTGGAGTACGGAAACATTTTTTTAGTTTTAATAATATGTACGTCTACGAAAACGAGTATGATGAACACTGAAGAGTATATTGCGTGCATTGGTTGAAAAAAAGAGAGTATATTCTGTGTATTGTATATTCAAAAAACTTAAGAGCACGTAGTATGCGTGCATGGCATGTGATTAAAAAAGAATGTAGTATATTCGTTGAAAAGGAATTATATAAAAAGTAGTAAGAAGTATTATGTGTCTTGATATGTTAGCTGAAAAAGGTTGTAGTCTATTCGTCGGAAAGGAGTATATATAAAGGTATTATGAAGTGTGTATTATGTAATATATAGAAAAGGAGTATATGGAGTATACATAACGAAGAAGAGTATGTAGTATCATCAACGTGTCTAGAAATAGTATGTAGTGTGTGTGCATGGCACGTGAGCTGGAAAAGTATGTAGTATATTCACCAAAAAAGAAGTATACAAAAGAGTAGTAAGAAGTGATGATATGTGAGCTAATAAATATGTAGTATAATCATTGGAAAAAAAGTATATAAAAAAGTATTATGAAGTATGTGTGATGATATATCTAAGCTGAAAAAGTATGTAATGTATATGGAGTATATAACTAAAAAGGGAGTATATGATGAATGCATAGAATTCTGCATTATTATTTTTTAAATCTAATGATGCATGCATTGAGATCAAGGGTAGTCATTCACTTGCATACCTCTTTTTTCCAATTAGTATAATCGAAAGATGCATGGTTGGAAATCACGGCAAACCCGCTCTTGGGGTAGCTTTGGATTCAATGGAGAGAGGTAATGGGAGATTAGAAAAAGGAGACAGATAGGATTTTTGTTGGGTTGGATCACGACGACCCAGGTATATAGGGTCCGATCAGTTCGGAAGGTTAGCAAGAGCGTCCCAGGTGGAAAAAATAAGCAAATTTACCGTTCACACTACCCGTTAAGAATTTTATTAGATCTGGCGTAATCTGACGGTAATCAAGGCAGAGGTAACTACCATCTATTGATAGGATGTATTTTCCATATATATGTGTGTGTGTGTGTGTATGGCGGATCTATTCTGCTAACACCCCTTAAGACCATATTCTTATAGCACTTCTCTTATTCTGCTAACACCTTCCCACCCACCCGTTCCGTAGCTACAAACTAACGACTGAACTGCACGCACAAAAGGAAAAAACACGCTACCGCATACACACACAAAGAAAACACTCCACCAGCCCACCGCCCGCACTAATCCCTCGTTCCCCTGCACCTTCCTCCCACGCCCCACCTCCCCCACTCCTTCCCCGTTCCCCTCCACCTTCTTCCTCCCAAGCTCCACCCCCCCCCCCCCGATCCACCCACCCACCACCGCGCGCATCACACTACGCCCCAGGCTGACCAACTACCACCACTGGTGCTTCACCAACCACCCCACTGCAACTTGTAAACTGTGTTGGATTTTTATCCCCGAAGAGGAGAGGATGATGTAGCACAGTAGAGTAAGTATTTTCCTCAGTTAAGAAACCAAGGTTATGAATCAAGTAAGAGAACCAAGAAACATCGACACTTGCACACACAATGCAAACCTTCGCACCCAACACAGACAAGAGGTTGTCAATTTCTCAACGGTCAAGAAGCAAGATTAAATGATATATGATAGATTTATAGATTGATAAATAAATAAAAAATAAAAAAATATTTATTCATTGGGTTGCCTCCCAACAAGCGCTATCGTTTTACGCACTTAGCTAGGCATAAAACAATACATCAAGTATTGTCATCCTTGGATTTTACTCCATAGGTAGCCCTCATAATGGATTGATAGGGAAGTTTAATCTTGGTACTTGGGAAGTGTTCCATGCCTTTTTTCAAAGGAAACTGAAACTTCATATTTCCATCTTTCATATCAATCACCGCACCAATGATGCGTAAACATGGTCTACCAAGAATCAAAGGGCAAGACCGGATTGCAATCGATGTCAAGGACAATAAAGTACACGGGTACATAGTTCCTATTTGCAAAAATAATAACATCATTGATCCTCCCTGGTGGCTTTTTAATAGTGGAATCCGCCAAATACAAACTAAGAGAACAGTCATCCAATTTGGAAAAACCAAGAACATCAACAAGAGACTTCGAAATAGTAGAAACACTTGCACCCAAATCACACAAAGCATTGCACTCAAATTTTTTAATCTTAACTTTAATAGTTGGTTCCCACTCATCATATAATTTTCTAGGAATAGAAATCTCCAACTCATGTTTTTCTTCCAAAGTTTTCATTAAGGCATCCACGATATGTTTAGTAAAAGCCTTATTTTGTTCATAAGCATTTGGTGAGTTCAACATAGATTGCAACATAGAAATACATTCAACCAAATAGAAACTATGAAATTAAATTCCTTGTAATCGAAAATAGTGGGTGCATCAATAGCTAAAGTTTTAACCTCTTCAAACCCACATTTAACAATGTTTTCATTAAGATTTTCACCCTCCAAATCTTGGAGACGCCCTCTATCTAAAGTTGACTCTTCTTCAGTATCCTTTTCAACAATATTAATATTACTAAACAAAGAATCAATAGAGTACACACCAATCATCTTAACATGCTCATCTATTTTTCTACGAAAATTTGGAAGAGAGATTTTTTCAAGGAATTCCCGCTTAGCGTTTAACATAGTGGTTCTCTTCTTACTTTAATCAATAGAAACATACATAGCCTTAATAGATTCATTAATATCAACTCTAGGAGGCAATGATTTTTCCTTAAGATTTTCAATATGAAGAGAAAGCCTATCAACCCTCTTAGTCAAATCATCAATCTTATTGAACTTTTCTTCCATAAAGGTGTTGATTGCCGTTTGAGCATTGATAAATTACTTAATACTATTCTCGAAATAAGAGGGCATCCTTTGGTTGTTATAGGAAGAATTACCATCAGGATTGCCAGAAACATTAGAGGAATTTCCTGGATAAGGCCTAGGATTAAAATTTCCTCTATAAGCATTATTATTGAAGTTGCTACGAGAGACAAAATTCACATCGATAGGATCACTATTTTGTTTAATCAAAGTAGACAAAGGCAAATCATTGGGATCGATAGAAGTATTTTGTGATAGCCTGGCTTACTAGGGATGATAGACTACTCATATCAATAAGGAATTCCTTATTTTCGGGGAGCTCATTCGATGAGAACTCACAGGTTAAGCATGCTCGGCTTGGAGTAGTTCTAGGATGGGTGATCGACGGAGAAGTTGATCCCGGGTGCGCATGAGTGAGGACAAAGTGTGTAGAAAAGACTAGTATTGATATGTGAGGCCAGTCTAGATCCCGCCAGGAGTAACGACCACCGGCGGGTGTGTCCGGGGCGTTACAAGTTGGTATCAGAGCTGACCCTCATGGTTAAATGGATATTTGCAGACACGTGTGCGATCATGTTCCTCATGACGTTTGTGACCCGTCGTTGCACACGGCATGGCACATGTACTGTACTAGATGCACAAACGTTTGTGCCAAGATGGATCGCTCATGTGGCTCGACGAGGACATCGGTTCCTTTGAGTGGTGGTGTATGTGATAGCCTGGCTTATTACGGATGATAGACTACTCATATCAATAAGGAATTCCTTCTTTTCCTGGAGCCCATTCGAACAGAACTCACAGGTTAAGCATGCTCGGCTCGGAGTAGTTCTAGGATGGGTGACCGACCGCGAAGTTGATCCCGGGTGCACATGAGTGAGGAGAAAGTGTGCAGAAAAGACTAGTATTGATATGTGAGGCCAGTCTAGATCCCGCTAGGAGTAACGACCACCGGCGAGCGTGTCTGGGGCGTTACACATTCTTGCTAGAAACCAATTTTGCAAGAGCATCAACTTTTTCACTCAATGACCTAATCTCCTCAACGACATTCACCTTTTTGGTTGAAGGTGCCCTTTCAGTATGCGATTGGGAGTAGTTAGCCATAATACTGTCAAGCAATTTAGTAGCATCACCCAAACTAATATCCATAATAGTTCCACACGCGGTTGAATCCAAAAGATTTCGAGTAACATAATTCAAGCCAACATATTTTTTATGGATAATCATCCACAAGTTTAAACCATGAGTAGGGCAATTTCTCAGCATCAATTTCATTCTTTCCCATGATTGCGCAACATGTTCATGATCAAGTTGCTTAAAAATTCATAATTTGGTTACGAAGAGAGAAGATTTTTGCTGGAGGAAAATACTTAGTAATAAAAGCATCTTTGAATCTATCCCAAGAATTAATGCTATTGCGAGGCAAAGAAAAAAAAACCAAACTTTCGCACGATCTCACAAAAAAACAGAAATAATTTCAACTTGATAATATCATTGTCCACATCTTTTTTTCTTTTGCATGTCACACAACTTAACAAAAGTGTTGAGATGTGATGTTGCGTCCTGATTAGGACTTCCAGAAAATTGATCTTTCATGACAAGATTCAATAAAGCGGCATTTATATCAAAAGACTCCGCACTAGTGGTGGGAGGAGCAATAGGAGTGCTAATAAAATCATTGTTGTTGGTATTGAAATAATCACACAACTTGGTGTTTTCTTGAGACATGGTGTCTACGCAAAAAGAAAGCAAACGAACAAAACCAAACGAGAACACGACGAATAAAAAAGGGCAAATAAAAGTGGCAAAAGAAAAGGCAAATTTTTTTGTAATTTTCTATAAGTGGGGGAGAGGAAAACGAGAAGCAAATGGCAAATAAAGTAAATGCAAAGATAAGAGTTGATAGTGTAGGTACTTGGTAGTGGCGCCAGAGATTGGAAAGTTGATGATGTTGGCTTGATCCTCCCCGACAACGGCGTCAAACATTCTTCCTGCTACTTGTAAACTGTGTTGGATTTTTATCCCCGAAGAGGAGAGGATGATGTAGCACAATAGAGTAAGTATTTACCTCAGTTAAGAAACCAAGGTTATCAATCAAGTAGGAGAACCCAGCAACATCGGCACCTGCACACACACCACAAACCTTCGCACCCAACGCAGACGAGAGGTTGTCAATCTCTCGGCGGTCAAGAAGCAAGATTAAATGATATATGATACATTGATAGATTGATAGATTGATAAATAAATAACAAATAAAAAGGTACAACAAGTATTTTTGGTGTTTTTGTATAAGTAAACTAGATTGATCTTGTAATAGAAGTAGACCCGGGGTCGTAGGATTCACTCGTGGCATCTCTCTCAAGAAAATCGCATACGGTGGTTAAACAAATTACTGTTGGGAAATTGATAGAAAAGCAAATGATCATGATATAGGCATCACATACAAATCAAGTAGACCGACTCATGCCTGCATCTACTACTATTACTTCACACATCGACCGCTATCCAGCATGCATCTAGTGTATTAAGTTCATAGGAACGAAGCATTGCATTAAGAACGATGACATGATGTAGTCAAGAAAAAAGCATATAAGAATTCATCCCAACTTGTTATCCTTAATGGCAACAACACATGCGTATCAACTCCCCTTCTGTCACTAGGGCTGAACACCGCAAGATCGAACCCATTACAGAGCACCTCTTACCATTGCAACAAGATCTAATCTAGCTGGCCAAACCAAACCAAAACTTTGGAGAAGAAATACAAGGCTATACTAAATCATGCATAAAAGATATAAGCAAAGAACTCAAATAAAACAAGGATAGATCTGATCATAAACTCAGAATTCATCAGATCCCAACAAACACACCGCACAAAGTCATTACACCGAATGGATCTCCATGAAAATCATGGAGACCGTTGTATTGAGATCAAAAGAGAGAGAGGGAGATCCATCTAGCTACTAAATACGGACCCGCCGGTCTGCGGTGAACTACTCACGCATCATCGGAGAGGCGGCAAGGTTGATGTAGAGCCCCTTCGTGATGAGTTCCCCCTCCTGTGGGGTACCGGAGAAGGCCTCCACATGGGATCTTGCAAGAACAGAGGCTTGTGATGATAGAAAAAGTATTTTGCGGACTCCCTTGATGGTTTTGGAATATTTCTGAATTTATAGTAGAGTAGGTATGGGAAATGGAGCATAGAGGGGCCCACACAATATCAGGGCATCCCCCTCGGGCGTGTCCTAGTGTTGTGTGGTGACCTCTGCCAAGATCTTCCTTGGCCACCAAGTTCTAGGTGATCCTTATCTTCAATAAAAAATCCTTAGAAAGTTTCGGGACGATTTGTTCTTATCTGATATTGATTTCCTGCGAAACAAAAATAGGGCACAAAACAGGAATTGGCACTTGGCTCAAAGTTAATAGGTTAGTCCACAAGAATGATATAGAAAGGTATAAAATGATGACAAAAACATCCAAGAATAATAATATCATAGCATGGAACAAGCAAAAATAATAGATACGTTGGAGACATATCACCCACCTACGCCGGCACGCCCATCCCCGCCCTAGAGCGCTTGTGTGGACGGAGCGCCCCGCCTTGCGCCATCTCGGCCGGAGACCCTATAAATCATGCCACTGCTGGAGGATCAAATCCGTGCGGACGCACCTTCACTGGCCCGGATCCGCGCCACCGCGCCTCCACTTCCTCGGATCTGTGTTGCATACCCGCCCACAGCCGGGGGCGCGGGTGATGGATGTCGATGGCGGCAACAACCTCAATTGGCCTCCCCCGCACCCTCACAAAATAAACCCCCCTCCTCACCCCATCTCTAACAGCCGCCAAAGTCGGCGGTGAGCTCCTCCGATCTTCCTCTCCCACATGGCCACAAGGGTGGGTTCTCGCCGCCGCGGAACCACTTCGCCAGATCCACCCAACCTTGACTTCCTTAACCAACGGGCCTCCCCCTCTTCCAAGCTGAATCTTCCTGTTCCCAAGGTGTGACTCTGTTCCCCGGCGCCGACGAGCTTCATCACCAACTCTCTACTCAATCTGTCGCGCACGTGGAAAAATGGCCCCATGGTGGAGATTCTTCATGCTGGCATGGATCCACGTGGGACGTCGACGGCAAGCGGCTTGCAGTCCACAGTGTGCAAGAGTGCAGTTTCCATGCGAGGTCCACAGATGTGCAGTGCATGTAGTGTGTGTGTGTGTGTGAAGTTCAGAAAAAGACATGTACAGTACAGAAAAAGCTATTTTTACTTTTTTACCTCTATTGCAGCCTTGCAGGTGAGAATCACCCCTATTCCCGTCTTCCACCTCCCATTATCAGCTCTTTTGCAGGTTTGACACAGGCAGGGGCTCGCCTGAACAACGGCGCACGC
Organism: Hordeum vulgare subsp. vulgare; assembly: GCF_904849725.1. NCBI lineage: Eukaryota > Viridiplantae > Streptophyta > Magnoliopsida > Poales > Poaceae > Hordeum > Hordeum vulgare. The sequence goes on along the minus strand of NC_058524.1, from coordinate 341,558,206 downwards.
ATGTTCGGGAGTGTGGGGTGACACGGATGATTACCGCAGAGGTGGTCCTTGGGTGCCGCCCGTGCAGCTCGGTTGCTGGCACATTGCAGTTTGGTTGCCAGTGTGTGAGCTCGCTTGTGTATTGGTGTCGCGCCCAGTGTGCTACCATACAGTTCGACGCCCGTGGACGTGCACCGCGGAGGCGTGCTGGAAGCGATTTAGTGCAGATTTTTGTAAATCCGTTAGTTGTTCAATTTAAAGAGAAAAACAAAAAGAAAGAAAACACAAAGAAGTTCACTTATTTAAGGATACAGTTTGTTTCCTTGGACATAAATATAAATACAAAATTGTGGCGGACAAAACAAACCGATTGGAAGTAGTTAAGAAAAATCACTACAATTTATTTGTGAAGACTCAAGTGGTTCACTTTATAAAATAAATCTTAGGAAAAATTATGAAGTTCGCTACTATCGTCCATGTGTTAAGAAAAATCACTACAATTTATTTGTGAAGACTCAAGTGGTTCACTTTATAAAATAAATCTTAGGAAAAATTATGAAGTTCGCTACTATCGTCCATGTAGTGCATAATACAAGGATTCTTTGTTTTTGGAGAGCATATGTAGTTCAGTACTCATGTTGCGTGTAGTGCAGAACACACAAGAAAAACCATAGATTGATGTGATTCACTTGCCCTCATCCATGCGGTCCACCGTCGCTCATAATAGCTTTAAGATAAATTACAAAATAAACAATGAAGTTCGCTTGTCCCTAGGATGCAGTGCGATTTTAAATCTGAAGGAGTGTGCTCTCCTATTCGATGCGGTTAATGTGTCGATTTTGGTCTTGCGAAAAACAATGCGTCCGCGGTTCGGGAAATTTAAAACTGCTCTCAAAACATAATGAATTAGAGAGAGTGTTGTACATGAAAAATATGTGCCTCGTCGATAACTTTCCAACACCGTATCGTTTGCATCGTTCCGACAAGCGGTCTGGAAAATTTTACAAAAATACGCCTCGTGCAACTCGTAGGCAGCCACACCATTTTCAAAATTCACTTAAAACCGCGAAGAATCTCAACAAATGGCAAACACATGAAAGTTCCGCCTATTCCACAGATTTTCAATGCCATATCATATGCCTCGTTTGGACGAATGGTTTAAAAACTGCAGCAAAAAACGTACAGAAAAATTTGAAACATAGAATTCCATTTTTAGTAAAATTGAAATTACTATCAAACCATAAGGAATTAGAGAATGTTGTCTACATGAAAAAGATGCGACTCGACGATATCTTTCCAACGCCATATCGTTTGCTTTAGTCGAATGGGCGGTTTAGAAAGAAAATGCGAATATATGCTCCCTGTAGCCCGTCATGCGCTCACTATTTTCAAAACTGCTCTCAAACCGCGAGGAATCTTGAAAAATGTAAAACATGAAGAAGTTGAGAATTTTCCGCAGGAATCCAAGGGTATATTATACGACTTATTCCGACAGACAGGTTAAAACCTGGATCCAAAACAGTGTCTAAAAATGTGTGCTGTTTTTCTGATCCGAGGCTAACTCGTCCGAGGAGTAGCACTTCAACTTCCGAAGGTCCTCGGTTGAACTTCCTCTAAAAGTGTCCAAACAGGGCTTGTGATATACCGTTTGAAATCTATGAACACCCTAGTAATCGCCTAGTTTTAATTATTATCAAAATATTCACGGTTTAAGAGAAGTTTTGAAAACCGTGTTTGTTCATACAAAAAAACGTGAATAGTATTTTCGATCCTATTTCTAAACTATTTGTCGGAATGAAGAAAATGAGATGGCGTTGAATAACTTCTGCAAATCCCCTCATTAAATATTTTCCAAATTCCCTACGGTTATAGAGGAATTTCAAAAATGACGGAATTTTTGAAACCGAACAGCCGGGTTAGTATTTCGGGTAAATTTCAAAACGACTTGCTTGATTGATCCAAATGATATGGCATTTGAAAGCTTATGGAAATACGCAGTTTTTCATATAAAAAATTTCTTCCAACTATTAATGGTTTAAAAGTAATTCATAAAACGCTAGAACTTGTACCGACTTCATATTTTCACTTTAATTTCTCAACGGTTTCGCGGAATGGAGAAAATGATATGGCATTGGAAAGCGTGAGAAAATGTGAAACTTTTATATGTAGATTGTTTTTTTCAATTCCTTCGATTTTATGTCGGTTTGAAAAATGGCTAAAAACATTTTTTGGTCGTAGTTTTACAAACTTATTCGGAATGGGGCATATAATATACCGCTCAAAAGCTATGGAAAATGGGAGACTTTTTCATGTAGATAGTTTTCAGTGATTACTAACCGTTTTTAAGCAATCTCGGAAACAGCAAGATCTTGTGTTCTACCTTTTTCGCGAAACACGCCCTTTGAAAATGCACCGCGTGAAGAACTTGACCTTCGCGCCATGTTTCACTTGAACTTCATACAAAAAAACGTGAATCGTATTTTCGATCCTATTTTAAAACCATTTGTTGGAATGAGGCAAATGAGATGGTGTTGAATAGTTGCTGCAAATCCCCTCATTTGATACATTGAAAGTTTTTCCAAATTCCATACGGTTAAAGAGGAAATTAAAAAATGATGGAATTTCCGAAACCAAATAGTTGGGTTCGTATTTCGAGGTTAATTTGAAAACGGCTAGTCCGATCAACATAAATGATATGGCGTTGGAAAGCTTATGAAAATGCGCAATTTTTCATATAAAAAGTTCCTTGCGAATAGTAACGGTTTAAAAGTAACTTAGAAAACGAGAGAAGTTATACCGAGTTTGTATTTTTGCATTATTTCCTCAATGGTTTCTCAGAAAGGAGCAAATGATATGGCGTTCGAAAGCTTGAGCAAATGCTATGAAGATTGTTTTTCCCAATTCCTTACGGTTTTAGGTCAGTTTTAAAATGGCTAAAAACGTTTTTTGGCCATAGTTAAAACTTTTTTTACCAGAGTTTAGAAACTTTATTGGAATGGGGCAAATAATACACCGTTGAGAACCTACGGAAAATGCGAAACTTCTTGATGTAGATAGTTACCTCTGATTTCTAGTTGTTATCAAGCAGTTTTGAAAACAACAAGATCATGCGTTCTGCCTTTTTCGTGAAACAGATTCTTCAAAAATTCACCACATGAAGAACTTGAACTTCTTGGCATTTCTACCTAAACTTCACCCTGTTATTCACGTGTTGGATTTTTTGCTCACACTCCAACCGTTAACCGGAATTGAGCAACTGATATACCGACGAAGCGTTGCTGTAAACATGCAACTTTTCTGTGTTGATCCTTTTTTTCATAATCGTGATGGTTTAAAAGATTTTCATCTGACATTCATGCAGCGTTGTAGTTGAAATTTTCGCTGATTTCACATTGAATTTCTGTCGTGTATTTTTTTTGTAATTTCTCACCCATTCGTCGGTGTGACACAAATAATATTCCTTTGTTACAAACTTCTCTCACGATAATTTTTTTAACTTTCTCCGACCCAGGACTTGAACTTATACCAACAAAAAATCTGGACCTTGCCTTTTTATTCATCTTTCTCACATTAAATACACATCATCTAGTACGTGAACTTTATCCGTTTTTATAATTTGATTTTTTGATTTTATTTTATTTTAAATCGAATTGCTCCCAAATAATAACTGAACTCCGATTGAGATAATTATTTTAAAACACCCAAAACAACATGTTTTTGTACATTTTGAACAATGGAAATATAAGGTGAATCTCTCTCGCGACAATGTTTGAACTTCCCCGCGCATAGCACTTGACCTTCTAGCAACAAACTTTTCATACTTTGTTTTTTTATTCTTTTTTCTCATATGAAAACAGACACCATGTAGTACGTGGACTTCTGGTAGTTTTTAATTTGAACTGATCTATAATTATTTTGCCCCTAACGAGAAAAAAATTGATTTTCTTATATAATTCAAAATTCTATGTTATTTTAATTTATACTTCTTAGTCTTATTCTTAAGGAAATATGTTTTTAAATAAGCATCAGGCGTTATTTTTTTAAAATTGAACTTCATATTTTTATTTTTCCTACAAATGGAAATAATTGAAGTTTTTCGTATACATCGATCTACTCTTTTATTCTAATTTGAACTTCTTCATTTTTATTCTTTAGTAACAAACCAAATTTAAGTTTTTTATAAATATCGAACGTCTCTATTTTTGTAATTTGGACTTTTTGGTTTATTCCTTTTAGCATCGAAATATCTTAGTTTGGTAGTAAATATTGGACCATTCGTTATATAAACTTGAACTTCTTGAGTGTTTCTAATTTTTAGAAACGATGGCAACCCTTTTAATGATTTTTGAACTTCTATATTTTTAAAATTCGAACTTCTTGTTTTTTATTGTTGAACTTCTTCTTTTTCATTCTTTTAATAATGAGGAAAATCTGGATTTTATATAAACATTGAAGTGCTCCTTTTTTTATTTGGACTTCTTGGTGCTTTTTCATATTTAAATCATGAGATCTCAACCGATTACAGACGAGAAAAACTACAACACAGGGATATAATGAGAGCTCTACACATTTTTGTTGTTTGGTAGAAGTTAAGTTTGTATCGCATGCTAACATTTCAACAGAGGGATCTGTGAACTTTGTGCTTAATATTCCTTCTTCAGTGGATCACATGAGTAGTAGTACGGTTGCAGCTGCTCTTCCCTTTCAGCCATGGACCTTGTGTGTCATTGGAAGATGAGGAAGATGCGGTGAGCTTGGGGCGAACTTTTAATGGCTGGGATCCTCTCAAACCAGTGTACATCTGCGGCTGGAGAGCGGCCACACAGTTGTGGTGGAAAGCTGCAGCTGAGGAGGCGATAGGTCCCCGATGTGCTGGGTAGTATCCCTGCAGGCGGAGTCGACCTGTCACGTTGTTTTCACTATGAACTTCTCCTAGAGTTTTTTATTTAGAAACAATGAATGTCTTTTTTATGAAATATTGAGCTCCTCTATTTTGAGAATTTGAACTTCTAGTTTTTAATTATTGAACTTCTAGTTTTTCATTCTTTTAATAATGACAAAATCTAGATTCGTATAAACATTGAACTTCTCCTTTTTCTCAAATTTGGACTTCTTGGAGCTTTTTCACCAATGGTAGAACTTCACAGCGGCGGACGCATAGCCCTAGTACATGGTGTAATTCTTCTTATTCTACAGGGTTAAACTATTTCAGCTGACACAACACACACACACACTCAACACAAGCCAACAAACTTCAGCCATAAAAATCGGTATCACAATTACATTTCCTTGGTCCGTACAGAACATACATTTTTTACTGGAGTACTAACTTCTACCAAGTCAGTATATGTACATGTAACATTCAGGACAAATCTACAACCATGTCACCCCAATACCAATTACTCCCTCCGTTTCTAAATATAAGTCTTTTAAGATATATTTCACTAGTAGTCTACATACAGAGCAAAATGAGTGAATCTACACTCTAAAGTATGTCTATATACATCCGTATGTAGTCCACTAATGAAATCTCTTTAAAGACTTATACTCCCTTCAGCATTAGATTTATGAAATTCCTCAAACACAAGAGTGGGTGGGGGTGCCCTGCGGCTCTCTCCCTCCATTCCAAAATAACTGTCTCAACTTTATACTAGATCTATTATAAATTTATACTAAGCTTAAGACAGTTATTCTTAAGACAGTTATTTTGGGACGGAGGGAGTATTTAGGAACGGAGGGAGTAGAAGATAAAACAATGAAGGAAAACACACTTTTTTGGTTGAGGCATATGCAAAACAGCTTGTGTGCACTGATAGTAGACGGAAAGGGCAACTAGAAGCATAGACTATGTCGCGTGGGGGGCAGAGTCCAAGGTGGCAGCAGCATGGAGGAAGAAATCAACGCGACAGCTACAGTGACTGGGGATGATGCGTCTGCTCGATACAGAACAGCGGCGGCGCGGCGGAGCGAAGTACTTGCAGGTGGAGGCGGGCCTCCATGGCTCACACGGGGAACTCCGAGGTTATGGCGCGGCAACGACGACTTCTTATGGCCACATAGAGGCGTCTAACCCTTGCTCCCCTCATCGTATCCCCCCCTCCGGCACGAACTCATCATCTGGTGAGATCCCCTCCCCATGCCTCCAACCGTGTGCCAAGCACCGGCAAGAAATTTTGTTTTGTGAGGATTTGTTTGCTGATGAATGAATGTATTGAATGTAAGATTGTATTGTTGTAGAGACAGAGAATGGAACACCACCTTCAGTTTGTCATGTGATCCCACATTCTCTACCCCGTGAGTGAAATAAGATAACAGTCCATTGATCAATTCACGTAGCCTCTTTGTTTTGCTTTGCTTGTCCCACTCAATTTCTCATCATGGTGAAATTAACAATGGACGGTTGAATTTTTGACAAAATAGGATAGCACTGACTACATTAGTTAGTTAGCTTATTATTTTAATAAATCAAAATGATTATAAAAGGATTAAAAGTGTGTGATGTTTTTTCTCCCGTTGCAATGCACGGGCCCTTTTGCTAGTAATAATAAAGAGGCTATTGCTTCTGTCGGAAAACCCGCCGTAGTGATTTTACAAAAAAGCCCTCCTGTTTTATAGCGTTCAACCCGCAGTCCATGGTGAGGGGAGAAAAATGATTCGATTTATTCTTTTGTCATCCCTGTGTGCACGTTCGGCTGCAGATCCAGCGGTGTCCCTTCCGATCCGATCGAGAGATGACTCAGGACGACGGCGGCGGGGCTCCGCGAGGCGGGGAATGGCGGGGAAGCGATGGACATCGGTGCGAGCGAGCTGGGTCAGGTCGGGAGCCAAGGGAGGGGTGATGCGTTGCAGCGGCCATCCGCGTCGCCCCAGCCCAGGAATGGGGCGAGCTGTCGCGGTAGGCGTGCGTTCATGGTGAAGCGAGTAGAAGGCCGCGTTGGCTGACTGGTTTGCCGGTGTTGGAGAGGCTCGTGGCAGGGCCTCCTCTGCTCTGCTTCGAGCGCGAGGCAAATGAGGCGCTCGGGCTGCAAAGCTGCGGGGCGGAGCCAAAGGGTGGCGCAGGCACTGGATGGGACTTGGTGCAGATCTCTCGCGAGATGGGGATGGCGTGGAGGGGGTCCCGACGTCGACGGGTCTTTGGTGGTCGGCGCTCGGGCATCGGGCGACCATGGTCATTTTTCTGTAGAGAAATAGAAGCTTGTGGAGAGGCTCGTATAGAGAAAAGAAGCACGGGAGAGAAAAAAGAGATGGAGGAAGAAGGGAAGGGCTGACCGCCGATTAGGGAAGAGAGGAAGGAGTGAGGAAGAAGAGAGGAAGGTTGGCTGCTAATTAGTACTTCTGAAAAGATGGTTCTCGAGGCTCCCTCTTGGCATGAACTCGTACACGAGGAGGTGCTGCTCGTCCTCGAGGTAATATCCAACGAGCCTCACCATATTGTGGTGTGAAAACTGCCTCAGGTAGTTCATTCAGCCTGCACATCAGAAGTCAAGAACATATATTCAATGATGACATGGGAATTCAGAAATTTCAGCAACAAATTGGTTTTCAATGTGTATACAAGCAAAGATTCGGAAATTTCAACAACAAATTTATTCTGAATGTGCATACAAGCAAAGATTCAGAAATTTCGGCAACAAATTTATTCTGAATGTGCATACAATCAAAAATGCAGAAAAAAATAATTAAGAACAGATGGGTGAAGACTGAACAGCCACTCACGGTGGCCCTAGAAGCCTTCGTGGTTGAGCTTCTTGACGGCGATGACCATGCCGGTGAGCTTCTTGACGGCGATGACCATGCCGGTGCCAAGCCGTGCGGACGCGAAGGTGATCTCGTCAACCCATCCCTTGAACACTGGATCGAAGCCGCCCTGTCCAAGCACGTTGTCCGCCCGGAAGTTCCTGGTGGCCGTCTTGAGCTTCTTGAAGGCGAAGCTCTACACACTGGCAGACTGCAGGATCTTGCTCTACGGCGTCGGCGGCACCGTCGTGGATGGTGCCCCCTTTCCCCTTCCTTCTCTACGCCACCCTGATCACTCAACCAACCAAATGTTTTGGTCATGGCCAGGACGAGATCATCACAAGAGCAAACGAATCGAAGCAAAATCTAAACTTTGCTGCTGGATTGAGACCACGAGCTTGGAGGAAAGGTGCTTTACGGGCATGTGAGACAAGAAGATTATTGGTCCAAAAATGAAGGAATGGTCTGTAGTATAAGAGAAAGAAAGGAGTAGCGATGAGATAAGGACGCAGTGGGCGGTCGGTGCTTTTCTTTAATGAAGCGAAAGGAAATTAGTCGTGTACCCGCTAGAAGCTACTGGATGCACGTGTGTCAGCCCTGATTTTTTATTTTCTAAAACTATGTTTCTAAATACAAGTCTTCTTAAAAATATTAATACAGATATATATAGACATATTTTAAAATACAGTTTTATTAATTTTGGTTTGTAGTAGTTCAACAGTGCATATTAAAATCTAAAGACTTATATTTAAAAAATGAGGGAGTACCATAGTTAGTAGAAAGTTGAGATACTTATTTTAAGACTGAGGAAGTATAATAACTAAAAGTGAGTGAAATGTTGAAAAGAAACATTTTTTAATGAGAAGATATTTGAAGCTCGCTGATACTTGTTAACCATCAAGATATTCGTCAACTCTGGATGTCATCAGTAAGATAGGGAAGAGAGAGTGAGGGATGAAGAATAGAGAGAGTGCGATAACGGTGCATCTTACTCGCACCATGTTTCGCCACGCACGATATCTGGAAGGGGGAGCACTACCTTCCGTTCTACTATTTGTCTCGCAGCTCTGTGTACCCTAATCGATCCTCATCGAGGCCCGAGGATAATGTCCGAGGTAGTGGTCATGATGGCGTGGAGGGTGTGCTCTTACTGTTGAAGGCAACGTGTCAACAAAAGAGTGTCAAGCATTATAAATTCTTTATTTTCTGGTCATCATATTTTTAAAGTGGGAAAGCATAAGTATGATAGGGTCTCAAGTAAGAAATCTTTACTACCCGTTGCAACGCACAGGCATATTTACTAGTTAGTAGATTAATTCAAGGGATGTGTCCAACCCCGAACAGTCGTGTCTCCCCTCTCTCTATATTGCCAACAGGCACCTGTTCTGGAGGGATGCCTCCGAACAGACACCTCTTCTTCGCACCTCTTCCAGATGTATATATACTTGAGAATCAATAGAAACAGGACTAATCGTCCATTCACTTTCATCAGTCTCGTTTTTACTCTAACACGTTATCAGCACTGTCTCCACGAAGAGCGAGAAGGCCACGAAGAGCGGACGACGACAAAGCGTGGCGGCGAGGCCCTTGGCCCGTGCGCGTCTCCACCCACTCATGGTGTGGCGGCCAGCGGGACGGCGGCGGCTCGACTTTTCCCGAAGCAACCTAGGCAAGGCCCTCCCGGACAACAGCGACGCGGTCCTCAGAATGCATGGCAGTGGCCCACGAGGCGCAACGCGCGACGACAAAGGCGTCTTCACGTGCGGCGCGGATAGCAGCGTCAACACTTCCCGACGTGGCGATGATGAACAACGGACGCTTCCCGGCTCGTACCTAGCGCAAGCGGTGCTCTTCCTCCAGGCACATGGCACCACGACGCTCCCTGGCAGACAAGAGCCATCATCGCTGCAAGGAAGACACATGCATGTGTCAGCACGCAGACAAAACCAAAAGACTGATTAGTCAACAATTATCAATCAATGAAGGTGAGAGATAGGTAACTACAACAGATTCACTCTTGTTAAATGATTTTAAGTGGCCAGGAATCGGATCAATGTCTGCAACCTCCCATCGGCAACGCATCAACCGAGGAAAAGATAACCCTTCACTTCACGTCCCTCTCTATTGTTTGTCGGCGTAGTGCTCCGGCGACATCCGACCCATAGCGGCGAAGCCCTCCGGCTTGTCCATAGCCGAAGCCACGGTCCTTGGCCAGTACTCTGCGGTGACGCCCTCCGACGAACGTACAAGGCGACGGTGACGGAGCACCACCAGCGCGCATCAGCGCACAAGCCCGCGCTCGCCTGGACCTTCGGCCACAGCCCGACTCCTTGATTTAAACCGGCGCGCAGCGCAACACGCTCTCCAACGCGTCAGCATCGGCCGTCTCCAAGACGGACGCTGGCAAGGCCAGCCGCGTCGGCGCCCCGGCCCTCAAGGTCACCGAGGCCGACCTCGTGCGCCGTCGCGAGGAGGAGCGCATGCGCCTCCAGCACGAGGCCGAGGCGGCCAAGAAGCGTGCCGCGCGCACCGCACGGGAGAAGGATTCTGGCAGGAGACCTTATCCATTCAGTGTTTTGTTGATTTTGCCTCTCGAGTTTATAAGAACTGAGTATTGGTGTGTCGTTTGCACGACTTTATAAGTTATAAAATTATCTGATCTGCATAATCAGATTCGTTAAATTTGTATTATAACCCTCAGGTTATACAGATGTTGTGCAAACAAATATTTCCAACAGTACATACGTACACAACAGACCCTCGGTTCATTATAAATTACATACAACACAATTATAAACCATTTTGCAATGGGTGAAATTGTCATTTGAAGACCTCATGTCTTTGTATATTTGCATAAGTATGTAAAATAACTTTTCCATGTATATGTATTACCGCAGTAATACTATTGCAAAAGAACTATTATTTATTTTTTCTTACATTTTGTGAAATTTAAGATATCATCTGTGTCTTTACCGCAAACATCCCTATGACATTAGGACAACAAATTTATTTATTTTTGCAATCGAAACATTTTTCTTGAAAATATTAAAAATTATAGTGTCATACTCAATATGACCACCACATTTATTTGTGAATCACAAGGTACTGGTGGCATCTACTGCATAATTTGCAGATTATCCACCAATACTGTGAGGTCTATGTCTTGCCACTTTGACAAGATGACTACCTTCGAAGTGCTCTTCCAAATATTAATATTAGATGTGACTACCTTAAGAAATCACAAGGTAATATTGGCATCTACTTTAAAATCTTATAGATTATCCAATACTACTGTGAGGTCTACATCATGTCATCCTCACATATGACTACCTTCAAAGTGATTTTTTAAAATATAGCATAACATAAGGTAATAGAGATATGAACATCTACTGACGATAGTCAGATTATGTTTTCTATTATTGCAAGATCTACACCATATTGGTGATTATCTTCAAATTTTTATTCTATATCAATTGAGGTCTACACATATAAGGCATCAGCCAAACAAGAACTTGCTCCTCTGAAGCATCTATTGTTGTTGTTCACTAAAATATTTTACTTTCATAGTAAATGTTGATCTTGCACACTTTGCACTGAATATGTAATAAGAAACTAGGGAAATATTTCATATACGTATGATTACCTTCTATTACATTGGTAAAATATATGGCAATGGAGCCTACTTCACTATTTCTAATTATAGTGTCGAGGTCCATCCGTAAAGATGTATCCCATAATTTATGACAATTATTGAGTATCTCAACACTTTCGCAAGGTCCACATCACATCGTGGTTATACTTTCATAGTGACTAACCAATGTTAAGCATGCAAGTCTATACGTTTTGGCAGTGACTCTAAAGTCACACACTTCCTCAAGAATGAAGTCCAAAACATTAGCAGCAATTTCATCGCATGCACTATATTGAAGGTTTACACCCCATGTTCCCCAAGCATCACCTTGACGGATTGTGCTCAACAAGATCATTTCATCCATATATTTTATTTTACTCTAAGAAGTAAATTAAACAATGCATGATCATTTCATGTAACACATGGCTATTCTATTGATGCACATGTGCATTTTATATGTCACCAACTTTACTTGGTTATCAAACTAAATACATAATGGATGAATATTTATTAACCTGGAATATTTCCCTTAAGATAAACATGTTGCCATGAGCACATTTGGAATGATCACCCAATAATTTTACAAGGCCTCAAGTCTACCGCACCTTACAATTTTGGTAATTATACAATCAACTTGAATTTGAGATTTTGTGATCAGATATTTTTCATATTCGAATCCGATTGAATAGCCCATAATACACTTTACATCCTCTTATGATGGCATTACCATTTTCATGGTAAAGAAACATATTATTTCTTAAAATCATCATATTCGCCCAACGGGTGCTATACCATTATTTCAAAATATTTGCAAGTATTGAGAAGCAAGTCAATGGTCACAAAATAGAACCATGAGGAATTCAAAGTAAAGTGGAGGCTAAAGACAACCAATGACATAATTACCTTTTAATTGGGAATTGATCATTTCCAAATGATCACAAAGACAACTCTCAAGTTTATCAAATGTGTGGTTAGATAAATATCATACATATGATTACCAAACCCTCAAACATATGGTCAAACCACACTACGAATTTATTAAAAGGCAAATAAGTTCATTGGGATATTTGAAAATTTGCAAACATACGACTAGAAACTATTCTGGTAAATGATGTTCTCGAATCTTCATCAGAAGGAGAACCACAAACATAGTGCGGGAAAAGAATGGTCAATTCGTTTGCACCTATGATATGTTTGCGTAATTCATTTTTCAGTAATATGGAAGACCTCATGTATTATCCTGATTATTCCCAAAATATTGTTTGCCTATACTTGTACTACTACATGTAGTGCAATGTCCATTATCCTATTTCTTGGACATTATATTTGATAAATTTTTGAATATATGAATCAATTCATACTCAGTTTTGTTGCGTACAAAATAATTTTCTAAATCTTACAAAATACTTGGCTTTAAGCCTTACAATCCTGGTTTGGGCTTGATTAGAAAATTATTGACAATTCTATTGGTCACAACTTAACAAGTTGCAAAATTTCCCAAATCATCAGATTTTATGTGCACCACATGTTCCATAGGGGAAATTAATTTAAGGAACTCTCACCTTACAATTCTAAATGAGCCAACTCATTCTTCCTTGAACACATTCAGGAGATATGTGGATTACTCAACCATTATGTGGTATTATATAGATACTTCATGGTACTCGGAAACATTTATAAAATTATTTCAAGTGTGTCTGTTGTCACACAAAACCATGAATGATATAACTAAATTAATTGCTCAAATTCTCAAAGTAAGAGCAAGTTATCCTAAACAAGGGATAAATCCATTTGAATGGACAACTTCATTGAACTCATTTCACAAGCAATGTCTGATTATACATAATACTTTATGTGCATACCTAGAATGGTTTAGTTCAATATCTTATCAAAGATAGTGAAATTAATAATATGACCAAACTTATAGAATCATAATTTACTAGCCTCATGCTAGACAAATACGGCATTACACACCGTAAGTATGATATAAATCACACCAACTGCATAGCATACTACTTTCCCCTTGTAGTAATTACGTGGAAATCAACAAAGTATTTCCTATCTGCGATAATTCGGTTACATACCGATATCACCACTCCAGCATACATCAATGGGCTCTCACAGAAAATTAGGGATCTATGCGAGGAATAACAATTTATTCGTCAATCAAAATTATTCATACCCCGTATGCTGATTGCATCAACAATAAGGACATTTCTGGCATTAGGGGGAGATAAGTACCACAAAGAATGCCAAGAAATAAATTAGAAATGTTATTCACATTTAGTCCTTATATCCCTGTACTCAAAGAATCTGAACAAGAAGTTTAGAATCACATATTTGCAACTCATTGCAAATCTAGCACATATATTTACTGATGAAAAAGGTGTCACTCAATTTTATATTCCTGCAGTAAAGTGTCAGAAAGAGTGAAGGTACCTGATAAACCACTCTTCTCCCCAAATGAGAGCAAGAGTGGGAGAAATCTGACCACATGAGATATAATCTCGCATATGCTTCCACGGAAACAGAGGAAATTAAATCCTCAACCAGTAAATCTCATTCAACATCAAGTTGAAATACACCTCACTGGATGCTCATCATCCAAAGCCCGACATAGATGTGCACAAATGTTTTGGTGTCAGGACATCGAAACACCTTGACTCCATTGTTGTAGGAAATCACAAGCAGTTAAAAGGAATAAATACATTTCCACAAATTTCATTGATTTCTCTAGAATCATATAACATAAGTCTACATTTGTCGACATATATTTCTTCTCCAAATTGCTAAAACCTTTTGGGCCCTGAACCAAAATCCATGGTACAGTGCCTCTTGTACTCATATTGGTTCACATAAAAGGAAGCAAGTAATGAATAATAGCACTCGTTCATCAAAGAGTGGTATTTACCACAGTAATATCTACCCCTCATAAGTATCTTCCATATGGAATACTAAAAACTTCTCATTCATAGACAAAGTCAATGAGGTGGTGAAAAAGCGAGGCTTGTAGCAAAAGGGTTCACGCAGAGACCCGACATCGATTACGATGTAACATACCTTCTTGGTATGAGTGGAACTATGTTTCGATAATAAATACCATTGGCAGTACAAATAATATTATCCATGCAGTTGATGGATGAAGTGGCTACATACTCATATGAGTCACTCATTTCGGAAATATATATTAAAGTACCTAAAGGGCTTCCATTTCCGAATCCAAAAATAAATCACAACATGTATTGTGTAAAACTTCAGAAGTCACTCTATGACTAGAAATAGTTATGAATCATATGGTACTACCAACTAGACGATTTCCTACTTCAGAGGAGTACTCAAAGAATGATGATTATTTATGTGTTAATAAAGGAATACCAAAATTTTATTTCCTTACATCACCTTACTGTATATGATGATTTCATCATCAATGTCTCTACAAGACCTAAACATACATAAAATAATCTCAATACGGAAAATTTGGATTCAACCAAATTTAGCTTAAGTTTACGACTTGAGCATTCTCTCAAGAATACATATCAGTCTACATATATCCAAACATATACGAGAAGTTCAATTTGGATATATCATATCAACAACAGACATGTATGGTCATACTACCTTTGATAAGGTACAAATCCATTCATACATAGGGGTGATAATGAAGTGATACTAGGACCTGAAGTTCTATATCTCACTAATGCCAAAGCACTCATATACTTGCAAACTACGTCAGGCCTGCCACTATATTTGCTATCTTTATTCGGAGTGCAACCTCAAACAAAAGGTATATGGTTGATATAAGTACTATCATCTTATATGTGAAGATTACAGTAAATCTTGAATATTTCCATCAGGAAATAGAAGATATGACCATGATATAATGTAGTGATATTGGCTCTTTATTTGATCCCAACGACGCCATATCAATGACTGAATTTGCTAGAATAGCCTTCACATGGAAGTCATATAAATGGATTTTAATGGTTATTTCCACTTATCATTCTGACATAATTGCTTTATCCTAAAGCATTGCAAAAATATGTATGGCTTGTCAGAATGATTAACCACACTCAAAATTGTGTGGTTCAGATTCATCAGAATCACATAACTTGATTTATCAAGATACTTCCACTTGTGTTATTCAATACCTACAGGTTATATGAAGAGCAATACCATAAATCACATTGCTCAGAAATTACTTATCCTCATGGATTATAGAAAGTTGAGGAAATAATTTGCAAATAAATTATTGTGATAATGCAACAGATTGTTCACAATCTCATATTCATGTCAATGGCATTGGTATGAGACATCCTCCATATTTGCAAAGTTGAGGGGGAGTAATCTCCCCGACTATAACCTATTAACAATCATCAGATTGCATATATTGTACTCTTTTCCCTTGATGAGTTTTTCTATAATGGTTTCTCATAAAAGGTTTTTAACGAGATAATATAAACACAAGTATCTATATATGCAATATCATTTTCTCCTTATATTTTTCCCACTGGGTTTTAAAAGAGTTTTCAATGGCATGTACGATTGCACTCTTTTCCCTTATGAGTTTTCTCTCATGTTTCTCATAATGGTTTTTAAAGAGGCAATATCTTCTCAAAGATCATATGTCATACTTTCTATTTTCCCTACTCGGGTTTTTAAAGGAAGTACTCAAGACATATTAATTGTTCTCTAAATTTATCAATGAGTTTTCTCCTTCTTCAAAGGTTTTCTCATATGAGTTATCAAGAGACAATGATCATCATATGTTACATCATTTTCTCCTTATTTTTTCCATTGGGTTTGAAGGAGTTTTAGCAACGTATCTACTCTATTCTCCTCATATTTTTCCCACAGGGTTTTTGGGGGAGACTCTCAACAATATCTGGAAGATTTCTCAAGATGGAAGATCTATATACAAGAAGCTTTCAACGATGAAACATTCAAGGAGCGGTGTTGTACAAGGGGGAGTGTTAGATATTAATTAGTAGATTAATCCAAGGGATGTGTCCAACCCCGAACAGTCGTGTCTCCTCTCTCTCTCTATTGCCAACAGGCACCTGTTCTGGAGGGATGCCTCCGAACAGACACCTCTTCTTCGCACCTCTTCCAGATGTATATATACTTGAGAATCAATAGAAACAGGACTAATCGTCCATTCACTTTCATTCAGTCTCGTTTTTACTCTAACAGGAGGCATGATTTGGGGAGGGCGGCTGCGGCTGAAGAGGCAGGGGAGGAGGGGGAGGCGGGGGCATGAGGCAGGCTGGCTCGGGGGAAAGAAGGCATGGGAGGAGTCGCGGGATACGGGAGGGGAATGGTTTCCTTCTTTCTCCGCAAGTTTGGGAGTTTCGGAGGATCATAATAGTGTACTCTTTATATAAATTGTATATGTACATATCTGTATAGATAAAATGTTGGGGCATCTAGGTGCGTGGGCACCTTGATTGTTTGGAAAACCGAGGTATATTTAATTAATTTCCTAATTATTCTTCATGCAAGACTTTCCATACTTATGATTTTTTTGTTTCTTAACTATTAGACATGCAAGCCTTGCCATATAATAAATAATATTAGTATCTGATTTTTATTTGATCTCATATGGTTATCTATTGCGTGTATTTTTGTTTCCTAGATATCTAATACACGTATATAATACCTAGACCTATTAACATACGTACTTAATATTTTTTGAAACGTTACATTTTATTTCTGTTTTCTAACTATCTAATATATGTATGGAATATCTACTAATGAAATTACGTACATACGCGGATAGGTATATAACTAATTCCTAACTATCTAATACCTAACGAAATTATTTGCATACGCATGTACGTATATACCCAGCTCCGTAGAATATGACTACGTATATTCCCGGCTACATAACTATATTCGTACATGAGTATTTTCTCACGGGGACAAAAGGTAACCATACCTTTGTACCCAAGTTGATGATATACCTAAGTATTTAATTATATATATGACTTCTTATATTATATAAAAAGAAAAAAGTGCATGTATAAGAAATAAAGTTGGGCACGTACATTAAACATGCATGGCCGGACCATTAACTGCTCATTTTTTCTACCTTGTTTAATCTATGCATTAAGGGTCCATATCAAGCAATAATTATTTCCTAATAAAAAGCTAATGGGTTGACCCATTATGGTTAATACTAATTACACATGCACACATCTCAATGTAATCCAACGGTTTTTAAGCAAGGTGCCCAGGCACCTAGGTGCCCCAAACGGACGTTCTATTTGTGTTTGTGTGTCTATATATATATATATATGACAAATTTTATCTACCACCAGTGGTAGTTATCACCACTTGCGTTTTGTATGCTGTATGGAGTATGTATCAAATTGGAGAGTATGTATGCGTAGTATGTAGTATATAATCATGTTTAGGTAGTATATATACTGTTTTTTTGGTAGTATGTATCATATTTTGTGTATGCTCTTTTTTACATACAAATATATATGTATTTCACAAATATAATAAAAACTATGGGTCAACTTGTAATTTTTTCGTGTAACTCACTTTGAAAAATCTTGTATATAGTATATGAACATAATTAAAATGATAAATTAGTATATATACTCCCGCATGGTAGTATATTGAACATGTGGGGTAACTACCCCTGGGTGGTAGGTTGTATTTTTCCTATATATATATATATATATATATATATATATATATATATATATATATATATATATATATGAATACCAAATAGACACAACTTATATATTTGAATACAAAATAGATACAACGTTGATGTGACACTTGCACACATACATCCTAGCAAGCAAGAAAGTGTAAGTACAAAGGTAAAGGACCCGTAATATAGGATGTATGTGTGCATGTGTCACATGAAAGTCGTGAATATTTGGTATTCAAACATCCCACACCACATTACATACATACACTCTCTGGATATAGCTTGATGTGGAAATGATGTGTTGTTATGAACGACACACACCATCCGTGTGTCCACGTGTGATATCACTTCAATTAGTTGGCATCAAGAGGGTAATATATTGTACATCACATATATACACCCTCTCGATGGAATGCTCCAAGTCGGGGGGAATGGGGTACATATTTTACCAAGCTACAACTATATATAGGTATTAATTTGTTTCTGTTAGGATATAGGTACATATATAGGTCATGTTGTTGATATCCCCTCTCGACAGGTCGAAGCATGTGTATGCGTGCACTAGTAGAAAATGGCTCATTTGTCCCGGTTCCAAAGGCCCATTAGCCCCGGTTCTTGAACCAGGACTAAATGGTCGGGACTAAAGCCCAAAACCTTTAGTCCCGGTTCCTTTACCAACCGCGACAGAAGGGCCTTCATGTGGCCTCTGCGGGGAGCCCAGGCAGGAGGGCATATAGTCCCGGTTAGTAATACCAACCGGGACCAGGAGGTGTTTTTTTAATGGGGGTGTGTTGGGAGTTAATTTAAGAGTTTCATCTTGTTTTAGCTAGCTAATAGAGAGAAGTGTCCTCTCTTTCTCCGTGATGTAGAAGTAATGACTTCAACAACTTATCCTCAGTCTCTTATGTATTGTGGCGTACCGACCATTCATTTAAAACATCTCGGCTAATGAACCCAACGTCGACGATTCATCCACACATGAAGCTAATCTGATTTCCTTCCTGCAATGATATAATAACCAATCATGATCATAATAACAAATCATCATGATCAACATGATCAACATGATCAACATCATCATCATATTAATATAAAAACACTTGCATCACTCACTACTGGAAAACAGTTTTTTGCCATCTCCCTAGTCTTTGCCGTCTGCTAGCTGATGGCAAAGAGTGTCTTTGCCGTCAGCTTCAACAAAGCAGACGGTAAAGCACTGGCTGATGGCATAGAGTGTTTTTGCCATCAGGGACATCTTTGCCGTCAGCTAGCACACGGCTAAGAGTCTCACAGCGGACGGCAAAGATGTAGATGGGCCCACCTGACCGCGGGGTGGTTTGGTCAAACTGGAGTCCCTTCTTTGTCGTCTGCTAGCGGACGACAAAGAGTCCGGAGGCAGACGGCAAAGAGCTAACTCCGTTAATGGCTCCTTCCCCCCACCCAGCCCCTCTCTCTCTGTAACGGCTCACCCCCGCGCGCCCGTCTCTCTCTCTCTCCCAATCCTCGACGCCCACCGACCGCCGCCACCACCGTCGCGTAACCCCCGCCGCGCCGCCGCCCCTGTTGCCCCCCCCCCCCCGCCGCCCCTGTCGCCCCCACCGCCGCACCTGTCGCCCCCGCCGCCACCGTCGCGCCACCACCACCGTCTCGCCGCTGCCGCTGCCCCACCACCATCGCGCCACCGCCCCTGGCGCCCCCGACGCCGCCCCGCCACCCCCAACAGCCCCGGCCCCGCCACAGCCGCCCCTCCCGGTGAGCCCCCACACCCCCACCCCCCGCCCCCGCATTATTTTTGTTAATTAGTAGGTAGTTTAGTGGTATATTTTGTTTTGTTAATTAGTGGTAGCTTGTTAAATTAGTTAGGTTAGTTAGTTAGCTTGGTTAGTTAGGTGGAGGAGGCGAAGAGGAGGAGGAGGACGAGAAGAGGAGAAGAAGAAGAGGAGGAGGAGGAGGAGGAGGAGAAGAAAAAGAAGAAGAAAAAGAGGAGAATAAAAAAATAAGAAGGAGAAGAAGAAGAAGAAGAGGAAGAGAAGAAAAAAAATAAGAAGGATAAGAAGTAAATAAGAAGAGAAGAACAGAATAAGAAAAAAATAAGAAGGAGAAGAAGAGAAAAAAGAAGAAGAAGTTGATTTTTTATTGTTTGGTATTTAGTGGTAGCTAGATTCTTTTTTAGTTACTTAGTGGTAGATTCTGTTTTTGTTATTTTTTTGCTGTTTAGTGCTATCTAGGTTTAGCGATAGGTTTAGTTAGCTTGGTTAGTTAGGTTAGTTAGTTAGTTAGCTTAATAGAAAGAATAGGAAGAAGAAGAAGAGGAGGAGGAGGAGAAGAGGAGAAGAGGCGGAGGAGGAGGAGGAGAAGAAGAAGAAGAAGAAGAAGAAGAAGAGGACGAGGAGAAGACAAAGATAAGAAGGAGAACAAGAAAACAAGAAGAAAAGAAGAAGGGAAGAAGAAGAGAAGAAGAATACCTTCTCCTCCTCCTTCTTTCCTCCTTCTTCTCCTCCTCCTCCTTCTCCTTCTTCTTGATTTCTTCTTCTTCTTCTCCTCCTCCTCTTTCTTCTCCTCTATCTTATTCTCCTTGCCTTATTTTCCCCAACAATGAGATAATTACCCCATTTAGCTACAAAATGGCATAAAACCCTTGGTTAGCTCATGAATATTATATTCTTAACTTGTTTTCCTCTAAAATGACATAATTATAATATTTGTGTTGATCGGGTGGATTTACATGTGATAGTTGTCTCGTCGCTGTGAGGTCTGCTGTGCGAAGACCTCCCCGTGCGTTGTACGAGCTCCGCCCCTGCATTCGTGGGTCAGTACAAATTTCATCTCCTCCCCGCCCCTTAATTTACAGTGGCTCGGTTTCCGGATGAAACTTTCTAGATTTAGGTAATTAAATTAATTTATCAGTATGCGTGACCAGTATGCGTCTCCCGTTCGAAAGGGCGACATCTATAAATATGCATGTCTTTGCATATTTATAACCGCCATCCTTTCGAATTGTCCAACATTATCCATGGACAGCCGAGTATGTATAGATTGGGTTCGTTTTCCCGTATGCTGTGATCTGGATCCGATGCGGAATTTCGTCAGTGCCTCCCTGTTGTTCTCCGGATGCACATCCTCTCTGTTTATTGCGGAGACGTGTATCAGGAGAACAACGGGGAGGTGCTGCCGAAATTTTGGGTCGGATCCGGAGCAGAGCATGGGAAAACGAACCCAGTCTACACATACTCGGGTGGGATTAGGACCTATCTTTACCTATTAGCGTGTAGGTTGCCTGGACATAATAAAAATGGCGAACCTGATTAACCGATGAATATAAATGCTAAATTATATATAAATATATTTCGTCTGTCTTTAGTAGCTAGGCAAGATGAGTGATCGTGCGTGGATGTATACCGGTCACCCTAGTCAGAAAGAGATGATGAAAGAATGGTTTGTAAAAACAAAGGAATTTGTGAAAGCCTCATTCTCAAATGGCGAGGAAAGAAACTATTGCCCCTGTCCTAGATGCGACAACTATAAAAAGACGACAGAGGCTGTAATGATTAAACACATGCAGAGGAGGGGTTTTAAGCCTAATTATACGGTGTGGACATTTCATGGTGAGCCTATACAATGCACAAGAGCTGAGGTGGTCCGTCGTCGCACGGACGAGCATGGTACCGGGATCGAAGACATGGTGCAAGACTTTGATGATGCTCGGGATTCGGAAGATGAGATGGAGGAATCTGCAAAGGCCTTTTATGAAATGTTGGAGTCTTCATAACGTCCTCTCCATGAGCACACCGAGCTCTGTCAGTTGGATGCAATTGCACAAGTAATGGCTCTGAAGGCTCAGTTCAACTTGGGAAGAGAATGCTACGACGCGATGATGACACTATTTGGACGCTTCCTACCCAAAGGCCATGTCATGCCTGCAAACCTGTTCCAGTCGGACAAAATACTTCGTGTACTTAAGATGCCCTATGAGAAGATAGATGCATGTGAGAAAGGATGTGTCTTATTTAGGAAGGAGTATGCACACTTGGACTATTGTCCCAATTGCGAGTCTTGCAGGTATCTTGTGGTAGACAATGGTATGGGTGAGAAGAGGCAGACGAAAAACGCAGTTAGTGTTCTTCGGTATATGCCAATCGTACCAAGACTTCAACATCTTTTCATGGTCGAAGAGACAGCCAGACAGATGACATGGCACAAATTGGGCAAAAGAACCGAACTAGATGCGGATGGGAATAAGATGGTGGTACACACATCGGATGAGGAAGCGTGGAAACATTTTGATGGATTGCATCAGGATAAAGCGGCAGATCCAAGGAATCCTCAAGTCTGCGCCGCCACGGATGGTTTTAATCCCTTCGGCATGACGGAAACCCAATACAGTTGTTGGCCTGTATTTGTCATTCCACTCAATCTCCCCCACGGGCAGATTATGCAAAGAAAGAACATATTTCTGACGTTGATAATTCCAGGGCCCAATTATGTGAGGAAGAATATGAATGTGTACCTGCAACCGCTTAAGGATGAATTGGAAGAAGCTGTGGATAATGGGGTCAAGACATACGATGCAGCTAGAAAAGAAAACTTCAAAATGCATGTGTGGTACATGTACTCTATGCATGACTTGCCAGCGTATGTGTTATTCTCTGGATGGTGTGTGCATGGAAGGTTCCCGTGCCCCCAATGCAAGGCGGCTCTTCAGTTTCATTGGTTGCAGGAGGGTCGGAAGTATTCTTGCTTTGACTTGCATAGACAGTTCCTGGATCCTGACCATCAGTTCAGAAAAGACAAGAAGAAATTTACCAAAGGTAAAGTTGTCAAAAACTTGGCACCACCTGCGTTGAGAGGCCAACAAATCCTGGATCAGTTAAATGCCCTCGAGCCTGATCCAGAGCGTCCAGGGTATTTCAAGGGGTATAATTCAAAACACGCGTGGACTCACAAGCCATGCTTCTGGGATCTGCCTTACTTCAAAGACCACCTTCTTCCACACAATATCGACATGATGCACACTGAAAAGAATATCGGAGAGGCTATTTTTGGTACATTGTTCGACATAGATGGGAAGACAAAGGATATACTAAGGCTAGAGTCGATCAAGAGACACTATGTCATAGACCATTACAAAACAGGCGAGAAGGCAAAGGAAAGTAGAAGTGGTCGAAGCCAAAGACCTGGTTCAATCTTGGAAGGCCAGCTATGAGGGAAATTATCTTGTGGGTCAAAATGCATTTGATGTTCCCCGATGGGTATGCAGCGAATCTAAAGAGGGGAGCGAGTCTTGAAAAAATTAAAAATCTTTGGTCTAAAGAGTCATGATTGGCACATATGGCTAGAGCGGGTAATGCCGGTGATGTTACGTGGCTTTATTCCTGAGGATGAATGGCTAGTACTGGCGGAGCTGAGCTATTTCTTCCATGTTCTTTGTGCGAAAGAATTGTCACCTGGCGTGGTAGAAGACATGGAGGAGTTTGCACCGGAGTTGTTGTGCAAGTTAGAGAAGATCTTTCCACCGGGCTTCTTTAATCCAATGCAGCATTTCATTTTACATCTACCGACCGAGGCAAGATTTGGTGGGCTCGTGCAAGATCGTTGGTGCTATGCAACTGAGAGGATGCAGAAGACCCTTCGAGCTAAATGTAAAAAATAAGCGTAGAATTGAAGCATCAATGGCTGAGGCATTCATTACTGAGGAGGTGGCAAACTTTGTGACAGCACACTACGAAGCCAAAAATCATCATTTGCATAATCCGAAGCCTCAGCACAATGATGGAGACCCTAAAAAAGGTGGGTCCAACCTCAGCCTATTCAAAGGGAAGCTCGCACCAGCCGGTGCTTCAAAACCAATAATGTTGGATGTCGAAGAATGGCGGAACATTTCGTTGTATATATTCAACAACCTAACAGAAGTGCGGCCTTACATCGAGTGAGTTCTCGGCACATTTTCCCGTAACTTCTAATTCATTTGAACTGCTCTTATTCCCGGATATTTCAAACAGCCGTTACGTCGCCAAATTCTCGGATGGAGCGGTGATCGAAAATGATTCCGTCGAAGAGTATGAGCTTCTGTCAAAGACAGGAGGCGGCTATCCCGGTTTCATCTCTTGGTTCAAACAAACGGTAATTATCAATAATGGACCATTTCATTTCTTGGTCTAACTTGTAGGCTAATTCAGAGTCTATGGACGCCGAATTGAGACAAGTCGCTAATGGTTTTGACTATAAGGTCCGTTCATTTGAGAAATACAACATCAACGAGTATCTCTTTCATACCTTTGGCAAAGAGCTATCTATGCCCGACCAGAAATCTACAAATTGTGGTGTCTCTGCTATCGGGGAAGGTGTTATCGAGTATTATGGAAGAGTTGAAGCAATTTATGAACTTCAATTCTATGGTGAAAATCCACCGAACGTCGTAGTCTTCAAATGTTATTGGTTCCAGCCGAAGGAGACTAGAAGGACTCATGAACATATAGGACTAGTCGAAATCAATCCAAACACCCATTTAGATGTTCCCGATGTCTATATTACGGCTCAACGGGTGACCCAAGTTTTCTATCTACCGTGGGCATGCCAAACAGATAAGAATCTGGAAGGTTGGTATGTTGTTTATGAAGTGCCGCCACATGTGAGACCACCTCTCCCAAATGAACAGGATTATGAACCTCACGTTAACCCAGACACATATGATGGAGAATTCTTCCAAGAAACACGTCTTTCCAAGAATCGTTTCAAGAATCGCCGTGCTTCACCCAAGAACATGGAAGTAGACAGCGACAATGAATCCGACTCCACCCCTGAGCCGGAACCAAAAGACCTGGAACTCATAGAGGTTACTGATGCGGATGACCTGTTAATGCTTCAATGATTAAAGAAAGGCATTTCACAACTTCACGCCGTTGAACCCGACGAGCACGTCATTCATGAAGACATGCGTGATAGTGATGATGATGATTATTAGTTTGTAAGATTCACAACTTAAATTATATATGTATTAATCTTTATTATTCATGTACATATTGTTATTCATGTCAGTTATTCAAATTTTTATGTTGTACTAATTTATTTTAATCTTTATCATGGCAGGTCACTAGGTGTTGAAAGATGGTGGGCGCTGGTTCAGAGCGCTCGACGGGTTCTTCCCAGCCGCCCCGCACGAGGGGTGGTACTTCCCTTCCACCCCTATGTCTCCGTAGAGCCTTGGCAAACAGTCTATCGACACCACCCGTGGGTTCTTCGTCGGCGGTATTGCCCACTGGGAGAGGTGCTGGTCGGGTAGGGAAGAAGGGGAAGGGTACAGGGAGAGGTGGTGGCCGCGGAAGATCCAGGAGGACTGTTGAGCCGTCCTCGCCACCACCACCAGCTCATTCACCCGAGCATAGGACTACTATGGTCGACCCATTTGCGGAGGAGGCTACGGGGACTCCGGTCCAGGAGCCTGGTGTTGACGGGCATTCGTCCCATGAGACTCCGGTCCAGGATCAGCCTCGGGTCGAGGTGCATTCGGCCCACGAGACTACGGTTCCGGAGGCTTCACCCGACGTGGAGAGGCCCGGATAGGAGACCTGGCCGGATCGGACCGAGTTGCCGGATTGGACCGAGGGTCCGGGTGGCTCAGGGGGCGTGGATGGCGGGGATGATCTTACGTATAGTGAGGGTGATGTGCAGGTGGACGGGACCACCATGTACAAGCGTGGTAGTACACGTCTCCCGGTTGTGCCGGCTACCTGCGAGCAGAGGCCGGTGATTAAACCTGAAGGAGATAGGTAAGTACATTTACTCTTTTTTAGCTTTTGCCTTCAAGTTTGTTCAAATATCTAATGCATTGACCTTATCATACTGCAGGGGATGGGTACACCCTCTTGGAGTCCGCAAGCCGAACTCCGTCCTTGGTGTGATTTGCCGGACAAATTTCCCGGCGTTTGTCACGTTGCCTGGTGAGGGTCAGGTTCCTACACTAGGATTTTCCTGGGAGCACTACCAGGCTGCGCAGGCCCCGCCGGAGGAGATTATAGATGGTGTCTTGTGCCACACGAGGGCCGAGATGGTGATCAAGAGCTTTTGGGTAAATTATCCTTTTACACAATCTAAAATTAACAATATAGCTAATTATTGTACTAATCGGTGTTTTCACGTTTGATTGCAGACCTTCTATAGGTGTGAGGATCGATATGAGGAGGAGGTGGTCAGGGTTCTCGAGGCCGAGTGTAGGCGGTTACTACAGAACTTATGCCACGAGGCTCAGCCGCAGGCTATTCGAGACTACTACGCCACGCGTGGTATTAAGAAGCAGAAGAAGGATTGCCGCGGAAAGTTTCTAAAGAAGGAGCAATACATGAAGGTAATTACCTATTCTTAAGTCCTTCTATGTAGTTTTCTTGATTTCATTCATAGGCGTAGCGCTCAAAATTCTTTCTAAGAACTTACAGGTGCCCCCGAGATGGTGTGCGGATAAGATGGATTGTTGGGAGGCGTTGGTTGATGAGTGGTGCACAGGCAGCCGGCGAGCCGTCCATGAGAATGCGAAGGATCGGCGTAGCCAAATGGTTGGTGTGCCACACCATCAAGGCAGCGCCAACTTACTTCAGTTAGGACGAAACTGGGTATGTGATTTGCTTCATGATTCATGCAATTCATTCTTCATGCTAATATTTTGTTCCTCTCTTTTAGGCGCATCACAATAAGACGGAGATGCCACACTTGTACGACCTTTATGGCATGGCCCATACTGCCTCGTACAAGAAGGCGAAGGCATTCTCTGAGTCTAACCTGGATGATCCCAATAACTTCACCAACATATCATCCCACCACAAGCTCGTGGCATACAGGGACGCGGGGAAGGCTACAAAAGGGGATGACTTTAACCCTAGCCAGGAACCTTTGGATCCAGAGCTGGTGATGATATCTGGTGGAGGGAGGCCCCATGGCTCGATAGCCATTGGAGATGGGATAATACGTTGTCCACTCACTCTCTCGGAGATCAAGGTGCGCCAGTCGAGTAGCTGTCCTGAGATAACGCGTCGTCCACGGCCAGTCGATCTTGCCATCGAGGTTAGTTGTATGGACTAAGAACACTTTCATCCATTTCATTATGTGTGTCACCATAGATCATTACTGTGGCAACGAGGAATGGTGTTTCAGGCTGCTATTCAGAAAGAGAGATTGGCAAACCAGGCTGCTCTTGAGAAAGAGAGATTGGCAAGCCAGGCTGTTCTTCAGTCTGCTCTTGACAAAGAGAGATTGGCAAGTCAGGCTGCTCTTGATGAGAGGGACCAGACCACGACACGATTGATTGAGGAGGAGAGGTCCCGAAATGAGGCGGGTCAACGGGCCCTGTACGAGCTTTTTGTGGTAAGTATTTTTTCACATTAGCCAAATCATGTGTGTAATGTCTGTTTCATTACTAACTAATACGACCCACTCTTCAGGGTCTGTGCGAGAAGAGCGGTCAAGTACCTTCGCCGATGCCCGTCTTCTCTTCGATTGGCACCGTGAGTTTCATTATAAACTAGTATTAATAATTGAGTGTCATCATGCTAACTGAGACATTGCAAAATATCTATTCTGCAGAATAACTCCTGAGCGGCATCGCACGACCCTTCTCCAGGTGTTTCTGCTCCTTGACGACCACTACGGTAAGTTTCTCTTCTCCTCTTTCATATTCTCCTTGCCTTAATTTCCCCAACAATGACATAATTAGCCCATTTAGCTCCAAAAATACATAGTTAGGTAATTTAGCTCCAAGAAGAGGAGAAGAGGAGAAGAAATAGGAAAAATGAAAAGAAAGACGAAGAAGAAGAGAAGAAGGAGAAGGAGGAGGAGGAGAAGGCCAAGGACCTTCTAGTCCTTCTCCTCCTCCTCCTTCTTCTCCTCCTTCTTCTTTATTTCTTCTTCTTCTCCTCCTCCTCCTCTTTCTTCTCCTCTTTCATATTATCCTAGCCTTAATTTCCCCAACAATGACATAATTAGCCCATTTAGCTCCAAAATGCCATAATAAGCTCAAAATGGCATAAGAACCTTGGTTAGCTCATTAATATTATATACTTAGCTTGTTTTCCTGTAAAATGGGATAATTATCCCATTTAGCTCCAAAAATACATAATTAGCTAATTTATCTCCAAGAAGAGGAGAAGAGGAGAAGAAATAGGAAAAATGAAAAGAAAGAAGAAGAAGAAGAAGAGAAGAAGGAGAAGGAGGAGGAGGAGGAGGAGGAGGAGGAGGAGAAGGAGGAGAAGGCCAAGGACCTTCTAGTCCTTCTCCTCCTCCTCCTCCTTCTCCTTCTTCTTTATTTCTTCTTCTTCTCCTCCTCCTCCTCTTTCTTCTCCTCTTTCATATTCTCCTTGCCTTAATTTCCCGAACAATGACATAATTAGCCAATTTAGCTCCTAAAAGATATTATAAGCTCAAAATGGCATAAGAACCTTGGTTAGCTCATTAATATTATATACTTAGCTTGTTTTCCTCTATAATGAAATAATTAGCCCATTTAGCTCCAAAAAGACATAGTTAGCTAATTTAGCTCGAAGAAGAGGAGAAGAGGACAAATGAAAAGAAGGAAGAAGAAGAAGAAGAGAAGGAGAAGGAGAAGAAGAAGAAGGAGGAGGAGAAGAATAGAAGAAGAAGGAGAAGGAGCCCTCCTTCTTCTCCTTCTTCTTTTCTCCTCTTCTTCTCCTCCTTCTTCTCCTTCGTCTTCTCTTCTTCTTTTTTCTTCTTCTCCTCCTCCTTCTCCTTCTCCTTCCCCTCCTCCTCCTCCTCCTCCTCTTCTTGTTTTTCTTATCCTTGTTCTCTTCTTGCTTCTTCTCTTTCTTCTTCAATTTAGCTTATTTGTCATATATACGTTTTTGTTCTTCTTCTTCTGACTTTCTTATTCCCATTTTGTAGATTGGATGTACTACATGCATGGAAGCTGGCATTGGAGTGCTTTAGTTTCCGTTTTTATTTGAGTTGATGAACAATGTGGAACTATATGTATATGTATATATGGATGAACAATATATGTGCAACTATATGTATGTATATATGGATGAAACTTTGTATGTGTTGGTTCTTTTGATATATGGGATGTACGTTGATGAACAAATGGCATTGATGAGCTTTATATGTATATCATATATGTGTTATGACCTATTTATCATATATGTGCTACGAATTATATGTATATGTGCTGTGAAATAGAAAAAATAAACAAAAATGTGACAATATAGGCTCTTTGTCATCCGCCAGCTGATGCAAAGGCCTTTGCCATCAGCTGACCGACGGCAAAGGTGCCACGTGGCGCCCAGCTGTGCAACTTGGGCAGTAGCAGCTGGCCCTGTAGTATCTTTGTCGTCTGCTTCCAGGGGGAGCAGACGACAAAGAAGAGGGCATAGAGGAGGGGGGAGGAGGTGGAGGCTGACGGCAAAGAAGAGGGGGAGGCTGACAGCATAGAAGAGGGGGGAGGCAGACGGCAAAGAAGAGGGGGGAGGAAGACGACACAGAGGAGGAGGGAGGAGGAGGCAGACGGCAAAGAAGAGGGGGGAGGCAGACGACACTGAAGAGGGAAGGCAGACGACACTGAAGAGGGAAGGCAGACGGCAAAGCCTCCATTAGCCCCTAACGGAGGCAACGCCTGTCGGCTGCCGTCTCGACCACTTTGCCGACTGCTCTTCTGAAAAGCTGACGGCAAAGCTCTTTGTCGTCCGCTTCGGTGAGATAGACGACAAAGAAGCTACAATGCCGTCGTAGGCTGACGCAGAAACTTTGCCGACAGTGAGATTCTTTGCCATCTGGGATATTATCTTTGCAGTCCGTGATATACTCTTTGCCGTCTGTGATGGCAGACGGCAAAGAAGCTAATTCCTGTAGTGACTATAGCTAATAATGATCATAAGTCATTACCACCAACACTATTTAATCATCATTTTCGTCAATGAGACATTGTATATATAACAAAAGTTGGTCACTAGTCATAATCATAACTCCTCATCATCATCATCATCAACTATAACACACTGTAGCACATAATATATAACACATTGTACCTAGGACCTACTCCTCTCTCATAGGACCTACTCTACCCTCTCTTAAGTAGAATATCATAAAACAAGATAGGCCCTGACTCTCCATTATGGAGAATGGAGATCATCTTGTCTTCCATTCTTGGCCTACGCACAATGTTGCTTCCAAGTAGCTCTCTATGATTGACCAAAGATTTTTTCCAATCTTTGAATGTCATTTCATCGGTTTTAGAAATCCGGTATGGACAGGAGTGATGGAGATACCTAGGCTGACCTAGCCGTGCTGGTCGTATGCTCATAACATCAACGTGACCTCTTGGAAACATTAGATGAGGCACACAATCTTGCGGGATTTTCTGTTGAAAAACATAGTATTAACTTGTTAGCTAGCAATGTAGTTTAGTTTTACAAGAATTTATGCAAAAGATGCGCGGATGTCGTAATAGTAGAAAACCTTACCATGGAATCTTCATACATGTTACCGTAGTTCACCACGGGCACTAGTGGCACGTAATGACCATAATGTGGGGGAGTTTACTGATAGGTATTGTAATTCTCAAGATCATTGGTAAATGCAACAAGATGATGTTTCTCCTTACAAGTTAATTCCGTTTCATCATTGTAGTAATAGGTTCTGTCTATCATCTTCTGTACATTTTTTGAAGAATGAAAATAAGCTGTCAATGGAAATAAGTTGTCAACTATTTTTAAATAAACAATATAAACTGCTTAATAAATATGGTTGAGAAACTCACATAATGGTAGAACTGGAGGCGTCTGCACATTGACCCAGATGTCGATATTACCTTCAATTTCATCTTCCGGACGAATATCAAAGGTGATAAGCATATTAGGCTCAAATGCATAAGCCTTGCATAATGCTTGCCAATTTGTGCATTCAAAATAGGGGTAGGTGTCTGCATTGTACAACTTTACGGTAAAAGCATAACCATGCTCGGTCCTCAAGTGAACTCTCTTTACCTCCATAATTTTTCCAGTACTGAAACCAATCTTATCCAAGACACAAATTCTTGCATGGCAGGGGATACGCTAGTAGAATAGTAAACAATAAAAATTATAAGTCGAAGCAAAAGAAGTCATGCTTAATTACGAAAAAAGACTTATCCTTGTGACTTACTGTATCCACTTCGAAGTCCTCATCCAGCATGATGCTGAACCCCTATCATCAACTAGGTGAGGCGTGTCGCACAAGCCGCGCTCGTCTTGGCAGTATTCGCACATAGAGAATTTCCTTTCATCGCCAAGCATTTCCTTCCTAAAACTGATCAACACACAGATCACTATTACTCAATATGCAACGGGTTGACTTTAGGTCTGTCGAGTCTTAAATTTCCTTCCTAAACTCTCATCTCACGTATATGGTGGACACTCCCTCTGATATTTCGACCATCGGTGATGGTCGCTACTCCTTCTTTCCCTAGTGCATTGCAAATATCTAGCAGAAGGAAAAGAAGGAGAAGCGACCCCCACGACAACAGTCGGGATTCTTCCTCTATCTAGCACACAAGGAAAAGAAGGAGAAGCGACCCCCATGACACCTAAACTCAACTCGTTCCATACATAAAATAAATGACATATAACTCATCATCATTCTTACTCATTTAACAACTCATGAAAGTCATACAAGGAGCAACGACAAACTGAAACATAACCTACATTATCACTAATACATCTCGAATATTGTCATACAATATCACCGATAAAAACCCAGTTGACGTCTCACGGTGTAGGCGGTGGCAACCCAAAGATAACGAACCATCATCGGATCATAGCTCGGGTGATGTCCCTCGAGAAACTGCCAGGTATTGGAGAACCTGGCATCCAACGCAGCCATGTAGCGACCGACGTGCTTGTCCTCCTCCCTGACACGGCGATGTACCACCTCCGTGGGGGCCATCTCCCTCGGCACCGATAATGACACACGCGACCGCCACCAAAGAAGCTCCGGGTCAACGATGAGACACGGATTCCTCACCAAGGTGCGCCCCCGGTAGGTAGCACCTCCGAGTGCCAGCCCGGTGGAGCCCAGCCCCGGACATGCTGGCGCCTATCAAGCAGGCTCTCGCTGACCACTCGACGACGAGGATGCGGGCCGGGCATCGTCGGCGTCGAGACAAATTCCTGTGATAAATTTTTCTTATTGTTTAATGTTTTACTTTCTAGTTATCATTTATACAATAATCATCTGATTTGAATTTAGCTAGCGCCCACTACCTATTTTTCTCAACATGCAAGTATGACACCAAATATACAATAATAAAACACAACATATATATATTTCATATATTTCCGCAACAACATTCGGGGCTTGAGCTAATATTTTGCAAATATACAAGAATCATATCGAAGCAAGAACCCTAGGCACGAGGATATGGGGATGTCTCACCAGACGTTTGGGTCGGTGTCGGGGTCAAGGGCGGCGACGGTCTCGGGGCGGCGACGGGCTCGGGGCGGGGGCGGCGATGGCGACGGGCTCGGGGGCGGCGATGGCGACGGGCTTGGGGGCGGCGACAACGACGGGCTCAGGACGGGGCAGTGACGGCGACGGGCTCGGGGGCGGCAACGACGACAGGCTCGGGAAGGGGGCGGCGACGGTGACGGGCTCGGGGGCGGCGACGACGACGGGCTCGGGGCGGAGGCGGCGATGGCGATGGGCTCCGTGGTTCGAGGAACAAACCGGTACTAAAGGTCAACTTTCAGCAGCCTAACGGGCGGGAAGAGGAGACCTTTAGTCCCGATTTGTGCCGCAAACTGACACTAAAGGCGGTCTTTGGTCCCGGTTTGTACCACCAACCGACACTAGCGGAAGTCTTTGGTTCCGGTTGGTGCCACAAACTGACACGAATGTCCTGTGTCTGCCGCGTCCGAAGTGCTTGGTGAAGTACCACCAAAAACAAGATCTATTCTTCACATGATTCGGCGAAACCCTAGCTACGCCAACACTATATAATCTCCTCCCCAACCACGCCGCCAGCTTTTCCCTGCCCACAGCCTCCAACCCCTCCCCAACCTGAAACCCATCGGCGGCGGTGCAACGCGAGGAGAGGAGAAGGAAGATGGTGAAGTTCCTGAAGCCGGGCAAGGCGGTGATCCTGCTGCAGGGCAGGTACGCCGGGAAGAAGGTGGTGATCGTGCGCGTGCTCGAGGAGGGAACCCGCGACCGCCTCTACAGGCACTGCCTGGTCGCCGACCTGGTCATATACCCGAAGAAGGTGATCCGCAAGGACTCGGCCAAGAAGATGGCCAAGAGGTCCTGCGTCAAGGTCTTACTCAAGCTCGATGATAGGTTCAAGCCTGGTAAGAACAGGTGGTTCTTCACCAAGCACCGCATGATTCGACATGATTCAAGAAATGCCAACAAGATCAATTCTTCACATGATTCGACATGATTCAAGAAATTCTAACAAGATATATTCTTCACATGATTCTACATGATTCGACATGATTCGACATGATTCAAGAAATTCCAACAAGATCTATTCTTCACATGATTCGACGTGGTTTGACAGGATTCCACATGATTCGACATGATTCAAGAAATTCCAACAAGATCTATTCTTCACATGATTCGACATGATTCAAGAAATTCCAACAAGCTCTATTCTTCACATGATTCGACATGATTCAAGAAATGCCAACAAGATCTATTCTTCACATGATTCGACATGATTCAAGAAATGTCAACAAGATCTATTATTCTTCACATGATTTGACATGATTCGACATGATTCCACATGATTCTAGAAATTCCAACAAGATCTATTCTTTACATGATTCGACATGATTCGACATGATTCAAGAAATTCCAACAAGATATATTCTTCACATGATTCGACATGATTCAAGAAATGCCAACCAGATCTATTCTTCACATGATTCGGCATGATTCAAGAAATTCCAACAAGATCTATTCGTCACATGATTTGACATGATTCCACATGATTCGACATGATTCAAGAAATTCCAACAAGATCTATTCTTCACATGATTCGACATGATTCAAGAAATTCCTGCAAGATATATTCTTCACATGATTTGACATGATTCAAGAAATGCGATGTGACAGCCTGAGACCGATGCTCCAGAAGATTTCCCTCTTATTTTGGTGTCGTCGTGTGATTATATTTATTTGTCGCATCATCATTGCATCATGCGCATCACCCGCATTGCATCGGAACTCTGTTGCCGTCAGTTTTCAAAGCTTGCATCCATTATTAGTTGCTGGTTCTCTCCGTTCTCGTCGTTGACCGTGTTGAGCCCGACCACACTCGGACGCGCCCGCGGCATCGTTTAATCTTATTTTTAAAAGTGTGTATAAAACTTTCTCTGATTGGGTTGAAACTTGGCGTGTGGTCTTATTTAGTTATAGGTAGGACGCTTGCCAATTTTCGTCGCAATCGGAGTCTGTCTCGCACCCGAACGGTCGACCGTAGCGGCACCGTCTTCGGTTATTCATCAGACGTTTTTCGGTATTTTAATCTCGTTGGCGCGCTGCACTACTTCCATCTCATCTCCGCTTAAGCTACTCTACATGGCCTAACCTAACCCTAGGGCGTTTTCGGAGCGTCCGATCAATACCGGAGGGTCCGAAAACTCCCGAATAGCTAACCCTAGCCCCTTTGTCTATAAATAGGCGCCAAATCTCCTCTCTCCCTCGGTTCCCGTTCCACCCCAAACCCTAGGCGCCTCCCAGCTAGCCCCCTCTCACCTCCAACGACCAGGGCCCGCCGAGCCCATCTGGAGCCGCTCCGGGCCTGATTTGGGCCGAGCAGCCGCTTCCCGAGCTCCAGCGAGCGCAGCCATGGAGGAGCCCCGCACCACAGCTTCCCATATGCCCCGAGCCCGGCAGCCGGAGTACCTCACCGGAGAGCCCCGCCGGACCCAGGTCGGAGCTCCCTCCGATCCTCTCTCTCCCTCTCCTTCTTCCTCCTCTCCCCCTCTGCCCTAACCTCCCATGCGTCCTCTCCCTGTTTCGCAGGTTCCCCAAGCCGCCGCCGCCATGGATGAGGCCGCCCAAGCTTCGGCCGCCGCAGATTGGCCTGCCACCGCTCGGATAAGGGAATCCCGGCCGGATCCGCTCGTCCATGCCGCCGCCATAGTCGTCCTCGATTTGGAGGACGAGCAGCCAGCGCTCGCTTGCCCCGAGCGTTGACCGCGCCATGCTCCTGGGCCGCCTCACCGCGTGAGGCCCAGCAGCCAGCCCGTTGTCGCCTCCTCTAGCGGACTTACCTCCGCTGGCCCAGTTCCCCGCGCCCGCCCAAGTGGCCCTCTGGTGAGCCGCCCCCCTGCCTGCCCTATATGGCGCCATAGGCGCTAGATAGATTTCTCACGCTTGCACAGTTTTAGGCCGATAGTCCAGATCCGGCC
Organism: Hordeum vulgare subsp. vulgare; assembly: GCF_904849725.1. Classification (NCBI taxonomy): domain Eukaryota; kingdom Viridiplantae; phylum Streptophyta; class Magnoliopsida; order Poales; family Poaceae; genus Hordeum; species Hordeum vulgare. The sequence continues at coordinate 341,522,808 of NC_058524.1, read as the reverse complement.
CGCTTAGTATTTTATTTTAGGTCCTGCGATTTATTTCTATTTCAGGAATATTAGCTGATTTTCAAATGCCCGCAGATTTTAAATCGTGCATCGGATCGCGATGCATTATATATGTAACTCGTGTAGTTTTTCGCGTAGAATAATATTTTGCAACTTGCATGCATATTTGGAGTTGTTTGACCTGCTCTTTGCCTAGTTTTATGGGTTGTCCTAATAGATTATTATTCCGTAGATATTTTTGTGCGTGTCCGGATTGTTCAAATACCATAGATAAAATGATCATGTTGTTCGGGACCCTTTGCCATGTATTTTAGAGTAGTTGTTTGCATTTTTGCATGTAGGTTCCGTCGCTTGTCTGCTATGTCGTGTTTAGGACATATTCTCGCTTATATGTGTGGCGCTAGTTTATTTTTCGAACCCCACATATTATATATGTTTTCGGGGTACAAAAATCCATAGAATTTAACTGTGCATTTAGTTTTAGCTTTTGAGCAAGTTAGTGCGCGTGATATTTTGCCATGTTGCCCTCTTGTCTATTTTGTGGGATTTATTCCGTGCAATGATATGAATGAGTTGTCAACTAGAGATATGCTCTTGGATGTGTGGGCTAGCCCCTGGTATTTTTGGTCGCCTTAGAAATCCATGTGTAGGTGTTGTTTGCTTGTTGTCAACATGCTAGAAAATAGTGCTGATTTGGAGATGCTGAAATATTTCTAAGTCTGAAATCTGTTATATTTTGTTGCTATCTTGCCATGACTTTTGCTAGTGATCTACATCTCCTTTGGGGTTCGTGCAATGGAGTTAGTTGTAGTCCTTCAAATTCTCTAGTAGATTAATTACTCTTCACCTCTTACCATGTTTAAACACAATAATATTGTCGTGTACCTAATCGGGATATAACTAAATAATTAAAGATGGAGTTTCATCGATATGCAACTCGTTGCATATTGAACTTCACTTAATATGTAGTGTTTGATTGTGTGAATTACCATGTCATACCGTGCGTAAATGAAACCGCTCAAGCATCATTTGTATTGTGCATCGCATGGTGAATATCGTGTGTTGATTCTTGTTTCCGGTTTGCTTCGTCTCGATAGAGTTGCGCAAGCGTGTCGGAAAGTGAGGACCCGTTCGACTATGTCGGTTATTCTGCTTCACGGAGTCACTCTTCTTCCAAGCGGGATCTCAGGCAAGATGACCGTTTCCCCAGATACCATTACTATCATTGCCATGCTAGTTTTATCATTTCTATCGTTATGCCTCGTTGCCTACCATCTGTTAAATATCATCCTCTCAACATTGCCATGAAAACCTTCAACCTGTTCACAACCTAGCAAACCACTGATTGGCTAAGTTACCGCTTGCTTAACCATGTGTTAGCGTTTCTAGTTGCAGGTGCAGTTGCTTCCATGTGAAAACATGGGTTCCTTGTTATATCACCATATTAATGCTAAGTAAATTAATGCTCCTATATACTTGGCAAAAGGTGGAAGGATCGGCCTTTCTAGCATGGTGTTTTATTCCACCTTTGCCCCCTTAGTTTCGGGTACCGATGTTATGTTCCATAAATGAGCGCTCCTAACATGCTTGGGGTTGTTATGGGGACCCCCTAGATTCTCGTTTTAGGATAAAGCTCGTCTGGCAAGGCCCAACATTGGTACTATATTTTCCCAACATAATAATTATGTTAATACTTAAAAGCATAGGGAGTTAGCGCTACCCGAGGAGTAACTCAACATAATACAGGGAGGGCGAGTGTTGATGGTGCTGGTCCAAAACAGAGCACTGTGCAGAACCAACCCAGGGCAACTTTGGCGATTTCTACGAGGCCACCGTACGCGTCACTTATCCGTCATGTCCTGAGAACGAGATACGCGGCTCCTATCGGGATCGTTGACACGCCGGGCAGCCTTGCTGGACTTGTTTTACCTTTATGGAGCGTCTCGTGCGAGGGATTCCGAGGATGCTTTGAGCCAACTCGAGGTTGAGGTTTTTCAATAGGGATCCGAGGAGATCACGGGTTTCCCTGATCGAGGTCATTCCGTCGTAGCGTGTGGTAGTTTGTGATGGACTAGTTGGAGCACCCCTGCAGGGTTAAATCTTTCGAAAAGTCGTCCCGCAGTTATGTGGCAACGTGGAAACTTTGTTTAACGCTGGTTCTAGATAACTTGAAGTTAACTTAATTAAAAATATGCCAATTGAGTGTGTAACCGTGATTGTCTCTTTCCTGAGCTCCTTCTCCGATCAAGGACGCGGTGGGGTTATGTCTGGCGTAAGTAGGTGTCCAGGATCATGTTAGAAATATGCCCTAGAGGCAATAATAAAATGGTTATTATCATATTTCCTTGTTCATGATAATCGTCTATTGTTCATGGTATAATTGTATTAAGAGGAAACAGTAATACGTGTGTGAATAAATAGATCACAATGTGTCCATAGCAAGCCTCTAGTTGGCTAGCTCGTTGATCAATAGATGATCATGGTTTCCTGGTCATGGACATTGGATGTAATTGATAACGGGATCACATCATAAGGAGAATGATGTGATGGACAAGACCCAATCCTAAGCATAGCACTAGATCCTGTTGTTCGTATGCTAAAGCTTTTCTAATGTCAAGTATCTTTTCCTTCGACCGTGATATTGTGCAACTCTCGGATACCGTAGGAGTGCTTTGGGTGTATCAAACGTCACAACGTAACTGGGTGACTATAAAGGTGCACTACGGGTATCCCCGAAAGTATCTGTTGGGTTGGTACGAATCGAGATCAGGATTTGTCACTCTGTGTGACGGAGAGGTATCTCTGGGCCCACTCGGTAGAACATCATCATAATGATCTCAATGTGACTAAGGAGTTAGTCTCGGGATGATGTGCTATGGAACGAGTAAAGAGGCTTGCCGGCAACGAGATTGAACAACGTATGGGGATACCGACGATCGAATCTCGGGCAAGTTCTATACCGATAGACAAAGGGAATTGTATACGAGATTGATTGAATCCTTGACGTCGTGGTTCATCTGATGAGATCATCGTGGAACATGTGGGAGCCACCATGGGTATCCAAACCCCACTGATGGTTATTGGACGGAGAGGTGTCTCAGTCATGTGTGCATGCCTCCCGAACCCGTAAGGTTCGATGATGCTAGGGTTATCGGGAATTGTTATACGAGGTTAACTAAGGTTGTTAGGAGTCCCGGATGAGATCCTGGACTTCACGAGGAGCTCCGGAATAGTCCGGCGGTAAAGAATTATATATAGGAAGTGAGGATTTGGTCGCCGGAATTGTTTCGGGCGACACCGGTAATGTACGGGGACCACCAAAGGGTTTCGGGGGTCCACCGTGAGGGGCCACCAGCCCCAAAGGCTAGCATGGGACAAAAGGTGGAAGGGAACCAGCCCAGAGTGGGCTGGTGCGCCTCCCACCTAGGCCCAAGGTGCCACAAGAGAGGGAAGGGGGGAAACCCTAGTGCAGATGGGCCTAAGGCCCATCTGGGGTGCGCCACCCCCTCTCTCTTGCCCTGGCCACCACCACCAGCCCTAGATGGGGCTGCCGCACCCTTTGGGGGTGGGAACCCTAAAGTGGGGCCCCCCTCCCTCTCCCCTTATATATAGTGGAGGTTTTGGTTGATTTGACACACACGAAATCTCTCTCTCGGCGCAACCCTGCTTCTCCTCTTTCTCCTCTCCCACGATGCTTGGCGAAGCCCTGCCGGGAGACCTCGTAGCTCCACCGACACCACGTCGTCATGATGCCGGAGCTCTCCCTCAACCTCTCCCTCCTGCTTGCTGGATCAAGGCGTGGGAGACGTCACCAGGCTGTACGTGTGTTGAACGCGGAGGTGTCGTGATTCGTCACATAGATCGGAACCGACCGTGATTTGAATCGTTGTGAGTACGACTCCATCGACCGCGTTCATAGTAATGCTTCCACTTAGCGATCTTCAAAGGTATGAATATGCTATACAACCTCTCTCGTTGCTGGTCTCTCCATATATAGATCCTTGTATGGCGTAGGAAAATTTTGAATTTACTACGTTTTCTAACAGTGGCATCCGAGCCAAGGTTCTATGCGTAGATTCTATGCACGAGTAGAACACAAAATTTGTGGGCGCAGATTTTTTCAATTGCTTGTAGTTACTAGTCTTATCTTGATTTGGCGGCATCGTGGGATGAAGCGGCCTGAACTGACTTTACACTTACTCTTACGTGAGAATGGTTCCACCGACAGACATGCACCAGTTGCATAAGGTGGCTAGCGGGTGTCTGTCTCTCCCACTTTAGTTGGATCGGATTCGATGAATAGGGTCCTTATGAAGGGTTAATAGCATTGGCATATCATAGTTGTGGCTGTCACGTAGGTAAGAAACGTTCTTGCTAGAAACCCAAATCAGCCACATAAAACTTGCAACAACAATTAGAGGACGTCTAACTTGTTTTTGCAGGGTATGCTATGTGATGTGATATGGCCATAAGAATGTGATGTTGCATATGTGATGTATGAGATTGATCATGATCTTGTAATAGGATTCATGACTTGCATGTCCATGAGTATGACAACCGGCAGGAGCCATAGGAGTTGTCTTAATTTATTGTATGAGATGCAATGCCATGTTGGTTACTTTAGTTTATTGCTAAACGTTAGCTATAGTAGTAGAAGTAATAGATTGGCGTGATGACTTCTCGGAGACACAATGATGGAGATCATGATGATGGAGATCATGGTGTCATGCCGGTGACGATGATGATCATGGTGCCCCGAAGATTTTGATCAAAGGAGCAAGATGATAATGGCCATATCATGTCACTATATGATTGCATGTGATGTTTATCGTGTTTTTACATCTTATTGCTTAGAACGACGGTAGCAAAGATAAGATGATCCCTCATGAAAATTTTGAGAAAGTATTCCCCGAAGTGTGCACCATTGCAAAGGATCATTGTCTCGAAGCACCACGTGATGATCGTGTGTGATAGATTCTAACGTTCGCATACAACGGGTGTAAGCCAGTTTACACACGCAGAACACTTAGGTTGACTCAACGAGCCTAGCATGTACATACATGGCCTCGAATACAGGAGACCCAAAGGTCGAACATGAGTCGTATGGTTGATACGATCAGCATGGAGATGCTCACCATTGATGACTAGTCCATCTCATGTGATGATCGTACATGGGCTAGTCGACGTGGATCGTGTAACACTTGGATGACTAGAGGGATGTCGATCTAAGTGGGAGTTCGTCAGATGAACTTAATTATCATGAACATAGTCACATAGGTTTTTGCAAATTATGTTGTAACTTACGCTATAGCTCTACGGTATTTTATACGTTCCTAGATAAAATATGGTTGAAAGATAGAAGTAGCAATTATGCAGACTCGATCTGTTAACTGAGAATTGTCCTCATTGCTAAATAGAAGGCTTATGTCCTTAACACGCCGCTCGGTGTGCTGAACCCCAAGCATGATATATGGATGTTGCGAACATCCGACATACACATTTTTGATAACTACATGATAGTTCAGTGCATATTGCTTGAACGACTTAAAATTAAGGCATTAAAGACATTTCGAACGTTGCAGGACATACGTGATGATCCAAGAGATGAAATTGGGATTTCATGCTCGTGCCCTTGTTGAGAGGTATGAGACCTCCGACAAGATTCTTTGTCTGCAAAAGTAAAGGTGAAGAGCTCAATCATTGAGCATGTGCTCAGATTGTCTGAGTACTACAATCACTTGAATCGAGTGGGAGTTGATCTTCCAGATGAGACAGTGATAGTTCTCCAAAGTCATTGAGACCAAGCTACTAGAGCTTCATGATGAACTATAACATATCAAGGATTGATATGATGATCCTTGAGCTATTCGCGATGTTTGACACCGCGGAAGTAGAAATCGAAAAGGAGCATCAATTGTTGATGGTTTGTGAAACTGCTAGTTTCAAGAAGGGAAAGGGCATGAAGGGATACTTCATTAAACGCATACCAGTTGCTGCTCTAGTGAAGAGACCCAAGGTTGAACCCAAACCCGAGACTAAGTGCTTCTGTAATGAGGGGAACAGACACTAAAGAGGAACTACCCTAGACACATGGTAGATGAGAAGGCTGGCAAAGTCGACAGAAGTATATTGGATATACATGATATTGATGTGTAATTTACTAGTACTCCTAGTAGCACCAGGGTATTAGATGCCGGTCCGGTTGCTAAGTGTTAGTAACTCGAAATAAAAGCTACGGAATAAACAGAGACTAGCTAAAGGCGAGGTGACGATGTGTGTTGGAAGTGTTTCCAAGGTTGATATGATCACACATCGCACGCTCCCTCTACCATTTGTTGAGCATAGACATGATTGGATTATGTTAATGGCAAATACGATTATTCATCTAAAGAGAATAATGGTTATTCTGTTTACTTGAATGGTACCTTAAATGTTCTTGCACCTAGAATGAATGGTTTATTGAATCTCGATCGTAGTGATACACATGTTCATAATATTGTTGCCAAAACATACAAAGTAGTAATGATAGTACCACTTAATTGTAGCACTGCTGCTTGAGTCATATTGGAATAAAATGCATGAAGAAGCTCCATGCCGATGGATCTTTGTACTCACTCATTTTTTAAATGTTTGAGACATGCAAACCATGTCTGTTGGTATAAACGCATGAAGAAACTCCATGCGGATGGATAGTTTGACTCACTTGATTTTTGAATCACTTGAGACATGCAAATCATACCACATGGGCAAGATGACTGAAGACCTCTTTTTCCAGTGAGATGGAACAAGAATGTAACTTGTTGGAAGTAATACATTTTGATGTGTGCAGTCCGATGAGTACTGAGGCATGCAGTGGATATCATTATGTTCATACTTCACAAATGATTTGAGTAGATACTAGTGTATTTACTTGATGAAACACAGGTCTGAATTATTGAAAAAGGTTCAAGTAATTTCAGAGTGAAGTTGAAGATCATCGTGACAAGAGGATAATATGTCTACGATGTGATCGTGGAGGTAATCATATATATCTGAGTTACGAGTTTGGTAAACGTTCAAGACAAGGTGAAAATTGGTTCACGTGAAAAATGTTTCACAACTCATGCCACCTGGAACACCATAGTCTGATGGTGTGTCCGTATGTCATAATCATGCACTATTAGATATAGTGCATACTATGATATTTCTTATCAAATTACCAGTATCGTTTATGGGTTAGGCATTAGAGACAACTGCATTCACTTTAAATAGGGCACCACTCAATTCCGTTCAGATGACACCGTATGAACTATGGTTTAGAGAAACCTTAGCTGTCATATCTTAAGAGTTTGGGGCTGCGATGCTTATGTGAAAGAGCTTCACCCGAATAAGCTCGAACCCAAAGCGGATAAATGCATCTTCATAGGACACCCAAAACAGTTGGGTATACCTCCTATCTCAGATCCGAAAGCAAAAGTGTTTGCTTCTAGAAACGGGTCCTTTCTCGAGGAAAGGTTTCTCTCAAAAGACTTGAGTGGGAGTATGGTGGATACTTGATGAGGTTCTTGAACCATCACTTTAACCAGTGTATGGCAGGGCACATGAAGTTGTTCATGTGGCGCCTACACCAATTGAAGTGGAAGCTTATGATGGTGATCATGAAGTTTCGGATCAAGTCACTGCCAAAACCCTCGTAGGCGGACAAGGATGCGAACTACTACACAGTGGTATGGTAATCATGTCTTAGAGGTCATGTTGTTGGACCACAATGAACCTACGAGATATGGAGAAGCGATGGTGGGCCCGGATTCCGACAAATGGCTCGAGGCCATGAAATCCGAGAGAGGATCCATGTATGAAAAACAAAGTATAGACTTTGCAGGAACCACTTGATGGTCATAAGACTATTAACTGTGAAAGGATCTTTGAAAGGAAGACACTCGATGATGGTGAAAAGTCAACATTAAGAAAGCTCGACTTGTCGCAAAGGTGTCTTTGACAAAGCTCAAAGAGTTGACTATGATGAGACTTTCTCACTCGTAGCGATGCTGAAAGTCTGTTGAAATTATGTTAGCAGTTGCTGCATCATTTATGAAATATTGCAGATAGGATGTCAAAATATTGTTTCCTCGACGGTTTCCTTGAGGAAAGGTTGTATGTGATACAACCAGAAGGTTTTGTCGATCCTAAAAAGGTGCTAAGAAGTATGCAAAGCTCCAGTGATCCTTCTATGGACTTGAGCAAGCATCTCGGAGTTGGAATATACACTTTGATGAGATGATCAAAGTTTTTGGTTCTATACAAAGTTTGTGATAAAGTTTTATTTCTAAAAGGTGAGTGGGAGAATATATGTGAATGACATACTGTTGATCGGAAATAATGTAGAATTTCTGCAAAGCATAAAGGGTTGTTTGAAATGAGTTTTTCAAAGGAAAACCTAGATGTAGCTACTTGAGAGTTGAGCATCAAGATCTATAAAGATAGATCAAATTGCTTAATGGAACTTTCAACGAAATGCATGCCTTGACAAGTTTTTGAAGGAGTTCAAAATAGATCAGCAAAGAAGGAGTTCTTGGCTATGTTCTAAGGTGTAAATTTCAGTACGACACAAAGCCCGACCACGACAGAAGAAAGAGAAAGGACGAATATCATCCCCTATGCATCAGCCGTAGGCTCTACAAGTATGCTATGTTGTGTACAGCACCTAAAGCGTGCCTTGCCATGAGTCAGTCGTGGGGTACAAGAGTGATCCTGGAATGGATCACTGGACAGCGGTCGAAGTTATCCTTAGTAACTAATGGACTAAGGAATTTTTCTCAATTATGGAGGTGATTAAAGAGTTCGTCATAAAGGAGTTACGTCGTTGCAAGCTTTGTCACTAATCCGGAGAACTATGAGTAGTAAACCGGATTCGTATAGTGGAGCAATCATTTGGAGTGGTTCCAGATGGGGCGCAATAGCATCTATAGGATGACGTAGAGATTTGTAAAGCACACACATATCTGAAAGGTTCAGACCCGTTGACTATAAACCTCTCTCACAAGCAAGACATGATCGAACCCCAGAACTGTATGGGTGTTGAATTCACTGCAATCACATAGTGATGTGAACTAGATTATTGACTCTAGTGCAAGTGGGAGACTGTTAGAAATATGCCCTAGAGGCAATAATAAAATGGTTATTATCATATTTCCTTGTTCATGATAATCGTCTATTGTTCATGCTATAATTGTATTAACAGGAAACAATAATACATGTGTGAATAAATAGTTCACAATGTGTCCCTAGAAAGCCTCTAGTTGGCTAGCTCGTTGATCAATAGATGATCATGGTTTCCTGATCATGGACAATGGATGTCATTGATAATGGGATCACATCATTAGGAGAATGATGTGATGGACAAGACCCAATCCTAAGCATAGCACTAGATCATGTTGTTCGTATGCTAAACACTATTGGAATTTATAATTTTGCTACCATGGCTGACGACAAAGGGGGGAACCACGGACGACAAAGGCTTTGTCGTCAGTCTGCAGACGGCAAACTAGACGGCAAAATAAAATCCGGTGAAGAGGTTCTTTGCCATCTGCTTTTGTAAAGCGGACGGCAAAGAATCTTTGCCATGAGGGGGCAGACGGCAAATTAAATGGGACGGCAGATACACCAACGGTCCCGTTAAGTGCTAACGGCAGGCCTCCTCTCTTTGCCGTCTCCCCTCCCCCCTTTTCCATGAGGGGGCGGACGGCAAAGGGGGGAACCAGCCCCTCTCTCTCTCCTTTTTGTCGTCTGCCTTCCCCACTTTGCCATGAGGGGGCTGACGGCAAAGGGGGGAACTAAGCCCCTCTCTCTCCCCTCTTTGACGTCTCCCCACCCCCCTTTGCCATGTGGGGCAGACGGCAAAGGGGGAACCAGCCCCTCTCTCTCCCCTCTTTGTCTTCTGCCCTGCCCCCTTTGCCATGTGGGCGGAGACGGCAAAGGGGGGAACCAGCCCCTCTCTCCCCTCTTTATCGTCTGCCCTCCCCCTTTGCCATGTGGGGGCAGACGGCAAAGGGGGGAACCAGCCCCTTTGTATTTTATTTCTTATTATATCCAGCAATTTTCGCAATAATGAGGATATATATATATATTTGACAAAAATAAATCTGTTTCCGTACTCATAAGCATATTAAAATAACTTTCATCCATAGTACATACATATTAGGCAAGTTGCATCCGTACCAAACCATATATTACACCAGTTTCATCCACATGCATACAAAGTTTCATATATATCCATATACTACAATAGTTTCAATACAAGCTTTCATGAAGCCATGGTACAAGAAATCATCTTGAAGCATTCCATCAATATAATCCAAGCTACCCGTGAAGTGAATGTAATCTGCAAAATGACAAATAAGAAAGTTAGAAGAATAATACTAGATGAAGAAGTATATATATAGGTTATTTCGGAGAGAACTTAGCTAAGTATAGGCCATTTAATAGCTAAGTTAGGTGGAATAGGTCATCTTGGAGCTACATAGCCTTATTATGTCATTTAGGAGAGACCTTAGCTAAGTATAGGACATTCTAGAGCTAACTTGGATAAAATATGTCATTTTGTAGCCAACTATGATTATTAATCCATTTTGACCTTATTATGTCATTTTGGAGCTAAATTAGTCATTTTAATGAGCTAACCAAGGTTCTTATGATGTTTTTACCTAACTATGCTAATTATTTCATTTGGGAGGATAATTAGCTAAGTATGTCTTTGTTGGGGAAAATAACCTACGTAGAAGAAGAAAGAGAAGAAGCAAGAAGAGAAGAAGCAAGAAGAGAAGAAGAAGGAGAAGAAAAACAAGAAGAAGGAGGAGGAGGAGGAGAAGGAGAAGGAAGAGGAGAAGAAGAAGAAAAGAAGAAGGACAAGAAGAAGGAGAAGAAGAAGAAAAGAAGAAGGACAAGAAGAAGGAGAAGAAGGAGAAGGAGCTTCTCTCCTCCTTCTCCTTCTCCTTCTTCTTCCTCCTTCTCCTTCTTCTTGTCTTCTTCTTCCTTCTTTTCATTTTTCCTTTTCTTCTCCTCTTGTCCCCTTCTTCGGGCTAAATTAGCTAATTATGCCTTTTTGGAGCTAATTATGTCATTTTGAGGATAATTAGGTAAGTATAGGTCATGTTTTATTAAATAGACCATTTTGGAGCTAAGTAAGCTAATTATGTCATTTAGGTGGAAGCATAGCTAACTATAGGTCATTTCGGAGCTACTTGGGTAAAATATGTCATTCCGGAGCAAACTATGCTTATTAAGCCATTTTCGATCTAGCTAAGCTAATTATAGGCAATTTAACACCTAAGTTAGGGGGAATAGGTCATCTTGGAGCTACGTAAGCCTTATTATGTCATTTAGGAGAGAAGTTAGCTAACTATAGGTCATTTTTTATTAAATAGGTCATTTTGGAGCTAACTAAGCTAATTATGTCATTGAGGTGGAAGCCTAGCTAACTATAGGTCGTTTCGGAGCTCACTTGGGTTAAATATGTCATTTTGGAGCGAACTATGCTTATTAAGCCATATTGGAGCTAAATTGGCTAATTATATCATTTAGGTGGAAGCCTAGCTAAGTATATAATATTCATGAGCTAACCAAGGTTCTTATGCCATTTTGAGCTTATTATTTCATTTTTAGCTAAATTGGTCATTTTAATGAGCTAACCAAGGTTCTTATGATGTTTTCACCTAACTAAGATAGTTATGTCATTTTGTAGGATAATTAGCCAATTTAGTCTTTGTTGGATGAGTCTAAGCTATGTAGAAGAAGAGAAAAAGAACAAGCAAGAAGAGAAGAAGAAGTAAAAGAAGGAGGAGGAGGAGTAGGAGGAGGAGAAGGAGAAGGAAGAGGAGAAGAAGAAGAAAATAAGAAGGAGAAGGAGAAGGAGGAAGAAGAAGGAGAAGGAGGAGCTCCTTCTTCTTCTTGTCCTTCTTCTTGTCTTCATCTTCTTCTCTTCTTCTTCTTCTTCCTTCTTTTCATTTTTCCTCTTTCTTCTCCTCTTGTCCCCTTCTTCTGGCTAAATTAGGTAAGAATGCCTTTTTGGAGCTAATTATGTCATTTCGAGGATAATTAGCTAAGTATAGGTCATGCTTTATTAAATAGACCACTTTGGAGCTAACTAAGCTAATTATGTCATTTTGGTGGAAGCCTAGCTAACTATAGGTCATTTCGAAGCTAACTTGGGTAAAATGTGTCATTCCAGAGCAAACTATGCTTATTAAGCCATTTTGGATCTAGCTAAGCTAATTATAGGCCATTTAATACCTAGGTTAGGGGGAATAGGTCATCTTCGAGCTATAGGTTTGCACGCAGTACATGGCCTTTGGGTAGAAAGCGTCCAAATATCGTCATCATCGCGTCGTAGCATTCTCTGCCTAGGTTGAATTGAGCCTTCAGAGCCATTATTTCGCGATGGCATCCAGCTGACAAAGCTCAGTCTGCTCGTGGAGAGGATGTTTTGAAGACTCCAACATTTCATAGAAGGCCTTTGCAGATTCCTCCATCTCATCGTCTGAATCCCGAGCATCATCAAAGTCTTGCACCATGTCTTCAATCCCGGTACCATGCTCGTCGGTGCGACGACGAATCACCTCAGCTCTGGCACGTTGGTCAGACTCACCATGAAAAGTCCATACCGTATAATTAGGCGTAAAACCCCACTTCTGTAGGTGTTTACCCATTTCAAACTCTGTCTGCTAATCCAGTTGTCGCAGTTGGGATAGGGGCACCATGTTTTTTGCTGGCCATTTCCAAATGCGGCTCCCACAAACCCCCTGGTTTTTGTTAACCATTCATTGGTCATGTCTTTCTCACTAGGGTGACCAGTGTACATCCAAGCACGATCACTCATGTTGCCTAGCTACCTATGGGCGCACAAGAAATAAATATATAATTCATCATCTATATTCATACACTAATCAAGTTTGTCAGTTTTATTTCGTCGATGCAACCTACACGCTAATAGGTAAAGATAGGTCCTAATCCCACCCGAGTATTTGTAGATTGGGTTCGTTTTCCCATGCTCTGCTCCAGATGCGACGCAGAATTTCGGCAGCACCTCCCCGCTGTTCTCCTAATACACGTCTTGGCAATAAGCAGAGAGGATGTGTACCCGGAAAACAACAGGGAGGCACTGATGAAATTCTGCATCGGATCCAGAGCACAGCATATGGGAAAACGAACCCAATCTACACATACTCGGGCTGTCCATGGATAATGTTGGACAATTCGAAAGGATGGCGGTTATAAATATTCAAAGAAATGCATATTTATAGATGTCGTCCTTTCGAACGGGAGACGCATACTGGTCACGCATACTCATGATTGAAGAAACCTATAGCTAGCAAGTTTCATCGGCACGAAGACCGGGACAGAGCAAATTAAGGGGGTAGGAGGAGAAGTCATTTGTGCTCTCAAACAAACGAGGGGCGGAGCTCGTCCAACGCATGTGGAGGTCGTCGAACAACTACACATTGAAATTCACACGATCAACACAAATATGATGTTTTTATAATTAACATAATCGGAAAATATGTGACCTAACTCATAGTTTACAAAACTATGACCCCGTGGGCCTCTAGAAGGCCGAAAAGCACCTTCTCCTTCAACAGTAAGTAGAAGAGGTGTCGGGGCTCGGGGCTTAGTGGCGTCGAGGGTCGGTGGTGTCGGGTGTCGGTGGTCGGGAGTAGGGTTAAATGCGTCGATGGTCAGGGGTCAGTGTTGTCGGGGGTCTAGGGTCACTAGCGTCATGGGTTGGGGTCTTTTCGATCAACAAAAGGCCAAAGAGGTGTCGGGGGTCGGGAGTCAGGTGTCGAGGGTCAGTGGCGTCGGGGGTCGGGGGTCAGTGGTGTCGGGCGTCGGGGGTCGGGAGCCGAGGGTCGGGGGTCGGGGGTCGGGGGTTAGTGGTGTCGGGCGTCGGGGGTCGGGGGTCACTGGTGTCGGGCGTCGGGAGTCGGGGGTCGGGGTCAGTGGTGTCGGACGTCGGGGGTCGGGAGTCGGGTGTCAGTGGCGTCGGGGGTCGGGGGTCGAGGGTCGGGGTTGGTGACGTCGGACGTCGGGGGTTGGTGGCGTCGGGCGTCGGGGGTCGGGAGTCGGGTGTCAGGGGTCGCGGGTCAGTGGTGTCGGGCGTGGTCGGGAGTCGGGTGTCAGTGGCGTCGGGGGTCGGGAGTCGGGTGTCGGGGGTCGGGGGTCAGTGGTGTCGGGCGTCGGGGGTCGGGAGTCGGGTGTCAGTGGCGTCGGGGGTCGGGGGTTGGTGGCGTTGGGCGTCGGGGGTTGGTGGCATCGGGCGTCGGGGGTCGGGAGTCGGGTGTAGAGGGTCAGGGGTCAGTGGTGTCAGGCGTCGGGGGTCGGGAGTCGGGTGTCAGTGGCGTCGGGGGTCGGGGGTCGAGGGTCGGGGGTTGGTGCCGTCGGGCGTCGGGGGTTGGTGGCGTCGGGCGTTGGGGGTCGTGGGTGGGGGGTCGGGGGTCGGGGTCTGATGACCCACAAGTATAGGGGATCAATCGTAGTCCTTTTGATAAGTAAGAGTGTCGAACCCAACGAGGAGGAGAAGGCTGAGATAAACGGTTTCCAGCAAGGTAATCTGCAAGCACTGAAAGTAGCGGTAACAAGTGATGGTGCAGTGAGGTGAAACGTAGCAAGCAAAAGGTAACAAGTAACAAGTAGTAGCAATGGTGCAGCAAGTGGCCCAATCCCTTTTTGTAGCAAGGGAGAAGCCTGAACAAAGTCTTATAAGAGGAAAAACACTCCCGAGGACACACGGGAATTTCTGTCATGCTAGTTTCATCATGTTCATATGATTCGCGTTCGTTACTTTGATAGTTTGATATGTGGGTAGACCTGCGCTTGGGTACTGCCCTTACTTGGACAAGCATCCCACTTACGATTAACACCTCTCGCAAGCACCCGGAACTACGAAAGAAGAATTAAGACAACGTCTAACCATAGCATTAAACTAGTGGATCCAAATCAGCTCCTTACGAAGCAACACATAGACTGGGGTTTAAGCTTCTGTCACTCCAGCAACCCATCATCTACGTACTACTCCCCAATGCCTTCCTCTAGGCCCAAATATGGTGAAGTGTTATGTAGTCGACGTTCACATAACACCACTAGAGGAAAAACAACATACAGCATATCAAAATACCGAACGAATACCAAATTCACATGACTATTATTAGCATGACTTATCCCATGTCCTCAGGAACAAAAGTAACTACTCACAAAACATAATCATAATCATGATCAGAGGTGTAATGAATAGCATCAAGGATCTGAACATAAACTCTTCCACCACGTAATCCAACTAGCATCAACTACAAAGAGTAATCAACACTACTAGCAACCTTACAAGTACCAATCGGAGTCGCGAGACGGAGATTGGTTACAAGAGATGAACTAGGGATTGGAGAGGAGATGGTGCTGATGAAGATGTTGATGGAGATGACTCCCCTCCGACGAGAGGAGTGTTGGTGATGACGATGGGGACGATTTCCCCCTCTGGGAGGGAAGTTTACCCGGCAGGATCGTCCTGCTCGAGCTCTAGATTGGATCTGCTCAAGTTCCGCCTCGTGGCGGCGGTGAATCCACGATAAAGCTCCACCGTGATTTTTTTCTGGACGAAACCCTTCATATAGCGAAAGAGGGGGGCCAGTGGGCCACCAGGGTGCCCAAAAGCCCTGTTGTCGCGGCCAGGGGGGTAGGCCGCGACAACCAGGCTTGTGGGCCCCTGGTTGCTCCCCTCTGACACTTTGTTCGCCCAGTATTTTTTATATATTGCCAAAAAAATCCATGTTTATTTTCAGGGCATTTGGAGTTGCGCAGAATAGAGGACTCAGACTTGCTCCTTTTCCAGTCCAGAATTCCAGCTGCCGGTATTCTCCCTCTTCAAATAAACCTTGCAAAATAAGAGAGAAAAGGCACAGGTAAGGTTCCACAAAGTATAATAACAGTCCATAAAGCGATAAATATCAACATGAAAGCATGATAAAAAATGGACGTATCACCTTCCCCAAGCTTAGTCCTCGCTTGTCCTCAAGTGAAAACCAAGACCCAAAACATGTCCACATGTTTAGGGGTGAAGGTGTCGATAAAACATAATACGGACATGAGGGCATCATGATCACACATAGAACAGCAATACATCATAGAGATTCTTATGGGAAAGTAACAATTCCTTCACAAAGCAAAGTATGAAACAAAAACTTTACCGAGAAGTAGCCAACAACAGTCCATAGTCATTGAAGCAATTGCAATTTATCCTATTATCAGAAAGAGTCAAATAAGAGCTTGCAAAGCAAATCCACATACTCAATCATCTGTTTTGTTTTCCACAATTATTACAACTCACGTGGTACTCATGATATCAAAGTTTCAATTGGACACAGAGAAATATAGGGGCTTATAGTTTTGCCTCCCAACCATTTACCTCAAGGGTAAAGTCAACAATAATAAAGCATAAGTACTCAGCTCCAAGTTGATATATGAATATAGATCTTTCCCAAGCATATGACGTTCACCAAGAAAAGGCTAAATAAGGAATTGGTGAAGATCACCATGACTCTTACAAAGGCAAAAACTAAAGGTACAAGATAGGCCCTTCACAGAGGGAAGCAGAGGTTTTCATGCGCTTTTGAGGTTTGGATGCTTGTCCTCTTAGTGCGGAGGAACGTCACATTATATTGCCTCCTGTGATAAAGAACTTTATTATGCAGTCTGTCGCTTTTATGTCTTCCTCATCACAGGTTCGTACAAAGCTTATTTTCCACACACTAATAGATCATACATATTAGAGAGCAATTTTTATTGCTTGCACCGATGACAACTTACTTGAGGGATCTTATTCAATCCATAGGTAGGTATGGTGGACACTCATGTCAAAACTGGGGTGCACAAGTAGTATCTCTACTTGGTGCGGAGTTTTGGCTAATATGAGGTGGAAGCAATCGTCACATGCTAAGGGATCTCTAATCATATAACATTGTTTGGAACCAAGCAAACACAATTCATTATATTGTCTTCCTTGTCCAACATCTACTTATAAGCATGTAGTAGTTCGGTGAGTGCTGACAATTACAGAAAGTGTCTAAGATGATATATTTATATGTGAACCTCTCTTTCCTTATTACTTCTTATTAATTGCAACAATGACTGGGGTCTATGTTGGTCTATTCTAAACAAGTTTCAGTCATCATACTTGTTATATGTGAGGCTATCGCTTTCCATAGGATCATCTCATGATCTTTCATGCTATCGTTCTTTTCATACTTTTGATCACGGCACAAAACAAAGCCCTTGACTAAGATACTCTTTATTATATAGCTCGCAAGCTCGAATATATCGGGGGAGACACAAAGCAAAAGACTCAACCTAAACACTAAAGACTTATTCCACTAAGAGAAGAAATAAAAACTGAATAGGAAAGAACTAAAACAAAGGTAAAAGCAAAAGATATAAAGGTGATACGATACCAGGGCAACTCCCCCAAGCTTGGCAAAAGCCAAGGTGATTGCCCATACCAATGCTTAGTTGTCTTCCTTTGGTGGTGATGGTGGTGGTGTTGTTGAAGTAGTCGGATCCTCTGTCTTCCAAGGCATAGGTGCTCCATCATGGCAGGATGAACGAGTTGTCGGAATCCTCAAATCTGCAGCCAACCGTATTGATTTAAATCTATACTCATACTCACAGTTTTGGTTCTACAGGTCATAGATCTGTCCCAGGAGTTGATCAACCCTGTCATAGAGCCTGGAGAGGTGCTTCCCAATGTCAATGGCATCCATCTTGTGATTGTTGGTGAACTCCATGATCATCATGTGGCTGGCGCTGAGTCCATGCTCCACCATCCCTTGGCACTTGAAGACTTGTTGCCATTGCTTCGAGCCTCGTCTCCACGCTTCCGGTCTTCTTAGGCCCCTCAACATCACGGATGTGCAACATCCCCTCACTCATCTTAATAGATTGAGGGTGTTTCAATACTTCCGTGAGGTAGGGATTGATGACCTTCTCGAAGACTTGTCCTTAGGAACTTTTGGGGAAGTCATGGCGATCTAGATCTGCAACAGAAACAGGCTCGAAACGAAAACAGAGGAAAACTGCGCGATACGGAGATCAAAACCCTCGGGCGAATATATAATGATTTTTTCTAGACCAGAAGGAGTGCTCCGCAAGAAAACGGAGTCTGGGAGGCACACGAGGTGCCGACAGACCTGTTGTCGCGGCCAGGGGGGAGGTCGCGGCAACCAAGCTCTCCGGACTTCTTTTTATTTTTCTAATTTTCCATAAATTCCAAAACGGAGAAAATTTCCTATTGGAAAAGTTTCGGAGTCCAATTACTTACCAAAACAAATACCTCTTTGTTTTCAGGGTCTGAAATAGGCTGATAAACATCCCTTATGTACTCCTCTCGAGTTATGATATTGATGATACTGGTCTCAACATTTATGGGAGTACCAGAGATGTAATGCTTGATTCTTTGCCCATTTACCACTCTAGGAAAATTACCTTCCGTGTTATTGATTTTGATGGCACCGGAACAATATACTTCCTCGACAACGTAGGGGCCTTCCCATTTAGAAAGAAGCTTGCCTGCGAAGAATCTTAAACGAGAACTGTATAGCAGGACATAATCACCTACATTGAACTCTCGTTTTTGTATTCTTTTATCATGCCATCTCTTAACCTTTTCCTTGAACAACTTGGCATTCTCATATGCCTCGGCTCTCCATTCCTCTAATGAGCTGATATCAAACAACCGCTTCTCACCGGCAAGTTTGAAATCAAAGTTGAGCTCTTTGATTGCTCAATAAGCTTTGTGTTCCAGCTCAAGAGGTAAATGACAGGCTTTACCGTAAACCATTTATACGGCGACATGCCCATTGGATTTTGATAAGCAGTCCTATAAGCCCATAGTGCATCGTCAAGTTTGCTAGACCAATTCTTTCGAGATCTATTGACGGTCTTTTGTAAGATCAATTTGATCTCCCTATTACTCAACTCCACTTGACCACTAGACTGAGGATGGTAAGGAGATGCAACTCTATGGTTGACATCATACTTAGCAAGCATCTTGAGGAAAACACCATGAATGAAGTGTGAACCGCCATCAGTCATCAAATATCTAGGGACTCCAAATCTTGGGACAATGACTTCTTTAAGCATCTTAATAGAGGTGTGGTGATCAACATTTTTAGTGGGCATAGCTTCTACCCACTTAGTGACGTAATCCACAGCAACTAAGATGTGAGTGTACCCATTGGAACTCGGGAAGGGTCCCATATAATCAAAGGCCCAGACATCAAACGATTCAATGACAAGTGAATAGTTCATAGGCATTTCCTAATGCTTACTGATGTTCCCTATTCTTTGGCATTCGTCACAAGCCAAGACAAACTTACGGGCATCCTTGAAGAGAGTGGGCCAATAGAAACCTGATTGCAATACCTTGTGAGCAGTTCTATCTCGAGCATGGTGTCCTCCGTAGGCTTCGGAATGACACTTCTGCAGGATATGTCCCTGTTCATGTTCAGGCACACAACGTCTAATAACACCATCTAGTCCTTCCTTATAAAGGTGAGGATCATCCCAAAAGTAGTGTCTCAAGTCAAAGAAGAATTTCTTCTTTTGCTGGTAGGTGAAACTGGGTGGTATGTATTTGGCTATGATATAATTTGCGTAATCAGCATACCACGGTGCACTGTGTGAAGTGCGGATGGCATTAAATTGCTCATCAGGAAAGCTGTCATCAATAGGTCGTGGGTCATCAAGGACATTCTCTATCCTAGACAAGTTATCTACTATAGTGTTATCAGCACCCTTTCGGTCAACAACGTGCAAATCAAATTCCTGTAGTAGGAGAACCCATCTAATTTGTCTAGGCTTAGCATCCTTCTTCTCCATAAGGTACTTAATAGCAGCAGCATCAGAGTGAATAGTGACTTTGGAGTCAACTATATAAGATCTGAACTTTTCGCATGCAAACACGACTACTAAAAACTCCTTCTCCGTAGTGGCATAGTTTCTTTGGGCACTGTCTAGAGTTTTACTAGCGTAGTGAATGACATCCAACTTCTTGTCAACTCTTTGTCCTAGAAAAGCACCAACAGCATAATCACTAGCATCACACATGATTTCAAAGGGCAAGTTCCAGTCTGGTGGTTGAACAATAGGTGCGGTTATCAAGGCCTTCTTAAGTATTTCGAAAGCTTCCTCACAATCCTCATCAAAAACAAAAGGAACATCCTTCTGCAAGAGGTTGGTAAGAGGCCTAGAAATCTTAGAGAAGTCTTTAATGAATCTTCTATAGAAACTAGCATGACCTTGGAATCTTCGTACACCTCTGATATCTGTGGGGCAAGGCATTTTCTCAATTGCATCAACCTTAGCCTTATCAACTTCAATGCCTTTCTCAGAGATTTTGTGTCCTAAGACGATGCCTTCATTAACCATGAAGTGGCACTTTTCCCAGTTCAAGACGAGGTTGGTATCTTTGCATCTCTGTAAGACTCGATCAAGGTTGCTGAGGCAATCATCCAAGGAAGAACCGTAGACAGAGAAATCATCCATGAAAACCTCAACAATCTTTTCACAAAAGTCAGAGAATATAGCCATCACACATCTTTAAAAGGTGGCAGGTGCATTGCACAAGCCAAAAGGCATACGTCTATAAGCAAAGGTGGTTTTCTCCTGATCAGATTGTGAAGGTGGTTTTCTCCTAATCAGATTGTGCAACTGGTATTTGGGAGAAACCAGAATAACCGTCTAGAAAGTAGAAGTGTGTGTGTTTAGATAGCCTTTCTAGCATCTGGTCGATAAACGGCAAAGGATAATGGTCTTTCCTGGTTGCCTTGTTCAGTTTCCGGAAGTCTATCACCATCCTATAGCCTGTAATAATCCTCTATGGGATTAGTTCATTCTTATCATTAGGAACGACGATGATACCTCCCTTCTTAGGTACACAATGTACTGGACTTACCCAATCACTATGAGAAATAGGATAAATGATTCCTGCTTCCAGAAGCTTTAATATTTCTTTTCTCACGACCTCTTTCATCCTCGGATTTAATCTCCATTGATGATCAGCAACTGGCTTAGAATGAGGATAGGTTTTAATCTTTTGCTGAGATAGAGTGGGACTAATACCCTTAAGATCATCAAGAGTATATCCAATAGCAGCACGGTGCTTCCTCAAAGCTTTTAATAACTTCTTCTCTTCGTGATTCGAGAGGTGAGCACTAATGTCAGTCTCGATGCTTTGTGATCTTGATATGATTGTTATCTTTGGTAGATATAGATGTGTAGTCATCATGGAATCTGACAGATCCAAAGTCTTCGAAGGTGTAAGAACAGGGGATTTGTACATTGTTGATTTCTCTACAGGTCCTCAACCAGCCACTTGCTTACTAGAAAAAACCTCAGAAGGATGGTTGTGGCACAGAAGACTAGGTCATGCAGGCATGAGGAATTTGCACACGCTCGCGAAGAAGAAGCATGTCATCGGCATCGAATCAGTCAAATTCCTCAAGGATCATCTCTGCGGTGCTTTTGAATCTGGGAAAATGACCAGATCCAAGCATCCCTCGAAGACTATCATGACCACTACACGTCCATTCGAATTGCTTCATATGGATTTATTTGGACCTACTCACTATGCCACACTAACCAACGCAGCATCTTTATATGGCTTCGTCATAGTTGATGATTATTCCAGATATACTTGGGTGCATATCATAGTGTATAAAACTGAAGTGCTGGAAATCTTCAAACGATTTTCTTCAAGGGCCTCGACGAACTTTGGCATCAACATCAAACATATCAGGAGTGATAATGGAATCGAGTTCAAAAACACTGGTCTTGATGATTATCTTGATGAACTTGGTATTACTCACGAAATATCTGCTCCTTATACTCCTCAGCAGAATGGTGTTGTCGAAAGGAAGAACAGGACTCTAGTTGAAATGGCAAGAACTATGCTTGAAGAATATCAGACTCCTCGTCGCTTTTGGCCTGAAGCAATCAACACTGCATGCCATATCATCAACAGGGTATATCTTCACAAATTCCTCAAGAAAACCTCATATGAACTCCTCACTGACAAGAAACCCAATGTAAGTTATTTCAAAGTCTTCGGTGCAAAATGTTGGATTAGAGATTCTCACCATAGCTCAAAATTTGCACCTAAGGCTCATGAAGGTTTTATGCTCGGTTATGGAAAGGACTCGCACACTTACAGAGTCTTCAACAACTATCACAACAAAGTTGTTGAGACTGTAGATGTGCCGTTCGATGAAACTAATGGCTCGCAAAGAGAGCAATTGCCTTCTGATCCAGATAAGTTGTCTCCTGAGGAAGCAATAAAGCTCAAGCCTACTGAAGACATTGTCCCCACTGAGGAAATTGGTGAAGAAACGATCCCCATCACTGATGAAAATCAAGAAGATGCTCCTGAGGAAATTGCACGAGAACCACTTCCTCAGCCCAGACAAAATCCTTAACCAGCTCATCCGAGGATTACAAATGAAGTAGAACTTGACAAAATCCTCAACGACATCAATGTGCCAGGTCCTCTCACTCGCTCAAAAGCTTCACACTTAGTTAACTTTTGTGGGCATTTTTCCTTTGTATCCATCACAGAACCCTCAAAAGTTGCTGAGGCTTTTCTGGAACCGGAGTGGATCCAAGCTATGCAAGACGAACTTCTTCAATTCAAGCTGAATGACGTATGGGATCTCGTCAAACGACTAGATCCTCGCAAGCACAACATCATCGACACCAAGTGGATTTTCCGAAAAAAGAAGGATGAGGACGGTCAAGTGGTGAGGAACAAGGCACGACTTGTAGCCCAACGCTACACCCAGGTTGAAGGAATAGATTTCGATGAAACTTTTGCACTTGTTGCTAGACTTGAAGCTATTCGAATACTACTTGCTTATGCTAATCATCATAACATCATCTTATATCAAATGGATATGAAAAGTGCATTCCTCAATGGTAAGCTTGAGGAAGAAGTATATGTTGCTCAGCCCCCAGGTTTTGAGGATCCAAAGAATCCAGACAAAGTCTTCAGAATGAAAAAGGCTCTTTATGGTCTCAAGCAAGCCCCTCGGGCATGGTATGATACATTGAAGGAATTCCTCATGAAGAAAGGCTTCAAACCTGGTTCACTCGATCCAACTCTTTTCACTAAATCCTATGATAATGAGCTATTTGTGTGCCAAATATATGTCGATGATATCATATTTGGCTGTACTGACAAACGATACAGTGATGAATTTGCCTACATGATGAGTGAAGAATATCGGATGTCCATGATGGGGGAGCTCAAATTCTTCTTAGGTCTTCAAATTTGTCAACAAAGCAATGGAATCTTCATATCACAGGAGAAATACCTCAAGGATGTTCTGAGGAAATTCGACATGCATGAATGCAAAGGTGCCAAGACTCCAATGCCTACCAACGGCCACCTCGGCACTAATGAAAATGGTAAAGATTTCGACCAGCTGGTATATCGTTCTATGATTGGCTCTTTATTGTATCTATGTGCATCTAGGCCAGATATAATGCTCAGTGTTTGCATGTGTGCACGTTTTCAAGCAAAACCGAAGGAATCACACCATAAGGCTGTGAAATATATTCTTTGATACTTAGCTCACACACCAACACTAGGATTATGGTATCCCAAGGGCTCAAATCTTCATCTGGTAGGGTATTCTGATTCTGACTATGCTCGTGACCGTGTGGATCGCAAGTCAACTTCTGGCACATGCCATTTCCTCGGAAGATCACTCTTTTGCTGGTCCTCAAAGAAGCAGAACTGCGTATCACTCTCCACTGCCGAAGCTGAGTACATTGCTGCTGGTTCTTGTTGTGCTCAATTACTATGGATGAAGCAAACCCTCAAGGACTACGGCATCAACATGAAGAATGTGCCTCTCTACTGTGACAATGAGAGTGCTATCAAGATTGCATATAACCCAGTTCAGCACTCGAAGACCAAGCACATCCAGATTCGTCATCATTTTCTTCGGGACCATGTCCTCAAGGGAAATATCCTCATCGACCATGTGAAGACTGATGATCAACTGGCAGATATCTTCACTAAGCCCTTGGATGAGAAAAGGTTCTGCAAGTTGCGATGTGAGCTAAATATCTTAGAATCTTCAAATGTTTTGTAAAAACATGCACACATCCTAACACTTATGCAAAATTGATGACTTAGATGTGCAACACATGATGAATCGATTTTCTTCAACTAATGAAGAATGTCACTCTGAATGTGAAGAAATCAACGAGAAATTGATTCTCAGGGCCCTACGACAATTGTACGCGGCGTCTGTAATCAACATTCTTATATGGTGGGTCACGCCACCGCCCAATGTGAAATTTCCTCAAGTTGATTTTCTTCAAATGTTCTATTTCCTCAAAAAGTGTTTTTCTTCAAAACAGTTGTTCTTCATTGTGATGATTTATTTATCACAAAATATTCAAAAAAAACACTTGATGACTTTCATTTGACTAGTTAGACTGTGATTTCAAGTCCTCAACAGCATTCACTTATTGCTATTTCTTCAACTTGATATTTCTGCTAAGTGAATGTGATCGGACCCTACTTTCCCTCTATGCTATACTCATCCAGTCTATTCAATTCTTCATATGCGTTCTACTTGAAACTTTGTTCAAAAACCTCACTGCATCCTTGTCAGCTGATGATTTTCTAACGAAAATCCTCAAATCTTCAAAAGTTGTTTCTTTAATACACAGTAACTGAACCCCACTTCCCACGATCAGATAACCACGATCTCCACTATCTCCACCGCAGTGTTCGGGAGCTACACGTGTCCTGCGGAGACGTAGAGGCAGGGGCTGTTTGGTCCGAAATTTTCGCGCCAATAGTAACTTTTGGCTATAAATATGTCCTTATCCCCCTCGGCATACTCTTCTTCGCTCCATCGCTCTCCTGCCACAGCATACACCACCGAACCCTAGCGCCATCGCTGGTAGTCTCATCGTCGGTGAGGAAGAGCTTCACTGCCTCGACTTCTCCGTCGCCGGAACCACGCCGGAGTCGGACCATCTTCGTCCGCTGCCGCCGTAGATGTCCTCTGTCGTCGGGTTAGGGTGCATTGGACATGCGACCGAAGAGCTTCTCCACACACACCTTTCTGTGTTCTTCGTGCGCACCTTCCAGGGTAAATAAATCCCATTTTTACAGCAAGTTAGATCTAAAATTTTACATCTTCTATGTGAAATCTATTTTTCCTCAAGAAATGATAAGAACTTGATTCCTCAAACACTGCCTATCACCACATCATTGATGAACCATGCTAAGCATCTAAGATTTTCACGATATTCCTCAATTGTGCGAATTTTCGGATCTGTACAACTCTGGAACCCAAGAATAGTATGCTTAGGAAAATTCCTCAACCACTGGTTATATTCCTCAAACTGTCAAACTTTTTCATTTTCTTCAAATCTGAGATCGCATATGACTTCTCCAAATTCCTCGCAACTATACTCTGTTCACAGGTACACACATGTCAGCTGATGAATCTCTCGGTTCTCATCACATTAACTCATTTGCAGCGTTTCTGGAAGAAAATCTTCAAGTCTCATCAGAATCCTCAAGAGTTCAATCTCATCACCAAAATCCTCAGCTGAAGACAATGGAGGATGATAGAAAACAGAAGGGAGGAAAGAAACTTGAGCAAAACACAGCTGTGGATATCCCTGAGGATATCTACTTGGACTATTGCACACCTGATGAAAATGAGACAATGGCAAAGAGAAAGATACGGCTGCAGAAAATAGAACGCTGATGGCCGAAGGAATGGAAGGAATACAGGTTTGTGACTCCCAAGTATGCGAAGAAATTCGCTCTAAAGCCCCTTGGCAGACGGGCCCCACTTGAGGATCATCAAGTAGCACATCCTTCAAGCCTCGTGACCATTGATGACTATCCAGATGAGAAGGAAAAGCATCTGGCTAAGCTCAAGAAGCAGGCAGAAACTGTAGTGAGGAAATTCAATGAATCCTCAGCTGATGCTACTTCCTCAGCCGCAGAAACCTCTGGCTCGGAAATTCCTCAAATGCAGTCTGTGCCGTCAAAGCCAAGGGCTCCAAAGCCTCAAGAGAAGTCTGCTCAGGCTTCAGTCACAAAACCCTCAGCACCAAAACCATCAACGCCGAAACCCTCAGTACCAATCTCCTCAGCTCCAAAATCCTCAGCTCCACCTCCAAAGCCTCAAGAGAAACCAGTACAGAAGCAAGTCATGAAGCCTATGACCGCCAGCTCCAGCTCCTCACTCCCAGCTGCAACCAGCTCGGAGACAAAGTCTTCAACACCACCTGCGAAGACTCTGGTAACTGCTGAATGTGCAACTTTGCCAAGCCCCAGCAAAATCATCACCGTCCCGTCTGCATCAGAGGGAAGTGATGAATTTGATGATCAAACCCTGCAAGCAATCATCAGAAACAAGCAGGAAATAGTAGCTCAAGCATCAGGCAGTGCCATTCCTCTGGCAATGGACCCCAAGGTCCTCCTTGACTACATCAACATCTGGTATGAGGACCCGAACACTCCGGTTGATGATTTGAAGCTTCCCTTGGCATCAGCCATATGGTGACCACTTTCATCAATGAAGCCAAGTGGAAAGAACAGCAGGCCAGGCAGGCCAAAGTTGCAAAGATTAAAAAGGAGAAATTCCTCAAGCAGAATCTCCTTAAATTGACTCCTGATGCACTGATGTCAACACAGGCAGAGCTGAAGAAATTGACTGACAAGTACTCCAAGCTGTCAGATCGTAAAAGTCTCAAGAGCAATTTCATCAAGCTGGCCACTAGTGCTGTTGATGATTACAATAAGAAGGCTGCACCCCCAGCACCAACTTCTCAGCCCCTGATTGAGGAGCTAGCAGATGAATCTCCTCATGATGAGGAAACTCCTCAAGCTGAGGAAGTACACCAAGAACGATGTGTGGATGAATCGGCTATTGAAGAAATCATGATGGAAACTCCTGCTGATGAATTTGCTGCAGCTGATGAGACTGCCCCTGACCCAGCTGCTTCGCCAAAGCAAGCAGATGACTCTGTTCCAGCTGGTTCCTCAATACCAACTGAAGAATCTGTCAAGAGAACCCCTTCACCAAAAGCTTCAACGGTGAAGAAGATGACTCCATCTGCATCAGACGTGAAGAAAACCAGGGCTGCTGAGAAGGAAGCCAAAACGAGAAAGGCCTCCTTAGCAGAAGAAGAAACAGAGGCCAAGCGCCTCAAAGCACTTGAAGAAACTGCTCCTCTGGACCCTATGCCCCTGAATGTCGCTCCTTCCTGTGAAATGATCATCATTGATGATCCAGCAAAAAAGGCAGATGAGGAAATGAAGGATGCCGCCTCTGAGGAACAAACTGACGAGGAAATTCACATAGACAATAGTCCTCAGCCTTTCATTCCTCACAAAGACACTGCTCAAGAATCAGCTGCACCAGCTGATGAAACTCCATCTACCACCAAGCCAGCTGAGGAAGAACAAACTGAAAATCCTCAAGCTGATGAAATTCAACGCTCTGAGAAAAATCCTCAAGATGAAGAACAGGCTGACCCAACTCCTCCAACTGAGCAAGAAGAAGCAATTCCCTAGCCTGAAGCACAGCCAGAGCAAGCCCCTCAGCCTGACGCCCAACAACCACCATCTCCTCAGCATGAAGTACCAGTTGCTGAAATTCCTCACCCTGAGGAGAATGCTGAGGAAAATGCACCGAACCAGGACAATTCATTCATCGTGCTCAACCCAGAGACTGCCATTGTTGTCTCCCCTCCTGTTCCTCAGCAAAATCTGAAGCCAGTTCAGCGTCAGCCATTCTCCAAGCGTCCAAAGTTTCAAAAGGAAAATTTCTTTGAAGAATGCATGTACTTCATTGGAGAGAACCCCTATGACAAGCCTCAAATGAGGCATCTGAATTTTTGGACTAGGACTCAGATGAACCACTATGCCTCTGTGCTATGCGGACGAAACAAGATATTCCAGCAGGGCATATTCCTCATGTTGAACTTGAAGCAATACCGTGCCTGGCGCCAGTCCTCAGTGTACTCCATGATGCTGGTTTACTCCCAATGTGCTCCGACATCTCTGACTCGAACAGCGAGCTAATTCTTTAGTTCTATGCCACTCTTCACATATCTGGCAACCCTGAAGACATTAACACTTGGGTGTTTGACTGGATGTCACAAAACACTCACTACAAGGCTCCTGCTACTGAACTCCTCAGAGAACTGCATGTACCAATTCCCTCAGATGAGGTTGTGAAGCTTTATGGTGAGCGTGAGCTGCCAAATGGGATGATGGAAGTCCTCATGAAGCCTTTGGCTGAAGGAAAATCTCCGAGAACAACCTTCCTCGTCCACGAGCTCAAGTACACACCCAGGTCTGTCTACAGAATTCTCTGCAGTGTGCTCGCGCCGATCAAAGGCCATGACGATGAAGAAGATGTTGTAGGCCTCATGAAGAATATCCTCTTCAACATCATTCATGGTATTCCTATCAACATCCATGATTTCTTCTTGAGGACTTTGGCCGAAAATGCTATGTGTCCTTTTGATCACAAGATATATGCCCCATGGATTATGAGATTCATCGGGACAAGGACAGGCATCAACTTTCACGGCTGATTTCCAAAACCATGTTGGTTATATGCCTCCTATCCGGTTCAACAAGAAGACTTTCGAGTCCATTGAAGGAAAAGGCAAATCTGTGATTGAAGAAGGCAGTAGGCCCCTTGATGGCCAGTTCAGAGAGCCAGAAGCTTATTCTTCATGGGATGATACTGAGACTCGTCCGGCAAGCCCCGTTCCTCCTCGCGTGATGAATACCAGAGAGCTACTCCTCAGTCTTCACCAGAAGGTGGATCGAAATCACAAGTGGGTCAAACGCCAGTTTGGCGCCATTGTGAAAACCCTCACTGAAACACAGAACTCTGTGAAGCTCAATCATCATTATCTGCATGAGGTTTTTGGTCGCACCTAGGCTACACTTGCACATCTGAAGACTCAGACTGAGCTTGAAGAAATGGACTTTGAGCGAGACTTTGAATGGTCGTGGCCTCCCAAGAAGAAGTTCGGGCCTATTCCAGTGAAAGACCTTGAAGACAGCTTCTTTTCTTCATTCCGCACTGCTGAAACTGATGAAGAACATCTCGACACTGCTACCGGTCCAAGGAAGAAGACTACTCCCAAGAAGCATCACGGCTCTTCATCAACTGCCACGAAGTGAAGTCTTCACGGACGTTAGTCCTCAGTTTGTCCCTTTTTTGTCACTTGATGACAAAGGGGGAGAAACTTAAGAGTTAGTCTTCAAGCGGGATATTTTTGGGGCTTATGAACTATATTTAAGTTACAAACTCTTGGCTCTTCTGATGTTTTTATGTAATGGGTTGTAACTTAAGCCCGATGGTACTCTGACGCTTTTGAACGTTTTTCTTCGCATGCTTATTCCTCAAGTTTTAATGCACGCATGCTGGAATTCGTCAGATACCATTTGTCCTCATGCATATTCATTTTCTTCATATGATATGTTATATATATGCATGATTCACAAGACTCAGGGGGAGATCTCCATGATATAAATCATCAATGTGCATTTGCTGTGAAAAGCAAAATCCTCAAGATATGCACATCTTCAGGGGGAGTCCCTCTGAATCTTGATTTCAAATTCATCAAATGAGTATTTACACTTCATATTTTTTATCCCTGTTGAAGACTTAACCTAATTGTCATCAACCACCAAAAAGGGGGAGATTGTAAGTGCATCTAGTGCCCCTTAGTGATTTTGGTGGTTTGAAGACTTATAGGTTAAGTATCTAATGTGTTTGTGAGTGTTCACAAGATCTATAAGTCATTGAGGAGTTTGAGATATTTGAAGAATATCGACCACTAAAAATATATGTCTTCAGTTGAAGAAATTGGTCTGAAGCTGAAGAAATGAATCGCGACGAATCTGCGATGAAATTGATATTCCTCATGAAGATACTGATATTGAGAAGTCCGGTGGTTCCTGAAGAAAATCACTCTGAAGAATTTGAAGCATGAAGATTTACACTTTTTGTTTTATTTTCTTCAAATTTGAGTAATAGGAACACCGTACTGTTAAAGGGGGTCGAAGTTACACTTTGGAATGAATTTCCTCATGATGATCAACCCAAGCCTAATCCTACCAAAAGCCTCAAGTGAGGAATATGAGTGACATGAGGACTCTCACAGTTGAGGGTTCCGACCGTTTCGATAGCCACGCCAAGTCACTGGTCTTATCCACTCCAACGGTCATATTATTTAAGGGCATTAGTGTCAAATCATGCCGGGATGCTCCCAGGCTATAAATAGCCACCCCCCACAACCACTAGCTGGTTGGCTGCTCCGTTAGAAACTGACACTTGTCATAAGAGCAACCCAATTCCTCAAGAGTCTTCGAGAGTAATTCATCAGTGAGGAAATACACCATACACTGAAACCACAAACCAAAACTAGTGATTGAGCATCAGTGAAGAAGTTGTTCCTGTGTGGGACTGAAGCCTTTTACCTTTGAGGACTGTGCATCCTCCAGACGGTTAGGCGTCATGGTCTAGAGCTTTCCAGCAGTCAATTGTGGATCACCGGGTGACCAAGTTTGTGAGGGTTTGGAAGTCTGCCCTGAAGACTTACCACGAGTGTTGGGCGAGGACTGTGTGTCCTTAGCTCAAGGAGAATATGGTAGGGACTGTGTGTCCCGGGACTGTGTGTCTTTTGGTTTCAATACCAAGCCGCTCCAAACCAGATGTACGACTGTCACAGCAGTTGGAACTGGGTCATCAACGACTATCTTCACTAAGAAACGGGTTCTAATTCCTCAACTCCTTACTTTCCTCGTATTATGTGTTGATGACTTTCACTGCGACTGTTTGAAGAATTTGCTGAAGACTTTCTCTGAATTTCCTCAACCTCAAATTCTTCACGTCAGTTAATCCTCATCTGTATTCTGCGTGCCTGCTCACTGTGCAATCTGTTTTCACATTCTTCACTCTGAAAAACTGCTGTTGTGAAACTTTACACTTCTGATCCTTTACTGTTTCCGCTGTAAGTTAGTCATCAGTGAGGAATTTCCTCAAAAGAAATTTCCTCAGTGATGAAATTCTAAAAATCTCCTATTCACCCCCCCCCCTCTAGTCGATATAACGCACTTTCAGGTTCCCACTCATCATGAAGTTTTATAGGTATAGAGACTTCTAGTTCGAGCTTCTCTTCAAGAGATTTCATCATAGCATCTACGATATGCGCGGTAAAGGCTTTGCTTTGGCTATAAGCGTGTGGAGAGCAATGGATTGCAACAAAGAAATGCATTCAAACAAGGAGCAATTATCATAATTGAATTCCTTGAAAACCAAAGTGGGAGTTTCATTACTACCCTAAATTTTGATTTCTTCTACTACACTCTCCACACCTTTATCATCAAGATAGGTGGACTCCGAATCATTGGGGCATTTTTCAACCAAAGTGGATTCATATCCAGCCCCTCCATCAATAGGTTTGACACGCGAAAACAAAGATTCAAGAGGAGACACACCAAGCACTTTAAGATCTTTGTGATTTGCATCACAAATTTCAGGTTTAGCTGCCATCTTATTGACTAAGGTAGCCTGCTTGTCAGAAATTTGGCCCACCAATTTTTCAAGGTGAGAAAGCTGAGAATTAAGTGCAAGGAAATCATTGGCCATATCATCAACCTCTTTATTCAAACACACCAAAAAGGAATTTTGCTCTTTTAATTCCCTACGGAAGTAACTATTTTGGTCAAACTAAGAAGACATGAAACCTTTGACATTAGTTTCAATCTCATCCAATTTTCTGAAATAGTTTGGTTTGGCCATGAGGAAAGGTCTCTCACGAACAAACCTAAGAGCAGGCGGGCGAAAGGGAACGGAAAAAAGCAAAAGAAAAAGACAAAAGGCAAAAGAAAACGGCAAAGGAGAAAGGAAAATTAAAACGGCAAATGTGAAGTGGGGGAGAGGAAAACGAGAGGCAACTAGCAAGAAAAGTAAATGCAAGAGATGAGTTTGTGAGACCTACTTGGATAGATCTCTCCTTCCCCGGCAACGGTGCCAGAAATACTTCTGCTACTCCAACAAAAGGCCTTCCAATGGCGCCAGAAATAAGCGTGTTGATGGCACCAGGAATCCTTCTGCTAGTGGCTACGCCTTAAGGGACTTCCTAGGAAAATATGCAAAGGATTTCCCCCGTGGCCTTGGAGCCTTGCGTTGGTGTTCCCTCGAAGTAGAAAGGGTGATGTAGCACAACGGTGGTAAGTATTTCCCTCAGTTTGAGAACCAAGGTATCGATCCAGTGAAGGAGTATCACAAGTGCCTGCACAAACACAAAAAGGTTGCTCCCAACGCTATGAAGGGGTTGTCAATCCCTTATAGATTGTTCGCCAAGTGAGAACTGAAAGCAACAAAGTAAAAAAGCAAAGTAAAAGCGAAAGTGGAAACGGTAATAGACTCGGGGGGTCGTAGTGTTTACTAGTGGCTTCTCTCATGAAAGCAAGTAGACGGTGGGTGAACAAATTACTGTCGAGCAATTGATAGAACCGCGCAAAGTCGTGACGTCATCTATGGCAATGATTATATCTATAGGCATCACGTCCAAAACAAGTAGACCGATACTTTCTGCATCTACTACTATTACTCCACACGTCGACCGCTATCCACCATGCATCTAGTGTATTAAGTCCAAAAGAACAGAGTAACTCCTTAAGCAAGATGACATGATGTAGATGGACAATCTCATATCTACGACAGAGCCCACCTTGTTAGCCTTGATGGCAACTACACGATGTGTGCCTTGTTTCCCCTACTGTCACTGGGAAAGGTCACCACACGGTAAGAACCCAAAACCAAGCACTTCTCCCATTGCAAGAATCGTAGATCTAGTTGGCCAAACAAAACCCAAGACTTGGAGAGACTTACAAGGATATCAAATCATGCATATAAGAAATCAGCAAAGACTCAAATATATATCATAGATAATCTGATCACAAATCCAAAATTCATCGGATCTCGACAAACACACTGCCAAAGAGGATTACATCGGATAGATCTCCATGAAGATCATGGAGAACTTTGTATTGAAGATCCAAGAGAGAGAAGAAGCCATCTAGCTACTAACTACGAACCCGTAGGTCTGAAGTGAACTACTCACGAGTCATTGGAGGGGCGATGATGTTGATGTAGAAGCCCTCCAACTCCAAAGTCCCCTCCGACGGGGCACCGGGAAGGGTCTCCAGATGAGATCTCGCGGAAACGGAAGCTTGCGGTGGCGGAAAAGTATTTTCGGGGATCCCTTCATTTTTTTTGTATTTTAGGGAATATATAGGCGAAGGATCTAGGTCAGGGGGGCGCCGGGAGGCCACAAGCCTGCCCACCGCCGCCCCCCTGGTGACGGGTGGGGGGCTTGTGGGCTCTCTATTGCCCTCCTGGCTTGGCCCACAAGCCCCCTGATCTTCTTTCGTTCGGGAAAAAATCATTTCGGGGATTTTATTCCGTTTGGACTCCGTTCCAAAATCAGATCTGAAAAGAGCCAAAAACACAGAAAAAACAGGACCTCGCACTTGGCACTGAATTAATAAGTTAGTCCCAAAAAAGATATAAAAGGTACATAAAACATCCAAAGATGACAAGATAACATCATGAAACCATAAAAAATTATAGATACGTTTGAGACGTATGAGGGATATACTCCACAGGTTAACCTGCCAGCCTACACTTTGGGCAGGAGGCCCGGGATGCAGATTCCCAAAGGGCGACTCGTCGCATGGCCGGCTCAAGCCCATCAACTAGAGGTCATCTCGTTAAAGGGAGACACGAAGATTCTTCCTTATCCAAGATAGTAAGAAATAGAAGAGGACACGAGTAGCTATGCGACCTGGACTCTATTGTATCCTTAAGGCCTCCACCTGCATATATAAAGGGGATCCCTTGAGGTAGAAAGGAGAAGTAAGAAAGACTCGAGAGCTAGGTTAGCAATTCCGCACCCTTGTAATGGATTTCAACATCACCAATAAGACACAAAACCAGGACGTAGGCTCTTACCCCCATCGGAGGGGCCGAACCTGCGTAAACTCACATCTCTTGTCTCCCGACTAACCCCTTCGAGTCGCCACCCTAGTGCGATGGCTCCTAAACTTAGTCCTTTTATGAGGACATATGTCATGACAAAACCACGACTGTTGGCGCCCACCATGGGGCCAGCACCCGATGGAGTTGAGTTCTTGAAAGGAGCTCTTCCAGGGATCGAGGGGTATGCGCTCGAAGAGATGACCAAGAGTCGTCGTGGCAAGCTCTACATCGATGATTCTGGCTAGGGTCCCAAGGCTGGCTCAATTGAGTACAGGTACCGGTACCCTTTGGCAATATCCACGTGTTCATCGACAAGATCGGCACATCAGGACCTGAGCCGGACAAGTTCACTGACATCGTCGAACTGGCTCGGCGCAAGCAACCCGGCCGCATTCAAGCTAGCCGGAAGCATGTATTCATTTGTTTTACTGAGGGGGTTGAACTTTCAGACAACTCCGTGACCAGCGGGGATACCTTCGTCAAATCTGAGGACGGTGAGTCATCTACCGGTGACACCGAGCGATCTTACCACTTTTTGATGGTCGGCTTGGGGGTTGCATAGATGATCTGGAGTTCACTGAGCCGCCACGCCAAGCCGTCGTCTACATGGTAGGAACCAATGTTGCTGATAATTCTGCTATCACTGGGACAACCAACAGTGCAGGTGGGTCAACTTCGGGAGCCGCCGGAGCGGACAAGACGCCGACTCAAGCTTTGGCACACCTGATGGTGGATACATCAAATCTTGTAGCATCACGAGTTACATCAGAAAACCAAGAGGAGTGTAACACAGAGTTTACTAGGCCACGGGCAGAGGTAACCCAAATCCCGGGAGAGATCGATGCATATGGCGGAGCTACGGGATCACATTTGTTGTGAAACTGAGTGCTTAAAGGCAGAAACATGGTAGTTGGGACATTGTGAAAATTATTCGGAAGCTATTCACCGGAGGAGACATGAGAGCGGCCAGACTCTTAACATTGAGTGGACTCAATTGTTTGATACTCTGCAATGCATTCCAGGGGCTGGTCAATGCCAGGCGGAACAAACCCATCAGTCGGCTCAACAACCACCAGTGGTGAGCCATCACCATGCCGTTTTCACACGCTAGTGGGGCACTTTTCTAACCTAGTGGATAACATGTTGGCTGCAACCCACCACCTTGAGGATCTTCTGATTACTAGGAACTCCCCAATCAACCTTGAAGCTAGGAACACCATGACATGTTCAAAACGGCAGTCACTCCACAGGCTCAATATTCATACAACCGAGACCGGGTTCATTCCACACCTTATGCAAGCCACAGCAAGGCTCGCCATGATTCGCCAGTAGTATCCAGCAGTGGACGCACGCAGTAGCCCCAAATTTCCCCAAACCATAATGTGGTCGCAGATGCCCAAGCGATAGTGGATGTGGCTCGAGCCCTACGAGAAGCAGAAGTCACCGCAGCAATGCCGGGTCAAGTACCATCCCCTGTGACCTGGCTTGATTCTTCAATGGTGGGTCTAAATAGTAGGACGATTGGAGTTCCATGCCTATCTCTAGCTCTATGCAACGAGCGTATGCTCAAAGACTTCAAAGGCCCTTGCTAGGTTCCCAACTACACGACTGATCTCGAGCTGACGACGTGGATCGGGAGTTATGATCTAGCTATGGACATGCTTGATGTTAGCGATGTTGTGTGCACTAAGTACTTAACCATGATGTTGGAAGGACCGACTCGTACATGGTTGGAGAACGTACCTCCCAATTCCATTAATACCTGGTTAGAGTTGAAGGAACGTTTCATCAAAAAATTCCAAGGTACGTGCAAGAGGCCGATGA
Organism: Hordeum vulgare subsp. vulgare; assembly: GCF_904849725.1. NCBI lineage: Eukaryota > Viridiplantae > Streptophyta > Magnoliopsida > Poales > Poaceae > Hordeum > Hordeum vulgare. The sequence continues at coordinate 341,486,857 of NC_058524.1, read as the reverse complement.
CGATTGTCGACTTACAACACTGTGTACAGTGTATAGATGAGTCGGCTCGACATTGGGCTGATCGGGTTTTGGAGATCATCCACTCGTTTGACAGTATCACAGCTGCCCAAGCTGTCTTGATTTTGGAGAAAAATTGCCACTTACAAACTCTTGTTCAGAAGCTTGGGCGCCTCAAGCGGAAGGTCTAGGATATGGGAGACCTAATGGATATCCTTACCACGTATGCTGAGTCTAATAGCATCATGGATCCCGGGTCACATGATGATAAATCTAGCAAAGGGAAGAAGGATGACAACGGCAAGGGTCATCGGCAGCACAATTCTGGGCATCAGGGGAATCATAATAACGAGGACAATGGTGGAAAACGCAAGAACTCAGACGGCGGTTCAGATTTTGATGCCAACACCAACCCTGGTTTCAAGAACCAATGACAAAACAACTACTCTAGCACGCAATATACAGGAAAGCCACACAATTTTGAAGAAGCGCTCAAGGCCCCTTGTCCGAAACATAGTTTCCCCGATAAGTCGTCCACTCACTCATGGGAGAATTGCCACTTTATGTTGGCGTACCGTGATCAAGTTTTCCAGCATTTCCAAGGAGTAATGGAGGCAGCAATAATGGTCATTCCGGCGGGTTTAGTGGCGGCTCATCTGGGGGCTTTGCAGGTCCAAGCTCTCATGAGCTGAGCATCTCAGGTGCAAGTTATCAACACTCTAGTGATAACAACAGTGGCCAACAATTCTCGGGACAAGGAAATCATCAGCATGTTAACAATCCGGTTTTCAGAGTAATCCCAAGCAGTTGAGTAGCATACAATATCATGTGTTCACCACTAGTACCTGCAGACAGGAGAGTAAGGTCAAAATAAGGGCCATCAATATGGTCGAGCCGGCAACCCCCAGGTATTTGAATTGGTCTCAGTACTCAACCACATGGAGCAGAGAAGACCATCCAGCCCGCGTTGATAATTTGGGTGGTTTGGCTCTGGTGGTGGCGCCTCAAGTGGGAGGTTATGTTCTCAACAAAGTTCTCATGAATGGGGGAAGTAGCATCAACATACTATATTATGATACCTTCCGACGCATGAACCTTTCCGAGAACAAGTTGCACCCATCTTCTATGATTTTTCACGGAATTGTCCCTCGGATATCTACCTATCCAATTGGCCGGATCAAACTGATGTTCCATTTGGCTCAGAGTTCAACTATAGATGTGAATCTCTGATGTTTGAGGTGGTCAAAATCAAGAGTCCATATCATGCTCTTTTCGGACGACCGACTTATGCTCAGTTTATGGCTCGGCCCTGTTATATCTATATCAAGCTTAAAATGCCGGGGAAACACGGCACCATCACAGTTGATGGAAGTCTAAAACTCGCCCACAAGTGTGAGGAAGGATATGCAACTTACACGGAGACAACATGTGCGGCAGAGGAATTAAAATACAACAAAGCCAATGTTGACCCGGTCGGCATGACTTCTCTTAAGAAGCCCACCACACAATCTGAACTCGCCCTGAAGTTCAAGATGGTTGAAGATGCCAAGCAGGTGGATTTTACTCCTGGATATTCTTCTCAATAGTTCACTATTGCGATAGGGTTGGATGGAAACCTATTAACATGCCTGGTATACCGAGGAACTCGCTGAGCACCACCTTAATGTTGATCCTATGATGAAGTATGTTCGTGAATTCCTCCGATGTTTCAACGAGGAGAGGTGGAAAGCTATTGGTAGAGAAGTAGCCCGGCTCTTGGCTGTCGAGTTCATCATTGAAGTTTTCCATCGAGAGTGGTTGGCAAATCCAGTGCTTGTTTTGAAGAAGAATGACACTTCGCGTTTGTGTGTTGATTACACATATCTTAACAAAGCCTTCCCCAAAGACCTGTTTGCTCTTTCTCGCATTGATCGGATCATTGACACCACAGCCAGATGTGAGCACCTATGTTTTCTGGATGCTTATGTTGGTTATCATCTGATCAAGATGGATGTTGAGGATCAAGAGAAGACGGCTTTAATCACCCCTTTTGGAGCTTTATGCTATGTCTCAATGCCTTTTGGGCTTAAGAGCATGGGGGCTACTTATCACTGTTGTGTATAGAATTGCTTACACAGTCAAATTGAATGTAATTTTGATGCTTATGTTGATGATATTGTGGTCAAGTCTCAGAAGAAAAAGACGATGCTGGATTACCTCAAGGAAACGTTTGACAACCTTCATAGATACCAGATGAAGCTTAACTCAGCCAAATGTGCTTTTGGTGTACCTGCAGGTGAGTTACTAGGATTCTTGGTTTCGGAGCGTGGCATCAAAGCTTTCCCGGAGAAAATCAACGCAGTGACTTCTCTATCTAAGCCAGCAAACATTTGTGATTGCCAACGCATGGCGGGTTGTATAGCAGCCTTGAGCCAGTTCATAAGCCGCCTTGGTGAGAACGCGATCCCTCTCTATCAGTTACTCAAGAAGAGTGATAACTTTGTCTCGACCGATGCCGCCAATGATGTGTTTGAAGCTTTAAAGAAGCAATTCATTGAGGTGCCTCTTTTAGTTGCCCCCATTGAGAAAGAGCCTATGCTCTTATACATTAATGCAAATAATAAAGCAATGAGTGTTGCCGTTGTAATTGAGTGCAAGGAAGCAGGGAAGGAATATTCAGTACAAAGTCATGTCTATTATGTCAGTGAAGTCTTGACCTTATCAAAGGAGAGATATCCATATTGGAAGAAGCTTGATTTTGGTGTATTCATGGTGATGTGGACATGGATGCTTCAGATACGACCAAAAATATTATCTGCATATATAATAATCAGGTGATTTCTATTAGCAATTATATAAATTATTATTTTGTGACGCCGAATATATAGAAATACGACACTTTGTTTTGTTATATGCAGAATTATGGAGGATTTGTACAAGCCGCGTGTGAAGATACGAGTGCTAATAAAGATGTATCTGGTAAAGAGTGCAACCTCGGATACAACTGAAAGTATTATAAATGCATATTTTCCACGTGAATTTTTGTAATAAATATAATTTAATTTATTATCAAGGACAAAAATACTACAAATCTATTTTTTTACTCACAGATATCCACAATATTTACACAAGTCGAGAGTTAAAATGCGAGACAGAAAACAAAGATTTATACATGCACATATATAAATGTATGTGTACTACTTTGGAAGCTACCGTCATAAATTTCATCAAGAGGAGCGCCATCATTTTCCACTGTACAAGGCCATGCATGTATCCATGTTTACATGCACCAACGTTGATGCATTTACATGCATGTATAAAAAGAGATGGGCCAGCCCTCACATGTGATAGGAGTATAAGCGAAGAACCAGCCACATCAAACGCTGCACCACATTTCGATGCTGCCATGAAGTTGCGAAGAAGGCCACCACGTGGGACGAAGCACCAACCTATCACATCAATTAAAAGATCACAACTTGTGTGCATGCATGAAGTACAGCAGGAGGGTATTTGGATTAGGATGCTTGTAACGGGGAGTATATATCCTAGTATCATCCATATGATACTAGTCTATGATACTACATCCGTAATGCATAGTATCATATGTTAATATTATAGAATAAGTAATTTATTGACATACAAGACATAAAGTAGCACAACATTTAATATGATACGGTATATACTCAACCTCTCTTTATTTATTTAATTATATGCCACATCATTAAAGTTGTCTAATTGGCATGCATGATACTACCTATGATACTCCCATTACGACTAACCTTAATTTGCCAATATCACCACCTGTATGGGCCTCTACCTCTAGAGCTCTCGGCCATGCCATCAGGTGCTTGCTGCGAATTTCAAGGAGACCTGGCATCGTACGACTTTGAGCAGTTCAATCCGTGGACAACGGCTACCGACCCGACGCAGTAGCTAACCTTTAATAAATACTCCCTCCGTCCCAAAATAACTATCTCAAGCTTAATACAAATTTGTACTAGAGCTAGTATAAAGTTGAGACAATTATTTTGGGACGGAGGGAGTAGCTAGTTTAGGTTAGGGTATAGACTTGGGTTTTATTGTATTGTTTAGCCATCGTTACAAATTGCATCTACGAGATGTGTACAACTACCGCCTTGTCAGATTCATAGTGACAATCCATCATTATCATGTGCTTAATTCATACCAGCAATTTAGATTACAGTTCATCATTGTTCTTGCCGGTTCTTTGGTTGCTTGCAGGAACTCGAACCTCGTGTTTAGGTTGATCGTGCCTACGGTAGGGTCAATAACCATCGGAGATTGGTTTAGTGATTGCTAAGGCGTACCGTCGGGCACGGTATAGTCAGATCGTCAAAGTCAAAATCCACCAAATCGATAGTTATCCCCATTCTCATCGAAAGATCGGGTAACGCCTACATCAAGTGGTATCAGTTTTCCGGTTCATCGGTGAGAGATTTAGTGTTTTTCTTAGATTAGATTATTTTCAGTCCTACAACCCATAGAAAAAAGCAAAAAAAATTAAACTAGTTCATCCACTGCACCTATCTTTTTAGTCTTTAGCAATTTGCATCTAGTATTTGTGTAGTTGAATTTTTGGTTGCATTCATCTAATACTAGTACTGGTTTAGACTAGCAAAATGGTCTGTGCGTTGCAACGGAAGAAAAATAACTATAATCTTTAAGGATGCTGATCATATTATGTCCTTTAAACTTTAGGACATTTCTTGAAATGCATGAACATTTTTTGAATTAGCAAACATTTTTTTCAACTGCATTCAAAAAATAATACACAAACTTTTTTTTCAAAATCATGGACTTTTATTGTTTTCACCAACATTGTTCTCAAAATTATGAACATTTTTCTGAATATGGGAATATTTTTACAAATATCCCGAGCATTTTTTGAATTCACAAACATTTTATGTTTTCTTCAAAATTCTATTTCAAAATTCTCAGTTTTATAAGTTGCAAAAGTTTTTCAAAAGTCGATATTATTTAAATTTTAAAAAATGGAACAGAAAATGAGACTAAAAACAGAGGCGCAAACTGTTTTTAAGATTTTTACATGGACTCTTGTTTAAAATTATTGACTTTTTTCATTTTACAAACATTTTCTAAAAATTTAATTTTTTTTGTATATGCAAACATTTTTAAAAATTCCTGAGTAGTTTTCGAATTCTCAAAAAAATTATGTTTTTTTAATATTTTATTTCAAAATTCTCAGTTTCTTATTTGAAATTCTAAATTATTTAAAGTAGAAAAAAATCGAACTGAAAAGTAAAATAAAAAAATAAACTAAAAGAACACGCGGCCACGCATGGGCCGGCCCAAATAGGTGTGCTGCATCTTTTTCCATTGCCCAGAGCGTAATATAGGAGGTGCCTACATGGGCCGGCCCAGTCCAGAGATTTTCTTGTTTAAAACGTTTTCTATGACTTATAAGTGGCAATTGTGGATAATTTTCATCAACTTTATGGGTAATGTTAGTGACGGACGACAGAAGCACTAATTGCTTTATTAATAGGTAAAAATTAGTTTGATAGAAAAATATCTACTAGAACGATCCTCTTTTGTCCATCCCTTTTCTCCACCGCACGCACGTCCAAAAGAAAAGAAAAATCCAAACAGAAGAGATTGCATCGGTAGTTTCCTATTTGGGGACTCTCGGTAATCTTCTTTTATTTTTTTTCTGTTTGCCGCTATAGTTATCGGCTGCACTTCGAGCCATGTTTAATGCCCGTATTCCTGTAGCGTATTCTCACGGATGGTGATGATCTATTATTAAATAAACGCGGAAAGGAGGGTAGTGCGGTGACAAGGGCTACCTATCTTTTCGCAAACCCTAAAACCCTAAGGCGACTAGGGCTTGGCGACCCGGCGGCGCCCGCAGATCTTCTTCGGTAGGGCGATCTCGGAATCCCGGCAACCATGGCGAGTACGGGGATCGGCACGCAGGGCCGCGGCGCTCTCTCCCCTCGTGCGGCTCGGGCGCAGATGGAAGAAGCTGTGGGGAAGATGGACATCTTGGAGGAGGAAGCTACTCCTGTGATCATCGACGACACGGATGAAGGGTTGGCTCCGAAGTGGCTGTTGGCGGGCAAGGTTCTGTACTGAAATCTATTGCATATACAGACAATCACCAATGCACTTCGGCCGGCATGGGGTAATCCTAAGGGATTGACCTTCCGTTCTCTGGGCGAGAACATGTTTGCTGCAGAATTTGATAATAAGCGCGATCGTGATCGCGTGTGGGATGGATCTCCTTGGCACATTAGCAAGCATGCCGTGATCTTGGAGGACTTTGAGCCGCACATACAGCCTTCTGAACTCAAGTTTGATCGGCTGCACGTGTGGGCTAGGGTTATGAATCTACCCTACAATCTGAAAACAAATGGTAGAGGCCTTGCAATAGCTAAACAAATTGATGCAAACGCATCTGTGATAGAGGTCGATCCGGTCGGAGGGTTTCTCCGAGCCAGGGTGATGATCGCGGTAGAGAAACCAATCCGCCGGTGGATATTGATTAAATCGGCAAAGAGAAAGAAGACAGATTGCTATGACATACAATATGAGAATATTCCGCACTTCTGCTTCTCGTGCGGACGTCTTGGCCATTCAAATATCTTCGGTCCTATACCGGGAACACGTGATGAGAATGGAGCTTTGCCTTTCAAGCCAAATCTTAGGGCACCGGAGGACAGGAAGAGGGAAACTTCGGGTGAACATACTGCGAAGGAGAAGCAGGAACAGCCGCGGAGCACTCGTGAGTCCCGGTCTGCTAGCACAAAGAACCTGAAGGGAACGGAGGTTACTTCGCCGGTTAAGCATGCACACCTGAATAAACGTAAGGGGGTGCCCCAAAATGCACAAATATTCCGTCAGGTAACTATGCCAGCCCTAGTCATTACTGAGAAGGGGGAGGCGACGATGGAACAAGATGATGGACTGGAAGTAGAACCAGTGCCAGACCAGGGAACGGGGAATGTGGAGGAAGGGTACCCAGAGAGGATTCCAAAGAAAAAGAAACCAACACCACCTCCATCTGAATCATTGGCAGCGGGTGCTAGTCAGCCCTGCCAGAGCCAATGAGTGCACTATGTTGGAACTGTCGGGGGCTTGGGAACCCTCGGACAGTTCCTGAACTTCACAAGCACTAGTAGAAAACAGGGCATTGAGCCAACCACATTGGACCTGGATTGGATATAAACCGGTTCTAAAGGGTATGTCCGCTGGGCCCCCTCCCTGCAGCAAATGGCCGCAAGGCCTTTAGGACCGGTTTGTAACACAAACCGGTCCTAAAGGTTTTTGGACCGTTTGCTGCAGGGAGGGGGGCCCAGTGGACAGACCCTTTAGAACCGGTTTGTATCACAAACCGGTGCTAAAGGTTTTCTCATTTTTGCAGCAACTGCGGGGCCCCGCTGTCAGACCCTTTAGCACCGGTTTTTAACACAAACCGGTCCTAAAGCCCTCCCCTATATTCCACCCCGAGCTCAGCTCCATTTTTTCCAGCTCGAGCTCAACTCCATTTTTGCTCTCTCCTTCCTCTTGGGAGCTCTAATCCATCCCCATTTTTCTCCACCATTTGTCAAGATTGTTGGCACCCATCGGTCCTACGGTTAGCATCAACATTCCCTCTTCCGGCATTGCAAGTTTTGCTCGTTTTCTTGCTCATTTCATTTTTGTTGTGCTAGCTAGGTGTTTGATGAAATTCCTAAGCTAGAGAGAGTTCATCATTTGTTATGTATACATATGCAATTTGAGCTCAAATTTAATTATGATTTGTGGTTTTTTTTAGTGTCGCGCGCCTTGTCCCCTTCCTCACCGCCGTCGATCGCCCCGTCACCGACACAACCTTGGTGAGCCTATTGTTTTTATTTACCAAAACAAATTTTGATTTGTATGATTTACATATTTACTTGTATATAATTTTCTTATTGTGTAAGATTTTTTTATATGTATAGCGCCATGGTTTTGATATCCGTCCCCGTTGGCCCTCGTCCAGTCTATGATTCGGATGTGGTATATTATCTTTTATAACTACATATTTTCATTTCCTGATTATATGACAATTAATTACGCCGACCAACTTGACATAGATATTTTTATCTAGGAGGTAGTGGAACCGGAAATGCCAATCGACCCTATTGTTGAGAAGTTACACTTAGTTGAACAAGAAAATGTTGGCCTGAAAGAAAGATTGAAAAAAACTGAAGAAAGGTTGGAAAAAACTGAAAGAGAGAAGATGACCTTGGAAAAGGTTCTTGCCGGTGTCGTCGATGGTCACAAGAGCGAGATGGACGCAATGCGCGTGAAGATTAGAAAGATTAGAAAATATGCAATTAGTAAAGAGGCTTGGTATCATTATGCCGTCGGGTCAATTGTTACCTTTGTTGCGATTTTGATCGCATTTGTTGTTGTTTTTAAATGCATTAATTAGAGAGAGTTTTTCTGGTTGGTTTCAGTGTGTATTTTTATGAGAACTATATATGTATGGTCACTACGCTACTTTGGTTTTAACGTGTGATTAACTTTTTGTATTAATTAATTAATTTAGTCATGATGATTTAGCATAATGGTTTTTGATAAATTTATATAATGCAGATGAACAGGCAATGGATGTACAGTGATCGACGTCGTCCCAAATTCCTTAATGGCATGCATACTTTTCTCAATGTGGCTGAGAAAAACAGGCAAAATGGATTTATTTTTTGTCCATGTAAAAAATGCGAGAATAAGAGGAATTTCCCTAACTCAAGAACCATACACACCCACCTGTTGCAAGAAGGCTTTATGCCGAGTTATTTTTGTTGGACCAAGCACGGAGAAAGAGGGGTTGTAATGGAAGACAATGAAGAAGAAGAGGATAATGATAACTATCCTATGTTCGGTGAACACGATGATACTGAAATGGGGGAAGACGAGCCTGAACTTGAGGACATTGTTGATGAGTCTGATGATGATCTTCGTCAGGTCATTCGTGAAGAACAGATAAACTGCGCAAGTGAAAACGAGAGGTTGAAGTTGGAGCGCATGTTAGAAGATCACAAAAAATTGTTGTATCCAAATTGCGAAGATGGCCAGAAAAAGCTGGGCACCACCCTGGAATTGCTGCAATGGAAGGCAGAGAATGGAATATCTGACAAGGGATTTGAAAAGCTGCTGAAAATAATGAAGAAGATGCTTCCAAGAGATAACGTGCTGCCCTGCAGTACGTACGAAGCAAAGAAGGTTGTCTGCCCTCTAGGATTGGAAGTGCATAAGATACATGCATGCATCAATGACTGCATCCTCTACCGCGGTCAGCACGAGAATTTAAATGCTTGCCCGGTATGCGGTGCATTTCGGTATAAGATCAGGCGAGAAGACCCTGGTGATGTTGAGGGCGACGATCGCCCCAGGAAGAGGGTTCCTGCCAAGGTGATGTGGCATGCTCCTATAATACCACGGTTGAAACGTTTGTTCCGAAACAAAGAGCATGCCAAGTTGCTGCGATGGCACAAAGAAGACCATAAGGAAGACGATATGCTGAGACAACCCGCTGATGGGTCGCAGTGGATAAACATCGACGATAAGTACGAGGACTTTGCACGTGACGCAAGAAACTTAAGGTTTGGTCTAAGTACAGATGGCCTGAATCCGTTTGGGGAGCAGAGTAGCAGTCATAGCACCTGGCCCGTGAATCTATGTATCTATAACCTTCCTCCTTGGTTATGCATGAAGCGTAAGTTCATTATGATGCCAGTGCTTATCCCAGGCCCGTCGCAACCCGGCAACAACATTGATGTGTACCTGAGGCCACTGGTTGATGAACTTTTAGAGTTGTGGGCTGACGAAGGTGTATGTGTGTGGGACGAGTACAAACAGGAGGAATTTGACCTATAGGCAAGACTGAAAGTATACATATAGGCAAGAATGTGTACCCGGGGCATCGTCGGTTTCTTCCAGACAGGCATCCCGTAAGAAAGAAAGGAAAGCATTTCAAAGGCGAGGAAGATACACGGAGGAAGCCAACCCTCCCTAAAGGTACTGATATATATGACATGGTCAAAGATATAAAAGTAATCTTTGGTAAGGGTCCTGGCGCACAATCTGTTCCGAATGACGCCGACAACCACGTAGCCATGTGGAAGAAGAAATCTATATTCTGGGAACTACCCTATTGGAAATTCCTAGAGGTTCGCTCTCGACGTGATGCACGTGACGAAAAATATTTGCGTGAACCTGCTAAACTTATTGGGCGTGCATGGGAAGAAGTCGAGAGATACACCAAAAGCACGGCTGCACCACCAACGTATGCACGAACGAGACGACCTGATGAATCCAGAGAATTTCAAAGGTCCTGCCAGCTACGCTCTTACCAAGGAAGAGAAGGAGATCTTTTTCCAAGTCCTGAGCAGTATCAAGGTCCCGTCTGGCTACTCGTCGAACATAAAAGGAATACTAAACCTGGAAGAGAAAAAGTTCCAAAACCTAAAGTCTCATGACTGCCACGTGATCATGACCGAGTTACTTCCGATTGCATTGAGGGGGCTTCTGCCAGAAAACGTGCGAGTACCCATTGTGAAGCTATGTGCATTCCTCAATGCAATTTCTCAGAAGGCAATCGATCCAGCAACTCTACCAAGTTTACAGAAGGACGTGGTCCAATGTCTTGTCAGCTTCGAGTTGGTGTTCCCACCAACCTTCTTCAATATTATGACGCACCTCATAGTTCACCTAGTCCAAGAGATTTCCGTTCTCGGTCCTGTATTCTTACACAATATGTTCCCCTTTGAGAGGTTCACGGGAGTCTTGAAGAATTATGTTAAAAACCGTGCTAGGCCAGAAGGAAGCATGGTCAAGGGCTATGGAACAGAGGAGGTCATTGAGTTTTGTGTTGACTTTATTCCTGACCTGAACCCGATCGGTGTTCCTCAGTCGCACCATGAGGGGAGACTGCGTGGAAAAGGCACGCTAGGAAAGAAATCAACAACATGTATGGACGAGCAATCTTTCACTCAAGCACAGTACACAGTTCTAGTTAATTCCAGCTTGGCGGCTCCATATATCCAGGAACACAAGGATATTTTACGCTCGGAATACCCGGAGCAACCTGAAGATTTCATTGCTAAAGAACACGCGAAGACTTTCGACGGTTGGTTGCAAAGACGTCTCATTAATGACAACATTGTTGAAGATGAGCTATACTTGTTGGCCAAGCAACCATCTTCGACTATATTGACCTTTAAAGGGTACTAGATAAATGGTAACACATTTTACACGACAGACCAAGATAAAAAAGCACCAACCAAAACAGTGACGTCCGGTTTGATGCAAAAGACGACAATGGGCAAAGGGTCACATACTATGGTTACATAGAGCAGATATGGGAACTTGACTACGGACCTTCCTTTAAGGTCCCTTTGTTCTGGTGCAAATGGTTCAACCTGTCAGGCGTGAAGGTAGACCCGAAGTACGGAATGACAATAGTGGATCAGAAGAATCTTGGGTACAGCAATGATCAATTCGTCCTAGCCAATGATGTGGCTCAGGTTTTCTATGTGAAGGACATGTCTAGCAGACCGAGAAAAAGAAAAGATAAGGAAGCGAATACATCAGACGATGAGCCAAGGCGCCACATAGTTCTTTTAGGGAAAAGAAACATCGTGGGAGTCGAGGACAAGACAGACATGTGAGAAGATTACAATAAATTTGATGAAATTCCTCCCTTCAAAGTCAAAGATGATCCAAGCATCCCGTTAAATGATGAAGATACTCCATGGTTACGGCGCAATCAGAAGAAAGGCAAGAAGAAAAATAGATAGGGGGTGTTGTTGGTGATGTGTAATAATGTATTAAACCTTTTATGTAATTGTGTTGACCATTTTGATAAATATCAAAAATTTGACCAGTTTCCACTAAATTTGACCATTTTGATAAATATTATTTTTATTTTTTAAGTGTTAAAATGACATTTAGACAATTTGTAAACAAAATATCAGAAAATATAAATATGTTGTTATAATATTTGATTTTACAAAAGCTTTTTGAGTCTACTTTGATTTTATAAATAAATGTAAAAGAAAACAGAAAAGGGAAACAAAAAAAGAAAAATAAAAGAAGAAACAGGAAAAAGAAAAAGGAAACAAAAAGAAAAAGAAAACAGGAAACAGAAAAAAGAAAAAAAGAAAAAGGAAAAAAACCTTTAGGATCGGTTTTTAACAACAACCGGTCCTAAAGGTGGGTTCGCTCGCGCATTCTGAATGTGGCCCAATTTTTGGACCTTTAGTACCGGTTTGTGTTAACAACCGGTGCTAAAGGGTCTTTAGGACCGGTTGTCAACACCAACCGGTGCTAAAGGCTTGTACAGCCTCGACCTCTCCGGTGCCGCCGTCTTCTCGCCTTCCCGCGCGTCTTCTCTCCTTCCCGCGCGTCTTCTCGCCGCCGTCGCCTCCTCGCCGCCGTCGCCGTCCGCCTCGACCTCTCCGGTGCCGCCGCCCGACGTCCGCCTCCACGCCGCCGCCGCCGTGCTCGACCTCCGTGCCGCCTCGACCTCGACGCCGCCGCGCGCCTCCTCCTTGCCGAGTCGACCTCGACGCCGCCGCGCGCCGCCCCACGCCGTCCGCCGCCCCGACGCCGTCTGCCTCCGCCGCCCCGACGCCGTCTGCCTCCGCCGCCCCGACGCCGTCGTACGCCGCCCCCACGCCGTCTGCCTCCGCTGCTCCGGCGCCGTCGCCGCCTCGCCGCCATCGCCTCCACGCCGCCGCCGCCGTGCTCGACCTCCGCGCCGCTTCGACCTCGACGCCGCCGCGCGCCGCCTCCTCGCCGAGTCGACCTCGACGCCGCCACGCGCCGCCTCCTCGCCGCCCCACGCCGTCCGCCACCCCGACGTCGTCTGCCTCCGCCGCCCCCACGCCGTCGTCCGCCGCCCCGACGCCGTCTGCCTCCGCTGCTCCGGCGTCGTCGTCTCCTCGGCCTCCCCTGCCGTAATGATACATGATCCGCATGATCCGCACGCCGATCAGCTCGCGGGAATGGGTGAGGCGAAGAAGGAAAGATACATGTGCCAGATGATTTTTGAAGATGCAACGGCCATATATCATGATGACGATGGTGGACAGGCGTTTAGCAATCAATTTTTGAACGACTCCGGTGACGGAGCTGAGAATATAGAAGATGTAGTAGATGATGACGAGGACAACGTCGACGATGCAGAAGTGCCCTCCAGAACAAACTCTGCCAATGTATATCTCAAGTCACTGTTGACGCAACAATTAATTTGTATTGCACTTACTAACGAATCATTATTTTCCCGTTTAGGCGCCCTCCGGAACAGCTAGCGCAAGTACTGAGACAAAGTCGAAACGAGGCCCGGCCGCAAGGTTGAAAGATACTGCAAGGTACTCGATCGATAAAGTTGCTGCTGATGGAAAACCACTGGAACCCCCAGAAACTTATCGCAAATTTGTAAATCAGTGCGGAGTTGTTGTAAGAGACCTGGTCCCGATCAACTTAATAGAATGGAATAAGCCGAAGACCGGCGCCAACTTTGGAGCTACTTATGTCGATGACAGATTGAAAAGAGTGCTTTGCGACACGGTCTAGCTAAATTTCAGCGTAGCGGAAGATAAGAAGAAGAAAGTCGAGGAGTGGGCTTTGAAGAAGATGGCCACACAATTCCAGAGGTGGAAGAAAGACTTGTGGAAGAAATATAAGGACGAAGATCCAGTTTTCACTGGGCACCTAGTGAAGATAAGAGACGCTTGGCCTGATTTTAAGGCGTACAAGAAATCAGATGTCTTTACATCCCGATCAGCCACAAATACGGAGAATGCGAAGAAGAAGAAATATCACCATATTTTGGGGTCAGGTGGCTACATGACTGCCCTGCCTAGGTGGCGACGCTATGAAGATGCGCTTCTGAAAAGAAATATCATTCCATAGACACATGACTGGCCCGATAGGTCCAAGTTCTGGTTGTTCGCGCATGGGGCAACGTTGGGAACTGAGACTGGGATGATTGTTGCGGAGGGACCATGGTCGGAAAAAATAACACAAGTCGTATCAGATCTAGAGAAGGCAATAGAAGTTGTTTGAAAAGGAACTTTTGTTCCCGATAGAGAGAACGACGAGCTGACGAAGGCACTCGGGAACCCCGAAAAGTGGGGACGAACACGAGGCTTTGGAGCCACTACCCCGTGGATCCAAGGGTTTCTGGCGGACCTTGGCACTTACAGAAGCCGTTTTAGAAGCAAGAGGAAGGCGCTGGAACGGATATCGACATTAGAAGAAAAGGTGGCGTTTCTCTTGAAGAAAGGGGGACACCCTGTACCTGACACTGAAGAGGAGGAAGAAGATCCTGCACCAGACGCTGATCAGCAGCAATTAGAAGACGATCCTGTAGCAGATGCCGTCCCATCTCAGCATAGAAGCAGCGTGGGTTCCACGCAGCTGCAGCTAGAAGACGGTCCTGCAGTCGAACCGTCGGCGCCTCACTACCCCGTGGATGATATCACGGAGAAGACAAACTGTGAGATACATATGCCAATGGGGAACATATCCTTCATGGTGGCGTCAGGCTATGCTTTACCGAATCAACCTGGAGCAACCTACCATGGTGGTCAGATTCCAGCATCCCATGCTCGTGTCGGGTTGTCAACAATTACGCCGGGATGCCAGTCAATTGAGCTTGATATTCATGGAGGTGAAGGCGAGAAGACATTGGGAGAAATGGATCTTGGTATCATCTTTTGGAAGAAGAAACACATCGTGTTTCCTAACGCGGCGCCAAGGCCACCGACTCCTCCAGGTACAAATGCACCACCTCCAAAAATTACTGAATGTTGCACCACATGTAAGCCTATTTTTAATAGTTTTTTCACTTTCGTACAGAGAATGCACGACCTCCAAGTCCACCCCCCAACGCACCTCCAAGTCCACCCCACAACGAAGATTGGGAGCCCGAGGCCGAGAGTCCATTGCCCGTGCACTCCGTGAGCAGACGGATGCGCCCACTACGGGTACGGCAAAGCGGAAGCTGCAGTTCAGAAGAAACGGGACTCCTCCCAAGAAGAGAGAAAGGAAACCCAAGAAAGTCAAGACTCCCCCGAAGTTACCAGGCCTGATGACTCCGGAGGAACTAGACGAGGCCGTGAAAGCCAAAAACAAAGCATGGTTCGCACGGTTTCCCCTGAAGCTCCCTCCAGACATCTGGAAGGAAACTCTGAAGAACATACCAAAGTGGAAAATTGAGCGCACCATCGACAACTTATATTATCCTGAACCGCCGCCACCGCCGCCCCTTTCAGACTATGAATGGTACATTGAAAAGATGCACACCGCACAGATGAAGCAGGCGGAGCAAATGAAGCAGGCGGAGCAGACGAAATGCGGGAAACAAGTTCCCTAGCTCGGACAACAAGAAGCACAGTCAATTGCCCCGCTCAAGGTGTTATCTGACCGGGCTTCAGTGTCCGGTCCACGCATGGGCGACGTAGGTTACGCTATTGCTGATGTGGTATATAAATATAAGCCCGAGCACCCTCTGGTCGAAAATCCTAGTGCTCTAACAACCCAACTATGGAATTTACATGTTTGGTACTTGGAGGCCGCAAGGCAAAAGAGAGACTTTATCATGGCGGCAGTTCAGGATCAACACTACTTCGGAGAGTACGGTGTGGAGGTTGGGTTCGATGATTTTTTCCAGATGTACAATCAACGTGCCCTCGACAAAGCTATCGTCAGCTGCTACTGTTTGTAAGTGATTTATTTGTGTAATTTAATTATTTAGTTAAGCTCGCGTTCATTGCCCGTATAATTATCACTCACGAGACATTCTTTTTGTACGCTACTATGCAGAATGAAGATTCGTGAATGCAGGCTGGTAGGAATCTGGGACTTTGGGTTCATTGACCCGTATTCGTTTCATCAAGAGACAATATAAAAGTTCAACAAGGATACACCGGATGATTTGCTAAGGTTTTTGAAGCGACAAAGTACCAAAAAATAAATACTTTGGCCCTACGGATTCAAGTGAGTGTTACTGTCTTGTACACATTCCATTTTGCTTACCTGATGTTAAGTGTAATTGATGAGTATGCATGACTGCGTGTGTACACGTGCGCAGGTCCCACTTCATATTGTTCATTATTAGAATCGATCAAGGACAAGTTGAAGTCTGGGACCCGTTAACCTGGGATGCTGACACATGGAAGAGCGCGCGTCAGATGCTTCAAAGGTATATATATATCGGCCTCTTTCGTTCATCGGCCTCTTTTTCGTTCATTTCTTGATATCAAGTAAGTAATAATTAACTCTTGTATTCATTTTTCTTTGTCGGCCAGGGTTTGGCAAATGTTCATCAAGGAAGAACCCGGTACATGGGCAGACAAGCTCCACTTTCAGATTAACAAAGTAAGTAGTACTACGTACCCTGGTTTCAATACCATTACCATTCTCTTGATTATTATTAATTTGACTGAATTATGTTCTCGTATATAGGGCGTCCCGCAACAACCACCGGGCACTGATTATTGTGGATACTACGTTTGCGAGTACATTCACAGGATTATCAATGAGAAATCCCGTACTTCCAGAAATCTAGAGGTACGTAACCGGATCTTCACAACTTTATTTATGTTGCCATCAATTATGTTTAGTTTTGTTCATAACTTAATTGTTTTCATCTACTTCTTTTAAAGCTGCAACGAAAGCGGGCGATGCTCAGACCAATCCAACGTTGCAAGGCAGTTGTAGAGGAATTGGCAGGATTTCTCCTCACGCAAGTCATAGATGAAGGCGGAGAATTTTTCCATCCTATGAACCAATAGCCAGCTCCCTTCTCTATGCAAGTATACAGCTATAGGAAACGAACTTCAAATTATGTAATGATAATCGGTCGAGTACTTCGTGTTACATGTATATATGTACTTTTATTTGGTGCATCAACATTTAACCGCAAACACGGAATCGGAAACACTTAACCGCAAACACGGAATCGGTGTTTCCGGATACGTGTTTCCGATTACGTGTTTCCGATTCCGTGTTCGTAAAAAACGGAACACGGACACACGGAATCGGAAACACGGAATCGAAAATACGGAATCGGAAAGACGTAAACGGAAATACGAAACCGGAAACACGTAAACGGAAACCCTGAAAATACGGAACACGGAAACACCGAAATACGGAATTGGAAACCCTGAAAAGAAAACGAAAAAAAAGAAAAAAAAAAGCATTAGGACCGGTTGGTGTTACCAACCGGTTCTAAAGGTCCTCCGCCTGCGCGCACTCTTCGGCACCCACGTGGAGGCCTTTAGCACCGGTTTGTAAGAGACCGGTGCTAAAGGGGGGGGCCTTTAGTCCCGGATACGTAGCACCGGATGTGTATCCGGGTCCAAAGGCCCTTACGAACCGGTTCTAATACCCCTTTCTCCACTAGTGAAGATTGTGAAGCAAGAAGGGCCCGCCCTGCTCTTTGTTATGGAGACAAAGATTAGGGGGAGGAGAGTGGAGGACCTAAAATCTACTTTGGGTTTCTCAGGTTGTTTTGCCGTTGATAGCGACGGGCTGAGTGGTGGCCTGGGGCTCTTTTGGTCAAGAGATGTCACAGTTTCGCTGCAGAACTATAGCTCATCCCATATTGATGTCAGTGTTCAACAAGGAAGCAAAACTTGGCGATTCACTGGTTTTTATGGCGAACCAAGGACAGAAAATAGACACCACAGCTGGCGCTTTTTGCGCATGTTCTTTGTTGTACCCCATCAAGCATGGATTTGTTGCGGAGACTTCAATGAAATCTTGCAGGGGGACGAGCGGTTTGGAGTTAATCCTCGTTCGGAGGCGCAAATGTGATCCTTCAGGGATGTAATTGCCGATTGTGCACTCCAGGAGGTGGGGTGGCATGGTGTTCCCTTCACATGGGATAATAAATAACAAGGAACAAGGAATGTAAAAGCACGGTTATATCAGGCCTTTGTCAACCAGCAATTTCTGCACGTGTTTCAGTTTCCACAAGTCAAGCACATTGTCAGTGTCGAATCAGATCATTGCTTTGTCTTGGCAGAACTAAAAGAGGTGGAGTTGCGTAGCTGTCGGGCGCCAAGGCAGTTTCGATATGAAAATGTATGGCAGTCCCACCCTGACTATGATGATATGATTGGCCGGATTTGGCGCACGGGTTCGGGCCAACAGGGTCTGGGGGGCTGATCGAAGCATTGACAATAGTTCAGACTCATCTGGGCTCGTGGGGGCAGCGAGAATTTGGGAATATGGCGAAGAAAGTTCACAAGCTCCAGCAACGTCTCGAACGGCTCCAACATGCCTCACTGGGACGTGGTCCGACAGTGGAGGAGAAAGCAGTGGCGGATCAATTGCGAGAGGCTCTTCGACAGGAAGAAGTCTGGATCAAGCAGCGATCTCGCGTTACTTGGCTCAAGGAGGGTGACAGGAATACGAGCTACTTTCAAGCTCAATAGGCTCATCGAAAGCGAATCAATCGTATATCCTCCTTGCAGCGCAGTGATGGGCAGTTCTGTACTGACCCGGCAGAAATAAAGCACGAGATTTCTGCTTTTTACCAAGGACTGTACCAGTCCCAAGGGTATAACCATATGGATGGTTTACTGAATTGTGTTCAGCCCCGCGTGTTGGACACAATGAACTTTGATCTGGAGAAGGTTTTTGTGGCACAGGAAGTTCGCAATGCTCTCTTCGAGATGGCCCCAACAAAAGCGCCGGGGTGGATGGGTTTACTGCTGGCTTCTTCGAAAGGCACTGGAATGTGCTGGGTGAAGATGTGACAGCGGTAGTTCTTGGTTTTCTTAATGGAGGTGAAATGCCAGCGGGACTAAATGACACGGCCTTTCTTTGATCCCAAAGGTGACACATCCTCAAAAAATCTCCTAGTATAGACCAATCTCTCTTTGCCCCGTGCTTTATAAGATTGCCTCCAAGGAAATTGCAAACAGAGTATGCGGGATCCTGGACGAAGTGATCAGTGAAGAGCAAAGCGCTTTTGTCCCAGGTCGTCTAATCATGGACAATATTCTTGTTGCCCACGAAATGATGCATGCAATCAAGCGTCGGAAACGGGGCAACAATCCATGTTGTGCAATCAAGCTTGATATGCTCAAAGCGTATGATCGGGTGGAATGGCACTATCTCGAGGCAATGTTAACTAAACTAGGCTTCGGCGATCAGTTTCTTACACTCATCATGAAATGTGTCACCTCGGTAAGGTTTACTATAAAGGTAAATGGTGAGCTCCTGCCCTACTTCAGTCCAACTAGAGGTTTACGGCAAGGATGCCCTCTCTCTCCGTACCTTTTCCTCATTTATGCCCAGGGGTTGTCCGAGCTGCTGAACCACTATACTGGAGCTGCTCTGAACAGAGGCATCAGGGTTAGCATTCATGCCCCTTGGGTTAACCATTTGCTTTTTGCTGACGATAGTTTGATTTTTCTAAAAGCAAACGTCCAAAGTCCTGCAAGACTTAATGAGATTCTTCTTATCTATGCTGAATGCTCGGGTCAAGCTGTCAATAAGGAGAAGAGTTCTATCTACTTTAGTGCTAATTCAGCACATATGCTTCGTGAGGATCTCAAGCTTGAACTAGGGATCAATGTGGAAGCTTTTACAGAAAGATACCTTGGACTGCCCACTGCGTTCGGCAAGATCACAAGCGGTACCTTCATGCATATCAACGAACGTATTCGTGGCAAGATGCGGGGATGGTCAGAGCGCAATCTGGCTTGTGCGGGACGAGAGGTATTGTTAAAATCCATCGCCCAAGCAATCCCGACCTTTAGTATGAGTTGTTTTCAACTCACTAAACAGGTGTGCACGGGCATCACTTCGTGTATGGCCAAATATTGGTGGGCAAGCTCTGTTGATAAGAGATCGCTGCACTGGCTCTCGTGGGATAAACTCGCGACACTGAATATCAAAGGAGGCATGGGTTTCAAAGACTTGCAACTTTTCAATCTTGCTATGTTGAGCAAGCAGGGCTGGAACTCTTGACGCATCCGATGTCGCTTTGCTCCCGAGTTATCAAGGGGAAATATTTCCCAACTTCGGAATTTATCCAAGTTGCGATTCCGGCAAGGGCGTCGGCGACATGGAGAGCAATCGTCGCTGGACGCGAAGCACTGGAGATGGGTCTGGTACATCGCATTGGAGATGGCACTACTACCTCGATATGGGATGACCCATGGATCCCTAATACGGCGGCTCTGAAGCCTACTGGCAGGCTGGGTACTGCACCTCTTGAGCTTGTTTCGGATCTTATTGATCCCTATCACAATTCTTGGAAAATAGAACTGGTACGTCAAAGTTTTTTCCACCATGAGGCCGAAGCTATTCTGAACATTCCTTTAAGTCAAGTTGGTGGGGAGGACAGTCTGGCACGGGGCCTAGAAAAGTCAGGAATCTACTCCGCTAAATCTGCGTATCGATCTCTTGTGACCCGGAACGAGCTGCGCTCAATAGGGGAAGGGACGATCACTGAATCTTCATCGGCAAATAAACGGCTGTGGACTGATCTCTGGAAGCTCAAAGTTATGCCAAAGGTTAGGGTGTTCTGGTGGAGAGTCTTGCGGGGGATTCTACCAGATTCAATGACCTTGCAATATCGGCATATAAAACCTCGTGGTATTTGCGAAATCTGTCGCTCTTCAGGGGAAGATGAAGCATGCTTTGGTGGACTGTGTACATGCAAAAGCTTTTTGGGTGGCAGCACGGGAAAGGTTTGATCTTCATCTCCCTAATTTGCATCCACTTACATGGACGCAAGACATTCTGCTAGATCCTATGTTCACTGCAGAGAATAGATGCTTGGTGATCTCCATCATGCATGCTATTTGGTCCTCGAGAAACAGATGGACCCATGATCGAGATGGCTATGAACCAGTTCAAGCGATCAAATGGGTACATGAAACCCTCGCGGTTTTGGACATCCCCCGGACGAGATCAGTGTCGAGAGCTCAATTATGGCGACCACCAGATGCAGGTTGGATAAAAATCAATACTGATGGGTCGATTGCCCCAAATATTTTGCTCGGAGGAGCTAGTGGTGTTGCCCGTTCTCATCTTGCTCTCCTTGGAGCATGGAGTAAACCTTTGCTAGGAATTTCAGATCCTTTCATTGCAGAGCTATTATCCTTCCGCGAGGGGGTAGTTTTTGCACAGCTGCAGGGTTACTCACATGTGATAATGGAGGTTGATAGCCTGGAGCTTGTCAACTTATGGAATTCGCGACGCAATTCCCATTCGATTGCGACGCCTATCTGGAACGAAGTGGAGGAGAATTCGCGACTCAAATGTTGGTCGTCAGCTTAACTTACCAGCTCATTTGTGTGTGAGGCGTGCTTGTACGCTCGAGTGAACCGTTAGCTGGGTTGAATCTTGCCCGGATTTTCTTTTTAGCAGCCTGAAGGCTGATTGTAATCGCACTATATTACGTTAAATAAAGCTCCTATCTTCGATAAAAAAAACGCGGAAAGCAACAGGAAATTGCACCGTTCCATGCATGTTGCACCTGAAACAACCAGCGACACTGTTCCCTTGCTATCCAGTACTAGTGTGTGTTCGTGTCCTATTATTGCATGCATATATGTGAGTTTGTTCCCTGCAGCTAGTACTAGTACACGCTAAGAATTGTCCAGCCACACGTTTTCATTTATTTCATAATATCTAGTGGTACAACGTTTCGTTCCTAGCAGCACTTTTAATCGGTCATGGTTGCCACTTCATCCATACGTACAGTTGCTGGTGGTAATAAAAAAAGGATAACAAAAAAAGAGAAAAAAAGAGGAAAAAAAGAGAAAAAAAAGAGAGAGAGAAAAAGGAAAAAAATTGAAAAAAATATATATCAGGCCGGCTAGCATATATTCTACTTGCTACTCACGACATTATTTGCTGCTACTTGAAAGCCACTCCATCTATCATATTTTTCCGTGTTTTGTTATACACTGTGTCTATACACTAGTAGAAAAATGGCCTTTTGTTCCGGTTCATAAGGACCTTCTGTCCCGGTTTCGGAACCGGGACAAAAATGTCGTTACTAATGCCCTTTGCCTTTAGTCCTGGTTCTTACACGAACCGGGACGATGGGCCTCCACGTGGCCATTGCGGCCAAGCCAGGCAGGGGCGTCTTTAGTCTCAGTTGATGACACTAACCGGGACCAAAAGGCATCCACGCGTCAGCACCTCGCTGGAGCTGAGATTTTTTCAAAGGGGTTGGTTTAGGGGTTAATTTAGGTTGTTATTAGCTAGCTAATAGAGAAAAGTGTCCTCTGTTATATATCTCCGTCCTTGGTCATCCGTCGTGCTTTCTTTTTTACATCTTTTTTACACTATATCATTTCATATCATTTTCGTCAATGACAATAGTATTCTAATCGATCATCTAACAACTCATCATCAACTTAATCATATACCAAGTTATCATATGATACACATAAAATAAAACAGAGAAACATCATAATATATATATATTCATCATATGCATCATGCATCCTAATTAATCGATCATGTCAAGTAATAATATAAACTAGAATAACTTGTCTCTCATAAGACCTAGTCCTCGCTCTTAGATATAATGTCATAAAACATAATAACACCTATGGCTCCATGATGAATCACAGAGATCCAACGGTCTCCAGCTTGTGGCTTGCGAACCTTCTTTATTTCTCTCCATGCTTCAATTTGGAGTCTTTTTGATCTTGATTTGAAGTTAATCAAGTATGGAGCATAGAACTCAGCCCTCAGCGGGCTTCTAATTCTCATTTGACCTTCTGGGTCCATTAACGGAGGCACTACATCATGTGGCAGTTGCTGTTGAAGAACATAATAATAACCTAGTTAGCAATGTAATCAACACCATTTATGCAATAGTGGAGCGTACTTAATTAGGAAACTCTTACCAAGATATTTCGGCGAATGTCATCTGGACTCAACCTATGCACTAGTGGCATGTAAAATGAATAATTTTGGCCAGTTCCAAAATGATACGGGAAGGTATCCCTAGAAGCCAGAACACCCGCAACAAGAAAGTGGAGAAGATGGTCCTTCTCCTCCCAAGTTAGATGTGATCCATACGTGTAGTGTATCGTGTCAATTAATTTTTGTAATTCAGTCGAAGCAACGAAATAAGCTATAGATTATAATTTAACAAATTTAGTATATAGATGAACATCAACTATTTCTAAATATAAATGCAAATTACTTCACATGGAGGTCAAACAGGAAGCATATCATCGACAACCATCCAAATTTTGTAATAATTTAATGTTTCAAAAATACTTAGAAATTTTGTAATTGTCCACAAGATGTGGGCATTATATAAACCATTCAAAACGACCACATGTGCTACGATCATTCAAAGGACAATTTGGGTTGTTGTTGTTGTTTGTACAAGATGTAACATGATATAATAATAACTATGGCCCAATAACTAGGAAACTGCAACATGTGGCCAAAGTTTTAATAGACGATGAACACCACATGACATGTAAATTGCGAGAGGAAAACAGGTTGACTACACCAACTATTTATAAATATAAATGCAAATTACTTGACAAATATGGTTGAGAAACTCACATGGAGGTAAAACAGGAAGCATATCATCGACAACCACCCAAATGTCGATGTAGTCTGGCATATTATCTTCAGGACGAAGATCGAAGGTGATTTCCATTCCCTTCTGAAATCCATATGCCTTGCAAAGATCTTCCCACTTTGGGCACCCAAATTCTGTTTGAAAAATTGAATTAAATACTTGGATAACAAATGTGTGACCATGTATAGTCCTCAGCTTAGCGCTCCTCGGCTCAATTTTCTCGTGGTCTTCGAAATCGAGCCTCTCCAACACATATCTTCTTGCATGGCAATGGAGGTACATATCGCCGTTCTCGTCAAACTTCATGCTGAAGAATCTATCGTCTCGCAGGTGAGGCATGCCGCACATACCCCGAGAGTCGCCGCAATATTCACACTCGCAATATCCATCGTCGGACATTTTTTTTTAATGTGGTAATGTGTGTAAACAACAATATAATCGTGACACACTATATATATCGAAAGAATTGAATATCTATATATAATAACTCTTGATGCTCGCATCATGCATCATCATATATAACAACAAGTCCTACTAATTAATCATCATCATACATAGTTAAATAAAGTGTGCACATGAGGAGCATATTCAACAATAATATCACCAAAAAATCACCAATAATATGAACATATTCGATCTTTGCGTATATATGAACATACAAACATGCATATTCGATCTTAAGCTCCTAAGATGCTCTTCAACTGGACCCTGTTCATTCCAACTTCACACGCATTAAACGGGTCATGCACGTCCTCGGTAAGCATTCACGTTGTGGTACACACATACTATCTCCATCCTATAATATAGAACCTTTTCTGACACTGTACATTTTCAGACACAGGAACATGATTCTTACTACTTTTTTGTACTAGTTCGGCGCCAACTAACATTGATCGGAGGGAATATCTTAGTTGAGCTGGGAAAGAAAATCGTGCACATGAAGAGCATATTCAACAATAATATCACCAAAAAAATCACCAATAATATGAACATATTCGATCTTTGCACATATATGAACATACAAACATGCATATTCACCTTTTGACATATTCGATCTTTGCATATATATGAACATACAAACATGCATATTCAACAATAATATCACTAAAAAAATCTTTTAACAAAAAAATCTTTCCTCACAGCAATGGTGTCGGGGACGGCGACGGCGACGACAAGGTGCGGCGCGGGGCGGGGCGGCGCGGCGACGGTCGACGGTGAGGTGCGGCGCGGGCCGGGGCGGGGCGGCGACGGGCAGGGGCCGGCGGCATCGCGGGGCATGGGGCGCGGGGCGGCGACGGCGTCGGGGCGGCGACGACGTCGGGGCGGCGCGGGACGGCGTGGGGCGACGACGGCGACGGCGAGGCGGACACGGAGACGGCGAGACGGAGTCGGGGCAGCCTCGCGGCGTCGGGATCGAATGGAGAGAGGGGGAGAGATCAAAATTTCTAAACTTTCGCTTATATAGCCCCACCTTTAGTCCCGGTTGGTGGAACCAACCGGGACCAAAGGTCTCTTTTCAGCAGCCGGACGGGCGGGAAGCAGAGGCATTGGTACCGGTTGGTGGCACAAACCGGGACCAAAGGCCTCTTTTCAGCAGCCCAAAGGGCGGAAAGCACAGGTCTTTGGTCACGGTTGGTGGCACCAACCGGTACGAATGCCCCCCTTTAGTCCCGGTTGGTGCCACCAACCGGGACCAAAGGCCTTGCGCGGTGCGGTGCTATGTTTAGTCCCACCTCGCTAGCCGAGAGGGGCTCGGAGTGGTTTATAAGCCCTGCCGAACCAACCACTTCGAGCTCCTCTCTACTGCAGGCATATGGGCCTAAAATCACTCTCTGTGCTTGTGGGCCTATCGGGCCTACTGCGGGCCTGCATCCTCGCCCTAGTAATGGGTTTCTAGTCGTATGCATGCCATGATGGCCGTGTAGGTGGTAGTTTTAAAAAAAATCATGTTTTTTGCTTTCTTTTTTTGTTTCTAATTACTGATTTATTTTCTTTTACGATAATTATTTTTGCTATTAAAGTTTGTAACAAAATTCTAATTACTTATTTATTTTCTTTTATGATAATTCTTTTTGCTTTTAATGTTTTGAACAAAATTCTAATTACTTATTTATTTTCTTTTATGATAATTCTTTTTGCTATTAAAGTTTGTAACAAAATTCAATATAATTTTAGTTTCAATAATACTAGAGGTTTATAAAAGCTTTTTAGTTGATTTCTTTATTTTAATTTTTCCCAGTTTTTTTGCTTTCTTTTTTGTTTCTAATTACTTATTTATTTTCTTTTACGATAATTCTTTTTGCTATTAAAGTTTGTAACAAAATTCTAATTACTTATTTATTTTCTTTTATGATAATTCTTTTTGCTTTTAATGTTTTGAACAAAATTCTAATTACTTATTTATTTTCTTTTATGATAATTATTTTTGCTATTAAAGTTTGTAACATAATTCTATACAATTTTAGTTTCAATAATACTAGAGGTTTATAAAAGCTTTTTAGTTGATTCCTTTATTTTAATTTTTTCCCAGTTTTTTTGCTTTCTTTTTTGTTTCTAATTACTAATTTATTTATTTTTACAATAATTATTTTTGCTATTGAAGTTTGTAACAAAATTCTAATTACTTATTTATTTTCTTTTATGATAATTCTTTTTTCTTTTAATGTTTTGAACAAAATTCTAATTACTTATTTATTTTCTTTTCTGATAATTATTTTTTCTATTAAAGTTTGCAACAAAATTCTATATAATTTTATGATAATTCTCATATATTACTTTTATGATAATTTTTGTTTATAAGCCGTGAGTGTACAAACGATGAAGGGAGAAGCGCAGTGTTCACCTGCACGTTGGCCTGAAGCTAAGCAACGTGCAGGTGAGCATTGCGCCTCTCTTTTATTTTGGCATGGTATCATCATTTCATCCACATAGCATGTGCGAGAAAGTTGAGAGGGTTACGGCAAAAACTGGATGCACTTCGTGTACAAAACGGACAATTTCGTTCGAAGTATCAGGGTTTCATATGGAAACTCGTGTGTTACAAAGGGATTTCATTTTTTTGAACTTACTTGAACTCCATAGTTTTTCTGTGTTCAAAATGCACCATTCAAAGCCACGTCATCAATTTACAACACTTTCTGACTTCATTTGTTATTTTTTATGCATTTACTGATTATTTTGAGTTATAAGACCATGAAATTGAAAAGCATTTGAAATGAACTCTGAAAAGGTTCCAAGTTAGCATGGTATCATTATTTCACCCACATAGCATGTGCGAGAAAGTTGAGAAGGTTACAGCAAAATCTGGATGCACTTCATGTACAAAACGGACAATCTCTTTCGAAGTATGAGGGTTTCATACGGAAACTCGTCTGTTACAAAGGGATTTCATTTTTTTGAACTTATTTGAACTCCATAGTTTTTTTGTGTTCAAAATGCACCATTCAAAGCCACATCATCAATTTACAACCCTTTCTGACTTCATTTGTTATTTTTCATGCATTTACTGATTATTTTGAGCTATAAGACCATGAAATTGAAAAGCATTTGAAATGAACTCTATAAAGGTTCCAAGTTGGCATGGTATCATCATTTCATCCACATAGCATGTGCGAGAAAGTTGAGAGGGTTACGGCAAAAACTGGATGCACTTCGTGTACAAAACGGACAATCTCTTTCGAAGTATCAGGGTTTCATACGGAAACTCGTCTGTTACAAAGGGATTTCATTTTTTGAACTTATTTGAACTCCATAGTTTTTCTGTGTTCAAAATGCACCATTCAAAGCCACATCATCAATTTACAACCCTTTCTGACTTCATTTGTTATTTTTCATGCATTTACTGATTATTTTGAGTTATAAGACCATGAAATTGAAAAGCATTTGAAATGAACTCTGAAAAGGTTTCAAGTTGGCATGGTATCATCATTTCACCGACATAGCATGAGCGAGAAAGTTGAGAGGGTTACGGCAAAAACTGGACGCACTTCATGTACAAAACGGACAATCTCTTTCGAAGTATCATGGCTTCATACGGAAACTCGTCTGTTACAAAGGGATTTCACTTTTTTGAACTTATTTGAACTCCATAGTTTTTCTGTGTTCAAAATGCACCATTCAAAGCCACATCATCAATTTACAACCCTTTCTGACTTCATTTGTTATTTTTCATGCATTTACTGATTATTTTGAGCTATAAGACCATGAAATTGAAAAGCATTTGAAATGAACTCTAAAAAGGTTCCAAGTTGGCATGGTATCATCATTTCATCCACATAACATATCCAAGAAAGTTGAGAGGGCTACGGCAAAAACTGGATGCACTTCGTGTACAAAACGGACAATCTCTTTGAAAGTATCACGGTTTCATACGGAAACTCGTCTCTTACAAAGGGATTTCATTTTTTTGAACTTATTTGAACTCCATAGTTTTTCTGTGTTCAAAATGCACCATTCAAAGCCACATCATCAATTTACAACCCTTTGTGACTTCATTTGTTATTTTTTTCATGCATTTACTGATTATTTTGAGCTATAAGACCATGAAATTGAAAAGCCTTTGGAATGAACTCTGAAAAGGTTCCAAGTTGGCAGTGGTGACAATTTTAACACAACACATGATATCCATTACATCTAGGGCACAACATTACATTTGTTCAAGTTCACAACAGTGCACAAATGATAGAATTACATCTAGGGCACAACACACTAGCAGAAACATAACACACACATTGCCACTTAATTGGTTTGCTTAGATCAAATAGAAACTAAAGTAGCCACAATGATGATGCTAAGAACAAAGAGAAAACCCATTGTTTCCCTGAGCTCATTCCTTTTCTGCAACTTCAATTGCATTTTCTTGTTTTCATTGTTCAGATCCATAACCTTCTTCTCCATCCTACTAGCTTTGATCGAACTACGTTCAAGGCCACCATGGAGCTCCTCAAAAGCTTGCCCCACTAGCTGAGTGGGAGGGGGGTCAATCCAAACAACCCAATCACACTCATCGGGAAGCTGTTAAATCAGAGTTCACATAATTAGGTGAAATCCATAACTTTGCAATAAATCGAGGAAAACAGAGTACCAAATGATGTTTTGAGGAATTACATCGAGTGGACAACCCAAAAACCTTCTTCCCGTGCTTGCTCCACCCCAAGAAACACGGCGAGCAGGAATTAGCCCATGCCCTGGCAACGGTGATTCGAGCGCTCCTCAAGGCCGTAGAAACTTGGATTGGGAATGAAAAATTCGGATTGGAACTGCACAATCCCGCAACCATCCACCTACGAGCCAGAAAGACGCACATTACGGCCCATCCCGCGAAACCCTAGATGAGAAATCCCCAAATCCAATGTCAACCGAAAATCCAAATCGACTTACCTCACTATCTGCGGAGGACCTTGCACACGACATTGCGGACGTACACATGGACGTGCCCTGGCGGTGAAAATGGGGACGGGGTGTGACGGACCGTTAAATCTAGACAAATCTTGGGGAAAATGGAGCTCCGAGGTCAAGCTTCGAGAGGAGAAAGCTTAACTAGTGTGGCTCGGGCATTTCATCGAACACCTCATGTGCATAGGAGGTAAGCTAGAGCACCCAAATGCCCTCCCCTCGACGGCCAGAAAAAAAACAGAGTGCTCTGCCGCAGCGATGGGTATATATATGCAAATTATTTGTCCCGGTCCCCTTCTAAACCGGTTCAAGGCATGAACCGGTATCAATGGATGTGGGCCAGGAGCGCGGCCCATTGGTCCCGGTTCGTGCCTAGAACCGGGACAAATGGGTCCACATGAACCGGGACCAATGCCCACGAGGTCCCGGCCGGCCCCCTGGGCTCATGAACCGGGACTAATGCCCCCCATGGGTCCCGGTTCGTGAAGAACCGGGACTAATGGGTTGGCCAGGCCCGAACCAAAGCCCTATTTTCTACTAGTGATACCTAACTTATATCTAGATACTTAGAGCTATCATATTTTCATCAGTGTTCACTCAATTGATTCAGTATCTGGGCTTAGATTATTTTACCTTTTACTAGTCGTCTGCCAGCACTAGTTAGGAGTTTGAGCAATTATTCAACTTGCATTACTTTTTGCTTAATTGTGCCACATATTGTGCGTTGAGAAAACTTCCACCGAGCTCCACTTTCTATATTGTACCTTGTCCAGTCACTTGGTAATCGTTGTATCAATCTTTTGATATATTTTGACATCGCCAACGGCCGACAACCACTGCAGCGCGGTAAGAACTGGTAAGAGCCTGGTAACTGCTAGAATGTTGAGAGAAAGAAAAATCCGCCACATCCTCAGTGGTACTGTAGGAACACTATACTTGTGATTTTGTTCTTGTTCGGTACTAATCATGGCAGGTTCTAGAGTGAACAATAGTTGGGTTGCGTCTATTGTCGGGAATGACTTGCCATATACCGATGTGAGTCATTATGTCCCACGACACATGGTACGTTGATCATCACAAGATATATATCAAGGTCGAAGCACACATGATCAGGTTATCTCTTTGCCACAATTCGAGGGTAGATATAAACCTGATTTGTATATTGATTGGGAGATGGAGGTAGAGGAAATCTTTGGTAGCCATGATTTTTCCGAGCGTAAGAAAATAAATCACGTGACTAAATGTTTTGTCGGATTTGCTTTGGTTTGGTGGAGAAATTATTGCCGGTAAAATAATTATAATAGACATACTACTTGGAAATCTTTAAAACTTGTTATGCGCAGTCAATTTGTTCCTTCATATCATGCTCGTGATTTGCTTCGACAATTCCAACACTTAGCACAAGGCAATAAATCTGTTGAAGAATATTATGATAGTTTGTGTAGTGCTTTGCTTCGTCTTGGATTAGAAAAATCTGAAGAAGCTATCACGAACAGATTTTTGAGGGGATTGAATCGCGATGTTTATAATATACTTGTGCACAAAGAATATTTTGAATGATTTGTTTTCTCTTGCTTGTCAAGCTGAACAAAAAACTAATAGTCTTGCACATGAAACAAGCAAACATGCGTTTCCATTTTGTGCAGGAAGTTGTATTCCACTTGCTTCCTATTGTGCAAAACATACTAAGGTGGTTCCACCTGTTTCTTTGAGAGTTGCACCACTTCCGTCTTATGACATGGTGCCATCGAGCATGCCTACATATTCCGAGTCGACCATACAAGGTAATAAGAAAGGTATTGAATCTACTCATCCACCCAATATCGATGTATGTCATGTCGAATTAAAAGATTCGTGTGTTGAGTTGAATGAAATACTATCCCTTTTGCCATCCCCAATTGCTAAGGACAGTTGTGTTGCTACCTTGGATATTTTATGGGAACAACCAACAGCAACACCTATTGTTTTGCATGCACCAACAAAAAAAATGATTCCTTCATTGCTTTGAGTGCGCCTAATGAATTACGGTTACCGACATTAATGCATGTGGCTTGATTGCTCAATGAGGTTTGGATGACACACTACAAGGAATATGCTAATACACGACGCTGTTTTTTCGTCGCTGCATCGTCACAGTTTTTAATTTACGACGATCTCACGACGAAAAACCAAGCGTCGAAAACGAAGCGTCAGAAATGAACAGCAGCGATGTTTTGATCGAAATCATCGTAACTTTTACGACGATTCCTGGATTGTCGTAACCTTTACGACGATCATAAATCGTCGTTGGCAATCAAACCCAGTCCTACGTGGCAGTCCTACGTGGCAAAATTACGACGAAAATAAAACATCATGGTTGAAATCAGTCCAACCCATTTCAATTGACCACATGGGCTAAATTTTTTTTGGGCTTTTTCTTATTGGGCTTCTTTTTGGGCTTTAGCCTATTTACAGCAACTTCTAGTTTTTTTTTTGAATTTTTTGTATCATTATAATTTGGGCCCCGGCCTTTTAGTTCCCAAATACATTTGGTCCAGTTTCAGTTTTGGCCCTTTTTCATTTTTGAATTCGGCAACTTTTTTCTTTTATACTGTTAATGGATCTATAAATAACAGCTCATACAACATTGAAGCCCATACACATAAATCTAAAGCATCTCTAAATAACAGCCCACACCACAAAATTTGAAGCACATTTCAAGATTTGATAATATAGCCAAAACCTGTAGCACAACCAAATATCAAAACTGTAGTACAATCAGGTACAAAATTACACAGCCAAGTGTACAAAATCTGCTACCAAACCAAGTGCTATCACAAAATCTGCTATCAAACCAAGTGCTATCACAAAATCTGTTATCAAGTGCTCTCTAAGGCACAGGCTCCACCCTTCTCTGCCTCTCCGGAGACCTTGAACAATCTCTCCATTCACAAAAAGCTCAGCTGCAAAATCGAATAGAGCGCACAACATGAGTACATTACTTTCACAGAGTGATCAGTTTAGCTGCAAATCAAGTAGATCGCACAACATATGAGGAACAGCCTAATTTATCCAAATAGTAGTGATGTGTTGTGTCCTTAATGCTCATGCTAAAAAATATATATTTCAAATAAAAAATAATCAGTTGAAAGGAGAGTTAGAAGTTATTGTATAATTGCAAACTTCTTTTTCGTGTGGAGTGAGATTAGGCACACCAGTATGTAGGAAGTAGCATCTTGAAAGAAAATTTGAATATTAAATAACTGGTCAACGTTAGCCTAGAATAACCCAATTAGCTTATATTGGCCAACTACAACTACATAACTATTGTACTGGTTTACCCATACAACTTGGCTCTCGGCAGTTTTCACTCTAACAAAAAGCACATTTAACTGAATAAACAGTTCTGTATAAATAATAACAATTATATAGATTATTCCATTTGAATAACAAAGAATACATATATTTTCCCCGTAGATAGACTTGCCATGGATGTAGAAAGAAACATATTTTCCTGTAGATAGTCGGTAAATTGTGCTTGGCATCTGTTGCTTTTTTTCTTAAGCATCCCAGCAGGGTGTAGAAAAAACATGTGAATAGATCCTCAATGTCTATTTTTAGAAACAGCAAGATCGATATATAGATGGGAAAATAACGCCCACATATTCTTTTGTGGGAGCAAAGAAGTTCGGGAAGCATTACAACATATAGAAGTAATATGTTCGTTTTACTAAAAAAGAAGGAATTTGGCATGGCGCACGTGCAAACATATAATCAGTAGGTGTTGTTCTCGTTTAATCAAACCTGACTAAGAGCTGTGCATCGCCCATGCGGGAGCATAACTGAAAATACACACTTAAATATCCTAGGAGGTTCCTAGTTATATAATATAACTCATCAAGTTACTAAATATACACATATTGGAAACTGGATCATACACTTCAACATCTATAGAAAATAACAGAAAATATTTGTGTATTTTCCTCTATCGGGACACTATGAAGTAACATATTCAACATTATCTATACCGGTATACCATGAAGTAACACATTAAACATGAGCTATACCACACACATATATATTTGGACGTAACATCAATGGCACTATTTTCTGTTGAAGCTATAAAATTAAGGGACGAACTAATTAAATTTTCCCGCAAAAAAAGAACGAACTCCATCTTAAAGTTATGGACCTAATTACCATGAACAATTTGAAGAGGATATATAATCAAATTATAAGACTAAAAATTATCTGGAGCATTTAATTTATGTATACATAACTACTTTCCAATCGATGGGAGTAGGCGTCACCAGCGACACAACTGAATGGTGTCGAGGGGGTGAATCGCTTGACCGCTAGTTGGCGTAAATCTTTTGCTTAGCAGTGACGCCAATTGCAGCGGCCACCCAATCATGGGATGAATTTATCAAATGAAGACGCTGCACTGATGTCTGGGTAGAACTTTGAAGGTGGAGCCATCCAAATTATGCAGAGTAACATGATTAGGGTGTGACAGGTGCAAACGCTACCGTCGGGATTATGTGTTGCCATCGGACTGATGTGACCACTCGTGGTGGTTCTCCTAGTAGCGTAAAGTGCATGATCAAGTCATGAACACTGCTGATAGATGGGCATCTATAGTACCAACTATTTTCACGCCTGATGGTAGTTCCTTTTTTATCTACCGGTGGAGTTTCCATGGGTCAAGGTTTTCTTTGTGGGTCAAGGTTTTCTTTGTTTTTCTTTTGCTAACGATGATGGTGACAATTGCATTTTTACATTAACACAAGGGACCATCTCTATTATGTAACTTTCTCTTTAATCCTGTACCAACTATTTTCACGCCTAATGGTGGTTCCTTTTTTATCTACCGATGGAGTTTCCATGGGTCAAGGTTTTTATCTACCGGTGTTGGCAATTGCAGGGTAATTAAGAACTAAGAAGAGAACAATATGACGATGCAGTATCCAGTATATGTCTGAATTGAAATGAGAAGGTTTGGACCTGCAGGTAGGGATGATCTCATCTTCAGAGTCTCTGGTCCAGAGCGACCACTCGAGTTTCACGACGGTGATAGGATGGACGGCGTGGGCTCTTCTAATGGTGGAAGCGGAGGCCTCCGCATGCCGACGTACTTTATCTTGCCGTCCTCCACCAGCTTCTTCAGCTCACCCATCTAGTGTCACAACAAACAACTAGTCAGTTATAAAAATAGGCCTAAATTTGGTACGGCAAGTAACTGATGAACAATTGTTGCGTGTGATAATCAAGGGCATCTGCGTGGGTTCTGGAACAAGGGCTGACCGTGATCTCGATGGGCAGACGGGTGTCGATGCGGTGCTGGTAGTAATGATCAAGGGCATCTTGGTTGGAGCATACTGTGCTCCCGCAAAAGTTCATAATCCAGGAACTTGAAGTAATTAATGGCCAAGTGTCAGGGTGAGATTCCCAGCTTGTTAGAGAGATCAATACCATAGTTCCCAGGTTCTATAGAAATGCAGAAATAAATTGCCTGCAATTCATTGCAGTGTTATTGCCGGTTGTGTCTAAGAAATTCAAGAGATAGTTGTCGGTTGTCTATTCTGCCTAAAAAAGAGATTCAGAAATAGTTGCCTATAAGAATTCAGTACTATTGACTATTCAGCCTACCCCCTCCTTAAAGACAACTCAGGGTTATTGACTATCCGTGTCCAACGATTCATTAGTAGACAGCTCGAGCACTAGAAGTCCTTGGAACAGAAAATACTTATAAATTACGCTAACGAAAAAGGTTGAAAAAATCTCCCTCATACAGCTCGTTGTCTCTGATGCTGCTCATCCCTCGTGCTAGAAGTTAAAAGCATATCTAACACACACATCTGAAAAAAAAATCACACATGGCGCACGAATTTGTATCAAATCAGATGTACACATATGGTGGAGCTCACCAAATTCTTCAGGGCTTCTTGTCCACCTGCAGCAGCAACAACCATGAAGATGAGGCCGTCCTTGTCCACCTGCCCAAAAATACTGGTTCAGATTCTGAATGTTTCACATGTTGAAGCGCATCTGATTACATTTTGTTTTTGGTTAGAAACAAGCATTAGCGAATCTCACCTTGTTGTGCTCAACAAAAGCCTCCATGCCAAGCCAAATCTCTTCATCAAAAAGACCTCCAACCACTTCTGCCTGAGATTATGATCCTCTCCGCACTTGCCATCATTATTTTCTTCTGGAAATGGTCCCAGCAATATATTTAAACATGATGCAACTGATTGAGCCATGTCATTTATATCATCGACAGCTGCAATAACTGCATGAACTATGTGCTTAAATGCTCGAACTACCATCTCGTGTATACACAGTGAGTGTATGTGCGGGAGCTTATCAGAAATCTCAACCTGAAACACAACAAAATAAAAGAGTGCTTCAGTTGTGATTTTTATCAGCTGTTTTATGTTCTTTTATTTATTCAGCTAAATGAAGATATGTTCTTGAACTTGACCGAACTACATGGTATGTACAAATTGTCCCAGTGAACGCATCTGGAGGCCTCTGGTGTGCATGAAATCTGTCAATGTCCTTCCATCAACAGGGGAAAGCTCAAGTTAGCCAAAGTCTTCTACCTGATAACAGGATAAGGATGATAGTCAAAATACTGTGCCGCAGACGTCGTCGGAGAACCTGGCCGGCGCCGGCGAGGGGTCGCCGTCGGGGTCGCCCATGCACTGCTCGACCAGCTCCGCCGGCAGGCTGAGCGACGCCACCACCTCCTCGGCACACCTGCGGGAGTACTTCTACTCCCGCATGGAGCACCGGACGCGGTAGTCGGCCAGGAAGTCCCACCACGCCCACGAGGCGTTCCGGGAGTTGGCCACCCGATGCACGCACAGCTGCCGGAGGTTCTCCGGCACCACGTCGCGCCCGCGGTAGCCAGCGCCGAGGTCCCCCTCCGGGTCCGGCATGCAGTAGCGGCATCCGGAGGGGACGGATAAGGGTGGGAGGAAGGGGAGAGGGAGGGAGGGAGGGTTGCCTTTAGCTTGAAGGAGAGGGGAGGGGGGATGAGGGTGTCCTTCTTCTGGAGGACCTTGTCGATGTTGTTGCCGGCGGCGCCGACCACATCCCCGATCCGATCCGGCACCAGGCGGGCACGCGGGGGGTTTCCCTGGAGCTTTTTGGTGTGGGTGCGGGCGGAGGGAGCTTGGTGCCGGGCTGCAAGGAGATGGGGACGAGGGAGGAGGTGGCGGCGGCGATGACATGGGGATGAGGGAGGACCGGATTGGGAGGGGGCGGGGATGGGGAGGAGGTGGCGGCGGCGAGGACATGGCGAGGAGGGGTCCATGGGATCTGAGCTAGGTTTGGGCTGCGGGTGGGGTTAATTTTTTTCATTTTTTTAGATACATGAATGGATGGATGTGAGATGGTGAGGTGGATGGATGGATGGATGGACGCCATGTCATCGATCCGTGAAAAGAGTTTTGATTGGTTAGAACATGTTACTACATTTTTATAATCATCGTAAAAGTTATGACGATCTCATCTTAGGCGGTTACGATGTTTTTGACTCACATCGTCGTAATTTATATGTAGATTTGATCCCCTCAAACGGTTTACGACAATCTCGGATGAAATCGTCATAGATTTATGACGAATTCATCAACGACATTTTAAAAAACGTCAAATATGAGCATATTTCTTGTAGTGACATCCAATTGATTAAACATGATGAGGTATTAGCTAGAATTCCTCATAATAATTCTTTGTATTCTATTTTGATGGATCCACCTATGCCTTTGTCACGTGCAAGAACTAAAATAGTTGAAATCACATGTTTGAATTGTCTAAAAAGTGTTTATGTGCCAAAATTTACTTTTAACTTGATTGGAGAGGACTGCATAGACAATGAATTTTTCGTGCATAGAATTTACATCACATGCAATGATCTTACTAGCATAAAACAGAATATTATTATGCACATGCTTGATCATTTTAATATGACCTCCAACATCATTGTCGATTACATGTTGAATATTATGTTGTCTGATTGTTTATTTACACATGCTAATTCGGATACTCCTAATATTTATCTACACATGTTGGGATGGTTTAATGATCATAATCGCAAATTGGATGACATAATTTTATGTGTCACTTATATGTACAAACTAAGTTATGGTACATCATGTTGGCATATTTATTGCGATAATTTTTGGGACCGTCCTCTCATGAGATATGCTAATTACTCATGTATCAAGACACTAATAGTGCAACAATGGAGAGAAATTAAAATGCATGACTTGTATATATACCACGTATACACCTTGTCTTCTTGGTTAGTCTATTTTCAGATTATTCAAAGCTGAGGACGGCTTTATTTTCAAAAAAGGGAGGATGATGTGGACATGGATGCTTCAGATACGACCAAAAATATTATCCGCATATATAATAATCAGGTGATTTCCATTAGCAATTATATAAATTATTATTTTATCACGTCGAATAGAAATACGACACTTTGTTTTGTTATATGCAGAATTATGAAGGATTTGTACAAGCCGCGTGTGAAGATACGAGTGCTAATAAAGATGTGTCTCGCAAAGAATGCAACCTCGGATACGACTGAAAGTATTATAAAGATACGTATTTTCTAGGTGAATTCTTGTAATAAATATAATTTAATTTATTATCAAGGACAAAAATACTACACATCTATTTTTTTACTCACAGATATCTAGAAGATTTACACAAGTCGAGAGTTAACGTGCGAGACACAAAACAAAGATTTATACATGCACATATATAAATGTATGTGTACTACTTTGGAAGCTACCGTCATAAATTTCATCAAGAGGAGCGCCATGATTTTCCACCGTACAAGGCCATGCATGTATCCATGTTTACATGCACCAACGTTGATGCATTTATATGCATGTATAAAAAGAGATGGGCCAGCCCTCACATATGATATAAGCGAAGCACTAGCCACATCAAAGGCTGCACCACACCTGGATGCTGCCACGAAGTTGCGAAGAAGGCCACCACGTGGGACGAAGCACCAACCTATCACATCAAATAAAAGATCACAACTTGTGTGCATGCATGAAGTACATCAAGAGAGTATTTGAATTAATTGGCCAATGTCACCATGTGTGTGGGCCTCTACCTCTAGAGCTCTCGGCCACGCCTTCAGGTGCTTGCTCCAAATTCCAAGGAGACCTGGCATCGTACGACTTTGAGGAGTTCAATCCGTGGACAACAACTACCGACCCGATGCGGTAGCTAACCTTTAATAAATAGCTAGTTTAGGTTAGGGTTTAGACTTGGGTTTTATTGTGTTGTTTAGCCATTTCTACAAATTGCATCTACGAGACGTGTACAACTACCGCCTTGTTAGATCCACAGTGGAACCCCATCATTATCGTGTGCTTAATTCATACCAGCAATTTAGATTGCAATTCATCATTGTTCTTGTCGGTTCTTCGGTTGCTTGTAGGAACTCGAACTTCGTGTTCAGGTTGATCGTGCCTACGGCAGGGTCAATAACCATCGGAGATTGGTTTAGTGATTGCTAAGGCGTACCGTCGGGCACGGTATAGTCGGATCTTCAAAGTCAAAATCCACCAAATCGATAGTTATCCCCACTTTCATCGAAAGATCGGGCAACGCCTACATCACATGGCTAGTCGTAAGCTGGAGCATTATTTCCAAGAATATCCAATCACAGTGGCCAGTTCAGCTCCTCTCGGAGATATCATCTAGAATAGAGAGGCCATAGGCCGGATTGCTAAATGGGCAATCGAGCTTGGACCACATTAAGTGAGGTGGGTGCCCTGGACAGCCATCAAGTCTCAAGATTTGGTGGACTTCATCAATGGTTGGACTGAATTACAAGCCCTTGAAGAAAAGTCAAATAACACGTACTAGACAATACACTTTGATGGGTCAAGGCAGCTGGAAGGCTTCGGGGTTGGAGTTATCTTATCTTCCCCTAGAGGTGACAAGTTTTGCTATGTCTTACGGCTTATGTTTCCTTGCACTAACAATGCAACTGAATATGAAGCTATCCTTCATGGGCTACGTATGACCAGGGAGATGAACCTCGGCCAGGTCAGTTGTTTGTGCGACTCAGATTTGTGGCTCAACAAGTATCAGGGACAAGGGATTCCAAGAACCCTCTCATGGTGGCTTATCGACGAGCAGTCACAAATTTTGCAGGTCATTTTCAAGGTTATCAAGTTGATCACATTGATCGCCGGCTCGATTAAGCTGCACATGCCTAGTCCAGACTTGGCTCTCGGCGTAAGCCGGTCCCCCCCCCCCAATGTTTTCATTGATGTTCTCTACAATGCTTCAGTCAAATTGCCATCAGAGGAGGATATTGCTATCTTGGATCCTGAGGCACATCTAGTGGCGGCTATTCATGCAATCCTTTATTGGACTATACCTTATTTGGCATATTTGACACGAGGTGAGCTCCCTGATGAGGAAATCATCGCTTGACAAATTGTTAGATGTTGCAAGTCCATGACTATAGTCAATGGTGAGTTACACCGTCGAAGCGTCACTAGCGTATTTCAACATTGTGTTTGTCCTAACAAAGGCTAAGAAATCCTTAACAAAATCCATGCTGGAGATTGTGGCCATCATGTCGTCTCAAGATCATTGGTGGCAAAGGTTTATCGCCATGGTTTTTACTGGCTTGCCGCTCATGTTGATGTAGAGGACATCGTACGAAAGTGCGATGGTTGTCAGAAGTTTGCATGACAGGCTCATGTTCCGGCTCAAAAATTACAGGTGATTCCAATAACTTGGTCATTTGTAGTCCCGGGGCTTGATATGGTGGGACCTTTCAAAATGTCGTCAGATAAAAAAGACACATCTTCTGGTTCGAGTGGACGAATTCACCAAGTGGGTTGAGGCAGAGTTGATCAGTAAGTGTGATGCAGAGACATCAGTGCAAATCATGAAAACACTGATTTATCGCTATGGTTACCCACATAGCATCACCACAGATAATGGACAAACCTGTCTAAAGGAGCCATGGAGGAGTTTTGCTAGCGAGAGCATATCCGGCTCGATCTTGCATCAGTAGCACGTCCACAATAAAATGGACAAGTTGAGAAAGCCAACCAAGAAATCTTGGGAAGACTCAAACCCCTGCTCATGGTCCCTCTGGAGCGAACACCGGGATGCCTGGTTGAAGAACTCCCTCAGTACTTTGGAGCATACGCA
This sequence comes from Hordeum vulgare subsp. vulgare, assembly GCF_904849725.1. Classification (NCBI taxonomy): domain Eukaryota; kingdom Viridiplantae; phylum Streptophyta; class Magnoliopsida; order Poales; family Poaceae; genus Hordeum; species Hordeum vulgare. The sequence continues at coordinate 341,446,698 of NC_058524.1, read as the reverse complement.
CTACTCTGAATCGATCAACAGGTTATACGCTGTTTTTTCACGTTTATGGAGAAGAAGTTGTATTACCAAGTGATATTAGACATGACTCTCCTAGAGCTGTGATACGTCCATTTTGCATCATGCTTTCATGTTGATATTTATTGCTTTTTGGGATGTTATATTACTTGTGGTACCATATTTATGCCTTTTCTCTCTTATTTTGCAAGGTTTATTTGAAGAGGGAGAATTCAGGCAGCTGGAATTATGGACTGGAAAAGGAGCAAATCCTAGTCCACTATTCTGCACATCTCCAAATGCCCTGGAAATTTACGTGGATTTTTTCTGGAATATATTAAAAATACTGGGCGAAAGAACTACCGGAGGGGGGCCACCAGTGCCCCACAAGCTTGCCCACGCCACCACCCCCACTAGTGGCGTAGGGCAGGCTTGTGGGCAGCCCACTGGCCCACTAGCCCCCCTATTTTGCTATATGATGCGTCCTGACCTGGAAAAAATAACACGGGAGATTTTTCGTGGTTTCGCCGCCGCCATGAGGCGGAACTTGAGCAGATCCAATCTAGAGCTCCGGTAGGACGATCCTGCCGGGGAAATTTCCCTCTCGGAAGGGGGGTCGTCGCCATCGTCATCACCAACACTCCTCTTGTCAGAGGGGAGGCAACTTCATCAACATCTTCATCAGCACCATCTCCTCTCCAATCCCTAGTTCATCTCTTGTAATCAATCTTCGTCTCGCGACTCCGATTGGTACTTGTAAGGTTGCTAGTAGTGTTGATTACTCTTTGTAGTTGATGCTCGTTGGATTACTTGGTGGAAGAGTTTATGTTCAGATCCTTGATGCTATTCATTACACCTCTGGTCATGATTATGATTATGTCTTGTGAGTAGTTACTTTTGTTCCTGAGGACATGGGATAAGTCATGCTGATAATAGTCATGTGAATTTGATATTCGTTCGGTATTTTGATACGTTGTATGTTGTTTTTCCTCTAATGGTGTTATGTGAACGTCGACTACATAACACTTCACCATATTTGGGCCTAGAGGAAGGCATTGGGAAGTAGTAAGTAGTTGATGGGTTGCTGGAGTGACAGAAGCTTAAACCCCAGTCTATGCGTTGCTTCGTGAGGGGCTGATTTGGATCCACTAGTTTAATGCTATGGTTAGACTTTGTCTTAATTCTTCTTTTGTAGTTGCAGATGCTTGCGAGAGAGGTTAAGCATAAGTGGGATGCTTGTCCAAGTAAGGGCAGTACCCAAGCGCTGGTCCACCCACATATCAAACTATCAAAGTAACGAACGCGAATCATTTGAACATGATGAAACTAGCATGACAGAAATTCTCGTGAGTCCTCGGGAGCATTTTTCCTCCTATAAGACTTTGTTCAGGCTTGTCCCTTGCTGCAAAAGGGATTGGGCCACTTGCTGCACCGTTGCTACTACTTGTTACTCTTTGCTTTCTACGTTTCACCTCGCTACACAATCACTTGTTACCGCTACTTTCAGTGCTTGCAGTTATTACCTTGCTGAAATCCATCTATCAGAGCCTTCTGCTCCTCGTTGGGTTCGACACTCTTACTTATCGAAAGGACTACAATTTATCCCCTATACTTGTGGGTCATCAAGACTCTTTTCTGGTGCCGTTGCCGGGGAGTGAAGCGCCTTTGGTAAGTGGAAATTGGTAAGGAAACATTTATATATTATCCTAAAATTTATTGTCACTTGTCACTATGGAAACTCTTCCTTTGAGGAGTTTGTTCGGGGTATCTTCACCATGAACGAAAGCACGAGGAGTTGCTCCTCAAACTGAGGTACCTACTGAAAATATCTTTTATGAAATTCCTTTGGGTATGCTTGAGAAACTGCTGGCTAATCCTTTTACAGGAGATGGATCTTCACATCGAGACTTTCATTAATCTATGTAGATGAAGTTTGTGGTTTATTTAAGCTTGCAGGTTTGCCCGAGGATGAGGTAAAGAAGAAAGTCTTTCCTTTATCTTTGAAGGATAAGGCGTTGACGTGGTATAGGCTATGTGATGATGCTGGATCATGGGGCTACAATCGGTTGAAATTGGAATTTCATCAAAAGTTCTACCCTATGCATTTAGTACATCGTGATCGAAACTTTATTTATAACTTTTGGCCTCGTGACAGGGAAAGCATAGCTCAAGCTTGGGGGAGGCTTAAATCAATGCTATATTCGTGCCCCAATCATGAGCTCTTGAGAGAAATCATCACTCAAAACTTTTATGCTCGGCTTTCTCATGAATATTGTACCATGCTTGACACTTCTTGTGCCGGTTCTTTTATGAAGAAGGATATTGATCACAAATGGTATTTATTGGAGAGAATCAAGCGCAACTTGGAAGATTGGGAGCTGGAGGAAGGTAAGGACTCAGGTATGAATTTCCAGTTTGATTGCGTTAAATCTTTTGTTGAGACAAACACTTCTAGAGATTTTAGCGCTAAGTATGGACTTGACTCTGAGATAGTAGCTTCTCTATGTGAATATTTTGCTGCTCATGTTGATCTTCCCAAAGATAAGTGGTTTAAATATCATCCTCTTGTAGAAAGCAACATAGCCAAAATCAATCTAGTTGAGGAGAAAATCATAGCTTTTAGTGATCCTGTTATTCCTTGTGCTTACATTGAGAAACCACCATACCCTGCTAGGATGAAGGATTATTCTAAAGGTCCAACTGTGATACGTAGGGGTTACATTAGACCACTTGCACCCCCTAAGGAGATTAGAGTTGAACCTAGTGTTGCTATTATCAAAGATCTCTTAGCCGAAGACATAGACGGGCATGTTATTAAATTCTGTGAGGACTCTGCTAGAATTGCTAAACCTCACGCGAAACACAAGCACGGACCTGTAGTTGGCCTGCCCATTGTTTCTGTTGAGATAGGAGATCACTGCTACCATGGTTTATGTGATATGGGAGCTAGTGTTAGTGCAATACCCAGTTCTCTCTATGATGAAATCAAAGATGAGATTGCACCTGCTGAGATAGAACCCATTGATGTCACTATCACACTAGCTAATAGAGACACTATCTGCCCTCTGGGAATTGTGAGAGACGTAGAAGTCCTGTGTGGTAAGACGAAGTATCCTACTGATTTCCTCGTCCTTGGTACTGCACAAGATAGCTTTTGTCCCATCATATTTGGTAGAACCTTTCTCAACACAGTCAATGCTCACATTGATTGCATTAAGCAGACTGTCACAGTAAGTTTCGAGGGTGTGTCTCATGAATTTAACTTCTCCAAGTTTGGAAGACAACCCCATGAAAGAGAGTCGTCTGGTAGGGATGAAATCATTGCTCTTGCCTCTATTGCCGTACCTCCTACGGATCCTTTAGAGCAATATCTGCTTTACCATGAAAATGATATGCATATGGAGGAGACAGATAAGATAGATAGAATTGTCTTAGAACAACATCCTATTCTCAAGAATAATCTGCCTGTTGAACTGCTTGAGGATCCTCCCCCACCAAAGGGTGATCCTGTGTTCGAGCTTAAACAGTTGCCTGATACTCTTAAGTATGCCTATATTGATGAGAAGGAGATATATCATGTCATTATTAGTGCTCTCCTCTCAGAGCCTTGCCCCACAAATATCAGAGGTATACGAAGTTTCCTAGGTCATGCTGGTTTCTATAGAAGGTTCATTAAAGACTTCTCTAAGATTTCTAGGCCTCTTACCAACCTCTTGCAGAAGGATGTTCCTTTTGTTTTTGATGAGGATTGCGAGGAAGCCTTTGAAATACTTCAGAAGGCTTTGATAACCGCACCTATTGTTCAACCACCTGACTGGAACTTGCCCTTAAATCATGTGCGACACTAGTGATTATGTTGTTGATGTTGTTCTAGGACAAAGAGTTGACAAGAAGTTGAATGTCATTCACTATGCTAGTAAAAGTCTAGACAGTGCTCAAAGAAACTATGCCACTACGGAGAAGGAATTTTTAGCAGTCGTGTTTGCATGTGAAAAATTCAGATCTTACATAGTTGACTCCAAAGTCACTATTCACTCTGATCATGCTACTATTAAGTACCTTATGCAGAAGAAGAACGCTAAGCCTAGGTTGATTAGATGGGTTCTCCTGCTACATGAATTTGATTTGCACATCGTTGACCGAAAGGGTGCTGACAATCCTGTAGCAGATAACTTGTCTAGGCTAGAGAATGTACTTGATGACCCACTACCTATTGATGACAGCTTTCCTGAGCAATTAAATGTCATCCGCACTTCACTTAGTGCACCGTGGTATGCCGATTATGCAAACTATATCGTAGCCAAATACATACCACCCAGTTTCACCTATCAGCAAAAGAGGAAATTCTTCGTGGATTTGAGACACTACTTTTGGGATGATCCTCACCTTTATAAGGAAGGAGTAGATGGTGTTATTAGACGTTGTGTGCCTGAACATGAACAGGGACAGATCCTGCAGAAGTGTCATTCCGAAGCCTACGGAGGACACCATGCTGGAGATAGAACTGCCCATAAGGTATTGCAATCAGGTTTCTATTGGCCCACTCTCTTCAAGGATGCCCGTAAGTTTGTCTTGTCTTGTGACGAATGCCAAAGGATAGGGAACATCAGTAAGCGACAAGAGATGCCTATGAACTATTCACTTGTCATTGAACCATTTGATGTCTGGGGCTTTGATTATATGGGACCCTTCCCGAGTTCCAATGGGTACACTCACATCTTAGTTGATGTGGATTACGTTACTAAGTGGGTAGAAGCTATCCCCACTAAGAATGCTGATCACCACACCTCTATTAAGATGCTTAAAGAAGTCATATTCCCAAGATTTGGAGTCCCTAGATACTTGATGACTGATGGTGGTTCACACTTCATTCATGGTGTTTTCCGCAAGATGCTAGCTAAGTATGATGTCAACCATAGAGTTGCATCTCCTTATCATCCTCAGTCAAGTGGTCAAGTTGAGTTGAGTAATAGGGAGATCAAGTTGATCCTACAAAAGACCGTCAATAAATCTCGAAAGAACTGGTCAAGCAAACTTGACGATGCACTATGGGCTTATAGGACTGCTTATAAGAATCCCATGGGCATGTCACCGTATAAAATGGTTTATGGTAAGGCCTGTCATTTACCTCTTGAGCTGGAAGATAAAGCTTATTGGGCAATCAAAGAGCTCAACTTTGATTTCAAACTTGCCGGTGAGAAGCAGTTGTTTGATATCAGCTCGTTGGATGAATGGAGAGCCCAGGCATATGAGAATGCCAAGTCGTTCAAGGAAAAGGTTAAGAGATGGCACGACAAACGGATACAGAAATGAGAGTTCAATGTAGGTGATTATATCTTGCTATACAATTCTCGTTTGAGATATTTTGCAGGCAAGCTTCTCTCTAAATGGGAAGGTCCCTATGTTGTCGAGGAAGTATATCATTCCGGTGCCATCAAAATCAATAACACGGAAGGAAAATTTCCTAGAGTGGTAAATGGGCAAAGAATCAAGCATTACATCTCTGGTACTCCCATAAATGTTGAGACCAATATCATCAATGTCATAACTCCAGAGGAGTACATAAGGGATGTTTATCAGCCTGTTTTAGACCTTGAAAACGAAGATGTATCTGTTTCGGCAAGAAATTGGACTCCGATACTTTTCCAATAGGAAATTTCCTCAGTTTTGGAATTTTTGGAAAATTAGAAAATTAAAAAAGCAGTCCGGAGAGCAAATGAGGAAGCCACAAGGGCCCACCCCGCCACCACCCCCGTGGTAGCGGTGGGCAAGCTTGTGGGCACCTCGTGTGCCTCCCGGACTCCGTTTTCTTGCGGAGGACTCCTTCTGGCCCAGAAAAAATCAATATATAGTCGCCCGAAGGTTTTGATCTCTGTATCGCGTAGTTTTCCTCTGTTTTCGTTTCGAACTTGTTTCTGCCGCAGATCTAGATCATCATGACTTCCTCAAATGCTCCTAAGGACAAGATCTTCGAGAAGGTCATCAATCCCTACCTCACGGAAGTGCTGAAACACCCTCAAACTATCAAGATGAGCGAGGGGATGTTGCACATCCGTGATGTTGAGGGGCCTAAGAAGACCGGAAGCGTGGAAACGAGGCTTGAAGCAATGGAGCAACAAGTCTTCAAGTGCCAAGGGATGGTTGAGCGTGGACTCAACGCCAACCACAAGATGATCACGGAGTTCACTCGCAATCACAAGATGGATGCCATTGATATTGGGAAACACCTCTCCAGGCTTTACGGTAGGGTTGACCAACTTCAGGGCCAGATCTATGACCTGCAGAATCAAAACTGTGAGTATGAGTACAAATTTAAATCAATAAGGTTGGCTGCAGATTTGAGGATTCCGGCGACTCGTTCATCCTGCCATGATGGAGCACCTATGCCTTGGAAGACGGAGGATCAGACTACTCCAACAACACCACCATCACCACCAAAGGAAGACAACTAAGCATTGGTATGGGCAATCCCCTTGTCTTCTGCCAAGCTTGGGGGAGTTGCCCTGGTATCGTATCACCTTTATATCTTTTGCTTTTACCTTTGTTTTAGTTCTTTCCTTTTCATTTTTTATTTCTTCTTTTAGAGGAATAAGTCTTTAGTTTTTAGTTTGAGTCTTTTGCTTTTGTCTCTCCCCCGATGTATTCGATCTTACGAGCTATATAATAAAGAGTTTCTTAGTCAAGGGCTTTGGTTTGTGCCATGATCAAAAGTATGAAAAGAACGATAGCATGAAAGATCATGAGACGATCTTATGGAAAGTGATAACTTCACTTATGACACGTATGATGATTGAAACTTGTTGAGAATAAATCAACATAGACATCAGTCATTGTTGCAATTAATAAGAAGTAATAAGGAAAGAGAGGTTCACATATAATATATCATCTTAGACAGTGTTTACAATTGTGAGCACTCACCAAACTATTACATGCCTAGGAGTAAATGTTGGACAAGGAAGACAACATAATGAATTGTGTTTGCTTGGTCCCAAACAATGTTATATGATTAGAGATCCCTTAGCATGTGACGATTGCTTCCACCTCATATTAGCCAAAACTCCCGCACCAAGTAGAGATACTACTTGTGCATCCATAAACCTCCAACCCAGTTTTGCCATGAGAGTCCACCATACCTACCTATGGATTGAATAAGATCCTTCAAGTAAGTTGTCATCGATGCAAGCAATAAAAATTGCTCTCTAATATGTATGATCTATTAGTGCATGGAAAATAAGCTTTGTACGAACCTGTGATGAGGAAGACATAAAAGCGACAGACTGCATAATAAAGTTCTTTATCAGAGGAGGCAATATAAAGTGACGTTCCTCCGCACTAAGAGGACAAGCATCCAAACCTCAAAAGCGCATGACAACCTCTGCTTCCCTCTGCGAAGGGCCTATCTTGTACATTTACTTTTTACCCTTGTAAGAGTCATGGTTATCTTCACCAATTCCCTTTTTTGCCTTTGTCTTGGCTACCGTCGCATGCTTGGGAAAGATCTATATTCATATATCAACTTGGAGTTGAGTACTCACGCTTTATTATTGTTGACTTTACCCTTGAGGTAAATCGTTGGGAGGCAAAACTATAAGCCCCTATCTTCCTTTGTGTTCAGCTGAAACTTTGACACCATGAGTACCACGTGAGTTGTAACAATTGTGGAAAACGAAAAAGATGATTGAGTATGTGGGTTGGCCGTACAAGCTCTTATTTGACTCTTTCTGATGTTATGATAAATTGCAATTGCTTCAATGACTATGGACTATTGTTGGTTACTTCTCGGTAAGGTTTTTGCTTCATGCTTTGCTTTGCGAAGGAATTGTTACTTTCCCATAAGAAACTTTATGATATATTGATGTCCTATGTGTGACCATGATGCCCTCATGTCTGTACTATGTTTTATCGACACCTTCGTCCCCAAACATGTGGACATGTTTATGGAACTTGGTTTTCGCTTGAGGACAAGCGAGGTCTAAGCTTGGGGGAGTTGGTACGTCCATTTTGCATCATGCTTTCATGTTGATATTTATTGCTTTTTCGGCTGTTATGTTACTTGTGGTACCATATTTACGCCTTTTCTCTCTTATGTTGCAAGGTTTATTTGAAGAGGGAGAATTCAGGCAGTTGGAATTGTGGGCTCGAAAAGGAGCAAATCCTAGTCCACTATTCTGCACATCTCAAAATGCCCTGAAAATTTACGTGGATTTTTTCTGGAATATATTAAAAATACTAGGCGAAAGAACTACTGGAGGGGGCCACCAGGGCCCCACAAGCTTGCCCATTGCCACCACCCCCCTGGTGGCGCAGGGCAGGCTTGTGGGCAGCCCACTGGCCCACTAGCCCCCCTCTTTTGCTATATCATGCGTCCTGACCTGGAAAAAATCACACGGGAGCTTTTTCGTGGTTTCGCCGCCGCCACGAGGCAGAACTTGAGCAGATCCAATCTAGAGCTCCGGCAGGACGATCCTGCCGAGGAAATTTCCCTCCCGGAGGGGGGGAATCATCGCCATTGCCATCTCCAACACTCCTCTCGTCGGAGGGGAGGCATCTTCATCAACATCTTCATCACCACCATCTCCTCTCCAATCCCTAGTTCATCTCTTGTAATCAATCTTCGTCTCGCGACTCCGATTGGTACTTGTAAGGTTGCTAGTAGTGTTGATTACTCTTTGTAGTTGATGCTTATTGGATTACTTGGTGGAAGAGTTTATGTTCAGATCCTTGATGCTATTCATTACACCTTTGGTCATGATTATTATTATGTCTTGTGAGTAGTTACTTTTGTTCCTCGGGACATGGGATAAGTCATGCTGATAATAGTCATGTGAATTTGATATTCGTTCGGTATTTTCATACGTTGTATGTTGTTTTTCCTCTAGTGGTGTTATGTGAACGTCGACTACATAACACTTCACCATATTTGGGCCTAGAGGAAGGCATTGGGAAGTAGTAAGTAGATGATGGGTTGCTGGAGTGATAGAAGCTTGAACCCCAGTCTATGCGTTGCTTCGTGAGGGGCTGATTTGGATCCACTAGTTTAATGCTATGGTTAGACTTTTTCTTAATTCTTCTTTTGTAGTTGTGGATGCTTGCGAGAGAGGTTAATCATAAGTGGGATGCTTGTCCAAGTAAGGGCAGTACCCAAGCGCCGGTCCACCCACATATCAAACTATCAAAGTAACGAACGCGAATCATATGAACATGATGAAAGTAGCATGACAGAAATTCCCGTGTGTCCTCGGGAGCGTTTTTCCTCCTATAAGACTTTGTTCAGGCTTGTCCCTCGCTGCAAAAGGGATTGGGCCACTTGTTGCACCATTGCTACTACTTGTTACTCTTTGCTTGCTACGTTTCACCTCGCTACACAATCACTTGTTACCGCTACTTTCAGTGCTTGCAGTTATTACCTTGCTGAAATCCTTCTATCAGAGCCTTATGCTCCTCGTTGGATTCGACACTCTTACTTATCGAAAGGACTATGATTGATCCCCTATACTTGTGGGTCATCAAGGTGCAGCCTATGTTGAAGCAGACAATGAAAAATCTCGCCAAGAAACCCTTGATGCGTTGGATAGAGAATGTGACCTCGCCGCTTTACGATTAGCCATATATCTACAAGACCTACGTCGCTACTACTATCATAGAGATTGCATGCAAATTTTCCAAGAAGGCGACTTAGTGCTCCACTTGATTGAAAATCAAACAGACAAGAACAAGCTATCACCACCATGGGAGGGGCCTTTTGTCATCAACAAGAACCTCAACAATGGGTCATATTATCTGATTGACATACGTGAGCACAAGAAGTCACGTACCTAAGAGGAAGAAACGAACATGCCCTGGAAAATTGCTCATATTCGGTCTTCTTACACTTTGTACATATCCATGTATCAATCTTTGTGTTCAATATAATAAAGCCTACATCCCCTGAGACTTGGGGTCCGTGTCGTTTCAACTAGAACAGTTGTCTAAGTCCTTATTCTTTGAAACATGGGTCATTTGGGGGCTCCCGACTCAATGTGTTAGCCAGTAATAATTTCCCTCTTGACCAGGCTATAAGCCAAATACAATCAAAACATTATGGTTAACCGTGCCTATTTGCAAGATGCTTCTCCAAACAAGGTGACCCCGTTTACTCTCGATAAGGCAATCCTTCGGGACCGTGAATATATCCATGTTAAAACATGCTTGTGTCACGTGAGAGCCGGTAAATCAGAAAGCGAGGATACTCCATGCCCTCATGAGCTGCCTTCTTTGAAACTTGATTAAACCTTCCTATTCGCAACATGTTACTCTCACCTCGTGTACTCTCGACAAGTCATGTCCGAACTTATCACGTTAAAACATCAATTGGGTCATGTGAGGGCCGGCTTACAGAAAGCGAGGATAAACCAGTGGCTATCATGCTAGTTTCATTGAAGTAAAAAAATCAGTCTCCCGACTTCAGTCACATCGTCAAGCTTATAAAATTGGCTCATACATTATTTCAAATTCTTTTTGCACCAATTTCATCTTTTCTCATATATTGACTACCAAGCTATCGCACTATGTCATAGAGATGATCAGTTGTTTTCTTGACGAAATTATTGTCGGGTTATTCACATATTACCGGGTTATTCTACTGGGTCAAAAAAAGACCACTTCTTTTCCTGATCAAAGACCTAAGAGGAATATTGATTTTGACAGCTTGTCCAGTACATACAGAAAAAGGGAGGTTTATCATAAAGTCAAGAAAAGCCAAGGCTTGAATATCATGCAGAAGACTCAAAAGTCGAAGTTTTTGTGCACAATGGCATGACTGGTGGGTTAAAATTACTACCCCTATTACAAGCTCTTAGGAGCCACACAAAAATATCAAGTTTTTCACAAAGGATCATAAAGAATACTCTTGCACGACGGCTTGCGCGGCTTCTCCCCCAACTCGCTTCTCTTGGTGCTCTGTGCCTGGGTCTGCAACAGTCGGCTCGTCATCATCAGCTTGTTGGTCCTTGTCATCCCATGCAATGAAGCATAAATTGGGAAATTCCAAAGTCCAGCAAAAATCGCACAAGAATCAACATCAGGGAAAACAGGACGCTTATGACGAGGGGGAACAATTTCACACGGCTGGTCTTCTGATGCACTGATGCGACAGTTGTCCATATCATAGGTCGGATAATAATTCTTGATGTTCATCTCCTTCGCAAGAACAATTGCAAGGGGGCAGGTCTCCTTTATGCATTTGTTAAAATCTTCCCTAGTAAATTTTGAGTTATCCGCCTTCAACTCAGGAAAGCCATTAGCGGCTGCTTCAACATCAAATTTCGGAAGAAAAAAAACCTTGGCACGAGCAAGCGCCAAGTTGGCTCCTCTCCGAGCCGCCGACCTTTTGTATTCCTCGATCCATTGTGGAACTGTTGACAATTGCTTCAACATATCCTTTATATTCCAAGGCGAGTCATGCAAATCTTTGGTCGCTCTGATGGCAGCAAGAGAACCAGCGAACAACTTCTCAATATAAGTAAAGATGGCCTTCAACTTCATGATAGTCGGCTGGGCCTGGTTTACATTGCTTCGTCTTGCAAAACAATGAACAAGGAGATAAGCCAGAAAATCTTTCAAGTCTAGAATTTAAGAGAATAGTTCTTGCGTCATACCAGAGATTCAAGCCAGTTTTCAACATCCACGACACGTTGTAGAAAGGCATCTCTTTCCTTCTCAAAATCGACCTTGTGTTGCTCAAGGACATCTATCACATGTTTCTTTTCTGACTCAAGACGAGTTATTGTCTTATGTGCATGTGTTTCTAGCTTCTTTTCATCCACAAGTTGCCTCTAAAGATCGATTACAATGGATTTAGAGTCTCGCAAAGATTCCTCCAAAAGCATAAAGAAAATAAATGCAAATTTTAAAGTTGAAGAACGGCGCATCAACACTTGGGGGCTACAAGATTTTAAAGTACCATGCAGTTGCAAGCAATCCACATGGCCATTGGGGGCTAATGTACCACATTTGTTTGTTCTACAATTGAAAGACACAACCATCTAAAAGAGAACAACCAGCTCTTGGGGGCTATATCACATGAATTTTTTTGTCAAAGAGAAGAATTAAATATGAAGTCGTGAGTCGCCGTAGGAAAAATGATCTGGCACTTGGCGGCTACACACCTCACTTCAAAATATTTCTACAAACTCCAAAGATGCTACATGCATGCAACCAACACATGGGGGCTACGACCACTAAAAGAAATATGGTAACTTGCGACCATCAATATTGATCACTGAATGGTCATTGTTTTTCATTTGCAACCTTTTTGTGACCAAAAACAGTTGGTCAAAAGCTGACCGTCTTTAATGAAACTTAACAACCAAAATAAAAGGTCGTTTGTTCTACGACCAATTGTTTTGGCACTCGCAATCTGACGTGGCAAAATGACGACCAAATGAGAAGGTCGTTGATTAACCAAAATAAAAGGTCGTTTGTTCTACGACCAATTGTTTTGGCACTCGCAATCTGACGTGGCAAAATGATGACCAAATGAGAAGGTCGTTGATTAGAATCAGCCCGGTGTGGTTCGACGCTTTAGTTGGGCCAAGCCCACTAATTCAGCCCATTTAATATTATTTTTTATGTTAATTCTGGTTAATCACATGGGCCAAGCCCAACAATTCAGCCTTTTTTATTTTCTGGGCCATAGCCTTTAATAGTCTATTGATTTTCCATTTTAAGCCACTATATATTCAAGCTCGCCCACTAGTTAGAATTGTCATGTTCATCTCTCAAATTGGTCCCACATGTCAAAAATGTACAAATTGGACACATTATTTTCATAAAGTGGCCCCATAGTTCATGTTTCAATTTCACAAGTTTTCAACTCACATACATAATAAATATTTCAAATGAAACAAAGAACATATAAGATACATTAAATATACCACTAAATAAATCTATTACAATCTTTACAACACATATATGCTACAATATGTTACTCTCCACTTAGTAGGACTTCACGAGGCTTCACACTTGAAAGAACATATAAGATACATTAAATTTACCACTAAATAAATCTATTACAATCTTTACAGCACATATATGCTACAATATGTTACTCTCCACCGAGTAGGTCTTCACGAGGCTTCACACTTCCCGGCTTCACACTTGCTCCACACTTCACGGCTTCACACTTGAGCTTCTGTATAAAAGAGGAACCACCACAATTTTAAGTCTACAAAACAACAATTAATACTAATCAAGGATAAAAACAAAAACAAGTACTCCCTCCGTTCCAAAATATAAGACATTTTAGAGATTTCACTAGAAGACTACATACAGAGCAAAATGAGTGAATGTATACTCTAAAATATGTCTATATACATCCGTATGTAGTTTATAGTGCAATATCTAGAAGGTCTTATATTTAGGAATGAAGGGAGTAATATACTCAAATGTGATGGCAGCACGGAACTAGTGATACCACAACATGCATAAGCTTCATGAAAATAGGTGATTTTTAACAGAAGTTACAGAAAATGAACCATGCTACTGCAATCAGTACTCCATTACTCCAAGAGAACTTGCTTTTCAACAAATTTACAGGACCAATTAATAGCAGGAGTTCCTACAAATCTGTGCACAAGTTAAGCTTTAACAAATTTTAACTAAAAATGAACATGTGTTTGCCTTACTCTCTACTGCACTTGTAGCTTTAACACAAAATTAAGAAAAACTCTTGAACATGTACATCAGGAGAGAGGAATACATTTCTATATTGTACTTTTAGATTTAACATGTTTACACAGAGAGAGGAGAGGACCAATTTACACAGTGAGTTTCAAGCAATTAGCAAGACAAGTTAACTTGTTTGGCCCTTTTTTTCTTTTCAGTTAACAAGACTGGTAGCAGCAACAAGTGAACAAATTTCAATTAACAAGACTGGAGTACTCCTACTCAGAATGCAGAACAAGACTGGAGCAGTGAGCAGAACTAATTGCCTAACTTTGCATGTTCAGAACACTTTTTTCTGCATGTTCAGAACACTTTTTTCTGCATGTTCAGTGTACTCCTACTGAGCATGCAGAACAAGACTGGAGTATATGCACAGACACAAGTACTGCTACTGAGCATACAGAATATCTGAACATGTTCCACAAACAGCACACAACAAAAGGGAAGACTTTAAAAAACTGAAGAAAGATGTATATATGTGTGAGTAACAAGGGATTTTACCTGTGCGCTAACATGAGTTAGAGACGAATGAATAGACAGGCTGAAACTTACATTTTGTATCCATCAAGCTCCAGAGATTTCATGGCAACTTCATCTAACTGAAATAACATAATAGAGTAGAATGAATCGACTTTGTTAAAACGAACTAAAAAGCCAAATAGGCATATATTTCTGACTTCTAAACTTGTTCAATTTCTTTAGTAGTTCTCACACAGATTTCGTGGCAAATTCATTTCATCTGACTGAAATGACATAATAGAGTGAATTAGCCTTGTTCAAACAAACTAGTTATATGTTCCAACTTCTAAAATTTCTTCAAGTTTCTCACTAGTTCTTGCATATAACAACAATAGCGAATTTGCTCCATAACAAGATAAGGGAATAACAGTATGTCGACTACTAGACAACCATGAATGATGCCCACGAAAAAACAATGCACAAACACAAACGATAAAGCTACTAATTAACCACAAGTGACTTATCTCAGAGGTGCTACTCAAGCACTTGGAACCAGTATAGTAAGGTGGCCTTTGTTTGGGCTGCAGCTTCTGATTCTCAGATTCTAGGCCTTCTAAAATCAGAATCTGAAACAAACACACCAAATTCTTATCTAGCTTCCTAGAATCTGATTCTAAAAATGAACTAGCACACAAGCAAAGCCAGAAGCGGCGATTTTGGTGATTCCATAGATTCTGCAGCTTCCCACAAAAGAAAACGATTCGTTTTGAGCACTTGCCCCTATTTTCAGTCAAAATTACGACAGAACTGCCACCGCGACCTCTTCTCCATCCCGAGCCCCCTGTCCCTCTCGTTCTGCTCCACCCCAACCTCTTCTCCATCCCGAGCGGATCCACCTGTGTTGCTCCTGCTGGTGCCCAAAGGATGGATCCGCGTGCCTCGGCCCCTTCCCTACCTCCGGCAAGCATCCTCCACCCAGCGCCCGAGCTCGAGCTCCAGTTGTCCCGCCTCCCAGGATCCTCCGCCCGACCTTTAAGCTCCAGCTGCTCTGCCCCTGACAGAGAGCGACCTCTAGCGCCATGGTCATTATAGGCATTTCACATCTCTCAAAATTTCTACAGATATCCAAAATCATGACAAACAAACAGTTGGATTCTGATTCTTAGGAATCTGTAGCTGCAGCTGATTCCCAAAATCCACATCCAAAGCGATTCTTAAAAATCTGTAGCCCAAACAAAGGGGGCCTAAGATAGATTACAAAAAAAATAGTTCAGTGCAAACCATTGCAAGCATGACAATGTATTTAATCTTTTCACCTGCATTGAACTTTCCAGATATGGTTCTAGCCACATCCTTATAAACTACTACTAATTAGAAGCAGCAAATCAAGTAGCCAGATGAGCACCACCACAACAAATAAGCACCATGACTTGATCATCGATGCAACTGTCAGCAAGGACTCAAACACAGCGCAAAAAAACACCAAAATCCTAACTAACCCATGAAACAGAGCATGGCTGTGTCATAGGAAAGGGAGGAGCTCACAATGGTGGTATGTGTAACTGTCAGCAAGGCTCAAACACAGCGCAAAAAACACCAAAATCCTAACTAATCCATGAAACAGAAGCATGGCTGTGTCATAGGAAAGGGAGGACTCACAATGGTGGTATATGTAGCCGATGTCGAACAACCTCCGTTTCTCGCTTGCGAGCACCATGCACCTTGGTTGTTCATGAGGCCCTTGTCCTCTAGTGCATGGATGAAATCCAAAGCATCCATGTTGCACATGGATAGGAGAAATCAAATATTTTTATACTCAAAATATAAAGTTGCATACACATTTACTACATCAAGTTTTGCTAGGTTACCAAGCTTTGTTTTAACTTGTCAAATTAAACATCAGAGAGGTCCATTTCCAACTAAAGTATACATATTATTATCAGTTAAAAGAGTTCTTCTATGCATTTTAACTTACCACCAGCAGCAACAACCGTATGAAAAACTGAATAAATATTGATTATTTGCATATTGATTTGATCTTTTTATAGAGCATGATATCATACTAGTAGAACATGCATTTGTTTGTTCAGAAAGCAGGTGTAGAAAAAACAGAAACATAAATCCTTAGAACGAATAACTGATAAAATCACTCACACTAGCATACTCGTCCACACAAACTCAACAAAAGCACAAAACATTTGTTCTGCAAATACTTGATTTATATATGGGCAGTACTATGCGTCGTACTACGCGTCGGCGCCGACGCGAACGCTCACGCCGGTCGCAGCGCGACCGTCAGATCTGCGAGGTGGACTGTTAGATCTATACATGCAACATTTTTTCCTTGATGCAGCAAATTTCGGCGCAATGCAGCAAATTTCATCAACGGTTGCAACAAAAAAAATCTACGTGATCATAGCAAAAAAACGAAGCTGATGATGCCTGGTAGCAAAAGTCAAATGCCGGTTATAGCAAATATCTACGTGAACGTGTATGCAATTTTTTTAGTGAACGGTCGTAGCAAAAAATGATGCGAGCTGTAGCAAAAATTAACAGGTTGTAATAAAAGTCAAATGACGGTTATAGCAAAAATCCAACGAACTCAAGTTGTAACCAACTTTAGATGCAACTTTTTAAAATGAACAAAATATAACAAAATGACAAACGTTTGAAGCAAAACTAAACATGGTTGCAGCAAATCTATACCTAATAATAAAGCGGCTATTGCTTCCGTCGGAAAACCCATTACAACATTTTTATAAAAAAGCCCCTGTAATTTTTGTTATTCAACCCGCGCTTCATCATTTATCTGCAACGCAAAAGAAAAAAACGAGTCGCTGCAAAAATTATACCCGTACGCATCGCCTCCTCCCGTCGACCCTGGGCCACCCTGGCCTGTGCCCAGGCAGCCGCAACACCACTCGCCGCCGCGGCCGGCATCAACCGTCACCACTGCCGATCTCAACCCACCCGCCTCCGCGGATGTACCTCTCCCCGCTCACTGCCCCCGTTGCGGCGCTCGAGCGCATCGCTCGACCTGGTCCACTCTGGCCTGTGCCCAGGCCGCTGCCACACCACTCGCCGCCACGGCCGACCTCAACCACCACTGCTGTCGATCTCAACCCACGCCTCTGCGGTCGTACCTCTGCCCGCTTGCTGCCCCCGTTTCGGCGCTCGAGCACAGCTTCTGGATCAAATCAACGCGACAGCTACAGCGATTTGGGATGATGCGTCTGCTCGATGGCTCCATGGCTCACACGGGAAACTCCGAGGTTATGGCGCGGCAACGGCGACTCCTTATGGCCAGATAGAGGCGCCTAACCCTTGCTCCCCTCATCGTATCCCCTCCTCCGGCAGGAACTCATCATCTGGTGAGATCCCCTCCCCATGCCTCCAACTGTGTGCCAAGCACCTGCAAGAAATTTTGTTTTGTGGGAGTTTGTTTGCTGATGGATGAATGTATTGAATGTAAGATTGCATTGTTGTAGAGAGAGGGAATGGAACACCACCTTCAGTTTGTCATCTGATCCCACATTCTCTACCCCATGAGTGAAATAAGATAACAGTCCATTGATCAATTCACGTAGCCTCTTTGTTTTGCTTTGCTTGTCCCGCTCAATTTCTTATTATGGTGGAATTAACAATGGACAGGTTGATTTCTCAATAAAATAGGATAGGACTGACTACATTAGTTAGTTAGCTTATTATTTTAATAAATTAAAATGATTATAAAAATATTTAAAACGTGTGATATTTTTTTTCCGTTGCAACGCACGGGCCCTTTTGCTAGTTGGATAAAAAATATTGCATGGTTGTCAGCGAGACACGGCACGCGTGATCGGCCGAATCGTTCGGCTGACGCGCCGGATGAAAGCATTTACCTTTATATATTCTGCAACATATCAGATCCTTGAGAGGATTACACATCCGTGAAGAGAAGAGTAAATTTGGTACTAGTCTGGTCCTCATCATCCCAACACTCTACAGCGAAACCACACGGAGTAGTTCAGTTCACCCACAACTTATTATATCATACTGCAGCTGGCCGTGAGGCACGAGGAAGGCAGGCTTGAGCTCAATCTACTCGTACCAGGTATAGAAGAAAGCGGTCGACGGGCATCTATAATCCTTCACCCAAGCATCCACCGGGTCGGCGGCAGATGTCACTCACGCCTCGCCCTCGGGCGTGGCGGGGGGGAAGTCGGACAGCTCGCTGACGGCTGTAGCGGCCCGATGTTGGGGATGAGGTAGAGGTGCTCCGATCTAGGTGCAGATAGGAGACGAGAAGGGGGTCAGAGGGTGAGCATGGGAGCAGAGAGAGACGGGAGGTACAAGGATGTGCAACATGAGCTTGTTTTGGGACGGAACTCACCAGATCGAATTGGGATAAACTGCAAAATCCTAGGCATGGCGGAACACATGCACCCCGTCACCGCCGCCACCACCGTGGCTGGAGGCCCCGGGCGGCCAACAGTTCTCTCCCGCGCCCTCGTCGTTGCTTTCGTCCGTCCGTCCACCCGTGTGGGCCTACGCTGCGGCCATCACGACACACAGCTACGCCACATCTCGTGGATTGGTGAGGCCCCCGGTGCGCATGCGCATGCGCATGTAGGGTTCGGCTCGAGCGCGCGAGTGGGAAGGAGCACGGGATGGGGGGAAGAGCGGAGCAAGGGGATCCCATCGGAGGTCGCCTGGGTCGGGGCTCCGTTGGTGGCGGCGGCGAGAGGGGGTCGAGCGGGAGAGAGATGGGGATGAGGGAGGAGTGTGTGGATGTGTGTTGCTTGCGGCTGAGAGGAAGAAAGGAGGCGGGGGGTGGTTGGAAAAATGTCAGAGGACAAAGCTAGGGTTTCAGCACAGATGAACTTGGCGTTGTATAGGGACGTGGGGCCAATAGCTCATATGCGACGTCTTTTCTGGGAATTAGAATCAGTGCAACATTTTTCGATGAAATAGCTCTCGTGCGACGGTTTGAATGGAGAAAATAGCTCACGGCCACACATGCGATAAAACCTTAGTCAACTAGTTCAATTTGCGTTAAGTCATGTCTTACCTAATTTGGGCCCAAATTAATTAGCACCGCATCTCGTGAAACTGCCCGACTAGAACTGTCCGAAACTGCCCGACATCTTCAGCTCCGGCGGCGGCTACGGCGGAGGAGCCCTCTTTCTCGACGGCGGCGGAGCCCCCTTTCGGCGGCGGTGGCGGCCATGGTGGTGAGTGAATTCGATACACTAGTCCCAATCCTCTCCGCCTTGTAGATATGAGCTCTCTGTTTTGCTTGCTGAAATCGATAGAAGGTGAGAGGGGGCGGCGCGGTGAGAGGAGCCCGTGGTCAGGTCGAGAAGGAGCCGCCAGATTCAGCTTCAAACAGGTAATGTGCCTCCCTTCCGCCCATTTGTGAGTGCGATTGAAGGCAATCTTTGCTCTGTCTCACTTTGCCCGCCCGCCTATAATAGAGGGGATGCTGCTGAAACATTTGAATTTGCAATCAATTTCTTTATATCAACGGCAAAATTAGTTGATGGTAGCATTCAGAACATCCAGAGAGACACAATTGTGAAATGGGAGGTTGATTGTGCATAAATTGATCCCAATGAGCTACAGTCGATGGAAGAGAAGGCAGTGAGGAAATTGGTGGAGAAAATTGGGGAAACTGTGCTTTGGGTCCAGAGCAAGAGGTTTCACTATTGCGGTATGATGATTTCAAAGGAGAGTATGTCATAATTGAAGATGGTGAAGATATTGTTGATGAAATCGTTAGGCAAGAGGGCTGGGCAAGCCTCAGGGCTGATTTTTTTGCTGAGCTCGTTGATCTGAATATTGACTCGAAGGTAGGTTATGTGTCGTCACACTTGGCTATGCAGAAGGTAGATGATGATTGGGATTCGCAGAGGCATATCGTTCCCATTATTACGGATCTAACAGTAATAGCCGATGGGTCTAATGCACATGCAGAAGAGGGAAATGTTAATGTTGTTGATTGGAATGCAGTTGAGTTGGAGGAGCCTACTGATTTGGTCATTGCACCAATTGCTGACACTGAGATGGCCAAACTATTTGGCATTCCAGTCGATGACAGAGATGAGAAGGAGAGGGATGAAGCTAATACAAGTGATAATGATGATAGAGAATTGAGTGATGTAGATGAACAGTTGATGAAAGATGTTGTAGATGATGTAGATGATGCACATGATGTAGAGCTAGTGCATGTGTATGACAAGGAAAACCCTATCATTCGAGTGGGGAAGTTGTGGCCAAACATGGATGAGTTCAGGTTGTCTTTCAAGACTTATGCAGTCAGACATCAGTTTGATGCCAAGACAGTTTGGACTGTTAGAAAGAAGTTTTATGCTAAGTGCAGAGGTTTTGATGGTAGTGGTAGGAGGGCTTGCAAGTGGTACATATCTGCTAGACTGCAGCCTGATGGAAGTACTGTCAGGGTTAACCAAATCCCTAATAAACATACTTGTCTGACAAGTTCACAGAAAAAAATCAAGCATGACATCACAGATTTGGGTTGTAGAAAAGATAACTCCAATTTTGGCGAAAACACCCAACACTACTGCAAAAAGACTCCAAGTAGACTTGGAAAAGTTGTACCCCATTAAACTGCATTATACCACAGTGTGGAAGGCTAAACAAAGGGCAATGAAGAATTTGTATGGTGATTGGGCAAACACATTTAGGCTGCTTTTCAATTTCAAAGCAGAGGTGGAGAAAGGTCACCTGGCAGTGTTGTCGAGATAGATACTGAGGTATCAGAGGATGGCAAGGTTTATTTCTCCAAATTCTTTATGGTTTTAAAGCCTTGCATCGATGGTGAAAGGATCGATATGGTTGGCTAGAGGGGGGGGTGAATAGACAACGACCACTTTTTAATTAATCTTAGCAAGTTAAGGTAAACACTATGTGGGTTCACAAATAATATGACAAAGAGGTGACCCGATAGATTCTAACAATGAGAGCTATTAAGCCGACTAAGATAAAGTCACAAGCAAAAGCAAATACAAAGTAAAGGATAGAAATAACCACAAGTGGAACCGATGGAGACGAGGATGTGTTACCGAAGTTCCTTCCCTTTGACAGGAAGTACGTCTCTGCTGGAGCGGTGTGGAGGCACAATGCTCCCCAAAATGCCACTAAGACCACCGTATTCTCCTCACGCCCTCGCACGATGCAAGGTACCGTGATTCCACTATAGGTGCCCTTGAAGGCGGCGACCGAACCTTTACAAACAAGGTTGGGGCAACTCCACACAAAGCTTGGAGGCTCCAAACAAGACCACGAAGCTTCACCACAATGGAATATGGCTTCGAGGTGACCTCAACCGTCTTAGGATGCTCAAACACCCAAGAGTAACAAGATCCGCAAGGGATTGGTGGGGGGAATCAACTTTTCTCTTGGTGGAAGTGTGGATCTAGGCCTTCTCAACCAATCCCTAAAGAATCAACAAGTTTGATTGGCTAGGGAGAGAGATCGGGCACTTTTAAGCTTGTGGAGCAACAATGGAGCTTAGAGAGGTAAGAGATAGGGTTCCTCAGCTAGAAGAACCCTTTATATAGTGGGGGAAAAATTCAGACCGTTTTCCCACTCTCTGCCCGAGATCCAGCGGTACTACCGCTGCCTGGCGGTACTACCGCTGGAAGCAGCGTTACTACCGCTGGGGCTTCGAGCGGTACTACCGCTGGCCCCAGCGGTACTACCGCTGGCCCCTTGGTAGTGCATAAGCACTACTACCGCCGGGAAAGTCTTCGCAAATGAGTTCGTCCACGAACTACCGCTAGGTAGGAGGAACAAGGCACCTGGAGCGGTACTACCGCTGAGAGGGGGCGGTACTACCGTTGGCTAGCGGTACTACCGCTGACAATGGGCGGTACTACCGCCAGACGGAGGTACTACCGCTAGCTGCAGCGGTACTACCGCTGGGGACCATTTTGCGAAGATGCTCAAGACAAATAGGCGAGGGCCGCTCCAAAAGATAAGGAAAGGGAGAATGCAAAGTGTGCGTGTGTAAAGATAGATTACACCCAAACCTTTCCGCTACGGATCCCCTCTTAATAGTACGGCTTTCCTATGACTCAAATAAAGAGAATTGTAGAGAGCGCCGTGCTTCCGTTTCAGAAGAGAGGAGACGAGTCGTCTTGTGCCGTTGATGAGTGTTACGTGAAACCTTGACACACACGATTAGTCCTGTACGGTACTGTCATCAATCACCAAAATTACTTAGGCATAAACTATGCCTCAACAATCTCCCCCTTTTTGGTGGATTGATGACAATACCGGATTTGCACAGATAATAATATGAGAATAAAAAGATAGAGATATATGACAAATGACTCACAGCATATAATGGAAATAAATCTAATCTCACATAAGAAAGATCATGTCTCACACAAGATAGCAAACGAATCAAACCAAGTTCAAAGCAAACCATACGAGATAAAGCAAAGCAATGCAAAGTTCGAAATGGAAGCAAATCCTAGACTCTCTCCCCTTTGGCACAAGACACCAAAAAGGGGCACACCTAATGCCACAGGTAGCTACTCCTCATATTCAGGATCACCAGACTCATCTGTCCCCTCCTGGTCGGTCTGCTCCTCCTCTTGCGCCTCATCGCCCGACCACTGGTACCCCTGAGCCTGCATCGAAGTGGCCTCAGGCGTGATGTCTTCCTCTGAGCCGCTGGACATGTCCACATCCAAGGTCCTGAGAACACGCTTATGCCTCTGGCAGCTCTGCTTCTGAGCCACGTGTGTCTGATACAGACCCTTGGCCTGCATACAAAAAAGTGTCTTCATCTTGTCCTGCAGTTTGATAGCCCAAGATGGCATGGCAGACGAGCGGGGCTGAGAGGAAGGTCCTCTGCCAGCAGCGGTCTCTGTATCAGTGTCCATGTGCTGAGAAGATGAAGATGGGTTGGCCCACTTGTCCTTGACGCGCAGCTTGATTGGGTCATGCACAATGTAATCAGATTGTGCGTAGAGCACCTCATTCGGAAACGCCTGTTGCCACTTATGGCTGATGTATGCGAACAGGTAAGGCCCGTAGATAGGAACCTTACGGTTGATGATGCAGTTCCAGAGCTCTGTGAACATCACATCTGCAATATCCAGTGGAGCAGACTCCTGAGACATAGCTTCCTCACAAAGTAACAGCATCTCAGCCAAGTAGCCATGGACCTCATCGAAGTTACCACTCCGAGGGAAGAGGGTGTTGCGAAAGATGCTATGCATGATGTCCAGGTGCTTGGGAAGCACCCCCTTCCTCAGATACAGTGACTGCAGTCTGTCCTTTGCGAGGGCCCTATCAGTGGGGGCTGGAGCGTGAGGTCGCAGCCAAGAGGAGTGTCAGCACCCTAAAAGTCAATGTGAAGGAACTGAATGAACTCTGCCCAAGAACCGGTCATCTTCTTTGACCCAGTCATCCATATCATGGAGCGCTGTTCATCATGGGAGAAATGGACTGTGACATAAAACTAAGCAACTGCCGTGGGATCAAAATCCGTCTTGAAGGAGATGATGTTTTTGATGCCCAGCTTGTCAATCAAAGCGAGGGCATCACCAAAGTACTCCGTGTTCCGCTGAAGATGTGACAGATCAATCCACTAGACAGAGACAAAGTTCTTCTTGAAGTTGGCAATGACATCCCGATAGATCCTGCAATGGTCCCTTACCCAGACATGGTCAACACCATCAATCTCATCCCTCTCCTGGAGATAGTGGTTCTTGGTGCGAAATTACAGAAAGTCCTTGGGGGACATTGTACGGACATTCACCCTCTTATGAGCGACCTTCTTGAAGGACTTCTTCTTGGGAGGCAGGCCAGACGTGGCAGACCCCTCGGGCGCCTCTGGGTTGCGAAACTGTTTGGATTGCGTTTCCCGTGGGGGGTTCGAACGGTGATTAGAGCCACCTGTGACACAGACCACAAAGCAAAAAGAGGCGACAAGAAGAGTCAAGGCAACGAATCTTGAGAACGCGAAACAAGTAAACACGCATTGCTAAGCAAAAACAAGCAGAAGATACACTGTGAATGCTCTGGCGGTAGTACCGCCACCCTGGCGGTAGTACCGCTGGCCCTGGCGGTAGTACCGCTGGGGGTTTGACTTTCAGATCTGACAAATAATACTCGTTTTCGAGGGCATGTGCTGAATGTGAACACTAAGACGTACACCCCAGCCCTACTGTCATGAGGAACACATAGCATTAAGAGATACAAACATGCCTAGGCAAGAGAGAGCACGTTTTAGATCTAATCCAAAAATTCAAGTTATCGATCTAAGACGAATGAATCCTAGGACATGGCAGCAAACACAACAACAAATCATCGGACCTATACCCCCCTCGAATATTTCCTTCATGCCATCCAAGAACTAGCCATAGGATCAAAAATATGAGTCCAATCCCCAATGCTCCTAACCCTAGAACACGAGTAATCAAAAAGAAGAAGGGAGGAGCCTTTTTTACCGAGATTCATGGCTTTGGAGGAGGAAGAAGAAGTGAAGCAGCCCTTCCACACCAACGGGGAGAAGAAGCTCCACGAAGAGAGATCCAATCGGGGGGTTTTCGGGCTAGGGGAGGGAGGAGCCGCGAGGAAGAAGAAACAGATGAAAAATCGGGCTCCCCCTCCCTTTATATATCCCAAGGGGTACGGGCAGCGGTAGTACCGCTGGGGTGCAGCGGTAGTACCGCTGACCTGGCGGTAGTACCGCTAGGGTGTAGCGGTAGTACTGCTGGGATCCTGGCGGTAGTACCGCTCCCCTGGCGGTAGTACCGCTCCCCCTCGAAACCCTAGAAATATCCCAGCCGGGCGTGTTAGATTTTGAATCCTGGCGGTAGTACCGCTACCTCTGGCGGTAGTACCGCTGGGGTCCTGGCGGTAGTAGCGCTATCCCTGGCGGTAGTACCGCTACCCATGGCGGTAGTACCGCTGTACATGTTTCAACACGGCTAGGGAAGGCGGGAAAACTTGGGCATATGAAAAGTGAGTAAAAAGGGATGACTTCCAAGAAAAGTACTGACTTGTCATTGCATATCCTCTCCTTTATACGCAAGAGAGGATGGAGGGGCGGTGGCCGAGGCCACCTATGTTTGAGACAATGGTATGACACCGCGAAGAATTATCCTTGGGTTCATGACCAATGCTCGTCTTTGAAGCACAAGTACCATTTGACAATGGCTAAAGTGAAAGACTAGATTGATTTACGAATAATGGGGGGAGGGAGAGTTCATTGAGAGAACAACACTCCCCCTATGTCCATGCCACATCTAGACCAAGATGGAATGTGAAGTGAGGTGCAATATGCCTAGTTTCAGTCCACATTACTTGAATCAATGATATTTAGCTCATGCCTTAACTCCCGGAACCTTGCTTCATCTAGTGGCTTGGTGAAAATATCTGCAAGTTGCTCTTCAGTGTGGATGAAGTGAACCTCAATATCACCTAGCTTGATATGTTCACGGATGAAGTGATGACGAATATCAATATGTTTGGTTTTGCTATGTTGCACTGGGTTGAGGGAAATCTTGATGGCGCTTTGATTGTCACATAGAAGAGGCACTTTGTCACAAGTGACACCATAATCCCTTAAAGTTTGCCTCATCCATAGCAATTGAGCACAACAACTTGCAGCCGCCACATACTCAGCCTCGGTGGAGGATAAGGAGACGCAGTTCTGCTTCTTTGAAGACCAACTTACCAAAGAGCGACCAAGGAATTGGCATCCTCCAGACGTTGACTTCCTCTCCACACAATCTCCAGCCCAATCTGAGTCAGAATAGCCAACTAGATTGAAGTTTGCTCCTTTGGGATACCAGAGACCAAAGTTTGGGGTATGAGCCAAATATCGAAAGATTCGTTTGACAGCCATGTAATGACTTTCTTTTGGTGAGGATTGAAACCGTGCACATATCCCTACACTCAACATAATATCCGGTCTAGATGCACAGAGGTAAAGGAGGGATCCAATCATGGAGCGGTATACCTTTTGATCCACTGATTTACCATTGGGATCACTGTCAGGCTTGCATCTGGTTGGCATGGGAAACTTGACCGGTTTGACATCTTCGAGATCGAACCGCTTGAGCATGTCTTGAGTGTATTTGGCTTGTTTGATGAATGTCCCTTCTAGACCTTGTCTAATCTCGAATCCGAGGAAAAACTTCAACTCTCCCATCATGGACATCTCAAACTTCTCAGTCATCAATGCAGCAAATTCTTCATTGAATGAAATGTTAGGAGAGCCAAAGATAATATCATCAACATATAGTTGGCATATGAACAAGTCCCCTTTAACCCTCTTAGTAAAAAGAGTGGGATCAATCTTCCCAATTTCAAACCCACGATCTTGTAACAGCTCAGTAAGGTACTCATACCACGCGCGTGGGGCTTGTTTAAGGCCATAGAGTGCCTTATTGAGTTTGTACACATGATTGGGGAGCTTGGGATGTTCGAATCCCGGGGGTTGTTTGACTCATTCAAAGGACCATTAAGAAATGCACTTTTCACATCCATTTGCTGTAATTTGAAGTTATGATGAGAAGCAAATGCAAGTAACATGCGAATAGATTCTAGACGAGCAACAGGGGCAAAGGTTTCACCGTAGTCGATACCCTGGACTTGGGAGTAGCCTTGAGCCACCAATCTTGCCTTGTTTCGAATCACAATTCCATTTGCATCTTGCTTGTTCTTAAATATCCATTTGGTCCCAATGACATTATGTTCCTTCGTTGGTCGAGGTACTAAATCCCAGACTTGGTTGCGCTCGAAGTTGTTAAGTTCTTCGTGCATGGCCATAAGCCAATCCTCATCATCGAGCGCTTCCTGTACCTGTTGAGGTTCACAATACGAGACAAACGCGTGATGCTCACAATAATTCCAAAGCTGTTGACGAGTAGACACTCCCTTTTTTAAACTGCCAAGAACATTCTTCATAAGGTGTGACTTGACTCTCAGCTTGTTCGCATTCTTGGCTGCTCGACGCTCCAAGAGTTCTTCATTAGATAATGGAGGAGCGTCGCCTTGTTTTGCTTGTTTGCCCTTGCGTCTTGAGCCGGTTGTTGGAGCTCCAGACGGGAATTGTGAGACAGTCTCCTGATCATCTTGTCCTTCGACTTGAGCAAGTTCACTGGTTTGATCTTGTATTAGTGGTTGCTCTTGATCTTGATCTCGTGCTGGTTCAGAGTCTTGTGGTAGTGCTTGAATGGGCATATCACCGTTGTTAGGCAATTGATCTTGACCGAGAGCTTGATCAATTTGTTGAGAGTCTTCTCTTTGTTCATCGGAAGCGTGTGGGGCTTGTGGGGGTGATGGCTCCACTTGAGTAGAGCATTGTCCTTCTCCTTCGGCCACAAGGGGTTCCTCAATGGGGAGTATTTGACCAATCCCCATTCTTCTTATGGCTTCGGGAGGAATTTCATCACCTATATCACAAAGACCACTTTGCTCCACTTGGGAGCCATTATTTTCGTCAAACTCTACGTTACACGTCTCCTCAATTAGTCCGGTGGACTTGTTGAGGACACGGTAAGCATGAGAGTTTGTAGCATAACCAACAAAGATACCCTCATGTGCTCTAGAATCAAATTTAGCTAGCCGAGTACCCTTTTTAAGAATGAAACACTTACAACCGAATACCCGGAAGTACTTGAGATTGGGTTTGTTTCCAGTTAGAATCTCATACGGAGTCTTGTTCAAGCCTTTGCGAATGTAGAGCCGATTGGACGCATGACATGCTGTGTTGATGGCCTCTGCCCAGAAGTTGTATGGAGATTTGAATTCTGCCAACATTGTTCTTGCAGCGTCTATCAAGGTCCGGTTCTTCCTTTCTGCCACGCCGTTTTGCTGAGGGGTATATGGTGCAGAATATTGGTGCTTTATTCCCTCATCACCTAGAAACTCATCTAGAGTGTAGTTCTTGAACTCGGTGCCGTTGTCACTCCTAATCATCAAGATATTTGCTTCATGTTGATGTTGCGCTTCATTAGCAAAGTTGATGACCGTTTGTTGAGTTTCACTCTTCCTTCTGAAGAAATATACCCAGGTATATCTTGAGTAATTGTCAACAATCACTAAGCAATACTTTCTGCCTCCAAGACTATCAAATGTTGGGGGACCAAACAGATCCATGTGGAGAAGTTCCAATGGCTTCTTAGTGTAGATAAGAGTCATTGGACGATGAGCAGTTTCATGAATCTTTCCTTCAATGCAAGCACTGCAAACACGATCTTTAGCAAAGCTCACATTTGTTAGTCCACGGACATGGTCCCCTGTCAGAAGACTTTGCAAAGATCTCATATTGACATGAGCTAAACGGCGATGCCAAAGCCAGCCCACGTCAACTTTAGCCATTAAACATGTCGCAGTCTTAGTGGGTCGCTTTGAAAAGTTTACCACATAGAGACCATTTTCGACATGTCCAACATAGGCTACTTTAAGAGTCTTGCTCCTTAGGAGGACCACAGTGTCAATATTAAAGAAAGTGGAAAAACCCATAATTGCAAGTTGACGAACGGAAAGTAAGTTGTAGGCAAGAGACTCAACAAGCATGACCTTCTCAATAGACAAATCTTGAGAGACGACCACCTTACCAAATCCCAATACCTTTGACGAGGATGCATCGGCGAATTGGACATGGGTGGGCATAGATGGAGAAGGATGCACATCCACCACTAAGTCCTTGCTTCCAGTCATATGATTTGTTGCTCCACTATCGAGCAACCATGACACCCCACCGGAAGCAAACTCCTGCAATAGATCAAGGCTTGGTTTTAGGTACCCATTTTTTAATGGGTCCTTTCATGTTAGATACAAGGGTCTTAGGAACCCAGATAGCCCATTCAATATCTTCATCGTAGGAACCAACAAATCTGGCATAAACATGCCCATCACTAGCACAACATAATACATAAGAGGAATTGAGTTTGCCGGCTGTGTTAGTAGGAGCGGTTTTGCCCTTCTTGGGGTTCCCATAGTCCACCTTGTTCCTGTTCACCTTCTGAGTCCCCTCACCCTCTTTGACAAAGATGTCCATGAGGTTGAGAGATCGTTTGTTCTTGTTCTTCCTTTTACCTTTTGACTTGGAGGTAAGTCCAAGTCCTTCCTTTCCTACAACACCCTTTTGAGTGATCAAGAGATCGTTCAGACTCTTCTCACCTTGTCTGCATGACACAAGGCCCTTCTCAAGTTTCTCCTTTAACTTGGCATTTTCCTCCACAAGATGAACATGCTCACAACAGGGATTAGTTGCACAAGTATTATCAATTAACACAAAGGGGGGACACGTAGAGATCTCCTTGGTAAGCTTTGCTTGGAGTTGATCATGAGACTCTTTCAGAGAGAAATGAACACCTTTCAAGGCTTTGTGGGCCTTGTCAAGTATGTCAAACTCTTCTTTGAGTCTGTCACGGCCAACCTCAAGAGCATACTTTTCAGATTTAAGCATGCGAGTAAGAACAACATCATGATCTAGTTTCTTTTGCATTTTAGCGCAGTCATCGTTATATGACTCCTCAAGAGCCAAACGAAGAGTGCGCTCTTCTTCTAGAACACTAGATAATTTGGCAATTTCATCGGCATAGTCACGACTATGTCCATGAAGCTCGGAGATGGTCTCCTCATGAGACTCAATGAGGTCAGTGGCCTCACCCAGTTGTTCTAAGAGAGCAACAAAATGCTTCTTGGTTTCTCCCTTAATAGTGCATAGAAACTTATCAAGATCATGCTCATTAAGTTCTCCAACATCACTATCTTCTACACAATTTAACAATGAAGGAGCAGAAGCAATGTTGGTCTTAATGATAGGAGTTACCTGATTGGTACCTTTTGCCATGAGGCACTTGGTGATGTGGTTCTCGTTGGGGGCGTTGAAGAGAGACACCTTCTGGGAAGGGGTAGTGGCTATAGCAACAGTTGCCGTTGCCACTGTATCATCGTCATCATCATCATCAGAAGGATACTCCTCCAGGGCCACCATTCCTTTTGGGTGAGGTTTCTTCATGAAGTTGTTCTTGATTGGAAATGATTTGGTTTTGTCTTTGCGAATGAGCTTTCCTCCGTTGTCTTCTCTCTTCTCATAGGGACATTCTGCCACGAGGTGACTCACGTTGCCACAGTTATAACATGTACTTACTCGTTGTTTGGGTTTGAATCCACTTGAGTTGTTCTTGTTGAAGGTTGGTCTTGAGTTCCTTTTATTTCCCCAGAATTGCCTTGATGCAAGAGCCATGTGCTCATGATAGGCATACTTTGTGTCTTCCGGGAAACTCTCCTCTTCCTCATCTTCTTCTTCTTCTTCTTCTTCAAGCATTGCTCTTGCTTTCAACGCAAGTTTGGGTGAAGTGGTTTTTGATCGGACATGAGCAAGTGCATTGTCGGCTGATTCGTTCATGATTGACATTGCAATGAACTCATCCAACACTTCACTGTAAGACAAGGAGTGGAAGTCTGGCCGCTGACGAATGACAGATGACATGGCTTTATTGAAAGGCATGATGGCTTTGAGAAACTTGCGCTTGACCCAAGTGTCATCCACATCCTTACTCCCATGGTCCTTTAGTGCCACAGCAATAGCAGTCACCCTCCGATAGAGATCACGAGGGTCCTCTTCTTCCTTCATCACAAACTCATCGGCCTGATCAAGTATCACTTCATAGTTGGATCGTTGAATACTAGAGCTTCCCTTATACAACACCATAATATGCTCCCAACAATCCTTGGCCAATGTGAAGGGACGTAAGTGGGGAAGATCTTCAGGTGGCACAGCAGACTGGAGAATAAACAGCGCAGAGTGATTATATTGATTGTCTGCATCTTCTCTTGGAGTGAGGTTGCTTGGGTCATGGGGATAATATCCTTGCTCGATAATTCTCCACAAGTTTGTTGAGCTATGATTGAAATGAGACTTAATAGAGAATACCCAGTTAGCAAAGTCACCTTTCACAAGTTTAGGAGGAGGACCAACAGGATTAAGACGAGGTGCGAGAACGGGTCCTCCATATGTCATGGGAGGTGGAACAGAGGTATGTGTTCCAGTCCCATCCTTTTCGTGAGGTGAAGCAGGTTGCATACCTTTAGCCGCTTCCTTAGACGAGTTGGCCTCCGAATCGGAAATGGTGGGTTTAACCACTAAAGCCGGTTCGGGTGAACTTTTAAGACCATCAATTAATTCCTTAAGCATGGTTTTGACTTCGCTCGTCAAGGACGTCTTGAGGGCTGCCATAGCCGTATTCAAGTCGTACCTTGTGACCGAAGTCAAGTCCATGTCCTCGGGTTGCCCATGGTTCACTTCCTCTCCGCCTTCCATACTCTTCGGGTGGTTAAACCCTTAATAAAGAGACGTGGCTCTGATACCAATTGAAAGGATCGATATGGTTGGCTAGAGGGGGGGTGAATAGACAACGACCACTTTTTAATTAATCTTAGCAAGTTAAGGTAAACACTATGTGGGTTCACAAATAATATGACAAAGAGGTGACCCGATAGATTCTAACAATGAGAGCTATTAAGCCGACTAAGATAAAGTCACAAGCAAAAGCAAATACAAAGTAAAGGATAGAAATAACCACAAGTGGAACCGATGGAGACGAGGATGTGTTACCGAAGTTCCTTCCCTTTGACAGGAAGTACGTCTCCGTTGGAGCGGTGTGGAGGCACAATGCTCCTCAAAATGCCACTAAGGCCACCGTATTCTCCTCACGCCCTCGCACGATGCAAGGTACCGTGATTCCACTATAGGTGCCCTTGAAGGCGGCGACCGAACCTTTACAAACAAGGTTGGGGCAACTCCACACAAAAGCTTGGAGGCTCCCAACAAGACCACGAAGCTTCACCACAATGGAATATGGCTTCGAGGTGACCTCAACCGTCTAGGATGCTCAAACACCCAAGAGTAACAAGATCCGCAAGGGATTGGTGGGGGGAATAAACTTTTTTCTTGGTGGAAGTGTGGATCTAGGCCTTCTCAACCAATCCCTAAAGAATCAACAAGTTTGATTGGCTAGGGAGAGAGATCGGGCACTATTAAGCTTGTGGAGCAACAATGGAGCTTAGAGAGGTAAGAGATAGGGTTCCTCAGCTAGAAGAACCCTTTATATAGTGGGGGGAAAATTCAGACCGTTTTCCCACTCTCTGCCCGAGATCCAGCGGTACTACCGCTGGTAAGGAGCGGTACTACCGCTGCCTAGCGGTACTACCGCTGGGGCTTCTAGCGGTACTACCGCTGGCACTAGCGGTACTACCGCTGGCCCCTTGGTAGTGCATAAGCACTACTACCGCCGGGAAAGTCTTCGCAAACGAGTCCGTCCACGAACTACCGCTAGGTAGGAGGAACAAGGCACCTGGAGCGGTACTACCGCTGATAGGGGGCGGTACTACCGCTGACAATGGGAGGTACTACCGCTAGCTGCAGCGGTACTACCGCTGGCAGTCCAGCGGTACTACCGCTGGCACCAGTGCTACTACCGTTGGGGACCATTTTGCGAAGATGCTCAAGACGAATAGGCGAGGGCCGCTCCAAAAGATAAGGAAAGGGAGAATGCAAAGTGTGCGTGTGTAAAGATAGATTGCACCCAAACCTTTCCGCTACGGATCCCCTCTTAATAGTACGGCTTTCCTATGACTCAAATAAAGAGAATCGTAGAGAGCGCCGTGCTTCCGTTCCAGAAGAGAGGAGACGAGTTGTCTTGTGCCGTTGACGAGTGTTACCTGAAACCTTGACACACACGATTAGTCCTGTACGGTACTGTCATCAATCACCAAAATTACTTAGGCATAAACTATGCCTCAACAGATGGCTTCAAAGCAGGATGTCGTCCATATTTGAGCATAGACTCATCATTTTTGACAGACAAGTGGAATGGTCAGTTGGCAGCATGTAATGCTCTAGATGGACATAACTGGATGTTTCCAGTTGCTATTGGCTTGTTTCAGTCATAGACAGAGGCTTCATGGGCATGGTTCATGATGCTATTGAAAAGATGCTTAGGGCCAGTGTCACCTTTGGCAATACACACAAATGCATGCAAAGGTCTGGAAAATGCAGTTAAAAATGTGTTCCCACATGCTGAGCAAAGTGAGTGCTTCGGCCATTTGTGGATGAATTTGATCAAAAAATTCAGAGGAGATGAATTTGGGAGAATGTGGCCAGCAGCAAGATCTTACACTAAACATACACATTCATATCATCTTAGTAAGGTAATGGCAACATGTGAGGAGTTTGGGACATGGTTGAACACCTACCATTCTTTATTATGGTACAGGTCAGGATTCAACACTGCCATCAAGTGTGACCATATCAACAACAATTTGGCAGAAAGTTTCAACAACAAGGTGAAGCAGCTAAAAGATTTGCCTGTGCATGACATGGTTGATCAAATCAGGATCATGCTCATGCGGCTGTGGGAATTGAGAAAAAAGATTGATGTTGTCTGCAAGGTGATAAACTTCCAGCAGTGGTGCAACAGGTGGTCAACAGAAGCAGAGGTCTTACACATTTTTCTGTTGAAAAATCATCACTGTGGGGTGCTGAAGTTCGAGATAACAGGACTGGAAGGAGGCATGTTGTTAACACTGAATTGCATGATTGCAGTTGCCTCGAATGACAGGCCACTGGTAAACCATGTGATCATGCCATTCTATTCTTAGGTGGTCAACCAAAGATAAATATGCATCCATATCTGCATGAGTATTATTCGGTAGCAAAATTCAGTGCTGCATACGCAACTCCAATTCCACCTCTTACAGATCAGGAACAGTGGCCAGAAGTGCCGCTTGAATATTCCATGTGTCCTCCTCTAACAAAAAGAAAGGCAGGCAGACCTAAACAGAGTAGATTCAAAGCATGGTTTGAAAAAGGTGGGAGTAGTAAGAAGGGCAAGAAGGACAAGAAAGATGCAAAGCCAAAAAGGGCTCAAAAGGGTAACAAAAACATATGCAAGAGGTGCCAAATACTTGGGCACAAAGAGGGATCCAGACTATGCATTTTCTCTCCTCCTAATCCGAGAAAGTATGTGCTTGTTTATTTGTGTTTGTTCATATTCTGGTTTTGTTTAAATTATAAATATGTGGCATGCTTTGTTGTTTTCAGGAGGAAGCTTCCAAGTCAGCCAATTGTTGTTGAACAGTCTTGGCCAACAAAAAGAGCAAGAGTGAGTGGCAGCAGAAGGCAAACAAGTCAGTGGATGGAACAGTTTGGTGCTGCAAGTGACGAAATTGAAGCTGTGCACACTATCGAAACTGAAGCTGTGCACACTGTCGAAACTGTCGAAACTGGAGTTGTGCACACTGTCGAAACTGAAGCTGTGCACACTGTCGAAGCTGAAGCTGATCAAACTGAATCTGCTATCGAGTTTCATGAGGTGATAGCATCGAGTCCAGTGAAGAAAACCAAGATGTTTAGTGAACTTGTGTGTGCAGTACAACCAAAAACAAGAAATGCTAAGGCGAAGAAGGGTACACGGCGTGGTCGGAAGAGATAGAACGGTTGATCATTTGAAATTTATGGCATGTAATAAAATTTGTTGGGCACTATGTACCCACATGTTTCCATCAAAACTTGTTTGATTATTATTGTTTTCAAACTGAATTTCAAATTTGATGAAAAATAAAAATTTCGGTTTAAATTCAAATTTGGACTAAGTTTAACTTTTGACTCGGGTATGATGTTTCAATGATACCACAACAACTCAAATATGGTTGTTATGTCATCATTCTGAGCTCTGTTGTTAAGTTAGAGCCATAGTCATGAAAAATGTGTGACAAACGACCTCATAAGGTAGGGTAAATGCCATCTTCTTAAAGGCATTTTCCTGCAATTGTATATAAACCATGTTTATATATATTTTGGTTTCTATGCAACATAATACGACTATGGGCATAAGTTTTTCTTTTTTTTTTTGATTTTTTTCAATTATTTGTGCTCATTTGAAAAATTGTCAACTTTTTCATAAAAAACGTTGACCGACTCAAAATCAAAGTTTATATTTTTGTTTGCTAAGTATGTGATGTAAAATGACAATGTGCGCTGGTTTTATATTTTTTTGTTTTTTTTGAATTATTTATGTTCAACCCTAGCTCATTTCGTCGATATCGTGAACGTGTGAATTTTGGTTTTAAACAGTGCATATAACAAGTTTGCATTTTTTTATAGCAACTCAGTTGAATAAGTACACAATGTGCGCTGGTTTTGTATTTTTTGATTTTTTTTGAATTACTTATGCTCTACCCTAGTTCATTCCATCAATACCGTGAATTGTGTGAATCTTTTTCATTGAAACGTGGATATAACAAGAATCAATTTTTTATAGCAACATAGTTGCATGAGTAGACACTGAGAGAAAGTTTCATATTTTTTTGAATTTTTTGAGCTCAACCCTAGCTCACTTCAACCCTAAACCCCGAAAACCCCATCCAAAACCCCGCCATAGTACATTGTACATTGTAACAAAATCCCATCTTCTTAAAGGCATTTTCCTGCAATTGTATATAAACCATGCTTATATTTCTTTTTGATTGCTATGCAACATAATACGACTATGGGCACAAGTTTTTATTTTTTTTGATTTTTTTTGAATTATTTGTGCTCATTTGAAGAATTGTCAACTTTTTTACAAAAACGTTGTCCGACTCAAAATCAAAGTTTATATTTTTGTTTGCTAAGTATGTGATGTAAAATGACAATGTGCGCTGGTTTTATATTTTTTTGATTTTTTTTGAATTATTTATGTTCAACCCTAGCTCATTTCGTCGATATCGTGAACGTGTGAATTTTGGTTTTAAACTGTGCATATAACAAGTTTGCATTTTTTTATAGCAACTCAGTTGAATAAGTACACATTGTGCGCTGGTTTTGTATTTTTTGAATTGTTTGAATTTTTTTGAATTACTTATGCTCTACCCTAGCTCATTCCATCAATACCGTGAATTGTGTGAATATTTTTCATTAAAACGTGGATATAACAAGAATCAATTTTTTTATAGCAACGTAGTTGCATCAGTAGACAGTGAGAGAAAGTTTCATATTTTTTTGAATTTTTTGTGCTCAACCCTAGCTCACTGCAACCCTAAACCCCGAGAACCCCATCCGAAACCCCGCCATGTTTATAGCCGTCGATCATTGCTGAGTGAGTGGTTGGATCTGACGTCGATCCGCGTGTGTGATCCTCGTGTGCTGATTGGCTGGCAAGCGGGGGTTTGGATCGATGGCCCGATCGAGGGCGTGTCCGTTGGATCTAGTTAGTTCGGTGAAGATCCGACGATTGGAAATGATGCGGTGCATGGATCTTGTCTACATGCCTCTGACTTCGTGTGCTTCTTTGTTGCATGACACTCGTCCGATTTTTTGCATGCATGCACGCGTCGCATCAGAGCCATTAGCAGCGCATTGAGGACCACAGTCTGAATGGGCTCTGAATATGAGGGGCGTGCTAGACGCGGTGCATCGACGAAAGTCTGAAGGGCGGGCGTGCTCGACGCAGTGTGTG
The DNA here is from genome assembly GCF_904849725.1 of Hordeum vulgare subsp. vulgare. Lineage (NCBI taxonomy): Eukaryota > Viridiplantae > Streptophyta > Magnoliopsida > Poales > Poaceae > Hordeum > Hordeum vulgare. The sequence continues at coordinate 341,410,063 of NC_058524.1, read as the reverse complement.
AATCGACGAAGCACCCTTTGATCCAATAGGCAAACGCAAATAGGCGGCATCCATTAATTGCGGCCACTGAATCGACGAAGCGGCGCAGCCCAAAACCTGCTATTTAACCCTCCTCTCGTGCACATCTAACCTTCATCTTCCTCCTTCTCCCCAGCCCCTTGCATCACATCCAAGCAACCGCAAGCCCCCAAGGCAACCGGCATGGAGTTCCACGGCCCGACGTTCCAAGCGCCCGGCACCAGGCCGGAGAGGCTGTACCCCGTTGGGGTCGTCGTGGAGAACCAGCTCCGGGTCTGGGCCATGTCCCGCTGGCGGGGTGGACGGGAGTTCGTGGGGCTCTTCCTTCGCGCCATATATCGCCACCTCCCTGTGGGAACTCCCCAGATGTTCACCATCGAGGAGTCTCGCATGGGAGGAACTGGCATGATCGTGCGCTTCCGCAACCCCTACGACGCGTATCACCTCCTCGGTCGTGTCTGGTTTGGGGGGTGTGAGTTCATCTGCTTCACCACGTACACCATCTTCACCGACCTCGACAGCATCTGGCCCAACGAGCATGCCATGCACACCCTCCCCTACAACCTGTCAGCCGACGACGATGACGAGTGAGGGCGCCCGAGGAGTGAAGACGCGCGTCTCCTTGTCGGGTTTATCATAGTTTCTTTCTTATCTATCGTTCTACATTATGATTAAAGGAACTAATCTCTCTTTAAGCTCTCGTTTGGTTGACCCAGGAGCAGCAAGGCAGCAATGGAGGGGCCAATGGAGAGGCGCAGCCGCAGCGACTAAGGGGCAGAAAAGAAGCAGTCAGAAGACGTTCCTCATGTGGATCTGTTCCAGCCCCTGTTCCACGCATCATAGGCGATTCTGCATCGACTAAGGGGCAGAAAAGGAGCAGTCAGAAGACGTTCCTCACGTGTAGTACTAGCTCTGTAGATAATGGGCCCGTAGATAATACACTTGTAAATAATACATATCTTCTGCATAGAAACAAATTGACCACGTGGATCGGGCTGTGATCCATGTGGATTGTATCCTAACCAAAGAAGGCCTTAGGCCGTGTTTGGAATGGTTGTAATTAAATAAATAGGTGTTTATTTTACACTTGTATCTTGCAGGCCGCTTAGGCCATGTTTGTAAATAATACAGATCAGATTAGATGTTCAACCCTGTTAAGATACAAGAACTTGGATTGTCGTAGATGATGTTGTGTTTCCTCGGCAGCGATTGGATTGTCGTTTACAACCCTGTTACACGTGTAAAATATACAGACCATAATCCGTTGTTTTTATTTCCTATTGAAAATCATACATGACCAGTAAAATACAGTTGTAAAACTAATACGGGTGTATTAGAATACACCGATTCCAAGCGGCCCAAACATCTGTGTAAATCAGTACTAGCTCTGTACAGAAATCAGTACTAGCTCTGTAAATTACACCTTTGGGCCTGGTTATTCCTCAACTTCAGCGTCATGGCCCAACATCTATTCGCCAGCCCACGAATAATTTTTTTCTACTGAAACTGAACTTTGTTTGGCCTCGCACTCGGCAGCCCAATTTTGTTTTTTTTACTACAAACTGAATTTGGGTGTGTACTCTATTAATTGAAGAACAAAAACAGAGGAAACACAACATGAAAACTGAATAATTTGTGTTCCAAATTGCTGATTCATTTAAGATACATGAACTTGTCATGGCGCACAGATCACGTCATCTACCCTGGACAGACCTAAATGCCCTCTCTAATGATGATGAATAGCAAGTAAAACATAAACAGAGCAATGACACAACAATAAAAAAACACCGCCATGATATTTGCTTGCTTCTGCAAATCGATCATCTCCCTTTGATTTTTCTTGATCTTCTTTAGTTCATCGGTCAGTTCTGACTCCAAGTACCTCGCCATCGGCACAACTCTGCCCGCCCCTCTGTCGGAGCTCCCCCAATTATCCATCTGCGGCACCCCGCTCAAATTGAGCTCCCAGGTTGCGGCCACGCTAGAATCAATGTAGCCCTCATATTTAATCCTCTGAACATATTCATCAATCCACTCGAAATGTGTGCATTTCTTCAGGATCTGCAAACCACAAAATGAACCCTAAATCTCAAATTCGAGGAGAAAAAACAAAATATGGAGAAATCAAAGCAAACAATAGCGAAAGAACGGGCTTAGAACAGAGATCTAACCTTGCCATCCCTTCCTGCCATTGGTTTTCTCAAGCATTTCACAATATCCCGCCCAAGATTGCCATTCTCATCCGTCTTAGTGACCAACCGTTTGAGAGGCTCTGGGCATGGGCAGTTAGGGCACCTTGTGAGCATCACTGGACCATACTGACGCCAGTTTGATTGCGTGGCGGAGGAGGTGGACATCTGCACTAGGTCGCCGGAGACCCGAGGAAGAATGGGGAAAGGGGAAAGCAATGGGCGGCGGCGGACGGATGGGCACGGGCGGAATCGCTTCTAGCCGCAACGAGGTAGGTCCCGCGCTTATTGGACAAGTGGTGGGTCCCGCCCTTACGTGGATACGTTGTGGGTCCAACCCATAACAGCTAATGAGGATATTAGTTCAGCTTAAGGGCCATGTCGCACAGGAGCTATTTACTCGCTCAAAAGTGTCGCTCCCAAGCCATTCTGTCGAACAACGTCTCATTCCATCCAATTCCCAGGAAAGACGTCGCACAAGAGCTATTGCCCCAGGGATGTGAGGGTCGTCCTTGGTTCTGGGAACATCCGACGGTCTTTATGCATGATCCGCATGACATACCCATTAATCAATCAGGACACAATATGATAATGAGATCATTTGAATCTGTCGTAAGAGCAACTCCAACAACGCAACCCAAACGGATGCGCGCTTTCTCCATGTTTGTCCATTTGGGTCGGCTCGTCCGCCCATTTTACAAATGGGTTGGTCGTGTGCCCAACGCACCGACGCAATTTTCGTCTGCGCACACAAATTTTTTAAGGATAAAATGGTCGGTGGCCACACATCATGCCATCTACCATGCCAACGTCAAGAGTTCACGTCGATGATATGTCAGCGGACGATATACACATGTGAGCCTACAAAAAGAATACGCAGTTTTCAAGTTGGCGAATTTACCAGCGGACTGGCACACATGCATGAACAAACTATCATTGTCTTCCATAGGGGGCATTTTGTCAAACAACATGTGGGCATTACCCATGGCATCGGTGGGAGCTCGCGGCGGTGCTTGCACGAACCGTCGGAGGACGATCCACCGCCCACAGGCACCACGTTGAGGTTAATGTCCATGGGTGCTGGCATGGCAGGCACGACCACCTCCGGTTCACCGAAACCCGTAGAGTAGGACAAACGGGAGGTTTGCGGGTCATGCCCGCGGTTTTAACCGCATTTTGAAATGGGCATGAAAAAATAAAAATAAATCAGAAAATCAGAAAACCTTTGCATAGTGTTATTATATGTGACCATGTTAACGCGAAAAGTAATTAACTTCCAATATGACAATTGTTTAAAAAAGTTCTTGGAAATGGGTTATCATGTATGAAGATTCATGGCTTTCGAGCAAATCATCAATCTTATGGTAACATTCATGGCATAGTTTTTTCAAATGATCTAATATTGTGCGCAAGGGTGCATATTAGAATGGCAAACAATGTTGCCTAAGGAAGTTTTCATTTTCCTTGGATGAAAAAATCATTTTCCATTTGTTAAGTGCCAAAAATAAATTATTTTGTGAAGGACCTACCTATATTTGTTGCAAAATTGTACCAAATGAATTTTCTAAAATATTAGGACATATTTAATGTGCAATTAACCAAATTGTTGGGTGACAAAAGCTTTCGATCCACCTCTCGTGCAAAAGACAAATTTGCACCGATTTAGTTGGAAGCGGGTCAAATTTCAACTACACCTCCCTCATAGTTTGCTCTTTATTTTTTCCAAAAATCATTTTTAGGTACATAAGTATCTATTTAATCATAAAAAAAAATCCAAGATTTAGCCACTAGCTTGGAACGACCATTCCTACTGTTTTGACCGCGTTTTGAAATGGGCATGAAAAATTCAAAAAAATCAAAAAATTGTAAAACCTTCGCATTGTGTCATTATATGTGACCAAGTTATGATAAAAAATAAAAAATTGTAATACGGTAATTATTTTAAAAAAGTGTTCTTAGAAATGAGTTATCATGTGTGAAGGTTCATGGCTTTCAAGCCAAATGATCAATCTTATGGCCACATTCATGGCATAGTTTGTTCAAATGACCTAATATTGTGTGCAAAGATTCATATTAGAATGAAAAACAATGTTGCTTAGGGAAGTATTCATTTTCCTTGGATGAAAAATTCATTTTCCATTTTTCAAGTGCCCAAAATAAGTTTTTTTGTGAAGGACCTACCATGTATTTGTTGAAAAATTGGACTAAATATTTTTTCTAAAATACTAGGTCATATTTAATGTACAATTGACCAAATGGTTGGGTCTCAAAAGCTCTTATCCACATCGCTCGAAAAAGACAAATTTCTGCCGATTCAAATGGAAGCGGGTCAAATTTGAACTACAACTGCATTATAGTTCGCTCTTTATTTTTCCAAAAAATCATTTATAAGTACATAAATATCTATTTAATTAGATATATAGGGTGTGGTGGCAAAACTTCGAGGTTTGGATGGTGTCCGAGGGCCCCAACTCCAGAGCGTGTAAAATGGCATGCCAACCGCGTGATCTTGGCGTGGCCACGTGTTCTGGGGGGGGGCCTAGCCATGTATGATGTGTAGGTAACTCCCCCATTAGGTGCTAAGTAGAAGAATACAACAAAAAAAATCTTACAAGGAGACGAAACTAAGCTCAAACATTAATTGGCAGCCAAGTGTTTGATTAGCGGCAGGGGGAATTAACATGGCCAATGGGCCTGAGTTTTGGCTGAGGATGATCATCAATTAAGGAGGGTGTCTTGGAAATTTTTTAAATCAAATGGAGGAGCCTAGGTGGCACTTTCTTTGCAAAGTACCACACTAGACAAAAATATGAATGTTGAAGCTGAGCTCAAATTAATGAATGGATTGAGCTCAAATTTGATGGAGGATGGTAATTTGGGCGTAGGTACATACTGTACAAATTTGATACCATTTAGATGTGCCAAAGTGGTACTTCCTTCACAACGCTCTTCTATGGACAAAAACTCAGGAAAATTATTGAGAGAAATTGGCTAAATGAAATGAGCTAAAATTTGGTGGAGGTAAGTTATATAGGTATCAACATTCCTTGGTAAAGTTTCATCAATAATTAAGTAATATAAAATATTGTTGCTTCACAAACTGAAAATATGACCAGAATAAAAGTTTGGATGATGAGCTCACATGGATTGCTAGATAAATCTAAAATTTGGCGTAGAGTGATTATTTGTGCATATGAAACATTTTGAAAAATCTCAAATCATTTGGATAATCCTAGCCAGTACTTACGTCACAAAGCTTCTCTTTGGATATAAACTTTGGAAATTTGCTAACGAAGCTTTACTACGAAAATGGAGCTGAATATTGGCATGGAGCAATGACTTGAATATGTAAGAGTGCTTGAAAAGTTTGAGGGAAATAGGAGGGGTCTAGATAGCACTTGCTTTGCAATGTGCCGATCTGGACAAAAAAATCGAAATTGATGCTCGGCTCACATAGATGATTGCACTGAGGCGTAATTTGGAGAAGGATGGTAATTTGGGCATATGAAGGCGCTCTAAAAATTTCATACCATTTGGATAAAAAAATGTTTCTTCCTTCAGAATACATATAAAAAGGAGGTGGCCTTAAGTACCAAGGCATCCACATTCACAACCTCATGACCATTTATATTGGTCGTAATCACGTAAAAATAAGGACGTCAACTAGTGTTGTCCGCTTTATGACCATTTGGTGTAAGGCAATTTCAGGGTTTCAGCTCTTCCTAGCGAAATGGTCGTGTATTTACGACCAATTCAGCTGGGCTCACTGAGAGAAGGTCACAAGCTGACATATTTCCTGTAGTGGGATCAGCTGGATTTGCAAATTAAAAGGGTCTAAATTTAAGACCCCGGTTGTCTCATGAAGGCAAGCCGACCATTGGGGTTGCCATCAACAATGATTGCCTTACAAGAAGTATCGACTCATTATAATAATGATCCGGCCCTTGGAGGCTACTAATGAATTTTCACACAAATTTCCAAAGACCCAATTTACTACTTATCTATACTTAATTTGGACTTAGGGGCTACAAAGGTATGTACGATAAGTAAGGAGCAAATATTTTACCTCATACTTGGTCTTCATGATATTGACCAAGTTTGCTTCAAAATCCCGGATCTTAGAAAGTCGGGTCACATATTGCTCATATAAACCTTGAAGGTCAATGTCTTCAAACTCGGGAAGCTCAAGCTCTGCTTTCCCTTTATCCTTATGTGCTAAGTCATTCTTAGGCACAATCTTGGTCATAGAAGTTGATGGGCCAAGAGCGTGAAATACCTAACCGGTAACAACATCTTTTGCATCCTTCAAACTGGCTAATGTAGCGACATCATCCATACAAAACGTACTTGGAGGAGCTTCTGAGGTACATGGTTCAACAACCAGCTCATTAGTGGCGCCTTGCAAATCACTGGTTGCTTCCTTGGTGGCTGGTTCAGCAATGGGAGTCATCTCTGTGTCAACAACCGGCTCAGCATCCAAAGATGGCTCACCATGAGTAGACGGCTTGATATGAGCCGCCACTTCAGCAAAAGAGGGATTTTGGCGATTATCTTCCCCAACAACGGAATAAGATTCATCCACCTTTGACCTAACAAAAGCCTTGGCCCTGTAGATCATCAAAATAAGGTTGTCGATTTAAATAAAGGTGTAAGGATGTGGATAACAAGCGTCAACTTAAATATAAAGCTTACCCATGATTAATGGTGAAGGCTGGAAGTTGAGGCGCGGTTGATTCACCATATGAAGGAGACGAATCCGGGAAATAAAATGATTTAGATGGACTAAGGGGTTACTTGAAGAGACTGGCTTGAGGATGAGGAATAGTTGGATTGTGTGGCACCTGTTGGCGTTGCTTGCAGGATGGTGGCTCTAATCCAGTGGCCAACTCACCGGAGCAACTCCGGATTTTGCGTTTTTGAACGTCGTGTTGATCCCGCTTAAATATAAAGTTGGGATCTAAGTAAGTGGCTTGATGTGAAAACTTAACATTTCCGACGACCCATCTTGTTTTCTTCACAACACATGTTTCTGTAGAACTGGATGAGATCGAAATTACCTCGAAATCATCTTCTTGACTAGACTCGGTGTGATCATGATAAAAGGACATATCAACAACTTCGATAAACAAATGACCAAGGGAATTAGGTTCTACCTTAGATTCCTCCCCTAAATAAGATTCAAGAGCTTTCTCCTTTTGATGGCTTGAAGAAGGGCAGTGACTTTGGATACAACTTTCCATAAGTCAGAAGCAGCGTGTAGAAATATAAGCCAGATAATAAGTATGGAGTGCCAAGCAAAGTTTAAGGGAGAAAATGAAACAAAGAATGGCAAGTTACATACCGAAGAGACTGGATTCTTGAAGAAAAACGGGGCCGCCTGGTTGCATTACATTTCTCTTTGGAGTGGGAAAAGAATGTTTTTGTTAGCGTGTTGATGGTTTTATCAACCAAGTTTTTCTTGGTAAAGCGTTGTGCGTCTTTCGACTTCATTAGTTGGTGTTGAGGGCCTTTAACATCAAAATCACAAGGTCCAGTAATTTCCTTTCTTCATTAGTTGGCCAACCCGGGAATTCGACATGTGGACCAAGTCATTCCAATCTGTAACCCGACAGTGGGTTTTGATCCATAGGAGTAGTATTCTTCCAATAGAACCAAGTATTATTACATCCTTTCGGATGACTCACAATCTTGGTTTCAGGGAAAATACTATTCTTCCTCTCTTGAATATAAACACCGCCAAGTTCCACGCTCGGTCCATCTTTAACTTCAGTTTAGCAGTTCAGATAGAAGAATTCTCTAAAAAGAGTCACATGCGGCTCAATCTGAAAGTACACTTCACAGAGCACCCGGAATTAGCACATAGTGCTCATTGAGTTGGGACCTATATACTCGGGCCTGAGGTTAAAGAAATGAAGGAGATCCATGAAGAACTTTGAGCTAGGTGGCGTGAACCCTCTCTTTATATGGTTTGTAAAAGAGATTATTTCCCCTTTCCTGGGTTGTGGGGAACTTTCTTTCTCAGGTGCCCACCAGCTCATTATGTTTTGAGCCGGTAAAACGCCTTCAGTGAAAAGATTCTATAATGTTCTATCTCGGATGAAACTTGGTAGTACAGAATCTGAAAACTTGTTGGCACTGAATTCGAGTGTATGGTTTTGGACAGAATGGTTATGTGGGACAAATGACACAGTATTTTTCGTGGCTATCTCTGAGCACTTGAGCAACTTGTTCATTTTAATACCTCACCCCGTTTAAATAGTATTGGCTTTCCTATGGACTCATAAGTGATTTATCACAAATATAAAATGAAGAGTCTTCTAGCTTGAAGCTTGGGCCAATCCTATTCCTTTCTTGCATCAAGGGGCATCCACATAAGCCTTTAGCCAAAGCATATTTTGAACTTTTCTGAAATATACTTGGATAAACATATTAGTCCAATGATGCATATGTTGTGATAAATTATCAAAACCACCCTAGGGAGTAATTGTGCTTTCAATCTCCCCCTTCTTGGTAACTGATGACAACATATAGATCAAAGCTTCGACAAAAGATATTATCAATGATTAGCATTGACGCTTTGATAAGTATGTGAAAAGCAAGAGCTCCCCCTAAATTTGTGCATTATTTGTAATTTGTGTTTGAATGCAAATGCACAATCAATTAGGATCATGGGTCATTCTATCATGTCACATACAACTTGGTGGTGCACATACAAGATAAGAATGAATAGTAATGCACATGACACCAAAAAGATAAGTGAATGATCATCACATAGATAGCTAAAAGATAATAGTGTAGCATCAACCAAGCAAAGCGTATGATCAAACACAAGAACGAGTAAACATCCAAAGGGCCAATGTTTTTTAAAAACCAAGATGAGAGCAAATAAAGTCAAAATCTCTCTCTCTCTCTCCCAGCCCTATGATCTATACATTTCTCCCCCTTTGGCGACAAGTTACCAAAAAGTTCAAAAGTATAGATCTAATCGTCTCTCTAGGCAACTAATGATGGAGTCGGAAGAAGAGCGTCCATGAAGGCTTCTACTGAATGTCCTGGAGCTGAAGGAGTGGGTATTGGAGGTTCTAGAGCTGGGGTTGAAGCTAAAGGTGCAGATGCGTGAGCTGATGAAGTTGGTCTAGCTTCCAACGCAAGCACAGCTGCTGACCGGGGCTTGGTGCTAAACTGAGTGGTAGTGCGAGGAGGTGAATATTCATCATCACTAGTAGAACTAGGTGTCTTCACACCGTCAACTTCATGCTTGAGTTGATCAACACTAGCAGATATCACAGTCACTTTGACATCCAAATCATGGAACTTTGTTTCCACGATTCTCTCCAAACTCTTCTGATTTAGCAGAATCTCTAAGATGTTCTTCTCCATACCTTGGACACAACTAACTAGAAATGCCATTTGCCCAGCTTGAGTTCTGAGGTGTGGAACTGGTGGTGGCACATTTCTAGCAGCCTCAGCTTCTGCTGCCATTCTGGCTGCAGCTGAGCTGGGATCATTGTCATCCATCACCATTTCATTGTATTCAAGTTCTGGCTGAAGAGGTAAATGGGGACGATCAAGAAGATATTCATGCTTTCCTAGCTTGGCATTGATAAGCATCTGAATGTACAAGGCATATCCACAAGATCTTTTTTGATCAACAGCAGTCCTCCGGATAGTCTCTACTATCGAGTCCATCACTCTGAATCTAGTGTGAGTTTCCAAATGGTGCAACAACTTGATGGAGTGACCTCTAATCATTTCCTCATCACCTAATTTAGGCATCAAGGTGTGTCTCGGAATGGTGTTAGTTGTGGGTATCCCTGCTTGTAAGAAGCACACTAAGCCCATCTTATGAGACGCTAAAAACTTGCGAGGAATTGGCTTGTACATGTTGGCCATGGAGTTGTGACTCATCTTCTACTCAGAGTATACATCCACATCATTCTATTTATGCTTAGGGGCACCAATGATAGTGCCCCACTTATCAACCGTTGACTCATACTTTTTACCATCAGTTTATCGAGACAATAGAACCATCTCCGTAGAATTTAACAGTTGAGTACAATTGCATGATCAGTTCATCATTCCGTGGGGTCATCTATTTTCCAACAAAATATTCAATGTCGACACACTTGAAATTGTCTTGCACCTGGGGAAAGAAATTTTCATTGGCTTTGATGTAACCCCAATCAACATATCTCATGTCACTAACAGTTGGACTTTTGTCATACAAGTATCAACATCAGCAGTTTTGTTTGAAACCTTGGATCAACAGCAGTTTTTCTCCTTATGACATATGGATATGCAGCTCTCCATTTTCTCAAACCTGCATCTTTCATCTTCTTCATATCTTCAGCTACTTGATGAGCAACATTGTGCAGTGGCAGATTTGGTCGGAGCTTTCTGAGAATAGATGCATTCTCAACTTCTTCCACTGCAGCAAAGGCATTGGAAGCAGGGCCTTTTTCCCTTTGTAGCTGCATGAATGTCATTTGTAGTCCTTTTGGAAGCTACAACCTTTTTAGCCTTAGAAGCAGGCTTAGGAGTAGATTTCTTGGGCATAGCATCAACCATCAGCTTCTTCTTCTTCTGAGGAGTAGGAGGGGCATCAGCTGGGATCTCATCTTCTCCAGCAGCCTCTTCTGGGTCCTCATACATGGAAGTAGGTCTTCCAACAACATGAATTACCCTCTTCCTGGCTCTCTTCACACCAGCCTTCTTAGGAGGACTGTTAAGTGAAAGAGTCATCGCTTTCCTTGCAGATTCAGGAGCTCTAAGATCAACAGGCTTAGCATACTCTTTCCTGACAGTCTTCTTGACAGGAGCTTTCTCTTTCAGCTTCGGAGGAGCTGAAGTTGCCTGTGGCATAAAATCTGAGTCATGTTCATCTAATTTAATCTTCTTTCTGGTCCTTGTAGCAGCCTTGGGCAAGCTATGAGAACTGGGGGTACCTGGATCAAAAGGTGACCTCTTAGGACTTGTGCTTGCGTCCATCTCAACACTGTCCTCACTGAAGTTGTTTGGCTATCATCAGATCATAAAATCCTGATAGACAAAGCAAGCAAGCAACCAACACACCAGCACACAAGTAGACCTGTGAAATAGATATAGAAGAGTAGAAGGATTGAGCATCACAAAATACAGAAGGTTTTCAAAAAATTGAACAAAGAAATCCTTAGTTTTAGATTTCTCCAGATTACATTTGAGTAGCACCAAGTCTGAATTTTTGGAGTCATCGAGACAAATGAACTACTTCACAAAGACTTGGTAGTCACTTCGGTGGAACCGAAAGTGACAACTCGGTCTCACTGAGTTCATTCTCAGAAACTCTAGATTCAATATAGGTGGAACCGATTTTTCCAATTCGGTGTCACCGAGATGTATTCTATGGACTGTTAACCCTAAAAGAAACTTTGTTTGCTGATACGAGAACATCTTGTGGAAGGAGGGGTTTGCACATGGTGGCTTATAGAGAAAAGATTCCTAATGCGCATGAGATGGATCAGAGGAGCGGAAGAGGAGATCGAAACCGTACCCTACCTCGGCGGCGGTCTGACTATGGCGGCGACGGTGGCGAAGAATCCGTCGACGGCGGTGAATCCCAATGGCGGAGGTGCTCGAGGAGGTAAAGGCAAAGACCAAGGGTTCTTCAACGGCAGATTAGGGTTTGGGAACAAAACGTTTGAGGAGATAGTTTCAAAACTCCCAGTCCGCGAGGAGATAGTGTCACCGATATTACAAAATTGGTGTCACCGAGTTCCTCTGTTGTCAGCTGACAGGGAAACTCAGTGTAACCGAGTTGGTGATTTAGGTGGTACAAAGATTGAAAACCCAGATCAACTGTGGGAATTCAATGGAACCGAGTTTGTGGTGTTGTTTTCACCGATATTCACAAAGAGGTTTTGGAAGGCAGCCGTTGACGACACGGAACTCCGAGTGCTCCTTCACACACTGGGATCGACAAGTGCTTGTTCAAATTTTGTGATGAATCCTGAATAGAACTTGACATGAGATAGCATAGACAGCCAGAGGAGGGTCCTAGGCATTCTTGTCCATCCAATTGGAAAAATATAAATCAAGAGCCAAATAAGAACAATTGGATGTCCTCGAATGAACAAAAATATGCACACCAATATGCTCACACAATAAGATGGTAGATAAAACATGGTGAACATGCACAACATTCTATCATCTATCAAGGACTTGGGCGATGACAAAGTCATCTATATATGAGTATACTGAATTAGGAGACAAGTAAGAATACTTGATCATAGGTCATACTCATCATTAAGCACAAGTGGGGTTACCACTTTTACATAAAGCATTAACGTTTTCATATCCTTAGGAGATGCTTATACTCAAGATTTAGAATAAAGATCTCCCTTGATATGACACCCCCCTAAGAGGGATAAACTAACCTTGGGTTTTGTCGTAGAATACTTCAAGTAGGTGGAGTAGTGGTGGATGCTCAATGTTGATGAAGATCATCCTCAGTTGGGAGCAATCCTTGTTGTTTCTTACTCTTCTCACCTACATGGGTTAGTCCCAAAGCACATAGAACATATGAAATACATATCTAAGGACATGGAGTGAAATACATATGCAAGAATATCAAAAGATACATTAATTACCTTGTTCCTTGCTTACCTTTGAGGGAATGTGTGACTCCTTGAACTAATGCATATGGTTGAGGTTGGTTGCATATAGTTCTTGCCAAAATGAATGAGAGTGAATTTCATTGGCGGAGTCACCCCTCAAAATTTTTCTAGTTCTTCCTCTTGGGGATCCACATCAACTTGATGGGAATCCGTGGAGTTGTGGTAGCAATAGATGAGGTAGTGCTAGTAGTGTCCTTGGGAATCGACTCGACCTTGACTTGGGGTTCTTCTTCAAATAAGTCAATGTCCTCTTGAAGCTTTCCCTCTCCCTTGTGGTCTTGTGGTAGAAGGCCATCTTGTGAGCTTGTCCCTTTGGGAGGAGTAGGATCATACATCTCCTCTTGAGGAACAAACTTAGGGATGTGATATGGACCTTCTTCCCAATCATCTCCGTTGAAGTTGAAGTAACCATCACCTTGTTTCTTCCGACGTCCTCCTTGCTTGCACACAATTTCCTCAAATTTCTTACTTCCGGCAAGACTTTTGAAGACACCTCTCTCTATAATCCCTTTCAATAAATAATTTTCTTACTCAAGTGTAACTTGGCTAAGAGAATCATTAGTGGAATCAAGAGAGATACTAGCAACAACATCATTAGACTTAGCTTTAGCATTGTCGTTACTAGATGAAGAAACTTTCTTGCCTTTGTTACTAGTGTTCTTAGGTTTAACTTGTATCAAAAAAGTAGACAAGAGTAATCATTTGGCTAGATAAGAAGAACTCTGCTTTCGAAGATCATCATTGGTTGCTTCTAGGAACTCATACTCTTGCTCCAAATTGAGCTTCTCAAAGCATAGCTTCTCATGAGTTCTTGCAAGCTCTCTAAGATCTTATAGAGTAGTTTCATGACCTAACTTAAGAGTATTTACTTCTTTAGTTAGTGATTCAATCTCTTTCTTATCATCAACACTCAATTTCTCTTGACTAGCATGATAATTAGGAAGTTCGTTTTCAATGCAATCACTAGTTTTATCAAAGAGCAAGTCATCTTCTCCTAACAAGTCATCCTCATCACTATTAAAATCAAGATACTCTCATCTGGTGATACCTTGGGGCCTTTAGGCATGAAGAAGTTTCCGAACCCCTCACTGGTGAATCAAATAAGCCGTAGGAGTTGGAGGAAACAAGTGCAATGCCGACAACACCTTCATCTTGACTATAGTCAGTGTTGGGATGGTAGCTTCTCTCGGATTGGTTGTCAAACTCAGAGCTAGAAACCCATTCACCAACATGATCTTGATGTCTTCTTATTGAGTAGCTCTTGGTGTATTTGCCCTTCTTCTCTGATTCCTCTACTCTCCATGATTGTCTTCGTTCATAACAATCTTCTCTACTCCTTCTCTCTCTGCGTGGTAACTCATCCCTTGAGCTTTTTCTTTGAGGTGACTCTTCTCTTCGTTTGTAGGGAGCCGATCACTCATTGGAGTAGTGTCCGGGCTTCCTAGAGTTGTAGCAGTTTTGGTCACGACTGGACGAAAGCTTCTCATAATGTTTTGAGCTTGAGCTTCTCTCTTTTCCTCTACTCTTGTAGAACTTGTTGAATTTTCTAACCATGAGGCTTATCTCTTCATAGGTGACAAGATTGTCCGTTGAAGTAGCGGGAACATCACATGAAGCTTTGTAAGCACCTCTTGACTTGTTGTGCAGCTCATCTTTCTCCTTGAGTGACATCTCATGAGCAACAATCCTACCAATGACTTCAGTTGGCTTGAGATCTTTGTAGTTTGGCATCATTTGGATCAATGTGCACGCGGTGTCATACTTTCCATCAAGAGCTCTAAGTATCTTCTTCATGATGAATTTGTTGGTCATCTCTTCGCTTCCTAAGCCGACAATCTCATTGGTAATGAGAGCTAACCTAGAGTACATTTCAGCGACACCTTCACCATCGTTCATCTTGAACTTGTCAAGCTGACTTTGGAGCACATCCAACTTAGATTCTCTAGCACAATTAGTACCTTCGTGCATATCGATCAAAGTATCCCAAATTTCTTTTGCATTCTAAAGGCGTTGGTTTTGTTGAATTCTTCGGGGCATAGATTGTTGAAGATGATGTCGTAGGCTTGTGCGTTGAGTTGAAACATCTTCAGTTCATCACGTGTCGCGTCACGGTCCGGTTCACGCCCTTCTCCGAAGAAATCACGTTGCACACCAACACGAATCACAGCCGGTACGTGAGGATTAAAACCAAGAATATGCATTTTCATCTTATGCTTCCAACTAGCAAAATTAGTGCCATCGAAGTAAGGACCTCTACAGTGATAACTTCCCTCACTAGACGCCATACTCTACTATGTTGTGAAACCAATGCAATGGAGACCAAAGATCCGATACCACTTGTTGGATTGAAAGTATCTCTTGAGGGGGGCGATTAGATTACTTGACAAGATAAAAACTTAGCCTTTTCCCAATTTTAGTTGTTGCCAGTTTTAGCAATTATGGCAAGTCAAGTGCGCCCTACATATGCAGTTTTAAGAGTATAGAAGTTGAATGTAAAACATGAAAGTGTAAAGTAAAGGAGTAAGGTAGCGAGATCAAACGCATGAGGTTGACACGATAATTTTTGGCATGATTCTGATAGGTGGTGCTATCGTACGTCCATGTTAGTGGAGACTTCAACCCACGGAGGGTAATGACTGCAAGAGTCTGCGGAGGGCTCCACCCACAAGGGGTCCACGAAGAAGTAGTCTTGTCTATTCCACCACGGATTCCGACCACATAGGACTAGCCTCACTCACGGTAGATCTTCACGAAGTAGTCGAACTCCTTGCCCTTACAAACATCTTGGTTCAACTCCACAACATGAAGTAGGAGGCTCCCAAGAGACACCTAACCAACCTAGGAGGCACCACCCTCCAAAAGGTAATAGATGTGGTAGAACTATGAACTCCTTGCTCTTGTTCTTCTAAAGATAGTCTCCTCAACACAAAATCACTCTCTCACAGAATAGGCATGTGTAGGAGAGATTGATTTGGTGGAAAGCAACTTTGGGAGGCTAGAGATCAAGTTTCAAATGATTGGATTGGAATATCTTAGTCTCAACACACGAGTATGTGGTTCTCTCTCGGAAAAATGGATCTGGCAATGAAGTGTGTGTTTTGAGTGCTTCCTCTATGAATGAGAGGTAGGTGGAGGGGTATATATAGGTTGTCCCGAAAATCTAGCCGTTACACCTAAAGTGGCCAACTCAGTGACACCAAAGTCATCAACTCGGTGGTACCGACTTGCACTAAAGGCAACAACTTTTGAATCTCGGTGGAACCAATATACACAACTCGGTGGCATCGAAAAGGTGGCTAACGGTCAGATGATACAACTCGGTGACACCGATACTCAAACTCGGAAATTCCGATTTTGTGCACCGAGGCAACAGAAAGTTGGTCATCCAAACTCGGTAGCACCAATATGGTTTCGGTTGCACTGACTTGGTGGGTTTGGCTAGGGTTCCGTGTGGGATGAAACTCGGCAGTGCCAAATCTGAAAAGTTGGTGATACCGAATTTGAGTGTATGGTTTTGGACAGAATGGTTATGTGGGAAAAATGACCGAGTATTTTTGGTGGCTATCTCCGAGCACTTGAGCAACCAGTTCATTTTAATACCTCACCTCCTTTTAATAGTATTGGCTTTCCTATGGACTCAAAAGTGATTTCTCATAGATACAAAATTAAGAGTCTTCTAGCTTGAAGCTTGGACCAATCCTATTCCTTTCTTGCATCAAGGTGCATCTCTACATAAGCCTTTAGCCAAAGCATCTTTTGAACTTTTCTGAAATATACTTGGATAAAAATATTAGTCCAATGATGCATATGTTGAGATCAACTATCAAAACTAACCTAGGGAGCAATTGTGCTTTTAGTACTCGCTCAGGCCGCGGATTTCTTCACTCCACCGCCGCCAAGTTAGGGTGCGGGAGATTTCTACTAACGAACTTCTTCATTCTTACTCCCATTTCATCATGTTTTTCACAAAGGATAATTAAAATATAGTTTAACTACCCTATTTGATCTTTTTGTTACCACAAAATCCTCAAAAGGTGTTTATTCTTCAACCATCCATTATATAAACACCGTAAAGCTTCTTTCCCTTGATTTATTTCTCTAAATTATGATTTTATTTAAGATTCCTCAATTGTGAGGATTATTAAATCTACACAACTCTCGAACCTAAGTCCAGAACTCTTAGTGAAATTCTTCAAGACATCTATGGTAAAATTCCTCAACTTAACTCATTTGGAACATTCCTCGAACAAAAAATGCATAGTTCTTCATAATCCTCAAAAGCTCACAATGATCAAGTGAATAAAATTGGAGATGGGAAAAGACATCAGAAAGGTGGAAAGAAGCTTGAAGTAAATACTACTTTTGAAATTTCTAAAGACATATATGATGAATATTGTACTGCTGATGTGGAAACTTATGTGAAAGTGACCAAGAAACTGCGTAAACCACACATACAGAGAATAGAGAGAAGGTGGGCTAAGGAGTAGAAGGAATATCAGTATGCCACTCCAAAGTATATGAGGAAATTTGTTGTAACACCTCCATGCTCAAGACCTCCTCTGGCTACTTCTAGAAGTTGACCCCACTAACATCACGCGTGGTGAGGAATTTCCCAAAGAATGAGCCAAATGCGTGGCAAAACTGCAAAAGATTGCAGCTAAAGTTGTGAATAAATTCAATGAGGATTCTCAAACTGCTGTTGTTGAGGCCTCTGCAAGTGGCAAAGCACCTAAGAAGGCTACGCACAAGAAAACTGCAGTGAGGTCGAAGTCTTCAAGCTCAATTCCTGATGTCGCTTGAACTATGTTGGTGTTTTCCCCAAAGAGGTAGGGATTATGCAGCACAACAACAATAGGTATTTCCCTCACTGATGAGACCAAGGTTATCGAACCAGTAGGAGAATTATGCAACACTATGTAGATGGCGCCTCCACACAAATAACAAACACTTGCAAACCGACGTAAGAGAGGGGTTGCCAATCCCTAACCGGTAAAAAGATAGATAGTTTGATGATAGTTTGGATAAATAGATCTCTCGTAAATGCGAAATAAAAGAAGTAATAAAAAAGTGCAGCAAGGTTTGTTTGGGGTTTTTGATAATATAGATCTGAAAATAAAAGTTGCACATAAAGGAAAAGGCAAATAGAAATATAGATCTGAAAGTATATGATGATAAAATAGACCCGGGGCCGTAGATTTCACTAGTGGCTTCTCGCAAGAAAATAACAATGGTGGGTAAACAATTTACTGTTGGGCAATTGATAGAACAACAAATAATCATGATGATATCCAAGACAATGATCATGTATATAGGCATCACGTCCAAGATTAGTAGACCGACTCCTGCCTGCATCTACTACTATTACTCCACACATCGACCGCTATCGAGCATGCATCTAGTGTATTAACTTCATGGAAAAACGGAGTAATGCAATAAGAACGATGACATGATGTAGACAAGATCTATTCATGTAGGAATAGACCCCAAATTTTTATACTTAACATCAATGATACATGCGTGCCTTGCTGCCCCTTCTGTCACTCGGAAAGGACACCTTAAGATCGAACCCATCACAAAGCACCTCTTCATATTGCAAGATGAATAGATCAAGTTGGCCAAAAAAACACAAATATCGGAGAAGAAATACGAGGATATAATAATCAAGATATGATATAAAATTCAAGTCAAAACATGATCATAAATTCATTGTTCATCGGATCCCAACAAACACACCACACAAAAGGAGTACATCAAATAGATCTCCAAGAGACCATTGTATTGAGAAACATAGAGAGAAGAAGCCATCTAGCTACTGCCTACGGACTCGTAGGTCTAATATGAACTACTCACAAATCATCGGAGAGGCACAAATTAGGATGATGAACCCCTCCGTGATCGTGTTCCCCTCTGGCGGAGTGCCGGAATAGGGCTCTAGATTGGATCTCGTGGTTCTGGAACTTGCAGCAGCTGGAATTGTTTTTCGTCGACTCCCTTAGGGTTTATGGAATATAGGGGGATTTATAGGGCGAAGAGGCGGTGCAGGAGGCCACCGAGGAGGGCACCATCCACCAGGGCACACCTGGGCTCCCTCGCACGCCCAGGTTGGTGGGGCTCCCCTTGGAGCCATCCTCTCGTACTTCTTTGGCCCATCATGTGTCTTATAGCCCAAAAGAATTCTCCAAAAAGTTTCATTGCATTTGGACTCCGTTTGGATGAAGTAATAAAGAGGCAAAATACAACAACTAGAAGTGGGCACTATGTCAATAGGTTAGTCCCAAAAATTGATATAAAGTTGCCATACAATGATTGTAAAACATCCAAGAATGATAACATAACAGCATGAAAAAATTCAAAAATTATAGATACGTTGGAGACGTATCATCATCCCCAAGCTTAATTCATGTTCGTCCTAGAGTAGGTAAATGATAAAAACAAAATTCTTGATGTGGAATGTTTGCTATCATCTTCATCACATATTATTTTCTTTGTAGCATGGACATTTGGACTTTTATATGGTTCAAAGCAATAGTTTAGTTTTGACATGAAGACTTTAATACTCAAGCATATCCACAAGGAACCATGTCTTTCAAAATATCAATACTAAATAAAGTTATCCCTAGCCCATCTTGCTCAATCATTGATCTATTCATGAAATACACTCGCATATTAGCTACACCCAATGCTCAAGTACGATCATAGTGCCCCCTAGTTGGTGCTTTTAATAAGAAAAATGGAGACACAAAATAAAAATTTCATAAAGTAAATATAAAGGCCCTTCGCAAAGGGAAGCAGGGATTTGTAGAGGTGCCAGCTCAAAGGAAAAAATAGAGATAAAACATTTTGGGAGGTATACTTTTCCTGCCAACGAGAATGACTTAGAGTTCCCCATGCTTTCCATCTAGATACATCATAGGCGGTTACCAAACAAAAAATAAAGTTTATTCCCTTTTCCACCATTTCTTTCACATTCCACGACTAGCCATATCCACGGGTACCGTCCATACCAACACTTTCCAAGGAATTTATTATTTGAGAACATAAAGTATTTTTTTCATTTCAGGAATGGGCATCCCTATAACCTCCATACTCTCGTGCAATGATAAGTGAATAAACACTCATCTTGAGAATAACATATCTAGCATGAAAAAAATATAATCCACCCTTCACCGCCTCATGAGCTAGTACGGGTACACAAAACAGAAATTTATAGGTAGGTATAGTGGACTCATATGGCAAAACTGGTTTTAAGGAGTTTGCATGCACAATTAGTATTCCTACTTAGTACAAGTGAAGGCTAGCAAAAGATTGGAAAGCATCCAACCAAGAAATAAAAAATCACGTTAACAAGCATTGAGCATAACTAACACCGAAAAATGCATCATGAGTAAGATGTAATTTCATTGCATAACTATTGACTTGCGTGCTTGCATAGGGAATCACAAACCTTAACACCAATATTCTTACTAAATCATAATTACTCATCAACACGAATCACATATCACTATCATCATATCTTAAAACTATTACGAGACATCTAGTTTAATTTGTCCAATGATCTTCACGAATGTTTTTATCATACCCCTCTTGAATATCTATCACTTTGGTAACAGTACCATATGTTGCTTTTGCTTTTGACAAGCTCAAATAATTTAAGTGAAGATCAACAGCATAAAAAATTTCATCTCGCAAAATAATCTAAGTGAAGCATGAGAGGCTTTTTTCAAAATTACTAACTCTCATATATATCTAAATGAAGCATGAGAGCATTTCTTCAAACAGTATAAAGCACACCGTGCTCAAAAAGATACTCCATAGCTCTAAAATATTCAAGTGAAGCACATAGAGGATTTCAAGTGAAGCACATAGAGCAATTCTAACAAATCATAGAATATTTTGGCTCTCTCAAATTGGTGTGTCCAGCAAGGATACAAATGACAAACTAAAAAGAAAAAAAAGCAAAGACTCATATCATACAAGACGTGTGGGGACCCCGACTTATGAGTCGAGATTGCCGAATGAACGTGCTCAGTGATCCGAGAGATCAATGCTCACCGAACACATAGAAACTGAATAACAAGAGTCTTACATCCATACATACCGTTTGATACAATAAATGACCATTGCGTTCAAGTCTTATAAATATAGGCCCTTGGAGGCCACCACACCAAACTTGACCAATAGCGGAGATATTGCTCGAAAGCGTGAACCCCTGCCATCAGCCTTAACCTATAGGCATTATGACTCGGAAGCGTCCTAGCTCGAAAGAACATCACCAAGGTACTCTTCACCATTTCCTGTTCTCTCATACCCGATCAATGAAATAACCAGTGGCAAGCAAATGAGTACTTTGAATGTTCTCTTAAACAACCCATGATGTGGAACAAGGTAATAAAGAGCATGAACTACCATAAGAATGTAGCCTTTGCGGAAAGCAAGTTTTTATTAAAAATGAGCATGGTCATTTACTTGTATGGACATGCATCATAAGATATATGGTAATCGTGAACAAAGGTCACACATATCAACATATCTGCGGAGGGCTGAACACCACATGTTCACCCTATATGCCAAGTCTCCAGACTTGTCATATCATCTTACTCAGGTAACACCTTAACACACACTTGGTTTATGCAGAAACGACTAGACATAGTTTAAGCAGGATTACCCAACTGTCCTTGACCGTGTACACATCTATTCGAATAGTTTTACACTCTGCAGAGGTTGTACATTGTACCCACGAGATCCGGGAAACTTCCATGTCATTGACGACTCGCGGTATATAACATACCCGAGGTAAGTACCCGATCAATTCCTTTCCCCTGACGACACTAGACAAAGAGTCCACTCGATTCTTACCCAGCCCACATGGTGTACGTCTTACGAGCACCAACTCTGGACCGTATCATCCATGCGGGGACCAATGGTGTACCCGGAACACGTAAAAACGACATAGTCGACCTACCTAGTACGACCCCGTCATGAGAGTGACCACATATCACTCCCGCCACTAGTAATGCACGCTCTTCGCTAGCACCGACCAAAGTAATAAACAAAGCCCCGTCCCATAAAGGGGTATCATGGTCGCACATGTAAGGTTGGGACGGTCGACACATCATAAATCTAATCCCATTTCCGAAAGCACTCACACAAAACCTTTCCGGTATATCACTTCTTTCTGAACTGATCATCCAACTCCACACCATCATCCTCGGGCATTAGTGGTACCCGACGGGGTTTTCGTAAAACTTTTGATATCACCATGTGTTACCATCATCATGCACATGCTCATACTATGCGTAGCACTACTACTACTTGTCAACTTTTATCAGCGTGACCCTCATAGATGGTAGGGTCATGCTCAATGCAAGTGCTCCGGAGGAGCCATCGGTAACACCATGTCGGGGTGTACCGATTAATCTTGACTATATGCATCCGAATAAATTTATCAACATGGCATGCACAAAACATTTTCTCAGACATGGTCAAAGGGCCGCTTGCATTTTCTCACATAAGTCCTCGGGGTCTTCGAAGTCTTCCGGTCCAACTCCGAGTACTCCGTCTACTCCGTCAACTATCGTCGGAGACAATCACAATAATCCACACTGCAAGCAGAAACAAAAGTGCTATATAAATAGAAGTTTTATTTTCCTTGGACCTCTCTCGTCATAAGAAAAATACCTGAAGCTTGCTCTAGGAGATTTGGACCATCAGGGATTTTGAATGGAGGAAAGGAGGAATAGGTGACCCTTTAAGAAGCCTACAAAAAACATTCCGCTAAAATGAATGGAGGCACCCATTTAATAGAGCATGATTTTAGAAACATTTAGGAAGTTGTTTCACTAGATTTGGAGTTGGTATGAATATTCTAGGGATTTTACAATATGGAATAAATAGGCATATGCACTATTTATATAATGCAACAGAAACAAGGTAGAGAAAAAATATTCACCTAGGCTAGGAAAATAGGGAATGATTTAATATATCTCTGGAAACTAGAATCACACCATTTGGAGTTGATTTGGGCTTTCTAGGAATTTCACAAGGTGTGGTTTTAAATATCCAGATTTGAATTTGAATTATACACTACAGAAAATATTCTTGGAAAAATGTGCAATGCACACATCTGGATAGGCCATGATTTAATAAACCTGTAGAAACTTGAATCATTAGATTTGGAGTTCAAATGGATTTATGATGGATTTACTAGCCTCTGAAGAAATAGGAAAAGAAAAGAGGGATATACCAGAGGGTTATCCAGCGCCCACTAGCGCTGGGGAGGAGCTGGGCCGACCCATTGGCTCGGCCTGGCGAGCCAAGAGGCCACACAGGAGGCACAACCGTGGAATACGCCTTCGGTGAAGGGGAGGCGGCCACGGGGGAAAACTGTCTCCACTTACCCATGCAGGCCCGAAGGTCCTCTCGCTAATGGGCGGGCCCCGCTAGCTTCTCTCCTCTCTCCCTGATCCTCCTTCTTCCTCCCGACGGAGGCACGACATGGCAAGGCAGCGGCGCAGCCGGTGCTAGCCCTGGTGACTCCGGCCACCTCCGGCCGAGGCGAGCACACCAGCGGGCTCTGGATGGGGCCGCACACCCACTGCTGGCAGGAAGACTGCCGTGGGGACCGTAGCAGTCCAACGGACATGGGGTCAGCCGGAGTTTGGGCACATAGCCACAATTGCTCCGGGGAAGTAACGATGGGACTCGGAGGCCCTGTGGTACACACGGATTCCCCTGGTGGAGGTAGAAAGGAGAGGAGGGCCCGGTGTTGCGCCAATTTTCTCAAGGCCGAGAGGCGGCCATGGCGGTCATTGAAGGTGGAGGAGCCGTGGGAGCTCTCGGGTGCTCTCTAGCATGGGGGATACATGCGTCCCTTGGGCGTTTGGAGGCTAGCCAGCATTGTGGAGGGGAGGACCGGTCAAAGGGAGCTTTGGCATGCGCTGAGACACGCTGCAATGGCCGGACACGACCTGGAGGAAGAAGACAAGGTGCAAAGCACCGTTTTTGCACGCCATGGAGGTGGTCACCACGGCCACCTATGTCTACACGACCCTTATGACCAGTCAAATGTGTGTGGAGTGTGGGGCATGCTTGCTGGGGTGTGACTAAGGAGTTTGGTCTCTTGTGGATCTGGTTTGAATTGGTTTTGACTGTAGTTTAATTTGCAGCAACAAACTTAAGGCTAGCAATGAGGGCACTTACTGGAGAGATAATGGGGTGAAACCATGTCTAGTAGTCTTAGGCATGGAAGGACTATAGTTCTGTAAAGTTTCAGCTCACGGGGATGAGTTTAGCTAGGAGTTGTAGTGCAAGTCTACAATTCTGCCAGAAATCAAGTTTCAGATGTGCTGCTCATTTTTCCCACATGAGCATGCTACATTTTGATCTTAAATGATGCATTAGCATGGTAGAGATGCCCTGGAAGAAAGTGGGGGCTTTGGCTTAAGCAGAAGTATAGCAAGAGGGGTAAAAATGGTGCTGCCAAGGTAAAAATGAGAGGTAGCTACATGGAGTCACCTGATACGTCTCCAACATATCTATAATTTTTTATGGTTCCATGCTATTATCTTGTCAACTTTGGATGTTTTGTATGCATGATCATGCTATTTTATATCTTTTTTGGGACTAACCTATTAACTCAGTGCCAAGTGCCAGTTCATGTTTTTTCCGTGTTTTTGACCCTTTTGAGAGAAGAATATTAAATGGAGTCCAAACGGAATAAAACTATCGGAAAGATTTTTTTCCGGAATAGAAGATACACATGGAACTTTAGAACCAAGGCAAAGGACTCCGGGGGAGGCCACAAGCCCCCTAGTCGCGGCCTAGGGGGGCACCTAGCAGGCTTGTGGGCCCGCCGTGGCTCCTTTGCCCTACTTATTCCGCCTATAAATTCTCTAAAAATCCCAAATTGCCACAGAGTGCCACGAAAATACTTTTCCGCTGCCGCAAGCTTCTGTCTCCGGAAGATCCCATCTGGGACCGTTCTGGTGCCGTGCCGGAGGGGGATTCGGACACGGAGGGCTTCTTCATCAACACCATTGCCTCTCCGATGATGCGTGAGTGGTTCACCACAGACCTTCTGGTCCATAGCTAGTAGCTAGATGGCTTCTTCTCTCTCTTGGATCTTCAATACAAAGTTCTCCATGATCTTCATGGAGATCTATCCGATGTAATCTTCTTTTGCGGTGTGTTTGTCGAGATCCGGTGAATTGTGGATTTATGATCAGATTATCTATGAATATTATTTGAGTTTCCTCTGATCTCTTATATGCATGATTTCGGATCCTTGTAATTCTCTTCGAGTTGTGGGTTTTGTTTCGCCAACTTGATCTATAATTCTTGCAATGGGAGAAGTGCTTGGTTTTGGGTTCAGACTGTGCGGTGTCCTCACCCAGTGACAGAAGGGGTAGGGAGGCACGCATCGTGTTGTTGCCATCAAGTTTAAAAATATGGGGTTTATATCTATTGCATGAATTTATCCCTCTACATCATGTCATCTTGCTTAAGGCGTTACTCTGTTTGTTATGAACTCAATACACTAGATGCATGTTGGACAACGGTCGATGTGTGGAGTAATTGTAGCAGATGGAGACAGTATCGGTCTACTTGTTTCGAACGTGATGCCTATATGTATGATCATTGCCTTAGATATCGTCATGACTTTGCGCGGTTCTATCAATTTCTCGACAGTAATTCGTTCACCCACCGTAATATTTGCTATCATGAGAGAAGCCTCTAGTGAACACTATGGCCCCCGGGTCTACTTCACATCATATTTTCAGCTCTACACTTTTATTTTGTTGCCCTTTCCACCTTCAGATCTCACCTTGCATTTAATCATGAAGGGATTGACAACCCCTTTATAGCGTTAGGTGCAAGTTTGTTTGTTTCTGCGGAGGTACATTGGTGACTTGTCTTGTTACTCCTACTGGATTGATACCTTGGTTCTCAAACTGAGGGAAATACTTACTGCTGCTGTGCTGCATAACCCTTTCCTCCTCAAGGGAAAAACCAACGCAAGCTCAAGAGGTAGCAAGAAGAAATTGTGTCGCCGTTGCTGGGGAGTATCAAGTCAAGAATAGTCTCCCTTCAACGTGTCAATTTCTGGCACCGGGGACAATTCTATGTGAAGCTTATCCAAGTAACTTTCGCAAACTCATCTCTTGCATTTACTTTTTTTGCCTTTTTCCTCTTGTTTTCCTCTCCCCCACTTCTGAAAAACAAAAATTTATAAAAATATTTGCCTTTCCTTTGCTTGTGTGCTATGTGCCTTGAATATGCTTGCATCTTCGCTTGCTGAAAATCTATTGATATGGATCGTCATCCACTTGCTAATCTCTTTAAGAGATCCAGTTATGTTGAACCAATTGCTAGTGAGTTGAGTGCACTTGACTATCTTTATGGAGTTTTGCTCGAGATGCGTGAATCTGAAAATCGTGATGAAGAAATTTATCAAGTGATTCACGAGGGCTCCTTGAATGAAAAGCATGATTGCAATGGTTTCACTATAAATCCTATTAGTGTCAATCATCCTAAAAATATGCAAAACCCTAAGCTTGGGGATGCTAGTTTTGCTATGTCCACTACTTGTTGCAATGATCATGATTAGGGTAATGATTTTTCTTATGATCTTGAAAATTTGTTTAAGCCTCATGATGAATATGATATTTGCAATAATATTGAAAGTGGGTTTGGAGAAGTCATGACTTTAGTTGATGATAATCCCACTATTTTTGAAGAGCGTCAACTTTGCATGCATATGGATCATGAAAAGAATATCCTATGTGAGAGCTATATTGTTGAATTTGATTATGATTCCACATGCAATTTTTATGAGATAGGAAAATATTGTGGTAGAAACTTTCATGTTACTAAATTACCTCTCGTTTTGTTGAGATTGATATTGTCTCTTTCTTCTTCCTTGCATATGGTAACTATTGGTTGTATTGACAATTTGTTTTCCTATAAAATTCCTATGCATAGGAAGTATGTTAGACTTAGATGTGAATTTCACATGCTTTATGATGCTCCCGTTGTGCTTCAATTCTTGTCTTTTGTGTGAGCATCATTGAATTATCAATGCCTAGCTAAAAGGCTTTAAAGAAAAGCGCTTGTTGGGAGGCAACCCAATGAATTTATCTTTGCTTTTTTGCTTTCTGTTTTGTTGTGTCCACACCATCATAATTCTGTTATGATTGTGTTTTTTGTGTTTGTTTTTGTGTTTGAGCCAAGTAAAACCTTTATGACTAGTTCTGGTGATGGTTGTTTGATCGTGCTGAAAAACACAGAAACTTTGCGCTCACGAATTATTTTTTGTTCCTATCCATAAAGAGCTCTTGAGTTGATTCTTTTTGCTATTGGTTGATATGCCAATTTCCCTAATTGTCGTAATTTTTCATAAGTTTTGAGATACCATAAGTATACGAAGTATACATATTGCTACAGACAGGTCTGTTTTTGACAGATTCTGTTTTTGTGGTGTTGATTGCTTATTTTGATGAAACTATGGATAGTATCGGGGGGGGGGGGGGGGGGTACTAGCTATGGAAAAGTGAGAATAGAGTAATATAACACCAATATAAATATAAATCAAGTTTTCTACAGTACCTAAAGAGGTGGTGGTTTGTTTTCTTATACTAACGATATCATGAGTTTCTGTTTAAGTTTTGTGTTGTGAAGTTTTCAAGTTTTGGGTGATGTTCTCATGGACAATGGGATAAAGAGTGGAAAGATCTCAAGCTTGGGGATGCCCAAGGCATCCCAAGACAATTCAAGGACACCAAAAAGCCTAAGCTTGGGGATGCCCCGGGAATGCATCCCCTCTTTCGTCTTCAATCCATCGGAAACATTACTTGGAGCTATATTTTTATTCACCACATGATATGTGTTTTGCTTGGAGCATAGTGTATTATAGGAAACTTTTCTTTTGTTGTGTCACAATCATCCTTTCTGCACACCCTTTTGAGAGAGATATGCACTCATCGTGAATTTGCTAGAATACTCATTGAGCTTCACTTATATCTTTTGAGCTAGATAGCTTTGCTCTAGTGCTTCACTTAGATCTTTTTAGAGCACGACAGTGTCATATTTTGGAGAAATAAGAACTCTCGATCTTCACTTATATCTTTTTGAGAGTCCTCCCTCTGAGTAACTTGGTAATTGGCGTGTGCCATGAAAGAGTCCTAGAGATGACAAGCATCCAAAGAGGATATAATAGAAACTTCCATATTCATGTGCATTGATTAGTAAAGAGAAGTGTGATTCCTCTCAATTAGTTTTGAGATATGGATTTGGTAATATTAGAGTTATGTTAGTAGGGTGTTGTGAATCTATAAATACTTTTGTTGAAGTTAGTGATTCTCGTAGCATGTACGTATGGTGAACCGCTATGTTAGGAAGTCGGAGCATAATTGATTTATTGATTGTCATCCTTTGTGTTGCTGTCGGGATCGCGCGATGGTTAACACCTACCAACCCTTCCCCTAGGAGTATGCGTTTAGCACTTTGTTTCGATTACTAATAAAAACTTTCGCAATAAGTATATGAGTTCTTCATGACTAATGTGAGCCCATGGTATAGATGCACTTTTCACCTTCCACCATTGCTAGCCTCTTTAGTGCCGCACAACTTTCACCGGTGCACAAACCCACCATATACCTTCCTCAAAACAGCCACCATACCTACCTACTATGGCATTTTTATAGCCATTGCAAGATATATTGCCATGCAACTCCCACCATTCCATCTCATGACTTGCGCCGTCACTTTCATATTGCCATTGCATGATCGTAAGATAGCTAGCGAGATGTTTCAACGTCATACGCTAAGCTAGATCGTTGCACATCCCGGTAGACTGTCGGAGGCATTTCCTATAGAGTCATCATTGCTCTACGTATTGAGTTGTGAGTAAATAAGAGTGTGATGATCATAATTATTAGAGCATTGTCCCATGTGAGGAAATAAATAAAAAAGAGACCAAAGATGCCCACCAAAAAAAAATGAGAAGAGGCCAAAGAGCCCAAACAAAAAAAGAGAGAAAAAGAGAGAAGGGACAATGCTACTATCTTTTTCCACACTTGTGCTTCAAAATAGCACCATGTTCTTCATTATAGAGAGTCTTTTGTTTTGTCACCTCCATATACTAGTGGGAATTTTCATTATATAACTTGGCTTGTATATTCCAATGATGGGCTTCCTGAAAATTGCCCTAGGTCTTCGTGAGCAAGCAAGTTGGGTGCACACCACTAGTTTTCGTTTTGAGCTTTCACACACTTATAGCTCTAGTGCATCCATTACATGGTGATCTCTACTCATTCACATTGATATCTATTGATGGACATCTCCATATCCCGTTGATATGACGAGTCAATGTGACCATCTCCTCCTTTTTGCCTCACAACCTCCACCACACTCTATTCCACCTATAGTGCTGTATCCATGGGTCACGCTCATGTATTGCGTGAGAGTTGAAAAAGTTTGAGAAAGTAAGAGTGCGAAAATAATTATTTGTCCAATACCGGGGTTGTGCTTGATTTAAATTCGTTGTGTGGGGATGATGGAGCATAGCCAGACTATATGATTTTGTAGGGATAACTTTCTTTGGCCTTGTTATTTCAAAAGTTCATGATCACTTTGCTAGCATGCCCACTGCTGGCAGGAAGACTTCCGTGGGGACCGTAGCGGTCCAACGGACATGGGGTCGGCCAGAGTTTGGGAACACAACCACATGTGCTCCGGGGAAGCGACGATGGGACTGGGAGGCCCTGTGGACCACGGGGATTCCCCTGGTGGAGGTAGAAAGGAGAGGAGGGCCCGGTGTTGCACCAATTTGGTCAAGGCCGAGGGGCGGCCATGGCGGTCATTGAAGGTGGAGGAGCCGTGGGAGCTCTCGGGTGCTCTCTGGCATGGGGGATACACGCGTCCCTGGGGCGTTTGGAGGCTAGCCAGCATTGGGGAGGGAGGACCGGTCAAAGGGAGCTTTGGCGCGCGCTCAGACACGCTGCAATGGCCGGACACGACCTGGAGGAAGAAGACAAGGTGCATAGCACCGTTTTTGCACGCCACGGAGGTGGTCACCACGGCCACCTGTGTCTACACGACCCTTATGACCAGTCAAATGTGTGTGGGGTGTGGGGCATGCTTGCTCGGGTGTGACTAAGGAGTTTGGTCTCTTGTGGATCTGGTTTGAATTGGTTTTGACTGTAGTTTAATTTGCAGCAACAAACTTAAGGCTAGCAATGAGGGCACTTACTGGAGAGATAATGGGGTGAAACCATGTCTAGTAGTCTTAGGCATGGAAGGACTACAATTCTGTAAAGTTTCACCTCAGGGGGATGAGTTTAGCTAGGAGTTGTAGTGCAAGGCTACAATTCTGCCAGAAATCCAGTTTCAGATGTGCTGCTCATTTTTCCCACATGATCATGCTACATTTTGATCTTAAATGATATATTAGCATGGTAGAGATGCCCTGGAAGAAAGTGGGGGCTTTGGCTTAAGTAGAAGTATAACAAGAGGGGTAAAAATGGTGCTGCCAAGGTAAAAATGAGAGGAGCTACATGGAGTCACCTGATACGTCTCTAACGTATCTATAAATTTTGATGGTTCCATGCTATTATCTAGTCAACTTTGGATGTTTGTATGCATGATCATGCTATTTTATATCTTTTTTGGGACTAACCTATTAACTCAGTGCTAAGTGTCAGTTCCTGTTTTTTCCGTGTTTTTGACCCTTTCCAGAGAAGAATATTAAATGGGGTCCAAACGGAGTAAAACCTTCGGAAAGATTTTTTTTTCGTAACAGAAGATACGCACGGAACTTGAGAACCAAGGCAAAGGACTCTGGGGGAGGCCACAAGCCTCCTAGCCATGGCCTAGGGGGGGCGCCTAGCAGGCTTGTGGGCCCCCCATGGCTCCTTTGTCCTACTTCTTCTGCCTATAAATTCTCTAAAAATGCCAAACTGCCAGAGAGAGCCACGAAAATACTTTTCCGCCACTGCAAGCTTCTGTCTCCGCAAGATCCCATCTGGGGACCGTTGTGGTGCCCTGCCGGAGGGGGATTCAGACATGGAGGGCTTCTTCATCAACACCATTGCCTATCCGATGATGCGTGAGTGGTTCACCACAGACCTTCTGGTCCATAGCTAGTAGCTAGATGGCTTCTTCTCTCTCTTTGATCTTCAATACAAAGTTCTCCATGATCTTCATGGAGATCTATCCGATGTAATCTTCTTTTGCGGTGTGTTTGTCGAGATCTGATGAATTGTGGATTTATGATCAGATTATCTATGAATATTATTTGAGTTTCCTCTGATCTCTTATATGCATGATTTCGTATCCTTGTAATTCTCTTCGAGTTGTGTGTTTCGTTTGGCCAACTTGATCTATAATTCTTGCAATGGGAGAAGTGCTTGGTTTTGGGTTCATACCGTGCGGTGTCGTCACCCAGTGACAGAAGGGGTAGCGAGGCACGCATCGTGTTGTTGCCATCAAGGGTAATAAGATGGGGTTTATATCTATTGCATGAATTTATCTCTCTACATCATGTCATCTTGCTTAAGGCGTTACTCTGTTTGTTATGAACTCAATACACTAGATGCATGCTGGATAGTGGTCGATGTGTGGAGTATAGTAGTAGATGCAGACAGTATCGGTCTACTTGTTTCGGACGTGATGCCTATATGTATGATCATTGCCTTAGATATGGTCATGACTTTGCGCGGTTCTATCAATTGGTCGACAGTAATTCGTTCACCCACCGTAATATTTGCTATCATGAGAAAAGCCTCTAGTGAACACTATGGCCCCCGGGTGTACTTCACATCATATTTTCAGCTCTACACTTTTACTTTGTTGCACTTTCCACCTCCAGATCTCACCTTGCATTTAATCGTGAAGGGATTGACAAGGCCTTTATAGCGTTGGGTGCAAGTTTGTTTGTTTTTGCGCAGGTACATTGGCGACTTGTCTTGGTACTCCTATTGGATTGATACCTTGGTTCTCAAACTAAGGGAAATACTTACTGCTGCTGTGTTGCATCACCCTTTCCCCTTCAAGGGAAAAACCAACGCAAGCTCAAGAGGTAGCATCACCCTCCAATAGTTGACTAGTGGCCATGGCAAGGTTAGTGGAGGTAAAAGGTAACTATAGAGAGCTGTGGTAAAAGTTTAAGCTCAAGGAGATAAGTGGAAGGGGCCAAAGTAGGAACTTTGGTAAATGCACACAAGGTGTTTGATGGGTGTTAGGGCTACCAGATGGATCCCAATTGATATGAAACTTAACAGGATCACATAATAGATGAAAATAAGCTTGGACACCAAATTTGGGATTTGGTGGAGAAAGTTTCTAATGTAGACTTGAAAAACCCATGAAATGGGCAGAAATGACTTTCTGCCTAC
The DNA here is from genome assembly GCF_904849725.1 of Hordeum vulgare subsp. vulgare. Taxonomy (NCBI): domain Eukaryota; kingdom Viridiplantae; phylum Streptophyta; class Magnoliopsida; order Poales; family Poaceae; genus Hordeum; species Hordeum vulgare. Next base: position 341,377,813 of record NC_058524.1, on the reverse strand, counting down.
AAAACCATGCAACTAAATTCCCACAAATCCACAACTTGGTGCGAGGGCACTATTTGAGCATTAAAGCATGCCAAAAAGTTGGGGATCAATTAGAGAAACTTTATAATGTAAAGTTTCCCAAGTCATAAATCAACAGAGAAGGTTTTGAGAGGTTTGGGACAAGCTCATATATTATCCTTGATGCACAACTTTGTGTGGATGCATTATTGGAGTATCAGAACATGTCCACCAAGCTTGAGAACATTTGGAGGCTCTTGGCAATGTAGAGTTGCTCAAATTTGGATCTGGACATGTAGGGTTTTAGAATAATTAAGTGAATCAAATCAACTTGTATTGAGATGAAACTTGGCAGGATCATCACATATATCATATGTGACATGCTAGAATTTTACAGGAAGTTATTGAGAATATTTCTTACAGAAATATTCCAAAAGCTTGAAATAGGCAGGATGGGTTTTGAAGGGTTGTGCCTAATATTATGAACATGACAATGTGTTGAAAATCTTATATATGGAATATATATGTCCACTGAGTTTCCTTAAATTTTCTCAAATACTTTGAAAGCAATAAAATTAACTTTCCTTCATAAGGGACCATTCCTCGCCTCAGAGAAAGGTATTTAAGTAAAATAGTAAAATAACTTTTAAAATAATTATATTGTGGTTTTAGAAAGTCATTTTGATAATGGTATTTAAATAAATTATTTAGTGCAAAATAACTTCCCTAATTTGAGAACTTGTAGTACAAATCCCGACATAGGGGTTTTTGAAAGCTTAAATTGAATAAAAGCTTCTTGGTCAAAATAGTATTTGGTAAAAATAGCTTCTGGTCATAACACATGGCATGGTCACTAGGCAAGGTTTTGGGTCAAGGAGGTGAGTCTAGAGAGTAGAAGCAACATTGATTCAAATACAAGCAAGAGGCAAGCAAGCAACAATCACATCAAGCATCACAATTAGTCATAAAAATTTTAATTGGTCCTACTTTTTGAGAAAAGTTAATTAGTTAGGAGAGTTAAACACAGGGTGTTACAGACCTTACACCCTTAAGAAAATCTCGTCCTCGAGAATTGTTAAGGTCTTTGCAAGAGCATGCTCCTGCTATGCCGCTCAACACAAAGATAATGATTCATTTTAAAACATGCGATCCGACGTGGTCAGCACAATAAAATGCGAATAATTGGTGCGTTTCAGGGTTACATTGATTTTTGGAAAAAAGGAAAATTACCAATTTCCGGTTGCACTAGTCATAGGCGGTGCTTGGTGCCTACTCTGGCTGACAGGTGGGCCGAGGAGCCACTGTCAGCCTCTTCTTCCTCCTTTGATTCTTCTCCTCCGAGCGAGTTCCAGGTGCTTCCTCCACTTGCGGTGCCTAGGGGCGTAGGGTGCCCATGCCCGCTGTCAGTGTTCTGGGAACGGGGGTACCCAGACCCGCCTGCCTCTGGAAGATCTGCAAGGGAGATCAACACCCTGAACAAGGCCCTCACGAGGGGCCAAGCCTCATGAGGAAGAGCGACATCAAGACCTGCAAGGGGCCTCCTCAGGGCCCCTCCGGAGCGGCGGATATTTCAAGGCACGACCGGACCTCACGACTCAAGGGTGACGCCATGAAAGGACAGGTGGGCAGCAGATGGCAAGACGAGGCAGTTTCCCTTTTGGTGCAAAAGAGGACGGGATGTATCGGGGTCCGAAAGGCATCTTCCAAAGGTTTCCCTTCCGGTGCAACAAGACCATGGCCGCATGCCGGCAGGACGAGCGTCATCCCTGTGCCCACCTGTGCGACGCTAGCAGCTGCTTTCCACGCGAAGACCACTTTTGACAGGGGAAGCATGTTCCTTGTCCCCCAGCGAAGCTGGCCGTTGTGGGATCCCTTCCCGCCTATGATAAGGGGAGAGGACCCATGCCTGTAATATAAGTAGAGAGGGGAGGATACTTGAGAGAGGAGAGATTAGATCATGGAAACCCTAGAGCAATACGCCTAGCCACTTGGCCTCCGGAGGCTCAAGAGCGCTGTACTAGTTCATCCACCAACCTCCGTGAGAGGCAATCCACCAAAAGCAGGAGTAGGGTTTTACACTTCGTGGCGGCGCAAACCTAGGTAGTCTGTTGTTTTTGTGTTCTTCTCACCATCGTGTGAGTTCTTCGCCGTTTCCATGGAGTAGCGGGATAGGTAAGGTCAAGCCGAGAGAGATTCCCGCACACACCCCAGTGTTAGAATCTTAGGGTTTTGCGAAGCCCAAAATCCGACATTTGGCGCGCCAAGTAGGGGTGTGTGAAGGCTTTCTTCCAGCTTCCTCCTTCCCAGACCGCTGCACCGATGGCCGGCGACCAACTAGCTTCTCCGAGCCTCGTCGAGCTGGTCTCCGACCGCCACGTCATAGCGTCTGGAGGCTCGCATACCGGCATCGGGGGACCAGGCGGCGCGTACCAGGCCGTCAACATTGTCTCCACCGTGACGGCCACCCGTGCCACCCAGGCTCATGGGGGCTGGGCGGCAGCCCGGGCACCCGCAATGCGCCGGATCAACTTGGGGGACCTCAGCACAAACGACGCGCTGCATACGGCAAGAGAGATACTCCGCCAACGACCGACACCAGGGGGCTTCGAAACCTAGGTGGACCACATCATGGAACTGATCACCATCGCCCAGAAAACCATCCAGCCTAGTACCTCTTCAAGGCCACAGGCGCCGGGCGCCGGGGGTTTGCACCACGTGCCGGCCCCCGAGCCTGCAAGCTTCAGGCCCCTGCCCGTTCTCGGTGGGGTCGAGGGAGACGCGCTTCGCGCTGCCCTCCACCTTCTCCAGACGCAGCGACCTGCCCTGAAGCGCACCACACCGACAACCACCAGGGACACGAAGCCAACGACGGGACGATCGATGCGCACGCTGGCACACATCACTGAGACCAGGTCAGCCCTTGACAGCCTGGGGCGGCCCGACAAGAGCGCTCCATCTGGCGCAGGCAGCAGAGGGCAGAGGCGATGGCGCCGATGAACTACGACAGCGAATATACGACAGGATATCGAGGCGGAAGTTAGCACGGGGCGGCGCCAGGACCAGCCGACGGTAGCAGAAGGAACAAGCGACTTCGCACGGAGGCCTATCGCAGGAAGATCTTCGAGCAGCACGGCCTAGGGGTCCCCCTCCGCCATCGAGAGGGACCGCCACCATCGCTCTGATGGCCGGACGCGGAGGACGGGCAAGGGCCTACATGGAGCCGTATGTGCCAGAGTGTGCGGTGCTACCTGACCCTCCTGACGAGGAAGAGCTTCAAGCGTCCGGCCGGGGCGCCTACCTACCTCAGGAGTGAAGAACATTTGGGGGCTCCTCCCTGAGCTGGGCCCCTAGGGGGCCCGGGCAGGGGGGCCCTGAAGCCGTGGGGCGTGGCACCAGCCACCTTCCCCGCGGAAGGACTACGCGAGGCCAAACTCACGGGCCTCAGGAGGACGAGTCGAATACCGTGACGAGACGCTAGCGGCACGGATCATTCACGACGACCAAGATCGAGGCGTGGGTGTCAGGGGCCAGGCCTTGTGAGGCGTTCCTGAGGTGCAAGGGGGCTTCAACTATTCGGCAAGGTAATTTACTACCTTAAGGAGTGTCTGCTGACCGCAAGAACTCCAACTACCTGGGGCATACTTCTGCAAGTCGCATCCTTTACAATTTCCGTTACATCCACTTGGCAACCTGACACGCTGCCTTGGTTGCGTCCTTCGGCGATCCACCTTCAACTATTCGCCGAGCACCGACTGCAACACATCGCACCAACATGGGGAGGGGGAGCCCCACGCCCCCTCAGGACTGCGGTCGACATGATCAAATTTTAGTCGCTTGAGCGTCCAAGGGGGCTCCAGAGCATTGCGCTCTAGGAGCCTTATCGATCACAAGGCCACCTGCCGCCCTTGATATCGTCCACGGACATTCGGTCGTTATCAGGGGTGGCACGGCTTGACCCCGTAGCTACATTCGTTCAATAGGTCACACACAACTACGGTTGCGAAATGTGCGGGACCGGGTCCTAGTGACGTAGAGTTTCTTGAATGTCAAAGAGGGGCTCGTGAGCATCGCGCCTCAGGGAACATACCGGTCACAAGGCCACCTGTCGGCCTTGATATCGTCCATGAACATTCGATCGTTATCAGGGGTGGCAGGGCTTGACCCCGTAGCTACAATCGTTCAATCGATCACACGAAACAGTGGTTGAGAAATGTGCGAGACTGGGTCTTAGCGATGTAGAGCCGCTCGAACGTTAAAGGGGGCTCTTGAGCATCGTGCCTCAGGAGCCTTATCAGTCACAAAGACACTTGACCACCGTGGTGTCGTCCAGGCTCGGTCGGTATCGGGGGTTGTCGGGGCCTTTCCTCGTGAGGTGCCTCACGACGACAGGGAAATGTGCGGGACTGGGACCTGTCAACGTGGAGTCATAAAAAACCCTTGATAGGCCTCCTGGGAAGGAGCACGAGCGCGCAAGATCTGCATCAACCCGTCCCGCATCTGCATCGTCCTTCAATCCTACCGAAACCTACTTCATCCCGTGACACTCTCACGTAACAACGAACCGAGGCTGTATACGCCCAGGGCCCCCCGAGGATGCGGAAGGGGTCCACCCCACACCTAGTGGAAGACCTATGCTCTGCGCTGGGTACAACACAGTCCCCCAATGACCCTAGAAGCTCAGGCCCCAATTCCTCGGGTCTAGGGACACTCTCGAGGACAAAGCGTCCTCGCGTCCTCCCATATACACCCCCACCGTGACACTCTCGCGTAATAACGAGCCGAGGCTGTAGACGCCCAGGGCCCCCCGAGGACGCGGAAGGGGTCCACCTGTGACAGCTCGAGACCGACGCCCCAGAAGATTCCCCTTTTATTCTGGTTTCGTCGTGTGATTATTTGTTATTTGTCGCGCCTTCATCGCATCATCCGCATTGCATCGACATTCTATTGCCGCCGGTTTTCAAAGTTGCATCCGTTATTAGTTGTCGTTGCTCTCCATTTTCGTCGATGACCGTCTTGAGCCCAACCACACACGCACGCGCCCGCGGCATCGTCAAATCTTTCGCGAGTTCCTTCTCCGATCGAGGACACGGTGGGGTTATGTTTGACGTAAGTAGGTGTTCAGGATCATTCATTTGATCACCAGTAGTTCACCTCCGCTATGCGTAGATCTTACCCCTCTTTATTCTTGTACTCGTAAGTTAGCCACTAAATATATGCTTACTCGCTTGCTGCAGCCTCATCACTTAACCATACCTCACCCATTAAGCTTTGATAGTCCTTATACCTTTGGAAATGAGATTGCTGAGTCCCCTGTGGCTCACAGATTACTACAACACCAGTTGCAGGTACATGTAAAGGGTTACTTGACGCGAGCGCGTTGATTGTTCATTTGGAGTTGCTTCTTCTTCTTCTTCATCGATCTAGGATGGGTTCCAGGCCGACAGCCTGGGATAGCAAGGATGGACGTCGTTCTCTTTTCTCGTTTGTTTTCGTCCGTAGTCAGACCATGCTCTTCTTCATGATGTTTATGTATCGTACTGATGTGACTCTGATGTAGCTTGTCGCGAGTGTAAGCCAATTCTTTATACCTCATCTTTTCAGTACATGTACTTGTAACGATATCCATTCTTGCGAAACGACGAGATGCACTTCTATCCCTGTCGAGGCCCTCGCGCCAAAATAAGGATAGGGTCGCATCTTGGGCGTTACAAGTTGGTATAAGAGCAGTACCGACCTAGGAGCCCCCTTGATTGATCAAACTTGGCCGAGTCGAGTCTAGTGAAAAATTGCTTTGAGTCTAGTTATATATTAGAGGGTAGGATTCTTTTTTCTCCTCTTCTATGCTCTGGTGAGGAATCTTGATGTAATAATTTCAATTCTACTCCTCTTCTCACTCAAATTTTTTTAGGATCACACGGATATTTTTGGAATCTATATGATGCCGATGTGACGGAGTTCTGTCTTGGTGCCTCCTGTCTGACTTGATTTCTTCCGGGGATTGAGCTCGAGGGGATTCTTGAGCACATCGCTATCATTCAGATTTCTTAGTATCTCACGACGAAGGATGTTCGAAATTGCTTCAATACTAGTAGTGGCGAGAGGAGTCCATCTTCCCCAGTACTGGTGCGGAGAGTTCCGGATGTATTGTGATACTTAGTATCGTTGTGGTTACGAGGGTCTAAAATAGATGAGTTTCCGAGATTCTGGTTATGTGTTGACGGATGTGATACACTCGACGGGTTAGTATGAGTTGAGTGATATATCACTCCTTGTATCTATGGACCAGATTGCATGACCAGAAATTTCGGGAGTTCTTAGGTGGGAATTCAAGTAGTTACTTATAGGACAATCTTCCAACAAATGCATGATGTTAGGTTGGGGTTTGACATCTAGTGGATTCGTTTGTTCACGGTCGACTTACAACGATTCTCGTTGGGTCTTAAAGAGTCCTTGTAGCTTGCTACGACTCGGGAACGCTTCGTATGTCGTGTGCACTACCTTGCACATGATGGCTACTCTAAGGATCGAGCCCGTGCTATCCTTTCCAAGAGGTGTTCTCATATTTTTATGGGAATGCTAATCCTTTTGCTCAAATCAAGTTGCCTCATCAATTATTGTCAACCGGAGTCGTCATATCAATTCTTTTCCAACCGGTGTATTTCTCTTCAGTGAATTCTATCCTCTCCAATTTTGCAAAGATCAATCTCTCTTTTCTTTCTGGAGTTGTCTCATCTGTCCCAAGTTGTCTTTGTTTTTGCCCGCCCTCTTGCCCTTTTCTTAAGTCATTAGTTTATCATCCTAGTGCCTTCCTTTTCATTGTTGCTTCCGCTATCTTTTCTCCCGTGTCCTATCCGGTGATTCATTGGGAAGATTCTCAGGAGCTTCGTGTTCATCTTTATTCAATCTTGTTACCTTTTCTGGCAAAATAAATTCAGTTATCCGTGTTCATCATATCCTTTTTATCCTTTAAATTCTCCCCATGTTGGAAATTCTTGTTTAAGCCTCTCTTGTTATTATTTCATCTCTGTTCTAGCCGGAGTGTTGAAGATGCCTCAGAAATTCTGTTCTCAATCCTTTCAATGATTTCGAGGTGCTAACATCATCAAGTTTTCTTTATACCGGTGCAATATCTCTCTTTCTATGCAATCTTTTCAACAGTGGTTTAGTTTGAGTGGGCCCATAACCCACATTTTTTCCCAGGATCTTATCTGGCTCTTGTAATCTTTTCCGGAGATCTCTAATTCTTTTCAAATATGACATAAGAATGATTTCCATCAGTCACATCCCTTCTCCAAGATCTATTTGAATTAATTCTCATATTTGGCTCAACCTTTCATTCTTCATTATTCGGGAGTGTCTGAATAATTCTTGGTGGTGTTGTCCTCATCATATTTTGCTCGGAAGACTGAAGAGGTGTTTTCTCAAATCTTGGTCCATTCTCTTGAAGATTCATCATTTCAGCTTGTGGCATCCTCTTGAATTGTTCCAATCATGAGTAATCTCTTTGTTGCTATGCGGTGCGTTTCTGAATTGTTTTCGTTCTTGATCCTCCGAAGGCCATCATTTCAGAAGATTCTTCGTTCTCAGCTTTCAGCTTTCATCCTCAATTCTTCTCAATTTGTTGTCTCTTCGTTCGTCTCTCAATTATTCCGGTGTCTCCTTCAAGACTCCTTCAGTTTGTGCTCTATCTATCCCTCTTCAATCTTTTCAAGAAGAATAAGGGGTATGCTAAATCCGTTGCTTGTCATCAATTAAACTTGATGAAGGATAAGCATAACATAATTCTAATTATTGTTCATAGTGATCTGAATTCTTCTTCCGGAGTGGCTCATGATATCAATTCTTTGTCTCAAAGTGTTCTTCAAGATTCTTGTGGTAGTAGTTCTCATTTCTTCTTCGTTCTTTTCTTGCCAAGAGCTAGTTTCTATTATTTCTAACGGAGGATTTGTGATGTTGCTCTCTTCAATTTATTATCTTGTATTTTCAAGATCATATTGTTTCCTTGCTCAATTTAGTTAGTTCATTGTGATTTTTCTCAAGATCTGTCCTCTTACCGAATTTTTTGTCCCCTTTTCCTACCGAAGTGCTGCCGAAATTTTTCTGTGAATTCTTTCTTGTTTCTCATACCATTCCTCATCTCTTTGCAACCTTCAAGGATTGATGGTTTCACTCGTTTGTCAAAGAAGCAATTAAGTATTACCTCCTGACTTTTCTCATTCTCTCCCCTTTCATTCTTGGATCTCGGGTCGAGATCCTCTTGTAGTGTAGGAGAGTTGTGACAGCCCGAGACCGACGCCCCAGAAGATTCCCCTTTTATTCCGGTTTTGTCGTGTGATTATTTGTTATTTGTCACATCTTCATCGCATCATGCGCATCATCCGCATTGCATCGGCATTCCGTTGCCGCCGGTTTTCAAAGTTGCATCTATTATTCGTTGTCGTTGCTCTCCGTTTTCGTCGATGACCGTCTTGAGCCCGACCACACACGCACGCGCCCGCGGCATCGTCAAATCCTTGTTTTTCAAAATGTGTATAAAACTTTCTCTAATTGGTTTGGAACTTGGCGTGCGGTCTTATTTAGTTATAGGTAGGCCGCCTGCCAAATTTCGCCGCAATCGGAGTCCGTCTCGTACCCGAACGGTCGACCGTAGCGGCACTGTATTCGGTCTATCGTCGGACATTTTTTCGGTATTTTAAATCACGTTGCCGCACCGCACCATTTCCCTCTCATCCCCGGTTAGCCTACTCTACACACCCACTTAGCCTTTCCTCGTTCGAAACCGTCCGATTTAGATCGCGCGGTTGAAACCGGGGCAAAATTCTGCTAAACCTAGCCCCCCATTGTTATAAATAGACCCCACGCCATTTTTAGACAACCACTCTCCCTCCGCCTCGGAATCCGTGCCACCAAACCCTAGCCGCCTCCCTCCTCTCTCTCCTCAGCCGCCAGGGCCCACGAGGCCCGCAGCAGGCCCGCCCTGGGCCCGGATCAACCGCCGCCCGTTCACCCGAAGGCACCAGGAGGCCCCGAGATGCCGATCTCCTCCGTGAGCACAAGGCCACAGCTCCTGCGCCCGCCGGACCCGAGCAGCCGAAGCGCGCCCCTCCGGAGTTGGTCGCTTTCGGAGCAGGTCACCCCACCGCCGCAGCCCCACCAGAACGCCGCCGCGACAGGAACCCTGCGCTGCCCTCTCGTGCTGCACCCTCCCGTGCTGCGCCCTCCAGCACCGGTGTCCCGCCGCCGGCCGCAAGTCGCTGTGGCCGCCCCGCAACGGATCTCGCCACCCCCCGGCCTCCCTCACCACCAGTCGTGCCATCATCGCCATCCCCTCCACCCGAGCACCGATCTGGATGGATTCAGATCGAGCCGCTGCCCGACCCCCGTTGACCGCGTCGGTGCCGCGCCATCCGGCCCAGGCGGCCATCGCCCCGGCCCAGCAGCGCCTCTCCCGACCTGCTCTCCCACGCACGCGCCTCGGCCTCCTCCAGCGCGCCCCCTCAGACCACTCTCGTGTGCCTCCTTTTCTCCTTGGGCCGAACCCACTAGGTGAGCGCCTCCGCTAAGCCCCGCCCATAGCACGTTTTATTAAATTGCACCGCCCAGTTTCAGCCCGTTAGTTATTATTTTTTTAGGATTTCATTTTAACAATTTTTGGAATTAGGATATGTTTCAAACGCCCATAGTTTATTACCCTGCGTCGGATCGGAACGAATTATATATGAAACTTGTGTAGTTTTTCGCGTAGATTCATAATTTGCAATTTGCATGCATGTTTGAAGTGATTTGACTTGCCATATCCCTAGATTTGCATGATGTCCTGATAGGGGATTGCCCCGTATTTATTTTCGTGCGTGTCCGGATTGCTCAAACCCCGTAGATGAAATGTTCATGTCTTTTAGAGTAGTTGTTTGCATTTTTGCATGTAGGTTCCATCGCTAGTTTGTTATATCGCGTTTAGGACATATTCTCGCATATACGTGTGGCGATATTTTTATTTTGCAACCCCACATATTATATATGTTTTCGGGGTAGAAAAATCCATAGAATTTAACTGTGTACTTAGTTTCATCTTTTGAGCAAGTTAGTGCGTGTCACATCTCTGTCATCTTAAGCAAGTTAGCTTTGTGCTCATGTTTTCCTTTGCATTGCATCTAGGAAATTTCCAACAAGAATAAAGCAAGTGATGAAGGAAAATGCTAAAACCCTAGCCACTTCTCAAAATGAAGGAAAATTCAAACTAGTTAAAATCAATGAACCCAAAATGGCCTCAAGAAAAGCTCAAACTTTCTGATAAATCATGAAAGTAAATAAGCAATGAAGAAAACCTTTTTCTTGACACTTTAAGAATTTTAAATAAATGCAAAAAGCTACTGGTTTCAAGTTTTAAATTTGAAATCAGAAACTTAAACTTTCAAAAATATTAAAAACTTTGGGAATAGTTGGAAATATTCCAACAAATATTCTGGTGTGTTTAAAATAGTTTTTACAAACTATTTGGGAGCTGAAATAAATAGCAAGTTAATGAAATAGCAAAACAGAAACAAATCAGAAAAAAATGGGAAAACTCTTACCTGACGCCTACCTGGCCCAGCCCAGCTCCCCTGTCGTCTTCCTCCTCGCCAGTAGGAGCAGGAGGTGGCCGCCGCGTCGCCGCGCGCCCCCACGCACCTGTGCGCCTGCCTGGCTGCCGCTTCGTGCTGGCAAGCACGGGGATAAGCTCCCCGAGCCCGTAGCTATCCATTCATGTGCTCACTCCTCCCCCTCTCCTCTCGGTTCCCTCGATCCCCTCTGCCGCCATTGACAGGAGCTCGAGCTCGAGCTGCCCGTGCCCCTAGCCATAGGATCCCCATTCTGAGTGTGCCGTTAGCTCCGCCTCGACAAACTAGTCCTCCCTGCAGAAGCAGAAGCCTCCCTGAGCCCTGCAACGGCCACGGCACCGACGTCTTCAATCTTCGGCCGCCGGCGAGCTCTGCTCGATTCATCGCCCTCAGTGCTTCCCCGAGCCGTCCAAGCCCTTCTCTGCACTCCTCGTGAGCTTGCGCATCTTTCCCCCAAGATCTTCCCGTCGATCCCCTCCTCTAGGCTTAGTTCCATCGGAGCCCAACGAGGACCGCCGCTGTAGCTCGTCGCCGGTAGCCCTCCGGTGAAGTGTTGGTCCGTCTGAGGCCACCAGCAGCCTCAGGACATCAAGTAGATGCTTTAGGTACCCAGCCCCGCGCGTTTTGACCCTGTATTCGATGGCTTCGACGATGGCCGAACTTGGTCGCCGCCAAGCTCGTCGCCGGCGTTCATTTCGGCCACCCCAGCCCCTGGGGCTTGTCCCATCGTGCGCGCCGTCGAGTGGCCGTTCTTCCCGTGGTCTCTGCCGTGAGTTTGGCCGTCGGAGGCGAGTTTCCGATGCCCTCCACCGTACTTGTGGTCGCCGGAGGCTCCCCACCGGCGAGGACGACCTCGCCGCCGGTGGATCTCAGCTGGCCTGAGCCACTGACGTGTGGGGCCAGCCTGTGGATAGTTTAGAAATAATAAAAATAAATCAATTAAATTGATAAGTCACTGACATGTGGGTCCAGTGAGTTTAATTAACTAAATAAGAGTAATCCTAATATAAAATTGATGAGAGACACGGACCAGTGGGTCCCACTGGTCAGGTTTGACTTTCAACGGCCAGATGGACCTGCTGATGTCATGCTGATGCAGTAAAAGGATTTTCTAGTATAGAAATAATTCCAGAAATGTTTAAAACTTCAAAAATCCATAGAAATTAATCTGTAACTCCAATGAAAATAATTTATATATGAAAAAGTATCCGAAAAATTCAAGGAATCTGAATATGCCATTTTCAAACATGTTTGAAAATGTTACAGAACCCAAACATGTAGTTTAATGAATAAGTCAATTCTTATAAATACTTTATAAATGGAATATGGAAAATATTTAACTTTCACTATGATTGACATAATAAAATACTATCTTAATTACAAACCAGCAACCTAACATGTCATTCCATGCATGTTAACATCAAGTTGATCTGAGCATCAGGTCGAATCAATTAAAATGGTATCCGAGAATACCTCGTTTGAAGTGATATCTGAATTTGATTCAAATCAACTTCAAACCTAAAATATGATATCTATATTAGGTTATCACCGTGCATCCTCATGCCATGCTCATGCATCATCTTGATTGCATATGCTTGATACTGATTGATGTCATTCCTTTCGGTAGGCTCCGCTCCCCCGAATTCCACCGAATATCCGTCTGAAGGATATTGTCACTCCTCTGAGCAACAAGGCACGCAACCATTTTGATCATCCCGATAAATCCCATGTTCTTGCTCATGCACTTACTTATTGCATTAGGATCAAATGCTTCAACTGCTTTTGCCACGTTAGTCGAACCCACTTCCTTTGCATGACCTATCCTTGTCACAGTAAATAGCCGAAACTTGCAACCTAGCATACCTGGTAGTTGCTTGAGCCATGATATGTCTTATCCTGCTATGCATGCTATGCTTAGAGTTGTGTATGGTCTGTCATCTGGGAGATGAACAGAATTGTGAGAATGTGTTCGGTAAGCAAAGGTTGTGTGTCGAACCTGATTTGGTAAAGGTACCGGTGAAAGGCTATGTAGGAGTACATGGCGGGTTGTTTCATTGTAACCGTCCTTAGGAACTGAGTTCCGTGTATGTAATCCAAGACTAGATACTACCACACGTTGGGATACTTAATTGACCCTCTCGACTTATTAATCACTTAGTGCTCGGTCCAGGAGTTGCAAGTAGTCTCTGGTGTTTATAGTCATGCTGGAGGCCGTGCATGGTGCTGACCTGAGAGGTAGGCTGTGATGCGGTAGGCAGTGGCACGATGTACCAAGTGGCACCCAGATGGTGGGCTTGGGAACCCTGTGCACATTGTTTGAGGCCATGGCAGAAACCTCGGCCGGACTTCCGTGCGGGTTAACCTCAGATAGGCGATAAACCTGGACTAGGTACTAGTGTGGTTAACGGTCGTGGCCGACTCCCTCGCTAGGCTTTCGCTTGAAGGTTGTCGAGGTGCATGACGTGCACATGGCGATAAGTGGCGGGAGCGTGTGTGACGAAGTACCACCCTGCAGGGTTATGATCTATTCGAATAGCCGCGTACGCGGATATGGACTACTTGGAGACATATGTTGTTCATAGATAACTTCAATGGCTACTCATAAAATTGTCAAGATAAGCGTGAGTGTCGTGGACGGCATTTCCGTATGGAGACGAAATGATTCCACGATGGTGTATTGTTGTGGTATTAGTGGACTCGTGTGCGAGAAATCAAGTTGTCAAAATTATTTAAAAATGCAAGTTGTCTAGCCACAAGTCAAATGCTGGCTTTCCGCATGAAACCCCACCATACCGTGTTGATACATTGCATGAGTAGTTAGTTATCCTAAAGTCTTGCTGAGTACCTTCGTACTCATGTTTGTTTAATAAATGTTGCAGAGGTTGCTAATGACCCTAATGGAGGGTTCTTCGTAGACATCGACGACGACGAGTAGCTGGTGTCCCAGCTACGATCTGGCCCTACGTTGGATCTTTAGTATAGTCAGGACATGTGGCTTCTAGTTGCACCTGTCTGTACTCAGACAGTTTTAAACTCTTCCGCTGGCTTGTAACTGAATGACTGCTATTATGGGTCGTGAGACCCTTAATGTGTAATATTATGTGTGTGCCTCTTCCGAGCCTCTTAAATAAAGCTTGTATGTTTATGGTTATGTTGTGATGCCATCGATGTATCTATACATATCAGTATGCCATGCGTACGTGTGTCGTACTTGATATGTATGGGGTTCGATTACCTAGTCGTGAACTTTAGTAGCACTCCTTACAAGGAAATGCCCCTTTGTGATCCAGCGAGCCTTGGTAGCTCGCTACTGCTCCGGACACATTGGTTGACCGGCATGTGTCCTTCTTAGCTGTTGTGTCTGTCCCCTTTGGGGAAATGTCACGCGATGTAATGGAGTCCTTGTAGCTTGCTACGACTCGTCTACATTCTCTGGTGACCGACACCTGCTTTGTTGGGTCATGTATGCATGTCCTTGTGCGGTACTGCCACTTTGGTTTATGACTAGACTTGTCGATCCGGGTTCTTTGACATTGGAATGCTAGCGACACTATTGCATACGTGAGTCAAAAGACGCAAACGGTCCCGGCTAAGGTAAGGCTGCAGCCGTGGAGTTAACTATGCGTGAGACCACAAAGGGATGCGATGTGTTACAGGCTGGATTCCTATGGCTTAGGATCAGGGTCCCGACAGTGCGCGTGATATTTTGCCATAAACTGATATTTTCACTAAGTCTGAAACTATGGGTGAGAAGCCATTTTGTGAGTTCTTTTCCTAGTGATCCATGCTTCCATCATAAATGTTATTTGTAGTATGTTGTAGTGATTCTTTCCCTCTACTGTCTCATGCCTTGTTTGAGCATTTTGGATTAGTGTAGCTAGTTGTTTAAGGGCTTAGAAAAAGCTATGTGGCTGATTTTGGTAGATTGTAGTCATTACTTGTTTAGCTTGTAGTTGTTGAACCGTTGCTCCGTTTTCATCGTGTCCTATATGAAACTTGCTTAGAATCTCGTGTAGTTTCATATTATCTTAGTTGTTGTATGTTTTGAAATGCTTGTGACTGTCGTTGCACACATATTGCAGTCATGCCATCATAACTTGCGGTGTTCGTATCTTTTGAATCGTAGCTTCGTTGGAGATGTTCTCTATGTGTAAATTGATTGTAACGACGCGTAGAATCACGTGAACTTATTTATTTTTGCTGTTTAACAAACATTTAAACGTGTTAGTTCAGATCTGGACAGAATTATAATTTAACGTATGAGGTCAGTCCGGAGATGCTATATGTCGTTTCCGACCTCATTCAAAATGCCTGGATAGGTAGTTTAATTATGCTTCACCTCTTGCCATGTTTAACAACATTTAATATTGCCGTGTACCTAATTGGGATAGAACTAATTAATTCGCATGTGGAGTTTCGTCAATATGCAACTCGTTGCATATTGAACTTCACTTAATGTGTAGTAGTTGATTGTTGTGAATTGACATGCCATGTCTTGCATATATCCAATCGGTCATGCATCATATGTGTTGTGAATCGTCTGGTGTATATCGTGTGTTGATGCTTGTTTCTTGTTTGCTTCGTCTCGATAGAGTTCCGCAAGCGTGTCGGAAAGTGAGGACCCGTTCGACTACATCAGTTCGTGTGCTTCACGGAGTCGTTCTTCTTCCAAGCGGGATCTCAGGCAACGTGAACATTTCCCCAGATACCATTACTATCATTGCCATGCTAGTTTTACCGTTTCTATCGCTATGCCTCGCTGCCTACCACCTGTTAAATATCAGCCTCTCAACACTACCATGAAAACCTTCAACCTGTTCACAACCAAGCAAACCACTGATTGGCTATGTTGCCACTTGCTTAACCATGAGTTAGTGTTGCTAGTTGCAGGTGCAGTTGCTTCCATGTGATTACATGGGTTCCTTGTTATGTAACCCTATTAAATGCTACTTAATTTAATGCACCTATATACTTGGTACAAGGTGGAAGTCTTGGGCTTTCTAGCCGAGTGTTTTGTTCCACCTTTTCCCCCTTAGTTTCGGCTACCGGTGTTATGTTCCATAATTGAGCGCTCCTAACACGATCGGGGTTGTTATGAGGAACCCTTGATAATTCGTTTTAGAATAAAGCTGGTCTGGCAAGGCCCAACATTGGTACTATATTTTCCCAACATAAGAATTCTATTAATACTGAAAGCATAGGGCGTCATGAACCCGAGGAGTTATTTTACATAATACACAGAGGGCCAGTGCAGATGGTGCTGGTCCAAAACAGAGCCGTTTGCGGGGCCACCCCGGGGCAACTCGGGTGATATCTATCAGGCCACTATACGCTGCGCTCATCCGTTTGTGTCCTGAGAACGAGATACGTGATACGTCTCAAATGTATCTATAATTTTTGATGGTTTCATGGTGTCATCTTGTCATCTTTGGATGTTTTATGTACCTTTTATATCTTTTTTGGGACTAACTTATTAATTCAGTGCCAAGTACCAGTTCCTGTTTTTTCTGTGTTTTTGGCTCTTTTCAGATCTGATTTTGGAAAGGAGTCCAAACGGAATAAAATCCCCAAAATGTTTTTTTCCCGAACGAAAGAAGATCAGGGGGCCTGCGGGCCAAGCCAGGAGGGCTCCTGGGAGCCCACAAGCCCCCACTCCGCCACCAGGGGGGAGGCGGCGGTGGCAGGGCTTGTGGCCTTCCTGGCCGCCCCCTGACCTAGATCTTTGGCCTATATATTCCCTAAAATACAACAAAAAATCAGGGGAGCCTCGAAAATACTTTTCCGCCGCCGCAAGCTTCCGGTTCCGCGAGATCTCATCTGGAGACCCTTCCGGGAGCCCTGCCGGAGGGGACTTTCGAGTTGGAGGGCTTCTTCATCATCATCATCGCCCCTCCAATGACTCGTGAGTAGTTCACTTCAGACCTACGGGTCCGTAGTTAGTAGCTAGATGGCTTATTCTCTCTCTTAGATCTCCAATACAAAGTTCTCCATGATCTTCATGGAGATATATCCGGTGTAATCTTCTTTGGCGGTGTGTTTGTCGAGATCCGATGAATTGTGGATTTGTGATCAGATTATCTATGATATATATTTGAGTCTTTGCAGATTTCTTATATGCATGATTTGATATCCTTGTAAGTCTCTCCGAGTCTTGGGTTTTGTTTGGCCAACTAGATCTATGATTCTTGCAATGGGAAAAGTGCTTGGTTTTGGGTTCTACCATGTGGTGACCTTTCCCAGTGACAGTAGGGGCAGCAAGGCACACATTACGTAGTTGCCATCAAGGGTAACAAGATGGGCTCTGTCGTTGATATGAGATTGTCCATCTACATCATGTCATCTTGCTTAAGGCGCTACTCTGTTCTTTTGGACTTAATACACTAGATGCATGCTGGATAGCGGTCGACGTGTGGAGTAATAGTAGTAGATGCAGACAATATCGGTCTACTTGTTCTGGACGTGATGCCTATAGCTATAATCATTGCCATAGATATCATCATGATTTTGCGCGGTTCTATCAATTGCTCGACAGTAATTTGTTCACCCACCGTCTACTTGCTTTCATGAGAGAAGCCACTAGTAAACACTACGGCCCCCGGGTCTATTCACATCGATCGTTTACACCTCCGCTTTTAATTTGCTTTGTTACTTTGTTGCTTTCAGTTCTCACTTGGCGAACAATCTATAAGGGATTGACAACCCCTTCATAGCATTGGGAACAAGCTTTTTGTGTTTGTGCAGGATCTTGTGATACTCCTCCACTGGATTGATACCTTGGTTCTCAAACTGAGGGAAATACTTACCACCGCTGTGCTACATCACCCTTTCCGCTTCGAGGGAACACCAACGCAAGGCTCCAAGGCCACGGGGGAAATCCTTTGCATATTTGCCTAGGAAGTCCCTTAAGGCGTAGCAGCAGCAGAAGGATTCCTGGTGCGATCGACACCACTATTCCTGGCGCCGTTACCAGGGAAGCACAACTGACATCAATACGTGGCTCGGGATCATCGACACGTCGGGTGGCCTTGCTGGATTAGTTTTACCTTTGACGAATGTCTTGTGCATCGGGATTCTGGTGATAGTTTGGGTAATCTCAGAGTTGAGGTTTTCCACTAAGGAGTCCGACGAGATCGCGAGCTTCGTGATCTTGGATTTCTATGCGGCTTGTGGTAATTTGTAATGGACTAGTTGGAGCACCCCTGCAGGGTTAAATCTTTCGTAAAGCTATACCCGCGGTTATGTGGCAACGTGGAAACTTTGTTTAACACTGGTTCTAGATAACATGAAGTAAGCCTAATTAAAACTTTCCAACTGAGTGCCTAACCGTGACTGTCTCTTTCGCGAGTTCCTTCTCCGATCGAGGACGCGGTGGGGTTATGTTTGCCGTAAGTAGGTGTTCAGGATCATTCATTTGATCACCAGTAGTTCACGTCCGCTATGCGTAGATCTACCCCCTCTTTATTCCTGTACTCGTAACTTAGCTACTAAATATATGCTTAGTCGCTTGCTGCAGCCTCACCATTTAACCATACCTCACCCATTATGCTTTGCTAGTCTTAATACCTTTGGAAATGAGATTGTTGAGTCCCTTGTGGCTCACAGATTACTACAACACCAGTTGCAGGTACAGGTAAAGGGTTACTTGACGCGAGCGCGTTGACTGTTCATTTGGAGTTGCTTCTTCTTCTTCTTCATCGATCTAGGATGGGTTCGAGGCCGGCAGCCTAGGATAGCTAGGATGGACGTCGTTCTCTTTTCTCGTTTGTTTTCGTCCGTAGTCGGACCCTGCTCTTCTTCATTATGTTTATGTATTGTACTGATGTGACTCTCATGTAGCTTGTGGCGAGTGTAAGCCAATTCTATATACCTCATCTTTTCAGTACATCTACTTGTAACGATATCTATTCTTGCGAAACGACGAGATGCGCTCTTATCCCTGTCGAGGCCCTCACGCCAAAATAAGGATAGGGTCCCATCTTGGGCATTACACCACCCCACGCCTAGTGGAAGACCTTAGCTCTGCGCTGGGTACAAAGACGAAGGCAATCAGCATGGCCTGCCAATGACCATGTTCGCAGCTGGCAAGGAAACCCATATAGACCGCCAATGACTATGCCAACTTTAAACTCCGGATGCGACACTTGCTTGCTTTCTCTTGGATTCTAACTATTTTCCACCAAGTTTGAACTGATTGATTTCTTAAGTTGGTTTTTTCTAGTGTTAATGCACGATGTTTGAAAAATAAAAAAGGGGGGAACCTTCTCTAGCATTTCTTATTTCACTGGCTTTGAAACCTCCTGTCCGGAGGAGGTGTTTGAGACAACCGCTCCATGCCACCCCTAGGAGTCAAGGAGCATGAATGCAAGGACTTGCCACCTTAGGGGCTGCTTTTTTCAGTGGTCAACCCCCGCTCGGGGGCCCGGACCGAAACTCGATACCACCACAAAGAGTCTCGGGAGGCCTGAGCCCCCCTGGGGCGATGACCTAAAGAACGAAGTGCGGAATCGCTCAGGCGCCAGAAAGGGGGGGGGGTTCCTGGACGCGCCTCAGGAGCCTTACCGACTGCCAAGGCCGGGGCCTGACGATGTAGAGCGGCTTGAGTGTCAAAGGGGGGGGGGTCCTGAGCAGTGCGCCTTAGGAGCCTTACTGGTCGCAAAGCAACTCGTCCCCTAGGGTGCCGAGGCCTTGCCCCATGAGGAATAGCCTTAGTAACGGGTTGAACCTCACAGCGGCGAGGAAATGTGCGGGACCGGGACCTTCAAACATAGAGTGCCGAAAGGGTCTTCACCTCGCCCGCTACGAAACAGGAGCCACACTGAAAGAGCTACGTGAGGGACTAACGCAAATCCGCAAGCTAAGTATCTCACAGGCCTTCACCTGAACCCTCTCGCTTTACGAGAAACTAACGGTGAATTAAAACATGTGCACTAACGAAGGATGCAGGGCCTAAGGATTCGACGGCAGCAAGGAGCGAGTCCAACACCCGAGCACGCGGCGGCACGAGAGGTGCCTCGGGAGGGCAGAACCCTCAGAAGGTCGTGCTTCACACGTCGTCCCAAGCCACAGTAGCTGCAACAAAGGGTCCTAAGCCCTACGGCTCGGATACAATTGCCACCAAAATGCAAGCCATCACCTCAGGAGCAAAAGAAAATAGGAGAACAACAAAGGTAATAACAGTAAAAGCTTAACGTCCAATAGGGCAGAGTTCTTTGTCCACTGTCATGGGAGCAGGCAAGCAGAAGCTTGAGGTATTAAGGGGAGGGGCTGCTGACATCACCCGTGGCGCCGGCTGACCAGGCGTACGGACCACCCTCCTCGCTCGAGGCGGGCGCCTGGACATACCGCCCAACCAGGGAATCCACATGTGGGCGGACCTCATCCCGGAGACGACGACGGGATTCAACAGGCGCCGGCTCGACGACACGCCGGAGGTCGAGCTAAGGCAGTGCAAGTTGGAGAAGACAAGTGTTAAGGCAAGGCCCAGAAGCTCACGCACGCTCAACGCGCTTTCCTCCTCCGCGCGGTGGACGCTAGCCTCTAACGCCTCCACGACCTCCTCGAAGAAGTCGAGGTAGCCCCCGTCACTCCTCACGTTAGGCAGCGCCGGGGCCTGTCGGGGAAATCAACACCTATGGGAAGCTCGAAGAGTCCCTTGATCGTTCGGCGGGGGAGAGAGGTGGCGTCGAGAGCGGAGCTAGCGATCAACACCAGCAAGGTCCTTTACCCAGGTTCGGGCTGCTTGGTGCATAAAACCCTACTCCTACTTAGTTCCTATTGGGTGCTTACCGTAGGGTGATTTGCTACGGTAACTTAGCTAGTGATTAGGGAGTCTCAAATACAAAATAGTCCAACCTCCAGAGAATGAGCCTTGGGCCTCCTTTTATAGGCAAAGGGGTCACCAACAGTGTGCTCACGGGTTGCATAGCGAACAATGTTCACCGCTCTTTTTCTACGATGGTATGAAGGGCAGTAAATGCCTTGTCCGACCCCTGATCTGCAACGAGGTGGTCGCGACACATACCCAGGTGAATTGACACCTGGGTCTTGAGCTGGCGCATGAAGGATGTGCTGGAGTGGTTGGATTGTGGTAGAAACGAGGGAGGACACCTGGCGAGCGGAAGGAGCTTGCTGGCCAGGCGTCCCTGTCGGATGACTTGATTATCTTCCCAGCAAGGAGGGCTTGCCGGGGCCTTCGCCAGTCTTTGCGAGTCTTCCCGACAAGGGGGTCTTGTCGGGTTCTTGCGAGTCTTCGGGAGTCTTCCCAGCAAGGAGGGATAGCCGGGGCCTTGCGAATCTTCCCGGCAAGGATGGCTTGCCGGGGCCTTGCATCTAGAGCTCTCGTACTCCATGCCCTCGGAGAGGGGAGGGCGTGGCCTCAGTGGGTCTTGGTTTTCCTTCCTGCCAGTCTTCCTCGTGCACTGTTGCTAGGGGCGTTGCCGGTGCCCGTGCACAAGTGTGTGGCACCAGGGACCCAAGTCTCTAGTGCACCGACAGGAGCCCCCGGGCCTGGGCCACACACGTGCGCGGGGCGTCGCTGGACCAGGCCCAAATTGGTGCACTGGCTTCCATGGCAGGGTACTCTGTAGCTTTGGAGCCGTTGCGAGCGGCACTTTCCCATGTCGCGCATCGAGCGCGCGAGGTGGAGAAGTGTGCGCACAGTGTCCTCCCCACCTCCCAAAGCATTACTTCCATACGTGAGGCATGCGCAGTAACGGTGAGGCAAGTGGCATTCGTGGCCTTAAAGGCCGCAGTCGTGGCACAGACCGCCCCCACATGCATTGGTGGAGCAGGGTGGTTCTCTCTTCGCCCGTGATCATGGGTGATTGGGCGAGAGGGGCGTCTATTTCTGGAGTGAGGAGAGCTAGCCCCCGCGCCTCACCCTATAAATTAGGAGGTTTGCGAAGGGGTTTTTCTCATCCATCCAACTCCCGAAACATGCAACACCCTGCTGCTTGCATCTGCGGAGTCTTCTCTAGTTCCAAGTGGCGCTCGCCCCTAACCATGGCTAGGGGACGAGGGCGGACACCATCGGCTGCCAGGGCGGCAAGGTGATCCCATTTGGATCATGCCACAACTTCAGGGCTGCAGCTGCGGAGGGCGTCACGAGCACCCGAGGTGGCGGAGGGGCGAGGGGACGCATTCGCCGCGGAGGCCGTGGTCGGGGAAGACGGAGTGCAACTCCAGCACCTCCATCTTCTCCCAGGCTTGTTCCTGCGGGGACTCATGTTGAAAGTACTCCATTGGAGTTTCTTGTCAGACGACAAGGTCGCATCAGGACCCGGCTTCAACTCCCCATCACCTTCGCCAATGTGATGGGTGAAGAGAAGCCCCCGATGTTGTGTCTTCGGGTGCATGGTTGTGGCAACGACGCGGTCCCGGAGACCGTGGAGCAACTGGGGCCTCGGCTCCTGTTCCTCGACTGCGGGTGGAAGAGCTTCGCCCATGCCCATAACCTCTGGGATGGCCACATTCTTCGCTTCAAGATGATGGCGGACAACCTACGCTCCGTCAAGATATACGGGAGCTCAGGTGTGCGCCTTGGCTGCTGCGAAGAGGGCTCGAGCGGGACCGACAACCCTTCCTCGCGCGAGAGCGACGATAACGGGTCAGATGGTAGCGACGGCGGGTACGGGTCAGACCCTCGGCAGGCTAAGCGTGGGTACGAGGATCTAACCTCGGACTAACCGCGGTCGCACCATCACTGTCAGTCCACGGCCCTCCTCCTTCTGAGCAAGGACCGACGAGCCGGAAGAACCGACGGTGCCGCATATTGCAGGAAGCGCTTGGTTCCCATCTCCGTAGTCCCTCTTGGCCCCCGTTCTCCACTGCGCAATGCTGGTCTAGAAGGGCCAGCCCTGGTTGCGCTGGAGGTCTTGCCGCTTTTTGTCTTCTTGAACTTTTGTCCGGCAAGCATACCCCTTGCCAAAAGACAGTATCTGTGACAACCCGAGACCGACGCCCCGGAAGATTCCCCTCTTTTCCGTTGCTGCCGTGTTATTATTTTGTTTGCTGCGTTTGTCATCGCATCATTCACATCATCCGCATCGCATCGGAATCCCGTTGCTGCTAGTTTTCAAAACCTGCATCCCTTATTAGTTGTCGGTTCCCTCTGTGTTCGTCGCTGTCGTTTTGAGCCCGACCACACTCGCACGTGCCCGCGGCAACGTGAAAACCTTGTTTTGAAAAGTGTGTATAAAACTTTCTCTGGTTGGGTTGAAACTTGGCGTGCGGTATTATTTTTATATAGGTAGGCCGCCTGCCAATTTTCGTTGCAATCAGAGTCCGTCTGGTACCCGAACGGTCGATCGTAGCGGCACCGTCTTCGGTTATTCGTCGGACGTTTTTTGGTGTTTCAAATCACGTTGTCGCGCCGCGCTATTTCCCTCTCATCTCCGCCTAAGACACTCTACACGGCCTAACCTAACCTTAGGGCATTTTCGGAGCATCCGATCGAGAATGGAGGGCCCGAAAACGTCCCATTTGGCAAACCCTAGCTACCCCAATTATAAAAGGAAGGGTCTCCCCTTCCATTTTTGTCTCTCCCTCCCTACCTCGAAATCCGCGCCGCCCCACCAAACCCTAGCCGCCACCTGGTCACCCTCCTTTCTCCTCAGCAAGCCTTAGCCACGCCGGGCCCGCAAGCCCACCGCCAGCCCTTCCAGGCCCGAAGGCGTCACGCCGTTGCCCCTGCCTGCCCGAGCGCCCCGTGCCTTCCTTCTCCCACATCGCCTCCTCGCGCCGCCGCTTCTTGCGTCGGCCAGCCGCGCACCTCCGCTAGCCGAGCAGGCCGCCGCCTCACCGCCTCTTCGCCGGAGAACGCCTGCCTCGCAGCCTCTCGAGCAGCCGCCGGCTCCGATCTGCGTCGCCGCCCTCCGCCTCCGCCGTCCCTATGTGCCAGCCTCCAGATCCGGCCGATCCGGGTCCGTTCCCAAGCGTCCCCGCGCTGGATCTTCGGTGCGCCCTTCCCATGGCGGCCAGCCTCGGCGTTGACCGCGCCATGGTTGTGGTTCGTGCGCCTGCACGAGGAGGATGAACCCTTCATCGGGCCAGCTCGCTATCGCCTCGCGTGGGCCACGCAAGACTTCTCCACCGTGGCCGAGCGCGCCACGAGCCAGACCGGCCCAACGCTGCACCGGCCCGTGCTGCCAGCCGGCCTCCTCCTCTTCCCCCATGGGCCGCGCCTCCCTATGGGCCCAGATCCCGAGCCGTCCCAAGAGGCCCAAGGTGAGCCACTGTCGCCCCTCTATTTCGCGCCCTGGGCGTTGCTTAGCTATCCTGCGCATGTCCAGTTTCGGCCTGATTTGAATTTAGTATTTTTGTGCGATTTAATAATTTCAGGAAATTAGGATATTTTCAAACAACCGTAGTTTTTAAACCATGCATCGGATCGCAGTGAGTAAAATATGTAACTTGTGTAGTTTTTCACGTATAATCATATTTTGCAACTTGCATGCATGTTTGGAGTGGTTTGACCCGCTGTTTACCTAGTTATGCGTGCTCTCCTAATATGTTAGATATAATTGCGCTTCACCTCTTGCCATGTTTAACCACATTAATATTGCCGAGTACCTAATCGGGATAGAACTAAATAATTTGTATGTGGAGTTTCGTCAATATGTGTCGTTGCATATTGAACATCACTTAATGTGTAGTGTTTGATTTTGTGAATTGCCATGTCATATCGTGCATAAATGTAACCGCTCATGCATCGTTTGTGTTGTGCATTGCGTGGTGCATATCGTGTGCTGATTCTTGTTTCTGGTTTGCTTCGTCTCGATAGAGTTCCGCAAGCGTGTCAGAAAGTGAGGATCCGTTCGACTACATCTGTTCGTCTGCTTCACAGAGTCGTTCTTCTTCCAAGCGGGATCTCAAGCAAGATGACCATTTCCCTAGATAGCATTACAATCATTGCCATGCTAGTTTTATCGTTTCTATCGCTATGTCTCACTGCCTACCACCTTGAACCTGTTCACAATCTCAACCTCTCAACATTGCCATAAAAACCTTCAACCTGTTCACAACCTAGCAAACCAGTGATTGGCTATGTTACCGCTTGTTTAACCATGTGTTAGCATTGCTAGTTGCAGGTGCAGTTGCTTCCATGTGCTAACATGGGATCCTTGTTATATCACTCTATTAAATTAATGCATCTATATACTTGGTAAAAGGTGGAAGGCCCGGCCTTCTAGCCTGGTGTTTTGTTCCACCTTTGCCCCCTTAGTTTCGGCTACCAGTGTTATATTCCATAATTGAGCGCTCCTAACATGATCGGGGTTGTTATGGGGACCCCCTTGATATTCGTCTTACATTAAAACTGGTCTGGCAAGGCCCAACTTTGGTAGTACATTTGCCTAATAACCTAATAAAAATGCATAGGAACCCGTCGGCACCCGCGGAGTAATTAATCAACCCCGCGCCAGTGCTCCGCATGAGTGGTGGTCCAACCTGTCAACCACCGGTGGCTACTAGGGGCAACTCTGTGTTTGGCCTACCGGAAGTTTGGACAATCCGTCGTGTCCTTAGAATGAGATACGCAACTCCTATCGGGATTGTCGATACGTCGTGCGGCCTTGCTGGATTAGTTTTACCTTTGACGAATGTCATGTGCATCGGGATTCCGGTGATGCTTTGGGTAATCTTAGTGTTGAGGTTTTCCAATAAGGAGTCCGACGAGATCGCGAGCTTCGTGGTCGAGGATTTCTATGCGGCTTGTGGTAATTTGTGATGCACTAGTTGGAGCACCCCTGCAGGGTTAAATCTTTCGGAAAGCCGTGCCCGCGGTTATGTGGCAACATGGAAACTTTATTTAACATCTGGTTCTAGATAATGTGAAGTAAACTTAATTAAAACTTGCAAACTGAGTGCGTAACCGTGAATGTCTCTTTCGTGAGCTCCTTCTCGGATCGAGGACATGGTGGGGTTCTGTATGACGTAAGTAGGTGTTCAGGATCATTCATTTGATCATCAGTAGTGCACGTCTGCTATGCCTAGTTCGTCCCCCCTCTTTTATTCTTGTACTCGTAAGTTAGCCAACTCAAATATATGCTTAGTCGCTTGCTGCAGCCTCACCACTTAACGATACCTCACCCATTAAGCTTTGCTAGTGTTGATACCTTTGGAAATGAGATTGCTGAGTCTCCTGTGGCTCACAGGTTACTACAACACCAGTTGCACATACAGGTAAGGATATTAAGACGTGAGCGCGGTGATTGTTCATTTGGAGTTTCTTCTTCTTCCTCTTCGTCGATCTAGAATGGGTTCCAGGCCGGCAGCCTGGGATAGCAAGGATGGACGTCGTTCTTTTATCGTTTATTTTCGTCCGTAGTCGGACCCTGCTCTTCTTCGTGATATTTATGTATTTTAGTGATGTGACTCTCATGTAGCTTGTGGCGAGTGTAAGCCAATTCCATATACTCTTTTCTTCAGTACATGTACTTGTAATGATACCCATTCTTGTGAAACGACGAGATGCACTTCTATCACTCTCGAGGCCCTCGCGCCAAAATAAGGATAGGGTCACATCTTGGGTGTTACAAGTTGGTATCAGAGCAATACCGACCTAGGACCCCCCTTGATTGATCGAACTTGACCGAGTCGAGTCTAGTAAAAATTGCTTTGAGTCTAGTTATATATCGGAGAGTAGGATTCTTTTTTTCTTCTCTTCTATGCTCTTGTGAGGAATCTTGACGTAATAATTTTAATTCTACTCCTCTTCTCACTCAATTTTTTCTTAGGATCACGCGGATTTTTTTGGAATCTGTATGATGTCGATGTGACAGAGTTCTGTCTTGGTGCCTCCTGTTTGACTTGATTTCTTAGAGGGAGTTGAGCTCTAGGGGATTCTTGAGCACATCGCTATCATTCAGATTTCTTAGTATCTCAGGATGAAGGGTGTTCGAAATTGCTTCAATACTAGTAGTGGCGAGAGGAGTCCGTCTTCCCCAGTAGTGGTGCAGATAGATCCGGATGTATCGCCATACTTAGTATCGTTATGATTACGAGGATCTGGGATAGATGAGTTTCCGAGATCTTTGGTTATGTGTTGACGGATGTGATACACTGGACGGGTTAGTATAGGAGTTGATTGATATACTACTCCTTGTATCCGTGGACCAGATTGCATACGAGAAAATTTCGGGAGTTCTTAGGTGGGAATTCAAGTAGTTTCTTATAGAACAATCTTCCAACAAATGCATGATGTTAGGTTGGGGTTCGACATCTAGTGGATTCGTTTGTTCACGGTCGTTTTACAGTGGTTCTCGTTGTGTCTTAAAGAGCCTTGTAGCTTGCTACGACTCAGGGACGCTTCGTATGTCGTGTGCACTGCCTTGCACATGATGGTTACTGTAGGCTAGAGCCCGTACGAGCCTCATCCATGAAAATATCAAGCGGAATATCTCTCATGAGTTTTATCTGGGTTGTTTTGTAAGCCGCATCCTTTGTTTTGTTGAGTATGGTAATTCAAGTTGCTTCGATGTCAAGTGGTGAATTCATATCTTTCCAAGTGGTGTTCTCATATTTTTGGGAATGCAAATTCTTTTCTCAATCAAGTTGTGTTGTCAATTCTTGTCAACCGGAGTCATCATATCAATTCTTTTCAACCGGAGTGCTTCTATTCAAGTAATTCTATCCTCTCCAGTTTTGCAAGATCAATCTCCCATTTCTTTCCAGAGTTCATCTCATCTGTCCCAAGTTGTCTTGTTTTTCCCCGCTCTCCCACCCTTTTTTCTCCAATGATTTAATTATCGTCCAAGTGCATTTCTTTTCATCAATGCTTCCGTTCTCTTCTCTTCTATGTCGTATCCGGTGATTCTTTGTGAAGATTCTCAGGAGCTTCGTGTTCATCTTTATTCATTCTTGTCATCTTCTCCGGTGAATTCAATTCAGTTATCCGTATCATCATATCCCTTTCGTCCTTTAATTCTTTCCCATGTTGGAAATTCTTATTCAAGCCTCTCTTGTTATTCATCCATCTCTGTTCTAGTCGGAGTGTTAAAGATATCTCTGAAGTTTCTTGTTTTCACTTCTTTAATTATTTCGAGATGCTCAACCTCATCAAGTTTTCATTTGTACCGGTGCTATCTCTCTTTCAAATCTATTGTTTCGACGGTGTTTTTTTTGAGTGGGCCCATAACCCACACTCTATTCCAGGATCTTATTTGGCTCTTGTAATCTTTCCGGAGATCTCTAATTCTTTTCAAATATGACACAAATATGCATTCCATCTGTCATATTCCTTCTCCAAGATTGCTTCAAAATTAATTCTCATATTTGGCTCAACCTTTCATTCTTCATTATTCCGGAGTGTCTCAGTAATTCTTGGTGGTGTTCGCCTCATCATTTTCAGCTTGAAAGACTGAAGGAGTGTTTCTCTTAAATCTTGGCCATTCTTTTGAAGATTTCCATTTCAACTTTGTGTTATCTTCTTAGTTGTTTCCAATCATGAGTGTTCCTTCCATATCTATCTGGAGCATGTCTGAGTTGTTTTCATTCTTGATCCTCCGAAGGCCATCATTTCAGAAGATTTCTTCGTTCTCAGCTTTCAGCTTTCGTTTGCGAATTCTCCTCAATTGTTATCTCTTCGTTCGTCTCTCAATTATTAGGCGGCTCAAGATCTCTTCATTCTCAAGGTGCTCTTCAAGATTCTTGTGGTAGTTAGTTGTCATTTTCTTCTTCGTTCCTTCTTTCCAAGATCTAGTTTTATTCTTTGTAACGGAGGTCTTGTGATGTTGCTCTCTTCAACCTATCGTTTTGTCTTTTCAAGATCATATTGTTCCCTTGCTTATCAATTTAGTTAGTTTGTTCTGAATCTTCTCAAGATCTTTCCATTGTATCAAATTTTGTCCCTTTTTCCTACTGAAGTGCTGCCAAAATTTTGTGTGAATTCTTCCTTGTTTCTTATATCATTCTTCACCTCTTTGCACCCCCAAGAGTCATTGGTTTCACTCGTTTCTCAAAGAAGCGGCTAAGTTTTACCTCTTGCTTTCTCATCCTCTTCCCCTATTCATTCTTGGATCTCGGGTCAAGATCCTCTTGTAGTGTAGGAGAGTTGTGACAGCCCGAGACCGACGCCCCAGAAGATTCCCCTCTTTTCCGTTGCCGCCGTGTTATTATTTTGTTTACTGCGTTCGTCATCGCATCATTCGCATCATCCGCATTGCATCGGCATCCCGCTGCTGTCAGTTTTCAAAACCTGCATCCGTTACTAGTTGCCGGTTCTCTCCGTGTCTGCCTCATCATTTTCAGCGTGAAAGACCGAAGGAGTGTTTCTCTTAAATCTTGGCCATTATTTTGAAGATTTTCATTTCACCTTTGTGTTATCTTCTTAGTTGTTTCCAATCATGAGTTTTCCTTCCATATCTATCCGGAGCATGTTTGAGTTGTTTTCATTCTTGATCCTCCGAAGGCCATCATTTCAGAAGATTTCTTCGTTCTCAGCTTTCAGCTTCCATTTGCAAATTCTCCTCAATTGTTATCTCTTCGTTCGTCTCTCAATTATTAGGCGGCTCAAGATCTCTTCATTCTCAAGGTGCTCTTCAAGATTCTTGTGGTAGTTAGTTGTCATTTTCTTCTTCGTTCCTTCTTTCCAAGATCTAGTTTTATTCTTTGTAACGGAGGTCTTGTGATTATGCTCTCTTCAACCTATCGTTTTGTCTTTTCAAGATCATATTGTTCCCTTGCTTATCAATTTAGTTAGTTTGTTGTGAATCTTCTCAAGATCTCTCCATTGTATCAAATTTTGTCCCTTTTTCCTACCGAAGTGCTGCCGAAATTTTGTGTGAATTCTTCCTTGTTTCTTATATCATTCTTCACCTCTTTGCACCCCGCAAGAGTCATTGGTTTCACTCATTTTGTCAAAGAAGCGGCTAAGTTTTACCTCTTGCTTTCTCATCCTCTTCCCCTATTCATTCCTGGATCTCGGGTCAAGATCCTCTTGTAGTGTAGGAGAGTTGTGACAGCCTCAGACCGACGCCCCAGAAGATTCCCCTCTTTTCCGTTGCCGTCGTGTTATTATTTTGTTTGCTGCGTTCGTCATCGCATCATTCGCATCATCCGCATTGCATCGGCATCCCGCTGCTGCCAGTTCTCAAAACCTGCATCCGTTATTAGTTGCCGGTTCTCTCCGTGTTTGTCGCTGTCCATTTTGAGCCCGACCACACTCACACGCGCCCGCGACATCGTGAAAACCTTGTTTTTAAAAGTGTGTATAAAACTTTTTCTGGTTCGGTTGAAACTTGGCGTGCGGTCTTATTTTTATATAGGTAGAGGCTGCCTGCCAATTTTCGTTGCAATCGGAGTCCGTCTGGTACCCGAACGATCGATCGTAGTGGCTCCGTCTTCGGTTATTCGTCACACGTTTTTCGGTGTTTTAAATCACGTTGTCGCGCCGCGCTATTTCCCTCTCATCTCTGCCTAAGCCACTCTACACAACCTAACCTAACCCTAGGGCATTTCCGGAGCATTCGATCGAGATCGGAGGGTCCGTAAACGCCCCATTTGGCAAACCGTAGCTACCCCGACTATAAAAGGAAGGGCCTCCCCTTCCATTTTTGTCTCTCCCTCCGTGCCTCAAAATCCGCCCCGCCCCACCAAACCCTAGCCGCCACCTGGTCGCCCTCCTCTCTCCTTTGTGCGCCTCAGCCGCGCCGGGCCCGCAAGCCCACCGCCGGCCCTTCCAGGCCCGAAGGCGTCGCATCGTCGCCCCTGCCTGCCCCGATTGCCCCGTGCCTACCTGCTCCCGCATCGCCTCCTCGCGCCGCCGCCTCTCGCGTCGGCCAGCCGGGCCCCGCCGCTAGCCGAGCAGGCCCGCCGGCCCCGATCTGCGTCGTCGCCCTTTGCCGCTTGCCGCTGCCGCCGTCGACTGGCCCCACATATCAATACTAGTCTTTTCTGCGCACTTTGTCCTCACTGATGTGCACCCGGGACTAACTTCCCGGTCGGTCACCCACCTGTGAGTTCTGTTCGAATGGGCTCCCGGAAAAGAAGGAATTACTTATTGATATGAGTAGTCTATCATCCCTAATAAGCCAGGCTATCACATACACCACCACTCAGAGGAACCGACGTCCTCGTCGGGCCACAGGAGCGTTCCCTTTTGGTACAAACGTCTGTGCATCTAGTCCAGGACATGTACCATGCCGTGTGCCACGACGGGTCACAAACGTCATGAACAACATAACCGCACACCTGTCCGCAAACATCCGTGTAACCGCAAGGGTCGGCTTTGATACCAAACTTGTAACGCCCCGGACACACCCGTCGGCGGCCGTTACTCCTAGCGGAATCTAGACTGGCCCCACATATCAATACTAGTCTTTTCTGCTCACTTTGTCCTCACTCATGCGCACCCGGGACCAACTTCCCGGTCCGTCACCCATCCTAGAACTACTCCAAGCCAAGCACACTTAACCTAGGAGTTCTGTTCGAATGGGCTCCCAAAAACGGAATTCTTTATTGATATGAGTAGTTTATCATCCCTAATAAGCCAGGCTATCACATCTTCCCCCGTGGGCCGCGCCTCCCTATGGGTACACATCCCGAGCTGGCCCAAGAGGCCCGAGGTGATCCCCTGTCGCCCCTCTATTTCGCGCCCTGGGCGTTGCTTAGATATCCTGCGCATGTCCAGTTTAGGCCCGATTAGAATTTAGGATTTTCCTGCAATTCAATAATTTCACGAAATTAGGATATTTTCAAATGACCGTAGTTTTTAAACCGTGCATCGGATCACAGCAAGTAAAATATGTAACTTGTGAAGTTTTTCACGTCGAGTCAAATTTTGCAACTTGCATGCATGTTTGGAGTGGTTTGACCCGCTGTTTACCTAGTTATGCATGCTCTCCTAATATGTTAGATATTCCGTATATGTTTTTGTGTGTGTCCGGATTTGTCAAATGCCATAGATAAAATATTCATATTGTTCGGGACCCTTTGCCATGTATTTTAGAGTAGTTGTTTGCATTTTCGCATGTAGGTTCTGTCGCTTGTTTGCTATGTCGTGTTTAGGACATAATCTCGCATATATGTGCGGCGCTAGTTTATTTTTCGAACCCCACATATTATATATGTTTTCGGGGTAGAAAAATCCATAGAACTTAATTGTGCATTTAGTTTTGCCTTTCGAGTATGTTTGCGTCCATGATATTTTGCCATGTTGCCCTCTTGTTTATTTTGTGGGATTTATTCCGTGCGTGATATGCATGAGTTGTGAACTAGAGATATGCCCTTGGATGTGTAGGCTAGCCTCTGGTCATTTTGGTTGCAATAGAAATCCATGTTGAGGTGTTGTTTGCTTGTCGCCAACATGCTAGAAAATAGTGCTGATTTGGAGATGCTAAAATATTTCTAAGTCTGAAATCTGTTATATTTTGTTGCTATCTTGCCATGAGTTTTTCTAGTGATCTATAGCTCTTTTGAGGTTCGTGCAATGGAGTTATTTGTATTCCTTAACATTCTCTAGCATGCTCTGAATTTTCAAGTCATTTGGGGCCCTATAGATCGAAAACTGCACCGTCAATGGTGTTATTTTCACTAAGTCTAAAACTGTGTGTAAGATGCCATTTTATGAGTTCTTTTCCTAGTGAACCATGCTTCCATGCTAGATGCTATTAGTAGGATGTTGTACTACATCTAGACTACTGCTGTCTCATGCCTTGATTGAGCATTTTAGGATTATGTAGCTTGTTGTTTTGGGGTGTAGAAAATGCCATGTGGCTTATTTTAGCAGATTATCACTATTTCTTGTGTAGCTTGTATTTGTTGAACCGTTGCTGTTGGGGATATTTCCTGTGGTGTAACCCGCCCTAACAGGGCCGGGTCACTGAAGGGGCGACTCATCCTTTGGTAATACAAGCCTTGGCCCAGGGGGCCCAGGAGCCGGATGGCGGTTCAGGAGCTATGCAGAGGATAAGTCACCAAGGAGGTTTCCAGTCTTGGAAAGCACAACGACTTAGAGATATGGAAAACCACGATCTGTAGCGTGGCTAGGACTCTTGTAAACCCTAGGGCCTCGACCTGTATATAAAGGCGAGTCCCTGGGGAAGATAGGGCAAGTTAGAAATCATCGAGAGCTAGGTTCGGCGAGTTACGCCCTCCTTGTAATTGAAACCATGATCAATCTACACAAAGCAGGACATAGGGTTTTACCTCCACACGAGGGGCCGAACCTGGGTAAATCTGAGTCTCTCTTTCGCTCACCCCCTTTGAGTCGCCACCAAGGTGCGATGGCTCCTTCATTAAGTCCTTTCACGAGGACATCTGCCGTGACAAAACCACGACAGTTGGCGCGCACCGTGGGGCTAGCGCACGGTGGAGTTGAGTTCTCAAAGGGAGCCCTACCAGGGTCAGAAAGCTATGCGGTCGGCATCATGAGGAAGAGCCGCCGCGGAAGCTACTACATCGACAACTCGCTGTGGGGGCCTGAAGCCGATTCAATCGAATCTGGTTACAGGGTCCCCTTCGGCAAGGTCAACATCTTCATCGGCATGATTGGAACACCCGTGCCTGAGCCGGACACCTCCACCAACATCGTCGAACCGGCCATGTACGTCCTCCCCATCACACGTGAGGACAGGAGACGCCATGTTTTCGTCGTTTTTACGCAGGGAGTCAGCATACAGGACGAACTGGTAGTCCAGGAGATCACCCCCGTCAATTCCGAGGACGAATCATCCATGGGCGTCACAGATTCAATTTGCCCTCTTTACGAAGGACAACTCGGAGAGTTTCCACTGGCGATGGACCCCGAGGTCTTCGAGAGATCCCATCGACAAATCGCCATCTACATGGCGGGGGCGACACAACCTCAGCCAAACCCGGCCGGCCACAACGTGACTGGCGAGTCGTCGAAAACTCCGGCTCAAGCGATGGCGGACTTGATGGCGGAGATCACCAGACTCATGACAACCATTGTGACGGCAGAGAATCAGGAATTAATCAACGCCGAACTTGTGAAGCTACGGGAGGAGCTGGCCAAAACCCAACGGGATGTGGAAGCAGAAGCCACCAGGATGGCGGCACAACATGCCTGTATCACCACAGAGACGGAACGGCTGAACACCGAAGGCTGACGACTCGAGAGACAACAACGCGCGTCTGATGCTATTCATTAGAGGAGGCATCACGGGCGCCTCGTAGCCGTTCTACATCCAACTCACCTCTTAGACACCCCCACACACTCCTGAGGTGGGACCCGATCGGCCTTTGCAGGCCGCTCCAGGAGAAGGTCCGGTTCAACCACTTAACCCGCCACCACCTCAACCAACGGATGCCCGTGCACCTTGCTTCCAGACACCATGAGGCCACTTCTCAAATCCCGTGGATAACGTGCTGGTGGCAACCCGCCACTTGGAGTCCCTCCCGATCTATGGAAACTCCCCGACCAAGGTGGAGGCGAGAAACTCCATCGAGATGCTGAAGACAGCAGTGGTCCAACACGCGCAATACTCACACAGCCTTGACCGGCTACACTCCACACCCCAGGCGAGTCACACCAGGAGTCGTCATGAGGACCAACCCGCAGTGACAAGTGGGAAATGACGTTTGCCTCAGACCAACCCGCCCGGGGTGCATGATACTCGAGCCCAAGACATTGTGGATGCAGCACGCGCTGCGCGCCTTATGGAGACGGCGGACGCGGTGGGTCAGGGCTATTCGGCTTATACCCAGACACCTCCCGCACTGCTCGAAGCCGGCGACAAGCACGTTGGGGTGCCCTGTCTCATGCCCGCTCTGCGCAATGAGCGGGTGCCGAAGGATTTCAAAGGACCGAGGAAGGTACCCAATTACACACCAGATCTCGAGCCAGGGTCATGGATCGAGAGTTACAAGCTTGCGATGGACATGCTCGACGTGAACGAGGTGGTTTGCGCCAAGTATTTCACTATGATGCATGAAGGAACGGCGCGCACGTGGCTGAAGAACCTGCCGCCCAACTCCATCAACACCTGGGCAGAGTTAAAGGAGTGGTTCATTAAGAATTTCCGTGGGACTTGCAAACGCCCAATGACCATCGTCAACTTACAACACTAGGTTCAGCGTCTGGATGAGTCGGCCCATCATTGGACTCGACGACTTGGAGAAGTTATCCATTCATCGGACGACATCTCGGCGGCTCAAGCAGTATTGATTTTGGAGAAAAATTGCCATTACGAGCCTCTGGTGCTGGAGCTTGGGCGACTCAAGCGTAAGCTGTAGGACATGGGCGAGTTGATGGACACCCTGACCAGGTATGCCGAGTCAGAGACACTAAGGATCCTGGGGAGGATGATGATAAGGTTAGCACCACCAGGAGAGGCGGGTCGTCAAAAGGAAACTCCCAGTTTCAGGGGCGGGGTAACCACAACCATGGTGGGCAAGGTAAGAGGAGACACCAGGAAGGTCCCACAGACTTCGTCGCCAATACAAATGCCGGCAATGGGAACCAACGCCAGAAGAAGCAGGGCTTCAACGGGAAGAAGCCGCACAAGTAGCATGAGATGCTCAAAGGCCCCTGCCCACAACACGCAACTGCTGAAGGACCGGCTACCCACTCCTGGGAGAATTGCTATGTGATGCAGGAGTTCCGAGCCGAGGCGCTCAGAAAAGTCCAAGGGGGTGATCAAAGCGGGCGACAGGAATGGTTCGCCGCGCCTGGGTCATGCCAGAGCCCGTTTGGTGGTTTTCCTAACCCGGCCCCGCAGGGCGGGTCACAGCCTAATAGTGGACAGTACCAAGTTCATAATCAACAACGGTATAACCCATAGGGCGTGTTTTAGCAACCGCCCCCACAGGGAGATCCTCAGCGGCAAGATGACAATAGCGGCTTTCAAAATAACCCTAAGCAGCTGAACAGTGGACAGTATCATGTGTTCACCACCAACACTTGCAAACGGGACCATAAGGTGAAACATAGAACTTTCAGCGTGGCTGAGCTGGCGCTCCCTAGGTATCTCCATTGGTCTGAGCAACCCATCACCTGGAGTAGGGAAGATGACCCGCCCCGAGTTGACAACCCTGGCGACTTGGCTCTGGTCGTGGCTCCCCAAGTCGGAGGATACACCCTTTCCAAAGTCCTTATGGATGGCGGAAACAACATAAACATCTTAAACTTCGATACCTTTCGAAGGATGAACCTTTCAGAAAAGGACTTGATGCCATCATCCATGGTTTTCCACGACATTGTTCCTCGTAAGTCGGCGTATCCAATTGGGCAGATTAAACTTAACGTGGCTTTTGGCACGGAGTCCAATTACAGGAGCGAGTCACTCATGTTTGAGGTGGTGAAAATCAAGAGACCTTACCACACATTGTTTGGAAGGCCGGCTTACGCTCAATTCATGGCTCGCCCATGTTATGTTTACCTGAAGCTTAAAATGTCTGGTCCTAGGGGCACTATCACTATCAATGGAGAGAGGAAAATAGCCCAATAGTGTGAGGAAGGGGACGCAGCTTACGCTGAGACGGCTTGCGCGACCGAGGAGCTCATATTTCACCAAGCCAATGTTGACCCGGCGGATATGACGCCGCTCAAGAGGGCAACAATCGACTGTGAGCCGCCCCTCAAGTTTAAACCAACGGATGACACCAAGGTGATAGACTTCAGGCTTGGCAACTCAACCAAGCAGTTCACTATTGTGACATGTCTGGATCCCAAATTGGAAAGCGCGCTCATCGAATTCATCTGTGAGAATCGGGACATCTTCGCGTGGAAACCTTCTGACATGCAAGGTGTACTGAGAGAATTCATTGAGCACCATCTTAATACTGACCCCAAAGTAAAGCCAGTTCGGCAGTCCCTTCGCATGTTTAATGAGGAACGGTGTAAGGCGATTGGAGAGGAAGTTGCTTGGATTTTGGCTACCAGATTCATCATCGAGGTTCTGCATCCTGAATGGTTGGCTAACCTGGTCCTGGTGCTAAAAAATAACGGCACATTCTGCATGTGCATCAACTACACCGACCTCAACAGAGCCTATCCAAAGGATCCCTTCACCCTTCCCCGCATTGATCAAATCATTGACTCAATGACGGGTTGCGAGCGTTTGTGTTTTTTGGATGCTTACTCAGGATACCACCAGATCAAGATGGTTGTGGCAGACCAGGATAAAACGTCCTTCATAACCCCCTTCGGAGCCTTATGTTATGTTTCTATGACGTTCGGGCTCAAGAGTGCGGGGGTGACTTACCAACATTGCATCCAGAATTGTTTGCATAACCAGATCGGACGTAATGTCCACGCCTATGCTGACGACATCGTAGTAAGATCTCAAAAGAAAGAGTCGCTCTTGGAGGATCTCAAGGAGACTTTTGACAATTTGCGCGTATACCAGATGAGGCTTAACCCCACCAAGTGTGTGTTTGGTGTTCCTGCAGGAAAGTTATTGGGTTTCCTGGTGTCAGAACACGACATTGAAGCTAACCCGGACAAAATTGAAGCGATCACTTCGCTAGGAAAACCGGCCAATATCAACCAAGTCCAACACATGGTGGGTCGTATCGCGGCTCTAAGTCGCTTTATAAGTTGCCCTGGGGACAAAGCCATCCGTCTTTATCAGTTGCTCAAGAAAACTGATCGTTTTGTTTGGACGAATGAAGCCAACGAAGCCTTTGAAGCCTTGAAGCAACAACTGGCTAAGCCGCCGATATTGGCCGCTTCGACAGACAAGGAGCCTATGCTCTTGTACATCGCAACTAATTCTAAGGCGGTGAGCGTGGCAGTGGTTGTCGAGCGGAAAGAATATCTGGTTCAACGACGAGTATATTTTATCACGGAAGTCCTGACCCTCTCCAAAGAATGCTACCCGCATTGGCAGAAGCTGGTCTTTGGGGTGTTTATGGCGAGTCGGATGCTGAAGCACTACTTCCAAGAGCATCCCATCATGGTGGTCAGTTCTGCCCCCCTTGGTGACATTATACAAAATTGAGAAGCAACTGGACGGATTGCTAAGTGGGCCATCGAGTTAGGACCTCATCATGTGCGATATACTCCCCGTACGACCATTAAGTCTCAAGCACTAGTGGATTTCATCAACGACCGGACTGTGTTGCAAATTCTAGAGGATAGGCCCGATCACACATACTGGACCATCTATTTCGATGGATCTAGGCAGTTGGATGGCTCGGGGGCTGGTGTGGTGTTAACTTCGCCTCAGGGTGCAAAATTATGCTATGTCCTCCGACTCATGTTTCCATGTACCAACAATGAAGCAGAGTATGAAGCTCTGCTCCATGGGTTGCGACTCGCCAAAGAGATGAACCTCACCCGAGTCAGATGTTTGGGCGACTCAGATCTAGTGGCACAACAGGTTTCAGGCACCTGGGATTCTAGAGATCCCTTGATGGTGGCTTACACGCGAGCTGTGTCAGACGTGGTGGGTCATTATCATGGCTATCAAGTTGATCACATCGATCAGCGACTCAATGAAGCAGCAGATGCTCTTTCACGACTCGGTTCACAGCGTAAGCCGGTTTCCCCCAATATCTTTTTGGATGTGTTACATAACCCCTCGGCGAGGCTACCTTCACAGCAAGATTTGGCGGTGCCGGACCCTGAGTCTCAACTTGTGGCGGCTCTTCGTGCTACCCGGGATTGGGCGATTCCCTACATGGTATATCTCGCATGAGGCGAGTTACCCACAGATGAGTTGTTGGCTCGCCAAATCGTCCGTCGATGCAAATCCATGGTCATACATAACGACGAGTTGCATAAGCGCAGCACTTCAGGGGTGTTTCAAAGGTGTGTCTCTTCCGAGGAAGGATGTATGGTTCTCAATGAAATTCATGCAGGTGACTCTGGTCATCATGCCGGCTGACGCTCCCTATTTTCCAAAGCCTTTCAACATGGATTTTATTGGTTGAAGGCTCATGCAGATGCGGAAGAGATAGTTCGCCGATGTGATGCTTGCCAGAAATTTCGATGCTAGATGCACGTACCGGCTCAGGAATTATGAATGATTCCAATTACTTGGCCGTTTGCTGTCTAGGGGTTGGACATGGTTGGTCCTTTTAAAATGTCACCAATAAGAAGACTCACCTATTGGTGGCGGTTGACAAGTTCACTAAGTGGGTTGAAGCAGAACCCGTTAGTAGCTGTGATGCAGACACAGCTGTCAAATTCTTGAAAAAGTTTATCTTCTAGTTCGTATACCCTCATAGTATCATTACTGACAATGGTACTAATCTATCAAAAGGTGCAATGCAAGAGTTTTGCACACGAGAGCATATTCGGCTTGATGTTTCTGCAGTCGCACACCCCAGTCTAATTGACAGGCAGAAAGGGCGAATAAGGAAATATTGTGAGGAATCAAGCCCCGGATTATGGTACCTTTGGAGCGTACTCCAGGATGTTGGGTGGAAGAATTGCCCTCAGTGTTATGGAGTATCAGGACCACCCCAAATCGCACCACGGGTTTTACTACTTTCTTTCTGGTCCACGGGGCAGAGGCAGTTTTGCCAAGTGACATCAGACATGATTCACCGCGAGTCGCCGCCTATGTAGAACAGGACAACGAGTTGTCACAACAAGATTTGTTGGATGCTTTGGAGGAAGAGCGAGACTTGGCAGCATCGCGATCGGCGATCTATCAACAGGACTTGCGACGCTATCACAACCGCCATGTCAAGAGCCGGACTTTTCAAGAGGGCGACTTAGTGCTACGGTTGATTCAAGACCACACTGGCATGCATAAGTTATCAACTCCATGGGAAGGATCATTTTTCATCAGCAAGAATCTTCGGAATGGTTCATACTACTTGGTGGATCTTTTCCCTGATCGACCAACTACAGAGGTTGAGACAACTCGCCCCTGGAATATAGCCCACCTGCGGCCTTACTACACCTAGAGGCATGGGCTCCTTTCTTTTCTGCAAATCTCAGAACTTGTAATCTTTTATTTATAAAGCAATAAAGCCGGCACCCATGAACTTCAGGGTCCTTTGCCGTTTGAGCTTCTGGAAAGCATGAGTCTTCATTGTTTTATGAGTCGTCCAAGCATGGACACTATTAATACCAAAGAGCATAATTCGCCATGCTGCACTTGTTTCAAAACTGGGTACTGATAAGCCAAAGAGGACCAAAGTTGCCACGCTGCAACGTTCAAACATGGGCGCCTTATATGGTTTTGAGAATTAAGCCTTCTTACTTGGGGGCTATTAGTTCCCAAGTCATTTTGGAGTAAGAGCGTAAAACGCTTCTGCAATCCTATGTACGACTTTTCCTTAATCATAGGTCACTTGGGGGCTTCCACTCACTAAGTTTAGCCTGAATACCCTCTTGGCTAGCAAAAAATTACCGCGTTACAAATGGTTATACTGGTCTATGTGTTGGACGAGTTGCCCTATGAACCCATGTACTCTTGGCAAGTCAATCCGCTTTTTGGACCCTGAAGTCGCCTTGGTTAAAACATGAAAGGTACCAGCTAGAGCCACACATGGAAAATGGAGTAACCATTAGTTCACTGAACCTGCTTCACTAAAGGTTGACTCGCGCCTGATCAGCCGGTCTAAAAAACTTGGGCTGTTGCAAAAGCCTTCTCAGGGTAGCACTAGAGTTTTGCAAACTCGTCCTATCCTATCGTAGCTCATCGAGCCGACAAATTTTTATGATTATCTTCATGGCACTACCGCAAGGTTTCGT
Organism: Hordeum vulgare subsp. vulgare; assembly: GCF_904849725.1. NCBI lineage: Eukaryota > Viridiplantae > Streptophyta > Magnoliopsida > Poales > Poaceae > Hordeum > Hordeum vulgare. Next base: position 341,337,607 of record NC_058524.1, on the reverse strand, counting down.
AAACCTTTATATGACTCGCCGCGACTCACTGAGCCGGCTTCTTGCTTATAATTCGCCATGACTCATTGAGTCGGCCTATGGTGTTTTTTCCCTAACAAACAGGTTGAAGAATTTTTTTCTTGTCAAAATATGACACTTCCTTAACTATCAAGCATCAAGATTGGTAAAGGCGACTCATGGTTTGCAAAAAGGATAAATTGTTCAGCAATGTGAAGCAAAAGGCATGGATGGAAGATTTTTTCTGTGAAACCTAAACAACTATTACATGGCTCACTCGGCCATATCATGCGTCATCTCCTGGTCAAGAAGAGACCAAATTGTTTTTGTAGAAATGATTACATCCTGGGTAGACTTAAGCCGCCTCCGGGCCGCCTTGCCTTGAGCTCTCTCCATCTTCAATTTGTAAGTTGCCCAGCTTCTAGTTGCATTTGGACAAGGCGACGAATTCATCTTCGTCGTTCAGAAAGACAGATAGGTCTGCTTCAAAGTCGAATGGATTCTTGCGTCGGCAAGGAGTCAGGCTGGTAATTCCGAACGAAGGAGGAGTCACCTTTTTGTCGTTGTCATCATACGCAGCCTGTTATTTGTTCAAGTCCAAACTAGCCGCCAGCAGAGTCGCTGCGACACGAGACTCTTTCACAACCCGGTGGTAATTGTGTTCGGTGAACTCCGACTCGTCATCCTTCAACTCAGGGTAACGAACTGCTACCTCCTTTGGTTTGAGTTCAGGGGCATAGGCCAGGTACCTACTTAGGGTGGTCAGAGATCCCTTGCGGGCGACTGACCTCTTTAGTCCATCTACTTGTGGTGGCAATGTTGACAAGAGACCCAACATATTCTTGATGGACTTGATTGGTTCCTTGTTGCCCATCACTGCCTTCATCGCCAGCATGCTCCCTGTATACAGCTGCTTCGTAAAGGTGTAAATCGCCTTCAACTTCAGGATGCAGTCATCTTGGAGATTGGCGGCTCGCGGACCTACAAAGGATAAACAATGACAATCAGTATTTGCAAACTAAATTATGACTTCTCTTTCCGAACGAGGGAATTGCTCCTTACCAAAGATGGCTTGGGTCATGTTGGAGACATGCTTTTTTAGCCCGGAGACCTCCTGTAGGGAGGCTTCTAGCTTTGCCTCTGCTTGTTCTGCCCGCTTCAGGATGGCGGCTTGATCAACATTGGCTTTCTTCTCAAATTTTTGGTTGTCGGCTTTCATTTTCTCCATGTCAGCCAGGGCCAACTGATATTTTTCTTCAGATGTAGTCCGACCATCCTGCTGTTCGGCTAAGCTTTTCTTTTAGTCAACAAGAGATCACTCAGCCCGGGTCACAGATTCCTGCAAACAAATTTTGGGGAGACAAGTTTCAGAACTGTTGCAAGCAACATCCCTGACACTTGGGGGCTAATGTATGATTTTATTCGAAGTCATACAAAATACAAGACCCGACTCATCTTTCAAAAGATGACCCGACCCTTGGGGGTTAAAGGTTGAAGTTTTTTTTACCTAATTCAAGACCCGACTCATCTTTCAAAAGATGACCCGGCCCTTGGGGGCTTCATGTTGAAGTTTTTATCTAATATAAGACCCGACTCATCTTTCAAAAGATGACCCGGCCCTTGGGGGCTACAGGTTGAAGTTTTTTACCTAATTCAAGACCCGACTCATCATTCAAAAGATGACCCGGCCCTTGGGGGCTACAAGTTGAAGTTTTTATCTAATTTAAGACCCGACTCATCTTTCAAGGGATGACCCGGCTCTTGGGGGCTACAGGTTGAAGTTTTCGTTTAATACAAGACCCGACTCATCTTTCAAAAGATGACCCGGCCCTTGGGGGCTACAGGTTGAAGTTTTTATCTAATCCAAGACCCGACTCATCTTTCAAGAGATGAACCGGCCATTGGGGGCTACAGGTTGAAGTTTCCATTTAATACAAGACCCGGCTCATCTTTCAAAAGATGACCCGGCCCTTGGGGGCTACAGGTTGAAGTTTTTCTATAAAGTCAAGACCCGACTCATCTTTCAAATAATGACCCGGTCCTTGGGGGCTATCAACAGATATGGGTTTATCAGATATTGAAACAAACATAATTTCAGCAAGAAAAACTAGTCTCCTGGAAGGCTAATGGGTGGAAGAACACATAGTAAAGGACGTACCTCATGTTTGACTCTCATCATGTGGATCAAGCTCTCATCATGTGGATCAAGCCAGAGCAGAGTTGGTCAAATTCGAGCTTCTCATAATGGGGAAGCTTCAGCTTAGTGATATCTTGTTCTGCGGAAGGATGGGACTCATTTGATGCGTGTTTGGATAAGACCGCTGCTGCAGGTTTGGAGTATCCAGTACGAGTAATAATTACGGTATCTAGATCTTCAGTCGCCTTGGAAGAGCTCGGCGGGTTAACATTTTCAGTGGTTTCCTTTAGAGGACCTGGAGAGTCGATCCAGACGTCAGAAACGTCATCCACAGGCTTATCACGAGCTGCCGCTTGGTCTTCATCAAACTCTGGGGCGGAGGTGCTCATGCCTAACACCTCAGTCGTTTTAGGAGCAGAAGACAAGTCGCTAGTTTTTCTCTTCTTTGCTTGTGCTATGAAATGAAGACATCAAAGTTAGAACAAATATCATTATTGGGAAGGGAAAAGGTTAATAAAAGAACTTACCCGTGTACATGAATCATTGGTGGAAGAGCTGACATCACTGAGTCGCCGTATGAAGGAGGAGAGACCAGAAGGAATAAAATTTCAAGGGGTGAACGAGTTGTGAATAACATTTTCTACAAAAGGAGAATGTGTTAATAGGTGTATACATCACTTTGGCAAACTAAGTCGCCAGAGTGGCTTCGGGTTTTACGTTTGGGAGCATACCTCGCCTTCTTCAAAAGGAAATCAGGGTCCAGACAAGCATTTGGGGTGAGACATGGGAACTTTTCCACAAATCCGCCTGGACGACCTAGGTGAAGAGGAAGTTGAGTCGGAAGAAATATAAATTACCTCAACCACGTCATCTTGGCTCTCATAGCCATCGTCCTACGCATAAAGGTAACCGGATATAAGCATAAGTCAGAACATAATGATGATAAACAAAAGGGCAAATTTTTACCTCTGACCATTCTTCGCCGGCTTGGGACTCGCCGACGACGGATGACTCCTTGAAGGCGGCTTTGCCCTTGCTCGTCTTATTCTTCGGTGGCGGCTTAGTTGTTTTCTGGGCAGTCACCTGTGGCCTTTGAGACCAAAAGGCATCATGTTTCTGGTGGATAGAATCAAATTTCAAACCCGGAACATTGGCATATATGTTGAAAAAGGTAAAAGGAGGCGACTTAGATTGTTACCAGTGGAGCCGGGTTGGAGAGACAGAAAGGCTTGAGCCCGACCTTGGCACAGTTTTCCAAGGACTCGCCGGTTAACTTCTTGATTATGTCAACAATGTCTTTCTCGGGGAGTCTTCTATGGAAAAAGCATTGGGGATGGTTCAGGCTGCCATCGTACTCGCACATCAGACCATCCCGATGACTCACAGGAAGAATATTCCACTCCACCCAACAACGGAATATGTCAACCCCGATGAGCCCATTATTGGTCAAAGACCGCAGCTCAGAGAAGCTGGGGATGAATTCCGATTCTTCTTCTTCGGTAAGTTTCTCTTGCAACTTGAAGTCCATGGGTAAGCAATCTTCTCTATAACCCGGAAGTTGGTTCTCATCGGGAGGAGAAGTGTCACGACAATAAAACCAAGACTCAGCCCAGCCTTTGGGATGGCTGGGCAGGAGGACAGACGGAAACCCACGTTCGCGGCGCCGCTGGATGTTGACCCCCCCCCCCCCCCCCCCCCGAGTTCCAAGTTGGGCCCGTTGGAAAATTCAGTATGGCGGTTCTGATGGAAGAAGTTCCAAAATAATGGAACTGTGGGATGTATCTGTAGGTATGCCTTGCAAAATACTTGGAATTGACAGAGGTTACTGATGGAGTTGGGTCCCAGATCCCGAGGATGAACATTGAGGAAATGCAGAGCGTCTCTAAAGAACTTTGACTCGGGCGGTTTGAAGCCTCGTTCAAGATGATCAATGAAAACAACTACTTCCCCCTTGCCAGGATTGGGAATCACTTCGCCTGGGGCGGTCCGCCAACCAATGACTTCCTTACGATCAAGATGGCCCGAGTTGACAAATTTCTCGACAAAGGCGTCATTAATCTTGGTTGGTAGCCAATCGCATTTTGAGATGCTAACCATGACTACGAAAAAGAAGGAACAAGGCGGCTCATTAATGACCATAAAACGTGCTAACTCGCCAGTTGGAGATCTACAATATGTCTGTAAGGACCTTATGACTCGCCATGAGGTGACTGAAGACCTGGATATGAGGATATTCTAACTCGCCATTTGAGCTATTTATGGTATGTCTACGAAGGCGTTATGACTCGCTCTTCGGCAATCAAAGGCGTAGCTTTGGCAATGTTCTAACTCGCTGTGGTGGAAGATGGCGGGTGGCGATTCAGAAAGGATTTTTTTTCCTTAGGGATATTCCCGGAGTAGGATAAACAAGTTTCTAAAAGCAAGCAATGAAATACGGATCTATGGGTGGATCAAATTAAAGAGATAATGCTTGACGAAACTGCGAAGACTATGAGTGCAAGAATGCGACAGGGGTGCCGTATGAATCTATGAAGTCAAAACATCAAAATAACCAGCAGATGCGGCGATGCTACCGTGCTTTACTACTACGGATGATCTATCGGAATTATGATTGATGGATCTAAAATAGAAGGGGATCATCGTTGCATTCCGAAGCTAACCTAGACGAACATGGTGATGAGGTCTAACCCTAATGGGGGAAAAGTTCTTACCTGAGAAAGAAGGACGATCCCCGGAGGAGGATGCGGAAGATTTGCCGTGGATCTTGCGCCTTCGGTTGGCCTTGAGGCTTCCGGACCACGATGGCTGGCGACGGAGCTTCGGGAGCGCAAAGGAACAGAGGCGCAGGCGCGAGGAAGACGAAGCTGGCAAGGAAGACGAAGTGGGGGTAGGTGACGGTGCTCCCACTCCCCCTGCGCTTATTTAAAGGCCATGCGCTGGGAACGTTGCGGCAGGCGCGGTAATAGAGGCGATAGATTGGAAATTTGCAATGATGGCGCCTCGATTTTCGGGATAACCAAATGACGGAGAGAAAGATCTGTTGGGTGGTTGCGTAATTAAGTCCGGAAATTGGAGGGAAAAGGTGATGTCATCAAAAACTGCTTGGCGGCTCAAACAATTCAGGATGGATGGCGGCTTGTCGTTCGTCAAAAGATGGGAGTGATACATGTCGCCCCAAAATGAGTGGAAGTTTATTGGCGTGAATAAATTCAAGTCAATCTGGGGCCTAATGTTGGGGATATTAACTGTGGTGTAACCCGCCCTAACTGGGCCGGGTCACTAAAGGGGCGACTCATCCTTTGGTAATACAAGCCTTAGCCGAGGGGGCCCAGGAGCCGGATGGCGGTTCAGGAGCTATGCAGAGGATAGGTCGCCAAGGAGGTTTCCAGTCTTGGAAAGCACGACGACTTAGAGATATGGAAAACCACAATCTATAGCATGGCTAGGACTCTTGTACACCCTAGGGCCTCGACCTATATGTAAAGGCGAGTCCCTGGGGAAGATAGGGCAAGTTAGAAATCATCGAGAGCTAGGTCAGGCGATTTACGCCCTCCTTGTAATCGAAGCAATCATCAGTCTACACAAAGCAGGACGTAGGCTTTTACCTCCACACGAGGGGACAAACCTGGGTAAATCTGAGTCTCGCTTTCGCTCACCCCCTTTGAGTCACCTCCAAGGTGCGATGGCTCCTTCATTAAGTCCTTTCACGAGGACATCTGCCGTGACAAAACCACGCCAGTTGCTCCGTTTTGGTCGTGTCCTATATGAAACTTGCTTAGAATCTCGTGTAGGTTCATATTACCTTACTGTTTGTATGTTTTGGAATGCTTGCGACTCTTGTTGCACACATATTGCATTCATGCCATCATATCTTGCGGTGATCATATCTTTTGAGCCGTAGCTCCGGTGGAGATGTTCCATATATGTAAATGGATTAGAACGACGTTTAGTTTCACGTGAACCTATTTATTTTTCTATTTAACAAATATTAAAATGTGTTAGTTCAGATCTGGACAGAATTATAAATTAATGTATGAGGTCAGTTCGAAGATCCTATAAGTCGTTTCCGACCTCATTTAAAATGCCTAGATAGGTAGATTAATTACGCTTCACCTCTTGGCATGTTTAACCACATTAATATTGCAGAGTACCTACTAGGGATAGAACTAAAGAATTTGTATGTGGAGTTTCGTCAATGTCTCGTTGCATATTGAACTTCACTTAATGTGTAGTGTTTGATTGTGTGAATTGCCATGTCATATCGTGCATAAATGTAACCGCTCATGCATCATTTGTGTTGTGCATCATGTGGTGAATATCGTGTGTTAATTCTTGTTTCTGGTTTGATTCGTCTCGATAGAGTTCCGCAAGCGTGTCGGAAAGTGAGGATCCGTTCGACTACATCGATTCGTCTGCTTCACGGAGTCGTTCTTCTTCCGAGCGGGATCTTAGGCAAGATGACCATTTCCCTAGATACCATTACTATCATTGCCATGCTATTTTATCGTTTCTATCGCTATGTCTCGCTGCCTACCACCTGTTAAACATCAACCTCTCAACATTGCCATGAAAATCTTCAACCTGTTCACAACCCAGCAAACCAGTGATTGGCTATGTTACCGCTTGCTTAACCATGTGTTAGCGTTGCTAGTTGTAGGTGTAGTTGCTTCCATGTAATAACATGGGTTCCTTGTTATATCACCCTATTAATTGCTATTTCATTTAATGCACCTATATCATTGGTAAAAGGTGGAAGGCTCGGCCTTCTAGCCTGGTGTTTTGTTCCACCTTTGCCCCCTTAGTTCCGGCTACCGGTGTTATATTCCATAATTGAGCACTCCTAACACGATCGGGGTTGTTATGGGGACCCCCTTGATATTCGTCTTAGATTAAAACTGGTCTGGCAAGGCCCAACTTTGGTACTACACTTTCCTTATAACCTAATAAAAATGCACAGGGACCCGCTGGCACCCGCGGAGTAATTAATCAACCCCGGGCTAGTGCTCCGCATGAGTGTTGGTCCAACCTGTCAACCGCCGGTGGTTACCAGGGGCAACTCTCTGTTTGGCCTACGAGATACGCGGCTCCTATTAGGATCCTAGACACGTCGGGCGACCTGGCTGGATTAGTTTTACCTTTGACGAATGTCTTGTCCATCGGGATTCCGGTGATGCTTTGGGTAATGTCAGAGTTGAGATTTTCCACTAAGGAGTCCGACGAGATCGCGAGCTTCGTGATCGAGGATTTCTATGCGGCTTGTGGTAATTTGTGATGGACTAGTTGGAGCACCCCTACAGGGTTAAATCTTTCGGAAAGCCGTGCCCGCGGTTATGTGGCAACGTGGAAACTTTCTTTAACATCCGGTTCTAGATAACATAAAGTAAACTTTATTAAAACTTGCCAACTGAGTGCGCAACCGTGATTGTCTCTTTCGTGAGCTCCTTCTCCGATCGAGGACATAGTGGGGTTATGTCTGACGTAAGTAGGTGTTCAGATCATTCGTTTGATCATTAGTAGTTCACGTCCTCTATGCGTAGTTCATCCCCCTCTTTTATTCTTGTACTCGTAAGTTAGCCACCTCAAATAAATGCTTAGTCGCTTGCTGCAGCCTCACCACTTAACCATACCTCACCCATTAAGCTTTGCTAGTCTTGATACCTTTGGAAATGAGATTGCTGAGTCCCGTGTGGCTCACAGATTACTAGAACACCAGTTGCAGGCACAGGTAAGGATATGAAGACGTGAGCGCGATGATTGTTCATTTGGTGTTTCTTCTTCTTCCTCTTCGTCGATCTGGGATGGGTTCCAGGCTCGCATCCTGGGATAGCAAGGATGGACGTCGTTCTTTTATCGTTTGTTTTCGTCTATAGTCAGACCCTTCTCTTCTTCGTGATATTTATGTATTGTACTGATGTGACTCTAATGTAGCTTGTGGCGAGTGTAAGCCAATTCCATATAGTCTTCTCTTCACTACATGTACTTGTAACGATATCCATTCTTGCGAAACAACGAGATGCGCTTCTATCCCTGTCGAGGCCCTCACGCCAAAATAAGGATAGGGTCGCATCTTGGGTGTTACACTATCATAGGTTAGAGTAGTAAAAATCATCCATGTAATATGTCTGAGTTTGTTTCAAACAAATGAATGAAATGTTGTTTCCTTTATGTCTCATCCTTCCCCTTGCATGATACTCCCTTTGCATTTTCCGGAAGCTTGCCGGCGTGACTGGTCCTGCCGCTAGTGCTTTGAGGAATGGATCCTTTGCAGTTAGCTGGAGGGGTCCTTACCAGCAAGGCTCCTTACCGCACTCAATGCAACCGTTAGATCGTCGAGCGCGGTTTGAGGAGAAATAAGGCGCTGCATAGCCGCTTGGTCTGTTGAACAGGTTCGAAACAGTGCGAAGGCGCTCTGTGGCTGTTTAATTCGTTGAACTAGTTCGAAACAGAACCAAGGTGCACTGTTCTTGACAAGGTTCCATCTATGCGCAATTTTCTCAAACAAAGTTTGGGATCTCCAGAAAGGAAACAACCTATCTACTCTAAAACTTCAACTGGAATATCTATCACTTATCTGTCGTGCTGAAACACTTCTCCCCGTAGTGTTTGTGTCCTTTGCCAGGGCCTCAGATCCCCGACAAGTAGGAGGTTACACTTTCTTGGCAACTTCCCCTCCACAAGGTCCTTGCCGATAGTACTTGACTATCGTATAGAAGGGGGTTGCCGGAGTATAACTCCTTTTGCTTTTTTGCCAGGCCGTGCTGGCGGAGCCCTCGAGCGCATCTTCAGCGGTGACACGACGCTTCCAGGGGGAAAGCCTGCTGGAGTGCGTGCCTGGGCTTCGGGGCCTGTTGGCGCATCCTCGACGCTATGCATCACTTCACGGAGGTGCGTCGGCCGGAGTATGCGACAGAGGCCTCGACGAAGCCCCCAGGCACACCCTGGACACAAAACATTGTCCTGGAGCGGCACGTCAACCTGATGCCTTGAAGCTCGGGGTCTCCATCTCCCTAGCCCGCGCTTGCACAGTGGGGCGCTCGCGTAGGCGTTAGGAGGTCATGGCGAAGTAGAGCAACCACCGCTACGCCCTGCTTGGAGGGACCGCAGTGGTGCATTCAACTTCCCAAGATCTGGTGAGGAACTTGCTTGAATCCGTGAAAAAGCACTCAACCACCTCCCCCTACCTGGCGGGCCAAAGAGGTCGTGCAAATCAACACCTATGGGAAGCTCGAAGAGTCCCTTGATAGTTCGGCGAGGGGAGAGAGGTGGCATTGAGAGCGGAGCTAGCGATCAACACCGGCAAGGTCCTTTACCCAGGTTCGTGCCGTTTGGCGCATAAAACCCTACTCCTGCTAAGTTTGTATTGGGTGCTTACTGTAGGGCGATTTGCTACAGTAATTTAGCTGATGATTAGGGAGTCTCAAATCTCAAAAAGTCAAACCTCCAGAGAATGAGCCTTGGGCCTCCTTTTATAGGCAAAGGTGTCACCAACAATGTGCTCACGAGTTGCATAGTGAATAGTGTTCACCGCTCTTCTTCTACGGTGGTGTCAAGGGCAGTAAATGCCTTGTCTGACCCCAGTCCTACAGCGAGGTGGTCGTGAAACGTACCTAGGTGAATTGACACCTGGGTCTTGCGCTGGCGGGTGAAGGATGCGCTGGAGCGGTTGGATTGTGGTAGAAACGGGGGAGGACACGTGGCGAGCGGAAGGAGCTTGCTGGCCTGCCGTTCCTATCGGATGACTTGATTATCGTCCCGGCAAGGAGGGCTTGCCAGGGGCTTCTCTAGTCTTTGCGAGTGTTCCTGACAAGGGGGGCTTGCTGGGGTCTTGCGAGTCTTCGGGAGTCTTCCCGGCAAGGAGGGCTTGCCGGGGCCTTGCGAATCTTCCCGACAAGGAGGGCTTGTCGGGGCCTTGCATCTGGAGCTCTCATACTCCACGCCATCGGAGAGTGGAGGGCGTGGCTTTGGTGTTTTCCTGCCAATCTTCCTCGCACACTGTTGCCAGGGGCATTGCCGGTGCCCGTGCACAAGTCTGGGGCACAAGGGACCCAGTCTCTAATGCACCAAGAGGGTCCTCCCCGCAAACCGGCGCGTCATCCCGGTCGCCCGGTCAACGATGCCCATGAACTGCAGGGCACGCTGGGATGCCATCAGCCGAGCGTACGATGCCTCGTCCTGAGTGACCTGCACGGCGTCCGCTGCCTCCCGGGCCTGCTGCTATAGCGACGCTAGCTCCTCCTTGGCCTCCGCCTCGCCTTGACGAGCGGCATTGAGGGCGGCTTGGGCGCTCTCAAGTCGGGCCCGGAGCTCCCCCACCTCCTCTGGGAGCTCGCCGAGTTTGGGCTTTTTGGAGGAGGGCGTGCTGGAGAGGAAGAAGGGTCAACCCAAGGACAACAGATGAAGCGGCAAGAAGAAGACGTAGTGAAGGGCTAACTCAGCGACCATAACCCAGTGGTGACGAACGAGTGAGGGCTCTAAGGACCCTCCGTCTTTGCCCCCAGTGGCGGACGAAGGCACAGGAGGCACCGCACGCTTCCCCAGGCCAGATCCATCTCCAGGGGATGCCATGAAGACGAAGAGCGAAGGAAGGGAAGAAGTTTCCTCGCGGCGGACGACTAAACCAGAGAAGAAGCTCGAGGTTGCGGTGCCCCCCCCGAAGGGGGCTGGGCCAATTTATAGGCAAATCATGGCCACCAACCGTCGAGGGAGCATGGGCGTCGCACGCCCTACGAGGGCCGCGAGGTGGGCCGACGGAAGCGCTACCGCCCACGTCGCCTCACCTGTCCACCTATCGGTCACATCCGCTAAGGCCGTTGGGTGCGGTCACATTCAATGAGCAAAATGATGGCCTGCGCGATTCTTGGGAATCGCATCATCGTGGCTTCGCACCAACGGGGCACCTCGAGGAGCGAGAGCGTCGCCGCGCAGCTTCGGGACACGTGGATCACCTGGACCGCATGCAAATGGGGCCCACTACATTTTGGGCCGTCCTCATGGCTTCGTCCAGAAGCCAACCCAGGCACGCCTTGGGCCTGGGGCTACTGTTGGCGTTCTAGGAATGGGGGTACCCAGACCTGCCTGCTTGAGGCTCAGGGCTGGCCCACTCCATCAGCGCAAGATCTGCAAGGGGCATCACCACCCTGAACAAGGCCCTCGCGAGGGGCCAAGCCTCGTGAGGAAGCACGACATCAAGACCCACAGGGGGCCTCCTCAGGACCCCTCCGGAGCGGCGGATATTTCAAGGCACGGCCGGACCTAAGGAGTCAAGGGGGACGCCATGAAAGGACAGGTGAGCAGCAGGTGGCAGGACTGGCAGTTTCCCTTTTGGTGCACAAGAGGAAGGAACATATCAGGGTCCGAAAGGCATTTTCCAAAGGTTTCCCTTCCGGTGCAACAAGACCATGGCCGCCCACCGGCAAGACGAGCATCATCCATGTGCCCACCTTTGCGACGCTGGCAGCTCCTTTGCACACGAAGACCACTTTTGACACGGGAAGCATGTTCCCTTATCCCCCACCGAAGATGGCTGTTGTGGTATCCCTTCCCACCTACAATATGGGGAGAGGACCCGGGCCACTACTATAAATAGAGAGGGGAGGATACCTGAGAGAGGATAGATCAGATCATTGAAACCCTAGAGCAACACGCCTAGCCACTTGGCCTCCGAAGGCTCAAGAGCGCTGTACTAGTTCATCCACCAACCTCCGTGACAGGCAATCCACCAAATGTAGGAGTAGGGTTTTACGCTTTGCGGCAGCCCGAACCTGGGTAAACTGTTGTTTTTGTGTTCTCCTCATCATCGTGTGGGTTCTTCGCCGTTTCCATCGAGTAGCAGGATAGGTAAGGTCAAACCGAGAGAGATAACCACACATGCCCGAGTGTTTGAATCCTGGGGTTTTGTGGAGCCCCAAATACGATAGCCGCCTCGCGGTGGTGAGTAGCGAGCTAGCTGTCGGCGCAACGATCACTCACCTCACGAGCCAGTGCATGTTGGCACTGCTCGTGGATTCCCAACGAGCACCGACGGCCAAGCGACGAGCGGGGATGGTGGCTTTGCCAGTGGTGCACCAAGCCTGAGCTACAAATTGTCCATGGAGTCCCTTTCTCCTTCCTCACACCCGGCCTAGCTCCTTGCAACTTCTCCCCCTTGTCTTCTTCTTATTCTTCGCCTTATAGGTGCTCGAGGAGAGGCTACAATGGTGGGCGAGCTCCCTGGGTGGCTGATAATCCTCCTATCTGGAGTGGCGGCGATGTTGATTGGGGTCTCGATGCTGTATTGTGCGATCAACCATGATGATCGTCAATATGCTACTGCTCAAGCGGTGGCTCTCCGCGGTGGTAGGGTTCATGACGTCTAGGCAACCACGCAGTGTGCGAGTGGTGCTAGTGTGTTAGTAGCGACTCCGTGAAATAAATACTCATGTGGTTTCCTTCCCAAGAAGAAACTGTGGTGTGCCATACAGGCAATCGGTTAGGTTCTAATGTGTGCGTGGTTGTGAATGTGGTTGTGGTCCGGGTGGATGTGTGTTTCCGGCGCGTCTTCACATTCCGGTCTTCTAGCCTATGTGTATATGCATACCATAGCCGGTGTAGTTGGCATAGGAGTTACAATGAACCTTGTTGTTTCTTCTCCATTGTCATGGCTTCTCAATCATGTCGATGTTTCACCTCGTTTGCGGGGAATTGTCTTCGGCTGCTGGAGGGTTGCAATGCCTCATTCTTGAGAGGCATGGCGATTGGTGGAGTCTGGGACTTTAAGGAACATAGGATGTGAGTGAACGTGTATTGTCCTATCCCTAAGCACATTCCTTAGATGCCAATAGTCTAACCTCTAAGTCCACACAAGATCACCTCATATCATCGACAGTAGCAACTCACATAAGTCAACTCCACCTTAGCCATGTTGGTCAACTCCAGGGTTTGAGGAAAAGACCTTGACTTTAATCTTATAGTGTACTATGGCTAAGTTACACATGTACCCTTATGTAAACATCCTCAGAAAGGCATACAAGCTGCTAAGATTCAACAGAGATGCTACAATCCAAGTGCTCATCTAGATTATCCAATGGACAGGGTACTGCATTCATATGTTAAGGAAACACGTAGTATACCAATCCAAGGTCTTGTTTCCTTTCTATGAATCTGATCAAGGTTTCGTCAATCTATCAAGCACCACTGTGCTCATCACTCCCACAATCCGATGTCGATGGGGTTCTACATGATCATCTCGAGTCTTCATAACCCACATTTTACTGCAAGGACTACATCACAGTATTCCCACTGACTTCCAATATCATGGTCAACTAATATCCAAGGCCATGCTTATATAGGTTCGTAAGTTATGTCTACAACTCCAATTACTTGCATCTGTTATCTACTGAGAAACATGGTATCCTAATCGATATCGTTGGCTAAATCCGATTTACTCCAATCCACGTGGTCTCTGTCATCATTGATACTCTATTGAGATTACCTATTTAAATCCAAACTCAAGTCCAATAAGAACTTTTACTTGTTACTCCATGTCTTTACGGTAACATCAGCAAACCATGTCAACTACTTGATAAAGTCAATTTATTACACCTCCAATAATTATTGCTCGTGATCATAATCGTCCTTCGGAATCCGAACTTACTCTCGGAACATGTTGGTTATGCTACTTATCAACTCGTTCCACCAAGTTCACCTACCTTTAAAAGGGTCTTACAATCCACCAAGATAGTCTAGCTATATCCTCAAGACACCTATCATCATCACAACAAACCATAGTCTAATATTATTATATTCGAGAACGGTCCTTCTTATGGCATCAGGGGTTTGGTGCTAGCTTAAGATTGAAGGATACTTGTTCACCGTCATCACTTGTTCCATAAAGAACCCGGTGCTAAGAGGGGGTTTATCGAGGCTCAACGGCTATTCTGGTAAATCCGTGTATTGGACAAGTGACCAGAAATTTGAGCTGGGAAGCTTGTGAGGGTTAGGTGGGCCTAGAGAGGGGTTTCCAATCTTGAGGGAAGCATAACTTCTACAGGTCACGCCTGGTTGAGCATGGTGTAGCCAGCGTCTTCAGTCTGAGTCACCTGTCGAAGTGGATCCTTGGTGCATCTTGTCTTGCTGGTCTTTAGTTGTCGAGAAAGGTGAGAGAGAGGATAGCAGCACAGAGGGGAGTGCCTAAAGTCAACTCAACCATCAAGATGAGGCAGGTGATATAACCGCATACTCGCCGCCTGAGGCAAAGGCGTAACTTATAACAAAGCACAATCAAACATAAACAAGCAACTCACAACATGGTTCCATTATAACCATTTCACGGATTCGACTTCGTATAGGGGATTCACGATTCGTCCTACTCTAGGGGTTCTTGGACTCAACGGTCGTGCTTGCTTTGTGTCTCGAAGAGGGGTCCGCTCAGCCTTCTAGGTCTTCTCATGGTGTCGCCGGGTCACTGGTTGTTGTTTGCCGAAACGACTCGGGTTAAGCTAAAAAGAATTCCTGATGACTTCTCGTCTGGTGAGCTGCTGACAAGGGTGGTCCCTCATGGCTGACGTTGATAGGGTATTTTGTTGCCTTTATAATCTTGCCAATGTCTTCTTGTCTTCCAAGGTGTCGAGAGTTCCAAGTGGACAACCTTTATGCACTGACATCAACAAGACATGACAGAGTTCTGACCTGTCAGTCACGTTGATCACAAGATCGACACCTAGAGCGGGGGATGAAGAGAACCATTTTCCTGCTCACTAAGGTGAGGCGGACCAAATGGCAAGGTTCTCATCCACCGGTGGTGGTCTACACAACCTTGGTATTGACAGGGTCGCTCTATTAGCGATGCAGATCATGGTCTTGCACATATTATGTCCCGATTATCATAGGTGAAGGTGGCATCACTCTGGAACAGTTTCGAGGGTGTCGCCATCTTCTGGGTCTCGATGTCCTTGTCCCTAATGGAGGTTCTTTTGTTGGTGTCGTCTGGTCACGGCGTTCCCATCCTTCTCTTCCAAGTATGTGGGTGATCGCTTGGAAAAGTTGCTTCCTTCCAAGTTACCCACGAGGATTTTTTGTAATCCCGTGGTCAGGCATAAGGGTGCTAGCGGCCAGTTGCAAGTTTTGAAGAAGCAGACGAGCAGTGTCAAGAGAATAAGAGTGGAAGTGCTAAGGCAAAAACCTTGCTTCCTTTGAAAATTTAGGAGAGGTGAGAAAGATACAGGTTTTGCAAGTACTTTTGAAGGTCTCGAAATCAGCTTTGTCCTAACTAACGTCTGTGCTAACTAAGGCTTCCTAAAGTCAGGATGGATCTGATACCAGCTCTGTGGGGACCCCGACTTATGAGTCGAGATAGCCGAATGAACGTGCTCAGTGTTTCCAGAGATCAATGCTCACCGAACACACATAAACTGAATAACAAGAGTCTTACATCTATGCATACCGTTTGATACAATAAATGACCATTGCGGTCAAGTCTTACAAATATAGGGCCTTGAAGGCTAGTACACCAAACTTGACCAATAGAGGAGATATTGGTGGAAAGCGTGAACCCCTGCCATGAGCCTTAAGCTACATGCATTCTGACTGGGAAGCGTCCTAGCTCGCAAGAACGTCACCAAGGTACTCTTCACCATTTCCTATTCTCCCATACCTGGTCAACGAAATAACCAGTTGCGATCCAATGAGTACTTTGATTGTACTCGCAAACAACCCATGATGTGGAACAAGGAAATAAAGAACATGAACTAGCATAAGAATACAACCTTTGCGGAAAGCAAGTTTTAATTAAAAATGAGCATGGTCATTTACTTGTATGGACATGCATCGTAAGCTAGATGGTAATAATGAACATAGGTCACAAATATCAACATATTTGCAGAGGGATGAACACCACAGGTTCACCCTATATGCGAAGTTTCCAGACTTGTCATATCATCTTACTCAGGTAACACCTTAACAGACACATACACACACACACACTTGGTTTATGTGGAAACGATTGGACGTAGTTTAAGCAGGATTACCCAACTGTCCTTGACCTCGGACACGAATATTCGAATTGTTTTACACTCTGCATAGGTTGTACGTTGTACCCACGAGATCGGGGGAACTTCCGTGTCATCCACGACTCACGGTATATAACATACCTGAGGTAAGTACCCGATCAATGCCTTTCCCCTGACGACACTAGAAAAAGAGTCCACTCGATTGGTACCCAGCCCACATGATGTACGTCTGACGAGCACCAACTTTGGGTCGTATCATCCATGCGGGGACCAACGGTCTGCCCGGAACACGTGAAAACGGCATAGTCGACCATGTGTAGCACTACTACTACTTGTCAACTTTTATCAGCGTGACCCTCATAGATGGTAGGGTCATTCTAACGCCCCGGACACACCAGCCATAGGTCGTTACTCCTGGAAGGATCTAGACTGGCCCCACATATCAATATTAGTCTTTTCTGCGCACTTTGTCCTCATTCATGTGCACCCAGGATCAACTTCCCGGTCGGCTCCACATATCAGTACTAGTATTTTCTGCGCACTTTGTCCTCACTCATGCGCACCCGGGATCAACTTCCCAGTCGGTCACCCATCCTAGAACTACTCCAAGCCGAGCACGCTTAACATGAGAGTTCTGTTCGAATGTGCTCCCGGGAAAGAAGGAATCTATTATATACTTAAAACAATAGAAAACGAACGGTAGTGATTTGACACTCTAAAACTAATATGTATCAACGGCTAAGATTAGGCAAGCACTATACGTGAGAAAAACTTACATAAGCAAGTACTACACGTCAATAAAGTCTCCATATGGCAAGTACAATACGTAAAAAACAACTCTAGATATATTAGGCAAGTACTATACACGTCAACAAAACCTGATATTAACATAAAAAACATGAAATTAGGTAAGTACTACACATCAAATAAAATTTTACAGAAATCCTAATCATACATGTCTAGAAAAACATTATATATTATGCATCAATCACGTCCTACTAGCTAGCAATCAACAACCATCTATAGTTCTAGAAAAAACCTGTGGCATGTACTTACTTTTTAAGGGGAAATCAAAATCACTGCATATACGTGATAACCAAAGGCACTAATTTATTTTTTTGCCGGGTGAAATGCACTATTTTTTCTCTTGATACGGATTGGACAATCCTCCCGGGTCAATGCTAAGTTAAAGTCGAGGCAGCGATACATCCCTACATTGATCTTGAAAAAAAATACTCATAAGTCTGTGCAAATACCATTGATCAGACCGTTGTAAATAATACTTACCCTCAAGTTAAGCCATACGTCTGTACATTGATCTGAAAAAAGAGATACATGCATAAGATACTTCCCATTGATTCTAATTATAACGCTGGAGTTTAAAAGATGGAAAATGTACGTACAAAATCTACTGCATACAAATTTTTCAGCAACATACAAATAAGTCTTATGATTTTTTTGAGGGGTAATAAGTCTTTTGATTAACACATAGAAGCAAGTCTATTATATGCACATATGGAAAAATATAACCTATACAAGAAAAAATACAAACAAACCACGTAGACATGTGCATGCTGATGAAAAGAACGCTTGAGGCACCCGTGTTGTGCATGCATGTAGTGATAAGACGTGCTGGAGTTCAATTCCAGATCAGATGTGGTAAACACGGGCAACTAATTGTTCTCCCAAATTTAGGTTCTCTCTTTCTCTCTTACATCTGACTATGCCAATTAAACCTAAGATGTAATTTCTTTGTCGTGTGGCGCGGAACCTCATGCACATATATTCATATTTGAATTAGATAGCTAAGCAACAAAGTAAATCAGCAGAAGATGATCGCAGTTGAAAGTACACTCGTCATGAAATGGAATAAATAAAAATTGCAACTACAATACGGCCAATGAGGTTGCCGTTGGTAGACAGTGGCTACAAGGTTTATTTACAGCTATAAAATAGTAATATTTAGAAAAATATATATGTAAAATCTAATTTTGTTGAAGATCTCCTAATAAAACGACGACAGAAAGAAATCAACGAATGAGAAAAGGAAGAGATATAAAGGCACACCTATAGTTTCACTATATTTTTCCTCATGCCACCATGGACATAGAGAAAGGTAGCAATAAATACAAGAGATTTTTAATTAGTAAGTAGATGGAACACAAATAGTTGACATGACAGAATTACCATCATATATTGTAATACTTGACAATTCTAGCCGCGCAAATGCGCGGGTGACCCCGCTAGTTCCTTATTGATATGAGTAGTCTATCATCCCTAATATGCGAGGCTATCAAATACACCCCCACACAGAGGAACCGATGTCCTCATCGGGCCACATGAGCATCCCCTCTTGGCACAAAGGTCCGTGCATCCAGTCCAGTACATGTGCCATGCCGTGTGCCACGATGGGTCAGAAACGTCATGAACAACATTATCGCACACCTGTCCGCAAACATCCGTGTAACCGCGTGGGTCAGCTCTGATACCAACTTGTAACACCCAAGATGTGGTCATATCATTATTTTTGGCGCGAGGGCGTTGACAGGGACAGAAACGCATCTCGTTGTTTCGCAAGAATGGATATCCTTACAAGTACATGTACTAAAAAGATGAGTATAAAGAATTGGCCTACACTCACCGCAAGCTACATCATAGTCACATTAGTACAATACATACAATCATCATGAAGAAGAGCAGGATCCGACTACGGACAAGAACAAACGAATGAACGATGTCCATCCTTGCTATCCTAGGCTGCTGGCCTGCAACCCATCCTAGACCGACGGAGAAGAAGAATAAGAAGAAGAAACTCCAAATGAACAATCATCGCGCTCACGTCAAGTAACCATTTACCTGTACCTGCAAACGATGTTGTAGTAATCTGTGAGCCACAAGGACTCAGCAATGTCATTTCCAATGGTATCAAGACTAGCAAAGCTTAATGTGTGAGGTATGGTTAAGTGGTGAGGCTGTAGCAAACGACAAAGCATTTATTGAGGTGGCTAACTTACGAGTACAAGAATAAAAGAGGGGGATTGTCGGCGTTCTGGGAATGAGGGTACCCAGACCTGCGTGCCCGCAGCCCAAGGTTAGCCCACTTCATCAACGCAAGATCGTCTAGAAACAATACCACCTTGGACAAGGCCCTCGTGAGGTGCCAAGCCTCGCGAGGAAGAGCGACATCAAGACCCGCAGGGGGCCTCCTCAGGACCCTCCGGAGCGGCGGATATTTCTAGGCAAGGCCGGGCCTCAGGAGTCAAGGGTGAAGACATGGAAGGACAGACGAGTAGGAGATGGCAGGATTTCCCCTATAGTGCAAAGGAGGTGGGAGCATCCCAGGGCTCCAAAGGCATTTCCCAAAGGTTTCCCTTCTAGTGCAACAAGACCCCGGCCGTCTGCAGGCCGGACTTGCATCATCCCTGCGCCCACCTGTGCGACGCTAGCAGCTACTTTGCAAGCAAAGATCACTTTTGATAGGGGAAGCATGTTCCCTTGTCCCCCATCTAAACTGGCCATTGTGGGATCCCTTCCGGCCAATGATAAGGGAAGAGGACCCGAGCCTCCACTATAAATAGAGGAGAAGGATACTTGGCAAGTGGATCGGATCATTGAAACCCCAGAGAAACACGCCTAGCCACTTAGCCTCGAGACGCTCGAGAGCACTGTACTAGTTCATCCACCAACCTCCGGAGAGGCAATCCACCAAAAGAAGGAGTAGGGTTTTACGCTTCGCAGCGGCCCAAACCTGGGTAAACTGTTGTGTTCTGTGTTCCCCTCACCATCGAGTGAGTCCTTCGCCGTCTCCATCAAGTAGCGGGCTAGGTAAGGTTGAGCCAGGAGAGAACGCTGTACACGCCCCTGTGTTCGAATCCTTAGGGATTTGCGGATCCCGAAATTTGACAGGGATGATCTACGTATAGCGGACGTGAACTACTGATGATCAAATTAATGATCGTGAACACCTACTTACGTAATACATAACCCCACCGTGTCCTCGATTGGAGAAGGAGCTCACAAAAGAGACAGTCACGGTTAGGCACTCAGTTGGTAAGTTTTGATTAAGTTTACTTCAGGTCATCTAGAACCGGATGTTAAACAAAGTTTCCATGTTGCCACATAACGGGGGGCACGACTTTCCGAAAGATTGAACCGTGTAGGGGTGCTCCAACTAGTCCATCACAAACTACCACACGTTGCAATGGAATGACCTCGATCAGGGAAAACCCGTGATCCCCTCGGGTTCTTATTGGAAAACCTCAACCTCGAGATAACCCAAAGCATCCTAGGAATCTCTCACACAAGTCGCTTGAGAAAGGTAAAATAAATCCAACAATTCCGCCCGACGTGTCGACCAACCCGATAGGAGCCGCGTATCTCGTTCTCAGGACAGACCAGATGGGAAAGCCTATGTGCAAAACCAAACCTCGGGTTTCCCATCGATGGCCCCGCAGTCTGTACGTTTGGGACCAACAACATCAGCACTAGCCCCCGTGTATTATGTTGAATTACTCCTCGGGTTCATGACGCCCTATGTTTTTCAGTATTAATAGAATTATTGTGTTGGGCAAATATAGTAGCAATGTTGGGCCTTGCCAGACGAGATTTATCCCAAAACAAGAATCTAGGGGGTCCCCATAACAACCCCAAGCATGTTAGGAGCGCTCATTTATGGAACATAACACATGTAGCCAAAACTAAGGCGACAAAGGTGGTACGATACACCAGGTTAGAAAGGCCAAGCCTTCCACCTTTTACCAAGTATATAGGTGCATTAAATTAATTAACAATGATATGGTGATATAACAAAGAACCCATGTTATCACATGCAAGCAACTTCACCTGCATGTAGCAACACTAACACATGGTTAAGAAAGCGGTAACATAGGCAGTCAGTGGTTTCCTAGGTTGTGAACAGGTTGAATGTTTTCATGGCAATGTTGGGAGGCATATTAAACATGTGGTAGGTATCGATACATAACGGTAGAAACGAAACAACTAGCATGGACATGATAGTAATGGTATCTAGGAAAATGGTCATCTTGCAAAATTGGAGAGGATAGAATTCACTTGAACAGAAGCAAAAAGAATTGGTATGATGACTCCGATTGAAAAGAATTGAAAACATAACTTGATTGAGCAAAATAATTCATAAGCATTCCCATGGAAATATAAAAACTACTCTTCGAAAGATATGAAATCACCATTTGACGTCAAAGCAACTCGAATTACCATATTCCAACAAAACAAAGGATGAGGCTTAAAACACAAGCCAGAACAAATTCATGACAGAGATTTTGTTCGATATTTTCGTGGATAGATTCATACGGGCTCTATCCTTCAGTAGACATCATATACAAGGTAGTGCACACGACATACGAAGCGTCCCCGAGTCACAGCAAGCTACAAGGACTCTTTAAGACACAACGAGAACCGCTGTAAGACGATTGTGAAAAAAATGAATCCACTAGATGTCGAACCCCAACCTCACATCATGCATGTGTTGGAAGATTTTCCTATGAGTAACTACTTGAATTCCCACCTATGAACTCCCGAAATTTTCTGGTCATGCAATCGGGTCCACGGATACAAGGAGTAAAATTCATCACTCAACTCCTAGCAATAACACTATCCGTCCAGTGTATCACATTAGTCAAGACATAACCAGAGATCTCGGAAACTCATCTATCTCAGATCCTAGAAAACACAACGATACTAAGTATGGCAGTATCCCCAAACTCTCTGCACCAGCATTGGGGATGCCGGAGTTATCTCGACACTACTAGTATTGAAGCATTTCGAACATCCTCCGTCCTCAGATACTAAGAAATCTGAATGATAATGATGTGCTCAGGAATCCCGTGGAGCTCAACTCCCCGGAATAAAATCAACACAGCAGGAGGCACCAAGTCAGAACTCCATCACATCGACATCATATAGATTCCACAAATATCCGCGTGATCCTAAAAAATTGAGAGAGAAGAGGAGTAATATTAAAATTATTACGTCAAGATTCCTCGCCAGAGCATAGAAGAGGAGAAAAAGAATCATACTCTCTGATATATAACTAGACTAAAAGTAGTTTTTCTTTAGACTCGACTCGGCCAGGTTTGATCAATCAAGGGGCTCCTAGGTCGGTACTGCTCTCATACCAACTTGTAATGCCCCGGACAAACCCGCCGGTAGTCGTTACTCCTGGCGGGATCTAGACATCCTCAGATATCAATACTAGTCTTTTCTGCGCACTTTATCCTCACTCATGCGCACCTGGGATCAACTTCCCGCCCGGTCACCCATCCAAGAACTACTCCAAGCCGAGCACGCTTAACCTGGAAGTTATGTTCGAATGGGCTGCCAGAAAAGAAGGAATTCCTTATTGATATGAGTACTGTCGTGGTTTTGTCACGGCAGATGTCCTTGTACAAGGACTTAGGTTTGAGGCCATCACAACCATGTGGCGGCTTGAAGGGATTGGTCGGAATCGAGAGACGCGAGTTTACCTAGGTTCGGCCCCTCCAATGGAGGTAAACGCCTACGTCTTGCTTGTGTTTCATTGATGAAGATGATGATCTCGATTACAAGGGTGCAAATTCGGCACCTCTAATCTCGTGGGTGTCTAATTTGTCTATCTCATGATTTGTCTTGTCTAGACCTAAGCTGTGAATCTGTCTATTGAGACGTCTAAAAAAACCTAACCCTATTGGGGTGTCTCGCCCCTCCTTATATAAGCTGAAGGGGCGGGTTACATATAGAGTCCAAGTCGGATTTAGGCTTAGTATATTATGACTCTCCATCACGGGCTTCTCTTCGTGGGCTTCTGAGTCCCGGGCGAATTACGAACGGATTGCTGAGTCCTAGGCGACTTACGATCGGATTGCTGAGTCCCGGGTGACTAACAAACGGATTGCTGAGTCCCGCGCGACTTACAAACGGATTGCTGAGGCCCGTACATCTTACGACCGGATTGCTGAGTCTTAGGTGACTTAGCAAACAGATTGCTGAGTCCCGGGCGGCTTACGACCGGGCTTCTCTTCAAGACTCATCTTCAGGGACTCGGCTCCGGAACTTGCCTGTCTGGCGGGTCATAACTGTCTGCCGAGTCATAACTGTCTGCCCAGTCATAACCGTCTGCCGGGTCATACCGCGGGGTATATCCCCAACAAGTAGTCTATCATCCCTAATATGCGAGGCTATCACAGTCATGCTCAATGCAAGTGCTGTGGAGGAGCCATCGGTAACACCATGCCGGGGTGTACCGATTAATCTTGACTATATGCATCGGAATAAAATAATCAACATGTCATGCACAAAACATTTCATCAGACATGGTCAAAGGGTTGCTTGCCTTTGCTCACATAAGTCCTCGAGGTCTTCCGGTCCAACTTCGAGTACTTCGTCAACTATCGTCAGAAACAATCATAGTAATCCACACAACAAGCAAAAACAAAAGTACTATATAAATAGGAGTTTTAATTTTCTTGGACGTCTCTGGTCATAAGAAAAATACCTGAAGCTTGCTCTAAGAGATTTGGACCATCAGGGATTTTGAATGGACGAAAGGAGGAATAGGTGATCCTTTAAGAAGCCTATAGAAAACATTATGCTAAAAATGAGTGGATGCACTCATTTAGTAGAGCATGATTTTAGAAACATTTAGGAAGTTGTTTCACTGGATTTGGAGTTGGTCTGAATACTCTAGAGATTTTACAATATGGAAATAATAGGCATATGCACTATTTATATAATGCAACAGAAACAGGGCAGAGAAAAATGTTCACCTAGGCTAGGAAAATAGGGAATGATTTATCATATCCATTTGGAGTTGATATAGGCTTTCTAGGAATTTCACAAGGTGGGGTTTTAAATATCCAGATTTGAATTTGAATAATACACTAGAAAATATTCTTGGAAAAATGTGCAATGCACAGATCTGGATAGGCCATGATTTAAGAAACCTACAGAAACTTGAACCATTAGATTTGGAGTTCAAATGAATTTATGATGGATTTACTACCCCATGAAGAAATAGGAAAAGAAAAGAGGGATATACCAGAGGGCTATCCTGTGCCCACTGGCGTTGGGGAGGACCTGGGCCGACCCTTTGGCTGGGCCTGGCGACCCAAAAGACCACGCAGGAGGTGCAACCGTGGAATACGCGTTCCGCAAAGGGGAGGCGGCCAAGGGGGAAAACCATCTCCACTTACCCACGCGGGCCTGAAGCTCCTCTCGCTCACAGGCGGGCCCCCGCTGGCCTCTTTCCTCTCTCCCTGCTCCTCCTTCTTCCTCCCGACGGAGGCATGACGGGCAAGGGAGTGGCGCAGCTCGTGCTAGCCCTGGTGTCTCTGGCCACCTACGACCGAGGCGAGCGCACCAACGGGCTCTAGATGGGGCGGCACACCCACTAGTGGCAGGAAGACTGTCGTGGGGACCGGAGGAGTCCGACGGACATGGGGTTGACCGGAGTTTGGAAACACAGCCACACGTGCTCCAGGGGAGCTGCGATGGGACTGGGAGGCCGTGTGGACCATGGGGATTTCCATGGTGGAGGTAGAAACGATAGGAGGGCCCAGCATTGCGCCAATTTGGGCGAGGTCGAGGGGAGGCCATGGCGGTCATGTAAGGCGGAGGAGCCGTGGGAGCTCAAACGGCTTGGACTCATGGCCATTCGGGGATGAGAGGGTTCACTCGGAGGGTCCAGAGGGTTCGGGGAGAGGATCTATATGTAGGGGCAACAGGGAGAGCTCGAGAGCTCTCTGGCATGGGGGATACACGCGTCCTGGGGCGTTTGGAGGCTAGCCAGTGTTGGGGAGGGGCAGGACCGGTCAAAGGGAGCATTAGTGTGCGCTGAGACACGCTGCAACGGTCGGACACGACCTGTTGGAAGAAGACAAGGTGCATAGCACCATTCTTGCACGCCAGGGAGGTGGTCACCACGGCCACTTGTGTCTACAAGGCCCTTATGACCAGTCAAAGGTGTTTGGGGTGTGGGGCATGCTTGCTGGGGTGTGACTGAGGAGTTTGGTCTCTTGTGGATCTTGTTTGAATTGGTTTTAACTCCAATTTAATTTGCAGCAGCAAACTTAAGGCTAGCAATGAGGGCACTTACTGGAGAGATAATGGGATGAAACCATGTCTAGTAGTCTTAGGCATCGAAGGACTACACTTCTGCAAAGTTTCAGCTCACGGGGATGAGTTTAGCTAGCAGTTGTAGTGCAAGGCTACAATTCTGCCAGAAATCAAGTTTCACATGTGCCGCTCATTTTTCCCACATGAGCATGCTACATTTTGATCTAAAATGATGCATTAGCTTGCTAGAGATGTCGTGGAAGAAAGTGGTGGCTTTGGCTTAAGCATAAGTATAGCAAGAGGGGTAAAAATGGTGCTGCCAAGGTTAAAATGAGAGGTAGCTACATGGAGTAACCCTCCAATAATTAACCAGTGGCCATGGCAAGGTTACTGGGAGTAAAAGGTAACTATATAGAGCTGTTGTAAAAGTTTAAGCTCAAGGAGATAAGTGGAAGGGGCCAAAGTAGAAACTTTGGTAAATGCACACAAGGTGTTTGATGGGTGTTAGGGCTACCAGATGGATTCCAATTGATATGAAACTTAACACGATCACGTAATAGATGAAAATAAGCTTGGACACCAAATTTGGATTTGGTGGAGAAACCTTGTAATGTAGACTTGAAAAACCCATGAAATGGGCATAAATGACTTTCTCCCTACAAAACTATGGAAATAAATTCCCAGAAATCAACAACTTGGTGTGGGGCACTATTTGAGCATTAAAGAATGCCCAAAAAGTTTGGGATCAATTAGAGAAACTTTATAATGTAAAGTTTCCCAAGGTCACAAATCAACAAAGAAGGTTTTGAGGGGTTTGGGACAACTTCATATATTCTCCTTGATGCACCACTTGGCGTGGATGCATTATTGGAGTATAAAAACATGTCCACCAAATTTGAGGACAATTGGAGGCACTTGGCAATGTAGAGTTGCTCAAATTTGGATATGGACATGTAGGGTTTTAGAATAATTAAGTGAATCAAATCAACTTGGATTGAGATGAAACTTGGCAAGATCATCACATATATCATATGTGACATGCTAGAATTTTACAAGAATTTATTGTGAATATTTCTTACCGAAATATTCGAAAAGCTTGAAATATGCACGAAGGGTTTTGAAGGGTTTTGCCTAATATTTTGAAATGACCATGTGTTGAAACTCTTGTATATGGAATATATATGTCCAATGAGTTTCCCTAAATTTTGTCAATTATTTTTAAAGCAATAAAAGTAACTTTCCTTCATAAGGGACCGTTCCTTGCCTCAGAGAAAGGTATTTATGTAAAATAGTAGAATAAGTTTTAAAATAATTATATTGTGGTTTTGGAAAGTCATTTTTATAATGGGATTTAAATAAATTATTTGGTGCAAAATAACTTCCCTAATTTGAGGACTTGTAGTACAAATGCCAACTTAGGGGTTATTGAAAGCTTAAATTAAATAAAAGCTTTTTGGTCAAAATAGTGTTTGGTAAAAATAGCTTCTAGTCATAACACATGGCATGGTCATTAGGCAAGGTTTTGGGTCAAGGAGGTGAGTCTAGAGAGTGGAAGGAACATTGATTCAACTACAAGCAACAAGCAAGCAAGCAACAATCACATCAAGCATCACAATTAGTCATAAAAAATTTAATTGGTCCTAATTTTTGAGAAAAGTTAATTAGTCAAGAGAGTTAAACACAGGGTGTTACAAGATGCCAAGCAAAACACATAATATGTGACGAATAAAAATATAGTTTCAAGTAGAATACCGATGGTCGGTAGAAGAAAGAGGGGATGCCACTCGGGGTGTCCAATAGATTAGTTGCTTGATACTTCTTGAATATTGTCTTGGGTTGCATCAAGCATCCCCAAGCTTAGGTTTTTTACTCCTTATTCCTTCATCCATCGTGATCTCAACAAAACTTGAAAACTTCATCACACAAGACTTAACAAAATTCTCGTGAGATCCGTTAGTATAATAAAGCGAAAATTACTACCTTAAGGTACTGTTGCAAACCCATTCATATTTTAATATTGCATTATATGTACTGTATTCCAACTTTACCATGGCTTATACCACCCAATACAAGTCATAGATTCATCCAAACAAGCACATAATGCAATGAAAACAGAATTAGTCTTAAACAGAATACTCTCTAGTAATTTGTACAATAACCATACTTCTGTAACTCTACAAATTCTGAAAAATTAGGACATTGTAAAGAATTTGTAGCAAAATACTGTGTTAAAATGTAAGCTAATGATCATGCTCGAGTAAAAAGTGAAAATTCGTGCACTGGAGACAAAGTTTCTGTTTCAGATTCAACATTGTTTCTAGTCATCTTATGAATCATCCTAAAGGTCTTATTTGCCACAAACACTACATAGAACATAAAAACACAATCATAACAGAAGCATAATTGTGCAGACACTCAAAAACAGAAAGAAGACAAAACAAAAAATTTATTCATTGGGTTGCCTCCCAACAAGTGCTATCGTTTTATGCCCCTAGCTAGGCAGATAGCATAGATTCCAAGTATTGTCATCCTTGGAGGATGATCGATAGGTTGCCCTCATTATAGATTCATATGGAAATTTAATCTTGGTTCTAGGGAAGTGTTCCACACCCTTTCTTAGTGGAAACTTAAATTTAATATTCCCTTCTTACATGTCAATCATGGCACCTATAGTACGTAAAAACGGTCTACCAAGTATAATGGGGGAAGAGGATTGCAATCAATATAAGGACAATAAAGTCTATGGGCACATAGTTCATATTTGCAAGAATAAGAACATCATTAATTCTTCCCAAAGGCTTTTTAATAGTAGAATCCGCCAAGTGCAAATTAAGAGAACATTCTTCAATATTGGTAGGACCAAGCACATCACAAAGAGACTTAGGAATTGTGGAAGCACTAGCACCCAAATCACATAAAGCCTTGCACTTATAATTTTTAATTTTAATTTTGATGGTAGGTTCCCATTCATCATGCAATTTTCTAGGAATAGAAACTTCTAATTCCAACTATTCTTCAAAATCTTTCATCATGGCATCAACAATATGTTTAGTAAAAGCTTTATTTAGTTCGTAGGCATGTGGTGAATTTATCATGAATTTCAACAAATAAATACAATCAATCAAAGAGAAACTATCATAATTAAAGTCTTTGTAATCCAAAATAGTGGGTGCATCGCTAGTTAAAGTCTTGACCTCTCCAAACCTACTATTATCAAAATTTTCGACAAGATTGTCACCCTCCGAATTATCGGGACGCCTTCTAACTAAAGTTGACTCATCTCCAATCCCTTTTTCTTCAATCTTAACATTACTGAACAAGGAATCAATAGAAGAAACACTAATCATTTTAAGATCTCATCATTTTTGTTTTCTAGTGAGATTGGTTTTATGACCATTTGATTCACTAAAGTGGCTTGTGCATCAGATATTTTTCCTAACAAAATTTCTGCAAAAGCATACTTATATTGGAGATTGCAAACTTCTCTGCTAATATCATCAAGTTGTCTCGTTATAACATCTAGCATGATGGAGTGTTCTTTAAGGTCTTTAGTAAAATGTTTATTGTGCTCAAGTTGGGTAGTCATATATTCCTTAGTAGTTTGTTTGATATCAAGAAATATATTGGGGTAAGGAACATCATAAAACTTTTGTTGAGGCATCATGACTTCGCAAACAAAAACACGAGATAGATCTCACGAGAAAATAGAAAACGAAAAAGATGGTGAATAAAACGACAATTTTTTTTGAAGTGTGGGAGAGGAAAACGAGAGGCCAATGGAAAATAACGTAAATTGCAAGGAGATGTGATTTGTGATTAGGAACCTGATAATGTTGATGATGTCTCCCCGGCAACGACACGAGAAATTCCTTTTGATGTCGCATGAACTACGTCGGTATTTCCCCAAAGAGGAAGGGATGATGCAGCACAACAACGGTAGGTACTTCCCTCAGTGATGAGACCAAGCTTATCAAACTAGTAGGATAATCATGCAATACTATGTAGACATCGCCTGCACACAAATAACAAACACTTGCAACTTGATGTAGGAGAGGGGTTGTCAATCCCTCACGGGTAAAAAGATAGATAGTTTGGATAAATAGATCTCTCGTAAACGTGAAATAAAAGAAGTAACAAAAAAGTGCAACAATGTAGTTTTGCGTTTTTGATAATATAGATATGAAAATAAAAGTTGCAAATAAAGGAAAAGGCAAATAGAAATATAGATTTGAAAGTAGATGATCATAAAATAGACCCGGGGGCCGTAGATTTCATTAGTGGCTTCTCTTAAGAAAGTACCAATGGTTTGTGAACCAATTATTGTTGGGAAATTAATAGAACAACAAATAATCATGATGATGTCCAAGACAATGATCATGTATATAGGCATCACGTCAAGGATTAGTAGACTGACTCCTGCCTCCGTCTACTACTATTACTCCACACATCGACCACTATCCTGCATGCATCTAGTGTATTAAGTTCATGGAAAAACGGAGTAATGCAATAAGAAAGATCACATGATGTAGACAAGATCTATTCATGTAGGAATACACCCCACTTTTATCCTTAATAGCAATGATACATCCGTGCCTTGCTGCCCCTTCTATTAGTGGGAAAGGACACCGCAAGATCAAACCCATCACAAAGCACCTCTTCACATTGCAGGATAAATATATCAAGTTGGCCAAACAAAACACAAATATCGGAGAAGAAATAAGAGGCTACAATAATCAAGATTGGATATATAATTCAAGGCAAAACCTGATCATAAACTCATTGTTAATTGGATCCCAACAAACACACCGCACAAAAGCATTAAATCAAATAGATATCCAAGAGACCATTGTATTGAGAAACATAGAGAGAACAAGCAATCTAGCTACTGCCTACGGACCCGTAGTTCTGATATGAACTACTCATGAATCATCGGAGAGGCACAAATGTGTATATTGAACCCCTCCTTGATCGTGTTCCCCTCCGGCGGAGTGCCGGAATAGGGCTCTAGATTGTATCTCATGGTTCTGGAACTTTAAGCGTCTGGAATTGTTTTTCGTCGACTCCCTTAGGTTTTCTGGAATATTGGGGGACTTATAGGGCGAAGAGGTGGTGCAGGAGGCCACGCGCCAGGGCTCGTGGCGCACCCAGGTGGGTGGTGCTCCCCTCGGAGCCCCCTATGGTACTCCTTTGGCCCATTCTGTTTCTTTTGGCCCAGAAAAATTCTCTAAAAAGTTTCTTTGCATTTGGACTCCGTTTGGTACTGATTTTTTGTGAAGTAAAAACAAGCAAAAAATAGCAACTGACACTGGGCACTATGTCAATAGGTTAGTCCTAAAAAATGATGTAAAGTTGCTATAAGATGATTGTAAAATATCCAAGAATGATAACATAACTACACGGAACAATCAAAAATTATAGATACGTTGGAGATTTATCGATGCCCTCAAGGCCATGCTCCACAACTTCAAAGTTCTCATAGAAAAATCCTCAAACTACTTCCTCAAAGGCATCTCAAATGCCCTGTTGGCCGCAACATCTTCAGTCGCTGGCACAAAACCTACAATGTGTGTGCACCTTGCAATGTGTCAGCGAACTAATGCATTGTCAATTGCCTGAGGGTCATCTGCATCTACGTCAACTCACATTTCTTCAAGTGCCATTGCTCTGAAGGTAAATGCGACTATTGGACACGATTAAATACCAAATCATCTTAAGAAGCAGGTTGTCTTCCAAGTTCCCTTAGAATCTGACGATGATGAAGCCGATAATGAAGAACCTTCTAAAATCTTCAAAAACAAGCAACAAAGGGTTTCTTAAGCTAAAGGTACTATGATCCCTCTTCTTCTTGATCCAAGAGTTGTGCTCAAATTCATCGACATATGCCACAAAGATCCAAACACAACGATTGATGATTTGAAACTGTCACATGGTACAAGGCATGTTCTCACGACCTTCATAGATGAAGAAAAATGAAAATACGAGACAACTCGCCAACTCAAAAAGTCTCAGTACAAGAAAGAGAGATTTCTCAGAAACAACATTGTCAACTTATCTCTTGAAGAACCTGTTGCAATGCAAGCTGAAATCAAAGGCCTCATCGACGAATATGAATGATACTATGCTGACTCGAAAGGCACCAAGTCAGATTCGTCAACAAGGCAACAATGGTTTTCAATGACCACACCTCAAGGGTTGCTGCAAACTTACAACCACAAATTCCTCGGGCTAGCTCATCTCATAGCTAGCTGAAGAACCTGTCAGGAGAGCTAAAGAAATTCCTGCTCCTGAAGAAATTGCCAGGGCAACACCGTATGTTGCCCTTTAAGAACCAAAAGGATGAACTGAAGAATTTGCCGAGCCTGAAGAAACTGAAGTTGACAGAGCAACACGCCATCATGTTCTTGAATAATTACCCAGGGCAAGTGCATTAGTCGTGCCTGAAGAAACACCACCACCTTCATCCTATACTACTAATCCTGCAAAATCTTCAATGGTGAAGAAAGTCACACTGCCTTTTGCATCATAAGTCAAGAAAACCAAACTTGCGAAAAAGTAAGCCACCAAGAAAAGGAAGGCATCAACATTTTTAGAATCAACAACTACAAAGAAACTACGCAATTTCCCTAGTTTCTAAGATGAGACTATAGATGCAACTCCAATATGTGTAGTGCCTTCTTATGAGATAGTTCCATTTGGTAAAGATTGTGTCTTGCCATGTGATAATGAAGAAGAAACACAACCTACTTCTTCCTTAGAGCAGATGGATGAAGAAATTGAGGTGGAAGCAAATGCTTCACCTCCACACGTATCATCAGCCCAGCCCGAGTTCACTACTGAAGAGGTTGGTGTTGAAGAAATGGACGAGGATGTGGATATTGCTGCAACAACTCCACCGATCGATGATGAATATTGGGAAACAACACACCCAAATTCACCATTCACTACACGCCCCGCTCAAATTCCTCAGTCTCCTGCTCTGTCTGAAGAGATACTGTCTGGATCTGAAGAACATCTAACTCCCCTCAAATACATACCTAAAGAATTTCTAGCTGCATCAGGTAAGGAAATAACCACCCTAACTGCTGTTGAGGAACCTGTTGTACAAATTCCTCAGTCTAGAGACACTGAAATAGTGTCTAGGGAAATTCTGGGTTACTTCAAACTAAATCTTCAGCCCAAGCCCACACTACCATTCAAAGGCACAAAGAGGCCTAAATTCAACAAAGCGGATTTCTTTGATGAGCGTCATTTTTTCATATGAGAAAATCCTTATGACATGGCAAGAATTAGGCATAAGAGGATCTAGACTTCGAACCTGATAAATTTATATGCCTCTGTTTGTTTGATAAGAACAAAGTCTTCCTGCACCAGCAAATTCCTCATGTCGATGTGGACTCCATCCCATGCTTCCCACCTGCACTGAATATTCTTCATGAAGATGGGCTCCTAATTTTTTGCTGTGACATCTCTGACTGGAATGAATAGTTAATTCTTCAATTCTATGCAAATTTGCACATCTATGGTGAGGCTTCTGACATTTACCCGTGGATTCTGGACTACATGACTGAAGACACTCATTACAAAGCACTATCCACATAATTGCTTCATGCTCTTCTAGTTAGTCCTCTTCCAGAAGGTGCAAGGCTCATATATGATGAACCTGAACTCCCTGATCACATGATGCAAGTGGTGATGAAGCCGTTGGCATCTAGCCAAGCTCCAAGAACCACATTCCTTGTGAATGATTTGGTGTATGTGCTAACAATTGTTTTTCATATTTTGATGAGAACCGTCAGGCCTATCAAAGGCCACAACTCTAAAGAAGAAGACATTGTTGGCATCATGAAGAATCTGTTGTTCAACATTATCCATAGAATCCCCATCAACATACATGATTTCTTCATCAGGACTTCGTGCATTATTACAATGTCGCCATTTTACTTGAAGCCTTATGCACCTTGGATTATGTGATTCATCATAACAAGGTCATCAATTTAGTATCACACAGACTTTCCGAATCACTTCAGCTTTTTGCCTCCAATTGAAGTCATCAAAAAGACATTTTTCTCAGTATAAGGAAAAGGCAAAGTTGTTGTTGATGAAGGCACTCACTCATTGGATGCCCAATTTTGTCGGATATGGGTGACTAGTACATTTTTGACACTTGTGCAACATAGGCTTTTGTCGGTGTCAAAATCGGCGTATCTCATGTAGGTGGTACGAACTTTGGATCTTGCATCAATGGGTAACAAGAGACAAAGGAGACGGTGTTTACCCAGGTTTGGGCCCTCTTGATAGTGTCAATGCATCTAGTGCCCGTTAGCGATTTTGGTGGTTTGAATACTTATAGGTTAAGTATCTAATGTGTTCATAAGTGTACACATGATCTATAAGTCGTTGAGGAGTTTGAAATATTCGATGAATATCGACCCCTAAAAATGTATATCTTCGACTGAAGAAATTGGTCTTCTGCTGATGACTTTGATCGCGAAGAAATTGCGATGAAGTTGATATTCCTCATGAACATATGGAAAATGAGCAATTCAGTGTGTCCTGAAGAAAATCAATCCGAAGACTTTGAAGCGTGAAGATTTATTATTTCTGTTGCATTTTCTTCACTCTTGAGTCATAGGAACACCGTACTGTTAAAGGGGGTCGAGGTAACACTTTGAAATGAATTTCCTCATGATGCTCAACCCAAGCCTAATCCTAACAAAAGCCTCAAGTGCGGAATATGAGAGACATGAGGACTCTCACAGTTGAGGGTCCCGACCGTTGCCGCAATTCGCGCCACATTGCCGATCTTATCGACACCAACGGTCATATTATTTTAGGGAATTAATGTCAAATCATGTCGGGATCCTCTCAGGCTATAAATAGCCGCCCCCACAACCATTAGCTGTTGGCTGCTCCGTGTGAAACTGACACTTGTCATTTGGAGCAACCCAAATTCCTCAGAGTCTTCGAGAGTAAATCATCAGTGAGGAAATACCCCAAACACAAAACTACAAGCCAAAAACCAAGTGATTGAGCATCACTGAAGAATTTTCTCCTGTGTGGGACTGAAGCCTTTTACCTTTGAGGACTGTGCATCCTCTAGACGGTTAGGCGTCATGGTCTAGAGCAATCCAGTAGTCAATTGTGGATCGCTGGGTGACCAAGTTTGTGATGGTTTGGAAGTCTGTGTGTCTTTTGGTTTCAATACCAAGCCGCTCCAAACCAAACGTACAATTGTCACAACTGTTGGAACTGGG
Organism: Hordeum vulgare subsp. vulgare; assembly: GCF_904849725.1. Taxonomy (NCBI): domain Eukaryota; kingdom Viridiplantae; phylum Streptophyta; class Magnoliopsida; order Poales; family Poaceae; genus Hordeum; species Hordeum vulgare. The sequence continues at coordinate 341,303,168 of NC_058524.1, read as the reverse complement.
CCATCAACCAATGTCTTCACTGTGATACGGGTTCTATTTCTTCAACTCTTTCAATTCATTAATATTGTATGTTGAAGATTTGACTGTCACTGTTTGAAGAATTTGCTGAAGACTTTCTCTGAAATTCCTCAACCTCAAATTCTTCACGCGGGTTAATCCTCACCTGCTTTCTCTGTGCCTACGTACTGTGCAAACTGTTTTTCATATTCCTCATATTGAAAACTGCTATAGTCATACTTTGCACCGCTGATCCTTTGCTGTTTCCGTTGCAAGTTAGTCATCAGTGAGGAATTTCCACAAAAGGAATTTCCTCAGTGATGAAATTCTAAAAATCTCCTATTCACCCCCTCTAGTCTGGTTTAACCACCTGGTATAACGCACTTTCAATTGGTATCAGAGCAAGGTACTCCCTTGTTCTAGGTGATTTTGGTTTAACCACCTGGAGTTTTAGTTATGTTAACTGCAGGCATGATTAAGGTTACAGCAGGATGTCTTACTTTCGAAGGAAAGGACTTTCCCTTCTGGAAGATCAAGATGCAGATGCATCCACAAGCTATTGACAACGATCTGTGTTACATTGTGGAACATGGTGTTCCTCTTATCACCGTTACTGTCTCTGCCGCTGATGTGAAGAAATTCAACCAATTTGATTCTCAAGCTAAGAATATCATTTGTGGCCATCTGAGCAAAGGTCAGTATGGCAGAGTGAGTGATTTGGGCTCAGCAAAACTAATCTGGGAAAGTCTGTCCAAAGTAAATGAAGGAGTATCAACCCAGCGTTACTCTCATGTTGATGTTCTTCGCAATCTCTTCAATCGGTTCAAGAGGCTTGACAACGAAAGCTGCCAAGATACATTTTATCGCCTCACTGACATATCAAATGAACTGCAAGCACTGGGAGCTCGAGACATTACTGACCATGAAGTTGTGAAGGAACTGCTAAGATCTTTGGATTCATCATTTGATACTTTGGTTCTGATGATTGAAGAAAGACCAGACTACAAGATGCTTGATCCTGCTGATATACTCGAAAGACTTAATACTCATGAATTCCAACAAGAAGAAAGGAGAGATCTATATGGACCAAGCTACTCTAGACCTCGTGCACTGAAGGCCAAAGCAATTTCCTCATCTGAAGAAGAAGACTTGGATTGCAGCATTGGTGATCCTGAAGAACTTGGACAGGAGGTAGCAATGATTGTGAGGAAATTCCAGAAGTTTACAAGACGTGGCCAATTTGGTAAATCTTCAAGAAGAGATATGAGGAAATCCGAATCTTCATCTGAGGACTATAAGAAAAGGACCTGCCACAAATGCAAGAAATCAGGTCACTATATTGCTGACTGTCCTTGTTGGGTGAAGGAATCAAAGAAGAAGAAATACAAGGATGAAAGTTCTGATGACTCGAAGAAAAAGAAGAAATCTTAAAAATCCTCATCCTCAAAGTCCTCATCGCACAAGAAGACTAGTTTCAGAAAGGCCCGAGCACTTATTGGCAAGGAAATGGATTGTGAGGCAGAATCTGAGGAATGTGATGAAGAGGAGGGTTCTGAACAAGACTTAGAATCTGGACAGGCTAGTCTTTTACTAGCAACCATATTCGTCAGCAAGTCAATCTTCAACCTTGAAGAAAATAACAACACTATCCACACTGATGACTATGCTGATGACTTCGCTCCAACCTATTGCTTCATGGCAAAAGGTTCAAAGGTACCAAATGATGCTTCGTCTTCTAATTCAAGTGCCTGTGAACCCGATGATTATAAAAAACACAGTTATAGTAAACTTGCTATCATTGCAACTAAACAACAAACTGCCCTCGAAAAGCTTCAGAAACTGCTATATAGAAGCGATGACCCGTTGAATGTTGAAATGAATCTTACCCAAATCCTCACTGAAGATATGAAAAGTATTCAGTCCAGATTTGATAATCTTCAAGATTGTCATGGCCCACTCCTCGTTGATCATGAGAAACTTTCCTATGAATTTCTTCAAAGGAAACTTGATCTTGAGAAGCTGAGGATTTCTCATGATGATCTTCGTATGGAAAATGATTCATTACTCGCTCAACAGATTAGTACCGCTCAGGTTGAATTCATTCCTCCATGTCTTAAATGCATTAAATGTGAAACTGCTAATTCTTCACCAGAATCATCAAATGCTTCTATTGCTACAAATTCTTCAACTGCTTCTATGGTATAAAATTGCTCACTTGAGGAAACCACAAATGTCACTGATGAAAATGCAGGGCTGAAGGACTTGTATGTGATATGCATGTACAAAAGTCTCAAAGGGCACCAAACCCTTTGCGATGTGCTCAAAAAGCAGATTTGGAACAGGAACCCGAGGAAAGAAGGAATTGCCTTTGAGAGGAAATTGAATGCTGATGGATCATACTGGAAACCTGAGCAGTATCCCGAAACCTCATGGGTTTCTGCTAAAGGGCCTCCTGTTGATCCATCCAATCTAACATGCTTTGCATGTGAATTATCCTATTCATCAGATGAGTCATTTGACTCTAACTATAAACTGTTCAAAAATCAATCTGGTGAAGTATTTGCTCGATATGTTGGAACTAACTGCAGGAATGGACCACCCCTGAGGAAAATCTGGGTCCCCAAAAGTTGCCTTGAAAATCTTCAGGTGAATGTCCTCATGACACCACCTATGAAGAATCTGAACCCCAGATCAATTTCCTCAGGAGGACCAAAGTCTTCAAGAGGATCAAAATCCTCAACTGGTCAAAACTATGTTCGTGCCCGTGCTAATTCTTCAAATATGCAGGGAAATTACAAGGGATATGAATATGAGTATTACTCTTCAAATCATTATGTTCATAAATCCTCAAAGAATTTCTCTGCCTATTCATTTGAGTACTCTAACCCCCCTAGTGTGAAGAAAAGTGCATTAGCTTCAATATCCCCTTTCTCATATGGTGCTCGTAGGATGATGAACTCTTTACCACCCCTTCAGATGTGGGTGGTGAAGAAATTGAACTAATCACTTCTGCAGGACAGGTCTCGAGATGAAAATCATCACCTGAAGAATTTGCTGGAGACCTGAGGAAAATGATTGATAGGACGCAAGATAACATTGATGAAATGAAAAACATTTCACACGTCCTCATACTTACTGTTATGATGAAATTCCTATCTGATGAAATTGATATCATATTCTTCAAATCTGAAGCATATGAGAAGGTAAGTTGTACTAATTCATCTGCAGGATGACAAACCCAAGAGTACTGAGTGGGTTCTTGATAGTGGATGCACACATCACATGACTGGTGACAAAAGCTTGCTGATGAATATGCCACTGACTCCATCACCCCTGAAGCAAATCACTTATGCTGACAAAGGTAAAAGCAAGGTATTGGGACTTGGCAAAGTGGCTATTTCCAAGGACATGCACCTGGACAAAGTGATGCTTGTTGAATCCCTTGGGTTTAACCTTATGTCAGTCTCAATGCTTTTTGGTCTTGATATGGTTGTTATCTTTGGAAAATATAGATGTGTTGTCATCATGGAATCTGACAGATCCAAAGTCTTCGAAGGTGTTAGAAGAGGGGATTTGTACATTGTTGATTTCTCTACAGGTCCTCAACCAACCACGTGCTTACTAGCAAAAACCTCAGAAGGGTGGCTATGGCATCGAAGACTTGGTCTTGCAGGCATGAGGAATTTGCACACGCTGGCGAAGAAGAAGCATGTAATTGGCATCGAATCAGTCAAATTCCTCAATGACCACCGCTGCGGTGCTTGTGAGTCTGGAAAAATGACCAAATCCAAACACCCCTCGAAGACTATCATGACCACTACTCGTCCATTTGAATTGCTTCACATGGATCTATTTGGACCTACTCATTATGCCACTCTAACAAATGCTTCATCTTTATATGGCTTTGTCATAGTTGATGATTATTCCAGATACACTTGGGTGCACATCATTCTGTATAAAACTGAAGTGCAGGAAGTCTTCAAACGATTTTCCTCAAGGGCCTCGACGAACTTCGGCGTCAAGATCAAACACATCAGGAGTGATAATGGGACAGAATTCAAAAACACTGGTCTTGATGCTTATCTTGATGAACTTGGTATTACTCACGAATTGTCTGCTCCTTATACTCCTCAACAGAATGGCATTGTCGAAAGAAAGAACAAGACTCTGGTTGAAATGGCACGGACCATGCTTGAAGAATATCAGACTCCTCGTCGTTTCTGGCCTGAAGCAATCAACACTACTTGCCATATCGTCAACAGGGTATATCTTCACAAATTCCTCAAGAAAACCTCAGATGAATTCCTCACTGACAAGAAACCCGATGTAAGTTATTTGAAAGTCTTCGGTGCAAAATGTTGGATTAGAGATCCTCACCGTAGCTCAAAGTTTGCACCGAAGGCACATGAAGGTTTTATGCTTGGTTACGGAAAGGACTCGCACACCTACAGAGTCTTCAACAACTATCACAAAAAGGTTGTTGAAACTGTAGATGTGCGTTCGATGAAACTAATGGCTCACAAAGAGAGCAATTGCATCCTAATCCAGATAAGATGTCTCCTGAGGAAGCAATAAATCTCAAAGCTATTGAAGACATTGTTCCTACTGAGGAAATTGTTGAAGAAATCACTCCCAATACTGATGAAAATCAAGAAGATGCTCCTGAGAAAATTGCTCCAGAACAAATTCCTCAGCCCAGACGAAATCCTCAACCATCTCATCCGAGGATTGCAAATGAAGTAGAACTTTACAAAATCCTCGATGACATCAACGCGCCAGGTCCTCTCACTCGCTCAAAAGCTTCACAATTAGTTAAGTTTTGTGGGCATTCTTCATTTTTGTCTATCACAAAACTTCAAAAGTTGGTGAGGGTTTCATGGAACCCGAGTGGATTCAAGCCAGGCAAGACGAACTTCTTCAATTCAAGCTAAATGACGTGTGGGAGCTCGTTAAATGACCAGGTCCTCACAAGCACAATATCATCGGCACCAAGTGGATTTTCCGAAACAAGCAAGATGAGGATGGTCAAGTGGTGACGAATAAGGCACGAATTGTAGCCCAAGGCTACACACAGGTTGAAGGAATTGATTTCGATGAAACTTTTGCACCTATTGCTAGACTTGAAGCTATTCAAATACTACTTGCTTATGCTAATCATCATAACATTATCTTATATCAAATGGATGTGAAAAGTGCATTCCTCAATGGTAAGCTTGAGGAAGAAGTATATGTTGCGCAGCCCCCAGGTTTTGAGGATTGAAAGAATCCAGACAAAGTCTTCAGACTCAAAAAGGCACTCTATGGCCTGAAGCAAGCCCCTCGGGCATGGTATGATACATTGAAGGAATTCCTCATGAAGAAAGGCTTCAAACCTGGTTCACTCGGTCCAAGTCTTTTCACAAAATCCTACGATAATGAACGATTTGTGTGTCAAATATATGTCGATGACATCATATTTGGCTGTACTGACAAACGTTATAGTGATGAATTTGCTTATATGATGAGTGAAGAATATCAGATGTCTATGATGGGGAGCTGAAATTCTTCTTAGGTCTTCAAATTCGTCAACAATGCAATGGGATCTTCATATCATAGGAGAAATACCTCAAGGATGTTCTGAGGAAATTCGACATGCATGAATGCAAAGGCGCCAAGACTCCCATGCCTACCAACGGCCACCTCTGCACTGACGAAAATGGTAAAGAATTCGATCAGCAGGTATATCGCTCCATGATTGGCTCTTCACTGTATTTGTGTGCATCTAGGCCAGATATAATGCTTAGTGTTTGCATGTGTGCACGTTTTCAAGCAAAACCGAAGGAATCACACCATAAGGCTGTGAAGCATATTCTTCGATACTTAGCTCACACACCAACACTAGGATTATGGTACCCCAAGGGCTCAAATCTTCATATTGTGGGATATTATGAATCTCACTATGCTGGTGACCGTGTGGATCACAAGTCAACCTCTGGCACTTGTCATTTCCTTGGAAGATCATTAGTCTGCTGGTCCTCAAAGAAGCAGAACTGCGTTTCTCTCTCCACTGCCGAAGTTGAGTACATTCTTGCTTGATCATGCTGTGCTCAATTGCTATGGATGAAGCAAACCCTCAAGGACTACGACATGAACATGAAGAATGTGCGACAATGAGAGTGCAATCAAGATTGCATACAACCCAGTACAACATTCGAAGACTAAGCACGTCCATATTCGTCATCATTTTCTTCGGGACCATGTCCTCAAGGGCAATATCATCATCGACCATGTGAAGACTGACGATCAACTAGCTGATATCTTCACCAAGCCCTTGGATGAGAAAAGGTTTTGGTGTGAGCTAAATATCTTAGAATCTTCAAATGTTTTGTAAAAACATGAACACATGTTAACACTTATGCAAAATTGATGACTTAGATATGCAACACACGAAGAATCGATTTTCTTCAACCAATGAAGAATATCACTCTTAGTGTGAGGAAATTAAATGAAGAATTTGGTTCTGAGGGCCCTACGACAATTGTACACGGCACCTGAAATCATAATTATTATACGGTGGGTCACACCACCACCCAACTTTGAAATTCCTCAAGTTGATTTTCTTCAAAGTTGTTTTTTCCTCAAGTTGATTTTCTTCAAAGTTGATTTTCTTCAAACTTGTTTTTCTTCATAGCTGAAATTCATCAACCTGACGCTTTGTCACAAAATCCTCAAGTTAGTCAAATTCTTCAAAACACTTGATGATTTACATCTGCCTATATATATATATATATATATATATATATATATATATATATATATATATATATATATATATATATATATAGACTGTGATTTCAAAGTCCTCAACAACATTCACTTATAGCTATTTCTTCAATTTGATATTTCATTTAAGTGAATGTGATCGGACCCTACTTCCCCTCCTATTCTTTACTCACCCAGTCTATTCAATTCTTCATATGCGTTCTACTTGAAACTTTGTTCAAACTCCTCACCGCGGCCTTGTCAGCTGATGATTTTGCAACAAAATCCTCAAATCCTCAAAAATGATTTTTATATTGTTACACAGTAACTGATCCCCACTTCCCAAGATCTGATAAGCACGATCTCCACCTCTTTAAACTCAAACTACACGTGTCACACGGAGATGAATGGGCAAGGGCAGTTCAGTCTGAAAGTTTTGACCGGACAGTTTTCACCTGAGCTATAAATACTCCCTTACCCCCTCGGTCAAAACTCTTTGTTCTCTTTCGACCTTCTCTCTGCCACAAGAAAAACCTAGCGTCACCGCTAGAAGTTTCGTCGCCGGCGAGGAACAGCTTCACTGCCTCGACGTCTCCGTTGCCGAATTCACTCCAGAGCCGGAACATCTTCGTCCGCCGCCGTCGTAGCATCTACTGTTGCTACCTCTGTTCTTCGTTCTTGCTATACAGGGTAAATAAAATCCTATTTTTACTGTCCCTTTCGATCTACTATTTTTCCTTAGATTCGAGAAATCTGTTTTTCCTCAGTGTCTATCAGCCTCGCACACTCTATTTCTCAATCACTTGATAAATTTCACAAAGCCACTAAAATTCTTCACGTGATTCCTCAATTGTGCAAATTTTCTAATCTGCACAACTCTGGAACCAAATATCAGAGTGCTTAGAAATATTCCTCAACCCACTGGTCAAATTCCTAAACTTTAATTTTTTTCAATTTCTTCAAATCTGAGAACGCATATGACCTCTCCAAATTCCTCGCACCTATACTCTGTTCACAGGTACAAAAATGTCAGCTGATGAATCTCTAGGTTCTCATCAACTTAACTCATTTGCGACGTTTCTCGAAGAAAATCTGCAGTGTCATCAGAATCCTCAAGAGTTCAAATTCCTCAGCAAAAGCCTTAGCTGGAGAAAATGGAAGATGACCGAAAGAAAAAGGGTGGCAAGAAACTCGAACAAAACACTGCAATTGATATCCCTGAGGATATATACCTTGACTATTGCACGCCATATGAGCAAGAACCAATGCCTAAGAGGAAAATTAGGCTTCAAAAGATAGAACGTAGATGGGCTAAGGAGTGGAAGGAATACCGCTTCGTCACTCCGAAGTATGCGAAGAAATTCACCCTTAAGCCACCTGGCAAAAGGCCTCCTCTCGAGGATCATCAGGTTGCACATCCTTCAAGCCTCAAAACTATTGATGATTATCCTGAGGAGAAAGACAACCACTTGTCAAAGCTTCAGAAGAAAGTAGAAGCTGCAGTGAGGAAATTCAATGAGGAATCTGCTGCTGCTACTGCAGCCACCTCCTCTGCTGCTGAAGCTTGTGGCACAACTATTCCTCAAGTGAAGCCCGTGCCACAGAAACCAAAGGCTTCAAAGCCTAATGAACAATTGCTTCAGGAGGCTGCGCCCGCGTCTGCGCCAAAACCCTCAACAGCCACACAGGCTTCAAAGCCTGAACACAAGCAGATTGTCAAGCAACAACCTGCTCACTCCAGCTCCTCTATTCCGCCTGCCACGAGCTCGGAGACAAAGTCTTCACCAACACCTTTAAGACTAAAATGACTGCTAGAAGATGCATCAGACCCAGCCCAAGCAAAGTCATCAAAGTCCCTTCTGCATCAGAAGTAAGTGATCAATATGATGATGAAACTCTTCAAGCCATCATCCGAAACAAGCAGGAACGCATCGCACAGGCTTCAGGTAGCGCCATTCCTCTTGCCATGGACCCAAAGGTCTTGCTGGACTACATCAATGTCTAGTATGATGACCCTAACACACCCATTGATGACTTGAAGCTTCCCCCTCGAATCAGCCGTATGGTGGCCACATTCATCAATGAGACCAAATGGAAGGAGACGCAAGCCAAGCAAGTCAAGGCTGCAAAGCTGAAAAAGGAAAAATTCCATAGACAAAATCTCCTAAACTTGACGCCTAATGCTCTTGTGTCAACCCAGGCGGAATTGAAGACTTTGACCAACAAGTATACCAAACTATCTGACCGTCAAAGTCTCAAGTCCAATTTCATCAAGTTTGCAACCAATGCAGTTGATGTATACAACAAGAAGGCTGCCCCTCCAGCAAAATAACAACAGCCCGAGCAGTCTGAGCCTAGCTATTCTGTTCAGCTCACAGAGGAAGATGAAAACAAGCAACCCCTGCTGAGGAAATGCCTCAAGAAAGTCGTGCTAATGCACCGGTTATTGTGGAAATAGCTAAGGAGATTCTAGCTGATGAATCTGTGTGAGCTGATGAATCTGCTCCAGCTGAAGAAAATGCTTCAGCTGAGCAAACTGCCAGGACTGATACTGCACCAGCTCCTGAAGAGAAAATTCCTTCACCTCAGTCCTCAAAGGTGAAGAAAATGGTTCCGTCGGCATCAGACGTGAAGAAAACCAAGGCTGCCGAGAAAGAAGCAAAGAAAAGGAAAGCTTCTTTAACTCCAGAATCATCAGAGGCCAAGCGTGAAAAGACTCTTGATGAAACTGTTCCACTGGATGTTGTGGCTGTGAAGATAGCTCCTTCTTACACTATGGTCCCTTTCGGAATTGACTATGTCATTCCTGAATAAGATGAGGAGATTCCAGTTGATGAGGAAATGAAGGACGCTGATTCTGATGAAACCATGGATGAGGAAATTCAAATTGATGACATTCCTCTATCCTTCGTTCTTCACAAGATGCCTGATGAAAATGCACAAGGATCAGCTGCAACAGCTGAAGATTTTGCCTCCTCCTCCAAGCAAATTCCTCAAGCTGAGGAAAACCCAGAAGAAAATCCTCAGCCCAAGGAAAATCCTCAACCTGAGGAAAATCCTCATCGTGAGGAAAACCCTCGACCTGAAGAAAATCCTCAACCAGAGGTTCAGGCCGAAGAAAATCCTCAACCTGAGGTATAGGCTGAAGAAAATGCTCCTGCAGCCAATACTGAAACTGCTATTGTGGTGGTCTACACTGAGACCACAATGATAGTATCTCCTCAAGAGAAGCAGCATAATCTTCAGCGTATGTAAAATCAGCCTTTTTCAAAGAGGCCAAAGTTTCAGAAGGAAGCATTCTATGAAGAACGTATTTATTTCATCGACAACAATCCTTATGACAAGCTTCGCATCAGGTATATGAAGTTTTGGACAAGGATTCAACTCAACTATTATGCATCTGTGCTTTGTGGAAGAAACAAAATATTTTAGCACACGCATATTCCTCATGTTGAGTTGGAAGAAATTCCTTGCTTTGCTCGAGTCCTCAACGTTCTTCATGAAGCCGGACTACTGCCACTTTGCACTAATATCTGTGATTGGAACAACGATATCATTCTTCAATTCGATGCAACTTTGCACATCTCTGGAGACCCGAAGGATATCAACACTTGGATGCTAGACTAAATGACACAACACACACATTACAAGGCCCGTGCTACTGAGCTGCTGCGAGTACTTCCGGTGTCAATTCCCTCAGAACATGCTTTGATGATTTTAATGAATGGGAGTTGCCCAATAAGATGATGGAAGTCCTCATGAAGCCTTTGCCCAAGGATCAACCACCAAGAACGACTTTTCTGGTTCAAGACTTGAAGTATGAACCCAAGACTGTCTACAAGATTCTGTGCAGTGTCATTGCTCCAATCAAGGGCCATGATGGTGAAGAAGATGGTGTAGGCATCATGAAGAATATCCTATTCAACATCATCCATGGCATCCCTATAAACCTTCACGACTTCTTCCCGAGGACTCTGGCTGACAATGCTATGTCACCCTTCGACTTGAAGATTTACGCTCCATGGATCATGAGATTCATCAGACGCAGGTCAGGCATCAACTATCATGCTAATTTCAACAATCACATTGGATATATGCCTCCTATCAGAGTCAACAAGAAGACTTTTGAGCTTGTTGAAGGAAAATGAAAATCAGTCATCGATGAAGTTAGTCGGCCCCTTGATGGCCAGTTTCGTGAACCAGATGCATATTCTTCATGGGATGACACTGAAACTCAGGAGCCGCCAAGCCCAGTTGCACCAAGGGTGATGACTAACCGGGAACTACTCCTCAGTCTTCATCAGAAGGTCGATTGGAATTATAAATGGGTAAAACGTCAATTCAACGCCACTGTGAAAACCCTCTACGAGACCCAGAATGCAGTGACGAAAAATCACTACTATCTTCATGAGGTTTTTGATCGCACCTTGCCACTTTAGCTCATCTGAAGACTCAAGAAGAACTTGATGAATTGGAATTTACTCAGGACTTCGACTGGTCGTGGCCTCCCAAGAGGAAATTCAAGCCAATCCTAGTTGCAGACCTTGAGGATAGCTCCTTTTCTTCATTCTGCACTGCAGAGTCTAATGAAGATCAAGAAGACACTACCACCGGCCAAAGGAAGAAGCCCGCCAAGAATCCTCATGCATCTTCTTCATCAGCCAGGAAGTGAAAGTCTTCATGGGGCGTTAGTCCTCAAAATATTATGAACTTTATTAAGGGGGAGAAATCCGAGAGTTAGTCTTCACGCGGGATATATTTTGGGGCTTATGAACTTTATTAAGTTACAAACTCTTGGTTCTTCTGAAGTGTTTTATGTAATGAGTTGTAACTTAAGCCCGATGGTACTCTACGCTTTTGAACGTTTTTTCTTCGTGTGCTTATTCCTCAAAATATTAATGCACGCATGCTGAATTTCATCAGATACCATTTGTCATCATGCATTCTCAAATTCTTCATATTATATGTCATATGTATGCATGATTTACAAGACTCAGGGGGAGATCTCGATGATATAAATCATCAATGTGCATTTGCTGTGAAAAGCGAAATCCTTAAGATATGCACATCTTCAGGGGGAGTCTCTCTGTATATATATTTCAAATTCCACAAAATGAGTATTTACACTTCATATTTTTATCCCCGTTGAAGACTTAACCTAATTGTCATCAACCACCAAAAAGGGGGAGATTGTAAGTGCATCTAGTGCCCCTTAGTGATTTTGGTGGTTTGAAGACTTATAGGTTAAGTATCTAATGTGTTCATGAGTGTACACATGATCTATAAGTCACCGAGAAGTTTGAAATATTCGATGAATATCGACCCCTAAAAATGAATATCTTTGGCTGAAGAAATTCGTCTTCTGCTGAAGACTTTGATCGCAAAGAAATTGCGATGAAATTGATATTCCTCATGGAGATATTGAAGATGAAGAATTCGGTGTGTCCTGAAGAAAATCAATCCGAAGACTTTGAAGCGTGAAGATTTATTCTTTCTGTTTCATTTTCTTCACTCTTGAGTCATAGGAACACCGTACTGTTAAAGGGGGTCAAGGTAACACTTTGGAATGAATTTCCTCATGATGCTCAACCCAAGCCTAATCCTACCAAAAGCCACAAGTGGGGAATATGAGAGAAATGAGGACTCTCACAGTTTAGGGTCCCGACCGTTGCCGCAATTCGTGCCACATCACCGATCTTATCCACACCAACAGTCATATTATTTAAGGGCATTAATGTCAAATCATGTCGGGATGCTCCCAGGCTATAAATAGCCGCCCCCACAACCATTAGTTGTTGGCTGCTCCGTGAGAAACTGACACTTGTCATTTAGAGCAACCCAAATTCCTCAGAGTCTTCGAGAGTAAATCATCAGTGAGGAAATACCCCAAACACCAAACCACAAACCAAAAACCAAGTGATTGAGCATCACTGAAGAATTTGTTCCTATGTGGGACTGACGCCTTTTACCTTTGAGGACTGTGCATCCTCCAGACGGTTAGGCGCCTTGGTCTAGAGCAATCCAACAATCAATTGTGGATCGCCAGGTGACCAAGTTTGTGAGGGTTTGGAAGTCTGCCCTGAAGACTTACCACGAGTGTTGGGCAAGGAGTGTGTGTCCTTAGCTCAAGGAGAATACAGTAGGGACTGTGTGTCTTTTGGTTTCAATACCAAGCCGCTCCAAACCAGACGTACAACTGTCACAACAGTTGGAACTCGGTCATCAACCAATGTCTTCAGTGTGATACGGGTTCTATTTCTTCAACTCTTTCAATTCCTCAATATTGTATGTTGAAGATTTGATTGTCACTGTTTGAAGAATTTGCTGAAGACTTTCTATGAAATTCCTCAACCTCAAATTCTTCATGCGGGTTAATCCTCACCTGCTTTCCCTGTGCCTACGTACTATGCAAACTATTTTTCATATTCCTCATATTGAAAACTGCTGTAGTGATACTTTGCACCCCTGATCCTTTGCCATTTCCGCTGCAAGTTAGTCATCAGTGAGGAATTTCCTCGGTGATAAAATTCTAAAAATCTCCTATTCACCCCCTCTAGTCGATATAACGCACTTTCATATAGAGGTAAAACCCTACGTCATGCTCTTGTTTATATTGATGATGAAGTATCAAGTACAGAGTTGATCTACCTTGAGATCGTATGTTGTGGTCTGAACACTAGGAGTAACGAGCTTAATCTGTCCTATGAACTGAAGTCTTGTGGTTTATATAGATACCAGGGATGCAAGGGTTACAAAACGTCAGTTACATCAAGGAGGGAACATGTTGATCACCACATGACCATGTTGTACACGCCAAGTCTTCAGAAAAGTCTGTCTTGAATACAACATCACTTCATTTATTCACAGCCCAATAATGATGATAGCACGACCCAGGAGTTCGACCCATAGAAATAGGTAAGCAACCCGAGGACCCCTTAGTCTTTGTGTGGTAGTATAATGGTTCAAATGAGCAACTCAGTAAAAGCGGGAGGGTCCAACCAGTCCAGCAACATTGGCTGTTATATTAGCTGACCTTTTCAAAGGAGAAAAGGAGGATTTCATTAGTTTGAGCACCAAGGAAGGCTACTAAAGCCATACCCCCATCGAATGGGTGAGTACATCCCTATTTTCCTAATTTGGATTTTCTTTTTATAATGATTCTGCTTGTTGGATCTTTGAATCTTTTTTCAAACAGGAATGAAGGCGTTGGGTAGAGAAAGTTAACTACCCTCCGCCCCAGCCAAAGAACTATGCGAGGGACGATGATCCAGGATTCAATGATGCTCCTCATAAGTCAATCATTTTTAGGACAATTTCTTATTTCAGGCAAGCATTGACGGCTCTGAGGTTACCATCATAGCCGACTACCCTAGGATACCTCCTTCCTCGACCATGGGTAAAAACAGAAATTCTTCCCGAAAGAGTGCCCGCCCTCTACGACGGCAACTCCTACCCCGAAAGGTCAATGCTCCATATGCCGAATACCTCCTAACATAGTGTGTACTTAGCCCGTGCCAAACAATGGTAGGGCCTCTAAACGCGGAGCGTCCACAGGGGCTACTTTGACCTCTTCCCCTCCCAAGAGGTAACGAGTTTACATTCATGATAGTAAGCATTGTTTTTCTGATCAGTGGTAGGTATTTACACCTGTTGCTACATTTCATAGGAACCGAACACAACCACCCTCATCCGGAGACGTTGAGAGGGTTGAAGGCAATCATCCCAAGCCAACACATCTTGCGATGGCAGGAGGTAACACGAAGGTCCCATCTTCAAACCAGATTCCTGAGGATCCCGACGAGGTCTCGGTTACTAATTCTGAGGTTGATAGTGTAATGAACAATCATCGCTGGAAAGAATCTGTGTGCCACCCGTAATTTTCCGAACATGAGTTTAATGCCTTGACTTCGATGGATGCACACCTTGGAGTTGCCCGAGAAGGACTTGAGGGAGTCGCCAGCCGTATGTCAACAAGTCTTATGGTATGTATTTAGTTTTTGGCAATCGTGTATAAATCTCAAGCCAGTACCCCCGACACTTAATCGGTCAGTATGGCCGAATTGAGGGTCTGAATAACCTTGTTGACATTTTTTTAGTACATGAGGGATGAAAATAAAAAAGTTGTCTGAAGATTTTGAAATGAACCGACCACAAATCGGGGTTGCGAAGGCCGGACTATAGAAAGTAAAAAGGTTCACAAGGGAAGCACATGGTGAGAAATTTAATTTCAAAAGTTGACAATTACCCTATTATATTTCTTAACAAAAGTGTACTTTATAGCAGCCGAGTCTATAGGTCAGTTGCAAAATATTGGGAAGCAGCCAAAGAATCGCAAAGATATGCTGAATCACACCACGATGCCAGTTGTCAGTTATTATTATGGAGTATTGATGAAAAGAAAAGATTTGAGGCGGAAATCTAGCAACATGTTAGTCAGATTGAGAGTTTAAATACTCAACTAGCACACGCCACCATAGAGAACAAAAGGTTGAAGGGTGGTATGTTCAGTAAGCAATACTCTGAACTTGTAGGTTTGTGAATATACAATCTTAAATTAATGAATATACCATATTCCTTTGTATATCTCCTAACTTGGTTTCCTGAAGAGGAAGGCCGCTCATTTCATGGTAAACTTATAAAGGAATTGTCCATAGTACATGAATGAGGGTGAAAAGCGATGAAGAGAATGCTGATGGCACTATGGCCGGCCGAGAAGCCTGAGGAAGGGATGGCCGAAGTAGTTGATCATTTCAAAGGGGCTCGACGCCGGTTCGAAATATGGAAAACATCAGCCTGCCAGGAAGGTGCTCGGGAGGCATGGGAAATGGTGAAGACTAAGTTCACAATACTTGACCGCGAGAAATTGGCTCAACTTGGGCGGGTAGGGCCCGATGGTCACGGGGTACCTCTCCACTTGGTTTACGATCAAGTGATGCTTGCTGCACGCCTTTAACAACAAGATTGTTGCATGGACACGATAATGGATAACCTAGATCAAGGGTAGTTCTGTGATTTTCTGTTAGTAAGTACTTTAGATCACTTTGCCCTCAGTTCTATTTGTAAATGTTGTCTTTAACTCACCATCCTCTTCTACCTCCTTTGATAATAATCAAGGTGTGTTTTGTACTATGTAGCATGTAATAACAGGGAAATAGTTTGGAGAACCACGCAATCTGGCCATATGGTGCTATTAGACACATCCTGATCGTGGCGATATGTTCTATTACTTTCATTGTGTAAGAAACATCTCCCCAAGAAAATAGTTCCTTTATCGGTTCCTTTCTTCCGGTTTCTATGCTAAAGTAGATATGATAACGGAATGCCCGATGTATGTGGATGATGGTTACGTTGGGAAAATTAACCCCTCGTGACTATCACTTGATTATTTTCACTTCCCGTGTGCGTGACTAATTATGTCATTAAGAACACTAGCTTCGGCTTCACCCGTCCGAGGTATGTATCTGGATAAACCGGTCATAATAATCACAGAGGTGCTCCCTTTATGCTTTAGCAGAACAATTAGGAATGTAAAGAATAACCATCGGAACAAGGCAACCTAGCTTGGCCAAATCTTAAGGCAAATCAGTGCATATAACGTCTTAAAAACGGTATAGGAAGGATGCATACATCATGAAATAGATGAACATGTGTATGTTCATCTGCTTGAACTAAGAAGCCCCAAGGTATTTATGAAAAATACATTTTTGTGGACATAGTTCCATCGAGCCGAACATAGCCTAGGATATGCTAATCAACATTAAAATGTAAAAGTATACGTAAGAGGTTGAAAAGATAAAAGAAAACTAATTGAGTGTGATTACACCAGTCTAGTTGTAGAAATGCCGAGGACGAGCCGTGTTCCATGGATTTGGTTCAAGGCGATTATCTGACGAGTTGCGGAGACGATATGCTCATCCTACAAGCACTTCGTCAATTATGAAAGGCCCCTCCGATTTAAGAGCAAGTTTATTCTTCTTATTCTTGGAGAGACGTAGCACAAGCTCACCTATATTGTAAGTTTTTGTCCAAACTTCCCTACTCTGCTAGCGCCGAGCATGTTGTTGGTGAAAGGTGGAATGTGCCAGTGCTCTATTCTTTTCTTATTCCAATGCATCCAAGTCGTCTTGCCGGTCTAACTTGGTATATTTTCCCTCGTACAAGCGCACTCTAGGTGAATAATGGATATCGCAGGGGAGGTCTGCTTGTGCCCCGTAAAACATAAAAATGACATATAACATGTTAATTAGTTCGGGTTAGTGCTCAAGCCCCATAGTACGGAGTCAAGCTCCTCTACCTAATGGCAATCATATTCTGTCAGAGATCAGACCAAACATGGTTTGATTCCACTCATAATTAGGCCATTAGCTCGCTCGACCTGTCCGTTGGCTTGCGGGTGGTACATAACTCCTCGCTGATTCCATTGGTTTCCTTCCAGGCTTAAAGGGTGGTGTAGCACAACGACGGCAAGTATTTCCCTCAGTTATGAAACCAAGGTATTAATCCAGTACGAAGATCCACAAGACTATGTAAGCAGTACATGCACACAAATAACAAATCCTTGCAACCCAACGCGTATAGGGGTTCTCAACCCCCCGTGGGTAAAATAAAGCGGTAAAAAGATAGATTGATAGATGCAAATAAAGCAATGGTAAATAAACCCAACAAGGTATTTTCGGGTTTTTGATAATGTAGATCTGAAAATAAAAGAGGAAATTAATTGGAAACACGAAAAGAAAAATAGATCTTGCAAATAGATGATGTAAAATAGACCCGGGAGTTGTAGGTTTCACTAGTGGCTTCTCTCGGTAAAATAACAACCAGTGGGTAGACAAATTACTCTTGGGCAATTGATAGAATGCGAATAATTATGACGATATCCAAGACATTGATCATGTATATAGGCATCACGTCCAAGACAAGTAGACCGATTCCTGCCTACATCTACTACTATTACTCCACACGTCGACCACTATCCTGCATGCAAATAGTGTATTAATTTCATGGAGAAACGAAGTAATGCTTTAAGAACAATGATATGATGTAGACAAGATCTATTCATGTAGAAATAGACCCCGTCGTTTTATCCTTTATACAAGTGATACGTGCGTGTCATGTCTCTTTCTATCACTAAGATTGAGCACCACAAGATTGAACCCATCACAAAGCACCTCTTCCCATTGCAAGATAAACAGATCAAGTTTGCTAAAAAACAAAATATTGGAGAAGAAATACGAGTCTATAATAATTAAGCATGCATGTAATTTCACAAATCTGATCATAAACTCATAGTTCATCGGATCCAAACAAACACACCGCAAAAGATAGAGTTACATCAAATAGATCTCCTAGAGATCATTGTATTGAGAAGCAAAACGATAGAGAAACCATATAGCTACTTCCTATGGACTTGTAGGTGTGATATGAACTACTCATACATCATCGGAGGAGCACCAAGGATGATGAACCCCTGCGTGACCATGTTCCCCTCCAGAACGGGCTCTAGATTTAATCTCGTGGCTTCTGGAACTTGCGGCGGCTCAAACAATTTTTTTCTCGGCTCCTCTAGGGTTTCTGGAATATTTGGGTATTTATAGAGCTCAGAGGCGGTGGAGAAGGTGCGCGAGGCCCCCACTACCCACCATGGCGCGCCCTGGTGCCTAGTTGGCCGTGTGGTCTTCCCTCGCGAGCTTCCTTGGTCCTCAAGTTTCCTCCTGGTCCCAAAAACATCCAAAAAGTTTCGTGGCATTTGGACTTCATATGATATTGATTTTCTGTGAAGAAAAAAAGAAAAAAAACAGCAAATGGCATTGAGCACTACGTTAGTCCCAAAAAAATGATATAAACTTGCCATAAAATGATTATAAAACGTCCAAGAATGATAATATAACACCATAGAACCATAAAAAATTAAAGATACGTTGGAGACGTATCAGCATCCCCAAGCTTAATTCCTGCACACCCTCGAGTAGGTAAATGACAAAAACAATTTTTTTTTATGTGGAGTGCTGCCTAGCATGTTCATCATATTATTTTCTTTTTAGCATCGACATATGGACTTATAGATGATTCAAAGAAATAGTCTATAATTTGACATGAAAACTTCAATACTCAAGCATATCGACAAGCAACTAAGTCTTTCAAAATATCAACACTGAAGAACGCTATCCCTAGCCCATCATGCTTCATCATTGATCCATTCATGCAACACACCCAAATATTAGCTACATCCAATGCTCAAGTATCATAACACTGTTCCTCAGTTGGTGTTTTATAATAGAAGATGGAGACTCAAATTCAAAATAAAAAATTGCATAACGTAAATAGATAGGCCCTTCGCCGATGGAAACATATATTTCTAGCCGCAAGATCAGCCATGGGTTATCCATCATTGTCTCTGTGTGTTCCTGTTGGAGAAGACTAGCCTCTTCGTTAGTATTTGTGGCACTCCCCTGCTGCTATGTCATGCAAAGAGGCACAACTTAGCTGGTCGTCCCACTCGATTTAAACCATGAGGTCCTTGGTTCAATCCCTAGTGCCCTCATTTTTTTTGGTTAGCAAGTTTTATATGGTATGTCTCCTACATCCGGGTCATACACCACTGCAAGGCCGAGCACGTTTTATTTTTTGTACTTCTGTTGCATCCTATAATTCTTGGTCAATATTATAAAAAATCCCCCTGTTTTTAGTTGCTCACAACTAAACAATCAAGCTTCATAATAAAACATGATATACATGTAAAATATTTAGAATTTTTGTAGATTAATAAATTTCCAACTTTTGTGCATGTTTAAAAATGTTTAACATGTTATTTGCGTTGATTTGTGTAGATGCCATGTTAAAATGATTTAATTCATAATTAATTAACCGTAGTTCCGATTAAAATGATCCACATATGTTACTTGACCATAACAATGTGTAGAATAACATGGTAGCATTTATTTTGTTGTTTATCAACTCTAAAATATGTATAGGCAGAACAATACCGAATCTTAATTTGCATATGGGGACTTTCCGGAATTGTTATTCGTTGTTCCAGCCTCATTTAAACTTGCCTATAATTTCCTCTAGTTTCATAATATCTTGTTGCATCCATGTTTTAATTTGTTGGTCGCTCTCATTTGCATTCATTTTGCATCCATGTCATATTATCTTGTGTTGGTCATACTTTTTAGACCGTAGCTCCGTTTTAAATGATCTATATATCTACATCGACTAGAATGACGTGTAGAATCTCATGGTCCACTTTATTGTGCTGTTTAATAAATATAAGTCATGTTTATTTTAGATTTGGACCAATTTAGAAATTAACATATGGGGTCATTTCGGAAATGCTATATGTTGTTTCCGACCTAATTTAAAATGCCTAAATAGTGTAGTTTTTTTATGCTTCACCTCTTGCCATCTTTAACAACATTTAACATTGTCGTGTACCTAAACATGAGTGAACTAAATAATTCAAATATGGAGTTTCGTTGTTCATTTAAAATATTGAGCTTCATTTAATGTGTAGTAATAAATTGTTGTGTCTTGTCATGTCATGCATAATTAAATGGACATGCATCATATTTTCTTGCGCATCATGTCATGCATATGTTGTGGTGTTTATCTGTGTTGATTGTTGTTTCCGGATTGTTTCTTCTCGATAGAGTTCCGAAACTGCTTCGAAGTGTGAGAATTCGTTTGACTACGTTGGTTCGTCTTCTTCATGGATTCGATCTTCTTCGAAGCGAGATCACGGTAAAAATGATCATTTACCTAGATACCACTACTATCATTTCCATGCTAGTTGTCTCGTTTCTTTGGCTATGTCCCGCTACCTACCACCTGTTTAATAAGCCTCTCAACATTCCCATGAAAAACTTATAATCCTTCCACATCCGAGCAAACCACTGTTTGGCTATGTTACCGCTTGCTCAGCCTTCTGATATCATTGCTAGATGCAGGTGCAGTTGTTTCCATATGGCAACATGGATTCCTTGTTATATCACCACATTATTTCTATTTAATTTAATGCACCTATATACTTGGTAAAAGGTATAAGGCTTAGCCTCTTAGAACAATGTTTTGTTCCATCTTTGCCGCCCTCGTTACTTCTGTACCGGTGTAATGTTCCATAATTGAGCGCTTCTAACATGCTTGGGTGTTATGGGGACCCCCTTGACTTTCAATTTGGGATAAAACTCGCTGGCAAGGCCCAACATTGGTACTATATTTGCCTAACACAATAATACTGAACATCCTTATTAAAACATAGGGCAACTTGAACCCGAGGAGTAATTCATCATAATATAGGGAGGGCCAGTGCTGATGGTGCTGGTCCTAAGCACATCACCGTTCGGGGCCAATCTAGGGCAACTTGTGTGATTTCTATCAGGCACCCGTATGCGTAGATTATCCATCGTGTCCTGAGAACGAGGTATGCGGCTCCTATCGAGATCGTCGACACGTGGGTTGGCCTTGCTGGATTTGTTTTGCCCTTCTCGAACGTCTTGTCTGAGGGATTCCGAGGATACTTTGGGCTATCTCGAGGTTGATGTTTTCCACTAGGAATCTGAGGAGATCACTGGTTTTTCCGCGGTTGAGGTTTCCGACGGATCTTGTGGTAGTTTGTGATGGACTAGTTGGAGCACCCCTGGAAGGTTAAACCTTTCTGAGAGCCATGCCCGCGATTATGTGGCAACTTGCAAACTTTGTTTAACACCCAACCATAGCAAACTTGAAGTAAACTTAATTAAAATATGCCAACTGTGTGCGTAACTGTGACTGTCTTTTCTCATGAGTTCTGCTTCCGGAAGAGGACATGATGGGGTTATGTTTGACGTAAGTAGGTATTCAGGATCACTTGGGGATCATCATTAGTTCACGTCCGTTATGCGTAGATCACCCCCTCTTATTCTTGTACTCGTAAGTTATCCACTTCAACTAAATGCTTAGTCTCTTGCTGCGGCCTCACCACTTAACCATACCTCACCCATTAACCTTTGCTAGTCGTGATACCTTTGGAAATGAGATTGATGAGTCCCTGTGGCTCACATATTACTACAACAATAGTTGCATGTATAGGTAAAGCGATACTTTGACGTGAGCACGATTATTGTGCTATTTGAAGTTTCTTCTTCTTATTCTTCTTCTTCTTCTTCTTCTTCTTCTTCTTCGATCTAGGATTGGTTCCTGGCCGGCAGCCTGGGATAGCAAGGATGGACATCGTTCTTTTATCATTTTCTTCGTCCGTAGTTGGACCCTGCTCTTCTACATGGTGATTGAATATATTATTGTATTCTATTGTTCATGCTGTAGCTTGTGGCGAGTGTAAGCCAATCGCATATACTCATCTCTTCTGTACATGAACTTTTGACGATATCCATTCTTTCAAGAAGACAAGATGCGCTTTTATACTTGTCGAGGCCCTCGAGCCAAAATAAGGATATGATCACATCTTGGCTTTTACAAGTTGGTATGAGAGCAGTACCGACGTAGGAGCCCTCTTGATTGATCAAACTTGGCCGAGTCGAGTCTAGTGAAAAACTACTTTTAGTCTAGTTATACATCAGAGAGTAGGATTCTTTTTACTCCTCTTCTATGCTCTGGTGGGGAATTCTGACGTAAGAATTTTAATTCTACTCCTCTTCTCACTCATTTTTTTAACATCAGCGGGTTTTTTGAAATCTATATGATGCCAATGTGACGGTGTTCTGATTTGGTGCCTCCTATTATCGAGGAGTTGAGCTCCACGTGATTCTTGTCAGACTCATTATCGTTCACTTTCCTTAGTATCTCAAGACGGAGGATGTTCGAAATTGCTTCAATACTAGTAGTGGCACAAAGGAGTCTGACCTTCCCAGTACTGATGGAGAGCGTCCACATGTACTGCCATAATTGGAATCGTTGTAATTGCGAGGGTCTGAGGTAGATGGGTTTTTGAGATCTCTTTCTATGTATGGACGGATGTGATACACTGGACAGGTAGTGTTATTTCTAGGAGTTGAGTGATGGATTTTAGTCCTTGTATCCATGGACCCAATTGCATAACCAGAAAGTTTTCATAGTCCTCAGGTGTGAATTCAAGTAGTTACCTAGGATTATCTTTCAACAGATGCATGATGTGAGGTTGGGGTTCGACATCTAGTGGATTAGTTTGTTCACGGTCTTTCTTACAGTGGTTCTCATTGTGTCTTAAAGAGCCCTTGTAGCTTCCTACGACTCGAGGACGCTTCGTATGTCGTGTGCACTGCATTGTACATGATGGCTACTGTAAGATAGAGCCCGTGCGAACCTTCCCACGAAAATATTGCACAAAATCTCTATTATATATTTGTCATGGCTTATTTCATAAGCCTCATCCTTATTTTGTTGGAATATGATAATTCGAGTTGCTTATATGTCAAGTGGTGATTTCATATCTTTCCGAGTGGTGTTCTCATCTATCTATGGGAATGCTAATTAATTCTTTTGATCAATCAAGTTGTCTTATCAATTCTGTTCAACCGGAGTTGTCATGTCAAATTCCTTTCAACCGGTGTGTTTCTCTTCAAGTTAATTCAATATTCTTGAATATTTGCAAGATCAATCCTCTTATTTATTTCCGGCGTTCATCTCATCTATCCCAAGTTGTCTTCTTTTTTCCTGCCCTCCCGTCCTTGTCTTCAATGATTTACTTATCATCCAAGTGTCTTTCTTTTCATTCTTGCTTCGTCTATCTTTTCCTCCATATTCTATCCGGTGATTCATTGTGAAGATGTTCAGGAGTTTCGAGTTCATCATTTATTTTTCTATGTGTCCTTCCCTGGTGGATTCAATTCATGGTTTCGGTGTTCATCTTATCCTTTCCATCCTTTAAATGATTTCCTATGCTGGAAATTATTATCTAAACCTCTCTTGTTTATTCATCCCTCTCTATTCTATCTGGTGTGCTGAAGATATCTCGGAAGATTTGTGTTTCATTCAATCCATTAAATTATTTTGACTTTTTCACCTCATCAAGTTTTCAATTTGTAACAGTGCAACCTCTCCTTGTAAACAATCTTTTCAATGGTGGTTTCTTTGACTGGCCCCACAACCCACAGGTTTTTCCCAGGATCTTACCTGCCTCTTCTAATCTTTCAGAGATCTCTAAATATTTTCAAGTGTGATGTTAGTATGGATTCCATCACTCATATTCATTATCCAAGACCGCATCAAAATCATTTTCATAGTTGTTGCAACTTTCCTTATTCATTATTTTGGTGTGTTTCAGTAATTCTTGGTGGTGTTTCTAACCATCATTCACTGTTTTGAAGACCGAAAAAGTGTTTCTCTTAAAATCTTGTCCATTCTTTTGAAGGTTCATCATCTCAGCTTTGTGCTCTCTCTCAATTGGTTTCTCTCATGAGTAATTCCTATCATATCTATCCGGTGCATTTCGGAGTTGCTTTCTTTTCTCGATCCTCTGAAGACCATCATTTCACAAGATTTCTTCGTCCTCACCTTCAGCTTTTGTTCTCAAATTCTTCTGAATTTTTGTCTCTTCGTTTGAATCTCAATTATTCCGGTGCCTCATTCAAGTTTTCTGTTAGGCGTCTCAAGATCTCTTTGTTCTCATCTATCCCATTGATTTACAGTTCTTACCGGTGGCTTGTTCAAGTATTCTCTAATCGAGTCATGCTCTCTTTGTGCTCATGTAGCCTAGTTCATTTGTATTATCCTCTTGCATTCCAAATTCTGACCAGTGGTTCCTTCAAGGCTTCTTCAAGTTTGTGCTCTATATCTCTCTCCAATATCTTCAAGAGGAATAAGTGGCATGCTAAATCCGTTGCTTGTCATCAATTTAACTTGATGAAGGATAAGCATAACATAATCCTTATTCTTGTTTCCTCAAAGAGGTTGCAATCCTTCTTCCAGAGTTGTTCATGATATCAATTCTCGATTCTATTTGTTCATCTTTTATTTTCTGGAGTTCAAAGTTTTCTCACTTATCTCTTTGTTCAGATTCATCTACATTTTTGCAAGGTCATAATCTTATTCAATTCAACCTTCATTTCGTTTGATCGTTCTTTTGTATATGGATGCTTGTAGGATCGAAAGTATGTCTACTTTACAAGATAAAAACTTAGCCTTTTCCCAATTTTATTTGTGGGCCAGTTTTAGCAACTATGGCAAGTCAAGTACACCCTACACATGCAGTTCTAAGAGAATAGCAGCGGAACGTAAAACATGCAAGTGTAAAGTAAAGGAGTAAGGTAGAGAGATCAAACGCATGAGGTTGATACAACTATTTTTGGCATGGTTCTGATAGGTGGCTCTATCGTACATCCATGTTACTAGAGACTTCAACCCACAGAGGATAACGACTGCGAGAGTCCACGGAGGGCTCCACCCAGAAGGGGTCCACAAAGAAGTGACTTTGTCTATTCCACCACGGCTTCCACCCACGAAGGACTAGCCTTACTCACAGTATATCTTCACGAAGTAGGTGATATCCTTGCCCTTACTTAAATCTTGGTTCAACTCCACAACACCAAGTAGGAGGCTCCCAAGCGAATCCTAACCAATCTAGGAGGCACCAACCTCCAAAAGGTAATATACGTGGCAGAACTATGAACTCCTAGCTCATGTGCTTCTAAAGATAGTCTCCTGAACACAAAATCACTCTCTCACGGAATAGGCATGGGTAGGAGAGATTGATTGGGTGGAAAGCAACTCGGGGAGGCTAGAATCAAGTTTCAAATGATTGGATTGGAATATCTTGGTCTCAACACATGAGTAGGTGGCTCTCTCTCAGAAAAATGGTCTAGCAATGAAGTGTGTGTTATGAGTGCTTCTCTCTCGAATGAGAGGTAGGTGAAGGGGTATATATAGGTTGTCTCCAAAATCCAACTGTTACACCTAAAGTGGCCAACTCGGTGACACCAAAGTCATCAACTCGACGGTACCGACTTGCACTAAAGGAAACAACTTTTGAATCTCGCTGAAACCGATATACACAACTCGATGACACCGAAAAGGTGGCTAGCGGTCATATGATAGAACTCGGTGACACCGATACTCAAACTCGTAAATTCTGATTTTTTGTACCGAGGCAACAAAAAGTTGGTCACCTAAATTTGGTAGCACCGACATGGTTTCGGTTGCACCGATTTGGTGGCTTTGACTAGGGTTGTATCTTAAATGAAAATTGGTAGTGCCGAAATGAGGAATTTGGTGGCACCGATTTTGAGTATGAGGCTCTGGAAAGAATGATTATGTTGGAAAAATGACTGAGTGTTTTTGGTGGCTATCTCTCAGCACTTGAGAAACCAGTTCATTTGAATACCTCACCCCTTTTAATAGTACTGGCTTTCCTACGGACTCAAAAGTGATTTCTCACAAATATAAAATGAAGAGTCTTCTAGTTTGAAGCTTGGGCCAATCTTATTGTTTTCTTGCATCAAGGGGCATCTACACATAAGCCTTTTGCCAATGCATCTTTTGACATTTTGTGAAATATAGTTGGAAAAACAAATTAGTCCAATGATGCATATGTTGTTATGAATTATAAAACCACCCTAGGGAGTAACTGTGCTTTCAATCTCCACCTTTTTGGTAATTGATGACAACAGATAGACCAAAGCTTCGACAAAATGTATAAGCATGAGTAGCATCGACGCTTTGAGAAGTATGTGAAAAGCAAGAGCTCCCCTAAATTTGTGCATTATTTATAATTTGCTTTTGAATGCAAATGCACAATCAATCAGGATCATGGATCACTCTTCCATGTCACATACATCTTGGTGGTGCACATACATGATAAGAATGAATAGTAATGCACAAGACACCGAAAAGATAAGTGAAGGATCATCACATAGATAGCTAAATGATAATAACATAGCATTAACCAAGCAAAGCGTAAGATCAAACACACAAACATGAATAATGTCATCCGAAATACTATAGTTTTGAAAACACCAAATGACAGCAAATAAAGTCAAAATCTCTCTCTCGAAGCCCTATGATCTATGCATTTCTCCCCCTTTGGCAACGAGTTACCAAAAAGTTCAAAAGTATATAGCTAATCGTCTCTATGGGCAGCTGACGAAGGAGTCGACAGAAGAGCGTCCACGAAGGCTTCTGCTGAATGTCCTTGAGCTGGAGGAGTGGACACTGGAGGTGTTGGAGCTGGGGCTGAAGCTGAAGGTGCAGATGCCTGTGATGATGTAACGTCTAAGATGCGGCTCTTTCCTTATTTTAAGCTAGGCCTCAAAAGGGGAAAGGGGTGCATCTCTGCATTTTGCAAGAACGGTAAACATTGCAATACATACAAGAGAGATGAGTATAAGATTTCGCTTACACTTGCGAGAAATTAAGTTACAAGATCCACACAACATTTATTCAAAATATTCAGAAGGCAGGGTCCGACTATGGACAAGATAAACGAAAAAAGAAATGTTCCCGCCTCACTAGGCCCATGATCACGACCAAGGACCTCTAGTCGGCGAGATACATCACGTACAACCGGCCGCTGTCCTCGTCAAATTCCCACTTCAGCTGTGTATCCTCGGAAGCATCTGTATCTGGGGTACCTGTACCTATGGTTGTTTGTAGTAATCTGTGAGCCACAAGGACTTAGCAATCTTATGACCATGGCAGCGAATCTAACTAAGTTGTTGGGTAAGGACGGGGTAGGTCTATGGGTTTGCAACAGTGCTAAGCATTTATGGTGGCTAACTTACGTAGAACAGGAAGTAATTTAGTGGTCTACGCACAACAATCACAACTAAGAATGATCACTAAGTGATCCTTGCTACCTCTTGAGCTTGGGCTGGTTTTCCCTTGAAGAGGAAAGGGTGATGCAGTTAAGCAGATAAGTATTCCCCTCAGTTTGTTGTGAACCAAGGTATCAATCCGATTGGAGGAACAAGTAAGGCCCCAATTGTAGTACCTACACAACAATCAAACACTTGCACCCAACTCTATAAAGGGATTGTCAATCCCTGCAGAGTTATTTGCAAGGATGAGACCTGATAGAGATAGATATAAAGACTGCGGAAACAAAAGTAAATGAATTTCAGCAAAGTATTTTTGGTATTTTTGGTTTATAGATCTGAAAGTATAATATGGAAAATAGACCCGGGGGCCATAGGTTTCACTAGAGGCTTCTCTCATAAAGGAAAATAATGCGATGGGTGAACAAATTACTGTCGAATAATTAATAGAAAAGTGAATAATTATGAAGATATCTAAGGCAATGATTATGCATATAGGCATCACGTCCGTGTCAAGTAGACCGAAACGATTCTGCATCTACTACTATTACTCCACACATCGACCGACTCATGCCTGCATCTAGAGTATTAAGTTCATGAAGAAAAGAGTAACGCATTAAGTAGGATTGCATTATGTAGAGGGATGAACTCAAGCAATATGATGAAAACCCCATCTTTTTATCCTCGTTGGCAACAATACAATACGTGCCTTGCTACCCCTACTTTGTCACTGGGTGAGGACACCGCAAGATTGAACGCAAAACTAAGCACTTCTCCCATTGCAAGAATTACCAATCTAGTTGGCCAAACCAAACCAATAATTCGAAGAGAGTTGCAAAGATATAAATCATGCATATAAGAATTCAGAAGAGTCTCAAATAATATTCATAAATAATTGATGTCCCACAAGCGTATGGGAAGCAAAAGAATATTCTCAAGTATTAGCAGCTGAGTGTGTCAGATTCAACCACACCTGAAAGATTAGTGTCTGCAAGCAAAGTATCAGTAGCAAAGTAGTATGATAGCAACGGTGCCACAAACGATCTGTTGATGACAGACTATTCCTAACTGTTGTATCAATGGCGCCAGTAAGTAGCACGTTGACGGGGGATTATTCTTGAGAAGAATACTTCCCTGGTTACGCCTCCAGAAAAGTCTTGCAACAAGTAACAACGAAGTAGCAAGGAATAGCAGTAGCAGCAGCAGCAGAGTGACAACAGTAACATAAGTAGTAGCAAAGTGACAGCAGCAGCAAAGTGGCCCAATCCCTTTTGTAGGAAGGGACAAGCCTAGACAAGGTAACGTAGCGAGAACCAGTAGTAAAAGACTCATAGGAAGTGGATCGGTGATGGATGAGTATGAAGGATGTGATTCATTATGTAACTGCTATAACACGGAAAGATAAGTAACTAGCTCCCGTTCATCAATATAATGTAGGCATGTATTCCGTATGTAGTCATACGTGCTTAGGGAAAAGAACTTGCATGCCATCTATTGTCCATCCCTCCTGTGGCAGCGGGGTCCTAATGGAAACTACGGGATATTAAGGTTCTCCTTTTAATAAAGAACCGGACCAACGCATTAACACGCGGTGAATACATGAACTCCTCATGCTTTGGTCATCTCCGGGAGTGGTTCTGGCTATTGTCACTCCGGGATTGCCAGATCATAACACATAGTAGGTGACTACAACTTCCAAGATAGGATGTAAAACACACATATATTGGCGACACCATAATAGGTTCAGATTTGAAATCATGGCAGTCGGGCCCTCGTGACAAGCATTAAGCATAGCCAAGTAGTAGCAACATCAATCTAGAACATAGTGGATACTAGGGATCAATCCCCGTCAAGAACTAACTCGATTACATGATAGATCTCATCCAAATCATCACCGTCCAGCAAGTCTACGATGAGATTACTCACGAACGAGGAAGAGCATCATGGAATTGTCGATGGAGAAAGGTTGATGATGATGATGGCGACGATTTCCCCTCTCCGGAGCCTGAAACGGACTCCAGATCTACCCTCCAGATGAATAACAAGAAAACTTCTCTCTGATTTTTTTCCGGGCGAGACGGCAGATATAGAGCTGAGTTTGGGGGCGGTGGTGCCACGTGGGCCTCACAAGCCTGCACGGCGCGACCTAGGGGGGTGGCCGCGGCCTATGGGCTTGTGGCCCACTAGAATGCCCCCTCCGGTGGATCTTTGCGCATGTATTTTTCTTTTATTCCAGAAAAAATCTCCGTAAATTTTCAGGACATTCCGAGAACTTTTATTTCTGCACAAAAACAACACCATGGCAATTCTGCTGAAGACAGCGTCAGTTCCATTCAAATCATGCAAATTAGAGTCCAAAACAAGGGCAAAAGAGTTCGGAAAAGTAGATACGACGGAGACGTATCAACTCCCCAAGCTTAAAGCCTTGCTTGTCCTCAAGCAATTCAGTTGACAAACTGAAAGAGACAAAAGAAAAACTTTGACGAACTCTGTTTGATCTTGTTGTTGCAACTATGTCTAACTCATATCCAGAGTTTCAGCAAGATCACAATCAAACCACATAAGGAAATGACATCTAGGTCTCACGGTAAACTCATATCAATGGCATAATGAGCTAGCGAGCAAATAATAATAAGTCTCAAACGTCAACACTTCAATCAAAACAACATGAAGCAGTACGAATAGATGGTATCTCGCTAGCTCTTTCTGAGACCGCAAAACATAAATGCTGAGCACCTTCAATGACCAAGGGCTGACTAAACATTGTAATTCAAGGCAATGAAGATCCAGTCATAGTCACACTCAACACCGTTAAAAGCAAAGCATAAAAATGACAGAGGTGCTCTCTAATTGGTGCTTTTATAAGAGGAGGATGACTCAACAGGAACATAAATAGACAGGCCCTTCGCAGAGGGAAGCATTTATTTACAGAGGTGCCACAACTCAAGCTTTTAAAACAAAGATAATAATTTTGGGTGGCATGCTTTCATTGTCAACGCAATGACTAAGAGTTCTCAACATCTTCCACGCTACACATGCTATAGGCGGTTCCCAAACAGAAAAGTAAAGTTTTGACTGCCCCACCACCAATCAATCACAGTCCACGGCTAGCCGAATCCTCGGGCACCGTCCATACCAACATCAATCCCGGGGGAGTTTTGTTTGCAATTATCGTTTCGATTTGAGCATGGAACTGGGAATTCCAATTACCGGGCCCTTTATCGTGAATGATAGTGAATAAACACATATCGAGGATAACACGCCTAGCATGGAAGATACCAATAGCCCCCTGTCACCACATGAGCAGTTCGGGCATGCAAAACAGATTATTTCTTGAAGATTTAGAGAGTGGCACATGCAAATTTACTTGGAACGACAGGTAGATACCGCACATAGGTAGGCATGGTGGACTCATATGGCACAACTTTGGGTTTATGGAAGTGGATGCACAAGCAGTATTCCCGTTTAGTACAAGTGAAGGCTAGCAAAAGACTGGGAAGCGACCAACTAGAGAGCGACAACAGTCATCAAAATGCATTGAGATTAACTAACATTGAGTGCAAGCATGAGAACGACACGAATCACCATGAACATGAACATCATAGAGGCTATGTTGATTTTGTTTCAACTACATGCGTGAACATGCGCCAAGTCAAGCCACTTGAAACATTCAAAGGAGGATACCATCCTATCATACTACATCATAGTCATCTCAACATTCATGTGGGCAGCCAAGACAAACCATTATAAGCTCCTAGCTAAGTAAGCATGGCATAAGAAATTATGATCTCTAAGTTGTCATTGCAAACATGTTTCTCTCACAACAAAGCTGAATTAGGAACAGTGAGCTCGTCTTATTTACAAAAACAAAATAGATCGAGTTCATACCAGCTTTTCCAGGCTTAGTCAGTTCATCATATATCGTCATTATTGCCTTTCACTTGCACGACCGAATGATGTGAACAATAATAAGCGTGCTCATGCATTGGACTAAAGCTGGAATCTGTAGGCTAACACAAAGGAGAAGACAAAGTAATATGGATCTTTGAAAGCTAAATAGGTATGCATGCAAGAGCCACTAAACATTGTAACTAATATCTTCTACCTTGACCCAAAGAAAAATAAAACTATCTACACGGGAAAGCTCCCAACAAGCAAAAGAAGAAAATAAAATCTTTTTGGGTTTTCTCAAACTAGACAGACACACGAAAAGAAAATGAGAAAAAGAAAATAAACTAGCATGGATGATACAATGGCAAAGTGTGAACACCGGCTAACAAAGTGAAAGCATAAGCAAGAATGTAAAGTCGGTGAGGACACGTACTCCCCCAAGCTTAGGCTTTTGGCCTAACTTGGTCTACTTCCAAGGAGGGAAATAACCAGCTTCGGGGTACTCCGGAGTGGACTGAGGATGCCACTGCTGTGTGAGCTCCTCTGGCTCCCACTGATAAACTGGCGTCTGGTACTCGACTGGTGGCTCGGACACGGGCACCTGTGGTTGGGCCAAGCCCCAATATGTGTAGATGTCCGAGGGCATAATAGTGAACCTACCTGCATCAAGATTGAACAAAGAAGGAGCAGGCAGGGTAATAGTCTCACGAGTACCCTGACTAAATACTAGGTTATAAATCATGCTTCTACTTATATCTCTATCAAGAAAGTCATGGCGAACCATGCTCTCGTAATCTAGATATCTCTCGGGAAGAAGAATCTCTTCTTCCTCCTCCAGTCTAATGGGTATCTCAAAGTGTCTCGCAAGACGGGTAGCATAGATACCTCCATAGACAACACCTTTGGAACGGTTCAGGTTCAACCGTTGAGCTACTATGGCGCCCAAGCTATAAGTTTTATCGCTATAAAGGGCTTCGCGCAAGACCACAAGATCTGGGGAACTAAGTGACCCAGCTTTCCCACGGCCAATCAGACATTTTCCCACAAATAATGAGAAGTATCGAAGCACGTGAAAATGAATGCTAGCAGCTCTAGCACAAGACACTCCTCTCTCCTCTCCTACATCAATTGTACCAATGAAAGCTTCCATGTCCCGTGGACGAGATTCATGAATATCCCCAACATAAGGTAATTTGCAAACATTGCAAAAATCCTGGAGTGACATGCGCTGGGGGATATCATAAAGTTTAAACTCAACCATAGGAGGATTCTTCTTCGGATAGAAGTTAAAGCTTTGTACGAAGTTATTAGTGAGGAGGAGTTATTGCGGACACTTATCTTCAACGAAGGCGGTAAGGCCTGCGTTCTCCACTAAGTGATAAAAGTCCTCATAAATTCCAGCGGCGCGTAAGAACACGTCGCTTGGCCACTCGCACGCTCGAACTTCTCCGACTCGAGGGACCAAATACTTGGGCTTCTTCTCACTCCCATCATCCTTGGGGTCACGGCTTGACGAGCCTCTTAAGAACCTCCTCATCTGTCCCCTTTTCTATCTCTAAAATTTTCTGAAATATTTAGTGATTCTAAGGAAAAGTGAATAAGGCTCAAGGAAACTCGTAGCAACTACTCCAACAAGTGCCTAGAGACCATATTACGCATCAAAACTACCTGGGACCAGCTAGAATCAGCATGCAAAGCTCAAGAACATGGTCACCAAGGCAGCAAAAATATGCAGAGTATAAGGCACTAGAGCAAAAACTAATTGGACCAATGGAGGAGTCACTTACCAAGGAGTAATTTCCCCAAAACAGTTCGGAGAACAGTGATTTGAGCAAAGAGATCGAAAATCCCAGCAAGAGGAGCAAGAATACGGGTTTGAGCTGCGAAATGATTTTTTCTGGAGGTAGGAGAAGCGGATGAGAGCAAGAATGAGTGGAGGGGGTGCCTGTGGGCCCCACAAGCCTGGGTGGCGTGGCCAGGGGGGTGCCCGCGCCCCTAGGGCTTGTGGCCCACTGGTGTGGCCCCCAGACAGACTCTTTGTCCCACTATTTTTCAAAAAATCCAGAAAAATTAATACTTGATTTTCACAGCGTCCGGAGAACTTTTATTTTCGGGGTACTTTTCTACGAGACGCTAAAATGGAAAACAGGGAAAACTAAACTAAATCTATCATTTTTCTTCTAAGCGACCGAACGTGAAAGCTTGGAACAGAGGTTTGTGACTCCTCGATTTATCCATCTCATGGTCATCGAAAGAAATCCGTCAATTGGGTTGATCAAATCCCCTCGACAAAACTTTCTCGAATCGCAAAAGAGAACGGAGAATTTTCGAATAGTCACTAAGTCACCTCAATGGGGATGTGTATCTCCCCAACAAGCAAATCATACTTCATCTTGACACGAGGAATAGGGCATTCAAAGCTCCCGATAAGAATCGATGAAGTTTTTTCGATAGCATTGATGCAATGTACTCGATATTGTTTCTTCGGAAAGTGCACCGTGTGCTCATTACCGTTGACATGGAAAGTGACATTGCCTTTGTTGCAATCTATAATGGCCCCTGTAGTGTTTAAAAAGGGTCTTCCGAGGATAACAGCCATGAAATCATCCTCTGGAATATCCAAGATAACAAAGTCTGTTAAGATAGTGGTGTTAGCAACCACAACAGGCACATCCTCGCAAATGCCGATAGGGAAAGCAGTTGATTTGTCGGCCATTTGCAGAGAGTTTCACTGGGTGTCAACTTATCCAGTCCAAGTCTACGATAAAGAGAGAGAGGCATAACACTAACACCGGCTCCAAGATCGCATAACACAGTTCTAATGTATTTGCCTTTAATGGAGCAAGGTATAGTGGGCACACCGGGATCACCTAGTTTCTTAGGAGTTCCACGCTTGAAGGTATAATTGGCAAGCATGGCGGAGATCTCAAGATCAGGTATCCTCCTCTTATTAGTCACAGTATATTTCATGTACTTAGCATACGGAGACATCTTGAGCATATCTGTCAAACACATTTGCAGAAAGACAGGTCTGATCATTTCAACAAATCGCTCAAAATCCTCATCATCCTTTTTCTTGGATGGTTTGGGAGGAAAGGGCATAGGTTTCTGAACCCATGGTTCCCTTTCTTTACCATGCTTCCTAGCAGTGAAGTCATTCTTATCGTATCTTCTATTCTTAGGCTGTGGGTTATCAAGATCAACAGGTTCAATCTCCACATCCTTTTCATTCCTAGGTTGAGCATCATCATGAACATCACTATTGATATTATCATTAGGCTCATGTTCAGCGCCAGATTGTGTTTCAGCATCAGAGATAGAGGCATCGTTTGGACTCTTAGGGGTAGCAGCAACAGGGTTGCTAGCGTGCAGGTTCCTATCATCTTTCTTCTTATTTCTAATATGACTAGGTGCATCAGTGCTAACTCCTTGAGAATCTTGTTCAATTCTCTTCGGATGACCCTCAGGATACAGAGGTTCCTGGGTCATTCTACCGCCTCTAGTAACGACTCTAACATAATTGTCATTCAACTCGTTGAGCAAGTCATTTTGAGCTTTAAGTACTTGTTCTACATGAGTAGTAACCATAGAAGCATGCTTACTCAGAAGCTTAAGATCATTGACATTTCTGTCCACATAAGCAATTAAATGACTAAGCATACGAGCATTCTTTTCCAATTGTCTGCTAACATAATCATTGAAACTCTGTTGTTTGGCAACAAATTATCAAATTCATCCAGGCATAAGCTAGCAGGTTTATCAAAAGGAATATCACTCTCATCAAACCTACGCAGAGAATTTACTTCTACTACCTATATCGGGTTATCGAGACCATGGATCTCTTCGACAGGTGGTAGATTTTTGACACCTTCAGATTTAATGCCTTCCTCTCGCATAGATTTCTTAGCTTCTTGCATATCTTCAGGACTGAGGAATAGAATAGCTCTTTTCTTAGGAGTTGGCTTAGGAGGTGGTTCGGGAATAGTCCAAGCATTCTCATTGCACAAGATGTTATTCAACAGGATCTCAGCTTGTTCTACAGTTCGTTCCCTAAAAACACTACTGGCACAACTATGTAGGTGGTCTTTGGAAGCATCGGTAAGTCCATTATAGAAGATATCAAGTATCTCATTCTTCTGAAGAGGGTGATCAGGCAAGGCATTCAGTAGCTCGATGAGCCTCCCCCAAGCTTGTGGGAGAATCTCTTATTCAACTTGAGCAAAGTTGTATATTTCCTGCAAGGCAGCTTGCTTCTTATGGGGAGGGAAATATTTTTTAGAGAAGTAGTAGACCATATCCTGGGGGCTACGCACACAACGAGGAGGAAGAGAAGTGAACCAAGTCTTAGCATCATCCGTTAGCAAGAAAGGAAATAGCTTGAGCATATAGTAGTGGCGGATCTTTTCCTCACTAGTGAATAGGGTGGCTATATCGTGCAGTTTGGTATGATGGGCTACAACCAATTTAGACTCATAACCGTGAAAAGGATCAGATTCGACTAGAGTGATTAACTCAGGGTCGACAGAGAATTCATAATCCTTATCGGTCACAAAGATAGACGAAGTGGAAAACTTCGGGTCGTATTCCATCCTAGCGTTCAGAGATTTTTCTTTCCACTTGCGCAGAAGTTTCTCAACATCATAGCTATCCTTACACACAAGAATGTCCTCAGCTATCTCTCCCTCCATAACATAGCGCGTATCAGGCACAACAAGCAATTCATGCATAGTAGCAGGTTCTACTTCAATAGTATCAACAGTTTCAGAAGTATCATCACATCTAGCAGCAACTCTAGCAATATGTGCATCAAGGGCACCTAGTGGCAAAGCAGTATGAGGCATAGCATCATCAGGCATAGTATCAAGCATAGCATCATCAGGCATAGTATCAAGCATAGCATCATCAGGCATAGTATCAAGCATAGCATCATCAGGTATAGTATCAAGCATAGCATCATTAGGCATAGTATCAAGCATATCATCATCAGGCATAGTATCAAGCATAGCATCATCAGGCATAGTATCAAGCATAGCATCATTAGGCATAGTATGAAGCATAGCATCATCATAAGCATCATGGGCATCAGAAGTAGCATCATCAAGCACAGGCGACATATCAAGATTTCTAGCAGGAGGCGAAGTCGCAAACTTACTCAAAACTGAAGGTGAATCAAGTGCAAAGCTAGATGGAAGTTCCTTATCTCTCCTCGTAGTGGAAGGTAGGATTTCCTTCTTGGATCTTTAGGATTCCTCATAGTGATTAGCAGACGTCAATCCCAAAGTGACTCAGAGAATATAGGTGTGCTTCCCTAGCAACGGCGCTAGAAAAAGCCTTGATGTCCCACAAGCGTATGGGATCACAGCAGTTTTCGAGGGTAGAGTATTCAACCCAAATTTGTTGGTTCGCACGACGGGAAGCAAAAGAATATTCTCAAGTATTAGCAGCTGAGTGTGTCAGATTCAACCACACCTGAAAGATTACTGTCTGCAAGCACAATATCAGTAGCAAAGTAGTATGATAGCAACGGTGCCAGAAACGATCTGTTGACGGCAGACTATTCCTAACTGTTGTATCAATGGTGCGAGTAAGTAGCACGTTGACGGGGGATTATTCTTGAGAAGAATACTTCCCCGGCTACGACTCCAGAAAAGTCTTGCAACAAGTAACAACGAAGTAGCAAGGAACAGCAGTAGCAGCAGCAGCAGAGTGACAACAGTAGCAACAGTAGTAGCAAAGTGACAGCAGCAGCAAAGTGGCCTAATCCCTTTTTGTCACGCCCAAGATGCGACCCTATCCCCAATTTGGCACGAGGGCCTCGTCACGGATAGAAGCGCACCTGGTCATGTCGCAAGAATGGATATCGTTACAAGTACATGTACTGAAAAGAAGAGATATATAAAGAATTGGCTTACACTCGCCACAAGCTACATCAGAGTCATAGCAGTACAATACATAATCATCATGAAGAAGAGCAGGGTCCGACTACGGATGAAAAAAAACGAGAAAAAAAAGAACGACGTCCATCCTTGCGATCCCAGGCTGCCGGCCTAGAACCCATCGTAGATCGATGATGAAGAAGAAGAAGAAGCAACTCCAAATGAACAATCAACGCGCTCGCGTCAAGTAACCTCTACTTGTACCTGCAACTGGTGTTGTAGTAATATGTGAGCCACAGGGGACTCAACAATCTCATTTCCAAAGGTATCAAGACTAGCAAAGCTTAATGGGTGAGGCATGGTTAAGTGGTGAGATTGCAGTAGCGGCTAAGCATATATTTGGTGGCAAAACTTACGAGTACAAGAAAATAACTGGGGGAAGATCTACGCATAGCGGACGTGACTACTGATGATCGAATGAATGATCCTGAACACCTACCTACGTCAGACATAACCACACCGTGTCCTCGATCGGAGCAAGGGCTCACGAAAGAGACAGTCACGGTTACACACACAGTTGGCATGTTTTTAATTAAGTGAACTTCAAGTTATCTAGAACCAGTGTTAAACAAGGTTTCCACGTTGCCACATAACCACGGGCACGGCTTTCCGAAAAGAATTAACCCTGCAGGGGTGCTCCAACTAGTCCATCACAAATTACCACAAGCCGCATAGAAACACTGAGATTACCCAAAGCATCACAAGAATCCCGATGCACAAGATATCTCGACAAAGGAAAAACTAATCCAGCAAGGCCGCCCGACGTGTCGACGAACCCGATAAGAGCCGCGTATCTCGTTCTCAGGACACGGCGGATGGAAAATCCTATAGGTACCAAACCTCGAGTTGCCCCATGGTGGCCCTGCAGTCTGTCCTTTTGGGACCAACACCTTCAGCACTGGCCCCCCTGTTTATGTAGAATTACTCCTCGGGTAGCGCTAACTCCCTATGCATTTCAGTTTAACAGAATTATTATGTTGGGAAAATGTATAACCAAAGTTGGGCCTTGCCAGACCAGCTTTAATCTAAAACGAATTATCAAGGGGGTCCCCATAACAACCCCGATCGTGTAAGGAGCGCTCAATTATGGAACATAACACCGGTAGCCGAAACTAAGGGGGCAAAGGTGGAACAAAACACCAGGCTAGAAAGGACGAGCCTTCCACCTTTTACCAAGTATATAGGTGCTTTAAATTAAATAGCATTAATATGGTGATATGACAAGGAACCCATGCTTTCACATGGAAGCAACTGCACCTGCAACTAGCAACGCTACACAGGGTTAAGCAAGCGGTAACATAGCAAATGAGTGGTTTGCTAGGTCGAAAAGGTGGAAGGTTATCATGGCATTGTTGAGAGGCTGATATTTAACATGTGGTAGGCAACGAGACATAATCGATAGAAACGGTAAAACTAGCGTGGCAATGATAGTAATGGTATGTGAGTAAATGGTCATCTTGCCTGAGATCCCGCTTGGAAGAAGAATGACTCCGTGAAGCAGACGAACCGACGTAGTCGAACGGGTCTTCACAATCCGGCACGCTGCGGAACTCTATCGAGACGAAGCAAACCAGAAACACAAATCAACACACGAAATTCACCACACGATGCTCAACACATATGAGGCATGAGCAGCTGAATACATGCAAGTCATGGCATGACAATTCACACAAACAAACACTACACATCACGAGAAGTTCAATATGCAACGAGTTGCATATTGACGAAACTCCACATTTTTTTATTTAGTTCTATCCCGATTAGGTACACGGCAATATTAAATGTGGTGAAACATGGCATGAGGTGAAGCATAATTAATCTACCTATCTAGGCATGTTAAATGAGGTCACAAATGACATATAGCACCTCCGAGACGACCTCACAAGTTAATTTACAATTCTGTCCAGATCTGAACTAACACATTTAATTGGTTGTTACACAGCAAACCAAATAGATTCACGTGATTCTACGCGTCATGGCAAGCAATTTACACATATATAACATCTCCAACGGAGCTGCGGTTCAAAAGATACAAGCACCGCAAGATATGATGGCATGAATGCAATATGTGTGCAACGACGGCCACGAGCACTTCAAAACATACAACCACACACTATTCATGTAGGAAGTTTCATAAAAATAAAATGAAACTACACGAGATTCTAAGCAAGTTTCATGTAGGAAACGATCAAATCGGAGCTACGGTTCAACAACTACGAGCAAAACAAGAAATCACCATAATCTGCCAAAATCAGCCACATAGCATTTCCTACACCCCACAACTACGAGCTATACAACTCCGATAAACTCAAGCAAGGCATGACATGAAAGAGGGCAAGAAGCACTTCCACAAACAACTAACAACAGCTAGCATGGCAGAAAGGAACACTAGGAAAAGAATAGTGCTGATTTGGAGGAGCTGAAATAGTGCTGTTATATTTTGTTGCTGTCTTGTCTTGCTTCCATCTTTTGATCTGTAGCTCTTTTGAGGTTGGTGCAATGGAGTTAGTTGTAGACCTTGTGTTTCTCTAGCATGCTGTGTATTTTCATCCCATTTGGAGTCCTGTAGCTTATGGTTTTGCTGCTGTCAATATGGCTTCAGATCGAAAACTGCACCTTCATGAGGTGTTATTTTCACTAAGTCTGAAATAGTGTGTGGGAAGCCATAGTGTGAATTCTTTTCCTAGTGTTCCTTGCTGCCATGCTATCTGTTGTAGTTGTTTGTAGTAGTGCTTCTTGCCCTCTTTCATGTCATGCCTTGCTTGAGTTTATCGGAGTTGTATAGCTCGTAGTTATGGGGTGTAGGAAATGCTATGTGGCTGATTTTGGCAGATTATGGTGATTTCTTGTTTTGCTCGTAGTTGTTGAACCGTAGCTCCGATTTGATCGTTTCCTACATGAAACTTGCTTAGAATCTCGTGTAGTTTCATTTTATTTTTATGAAACTTCCTACATGAATAGTGTGTGGTTGTATGTTTTGAAGTGCTCGTGGCCGTCGTTGCACACATATTGCATTCATGCCATCATATCTTGCGGTGCTTGTATCTTTTGAACCGCAGCTCCGTTGGAGATGTTATCTATGTGTAAATTGCTTGCCATGACGCGTAGAATCACGTGAATCTATTTGGTTTGCTGTGTAACAACCAATTAAATGTGTTAGTTCAGATCTGGACATAATTGTAAATTAACTTGTGAGGTCGTCTCGGAGGTGCTATATGTCATTTCCGACCTCATTTAACATGCCTAGATAGGTTGATTAATTACGCTTCACCTCTTGCCATGTTTCACCACATTTAATATTGCCGTGTACCTAATCGGGATAGAACTAAATAAAAAAACGTGGAGTTTCGTCAATATGCAACTCGTTGCATATTGAACTTCACTTAATGTGTAGTGTTTATTTGTGAGAATTGTCATGCCATGACTTGCATGTATTCAGCTGCTCATGCATCATATGTGTTGTGCATCATCTAGTGAATTCCGTGTGTTGATTTGTGTTTCCAATTTGCTTCATCTCGATAGAGTTCCGCAGCGTGCGGGATTGTGAGGACCCGTTCGACTACGTCGGTTAGTCTGCTTCACGGAGTCATTCTTCTTCCAAGCGGGATCTCAGGCAAGATGACCATTTACTCAGATACCATTACTATCATTGCCACGCTAGTTTTACCGTTTCTATCGATTATGTCTCGTTGCCTACCACATGTTAAATATCAGCCTCTCAATAATGCCATGATAACCTTCAACCGGTTCGACCTAGCAAACCAATGATTGGCTATGTTACCGCTTGCTTAACCCTGTGTACCGTTGCTAGTTGCAGGTGCAGTTGCTTCCATGTGAAAGCATGGGTTCCTTGTCATATCACCATATTAATGCTATTTAATTTAAAGCACCTATATACTTGGTAAAAGGTGGAAGCCTCGGCCTTTCTAGCCTGGTGTTTTGTTCCACCTTGGCCCCCTTAGTTTCGGCTACTGGTGTTATGTTCCATAATTGAGCGCTCCTTACACGATCGGGGTTGTTATGGGGACCCCCTTGATAATTCGTTTTAGATTAAAGCTGGTCTGGCAAGACCCAAATTTTGGTTCTACATTTGCCCAACATAATAATTCTGTTAAACTGAAATGCATAGGGAGTTAGCGCTACCCGAGGAGTAATTCTACATAAACAGGGGGGCCAGTGCTGATGGTGTTGGTCCCAAAAAGACAAACTGCGGGGCTAGCACGGGGCAACTCGAGGTTTGGTACCTGTAGGCTTTTCCATCCGTCGTGTCCTGAGAACGAGATACGCGGCTCCTATCGGGTTCGTCGACACGTCGGGCGGCCTTGCTGGATTAGTTTTACCTTTGACGAGATATCTTGTGCATCGGGATTCCGGTGATGCTTTGGGTAATCTCAGAGTTGAGGTTTTCCACTAAGGAATCCGACGAGATCGCGAGTGTCGTGATCGAGGATTTCTATGCGGCTTGTGGTAATTTGTGATGGACTAGTTGGAGCACCCCTGGAGGGTTAAATCTTTTCGGAAAGCCGTGCCCGCGGTTATGTGGCAACGTGGAAACTTTGTTTAACACTGGTTCTAGATAACTTGAAGTTAACTTAATTAAAAACATGCCAACTGTGTGCATAACCGTGACTATCTCTTTCGTGAGCCCTTGCTCCGATCGAGGACACGGTGGGGTTATGTCTAATGTAGGTAGGTGTCCAGGATCATTCATTTGATCATCAGTAGTCACGTCCGCTATGCGTAGATCTTCCCCCTCTTATTTTCTTGTACTCGTAAGTTTAGGCACCAAATATATGCTTAGCCGCTGCTGCAACCTCACCACTTAACCATGCCTCACCCATTAAGCTTTGCTAGTCTTGATACCTTTGGAAATGAGATTGCTGAGTCCCCTGTGGCTCATAGATTACTACAACACCAGTTGCAGGTATATGTAGAGGTTACTTGACGCGAGCGCGTTGATTGTTCATTTGGAGTTGCTTCTTCTTCTTCTTCATCGATCTAGGATGGGTTCCAGGCCGGCAGCCTGGGATAGCAAGGATGGACGTCGTTCTTTTTTTCTCGTTTGTTTTCGTCCGTAGTCGGACCCTGCTCTTCTTCATGATGATTATGTATTGTACAGAGAGGAATTAATAAACAAGATAGGCTGCAAGAATTTCCAACGTCAGAAAGAATTTAATGGTTGAAAAAGATATGATGACCATAGTTAACTGAACTGAATTCACCGGTAAGGATGACAAGAATGAATAAAGATGAACATGAAGCTCCTGAGAATCTTCACAATGAATCACCGGGTATGAGAGAAAAGAACAGTCAGCGGAAGCACCATGAAAAGAAAACTCTTGGATGAAAATCCAATCACTGAAGAAAAGGGTGGGAGGGCGGGGAAAAAACAAAGACGACTTGGAATAGATGAGATGAAATCCGGCATAAAAGAGAGAATGATCTTGCAAAATTAGATAAGATTGAATTCTGTTGAAGAGAAGCACACCGGTTGAATGGAATTGATACGGTGACTCCGGTTGAAAGGAATTGACAAGACAACTGATTGAGCAAAAGAATTTGCACTCTCACATAAAAATATGAGAACACCTCTTATAAAAGATCTGAAACACCACTTGACATCGAAGCAACTTGAATTACCATATTAATGCTATTTAATTTAAAGCACCTATATACTTGGTAAAAGGTGGAAGGCTCGGCCTTTCTAGCATGGAGTTTTGTTCCACCTTTGCCCCCTTAGTTTTAGCTACCGGTGTTATGTTCCATAATTGAGCGCTCCTTACACGATCGGGGTTGTTATGGGGACCCCCTTGATAATTCGTTTTAGATTAAAGCTGGTCTGGCAAGGCCCAACTTTGGTTCTACATTTGCCCAACATAATAATTCTGTTAAACTGAAATGCATAGAGAGTTAGCGCTATCCGAGGAGTAATTCTACATAAACAGGGGGGCCAGTCCTGATGGTGTTGGTCCCAAATGGACAGACTGCGGGGCCACCACGGGCCAACTCGAGGTTTGGTACCTGTAGGCTTTTCCATCCGTCGTGTCCTGAGAACGAGATGCGCGGCTCCTATCGGGTTCGTCGACACGTCGGGCGGCCTTGCTGGATTAGTTTTACCTTTGACGAGATATCTTGTGCATCGGGATTCCGGTGATGCTTTGGGTAATCTCAGAGTTGAGGTTTTCCACTAAGGAATCCAACGAGATCGCGAGTGTTGTGATCGAGGATTTCTATGCGGCGTGTGGTAATTTTTGATGGATTAGTTGGAGCACCGCTACAGGGTTAATTCTTTTCGGAAAGCCCTGCCCGCGGTTATGTGGCAACATGGAAACTTTGTTTAACACTGGTTCTAGATAACTTGAAGTTAACTTAATTAAAAACATGCCAATGGTGTGCGTAACCGTGACTGTCTCTTTCGTGAGCCCTTGCTCCGGTCGAGGACACGGTGGGGTTATGTTTGACGTAGGTAGCTGTTCAGGATCATTCATTTGATCATCAGTAGTCACGTCCGCTATGCGTAGATCTTCCCCCTCTTATTTTCTTGTACTCGTAGGTTTAGCCACCAAATATATGCTTAGCCACTGCTGCAACCTCACCACTTAACCATACCTCACCCATTAAGCTTTGCTAGGCTTGATACCTTTGGAAATGAGATTGCTGAGTCCCCTGTGGCTCACAGATTACTACAACACCAGTTGCAGGTACATGTAAAGGTTACTTGACGCGAGCGCGTTGATTGTTCATTTGGAGTTGCTTCTTTTTCTTCTTCTTCATCGATCTAGGATGGGTTCCAGGCCGGCAGCCTGGGATAGCAAGGATGGACGTCGTTCTTATTTTTCTCGTTTGTTTTCGTCCGTAGTCGGACCCTGCTCCTAATCTTGATGGTTATGTAATGTACTGATGTGACTTGGATGTAGCGTGTGGCGAGTGTAAGCCAATTCTATATATCTCATATTTTCAGTACATGTACTTGTAACGATATCCATTCTTGTGACACGACGAGATGCGCTTCTATCCCTGACGAGGCCTTCGTGCCAAATTGAGGATAGGGTCGCATCTTGGGCGTGACACTTTTGTAGCAAGTGACAAGCCTAGAAAAAGTAACATAGCGAGAACCAGTAGTAAAAGACTTGTAGGCAGTGGATCGGTGATGGATGAGTATCACGGATGTGATTCATCATGTAACAACTATAACATGTAGAGATAAGTAACTAGCTCCCGTTCGTCAATCTAATGTAGGCATGTATTCCGTATGTAGTCATACGTGCTTAGGGAAAAGAACTTGCATGACATTTATTGTCCATCCCTCCCGTGGCAGCGGGGTCCTAATGGAAACTACGGGATATTAAGGTTCTCGTTTTAATAAAGAACCGGACCAACGCATTAACACGCGGTGAATACATGAAC
This sequence comes from Hordeum vulgare subsp. vulgare, assembly GCF_904849725.1. Classification (NCBI taxonomy): domain Eukaryota; kingdom Viridiplantae; phylum Streptophyta; class Magnoliopsida; order Poales; family Poaceae; genus Hordeum; species Hordeum vulgare. The sequence goes on along the minus strand of NC_058524.1, from coordinate 341,258,479 downwards.
TCCTCATACTATGGTCATGTCCGGGAGTGGTTCCGGCTATTTTCACTCCAGGGTTGCCGGGTCATAACACGTAGTAGGTGACTACAACTGGCAAGATAGGATCTAAAACACACATATATTGGGGACAACATAATAGGTTCAGATCTGAAATCATGGCACTCGGGCCCTAGTGACAAGCATTAAGCATAGCCAAGTAGTAGCAACATCAATCTAGAACATAGTGGATCCTAGGGATCAATCCCCGTCAAGAACTAACTCGATTACATGATAAATCTCATCGAACTCATCACCGTCCAGCAAGCCTACGATGAGATTACTCATGAACGATGAAGAGCATCATGGAACTGTTGATGGAGAAAGGTTGATGATGACGATGGCGACAATTTCCCCTCTCCGGAGCCCGGAACGGACTCCAGATCTGCCCTCCAGATGAAGAACTAGATGTGGCAGCGCCTCCGTATCACAAAACGCGATGAAACCTTCTCTCTGATTTTTTTCGGGCGAGACGGAAGATATAGAGCTGAGTTTGGGGGCGGTGGTGCAACGTGGGCCCCACAAGCCTGCACGGCGCAACCTAGGGGGTGGCCGCGGCCTGTGGGCTTGTGGCCCACTAGCACGCCCCCTTCGGTACATCTTTGCGCATGTATTGTTCTTTTATTCCAGAAAAAATGTCCGTAAATTTTCAGGATATTCCGAGAACTTTTGTTTCTGCACAAAAACAACACCATGGCAATTCTGCTAAAAACAGCGTCAGTCCGTGTTAGTTCCATTCAAATCATGCAAATTAGAGTCCAAAACAAGGGCAAAAGAGTTCGGGAAAGTAGATACGACGGAGACGTATCAATAATCTGAAGATAAACTCACAATTCATCGGATCTCAACAAACACACCGCAAAAGAGTATTACATTGGATAGATCACCATGAAGATCATGACGAACATGGTATTGAAGATCAAAGAGAGAGAAGAAGCAATCTAGCTACTAGCTAAGGACTCATAGGTCTATGGTGAACTACTCACTAGTCATCGGAGGGGCAATGGAGTTGATGTAGATGCCCTCTGTGATCAATTCCCTCTCTGGCAGATTATCGGAAAAGGCTTCTAGATTGGATTTCACGAGAACAAAGGCTCACGGAAGTAGAAAATTATTTGCGTGGTTCTTTTTGGAGATACATGAATATTTGGGAATTTATAGGCCAAAGAATAGGGTTAGGAGGCCTGTAGGGGGCCCACAAGCCAGGGAGCGCGGCCACCCCCTAGGGCGCGCCCTGCAGGCTTGTGTCCTCCCGGCAGATACCTTGCCCCTACCAAGTCTGCTGGGTGTCTTCCGGTCCAAGAAAAATCTTTCCAGAGATTTTGTTCAGTTTGGACTCCGTTTAATATTCCTTATCTGCAATACTCAAAAAGGTGGAAAAAACAGAAACTGGCGCTGGGCTCTAGATTAATAGGTTACTCCCAGAATAATATAAAACAATATATTAATGCATACAAAACATTCAAAACAGATAATATAATAGCCTGGAACAATAAAAAATTATAGATACATTGGAGACGTATCTATCATGAACACCTACTTACGTCATTCATAGCCCCATCGTGTTCTCGATCACAGAAGGAACTCTGAAGGAAACAGTCACGGTTACGCACACAGTTTGCAGTTTTAGTTAACTTACTTCAAGTTATCTAGAACCGGATGTTAACATAGTTTCTATGTTTGCCACAAAGCCGTGGGCACGACTTTCCTGAAGATTTAACCCTGCAGGGATGCTCCAACTAATCCATCACAAATTACCACATGCCGCATAGAAATACTTGATCACAAAATTCGCGATCTCGTCGGATTCCTTAGTGGAAAACCACAACTGTGAGAAGACCCAAAGTCTCACCGGAATCCCAATGCACAAGATATATCGTTAAGGTAAGACAAGTCCATCAAGCCCGCCTGACGTGTCAATGAACTCGATAGGAGCCGCGTATCTCGTTCTAAGGACACGGCGGATGAGTCACACTACGAGTTAAACCAAAGCTCGAGTTGCCCCATGGTGGACCCATAGTCTGCCTGTTTTGGACCAACACTCATGAGGAGCACTAGACCGGGGGGTTGATTATGTTTCCTTGGGGTAGCTATGCCCTATACTTTAATTATTGAGTTACTAGCAAAGTTAACATCAAAGTTTGGTCTTGCCAAATAGGCCTTAGACTAAACGATTTACCAAGGGGGGCCCCATAACAACCCAAATGAGTTAGGAGCGCTCAGTTATGTAATGAAACACCGATAGCCAAAACTAAGGCGACAAAAGCGGAACAAATCACCTGGCGAAAGGCCGGGCCTTCCACCTTTTACCAAATTTATAGGTGCATTAAATTAAGTAGCATTTAAATAAGATGATAATCAAATTTCCCATGTTATCACATGGACCGGCTTGCACCTGCAACTACCAGTTCTATAACATGGTTGAGCAAGCACTAACCTAGCCAAACAATATTTGCTAGGAGGTGAAGGGTTAGAGGTTTCATGGCAATGTTTGGAGGCGTATTTATCAGGTGGTAGGCAATGGTGAATAATGATTGGAAACCATTCAACTATGCGTAACAAAGCTAGAAACGGTGTCAAAGTCACGATCGCCTTGCTTGTGAGCTCTTCAGACTGGAACTGTTGTTGATCTTCCAGAACGTACTCAACAGAAGCCTCGAACTTGTTCTCAGCTCCCGACGCTAACCAAAAGTAATAAACATCCAATTAACACCAACAAGTGACAATGCTACAAGAAATATGATGCATGTGTGGCATGAAAGGAAGCATGGCATAGCTATACTAGTCATCTTTCATGCATTAAGTGAGTTATTTATATTCTGGACAGAACAACATGTTAACTTATTTTGACATGCATGAACATGGCAAAAATGGATGCAACACGCGAATATGGTGCCAAAAGATATAAAGAACGTTGAGAACCTAGTTACTTAGCTCCTAGAAACTACAAAACAAGATACCAGGCCTACAGAGACATAACAACGAAATACTAGTAGCTGTGGGCGTCGACTTGTCAGTCGAAGGTCACCACTGGAACATGCATAAAATTCTAGGTGGAATAAAGCTACAGAACACATAAATCCATCAAGCATAGCTCACACAAAGCCCAAAACAATATAGCACACAATCTGCCCACTACAACATCTTACCACTTTACTCACAAGAATTAAAGTAGCTACAACGCATATTAAAGCATGAAATTTAACAAAGATGCAGAGGAACACAAATTCAAACAACGACTAATTCATTTATTGGGCTAAAACCCCACAGAGAACTTAATAGGAACAGATCAACAGGGCAAGAAAATAATTGCACAATCTCATTTATTAGTGAAAATCACAGATTTTCACTTCCTGCCATTTTCAAAAAAGTCGCAACTTTGACACGGAAATAAACTATGATGCAAAGTCCTATGAACAAACTGGAGGCATCAAGATGTAGAGGGGTTCAACCACTACATTTCAAGCCATTGGTGCAACCACCAAAGATCAACACACTCATGGAAACCATGCTCACAACACTAGAAGAAAATAATGGTTCCAACACTTAGAAGTATTTCTAGCTACTCAAACAACAAGATCTTCATCCCTTGAACACAACAAAGGATCCACCTATTCACAAGAGTATCATGCTAAAAAAAATACCAGGCCCTAGTAAACATAAAAAGTTAGAACTTTCATGTTGGCACAAACTTCATGGCATGCATAGAGTTAATCCTACAGAAATGACAAAATGCCACCTCATCACACAATGACATTTTGTAAACTTCCACCAATGTAAAATGGAATCCTTGGGTTTTTCTACCTCAAATCCATATATCACACTCACATACTTGCGTGCATAAAACTACCACAAAAAAGAAAAGAAAAACTACTCTAAATCCTAAATCACTTATATGTCAAATTAGTGACTCATTTGGCATATGCCAGATTTGACATATTCACACACACAAAAATAAACATAAAAGAACAGAGCAGGGGGCCACTGGTCATAGACACTAGAGGTCCCTAAGAGCATGACATGAGGGCCCTGTGGCCCATTGTCAGGGCCTCTTTACATAGTAAGCCAAAATGGAGGTTTTGTGCGCCCGGGGGGGGGGGGGAGGAGGGATCGAAGCCGGGTCGCCGCGATGGAAGGCGTGGCTCTGTACCACTTGACTAGGAAGGGGAGTCTGATCTAGTAGGGGCTCGCCCCTCTTCATCAGGCCCAGGCGCTTGGCCTGCACCGGCGATCGAAACAGGGTCGACGCCGAGGAGGGAATGCGGCTACTGCGGGGTTTCATTTCTGCAGGTTAGGGCGCTCCGAAATGGCGGGAGCAAGCACACAAGGGGGAGGGTGCAAGCTCGGAGCTTTGGCCATGGTTGCGAAGCAAGGAGAGCTACACGAGGTGGTGTTGGCTACGGGGAGCGGAGCTGAGCTACGCGAGGTGACGCGGCGCGACGCGCCAGCGTGCTGGCTGCAACACTGCGCGGCGCTAAACTGCGGCTGCTGCTGCGACAAGGTGCATGACGACGATAGAAAGCGGCGGCGGCGACAACAGCTATGATAACGCGGATCGGCACGGCGAGCTACGAGGGGAGCAGAGGGGTGGATGGTGCTCACCTCCCTTACCATGCATGCAGGGACGACGATGCGATGGAGAGGTGGCGATGACGCGGAGAGCGAAGCAGAGCTTTGATTGTCGGAGCCGAAGTAGGGGATGAAGAAGCTGTCGGCCTTGGCTGCTTCTCTCCGAAAAAACGAAGCGCCACGACTATCCGCGTGCTCCTCGTGCTGTTGGGGAAGACGGGGACGCTGGCTCATCACGGTGTCGACCCTGATACGAGAGGGAGTTTGATTTGCGACTGCCCATGGAGTCACACAGTGCTGACGCATGCGAGGTGGAAGAAAGGGTCGCGAGGACGGCTTGGGCCGAAAGTAATTGGGTTGGGCCTGACACTCTATGTGGATAAAACTTTTGCAAACTAAAAATAGAAGGGCTTTTGAATAAATTACAAAGGTTAAAATAAAAAGGGTTTTCATAAGATAAAAATACCTTTGGTCTTCTAAAATCTTGCTACTATTTATAAAAGTAAGTGGGGCATTTTATAATAGCAAAAATAAATTCCTATTATTTGAAATGGGGCTTTGTTTTAATTAAAACGAGAAGGAAAATTAAATCAAACTAGAGGGGTTTGCACTCCACAATTACAAAGAAGAGTTTAGAAGGGGAGGAACATTTTATGAGTGCAAAATAGAAGCTTTCAAATCTGCCACTAAAATAAAATGAAAGAAGAGTTTCAGAGCTATGATGCAACAAGGGGGTTTTGAGATGGGATCTTGTTGCACCCAATCACACTACACTCACAAAGTCACACTCACACAGTCAACCTCTTTCAAACACCAAGGTGCAACACAAGAAGAACAAGATGAAATGATGCTATGCATGATGCCATGATGCAACAGAAATGAAGTCAAGATCAATCTTATTCCACTCTCATAACATATAACAGGATTGCCATACAAGGAAAGATACAAAAAGGGAAAGGATGCATTGGGGCTGTTACAGATGATGAAGTTGGTATTGCTTCTAACACTAGCACAACTGCTGACCTAGGCTTGGTGCTGAACTGAGTGGTAGTGCGAGGAGGCGACTCTTCATCATCACTAGTAGAACTAGGTTTTTCAACACCATCAATTTCATGCTTGAGCTGATCAACACTAGCAGATATCTAAGTCACTTTGACATCCAAATCATGGAACTTTGTTTCCATGATTCTCTACAAACTCATCTAATTTTGCAAAATCTCCGAGATGTTCTTTGCCATACCTTGGACAAAGCTAACTAGAAAAGCCATTTGCTGAGCTTGAGTTCTGAGATGTGGAACTAGTGGTGGGACATTTTTGGCAGCCTCAGCTTCTGCTGCCTCCGCTGCCATTCTAGTTGCTGCTGAGCTGGGATCATTGTCATCCATCACCACTTCATTGTCTTCAAATTCTGGCACAAGGGGCAAATGGGGACGATTAAGGAGATATGCATGCTTACCTAACTTGGCATTGATAAGTATCTGAATGTATGTGGCATATCCACAAGATCTTTTCTGATTAGCAGCAGTCCTTCTCATAGTCTCAACTATAAAGTCCATCACTCTGAATCTAGTGTGAGTGTCCAAATGGTGTAGCAAGTTGATGGATCGACCTCTAATCATTTTCTCATCACCTAATTTAGGCATCAAGGGGTCATCTCTCTCCCAACAAAATCTTCAATATCCACACACTTGAAATTATCTTGCACATGGGGAAAGAAATTTTCATTGTCTTCGATCTAAACCGAGTCAACATATGTCATATCACTAGCAGTTGGAATTTTTTCATACAAAACAGTCTCATAAAAGTCTTGTTGTTCCCTGGTGTGAAACCTTGGATCAACATCAATTCTTCTCCTTATGGCATATGGATCTGCAGCTCTCCATTTCCTCTATCCTGCATCATTCCTCTACTTCATATCTTCATTTACTAGACGAGCAACATTGTGTAATGGCAGATTCGGTCTGAGCTTTCTAAGAATAGGTGCATTCTCTTCTTCTTTCCCTACATCAAAGGTACTTGAAGCAAGACCTTTGTTCTTGGAAGCTGCTGGAATGTCCTTTGTAGTCCTTTTTGAAGCTACAACCTTTTTAGCCTTAGAAGCAGGCTTTGGAGCAGATTTCTTGGGCATAGCATCAACCATGAGCTTCTTCTTCTTTTGAGGAGGATGTGCATCCGCTAGGATCTCATCTTCTCCATCAGCATCTCCTGGGTTCTCTTACATGGAAGTAGGTAGTCCAACAACATGAATCATCCTCTTCCTATCTCTCTTCACACCGGCCTTCTTCGGAAGATTGTCAAGGGAAAGTGGCATCCCTTGTCTTGCAGATTCAGGAGCTCTAAGATCAGCAGGCTTAGCATACTATTTACTGACAGTCTTCTTAACAGGAGAATTCTTTTTCAGCTTCCGAGGTGCAGAAGTTGCGTGTGGCACAAAATATGAGTCATCTTCATCTGAGTTAAGCTTCTTTCTGGTCCTTGTAGCAGCCTTGGACAAGCTATGAGAACTGGGGGTACGTGGATAAGAAGGTGACCTATGAGGACTTGTGCGTGAGCCCATCTCAACTCTTTCCTTAGTGAAGTTGTTCTGGCTATCTTCAGATCCTGACATCCTTAGAGACAAAGCAGACAAACAACCAACGGACCAATAGACAAGCAGCCCTTTGAAATAAATATATAAGAGCAGAAGGATTGAGCATCACAAAACATAGAAGGTTTTCAAAAATTTGAAAAAAGATATTCGTAGTTGTAGCCTTTTCACACCAAATTTCGGTACACCGAGTCTGAATTTTTGGAGTCACTAAGACGGATGAACTTCTTTACAGAGACTTGGCAATCACTTCGGTGGAACCGAAAGTGACCACTCGGTCTCACCGAGTTCATTCTCATGAACCCTAGATTCAAAATAGATGGAACCAACTTTTGCGATTCGGTGCCATCGAGATGTGTTCTGCGGACATCTTACCCTAAAAAAATTGTTCACTGATCTATGAGAACTTCTGGTGGAAATAAAGGTTAGAACATGGTGGGTTATAGAGAAAAAAATTCCTAACTCGCATGAATCGGATTAATGGAGCGCCATCGGAGATCGGAGATGTACCCTAGCTCGATGGCGGTCTGAATACAACGGCGATGGTGGCGAAGATTCCATTGACGGCAACGAATCCCAATGGCGCACGTGCTCGGGGATGCAAAGGATATGACGAGGGGTCCTTCAGCTGTAGCTTAGGGCTTGGGAACGAAATGTTTGAGGAGTTAATTTCAAAACCTCTGGTCAGCGAGGTTATATACCCGTCGTTATTGGTGTCACCAAGATGATGAAATCGTTGTCACGGAGTTCTTCTCTTGTCAGCTGACATGGAAACTCGGTGTAACCGAGTTGGTGATTTCAGTGGTATCGAGATGAAAAACCTAGATCAACTTAAGAATTCGGTGGAACCGATATTGTGGGATTGGTTTCACCGAGATTCACAAAGAGGTTTTGTAAGGCAGCCTTTGACGATACGGAACTCCGAGTGCTCCTTCACACAGAGGGATGGATAAGTGCTTGTCTGAGTTCGGTTATGAAGCATGAATACAACTTGAGATGAGATAGTACTGATAGGAGTGTCCTATGCATTCTTTTCCATCCAATTGGCAAAGGACAAAACGAGGGCCAAATAACAACAATTGGATGTCATCGAATGAGCAAAAATATGCACAACAACATGCTCACACAATAAGATGATGGACAAAACATGGTGAACATGCACAAACATTCTAGCATCTATCAAGCACTTGGGCGATGACAAAATCATCTATATATGAGTATATTGACTTAGGAGCCAAGTAAGAATCCTTGATCATAGGCATACTCATCGTGTAAGCACAAGTGGGGTTACCACTTTTACATAAAGCATTAATGTGTTCATATCCTTAGGAGATTCTTATACTCAATATTTAGAGTAAAGCTCCCCCTTGATATGGCATCCCCCCTAAAAGGGATAAACTAACATTGGGTTTTGTCGTAGAATACTTCAAGTAGGTGAAGTAGTGGTGGATGCTCAATGTTGATGAAGATCATCTTGAGTTGGGAGCAATCCTTGTTGTTTCTTACTCTTCTCACCTACATGAGTTAGTCCCAAAACACAAGGAACATATGCAAGAATATCTGTGAACATGGAGTGAAATACATATGGGATGATGTCCAAAGATACATTAATTACCTTGTCCCTTTCTTACCTCTGAGGGAATATGTGACTCGTTGAATTACATATGGTTGAGGTTGATTGCATATAGTTCTTGCCGAAAAGAATTAGAGTGAATTTCATTGGCGGAGTCACCCCTCATGAAGTTTCTTGTTCTTCCTCTTGGGGATCCACATGTACTTGATGGAAATCCTTGGAGTTGTGGTAGCACTAGATGAGGTAGTGCTAGTAGTGTCATTGGGAATCCACTTGACCTTGACTTGGGATTCCTCTTCAAATAAGGCAATGTCCTCTTGAAGCTTTCCCTTGCACTTGTGGTCTTGTGGTAGAAGGCCATCTTGTGAGCTTATTCCTTTCGGAGGAGTAGGATCATACTTATCCTCTTGAGTAACAAACTTAGGGATGTGATATGGATCTTCTTCACAATCATCTCCACTGATGTTGATGTATCCAACATGTCGTTTCTTCGGATGTCCTCCTTGCTTGCGCACAACTTCCTCAAATTTCTTATTTCCGTAAAGACTCTTGAGGATAACACTTTCTATATTCCCTTTCAATACATCGTTTTCTTGCTCAAGTGTCACTTGGCTAAGAGAATCATTAGTGGAATCAAGAAAACTACTAGCAACATCATTAGATTTGGCTTTAGTGTTGTTGTTACTAGAAGAAGAAACTTTCTTGCCTTTGTTACTTGTGTTCTTAGGTTTAACTTGTGGGAAAAAAGGTAGAAAATAGTAATTGTTTGGCTAGATAAGAATAACTATTATTTCGAAGATCATCAATGATTTCTTTTGGGAACTCATGCTCTTGCTCCAAATTGAGCTTCTTGAAGCGTAGCTCCTCATGAGTTCTTGCAAGTTCTCTATGATCCTCTAGAGTACTTTCATGAGCTCACTTAAGAGTGTTCAATTCTTTAGTTAGTTGTTCAATCTCTTTCTTATCATCATTACTCGATTTCTCTTGACTAGCATGATAATTGGCAAGTTCATCCTCATCCCTATTAAAATCAAGACACTCAGGGTGTGATAGCTTGGGGCCTTTGGCTATGAAGCAGTTTCCGAAGCCCTCATTTGGTGAATCAAATAAGTCATAGGAGTTGGAGGAAACAAGTCCAATACCGGCAAGACCTTCATCTTGAATATAGTTGGATTTGGAGTGATAGCTTCTATCGGATTGGTTGTTAGACTCTAAGCCAGAAACCCATTCACCAACATGAGCTTGATGTCTTCTTCTAGAGCTTCTTTTGGTGTATTTGTCCTTATTCTCCGATTCCTTGCCTCTCCATCAGTTTCTTCGTTCATAACGATCTTCTCTACTCCTTCTCTCCCTCTGAGGTGACTCGTCCCTTGAGCTTCGTCTTCGAGGTGACTCTTCTCTTCGTTTGTAGGGAGCCGAGCACTCATTGGAGTAGTGTCTGGGCTGTCCACAGTTGTAGCAGTTTCAGTCACAATTGGACGAATGCTTCTCATCATGTCTTGAGCTTCAGCATCTCTCTTTGCCTCTACTCTTGTAGAATTTGTTGAATTTTCTGACCATGAGGCTTATCTCTTTATCAGTAAAAAGATTGTCCTTTGAAGTAGCGGGAGCATCACATCAAGCTTTGTAAGCACCGCTTGACTTGTTGTGCAGCTCATCTTTGTCCTTGAGTGACATATCGTGAGCAACAATCCTACCAATGATTTTAGTTGGCTTGAGATATTTGTAGTTTGGCATCATTTGGCTCAATGTGCACACGGTGTCATACTTTACATCAAGAGCTCTAAGTATCTTCTTGATGATGAATTTGTCGGTCATCTCTTTGCTTCCTAAGACAACAATCTCATTTGTGATGAGAGCTAGCCTAGAATACATTTCAACGACGCCTTCACAATCCTTCATCTTAAACTAGTGAAGCTGACTTTGGAGCACATCCAACTTAGATTCTCTGACAGAATGAGTACATTCGTGCATATCGATCGAAGTATCCCAAATTTCTTTTGGATTCCCAAGGCGGCTGATTTTGTTGAATTCTTCGGGTCATAGACAATTGAAGATGATGTCGCATGCTTGTGCATTGAGTTGCAACATTTTCAGTTCATCAGCGGTCGCATCACGATCTGGTTCACGCCCTTCTCCGAATAAATCACCTTGCACACCAACACGAGGAATAAAACCAAGAATATGCATTTTCATCTTATGATTCCAACTAGCAAAAATGGTGCCATCGAAGTATGGACCCCTACGGTCATAACTTCCCTCACTAGACGCCATACTCTCCTAGGTTGTAAAACCAATGCAATAGAGACCAAAGTTTTGATGCCACTTGTAGGATCGAAATTATGTCTAGAGGGGGGTGATTAGACTACTTGACAAGATAAAAACATAGACTTTTCCCAATTTTTGTCGTGGGCCAGTTTTAGCAATTATGGCAAGTCAAGTACACCCTACACATGTAGTTCTAAGAGTATAGCAGCGGAATGTAAAACATGCAAGTGTAAAGTAAAGGACTAAGGTAGGGAGATCAAACACATGAGGTTTACACGGCGCATTTTGGCATGGTTCCGATAGGTAGCGCTATCATACGTTCATGTTAGTGGAGACTTCAATCCACGGAGGGTAACGACTGCGAGAGTCCACGAGGGCTCCACCCACAAGGGGTGCACAAAGAAACGGCCTTGTCTATTCCACCATGGCTTCCACTCACGAAGGACTAGCCTTACTCATCATAGATCTTCACGAAGTAGGCGATCTCCTTGCCCTTACAAACATCTTGGTTCAACCGCCACAACACGAAGTAGGAGGCTTCCAAGTGACACCTAACCAATCTAGGAGGCACCACCCTCCAAATGGAAATAGATGTGGTAGAACGATGAACTCCTTGCTCTTGTGCTTCTAGAGATAGTCTCGGCAACAAACAATCACTCTCTCACAGAATAGGCATGGGTAGGAGAGATTGATTTGGTGGAAATCGACTTTGGGAGGCTAGAGATCAAGTTTCAAATTATTGGATTGGAATATCTTGGTCTCAACACATGAGTTGGTGGCTATGTGATACGTCTCCATCGTATCTACTTTTCCAAACTCTTTTGCCCTTGTTTTGGACTCTAATTTGCATGATTTGAATGGAACTAACCTGGATTGACGCTGTTTTCAGCAGAGTTGCCTTGGTGTTTTTTTTGTGCAAAAATCAAAGTTCTCCAAACGTCCTGAAAATTTACGAGGAGCAGTTTCGGAAAATATAAAAAATATCTGCACCAAGTTCCACCTCAGGGGGTGGGCCAGTGGGCCACAAGCCCTGGCTCCGCCACCACCCCCCTGGTGGCGGTGGGCAGGCTTGTGGGGTCCACACGGCTCTGCCGCCACCACCTATTCTTCATCTGGAGGGCAGATCTGGAGTCCGTCTTGGGCTCCGGAGAGGGGAAATCGTCGCCATCGTCATCATCAACCTTCTTCCCTCTCCAATTCCATGAAGTTCTTCCTCGTTCGTGAGTAATCTATTTGTAGGCTCGCTGGGCGGTGATGAGTAGGATGAGTCTATCATGTAATTGAGTTAGTTTTGATGGGGATTGATCCCTAGTATCCACTGTGTTCTGAGATTGATGTTGCTACTACTTTGCCATGCTTAATGCTTGTCATTAGGGCCCGAGTGCCATGATTTCAGATCTGAAATTATTATGTTGTCACCAATATATGTGTGTTTTAGATCCGATCTTGCAAGTTGTAGTTACCTACTATGTGTTGTGATCCGGCAACCCCAGAGTGACAATAAACAGAACCACTCCCGGTGATGACCATAGTTTGAGGAGTTCATGTGTTCAACAAGTGCTAATGCGTTGGTCCGGTTCTTTATTAAAAGGAGAACCTTAATATCCCGTAGTTTCCTTTTGGACCCTGCTGCCACGGGAGGGATGGACAATAGATGTCATGCAAGTTCGTTTCCCTAAGAACGTATGACGACACACGAAATGCATGCCTACATCACATTGACGAACGGGAGCTAGCCACATATCTCTCCGTGTTATAGCTGTTGCATGATGAATATCATCCAAACAAATCACCGATCCATTGCCTACGAGTTTGTCCTACTACTGATGTTACTTGTATTGCTCTGCTGCTACTGTCTCTTGCTACTATTGCTACTTGCTACTCTGGTCACTACTGCTTTTGCTTGCCGCTGCTATTGCTCATTACACTGCCGTTACTCGCTACTTTGCTGTTACTACTTTGCTTGCAGATACTAATCTTTCAGGCGTGGTTGAATCTGACAATTCAACTGCTAATACTTGAGAGTATTCTCTCACCTCCCATCGTGCGAATCAACAAATTTGGGTCGAATACTCTACCCTCGAAAACTGCTGCGATCCCATGCGCTTGTGGGCCGTCAACAACATTCTTCTAGTTTCGATTGCCAGAGAGTGCTAACACCATTCTTTTGGTGCCATTGCAAAGGGGAAGAACAGTTGACATCAAGCATTTTTCTCGCGTCGTTTACATCAAGCTATATTCTCTGCGTCACTTGGGATTTATATCTGCTGATCACTATGAAGAATCTGAAGGATCCGAAGACCAAAGTCTTGCCCTCAACTACGAGGGGAGGTAAGGAATTGCCATCTAGCTCTGCACTTGATTCACCTTCAGTTATGAGTAAGTTTGCGACATCACCTCTTGCTAGAAATCTTGATATGTCGCCTGTGCTTGATGATGCTTATGATGCTATGCGTGATACTTCTAGAGATGCTATGCTTGATACTATGCCTGATGATGCTATGCTTGATACTATGCCTGATGATGCTATGCTTGATACTGCTAGAGATGCTATGCTTGATACTACTTTGCCTGATGATGCTAGAGATGTTATTTTGCTTGATGATGCTATGCTTGATACTGCTAGAGATACTACTCTGCCCGATGTTCCACTAGGAGTGTTCCTTGATGCTCATATTGCTAGAGTTACCGCCAATGCTCGTGATGCTTCTGAAACTGCCGATACTATTGAGATAGAACCTGCTTTTGCTCCTGCTAGATCTAGCTCTCCTAGATATGAATTGCCTGATATACCTGAGGGTTACATTATGGAGGGAGAGATAGCTGAGGATTTTCTTGCGTGTAAGGATGCCTATGACGCTGAGAAATTACTTCTCAACTGGAAGGAAAAATCTTGGGAAGCTAGGATGAATTCTCTCTCGATCCTGAGAAAATTTCTCTAGTCGAATCTTTATCACCGATAAGGATTATGAATTCTCTGTCGATCCTGAGATAATCTATCTAGTCGAATCTGATCCTTTTCACGGATATGAGTCTGAGACGGTCATAGCCCATCTTGCCAAACTACACGATATAGCCAACCTTTTCACTAATGAGGAGAAGATCCGCCACTACTATATCCTTAAGCTGTTTCCTTTCTCTCTAAAGGATGACGCTAAAGCCTGGTTCACCTCTCTTGCTCCCGGTTGTGTGCGTTGTCCCAGGGAGATGGTCTATTACTTCTGTGATAAATATTTCCCTGCCCATAAGAAGCAAGCTGCCTTGCAGGAAATATACAACTTTGCTCAACTCCAAGAAGAGAGCCTCCCACAAGCTTGGGGGAGGCTCGTCCAACTACAAAATGCTTTGCCTGATCACCCTCTTAAGAAGAAAGAGATACTTGATATCTTCTATAACGGACTTACCGATGCTTCTAGATACCACCTAGATAGTTGTGCCGGTTGTGTTTTTAGGGAACGAACTGTAGAACAAGATGAGACCCTACTGAATAACATCTTGATCAACGATAATGCTTGGACTATTCCCGAACCACCTCCTAAGCCAACTCCGAAGAAAAGAGGTATTCTATTCCTCAGTCCCGAAGATATGCAAGAAGCCAAGAAATCCATGCGAGAGAAAGGCATTGGATGTGAAGATGTCAAAAATCTACCACCTATCGAAGAGATCCATGGTCTCGGTAACCCGATACAGGTAGTAGAAGTGAATTCTCTGCGTAGGTTTGATGAGAGTTATATTCCTTTTGATAAACCTGCTAGCCTATGCTTTGATGAATTTGACAACTTTGTTGCCAAACAACAGAGTTTCAATGATTATGTTAGCAGACATTTGGAACAAACTACTCGTATGCTTAGCCATTTAAGTGCTCGTGTAGACAGAAATGTCAACGATCTGAAGCTTCTGAGTAAACATGCCTCTATGATTACTACTGAGGTAGAACAAGTACTTAAAGCTCAGAATGACTTTCTCGATGAATTAAATGACAACTCTGTCAGATTCATTACTAGAGGAGGCAAAATGACTCAGGAACCTTTGTATCCTGAAGGTCACCCTAAGAGAATGGATCAAGATTCTCAACGAATCAATGCTGATACACCCAGTCATCCTAAGGAGAAGAAGAAGGATGATAGAAGCCCGCATGCCAGTTCACTAAATACTGTCACACCTGAAGAACCTAATGATATTTCTGCGTCTGATGCAGAAACACAATTTGGTGATGAACATGAACCTGGTGACAATATGGACAATGATGTTCATAATAATGCTCAACCTAGCAATGATGAGGATGTGGAGATTGAACCAACGGTTAATCCTGATAACCCACAACGTAAGAAATACGATAAGAATGACTTCACTTTTAGGAAGCATGGTAAAGAAAGGGAGCCATGGGTTTAGAGACCTATGCCCTTTCCTCCTAAGCCATCCAAGAAAAAGGATGATGAGGATTTTGAGCGCTTCGTTGAGATGATAAGACCCGTCTTTCTGCAGATGCGGTTAACTGATATGCTCAAGATGTCTCCGTATGCCAAGTACATGAAAGATATCGTGACTAATAAACGGAAGATAGAAGATCTTGAGATCTCCACCATGCTTGCCAATTATACTATCAAAGGTGGAACTCCTAAGAAACATGGTGATCCCGGAGTGCCCACTATACCTTGCTCCATTAAAGGAAACTACATAAGAACTGCCTTATGTGACCTTGGAGCCGGTGTTAGTGTTCTGTTGCTCTCTCTTTATCGTAGACTTGAATTGGATAAGTTGACACCCACTGAAATTTCTCTGCAAATGGCCGACAAATCAACTGCTTTCCCTATCGGCACTTGCGAGGATGTGCCTGTTGTGGTTGCTAACACCACTATCTTAACAAACTTTGTTGTCTTGGATATTCCTGAGGACGATGCCATGGTTGTCATCCTCGGAAGACCCTTTTTAAACAATGCAGGGGCTGTTATAGATTGCAACGAAGGCAATGTCACTTTCCATGTCAACAGTAATGAGCACACAGTGCACTTTCCGAAGAAACGATACCAAGTACATTGCATCAATGCTATCAAAAAGACTTCATAGATTCTTATTGGGAGCTTTGAATGCCATATTCCTCGTGTCAAGATGAAGCATGATTTGGTTGTTGGGGAAATACATATCCCCATTGAGGTGATTTAGTGGCTATTCGAAAATTCTCCGTTCTCTCTTGCGATTCGAGAAGGTTTTGTCATAAGGACTTGATCAACCCCATTGACAGATTTCTTTCGATGACCATGAAACAGATGAATCAAAGAGTCACATACCTCTGTTTTGAGTTTTCCTTTTCTTTTGCTTAGAAGAAAAATGATAGAATTAGTTTAGTTTTTCCTGTTTTCTGTTTTAGCGTCCCGTAGAAAAATACCTAGAAAATAAAAGTTCTCCGATGGTCCTGAAAGTTTAGTATGATTTTTTCTGGAATTTTAGAAAATTTCTGCCTGAGAGCTCGCCTGGGTGGCAGACCAGTGGGCCACAAGCTCTACCACCGCCACCTACCCCCTGGTGGCGGGGTGCAAGCATGTGGGGCCCACAGGCACCCCCTCCACTCATTCCAGCTCTCACCCTCTTCTTCCACCTCCAGAAAAAATTGTTTCGCAGCTCAAACCTGTGTTCTTGATCATTTGGCTGTGATTCTCGATCTCCTTGCTCAAAGCACAATTCTCCATACCGTTTTGGGGAAATTACTCCTTGGTAAGTGACTCCTCCATTGGTCCAATTAGTTTTAGCTCTAGTGTTTTATCCTTCGCGAATTCTTGCTACCTTGGTGACCTTGTTCTTGACCTTGAAAAGTTGATTTTAGCTGGTCCCAAGTAGTTTTAGCGCGTGATACGGTCTCTAGGCACTAGTAGGAGTAGTTCCTACAAGTTGGGTTAATCTTTATTCACTTTTTTTCGAAGTCCCTAAAAATTTCAGAAATTTTCAGAGTTAGAAAAAGGAAAAGATGAGGAGGTTATTGAGAGACTCTTCAAGCCGTAACCCCAAGGAGGATGAGAAGAACCACCCCAAGTACGTAGTCCCTCGAGTCACAGAAGTTCGAGCGTGCGAGTGGCCAAGTGATGAATATTTGCACGCCGCCGGACTTTATGAAGACTTTTATTACTTGGTGGAGAACGCAGGTCTTACTGCATTTGTTGAGGATAAGTGCCCACAATACCTCCTCCTCACCAATATTTTCGTTCAAAGCTTCAACTTTTATCCGAGGAAGAATCCTCCCATGGTTAAGTTCATGATACACAATGTCCCCTAGTGCATGACGCTGCAAGATTTTTGTAATGTATGCAAATTACCTTTTGTTGGGGATATCCGTGACCCTCGTCCACGGGACTTGGAGGATTTCATTGGATCTATTGTTGTTGGAGAGGAGAGAGGAGTGTCTCGCGCTAGAATTGCTAGCATACATTTTCATGTGCTTCGGTACTTCTCACTATTTGTGGGAAAATGTTTGATTGGCTGTGGGGAGGCTGGATCACTTAGTTCTCCAGACCTTGTGGTTTTGCGCGAAGGCCTTTATAACGATAAGACTTATAGCTTGGGCGCTATAGTAGCTCAACGGTTGAACCTGAACCGTTCTAAAGGTGTTGTCTATGGATGTATCTATGCTACCCGTCTTGCCAGACACTTTGAGATACCCATTAGACTGGAAGAGGAAGGAGAGATGCTTCTCCGTGAGAAATATCTGGATTATGACAGCATGGTTCGCCATGATTTTCTAGATAGAGATGCTAGTAGACGGATGATTTATAACCTGGTATTTAGTCAGGGTACTCGAGAGACTATTACTTTGCCTGCTCCTTCTTTGTTCGATCTTCATGCGGGCAGGTACACTATTATGCTCGCGGACATCTACGCATATTTGGGCTTGGTCCAACCATAGGCGCCCGTGCCCGAGCCGCTAGTCGAGTACCGGACGCCAGTTTATCAGTGGGAGCCAGAGGAGCTCACACAGCAGCGGCATCCAGAGTCTGCTCCGGAGTATCCCAAAGCTGGTTATTTCCCACCTTGGGAGTAGACCAAGCTAGGCCAAAATCCTAAGCTTGGAGGAGTACGTGTTCTCACCGACTTTACATTCGTGCTTATGCTTTCACCTTGTTAGTCGGTGTTTACACTTTGCCACTGTATTATCCATGCTAGTTTATTTTCATTTTATTGTTTTCTTGTTTTGTGTCCTTTTGAGAAAACCCAAAAAGAATTTTCTTTCTTCTTTTGCTTGTTGGGAGCTTTCCCGTGTAAATACTTTTCTTTTTCTTTGTGTCAAGGTAGAAGGTATTGGTTACAATGTTTAGTGGTTCTTACATGCTTACTTGTTAAGCTTTCAAAGAGCCATATTACTTTGTCTTCTCCTTTGTGTTTGCCTGCAGATTCAGCTTAGTCCAATGCGCTTATTATCATTTTCATCGTTCGATCGTGCAAATGAAAGGCAACAATGATGATATATGATGAAGTGACTGAGACTGAAAAGCTGGTATGAACTCTATCTATTTTGTTTTTGTAAATATGACTAGCTTGTCGACCCAGATTTAGCTTTGTTGTGGGAGAACCATGTTTGCAATGACAACTTAGAGATCATAGTTTCTGATGCCATGCTTATTTAGCTGAGAGCTTATAATGGTTTGTCTTGAATGCCAACTTAGATTTTGAGATGACTATGATGTAGTATGATAGGATGGTATTCTCCTTTCAATGTTTCAAGTGGCTTGACTTGGCGCATGTTCATGCATGTAGTTGAAACAAAATCAACATAGCCTCTATGATGTTCGTGTTCATGGTGATTTATATCCTGTTCATGCTTGCATTCAATGTTAGTCAAACTCATTGCATCTTGATGACTGTTGTCGCTCTCTAGTTGGTCACTTCCCAGTCTTTTGCTAGCCTTCACTTGTACTAAGGGGAATACTGCTTGTGCATCCACTTCCATAAACCCAAAAGTTTTTCCATGAGAGTCCGCCATACGTACCTATTTGCGGTATCTACCTACCATTCCAAGTAAATTTGCATGTGCCATTCTCTAAACCTTCAAGAAATAATCTGTTTTGCATGCCCGAACCGCTCATGTGGTGACAGGGGGCTATTGGTATCTTCCATGCTAGGAGTGTTATCCTCGACATGTGTTTATTCACAGTCACTCACGAGAAAGGGGCCGGTAATTGGAATGCCTAGTTCCACGCTTAAATTGAAAACATAACTATAAAACAAGACACCCCCCAGATTGATGTTAGTATGGACGGTACCCGGGGATTCGGCTAGCTGTGGAGTGTGATTGATTGGTGGTGGGGGAGCTAAAACTTTACTTTTCTGTTTGGGAACCGCCTATAGCATGAGTAGCATGGAAGATATTGAGAACTCTTGGTCATTGTGTTGACAATGAAAGCATGCCACCCAAAATTATTATCTCTGTTTTCAAAGCTTGAGTTCTGCCACCTCTGCAAATCAATGCTTCCCTCTGCGAAGGGCCTGTCTATTTATTTTCCTGTTGAGTCATCCTCCTCTTATATAAGCACCAATTAGAGAGCACCTATGTCATTTTTATGCTTTGCTTTTGATTGATATTGAGTGTGACTATGACTGGATCTTCGTTGCTATGAATTACAATGTTTAGTCAGCCCTTGATCTTTGAAAGTGCTCTGCATTTATGTTTTGCGGTCATAGAAAGAGCTAGCAAGATACCACCTATTCATATTGCTTCATGCTCGTTTTGATTGAAGTGTTGGTATTTGAAACACATTATTATTTGCTCGTTAGCTGATTATGCCATTGATATTAGTTTACCGTGAGACCTTTGTGTCATTTGCTTATGTGGTTAACTTGTGATCTTGCTGAAATTCTAGTTATGAGTTAGACATAGTTGCAACAACAAGATCAAATAGAGTTTGTCAAAGTTTTTCTTTCGTTCTCAGTTTGTCAACTGAGTTGCTTGAGGACAAGCAAGGTTTTAAGGATGGGGGAGTTGATACGTCTCCATCGTATCTACTTTTCCAAACTCTTTTGCCCTTGTTTTGGACTCTAATTTGCATGATTTGAATGGAACTAACCTGGACTGACGCTGTTTTCAGCAGAATTGCCTTGGTGTTATTTTTGTGCAGAAATCAAAGTTCTCCAAACGTCCTTAAAATTTACGGGGAGCAGTTTTGGAAAATATAAAAAATATCTGAGCCAAGTTCCACCTCATGGGGTGGGCCAGTGGGCCACAAGCCCTGGCTCGGCCACCCCCCTGGTGGCGGTGGGCAGGCTTGTGGGGCCCGCGCGGCTCTGCCGCCCCCAACCTTAGGTCTATAAGTCCCCTTTCATCCCAGAATAAATAAAAAGAGAAGTTTTCATCGCGTTTACGCTATGGAGGCGCCGCACCACCTGTTCTTCATCTGGAGGGCAGATCTCGAGTCCGTCTTGGGCTCCGGAGAGGGGAAATCATCGCCATCGTTATCATCAACCTTCTTCCCTCTCCAATTCCATGAAGCTCTTCGTCGTTCGTGAGTAATCTATTCGTAGGCTCGCTGGGCGGTGATGAGTAGGATGAGATCTATCATGTAATCGAGTTAGTTTTTATGGGGATTGATCCCTAGTATCCACTATGTTCTCAGATTGATGTTTCTACTACTTTGCCATGCTTAATGCTTGTCACTAGGGCCCGAGTGCCATGATTTCAGATCTGAAATTATTGTGTTGTCACCAATATATGTGTGTTTTAGATCCAATCTTGCAAGTTGTAGTTACCTACTATGTGTTATGATCCGGCAACCCAGGAGTGTCAATAACCGGAACCACTCCCGGTGATGACCATAGTTTGAGGAGTTCATGTGTTCACCAAGTGCTAATGCGTTGGTCCGGTTCTTTATTAAAAGGAGAACCTTAATATCCCGTAGTTTCCTTTTGGACCCCGCTGCCACGGGAGGGATAGACAATAGATGTCATGCAAGTTCTTTTCCCTAAGCACGTATGACGACACACATAATGCATGCCTACATCACATTGACGAACGGGAGCTAGCCACATATCTCTCTGTGTTATAGTTGTTGCATGATGAATTTCATCCAAACAAATCACCGATCCATTGCCTACGAGTTTGTCCTACTACTGTTGTTACTTGTCTTGCTGTGCTGCTACTGTCGCTTGCTACTGTTGCTACTTGCTACTGCGGTCACTACTGCTTTTCCTTGCCGCTGCTATTGCTTGTTACACTGCCGTTACTCGCTACTTTGCTGTTACTACTTTGCTTGCAGATACTAATCTTTCAGGTGTGGTTGAATCTGACAATTCAACTGCTAATACTTGAGAGTATTCTCTCACCTCCCGTCGTATGAATATACAAATTTGGGTCGAATACTCTACCCTCGAAAACTGCTGCGATCCCATGCGCTTGTGGTGCCGTTGCAAAGGGGAAGAACAGTTGACATCAGTCTCTCTCAGGAAAAATGGATCTGGCAATGAAGTGTGTGTTGTAAGTGCTTATCTCTCGAACGAGAGGTAGGTCGATGGGTATATATTGGTTTTCCCCAAAAATACAACCGTGACAACTAAAGTGGCCAACTCGGTGACACCGAAGTCATCAACTCAAACTCGGAAATAGACAACTCGGTGACACTGAAAAGGTGGCTAATGGTCAGATGACACAACTTGGTGACACCGATACTCAAACTCGGAAATTCTCTTTTTGTGTACCAAGGCAACATAAAGTTGGCCACCTAAACTCGTTAGCACCGACATGGTTTTGGTTGCACCGATGTGGTGGCTTTGGCTAGGTTTCTGTTCGAGATGAAAATCAGTAGTGCCGAAATGAGAAAGTTAGTGGCACCGATTTTGAGTATGAGGCTCTGGACAGAATGATTATGTGGGAAAAAGGAGTGAGTGTTTTTGGTGGCTATCTCTCAGCACTTGAGAAGCTAGTTCATTTTAACACCTCAACCCCTTTTAATAGTATTGGCTTTCCTATGAACTCAAAAGTGATTTCTCACAAATATAAAATGAAGAGTCTTCTAGCTTGAAGCTTGGGCCAATATTATTCCTTTCTTACATCAAGAGGCATCTCCACATAAGCCTTTATCCAATGCATCTTTGAACTTTCCTAAAATATACTTGGAAAACATATTAGTCCAATGACGCTTATGTTGTGATCGATTATCAAAACCACCCTAGGGAGCAATTGTGCTTTCAAGGCTTCATGATGGTTCTTCACGGATGTAATTCTTTCTCGATGGGTTCTTCAAGATTCTTGTTGGAGAACCTCAAGTATTCTTTCTCTTGCATTCTGAGTGCAATTTTTCCTCCATTATCCTTTGAGGGGGTGTTATAACATTTTGATTCATGGGGATTCTCGAAGAGAATTTGTTTCAACAAAAAATATTTAAACCCACAAAATTCTTTGATCTTGAGATATTTTTAGCCCATGATTTCTTCATTGAGCTTATCTTGGTTTAGATTTCACCTAAAGCTTTTCCTAAGGATTGTTGCTATTATGGTGATCATCATTGATCAAGTTCTCCATGCATTCTCTTGGTGAAAGAAGTTTTGCATATCTTGTTGCTCCCAAGCAATCTTTGTTTGGTTAATGGTTGGATGTCACCTCATTATTTGAGATGGTTTTTATAAGTCTACCACAAGCATCTTCTTTTCGTTGTTGAATTTCCAACAACTCTGCTCAATTCTTCTTGAAAGGTTGCGTATCAAATTTTCTTATCCGTTCTTTTCCTTCTAATGATCTAGTTTCTATTATTTTGATCTGGTGGCATTATGATGTTGCTATCTTTCATACATTATTTTTTTTTATCAACATCATGGTATTCCCTTGCTTGTGCATTTAACCGTAGTGTTGTGTCCGCTTTTCAAGTTCTTTCCATTTTATCAACTTCTACTTCATTTTCCTACCGAAGTGCTGCCGAAATTTCTTTTGAATTCTATCTTCTCTCTCGTGCCATTCTTCATCTCTTTGCAACCTTCAAGGACCGTTGGTTTCACTCGTTTGTCAAAGAAGCAACTAAGTTTGCCTCTTATTTTCTTTCTCTTCCCCCTTTCATTGTTTGCTCGCGGTTTGAGATCTCTTATTAGTGTGGGGGGTTGTAACAGCCCGGAACTGACGCTCCAGAAGATTTCCTTTTATTGTCTTATCACCTTGTGATTTATTTGGTTGTCGCATTCATCATTCGCATCATCTGCATTCCATTGGCACTCAGTTGCCTCCATTTGTTTCAAACTTGCATTTGTTGTTAGTTGTCGGTTCTCCGTGTTTTTGTCGTCGACCGATTCGAGACCAATCGCACAAGCATGCGCCCGCGTGATTATTAATATAAAGTTTTTAAAAGTGTGTATAAACATCCTTGGAATGGGTTGAAAGTTGGCGTGCGGTCTTATTTTAATATAGGTAGGTCGCGTGCCAAATTTCGTCGCATTCAGAGTTCGTTTGATACCCGAAACGTTAATCCTATAGGGGCACTATAGCCGGTCTATATCGCAGACGTTTTCCGTGTTTTAGAACCTAATGCCAGGCTGCATGTTTTCCCTGTGTTCTTCGCGCAATCTAGCCCGAAAACCTTCAAGAACCCGAAACATGCGGTCGTGACCGTTGGGTCCCGTTCAATCCCTTAATACCCAAACTATCATCGGTTTTTCAATTGGACTCCCTAGCCTATATTTCTCGTCTGTACGATTACGATCATAGGGACAAGATGTCCCCTAACTAGCCACCTTCGCATATATATAGAAGTGAAAACCCTAAAACCTAGGATGTCCCATTAATTCCTCCCTCAATTCTCACAACGCCACCACCACCCACTCCTTCGGGATCTCCTCCTGACCAACCAGAGCCTCCACCTTGTGTTTGACTCCACACCAACTAGCGCAAGTCATCCCACAACCATGGACATGTCCTTCCAACTGGATCTGCAGCTGATCTTGCAGCTCCCCAAGCCTCTGGATCCGTCCAATCCCAGAACCCCCGCACCACCAAGCTCTTCGCGCCCGAACAGAGGAGGCCGCGTCCTCGAGCTCCTTCGAACCTCCCTTCCTCTCCGCGCCTTCGGCAACGAGTGTCAACCGGCGAGCACGCCATCTAGGACCTCGGTGCCCCCTACTTTCCTTTCTCTCCCTCCCTAGTTCTTCACTCTCTTGTCCCTCGAGCTCTCTCTCTCTTTGGTGCATTAGTAGGATCAAGAAGGAGCTCGTCCATGGTGCCTAAGCATGGATCTGTGCCTCATTCGCTGGATCCAAGCGCTGCCGCCCCTTGCAGAATTCAATGTCGCACTAAATGTTGCCAGGCCAGGCCAACCCTGCAGCATCCTGAGGCCAGCCTCGCGCCACCCGACTCCCAAGTGAGCATAGCCTTGCCATCTTTTTCCCTTTCTTTCCTTCCTCCTGCTGCTCCTCTCTTAGTCTCTAACCTCCCCTCATCTTGTTTTCTTCTTCGAAGTGCGAGCAAGGGAGCCGCTTGAGCTGCAGCTTCGACATGGCTACCTCATGTCTCGACCTACCGCCTCATAGCAAAGCCGGTGAGCACAACAGCGGAGCAGCGCAGGTCCCGTGTAATGCTCTATATATACCTTCTCCTTGATATGCTTCTTTTCCTCTCTTCTCTCAGCTCTCTCTCTCCCGTGTTGGTTAGGGATGCCGCCCATGGAACTCCCCGCCTCGAACCGGAGCTTGCTGCCGCAAGGAATGCGTCCAGTGACCCATCCACTACCTCCGTCCTCAACCCCGTGTGCCTGGGTCATCCTTGACAGGTTCCCGCCCGTCGCAGGTCCATAGCTTCCAGATCCGCCATGGGTTATCCGTCTTGCCTGTGTTTGTTCGTGTTGGAACAAGGCAATAATGAAACATGATATGACCCTAATAAGCAACTTTTGTGGAAAGCAGAATTTTCCCTAGTTCAATAACATGATCAACTTCTCGTACAGTATGCATTACAAGGTAAGTGATAACCATGCGAACAGGTTATAGATTTACATATCAAGTGAGGGCTGAACAACCCAAGTTCACCCATCGTGCCAAGTCATCTAACTTAGCTCATCATACATACTACCACCATTCCCCCCCCACACACACACTTGGTTTATGTGAAAACTTTTGGACGTAGTTTAAGCAGCACCATCCAACTATCCTTGACCGTGGGCACGACTATTCAAATAACTTTACACTCTAAAGAGGTTGCACACTTTACCACAAAGACTCGGAAACTTTCGTGTCAGGACACAACTCACGACATTTCTCATACGTGAGGTAAGTACCCGAACATCACCTTTTTCATGATGGTACTAGCTAAGAGACCACTCGTTGGTGGTAATACCTCGCGATGTGCATCACACGTATCATCCATGAGGGCACGCAATGGTGTGCCTGGTGTATGTGAAAACAACCCATTGTTGCCCTTTCTTGGCACGAACCCGTCTCTGAAGTGACCACATCACTCCCTCCACTAGTAATGCAGGCTCTCTAGTAGAACCGACAATAGTAATCATCAAGGCCCCGTACCATAAGGGGTATCGTGGTTGTACATTTAAGGCTGGGATGGTCGCCAAATCGTAAATCTAATCGTGTTTTTAGAAACTATACACACAACTGGCCTCGGTACACCACACCTTTACCAAGTGGTTACCAAGCTCAACTCATCACCCTCGGGCATTAGTGGCACCCGACGAGGTTTTCGTAAAACATTTGAAATCATCTTCCTTTACCGTCACCATGCATGTACTCAATCCCATGCGTAGAACTACCAACAACCTAGCTACACCCCACCCACATAAACCTCATAGGATAGTAGGGTTATGCCCAAGTGCAAGTGTCAACTAGGATCTATCGGAAATACCCCACCGAGGTAGTTACCAATTCATCATGGTCTTATGCATCGGAATAAAGTGCCAAATATGACATGCATGAAAATATTCTCTTAGACATGGTCAAGGGGATGCTTACCTTGCTCAATATAGTCTCCAGAGTCTTCAAAGTCTTCTGTTCCAAGTCCCTCGTCAGCAACACAATCTATCGTCACAATATAAACAAACAAAAATATCCACTCAACCAAAAATAGAGAAAATAATCTACTGAGAAAAGTGTCATACCACTTTTGTAAAATACTAGGGGTGAGTATAGGTACTGTAAAACTTATTGTGTTTTATTTTTGGACTGTAAAAAGTTGTAGAAACTATTTTAACAAAGTGTTAAAATTCCTAAAATGTGGATCTAAAATAAAACTATGCATGCAAATTATAGCAAAATTTACGCAAGTGGCACCCTAAAATACTACACAATATTACAAGATTTTTGGTGCAGGAAGATTTGAATTTGGACAAATATTTAAGCTTGGAGAAATTTTGGAAGATTCTGCAAAATAATTAAAAAAGGGGGTCACTATTCCCCATTGGCCAAACCGGCTCGGCACAGCTGGCCCAAAGGGAACGAGACCGCGCCAGGCGGCCAAGTCGAAGGCGCCAAGTCGTTTTACGTCTTCAGCAGCGATGCTCACGTGGCTGGCGCGTTCAAACATGACCGTTGGGCCCGAGCGGTAACCGAAAGAGGGAGGGGAGAGGAGGATGACAGGCGGGCCCCTGCTAGGGTCGTCTTGAACATCCTGATAGGAAAGAGGGCGAGCTGACCGCCGGTGAGAGGGGCACGGCTGGGCTCGGCGATGGCGGAAATGGAACCACCATCGTCCCACCGTTCGATGGGTGGTGGAGGGAGGATCTGAGGTGCAGCGAGTCATCGAGGGCGAGGTCCCGTGGCGGAGGTGCTTCGGGAGGGTGGTCGCTGGGGCCGAATCCTGTAGCGAAAGAACATGGAAGAGGGGGGGAAGCATCACGAAGTTGCCATAGTTTCAATGGGGAAGAAAGAAGAGCCGGAGCGGCCTTGTGCCCGGGGATTGCCGGAATCCCGATGCGGCAGATTCGGGGCTCGATCTCAAGCTCGGGAGCCTCTCATGAGTGGTGGTTGTTTCAGGAGTGTGATTAGGAGTAGAATAAGGTTGAAGGGAGGGAGAGGAAGGGCACGAGGTGGCGTTTTATAGTGGGGGCACGATTCACCGAAAGCTCGTGCGCCGGCGAAACTGTGGTGATAGCCAGGGAGGAGAGGGGACTTGGGGGTACATGTGCGGTCTTCATGGATGAGGTCTCGGGTTGGAAAGTGGACGAGGAAGAGTGGGAGCTTGCTCCTGGTTTGCCGCAGTGGTGGGCGCCATCTGACCAAGTCAGGCGGCCGGGGGCATGCGTCGTGGGGGGGGGGGGGGATTGGGAGAGAGAGAGGAGGGGCACGACCTCATGCATGATCTCGGTCGTTAAGGTGGTCTCTGGCACGTTCCACCTTGTCTACTAGTGTCTGGGGAAGCGGAGATGCCCCTTGGATTCCTTGGAGCCAAGGAGAGAGGTTGTGGTCAAAGGGGGAGTGGGAGAAAGTCTCTCCCAGGGTGAATCATAGGGTTAATTTGGGTCTTATCCCACCCCTAACTTTAAACCAAGGCTGGATATCTCTATTGCACATGAAGGGCAACAATGTGGGCTTGTGGTAAAAATTTGGAGTGAAGCACATTGGTGGAAGGGGTGAAAGTGGCAGTTTTACCAAATCACCAAAAGGCATTTGATGCTGGTTTGAGCAAGATAAACCTCACCACTTGTAGTGAAATTTAACAGGATTATATGATGAGAAAAATTAGTAGGATTCACCAAGTTTTAGCTCACATGAGCAAAGTTGACAATGTAAACATGAAAAACCCTAGAAATTGACAGAATCAAATTTCTTTGGACCTAGGTGATCAAATCAACTCCCACAAATGCACAACTTGGTGTAGCATCCTTATCTGGGGCTGGATCAGTCATGTAAAGTTCGAGTCCAATTGGATAAACTTGGCAATGTAAAGTTGCTCAAGTTTGGTTCTGGATAGAAATAGTTTTGGGGTTATCAGGTGGATCAAATCAACTTGGATTGAGATGAAATTTGCAGGCGCACCGCATTTATCATGTGTGACTTGCTATAATTTTCCTCAAATTTATTGTTAATACTTCCTATGGAAATATTTTAAAATCTTGACATCGGCACAAAGGGTGTTGAGGGGTTTTGTCCAATATTTTGAACATGACCATGTGTTGAAACTCTTATGTATGGAAAACATATGTCCACTGAGTTTTCCTAAATTTCCGCAAATATTTTTTAAGCAAGGAAATAACTTTTCCCTATGAAATACCATTTATGGACTCATAAAAAGGTATGTAAATAAAATAGGAAAATAACTTGTAAAATAATTATTCTGTGGTTTTGGGAAGTCTTCTGAATAATAGGATTCAAATAAAATCCTTGGGGTAAAACATCACTCCTAAATTGGGGACTTGCAGTGCAAATCCCAATTGAGGGGTCTTGGAGGACTTCAATTAAATAAAAAGCCTTTTGTTAAAATAATAATTTACAAAAATGGATTTCTTGTCTTATTCACATGGCATGTTCAGTGGGCAATAGCTTGGGGCCAAGGAGGTGGGTTTTAGAGAGGAGAACAATAATAATGATTTAAAACTCAATCAGTCACACAAGCAAGTTGCGAAAAAAATCAACCATCACAAACATGCAAAAAGTTTTAATTGGTTCCAATTTTTATTAAAAAATGTGGAAAAAATGGTACAAACGTAGGGTGTGATATACATATCCCTCTTGCAAGAAACTCGTCCCCGAGATTCCTAGGCTAGGTGATAAAAAGAGAAGGAAACTCAGATCTGAGGTAGTCTTCACGCTCCCATGTTGCTTCTTCTTCTATGTGGTTGCTCCACTAGATCTTGAAGTACTTGATAGTGTGGCTTCTAGTGCAATGCTTGGCTTCATCCAAGATGCAGATTGGTCTCTCACGATAAGTGAGGTCGGGCTAAAGATCGATGGCTCGATGATCGATGTCCTTGTAGAGCTCGGGGCGGTTGGGAACTCGGAGGCACTTCTGGAGTTGCAACACATGGGAAATGTTGTGCACATCCGAAAGTTCATATGGTAGCTCCAACTGGTAGTCAACTTCTCCCCATCTTCCGGTGATCTTGAAGGGGCCCATGTACCTTGGTACAAGATTCCCCTTGACGTGCAAGCGCTTTGTTCCCTTGATAGACGTGACTCGAAGATAGACATAGTCCCCAATATGGAAACTCATGTCTCGGTGATGGGAGTCGACATAGCTCTTGTGTCTTAATTTGGCAGCCTCTAGACATTCCCTGATGAGTTGAACTTGCTGTTCTACTTTATGGAGGACATTTGGTTCGAAGACCAGCCCTTCTCCGGTTTCTTACTAGTTGAGGGGAGTGCGGCACTTGCGACCATACAACACCTCAAATGGTTCCATCTGGAGGCTGGACTGATAGTTGTTATTGTAGGATAACTCGACAAAGGGCAAACAATCATCCCACTTGACTCCACAAGCCAAGACACACGCACGGAGCATGTCCTCGACTATCTGATTTACTCGTTCTGTCTACCCACCGATCTAAGGGTGAAAAGCGGTGCTGAAGGATAGCTTGGTTCCCATAGCTTCATGGCACTTCTTCCAGAACCTTGAGGTGAACTCGGTGCCACGATCTAACACGACTTCCTTAGCAACTCCATGAAGGATCATGATGCAATTGGTGTAGAGGTTGGCTAGCTAGCTCCCATCATAGGTGGTATTGATGGGTATGAAGTGGGCTACCTTGGTCAGGTCATCGACAATGACCAAAATGGAATCATGTCCTTTGCTTGATCTGGGTAGACCAGTGATAAAGTCCATCCCGACTTCGTCCCACTTCCATTGAGGCACTTGGAGAGGTTGTAGCAGTCCAGCGGGCCGCTGATGCTCAGCCTTGACTCTCTGGCATACATCACATTTAGCAACATAAGAGGCCATCTCTCTCTTTTTGCCATGCCACCAGAATGTTTCCTTGAGCTCTTGGTGCATCTTGGTTCCTCCTGGATGGATGGCATATGGATTGTCATGTGCTTCTTGCAAGATCAGGTTCTTGAGCTCGGCTTTTTTGGGTACGCAAATGGGGTCCCCAAACCATACGACTCCTTGCTCATCCACTGAGAATCATGAGTCCTAGCCATCCTTGATCTTCTTCTTGTTACCTTCGATGCTCTCACATCCCTTATGATCTTCCTTGATATCGTCAATCAATGTAGGCTTTGCTTCTAGGCTGTCGAGAAATCCTGGTGCGACTAGCTCCAACCCGAAGTTCTCAAGTTCCTCATACAAGGCAGGTAGCCTTTCCTTCATCAGAGCATTCAAGGAACAAGCCTTTCTGCTCTGGCCTTTCCGGGGTGGTATTGAATAATGATGTCATAATCTTTGATCAAGCTCAACATTCTTTCTTGCCTCATGCTCAATTCCTTCTAAGTGAAAATATACTTCAAACTCTTGTGGTCTGTGTATACCTGAGATCGCTTTCCCAGAAGGTAATGTCGCCACGTCTTCAAGGCATGAACAACTGTTGCTAGCTCAATATCGTGAGTGGCGGAGTTCTCTTTGTAAGGACATAGTTGTCTGGACAGATATGCCAGGACTATTGTCCGATATTGGGCTCCGCAAAACCCTAAAGATTCAAACTCAGGGGTGTGTACGAAGATCCCTCAATGATTCGCCTCACCTAGCTCGCTACTCGCTTGGGATGGAAGTAAACTCACTCGATGGTGAAGGAAACATAGAACACAACAATTTACCCAGGTCCGGGCCGGTGTCAAGCGTAAAACCCTATCCTGCTTTGATGGATTGCCTCTCACGGAGGTTGGTGGACAAACTAGTACAATGCTTGGGCGCCTCTGGAGGCTGGGTCACCTTGCATGGTGCTATTCGGTGAATCAATGGTTCGGAATCGATCCCCCCTACAAAGCAGTATATCCTCTATTTATAGTGGCGGCCTGTGACAGCCCGATGCCGACGTTCCAGAAGATTCCCCTTTATTTCCGTTTCCGTTGTGTGTTTATTTTTTATTTGTTGCATCATCTTTTAGTTTGCATCATTGCATCTTGCATCATCTGTTGCGTGTGTGTGTTTTGAGTGTGTGTGCTTCAAGTGCTCTTAGAGTCTTTAGTGCAATAGGAACTCCCCTCTCCTCTCCTAATTCTTTGAGGCAATTCCAGTTTCTGATTTGCCTAAATAAAATGTTCCTCCTCTTTTAAGAAATATTCTTATTATATGGGCCAACCCTCTGGTTTTAGTTTTTATTTCTCCTTTTGTTTGTTTATAAATAGAGTCTCATTTTTATTTACAAAAGGGTTTATTTTTATTCTTCAAAAGGCCCCAATCTATTTTTATTTATTGGGGTATGTTTTTAAGGAGCCCAAAAGTATTTTTTTTATTTTGTTAAATTCTTTTCTTTTGTGTTTTTTTTCTGTTTTGAAAAAAACAAGTAAGAGGGAGAGAGGAGGAGCTCAGCCGTTCCCGAGCCGGCCCAAGGCCCAGCCGCGTGCCCCAACCCTAGTGACAGAGGAAGGCCTGTTCCCCGTTTCTCCCTCCTCAGGCCCCTGCGCGCCATCCTCCCAGCGCTCCTCTCCTCCCAGCCCCGATCCCATCTCTTCCCCGTTCCTCCCCACGCTCGATCCCTCGCCTCTGCTCGCCGCTCGCCGCTTGACAGGCCCTCGCCGCCGGAGTCCCTCGTGAGCACCCCCTGTCCATGTTCCACCTCGCTCGTGCCAGGGCCCCTCGTCCCCCGCGAGCTCGCCGCAGCCGCCGGCTTGTCCAGCGCCGAGCCGCCTTGGCCCTCTCCCCTGCCCGAGCCGGCCGCAGTTCCTGCATCGCCCCGCCGTCGCCCTAGGCCTCCCGTCACCGGTGCGCCGCCTCGTGTGCGCCATCTCCCCGCGCCCCTGCTACCGTCGTCGCACGCCGTGGTCGCCGCCCTGCGTGCCCGACCTCGCCGCCGGCCTTGCCCCGTCGGTGCGCGTCCTCTGCGCGCTGCCGTCCTCCAGAGCAGCCTGCCTCCATCCCCTCCGTTCCCTTGCCAAGCTTGTGTTGCTGCTGCTCCGCTTTGTTGTTGTTGTTGCCAAGCCTGCATGTGTTGCCGCTGTTGATGTGTTGCTGCTAGAAGCTGCTGTGGCTAGTTGGTGTGCTGGCTTGCCTGCTGCTTGCTGGCGCCTTGCTCTTATTGTGGTGTGTGCCGAGCTGTGCCATAGTTGATGCTGTCGCCGATGCTCTTGTTGCTTGCTTGCTGCCTGCTGCCGCCTGCTGTAGCTGTGCCTGCTTGCGTGGCCTGCTAGTAGCTTGCTGCTTGACATTGCTGCCGTTGCCGCTGCTGCCGTAGTTGCTGTGCTCGTGTTGTTGCTGTAGCCTGCTGTTGCGTGTGCTGGCCGCCGCTGTTGCTGTTGTTCGTGCTGCCGGTAGATGCTAGGTTAGTTGCTGTTAGTTGCTAGGTTAGTGCTAGGTGCTGCTTAGGTTGCTTAGTTGCTGGTGTTGTGTCCTTGCCCATGCCGCTGCTGCTTGCTGTGCTGCTTGCTAGATTTGCTAGTAGATGCATGATGTGGTGGCTAGCTTGCCTTGTTGTTAGTTGCATGCTAGGCTAGTAGTTGTAGCTGCTGCTAGATTGCCTTAGTTGTTGCTGCTGTAGCTGTTGCTTTGCTGCCGCCTTGCTGCTTGAGTCGCGTTGAGTTTGCTGTCGCTGGTTACCGACGCCGAAGGACGTGTGCACCTTCCCCGCCTGCCGTGGTTCGTCGACAAGTTCGCCGAGAACCACGACATCCTCGACGAGCCCCGAACATCGACGGAGACGTGATCGACTTCCGAGGTGAAGACCGTGCACCGACGACAAGAGAACGACTACCGTCGACGTGACCTGAGTACCACTACTTCCACGACGACCATGACTTCCACGACGTCCGATACGAACCGATCCACTTCGAATCGCACGCGTCAAAGGTATATCGTGAGAACGTGTCGTGTAACGAACAAATGTGATATATGAGTTGTATCATGTGTTTGCACCCTATGTATGTCCGTTGCGCGTTGTCTTCTTTCGTCGTGCCTCGACTCATGGGAACCCGAGATACGGGATCACCCCATCTTTACTTATCGTTCCCGCACACGCTTCCAGATCGTGGCACCGATATCTCGTTGAGTATCGGGATAGGAACGTTGTCGTGGCATCGTTTCCGACTTCCCGCCATTGTTCCCTCTCGCTCGTCGTGGCAACTCTTGCTTCTTTTCCCTTCTTGCCGTGATGTAATGAACTTGCATGCATAATGCATTCATGACATAATATATTGTGTTGCATGTTTCTTGTGTCGTAGCTCCGATCTATGCTCCGCGTGTTAACCGACTAGGATGCCATGTAGGTTCATCGCTTCACCCTTTCCATGTTAACAACAATTTAATATTGCCATGTAAATAACCGGGTGTGAACTAAATAATTAATCGTGGAGTTTTGTCGATATGCAACCCGTTGCATATCGAGCTTCACTTAATGTGTAGAGTTTGCGTGAGGTGAATTGCCATGCCATCCCCTACATGTTGAACTGATCATGCTTCATAGTAGGTTATGCATCGTGTGGTGAATATTTGTGTTGATGTTTGTTTCCGGTTTGCTCCGTCTCGATAGAGTTCCGCAAGCGTGTCAGAATGTGAGGACTCGTTCGACTACATTGGTTCACCGACTTCTCGGAGTTGTTCTTCTTCCAAGCGGGATCTCAGGCAAGATGACCATTGCCCCAGATACCATTACTATCATTGCCATGCTAGTTATTTCGATGCTATCGGTTATGTCTCGTTGCCTACCACATGTTAAATATCAGCCTCTCAACAATGCCATGAAACCTTCAACCTGTTCGACCTAGCAAACCACTGATTGGCTATGTTATTGCTTGCTTAACCCTGTGTAGCGTTGCTAGTTGCAGGTGTAGTTGCTTCCATGTGATAACATGGGTTCCTTGTTATATCACCCTATTAAATGCTATTTAATTTAATGCACCTATATACTTGGTAAAAGGTGGAAGGCTCGGCCTTTCTAGCCTGGTGTTTTGTTCCACCTTTGCGCCCTTAGTTTCGGCTACCGGTGTTATGTTCCATAAATGAGCGCTCCTAACACGATCGGGGTTGTTATGGGGACCCCCTTGATAATTCGTTTTAGATTAAAGCTGGTCTGTCAAGGCCCAACTTTGGTACTACATTTGCCTAATAACTAATGAACTGCATAGGGAGTAATTAACCCGAGGATAATTTAATCAACCCCCGGGCCAGTGCTCCTCATGACTGTTGGTCCACCCACCTAGCAGTCGGCGGTGCCACCACGGGGCAACTCGAGGTTTGGTTCCCATCCATTTTGCATAGACGGTGTGTCCTGAGAACGAGGTACGCGGCTCCTATCGGGTTCGTCGACACACCGGGTGGCCTTGCTGGATTAGTTTTACCTTTGACGAGATATCTTGTGCATCGGGATTCCGGTGATGTTTTGGGTAATCTCAGAGTTGAGGTTTTCCACTAGGGAATCCGACGAGATCGCGAGCTTCATGATTGAGGATTTCTATGCGGCTTGTGGTAATTTGTGATGGACTAGTTGGAGCACCCCTGCAGGGTTAAATATTTTCGGAAAGCCATGCCCGCGGTTATGTGGCAACATGGAAACTTTGTTTAACACTGGTTCTAGATAACTTGAAGATAACTTAATTAAAACTTGCCAACTGTGTGCTTAACTGTGACTGTCTCTTTCGTGAGTTCCTTCTCCGATCGAGGACACGGTAGGGTTATGTCTGACGTAGCACTACAGGAATCACCTTCTTTGCCGTCTGCCATCAGAGACGTCAAAGACGGTATCCCTGACGGCAAATACAATACCACAGACGGCAAAGATTGTCGCGGCCGGCAAAATTTCTGCGTCAGCCTACGACGGCATAGGACCTTCTTTGCCGTCTGCCCCCCCAAAGCGGACGGCAAAGTTCCTTGCCATCAGCTTTCATTAGGAGCAGTCGGCAAAGCTTTTGAGACGGCAGCCGACAGGCGTTGCCTCCGTTAGGGGTTAACGGAGCCTTTGCCGTCTGCCTGCCCGTCAATCTTTGCCGTCTGCCTCCCCGTCAATCTTTGCCGTCTGCCTTCTCCTCCCCTCCCCTCCCCTCCATCTTTGTCGTCTGCCTCCCCGTCAATCTTTGCCGTCTGCCGGGTCCTTCCCCCCCTCTCTCCACTCTTTGCCGTCTGCCTCCTCCTCCCCCCTCCTCCGTGCCCTCTTCTTTGCCGTATGCCCCCCAGGGAGCAAACGACAAAGATACTATATGGCCAGCTGCTACTGCCCGGGTTGCACAGCTGGGCGCCAGGTGGCACCTTTGCCGTCGGCTGGCTGACGGCAAAGGCCTTTGCCATGAGCTGGCAGACGGCAAAGAGCCTATATTGTCACATTTTTATTTATTTTTTCTATTTCACAGCACATATACATATAATTCATAGCACATATATCATAAATAGATCACAACACATATATGATATACATATAAAGCTCATCAATGCCATTTGTTCATCAACGTACATCCCATATATCAAAAGAACCAACACATACAAAGTTTCATCCATATATACATACATACATATAGTTGCACATATATTGTTCATCAACACATTTTTCATCAACACATACAAAGAACCAACACATTGTTCATCAACTCAAATAAAAACGGAAACTAAAGCACTCCAACGCCAGCTTCCATGCATGTAGTACATCCAATCTGCAAAATGGGAATAAGAAACTCAGAAGAAGAAGAACAACAACATATATATGACAAATGAACTAAATTGAAGAAGAAAGAGAAGAAGCACGAAGAGAACAGGGAGAAGAAAAACAAGAAGGAGGAGGAGGAGGAGGGGAAGGGGAAGGAGAAGGAGAAGAAGGAGGAGAAGAATAAAAAAGAAGAGGAGAAGAAGGAGAAGAAGGAGGAGAAGAAGGAGAGAAGAAGAAGGAGAAGAAGGAGGGCTCCTTCTCCTTCTTCTTCTCCTCCTTCTGCTTCTTCTTCTCTTCTTCTCCTCCTCCTCCTTCTTCTTCTCCTCCTTCTCCTTCTCTTCTTCTTCTCTTCTTCTTCTTCTTCTTCCTTCTCCTTCTTTTTGAGCTAAATATTCCAATTATGTCATTTTAGAGGAAAACAAGCTAACTATATAATAATCATGAGCTAACCAAGGTTCTTATGCCATTTTGAGCTTATTATAGTATTTTGGAGCTAAATGGGCTAATTATGTCATTGTTGGGTTAATTAAAGCAAGGATAATATGAAAGAGGAGAAGAAAGAGGAGGAGGAGGAGAAGAAGAAGAAGAAATCAAGAAGAAGGAGGAGGAGGAGGAGAAGGAGGAGGAGGAGGAGGAGGAGGAGGAGAAGGATAGAAGGTCCTTGGCCTTCTCCTCCTCCTCCTCCTCCTCCTCCTCCTCCTTCTCCTTCTTCTCTTCTTCTTCTTCTTCTCCTTCTTCTTTCTTTTCATTTTGCCTATTTCTTCTCCTCTTCTCCTCTTGTTGGAGCTAAATTACCTAATTATGTCTTTTTTGAGCTAAATGGGCTAATTATCCCATTTTAGAGGAAAACAAGCTAAGTATATAATATTCATGAGCTAACCAAGGTTCTTGTGCCATTCTGAGCTTATTATGGTATTTTGGAGCTAAATCGGCTAATTATGTCATTGTTGGGTTAATTAAAGCAAGGATAATATGAAAGCGGAGAAGAAAGAGGAGGAGGAGGAGGAGAAGAAGAAGAAATCAAGAAGAAGGAGGAGGAGGAGGAGAAGGATAGAAGGTCCTTGGCCTTCTCATCCTCCTCCTCCTCCTCCTCCTTCTCCTTCTTCTCTTCTTCTTCTTCTTCTTCTTCTTCTTCTTTCTTTTCATTTTGCCTATTTCTTCTCCTCTTCTCCTTTTGTTGGAGCTAAATTACCTAATTATGTCTTTTTTGAGCTAAATGGGCTAATTATCCCATTTTAGAGGAAAACAAGCTAAGTATATAATATTCATGAGCTAACCAAGGTTCTTGTGCCATTTTGAGCTTATTATGGTATTTTGGAGCTAAATGGGCTAATTATGTCATTGTTGGGTTAATTAAAGCAAGGATAATATGAAAGCGGAGAAGAAAGAGGAGGAGGAGGAGGAGAAGAAGAAGAAATCAAGAAGAAGGAGGAGGAGGAGGAGAAGGAGGAGGAGGAGAAGGATAGAAGGTCCTTGGCCTTCTCATCCTCCTCCTCCTCCTCCTCCTCCTCCTTCTTCTCTTCTTCTTCTTCTTCTTCTTCTTCTTCTTCTTTCTTTTCATTTTGCCTATTTCTTCTCCTCTTCTCCTCTTGTTGGAGCTAAATTACCTAATTATGTCTTTTTTGAGCTAAATGGGCTAATTATCCCATTTTAGAGGAAAACAAGCTAAGTATATAATATTAATGAGCTAACCAAGGTTCTTATGCCATTTTGAGCTTATTATGGTATTTTTGAGCTAAATGGACTAATTATGTCATTGTTGGGGAAATTAAAGCAATTGCAAGGATAATATGAAAGAGGAGAAGAAAGAGGAGGAGGAGGAGAAGAAGAAGAAATCAAGGAGGAGGAGGAGAAGGAGGAGGAGGAGAAGGACTAGAAGGTCCTTGGCCTTCTCCTCCTCCTCCTCCAACTCCTCCTCCTCCTTCTCCTTCTTCTCTTCTTCTTCTTCTCTTCTTCTTCTTCTTCTATTTTTCATTTTGCCTATTTCTTCTCCTCTTCTCCTCTTGTTGGAGCTAAATTATCTAATTATGTCTTTTTTGAGCTAAATGTTCCAATTATGTCATTTTAGAGGAAAACAAGCTAAGTATATAATATTAATGAGCTAACCAAGGTTCTTGTGCCATTTTGAGCTTATTATGGTATTTTGGAGCTAAATGGGCTAATTATGTCATTGTTGGGTTAATTAAAGCAAGGATAATATGAAAGAGGAGAAGAAAGAGGAGGAGGAGGAGAAGAAGAAGAAATCAAGAAGAAGGAGGAGGAGGAGGAGAAGGAGGAGGAGGAGAAGGCGAAGGACCTTCTAGCCTTCTCCTCCTCCTCCTCCTCCTCATCCTCCTTCTTCTTCTTTCTTTTCATTTTTCCTATTTCTTCTCCTCTTGTCGGAGCTAAATTACCTAATTATGTCTTCTTCGAGCTAAATGGGCTAATTATCTCATTTTAGAGGAAAACAAGCTAAGTTTGGAGGAGAAACTTACCGTAGTGGTCATCAAGGAGGAGAAACACCACGGTTGCTCGCGCCGGCTTCGTTTGGAGACGGTTGCCCTGGAGAAGGGTCGTGCGATACCGCTCGGGAGTTATTCTGCAGAAAAGATATTTTGCAATGTCTCAGTTAGCATGATGAAACTCAATTATTAATACTAGTTTATAATAATTCTCACCGTGCCAATCGAAGAGAAGACGGGCATCGGCGGAGGGACTTGACCGCTCTTCTCGCACAGACCGTGAAGAGTGGGTCGTATTAGTTAGTATTGAAACAGACATTACACACATGATTTGGCTAATGTGAAAAAACATACCACAAAAAGCTCGTAGAGGGCCCGTTGACCCGCCTCATTCCGGGCCCTCTCCTCCTCAAGAAATCATGCCGTGGTCTGGTCCCTCTCATCAAGAGCAGCCTGAAGAGCAGCCTGGCTTGCCAATCTCTCTTTCTCAAGAGCAGCCTGGTTTGCCGCTCTCTCTTTCTGAAGAGCAGCCTGAAAAACCTTTCCTCGTTACCACAGTAATGATCTATGGTGACACACATAATGAAATGGATGAAAGTGTTCTTAGTCCGTACAACTAACCTCGATGGCAAGTTCGACTGGCCATGGACGAGGCGTTATCTCAGGACATCTGCTCGACTGGCATGCCTTGATCTCCGGAAGAGTGAGTGGACAACGTATTATCCCATCTCCAATGGCTATCGAGCCAAGGGGCCTCCCGCCACCAGATATCATCACCAGCTCTGGATCCAAAGGTTCCTGGCTAGGGTTAAAGTCACCCCCTTTCGTAGCCTTCCCCGCGTCCCTGTATGCCACGAGCTTCTGGTGGGATGATATGTTGGTGAAGTTACTGGGATCATACAGGTCAAACTCAGAGAATGCCATCGCCTTCTTGTACGAGGCAGTATGGGCCATGCCATAAAGGTCGTACAAGTGTGGCATCTCAGTCTTATTGTGATGCGCCTAAAAGAGAGGAACAAAATATTAGCATCAAGAATGAATTGCATGAATCATGAAGAAAATCACATACCCAGTTTCGTCCAAACTGAAGTAAGTTGGCGCTGCCTTGATGGTGTGGCACACAAACCATTTGGCTACGCCGATCCTTCGCATTCTCGTGGACGGCTCGCCAGCTGCCTGTGCACCACTCATCAACCAACGCCTCCCAACAATCCATCTTATCCGCACACCATCTCGGGGGCACCTGTAAGTTATTAGAAAGAATTTTCAGCGCTACGCCTATGAGTGAAATCAAGAAAACTACGTAGAAGGACTTAAGAATAGGTAATTACCTTCATGTATTGCTCCTTCTTCAGAAACTTTCCGCGGCAATCCTTCTTCTCCTTCTTAATACCACGCGTGGCGTAGTAATCTTGAATAGCCTGCGGCCTAGCCTCGTGGCGCAAGTTCTGTAGTAACCGCCTACACTCGACCTCGAGAACCCTGGCCGCCTCCTCCTCATATCCATCCTCACACCTATAGAAGGTCTGCAATCAAACGTGAAAACACTGATTAGTACAATAATTAGGTATATTGTTAATTTTAGATTCTGTAAAAGGATAATTTACCCAAAAGCTCCTGATCACCATCTCGGCCCTCGTGTGGCACAAGACACCATCTATAATCTCCTCCGGCGGGGCCTGCGCAGCCTGGTAGTGCTCCTAGGTAAATCCTAGTGTAGGAACCTGACCCTCATGAGGCAACGTGACAAACCCCGGGAAATTTGTCCGGCAAAGCACACCAAGGACGGAGTTCAGCCTGCGGACTCCAAGAGGGTGTACCCATGCCCTGCAGTATGATAAGGTCAGCGCATTAGATATTTGAACAAACTTGAA
This sequence comes from Hordeum vulgare subsp. vulgare, assembly GCF_904849725.1. Classification (NCBI taxonomy): domain Eukaryota; kingdom Viridiplantae; phylum Streptophyta; class Magnoliopsida; order Poales; family Poaceae; genus Hordeum; species Hordeum vulgare. The sequence continues at coordinate 341,218,517 of NC_058524.1, read as the reverse complement.
GGCAAAAGCTAAAAAAAGGGTAAATGTACTTACCTATCTCCTTCAGGCTTAATCACCGGCCTCTGCTCGCGGGTAGCCGGGGCGACCAGGAGACGTGTACTACCACGCTTGTACACGGTGGCCCCGTCCACCTGCACATCGCCCTCACCATCCATAAGCTCATCCCCGCCATCCCCGCCACCTGAGCCACCCGGACCCTCGGTACGATCCGGCCAAGGCTCCCATCCGGCCCTCTCCACGTCGGGTGAAGCCTCCGGAACCGTAGTCTCCTCCGGCTGCTCCTGGGCCGAATGCACCTCGAGCCGAGGCTGCTCCTGGACCGGAGTCTCATGGGACGAATGGCCGTTAACACCAGGCTCCTGGACCGGAGTCCCCGTAGCCTCCTCCGCAAACGGGTTGACCATACTAGTCCTATGCTCGGGTGAATGAGCTGGTGGTGGTGGCGAGGACGGCTCAACAGTCCTCCTGGTTCTTCCGTGGCCACCACCTCTCCCTGTACCCTTCCCCTTCCTCCCTACCCGATCAGCACCTCTCCCAGTGGGCAATGCCGCCAACGAAGAAGAACCCCCGGCTGGTGTCGAAAGACTGTCTGCCAAGGCTCTACGGAGAGATAGGGGCGGAAGGGAAGTACCACCCCTCGTGCGGGGCGCCTGGGAAGAACCCGTCGAGCGCTCTGGACCCGCGCCCACCATCTTTCAACACCTTCCATGATAAAGATTAAAAGAAATTAGTACAACATAAAAAAATTGAATGACTGACATGAATAATAATATGTACATGAATAATAAAGATTAAAGTATATATAATTTAAGTTGTGAATCTTACAAACTAATAATCATCATCAATAAATGCATCATCATCATCACTATCACGCATGTCTTCATGAATGACGTGCTCATCGGGTTCAACGGCGTGAAGTTGTGAAAGGCCTTCCTTTAATTGTTGAAGCATTGACAGGTCATTCGCATCAGTAACCTCTATGAGTTCCAGGTCTTCTGGTTCCGGCTCAGGGCTGGAGTGGGATTCATTGTCGCTGTCTACTTCCATGTTCTTGGATGAAGCATGGCGGTTCTTGAAACGTTTCTTAGAAAGACGTGCTTCTTGGAAGAATTCTCCATCATATGTGTCTGGGTTAATGTGACGTTCATAATCCTGTTCATTTGGGAGAGGTGGTCTGACATGTGGCGGCACTTCATAAACAACATACCAACCTTCCAGATTCTTATCCGTTTGGCATGCCCACGGTAGATAGAAAACTTGGGTCGCCTGTTGAGTCGTAATATAGACATCGGGAACATCTAAATGGGTGTTTGGATTGATTTCGACTAGTCCTATATGTTCATGAGTCCTTCTAGTCTTTTTCGGCTGGAACCAATAACATTTGAAGACTACGACGTTCAGTAGGTTTTTACCATAGAATTGAAGTTCATAAATTGCTTCAACTCTCCCATAATGCTCAATAACACCTTCGCCGATAGCAGAGACACCAAAATTTGTAGATTTCCGGTCGGGCATAGATAGCTCTTTGCCAAAGGTACGAAAGAGATACCCGTTGATGTTGTATTTCTCAAATGAACGGACCTTATAGTCAAAACCATTAGCGACTTGTCTCAATTCGGCGTCCATAGAATCTGAATTAGCCTACAAGTTTAATACGAAACGGTTGTTGCATTAGCCGCAAGTTAGACCAAGAATGAAATGGTCCATTATTGATAATTACTGCTTGTTTGAACCAAGAGATGAAACCGGGATAGCCGCCTCCTGTCTTTGACAGAAGCTCATACTCTTCGACAGAATCATTTTCGATCACCGCTCCATCCGAGAATTTGACGACGTAACGGCTGTTTGAAATATCCGGGAATAAGAGCAGTTCAAATGAATTAGAAGTTACGGGAAAATGTGCCAAGAACTCACTCGATGTACGGCCGCACTTCTGTTAGGTTGTTGAAGATATACAACGAAATGTTCCGCCATTCTTCGATATCCAACGTTATTGGTTTCGAAGCACCGCCTGGTGCGAGCTTCCCTCTGAATAGGCTCAGGTTGGACCCACCTTTTTTAGGGTCTCCATCATTGTGCCGAGGCTTCGGATTATGCAAATGATGATTTTTGGCTTCGTAGTGTGCTGTCACAAAGTTTGCCACCTCCTCAGTAATGAATGCCTCAGCCATCGATGCTTCAATTCTACGCTTATTTTTACATTTAGCTCGAAGGGTCTTCTGCATCCTCTCAGTTGCATGCATCCTCTCAGTTGCATAGCACCAATGATCTTGCACGGGCCCACCCAATCTTGCCTCGGTCGGTAGATGTAAAATCAAATGATGCATTGGATTAAAGAAGCCCGGTGGAAAGATCTTCTCTAACTTGCACAACAACTCCGGTGCAAACTCCTCCATGTCTTCTACCACGCCAGGCGATAATTCTTTCGCACAAAGAACACGGAAGAAATAGCTCAGCTCCGCCAGTACTAGCCATTCATCCTCAGGAATAAAGCCACGTAACATCACCGGCATTACCCTCTCTAGCCATATGTGCCAATCATGACTCTTGAGACCAAAGATTTTTAATTTTTCAAGACTCGCTCCCCTCTTTAGATTCGCTGCATACCCATCGGGGAACATCAAGTGCATTTTGACCCACAAGATAATTTCCCTCATAGCTGGCCTTCCAAGATTGAACCAGGCCTTTGGCTTCGACCACTTCTGCTTTCCTTTGCCTTCTCACATGTTTTGTAACGGTCTATGACATAGTGTCTCTTGATCGACTCTAGCCTTAATATTATCCTTTTTCTTCCCATCTATGTCGAACAATGTACCAAAAATAGCCTCTCCGATATTGTTTTCAGTGTGCATCATGTCGATATTGTGTGGAAGAAGGAGGTCTTTGAAGTGTGCATCATGTCGATTCAGTGTGCATGGCTTGTGAGTCCAGGCATGTTTTGAATTATACCCCTTGAAATACCCTCGACGCTCTGGATCAGGCTCAAGGGCATTTAACTGATCCAGGATCTGTTGGCCTGTGAACGCAGGTGGTGCCAAGTTTTTGACAACTTTACCTTTGCTAAAGTTCTTCTTGTCTTTTTCTGAACTGATGGTCCGGATCCAGGAACTGTCTATGCAAGTCAAAAGCAAGAATACTTCCGACCCTCCTGCAACCAATGAAACTGAAGAGCTGCCTTGCATTGAGGGCACGGGAACCTTCCATGAACACACCATCCAGAGAATAGCGCATACGCTGGCAAGTCATGCATAGAGTACATGTACCACACATGCATTTTGAAGTTTTCTTTTCTAGCGGCATCGTATGTCTTGACCCCATTTTCTCAAGCTTCTTCCAATTCATCCTTAAGCGGTTGCAGGTACACATTCATATTCTTCCCCGGATAATTGGGCCCTCGAATTATCAACGTCAGAAATATGTTCTTTCTTTGCATAATCTGCCTGGGGGGGAGATTGAGTGGAATGACAAATACAGGCCAACAACTGTATTGGGTTGCCGTCATGCCGAAGGGATTAAAACCATCCGTGGCAGCGCAGACTCGAGGATTCCTTGGATCTGCCGCTTTATCCTGATGCAATCCATCGAAATGTTTCCACACTTCCCCATCCGATGTGTGTACCATCATCTTATTCCGATCCGCATCTAGTTCGGTTCTTTTGCCCAATTTGTGCAATGTCATCTGTCTGGCTGTCTCTTCGACCATGAAAAGACGTTGAAGTCTTGGTACGATTGGCATATACCGAAGAACACTAACTGCGATTTTGGTCTGCCTCTTCTCACCCATACCGTTGTCTACCAGAAGATACTTGCAAGACTCGAAATTGGGACAATAGTCCAAGTGTGCATACTCCTTCCTAAATAAGACACATCCTTTCTCACATGCATCTATCTTCTCATAGGGCATCTTAAGTACACGAAGTATTTTGTCCGACTGGTACAGGTTTGCAGGCATGACATGGCCTTTGGGTAGGAAACGTCCAAATAGTGTCATCATCGCGTCGTAGCATTCTCTTCCCAAGTTGAACTGAGCCTTCAGAGCCATTACTTGTGCAATTGCATCCAGCTGACAGAGCTCAGTGTGCTCATGGAGAGGATGTTCTGAAGACTCCAACATTTCATAAAAGTCCTTTGCAGATTCCTCCATCTCATCTTCCGAATCCCGAGCATCATCAAAGTCTTGCACCATGTCTTCGATCCCAGTACCATGCTCGTCCGTGCGACGACGGACCACCTCAGCTCTTGTGCGTTGTATAGACTCACCATGAAATGTCCACACCGTATAATTAGGCTTAAAACCCCTCCTCTGCAGGTGTTTAATCATTACAGCCTCTGTCGTCTTTTTATAGTTGTCGCATCCAGGACAGGGGCAATAGTTTCTTTCCTGGCCATTTGCGAATGCGGCTTTCACAAATTCCTTTGTTTTTAAAAACCATTCTTTCTTCATCTCTTTCTGACTAGGGTGACCGGTATACATCCACGCACGATCACTCATTTTGCGTCGCTACTAAAGACAGAAGAAATATATTTATCTATAATTTAGCATTTATATTCATCGGCTAATCAGGTAGGGCATTTTTATTACGTCCAGGCAACCTACACGCTAATAGGTAAATATAGGTCCTAATCCCACCCGAGTATGTGTAGATTGGGTTCGTTTTCCCATGCTCTGCTCCGGATCCAACGCGAAATTTCTGCAGCACCTCCCCGCTGTTCTCCTAATACACGTCTCCGCAATAAACAGAGAGGATGTGCATCCGGAGAACAATAGGGAGGCACTGACGAAATTCCGCATCGGATCCACAGCACAACATGCGGGAAAACGAACCCAATCTACACATACTCGGGCTGTCCATGGATAATGTTGGACAATTCGAAAGGATGGCGGTTATAAATATGCAAAGACATGCATATTTATAGATGTCGCCCTTTCGAACGAGAGACGCATACTGGTCACGCATACTGATAAATTAATTGAATTACCTAAATCTAGAAAGTTTCATCCGGAAACCGAGCCACGGTAAATGAAGGGGGGCGGGGAGGAGATGAAATTTGTACTGACCCACGAATGCAGAGGCGGAGCTCGTACAACGCACGGGCAGGTCTTCGCACAGCAGACCTCACAGCGACGAGACAACTATCACATGTAAATCCTTTGATCAACACAAATATTCCAATTATGTCATTTTAGAGGAAAACAAGCTAAGTATATAATATTCACGAGCTAACCAAGGTTCTTGTGCCATTTTGAGCTTATTATGGTATTTTGGAGCTAAATGGGCTAATTATGTCATTGTTGGGTTAATTAAAGCAAGGATAATATGAAAGTGGAGAAGAAAGAGGAGGACGACTAGGAGAAGAAGAAGAAATCAAGAAGAAGGAGGAGGAGGAGGAGGAGAAGGAGGAGGAGGAGAAGGATAGAAGGTCCTTGGCCTTCTCCTCCTCCTCCTCCTCCTTCTCCTTCTTCTCTTCTTCTTCTTCTTCTTCTTTCTTTTCATTTTCCCTATTTCTTCTCCTCTTCTCCTCTTGTTGGAGCTAAATTACCTAATTATGTCTTTTTTGAGCTAAATGGGCTAACTATCCAATTTTAGAGGAAAACAAGCTAAGTATACAATATTCATGAGCTAACCAAGGTTCTTATGCCATTTTGAGCTTATTATGGTATTTTCGAGCTAAATGGACTAATTATGTCATTGTTGGGGAAATTAAAGCAATTGCAAGGATAATATGAAAGAGGAGAAGAAAGAGGAGGAGGAGGAGAAGAAGAAGAAATCAAGGAGGAGGAGGAGGAGAAGGAGGAGGAGGAGAAGGACTAGAAGGTCCTTGGCCTTCTCCTCCTCCTCCTCCTCCTCCTCCTCCTCCTCCTTCTTCTCTTCTTCTTCTTCTCTTCTTCTTCTTCTTCTTCTATCTTTTCATTTTGCCTATTTCTTCTCCTCTTCTCCTCTTGTTGGAGCTAAATTATCTAATTATGTCTTTTTTGAGCTAAATGTTCCAATTATGTCATTTTAGAGGAAAACAAGCTAAGTATTTAATATTAATGAGCTAACCAAGGTCTTGTGCCATTTTGAGCTTATTATGGTACTTTGGAGCTAAATGGACTAATTAATTCCAAAAAACTAAATACCAAACATGTGATCTTCTTTTTGTCTTCTCCTCCTCCTATTCTTCTTCTTCTGCTTCCTATTCTTCTTATTCTTCTTCTCCTCCACCTCCTCCTCTTCTCCTCTTCTCCTCCTCCTCCTCCTCTTCTTCTTCTTCCAATTCTTCTTCTCCTCTTCTCCTCCTCCTTCTCCTCTTCTTCTCCTCCTCCTATTCTTCTTCTTCTTCTTCTCCTCCTCCTCCTCTTCTCCTCTGCTCCTCCTCCTCCTCTTCTTCTTCTTCCTATTCTTTCTAGTAAGCTAACTAACTAACTAACCTAACTAACCAAGCTAACTAAACCTATCGCTAAACCTAGATAGCACTAAACAGCAAACAAATAATAAAAACAGAATCTACCACTAAGTAACTAAAAAATAATCTAGCTACCACTAAATAACAAAACAAAATCTACCACTAAACTACCTACTAAACCTACTAATTAACTAACTAAATCTACCAACTAACTAAACTACCACTAAAACTACTAATTAACTAACCTACCAACTAAACTATATATGCCACAACAACTACAATAACAACAAGAGCTACAATAACAAGAACAACTACTACAACAACAATAAAAAATCATGCTGGTAGTTATAATCTAATTCCAAAGAACTAAATACCAAAAAATAAAAAATCAAGGGGGCGGGGGTGGATGGGCTTACCGGCAGTGGGGCTGCGGGGGCGGCGTCGAGGCCTGCGGGGCAGTGGCTGGGCCGGCTGCGCCGGCGGTGGGGCTGCGAGGGCGGCACCAGGGGCGCCGGGGGTGGGGCAGCGGGGGCGCAACAGGGGCACCACGGGGCGCCGACGGTGGGGCTTGAGGGGCGGCACCAGGGGGTGCCGGGGGGTTGTGGGGCTTCGGGGCGGCACCAGGGGCACCGGGGCGGCGCCAGGGATGGCCGGGCGACAATGGTGGCGGCGTTGGGCGTCGGGGGAGGAGAGAGAGAGGGAGGGGCCGTTTGAGAGAGAGACGGCCACGGTGGGGGCGGGACAGCCGTTACTAATTCAAGACCTTTGTCGTGTGCTGGCACACGACAAAGGGGTCTATACTCTTTGTCGTCTGCCTCTGGCATCTTTGCCGTCAGCCAGCAGACGGCAAAGAAGGGAGTAGATTGACCTAAGGTTCCCCCGGCCAGATGAGCTTCTTTGCCGTCTGCTGGCGCCTTCTTTGCCGTCTGCCGCGAACGGCAAAGAGCTGACTGCTGGCAAAGACCTTCTTTGCCATCAGCTAGTTCTTTGCCGTGAGTTTTGCTGAAGGTGATGGCAAAGAGTGTCTTTGCCGTCTGCTAGCTGACGGTAAAGAATAGGCAGACGGCAAAATCTCTGATTCCAGTAGTGTAGGTAGGTGTTCAGGATCATTCATTTGATCAACCGTAGTTCACGTCCGCTATGCGTAGAACTTCCCCCTCTTATTTCTTGTAGTCGTAAGTTTAGCCACCAAATATATGCTGAGCCGCTGCTGCAACCTCACCACATAACCATACCTCACCCATTAAGCTCTGCTAGTCTTGATACCTTTGGAAATGAGATTGCTGAGTCCGATGTGGCTCACAGATTACTACAAAATCAGTTGCAGGTACAGGTAAAGGTTACTTCACGCGAGCGTGTTGATTGTTCATTTGGAGTTGCTTCTTCTTCTTCTTCTTCTTCATCGATCTAGGATGGGTTCCAGGCCGACAGCTTGGGATAGCAAGGATGGACGTCGTTCTTACTTTTTTCTCGTTTGTTTTCGTCCGTAGTCGGACCCTGGTCTTACTCTTGATGTTCATGTAATGTACTGATGTGACTCTGATGTAGCTTGTGGCGAGTGTAAGCCAATTCTTTATATATCTCTCCTTTTCAGTACATGTACTTGTAACAATATCCATTCTTCCTACACGACCAGATGCGCTTCTATCCCTGACGAGGCCCCCGTGCCAAATTGAGGACAGGGTCGCTTCTTGGGCGTGACAAGTTGGTATCAGAGCAGTACCTACCTAGGAGCCCCCTTGATTGATCGAACATGGCCGAGTCGAGTCTAGTGAAAAACTGCTTTGAGTCTAGTTATATATCGGAGAGTAGGATTCGTTTTCTCCTCTTCTATGCTCTGGTGAGGAATCTTGACGTAATAATTTAATTCTACTCCTCTTCTCACTCAAAATTTTTTTAGGATCACGCGGATATTTTTGAGATCTATATGATGCCGATGTGACGGAGTTCTGTCTTGGTGCCTCCTATTTGCTCTAAGTCTCAGGGGAGTTGAGCTCCAGGGGATTCTTGAGCACATTGTTATCATTCAGATTTCTTAATATCTCAAAACGAAGGATGTTCGTAATTGCTTCAATAATAGTAGTGGCGAGATAACCCCGATGTCCCCAGTACTGGTGTAGATTGTTCGGGAGTACTGCCATACTTTGTATTGTTGTGATCATGAGGGTCTGTTGTAGATGAAGGTCCGAGATTCTGGTTGTGTGTTGACGGATGTGATACAGGTGACGGGTTAGTATAGGAGTTGTGTGATATTACTCCTTGTATCCGTGTACCAGATTGCATGACCAGATATTTCGGGAATTCATAGGTGGGAATTCAAGTAGTTGCTTATAGGACAATCTTCCAACAAATGCATGATGTTAGGTTGGGGTTCAACATCTAGTGGATTCATTTGTTCACGGTCGACTTACAGCGGTACACGTTGTGCCTTAAAGAGTCCTTGTAGCTTGCTACGACTCGGGGATGCTTCGTAAGTCGGGTGTACTGCCTTGCACTTGATGGCTACTGTAAAATCGAGCCCGTGCGATCATGTCCACGAAAATATCGGACGGAATCTTTCTCATGAGTTTGTTCCGGCTTGTTTCATAAGCCTCATCCTTTGTTTTGTTGAATATGGTAATTCGTGTTGCTTCAATGTCAAATGGTGATTTCAGATCTTTTCTAAAAGGTGTTCTCATATTTTTTTATGTGAATGCTAATCCTTTTTCTTAATCATTTGTCTTATTAATTCTTGTCAACCGGAGACGTCATGTTAATTCCATTCAACCGGAGTCCCCTGTGGCTCACAGATTACTACAACACCAGTTGCAGGTACATGTAAAGGTTACTTGATGCGAGCACGTTGATTGTTCATTTGGAGTTGCTTCTTCTTCTTCTTCTTCATCGATCTAGGATGGGTTCCAGGCCGGCAACCTGGGATAGCAAGGATGGACGTCGTTCTTATTTTTTTCTCGTTTGTTTTCGTCCCTAGTCGGACCCTGCTCTTACTCTTGATGTTCATGTAATGTACTGATGTGACTTTGATGTAGCTTGTGGCGAGTGTAAGCCAATTCTTTATATATCTCTTCTTTTCAGTACATGTACTTGTAATGATATCCATTCTTGCGACACGACGAGATTCGCTTCTATCCCTGACGACGCCCGTGTGCCAAATTGAGGATAGGGTCGCATCTTGGGCGTGACACGACCCCGGTCCTCTTCCCTTATCGTTTCGGCGGGAAGGGATCCCACATTGTCCAATTTCAAAGGGGAACAGGGGAACATGCTCCCCTGCCCAAAGGTGGTCTTCACGTGCAAAGTGGCTGCCCGCGCCGTAGGGACGGGCCCGAGGATGACGTCTGTCCTGCTGGCAGGCGGCGACGGCCTTGTTGTACCAGAAGCGAAACCTTTGGAAGATGCCTTTGGAACCCTGGTACATCCGTGCATGCCCCTTTGTACTGAAGGGGAAACAGCTCCGCTCTGCTGTGTGCTGCTCGCATGTCCTTCCCTTGCATCACCCTTGACTCCTGAGGCCAGGCCTCGCCGCGGAATATCCGCCATTCCGGAGGTGTCCTAAGGAGGCCCCCTGCGGGTCTTGATGTTGTTCCTTCTCGTGAAGCTTGGCCCCTCACGAGGGCCTTGCCATGAGTGGCGCCGAGCCCGTTGGTTTGCTTGATGAAGTGGGTCTGCCCTGGGCCATATGCAGGCAGGTCTGGGTATCCCTATTCCCAGAACACTGACAATAGCCCCCGTGCCCACGTCGCGCTCGAGTTGGCTTCTCAGTGAAGCCTCGGGGGTGACGTGAGATGCTGCGGGCCCTAGATGCGTGTGGGCCAGGCCGGTGCCCATCACGCGGCTCGCGTTGGGTCTTCTTTGTCTATTGTGTCTGCCCGAGTTATTAGGAGCCTTGCTTGTTGCGTCGGTGCATTATTCTTTTCCTTTTCCCACACTCGCTCTTCCTCCTTGGTCTTCAACCCCAGCCTGCATCCAAGATCCAGCATCGCGCCGGATCCTCCCCAGTCCAGCGATGGTGCCCGCCGGCAAGCAAAAGCCAGAGGCGCAAGGTCCATCCCTGCTCCACCTCTCTTGGAGTGCGCCCTTCCCAAGGATGTGGATCTCGCCCCCGTGCTTCCCTGGACTGCATCCGAGACCAACGAGTACGGGCATACCCCGATCTGGCCTGACGGCATAGAGGAGCGGCCCGCGTCGAAGGTGGTGTACCCCTTCTTCCTCCACAACATCTTTGCTCAGCTGGTGCCACCATTCTCCTCGTTCTTCACCGCCATCTTGAACCACTACGGGATCCAGGTTCTTCCCCTCTAGCCCAACTTTGTCTTGCTCTTGTCTGTCTTCACTTTGTACTACGAGGTTTTCGTAGGTGTGCAGCCTTCAGTGGCCCTCTTCCGCCACTTCTACAGCCTACGCCTGCATGACGGTGCCCATTTGTCGGCGTGTGTCTCCTTCGTGGCGGCCCAGAGTGGCAACCTATTCTTGAAGGATGGGAAGAAGGTTGAAAATTTCAGGCAACTTTGGGTTCTAATGTGCCTCAAGGACGCCAAACCTCGTCTGGAGGAGCCGAAGGGATTGCTGGAGAAGACCTTCGCGTGGAGCTTGGCGAAGCTTTCCGACCCTCGGGCCGCGCCCATCTTGGAGTGCTTCTCTCGTGACCTCAGCGCCAAGAGGCTATCTGGTGGGATGATAGTGAAGGAGTTCTTGGCGCAGTGCCTAGTGCCCCTACAAGCCCACTCCAGGCCCTTGTGGGACTACCGTCCTGGTGACGACGAGCTCAGGCTTTGGTCCCAGGACCTCCCCACTGATGAGCTGAGCAGGGTTGTGGCGATCTTGCTGGGCGGCGACCCTCATGACCTACCTGAGGCTCTGGGCCCGCTGTACCATCTTGACGCTCGGGCCGACATGATCGCCGAGATTCCTGTCTTTGATGAGCGTGGGCTCCTCCTGGCCGCGGGCTCCGGACAGTAGTGGTGTCATCCGGCGATACCTCCGGTGAGGGGGATTCGGAGAAGACTGTCAAGGACTGCCCGGCGAGGGCGTCGCTCCCGTCACAGGCTGTCCTTCTACGCGAGCTTGTAGATGATGATGCCAACGGTGAGGTCTCTGCGGGGGTTCCCTCGCACCCAATCCGGACCTCCAGGGGAGCCGCGTCGACCCCGCGCTACGCTGTCAGCGTGCGTGCCCGCCCCCAGAAGTGTGAGGCTGGGTCATCCTTTGCGCATCCCGCCTCCACCGGTGGAAAACCCGAGGCACCGGCCTTGCCCCCTCCGTGGGGGGTCCTGTTGCTGCCGCCGGCGTGGGGCCTTGAAGAGGATTAACCCCAAATAGTAAGTCACTTGTCTTGGAACGCTTTGTGCGTTCAAAATCCGTGCTTGGCCGATTCCCTATTTTCCCTAATGTCTAGGGACGTCTTCTCACTGAAGGCGAGGAGGAAGAATTCGGGCGTCAAGTCAAAGGCCACTCCTGACGCACCGCCAGCCCTCTCCAAAGCATCATCGTCTGCCGATGGAGAGGGCGAGGCTTGCAAGGCAACCTCCTAGGCCTTGATCAGTGCACCCCTGAGTCCCCGAAGTGCCCTCAGGCGGCCATGGTGACGCCCTTGCCCGAGGGGCAGTCTCTGGAGGCCCCTCAGCCTGTTGATGCACCAATGCGTGCAACCTCCAGGCAGCCTTCAGAGCCCCCTATTCCTCATGATGCTGCCTCCCCGACGGCACTCCCTGCCAAAATATTGGAGGCTCTTCAGGAGGGGGTCCAGAGGACCTCGATATTTACCCAGGGTGTCCTGAACGCGGCCTTCACTGCCCTGGGAAATGTCACAGTCGAGATGGGAAGACCGAGAGGGAGGCCAAGGTCGGCCGCGCTGCGCGTGAGGAGGCACTGAACGAAGCCAAGGCGGCTACCGAAAGCTGCGAAGAGGTGGAGGCCCGCCTGCAGGACCTCCACGGGAAGAAGGCCAAGCTATCCGAGTAGCATCACCTGCAGGAGGAGAGACTTAAGGCCCGCGAGGCCAATCTCGCCGCCCGGGAGGAAGAGCTGTCCCAGGAGGCGAATCACCTGGTCATGAAGCAGGCACGCTTGGGAGAGCAGGAGAAGGAGGCCACCTCGAGGAAGGCCCTGCTTGATGCCTAGGAGGAAGCCCTCACCGCGCCCGAGGAGAAGAAGGCCGCGGAGCCGACCCCCTTCCCTGATGTTGAGCTCGAGCATCGCACGGCACATCGCTCCCTCTGCCGGGACGGGTTCGATGAGCCTTTGGCCACCCCGGAGGATGGCTTTGCCGCGCTCGTGAAGGAGCTCGTGGTGGCGCTGGAGGGCGCCGTCCTGCAGGTGGACAAGATCTTGGACAACGAGTGTCACGACCTCTTCTTCGCGGTTGCGACACGTGTCTTCAGCCACCTTCATATTCGCGAGCCAGGATTTAACCTCGGCTCCGTGATCCTGCCAGTCCCTACCGAGGACCGTGACCGTGCCGCAGAGGTAGTGAAGGGCCCCGTGGAGGCGTTGGTGAGGAGGTTCGCCCGCGTCGAAGCTCCTTCGTCTCCAAGTGCCGTTGAAGCCGACGATGGGGAAGACGATGCTTCTCAGTCGACGACCAGCCCCGTGCGGAGGGGGCGACCGGCAGCGGCTCCTCCTGACTTATTCTCCCTATCTTTTTCCTGCAATGGACATCGTGCCTCGTGGAGGTGTTAAACTCATTTGCATTTTCATGAACTTGTCAAGGCTTGTAATAACTAAATGCTTGAATGTTTTCTTCGCCTCGTTCCTGTCATGTTTGCTGTGTTACTCTGCATCGGCAGGGCCCGCCCCACTCGTACCTCCCCGCGATTGGACCGACTGGAAACCAAGGACGTCCCAAAGGGGAAGGGCTACGAGCGCAGTTAGGCTCCTGAGTCGTGATGCTCAGGAGTCCCCCTTGACGCGCGAAATGCCCTCATGAGGAGAACACGACGAGGATTACAAAACTTTAGAAGACCTTCAGCACTTCGCGAAGGCAGGGCCTGCCTTGTATGTACCTCCCCGCGATTGGACCGACCGGAAACAAAGGACGGCCCAAAGAGGAAAGGGGCTACGAGCCCAGTTCGGCCCCTAAGTTGCGATGCTCACGGGTCCCCCTTGACGTTCGAGCGAATCCAATGTCCCTTCTAGGAAGGTGATAATTTGAGACTCCCAAGCTCTTTTAGCACTCTGTGTCGGCAGGGCCTGCCCCGCGCGTTCCTCCCCATGCTTGAACGAAACGGAAACCAAGGACGACATAAAGGTCGAAGGGGCTACGAGCGCAGTTCGGGCTCCTGAGTCGTGATGCTCAGGAGTCCCCTTGACGTATGAGTGACTTCGGCGTTCTTCCTAAGAGATCTGAGGTGGCTCGTTGAGCACAGTAGGCTCTATGTTGGCAGGGCCCGGCCCGCGCGTACCTCCCCTTGATTGAGCCGACCGAAAACCAATGACGTCCCAAAGGGGGAGGGGCTACGGGCGCACTTAGGCCCCTGAGTCGCGATGCTCAGGCGTCCCCCTTGATGTACGAGCGGCTCCATACCTTCAGTTGTGTGTCCCACGCACTGGGCGTGGGTGTAGTCGCGAGTGGACTGTGTTGATTTCCTTCCCAGCTATGGGTGTAGCCATTGACGGTTTGTGTTGGCGCCAGCTGCGGGCATAGTCATTGGCACACTATGTTGATTGCCCCCATCTGTACCCAGCTTGGAGCGTAGGTCTTCCACTAGGCATGGGGTTGACCCCTCCGCGTCCTTGGGGGGCCCTGGGCGTATACAGCCTCGACTCGTTATTACGTGAGAGTGTCATGGTGGGGGTGTATCTGGGAGGTCGGGAGGATGCTTTGGCCTCGCGAGTGTCCCTACCCCCAAGTCATTGGTGGACTGAGCTTCTCCCCAGCGTGAAGCATAGGGATGCCACTAGGCATGGGATGGACCCCTCCGCATCCTCGGGGGCCCTGAGCGTATACAACCTCGACTCGTGGGAGGTCGCGAGCACGCTTTGGCCTGGCGAGTGTCCCTACCCCGGATTTACTGGTGGACTAAGCTTATTTTGGGTCATTGGTAAACCCTGTTGACTTCTTTTTCTTTGAGTGCGAGGTTGGGTGGAAGATGCCTTAGGTGTCCTGGAAGTACAAGCTTCGACCAGAGCCCCCATGCGGGGGTCGAGTGCCCAAAGACACAAGCAAAGTAGAGCGTTAGGGTTCGAAGCGGGTGATGTAGAAAAAACTGAAAGATGCTTAAATGAAAGTAGCGGGTGGGAGTGCCCTGAGCTCCTGGAGACCGCATGGCCTTGTGGGCGCCCTCAAAGGTGGTGAGCCAAAAACTTACCTGGCAGCAGCCAACAAAAAGTAACCTGGCGGCCATGCCACTGAAGTGCCGAAAGCGTCGTCGTCGCTCGAACTCCTGCTTCCAGGGTCGCGGTCTTCTCAGGTCTGCCGCCCCCTAAGGTTCGGGGCCTTCGCTCGGCCTGAGCATCTCTTCCTCTTCCTCGCCACGCCCCAGGAGGCCAGGCATGAGCATGGCCCACTGGAGCCGCTGGTAGGTGGCGGCCGTGTTCCCCAGAACGAAGGGCATGTGAGCACCGACGCACAGGTACCCTCACCGATGCTCGGTTGGCATGGGCGAGAAAGGGCCTTGAGCTGCGTCTCTGTCGATTGTGAGAGCGTTGATGCAGATGCAGGGCCGGTCAACCGTGCCGACAGCGGCGACTACGATTGGTGGTGCAGGGCAGCCCCCACCTCGCACGGCTTGGGTCTCTCGAAGTTCTCGGATTGCTCTGATGACGGACTCACGAGAGATGAGCAGACGTGCGCCAGATATCGCCCTCGAGTTGTGCTCAAGCACCACCCTCGCCTCGCCGATCAGGCGAGGGATCTCCCAGCAGGGAGCCCCCAGGTCGAACCCAAGGGGGGCGCCAAGAACGCCTTCCTGTGCGATGGGAGGCATGGCCCCGTGCCCCGGGACGGAGCCCGAAGCCCCCGGGCGCTCCGTGGGGAGGAGTTCCTTCTTCTTCTTGCGTGGGTCCTCGCAAGGCAGTTTGTCTTCTTCGTCGTCCGCTGCGCGGTAGGTGCGCTCGAGTGCGCAGACAGCATCCTTTTCGTTGTAGGCAATGGTGATGACGCCGTTGCTCCCCGGCATCTTGAGGACGTTGTAGCCATGGTGGGTCACTGCCATCAACTTGGCGAGAGCCGGGTACCCAAGGATCGCATTGTAAGGCAGATGGATGTGCGCGATGTCGAAGACGATGATCTTAGTGTGGTAGTTCCTGCGCTCGCCGAAGGTGACTGGCAGGTGCACCTGCCCGATGGGCACGGTGGACCCCTCCATGACTCCTGAGAAGGGCTTGGTCAGGAGGAGCTGTGTGTACGACAGCTAGGTTATGGTGACGAGGACGTTGCTGATGGTCGGGGTGCACATCATGGGGAGCTTGCCGGCCATGAACGAGCACCTGAGTTGATCACTTGGGTTGAAGACGATGGTGGTTTGGGACCAGTTGAGGGGGCGCATCGCTTCAGACGTCGAGAGAGTGAGATTCACCTCCCGTGCGAACTTCTTGAAGGCGTGGTTGGAGGCTGGGGTCTGGGCGCCGCCCAAGATGGAGGCCACCGCCCTGACCTTCTGGGTGGCGTAGGCTGAGGAGGCAGTCCAGCCTCACGAGGCTCGCCGCATTGTTGCCCCTCCTGAGGGTCGTCGTGCGAGCAGTCCTCCTGAGCCTGGCAGCGCCAGCTGTCCTCTTGAGGCTGGCCATGCCAACGGTCCTCATGAGGCTGCACGCGCCAACCCTGACGTGGCTCTTGGTTGTCCCAGCGGCCTCCGCTGCTGGCGGGGCTTCTGTCACCCCGCCCAGCGTGCCTGCTAAAATGCTCTGCACGGGCCAGCCGGAGCTCTTGTCACTCAGAGGCATCATTTCCGCTGGTGCCATCGAAGATGCACATTGGCACCCTTTTCACGAGCGCTCTCCTCCTCGGTCGTACTTCGCCTCAGGCTTGGCTGCGAGCACCGGATGGGCCTTGCGCTTCACCTCCTTGGACATGGCCTTCTTCTCCTCTGGTTCCGCCACCAGAGGCCTGAGGAGAGACAGACGATCTTTCTCAGCACTGGCGCACTTGTTTGCCAGGGTGAACACCTCCACTGCGGTGCTCATTTCGTCACTCATGGCGAGTTCCTCCTTCATCTTGAGGTCGGTGACTCCGTCAGAGAATGCCGAGATGATGGCCTCATCCGACAGCTTGGGGATATTGAGGAACATGACCGTGAAGTGATGTATGAACTTGTGCAGGGTCTCCCCCTCCTGCTGCTTGATCTGCCGCAGTTCATTCACGGTGGGGGCGCGGTCGTGAGTGCTCTGGAAGTTGCCGACGAAGCGCTCGTGAAAGCTGTCCCACGAGGTGATGGACGCCTTCAGGGGGTTGAGGAGCTAAGAGAGCACTCCACCCTTGGGCGCCATGGGCAACCCGCATGCCATGACCTTGTCACCTCCTCGTGTCGCCATGATGCTTAACGTGTAAAGTTGCAGGAACTCTGTCGGGTACTGGGTGTCGTCGTAGCGCGGGGGCATGTCCGGCTTGAACTTGCAGGGCCACGTAGTTGGGTAGAGTTCAGGGGCGATGGCAAGGTGTCCCACCTGTCCTATGGGCACAGCGCGTGCGCGTCAGCGCGCGGTCGAGGAACCACCTGACAGCTTGCTTCTTCGCCTGGCCTCTCCCTGGGCTCGCGGGGATGCGCCTCCCATCTGGGCTCGGGATGCACGTCTTGCCGCAATGTTGGGGGTGGCGCATCTTGTTCCTCGTTGTTTGCTTCGGACTGTTGGGGCCAAATCAAACAGGAGTGCGCTGCGGAGTCGCTGGCGGCAGCAACGAGCTCCTCGATGCGCTGGAGCCAGTCGTGGTGCCAGTCAGGGGCGGGCCGGTAGCTGAGCATCTCGGTGGCCATGGAAAGGGCGCGCCGGCCGTGTGGCATCTCCGGCCGGGTGTGCGAGGCCGCCCCGGAGGCCTGGACGAGCGATGGAGTGGCAGTGTGGCCGTCGCGGTGCTCGGTAGCCAGCTGGGAGGAGCCCTGTTGTTCTTGATCGTCGGGGCCCATGGCAGCTTTCGCCCGGGCGATGATGAGCGGCATGCGCCGGCGGGGCCTTCGGGCATCGTCTGAGGAATGCGGGTCATCCATCGGAGCGACGAAGCTTAGTGAAGGAGGAACTTGGAGGAGACCTTAACACGCCCCCTACCTGGTGCGCCAAATGTAGGATTTCGGGCTCCGCAAAACCCGAAAGATTCAAACTCACGGGAGTATACGAAGATCCCTCAGCGATTCGCCTCACCTAGCTCACTACTCGCTTGGGATGGTAGGACACTCACTCGATGGTGAAGGAAACACAGAACACATCAATTTACCCAGGTTCGAGCCCGTGTGAGGCGTAAAACCCTACTCCTGCATTGGTGGATTGCCTCGCACGAAGGTTGGTGGATGAACTAGTACAGTGCTTGGGCGCCTCTGGAGGCTGGGTGATCTTGCATGGTGCTAGTCGGTGAATGAATCGTTCGGAATCGATCCCCCCTACGAAGCAGTCTATCCTCTTTTTATAGTGGCGGCCCCGGTCCTCCTCCCTTATCGTTTCGGCGGGAAGGGATACCACATTGGCCAATTTCAAAGGGGAACAGGGGAACACGGGAACATGCTCCCCTGCCCAAAGGTGGTCTTCGCCAGCAAAGTGGATGCTTGTGCGACAAGGACGGGCCTGGGGAAGACGTATGTCCTGCTGGCGGGCGGCGACGGCCTTGTAGCACCATAAGGGAAACCTTTGGAGGATGCCTTTGGAACCCTGGTAGATCCTTGCACCCCCTTTTGCACTAGAGGGGAAACTGCTCCGCTCTGCTGTCTGCTGGTCGCCTGTCCTTCCCTTGCGTCACCCTTGACTCTTGAGGCCGGTCCTCGCCTCCGAATATCCGTCATTCCGGAGGGGTCCTAAGGAGGCCCCCTACGGGTCTTGATGTTGTTCCCCCTCGTGAGGCTTGGCACCTCACGAGGGCCTTGCCTTGAGTGGCACCGAGCCTGTTGGTTTGCTAGATGAAGTGGGCCGGACCTGGGTATCCCCATTCCCAGAACGCTAACAACTATGCTTTCTTGCATCAGGACACCACCAAGCCCGGTCCTTGATGCATCACAATATATCACAAACTCCTTGTGAATATCAGCGATGGCGAGAACTGGGCCGTAGTCAACCTCGTCTTGAGCTCCTGGAAACTTTGTTCGCACTTTTGTGTCCATTCAAACTTCTTGTCCTTCTTCAAGAGTTGAGTTATAGGTCGTGCTATGCTTGAGAATTCTTCGACAAACTTGCGGTAGTATCCCGTGAGTCCGAGGAAGCTTCTGACTTCCTTCACGTTGGTCGAGGAGTGCCACTTTTTCACGGATCCAATCTTGGCAGGTTCAAATGACAATCCATCTGCTATCAACACATGGCCCAAAAACCCAACTTCAAGTAGCCAAAATTCACACTTGGTAAACTTGGCATTAAGCTCGTGCTCCCAAAGCTTTTGTAGCACCATCCTCAAGTGTTACTCATGTTCTTCTTCAGTCTTGGAGAAGACGAGTATGCCTTCGGTGAAGACAATGACAAACTTGTCTAAATACTCCATGAAGTCTTTGTTCATGAGGTACATGAAGTAGGCTCGGGCATTGGTTAATCCAAATGACATGACTGTGTATTCATATAGGCCATATCTTGTCACAAACGCCGTCTTCGGGATATCCTCGAGTCTGATCTTCAACTGGTAATATCCAGACCTGCGATAGATCTTGGATAACACCTTGGCACCATTCAGCTGATTGAACAGGTCTTAAATCTTGGGGAGCAGATACTTGTTCAATATTGTGACTTCATTGATAGAACAGTAATCAACACAGAGCCTAGTTGTTCTATCCTTCTTTGACACAAATATAACAGGCGATCCCGAAGGAGAGGCGCTAGGACTAATGAATCGTTTTCTGAGCTGCTCAGCCAATTTCTTCTTCAGTTCAACCAACTCTTTGGACCCCATTCTATAGGGCTTATTATAGATGGGTCTGGATCCAGGCATTAGCTCAATAATGAACTCAATGTCACGATCACGTGGCATCCCGGGCAGCTCGTCGGGAAAGACATCTGGGTATTCACATACCACTAGCACTTGATCCATCTCAACTCCCGAAAGGCAATTAACCCGAGGGGCTTGATTGGAGGTAGAGTTGGGAACATAATTGACATTGAATCTTTGGCTATTGGTCATCCTAACAGTCCTCGTGGCACAATCCAACAAGCCTTGGTGCTTGGTTAACCTATCCATGCCAAGTATCATGTCCAAGCCTTGCAACTTTAGGACGATGAGATCTGCTAAAAAGTCTACCCCGTTGATTGTGATCCCAACTCCTCTACAACCTATCTTGGTCCTCATTACTACACCCGGGGTTTGTACCATCATGTGACTACCCAAAGGCGTAGGCTCCATGCCACTCTCTAGTGCAACCTTTTTGGTAACAAAAGAATGCGAAGCACCACAATCAAACAGAAGTACTACTGGGCTTGACTTTACAAGGAACGTACCCAGTATGACATTCGGGTCCTCCCGGGCTTCCTCGGCGGAGACGTGATTCACACGACCTTTGCCATTGTTGGGAAGGTTGCGGGGAGCTTGGTTCCACGGTGGAGCTCCATGGCTTTGTCCCTGGTTTGGCGCATTGGTGCGTGGTGCATCTCGCTTCTTGTTGGAGCACTGCCTCGAGATGTGTCCAGGCTGACCACACCCAAAGCATTTGACCT
The DNA here is from genome assembly GCF_904849725.1 of Hordeum vulgare subsp. vulgare. NCBI lineage: Eukaryota > Viridiplantae > Streptophyta > Magnoliopsida > Poales > Poaceae > Hordeum > Hordeum vulgare. The sequence goes on along the minus strand of NC_058524.1, from coordinate 341,198,360 downwards.
TCCTGAAGTTGTTGGTCTTGACGCCATTGTTGTTGTTGCGAGGGTTGTATTATGGCCTGGGGTTGTCATACGGCTGAGGCTAGTAGCTCGAACAAGGAGTAGGATTCCTGGATTGCTGAGGCTGATAGTTTGGCTTCGCTGGGGTTGATTGCCAGGGGCGAATCTTCTAGGTGGTGGAACTACCGATGTTGATCATCTTTCTTTTGAGCGTGTCTTCCATGGCACGACGCTTATATTCAAGCATGAGGGCCTTGTTCACCAGCTCGAAAAAGGTTCGGCAGTCATAGACACCAAGTTGATACTGTAGTGATTGTTGAAGCCCTTCCATGAATCATTCTATCTTGGCGGCCTGAGTGCTTACATCATCAGGTGCATACCTCGATAAGAGGTTGAATTTGTGCAAGTACTCCTTGACAGAGCCACTTCCTTGCTTCAGAGCTCGAAACACCCGCTTCTTAATGGCCATAATCCCAGAAGGGATATGAGCATTACGCAATTCTTGCTCGAAATCATCCCAGGTGATTACACCCTCGCCTTGCATGACCTTGAATCCATCCCACCAAGCTCTGGCGGTACCTCTGAGGTAGTGAGAGGCATAGAGAACCTTCTCAGGATCCTCATTGAAGTTGACCAATGCAAGGAGGACCTCGATGGTGCGGATCCAATTATCAGCATCCAAAAGTTCAGTTGTCTTCGTTAAGGTTGAGGACGAAGACCTCATGAAATCTGAAAGAGTGGAACGACCGTTGTCGTACCAGCCATGTTGCTGGTTGTTCAGGAGAACCTTAGCCATCTGCTCGATAGCGGTAGTGTTGGCTTGGCGTTCCTCCCAAAGAGCTTGGAGAAACGGAGTCGTAGTCATGTTCTCTGGCGGAGGCGGTGGAAGGGTAATATAGCTTTGAGGCTGCTCTTGGTGACCTCTAGCTTGAGCAGACCCACCGGCTTCTGGCTGCTGGCTAGAGTCGTCAGTGCTTGTGTTGCCAAAAGTACTAGTGCGAGTAGCAGTCACCATCCTGTTTGGAGCAGCCATGTCAAACAATTAGAATGGACGAAAGGAATAGCAACAAGAGGGATACGCGCCTAAAGGGGGTTGGTGTACCGCAAATGTGTCAAACAAAGGGTCGAAAGACTCATCACATAACCTTAAGATAAGACAGACGATTTAGTTGCTTACATGTTGCCTAAGGAAAAAGCACGGCTTGCATCAAAACACAAATAGAAAAACAAACAACAAGCACACATGGTTTCATATGAACCATTGCACGGACTCGACTTCAAAAGAGGGGGTCATAGCTTGTCCTACCCTAGCGGTTCTCAGACTCAAGTAGTGGAGTGCTCGGTCTCGTACTCATGCTCCTCTGGGTCTTCCTCCTGGTCATCATCAGTACGGGCATCATCTCCCATCAAGGGAGTTGGGGATCGGGGAGGTACATCATGTCGATGCCTCACAGGTGGAGCCGTGAAGAGCTCATGATACTCCTTCATACTCATGTGATGATGTCGTGTGGGTGCATCTCTAGCTCGGTTGGGTTATTTAATCTGTAGCTGTCAATTACATAGGAGGAGTATCATGGGGAAGAGTTTTTATTCATGCTCAGGCATGGAAGAGCGGGAATTTGGAGAAGAGTTGGGTTATTTTATCTCTAGCTGTCAGTTACAGAGGAGGAGTATCGTGAACTAATGAAATAACAAGCGGCAAGCCAATGAGTACTTTGAATGTACTCTCAAGCAACCAATGATGCGGAACAAGATAATAATAAAACATGATATGACCCTAATATGATTTTTTTCGGAAAGCGGATTTTTCCCTAGTGCAATAACAAGATCAACTTCTCGTACGACATGCATCAGAAGGTAAGTGATAGCCATGTGAACATGTTACAAATTTCAGTAACAACTGAGGGCTGAACAACCCATGTTCAGGCATCATGCCAAGTCATGTGACTTAGATCATCTTTCATACTACCACCATCCCCCCCACACACACTTGGTTTATGCGAAAACTTCTGGGCGTAGTTTAAGAAGCACCATCCAACTATCCCTGGCCGGGGACACGACTATTCAAATAGTTTTACACTCTAAAGAGGTTGCACACTTTACCCACAAGACTCGGGAAACTTTCGTGTCAGGACACAACTCACGACATTTCTCATACCCGAGGTAAGTACCCGAATATCACCTTTCCCATGACGGTACTAGCAAAGAGACCACTCGTTGGTGTCAATCCCTCGTGATGTACATCACACGTATCATTCACGAGGGCACGCAGCGGTGTGCCCTGTGTGTGTGAAAACAGCACATGGTCGCCCTTTCTTGGCACGACCCCGTCCCGGAAGTGACCACATGTAACAGCCTAGATGCTTTCTTTCCTCTTTTGTAAGCCTTTCCAATTGTGGCAACCTTGTTGAACCTATGTTATGGAGGTGGTTATCATTTCATGTGCATCACATGCATCATGCATAACTTACATCTTCTTTGTGCTAGTCTTGTTCTTGTCTACCTTGGTGTTGTGATTGCATGTGACTTGTGATGCTATTGTGGAGTGTGGTGTGGGTGCAATAAGGGCCTTCAAATCTTAGTTGCACCATAGACCAAACAAACCCCCTCTCCTTTATATTTTGAGGCAGATTTAAGTTACTGTTTTGGGGCATTAAAAATGTTCATCTTTTGTTAAAATCCTTTTAATTATTTGTGGATGACAACCCTCACTTATCTGAAGTTATTTTCCTTTTTGTTTTATTTAAAAACAGGGGCAGTTTTAATTAAACAAGTAAATTTACTTAGCTCTAAAATGCCTCCTTTATTTTTATAAATAGGAGCAGCAATTTAGAGACTTATATTTATTTTTAGTTTATTCCTTTTAGTTGTTTTCCTTCCCTAGCTTTATTCCAAAGCTGGTTTGATTTATGTGTAAAAGAAAAACCAGATTTTGTTTTAAAAGAGGTGTGAGGGAGTTGGATGGGCTCGTAGCCCATTTCCTTTTTCCCTGGCGCTAGAGCCCACTCTCCTTTCTTTCTTCCTCCTCACGCCGTGCCCACTCTATTGCTTTCCATAAGAGAGCTGTGAGAGAGAGGCCGCGTGGCGTGGCACGGACGCCGACGCCGTCATGCCTTGACCCTATTTAGACCCCCCCTCGGCGTGCGTGCCTAGTGTTCCCTTGCCCCCACCTCCATCCTCTCTTCGTCCTTCTTCCCCTCTCTGTAGGTAAGGGTTTAGCGAGAGATTCAGAGAGGTAGAGAGATTCAGACAGTGCCATCATCGCCTCGCCATCATCCCTCCCATCGTCGCCGGTGCATCTCCGTCAAGTCCAACCATGCAGGGAGGATGCTGGATCCTCCCTCGATCCATTTCGAGCGCTAGGAGGGTGGTTCCCCTCCTCTGCCGGCCTCTCCCCGTCGGCTTCGTTAGGAGACAGAGGGAGCAGAGCTCGTCGTTGTCGTCCCCGCCTCTTATTCCTTTTTCTCGGCGTCGAGCGCCTCCCCGAGAAACCTAGGGTGAGTGCCATCCCCCTTTCTTCTTCCCCGCGCGTAGATTCTCCCCCTCTTCTTTCCATAGGTCACCGGATCGAGCGCCGCCTGGCCGTTGCAGTGGCTCCGTCGAGTCGCCGTTGTGGGCTCCCTCCCGTGGAGTTAGGCACGGGAATGGAACCACGTGAGGTTCCTACACCCCTGCCGGTCTCTAGTTGCAGCCGCCGTTGCCGCATCATTGCCAGAGCGGAGCTCCTCCTTGTCTGTTCTGGAGGTAGAAGAAGATAGGTTGCCGTGTATTGTAGCCTAACTGGTTCGGAACCCCTTCTGGTTCAGAACCCCCCTCCTAGCCCGACTGGTTCCAGTGCCGCACCCCTGCCAGGGGGTCGTTCGTTCGAATCCCTGGCCGCCCTTTTGTTTTTCTGGCATTATTTTCCCCTGAGATGGATTTGGCAGCAGTGTTACCTGTTTGATGCGCCTGTTAGTACAACAAGGAGGTGCTAGCCCAGTGGTGGGAGTAGCTTACTCCACCCGAGAGGTGGTGGGTTCGATGCCCCCTCAGGCACCTTTTATTTTACTGTGTGCAATTGTGAGTGTTGATGTGTGTATGACAGTGGGCCACTGCCAGGTCCCACATGTCATCCTGTGAGAGGGCCACTGCTAGGTGGACCACCTCACTATATTTTTTCCTATGTTTGTTTTGATTGTTAGTGGATGTAGTGATTTTCCCTAAGGTTGCAACTTATGTTTTCTTGCCCTGTTTAGAGCCTCATAATAGGTAGAGTGATGTTCTTTTGGGTTGCTTCATAGGTAAATATGGTAGTGGGTGAACCCCTCTACAACATGGGACATATATTTTGTTCATAGGTTTTTGCATGTTACTACTACACCTTGTCAAAGTGGGCACTTGACTAAAAATGACAGTTTTGAGAAAAGCTGTAAATTTCACTAAGTCTGGGAATGTGGGATTATTTTCTTCCCCCGTTGTGTTGTTCATATTTGCTCCTATGTTGGAAATTAGCCCAAGTAACAAACTAATGTTTGTTTGCTGGTATGTTTGTCTAGCTCTCTATCAAATTTAATGCCCAGATACATCTTGTAGATATCATTTTGGAGGCTGCCATAATGCTTCAGAGCATAAACAGTTGGTGAAAATCTGTAATTTTCACTAAGTCCCAATTTGTGATATTTTGTCCAAGTTAGGGGCTGTATATCTGCTGATGTGTGAACCCTTTGCCTTAGCTACTTGTTAGAGGTTGTAATGCAGTTGGGTGGCTTCAGTTTCATGTCTTGTTTGAATTATTTAGAGGGCTGTAGCTGTTGTAGATCTTGTAGTCAAAGTGCTATGTTGCTGTTAAAAACAGATTGGTGTCAAACTGGTTTTTGAGCTTGTGTGAGCTATGGGGGATGGTTTTCTGTGTTCTCAAACACCATCCCAATTGTATTTGGTGCTTGCTCATTTGGCAACCTGGTTACACCAGTGAGAGCCCATATAATTGTGTTTGTGGCTGTTTTGAACCCGAAGGCCTTCGTAACTTGTTTCGTAGTTTCCGGTTGATCCGAGACTCTGTTCACGGCGTTCTTTATAGGTTTTCGCATCGTTTTCTCGTGATGCATATGATTATGCCATGTTCATGCATGTCAAGATAACTTAACATGAGCTTCTGTCCAGAATATAAACAACTCAGCTAATGCATATGAAAGTGACTAGAATAGTGATGCATGCCATCTTCATCACACATGCATCATGTTGGTTGTTGCATTATGTTTTGTTGTTGTTTATTTGCTGTTATCTTATCTTTGTGTAGCATCGGGAACGGAGAGCGAGTATGTGGATTCTGGAGAGTTCGTGCAGGAAGAACAAGAGCAGTTCCAGTCTGAAGAAATCACAGGCAAGATGACCGTGACCTTGACACCGTTTCTAGCTTTGTTATGCTTAGAGTTACGTTTCCTTCGTTACATGCCCGCTGCCTACCACATGATACATATGACATCCAACTTTTCCATGAACCTCAAACACTTCCCTTCCTAGCAAATATTGTTTGGCTAAGTAGGCTTGCTCAACCACTAATGGATAGCATAGCTAGTTGAAGGTGCCAGCTGCCCCATGTGATAACGTGGGCACTTTGATATCATCGTATTACCTGTTATTTAATTAATGCACCTATATACTTGGTAAATAACGAAAGGCCTAGCCTTTTGCCGGGCAATTTGTTCCATTGTTGCTGCCTTAGTTTCGGCTACCGGTGTTTTATTCCATAGCTGAGCGCTCCTAACACGTTCGGGGTTGTTATGGGGACCCCCTTGATAAATCGTATAGTGTTAAGGCTTGTCTGGTAGCACCCAACTTTGGTTTTAATCTACTAATAACTTAATAATTAAATGCATAGGGAATAGCTACCCCGAGGAATCTAATCAACCCCCCGGCCAGTGCTCCTCATGAGTGTTGGTCCAAACTAGAGTCGTGTGCGGGGCCAACCCGGGGAAAACTCGGGAGATTTCTATAAGGCAATTGTACGCTGCGCTCATCCGACCGTGTCCTAAGAACTAGATACGCGGCTCCTATCGGGTTTGTCGACACGTCGGGAGATCTTGCCAGATTTTTCTTACCTTAGCGATATATCTTGCGCATTGGGATTCCGGTGAAACTTTGGGTCTCCTGAAAGTTGAGGTTTTCCTCCAAGGAATCCGACGAGATCACTAGTTTCATGATAGAGGATTACTATGTGGCCTGTGGTAATTTGTGATGGACTAGTTGGAGCACCCCTGCAGGGTTTAATCTTTCGGAAAGCGGTGCCCGCGGTTATGTGGCAAATATGGATATTTTGTTTACATCCAGTTCTATACAACTTAAAGTAATTCTAATAAAACTGTCAATTGAGTGCGTAACCGTGACTTTCTCTTTCAGAGCCCCTTCTGTGATCGAGAACATGATGGGGTTATGATTGACGTAAGTAGGTGTTCAGGATCACTTAAGTGATCAATCTAGTCTTTGACCAACTTGTCTATATCACCATATGTTTACTATGATCATCGTAAGGTAGCCACCATATATGCTTAGGTTCCTGCAAACCCATACACTTAACCTTCCTCACCCATTAACTCGGCTAGATTCGATACCAAGGTCATTCGATTACTGAGTCCTCGTGGCCCACAGTTTACTACAAACACCCATAGGTACAAGTACGCCTGATGCAGGAGATCCTGATGACAACCAGTTGAAGTGGGAGTTTGATGAGGACTCTGATAGACTGTACGTGACTTATCCGGAGGACTAGAGGCCGTGGTCGTGATCGTGGGGCCGACATGTGGGATATCATAGTTTTATCTTTTTTCATCTTGTCCGTAGCTGGACCATACCATGTTCTGAATAAGTGTGCATGTATGACTATATGACTATGTTATTATCAGATGGCAAGTGTATGCCCTACTTGTCACTCCTTTAGTTATGTAATGTTATGATTATCTCGCTTGCGAAACGTGTAGATGCGCCCCTTTCCCTTTTGAGGCCTCTCCCCCAAATAAGAAAGGGTCGCATCTTAGTCGTTACACCACATGACTCCCACCACTAATAATGTGGGGTATCCAATAGCACCGACCATAGTAATCATCAAATCCCCGCCCCGTAAGGGGTATTATGGTTGTACATGTACGGTTGGGATGGTTATCAAATCTTAAATCTAATCCTGTTTTAGAAACCACTCACACAATTGGCCTCGGTACACCACTCCTCTACCAAGTGCTTACATAGCTCAACACATCATTCTTGGGCATTATTGGCACCCGACGGGGTTTTTTGTAAAACCTTTGAAAATCATATTCCTTTAGCATGACCATGCATGTACTCAAGCCCATGCGTAGCACTACTAGCAACATAGCTACACCACACCCGCACAGCCCTCATAGGAATGTAGGGTTATGCCCAAGTGCAAGTGTCAATGAGTATCTGTCGGAAACACCCCACTGAGGTAGTTATCGATTCATCATGGTCTCATGCATCAGAATAATCTGCTAAATATGAAATGCATGAAAGTATTCTCTTAGACATGGTCAAGGGGTTGCTTCCTTGCTCAAAACAATTCTCCAGGGTCTTCAAAGTCTTCTTGTCCAAGTCCCTCGTCAGCAACGCAATCTATCGTCGCAATATAAACGGGAAAAATAAGCACTCAACCAAAAATAGAGAAAATAATCAACTTGGAAAATGTCACATCATTCTTGTAAAATACTAGGGTATGTATAGGTACTGTAAAAATTATTGGGTTTTATTTTTGGACAGTAAAAAGTTGCAGAAACTAATTCAACACAGTGTTGAAATGCCTAAAACATGGAGTTAAAATAAAACAGTGCATGCAGCCTATTGCAAAATTTACACAAGAGGAATCCTAAAAGACTACACAATATTAAAAGATTTTTGGTGGAGGAAGATTTGAATTGTGACAAATATTTAAGCTTGGAGAAATTTTGAAAGATTCAGGAAAATAATTAAAAAGAGGGGTCACTATTCCTGATGGGCCAAACCGGTTCGGCAGAGCCGGCCCAAAGGGAACCAGCCCGCACCACGCGGCCACGTCGTAGGTGTCAAGGCGTTTTACACCTTCGGCCAACACGACGCTCGCCCGGCTAGCGCATTCAAACTTGATTGTTGGGCCCCAGCTTCAGCGAAAGAGGGAGGGGAGAGGAGGATAGCAGGCGGGCCCTTGCCGGGGACATCTTCAACCTCCCGACAAGAGAGAGGGCAAGCTCACCAGCGGCGAGAGGGGCACGATTAGGCTCGACGATGACGGAAATGGAACCTGCATCATTCCGTTGTTTGATGGCTGTTGGTGGGAGGAGCTGAGGTGTAGCGAGTCACCGGCGGCGAGGTTTCGTGGTGGAGGTGCTTCGGGTGGGTGGTCGTCGGGGCTGAATGCAGCAAAGAAACAACGGAGAAGAGGGGGAGAACCATCAGGAAGCTGCCGTGGTTCGAATGGGGAAGAAAGAATAGTCGGGGAGGCCTTGTACCCACGGATTGCCAGAATCCGCATGTGGTGCATTCGGAGCTCGATCTCGAGCTCGGGAGCCTCTGGCGAGGAGTGGTTGATTCAGGAGTGCGATTAGGAGTAGCAGGAGGTTGAAGGGGAAAGGGAGGCCTAGGGTGGTGTTTTATAGTCGGGCCACGGTTCACTGAAAGCTTGTGCACCGGCGAGACCGTGGCGACGATCAGGGGAGGAGAGGGGAATTGGGGGTTCGTCTGCGGTCTTCGTGGACGAGGTGTGGGGTTGGAAAGAGGACGAGGAGGAGAGGGAGCTGGCTCTTGGTGTGCCGCGATGGGGGGCTCCATCTGACCAAGTCGAGAGGACGCGGGCACGCATCTTAAGGGGAGGAGAGGGAGAGATAGTGTGGGCACGACATGAGGAATGGTCTTGGTCGTCGAGGGGGTCTCGGGGGATAGCCTGAGGGTGCGAGATTTGGTCGGCCTGGACGCCCATAGTGCGTATGTGTACTATAGCGCGTCCGGAGTGCAGTTTTGGCATGCAACAACATGTTGGCGCGCTCTGGGATGTTCCACCTTGTCTACTAGTGTTCGAGGGAAGTGGAGATGCTCCTTGGATGCCTTGGAGGCGAGGAGAGAAGGTATGGTCAAAGGGGGATTGTGAGAGAGTCTGTGCCAGTGTGAATCAGAGGGTTACTTTGGGTCTTATCCCACCCATATCATTGAACCAAGGCTAGAACTCTAGATGAAGGGAAACACTATGGGCTTATGGTAAAAATTTGGAGTGAAGAAGATTGGTGGAAGGGGTGAAAGTGGCAGTTTTTCCAAATCACCAAAAGGTGTTTGTTGCTGGTTTGAGCAAGATAAACCTCACCACTTGCAGTGAAATTTAATAGGATTACATAATGGGCAAAATCATTAGGATTCACCAAGTTTGAGCTCATTTGAGCAAAGTTGACAATATAAACATGAAAAAACCAGGAATGGACAGAATAATATTTCTTTAGACCTAGGTGATCAAATCAACTCCCACAAATGCACAACTTGGTGTAGCATCCTTATTTGAGGTAGGATCACTCGTGTAAAGGTTGGGTTCAATTGGATAAACTTGGTAACGTAAACTTGCTCAATTAGGTGGATCAAATCAACTTGGATTGAAATGAAATTTGCAGGAGCACCACATTTATCATGTGTGACTTGCTAGAATTTTTGTGCAATTTATTGATAATATTTCCTATAGAAATATTTCAAAATATTGAAATAGGCACTAAGAGTTTTGAGGGGTCTTGTCCAATATTTTGAACATGACTATGTGTATAAATTCTTATATATGTAAAATATATGTCCACTGAGTTTCCCTAAATTTTCTCAAACATTTTTGAAGCAATAAAATAAATTTTCCGTGTGAATACCATTTCGGCCTCAAAAAAGGTATTTTAATTAAATAGGAAAATAAGGTTTAAAATAATTATTTTGTACTTTTGGGAAGTCTTTTCAATAATAGGATTCAAATAAAATTCCTGGGGTAAAACGTCCCTCCTTATAGTGCAAATCACAATTGAGGGGTTTTGGGGGACTTAAATCAAATAAAAAGCCTTTTGTTAAAGTAATAGTTTACAAAAATAGTTTTCTCGTCTTATTCACATGGCATGATCATTGGGCAAGATCTTGTGGCCAAGGATGTTGGGTTTTAGAGAGGAGAACAACTATAGTGATTCAAAACTCAATCAGTCACACATGTAAGTTGCAACAAAATAAACCATCACAAACATGCAAAAAGTTTTAATCGGTTCCAATTTTTATAATAACAAATTTTTATTCATAGGGTGTGACGAAACACCTCTGAAGTAGATACATCCTGACCCTCGAACATCGCTCACCTACGGCCTTATTATACTTAGAGCCACTCGCTCATTATTTATTGATTTAATTACACATGGGGTACATAGTCTTTCGGTGCATTAACGGAATTTTACAAAAACAAAAAAACCCAGAAAAGTGATACAGTTACTCTGATGCAGAATCATTAAGGCCAAAAGCACACCTAAAGTTGCCACATGGGCTGCCACACATGCTTGGATCGTCCTAATGTGTGAAGGGCATTTTTGTTGATAACCCCCCGAAGTATCTCTGAACAATCCCGTAGCCCAGTTCTTGTCTAAATTATGGGAAGGCGAGTGAATCTCTCGTTGAGGGAATGACGGCCAGATCTCGTCGTGCCACTGAAGCCTGCGGCTCCTCTCGTTCCACTTCAAGCACTAATGGTCGTTCTCGTTCCATTGGAACCTCGTTGTCAGAGTCGCGATTTTGAATCGGATCGGAGCTCCATTGCTAGGATCTTGAATCGTAGAATCATAACTATCAGGATCGTAGAAACTTAGATTCTATGAGCAAAATCATAGAACCGGAGGGGCTAGTTTAGGTCGTAAGATTGTAAGAATCTAAGACTTGAGTTGCGATTGTGACAACTTTGCACTGGAAGCACCGGCTTCCCCTCTTGTGCTCCCATGTGCACCGCTGGTGGCGACATGCATGGCGAGTGGATACTGACCTCGGAGCTCATTTTTTACTCCAAAAAAGTGATGAAGGTGCGTTTATTAGTTGATGGCTCTTGGAGAGATAGATAGGAGCACAAAAAATGAAGATTTTTTGCTGTGTTTTTCTTGTATTAGATGACTATTTCGAATTTTAGGGGGCTCCGAAGATTGAGTGTGAGATTAAGCAAGATGGTACGCCCGAATGTGGGTGCAAACTGAGGCCTGACATTAGGATTTGCAATGAAGGATTCGATTCAGGCCGTCGATATATGAGTTTTCCATATGAGGTATAATATTATATAATTTTACACTGTCACTAAATTTTGCATTGTGACTGATTGGGTTTGTGTCATTTCCAATGTAGAGGGTGTAAACTCCTTTGGTTATTTGAGGTGAACGGATGATGCATGGTAGGGAAGATCAAGGATGGTAATTCAAAAGCTAGCAGATGACAACAAGAAGCTGCAAATTGCTCTGTTTCAGAAGGAACGGGAAATTCAGAGGATAAAGAATGAGAGAAATAAATTAGATGAGCAGAGGAAGAGTAGGAAAATAAAATATATGTTTTTAGTGTTTGTTGCTAGTGTTGTCACTTGTGTTTTCTTTGCATTGCTTAGCAGGTTCATTGTGTTGTCCTAGCAGTTGTTGGTGAAATGTTGAACCAAAAAACACATCATAGTTGCTGTGTCAAAATGTAACAAAAGATTTATGTACCTGTTTATCTCCAAATTGTGTTGTCCTTGATCAAATGCAAACTGAGGCACAAAAAACACATCATATTTGGACTGCACAAAGCACAGAAAACACACAAATAGCCCAAAATAGATCAAAGTTTTGTAGATCTTTCAGTGCATAGTAACAAGGTTTTGCATTACAAAATACTAGTTCCTGTTGCAAGCTTCTAGTTCATATATGAACTACGACATTTTTTATGTTCAGTGATGAACTAATTGAACATATTAGTGATGACCTAATTATCCGGAGTTCTAGGGGCATTCTGGGTCACTAGAATCTCTTCATTCAAGTTTGGGATTGATCCATCATGTCCAAACATTAGCTGCCATAGAGGATAATCTTCCACTCTTCTCCCTCCTTCAGCTCCTCTTCCAGCTGCTGCTACTGATCCAGCTGCACTACTGTGGGGACCAGATTTTCGGGGATTTTAATTTCCCTTCAAATGGCCCTTAAGTATACCAGCCCCAGGAATACTGTTAGCTGGCAGGGTGGTCTAAGCAGGGTGGTCTAATGAGTATATCAAAGGGTTTCTAGTGGTTGATGGCGGAAGCGGTTCGGGGATCTCCAGTGTCTATGGGACTCCACTTCCCACAGAAACAGCTGACCGGGTTAACTCCTATCTCTCGCGACTGCTGTCCTCGATGGCTATGCTCCGGGTTTATCGTCATGCTCATCCTCTTCAAGCTCGCAGTATGGCCAAGACAATAGCCAGGGACAAGCTAGTGAGTACTTTGAATGTACTGGCAAACATCATGAAACAAACATAAATTGGCATTGTTAATATTCACTTGCAATAATACCATAATACTTTGCCAATCCAAATGTTCTACTTAAGTACTAAAATATAATCATACCGGGAATTCAATAAGCACACAATAAGATTAAAGGTAACTGATAGGATATAAAACCCGCCATAGTCGGGCGTCTGAGTGACACCACATAAAGGGCTTATATGAAATAATAAACATGCCACAGTCGGGCGTCTCAGCGACACCACATAAAGGGCTTATATGAAATAATAAACATGCCACATAAAGGGCATCTAAGCGACACCACATAAAGGGCTTATATGAAATAATAAACATGCCACAGTCAGGTGTCTAAGCGACACCACATAAAGGGCTTATATGAAAAGATAAAGAATATCCAAGAGGTAGAACCGCCCCAGGGATATTCGGCAATCAATAATCATAGGGATTAGTCCACATAAAATAATGTTTATAATCGTCCACCGTATTTCCTATTTAGTCTCATCCTCTACTAACTACCTCCGAAGACCAACACTTGACTAGTCAACCAGTCGTCCTTGACCGAGGACATGGCTACTCGAATAGTTTAGACTCTGAAGAGGGTGTACTCTTTACCCATAGGTCACGGTTTACGATAGTCAGCAAGACTAATCCCGCGTACAATACCTTCGAAGTAGACACTCAGAATCAGCACACACCCATTTTACCTCCGCGAGGCCCGACTTCACCTGGACTACGCTGCCAAGGCAAAACCATAAGACGGGGAAGCTCCGACCTCGACAAGCATGGGATAAAAAATTTATACCGTGCGCTAACGGGGAGTGCCCTCCCTTCCGGTCCCAGACTGGAAACACCCATGCCCCCTCACCGTATGACTGGATTTACTCCACGGCCGTTGATACCTTCATCCCGGCCCCTCTACTTGGTGTGTAACTGACAATAGGTCTACAACTGACTATACCGAATCCATTATCTAGGAAACTATGGTAGCACGAAAAGGGTAAGGTGACATATTGACAAGACTCGATCTACGGTCGACTCAGAAGGATTAGGTATTACCTGCAAGATTAGCACCAACAAATTGCAAACAGAGTCACTACCTGCCCTAACATGCCTTGATGACCACTCTCGTCCCACGAGATGTCAGTCCCACGGTCGTGTTTCCACAAGACATCGACTTTTACCGAATCCCATCCAGTAGACATGTAGGGTAGGAAGCTGTGACCACAGTCCATTCACCACAACGCAACAATCTTTACTTTTAAATCATGAAACCATATGCATGATTGTCACATGAAATAACACCACATATTCAACATGACCGTAAGTTATTCTCATCAAACAACCCACACATAGCCAAGGTAAATGTAAGTTCAGAATGCTTGCCTTCCAAACGTAGAGAGGTAGGGTCTAACCTCAAAACTTTTGCAAATATACTAATTAACACACAAATTAAAAACAACACAGAAATATTTTTAGAACATTTTCCAATAAATACTAAAATAAACTAGAAAAAAATTGAAAGAGGTGAGAAAAAGAATCAACTCATTTGGAGTTTTATTTTAGAAATTATAGCCAGTCAAAGTTGGGTCAAAAATCCGTTTTAAAACAAACACAAAAGAAAATGTTTTCAGATCAAAATATGCTTTCGCAAAAGGGAAAATGTATTTGGCTGAAGGCGTCTTCACTAGCGTGGGCGTTGGCTTGGGTCGAGTCGCTGACGGGTGGGACCGGGCGGCAGGTTTGACCCAGGGTCGTCTTCCTCCTCTAGCTGAAGGGAGGAGGGGCCTCCGGTGAGGCTTCCCGGTGATAGGGGCCTCCATTCAAGGAAACGAAGGCACTGTCGTGCTCAGGAGATCGAGGCGACTCGGGGAGGGGGTGGCATGACCTCCGGTAGGGCTCGGGGCTCCGGTGGCTACAGAGCCAGGGGATGGCGGCGTGGACCAGCCAGGGGCTCTACATCTGATCCACATCGAGCTCACGAGAGAGGGGGAAAAGATATGCCATGCCGACACAGCTCCATTCCAAGGGAAAGCGATGCCGACGGGGTGCTACTGGCTACGAATTTAGGCTGGAGGGGCCACGACCAAAGCTGACCGGAGAAGGGGAAGACGGTGGCTCCGTGCTAAAATGGGGGCGAGGGAAGAATGCTCGGCTGCCAGAGAACGAGTGTGCACTATGAAGCTGCTCCAGGGGTCCTTAAATAATCTCGGGACGTCAGTGCCATGGGGATGCGGATAAGATCGTCGGAGACAAGCACTGACGACGGCACAAAGACGGCTGAGGGTGCTGTAGTGGTTGGGCAACAAGGGCTGCATTGCAGGGAGGTGGTCCAAGGGCAGGTGGCACTCGGGGGCTGCTTGGGCGGCGCTGCAATGCTGCGCAGCTGCTGTAGCCATCGACGGCCGGCGCAGTTGTGATGCTCTAGTGGCATAGCAGGTAGCAGCAGTGGTAGCAGAAGCCCACGGAGAACACATACGGAAGGCTCACACGTTTTGGCCTCTTCGGACGGCAAGGGGCTATGGGGTTGAGACGTGGCAGCTCAGGCGCGTTGGCAGCCATTTGCGCGCTCTAGAGCATGCTCCTGGCATGCCGGCCAGTTGCTTGACGAAATGCTATCACCAGGTAGGGACTCAGGCTAGAGGTGAAACTCCACATGGTCACTAAAAGCTTTACTACTACTCTGCTAGACATGCTGGTTTGGCCTAGAAGTAAAATCCTGAAAGCAATCTACAAACTATTTTGAATTTGGTCAGGCACACAGGGTGCTGAACAGATTGCCAAGGGCATCTAGGAGGGTTATCTAGTCACCAAAATCTCCAGATACATGTCTCTTAGGGTGCAAACAATGCTGGCCTAGTTAGATTTAGCAACCCAACAACTTCATAATGCAACTATAGAAAAAGTCCATTTCTGGATAGAAACAAGGTGATGAAATAACATGGGATTAAACAACTTAGATGGGTCTTAAATTTGGTACTTAAGGGTTTTCCAGGGTCTACTACAAGAAAAAAAATTCAAGGTCATTGGGAAAGAAAATAATGGTGTTAGAGTGTAAATTGCCAATCTGGTCCAGAACACAAAACAAGATGGGGTGCTAAAATTTTTGAAAAGACCAATATTACATTTTTGCATAAAACTCATTATTATGAACCTCTTGAACACTACAAATTTTTTGTAGAATTTTTGAAGACTTTTCTTAAGGGGTTGCAGTACAAAACTCCAATTGGACCAGAATGTAAAATCAATTAATTGTCTCAAATTTTCCAAAACACATGGCTTTATTTTTATATAAAATTGATCCAGAAGCATATTAGGTAATTCCCAAGTTTTTGTGGAATTTTTAGAAGAAGTTATTAGGTGGTTGTAGTTCAAAACTAGGTACTTAGGAAATTAAAACCAGTTTTGAGTAAATAAAATTTGGAAGATAATATTTATAGAAAAGTCCTTCTTTGGAATAGTCAGCGGAAGGAAAAAAATTTGAGTCAACACTCAAGTCACAAATAAATTTTCAAAAGCTCTAACTAGATAAAGAGTTTTCATAAAACCAAGAATAAGAAAGTTCTGAAATCAGAAGAAAACCCAGAAATGAATGTTTAAAATAATCCTGACAAAAATTTGAGATGTTACAACTACTAGTTGTTGCTTATGGTGCAGCTCCTCTTCCAGCTGCTCGTTCTGCTCCAGCCCCACTTCCAACATCAGCTCTTGCTCTTGCAGCAACAACTCCTCTTGCTCGAGTCCTTCCACGAGCAGCTCCTCTTGCTCTTGCTCTTCCACCTCCTCTTGTTTTTCTTTGCTCTTCCTGCATTGGCACTTGTTCCTGGCTCATCTGCATTTGTAAAGTGTAGTAAATTCTGGAAATTGACTAATTATTATTGTTTCCAATTCTTGTAAAGTTTAGTAAAGTTTCATTGCACTTGTTCCTGGCTCACCTGCATTTGGTTCCACTTTTTGGTGTTTCTCTTCTTTTGCCTCTACTTGCCATTGTAGTTCTTCCTCTAACAGTTGCAGTTGTGTTTGTTCTTGGTTGGGGGATCAAATCCCTGGCATCAATTACAAAAGTTGATTCCTCTAGTAGAGGTCCAGGTGGCACCATCCTTGTCACACGAGCCCTCTCCTAGATTATGTACCCCAACATTCAGTATAACATTCAACGTAAAATGCAGGTAAACTAATTAAAATAAACTGTAAATACCTCTTGTCCCATTGTGTACACCATGCTGCTCCTATCATTGATTGGATCTAACCTATGGTTGATGTTTTGGGTCAGTATATCCTACAAATGATAATTAGGTCACTCCAAAAAAAGGAATTAAATGCATTAAAAAAGGAATCAAGTGTCATCCTCACCTCCTTCATTTCACCAAACACAAGCCCTACCCCTAATACTGGATTGTTCATGTCAACTTATGGATTGTAGGCCCTAAATGTTTAGTTGAGCTTCTCAAGTTCTGCTTTAGACAAGTTGAGATCATCATCATCCAAAGGTGTCAATGATTTGGTCTATGCAGGTTAAGGGACAAGGATTCTTTGGGCAGGATTTGTTTAAATCTTTGAAATCAATGCATAGCCGCCAGGATTTATCCTTCTTTGGTACCATGACCAAATTTGCCAACCACGTGGGGTGTTTGATATCTCAGAGGAATCCGGCTTCAAGCTATTTCGCAAGCTCAGTACCCATGGTCGGACGTTTGAGTTCAGAGAATTGATGTATCGTCTGTTTGATTGTCTTAAAACTGGCAATTATATTCAGGCTATGCTCTACCAATCTTCGTGGAATTCCTCGCATGTCTAAAGGATGGCATGCGAATATATCCCAATTTTCTCATAAGAATGTGCGTAATGCCTCATCGACCGTCGGGGCTAGCTGTGCTCCGTTGGAAGCTGTTTTATTAGTGTCGGTTGGATGCACTTGAAATTTGACTATTTCTTCAGTTATCTTAAAGGATGTGGACTTGGGCCTTTTACTGAGGATTACATCATCCTTATCAACCGCTAATCGCAATTCAGTTAGTTCCTCGATCGGAAGCCCTTTGGAAAGTGCCACGAGGGCAAGCATTGCACTGTTGTTTCCGGCCGAAAGAGCTCTGTCCGGGTCACTTGTGAGTGTAATGACATCGTTGGGCCGAGGCATTTTGAGCTTCATGTAACTGTAATACAGTATAGCTTGAAATCTAGTGAAGGCCTCTCATCCCAAAAGAGCATGATTACCGCTTTTAAAGGGTACGATATGAAACATGAGTCCTTCAGACCTATAGTTCTCATAGGTGTCGAATACCACGAGAGACTCGACCAGTGCATCGCGCTTCTCTTCCAGGGATAATTCCTCGAAAGGTTGTGTTGCTTTGTTCGATGCGAGATCTATCAAACTGCATTTTATCCAAAGTATCCTCATAGAGGAGATTTAATCAGATGTCGTTGTCCACTAGTACTTTGAACAGTTTAAAACTGTCTCTAATGGGGTTGAGTACTAGAGCGGCCGGTGCTCGGTAAGGGAAAATTCTCGGCTGGTCCTCTTCGGCGAAGGTTATGGGTGTATTTTTCAAAGAGTATCTTGCTGCCACCTGGAATACATGGTCGATTTCTCGGAGGGATCTTTTCCTCTGATTATTTGAGGACAATGTCTCATAAATTGTGAGTACATTGACGTTCTTATTTGGTAGTTTGGGTGGTACCTTCTTGACGACCCAACAAGCTCGAAGTCAATGGGTTGAGCCAGTGTTGGGTAACGCGGTGTTTATAAGGCATGGGTTGTCCTATAATTTATCAAGAACAGTTCAAAACCGGTGTATGTTGGGTAGGGGGTCCAAACTATGGATCTTGGACCGATTGGTAACATGAGACAAAGGAGATGGTGTTTACCCAGGTTCGGGCCCTCTTGATAGAGGTAATACCCTACATCCTACTCTTGTTTATATTGATGGTGAAGTATCGACTACAGAGTTGATTTACCTTGAGATCGTATGGGGTGGTCCAAACACTAGGAGTAACGAGCTTAATCTGTCCTATGAACTAAACCCTCTGGTTTATATAGATACCAAAGGTGCAACGGTTACACAATATTGGTTACATCAAGGAGGGACGCCAATTCTTTGGAAAAGTATGTCTTGAATACGACATCACTTTATTTATCCAGAGCCCAATAATGATGATAGAATGGCCTAGAGTCTGGTCCCTAGACAGAGGTTAACGTCCTGAGGACTCCTTAGTCCCGAACTCCCTCAGCTGTGTTGTATTGTTTTTGCAATAGAGGTCATATTGTAGAAGACATTTGTAAGACAAGTTGTGTTGCGGATTTTTAGCAACAAAGATTATATTGCAGATTTTTTTGCAATAGAGAATGTAGCATTATTTTTTTGCCTCCATTGTCACGCCGTTACATTGTCACTGCAACATTCCCAATGTTTCAAAAACATACACGACCTTGCAAAATCCTAAGAAATGCGGTGTGTTGGAATATTTGGCATGTGGTTTACTCTCGACGCGACGGGTCATGATGCGTAGATTGGATGGATGATTCTAATCATATACCTTATAATAGGTATGCTTACTAGATTATGGAAATTTATTAGTAATAATAATGATATTAAGGTTTTTGATCCACTATTAGTTAAAGTGTCAGCCGTGGCATCACCGGGAAGTTGGAGTGTCTTGTATCCTTGATTAAAAAATTTGTGCATTATCTCGACGAGGGCAAGCAATACTTATATCCTCTCGACCTCCTCCCTAGGAGCATGCGATGAGTTCTTTGCTTCGGGGGAGCTTATAGAGGACAGAATGAGTACATTTGTTTCTTGTATTTAATGTGAGTTTGTGGATCATAAGCACTTCTATCCTTCTGCAATTTGCTAGCCTCTTCGGTACCATGCACTATCCGTTGTCACCTCGATATTAGCACATACTTAGCCCGTGCATCCAACCCCCATGATATGATATGCTCTATCACACATAAGACTTTTTACATCTTCCACAAAACAACCACCATACCTACCTATAATGACAATTCCATAGCCATTCCGAGATATATTGGGCATGCAACTTCCATCATTATTACGACTTGGGCATCCATATTCATTTTTCTTTGCATGATCATATAACTGACAGTATATGTGTGGCGCAGACACCATTCAACCTTGTATACATGTTATACTAGTAACATTGCACATCCTGGTACACTAGCAAAGGTATTCACATGTAGTCATAGGGTCTATTCGGTTTTTTAGAGTTGTAAAGTAAATAGAAATGTATGATCATCATTTTTAGAGCATTTCCTAGTGAGTATAAAAGGATGCTAAAGACTAATGTTTCCTCCAAAGAGGGAGGATGAGGTTCCGGGCATAAAGAATAAAAAGAGAAAAAGAAAGAAGGGGCTTGCCACTATCCTTTGTTACCTTTGTACTTCAAAGTAGCACGATGTTCTTATTATAGAGTGTCTCCTTGTTTTATCACTTTCATATACTGTAAGTGCATCTTATGCCCCTTAATGATTTTGGTTGAATACTTATAGGTTACGGGACTAATGTGTTTGTGAGTGTACACGGGTTCTATAAGTCTTTGAGGAGTTTGATATATCCAACAAATGTGGACCCCTAAAAATGTATGTCTTCATCTGAAGACTTTTGTGTTCTTCTTGAATACCTTGAAAATGAAGAAATTGTTGTGACATTTAAGATACCGAAGCAAGGACAATTAAGCTTGAAAACTTTTTTTCTTAGTTTAATTTTCTATTTTTGAGTCTTAGGAAACGCCATACTGTTAAAGGGGTCGAGGTAATAATAAAGAAAAATTTCCGAGTGATGCTCATCTCAAAACCTTGACATACCTAATTCCTCGAGTGAAGGCTTTGGAATTCTCTTGCACGTCAGTCAAGCTCTTCAGTGACAAATACGATGTTCATCTAGTCTTTGAGGAAATTGGTCAGACTGAGGAGTTAGGATTTTGAATGTTCAAAATTTCAACCATTGTTTTGCTTAGCGCCAGTTTTCCCAAAGGATATTATCCTTGCAACGGTCATATCATTAGGGGCATTTATGTCTTACCACATAGGTTTGCACCCTGGCTATAAATAGCCAGCCCCACAACCACTAGATGGTTGGCTGCCATGAGTGAGATTGACACGTGTCATTTAGAGCAAGCCATCCTCCGAGGACTTTGAGAGAAAATCATTAGTGATGAAAAACCCAAAATCCAAACACCTAAACCCAAAGTGATTGAGCATCACTCAAGAGATTGTTCATGTGTGGAACCGAAGATTGTTGCCTTTGAATACTATGTATCTTCTAGATGAGTAGGCATCATGGTCTAGAGAATCCAAGAGGAAATTATGGATTGTCGGGTGATCGGGTTTGTGAAGGTTTGGAATTATACCTTGAAGACTTACCATGAGTGATTGGGTGAGGTCTATGTGACATTATCTCAAGGAGAGTACAGTAGGGATTGGATGTCCTGGGACTGTGTGCTTTTGGTTTAAATGACAAGCCGCTCCAATCCAAACGTACAAATGTCACAACAGTTCGAATCGGTAGGCCAAATCATTGTCTTCACCGAGAAACTTGTTCTATTTCCTAAACTCTGTCACTACTGTTTGAAGACTTTGACTCAAGACTTTCTCAATTTCCTCATTCAAAATTCTTCAGTCAACTTGTCTTCCACGTGCTTATCATGTTTACTCGCTTGTTGTGCTCTATGTATGGTTCATTTCATCATGATGCCTATGTTACTGCCATGTTATGCATGGACTTGAGGACTTTATGAGCTGCTTGTATTTGGTCATTTAGCAAATTCCTCAAGTAGTAATTCCTTAGTGACGAATTTCTAAAAATTGCCTATTCACCCCCCTCTAGTCGACATAACGCACTTTCGTATACTCGTCAGAATTTTACCTTGTAGAACTTGTCTTGTATATTCCGATGATGAGCTTCCTCAAAAGTGCGAGGTTTTGAGCAAGTGAGTTAGATGTGCATCCCACTTAATTTCAGTA
This sequence comes from Hordeum vulgare subsp. vulgare, assembly GCF_904849725.1. Lineage (NCBI taxonomy): Eukaryota > Viridiplantae > Streptophyta > Magnoliopsida > Poales > Poaceae > Hordeum > Hordeum vulgare. The sequence continues at coordinate 341,176,917 of NC_058524.1, read as the reverse complement.
GAGATCCTTCATAACCATAGAGATCTAGTGCATCAAAAGTTGCATGGCAATCCCTACTCCTGGAACATATGTCGATTGAAATGCATTTCCATAGCCTAACGATTTGCTGAGTTGGTGTGAGTTAATGCCCAATAAGCGATCCTATCCTTATTTTGGTTCGAGGGCCTCGACAGGGATAGAAGCGCATCTCGTTGTTTTGCAAGAATGGATATCATTAGAAGTACATGTACAAAAGAGATGAGTATATGGAATTGGCTTACACTCGCCACAAGCTATAGCATGAACCTCTCAATACAACAATACAATCAAACATGATGTAGAAGAGCACGGTCCAGCTATAAAGAAAAAAGATAAAAGAACGACATCCATCATGGCTATCCAAGGTCGTCGCCCTGGAACCCATCCTAGATCGATGAAGAAGAAGAAGAAGAAGAAGCTCCAAATAGAATAATCATCGCGCTCATGTCAAAGTATTGCTTTACCAGTACCTACAACTGTTTTTGTAGTAATCTGTGAGCCATAGGGACTCAACAATCTCATCTCCAAAGGTATGAAGATTAGCAAAGCATAATCGGTGAGGTATGGTTAAGTGGTGAGGCGGCAACAAGCAACTAAGTAATTATTCCAGTGGCTAACGTATGAGTACAAGAATAAGAGGTGGGTCTATGCTTATACGAACGCGGACTGATGATGATCAAATGAATGATCCTGAACACGTACTTACGTTAGACATAACCCCACCGGGTCCTCTCTGGATACAGTGCTCATGAGAACAGACAGTCATGGTTACGCACGTAGTTCGCAAGTTTTATTTAAGTTTACTTCAGGTTTGCTATGACCGGGTGTTAAACAACGTTTCCAAGTTGCCATATAACTGCGGGCATGGCTCTCAGAAAGATTTAATACTACAAGGGTGCTCCAACTAGTCCATTACAAACTACCACAAGCTACGTCGGGAACCTCGACCACAAAAAACCCGTAATCTCCTCGGTTTCCTGGTGGAAAACCTCATCCTCGATATATCTCAAAGTAACCACATAATCCCTCGCACAATACGTTCATAAGGGTAAAACAAATTCGACCAGACCACCCGACGTGGAGAGGACCCCAATAAGAGTCGGGTATCTCGTTCTCAGGACACGTCCAATAAGCTACATGTACGGAGGCCTGATAGAAACCACCTAAGTTTGTGTGGGTTGGCCCCACACAATGCTCTGGGTGCTCTGGGTTGGACCAACACTCATGAGGAGCACTAGCCCGGGGGTTGATAAACTATCCACAGGTGCGGGTGGGTCCCTTTGCTTTTTATTAGTTATTAGGAAAATGTAGTACCAATGTTGGGCCTTTCCAGAAGAATTTTATCCCAAAACAAAAGTGAAGGGGGTCCTCATAATGACCTAAGCATGTTAGGAGTGCCCAATTATGGAACATAACACAGGTACACAAGTAACAAGGGAGACAAATGTGGAACAAAACTACGAGCTAGAAGGCCAAGCCTTCCACCCTTTACCAAGTATATAGGTGCATTAAATTATATAGCAATAATATGGTGATATTCAAAAGAATACCCATGTTGTCACGTGGAAGAAACTGCGCCTACAACTAGAAACGCTATAAGAAGGATGAGCAAGCTGTGGGGACCCCGACTTACGAGTCGAGGTCGCCGAATGAACGTGCTCAGTGATCCTAGATATCAATGCTCACCGAACACACAAAAACTGAATAACAAGAGTCTTACATCCATACATACCGTTTGATACAATAAATGACCATGGCGGTCAAGTATTACAAATATAGGGCCTTGAAGGCCAACACACCCAACTTGACCAATAGCGGATATATTGGTCGAAAGCATGAACCCATGCCATCAGCCTTAACCTACAGGCATTCCGACTGGGAACGTCCTAGCTCACAGGAACGTCACCAAGGTACTATTCACCATTTCCTTCTCTCTCATACCTGGTGAATGAAATAACAAGTGGCAAGCCAGTGAGTACTTTGAATGTACTCGAAGATAGCCCATGATATGAATAATACAGTTGGTACGATAATAAATTAATATGCAGACTTTGCGGAAAGCAAATTTTGATTGTAATTAAGCATGATCAAATACTTGTATGAACATGCATCATAACTGGATGGTGTTCACAATAACATGTCATAGATATCAACATATCTGTTGAGGGTTGAACACCACCGGTTCACCCTATATGCCAAGTCACCGAACTTGTCATATCATCTTTCTCAGATAACACCTTTAAACACACACACACACACACACTTGGTTTATGCGGAAATGACTGGACGTAGTTTAAGCAGGATTATCCAACTGTCCTTGACCATGGACACAGCTATTCGAATAGTTCTACACTTTGCAGAGGTTGTACGCTGTAACCACGAGATCCGGGAAACTTACATGTCATCCACGGCTCGTGGTATATAGCATACCTGAGGTAAGTACCCGATCAATGCCTTTCCCCTAACGACACTAGACAAAGAGTCCACTTGATTGGTAGCCAGCCCACATGATGTACGTCTTACGAGCACCAACTCTGGACCGTATCATCCATGAAGGGACCAAGGGTGTGCCCGGAACACGTAAAACCAACATGGTCAACCTACCTGATACGACCCAGTCGCGAGAGTGACCACATATCACTCCCACCACTAGTAATGTGGTCTCTTTTCTAGCACTGACCAAAGTACTCAACAAAGCCCTGTTCCATAAAGGGGTATCGTGGTCGCACATGTAAGGTTGGGACGGTCGACACATCATAAATCTAATCCCATTTCCGAAACCACTCACACAAAACACTCCAGTGCACCACTTCTTTCACAAGTGGTCACCTAACTCAATATCATCACCCTCGGGCATTGGTGGCACCCAACGGGGTTTTCGTAAAACCTTTGATATCAACTTGTGTTACCATGATCATGCACATGCTCTTTCTATGCGTAGCACTACTGTCTACTTGTCAATATATTATCAGTGTGGCCCTCATAGATGATAGGGTCATGCTCAATGCAACTGCTCCACAGGATCTATCGGAAACACCATGCCGGGGTGCACCGATCATCCTTAACTATATGCATCAGAGTAGAGTAACCAATGTCTCATGCAAGGAAGTATTTCTTAGACATGGTCAAAGGGCTGCTTGCCTTTGCTCTCATAAATCCTCGGGGACTTCGAGGTCTTCTGGTCCAACTCCGAGTACTCCGTCTACCCGTCACTATCGTCAGAAACCAACACAGTAAGCCACACAACAAGCAGAAACTAAAGTGCTATATAAATGGAAGTTTTACTTTTCTTGGACCTCTCTGGTCATAATAAAAATACCTGAAGGTTTCTCTAGGAGATTTGGACCATCGGGTATTTTTGAATGGACGAAAAGAGGAATAGGTGATCCTTAAAGAAGCCTACAGAAAACATTCTGATAAAAATGAGTGCAGGCACTCATTAATTAGAGCAAGATTTTTAGAAACATTTAATAAGTTGTTTCACTGGATTTGGAGTTGATATGAATATTCTAGAGATTTTCTAATATTGGATAAATAGCAAGATGAAGCTATTTATTTAATGCAACATAATCATGCCAGATAAAAATGTTGACTAAGGCTTCAAAAATAGTGCAAGATATTAGCAGACTCTGGAAATTGGAACCACTCCATTTGGAGCTGATTTGAACCCCATAGGATTTTTGCAAGGTGGGGCTAAATAAATTCTAATCTGCATTTGAATATTAATACCATATAAAAGTTGTTTGGAAATGTGCAAAGCACATCTTTGGATGGATTTTGATTTTAGGAACCTGCAGGATTTTGAATCATCAAACTTGGAGCTCAGATGAATTTTTGATGGATTTATGAAGTTTATGAAAAATGAAAAGAGGCTTACCAGTGGCTTATAGTGCACTCAGGGTGCAAGATAAGCAGATGGGCCAGCCCAACGGCTCCAGCCGCGAGCAACCGGCTAGGCCGAAGTCATATTCCTCCGCATATGCCTCCACGCGAGGAAGACGCTCACCAACCAGGGCGCGACCACTTAAAGCAGGGGGGCCGGGCGGTGGGAGGCTGACCAAGGGGCCCTGTCGGTGGGAGGATGACCACGGGGGCCGCATGTCGGGTCCTTCCTCTTCCCCCTGCTCAATCTGAGAGCAGGCAGGGGATGCAGGGGCTGGCTTCGGCGGCTCCAGCCAACCCCCCGGCGGCGCTCAGGCCACCAGAGGCTCAGGCGGGGGGGGGGGGGGGGGCTCCCGCACCTGACCAGGGTCAGCTCCGCAGGAATTTATTGAGAATATTTTCTATAGAAATATTCCAAAAGCTTGAAATAGGCAGGAAGGGTTTTTAAGGGTTTTGCCCAATATTTTGAACATGACCATGTGTTTAAACTCTTATATATGGAATATATATGTCTAACGAATGATAATCTTGCTTGTGATCCCTCTTGGAAGAAGAACGAATCCGTGAAACAGACGAACCAACATAGTCTAACGAATCCTCACACTCTGACATGCTTCTGGAACTCTATCGAGAAGAACCAATTCGGAAACAATAATCGAAACACGATATGCACCACAACATATGCATGACATGCTGCACAAACACATATGATGCATGTCCGGTTTAATTATGCGAGGCATGATAATCACAACAATCAAATTCTACATATTAAATGAATTTCAATATGCAACGATTGGATATTGACGAAACTCCATATTTTAATTATTTAGTTCACTCCCTTTTAGGTAAACAACAATGTTAAATGAGAAGCATAAAAAAACTACACTACCTAGGCATGTTAAATGAGGTGAGAAACAACTTATAGTATCTCCAAAATGACCCCATATGCTAACTTCGAAATTGGTCCAGATCTGAACTAAAAACATTTATATATATGAAATATTAAAATAAAGTGGACCGTGTGATTCTGCATGTAATTCTCATTGATTTACATATATAGATCACATAAAATGGAGTTGTGGTTTAAACGATATGACCATCACAAGATAATATGCCATGAATGCAAAATTTATGCAAATGACTGCCACAAGCATGTTAAAACAAAGATGCACACTGTATTATAAAGTTACATGAAATTCTAGGCAATTTTAAATGTGGTCGGAACAACGAATAACAATTCCAGAAAGTCCCCATATGCAAATAAAGATTTCGGTACTGTTCTGCCTATACAATAATTTTTGAGTTATTAAACAGCAAAATAAATGGCTATGTGTTATTCTACACACTTTTCTAGTCAAGTTACATATATAAACATTTTAATCGGAGCTACGGTTAATTAGCTATGAATTAAACCGTTTAACATGTCATTTATGCAATTTTAATTAAATCGCAAGTTTAATTTTTTTTAAATGGATGATCGTTGGACATTGTGAAACTACCTAAAATTCTAAGAATTTTTCATGTATAAAGTAATAAAATCCGATGCACGGTTATTTTTCTATGTATTAAATCATTTTAATATGGCATCGCACAAACCAATGCAAACAATAGGTTAAACATCTCTAAACATGCAGGAAAGTTAGATATTACTAGTCTACACAAAATTCTGGACATTTTACATATATAAAACATTTTAATCCGATGCACGGTTATTTAAATTTGGGCAATGCAAAATATGGAATATTTCTATAATTATTAATGCACTAGTTAAATGGATAAATTTGCAGAACGTAAAAAAACCCATTATGGGCCAAATCTACTACAAGTGGCCAAAAGGAACCTGGGCGCAACATAATATATGACGCCATGGGCGAGGGATAGGGGTTTGGCGCTGGCTCACCTTGCTTAGCCTAGCCAAGTCGGAGACGAGGCCGAGGCAGGCCACAGAGGCGCTGCTCGGCCGGCGGGGTCTAGGCCGGCTGGGCCGTGGGGCGCGCTAGGATGGCTGGGGCGCATGGCCCACATGCGGTTGGCGCCGCGTTGCGGTCAATGGGGTGATGCTCCCTCCCACTTGATCTAGCGAGTAGAGGCAACAATGGCACGACACGGAGGCGGGGTTTCGAGGTGAAGGTGGGGCTGGCGCAACGACCAGTGGCAGGGCGAGGCGCGCACAGGCGGTGGCAAGGTGCTAGGAGCGGTGGGGTTAGGGCATGTAGCGGGTGTGGGATCCAACGGGCGCGGCCATGGATGCGGGCGGCGGCGACGGCTGCACGCGAAGGCGGGGTACAATAGCTAGAAGGCACGGCGGCGGGGCCCTTGGTCCAACGGTGGTGTGGTGAGGCAAGGTCCATCGTCACGTGAGCTCGACCACGGGGACTCGATGAGATCGGGGCTCTCTGTCGATCAAGATCGGATCGGGGAGGAGCGTCCGCTCCTCGCGGCTGTGTTGCGGCGGCAGTTCGGGCCCGGCATGACCAGGATGGGCTCGGGCAGGTCAACGGCTGGAAGGAGGAGCGTATTGTGGGTGGCAACAAGGGAGTGGAGGCGCACGAAATTCGATGGGGATTAGGGTTAAGCCAATTTTGGCACGGTAGAGGTGCTTAAATAGACTAGAATGGCTAGGTTAGGTGTTTTTGGGGAGGTTTTTGGCCCTCCGATCGCGATACGATGGTTCTGATCGGAGGGGGGCTAGGCTCGGCTAGTGGGCTGTGTAGCGGCTCTTGGGCTGAGATGAGAAGGAAATGGTGTGGCCCATGACAGAGTTTTTAAAACGCGAAAATGTTCAATATTTACACCGACGACGATACCCTAGAGTTGTTTGTTGGGGTATCAAATGACCTCCGAATGCGATAAAATTTGGCACGCGGTCTACTTACATTAAAAAGACCGCACGCCAATTCTCAACCCAATCCAAGAAATTATTATACACACTTTTAAAAATAATAATTTTAATGATGCCACGGGCGCGTGCATGTGTAGTTGGTCTCAAAATGGACAACGACAAAAACGAAGAGAACCGGAACAAGCAATGGATGCAATTACTTGAAAAATGACGACAACGGAGTGCAATGATGACTGCTGCAAACAAACGAATCACATGACGACAATAAAATAAAAGGGGAATCTTCTCGAGTGTCGGTTCGAGGCTATTACAACTCTCCCCCATTAATAGGAGATCTTGACCAGAGATCTTAGAATGAAAAGGGGAAGAGGAAGAGAAGAGGACGAGGTAAAACTTAGTTTCTTGTTGGAGAAAACGAGTGAAACCAACGAACCTTAAAGGTTGTAAGAGATGAAGAATGGCACGAGAAACAAGACAAAATTCAAAAGAAATTTCGGCAACATTTCGGTAGGAAATAGAGGCAAATTTTGATAAGATGGGAAGAACTTGAAAATACTTGTCAACACTCTGGTTAAACGGACATGAAAGGTGTAAGAACCCGACACCGCCGCTCTAGAAAATTTCCCTTTTATTACTTTGTTGCCTTGTAATTTAATTGTTTGTCGCATTCATCATGCGCATCATCCGCATTGCATCGGCACTCTTTTGCCGTCAGTTTTCAAAACTTGCATCCGTTAGTAGTTGCCGGTTCTCTCTGTTTTTGTCGTTGACTGTTTTGGGACCAACCACACACGCCCATGCCCGCGGCATCGTTAAAATCATGCTTTTAAAAGTGTGTATAAAACTTTATCGGGTTGGGCTAAAACTTGGCGTGCGGTCTTAATAAAGTGTAGGTAGGCCGCCTGCCAAATTCTGTTGGAATCGGAGTTTATTTGATACCCGAACCGTTAAACATATAGCGGCACTATAGCCGGTCAATTGTCGTATGTTTCGGTATTTTAAACTCTGTCACCGGGTTGCCCGTTTCCCTCTCTTCTATGCCCAGCCCCTCTACACAGCGCACCGACCCTACGCGCAACCTATCCCAAAACTCCATCGAACCCGAATCCGGCGGTCGTGTCCGTTGGATCCGATTCAACCCCGTTATACCCCAAACCATCATCGGTTTGTTAATTGGTCTCCCTAACCTAGTTATTATCAGCCATACGATTCAATCGGAGGGCCAATTAAACCTTGTTTAGTTGCTTGCCACTTATATATATGAATGTGGATCAAATGCCTACACTAACCCTAGCCCCAGCCGACCCAAGGCCCACCTAACCCCTTCTGTCCTTAACGCGAGGGAGAGCATCCGCTCGATCCATTCCTCCCTCCTAGAGCCCTCACCAGGAGTGACCAGCACTCCTCCCAATCCCCTCGTTCCCCCTCCTCGATCCCTATCACCTGACCATTGGCCATGGAGCCCAATGGCCGGTGAGGCCGGGCCACTGTTGTGCCCTCCATCTTCCCCGCACCGCGAAGCCCCTCCATGCCTCGGCCTCCTCCTCGTAGCACCACCCTTGGCCGGAGCTGCTCGTGGACCTGCCCACGCCATGCAGTGCCAGGGACGGCCTGAGTTCCCCGCGCGCCCCTTGTCTTCACTCCGATTGGCGAGCTCCATGCCGGAGACCACGAGTGCCCGCATCTGTGCCCCTTCTCCCCCGCGTGTTGCCGTCCCTAGAGCCCAGTTTCGGCAAGCCGACGTCGCACCCTCATCTTGGACCCAAGCTTCGCAGAGCCATGGCGCCGCCGCGAGCATCCATTGCTCCACCCACGAGCTCCGGTGGCCCTTGCGTCATGCACTGACACCAAGCCATGTTGGTCCCTCGCCTCGCACGGATTGGACCGTCCCCCCGGTCGACCACGCCTCCCTGCCGCCTTGCCTCGGACCGTCCATGGCCTCCGCGACGGTCCTGCCACGCAGCTGGTTTCCTGTCTGCTACTGCACTTTCGCGTGCCCCAATTGTCAGGCTATTGTGATAGCGTGTTGCTGCCTCTGCTATGTGATGTTGTTGTCTCCGACGTTGTCGTGGCTCCTTGCTTCCTTGAGATGCTGCTGGTTGGGGTTGGCCATTTGGATGAGTCGGACGTGGTGTTTTGTGTCTTTTAGATTTGGATCACGCAAGTGCTAAGACGACCATGTGCCTCTGCTGCCATCGCCGAAACCGAGATCTCCTCAAACATCAGCATAATTGGATAGCCAAGTACCCCTTCGGAATTGTCAAGACCGATGCTGCGACACATGAACAACTACAGGAACCACTGCCCTCGACCTCCGGAGGTCGTAGATTCGCCAAGTTCCTCTCCAACCCGTGTACGACTACCGTCACACAAGAGCCGTGTGCCACTACTTCCACGACGTCGACGATGACCCATGTACATCCACACCGCAATAACTCGATCCGCTCCGAATTTCGGATTCAAAGGTATAACCGCCGAGATGATCACTCGTGGACCGAATGCATTGTTGTATGAGATACGATGTTGTCTATTTCATAGATGACATGTTAGTTGCAGGTGCCCCATATGCATGCCTCCGGCACATGGGAACCCAATAACAGGGATCACCCCATCATTCTTTGGCATGACATGCTCACAATTTGTTGGCACCGGTATCTCGTCGAGTTATCGGAAACAGAACGTTGTTGTGTCTATCAATTGCATGCATGTTGCATCCATGTTATATGATCTTGTGTTGCTCGTATCTTTTAGACCGTAACTCTGTTGGAGATAACCTATATATGTAAACCGACTAGAATGACATGTAGTTTCACGTGCTCTACTTTATTTTACCATTTAAAACACATAAAATTTGTCTAGAACAGATTTGGACAGATTTCGAAGTTAACGTGTGGGGTCGTTTCGGAAATACTATAAGTTGTTTCCGACCTCATTTAATATGCTTGGATAGGAAGTTTATTTATGCTTCACCTCTTGCCATGTTAACAACATTTAAAAAAAAATTGTACCTAAATGGGAGTGAACTAAATAATTCGAGTGTGGAGTTTCGTCTATTTGCAACTCGTTGCATATTGAGCTTCACTTCATGTGTAGTGCTTGATTGTTGTGAATTGTCATGCCCTGCCTTGAATAATTAAACCGATCATGCATCATATGTATTTTGCATCATATCGTGCATTTGTTGTGGTGTTATCATGTGTTTATTGGTGTTCCATATTATTTGTTATCGATGGAGTTCCGAACCACTTCGGAGTGTGAGGATCCGTCCGACTACGTGGTTCATAACCGTGACCGTCTCTTTGCATATTGCCGAAACTACATATTTGTATATTGATGAAACTCCATATTTTTATTATTTAGTTCACTCCCGTTTAGGTACAAGAAAATGTTAAATGTTTTTAAACATGGCAAGAGGTGAAACATAAATAAACTACACTATCTAGGCATGTTAAATAAGGTTGGAAACAACTTATAGTATCTCTGAAATGACTACATATGTTAATTGAAAAATTGGTCCAGCTCTGAACTAATCACATTTATATTTATTAAACGGTAAAATAAAGTGGATCATGTGATTCTACATGCCATTCTAGTTGATTTACATATATAAATAACCTAATATGGAGCTACGGTTTAAAAGATATGACCATCACAAGATAATATGCCATGAATTAAAATTTTATGCAAATGATAGCCAGAAGCATGTTAAAACAAGGATGCAGAAGATATTATGGAGCTACATGAAATTCAACGATAGTTTAAATGAGTCTGGAACAACGAATAGCAATTTTGGGAAGTCCATATATGTAAATTAAGATTTTGGTATTGTTCTGCCTATAAGACAATTTTTGATTTTCTAAACCACAAAATAAATGGCACCATGTTATTCTACGCATTTTTTCTAGTCAAGTTACATACATAAAACATTTTAATCGGAGCTAAAGCTAATTAGCTATGGATTAAACCATTTTAACATGGCATTTATGCAATTTTAATTAAACATCATGATTAAACATTTTTAACATGGATGAGAGTTGGACATTGTGAAACTACACAGAATTCTAATCATTTTTCATATGTAAAGTTCTAAAATACGATGCCCAGTTATTTTGCTATGAATTAAATCATTTTGATATGGCATCACATAAATCAATGTAAACAGTAGTTTAAACATATTTAAACATGGATGGACGTTGGATATTATTAATCTACATGAAATTCTGGACATTTTACATATATGAAACATTTGAATCTGATGCACGGTTATTTAAATATACGCAATGCAATATATGACATATTTATGTAATTATTAATGCACTCGTTAAGTGAATAAATTCTCAGCATGTAACAAAATAGTTAGAGGCCAAATCTACTGCGAGTTGGCAAACAAGAACATGGGTGCAACATAATATACGACGCCATTGGTGAGGGATAAGTGTTGAGCGCTGGCTCACCTTTATGGGCGTGCCCCAGTCAAAGAGGAGGCCGAGGTGGCCATCGAGGTGTTGATTGGCCGATGGGGTCGAGGCCAGCTGGTTCGCGGGACACGTTGGGCCGGCTGGGGCACAGGGACCACTTTTGGCTCAGGTAGCGCTGCGGTCAGCGGGGCGACGCTCAATCTAGCGAGTAGAGGTGACGATGGCAGGGGTCGCCGGCGGGAGTGGAGGGGGAGCTGACGAGGTGATGGTGGGGCTGGCACGACGACGGGTGGCAGGGAGAAACACGTAGAGGCGGTGGCGAGGTGCAACTAGTGGCAGGGTTTGGGCGTGCAGCGGGTGCAGGCTCCAGCGGGCGCAGCCGTGGATGCAGGCAGCAGCGATGGCTGCTCGTGAATGTGTGGCACGGTTGCAAGAGGGCGCGACGTTGGGGCCCTCTTTCCGGCTGTGGTTTGGTGAGGCAAGGTTTGTCGGCACGCGATTTTGGCCACAGGGACGGGAGGAGCTTGGGGTTATCTCTCAATCCAGATCGAATCGGCGAGAGTTCGGGCCCGACAGTCCCCGGATGGGCTTGGGCGAGTCGGCGGCTGGAGGGGGGAGGGCATGGTGGGTGGCGGTCGAGGAGTGGAGGGGCACGGAATACGATAGGGGATTATGGTCGGACCAATTTTGGGAGGCTAGAAGTGCTTAAATAGGCAAGGATGGCTAGATTAGGGGTTTTTCGGGAGGTTATTGGCCCTCCGACCGTGATGCGATGGTTCCAATCGAAGGTGGCGGAAAGGCTGCACTAGTGGGCTGCGTAGGGGCTCTTGGGATGGGATGAGAGGGAAATGGTGCGGCCCGTGACGGAGTTTTCACAACGCGAAAACTTCCGATATTTAAACCGATGACGATGATGCTACAGTTGTCCGTTTGGGTATGAAACGACCTCCAAATGCAATGAAATTTAGTAGGAGGTGTACCTACATGAAACAAGACCGCACACCAACTTTCAACCGAGTCCAAGAAAGTTATATACACACTTTTAAAAATAATATTTTTAACGATGTCACGGGCATGTGCGTGTGTTGTTGGTCTCAAAACGGACAACAACAAAAACAAAGAGAACCGACAACTAATAAAGGATGCAAGTTTTTGAAAAATGATGACAACGGAGTGCCGATCTTATGAAGTGATGCGCATGATGTGATGATGAACACTTCAAACAAACGAATCACATGACGAAAATGCAATGAAAGGGAAATCTTCTGTAGCATCGGTTCTGGGTTGTTACAGTGAGAATATACAAACTTTTGTCTTCCCTTGTTTGTCCCTATCATCACTCAATTCCACCCAAGTGCTGAAAGTCCATGGTTCACGGTTAGGTATTGAGTGAAGTTGAAAAACGTGAAGCACGTAAGAAAGTACCAGTTAAATGCTTCGTTAGGCACGAGGGTGATCATAATTTATACTTGACACTAGGAAGATAGAGTTATGCCATTGCTTAGATGATTAAATGAATTAGTGGATAACGTTCTGTAGTGCTACTATTTTGAAAATCAGTTGTTATTTGCTAGCATTCATATGTTTTATTGTTTTGGTATCAATTAATACATTATTGCTCAACATTTATATCGCAAAGATATTACATGACAAACATGCTAGGTAGCATTCAACATCAATTTTTTGTTTTTATCATTTACATACTTGAGGACAAGCATGAATTAAGCTTGGGGATGCTTGATACGTCTCCAACTTATCTATAAACTTTTATTGTTTCATGCTATTTTACATTCAATCTTATATACTCTAGAGGTCATTTTATGTTATTTTTGGGAACTAACATATTAACCCAGTGCCAAGTGCAAATTCCTGTTTTTGCTTGTTTTTCATTTTTTTAGAAAATCAATACCAAAGAAAGTCCAAACGTGATGAAACTTTATGGTGATTTTTTAAGGACCATAAGGAACCCTAGAAGGCCCGGGAGTAGACCAGAAGACCTACAGGAGAGCTATGAGCTCACACGGCACGCCCTTGGGGACTAGAGGGAGCCCCAAAAGACTATTTCCACCACCACAAGTCTCTATTCCATCGTAATCCCATTTGGAGGTCTTTTCGGGTACTCTGCGGACGGGGGGTCGATCACTTAGGCCATCTAGATCAACCTTGTTGTCTCCATGATGATGTGTGAGTACTTCACCATAGACCTACGAGCCCATAGCTAGTATCTCTCTCTCTCTCTCTCTCTCTCTCTCTTTGATCTTCAATACCATGTTCTGTGATCTTCTTGGGGATCTATTCGACGTAATCTTCTTTTGCTTTATGTTTGTTCGGTTCTGATGAATTCTGGGTTGATGATAACATTATTAATTGAAAGTAACTCAGTCTTTTATTACTTTATTATGCATGATTATTATAGCTATGTAAGCTTTCCAATCCGTGAGTCTCCTTTGGGCAATTGGATGAGTAGATCTTCTAAGGGAGTGTTGCATAGTAGTAGGTTCAATCTTGTGTTGTCCTAACCCAGAGACAGAAGGGTATCAAGACACGTATTTGTATTGTTGCTGCTAAGGATAAAACGATGGGGTCTGAACATATTGCTTGTCATACTTTGTCTACATCATGTCAACTTACTTACCGTGTACTCTATTTGTTATTTACTTAGTACCTAGAGAGGCAAGCATAGAAGCGCTCTCAAAGTGGTTAATTGTGGTAGATGCAGAATCATTTCGGTCTACTTGTCATGAAAGTGATGCCTCTATGCATGATCATTGCCATGAATAACATCATAACTATGCGCTTTCCTATCAATGTCGAATAGTAATATGTTTACCCACTTTATGTTATGTTCTTGCTAGAGATGCCTCTAGTGAAAACTACTGCCCCATGTCTATTCCACATATTTACCTAAGCTCCATTTACTCGCTGCAATTTACTTTCTATTTATTTTGTAGTTTATCTATCTATAACTACTAGATTTGATCCTTGCAGTTTATGAGTACAAGCTGATTGACAACCCACTTGCCCATGTTGTGTCGGTATCTAAACCAGCATATCTCAGCTAGAGGAGCGATTCGTCTCCAACGTATCTATAATTTTTTATTGTTCCATGCTATTATATTATCATTCATGGATACTTTATGTGCATTTATATGTTGTTTTTAATCGTGTTTGGGAGCTAACCTATTGTAAGTGCATCTAATGCCGCTTAGTGATTTTGTTGTATTGAAGACTTATAGGTTAAGAGACTGATGTGTATGTGAGTGTACACAGGCTCCATAAGTCCATGATGAGTTTGACTTATTCTAAGAATATCGACCCCTAAAAATGTATGTCTTCGGTTGAAGACTTTGGTATTTCCTCGAAGACTTTGAAAGTGAGCAAATTGGTGTGTCCGTGAAGAAATTGATGCGAGGACTTTGAAGCGTGAGCACTTTTGTTTTCATAGTTTCATTTTCTTTATTTTGAGTCATATGACCGTCGTAGTGTTAAAGGGGGTCGAAGTGAAACTAAGGAAAAGTTTCCAAGTGATGCTCATCTCAAATCCTACACATACCCAATCCTTCGAGTGAAGCCTTTGGAAATATTTTACAGTTTAGTCAAATTATCGAGTAACAAAGACGAAGATCTTATGGTATCCGAGTAATTTGCTCTAACTAAGGAGTTAGGTTTTCACCAGTACGAATTACCTACTAGTGAGGAACATGGGTGACATGAGGACTTTCACAGTTGAAACGTTCCGACCATTGCTGCGCCGCGCGCCTGCTCTCCCCAACCTTATCCACATAACGGTCATATCATTGGCGCATTTGTGTCAAATCATGTCGGATGGCTCCCATAATATAAATAGTGCCCCCATAACTACTAGTTGGTTGGTTGTGTATCGCCCAAGATGCGATCCTATCCTTATATTGGCAAGAGGGCCTCGACAGGGATAGAAATGCATCTCGTTGTTTTGCAAGAATGGATATCGTTACAAGTACATGTACTGAAAAGATGAGTATAAAGAGTTGGCTTACACTAGCCACAAGCTACGTCAGAGTAACATCAATACAATTCATACAATCATCATGAAGAAGATCAGGGTCCATCTATGGACAAAAACAAACGATAAAAGAACGACGTCCATCCTTGCTATCCTAGGTTGTCGGCCTGGAACCCATCCAAGATCGATGAAGAAGAATAAGAAGAAACTCCAAATGAACAATCAACGCGCTCGTGTCAAGTAACCCTTTACCTGTACATGCAACTGGTGTTGTAGTAATCTGTGAGCCACGGGGACTCAGCAATCTTATTTTCAAAGGTATCAAGACTAACAAAGCTTAACGGGTGAGGTCAGGTTAAGTGGTGAGGCTGCAGCAAGCGACTAAGCATTTATGTGAGGTGGCTAACTTAAGAGTACAAGAATAAGAGGGGGATGATCTATGCATAGCGGACATGAACTACTGATGATCAAATGAATGATCCTGAACACCTACTTACGTTAGAGATAACCCCACCGTGTCCTCGATCGGAGAAGGAGCTCACAAAAGAGACATGAACGGTTACACACTCAGTTGGCATATTTTAATTAAGCTTACTTCAAGTTACCTACAACAGGATGTGAAACAAAGTTTCCACGTTGCCACATAACCGCGGGCACGACTTTCCGAAAGATTTACCCCTGCAGAGGTGCTCCAATTAGTCCATCACAAACTACCACACGCTACGACGGAATGACCTCGATCCAGGAAACTCGTGATCTCCTCGGGTTCCGATTGGAAAACCTCTACCTCGAGATAACCCAAAGCATCCTAAGAATCCCTCGCACAAGACGCACGAGAAAGGTAAAACAAGTCCAACAAGGTCGCCCAACGTGTCGACGATCCCGATAGGAGCCGCGTAACTCGTTCTCATGACACGACGGATTGTCCAAACTTCCCGTAGGCCAATCGCAGAGTTGCCACTGGTAGCCACCGGCGGTTGACAGGTTGGAACAACACTCATGCGGAGCACTGGCCCGAGGGGGTTTATTAATTATCCACAGGGTGATCAAACCCTATGCATATTTTAGTTTGTTATTAGCAAATAGTACTATTGTTGGGCCTTGCCAGACAAGCTTTATCCCAAAACGAGATTCTAGGGGGTCCCCATAACAACCCCAAGCATGTTATGAGCGCTCATTTATGGAACATAACACCGGTAGCCAAAACTAAGGCGAAAAGGTGGAACATAACACCAGGCTAGAAACGCCGAGCCTTCCACCTTTTACCAAGCATATAGGTGCATTAAGTTAATTAGCAATAATATGGTCGTATAACAAGGAACCCATGTTATCACATGGAAGCAACTGCACCTGCAACTAGCAACACTAACACAAGGTTAAGCAAGCGATAACATAGTCAATAAATGGTTTGCTAGGTTGTGAATAGGTTGAAGATTTTCATGGCAATGTTGAGAGGCTGACATTTAACATGTGGTAGGCAACGAGACATAAAGGTAGAAATGACATAACTAGCATGGCAATGATAGTAATGGTATCTAGGGAAATGATCATCTTGCCTGAGTTCCTGCTTGGAAGAAGAACGACTTCGTGAAGCAGACGAATTGAAGTAGTCCAACGGATCCTCACATTTCGACACGCTTGCGGAACTCTATCGAGTCAAAACAAACCGGAAGTAAGTATCAACACACGATATTCACCATAGAACATGCATGACATGATGCACAACACATATGATGCATTAGGAGTTTCAAATATGCAAGGCACGGCACGACAATTCACATCACACAAACACTACACATTAAGTGAAGCTCAATATGCAACGTGTTGCATATTGACGAAACTCCACATTTAATTATTTAGGTCACTCCCCTTTATTTACGGGACAATATTAAATGTTGTTAAACATGGCAAAAGGTGAGGCATGTGATTTTAAACGTCATACTACTCGGTTTACACATATGGCTCAATTGATCAGAGCTACGGTTCAACAAAACAAGCTAAACAAGAAATAGCTACAATCTTCCCAAAACAGCAACATGGCATTTTCTACACCCTACAACAACAAGCTACATAATTCTAAAATGCACAAACAAGACATGAGATAGTAGTGGTCAATAGGCACAACAACCCCCTACTAAAAACAACTAGCATGGATGCATGGATCACTAGGAAAAGAACTCACCAAATGGCAACTAGCACACAGTTTCAGACTTTGTGAAAGTAACACTTTTGATAGTGCAGTTTTCAACTAGAAGGCATATTAGCAGCAGTAAAACTATATGCTACGGGGCACCGAATGGCATGAAACTCTAGAGAATGCTAAAGAATCTTAAGCACTACAAGTATCTGCATTGCACCAGCCCCAAAGGAGTTGTAGATCACTCGCAAAACTCATGGCAAGACAATAACAAAATATAACAGATCTCAGACTTAGAAATATTTGAGCATCTCAAAACATCACTATTTTCTAGCATGTTGGCAACAAGCAAACAACACCTAAACATGTATTTCTATAGAACCACAATTACTAGGGGCTAACATGCATGTCCAAGGGCATATCTCTAGTTAACAAGTAAATCATATCATGCAAGAAACAAATCCCACAAAATAAACAAAAGGGCATCAAGGCAAAATATCATGCACGCTAACTTACTCGGAATACAAAACTAAATGCACAGTTAAATTATATGGAATTTTCTACCCCGAAAACATATATAATATGTGGGGTGAAAAAGGAAAACTAATGCCACACATATATGCGAGAATATGTCCTAAACACGACATAGCAAACTATTGATGCCACCTACATGAAAATGGCAGGACAACTATTTCTAAAATACATGGCAAGGGGTTGCAACAACATGGGCATTTTACCTACGGGCTTTGAGCAAACTGGATGCACGCATAATTATCTACGGAATAATTAACCTAATAGGATATCATGCAAATCTATGCAAACGGCAAGTCAAATAACTTCAAGTATGCATTCAAGTTGTAAAATATTAATCTACGCAAAATTTTAGCCAAGTTAGATATATAACTTGGCGCGATCCGATGCACGGTTTAAGATCTACGGGCATTTCAAAATATTGCACTATTCTGAAAAAGAATTAATAAATTCCCCGGAATAAAAGAAAAAAATACGGGCTGAATCTGCCCTATCGGGCCTAACATGGCATGGGAGAGGGATAGCAATAAAGGGCACATGCGCAAATTAGGGGGGCTCTCACCTCAGTGGGCTCGGCCCAAGCGGAGATGCTGGCCATGGGCTGTGGCTCGAGCTAGGCCGAAGGGAGGCAGCGGGCCTGGTCGGCTCGGCAGGTGCTCGCGGCTGGAGCTGCGCCAGGAGGCCGGCTCAGGGCCCTTGTGTGCGTGTGCTTCTAGCGGCGCCATGGCAGCGGGTGCATGATGCTCGAGCTTCGGCATGGCAAAGGAGGCGGCGGAGGTTGGATCTGAGAGGGGGCTAGGCGGGAAAGAGAGGGAAAATTGGCAACCCGGCATTAGAGTTTTAAAATACCGAAACGTCCCACGAATGACCGGCTATAGTGCCGCTATATAATAAACGGTACAAGTAACAAACGAGCACCGATCACGATGAAATTTTACAGGAGGCCTACCTACACTATATCAAGACCGCACGCCAAGTTTCAACCCAATTTGAGAATATTTTTTACACACTTTTAAAAACAATATTTTATCGATGCCGCGGGCACGTGCATGTGTGTGGTCTCAAAACGGTCAACGGCGAAAACGGAGAGAACCAGCAACTAACAACGGATGCAAGTTTTGAAAACTGGTGGCAACAGAGTGTCGATGCAAAGCAGATGATGCGAATGATGTGATGATGAGTGCGACAAACAAACAAACCACACGACGGGAATGGAAGAAAAGGGGAATCTTCTCGGGTGTCGGTCTCGAGCTGTCACAACTCTCCTACACTGACAAGAGATCACGCCCCGAGATCTAAGAATGAAATGGGTGGAGAGGATGAGAAAGCAAGAGGAAGAGATAACACTTAGTTGCTTATTCGACAAACGAGTGAAACAACCAAAACTTAAAGGTTACAAAGGGGTTGAAGAATGATATTAGAAGGAAGCAAGAATTCACATAAAATTTCAGCGACACTTCACTACGAAAATGGGGCAAAATTGATAAGACGGAAAGATCGTGAGAAGATTCACAACAAACCAACTAATTGATAAGCAAGGAAAGAAAATGATCTTGATAGAAGAAGATGATAGATTGAAGAGAGCAACATCACAACAACTCCATAATAAGAGAATAGAAACTAGATAATTGGGAAGAAAGAATCAAGAAGAAAATGACAATTTCCATCACAATTGAATTTGACAAGCAACCTTGCAAGAAGAATTGAACAGATTTGTTGGCAACCTAACAACGGAAAGAACAAGCTTGTAGTGGACTTATGAAAACCATCTCAAACATCAGGTGACAACCATCCACTAATAGAAACAGGGATTGATTGGATGCAACAAGAAATGCAAAATTTCTTACACCAAGAGGATACATTGAGAACTTGGATCAATGATAATCACCATAATAGGAACAATCCCTAGGAAAAGCTTTAGGTGAAATGTAATCCAAGATAACTCAATGAAGAAATCATGGGTTAAAATAACTCATGATCAAGGAATTGGTGGATTTAAATTTCTCATTCTAGAAACAACTTCTCTTCGAGACTCCTCCACTAGCAAGAATGCTACAATACCACGTGAAAGTATAAAGGGGGAAGAATTGCACTTGGAATGCAAGAGAAAGAATACTTGAGGAATTCCAACAAGAATTTTGAAGAACACTTGAGAAAGGAATTTGATACCATGAACCACTCCGGAAGAAGAATTGAAATAACTTTGATGAAATAAGAATAAGAATTATGTTATGGCTATCCTTCACAAAGTTAAATTGATGACAAGCAATGGATTAGCATATCACTTATTCTCCATGAAAAGATTGGAGAGATATATGAGCACAAACTTGAAGAAGTCTTGAAGGAAACACCCGTAAGAATTGGGATGAATGGGGATAACAAGAATGAATGGAGATACATGAGAATAAAGAGATCATGAGCCACCTGAGAGAAAAAGTTGAACAAGGCACCGGAATAATTGAGATACGAACGAAGAGACAACAATTGAGAAGAATTTGAGGATGAAAGCTGAAAGTTGAGAACAAAGAAATCTTCTGAAATGATGGCCTTCGGAGGATCGAGAATGAAAAAAAAATCTCAAATGCACTGGATAGCAAGAAAGGGATTACTCATGATTGGAAACAATTCAAGATGATAACACAAAGCTGAAATGATGAATCTTCAAGAGAATGTACCAAGATTGAGAGAAGCACTCCTTCGGTCTTCCAAGCTAAAAATGATAAGGAGAACACCACCAAGAATAACTAAGACACTCCATAATAAGAATAAGAAAAGTTCAGTCAGTGATGAAATAAATTCAAATTGACCTTGAGGAAGGAATATGACTGATGGAATTCATTCTTACGTCATATTTGAAAAGAATTAGAGATGTCCGGGAAAAGATTAGAATAGCCAGGTAAGATCCTGGGAAAGAACATGTGGGTTATGGGCCCACTCAAAAGAAACAATCGTAGAAACAATTCATTATAAAAGAGAGATTGCACCAGTATAAATGAAGAACTTGTTGATATGAGAGCCTTGAAACTATTGAAAGAATTGAAAACAAGAAACTTCTGAGATACCTTTAGCACTCCGGATAGAAAAGAGAGGAATGAATAAACAAGATAGGTTTGATGAGAATTTCCACACATGAATCATTGAACGAATGAAAAGGATATGATGAACATCGAAAGATTGAGTTGAATCCACCGGAGAAGAAAAACAAGAATGAAGAATGATGAACTGAAACCTCTTAAAATCTTCACAATGAATCACCAGATAAGAGAGAAAGGAAAAAAGATAGCGGAAGCAATAATGAAAAGAATGGCACTTGGATGATAATTGAATCATTGAAGAAAAGGGAGGGGAAAAAAGACATCTTGGGACAAATCATATGAACTCCGGAAGGATTGAGAGATTGATCTTGCAAATCTTGGAAATGATAGAATTGACTTGAAGAGAAGCACACCACTTGAAAAGAATTGATATGATGACTCTGGTTGAAAAGAATTGATAAGACAACTTGATTGAGCAAAATAATTTGCATTCCCATAAAAAAATATGAGAAGACCTCTTGGAAATATATGAATTCACCACTTCACATTGAAGCAACTCTAATTACCATATTCTAGCAAAACAAAGGGTGAGGCTTACAACACAAGCCAGAACAAATTCATGAGAGAGATTTCGCTCGATATTTTCATGGACAAGATCGTACGGGCTCGATCCTATAGTAGCCATCATGTACAAGGCAGTGCACACGACATACGAAGCGTCCCCCAGTCATAGCAAGCTACAAGGACTCTTTAAGACACAATGAGAACCGCTATAAGACGACCGTGAACAAACAAATCCACTAGAAATCGAACCCCAACCTCACATCATGCATCTGTTGGAAGGTTGTCCTATAAGTAACTACCTGAATTACCACCTAAGAACGCGCGAAGTTTCTGGTCATGCAATCGGGTCCATGGATACAAGGAGTAATATATCACTCAACTACTATACTAACTCGTCCAGTGTATCACATCCGTCAACACATAACCAGAATCTCGGAACTTCATATATCTCAGACCCTCGTAATCACAATGATACAAGTATGACGATACCCCCGAACTCTCTGCACCAGTACTCGGGAAGTCGGGGTTATCTCGCCACTACCAATATTGAAGAAATTTCGAACATCCTTCGTCCTGAGAGACTAAGAAATCTGAATGATAACGATGTGCTCAAGAATCCATTGGAGCTCAACTCCCTGGAATAAAATCAACACAGCAGGAGGGACCAAGTCAGAACTCCGTGACATCGAGATCATATAGATTCCAAAAATATCCGTGTGATCCTAATTTTTTTTAGTGAGAAGAGGAGTAGAATTAAAAAATTTACGTCAAGATTCCTCACCAGAGCATAGAAGAGGACAAAAAAGAATCCAACTATATATAACTAGACTCGAAGCAGATTTTTACTAGACTTGACTCGGCCAAGTTCGATTAATCAAGGGGGCTCCTAGGTCGGTACGGCTTTGATACCAAGTTGTAACGCCCAAGATGCAGTCCTATCCTTATTTTGGCACGGGGACCTCGACAGGAATAGAAATGCATTTCGTCGTTTCGCAAGAATGGATATCGTTACAAGTACATGTACTGAAAAGATGAGTGTAAAGAGTTGGCTTACACTCACCACAAGCTACATCAGAGTCACATCAGTACAATTCATAAAATCATCATGAAGAACAGCACGGTCCATCTAGGGATGAAAACAAACGATAAAAGAATGACGTCCATCCTTGCTATCCCAGGCTACCGGCCTGGAACCCATCCAAGATAGATGAAGAAGAAGGAGAAGAAACTCCAAATGAACTATCAACACGCTCGCGTCAAGTAACCCTTTACATGTACGTGCGACTGGTGTTGTAGTAATATGTGAGCTACAAGGACTCAACAATGTCATTTTCAAAGGTATCAAGACTAGCAAAGCGCAATGGGTGAGGTCAGGTTAAGTGGAGGCTGCAACAAGCGACTAAGCATTTATATGAGGTGGCTAACTTACGAGTACAAGAATAAGAGGGGGATGATCTATGCATAGAGGACGTGAACTAGTGATAATCAAATGAATGATCCTGAACACCTTCTTACGTTGGACATAACCCCACCGTGTCCTTGATCGGAGAAGGAGATCACAAAACAGACAGTCACGGTTACACATCAGTTGGCAGATTTTAATTAAGCTTACTTCAAGCTATCTAGAACCGTATGTTAAACAAAGTTTCCATGTTGCCACATAACTGCGGGCACGGCTTTCCGAAAGATTTAACCCTGCAAGGGTGCTCCAAGTAGTCCATCACAAACTACCACACGCTGCGACGGAATGACCTCGATTTGGGAAACCATGATCTCCTCGGGTTCCTATTGGAAAACCTCAACCTCGATATATCCCAAAGAATCCTCGGAATCCCTCGCACAAGATGCTCGAGAACGGTAAAACAAGTCCAGCAAGGCCGCCCGGCATGTCGACGGTCTCGATTGGAGCCGCGTATATGCATATTTTAGTTTGTTATTAGCAAATACTACCAATGTTGGACCTTGCCACACGAGATTTATCCCAAAACGAGAATCTACCCCATAACAACCCCAAGCAAGTTAGGAGCGCTCATTTATGGAATATAACACCGGTAGCCGAAACTAAGGGGGCAAAGGTGGAACAAAACACCAGGCTAGAAAGGCTGAACCTTCCACCTTTTACCAAGCATATAGGTGCATTAAGTTAATTAGCAATAATATGGTGGTATAACAAGAAACCCATGTTATCACATGGAAGAAACTGCACCTGCAACTAGCAACGCTAACACAAGGTTAAGCAACCGGTAGCATAGCCAATCAGTGATTTGCTAGGTTGTGAACAGGTTGAAGGTTTTCATCGCAACGAGACATAATGGTAGAAACAGCATAACTAGTGATGGGGTCATAGTCCTAGGGTAGGGTCATAGGCCTGTCATGTAGGTCCTACCCAAGGACTACCCCTCACAAAGGACAAGGCCATTAGTCAGTCCCGACTGTATTAAGGAGTCCCCATCATCCAGTCGGTAACAGGTCCTCAACCATCCAGTGGGAGACTAGCATTCGGAGGATACCAAGCTAACTGACTGGCTACACTCGGTACATCGTAACCTCTCTGGAGGGAAATGGCCGTACGTTTCCCGGTGCATTTATTAGCATTCAGAGCATACGTTACCTCTAACGTACGCATTTAATCCCCACTACTCCACCCCTGTACTGGAACCATTGTGGAGGGCAGCGCACTCTATATAAGCCACCCTCCCCCACTGGTAGAGGGGTTAGCAACTCATTGTATTCCTTATTCCACTCGACAACAAAGCTCCCTGAGCACTGAGACGTAGGGTTATTACCTCCACCGCAGAGGGGCCGGAACTCATACATCCTCGCCGTAGCTGGGACTCTGCCCATCCTTTTCGTACCCTATACATCTACTGTCAAGCTTATACCCACGACAGTTGGCGCCCACCGTGGGGCAGGCGTCTAAGCGACTTCCGGCGAGTTTGCGGCTACTTCCTTTTGTCATGTCGACCGGTGAAGATTCGAGCATGGGTCACCAGATCTTCTTCGGCGCTCTCTCGTTCATCGTCGACGATTCGGCGTGGCTTCGGGATGCGCCCCTCGACGTCGAGGCGCTTCCTGTCGCGGGGCTACGCACTTCCGTGCCGGTGCCCGCGGCATTCTTCATCTCCAGCAGTCGGCTCCGGTGTCGACCTACACCGCCGTCACGCGCCGCGTCAAGCGGTCCCGCCGTCCGCGGCTCCAGCATTGGGTGCAACACGCCCAGGCGCGCCAAAACGCATCTTCACAAGTGGCGGTTCTAGAGTCGGTTGTGGTTGCCCCGTTGTCCCAGCGCTCGGGCTCGGTTCCGACTGAGCTTCCTTCCGAGTACGCGGGTCACGGGCCTGCAGCAGAAGTACACATGGCCAATTCCCATGAAGATCCCCGTTAGGCTGGCCGGAACGAGCACGAGATCGGCGAAGCGTCTGGCGTGCGTCGTCCACCTCGCCGTTCTGCTAGTCGACACACTCGGCGAAGCAACGTAGAGATGTTCTGCACACCCCTCCTCAACTTGACTGCAGCTGCCAAGATAGCCGATTCCCTCCAGTCGACTGATTCAGAGGCTGGTAGGGGGATCGAGCAGATCCGAGCCCTGTTGCAGACGGCGCAACAGCAGAATTCGGCAGTCTCCCAGTCGCACAACAGGATCTATAATTGTTCTATTCATGCAAATACGCACCGGTCGGTTCACAGCCCAGGTTCCCATCAGCAGCACACAGGGGGCAGCCGTTCCATAAATCACGAAGATCGCCGCCGTTCACGCACCCCTCCGCGGGGTGGGCCCTACGGGCCCCGACATCATGATGATCGGCGTTCAGTCGGTGACACTTACGATCCAAGGCCCGACACAAGAGGGCATATCGCCCAGCGGAGGGTCGACAGGGGTCGGGCCCACCGCGATGGTCGCGATATCGACCGTCCGAGTGGAAGAAGGGCCACCGTTTCTGGTCCCGAGTGTTTCAGTCGATCCATCCGTTCGGCTGACATCCCTCCCAACTTCCGATTGGCGACGGGAATTAGCAAGTTCACAGGAGAGTCCGAGCCAGAAACGTGGCTGGATGACTATCAAGTGGCAGTCCAGATCGGAGGAGGGGACGACCATGTCGCCATGAAGCACCTCCCTCTAATGCTCGACGGCTTGGCGCGAGCGTGGCTGAACCAGTTGGCCCCCTCAAGCATCTACAGTTGGGCAGATCTGGCCCGAGTGTTCATCAGGACCGTCGAAGGGACGTGCAAGCACCCTGCTGGCCTTGTGGAGCTCCAGCACCGCGTCCAGAAGCAGAATGAGCCCCTGCGTGACTTCATCCAGCATTGGACAACTCTCTATCACACGGTGGAGAACGTCACCGAGCATCAAGCAGTCTGCGCCTTCAAGGCAGGCATGCGGTACAGGGATCTGTACCTGAAGTTCGGCCGAACAGGCGACATCTCCATGAGCAAGATGATGGAGATAGCAACGCGCTATGCAAATGGTGAAGAAGAAGACCGCATCTGAAGCGGCAAGCACAAAACAGTCACTGACGGCGATGGGGGCAACACTCGGAAGCAGAAGCAGAAAGCTCCGACCGCTCCGCAAGCAGAAGTTGCAGCCGTAACCAATGCCAAGTTCACGGGCAAAGGGAAGGCTCAGTTCACCCCCAAGAAGAAGCAGTTCAATAACCCCATCCTGGACCAGCTATGTCCGGTTCATACGAAGATGGATGAAGAAGGCAACCCCATATATGCGAAGCATACCACTCGACAGTGTCGCCTCGTGATCCAGGGGTTCAGTGAAGGGCAACCGAGTGAGAAGGACCATGAACAGGATGAGGAGGATAAGGAGGATCCGTTCCCCCAAGTCCGTGCAACCCTGATGATCTTTGCTGGCGTCGAGAGCAAGAGCCGACTGAAGCTGGTGAACAGAGAGGTGAACATGGCCACCCCTACCAACCCCAAGTTCCTCAAATGGTCTCAGACTGCGATCACCTTCGACCAGTCGGATCATCCGGCACATGTACCCACCCCGGGGAGACAGGCCCTGGTCGTCGACCCGGTGGTAGAAGGAGTCCGACTGCGCAAAGTCCTCATGGATGGCGACAGCGGCTTGAACATCATGTACGCCGACACCCTCAAGGGGATGGGCATCCCGATGTCCAAACTCAGCGAGAGCAACATGCAGTTCCACGGAGTCGTCCCTGGACGGAAGGCCAAATCACTCGGCCAGATCGCGTTGGACGTCATTTTCGGCTCTGACAAGAACTTCCGCAAGGAAAAGCTGACGTTCGAAGTGGTTGACTTCTAGAGCGCTTATCACGCAATTCTGGGTCGCCCAGCGTATGCGCACTTCATGGCCCGTCCATGTTACGTATACCTGAAGCTGAAGATGCCAGGCCCGAAGGGTGTGATTACCATCACAGGCAATCGGCAGCGGGCTGAAGAGTGTCTGCAACAGGGATCAAGAATCGCCG
This sequence comes from Hordeum vulgare subsp. vulgare, assembly GCF_904849725.1. NCBI lineage: Eukaryota > Viridiplantae > Streptophyta > Magnoliopsida > Poales > Poaceae > Hordeum > Hordeum vulgare. The sequence goes on along the minus strand of NC_058524.1, from coordinate 341,150,067 downwards.
ACCAACAGATGGTCGTCCTCGAGGTGGACGAGTACAAGAAAACAGTCGACCCCGCCGACCTAATTCGCTCGAAGAAGCCAGCTTCAGAGTCTGCATTTCAGTCGGCGGGAGGGACGAACGCCGCTGCTGCCCCGACGAACATCTCCACCACCCTCAATCCTAAATAGGAAGCCGAGCTCACCCAATTCCTCCGTGAGAACTGGGACATCTTCGCATGGAAACCATCTAACCTGCCAGGTGTACCCAGGGAGTTGGCTGAGCACCGACTGCACGTGGATTCCACTGCTCGTCCTGTTCGAGAGCGCCTGCGCCGGTCCGCCGCCCACAAGAGGAAGGCAATTGGAGAAGAGGTGGCCAAGCTGTTGGCAGCCAACTTCATTCGCGAGGTTCACCACTCCGAGTGGCTCGCCAATGTGGTCATGGTGCCCAAGAAGGACAAGTCGCTCCGAATGTGCATCGACTTCAAGCATCTCAATAAGGTCTGCCCGAAAGACCATTTTCCGCTCCCCCGCATATATCAAGTTGTCGATTCGACTGCGGGTTGCGAGCGTCTGTCATTTCTTGATGCCTACTCGGGCTATCATCAGATCCGTCTGTATGGTCCCGATGAGTTAAAAACAGCCTTCATCACCCCATTCGGGTGCTTCTGCTACATCACTATGCCATTTGGTTTGAAGAATGCAGGAGCTACCTTTATGCGCATGATCCAAAAATGTCTCCTTGACCAGATCGGTCAGGATGTGGAGGCGTATATGGATGATATCATAGTCAAGTCACGCAAAGGTTCCAACCTACTGACTTACTTGGCAGAAACATTCGCCAACCTTCGTAGGTACGATATCAAGCTCAACCCCGCCAAATGTTCATTCGGTGTTCCCAGTGGAAAGTTACTCGGTTTCTTCGTTTCCGAACGAGGGATCGATGTCAACCCCGAAAACATCGGGACCATCGTCCGAATGGAGAGGCCGGTCAGAATACACGATGTTCAACGGCTCACAGGTTGCCTAGCGGCTTTGAGCAGGTTCATCAGTCGACTCGGCGAAAAAGCACTTCCTCTGTACCGACTCATGAAGAAATCAGATACTTTCGAGTGGACAGATGAAGCCCAAGACGCATTCAACGACCTCAAAGTCCTACTTTCCACCCAGCTGGTTCTTACTGCTCCGCTCAGTAAAGAGCCCCTTCTTCTGTATATCGCGGCTACAGATCAAGTCGTCAGTACTGTTCTTACAGTCGAACGAGAAGAAGAAGGCAAAGCATACAAAGTTCAGCGGCCAGTGTACTACATCTCTGAAGTCCTGACTCCTTCCAAGCAGAGGTATCCCCACTATCAAAAACTTATCTACGGGATTTACATGACTGCGAAGAAGGTGGCCCATTATTTCCAAGACCACTCGGTGTCTGTCGTTTCTGATGCTCCATTGTCGGAAATTCTCCACAATCGAGATGCGTCAGGCCGAGTGGCGAAGTGGGCGATGGAGATGATGTACTGTAATATCAAGTTTGAGGCCAAGAAAGCTATTAAGTCTCAAGCTCTGGCTGACTTCATAGCAGAATGGGTAGAACAACAGCAACCGACCCACATCTGCTCGGCCCATTGGACAATGTTCTTCGATGGGTCCAAGATCTTGAATGGCTCCGGCGCTGGCGTTGTGATCATATCACCAAAGGTAGACAAGCTCAAGTACGTGCTACAGATACACTATCATTCCTCCAACAATGAGGCAGAGTATGAAGCTCTCCTCTACGGGTTGCGTATGGCCATCTCACTCAGCGTCTGTCGCCTGATGGTCTACGGTGATTCGGATTTGGTGGTCAATCAAGTGATGAAAGATTGGGACGTCAGGAACCCCACCATGACTACATACTACAATGTAGTGAGGAAGCTCGAGAAGAAGTTTGAAGGTCTAGAACTTCACCATGTTCCAAGACTGAAGAACCAAGCAGCTGATGAGCTAGCAAAACTCGGATCCACTCGGAGACCAGTCCCGAGTGATGTCTGCCTCGAGCACCTCCACCTCCCCTTAGTCAAAGAAGATCCTTTCACAGAGGAGCCGATACAACCAAAGAGTTCAACGGATCCGACTGAAGTCGATGTACCTGTTGTGGTTGATCTGGTCATGGAGATTCTTGCCGTCATCCCCGATTGGACTGTGCCGATCATTGCATATATCCTGAGGCAGGAACTACCAGAAGACGAAGTCCAGGCCGGGCAGATAGTCCGCAGGTCGAAGTCATTCACTGTCATTGATGGCCAGTTGTACAAAGAAAGTATCTCAGGCGTTCTTCAACGATGCATCTCCCCAGAGGAGGGGCAGCTGATTCTAGAGGATATTCACTCGGGAACCTGCGGTCATCACGCTTCTTCAAGAGCAATCGTCGCCAAGGCATTCAGGGCTGGTTTCTTCTGGCTGCAGGCTAACGAGATGGCTAAAGATATGGTTGACCGATGTGAGGGCTGCCAGTTCTACTCCAATAAGTCTCACAAGCCAATGTCTGTGAAGACGATCCTTCTTGTGTGGCCGTTTGCTGTTTGGGGACTAGATACAGTCGGACCATTCAAGACAGGCCAAGGTGGATACACTCATCTGTTGGTGGCAGTCGACAAGTTCACGAAATGGATCGAAGCGAAGCCCATCAAGAAGCTCGACGCCTCAACAGCCGTCAAGTTTGTCAGGGACATCATCTTCAGATTCGGTGTACCTCACAACATAATCACGGACGACGGGACAAACTTTGACTCAGACAGATTCAAAGGTTTCTGTACAAGCCAAGGAATCCGAGTGGATTTTGCTTCCGTAGCGCATCCTCGGTCCAATGGGCAAGCAGAGCGGGCAAACGGACTTATTTTGCAAGGTTTGAAGCCCCGACTCCTGCGAGAGATAGGACATGCCGCTGGCGCTTGGGTTACCGAGCTACCTTTAGTGCTTTGGGGACTTCGCACAACCCCGAACTGATCTACAGGGCGATCACCGTTCTTCCTCGTTTATGGAGCAGAAGCGGTCCTTCCGAGTGACTTGCTTCACAATGCGCCACGAGTCGAACTCTTCTCCAAAGCCGAAGCAGAACAAGCAAAGCAAGACGGAGTGGATCTTCTGGAGGAGGAGCGCGAGATGGCACTAACTCGCTCAACCATTTATCAACAAAGTCTGCGGCGTTTTCATGCACGCCACATGAGAAGTCGCACGTTCCAAGCAGGCGACCTGGTGCTCCGAGTGGATCAGCAAAGACCTCACAAGTTGGCTCCGGCCTGCGAAGAACCCTTCATCATCTCCAAGGTGCTGAACAACGGAGGATACAGACTCTACAACATCGAGAGGGAGACAGACGAGCCGCGTGCATGGAACGGAGATCTCCTGGAGCGCTTCTACACGTGACCGTCGACTGAAGTAATGTAAAGAACAAGCATTGGTGAAATAATATAACGCGGATTGAGTTTTTTGCACATTCAAAGTTCTTCCGCGGTCGCAGACTCCGGTCTCAAAAAAACAAACTTAGCTGCGATCCAGAATCGCCTAAGTATTAACTTTCTCCGAGTGTGCACTTCACGTCACACTCGGGGTCTTAGCTGCGATCCAGAATCGCCTAAGTATTAACTTTCCACGAGTGTGCACTTAACGTCACACTCGGGGGCTTAGCTGCGATCCAGAATCGCCTAAGTATTAACTTTCTCCAAGTGTGCACTTAACGTCACACTCGGGGGCTTAGCTGCGATCCAGAATCGCCTAAGTATCAAGTTTCTCTGAGTGTGCACTTAACGTCACACTCGGGGGCTTAGCTGCGATCCAGAATCGCCTAAGTATCAACTTTCTCCGAGTATGCACTTCATGTCACACTCGGGGGCTTAGCTGCGGTCCAGCATCGCCAAAGTATTAACTTTCTCCGAATGTGCACTTCACGACACACTCGGAGGCTTAGCTGCGATCCAGAATCGCCTAAGTATTAACTTTCTCCGAGTGTGCAATTAACGTCACACTCGGGGGCTTACCTGCGATCCAGAATCTCCTAAGTATTAACTTTCTCCGAGTGTGCACTTCACGTCACACTCGGGGGCTTAGCTGTGATCCAGAATCGCCTAAGTATCAACTTTCTCTGAGTGTGCACTTAACGTCACACTCGGGGGCTTAGCTGCGATCCAGCATCGCCTAAGAATTAACTTTCTGCGAATGTGCACTTCACGACACACTCGGAGGCTTAGCTGCGATCCAGCATCGCCTAAGTATTAACTTTCTCCGAGTGTGCAATTAACGTCACACTCGGGGACTTAGCTGCGATCCAGCATCGCCTAAGTATTAACCTTCTCCGAGTATACACTTAACGTCACACCTGGGGGCTTAGCTGCGATCCAGAATCGCCTAAGTATCAACTTTCTCCGAGTATGCACTTCACGTCACACTCGGGGGCTTAGCTGCGGTCCAGCATCGCCAAAGTATTAAGTTTCTCCGAATGTGCACTTCACGACACACTCGGAGGCTTAGCTGCGATCCAGAATCGCCTAAGTATTAACTTTCTCCGAGTGTGCAATTAACGTCACACTCGGGGGCTTAGCTGCGATCCAGAATCGCCTAAGTATTAACTTTCTCCGAGTGTGCACTTCACGTCACACTCGGGGGCTTAGCTGTGATCCAGAATCGCCTAAGTATCAACTTTCTCTGAGTGTGCACTTAACGTCACACTCGGGGGCTTAGCTGCGATCCAGCATCGCCTAAGAATTAACTTTCTGCGAATGTGCACTTCACGACACACTCGGAGGCTTAGCTGCGATCCAGCATCGCCTAAGTATTAACTTTCTCCGAGTGTGCACTTAACGTCACACTCGGGGACTTAGCTGCGATCCAGCATCGCCTAAGTATTAACCTTCTCCGAGTATACACTTAACGTCACACTCGGGGACTTAGGGAATTCCACGGACCCTCAATGAGACTCATGCAGATGTCAAAACAACTGACATGTTCCGCATGTTTGCCTTTGGCTTCACCATGAAACGCCAAACAAAAACTCGAGTCAACATTGCAACAGAAGAGCAAAAGAATCAATTCAAAGTTCAACCAAAGATAGTGGCTCGGTGTGGATCAAGCTTACCCACACCGAACCAAGAATGTGAAGGCCAACAGAAGTGGCCAAAGTTTCTTACAGATCCACTCTCGGCATACCGAGGATAAAAGTGTTTTTACGCTTCATCTGGATTAACACCAGGACTGGAGGGCTCTACGAACGTGTCCAGATCAATACCGTCGGCGATGCGGGTGGCGCTTTCAAGGAAGGTTTCCATGAAGTCTTCGAATCGAAGTTTCTTCGTGTTGGCCACCTTCAACGTCTTCAACTTCTCCTCGCGCACCTCCTTGCAATGGACTCGGACCAGGGACAGAGCAACATCTGCACCACAACGAGCTGCAGATTTCTTCCACGACTTCACTCGGTTGGGAATCTCCTCCAGTCGGGTCATCAGGTTCTCCATCTCCTACCACGACTCATCTTCTAGCCAAAGCTCCTTGTCGATTCGGCTGACGACTTCTCTCAGTCGACCGATGAAAGGACCAACTTTGCCCACGCGGATGTGCACACGGAGCAGATCCCGATTGGCGTCCTCGCCGAGTGGAACGTTCTCAAGAATCGACTGCTCCACGTCATCTGCTTCAGCTTCGGCGTCAAAGCAAAAATCTGCGACAACGGGACAAACAGACAATAAGTGCCGAGTGTGACGCGCATAACACAACCACTCGGAAAAAGCAGGACTTACCAGCCAGACGCGTCATCATCTGCTGAGCCCAGTCGCTGACGTATTTCTCCTGTGCTCTGCACCGTTTGTTCAGCACGTCCATCTGCCCATCAGAGAAGTCATGTGTTTCCCCATCTTTTCCACTTCCTCAGTCAACACCTTGTTCGCTTCCCGAGCCAGCTCCAATGACTTCTCTCGTCCCTCCAAAGCATCCTTCATGCCAGCCATTGCGAGCATGGCCGCGTCAAGCTCACCAGCGAGCTGATTCCTCTGCACCTTGAGAGTCTCATAGGTTGTTCCCATTTCACAGGTTTTCTGCCACCAAACACCAAGGAACAATCAGAAAATTCAACAATACAAGTCTAAGTTCTTCAGACCCCTGCCGACGCAAGCAGTCGACAGCGGTCTCGGGGACTACACCCAGTGGGTTCACTAAGAGTGACCCCACTGGCATGCAACTCAAGCAGGCCCGCCCTATTGAGCTGCATGTTACCACCTACGCCTACGAGGCCAATACTACCCGACTTGATTACAACTTACTCTCGGAGATTCTTACAGAAAGTGCACTCCGAGTGCCACAACTGCTAGCAGTCAGTCATGTTATTTACGGACCTGACCAAAGCAAAGACAAAATGTATAAAGACAACTGCCGGTGCAAGCACTCGACAGAAGTCGCGGGGACTACACCCACTGGGTTCACTCAGAGTGAACCCATTGCAAACAACAGCTGCTACCCAAAAACACCCAGTGGGTTACAAGAGAAAAATAAATACTTACTAGCCCAGTTACTCGGATATCATCCCGCAGCTCCAAGCTTTGCTGGTACAAGGACGCGACGGAGTCGTAGGCCCTCTTGGCTTCCCCAGCCATCAGCTCCGCCTGCACCATGGCTCCCTTGGCCGCTCCCACCTGCTCCTCCGGGAGGCGCTGGATGTTGAACTCGACGTTCGACGAGCCTGGCATCGTCGGAAGTTCCTGAGGCATCCCGAGGTCCGTTCCAGTCGGTGCCTCAACCACCAGCGCCGGTTCAGTCAGCGGCAGCGCCTCAGTCGGCAGCACGTCGGCGGCGAGAGCAGCAACAGGCGAAGCAGCCTCAAGAATGGGCTCCATAGCCTGTTCAGTTCTCCCCTGATCGCCCTCGTCCACGCAAATCTCCCCTGATAGACCGAACGACGCAAGATCTCAGAAAAGGAAAGAGGCAGAACTTATGATAGAACAAAACACTCAAGGTCACTACAACACACCTGGCTGGGACGAGACGATGTTGTCCGTATCCATGAGGTCGTCTTCTTGGCGCGTCGGAGAGGTGGCAGAAGTAGCAACTCTGTCGAGTGAAATCCATTTGACCAATCAACAAGAATTCACTCGGATATCAGAAGAAATTTGAAGATCGATACACTTACATGGAGGTGATGGGGACAACAACCTTCATCCGCGGTTGAGCCTTCCGAGGTTTGGACCCACTCGGTTTGGCCGCGTTGGAAGACTGACCCCGCAGGTTCAGCGGCAGCATCCCTGGCCCTTTTGGTGCTCCAAGCACTCGGAACCACCGGGGTAGTGGGCGGAGCACTCGAAGATGCTGGAGGGACCGAGGGAACGGCAGGCTCGTGTCGGCGCTTGGTCCGATGCTCTGTTTGCGGAGGCGGCGAGTCCTTCTCTTCGTCTTCCTCCTCTTCCTCGCTGGTCTCTTCCTCTGACTCCCCGCTGTTGGAGACATATTCAGCGCTCTCCACGCTGCCCTCCTGGCTGCCTTCCTCCTCCTCGGCCGGGTTCCCGTTCGAGACGGGAGAAAACCAGTTGGTCCACTCCTGCATAAAATTCAGTCGGCGGCATCAGACGTCACACACGGATTCAAGCAAACGATAAGATTAAGACAGTTAGGAGCACTCGACAAGTGCCACTCACCTGATTCGGAGGAGGATTATCCGCGCAGAAGGGCTTCACTCGCCGAGATCCTTTGGGATTCTCGCAGGGGCCTGTGATCTGGAGCACCCACGAGGTCACCCTCTCCTCAGTCACGCCCACAACATTGGTCCGAGTGGAATCCTCGGGCCCCGTATAATGCCACATGGCGTGGTCGCGAGCCTGCAGGGGCTGGATACGCCGACCAAGGAAGACCTCCAGCAAGTCTATGCCAGTGACCCCCCTCCTGACGACATCTCCGAGCGCCCCGACCAGAGGCTGGATGTCGTTCTTCTCCGCCCTCGTGAGAGCGAGTTGCTTAGGTGGGCTAGCCCAGTCGACGCATTCGGACAGGCGATATCCTGGCAGTAGAACCACGTCGACTGCCAGTTCCTGACTGACTCACTTAACTGAAGAGCAGGATAACTACTCCGACTCTTTTTCTGGAAACCTAAGCCCCCGCAGAGCTGGAGGTATGCGTCTTATCATCCGACTAGCTAAGTCGTTTGATGGTTTGGGATCTGGCGAAAAAGATGTGTTCGAACAAACCCCAATGGGGAGGGCAGCCGATGAAACACTCGCACAAAACTATAAAGGCAGAAAGATGGGCGATGGCATTCGGAGGAAAATGGTGAAGTTGGGCCCCGAAGTGATTCATGATGCCCTTGAAGAAAGGATGCGGGGGCAAAGAAAAACCTCGGTGGACGTGGCTGCGGAGCAGGACGCACTCCCCCTCCCGAGGCGCTGGCTCGACCTCGTTCTCCGCCGGCAGCCTCCAGGACTTGTGCACGATCATCCCATGCTCCACCAGCGGTAGCAGATCCCCCTCCGTCACCTTGGAGGGGAGGAAGTCGCCCTGGATCCATCCCGCCAGCAGCGCCCGCTGCCGCCGCTGAGCAGGCACCGTCGTCTTCCCCTTCTTCTTCCTCGCCTCCATCTTGCTGGTCTGACCCTTGGTCATGGCGGCAGCCTTGGTCATGGCGGCAGCTGCGAGCCCTCGGGAGGAAGGAGAAGGGAGGAGCATAAGAGCGTTGGAGGTGGCGAGAAGGGCGGAGCAGGCGAGAGCAAGAGATTCGGCGAGCGTAGCGGAGAAGCCTCGCCACCGAGATTTAAATAGGGTTCCGACTGGATCGCTGGCGGGTGGGCCCGAAACCTTATCCCCCGACCCACCGCGGCGATATTAGTGGAGAGGTTGAAGGCGCGAGAATCGAGGCGTCAAGCGCTACTCGAGCGCGATGGCGTCATCCCCGCTGAGCGCGCGGAACATGAAATTTGAGATCCCAGAAAATCCGGCGCTGTTAGTTGACCGGTCGCGTCAAAAGATGCCGCAGAAGCACTCGACTTCCGACAGTCTGTTTCGCGAGTACTTCCACTCGGATTGTTGGTCAGAAAAGATAAAATGGATCGGGGCAGGCAACGCCCAAGCCAAATCTGTTCCAGTCGGATCCGAACTTCAAGCACCGCTTCGTCGTTTCAACCCCAATCCACTCGGGACTAATGATGAGGTCATAGTCCTAGGGTAGGGTCATAGGCCTGTCATGTAGGTCCTACCCAAGGACTACCCCTCACAAAGGACAAGGCCCTTAGTCAGTCCCGACTGAATTAAGGAGTCCCCATCATCCAGTCGGTAACAGGTCCTCAACCATCCAGTCGGAGACTAGCATTCGGAGGATACCAAGCTAACCGACTGGCTACACTTGGTACATCGTAACCTCTCTGGAGGGAAATGGCCGTACGTTTCCGGGTGCATTTATTAGCATTCAGAGCATACGTTACCTGTAACGTACGCATTCAATCCCCACTACTCCACCCCTATACCGGAACCGTTGTGGAGGGCAGCGCACTCTATATAAGCAGCCCTCCCCCACTGGTAGAGGGGTTAGCAACTCATTGTATTCCTTATTCCACTCGACAACAAAGCTCCCTGAGCACTGAGACGTAGTGTTATTACCTCCACCGCAGAGGGGCCCGAACTCATACATCCTCGCCATAGCTGGGACTTTGCCCATCCTTTTCGTACCCTATACATCTACTGTCAGGCTTATACCCACGACAACTAGCATGTCAATGATAGTAATGGTATCTAGGTAAATTATCATCTTGCCTGAGATCCCGCTTGCAAGAAGAATGACTCCGTGAAGCACACGAACTGAAGTAGTCGAACGGATGCTCACAGGCTGCTTCGCGAGAGAAATTGACACTTGTCATTTGAGAGCAACCCTTTCCTCGAAGACTTTGAGAGAAAATCATCACTGAGGAAAAACCCCAAACACCCATACCAAAACTCAAAAACCACAAAGTGATTGAGCATCACTGAAGAGATTGTTCCTGTGTGGAACCGACGCTTGTTACCTTTGAGGACTGTGCATCCTCCAGACGGTTAGGAGTCATTGTCGACAACATCGAGCAGTCAATTGTGGATCGCTGGGTGACGGACTTTGTGAGGGTTTGGAAGTCTGCCCTAAAGACTTACATCTAGTGTTGGGCGAGGACTTACCACGACTATATGTCCTGGGACCGTGTGTCCTTTGGTTTAAATACCAAGCCGCTCCAAACCATACGTACAACTATCACAACAGTTGGAACTCGGCCATCAAACCACTGTCTTCATCGAGTACCTGGTTCTATTTCCTCAATCCTTTGATTTCGTCAGATGCATGTTGATGAAATTGAGTGTTACTGTTTGAAGAATTTGAATGAAGAATTTCCCAATTTCCTCACCCCAAATTCTTCACTTCACATGTTCTTCACCTCCATATCCTGAACACGCTACTAGTGCAAACCGAATGTTTCATTTCACTATGAAGACTATGTTATTGCTATTTTGCACACTCATCTGAGTCTTTAATTCGCTGCTCGTCATTCGTGACTGAGGAATTTCCTCACAAGGAATTTCCTCAGTGATGAATTCATAAAAATCGCCTATTCACCCCCCCTCTAGTCGATATAACACACTTCCAATTCGTATCCAAGCAAGTTACTCCCTTGTTCTCTGTGACTTTGGTTTAACCACCTGAAGTTTTAGTTATGTCGACTATAGGTATGATCAAGGTCACTACAGGCTGTCCTACCTTTAAAGGGACGGACTACCCCTACTAGAACAACAAGATGCGCATGCACCTTGAAGCAATTGACAACGATCTTTGGTATGTTGTGGAAAATGGTGTTCCCTCTGTCACTGCAACAATCACCACTGCTGATGTGAAGACATTCAAGCAAATCGACTCTCAAGCGAAGAATATCATTTGTGTCCATATGAGCAAATGTCAGTGTGGCAGAATGAGTGCGTTTGGATCTACAAAGCTTATCTGGGAAAGGTTGTCCAAGGTCAATGAAGGAGTGTCTACTCAATGCGACGCTCAGGTTGATGTGCTTTGCAATCTCTTCAACCGCTTCAAAAGACTCGATAACAAGAGTTGTTAGCAAAACTTCGATCGCCTAACTCATATTTCATATGAGCTACACGCTCTTGGAGCCAGAGACATCACTGACCATGATGTGGTGAAGAAACTTCTAAGATCTCTTGATTCTTCATTCCAGACACTCGTTTTGATGATTCAAGAACGAAGAGATTACAAGTTACTTGATCCTGCTTATATTCTTGAGAGACTCCATACTCACAAATTCCAACAAGCTGAGAAAAGAGACCTCTATGGACCAAGCTATGGAAGACCTCGTGCACTGAAGGCAAAGGTTGTTTCCTCATCTGATGCAGAAAACTTTGATTGCAGTCTTGGTGATCCTAAAGAACTTGGTGAGGAACTTGCTATGCCCATCAGGAATTTCCAGAAATTCTCCACACGAGGCCAGTTCGGGAAGTCCTCAAGAAGGGACATGAGGAAATCATAATCTTCATCTGAGGACTACAAGAAAAGAACATGCCATAAATGCAAGAACTCTGGTCATTACATTGTTGATTCTCCTTGTTGGGTGAAGGAATCAAAGAAGAAGAAATAGAAGGATGACAGTTTTGATGACTCGAAGAAAAATAAAAAATCTTCAAAGCCCTCATTTTCAAAGACCTCATCACACAAGAAGAACAGTTTCAGAAAGGCCCAGGCTCTTATCGGCAAGGAAATGGGTTCTGGGGAAGAATCTGAAGAATGTGATGAAGAGGAAGGATCTAAAGAGGAGTTAGAGTGTGTTGTGGCAAGCCTAGCCCTTGCTACCACTTTCGTCTACAAGTCCATCTTTGACCTCGAAGAAAATGACACGTCAACAACAGTGATGACTGTGACGATGACTTTGCTCCCACATATTGCTTCATGGCAAACATGCTCCAACGTACTTAACCACACTCCCTCTTCTAACTCAAGTGACTGTGAACCTGATGACTATCAAAAACCCACTTACTACAAGCTTGCTAATACTGCCACTAAGTAACAAACTGCACTTGAAAGGCTTCAGAAACTGCAAGACAAAAGAAATGACATGTTGAATGAGGAAATGAATTAGACTCAAATCCTGACTGATGATGTTAAAAATCTTCAGTCTAGGTTTGATTGTTTTCATGATTGTCATGACACTCTCTTGGCTGATCATGAGAAGCTTTCTTATGAATTTCATCAAAGAAATCAAGATCTTGAGAAACTAAGGGCGTCTCATGATAATCTTCAAAGTGAAAATGGTTTTCTCCTTTCTCAACAAATAAGTACCGCTTTGGAAGAATTCATTCCACCATGCTTGAAATGCATCAAACGCAAATCTGCTAATTCTTCACCTGAAAGTTCAAATGCTTCCATTGCAGCAAATTCTTCAACTCTATCCGTGGTTACAAATCCCTCACTTGAGTAAACCATAAATGTCACTGACGAAAATGCATGGTTGAAGGATATGTATGTGACAAACATTTACAAAAGCATCAAAGGGCATCAAACCCTTTGTGATGTGCTCAAAAAGCAGATTCTGAACAGAAAACCTAGGAAAGAGGATATTGCATTTGAGAGGAAATTGAATGCTCATGGATCATACTGGAAATTTGAGTAGAATCCCAAAACCTCATGGGTTGTTGCAAAAGGTCCTCCTGTTGATCCTTCTAATCTATCAGGATTTGCATGTGAAACTTCGTATTCCTCTGATGAGTAACTTGACTCCAACTATAAACTGTTCAAAAGTTAAAATGGTGAAGTATTTGCTAGATATCTTGGAACTAACTGCAGGAATGGACCACCCCTGAGGAAAATCTGGGTTCCCAAAAGTTTCTTGGGAAGTATTGAGGTGAATGTCCTCATGACACCACCAATGAAGAATACAAACCCCAGACCAAATTTCTCAATTGGGCCAAAGTCTTCACGAGGATCAAAATCCTCATGTGGTCAAAACTCTGCTCGTACTCATACTAATGCTTCTAATATGTAGGGAAACTACAAGGGACATGAATATATGCACTATTCCTCAAATCACTATGTTCATAAGTCCGCGAAGAATTTCTCCGCATATTCATTTGAGTACTCTAACCCCTCTCGTGTGAAACGAAGTGCATTAGCTTCAATGCCAAAATTCTCTGGTGGTGCTCTGAGGATGATGAACTCTTTTCCACCCCTTCAGATGTGGGTGGTGAACAAATTGAACTAATCTCATCTGCAGGTCAGGTCTCCAGATGAACATGATCATCTGAAGAATTTGCTGGAGACCTGAGGAAATGCTTGAATGGATGCAAGCTAAACATGATGAAATGATTATCATTTCACACGTCCTCATATTGTTTTAACTCTCTGTGATGAAATTCAAATCTGATGAATTTGATATCATATTGCTCACTCTGAAGCATATGGGATGGTAAGCAGTACTAATTCTTCTCCAGGATGACAACCCAAAAACCACAGAGTGGGTTGTTGATAGTGGATGTACGAATCACATGATTGGTAACAAGAGCTTATTGATGAACATCCCACTGTCTCCATCAACACTAAAGCATATCACCTACGCAGACAAAGGAAAAAAGCAATGTATTGGGCCTCAGTACAGTAGCTATATCAAAGGATCAGCACATGAAAAAAGTGATTCTTATCGAATCCCTTGGGTTTAACTTCGTGTTTGTCTCAATGCTTTGTGATCTTGATATGATTGTCATATTTCACATATAACGATGCGTAGTCATCATGGAATTTGACAAATCCAAAGTCTTCCAAGGCTTCAAGAGAGGAGACTTGTATATTGTTGACTTCTCTACAGGTCCACACCCGGCCACATGTCTACTTGCAAAAGCCTCAGAGGGTTGGCTATGGCATTAACGACTGGGTCATGTAGGCATGAGGAATCTACACACACTTGAGAAGAAGAAGCATGTCATTGGCATCGACGGTGTCTAATTCCTCAAGGATCATCTGCGTGGGGCTTGTGACTGTGGAAAGATGACCAGATCCAAGCACGCCTCAAAGACTATCATGACCACCACTCGTACTTTTGAATTGCTTCACATGGACCTCTTTGGACTTACTCATTATGCTACTCTAACCAATGTTGCATCACTGTATGGATTTGTCACTGTTGTTGATTATTCTCGTTACACTTGGGTGCATATTATCCGTTACAAAACTAAAGTGCAGGAAGTCTTCAAATGATTTTCCTCAAGGGCCTCGACGAACTTCGACGTCAATATCAAGCACATCAGGAGTGACAATGGGACAGAGTTCAAGAACACTGGTCTTGATGACTATCTTGATGAACTTGGTATTACTCATAAGTTGTCTACCCCGTATACTCCTCAATAGAATGGCATCGTGGAGCGCAAGAACAAAATCTTGTGGACATGGCTTGCACTATGATTGAAGAATATCAGATTTCTCGTCACTTCTGGCCTAAGGCAATAAATACTTCCTGCCACATCATCAATAGGGTATATCTTCACAAATTCCTCAAGAAGATCTCATACGAACTCCTTGCTAACAAGAAACCCGATGTAAGTTATTTCAAAGTCTTTGGTGCATGATGCTGGATTTGAGATCCCTAGTACAGTTCAAAATTTGCATCGAAAGCACATAGGTTTTTATGCTTGGTTACGTAAAGGTCTCACACACCTACGGAGTCTTCAACAACTACCACAACAAAGTTGTTGAAACTATAGATGTGTGGTTCGATGAAACTAATGGCTCGCAAAGAGAGCACATACCTCGTGTGCTTGATGAAATGCCTCTTGAGGAATCAATTAGGTTTAAGGCTACTCAAGATATCATTCCCACTAAAGAACAACCAACTGTTGAAAAAGTCATCCCAAACAACGAAGCAAATTGGGCTGGTGTACCTAAGGAAATTCCTCCGGATCAAATTCATGAACCCGATCAAAGTCTTCAACCCGTGCATCCAAGGATTGCAAATGAAGTGCAAATTGACAAAATCCTCTTACATCAATGCGCCAGGTCCCCTCACCCACTCAAAAGCTTCACATTTAATTATCTTTTGTGGGCACTCTTCCTTTGTGTCTATCACAGAACCCTCAAAAGTTGATGAATCCATCATGGAACCTGAGTGGATTCAAGCAATCCAAGACGAACTTCATCAATTCAAGCTGAATAATGTCTGGGAACTTTTCAAGCGGCCTGATCCTTGCAAGCACAATGTCATCGGCACCAAGTGGATCTACCGAAACAAGCAAGATGAAGATGGTCAGGTAGAGAGGAACAAGGCATGATTTGTATCCCAAGTCTACACACAGGTTGAAGGAATTTACTTCGATGAAACTTTTGCACATGTTGCTACATTTGAAGATATTCGTATATTGCTTACTTATGTTGACCATCACAATATCACCGTATATCAAATGGATGTGAGAAGTGCATTCCTCAATGGTAAGCTTGAGGAAGAAGTATATGTTGCTCCGCCCCCAGGTTTTGAAGACCCAAAGCATCCTGACAAAGTCTTCAGACTCAACAAGGCTCTCTATGGCCTCAAGGAAGCCCCTCGGGCATCGTACAAAACATTGAGCGAATTCATCATAAGAAAGGCTTCAAACCCGGTTCACTTGATCCTACTTTTTCACAAAATCATAGGACAATGAACTATTTGTGCGCCATATATATGTGGATGATGTTATCCTTGGTTGCACTCACAAACGTTACACTGACAAATTTGCCTACATGATGGGTGAAGAATATCAAATGTCCATGATGGGGGAGTCACAATTCATCCTAGGACTACAAATTCGTCAACAATGCATTGACATCTTCATCTCTCAAGAGAAATACCTCAAGGATGTCGTGAAGAAATTCGACATGAATGAATGCAAAGGCGTCAAAATTTCCATGCCTACCAATGGCCACCTCTGCACTGATGAAAATGGTAAAGATTTCGATCAGCAGGTATATCGCTCTATGATTGGTTCTTTATTGTACTTATGTGTGTCCAGGCCAGATATTATGCTTAGTGTTTGCATGTGTGCCCGTTTCCAAGCAACACCAAAGGAATCACACCATAAGGTTGTGAAGCATATTCTTCGATATCTAGCTCACACACCAACGCTTGGATTATGGTACCACAAGGGCTCAAATCTTCATCTCGTTGTATATTCTGACTCTGACTATGCTGGTAACCGTGTGGATCGAAAGTCAACATCAGGAAACTGTCATTTCCTTGGACAATCCTTAGTGTGTTGGTCCTCAAAGAAGCAGAACTATGTGTCACTTTCTACTATTGAAGCTGAGTATATTGTTGCTGGTTCATGTTGTGCTCAACTACTGTTGATGAAGCAAACCCTCAAGGACTACGACATCAATATGAAGAATGTGCCACTCTACTGCGACAATGAGAGTGCAATCAAGATTGCAATCAACCCAATACAACACTCGAAGACAAAGCACATCCAGATTCGTCATCATTTTCTTCGTGGTCATTTACTCAAGGGAAACATCTTCCTCACCACGTGAAGACTGAAGAACAACTCGCAGTTATCTTCACTGAGCCCTTGGATGAAAAGAGATTTTGCAAGTTGCGGTGTAAGCTAAATATCATAGAGTCTTTGAGTGTTCTGTGAAAGGACACACATCCTAACACATATGCAAAATTGATGACTTAGATGTGCAACACACGAAGTAACACTTTTCTTCAATCAATGAAGAATAAAATCTAAGTGTGAAGAAACTAATGCACAATTGATTCTAAGGACCCTACGACAATTGTACGTGGTGCGTGAAATCATCATTTTTATACGGTGGGTAACACCACCAACCAAATTTGAAATTCTTCAAAGTTGAGATTTTTGCAAATTCTTCAAATCTTCAAATTCTTCAGATTTTCAAATTCCTCAAAAAGTTCAGATTCTTCAAACTTTTCAAAATGTGTTCTTCATTGACTATATACTTGTTGGGGCATAGTTTATGCCTAAGTAATTTTGGTGATTGATGACAGTACCGCAAAGGACTAACCGTGTGTGTTAAGATTTCAGATAAGACATGTCAACGGCACAAGAAGACTCGCCCCCTCTTTCGTGGAACATAAGCACAGTGTTCTCTACGATTCTCTTTATTTGAGTCATAGGAAAGCCATACTATTAAGAGGGGAACCGTAGTGGAAAGGTTTGGGTGGAATCAATCTTGCACACGCACACTTCACCTCTTTTCCCCCTTGCCGGCAACTTTGGAGTGGCTCCCGCCTTGGTGTTTCTTTCTTGTTTGCAAATGGTCCCCCAGCGGTAGTACCGCTGGGCCTAGCGGTAGTACCGCTGGAGTGCTAGCGGTAGTACCGCTGCAGTCAGCGGTAGTACCGCTAGCTGGCGGTAGTACCGCCCCTAGTCAGCGGTAGTACCGCTTCAGGAGCTTAGTACCGCCTGCCTAGCGGTTGTACGTGGACGGACCTTTTTGCGAAGACTTTCTTGGCGGTGGTAGTGCTGATGCACTACCACGGGCCCAACGGTAGTACCGTTGCAGCCAGCGGTAGTACCGCTGGAGTGCCAGCGGTAGTACCGCTGCATCCAGCGGTAGTACCGCTGCATCCAGCGGTAGTACCGCTAGGCACGGGCTGTGAGTGGGAAAACGGTTGGATCCCCCCCCACTATATAAGGGGTTCTTCTAGCTGTGGAACCCTATCTCTTACCCTCCCAAGGTCCATTGTTGCTCCCTAAGCTCAAAAGTGCCCGATCTCTCTCCCTAGCCAATCAAACTTGTTGATTCTTTAGGGATTGGTTGAGAAGCCTAGATCTACACTTCCACCAAGAGAAAAGTTGATTCCCCCAACAATCCCTTGCGGATCTTGTTACTCTTGGGTGTTTGAGCATCCTAGACGGTTGAGGTCACCTCGAAGCCACATTCCATTGTGGTGAAGCTTCGTGGTCTTGTTGGGAGCCTCCAAGCTTTGTGTGGAGTTTGCCCCAACCTCGTTTGTGAAGGTTCGGTCGCCGCCTTCAAGGGCACCTATAGTGGAATCACGATACCTTGCATCGTGCGAGGGCATGAGGAGAATACGGTGGCCTTAGTGGCTTATTGGGGAGCATTGTGCCTCCACACCGCTCCAGCGGAGACGTACTTCCTGTCAAAGGGAAGGAACTTCGGTAACACATCCTCGTCTCCATTGGTTCCACTTGTGGTTATCTCTAACCTTTACATTGTGTATGCTTATGTTGTTGTCTATCTCTTACTTGTCTTAGTAGCTCTCATTGTTAGCTTCATTACGGTTCACCCCATTGTTGTTATATTTGTGAACCCGTATGTTGTTTACCCTAACTTGCTAAGATTAATTAAAAAGTGGTCGTTGCCTATTCACCCCCCTCTAGTCAACCATATCGATCCTTTCAAACCGGTCAAGTTCCCCATGCCAACAAGATGCAAGCTTCACAGTGATCCCAATGGTAAAGTAGTGGATCAAAAGGTATATCACTCCATGATTTGATCCCTCCTTTACCTTTGTGCATCTAGACCAGATATTATGTTGAGTGTAGGGATATGTGCACGGTTTCAATTCGCACCAAAAGAAAGTCATTGTATGGCTATTAAGCGAATCTTTCGATATTTGGTTCATACCCCAAACTTTGGCCTATGGTATCCCAAAGGAGCAAACTTCAACCTAGTTGGCTACTCTGACTCAGATTAGGCAGGAGATTGTGTGGAGAGGAAGTCAACTTCTGGAGGATGCCAATTCCTTGGTCGCTCACTGGTAAGTTGGTCTTCAAAGAAGCAGAATTGCGTCTCTCTATCATCCACCGAAGCTGAGTATGTGGCAGCTGCAAGTTGTTGTGCACAATTGCTGTGGATGAGGGAAACTTTAAGGGATTACGGTGTCACTTGTGACAAAGTGCCTCTTCTATGTGACAATCAAAGTGCTATGAAGATTTCCCTCAACCCAGTGCAACATAGCAAAACCAAGCATATTGATATTCGCCATCACTTCATTCGTGAACATATCAAGCTAGGTGATATTGAGGTTCACTTCAACAACACTGAAGAGAAACTTGCAGATATTTTCACTAAGCCCCTAGATGAAGCAAGGTTCCGAGAGTTAAGGCATGAGCTAAATATCATTGATTCAAGTAATGTGGATTGAAGCTAGGCACGTTGCACCTTACTATGCATTCTATGCTATGCTAGATGTAGGCATGGACATAGAGGGAGTGTTGTTTTCTCAATGAACTCTTCCTCCCCCCATTATGCATAAATCGATCTAGTCTTTCACTTTCTCCATTACCAAATGGCACTTGTGCTTCAAAGACGAGCGTAGGTCATGAACCCAAGGATAATTCTTCGCGGTGTCATACCTTTGTCTCAAACATAGGTGGCCTCGGCCACCGCCCCCACCTTTCTCTCATATGGAAGAAAGGATACAAAATGACAAGTCAGTATATCTTGCTGGTGCTATCTTCTTATTTTCACTAACTTGTCATTTGTCCACGTTCTTCTCATCTCCTAGGTCCCGTTGTGACATTTGCAGCGGTACTACCGCCAGGGTTAGCGTTACTACCGCCAGGACCCCAGCGGTACTTCCGCCAGGGGTAGCGGTACTACCGCCAGGACCCCAGCGGTACTTCCGCCAGGGGTAGCGGTACTACCGCCAGGACCCCAGCGGTACTACCAGGGTTAGCGTTACTACCGCCAGGACCCCAGCGGTACTTCTGCCAGGGGTAGCGGTACTACCGCCAGGACCCCAGCGGTACTACCAGGGTTAGCGTTACTACCGCCAGGACCCCAGCGGTACTTCCGCCAGGGGTAGCGGTACTACCGCCAGGACCCCAGCGGTACTACCGCTAGGGATAGCGGTACTACCGCTAGGGATAGCGGTACTACCGCCAGGACCCCAATCTACCATGACCTAACTAGGACACTTTTAGGGCTGTCTCAGGGGGAGCGGTACTACCGCCAGGGGGGAGCGGTACTACCGGCAGGACCCCAGCGGTACTACCGCTGCAGCCAGCGGTACTACCGCCAGGACCACAGCGGTACTACCGCTGGCCCGTACCTATTGGGCTATATAAAGGAGGGGGAGCCCGTTTTTCCTGCCTCTTTCTTCTTCCTCGCGGCTCCTCCCTCCCCAACCCCGAACTCCCCCTATTTGGATCTCTATCCGTGGAGTCCCTTCTCTCTGTTGAGTTGGAGGGTTTGCTCCACTTCTCCTTCCTCCTCCAAGTGCCATGGACCCCAGTAAAGCATCTCCCCTTCTTCTCTTGGTTGATGTTCTTGTTCTAGGGTTAGGAGCATTGGTGGTTTGGATCCATGTCTTTGATATTGTGCTTTGTTCTTGGATGGCATGAAGGAGGTATTCGAGGGGAGTGTAGGTCCAATGAATCTTTGCTTTTAGATTGCCATGCCCTACGATTTTCATGTTTTAGATCAAGCACCTTTTCTATTTTTGGATTAGATCTAAAACTTGCATTCTCTTGACTAGGCATGTCTGTATTTAGATGGTACTTGTGATCCTCATGTGGTTAGGGCTGTGGTGAAGTTCTTAGTGATTATACACAGCCCATTGCCCTCATAAATTCCATGTATCCATCTCTATGGGTTCTTTTCATATTTAGATCTGAAAATCAAACCCCAGCAGTACTACCGCCAGGGGTAGCGGTACTACCGCGAGGACCCCAGCGGTACTACCGCCAGGGGTAGCGATACTACCGCCAGGACCCCAGCGGTACTACCGCCAGGGGTAGCAGTACTACCGCTCTGACCCCAGCGGTACTACCGCCAGGGGTAGCGGTACTACCGCCAGGAGGATTCTGTGTTTATTCTTTTCATTTGCTTGGCAATGAGTGTTTACGTTTCTGCCTTTTCTTGTTCATTGCCCTGACTCCTTTTGTCGCTCTTTTTCGGTGTGTGTTTTGTGTCACAGGTGGTGCTCGCCGCTCGAACCCCCCACGGGACACACAGTCAAAGCATTATCGCAATCCAGAGGCTCCAGAGGGCTCCGCCACTTCAGGTCTGCAATCCAAAAAGCAGGCCTTCAAGAAGACTGCTCACAAGGACAAGGGGGTCAACGTTCGCACCATGACCCCTAAAGATTTTCTGCGGTTCCACAACCAAAACCACTATCTCCAAGAGAGGGTTGTGATCAAGAATGTCGAGCATGTTTGGGCAAAGGATCACTGCAGGATCTATCGTGATATCATCAACCATTTCAAGAAGAGTTTTGTTCCCGTTCAGTGGATTGAGCTGGCTCACCTTCAGCGGAACCTGGATTACTTTGGTGACGCTCTCTCTCTGATTCACAAGCTAGGCATTAAGGAGATCATCTCCTTCAAGATAGACTTTGATCCCAATGTTGTTTCCCAGTTCTATGTCACGGTTCACTTCTCGCCTCATGACGAGCGCTCCCTGGTTTGGATGACTGGGCCTCAGAAGATGACAGGTTCCTGGCGTGAATTCATGGCATTCCTCAAGGTTGATTTTCAGGGAGCTGACACTCCACTTGGGTCGCGTCCTCATGGTGCAGCTCCCACTGATAGGGCCTCCGCCAAGGACAGGTTGCAGCAACTCTATGTGAAGAAAGGTGTGCTCCCCAGGCATCTGGACATCATGCATCGGATCTTCCGCAACACCCTCTTTCCTCCCATTGCCAACTTCGACGAGGTACATGGCTCTCTGACTGAGATGCTACTGCTCTGTGAGGAGGCTATGACTAAGGAGTCTGCCCCTCTTGATATTTCTGATGTGATGTTCACTGAGCTCTGGAACTGCATCATGATGCGCAAGGTTCTCATCTACGGCCCCTACTTGTATGCTTATATCCGTCAGAACTGGCAAGACACCTATCCGCTTGAGGAGTTATACATTCAGGCTGACTACTTTGTGCACGATCCTGTCAAGCTTCGCGTCAAGGACAAATGGGCCAACCCATCAACTTCATCTCAGCACATGGACACTAACACAGAGACTGATGCTGACAGAGGAACCGCTTCTCAGTCCCGCTCTTCTGCCATGCCATCTTGGGCCATGAAACTAGAGGATAAGATGAAGACTCTTTTCTGTATGCAGGCTAAGGGCCAATATCAGACGCACGTGGCTCAGAAGGAGAACCGTCAGCGGCACAAGCGTGTCCTGAGGACACTTGATGTTGACATCTCCAGCGGATCAGAGGACGACATCACTCCAGAGTCTGCTTGGATGCGGGCTCAAGGTTACCAGTGGTCTGGCGCAGAGGAGGAGGAGGACAATGAAGAGGAGCAGGATGATCCGGATGCTACGGACGAGTCTGGGATGATGAGGATAAGGAGTGACCACGTGTGTCGTTAGGTGTGCCCCTTTTTGGTGTCTTGTTCCAAAGGGGGAGAGAGTCTAGGAGCTGGATTTGGATTTGAGAGTTGAACTTTGCTTAGCTTTGCTTATCTTTCGTATTTGCTTCTAACTTGGTTTGCTTCTATTTTGCTATCTTTGCTTTGTGTGACGTGAGACATGAACTAGTGTGAGATTTATTTCCATCATATGTTGTGAGTCATATGCTCCTTATTTTCATATATCTCTATCTTCTTGTTCACATATTATTCACTGTGCAAATCCGGTATTGTCATCAATCCACCAAAAAGGGGGAGATTGTTGGGGCATAGTTTATGCCTAAGTAATTTTGGTGATTGATGACAGTACCGCCAAGGACTAACCGTGTGTGTTAAGATTTCAGATAACACACGTCAACGGCACAAGACGACTCGCCCCCTCTTTCGTCGAACAAAAGCACGGTGTTCTCTACGATTCTCTTTATTTGAGTCATAGGAAAGCCGTACTATTAAGAGGGGAACCGTAGTGGAAAGGTTTGGGTGGAATCAATCTTGCACGCGCACACTTCACCTCTTTTCCCCCTTGCCGGAATCTTTGGAGTGGCTCCCGCCTTGGTGTTTCTTTCTTGTTTGCAAATGGTCCCCCAGCGGTAGTACCGCTGGCCCTAGCGGTAGTACCGCTGGAGTGCTAGCGGTAGTACCGCTTCAGCCAGCGGTAGTACCGCTAGCTGGCGGTAGTACCGCCCCTGGTCAGCGGTAGTACCGCTCCAGGAGCTTAGTACCGCCTGCCTAGCGGTTGTACGTGGACGGACCTTTTTGCGAAGACTTTCTTGGCAGTGGTATTGCTTATGCACTACCAGGGGCCCAGCGGTAATACCGCTGGAGTGCAAGTGGTAGTACCGCTGCAGCCAGCGGTAGTACCGCTGGAGTGCAACTGGTAGTACCGCTGCAGCCAGCGGTAGTACCGCTGGAGTGCTAGAGGTAGTACCGCTGCATCCAGCGGTAGTATAGCTAGGCACGGGCTGTGAGTGGGAAAACGGTTGGATTCCCCCCCACTATATAAGGGGTTCTTCTAGCTGTGGAACCCTACCTCTTACCCTCCCAAGCTCCATTGTTGCTCCCTAAGCTCAAAAGTGCCCGATCTCTCTCCCTAGCCAATCAAACTTGTTGATTCTTTAGGGATTGGTTGAGAAGGCCTAGATCTACACTTCCACCAAGAGAAAAGTTGATTCCCCCACCAATCCCTTGCTGATCTTGTTACTCTAGGGTGTTTGAGCATCCTAGACGGTTGAGGTCACCTCGAAGTCACATTCCATTGTGGTGAAGCTTCGTGGTCTTTTTGGGAGCCTCCAAGCTTTGTGTGGAGTTTGCCCCAACCTCGTTTGTAAAGGTTCGGTCGCCGCCTTCAAGGGCACCTATAGTGGAATCACGGTACCTTGCATCGTGCGAGGGCGTGAGGAGAATACGGTGGCCTTAGTGGCTTATTGGGGAGCATTGTGCCTCCACACCGCTCCAACGGAGACGTACTTCCTGTAAAAGGGAAGGAACTTCGGTAACACATCCTCGTCTCCATTGGTTCCACTTGTGGTGATCTCAAACCTTTACTTTGTGTATGCTTATGTTGTTGTCTATCTCTTACTTGTCTTAGTAGCTCTCGTTGTTAGCTTCATTACGGTTCACCCCATTGTTGTTATATTTGTGAACCCGTATGTTGTTTACCCTAACTTGCTAAGATTAATTAGAAAGTGGTCGTTGCCTATTCACCCCCCCTCTAGTCAACCATATCGATCCTTTCAATACTTATTTGTGAGCTTTCAAAGTCCTCAACAACATTTACTTATTGCAAAGTCTTCATGTTGTGTTTTTATTCTAAGTTAATGTGACCGGACCCATTTCCCCTCTATGCTAAGCTTAACCCAGTCTGTTCTCAAATTCTTCATATGCGTTCTAGTTGAAACTAGTCCAAAGTCTTCACTGAGTCCATGTTAGGTGAAGAATTTGCGGAAAAAGTCCTAAAAAATTTATCAAATTTTTCGGTCGTTTCCTCTCAAACCGCACCCACTACCCATAATTGGATAAGCGTGCTCTGCACGATCTCCACTAAATTCACCGCTTAATGCATGGGTGTAACATGTCAAGTGGAGAGAAAGGGCCAGGGGCAATCTGGTCCAAAAACTTCGTGCCACACCATTTCACCTAGGCTATAAATACCACACTCTCACCCCTCAGTCACTTTCTTCCTCTAGTTTCCACTTCTCACTACTCGAAGACCACACCTAGTGCTACCGCTAGAAACCATCATCGCCGGTGAGGAAGAGCTTCACTGCCTCGACCTCGTCATCGTCGTAGTCACGCCAACCATAGATCTCCTTCCCCCGCCACCACTGTAGCTGTCTTCCCCCGCGACCGCTGTAGCTGTCTTCACGAGCTTCTACTTCACCTCCTCTTGTTCGTCCCATTCTTCGTGTTCTTCGGCTAGGGCAATTAAAATCTAATTTACTACGCTTGTAGATCTTTGTGTTTCCATAAAATCTTCATAAAGTGTTATACCTCAACAAATTCGTTAGATGTACACTTCTATGTCTAGAACACTTGATAGATTTCACTAAGTTACTCTATTCTTCAAGTACTTCCTCAATTGATTAAATTTCTGGATCTTCACAACTCTAGAACCCAAGTCAAGAACACTTAGCGAAATTCCCCAAAAACAGTATTTGTCAATTTCCTCGACTTCATTTAATTTTTGGAAATCTTCTAAGAACGCATACGACCTCTTCAACTTCTTTGCACCTATACTCTATTCACAGGTACAAAAAGCCTGCTCACGAATCGCTAGGTCCTCATCAACTTAGCTCATTTTTAGTGTTTCTTGAAGAAAATTTGCATACCTCATCAGATACCTCAAAAGTTCATATTCCTCAATTGAAGAAAATGGTTGATGAGAAGAAACAACACAAGGGTGGAAAGAAGCCTGAGACCAACATTGCCTTTGAAATACTTGAAAACATCTATGATGAATACCGCACCCCAGATGAAGCAATTTATGGGAAGGAGACAAAAGAAAAGTGCAAGACGCGCTTGCAGAAAATTGAGAGGAGATGGGCGAGGGAATGGAAGGAGTACACATATTTGACTCCAAAATACATGAAGAAATTGAGTTTGAAGCCTCCATGCCAAAGACCTCATTTGGGTAATAAAAAAAGTTACTGATCCCACAAGCCTAGACACTGGTCAAGACTATCCTGAAGAATGGGCAAAGCAACAGGCTAAACTGCAAAAAGTTGCAAACCAGACCATGAGGAGAATCGATGAGGAATCTGGTGCTGTAGCTGTTGTTGCCTCCTCCTCTGTTGCTAAGGTCTCGGGCACTAAACCTGCTAACAAGCGAGCTCTGTTGAAGAAATCAGCTATCAAGCCAAAGTCCTCAACTGCAAATACCACATAGAAAATTCCTCAGTCGGCTCCTAATTTGGCAGCAAAGTCCTCAGTATCTGCCACACAGTACTCACCGCCACTGCAACTGGCAACAAGTCAGCGTCCAATGGGTACTTCAATTCCCTCATGACCCTCTACTTATGGATCCTCACATACTTCTTCTAGTGCAACCATGAAGAAAAAGATGACCGTTGGGAAAGGAAAAAGGCCTAGGCCAACCAAGATTGACCTCAATTTTCCCTCTGGATTAGAGGAAGAAGAAGAAGTTGATGATGAAGTACTTGTTGCAATCATCACAAACAAGGAGGAGAGGGTTGCCCATTCCAAAGGCACCAACATTCCCCTCATGTTGGATCCAAAGGTGGTGTTAGACTTCATTGATGTCTCGTACAAAGATCCTCAAACACCTATTGATGACTTGAAGCTTCCACCTTGATCGAGTCATATGGTGATGTCCTTTGTAAATGAAGAAAAATGGGTGGTTGACAAAGGCCAATCGAGCCAAAAAAGCACAAACTCAAAAAGAAAAATTTCTGAAGGTCAACATTCTGCCTTTGAACCCTGAACAACTCGTCTCCACACAATCTGAGATCAAAAACCTCAGTGAAGAATTCAGCCGCTTCCATTTGGACTCGAAGGGAGCAAAAGTCAGATACGTCATCTTGGCTACAAAATTCATCACAGACCACAACAAAAGGGTTGCAGCCTCAATGCAACCAAAAATTCCTAAAGCCATCTACACTATTGAACTTCCTCATGAAACTGACAGGACTGAAGAAATTCAGGTGCCTGAATAGTGTGCACCTGATGAACCTGCAAGGCCAGCTGAAGAAATAGCTACGTCTGAGGAAAATGCTACTGCCAGGACGACTGCAACAACCGTGCGTGAAGTATCTTCTTTGGCACCAACGTCTTGAAAATTGAAGGAAGTGACACTCACTTCTGCATTAGAAGTGAAGAAAAGGAAGGCTGCCGAACAAGAAGAAACTAAGAAGAGAAAAGCATCAACAGGTTCAGAGTCCTCTAAAGTAAAACACTTGAGGACTTTGACAAGTTCCTAACTGCACCTATTGACACCACTCCTATCAGCATGGTACCCTCTTACGAGGTGGTGCCATTTTGTGTCGAACACATCATCCCAAAAGGGGTGAATAAATGGAAGATAACCGATTAGCTGCTTCCACAGGGCACCTTGATGAACAAATTGAAGTAGAACCAAATCCTTCAATTCATCAACACTCATCTCATATGCCTTAGCAAAGAACAGAGGAACGCGATAAAGAAAAAGATGAGGAAGTGGACATTGGTAGGACAACTCTTGTCATCGATGACAAATACTGGGAAGAAACATATCCGCACTCACCAATGACAACTCCACTTCCACAAATTCCTAAGCCCCCTGCAATCACTTTACAAATTCAAATAGGGTCTGATGACAAACATATCCAATGAACTCTACCCTAGAGAATGAAAAACTGCGTCAGCTGAAGGTACTGTGAATCTAACAACCACTTAGGAAACTACTGTACTAGAAATTGATGAATCTACACAACATATTCCTCACACTGATAAAAATGTGACAAAAGAAAATGGTTATCCTCAGAGTGAGGACAATGCTGAACTTCATGTTGAAAATCGTCAGTCTATAGTGGTCATGGCTGAAATTCCTCAGACTGAAGATCTCCGACGATTTGTGGGCCAATTCAAGACAAATCTTCATCCCAAGAGACCGAAATATTCGAAGGAGATAATTTTTTATGAACATCACTATTTCATCAGTACAAATATGTTTTTATCTCCAAGAATAAGGCGCAAGAGATTCTGGACTAGTACTCAGCTGAACTACTATGGTGTTGTACTCTTTGACAAGAACAAGATTTCTTAGCATTAGAAAATTCCTCATGCAGATATGGAACACATTCCATGCTTTGTGCGAGTCTTCATCTTTCTATTTGAAGCTGGCCTACTCCCATTCTGCATGGACATCTGTGAGTGGAATGAAGAAATCATTCTTAAATTTTATGCTACTTTATATCTCTCAGGTGAAGCATCACATGTCAACACTTGGGCTCTGGGCTGGATGACTAAAGACACTCACCACGTAGCTCCTGCCACGGAATTACTTCATGCAGTCCCAGTTCCAATTCCCTCTGAAGGAGCCAGATGCATCTATGATGAAACTGAGCTGCCCAATTACCTGATGCAAGTGCGAATGAAGTCTTCGGCTCCTGGCAAGCCGCCAAGGACCACATCGGCCCAGGATAGTATATCGCATCTTGACCAAAACTCTCAGTCCGATCAAGGGCCACAACTCTGAAGAAGAAGACGTTGGGGAACCATGAAGAACTTGATGTTCAACATCATCCATGGGATTCCAATAAATCTTCATGACTTCTTCATGAGGACTATTCCAATAAATCTCCAACAATATTTTGTCACCTTTTGACCTGAAGACTTATGCACTGTGGATATGAAATTCATCACAGTCAGATCCTCAATTCCCTACAAGGCTGGGTTTCAAAATCACCTCAGCTATTTTCCCTCACTTCAAGTCGTTAAGAAATCCTTCGAGTTGATTGAAGGCAAGGGAAAATCCGTGATAGATGAGGGACCTTTGCCCCTTGATGACCAATTTTGCAAGGCTGCATCCTACTGCACAAATGATGACACTGCATCACAAGACTCAGCCGCAAAAGCTAAAGCTCCTCGTAAGTCTGCCCTGCGCATGGTGACTTACTGTTAGCTTATGCTTAGTCTTCATCAAAAGGTTGATCATAATCACAAGTGGGTAAAGCTTGAGTTTGGAGTCATTGTGTGAGATATAAATGCAATGCAAAATGAAGTGAAGAAAAACCACTATTATCTTCATGAAATCTTCGACCGCACATGGGCCATTCTGTCTCACCTCAAGACATCTCAGGAACTCGCTGAAATGGAGTTTTAGCAAGATTTTGATTGGTCATGGCTGACCAATAAAAAATTGAAGAAAGGTTCAATTCCTCACTTGGTGGCGAGTTCATATTTCTCATCGCGCACAAGTGATGATGGTGAACATCTTGATAACACTGTTGTCGGTCCAATCACGACGAACGTCCCCAAGAACGCTGGTTGTTGGGTATATTACCTCCGGTGTAACCTGCCCTAATTGGGCCGGGTCACTAAAGGGGCGACTCATTCATTGGTAATACATGCCTTGGCCCAGGAGCCGGATGGCAGTTCAGGAGCTATATAGAGGATAGACCACCAAGGAGGTTTCCAGTCTTGGAAAGCACGACGACTTAAAGATAGGGAAAGCTACAATTTGTAGCATAGCCAGGACTCTTGTGAATCCGAGGGCCTCGACCTGTATATAAAGGCGAGTCCCTGGAGAAGATAGGGGCAAGTTAGAAATCATCGAGAGCTAGGTCACGCGAGTTACGCCCTCCTTGTAATCGAAACCATTATCAATCCACACAAAGCAGGACGTAGGCTTTGACCTCAACACGAGGGGCCGAACCTGGGTAAATCTTAGTCTCGCTTTCGCTCACCCCCTTTGAGTCGCCACCAAGGTGCGATGGCTCCATCCTTAAGCCCTTTCACCAGGACATCTGCCGTGACAAAACCACGACAGTTGGCGCCCACCTTGGGGCTAGCGCACGATGGAATTATGTTCTCAAAGGGATCCGTACCAGGGTCAGAAAGCTATGCCGTCGACATCATGACGAAGAGCCGTCGCAGAAGGTACTACATCGATATCTCGTTGTGGGTGCCAGAAGCCGAATCAGTCGAATCCGGTTACAGAGTCCCCTTCGGCAAGATCAACGTCTTCATGGGCATGATTGGAACACCCGTACCTGAGCCGTACACCTCCACCGACATAGTCGAGCCAGCCAGGTACGTCCTCCCCATCACACGACATGACAGGGGACGCCATGTTTTCATCGTTTTTACGCAGGGAGCCAGCGTACAAAACGAACTGGCGATCCAGGAGGTCACCCCCATCAACTCTCACGGCGAGTCATCCATGGGCGAGACAAATTCAATTCATCCTCTTCACGAGGGACAACTTGGAAGTTGTCACTTGAAATGGATCCCAAGATTCTTGAAAGATCCCGTCGACAAATTGCCATCTATATGGCAGGGACGACACAACCTCAGCAAAACCCATCCGGCAACAATGAGACCGGCGAGACGTCGAAAACCCCGGCTCAAGCCATGGCGGACTTAACATCGAAGGTCACTAGGCTCATGAAAACCGCTGTGACGCCAGAGAATCAGGAATCGATCAACGCCGAGCTGGCGAAGCTACGGAAGGCGATGTCCAAGGCCCAATGAGACGTGGAAGCGGAAGCCCCCAGGATGGAGACGCAACAGGCCATGATCGCTGCGGAGAAGGAACGGTTGAAAACCGAATGCTGGCGGCTCGAGAGACAAGAGTGTGCGTTCGATGCCTTTCACCAAAGGAGGCACCACGGACGCATCCCGGCCGACTTACATCCAACTCGCCTTTTCGACAACCCGCGCACTCCTCGGGCGGGACCTGATCCACCTTTGCAAGCTGCTCCAGGCGGAGGTCCGGTTCAACCACCTAACCCGTCACCTCCTCAACCGATGGATGCCCATGCAACTCGCTTCCATACACCACGAGGCCACTTCTCGAATCCCGTGGATAATGTGATGGCGGCAACCCGCCACCTGGAGTCCCTTCCCATCTACGAAAACTCCCTGGCCGAGGTAGAAGCAAGAAACGCCATCGAGATGTTGAAGACAACAGTGGTCCAACATGCGCAATACTCACACAGTCTTGACCGGTTACACTCCACCCCCAGGCGAGTCACACCAGGAGTCGCCACGAGGACCAACCTGCAGTGACCAGCGGGCAACGACGTTTTCCTCAGGCCAACCCGCACGGGATGCCGGATACACGAGCCCAAGACATTGTGGATGCGGCGCGAGCCGCGGGTCAGATGGAGATGACACCTCCCACACCGATCGATGCCGGAGGCAAGCACATTGGAGTGTCGTGTCTCACGCCCGCCCTAAGCAATGAGTGGATGCCTAAGGATTTCAAAGGACCAAGGAAGGTACCCAATTACACACCAGATCTCGAACCAGGGTCATGGATTGAGAGTTACGAGCTTGCAATGGACATGCTCGACGTAAACGAGGCGGTTTGCACCAAGTATTTCACTATGATGCTGGAAGGAACGGCACGTGCATGGTTGAAAAACTTGCCTCCTAACTCCATCAACACCTGGGCAGAGTTAATGGATCGCTTCATCAAAAAATTTAGAGGAACTTGCAAACGCCCGATGACCATCGTCGACCTACAACACTGTGTCCAACGGCCAGATGAGTCGGCCCATCACTGGACTTGGCGAGTCGCGGAAGTTATTCATTCATCAGATGGCATAACGGCGGCTCACGCAGTTTTGATTCTGGAAAAAATTGCCATTACGAGCCCTTGGTGCTGAAGCTGGGGCGACTTAAGCGCAAAGCGCATGACATGGGCGAGTTGATGGATACCCTCACCAGATATGCCGAGTCAGATGACACCAAGGATCCTAGAGAGGACGATGACAAGGCTAGCACTGCCAGGAGGGGCGAGTCGTCGAAGGGTCACCCTCAGTTTCAAGGCCGGGGTAACCACCACCATGGTGGGCAAGGCAAAAAGAGACAACAGGAAGGTCCCACAGATTTCGGTGCTAGCACCAATACCGGTAACAGGAACCAGCGCCAGAAGAAGCGGGGTTTCAGTGGGAAGAAGCCGTGCAATTATCATGAAATGCTCAAAGGCCCCTGCCCAAAGCATGCTACTGCTGAGGGGTCGGCGACTCACTATTGGGAGGATTGCTCTGTGATGAAGGACTTCCGAGCTGAGGCGTGCAAGAAAGGGCAAGGAGGTGATCAGGGCCAGCGACAGGAACAGTTCGGTGCGACTGTTTCATGCCAAGGCCCGTTCGGTGGTTTCCCTAACCCGGGTCCACAGGGCGGGTCACAGCCCAACAGTGGATAGTACCAAGTTCACAACCAACAGCAGTATAACCTGCCAGGAGTGTTTCAGCAACCACCCCCGCAAGGGGATCTCCAACGACAGGATGACCGTAGGGGCTTCCAGAATAACCCTAAGCAGATGAACAACGGGCAGTATCATGTGTTCACCACCAGCACCTGCAAATGGGATCAGAAGGTGGAACATAGATCTTTCAGCATGGATGAGGCGTTGCTCCCCAGGTACCTTCACTGGTCTGAACAACCCATAACCTGGAGTAGGGAGGATCACCCGCCCCGAGTTGATAACCCTGGCGACTTAGCTTTGGTCGTGGCTCCCCAAGTTGGAGGATACACCCTTTCCAAAGTCCTCATGGATGGAGGCAGCAGTATTAACATCCTATACTTTGATACCTTTCGAAGGATGAATCTCTTGGAGAAAGACTTGATGCCGTCGTCCACGGTTTTCCACGACATTGTTTTGGGTAAGTCAGCATATCCAATTGGGCATATTAAACTTAACGTGGCTTTTGGCACATAGTCCAATTACAAGAGCGAGTCTCTCATGTTTGAGGTGGTAAAAATCAAGAGCCCTTACCACGCGTTGTTTGGAAGGCCGGCCTACGCCCGATTCATGGCCCGCCCATGTTATGCTTATCTCAAGCTAAGATGCCTGGTCCCAAGGGACCTATTACGATCAGCGGAGACAGGAAGATAGCCCAAGAGTGCGAAGAGGGAGACGCAGCTTATGCCGAGACGGCCTGCGCGGCCGAGGACCTCAAGTTTCACCAAGCCAATGTTGATCCGGCGGACATGACGCTGCTCAAGAGGCCAACAATCGATTCTGAGCCGGCCCTCAAGTTTAAACCAACGGATGATACCAAGGTCATAGACTTCACGCCTGGCGACTCAACAAAGCAGTTCACTATTGGGACAGGTCTGGATCCCAAATAGGAAGGCGCGCTCATCGAATTCATCCGTGAGAATCGGGACATCTTCGCGTGGAAACCTGACGACATGCCAGGTGTTCTGAGAGAATTCGCTGAGCACCATCTTAATATTGACCCCAAAGTAAAGCCGGTTCAGCAGTACCTTCGCAGGTTTAATGAGGAGAGACGTAAGGCAATTAGAGAGGAAGTCGCGCGGCTTTTGGCCGCCGGGTTCATCATCGAGGTTTTCCATCCTGAATGGCTGGCTAACCCGGTCCTGGTGCTAAAAAAGAACGGCAATTTCCGCATGTGCATCGACTACACCAACCTCAACAGAGCATGTTCGAAGGATCCCTTCGCCCTCCCCCGTATTGATCATATCATTGACTCAACGGCGGGTTGCGAGCGTTTGTGTTTCTTGGATGATTATTCAGGATACCACCAGATCAAGATGGCGGTGGCAGACCAGGAGAAAACATCCTTCATAACCACCTTCGGAGCCTTTTTGTTATGTGTCTATGTCGTTCGGGCTCAAGAGTGCGGGGGCGACTTATCAGCGCTGCATCCAAAATTGTTTACATAACCAGATTGGACGTAATGTCCATGCTTATGTGGACGACATCGTGGTCAGATCTTAGATGAAAGATTCGCTCTTGGAGGATGTCAAGGAGACTTTTGACAATTTGCGCGTCTACCAGATGAGGCTTAACCCCACCAAGTGCGTTTTTGGCGTTCCTGCAGGAAAGTTATTGGGTTTTCTCGTGTCAGAACACGGCATTGAAGCTAAACCGCACAAAATTGAAGCGATTACTTCGCTAGGAAAGCCGTCCAATATTAACCATGTTCAGTGCATCGCGGGTCATATCGCAGCTCTAAGTCGTTTTATAAGTCGCCTTAGGGAGAAGGACATCCCTCTTTATCAGCTGCTCAAAAAAACTGATCAATTCGTATGGACGGACGAAGCCAATGAAGCCTTTGAAGCCTTGAAGTGACAATTGGTTAAGCCGCCAGTGCTGGCGGCTCCGACGGACAAGGAGCATATGCTTTTGTACATCGTGGCCAATTCTAAAGCAGTGGGCGTGGCAGTGGTTGTCGAGCGGATGGAAGAAGGAAAGGAATACCCGGTTCAACCACCAGTATATTTTATCAGTGAAGTCCTGACCCTTTCTAAACAACGCTACCCGCATTGGCAGAAGCTGGTCTTTGGGGTGTTTATGGCGAGTCGGAAGGTGAAGCACTACTTCCAAGAGCATCCCATCACGATAGTCAGTTCTACCCCCTGGGCGACATTATACAAAATCAAGTAGCAACTGGACGGATTGCCAAGTGGGCCATTGAGTTTGGGCCTCATCACATGCGATATACTCCCCGTACGGCCATTAAGTCTCAAGCACTAGTGGATTTCATCAACGACTGGACCGAGTTGCAAATTCCAGAGGATAGGCCTATTCACACATATTGGACCATCCATTTCGACGGATCCAGGAAGTTGGAAGGCTTGGGGGCTGTTGTGGTGATAACCTCGCCCCAGGGTGACCAATTTTGCTATGTCCTCCAGCTCATGTTTCCATGTACCAACAATGCAACATAGTATGAAGCCTTGCTCCATGGGTTGCGACTCACCAAAGAGATGAATGTCACGCGAGTTAGGTGTTTGGGCGACTCAGATCTGGTGGCACAGCAGGTTTCTAGCACCTAGGATTCAAGAGATCCCTTGATGGCGGCTTACAAGCGAGATGTGTCGGACGTAGCGGGTCACTTTCATGGTTATCAAGTGGATCACATCAACCGGCGACTCAATGAAGCAACATATGCTCTTTCCCGTCTTGGTTCACAGCGTAAGCCGATTCCTCCCAATGTCTTTTCGGATGTATTACATAACCCTTCGGTGAGGCTACCTTCAGAGGAAGACTTGGCGGTGCCAGACCCCGAGTCTCAACTGTGGCGGCTCTTCGTGCCACTCCGGATTGGGCGATTCCCTACATGGCGTATCTCACACGAGGCGATTTACCCGCGGATGAGTTATTGGCTCGCCAAATCGTCCATCGGTTTAAATCCATGGTCATACTCAACGGCGAGTTGCACAAACGAAGCACCCCAGGGGTATTTCAAAGGTGTGTCTCTTCTGAGGAAGGGTGTATGATCCTCAATGAAATTCATGCAGGCGACTGTGGTCATCATGTCGGGTCATGATCCTTGGTTTCTAAGGCCTTTAGACATGGGTTTTATTGGTTGATGGCTCATGCAGACGTGAAAGAGATCGTTCGCCGATGTGATGGTTGTGAGAAATTTGGACGTCAGATGCACGTGCCGGCTCAGGAGTTGCGGATGATCCCAATCACTTGGCCGTTTGCGGTCTGGGGGCTGGACATGGTTGGTCCTTTCAAGATGTCGTCCAATAAAAAGACTCACCTATTGGTGGCGGTTGACAAGTTTACTAAGTGGGTTCAGGCAGAACCCTTTACTAGGTGTGATGCAGAGACGGCTGTCAAATTCTTGAAGAAACTGATTTTCCGGTTTGGATACTGTCATAGTATCATTACTGACAATGGTACTAATCTATCAAAGCACGCAATGCACGAGTTCTGCGATCGAGAGCATATCCGGCTTGATGTTTCTGCAGTCGCACATCCCCAGTCTAATGGGCAGGCAGAAAGGGTGAATCAAGAAATACTGCGAGGAATCAAGCCCCGGCTTATGGTGCCTTTCGAGCGTACTCTAGGATGTTGGGTGGAAGAGTTGCCCTCAGTATTATGGAGCATCATGACCACTCCCAACCGCTCTACGGGTTTTACTCCTTTCTTTCTGGTCCATGGGGCAGAGGCGGTGTTGCCAAGTGATATCAGACATGATTCACCGCGAGTCACCCCCTATGTGGAACAGGACAACGAGTTGGCACAACAAGATTCGTTGGATGCTTTGGAGGAAGAGCGTGACTTGGCCGCGTCATGATCGGTGATCTATCAACAAGACATGCGACGCTACCACATCCGTCGTGTCAAGAGACGGACTTTTCAAGAGGGCGACTTAGTGCTCCGGTTGATTCAGGATCACACTGGTATGCATAAGTTATCACCTCCATGGGAAGGACCGTCTGTCATCAACAAGAATCTTCGGAACGGCTCATACTATTTGGTGGATCTTCGTCCAGATCGGCCAACTATAGAGGTTGAGACAACTCCCCCTGGAATATAGCCCACATGCGGCCTTACTACACCTAGAGCCATGGGCTCCTTTCTTTTTTACAAATCTCAGAACTTGTAATCTTTCATTTATAAAGCAATAAAGCCAGCACCCACAAACTTCGGGGTCCTTTGTCGTTTCAGCTTCTGGAAAGCATGACTCTTTCTTGTTCTATGAGTCGTCCAAACATGGACGCTATGAGTGCCAAAGGGCATAAGTCGTCATGCTGCACTTATTTCAAAATTGGGTGCTAATAAGCCAAAGAGGACCAGTCGCCACGTTGCACGGTTCAAACATGGGCGCCTTATATGATTTTGAGAATTAAGCCGGCTTACTTGGGGGCTACAAGTTCCCAAGTCGTTTTGTAGTAAGAGCGTACACGCTTCTGCAATCCTATGCCTGACTTTCCCTAATCATAGGTCACTTGGGGGCTTCCACTCATTGAGTTCAGCCTCAATACCCTCTTGGCTAGCGAAAAATTACCGCATTACAAATGGTTATACTGGACTATGTGTTGGACAAGTCGCCACATGGACCTATGTACTCTGGGTGAGTCAATCCGTTATTTGGACCTTGAACTCGCCTTGGTTAAAACATAAAAGGTACTGGCCGGAGCCACACATGGAAAATAGAGAAACCATTGGTTCACTGAACCTGCTTCACTGAAGCTTGACTAGCGCGTGATTAGTCAGTCTAGACAATATGGGCTGTTGCAAAAGCCTTCTTGGGGTAACACTAGAGTTTTGCAAACTCATCTTATCCTGTCGCAGCTCATTGAGCCGACGAATTTTATATCTTGGTGGCACGGCCACAAGGTTTCATAACACCCTTGTATAACTCGCCGCGACTCATTGGGCCGGTTTTTAACTATTATTTGCCATGACCAGGGGGCTGGTTTATCTTCTTCCATAACTCACTGAGTCGGCTTGTGGTGTTTTTTCCTGACACACAGGTGCAGATTTTTTATGTCAAACTATGACACTTCCTCGCTTATCAAGCAGAAGGATTGTAAAAGGCGATTCCTGATTCGCATAAAGGATCAATTATCTAGCAATGTCGAGCAAAAGACATGG
This sequence comes from Hordeum vulgare subsp. vulgare, assembly GCF_904849725.1. Lineage (NCBI taxonomy): Eukaryota > Viridiplantae > Streptophyta > Magnoliopsida > Poales > Poaceae > Hordeum > Hordeum vulgare. The sequence goes on along the minus strand of NC_058524.1, from coordinate 341,113,233 downwards.
GTGGAAGACTGTTTTCCTACAATCTAATAAACTATTACATGGCTCACACGGGCAAGTCGGGCGTCTTCTCCCGATCAAGAAGAGATCATATTGTTTTTTAAGCAATGGTTACATCTTAAGAAGACTCAAGCCGCCTCCGGGTCGCCAGCTTGCCTCGAGCTTTCTCCACTTTCAATTTGTAAGTCACCCAGCTTCCAGTTACACTTGGCCAAGGCGACGAACTCATCTTCATTGTCAAGGAAGGTAGATAGATCTGCTTCAAAGTCAAAAGGATTCTTGGGCCGGCGAGGAGTCAGAATGGTGGTTTGATACGACGGACGAGTCACCTTCTTGTTATTCTCATCATACACAGCTTGGTATTTGTTTAAATCCAAGCCGTCTGCTAGTTGAGTCGCCGCAAAGTGGGACTCTTTGATTACTCGATGGTAGTCATCTTTGGTGAACTCCGACCCGTCGTCTTTCAGTTCAGGATAGCCAGCAATTACGTCCTCTGGTTTCAGCTTGGGAGCATAGGCCAGGCACCGGCTTAAGGAAGTCAGGGCTCCCTTCTAGGCGGCTGATCTCTTCAGCTCCTGCACTTGAGGAGGCAACGTAGAAAGGTAGCCAAGCATCCTCTTGATGGACTTAACTCGCTCTTTGTTGCCCATCACTGATTTTATCGTCAGCACGCTGCCCGTATACAATTGCTCGGTGAAGGTATACATCGCCTTTAGTTTCAGCATGCAGTCGTCTTGAAGATTGGCGGCTCGTGGACCTACAAAGGATAAATCCGTGTTTTTTAGTCTTGGCAAACTCGATTGATTTTTCAATGAAGGAAATTTATCCTTACCAAACTTGGCTTGAGTGATGTTGGAGATGTGCTTTTTCAAGCCGGAGAGCTCTTGTTGGGCGGCTTCTAGTTTCTCCTATGCTTGCTCAGCCCGCTTCAGGATGGCGGCTTGGTCAACTTTGGCCTTCTTTTCAAGCTTCTGGTGATCAGCCTTCATTTTTTCTATTTCAGCCAGGACCACCTGATACTTCTTCTCAGACTCAGACCGAGCATTCTACTGTTCAGCTAAATATTTCCTAATATCAGCCAGGGATGACTCGCCCTGGGTCACAGATTCCTGCAAAGCAAAATTTGGGGAGGCAAGTCTCAAAACTGTTGCAAGCAATATTCCTGAGACTTGGTTGCTAATGTATGATTCTATTTGAAATCATACAAACTACAAGACCCGGCTCATCTTTCAAAAGATGACCTGGCCCTTCAGGGCTACAGGTTGAAGTTTTTTCTTTAACTACAAGACCCGGCTCATCTTTCAAAAGATGACCCGTCCCGTGGGGGCTACAGGTTGAAGTTCTTCTTTAACTAGAAGACCCGGCTCATATTTCAAAAGATGACTCGACCCTTGGGGGCTAGAGGTTGAAGTTTTTCTTTAACTACAAGACCCGGCTCATCTTTCAAAAGATGACCCGGCCCTTGGGGGCTACAGGTTGAAGTTTTTCTGTAACTACAAGACCCGACTCATCTTTCCAAAGATGACCTGGCCCTTGGGGGCTACAGGTTGAAGTTTATCTCTAAATACAAGACTCGGCTCATCTTACAAAAGATGACCCGGTCCTTGGGGCTACAGGTTCTAGATTTTAACTATATACAAGACCCGACTCATCTTTCAAAAGATAACCCGGCCCTTGGGGGCTATGGAAAGATATGGGTCTAACATACATTGCAACAAAAAATATTTCATCAAGCAAGACTAGTCTATTGGAAGGCTAATGGGTGGAAGAGAATACATAATAGACGTACCTCATGTTTGACTCTCATCATGTGGATCAAGCTTTTATTCATTTAATAACTCATCTATAGGCGACTTGCGAAGCCAGAGCAGAGTTGGTCAAATTCGAGCTTCTCATAATGACGAAGCTTCAACTTACTGATATCTTGATCTGCCGAAGGATGAGATTCTTTTGAGGTGTGTCTGGATAACACCGCCGCTCTAGGTTTGGAGTAGCCAGTGCCAGTCATAATGACGGCATCTGGATCCTCAGTCGTCTTGGAAGGGCTTGACGGGTTAACATCTGGATGCCTGGAGAGTCGTCCCGGATGTCAGGTATGCCATTCGCAGGAACATCATGAGCCGCCACTTGGTCCTCATCAAGATCTAGGGCAGAGGCGCTTGTGCCTAAGACCTCAATCGTTTTAGGAGCGGAAGACGAGTCGCCAGTTTTTCTCTTCTTTGCTTGTGCTCTGACATGAAGGTATCAAAGTTAGGACAAATATCATTATTGGGAAGAAAAAACGTTAATAAAAGAACTCACCCTTGTACACGAATCATTGGCGGAAGAGCTGACATTGCTGAATCGCTAGATGAAGGAGGAGAAGCCTGAAAGAATAAAAGTTCAAAGAGTGAAGGAGTTGTGAATCGCCTTTTCTACAAGGAAGAGAGCGTGTTTAAACAAGAGCATACCTCGTTCGTGCGCTTCTGACCAGTTCTCTTTTCAGGCAACCCGGAAATTAAGTCGCCAGAGCGGCTCCGGGTTTTGCGCTTGGGAGTATATTTCGCCTTCTTCAAAAGGAAATCAGGGTCCATATAAGAATTTGGGTGAGACATGGGAACTTTCCCACAAATCCGTCTGGCTGGCCTAGGTGAAGAGGAAGTTGAGTCGAAAGAACTAGAAATTACCTCAACCGCGTCATCCTGGCTCTCATAGTCATCACCCTACGCATAAAGGCACAGGGTATAAGCATGAGTCGGAACATCAGGATGATAAGTAAAGGGGAAGTTTTTATCTCTGACTGTTCTTCGATGGCTTGTGATTCGCCGATGATGGATGAATTCTTGACGACGGCTTTGCCCTTGCTTGTTTTGTTCTTCATCTTTGGTGGCGGCAAGGTTGTTTTTTGGGCAGTCACCTTTGGTCCCCTTCGCTAAAAAGGATCACCTTTCTGGTGGATAGAATAAAATTTCAAACCCAGAGCATTGGCACGTATATTTAAAAGGTAAAGGAAGGCGGCTTGGATTGTTACTGGTGGAGCCGGGTTGGAGCGACAAAAGGGCTTGAGCTCGATCTTGGCGCAGTCTTCGAAAGACTCGCCGGTTAACTTCTTGATTATCCCAACAATGTCCTTCTCTGGGAGTTTTTTTATGGTGGAAGCATTGCGGATGGTTCACGCTACCATCATATTCACACATGAGACCATCCCGGTGACTCAGAGGAAGAATGATCCATTCCACCCAGCAACGGAATAGATCAACCCCAGTGAGCCCGTTATTGATGTGTGACCGCAACTCGGAGAAGATAGTGATGAATTCCGACTCTTCTTCTTCTGTAAGCTTCTCGGGCAGCTTGAAGTCCATGGGCAGGCGATATTCTATATAACCTGGAAGTGGGTTCTCACCAGGAGGAGAAGTGTCACGACAGTAAAACCAAGACTCGACCCAACCTTTGGGATGGCTGGGCAGAAGGACAGATGGAAACCCACGTTCGCGGCGCCGCTGGATGTTGACTCCTCCGACTTCATGATTGGGCCCGTTGGAAAATCCAGTCTGGCGATTCAGATGGAAGAAGTTCCAAAATAATGGAACCGTGGGCTCTCTTTGTAGGTATACCTCGCAAAATACTTGAAACTGGCAGAGATTACTGATGGAGTTGGGTCCGAGGTCTTGAGGATGAACGTTGAGGAAATGTAGAGTGTCTCTGAAGAACTTTGACCCAGACGGTTTGAAGCCTCGTTCAAGACGGTCAATGAAGACGACTACTTCCTCTTCGGCAGGGTTGGGGATCACCTCGCGTGGGGAGGTTCGCTAGCCGATAACTTCCTTACTGTCGAGATGACCCGACTTGACAAACTTCTCAATAGTAGCGTCATCAATCTTGGTTGGTAACCAATCGCATTTCGAGACGACGACCATGACTACAAAAGGAGGAAATAAGGCGGCTCACTCAGGACCCTGAAATATGGTAACTCGCGAGTTGGAGATCTACGATGTATCTGTAAAGACCTTATGACTCGCCATTAGGTGACTAAAAGTATGGATATGAAGGCATTCTAACTTGCGAGCTCAACGATTTATGGTACGTCTACGAAGGAGTTATGACTCGCCCCTCGATCGACAAAAGGCGTAGCTATGGTGATAATCTAACTTGCCGTGGTGGAAGAAGGTGAGCGGCGACTCTCAAAGGATTTTTTTTCCTTAGGGATATTCCAGGGAGAAGGATAAACATGTTTCTAAAAGCGAGCAGTAAATTACGGATCTATGGGTGGATCGAGTTAAAAATATAATACTTGGCAAAATTGCGAAGGCTATGAACGCAAGAATGCGGCAGTGCTATCATATGGATCAACGGAATAAAACCTCGAATGGCCGAGATATGCAATGAGACTACCACGGTTTGCTACTACAGAGGATCTACCGCACGAGTATTAAGCGGATGTAGAGTAAAGAAAGATGTTCTTTGTGTTCTGGAGCTAACTTACAAGAACAATGGAGTCCTCAGTCTAACCCTAATGAAGAAAGGCATGTAGCTGAGAGAGGGGGACGACGCCGGAGATGGACGTGGAGAGCTTCGCGCCTTTGATTGGCCCGGAGACGCCCAGGATGCAGCAGCTGGCGATGGAGCTTTGGGGACCGGCGAGGAGGCCGAGGCGCTGGCGCAAGGAAGACGAAGGACGCAAGGAATAGGAAGTGGGGGTAGGTGACGGTTCCCCCACTCCCCCTGCGGCTATTTAAAGGACCGGAGCTGGAATCGAGGCGTCAGGCGCGAGAATAGAGGCAACAAACTGAAAATTTGCAGTAATGGCGCCTGGATTTTCGGGATAAGTAAATGGCGGTGCAAAAGATCCATTGGGTGGTTACGACATTAAAATCCAAAAATTGAAGGGATAAGGTGATGTCATCGAAGACTGCATGGTGGCTCAAACAATTCATGATGGATGGCGGCTTATCGTCCGTCAAAAAGTAGAAGTGATACAAGTCGCCCCAAAATGAGTGAAGGTCTATTGGCGTGAATAAATTCAAGACAATCAGGGGCCTCATGTTGGGGATATTACCTGTGGTGTAACCCGCCCTAGTTGGGCCGGGTCACTAAAGGGGCGACTCATTCGTTGGTAATACAGGCCTTGGCCTAGGAGCCGGATGGCGGTTCAGGAGCTATACAGAGTATAGACCGCCAAGGAGGTTTCCAGTCTTGGAAAGCACGACGACATAGAGATAGGGAAAGCTACGATTTTGTAGCATAGCCAGGACTCTTGTAAATCCTAGTGCCTTGACCTATATATAAAGGAGAGTACCTGGAGAAGATAGGGGCAAGTTAGAAATCATCGACAGCTAGGTCAGGCGAGTTACGCCCTCCTTGTAATCGAAACCATCATCAATCCACACAAAGCCGGACGTAGGTTTTACCTCAACACGAGGGGCTGAACTTGGGTAAATCTGAGTCTCTCTTTCGCTCACCCCCTTTGAGTCGCCACCAAGGTGCGATGTCTCCATCCTTAAGTCCTTCCACAAGGACATCTGCCGTGACAAAACCACGACACTGGCGCTCCTCCTCCACGAACAAGTTAACATTCTTCAGGAGAATTAGTCCTCAATTTCGTCCCTTTTCATCACTAGATGACGAAGGGGGATGAATCTGAGTTAGTCTTCAAGCGGGTCTACTTTATGAGCTTTTGAACTATATTTTTTAAAGTTGCAACTCTCGTTCTTCTGAAGTGTTTTGGTTGTACGAGTTGGAAACATATGCCGGGTGGTGGTCTGACACTTTTGAACTATTTTTCTTTGCATGATTATTCCTCACGTTGATTAATGAACGCATGCTAAAATTCGTCAGGCTCCACTTTCCATCATCCATTTCAATTTCCTCGTAATATATGTCAAATGCTTGCATGGATTACAAGATATAGGGGGAGATCTCCATGGTATAAATCCTCAATGTGCTTTTGCACTCCAAAGAAACTTCCTCAAATATGCACATCATTAGGGGGAGTTTCTCTATATCTTGCAATCAAATTCCTCAAATATTGTACTTACACTTCATATTATTATCTCTGTTAAAAATCTTAACCTATTAGTCATCAATCACCAAAAAGGGGGAGATTGTAAGTGCATCTAGTGACCCTTAGTGATTTTGGTGTATTGAAGACTTATAGGTTAAGATACTGATGTGTTTGTGAGTGTACACACGCTCTATAAGTCGTTGAGGAGTTTGAGTTATTCAAAGAATAACGACCCCTAAAAATGTATGTCTTCGGCTCAAGACTTGGTATTTCCTCAGTGACTTTGAAAGTGGGGAAATAGGTTTATCCATGAAAAAATTGATGAGAGGACTTTGAAGCATGAATAATTTTGTTTTCGTAGTTTCATTTGCTTTATTTTAAGTCATAGGACCATCGTACCGTTAAAGGGGGTCGGGGTAAAACTATGGAAAAGTTTCCAAATGATGCTCATCTCAAAGCCTACACATACCCAATCCTTCGAGTGAAGCCTTTGGAAATATTTTACAGTTTAGTCAAATTCTTTAGTATTAGAGACGAAGATTTAGTAGTCTGTGAGGAATTTTCTCTAACTGAGGAGTTAGGTTTTCACCAGTGCAAATTACCGACGAGTGAGGAACATGACTGACATGAGGACTTTCGGAGTTGAAACGATCCGGCTGTTGCCGCATCGCACGCGTGCTGTCCCCAACCTTATCCACATTACGGTCATATCATTGGGGCATTTATGTCAAATCATGTCGGATTGCTCCCAGGATATAAATAGCAGCACCCCATAACCACTAGCTGGTTGACTGATCCGCGAGAGAAACTAGCACTTGTCATTTGAGAGCAACCGGTTCCTCGAAGACTTTGAGAGAAAATCGTCACTCAGGAAAAAACCCCAAACAACCAAACCAAAACCCAAAAACCCCAAAGTGCTTGAGCATCACTGAAGAGATTGTTCCTGTGTGGAACTGACGCTTGTTACCTTTGAGGATTGTGCATCCTCCAGACGGTTAGGCATCATGGTCTAGGGCATCCAACAGTCAATTGTGAATAGCCAGCTGACCCAGTTTATGAGAGTTTGGATGTCTGTTTTGAAGATATATCATGGGTTTTGGGCCAGGACTGTGTGTCCTTAGATCAAGGATAATACGGTAAGGATAGTGTGTCCTTTGGTTTAAATACCAAGCCGCTCCAAACCAAATGTATGACTGTCACAGCAGTTGGAACTGGGTTATCAAGCCACTGTCTTCATCGAGTACCTGGTTCTATTTCCACAATCCTTTCATTTCCACAGTTGTATGCTAATGAAATTGATTGTTACTGTTTGATGAATTTGACTGACTACTTTCACAATTTCCTCACCCAAAATTCTTCACTTCACTTGTTCCTCACCTGCATATCCTAAACACTCTACTTGTGCAAACCGAATGTTTCATTTCACTCTGAAGACTATGCGATTGCTGTTTTGCACACTTGCCTGAGGCCTTAATCCGTTGCTCGCCGTTTTTGATTAAGGAATTTCCTCACAAGGAATTTCCTTAGTGACGAATTCATAAAAACCGCATATTCACCCCCTCTATTCGATATAACGCACTTTCACCTATCAACCTAGTGCCTAGTGCGAGTTGTTGTTTTCTGCTTGTTTTTGGCGTTTCAGAAAACCATCAGCAAACGAAGTCCAAATGACATGAAACTTTTTGATGAGTCCTTTTGGACAAAAATAAGACATGGAAGCTTCAGAGGGAGGCCAGAGACCACATGAGGCCGTTCCAAGGCAAGAGGGCATGGCCAGGGGGATAGGTGATGACCCACAAGTATAGGGGATCAATCATAGTCTTTTCGATAAGTAAGAGTGTCGAACCCAACGAGGATTAGAAGGAAATGATAAGTAGTTTTCAACAATGTATTCTCTACAAGTGCTATGAGTAACAGTGGTAGATAGTTTTGAAGCAAGATAATTCGTAACAAGTGACAAGTAACAATAGCACCAAGTATGCAGCAAGATAGCCCAATCCATTTTATAGCAAAGTACAGGCCGGAAAGTTCTCTTATATGAAGCAAACGCTCCTAGTGACACATAAGAATTACTGTCTAGTCATGTTTATCATATTAAGTTGATTTGCGTTTCTTACTTTGATAATTTTATATGTGTGTGTGGACCAGTGCTAAGGTGATGTTCTTACTTGAACAAGCAACCCACTTATGATTACCCGCTCTCGCAAGCATCCGCAACAATGAAAGAAGAAATAAGATAAATCTAACCATAGCATGAAACATGTGGATCCAAATCAGCCCCTTATGAAGCAACACATAAATTGGGGTTTAAGGTTCTGTCACTCTCGCAACCCATCATCTACTTGTTACTCCACAATGCCTTCCGTCATAACATGGTGAAGTGTCGTGTAGTCATAACATGGTGAAGTGCCGTGTAGTCGAGGTTCACACGACACCACTAAGAGAAGAAAAAATATACACATCATCAAAATACCGAATGAATACCAACTTCACATGCTTACTTATAACAAGACTTCTCCCATGTCCTCGAGAACAATATTAACTAATAGTACCTCATTAACATGTTCAAAATTAGAGGTGTATAAATGGTGATCAAGGATCTGAACATAATATCTTCCACCTAGTAATCCAACAAGCATCAACTACAAGACGTAATCAACACTACTAATAACCCACAGGTACCAATCTAAGGTTTTGAGACAAAGATTTAATACAAGAGATGAACTAGGGTTGGAGATGAGATGGTGCTGGTGAATATGTTGATGAATATTGGTCATCCCACGAGGAGGAAGCATTAATGATGACGATGGCTTTGACCTTCCCCTCCTAGAGAGTAATTCCCCCGGTAGAATCACTTTGTTGGAGAGCAAAACAACCTCTGTCTAGGTTTCTGCCTCGAGATGGCAGCACTTAGTCCAAAAAGTATGCTTATGATTTTTTATAAGTCAAAACACACCATATAGAGAAGAGGAGGGGGGTCATGATACCTGCTGGGGCCCTTCGAGATAGCAGGGTGCGGCAAGGGGTGACCACGACATGTTGGCTCATGGCCAGCAGCTGGCCCACCCCTAGTATATTTTTGGCCCAAAAATTCTTATATATTCCATAAACAATATCCGTGAAATTTCAGGTCATTTGGATTCTAGTGATTTTTCACCCTTTTCTCGGTTTTCAGGTCCAGAATTCCAGTTTTCGATAGTTCCCCTCTTCGTGGTGTACCTTGCACATTCAGAGAGAAAATGCATAAGAATTTTAACATAATGAGGAATGATGGAAAAGAATAACATAAATATCAATAATAATTCATGATGCATATTGTACGTACTAGTAGGCACACCCCCTTGGCATGGGACCACCCCATGGATCCGTTTGACCAAACTCCGCAACTATAAATTCTCTAAAATTAGTAAATTAATAAAGAGCCACCCGAAACGCATTTTCGGCCGCCGCAAGTCTCTGTTCCATCGTGATCCCATCTCGAGCTCTGTTTGGGTGCCCTGTCGGAGGGGGTCAGTCACAGAGGCCCTCTACAATAACCTTGCTGCTCCATGGTTTTGTTTGAGTAGTCTACCAAAATTATACAGGTCCATAGCTAGTACCTAGATGGCTATCTCTATCTCTATGATCTTCAAAATAAAGTTCACCGCGAATTCCCGTGGTGATCTATTCGATGTAATCTTCTTTGTGGTATGTTTGTTGGGATCCAATTAATTGTGGGTTTATGATCTGATTATTCTTGAAAATATATTGAGTCTTTGCTAATATCTTATATGCGTGATTACGATAGCTTCATATTTATGTCCGTTCTACCGGTTTGGTTTGGCCAACTAGATTGATTTATCTTGAGTGGGACTAGCGTGTTGTGATGGGTTTAATATCGTGGTGCTCAATCCCGATGACAGAAAGGGACATAACACATATTTGTATTTCTTCCATTAAGGATAAAAATATCGAGTTTATTCATATTTATTGAGTTTACTTTTTCTATATCATGTCATCTTGCTCCAAGCATTACTCTGTTTCATACTTAATACTCTAGATGCATATTGGATAGCGGTCGATGAGTGGAGTAAATATTTCATAACTATGCGCTTTTTTATCAATTACCCAAGAATAATTTGTCTACCCACCATATGCTTCCTTCGAGAGAGAAGCCTCTAGTGAAAACAATGGCCCTAGGGTATTCACAAAATGTATTACTAAAACCCTAATATATTGCTGCCATTTATATATTTTTATTTTATTTTATATTTATATTATCTATCTATCCTTACTTAATCCTTACAAGTAACAATTTTGAGGGGCTTTACAACCCTCTTGCACGCGTTGGGTGCAAGTGTTTGCTCTTTTGTGTGTAGGTGCTAACGACGAGAATTTGTGTGGTTCTGTGGGATCGAGAAGTGGCATCTAGAGCATGGTGAATAGAAACTTAACAAGATATATGAGCAGTTTTTTATTTTCCTTAAAATTAGGAAGATTTTGAACAAGTTAAGTAGCATCCAAAGTTACTACACATGCATATATAGAGGTTGAGCAGCAGAAAGTAAATAGCATGGATTTGCAAGAAACATAAAAGGATGGTAGAGTAGGTATATCAAACGCAATAAAAACACGGAGATTTTTGACATGGTTCCAATAGGTGGTGCCACCATACGTCCACGTTATGGAGACTTGAACCCACGAAGGGTAACAGTTGCGCGAGACCATACATGGATCCACCCACAAGGGGTCCACGAAGAAGCAACCTTGTCTATTCCACCTTGGCTTACATCCACGAAGTACTAGCCTCACTCGGGGTTGATCTTCATCAGGTAGGTGATCTCCTTGCCCTTACACACTTATTGGTTCAACTCCACACGATTTGGAGGCTCCCATGTGGCACCTAACCAATCTAGGAGACACCACTGTGCAAAAGGTAATAGATGTGGTATGGATGATGAACTCCTTGCTCTAGTACTTCAAAAGATAGGCCCCTCAACACTCAATCACTCTCTCAAATAATTCAGCTTCATGGAAGAGATTGATTGGGTGGAAAGCAACTTGGAGAGGATAGAAATCATGATTCGTATGGTTGGAGTGGAAGATATTGATCTCAAGACATGTGTAGGTGGTTCTCTCTCAGAAAATGAATGGTGGAAGTTTTTGTGTGTTCTGAGTGCTCTCTCTGCGAATGAGATGGGGTGAAGGGGTATATATAGCCATCTCCAAAAATCCAACCATTACAACATTATTGCCCATCTCGATGGAACCGACGTAAAAAACTCGGTTGCACCGGCACGTGCAGAATGTCCTAACTTTTTTTGTTTCAGTGAGACCGAAATATAATATATTGGTGAGACCGATTCGGTTTGCCTGGGCAGTTGCCATGACTCGGTGGCACCGAAATGCAAAACTCGGAATTAGATAACAACACTGTGGTCACAGCTTTTTGGCTATACCGAACCAAAATTCGGTGGTACCAACTTGCTAGGGTATGGCTTGGGCTCTCTCTAAGGCAAACTCGATGGGGTTGAAACAGAAAATATTGGTGGCTCTGAATTTGATCATTTGGGTTTTGGACATAATGTTTTGTGGGAAAATTGTTGGGGCTTTTGGTGGCAAATCTCTAGGCACTATGGACAACCAGATAATCATAGATACATCATCTCCTTTTAATAGTATTGGCTTTCCTATGGACTCGAATGTGATTTATCGCGTAATATGAAACGTAGAGTCTTGAAGCTTGAAGCTTATGCCAATGATGTTCCTTCCTTTTGTGGGGATCCTCCTCACAATTCCTAGCCTTTACTATCTTTGGACTTTATCTCTGATGAACTAGGTAGAACTATTTGTCCAAGAGATAATGTATGTTTTCATGAATAATTAAAACCTCCAAGGGAGCATTTGTGCTTTCATGTTCTCCTATAGGTTCGATAACCATGGTTTGCGCCAAGGGAAATATTGATCTCTATTGTGATGCATCTCCTCTCCTCTTCGGGGAAAAACCCAATGCATTTTACAAGTAGCTGGAAGATTTTCTGGTGTTGTTGCCGGGGAGTATTATCAAATCCTCATTAGGTACCTACACACAAATTATCATTCACTTGTTCCAATCTCTACTTTCCGGGCAGTGTTATCTTTATCCTTGTCACACAAAAACAGAAAGTAAAACAAAAATTTAAGATAAATGGATCCTCATCACGGACGACATGTACATCAACCTCTATGATCCCATGGTGATGTGTGAGTAGTCTACCATAGACCTACGGGTCCATAGATAGTCCTTAGATGGCTATCTCTCTCTCTCTCTCTTTCTCTATGATCTTCAATACAAAGTTCACCGTGATTCCCGTGGTGATCAATTTGATGTAATCTTCCTTGCGGTTTGTTTGTTGGGATCCGATGAATTGTGGGATTATGATCAAATTATTCATGAAAATATATTGAGTCTTCGCTAGTTTCTTATATGTGTGATTTTGATAGCTTGTATGTTCCTATCTATCGATTTGGTTTGGACAACGAGATTTATTTATCTTTAGTGGGAGTGGTGTGTTGTGATGGATTCAATCATGCGGTACTCCATCCCAATGATATAAGGGGACATGAGCCATATTTGTATTGCTTCCATTAAGGATAAAAATACGTTGTTTATTTATATTTCTAGAGTTTATTTTGTCTACATCATGTCATCTTGCTGCAAGTGTTACTATGCTTCATACTTAATACTCTAGATGCACGTTGGATAGCGGTCTATGATTGGAGTAATAGTAGAAGGCAAGAGTCGGTCTACTTACTTATGGACGTGATGCCTATATATATGATCATTGTCATGAACACATACTTCACAAGTTTGTGATTTTCTATCGATTGCCCAACAATAATTTGTCTATCCACCGTATGCTTTCTTCGAGAGAGAAGCCTCTAGTGAAAACTATGCCCCCCCCGGTCATCACAAAATATATTACTAAAATCCTAAAAATATTGCTTCCATTTATATTTTTATATTTTATTATATTTTTGTATTATCTGTCTATCAATACTTAATCCTTGCAAGTAATGAGTTCAAGGGGCTTAACGACCCTCTTGCCTGCGTTGGGTGCAAGTTTTTCTCTTTTGTGTGTAGGTCTTGATGAGGATAAATAGTGTGGTTCTCCTATTGGTTCGATAACCATGGTTCTTATTGAGGGAAATACTTATCTCTACTGTCTTCCATCTCCTGTCATCTTTGGGGAAAAGTCAACACAGTTTACAAGTAGCAGGAATTTCGGGCACCTTTACCGGGGAGTATCATCAAATCCTTATCACGTACCTACACACAAATTACCATTCACTTGGTATACTCTATACTTGCCTAGCAATGTTATCTTTATATTTGTCACACAAAAACAAAAGATAAAACAAAAGTTTAAGACAAATGGATCAGCATCCACTTTCTAATATTTTAAGAACACCCGAGTATGTTAAACCAACTGCTAGTGAGTTCAGTGCACTAGATTATCTTTATGAGGTCTCATATGCCTCCAATGTATCGATAATTTATGAATTACTCATGTCATATTCACCTATGTTTACAATGTTTTACATGATTTTGATGCACTTTATATGATTTATTTAGAACTAACCCGGACTGACGTTGTTTTTAGTACAATTACCGTGATGTTCATTTTGTGAAGAAAATAAAAGTTCTCACAATCGACTGAATCTTTTTTATGTTTTTTCTGGAGAAAATAAGAAATACTAGAGAGAAGAACCACTGGAGGGAAGCCACATGTGGGCCACAAGCCAACAGGGTGCGCACACCCCCTAGGCGTTCGCTAATGGCTTGTGAGGCCCATGTGGCTCCGTTTAGCATGATTCCAATGCCAAAAATCCTATATATATATATAGGAACCCTAAAAAATAAACAAAGAACTTCTGCTCTACCATCGCATCTCTCTATATCGACAAAAAATCCATCTGGAGCCTTTCCAGTACCCTTTCGGAGAGGGGAAATCATCTCCGGTGGCCATCTTCATCATCCCAGCGAAGGCCATGATGATGAGTGAGTAGTTCACCCTCGGGGCCAAGGGTATGTACCAGTAGCTATGTGTTCAATATCTCACTCTCTCTCGTGCTCTTGACAAGTCCTGATGTTGATGTATCATGGGCTTTGTTAATATAGTTGGATCATATGATGTTTGTCCCTTGCTATATATCTTGTTGTGATGAATTGAATATTTCCCTTTGAGATCTCGTTATGTTGGATTAAATATTGGATTTGAGAACACTTGAGGTATGTCTTGCATGTGGATACCCTTGGTGACAATGGGGTGATCTATTGATTCACTTGAGATACATTATGACATCAACTTGCTGATTCCGAGACCTTGGGGATTTATGCATAGGGGTTGATTGCACGTTTTCGTCCAACGTTCTTCGACAGAAATCTTGGGGTACTCTTTGAAGTTCTTTGTGTTGGATTGAATATGATGAATCTAAAATTATTTGATGCATGTCATATAATTAAATGGCGGATACTTTAGGTGACATTGGACTGTCTAGGTGACATTAGGGTTGATTGATATAAACCATAGGTACTATTCTAGTACGAACTCTAGGGTTGTTTGTGACACTTATAGGAATACCTCAAAAGATTGATCGGAAAGAATAACTTTGAGGTGGTTCTACTACCTTAAGAAATTTCATCTTATGTTCTCTGCTACTTATGATCTTTAGAGTTTTTCTCTGTTGCACGTTGAGGGATGATCATATGATTGTACTATGTTAGCATTGTTGAGAGATTGCACTAGTGAAAGTATGAACCCTAGGAATGATTTCCAAGCATTTATACAATGGTTTTCTCGCTGTTTTCCACTTGCTACCTTCTTGTTTTTATATTTTCAGATTACAAAAATATATTTCTACTATCCATATTACACTTGTATCACCATCTCTTCGCCGAACTAGTGCACCTATACAATTTTCTATTGTATTGCATGTGTTGGGGACACAAGAGATTTCTTTTCTTTGATTGCAAGATTGTTTGAGAGATATCTTATTCATCCTATGCCTCCCACAGATTGATATACGTTAAGTCATCCACTTGAGGTAAATTTCATATTGTCCTACAAAACTCAGCACTTGGAGGCCCAACAATGTCTACAAGAAAAAAGTTGCATAGTAGAAATCAAGGTCTTACTTGAAAATCGTGAATCTGAAAATTGGGATGAAGTGTTAGAAGAAATTTATAAAGTGATTCATGATAGTTCCTTGAATTAAATGCATGATTGCACTTTTCCTAGTATAAATTCTATGAATTTCAGTTGTGCTAATGATCATGATTGGGGTGATAATCATGATAATTCTTGTGATCGTGAGAATTCTAAGCTTTAAGTCAAATCTGCTATTGATAATGATAATATCAATGCTACTAAAAGTGGGTTTGGAAATGCATCAACTTTAGGTAATAGTGTCCCTACTACTTTGGATAATGATCCATCTTATGATTTTTTTTGATAAAAGTGGGTTTGGAGAGGTCATGACATTAGCTAATGTTAATTCCGCTATCTTGGAAGATTGTATAGCTTTTGTGCATGTGGATCATGGAGAAAATATTTTATATGGTAATAATATTGTTGAGTTTGATTATGATCCTACATGTAATTGTTATGAGATAGGCAAATATGGTTATAGGAATTTGCATGTTACTCAATTACCTATCTTTGTGTTGAAATTATTAATGCTTCACTCTTCCTATTTGCATACGATAGACAACACTTGTCTTGATAATTTGTTTTCCTATGAAATGCCTATGCATAAGAAGTACGTTAGACTTAGATGTGTTTTTCACATGTTGCTCTTGTCTATTATGTGAGGATCATTGAAATCTCAGGCCTATCTTACTAGCTATAAAGAAAGAGCTTGTTATGAGTAAACCCAATAATTTATATTCTTGTGTGTTGAGATTATAATTTCTACAGTAATGATTGTATTTTTATGTTTAGGTTAGTATTTGTGTCAAGTAAAGCCTTTGGGATGATTTGGATGATAGTAGATTTGATCTAGTGGAAAAATAGAAACTTCTACGTCTAGTGCAGATTTTTGGCGTTTTTACTAGAACGTCATTTTGATATTGATTTCTTACACAACATTGATATACAAATTCCAGAAGT
Source organism: Hordeum vulgare subsp. vulgare (assembly GCF_904849725.1). NCBI lineage: Eukaryota > Viridiplantae > Streptophyta > Magnoliopsida > Poales > Poaceae > Hordeum > Hordeum vulgare. The sequence goes on along the minus strand of NC_058524.1, from coordinate 341,097,126 downwards.
TTTCCTATTTTTCAGAATTTTCGAAGTTGCAGAAGTATGGTTTTAGTGCTGACCATTGCACATTGTTCAGTTTTAGACAAATTTTGTTTTTGCTTCCATAGTTTTCCTGTTTTGATGATGCTATAGATTATATTTGGGGCTATAAATCATCGATAAGTTATAATATTGTACCTTATGCAATAATTCAATATGAATCAATTTATAATAGTACCTAAAGTTTATCATTTGCCTATTATACTAACGGATCTCACAAGGTTTCTGTTGAGTTTTGTGTACTCAAGTTTTCAAGTTTTGGGTGTGATCATGATGGACAAAGGAATAAGGACCGGCAAGACCTTGAGCTTCTGGATGCCCAAGGCACCCCAAGGTGTTATCCTAGGAAGATTCAAGTGTCGAAGCTTGGGGATGCCCCGGAAGGCATCCCCTCTTTCGTCTCCATTCCATCGGTATGTCACTTAGAGCTATATTTTTATTCATCACATGATATGTATTTTGCTTGGATCATCGTGTATTATAGTTTTCCTTTCTTTTAGTTTTCCACAATCATCGTTTGCTTGATACACCTAATTTATAGATACACATGTTAATCATGATTTGTTAGAATACTCTATGTGCTTCACTTATATCTTTTGAGCTAAGCAGTTGCAATAGTGCTTCACTCATACTTTTAGAGCATGGTGGAATGTTTATTCTATAGAAATAATTGCACTCTCATTCTTCACTTATATTTATTTAAGAGTCTAATAGGGAGTAACAGTAATTTGCATGGGTTATAATATAGGTCAAAAATGGTAGGTATTCAAGGAGGATATGTAGCACATAAAAGAGAAATTGTAGGTTAATGGTTTTGATGTGGTAATATGAAAGGGCATGATTAGATGGTTGTTGGTTAGTAGAAATGTCAATAATTAAAGTATTACTCCCTCTGTACCATAATACTTGTTGTTGGGGAGAAATAGTCTAGTTCTCTCCAGCAATAAGCATTTAGGAACAAAGGGAGTACTTGTCTTTCATCTAAATATTGGTTATCATATAGTGATTATGTTTGAGCATTCCTATTCCTCGGTGAAATCCTAGTGTTGTTCAGGTCGGGAGCGCGCGATGGTTAACTCCTACCAACCTCCCCCCTAGGGGAATGCGATAGTACTTTGCTTCAAGAGAGCTAAGAAGGATTTGCAATAAGTATTTGAGTTCTTTATGACTAATGTCAATCCATGGATGTACCCATACTCACCTTTCCATATTTGCTAGCCTCTTCGGTACAATGCATTGCCCATTCTCACCTCGAGGATCGGTACAACCTTCGCCGGTGCATCCAAACCCTATGATTTGATACACTCTACCACACATAATCCACCTTATATCTTCCTCAAAACAACCACCATACCTACCTATCATGGCATTTCCATAGCCATGATGAGATATTGCCATGAAACTTCCACCATTACATCACATGACTTGTGTGTTCATCATTGATAACCCATAAGTATAGGGGATCATTTGTAGCCTTTTTTATTAATAAGAGTGTCGAACCCGACAAGGAGATAAAGGTAGAACAAATATCCCCTCAAGTTCTATCGACCACTGATACAACTCTACATAGACTTAACGTTTGCTTTACCTAAAACAAGAATAATACTATAAGTACTTAGTAGGTGTAATAGATAGGTTTGCAAGATAATAAAGAACATGTAAAAGTTAGGTGATGTTCTGCAAGAAAATAAAGAGCATGGAAATAAAAGTTATTTTAGTAGAAAGCTTTTTGTGTAATGCAAGAAAAAGATTGTCCATAGGCAATTGAACATCACATGATAGATACTTATCATGTGCAATGACGGAGAGGCATACGCTAACACACTTTCCGTACTTGGATCATATGCACTTATGATTGGACCTCTAGCAAGTATGTGCAGCAACTGTAAATCATTAAGGTAAACCCAAAAATATCATTAAACATCATGTCCTCTTAACTCTTATACGCGCACAACTCCCTTACATGGGTGTAAGTTTCTGTCAATCTCGCTACACACTATAAGTGAATCATGAACATATTGCAGACCCTCCAGCGTGTATCCTTCACGTGTGTGCCTCACGGAAGGCACCTTAGGACACACCATATCAACACACAACTCATATCAATAACATCTTATCACAATTAACCCGTAGAACAAAACGGATCTACTCAAACATGATAGGATAGCCACATATCATGGGTAAATAGTATGTAGTGTTGAACACCATGTTTAAGTAGAGAGTTACAGCGGGAAAAGTGGTGTTACAATCCTGCATGGAGGGGGGGAGCTCATATTGACGGCCGCAAGATTGTTGATGTAGATCGCCATCACACCCCTTGCCCCGGCGACACTCCAGCACCACCGGGACAGAGGGGGAGAGAGCCTCCCTCCTTATTCTTCTTCCTTGGCTCCCTCATTAGATGGGAGGAGAGTTTCCCCTTTGGTCAATGGCCTCCATGGTGGTGGAGGGGCGGGAGCCCCTTTGAGATTGGAACTCCCTCTTTGTTCTCTTCTGTTTCACGTTCCTCTTTTCTGGCCCTTCACTATTTCTTAAATTCCACAGATCGGTCGGGCCGAAATTTTTACATGATTGTTTCCATAAATTATCTTTCATGCTCCCGAAGAAGAGCCCCAATATACTTACGGTGTGACCAGTAGAGGTCAGGGTGCGCCACGGGGTATAGGTCGTGCCCTGGTGGGCAATGTAGGTTGTGGACCCCCGTTTACATTGATTCCACCTCCCAAAAATCACATATATTCCAAAATAATTCTTTGTAATTGTTTATCGCGTTTGGACTTTGTTTGATATGGATATTCTACGAAACAAAAAACTTGTGAAAGGGCATATTTCTACCCGAGTAGTTTTGGTGATTGATGACAACACTTTTGGAGACTAATCGTGTGCACTAAGCCTTTCAGGTACTTCCTCTGTTTGCACAAAGACGATTCATGTCCCTCTATGTATTGATATGAAGACAACTTCCTCTCTTAGTTTTGTTGTCGGTGGACTTGAGTCGTAGGAAGAGCTATACTATTCAGAGGGGTCCGCATCGGAAAGGACAGGGTGGAATCATCACGTAAACTTTCCCTCGCACCCTCATTTCTGCCTCAATGGAGCTTCTGTCCTTGCCCTTCTCTACCCAATAGAACTCAAGCAGTAGTATCACTCCTCGGAGCGGTACTACCTCTTATCATCGATAGTACCGCCCGGGCCGACGGTAGTACCGCTCCCGGGCGGTAGTGGTCCAGCTTGTACTACTAGGCAGTACCATTGTCCATCAGTTTTGACACTTTAGGTGTCGTAACTTCCGGTAGTACTGGACGGTAGTACCTCCCAATGGGTGATAGTACTGCTTGTTACTACCACGCCGGGAGTCCATGGTTTTTCTCGGCTTAGTCCGCTGCTCATCCCCGAGCGGTGGTAGGAGACGGTACTACCTCTTATTAATGGTAGTACCGCTCGTGCCAGCGGTAGTACCGCTCTGGTAGTACTATTGGTCCCTCCCCTCCCTTGGATTGGCTACCATCCGCCTGAGTTGTAGTACCACTCACTTTGGAGCGGTACTACCTATTATCATCGGTAGTACCGCTCCTAGCAGCGGTAGTACCGCTATCGTACGGGCGGAATTGCTGGGTAATGGGCAGAATCTTTCCCCCACTATATAAAGGGTTCTTCTTCCTTGAGAACCTTACCTTTCCATCCCTAAGCTCCATTGTGGCTCCAAGCTCCATTTTTTCCCGATTTCTCTCCCTAGCCAGAAAACAGGTTGATACTCTAGGGTTTGGTTGAAAGGGACTTGATCTACACTTCCACCAAGAGATATTTTATTCCCCCAACTACTCCCTTGAGGATCTTGTTAGTCTTGGGTGTTTGAGCATCCTAGACGGAAGAGGTCACCTTGAATAAATATTCCATTGTGGTGAAGCTTCTTGATCTTGTTGGGAGCCTCCAATTAAGTTGTGGAGATTGCCCCAATCCTTTTTGTAAACGTTCGGTTACCACCTTCAAGGGCACCACTTAGTGGAATCACGGCAACTCGCATCGTGTGACGGCGTGGGGAGAATACGGTGGCCTTACTGGAATCTTGGAGTGTATTGTGCCTCCACACCGCTCCAACGGAGATGTACTTCCCCTCAAAGGGAAGGAACTTTGGAAACAGATCCTCGTCTTCATCGCTTCCACTTGTGGTTATTTCTTACCTTTACTTGTATTTACTTCTTGGATACTATTGTTGTTGTTAGCATCATATGGGTTGCTCACTTAGTTGCACATCTAGACAACAAGTTTGTTGCTAAAATTAATTTGTTAAAAGAAAAGATTAGAACTTTTTAGTTGCCTATTCACTCGCCGCTCTAGTCAACTATATTGATCCTTTCAATTGGTATCGGAGCCTTGTCACTTTATTAAGGGTTACGAACTGGTATCACCCAAAGAGTATGGCTGACGATGATGTTAGGCTGGTGCAGTTTCCCGAGGCAGTGTTACGAACTCGGTCTCTCGAGAGGACCTAAATGAGGCCATGTCCACCTTTAGATCCTCTATATCCATCGAGGCCAAGAACATGCTTAAATATTTCCTTTCAAATTGTGTGCCAACCCGTTGCATGTGGTTAATCCCACAACTTTGGATACGGGGACAAATTTCGAAAAGGAAAATGCTAGTAGTGCTAGAGATAAATTGCCTCAAGGAACAAGTGGAGCAACTACCTTTGCCTCAGTTCCTCCTCTCGTGGTCTATAGAGGACCGGTTCACCCACCGCATATTATTAACCTCGATCCTCCACCTAAGCTTGTTAAGAATGATTTTGCTCACTGGGTTTCTCGTATATAGCGTCATTCGGATCACAACTTGTCGGGTAAACCGACACCTATGGGAAGCTCTACGAGTCCCTTGATCGTTTGGCAGGGAGAGAGAGGTACGGCGTCGAGAGCGGAACTAGCTATCAACACCGGCAAGGTCCTTTTTTACCTAAGTTCGAGCCGCTTGGCGCGTAAAACCCTACTCCGGCTTAGTTTGTATTGTGTGCTTACTTTAGAGTGGTTTTGCTACAGTAACTTAGTAGGTGAATAGGGAGTCTCCGATCCCCAAAAAGTCCAACCCCTAAGAATGAGCTTTGGGCCTCCTTTTATAGGCAAAGGGGTCACCAACAGTGTGCTCACGGGGTGTACAGTGAACAGTGTTCACCGCTCTACTTCTTCAGTGGTGTCAGGGGGCAGTAAATGCCTTGTCTGACCCCTGACCTGCCGCAAGATGGTTGTGATGCGTACCCAGGTGAATCGACACATGGGCCTTGTACTGGCACACGAGGGATGTGCTAGAGCGGTAGGATTGTGGTAGAAACTCGGGGGGACACCTGGCGAGCGAACAGGAGCTTCCTGGCATGGAGTCCCTTTCGGATGATTCGGTCATCTTCCCGGCAAGGAAGGCTTTCCAGGGGCTTGAATACTTTCCCGGCAAGGAGGGCTTGTCGGGGGCCTCGTCAATCTGTTCGAGCCTTCCCGGCAAAGGAAACTTGCTGGGGTCTTGTTATTCTTCGAGTAGTCTTCCCGGCGAAGCGGGCTTGCCGGGGCCTTGGGAATCTTCCCGGCAAGGAGGGCTTGTTGGGGCCTTGCGTCTGGAGCCTTTGTACTCCATGCCCCTGGTACACTGTTGTCGGGGGCATCGCCGATGCTCGTGCACAAGTCTGGGGCACAAGGGACCCCAGTGTCTAGTGCACCAACACAACTCAACACAACTTTGGAGAATCATCGAGCAAGGCTACTACCCACATGATCAAAGAAACCTCCCTCCAAGAGAAGAGGTTGACAATCAGCTTAACCATACCGCCTTGTTAATCCTTCAAGCGGTTGTTCCTATTGAAGATCTTGCTCATTTGCGTCCCTTCACTCATGCCAAAGATTATTGGGAGCACATCATTTCCATGCTCAAGGGAATCTCTTGTATTCAATGGTCAAACTATGAAGTGATATTGGATGAAGGCGATCAATTTGTTATGATTAAGGATGAAGATCCTCATGAGCTCTACCGAAGGGTGACAACTCTTGTTGTTGCTCTTCAAGAACATGGAAGCAAGGACGTGGACGAAAATTGCATCAGGCGTAAATTTCTCAAGGCTATTATGCCCTTCAACAAATCCATGTCCTCCGTCATACGTCAGAGGCCACACTTCCTTTCCATGTCCTCAAGTGATGTGTTGGATGAGTTCATTTCCATGAACATATTGAACAAAACCACTCACAATGCTCTAGCTCGTATTCAATAGTCAGGAAAAGACCCTCCCAACCTTGCTTTGAAGGCTAGAGCCGTATTGGAGGAAGATGATGAAGAAGAAGAGGAATTGTGCCCCGAAGACACCAAGTATGCTTATCACAAGCATATGGCTCTTGCATCAAGAAAGTTTTGGGCCAACAAGAGAAACTCAAAGCCCAATTTCTTCAAGAACAACTCAAATGGGCCTGAAGTCAAGCAACATGCGAGGACTTGATACAACTGTGGTAATATGAATCACTTTGTGGCTGATTGTCCTTATGAGAAGAGGGAATACAATGGTGGAAAACTTATTCACAAAGGCAAGGACACGATCTTCCCCAAAAAGAACAACTTCTTCAACAAAAATCCCCAAAAGGTGTTGATGGCTCAATAAGAGTACCTATCCAATGAGGATGAGGAAGATGATGCAAGTGGTGAAGTGATGGGAATGGCCACCGTGGCCGTTGCATCCTCTTCTCCATGCAAGGTGCTGATGACGAGATGATGTATATACTTCTCGCCCCTCGTGGATATGCCAAGTGGAAGGTGGAGATGTAGTCAGCAGCAAATTTCCCTTACACGGAGACTGTAAGGTTTATCGAACCAAGAGGACTCCTAGGCTCGACATAGTGATTGCAACAGAAAACTAAACGAAAGCGGTAAATGATGGAGGTGTAAACAATAATGGTGATATGGACCGGAGACACATGATGTTCACTAGTGATGTATCTCTCCCAAAATACGATAAACAACTATGCTAGGGTAAACAAATCACAGCTGGGCAATTCACAAAATTATGATCTCACCGCAATGCTAATTATGCTCCTTGATAGTTAGAGATTCAATAGTAATGGGCAGTAAGCCAAGACAAGTAGACCGTTTATTCATCAGCATCTACTTACTAATCATCCACCTTGAGATATCTATCCAGAACATCTCTCCGGTATTAAGTTGTGAGCCCTACCCGAAGTGTAAACTCAAAGCAATGGACAACTTCATTAACGAACTATGCGGAAGGTAAACAATCCTTGCAACCCGGGTCACAAGCATCGTTGTTTTCTCCCTCATGGCAACAAGCACATCCCCTAGGCTCTTGTTTTTGTCACTCAAGCTAGACATCGAGGGGCCCGAACCCACAATCATGCATAACGCTCCCTCTTGGAGTTAGGATCTACTACTTGGCCAAAGCAATAAAAAGCAATGGAGAACATGCAAGAATCAGTAAGGAACATAATATAAAAGGATAATCAAATATATAACTCATAACAATCTGAACATAATCTCATAATCCATCGGATCCCAACAAACCGAGCATAGGAAAAGCAAGAGAATTACATAGATGCCTAGATCATGTAGGGCAGCTCACAAGGACTAACCATTGAAGCACAAGATTGGAGAGAAGACATCACATTGCTATTGGTCATGGACTCATGGTCCAAGGAGTACTACTCACAGCACGTCCGGGAAGCATCCATGGCGGTGGAGAACCTCCCAGAGGTTAATCCTCCCTCCGATAGGGTGCCGGGAAGAGGTCTCCTGACGCTCCCGATCTTGGAAGCACTGCAGTGGCGGAACGATGGAGAAATTCGCGATTCCAGAAAGTATGCGAGGGTTTCCTTACGGAACACAAAATATAGGCCAAAGGAGGGCACCGGAGGAGGTGGGACCCACTCAAACGACCTCCTAGCGTGGCTTAGGGTTTGGTCGCGCCAGCAAGCCGCGTGTGAGGCCCCTGGCCCCCCTCTGGCCATCCTTCGGTGATCCCGAAGCTTCTGTTTCGTTGATTTTTTTAAATATTTTTCTGTATTTTTCGGGCTTCGAAAAATTATGTAAAAGCCCTACAAAATAGACATTTGTAGACAGAAACTAGCACTGGGTGCACTGAGTTAGTAGGTTAGTCCAAATATGTGTAAAATGATATAAAATTGTAGCAAAACATATAACAATGTCGCCCAAAAGATCATGGAACAAGCAGAAATTGTAGATACATTTGGGACCTATCAACATACCCAAGCTTAATATCTGCTCGTCCTTGAGTAGGTAAATGACAACACAATAACTTCTATGTTGACATGCTAACATACATATAAGAACTTCAAAGTAAAGCAAGTGAGATATGCAATTCAAGTCAAGACAATAACAAACAAGAGTCTATATCTAGTATTGAATTTAGCAAAGTAAGAACATAAAGGTGCAAGAGCTCTCACTGTCCATGACTCGAATGTCTCCAAATGGTGTTTGCGTGCAAGAAGTGGGAGATGGGTTCAGAGATAAAATATTTTCTAATCCAGAACTCAATCTTGTAAACCTCACACTTAGTCTCCTTCAGAATCTTATTTTGACTCATCCCAGACCACTAGTTAGGCACAAGTCAAAATGATCCTTTATCTTTCGATTTTGAGCACTCATGCAATGAATGAGCATAAGAAAGATATGTTGGCACTTAGGATGGCAAATAGAATAATGATGGCAAAGGAAGACAAAAAGGGTGTGAAAGGCTCACATCAATGAGGACAACCATAGGCGAGAGAAAGCCAAATGATATACATGATGTGAGGAGTAGGGATTGCCATGTAACGGATGCACATATGAGCTAAGGTAAGCTCTCCAATGGAACTAGTGGAGGTGCATCCAACTTGTTTGCTCATGAAGACATATAGCTCATTTGAGGAGGCTTATCATTTGAATATTTAAACCAAGTTCTATAGTGTAAGGGTCCCCACATAGTTATGCATGAATGAGAATCTCTATGTAGTACCAATATAGTAATGGAGTACGAGTGTGGATCTTTCAAAAGGAATAGTAGTGTTTCCCCTTCTCTATTTTTATTTCTTTTCTTATTTTTCTCTTTTTTATTATTTTGTGGCGTCTTTGGCTCTTTCTTTTTATCTCTCATTTGTCCTCTTTGGGTTCTTTTGTTTATTCTCTTTGGGATCTTTTCCTCACTTAAGGGAAACACGCTATGTTTTACACGAATAGAAAGAAAACTCATCACACTTTATAAGAAGTACTCAACATAAAGACAAGTGAAAACTATCATGATGTATGCAAATGTATGCCTCTGCTAGTGTAGCAGGATATGCAATGATACTAGCGCGTCATGTAGCAATAATGAGGGTAAGGCCCAACTATCATGCGGCTCTATGATCAAGAAAAATCATGTATCACATGAAGATCAAGTCATGAGATGATGGATGTTGCATGACAATGTATCTCGGAAAGGCTATGGAAATGCCTTAATAGGTAGGTATGGTGGCTGTTTTGAGGAAAGATATAATGAGGCTTATGTATGACAGAGCGTATCATCTCATGGGTTTGGATGCACCGGAGGAGTTTGCACCAACTATCAATGTGAGAAAGGGCAATGCACGATACCGAAGAGGCTAGCAAAATATGGATAGTGGAAGTGCCAACACTCGAATACTCACACTAGTCCAAAGAACTGATACACTTATTATTGGTAACTCTCTATCTAGTTAGGAAATTCACAAAGAGACATGTACCCCATGGAGAAATGTTTGGGGGTTTGGTTATCCTTGCGCATCCTTGACTCATGGTAACGTGAGGGTACTCTATATATTCCAACCCCTCTAGAGGTTAGCGATCAATTTAGTAGCTAGAGTTCTCAACTAATTTTAGTTTTTGAAGAAGACACGGATTTCCCAAAATTCATCACCTATCACTAATAGGCTCAAGCTCTTGGCACCAATAGTCCAAACATTACTTAAATCAATACCTCAAAACTATTGCAAGTTACTACTATACTTAAATAGCAACCTCAATTACCTACTCATGCAAGACACACAACTCAGTGCAGCAAGCCAACTCTCTAAACAAGATAAGCATGATAACCCAAGAGAGATCCAAAATTAACGTAAATAAAATCTCTTAAAAATATAAGACTTGAAAACTAAGAGCTAAGCATGACAGTAGCTACAAAAAGATGAAGAACACACAAAAAAGATAAGCATGAAAAGCTATGTTGTGTTCTAGAGCGGAATGGAGTGTGTCTCTCTCCCAAATAAGGTAGGCTATGTTCCGACTTGTTATGAACATCAAACTAAACTAAACCAAAACTAAAAAGAAAATAGCGGGACGCTCCAAGCATAGCACATATCATATGAAGTGATAAAAATATAGCATGGAGATGGACGAACTTATGATTGTTGATAGAGAAGGGGATGCACGGGGGGCATCCCCTAGCTCAGACGCTTGAGTCTCCTAGAATATTTCTTGGGATGCATGGGGGAATCCCCAAGCTTGAGCGTTTGACACTACTTTATCTTCTTTCATCATCTCTCCCATCGCAAACTTGAAAACTCCCTTCATACAAAACTCATCATAAGCTGATTAGAGTGGTTAGTTCCCTTAATAAAATAATTCAATACCTACTGCAAATAAATTCTTTCATGAAAAGCTACTGCTTCTTATGAATGCCAAAGGGTTTTTTCAAATAAAAATCAAGCTTAGGATTTGCAAAACAATGAAACGCAAAACATGGCAGAATCTCTGAAAAACAGAACAACATGTAGTAAATAATCTATTCGGGGCACTTCTGCAACTCAAATAAAAGAACTCAGAACATATGCCAGAAAAAAAATTATACAGGTCATGCTGTCAAAACAATTCAGATCAAAAAGATGATCTGGTTGTTTTTGGCAAATTTTTCCGTCAAGCAGAAATAATCTGTTTCTGGACAGCATGTCACAACTTTTGAACTTTCTTGCAGTCGGAGGCTATAACTTGGCACAAAGCTTAAAAATAAAGATACAATGATGTTTTTGTAGTAGTAACACACATCAAGACCACTAAAACAGAAAGTAAAAACAAATTGGGTTGCCTCCCAACAAGCGCTTTCTTTTATGCCTTTGAGCTAGGCACAATACAAGAAGATCAAGTGTTATCAACTCCAAAAGAATAACTTGCCCGTGTAACGGACTCATAAGGTAACTTAATATTCTTTCTAGGGAAGTGTTGCATTCCCTTTTTAAGAGGAAATTGGAATTTAATAATTCCCTCTTTCATGTCAATGATAGCACCAATGGTGCGGAGAAAAGGACGTCCCAAAATAATTGGACATGAAGGATCACATGCAATGTACATAATAAGAAAATCCACGGGTACATAATTATCATTGACTATAATAAGCATATCATCAATTCTCCCTAAAGGCTTCTTTATGGAAGAATCAATATGACGAACACCAAACGGACATGGATCATAAGGTTTCCAATCAAGCATATCATACATTCTTTTGGGCATGACGGAGGCACTAGCTCCAACATCACACAAAGCAAAGCAAGAAATATTAATCAATTTTATTTTGAGCATAGGATGTCAACCATCTTCTAGTTTTCTAGGAATAGAAGTCTCTATCTTGAGCTTCTCCTCCCTATCTTTGATAAGAGCATTGGTAATATGCTCGGTGAAGGCAATATTGAGTGTATTAGTGTGGGGGTCTTTAGCCATTCTTCGCAAAAAGGTGATGACTTCGGAGAGACTACAATTGTCAAAATCAAGGTTACTACCATTAATTAAAGTGGTAGTAACATAATCTAAGCTCATTCTTTTAGTAGTCTCTAAATTCATAGGACCTTCTTGTCCTATAGTTGAGGTATTAGCATCACCATTAATAGGTCCATTTGGACTAGGAGTGCGATGGGTGCTAAAAGTTTTGAGATCGTCAACAACTTGTATAGTAGCAATGGTAGTGTGTGTAGGAAGGCTCTTAATTCTCTCTTCCTCCTTTTTTTTCTCTAGCCCATCTCTCTTTAAGTTTGGCTAGCATTCTTATGTTCTCATTAATTTGGACTTGGATAACATTCATGGGTGTGGTGTTCCTTTCCTTAAGTGGGGAAGTTCTAATTTTCAGCATCTCTACATCATGAGCTATGTTGTCCACCTTCAAAGACAGACTATCTAATTTCTCTAGTTTCTCTTCTACACTCTTGTTGAAGGCTTTTTCAGAAGTGATAAAATCCTTAAGCATGCTCTCTAATTCAGAAGTGGAGTTTTTGGTGCTAGGATAGTTGTTGTTGTTCCCATAGTTTGATGGGAACGGTCTAGGATTCCTACCAAATTACTCCTATAAGCATTGTTGTTGAAGTTGTTCCTAGAATTAAAATTAACATCCACTAGCTCTCTTTCTTGAGCAACCAAAGAATTTAAAGGAACGTCATGAGGATCAATAGGAGATTTCTTAGTAAGTAAAGTCATGATCATGTCAACCTTATCATTAAGGGAGGAGATCTCCTCAACAGAGTTTACCTTCCTACCTATTGGAGCTCTCTCGGTGTACCATTGAGAATAATTTGTCATCATCTCATCCAATAGCTTTGTTGCAGCACCAAGTGTAATTGACATAAAGGTTCCTCCCGCAGCCGAGTCTAACAGATTCCGCGAGGTAAAGTTCAATCCTACATCGAAAGTTTGGATAACCATCCAAGTAGTCAAACCATGAGTAGGGCAATTCTTAACAAGAGATTTCATACGTTCCCAAGCTTGAGCAACTTGTTCATTGTCCAGTTGCCTAAAATTCATAATGTTACTCCTCAACTGGATAATCTTCGAAGACGGGTAATACTTCCCAATAAAAGGATATTTGCACTTATCCCAAGAATCTATCTATTCCTAGGCAAAGATTGAAGCCACACTTTGGCTCCTCCTCTCAAGGAGGAAGGAAAAAAGCTTGAGTTTAACAATATCACCATCTAATTCTTTATATTTTTGCATATCACAGAGCTCAACAAAATTGTTCAAGTGCAAGGCAGCATCATCTCCAGCACCGGAGAATTGATGTTTCATAACAAGGTTCAGTAAAACAGGTTTAATCTCATAGGACGTGGCCTCAGTGGCAGGAGCATCAATAGGAGTGCAGATAAAGTCATTGTTGTTGTGACTAGTGAAGTAACACAACTTGGTGTTTTCAGTGGAACCCGTAGCAACGACAACAAGCAAGAGCAAAGTAACTAATTTTTTTGTGGTTTTTTGTATAGGACTCTAAAGCAAAAACTAGAAAGCAAACTAACAAGACTAAAAAGCAAAGGTAAAAGATGGTGTGCAAATCCCCTATCTTGAAGAGTGGAGTCCCCGGCAACGGCGCCAAAAACTTGCTTGATGATGAGATGATGTATATACTTATCGCCCCTTGTTGAATACCCCAAGTGGAAGGTGGAGATGTAGTCAGCAGCAAATTTCCCTTACACGGAGACTGTAAGGTTTATCGAACCAGGAGGGCTCCTAGGCTCAACAAGTAGGTGTCTCCCACCCTAGCGCTAGCAGAAGACATGGACCTGCACACACAAAAATAACTTTGCTCCCAACGAGTATAGAGAGGTTGTCAATCTCTCCGGCCTTGTATTTTGCAAAAGATCAAAACACAAGCGGGAAGGTGAGAGTGATGGCAACAGAAAAGTAAATGAAAGCGGTAAATGATGGAGGTGTAAACAATGATGGTGATATGTACTGGAGTCAATGATGTTCACTAGTGATGTCTCTCTCCCAAAAGACGATAAACAACTATGATATGGTAAACAAATCATAGTTGGGCAATTGACAGAATTATGATCGCACCGCAATGCTAGTTATGCTCCTTGATAGTTAGAGGTTCAATAGTAATGGGCAGTACGCCAAGACAAGTAGACCGTTTATTCATCAGCATCTACATACTAATCATCCACCTTGAGATATATATCCAGCACATCTTTCCGATATTAAGTTGCGAGCCCCACCCAAAGTGTAAACTCAAAGCAACGGACAACTGCATTAACGGATTATGCGTAAGGTAAACAATCCTTGCAACCCTGGTCACAAGCACCGTTGTTTTCTCCCTGGTGGCAACAAGCACATCCCCTAGTCTCATGTTTCTGCCACTCAAGCTGGACATCGAGGGGCCCAAACACACAATCATGCATAACGCTCCCTCTTGGAGTAACGATCGACTACTTGGCCAAAGCAATAAAAAGCAACGGAGAACATGCAAGAATCACTAAGGAACATAATATAAAAGGATACTCAAATATATAACTCATAACAATCTGAACATAATATCATCATCCATCAGATCCCAACAAACCGAGCATAGCAAAAGCAAGAGAATAACATAGATGCCTTGATCATGTAGGGCAGCTCACAAGGACTAACCATTGAAGAACAAGATTGGAGAGAAGACATCACATAGCTACTGGTCATGGACTCATGGTCCAAGGAGGACTACTCATGGCACGTCCGGGAAGCGTCCATGGCGTTGGAGAAGCTCCCGGAGGTGAATCCTCTCTCCGGAAGGGTGCTGGGAAGAGGTCTCCTCACGCTCCCGATCTTGGAAGCATTGCGGCGGCGGAACGATGGATAAATTCTCGATTCTAGAAAGTCTGCGAGGGTTTCCTCATGGAAAACTAAATATAGGCCAAAGGAGGTGGGACCCACCTAGGAGACCTCCTGGCGCGGCCTAGGGCCTGGCCGCGCCAGCAGGCCTCCTGGGAGGCCCCTGGCCCCCTATGGCCCTCCTTCGGTGATCCCGAGGCTTCTGTATTGCTGATTTTTTAATATATTTTTCTGGATTTGTTCGGGCATCAGAAAATTTGGTAAAAGCGTCTGCAAAATAGACATCAGTAGACAGAAACTGGCATTGGGTGCACTGAGTTAGTAGGTTAGTACAAATATGTGTAAAATGATATAAAAGCGTAGGAAAACATAAAACAATGTCACCCAAAAGATCATGGAACAAGCAGAAATTATAGATTCGTTTGGGACGTATCAGGTGTCCCTCTTCAACAACCCCAAGGAGAACCACATTGGCCAATGCATCCAACAAGGTAACATCCAACATTAAAACTACCATCGTCAATGCTACCATTTCCACTAAACCCAATAGTTGTGATGAAAAGGAAGAGGTAGAGGATGAGAACACTCCTTTGATAAATTCATGAGAAAGATCAAGGGTAAATCCAAGAAGCATTATGTTGCTCCCTTGGAACAACAAGGATAGGCTAATGACCTCATTGAATCTCATTAAGAAACTATCTCTATATTACAAGGACATAGTCATGACTATGTCAATGAGATAGCGGATATTTCCATTGCTCTTGAAAAAGAGTAAGGACTTTTTTTCGCTCTTGAGGAGTCAGACAACAATGACCGTGCTAAACAAAAGAATGATCTTGATCATGCTCTTGTTCCTACTCGTGTACTCCAATCCGAAAAGGTTACACTTGGGGTTGACCATGTTAGACTCAAGGAAGATCTTACCATACTTTTACAAGGCTCACTAGGCCTTGAAAAGTGTTCATGCCTCTTTGAAAGAGTCTCATGCTCAACTCCAAGTAAAACTCACAAAGGAAATAACCACTTGCTATCCTTTTGTTTTAATTGATAATGCCCATGCTACTAACCCTTGTTCTGAGCATGCACATCTTGTGGAAGAGAATACAAAATTAAAAGAGCAACTTGAGAAAGGCCTTGTGACATGCATCCAAGGTAAAAAGAATCTTAATTACCTTTTGAGAAATCAAAAGGAAGTGGTTGGAAAGGAAGGAGTTGGGTTTGCGCCCAAGTCCAAGAAGAACAAGAAGATCAAGACCAAGCCACCAACCCTGCTTATGGAAACTTTTGCTAACGCCGGGGAGGGCACTCATGTAAGGAAGAATAATCAAGCTAGGAATGGTAGTGCAAAGAACGGCAAAACCTTCCTTCCCAACAAGGTTGGCGACTTTAACCCCTCGTATGTTTTATGTCGTGCCAGTGATGGGAATGTTTTTGCTTAGTTTGTTGGTACTCCTAATGAGTATATTTAATGGTCTATTTGGGTTCCTGTCATGGTTTTGTCACGGGAGATGTCCTCGTGAAAGGACTTAGAGATGGAGCCATCGCACCTTGGTGGTGACTCAAAGGGGGTGAGCGAAAGCGAGACTCAGATTTACCCAGGTTCGGCCCCTCGAGAAGAGGTAAAAGCCTACGTCCTGCTTTGTGTGGATTAATGGTGGTTTCGACTACAAGGAGGATGTAAATAGCCAGACCTAGCTCTCGATTCTCTCTAACTCGCCAGACCTTTCCCTGGGACTCGCCTTTATATACAGGTCGAGGCCCTAGGGTGTACAAAGTCTTGCCATCCTACTCTTAGTAGCTTTCCTTATGCCTAAGTCGTCGTGTTCCCCATGATCAGGAGCTTCCTTGACGTTCCATCATCCGCACGATCCTTTTGAACCGCCCTACAACTCCTGGGCCATAGAACGCATAATTAATGGTGAGTCGCCCCTTTGGTGACCCGGCCCATTAAGGGTGGGTTACCTACAGGTAACATCCCCAACAGTTCCTATGACCATTGTTACTAACCTGAAAGGACCCATTAAATAATGGGTACCTAAATCCAAGCATTGATCTTATGCAGGTGTTTGATTCCGGTGGAGTTTCATGGTTGCTTGATAGCGGAGAAGCAAATCATATGACCGGAAGCAAGGACTTGGTGCTGGGCGTTCACGCTGACCCATTCGTTGCCACCCAAGTCTCCTTTGGTGATGATGCGATTTCAATGGTATTGGGTCTCGACAAGGTGGTAATTTCTCTGGATCTTACCTATGAAAAGGTCATGCTTGTTGAGACCCTCACATACAATTTACTTTCCGTTCATCAACTTGCACTTATGGGTTTTAGAACTTTCTTTGGCATTGACTCTGCGGCCCTTTGTGGAGCATGTTCAGAATGGTCTCTATGTGGTTAACTTTTCGGAGCGACCCACTAAGATCGCGACTCGCCTAATGGCTAAAGTCGATATCGGGTGGCTTTGCCATCTTCGGCTAGCCCATGTCAATATGAGATCTTTGCAAAGTCTCCTCAAAGTGGATCACGTTCGTGGACTAACAAACGTGAGTTTTGCCAAAGGTCGTGCTTGAAGTGTGTGCATTGAAGGGAAGATACATGAGACAGCTCACCGCCCCATGACTACCATCTATTCAAAGAGGACATTGGAGCTCCTCCACATGGATCTCTTTGGTCCTCCATCTTACGATAGCCTTGAGGGAATAAACTTTGGCTTATGGTATCCCAAGGGTGCGTCATTTGATCTTATAGGATACTCGGATTCGGATTGGGCAGGAGACCGTGTGGAAAGGAAGTCAACTTCTGGAGGTTGCCAATTTCTTGGTCTCTCTCTGATAAGTTGGTATTCTATGAAATAAAACTTTGTTTCTCTCTCGTCCACCGAGGTCAAGTACGTCGCTGCTGCAAGTTGTTGTGCTCAGTTGCTTTGGATGAGGCAAACTTTAAAGGATTACAGTGTCACATGTGACAAAGTGCCTCTTTATTGTGATAATATAAGTGCTATATCAATCTCCAACAACCCGGTTCAACACTACAAGACGAAGCACATTAGTATTCATCACCACTTCATCTAGGATCATATCAAGTGTGGGGAGATTGACCTCATTTACGTTAACACTAATGATGAGCTTGTAGATATTTTCACGAAGCCATTGAATGAAGCAAGATTTCACGAGTTAAGGCATGAGGTAAATATCATTGATTTGAGCATTGTGAATTGAAACTAGGCACACCCCAACACTTATCTTGCTTAGGTGTAGGCATCAATTTAGGGGAGTATTGTTCTCTCAATGAACTCTCCCTCCCTCTGTTATGCATAAAATGGTCGAGTCATTCATATTAGTCATCATCGATGACACTTGTGCTTTAACGAGGAGTTATGGTCTTCGGCCCAAGGTTAAAATCTTCGCGGTGCCATACCTACTAACTCAAACATAGGTGGCTTCGGCCACCGCCCTTCTCCTTGTGGCAATTATCTCACTAGAACACCCTATTTTTTTGTGTCACTCCAAGTTGATCTCTCTCTACTTATGGTTTTTCCACAACTTGGAGTGTTCTCATCTCCATGACGTGTCTTTATCTCTTTTGCCTCTTGGTGATTTGAAGTTTTCCTCTTTTTGCGTGTTTTGGGGTCTTTTGGGGCGATACTACCGCTGCCACGACAGTACTATCGATGATAAGAGGTAGTATCGCTCATGGCAGTGGTACTACCGCCGAGCGGTACTACCTCTCGGGAACGGTACTACCGCTTACACTACTTTGCGAGGGGGTTATGGAGCCGTGCAGGGGCAGTTTCCTCTCCACATACCCATTCATCGCCACTCCTCATCATGGTGTCTCTCTTCAAGCGACGCCAAAGCTCCAGCGGTCGTCGCCGATCTCCGTTTTCGGTCACTTATTCGTGATTTCAACCGGTGGAATCGTTCTCCACCCCCTCCTCTTGCCATGGATATCAGTATTGCCCCCGTTCTTTCCCTCATTCGGTCTCTTCTTTTGATCTAGGTCTTGGACCATATGATATGTATTTCTCTGTTTTTAGTTTTGATTTGCGGCATGTGAAGTGTGTGGAAGATGGCTAGTGTTTAGATATGATGTTCTGTTAGGAATTTTGTGCTCATGGATTTCCCGGTGGTACCGGATCTGACCTGTGGTGGTCTTCACCCCACGGTCCCTGCCCTGAGCAGTACTACCACTCTTCCGGGCGGTACTACCGCTCATAAGAGATAGTACCACACCTGGCAGTGGTACTACCGCTCTGTGCTGGCCTTTGCACGACATTCCTACTTATTCATCATATCTTTCTCCCATCTCTTGGTTTCTTGCTATCTCGTGCTCATTGTTTTTCTCTTGTGCTTTCTTATGGTTGTGTTTGGGATCTCACGAGGTGGCAGCTCTGCACATCAGGAGCGTAGGGTGAACCCCAACCAAGGCAGCACGAACATGTACCGTTCATCCGAGGCTAATAGCTCAAGTCAACCATGAGAGCATGTTCCCGTGGAGAAAGCCAGTCAGTGTGCTTCCAAATCTAAGGGGAAGCGCCCTGCTGTCAGGCCCTCGAAGTCCCAACCCATGGCTACTCTGATGGCTAAGGACTTTTGGATGTCCCGCAAGATCGATCCCTATGTCGATCCCCAGTAGCCATCGATGGGCCACCGTCCCTTCTGGATCCGTAAACAACTGACCCTCTATAATGAGATTCTGAAGCCAAGGGAGAACATGTTTGTTTCTCATGTCAAATCTATTGACGTTAAATACTTGCAGCGAAATGAATTTACTTCGGGAATGCTCTATCCCTTTGTGAGAAACTAGGCATTCTCAACATTATGCAGTTCAACAAAGACTTTGATGCCGAGATTATTGTTGTCTTCATTGCCCCTTTGTGAGATTGTTGCTACCCACAAGCAAGCCATGTACAAGTACAACACTGAGAAGATCTCCTCTACGAGAGGAAAGTCCACTTGGCTGCTGGAACCATTCTTAGATATCATGCACCGCATCTTCCGCCATACCTTGTTCCCCCGTGTTGGCAATCTGGATCAGGTCCACTCTTACCTGGTAGGCATGCTTCTTTACTATGAGTTTCATAAATTCAAGCTTAATGTGAAGCCACTCGATGTTTCTCATATGTGGTCTGAGCTCCATTCTGCGGTGTCCGAGCATAAGTGCCCCATCTATGGCCCCTTTCTGATGCATCTGATTGAGAAGACTTGGGCAGACACCTTTCTTGGCAAGTTGTTTGAAGCTGGGGAACTGGTATCCCACAAGGTTGTGCAGCTTCGGCAGAAGGACAAGTGGGCTACTCACACTGCCCCTGAGCAAGATATGCCAGAAGACATGGATGAGGATTTTGTGGCTGACGATGACACTGCTTCCTGTGTTGTGCCCCCCACTTGAGAACCTTCTTGGCTAAGAAGCTCAAGGAGAAGATGAAAAAACTATTTTGCTTGCAGTCCAAGGGTTAGTACAGGGCTCACGCGGCTGAAAAGGCGGCAATCAGTCGTCACAAGGCTCTTGGAAGGCACATTGGTTTAGCGATTGAGAGCGGTTAAGAGGACAGACTCACTGATGAGGACACCCGGATTGCGCGCCACTGCCCATTGGATTCCGATGCTGACTTGTCTGGCTCTCCTGCTCCTCCTAGCACCGTTCAGCACAACTCCGAGTCTGGTAAATATTGATGTGTTAGCATTACCACCCTTCCTGGATCCTCATTGTTTTCTATATCCTTTTTGGCGTCTTGCTGCCGAAGGGGGGGTGGATTTGCGAGAGTCACGAGTGTTCTTTCATGGCCCATCTTTTCACTCGTGAACTTTTTTTATCATTTGTTTTGCTTAAAGACTACTTTGTGTGTTCTGAAACTTGTTGCTTTGTGTTTTAAGTATGTGAGACTATGTCATATGGTGTGAGACATATGCTATCATAGTATTATCATATGTCATAAATTTCGTGAGATGCTTATATTGTGCCCAAATGTTAATGCTCACATCACTTCTTGTAGTTATATTGCTTTTGGTTGTTCCCTATGTGCAAGTAGTGTCTGTCTATAAAATATAGGGGGGTGTTGATCCTAGTGCGTGCACTTTGCATTCCAAAAGCATACTTAAATAGTGCCACTAGTGGAAAACGGGCCTTTCGCCAGGACCCTTTAGTCCCGGCCTGCCTCTGGGCCGGGACTAAAGGCCCGGCCACGTCGCCCCAATTCTCAATGCCTCCCTCGAGGCTTTAGTCCCGGCCCGTAAGGAGCCTTTAGTCCCGGTTCGTGTCCCAAACCGGGACTAAAGGGCTACGCGATGGGCAGCCCGCATGTGCGCCACCTTTAGTCCCGGTTCGTGTCCCAAACCGAGACTAAAGGTCTGACATGTGGTGTTCCATGGTGGTGGCAACCGTTCGTATCCCCCTTTAGTCCCGGTTGGTGGCTCAACCCGGGACTAAAGGTCTGACACGTGGCCTGCCGTAGTGGTGGCAACCGTTGGTATCCATCTTTAGTCCCGGTTGGTGGCTCAACCCGGGACTAAAGGCCCAAACGGTTTGCATCCCGCTGCCCAAGCAGAGTCTCTGTCGCGTCGCCATTTCTCTGTTCTTCTTCCTCTCTCGCTCTCACTCTGTTCTTCCCCTCTCTTCTTCCCTTCTCTTCTTCCACCATGCCAACTCGCTTTGGAGAGGTGCTCGCACATGGAAAGACCAAGCTCAATGTCGTGTACACGAATGAGAGCAGGGAGGTGCCACATTTTCTTAGACAGTTGAAGGAATGGCTTGACGCCGCAGTGGATCATGAGAAGTTCTTGGGGCTTGATCTAGAGTACACGGCCGATCAACGCGGTGTTGCCATCATCCAACTATGTTTCAAACACCATGTCTTGATCTTCCAATGGGCGAGGTAAGTTTTGAGGCTTTCTTTGATCCAAGGTAATGACATTGTAAGTTTATTTGTTTCAATCATAGTTGGTTCCCTTCAAATAGTTGTAGTGAAACAATTTTGATTAGTTGAACGGGAACACAATCTGATTGGAATAGTGTTCCATAATCTGAAAAATCGTATTAGAATCAACTAGTGTTTAATATGTTCCATTGGAATCATAGTTGGTTCGGTTCAAATAGTTGTAGTGAAACAATTTTGATTAGTTGAAGGAAACATAATCTGATTGGAATAGTGTTCCACAATCTGAAAAATCTGATTGGTTCAATATGTTCCATTGAAATCATAGTTGTAGTGATACAATTTTATGCGATGTTCTTTGATCCAAGGTTATGAAAATTGCATATAGCTAGTGATCTCTCTAGGTCCCATTGGATAGCAATATGATATGTCATAGTCATAAAAATTGCATATAGCTAGTGATCTCTCTAGGTTCCATTGGATAGCTATAGTGATCTCTCTAGGTTCCATTGGATAGCAATATACAATATGTCTAGCTTATTGGATATTTGCAAAACCGTGGGAGAATATATATATATATATATATATATATATATATATATATATATATATATATATATATATGTCATAGTTAATTTACGGTTTCTTGATCAATTCGTAGGATATGAAAATTGCATAGGATAGCAATATGTTCTATTTGAATCCTAAAGATAATTTTCTCTTTAGTTGTAGTGAAACATGTTTCCTTATTACAGCAGTATGTAACATTTGTTCCATTTTAATTTATTTCTGTTGCAGTAGTGACAAGCATTGTCCAGAACTCATGGACTTCCTTCACAGCGGCATCACTTTTGCTACCGTTGACGTAACGAAAGAAAAGCTGAATAGGAGGTACAACTTCGGTATTGAGATACCAACTGGTTGCCTCATTGATCTCCAAACGGTATTCAGGCTTGGACATGTCAGGACTTCGATGGCTCTGGCAGTTGCCTTGATCGATGAGTAGTATGGTAATATGAAGACCAATTTCCCAAAGTCTCAGCACAAACTTTGGGAGAAGGCCCCACTTGATCGTATCAACATTGAGTATGCAGCAAAAGATGCATACGTTTCATACGAGTTGTACCGCAAGATTCGAGTCGTCAACTATGGCCAGCGTCACCTCGAATAAGGTGGACATTCTGATTGAGACGATTCAGACGAGTAGTGTTCTCAATGTCGAACACTTGTATATATATATATATATATATCTATGATATCTATTATTATGTACTGTTTGAACTAGTATCATGTACTACTTGGACCAATTTATATATGTCTAGTTTCTGTTTGTGCCATTATAGTTTCCAAATTTGAATGGTTTAGCCCTTTCTAACTTCATTTGCTACTTTTGAATGGTTTAGCCCTTTCTAACTTCAAGGTATCATGCATTTCGACCACATATATATACAAAAAGTCTTCAGTTCAAATAAGTTCAAAAAATGAAATCCCTTTTGTAACAGATCTGTTTTTGATTAAAACAGTCATTTAAAAATGAAAGACCATTAGTCCCACGTGGCGTGCAGCGGAACCACGTGGCATGCCGCGGAACCACTTTTTTGTGGGGGTCGCTTTTCCTTCTTCTCCTTGTGCTAGATATTTGTTATGCATTAGGGAAACAAGGAATAGCGACCATCATCGACGGTCAAAAAATCAGGTGAGGGAGTGTCCACCATACATGAGAGAAGAAGAATGCCGACTGTTGTTGTGGGGGTTGCTTCTCCTCCTTCTCTTTGTGCTAGATATTTGTTATGCACTAGGGGAAGAAGGAGTAGCGACCATCATTGACGGTCGAAAAATCAGGTGAGGGAGTGTCCACCATACATGAGAGAAGAAGAACGTCGACTGTTGCTGTGGGGGGGTCGTTTCTTCTTCTTCTCCTTCTGCTAGATATTGGTTATGCACTAAGGGAAGTAGGAGTAGCGACCATCATCGACAGTTGAAAAATGAAATCCCTTTGTAAGAGATGAGTTCTCGTTCGAAACCTCGAGACTTCGAGAGAGATTGTCCGTTTTGTACATGAAGTGCATCCAGTTTTTGTCGTAGCCCTCTCAACTTTTTAACACATGCTATGTGGGTGAAATGATGATAGCATGCCAACTTTCAACATTTTTAGAGTTCATTTGTAGTGCTTTTCAATTTCAGGGTCAACTAGCTCAAAAAAAATAAGTAAATGCACGAAGAATACCAAATGAAGTCAGAAATTGTTGAAATTTTGTGATGTGTCTTTGAATGGTGCATTTTGAACACACAAAAAGTATGGAGTTCAAATAAGTTAAAAAATGAAATCCCTTTGTAAGAGATGAGTTCTCGTTTGAAACGTTGATACTTCGAGAGAGATTGTCCGTTTTGTACACGAAGTGCATCCAGTTTTTGTCATAGCCCTCTCAACTTTTTAACACATGCTATGTGGGTGAAATGATGATAGCATGCCAACTTTCAACATTTTCCGAGTTCATTTGCAGTGCTTTTCAATTTCAGTGTCAGCTAGCTCAAAAAAAAAAGTAAATGCACGAAGAATACCAAATGAAGTCAGAAATTGTTGAAATTTTATGATGTGCCTTTGAATGGTGCATTTTGAACACAGAAAAAGTATGGAGTTCACATAAGTTCAAAAAAACGAAATCCCTTTGTAAGAGCTGAGTTCTCGTTCGAAACCCTGATACTTCGAGAGAGATTGTCCGTTTTGTACACGAAGTGCATCCAGTTTTTGTCGTAGCCCTCTCGACTTTTTAACACAGCCTATGTGGGTGAAATTATGATAGCATGCCAAATTTCAACATTTTCACACTTCATTTGTAGTACTTTTCAATTTCAGGGTCAACTAGCTCAAAAAAAATAAGTAAATGCACGAAGAATACCAAATGAAGTCAGAAATTGTTGAAATTTTGTGATGTGCCTTTGAATGGTGCATTTTGAAAACACAAAAAGTATGGAGTTCAAATAAGTTCAAAAAAATGAAATCCCTTTGTAAGAGATGAGTTCTCGTTCGAAACGCTGATACTTCGAGAGAGATTGTTCGTTTTGTACACGAAGTGCATCCAGTTTTTGTCGTAGCCCTCTCAACTTTTTAACACATGCTATGTGGGTGAAATGATGATAGCATGCCAACTTTCAACATTTTCAGAGTTCATTTGTAGTGCTTTTCAATTTCAGGGTCAACTAGTTCAAAAAAAAAAAGTAAATGCACGAAGAATACCAAATGAAGTCAGAAATTGTTGAAATTTTGTGATATGCCTTTGAATGGTGCATTTTGAACACACAAAAAGTATGGAGTTGAAATAAGTTCAAAAAATGAAATCCCTTTGTAAGAGATGAGTTCTCGTTCGAAACCTGATACTTCGAGAGAGATTGTCTGTTTTGCACACAAAGTGCATCCAGTTTTTGTCGTAGCCCTCTCAACTTTTTAACACATGCTATGTGGGTGAAATGATGATAGCATGCCAACTTTCAACATTTTCAGAGTTCATTTGTAGTGCTTTTCAATTTCAGGGTCAACTAGCTCAAAAAAAATAAGTAAATGCACGAAGAATACCAAATGAAGTCAGAAATTGTTGAAATTTTGTGATGTGCCTTTGAATGGTGCATTTTGAACACACAAAAAGTATGGCGTTCAAATAAGTTCAAAAAAATGAAATCCCTTTGTAAGAGATGAGTTCTCGTTCGAAACCTCGAGACTTCGAGAGAGATTGTCCGTTTTGTACAGGAAGTGCATCCAGTTTTTGTCGTAGCCCTCTCAACTTTTTAACACATGCTATGTGGGTGAAATGATGATAGTATGCCAACTTTCAACATTTTCAGAGTTCATTTGTAGTGCTTTTCAATTTCAGGGTCAACTAGCTCAAAAAAAATAAGTAAATGCACGAAAAATACCAAATGAAGTCAGAAATTGTTGAAATTTTGTGATGTGCCTTTGAATGGTGCATTTTGAACACACAAAAAGTATGGAGTTCAAATAAGTTCAAAAAAATAAAATCCCTTTGTAAGAGATGAGTTCTCATTCGAAACCCTGATACTTCGAGAGAGATTGTCCGTTTTGTACACGAAGTGCATCCAGTTTTTGTCGTAGCCCTCTCAACTTTTTAACACATGCCATGTGGGTGAAATGGTGATATCATGCCAACTTTCAACATTTTCAGAGTTCATTTGTAGTGCTTTTCAATTTCAGGGTCAACTAGCTCAAAAAAAATAAGTAAATGCACGAAGAATACCAAATGAAGTCAGAAATTGTTGAAATTTTACGATGTGCCTTTGAATGGTGCATTTTGAACACACAAAAATTATGGAGTTCAAATAAGTTCAAAAAATGAAATCCCTTTGTAAGAGATGAGTTCTCGTTCGAAACGCTGATACTTCGAGAGAGATTGTCCGTTTTGTACACGAAGTGCATCCAGTTTTTGTCGTAGCCCTCTCAACTTTTTAACACATGCTATGTGGGTGAAATGATGATAGCATGCCAACTTTCAACATTTTCAGAGTTCATTTGTAGTGCTTTTCGATTTCAGGGTCAACTAGCTCAAAAAAAAATAAGTGAATGCACGAAGAATACAAAATGAAGTCAGAAGTTGTTGAAATTTTGTGATGTGCCTTTGAATGTTGCATTTTGAACACACAAAAAGTATGGAGTTCAAATAAGTTCGAAAAAATGAAATCCCTCTGTAAGAGATGAGTTCTCGTTCGAAACCCTGATACTTCGAGAGAGATTGTCCGTTTTGTACACGAAGTGCATCGAGTTTTTGTCGTAGCCCTGTCAACTTTTTAACACATGCTATGTGGGTGAAATGATGATAGCATGCCAACTTTCAACATTTTCAGAGTTCATTTGTAGTGCTTTTCAATTTCAGGGTCAACTAGCTCAAAAGAAATAAGTAAATGCACGAAGAATACCAAATGAAGTAAGAAATTGTTGAAATTTTGTGATGTGCCTTTGAATGGTGCATTTTGAACACACGAAAAGTATGGAGTTCAAATAAGTTCCAAAAATGAAACCCTTTGTAAGAAATGAGTTCTCGTTCGAAACCCTGATACTTCGAGAGAGATTGTCCGTTTTGTACACGAAGTGCATCCAGTTTTTGTCGTAGCCCTCTCAACTTTTTAACACATGCTATGTGGGTGAAATGATGATAGAATGCCAACTGCCAACATTTTCAGAGTTCATTTGTAGTGCTTTTCAATTTCGGGGTAAACTAGCTCAAAAGAAATAAGTAAATGCACGAAGAATACCAAATGAAGTCAGAAATTGTTGAAATATTGTGATGTGCCTTTGAATGGTGCATTTTGAACACACAAAAAGTATGGAGTTCAAATAAGTTCCAAAAATGAAATCCCTTTGTAAGAGATGAGTTCTCGTTCGAAACCCTGATACTTCGAGAGAGATTGTCCGTTTTGTACACGAAGTGCATCCAGTTTTTGTCGTAGCCCTCTCAACTTTTTAACACATGCTATGTGGGTGAAATGGTTATATCATGCCAACTTTCAACATTTTCAGAGTTCATTTGTAGTGCTTTTCAATTTCAGGGTCAACTAGCTCAAAAGAAATAAGTAAATGCACGAAGAATACCAAATGAAGTCAGAAATTGTTGAAATTTTGTGATGTGCCTTTGAATGGTGCATTTTGAACACACAAAAAGTATGGAGTTCAAATAAGTTCCAAAAATGAAATCCCTTTGTAAGAGATGAGTTCTCGTTCGAAACCCTGATACTTCGAGAGAGATTGTCCGTTTTGTACACGAAGTGCATCCAGTTTTTGTCGTAGCCCTCTCAACTTTTTAACACATGCTATGTGGGTGAAATGGTGATATCATGCCAACTTTCAACATTTTCAGAGTTCATTTGTAGTGCTTTTCAATTTCAGGCTCAACTAGCTCAAAAAAAATAAGTAAATGCATGAAGAATAGCAAATGAAGTCAGAAATTGTTGAAATTTAATGATGTGCCTTTGAATGGTGCATTTTGAACACACAAAAAGTACGGAGTTCAAATAAGTTCAAAAAATGAAATCCCTTTGTAAGAGATGAGTTCTCGTTCGAAACGCTGATACTTCGAGAGAGATTGTCCGTGTTGTACACGAAGTGCATCCAGTTTTTGTCGTAGCCCTCTCAACTTTTTAACACATGCTATGTGGGTGAAATGATGATAGCATGCCAACTTTCAACATTTTCAGAGTTCATTTGTAGTGCTTTTCGATTTCAGGGTCAACTAGCTCAAAAAAAAATAAGTGAATGCACGAAGAATACAAAATGATGTCAGAAATTGTTGAAATTTTGTGATGTGCCTTTGAATGTTGCATTTTGAACACACAAAAAGTATGGAGTTCAAATAAGTTCGAAAAAATGAAATCCCTCTGTAAGAGATGAGTTCTCGTTCGAAACCCTGATACTTCGAGAGAGATTGTACGTTTTGTACACGAAGTGCATCCAGTTTTTGTCGTAGCCCTCTCAACTTTTTAACACATTCTATGTGGGTGAAATGATGATAGCATGCCAACTTTCAACATTTTCAGAGTTCATTTGTAGTGCTTTTCAATTTCAGGGTAAACTAGCTCAAAAGAAATAAGTAAATGCACGAAGAATACCAAATGAAGTCAGAAATTGTTGAAATTTTGTGATGTGCCTTTGAATGGTGCATTTTGAACACACAAAAAGTATGGAGTTCAAATAAGTTCAAAAAATGAAATCCCTTTGTAAGAGATGAGTTCTCGTTCGAACCCTGATACTTCGAGAGAGATTGTCCGTTTTGTACACGAAGTGCATCCAGTTTTTGTCGTAGCCCTCTCAACTTTTTAACACATGGTATGTGGGTGAAATGATGATATCATGCCAACTTTCAACATTTTCAGAGTTCATTTGTAGTGCTTTTCAATTCCAGGGTCAACTAGCTCAAAAAAAATAAGTAAATGCACGAAGAATACCAAACGAAGTCAGAAATTGTTAAAATTTTGTGATGTGCCTTTGAATGGTGCATTTTGAACACACAAAAAGTATGGAGTTCAAATAAGTTCAAAAAATTGAAATCCCTTTGTAAGAGATGAGTTCTCGTTCGAAACCCTAATACTTCGAGAGAGATTGTTCGTTTTGTACACGAAGTGCATCCAGTTTTTGTCGTAGCCCTCTCAAATTTTTAACACATGCTATGTGGGTGAAATGATGATAGCATGCCAACTTTCAACATTTTCAGAGTTCATTTGTAGTGCTTTTCAATTTCAGGGTCAACTAGCTCAAAAGAAATAAGTAAATGCACGAAGAACACCAAATGAAGTCAGAAATTGTTGAAATTTTGTGATGTGCCTTTGAATGGTGCATTTTGAACACACAAAAAGTATGGAGTTCAAATAAGTTGCAAAAATGAAATCCCTTTGTAAGAGATGAGTTCTCGTTCGAAACCCTGATACTTCGAGAGAGATTGTCCGTTTTGTACACGAAGTGCATCCAGTTTTTGTCGTAGCCCTCTCAACTTTTTAACACATGCTATGTGGGTGAAATGGTGATATCATGCCAACTTTCAACATTTTCAGAGTTCATTTGTAGTGCTTTTCAATTTCAGGGTCAACTAGCTCAAAAAAAATAAGTAAATGCACGAAGAATACCAAATGAAGTCAGAAATTGTTGAAATTTTATGATGTGCCTTTGAATGGTGCATTTTGAACACACAAAAAGTACGGAGTTCAAATAAGTTCAAAAAATGAAATCCCTTTGTAAGAGATGAGTTCTCGTTCGAAACGCTGATACTTCGAGAGAGATTGTCCGTGTTGTACACGAAGTGTATCCAGTTTTTGTCGTAGCCCTCTCAACTTTTTAACACATGCTATGTGGGTGAAATGATGATAGCATGCCAACTTTCAACATTTTCAGAGTTCATTTGTAGTGCTTTTCGATTTCAGGGTCAACTAGCTCAAAAAAAAAAAGTAAATGCACGAAGAATACAAAATGAAGTCAGAAATTGTTGAAATTTTGTGATGTGCCTTTGAATGTTGCATTTTGAACACACAAAAAGTATGGAGTTCAAATAAGTTCGAAAAAACGAAATCCCTCTGTAAGAGATGAGTTCTTGTTCGAAACCCTGATACTTCGAGAGAGATTGTCCGTTTTGTACACGAAGTGCATCCAGTTTTTGTCGTAGCCCTCTCAACTTTTTAACACATTCTATGTGGGTGAAATGATGATAGCATGCCAACTTTCAACATTTTCAGAGTTCATTTGTAGTGCTTTTCAATTTCAGGGTAAACTAGCTCAAAAGAAATAAGTAAATGCACGAAGAATACCAAATGAAGTCAGAAATTGTTGAAATTTTGTGATGTGCCTTTGAATGGTGAATTTTGAACACACAAAAAGTATGGAGTTCAAATAAGTTCAAAAAATGAAATCCCTTTGTAAGAGATGAGTTCTCGTTCGAAACCCTCATACTTCGAGAAAGATTGTCCGTTTTGTACACGAAGTGCATCCAGTTTTTGTCGTAGCCCTCTCAACTTTTTAACACATGGTATGTGGGTGAAATGATGATATCATGCCAACTTTCAACATTTTCAGAGTTCATTTGTAGTGGTTTTCAATTCCAGGGTCAACTAGCTCAAAAAAAATAAGTAAATGCACGAAGAATACCAAACGAAGTCAGAAATTGTTAAAATTTTGTGATGTGCCTTTGAATGGTGCATTTTGAACACACAAAAAGTATGGAGTTCAAATAAGTTCAAAAAAATGAAATCCCTTTGTAAGAGATGAGTTCTCGTTCGAAACCCTAATACTTCGAGAGAGATTGTTCGTTTTGTACACGAAGTGCATCCAGTTTTTGTCGTAGCCCTCTCAACTTTTTAACACATGCTATGTGGGTGAAATGATGATAGCATGCCAACTTTCAACATTTTCAGAGTTCATTTGTAGTGCTTTTCAATTTCAGGGTCAACTACCTCAAAAGAAATAAGTAAATGCACGAAGAATACCAAATGAAGTCAGAAATTGTTGAAATTTTGTGATGTGCCTTTGAATGGTGCATTTTGAACACACAAAAAGTATGGAGTTCAAATAAGTTCCAAAAATGAAATCCCTTTGTAAGAGATGAGTTCTCGTTCGAAACCCTGATACTTCGAGAGAGATTGTCCGTTTTGTACACGAAGTGCATCCAGTTTTTGTCGTAGCCCTCTCAACTTTTTAACACATTCTATGTGGGTGAAATGGTGATATCATGCCAACTTTCAACATTTTCAGAGTTCATTTGTAGTGCTTTTCAATTTCAGGGTCAACTAGCTCAAAAAAATAAGTAAATGCACGAAGAATACCAAATGAAGTCAGAAATTGTTGAAATTTTATGATGTGCCTTTGAATGGTGCATTTTGAACACACAAAAAGTATGGAGTTCATATAAGTTCAAAAAATGAAATCCCTTTGTAAGAGATGAGTTCTCGTTCGAAACGCTGATACTTCGAGAGAGATTGTCCGTTTTGTACACGAAGTGCATCCAGTTTTTGTCGTAGCCCTCTCAACTTTTTAACACATGCTATGTGGGTGAAATGATGATAGCATGCCAACTTTCAACATTTTCAGAGTTCATTTGTAGTGCTTTTCGATTTCAGGGTCAACTAGCTCAAAAAAAAAATAAGTGAATGCACGAAGAATACAAAATGAAGTCAGAAATTGTTGAAATTTTGTGATGTGCCTTTGAATGTTGCATTTTGAACACACAAAAAGTATGGAGTTCAAATAAGTTCAAAAAAATGAAATCCCTCTGTAAGAGATGAGTTCTCGTTCGAAACCCTGATACTTCGAGAGAGATTGTCCGTTTTGTACACGAAGTGCATCCAGTTTTTGTCGTAGCCCTCTCAACTTTTTAACACATGCTATGTGGGTGAAATGATGATAGCATGCCAACTTTCAACATTTTCAGAGTTCATTTGTAGTGCTTTTCAATTTTAGGGTCAACTAGCTCAAAAGAAATAACTAAATGCACGAAGAATACCAAATGAAGTCAGAAATTGTTGAAATTTTGTGATGTGCCTTTGAATGGTGCATTTTGAACACACAAAAAGTATGCAGTTCAAATAAGTTCCAAAAATGAAATCCCTTTGTAAGAAATGAGTTCTCGTTCGAAACCCTGATACTTCGAGAGAGATTGTCCGTTTTGTACACGAAGTGCATCCAGTTTTTGTCGTAGCCCTCTCAACTTTTTAACACATGCTATGTGGGTGAAATGATGATAGAATGCCAACTGTCAAAATTTTCAGAGTTCATTTGTAGTGCTTTTCAATTTCAGGGTAAACTAGCTCAAAAGAAATAAGTAAATTCACGAAGAATACCAAATGAAGTCAGAAATTGTTGAAATTTTGTGATGTGCCTTTGAATGGTGCATTTTGAACACACAAAAAGTATGGAGTTCAAATAAGTTCCAAAAATGAAATCCCTTTGTAAGAGATGAGTTCTCGTTCGAAACCCTGATACTTCGAGAGAGATTGCCCGTTTTGTACACGAAGTGCATCCAGTTTTTGTCGTAGCCCTCTCATCTTTTTAACACATGCTATGTGGGTGAAATGGTGATATCATGGCAACTTTCAACATTTTCAGAGTTCATTTGTAGTGCTTTTCAATTTCAGGGTCAACTAGCTCAAAAAAAAATAAGTAAATGCACGAAGAATACCAAATGAAGTCAGAAATTGTTGAAATTTTATGATGTGCCTTTGAATGGTGCATTTTGAACACACAAAAAGTATGGAGTTCAAATAAGTTCAAAAAATGAAATCCCTTTGTAAGAGATGAGTTCTCGTTCGAAACGCTGATACTTCGAGAGAGATTTTCCGTTTTGTACACGAAGTGCATCCAGTTTTTGTCGTAGCCCTCTCAACTTTTTAACACATGCTATGTGGGTGAAATAATGATAGCATGCCAACTTTCAAAATTTTCAGAGTTCATTTGTAGTGCTTTTCGATTTCAGGGTCAACTAGCTCAAAAAAAAATAAGTAAATGCACGAAGAATACCAAATGAAGTCAGAAATTGTTGAAATTTGATGATGTGCCTTTGAATGGTGCATTTTGAACACACAAAAAGTATGGAGTTCAAATAATTTCAAAAAATGAAATCCCTTTGTAAGAGATGAGTTCTCGTTCGAAACGCTGATACTTCGAGAGAGATTGTCCGTTTTGTACACGAAGTGCACCCAGTTTTTGTCGTAGCCCTCTCAACTTTCTAACACATTCTATGTGGGTGAAATGATGATAGCATGCCAACTTTCAACATTTTCAGAGTTCATTTGTAGTGCTTTTCAATTTCAGGGTCAACTAGCTCAAAACAAATAAGTAAATGCACGAAGAATACCAAATGAAGTCAGAAATTGTTGAAATTTTGTGATGTGACTTTGAATGGTGCATTTTGAACACACAAAAAGTATGGAGTTCAAATAAGTTCAAAAAAATGAAATCCCTTTGTAAGATATGAGTTCTCGTTCGAAACGCTGATACTTCGAGAGAGATTGTCCGTTTTGTACACGAAGTGCACCCAGTTTTTGTCGTAGCCCTCTCAACTTTTTAACACATGCTATGTGGGTGAAATGATGATAGCATGCCAACTTTCAACATTTTCAGAGTTCATTTGTAGTGCTTTTCAATTTCAGGGTCAACTAGCTCAAAACAAATAAGTAAATGCACAAAGAATACCAAATGAAGTCAGAAATTGTTGAAATTTTGTGATGTTCCTTTGAATGGTGCATTTTGAACACGCAAAAATTATGGAGTTCAAATAAGTTCAAAAAAATGAAATCCCTTTGTAAGGTATGAGTTCTCGTTCGAAACGCTGATACTTCGAGAGAGATTGTCCGTTTTGTACACGAAGTGCATCCAGTTTTTGTCGTAGCCCTCTCAACTTTTTAACACATGCTATGTGGGTGAAATGATGATAGCATGCCAACTTTCAACATTTTCAGAGTTCATTCGTAGTGCTTTTCGATTTCAGGGTCAACTAGCTCAAAAAAAAAATAAGTGAATGCACGAAGAATACAAAATGAAGTCAGAAATTGTTGAAATTTTGTGATGTGCCTTTGAATGTTGCATTTTGAACACACAAAAAGTATGGAGTTCAAATAAGTTCAAAAACATGAAATCCCTTTGTAAGAGATGAGTTCTCGTTCGAAACCCTGATACTTCGAGAGAGATTGTCCGTTTTGTACACGAAGTGCATCCAGTTTTTGTCGTAGCCCTCTCAACTTTTTAACACATGCTATGTGGGTGAAATGATGATAGCATGCCAACTTTCAACATTTTCAGAGTTCATTTGTAGTGCTTTTCAATTTCAGGGTAAACTAGCTCAAAAGAAATAAGTAAATTCACGAAGAATACCAAATGAAGTCAGAAATTGTTGAAATTTTGTGATGTGCCTTTGAATGGTGCATTTTGAACACACAAAAAGTATGGAGTTCAAATAAGTTCAAAAAATGAAATCCCTTTGTAAGAGATGAGTTCTCGTTCGAAACCCTGATACTTCGAGATTGATTGTCCGTTTTGTACACGAAGTGCATCCAGTTTTTGTCGTAGCCCTCTCAACTTTTTAACACATGCTATGTGGGTGAAATGATGATATCATGCCAACTTTCAACATTTTCAAAGTTCATTTGTAGTGCTTTTCAATTCCAGGGTCAACTAGCTCAAAAAAAATAAGTAAATGCACGAAGAATACCAAACGAAGTCAGAAATTGTTAAAATTTTGTGATGTGCCTTTGAATGGTGCATTTTGAACACACAAAATGTATGGAGTTCAAATAAGTTCAAAAAAATGAAATCCCTTTGTAAGAGATGAGTTCTCGTTCGAAACCCTAATAATTCGAGAGAGATTGTTCGTTTTGTACACGAAGTGCACCCAGTTTTTGTCGTAGCCCTCTCAACTCTTTAACACATGCTATGTGGGTGAAATGATGATAGCATGCCAACTTTCAACATTTTCAGAGTTCATTTGTAGTGCTTTTCAATTTCAGGGTCAACTAGCTCAAAACAAATAAGTAAATGCACGAAGAATACCAAATGAAGTCAGAAATTGTTGAAATTTTGTGATGTGCCTTTGAATGGTACATTTTGAACACACAAAAAGTATGGAGTTCAAATAAGTTCAAAAAAATGAAATGCCTTTGTAAGAGATGTGTTCTCGTTCGAAACCCTGATACTTCGAGAGAGATTGTCCGTTTTGTACACGAAGTGCATCCAGTTTTTGTCGTAGCCCTCTCAACTTTTTAACACATGCTATGTGGGTGAAATGATGATAGCATGCCAACTTTCAACATTTTCAGAGTTCATTTGTAGTGCTTTTCAATTTCAGGGTAAACTAGCTCAAAAGAAATAAGTAAATGCACGAAGAATACCAAATGAAGTAAGAAATTGTTGAAATTTTGTGATGTGCCTTTGAATGGTGCATTTTGAACACACAAAAAGTATGGAGTTCAAATAAGTTCAAAAAATGAAATCCCTTTGTAAGAGATGAGTTCTCGTTCGAAACCCTGATACTTCGAGAGAGATTGTCCGTTTTGTACACGAAGTGCATCCAGTTTTTGTCGTAGCCCTCTCAACTTTTTAACACATGCTATGTGGGTGAAATGATGATATCATGCCAACTTTCAACATTTTCAGAGTTCATTTGTAGTGCTTTTCAATTTCAGGGTCAACTAGCTCAAAAAAAATAAGTAAATGCACGAAGAATACCAAATGAAGTCAGAAATTGTTGAAATTTTATGATGTGCCTTTGAATGGTGCATTTCGAACACACAAAAAGTATGGAGTTCAAATAAGTTCAAAAAATGAAATCCCTTTGTAAGAGATGAGTTATCGTTCGAAACGCTAATAATTCGAGAGAGATTGTCCGTTTTGTACACGAAGTGCACCCAGTTTTTGTCGTAGCCCTCTCAACTTTTTAACACATGCTATGTGGGTGAAATGATGATAGCATGCCAACTTTCAACATTTTCAGAGTTCTTTTGTAGTGCTTTTCCATTTCAGGGTCAACTAGCCCAAAACAAATAAGTAAATGCACGAAGGATACCAAATGAAGTCAGAAATTGTTGAAATTTTGTGATGTGCCTTTGAATGGTGCATTTTGAACACACAAAAAGTATGAAGTTCAAATAAGTTCAAAAAAATGAAATCCCTTTGTAAGATATGAGTTCTCATTCGAAACGCTCATACTTCGAGAGAGATTGTCCGTTTTGTACACGAAGTGCATCCAGTTTTTGTCGTAGCCCTCTCAACTTTTTAACACATGCTATGTGGGTGAAATGATGATAGCATGCCAACTTTCAACATTTTCAGAGTTCATTTGTAGTGCTTTTCAATTTCAGGGTCAACTAGCTCAAAAAAAAAAGTGAATGCACGAAGAATACCAAATGAAGTCGGAAATTGTTGAAATTTTGTGATGTGCCTTTGAATGGTGAATTTTGAACACACAAAAAGTATGGAGTTCAAATAAGTTCAAAGAAATGAAATCCCTTTGTAAGAGATGAGTTCTCGTTCGAAACCCTGATACTTCGAGAGAGATTGTCCGTTTTGTACACGAAGTGCATCCAGTTTTTGTCGTAGCCCTCTCAACTTTTTAACACATGCTATGTGGGTGAAATGATGATAGCATGCCAACTTTCAACATTTTCAGAGTTCATTTGTAGTGCTTTTCAATTTCAGGGTAAACTAGCTCAAAAGAAATAAGTAAATGGACGAAGAATACCAAATGAAGTCAGAAATTGTTGAAATTTTGTGATGTGCCTTTGAATGGTGCATTTTGAACACACAAAAAGTATGGAGTTCAAATAAGTTCAAAAAATGAAATCCCTTTGTAAGAGATGAGTTCTCGTTCGAAACCCTGATACTTCGAGAGAGATTGTCCGTTTTGTACACGAAGTGCATCCAGTTTTTGTCGTAGCCCTCTCAACTTTTTAACACATGCTATGTGGGTGAAATGATGATAGCATGCCAACTTTCAACATTTTCAGAGTTCATTTGTAGTGCTTTTCAATTTCAGGGTCAACTAGCTCAAAAGAAATAAGTAAATGCACGAAGAATACCAAATGAAGTAAGAAATTGTTGAAATTTTGTGATGTGAATTTGAATGGTGCATTTTGAACACACAAAAAGTATGGAGTTCAAATAAGTTCAAAAAATGAAATCCCTTTGTAAGAGATGAGTTCTCGTTCGAAACCCTGATACTTCGAGAGAGATTGTCCGTTTTGTACACGAAGTGCATCCAGTTTTTGTCGTAGCCCTCTCAACTTTTTAACACATGCTATGTGGGTGAAATGATTATATCATGCCAACTTTCAACATTTTCAGAGTTCATTTGTAGTGCTTTTCAATTTCAGGGTCAACTAGCTCAAAAAAAATAAGTAAATGCACGAAGAATACCAAATGAAGTCAGAAATTGTTGAAATTTTATGATGTGCCTTTGAATGGTGCATTTTGAACACACAAAAAGTATGGAGTTCAAATAAGTTCAAAAAATGAAATCCCTTTGTAAGAGATGAGTTATCGTTCGAAACGCTAATACTTCGAGAGAGATTGTCCGTTTTGTACACGAAGTGCACCCAGTTTTTGTCGTAGCCCTCTCAACTTTTTAACACATGCTATGTGGGTGAAATGATGATAGCATGCCAACTTTCAACATTTTCAGAGTTCTTTTGTAGTGCTTTTCAATTTCAGGGTCAACTAGCCCAAAACAAATAAGTAAATGCACGAAGAATACCAAATGAAGTCAGAAATTGTTGAAATTTTGTGATGTGCCTTTGAATGGTGCATTTTGAACACACAAAAAGTATGGAGTTCAAATAAGTTCAAAAAAATGAAATCCCTTTGTAAGAGATGAGTTCTCGTTCGAAACCCTGATACTTCGAGAGAGATTGTCCGTTTTGTACACGAAGTGCATCCAGTTTTTGTCGTAGCCCTCTCAACTTTTTAACACATGCTATGTGGGTGAAATGATGATAGCATGCCAACTTTCAACATTTTCAGAGTTCATTTGTAGTGCTTTTCAATTTCAGGGTAAACTAGCTCAAAAGAAATAAGTAAATGCACAAAGAATACCAAATGAAGTAAGAAATTGTTGAAATTTTGTGATGTGCCTTTGAATGGTGCATTTTGAACACACAAAAAGTATGGAGTTCAAATAAGTTCAAAAAATGAAATCCCTTTGTAAGAGATGAGTTCTCGTTCGAAACCCTGATACTTCGAGAGAGATTGTCCGTTTTGTACACGAAGTGCATCCAGTTTTTGTCGTAGCCCTCTCAACTTTTTAACACATTCTATGTGGGTGAGATGATGATATCATGCCAACTTTCAACATTTTCAGAGTTCATTTGTAGTGCTTTCCAATTTCAGGGTCAACTAGCTCAAAAAAAATAAGGAAATGCACGAAGAATTTCAAATGAAGTCAGAAATTGTTAAAATTTTATGATGTGCCTTTGAATGGTGCATTTTGAACACACAAAAAGTATGGAGTTCAAATAACTTCAAAAAATGAAATCCCTTTGTAAGAGATGAGGTATCGTTCGAAACCCTAATACTTCGAGAGAGATTGTCCGTTTTGTACACGAAGTGCACCTAGTTTTTGTCGTAGCCATCTCAACTTTTTAACACATGCTATGTGGGTGAAATGATGATAGCATGCCAACTTTCAACATTTTCAGAGTTCTTTTGTAGTGCTTTTCAATTTCAGGATCAACTACCCAAAACAAATAAGTAAATGCACGAAGAATACCAAATGAAGTCAGAAATTGTTGAAATTTTGTGATGTCCCTTTGAATGGTGCATTTTGAACACACAAAAAGTATGGAGTTCAAATAAGTTCAAAAAAATGAAATCCCTTTGTAAGATATGAGTTCTCGTTCGAAACGCTGATACTTCGAGAGAGATTGTCCGTTTTGTACACGACGTGCATCCAGTTTTTGTCCTAGCCCTCTCAACTTTTTAACACATGCTATGTGGGTGAAATGATGATAGCATGCCAACTTTCAACATTTTCAGAGTTCATTTGTAGTGCTTTTCAATTTCAGGGTCAACTAGCTCAAAAAAAAAGTGAATGCACGAAGAATACCAAATGAAGTCGGAAATTGTTGAAATTTTGTGATGTGCCTTTGAATGGTGCATTTTGAACACACAAAAAGTATGGAGTTCAAATAAGTTCAAAAAAATGAAATCCCTTTCTAAGAGATGAGTTCTCGTTCGAAACCCTGATACTTCGAGAGAGATTGTCCGTTATGTACACGAAGTGCATCCAGTTTTTGTCGTAGACCTCTCAACTTTTTAACACATGCTATGTGGGTGAAATGATGATAGCATGCCAACTTTCAACATTTTCAGAGTTCATTTGTAGTGCTTTTCAATTTCAGGGTCAACTAGCTCAAAAGAAATAAGTAAATGCACGAAGAATACCAAATGAAGTAAGAAATTGTTGAAATTTTGTGATGTGCCTTTGAATGGTGCATTTTGAACACACAAAAAGTATGGAGTTCAAATAAGTTCAAAAAATGAAATCCCTTTGTAAGAGATGAGTTCTCGTTCGAAACCCTGATACTTCGAGAGAGATTGTCCGTTTTGTACACGAAGTGCATCCAGTTTTTGTCGTAGCCCTCTCAACTTTTTAACACATGCTATGTGGGTGAAATGATTATATCATGCCAACTTTCAACATTTTCAGAGTTCATTTGTAGTGCTTTTCAATTTCAGGGTCAACTAGCTCAAAAAAAATAAGTAAATGCACGAAGAATACCAAATGAAGTCAGAAATTGTTGAAATTTTATGATGTGCCTTTGAATGGTGCATTTTGAACACACAAAAAGTATGGAGTTCAAATAAGTTCAAAAAATGAAATCCCTTTGTAAGAGATGAGTTCTCGTTCGAAACCCTGATACTTCGAGAGAGATTGTCCGTTTTGTACACGAAGTGCATCCAGTTTTTGTCGTAGCCCTCTCAACTTTTTAACACATGCTATGTGGGTGAAATGATTATATCATGCCAACTTTCAACATTTTCAGAGTTCATTTGTAGTGCTTTTCAATTTCAGGGTCAACTAGCTCAAAAAAAATAAGTAAATGCACGAAGAATACCAAATGAAGTCAGAAATTGTTGAAATTTTATGATGTGCCTTTGAATGGTGCATTTTGAACACACAAAAAGTATGGAGTTCAAATAAGTTCAAAAAATGAAATCCCTTTGTAAGAGATGAGTTATCGTTCGAAACGCTAATACTTCGAGAGAGATTGTCCGTTTTGTACACGAAGTGCACCCAGTTTTTGTCGTAGCCCTCTCAACTTTTTAACACATGCTATGTGGGTGAAATGATGATAGCATGCCAACTTTCAACATTTTCAGAGTTCTTTTGTAGTGCTTTTCAATTTCAGGGTCAACTAGCCCAAAACAAATAAGTAAATGCACGAAGAATACCAAATGAAGTCAGAAATTGTTGAAATTTTGTGATGTGCCTTTGAATGGTGCATTTTGAACACACAAAAAGTATGGAGTTCAAATAAGTTCAAAAAAATGAAATCCCTTTGTAAGATATGAGTTCTCGTTCGAAACGCTGATACTTCGAGAGAGATTGTCCGTTTTGTACACGAAGTGCATCCAGTTTTTGTCGTAGCCCTCTCAACTTTTTAACACATGCTATGTGGGTGAAATGATGATAGCATGCCAACTTTCAACATTTTCAGAGTTCATTTGTAGTGATTTTCAATTTCAGGGTCAACTAGCTCAAAAAAAAAAGTGAATGCACGAAGAATACCAAATGAAGTCAGAAATTGTTGAAATTTTGTGATGTGCCTTTGAATGGTGCATTTTGAACACACAAAAAGTATGGAGTTCAAATAAGTTCAAAAAAATGAAATCCCTTTGTAAGAGATGAGTTCTCGTTCGAAACCCTGATACTTCGAGAGAGATTGTCCGTTTTGTACACGAAGTGCATCCAGTTTTTGTCGTAGCCCTCTCAACTTTTTAACACATGCTATGTGGGTGAAATGATGATAGCATGCCAACTTTCAACATTTTCAGAGTTCATTTGTAGTGCTTTTCAATTTCAGGGTAAACTAGCTCAAAAGAAATAAGTAAATGCACGAAGAATACCAAATGAAGTAAGAAATTGTTGAAATTTTGTGATGTGCCTTTGAATGGTGCATTTTGAACACACAAAAAGTATGGAGTTCAAATAAGTTCAAAAAATGAAATCCCTTTGTAAGAGATGAGTTCTCGTTCGAAACCCTGATACTTCGAGAGAGATTGTCCGTTTTGTACGCGAAGTGCATCCAGTTTTTGTCGTAGCCCTCTCAACTTTTTAACACATTCTATGTGGGTGAGATGATGATATCATGCCAACTTTCAACATTTTCAGAGTTCATTTGTAGTGCTTTCCAATTTCAGGGTCAACTAGCTCAAAAAAAATAAGGAAATGCACGAAGAATTTCAAATGAAGTCAGAAATTGTTAAAATTTTATGATGTGCCTTTGAATGGTGCATTTTGAACACACAAAAAGTATGGAGTTCAAATAACTTCAAAAAATGAAATCCCTTTGTAAGAGATGAGGTATCGTTCGAAACCCTAATACTTCGAGAGAGATTGTCCGTTTTGTACACGAAGTGCACCTAGTTTTTGTCGTAGCCATCTCAACTTTTTAACACATGCTATGTGGGTGAAATGATGATAGCATGCCAACTTTCAACATTTTCAGAGTTCTTTTGTAGTGCTTTTCAATTTCAGGATCAACTACCCAAAACAAATAAGTAAATGCACGAAGAATACCAAATGAAGTCAGAAATTGTTGAAATTTTGTGATGTCCCTTTGAATGGTGCATTTTGAACACACAAAAAGTATGGAGTTCAAATAAGTTCAAAAAAATGAAATCCCTTTGTAAGATATGAGTTCTCGTTCGAAACGCTGATACTTCGAGAGAGATTGTCCGTTTTGTACACGAAGTGCATCCAGTTTTTGTCCTAGCCCTCTCAACTTTTTAACACATGCTATGTGGGTGAAATGATGATAGCATGCCAACTTTCAACATTTTCAGAGTTCATTTGTAGTGCTTTTCAATTTCAGGGTCAACTAGCTCAAAAAAAAAAGTGAATGCACGAAGAATACCAAATGAAGTCGGAAATTGTTGAAATTTTGTGATGTGCCTTTGAATGGTGCATTTTGAACACACAAAAAGTATGGAGTTCAAATAAGTTCAAAAAAATGAAATCCCTTTCTAAGAGATGAGTTCTCGTTCGAAACCCTGATACTTCGAGAGAGATTGTCCGTTATGTACACGAAGTGCATCCAGTTTTTGTCGTAGACCTCTCAACTTTTAACACATGCTATGTGGGTGAAATGATGATAGCATGCCAACTTTCAACATTTTCAGAGTTCATTTGTAGTGCTTTTCAATTTCAGGGTAAACTAGCTCAAAAGAAATAAGTAAATGGACGAACAATACCAAATGAAGTCAGAAATTGTTGAAATTTTGTGATGTGCCTTTGAATGGTGCATTTTGAACACACAAAAAGTATGGAGTTCAAATAAGTTCAAAAAATGAAATCCCTTTGTAAGAGATGAGTTCTCGTTCGAAACCCTGATACTTCGAGAGAGATTGTCCGTTTTGTACACGAAGTGCATCCAGTTTTTGTCGTAGCCCTCTCAACTTTTTAACACATTCTATGTGGGTGAAATGATGATAACATGCCAACTTTCAACATTTTCAGAGTTCATTTGTAGTGCTTTTCAATTTCAGGGTCAACTAGCTCAAAAAAAAAAGTAAATGCACGAAGAATACCAAACGAAGTCAGAAATTGTTAAAATTTTGTGGTGTGCCTT
This sequence comes from Hordeum vulgare subsp. vulgare, assembly GCF_904849725.1. Taxonomy (NCBI): domain Eukaryota; kingdom Viridiplantae; phylum Streptophyta; class Magnoliopsida; order Poales; family Poaceae; genus Hordeum; species Hordeum vulgare. The sequence continues at coordinate 341,054,852 of NC_058524.1, read as the reverse complement.
TGAATGGTGCATTTTGAGCACACAAAAAGTATGGAGTTCAAATAAGTTCAAAAAAATGAAATCCCTTTGTAAGAGATGAGTTCTCGTTCGAAACCCTGATACTTCGAGAGAGATTGTTCGTTTTGTACACGAAGTGCATCCAGTTTTTGTCGTAGCCCTCTCAACTTTTTAACACATGCTATGTGGGTGAAATGATGATAGCATGCCAACTTTCAACATTTTCAGAGTTCATTTGTAGTGCTTTTCAATTTCAGGGTCAACTAGCTCAAAAAAAATAAGTAAATGCACGAAGAATACCAAATGAAGTCAGAAATTGGTGAAATTTTATGATGTGCCTTTGAATGGTGCATTTTGAACACACAAAAAGTATGGAGTTCAAATAAGTTCAAAAAATTTAAATCCCTTTGTAATTAACATAGTTTTTAATTGAAAATAACAAAATAGTTAATAGTTTGGATAGTCAAAATAATTACTTTTGAAAATAGAAAATAGTTTTGAATTATTTATTCAATTTCAAACACTTTTCATTATCATAGTTTTGTCAAATTCTCAAATATGCAAAAAGAATTTTAATAAACAAAGTTTTTAATTGAAAATAACAAAATAGTTAATAATTTGGATAGTCAAAATAATTACTTTTGAAAATAGAAAATAGTTTTGAATTATTTATTCAATTTCAAACACTTTTCATTATCATAGTTTTGTCAAATTCTCAAATATGCAAAAAGAATTTCTAATAAACATAGTTTTTAATTGAAAATAACAAAATAGATAATAGTTTGGATAGTCAAAATAATTAATTTTGAAAATAGAAAAAAATTGAAACATGGACTCACTTTGAATTCAGGTTGAATTTTCTCCATAATTTCGAATATAGTTTCAATTTTCAGTGAGTTTAGGCCCGTAAGCGTGCTTTAGAGAGGAGCTCGATGGAGTAGCTGTGACGGGGCTTATAAACGAGTGTTAGTCCCCCTCGCTGGGCGAGGTGGGACTAAACATATCGTGCAGCCGGGGAGGGGCTTTAGTCCCGGTGCGTGGCTCCAGCCGGGACTAAAGACCCCCTTTAGTCCCGGTTGGAGCTCCGCACCGGGACTAAAGGCCCCTGCTTCCCGCCTTCTGGTCTGCTCGAAAAGAGGCCTTTAGTCCTGGGTCATGGCTCCACCCGGGACTAAAGGGGGTCTTTAGTCCCGGTTCGAGCCACGAACCGGGACTAAAGATCCACCTATATAAGCGGGAGTTAGAAAAATTCCAAACCAAATCGTTCGTTTCTCTTCTTCTTCCTCTCGTTCTCCTGCCCGGCGCGGCACACCGATGACCTCGACGAAGCCGTCAGGCTGCCCGCCGTCCTCCTCGCCGCCGCCTGCCGTCCTCCTCGCCGTCGCCGTCGTCCTCCTCGCTGCGCGCCGCCCTCCTCGCCGCGCGTCGTCGTCCTCCTCGCCGCGCGCCGCCGTCCTCCTCGCCGCGCGCCATCGACACCTCCGGCCGGTAAGCCCCCCGCCCCCTCCTCCCCAACACTCCGGCCAGTAGAAGAAAAGAAGAAAAAGGAGAAGAAAGGAAGAAAAAGGAGAAGAAAGGAAGAAAAAGGAGAAGAAAAGAAGAAAAAGGAGAAGAAAAGAAGAAAAGAAGAAAAAGGGAAGGAGAAGAAAAGAAGAAAAAGGAGAACAAAAGAAGAAAAAGGACAAGAAAAGAAGAAAAAGGACAAGAAAAGAAGAAAAAGGGAAGAAAGGAAGAAAAAGGAGAAGAAAGGAAGAAAAAGGGAAGAAAAGAAGAAAAAGATTTTTTTTTGTCATTTTCCGGGGGGCGTAGGTTGGTGAGGAGCCAGCCCGTCGTTGACCCGATCCTTGTTTGGTGGCGTCGCGTGGGCCAGTGAGGGTGCCGAGGCTTCCGAACACCGCAGAGGTGGTATGTCACCATGTCAGCAAGGAGGATGAGCACGTCCGTCGCTACATGGTTGCGTTGGAGGGCAGGTTCGAGCATACCTCGCAGGTTCTTCGGGGATCTCACTGGAGCTATGATCATGTGATGGTTCCTTCCCTTTGGGTGTCCACCGCCCGCGCCGATACCCGTCGGGCGCTACAGTTCTAGATGTATCAGTGATGCTATATGTATGATAGTATTGGAGGAGTATTAGTGCTAATATTCGACGATGTACGAACAAAAGAGATGATGTATTTGCTTATAATTGAATGCATTCTAATTTGAATACTACTTTATTTTACGATTTGGTTTTGCTTATTGAATGCTCAAATTGGAAAAGTACTCCTACTTTGAATACTATGCAGAAATCTAGGAGTCCCGGGTGGAGTCACGACCCGGGACTAAAGTTGTTTTGGAACGGAGTTCCTGATAGAATAATTCTTTTTTGGTACAAAGGTTAATGTCCGTTTTTTGCAGAACTATGCATCCACATATCAGGAACCTCTAAGAGGAAGAACTTCTCGAAGATATAATCAAAGCCGGCCCCGACATTGAACCAGCTGAATCTCCGTCGTCATATCTAAACCCCTCTGGATAAGGAATGGAGGTCGACCGACACGAAGATGAAGCCGATGGGGCAGGAGATAGGTCCAATGACGGAGAAGGTGATAGCTCCACTGATGGAGAAGCCGATGGAGAAGCCGGTGAAGAAATAATAAAGTCCGGCGAGGTATACATATGAAGTTCGACAATCACTTGTAATATGTGAAAAATATTGGAGATAGCTCTATATTGTATACATATACATTCATTTGAAGAATGTTTCTCCTTCTTAGGCCTCCACATCGAGCAAAGCTACGAAACGAGGCCCGACTAGAAAGTTGGATGCACGGATGCATTACACCTTTGAGGTGATATTGCCTACGGGCGAACCCAAGCTTCCTAAGAATGCTGCTGACACATTCAAGAAGCAATGCGGAGTTCTCGTTAGGGATCACGTCCCGATCAGTGTTCGGGAGTGGAACAAGCGCAAAGGGGCAGCTGATAGTGACTATGTCGCCGAAAGGTACAAAGATAATCTTTGAAATGATCTCATGTCACATTTCAACCTGCCAGAATGTGAAATGAAGACGCTGTAGACAAACTGAGGGCCAAAGTCAAGCAGTGGACTCTAAAGAAGATGGCCGAACTGTTCTGTAGCTGGAAGAAGAAGCTATGGAAAAACTATCTGAAGACAAAGAAAGTGCCAGTATTCGAGGGGTATCTAGGCAAGCAGGCGAATCACTGGAAGGCATTTCAAGAGTACAAGGAGTCAGAAGATGCCCATGCATTATCAGAAAAGAACAAGATAAATGCTGACAAGAAGAAATATCACCACAAGCTGGGGCCAGGGGGCTATGAGACTGCCATCCCAAAGTGGGATAAGAAAGAGCAAGATCTGCTAGCTAAAGGCATCGTACCTGAACCACTCCCTGATGAGTGGGAATTGAGAGCAAGAAATTGGTTCCTTGCGCATGGTGGTTCGTACGACGAAGAAACAGGGGACTTCATCTGTAGTGACAGTCTTAGGATACCCAGGGAGAATTGGAAAAGGATAGTGAAAGAAATTAAGGAGGGAAAAAGAAAGTTCACTACAGATAGAGAGAAAGATTTTCTCACACTGGTCCTCGGCAATGACAAACATGGAGGATGAACGCGAGGCTTCGGTCCTTCTTACCCGTGGTGGCTTGGGTTTGCCAAAGACCAAGACACTTACAGAAGCCGAGAGAGAGCAAAGAAGCGGCAGCAGGATGAGGAGAATGACATGTTCAACCAGTTGCTTGCCAGGATTAACAAGCAACAGAAGCAGATTGATGAGCTTAGAGGAGAAGCATGCCAGGAAGATCCTGCTTTTGATATTACCGGCGCCCCATCTAAGCGGAAAAGCAGCGTGGCTGAATCTGACGCCCCGCCCGACGATGCATGAAGAATGATAGAGGGCGGTCCCGGCTACCCCGTGGATGGAATCAAGGAGTCAACATCATGTGAACTCCATCAGAAATTCAAGAACATATCCATGAAGGTGGCCGTCGGACAAGCTTTACCTTCTGGCCGTGATGCACGCTGGCATGGCCGTGAGATTCCAACTTGCTTTGCTAAAGTCGGGGTGGATGAAATCATGGCGGGGTTTCATGATATGGAGCTCGACATAGCTGTACCGGAAGATGAGAGGACACTCGGAGAAGTACTGGGTGGAGTCATCCTATGGGACAAGAACTACATCAAGCTTCCAGGCTCGGCCCCAAGGACAACACCGCCTCCGAGTCGTCGCAGGTCACCTACACCTCCATTACCTCCAAGCCCTCCACATGACGTCGGCCAGCAGAACACGAGTCCATCTCGATCACCGCCGCCGGACTTGGGTCGTCCGTCTCCGCCGCCGCCCGCTCCGGATACTAAGAGGAAGCGTGCTAGCAAGAACGCTCCGCCGACAATTTCTAAGTGACGGAGCCCCCCAAAGCGCAAACGGTCGCCCCTCCCAAAGATACCTCATGCTAATCTTCCTATCAAACCTTATGATCGTACCCCCGAGGAAAACGCTAGGATAGCAAATGAACATCATGATGCGCAGATGAAAAAGAAGGAACCCGAGCCCCGCTCGGAATACACCGAGAAGCAAATAGCATTTGCAAAATACTTCACGACCCTTCCATCACAGTATGACTTACACCATAAGCCTGATGACTATACACGCACATTGCAGAAGGAAGTGAAAAAGAGCAGATCACGTGCAAGTGCAAGTGCGAGCAAATCAAGTTCAACTACAAGCAAGAAAAAGTAAGACGTTCCTCAGCTTGGACAGCAGGCCAAACAGTCGATCCCACCCCTCAGGGTGTTAACCGAGAATGTCCCCCCTCCGGTGCAGGGGAAAGATTTCGAATTAGCAAAGAAGTGGGCGGCTGAATGGGTATCCCGGTTGAAGACATTTTGGCTTCCCAAGACGACAGGTTATCCAAGGCCGTGGTAGCCCCTAAGCCACAGTTTGTCATGGAGCGCCTTTGGTCAGCAAAGATGATCTCCCAACAAATATGCGTTACTTGCATACATGGTAGTTAAGTGAATCAAAGAATGGGAGAACGATGATCGTGGTGAGTTCCCCACGGGAGTACTCCGGCCGCCCGGAAGAAATCCATATCGACGTTGATGAACTCTTCCAGATGTACAATGGCGACGCCCTCGACAAATCGCTTATGAGTTGCTATTGTCTGTAAGTTTTTCAATTCGTTGTCTACATATAACTTGTTTAGTTATTTCAATTCATTGTCTATATATAACTTGTACTCTATTATGCAGAATGAAGATTCTGGATTGTAAAAGTAGGAACATCATAAATATTGGGTTTATTGACCCAGATGAAATACATATAGCGACGCTAACTGATAAACCCAAGGAGACGGAGGAAAACCTTCTAAGGTTTCTAACAGATCAAAATTTCTGTGACCACATACTGTTTCCATACAACTTCAGGTGAGGGTCTTTACTCTGTTGTGTCCATTCACTTATAAGTGTAATTGATAAGTTACTGACACACACACACATATATATATATACATGTGCAGCTTCCATTGGATTCTGTTGGACATTCAAATTGATAAGGGAAGAGTTGATGCCTTCGACCCATTATCGAGACCCTTGGAACAGTTCCAAAGCCTGCAGGACATGCTCCAAGGGTAATTTCAATCATTCTTGCGCTCTATCGGTCTCTTTCTATGATTTTCTGATATATCAATTAATGAAAAACTTAGCAAATCATTATCCTTGTCGGGCAGGGTTTGGAAGCGGTTCAAGTGCGTGACTCCCAGTATCGAGCCTGAGAATCTGACCTTTAGAGCGGCTCAGGTAAGTAGTAGTATGATATACTTCTATTTTCAATACATTTATGATGCTAGATTATTATTTTGATTATATATATTCTATTCTCGTAAAGTGCGACCAGCAGCCATGGGGAACACATCTATGCGGATACTATGTTTGCGAGACCATTCGCACGTTTACCTCTGAGCACAAGGATCACAGATTCGACGTAAGCAATGAACATTCACACCTCTATTTTTACACATCATTCTTTGTTATCATGATTGATATTCATATTCATCTCCTCTTCTTATATAGTACACGGCCATGAGGACGAAGGTCCTACCAGAGCAACGCGCGATTGCTGTTGCAGAGGAGCTTGCGACCTTTCTGAGGACGGAAGCTATAGATGACAAAGGACGATTTAGTGTAGCTAGGGGCCATTACTGATGTTCGTCCATGTAATCGAATAGACGGGCTCTAGTCCAGATAATTCAGATCTCCATATAGTTGTATATATATGCTCGCTTGTAAGATAAGTTAATCTTATATATACATGCATAATTATTTCTATTTAAATTATATTAAAACTAATTCCCGAACACCAAACGAGGCATCACGTTAATCTCCCGAACACCTAAACCCTAAAACCCTAAAACCCAAAAATAATTTCATTCAAAAAAAACCCAAAACTAAACAAAATCTGAAACTCTTTAGTCCCGGTCCGTGTAACGAACCGGGACTAAAGGGCCTGCCCCTGGGGCGCTATGAGGCGCCCACGTGGAGCACCTTTAGTCCCGGCTTGGAACAGGGCCGAGACTAAAGGTTAGGCCTTTAGTCCCGCCCCTTTAGTCCCGGTTGGTAAACCGAGACTAAAGCCCCTTAAGGGCCGGGGCTAAAGGCCCCGTCCCCACTAGTGTGCACACACCTAGGGGGAGTCTGTCTATATTTTGTAGAGAGTGTGGTTGCATTCTATATCGTTTTCAAACTCTATGCAAATCCCGTGTTGTCGCCATTCCACCAGAAAGGGGGAAATTGTAAGGGATATTTCTTCCCCAATAGTTTTGGTGATTGATGACAACACTTTTGCGGACTAATCGTGTGCACTGAGCCTTTCAGGTACTTCCTCTATTTTCACAAAGACGATTCATGCCCCTCGATATATTGATATTAAGACGGCTTTCTCTCTTACGTTTCGTTATCGGTGGACTTGAGTCATAGGAAAATCCATACTATTAAGAGGGGGTCCGCATCGGAAAAGTCAGGGTGGAATCATCACGTACACTTTCCCTCACACTCTCGTTTCTGCCTCAATGGAGCCTCTGTCCTTGCCCTTCTATGCCGAGAAGGACTCAAGCGGTAGTACCGCTCTTGGGAGCGGTACTATCTCTTATCATTGGTAGTACCGCCTAAGCCGGCGGTTGTACCGCTCTAGGGCGGTAGTGGTCTAGCTTGTACCGCTGGCTAGTACCGCTGTCCATAAGTTTCGAAACTTATGGTGTTGGACTTTATGGTAGTACTGGGTGATAGTACTGCCCAATGGTCGGTAGTACCGCCTATTACTACCGCGCCGGGAGTCCTTTGTTTTTCTGGCTCGGTCCATTACTGATCCCCGAGCGGTGGTAGGAGGTGGTACTATCTCTTATTAACGATAGTACCACTCCTGGCAGCGGTAGTACCACTTCAGCGGTACTATAGGTCCCTACCCCTGACTCGGATTGGCTACCATCCACCTGAGCAGTAGTATCGCTCACTCTGGAGTGGTACTACCTCTTATCATCGATAGTACCACTCCCAAAAGAGGTAGTACCGCTCTGGTATGGGCAGAAGTGGTGGGTAATGGCCAGAACCTTTTCCCACTATATAAAAGGGTTCTTCTTCCGTGAGAACCTTAATTTTCCATCCCTAAGCTCCATTGTTGCTCCAAGCTGCATTTTCTCCCATTCTCTCTCCATAGGCAACACAATTTTTTGATACTCTAGGGTTTGGTTGAGATGGCCTTGATCTACACTTCCACCAAGAGATATTTGATTCCCCCCATTAATCCCTTGAGGATCTTGTTACTGTAGGGTGTTTGAGGACCCTAGATGGAAGAGGTCACCTCGAAGTAATATTCAATTGTGGTGAAGTTTCATGGTCTTGTTAGGAGCCTCAAATTAATTTGTGGATATTGCCCCAACCTTCTTTGTAAAGGTCCAGTCGCCCCCTTCAAGGGCACTACTTACTGGAATCACGACACCTCACATCGTGTGAGGGCCTGAGGAGAATACGGTGGCCTCAATGGAATCTTGGGGAGCATTGTGCCTCCACACCGCTCCAACGAAAATGTACTTCCCCTCAAAGGGAAGGAACTTCAGAAACACATCCTTGTCTTCGTCGGTTCCAGTTGTGGTTATTTCGTACCTTTACTTGTATTTACTTCTTGCTTACTATTGTTGTTGTTAGCATCATATAGGTTTCTCACTTAGTTGCATATCTAGACAACTTATTTTTTTCTAAAACTAATTTGTTAACAAAGATTAAAATTTGTTAGTTGCCTATTCACCCCCCTAGTCATATCGATCCTTTCAACATGCAACAAATAGGAACTGACACTTGGCACTGGATCAATGTGTTAGTCCAATAAATCATATAAAATGTTGCCAAAAATATGTGAAAGTTGTATCATATTGGGATTTAAGAATAAAAAATTATAGATACGACAGAGATGTATCAACATCTAGAAGCTTAATTCCTGCTCGTCCTCGAGTAGGTAAGTGATAAAAAAATAATTTTTGATTTGGAATGCTACCTAGCATAATCTTGATCATATATCTTATCATGGCATGAATATTACAATACAAGTGATTCAATGAAATAGTCTATCATTTGACATAAAGACATTTATACTCAATCATCCCAGCAAACAATTGTGTCTTTTAAAATATCAACGCTAAAGAAAGCTATCCCTACAAAATCATATAGCCTCTCATGCTTGGTCTTCCTAGCATAAGGTATAAATCATGAGCACCCCAGTGCCAAATCAAGCAATTGGGTCGTACTTTTTAACGCACTTCATCTTTTTATTACTCACTCAATACATTAGCGTGAACCATGGATACAACTTAAAGGTGGGATAGAATATGGTGGTAGGTTTCAAAGGGTAAAAGTGAAGAAGAAAGTCTCGCATCAACTCGGCTTATCAACGGGCTATGGAGATGCCCATCAATAGATATCAATGTGTGTAGTAGGAATTGCCATGAAACGGATGCACTAAGAGCTATAAGTGTATGAAAGCTTGATATGAAAACTAAGTGGGTGTGCATCAAACTCTATAATGGAAAATTTCCACGAGTCTATGAAAGTGACAACATAGGAGACTCTGCATATGAAAAACATGGTGCTACTTTTAGCATGCCCCTTTTCTCTTTTCTCTATTTTTCCTTTTTTTTCTTTTTTTGTATTTTTTCCTTTTTTTCTTCTTTTTTTCTCGCCTCCCCCATTTTTTCTTTTTTGTGGTGGCCTAATTTGGCATCCCCCATTTTTCATTTTTCTTCTGGAGTCTCGTCCCGACTTGTGGGGGAATCATAGTTTACATCATCATTTCCTCAATGGGACAATTCTCTAATAATGATTATCGTCACACTTCTATTTACTTACAACTCAATATTACAACTCAATACCTAGAACAAAGCATGACTCTATATGAATGACTCTCGCAGTATATTAGGATGTGCAATGATCTAGCATAGCACGAACATAAAAAAAGTACAAGCCATGGAAAATTATGCTAGCTATCTTATGATCATGCAAAGAAATATGACAATGAATTATCAAGTCATCAAAATGGAAGTGGTGGAAGTTGCATGGCAATATATCTCGCAATGGCTATGAAAATGCCATAATAGGCAGGTATGTTGGCTGTTTTGAGGAAGATATAATAAGGCTTATGTGTGATAGAGCGTATCATATCATGGGTCTTGGATGCACCTGTGAAGTTGGCACCGACACTCGAGGTGAGAAAGGGCAATGCACGGTACCGTAGAGGCTAGCAAATTGCGCAAAGGTAGGAGTGTGTATGTCGATGGTATCACATTAGTCACAAAGAACTCCCATACTTATTGCAAGATTTTATTAGCTCTCCCGACGCAAATCACTACTCGCATGCCCCTAGTAATAAGGTTGGGAGGAGTTAACCATCGCGCGACTCCGATTATAACAACACAAAGGATTTCAACCAAGAATAAATTATGCTCCAACTTCATTGCATAACGAGAGACTATGCGTGCATGCTTCGGGAATCACAAACCTTAACATCAATATTCTTACTAATCCATAAGCATCAACTAGTGGACACACATATTACTAGCTTAATATCGCAAAACTATAACAAGGAATCAAACATAACATACTCAGTGGTCTACAATTTTAATGTTGGATTTTATGACTAACCATGTAAATGACCAATTCTTTTTGACTCTCTAAATAGATATAAGTTAAGCATGAGAGTTTAATTCTGTCTACACAATACCATGCCCTAATAAATATAAGTGAAGCAGAAGAGCAATCTAGAAATAACGGTTTTCTATATGTGGAGAAACATGCAATCCAAACTTAAAATGATATCAGTGAAACACATGAAGCATTCTATATAGCCATACTCAAAAGATCTAAGTGAAGTGCAATGAGCATTCTATAAATCAACCATGTACTATCTCCTACAGCATGGTGCAAAAAATAAAAGTGAAAACTAAACACAACAGACGCTCCAAGATTTACGCATATCACGTGAACGAAACAAAGAAGAAGACATACGATACTTGTTGAAGAAATATGGGATGACATCCGGGGCATCCCCAAGCTTAGACGCTTGAGTCTCCTTGGATATTTATGTAACACCCAAGATGGGATCCTATCCTTCTTTTGGCACGAGGGCCTCAACAGGCATAGAAGTGCATCTCGTTGTTTTGCAAGAATGGATATCGTTACAAGTACATGTACACAAGAGATGAGTATATGGAATTGGCTTACACTCGCCACAAGCTACAACATGATCAACACAATACATCAATACACACAATCATCATAAGAAGAGCAGGGTCCGACTATGGACGAAAACAAATGACAAACTAACGACGTCCATTCTTGCTATCCTAGGCTGCCGGCCTTGAACCCATCCTATATAGAAGAAGAAGAAGAAGAAGAAGAAGAAACTCCAAATAGAACAATCATCGCACTCACGTCAACATATCACTTTACATGTACCTGCAACTGTTGTTGTAGTAATCTGTGAGCCACATGGACTCAACAATCTCATTTCCAAAGGTATCAAGACTGGCAAAGCTTAATGGGTGAGGTATGCTTAAGTGGTGAGGGTGCAGCAAGCAACTAAGCATTTATTTGAGTGGCTAACCTACGAGTAGAGGGATAAAAGGGGGTTATCTACGCCTAACGGACGTGAACCAATGATGATCAAAAGAATGAACCTGAACACCTACTTACGTCAGACATAACCCCACCGAGTCCTCTTCCGGACACGAAACTCACGAGAAGAGACAGTCACGGTTACAAACATAGTTGACATATTTTAATTAAGTTTAGTTGAAGTTATCTAGAACCGGATGTTAAACAAAGTTTCTAAGTTTGCCACATAACTGCGTGCACGGCTTTCCGAAAGATTTAACCTTGCAGGGGTGCTCCAACTAGTCCATCACAAACAACCCCATGCTGCGTCACGATAACCTCAACCATGGAAAACTCGTGATGTCCTCGGGTTCCTAATAGAAAACCTCAACCTCAAGATAGCCCAAAGTATCCTCGGAATCCCTCGCATAAGATGTTCGAGAAAGGTAAAACAAGTTCAGCAAGGCTGCCCGACGTGCCGATGAACCTGATAGGAGCCGCGTATGTCGTTCTCAGGACAGAACCGGATTGTTGAAACTTCTGGTAGGCCAATCACAGAGTTTCCCCTCGCAGCCACCGACCGTTGACAGGTTGGACCAACACTGATGAGGAGCACTAGCCCGGGGGATTTATTAATTATCCATGGGGTGATCAAACCCTTTGCAAATTTTATTAGTTGTTATAAGCAAATAGTACCAATATTGGGCCTTGCTAGACGAGTTTTATCCCAAAACAAAAAATCAAGGGGGGTCCCCATAACAACGCAAGCATGTTAGGAGAGTCCAATTATGGAACATAACATCGGTGCCGAAAGTAAGGAGACAAAGATTGAACAAAATACCGGGCGAGAAGCAAAATTGTCAGAATTGTGATTCTGAATTGGATCGGATCTCCATTGCTAGGATCGTGAATCATAGAATCTTAACTATCAGGATCATAGAAACTTAGATTCTATGAACAAAATCGAAGAATCGGAGCGGTTATTTTGGATCGTAAGATTGTAATAGTCTAAGACTTGAGTCACGATTCTGATAACTTTGACTAGAAGGGCAGGCCATCCACCTTTACCAAGTGCATAGGTGCATTAAATTAAATAACAGGCTAGAAGGCCAGGCCATCAACCTTTACCAAGTGGATAGGCGGCAACTAGCAACGCTATAAGAAGGCTGAGCAAGCGGTTATAAAAGCCAAACAGTGGTTTGTTGGGTTGTGGAAAGGTTAGAGGCTTTTCACGGCAATGTTGGGAGGCTCACATTTCAGTGTTAGGCAAAGAGACATAGTGAAACAAATGAGACAACTAGCATGGAAATTATAGTAATGGTATCTAGGGAAATGGTCGTCTTGCATGTGATCCCGCTTGGAATAAGACCGAATCCGTGAAGCACATGAACCAACATAGCCGAATGGATCCTCACACTCCGACACGCTTGCGGAAATCTATCGAGAAGAAGCTTTCCAAAAATAAAAATCAACACATGATAACACCAAACATATTCAGAACATGATTCACAATCAAATATGATGCATGTCTATTTAATTATGCATGGTGTGGCAAGCAATTCACAACAATTAAACACTACACATTAAGTGAAGCTCAATATGCAACGGGTTGCATATTGACGAAACTCCATGTTCGAGTTCTTTAGTTCACTCTCGTTTCGGTACACATAAATATTAAATGCTGTTAACATGGCAAGAGGTGAAGCAAAAATAAACTACACTACCTAGGCATGTTAAATGAGGTCGGAAACAACATATAGCATTTCTGAAATGACCTCATGTGTTAATTTCGAAATCTGTCAAGACATGTACTAAACACATGTTATATTTCAATATCTATTAGCATGAAACTTAACAGCATGCTAGAGTACAATATGCACTACAAATAACTCCATTGCACCAACCACAAAGGACATACAGATTCATGAAAATCATCATGGAAACATAGCAACAAAATAAACAGATTCCGGACTGACAAATATTGAGACCCTATCAAACAGCAACATCAACATAGCATGTTCACATGATAAAAACTACAGCCAGGCATGGCATACATGGCATGAGTGCCCCACTAACAACAAGTCATAGCTCTCTACAACCACACTATTTGGCACAACCAAAAGAGGCATGGGTTGCTTAATACAGAGTCCGCAAAATGGAACTTATCGCTAACAGATTTCAGTTTTAACACGATAGCCACTTGAGAGCAACACATGAGCATGATAATGAAATCTTACCTACCAACTAGAGGCATGGCATAAAAGTAGACAAAAAATTGAACATATTTCTTGAAGGAAGCATATCTAAAAACTCTATGGATTAGATGCAAACAACGACGAAAAATTGAATCAATTAACAGATTTGCAACTATGACAGGATGCACTTTTGCAATGCAAATAACGGATCTAAGATAATTCCTAACATGCATGCAATTGATACCATGCTTTGGAGCACGAAAACTAGAATAACTTTCATGTATAGCACATTTTCATTGGATGCGCGGTTAACTAGATATAGCCACTCAAAGATGTTGTCATGCTGGAAAAAACAGACACTTGAGGACTTAGAGAACATAATATACCCTCGGAAATACAGGACGGGGAGATCTAGCGGTACGTGTAGGTCCTGTTTGGATGGGAAGACAAGGGCATTCCGGGACCGCAAAGTGCAGATCTCACCGAGACGGAGGTGGTGGCCGGCCGGCGCGATGAAGACGCCGGCGGTCGTCAGAGGAGGCCGGGGAATGCGCACGCGGGCTCGATCTCGGCCGGATCCTGCAGATCCAAGCCGGAGATGGTCGACGATGGCACTACGGCGTTATGTGGCGGCGAGCTTGGGCTCTGGCCGCAGGGCATGGAGATGGCGGCGGATGCGAGGTCATGGTGTTGCGGCAAGCTGCGGGAGGAGGCGAGCGGCTGGAGCAATGCGGCGGGGTCGCGATATGGGAGGCTCTAGCGCGGCACGGGAGGTCGAGCTCCGGCGGTGGTGCATCTCACCACGCGGCGGGGTGGTGAGACCAGAGCCGAGGGGCGCGAGGGAGGCGGCGACGGGTCGCAACGAGTGAGGCGGGAGCGGGGCGCAGGGCGCGGCAGCTCGGGCGGGCCTGCTCCGGGCTCGGGAGGGCCGCGTAGGTTGTGGGCACTGGAGGGTGATGTGGCGCCCTCTGGTTGGCCACACGGGGCGGCTGCGGCGTCTGGGCGGCGCTAAATTGCGGGCAGGGGGCTGTCATCGCCGGATCCGAGGAGGGAGGCTAGAGGAACTAGGTTTAGCCATTTTTGGCAGGGAAGGAGGGCTTAAATAGGCAAGTTTTAGGGTTACGCGGTGTTAATCTCTGATCTTGACCGCGCGATCGCAATCGGACGGCTCCGGACATGGGGTGGTGTACGTTGGGCTAGTGCGCTGTGTAGTGTGGCAATGGGATGAGATGAGAGGGAGGTTTTTGGTGCGTGAAATGTCTTCCTAATACTGCACAACGAATAACCCCACCAACGAATAACCGATGACGGTGCTGCTAGGGTCGACCGTTCGGGTATCAAACGACCTCCGATTGCGACGAAATTTGGGAGGTGGTCTACCTACAATAAAACAAGACCGCACACAAACTTTCGACCCGATCCGGGAATATTTTATACGCGCTTTTAAAAACAATATTATAACAATCTTACGGGCGCATGCATGTGTGGATGGTCTCGAAATGGTCATCGATGAAACGGACAGAACCGACAACTACGAACGGATGCAAGTTTTGGAAATTGATGTCATCAGAGTGCTGATGCAATGTGGATGATGCGATGATGAATGCGACAAACAAATAAAACACACGACGACAATGGAATAAAAGGGGAATCTTCTGGAGCGCCAGTTCCCGGCTGTTACAACTCTCCTACACTAACAAGATATCTTGACTCGAGATCTAAGAATGCAAAGGGGAAGAGGAAGAAGAAAGAGGAAGAGGTAAACCTTAGTTGCTACTTTGACAAACAAGTGAAACCACCAAAAATTGTCAGTTGCAAAGAGATGAAGAATGATGTGAGAAAAAAACAAGAATTCAAACAAAATTTTGGTAGCACTTCGATAGGAAAAGAGAGACAAAATTTGATAAGATGAAAGAACATGGAAGAAAACATAACACTCTGGTGCAATGGATTAAACAAGGAAAGAATATGATCTTGATAAAAGAGATAATGGAAAGGAGAGAGCAACATCACAAAGCCTCTCGAACAAAAGAACAGAAACATACCATTTGAGGGAGAAGCAAATGACAACTTCTACCACCATTGAATTGAAGAGCATGCTTTCAAGAAGAATTGAACGGAGTTGTTGGAAAATCAACAACGAAAAGAAGCTTATAGTGGACCTATGAAAACCATATCAAATAATGAGGTGACACACGGCCACTAACGGAAATAGAGACTGCTTGAGAGCAACAAGAGATGCAAAACTTCTTATACCAAGACGATACATTGAGAACTTGGATAAACGATAATCAGCATAACAACAACAATCCTTAGGAAATTTTTTAGGTGAAATCCAATCCAAGATAACTCAATGGAATAAAAGATGGGTTGAAATATCTCATGATCAAGGAATTGGTGGGTTTAAATAGCTCATTCTTGAAATAGATTTTCTTCACGACGACCACAAGTCAAAAAATTATAACAACACCTCAAAGGATAAAGGAGGAAGAATTGCACTTTGAAATACAAGAGAAAGAACACTTGAGGTTCTCCAACAAGAATCTTGAAGAACACCTTGAGAATGAATTACATCCTTGAAGAACCACCATGAAGAGCCTCCAGAACAAGAGAATGAATAAAGTGGAAAAAATGAAGGTTTAAAAGAATAATGTAATCAGCTGCCAAGATTTAGATGGAACTTCGCAAACAGAAACTTGAGAAAAACTTGGAACTCCAGAAAAAAGAAGATGAACAATTTGGGATAGAATTTGACATAATGAGCCACTCCGAAAGAAGAGTTGAATCACTTTGATGAAAATAAGAATAAGAATTACATTATGCTTATCCTTCATCAAGTTAAATTCATGACAAACAATGGATTTAGCATACCACTTAGTCTTCCTGAAAAGAATTGGAGAGAGAGATAGAGCACAAACTTCAAGAAGTATTCAAAGAACCACCGATAAGAATTTGGAATCAAAGAGGATAATACAAATTAATTGGGCTACATGAGGACAAAGAGAACATGATTTGATTAGAGAATGCTCGAATAGCCGCCCATAAGAATTGCAAATGAATGGGAATACCGATAATGACTGAAGATACATGACAACAAAGAGATCATGATCAACCTGAAGAATTTAGAAAGATGAGAAAGATGTATTATAAATGAATGTAATACATGAGAAAGATGAGATATTGAGCCGCCTAACAAAAAACTTGAATGAGACACCGGGATAATTGAGATACGAACGAAGAGACAACAATTGAGAAGAATTTGAGAATGAAAGCTGAAAGCTGAGAATGAAGAAATCTTTCAAGATTTTGGCCTTCACAGGATCGAGGAATGAACACAACACTGAAACACACCTGATAGATCTGGAAGGAATTTCCATGATCAAAACCAAATGAGAGGATAGCACCAAACTAAGATAATGAATCTTCAAGAGAAAGGACCAAGATTTAAGAGAAACACTTCTTCGGTCTTCAATGCAGAGAATGATGAGAAGGAACACCACCAAAATTATTAGGACACTCCGGAATAATGAAGAAAGAAAGGTTGAAACAATGATGAAAATTAACTCAAAGCGATTTGAAGAAGGAATATGAATGACAGAATCCATTCTTACCTCACATTTGAAAAGAATTAGAGATCTCCAGAAAAGACTAGAAAAGCCAGGTATGATGGTGGGAAAACCCGTGGGTTATGGTCCCACTCGAAAGAAAACACCATTGAAAAGATTGCTTAGAAATAGAGAGATTGCATCGGTACAAATGAAGAACTTGATGAGGTGAGAGCCTTGAAATAATTGAAAGGATTAAATAAAAAGAAATTTCTAAGATACCTTCAAAAGTACGGATAGAATAGAGAGATGGATAAACAACAGAGGCTTGGATAAGAATTCAAACACAGAAATCATTAAACTAATGAAAAGGATATGATGAACAACGAAAGCTTGAATTGAGTCCACCAGGGAAGAAAACAAGAATGAAGAAATGATGAACCCGAAACTCCTGAGAATCTTCACAATGAACCATCTGATATGACGCGGAAGAGAGGATAGTGGAAGCAAGAATGAAAATAATACACTTGAATGATAATTGAATCAATGAATAAAATAAAAGGGTGTGAGGGCGGGGAAAACAAAGACAACGTGGGATAGATGAGATGAAATCCGGAAAGAAATGAGGGATTGATCCTACAAATATTGGAGAGGATAGAGTTAACTTGAAGAGAAGCACTCTGGTTGAAAAAGAATTGACATGACGACTCTGGTTTGAAAATAATTGATAGGAAAATTGATTGAGTAAAATGATTACCACTCTCATAGAAATATGAGATCACCACTTAGAAAAGACATGAATTCACCACTCAACATCGAAGCAACTCGAATTACCATACTCCAACAAAACAAAGGATGAGGCTTACTAAACAAGCTAGAACAAATTCATGCCAGAGATTCCATTTGATATATTGGTGCTAAGGTTCGGACGGGCTCGATCGTACATTGGATTGTCATATTGAAATGACGCTCGAATATGCTCCCCAGGCATAGCGAACTACGAGGCTTAATGAAGCAGATTTACTGACATATATTGAGACTGCCTCTGTAAGAACGACCGTGAACAAACGAATTCACTAGATGTCGAACCCAAACCTCACATCATGCATCTGTTGAAAGATTGTATTAGGTAACTACTTGAATTCCCACCTAAGAACTCCCGAAATTTTTCTCAATATGAAATCGGGTCCACGGATACAAGGAGTTAAATCCATCACTCAACTCCTATCAATAACACTACCCGTCCAATGTATCACATCTGTCAACATATAACTAGAGATCGCAGAAACTCATCTACCTTAGACCCTCGTAATCACAACAATACCAAGTATGGCAGTACATCCGGACGCTCTTCACCAATACTGGGAATGCGAGACTCCTCTTGCCACTACTAGTATTGAAGCAATTTCGAACATCCTCTGATGTGAGATGCTAAGAAATCTGAATGATAACAATGTGCCAAGAATCCCCTCGAGCTCAACTCCGTGGAAGAAATCAAGTCAGACACGAGGCACCAAGACAGAACACCGTCACATCAAGATCATATATATTCCAAAATACCCATATGATCCTAAAAACACTATTGAGAAGAGGAGTAGAATTAAAATTCTTACGTCACGATTCCTCGCCAGAGCATAGAAGAGGAGTAAAAAGAATCATACTCTCTGATATATAACTAGGCTGAAAGTAGTTTTTCACTAGACTGGACTCAGCCAAGTTCGATCAATCAAGGGGGCTCCTAGGTCGGTACTACTCTGATACCAACTTGTAACGACCAAGATGCGATCCTATCCACATTTTGGCACGAGGTCCTCGATAGGTATAGAAGCGCATCTCGTTGTTTTGCAAGAATAGATATCATTGCAAGTACATGTACAGACGAGATGAGTATATGGAATTGGCTTACACTCGCCACAAGCTACAACATGATCAACACAATACATCAATACACCCAATCATCATGAGAGAGCACGGTCCGACTATGGACGAAAACAAATGACAAGAGAACGTCGTCCATCCTTGCTATCCCAGGATGTCGATCTAGATTCCATCCTAGACCGATGAAGAAGAAGAAGAAACTCCAAATAGAACAATCGTCGCGCTCACGTGAATGTAAAACTGTACATGTACCTGCAACTATTGTTGTTGTAATTTGTGAGCCACAGGAACTCAACAATCTCATTTCCAAAGGTATCATGACAAGCAAAGCTTAATGGGTGAGGTAAGGTTAAGTGGTGAGGTTGTAACAAGCAACTAAACATTTATTTGAGTGGCTAACCAGTGAGTACAAGAATAAAAGGGGGTATGAGCTACGCATAATGGGCATGATCTAATGATGATCAAAAGACTGATCGTGAACATCTACTTATGTCAGACATAACCCCACCGTGCCCTCTTCTGGACAAAGAACTCACGAGAAGAGACAGTCATAGTTACGCACATAGTTGGCATATTTTAATTAAGTTTACCTCAAGTTATCTAGAAACGGATGTTAAACAAAGTTTCCAAGGTGCCACATAACCGCGGGCATGGCTCTCAGAAAGGTTTAACCTTCCAGGGGTGCTCCAACTAGTCCATCACAAACTATCACACGTTGCATCGGAATAACCTCAACCACTGGAAACCCGTGATCTCCTCGGGTTCCTATTAGAAAACCTCAACCTCGAGATAGCCCAAAGTATCCTCAGAATCCCTCGCACAAGACATTCGAGAAGGGTAAAACAAGTCCAGCAAAGCCGCCCGGCGTGTCAACGAACCTGACAGGAGTCGCGTATCTTGTTCTCGGGACACGACCGGATTGTCCAAAGTTCTGGTAGGCTAATCTCAAAATTGCCCCTGGCGGCCACCGGCGGTTGACAGGTTGGACCAACACTCATGAGGAGCACTGGCCCGGGGGATTGCTTAATTATCCACAGGGTGATCAAACCGAATGAAATTTTACTAGTTGTTATAAGCAAATAGTACCAATGTTGGGCCTTGCTAGACGAGTTTTATCCCAAAACGAAAACCCAAGGGGGTCCCCATAACAACCCCAAGTATGTTAGGAGCGCTAGATTATGGAACATAACACCGGTAGCCCAAACTAAGGCAGCAAAGATGGAACAAAACACCACGCTAGAAGGCCAGGCCTTCCACCTTTTACCAAGTGTATAGGTCATTAAATTAAATAGCGATAATATGGTGATATAACAAGGAACCCATGTTTTCACATGGAGGCAACTGCACCTGCAACTAGAAATGCTATAAGAAGGCTGAGCAAGCGATAACATAGCCAAACAGTGGTTTGCTCGGTTGTTGAAAGGTTAGAGGCTTTTCATGGCAATGTTGGGAGGCTGGCATTTAAGTGGTTGGCAGCGAGACATAGGGAAAGAAACGAGACAATCAACATGGTAATGATAGTATTGGTATCTAGGGAAATGGTCATATTCCATGTGATCCTGCTTGGAAGAAGAACAAATTTGTGAAGCAGACGAACCAACGTAGCCGAACGGATCCTCACACTCCCACACGCTTGTAGAACTTTATCGAGAAGAAGCATTCCGAAAATAACAATCAACACATGATAACACAACACATATTAAAAACATGATGCACAATCAAATATGATGCATGTCTATTCAATTATGCATGGTGTGGCAAGCAATTCAAAACAATCAAGCACAACACATTAAGTGAAGCTCAATATGCAACGGGTTGCATATTGACGAAATTCCACGTTTGAGTTATTTAGTTCACTCTTGTTAGGTACACATCAATATTAGATGTTTTTAACATGTCAAGAGGTGAAGCATAAATAAACTACACTACCTACGCATGTTAAATGAGGTCGAAAAGAACATATAGCATTTCCGAAATGACCCCATGTGTTAATTTCGAAATCTGTCAATACATGTACTAAATACATTTTATATTTGTTAAACAGAAAAATAAAGTGGAACATGTGATTCTACACGTCATTCAAGTCAACTTACATATATGGAACATCTCAAACGGAGCTATGACCTAAAAGTTATGGCATACGCAAGATGAGCATGTCATGAATGCGAAATGCATGAAAATGAAAACCACAAGCATCTAAAAACATGGATACAACAGCATATTATGAAACTACATGCAATTCTAAGCAAGTTTCATATGCAACATATAAAAAGGAGCAACGATTCAACCACAACAAGCAACACAAGGTTAAGGTTAATCTGCCCAAAAACAAGAACATAGCATATTGCAACCCCAAAATCAACAAGCTAGAACAGTCTAAAATGCACAACCAAGACATGGTGGTGTTTCCTACATGAGGCACAACAATTCATGTTCATCAACAAATTGAATAGAAGCATGGATCTCTAGGAAATGAGCTCACAAGATGGCTACTTGAAAACAATTTCAGACTTAGTGAAAATAGCAGTTTTTAGCAGTGCAGTTTTTATCATGAAGGCATATTGGCACCAATAAAACTATATGATACAGGGAATATATTGGCATGAAACTTAACAGCATGCTAGAGCACAATATACACTACAAATAACTCCATTGCACCAACCACAAAACAAATAGCTCGGGCTATGGTCAGAGGGCATGCAGATGGCAGCGGAGGCGAGGTCGTGGTGCTCCGGCGAGCTATGGGGGGAGGCAAGCGGACGGAGCAAGGTGGCGGGGTCGCGGTCGTGGGAGGCTCTAGCAAGGGGCGGGCGGTCGAGCTCCGGCGGCGGCGGGGCCGCAAGGCCAGAGCCGAGCGGCGCGAGGGAGGTGATGACGGGTCGTGAGCGAGCGGCGCGGAAGTTAGGCGGAGGGCGCGGCAGCTCAGGCCCAGGGTATCCTGGGGTGGGCTCGGGTGGTCCGCAGAGGCTGAGGGCACTGGAGGGCTACCCGTCGCCCTCTGGTTGGCCATAGGGCACGACTGCAGTGGCTTGACGGTGCCAAGTGGCGGGCAGGGAGTTTGCGGCGCCGGATCTGAGGAGGGAGGCTAGAGGATCTAGGTTTAGCCATTTTTGGCAGGGAAGGAGGGCTTAAGTAGGCATGTTTTAGGGTTAGGGGGTGTTAAGCTCCGATCTCTATCGCGCGATCGCGATCGGACGACTCCGTACGCGGGGTGGTGTAGGTTGGGCTAGTGGGCTGTGTAGAGTGGCCATGGGCTGAGATAAGCATGACATTTTTGGCCCGTGACAAGTATTAGTTGGGGAACGTCGCATGGGAAACAAAAAAATTCCTACGCGCACATAAGATCTATCCATGGTGATGACCATCTACGAGAGGAGAAATTGGATCCACATACCCTTGTAGATCGCTAATTTGAAACACATATAACGTGGTTGATGTAGTGGAACATCTTATAGATCCAAATCGCAGCCAGTCCCGCGAACTCATCACGATCCGCCCGTGATCCCATCACGATCCATCCTGATCTAGTGTCGAATGGACGGCACCTCTGTGTTCAGCACACGTACACCTCGATGACGATCACTGCCTTCTTGATCCAGCAGGAGGGGTGGAGAGGTAGATGAGCTCTTCAGCACGACAGCGTGGTGTTGATGGTGGTGAACTAATCCAGCACGGCTTCGCCAAGCTCTACTGAATTAATCTAGAGTATAAAACATCCTAGAGGGAGAGAGGGCAGCACGTGGCTTATTTGGGTTAGGGCTGCCCTCAAATCCGCTAGTATATATTTGAGGGAGGGAGGGGAGGAGGCAGCCTCAAAGCCCTCAAAGGGTTTGACCGAAGTGGAGGAGGTGGAAGAGTCCACCTCCAATCCTACTCCTAGTAGGATTCCTCCCTACCCCACTTGGGTTTGTTTTCTTCAAACCTCCTAGCCGCATTGGGCCTTAGTGGGGGGAGGGGGGGGGGGTTCGGCCAGCCCACTAGCGGCTGGTCCACATCCTCCCAAAAGCCATGAGACCCTTGGGGGTGGGTGGGCCCACCTGGTGCACCCCCGGAACCCATTCGTGACTCCTGGTACACTGTCGGAAATGCCTGAAACTTTTCCGGAGTTCAAAAACCACTTTCCTATATATCAATCTTTTTTGGAGCTCCTCGTGACGTCCGTGATCTCATCCGGGACTCCGAACAACCTTCGGCCAACAACATACATAACTCAACTATAACGAAACGTCACCGAACCTTAAGTGTGCAGGCCTTGCGGGTTCGAGAACTATGTACACATGACCCGAGACACTCTTTGCTCAGTAAACAATAGTTGGACCTCGATGACCATATTGTCTCCTACATATTCTACGAAGATCTGTATCAGTCAAACCTCTATGCAAGGATTCAGTTAATCCCGTATGTTGTTCTCTTTGTCCTTCGGTATGTTTCTTGCTCGAGATTCGATCGTCGGTATCTCTATACCTGGTTCAATCTAGTTACCGTCAAGTCTCTTTACTCGTTCCGTAATACAAAATCCCGTGGCTAACTCTTTAGTCACATTGCTTGAAAGGCTTGTTATGATGTTGTATGACCGAGAGGGCCCAGAGATACTTCTTTCTCATATGGGGTGACAAATGCCAGTCTTGATTCATGCCAATCAAACAAACAGCTTCGGAGATACCTGTAGAGCACCTTTATAGTCACCCAGTTACGGTGTGACGTTTGATACACACAAGGCACTACTGAAATTCAGAAATTTGCCGTCTGCCAAGGCGGACGACAAAGGGTGCAACCACGGACGGCAAAGGCTTTGCCGTCGGTCAGCTGACGGCAAAGTAGACGGCAAAAAAAATCCGGTGAAGAGGTTCTTTGCCGTCTGCTTTCTCAAAGCGGACGGCAAAGAATCTTTGCCATGAGGGGGCTGATGGCAAAATAAATAGGACGACACATATTGCAACGTCGCCGTTAAGTGTTAACGACAGGCCTCCTCGCTTTGCCGTCTGCCTTCCCCCCTTTTCCATGTGGGGGCAGACGGCAAAGATGGGAGAGAGAGGGGCAGATTCCCGCCTTTGCCATCTGCCTTCCCCCCTTTGCCATGTGGGGGCAGACGGCAAAGAGGGGAGAGAGAGGGGGCAGATTCCCCCCTTTGCCGTCTGCCTTCCCCCCTTAGCCATGTGGGGGCAGACGGCAAAGGGGGGAATCTTCAACACATATATTTTAGAGCATATATCTGA
The DNA here is from genome assembly GCF_904849725.1 of Hordeum vulgare subsp. vulgare. Taxonomy (NCBI): domain Eukaryota; kingdom Viridiplantae; phylum Streptophyta; class Magnoliopsida; order Poales; family Poaceae; genus Hordeum; species Hordeum vulgare. The sequence goes on along the minus strand of NC_058524.1, from coordinate 341,030,885 downwards.
TTTTTTTGTCTGTTTTCTATTATTTCCCTGCATTTTTATATCACATTTTCAACAGCATATAGTTTCAAACATCTTCAACACGTATATTTTAGAGCATATATATTGCCAACATCATCACGAAATATTTAACAATCTAGAGAACACATAGGCTAGCACAATACATAGTTTCACATAATTCATCTACATATACATACATAAGTTTGCATTGTTCGTCAACACAAATGAAAAAAAAACTAAACACTAACAGTCCATCGATCCCAGCTTCCATGAAATGAATAAAATCTGCAAAAATAGGAGTAATTAAGGAAGTTAGAAGAAGAAGAAGAAAAAAAGACTAACTATTATCACTATTCGATTTAGAACTTTCAGTAAAAAATACTAACATTCGCATTCTGATTTTTTACGAAGCACATTTAACAATCGATACTACAAAATCTTCCATGTGCACAAAATGATTACAAGGAACCACACAATTTACCATACGAGCATCACTTAGACCATACCATCTCCAGGAAGGAAACAAAACATGGTACAAGGACATTATAAATAGAAGTGTAGCTTCAAGTACGTTTGGGCGGTTTTTTGGCCCAGAAATATTATCAAATAGACAAACCAACCATGTCTTAATACCAAAAAATAATGTTGCGGCAAGTAGTGCAGAAGGATTATTGAGTTCAATATGATTTTAATAGCTGAAACTTAGAAGTTTAGTTAACCACTTAGAGCACTAACTGAATTAGGAATCATAGCAATAACATATCATCAATTGAGGAGTAGAATTCTAATTAACCACAAGATCATTTAACAGCAACACACAAGTCTATATATAGATACCCCAAGATCATTTACTCTACAAGCAAGCACCACATAATAAAATGTAACGGAGCAGGGACAGGAGCTCAACATTGGGGTTTTGTAGCTGATGTCGTCATCCACCATTGTCACACGGCATAGGAGGATACCTCAGGAAGCGCCCATTCCATCGCAAACTCTGTTGCATCAAAGCAATAGTGAGTTAGTCACTCCGATAGGCGTTAGTAACAAACCAATTGATAGTGTGATTCATTCGTATAAAAATTCATTGAGCAAAGTAAATCTCACACCAAACAAAATTACAGATTCATTAGCTAGAATCAACGCCACCAGCTGGACATATTTCAGACCAGACAAAACATTTTTCGCAGGTCAACGCCAGCAGTTGGACATATTAACCATATTAAACTATGAGAAGAGTTAACCAGATTAAACTTTGAGAAGAGTTAACGAAAATATAGAGTTTAGCTCCCTTTGAACAGATTATAAGATCATCTCCATTATCATTATAGGTTGGCAAATTTCTGAATCTTTAGTTTCACTAAGGCTGCTAAAATTTTGATCAATTTTTGCACCTAAAAATAAAACCATGCTTGATTCAATTATCAAAGGAAGCTAAGTGTACGGTGAGGTATGGACTAAAACATTATATAAGTTGGGGAATAATATCTCCTTTTTGTTAGAATACTGTGTAGACTGTCTCATTTTAGTAAAAGACAAACTCATAAATAGCTAACTCATTTAGGTATGTTCAAGTAACATTTCTTATGAGCATATCCCTATGTGACGTACACTCCATGGCCAATGCAATTTTCAGAGTCATGAGTAGAAAACTTTATCTAATAATGTTTAGAAGAAAGTGCAGGAATAAATAGTCCAAAGACAAATATAAGTACAATTTTTTTGAAGGAAACCATACAATAGCTCAAGCTTATAATACAACTCTGAAAATCGAACTTGAATTCTCACCCAGCCATTAGTAAGCCCACTCGACTGAACATATAGTTTCCAGAAAATGTCATATTTTTTGGCAGTAGGGGGGTTAAGTAAAAGACCTAGAACCCATGGAGTGACAAATCAAGTCAATACCTTAGTAAAGACTCAACGTCACCTGCGAGGGCAGAAGTGCCAGTAACTAAACTAATGTAAAGTCTTGACATAAACGCTTCTTAATCCTATTCTCCATGAGTACACGATTATTATTTTCTTGCAAAAGTTTGCTGACATACATTTTTAGTTAGTGTTTCAAGTGTAGCTTCTACACAACTCATTTTTATAAATGTGAAATCACTAAAAGGACACTTTGATAGGTCATGATAGAAAATACCTTTCTATAATTTAAGGAAGTGGAAGATTTAATTCTAAGTATGTTAACTGTGACTGGATGATCATACCTACTATAAAAAAGTAACGATGTAAGCAAAACAGGTATAGTTCAAGTACTACATGCATCTAGCTCAATTTTTGCATGCACGACAGTTCTATTAGACATGTCATTGAGAATTATTTCAAGGATGTATAACTTAAATACGAAATGTAAGGATAATAGATGAAGTCGATGCTGCTGGAGACGTTGTAATATTAAACTTTCTCCTTCTCCTTTTCTCGCTATAGTGCACAATCTTATGATGTGCAGTTAGCCGATTGACAAATACGTATAGACTTTGACTTCCATGCATTTATTCAGATGTTAGGGAACAGTCTTATTGATTGGGGATAATGATATGAATTCAGTGGGTTTTAGAATAAATCATGGATTCAGTTTGATTACAGATTACTTGCCAACGTTGTGAGTTAAGAATAATAGGCTATGTACTATTGGCATGGTGCGGGACACTACATATTGAGATTGATTACTACATAGTGAATTGCTTACTTTAGATACTAGAGGCAAAGCTCGGTGGTCAGGGTCAACAAAGCTTTTCTTGTCTAGGCCTTGCAGTGCACAGGGATCTCGTCCGAGGCGGAGGCAGAAGTGCAGCTCGGGTTCTCGTCCGCATGCACGTCGTCCAGCCCACATGGCCGCATCATGTTCTACCGTACTTTCGCGTCTGAGGCCGGTGACATGGAGTAGGGCATGCACTCCTACTGGTGCACGCTTGTCTCAACATTGTCCAATCTGACGCATGCATAAATCATGGATTCAGTTTGATAACAGTTTACTTACTTCTCAACGTGTTCAGGTAAGAATAATAGGATATGAACTGTTGGCATGGGATACAACATGGTGAGATTGATTACTACGTGTGAGAGCTAGTCTACATAAATATCCAATCAAGGGGCTCGTTTCCGAAGAACAACATCTATGTACCTCCTAACTACAGCTACGTGTGTAACCTAGTCTGCAGGAAGCACCAACCAACCAAGCCAATGGCCATGAGGAAACAGACCACAGAGAGAAAGAGAGGAATGCAGGGCAGTAGTAATTTGCACGGCATTTTTCGAAGCAAGTTCTGACTTGAAAAAAAATCATGTTGTTCATATTATATACAACAAAAAATTAGATTCTAGAATATATGTTATGCATTTCAGTACTAATTAACAAAGTCCCTTTTTCATAACTATGTTAGCTAAAAAAGCATAATCAGTTGGTTCTGGTCACCCATGTGCAGTAAAAATATATAAGCAGTTGGTTTTGCTAACCCATGCGGAGTAAAAACACAATGAAATCGAAGGAAATCAGCATCTCTGATTTGTTTATTAAGCTATGCGTGATCGACTACTACTAGAGAAGAGGTTGACAATCCAATTCCTACTTTCTGAGTGGTTTAACTAAGCGCAATACTAGCTATTACATACCGAAAAAACAAGGGAAATAGACTAGCAGGGAAGCGAACTAACCTGGGTGGAGCGGCCGATGTGGACGGGGAGTCGGGGCTGATGCGTGCGAGGACGGTGTCGCCGGCAGTGGCACTCCGGAAGTGGTTGATGCTGAGTTGCATGCTGGCGACGCGGCCGTAGCCCAACGCCATCTGTGCCCCCATGCTGTCGAGGCCCTTTGCTATGAGCGCAGACACGCCGCCGTGCAGCACCTTGAACGGTTGCCGGCCGACCGGCAATCAACGGACACGCAAACACAAACGGCTTCTTTCAGTTTCAGTCAGTACACACACAAAAAGAAAAAGGACAAAATCGTGAGGAATGGACCTGGCAGCAGGTGTCCATGACGAGGAGGCGTCCAGCTTCGTCGTTTTGGTGCTCGTCGACGCCACCATGGTTGTGGCAACCTCCATGGCGTCGGGCCGCGTGGCCGGGGTTCGGCGGGTTGACTGGCCCGACCGAGGTGCATATGTGTAGGGAGAAGGTCGGCTGCGAGTGCCGTGCGCAAGGACCTGATCCGAGCGAGGCGGGTCAGAATTGGACGAAATGGCGACTAATCGAGGCGAATTTGCTCCTTCGTCGTTGATCCATGGAGAAGAGGGCCGGATCCATGAAGGACGCACGCACTATGCTTCTCCGTCTAGGCGCGTATCTGTGGAGAAGAATCACGGGGGGTGGGGGATCCATCCCTGTCCTCCTCCGTGAGAATCCATCCATCAGGTGGCGGAGAGGAGAGGCAGAGGGGTGTGGATCTGGGAGAGAGAGAATGTCGATCAGGGGTGAGGGCAGATGAGGGTGGGGATATGTGGCGCCAGTTGTTAGAACATCGTCCCCTTTGCCGTCCGCCTGAGCATCAAGCTAACGGGAAAGGGGTCGAGGCAGACGACAAAGAGACCCTAGGATGTCGGCAAAGAGGCCCCCGACGGTAAAAGGGATGGCTTCAGCTGCGGTGACTCTTTGTCGTTTGCCTGGACCATCTTTGCCATCAGTCGTGTCTTTACCGTCTGCTTATTCCATCTTTGCCGTCCGCTGGCTGACGACAAAAAGATGGCTGATGGCAAATAGTATCTTTGGCAACAGCCATTACTTTCCTGTCTGTTCTTTGTCAGCTGACGGCAAAGATGCTCTTTGCCATCAGCCAGCAGACGGCAAAGACTAGGCACATGGCAAATTATCTGTTTCCAGTAGTGAGGTATTCCTCTGGTGTCCGGGAGTTGCATGATCTCATGGTCATTGGAACAGATACATTGACATGCAGAAAACAGTAACAATAAACTAACACGATCATAAGCTACGTTCATAGTTTTGGTCTTGTCCATCACATCATTCTCCTAATGAATTGATCCCATTAACAAACGTCATCTGATGTCTATGGCCAGGAAACCTTGACCATCTTTTATCAACGAGCTAGTCCTTCACAGGCTCACTAGGAACAGTGTGATGTCTATGTATCCACACATGATTTGAGTTTCCAATCAAAACAATTCTAGCATGGATAATAAAAGATTATCATGAACAAGGAAATATAATAATAACCAATTCATTATTGCCTCTAGGGCATATTTCCAACAGTCTCCCACTTGCACTGGAGTCAATAATCTAATTCACATCACTATGTGATTGTAATGAATCTTACACCCATATAGTTCTGGGGTTTGATCATGTCTTGCTTGTGAGAGGGGATTTTAGTCAACAGGTCTGAAACATTCAGATCCGTGTGTACTTCACAAATCTCTATGTCATACTGTAGATCCTTCTACCACACTTCACTTGGACAATTCCAAACGACTCCTCCACTATATTAATCCGGTTTACTAGTCAGAGTTATCCGGATTAGTGTCAAAGCTTGCATCAACGTAACCATTTACAACGAACTATTTTATCACCTCCATAATCGAGAAAAATTCCTTAGCTCACTAGTTACAAAGGAGAACTTTGGCCGCTATCTAGTGATCCATTCCTGGATCACTCACATTAGGTGCGGTACACAGCATGGCATACTATATATAGAGCCTATGACTCAGGCATAGTGGACGACCTTCGTCCTTTCTCTTTCTTCTGCCTTGGTTGAGCTTTGAGTCTTACTCAAATTTCACGCCTTTACAACACAGCCAAGAACTCCTTCTTTGACCGATCTATTTTGAACTCCTTCAAAAAACTTGTCAAGGTATGTATTCATTGAAAATTCCAATCAAGCGTCCTGATCTATTTCCATAGATCTTGATGCTCAATGTTCAGGTAGCTCAATCCAAGTTTTCCTTTGAAAAACTCCTTTCAAACAACCCTTTATGCTTTCCAGAAATTCTACATTATTTCCGATCAACAATATGTCAACCACATATACTTATTAGAAATTCGATAGTGCTCCCACTCACTTTCTTGGAAATACAAGTTTCTCATAAACTTTGTATAAACCCAAAATCTTTGATCATCTAAAAGCGTATATTCAAACTCCTAGATGGTTGCTCCAATCCATAGAAGGATCACTGGAGCTTGCATACTTTTTAGCATCCTTAGGATCGATAGAACCTTCCCTTTGTATCACATACAACCTTTCCTCAAGGAAACCGTCAAGGAAACAATATTTTGACATCCTCTCTGCAAGATTTCATAATAAACAATGCAGCAACTGCTACATAATTCCAACAGACTTTATAGCATCGCTACGAGTGAGAAAGTCTCATCGTAGTTAACTCCTAGAACTTGTCGGAAACATCTTTGTGACAAGTCGAGCTTTCTTAATGGTGACATTTACCATCATCGTCCGTCTTCCTTTTGAAGATCCACTTCTACTTAATAGACTTACGACCATCAAATAGTTCTTCCAAAGTCTACACTTTGTTTTCATACATGGATCATGTCTCAGATTTCATGGCCTTCAGCCATTCGTCGGAATCTAGTCCGACCATCGCTTCTCCATAGCTTGTAGGTACATTGTTGACCAACAACATGACCTCCAAGACAGGATTACCGTACTACTCTAGAGCAATACGTTTCCTTGTCGACCTACAAGATTTGGTAGTAACTTGATCCGAAGCTTTGTGATCACCATCATCAGCTTTCCGCTTTAACTAGTGTAGGCGCCATAGGAACATCTTCATGCGCCCTGCTACTTGCTACTTCTTGAGCTTGTGTTGGTTTTCCCTTGAAGAGGAAAAGGCGATGCAGCAAAGTAGATAAGTATTTCCCTCAGTTTGTTGAGAACCAAGGTATCAATCTAGTAGGAGGAACAAGCAAGGCCCCAATCATAGCACCTACACAAATAATCAAACACTTCCACGGTAAAAAGGGGTTGTCAATCCCTTCACAATTATTTGCAAGGATGAGATTTGATAGAGATAGATAAAAGATTGCTAAAAGTAGGACAAAAGTAAATAAATGGAAGCAATATATTTTTGGTATTTTTGGTTTATAGATCTGAAAAAATAGTATGGAAAATAGACCCGGGGGCCATAGGTTGCACTAGATGCTTCTCTCATGAAGGAAAATAATACGGTGGGTGAACAAATTATTGTCGAGCAATTGATAGGAAAGCAAATAATTATGAAGATATATAAGGCAATGCTTATGCATATAGGCATCATGTCTGTGCAAGTAGACCGAAACGATTCTTCATCTACTACTATTACTCCACACATCGACCGACTCATACACTACTCGAATTGAGAAATTTGCCGTCTGACTTTCCTTTGCCGTCTGCTGACACACGGCAAAGAGCTTCTTTGCCGTGAGCTGGCACAAAGCAGACTGCAAAGACAACACCTAAGGCAAAAAATTTCTTTGCCGTCGGCCTTCCCTTTGCCGTCGGCCAACGGACGACAAAGGAAGCACAGGCGGACGGCAAAGGTTGGCAGACGGCAAAGGGGGCACCACCCTAGCGGCCGGAGGCCTCCCCACCCCACCCACCCCTTTGCCGTCTGCCACCCAGCCTTTGCAGACGGCAAAGGGGGCTCCCTCTCTAACGGTGCGTAGCCCCCTCCCCCTCCCCTAACGGCTTCTCTCTCTCGCGTGCCCACCTCCCGCCGCCGCTGTCGGAGCCGTCCCGCCCCTGACGCGCGCCCCCTGCCGCCCCCCGCCGCCACCGTCGGAGTCGTACCGCCCCTGCCGTGCGCCCCCTGCCGCCCCCCGGCGCACGCCCCTACCCCCCTGCCGCGCGCCCCCTACCGCGCGGCACTGCCTCCCCCTGCCGCGCGCCGCCTGCCGCGCGCCCCTTGCCGCGCGCCCCTGCCCCCGTGCCGTCGTCCACCGCCGCCGTCGCCGCCCCTGCCGTCGTCCACCGTCGCCGCCGCCACCCCCTGCCGTCGTCCACCACCGCCCACACCACCCCGCCGGTGAGTTCTTCTTCTTTTTCTTTTTTCATAAGTTAATTACTTTAGTTAGTTTGTTAGGTTAGTTTTTTATTATATATGTGGTAATTTAGTTAGTTTATTTGGTTAGGTTATTAGGCTAATTAGGTTAGTTAGTTAGGTTAGAAGAAAAAAGAGGAAAAGTAGAAGGAAAAGAATGAAAAAGAAAAATGGAAAAGAAGAAAATAATTAGAAGAAGAACGAAAAGAAGAAGAAGAAGAAGAGGACGAGGAGGAGGAGGAGAAAAAGAAGAAGAAGAAGAAGAAGAAGAAGAAGAAGAAGAAGAAGAAGAAGAAGAAGAAGAAGAAGAAGAAGAAGAAGAAGAGGAATAGGAGGAGGAGGAGGACGAGAAAGAAGAAGAAGAAGAAGAAGAAGAAGAAGAAGAAAAACTCACCGGCCGTCTCCCTCTCCCTCTCACTCTCATCCGTCTCCTCCTTACTCTCAGCCACTTGATCCCCGCCCATCGGCCGCCTCCCCTCCCGTCGGCCGCCTCCTCCCCCGCCACCTCCTCCCCTCCCGCGGCACCCCTCCTCCCCGCCCGCCGACCACCTCCCCTCCCGCCGCCTCCTCCCCGCGGCCTCCTCCCAGCGCCCTCCTCCCCGCGCCCGCCAGCGGCACCCCTCCTCCCCGCCCACCGGCCGCCTCCCCTCCCGCCCGCGGCACCCCTCCTCCCCACCCGCCGGCCGCCTGCCCTCCCGCCCGCGGCACCCCTCCTCCCCGGCCGCCGTCCGCCTGCCCTCCTGCCCGCGGCACACCTCCTCCCCGCCCGCCGGCCGCCTGCCGCGCGCCCCCTGCCGCCCTGCCATCGTCCACCGCCGCCGCCGCCCCCTGCCGTCGTCCACCACGGTCAGTTGAGTTCTTCTTCTTTTTCTTTTTAAAAAAGTTAATTACTTTAGTTAGTTTATTAGGTTAGTTTTTTATTATATATAGGGTAATTTAGTTAGTTTATTTGGTTAGATTATTAGGCTAATTAGGTTAGTTAGTTAGGTTAGAAGAAAAAAAGAGGAAAAGCAGAAGGAAAAAAATGAAAAAGAAAAAGGAAAAGAAGAAAATAATTAGAAGAAGAAAGAAAAGAAGAAGGAGAAGAAGAAGAAGAAGAAGAAGAAGAAGAAGAGGAGGAGGAGGAGGAGAAAAAAAAAAAAAGAAGAAGAAGAAGAAGAAGAAGAAGAAGAAGAGGAGGAGGAGGAGGAGGAGGGGTGCCCGAGCCCGACCCAGACCCCCGACCCAGACCCTCGGCCCACGACTCCCGACCCCCGACGCTCGACGCCACCAACCCCCGACCCCCGACGCCACTGACACCCGACGTCACTGACCCTGGACCGCCGACGCCACTGAACCCCCACAACCGACGCCACTAACCCCCCGACCCTGATGCCACCGACCCTCAACGGCACTAACTCCCGAGGCCACTAAGCCCCGACCCCCGACACCTCTTCTGCCTTCTTTTGAACGAGAAGGTGCTTTTCGGCCTTCCAGAGGCCCACGAGGTCATAGTTTTGTAAATTATGAGTTAGGTCACATATTTTCCGATTATGTTAATTATAAAAACATCGTATTTGTGTTGATCGTGTGAATTTCAATGTGCAGTTGTTCGATGACCTCCACGTGCGTTGGACGAGCTCCGCCCTTGCGTTTGTTGGTGAGCACAAATGACTTCTCCTCCTACCCCTTAATTTGCTCTGTCCCGATCTTCGTGCCGATGAAACTTGCTAGCTATAGGTTTCTTCAATCATGAGTATGTGTGACCAGTATGTGTCTCCCGTTCGAAAGGGCGACATCTATAAATATGCATTTCTTTGCATATTTATAACCGCCATCCTTTCGAATTGTCCAACATTATCCATGGACAACCCGAGTATGTGTAGATTGGGTTTGTTTTCCCGTATGCTGTGCTCCGGATCCGATGCGGAATTTCGTTAGTGCCTCCCCTGTTGTTCTCCGGGTACACATCCTCTCTGCTTATTGTCGAGACGTGTATCGGGAGAATAGCGGGGAGGTGCTGCCGAAATTCTGCGTCGCATCTGGAGCAGAGCATGGGAAAACGAACCCACTCTACACATACTCGGGTGGGATTAGGACCTATGTTTACCTATTAGCATGTAGGTTGCATGGATAATAAAACTGAAAAACTTGATTAGCGTATGAATATAGATGATGAATTATATATTTATTTCTTGTGCCCCCATAGGTAGCTAGGCAACATGAGTGATCGTTCTTGGATGTACACTGGTCACCCTAGTCAGAAAGACATGACCCATGAATGGTTAACAAAAACCAGGGGCTTTGTGAGAACCGCATTTGCAAATGGCCAGCATAAAACATGGTGCCCCTGTCCCAACTGCGACAACTAGAAAAAGCAGACAGAGTTTGAAATGGGTAAACACCTGCAGAAGTGGGGTTTTACGCCTAATTATATGGTGTGGAATTTTCATGGTGAGTCTGACCAACGTGCCAGAGCTGAGGTGATTCGTCGTCGCACCGATGAGCATGGTACCGGGATTGAAGACATGGTGCAAGACTTTGATGATGCTCGTGATTCGGACGATGAGATGGAGGAATCTGCAAAGGCCTTCAATGAAATGCTGGAGTCTTCAAAACGTCCTCTCCACGAGCAGACTGAGCTTTGTCAGCTCGATGCCATCGCACAAGTAATGGCTCTGAAGGCTCAATTCAACCTAGGCAGAGAATGCTACGACGCGATGATGACGATATTTGGACGCTTTCTACCCAAAGGCCATGTACTGCCTGCAAACCTGTACCAGTCAGAGAAAATCCTCTGTGTACTTAAGATGCCCTATGAGAAGATACATGCCTGTGAGAATGGATGTGCCTTATTTAGGCTTGAGTATGCGGCCTTGAACTATTACCCCATTTGCAATTCTTCCAGGTATATTGTGGTAGACAACGGCATGGGTGAGAAGAATCAGACCAAAATCCCCATTAGTGTTCTTCGATATCTGCCAATCGTACCAAGACTTCAACGTCTTTTCATGGTCGAAGAGACGGCCAGACAGATGACATGGCACAAATTGGGCAAAAGAACCGAACTAGTTGCGGATGGGAACAAGATGCTGGTACACACTTCAGATGGTTTTGCGTGCAGGCACTTCGATGCATTACATAAGGATAAATCAGAAGATCCAAGGCAACCTAGAGTTTCCATCAGCACGGATGGGTTCAATGTGTATGGTATGACGGCAGCACAATACAGTTGTTGGCCTATATTTGTCATTCCACTAAATTTGCCACCCGGAGAGATTATGAAAAGAAAGAACATATTCCTGACGTTGATAATTCCAGGGCCCAACTATCCGGGGAAGAATATGAATGTGTACATGCAGCCGCTTAAGGATGAGTTGCAAGAAGCCTGGGATAATGGGATCAAGACCTACGACGCGGCTACGAAAACAAATTTCAAAATGCATGAGTGGTACATGTACTCGACGCATGATTATCCGGCGTTTGCGCTATTCGCTGGCTGGTGTGTGCATGGAAGGTTCCCGTGCACCACATGCAAGGCAGCTCTTCAGTTCCGTTGGCTGCAGGCTGGTCGCAACTATTCTTGCTTCGACATGCATAGACAATTCCTGGATCCTGACCATAAGTTTAGAAAACACAAGAAGAATTTCATCAAAGGTAGAGTTGTCAAAAACACTGCACCAGCTGTGTTGACAGGCCAACAAACCCTTGATCAGTTAAACGCTCTCGAGCCTGATCCTTTGCGTCCAGGATACTTCAAAGGGTATAATACGGAACACGCCTGGACTCACAAGTCATGCTTATGGGATCTCCCTTACTTCAAAGACCTCCTTTGCCCACACAACATTGACGTGATGCACACTGAAAAGAATATTGCGGAGGCCATTTTTGGTACATTGTTCGGCATAGAGGGGAAGTCAAAAGATAATCCTAAGGCTAGAATCGACCTGGAGGCTCTATGTGATAGACCGTTCCAAAACATGCGACAACGGAAAGGAAAGCAAAGCATAGAGAAGCCAAAGGCATGGTTCAATCTTGAAAGGCCAGCTATGAGGGAAATGCTATTGTGGGTGAAAATGCGGTTGATGTTCCCCGATGGGTATGCTGCGAATCTAAAGAGGGGAGCGAGTCTTGAGAAATTGAAAATATTTGGGCTCAAGAGTCATGATTGGCACATATGGATTGAGCGGGTAATGCCGGTGATGTTGCGTGGCTTTATCCGTGAGGATGAATGACTAGTACTGGCAGAGCTGAGCTATTTCTTCCATTCTCTTTGAGCGAAAGAACTATCGCCTGGCGTGCTAGATGAAATGGAAGAGTTGTTGCCGGAGTTGATCTGCAAATTAGAAAAGATCTTTCCACCGGGCTTCTTTAATCCAATGCAACATTCGATTTTGCATCTCCCGACCGAGGCAAGAATGGGGGGGCCCGTTCAAAATCGATGGTTCTACTCAACTGAGAGGATGCAGAAGACGCTTCGAGCTAAGTGTTAAAATAAACGTAGAATTGAAGCATCGATGCCCGAGACATTCATTACTGAGGAGGCGGCAAACTTCGTGACAGCACACTACGAAGCCAAAAATCGTCATTTGCATAACCCGAAGCCTCGGTACAGTGATGGCGCTCGAGAAAAAGTTTGATCCAACCTCAGCCTATTCAAAGGTAAGATCGCACCATCCGGTGCTTCAAAAGGGAAATCGTTGGATGTCGAAGAATGGCGGACCATTTCATTGTATATCTTCACCAACCTAACAGAAGTGCGGCCGTACATCGAGTAAGTTCTCGGTAATTTATTGTTCCGCAACTTCTAATTGCTTTGAACTACTCTTATTCCCGGATATTTGATATAGTCGATACGTCGTCGAATTCTCGGATGGAGCGGTCATCGAAAAGGATTCCGTCGAAGAGTATGAGCTTCTCGCAAAGCATGGAGGCGACTATCCCGGTTTCATCTCTTGGTTCAAACAAAGGGTAATTCATTACCATTAAGGGCCCATTTGATTTATTGGTCTAATTTGCGGCTAATGCATCCATTCTTTCGTATTAAACTTGTAGGCTGACGCAGAGTCTATGGACGCCGAGTTGAGACAAGTCGCTAATGTTTTTGACTATAAGGTCCGTTCATTTGACAAATACAACATCAACGGGTATCACTTTCTTACCTTTGGCAAAGAGCTATCTATGCCCGACCTAAAGACTAGAAATTGTTCTGTCTCTGCTATCGGCGAAGGAGACACCGAGTATTATGGAAGAGTTGAAGCAATTTATGAACTTCTATTCTATGGTGAAAACCCACCGACCATCGTAGTCTTCAAATGTTATTGGTTTGAGCCGAGGGAGACTAGAAGGACTCATGAACATATAGGACTAGTCGAAATCAACCAATACACCCACTTAGATGTTCCCGATGTCTATATTATGGCTCAACAGGCGACACAAGTTTTCTATCTACCGTGGGCCTGCCAAACTGATCCAAATCTCAAAGGTTGGGATGTCGTTTATGAAGTGCCACCACATTTTAGACCACCTACCCTCAATGAAGAGGATTACGAACCTCACATTAACCCAGACACATATGAAGAACAATTCTTCCAAGAAACACGTTTGTCCAAGAAACGTTTCAAGAACCGCTCTACTTCACCCCAGAACGTTGAAGTAGACAGCGACAGTGAATCCGTCTTAACCCCTGAGCCCGAACTGGAAGAGCTGGAAGAAGAAGAGGTTACTGCTGCGGATGACCTGTAACTTCTTGACCGATTACATAATGGTGGCCTTCCACATGTTCTTCGTGATAGTGATGATGATGATGCATTTATTGATGATAGTGATGATCATGATGCATTTATTGACCCCGAAGCATATATAGACGAGGACGATTGTTATTAGTTCATGTCAGGTATTCGACTATTATACTATATATAAATTTTGAGTTCATGTTAGGTATTCAATTTTTATTAGTCATGTTGGTATTTATGACGATGATACACTTAAATTATATACATTTTATTACTCCTGTTTGTATTTATGTTGTACTAATTTCATTTATTCTTTGTCATGACAAGTGTTGAAACATGGTGGGAAAGGGTCGAAAGCACTCCGCGGCTGCTTCTTCGTCGGCGGGTGATGGGATGGGTACTTCCATTCCTGCCTCGCCTCTTCGAAGAGTGTTGCTCTCTACTTTGCAAGGAGCGGCCCCCGTGAGAGGAGGTCGACCCCCCGCGAAGCTGAGAGGCGCTAAAGGTAGACGTTGTATTCATGTTGGTATTTATGTTGTACTCATGTTGTATGCATATTGGTATTTATATACATTTTATTACTCATGTTGGTATTTATATTGTACTAAAGGTACACGTGGCTGCGGGAGAGGTAGGGCTACACGGTCTCCGCCACCACCCCAAGCTGATTCACATGAGCACATGACTTCTAGGGTGGATTCGTGTGAGGTGGAGGCTACACGGTCTCCGCTTCACGAGCCTCAGGTCGACGAGCCTTCGACCCACGAGACTCCTGTCCCAGAGGCTTCCTTCCAAGCGACTCCAGAGCAAGGCAGGGATGAGGGTACGTCCCAAGAGACCCTCCTTCTTCCTCCTTCTTCCTCCTTCTCCTTCTCCTTCTTCTTTTCTTCTTCTTCTCCTCTTCCGTCTCCTTCTCCCCCTCCTCCTCCTCCTCCTCCTTCTTTTACTTCTTCTTCTCTTTCTCTTATTCTACGTAGCTATATTAGACTCATTCAACAAAGCCTAAATTGGCTAATTATCCATCTAAATGACATAATTAGCTTAGTTAGCTCCTAAATGGTATATTTAATAAAAAATGACCTATACTTAGCTAATTATCCTCGAAATGACATAATTAGCTCCAAAAAGGCATTCTTAGCCAATTTAGCCCGAAGAAGGAGAAGAGAGGAGAAGAAAGAGGAAAAATGAAAGGAAGGAAGAAGAAGAAGAGGAGAAGAAGGAGAAGGAGAGGGAGGAGGATAAGAAGAAGGAGGAGAAGGAGGAGAAGAAGGAGAAGGAGCTCCTCCTTCTCCTTCTTCCTCCTTCCTCCTTCTCCTTCTCCTTCTTCTTTTCTTCTTCTTCTCCTCTTCCGTCTCCTTCTCCTTCTTCTCCTCTTCCTCCTCCTTCTTTTACTTATTCTTCTCTTTCTCTTATTCTACGTAGCTATATTAGACTCATCCAACAAAGCCAAAATTGGCTAATTATCCATCTAAATGACATAATTAGCTTAGTTAGCTCCTAAATTGTCTATTTAATAAAAAATGACCTATACTTAGCTAATTATCCTCGAAATGACATAATAAGGCTTACGTAGCTGCAACATGACCTATTCCCCCTAACTTAGGTATTAAATGGCCTATAATTAGCCTAGCTAGATCAAAAATGGCTTAATAAGCATAGTTTGCTCCGGAATGACCTATTTTACCCAAGTTAGCTCTGAAACGACCTATAGTTAGCTAGGGTTCCACCTAAATGACAGAATTAGCTTAGTTAGCTCCTAAATGGTCTATACTTAGCTAATTTCTCTCCGAAATAACCTATATATACACTACTTCATCTACTATTATTCTTCTAACTTTCTTATTTGTCATTTTGCAGATTACCTTCACTTCACGGGAAGCTTGGCAAATATTGATGGAATGCTTGAAGATGATTTCTTGTAACATGGGTTGTATTGAAACTATTGTAGTATGTGAATATATGGAACTTTGTATGCACGTGGATGAAACTGGTGTAATATATGAAACTTTGTATGCATGTGGATGCAACTTGATAGCTGGATATCAGAGGTTATTTTAATATGGTTATGAGTACGAAAAGAAATTTATTTATGTCAAATATATATATATATATATATATATATATATATATATCCTGATTATTGTTAAAAATGCTGGATATAACAAAAAAAAAAGGGGCTGGTTCCGCTCTTTGCCGTCTGCCCCCACATGGCAAAGGGGGGGAGGCAGCCGACACAGGGGGAATCTGCCCCCTCTCTCTCCCCTCTTTGTCGTCTGCCCCCACATGGAAAAGGGGGGAGGCAGACGACAAAGGGGGGAATCTGCCCCTCTCTCTCCCCTCTTTGCCGTCTGCCCCCGCATGGCAAAGGGGGGAGGCAGACGGCAAAGGGGGGAATCAGCCCCTCTCTCTCCCCTCTTTGCCGTCTGCCCACGCACGGCAAAGGAGGGGAGGCAGACGGCAAAGGCAGACGGCGTGCCGTTAACACTTAATGAGGACGTTGCACCCTTTGCCGTCCCAGCTAATATGCCGTCAACCCACTCATGGCAAAGATTCTTTGTCGTCCGCTTTGGTAAAGCTGATGGCAAAGAACCTCTTCACCGGATTTTTTTACCGTCTACTTTGCCGTCTGCTGACCGACGGCAAAGCCTTTGCCGTCCGTGGTTGCACCCTTTGCCGTCCGCTTTGGCAGACGACAAATTTATGAATTTCAGTAGTGATACCTGCATCTAAAGTATTAAGTTCATGAAGAACAGAGTAACGCATTAGGTAAGATGACGTGATGTAGAGGGATAAACTCAAGCAATATGATGAAAACCCCATCTTTTTATCCTCGATGGCAACAATGCAATACATACGTCGCTAGCCCTATTTTGTCACTAGGCGAGGACACCGCGAGATTGAACCCAAAACTAAGCATTTATCCCATTGCAAGAATTACCAATCTAGTTGGCCAAACCAAACCAATAACTCAAAGAGACTTGCTAAGATACGAAATCATGCATATAAGAATTCATGAAAGATTCAAATAATATAAATAGATAAATTGAACATAAACCCACAATTCATCAGATCTCGACAAACACACCACAAAAGAGTATTACATCGGATAGATCTCCATGAAGATCATGAAGAACATGGTATTGAAGAACAAAGAGAGAGAAGAAGCCATCTAGCTACTAGTTATCGACCCCACTACTGGAAAACAGTTATTTGCCATCTGCTGCTTCTTTGCCATCTCCTGGGTGATGGCAAAGACCCTCTTTGCCATCAGCTACTAGAAACCAGACGGCAAAGAGCAGGCTGATGTCAAAGGTACTATTTGCCATCAACCAGCTCTTTGCCGTATGCAAGCTCACGACAAAGAGCATGCAAGAAGACGACAAAGAGGGTGGGCGGCCCACACCGCAACCCCTCTCCCCCCCCTAACGGCCTCTTTTTTGCCGTCCTCTTTTCTCCTCTGTGTCGTCGGGAGGCGGACGGCAAAGAGGGTGCCCCCCTAACGGTCGTTAGCCCCACTCCCGCGAGCCTCTCTCTCCCCCTAACGGCCACCCCGACACCACCACCGCCGCCGCGCCCTCCTCCGGCCTCCCTGCGCCGCCCGACGCCCTCCTCCTCCCCAGCCGCCCTGCACCCTCCTCCTGCCCGGCCGCCCTGCGCCCTCCTCCTCCCCGGTCGCCCTGCACCCTCCTCCACCCCGGCCGCCCTGCACCCTCCTCCACCGCCGCCCTGCGCCCCCTCCTCCTCCCCGGCCGCCCTGCACCCTCCTCCACCGCCGCCCTGCGCCCCTCCTCCACCCCGACACCCCTCTCTCTCACCCCCGACACCACCACCGCTTCCGCGCCCTCCTCCGGCCTCCCTGCCCCACCACCGCCGCCGCCGACGCCACCCCCACCACAGCGCCCCACCCCACCGCCACCGCGCCCCTCACCGTGCCCCTCCTCCCCCTGCTGCCCTCCTCCCCCTGCGGCCCTCCTCCCCGTGCGGCCCTCCTCCCCGTGCGACCCTCCTCCCCCTGCGGCCCTCCTCCTCCTGGGGGCCCTACGGCATTCGGTTATTTTTTCTTCTTTTTTTAATAGTTTTTGTTTAATTAGTTATATGTTTTAGTGAGGTTTTGGCTTAGTTTTAGTTTAGTTTAGGTTTAGTTAGGTTAGTTTCCTGTTTAGTAAAGGAGAAAAGGAGAAAAAGAAGAAGGAGAAAGGAGAAGAAGAAGAAGGAGAAAGGAGAAGAAGAAGAAGGAGAAAGGAGAAGAAAAAATAAGAAGAAGAAGGAAAAGAAGAAGAAGGAAAAGGAAGGGAAGGAGAAGAAAGAAGAAAGAAGAAGAAGAAGAAAATTAGGAGAGGAAGAGAAGAATAAGAGGAAAAAAGAAAATAATAATAATAATAATAAGAAGAAGAAGAGAAGAAGAAGAAAACAAGAAGGAGAAGAAGAATAAGAGGAAAAAAGAAAAAAGAAAATAACAACAAGAAGAAGAAGAATAAGAAGAATAAGAAGAAGAAGAAGAAGAAGAAGAAGAAGAAGAAGAAGAGAAGAAGAAAGGAAGAAGAAGGAGAAGAAGAATAACAGGAAAAAAGAAAAAAGAAAATAAGAATAAGAAGAAGAAGAAGAAGAAGAAGAAGAAGAGAAGAAAAGAAGGAGAAGGAGAAGAAGAATACGACAAAAAAAGAAAATAATAATAATAATAATAAGAAGAAGAAGAATAAGAGGAGAACAGAAAAAAAGAAAATAAGAGTTAGGTCACATATTTTTTGATTATCTTATAAAAACATCATATTTGTGTTGATCGGGTGAATTGCAATGTGCAGTTGTTCGACGAGCTCCACGTGCATTGGACGAGCTCCGCCCCTACGTTTGTTGGTGAGCACAAATGACTTCTCCTCCTACCCCCTTAATTTGCAGTCCCGGTCTTCGTGCCGATGAAACTTGATAGCTATATATAGGTTTCTTCAATCATGAGTATGCGTGACCAGTATGCGTATCCCGTTCGAAAGGGCGACATCTATAAATATGCATGTCTTTGCATATTTATAACCGCCATCCTTTCGAATTGTCCAACATTATCCATGGACAACCCGAGTTTGTGTAGATTGGGTTCGTTTTCCCGTATGCTGTGCTCTGGATCTGATGCGGAATTTCGTCAGTGCCTCCCTGTTGTTCTCCGGATGCACATCCTCTTTGTTTATTGCGGAGACGTGTATCAGGAGAACAGCGGGGAGGTGCTACCGAAATTTTGTGTTGGATCCGAAGAAGAGCATGGGAAAACGAACCCAATCTACACATACTCGGGTGGGATTAGGACCTATCTTTACCTATTAGCGTGTAGGTTGCATGGACGTAATAAAAATGGCGAACCTGATTAACCGATGAATATAAATGCTAAATTATATATAAATATATTTCTTCTGTCTTTAGTAGCTACGCAAGATGAGTGATCGTGCATGGATGTATACCGGTCACCCTAGTCAAAAAGAGATGACGAAAGAATGGTTTGTAAAAACAACGGAATTTGTGAAAGCCGCATTCGCAAATGGCCAGGAAAGAAACTATTGCACCTGTCCTGGATGCGACAACTATAAAAAGACGACAAAGGCTGTAATGATTAAACACCTGCAGAGGAGGGGTTTTAATCCTAGTTATACGGTGTGGACATTTCATGGTGATTCTATACAACGCACAAGAGCTGAGGTGGTCCGTCGTCGCACAGACGAGCATGGTACCGGGATCGAAGACATTGTGCAAGACTTTGATGATGCTCGGGATTTGGATGATGAGATGGAGGAATCTCCACAAGCCTTTTATGAAATGTTGGAGTCTTCAAAACATCCTCTCCATGAGCACACTGAGCTCTGTCAGCTGGATGCAATTGCACAAGTAATGGCTCTGAAGGCTCAGTTCAACTTGGGAAGAGAATGCTACGACGCGATGATGACACTATTTGGACGCTTCCTACCCGAAGGCCATGTTATGCCTGCAAACCTGTACCAGTCGAAAAAAATACTTCGTGTACTTAAGATGCCCTATGAGAAGATAGATGCATGTGAGAAAGGATGTGTCTTATTTAGGAAGGAGTATGCACACTTGGACTATTGTCCCAATTGCCAGTCTTGCAGGTATCTTCTGGTAGACAACGGTATGGGTGAGAAGAGGCAGACCAAAATCACAATTAGTGTTCTTTGGTATATGCCAATCGTACCAAGACTTCAATGTCTTTTCATGGTCGAAGAGACAGCCAGACAGATGACATGGCACAAATTGGGCAAAAGAACCGAACTAGATGCGGATCGGAATAAGATGATGGTACACACATCGGATGGGGAAGCGTGGAAACATTTCGATGGATTGCATCAGGATAAAGCGGCAGATCCAAGGAATCCTCGAGTCTGCGCCCCCATGGATGGTTTTAATCCCTTCGGCATGACGGCAACCCAATACAGTTGTTGGCCTGTATTTGTCATTCCACTGAATCTCCCCCCAGGCAGATTATGCAAAGAAAGAACATATTTCTGACGTTGATAATTCTAGGGCCAATTATCCGGGGAAGAATATGAATGTGTACCTGCAACCGCTTAAGGATGAATTGGAAGAAGCTTGGGATAATGGGGTCAAGACATACGATGCCGCTAGAAAAGAAAACTTCAAAATGCTTGTGTGGTACATGTACTCTATGCATGACTTGCGAGCGTATGCGCTATTCTCTAGATGGTGTGTGCATGGAAGGTTCCCGTGCCCCCAGTGCAAGGCAGATCTTCAGTTTCATTGGTTGCAGGAGGGTCGGAAGTATTCTTGCTTTGACTTGCATAGACAGTTCCTGGATCCTGACCATCGGTTCAGAAAAGACAAGAAGAACTTTACCAAAGGTAAAGTTGTTAAAAACTTGGCACCACCTGCGTTCACAGGCCAACAGATCCTGGATCGGTAAACGCCCTCGAGCCTGATCTAGAGCGTCCAGGGTATTTCAAGGGGTATAATTCAAAACACGCCTGGACTCCCAAGTCATGCTTCTCGGATTTGCCTTACTTCAAAGACCTCCTTCTTCCACACAATATCGACATGATGCACACTGAAAAGAATATCGGAGAGGCTATTTTTGGTACATTCTTCGACATAGATGGGAAGACAAAGGATACTATTAAGGCTAGAGTCGATCAAGAGACACTATGTCATCGACCGTTACAAAACATGCGAGAAGGCAAAGGAAAGCAGAAGTGGTCGAAGCCAAAGGCCTGGTTCAATCTTGGAAGGCCAGCTATGAGGGAACTTATCTTGTGGGTCAAAATGCACTTGATGTTCCCCGATGGGTATGCAGCGAATCTAAAGAGGGGAGCGAGTCATGAAAAATTAAAAATCTTTGGTCTCAAGAGTCATGATTGGCACATATGGCTAGAGCGGGTAATGCTGATGATGTTACGTGGCTTTATTCCTGAGGATGAATGGCTAGTACTGGCGAAGCTGAGCTATTTCTTCCGTGTTCTTTGTGCGAAATAATTTTCGCCTGGCGTGGTAGAAGACATGGAGGAGTTTGCACCGGAGTTGTTGTGGAAGTTAGAGAAGATCTTTCCATCGGGCTTCTTTAATCCAATGTAGCATTTGATTTTACATCTACCGACCGAGGCAAGATTGGGTGGGACCGTGCAAGATCGTTGGTTCTATGCAACTGAGAGGATGCAGAAGACCCTTCAAGCTAAATGTAAAAATAAGCGTAGAATTTAAGCATCGATGGCTGAGGCATTCATTACTTAGGAGGTGGCAAACTTTGTGTCAGCACACTACGAAGCCAAAAATCATCATTTGCATAATACGAAGCCTCGGCACAATGATGCACACCCTAAAAAGGTGGGTCCAACCTTAGCCTATTCAAAGGGAAGCTCGCACCAGCCGGTGCTTCGAAACCAATAACATTGGATGTCGAAGAATGGCGGAACATTTCATTGTATATCTTCAACAACCTAACAGAAGTGCGGCCCTACATCGAGTGAGTTCTCGACACATTTTCCCGTAAATTCTAATTCATTTGAACTGCTCTTATTCCCGGATATTTCAAATAGTTGTTACGTCGCCAAATTCTCGGATGGAGCAGTGATCGAAAATGATTCCGTCGAAGAGTATGAGCTTCTGACAAAGACAGGAGGCGGCTATCCCGGTTTCATCTCTTGGTTCAGACAAACGGTAATTATCAATAATGGACCATTTCATTCTTGGTCTAACTTGCGGCTAATGCAACAATCATTTCGTATTAAACTTGTAGGCTAATTCAGAGTCTATGGACGCCGAACTGAGACAAGTCGCTAATGGTTTTGACTATAAGGTCCGCTCATTTGAGAAATACAACATCAACGGGTATCTCTTTCGTACCTTTGGCAAAGAGCTATCTATGCCCGACCAGAAATCTACAAATTGTGGTGTCTCTCCTATCGGCGAAGGTGTTATCGAGTATTATGGAAGAGTTGAAGCAATTTATGAACTTCAATTCTATGCTGAAAACCCACCGAACGTCGTAGTCTTCAAATGTTATGGGTTCCAGCCGAACAAGACTAGAAGGACTCATGAACATATAGGACTAGTCAAAATCAATCCAAACACCCATTTAGATGTTCCCGATGTCTATATTACGGCTCAACAGGCGACCCAAGTTTTCTATCTACCGTGGGCATGCCAAAAGGATAAGAATCTGGAAGGTTGGTATGTTGTTTATGAACTGCCGCCACATGTCAGACCACCTCTCCCAAATGAACAGGATTATGAACCTCACATTAACCCAGACACATATGATGGAGAATTCTTCCAAGAAACACGTCTTTCCAAGAAATGTTTCAAGAACCGCCGTGCTTCACCCAAGAACATGGAAGTAGACAGCGACAATGAATCCGACTCCAGCCCTGAGCCGGAACCAGCAGACCTGGAACTCGTAGAGGTTACTGATGCGGATGACCTGTCAATGGTTCAACGATTAAAGGAAGGCCTTTCACAACTTCACGCCGTTGAACCCGACGAGCACGTCATTCCTGAAGACATGTGTGATAGTGATGATGATGATGCATTTATTGATGATGATTATTAGTTTGTAAGATTCACAACTTAAATTATATATATTTTAATCTTTATTATTCATGTACATATTATTATTCATGTCAGTTATTCAATTTTTTTTATGTTGTACTAACTTATTTTAATCTTTATCATGGCAGGTCACCAGGTGTGGAAAGATGGTGGGCGCTAGTCCAGATCGCTCGACGGGTTCTTCCCAGGCGCCCCGCACAAGGGGTGGTACTTCCCTTCCACCCCTATCTCTCCGTAGAGCCTTGGCAGACAGTCTGTCGACACCACCCGTGGGTTCTTCTTCGTCGGCAGCATTGCCCACTCGGAGAGGTGCTGGTCGGGTAGGGAAGAAGGGGAAGGGTATAGGGAGAGGTGGTGGCCGCGGAAGATCCAGGAGGACTGTTAAGCATAGGACTACTATGGTCATTCACCACCAGCACCACCACCACCACCAGCTCATTCACCCGATCATAGGACTACTATGGTCGACCCGTTTGCGGAGGAGGCTACGGGAACTCCGTTCCAGGAGCCTGTTGTTGACGGGCATTCGTCACATGAGACTCCGGTCCAGGAGTAGCCTCGGGTCGAGGTGCATTCGGCCCAGGAGCAGCCGGAGGTGACTACGGTTCCGGAGGCTTCACCCGACGTGGAGAGGCCCGGATGGGAGACCTGGCCGGATCGTACTGAGTTGCCGGATTGGACCGAGGGTCCGGGTGGCTCAGGGGGCGGGGATGAGCTTACGGATAGTGAGAGCGATGTGCAGGTGGACGGGGCCATCGTGTACAAGCGTGGTAGTACACGTCTCCCGGTCGCGCCGGCTACCCGCGAGCAGAGGCCGGTGATTAAACCTGAAGAAGATAGGTAAGTACATTTACTCTTTTTATAGCTTTTGCCCTCAAGTTTGTTCAAATATCTAATGCGTTGACCTTATCATACTGTAGGGGATGGGTACATCCTCTTGGAGTCCGCAGGCCAAACTCCGTCCTTGGTGTGCTTTCCCAAAAAAATTTCCCGGGGTTTGTCACGTTGCCTGGTGAGGGTCAAGTTCCTACACTAGGATTTTCCTAGGAGCACTACCAGGCTGCGCAGGCCCCGCCGGAGGAGATTATAGATGGTGTCTTGTGCCACACGAGGGCCGAGATGGTGATCAAGAGCTTTTGGGTAAATTATCCTTTTACAATATCTAAAATTAACAATATAGCTAATTATTGTACTAATCGGTGTTTTCATGTTTGATTGCAGACCTTCTATAGGTGTGAGGATGGATATGAGGAGGAGGCGTCCAGGGTTCTCGAGGCCGAGTGTAGGCGGTTACTACAGAACTTGCGCCACGAGGCTCGGCCGCAGGCTATTCGAGATTACTACGCCACGCGTGGTATTAAGAAGCAGAAGAAGGATTGCCGCGGAAAGTTTCTGAAGAAGGAGCAATACATGAAGGTAATTACCTATTCTTAAGTCCTTCTACGTAGTTTTCTTGATTTCATTCATAGGCGTAGCGCTGAAAATTCTTTCTAATAACTTACAGGTGCCCCCGAGATGGTGTGCGGATAAGATGGATTGTTGGGAGGCATTGGTTGATGAGTGGTGCATAGGCAGCTGGCGAGCCGTCCAGGAGAATGCGAAGGATCGGCGTAGCCAAATGGTTGGTGTGCCACACCATCAAGGCAGCGGCAACTTACTTCAGTTTGGACAAAACTGGGTATGTGATTTGCTTCATGATTCATGCAATTCATTCTTGATGCTAATATTTTGTTCCTCTCTTTTAGGCGCATCACAATAAGACAGAGATGCCACACTTGTATGAGCTTTATGGCATGGCCCATACTGCCTCGTAAAAGAAGGCGAAGGCATTCTCTGAGTCTGACCTGGATGATCCCAATAACTTCACCAACATATCATCCCACCAGAAGCTCGTGGCATACAGGGATGCGGGGAAGGCTACGAAAGGGGATGACTTTAACCCTAGCCAGGAACCTTTGGATCCAGAGCTGGTGATGATATCTGGTGGCGGGAGGCCCCATGGCTCGATAGCCATTGGAGATGGGATAATACGTTGTCCACTCACTCTCCCGGAGATCAAGGCGCGCCAGTCGAGCAGCTGTCCTGAGATAATGCGTCGTCCACGGCCAGTCGAACTTGCCATCGAGGTTAGTTGTACGGACTAAGAACACTTTCATCCATTTCATTATGTGTGTCACCATAGATCATTATATGGTAACGAGGAATGGTGTTTCAGGCTGCTCTTGAGAAAGAGATATTGGCAAACCAGGTTGCTCTTGAGAAAGAGAGATTGGTAAGCCAGGCTGCTCTTGAGAAAGAGAGATTGGCAAGTCAGGCTGCTCTTGATCAGAGGGACCAGACCACGACACGATTGATTGAGGAGGAGAGGGCCCAGAATGAGGCGGGTCAACGGGCCCTGTACGAGCTTTTTGTGGTACGTTTTTTTTCATATTAGCCAAATCATGTGTGTAATGTCTGTTTCATTACTAACTAATACGACCCACTCTTCAAGGTCTGTGCGAGAAGAGCGGTCAAGTCCCTCCGCCGATGCCCATCTTCTCTTCGATTGGCACGGTGAGTTTCATTATAAACAAGTTTTAATAATTGAGTGTCATCATGCTAACTGAGACATTGCAAAATATCTATTCTGCAGAATAACTCCGGAGCGGCATCGCACGACCCTTCTCCACGTGTTTCTCCTCCTTGATGACCACTACGGTAAGTTTCTCTTCTCCTCTTTCATATTCTCCTTGCCTTAATTTCCCCAACAATGACATAGTTAGCCCATTTAACTCCAAAAAGACATAATTAGCCCATTTAGCTCCAAAATGCCACAATAACCTCAAAATGGCATAAGAACCTTGGTTAGCTCATTAATATTATATACTTAGCTTGTTTTCCTCTAAAATGAGATAATTAGCCCATTTAGCTCCAAAAAGACATAGTTAGCTAATTTAGCTCGAAGAAGAGGAGAAGAAATAGGAAAAATGAAAAGAAAGAAGAAGAAGAAGAAGAGAAGAAGGAGAAGGGGAGGAGGAGGAGAAGGCCAAGGACCTTCTGGTCCTTATCCTCCTGCTCCTCCTTATCCTCCTCCTCCTCCTTCTTCTTGATTTCTTCCTCTTCTCCTCCTCCTCCTCTTTCTTCTCCTCTTTCATATTATCCTTGCTTTAATTTCCCCAAAAAGACATAATTAGCCCATTTAGCTCCAAAATGCCATAATAACGTCAAAATGGCATAAGAACCTTGGTTAGCTCATGAATATTATACACTTAGCTTGTTTTCCTCTGAAATGAGATAATTAGCCCATTTAGCTCCAAAAAGACATAGTTAGCTAATTTAGCTCCAAGAATAGGAGAATAAATAGGAAAAATGAAAAGAAAGAAGAAGAAGATAAGAAGGAGAAGGAGGAGGAGGAGGAGGAGAAGGAGGAGAAGGCCAAGGTTGGCCTTCTCCTCCTCCTTCTCCTCCTCCTCCTTCTTCTTGACTTCTTCTTATTCTCCTCCTCCTCCTATTTCTTCTCCTATTTCATATTATTGTTGCTTTAATTTCCCCAACAATGACATAATTAGCCCATTTAGCTCCAAAATGCCATACTAAGCTAAAAATGGCATAAGAACCTTGGTTTGCTCATGAATATTATATACTTAGCTTGTTTTCCTCTAAAATGGGATAATTATCCCATTTAGCTCCAAAAACACATAATTAGGAAATTTAGATCCAAGAAGAGGAGAAGAAAAAGGAAAAATGAAAAGAAAGAAGAAGAAGAAGAAGAGAAGAAGGAGAAGGAGGAGGAGGAGGAGGAGAAGGCCAAGGACCTTCTAGTCCTTCTCCTTCTCCTCCTTCTCCTCCTTCTTGATTTCTTCTTCTTCTCCTCCTCCTCCTCTTTTTCACCTCTTTCATATTATCCTTGCTTTAACTTCCCCAACAATTACATAATTATCCCATTTATCTCCAAAATGCCATAATAAGCTCAAAATGGCATAAGAACCTTGGTTAGCTCATGAATATTATATACTTAGCTTGTTTTCCTCTGAAATGGGATAATTAGCCCATTTATCTCCAAAAAGACATAATTAGGTAATTTAGCTCCAACAAGAGGAGAATAGAAGAATAAATAGGAAAAATAAAAACAAAGAAGAAGAAGAAGAAGAAGAAGAAGAGAAGAAGGAGAAGGAGGAGGAGGAGGAGGAGAAGGCCAAGGACCTTCTAGTCCTTCTCCTCCTCCTCCTCCTTCTCCTTCTCCTCCTTCTTCTTGATTTCTTATTCTTCTCCTCCTCCTCCTATTTCTTCTCCTCTTTCATATTATCCTTGATTTAATTTCCCCAACAATGACATAATTAGCCCATTTAGCTCCAAAATATCATAATAAGCTCAAAATGGCATAAGAACCTTGGTTAGCTCATGAATATTATATACTTAGCTTGTTTTCCTATAAAATGGGATAATTAGCCCATTTAGCTCCAAAAAGACATAATTAGGAAATTTAGCTCCAAGAATAGGTGAAGAAAAAGGAAAAATGAAAAGAAAGAAGAAGAAGAAGAAGAGAAGAAGGAGAAGGAGGAGAAGGCCAAGGACCTTCTAGTCCTTCTCCTTCTCCTCCTTCTCCTCCTTCTTGATTTCTTCTTCTTCTCCTCCTCCTCCTCTTTTTCTCCTCTTTCATATTATACTTGCATTAACTTCCCCAACAATGACATAATTATCCCATTTATCTCCAAAATGCCATAATAAGCTCAAAATGGCATAAGAACCTTGGTTAGCTCATGAATATTATATACTTAGCTTGTTTTCCTCTAAAATGGGATACTTAGCCCATTTAGCTCCAAAAAGACATAATTAGGTAATTTAGCTCCAACAAGAGGAGAATAGGAGAAGAAATAGGAAAAATGAAAAGAAAGAAGAAGAAGAAGAAGAAGAAGAAGAAGAGAAGAAGGAGAAGGAGGAGGAGGAGGAGGAGAAGTCCAAGGACCTTGTAGTCCTTCTCCTCCTCCTCCTTCTCCTCCTTCTCCTCCTTCTTCTTGATTTCTTCTTCTTCTCCTCCTCCTCCTATTTATTCTCCTCTTTCATATTATCCTTGATTTAATTTCCCCAACAATGACATAATTAGCCCATTTAGCTCCGAAATATCATAATAAGCTCAAAATGGCATAAGAACCTTGGTTAGCTCATGAATCTTATATACTTAGCTTGTTTTCCTCTAAAATGGGATAATTAGCCCATTTAGCTCCAAAATGACATAATTAGGTAATTTAGCTCCAACCAGAGGAGAAGAGAAGAAGAAATGGGAAAAATAAAAAGAAAGAAGAAGAAGAAGAAGAAGAAGAAGAGAAGAAGGAGAAGGAGGAGGAGGAGGAGGAGAAGGCCAAGGACCTTCTAGTCCTTCGCCTCCTCCTCCTTCTCCTCCTCCTCCTCCTCCTTCTTGATTTAATTATGTATCTTCTTCTTCTCCTCCTCCTCCTCCTCTTTGTTCTCCTCTTTCATATTATCCTTGCTTTAATTTCCACAACAATGACATAATTAGCCCATTTAGCTCCAAAATGACATAATAACCTCAAAATGGCATAAGAACCTTGGGTAGCTCATGAATATTATATTCTTAGATTGTTTTCCCCTAAAATGGGATAATTAACCCATATAGCTCAAAAAATAGATAATGAGGTAATTTAGCTCCAACAAGAGGAGAAGAGGAGAAGAAATAGGAAAAATGAAAAGAAAGAAGAAGAAGAAGAAGAAGAAGAGAAGAAGGAGAAGGAGGGGGAGGAGGAGGAGTAGGCCAAGGACCCTCTAGTCCTTCTCCTCCTCCTCCTTCTCCTCCTTCTCCTCCTTCTTCTTGATTTCTTCTTGTTCATCTCCTCTTCCTCTTTCTTCTCCTATTTCATATTATCCTTGCTTTAATTTCCTCTACAATGACATAATTAACCCATTTAGCTCCAAAAATGCCATAATAAACTAAAAATGGCATAAGAACCTTGGTTAGCTCCTGAATGTTATATTCTTAGCTTGTTTTCCGCTAAAATGACATAATTAGCTCAAAAACATCATATTTTGTTCTTCTTCTGACTTTATTATTCACATTTTTGCAGATTGGATATACTACATGCATGGAAGCTGGCATTCATGGAGTTGAACAATGTCGATGGATGAACTTTATATGTATATCATCTAGTTTTCTTTTGAGTTGATGAACAATGTCGAACTATATGTATATGTATATAAAGATAAACAGTGCAATACTTTGTATGTTGGTTCTTTCGATATATCGGGATGTACATTGATTTATATGTATATCATATATGTGTGGTGAATTATATATATGTGTTGGCAAGTATATGTGTGGTGAACTATATATCATATATGTGTGGTGAATTATATAAATGTGCTGTCAAATATATATATATGTGCTGTGAAATAATATAAAACAAAAAAAACAGGTATTATATGGGATCTTTGCCGTCTGCCACCTGATGGCAAAGACCTGTGCCATCAGCTGGCAGATGGCAAAGGTGCCACATGGCACCCAGCTGTGCATCCTGGGGTCTCTATATAGGCTCTTTGTCGTCTGCCTCCAGGGTGGGCAGACGGCCAAGAAGAGGGCACATAGGAGGGGGGGAGGAGGAGGCAGACGACAAAGAGTGGAGGGGGGGAGGAGGAGGAGGCAGACGACAAAGAATAAGGGGGAGGCAGACGACAAAGAATAAGGAGGAGGCAGACGGTAAAGAATAAGAGGCAGACGCCCAAGCCTCCGTTAACCCCTAACGGAGGCAACGCCTGTCGGCTGCTGTCTCGAGCACTTTGCCGACTGCTTCTATGGAAAGCTGACGGCAAAGAGCTTTGCCGTCCGCTTTGGGGGGACAGATGGCAAAGAAGGTACGATGCCGTCGTAGGCTGACGCAGAAATTTTGCCGGCCGTGAGATTCTTTGCCGTCTATGGTATTCTCTTTGCCATCCGGGATTTAGTCTTTGCCGTCTGTGATGGCAGACGGCAAAGAAGCTGATTCTAGTAGTGCCCGTAGGTATGTGGTGAACTACTCACGCATCATTGGAGGGGCAATAGAGTTGATTTATATGCACTCTGTGATTGATTCCCCCTCCGACAGATTACCGGAAAAGGCTCCCAGATTGGATCTCATGGGAACACAGGCTCCCGACGGCGGAAAAGTATTTTTTTGGTCTCCCTTTGTTATAGGGTAATATTTGGGAATTTATAGGATGAAGATTAGGGTTAGGAGGCTGCAGGGGACACACAAGCCAGGACCTCCCTAGGGTGCTCCCTGCAGGCTTGTCGCCTCCCGGCAGGGGTCTCCTACCCCATTCTCCAAGTCTGGCACGTTTCTTCTGGTCCAAGAAAAATCATTCCGGAGATTTTATTCTGTTTGGAATCCGTTTAATATTCCTTATCTGCAATACTCAAAAACATGGAAAAAACAGAAACTGGCACTAGGCTCTAGATTAATAGGTTAGTACCAAAAACAATATAAAATAGCATATTAATGCATATAAAACATCCAAAATAGATAATATAATAGATGGAACAATCAAAAATTATAGATACGTTGGAAACATATATATCAAGCATCCCCAAGCTTTATTCCTACTCGTCCTCGAGTAGGTAAATGATAAAACAAACTTTTTTTATGTGGAATGCTACATAACATATTCATCCATGTAATATTCTCTATTGTGGCATGAATATTCAAGTCCATAAGATTCAAAACAAAAGTCTAATATTGACATAAAAACAACAATACTTCAAGCATACTAACAAGGCAATTGCTACTTTTTGAAATAACATGGTCTTAGAAAGTTATCCCTACAAAATCATATGGTATGGCTATGCTCCATCTTCCCGAGACAAAGTATCTAAATCATGCACAACCCCGACGAAAGTCAAGCAATTGTTTCACACTATTTATGTTCTCAAACTTTTTCAATTCTCACGCAATACATGAGTGTGAGCCATGGATATAGAACTATAGGTGAAAATAGAAAATTTAGCTCCAACAAGAGGAGAAGATAGTCTCACATCAATTAGGCACATCAACGGGCTATGGAGATGCCCATCAATAGATCCCAATGTCAGTGAATAGGGATTTCCATGCAACAAATGCACTAAGCTATAAGTGTATGAAAGCTCAAAAGGAAAACTAAGTGGTCTTGCAAAAGATGAAATTCCACTAGTTATATGAAAGTGACAAAATAGAGACTCTCTATGAAGAACATGGTGCTAGTTTGAGGCACAAGTGTGGAAAAAGATAATAGGGATTCTCATTTTTTCGGGTGGGCATCTTTGGCCTATTTTTTTGGCTTCGTTGGCCTCTTTTATTTTTTGTGAAGTCCGGAGACTCATACCAACTTGTGAGGGAATCATAGCTTCCATCATCCTTTTCTCACATGAGACAATGCTCTAATAGTGCAAATCATCACACTTTTATTTACTTACAACTCGATATCTAGAACAAAATATGACTCTATAAGCAACATGGAAGTGATGGTGCATGTCATAAAAAAGGGGAGGTGGTGTTGCATGGCCATATATCTTGGAATGGCTATGAAAATGCCATAATAGGTAGGTATGGTGGCTATTTTGAGGAAAGTATATATGGTGGCTGTTTTGAGGAAGGTGGGTTTAATGTACCGGCGGAAGTTGCGCGGTACTAGAGAGGCTAGCAAAGGTGAAAGGGTGAGAGTGCGTATAATCCATGAACTCAACATTAGT
This sequence comes from Hordeum vulgare subsp. vulgare, assembly GCF_904849725.1. NCBI lineage: Eukaryota > Viridiplantae > Streptophyta > Magnoliopsida > Poales > Poaceae > Hordeum > Hordeum vulgare. The sequence continues at coordinate 340,999,446 of NC_058524.1, read as the reverse complement.
CACAAAGAACTCACATACTTATTGCAAAATCCTTTTAGTTATCGAAGCAAAGTATTAGACGCATGCTCCTAGAGGAAGGGTTGGTAGGAGTTAACCATCGAGCGACCCCGACCTCCGCACAAAGGTTGACAATCATTAAACAAATCATGCTCCGACTTCATCACATAACGGTTCACATACGTGCATGCTACGGGAATCACAAACTTTAACACAAGTATTTCTTCCAATTCACAATTACTTACTAGCATGACTCTCATATTACCATCTTCATATCTCAAAACTATATGCAAGGAATGAAACTTCTCATCATATTCAATGCACTTAATATGAAAGTTTTTATTATATCCCTCTTGGATTCCCATTATATTAGGACTAAATTCATAACCTAAACCAATTACCATGTTGATTAAATACTCTCAAAATAATATAAGTGAGGTACGAGAGCTTAATAATTTCTATAAAATAAAACAATGTCGTGCTCTAAAAGATATAAGTGAAGCACTAGAGCAACATTGCCTAACTCAAAAGATATAAGTGAAGCACAAAGAGTATTCTAATAAATTCATGATTCAGCGTGTCTCTCTCAAAAGATGTGTGCAGCAAGGATGATTGTGGCAAACTAAAAAGTAAAGACTCATATCATACAAGATGCTCCAAGCAAAACACAGCCTCAAGTAAATTGACCGATGGATTGTAGACGAAATAGGGGATGACTTCTGGGGCATCCCCAAGCTTAGGATTTTTTCCACTCCTTATTACATAGTCCATCAAATCTTTACCCAAAACTTGAAAACTTGACGACACAAAACTCAACAGAAAACTCATCAAATCCGTTAGTGTAAGAAAAATAAATCACCACTTTAGGTACTGTTGTGAATTCATTGTTATTTATGTTGGTGTAGTATTTACTGTAGTACAAGTTCTCCATGGTACATACCCCCCGATACAACCCATAGATTCATCAAAATAAGCAAACAACACAAAGAAAACGGAATCTGTCAAAACAGAACAGTCTGTAGCAATCTATAAACTTCGAATACTTCTGTAACTCCAAAAATTATGAAATTTTAGGACAATCAGAGAAATTTTTATATAAATCTTGTGTAAAATTTCGAACTAAAAGAATCTTCCAGTGAATTTACAAAATTCTTGGACTGAGAGCGAAAGTTTCAGTTTTTCAGCAAAATCGACTTGCAAACACCGTAGATCATCCCAAAGGTCTTACTTGTCTCAAACACTAATTAAAACAAGAAAACACAATTATTACACTGGTAATAATGTGTTCAGCACTCAAAAACAGAAGCAAAAACAAAAACATGAAAATAAAATTGGGTCGCCTCTCAACAAGCGCTATTGTTTAACGCCCCTAGCTAGGCATAACGATTTCAATGATACTCACATAAAGGTAAAGAACTCAAACATAAACACAACATTATGAATCAAATGGCGAGCATATTAAGTCTAACCAACTTCCTATGCATAGGTATTTTGTGAGCAAACACATTATGGGAACAAGAATCAATTAGCATAGGAAGCGAAAACAAGTGTAACTTCAAAATTTCCAACACATAGAGAAGAAATTTGATATTATTGCAATATGTAAAAGGATATGTTTCTCTTTCATAGTAATTTTCAGTAGCATAATTAATAAATTCAATAATATATCTATCACACAAAGCATTTTTTTCATGATCCACATGCATAAAAGTCTTACAATCTTCCAAGGTAGTGGGATTAACATTAACTAAAGTCATGACCTCTCCAAACCCCCTTTTATCAAAAAATCATAAGATTGAACACTCTCCAAATATGTAGGATTTTTTTACCTAAAGTTCACACTCTTCCAAACTCACTTTCGATATTGTCTTCATAAATAGTATTAAATAAATTATCAAGATCATAAGAAGCATTATCACCCCAATCATGATCATTGCAATAAGTAGTGGTCATGGCAAACTCATCAAATATAGCATCTCCAAGCTTGTGGGTTTGCATATAATTAGCACAATTGATATTAATATAATTTATAACAATATCATTATAATCATGCTTTTCATTCAAGGAAACATCGTGAATCACTTCATCACAATTTTGAGATTCATGAACTCAAGCAAAAGTTCATGGAGATAATCAAGTACACTCAACTCACTAGCAATTGGTTCATCATAATTGGAGTCACTCAAAAATCTCTCGACCACCACCCCCCCTATCTGGCGCGCAAAACATGTCGGGAAAACCGACACCTATGGGAAGCTCGAGGAGTCCATTGATCATTTGGCGGGGAGAGAGAGGTATGGCGTCGAGAGAGGAACTAGCTATCAACACCGGCAAGGTCCTTTTTTACCCACGTTCGGGCCGCTTGGCGCGTAAAACCCTTCTCCTGCTTAGTTTGTATTGTGTGCTTACTATAGAGTGGTTTTGCTATAGTAACTTAGTAGGTGATTAGGGAGTCCCTAATCCCCAAAAAGTCCAACCCCTAAGAATGAGCTTTGGCCCTCCTTTTATAGGCAAAGGGGTCACCAACAGTGTGCTCACGGGGTGTAAAGTGAACAGTGTTCATCACTCTACTTCTTCGGTGGTGTTATGTGCAGTAAATGTCTTGTCTGACCCCTGACCTGTCGCAAGATGGTTGCGACATGTACCCAGGTGAATCGACACTTGGGCCTTGTGCTGGCACACGAGGGATGTGTTGCAGCGATTGGATTGAGGTAGAAACTAGGGGGACACGTGGCGAGCGAACACGGGCCGGTTAGATGATTCGGTCATCTTCCCGGCAAGGAAGGCTTGCCGGGGGCTTGAATACTTTCCCGGCAAGGAGGGCTTGTCGGGAGCCTCGTCGGTCTGTGTGAGCCTTCCCGGGAAGGGAAACTTGACTGGGTATTGTTATTCTTCGGGTAGTCTTCCCGGCAAAGGGGGCTTGTCGAGGCCTTGGGAATCTTCCCACCAAGGAGGGCTTGCCGGGGCCTTGCGTCTGGAGCCTTTGTACTCCATACCCCTAGAGAGGGGGAAGGGCGTGGCTTTGGTGGGTCTTTGACTGCCTTCCTGCTGCTCTTCCCGGTACACTTCTGTCGGGGGCATCGCTGATGCACGTGCACAAGTGTGGGGCACAAGGGACCCCAGTCTCTAGTGCACTGACATAGCTGAACACAACTTTGGAGAATCATCGAGCAGGGCTACTACGCACATGATCCAAGAAACCTCACTCCAAGAAAAGAGGTTGACAATCAGCTTAACCATACCGCCTTGTTCATCCTTCAAGCGGTTGTTCCTATTGAAGATCTTGCTCATTTGCGTCCCTTCACTCGTGCCAAAGATTTATGGGAGCACATCATTTCCATGTTCAAGGGAAGCTCTAGTATTCAATGGTGAAACTATAAAGTGATATTGGATGAAGGCGATCAATTTCTTATGATTAACGATGAAGATACTCGTGAGCTCTATCGAAGAGTGACAACTCTTGTTGTTGCTCTTCAAGATCATGGAAGCAAGGATGTGGATGAAAATTGGATCAAGCGTAAGTTTCTAAAGGCTATTATGCCCTTGAACAAATCCATGTCCTCCATCATCTGTCGGAGGCCACACTTCCTTTCCATGTCCTCAAGTGATGTGTTGGATGAGTTCATTGCCATGAACATATTGAACAAAACCACTGACAATGCTCTAGCTCGTATTCAACAGTGAAGAAAAGACTCTCCCAACCTTGCTTTGAAGGCCAGAGCTATATTGGAGGAAGATGATGAAGAAGAAGAGGCATTGTGCCCCGAAGACACCAAGTATGCTTATCACAAGCATATTGCTCTTGCATCAAGAAAGTTTTCGGGCAACAAGAGAAACTCAAAGCCCAATTTCTTCAAGAACAACTCAAATGGGCGTGAAGTCAAGCCAATAGTGGAAAACTTATTCGCAAAGACAAGGCCAAGATCTTCCCCAACAAGAACAACTTCTTCAACAAAAATCCCCAAAAGGTGTTGATGGCTCAAGAAGAGTACCTCTCCAATCAGGATGAGGATGATGATGCAAGTGGTGAAGTGATGGGAATGGCCACTGTGGCCGTTGCATCCTCTTCTCCATGCAAGGTGTTGATGACGAGATTATGTATGTACTTCTCGCCCTTCCTTGGATACCCCAAGTGGAAGGTGGAGATGTAGTCAGCAGCAAATTTCCCTTACATGGAGACTGTAAGGTTTATCGAACCAGGGGGACTCCTAGGCTCGACATAGCGATTGCAAGCTGTAAAGGATGGAGGTGTAAACAATGATGGTGATATGGACCAGAGTCACATGATGTTCACTATGATGTCTCTCTGGCAAAAGACGGTAAACAAATATGCTAGGGTAAACAAATCACAGTTGGGAATTGACAGAATTATGATTGCACCGGAATGCTAATTATGCTCCTTGATAGTTAGAGGTACAATAGTAATGGGCAGTACGCCAAGACAAGTAGACAGTTTATTCATCAACATCTACTTACTAATCATCCACCTTGAGATATCTATCCAGAACATCTCTCCGCTTTAAGTTGCGATCCCCACCCAAAGTGTAAACTTAAATCAACTGATAACCGCATTAACGAACTATGTGTAAGGTAAACAACCCTTGAAACCGTGGTCACAAGCACCGCTGTTTTCTCCCTGGTGGAAACAAGCACATCCCCTAGGCTCATGTTTCTGTCACTCAAGCTAGACATCGAGGGGCCCGAACCCACAATCATGCATAACACTCCCTCTTCGAGTTACGATCTACTACTTGGCCAATGCAATAAAAATCAACGGAGAACATGCAAGAATCACTAAGGAACATAACATAAAAGGATAATCAAATATATAACTCATATCGATCTGAACATAATCTCATAATCCATCAGATCCCAACAAGTTGAGCATAGAAAACGCAAGGGAATTACATAGATGCCTTGATCATGTAGGACAGTTCACAACGACTAACCATTGAAGCACAAGATTGGAGAGAAGACATCACATAGCTACTGGTCATGGACTCATGGTCCAAGGAGGACTACTCACAACACGTCCGGGAAGCGTCCATGGCGGTGGAAAGGAAGTGTGCCTGGAAGAGGTCTCCTGACGCTCCCGATCTTGGAAGCGATGTGGCGGTGGAACAATGGAGAAATTTGCGCTTCCAAAAAGTGTGCGAGGCTTTCCTGACGGAACCCTAAATATAGACCAAAGGAGGGAACGGGAGGAGGTGGGACCCACCCAGGCGACCCCCTAGGGCCTGGCCGCACCAACAAGTTGCTTGGGAGGCCCCTGTCCCCCCACTGGCCCTCCTTCGGTGATCCCAAAGCTTCTGTTTTGCTGATTTTTTTGTATATTTTTCTGGATTTTTTCAGGCTTCGGAAAATTGTGTAAAAGCCCTTGCAAAATAGACATCAGTAGACAAAAACTGGCACTGGGTGCACTGAGTTAGTAGATTAGTCCGAATAAGTGTAAAATGATATAAAAGTGTAGCAAAACATATAACAATGTCACACAAAAGATCATGTAACATGCAGAAATTATAGATACGTTTGGGACGTATCAACATCCCCAAGCTTAATTTTTGCTCGTCCTCGAGTAGATAAATGATAACACAATAATTTATGTGGTGACATGCTAACACACATATAAGAACTTCAAAGTAAAGAAAGTGATATATGCAATTGAAGTGCAAACAATAATGAGCAAGAGTCTATATCTTGTGTAGAATTTAGCAAAGTAAGAACATGAAGGTGCAAGAGCTCTCGCTGTCTGTGATTCGAATGTCTCCAAATGGTTTGCGTGCAAGAAGTGGGAGATGGGTTCAGAGATAAAATATTTTCTAATTGAGAACCCAGTCTACGAAACCTCACATTTAGTCTCCTTCGGAATCTTATTTTGACTTATCCCCAGACCACTTGTCTGGCACAAGTCAAAATGATCCTCTCCCTTTCGATTTTGAGCACTCATGCAATGAATGAGCGTAAGCAAGATATGTTGGCTTTTAGGATGGAAAATATAATAATGATGGGGAAGGAAGACAAAAATGGTGTGAAAGGCTCACATCAATGAGGACAACCATAGGCGAGAGAAAGCCAAATGATAGATATGATGTGAGGAGTAGGGATTGCCATGTAATGGATGCACATATGGGCTAAGGTAAGCTCTCCAATGGAACTAGTGGGGGTGCATCCAACTTGTTTGATCATGAAGACCTAGAGCTCATTTGAGGAGGCTCATCATTGGAATATGCAAACCAAGTTCTATAGTGTAAGGGTCCCCACATAGGTATGCATGAATGATAATCTCTATGTAGTACCAATATAGTAATGGAGTACGAGTGTGGATCTTTCAAAAGGAATAGTAGTTTTCCCCCTTCTCTCTTTTTATTTCTTTTCTTATTTTTTTATTTTTATTTTGTGGCCTCTTTGGCTCTTTCTTTTTATCTCTCATTTGTCCTCGTTGGGATCTTTTGTTTGTCATCTTTGGGATCTTTTCCTCACTTAAGGGCAACACTCTATGTTTTACATGAATAGAAAGAAAAATCATCACACTTTGTAAGAAGTACTCAACATAAAGACAAGTGAAAACTATCATGATGTATGCAAATGATTGCCTATGCTAGTGTAGAAGGATATGCAATGATACTAGCGCGTCATGTAGCAGTAATGAGGGAAAGGCCCAACTATCATGCGGCTCTATGATCAAGCAAAAGCATGTACGACATGAATATCAAGTCATGAGATGATGGATGTTGCATGGCAATGTATCTCGGAAAGGCTATGGAAATGCCTTAATAGGTAGATATGGTGGCTGTTTTGAGGAAAGATATAATGAAGCTTAAGTATGACAGAGCGTATCATGTCATGGGTTTGGATGCACCGCCGGAGTTTGCACCAACTCTCAATGTGAGAAAGGGCAATGCACGGTACCGAAGAGGCTAGCAAAATATGGATAGTGGAAGTGCTAACAATCAAATAATCACATTAGTCCGAAGAACTCATACAATTATTATCAGTAACTCTCTATCTAGTTAGGATATTCACAAAGAGACAAGTACCCCGAGGAGGAATGTTTTGGGGTTTGGTTATCCTTGCGCATCCTCGACTCATGGTAACATGAGGGTACTCGATATATTCCAACCCCTCTAGAGGTTAGCGATCAATTTAGTAGCTAGAGTTCTCAACTAATTTTAGTTTTTAAAAAACACATAGATTTCCCAAAATACGATACCTATCATTAATAGTCTCAAGCTCTTGGCACCAATAGTCCAAACATTACTTAAATCAATACCTCAAAACTATTGCAAGTTACTACTATACTTAAATAGCAACCTCAATTGCCTACTCATGCAAGACACACAACTTAGTGCAACAAGCCAACTCTCTAAACAAGATAAGCATCATAAATCAAGAGAGATCCAAAATCAACGTAAATAAAAGCTCTTAAAAATATAAGCATGAATACTAAGAGATAAGCATGAGAGTAGCTATGAAAACATGAAGAACACACAAAAAAGATAAGCATGAAAAGCTATGTTGTGTTCTAGAGTGGAATGGAGCGTGTGTCTCTCCCAAACAAGGTAGGCTAGATTCCGACTTGTTATGAACAACAAACTAAACTAAAACAAAACTAAAAAGCAAATAGCAGGACGCTCCAAGCATATCACTTATCATATGAAGTGATAAAAATATAGCATGGAGATGGACGAACTGATGATTGTTGATAGAGAAGGGGATGCACGGGGGCATCCCCAAGCCTAGACGCTTGAGTCTCCTTTAATATGTATTGGGATGCATGGGGGCATCCCCAATCTTGAGCGTTTGACACTCCTTTAACTTCTTTCATCATCTCTCCCATCGCATACTTGAAAACTCTCTTCATACAAAACTCATCATAACCTGATTAGAGTGGTTAGTTCCCTTAATAAAATAACTCAATACCTTCTATAAATAAATATATTCATGAAAATATACCGCTTCTTATTAATGCCAAAGGGTTTTTTAAATAAAAAATAAAGCTTAGGATTTGCAAAACAATGAAAACGCAAAACATGGCAGAATCGGTGAAAAACAGAACATCATGTAGTAAATAATTTATTCGGGGCACTTCTGCAACTCAAATCAAAAAAATGAGAACATATGTCAGAAAGTAAATTATATAGAGCATGCTGTCAAAAACATTCAAATCAAAAAGATGATTTGGTGGTTTTTGGAGAATTTTTTCGTCAAGCAGCCATAATCTGTCTCTGGACAGCATGTCACAACTTTTGAACTTTCTTGCAATCGGAGGCTATAACTTGGCACAAAGCTTAAAAATAAAGATACAATGATGTTGCTACAGTAGTAACACACATCAAGACCACTAAAACGGAAAGTAAAAACCAATTTGGGTTGCCTCCCAACAAGCGCTTTCTTTTATGCCTTTGAGCTAGGCACAATGCAAGAAGATCAAGTGTTATCAACTCCAAAAGAATAACTTGCCCATGTAACAGACTCATAAGGTAACTTAATCTTCTTTCTTGGTAAGTGTTCCATTCCCTTTTTAAGAGGAAATTGGAATTTAATAATTCCCTCTTTCATGTCAATGATAGCACCAACGGTGTGGAGAAAAGGACGTCCCAAAATAATTGGACATGAAGGATCACATGCAATGTCCATAATAAGAAAATCAACGTGCACATAATTATCATTGATAATAATGGGCACATCATCAATTCTCCTTAAAGGTTTCTTTATAGAAGAATCAACATGAGGAACACCAAAAGGACATGGATCATAAGGTTTCCAATCAAGCATATCATACATTCTTTTGGGCATGACGGAGGCACTAGCTCCAACATCACACAAAGCAAAGCAAGAGATATTATTCAATTTTATTTTGACCATAGGATCCCAATCATCTTCTAGTTTTCTAGGAATAGAAGTCTCTAGCGTCAGCTTCTCCTCCCTAGCTTTGAGAAGAGCATTGGTAATATGCTCGGTGAAGGCAATATTGAGTGTACTAGTGTGGGGGTCTTTAGCCATTCTTTGCAAAAAGGTGATGACTTCGGAGAGACTACAATTGTCAAAATCAAGGTTACTACCATTAATTAAAGTGGTAGTAATATCATCTAAGCTCATTCTTTTAGTAGTCTCTAAATTCATAGGACCTTCTTGTCCTATAGTTGAGGTATTATCATCACCATTAATAAGTCCATTGGGACTAGGAGTGCGATGGGTGCTAAAAGTTTTGAGATTCTCAACAACTTGTAATGTAGCAATGGTAGTGTGTGTAGGAAGGCTCTTAATTCTCTCTTCCTCCTTTCTTTCTCTAGACCATATCTCTTTAAGTTTGGCTAGCATTCTTATGTTCTCATTAATTTGGACTTGGATAGCATTCATGGGTGTGGTGTTCCTTTCCTCAAGTGGGGAAGTCCTAATTTTAACCATCTCTACATCATGAGCTATGTTGTCCACCTTCAAAGAGAGACTATCTAATTTCTCTAGTTTCTCTTCTACACTCTTGTTGAAGGCTTTTTGAGAAGTGATAAATCCTTAAGCATGCTCTGTAATTCAGAAGTGGAGTTTTTGGTGCTAGGATAATTGTTGTTGTTCCCATAGTTGGACGGGAACGGTCTAGGATTGCTACCAAAATTACTCCTATAAGCATTGTTATTGAAGTTGTCCCTAGAAATAAAATTAACATCCACTTGATCAACCAAATAGTTTAAAGGAACATCACGAGGATGAATATGACCTTGCTTAGTAAGTAGAGTCATGATCATGTCAACCTTATCATTAAGGGAGGAGATCTCCTCAACCGAGTTTACCTTCCTACCTGTTGGAGCAATTTCGGTGTGCCATTGAGAATAATTTGTCATCATCTCATCCAATAGCTTTGTGGCAGCACCAAGTGTAGTTGACAGGTAATCTTAGCAGGAGGGTAATACTTCCCAATAAAAGCATCTTTGCACTTATCCCAAGAATCTATGCTATTCCTAGGCAAAGATTGAAGCCACACTTTGGCTCCTCCTCTCAAGGAGAAAGGAAAAAAGCTTGAGTTTAACAATATCACCATCTACTTCTTTATATTTTTGCACATCACAGAGCTCAACAAAATTATTCAAGTGCAAGGCATCATCAACTCCAGCACCGGAGAATTGATCTTTCATAACAAGGTTTAGTAAAGCAGGTTGTGACTAGTGAAGTCACACAACTTGGTGTTTTTAGTGGAACCCATAGCAACGGCAACAAGCAAGAGCAAAATAACTAATTTTTTTTGTGGTTTTTGGTATAGGACTCTAAATCAAAAACTAGAAAGAAAACTAACAAGACTAAAAAGCAAAGGTAAAAGATGGTGTGCAACTCCCCTATCTTGAAAATGGAGTCCCCAACAACGGCGCTAGAAATTCGCTTGATGACGAGATGATGTATATACTTCTCGCCCCTCGTTGTATACCCCAAGTGGAAGGTGGAGATGTAGTCAGCAGCTAATTTCACTTACACGAAGACTGTAAGGTTTATCGAACCAGGAGGACTCCTAGGCTCAACAAGTAGGTGTCTCCCACCCTGGCGCTATCAGAAGACATGGACCTGCACACACAACAAATAACTTTGCTCCCAACGAGTAAAGAGAGGATGTCAATCTCTCCGGCCTTGTAGTTTGCAAAGGATCAAAACACAAGCGAGAAGGTAATTGTGATTTGCAATGTAAAAATAAATGAAAGTGGTAAATAATGGAGGTGTAAACAATGATGGTGATATGGACCGGAGTCACATGATGTTCACTAGTGATGTCTCTCTCCCAGAAGACGATGAACAACTATGCTAGGGTAAACAAATCATAGATGGGCAATTGACAGAATTATGATCGCATTGCAATGCTAATTATGCTCCTTGATAGTTAGAGGTTCAATACTAATGGACAGTACGCCAAGACAAGTAGACCGTTTATTCATCAGCATCTACTTACCAATCATCCACCTTGAGATATATATCCAGAACACCTCTCCTGTATTAAGTTGTGAGCCCCACCCAAAGTGTAAACTCAAAGAAACGGACAACTGCATTAACAAATTATGCGTAAGGTAAACAATCCTTGCAAACGTGGTCACAAGCACCGTTGTTTTCTCTCTGGTGGCAACAAGCACATCCCCTAGTCTCATGTTTCTCTCACTCAAGCTAGACATCGAGGGGCCCGAACCCACAATCATGCATAACGCTCCCTCTTGGAGTTACGATCTACTACTTGGCCAAAGCAATAAAAAGCAACTGAGAACATGCAAGAATCACTAAGGAACATAATATAAAAGTATAATCAAATATATAACTCATAACAATCTGAACATAATCTCATAATCCATCGGATCCCAACAAACTGAGCATAGCAAAAGCAAGAGAATTACATAGATCCCTTGATCATGTAGGGTAGCTCACAAGGACTAACCATTGAAGCACAATATTGGAGAGTAGACATCACATAGCTACTGGTCATGCACTCATGGTCTAAGGAGGACTACTCACAACACGTCCGGGAAGCGTCCATGGCGGTGGAGAAGATCCCGGAAGTCAATCCTCCCTCCGGCAGGGTGCCGGGACGAGGTCTCTTGACGCTCTCGATCTTGGAAGGGCTGCGGAGGAAGAACGATGGAGAAATTCGTGATTCCAGAAAGTCTGCGAGGGTTTCCTCACGGAACACTAAATATAGGCCAAAGGAGGGCACCGGAGGAGGTGGGACCCACCCAGGCAACGTCCTGGCGCGGCCTAGGGCCTGGCCATGCCAGCAAGCCGCGTGGGAGGCCCGTGGCCCACCTTTGGCCCTCCTTCGGTGATCCCGAATCTTCTATTTTTCTGATTTTTTAATATATTTTTTGGATTTTCTTGGGCTTCGGAAAATTGGGTAAAAGCGCCTGCAAAACAGACATCAGCAGATAGAAACTGGCACTCGGTGCACTCAGTTAGTAGGTTAGTCCAAATATGTGTAAAATGATACAACAGTGTAGGAAAACATATAACAGTGTCACCCAAAAGATCATGGAACAAGCAGAAACTATAGATATGTTTGGGACCTATCAGGTTTCCCTCTTCAACACCGCCAACAAGAACCACATTGGCCAATGCATCCAACAAGGTAACATCCAACATTAAAACTATGAACCTCAATGCTACCATTTCCACTAAACCCAATAGTGGTGATGAAAAGGAAGAGGTAGAGGATGAGAAAACTCCTCTGATAAATTCATGAGAAAGATCAAGGTTAAATCCAAGAAGCATTATGTTGCTCTCTTGGATCTTGGAACAAATAGGAGAGGCCAATGACCTCATTGAATCTCATTAAGAAACTATCTCTACGTTACAAGGACATAGTCGTGACTATGTTAATGAGATAGCGGATATTTCCATTGCTGTTGAAGAAGAGCAAGGACTTGTTTTGGCTCTTGAGGAGTCAAACAACAATGACCGTGCTAAACAAAAGAATGATCTTGATCATGCTCTTGTTCTTACTCGTGTGCTCCAATCGGAAAAGGTTGCACTTGGGGTTGACCATGTTAGAATCAAGGAAGATCTTACTATACTTTACAAGGCTCATAGGGCCTTGAAAAGTGTTCATGCCTCTTTGTAAGAGAATCATGCTCAACTCCAAGTAAAACTCACAATGGAAATATCCAGTTGCTCTCCTTTTGTTTTAATTGATAATGCCCATGCTACTAAGCCTAGTTGTGAGCATGCACATCTTGTGGAAGAGAATGCAAAATTAAAAAAGCAGCTTGAGAAAGGACTTGTGACATGCATCCACGGTGAAAAGAATCTTAATGACCTGTTGAGAAATCAAAAGGAAGTGGTTGCGAAGGAAGGAGTTGGGTTTACGCCCAAGTCCAAGAAGAACAAGAAGATCAAGACCAAGCCACCAACCCCGCTTATGAAAACTTTTGCTAAGGCCGGGGAGGGCACTCATGGAAGGAAGAATAACCAAGCCAGGAAGGCCAAAACCTTCCTTCCCAACAAGGTCGGCAACTTTAACCCCTCGTATGTTTTATGTCATGCCAGTGATGGGAATGTTTTTACTAAGTTTGTGGGTACTCCTAATGAGTACATTGAATGGTCTATTTGGGTTCCTAAGACCCTTGTTTCTAACCTAAGAGGACCCATTAAAGAATGGGTACCTAAATCCAAACATTGATCTTATGCAGGAGTTTGATTCCGGTGGAGTGTCATGGTTGCTTGATACCGGAGCAACAATTCATATGACCGGAAGCAAGGACTTGGTGGTGGACGTTCATGCTGACCCATCCGTTGCCACCCAAGTCTCCTTTGGTGATGATGCGATTTCAAAGGTATTGGGCCTCGAAAAGGTGGTAATTTCTCTGGATCTTCCATCGGAAATGTCATGCTTGTTGAGACCCTTGTATAAAATCTACTTTCCGTTCATCAACTTGCACTTATGGGTTTTAGTACTTTCTTTGGCATTGACTCTGCGGCCCTTTGTGGAGCAAGACTCTTAAAGTAGCTTTTGTTGGGCATGTTCAGAACGGTCTCTATGTGGTTAAATTTTCGGAGCGACCCACTAAGACCGTGACTCGCCTAATGGTTAAAGTTGATATCGGGTGGCTTTGCCATCATCGGCTAGCCCATGTCAATATGAGATCTTTGCAAAGTCTCCTCAAAGGGGATCACGTTCGTGGACTAACAAACGTGAGTTTCGCCAAAGATCGTGCGTGACGTGCGTGCATTGATGGAAAGATGCATGAGACAGCTCACAGCCCCATGACTACCATCTACTCAAAGAGGACATTGGAGCTCCTCCACATGGATCTCTTTGGTGCTCCATCTTACGATAGCCTTGGGGGAATAAAGTATTGCTTGGGGATAGTGGATGATTACTGAAGATATAGTTGGGTATACTTCTTCAAGAGAAAGAGTGAGACTCAACAAACCGTCATCGACTTTGCCAATTATCTTCAACGTTAACATGAAGCAATGATATTGATGATTAGAAATGATAATGGCATCGAATTCAAGAATTACACCTTGAATGAGTTTCTGAGTGATGAGGGGATCAAGCACCAATACTCCACACCATATACCCCTCAACAAAATGTTGTTGCAGAAAGGAAGAATCGGACATTGATGGATGCGGCTACAACCCTGATGGAGGAGTTTAAATCTATGTATTACTTTTTGGCCGAAGCCATCAACACCGCATGGCTTGCATCCAATCAGCTGTACAGCCGCAAAGGCTTGAACAAGACTCCCTATGAAATTCTTACTGGTAACAAGCCCAATCTCAAGTACTTTTGGGTGTTCGGTTGTAAGTGTTTAATTCTTAATAAAGGTGCCCGTTTGTCTAAATTTGAACCTAGAGCTCAATAGGGCATATTTGTTGGTTATTCTACAAACTCTCGTGCTTACCTATTCTCAACAAGTCCTCTGGATTCATTGAGGAGACGTGTAACGTGGAGCTTGATGGGAATAATGGCCCCCAAGTGGAGAAAAAGGGTCTTTGTGATGTAGGTGATGAAATTCCTCCCCTGGTCATAAGAAGAATGGGTGTGGGACACTTCCTGTCCGTTGAGGAACCCCTTGTGGCGGAAGGAGAAGGACAATGTTCCACTCAAGTGTAACCATCACCAACGCAAGACCCACACGCGTGCATAGAACAATCTGAAGAACCTCATCCCTGTCACCAAGATCAAGGAGAAGTTCAACCTCAGGATGGTGTTGCACCAAGTGATGTCCTTGATCAAGCTCGCCCCTTCGAGAATGCTCAAGATCAAGAACAACCTAAATATCAAGACCAAGTCCATGATCAAGAGTAAGCTCAAGATCAAGACCAAGTTCATGATCAAGACCAAGCTCAGGATCAAGGGCAAGCTCGCAAAGGGAGTAAAGGTCACTAAAAATTTCCTCCTCATCTTACCCCTAAGGAGATTCAAGAAAGACATACTACTAAGGACGCTAACAAGCTCATAAGTAATTCTCATGTTTTAGAGAATGTCTACGATAGCTTAAAGAGAGGGGTAACCACTCGTCGTCAATTAACAAACTTTAGTACCCATCATGCATTTTTGTTGCATTGAACCCCTAAAGGTACAAGAGGCTCTCAAAGACATGGATTGGATGGAAGCCATGCATGAAGAACTTAAAAACTTTGAGTGCAAAAAGTTGTGGCGATTGGTGCCAATATCGAAGGAGAACCAGAATGTCATTGGAACAAAGTGGATATTTAGGATCAAGCAAGATGAAAACGGTGTCGTCACTCGTAACAAGGCAAGAATGGTAGCACAAGGCCACTCCCAAGTCGAGGGTATCGACTACGGTGAAACATTTGCTCCCGTTGCTAGCCTTGAATCTATTCACATGTTGCTTGCATTTGCTTCACATGACAACTTCAAATTATATCAAATAGATGTGAAGAGTGCATTTCTTAATGGTCCCCTTAAGGACTTGGTATATATCAAGCAACCCCCGGGGTTCGAGGATCCCAAGTTCCCCATGCATGTTTATGTGCTCGATAAGGCTCTCTATGGCCTTAAAGAAGCCCCAAGTGCATAGTATCAGCACCTTACCGAGATGTTACATGATTGTGGATTTGAAGTTGGTAAAATTGTCCCCACTCTTTTTACTAGAAAGGTCAAGGGGAGTTTGTTCATATGCCAACTATATGCTGATGATATTATCTTTGTTTCTCCAAACAAAGATTTTAATGAAGAATTTGCCGCACTAATGACTAAAGAGTTTGGGATGTCTACGATGGGAGAGTTGAAGTTTTTCCATGGATTCAAAGTCAAGCAAGAAGTCAGGGAACCTTCATCAATGAAGCCAAATATACTCAATACATGCTCAAGAGGTTCAAGATGAACGATGTCAAACTAGCCAAGGCAAACACTTCCATGCCTCTCAAGTGCCATCTTGATCTCGATCCCAATGGTGGAGTTGTGGATCAAAAGGTATATCGCTCTATGATTGGATCCTTGATTTACCTTTGTGCATCTAGACCAGATACTTTGTTAAGTGTGGAAATGTGTGCGTGTTTTCAATCCGCACCTAAGGAAAGTCGCTATGTGGCTGTCAAGTGAATATTTCGATATTTGGCTCATACCCCCAAACATTGGCTTATGGTATCCCAAGGGTGCGTCATTTGATCTTATAGGCTACTCGGATTTGAATTGGGCAGGAGACCATGTGGAAAGGAAGTCAACTTCTGGAGGTTGCCAATTTCTTGGTCTCTCTCTGATAAGTTTGTCTTCCAAGAAATAAAACGGTGTTTCTCTCTCGTCCACCGAGGCCAAATACGTCGCTGCTGCAAGTTGTTGTGCTCAGTTGCTTTGGATGAGGCAAACATTAAAGGATTACAGTGTCACATGTGACAAAGTGCCTCTTTATTGTGATAATACAAGTGTTATATCAATCTCCAACAACCCGATTCAACACTACAAGACGAAGCACATTAGTATTTCTCACCACTTCATCCGGGATCATATCAAGTGTGGGGAGATCGACCTCATTTACGTCAACACTAATGATCAGCTTGTAGATATTTTCACGAAGCCATTGAATGAAGCAAGATTTCGCGAGTTAAGGCATGAGCTAAATATCATTTATTTGAGCAATGTGAATTGAAACTAGGCACACCCCAATACGTATCTTGTTTAGGTGTACGCATGAATTTAGGGGAGTATTGTTCTCTCAATGAACTCTCCCTCCCTTTGTTATGCATAAAATGATCGAGCCATTCATATTAGTCATTATCGATTACACTTGTGCTTCAACGACGAGTTATGGTCTTGGGCCCAAGTTTAAAATCTTCGCGGTGCCATACCTACTAACTCAAAAATAGGAGGCTTCGGCCACCGCCCTTCTCCTTATGGCAATTATCTCACTAGAACACCCTATTTTTGTTTGTGTCACTCCAAGTTGATCTCTCTCTACTTATGGTTTTCCACAACTTGGAGTGTTCTCATATCCATGACATGTCTTTATCTCTTTTGCCCCTTGGTGATTCAAAGTTTTCCTCTTTTTGCGTGTTTTTGGATCTTATCGGGCGGTACTACCACTGCCACGACAGTACTATCGATGATAAGAGGTAGTATCGCTCGTCATAGTGGTACTACCGCTTACACTACTTGGTGAGGGGGTTATGGAGCCGTGCAGGGGAAGTTTCCTCTCCACATACCCATTCATCCCCACTCTTCATCATGAGTGTCTCTCTCCAAGCGACACCAAAGCTCCGGCAGCCGTCGCCGATCTCCGTTTTCGGTCACTCGTTCGTGATTTCAACCGGTGGAACCATTCTCCACCCCCTCCTCTTGCCATGGATATCGGTATTGCCCCCGTTCTTCTCCTCATTCGGTCTCTTTTCTAGATCTAGGTCTTGGACCATATGAGATGTATCTCACTCGTTTTAGTTTTGATTTTCGGCATGTGAAGAGTGTAAAAGATGGCTAGAGTTTAGATATGATGTTCTGTTAGGAATTTTGTGCTCATGGCATTCCCGATGGTACCGGATCTGACCTGTGCTGGTATTCACCCTACGTTCTCTGCCCTGAGCGGTACTACCATGCTTCCGGGCGGTACTACCCCTCATAAGAGATAGTACCACTCCTGGCAGTGGTACTACCGCTCTGTGCTGGCGTTTGCACGACATTCCTACTTATTTATCATCGCTTTCTCCTATCTCTTGGTTTCTTGCTATCTTGTGCTCATCGTTTTTCTCTTGTGCTTTCTTATGGTTGTGTTTGGGATCTCAGGAGGTGGCAACTCTACACATCAGGAGCGTAGGGTGAACCCCAGCCTAAGCAGCACGAAGATGTACCGTTCATCAGAGGTTGATAGATCAAGTCAACCACGGGAGCATGTTCCCACAGAGAAAGCAAGTCGGTATGCTTCCAAATCTAAGGGGAAGCGCCCTACTGTCAGGCCCTCAAAGTCCCAACCCATGGCCACTCTAATAGCTAAGGACTTTTGGATGTCCCGCAAGATCGATCCTTATGTCGATCCCCAGGAGCCTTCGATGCGCCACCGTCCCTTCCGGATCCAGAAACAACTGACCATCTATAATGAGATTCTAAAGCCAAGGGAGAACATGTTTGTTCCTCATGTCAAATATATTGACGTTAAATACTTGCAACGAAATGAAATTTACTTCGGGACTGCTCTATCCCTCTGTGAGAAACTAGGCATTCTCAACATTATGCAGTTCAACAAAGACTGTGATGCCGAGATTATTGTTGTCTTCATTGCCTCTAGGTTTCCGTCCCCACCGTGATATTGTTGCTACCCACAAGCAAGCCCTGTACAAGTACAACACTGAGAAGATCTCCTCTACGATAGGAAAGTCCACTTGGCTGCTGGAACAATTCTTAGATATCATGCACCGCATCTTCCGCCACACCTTGTTCCCCCATGATGGCAGTCCGGATCAGGTCCACTCTTACCTGGTAGACATGCTTCTTTACTATGAGTTTCATAAATTCAAGGTTAATGTGAAGCCACTCGATGTTTCTCATATGTGGTCTGAGCTCCATTTTGAGGTGTCTGAGCGTAATTAAGTGCCCCATCTATGACCCCTTTCTGATGCATCTGATTGAGAAGGCCTGGGCAGACACCTTTCTTGGCAAGTTGTTTGAAGCTAGGTAACTGGTATCCCACAAGGTTGTGCAGCTTCGGTAGAAGGACAAGTGGGCTACTCACACTGCCCCTGAGCAAGATATGCGAGAAGACATGGATGAGGATTTTCTGGCTGATGATGACACTGCATCATGTGTTGTGCCCCCCACTTCAGAATCTTCTTAGTATAAGAAGCTCAATGAGAAGATGAAGAAACTATTTTGTTTACAGTCCAAGGGTTAGTACAGGGCTCACGCGGCTGAAAAGGCGGCTATCAGTCGTCACAAGGATCTTGGAAGGCACATTGGTTTAACGATTGAGAGCGGTTCTGAGGACAGACTCACTGATGAGGACACCTGGATTGCTCTTCACTGCCCATTGGATTCCGATGCTGACTTGTCTGGCTCTCTTGCTCCTCCTAGCACAGTTCAGCACAGCTCCGAGTCTGGTGAATATTGATGTGTCAGCATTACCTCCCTTCCTGGATCCTCATTGTTTTCTATATCCTTTTCGGCGTCTTGCTGCCAAAGGGGGGTGGATTTGCGAGAGCGACGAGTGTTCTTTCCTGGCCCATCTTTTCACTCGTGAACTCTTTATCATTTGTTTTGCTAAAAGACTACATCGTGTGTTGTGAAACTTGTTGCTTTGTGTTTTAAGTATGTGAGACTATGTCATATGGTGTGAGACATATGCTATCGTAGTATTATCATATGTCTTAAATTTCGTGAGATGCTTATATTGTGCCCAAATGTTAAGGCTCACATCACTTCTTGTAGTTATATTACTTTCGGTTGTTCCCTATGTGCACGTAGTGTCTGTCTATAAAATATAGGAGGGTGTTGATCCTAGTGTGTGCACTTTGCATTCCAAAAGCATACTTAAATCGTGCACACACCTAGGGGGAGTCTGTCTATATTTTGTAGAGAGTGGGGTTGCATTCTATCTCGTTTTCATCCTCTATGCAAATCCCGTGATGTTGTCATTCCACCAGAAAGGGGAAGATTGTAAGGGCTTATTTCTACCCCAATAGTTTTGGTGATGGATGACAACACTTTTGCGGACTAATCGTCTGCACTAAGCCTTTCAGGTACTTCCTCTATTTGCACAAAGACGATTCATACCCATCGATATATTGATATGAAGACGGATTTCTCTCTTACATTTCGTTATCGATGGACTTGAGTCGTAGGAAAATACGTACTTTTAAGAGGGGGTCCGCAGAGGAAAAGTCAGGGTGGAATCATCTCGTACACTTTCCCTCGCACTCTCGTTTCTGCCTCAATGGAGCCTATGTTCTTGCCCTTCTATGCCGAGAAGGACTCAAGCGGTAGTACCGCTCTTGGGAGCGGTACTAGCTCTTATCATTGGTAGTACTGCGTGAGCCGGCAGTTGTACCTCTCTAGGGCGGTAGTGGTCCAGCTTGTACAGCTGGCTAGTACCGGTGTCCATAAGTTTCGAAACTTCTGGTGTTGGACTTGGTGGTAGTACTAGGTGATAGTACCGCCCAATGGGAGGTAGTACCGCCTGTTACTACCGCGTCGCGAGTCCTTTGTTTTTCTGGCTCGGTCGTTGCTGATCCCCGAGCAGTGGTAGGAGGCGGTACTACCTCTTATCAAAAGTAGTACCACTCCTGGCAGCGGTATTACCGCTCCAGCGATACTATCGGTCCCTACACATGACTCAGATTGGCTACCATCCACCTGAGCAGTAGTATCGCTCACTCTTGAGTTGTACTACCTCTTATCATCGGTAGTACCACTCCCAGGAGTGGTAGTACCGCTTTGGTACGAGCAGAAGTGGTGGGTAATGGGCACAATCTTTCCCCACTGTATAAATGGCTTCTTCTTCCATGAGAACCTTACCTTTCCATCCCTAAGCTCCATTGTTACTCGAAGCTTCATTTTCGCCGGTTCTCTCTCCCTAGCCAACAAAACTTGGTGATACTCTAGGGTTTGGTTGAGACGGCCTTGATCTACACTTCCACCAAGATATATTTGATTCCCCCCACTAATCCCTTGAGGATCTCGTTACTCTCGTGTGTTTGAGGACCCTAAACGGAAGAGGTCACCTCGAAGAAATATTCCATTGTGGTGAAGCTTCAAGGTCTTGTTGGGAGCCTCCAATTAATTTGTGGATATTGCCCCAACCTTCTTTGTAAAGGTCCAGTCGCCACCTTCAAGGAAACCACTTAGTGGAATCAGGGCACCTCACATCGTGTGAGGGCGTGAGGAGAATACAGTGGCCTTAGTGGAATCTTGGGGAGCATTGTGCCTCCACACCGCTCCAACGGAGATGTACTTCCCCTCAAAGGGAAGGAACTTCGGAAGCACATCCTCGTCTTCATTGGTTCCATTTGTGGTTATTTCGTACCTTTACTTGTATTTACTTGTTGCTTACCATTGTTTTTGTTAGCATCATATACGTTTCTCACTTTGGTGCATATCTAGACAACCTATTTGTTGCTAAAATTAATTTGTTAAAAAAAGATTAAAATTTGTTAGTTGCCTACTCACCCCGAGTCATATTGATCCTTTTAACATGCAACAAATAGGAACTGGCACTTGGCACTAGATCAATGTGTTAGTCCAATAAATCATATATAATGTTGCCAAAAATATGTGAAAGTTGTATAATATTGGGATTTAAGAATCAAAAATTGTAGATACGATGGAGATGTATCAGCATCCCCAAGCTTAATTCTTCCTCGTCCTCGAGTAGGTAACTGATAAAAAGGTAATTTTTGATGTGGAATGGTCCTAGCATAATCTTGATCATATATCTAATCATGGCATGAATTTTAAGATACAACTCATTCAAGGAAATTGTCTATCATTTGACATAAAGACATTTATACTCAAGCATCCCAACAAACAATTGTGTCTTATAAATTATCAACACTAAAGAAAGCTATCCCTACAAAATCATATAGCCTGTCATGCTTGGTCTTCCTAGCATAAGGTATAAATCATGAGCACCCCAGTGCCAAATCAAGAAAGTCTCGCATCAACTCGGCGTATCAACGGGCTATGGAGAGGCCCATCTAGATATCAATGTGAGTAGTAGGGATTTCCATGAAACGGATGCACTAAGAGCTATAAGTGTATGAAAGCTTGATATGAGAACTAAGTGAGTGTGCACAAACTCTATAATGGAAAATTCCAACTAGTATATGAAAGTGACAACATAGAATATTGTGCATATGAAATACATGGTGCTACTTTGAAGCACAAGTGTGGAATTAGCATGCCCCTTCTCTCTTTTCTCTATTTTTTCTTTTCTTTCTCTTTTTTCTTTCTTTTTTTCTTCTTTTTTTCTCGCCTCCCCCATTTTTCATTTTTGTTTTGGAGTCTCATCCCGACTTGTGGGGGAATCATAGTTTACATCATCATTTACTCAATGGGACAATTCTCTAATAATGATTATCGTCACACTTCTATTTACTTACAACTCAATATTACAACTCGATACCTAGAACAAAGTATGACTCTATATGAATTCCTCTAGCAGTATATTAGAATGTGCGATGATTTAGCATAGCACGGACATAAAAAAAGTATAAGCCATGGAAAATCATGCTAGCTGTGTTATGATCATGCAAAGAAATATGACAATGAATTATCAAGTCATCAAAATGCAAGTGGTGGAAGTTGTATGGCAATATATCTCGGAATGGCTATGGAAATGTCATAATAGGCAGGTACGTTGACTATTTGAAGGAAGTTATAATAAAGCTTATGTGTGATAGAGCGTATCATATCACAGGGTTTGGATGCACCAACTCTCGAGGTGAGAAAGGGCAATGCACGGTACCGTAGAGGCTAGCAAATTGTTGAAAGGTAGGACTGTGTATGTCGATGGTATCACATTAGTCACAATGAACTCCCATACTTATTGCAAGATTCTATTAGCTCTCCCGAAGCAAAGCACTACTCGCATGCCCCTAGTAATAAATTTTGGGAGGAGTTAACCATCGCACGACTTCGATTATAACAACACAAAGGATTTAAATCAAGGATAAATTATGCTCCAACTTCATCACATAACAAGAGACTATGTGTGCATGCTTCGGGAATCACAAACCCTAACATCAATATTCTTACTAATCCATAACCATCAACTAGTGCACCCACATATTACTATCTTAATATCACAAAACTATTACAAGGAATCAAACATATCATACTCAGTGATCTACAAGTTTAATGTTGGATTTTATGACTAACCATGTTAATGGCCAATTCCTTTTGACTCTCTAAATAGATATAACTAAAGCATGAGAGTTTAATTCTTTCTACAAAAGACCATGCTCTAATAAATATAAGTGAAGCAGAAGAGGAGTCTACAAATAGCGGTTTTCTATATGTAGAGAAACATGCAATCCAAACTTCAAATGATATCAGTGAAACACATGAAGCATTCTATATAGCCATACTTAAAAGATATAAGTGAAGTGCAATGATCATTCTATAAATCAACCATGTACTATCTCCTACCAGCATGGTGCATAAAATAAAAGTGCAAACTAAACACAAAAGATGCTCCAAGATTTACGCATATCACGTGAACAAAACAAAGATGAAAACATGCGATACTTGTTTAAGAAAGATGAGATGACATCTGGGGCATCCCCAAGCTTAGACACTTGAGTCTCCTAGGATATTTATGTAACACCCAAGATGCGATCCTATCCTTATTTTGGCACGAGGGCATCAACAGGGATAGAAGCGCATCTCGTCGTTTTGCAAGAATGGATATCGTTACAAGTACATGTACACAAGAGATGAGTATATGGAATTGGCTTACACTCGCCACAGGCTACAACTTGATCAACACAGTACATCAATACACACAATCATCATAAGAAGAGTAGGGTCCGACTATGGACGAAAGCAAATGACAAAAGAACGACGTCCATCCTTGCTATCCCAGGTTGCCGGCCTCGAACCCATCCTATACCGATGAAGAAGAAGAAACTCCAAATAGAATAATCATCGCACTCACGTCAACGTATCACTTTACGTGTACCTGCAACTGTTGTTGTAGTAATCTATGACCATATGGACTCAGGAATCTCATTTCCAAAGGTATCAAGACTGGCAAAGCTTAATGGGTGCGGTATGCTTATGTGGTGAGGGTGCAACAAGCAACTAAGCATTTATTTGAGTGTCTAACCTACGAGTAGAAGAACAAAAGGGGGCGATCTACGCATAACGGACGTGAACCAATGATGATCGAAAGAATGATCCTAAACACCTACTTATGTTAGACATAACCCCACCGTGTCCTCTTCCGGACACAAAACTCAGAAGAAGGACAGACACGGTTACAAGCATAGTTGGCATATTTTAGTTAAGTTTAGTTCAAGTTATCTAGAACTGGGTGTTAGACAAAGTTTCCAAGTTTGCCACATAACCGCGGGCATGTCTTTCCGAAAGATTTAACCCGGCAAGGGTGCTCCAACTAGTCCATCAGAAACAACCCCATGCTGCGTCGGAATAACCTCAACCACGGAAAACTCGTGATGTCCTCGGGTTCCTATTAGAAAAACTCAACCTCGAGATAGCCCAAAGTATACTCGGAATCCCTTGCATAAGACGTTTGATAAGGGTAAAACAAGTCCAACAAGGTCGCCCGACGTGCCGACAAACCCGATAGGAGCCGCGTATCTCGTTCTTAGGACACAACCGGATTGTCGAAACTTCTGGTAGGCCAATCACAGAGTTGCCCGTGGCGGCCACCGACGGTTGAAAGGTTGGACCAATACTCATGAGGAGCACTAACCCGGGGGTTTCATTAATTATTTATGGGGCGATCAAACCCTTTGCAAATTTTATTAGTTGTTATAAGCTAATAGTACCAATGTTGGGCCTTGCCAGACAAGTTTTATCCCAAAACAAAAACCAAGGGGGTCCCCATAACAACCCCCAGCATGTTAGGAGCGCTCAATTATGAAACGCTCAATTATGTTAGGAGCGTTCAATTATTGAACAAAATACCAGGGTAGAAGCAAAGTTGTCAGAATGGTGATTCTGAATCGGATCGGAGCTCTGTTCCTAGGATCGTGAACCATAGAATCTTAACTATGAGGATTGTAGAAACTTACATTCCATGAACAAAATCATAGAATTGGAGCGGCTATTTTGGATCGTAAGATCGTAAGATTCTAAGACGTGAGTCACGATTCTGACAACTTTGGCTAGAAGGGAAGGCCATCAACCTTTACCAAGTGCATAGGTGCATTACATTAAAACTAGGCTAGAAGGTTAGGGCATCAACCTTTACCAAGTGTATAGGCGGCAACTAGCAATGCTATAAGAATGCTGAGCAAGTGGTTATAAAGCCAAACAATGGTTTGTTGGGCTGTGGAAAGGTTAGAGGCTTTTCATGGCAATGTTGGGAGGCTCACATTTAAGTGTTAGGCAGAGAGACATAGTGAAGTAAATGAGACAACTAGCATGGACATTATAGTAATGGTATCTAGGGAAATGGTCGTCTTGCATGTGATCCCACTTGGAATAAGACCGAATCCATGAAGCAGATGAACCAACATAGCTGAATGGATCCTCACACTCCAACACGCTTGTGGAAATCTATCGAGAAGAATATTTCCAAAAATAACAATCAACACCTGATAACACCACACATATTCAGAACATGATTCACAATCAAATATGATGCATGTCTATTTAATTATGCATGGTGTGGCAATCAATTCACAACTATTAAACACTACACATTAAGTGATGCTCAATATGCAACGGGTTGCATATTGACGAAACTCCAGGTTTGAGTTATTTAGTTCACTCTCGTTTAGGTACACATAAATATTAAATGTTGTTAACATGGCAAGAGGTGAAGCATAAATAAACTACACTACCTAGGCATGTTAAATGAGGTCGAAACAACATATAGCATTTCCGAAATGACCCCATGTGTTAATTTCAAAATCTATCAAGACTTGTAATAAACACATTTTATATTTATTAAAAGTGAGTATAAAGTGGAACATGTGATTCTACACGTCATTCTAGTCAATTTACAAAGATGGAACATCTCAAACGGAGCTACGGTCTAAAAGTTATGGCACACACAAGATGAGCATGTCATGAATGCAAAATGCATGAAAATGACAACCACAAGCATTTTCAAACATGGATACAACATCATATTATGAAACTACAAGAAATTCTAAGCAAGTTTCATATGTAACATGTGAAAAACGGAGTAACAGTTCAACCACAACAAGCAACACAAGGTTAAGGTATTATCTGCGCAAAAACAACAACATAGCATATTGCAAACCACAAATCAACAAGCTATAGCAGTCTAAAATGCACAACCAAGACATAGTGGTGTAGCCTACATGATGCACAACAATTCATCTTTGGACAACAAATTGAATAGAAGCATGGATCTCTAGGAAATGAGCTCATGAGATGGCTACTTGAAAACAGTTTCACACTTAGTGAAAATATTAGTTTTTAGTACTGCAATTTTTATCATGAAGGCATATTGGCAGCAATAAACCTATATGCTACAGGGGATATGTTGGCATGAAACTTAACAGCATGCTAGAGCACAATATACACTACAAATAACTCCGTTGCACCAACCACAAAACAAATAGCTCAGGCTGTGGTCGGAGGGCATGGAGGTGGCGGCGGAGGCGAGGTCGTGGTGCTCCGCTGAGCTACGGGAGGAGGCAAGCGGGCGGACCAAGGTGGCGGGGTCGCGGTTGTGGGAGGCTCTAGCATGGTGCGGGCGGTCGAGCTCTGGCGGCGGCGCACCTCACCAGGCGGCGGGGCCGCGACGCCGGAGCCGAGTGGCATGAGGGAGTTGGCGACGGGTCGCGGGCGAGCGGCGCGGGCGCAAGGTGCAGGGTGCGGCAGTGGAGGGCCAGGGTGTCTTGGGGCGGGCTCGGGTGGTCCGTCGAGGCTGAGGGTAGTGGAGGGCTACCCGGCGCCCTCTGGTTCGCCATAGGGGGTGGCTACGGTGGCTCGGCGGGGCCAAGTGGCGGACAGGGGGCTGGTGGTGCCGGATCTGAGGACGGAGGCTAGAGGATCTAGGTTTAGCCATTTTTGGCAGGGAAGGAGGGCTTAAATAGGCAGGTTTTAGTGTTAGGTGGTGTTAAACTCCGATCCCTATCGCGCGATAGCGATCGTACGGCTCCGGATGTGGGGTGGTGTAGGTTGGGCTAGTGGGTTGTGTAGAGTGGCCATGGGCCGAGATAAGTGGGTGGTTTTTGGCCCGTGACATGTATTAGTTGGGGAACGTCGCATGGGAAACAAAAAAATTCCTACACGCACATAAGATCTATCCATGGTGATGACCATCTACTAGAAGAGAAATTGGATCCACATACCCTTGTAGATCGCTAAGTTGGAGTGTATATAACGCGGTTGATGTAGTGGAACATCTTAGAGATCCAAATCGCAGCCCGTCCCGCGATCTCATCATGATCCGTCCCACGATCCCATCACGATCCATCCCGTTCTAGTGCAAAATTGACGGCACCTCCGCGTTCAGCACACGTACATCTCGGTGACGATCACTGCCTTCTAGATCCAACAAGAGGGGAGGAGAGGTAGATGAGATCTTCAGCACAATGGCATGGTGGTGGTGGTGGTGAACTAATCGAGCACGGCTTCGCCAAGCTCTACTGAATTAATCTAGAGGATAAAACGACCTAGAGGGAGAGAGGCAGCACGTGGCTTATATGTGATAGGGATGCCCTCAAATCCGCTAGTATATATAGGAGGGAGGGAGGGGAGGAGGCAGCCTCAAAACCCTCAAAGGGTTCGGCCAAAGTGGAGGAGGTGGAAGAGTCCACCTCCAATCCTACTCCTAGTAGGATTCCTGCCTTCCCCACATGGGTTTGTTTTCTTCCCACCTCCTAGCCGCATTGGGCCTTAGTGGGGGGTTCGGCCAGCCCACTAGCGGCTGGTCCAGGTCCTCCCACAGTCCATAAGACCCTTTGGGGTGGGTGGGCCCACCTGGCGGACCCTCGAAAGCCAATCTTCACTCCCGATACACTGCCGGAAATGCCTAAAACTTTTCCAGAGTTCAAAACCCACTTTCCTATATATCGATCTTTACCTACGGACCATTTTGAAGCTCCTCGTGACGTTTGTGATCATCCAGGACTCCAACAACCTTCAGTCACCAACATACATAAATCAACTATACATAAACGTCACCGAACCTTAAGTGTGCATGCCTTGCGGGTTCGAGAACTATGTAGAGATGCCCTAAGACACTCTCCGGTCAATAACCAATAGCGGGACCTAGATTCCCATATTGGCTCCTACATATTCTACGAAAATCTTTATCGATCGAACCTCCATGTCAAGGATTCAGTAAATCCCGTATGTTGTTCCCTTTGTCCTTCGGTATGTTACTTGCCCGAGATTCGATCGTCAATATCTCTATACCTTGTTCAATCTCATTACCGGCAAGTCTCTTTACTCATTCTGTAATACAAAATCCCATGGCTAACTCTTTAGTCACATTGCTTGCAAGGCTGGTTAGGATGTTGTATTACCGAGAGGGCCCAGAGATACTTCTTTGTCATACGGAGTGACAAATCCCAGTCTTGATCCATGCCAACCCAATAGACACCTTCGCAGATACCTGTAGAGCACCTTTATAGTCACCCAGTTAAGCTATGACGTTTGATACACACAAGGTATTCCTGCGGTGTCCGGGAGTTGCATGATATCATGGTCATTGGAACAAATACATTGACATGCAGGAAACAGTAGCAATAAACTGACACGATCATATGCTACATTCATAGTTTGGGTCTTGTCCATCACATCATTCTCCTAATGAATTGATCGCGTTATCAAGCGACATCTTATGTCTATGGCTAGGAAACCTTGACCATCTTTCATCAACGAGCTAGTCCTTCACCGGCTCAATAGGAACAGTGTGTTGTCTATGTATCCACACATGTATTTGACTTTACAATCAATATAATTCTAGCATCGATAATAAACGATTATCATGAAAAAGGAAATATAATAATAACCAACTCAATATTTTCTCTAGGAAATATTTCCAACAGTCTCACACTTGCACTAGTCAACAATCTAGTTCACATCACTATGTGATTGTAATGAATCTTACACCCATACAGTTCTGGGGTTTGATCATGTCTTTCTTTTGAGAGAGCATTTTAGTCAACGGGCCTCAAACATTCAGATCATTGTCTACCTCACAAATCTCTATGTCATATTGTAGATCCTTCTATCACGCTTCACTTGGACAATTCCAAACAACTGCTCCACTATATTAATTCGGTTTACTACTCAGAGTTATCCCGATTAGTGTCAAAGCTTGCATCGACGTAACCCTTTACAACAAACTCTTTTATCACCTCCATAATCAAGAAAAATTCCTTATCCCACTAGTTACTAAGGATAACTTTGACCGATGTCCAGTGATCCATTCCTGGATCACTCACGTTAGGTGCAGTACACAACATGGCATACTATAGAGCCTATGACTGAGGCATAGGGGACGACCTTCGTCCTTTCTCTTTCTTCTTCCTTGGTCGAGCTTTGGGTCTTACTCAAATTTCACGCCTTTAGAACACAACCAAGAACTCCTTCTTTGACCGATCTATTTTGAACTCCTTCAAAAAACTTGTCAAGGTATGTATTCGATGAAAATTTCAATCAAGCGTCTTGATCTATTTCCATAGATCTTGATGCTCAATGTTCAAGTAGCTCAATCCAGGTTTTCCTTTGAAAAACTCCTTTCAGACAACCCTTTATGCTTTCCATCAATTTTACATTATTTCCGATCAACAATATGTCAGCCACATATACTTATCAAAAATTCTATAGTGCTCCCACTCACTTTCTTGGAAATACAAGTTTCTCATAAACTTTGTATAAACCCAAAAGCTTTGATCATCTCAAAGTGTATATTCAAACTCCGAGATGGTTGCTCCAGTCCATAGAAGGATCACTGGAGCTTGCTTACTTATTAGCATCCTTAGGATCGACAGAACCTTCCCTTTGTATCACATACAACCTTTCCTCAAGGAAACCGTCAAGGAAACAATGTATTGACATCCTATCTGCAAGATTTCATAATAAACAATGCAGCTACTGCTGACATAATTCCAACAGACTTTAGCATCGCTATGAGTGAGAAAGTCTCATCATAGTTAACTCCTTGAAATTGTCGAAAACATCTTCGCGACAAGTCGAGCTTTCTTAATGGTGACATTTACCATCATCATTCGTCTTCCTTTTGAAGACCCACTTCTACTTAATAGCCTTACGGCCATCAAGTAGTTCTTCCAAAGTCTACACTTTGTTTTCATACATGGGTCATGTCTCAGATTTCATGGCCTTCATCCATTCGTCGGAATCCACGCCCACCATCGCTTCTCCATAGCTCGTAGGTACATTGTTGACCAGCAACATGACCTCCAAGACAGGTTATCGTACTACTCTTGATCAGTATGTTTCCTTGTCGACCTACAAGATTTGGTAGTAACTTGATCCGAATCTTTGTGATCACCATCATAAGCTTTCCACTTCAACAAGTGTAGGCGCCACAGGAACATCTTCATGCGCCCTGCTACTTGCTACTTCTTGAGCTTGTGTTGGTTTTCCCTTGAAGATGAAAGGGCAATGCAGCAAAGTAGATAAGTATTTTCCTCAGTTTGTTGAGAACCAAGGTATCAATAAAGTAGGAGCAACAAGCAAGGCCCCAATCTTAGAAGCTATAGAAATAATCAAACACTTGCACCCAGTGCTAAAAAGGCGTTGTCAATCCCTTCACAGTTATTTGCAAGGATGAGATCAGATAGAGATAGAGAAAAGATTGCTAAAACTAGAACAAAGGTAAATAAATGGCAGCAATATATTTTTGGTATTTTTGGTTTACAGATTTGAAAATGTAATATGGAAAATAGACCCGGAGACCATAGGTTTCACTAGAGGTTTCTCTCATGAAGGAAAATAATACGGTGGGTGCTGTCAAGCAATTGGTAGAAAAGCAAATAATTATGAAGATATATAAGGAAATGATTATGCATATAGGCATCACGTCTGTGTCAAGTAGACCATAACGATTCTGCATCTACTACTATTACTCCACACATACACTGACTCATGCCTGCATCTAAAGTATTAAGTTCACGAAGAGCAGAGTAACGCATTAGGTAAGATGACATGATTGTCGGTGCACTAAAGACTCGGGTCTCTAGTGCCCCAGACTTGTGCACGGGCGTGAAGAACCCCTAACGGCAGGGCGTGGTAGAGTCCAGACAAGGTGCACCCCCAAAGTTAACAAGGCCCCGGCAAGCCTGCCATGCCGGGAAGATATCCAAGGCCACGTCTGTTAAATGGACGTGATGAACGGACCAAGAACAAGACCCCGGCGAGCCTCCCTCGCCGAGATGCCAGCCGAAGCCCCCGGCAAGGTTCCTTGCCGGGACGAAGACCCAAGGCCCCGGCAAGCACCCTTGGTGGGATGACATGGCTAGGCACCCGAGGGTGACCGCCCTTGCCACGGTGCCACCGCCCCCCAAATTCCAGCACATTCCGCATGCGCTAGCGGCGCATCCAGGTGTCGAAACACCTGGACACATGTCTTCACCAGCACTTTGCTAACAAGGACAAGACGTGCATTTAATGCTCCTCACAGCGGTAGATGAGTAAGCACCGCTCTAGATTCACTATAACATCTCGTGAACCTACCATCGAGCACTGTAGGTGACCCCTTTGCCTATAAAAGGAGGCCCTTAGCTCATTCACAAGGGGTTTTTTAGACTCTTGGGAGATTGGCCAAGAAGACGGTTATCATCACTATAACAAACAACAAAAAACGCTTAATACGATTAGACGAGTAGGGCGTAGGGTTTTACGCGTAAGCGACCCAAACCTGGGTAAAAAGGCTTGCTGGGTGTTGATCATTAGATCTTCTCTTGACGTTGTATTTCCCCGCCATACAATCACAAGGGTATCACGTTGATCCCCATAGGTGTCGACCTAGCATCGCCGACATCCTTGGCACGCCAGGTAGGGGGCTGGGGAGAGAAGCGTGGGTCGGAGCAAACTCAACACTGGCTCCATCGAAGTTTGGGTGCTACACCGCGTTCCCCAGGAAATGGTGGTACCGTGGCGGGCACCCTGTTCTGCTACGGCTTCCCAAGGCGTGCATGAGCACGTTCTATTCACGCGCGTGGGGCACGGAGGCGGAGGCTCCAAGAGCAGCGTCTTCAGGCCGATGTGTCGCTCGGGGGCCAACGTGCAGCTATCGAAGGCGCACCTAGGTGTTTCACAGAGGCCCCGACGCGTACTCCAACGGAAGCACCTCCGTGGAGCGATGCATACTGGTTGACGATGCGCCACACGGTCCCAAGCACCAGCACACACTTCAGTGCAAGTGTTGCGCCCCTAAGAGCGTCGCATCGTTTCCCAAGGACGCGCTCGGGGGCTCCGCGAGCATAGTCTAGCAAGAGAAAAGCAAAGGGGTTACACCCTGTCTGGCTCCTTCTCCAAGCGATGGTCATGGACCGTCGGCAAGAAGTCCTTGCCGGAGAAAAGACCGCTAAGGGCGGTGATTCCCTGCTTGCCGAGGGCTCTCACGCCCTGGCAAAAGATTCAAGCGCCTCGCGACCATGGCGCGGACATATGAGTTTTTAAGCTAAAGATCCAGATCTGAAGTAGATAGATTCTTTGTTCTTTCCCTTTGTAAGTTTCCAGCCTTTGTGTGTAGAGTTTGCGCATACTAGGACCTTCCCGAAGTTCAGTGCACCTTGTCTTTGTTTCGAACTTGTTCAAACGACCTAAACGGCCACAGAGCGCCTTCGAACAGTTGCGAACCTGATCAACAGAGCAAGCGGCTACGTAGCACCCGATTTCGTCTCAAGCTTCGCTTGGCGATTTCCATGGTTGCACTGAACGCGACAAGGAGTCTTTCCAGTAGTCGCCGTCAAGCTCCCATATTATGCAAAAATGAATCATACAAAGAACGGAATCGAAGAAGGGAAAATAGACTTTTTCATTCATATGAATGCATACATTTGCCTTCAGTTACGAAGTGTGGTTATCCTAACCTAAAGACCGTGTCTTTTGACGAGGACCGACCCACGCGGAGGAGTGAAGTTCAAAAAGACAAAAAGGCGGAGCCGGCGGCCCGGTCAGACCTGGCCCCCCAGGGTCGGCACTGAGCCAGCGAGAACGAGACCGCCCCCGACTGGCGCCGCCTGGCCTCCCTCCGTCCGAGGTGCGGAGGGAGGGGTACAGGAAGGGGCAAAGGACCCGGAGCCGGCGGACGCGCCTCCTCCTAGAGCCGGAGGACCAATACCCGCTCCGGTGAGGTCGCCCAAGCAGAGGACCTAGAGAAGTTAGAGCTAGTGGAGGCGCCTCCTCCTCAAACACGAGGCACCGGCGCCAACTCCGGCAAGCCGCCCCCGTCGGGCGGGGGCGAGCCGCTAGCCAGTCACGGTGGGGTGGTCTACGTCCAGTTGGGGCCCGGGGGGTCGACATCCAGTCTCACACCCCGTGACCCTAACCCAACACAGACCTCACCGCCACTACTGTCCTCCTCGTTGCTATCGCTCGAGGCAGGACAGTCGGCATTTCTCGGGCTCCCTACGCACCAGTCGAGAAACACACATGGGGCCCCCTAAAGAAACATGGAGGGCTTCCACAGGAGCAAGCCCCGGGAAGGACGGAGGCGTTGGAGTAGCGCTCCGCCTCCCCCGACCTCGGCCTCCGTGGCGACCTCGGCCCCTCGTCCTTCCTCTACCAAGGGCGTCTGGGCCGTCCTCCATCGCGGGACCCTCAGAAGCTGTGGCATGATCCAAACGGGATCCCTTCGCCGCCCTCACGGCTGACGGTGGCCGACCTCGTCCCATAACCATGGTTAGGGGCAAGTGCCACTAGCAGACAGAAGAAGATTCCAAGGACCAAGACCGAGGAGTTGGTGGAACCAGGAGGAGTTTAGTGAGCAAAACCCCTCGCAAACCCTCCCAATTTTTAGGGTGGGCGCGGGGGCTAGCGTCCCTTACTCCAGTAACCACCACCCTCCTCGCCCAATCGCTCCAGCTCATGGGCAAACACAGAACCGCCCTGATACGCCAATGCATGCACGGGTGGGCCCGGCCACTACTGCGCCTTTCAAGGCATTGTAGGCCACCTGTCCATCCATGATTGTGCATGCCACGCGCATGGCAGAGGCGTTTCAGTAGACAGAGAGGCCACTCCGTGCAGGATATCCCACTTCGTGCATCCGATGCGCGGCGTGGGGAAAGGAAACCGCCAGCAGATCCAACCACTAATGCCCGTGCACCTCTCTAGTCCTGACCCAACAACGCTCCGCACGCGTGTTTGGCCTAGGCCGAGGGGCTCCCGTCGCTCCACTACAGACTGGGGTCTCTAGTGCCCTAGACTTGTGCACGGGCGTGGCAGAGTCCAGACAAGATGCACCCCCAAGGTTAACAATGTATTGACATCCTATCTGCAAGATTTCATAATAAACAATGCAGCTACTGCTGACAGAACTCCAACAGACTTTAGCATCGCTATGAGTGAGAAAGTCTCATCATAGTTAACTCCTTGAAATTGTCGAAAACATCTTTGTCACAAGTCGAGCTTTCTTAATGGTGACATTTACCATCATCATTTGTCTTCCTTTTGAAGATCCACTTCTACTTAATAGTCTCACGACCATCAAGTAGTTCTTCCAAAGTCTACACTTTGTTTTCATACATGGATCATGTCTCAGATTTCATGGCCTTCATCCATTGTCAGAATCCAGGCCCACCATCGCTTCTCCATAGCTCGTAGGTACATTGTTGACCAGCAACATGACCTCCAAGACAGGATTATCGTACTACTCTGGATCAGTACGTTTCCTTGTCGACCTATGAGATTTGATAGTAACTTGATCCTAATCTGTGTGATCACCATCATCAGCTTTCCACTTCAACTAGTGTAGGCGCCACAGGAACATCTTCATGCGCCCTACTAATTGCTACTTCTTGAGCTTGTGTTGGTTTTCCCGTGAAGAGGAAAGGGCGATGCAGCAAAGTAGATAAGTATTTCCCAAAGTTTGTTGAGAACCAAGGTATCAATAAAGTAGGAGCAACAAGCAAGGCCCCAATCTTAGCAGCTACAGAAATAATCAAACACTTGGACCCAGTGCTAAAAAGGGGTTGTCAATCCCTTCACAGTTATTTGCAAGGATGAGATCTGATAGAGATAGATAAAAGATTGCTAAAACTAGAAGAAAGGTAAATAAATGGCAGCAATATATTTTTGGTATTTTTGGTTTATAGATCTGAAAATATAATATGGAAAATAGACCCGGGGCCCATAGTTTTCACTAGAAGCTTCTCTCATGAAGGAAAATAATACGGTGGGTGTTGTGAAGCAATTGGTAGAAAAGCAAATAATTATGAAGATATATAAGGAAATGATTATGCATATAGCATCACGTCCGTGTCAAGTAGACCAAAACGATTCTGCATCTACTACTATTACTCCACAGATCTACTGACTCATGCATGCATCTAAAGTATTAAGTTCACGAAGAGCAGAGTAACGCATTAGGTAAGATGACATGATTGTCGGTGCACTAAAGACTCGGGTCTCTAGTGCCCCAGACTTGTGCACGGGCACGAAGAACCCCTGACCGCAGGGCGTGGCAGAGTCCAGACAAGATGCACCCCCGAAGTTAACAAGGCCCCGACAAGCCTGCATTGCCGGGAAGATACCCAAGGCAACATCTGTTTAATGGACGTAATGAAGGCACCAAGAACAAGACCCCGGCGAGCCTCCCTCGCCGAGATGCCAGCCGAAGCCTCCGGCAAGGTTCCTTGCCGGGACGAAGACCCAAGGCCCTGGCAAGCACCCTTGCTGGGATGACATGGCTAGGCACTCGAGGGCGACCGCCCTTGCCACGGTGCCACCGCCCCCTGAATTCCAGCACATTCCGCATGCGCCATTGGGGCGTCCAGGTGTCGAAACACCTGGACATATGTCTTCACCAACACTTTGCTAACAAGGACAAGACGTGCATTTAATGCACCTCACATCGGTAGATGGATAAGCACCGCTCTAGTTTCACTGTAACATCTCGTGAACCTACCATCGAGGACTGTAGGTGACCCCTTTGCGTATAAAAGGAGGCCCTTAGCTCATTCACAAGGGGTTTTTTAGACTTTTTGGAGATTGGCCAAAAAGACGATTATCATCACTGTAACAAACAACAAAAAACGCCTAATACGATTAGACGAGTCGGCGGCGCAGTTAGAGCTGCCCCCCCAGGGCCGGCACTGAGCCAACGAGAACGAGACCACCCCCGACTGGCATCGCCTGGCCTCCCTTCGTCTGAGGTGCGGAGGGCGGGTCACAGAAAGGGGTGAAGGACCTGGAGCCGGCGAACGCGCCTCCTCCTAGAGCCGGGGGACCAATATCCGCTCCGGTGAGGTAGCCCAAGCAGAGGACCTGGAGAAGTCAGAGCTAGTGGAGGCGCCTCCTCCTCAAACACGAGGCACCGGCGCCAACTCCGGCAAGCCGCCCCCGTCGGGCTGGGGCGAGGCGCTAGCCAGTCACGGTCGGGCGGTCTAAGTCCAGTTGGGGCCCGGGGGTCGACATCTAGTCTGACACCCCGTGGCCCTAACCCAACACAGACCTCGCCGCAACCACTGTCCTCCTCGTTGCTATCGCTCGAGGCAGGACAGCCGGCGTTTCTCGGGCTCCCTTTGCAGCAGTCGAGAAACACACATGGGGCCCCCTAAAGAAACATGGAGGGATTCCACAGGAGCAAGCCCCGGGGAGGACGGAGGCCTTGGAGTAGCGCTCCGCCTCCCCCGACCTCAGCCTCCATGGCGACCTCGGCCCCTCGTCCTTCCTCTACCAAGGGCGTCTGGGCCGTCCTCCATTGCGGCACCCTCAGAAGCTGTGGCATGATCTAAACGGGATCCCGTCATCGCCCTCACGGCCAACGATTGCCGACCTCGTCCCCTAACTATGGTTAGGGGCAAGTGCCACTAGCAGACAGAAGAAGATTCCAAGGACCAACACTGAGGAGTTGGTGGATCTAGGAGGAGTTGAGTGAGAAAACCCCCTCGCAAACCCTCCAATTTTTAGGGTGGGCGCGGGGGCTAGCGTCCCTTACTCCCGAAACCACCACCCTCCTCGCCCAATCGGTCCAGCTCACGAGTGAACAGAGAACCGCCCTGATGTGCCAATGCATGCACGGGTGGGCCCGTCCACTACTGCGCCTTTCAAGGCATTGTCGGCCACCTGTCCATCCATGACTGTGCATGCCACGCACGTGGCAGAGGCGTTTCAAGAGACGGAGAGGCCACTCTATGCATGATCTCCCACTTCGTGCATCCGATGCGCGGCGTGGGGAAAGGAAACCGCCAGCAGATCCAGCCAGTAAGACCCGTGCACCTCTCTAGGCCTGGCCCAACAACGCTCCGCACGCGTGTTTGGCCTAGGCCCGGGGGCTCCCGTCGGTGCACTAAAGACTGGGGTCTCTAGTGCCCTAGACTTGTGCACGGGCGTGGCAGAGTCCAGACAAGATGCACTCCCAAGGTTAACTAGGCCTCGGCAAGCCTGCCTTGCCGGGAAGATATCTAAGGCCACGTCCGTTTAATGGACATAATGAACGAACCAAGAATAAGACCCCGTCGAGCCTCCCTCACCGGGAAGACAGCCGAAGCCCCAGGCAAGCTTCCTTGGCGGGACGAAGACCCAAGGCCCCGGCAAGAACCCTTGCCGGGATGACGTGGCTAGGCATTTGAAGGCGACCACCCTTGGCAAAGTGCCAGCGCCCCCCGAATTCCAGCAAATTCCACATGCGCCCGCGGGGCGTCCAGATGTGGAAAAACCTAGACACATGTCTTCACCAACACATTGCTGACAAGTACAAGACGTTCATTTAATGCACCCCACAGCGGTAGATGGATCAGAATCGATCTAGGTTCTCTGTAACATCTCGTGAACCTACCATCAAGCACTGTAGGTGACCCCTTTGCCTATAAAAGGAGGCCCTTTGCTCATTCGCTAGGGGTTTTTTAGACTCTTGGGAGATTGGCAAAGAAGACGGTTATCATCACTTTAACAAACAACAAAAAAACGCTTAATACAATTAGACGAGGAAGACGTAGGGTTTTACACGTAAGCAGCCCAAACCTGGGTAAAAAGGCTTGCCAGGTGTTGATTGTTAGATCTGCTCTTGACGTTGTCTTTCCCCGCCCTACGATCACAAGGGTAGCACGTTAATGTCCATAGGTGTCAACCTAGCATCGCCGACAATGATGTAGAGGGATAAACTCAAGCAATATGATGACGACCCCATCTTTTTATCCTCGATGGCAACAATGTAATACGTGCCTCGCTACCCCTACTTTGTCACTGGGTGAGGACACAACAAGATTGAACCCAAAACTAAGCACTTCTCCCATTGCAAGAATTACCAATCTACTTGGCCAAACCAAACCAATAACTCAAAGAGACTAGCTAAGATATGAAAATCATTTATCTAAGAATTCAGAGAAGATTCAAATAATATTCATAGATCGTCTGAACATAAACCCAC
This sequence comes from Hordeum vulgare subsp. vulgare, assembly GCF_904849725.1. Taxonomy (NCBI): domain Eukaryota; kingdom Viridiplantae; phylum Streptophyta; class Magnoliopsida; order Poales; family Poaceae; genus Hordeum; species Hordeum vulgare. The sequence goes on along the minus strand of NC_058524.1, from coordinate 340,961,304 downwards.
AATTCATCGGATCTAGACAAACACAATGCAAAAGTGTATTACATCGGATAGACCTCCATGAAGATCATGAAGAACATGGTATTGAAGAACAAAGAGAAAGAAGAAGTTATATAGCTACTACCTATGGACCCGTAGGTCCGTGGTGTACTACTCACACATCATCACAGGGGCAATGGAGTTGACGTAGATGCCCTCCGTGACCGATTCCCCCTCTGGAAGATCACTGGAAAAGGCTCCCAGATTGGATCTCATGGGAACAGAGGCTCCAGACGGTGCAAAAGTATTTTTTTGGTCTCTCTTCGGTATTGGTGGAATATTTGGGAATTTATAGGACGAAGATTAGGGTTAGGATGCCTGCAGGGGACCCACAAGCAAGGCCCCCCCATAGGGCGCGCCATGCAGGCTTTGTCGCTTCCCGGCAAGTCTCATGCCCCCTTCACCAAGTCTGGCAGGTTTCTTCTGGTCCAAGAAAAATCATTCCGGATATTTTATTCTGTTTGGACTCCGTTTAAAATTCTTATCTGCAATACTCAAAAACATGAAAAAATAGAAACTGGCACTAGGATCTAGATTAATAGGTTACTCCCAAAAATAATATAAAATATCATAATAATGCATATAAAACATCCAAAACAGATAATGTAATACTCCCTCCGTTCCATAATATAAGGTGTATTAGTTTTCCATAATGTCAAAGGATGCCTATGTTTGACAAACTTTATAGCAAAATATATAAACATTTACAATACTAAAAATGCAAAATATAAAAATATATTTCACGGTGAACCTAGTGATAATGATTTGGTATTCTAAACATTGACATTTTTATCAATAAACTTGGTCAAAGTTTGAGAAGTTTAAGTTTTTGAAAAACTAATACACCTTATATTTAGGAAAGGAGGGACAAGCATGGAACAATAAAAAATTATAGATACGTTGGAGACGTATCACTACTCATTGAAGTGAGGGTTCAATAACCTTATCAAGTTTCCACCATCCTCCCACTCAATTCTTTCGAGAGAAACTTTTTCTCGACAAAGGACCCGTTTCCTGAAACAAACACTTCGCTTTTGGATCTGAGATAGGAAGAATACACAACTGTTTTTGGTATCCTATGAAGATGCATTTATCCGCTTTGGGTTCGAGCTTATCAGGCTGAAACTTTTCACATAAGCGTCGTAGCCCCAAACTTTTAAGAAACAACACCTTAGGTTTGTCCTAACCATAGTTCATATGCTATCATCTCAATGGAATTACGTGGTGCACTATTTGAAGTGAATGTGGTTGTCTTTAATGCCTAACCCCAGAACAATAGTGGTAATTTGATAAGAGACATCATAGCATACACCATGTACAATAGGGTGTGGCTATGACGTTCGGACACACCATCATACTATGGTGTTCCACGTGGCATGAGTTGCAAAACAATTTTCACATTGTATTAAATGTTTACCAAACTCGCAACTTAGATATATATTTACATCCACGATCACATCGTAGACATATTATCCTCTTGTCACGACGATCTTCAACTTCACTCTGAAATTGCTTGGACTTTTCAATATTTCAGACTTGTGATTCATCAAGCAAATACACCTGTATCTACTCAAATCATGAGTGAAGTAAGAACAAAATGATATCCACTGCGTGCCTCAGCACTCATTGGGCTACATACATCAAAATGTATTATTTCCAATAAGTTTCTTGCTTGTTCCATCTTAGGAAGACGAGGTCTTCAATCATATTGCCCATGTGGCATGATTTGCATGACTTAATTGATTCAAAATCAAGTGAGTCCAAATTATCCATCTGCATGGAGTTTCTTCATGCATTTACACCAATAGGCATGGTTCGCACGTCTCAAACGATTCAAAAACGAGTGAGTGAAAGATCAGGGAGCAATCGTGGCGGGAATCAAGTGAGTCTTAACTAGGAAGGCCGGGGAATTGCTCTTTCATAACAAGATTCAGCAAAGCAGTATTGATTTCATATGATTCCGCACTAGTGGCGGGAGCAATCGGAGTAGTAATAAAATCATTATTATTAGTATTCGAGAAGTCACAAAGCTTAGTGTTTTCAGTCATGGTGACTTCAGCAAGCAAGCAAGCACACAAGCGAATAGAAAGCAGGCGAGAGAAAAGGGCGAACGAAAAAGGCAAACGTAAAAGGCAAATATTTTTGTAAATTTTTGTTTGTCAGAAGTGGGGGAGAGGAAAACGAGAGGCAAAAAAGTGTAAATGCAAGAGATGAGTTAGCGACAAATACTTGGATGAGTTCTTGACTTGATCCTCCCCGGCAACGGCGCGAGAAATCCTTCTGCTACCTCTTGAGCTTGCGTTGGTTTTTCCCTTGAAGAGGAAAGGGTGATGCAGCACAGGAGCAGTAAGTATTTCCCTCAGTTTGAGAACCAAGGTATCAATCCAGTAGGAGAATCGCGTCAAGTCCAGAGTACCTGCGCAAACACAAAAGAGCTTGCACCCAACACTATAACGGGGTTGTCAATCCCTTCAATATTGATTGCAAAGTGAGATCTTAAGGCGGAAAGTGCAACGAAGTAAAAGAGAAAGGCTGAAAATATGGTGTGAAGTAGACCCGGGGGCCATAGTGTTCACTAGAGGCTTCTCTCAAAATAGCAAATATTACGATGGGTGAACAAATTACTATCGAGCATTTGATAGAACCGCGCAAAGTCAGGACGATATCTAAGGCAATGATCTAGCATATAGGCATCACGCACGAGACAAGTAGATCGATACTTTCTGCATCTACTACTATTACTCCACACTTCGACCGCTATCCAGCATGCATCTAGTGTATTGAGTTCATGACGAACAGAGTAACGCTTTAAGCAAGATGACATGATGTAGAGGGATAATCTCAAACCAATGATGAAAACCCCATCTTTTTACCCTTGATGGCAACAACACGATGCGTGCCTCGCTACCCCTTCTGTCACGGGGTGAGGTCACCACACGGTACGAAGCCAAAACCAAGCACTTCTCCCGTTGCAAGAATCATAGATCAAGTTGGCCAAACAAAACCCACAACTCAAAGAGAATTACAAGGATATGAAATCATGCATACAAGAGATTAGAAGAAACTTAAATAAGATTCATAGATAATCTGATCATAAATCCACAATTCATTGGTTCTCGACATACACACCGCAAAAGAAGATTACATCGGATAGATCTCCATGAAGATCGTGGAGAACTTTGTATTGAAGATCCAAGAGAGAGAAGAAGCCATCTAGCTACTAGCTATGGACCCAAAGGTCTATGGTGAACTACTCATGCATCATCGGAGAGGTCATGGTGTTGATGAAGAAGCCCTACGTATCCGAATCCACACTCCGGCAGGGCACCAGAATGTGCCCCATATGGGATCTTGCGGAGACAGAAGCTTGCGGCGGCGGAAAAGTATTTTCATGGATCTCTCCTGCAGTTTTGGAATTTTTCTGGATTTATAGGCGGAAGAGGTAGGGCAAACGTGCCACAGGGGGGCCACAAGCCTGCTAGGCGCGAGCCCCCCTGGCCGTGCCAAGGGGGCTTGTGGTGTCCCCTGCTGGCCCCTACCTTGGTTCTCAAGTCTAGCGCGCATCTTCTGTTCCGGAAAAAATCTTTTCGGAAATTTTATTCCGTTTGGACACCGTTTAAAACCCTCCTATATATGAAAAGGGTCAAAAACATGGAAAAAAGAGGAACTGTCACTGAGTTAATAAGTTAGACCCAAAAAAGATATAAAAGGCATACAAAACATCCAAAGTTTGACAAGATAATAGCATGGAACTATCAAAAATTATAGATACGTTAGAGATGTATGAGCGCCAACGTAGCCGGTTGGGCCCCACTTGTGTGTCACTGCCCATGGGCCCCACTGGGCCCCTTCACCAGGGTCATCGCTGATTAGGCGGCCCGTGTCTATGACATGTGGGTCCCGTCGTTTAAAATGATTTTAGATAAACAGAAAATCTGCTAATTAATTAATTGATTAATTGAAACACTAATCACTCATTGACATGTAGGCCCTCCCATTAAATAATCCTAATTATGAAATCTAAATCTCCTTAATACTAATAGAGGCTGACATGTGGGTCCGACTGACCTCACATGTCAGGTTTGACTCTTGCCAGCCAGAGTTGACCTGCTGACGTCATGGTGATGTCATGATGACGTCATCATCCACTATTCTGGATAATTCAAATTTAAATAATTAAATTCTAGAAAATCTTTAAAACTTTGAAAATTATTAGAAAATAAACCGTAAGTCATATGAAAATAATTTATATATGAAAGTTGCTCAGAAAAATTCCAAAAATCCGAATACGTTGTCCGTTCATGTGTCACATGCCTCTAGCATGATGAACATGAAACTTTTCCCCTCAGGATCGTTTGGCTGATAAATCCAAAGACCCAGGAAATATCGTGAGATATTTTTCCGCTTGGTCTGTAACGTTTAGTACTGCGTTAGGTCACCCCTAGCTCGGTGTTTTACCTTGTCATGCTTTGTGGTGTGTTTTCTTGCTCTCTTATTTTTTGTGTTGCCCCTTCGTTATTTCCTTTTCGGTAGACCCGAGACTGACGCTGCTGTCGGGTACGTCTACCCTCCCGACGACCAGCCCTTTGCCGCAGAGCAACAAGGCAAGCAAAACCCCCTTGATCATCCGTATATCGCCTATTATTTCTCCCGCATGCTTGCATTATAATTTTGCTACTGTTGTAGTTAGCTCCTATATCTGATGCATAACCTATTTTTGATGAACTACTACATTCAGTACTGCACCTTAAAACTGTTTAGTGTAGGTGGAGCAGTCATCCCCTCGGACCCTTAGTCCAGTTGCCCCACTTAATCTTCAAGTCTCGATCCCTGATCGACGAACCAAGATCCGACACAGCACTTACACCCCCCTTAGTTGTACGACGGTGCAGAGCTACTATCGGGTACCAAGGGTGACACCTCACGCAGTACTCAGCATGATATCTCTGTAGTACAACTAGTCGGTCATGGTTATCGAGGGTGATTCCTCCTTCACCACTCCCGACGACGACTCTGTCGTACAACCACTCAAGTGTGAGACCCTCGAGGGTGATTCCTCTAAATCCAACTTGACGGTTACATCATTCGTAATCCAATGAGGGTGATGCCTCGGATCCCCCTGATGTTACAACCACACAGTTACTTGACTGTGTTACTGGGAACATTGATGAGTAAATGTTAGGGGGTGGATTCCCGCTTGGATGTGTTGTTGAGTTAATTAAAATGTTAGTGGATTTGGGTATTTGATCTGGGTTGGTCGGAGACCTTTTCGCACTAACCGGCTACGCGGGAGAAGTTATGGTTACTAGGCATCGTGTTATCAGCTGAAGCTCTTTAGACGTCAATAATGGAGCGGGGCGCACCCGAGTGGTCCGGATATACATCACGCTTGTAATAAGGGGTGCTAGGACTGACCTCGGCCGCCCGACATCATGAAGGAGCACAGAGGGCAAGTGGGCGTACGAACCCTTTGTGCTTAGGATTTAGACCGGCGGGTTGGCCTCTCTATTGAGGTTAGGTGGGGCTGCGACGTGTCGATATTCCAAGGTCGGGCATGACCCAGAAAAGTGTGTCCGACGAGAGTGTTATCGAGCATGACGAGAAACTTGGTGCACCCCTGCAGGGATGAAAATTAACTATTCGGGTAGCCGTGTCCACGATTACAGGACGACTTGAAGTTGTGCCCTGATCTCATACAACTACAACTGTTACTTAACTAGAATAGTTGCTCCGGGAATGCTTCCTCGCATGGAGTCGAGGGAGAATCTCTGGGCGTGACCTCATATTAATATTGCTGCAACAATATGACTATTATTTGTGTTACCTGTTCTACTCTCGTCTATTGCTGCAAGACCCTTGAAGATGCTAGTCTTCGATAGGACTACGCCTTCTCTCTCTTTCTCGCATTGTTGCAGTCAGTCCACATATAAACTCGTTCCTTTGATCCTGATGCATACTTAGTATAGTTCTGATGTCAGGCTTGCGAATACTTTGGATGAGTACTTGATGTCCGTTATGCTACTACACAAAAAACCTTCCAGTGGCGCCAGAAATGGGCACGTTGACGAAACCAGGAATCCTTCTGCGTTCGTGTTCCCTCGAAGCGGAGAGGATGATGTAGCACAGTGGAGGTAAGTATTTCCCTCAGTTTGAGAACCAAGGTATCAACCCGGCGGAGGAGTTTCTCAAGATCCTGCACAAACAAAAAAGCTTGCACCCAACGCTATGAAGGGGTTGTCAATCCCTTATAGATTGTTTGCCAACTGAGACATGAAAGCAACAGAGTAACAAAGCAAAGTAAAAGCGGAGTTGTGAATGATGGATGTGAATAGACCCGGGGGCCGTAGTGTTTACTAGTGGCTTCTCTCATGAAAGCAAGTAGACAGTGGGTGAACAAGTTAGTGTCGAGCAATTGATAGAACTGTGCAGAGTCGTGACGATATCTATGCAATGATTATTTCTATAGGCATCATGTCCGAAACTAGTAGACCGATACTTTCTGCATCTACTACTATTACTCCACACGTCGATCGCTATCCAGCATGCATCTAGTGTATTAAGTCCATAAGAACAGAGTAACGCCTTAAGGAAGATGACATGATGTAGAGGGATAATCTCAAACCAATGATAAAACCCCCATCTTTTTACCCTTGATGGCATCTTTGTATTGAAGATCCAAGAGAGAGAAGAAGCCATCTAGCTACTAACTACGGACCCGTAGGTCTGAAGTGAACTACTCACAAGTCATTGGAGGGGCGATAATGATGATGAAGAAGCCCTCCAACTCCAAAGTCCCCTTCGGCAGGGCGCCGGGAAGGGTCTCCACATGAGATCTCGCGGAAAGGGAAGCTTGCGGCGGCAGAAAAGTATTTTTGAGGCTCCCCTGATTTTTTATGGATATTTGGGAATTTATAGGCCAAAGACCTAGGTCAGGGGGCGGCCAGGGAGGCCACAAGCCTGCCCATCGCCGCCTCCCCCTGGTCCCGGAGTGGGGGCTTGTGGGCTCCCAGGAGCCCACCTGGCTTGGACCAAAAGCCCCTGGACTTCTTCCGTTCGGGAAGAAATCATTTCGGGGTTTTTTTTCCCGTTTGGACTCCGTTCCAAAATGAGATCTAAAAAGAGTCAAAAACATGGAAAAAACAGGAACTGGCACTTGGCACTGAATTAATAAGTTAGTCCCAAAAAGATATAGAAAGGTACATAAAACATACAAAGAAGGCAAGATAAGAGCGTGAAATCATCAAAAATTATAGATACGTTTGAGATGTATCAAGCATCCCGAAGCTTAACTCCTGCTCGTCCTCGAGTAGGGAAGTGATAAGAATGAATTTTTGATGCTTTCATGCTACCTAGCAAAGGTGTCCTTTGTAATTCCTCTTATGTGACGTGAATGTTCAGATCCATTAGATTCAAAACAATAGTTTGCTATTGACGTGGAAACAATAATAATTCAAGCAAACTAGCAAAGTAATCATGAACTTTCAAAATAACAAGGCCAAAAGAAAGTTATCCCTACAAAAGCATATAGTCTGGCTATGCTCTATCATCATTATACAACGAATTTAATTCATGCACAACCCCGGTATTGGCCAATTAATTGTTTCACACCTTTACTTTCTCAAACATTTTCAACTCTCACGCAATACATGAGCGTGAGCCATGGTTATAGCACAATAGATGGTGTGGAATGTGGTGGAGGTTGCAAGACAAAAAAGGAGAAGATAGTCACATTAACTAGGCATATCAATGAGCTATGGAGATGCTCATCAATAGATATCAATGTGAATGAGTAGGGATTGCCATACAAATGATGCACTAGAGCTACAAGTATGTGAAAGCTCTTAAAGAAAACTAGTGGGTGTGCATACAACTTGCTTTCTCACGAAGACCTAAGGCAATTTTGAGGAAGCCTATCATTGTAATATACAAGCCAAGTTATATAATGAAAATTTCCCACTAGCTATATGGTGGTGACAAAACGAGAGACTCTCAATCATGAAGATTATGGTGCTTAATATGCACAAGTGTGGAAAAAGTGGTAGCATTGTACCTTCTCTCTTTTTCTCTCATTTCTTTTTTATGTTTTTTTTAATATTTTGGTGGGCTCTTTGGCCTCTTTTTTTTATGGGCTCGTTTGGCCTCTTTTATTTCCTCACATGGGACAATGCTCCAATAATGATGATCATCACATTTTGAACTCAAAACTTAGAGCAACTATGACTCTATATGGAATGCCTTCGGTAGTGTACCGTGGCAATGATCTAGCATGGCATAGACATCAATGGAAACATCATGCTAGCTATCTTAAGATCGTGCAAAGGCAATGTAGACGTGGTGGCACATGTCATGGTGGTAGTTGCATGGCAATATATCTTGGAATGACTTTGAAAAAGCCATAGTAGGTAGGTATGGTGGCTGTTTTGAGGGAGGCTAATGGTGGGTTTTGTGCACCGGCGAAAGTTGTGCGGCAGTAAGAAGATAGTGATGGAAGGTGAAAGTGCTTCTAAACCATGGAGTCAACATTAGTCATGAAGAACTCATATACTTGTTGCAAAATTTTATTAGTAATCGAAACAAAGCATTCAATGCATACTCCTAGGGGAAGGGTTGGTAGGTATAAACCATCGCGCGATCCCGACCGACACGCAAAGGATGACAATCAATATACTAATCATGCTCAGATTTCATCACATAGCGGTTCACCATACGTGCATGCTACGGGAATCACTAACTTCAACACAAGTATTTCTAGATCCACAACACGTTACACTACAACAAAATAGGCATGTAGGGTTGTTTTTCTTTTGACGCTTTTATTTACGTCCCATTATTCAAAATCAATTTGTGCATACGGACGTTTTCTGAGACGGAAAGGACATCGTCCCTTGATTCCCATACAACAAAATCAGGTGGTTCAGAATATTTTGTTCAACCACCATCGACCCTAATCCCCATCGATCGTGCGAGGTGGGCTAAAGAAAATAAGTACAGTAAAAGAATCTCTGGCCTCTAAACCTAGCGCCGCTATGCCACGCCGGCGCCGAGATCCCGCTCCTCCCCACCCCGAACTCTCTGTCACAGGTCCATCCCCCTCAACCGACAATCGCCAGCAGCAGGCCCGGGGACACCAACCTCGAGGCGGCGGCCCAGCCCCATCCCGGCCGCCTCGACGTGCAACTCCGGCACAAGGTGCAGTCCATCTAGAAGGGAAGATGACGAGGGCGAAGTGGGCGCGAAACTGGACATCGCCAGCTCCTCCTACTAAGATCGTAGCGACATATGACCCGGCTGGAAATATGGTAGAAGATGAACAAGATCGACGAGGAGAACGAAAGGTACTGATGTTTTAGGCACTCGTTTGTTATTGTGTTTGCTGTCCTTGTCATTCTGGCTTTGGTTGAGATCCACGTCTGTGTAAGTTGCTGCTTTATTTGCTCGCCCACTACATAATTGTTATCGGAGACATCTTAATTAGTTTTGTGTGATCCTTGGGTGAAAATAGGTCCGCCCCTCTGACCACTCCCGCCGGGCCCTCCACTTGCTCGGCCGCCGTCCTCTGTGTTCCGACGTCCTGCAACCGTCCTCTGTTTCTCTAAGAACCCTACGTCTTGCGACCAAAAATACTTCCAAGCATCCTCCGCCATGTGAAGCTTGTTTCCTTTAGGTAGGATGACCTCGTGCTTGCCACTGTCAACTAGCAGTGAGCTGTCGTGTGATTTGGAGGCCATAAGAGATCTTGCGCGAGTGCACAATGCGGCAAGTTCACCTATATGTGAGTCGATCTACTTTTTTCCAGTTGTTCTATCAATTCATTCCAAGTAAAAAAAGGAGCAACTACCTTGATGTGTACTTGATTGTGGAGGAGAATCTTGACTTTGCACTTACTCCTACATTATCTTAATTTCTGTTATTAAGATAGGACAACACTACTTTGTCTCTTTTTCTTTTCTGAATTCTTGACTTTTTACTAATTTAACTACTAGTTCAATTTAAAGTTGATTTTACACATAGATTTCTTTGTTGTGTGCTCCCAAATTATTGGCACTCAAGTATGCAGTTGCTTGATAAAAAGTCTCTCAGAATATCCTGATAGAATAAGGTGGTCAGTGTTCTGTGTTTTTCTTTTCATACAGTTAATAATGCTAATGTATCAACTATCAACTCACCTTCACCCCTCCCTCTCCCATGATTGAAATTAGGAGCTTTGTGCCCACGTTCTAATATTTCCTAGTAACATGGCTTCTATTAGAAAGGAAGAGATCAACGGATACATGGAGTTTTTCATCTGCAGATACTTTTCTCATGTTGTCTGATAAAGAGCACTGTGGATCGATAGATTATCATGTTTGGTAAGATTTAAGCATATGCGATAATGTGAAACATCTGGGTCACATGTGTTGCATTTAGTCTGGAGCAGCTAAATGGCGTCATGCTCGCTTACATAGATATTGTGTTAGACTGAAGATTATTATATGAACTACCATGAGACTTAAAGTCTTTTTATTGTAACTAGTCCTCTTATGTAGAGCTAGTATTAAGGCTTAGTGATTATTAGTGTCAACAATCATTAGAATTTTGTCCCTGTATGTCAAACTATGGTTATCTCTGTACATATATATATATATATACTTTGTATGGTATATACTTTTTTACGGGTTCTATGGTATATACTTACTTAGTTAATTGTTGCTATTTTTCTTACAAATACACATAAATCATTCTCACCTTAGTCAATCCATCCATGACATGATGATCTATCTTCTTTTTACAATATGTATTTATGCTTCATATGGTCACATGAACTTCTGCAGTGCACAATTGCTTGATGTGGTACCGTTGTACGTAATAGTTTTATTCTGATGACTATATGTTCAGCAAGGGAAAACTTACTCGTAGAAGTTCCAATGAATTTATTTGTATCTCATTGGCTTTCTTTGCAGAAGAACCTCTATGTGCAGATTTTGAAGGCAGACACCACAAGGCTAAACTAGATTAGCAGAGAAAACAAGGAGCAGACACCACAAGGATAAACTAGAGAAGCAGAGAAAACAAGGAGCCATTGTTCCATCATCAACATGTTGAAACTACAAATCATATAGACATGTTTCAACTAGTTAGTGACATATTTAATTTTTTCATAGGTGATGTGTACAATTGAGTTTGTAAACTACTGCTATTCTGAGTAATACAATTTCGTGCGATGCAGTACAATTTTCGAATATTTTATGATATGTAAATGAGAGTCCAATTATTCGATATGAGCCGGTACTTCTATTAAGCCCAATTGATTTGAAGAAATATACGATAAAAAGAGGATATATGCAGTTGCATCTAGCATGAATTTATCAATGCGTCTCTACGGGCATAAAGATGCTCTTTAAACGTCTCAAAACTATGTAGACACACTTTGTAAGAGCGCTTGTAAAACGCCTCATTATCATGTAGACACGCTTTGTAAGAACGCTTGTAAAATGCCTCATTATTATGTAGACACGCTTCCTCAGCGTCTCAATGATCTTTGAGACGGTGCGTGAGAAGACGCTCCTAGGACGCTTTAACGAGCGACTCTAAAATCTACTATAGATGTTAAATTGTGCGTTTAGCATCTATATTTAGTGCCTCTACGTGTCATTTTTGTTGTAGTGTTACTAGCATGACTTCAATATTACCACAACCACAACTCAAAACTAATTGAGATGAATCAAACTTCTCTAACTATTCCATGCACATGCAGGTGGAAGTTTTCGTATCCCTTTGGATAACTACCCCTTTTGAGACTACTTTCAAAGCATAGATCAACTACCAAGCCACGCACCACTGTGCTCTAAAAGATATAAGTGAAGCACACAGAGCAAAAGTATCTAGCTCAAAAGATATAAGGTAAAGTGCTTGACCAGCACCGACCTTTCAATCATAGACGTGATGGCCACAACCATCATCCTGAGGGTCCAACCACTCCAGCAACGTCAACACATGTTGTGTTTATACAATTGTTCCAATGACCTCACTCTCACAACCCGAGACCGACGCTCCAGAAGATTCCCCCTTTATTTTGTTTTCGTCGTGTGGCTTATTTGTTTGTCACACTCATCATCGCATCATTTGCATCATTAGCATTGCATCGCGACACAGTAGCCGCCAATTTTGAAACGTGCATTCGTTATTAGTTGTCGGTACTCTCCGCCCTCGTCGTTGCCCGTTTTGAGCCCGATCACACTCGCCGCGCCCGCGGCATCGTCAAAACCCTGTTTTTGAAAGTGTGTATAAAACTTCCTTGGATTGGGTTGAAACTTGGTGTACGGTCTTATTTTAATATAGGTAGGCCGCCTACCAAATTTCGTCGTGATCAGAGTCCGTTTTATATCCGAACGGTCGCCCGTAGCGGCTTAGTCGTCGGGTTATTCGACGCATGTTTTTCGGTATTTTAAAAATGCGTGTCACGGGCCACACCATTTCCCTCTCATCCCCACCTCTCCACTCTTCACAGCCACCTAGACCGTCCCCGCGTGCGAGCCGTTCGATTCTGATCGCACGCTGCAACCAGGGCGAAAAACTGCTAACCCTAGCCATGTTTTCCCTATTTATAGACCACTAGCCACCTAACCCTAGCCCTCTCCCTCGTTTTCCCTGCCCACCTACCCCAGCCGCCGCTCTCTCTTCTCTCCAGCCTCCTGCAGCCGCCAGGGCCTGCCCGAGCCCAGATCCGGCCCTCCCAGGGACCAGGTCGTGCCGCCGCCGCCTGGAGGCCGAGCTTGTGCCCCGCAGCTCGTGTCGCGCCTCCCCGAGCCGCCGGCCCAGGTTTCCCTCCTCTCCAGCCGGCCTTTTGGCCCGAGGAGAGGACCTCCCCCACAACCCTATTCCCCGCCCTAGGAGGCATATAGCTAAATTGCGCTCACCTTGTTTCGGCCCAATAACCAGATTCGGCCTGAGTGGTTTTTATTTTCTTTTATCCGACGATATATTAATATTTCAGGAAGTTGCATATTTTCAAACGCCCGTACATAATTAACCGTGTGTCGGATTGCGATGATTTAAATATGTAACTTGATTAGTTGTTCGCGTAGAACATTATTTTGCAACTTGCATGCATGTTTGGAGTAGTTTGACCCGCTGTTTTCCTAGAATTGCGTCGTATCCTAATAGGTTAATATCCCGTAGTTATTTTTTTTGTGTGCGTCCGGATTGTTCAAATACCATAGATAAAATGTTCATGTAGTTTGGAACCCTTCTTCATGTATTTTGGAGTAGTTGTTTGCATTTGTGCATGTAGGTTCCGTCGCTAGTTTGTTATGTCGTGTTTAAGACATATTCTCGCATATATGTGCGGCGCTAGTTTATTTTTCGAGCCCCACATATTATATATGTTTTCGGGGTAGAAACATTCGTAGAATTTAACTATGCATTTATTTTTGCCTTCCGAGTAAGTTCGCGTGCATGATATTTAGTCATGTGGCCCTCCTGTTTATTTTATGGGATTTATTCAGTGCGTGATATGCATGAGTTGTGAACTAGAGATATGCCCTTGGATATGTATGCTAGCCCCTGGTAATTTTGGTTGCAAGAGAAATCCATGTCTAGGTGTTGTTTGCTTGTTGTCAACTTGCTAGGAAATATTGCTTATTTGGAGATGCTGAAATATTTCCAAGTCTGAGATCTGATATATTTTGTTGTTGTTTTGTCATGAGTTTTGTTAGTTATATACAACTCCTTTGGGGTTGGTGCAATGGAGTTATTTGTAGTCCTTAAGATTCTCTAGCATGCTGTAAATTTTCATGCTATTTGGTGCCTTGTAGCATATATTTTTTCTGTTGTCGATATGCCTTCAGATCGAAAACTGCACTGTCAACCGTGTTATTTTCACTAAGTCTGAAACTGTGTGTGAGATGCCATTTTGTGAGTTCTTTTCCTAGTGATCCGTGCTTCCATTCTAGTTGTATTTAGTAGGGTGTTGTTGTGCATCTTGACCACTACTGCCTCATGTCTTGTTTGAGCATTTTAGGTTTACGTAGCTTGTTATTTTGGGGTGTAGAAAATGCCATGTTGCTGTTTTGGCAGATTATAACTATTTCCTGTGTAGCTTGTATTTGTTGAACCGTTGCTCCCTTTTGATCGTTTCCTATATGAAACATGTTTAGAATCTCGTGTAGGTTCATATTATCTCGCTGTTTGTATGTTTTGGAGTGATTGTGGATGTCATTGCATACATATTGCATTCATGGCATCATATCTTGCGGTGATCATATCTTTCGAACCGTAGCTCCGTTGGAGATGTTCTCTATGTGTAAATTGATTGGAACGATGCGTAGAATCACGTGAACCACTTTATTTTTATGTTTAAAAAATATTAAAACGTGTTAGTTCAGATCTGGTCAGAATTATAAATTAATGTATGGGGTGAGTTCGATGCTATAAGTCGTTTCCGACCTCATTTAAAATGCCTAGGTAGGTAGTTTAATTATTTTTCACCTCTTGCCATGTTTAACAACATTTAATATTGTTGTATACCTAAACAAGAGTGAACTAAATAATTCGTATGTGGAGTTTCGTCAATATGCAACTTGTTGCATACAGAGCTTCACTTAATGTGTAGTGTTTGATTGAGTAAATTGCCATGGCATACGTGAATAATTGATACCGTTCATGCATCACATGTGTTGTGCATCGTGTGTTGATTCTTGTTTTCGGTTTGCTTCGTCTCGCTAGAGTTCCGCATGCGTGTCGGAAAGTGAGGATCCGTTCGACTACATCAGTTCGTCTACTTCACGGAGTCGTTCTTTTTCCAAGCGGGATCTCAGGCAAGATGATCATTTCCCTAGATACCATCACTATCATTGTCATGCTAGTTGTCTCATTTCTTTCGTCATGTCTCAATGCCAACCACCTGTTAAATATTAGCCTCTCAACATTGCCATGAAAACCCTCAACCTGTTCACAACCTAGTAAACCACTGATTGGCAATGTTACTGCTTGCTTAACCATGTGTTAGTGTTGCTAGTTACAGGTGCAGTTGCTCCCATGTGATAACATGGGTTCCTTGTTATATGACCCTATTAATGCTATTTAATTTAATGCACCTATATACTTGGTAAAAGGTGGAAGGCTCGGCCTTTCTAGCCTGGTGTTTTGTTCCACCTTTGCCCCCCTTAGTTTCGGCTATCGGTGTTATGTTCCATAATTGAGCGCTCCTAACACATTTGGGGTTGTTATGGGTCCCCCTTGATAATTCGTCTTAGATCTGGCAAGGCCCAACTTTGGTACTAGATTTGCCTAATAACCTAATAAAAATGCATAGGGAACCGCTGGCACCCGCGGAGTAATTAATCAACCCCCGGGCCAGTGCTCCGCATGAGTGTTGGTCCAAGTTGTCAACCACCGGTGGCTACCAGGGGCAACTGTGTGTTTGGCCTACCAGAAGTTTGGACAATCCGTCGTGTCCGGAGAACGAGATACGAGGCTCCTATCGGGATCGTCGACACGTCGGGCGGCCTTGCTAGATTAGTTTTACCTTTGACGAATGTCTTGTGCATCGGGATTCTGGTGATGCTTTGGGTAATCTCAAAGTTGAGGTTTTCCACTAAGGATACCGACGAGATCGCGAGTTTCGTGATCGAGGATTTCTATGCAGCTTGTGGTAATTTATGATGGACTAGTTGGAGCACCCCTGCAGGGTTAAATCTTTCGGAAAGCCGTGCCCGTGGTTACGTGGCAACGTGGAAACTTAATTAAAATATGCCAACTGAGTGTGTAACCGTGATTATCTCTTTTGTGAGCTCTGTATCCGATCGAGGACACAATGGGGTTATATCTGACATAAGTAGGTGTTCAGGATCATTCATTTGATCATTATTAGTTCACGTCCGCTATTGCGTAGATCATACCCCTCTTCATTCTTGTACTCGTAAGTTAGCCACTAAATAAATGATTAGTCGCTTGATGCAGCCTCACCACTTAACCCTACCTCACCCATTAAGCTTTGCTAGTCTTGATACCTTTGGAAATGAGTTTGTTGAGTCCCCTGTGGCTCACAGATTACTACAACACTAGTTGCAGGTACATGTAAAGTGATTTAAGATGTGAGCGCGGTGATTGTTCATTTGGAGTTTCTTCTTCTTCCTCTTCGTCCATCTAGGATGGGTTCCAGGCCGGTAGCCTGGGATAGCAAGGATGGACGTCGTTCTTTTCTCATTTGTTTTCGTCCGTAGTCGGACCCTGCTCTTCTTCGTGATATTTATGTATTGTACTAATGTGACTCTGATGTAGCTTGAGGCGAGTGTTAGACAATTACATGTACTCTTCTCCTCGGTACATGTACTTGTAACGATATCCATTCTTGCGAAATGACGAGATGCGCTTCTATCCCTATCGAGGCCCTCGCGCCAAAATAAGGATAGGGCCGCATCTCGGGCGTTACAAGTTGGTATCATAGCAATACCGACCTAGGAGCCCCCTTGATTGATCGAACTTGGCCGAGTCGAGTCTAGTGAAAAACTATTTTGAGTATTAGTTCTATTGGAGAGTATGTTTCTTTTTTCTCCTCTTCTATGCTCTGGTGAGGTTCACGACTTAGGAATTTTAATTCTACTCCTCTTCTCACTCAAAAAAAATTAGGATCACGCGGATATTTTTGGAATCTATATGATGTCGATGTGACGGAGTTCTGTCTTGGTGCCTCCTCTGTGACTTGAATTCTTCCGGGGAGTTGAGCTCTAGGGGATTTTGGAGCACTGATACGTCCATTTTGCATCATGTTTTCATGTTGATATTTATCGCTTCTTTGGTTGTTATTTCACTTCACGATACTATTCTTATGCCTTTTCTCTCTTATTTTGCAAGGTTTACATGAAGAGGGAGAATACCGGCAACTGGAATTCTGGCCTAAAAGTGGAGCAAAGTTGAGATACCTATTTTGCGCAACTCCAAACACCGTGAAAATAAACAGAGATTATTTTCCCAATTTATAAAAAATACTGGGCAGAAGATGTGCCGCAGGGGCACCAGGGGGTGCCCACAAGCCTGCACAGCGCGGCCACCCCCCAGGCCGCGCCATGGGGGCTTGTGGGCAGCCCACTGGCCCACTGCCCCCCATCCCTCATTTGCTATATGGAGGGTTTCGTCCTGGGAAAATCAGAAGGGAGCTTTTTCTTGGTTTCGCCGCCGCCATGAGGCGGAACTTGAGCAGAACCAATCTAGAGCTCCGGCAGGACGATCCTGCCGGGGAAACTTCCCTCCCGGAGGGGGAAATCGTCATCACCAACACTCCTCTCGTCGGAGGGGACTCGTCACCATCAACATCTTCATCAGCACCATCTCATCTCCAAACCCTAGTTCATCTCTTGTAACCAATCTCCGTCTCGCGACTCCAATTGGTACTTGTAAGGTTGCTAGTAGTGTTGATTACTCTTTGTAGTTGATCCTAGTTGGATTACTTGGTGGAAGAGTTTATGTTCAGATCCTTGACGCTACTCATTAGACCTCTGATCATGATTATGATTATGCTTTGTGAGTAGTTACTTTTGTTAATGAGGACATGGGATAAGTCATGCTAATAATAGTCATGTGAATTTGGTATTCGTTCGGTTTTTTGATATGTTGTATGTTGTTTATCCTCTAGTGGTGTTATGTGAACGTCGACTACATAACACTTCACCATTATTTCAGCATAGAGGAAGGCATTGGGAAGTAGTAAGTAGATGATGGGTTGCAAGAGTGACAGAAGCTTAAACCCCAGTTTATGCGTTACTTCGTAAGGGGCTGATTAGGATCCACTAGTTTAATGCTATGGTTACACTTTGTCTTAATTCTTCTTTTGTAGTTGCGGATGCTTGCGAGAGGGGTTAATCATAAGTGGGATGCTTGTCCAAGTAAGGGCAGTACCCAAGCGCCGGTCCACCCACATATCAAACTATCAAAGTAACGAACGCGAATCATATGAACATGATGAAACTAGCATGACAGAAATTCCCGTGTGTCCTCGGGAGCGTTTTCCTCCTATAAGACATTGTCCAGGTTTGTCCCTTGCTACAAAAGGGATTGGGCGACTTTGCTTCACCGTTGCTACTTTTGTTACTTGTTGCTTGCTACGAATCATCTCACCACACAATCACTTGTTATCGACAATTTCAGTGCTGGCAGAATTTACCTTGCTGAAAACCACTTGTTAGATCCTTCCGCTCCTCGTTGGGTTCGACACTCTTACTTATCGAAAGGACTACGGTTGTTCCCCTATACTTGTGGGTCATCAATACTGTTTTCAGGCACCGTTGCCGGGGAGTGAAGCGCCTTTGGTAAGTGGAACTTGGTAAGGAAATATTCATATAGTGTGCTGAAATTTATTATCACTTGTCACTATGGATACTAATCCTTTGAGGGGCTTGTTCGGGGTATCTTCTCCTCGAACGGAGGCACAAAGAGTTGCTCCTCAACCTGCTGTACCTACTGAAAATATTTTCTTTGAATTTCCTTCGGGTATGCTTGAGAAACTGCTTGCTAATCCTTTTACAGGAGATGGAACATCACATCCAGACTTGCATCTGATCTATGTATATGAGGTTTGTGGTTTATTTAAGCTTGCAGGTGTGCCCAAGGATGAGGTCAAGAAGAAGGTCTTTCCTTTATCATTGAAGGATAAGGCGTTTACATGGTATAGGCTATGTGATGATACTAGATCATGGGACTACAATCGGTTGAAATTGGAATTACATGAAAAGTTTTATCCTATGCATTTAGTACATCGTGATCGAAATTATATTTACAATTTTTGGTCTCGTGATAGAGAAAGCATCGCTCAAGCTTGGGGGAGGCTTAAATCAATGCTATATTCATGCCCCAATCATGAGCTCTCGAGAGAAATTATCATTCAGAACTTCTATGCTTGGCTTTCTCATGATGATCGCACCATGCTTGACACTTCTTGTACCGATTCTTTTATGAAGAGAGATATTGACTTCAAATGGAATTTATTGGAGATAATTAAATGCAACTCTGAAGATTGGGAGCTTGAAGAAGGTAAGGAGTCATGTATGAATTTCACTTTTGATTGCGTTAAATCCTTTGTTGAGACAAATACTTTTTGTGACTTTAGCGCTAAGTATGGACTTGACTCTGAGATAGTAGCTTCATTGTGTGAATCCTTTGCTGCTCATATTGATCTCCCCAAAGAGAAGTGGTTTAAATATCATCCTCCTATAGAATTCAATGTAGTTAAACCCACTCCATTTGAAGAGAAAGTCATTGCCTATAATGATCCAGTGGTACCCAGTGCTTACATTGAGAAACCACCTTTCCCTGTTAGGATAAAGGATCATTCTAAAGCTTCAACTGTGATACGTAGAGGCTATATTAGAACACCTACACCCCCTGAGCAAATTAGTGTTGAACCTAGCATTGCTATTATCAAAGATCTTCTGTCCGAAGAAGTTGAGGAACATAATATTCACTTTTGTGAAGATGCTGCTTGAATTGCTAAACCTCACGTTAGAGACAAACATAGGCATGTTGTTGGCATGCATGTGGTTTCTATTAAGATAGGAGATCATTGTTATCATGGTTTGTGTGACTTGGGTGCTAGTGTTAGTGCAATACCTCAATCCTTATACGATGAAGTCAAAGATGAGATTGCACCTGTTGAGATAGAACCAATAGATGTCAATATTCAGCTTGCCAATAGAGATACTATCTGCCCTGTGGGAATTGTTAGGGATGTTGAAGTCTTGTGTGGTAAAAGGAAGTATCCTGCTGATTTCCTCGTTCTTGCCAGCGCTCAAGATAGCTTTTGTCCCATTATATTTGGCAGACCTTTTCTCAATACCGTCAATTCTCATATTGACTTTGAGAAGCAAACTATCACTGTTGCCTTTGAAGGTGTGTCACATGAGTTCAATTTCTCTAAGTTTGGTAGACAACCTCATGAAAAGGAGTTGCCTAGTAGGGATGAAATATTGCATTAGCTTCTATTGCCGTGCTTCCTACTGATCCCTTAGAGCAATACTTGCTTGAGCATGAAAATGATATGCATATGGATGAAAGGGATGAGATAGATACAGTTGTCTTAGAACAATATCCTATCCTTAAGAATAACTTGCCTGTTGAACTGCTTGGGGATCCACCTCCATCAAAGGGTGATCCTGTGTTCGAGCTTAAACAGTTGCCTAATACTCTTAAGTATGCCTATCTTGATGAAAAGGAGATATATCCTGTCATTATTACTGCTAGCCTCTCGGAGCATGAAGAAAAGAAGTTACTAAAAACTCTGAGGAAGCATCGTGCTGCTATAGGATATACTCTTCATAATCTTAAGGGCATTAGTCCCACTCTATGCCAACACAAGATCAAAACTGATCCTGAATTCAAACCAGTTGCTGATCATCAAAGGAGATTGAATCCTAAGATGAAAGAAGTAGTAAGAAAAGAAATACTAAAGCTCCTGGAAGCGGGTATTATCTATCCTGTTGCTCATAGCGATTGGGTGAGTCCGGTGCATTGGGTTCCTAAAAAGGGAGGCATTACCGTTGTCCCTAATGATAAGGATTAATTGATCCCACAGAGGATTATTACTGGCTATAGGATGCTGATTGATTTTAGGAAGTTGAATAAGTCCACTAGGAAAGATCATTACCCTTTGCCTTTTATCCACCAAATGCTAGAAAGGTTGTCCAGACATACACACTTCTGCTTTCTAGACGGTTATTTTGGTTTCTCCCAAATACCAGTTGCACAATCTGATTAGTAGAAAACCACTTTCACCTGCCTTTCGGTACCTTTGCTTATAGACGTATGCCTTTTGGCTTGTATAATGCACCTGCCACCTTTCAAAGATGTATGATGGCTATATTCTCAGACTTTTGTGAAAAGATTGTCGAGGTTTTCATGGATGACTTCTCCGTTTACGTGTCTTCCTTTGATGATTGCCTCAGCAACCTTGATCGAGTCTTGCAGAGATGTAAAGACACCAATCTTGTCTTGAATTGGGAGAAGTGCCACTTTATGGTCAATGAAGGCATCGTCTTTGGACACAAAATTTCTGAAAGAGGTATTGAAGTCGATAAGGCTAAGGTTGATGCAATCGAGAAAATGCCATACCCCACAGATATCAGAGGTATAAGAAGTTTCCTTGGTCATGCTGGTTTCTATAGAAGGTTCATTAAAGACTTCTCTAAGATTTCTAGGCCTCTTACCAATCTCTTGAAAAAGGATATTCCTTTTGTCTTTGACGATGATTGTGAGGAAGCCTTCGAAATACTTAAGAGGGCTTTGATAACTACACCTATTGTTCAACCACCTAATTGGAACTTGCCTTTTGAGATCATGTGTGACGCTAGTGATTATGCTGTTGGTGTTGTGCTAGGGCAAAGAGTTGATAAGAAGTTGAATGTTATTCACTACGCTAGTAAACTCTAGACAGTGCCCGGAGAAACTATGCCACTATGGAGAAGGAATTTTTAGCAGTCGTGTTTGCATGTGAAAAGTTCAGGTCTTACATAGTTGATTCCAAAGTCACTATTCACACTGATCATGCTGCTATTAAGTACCTTATGGAGAAGAAGGACGCTAAACCTGGACTTATCAAATGGGTTCTCTTGCTACAAGAATTTGATTTGCATGTTGTCAACAGGAAGGGTGCTGATAACCCAGTAGCAGATAACTTGTCTAGGTTGGAGAACGTTCTTGATGACCCACAACCTATTGATGATAGATTTCCCGATGAGCAATTGAATGTCATCATTGCTTCACGTAGTGCATCGTGGTATGCTGATTATGCAAACTATATCGTTGCCAAATACAGACCACCTAGTTTGACGTACCAGCAAAAGAAGAAATTCTTCTTTGACTTGAGACATTACTTTTGGGATAATGCTCACCTTTATAAGGAAGGAGTATATGGTGTTATTAGACGTTGTGTACCTGAACATGAACAGGGACAGATCCTACAAAAGTGTCACTCCGAGGCCTACAGAGGACACCATGCAGGAGACAGAACTACACACAAGGTATTGCAATCAGGTTTCTATTGGCCCACTCTCTTCAAGGATGCCCGTAAGTTTGTCTTGTCTTGTGACGAATGTTAGAGAATAGCTAATATTAGCAAACGTCAGGAAATGCCTATGAACTATACACTTGTCACTGAACCATTTGATGTCTGGGGCTTTGATTATATGGGACCTTTTCCAAAATCCAACGGGTATACGCATATCTTAGTTGCTGTTGATTACCTCACTAAGTGGGTAGAAGCTATCCCCACTAGTAGTGTTGATCACAACACCTCTATCAAGATGCTGAAAGAAGTTATCTTCCCTAGATTTGGAGTCCCTAGATATCTAATGACCGACGGTCGTTCACACTTCATTCTTGGTGCTTTCCGTAAAACGCTTGCTAAGTACGATGTCAACCATAGAATTGCTTCTCCCTACCACCCTCAGTCCAGTGGTCAAGTAGAGCTAAGTAATAGAGAGATTAAATTGATTCTGCAAAAGACTGTCAACAGGTCTAGAAAGAATTGGTCTAAGAAGCTCGATAACGCACTGTGGGCTTATAGAACCGCCTATCAGAATCCCGTGGGCATGTCTCCGTACAAAATGTTGTACGGTAAAGCATGTCATTTACCTCTTGAGCTAGAGCATAAAGCTTATTGGGTAATCAAAGAGCTCAACTTTGATTTCAAACTTGCCGGTGAGAAGAGGTTATTTGACATTAGCTCGCTTGATGAGTGGAGAACTCAAGCATATGAGAATGCCAAGCTTTTCAAAGAGAAGGTTAAGAGGTGGCATGATAAGAGGATAGAAAAGTGTGAGTTCAACATAGGTGATTATGTCTTGCTATATAACTCTCGTTTAGGATTCTTTGCGGGCAAGCTTCTCTCTAAACGGGAAGGTCCCTATGTTGTTGAGGAAGTATATCGTTCCGGTGCTCTCAAGATCAACAACACGGAAGGTAATTGTCCGAGAGTAGTAAATGGGCAGAGAATCAAGCATTATATCTCAGGTACTCCCATAAATGTTGAAAGCAATATCATCAATACAATAACTCTCGAAGAATACCTAAGGGACATTTATCAGCCTGTTTCAGACTCCGAAAACAAAGAGGTATGAGATTCGGTAAGAAAACAGAGTCCAAAACTTTTCCAATAGGAAATTTTCTCCGTTTTGGAATATTTGAAAAAATACAAAAATTGGAAGTAGTCCGGAAAGTGCGCAAGGAGGCGACAAGCCTGCACGGCGCGGGCCCACCCCCTAGCCGCGCCGTGAGGGCTAGTGGCCACGTCGTGCGCCTCCCGGACTTCGTTTTAATGCAGGGGACTCCTTCTGGTCTGGAAAAAATCATTATATATACTTCCGTTTGGTCTAATCCCTGCATCACGTAGATTTCTTCTGTTTATCGCTTCGAGTCTGTTTCTGTTGCAGATCTAGATCGCCATGATTACCCCAAAAGCTGCTAAGGACAAGATCTTCGAGAAGGTCATCAATCCCTACCTCACGGAAGTGCTGCAACACCCTCAATCTATCGATATGCGTGAGGGGATGTTGTACATCCGTGATGTTGAGGGGCCTAAGAAGACCGGAAGCATGGAGACGATGCTCGAAGCAATGGAGCAACAAGTCTTGAAGTGCCAAGGGATGGTGGAGCGTGGACTCAACGCCAACCACATGATGATCACGGAGTTCACCAAGAAGCATAGGATTGATGCCAATGACATTGGGAATCATCTCTCCAGGCTCTATGACAGGGTTGATCAACTCCAGGGCCAGATCTATGACCTGCAGAACCAAAACTATGAGTATGAGTATAGATTTAAATCAATAAGGTTGGCTGCAGATTTGAGGATTTCGGAGACTCGTTCATCTTTCCATGATGGAGCACCTATGCCTTGGAAGACGGAGGATCAAACTCATGTTGCAACAACTCCACCATCACCACCAAAGGAAGACAACTGAGCATTGGTATGGGCAATCCCCTTGGCTTGTACCAAGCTTGGGGGAGTTGCCCCGGTATCGTATCACCATCACATCTTTTGCCTTTACCTTTGTTTCAGTTCTCCTTTTTAGTTTTCTTTTTCTCTAGTAGTTTAAAAGTCTTATTGTTTTAGTTTTGATTTTTTCTTTGTGTCACCCCCGATGTATTCTTTCTCGTGAGCCATATAATAAAGAGTGTCTTAGTTGAAGGGCTTTGCCTCTTGCCATGATCAAAAGAGGGATAATAGAACAAAAGCATGCAAGATCATGTAATGATCTTATGGGAAGTGATGGCTTCACATATAAAAATAATGAGGATTGAAACTTCTTGAGAGTAGGCAAACGTAGACCTTGGTCATTGTTGCAATTAATAGGAAGTGATGAGGAAGGAGAGTTCACATAGAAATATATCATCTCTAACACCATCTATGATTGTGAAGACTCACCAAACTATTGCATGCCTTGAAGTAGATGTTGGACAAGGAAGACAACATAATGGATTGTGTTTGCTTGGCTCTGAACAATGTTATATGATTAGAGATCTCTTAGCATGTGACGATTGCTTCCACCTCATATTAGCCGAACCTCCCGCACCAAGTAGAGATACTACTTGTGCGTCCATAAACCTTCAACCCAGTTTTGCCACGAGTGTCCACCATACCTACCTATGGATTGAATAAGATCCATCAAGTAAGTTGTCATCAGTGCAAGCAATAAAAATTGCTCCCTAATATGTATGATCTATTAGTGTGTGGAAAATAAGCTTTATAAGAACCTCTGATGAGGAAGACATAAAAGCAAGAGACTGCACAATAAAGTTCTTTATCACAGGGGGCAATATAAAGTGACGTTCCTCCACACTAAGAGGACACGCATCCAAACCTCAAAAGTGCATGACAACCTCTACTGCCCTCTGCGAAGGGCCTATCTTGTACCTTTACTTTTTGTCCCTGAAAGAGTCATGGTGTGTCGGGACCCCGATCCTGAGTCATAAGAATCTAGCCTGTAACACGTCACATCACTCTGCGGCCTCACGCACGGTAAAATCTACGGCTGCCACCTTACCTTGGTCGGGACCGTTTGCGTCTTTTGGCTCACGTATATCAATATGTTGCTAGCGTTCAAACGACAAGAACCCGGGTCGACATAACTAGTTATAAATCCGAGCGGTACAACCGTACAGGGACAGGCATACATAACCCAGCAAAGCAGGTGTCGGTCATCAGCGTGTGTAGACGAGTCGTAGAAAGCTACAAGGACTCAATTACACCGCGTGACATTTCCCCGAGGGGACAGACACAGCATCAAAGAAGGATACATGCCGGTCCATCAATGTGTTTCGAGCAGTAGCAAACTACCAAGGCTCCATGGAATCACAAAGAGGCATTTCCCTGTAAAGAGTACTACTAAAGGCAAACAACTAGGTGCCCAATCCCACACATATAATGCATTTCAAACATACACACATTATGCACGATATGTGTAGATACAACATGGCATCACAACATAACTCTATGACTCAAGCATTTATTTAAGACTCATAAGAGTCAAAATAGTATGATATTACAAGCAGGGGTCTCATGACCCGACACTCAAGTCATACAAACAACAAGCGGAAGCAAATCATGTCTGGGTACAGACTTCTACTAAAAGTGGCTGGAAGAGCCTGAAAAGCTACTACGACCCTACCAAAGGAGCCAGACCTCTGTCTGGGATTCCGAAGCTATTCCGGTCAACATTGAACACATCGCCTAGAACCTTTTAATGAGTCTAAGTCTTCTCTGCAAAAACATAAATAAAGCAACCGTGAGTACAAAGGTACTCAGCAAGTCTTACATCAGAACTATCTACATATGCATCATGTTTCAATGAAAGGATTGTGGGGTTTGTTTGCAGCAAGCCAGCTTTGACTTTTGGCTAACCTGTACTACGACTACAAGTTCTTTCTTTGTGGTGGGATAACGCACACGAGTCCACATATTCACCAATTCAATACACCACCATGGATCCACTCTCGTCTTCCTACAAGAAGGCCTTCCATAGCACTCACACTTATCTTGCATGTTTTAGAGTATCCATTTAAATTGTCTATGTACCACGTAATGTTTCCAAGTAGTCCGTATCCGAGGACGCGGCTATTCAAACAGATTAAATCACCATGTAGGGGTATACTTCTTCACACATGCTCTCACCACTTAGCACCATATGCACGTCATGCATCTCGGCAACCTTCAAGCGGAAGCACTGGCGTGGGTGTCGGCCACGACCGTTAACCACACAAGACCCTAGTCCAGGTTTATCGCCTATTTGAGACTCAACCCGCAATCAAGTCCGGCCGAGGTTTCCTCTACGGCCCCAAACGATGCGCGCAGGGTTCCCAAGCCCACCATCCGGGTGCCACTTGGTACACCGTGCCACTGTGTATCTACCGTAGTGAAGCCTACCCCGTCGGGCAGAGCTAAACACGGCCGCCAACACTTTTCCTACAAACACCAGAAACTAATTGCAACTCCTGGACAGAGATCTAGGCGATTAATAAGACGAGAGGGTCAATTAAGTATCCCAATGTGTGGTAGTATCTTGTCTTGGATAACACACACATAACTTAGTTCTTAAGGACGGTCCCAATGAGACAACCCACCATGTACTCCTACATGACCTCTCATCGCTACCTTTACCAAATCGGATTCACACTTTTACTCTCACACTGTAGGACATGAACACAACCATTCTAATTCATCATCCAGATGGATCAGACCCGACACAACTCTAAGCATAGAAGGCATTGTAAACAAGCAAGGATGAGTAAGCACATCAAGGCTCAAGCAGTTGCTAATCATGCTAAATGGTTTCAACTATTTACTGTGACAAAATCAGGTCATGCAAAGGAATGGGTTCAACTACCGATAACATGTACAGTTGAATCATGTTTCTCCTAATGTAGTAAAAGAGAGACGGAGCGAGGGGGTGGGTTTATTTCAATATGCTCAAGGGGGGTTTGCTTGCCTAACACGTCTGAAGATAGCAATGAGTCTTCATCAATGTCAACGATCACATCGTCGAAAACACCGTTTACCGAGAGGGAACAACACCGGCAAACAAGAAAGAACAACATTACTTCACGGAAATGTAACACTATGATGCATGCTCAAGTCATGAAATGAAAAGTGGCAGGGCTAATGTGGCTATCATTTCTTATGTTGAAGTTGGTTTGAATTAGGATTCAAACATCACTTCAAGCCGGGTATCTTTCCAAGTACCCTTATAATTGATTCGACCTGATGCCCATAACAAATTGTTCGAACATGCATGGGGTTAGTATTTTGAGGTACTGATTTGCATTGACCAATGTTTGGTCATAACAATTGAAGTGGAATTCAAATAAGTAACAAATTCCATCTCCAAACTAATTATGAAATTTATCATATTCACCATTTTGCCTATTTTATGATCTTAACCTTTTCAAACATGCATTAAAGTTCCATAATCAGATTCCTTGGATTTTTCTTATACTTTTTCATATATAAATTATTTTCATCCGAGTTATATTTTAATTTCTATGATTCTTACAAGTTTTAGCAATTTCCTGGATTTATTTTATAATAGGAAATCAATTACTGCGTCAGCAGTCAACTACACCTGGGCCAGGTCAAACCTGACCAGTGGGGTCCACTGGTCAGTGACCCAGGTGCTAATCCCGCGCTGACCCGGACTAAGTGGGGTTTGACCCACGCGTGGGGCCCTGTGTCAGTGGCTCTGGGGGGGGGGGGTTAGTGCTGGCTAATGGCTGGCCACGTCAGGGCTACCGGAGCCTGGCCAGCGGCCACCACGAGCGCGGCGGAGGCTCGCCGGAGATGCTCTAAAACGGCCTATGGGGCTCGGTTAGATGCGCTGAAGGCACTGGGGTGAAGCCCAGGCTCGACCGCATCGTGCACGGGGCTCGAAGGGGGGGCTAGGTCGCCGAGGAGCCCCGGCGATGAGCCACGGCGGCTGCCGAAGCTCGGCCACGGCGAGGCTAGTGCTAGGAGGCACGGGAGGAAGAGATTGGGACGGCTACGGCTCTAGGGGAGCTCACTGAGCACGCCGGGGTGCTCGACAGTGGCTCTCAGGGTTGTTAACCACGACAACGCCATGGCCGGCGGCAGGGGCTTCGGCTCCGGCCGCTAGCATTGTGGGAGGAAGGGGAGATCGACAAGGGGAGGGGGAATGCGTCCACTGGCCGGTGGTGAGGATGACGATGGCAGCGGCGATACAGGGGGCTTCGGCTCGGATCGTTCGACGGGGAGGGGCGGCACGTCATGGCGAAGGGGATGGGCTACTCGGGGAGGCCTAGCAAGGGTCAGGGAGGCGCCACTGAGCTCGAGCCGAGCTTGGCCATGGCGGAAGGAGAAGAGCAGAGGGGGGAGAGACAGAGAGAGGCTCGGGGGAGGAAGAAAAACAAGGCACGGGGTGAGGCATCACGCTCGCTAGGAGGGACAGGCACGCAGGGAGGAGGTGGCGCCCCCGGCCTCGGCGCCGTGCTCATCTTCTCCCCTGCCTTCTGGCAGGAGGAGGGAGACGACATGGGAAAACCCCCTTGGTGGGCTCGGCCAGCAGGTGAGCACAGGTTAGTTTCTCTCTCTCCTTTTTTCTATTTTTGTTTTATTTTCTTCTGGCATTTAGATTTAGGATTTTAATAAAACATTTAATCATTTTATAAAACCCTAAAATAGTATTATGTGAGAGTAATAAAAATAATCAATGCCACAAAATAGTTTCAACATTTTTGAAACTTTTATTTTAAAAGAAAATCAAAATAACTCCATTCCAAACAATTATTTAATCCAATCAAAATTCATGTTCATAAGTTCGTGTGACTTAGAAATTTGGTTTGACAAATTTATTCCCTGTCACCATTTTCCCAAATGTTTGGAACATTTTTCTGGTTCCTTTTAAGGTAATATGTTTATTGCCTTTTTGTCAATTTCAACTCATTTGGCTTGATCACTTCCATTTCCAGATTCAATGCAATTTGAATGCATGCATGAAATGCAATGGCAAGCAAGGCAAACTTGGGATGTGACAACTCACCCCCACTAAACAAGAATCTCGTCCAGAGATTGAGGCGTAGTCGGGAGGAGGAAAAGGGGACACTAAACTATCACAATCTTCACGATCCATTTGCTCCTCCCGAGGACGTTGATTCATCGCACCATGTTGATCTTGACATCTTTGTCCTTGAGGTCTTAATCTAGCTTGACGATAAAAGAACAGAGAGAGGACATAAGATTCGATCTCCTCGAAGATCGAGCAACTCAAGATCAACTCGTAGAATGAGACGTAGAAACGTCCCTTGAGCTGAGACACAACACACATAACGCGGACGAGGAAATGAGACATATGACAGAGGTTCAATTGGTAGGCAACAATTCCACGCTTAAAATAGTTGGGGACGAGGTTTCAAAGTAGGGAGGAATTAAGTTGCCCTTCATACCATAACGGGGCACCTTAGGAAGGTGACTCACAGTCATTCCCTTAAGTGGCAAAAAGAATTACTTTCGATCCGAAGATCATTCAAACTCTTCATACCAGGGCAAGGCAATTCACAATTTATTGTTTGAAGGAATTTGAAAGAATGGCATACTCAGTTTGAAAGAAACTAGAGTTATAGAACAACTAGGCGAACGGAAGGCACATTCCAAGTATTACCCAGGATATAACCTAGTGTGTGAGCGTGCTCTCAAGAACTTGAGCATTTCCATATTCATCAAGGTTTTCCAACATCCGTGCCAAGGATCCTGGTGACACAACATACTACCATGATAAACAGTGATGGAGGATGCAGATGCAAAGGAAGACAACACTTCCTCAGATTTCACCTTAGCTGTGTGAAGGGAACGAAATCTGGTTGATCGACCGAGAGACATTTAGCACTCCGCTTCTAATGTTCTCCTTGATGTACTAGCACAACCCAATTATAGATCATGCTTGATATCTAGCACATCAAGTATCGGTCGAAATTCGGGACTCAAAAGGTCCATGAGGAACAACTTCTGAAATAAGTCATACATAGTCCTCACGGGGAGATGGCCAAGGTTGCTCATACAAGATATTATAATATTATGTCTTCCGGCTAGGTGTGTTAGCCATTACATCACTTTACCGGGTTACATAGAGACCAATATCATAATTCTTGGGGAAAGTTCCAACCATTATAACTGCCTGAGATTCAGCTACGGTTGGTGACACAATGCTTCAGACTCAGCATGTCCGAAAATATGGTTTGCAACACAAATCGACGGAATAACGTTGCAAGATTCTCAGGAAATGAACTACGACAGCCAACTCCAAAACATGAGCTGGATTGCAAGACACATGTGAACACGCTGCCCAAGAAAATGATGACCACATGAAAAGTCTTACAACAAAACACTACCGAGTTCTGGATGGGAACCATTATTGCGGATAACGAAGCCATGTGCAACTCCGTCTGGGCCCTTCGGTAATGACACCTAACTTCTTTTCCTTGAACAAATCAATCAGTGGCGTGGTGTGCTAGTAGATACATATGGAGTGAAGATGATCAGTCTATCACACCATAGAATACTTCGCACTTGCATGACTGACTTGGGATGATTCCGAAGAAACAAATTAACTTTTCTAGAATTCACGGCGGCAACTTGCATCAGGTGCACATGAATTAGAGGAAGTCACTTCTTACACCTAACATATACCTCATGAATAGACATGAAGACAATGTCTTAAAAGTTTCCAGCACTAGCTTAATGTCCAACATAGATCATGGAACAATGAGAATGTTGTCGATGGTCTCAACAACAATTCATCAAGATACCCATATAATTGGATTTCCACAACTATGTGAGAAAGATAATAGCATTGGTCAGATCATAGAATACAATAGTGTAGGCTCAAGGAAATCCATGAGTAAGTCACTTTTACTACAATCTTTGGTTCTGAGTTTGATTTGACAATAGCCCATGCTCAAATCAAAATTGAACAAGATAATATATGAAACAATTGATCACACAAATCAACCGATGAAAATATCATCTTCTTCAGACTCACACAACAAGAAAGATATCCCTTTTAAACGAGTTGAGTTTAGGCGAAGCTTTTATATTCCAACTCTCCAAGTTGTGGTTTAGCTTAACCAAATAGCTTGGGGTATCCAATACGGATTCTTGGAGAAGGGGTTGGTCTATAGAAAACAAACTTGATCACGAGCTCTATCATAACAGTCAGGAAACAACCTGGTTCGGAAAATCACAAACCACCGATATATTATTAAGCTCGGGAACAATCTTGCTTTTCAGGGCAAGATGATGTGATCAATAGAGCGAGGGATCGACACAATCCTAACCCATCGATCGAAAAGTGCACCATGAAACATGGACTAGGTAGCACACTCAATCTTAGGATGACGATTCAATCACCATCACCATAAGATTGAAATTATTGTCCATTAGCTACCAAGCGATAACATTGCTAGGAGTATTGATTTCACACATCATGGTTCACTTGTCGATATTCCGGTTACAACCAACATGAAAACCGAGGAATGAACAATGATAGAGAAAAGTATCGCTACATCAAGGGCTCATAAGAGATGGTGCAATTCTCATAACACTGTTGACAAAAAGAGGGTAATACTCCAAGATAGAACAGAACAAAAGCTGGTTTAGCATTTCGATCTGCGGAATACAACTACTTTGACCCAATCCAAGAAATGGATGTGGTATTGGAGTTTGCTTCTCCCAGTCTTTCGAGAATAGAACAACTTGATAGACCACAAAATAAAAGACATCGATGACATGAATGCACAACTACTCTTGACTATCCTTTCATGGATGAAGGTCAGAATAAAACTAGATAGGACCAACTCAAGAGCACATGATTTCTTGAGTTATGGATGCATGGATTAGAATGTCGAACGAGCTCAACATAATTCTTCCAGATAACCCATGCAGAAGGGCGGAGTAGGCAGAATCACAATATGGAGTGGAGAACTCATCACGAGCACTCTTATTATGATGTTTAGTTCACGAAGGACTTTTGCAGAGATGGTCCATGGTATTGGAAGAATGATATACCACGCACCTTGAGATCTACAACAAGGTTACTAATTATCCTAGAGGAACTAGCAACACTATCAATAGAGATGAGCAGAATGATCACTGGATTCAGGAACCCAGAAATACAGTACCTACAAGCTATTTAACATGACAAGATGTTTTTTTGAAGATGATGGCCAGAACTATCACACAGGAAACCAAAACACATCTAGACTATTGGGTAGTTATCGGAGTAACATGGTTTCCAAATACTTCACAAAACGTCGAGGTGATAGAATACCTCATCACGATGATTATCGTGCTTTGTCTGGCCAAAAGACATTAGCTCAGGAGGAGGGAATTTGCAATTGCATCAGACTATTTGGGAACTTTGGAAAACTCGGACAGCATAACGGCTGTACGGGCATGAATTATGAGGCAACCTGCAAGAAAACTAACAACATAACAATTGAATTCTTACGGAGACACTGATCCTTGAAGATATCAACTTTCCTATAAGTCTCCAACATAGTAACTCGTCATCCTAATGAATAGATGGGAAAGCCTAATTCTTAAACCCCGTAGAATAAAGAAGAGGGTGACTCAGAATAAGAATGAAACAAGGAAAGGAGTAAAAAGAGCCTTATGTTCCTTTCCACAAACAATTCCCTTATATAACTAAAGAGTTGCTAGACACAACATCGACTAGTTTGGCTTGGTTATCCTACAGGCAGTCAAGCTCTGATACCAAAGCTGTCGGAACCCCGATCCTGAGTCATAAGAATCTAGCCTGTAACACATCACATCACTCTGCGGCCTCACGCACGGTAAACTCCACGGCTGCCACCTTACCTTGGCCGGGACCGTTTGCGTCTTTTGGCTCACGTATATGAATATGTTGCTAGTGTTCAAACGACAAGAACCCGGGTCGACATAATTAGTTATAAACCCCAGCGGTACAACCGTACAGGGACAAGCATACATAACCCAGCAAAGCAGGTGTCGGTCATCAGCGTGTGTAGACGAGTCGTAGAAAGCTACAAGGACTCCATTACACTGCATGGCATTTCCTCGAGGGGACAGACACAGCAGTAAAGAAGGATACATGCTGGTCCATCAATGTGTTCCGAGCAGTAGCAAACTACCAAGGCTCGATGGAATCACAAAGAGGCATTTCCCTATAAAGAGTACTACTAAAGGCAAACAACTAGGTGCCGAATCCCACGCATATAATGCATTTCAAACATACACACATTATGCACGATATGTGTAGATACAACATGGCATCACAACATAAATCTATGACTCAAGCATTTATTTAAGATTCATAAGAGTCAACATACTATGATATTACAAGCAGGGGTCTCGTGACCCGACACTCAAGTCATACAAACAACAAGCAGAAACAAATCATGTCTGGGTAAAGACATCTACTAAAAGTGGCTGGAAGAGCCTGAAAACTACTACGCCCTACCAAAGGAGTCAGACCTCTGTCTGGGATTCCCAAGCTATTCCGGTCAACATTGAACACATCACGTAGAACCTTTTAATGAGTCTAAGTCTTCTCTGCAGAAACATAAATAAAGCAACCGTGAGTACAAAGGTACTCAGCAAGTCTTACATCAGAACTATCTACATATGCATCATGTTTCAATGAAAGGATTGTGGGGTTTGTTTGCACCAAGCCAGCTTTGACTTTTGGCTAACCTGTACTACGACTACAAGTTCTTTCTTTGTGGTGGGATAACGCACACGAGTCCACATATTCACCAATTCAATACACCACCATGGATCCACTCTCGTCTTCCTACGAGAAGGCCTTCCATAGCACTCACACTTATCTTGCATGTTTTAGAGTATCCATTTAAATTGTCTATGTACCACGTAATGTTTCCAAGTAGTCCATATCCGAGGACGCGGCTATTCGAACAGATTAAATCACCATGTAGGGGTATACTTCTTCACACATGCTCTCACCACTTAGCACCATATGCACGTCATGCATCTCGGCAACCTTCAAGCGGAAGCACTGGCGTGGGTGTCGGCCACGACCGTTAACCACACAAGACCCTAGTCCAGGTTTATCGCCTATTTGAGACTCAACCCGCAATCAAGTCCGGCCGAGGTTTCCTCTACGGCCCCAAACGATGCGCGCAGGGTTCCCAAGCCCACCATCCGGGTGCCACTTGGTACACCGTGCCACTGTGTATCTACCGTAGTGAAACCTACCCCGTCGGGCAGAGCTAAACACGGCCGCCAACACTTTTCCTACAAACACCAGAAACTAATTGCAACTCCTGGACAGAGATCTAGGCGATTAATAAGACGAGAGGGTCAATTAAGTATCTTGTCTTGGATAACACACACATAATTCAGTTCTTAAGGACGGTCCCAACGAGGCAACCCACCATGTACTCCTACATAGCCTCTCATCGCTACCTTTACCAAATCGGATTCACACTTTTACTCTCACACTGTAGGACATGAACACAACCATTCTAATTCATCATCCAGATGGATCAGACCCTACACGACTCTAAGCATAGCAGGCATTGTAAACAAGCAAGGACGAGTAAGCACAACAAGGCTCAAGGAGTTTCTACTCATGCTAAATGGTTTCGACTATTTACTGTGACAAAATCGGGTCATGCAAAGGAATGGGTTCAACTACCGATAATATGTACAGTTGAATCGTGTTTGTCCTAATGCAGTAAAAGAGAGCAGGAGCGAGGGGGTGGGTTTATTTCAATATGCTCAAGGGGGGTTTGCTTGCCCGACACGTCTGAAGATAGCAATGAGTCTTCATCAATGTCAACGATCACATCGTCGGAAACATCGTTTACCAAGAGGGAACAACACCGGCGAACAAGAAAGAACAACATTACTTCACAGAAATGCAACACTATGATGCATGCTCAAGTCATGAAATGAAAAGTGGCAGGGCTAATGTGGCTATCATTTCTTATGTTGAAGTTGGTTTGAATTAGGATTCAAACATCACTTCAAGCCGGGTATCTTTCCAAGTACCCTTATAATTGATTCGACCTGATGCTCATAACAAATTGTTCGAACATGCATGGGTTTAGTATTTTGAGGTACTGATTTGCATTGACCAATGTTTGGTCATAACAATTGAAGTGGAATTCAAATAAGTATCAAATTCCATCTCCAAACTAATTATGAAATTTATCCTATTCACCAATTTGCCTATTTGGTGATGTTAACTTTTTCAAACATGCATGAAAATGCAATAATCAGATTCCTTGGATTTTTCTGATACATTTTCATATATAAATTATTTTCATCTGAGTTATATTTTAATTTCTATGAATTTTTACAAGTTTTAGCAATTTCTTGGATTTATTTTATGATAGGAAATCAATTACTGCGTCAGCACTGCATCAGCATTGCGTCAGCAGTCAACTACGCCTGGGCCAGGTCAAACCTGACCAGTGGGGTCCACTGGTCAGTGACCCAGGTGCTAATCCCGCGCTGACCCGCACTAAGTGGGGTTTGACCCACGCGTGGGGCCCTGTGTCAGTGGCTCTGGGGAGGGGGGTTAGTGCTGGCTAATGGCTGGCCACGTTAGGGCTACCGGAGCCTGGCCGGCGGCGACCACGGGCGCGGCGGAGGCTCGCCAGAGATGCTCTAAAACGGCCTATGGGGCTCAGTTAGATGCGCTGAAGGCACTAGGGTGAAGCCCAGGCTCGACCGCATCGTGCAGGGGGCTCGAAGGGGGGGGGCTAGGTCGCCGGAGTAGCCCCGACGACGAGCCACGGCAGCTGCCGAAGCTCGGCCATGGCGAGGCTAGTGCTAGGAGGCACGGGAGGAAGAGATTGGGACGGCTACGGCTTCAGGAGAGCTCACTGAGCACGCCGGGGTGCTTGGCAGTGGCTCTCGGGGTTGCTAACCACGACGACACCATGGCCGGAGGCAGGGGCTTCGGCTCCGGCAGCTAGCATGGTGGGAGGAAGGGGAGATCGACAAGGGAAGGGGGAATGCGTCCGGCGGCTCACAGGGATTCGATTGGAGCAGACGGCGAGCTCGGGGATAGCCTGAGTCGAGCGAATCGACGGCGAGGTCGTCCGGTGGCCGGCGGTGAGGATGACGATGGCACCGGCGATACAGGGGGCTTTGGCTCGGATCGTTCGACGGGGAGGAGCGGCACGTCATGGCGAAGGGGATGGGCTGCTCGGGGAGGCCTAGCAGGGGTCAGGGAGGCGCCAGTGAGCTCGAGCCGAGCTCGGCCATGGCGGAAGGAGAAGAGAAGAGGGGGGAGAGATAAGGGAGAGAGAGAGAGGCTCGGGGAAGGAAGAAAAACAAGGCACGGGGTGAGGCATCGCGCTGGCTAGGAGGGACAGGCAGGCTGGGAGGAGGTGGCGCCCCTGGCCTCGGCGTCGTGCTCATCTTCTCCCCTGCCTTCTGGCATGAGGAGGGAGATGACAAGCGAAAACCCCCTTGGTGGGCTGGGCCAGCAGGTGAGCACAGGTTAGTTTCTCTCTCTCCTTTTTTTCTATTTTTGTTTTATTTTCTTTCTGACATTTAGATTTAGGATTTTAATAAAACATTTAATAATTTTATAAAACCCTAAAATAGTATTATGTGACAGTAATAAAAATAACCAATGCCACAAAATAGTCTCAACATTTTTGAAACTTTTATTTTAAAAGAAAAACAAAATAACTCCATTCCAAACAGTTATTTAATCCAATCAAAATTCACGTTCATAAGTTCATGTGACTTAGAAATTTGGTTTGACAAATTTATTCCCGGTCACTATTTTCCCAAATGTTTGGAACATTTTTCTGGTTCCTTTTAAGGTAATATTTTTATTGCCTTTTTGTCAATTTCAACTCATTTGGCTTCATCACTTCCATTTCCAGATTCAATGCAATTTGAATGCATGCATGAAATGCAATGGCAAGCAAGGCAAACTTGGGTTGTGACATGGTGATCTTCACCAATTCCTTATTTTGCCTTTGTCTTGGCTACCGTCACATGCTTGGCAAAGATCTATATTCATATGTCAACTTGGAGGTAGGCATTCGTGAATTATTACTGTTTACATTACCCTTGAGGTAAGCAGTTGGGACGCAAAACTATAAGCCCCTATCTTTCTCTGAGTCCAGCTGAAACTTTGATCTCATGAGTACCACATGAGTTGTAGCAATTGTAGAGAACGAAAGAATGATTCAGTATGTGGATTTGCGTTACAAGCTCTTATTGACTCTTTCTGATGTTGTGATAAATTGCAATTGCTTCAATGACTAAAGGCTATCGGTTGTTACTTCTCGGTAAGGTTCTTGATCCATGCTTTACTTTGTGAAGGAATTATTAGTTTCGCATGAGAGATTATATGTTGGTATTGTTGTTCTGATCATGATCATGATGCATGCGTGTTCGTATCTTGTTTTTTTTGACACCTCTCTCCCTAAACACGTGGACATATTTATTGAGCTCGGCTTTCGCTTGAGGACAAACGAGGTCTAAGCTTGGGGGAGTTGATACGTCCATTTTTCATCATATTTTCATGTTGATATTTATCGCTTCTTTGGCTGCTATTTCACTTCACGGTACTATTCTTATGCCTTTTCTCTCTTATTTTGCAAGGTTTACATGAAGAGGGAGAATACCGGCAACTGGAATTCTAGCCTAAAAGTGCAGCAAAGTTGAGATACCTATTCTGTGCAACTCCATACGCCATGAAAATCAACGGAGAGTTTTTTCACAATTTATAAAAAATACTGGGCCGAAGAAGTGGCGGAGGGGCACCAGGGGGTGCCCACAAGCCTGCACGGCGCGGCCACTCCCCCAGGCCGCGTCATGGGGGCTTGTGGGCATCCCACTGGCCCCCCAATTTTGCTATATGGAGGGTTTCTTCCAGGAAAAAATTAGAAGCGAGCTTTTTTGTGGTTTCTCCGCCGCCACGAGGCGGAACTTGAGCAGAACCAATCTAGAGCTCCGGCAGGACGATCCTGTCAGGGAAACTTCCCTCCCGGAGGGGGAAATCGTCTCCATCATCATCACCAGCACTCCTCTCGTCGGCGGGGACTCGTCACCAACAACATCTTCATCAATACCATCTCATCTCCAAACCCTAGTTCATCTCTTGTAACCAATCTCCGTCTCACGACTCAGATTGATACTTGTAAGGTTGCTAGTAGTGTCGATTACTCTTTGTAGTTGATGCTAGTTGGATTACTTGGTGGAAGAGTTTATGTTCAAATCCTTGATGATTATGATTATGCTTTGTGAGTAGTTACTTTTGTTCCTGGGGACATGGGATAAGTCATGCTAGTAATAGTCATGTGAATTTGGTATTCGTTCGGTATTTTGATATGTTGTATGTTGTTTTTCCTCTAGTGGTTTTATGTGAACGTCGACTACATAACACTTCACCATTATTTGGGCCTAGAGGAAGGCATTGGGAAGTAGTAAGTAGATGATGGGTGATACGTCTCCATCGTATCTAGTTTTCCAAACTCTTTTGCCCTTGTTTTGGACTCTAATTTGCATGATTTGAATGGAACTAACCTGGACTGACGCTGTTTTCAGCAGAATTGCCTTGGTGTTATTTTTGTGCAGAAATCAAAGTTCTCCAAACGTCCTGAAAATTTACGGGGAGCAATTTTGGAAAATAAGAAAAATATCTGCGCCAAGTTCCACCTCAGGGGGTGGGCCAGTGGGCCACAAGCCCTGGCTCTGCCACCACCCCCTGGTGGCGGTGGGCAGGCTTCTGGCGCCCACATGGCTCTGCCGCCCCCAACCTCAGGTCTATAAGTTCACTTTCGTCTCAGATAAAATAAAAAGAGAAGTTTTCGTCGCGTTTGCGATACAGAGGCGCCGCCACCATCTGTTCTTCATCTGGAGGGCAGATCTAGAGTCCATCTTGGGCTCCGGAGATGGGAAAAAGTAGCCATCGTCATCATCAACCTTCTTCCCTCTCCAATTCCATGAAGCTCTTCATCGTTCATGAGTAATCTATTTGTAGGCTTGCTGGGTGGTGATGAGTAGGATGAGATCTATCATTTAATCGAGTTAGTTTTGATGGGGATTGATCCCTAGTATCCACTATGTTATGAGATTGATGTTGCTACTACTTTTCCATGCTTAATGCTTGTCACTAGGGCCCGAGTGCCATGATTTCAGATCTGAAATTATTATGTTGTCACCAATATATGTGTGTTTTAGATCCGATCTTGCAAGTTGTAGTTACCTACTATGTGTGATGATCCGGCAACCCCGGAGTGCCAATAACCGGAAGCACTCCCGGTGATGACCATAGTTTATGGAGTTCATGTGTTCACCAAGTGCTAATGCGTTGGTCCGGTTCTTTATTAAAAGGAGAACCTTAATATCCCGTAGTTTCCTTTTGGACCCCGCTGCCACGGGAGGTATGGACAATAGATGTCATGCAAGTTCTTTTCCCTAAGCACGTATGACGACACACGGAATGCATGCCTACATCACATTGACGAATGGGAGCTAGCCACATATCTCTCCGTGTTATATCTATTGCATGATGAATGCCATCCAAACAAATCACCGACCCATTGCCTACGAGTTTGTCCTACTACTGCTGTTACTTGTTTTGCTCTGCTGCTGCTGCTACTATTGTTGCTACTGCTGTTACTTGTCTTGCTCTGCTGCTACTGTTGCTACTGTTGTTACTTGTATTGCTCTGCTGTTGTTACTACTGTTGCTACTACTATTACTTGTCTTGCTCTACTGCTACTGTTGCTACTACTGTCTCTTGCTAGTGTTGCTACTTGCTACTGCTGTCACTACCGATGTTCCTTGCCACTGCCTTACTCGCTACTTTGCTGTAACTACTTTGCTTGCAGATACTAATCTTTCAGGTGTGGTTGAATCTGACTATTCAACTGCTAATATTTGAGAGTATTTTCTCACCTCCTATCGTGCGAATCAAAAAATTTGGGTCGAATACTCTACCCTCGAAAACTGCTGCGATCCCATGCGCTTGTGGGTCGTCAACAACATTCTTCTAGTTTCGATTGCCGGAGAGTGCTAGGAGCATTCTTCTGGTGCCGTTGCAAAGGGGAAGAACAGTTGGCATCAAGTATTTTTCTGGCGCCGTTGCCGGGGACGTATTGCTATATTTTCTGAGTTACTTGGGATTTATATCTTCTGATCACTATGAAGAATTTGAAGGATCCGAAGACCAAAGTCTTGCCCTCAACTACGAGGGGAGGTAAGGAATTGCCATCTAGCTCTGCACTTGATTCACCTTCAGTTATGAATAAGTTTGCGACATCACCTCCTGCTAGAAATCTTGATATGTCTCCTGTGCTTGATGATGCTTATGATGATACTGCTAGAGATGCTATGCTTGATACTATGCCTGATGATGCTATGCTTGATACTGCTAGAGATACTACTTTGCCCGATGTTCCACTAGGAGCATATTGCTAGTGTTACTGCCAATGCTCGTGATGCTTCTGAAACTGCCGATACTATTGAGATAGAACCTACTTTTGCTCTTGCTAGATCTAGCTCTCCTAGATATGAATTGCCTGGTATACCTGAGGGTTACGTTATGGAGGGAGAGATAGCTGAGGATATTCTTGCGTGTAAGGATGCCTATGACGCTGAGAAATTACTTCTCAAGTGGAAGGAAAAATCTCGGGAAGCTAGGTTGAAATATGACCCGAAGTTTGCCACTTCGCCTATCTTTATCACCGATAAGGATTATGAATTCTCTGTCGATACTGAGATAATCTCTCTAGTCGAATCTGATCCTTTTCACGGTTATGAGTCTGAGACGGTCATAGCCCATCTTGCCAAACTACAAGATATAGCCAACCTTTTCAGTAATGAGGAGAAGATCCCCCACTACTATATCCCTAAGCTGTTTCTTTTCTCTCTAAAGGATGATGCTAAAGCCTGGTTCACCTCTCTTGCTCCTGGATGTGTGTGTAGTCCCCGGGAGATGGTCTATTACTTCTGTGAGAAATATTTCCTTGCCCATAAGAAGCAAGCTACCTTGTAGGAAATATACAACTTAGCTCAACTCCAAGAAGAGAGTCTTCCACAAGCTTGGGTGAGGGTCGTCCAGCTACAGAATGCTTTGCCTGATCACCCTCTTAAGAAGAACAAGATACTTGATATCCTCTATAATGGACTTACCGATGCCTCTAGAGACCACCTGATAGTTGTGTCGGTTGTGTTTTTGGGAACGAATTGCAGAACAGGCTGAGACGCTACTGAATAACATGCAAGAAGAAAAGAGGTATTCTATTCCTCAGTCCCGAAGATATGCAAAAAGCCAAGAAATCTATGCAAGAGGAAGGCATTATATCTGAAGATGTCAAAAATCTACCACCTATCAAAGAGATCCATGCTCTCGATAACCCGATACAGGTAGTAGAAGTGAATTCTCTGCGTAGGTTTGATGAGAGTGATATTCCTTTTGATAAACCTGCTAGACTATGCTTTGATGAATTTGACAACTTTGTTGCCAAACAACAGAGTTACAATGATTATGTTAGCAGACATTTGGAACAAAGTACTCATATGCTTAGCCATTTAAGTGCTTGTGTAGACAGAAATGTCAATGATCTGAAGCTTCTGAGTAAACATGCCTCTATGATTACTACTCAGGTAGAACAAGTACTTAAAGCTCAGAATGGCCTGCTCAATGAATTAAATGACAACTCTGTCAGAGTCATTACTAGAGGAGGCAAAATGACTCAGGAACCTTTGTATCATGAAGGTCATCCTAAGAGAACTGATCAAGATTCTCAAGGAATCAATGCTCATATACCCAGTCATCCTAAGAAGAAGAAGAAGGATGATAGAAACCTACACGCCAGTTCATGAAATACTGTCACACCTGAAGAACCTAATGCTATTTCTGCGTCTGATGCAGAAACACAATCTCGTGATGAACATGAATCTTGTGACAATATGGACATTGATGTTCATAATGATGCTCAAACTAGCAATGATGAGGATGTGGAGATTGAACCTACGGTTAATCCTGATAACCCACAACCTAAGAAATACGATAAGAAAGACTTCACTGCTAGGAAGCATGGTAAAGAAAGAGAGCCATGGGTTCAGAGACCTATGCCCTTTCCTCCTAAGCCATCCAAGAAAAAGGATGATGAGGATTTTGAGCGCTTCGTTGAGATGATAAGACCCGTCTTTCTGCAGATGCGGTTAACTGATATGCTCAAGATGTCTCCGTATGCTAAGTACATGAAAGATATCGTGACTAATAAACGGAAGATACCAGATCTTGAGATCTCCACCATGCTTGCCAATTATTGTTTTAAAGGTGGAACTCCTAATAAACTTGGTGATCCCGGAGTGCCCACTATACCTTGCTCTATTAAAGGAAACTACGTAAGAACTGCCTTATGTGACCTTGGAGCTGGTGTTAGTGTTATGCCGCTCTCTCTTTATCGTAGACTTGAATTGGATAAGTTGACACCCACCGAAATTTCTCTGCAAATGGCTGACAAATCAACTGCTTTCCCTATCGGCATTTGAGATGATGTGCCTGTTGTGGTTGCTAACACCACTATCTTAACAGACTTTGTTATCTTGGATATTCCCGAGGACGATGCCATGACTGTCATCCTCGGAAGACCCTTTTTAAACACTGCAGGGGCTGTTATAGATTGCAACAAAGGCAATGTCACTTTCCATGTCAACCGTAATGAGCACACAGTATACTTTCCGAAGAAACGATATCAAGTACATCGCATCAATGCTATCGAGAAGACTTCATCCATTCTCATTGGGAGCTTTGAATGCCATATTCCTCGTGTCAAGATGAAGTATGATTTCCTTGTTGGGGAGATACATATGCCCATTAAGGTGACTTAGTGGCTATTAAAAAATTCTCTGTTCTCTCTTGCGATTCGAGAAAGTTTTGTCGTAAGGACTTGATCAACCCCGTTGATGGATTTCTTTCAATGACCATGAAACGGATGAATCAAAGAGTCACATACCTCTGTTTTGAGTTTTCCTTTTCTATTGCTTAGAAGAAAAATGATAGAATTAGTTTAGTTTTTCCCTGTTTTCTGTTTTAGCATCCCGGAGAAAAATACCTCGAAAATAAAAGTTCTCCGATGGTCCTGAAAATTTAGTATGATTTTTTATGGAATTTTTTAAAATTACTAGGCCTGAGAGCTGGCCTGGGGGCCAGACCAGTGGGCCACAAGCCCTGCCACCGCGACCTACCCCCCTGGTGGCGGGGTGCAAGCTTGTGGGCCCCACAGGCACCCCCTCCACTCTTTCCAGCTCTCAGCCTCTCCTTCCACCTCCAGAAAAAATTGTTTTGCAGCTAAAACCCGTGTTCTTGCTCATTTGGTTGTGATTTTCGATCTCCTTGCTCAAAGCACCATACTCCGAACCGTTTTGGGGAAATTACTCCTTGGTAAGTGACTCCTCCATTGGTCCAATTAGTTTTTGCTCTAGTGCTTTATCCTTCGCGTATTCTTTCTACCTTGGTGACCCTGCTCTTGAGCTAGAAATGTTGATTTTAGCTGGTCCCAAGTAGTTTTACCGCATGATACGATCTCTAGTCACTAGTATGAGTAGTTTCTACAAGTTGGGTTAATCCTTATCCACTGTTCTTTCGAAGTCTCTAAAAATTTCAGAATTTTTCAGAGCTAGAAAAAGGAAAAGATGAGGAGGTTCTTGAGAGGCTCTTCAAGCCGTAACCCCAAGGAGGATGAGAAGAACCCCCCCAAGTACGTAGACCCTCGAGTCACAAAAGTTCGAGCGTGCAAGTGGCCAAGTGATGATTTTTTGCGCTCCGCCGGACAATATGAAGACTTCTATTACTTGGTGGAGAAGGCAGGTCTTACTGCGTTCATTGAAGATAAGTTCCCACAATACCGCCTCCTCACCAATATTTTTGTTCAAAACTTCAACTTTTACCCAAGGAAGAATCCTCCCATGGTTGAGTTCATGATATACGATGTCCCCCAGTGCATGACGCTGCAGGATTTTTGCAATGTATGCAAATTACCTTATGTTGGGGATATTCGTGACCCTCGTCCACGGGACTTGGAGGATTTCATTGGTTCTATTGCTGTTGGAGAGGATAGAGGAGTGTCTCGCGCTAGAATTGCTAGCATACCTTTTCCTGTGCTTTGGTACTTCTCGTTATTTGTGGGAAAATGTTTGATTGGCCGTGGGGAGGCTGGATCACTTAGTTCTCCAGACCTTGCGGTTTTGCGCGAAGGCCTTTATAACGATAAGACTTATAGCTTGGGCGCTATAGTAGCTCAACGGTTGAACTTGAAACGTTCCAAGGGTGTCGTCTATGGAGGTGTCAACGCTACCCGTCTTGCTAGACACTTTGAGATACCCATTAGATTGGGAGAGGAAGGAGAGATGCTTCTCCCTGAGAGATATCTGGATTATGACAGCATGGTTCGCCATGATTTTCTCGATAGAGATGCTAGTAGACGGATGATTTATAACCTGGTGTTTAGTCAGGGTACTCGAGAGACTATTACTTTGCCTGCTCCATCTTCGTTCGATCTTCATGTAGGCAGGTACACTATTATGCCCGCAGACATCTACGCATATTGGGGCTTGGCCCAACCACAGGAGCCCGTGCCCGAGCCGCGAGTCGAGTACGAGACGCCAGTTTATCAGTGGGAGCCAGAGGAGCTCACACAGTAGTGGCATCCACAGTCTACTCCGGAGTATCCCGGAGTTGGTTATTTCCCACCTTGGGAGTAGACC
The DNA here is from genome assembly GCF_904849725.1 of Hordeum vulgare subsp. vulgare. NCBI lineage: Eukaryota > Viridiplantae > Streptophyta > Magnoliopsida > Poales > Poaceae > Hordeum > Hordeum vulgare. The sequence goes on along the minus strand of NC_058524.1, from coordinate 340,916,543 downwards.
AAGCTAGGCCAAAAGCCTAAGCTTGGGGGAGTACGTGTTCTCACCGACTTTACATTCATGCTTATGCTTTCACTTTGTTAGCCGGTGTTCACACTTTGCCACTGTATTATCCAAGCTAGTTTATTTTTTTCCTTGTTTTCTTGTTTTGTGTCCTTTTGAGAAAACCCAAAAAGATTTTTATTTCTTCTTTTGCTTGTTGGGAGCTTTCCCGTCTAAATAGTTTTCTTTTTCTTTGGGTCAAGGTAGAAGATATTGGTTACAATGTTTATTGGTTCTTGCATGCTTACCTGTTTAGCTTTCAAAGAGCCATATTACTTTGTCTTCTCCTTTGTGTTTGCATGCAGATTCAGCATAGTCCAATGCGCTTATTATTGTTCACATTGCTCGATCGTGCAAATGAAAGGCAACAATGATGATATATGATGAAGTGACTAAGACTGAAAAGCTGGTATGAACTCTATCTATTTTGTTTTTGTAAATATGACTAGCTTGTCGACCCAGATTTAGCTTTGTTGTGAGAGAACCATGTTTGCAATGACAACTTAGAGATCATAGTTTTTGATGCCATGCTTATTTACCTGAGAGCTTATAATGGTTTGTCTAGAATGCCAACATAGATTTTGAGATGACTGTGATGTAGCATGATGGGATGGTATTCTCCTTTGAATGTTTCAAGTGGCTTGACTCGGCGCATGTTCATGCATGTAGTTGAAACAAAATCAACATAGCCTCTATGATGTTCGTATTCATGGTGATTTATATCCTGTTCATGCTTGCATTCAATGTTAGTCAAACTCATTGCATCTTGATGACTGTTGTCGCTCTCTAGTTGGTCGCTTCCCAGTCTTTTGCTAGCCTTCACTTGTACTAAGCGGAATACTGCTTGTGCATCCCCTTCCATAAACCCAAAAGTTTTTCCATGAGAGTCCACCATACCTACCTATTTGCGGTATCTACCTGCCGTTCCAAGTAAATTTGCATGTGCCATTCTCTAAACCTTCAAGAAATAATCTGTTTTGCATGCCCGAACCGCTCATGTGGTGACAGGGGGCTATTGGTATCTTTCAGGCTAGGAGTGTTATCCTCGACACGTGTTTATTCACTGTCATTCACGAGAAAGGGGCCGGTAACTGGAATGCCCAGTTCCACGCTTAAATCGAAAACATAACTGTAAAACAAGACTCCCCCCGGATTGATGTTAGTATGGACGGTACCCGAGGATTCGGCTAGCCGTGGAGTGTGATTGATTGGTTGTGGGGGGTTAAAACTTTACTTTTCTGTTTGGGAACCACCTATAGCATGAGTAGCATGGAAGATATTGAGAACTCTTGGTCATTGCATTGACAATGAAAGCATGCCACCCAAAATTATTATTTATGTTTTCAAAGCTTGAGCTCTAGCACCTCTGCAAATCAATGCTTCCCTCTGCAAAGGGCATGTCTATTTATTTTCCTGTTGAGTCATCCTCTTCTTATACAAGAACCAATTAGAGAGCACCTCTGTCATTTTTATGCTTTGCTTTTGATTGATATTGAGTATGACTATGACTGGATCTTCGTTGCTATGAATTACAATGTTTAGTCAGCCCTTGATCTTTGAAAGTGCTCTGCATTTATGTTTTGCGGTCTCAGAAAGAACTAGCGAGATACCACCTATTCATATTGCTTCATGCTTGTTTTGATTGAAGTGTTGGTATTTGAAACTCATTATTATTTGCTCGTTAGCTGATTATGCCATTGATATTAGTTTACCGTAAGACCTTTGTGTCATTTGCTTATGTGGTTAACTTGTAATCTTGCTGAAATTCTGGTTATGAGTTAGACATAGTTGCATCAACAAGATCAAACAGAGTTTGTCAAAGTTTTTCTTTCTCTCTCAGTTTGTCAACTGAGTTGCTTGAGGACAAGCAAGGTTTTAAGCTTGGGGGAGTTGATACGTCTCCATCGTATCTACTTTTCCAAACTCTTTTGCCCGTGTTTTGGACTCTAATTTGCATGATTTGAATGGAACTAACCTGGACTAACGCTGTTTTCAGCAGAATTGCCTTGGTGTTATTTTTGTGCAGAAATCAAAGTTCTCCAAACGTCCTGAATATTTACGGGGAGCAGTTCTGGAAAATAAGAAAAATATCTCTGCCAAGTTACACCTCAGGGGGTGGGCCAGTGGGCCATAAGCCCTATCTCCGCCACCACCCCCATGGTGGCGGTAGGTAGGCTTGTGGGGCCCACACGGCTCTGCCGCCGCCAACCTCAGGTCTATAAGTTCACTTTCGTCCCAGAAAAAAATAAAAAGAGAAGTTTTCGTCGCGTTTGCGATACGGAGGCGCCGCCACCACCTGTTTTTCATCTGGAGGGCAGATCTGTAGTCCATCTTGGGCTCCGGAGAGGGGAAATCATAGTTGTTGGGGATATTACCTGTTAATAACCCGCCCTAGTTGGGCCCGGTCACCGAATCAGGCGATTCATCTGAGCGTGGTTCGGTCCTTGGCCTGGCGAGGCCGAAAGTTGTGTGGCGGTTTACAATTTCCGGAAGGTCTCCAAGCTTTGGAAGATGGCGACTTGGAGATCGTAGATGTCACGATTTGTAGGAAGGAAAGTACCCTTGTAAAACCTAGGGATTCGACCTTTATATAAAGGCGAGTACCAGGGAAGTAGAGGGCAGGTTAGAAATCATCGAGTGCTAGGTTTGGCGAGTTACACCCTCCTTGTAATCGAAACTACATCAATACAACTCAAAGCAGGACGTAGGCCTTCACCTCCTCACGAGGGGCCGAACCTGGGTAAATCGCTGCGTCTCTCCTGATCAACCCCTTTGAGTCGCTAGCAAGGTGTGGTGGCTCCAGTACTAAGTCGTTTCGCGAGGACATCTGCCGTGAAAAAACCACAACAGTTGGCGCCCACCGTGGGGCCTACGCATGGTGGAGTTGAGTTCTCAAAGGGATCCCTACCAGGGTTTGGGAGTTACGCGACGGGGCTCATGACCCGGAGCCGTCGCGGGAAGACCTACATCGACAACCAGCAATGGGGGCCCGAGGCGGGTTCGATCGAATCTAGCTACAGGGTCCCCTTCGGCAAGATCTACATCTTCATCGGCATGATTGGATCATCCGTGCCTGGGTCGGACATCTCCACCGACATCGTCGAACCGGCCAGGTACGTCCGCCCAGTAGTGACGCCAAATTAGACTCGCCCGGTCTTTGTTGGGTTCACTCAGGGATCGGAGGAGCCAGAACGCTTGGCGTACCAGGAAACCACACCAGTCAACACTGATGACGAATCATCCATGGGCGATTCAGATTCAATCCGGTCTCTACATGGCGATTGTCTTGGGTGCTTGTCGCTGGCCATGGAGCCCGAAGTCCTTGACCGAACCCGCTGCCAGATCGCCATTTATATGGTGGGGGCGACTCAACCCTCGCAAAACCCTACAAGAGGCGATGGAACCGGTGAGACGTCTAGAAGCCCGGCCACTGTCCTGGTGGAATTAGCGGCGGAAATCACAAGGCTGATGGCGACTCCCCTAACGCCAGAAAATCAGGAGGAGATAAACGCGGAGCTGGCGAAACTCAGAGAGGCAGTGGCAAAGGCTCATCGGGATGCAGAGGTGGAGTCCGCCAGGATCGAGACTCGGCAAGCTCAAATTGCGGCCGAGAGGATTCGGTTAAATACTGACAACTGGCGGCTCGAAAGAAACCAACGCGCATCCGACATCGTCCATCAACGGAGACACCAAGGTCGCCTGCCTCATGATCTCAACCCGACCCGCCTGTTCGATACTCCGCGAACCCCGGGGGCAGGAGCTGCCCAGGGGGAGGACCGGGTCAACCGCCTAACCCGCCGGATCAAACAATTGAGGATCGCATTCCCCGATTCCGGACGCCTCGATGCCACTTTTCCAACCCGGTGGACAACGTCCTCGCTGCAACTCGCCATCTGGAATCTCTTCCGATTCACGGCAACACCCCTGCCGAGATAGAAGCAAGGAACACCATTAAGATGTTGAAGACAGCGGTGGTTCAAAACGCCCAGTTCTCACATAGCCTAGATAGGCTGCATTCCACTCCCGAGGCGAGTTACACCAGGAGTCGGCCAGAGGATCAGCCCGCCGTAAATAGCGGGCCGCGACCTGTCCCTTAGGACAACCCGCCTAATCATCAGAACCCGCCGGGCTGGGATCGCCCGAACATCCAAATCGCCCCGGCACCTCTCGTCGGGAGCGGTGGGCGAGTGGGGGTGCCATGCTTGGCCCCCTCCCTTTGCAACGAAAGAATGCCCAAAGATTTTAAAGGACCAAGAAAGGTGCCTAACTACACCCCGGACCTTGAGCCGGCATCGTGGGTCGATAGTTATGAAATCGCCATGGACATGCTCGATGTGAACGAGGCAGTTTGCACCAGATACTTCACAATGATGCTCGAGGGGTCAGCACGCACTTGGTTGAAAAACTTACGTCCCAACTCCATCCAGACCTGGGACGAGTTGAAAGAGCGAGTCATCAAAAACTTCCGAGGAACCTGCAAACGACCAATGACGATCGTCGATCTGCAGCACTGCGTTCAGCGCCCTGATGAGTCGGCCCACCATTGGTCACGGCGGGTTGCGGAAATTATCCATTCGTCAGATGGTATTACGGCGGCTAAGGCTGTGTTGATCCTCGAGCAGAATTGCCACTATGAACCCTTGGTACAGAAACTGGGGCGACTCAAGCGAAAGGTCCAAGACATGGGAGAGCTGATGGACACCCTCACTAGGTATGCTGAAGCGGATGACACCAAAGACCCCGGTGAGGACGGTAAAGCTAATTCGCCCAAGAAAGGCGAGTCATCCAAAAATCATACCCGGTTCCAGGGACGTAACCGCCACAATCAAGGAGCCAATGGCAAGCGAAGGCAGCAAGAGGAACCCTTGGACTTAGTCGCCAACACCAACACCAAAAGTGGCAACCAACGCCAGAAGAAAACAGGGGATTTAGTGGGAAGAGGCCGCGTAACTATGAAGAGTTACGCAAGGGCCCTTGCCCACAGCATGCCACGGCAGACGGTCCGGCGACTCACTCCTCGGAGAACTGTTTCGTAATGCGGGAGTTTCGGGCGGAGGCGATCAAGAAAAGCCAAAACGATGACCCGGACCAACGGCAGGAGCAGTTTGCTCCACCCAACCAACGACATAACCCCTTTGGCGGTTTTCCCGAACAGGGGGCTCAGGGAGGCCCGCAGCCAAGGAGCGGCCAGTATCCGGTGCACCACTAGCGGCGGTATAACCCGCCAGGGGCCTTTCAGCAGCCGCCCCCACAGGGGGCTCGGCAGGGTCAGGATGACAACGGAGGTTTCCGCAACAATCCCAAACAGTTAAGCAATGGGCAGTATCACGTTTTCACCACCAATGCTTGCAGACGTGATAAAAAGGTAAGTCACCGGGCGTACAGTGTGTCTGAGCCGGCGCTTCCCAGGTACCTCCACTGTTCTGAACATATCATATCGTGGAGTAGGGAGGATCACCCGCCAAGAGTTGACAATCCTGGCGATTTAGCGTTGGTCGTGGCTCCCCAAGTTGGGGGCTACACCCTGTCCAAAGTGCTAATGGATGGTGGCAGCAGCATTAATATCTTGTATTTTGACACTTTCCAAAGGATGAACCTATTGGAAAAGGACCTGATGCCTTCAACCACGATTTTCCACGGAATTGTCCCGGGGAAGTCGGCGTACCCCATAGGCCGAGTTAGACTCACAGTGGCGTTTGGAACGGCGCAGAATTACAGGTCCGAGTCACTGATATTAGGGTGGTCAAATTAAAAAGCCCCTACCATGTGTTATTTGGGCGGCCGGCTTATGCCCGTTTCATGGCTTGCCCGTGCTATGTTTACCTTAAGCTCAAGATGCCCGGTCCTAAGGGACCCATCACAGTTGATGAAAATAGAAGGATTGCAAAGGATTGTGAAGAAGGGGACGCGGCTTATGCGGAAGTCGCCTGCGCTACAGAGGAGCTCAAACACCATCGGGCCAATGTTGACCCGGCAGACATGTCACCCCTAAAGAAGCCAACGACAGATGCTGAGTCACCCCTCAAGTTCAAAACAACGTATGACACTAAAATAATCGATTTCGTTCCCAGCGACTCATGCAAGCAGTTCACCATCGGGACGGGTCTGGATCCCAAATAGGAAAGCGCGCTCATCGAATTCATCCGTGAGAATCGGGACATCTTCGCATGGAAATCTTCTGACATGCCTGGTGTGCCCAGAGAATTCACTGAGCACCATCTTAATGTTGACCTAAAGGCAAAACCCATCCAGCAGTATCTTCGCAGGTTTAACGCAGAGCGGCGCAAGGCGATCGAGTAAGAGGTCGCCCGTCTCTTAGCCGCCGGATTCATCATAGAAGTTTTCCACCCCAAATGGCTGGCTAACCCGGTTTTGGTACTCAAGAAGAACGGTACCTTCCGTATGTGCATTGATTACACGGACCTTAACAGAGCTTGTCCGAAAGAACCTTTCGCTCTTCCCCGCATCGACCAGATCATTGACTCGGTGGCGGGATGCGAACGATTGTGCTTTTTGGACGCCTACTCAGGAAATCACCAGATCAAGATGGCCGTGGAGGATCAAAAGAAAACAGATTTTATAACCCCCTTTGGGGCCTTTTGCTATGTGTCCATGCCTTTTGGACTCAAGAGTGCGGGGGCGACTTATCAGCGCTGCATCCAGAATTGCCTCCGCAGCCAAATCGGTCGCAACGTCCACGCCTATGTCGACGATATTGTGATCAAAACCCGCCAGGGGGAGATGCTACTGGAGGATCTCAAGGAAACTTTCGATAATCTACGGGTATATCAGATGAAGATGAATCCCACCAAGTGTGTTTTTGGTGTTCCTGCAGGGAAATTGTTGGGCTTCCTGGTGTTTGAGCGTGGCATTGAAGCTAACCCAGACAAAATCGAAGCAGTTACATCCCTTGGAAGGCCGGCAAACGTTAATCAAGTTCAACGATTAGCGGGTCGCATTGCGGCTCTAAGTCGCTTCGTAAGTCGCCTGGGTGAAAAGACGATTCCTCTTTATCAGTTACTAAAGAAATCTGACCGGTTTGTTTGGACAAATGAGGTAGAGGAGGCGCTTGAAGCCTTGAAACGACAATTGGTTAACCCGCCAGTCCTGGCCGCCCTGACTGAGAAAGAGCCCATGCTTCTGTATATTGCTGCAAATTCCAAAGCAGTAAGTGTGGCAATGGTCATTGAAAGAAAGGAGGAAGGGAAGGAGTACCCAGTGCAACGCCCGATGTATTTTATCAATGAAGTGCTAACCCTTTCCAAGCAACGGTACCCACACTGGCAGAAGTTAGTGTATGTGGTGTTTATGTGAGTCGGAAACTTAAGCATTATTTCCTAGAACACCCTATCACAGTGGTTAGCTCTGCCACCCTTGGGGACATCATCCAGAATCGGGAGGCAACAGGGCGGATTGCCAAGTGGGCGATTGAACTTGGGCCGCATCACGTGCAGTACACCCCCCGCACAGCCATCAAGTCTCAGGCTTTAGTTGATTTTGTCAATGACTGGACGGAGTTGTAGCCTCTCGAAGACATGCCTGATCTTACTTACTGGACTTTATTTTGATGGATCTAGACAGCTGGAAGGCTCGGGGGCCGGTGTGGTATTGGTATCCCCTCAAGGAGATAAATTCTGTTATGTCCTCCGACTCATGTTTCCGTCCACTAACAATGCTGCGGAATACGAAGCTTTGCTTCACGGCTTGTGACTTGCCAAGGAGATGCATCTAACGCGAGTCAGGTGTTTTGGTGATTCTAATTTGGTGGCGCAGCAAGTTTCGGGTACCTGGGATTCTCGGGACCCCATGATGGCGGCTTACAGAACAGATGTGTCTGACGTGGCGGGTCATTTTCATGGTTATCAGGTTGACCACATTGATCGGCGCCTCAACGAGGCGGCTGACGCCCTTCGCGTCTTGGTTCCCAGCGAAAGCCAGTTCCTCCCAATGTTTTTCTGGATATTTTGCATAAACCATCCGCGATTTTACCATCGGAGGAGGAGTTGGCAATACCAGATCCTGAGTCTCAGCTCATGGCGGCTCTCCACGTCACGCCGGATTGGGTTCTTCCCTATCTGGCTTATCTCGCCCGAGGCGAGTTACCAACAGACGAAGTTTCGGCCCGTCAAATCGTTCGGCGCAGCAAATCCATGGTGATCATCAATGGCGAGTTATATAAGCGGATCGCCTCTGGAGTTTTCAACGATGTGTTTCCTTCGAAGAAGGATGCACAATCTTAAATGACATTCATTCCCGAGACTGTGGGCATCATGTCGGGTCACGCTCTTTGGTGTCAAAAGCATTCCGTCATGGTTTCTTTTGGTTGACGGCTCATGCAGATGCAGAAGGTATAGTTCGTCGGTGAGAGGGATGCCAGCGTTATGGACGACAGGCTCATGTGCCGGCTCAAGAATTAAGAATGATTCCTATCACTTGGCCTTTTGCGGTCTGCGGGTTAGGCATGGTCGGCCCCTTTAAAATGTCATCCAACAAGAAAACCCATTTGCTGGTGGCGGTTGATAAGTTCACCAAGTGGGTTGAGGCGGAACCTATTGGAGCTTGCGATGCGGAGACAGCGGTCAAGTTCTTGAAGAAGCTGATCTTCCGGTTTGGATATCCACACAGTATCATTACTGATAATGGTACTAACCTGTCCCAAGGGGCGATGCAGGAGTTTTGCCGTCGAGAACATATCCGGCTTGATGTTTCTGCGGTCGCTCACCCACAATCTAATGGGCAGGTGGAACGGGCAAATCAGGAGGTTTTACGAGGTATTAAGCCCCGACTCATGGTTCCCCTCGAGAAAACCCTAGGATGTTGGGTCGAAGAATTGCCTTCAGTGCTGTTGAGTATCCGGACCACCCCGAACCGGTCCACGGGTTTCACCCCTTTCTTTTTGGTCTACGGAGCAGAAGCCGTTCTTCCTACTGACATAAGGCATGACTCACCTAGAGTCGCCGCATATGTGGAGCAAGACAATGAGTTGGTGCGTCAAGACTCCTTGGACGCCTTAGAAGAGGCACGTGACTTGGCTGCGGCCCGTTCGGCCATCTATCAGCATGATCTACGGCGTTATCGCAACCGCTGGGTTAAGAGCCGGGCCTTTTAGGAAGGCGACTTAGTTCTTCGGTTGATACAAGATCGTGCTGGCATGCATAAGTTGTCACCACCATGGGAAGGACCGTTTGTCGTCAGCAAGAATCTTCGCAACGACTCTTATTATCTGGTGGATCTTCGGCCTAACCGGCCAACCACGGAGGCTGAGTCAACTCGCCCCTGGAATATTGCCCACTTGCGGCCTTATTACACTTGAGCTCATAAGCTCTGCATTTTGTAAGTTTTTCAGTTTCATTATGAAGTAATAAAATTAAAATGCTCCCCGACTTGGGGGCTTCCTCATTGAGATGAATTTTGTCATCCTGTTGCGACCTTATGAGCCGACAGAATTATCATCTTAGGGTGGCGCTTGAGCTTTCTGACTCGCCCCATCCTGTCGCGACCTTATGAGCCGACAAAACCATCATTTAGGGTGTGTGCTTGAGCTTTCTGACTAGCCCCATCCTGTCGCGACCTTATGAGCCGACGAAACAATCATTTAGGGTGTGTGCTTGAGCTTTCTAACTCGCCCCATCCTGTCGCGATCTTATGAGCTGACGAAACCATCATTCTGGGTGTGTGCTTGAGCTTTCTAACTCACCCCATCCTGTCGCGACCTTACGAGCCGACGAAACCATCATTTAGGGTGTGTGCTTGAGCTTTCTGACTCGCCCCATCCTATCGCTACCTTATCAGCCGACGAAACGATCATTTAGGGTGTGTGCTTGAGCTTTCTGACTCGCCCCATCCTGTCGCGACCATATGAGCCGACGAAACCATCATTTAGGGTGTGTGCTTGAGCTTTCTGACTCGCCCCATCCTGTCGCGACCTTATGAGCCGAGGAAACTATCATTTAGGGTGCGCTCTTGAGCTTTCTGACTCGCCCCATCCTGTCACGACCTTATGAGCCGACGAAATCATCATCTAGGGTGGCGCTTGAGCTTTCTGACTCGCCCCATCCTGTCGCGACCTTATGAGCCGACGAAACCATCATTTAGGGTCTGTGCTTGAGCTTTCTCACTCGCCCCATCCTGTCGCGACCTTATGAGCCGACGGAACGATCATTAAGGGTGTGTGCTTGAGCTTTCTGACTCGCCCCATCCTATCGCTACCGTATGAGCCAACGAAACGATCATTTAGGGTGTGTGCTTGAGCTTTCTGACTCGCCCCATCCTGTCGCGACCTTATGAGCCGACGAAACCATCATTTAGGGTGTGTGCTTGAGCTTTCTGACTCACCCCATCCTGTCGCGACCTTATGAGCCGACGAAACTATCATTTAGGGTGCGCGCTTGAGCTTTCTGACTCGCCCCATCCTGTCACGACCTTATGAGCCGACGAAATCATTATCTAGGGTGGCGCTTGAGTTTTCTGACTCGCCCCATCCTGTCGCGACCTTATGAGCCGACGAAATTGCTATTTTTTATTTTTCCTTCCTGGCACTGCCACAAGGTTTTCCAAACCTTTTTTGGATTCATCTTGAAAATATTTGTTATCATTTATTTGATTTCACATATGTTTTTCAAGCTTAAAACAGGTTGATGATCAAAATCAATTCATCCTTGGCGGATTAAGCATTATAAAGAATTTTCAAACGGCGGATCCAGTTTTTCAAATTGCCTTAAGGGCGACATAAGGATTCTTTTCGAAAGTATCACAAAAGTAGTACCGATTCCTAAAGGAGACCTATTACATGGCTCTTAGGGCCAAATCAATGAAGTTTATTCTGTTGGCGCCCTTGGATCGTTTTGCTGCGAGCTTTGGCCGACCTCAATTTGCAAGTCGCCCAGTACCCAGTTGCATTTGGCCAGAGCCGCGAAGTCATTCTCATCGGTCAGGATTGATGAAAGATCTGCGTCCAAGTCAAAAGGGTTCTTGGGTCGCCGTGGAGTTAAGCTGGTCGTCACAAAGGGTGGCGGGTTGACCTTCTTGTTCTTACTATCGTAAGCAGCCTAATACTTTGATAAGTCCAGACATGCAACAAGTTGAGTCGCCGCCAGTTGGGAGTCCTTGACGACACGCTGATAGTCCTCTTCGACGAATTCTGACCCGTCATACTTGAGTTGAGGGAAGCCCGCTGCTACTTCTTCCGGGTTGATCTCTGGAGCATACGCTAAGCAGTGACTTAATGTAGTCAGCACTCTCCTCCGGGCGGCTGACCGTGTCAACTCGCCAATCTGGGGAGGAAGCATGGATAGGCATCCAAGCATCTTCTTTATGGAGGTTATAGGATCCTTGTCGCCCATCACTGCTTTAACAGTTAGTACACTGCCGGTATACAACTGCTCTGTCAGCGTGTAAATCGCCTTCAGCATCAGCGCGCAATCATCCTGAAGATTGGTGGCTCTTGGACCTGTGCAAGGGGTAATGATAATTAGCGACTCAGGATAAGAGTTATTGGTTTAAACAAAGATCAAAGTTTTGAGTATTTTACCAAAGACGGCTTGCGCCATGTTTGAGATATGACGTTTCAAGCCAGATAGCTCTTGTTGCACAGTAGCCAGCTTGGCTTCAGCTTTCTCTGCTATTTTTGTTGTAGCATCTTGGTCAGCTTAAGCCCTTTTCAAATCGTCTTTTAGTTTTTCCATCTCAGCGAAGACCAATTGATACTTTTCCTCCGACTTAGTTCGGGCATCTTGATGATCAGATAAGTTTTTCTTTAAATCGCCAAGTGTTGATTCAGTCTAAATAAGAGTTTCTTGTTGAAGTACATGATAAGGGGCAAGTCTCAGAACTATTGCAAGAAATATCCCTCACACTTGGGGGCTAATGTATAAGTTTTTCAGATAAAATTATACAGCATCAAGACCCGGCTCATCTTTTTACTGATGACCCGGCCCTTGTGGGTTACTAGTCAAAACAAATTCTAAGTGATCAAGACCCGGCTCATCTTTTTACTGATGACCCGTCCCTTGGGGGTTACTGGTCGAAAGGTTTTCTAAAAAATCAAGACCCGGCTCATCTTTTTACTGATGACCCGGCCCTTGGGGGTTACTCGTCAAACAAAATTCTAAGTGATCAAGACCCGGCTCATCTTTTTACTGATGACCCGGCCCTTGGGGGTTACTGGTCGAAAGTTTTTCTTAATGATCAAGACCCGGCTCATCTTTTTACTGATGACCCGGCCCTTGGGGGTTACTGGTCGAAAGTTTTTCTAAAAAATCAAGACCCGGCTCATCTTTTTACTGATGACCCCGCCCTTGGGGGTTAATGGGGATAATATAATATATAACAAAGCTTACCTCATGTTTATTTTTTAGCATCCGGAGCAGGCTTTTCGCCATCTCATAACTCGCCTCCAGGCGACTTGCAAAACCAGAGCAGAGTTCTTTGAATTCCAGATGTTCATATTCAGAAAGCTTAGCCTTGGAGAGTCCAGACTCAGGAATGGTTTGAGAGGATGATGGCACATGCTTTGACAAAGCCGTTGTGTCCGGTTTAGAGAAGCTAGTACTAGTGATAATTACAGCATCCGGGTCTTCTGCTGTTGTCAATGGACTTGGCGGCTTAGGGGCATCCATTGTTTCCTTGGGCGAGCTAGGAAGATCCATTTGACCCTCAGGCTCGTCTTGATCCGGGTTATCTTGGATCGACGCTGACTCTTTGATGGGCTCTGAAATTATGATAGGAGTTGACCCGTTGGTCTTCCTCTTCTTCGCATGTGCCCTAAAAAAGGGGAGAGGGGCATTAAAGGACTGAAAATTTATCACCCTCAGATTCAAAGTAAAATTATCAAAGGACTTACCCAGGGACTCGAATCATTGGCGGAAGTGTCGACATTACTGAGTCGCCAGATGTAGGAGGAGAATTCTCCAAGAATTATGCGTCAAAGATATAGGCGGGTTACACATGTGATCCAAAGAAACATGAAGAAGTGTTGTTCATGGGTACCTCATTTGGTTTCCTCTTGTTCTTTCCTGTTAAGCCGGACACCAGATCACCGGAATTACTTCGGGTCTTCCGATTTGAAGTATGTTGTGCTTTCTTAAGTAGAAAATTTGGGTCCAAACAAGCATTTGGATGTGAGAAGGGAACTTGCCCACAAATTCGCCTGGCCGGCTTAGGTGGAGAAGGAGATGAATCGGAGGAAACAGAAATTACCTCTACAGAATCCTCCTGGCTTTCGTTGTCTTCATTCTATTCAAGAGAGGCAGAGACATAAATACAAAGTTAACAGTAGCGGATGGCGAGTGAAAAGAGGATAGGTTTTTACCTCTGAAGGTGCGTCGCCGACTTGAGATTCATCGGCTTCGGATGGCTCGGCCACAACAGCTTTGCCCTTGCCCTTGGTTTTCTTTGGGGGCGGCTTAGCTTGCTTCATGGCTGGACTTTTGGGTTTCTTGGACCAAAACTTATCACCTTTCTGGAATGGCATATGTTATAAAGGGCCACAATTCGAATGAAACATAAGAAGTAAGACAAAAGGCGGGTTAAAATTGCTTACCTTGGGCACCGGATTTATTTTGCAGAAGGGTTTGAGGCCGATTTGGCCGCATTTTCCCGTCGGCTCGCCGCTCAGCTTCTTGATGATGGTGACAATATCCTTTTCCGTTAAAGCCGTATGGAAATAACATTGAGGATGATCTAAGGTGCCATCAAATGCGCACATTAGCCCGTGCCGGCGACTCAAAGGGAGGATGCGCCATTCGACCCAGCAGCGGATCAAGTTGACCCTAGTAAGGCCGTTGTTTGTCAAAGATCTTAACTCAGACAATACTGGGATAAAATCTGATTCCTCCTCTTTGGTGAGCTTGTCCGGAAGCCTAAAATTCGTTGGAAGGCGATCTTTCCTATAGCCCAGAAGCTTGTTTTCGCCTGCAGGCGAGGTCTCCTGACAATAGAACCAAGACTCGCCCCAGCCTTTGGGATGGCTTGGCATGGCGAGTGAGGGAAACGGGCTATCCCTGCGGCGCTGAACATTTACAACGCCAAGTTCCAGGCTGGGGCCATTGTGAAATTCCGTTTGGCGATTTAAGTGGAAAAATTACCAGAATAAGGGAACTAAGGGTTCCATCCGCAAGTAAGCTTCACATAACACTTGGAACTGGCATAGGTTACTTATCGAATTAGGTCCCAGATCCTGGAGGCAGACGTTCATGAAAGCCATGGCGTCTGTAAGGAACTTTGATCCGGGCGGCTTAAAACCTCGTTCAAGGTGTTCGACGAAAACGACTATCTCCCCTTCTTTGGGGTTGGGGAGATCCTCTCCGAACCCGGTACGCCAACCGATAACATCCCGAGGGTCCAAATTGCCCGTTTTCACATAATCTGCTAGTATGGTATCGTCGACTTTGGTAGGGAGCCAGTCACTTTTGAAGACGGTGCCCATGCTACAAAGGAGTAAAGTACGGGTGAATTTACACGCTTGAACACTTGCCGTAAGAGGTGAAATAAGTTCATTTGATTTGCCAAGTAATTTGTTCATGGATTGAGGAAAATTTTTGACCCGCCATATAAAGATCCGGGTCGGGTTGCTATGGCGACTTACGAAGTTTGGCTACTCACAAGAGTTGTGTCTTAAGGCGTCGGAGACATTTGTTCAAAATGGTGAAGTATGAAGACTACAAACAGCTTTGACGCGATGAACGATAAACTATGGATCTACTGGACAGCCGAAAAAACATGCGAAAATTGACTAGACACGGCAACTTACTACCAGGATAAGATGATGTTGTTCGTTTGGTGAAATATTGCTCTAAACACGCAAATCAAGGGCGGATAAGTGAAGGTATTAAAGACGTTATCTATCTCGTCGTCATTAATACTAATCAGTCAAGGACATGCAACAGATATTCGCGAAGGCATCAAGAAAATGGCGATGATGAAACTTCGAATAGGGATGGGGATCTGTTCTTAAATAAGCGGTGACCTAACTTGATGAGTTCGGTCGGAGGTGGTCGACGGCGATGGAGGCTTTTGGCGGAGCACGAAAGTCTTGGTCGGGCGCAGAGATCTTCGGCGGCGACGGAGTGCCTAGGAACAGCGAGGTGGTCGACGGCGGTGAGATGGTCGATAGCGGCGAGCAGCTCGGCCGCGGTACGGAGCTTGACGGCCACAAAGATCTATGGGCGGCGCCAAAGCTTTCGGGCGACGACAGGAACTGCGGTCCGCGGCGGAGCTCTCGGAAGGCGACAAGGTTTCCTCACTGCGATAATGGGGAGGAGATTGACGAGACTGGTAGGTGGAATGCGCCAGTCTTGTCCCCCCCCCACCTATTTAAAAGGGCGGGCGCTGGAAATGAGGTGCCGTGAGCGGGAACCGCCGAAGGATAAAAATATTCGCTATAATGGTGCTCCGAAAATTTTGGGATTACAATACCAAAGGATCCGTTAGGATTACGTCAGTCTTCCCGGAATTCAAGGGACAAGAAGATGCCAACGAGAAATGGTTTGGCGATTTAAACATCTTCCACGACAGATGGCGAGTTAAAGTTTCTGATGTATAAAGGATGAATCGCCTTTAACTGAGCAAGAATATTGGCGTGAAGAGAATTCAAGTCAATCTGGGGCCTAATGTTGGGGATATTACCTGTTAATAACCCGCCGTAGTTGGGTAGGGTCACCGAATCAGGCGATTCATCTGAGCGTGGTTCGGGCCTTGGCCAGGCGAGGCCGAAAGTTGTGTGTTGGTTTACAATTTCCGGAAGGTCTCCAAGCTTTGGAAGATGACGACTTGGAGATCATAGAGGTCACAATTTTTAGGAAGGAAAGTACCCTTGTAAACCCTAGGGATTCGAACTCTATATAAAGGCGAGTCCCAGGGAAGCAGAGGGCAGGTTAGAAATCATCGAGTGCTAGGTTTGGCGAGTTACGCCCTCCTTGTAATCGAAACCACATCAATACAACTGAAATCATGACGTAGGCCTTTACCTCCTCACGAGGGGCCGAACCTGGGTAAATCGCGGTGTCTCTCCTCCTCAACCCCTTTGAGTCGCCACCAAGGTGCGATGGCTCCAGTACTAAGTCCTTTCACGAGGACATCTGCCGTGACAAAAGCACGACAATCGCCATCGTCATCATCAACCTTCTTCCCTCTCCAATTCCATGAAGCTCTTCGTCATTCGTGAGTAATCTATTCATAGGCTCGCTGGGCGGTGATGAGTAGGATGAGATCTATCATGTAATCGAGTTAGTTTTGATGGGGATTGATCCCTAATGTCCACTATGTTCTGAGATTGATGTTGCTACTACTTTGCCATGCTTAATGCTTTTCACTAGGGCCCGAGTGCCATGATTTCAGATCTGAAATTATTATGTTGTCACCAATATATGTGTGTTTTAGATCCGATCTTGCAAGTTGTAGTTACCTACTATGTGTTATGATCCGGCAACCCTGGAGTGACAATAACCGGAACCACTCCCGGTGATGACCATAGTTTGAGAAGTTCATGTGTTCACCAAGTGCTAATGCGTTGGTCCGGTTCTTTATTAAAAGGAGAACCTTAATATCCTATAGTTTCCTTTTGGAGCCCGCTGCCACGGGAGGGATGGGCAATAGATGTCATGCAAGTTCTTTTCCCTAAGCACGTATGACGACACACAGAATGCATGCCTACATCACATTAACGAACGGGAGCTAGCCACATATCTCTCCATCTTATAGTTGTTGCATGATGAATATCATCCAATCAAATCACCAACCCATTGCCTACGAGTTTGTCCTACTACTGGTGTTACTTATTTTGCTGTGTTGTTGCTGCTACTACTATTGCTACTCCTGTTACTTGTCTTGCTCTACTGGTACTGTTGCTACTGCTGTTACTTGTCTTGCTCTGTTGCTGTTACTACTGTTGCTACTGCTGTTACTTGTCTTGCTCTACTGCTACTGTTGCTACTACTATCGCTTGCTACTGTTGCTACTTGCTACTGCTGTCACTACCGATGTTCCTTCCCACTGCCGTTACTCGCTACTTTGCTGTTACTACTTTGGTTGCATATACTAATCTTTCAGGTTTGGTTGAATATGACAATTCAACTGCTAATACTTGAGAGTATTGTCTCGCCTCCCGTCGTGCGAATCTACAAATTTGGGTTGAATACTCTACCCTCGAAAACTGCTCCGATCCCATGCGCTTATGGGCCGTCAACAACATTCTTCTAGTTTCGATTGCCGGAGAGTGCTAGCAGCATTCTTCTGGTGCCGTTGCAAAGGGGAAGAACAGTTGGCATCAATGAGTTGCTAGAGTGACAGAAGCTTAAACCCCAGTTTATGTGTTACTTCGTAAGGGGCTGATTTGAGTCCACTAGTTTAATGCTATGGTTAGACTTTGTCTTAGTTCTTCTTTCGTAGTTGCGGATGCTTGCGAGAGGGGTTAATCATAAGTGGGATGCTTGTCCAAGTAAGGGCACTACCCAAGCGCCAGTCCACCCACATATCAAACTATCAAAGTAACGAACGCGAATCATATGAACATGATGAAACTAGCATGACAGAAATTCCCGTGTGTCCTCGGGAGCATTTTTCCTCCTATAAGACTTTGTCCAGGCTTGTCCCTTGCTACAAAAGGGATTGGGCCACTTTGCTGCACCGTTGCTACTTTTGTTACTTGTTGCTTGCTACGAATCATCTCACCACACAATCACTTGTTACCGACAATTTCAATGCTTGCAGAATTTACCTTGCTGAAAACCACTTGTCAGATCCTTCTGCTCCTCGTTGGGTTCGACACTCTTACTTATCGAAAGGACTACGATTGATCCCCTATACTTGTGAGTCATCAAGCACATCGTTATCATTCAGATTTCTTAGTATCTCAAGACGAAGGATGTTCGAAATTGTTTCAATACTAGTAGTGGCGAGAGGAGTCCGACTTCCCTAGTACTGATGCAGATAGATCTGGATGTATCGCCACACTTAGTATCGTTGTGATTACGAGGATCTGAGATAGATGAGTTTCTGAGATTCTGGTTATGTGTTGACGGATGTGATACACTGGACGGGTTAAATATTAGGAGTTGAGTGAAATTTTACTCCTTGTATCCGTGGACCAGATTGCATGACCAGAAATTTTGGGAGTTCTTAGGCGGGAATTCAAGTAGTTACTTATAGTACAATGTTCCAACAAATGCATGATGTTAGGTTGGGGTTCGACATCTGGTTGATTTGTTTGTTCACGGTCGTTTCACAGTGGTTCTTATTGTGTCTTAAAGAGCCTTGTAGCCTGCTACGACTCGGGGACGCTTCATATGTTGTGTACACTGCCTTGCACATGATGGCTACTGTAGGATAGAGCCCGTGCGAGCCTCATCCATGAAAATATCGGACGGAATCTCTCTCATGAATTTGTTCTGGCTTGCTTCGTAAGACGCATCCTTCGTTTTGTTAGAATATGTAATTCGAGTTGCTTCGATGTCAGGTGGTGATTTCAGATCTTTCCTAAGTAGTGTTCTCATATTCTTCTGGGAATGCAAATTCTTTTGCTCTATCAATTGTCTTATCAATTCTTGCCAACCGGAGTTGTTATGTCAATGCTTTTCAACCGATGTGCTTCCCTTCAAGTTATTCTATCCTCTCCAATTTTGCAACATCAATCTCTCATTTATTTCCGGAGTTCTTCTCATCCGTCCCAAGTTGTCTATGATTTTCCCGCCCTCCCACCCTTTTCTTTAGTGATTTAATTTTCATCCAAGTGTCTTCTTTTAATTATTGCTTCCTCTATCTTTTCTTTTCTCTCTTTTCCGGTGATTCTTTGTGAAGATTCTCAGGAGTTTCGTGCTCATCATTTTTCATTCTTGTTCTCTTTTCCGGTGGATTAAATTCAGTTATCCGTGTTAATCATATCCTTTTTCATCCTTTAAATTCTTTCTCATGTTGAAAATTCTTATCAAGTATTCTTGTTGTCATTTCTCTCTATTCTATCCGGAGCGTTGAAGTTATCTCAGAAGTTCTTGTTTTCAATTCTTCTATTATTTCGAGGTGCTAACCTCATCAAGTTTTCTTTATACCGGTGCAATATCTCTCTTTCTAAGCAACCTTTTCAACGGTGGTTTCTTTGAGTGGGCCAATAACCCACAGGCTTTTCCCAGGATCTTATCTGGCTCTTATAATCTTTCTAGAGTTCTCTAATTCTTTTCAACTATGACGTAAGTATGAATTTCATCAGTCATATTCCATCTTCAAGATCAATTTGAATTAATTCTCATAATTGGCTCAACCTTTCATTCATTCTTTATTCCGGAGTGTCTTAGTTATTCTTGGTGGTGTTCTTCTCATCATTTTCACGTTGGAAGACCGAGGAGTGCTTCCGTCAAATCTAGGTCATTCTTTTCAAGATTTTCATTTCAACTTTGTCTTATCTTCTTAGTTGTTTCCAATCATGAGTTTTCCTTCCGTATCTATCCGGCACATTTCTGAGTTGTTTTCATTCTTGTTCCTTTGAAGGCCATTATTTCAGAAGATTTCTTCGTTCTCAGCTTTCAGCTTTCGTTCTCAAATTCTTCTAAATTGTTGTCTCTTCGTTCGTCTCTCAATTATTCCGGTGCCTAATTCAAGTTTTGTGTTAGGCGGCTCAAGATCTCTTCATTCTGAAGGTGTTCTTCAAGATTCTTGTGGTAGTAGTTCTCATTTTGTTCTTCGCTCTTTCTTGCCAAGATCTAGTTTCTATTCTTTGTAACGCAAGCTTTGTGATGTTGCTCTCTTCAATCTATCATTTTGTCTTTTCAAGATCATATTGTTCCCTTGCTTATCAATTTACTTTTGTTTGTTGTGAATCTTGTCTAGTTCTTCCTATCTTAACTAATTTTTGGTCCCCCTTTTCCTACCGAAGTGCTGCCGAAATTTTGTGTGAATTCTTCCTCATTTCTTATATCATTCTTCACCTTTTTGCAACCCCCAAGTGTCACTGGTTTCACTCGTCTGTGAAGAAACAACTAAGTTTTACCTCTTGCTTTCTCGTCCTCTTCCACTTTCATTCTTGGATCTCGGGTCGAGATCCTCTTGTAGTGTAGGAGAGTTGTGACAACCCGAGACCGATGTTCCAGAAGATTCCCCCTATATTCTGTTTTCATCGTGTGGCTTATTTGTTTCTCGCACTCATCATCGCATCATTCGCATCATCAACATTGCATCGGCACTCGGTATCTGCCAGTTTTCAAACTTGCATCCATTATTAGTTGTCGGTACTCTCCGATCTCGTCGTTGCCTGTTTTGAGCCCGACCACAGTCGTACGCGCCCGCGGCATCGTAAAAACCTTGTTTTTAAAAGTGTGTATATAAATTTCTTGGATTGGTTTGAAACTTGGCGTGCGGTCTAATTTTAATATAGGTAGGTCGCGTGCCAAATTTCGTCGCGATCAGAATCCGTTTGATACCCGAACGATCGACCGTAGCGGCACCATCGTCGAGTTAATCGCCGGACGTTTTTCGGTATTTTAAAAACGCGTGTCACAGGCCACACCATTTCCCTCTCATCCAAACCTAGACACTCTTCACAGCCACCTAGACGGTCCCCGCGTGCGAGCCGTTCGATTCCGGTCGCACGGCTGCAACCGGGGCAGAAAACTGCTAACCTTAGCCATGTTTTCCCTATTTATAGACCGCTAGCCACCTAACCCTAGCCATCTCCCTCGTTTTCCGTGCCCCACCTACGCCAGCCGCCGCTCTCTCTCCTCTCTAGCCTCCTGCCAGCCGCCAGGGCCCGCCCGAGCCCAGATCCCGCCCTCCCCGGGCCCGGGTCACGCCGCCGCCTCCTGGAGGCCGAGCTTCTGCCCCGCAGCTCGTGTCGCGCCTCCCCGAGCCGTCGGCCGAGGTTGCCCTCCTCTCCAGCCAGCCTTTCGGCCCGAGGTGAGGACCTTCCCCGCAGCTCTATTCCGCGCCCTAGGCGGCACATAGCTAAATGGCGCTCACCCTGTTTCGGCCCAATAACCAGATTCGGTGTGAGTGGTTTTTATTTTATTTTATCCAGCGATATATTGATATTTCAGGAAGTTGCATATACTAAAACGCCCATAGATAATTAACCGTGCGTCGGATTGCGATGATTTAAATATGTAGCTTGATTAGTTTTTTTGCATAGAACATTATTTTGCAACTTGCATGCATGTTTGGAGTAGTTTGACCCGTTGTTTGCCCATAATTGTGTGTTGTCCTAATTGGTTAATATCCCGTAGTTATTTTTTTGTGCGCGTCCGGATTGTTCAAAAACCATAGATAAAATGTTCATGTTGTTCGGGACTCTTTGCCATGTATTTTAGAGTAGTTGTTTGCATTTGTGCATGTAGGTTCCGTCGCTAGTTTGTTATGTCGCGTTTATAACATATTCTTGCATATATGTGTGGCGCTAGTTTATTTTTCGTACCCCACATATTATATATGTTTTCGGGGTAGAAAAAAATCATAGAATTTAACTGTTCATTTAGTTTTGCCTTTCGAGTAATTTTGCGTGCATGATATTTTGCCATGTTGCCCTCGTGTTTATTTTGTGGGATTTATTCCGTGCGTGATATGCATGAGTTGTGAACTAGAGATATGCCCTCGGATATGTATGCTAGCCCCTCGTAATTTTGGTTGCAATAGAAATCCATGTTTAGGTGTTGTTTGCTTGTTGTCAACTTGCTAGGAAATGGTGCTGATTTGGAGATGCTCAAATATTTCCAAGTCTGAGATCTATTATATTTTCTTGTTGTCCTGTCATGAGTTTTGCTAGTTATCTACAGCTCCTTTGTGGTTGGTGCAATGGAGTTATTCGTAGTCCTTAAGATTCTCTAGCATGCTGTAAATTTTCATGTCATTTGGTGCCCTGTAGCATATAGTTTTGCTGCTGTCAATATGACCTCAGATCGAAAACTGCACTGTCAACTGTGTTATTTTCACTAAGTCTGAAACTCTGTGTGAGATGCCATTTTGTGAGTTCTTTTCCTAGTGATCCTTGCTTCTATGCTAGTTGTATTTAGTAGGGTGTTGTTGTGCGTCTTGACCACTACTGCTTCATGTGTTCTTTGAGAACTTTAGATTTACGTAGCTTGTTGTTTTGGGGTGTAGAAAATTCCATGTTGCTGTTTTCGCAGATTATGACTATTTCTTGTGTAGCTTGTATTTGTTGAACCGTTGCTCCCTTTTGATCGTGTCCTATATGAAACTTGCTTAGAATCTCGTGTAGGTTCATATTATCTCCCTATTTGTATGTTTTGGAGTGCTTGTGGCTGTCATTGCATACATATTGCATTCAGGGCATCATATCTTGCGTTGATCATATCTCTTGAACCGTAGCTCCGTTGGAGATGTTCTCTATGTGTAAATTGATTGGAACAACGCGTAGAATCACGGGAACCACTTTATTTTTATGTTTAACAAATATTAAAACGTGTTGGTTCAGATCTGGTCAGAATTGTAAAGAAATGTATGGGGTCAGTTCAGAGATGCTATAAGTCGTTTCCGACCTCATTTAAAATGCCTAGGTAGGTAGTTTAATTACGCTTCACCCCTTGCCATGTTTAACAACATTTAATATTGCCGTGTACCTAAACAAGAGTGAGCTAAATAATTCGTATGTGGAGTTTCGTCAATATGAAACTCGTTGCATATTGAGCTTCAATTAATGTGTAGTGTTTGATTGAGTGAATTCCCATGTCATACATGCATAATTGATACCGTTCATGCGTCACTTGTGTTGTGCATCATGAGGTCAATATCATGCGTTGATTCTTGTTTCAGTTTGCTTCGTCTCACTAGAGTTCCGCAAGCGCGTCGGGAAGTGAGGATCCGTTCGACTAGATCGGTTTGTCTGCTTCACGGATTCGTTCTTCTTCCAAGCGGGATATCACGCAAGATGATCATTTCGCTAGATACCATTACTATCATTGCCATGCTAGTTGTCTCGTTTCTTTTGTCATGTCTCGCTGCCAAACACCTGTTAAATATTAGCCTCTCAACATTCGCATGAAAACCCTCAACCTGTTCACAACATAGCAAACCACTCATTGGCTATCTTACCGCTTGCTTAACCATGTGTTAGCGTTGCTAGTTGCAGGTGCAGTTGCTTCCGTGTGATAACATGGGTTCCTTGTTATATCACCCTATTAATGCTATTTAATTTAATGCACCTATATACTTGGTAAAAGGTGGAAGGCTCGGCCTTTCTAGCCTGGTGTTTTGTTCCACCTTTGCCCCCTTAGTTTCGGCTACCTGCCTTATGTTCCATAATTGAGCGCTCCTAACACGTTCGGGGTTGTTATGAGGACCCCCTTGATAATTCGTCTTAGATTAAAACTGATCTAGCAAGGCCGAACTTTGGTACTACAATTTCCTAATAACCTATTAAAAATGCATAGGGAACCTCCGGCACCCGCGGAGTAATTAATCAACCCTCGAGTCAGTGATCTGCATGAGTGTTGGTCCAACCTGTCAACCGCTGATGGCTACCAAGGGCAACTCTGTGTTTGGCCTACCGTATGTTTGGACAATCGGTCGTGTCCTAAGAACAAGATACGCGGCTCCTATCGGTATCGTCGAAACGTTGGGCGGCCTTGCTGGATTAGTTTTACCCTTTGATGAATGTCTTGTGCATCGGGATTCCGGTGATGCTTTGGGTAATCTCAGAGTTGAGGTTTTCCACTAAAGAGTCCGACGAGATCGTGAGTTTCGTGATCGAGGATTTCTATGCGGCTTGTGGAAATTTATGATGGACTAGTTGGAGCACCCCTACAGGGTTAAATCTTTCGGAAAGTTGTGCCCGCGGTTATGTGGCAACGTGGAAACTTTGTTTAACACCCGGTTCTAGATAACTCGAAGTTAACTTAACTAAAATATGCCAACTGAGTTCGTAACCGTGATTGTCTCTTTCGTGAGCTCCTTCTCCGGTCGAGGACACGGTGGGGTTATATCTGACGTAAGTAGGTGTTCAGGATCATTCAGTTCATCATTATTAGTCCATGTCCGCTATTACGTAGATCATCCCCCTCTTGATTCTTGTACTCGTAAGTTAGCCACTAAATAAATGATTAGTCGCTTGATGCAGCCTCACCACTTAACCCTACCTCACCCATTAAGCTTTGCTAGTCTTGATACCTTTGGAAATGAGATTGCTGAGTCCCCTGTGGCTCACAGATTACTACAACACCAGTTGCAGGTACATGTAAAGTGATTTAAGACGTGAGCGCGACGATTGTTCATTTGGAGTTTCTTCTTCTTCCTCTTCGTCGATCTAGGATGGGTTCCAGGCTAGCAGCCTGGGATAGCAAGGATGGACATCGTTCTTTTCTCGTTTGTTTTCATCCGTAGTCGAACCCTGCTCTTCTTCGTGATATTTATGTATTGTACTCATGTGACTCTGATGTAGATTGTGGCGAGTGTAAGCCAATTCCATATACTCTTCTGCTCAGTACATGTACTTATAATGATATCATACAAAGCGAAACGATGAGATGCGCTTCTATCCCTGTTGAGGCCCTCATGCCAAAATAAGGATAGGGTCACATCTTGGGCGTTACAGTCACCCAGTCAATCGAGAAAGAGTTCAAAGATGACCCGGCCTTTCGACTGGTCTTGGCCGGTATGTACAAAGGGGAGGCCGTAGAATTTGCGAAAGGAGGTATATAGATGACTTGTCTAGCCAAAATCCACGCGATGGTGTAAGCACCCTTTCCCCAATTCCTTCGTTATTGGAGCGACCCATTTTTACTAACTTGACGCATCCATCGTGTCAATCCAGAGATGGAGACGCTAGGTCGAATCACTCGAGTGTCCAGCGCCCAAACCAGGGACGTGTCATCATGAGGACGAAACCCTTTTCTATAAGGACGAGGAGATATCCACTTTGTATGAAGGAGGAACATTCTTCCAAGAGAACCTTGATGGCTCCACAATGTGCGGCCCTCCGGACCTACCACGACTTCTACCTTCTTCCTCGGTAAACCTCCCCAGCTAAATCTCGAAAGAAACCTTCAACTCGAGGAGGACCGAGCGTCCTGACATCTCCTCCTAAGGGCCTACGCTCGAAGTGTTTGTGTGGTGATGCGGCCCCTAACAAGGTCCCTTCCATTGATATGGAAATTGCTACCCAAGGGGCGACCCCGAGGGAGGGACAAGAGGTTCAAACTTTGGACAGGTAACCCTCGTCCTTCTTACACTCGTGTTCTTTTTAAAGACATAAGACCAGATGTCTAAGCATCCGGATTTGAACACACCGATGGTCAAAGTAGCGGCAAACGAAGTTGATAACAATCCACCACTGAGGACCAACATGAGTCCGGTTTCCACCTCGGTGAAAGCCGCCAGAGGGACTCG
Source organism: Hordeum vulgare subsp. vulgare (assembly GCF_904849725.1). NCBI lineage: Eukaryota > Viridiplantae > Streptophyta > Magnoliopsida > Poales > Poaceae > Hordeum > Hordeum vulgare. The sequence goes on along the minus strand of NC_058524.1, from coordinate 340,891,187 downwards.
TCGAGTCAACTATGTCGGTGTTCTACGAATGGCAGTACCCAGACCTGCCAGCCTGGGGTCCAGGGCGGGCCGACTTCGTCAACACAAGACCGGCAAGGAGTAGTGTAATCCTGAACAAAGGTCCACGCGAGGGGCCAAGCCTCGCGAGGAAGAGCGTCGTCAAGACCCGCAGGGGGTCCTCCTCAGGACACCTCGGGAGCGGCGAATACTTCAAGCAAGGTCGACATCAGGAGTCAAGGATGACGCCATGGAAGGACAGGCGATCAGAAGATGGCAGGAGAGGACAGTTCCCCGTTTAGTGCAAAGAAGGTGGGAGCGAATCAGGACTGAAAAGGCACCTCCTAAAGGTTTCCCTTCCGGTGCAACAAGAGCATAGCCGCCCGCCGGCAGGACGGGCATCATCCCTGTGCTCACCTCTGCGGCGCTCGCAGCGGCTTTGCAGGCAAAGACCACTTTTGACAGGGGAAGCATGTTCCTTTGTCCCCCACCAAAACTTGCTACTGTGGGATCCCTTCCCGCCAACAAAAAGGGAAGAGGACCCGGGCCTCCACTATAAATAGAGAGGGTAGGATACTTGGCAAAGAGATCGGATCATCGAAACCCTAGAACAACACTCCCAGCTACTTGGCCTCCGGAGGCCTGAGAGCACTGTACTAGTTCATCCATCAACCTCCGTGAGAGGCAATCCACCAAAAGCAGGAGTAGCGTTTTACGCTTCACAGCGGCCCGAACCTGGGTAAACTACTATGTTCTATGTTCCCCACACCTTCGAGTGAGTTCTTCGTCGTTTCCATCGAGTAGCGGGCTAGGTTAGGTCGAGCTAAGGGAGATCGCCGTACACGCCCCTGTGTTTGAATCCTTAGGGTTTTGCAGAGCCCGAAATCCAACATTTGGCGCGCTAGGTAGGGGCGTGTGCAGGCATTCTCCTAGCTTCCTCCTTCCCAGGTCGTTGCACCGATGGCCGGCGACCGACCTGCCTCTCTGAGCCTCGCCGAGCTGGTCTCCGACTACCATGTCACAGCGGCCGGAAGCTCCCATGCCGGCATCGCGGGACCTGGCGGCACGTACCAGGCCGTTAACATCGCCTCCACCATGCTGGCCACCTGAGTCACCCAGGCGCATGGAGGTTGGGCGGCGGCCCAGGCACTCGCAGTGCGCCGCATCAACTTGGGAGACCTCAACGCACACGACGTGTCGCGGACGGCAAGAGAGATGCTCCACCAACGACCGACGCCAGGAGGCTTCGACGCGTGGGCGGACCACATCATGGAGCTAATCACCATCGCCCAGAAGACCATCCAGCCTAGTGCATCCTCAAGGCCACAGGCTCCGGGCGCCAGGGGTTCGCATCGCGTGCCGACCCCCGAGCCTGCAAGCTTCGGGGCCCTTCCTAAGCTGGGCGGGGCCGAGAGAGACGCGCTTCGTGCTGCCCTCCACTTTCTCCAGGCCCCATCGACCGGCCATGAAGCGCACCGCGCCGGCAACCACCTGGGACTAGAGGAGAACAGCGGGGCCACCGACACACACGCTGGCGCGCATCACCGAGACCAGGTCGGCCCTCGACAGCCTAGGGCGGCTAGACATGAACGCTCCCTCCGGTGCAGCGAGCAGAGGGCAGAGGTGATGGTGCAGCCGAACTACCACAACGGAGACATGACGAGACACCAAGGAGGGAATCAACATCGGGAGGCACTAGGACTAGCCCACGGCGGCAACTGGAACAACCGACTTCGCAGGGAGGCTTATCGCACGAAGATCTCTAAGCAGTACAGAAGGGGGGATCCCCCTCCACCACCAAGAGGGACCGCCACCGTCGCACTGATGACCGGCCGTAGGGGACGGGCGAGCGACTACATGGAGCCGTACGTGCCAGAGAATGCGGCACTTCCTGATCCTCTTGACGAAGAAGAGCTTCAGGCGTCCCCTCGGGGCATCTATCCACCTCAGGAGTAAGGAACGTCTGGGGGCTCCTCCTTGAGCCGAGCCCGAAAGGTCTGGGCACGGAGGCGCCCTCAAGCCGCGGGGCGCGGCGCTCGCTACCTCTCCCCGCAGAAGGACTACGTAGGTCCAAACCCACGGGCCTCAGAAGAATGAGTCGAACGCCACGACGAGGTGCAAGAGGTGCGGATCACCCGCGACGACAACGATGCAGGCGTGGGCATCGGGGGTCTGGTCTCGTGAGGCGCTCCTCAGGTGTAAGGGGGATTCACAATTCGACGAGGTAATTTTTTGGATCTACATCCTTACGGAGTGTGTGCTGACAACACGGACTTCAACTGCTTGAGGCATACTCCTGCAAGTCATATCTTTTACAATTTCCATTGCATCCACTTGGCGACCTGACACGTTGATTTCCTTGCGTCCTTCGGCGATCCACCTTTTCCCATTTGGGGAACCGGCCACAACGCATTGCCCAACACGGGAATTAGGGAGCCCCACGTCCCCTCGGGACCAGAGTCGACAGGATAAAATCAGAGTCACTTGAGCATCCAAGGGGGCTCCAGAGCATGGCGCTCTAGGAGCCTTACCGGTCACAAGGACACCTGCCATCCTTGATATCGCGCACGGACACTTGGTCGTTATCACGGGCGGCAATGCTTGACCCCGCAGCTGAGATAGTCCATTCGGCCGCAAGCAGCGGCGGTTGGGAAATGTGCGGCACCGGGTCTTGGCGACGCAGAGTTGCTTGAGCTTCAAAGAGGTGCTCCTAAGCATCATGCCTCAGGGGCCTTACCATTCATAAGGCCACCTGCTGCCCTTGATATCCTCCACGGACATTTGGTCGTTATTAGGGGAGGCAGGGCTTGACCCCGTAGCTACATTCGTTCATTTGGTCACACGCAACGGCGGTTGGGAAATGTGTGGGACTGGATCTTAGCGACACAGAGCCGCTCGAACGTTAAAGGGGGCTCGTGAGCATCGCACCTCAGGAGCCTTACAGGTCACAAAGCCACTCGCCACACTGGTGCCGTCTAGGCTTTCTTAGTATCGGGGGATGTCGGGGCCTTGCCTCGTGAGGCGCCTTACGACGGCAGGGAAATGTGCGGGACTGGGACCTGTCAACGTAGAGTCATAAAAAGCCCTTAATAGGCCTCCAGGGAAGGAGCACGAGCACGCAAGACCTGCATTAACCCGTCGTACCTCTGGATCGTCCTTCAATCCTTACGGAACCTAGTTCATCCCGTGATACTTGCTACTGCAACAAAAGATCTTCCAACGGTGCTAGAAACACGTGGTGACGGGATACTGTTCTTGTCTTGATTCTCCTCAGCAACGGCACCAGGAATCCTTCTGCTACGGCTACACCTTTAGGGACTTCCTAGGAAAATATGCAAAGGATTTCCCCGTGGCCTTGGAGCCTTGCGTTGGTGTTCACTCGAAGCGGAAAGGGTGATGTAGCGCAGCGGTGGTAAGTATTTCCCTCACTTTTGAGAACCAAGGTATCGATCCAGTGAAGGAGTATCACAAGTGCTTGCACAAACACAAAGAACCTGCTCCCAACGCTATGAAGGGGTTGTCAATCCCTTATAGATTGTTCGTAAAGTGAGAACTGAAAGCAACAAAGTAACAAAGCAAAGTAAAAGCGGAGGTGTAAACGATAGATGTGAATAGACCCGGGGGCCGTAGTGTTTACTAGTGGCTTCTCTCATGAAAGCAAGTACACGGTGGGTGAAAAAATTACTGTCAAGCAATTGATAGAACCACGCAAAGTCGTGACGATATCTATGGCAATGATTATATCTATAGGCATCACGTCCAAAACAAGTAGACCGATACTGTCTGCATCTACTACTATTACTCCACACGTCGACCGCTATCCAGCATGCATCTAGTGTATTAAGTCCAAAAGAACAGAGTAACGCCTTGAGCAAGATGACATGATGTTGATGGACAATCTCATATCAACGACAGAGCCCACCTTGTTACCCTTCATTCCAACTACTCAATGTGTGCCTTACTGCCCCTACTGTCACTGCGAAAGGTCACCACATGGTAAGAACCCAAAACCAAGCACTTCTCCCATTGCAAGAATCATAGATCTGGTTGGCCAGAAAAACCTAAGACTCGGAGAGACTTACAAGGATATCAAATCATGCATATAAAAAATCAGGAAAGACTCAAATATATATCATAGATAATCTGATCAAAAATCCACAATTCATCGGATCTCGACAAACACACCGCCAAAGAAGATTACATCTGATAGATCTCCAGGAAGATCATGGAGAAATTTGTATTGAAGATCCAAGAGAGAGAAGAAGCCATCTAGCTACTAACTACGGACCCGTAGGTCTGAAGTGAACTACTCATGAGTCATCGGAGGGGCGATGATGATGATGAAGAAGCCCTCCAACTCCAAAGTCCCCTTCGACAGGGCGCCGGGAAGGGTCTCCAGATGAGATATCGCGTAAACGGAAGCTTGCGGCGGTGAAAAAGTACTTTCGAGGCTCCCCTGATTTTTTGCTGTATTTTAGGGAATATATAGGCCAAAGATCTAGGTCAGGGGGCGCCAGGGAGGCCACAAGCCTGCCCACCGCCGCCTCCCCTGGTGGCGGAGTGGGGGCTTGTGGGCTCCCTGCTGCCCTCCTTGCTTGGGCCACAGCCCCCCTGATCTTCTTCCGTTCGGGAAAGAATCATTTCAGGGATTTTATTCCGTTTGGACTCCGTTCCAAAATCAGATATGAGAAGAGCCAAAAACACAGAAAAATCAGGAACTGGCACTTGGCAATGAATTAATAAGTTAGTCCCAAAAAAGATATAAAAGGTACATGAAACATCCAAAGATGACAAGATAACAGCATGAAACCATCAAAAATTATAGATACGTTTGAGACGTATCAAGCATCCCCAAGCTTAACTCCTCCTCGTCCTCGAGTAGGGAAGTGATAAAGAATGAATTTTTGATGCTTTCATGCTACCTAGCATAGATGTCCTTTGTAACTCCTCTTATGTCACGTGAATGTTCAGATCCATTAGATCCAAAACAATAGTTTGCTATTGACGTGGAAACAATAATAATTCAAGCAAACTAGCAAGGTAATCATGAACTTTCAAAATAACAAGGCCAAAAGAAAGTTATCCCTACAAAAGCATATATTCTGGCTATGCTCTATCATCATTGCACAACGAATTTAAATCATGCACAATCCCTACAAAAGCATATATTCCCACTAGCTATATGGTGGTGACAAAACGAGAGACTCTAAATCATGAAGATCATGGTGCTTAATATGCACAAGTGTGGAAAAAAAGTGGTAGTATTTTCCCTTCTCTCTTTTTCTCTCATTTTTTTATTATATTTTTTTGGTGGGCTCTTTGGCCTCTTTTTTTGGTGGGCTTCTTTGGCCTCTTTTATTTCCTCACTTGGGACAATGCTCCATTAATGGTGATCATCACACTTTCAACTCAAAACTTAGAGCAACTATAAATCTATATGTAATGCCTTCGGTAGTGTAGTGTGGCAAGGATCTAGCATGGCATAGACATTAATGGAAACATCATGCTAGTTATCTTACGATCATGCAATGGAAATTTAGACGTGATGGCACATGTCATGGTGGTAGTTGCATGGCAATATAACTCGGAATGACTTTGAAAAAGCCATAGTAGGTAGGTATGGTGGCTGTTTTGAGGGAGGCTAATGGTGGGTTTTGTGCACCGGCGAAAGTTGCACGACACTAAGAAGATAGTGATGGTGGAAGGTGAAAGTGCATCTAAACCATGGACTCAACATTAGTCATGAAGAACTCATATACTTGTTGCAAAAGTTTTATTAGTAATCGAAACAAAGCATTCAACGCATACTCCTATGGGAAGGGTTGGTAGGTATAAACCATCTCACGACCCCGATCGCCACGCAAAGGATGACAATCAATAGACTAATCATGCTCAAATTTCGTCACATAGCGGTACACCATACGTGCATTCTACGGGAATCACTAACTTCAACACAAGTATTTCTAGATCCACAACACCTTACAAGCATAACTTCAATATTACCAATACCACAACTCGAAACTAATTGAGATGAATCAAACTTCTCTAACTATTCAATGCACATGAAGGTGGAAGTTTTCATATCCTTTTGGATAACTACCGCTTTTGAGACTAATTTCAAAGCATAGATCAACTACCAAGCCACGCACCGCTGCGCTCTAAAAGATATAAGTGAAGCACATAGAGCAAAAGTATATAGCTCAAAAGATATAAGTGAAGCACATGTGAGCTGAATTGTCTACCAAAAGATATAAGTGAAGCTCGACAAAATCACGGTGATTGCATGTCTCTTTCTCTCTAGGTGTGCAGTAAGGATGATTGTGACACAACAAAAATAAAATACTCCTATGATACAAGACGCTCCAAGCAAAAACACATAACATGTGCTGAATAAAAATATAGCCCCAAGTAACGTTACCGATGGATTGAAGACGAGAGAGGGAATGCCTTCCCGGGGCATCCCCAAGCTTAGGCTTTTACGGCATCCTTGAATCTCTTGGGGTTCCTTGGGCATCCCCAAGTTTGAGCTCTTTCCATTCTTTATCTATTTGTCCATAAGAACTTCACCCAAAACATGAAAACTTCACAACACGAAACTTAAACAGAAACTCGTGATAACATTAGTATGAGAAAGCAAACCACCACTTCCTTAGGTACTATAGCAAACTTCAATTCTACTTATGCTGATGTTGGGTTACTGTATTTTCAATCTTCCATCGCTAATACCCCACGATACTATCCATAGTTTCATCAAAATAAGCAACCAACACAACAAAAAAACAGAATCTGTTAACAGCAGACCAGTTTGTAGCAATCTATATATTTCGTATAAATATGGTACTTCACAAATTCTGAAAACTTAAGATAGTCTGAAAAATTTGCGTAGAAATCAGAAGCAAAGAGAATAAACTCAAAATCTCTTACATATAAAAAAATGAAAATTCTTTTCGTGAGCAGAAAGTTTCTGTCTTTTCCAGCATGACCAAACGATCATCCCCAAGACTAATCATAACGGTTTTGCTTGGAACAAACGCAAAAAGAAACACAAAAAACACAATCATAACAGAATTATGAAAGTGTGGAAAAAACAAAACAGAAAGAAAAAGGATAGATTCATTGGGTTGCCTCCCAACAAGCGCTTTTGTTTAACGCCCTTAGCTAGGCAAAAGGTGATGGAATCACGTATCGTCATCTTTGGTGCTCAAACCATAAGTAGCCCTTATCATAGATTCATAAGGCAATCTTATTTTCTTCCTAGGAAATTGCACCATGCCCTTCTTTAAAGGAAATTAAAATCTAATATTCCCTTCCTTCATATCGATGATAGCATCAATAGTCCTTAGGAAAGGTCTACCAAGAATTATGGGACACGAAGGATTGCAATCTATGTCAAGTGCAATGAAATCCACGGGTACATAGTTCTTATTTGCAACAATAAGAACATCATCGATCCTTCCCATGGGTTTCTTGACAGTAGAATCCGCAAGATGCAAATTAAGAGAACACTCTTCAACCTCATGAAAACCAAGAATATCACATAAAGACTTTGGAATCGCGGAAACACTAGCACCCAAATCACACGAAGCATTGCACTCATAGTTTTTGATCTTTATTTTGATAGTAGGTTCCCACTCATCATGAAATTTTCTAGGTATAGAGACTTCTAGTTCGAGCTTCTCTTCAAGAGATTTCATCATAGCATCTACGATATGCGCGGTAAAGGCTTTGCTTTGGCTATAAGCGTGTGGAGAGTTTGCAATGGATTGCATCAAATAAATGCATTCAAACAAGGAGCAATTATCATAATTGAATTCCTTGAAATCCAAAGTGGGAGTTTCATTACTACCCAAATTTTTTATTTCTTCTACTCCACTCTCCACACCTTTATCATCAAGATGGGTGGACTCCGAATCATTGGGGCGTTTTTCAACCAATGTGGATTCATATCCAGCCCCTCCATAAATAGGTTTGACACGCGAAAACAAAGATTCAAGAGGAGACCAACAAGAACTTTAAGATCTTCGTGATTTGCATCACTAGAACGCACCCTTTTAAACCATTCATGCCTAGCGCGAATTTGGGCGGTTCTTTCTTTGCTCTCATTCATGGAGACACGCATAGCTTTCAAAGTTTCATCCAAGTTGACCTTGGGAGGAGCACATCTAACTTTCAAAGCATCAATATCACAAGACATCCTATCAACGCTCTTAGCCAAATCGTCTATTTTGAGTAGTTTTTCCCCTATGGACGCATTGAAAATATTTTGAGAGTTGATGAACTCTTTGATATTACTCTCTAAATCAGAGGGTAATTTCTTGTGATTTCCAAAAGTTTTGTTGTAGGAATTGCCATAGTTGTTAGAGGAGTTACTAGGAAAAGGCCCGGGAACATAGTTTCCTCTAAAAGCATTGTTGTTGCCAAAATTGTTCCGACCAACAAAATTCACGTCCAAACTAGCGTTGCTACTCTCAATCAAAGAAGATAGTGGCATGTCATTAGGATCTACAGTAGCGTTTCTACTGGCAACCAAATTCATCAACTCGTCCATCTTAGCACTAAGCGAGTTAATCTCTTCTATAGCGTGTACCTTTTTGCTAGCAGGCAACCTTTCAGTGTGCCACTGAGAGTAGTTGGTCATGATATTGTCTAGGAGTTTTGTAGCGTCTCCTAACATGATTTCCATGAATGTTCCACCTGAGGCGGAGTCCAAGATATTGCGAGAAGCGAAAGTCAAGCCAACGTAAAAGATTTGTATAATCATCCACAAACTCAAGCCATGAGCGGGGCAATTTCTAATCATAAGCTTCATCCTCTCCCAAGATTGTGCAACGTGTTCATGATCAAGTTGCTTGAAATTCATGATATCGTTACGTAAGGAGATGATCTTAGCCGGCGGAAAATACTTGGATATGTAAGCATCTTTGCACTTATCCCAAGAATCGATACTATTTCTAGGCAAAGAAGAAAACCAAGTTTTTGTGCGATCTCGCAACGAGAAAGGAAAAAAGTTTCAACTTAATCATGTCATTATCCACATCTCTTTTCTTTTGCATATCGCAAAGCTCAATGAAGGTATTGAGATAGGATGCGACATCTTCACTAGGAAGGCCAGAGAATTGCTCTTTCATAACAAGATTCAGCAAAGCTGCGTTGATTTCATACGATTCCGCACTAGTGGCGGGAGCAATCGGAGTACTAATAAAATCATTATTATTAGTGCTCGAGAAGTCACAAAGTTTGGTGTTTTTAGCCATGATGACTTCAACAAACAAACAAGCACACAAGCTAGCAAGAAAACTGGCAAAGGAAAATGGCAAAGGCAAATAAAACGGCAAAGGAGAAAGGCAAATGAAAACGGCAAATGTGAAGTGGGGGAGAGAAAAACGAGAGGCAACTGGCAAAAAAAGTAAATGCAAGAGATGAGTTTGGGAGGCCTACTCGGATAGATCTCTCCTTCCCCGGCAACGGCGCCAGAAATACTTCTGCTACTGCAACAAAAGACCTTCCAACGGCGCCAGAAATAGGTGTGTTGACAGCACCAGGAATCCTTCTGCTATGGCTACTCCTTAAGGGGCTTTCTAGGAAAATATGCAAAGGATTTCCCCTGTGGCCTTGGAGCCTTGCGTTGTTGTTCCCTCGAAGCGGAAAGGGTGATGTAGCGCAGCGGTGGTAAGTATTTCCCTCAGTTTGAGAACCAAGGTATCGATCCAGTGAAGGAGTATCACAAGAGCCTGCACAAACACAAAAAGCTTGCTCCCAACGCTATGAAGGGGTTGTCAACCCCTTATAGATTGTTCGCCAATTGAGAACTGAAAGCAACAAACTAACAAAGAAAAGTAAAAGCGAAAGTGGAAACGATAGGTGTGAATAGACCCGGGGGGCGTAGTGTTTACTAGTGGCTTCTCTCATGAAAGCAAGTAGACGGTGGGTGAACAAATTACTGTCGAGCAATTGATAGAACCGCGCAAAGTCGTGACGTCATCTATGGCAATAATTATATCTATATGCATCATGTCCAAAACAAGTAGACCGATACTTTCTGCATCTACTACTATTACTCCACACGTCGACCGCTATCCAGCATGCATCTAGTGTATTAAGTCCAAAAGAACAGAGTAACGCCTTAAGCAAGATGACATGATATAGATGGACAATCTCATATCTACGACTGAGCCCACCTTGTTACCCTTGATGTCAACTACACAATGTGTGCCCTGCTGCCCCTACTGTCACTCGGAAAGGTCACCACACGGTAAGAACGCAAAACCAAGCACTTCTCCCATTGCAAGAATCATAGATCTAGTTTGCCAGAAAAAACCCAAGACTTGGAGAGACTTACAAGGATATCAAATCATGCATATAAGAAATCAGCAAAGACTCAGACATATATCATAGATAATCTGATCACAAATCCACAATTCATCTGATCTCGACAAACACACCGCCAAAGAAGATTACATCGGATAGATCTCCATGAAGATCATGGAGAACTTTGTATTGAATATCCAAGAGAGAGAAGAAGCCATCTAGCTACTAATTACGGACCCGTAGGTCTGAAGTGAACTACTCACGAGTCATTGGAGGGGCGATGATGATGATGAAGAAGCCCTCCAACTCCAAAGTCCCCTCCGGCAGGGCACCGGGAAGGGTCTCCAAATGAGATCTCGCGGAAACGGAAGCTTGCGGCGGCGGAAAAGTATTTTCGTGGATCCCTTGATTTTTTTCCTGATATTTAGGGAATATATAGGCACAAGATCTAGGTCAGGGGGGCGTCAGGGACGCCACAAGCCTGCCCACCGCCGCCCCTTGGTGGCGGAGTGGGAGCTTGTGGGCTCCTTGTAGCCCTCCTGGCTTGGCCCACAAGCCCCTGATCTTCTTCCGTTCGGGAAAAAATTATTTCGGGGATTTTATTCCGTTTGGACTCCGTTCCAAAATCAGATCTGAAAAGAGCCAAAAACAGAGAAAAAACTAGAACTGGCACTTGGCACTGAATTAATAAGTTAGTCCCAAAAAAGATATAAAAGGTACATAAAACATCCAAAGATGACAACATAACAGCATGAAACCATCAAAAATTATAGATACGTTTGAGACGTATCAAGGCCTCAGGGCTCCCCCGGGGCAATGACCAAAGGGACAAGGTGCGGAATCGCTCGGGCACCAGAAAGGGGGTTCCTGGGCACGCCTCAGGAGCCTTAACGTCCGTTAAGGTCAGGGCCTGACGACGCAGAGCGGCTCGAGTGTCAAGGGGGCTCCTGAGCAGGGCGCTTCAGGAGCCTTACTGGTCGCAAAGCCACTCGGCCCACCAGGGTGCCGGGGCCTTGCCCCGTGAGGGACGGCCTTGCTAACGGGATGAACCTCACGGCGGCGAGGAAATGTGTGGGACTCGGTCCTGCAGACATAGGGTGCCAAAAGGGTCTTCACCTCGTCCCGCTTGCGAAACAGGAGCTGCATCGGAGGAACTACGCGAGGGACCGATGCAAATCCACAAGCTAAGTGCCTCACAGACCTAGACGTGGACCCTTTCACTTTATGACAAACTAACGATGAATTAAAATATGCACACTAACAAAGGATGCAGGGCCTAATGATTCGACGGCAGCGAAGAGCGACTCCAAGACCCAAGCACGCGGCGGCACGAGAGGTGCCTCGGGAGGGCAGAATTCTCGGAAGGCCGTGCCTCCCTCGTCACCCCAAGCTACGGCAGCTGCAGCGATGGGCTCTAAGCTTTGCAACCCCGCTACAACGACCACGAGCATGCAAGCCATGACCTCAAGAGTAAAAGAAAATAGGAGAGCAGCAAAGTTAATAACACCAAAAGCTTAACGCCCAAGCAAGCAGGGTTTTTTCTGGCATCACAAGAATAGGTAGGCAGAAGATGGAGGACACTTAGGAGCTGGATCGCCGGCGGCACCTTTGATGACCACGCGCTCGGCGTCAGAGTCTTCCTCCTCGCTGGAGATGGGCAACCGGGCGCACCGCTCCACTAGAGCGGCCACGTGAGGGCGGACTTCGCCCTAGGAGAGACGATGGGACCCTGCCGGGGCCGGCTCGACAACGCGCCGAAGGTCGATCTCCGGAGCAAGGCGACGCAGGTTGGAGAAGACAAGCATCAGGGCAAGACCCAGAAACTCGCGTGTGTCAGCCAGCTTGTCCTCGTCTATGCGGGGGGCGCCGGTCTCCAGCGCCTCCACCACCCTATCAAAGAAGGTGAGGTAGCCTACATCGCTCGTCACATTGGGCAGCGTTGGGGCCACCCCCACAAATTGGTGCGTCGCACCAATCGCTCGGTTAGCGATGCTGGCGAACCACTGGGCGCGCTGGTGTGCCATTGTTCGGGCATTCAACACCTCACCCTTCGCAGCCAGGACGGCGTCGGTCACTTCCTGGACCTTTTTCCGTAGCGATGCCAACTCCGCTACGGCCTCCGCCTCGTCCCCACGGGTAGTCCGAAGGGCGACTTCGGCATCCGCAAGCTGGGCCCGCAGCCCCTCCGCCTCCTCGTGAAGCCCTTCCAACCACAGCTTCTTGGAGGAGGGCGTGCTGAAGAAGAAGGAAGATCAACCCAAGGACAATAGACGGAGCAACAAACCAAGGAAACGCAACGAAGGACTTATTCGCCGGCCATTACCTACCGGGGGCGGAAGCGTGCGGGCCCTAAAGGCCCTCCGCCACTGCCCCTAGGGGTGGATGACGGTGCAGGATGCGCCGCACGCTTTCCCCGGCCGGAGCCATCTCCGGGGGATGCCATGAAGATGAAGAGCGAAGGAGGGGAAGAAGTCTCCTCGCGGTGGATGGCTGAGGCTAAGAAGGAGCTCAAGGTTGCGGTGCCTTCCCCCGCAGGGGGCTGGGCGAATTTATCGGTGAGACCTAGCCGCCAAGCATCATGGGAGCATGGGCGTCTCATGACTCACGAGGGCCGCGAGGTGGGCCGACGGAAGCGCTGCCGACCACGTTGCCTCACCTGTTACCAATCAGTTACATCCGCGAGGGCCGCTGGGTGTGGTCATTTTCAATGAGCAACATGACGGCCTATGCGACTCTTGGGAATCACATCATCGTGGCCTGGCACCGCCCGGGTGCCTCAAGGAGCAAGATCGTCGCCTTGCAGCTTCAATACACATGGGTCGCCTGACCTGCGGGCAAATGGGGCCCGCGATGTTTCGGGCCGTCTTCGAGGCTACGCCGAGAAGCCAACCCACCCGCGCCTTGGGCCCGGGGGCTACTTTAGGCGTTTTGGGAATGGGGGTACCCAGGCCTGCCTGCCTTCGATCTAGGGCGGGCCCACTTCGTCAACACCAGACCGGCAAGGAGCAGTGTCATCCTGAACAAGGTCCACGTGAGGAGCCAAGCCTCGCGAGGAAGAGCTTCGTCAAGACCCGCAGAGGGTCCTCCTCAGGACACCTCCAGAGCGGCGGATACTTCAAGGCAAGTTCGGATCCATGGAAGGACATGCGATCAGAAGATGGAAGGACACGACAGTTCCCCCTTTAGTGCAAAGAAGGTGGGAGCGAATCAGGACTCAAAAGGCACCTGATATGTCTCCATCGTATCTACTTTTCCGAACTCTTTTGCCCTTGTTTTGGACTCTAATTTGCATGATTTGAATGGAACTAACCCGGACTGACGCTGTTTTCAGCAGAACTGCCATGGTGTTGTTTTTGCGCAGAAATAAAAGTTCTCGGAATGACCTGGAAATCTACGTGGAATTTTTCTGGAATATATAAAAAATACTGTCGCAGGAATCAACTGGACGGAGCCAGGAGCCCACAAGCCCACCAGGCCCGGCCACCCCCCTAGGCCGGGGTTGGGAGGCTTGTGAGCTCCTCGGGACTCCGCCGCCCTGAATTCCAGCTCTATATAACCTCTTTCGTCCAGAAAAAAAATCAGGGAGAAGAGTTCATCGCGTTTTAGCATACGGAGGCACCGCCACCTCCTGTTCTTCCTCTGGAGGGCACATCTGGAGTCCGTTTTGGGCTCCAGAGAGGGGAGATCGTCGCCATCGTCATCATTAACCTTCCTTCATCGCCAATTCCATGATGCTCTTCACCGTTCGTGAGTAATCTATTCGTAGGCTTGCTGGACGGTGATGAGTTGGATGAGATCTATCATGTAATCGAGTTAGTTTTGACGGGGATTGATCCCTAGTATCCACTATGTTCTGAGATTGACGTTGCTACTACTTTGCCATGCTTAATGGTTGTCACTAGGGCCCGAGTGCCATGATTTCAGATCTGAACCTATTATGTTGTCGCCAATATATGTATGTTTTAGATCCTATCTTGCAAGGTGTAGTCACCTACTATGTGTTATGACCCGGCAACCCCGGAGTGACAATAGCCGGAACCACTCCCGGAGATGACCATTGTATGAGGAGTTCATGTATTCACCAAGTGTTAATGCATTGGTCCGGTTCTTTACTAAAAGGAGAACCTTAATATCCCGTAGTTTCCATTAGGACCCCGCTGCCACGGGAGGGATGGACAATAGATGTCATGCAATTTCTTTTTCCCTAAGCACGGATGACTACATACGGAATACATGCCTACATTAAATTGACGAACGGGATCTAGTTACTTATCTCTCCGTGTTATAGCTGTTACATGAGGAATCACATCCGGCATAATCATCCATCACCGATCCAATGCCTACGAGTTTTTCCTACTGGTCCTTGCTACGTTACTTTGCTGCTGCTGCTGTTACTTTGTTGCTGCTGCTGTTACTTTGCTGTGACTGGTTACTGGTGCTACTACTGCTTTCATACTACCTTGCTACTGATACTTTGCTGCACACACTAAATCTTTCAGGTGTGGTTGAATTGACAACTCAACTGCTTATACTTGAGAATATTCTTTTGCTTCCCCTTGAGTCAAATCAATAAACTTGGGTTGAATACTCTACCCTCGAAAACTGTTGTGATCCCCTATACTTGTGGGTCATCAAGACCTTTTTCTGGCGCCATTGCTAGGGAGGCATAGATATATTCTCTGAGTCACTTGGGATTTACGTTTGCTGGTCACTATGAGGAATCCGAAAGATCCAAGAACTGAAATCTTGCCCTCAACTACGAGGACAGGCAAGGAACTGCAATCTAGCTCTGCACTTGATTCACCTTCAGTTATGAGTAAGTTTGCGATATCACCTCCTGCTAGAAATATTGATATGTCGCATGTGCTTGATGATGGTACTTCTGCTGCCCATGATGCTTATGATGATGCTTTGCTTGATACTGCTTTGCCTGATGGTGCTATGCCTGATACTGATGCTACTTCTGCTGCCCATGATGCTTATGATGATGCTATGCTTGATACTGCTTTGCCTGATGGTGCTATGCCTGATACTGCTATGCCTGATACTACTTTGCCTGATGATGCTATGCCTGATACTGCTTTGCCACTAGGTGCATTCCTTGATGCACAAATTGCTAGAATTACTACTAGATGTGATGATACTTCTCAAACTGCTGATACTATTGAAGTAGAACCTGCTATTTTGCCTGCTAGAACTAGCTCTCCTATGCCTGAATTGCCTGATATGCCTGAACGTTATGTTATGGAGGGAGAGATAGTTGAGGACTTTCTTGCATGTAAGGATAGCTATGAAGTTGAGAAACTACTGCTCAAGTGGAAAGAAAAATCTGTGAATGCTAGGATGAAATACGACCCGAAGTTTGCTACTTCTCCTATCTTTGTGACCGATAAGGATTATGTATTCTCTATCCACCCTGAGTTAATCACTCTAGTCGAATCAGATTCTTTTCACGGTTATGAGTCTGAAATGGTTGTAGCCCATCTTACAAAACTGCACGATATAGCTACCCTATTCACTAGTGAGGAAAAGATTCGCCACTACTATATCCTCAAGGTGTTTCCTTTCTCGCTAAAGGATGATGCTAAGACTTGGTTCACTTCTCTTGCTCCTGGATGTGTGCGTAGCACCCAGGATATGGTCTACTACTTCTCTGAAAACTATTTCCCTTCACATAAGAAGCAAGCTGCCTTGCAGGAAATATACAACTTTGCTCAAGCTGGAGAAGAGAGTCTCCCACAAGCTTGGGGGAGGCTTGTCCAGCTACCGAATGCTTTGCCTGATCACCCTCTTGAGAAGAATGAAATACTTGATATCTTCTATAATGGACTTACGGATGCTTCTAAAGACCACCTAGATAGTTGTGCTGGTTGTGTTTTTAGGGAACGGACCGTAGAACGAGCTGAGACCGTATTGAATAACATCTTGTGCAATGAGAACGCTTGGACTATTGCCGAACCACCTCCTAAGCCAACTCCGAAGAAAAGAGGTATTCTATTCCTCAGTCCCAACGATATGCAAAAAGCTAAGAAATCTAGGCGAGAGAAAGGCATTAAATCCGAAGATGTCAAAAATCTACCACCTATCGAGGAGATCCATGGTCTTGATAACCCGATACAGGTAGTAGAAGTAAATTCTCTACGTAGGTTTGATGAGAGTGATATTCCTTTTGATAAACCTGCTAGCCTATGCCTGGATGAATTTGATAACTTTGTTGCCAAACAACAGAGTTTCAATGATTCTGTCAGCGAATAATTGGAACAGAATGCTCGTATGCATATTATTTAAGTGCTTGTGTGGACAGAAATGTCAATGATCTTAAACTTCTGAGTAAACATGCCTCTATGGTTACTACTCAGGTAGAACAAGTACTTAAAGCTCAGAATGTCTTGCTTAATGAGTTGAATGACAATTCTGTCAAAGTCGTCACTAGAGGCGGTAGAATGACCCAGAAACCTTTGTATCCTAAGGGTCATCCAAAGAGAATTGAACAAGATTCTCAAGGAGTTAGCACCGATGCACCTAGTCATCCTAGAAAGAAGAAGAAAGATGATAGGAACCTGCACGCTAGCAACCCTATTGCTGCTACACCTGAGAGTCCAAACGATGTCTCTGACTCTGATGCTGAAACACAATCTGGTAACGAACATGAGCATAATGATAATATCAATAGTGATGTTCATGAAGATGCTCAACCTAGCATAGATAAGGATGTGGAGATTGAACCTGTTGATCTTGATAACCCACAGCCTAAGAATAGAAGGTACAATAAGAATGACTTCGATGCTAGGAAGCATGGTAAAGAAAGGGAACCATGGGTTTAGAAACCCATGCCCTTTCCTCCCAAACCATCCAAGAAAAAGGATGATGAGGATTTTGAGCGATTTGTTGAAATGATTAGACCTGTCTTTGTGCAAATGTGTTTGACAGATTTGCTCAAAGTGTCTCCATATGCTAAGTACATGAGGGATATTGTGACTAATAAGAGGAGGATACCTGAGGTTGAGATTTATACCATGCTCGCTAACTATACCTTCAAGGGTGGAACTCCTAAGAAACTGGGTGATCCCGTTGTGCCCACTATACCTTGCTCCATTAAAGGAAACTATGTTAGAACTGCTTTATGCGACCTTGGAGCCGGTGTTAGTGTTATGCCTCTCTCTCTGTTTATCGTAGAATTGAATTGGATAAGTTGACACCCACTGAAATATCTCTGCAAATGGCCGACAAATCAACTACTTTTCCTATCGGCATTTGCGAGGATGTGCCTGTCGTGGTTGCCAATGTCACTATCTTGACAGACTTTGTTGATCTTGGATATCCCCGAGGACGATGCCATGGCGGTCATCCTTGAAACACCCTTTTTAAACACTGCAGGGGTTGTTATAGATTGCAACGAAGGCAATGTCACTTTCCATGTTAACGGTAATAAGCATACGGTGCACTTTCCGAAGAAACAATATCGAGTACATTGCATCAATGCTACCGAAAAAACTTCATCGATTCTTATTGGGAGCTTTGAATGCCCTATACCTCCTGTTAAGATGAAGTATGATTTGCTTGTTGGGGAGATACAATCCCCATTGAGGTGAGCTAGTGACTATTCGAAAATTCTCCGTTCTCTTTTGTGATTCGAAAAAGTTTGTCAAGGAGACTTGATCAACCTCGTCGACGGATTTCTTTCGATGACCATGAGACGGATGAATCGAGGAGTCACAAACCTCTATTCCGAGCTTTCACCTTTGGTTGCTTAGAAGAAAAATGATATATTTAGTTTAGTTTTCCCTGTTTTCTATTTTAGCGTCCCGTCGAGAAGTACCCCGAAAATAAAAGTTCTCCGAACGTCCGGAAAATTAAGTATGATTTTTTGTGGAATTTTTAAAAAATACTGAGACGAATAGCTAGTCTGGGAGATGCGCCAGTAGGTCAAAAGCCCACCAGGCCCAGCCTCCCACCCTAGCCGGGGCTGGCAGGCTTGTGGGGCCCACACGAACCCCGTCCACTCATTCTAGCTCTCATCCACTTCTCCTTCGTCTAGAAAAAATCATTTCGCAGCTCAAACCCGTGTTCTTGCTCCTCTTGCTGGGATTTTCGATCTCCTTGCTCAAAGCACCATTCTCCGAACTGTTTTAGGGAAATTACTCCTGGGTAAGTGACTCCTCCATTGGTCCAATTAGTTTTTGCTCTAGTGCCTTATACTCCGCGTATTTTTGCTGCATTGGTGACCATGTTCTTGAGCTTTGCATGTCAATTTTAGTTGGTCCCAAGTAGTTTTATTCCGTAATATGGCCTCTAGGCACATGTGGGTGTAGTTGCTATGAGTTTTGTTGAGCCTTGTTCACTTTTCCTTAGAATCACTAAAAATCTCAGGAACTTTCAGAGGTAGAAAATGGAAAAGATGAGGAGTTTCTTAAGAAGGTCTTCAAGCCGTGACCCCAAGGATGATGGAAGTGAGAAGAAGCCCAAGTATCCGGTCCCTCAAGTTGCACAAGTTCGAGCATGCGAATGGCCAACTGATGTGTTCTTAAGCGCCGCCGGACTTTATGAGAACTTTTATTACTTGGTGGAGAACGCAGGCCTTACCGCCTTCGTTGAAGATAAGTGTCCGCAATACCTCCTCCTCACTAATATCTTCGTACAAAGCTTTAACTCCTATCCGAGGAAGAATCCTCCTATGGTTGTGTTCAAACTTTATGATATCCCTCAGTGCATGTCACTCCAGGATTTTTGCAATGTTTGCAAATTACCTTACGTTGGGGATATTCACGAACCTCGTCCACGGGACATTGAAGCTTTCATCGACACTATTGCTGTAGGAGAGGAGAGAGGAGTGTCTTGCACTAGAGCTGCTAGCATACATTTTCCCGTGCTTCGGTACTTGTCATTATTTATGGGAAAATGTTTGATTGGTTGTGGGAAAGCTGGGTCACTTAGCTCCCCAGATCTTGCGGTCTTGCGCGAAGCCCTTTATAATGACAAAACTTATAGCTTGGGCGCTATAGTAGCTCAACGGTTGAACACGAACCGTTCGAAAGGTATTGTCTATGGAGGTATCTATGCTACTCGTCTTGCTAAACACTTTGAGATACCTATTAGACTGGAGGAGGAAGAAGAGACTCTTTTCCCGAGAGATATCTAGATTACGATAGCATGGTTCGCCATGACTTTCTTGATAGATATATAAATAGAAGGATGATTTATAACCTGGTATTTAGTCAGGGTACTCGTGAGACTATTACTTTGCCTGCTCCTTCTTCGTTCAATCTTCATGCAGGCAGGTACATTATTATGCCCTCGGACATCTACGCATATTGGGGCCTAGACCAACCATAGGTGCCCGTGCCCGAGCCACCAGTCGAGTACCAGACGCCGGTTTATCAGTGGGAGCCAGAGAAGCTCACACAACAGTGGCATCCTCAGTCCACTCCGGAATACCCCGGAGCTGGTTATTTCCCTCCATGGGAGTAGACCAACTTAGGCCAAAAGCCTAAGCTTGGGGGAGTACGTGTTTCTCACCGACTTTACATTCTTGCTTATGCTTTCACTTTGTTCGTCGGTGTTCACACTTTGCCACTGTATCATCCATGCTAGTTTATTTTCTTTTTCTCGTTTTCTTTTCGTGTGTCTGTCTAGTTTGAGAAAAGCCAAAAAGATTTTCTTTTTCTTCTTTTGCTTGTTGGGAGCTTTCCCGTGTAAATAGTTTTCTTTTTCTTTGGGTCAAGGTAGAAGATCATGGTTACAATGTTTTGTGGCTCTCGCATGCATATCTGTTTATCTGTTAGAGAGCCCTATTATTTTTTCTTCTCCTTTGTGTTTGCGTGCAGATTCCGGCGTAGTCCAATGCACGAGCACTCTTATTACTGTTCACATCATTCGGTCGTGCAAGTGAAAGGCAAGAATGATGACATATGATGAAGTGACTGAGCCTGGAAAAGATGGTATGAACTCGATCTATTTTGTTTTTGTAAATATGACTAGCTCATCGTGCCTGATTCAGCTTTGTTGTGAGAGAAACATGTTTGCAAGGACAACTTAGAGATCATAGTTGCTTATGCCATGCTTACTTAGCTAGGAGCTTATAATGGTTTTTCTTGGATGACGACATGAATTTTGAGATGACTGTGATGTAGTATGATAGGATGGTATCCTCCTTTGAATGATGCAAGTGGCTTGACTTGGCGCATGTTCACGCATGTAGTTGAAACAAAATCAACATAGCCTCTATGATATTCATGTTCATGGTGATTTATGTCCTCCTCATGATTGCACTCAATGTTAGTTAATCTCAATGAATTTTGATGACTCTTGTCGCTCTCTAGTTGGTCGCTTCCTATTCTTTTGCTAGCCTTCACTCGTACTAAGCGAGAATACTGCTTGTGCATCCACTTCCATAAACCCAAATTTGTTCCATATGAGTCCACCATACCTACCTATATGCGGTATCTACCTGCCGTTCCAAGTAAATTTGCATGTGCCACTCTCTAAATCTTCAAGAAATAATCGGTTTTGCTTACCCCAACCGCTCATGTGGTGACAGGGGGCTATCAGTATCTTCCATGCTAGGCGTGTTATCCTCGATATGTGTTTATTCACTCTCATTCACGAGAAAGGGGCCGGTAATTGGAATGCCCGGTTCCATGCTCAAATCGAAAAGATAATTGCAAACAAAACTCCCCCTGGATTGATGTTGGTATGGACGACACCCGAGTATTCGGCTAGTCGTGGACTGTGATTGATTGGTGGTGGGGGAGTCAAAACTTTACTTTTCTGTTTGGGAACCACCTTTAGCATGTGTAGCGTGGAAGATGGTGAGTACTCTTAGTCATTGCGTTGGCAATGAAAGCATGCCACGCAAAATTATTATCTCTATTTTCAAAGCTTGACCTCTGGCACCTCTGCAAATCAATGCTTCCCTCTGCGAAGGGCATGTCTATTTTTTTTCCTGTTGAGTCATCCTCCTCTTACAAAAGCACCAATTAGAGAGCACCTCTCTCATTTTTATGCTTTGCTTTTAGCTGTGTTGAGTATGGCTGTGACTGGATCTTATTTGCCATGAATTACACTGTTTAGTCAGCCCTTGGTCTTTGAAGGTGCTCTCCATTTATGTTTTGCGGTCTCAGAAAGAGCTAGCGAGATACCATCTGTTCGTACTGCTTCATGATTGTTTTGATTGAAGTGTTGACGTTTGAGACTTATTATTATTTGCTCGCTAGTTGATTATGCCATTGGTATGAGTTTACCGTGAGACCTAGATGTCATTTGCTTATGTGGTTTACTTGTGATCTTGCTGAAATTCTGGATATCAGTTAGAAATAGTTGCAACAACAAGATCAAACAGAGTTCGTCAAAGTTTTTCTTTTCTCTCTCTAAGTTTGTCAACTGAATTGCTTGATGACAAGCAAGGCTTTAAGCTTGGGGGAGTTGATACGTCTCCGTCGTATCTACTTTTCCGAACTCTTTTGCCCTTGTTTTGGACTCTAATTTGCATGATTTGAATGGAACTAACCCGGACTGATGTTGTTTTCAGCAGAATCGCCATGGTGTTGTTTTTGCGCAGAAATAAAAGTTCTCGGAATGACCTGGAAATCTACGTGGAATTTTCCTAGAATATATATAAAATACTAGCACAAGAATCAACTGGAGGGACGGAGCCAGGAGCCCACAAGCCCACCAGGCCCGGCCACACCCCCTAGCTCGGGCTGGGAGGCTTGTGAGCTCCTCGGGACTCCGCCGGCCCCAATTCCAGCTCTATATAACCTCTTTCGTCCCGAAAAAAATCAGGGAGAAGAGTTCATCGCATTTTACGATACGGAGGCGCCGCCACCTCCTGTTCTTCCTCTGGAGGGCACATATGGAGTCCGTTTTGGGCTTCGGAGAGGGGAGATCGTCGCCATCCTCATCAAAAACCTTCCTTCATCGCCAATTCCATGATGCTCTTCACCGTTCGTGAGTAATCTATTCGTAGGCTTGCTGGACGGTGATGAGTTGGATGAGATCAGTTAGTTTTGACGGGGATTGATCCCTAGTATCCACTATGTTCTGAGATTGATGTTGCTTCTATTTTGACATGCTTAATGCTTGTCACTAGGGCCCGAGTGCCATGATTTAAGATCTGAACCTATTATGTTGTCGCCAATATATGTGTGTTTTAGATCCTATCTTGCAAGTTGTAGTGACGTACTATGTGTTATGACCCGGCAACCCCGGAGTGACAATAGCCAGAACCACTCCCGGAGATGACCATAGTATGAGGAGTTCATGTATTCACCAAGTGTTAATGCGTTGGTCCAGTTCTTTATTAAAAGGAGAACCTTAATATCTCGTAGTTTCCATTAGGGTCCCGCTGCCATGGGAGGGATCGACAACAGATGTCATGCAAGTTCTTTTCCCTAAGCACGTATGACTACATACGGAGTACATGCCTACATTAGATTGACGAACGGGAGCTAGATACTTATCTCTTCGTGTTATAGCTGTTACATGATGAATCACATCCGGCATAATCATCCATCACCGATCCAATGCCTACGAGTTTTTCCTACTGGTCCTTGCTACGTTACTTTGCGGCTGTTGTTGTTACTTTGCTGGTACTGGTTACTGTTGGTACTGCTGCTTCCATACTACCTTGCTACTGATACTTTGCTGCAGACACTAAATCTTTCAGGTGTGGTTGAATTGACAAGTCAACTACTAATACTTGAGAATATTCTTTTGCTTCCCCTTGAGTCGAATCAATAACTTTGGGTTGAATACTCCTCGAAAACAGTTGCGATCCCCTATACTTGTGGGTTATCAGCACCCCCTAAAGGTTTCCCTTCCAGTGCAACAATACCATGGCTGCCCACCGGCAGGACGGACGCCATCCGTGTGCTCACCTCTGCGGTGCTGGTAGCGGCTTTGCACGCGAGTATCACTTTTGACAGGGGAAGCATGTTGCTTTGTCCCCCACCGAAACTGCCCGCTGTGGGATCCCTTCCTGCCAACGATAAGGGAGGAGGACCCGGGCCTTCACTTTAAATAGAGAGGGTAGGATACTTGGCAAAGCGATCGAATCATCAAAACCGTAGAACAACACACCTAGCCACTTGGCCTCCGAAGGCCCGAGAGCACTGTACTAGTTCATCCATCAACCTTCGTAATAGGCAATCCACCAAAAGCAGGAATACGGTTTTACGCTTCGCAGCGACCCGAACCTGGGTAAACTATTGTGTTCTGTGTTCCCCTCACCTTCAAGTGAGTTCTTCGCCGTTACCATCGAGTAGCGGGCTAGGTTAGGTCGAGCCGAGGGAGATCGTCGTACACGCCCCTGTGTTCGAATCCTTAGGGTTTTGCGGAGCCCGAAATCCGACACACTCCTCGAGAGAGTGCTCGGCCACAACGTCCGAGGTGGATAGTGCGACGAGACATCAACATCGCTATGCTGCTTTAAATACTCTCACATTCACTAACGAAAAGTTTAATGCTCTTAGTTTAGTGGATGCCTACCTTGGCACTGCTCGGTCTACCTTTGTGGCGGCCCTAGACGTCCTGGCCAAGGGCTTGCAGGTAATTCCGAATTTCAATTTTTCGCCCTCATAGGTAGTGGCCCCTAAGATAATTGTCGGATGGCACATCTAACAAGTGGATTTACTTGCAAAGTAAAAAATGTTATCAGTGGAGAGGTCAGTAGCCCCCAAGCCGATATGAGGATATATGTATCGATACTAAGGATTTTTAAATAAAAGCACTGTTGTGTTTGCTGTCCTTCCGGGAGATGGCCGAGAAGCTGTGTGCCAAGTTGACTGAAACCAAGAAGCTTCTGAGTGCTTCACACGCAGAGGTGAAACAAGTCAAAGAATTTACCACAGAAGCACACGGTAAACGCATCTAGTATGTTAGTGTTGCTCTCAGATCTGTTTGCTTGTTATTAATTCATCGTATTTCTTAGCAGCGGAAGTCATTGGTGAGCTAAAAACAGTGTTGACTCGGGATCTCGAAGACAATCTATACGTTGAATCTCAGAGATAGGCCGACCAACAAGTGGTGACCCAATGGAAAGGCCAGGTAGAAACCCTGCAGGTGAGAAACAACCATGAGGCAAAAGAAACTGAGCGACTACAAGCTCAATTGGTTGTAGCCTAGGGGACACACCAACAACTTGACGACGCTTCAAGCGGTAAGTAGCCTATTTGTATGAAACAAAACTTGATTGCAAAACCCCGTGTGCTTGTGCCGACGTATGTGCCAACAATCGGCAAGCCACCCCGAAGAGGTTGCACATCCCTTGTCCGAGGACATTTGCTTGCTGTTAACCAAAGAGAATGAAAAATCTTGGAAGGCAATGAAGATTATTTTCAATGTGTTATGGACCGAGGAGAATAATGTGCCGGAAAGCTTCCCCGAGCTCGCCAAGCTCCTAGAGGGTGCCTCGTGCCCCATAAAGGTGTGGAAAATGTTTGCCTAACGGGAAGGGGACGGGGAATCTTGGGCCATGGTCGAGACCCATTATAGAAAGATAGAGACAATGAGCCTGGTCGGAGTTGGCCTAGCCGGTCTCGATGGGAAGGAGATCGCAGCTTCCTTTTTGTATCAAAATGTGATGTTTGCCGCATGTTTTTCTGAGGGGTATTGTAAACTGAAGTCATTGATAGGCGAGATGGACATATATTAGATAGGCGAGATGCATCCGTAGATTCAAACTATGTTGGCCAGCCTTCGGCTTCACCCTCCCTAGTCAGTGACCAAGGAGTGCTACTTACTTTCGTTCGAGTGAGCGGACCATGTATTTTAGAAAGCGATCCAATCCAGCTATGTTTCTTGAATAACAAGTTGACATGGAGCTTATGTTCTTTCACGTCTAGGCGTAAGAAACATCCTTCATGGAAAATAGTTCCGCTAACTATTCCTTTCCCGGGTGAGCATATATTATCCTAACGATCGTCCTCACGAGGGTGGAAAATATGAATCCGAGGTAGGCGTGTGATGACCCACAAGTATAGGGGATCAATCGTATTCCTTTCAATAAGTAGGAGTGTCAAACCCAACGAGGAGCAAAAGGAAATCATAAGTAGTTTTCAGCAAGGTATTCTGTACAAATGCTCGAAGTAACAATGATAGATAGTTTTGTAGCAACATAACTTGTAACAAGTGACAAGTAACAATAGTACAAAAGGTGCAGAACGGTATCCCAATCCTTTTTATAGCAAAGGACATGCCTCAAAGTACTTTTATATAAATCAAGTGCTCCCGAGGACACATCGGAATATCTATCTAGTCATGTTCATCATATTGAGTTGATTCACGTTCACTACTTTGATGATTTGATCTGTGGGTGGACCGGCGCTAAGGTGTTGTTCTTACTTGAACTAACAACCTACTTACGATTAACCACTCTCGAAAGCATCCGCAACTACGAAAGAAGAATTAAGATAAATATAACAATAGCAAGAAACATGTGGATCCAAATCAACCCCTTATGAAGCAACACATAAACCGGGGTTTAATATTCTGTCACACTCACAACCCATCATCTACTTGTTACTCCACAATGACTTCCTTTAGGCACATAACATAGTGAAGTGTCATGTAGTCGATGTTCACATGACACCACTAAAGGAAGTAATAGCATACATATCAACAAAATATCGATGGAATGCCAACATTATATGATTACTTATAACCAGACTTATCCCATGTCCTCGCGAACAATATTAACTACTCACACCTCATCAACATGTTCAAGATCAAAGGTGTAAAAAATATGATTAAGGATCTTAACATTATGTCTTATACCGAGTAATCCAACTAGCATCAACTACAAGATGTGATTAACACAACTAGCAACCCACACGTACCAATCCAAGGTTTTGAGACAAAGATTGAATACAAGAGATGAACTAAGGTTGGAGATGAGATGGTGATGGTGAACATGTTGATGAAGATTGGTCCTCCCACGAAGGAGGAAGCATCGGTGATGACGATGGCTTTGATTTCCCCCTCCTCGAGAGGAATTCCTCCGGCAGAATCGCTTTACCAGAGAGCATAAGGGCCTTGTCTCGAATATTATGTCTTGCTTTTTTCTAGGGTGAAACACACAATGTAGGAGAAGAGGGACCTCGGAGGACCAACAGGGGCCCCACAAGCCATCAAGGCGTGACATGCGGGGTTGTGGCCTAATGGCTTGCGCCCAGGTGGCAACCCCTCGATGGTGTATTTATGGCCTAATAATTCTTATATATTCCAGAAAAAATCTTCGCGAAGTTTTGGGTCATTTGGAGCAACTTGATTTTTGTACCTTTTCTCGATTTCTAGATGCAGAATTGCAGTTTCCAAATACTTTCCTCTTCATAATATACCTTGCATATTCAAAGAGAAAAGGCATAAGAATTATTTAATAAGAGGGAATAATGGATTATTGTAAGAAAAATATCAAGGAAGATTCTAGATGCAAAATGGACGTATCAACTCCCCCCAAGCTTAGTCCTTGCTTGTCCTCGAGCGAAAACCGAGCTTGAGAATAATGGCCACATGATTTGAGAAGGAGAGGTCGGTAAAAATAAAATACGGACATCAGAGCATCATGAATATTAGCGTAACAACAACTATTTTATGATATATCTCATAAACAAGTAATGACCCATTCACAAATATTGGAGTATGAAGCATAAATTTCGTTGACAAACAACAAATTATGTTCTCGGTCATTGTGACAATCATAATTAAACATATTTTGGAGCGGAGTCTATGTAATAGCTTTCTTATTTGCAAGTTCACATACTCAACTATCATTTATTCTTCTATGATTGCTCATACTCAAGACATATTTTTGGAGCTCATGTTTTCATAGGACACATAGGAAGATAGGGGCTTAAATGATTCGCCACCCAACTCATTTACCTCAAGGATAATGCCAACAATAATAAATCATGATAATCTACATTCACTTGTATATATAAATTTGAATCTTTCCTCAACACATGATGCTTGCCACTATAGAATTAATACGTAGAAAGAAGGGTGAATTTAGTGACACACGCATAAGGGTGAACTTCGAAGATAAAAGATAGGCCCTTCGTAGAGGGAATCATAGGTTGCCATGCGCTTTTAGCACTATTGGAATTGAGAAATTTGTCGTCTGCCATGCCTTTGTCGTCTGCTAACACATGGCAAAGATCCTCTTTGCCGTCAGCTAGTACAAAGCAGACCGCAAAGCGGTTGCTGATGGCAAAGGTTTTATTTGCCGTCGGCCACCTCTTTGCCGTCTGCTGACGCATGGCAAAGGCCCCAGAGGCGGACGACAAAGAGCACGCAGACGGCAAAGGGGCGCCACCTTAACGGCCGAAGCCCGCCCCACCCCACCCACCCCTTTGCCGTCTGCCTCCCAGCTTCTGCAGACGGCAAAGGGGCGCTCCCCCTAACGGTACCTAGCCCCCACCCCCGCTCCCCTAACGGCACACTCCACCCCCGCTCCCCTCGATCTCCTGCCTCTCTCACGCGCGCCCCTGCCCACTCCAGCGCCGCCGCCACCACCACCTGAGCTGCTCCGGCCCACCGCCGCTGCCCACGACCGGAGCACCCCGCTCCCCTCCTCCCCGCGTCCCTCCTCCCTGCGGCCCTCCTCCTCGCGTTCTACCCACCCAAGCGCCGCCACCACAACCACCGGAACCGCTCCGGCCCACCACCGCCGCCCACGGCCGGAGCTCGCCCTCCCCTCCTCCCCGCGCACCTCCGCCCCACGCCCCTCCTCCCCGCCGCCTAGAGCCGGAGCTCGCCCTCCCCTCCTCCCACTGCCCTCCTCCCACTTCAGGTAAGTTTTTTTTCTTTTTGTCTTTATTTCCTGTTTTTTCTTTTAAATTATATAGTTAATTTAGATAGTTAGTTTATTTTCTATTTTTTCTGTTAAATTGGATAGTTAGTTTTTTTCCGTTTTTTATGTGAAATTAGATAGTTAGTTTATTACGTAGAAAAAGTAGATAGAGAAGAAAAAAATAGATAGAAAAAAAACTTAGAAGAAAATAAGAGAATAATAAACTAGAAGAAAAAGGAAGAAGAAGAAGAAGAAGAAGAAAGAGGAAAGGAGGAGAAAGATAAAAGAAAGAAGAAGAAGAGGAGGAGGAGGAGGAGGAGAAAGAAGAAGAAGAATAATAATATGATGATCAAGAAGAAGAAGAAGAAGAGGAGAGAGGAGAAGAAGAAAGAAAAGGACCCCGACCCCCGACCCCCGGCCCACGACCCCCGACGCCCGACGCCACCAACCCCCGACCCTCGACCCCCGACCTCCGACGCCACTGAGACCCGACTCCCGACCCCCGACGCCCGACACCACTGACCCCCAACTCCCGACCCCCGACTCCACTAATCCCCGACCCCCGATGCCCGACGCCATTGACCCTCGACTCCAGAAGCAACTGACCCTCGACCCTCAACCCCCGACGCCCGACGCCACTGACCCTCGACTCCCGACGCCACTGACCCTCGACCCCCGACCCCCGACGCCCCTGACCCTTGACCCACGACCCCCTACCCCCGACCCCCGACACCATTGACCCCCAACCCCCGACCCTCGACACCTCTTCGGCCTCTTGTTGACCAAAGAGACCCCAACCCCCGACGCCGGTGATCCTCGACCCCCGACAACACTAACCCCCGACCACCGACACAACTAACCCCTGACCGCCGACGCCACCGACACCCGACACCACCAACCATCGACGCCACCAACACACTACACCACCGACCATCGACGCCACTAAGCCGACGGGGTCATAATTTTGTAAATTATGAGTTAGGTGACATATTTTCCGGTTATGTTAATTATAAAAACATCATATTTGTGTTGATCGAGTGAATTTCAATGTGCAGTTGTTCGACGACCTCCACGTGCGTTGGACGAGCTCCGCCCTTGTTGCTGAGCACAAATGACTTCTCCTCCTACCCCCTTAATTTGCTCTGTCCCGGTCTTCGTGCCGATGAAACTTGCTACCTATAGGTTTCTTCAATCATGAGTATGCGTGACCAGTATGAGTCTCCCGTTCGAAAGGGAGACATCTATAAATATGCATTTCTTTGCATATTTATAACCGCCATCCTTTCGAATTGTCCAACATTATCCATGGACAGCCCGAGTATGTGTAGATTGGGTTTGTTTTCCCGTATGTTGTGCTCCGGATCCGATGCGGAATTTCGTCAGTGCCTCCCCTGTTGTTCTCCGGGTACACATCCTCTGTGCTTATTGCCGAGACGTGTATCAGGAGAACAGCGGGGAGGTGCTGCCGAAATTCTGCGTCGCATCTGGAGCAGAGCATGGGAAAACGAACCCAGTCTACACATACTCGGGTGGGATTAGGACCTATCTTTACCTATTAGCGTGTAGGTTGCATGGACGTAATAAAACTGACAAACTTGATTAGCGTATGAATATAGATGATGAATTATATATTTATTTCTTGTGCCCCCATAGGTAGCTAGGCAACATGAGTGATCGTGCTTGGATGTACACTGGTCACCCTAGTCAGATAGACATGACCCATGAATGGTTAACAAAAACCAGGGGGTTTGTGAGAGCCGCATTTGCAAATGGCCAGCATAAAACATGGTGCCCCTGTCCCAACTGCGACAACTGGAAAAAGCAGACAGAGTTTGAAATGGGTAAACACCTGCAGAAGTGGGGTTTTACGCCTAATTATATGGTGTGGACTTTTCATGGTGAGTCTGACCAACGTGCCAGAGATGAGGTGATTCGTCGTCGCACCGACGAGCATGGTACCGGGATTGAAGACATGGTGCAAGACTTTGATGATGCTCGTGATTCGGACGATGAGATGGAGGAATCTGCAAAGGCCTTCTATGAAATGCTGGAGTCTTCAAAACGTCCTCTCCACGAGCAGACTGAGCTTTGTCAGCTGGATGCCATCGCGCAAGTAATGGCTCTGAAGGCTCAATTCAACCTAGGCAGAGAATGCTACGACGCGATGATGGCGATATTTGGACGCTTTCTACACAAAGGCCATGTACTGCCTGCAAACCTGTACCAGTCAGAGAAAATCCTCCGTGTACTTGAGATGCCCTATGAGAAGATACATGCCTGTGAGAATGGATGTGCCTTATTTAGGCTTGAGTATGCGGCCTTGAACTATTGCCCCATTTGCAATTCTTCCAGGTATATTGTGGTAGACAACGGCATGGGTGAGGAGAATCAGACCAAAATCCCCATTAGTGTTCTTCGATATCTGCCAACCGTACCAAGACTTCAGCGTATTTTCATGGTCGAAGAGACGGCCAGACAGATGACATGGCACAAATTGGGCAAAAGAACCGAACTAGATGCAGATAGGAACAAGATGCTAGTACACACTTCAGATGGTTTTGCGTGCAGGCACTTTGATGCATTACATAAGGATAAATCGGAAGATCCAAGGCAACCTAGAGTTGCCATCAGCACGGATGGGTTCAATGTGAATGGTATGACGACAGCACAGTACAGTTGTTGGCCTGTATTTGTCATTCCACTAAATTTCCCACCTGGAGAGATTATGAAAAGAAAGAACATTTTCCTGACATTGATAATTCCAGGGCCCAACTATCCGGTGAAGAATATGAATGTGTACATGCTGCCGCTTAAAGATGAGTTGCCAGAAGCCTGGGATAATGGGATCAAGACCTACGACGAGGCTACCAACACAAATTTCAAAATGCATGTGTGGTACATGTACTCGACGCATGATTATCCGGTTTTTGCGCTATTCGCTTGCTGGTGTGTGCATGGAAGGTTCCCGTGCACCACATGCAAGGCAGCTCTTCAGTTCCGTTGGCTGCAGGCTGGTCGCAAGTATTCTTGCTTCGACATGCATAGACAATTCCTGGATCCTGACCATAAGTTCAGAAAAGACAAGAAGAATTTCATCAAAGGTAGAGTTGTCAAAAACACTGCACCAGCTGCGTTGACAGGCCAACAGACCCTTGATCAATTAAACGCTCTCGAGCCTGATCCTTTGCGTCCAGGATACTTCAAAGGGTATGATACGGAACACGCTTGGACTCACAAGTCATGCTTATGGGATCTCCCTTACTTCAAAGACCTCCTTTGCCCACACAACATTGACGTGATGCACACTGAAAAGCATATTGCGGAGGCCATTTTTGGTACATTGTTCGGCATAGAGGATGCAGAAGACGCTTCGAGCTAAGTGTAAAAATAAACGTAGAATTGAAGCATCGATGGCCGAGGCATTCATTACTGAGGAGGCGGCAAACTTCAACCGGTATCACTTTCGTACCTTTGGGCAAAGAGCTATCTATGCCCGGCCTAAAGACTACAAATTGTTATGTCTCTGCTATCGGCGAAGGAGACACCGAGTATTATGGAAGATTGAAGCAATTTATGAACTTCTATTCTATGGTGAAAACCCACCGACCGTCGTAGTCTTCAAATGTTATTGGTTTGAGCCGAGGGAGACTAGAAGGACTCATGAACATATAGGACTAGTCGAAATCAACCAAAACACCCACTTAGATGTTCCCAACGTCTATATTACGGCTCAACAGGCGACACAAGTTTTCTATCTACCGTAGGCCTGCCAAACTGATCCAAATCTCAAAGGTTGGGATGCCGTTTATGAAGTGCCACCACATTATAGACCACCTACCCTCAATGAAGAGGATTACGAACCTCACATTAACCCAGACACATATGAAGGAGAATTCTTCCAAGAAACACATATGTCCAAGAAACGTTTCAAGAACCGCTCTACTTCACCCCAGAACATTGAAGTAGACAGCGATAGTGAATCCGTCTTAACCCCTGAGCCCGAACAGGAAGAGCTGGAAGAAGAAGAGGTTACTGCTGCGGATGACCTGTCACTTCTTGACCGATTACATAATGGTGGCCTTCCACATGTTCTTCGTGATAGTGATGATGATGATGCATTTATTGATGATAGTGATGATCATGATGCATTTATTGACCTCGAAGCATATATAGACGAGGACGATTGTTATTAGTTCATGTCAGGTATTCAACTATTATACTATATATAAATTTTTAGTTCATGTTAGGTATTCAATTTTTATTAGTCATGTTGGTATTTATGACGATGATACACTTAAATTATATACATTTTATTACTCCTGTTGGTATTTATGTTGTACTAATTTCATTTACTCTTTGTCATGACAGGTGTTCAAAGATGGTGGGAAAGGGTCGAAAGCACTCCGCGGCTGCTTCTTCGTCGGCGGGTGATGGGATGGGTACTTCCATTCCTGCCTCGCCTGTTCGGAGAGTGTTGCTCTCTATTATGCAAGGAGCGCCCCCCATGAGAGGAGGTCGACCCCCCGCGAAGCCGAGAGCCACTAAAGGTACACGTTGTATTCATGTTGGTATTTATGCTGTACTCATGTTGTATGCATATTGGTATTTATACATTTTATTACTCATGTTGGTATTTATGTTGTACTAAAGGTACACGTGGCCGCGGGAGAGGTAGGGTGGTGGCTGCCACGCCTTCTGAGGTGGCGGCTACACGGTCTCCGCCACCACCCCAAGCTGATTCACCTGAGCACAGGACTTCTAGGGTGGATTCGTCTGAGGTGGAGGCTACACGGTCTCCGGTTCACGAGCCTCGGGTCGACGAGCCTCAGGTGGACGAGCCTTCGACCCACGAGACTCGTGTGCCAGAGGCTTCCTTCCAGGAGACTCCAGAGCAAAGCAGGGATGTGGGTACGTCCCAAGAGACCCAGTGGGATACCTGGCCTGAGCCAAGTGGCCATGCTGGTAGCGACGAGGAGCTGGGTGAGGGGGCTACCGTCTACCAGCGTGGTAGTTCGGGGCTCCCGCTCGTGCCAGCGACCCCCGAGCAGAGGTGGTTGATTAGGGAAAATGGGGACAAGTAAGTTAATTTACTCTTATTTAACCTTTTGCCTTCGCGTTTTCTCAAATATCTAATGTTTTGGCTTTAATTTGTCATACTGTAGGGGTCGGATTGTTGCCAAGGGTGTCCGCAAGCCCAACAACGTCCTTGGTGTTCTTTTCCGTTTGTTACGTTGCCCGGTCGGGAGCGAGAGGTAGGAATGACCTGGAAGCACTACTTGGGTGCCCCGGCCCCGCCGGAGGTGGAGATCGACGGTGTTTTGTGTGACACGAGGGCGGACATGGTGATCCGAAAGTTCTGGGTAATTTCTCTTTCACACAATTATAAATCAACCATAGCTATTTATTGTACTAATCTGTGTTGTCTCGTTTGCAGACCTTTTACAGGTGTGAGGAATAATACGAGGAGGACGCGGCAAAGGTTATCGAAACCGAATGTCGCCGCCTACTTCAAAACTTTCGACACGAGGCTCGCGTGCAGACTGTTCGAGACTACTATGCCACACAGCGTATTAGGATTGACAAGCCGAAGTGCCGTGATGCTAAGATGGAGAAGGAGCATTACATGAAGGTAATTACATATTATTAAGGCTTTGTAGTTAGTTTCCTTGATTTGGTTCTTACGCACTCAAATTTCTCTTTATTAACTTAGGTGCCCCCGAGATGGTGTGTGGATAAGATGGATTGTTGGGAGGCCTTGGTGGATTAGTGGTTCTCCGAAACGTGGGAGGCCAGCCACAACAACGCCAAGGAGAGGCGTGGCAAAATGGTTGGCGTGCCACACCATCAAGGGAGCGTCAACTTAATCCAATTTGGCGAGAACTGGGTATGTGGTTTGCTTCATGCCTGATGCAATTCATTCTTAATGCTATCTTGAGCCCTTTACCAATACAATTTTCCTCTCTGTCTTTTAGGCGCGTCACAATAAGACGGAGACGCCACAGATGTACGACCTGTATGCGATGGCCCATACTGCCTCGTACAAGAAGGTCAAGGCATTCTCTGAGTCTGACCTCGAGCATCCAGAAAACTTCACCAACATCTCCTCCCACGACAAGCTCGTGAAGTACAGAGATCACGGGAAGGCGAGGAAAGGGGAGGACTTTAACCCGAGCGAGGGGCCTATTGATCCAGAGCTGGTGATGATAGCTGGCAACGGGAGGCCCCATGGCTCGATCTCCATTGCAGACGGCCTTATACGTTGTCCTAGCACTCTCCGGCAGATAAAGGCACGCCAAACGAGCTCTTTTCCGGTGATAACACGTCGTCCACGGCCAGTCGAGCTCACCATCAAGGTTAGTTTAATGGACTCAACTATCTTTCCGCTTTATGTTGTGCGTTGGAACCAATATGATTACATTGCTAACAATGAGTTGTGTTGCAGGCTGCTATTCAGAAAGAGAGAGAGGCAATGCAGGCGGTTATAGCGGAGAAGGATAAGGAAATTAGGGAGCTGGAGGAGAGGACGACTACATTGATGGAGGCGGAGAGGGCACAGAATGATGCATCTAACAGGGCCACATACGAGCTCTTCGTGGTAAGTTTCTTCTTCATGTTATTTCAAATCTTGCATTTGAATGTCCGTTTCGTTAATAAATAAAAAGTTTGACTTGTCCAAACCAAATGTACAGTCTATGTGCGAGAAGAGCGGCCAAGTCCCTCCGCCGATGCCAGTAATTAACGTGGCGGGGACGGTGAGTTTCATTTCAGTGCAGTGATCTTAAGAGTGTCCTCATGCTAACTACACATTGCAAACGATGTTTGGTGCAGAATATCTCCCGAAACGCATCGCACAACCCTTCTACAGTCGAGCCTTCTCCAGGGCAGCCTTCTCCAGGTGAAACAAGCCAGAGCCACCGTGCTTCTCCCTAACTTAGGTATGTTATTTCTAGTGTTTTAATAAAAGATAGCTAGACTTCCATCTAAATGACATAATTAGCTTAGACAATTTAGCCCGAAGAAGGCAAGGAAGAAGAAGAAGAGGAGAAGAAGAAGAAGGAGAGGGAGGAGGATAAGAAGAAGGAGAAGAAGGAGGAGAAGAAGGAGAAGGAGCTCCTCCTTCTCTTTCTTCTTCCTCCTTCTTCCTCCTTCTCCTTCTTCTTTTCTTCTTCTTCTCCTCTTCCTTCTCCTTCACCTCCTCCTCCTCCTCCTCCTTCTTTCACTTCTTCTTCTCTTTCTCTTCTTCTACGTAGCTTAGACTTATCCAAGAAAGGCTAAATTGGCTAATTATCCATCTAAATGACATAATTAGCTTAGTTAGGTCCAAAATGACCTATTTAATAAAAAATGACCTATACTTAGCTAATTATCCTCGAAATGACATAATTAGCTCCAAAAAGGCATTCTTAGCCAATTTAGCCCGAAGAAGGGGACAAGAGGAGAAGAAAGAGGAAAAACGAAAGGAGGGAAGAAGAAGAAGAGGAGAAGAAGAAGAAGGAGAGGGAGCAGGATAAGAAGAAGGAGAAGGAGGAGAAGAAGGAGAAGGAGCTCCTCCTTCTCCTTCTTCTTTTCTTCTTCTTCTCCTCTCCTTCTCCTTCTCCTCCTCCTCCTCCTTCTTTTACTTCTTCTTCTCTTTCTCTTCTTCTACGTAGCTTAGACTCATCCAAGAAAGGCTAAATTGGCTAATTATCCATCTAAATGACAGAATTAGCTTAGTTAGCTCCAAAATGACCTATTTAATAAAAAATGACCTATACTTAGCTAATTATCCTCGAAATGACATAATTAGCTCCAAAAAGGCATTCTTAGCCAATTTAGCATGAAGAAGGGGACAAGAGGAGAAGAAAGAGGAAAAATGAAAGGAAGGAAGAAGAAGAAGAGGAGAAGAAGAAGAAGGAGAGGGAGGAGGATAACAAGAACGAGAAGGAGGAGAAGAAGGAGAAGGAGCTCCTCCTTCTCCTTCTTCTTCCTCCTTCTTCCTCCTTCTCCTTCTCCTTCTTCTTTTCTTCTTCTTCTCTTTCTCTTCTTCTACGTAGCTTAGACTCATCCAAGAAAGGCTAAATTGGCTAATTATCCATCTAAATGACATAATTAGCTTAGTTAGCTCCAAAATGACCTATTTAATAACAAATAACCTATACTTAGCTAATTATCCTCGAAATGACATAATTAGCTCCAAAAAGGCATTCTTAGACAATTTAGCATGAAGAAGGAGACAAGAGGAGAAGAAAGAGGAAAAATGAAAGGAAGGAAGGAAGAAGAAGAGGAGAAGAAGAAGAAGGAGAGGTAGGAGGATAAGAAGAAGGAGAAGAAGGAGGAGAAGAAGGAGAAGGAGCTCCTCCTTCTCCTTTTTCTTCCTCCTTCTTCCTCCTTCTCCTTCTCCTTCTTCTTTTCTTCTTCTTCTCCTCTTCCTTCTCCTTCTCCTCCTCCTCCTCCTCCTCCTCCTTCTTTTACTTCTTCTTCTCTTTCTCTTCTTCTACGTAGCTTAGACTCATCCAAGAAAGGCTAAATTGGCTAATTATCTATTTAAATGACATAATTAGTGTAGTTAGCTCCAAAATGACCTATTTAATAAAAAATGACCTATACTTAGCTAATTATCCTCGAAATGACATAATTAGCTCCAAAAAGGCATTCTTAGCCAATTTAGCCCAAAGAAGGGGACAAGACGAGAAGAAAGAGGAAAAATGAAAGTAAAGAAGAAGAAGAAGAGGAGAAGAAGAAGAAGGAGAGGGAGGAGGATAAGAAGAAGGAGAAGAAGGAGGAGAAGAAGGAGAAGGAGCTCCTCCTTCTCCTTCTTCTTCCTCCTTCTCCTTCTCCTTCTTGTTTTCTTCTTCTTCTCCTCTTCCTTATCCTTCTCCTCCTCCTCCTCCTCCTCCTTCTTTTACTTCTTCTTCTCTTTCTCTTCTTCTACGTAGCTTAGACTCATGCAAGAAAGGCTAAATTGGCTAATTATCCATCTAAATGACATAATTAGCTTAGTTAGCTCCAAAATGACCTATTTAATAAAAAATGACCTATACTTAGCTAATTATCCTCGAACTGACATAATTAGCTCCAAAAAGGCATTCTTTGCCAATTTAGCCCAAAGAAGGGGGCAAGAGGAGAAGAAAGAGGAAAAATGAAAGGAAGGAAGAAGAAGAAGAGGAGAAGAAGAAGAAGGAGAGGGAGGAGGATAAGAAGAAGGAGAAGAAGGAGGAGAAGAAGGAGAAGGAGCTCCTCCGTCTCCTTCTTCTTCCTCCTTCTTCCTCCTTCTCCTTCTCCTTCTTCTTTTCTTCTTCTTCTCCTCTTCCGTCTCCTTCTCCTCCTCCTCCTCCTCCTTCTTCTTTTACTGCTTCTTCTCTTTCTCTTCTTCTACGTAGCTTAGACTCATCCAAGAAAGGCTAAATTGGCTAATTATCCATCTAAATGACATAATTAGCTTAGTTAGCTCCTAAATGGTCTATTTAAGAAAACATGACCTATACTTAGCTAATTATCCTCGAAATGACATAATTAGCTCCAAAAAGGTATTCTTAGCCAATTTAGCCTGAAGAAGGGGACAAGAGGAGAAGAAAGAGGAAAAATGAAAGGAAGGAAGACGAAGAAGAGGAGAAGAAGAAGGAGAGGGAGGAGGATAAGAAGAAGGAGAAGAAGGAGGAGAAGAAGGAGAAGGAGCTCCTCCTTCTCCTTCTTCTTCCTCCTTGTTCCTCCTTCTCCTTCTCCTTCTTGTTCCTCCTTCTTCCTCCTGCTCCTTCTCCTTCTTCTTTTCTTCTTCTTCTCCTCTTCCTTCTCCTTCTCCTCCTCCTCCTTCTTCTTTTACTTCTTCTTCTCTTTCTCTTCTTCTACGTAGCTTAGACTCATCCAAGAAACGCTAAATTGGCTAATTATCCTACGAAATGACATAATTAGCTTAGTTAGCTCCTGAATGGTCTATTTAATAAAGCATGACCTATAGTTAGCTAAGTTCTCTCCTAAATGACATAATAAGGCTTACGTAGCTGCAACATGACCTATTCCCCCTAACTTAGGTATTAAATGGCCTATAATTAGCCTAGCTAGATCAAAAATGGCTTAATAAGCATAGTTTGCTCCGGAATGACCTATTTTACCCAAGTTAGCTCCGAAACGACCGATAGTTATCTAGGGTTCCACCTAAATGACATAATTAGCTTAGTTAGCTCTTAAATGGTCTATACTTAGCAAATTTCTCTCCGAAATAACCTATATATACACTACCTCATCTAGTATTATTCTTCTAACTTTCTTATTTTTCATTTTGCAGATTACCTTCACTTTACGGGAAGCTTGGAAAATATTGATGGAATGCTTGAAGATGATTTCTTGTACCATGGGTTGTATTGAAACTATTGTAGTATATGAATATATGAAACTTTGTATGCACGTGGATGAAACTGGTGTAATATATGGTTTGGTACGGATGCAACTTGAAATCTGGATATAAGAGGTTATTTTAATATGGTTATGAGTACGGAAAGAAATTTATTTATGTCAAATATATATATATATATATATATATCCTGATTATTGGTAAAAATGCTGGATATAACCAAAAATAAATAAATAAGGGGCTGGTTCCCCTCTTTGCCGTCTGCCCCCACATGGCAAAGGGGGGAAGGCACACGACAAAGGGGGGAATCTGCCCCCTCTCTCTCCCCTCTTTGCCGTCAACCCCACATGGCAAAGGGGGGAAGGCAGACGGCAAAGGGGGGAGAGAGAGGGGCAGATTCCTCCCTGTGCCGTCTGCCCCCACATGGCAAAGGGGGGAAGGCAGACGGCAAAGGGGGGAATCTGCCCCCTCTCTCTCCCCTCTTTGCCGTCTGCCCCCACATGGCAAAGGGGGGAAGGCAGACGACAAAGAGAGGAGGCCTGCCGTTAACACTTAACGGGGACGTTGCAATATGTGCCGTCCCATTTATTTTGTCATCTGCCCCCTCATGGAAAAGATTCTTTGTCCTCCGCTTTGAGAAAGCAGACGGCAAAGAACCTCTTCACCGGATTTTTTTTGCCGTCTACTTGGCCGTCAGCTGACCGACGGCAAGGCAGACGGCAAATTTCTGAATTTCAGTAGTGTAGGTTTTTGAATGTCCAAACTTTTAATGCAAAGGAATGTCACTTTATATTGCTCCTTGTGATAGAAAACTTTATTATGTAAATGTTGCTTTTATTTCTGTGTCATCACAAGATCGTACAAAGTTTATTTTCCCTTGCAATAAAAGATCATAAATATTTAGAAGAAACTTTGTATTGCTTGGTGCATCGATGAAAACTTACTTGAAGGATCTTACTGAATCCATGGTCGGTATGGTGGACTCTCACGGAAACAAACTGGGTTTCAAGGTTACGGATACACAAGTAGTATCTCTACTTAGTGTGCAGTTTTTGGGCTAGCAAAAGATATAAAGCAAGCATCACATGTTAAAGGATCCAGGACCATATAACTTTTAAATGAATGTGAAATACCATCACCATTATGTTGTCTTCCATGGCCTACGTCAACACTTGATCATTATATAATATTTGACGAGGGCTCACAATGACAAAAGAAGTCAAAGATAGTAAATTTATATGAGAATCCCCTCTCCTCCTTCATCTTCTTGCTTAGACTGTAACCATGACTAAAATTGTGCTTGTTTATTTTCAACAATCTTCATCACTTATACTCTTTACTATGTGAAGTCATTACTCCTCATGGGATAAGCATACGATCTGTATCTTTTCTTTTTATGGACATGCTATGATGACGGGTGCCCACGGGTAAATAACAAAAACTCAACAAATATTTATTATATATCTCGCATACTCGATTATAAGGGTAGATGGGACTCAAAGCAAAACTACTAAGAAAATCAAACCTGAACTTTATTTCTCTAAATCACGAAGACCTAAGGATCGAACTAAAACATATAGTAATAATGATGAGGGTGATGATGATACGACACCGGGGCACCTCCCCCAAGCTTGGAACAAGCTAAGGGCGGTGCCCATACCCAAGTACTGAAGCATCGTCCTCATGTGATGGTGGTGGTGTAGTCGGGGTGTCCTCTGCCTTCCAAGGTGTAGATTCCCCATCATAATAAGAGAATGTTGTCTGGGGAGTCCTGAAACCGGAAACAAACCTCATCCTCTGAAATATATATTCATACTCATAGTTTTCGCTTTGGAG
Organism: Hordeum vulgare subsp. vulgare; assembly: GCF_904849725.1. Classification (NCBI taxonomy): domain Eukaryota; kingdom Viridiplantae; phylum Streptophyta; class Magnoliopsida; order Poales; family Poaceae; genus Hordeum; species Hordeum vulgare. The sequence continues at coordinate 340,850,934 of NC_058524.1, read as the reverse complement.
TTCATAGACTTGATCTTGGAGGTGATCGACCCGCTCTTAAAGTTTGAAAAGAACCTCCCCCACTTTTTGGTGTCCAGCTTGTTCTCCCAGATAAAGTCCATGATCATGGAGTGGTTAGCACTCATGCCATGTTCAACCAATTCTTGGCACTTGAAGATCTCTTGTTCCACCACGGCGAGCTTGGCCTTCTCACATCCCTCCTTCTTGGGACCTTGAACATACCAGATGTGAAGCACCCCCTCATGCATATCAATAGCTTGAGGGTGCCTCAGCACCTCCGGCAGGTAGGGGTTGATGACCATCCCAAAGAACTTGTCCTTGGAAGGGCTTGGTGAAGTCATGGCGATCTAGATCTGTCAGAAAAACAGCCTGAAACAAGAACATAGGAAAATCTCATGATGTGATAATCAAAACAATCGAGAGTATATATAATTATTTTTTCTGGACCAGGATACGTGCTCAAGTAGAAGTCGGAGCCCGGTAGGCACACGTGGGCCCCCAAGCGATCACGATGCAGCCTGGGGGCACCCTATTGGCTTTTTCCTACCTCATGGGTCCCCTCGTCTCTGTTTTATTTCTGTAATTTTTCTAAAATAACAAAACCAACAGAAATTGTTTTATTTGAATTTTTGGAGGCGGTTTACTTACTGTACCACGTACCTACCCCTTTTCAGGTTTCTGGAGTGTCCCGGAAGACTTCCTTTATGTGCTCTTCTGGTATTATGACTTGAATGATATTAGTCTCCTCATTAACGGGTGCACCTGAAATATAATGTTTGATTCTTTGTCCATCTACTACTCTCAGGTTTTTACCTTCAAAGTTATTAATTTTTATGGCACCGGAGCGATAATCCTCCTCGATAACATAGGGTCCTTCCCATTTGGAGAGGAGTTTACGTGCAAAAAATATGAAACGAGAATTGCACAAAAGCACTAGGTGTCCTACATTAAATTTTCAATTTTGAATTCTCTTGTCATGCCATATTTTAACTTCCTCTTTAAATAACTTAGCATTTTCGTAAGCTTGCATCCTCCATTCATCTAATGAGCTAATATCAAGCAACATCTTATCATCGTCAAGTTTGAAATCATAATTAAGCTCGTTAATTGCTGTAACGCCCAATATGCGATCATATCCTTATTTTGGCGCGGGGCCTCGTCAGGGATAGAAGCGCATCTCACCGTTTTGCAAGAATGGATATCGTTACAAGTACTTGTACAAAATAGATGAGTATAAGGAATTGGCTTACACTCGCCACAAGCTACATCAAGATCACTTCAAATATAACATGTTCAATGACCGTGTAGAACAGCAGGGTCCGACTACGGACGAAATAAAACGATAAAAGAACGACGTCCATCCTTGCTATCCCAGGATACCAGCCTAGAACCATCCTAGATCGATAAAGAAGAAGAAGAAACTCCAAATTAAACAATCGTCACGCTCATATCAAAGTATTGCTTTACATGTGCCTACAACTGTTGTTGTAGTAACCTGTGAGCCACAGGGAATCACCAATCTCATTTCCAAAGGTATCAAGACTAGAAAAGCTTAATGGGTGAGGTATGGTTACGTGGTGAGGCTGCATCAATCGATTAAGCAGTTATTTTAGGTGGTTAACTTACGAGTACAAGAATAAATAGGGGGGAATCTACGCATAGCAGACGTGATCTAATGGTGATCAAATGAATGATCATGGACACCTACTTACATCAGACATAACCCTACCGTGTCCTCGGTCGAAGAAGGAGCTCACAAAATAGACAGTCACGGTTACGCACACAGTTGGCATATTTTAATTAAGCTTACTTCAAGTTATCTACAACCGGAGGTTAAACAAAGTTTCCAAGTTCGACACATCACCGCATGCACGGCTTTTCGAAAGATCATACCCTGCAAGGGTGCTCCAACTAATCCATCACAAATTACCACAAGCTACATAGAAAGCCTTGATCACGAAACTCGTGATCTCCTCGGATTCCTTAGTTGAAAACCTCAACTCTGAGATAGCCCAAAGCATCACCGGAATCCCGATGCGCAAGATATTTCATAAAAGGTAAAAAAAGTCCAGCAAGGCCGCCGGGCGTGTCGACGAACCCGATAGGATACGCGTATCTTGTTCTTAGGACAGATGGATAAGCGAAGCGTATGATGGCCTGATAGACATCTCCCGAGTTTCCCCAGGTTGGCCCCGCACGGTGCTCTAGTTTGGACCAACACTCATGAGGAACACTGGCCTGGGGGTTGACTAATTATCCACGGGGTCCGAAAACTCCCTATGCAATTTTGTTAGGTTATTAGGCAAATGTAGTACCAAATTTGGGCCTTCCCAAACTAGTTTTAAACTAAAACGCATTATCAAGGGAGGTCCCCATAACAACCCCAAGTGTGTTAGGAGTGCTTAATTATGGAATATAACATTGTTAGCCCAAACTAGGGCGACAAAGATGGACAAAACACCAGGCTAGACGGTCGAGCCTTCCACCTTTTACCAAGTATATAGGTGCATTAAATTAAGTAGCAACAATATGGTGACATAACAAGGAACCCATGTTTTCACATGGAAGCAACTACACCTGCAACTAGCAAAGCTATAAGAAGGCTGAGATAGCGGTAACATAGCCAAACAAGGTTTGTTGGGTAGTGGAGGGGTTAGAAGTTTTCATGGCAATGTTGAGAGGCTAACATTTAAGTTGTAGGTAGTGAGACATAGCGAAAGAAACGAAACAACTAGCGTGCCAATCATAGTAATGGTATCTAGGGAAATGACCCTCTTGCGTGTGATCCCGCTTCAAAGAAGAACGATTATGTGAAGCAGACGAACCAACGTAGTTAAACGGATCCTCACACTCCAAAGCGGTTCAGAACTCTAATGAGCAGATGCAAACCAGAAACAAGAATCAAGACACGATATTCAGCATGTCACATGCACGATATCGTGCATGACACATATGATGTATGCTCGGTTTAATTATGCAAGGCATGCCACATCAAGACAAACGAATACTACACATTAAGTGAAGCTCAACATGCAATGAGATTCATATTGACGAAACTTCACATTTAATTACTTAGTTCCCTCCCGTTTAGGTACACATAAATATTAAATATTGTAAAACATGGCAAGGGGTGAAGCATAAATAAACTACCTATCTAGGCATATTAAATGAGGCCAGAAACATCATATATCATCTCCGAAATGACCCCATGTGTTAATTTCGGAATCTGTCCAGATCTGACCTTAACATGTTTTATGTTTATTAAACAACAAAATAAAATAGAGCATGTGAAACTATATGGCATTATTGTCGGTTTACATGTATAGCTCATCTCCAATGGACTTACAGTCTAAAAGATACGTGCAACACAAGATCATACATCGTGAATCTAACATGCATGCAAAACAATACAGGGTCAAAATATAAAGAGTGGGGATTTGATCCCTGGACCTCCATGATTCAAACCAAAGCGCTAAGGGCAACCCCAACACAGCGACCCATTTTGTGTGTTTGGGTCATCCGGACACAACCGAGCTGGCGTCTACCTCCATGATAACCCACTAGTATAGGGGTTCAATTGTAGACTTTCTCGATAACTAAGAGTGTCGAACCCAACGAGTAGATAAAGGTAGAACAACTATTCCCTCAAGTTCTATCGACCATCGAGACAACTGTATGCACGCTTAACGTTCGCTTTACCTAGAACAAGTATGAAACTAGAAGTACTTTGTAGGTGGTAGGATAGGTTTGCAAGAAAATAAAGAACACGTAAATAAAACTAGGGACTACTAATATAAAGAAACAACTAAGCTGGTTGTAGTAGATATCTTTATGTCACAAGAAGGTTTATTAGTCCCTAGGCAATTGATAACTAGACCGGTAATCATTATTGAAATTTTATATGAGGGAAAGCCATAAGCTAACATATTTTCTCTACTTGGATCATATGCACTTATGATTGGAACTATAGCAAGCATCCGCAACTACTAAATATCATAAAGGTAAAACCCAACCATAGCATTATAAGGTATCGAGTCCTCTTTATTCCCATACAAAAACAACCTACTTACTCGGTATGTGCATCTGTCACTCATGCCACCCACCATAAGCGAATCATAAACATATTGCAAACCCTACAGCGGGGATCCCTGATGCGTGCGCGACACGGAGAGCACCATAGGAAAGCACCAATAATAAAACATGCAACTCAAACCAATCATGATCATCAATCAACCCATAGGACAAACGTCCTGAGATAGTAAGAAATCTGAATCATAGCGATGTGCTCAAAAATCCCCTGGAGCTCAACTCCCCGAAAGATATCAAGTCAGAAAGGAGGCACCAAGAGAGAACACCGTCACATCGACTTCATATAGATTCCAAAATTATCCGCGTGATCCAAAAAAATATTGAGTGAGAAGAGGAGTAGAATTAAAATTCTTACGTCAAGATTCCTCACCAGTGCATAGAAGAGGAGAAAGAGAATCCTACTCTCCGATATATAACTAGACTCAAAGCAGTTTTTACTCGACTCTACTCGGCCAAGTTCGATCAATCAAGGGGGCTCCTAGGTCGGTACTGTTGTGACACCAACTTGTAATGCCCAAGATGTGATCCTATCCTTATTTTGGCACGAGGGCCTCGACGGGGATAGAAGCACATCTCGTCATTTCGCAAGAATGGATATCGATACAAGTACATGTATTGAAAGATGAGTATATGGAACTGGCTTACACTCGCCACAGGCTACATCCGAGTCACATCAGTACAATACATAAACTTCATGTAGAAGAGCAGGGTCCATCGACGGACGAAAACAAATGATAAAAAAACGACGTCCATCCTTGCTATCCCAGGCTGCCGGCCTGGAACCCATCCTAGGTCGATGATGAAGAAAAAGAAGAAACTCCAAATGAACAATCAACGCGCTCTCGTCAAATAAGCCTTTACATGTACCTGCAATTGGTGTTGTAGTAATCTGTGAGCCACAAAGGACTCAACAATCTCAGTTCCAAAGGTATCAAGACTAGCAAAGCTTAATGGGTGAGGTATGGTTAAGTGGTGAGGCTGCAGCAAGCGACTAAGCATTTATTTAGTGGCTAAAGATCAAATGAATAAAGAGGGGGAAGATCTTACGCATAACGGACGTGAACTACTAATGATCAAATGAATGATCCTGAACACGTAGTTACGTCAAACATAGCCCCACCATGTCCTCGATTGGAGAAGGAACTCGCGAAAGAGATAGTCATGGTTACGCACTCAGTTGGCATGTTTTAATTAAGTTAACTTCAAGTAATCCAGAACCAGTGTTAAACAAAGTTTCCACGTTGCCACATAACCGCGGGCACGACTTTTCGAAAGATTTAACCCTGCGGGGGTGCTCCAACTAGTCCATCACAAATTACCACAAGCCGCATAGAAATCCTCGATCACGAAACTCGCGATCTCGTCGGACTCCTTAGTGGAAAACCTCAACTCTAAGATTACCCAAAGTTTCACCGGAATTCCAATTCATAAGATATTTTGTCAAAGGTAAAACTAATCTAGCAAGGCCGCCCGACGTGTTGACGATCCCGATAGGAGCCGCGTATCTCGTTCTGAGGACACGACGGATAAGCTACGCGTACGGTGGCCTGATGGAAATCACCCAAGTTGCCGTGGGTTGGCTTCGCACAGTGCTCTGTTTTGGACCAGCACCATCAGCACTGGCCCTCCCTGTATTATGTTGAATTACTCCTCGGGTAGTGCTAAATCCCTAGGCTTTCAGTATTAACATAATTATTATGTTGGGCAAATATGGTACCAAAGTTGGGCCTTGCCAGACCAGTATTAATCTAAGACGAATTATCAAGGGGGTCCCCATAACAACCCTGATACGTCTCCAACGTATCTACTTTTCCAAACTCTTTTGCCCTTGTTTTGGATTATAATTTGCATGATTCGAATGGAACTAACCTCGACTGATGCTGTTTTCAGCAGAATTGCCTTGGTGTTATTTTTGTGCAGAAATCAAAGTTCTCCAAACGTCCTGAAATTTTACGGGGAGCAGTTTTGGAAAATATCAAAAATACCTGCGCCAGAATCCACCTGAGGGGGAGGGCCAGTGGGCCACAAGCCCCTGCTCCGCCACCACCCCCTTGGTGGCGGTGGGCAGGCTTATGGGGCCAACAGGCACCTGCCGCCCCCAACTCCAGCTCTATAAGTTGTCTTTCGTCCCAGAAAAATAAAAAGAGAAGTTTTAGTCGTGTTTTCGATACGGAGGCGCTGCCACCACCTGTTCTTCATCTAGAGGGCAGATCTAGAGTCCGTCTTGGGCTCCGGAGAGGGGAAATCGTCGCCATCGTCATCATCAACCTTCTTCCCTCTCCAATTCCATGAAGCTCTTCGTCGTTCGTGAGTAATCTATTCGTAGGCTCGCTGGACGGTGATGAGTAGGATGAGATCTATCATGTAATCGAGTTAGTTTTGTTGGGGATTGATCCCTAGTATCCACTATGTTCTGAGATTTGATGTTGCTACTACTTTGCCATGCTTAATGCTTGTCACTAGGGCCCGAATGCCATGATTTCAGATCTGAAATTATTATGTTGTCACCAATATATGTGTGTTTTAGATCCGATCTTGCAAGTTGTAGTTACCTACTATGTGTTATGATCCGGCAACCCCGGAGTGACAATAACCGGAACCACTCCTGGTAATGACCATAGTTTAAGGAGTTCATGTGTTCACCAAGTGCTAATGCGTTGGTCCGGTTCTTTATTAATAGGAGAACCTTAATATCCCGTAGTTTCCTTTTGTACCACGCTGCCACGGGAGGGATGGACAATAGATGTCATGCATGTTCTTTTCCCTAAGCACGTATGACGACACACGGAATGCATGCCTACATCACATTGATGAATGGGAGCTAGCCACATATCTCTTCGTGTTATAGTTGTTGCATGATGAATATCATCCAAACAAATCACCGACCCAATGACTACGAGTTTGTCCTACTGTTGCTACTCCTGTTACTTGTCTTGCTCTGTTGCTACTAGTGTTGCTACTGCCGTTACTTGTCTTGCTCTGCTGCTGCTACTACTGTTTCAACTACTATCGCTTGCTACTGTTGCTACTTGCTACTGATGTCACTACTGTTGTTCCTTGCCACTGCTATTGCTCGTTACACTACCGATACCCGCTACTTCGTTGTTACTACTTCACTGTTACTGTTGTGCTTGCAGATACTAATCTTTCAGGTGTGGTTGAATCTGACAAATTCAGCTGCTAATACTTGAGAGTATACTCTCACCTCCTGACTGGCGCACCTACAAATTTGGGTCGAATACTCTACCCTCGAAAACTGCTGCGAACCCACGCGCTGGTGGGTCATCAACAACATTCTTCCAGTTTCATTATCGGGGAGTGCTATCAGCATTCTTCTGGTGCCGTTGCAGGAGAAGGTTAGTTGTTATAAGCATTCGTCTAGCTAACACAAGAGATTGCAGGATCAACACTTTTCTGGAGCCATTGCCGGAGAAGCACAGCTGACGTCAGCATTTTTCTGGGGCCGTTGCCGGGGAAGTATTGCTATATTCTCTGAGTTACTTGGGATTTATATCTGCTGATCACTATGAAGAATCTGAAGGATCCGAAGACCAAAGTCTTGTCCTCAATCACGAGGGGAGGTAAAGAATTTCCATCTAGCTCTACACTTGATTCACCTTCCGCTATGAGTAAGTTTGCGACATCACCTCCTGCTAGAAATCTTGATATGTCGCATGTGCTTCATGATGCTTGTGATAGTACTGCTAGAGATGCTATGCTTGATACTATGCCTGATGATGCTATGCCTGATACTATGCTTGATATTATGCTTGATACTGCTAGTGATACTATGCTTGATACTGCTAGAGATGCTATGCTTGATACTTCCTTGCCTGATGATGCTAGAGATGTTATTTTGCCTGATACTGCTAGAGATACTCCTTTGCCTTATGTTCCACTAGGAGTGTTCCTTGATGCTCATATTGCTAGAGTTACTGACAATGCTCGTGATGCTTCTGATACTACCGATGCTATTGAGATAGAACCTGATTTTGCTCCTGCTAGATCTAGCTCTCCTAGATATGAATTGCCTGATATACCCGAGGGTTATTTTATGGAAGGAGAGATAGCTGAGGATTTTCTTACGTGTAAGGACGCCTATGACGCTGAGAAATTAGTTCTCAAGTGGAAAGAAAAATCTCGGGAAGTTAGGATGAGAAATGATCCGAAGTTTGCCACTTTGCCTATTTTTATCACCGATAACGATTATGAATTCTCTGTCGACCCTGAGATAATCTCTCTAGTCGAATCTGATCCTTTTCATGGTTATGAGTCTGAGACGGTCATAGCCCATCTTGCCAAAGCATCCGAAATAGCCAACCTTTTCACTAATGAGGAGAAGATCCGCCACTACTATATCGTTAAGTTGTTTCCTTTTTGTCTAAAGGATGATGCTAAAGCCTGGTTCACCTCTCTTGCTCCTAGATGTGTGCATAGTCCCCAGGAGATGGTCTATTACTTCTGTGAGAAACATTTCCCTACCCATAAGAAGCAAGCTGCCTTGCAGGAAATATACAACTTTGCTCAACTCCAAGAAGAGAGTCTTCCACAAGCTTGGGGGAGGCTCGTCCAGCTATAGAATGCTTTGCCTGATCACCCTCTTAAGAAGAACGAGATACTTGATATCCTCTATAACGGACTTACCGATGGCTCTAGAGACTACTTAGATAGTTGTGCCAGTTGTGTTTTTAGGGAACGAACTGTAGAACAAGCTGAGACTCTACTGAATAACCTCTTGATCAACGATAATGCTTGGACTATTCCTGAACCACCTCCTAAGACAACTCCTAAGAAAAGAGGTATTCTATTCCCCACTCCCGACGATATGCAAGAAGCCAAGAAATCTATGCAAGAGAAAGGCATTAGATCTGAAGATGTCGAGAATCTACCACCTATCGAAGAGATCCACGGTCTCGATAACCCGATACAGGTAGTAGAAGTGAATTCTCTGCGTAGGTTTGACGAGAGTGATATTCCATTTGATAAACCTGCTAGCCTATGCTTTGATGAATTTGACAACTTTGTTGCCAAACAACAGAGTTTCAATGATTATGTTAGCAGACATTCGAAACAAAGTGCTCGTATTCTTAGCCATCTAAGTGCTTGTGTAGGCAGAAATGTCATTGCTCTGAAGCTTCTAAGTAAACATGCCTCTATGATTACTACTCAGGTAGAACAAGTACTTAAAGCTCAGAATTACCTGCTCAATGAATTAAATGACAACTCTATCAGAGTCATTACTAGAGGAGGCAAAATGACTCAGGAACCTTTGTATCATGAAGGTCATCCTAAGAGAATTGATCAAGATTCTCAAGGAATCAATGCTGATACACCTAGTCATCCTAAGGAGAAGAAGAAGGATGATAAAAACCTGCACGCCAGTTCACCAAATACTATCACACCTGAAGAACCTAATGATATTTCTGTGACTGATGCAGAAACACAATCAGGTGACGAACATGAACCTGGTGATATTGTGGACAGTGATGTTCATAATAATGCTCAACCTAGCCATGATGAGGATGTGGAAATTGAACCTACGGTTAATCCTGATAATCCACGACCTAGAGATACGACAAGAATGACTTCACTGCAAGGAAGCATGGTAAAGAAAGATAGCCATGGGTTCAGAGACCTATGCCCTTTCCTTCTAAGCCATCCAAGAAAAAGGATGATGAGGATTTTGAGCGCTTCGTTGAGATGATAAGACCCGTCTTTTTGCAGATGCGATTAACGGATATGCTCAAGATGTCTCCGTATGCCAAGTACATGAAAGATATCATGACTAATAAACGGAAGATACCAGATCTTGAGATCTCCACCATGCTTGCCAATTACACTTTCAAAGGTGGAACTCCTAAGAAACTTGGTGATCCTGGAGTGCCCACTATACCTTGCTCTATTAAAGGAAACTACGTAAGAACTGGCTTATGTGACCTTGGAGCCGGTGTTAGTCTTATGCCAATTTCTCTTTATCGTAGACTTGAGTTGGATAAGTTGACACCCACTGAAATTTCTCTGCAAATCGCCGTCAAATCAACTGCTTTCCCTATCGGCACTTGCGAGGATGTGCTTGTTGTGGTTGCTAATACCACTATCTTAACAGACTTTGTTATTTTGGATATTCCCGAGGACGATGCCATGGCTATCATCCTCGGAAGACCCTTTTCAAACACTGCAGGGGCTCTTATAGATTGCAACAAAGGCAATGTCACTTTCCATGTCAACGGTAATGAGCACACAGTGCACTTTCCGAAGAAACGATATCAAGTACATTGCATCAATGCTATCGAAAAGACTTCATCAATTCTCATTGGGAGGTTTGAATGACCTATTCCTCGTGTCAAGATGAAGTACGATTTGCTTGTTGGGGAGATTCATATCCCCATTGAGGTGACTTAGTGGCTATTTGAAAATTCTCCGTTCTCTCTTGCGATTCGAGAAGGTTTTGTCATAAGGACTTGATCAACCCCATTGATGAATTTCTTCCGATGACCATGAAACGGATGAATCAAATAGTCACATACCTCTATTTTGAGTTTTCCTTTTCTGTTGCTTAGAAGAAAAATGATAGAATTAGTTTAGCTTTTCCTGTTTTCTGTTTTAGCGTCCCGGAGAAAAATACCTCGAAAATAAAAGTTCTCCGATGGTCCTGAAAATTTAGTTTGATTTTTTCTGGAATTTTTGAAAATTTCTGAGCCTGAGAGCTGGTCCGGGGGCCTGACCAGTGGGCCACAAGCCCCCCCACCGACACCTACCCCCCTGGTGGCGGGGTGCAAGCTTGTGGGGCCCACGGGCACCCCGTCCACTCATTCCAGCTCCCAGCCTCTTCTTCCACCTCCAGAAATAATTGTTTCGCAGCTCAAACCCATGTTCTTGCTCATTTGAGTGTGATTTTCGATCTCCTTGCTCAAAGCACCATTCTCCGAACTGTTTTGGGGAAATTACTCCTTGGTAAGTGACTCCTCCATTGGTCAAATTAGTTTTTGCTCTAGTGCTTTATCCTTCGCGAATTCTTGCTACCTTGGTGACCCTGTTCTTGAGCTTGAAAGGTTGATTTTTAGCTGGTCCCAAGTAGTTTTAGCGCGTGATACGGTCTCTAGGCACTAGTGGGAGTAGTTGCTACAACTTGGGTTGATCCTTATTCAAGTTTCTTTCGAAGTCTCTAAAAATTTCAGAATTTTTCAGAGCTAGAAAAAGGAAAAGATGAGGAGGTCCTTGAGAGGCTCTTCAAGCCGTAACCACAAGGAGGATGAGAAGAACCACCCCAAGTACGTAGTCCCTCGAGTCACAGAAGTTCGAGCGTGCGAGTGGCCAAGTGATGAATTTTTGCGCGCCGCCAGACTTTATGAAGACTTTGATTACTTGGTGGAGAACGCAGGTCTTACTGCGTTCGTTGAAGATAAGTGCCCACAATATCTCCTACTCACCAATATTTTCGTTCAAAGCTTCAACTTTTATCCGAGGAAGAATCCTCCCATGGTTGAGTTCATGATATACGATGTCCCCCAGTGCATGACGTTGTAGGATTTTTGCAATGTATGCAAATTACCTTATGTTGGGGATATCCGTGACCCTCGTCCACGCGACTTGGAGGATTTCATTGGTTCTATTGTTGTTGGAGAGGAGAGAGGAGTGTCTCGCGCTAGAATCGCTAGCATACATTTTCCTGTGCTTCGGTACTTCTCACTATATGTGGGAAAATGTTTGATTGGCCATGGGGCCGTTGGGCGCTATAGTAGCTCAAAGGTTGAACCTGAACCGTTCTAAAGGTGTTGTCTATGGAGGTATCGATGCTACCCGTCTTGCCAGACACTTTAAGATACCCATTAGACTGGGAGAGGAAGGAGAGATGCTTCTCCCTGAGAGATATCTGGATTATGACAGCATGGTTCGCCATGATTTTCTGGATAGAGATGCTAGTAGACGGATGATTTATAACCTGGTGTTTAGTCAGGGTACTCGGGAGACTATTACTTTGCCTGCTCCATCTTTGTTTGATCTTCATGCAGGCAGGTACACTATTTTGCCCGCGGACATCTACGCATATTGGGGCTTGGCCCAACCACAGCCGCCCGCGCCCGAGCCGCCAGTCGAGTACCAGACGCCAGTTTATCAGTGGAAGCCAGAGGAGCTCACACAGTAGTGGCATCCACAGTCTGCTCCGAAGTATCCTAGAGCTGGTTATTTCCAACCTTGGGAGTAGACCAAGCTAGGCCAAAAGCCTAAGCTTGGGGGAGTACCTGTTCTCACGGACTTTACATTCATGCTTATGCTTTCACTTTGTTAGCCGGTGTTTACACTTTGCCACTGTATTATCCATGCTAGTTTCTTTTTGTTTTCTTATTTTGTGTCCTTTTGAGAAAACCCAACAAGTTTTTCTTTCTTATTTTGCTTGTTGGGAGCTTTCCCGTGTAAATAGTTTTATTTTTCTTTGGGTCAAGGTAGAAGATATTGGTTACAATGCTTAGTGGTTCTTACATGCTTACCTGTTTAGCTTTCAAAGAGCCATCTTATTTGGTCTTCTCCTTTGTGTTTGCCTGCAGAATCAGCTTAGTCCAATGCGCTTATTATCGTTTTCATCGTTCGATCGTGCAAATGAAAGGCAACAATGATGATATATGATGAAGTGAATGAGACTGAAAAGCTGGTATGAACTCTATCTATTTTTTTTTATAAATAGGACTAGCTTGTCGACCCAGATTTAGCTTTGTTGTGAGAGAACCATGTTTGCAATGACAGCTTAGAGATCATAGTTTCTGATACCATGCTTATTTAGCTGAGAGCTTATAATGGTTTTTCTTGATTGCCAACATAGATTTTGAGATGACTATGATGTAGTATGATAGGATGGTATTCTCCTTTGAATGTGTCAAGTGGCTTGACTTGGCGCTTGTTCATGCATGTAGTTGAAACAAAATCAACATAGCCTCTATGATGTTCGTGTTCATGGGGATTTATATCTTGTTCATGCTTGCATTCAATGTTAGTCAAACTCATTACATCTTGATGACTGTTGTCGCTCTCTAGTTGGTCGCTTCCCAGTCTTTTGCTAGCCTTCACTTGTACTAAGCGGGAATATTGCTTGTGCATCCACTTCCATAAACCCAAAAGTTTTTCCATGAGAGTCCACCATACCTACCTATTTGCGGTATCTACCTACCGTTCCAAGTAAATTTGCATGTGCCATTCTCTAAACCTTCAAGAAATAAATCTATTTTGCATGCCCGAACCACTCATGTGGTGACAGAGGGCTATTGGTCTCTTCCATGCTAGGAGTGTTATGCTCGACATGTGTTTATTCACAGTCCTGCACGAGAAAGGGGCCGGTATTTGGGATGTGTAGTTCCATGCTTAAATCGAAAACATAACTGTAAAACAAGACTCCCCTCGGATTGATGTTAGTATGGACGGTACCCGAGGATTCGGCTAGCCGTGGAGTGTGATTGATTGGTGGTGGGGGAGTTAAAAATTTACTTTTCTGTTTGGGAACCGCCTATAGCATGAGTAGCATGGAAGATATTGAGAACTCTTGGTCATTGCGTTGACAATGAAAGTATGCCACCCAAAACTTTTATCTCTGTTTTCAAAGCTTGAGCTCTGGCACCTCTGCAAATCAATGCTTCCCTCTGCGAAGGGCCTATCTATTTATTTTCCTGTCGAGTCATCCTCCTCTTATATAAGCACCAATTAGAGAGCACCTCTGTCATTTTTATGCTTTGCTTTTGATTGATATTGAGTATGACTATGACTGGCTCTTCGTTGCTATGAATTACAATGTTTAGTCAGCCCTTGATCTTTGAAAGTGCTCTGCATTTATGTTTTGCGGTCTCAGAAAGAGCTAGCGAGATACCACCTATTCATATTGCTTCATGCTTGTTTTGATTGAAGTGTTGGTATTTGAAACTCATTATTATTTGCTCGTTAGCTGATTATGCCATTGATATTAGTTTACCGTGAGACCTTTGTGTCATTTGCTTATGTGGTTAACTTGTGATCTTGCTGAAATTCTGGTTATGAGTTAGACATAGTTGCAACAACAAGATCAAACAGAGTTTGTCAAAAAATTTCTTTCTCTCTATGTTTGTCAACTGAGTTGCTTGAGGACAAACAAGGTTTTAAGCTTGGGGAGTTGATACGTCTCCAACGTATCTACTTTTCCAAACTCTTTTGCCCTTGTTTTGGATTATAATTTGCATGATTTGAATGGAACTAACCTGGACTGACGTTGTTTTCAGCAGAATTGCCTTGGTGTTATTTTTGTGCAGAAATCAAAGTTCTCCAAACGTCCTGAAAATTTACGGGGAGCAGTTTTGGAAAATATCAAAAATACCTGCGCCAGAATCCACCTGAGGGGGTGGGCCAGTGGGCCACACGCCCCTGCTCCCCACCACCCCCCTGGTGGCGGTGGGCAGGCTTGTGGGGCCCACAGGCACCTGCCGCCCCAACTACAGCTCTATAAGTTGTATTTCGTCCCAGAAAAAATAAAAAGAGAAGTTTTCGTCGCGTTTTCGATACGGAGGTGCCGCCACCACCTGTTCTTCATCTGGAGGGCAGATCTGGAGTCCGCCTTCGGCTCCGGAGAGGGGAAATCGTCGCCACTGTCATCATCAACCTTCTTCCCTCTCCAATTCCATGAAGCTCTTCGTCGTTCGTGAGTAATCTATTTGTAGGCTCGCTGGACGGTGATGAGTAGGATGAGATCTATCATGTAATCGAGTTAGTTTTGTTGGGGATTGATCCCTATTATCCACTATGTTCTGAGATTTGATGTTGCTACTACTTTGCCATGCTTAATGCTTGTCACTAGGGCCCTAGTGCCATGATTTCAGATCTGAAATTATTATGTTGTCACCAATATATGTGTGTTTTAGATCCGATCTTGCAAGTTGTAGTTACCTACTATGTGTTATGATCCGTTAACCCCGGAGTGACAATAACCGGAACCACTCCCGGTGATGACCATAATTTGAGGAGTTCATGTGTTCACCAAGTGCTAATGCGTTGGTCCGCTCTTTATTAAAATGAGAACCTTTATATCCCATAGTTTCCTTTTGGACCCCGCTGCCACGGGAGGGATGGACAATAGATGTCATGCAAGTTCTTTTCCCTAAGCACGTATGACGACACACGGAATGCATGCCTACATCACATTGACGAACGGGAGCTAGCCACATATCTCTCCGTGTTATAGTTGTTGCATGATGAATATCATCCAAACAAATCACCGACCCAATGCCTACGAGTTTGTCCTACCGTTGCTACTGATGTTACTTGTCTTGCTCTGCTGCTACTACTGTTGCTACTGCCGTTACTTGTCTTGCTCTGCTTCTGCTACTACTGTTCCTACTACTGTCGCTTGCTACTGCTGTCACTACTGTTGTTCCTTGCCACTGCTATTGCTCGTTACACTGCCGATACGCGCTACTTCGCTGTTACTACTTCGCTGTTACTATTGTGCTTGCAGATACTAATCTTTCAGGTGCGGTTGAATCTGACAAATTCAGCTGCTAATACTTGAAAGTATACTCTCACCTCCTGACTGGCGTACCTACAAATTTGGGTCGAATACTCTATCCTCGAAAACTGCTGTGAACCCACGCGCTGGTGGGCCATCAACAACATTCTTCCAATTTCATTACCGGGGAGTGTTATCAGCATTCTTCTGGTGCCGTTGCAGGAGAAGGTTATTTGTTATAAGCATTCGTCTAGCTAACACTACATATTGCAGGATCAGCACTTTTCCGGAGCCATTGCCAGAGAAGCACAGCTAATGTCAAACCCCGATCGTGTTAGGAGCGCTCAATTATGGAACATAACACCGGTAGCCGAAACTAAGGCGGCAAAGGTGGAACAAAACACCAGGCTAGAAAGGCCGAGCCTTCCACCTTTTACCAAGTATATAGGTGCACTAAATTAAATAGCATTAATATGATGATATAACAAGGAACCCATGTTATCACATCGAAGCAACTGCACCTGCAACTAGCAACGCTAACACATGGGTAAGAAAGTCGTAACATAGCCAAACCGTGGTTTGCTAGGTTGTGAACAGGTTGAAGGTTTTCATGGCAATGTTGGGAGGCTGATATTTAACAGGTGGTAGGCAGCGAGACATAACGATAGAAACGATAAAACTAGCATGGCAATGATAGTAATGGTATCTGGGGAAATGGTCATCTTGCCTAAGATCCCACTTGGAAGAAGAACGACTCCCTGAAGCAGACGAACCGATGTAGTTGAATGGATCCTCACAATCCGACACGCTTACGAAACTCTAATGAGACGAAGCAAACCAGAAAAAGTATCAACACACGATATTCACCACGATATGCACAACACAAATGACATGGCAATTCACACAATCAAACACTACACATTAAATGAAGTCCAATATGCAAATTGACGACACTCCACATACAAATTAATTATTTCTATACCCATTAGGTACATGTCAATATTAAATGTGGTTAAACATGGCAAGAGGTGAAGCGTAATTAATCTATCTATCTAGGCATTTTAAATGAGGCCGGAAACGACTTATAGCATCTCCGAACTGACCTCATACGTTAATATATAATTCTGTCCAGATCTGAACTAACATGTTTTAATATTTGTTAAACAGCAAAATAAATAGGTTCACGTGATTATACGCATCGTTTCAATCAATTTACACATAGAGAACATCTCCAACGGAGCTACGGTTCAAAAGATATGAACACCGCAAGATATGATGGCATGAATGCAATATGTGTGCAACGACAGTCACAAGCATCCTAAACCAAGAAGGAAGCAACAAAATATGAAACTACACAAGATTCTAAGAAAGTTTCATGTAGGACACGATCAAAACGGAGCAACGGTTCAACAAATACAAGCTACACAAGAAATAGTCATAATCTGCCAAAACAGCAACATTGCATTTTCTACACCCTAAAATAACAACTACATAAATCTGAAATGCTCAAACAAGGCATGGGACAGTAGAGGTCAAGATGCACTACAACATACTACTAATAACATCTAGCATTGAAGCATGGTCACTAGGAAAAGAACTCACAAAAAGGCATATCACACACAATTTTAGACTTATTGAAAATATCAGTTTCTGACAGTGCAATTTTCGATCTGAAGGCATATTGATAGCAGGAAAACTATATTTTACTGGACTCCGAATGACATGAAAATTCACAGCAGGCTAAAGAATTTTAAGGGCTACAACTAACTCCATTGCACGAACCTATAAAGAGCTATAGATCACCAGATAAACTCATGGCAAGACAACAACAAAATATAACAGATTTCAGACTTAAAAATATTTCAGCATCTCCAAATTAGCACTATTTTCTAGCATGTTGACAACAAGCAAACAACAACTAAACATGGATTTCTATTGCAACCAAAATTACCATGGGCTAGCCTACACATCCAACAGCATATCTCTAGTTGACAACTCATTCATATCATGCACGGGCTAAATCCCACAAAATAAACAAAAGGGCAACATGGCAAAATATCACGCGCACTAACTTGCTCAAAAGCTAAAACTAAATGCACAGTTAAATTCTATGGATTTTTCTACCCCGAAAACATATATAATATGAGGGGTTGTAAAATACAAATAACGCCACACGTATATGCGAGAATATGTCCTAAACACGATATAACAAACTAGCGACAGAACCTACATGCAAAAATGCAAACAACTACTCTAAAATACATGGAAAAGGGTCCCGAACAACACGAACATTTCATCTACGTTATTTGAACAATCCAGACACGCACGAAAATAGCTACGGAATAATTAGCATATTAGGACAGCACGCAAATCGAGGCATACGGCGGGTCAAGCTACATCAAACATACATGCAAGTTGCAAAATATGATTCTGCGCGAAAAACTACAGAAGTTACATATATCACTCGTTGCGATATGATGCACGGTTTAAAAGCTACACGCGTTTTAAAATACAACATTTTCCTGAAATTATTAAATTCGTGAAACCTAACAAAAACCTAGACGGGCCGAACTAGGCAGGACGCAGCTTAATAACTTGCTCCACAGGCGAGGGATAGAGGGGCAGCTCACCTTGTGGGCTTCGACCCAGGTGGAGGAGAAGAGGCAGGCCGAGGCAGGCCGAAGGAGGAGCTCTCCTCAACCTTGGAGAGCCACCTGGGTTGGCTGGAGCGGCACCCCACGACGAGGCCTACGCGCATGCGAGCGAGCTGCTCCTCCCGATCCAGATCGGGATCGAGGGGGAGTGCTGCGGCAGCGGCTTCAGCGAGGGGCGAGGGGCAGCTGACCGGCGGGGAAGCCGCTAGGGCGACCGGATCTAGTGGCTGGGTCACCCACTGGCCGGCGGCGGCGGCCTGTGCCGCGACGGGGCACCACGGCAAGGGGAGCTGTGGGAGGAGCTGCAACGGGAGGTGCTCGTGCAGCGGAGGAGAAGGTGCGATGCTCGGCGGCGCCAGATGGGCTCGCCCGGGCCCGATCTTGGCTTGGCGGGCCTGGCACACTGAGGAGGAGAGAGAGAGGGCAGTGGCGGCTAGGGTTTGGAGGTGACGCGTAAAACGAGGCAAGGCTGGGAGAAGCCCATTTCTGGACATGGGGTGTCCATTTATAGTCAAATGGGGCTAGGGTTTGCCAAATGGGGCGTTTTCGGACCATCCGATCTCGATCTGACGCTTCGGAAATGCCCTAAGGTTAGGTTAGGCCGTGTAGAGTGGCTTAGGCGGAGATGAGAGGGAAATAGCGCGCCCAGCAACGTGATTTGTAACACCGAAACACGTTCGATGAATAACCAAAGACGGTGCTGCTACGATCGACCGTTCGGGTACCAAACGGACTCCGATTGCGACGAAAATTTGTAGACGGCCTACCTATAACAAAATAAGACCGCACGCCAAGTTTCAACCCAATCAGAGTTTGTTTTATACACACTTTTAAAAATGAATATTTTAACGATGACGCGGGCGCGTGCGTGTGTGGTCGGGCTCAAAACGGGCAACGACGAGAACGGGGAGAAGCAATAACTAATAACAGATGCAAGTTTTAAAACTGGCGGCAATGGAGTGCCGATGCAATGTAGATGATGCGCATGATGCGATGACGAATGCGGCAACCAAATCAGCCACACGACGAAAACGGAATAAAAGGGGAATCTTCTGGAGCATCGGTCTCGGGCTGTGACACTAAGGCTTCCAACAGTCAAGATGGCTCTCATACCAGCTATGTGGGTACCCCACTCATGAGTCGAAGTCACTGATTGCACGTGTACATTGATTCCACAGATCAATGCTCACTTAACACATAGAAGTTGAATGACGGGAGTCTTACATCCATTACATACTGTCTTACACAAATTATGACCATTATGTTTAAGTCTTACATAGATAGAAACATGCAGGCCAAACACCAAATATAAACTCATAGCGGCAATCTTGAGTGATAGCATGGACCCATGCCATCTACCTAATTATGACCTAATTCGCATGTTCATCACCAATGTACTAGTCACCAAATTCCTCTTCTTCCATGTCTGGCCAATTAAATAACCAGGGACAAGCCAATGAGTACTTTTGAATGTACTCGCAAGAAACCTATTTTGGACCAAGGTATTCATACATGGTTTATCACTAAGCAGGTAGTTTTGCAGAAAGCTAATTCTGAGTGCAATATCATGTCCTAAGATTTGTAAAATCATGCATCATGAGGCTATAGATATCAATATAAATAGAGTATGAACAAATCCAGTTTAATCATCTGATCAAGTCTCAAACTTAGCTCAAGTATCAGCTTGTACACACACAAACAAAGTTTTGTGAAAACATCTGGACATAGTCTAAGCAGGACCACCCAACTGCCCTTGACCGAGGACACGACTATTCTAATAGGTTTACACTCTATAGGGATCGCACACTTCACCCAAAAGACTCAAGGAACTTCCGTGTCATCCATGACTCATGGTACCTTCGGTACCCGAGGTAAGCACCCGAACGATGTCTTTCCCTTGACAACACTAAAAAAGGGTCCACTCGTTGGTACCCAACCCTCATGCAAGCTTTAAATCTAGACCGATATGACTGTTATATAGGCCCATATATTGTTTTTGGAGCTCTATCGGTATGAACATAACATATCATTTTGTAAAAATCATTTTCACACATATAATCTGATATGGGCCTAAATATCGACCAATATGATTGATATCTGATCCGATATGTTCTCTGATATAGATTAACACATAGATGATCATAATTTTCTATAATAATGCCATGAAAATAAGATTACACATTTACAATTTAATCATATTACCAAACTCACGCATATTGTTTTGTACATATCCATATAGAATGTATTTTTTTAATTTTATATAATGACTTTGTGAATCTTTCTTAATAGGATCTTAATTAACAAGTTAACAAAGTAGGAATATAAAATCATTATGCCAAAGCATTAACATTACACATTTGTTTAACTAACACTTGTTTTGAGTAAGAATATTGAAAAACAAATCCATATATATTTCCTATGATATTGTCCCATATATCTACATATCGTCCAATATATCACCTCATATCCCACATCCCATATGGCGAAGCCAAACTGATATGAACCCAATATCTGATATTTAAAACCTTGCCCTCATGATGTACATGAGAAGTAGCATCCAAGAGGGGACACAACGGCATGCCTGGTGTCTGGAAAAATAGTCGTAGTCGTCCATCCATGCACAACCCGTATCGAGGGAGTAATTCGGCTCTTCCGCCACTAGTAATGCGGGCTCTCTACTAGCATCGACCAAAGTAATAAATGAAACCCTATCCTAGAAGGGTACCGTGGTCATACATGTAAGGTTGTGATGATCATGAAATCTTACAACTAATTTGTTTTCAAAACCACACACACAACTTGGCTTGGTATACAACTTCTTTCTCAAGCGGTTCCCTGGCTCATCATCATCTCCCTCGGGCATTAGTGGCACCCTATGGGGGTTTTGTAAAGTCTTTGTTAAAACACTTTGTTTTCCATCTAATGCATATGCCTGTCCCACTTGCGTACCAACTACTTGAAGCTAACTATTTCCCACCCGCATAACCAACAATGGAAGTCACAGTCTTGCACAATCCAAGTATCGATGATAAATTCATCGGAGACAACCCAACAAGGTTGTCACCATATCATCATGCTTTTCATACAACTAGTAAAATGCTATAATTCCATGCATAAAGTAGTTTCATCAACATGGTCAAAGAGTTGCTTGCCTCGCTCAACGAAGTCTTCTGGGTCTTCATATACTTCTGGTCCAACTTCATGCTTGCAAAATCCATCGAAAAGGAAAAAAGAAAAATGTCACCGGACTGGCAGGGCCAGATTTTCCCATAGATTGAGTGGCCCAAAGTCGTGCCAGCCCATACGAGCCGCGACACGCATGCACCCCCATGTTCAAACCTGACGGGCAGGGCTCGGATGTCAAAGAAACAAACAAGCGGCTGCCGAACAGGCCCCGCAGGGGTCGCCATCAACCTCCGGCCATGGATGTGGAGATCTCCCGCGGTGTTCCGAGGAACGACAAGGAAAGCTCCGCACGGGAATGCACCCAGGGTGACGTTGCCTATCGGGCAAAGGGGGTGCAGATCGCTAGACCACAAGGAATCACTGATGATGGGCGGACGCGGCGGAGAGGCCTTGGGTATGCTCGAGCTCAACGTCTCTG
Source organism: Hordeum vulgare subsp. vulgare (assembly GCF_904849725.1). Classification (NCBI taxonomy): domain Eukaryota; kingdom Viridiplantae; phylum Streptophyta; class Magnoliopsida; order Poales; family Poaceae; genus Hordeum; species Hordeum vulgare. The sequence goes on along the minus strand of NC_058524.1, from coordinate 340,829,129 downwards.
GCTACAATCCATGCAGGAAAATGAGGGGAAATCATCAGCGAGGTGAGGGAGGAGTAAGGGAAGAGAGAGGAGTGAAGGAGGAGTGCCCTACCATGAGATATCCGGCAAGCCGAAGCGGCGGGGCTCGGGCTCGATCTCATGCACTGGACTTCGGGGAGTCGCGTGGGGTGTTTTGGTGAGATTGAGGTGGGAAGGGAGTGATTAGAGGGGTAGAGAGGATCCGAGAGGGGCTATTAATAGCAGGGCAGCGATGCACCACGGACGTGAGGTCAGCGAGGTCGTGACCGTTGACAGGGGCTCGTGGGGCTCACGGCCTCGTGTCTGGGGTGTTACTGGACACAGTCTTGGGACGGGGAAGGGAAGAAAGAGGGGGGAAGCAAGGCCATGGTATCGCGCGTGCGAGGCCGTCCATTGGTCGAGCCAGACGACGTCGGGAACGCGTTGGAGAGTTTAGTGGGGAGAGAGAGGAGGGGGTGTTGCTCTGGCATGTTGCGGACATTGAGACACATTGTCTAGTGCACGGGAAGGAACTGAGGTGGAGGGGGAGGGGGTAGAGTGTGAAGTCAACCGTCTGGTACACAACTGCATGCTCCAGAGTGTGTATTTAGCCAGCACCAGCGCGTTCTCGTGTGCCCTACTTTTCCTATTGTGTGTAGGAGCTATTTGAAATGCCATCGGTGGCGTAGGAGGTAATCAAAGCATCTAGAGTAAGCAAGTGGGGAAGGAGTGTTTGAATGAGGGAGTGAGAGACGGGGGAGATAATGCTGAGGACAAAATGAGGGTTTTACCTTATCAATAAATGAGATGGGGCTAGCAATTTTTACTTGAGGTAGAGGATCACAGTGAGGGCCTATAGTAAAAAAATTATCTCAAGCAGAACTGCTTTGGCCCTTCAATTAGTGATCATAAGAATTTGGCAGAAGGTGTTTGTTGTGGATTTGGGATACCTAAGCTATTCTACTTGACATCGGATTTAACAAGCATGAATGAAAGTGTTGAATAGCCTTGCTCGCAATTTTGCAGATCTATTGGAGAAAGTGACCAATGTTGCTTTCGTAGACCCTAATAAACGGGCAGAAATGGACTTTGTTAGATCTGGCTAAGCTACATCATTCTCCTTCATGCACCACTTGGTGTTGTTGCATCATTAGTGGACTAGAACATATCCACAAAGTTTGAGATCAAATTGTGAAATTTGACAATGTGAAGTTGACCAATTTTGAATCTGGACACATAGGGTTTTGGGGCACTTTTATGAACCGAAACTGTCGGGGTTGATAATTTAATATGAAACTTAGCAAGATCATCACATAAGGCATATGTGACTTGCTGGAATTTCCTGGATTTATTTGAAAATATTTCCTATGGACATATTTGAAATGCTTGAAATATTGAGAAAGGGTTTTGGAGGGTTTTGTCCAATATTTTAACATTACCATATGTTAAAAGTCATATATATTGAAAATATATGTCTAGTGAGTTTTCCTAAAGTTTCTCAAATATTTTTGAAACATTAAAATAATTTTTCTCTATGAAAGACCATTTCTGTCCTCAAAATAGGCATTTAAATAAATACAAGAATAACTTTTAAAATAATATTTTTGTGGTTTTGGGAAATCTTATAGATAATAGGTTTCAAATAAGATCTTTCGGGCAAAACATTTACCCTATTTTGAGGACTTGTAGTACAAACCTCAATTTAGGGAGTTTTGAAAACCTAAATCAAATAAATGCTTTTTGGCCAAAATAGTATTTTATAAAAATAGTTGTTTGTCGTAAACACATGGCACGATTATTGTGCAAAGATTTGGATCAAGGAGATTATTTTCCAGAGTAGGAGAAATTTTGTGAACTAAAGCACAAACAAGCAATCAACAAAGCATCACATGCACACAAAAGGTTTTAATTGGTCCACATTTTTAAGGTTTAAAAACATAGCAATGTGGTACTACACCCATGGTGTGCATTCCCCATGGAGAATGGAAGGTAAAATTCTTGGAAAAATGAGGATGAACAAATTCGTATATGAACCATTTCATTACCCACTTATATTGAATCCATTGTAGGTGCCTTTCCTTGGAATTATTACTCTTGTGTCAGATTGTGTTGTATCTGTCATTAGAAATGTACTCTACAATCTTTGTACAATAATGTGTGCCCTATTCTTCTTTTTTGGAGCATTTTATTCTTGCTCAACATCAGTTTGCTCGATCCTTTTGCCATTCTGGATAATGGACCTACCATTGGGCCCTTCGCATTCATAGCTTTGGACTCATCCGCGGTTCCAAGAACACCCTGGATTCAGAAAGTCGTTGTTCACACTATGGTCACTGTCTGTCTAGCGAAGGTTAGTCCCTAATGTTGTGTTCCTCTATTTTGTGAGTCTATGCAAGTTCTGCAAGGATTTACTTTGGGAAAATCAACAGTGTCATGCCCTCAACATTGTCACAAGCATTCTGATGGACCAATGCTTCCTAAACATGACCGAAGGGTTACTCATCAACCTCCAATGCAGCTTGAAGTTAGCATGACATGCAGCAACTTGTTCTACAACATATTGCCAAAGATAGTTAGGAAAAAGAGCAAGTAGCCTCTAAGATGAATGCAATCCATAATCGCACTCGGCTAATGCATCGTGTCATTGATAAGAACAAGAACCGTCTCTGGAAGTGACTTCAAAAGTTCTTCATCAAAAAATAGCTGATGAATGCTAATCCCATGGAGCTATATGATTACATCGACAAGGGTTTTAATGTTGAAGATTTTCAAGAACGAAGTATTCCTGCTATGCATGCTCATACTCTTACAACTGATCATCTTCATCTAAAGCTTAGGAGGCTTCTTGAAGAATCTAAAGCCACCTTCCCAACTATTAAATCGTTCGAAGGCAATGCTCTGACTCGAGTCACTCATCTAGTTGATCAAAATGCCTGAATATTTTGCTCGGCCCTACGCCATCTCTCCTAAAAGGAAATGCATTGCCAAAGACGAAGAAGTTATCATGCCTACAGTCACCTTCGAAGAAGAAGAACCTTTTGAAAATTCCTCTGGGGATGCTTCTGACTGATGCTTTTTAAAATTCATGGTTTCATGCCTTCTCGCTCATATTATTCAACACGTGTTTTCCATTTTTTTACAAAAGGGGGAGAATTACATTGAGTTCTGACAGATTTTCCATTTGATGGTTACTTGGTTGTGTTTTCTCTCGAGTTTGCAACTTCCATCGCTCGTTTTTTATTTGCTTAAGTTGTAAAACTCTCACATAACTTCTGTGTTGTAATATATCTTGAACCTTATATTTTGCAGGTGGAAATATTATCTGAAGTTATGATTGATTGCACTATGCCATCTTCCAACATCATTCGGTAGTATAATCAATTAATCTCGAAGAAATGAAATTTCACTCCTGCATTTACTCATAACATGTGCACGTAATCAAGCCTATATTCTCAATCTCTGCATACGTCTAGCGGGGTCCATTTGATCATTCAGAAAACTAACAATAATTCACTCTCATTCAATTAGAATTCATTTATATATAATTACTTTGATGATTATCTGTTTTGTCAACAATCATCAAAAAAACGGAGATTGTTGGTCCAATAATTTGCCCCCTTATGTTTTGGAGATAGTTGTCATAAATAGTAAGGGACTTAAATTTTGGTAGTCCACACAGAATAACAGGTCCCTAGATTCATGTGGAGTTTGGTAGAAACTCTGAAGATAATCCCCTGCATAGCAGTGAAGATTATCACCGAAGGCTAAGAGTGTAGAGACTGACCCTAAAAATTGTTGATGCAAAGCAGTTGGTTTGGTGTGTCATAAATATTGACTACAACTCATAAGTTGAAGATAAAGTGAAGACATAGCATTTATTTGTTGTTCTTATTCCTCTTTTATCGGGTCATAGTTCCACCATACTATTAAGAGGGTGTAAGAGGGTGTGGCGCCCAAGATATGATCCTATCCTTATTTTGGCATGAGAGCCTCAACAAGGATAGAAGCGCATCTTGTCGTTTCGCAAGAATGGATATCGTTACAAGTACATGTAAAGAAGATATGAGTATATAGAATTGTATTCCACTCGCCACAAGCTAATCATGATCATCTCAGTACAAACATACATTCAAGCACCATCCAGAAGAGCAGGGTCCGACTTCGGATGTAATCAAACAAGAAAACGACGTCCATTCTTGCTATCCCACGTTGACGGCCTGGAACCCATCCTAGATCGATGAAGAAGAAGAAGAAGAAGACAGTCCAAATAGAAAAATCATCATGCCCAAGTCAAAGTATCGCTTTACATGTACCGGCAACTATTGTTGTAGTAATCTTTGAGCCACACAAACTCAGCAATCTCATTTCCAAAGGTATCAAGACTAGGAAATCTTAATGGGTGAGGTATGGTAAAGTGGTGAGGTTGGAGCAAGATCTAAGCATTTATTTGAGTGGCTAACTTAAGAGTACAAGAAATAAAGGGGGTGGTATACGCATAAATGTACATGAGCTAACAATGATCACAAAGTGATCCTGAACACCTACTTAAGATTCAAACGTAACCCCATCGTGTCCTCTCTCGAATAAGAACTCGCTTGAAGAGACAGTTACGCACATAGTTGGCATATTTTAATTAATTTTACTTCAAGTCTGCTATGACCTGGTCTTAAACAAAGTTTCCATGTTGCCACATAACTGCGAACATGACTTTTTAAAAGATATTGACCCAGAAGATGTGCTCCAACTAGTCCATCACAAACTATCACAAGCTGCCCATACAACCTCAGTCTCGAGATAGCCCGAGGTATCCTCGATATCCCTGTCCACAAGATGTTCTAAAAGAGTAAAACAAATCCAGCAAGACCACCCGGCAGGCTAGATCCTAGCAGGATTTGTGCATATCTATTTCTGAGGGCACAATCGTATGGGACTAGCTACGAGTAATACCAATCCCCAAGTTCCCTCGCGGTGGCCCTGTAGGCAACCCGTTTGGGACCAACTCCATCAGTACTAGCCCCGTGTATTATGTTGAATTAATTCTCGGGTTCATGATGCCCTATGCTTTACTAACGGTGTTTAGTATTATTATGTCGAGAAAATATAGTACCAATGTTGGGCCTTGCCGGAAGAGTTTTATATCAAAACCAAAATCAAGGGGGTCCCCATAACAACCCTAAACATGTTAGGAGCGCTCAGTATGGAACATAACACAGTACACAAGTTACTTGGGCGGCAAAGAGAGAACAAAACAACGAGCTAGAAGGCCAATCCTTCCACCTTCTACCAAGTATATAGGTGCATTAAATTAAATAGCAATAATATGATGATATAACAAGGAATCCATGTTTTCACATGGCAGCAACTTGCAACTGCAATAGCAATGCTATAAGAAGGGTTGAGCAAGCGATAACATAGCCAAACAAAGCTTTGTTGGGATGTGGAGGGATTAATGGCTTTTCATGGCAATTTTGGGAGCCTTGACATAACAGATGGTAGGAAGCGATACATAGCGATAGAAACGAGACAGCTAGCATGGTAATGATAGTACTGGTATCTCGGGAAATGCTCATCTTGCATGTGATCCTTCTTGGTAAAGGAAAAAATTCATGAACTAGACGAACGAGCATAGTTGGACAAATCCTCATAGTCCAAAACGGTTTTGAAACTCTATCAAGAAGAAACATACCGAAAACAAAGAATCGTCACACGATAAACACCACAATATTTTCATGACATGGTGCCCAATCAAATATCATGCATGTCCATTTATTTATGTATGACATGATAAACCACAATTATCAACTTCTACACACTATGTGAAGCTCAATATGCAACGAGTTGCATATTGACGAACATCGTCGACGGGCGGAGCTGCCACCTCGGGCTGGTAAGACAGCTTTGGAGCCTCCTGCATAGGGAATAGAGAGAAGGATGAGAGGGATAAATGGAGGGACAAGGAGAGTGAGGCGAGGGTATGGGCACTCGTCTGACAACGACGTCTTCGGTAGTGTCTGGCGAGGTCGAGCGACCTTCGGTGACGAGGCCGTGGGCGCGGGGATGAGGACTCGGGAGGAGATCCCGCGGGACCTCGGGGTTGAGGCCCAGATGGGCTTCTCAGGGCCAAATCTATGACTGAGAGGGCCGGCAGTGCAGGTGGCTGGCTGGCGGCGATGTGGCCCAACTGGGTTGGACAAGGGCAGCTCAGGGCGACATGACGCCTTGCGGTTGGATGGAACGACGACAGCGGTGGCGCCAAGAGCGGATGTGGGCTTGTGGTGTGTAGATTTCGAGGGCTGGAGGCGGCTGGAGGTTAGGGGAGGCTAGGGTTTCTCTAGGGATGTCCAAAAATGGACTAGAGGGGGTCTATAGATAGCAATGGGTCAAGGGGAAGTGGTTTTGACACCATTTTCGAACCATTCGATGTTGATCAGAATGTCCGGAAGCAAAGGGGAGCTAGCTGGGATAGGCGAGTTGTGGAGGAGGTGTTGGGCAGAGATGAGAGGGATATTTGCGGCCAACTTTCAACACATTCCGAGAAAAATTTATACACACTTTTAAAAACAACATATAAATATGTTGTGGGCATGTGTGTGTGTGTGTGGTTGGTCCCGAAATGGTCAATGACAAGAATGGAGAGAACCAGCAACTAACAACGGATGCAAGTTTTGATAAATGGTGGCAACGGATTTGCGATGCAATGCGGATGATGCGCATGATGCAATTATGGATGCGACAACCAAATGAATCACATGACGATAATGTAATTAAAACTGAATCTTCTGGAGTGTCGGTTCCGGGCTGTTACAACTCTCCTCCACTAATAAGAGATCTCGGCCCGAGATCTTAGAAAGAAAGGGTAAGAGGAAGAATAAAGGAAGAGGTAAAACTTAGTTGGTTGTTTGACAAATGAGTGAAACCAACAAACATAGTGTTTGTAAATAGATGAACAATGGCATGAGGAACAAACGATAATTCAAAAGAAATTTGGGCAGCACTTCGGTAGGAAAAAGAGGCAAAACTTGATAAGAAGGAAAGAACTTGAAAAGATTTGACCACACTCCGATTAAATGGACAAGCAAGGGAAGAACATGATCTTGACAAAACAAGATGTTAGTCGAAGAGAGCAACATCACCAAGCCTCTGGAACAAAAGAATAGAAACTAGATCACTTGGAAGAAAGAACGGAGAAGAAAAAAGCAACTTCTACCACAATTGAATTTAACAACATGCTTACGAAGAAGAATTGAGAGGAGTTGTTGGAAAATCAACAACGGAAAGAAAAATCGAGTTGTGGGCTTATGGAAAATATCTCAAAATTATGAGTTGAAAATCGACCAATAACGGAAAACAATTGATTGGAAGGACAAGAGATGCAAAACTTCTTTCAACAAGAGGATACATTGAGAACTTGGATCAACGATAAACACCATAATAGCAAGAATCCTTAGGAAAAGCTTTAGGTGAAAACCGATCCAAGAGAACTTCAATGAAAAACTCATGAGTTGAAAATATCTCATGATTGAAGAAATTGGTGAGTTTAGATATCTTATTCTTGAAACAAATACTCTTTGAGACTCCTCATGAGTCAAGAATGCTATAACACCACCTCAAAGGATAATGGAGTAAGAATTGCTCTTAGAAATACAAGAGAAAGAACACTTGAGGTACTACGATAAGGATCTTGAAGAATACATCATTAATGAACCACCATGAAGAGCCTTCGTATACAAAAGAATGATGAAGAGAAATGAAGGTTGAAAGAATAAGATTCTGACCTTGCAAGATTTCGATGGAGCTTCATAAAGAGATAATTGAGAAAATTTGGTACTACGAAAAGAAAAGATGAAGCACTTGGCATAAAGAAATTGACATCATGAACAACTCCGGAAAGAGGATTGAATCACTTGAAACACGAATAAGAATTATGTTATGCTTCTCCTTCATCAACTTAAATTGATGAGAACCAACGGATTTGGCATACTACTTATTCTTCTTGAAAGATTGAGAAGAGATATAGGACAACACTTTAAGAAATCTTGGAAGAAACACCTGTAATAATTAGAACGGACTAAGATTTAAGAGAAACACTTCTTCACTCTTCCAAGCTGAGAATGATGGCAAGAATCACTGTCAAGAATTATTGAGACACTCTAGAACAATGAATAAGGAAAATTTGAGCCAATGATGAAAAATAATTTTCAAAACAATCTTGGAGAAGGAATATGGCCTATAGAAATCATTGTTACGTCATATGTGAAAAGAGCTTGAGACCTGTGGAAAAGATTAGAAGGGCTAGGTAAGATCCTGGGATAAGCCTGTGGGTATGGGGCCACTCAAAGAGAACACCACTGAATGGATTTCTAAGAAAGATTGATTGCACCGGTATAATGAAAACTTCATGAGGTGAGAACTTGGAATAATTCAAAGGATTGAAAACAAGAAACTTCTCAGATATCTTCAGCACTCCGGATAGAATAGGGACGGATGAAAAGAAAGGGATGCTTAAATAAGAATTTACAACATGGGAAAGCATTAAACGAATGAAAAGGATATGGTGAACACTGAAAGCTTGAATTGAATCCACCGGAGAAGAACACAAAAATGAAGAATGATGAACTCAAAACTCGTGACAATCTTCAAAGTGATTCACTAAATACAATATAAAAGAAAAGATAGCGGAAGAAAAAATGAAAAGAAAGGCACTAGAATGACAATTTAATAGTTGAAGAAAAAGGGCGGGAGGGTGGGGAAAACAATGACAACTTGGGACAAATGAGGCGAACTCTGAAAAGAAATATAGGATGGATCTTGCAAATATTGAAAAGGATTGACTTAACTTGAAGAGAAGCACCGGTTTAAAAGAATTGACATGATAATTTGACAGAGAAAAATGATTAGCACTAACACAGAAATATGAGAAGACCACTTAGAAAAGATATTGAATCACCACTTGACATCGAAGCAACTCTAGTTACCGTACTGCAACAAAACAATGGATGAGGCTTACCAAACAAGCCGAAAACAAATATATGACACATATTTCTCTTGATATTTTTGTGGTGAGATTCACACAGACTCGACCATACATTGGTTGTCATATTGAAATGACGCTCGAATATGCTCCCTAGGCGTAGCAAACTACAGGGCTAGATAAAGCATATCGAGACTGTCCTCTGTAAGAAAGACAATGAACAAACAAAACACTAGATGTCAAACCCCAACCTCACATCATGCATTTGTTGGAAGATAATCCTAGGTAACTCCTTGAATTTCCACCTAAGAACTTCCAAAATCTTTCTTAGTTATGCAATCAGGTTGCGGGTCCGGGAACCTACTCAATGTAGTCAGCTGCATGACATTTCCTGCAACTATGATCACATATCTGAGAAGTTCCACAAACTCATCTACCTTAGACCTTTGAAAAAACAACGATGCTAGACCTGGTAGATCATCCAAGCTATCTCCACCAATACTGGGGAAAATTCATGACACTATTTGCCACCAAGCAAAGTATTGAAGCGTTTTGATGTCCGTGTCCTAAGATACTAAGGAAGCTGAACGATAACGTTGTATCGAAAACCACTTGGATCTCTACTCCTCAATAACAAGAGGAACCAAGTCAGAATTCCGTCACATCAACATCATAGAGATTCCAAAATACTCGCGTGATCCTAAAATAATTTTGAGTGCCAAGATAAGTAAAATCAAAATTCTTACGTCAGGATTCCTCACCATAGCATAGAAGAGGAGTAAAAAGAATGTTACTCGCCGATATATAACTAGATGCAAAGTAATTTTTCACTAGACTCAACTCGGCCAGGTTCGATCAATCACGGGGGCTCCTAGGTCAGTACTGCTCCGATACCAACTTGTAACATCCAAGATGCGATCTATCCTTATTTTGGCACGAGGGTCTCGACATTGATAGAAGCGCATCTCATTGTTTCGCAAGAATGGATATCGTTAGAAGTACATGTAAATAAGATATGATTATATGAAATTGCTTACACTCGCCACAAGATAATCATGATCATCTCAATACAAAAATACATTAAAACACCATCCAAAAGAGTAGGGTCCTACTACAGACGAAATCAAGCGAGAAAAACAAAGTCCATCCTTGCTATCCCAGGTTGCCGGCATGGAATCGATCTAGGATGGGTTTGAGTGGCTAACTTACGAGTACAAGAAATAAACGGGGGTGATCTACGCGTAAACGGACGTGAGCTAACAATGATCACAAAGTGATCCTAAACACCAACTTATGAGTCAATCATAACCCCATTGTGTCCTCTTTCAGATAAGAACTCACGAGAAGAGACAGTCACGGTTATGCACATAGTTGGCATATTTTAATTAAGTTTACTTCAAGTTTGCTATGACCGGTTGTTAAACAACGTTTCCAAGTTGCCACAAAACGAGGGTGCGTCTTTCCAAAAGATATTAACCAGGCATGGGTGCTCCAACTAGTCCATCACAAACTATCACAAGATGCCCTGGCGAGAAAATGAAAGCACAAATGCTTCCTTGGTGGTTTTGATACTTCATGACAACATAAATTGTCTCTTGGACTAACACTTTTACCTAGTATATCTCGATTTTAGTCCATAGAGAACATTGTCTAAAGGTTTATGTGGAGATCCCCCCTTGATGCATGAAAGGAATAAGATTGGCTCAAGCTTCAAGCAAGAAGACTCTTCATTTTATATTTGTGAGAAATCACTTTTGACTCCATAGGAAAGCCAATACTATTAAAAGGGGGTGAGGTATTAAAATGAATTGTTTGCTCAAATGCTCAGAGATAGCCACCAAAAATACTCAATCATTTTCCCACATAACACTTCTGTACAAAGCCAAATATCCAAAATCGGTGCCACCTAGTTTTCAGATTCGTCCCTACCGATTTTAAACCCAGATACAACCCTAGCCAAACATACCATTTCGGTACAACCGATTCTGCATCGGTGCTACCTGTGTTCAGGTGACCAACCTTCTGTTGCCTTGGTACACAAAATCGGAATTTCCGAGTTTGGGTATCGATGTCACAGAGTGTGGGGACCCCGACTAGCAAGTCGAGTTCGCCGTGCCCAGTGACCCCAAGGATCAATGTTCACTGAACACAAATACTGAATAATAGAGTCTTACATCCAAGTACCGAAATTATTACATCAAACGACCAGAAGGTCAGGTTCAAGAGCGAGGCCTAAGGCCAAATTAAACAAATACATCGAGTAGCGGAAACTCGTAAGGGCTAAGCGGTGCCCATGCCATCAAGCCTACACCGACAGGCATTCTGACTTGGAAGCGTCCTAGATCGCAGGTTCATCTCCGACGGCGTACTCATCGCCAAGCTCCGTTCCTTCCATGTCTGGTCAATAATATAACCAGTGGCAAGCCAATGAGTACTTTGAATGTACTCGCAAACAGCCCATGATATGAACATTTATAGTGAAAAATAATAGTAACATGCATCTTTAGTGGAATGCAATTTGGTGGAATGATCAGGTATATGCAATAAATTAAATACTTACTCTTTAAGAACAGGTTACAGATATCAACATATCTGACAAGGGTTGAACACACCGGGTTCACCCTATATGCCAAGTCATCGGACTTGTCATAATCTCAATGTATTAATGAGGGCTAAACCATCCGGGTTTACCCTATATGCCAAATCACTGAACTTGGTCATATTATTATCATGATTATATCAACACCTTTTTAACACCACACACACACACTTTTGGTTTATGCGGAAACGCTAGACGTAGTTTAAGCAGCACCACCCAACTGTCCTTGACCATGGACACGGCTATTCGAATAGTTTACACTCTGCAGAGGTAGTACGCTGGACCCACGAGAAACGGGAAACTTCCGTGTCATCCACGACTCGTGGTATATCACATATACCCGAGGTAAGTACCCGATCATCATCTTTCCCCTAACGATACTAGAGAAAGAGGTCCACTCGATTGGTACCCAGCCCACATGTTGTTCGTCTTATGAGCACCGACTCTGGACTGTATCAACCATGCAGGGGCCAGCGGTGTGCCTGGAACTCATAATAATGGCATAGTCGTCCTACCTGGCACGACCCCATCACGAGAGTGACACCGATCACTCCCGCCACTAGTAATGTGGCTCTTTTCTAGTACCGACCAGAGTAATCAACAAAGCCCCGTCCCATAAAGGGGTATCGTGGTCGTACTGGTAAGGTTGGGACGGTCGGCACATCATAAATCTAATCCCATTTCCGAAACCATACTCACACAAAAACACCGGTGCATCACTTCACCAAAAGTGATCACCAACTCATCATCACCCTCGGGCATTAGCGGCACCCGACGGGGTTTTCATAAACTCTTTATTTAACTCATCATCATGCTCATGATAATATGCTCTATCTTTACTTGTCAACATGGTAATAACAGGACCCTCACGGGGTAGGGTCAAGCTCAATGCAATGATCTTATAACTTTACTAATCAACATGACAGTAGCATGATCCTCATAGACAGTAGGGTCAGCTCATCATGTTTGTGCTCCGAGGAGCCATGTGAATATCATTACTATCATGCAAGTGCTTCGATGAAGCCTTCGGTACCATCACATCAATGATGAACCGGCACTGTGATCTCATGCAACGAAAGTACTTGCTATTATAGCATGCATCATTTCATATGCTCAAGTCATGGTCAAAGGTTGCTTGCCTTGGTCTGCTAGGTATCCGGGGTCTTCGAGGTCTTCCGCTCCGGATCCTCCGTCACTCGGTAACTCTACCGTCGAGAAAGGAATAAATAAATAATAGCTCTCACTAAAACAGATCACAAAGTGCTTTTAAAAATGTTGCGAAGTCTGAATAAATTCAGTTTATTATTTGGAAAATGTTTCGTATAGTTTTTATTAGCTAAGCATATTTATTTAAAAGCAAACAGAAGCAAACAAGTGCTTTTTAATATCATTTTATTATACCAAAATAATTTCTGTTTTTGATAAATGACAAACACTACAGAATCAAATACTACACATTTTTAGAAAATTATTGGTGGAAGAATCATATTTTTCTACTGGCTAAATATTTGTATAAAAATCATTTAAGTTACTTGATTAAAATAAAAGGAAAAGGCCAAGGGGAACAGATCCAGCCGGCCCAGCCAGCGGGCCTGGCCACCAGGCGCGCGCGGCCCAGGTTCAAACATGACCTGCGGGCCCCTGGGGTCAGCGTCAGTGGTTGCGCGCGCTGGCTGCCCCAGGACACCGAGAGGTGGGCTCCTCCTGTCGGGTCCTTCTCCTACCTCTAGCCAGAGAGGTGGAGACAGACGCCGGCGAGGCTGCCGTTGTCCTCGGGCCAATCTAGGAGCGGGAATGGGTCCCTCGTGCCTCCGCCTACCTGCTCGTGGTGGGGACGTCACCGGAGATGGTTTGGGTCGCCGTCGACGAGGTGATCGTGGCGGAAGGGTTTCGGGTTGGTGTTGAACTAGTGGCTAGGGGCACGAATTCGCTCGGGAAAGTTGCGGGAAATGTTCCTGGTGTCAAGGGGAGTGTAATGGGAGGTCGGGCAGCGCAGGAGCCGACGTGTAGCCGGAGATCGACCGCAGCTCCGAGGCGGAGGGGCCTAGGTCGATCTCGAGCACCGGGGCTCTGCGAGCTCGACTGGGTGGCTAGGGGGTGTCTAATGGTTGTGCTGAAGCTGCTTGGAGGGTGCTAGGGTGCCGGGGAGACCTATTTTTAGGCCAGCGACGGTGACCCGACTCGGTCGCACAAGTGACTCACCGTGGCGCATGTGCGAGCGCAGTGAGGTGCTGGCTGCGAAACCACGGGTTCGGGACGTGGTTTAGGACCTTCTGGTGCATCGGACGCAGAGGGAAACCAAGTGGGGTCGAGCCGCAGTGACCGTGCATGCTCGGCCGCGTCGGGCGCGCACGGGCACGCGTCGCCTGAGCTGTTGCGTGAGGGGAGAGGGTCCCTAGGGGTAGCTTTGCACTGAGTGGTTGTCGGGGGAGTGTTTGGACATAACTGGGGAGGTTGGGACCGGCCGGGGCATCGTCCCCTTGCGGGAGGCTCTCTGCAGCCCGCCCAGAGCGCAGTTTTGGCATGCCACGGCATGCTGGCGCGCTCTAGGGCACTTGGGACGTGTCCTCCATGTCCTGAGTGTTGCTGGGAGGGTGCCTAGCCATTGTGGTTTAGTGGGAGCCCGAGCTGGTCAAGGGATCAAGGAACACTAGTGTTGCCAGTACTGCCCTGTGGCTCAAATTGGAGTTCTTGTCACTTGTGCTTGGAGTTGGGGAGGGGCTGATTGACTGGGTGCTCAGGGTGTTCTGGGGCTCTAACCCACCAAGTTTGGGGCCTTGCCATTGGGTAAAACAGTGGCTAGGAGGGTTTTTACCTTCCTGTCAGTAGGTGTTCGACACTGACTTGGGGTGCTTCCACTCCACCATTGGAAATCAAACTTAACAGGTTGGGTCTTGGGGTAAAAACATGGGGTTTCACCAAATTTGAGCTCCATTGAACCAGCTTGGCTTTGTAAACTTGAAAATGCCTCAAAATGACCAGTACTGTCCTTTACAAAGGAAGTGTGGCCAAACAGAGTCTCCCAAATCCCATCTTTGGTGTGGAGTCCTCATTTGGGGTGTCAAACACCTCTGCAAAGTTTCAGCTCCATTGGAGAAACTTTGCAATGTAGAGTTGTTCCAACTCTTCTTTGGACAGAGAGGGTTTTGGGCTCATTAGGTGCACTTCCCCACCTTGGATCAAGGTGAGATTTTAGGTGAGCACCTAATATGGCTTGGGAGGGCTCCTGTAATTTTATGGGAATTTACTGAGATAATTTCCTTAGGAAACATCTCAAAAAGCTAAAACAAACAGAAATGGTTTTCACGGTTTTACTCAAATAATATCAATATAAAATAGGGTTGAAAATCTTATATATGGAAAATATATGTCCTTCTGAGCTTCCATGAATTTAATCAGAATTTTCTAAGGCAGGAAAGCAATTTTCCTTGTGGGAATATCATTACTGGCCTTAGAAACAGACATAGATATAAAATAGGAAAATAATATTTTAAATCACCAATTAATGTTTTTAATGATTGAAAATAATATTTGGATCAGACCACCAACTTTTGTTGGAAGTGCCACTTGGCTTCATGAGCTAGTAGTGTATCCCAACATGGTGAAGGTGATCTTGATATAAAGGAAAAAGGGTTTTTGAAGAGAGCAAAATAATAAGTTTTCATGGGTTTGAGACATCAAACAAGCAAGCATTCACTCATACAAGGGTTCACATTTCACTCACAACATTATTTGAAAAAGTTTTAACACGCTCTGATTTTTGCAACATAAAATACTTGTGGTGAAAAACAGGGTGTGACACAGAGTTGGGCCATCTGACCCTTAGCCACCTTTTCGGTTCTACCGAGCTGTGTATATCGGTTTCACCGAGATTCAAAAGTTGCTACCTTTTGTGCAAGTCAGTACCACCGAGTTTATGACTTTGGTGTCACCGAGTTGGTCACTTTAGTTGTATTGGTTGGATTTTGGGTGCTGCCTATATATACCCCTCCACCAACCTCTCATTCGTAGAGGAAGCACTCAAAACACACACTACATTGACAAAACCATTTTTCTCAGAGAGAGCCACCTAATAATGTGTTGAGATCAAGATATTCCAATCCACCCATTTGAAACTTGATCTCTAGCCTCCCCAAGTTGCTTTCCACCAAATCAATCTCTTCTACCCATGCCTATTTTGTGAGAGAGTGACTGAGTGTTGAGGAGACTATCTTTGGAAGCACAAGAGCGAGGAGTTCATTGTTGTACCGCATCTATTACCTTTTGGACGATGGTGCCTCCTAGATTGGTTAGGTGTCGCTTGGGAGCCTCCTACTTCGTGTTGTCGAGTTGAACCAAGATGTTTGTAAGGGCAAGGAGATCGCCTATTTCGTGAAGATCTACCGTGTGTGAGGCTATTACTTCGTGGACGAAAGCCATGGTGGAATAGACAAGGTCACTTCTTCGTGGATGTAATGCCCAAGATGCGATCCTATCCTCAATTTGGCACGTGGGCCTCGTCAGGGATAGAAGCGCATCTCGTCGTTTCGCAAGAATGGATATCGTTACAAGTACATGTATTGAAAGACGAGATATATGGAATTGGCTTACACTCGCCACAAGCTACATCGGAGTCACATCAATACAATACATAAACATCATGAAGAAGAGCAGGGTCCGACTACAGACGAAAACAAACGAGAAAAGAATGACGTCCATCCTTGCTATCCCAGGCTGTCGTCCTGGAACCCATCCTAGATCGATGAAGAAGAAGAAGAAGCAACTCCAAATGAACAATCAACGCGCTAGCGTCAAGTAACCTTTACCTGTACCTGCCACTGGTGTTGTAGTAATCTGTGAGCCAAAGGTGACTCAGCAATCTCATTTCCAAAGGTATCAAGACTAGCAAAGCTTAAAGGGTGAGGTATGGTTAAGTGGTGAGGCTGCAGCAAGCGAGTAAGCACTATATGAGGTGGCTAACTTACGAGAACAAGAATAAAGAGGGGGATGATCTACGCATAGCGGACGTGAACTACTCATGATCAAATGAATGATCCTGAACACCTACCTACATCACACATAACCCCACCGTGTCCTCGATCGGAGAAGGAACTCGCAAAAGAGACAGTCACGGTTACGCACTCAGTTTGCATATTTTAATTAAGTTAACTTCAAGTTATCTAGAACAAGTGTTAAAAAAAGTTTCCACGTTGCCACATAACCGCGGGCACGGCTTTCCAAAAGATTTAACACTGCAGGGGTGCTCCAACTAATCCTTCACAAATTACCACAAGTCACATAGAAATCCTCGATGACGTCGGACTCCTTAGTGGAAAACCTCAACTCTGAGATTACCCAAAGCATCACCGGAATCCCGATGCACAAGATATCTCATAAAAGGTAAAACTAATCCACCAAGGCCGCCCAGCGTGTCGACAATCCCGATAGGAGCCGCGTATCTCGTTCTCAGGACACGACGGATAAGCACATCGTACGGTGGCGTGATAGACATCTCCCGAGTTGCCCCGGGTTGGCCCCGGAATCAGCTCTGTTTTGGACCAGCACCATCAACACTGCCCCCCTGTATTATGTTGAATTACTCCTCGGGTAGCGCTAAATCCCTATCCATTTTAGTATTAACAGAATTATTATGTTGGGCAAATATAGTACCAATGTTGGGCCTTGCCAGAATAGCTTCAATCTAAAACGAATTATCAAGGGGGTCCCCATGACAACCACGATCGTGTTAGGAGCGCTCAAATATGGAACACAACACCGGTAGCCGAAACTAAGGGGGCAAAGGTGGAACAAAACACCAGGCTAGAAAGGCTGAGCCTTCCACCTTTTACCAAGTATATAGGTGCATTAATTAAATAGCATTAATATAGTGATATAACAAGGAACCCATGTTATCACATGGAAGCAACTCCACCTGCAACTAGCAACGCTAACACATGGTTAAGCAAGCGGTAACATAGCCAATCAGTGCTTTGCTAGGTTGTGAAGAGGTTGAAGGTTTTCATGGCAGTGTTGAGAGGCTGATATTTAACAGGTGGTAGGCAACGAGACATAACGATAGAAACGGTAAAACTAGCATGGCAATGATAGTAATGGTATCTGGGGAAATGGTCATCTTGCCTGAGATCCCGCTTGGAAGAAGAACGACTCCTTGAAGCAGACGAGCCGACGTAGTCGAACGGGTCCTCACTTTCCGACACGCTTGCGGAACTCTATCGAGACGAAGGAAACCGGAAACAAGAATCAACACACGATATTAACCACACGATGCACAACACAAATAATGCATGAGCGGTAATATATAAGCAAGACATAGCATGACAATTCACAACAATCAAACACTACACATTAAGTGAAGTTCAATATGCAACGAGTTGCATATTGAAGAAATTCCACATACGAATTTATTTAGTTCTATCCCGATTAAGTACACGGCAATACGAGCTACACAAAACCAAAATGCTCAAACAAGGCATGAGGCAATAGGGGTCAAGATGCACTACAACATACAACTAATAACATATAGCATGGAAGCATGGAACACTAGGAAAAGAACTCACAAAATGGCATCTCACACACAATTTCAGACTTAGTGAAAACACAGTTTATGACAAATGCAGTTTTCAATCTGAAGGCATATTGAGAGCACCAAAACCAAAAGCTACAGGACTCCAAAAGGCATGAAAATTGACACCATGCTAGAGAATCCTAAAGTCTACAACTAACTCCATTGCACCAACCTCAAACGAGCTTCAGATCACCAGATAAACTCATGCAAAGACAGCAACCAAATATATCAGAGTTCAGACTTAGAAATATTTCAGCATCTCCAAATCAGAACTATTTTCCAGCGAGTTGAGAGCAAGCAAACCACACCTAAACATGGATTTCTATTGCAACAAAAAATACCAGGGGCTAGTCTACACTTCCAAGGGAAAACCTCTAGTTGACAAGTCCTTCATATCATGCACGGATTAAATCACACAAAATAAACAAAAGGGCAACATGGCAAAATATCACGCGAACTAACTTGCTCAAAAGCTAAACCTAAATGCATAGTTAAATCCTATGGATTTTTCTACCCCGAAAACATATATAATATGAGGGGTTCGAAAAATAATCTACGCCACAGAAATATGCGAGAATATGTCCTAAACGCGATATAGCAAACTAGCTACGGAATTCTACATGCAAAAATACAACCAACTACTCCAAAATACATGGCGAAGGGTCCCTAAAAACATGAGCATTTTATCTACGGAGTTAGAACAATCCAGACACGCACGAAAATAAACACGAGACGAACTCCTCTTAGAACAACATGCATTTCTAGGCAAACAGTGGGCCAAACCAGATCAAACATGCATGCAAGTTGCAAATTATTAGTCTACGCGAAAATCTACACAAGTTCCATATACAATACGTTTCGATCCGACATACGGGTTAAAAGCTGCGGGCATTTTAAAATCTAGCTTTTTCTGAAATTAAACAAATCCGAATAAACCTAAATAATTCTACCGAGCCGAAATCCCTAACGGTCCTAACAGGCAACGACTGCAAAATAATATACAACATGTGGGCGAGGAATAGGGGGCAGAGGTGCTCACCTTGCGCCACGGGCCGGCCTTGCTGGCTCGAGAGAAGGCGGCAGGAGGTGGGCCGAATGGCGAAGGGCAGCTGGGCCTCACGGGCACTTGGGCCGGCTCGGCGCTGGCTCCTGGAGAGGAGTCGGGTCGAGGGGAGCAAGAGGTGGCGGTCTCGGCCGGCTAGCGTGGCTCCTGCGCGGCCCAACAACGGCTAGGGCATGGGGCGACGGGATCGAGCCACCGCTTGATCTGACAAGCAACGGCGGCTGCTGCTCGCGCGGGGAGAGGCACGGCAATGCGGGAACGAGGCCCCTGGCAGCCGGATCTTGCAAAGGCGAGGTCGGGCAGCGAGCGACCGCGGCGACTAGATCTCGCGCGGGGAGAACGGTGGCTGGCACCGGTGGCGGCGCACTACGGGTACGGGGTGCAGAACAGGGCAGGGGGCGGCGTGACTATGACGATGGCCGGAGGCGACGAGGGCACGGGGCTGCTCTGGATCGGGGCTCCTCCCCGATCTGGATCTCGGGCACTGCGGTCACCCGGACATGTCCGAGTTGGCCACGGACATGTCCGATAGGTGGGGTTTTGGACGAATCTGGGCCTCTGGATGGGAATCAATGGTCCAGATCTGACCTGGGATGGGATTTTGGGGGAGAGAGGACATGGGGCTAGTAGGTGGGGGTTTTTAGGGGTGGGCTGCAAAAATGGCTAGGGGAAAACCTAGTGGAGTGAGAGAGGTCTCTGCATGGGTGGAGCTTATATAGGGTTGGGCTATGGTGGGTTGGACCTCGTCCGTTCGATCGCGATCCCACGACCACGAACGAAGGAAGTAGCTAGATGGGTCTAGTGGGCTATGTAGTTGGGCTATATAGGGATGAGAGGGAAATGGTGCGGACCGTGAAAACGCGGGTTAAATTACCGAAAAACGTCCGACGATAGACCTGATACGATGCGGCTACGGTTGACCATTCGGCTACCAGACGGACTCCGATTGCGACGAAATTTGGAAGGCGTTCCACCTATAATATATTAAGACCGCGCGCCATGTTCCAACCCAATCGGAGAAAGCTTTATACACACTTTTAAAAATAGGGTTTTCCCGATGCCGTGGGCGCGTTCGTGTGTGGCCAGGCTCAGAACGGACAACGACGAGAACCAGCAACTAACAATGGATGCAAGTTTCAAAAACTGGCGGCAACGGAGATGCTGATGCAATGCAGATGATGCGATGAAAATGCGACAATTAAAATAAACACACTACAACGGAATAAACGGGGGATCTTGTGGAACATCGGTCTCGGGCTGTCACAACTCTCCTACACTACAAAAGGATCTCGACCCAAGATCCAAGAATGAACGGGGAAGAGGATGAGAAACAAGAGGTAAAACTTAGTCGCTTCTTTGACAAACGAGTGAAACCAACGATCCTTGAAGGT
This sequence comes from Hordeum vulgare subsp. vulgare, assembly GCF_904849725.1. NCBI lineage: Eukaryota > Viridiplantae > Streptophyta > Magnoliopsida > Poales > Poaceae > Hordeum > Hordeum vulgare. The sequence continues at coordinate 340,808,543 of NC_058524.1, read as the reverse complement.
TGCAACGAGATGAAGAATGATATGAGAAACGAGAAAGAATTCACAGAAAATTTCGGCAGCGCTTCGGTAGGAAAAGGGAAACAAAAATTCGATAAGTTGAAAGATCTTGAGAAAAATTCACAACAAACAACTAAACTAACAAGGGAAGAATATGATCTGATAGAAAAACATGATTGACCCAAATGAGCAACACCACCACAATTCTGGAACAAGAGAATATAAACTAAATCTTGGAAAGAGGGAACAAAGAAGAAAAATGAGAACTACTACCACAAGAATCTAGAAGAACACCTTGAGACAAAGAATTGAAACCTTGATGCACCACCATGACGAACCTCTTGGGGAACACCGGAATGAAATGATGAAAGAATAAGATTAAAGGCCTTGCAATGATTTAGATGAAGCTTCTCAAAGAGATACTTGATAGAACTTGGATCTTCAGAAAAGTAAGATAAGCACTTGAGAAAAGAATTGATACCATGAGCCACTCCGGAAGAAGAATTCAAATCACTATGAACAAGAATAAAAATTATGGTATGCTTATCCTTCATCAAGTTTAATTGATGACAAACAATGGAGTCAGCGTACCACTTATTCTTCTAGAAATGATTGAGGAGATATATGAGCACAAACTAGAAGAAGTCTACAAAGAAACACCAGTGAGAATTGAAATGAACGAGGCAACCATGAATGAATGGAGATACATGAGAATGAAGAGATGATGAGCCACCTGAGAGAAAAACTTGAACAAGGCACCGGAATAATTGAGAGGTGAACGAAGAGATAACAATTGAGAAGAATTGATGATGAAAGCTGAAAGCTGAGAATGAAGAATCTTCTAAAATGACGGCCTTCAGAGGATCGACAAATGAAAACAACTCAGAAAAGCATCGGATAACAAAAAAGGATTACTCATGATTGACCACAATTCAAGATGATGCCACAAGGGTGAAATGATGAATCATGAGGAGAAAGGACCAAGATTTGAGAGAAACACTCCTTCAGTCTTCCAAACTGAAAACATGGCAAAAGCACCATCGTGAATAACTGAGACACTCCTGAATAATTAAGAATGAAAGTTGAGCCAAATATAATAATTAATTCGAATAGATCTTGGATAAGGGATATGACTGATGGAATTCATACTTACGTCATAGTTCAAAAGAATAAAAGAACTCCGGAAAGATTACAAGAGCCAGAAAAGATCATGGGAAAGAACCTATGGGTTATGGGCCCACTCAAAGAAACCATCGTTGAAAAGATTGCTTAGAAAGAGAGATATTACACCGGTACAAATGAAAACTAGATGAGGTTAGCACCTCGAAATAATTGAAAGAATTGAAAACAAGAAACCCTGTGAGATAACTTCAACACTCTGGATAGAAAAGAGAGGTATGAATAACAAGATAGACTCATAAGAATTTCCAACACAGGGAAGAATTACAAGGATGAATAGGATATGATGACATGGATGACTGAATTGAATTCACCGGAAAAAGAACAAAATGAAGAAATGATGAACTCGAACTCCTGAGAATCTTCACAATAAATCACCGGCTACAAGAGGAAGAAGAGATAGCGGAAACATTGAAGAGAAGGGGTGGGAGGGCGGGAAAAAGAAAGACAACTTGTGATAGATGAGACAAACTCCGGAAAGAAATGACAGATTGATCTTGCAAAATTTGAAAAGGATAGGATTCACTTGATAAGAAGCACACCGGGTGGATAAGAATTAACATGATGACTCCGGTTGACAAGAATTGATAAGACAATTGATTAAGCAAAAGGATTAGCACTCTCATATGAATATGATTACACTGTTTAGAAAAGATCTGAAATCACCACTTGACATTGAAGCAACACGAATTACCATATTCCAACAAAACAAAGGATGTGGCTTACAATTAGCCAGAACAAACTCATAAGAAAGATTTCATCCGATGTTTTCGTGGACAGGATCGCAGGGGCTCGATCCTTACAGTAGCCCTCCTGTGCAAGGCAGTGCACACGACATACGAAGCGTTCCCGAGTCGTAGCAAGCTACAAGGACTCTTTAAGAAACAACGAGAACCGTTGTAAGTCGACCGTGAACAAACGAATCCACTAGATGTCAAACCCCAACCTAACATCATGCATTTGTTGGAAGATTGTCCTATAAGTAACTACTTGAATTCCCATATAAGAACTCCCGAAATGTCTGGTCATGCAATCTGGTCCAGGGATACAAGGAGTAATATATCGCTCAACTCCTATACTAACCCGTCAAGTGTATCACATCCGTCAACACATAACCAGAATCTCGGAACTTCATCTATCACAAACTTTAAGTGCATCTAGTGCCCCTTAGTGAATTTGGTGGTTTGAAGACTTATAGGTTAAGTATCTAATGTGTTCATGAGTGTACACAGGATCTATAAGTCGCTGAGGAGTTTGAAATATTCGATGAATATCGACCGCTAAAAATGTATAACTTCGGTTGAAGAAATTGGTCTGAAGCTAAAGATTTGAATCACGAAGAATTTGCGATGAAATTGATATTCCTCATGAAGATATTGAAATTGAGGAATTCGGTGTGTCCTGAAGAAAATCATTCTGAAGACTTTGAAGCATGAAGATTTACTCTTTCTGTTTTATTTTCTTCACACTTGAGTAATAGGAACACCGTACTATTAAAGGGGGTCGAGGTGACATATTGGAATGAATTTCCTCATGATGCTCAACCCAAGCCTAATCCTACCAAAAGCCTCAAGTGAGGAATATGAGTGACATGAGGACTCTCAAAGTTGAGGGTCCCGACCGTTTCGATAGCCACTCCACATCATTGGTCTTATCCACACCAACGATCATATTAGTTAAGGGCATTAATGTCAAATCATGTCGGGATGCTCCCAAGCTATAAATAGCCGCCCCCACAACAATTAGTTGGTTGGCTGCTCCGTTAGAAACTGACACTTGTCATAAGAGCAACCCAAATTCCTCAGAGTCTTCGAGAGTAATTCATCAGTGAGGAAATACCCCAAACACCAAACCACAAACCGCTAACCAAGTGATTGAGCATCATTCAAGAAGTTGTTCCTGTGTGGGACTGAAGCCTTTTACCTTTGAGGACTGTGCATCCTCCAGACGATTAGGCGTCATGCTCTAGAGCAATCCAGCAGTCAATTGTGGATCGTCGGGTGACCAAGTTTGTGAGGGTTTGGAAGTCTGCCCTGAAGACTTACCACGAGTGTTGGGCGAGGACTGTGTGTTCTTAGCCCAAGGAGAATACGGTAGGGACTGTGTGTCCCGGGAATGTGTGTCTTTTGGTTTCAATACTAAGCCGCTCCAAACCAGATGTACAACTGTCACAGCAGTTGGAACTGGGTCATCAACTACTGTCTTCGCTGTGAAACGGGTTCTAATTCCTCAACTCTTTATATTCCTCAGATTATGTGTTGATGATTTTCACTATCACTGTTTGAAGAATTTGCTGAATACTTTCTCTGAAATTCCTCAACCCCAAATTCTTCACGCAAGTTAATCCTCATCTGTTTTCTGTGTGCCTGCTTACTATGCAATCTGTTTTCACATTTTTCATACTGAAAAACTGCTGTAGTGAAACTTTGCACTCCTGATCCTTTACTGTTTCCGTTGTAAGTTAGTCATTAGTGAGGAATTTCCTCAAAAGGAATTTCCTCACTGATGAAATTATAAAAAATTTCTATTCACCCCGCTCTAGTCGATATAAGGCACTTTCAATTTGTATTAGAGCTAGGTACTCCCTTGTTATGTGTGATTTTGGTTTAACCACCTGGAGTTTTAGTTATGTCGACTATAGGCATGATTAAGGTTACTGCAGCATGTCCTACTTTCGAAGGAAAGAACTTTCCCTTCTGTAAGACCAAGATGCAAATGCATCTACAAGCTATTGATAATGATTTCTAGTATATTGTGGAACATGGTGTCCCCATCATCTCTGCTAGTATCTCTGCTGCTGATGTGAAGAAATTCAAGCAACTTGATTCTCAAGCGAAGAATATCATCTGTGGCCATCTGAGCCCAGGCCAGTTTGGAAGAGTGGGTGCTTTGGGCTCAACGACACTTATCTGGGAGAGACTGTGCAAAGTAAATGAAGGAGTATCAACCCAGCGTGATTCTCGTGTTGATGTTCTTCGCAATCTCTTCAATCGCTTCAAGAGGCTTGACAATGAAAGTTGCCAAGATAATTTTGATCGCCTCACTAACATATCAAATGAACTGCAAGCACTCGGAGCTCGAGACATTACTGATCACGAAGTTGTGAAGAAACTACTAAGATCTTTGGATTCTTCATTTGATACTTTAGTTCTGATGATTCAAGAAAGACCAGACTACAAGATGCTTGATCCAGCTGATATACTAGAAAAACTCAATACTCATGAATTCCAGCAAGAAGAAAAGAAAGATCTATATGGACCAAGCTATTCTAGACCACGTGCACTGAAGGCTAGAGCAATTTCCTCATCTGATGAAGAAGACTCGGATGATAGCATTGGTGACCCTGAAGAATTTGGACAGGAGCTTGCAATGCTCGTGAGGAAATTCCAGAGGTTTACACGACGTGGCCAGTTCGATAAATCTTCAAGAAGAGATATGGGGAAATCAGAATCTTCATCTGAGGACTACAAGAAAAGAACCTGCCATAAATGCAAGAAATCAGGTCACTACATTGCTGATTGTCCCCATTGGGGAAAGGAATCAAAGAAGAAGAAATACAAGGATGACAGTTCTGATGACTTGAAGAAGAAGAATAAATCTTCAAAATCCTCATCTTGAAAGCCCTCATCGCACAAGAAGAATAGTTTCACAAAGGCTCGGGCACTTATCGGCAAGGAAATGGATTCCGAGGCAGAATCAGAGGAATGTGATGAAGAGGAGGGTTCTGATGAAGACTCAGAATCCGGACAGGCTAGTCTTGCGCTTGCAACCACTTTCGTCAGCAAGTCAATCTTCAACCTTGAAGAAGATGATAACACCATCCACAGTAATGACTATGCTGATGACTTCGATCCAACCTATTGCTTCATGGCAAAAGGTTCAAAGGTACCGAATGATGCTTCCTCCTCTGATTCAAGTAACTGTGAACCTGATGATTATAAAAAACCCAGTTACAGTAAACTTGCTATCATTGCCACTAAACAACAAACTGCCCTGGAAAAGCTTCAGAAACTGCTAGATAGAAGTGATGATCTGTTGAATGATGAAATGAATCTTACTCAAATCCTCACTGATGACATGAAAATTCTTTAGTCTAAATTTGATAATCTTCAAGATCGTCATGTTACACTCCTTGCTGATCACGAGAAACTTTCCTATGAATTTGTTCAAAGGAAGCTTGATCTAGAGAAGTTGAGGCTTTCTCATGATGATCTTCGAATGGAAAATGATTCATTACTAGCTCAACAGATCAGCGCTCCTCAAGCTGAATTCATTCCTCCGTGTCTTAAATGCATCGAACATGAGACTGCTAATTCTTCACCAGAATCATCAAATGCTTCAATTGCTACAAATTCTTCAACTGCTCTTGTAGTGTCAAATTCCTCACTTGAGGAAAACAGAAATGTCACTGATGAAAACGCAGGGCTGAAGGAATTGTATGTGACAGGCATATACAAAAGCCTCAAAGGACATCAAACCCTTTGTGATGTGCTCAAAAAGCAGATCTTGAACAGGAACCTGAGGAAAGAAGGAATTGCCTTTGAGAGGACATTGAATGCTGATGGGTCTTATTGGAAACCTGAGCAGTATCCCAAAACCTCATGGGTTGCCGCTTCTGGGCCTCCTTTCGATCCATCCAATCTAACTAGTTTTTCATGTGAATTATCCTATTCCTCAAATGAGTCATTTGACTCCAACTATAAACTGTTCAAAAATAAATCTGGTGAAGTATTTGCTCGATATGTTGGAACTAACTGCAGGAATGGCCCTCCCTTGAGGAAAATCTGGGTTCCCAAAAGTTGTCTTGAAAATCTTCAGGTAATGTCCTCATGACATCGCCGATGAAGAATTTGAACCCCAGATCAAATTCCTCGGGAGGACCAAAGTCTTTAGGAGGACCAAAATCCTCAACTGGTCAAAATTATGCTCGTACTCGTGCAAATGCTTCTAACATGCAGGGAAACTACAAGGAATATCAATATGAGCGTTATTCTTCAAATCATTACGTTCATAAATCCTCAAACCAGTTCTCTGCATATTCATATGAGTACTTTAACCCCCCTACTGCTAAGAGAAGTGCATTAGCTTCAATGCCTCCTTTCTCATATGGTGCTCGCAGGATGATGAATGCTTTACCACCCCTTCAGATGTGGGTGGTGAAGAAATTGAACTAATCACTTCTGCAGGTCAGGTCTCTAGATGAAAATCATCATCTTAAGAATTTGCTAGAGAACTGAGGAAATGCTTGATAGGACGCATGCTAATATGGATGAAATAGAAATATTTCACACGTCCTTATAATTATGTTATGATGAAATTCCTATCTGATGAAATTGATATCATATTCTTCAAATCTGAAGCATATGAGATGGTAAGTTGTACTAATTCATCTGCAGGATGACAAACCTAAGAGTACTGAATGGGTTCTTGATAGTGGCTTAACACATCATATGACTGGTGATAAAATCTTGCTCATGAATATGCCACTAATTCCATCACCTCTGAAGAAAATCACATATGCTGACAAAGGTAAAAGCAAGGTATTGGGACTTGGCAAAGTGGATATTTCCAAGGATAGGCATATGGACAAAGAGATCCTTGTTGAATCCCTTGGATTTAACCTCATGTCAGTCTTGATGCTTTGTGATCTGGATATGATTGTTATCTTTCGTAGATATAGATGTGTTGTGATCATGGAATCTGACAAATCCAAAGTCTTCGAAGGTGTGAGAAGAGGGGATTTGTACATTGTTGATTTTTCTACAGGTCCTCAACCAGCCACTTGCTTACTAGCAAAAACCTCAGAAGGGTGGCTGTGGCATCGAAGACTCGTTCATGCAGGCATGAGGAATTTGCACACGCTCGCGAAGAAGAAGCATGTCATCGGCATCGAATCAGTCAAATTCCTCAAGGATCATGTGTGTGGTGCATGTGAATCTGGGAAAATGACCAGATCCAAGCATCCCTCGAAGACTATCATGACCACTACTCGTCCATTCGAATTGCTTCATATGGATCTATGTGGTCCTACTCACTATGCCACACTAACAAATGCAGCATCTTTATATGGCTTTGTCATAGTTGATGATTATTCCACATATACATGGGTGCATATCATCTTATATAAAACTGAAGTGTAGGAAATCTTCAAACGATTTTCTTCAAGGGCCTCGACGAACTTCGGCATCAAGATCAAACATATCAGGAGTGATAATGGAACAGAGTTCAAAAACACTAGTCTTGATGATTATCTTGATGAACTTGGTATTACTCACGAATTATCTGCTCCTTATACTCCTCAACAGAATGGTGTCGTTGAAAGGAAGAACAGGACTCTGGTTGAGATGGCAAGAACCATGCATGAAGAATATCAGACTCCTCGTCGTTTTTGGCCTGAAGCAATCAACAGTGCATGCCATATCATCAACAGGGTATATCTTCACAAATTCCTCAAGAAAACCTCATACGAACTCCTCACTGATAAGAAACCCAATGTAAGTTATTTCAAAGTCTTCGGTGCAAAATGTTGGATTAGAGATCCTAACCATAGCTCAAAATTTGCACCTAAAGCACATGAGGGTTTTATGCTCGGTTATGGAAAGGACTCACACACCTACAGAGTCTTCAACAACTATCACAACAAAGTTGTTGAGACTGTAGATGTGCGGTTCGATGAAACTAATGGCTCGCAAAGAGAGCAATTGCCTTCTGATCCAGATAAGTTGTCTCCTGAGGAAGCAATAAAGCTCAAACCTACTGAAGACATTATTCCCACTGAGGAAATTGATGAAGAAACCATCCCCATCACTGATGAAAATCAAGAAGGTGCTCCTGAGGAAATTGCTCCAGAACCAATTCCTCAGCCCAGACGAAATCCTCAACCGGCTCATCCGAGGATTGCAAATGAAGTGGAACTTGACAAAATCCTCAATGACATCAACGTGCCAGGTCCTCTCACTCGCTCAAAAGCTTCACACTTAGTTAACTTTTGTGGGCATTTCTCCTTTGTATCTATCACAGAACCCTCAAAAGTTGTTGAGGCTTTCCTGGAACCGGAGTGGATCCAAGCTATGCAAGACGAACTTATTCAATTCAAACTGAATGACGTATGGGAACTTGTCAAACGACCAGATCCTCGCAAGCACAATATCATCGGAACCAAGTGGATATTCCGAAACAAGCAAGATGAGGATGGTCAAGTGGTGAGGAATAAGGCACGACTTGTAGCCCAAGGCTACACCCAGGTTGAAGGAATAGATTTCGATGAAACTTTTGCACCTGTTGCTAGACTTGAAGCTATTCGAATACTATTTGCTTATGCTAATCATCATAACATCATATTATATCAAATGGATGTGAAAAGTGCATTCCTCAATGGTAAGCTTGAGGAATAAGTATATGTTGCTCAGCCCCCAGGTTTTGAGGATCCAAAGAATCCAGACAAAGTCTTCAGACTCAAAAAGGCGCTCTATGGTCTCAAGCAAGCCCCTCGGGCATGGTATGATACATTGAAGGAATTCCTCATGAAGAAAGGCTTCAAACCTGGTCCACTCGATACAACTCTTTTCACTAAATCCTATGATAATGAACTATTTGTGTGCCAGATATATGTCGATGATATTATATTTGGCTGTACTGACAAACGATACAGTGATGAATTTGCTTACACGATGAGTAAAGAATATCAGATGTCTATGATGGGGGAACCGGAATTCTTCTTAGGTCTTCAAATTCATCAACAAAGCAATGGAATCTTCATTTCACAGGAGAAATACCTCAAGGATGTTCTGAGAAAATTCGACATGCATGAATGCAAAGGTGCCAAGACTCCAATGCCTACCATGGGCCACCTCTGCACTGACGAAAATGGTAAAGAATTTGATCAGTAGGTATATCGCTTTGTGATTGGCTCTTTATTGTATTTATGTGCATCTAGGCCAGATATAATGCTTAGTGTTTGCATGTGCACGTTTTCAAGCAAAACCGAAGGAATCACAACATAAGGCTGTGAAGCATATCCTTCGATACTTAGCTCACACACCAACACTAGGATTATGGTACCCCAAGGGCCCAAATCTTCATCTGGTAGGGTATTCTGATTCTGACTATGCAGGTGATCGTGTGGATCGCAAGTCAACTTCTGGCACATGCCATTTCCTCGGAAGATCACTAGTTTGTTGGTCCTCAAAGAAGCAGAACTGCGTATCACTCTCCACTGCCGAAGCTGAGTACATTGCTGCTGGTTCATGTTGTGCTCAATTGCTATGGATGAAGCAAACCCTCAAGGACTACGACATCAACATGAAGAACGCGCCTCTCTACTGCGATAATGAGAGTGCAATCAAGATTGCATACAACCCAGTACAACACTCGAAGACCAAGCACATCGAGATTCGTCATCATTTTCTTCGGGACCATGTCCTCAAGGGCAATATCCTCATCGACCATGTGAAGACTGATGATCAACTGGCAGATATCTTCACTAAGCCCTTGGATGAGAAAAGGTTTTGCAAGTTGCGGTGTGAGCTAAATATCTTAGAATCTTCAAATGTTTTGTAAAAACATGCACACATCCTAACACTTATGCAAAATTCATGACTTAGATGTGCAACACATGATGAATCGATTTTCTTCAACTGATGAAGAATATCACTCTGAGTGTGCAGAAATCAACGAATAAATTGATTCTCAGGGCCCTACGATAATTGTACGCGGCGTCTGTAATCAACATTCTTATATGGTGGGTCACGCCACCGCCCAACGTGAAATTCCTCAAGTTGAATTTCTGCAAAGTCTCATTTCTTCAAAAATTTGATTTTCTTCAAAATAGTTGTTCTTCAAAATCGTTTTTTCATCAAAATTGAAATTCATCAATGTGACGATTTACGTTATTCAAATCTTCAAAAACACTTGATGATTTTCCTTTACTCAGATAGACTGTGATTTCAAGTCCTCAACAACATTCACTTATAGCTATTTCTTCAATTTGATATTTCATCTAAGTGAATGTGATCGGACCCAACTTTCCCTCTATGATATTCTCATCTAGTCTATTCAATTCTTCATATGCGTTCTACTTGAAACTTTGTTCGAAATCCTCACAGCGTCCTTGTCAACTGATGATTTTGTAACAAAATCCTCAAATCTTCAAAAATATTTTTTAATGAACAGTAACTGAACCCCACTTTCCTCGTTCGGATAACCACGATCTCCACCGCTTCGCTCGTAAGCTACACGGGTCCTGTGGAGACATAGAGGCAGGGGCTATTTGGTCCGATTTCCTCGCGCCAACAGTAACTGCCTCGCTGTAAATATGTCCCCATCCCCCTCGGTAATCTCTTCTTCGCTCCATCGCTCTCCTGCTACAGCAAAGCTCCAAACCCTAGCGCCACCGCGGGAAGTCTCGATGCTGGCGAAGAAAAGCTTCACTGCCTCGACTTTTCCGTCGCCGAAACCACGTCGGAGTCGGACCATCCTCGTCCGCCGCCATGGTAGACGTCCACTCCTGCCGAGTTAGGGCGCATTGGACCCACACTGAAAGACCTTTTCCTTCTACTCTTCTCTGTTCTTCGTGCGCACCATCTAGGGTATATAAAAACCCTATTTTTATAGCAAGTTTGATCTACTATTTTACCTCTGAGATGTGAAATCTATTTTTCCTCAAGAATCCATCCGTTTCTTTTCCTCAGACACTGCCTATCACCACACTATTGATGAACTTCACTAAGCATATACGATTTTCACGAGATTCCTCAGTTGTGCGAATTTTTGGATCTGTACAACTTTGGAACCCAAGAACAGTATGCTTAGGAAAATTCCTCAACCACTGGTCAAATTCCTGAACTGTCAATTTTTTCATTTTCTTCAAATCTGAGAACGCATATGACCTCTCCTAATTCCTCACAACTATACTCTGTTCACACGTACACACATGTCAGCTGATGAATCTCTCGGTTCTCATCAAATTAACTCATTTGAAGTGTTTCTTGAAGAAAATCTTCAAGTCTCATCAGAGTCCTCAAGAGTTCAATCTCATCAGCAAAATCCTCAGCTAAAGAAAATGGAGGATGACAGGAAGAAAAAGGGAGGCAAGAAACTTGAGTAGAATACAGCCGCATATATCCGTGAGGATATATACCTGGATTACTGCACTCCTGATGAAAATGAAACTATGCCAAAGAGAAACATTTGGCTTCAGAAGATAGAATGTCGATGGTCTAAGGAGTGGAAGGACTACTGATTCTTCACTCCCAAATATGAGAAGAAATTCACTCTGAAGCCTCCTGGCAAACGGGCTCCACTTGAGAATTATCAAGCAACAGATCCCTCAAGCCTCAAAACACTTGATGATTATCCTGATGTAAAGGAAAAACACTTGGCAAAACTCAAGAAGCAGGCAGAGGCTGCTGTGAGGAAATTCAACGAATCATCTGTTGCTGCTTGAACTGCCGCTACTTCCTCTGCTGCTGAGACTTCTGGTTCGGCAATTCCTCAACAAAAGTATGTTCCACAAAAACCAAAGGCTTCAAAGCCTCAAGAGAAAACAGCTGCAGCATCAGCACCAAAACCATCAGCGCCAAAACCCTCAGCACCAAAATCCTCAGCCCCACCACAGGCTTCAAAACCTGAACAGAAGCCGGTAGTGAAGCCTCTGCCTGCTACCTCCAGCTCCTCACTCCCAGGTGCAACAAGCTCGGAGACAAAGTCTTCACCAACTCCTCTGAAGACTAAGATGACTGCTGGGAGAGGAACAAGACCCAGTCCAAGCAAAATAATCACGGTCCCTTCTGCATCAGAAGGTAGTGATGAATTTGATGATGAAACTCTGCAAGCAATGATCAGAAACAAGCAAGAGAGGGTAGCTCAAGCTTCTTGCAGCTCCATTCCTCTAGCCATGGACCCAAAAGTCCTCCTCGACTACATCAATATCTTGTATGAGGACCCCAACACTCCACTTGATGATTTGAAACTTCCCCCAGGCATCAGCCACATGGTGGCCACATTCATCAACGAGGCCAAGTTGAAGGAGCAGCAAGCCAAACAGACCAAGGTTGCTAAGCTCAAGAAGGAGAAATTCCTCAAGCAGAATCTCCTCAACCTGACGCCTGATGACCTGGTGTCAACACATGCAGAGTTGAAGACTTTGACACATAAGTACTCCAAGCTTTCTGACCGTCAAAGTCTCAAAACCAGTTTCATCAAACTTGCCACTGAAGCTGTTAACGACTACAACAAGAAAGTTGCCCCTCCAGTACCATCTCCTCAGCCTTTGATTCAAGAACCAGCTGATGAAACTGCTCATGTTGAGGAGATCCCTCAAGGAAGTCGTGTGGATGAACCGGTAATTGAGGAAATCACCACAGAAAATCCAACTGATGAATCAGCCACACCTGGTGAGACTGAATCTGCTCCCACTGCTGCTTCCAAGCCAGCTGATGAATCTGTTCCAGCTGCTTCTTCAAAGCCAGCTGATGACTCTGCTCCTGTTGGTTCCTCAAAGCCAGCTGATGAATCTGCTGAGAAAACACCTTCACCAAAAGCTTCAAAGGTGAAGAAGATGACTCTGTCTGCATCAGACGTGAAAAAGACAAGGGCTGCTGAAAAGGAAGCCAAGAAGAGAACAGCCTCTTCAGCAGAAGAACAAACTGAGGCCAAGCGCCTCAAAGCACTTGAAGAAAATGCTCCTCTGGATCTTGTGCCTCAAAACAGTGCTCCTTCTTACCAAATGGTTACCTTCGCAAGCAAAGACCAGGAGCAAGGGCCAGATGAGGAAATGAAGGATGCTGCATCTGAGGAACATACTGACGAGGAGATTCGCATTGAAGACAGTCCTCAGCCTTCTATTCCTCATGAAGAAACTGCACAAGGATCAGCTGCACCAGCTGATGAATCTGGCTCTGTCACCACGCAAGCTGAGGAAGAACAAACTGAAAATCCTCAAGCTGATGAAAGTCATAGTCCTGAGAAAAATCCTCAACCTGAGGATCAGGCTGACCCAACTCCTCCTCCTGAGCAAGATCCTCAAGCTGAGGCTCAGGATGAACCTATTCCTCCTCCAAAGCAAAACCTTCAACAAGATGCTCCAGTTGACGACATTCCTCAGCCTGAAGCTCAACCAGACCCCATTACTCAGCCTGAAGCGCAACCAGACCATATTCCTCAGCCTGAAGCGCAACAAGAGCATGCTCCTCAGCCTGAAGCTCAAGCTGATGAAATTCCTCACCCTCAGGACCATGCTGAGGAAAATGCACCAGACCCAGACAATGCTTTCATCATGCTCAACCCAGAGTCTGCAATTGTTGTATCCCCTCAAGTCCAACAGCAAAATCTTCAGCCAATGCAGCGTCAGCCGTTCTCCAAGCGGCCAAAGTTTCAAAAGGAGTCCTTCTTTGAAGAAGGCATGTTCTTCATCGGAGAAAATCCCTATGACAAGCCTCGCATCAGGCATTTGAAGTTTTGGACACGGACCCACCTCAACTACTATGCCTCTGTGTTGTGTGGAAGAAACAAGATTTTCCAGCACAGGCATATTCCTCACGTTGAGCTTGAACAAATACCATGCATTGCTCCAATCCTCAACATCCTTCATGAAGCTGGACTCCTCCCAATGTGCTAAGATATCTGTGACTCGAACAGTGAGCTTATTCTTCAATTTTATGCCACTCTTCACATATGTGGAGATCCTGCAGATATCAACACCTGGGTGTTTGACTGGATGACGCAAAACACACACACCACAAGGCTCCTGCCATTGAGCTAGTTCGTGAACTGCTAGTGTCAATTCCCTCAGAGCAAGCCGTGAAGATTTATGATGAGCGTGATCTGCCCAACAAGATGATGGAAGTCCTCATGAAGCCTTTGGCTAAAGGGAAACCACCGAGAAAACCCTGCCTCATCCATGATCTCAAATATGAACCAAGGATTGTTTATAGAATCCTCTGAAGCGTTCTTGCGCCGATCAAGGGCATGATGATGAAGAAGATGTTGTAGGCATCATGAAGAATATCCTCTTCAACATCATTCATGGTATTCCTATCAACATCCATGATTTCTTCTTGAGGACTTTGGCCGACAATGCAATGTGTCCTTTTGAGCACAAGATATATGCTCCATGGATCATGAGATTCATCAGGACAAGGACATGCATCAACTTTCACGCTGATTTCAACAACCATGTTGGTTATATGCCTCCTATCAGGGTCAACAATAAGACGTTCAAGCCTGTTGAAGGAAAAGGCAAGTCTATCATTGATGAAGGGCGTAGGCCCCTTGATGGCCAGTTCAAAGAGCCCGAAGCATATTCTTCATTGGATGATACCGAGACTCATCCTCCAAGCCATGTTGCTCCTCGTGTGCTGAATACCAGAGAGCTTCTTCTCAGTCTTCAGCAGAAGGTGGATCGGAATCAGAAGTGGGTCAAACGCCAGTTCGGCGCCATTGTGAAAACCCTCAATGAAACGCAGAATGCTGTGAAACTTAACCATCATTATCTTCATGAGGTTTTTGATCGCACCTGGGCTACACTTGCTCATGTGAAGACTCCGGCAGAACTTGAAAAACAGGAGTTTGAGCGATACTTTGACTGGTCGTGGCCACCCAAGAAGAAATTCAGGCCAATTCCAGTTCCAGACCTTGAGGACAGTTCTTTTTCTTCACTCCGCACTGTTGAATCTGATGAAGAACAACAAGACACTCCTACCGGTCCAAGGAAGAAGACTACTCCCAAGAATCCTCACGTGTCTTCATCAACTGCCAAGGAGTGAAGTATTCACGGGCATTAGTCCTCAGTTTGTCCCTTTTTAGTCACTTGATGACAAAGGGGGAGAAACTTGAGAGTTAGTCTTCACGCGGGATATTTTGGGGCTGATGAACTATATTTAAATTACAAACTCTCGCCGCTTCTGAAGTGTTTATTAATGAGTTGTAACTTAAGCCTGATGGTACTCTCACGCTTTTGAACGTTTTTCTTCGCATGCTTATTCCTCAAAATTTTAATGCACGCATGCTGGAATTCGTCAGATACAATTTGTCATCATGCATACTCAATTTCTTCATACTATATGTCGTATGCATGCGTGAGTTACAAGACTCAGGGGGAGATCTCCATGATATAAATCATCAATCTGCATCTGCTGTGAAAAGAAAAATCCTCAAGATATGCACATCTTCAGGTGGAGTCTCTCTGAATCTTGATTTCAAATTCCTCAAATGAGTATTTACACTTCATATTCTTATCCCTTTTCAAGACTTAACCTAATTGTCATCAACCACCAAAAAGGGGGAGATTGTAAGTGCATCTAGTGCCCCTTAGTGAATTTGGTGGTTTGAAGACTTATAGGTTAAGTATCTAATGTGTTCATGAGTGTACACATGATCTATAAGTCGCTGAGGAGTTTGAAATATTCGACGAATATCGACCCCTAAAAATGTATATCTTCGCTTCAAGAAATTTGTCTGAAGCTGAAGATTTGAATCACGAAGAATTTGCGAGGAAATTGATATTCCTCATGAAGATATTGAAATTGACTAATTCAGTGTGTCCTAAAGAAAATCATTCTGAAGACTTTGAAGCATGAAGATTTACTCTTTCTGTTTTATTTTGTTCACACTTGAGTAATAGGAACACCGTACTAGTAAAGGGGGTCGAGGTAACATATTGGAATGAATTTCCTCATGATGCTCAACCCAAGCCTAATCCTACCAAAAGCCTCAAGTGAGGAATATGAGTGACATGAGGACTCTCACAGTTGAGGGTCCCGACCGTTTCGGTAGCCACGCCACATCATTGGTCTTATCCACACCAACGGTCATATTAGTTAAGGGAATTAATGTCAAATCATCTCGGGATGCTCCCAGGCTATAAATAGCCGCCCCACAACAATTAGTTGGTTGGCTGCTCCGTTAGAAACTGATACTTGTCATAAGAGCAACCCAAATTCCTCAGAGTCTTCGAGAGTAATTCATCAGTGAGGAAATACCCCAAACACCAAACCACAAACCGAAAACCAACAGATTGAGCATCACAGAAGAAGTTGTTCCTGTGTGGGACTGAAGCCTTTTACCTTTGAGGACTGTGCATCCTCCAGACGGTTAGGCGTCATGGTCTTGAGCAATCCAGCAGTTAATTGTGGATCCCCGGGTGACCAAGTTTGTGAGGGTTTGGAAGTCTGCCCTGATGACTTACCACGAGTGTTGGGCGAGGACTGTGTGTTCTTAGCCCAAAGAGAATATGGTAGGGACTGTGTGTCCCGGGACTTTGTGTCTTTTGTTTTCAATACCAAGCCGATCCAAACCAGATGTACAACTGTCACAGCAGTTCGAACTGGGTCATCAACTACTGTCTTCGCTGTGAAACGGGTTCTAATTCCTCAACTCTTTATATTCCTCAGATTATGTGTTGATGATTTTCACTGTCACTGTTTGAAGAATTTGCTGAAGACTTTCTCTGAAATTCCTCAACCCCAAATTCTTCACGCAAGTTAATCCTCATCTATTTTCTGCGTGCCTGCTTACTATGCAATCTATTTTCACATTCCTCATACTGAAAAACTGTTGTAGTGAAACTTTGCACTCCTGATCCTTTACTGTTTCCGTTGTAAGTTAGTCATCAGTGAGGAATTTCCTCAAAAGGAATTTCCTCAGTGATGAAATTCTAAAAATCTCCTATTCACCCCCCCTCTAGTCGATATAACGCACTTTCACAAACACTCGTAATCACAACGATACAAAGTATGGTGATACATCCGGAACTCTCTGCACCAGTAATGAGGAAGCCGGACTCCTCTCGCCACTACTAGTATTGAAGCAATTTCGAACATCCTTCATCTTGAGATACCATGAAATCTGAATGATAACGATGTGCTCAAGAATCCCGTGGAGCTCAACTCCCCGGAAGAAATCAAGTCAAACAGGAGGCACCAAGATAGAACTCCGTCACATCGACATCATATAGATTGCAAGAAGATCCGCGTGATCCTAAAAAAAGTTTGAGTGAGAAGAGGAGTAGACTTAAATTATTACGTCAAGATTCCTCACCAAAGCATAGAACAGGAGAAAAAGAAACCTACTGTCCGATATATAACTAGACTCAAAGCATTTTTACTAGACTTGACTCGGCCAAGTTCGATCAATCAAGGGGGCTCCTAGGTCGGTACTGCTTTGATACCAACTTGTAACACCCAAGATGCGATCCTATCCTTGATTTGGCACGTGGGCCTCGTTAGGGATAGAAGCGCATCTCGTCGTTTCGCAAAAATGGATATCGTTACAAGTACATGTACTGAAAAGATGAGATATATGGAATTGGCTTACACTCGCCACAAGCTACATCAGAGTCATATTAGTACATATATAAGCATCATGAAGAAGAGCAGCGTCCGACTACGAACGAAAAGAAACGAGAAAAGAACGACGTCCATCCTTGCTATCCCAGGCTGTCGGCCTGGAACCCATCCTAGATCGATGAAGAAGACGAAGAAGCAACTCCAAATGAACAATCAACGCGCTCGCGTCAAGTAACCTTTACCTGTACCTGCCACTGGTGTTGTAGTAATCTGTGAGCCATAGGGGACTCAGCAATCTCATTTCCAAAGGTATCAAGACTAGCAAAGCTTAAAGGGTGAGGTATGGTTAAGTGGTTAGCCTGTAGCAAGCGAGTAAGCATTATATGAGGTGGCTAACTTACGAGAACAAGAATAAAGAGGGGGATGATCTACGCATAGCGGACATGAACTACTGATGATCAAATGAATGATCCTGAACACCTACCTACGCCAGACATAACCCCACCGTGTCCTCGATCGGAGAAGGAACTCGCGAAGGAGACAGTCACGGTTACGCACTCAGTTTGCATATTTTAATTAAGTTAACTTCAAGTTATCTAGAATGAGTGTTAAACAAAGTTTCCACGTTGCCACATAACCGCGGGCACGACCTTCCGAAAGATTTAACACTGCAAGGGTGCTCCAACTAATCCATCACAAATTACCACAAGCCGCATAGAAATCCTCGATCACGAAGCTCGCGATCTCGTCGGACTCCTTAGTGGCAAACCTCAACTCTCAGATTACCCAAAGCATCACCGGAATCCCGATGCACAAGATATCTCGTAAAAGGTAAAACTAATCCAGCAAGGCCGCCCGGCGTGTCAACGATCCCGATAGGAGCCGCATATCTCGTTCTCAGGACACGACGGATAAGCACAGCGTACGGTGGCCTGATAGACATCTCCCGAGTTGTCCCGGGTTGGCCCCGCAAATCGCCCTATTTTGGACCCGCACCATCAGCACTGGCCCCCCTGTGTTATGTTGAATTACTCCTCGGGTAGCACTAACTCCCTATGCATTTCATTATTAACAGAATTATTATGTTGGGCAAATATAGTACCAATGTTGGGCCCTGCCGGACCAGCTTTAATCTAAAACAAATTATCAAGGGGGTCCCCATAACAACCCCGATCGTGTTAGGAGCGCTCAAATATGGAACATAACACCGATAGCCGAAACTAAGGGGGCAAAGGTGGAAAAAAACACGAGGCTAGAAAGACCGAGCCTTCCACCTTTTACCAAGTATGTAGGTGCATTAATTAAATAGCATTAATATAGTGATATAACAAGGAACCTATGTTATCACATGGAAGCAACTGCACCTGCAACTAGCAACGCTACGACATGGTTAAGCAAGCGGTAACATAGCCAGACAGTGGTTTGCTAGGATGTGAACAGGTTGAAGGTTTTCATGGAAATGTTGAGAGGCTGATAATTAACAGGTGGTAGGCAACGAGACATAATGATAGAAACGGTAAAACTAGCATGGCAATGATAGTAATGGTATCTAGGGAAATGGTCATCTTGCCTAAGATCCCGCTTGGAAGAAGAACGACTCCGTGAAGCAGACGAGCCGACGTAGTCGAACGGGTCCTCACTTTCCAACACGCTTGCGAAACTCTATTGAGACGAAGGAAACCGGAAACAAGAATCAACACACGATATTCACCACACGATGCACAACACAAATGATGCATGAGCGGTAACATATATGCAAGACATAGCATGACAATTGACAACAATCGAACACTACACATTAAGTGAAGTTCAATATGCAACGAGTTGCATATTGACGAAACTCCACATACGAATTTATTTAGTTCGATCCCGATTAAGTACACGTTAATATTAAATGTGGTTATACATGGAAAGATGTGAAGCATAATTAAACTAAATATCTAGGCATTTTAAATGAGGTCGGAAATGACATATAGCATCTCCGAGATGACCTCATACGTTAATTTGTATTTCTGCCTAGATCTGAACTAACATGTTTAAATGTTTGTTAAACAGAAAAATAAATTGGTTCACGTGATTCTACACGTCGTTAAAATCAACTTATACATAGAGAACATCTCCAACGGAGCTACGGTTCAAAAGACACGAACACCGCAAGATATGATGGCATGAATGCAATATGTGTGCAAATGGCATCCACAACATTTCAAAACATACAACTTGCAAGATAATATGAAACTACACGACATTCTAAGCAAGTTTCATATAGGACACGATCAAAACGGAGCAACGGTTCAACAACTACGGGCTAAACAAGAAATCACGACAATCTGCCAAAATGAGCCACATAGCATTTTCTACACCCCACAACTACAATCTACACAAAACCAAAATACTCATACAAGGCATGAGGAAATAGGGGTAAAGATGCACTATAACATACAACTAATAACATCTAGCATGGAAGCTTGGAACACAAGGAAAAGAACTCACAAAAGGGCATCTCACACACAATTTCAGACTTAGTGAAAAACACAGTTTATGACAATGCAGTTTTCGATCTGAAGGCATATTGACAGGAGAAAAAACATAAGCTACAGGACTCCAAAAGGCATGAAAATTGATAGCATGCTAGAGAATCCTAAAGTCTACAACGAACTCCATTGCACCAACCTCAAAAGAGCTTCAGATCTCCAGATAAACTCATGCAAGACATCAACAAAATATAACAGATTTCAGACTTAGAAATATTTCCGCATCTCCAAAGCAGCACTATTTTATAGCGAGTTGAGAGCAAGCAAACCACACCTGAGCACGGATTTCTATTGCAACCAAAATTACCAGGCGCTAGTCTACACATCCAAGGGCAAACTTCTAGTTGACAACTCCTTCATATCATGCACGGATTAAATCACACAAAATAAACAAAAGGGCAACATGGAAAAATATCTCGCGAACTAACTTACTTCGCGTCAAGGTGAGAGACATAACGACATGGAGGCATCCACAAGCGGTACATGACATAATGAAGAAAAGGAAGAAGTACATCGTGATGATCCACCTCAACCTTCCTCACCACCACCTCAAGGAGATGATATCGTAAACAACAACGAACGATAAGATGATGATGAATGAGATACACCATCCAACAACAAGAAGCTACCAAGA
This sequence comes from Hordeum vulgare subsp. vulgare, assembly GCF_904849725.1. NCBI lineage: Eukaryota > Viridiplantae > Streptophyta > Magnoliopsida > Poales > Poaceae > Hordeum > Hordeum vulgare. The sequence continues at coordinate 340,787,916 of NC_058524.1, read as the reverse complement.
GTTAGAGAAAGAGTGGACAAAGATCATCCGCTGAATCAAATCTACGATGACATAAAAACCGGGAGAATCACTCGCTCTAAATCTCGTTTAACTAACTTTTGCGAGCATTATTCTTTCATCTCTAACATTGAGCATTTGAAGGTTGAAGAAGCCCTTTAAGACCCGGATTGGGCGAATGCCATGCATGAAGAGCTACACAACTTTGAGAGGAACAAAGTGTGGACACTTGTCAAGAAGCACAACGAAGAGCACAACATTATTGGTACAAGATGGGTGTTTCAAAACAAGCAAGATGAAGATGGACAAGTTGTCTGCAACAAGGTGCGTCTCCTAGCCCAAGGATACACACAAGTCGAAGGTATGGACACACAAGTCGAAGTTATGGACTACGGTCATTCACATTCTTCTCTCTTTTGCCAATCACCATGACATTACTATTCACTAAATGGATATCAAAAGTGCTTTTCGAAATGGTGAAATTGAGGGGGAATTTTATGTTAAACAACCTCCTAGCTTCGTAAACCCTAAGAAACCTAATCATTTTTACAAACTTTGTAAAGCGTTATATGGTCTTAAAAAATCCCCTAGAGCTTGGTACAAATGCCTAACGAAGTTTCTCATTGAAAAGGGTTTTGAGATTGGTGAAATTGATGCAACCTTATTCACAAGAAGAATTAATGGAGAACTATTTGTGTGCCAAATATATGTGGATGATATCATCTTTGGTTCCACTAACCCACATTTTAGTGAGAAATTTGTAAGGTTGACATGAGAGAAGTATGAGATGTCAATGATGTGTGAGATGAAATTCTTCCCTGGTTTGCAAATCAAACAATCGAGAGAAGGTACATATATCTGTCAAACCAAGTACACCAAGGACTTTATCAAGAAGTTCAACATGCAAGAGTGCAAACGTATGAGAACCCCCATGCCTACTAGTGGACACGTTAACCTCACTAAGGAGGACAAACCATTTGATCAAAAGGTTTATCGATCAACGATTGGTTCATTGATATATATATGTGCCTCCCGTCGTGACATCATGTTGAGTGTTTGCATGTGTGCCCGACACCAAGCGGCACCTAAAGAGTGTCATCTATTGGCTGTTAAAAGAATAGTGAGATACCTGATACATACACCAAACATTGGCATATGGTATCCCAAGGGATCTTCTTCTAATCTTGTTTGCTATTCCGACTTGCACTATGCCGGAGACAAGGTTGATAGAAAATCCACCATGGTACATGTCAATTTCTTGGGAGATCTCTTGTGTCTTGATCATCCAAGAAACAAAACTCGGTATCTTTATCTACTGTCGTAGTGGAATACATTGCCGCTGGATCATGTTGTGCGCAATTACTATCGATGACTCGAACTTTTAAGGATTATGGCATTCATGTTAGAAAAGTTCCATTGCTATGTGACAATGAAAGTGCTACTAAAATTGCCTATAATCTAGTGCAATATTTTCGAACAAAACATATTCAAGTGTGACATCATTTCATTCGTGATCATGTTGGTAAAGGAGATATAGATCTCAAGCATGTTCGTACCGACAAACATTTAGCTGATATATTTACCAAACCACTTGATGAGAAAGTGTTTTGTCATTTGAGAAGTGAGTTGAACATAATTGATGCTTCAAACTTGAGCTAGACTCACTCGGATGCATGCAAGGGCATGACTTGATTGCCTATTCAATGATGCTTTTGATTTCACACCATCTTATATCTTGGAAAACTATGCTCCCTTGTATTGCATCTAATCTTTTATAGGTACTTGGAAGAACTACACTCCACAAGATTGCAAACAACTCTCATCAAAAGCAATCTTGACATGTCCAAGTATCAACAACCCCTTCTTCGGAGATGAAGGAAGAAAACTAAATCATATCCTCGACAACCATTTGTTGAATCCATTCACTCCTGTCATTAGGATATATTATGTTCTTCCAGGCATGACTAACCATTATAGGTGAAAAGTAAACCAAAATGACAACTCAAGATGATCTTCATCAACATTGAACATCTACAACAAGTTCACCTACATGCCATGTCATCAACATCATTCGAAGGTATGTACTCATATTATTGATAAAGTTGTTCACCAATTCATGAGGTAAAGCAACTCAAGTGATATGAAGACATTGAAGTGCTTAATCGAAAAATGGTAACCCCATTTTGCGCTTAACTATGAGTATGACCTATAATCAAGCATTCTTGCTTGACTCCTCAAGTGAAATACTCTAATATAGGTGACCTAGTCACCGCCCAACGTCTAGATGGATATTATTGTATGGTTCATGTTTTTGATGCTTGACTTCTTGGAACCATACAACATTCATATATATGTGTTTGAAATTTTCAATAAAAAAACATTTACTGTGTTATCCTGAATTTCTTATTTGCCATTTTTTCACTCTATATTTATCCTACAACTGATATCTTTTACTCATATTTCTCAATTGGTAGTCGTTCAATTGGTACTTTACATTTGGTATCTATTTAAGGAGTCGATCTTCCATTCAACTCAGTTTCACCAGATTGGAAAAATCGGTCCCACCGATTACTTCGAGAGGCCTATTTCACATAATCGGTTCAACTGAATCATAATGCCTCAGTGACTCCAAAATTTATCTCTGGTTATCATTCTTCTAGAAATTTCTTGAATATTAGCCAAAGGGAGAGAAAAACTTTCTGTGATCCCTAGTTTATAACCACCAAAGTTTTATTGAACCTATCACATTTCCAAAGGAGGATATAATCTTTTTTCCATACTTTTCAAAGGAGGAGAAATCTTCAAAGAAAGAGAGAAGTCTTAGTGATTTTGTCGGGACCCAAATCCTAAGTCTTAAGAACCCAGCCTGTAACACATCACATCACTTTGCAGCCTCACATACGGCAAACCACACGGCTGCCACCTTACCTTGGCTGGGGCCGTTTGCGTCTTTTGGCTCATGTATATGAATGTGTTGCTAGCATTCGAATGACAAAGAACCCGGGTCTACATGACTAGTTATAAACCCAAATGGCACATCCATACAGGGACAAGCAACATTACCCAGCAAAGCAAGTGTTGGTCAACAATGTGTCTAGACGAGTAGTAGCAAGCTACACAGACTCCATTACACCGCATGAAATTTCCCCGAGGGGATAGACACATCAGCAAACAAGGATACATGTCGGTCAATCAATGTGTCCGGAGCAGTAGCAAGCTACCAGGGCTTGGTGGAAGCACAAAGAGGCATTTCCCCATAAAGAGTACTACTGAAGGCACACGACTAGGTGTCGAATCACACACATACCAATGCATTTCCAACATACACACAATATGCACGATATGTGTAGATACAACATGGCATCACAACATAACTCTACAACTAAAGTATTTATTAAAGACTCATAAGAATCAACATAGTATGATATTACAACCAGGGGTCACAAGACACAACACTCAAATCATACAAGCAACAAAGAGAAGCATAACATGTCTGGGTACATACATCTAGGAAGTAAAAAGGATGAGAAAGCATGTCTATCTACAAGACCCTCCATAGGAACCAGACCTTTGTTTGGGATTCCCAAGCTACTCGGTCAACATCGGTCTTATCATCGAAATCACTAGCGAGACTGGAGTCTCCTCTACAAAAACATAAATTAAGCAATAGTGAGTACACAGGTTCTCAGCAAGACTTACATCAGAACTAACTATATATGCATCAGTATAAACAAAGGGGTTGTGGGGTTTAATGTAGCTACTCATCTTTGACTCAGTGGCTAACATGTACTATGACTACGAGCAGTTTAATAATGTGAGAAAGTGCACACGAGTCTACTAGCTAGTCTCCACAACAATACACCACTATGGATCCACTCCCGTCTCCCTATGACAAGGCCATCCATAGCACTCACACTTATCTTGTGCATTTTAAATTATCCACTTCAAGTTGTCAATGACCATATAAATTTCCAAGTAGTCCATATCAGCGGATCCGGCTATTCGTAATGATTAAATTACCCTGCAGGGGTGTACTTCTTCATGCACGCTCTAACCACTTATCATCATATGCACGTCATGCATCTCGACAACCTTCAAGCGAAAGCAATGGCATGGGCGTCGGCCACGACATGACTAACCAGTCAAGACTCTAGTCCAGCTTTATCGCCTATTTGAGACTGAACCCGCAAGGATGTTCGGTCGAAGTTTCCTCTACGGACCCAAACGATGTGTATAGGGTTTCCAAGCCCACCTCGATGGATCGTTCTACACTCCGTACACCGGGCCATGATGCCAAGTCTCTCCCAAGCCCACCTGTACGGGTGCCACTAGGTATACTACTAACATGACCTGCAAACACCAGAAACTAGTTGCAACCCGTGGACAAATATCTAGGTGATTAATAAGTCGAGAGAGTCAATTAAGGATCCCAATGTGAGGTAGTCGCTAGTCTTGGATAACATACATAGGACTCAGTTCTTAAGGGCGGTCCCAATGAGACAACCCACCATGTACTCCTACATGGCATTTGAGCGCTACCTTTACCAAACAGGTTCACACACTTAGCTTTCATAATTAGATCATGATCACATTCATTCCAAACCATCACCCAGATAGATCAAACTTGACACAACTCTAAGCATAGCACGCATGGCATGGAAAAGGCATAACATGGCTCCAGCATCAAGCAGGTATGCTAGGTTGCTTGTTTCAGCTATTTACTATTACAATGTCATGTCATGCACAGGAATGGGTTCAACTACTGAAACAGGTAACAGTTGAAGTGTATTGTCCTAACTCAATAAATGAGAGCAAGAGCGAGAGAGTGGGATTGTAACGGAATGATCAAGGGGTTTTGCTTGCCTGATAAAATGTCAACACGTTACTTCTCCTCAGACGGATACCCGACCGTACCCTCCGAAACAGTAACTAACACGAAGAAACAACCAACGAAAGGGAAAAATTAATACACATCAGATGCAACAATATGATGCATGGATATGACATGGCAATATGATGTGGTTTTGCCTAATGCACCTAGCAACAGATTTAAATGAAGTAGGTTTGAACCCAAGGTTCAAATTCAACTCCATATGTGAGGTTATATATTGCAATTTGAACAAAATTTCCTAATACTGCTATTTAGGTTGCTCTATCATGCATGAAAGTAGTACAAATGGATTATTTGGATTTTTCTGATAAGTTTTCACATATAATTTATTTCATTTGGACTTAATGTTGAATTTCTATGAATTTTACAAGTTTTAGCAATTTTTGGAATTATTTTAAACCTAGAAAGCCATTTACTGTGTCAGCATGATGTCATAGTGACATCAGCATGTCAAAGGCCCCAGCCCAGGTCAAAATTGGGGTTGGGACATGATACTTCTCCGTTGTATCTACTTTTCCGAACTCTTTTGCCCTTGTTTTGGACTCTAACTTGCATGATTTGAATGGAACTAACCCGAACTAACGTTGTTTTCAGCAGAATTGCCACGGTGTTGTTTTTTGTGCAGAAATAAAAGTTCTCGGAATGATCTGAAAATTTACGGAGAATTTTTCTGGAATTAATGAAAAATACCTGCGCAAAGATCCACCGGAGGAGGTGTGCCAGTGGGCCACAAGCCCAGGGGGCGCGGCCACCCCCTGGTCGCGCTGTGAGGGCTTGTGGGGCCCATGAGGCTCCACCGCCTCCAATCTCATCTTTATATATTCTGTTTTGCCCGGAAAAAAGTCAGAGAGAAGGATTCATCACGTTTTACGATACGGAGGCGCCGCCACCTCCTCTTCATCATCTGGAGGGCAGATCTGGACTTCGTTCTCGGCTCTGGAGAGGGGAGATCGTCGACATCGTCATCATCAACCTTCCTCCATCGCCAATTCCATGATGCTCTTCACCGTTCATGAGTAATCTCATCGTAGGCTTGCTGGACGGTGATGAATTGGATGAGATCTATCATGTAATCGAGTTAGTTTTGATGGGGATTGATCCCTAGTATCCACTATGTTCTGATATTGATGTTGATTGATCCCTAGTATCCACTACGTCCTAAAAATCAAGTATGATTTTTTCTGGATTTTTTGAAAAATTCTGAGGCAAAGAGCTTGTCTGGGGGCTGCACTAGTGGGCCACAAGCCCTTGAGGCGCGGGCACCCCCCTGGCCGCGCCACCCGGGCTTGTGGGGCCCACAGGCACCCCCTCCACTCATTCTTGCTCTCATCTGGTTCTCCTACCTCTAGAAAAAATCGTTTCGCAGCTCAAACCCGTGTTCTTGCTCCTCTTGCTGGGATTTTCGATCTCTTTGCTCAAAGCACCGTTCTCCGAACGGTTTTGGGGAAATTACTCCTTGGTAAGTGACTCCTCCATTGGTCCAATTAGTTTTTGCTCTAGTGCCTTATACTCCGCGTATTTTTTTTTGCCTTGGTGCCCATGTTCTTGACCTTTGCATGCTAATTTTAGCTGGTCCCAAGTAGTTTTGATGCGTAATATGGCCTCTAGGCATTTGTGGGAGTAGTTGCTACGAGTTTCGTTGAGCCTTATGCACTTTTCCTTAGAATCACTAAAAATTCAGAAATTTTCAGAGATAAAAAAGGGAAAAGATGAGGAGGTTCTTAAGAGGCTCTTCAAGCCGTGACCCCAAGGATGATGGAAGCGAGAAGAAGCCCAAGTATCTGGTCCCTCGAGTCGCAGAAGTTCGAGCTTGCGAGTGGCCAAGCGACGTGTTCTTACGTGCCGCTAGAATTTATGAGGACTTTTATCCCTTGGTGGAGAACGCAGGACTTACCGCCTTCGTCGAAGATAAGTGTCCGCAATACCTCCTCCTCACTAATATCTTCGTACAAAGCTTTAACTTCTATCCGAGGAAGAATCCTCCTATGGATGAGTTCAAACTTTATGATATCCCCCAGCGCATGTCACTCCATGATTTTTGCAATGTTTTCAAATTACCTTACGTTGGGGATATTCACGAACCTCGTCCACGGGACTTGGAAGATTTCATCGATACAATTGCTGTAGGAGAGGAGAGAGGAGTATCTTGCACTAGAGCTGCTAGCATTCATTTTCCCGTGCTTCGGTACTTCTCACTTTTTGTGGGAAAATGTTTGATTGGCCGTGGGAAAGCTGGGTCACTTAGTTCCCCAGATCTTGCGGTCTTGTGCGAAGCCCTTTATAATAATAAAACTTATAGCTTGGGCGCGATAGTAGCTCAACGGTTGAACATGAACCATTCTAAGGGCATTGTCTATGGAGGTATCTATGCTACCCGTCTTGCCACACACTTTGAGATACCTATTAGACTGGAGGAGGAAGCAGAGATTCTTCTTCCCGAGAGATATCTAGATTACGATAGCATGGTTCGCCATGACTTTCTTGATAGAGATATAAATAGAAGGATGATTTATAACCTGGTGTTTAGTCAGGGTACTCGTGAGACTATTACTTTGCCTCCTCCTTCTTTGTTCAATCTTCATGCAAGAAGGTACATTATTATGCCCTCGGACATCTACGCATATTGGGGCCTAGCCCAACCACAGGTGCCCGTGCCCGAGCCACTAGTCGAGTACCAGACGCCAGTTTATCAATGGGAGCTAGAGGAACTCACATAGCAGTGGCATCCTCAGTCCACTCCGGAGTAGACCAACTTAGGACAAAAGCCTAAGCTTGGGGGAGTACGTGTTCTCACCGACTTTACATTCTTGCTTATGCTTTCACTTTGTTCGTCGGTGTTCACACTTTGCCACTGTATCATCCATGCTAGTTTATTTCTTTTTCTCGTTTTCTTTTCGTGTGTCTGTCTAGTTTCAGAAAACCCAAAAAGATTTTATTTTCTTCTTTTGCTTGTTGGGAGCTTTCCCGTGTAAATAGTTTTCTTTTTCTTTGGGTCAAGGTAGAAGATATTGGTTAAAATGTTTAGTGGATCTCGCATGCATAGCTGTTTAGTCGTCAAAGAGCCATATTACTTTGTCTTCTCCTTTGTGTTTGCCTGAAGATTCCAGCTTTAGTCCAATGCACGAGCACTCTTATTATTGTTCACATTGTTCGGCCATGCAAGTGAAAGGCAATAATGACGATATATGATGAAGTGACTGAGCCTGGAAAAGCTGGTACGAACTCGATCTATTTTGTTTTTGTAAATATGACTAGCTCTTCATGCCTGATTCAGCTTTGTTGTGAGAGAAACATGTTTGCACTGACAACTTAGAGATCATAGTTGCTTATGCCATGCTTACTTAGCTAGTAGCTTATAACGGTTTTTCTTGGATGCCCACATGAATGTTGAGATGACTATGTTGTAGTATGATAGGATGCTATCCTCCTTCGAATGTTTCAAGTGGCATGACTTGGCGCATGTTCACGCATGTAGTTGAAACAAAATCAACATAGCCTCTATGATGTTCATGTTCATGGTGATTTATGTCCTACTCATGCTTGCATTCAATGCTAGTTAATCTCAATGCATTTTGATGACTGTTCTCGCTCTCTATGTTGTAAATTTGCATGTTCCACTCTCTAAACCTTCAAGAAATAATCTGTTTTGTGTGCCCGAACCGCTCATGTGGTGACAGGGGGCTATCAGTATCTTCCATGCTAGGGGTGTTATCCTCGATATGTGTTTATTCACTATCATTCACGAGAAAGGGGCCGGTAAATGGAATTCCCAGTTCCATGCTCAAATCGAAAATATAATTGCAAACAAAACTACCCCAGGGTTGATGTTGGTATGGACGGTACCTGAGGATTCGGCTAGCCATGGAGTGTGATTGATTGGTGGTGGGGGAGTCAAAACTTCACTTTTCTGTTTGGAAACCGCCTATAGCATATGTAGCGTGGAAGATGTTGAGAACTCTTAGTCATTGCATTGACAATGAAAGCATGCCACCCAAAATTATTATCAATGTTTTCAAAGCTTGAGCTCTGGCACCTCTGCAAATCAATGCTTCCCTCTGCGAAGGGCCTGTCTATTATGTTCCTTTTGAGTCATCCTCCTCTTATAAAAGCACCAATTAGAGAGGACCTCTGACATTTTTATGCTTTTCTTTTAACTGTGTTGAGTATGACTGGATCTTCTTTGCCATGAATTACAATATATAGTCAGCCCTTGGTCTTTGAAGGTGCTTTGCATTTATGTTTTACGTTCTCAGAAAGAGCTAGCGAGATACCATCTATTCGTACTGCTTCATGTTGTTTTGATTGAAGTGTTGACATTTGAGGCTTATTACTATTTGCTCGCTAGCTGATTATGCCATTGATATGAGTTTACCGTGAGACCTAGATGTCATTTGCTTATGTGGTTTGCTTGTGATCTTGCTGAAATTCTGGTTATGAGTTAGACATACTTGCAACAACAAGATCAAATAGAGTTCGTCAAAGTTTTTCTTTTGTCTCTTTTAGTTTGTCAACTGAATTGCTTGAGGACAAGCAAGGCTTTAAGCTTGGGGGAGTTGATACGTCTCCGTCGTATCTACTTTTCCGAACTCTTTTGCCCTTGTTTTGGACTCTAACTTGCATGATTTGAATGGAACTAACCCGGACTAACGCTGTTTTCAGCAGAATTGCCATGGTGTTGTTTTTGTGCAGAAATAAAATTTCTCGGAATGACTTGAAAATTTACGAAGAATGTTTCTGGAATTAATGAAAAATACCTGCGCAAAGATCCACCGGAGGAGGTGAGCCAGTGGGCCACAAGCCCAGGGGGCGCGGCCACCCCCCTAGCCGCGCCGTGAGCGCCTGTGGGGCCCACGAGGCTCCACCGCCTACAATCTCAGCTCTATATATTCCGTTTCGGCCAGAAAAAAATCAGAGAGAAGGATTCATCGCGTTTTACGATACGGAGGCACCGCCACCTCGTGTACTTCATCTGGAGGGCAGATCTGGAGTCCGTTCTGGGCTCCGGAGAGGGGAGATCGTCGCCATCATCATCATCAACCTTCCTCCATCGCCAATTCCGTGATGCTCTTCACCGTTCGTGAGTAATCTCATCGTAGGCTTGCTGGACGGTGATGAGTTCGATGAGATCTATCATGTAATCAAGTTAGTTTTGACGGGGATTGATCCCTAGTATCCACTATGTTCTGAGATTGACGTTGCTACTACTTTGCCATGCTTAATGCTTGTCACTAGGGCCCGAGTGCCATGATTTCAGATCTGAACCTATTATGTTGTCGCCAATATATGTGTGTTTTAGATCCTATCTTGCAAGTTGTAGTCACCTACTATGTGTTATGACCCGGCAACCCCGGAGTGACAATAGCCGGAACCACTCCCGGAGATTACCATAGTATGAGGAGTTCATGTATTCACCAAGTGTTAATGCGTTGGTCCGGTTCTTTATTAAAAGGGGAACCTTAATATCCCGTAGTTTCCATTAGGACCCCGCTGCCACGGGAGGGATGGACAATAGATGTCATGCAAGTTCTTTTCCCTAAGCACGTATGACTACATACGGAATACATGCCAACATTAGATTGACGAACGGGAGCTAGTTACATATCTCTCCGTGTTATAGTTGTTACATGATGAATCACATCCAGCATAATCCTCCATCACCGATCCAATGCCTACGATTATTTTACTACTGGCTGTTGCTACGTTACTTTGCTGCTACTGCTGTCACTGCTGCTACTGTTACTCTGTTGCTACTGTTGTTACTTTGCTGCTACTGGTTATTGTTGCTACTGCTGCTTTCATACCACCTTGCTACTGATACTTTGCTGCAGACACTAAATCATTCACGTGTGGTTGAATTGACAACTCAGCTGCTAATACTTGAGAATATTCTTTCGCTTCCCCTTGAGTCGAATTAATAAATTTGGGTTGAATACTCTACCCTCGAAAACTGTTACGATCCCTTATAATTGTGGGTTATCAGGACCAACCTGTCATTGACTCATGGTTAAGATGGGATTAACCCCACGCTCACCAGGGTTTGACCCACTGCAGGGCCCAATGTCAGCCCCTGGGAAGTTAGTTAGGTACGGGGTTAGCGTTAATTATAGGCCACGTTATCCGTCGGAGTTTCACCGGAGGCGACCACATCCGACTGTGGTTTTCCACCGGAGTTGCTCCTCCGTCAACCGTTAGGCATGCGGAATGGCGCTTTTGGAAGCGGGGAGCAACCCGCTCCCATTCCCGCAAGTGGGACGACGCGACGGCTACGACGACGGGTGCTCGGGCAAGGACGAGCTCATGTCAAGGGGCGTCGGGGGATGGAGCTGAGGGCGGCTACGGCTCCGGGCGAGCTCGCTAAGCATGCTGGCGCGACCGGAAATGAGCCTAGGTGGCTCTTGCCACGACGGCGCCATGGCCGGCGGCAGGACCTTTCGTGCTGTGGTGGCTAGCACGGCTAGAGGAGGGGATCGACAACGCGGGCAAGGGGGAAACAACCGGGGGCTGACGACGGATCTGTTAGCGATGATGGTAGGGTAGGACACGTGCTGAGTCCGACGATGAGGAAGATGGTGGCGATGATTTGAGGCCTCCGGGCTCGATTGCTTCGGCCTCAAGATGGGGTGGTCGAAGGGGAAGCGCTAGGACACGTTGGAGCGCCTCGGAGCTGGTTGTGGCTGCGGCGGCGCACATCGACGCTCTCGCGTTGCTCGGGCGAGGGCGAAGGAGAGACCTAGAGGGGAGAGAGAGCAGGGAAAGGGTGGGAGAAAGCCCGGGGGTGTGTGGCGACCTTAGAAGCTCCGGGGCGTCGTGCTGGAGGCACGAGGCGGAAATGGCTCGTCGGCGAGCTCGCCACAACTCTGTGTGTCCTCCTGGCACGGGGAAGAAGACGACATAGCCCCTGCTTGGATGGGCCTCTTCTTCCACTTGAGCCCAGGTACTTGTCCCTCTCTTTCTTTTCTTTATTTGTTTTATTTTCTATTTAAGCAATTTATTTTGATTTACTTTAGGCACTAAATCCTTTGGTAAAAATATGAAACTTTTCCTGGGAACTAATGGAAATATTCCAAAGGCCCTCGCCAAGTTTCATATTTATTGGAGCTATAAAATTATCTACATTATTTTGTAACTCCAATTCAAATATTTATTGACTTAATTCAATGAGAAAAAATGTCATGTAAAAATATGAGTCACCTCTCGTTGATGTTGCCACATTTTTCCTTTACCGCAGCAACGCGCGGGGTATCACTTAATTATTGATAGAAAGGGTGTTGATAACCCAGTAGCAGATAAGTTGTCTAGACTACAGAATGTTCTTGATGACCCACTACCTATTGATGATAGCTTTCGTGATGAACAATTAGCTATCATAAATGCTTCGCGCAGTGCTCCCTGGTATGTTGATTATGCTAACTACAATGTTGCTAAATTTATACCGCCTAGTTTCACATACCAAGAAAAGAAAAAGTTCTTCTATGATCTAAGACATTACTTTTGGTACGATCCACACCTTTATAAAGAAGGAGTAGATGGTATTATTAGACGTTGTGTACCTGAGCATCAACGGGGACATGTCCTACACAAGTGTCACTCCGAGGCCTACAGGGTGGGTAGAAGATATTCCAAAGTCCAATGGGTATACTCATATTCTAGTTGCTCTTGATTATGTTACTAAGTGGGTAGAAGCTATTCCAACTAGCAGTGCTGATCATAACACTTCTATTAAAATGTGAAAGAAGTTATTTTCTCTAAATCTGGAGTACCTAGATATTTAATGATTGATCGTGGTTCACACTTTATTCATGGTGCTTTCCATAAATTGCTTGCTAGGTATGATGTTAATCATAGAATTGCATCTCCTTATCATCCTTAGTCTAGTGGTAAAGTAGAATTGAGCAATAGAGAAATTAAATTGATCTTGCAAAAGACCTTTAACAGATCTAGAAAGAATTGGTCTAAGAAACTTGACGAAGCATTATGGGCTTATAGAACCGCTTACAAAAACCCTATGGGTATGTCTCCGTATAAAATGATTTATGGTAAAGCATGTCACTTACCTCTAGAGCTAGAACACAAAGCTCATTGGGAAATTAAAGAGCTTAACTATGATTTCAAACTTGCTGGTGAGAAGAGGTTATTTGACATTAGCTCACTTGATGAATGGAGAACCCAAGCATATGAGAGTGCTAAGTTGTTTAAACAAACGATTAAGAGATGTTATGATAGAAGGATACAAAAGCGTGAATTCAATGTAGGTGACGATGTCTTGCTATACAACTCTCGTTTAAGATTTTTTGCCGGAAAACTTCTCTCTAAATGGGAAGGGTCTTACATTATCGAGGAAGTATATCATTCTGGTGCCATCATGATCAACAACGCCGAAGGCACAAATCTTAAGGTGGTAAATGGGAAAAGAATCAAACATTATATCTCAGCCCGAAAAGTGCACGAGGAGGCGACAAGCCACGGGGCGCACCCTACCGGCTTGTGTCCACCCCTGTACCCTCCGGACTCCGTTTTCTTGTGGTATACTCCTTCGCGTCGGTAAAAATTCATTATATAATCTCCCGAAAGTTTTGACCTTTGTATCACGACAATATCTCTTGTTTTCATTTTGAGCTGTTTGTGCAGCAGATTTAGATCAGCATGGCGTCTTCAAGCTCTTTGAAGGACAAGTTCTTCGAGAGGGTCATCAACCCCTACCATGCGGAGGTGCTGCAACACCCTCAAACCATTGAGATGCATGAGGGGGCGCTGCACATCCGTGATGTTGAGGGGCCAAAGAAGACAGGAAGCATGGAGACCAGGCTCGAAGCAATGGAGCAACAAGTCTTCAAGTGCCAAGGGATGGTGGAACGAGGACCCAATGCCAATCGCATGATGATCACGGAGTTTACCCATAAGCAAAAGCTAGACGCCAAGGACATCTGGAATCACTTCTTCAAGCTTTACGAGACAATCCAGCATCTCCAAGCCCAGATCTATGACCGGCAACACCAAAATTGTGAGTATGAATATAGATTTAAGAGTATGAGTTTGGTTGCAGACATGAGGATCCCGGAGACTCGTTCATCTTTTTACAATGGTGAGCCCATGCCTTGGAAGACGGAGGACAAGATTCCAACCTCACCAACAACTCCAACATCACCACCTTCGAAGAAGGACAACTAAACACATGGCTAGAGGGCACTTCCCTTGGCTTGTGCCAAGCTTGGGGGAGTTGCCCCGGTATCATATCACCATCACATCTTTTACTTTCTTCGTTTTTATTCATTCGACCTTTTTGGTAATACCTTGGTCTAGTAGAATAAAGTTTTAGTGTGATCTAGTTTTAAGTTTTGCTTTATGTTCCACCTATGTAAGAAAGTGCGGGAGTTATATAATAAAGAGTAGTTATGAGTTGAGGGCTTTGCTAGCTTGCTATGATCTTGATAAATAGAAATAGAAAGAAGTATAGAATAAAAGAAAAAGAGTATATATAATGATCTTATCGCGAGTTATGACTTCACATATAAAAAGTATGTTGATCGAAACTTGTTGTGAGTTGATGAACAAAGCTATTGGTCATTGCTGCAATTAAAAGGAAGTAATAAAGAAAGAGAGGTTCACATATAAATATATTATCTTGGACATCTTTTGTGATTGTGAGCACTGATTAAAATAATATATTTTGTAAAATTGATATTGGACAAGGAAGACAACATAATGAGTTATGTTTGCTTATTTCCGAATAGAAGTTATATGGTTATAGATCCTTCAACATATGTCGCTTGCTTCCAACCCATATGAGCCAGAAACTTCCTCACCAAGTAGAGATACTACTTGTGCATCCAAACACCTTTAACACAGTTTTGCCTTGAGAGTCCACCATACCTACCTATGGATTGAGTAAGATCGTTCAAGTAAGTTGTCATCGGTGCAAGCAAGAAAAATTGCTCTCTAAATATGTGTGATCTATTAGTGTGAGGAAAATAAACTTTATACAAACTTGTGATATGGAAGAAATAAAAAGCAACAGACTGCATAATAAAGTTCTTTATCACAAGGGGCAATATAAAGTGACATTCTTTTGCATTAAGGGATAGCGCATCCAACTATAAAAGCGCATGACAACCTCTACTTCCTTCTGCGAAGGGCCTATCTGTTACCTTTACTTTCTAGTACTTACCTTTATGTAAGAGTCGTGGTGATCTTCACCATTTACTTTATTTTTCCTTTATCTTTTGGAAAGCGTCATGTGTTGGGGAATGATCTAGACAAACATATCCACTCAGATGTGGGTGATCATGAGTTATTATTGTTGGCATTACCCTTGAGGTAAATAGTTGGGAGGCAAAACTATAAGCCCCTATCTTTCTTTGTGTCCGATTGAAGCTTTGACCTCATAGGTACCGCGTGAGTGTTAGCAATTATGAAAGACCATAGGATGATTGAGTATGTGGATTTGCTTCACAAGCTATTATATTGACTCTTTCCTACGTTGCGAAAAATTGGAATTGCTTCAATGACTGAAATCATAGTTTGTTAGTTCTCACTAGAGTTCTTCATTCATATTTTACCTTGTGAATGAATTGTTACTCTAGCTTAAGATATTGTATGTCAATATGTGTTGCTCTCCTACACATAACCATGATGCCTTCATCTTTTTATTTTATATTATCGACACCTCTAACTCTAAACATGTGGTCATATTTATCGATCTCGGCTTTCGCTTGAGGACAAACGAGGTCTAAGCTTGGGGGAGTTGATACGTCCATTTTGCATCATGCTTTTATACCGATATTAATTGCATTATGGGCTGTTAATACACATTACGATACAATACTTATGCCTTTTCTCTCTTATTTTACAAGGTTTACATGAAGAGGGAGAATGTCGGCACCTCGAATTCTGGACCGAAAAAGGAGCAAATCTGAGTGAACTATTTTGCACAACTCCAAAAGTCCTGAAAAAATATGGAGAATTATTTTGGAATATATATAAAAAATTGGGCGAAAGAAATACATCAGGGGACCCACCAGGTGGACACAAGCTAGGAGGGCGCTCCCTACCCCTCCCCCCCTAGGTGCGCCCTTCAGGCTTGTGGGCCCCCTGGCAGGCCTCCGGTGCCCATCTTCCGCTATATGAAGGGTTTTGACCTAGAAAAAATCATATCAGAACTTTAGGGGCGAAGCGCCGCCGTCTCGAGGCGGAACTTCGGCAGAACCAATCTAGAGCTCCGGTGGAGCTATTCTGCCAGGGAAACTTCCCTCCTGGAGGGGGAAATCGAAGCCATCGTCATCACCAATGATCGTCTCATCGAGAGGGGGTCAATCTCCATCGACATCTTCATCAGCACCATCTCCTCTCCAAACCCTAGTTCATCTCTTGTATCCGATCTTTGTCTCAAACCTCGGATGGGTACCTAGGGGTTGCTAGTAGTGTTGATTACTCCTTGTAGTTGATGCTAGTTGGTTTACTTGGTGGAAGATCATATGTTCAGATCCTTAATGATTATTCATACTCCTCTGGTTATGAACATGAATATGCTTTGTGAGTAATTACGTTTGTTCCTGAGGACATGGGATAAGTCTTTCTATAATTAATCATGTGAACTTAGTATTCGTTCTTTATTTTGATGAGATGTATGTTGTCTCTCCTCTAGTGGTGTCATGTGAACGGCGACTACATGACACTTTGCCATTATTTGGGCCTAGGGGAAGGCATTAGGAAGTAATAAGTAGATGATGGGTTGCTAGAGTGGGAGAAGCTTAGACGCTAGTTTATGTGTTGCTTCGTAAGGGGCTGATTTGGATCCATATGTTTCATGCTATGGTTAGATTTATCTTAATTCTTCTTTCGTAGTTGTGGATGCTTGTGAGAGAGGTTAATCATAAGTGGGATCTTTGTCCAAGTAAGGGCAGCACCCAAGCACTGGTCCCCCCACATACAAAATTATAAAAGTAAAGAACGTGAATCATATGAGCATGATGAAAACTAGCTTGACGGAAATTCCCATGTGTCCTCGGGAGCACTTTGCTTTATATAAGAGTTTGTCCAGGCTTCTCCTTTGCTACAAAAAGGATTGCGCCACCTTGCTGCACCTTTGTTACATTTGTTACTTGCTACCCGTTATGAATTACTTTATCACAAAACTATGTATTACCGATAATTTCAGTGCTTGCAGAGAATACCTTACTGAAAACCGCTTGCCATTTCCTTCTGCTCCTCGTTGGATTCGACATTCTTACTTATCTAAAGGACTATGATAGATCCCCTGAACTTGTGGGTCATCATTGGGAGGAATGCCTGGCATTTCTTCTGTAAAAACATCCGGAAAATCATGGACTATCGGAATATCTTCAAGCTCGGGAATAGGGTTGGCATTGAGTGAATAGAGTTGATGCTCTCAACTCATGTTGAAACATTGACTATCTTTCCACATGGGTGCGTAAGCTAAACTGACCTGGTGGAACAATCATTCTTAGCATGGTGAGCTATCATCCAATCCATACCCAAGATGATGTTAATATCTGAAGACTTAAGAGATATCAACGAAGCAAGGAATACCAGTCTATCAACAAGTATTTCATTTCCATAGCTCATTCTTGTAGTCTACCATCTAGACCCTGGAGTCTGAATTTCAAGAGCAGTTGGCATATCACAAAATGACATGACATGCAACCGGGCATAGCTTTCCGAGATAAAAGAACGTGATGCCCCAGTATCGAACAAAATTGATGCTGGATGACAATTGACAAGAAGAGTTCCAAGGACGACATCTGGGTCATCATGAGCTTCTTCGGTTCAGACGTGATTCACACATCCATATTTACTGATGGTTGTCTTGACATGGGTCGTCTTGACTGATGGCGTGTCATGACCAATAGACTTCACAAACTGAGTGCAGTTTCGAGCAACGTGTCCTCGCTCTCCACACTTGTAACAAATCACTTGGGTTAAATGTGGAACCGTATTGACAGACGGTCCACGATTACGCTTGGGTGGAGCATACAATGAAGTTGGGCGAGGCGCCACACAAAAGGGCCGCGGTACATATCCGAGTGGATGTGCAGAGTTAGGAACCCAAATTCGAAGCTTCTGAGATCCAGAACTAGAAGAAGAACCATTGTCATGGGTGTGCTTACGAGACTTTTCATAAGTTGTCTGAGTTGCCTCTACATTGATGGCCTTGTTCACTAGAACTTGGAAGGTAGCGCAATCGTGGAAGTGAAGCTCACGATGCAACTTTGGCTTGAGACCCTTCCTAAACCTAGCCTCCTTCTTGGCATCGGTGGACACTTCTTCCCTGGAGTAACAAGCAAGGTTCCCAAACTCTTGACTGTAAGCATCAACAGTCATCGTAACCTGGATGAGGTTACAAAACTCTTCCGTCTTGTGATCAATAAGACCCTGAGGAATGTGGTGCTCCCAAAAAGCCTCAGAGCTATCTTTCCAAGAAGTGATTTGTCCAGTTGGATGCATAACCTCATAGTTTTCCCACCATAAGCTAGCAGGACCTTCCAAATGGTATGCAACAAAGGTGACCTTGTCAGCTTCAGCTACGCTAGCAGAACGTAGCTTACGTGTGATACTGCAGAGCCAGTCATGTGCATCAAGTGGCTCAACGGAGTGATGGTAGGTTGGTGGGTGTAGTTTCATGAAGTCATTGATGGTCACCGACACATTACGTTGATGTGCGGTGTTCTCCTCAATATGTGCCAACAGATGGTTGGGCTCACGCTTGTTCCTCTCAATGTCTAGCATAAATTGTGCGAATGAGGGTGAATTAGGCAGAACTTCAGCATCTTTCATTCAAAGTCTGTGGCCCTTCTTGCGACCAATGGCAGCTTGGGTACTGCGTGACATCTTGGCGAACAGAAACTAGGATTGATCAGGGTGACATTCCACGTAGATAGATAAGAACGCAAAAGCATAAGATCTTCAAAGAAACCCTAGGAAAATTGGATAGCATAATGGTTGTGAATGCTCAAGAATGAGACATCTTGCAAAAGATTTAGGTTGCATGACACCTATCATCACAATCTCAAGATTCTGCTCATACTAACAAGCTACATAGAAGACACTCGAAGATTGGAATGCGAATCGGATCAACCAATTCTATAACTCTACAGAATAGAACTCGGGATCCTGATGGATAGGTAAGAAGCCTAGTTCTTAATCCCCATAGAAAAGAAGAGGTGACCCAGAATCAGAATAACATGGGAAAAGGAGTAAAAAGAGCCTGACGTTACCATCCACAATCAATTCCCTTATATAACTAAAGCGTTGCTACACTCAACATCGACCAGTTTGGCTTGGTAATCTTAGAGTCAGTCAAGCTCTGATACAAATGTTGTCGGGACCCCGACCCTAAGTCTTCAGAACCTAGCGTGCAACACATCACATCACTTTGCGGCCTGTCACACGGTAAACTCCACGGCTGCCAACTTACCTTGGCGGGGACCGTTTGCGTCTTTTGGCTCGCGTATATGAATGTGTCGCTAGCATTCGAAAGACAAAGAACCCGGGTCGACATGACTAGTTATAAAGCCAAGTGGAACATCCGTACAGGGAGAGGCATACATAACCCGGTAAAGGAGGTGTCGGTCCACAACATGTGTAGACGAGTCGTAACAAGCTACAGGGACTCCATTACACCACATGGCATTTCCCCGAGGGGACAGACATAGCAACAAAGAAGGATACATGTCGGTCAATCAATGTGTCCAGAGTAGTAGCAGGCTACCAAGGCTCGGTGGAAGCACAAATAGGCATTTCCCTGTAAAGAGTACTACTAAAGGCACACAACTATGAGTCGAATCCCACAAACACCAATGCATTTGAAACATACACACAATATGCACGATATGTGTAGATACAACATGATATCACAACATACTATACAACTCAATTATTTATTAAAGACTCATAAGAGTCAACATAGTATGATATTACAACCAGGGGTCACAAGACACAACACTCAAGTCATACAAGCAACAAACAGAAGAATAATATGTCTCGGTACGGACATCTACGAAGTAAAAAGGCAGAGAAAGCCTATCTATCTACAAATCCCTCCATAGGAACCAGATCTCTGTCTGGGATTCCCAAGATACTCGGTCAACATCGATCTTATCGTCAAAATCACTAACAAGACTGGAGTCTCCTATGCAAAAAACATAAATTAAGCAACGGTGCGTATAGAGGTACTCAGCAAGATTTACATCAGAACTAACTACATATGCATCAGTATCAACAAGGCGGTTGTGGGGTTTAATGCAGCAAGCCAGCTTTAACTCAGTGGCTAACCTGTACTAAGGCTACCAGCAGTTTAATAATGTGAGGAAGCGCACACGAGTCCACTAGCTAGTCTCCACAACAATACACCACTGTGGATCCACTCACGTATCCCTACGAGAGGGCCATCCATAGCACTCACACTTATCTTACGCATTTTATAGTATCCACTTCAAGTTGTCTATGACCATATCAGTTTCCAAGTAGTCCGTATCTGCGGACGCGGCTATTCGAATAGATTAAATTACCCTAGAGGGATGTACCTCTTCACACACGCTCTCACCACTTATCACCATATGCACATCATGCATCTCGGCAACCTTCAAGAAGAAGCACTGGCGTGGGCCTTGGCCACGACCTGACTAACCACTCATGACTCTTGTCCGGGTTTATCGCCTATTTGAGACTGAACCCGCAAGGAAGTCCGGTCGAAGTTTCCTCTACGGCCCCAAATGATGTGTACAGAGTTCCCAAGCCTACCTCGATGGATGGTTCTATGCTTGGTACATCTGGCCCACAATGCCTAGTCTGCCCCAAGCCCACCTGTACGGGGTGCCACTCGGTAGACTAATAACATGACCTACAAACACCAGAAACTAGTTGCAACTCCTCGACAAAGATCTAGGTGACTAATAAGTCGATACATTCAATTAAGGATCCCAATGTGCGGTAGTAGCTAGTCTTGGATAACATACACAAGACTCGGTTCTTAAGGACGGTCCCAATGAGACAACCCACCATGTACTCCTCCATGGCCTCTCATCGCTACCTTTTACCAAACGGGTTCACATACTTAGCTTTCATCATTAGAACATGATCACATTCTTTCCAAACCATCACCCAGATGGATCAGACCTGACACGACTCTAAGCATATCAAGCATGGAGGGAAAAGGCATAACATGGCTCAAGAATCTACCAGGTATGCTAGGTTACTTGTTCATCTATTTACTGTGACAATGATAGGTCATGCAGAAGAATGGGTTCAACTACCGAAACAGGTAACAGTTGAAGTGTATTGTCCTAATGCGATAAATGAGAGCAAGAGCGAGAGAGTGGGATTGTATCGAAATGCTCAAGGGGGTTTGCTTGCCTTATGAAATTTCAACACATTACTCCTCCTCCAGCGGATACTCGACCGTACCCTCCGGAACAGTACCTAAGACAAAGAAACAACCAACGAAGGGGAATAAATCAATACACATTGGATGCATGGATATGACATGGTAATATGATGTGGTTTGGCCTAATGCACCTAGCAACAGATTTAAATAAAGTAGGTTTGAATGAAAGGTTCAAATTCAACTCCATAGTGAGGTTACATATTGCAATTTGAACAAAATGTGCAAATATTCATATTTATGTTGCTCTATCAGGCATGAAAATAGTACACATGGATTCTTTGGATTTGTTTGATAATTTTTCATATATTATTTATTTCATGGAGTTACTCTTCAATTTCTTTGAATTTTATAAGTTTTAGCATTTTCTAGAATTATTTTAAACCCAGAAAACCATTTACTGTGTCACCATGATGTCAAAGTGACATTAGCGGGTCAAAGGCGCCAGTCGAGGTCAAACCTGGGGGTGGGACCCACCTGTCACTGACCCAGGGTTACGTTGGGCTTAACCCGCGCTGACCAAGTGTTTGACCCCCTGAGGGACTGCTACTGCAACAAAAGACCTTCCAACGGCGCCAGAAACGTGCTACGGCACCAGGAATCCTTCTGCTACGGCTACGCCTTAAGGGACTTCCTAGGCAAATATGCAAAGGATTTCCCCCGTGGCCTTGGAGCCTTGCGTTGGTGTTCCCTCGAAGCGGAAAGGGTGATGTAGCACAGCGGTGGTAAGTATTTCCCTCAGTTTGAGAACCAAGGTATCGATCCAGTGAAGGAGTATCACAAGTGCGTGCACAAACACAAAAACTTGCTCCCAACGCTATGAAGTGGTTGTCAATCCCTTATAGATTGTTTGCCAAGTGAGAACTGAAAGCAAAAAATTAACAAAGAAAAGTAAAAGTGAAAGTGGAAATGATAGATGTGAATAGACCCAGGGGCCGTAGTGTTTACTAGTGGCTTCTTTCATGAAAGCAAGTAGACGGTGGGTGAACAAATTACTGTCGAGCAATTGATAGAACCGCGCAAAGTCGTGACGTCATCTATGGCAACGATTATATCTATAGGCATCACGTCCAAAATAAGTAAACCGATACTTTCTGCATCTCCTACTATTACTCCATACGTCGACCGCTATCCAGCATGCATCTAGTGTATTAAGTCCAAAAGAACAGAGTAACGCCTTAAGCAAGATGACATGATGTAGATGGACAATCTCATATCAACGACAAGGCCCGTCTTGTTACCCTTGATGGAAACTACACGATGTGTGCCTTGCTACCCCTACTGTCACTCGGAAATGTCACCACATGGTAAGAACACAAAACCAAGCACTTCTGCCATTGCAAAAATCATAGATCTAGTTGCCCAAACAAAACCCAAGACTCGGAGAGACTTACAAGGATATCAAATCATGAATATAAGAAATCAGCAAAGACTCAAATATATATCATAGATAATCTGATCAAAAATCCATAATTCATCGAATCTCGACAAACACACCGCCAAAGAGGATTACATCGGATAGATCTCCATGAAGATCATGGAGAACTTTGTATTGAAGATCCAAAAGAGAGAAGAAGGCATCTAGCTACTAACTACGGACCCGTAGGTCTGAAGTGAACTAATCACGAGTCATTGGGGGGCGATGATGTTGATGTAGAAGCCCTCCACCTCCAAAGTCCCCTCCGGCAGGGCACCGAGAAGGGTCTCCAGATGAGATCTCGCGGAAACGGAACCTTGCGGCGGCGGAAAAGTATTTTCGTGGATCCCATGATTTTTTCTGTATTTTAGGGAATATATAGGCGAAGGAGCTAGGACAGGGGGCGCCAGGGAGCCCACAAGCATGCTGGCCGTCGCCCCCTGGTGGCGGATAGAGGGCTTGTGGGCCCCCTGTAGCCCTCCTGGCTTGGCCCTCAAGCCCCCTGATCTTCTTCCGTTCGGGAAAAAATCATTTCGGGGATTTTATTCCGTTTGGACTCCGTTCCAAAATCAGATTTGAAAAGAGCCAAAAACACAGAAAAAACAGGAACTGGCACTTGGCACTGAATTAATAAGTTAACAAAAGATATAAAAGGTACATAAAACATCCAAAGATGACAAGATAACAACATGAAACCATCAAAAATTATAGATACGTTTGAGACGTATCAAGCATCCCCAAGCTTAACTCCTTCTCGTCCTTGAGTAGGGAAGTGATAAAGAATGAATTTGTGATTCTTTCATGCTACCTAGCATAGATGTCCTTTATAACTCCTCTTATATGACGTGAATGTTCAGATCCATTAGATTCAAAACAATAGTTTGCTATTCACGTGGAAACAATAATAATTCAAGCAAACTAGCAAGGTAATCATGAACTTTCAAAATAACAAGGCCAAAAGAAAGTTATCCCTACAAAAGCATATAGTCTGGCTATGCTCTATCATCATTGCACAGCGAATTTAAATCATGCACAACCCCGGTATTGCCCAAGTAATTATTTCACACCTTTACATTCTCAAGCCTTTTCAACTCTCACGCAATACATGAGCGCGAGCCATGGTTTTAGCACTATAAGTGGTGTGGAGTGTGGTGGAGGTTGCAAGACGAAATAAGGAGAAGATGATCACATTAACTAGGCATATCAATGAGCTGTGGAGATGCTCATCAATAGATATCAATGTGAATGAGTAGGGATTGCCACAAAAATGATGCACTAGAGCTAAGAGTATGTGAAAGCTCTTAAAGAAAACTAGTGGGTGTGCATCCAACTGGCTTGCTCACGAAGACCTAAGGCAATTTGAGGAAGCCTATCATTGGAATATACAAGACAAGTTATATAATGAAAATTTCCCACTAGCTATATGGTGGTGACAAAACGAGAGACTCTCAATCATGAAGATCATGGTGCTTAATATGCACAAGTGTGGAAAGGTGGTAGCATTGTCCCTTCTCTCTTTTTCTCTCATTTTTTTGGTGGGCTCTTTGGCCTCTCTTTTTTTTGGTAGGAATCTTTGGCCTCTTTTATTTCCTCACATGGGACAATTCTCCATCAATGATGATCATCACACTTACAACTCAAAACTTAGAGCACCGATGACTCTATATGGAATGCCTTCGGTAGTGTACCGTGAAAATGATCTAGCAAGGCATACACATTAATGGAAACATCATGCTAGCTATCTTACGATCATGCAAGTAGACGTGGTGACACATGACTATGAAAAAGTCATATTTGGTAGGTATGGTGGCTGTTTTGAGGGATGCTAATGGTGGATTTTGTGTACCGGCAAAAGTTGCACGGCACTAAGAAGATAGTGATGGTGGAAGGTGAAAGTGCATCTAAACCATGGACTCAATATTAGTCATGAAGAACTCATATACTTGTTGCAAAATTTTTATTAGTAATAGAAACAAAGCATTCAACGCATACTCCTAGGGGAAGGGTTGGTAGGTATAAACCATCGCACGATCCCGACCGCCACACAAAGGATGACAATCAAAAGACTAATCATGCTCAGACTTCATCACATAGCGGTTCACCATACGTGCATGTTACCAGAATCACTAACTTCAACAAAAGTATTTCTAGATCTGCATCACCTTACTAGCATAACTTCAATATTACCAAAACCACAACTCAAAACTAATTGAGATGAATCAAACTTCTCGAACTATTCAATGCACATGAAGGTGTAAGTTTTCGTATCCCTTTGGATAACTACCCCTTTTGAGACTACTTTCAAAGCATAGATCAACTACCAAGCCACGCACCGCTGTGCTCTAAAAGATATAAGTGAAGCACATAGAGCAAAACTATCTAGCTCAAAAAATATAAGTGAAGCTCGACAAAATCACGGTGAGTGCATGTCTCTCTCTCTCTAGGTGTGCAACAAGGATGATTGTGACACAACAAAAATAAAAGACTCCTACGATACAAGACGCTCTAAGAAAAAACACATAACATGTGGTGAATAAAAATATAGCCCCAAGTAACGTTACCGATGGATTGAAGATGAGAGAGGGGATGCCTTCCCCGGGCATCCCCAAGCTTAGGCTTTTACGGTGATGGGGTTATAGTCACATGGTAGAGTCATAGGCCTGCCGTATAGGTCCTACCCAAGGACTACCCTTCATAGAGGTCAAGGCCCTTAGACACTCCCAACTGAACTAAGGACGCCCCCATCATCCAGTCAGCGACGAGCACTCGGAGCATACTTAATGTACCGACTAGAATCCACTCTGTACATCGTAACCTCCCAGGAGGGAAACGGTCATACGTTTTCATACGCCATTATTAGCATTTAAGGCTTACGTTACCTGTAACGTAGGCATTTATTCGCCACTTTTCCACCCTTGTCCACCAGGCCATTATGAAGGGCACCGCACTCTATATAAGCCGCCCTTCCCCACTGGTGCAAGGGTGGGTACTTGCTGTAATCCTATAATCCACTCGACACTAAGCTCCCAAGAGCACTGAGACGTAGGGCTTTTACCTCCACCGTAGAGGGGCCTGAACTCATACATCCTCGCCGTAGCTAAGGCTCTGCCCATCCTTTCGTACCCTACACTTCTACTGTCATACTTATACCCATGACAGTTGGCGCCCACCGTGGGGCAGGCGTCTAAGCGACTTCCGGCGAGTTTGCGATTTCATACTTTCGTCATGTCGTCCGGTGGAGATCTGTGCATGGGTCGTCAGATCCTCTTCGGTGCCCTCTCCTTCATCGCCGACGATTCAGCATGGCTTCGGGATGCGCCCCTCGATGTCTAGGCGCTTCCCAGTCTCAGGGCTACGCACTTCCCTGCGAGTTCCCGCGGTGTTCTTCTGCTCCAGCCATCGACCCCGGTCTCGATCTTCGCCCCCATCACGCGCCGCAACAAGCGATCCCGTCGTCCGCGGCTCCAGCGTTGGGTGCGACATGCCCAGGCGCGACAGAGCGCGTCCTCTCAAGTGGCGGTGCTCGAATCGGTTGTGGTCCCGCCGCCGCCCCAGTGCTTGGACTCAGTTCCGACTGAGCTACCTTCCGAGTACCCGGGTCGCGGGCCTGTAGCCGAAGTTCTCATGGTCGATTCCCATGAAAGTCTCCTTCGGACTGGTCGGAACGAGCATGAGGTCAGAGAATCGTCCGGCGCTCGTCGTCAACACCATCGTTCTACCAATCGACGCACTCGCCAGAGCAACGTCGAGGTGTTCCGCACACCCATCCTCAACCTGGCTGCGGCTGCCAGGATAGCCGATTCTCTTCAGCCGACCGATTCAGAGGCTGGTAGAGGGATCGAGCAGATCCGTGCCCTGTTGCATACGGCGCTGCAGCAAAATTCGGCGGTCTCCCAGTCGCACAACAGGATCCACAACAGTTCTGTTCACGCGAACACGCATCGGTCGGTTTTCAGTCCCGACTCTCATCAGCGGCGTAGAGGAGGCAGCCGTTCCAGAGACCCGAGTCGGAATCCGCTTCCCATTCGGTCTCATCCAGAAGATCGTCGCCGTTCGCGCACCCCTGCGTGGGGTGGGCCTTACGGGCCCCGGCATCACGATGATCGTCGTTCAGTCGGTGACGCGCATGATCCAAGGCCCGACGCAAGGGGGTACATCGCCCAGAAGAAGGTCGACAGAAGTCGAACCCACCGTCATGGTTATGATAGAGACCGTCCGAGCGGAAGCAGTACCGTCGTCTCTGGCCCCGAGTGCTTCAGTCGGGCCATCCGTTCAGCTGACATCCCTCCCAACTTCCGATTGGCGACGGGAATCAGCAAGTTCACAGGAGAGTTCAAGCCAGAAACTTGGTTGGACGACTACAGAGTGGCGGTCCAGATCGGTGGTAGAGATGACCATGTCGCCATGAAACATCTCCCCCTGACGCCCGATGGCTCGGCTCGAGCTTGGCTAAACCAGTTGGCTCCGTCAAGCATCTACAGCTAGGCAGATCTGTCTCGAGTCTTCATCAGGACTTTCGAGGGTACGTGCAAACGCCCTGCTGGTCTCGTAGAGCTCCAGCACTGTGTCCAGAAGCAGAACGAGCCCTTGCGCGATTTCATCCAGCGCTGGACGACCCTCTACCACACGGTGGAGAACGTCACAGAGCATCAAGCAGTCTGCGCCTTCAAGGCAGGCGTGCGGTATAGAGATCTGTACCTAAAGTTCGGTCGGACAGGCGACATCTCCATGAGCAAGATGATGGAGATATCCGCACGCTATGCAAATGGCAAAGAAGAGGACCGCATACGTAGCGGCAAGCATAAGTCAGTCGCCGATGGAGATGGGAACAGCAATCGGAAGCAGAAGCAGAAAGCTCAATCCACTCCGCAGGCAGAGGCAGCAGCCGTTAAGAATGCCAAGTTCAAAGGCAAGGGGAAAGCTCAGTACACCCCCAAGAAGAAGCAGTCAGGAATCTTCATGCTGGATCAACCGTGTCCAATTCACACGAAGACGGATGAAGAAGGCAATGTCATATTGCCGAAGCATACCACTCGGCAGTGTCGCCTCCTGATCCAAGGATTCGGCGACGGACAACCGAGTGAGAAGGACACCGAGAAGGATGGCGAAGAGGAGGATCCGTTCCCCCAAGTCCATGCAACGTTGATGATTTTTGCGGATGTGCAAAACAAAAGTCGACTGAAGCTGGTCAACAGGGAGGTGAACTTGGCAACCCCATCCACTCCCACGTTCCTCAAGTGGTCACTGACTGCGATCACCTTTGATTAGTCAGACCACCCAGCACACGTACCCACCCCAGGGAGGCAAGCTCTGGTCGTCGACCCGGTGGTGGAAGGAGTCAGGCTGCGCAAAGTCCTCATGGACGGCGGCAGCGGCTTGAACATCATGTACGCCGACACTCTCAAGGGGATGGGCATTCCGATGTCCAAACTTAGCGAGAGCAGTATGCAGTTCCACGGAGTCGTCCCAGGACGAAAGGCCAAGTCACTCGGCTAGACCGCGTTGGATGTCGTCTTCGGCTCTAACAATAACTTTCGCACGGAGAAGCTGACATTCGAGGTGGTGGACTTCCAGAGTGCATACCATGCGATTCTGGGCCGTCCGGCATATGCGCGTTTCATGGCCCGACCATGTTATGTCTATTTGAAGCTCAAGATGCCAGGCCCCAAAGGTGTGATTACGGTCACAGGCAATCGGCAGCGGGCCGAGGAGTGTCTGCAGCAGGCGTCGAGGATGGCCGATCAGCAGATGGCTATTCTCGAGCTGGATGAGTACAAGAAGATCGCCGACCCCGCTGACCTGATGCGTTCAAAGAAGCCAGCTTCCGAGTGCGCATGCCAGTCGGCGGGAGACACGAAGAAAGTCAGCATCCACCCGACGGATGACGCCGCTGCCCCGACAAACATCTCCACCACCCTTGATCCAAAATAGGAAGCCGAGCTCATCCAATTCCTCCGTGAGAACTGGGACATTTTTGCATGGAAGCCCGCTGACATGCCAGGTGTACCCAGGGAGTTGGCTGAGCACCGACTGCATGTGGATCCTGCTGCTCGGCCCGTTCAAGAACGCCTGTGTCGGTCTGCCGCGCACAAGAGGAAGGCAATCAGAGAGGAGGTGTCTAAACTTTTGGCAGCCAACTTCATTCGCGAGGTACACCACTCCGAGTGGCTCGCTAATGTTGTCATGGTGCCCAAGAAGGACAAGTCTCTCCGTATGTGCATCGATTTCAAGCATCTCAATAAGGTCTGTCCGAAAGATCACTTCCCGCTCCCCCGCATTGATCAAATTGTTGTTTCGACTGCGGGTTGCGAGCGTTTATCCTTCCTTGATACCTATTCGGGCTATCATCAGATCCGTCTGTATGGTCCGGATGAATTAAAAACAGCCTTCATCACCCCATTCGGGTGTTTCTGCTACATCACTATGCCATTCGGTTTAAAGAATGCAGGAGCAACTTTTATGTGCATGATCCAAAAATGCCTCCTTGACCAGATCGGTCGAAATGTGGAGGCATATATGGACGATATCGTAGTCAAGTCACGCAAAGGTTCCGACCTGCTGACTGACTTGGCAGAAACATTCGCCAACCTACGTAGGTACGATATCAAGCTCAACCCAGCCAAGTGTTCATTCGGCGTTCCCAGCGGAAAGTTACTCGGTTTCTTCGTTTCCGAGCGAGGGATCGAAGTCAACCCCGAAAAGATCGGGACCATTGTCCGAATGGAGCGGCCGGTAAGAATACATGATGGTCAAAGGCTCACAGGTTGCCTAGCGGCTTTGAGCAGGTTTATCGCTCGGCTCGGCGAGAAGGCGTTACCTCTGTACCGACTCATGAAGAAATCAGATACCTTCGAGTGGACAGATGAAGCCCAAATTGCATTCGACGACATCAAAGCCCTGCTTTCCACCCACCGGTTCTTACTGCCCCGCTCAGTAAAGAACCCCTTCTTCTGTACATCGCGGCTACAAATCAAGACGTCAGCACCGTTCTGACAGTCGAACGTGAAGAAGAGGACAAAGCGTACAAGGTTCAGCGGCCAGTATATTATGTGTCTGAAGTCCTGACTCCTTCCAAGCAGAGGTATCACCATTATCAGAAGCTTATTTATGGGATCTACATGACTGCAAAGAAGGTGGCTCATTATTTCCAAGACCACTCGGTGTCTGTCATATCTGATGCTTCGTTGTCGGAAATTCTCCACAATTGGGACGTATCAGGCCGAGTGGCAAAGTGGGCAATGGAGATGCTATACTCCGACATTAAGTTCGAAGCCAAGAAAGCTATAAATTCTCAAGCTCTGGCGGACTTCATAGCAGAATGGGTTGAACAACAACAACCGACTCACATCTACTCGGCTCATTGGACCATGTTCTTCGATGGGTCCAAGATGTTGAATGGCTCCGGCGCCGGCGTAGTGATCATATCCCCAAAAGGTGATAAACTCAAGTATGTGTTGCAGATACATTTTGATTCTTCCAACAACGAAGTAGAGTACGAAGCTCTCCTTTACGGACTGCGCATGGCCATCACACTTGGCGTCCGTCACCTAATGGTCTATGGCGACTCAGATCTGGTGGTTAATCAAGTAATGAAGGAATGGGACGTAAGGAACCCCACCATGACTGCATACTGCAACGCAGTAAGGAAGCTCGAGAAGAAGTTTGAAGGTCTGGAACTTCACCATGTTTCCCGACTGAAAAACCAAGCAGCAGATGAATTGGCAAAACTTGGATCCACTCGGAGACCGGTCTCGAGTGATGTCTGCCTCGAGAACCTACACCTCCCCTCGGTGAAAGAAGATCCTTTTACAGAGGAACCAGTACAACCGAAGAGCTCAACAGATCCGACTGAAGTAGAGGTCCCCGCTGTGGTTGATTTGATCATGGAGATTCTAGCTGTCATTCCCAAATGGACTGTGTCGTTCATTGCATACATCATGAGGCAAGAGTTACCAGAAGATGAAGTCCAAGCTAGGCAGATCGTCCGCAGGTCAAAGTCCTTCACCGTCATTGATGGCCAGTTGTACAGGGAAAGTGTTTCAGGCGTCCTTCAGCGGTGTGTCCCCCCTGAGGAGGGACAGTTAATCTTGGAAGAAATTCACTCGGGAACCTGCGATCATCATGCCTCCTCAAGGGCAATCGTCGCCAAAGAATTCTGAGCTGGTTTCTACTGGTTGCAGGCGAATGAAATGGCAAAAGATATGGTCGACCGTTGCGAGGGGTGTCAGTTCTATTCAAACAAGTCCCACAAGCCAACGTCTGCACTGAAGACAATTCATCTTGTTTGGCCATTCGTCGTGTGGGGATTAGATACAGTCGGACCATTCAGAACAGGCCAAGGAGGATTCACTCATCTGCTGGTAGCAGTCGACAAGTTTACCAAGTGGATTGAAGCCAAGCCCATCAAGAAGCTTGATGCCCTTACGACCATCAAATTTATTAGAGACATTATCGCCAGGTACGGGGTTCCACACAGCATAATCACCGACAATGGCACTTTGACTCGGACAGGTTCAAAGGTTTTTGCACAGGCCAAGGTATCCGAGTGGATTTTGCATCCGTGGCGCACCCCCAAACAAACGGGCAAGCAGAGTGGGCAAATGGACTTATTCTTCAAGGGTTGAAGCCTCGACTCCTGCGAGAAGTTGGACATGCCGCCGACGCATGGGTCACCGAGCTGCCTTCGGTGCTGTGGGGCCTCCGCACAACTCCGAATAGATCTACAGGGCGATCCCCGTTCTTCCTCGTTTATGGAGCACAGGCAGTCCTTCCGAGTGACTTGCTTCACAACTCTCCACGAGTCCAACTCTTCTCCGAAGCCGAAGGAGAGCAAGCCATGGAAGACGGAGTGGATCTTCAAGAAGAAGAGCACGAGATGGCACTGACTCGTTCAACAATTTATCAACAAGATCTGCGGCGATTTCATGCGCGGCACGTCAGGAGACGCACATTCCAAGCAGGCGACCTGGTGCTCCGAGTGGATCAGCAAAGATCACACAAGTTGGCTCCCGCCTGGGAAGGACCCTTCGTCGTCTCTAAGGTGCTGAACAATGGAGCATATCGACTCTACAACCTCGACTGGGAAACGGACGAGCCGCGAGCATGGAATGGAGATCTCCTGAAGCGCTTCTACACATAACCGCCGACGGAGACAATGTAAAGAACAAGTATAATTGAAGTAATACAAAGCAGATTGATTTCTTGCCGATTCAAAATTCTTCCGCGTTTGCAGACTCCATCTAAAAAACTAACTCCGAGTGTGCACTAAAAGTCGCACTCGGGGACTCAGCTGCGACCCAGAGTCGCCTAAGTACAAACTCGCGTCGAGTGTGCACTAAAAGTCAACTCGGGGAATTAGCTGCGACCCAGAGTCACCTAAGCAAAAACTCGCTCCGAGTGTGCACTACAAGCCACACTCGGAGACTTAGCTGCGACCCAGAATCGCCTAAGTACAAACTCACTCCGAGTGTGCACTAAAAGTCACACTCGGAGACTTAGCTGCGACCCAGAGTCGCCTAAGTAAAAACCCGCTCCGAGTGCGCACTAAAAATCACACTCGGAGACTTAGCTACGACCCAGAGTCGCCTAAGTAAAAAGCTTCCTCCGAGTGTATACTCGAGATACACTCGGAGGCTTAGCAGACCCTCATTAAGACTCATGTGGATGTGAAGACAACTGACAACTACATGAGTAACAACTCACTCCGAGTGTGCACGAAAAGTCACACTCAGGGACTTAGCTGTGACTCAGAGTCGCCTAAGTAAAAAGCTTCCTCCGAGTGTATACTAGAGATACACTCGGAGGCTTAGCAGACCCTCATTGAGGCTCATGTGGATGTGAAGACAACTAACAACTACATGAGTAACAACTCGCTCCGAGTGCGCACTAACAGTCACACTCGGGGACTTAGCCGCGACCCAGAGTCGCCTAAGTAACAACTCGCTCCAAGTGCGCACTAACAGTCACACTCGGAGACTTAGCCACGACCCAAAGTCGCCTAAGTAAAAACTCGCTCCGAGTGCACACTCGGAGGCTTAGCAGACCCTCATTAAGGCTCATGTGGATGTGAAGACAACTGACAACTACATGCTCCGCATGTTTGCCATTGGCTTCACCAAGAGACGCCAAACAAAAACCACGAGCCAAAATCGTGTCAAAAAAAAACTCAGCGAAAGAAGAGCAAAAGATCCGATTCGAATTCAATGTTGGATCTACGATCAGTCGGCTCAGTGTGAATCAAGTTTATCCACACCGAACCACGAATGTGACGGCCAACAGCAGTGGCCAAAGTTTAATACAGATACCACTCGGCATACCGAGGTAAATGTGCGTTCACCATAAAGTTTTTCAAGCGTCGCTGGGACTGGCAGGCTCCTTGGTGTTGGCGACCTGCAACGTCTTCAGCTTTTCTTCGCGGGCTTCCTTGCAGTGCACTCGGTCCAGAGATAGCGCCACGTCCGCACCACAACGAGCGGCACACTTCTTCCATGCCTGCACTCTGCTTGGGACGTCCTTCAGCCGAGTCATCAACCCATCTATTTCGTTCTGGGAGTCGTCTTCAGGCCATAGCTCCTTGTCGATCCGGCCGACAACTTTTCTCAGGCGGCCAATGAAAGGGCCCACCCTGTTAAGGCGAGAATGCGCTTGGAGCATGTCCCGGTTAGCTTCATCGTCGAGTGGAACATTAGGAACAAGCGACCGCTCAATTTCGGCTGCTTCAGCCTCAACATCCCGACAGAAGTCTGCAAAGAAAATACAAGCAAAAAGTAAGCATGACAGAGTGAACTCCAAAGTCAAGAAGCACTCGGCAACAACTTACCACCTAGCAATGCGACCATCTTCCTCGCCCAGTCACTGACGTAGTTTTCCTGCGCCATGCACCGAGTGTTCATCACCTTCAGCTGAGCCATCCAGTCGGATCTCTCCTTCTTCATTTTGTCTACCTCGGCCACTAGTGCCTTGTTGGTCTCCTGGGATTCCTCCAAAGATTTCTCTCGGTCAGCAAGAGCCATCTTCACACCAGCCAGGTCATTCACAGCCACCTCCAAGTCCGAAGCAAGCTGAATCTTCTCAGCCTTGAGAGTATTGTATGCAGATCCCATTTCACAAGTCTTCTGCCAAATAGACACAAAGGGAGGATCAGACACATTCAACAAGGAAAAAGTCTCGACAGATATGACGAAACAATCAAAGCTCAAAGTTCTTCAGACCCCTGCCGATGCAAGCAATCGACAGCGGTCTCGGGGACTACACCCAGTGGGTTCACTGAGAGTGACCCCACTGGCATGAAGCTCGAACAGGCCGGCCCTATTGAGCTCCATAACAAACCAACAACACTATGAGATTCCTATCTCTCGACCCGAGTAACACTATTCTCAGGGACTACACCTAGTGGGTGCACTCGGCATGCCCCCACTGGTGCCATTCGGGCAGATCAGCTCTGATCTGTTCAGATTACGGAAAATACATATAAAGACAACTGCCGGTGCAAGCACTCGGCAGAAGTCTCGGGGACTACACCCACTGGGTTCACTCGGAGTGAACCCACTGCAAAATCATACTACTGTATCCGAGTGTTTCGCTGAAACCCCCAGTGGGTAACAAGAGGAAAGTAAACACTTACTAGCCCACTTACTCGGATATCGTCCCGAAGCTCCAAGCTCTTCTTATACAGAGACGCGATGGAGTCATACGCTCCATTGGCGTCACCCACCATCAGCTCCACCTGCACCATGGCGTCCTTGGCGGCCCCCACCTGGATTTCTGGGAGGCGTCGGGCGTCATATTGAACAGTTGATGGACCCGGCGCGGTAGAAGACTCCCTGGGCATCCCGAGCTCCGCTCCAGTCGGTTCTGCCGTGAGGGGCACCGTCTCAGTCGGAGGCACCGTCTCAGTCGGCGGCACGTTCATGGTGGGAGCGGCAGTAGAGGAGATAACCCCAGGGACAGGCGCCAAAGCTGGCTCCGACCCCCTTTGGTCGTCGTCCTCCAGATGGATCACCTCCGAAGGAAGCCCGATTGAACAAAATGAAGTTACAGAAAAAGGTCAAGATCAAAGACAGCACTCCCGAGACGATAATACAGCTCTTGGAGTCGTGACGACGTACCTTGCTGGGACGTGGCGGCATTATCCGTGTCCATGGGATCATCGTCCTGGCGCGGCAGAGAGGTGGCAGAGGTAGCAGCTCTGTTGAGTGAAATCCACTCGACGGATAAGCATGAGTTCCCAAAAAGAGGAGTTCAATCGGATACTGAAGGAAGATGGAAGAACAAAGCACTTACGCTGAGGCGACCGGAACAGCGATCCTCATCCGAGGGAAAGCTTTCTGAGGCTTAGGCCCACTAGGTTTGGCCACCTTGGACGGCTGGTTCACGGGCTCGGCAGCAGCGTCCCTGGTCCTCTTCACGCTCCGAGCACTCGGAGCCACGGGAGGAGCTGGCGGAGCACTCGGGGCCGCTGGAGGAGCCGGCGGAGCAGCGGGGTCATGACGGCGCTTGGTTCGTTTCTCTGGTGGTGAGGGTGGCGAGCTATGCTCCCCATCCTCCTCCTCCTCCTCTTCCGTCTCCTCCTTCGTCTCCCCACTGTCAGAGGCGTACTCAGCGCTATCTGCGCTGCCCTCCTGGCTGCCCTCCTCTTCCTCGGTTGGATTCCCGTTCGAGACTGCAGAATACCAGTTAGTCCACTCCGACACAAAACACAGTCGGAACGTCAGTTAGCGGGACAAGAAAAGCAATAAATCTAAGAAGATTAAAAGCACTCGACAAGATATACTCACCTCATTCGGAGGAGGATTTTCGGCGCGGAAGGGCTTCACCCGTCGGGCTCCCACGGGGTTATCACACGCGCCTGTGATGTCGCGGACCTACGCACTCACAGTCTCCCCGCTCACGTCCTCTGGGTGAGACCGAGTGGAATCCGAAGGCCCCGCGTAGTGCCACATGGCGTGGTGTCGGGCCTGCAGCGGCTGGATGTGCCGACCCAGAAAAGTCTTCAGCAGGTCCGTGTCGGTGACTCCCTTACGGACGACGGCTCTCAGCGCGTCGACCAAAGGCTGGATCTGGATCCTCTCCCCCTTAGAGAGCGCAAGCTTCCTGGGAGGGCCCGGACGGTCTAAGCTAAAAGGTGGCAACCCACTCGAAGCATTCGGACAAGCAATGTCCTGGCAATAGAACCAGGACGATTGCGAGTTCCTAACTGACTCGGACAGCTGGAGGGAGGGATAGCTACTCTTTGTTTTCTTCTGGAAGCCTAAACCCCCGCAGAGCTGGATGATATGGGTCTTATCGTCCGACTGGCTAAGCTTTTTGACAGTTTGGGATCTAGCGGAGAAGACATAATTAAAGAGCCCCCGGTGGGGGGGACATCCAATAAAGCACTTGTAGAGGGTGACGAATGCAGCAAGGTGGGCTATTGCGTTCGGAGGAAAGTGATGGAGCTGTGCCCCGAAGTAAGTCATGATACCTCGGAAGAAAGGATGGGGAGGCAAGGAGAAGCCTCTAAACACATGGCTGAGCAGCAGAACGCGCTCCCCCTCCTTCGGCGCCGGCTCCATCTCGCCTTCCGGCAACCTCCAGGACTTGCTGACGATCATGCCATGCTCCACCAGCTCCAGCAAGTCGTTCTCTGTCACCGAGGAGGGGAGGAAATCCCCCTGGATCCAACCCGCCGGCAGCACCCGCTGCCGCCGCTGAGTAGGGGCCGCCCCCTTCTTCTTCTTCTTCTGCGACTCGAGTTTGCTGGTCTGACCCTTCGTCATGCCAAAGGCGACGGATCCGCAGAGGAGGAGGAGAAGGAGGAGGCTTGAGGCGTGCAGAGAGCTGCGGGAGGAGCGGGATTAATGAGAGGAGGTTGAGCAGCGCAACAGGAAATCCCGCCGGGGAGGCTTAAATAAGCTTCCGACTGGGTCACTAGCAGGTGGACCCGAGATCTTATCCCCCCAACCGGCCGCTGCGAGGTTAGTGGAGAAGATAAAGGCGCGGTAATCGACGAGGCAAAACCTAATCGATGGCGATGTCGTCATCCCCGCTGAGCGCGCGACAACCGAAATTTGAGGATCCCGGAAAATCCGGCGCTGCCAGTTTGACCAGTCACGTCGAAGGATTCCGCAGAAGCACTCGGTCCCTGATGGTTCGTTTCACTCGTATATTCACTCGGATCACTGGTTGAAAGGATAAAATGGATCGAGGCAAACAACGCTAATGTCACCTCCATACCAGTCGGTTCCATACTCCAGACATCACTTCATCGTTCCAACCCCGATCCATTCGGGGACTAATAATGGGGTTATAGTCCTAGGATAGGGTCATAGGCCTGCCCTATAGGTCCTACCCAAGGACTACCCTTCATAGAGGAAGAGGCCCTTAGACAGTTCCGACTGAACTAAGGACGCCCCCATCATCCAGTCGGCGACGACCACTCGGAGCATACTTAACGTACCGACTGGAATCCACTCTGTACATCGTAACCTCCCAGGAGGGCAACGATCATACATTTTCATATGCCATACATTTTCATACGCCATTATTAGCATTTAAGGCTTACGTTACCTGTAACGTAGGCATTTATTTGCCACTTTTCCACCCTTGTCCACCGGGCCATTATGAAGGGCAGCGCACTCTATATAAGCCGCCCTTCTCCACTGGTGCAAGGGTGGGTACTTGCTGTAATCCTATAATCCACTCGACACTAAGCTCCCAAGAGCACTGAGACGTAGGGCTTTTACCTCCACAGTAGAGGGGCCTGAACTCGTACATCCTCGCTGTAGCTAAGGCTCTGCCCATCCTTTCGTACCCTACACTTCTACTGTCAGACTTATACCCACGACATACGGCATCCTTGAATCTCTTGGGGTGCCTTGGGCATCCCCAAGCTTGAGCTCTTGTCACTCTTTATCTCTTTGCCCATAAGAACTTCACCCAAAACTTGAAAACCTCACAACATGAAACTTAAACAGAAACTCGTGATATCGTTAGTATAAGAAAGCAAACCACCACTTCCTTAGGTACTGTAGCAAACTTAAATTCTACTTATGCTGATGTTGGGTTACTGTATTTTCAATCTTCCATGGTAATACCCCCCGATACTATCCATAGATTCATCAAAATAAGCAACCAACACAACAAAAACAGAATCTGTTAACAGCAGACCAGTCTGTAGCAATCTGTATATTTCTTATACTTCTGGTACTTCAAAAATTATGAACAATTACGACAGTCTGAAGAATTTGTGTAGCAATCAGCAGCAAAAAGAATCAACTCAAAAGCTCTTACAGAAAAGAAAAAAAATTCTTTTCGGGAGCAGAAAGTTTCTATCTTTTCCACCATGACCAAACGATCATCCCCAAGACTAATCATAACGGTTTTGCTTGGCACAAACGCAAAAAGAAACACAAAAAACACAATCATAACAGAATTATGAAAGTGTGGAAAACACAAAACAGAAAGAAAAAGGATAGATTCGTTGGGTTGCCTCCCAACAAGCGCTTTTGTTTAACGCCCTTAGCTAGCCAAAAGGTGGTGGAATCACGTATAGTCATCTTTGGTGCTCAAACCATAAGTAACCCTCATCATAGATTCATAAGGTAGTCTTATTTCCTTTCTAGGAAAGTGCTCCATGCCCTTCTTTAAAGTAAATTGAAATCTAATATTCCCTTCCTTCATATCGATGATAGCACCAATAGTCCTTAGCAAAGATCTAGCAAGAATAATGGGACATGAAGAATTGCAATCTATGTCAAGTACAATGAAATCCATGGGTAAATAGTTCTTATTTGCAACAATAAGAACATCATCGATCCTTCCCATGGGTTTCTTGACAGTAGAATACGCAAGATGCAAATTAAGAGAGCACTCTTCAATCTCATGAAAACCAAGAATGTCACATAAAGACTTTGGAATCGCGGAAACACTAGCACCCAAATCACACAAAGCATTGCGCTCATAGTTTTTGATCTTGATTTTGATAGTAGGCTCCCACTCATCCTGAAGTTTTCTAGGTATAGAGACTTCTAGTTCGAGCTTCTCTTGAAGAGATTTCATCATAGCATGTACGATATGCGCAGTAGAGGCTTTGCTTTGGCTATAAGAATGTGGAGAGTTTGCAATGGATTGCATCAAAGAAATGCATTCAAACAAGGAGCAATTATCATAATTGAAATCCTTGAAATCCAAAGTGGGAGTTTCATTACTACCCAAAATTTTGATTTCTTCTACTCCACTCTCCACACCTTTATCATCAAGATCGGTGGACTCCGAATCATTGAGGCGTTTTTCAACCAAAGTGGATTCATATCCAGCCCCTTCATCAATAGGTTTGACACGCGAAAACAAAGATTCAAGAGGAGACACACCAAGCACTTTAAGATCTTCGTGATTTGCATCACTAGAACGCACCCTTTTAAACCATTCATGCCTAGCGCGAATTTGGGCGGTTCTTTCTTTTCTCTCATTCATGGAGACACACATAGATTTCAAAGTTTCATCCAAGTTGACCTTGGGAGGAGCACATCTAACTTTCAAAGCATCAATATCACAAGACATCCTATCAATGCTCTTAGCCAAATCGTCTAGTTTGAGTAGTTTTTCCTCTATGGACGCATTGAAAATCTTTTGATAGTTGATGAACTCTTTGATATTACTCTCTAAATCAGAGGGTAATTTGTTATGATTTCCAAAAGTGTTGTCGTAGGAATTGCCATAATTATTAGAGGAGTTACTAGGAAAAGGCCTAGGAACATAGTTTCCTCTAAAAGCATTGTTGTTGCCAAAATTGTTCCTACCAACAAAGTTAACGTCCAAACTAGCGTTGCTACTCTCAATCAAAGAAGATAGTGGCATGTCATTAGGATCTATAGTAGCGTTTCTACTAGCAACCAAATTCATCAACTCGTCCATCTTAGCACTAAGCGAGTTAATTTCTTCTATAGCGTGTACCTTTTTGCTAGCAGGTGACCTTTAGTGTGCCATTGAGAGTAGTTGGTCATGATATTGTCTAGGAGTTTTGTAGCGTCTCGTAACGTGATTTCCATGAAAGTTCCACCAGAGGCGGAGTCCAAGATATTGCGAGAAGCGAAATTCAGGCCAGCCAAAAAGATTTGTATAATCATCCACAAACTCAAGCCATGAGCGGGACAATTTCTAATCATAAGCTTCATCCTCTCCCAAGATTTTGCAACGTGTTCATGATCAAGTTGCTTGAAATTCATGATATCGTTATGTAAAGAGATGATCTTAGCCGGCGGAAAATACTTGGATATGTAAGCATCTTTGCACTTATCCCAAGAATCGATACTATTTTTAGGCAAAGAAGAAAACCAAGTTTTTGCGCGATCTTGCAACGAGAAAGGAAAAAGCTTCAACTTAATCACGTGATTATCCACATCTCTTTTCTTTTGTATATCGCAAAGCTCAATGAAGGTATTGAGATGGGATGCGGCATCTTCACTAGGAAGGCCATAGAATTACTCTTTCATAACAAGATTCAGCCAAGTTGCGTTGATTTCATATGATTCCGCACTAGTGGCGGGAGCAATCGGAGTACTAATAAAATCATTATTATTAGTGCTCGAGAAGTCGCAAAGTTTGGTGTTTTCATCCATGATGACTTCAAAAAACAAACAAGCACACAAGCAAGAAAGAAAACCGGCAAAGGAAAACGGGAAAAAGGCAAAAGGCGAAAGTAAACGGCAAAGGAGAAAGGCAAATGAAAACGTCAAATGTGAAGTGGGGGAGAGGAAAACGAGAGGCAACTTGCAAAAAAGTAAATGCAGGAGATGAGTTTGTGAGACCTACTTGGATAGATCTCTCCTTCCCCGGCAACGGCGCCAGAAATACTTCTACTACTCACTACTGGAAAACAGTTTTTTGCCATCTGCCTAGTCTTTGCCGTCTGCTAGCTGATGGCAAATAGTGTCTTTGCCGTCAGCTTTAGCATACAGTCTTTTTGCCATCTGTCACCTCTTTGCCGTCTGCTGGCGGACGGCAAATAGTCCAAGGGGCAGACGGCAAAGATATAGATAGGCCCACCTGACCGCAGGGTGGCTAGGTCAAACAGGAGTCGGACCTTTGCCGTCTGCTAGCGGACGGCAAAGAGTCCGGAGACAGACGACAAAGAGTCTAGACTCTTTGTCGTCCGTCGGCAGACGGCAAAGCGCTAACTCCGTTAACGGCTCCTTCCCCCCCCCCCCACCCCGCCTCTCTCTCTGTAACGGCTCACCCCCCTCGCCCTCTCTCCCCACCCCGCGCGCTCCTCTCTCTGTAACGGCCGCCAGGACCACCTTCGCGTCGCCGCCCCTATCGCCACTGTCGTCGCCCCTGTCGCGCCCCACTGCCGCCCCTGTCGCCCCCGCCGCCGCCCCTCTCTCTCTCTGCCCACCTCGCCCCCGCTGCCGCTGCCGCTTCCCCACCACCGTCGCGCCGCCGCCCCCGGCGCCCCCGGCGCTGCCCCGCCACCCCCAACACACCGGCCCCTCCACAGCCGCCCCTCTTGGTGAGCCCCCACACCCCCACCCCCACCCCCCCACCCGCATTATTTTTTACTAGTTTTATTATTTTTTAGTAGTTTTAGTAGTTTTTATTGATAGTTGTTTTAGTGGTAGATTTAGTTACGTTAGTTAGTTAGCTTGGTTAGTTAGGTCGAGGGGGAGAAAAGGAGAAGAGGAGGAGGAGGAAGACAAGAAGAGGAGAAGAAGAAGAGGAGTAGGAGGAGGAGGAGGAGGAGAAGAAAAAGAAGAAGAAGAAGAAGAAGAAGAAGAAGAAGAAGAAGAAGAAGAAGAAGAAGAGAAGAAAAAATAAGAAGGAGAAGAAGAAGAAAAAGAAGAAGAAGACAAGAAAAAAATAAGAAGGAGAAGAAGTAAAGAAGAAGAGAAGAAGAAGAGAAGAAGAGAATAACAAAAAAATAAGAAGGAGAAGAAGAGAAAAAAGAGGAAGAAGTTGATTTTTTATTGTTTGGTATTTAGTGGTAGCTAGATTCTTTTTTAGTTACTTAGTGGTAGATTGTGTTTTTGTTATAGTGGTAGATTCTGTTTTTATTATTGTTTTGCTGTTTAGTGCTATCTAGGTTTAGCCAGAGGTTTACTTAGCTTGGTTAGTTAGGTTAGTTAGTTAGCTTACTAGAAAGAATAGGAAGAAGAAGAAGAGGAGGAGGAGGAGAAGAGGAGAAGTGGAGGAGGAGGAGGAGAAGAAGAAGAAGAAGGATAGGTGGAGGAGAAGACAAAAAGAAGATCACATGTTTGGTATTTAGTTTTTTGGAATTAATTAGTAGTTTTAGTGGTAGATTCTGTTAGTTAATTAGTAGATTTAGTGGTAGATTCTGTTAGTTTATTCGCCCATCATTATTGCTTAGGTTCAAGACTACTTCAAAGTTGATCACATGTTCTTTTGTTGAAATCAAGTCTGTCAAAATAATGTATCGTCTATATTTATTGGTACCGGAGCAAAAGAGGACAACTTAAATAATATTGCCATCCTCAAATGTAGAAAATATCGAAAAGTTTTATATAAACTGAAAAGTAGTATAGGTAACCTGGAAAGTCCTCTGGACCAAAAGGGCAACTTCTGGACCTGCAAACTTTGCGTGGTAGGTGCATGTCCATGCACGAGGGTAATTAACCCAACAATGACATAAGTAGCCCATTTAGGTCCAAAATACCATAATAAGCTCAAAATCGCATAAGAACCTTGGTTAGCTCATGAATATTATATACTTAGCTTGTTTTCCTCTAAAATGGGATAATTAGCCCATTTAGCTCAAAAAAGACATAATTAGGTAATTTAGCTCCAACAAGAGGAGAAGAGGAGAAGAAATAGGCAAAATGAAAAGAAAGAAGAAGAAGAAGAAGAAGAAGAAGAAGAGAAGAAGGAGAAGGAGGAGGAGGAGAAGGCCAAGGACCTTCTATCCTTCTCCTCCTCCTCCTCCTCCTCCTCCTCCTTCTTCTTGATTTCTTCTTCTTCTCCTCCTCCTCCTCTTTCTTCTCCTCTTTCAGATTATCCTTGCTTTAATTAACCCAACAATGACATAATTAGCCCATTTAGCTCCAAAATACCATAATAAGCACAAAATGGCATAAGAACCTTGGTTAGCTCATTAATATTATATACTTAGCTTGTTTTCCTCTAAAATGGGATAATTAGCCCATTTAGATCAAAAAGACATAATTAGGTAATTTAGCTCCAACAAGAGGAGAAGAGGAGAAGAAATAAGCAAAATGAAAAGAAAGAAGAAGAAGAAGAAGAAGAAGAAGAAGAAGAGAAGAACGAGATGGAGGAGGAGAAGGAGGGGGAGGAGGAGAAGGCCAAGGACCTTCTAGTCCTTCTCCTCCTCCTCCTTCTCCTCCTTCTTCTTGATTTCTTCTTCTTCTCCTCCTCCTCCTCTTTCTTCTCCTATTTCATATTATCCTTGCTTGAATTTCCGCAACAATGACATAATTAGCCCATTTAGCTCCAAAATTGCCATAATAACCTCAAAATGGCATAAGAACCTTGGTTAGCTCATGAATATTATATACTTAGCTTGTTTTCCTCTAAAATGACATAATTGGAATATTTGTGTTGATCGGGTCGATTTACATGTGCTAGTTGTCCCGTCGCTGTGAGGTCTGCTGTGCGAAGACCTGCCCATGCGTTGTACGAGCTCCGCCACTGCATTCGTGGGTCAGTACAAATTTCATCTCCTCCCCGCCCCTTCATTTACTATGGCTCGGTTTCCGGATGAAACTTTCTAGATTTAGGTAATTCAATTAATTTATCAGTATGCGTGACCAGTATGCGTCTCCCGTTCGAAAGAGCGACATCTATAAATATGAATGTCTTTGCATATTTATAACCGCCATCCTTTTGAATTGTGCAACATTATCCATGGACAGCCCGAGTATGTGTAGATTGGGTTCGTTTTCCCGTATGCTGTGCTCTGGATCCGATGCGGAGTTTCGTCAGTGCCTCCCTGTTGTTCTCCGGATGCACATCCTCTCTGTTTATTGCGGATACGTGTATCAGGAGAACA
Organism: Hordeum vulgare subsp. vulgare; assembly: GCF_904849725.1. Taxonomy (NCBI): domain Eukaryota; kingdom Viridiplantae; phylum Streptophyta; class Magnoliopsida; order Poales; family Poaceae; genus Hordeum; species Hordeum vulgare. Next base: position 340,744,217 of record NC_058524.1, on the reverse strand, counting down.
ACGGGGAGGTGCTGCCGAAATTTTGCGTTGGATCCGGAGTAGAGCATGGGAAAACGAACCCAATCTACACATACTCGGGTGGGATTAGGACCTATCTTTACCTATTAGCGTGTAGGTTTCCTGGACGTAATAAAAATGGCTAACCTGATTAACCGATGAATATAAATGCTAAATTATAGATAAATATATTTCTTCTGTCTTTAGTAGCTACGCAAGATGAGTGATCGTGCGTGGATATATACCGGTCACCCTAGTCAGAAAGAGATGACGAAAGAATGGTTTTTAAAAACAAAGGAATTTGTGAAAGCCGCATTCGCAAATGGCCGAGAAAGAAACTATTGCCCCTGTCCTGGATGCGACAACTATAAAAAGACGACAGAGGTTGTAATGATTAAACACCTGCAGAGGAGGGGTTTTAAGCCTAATTATACGGTGTGGACATTTCATGGTGAGTCTATACAACGCACAAGAGCTGAGGTGGTCCGTCATCGCACGGATGAGCATGGTACCGGGATCGAAGACATGGTGCAAGACTTTGATGATGCTCGGGATTAGGAAGATGAGATGGAGGAATCTGCAAAGGCCTTTTATGAAATGTTGGAGTCTTGAAAACGTCCTCTCCATGAGCACACTGAGCTTTGTCAGCTGGATGCAATTGCACAAGTAATGGCTCTGAAGGCTCAGTTCAACTTGGGAAGAGAATGCTACGACGCGATGATGACACTATTTGGACGTTTCCTACCCAAAGGCCATGTCATGCCTGCAAACCTATACCAGTCGGACAAAATACTTCGTGTACTTAAGATGCCCTATGAGAAGATAGATGCATGTGAGAAAGGATGTGTCTTATTTAGGAAGGAGTATGCACACTTGGACTATTGTCCCAATTGCGACTCTTGCAGGTATCTTGTGGTAGACAACGGTATGGGTGAGAAGAGGCAGACCAAAATCGGAGTTAGTGTTCTTCGGTATATGCCAATCGTACCAAGACTTCAACGTCTTTTCATGGTCGAAGAGACAGCCAGACAGATGACATGGCACAAATTGGGCAAAAGAAGCGAACTAGATGCGGATGGGAATAAGATGATGGTACACACATCGGATGGGGAAGCGTGGAAACATTTCGATGGATTGCATCAGGATAAAGCGGCAGATCCAAGGAATCCTCGAGTCTGTGCCACCACGGATGGTTTTAATCCCTTCGACATGACGGCAACCCAATACAGTTGTTGGCCTGCATTTGTCATTCCACTCAATCTCCCCCCCCCGGCAGATTATGCAAAGAAAGAACATATTTCTGACGTTGATAATTCCAGGTCCCAATTATCCGAGGAAGAATATGAATGTGTACCTGCAACCGCTTAAGGATGAATTGGAAGAAGCTTGGGAAAATGGGGTCAAGACATACGATGCCGCTAGAAAAGAAAACTTCAAAATGCATGTGTGGTACATGTACTCTATGCATGACTTGCCAGCGTATGCGCTATTCTCTGGATGGTGTGTGCATGGAAGGTTCCCGTGCCCCCAATGCAGGAGGGTCGGAAGTATTCTTTCTTTGACTTGCATAGACAGTTCCTGGATCCTGACCATTAGTTCAGAAAAGACAAGAAGAACTTTACCAAAGGTAAAGTTGTCAAAAACTTGGCACCACCTGCGTTCACAGGCCAACATATCCTGGATCAGTTAAACGCCCTCGAGCCTGATCCAGAGCGTCCAGGGTATTTCAAGGGGTACAATTCAAAACACGCCTGGACTCACAAGCCATGCTTCTGGGATCTGCCTTACTTCAAAGACCTCCTTCTTCCACACAATATCGACATGATGCACACTGAAAAGAATATCGGAGAGGCTATTTTTGGTACATTGTTCGACATAGATGGGAAGACAAAGGATAATATTAAGGCTAGAGTCGATCAAGAGACACTATGTCATAGACCATTACAAAACATGCGACAAGGCAAAGGAAAGCAGAAGTGGTCGAAGCCAAAGGCCTGGTTCAATCTTGGAAGGCCAGCTATGAGGGAAATTATCTTGTGGGTCAAAATGCAGTTGATGTTCCCCGATGGGTATGCAGCGAATCTAAAGAGGGGAACGAGTCTTGAAAAATTAAAAATCTTTTGTCTCAAGAGTCATGATTGGCACATATGGCTAGAGCGGGTAATGCCGGTGATGTTACGTGGCTTTATTCCCGAGGATGAATGGCTAGTACTCGCGGAGCTGAGCTATTTCTTCCGTGTACTTTGTGCGAAAGAATTGTCGCCTGGCGTGGTAGAAGACATGGAGGATTTTGCACCGGAGTTGTTGTGCAAGTTAGAGAAGATCTTTCCACAGGGCTTCTTTAATCCAATGCAGCATTTGATTTTACATCTACCGACCGAGGCAAGATTGGGTGGGCCCGTGCAAGATCGTTGGTGCAATGCAACTGAGAGGATGGAGAAGACCCTTCGAGCTAAATGTAAAAATAAGCGTAGAATTGAAGCATCCATGGCTGAGGCATTCATTACTGAGGAGGTGTCAAACTTTGTGACAGCACACTACGAAGCCAAAAATCATCATTTGCATAATCCGAAGCCTCGGCACAATGATGGAGACCCTAAAAAAGGTGGGTCCAACCTCAGCCTATTCAAAGGGAAGCTCGCACCAGCCGGTGCTTCGAAACCAATAACGTTGGATATCGAAGAATGGCGGAACATTTCGTTGTATATCTTCAACAACCTAACAGAAGTGCGGCCGTACATCGAGTGAGTTCTCGGCATATTTTCCCGTAACTTCTAATTCATTTGAACTGCTCTTATTCCCGGATATTTCAAACAGCCGTTACGTCGTCAAATTCTCGGATGGAGCGGTGATCGAAAATGATTCCGTCGAAGAGTATGAGCTTCTGTCAAAGACAGGAGGCGGCTATAACGGTTTCATCTCTTGGTTCAAACAAACGGTAATTATCAATAATGGACCATTTCATTCTTGGTCTAACTTGCGGCTAATGCAACAACCGTTTCGTATTAAACTTGTAGGCTAATTCAGAGTCTATGGACGTCGTATTGAGACAAGTCGCTAATGGTTTTGACTATAAGGTCCGTTCATTTGAGAAATACAACATCAACGGGTATCTCTTTCGTACCTTTGGCAAAGAGCTATCTATGCCCGACCGGAAATCTACAAATTGTGGTGTCTCTGCTATCGGCGAAGGTGTTATCGAGTATTATGGAAGAGTTGAAGCAATTTATGAACTTCAATTCTATGGTGAAAACCCACCGAACGTCATAGTCTTCAAATGTTATTGGTTCCAGCCGAAAAAGACTAGAAGGACTCATGAACATAACTAGTCGAAATCAATCCAAACACCCATTTAGATGTTCCCGATGTCTATATTACGACTCAACAGGCGACCCAAGTTTTCTATCTACCGTGGGCATGCCAAACGGATAAGAATCTGGAAGGTTGGTATGTTGTTTATGAAGTGCCGCCACATGTCAGACCACCTCTCCCAAATGAACAGGTTTATGAACCTCACATTAACCCAGACACATATGATGGAGAATTCTTCCAAGAAACACGTCTTTCCAAGAAACATTTCAAGAACCGTCGTGCTTCATCCAAGAACATGGAAGTAGACAGCGACAATGAATCCGACTCCAGCCCTGAGTCGGAAGCAGAAGACCTGGAACTCGTAGAGGTTACTGATGCGGATGACATGCTTCAACGATTAAAGGAAGGCCTTTCACAACTTCACGCCGTTGAACCCGATGAGCACGTCATTCATGAAGACATGCGTGATAGTGATGATGATGATGCATTTATTGATGATGATTATTAGTTTGTAAGATTCACAACTTAAATTATATATATTTTAATCTATTTTATTCATGTACATATTATTATTCATGTCAGTCATTCAAATTTTTTATGTTGTACTAATTTCTTATAATCTTTACCATGGCAGGTGTTGAAAGATGGTGGGCGCGGGTTCAGAGCGCTTGACGGGTTCTTCCCAGGCGCCCCGCACGAGGGATGGTACTTCCCTTCCACCCCTATCTCTCTGTAGAGCCTTGGCAGACAGTCTTTCGACACCAGCCGGGGGTTCTTCTTCGTCGGCGGCATTGCCCACTGGGAGAGGTGCTGGTCGGGTAGGGAGGAAGGGGAAGGGTACAGGGAGAGGTGGTGGCCGCGGAAAATCCAGGAGGACTGTTGAGCCATCCTCGCCACCACCACCAGCTCATTCACCCGAGCATAGGACTAGTATGGTCGACCCGTTTGCGGAGGAGGCTACGGGGACTCCGGTCCATGAGCCTGGTGTTCACGGGCATCCGTCCCATGAGACTCTAGTCCAGGAGCAGCCTCGGGTCGAGGTGCATTCGGCCCAGGAGCAGCCGGAGGAGACTACGGTTCCGAAGGCTTCACCCGACGTGGAGAGGCCCGGATGGGAGCCTTGGCCGGATCGTACCGAGTTGCCGGATTGGACCGAGGGTCCAGGTGGCTCAGTGGGCGGGGATGGCGGGGATGAGCTTACGGATAGTGAGGGCGATGTGAAGGTGGACGGGGCCACCGTGTAATGCGTGGTAGTACACGTCTCCCGGTCGCCCCGGCTACCCGCGAGCAAAGGCCGGTGATTAAACCTGAAGGAGATAGGTAAGTACATTTACCCTTTTTTAGCTTTTGCCTTCAAGTTTCTTCAAATATCTAATGCGCTGACCTTATCATACTGCAGGGGATGGGTACACCCTCTTGGAGTCCGCAGGCCGAACTCCGTCCTTGGTGTGCTTTGTCGGACAAATTTCCTGGGGTTTGTCACGTTGCCTGGTGAGGGTTAGGTTCCTACACTAGGATTTACCTAGGAGCACTACCAGGTTGCGCAGGCCCCGCCGGAGGAGATTATAGATGGTGTCTTGTGCCACATGAGGGCCGAGATGGTGATCAAGAGCTTTTGGGTAAATTATCCTTTTACAGAATCTAAAATTAACAATATAGCTAATTATTGTACTAATCGGTGTTTTCACGTTTGATTGCAGACCTTCTATAGGTGTGAGGATGGATATGAGAAGGAGGCGGCCAGGGTTCTCGAGGTCGAGTGTAGGCGGTTACTATAGAACTTGCGCCACGAGGCTCGGCCGCAGGCTATTCGAGATTACTACGCCACGCGTGGTATTAAGAAGGAGAAGAAGGATTGCCGCGGAAAGTTTCTGAAGAAGGAGCAATACGTGAATGTAATTACCTAGTATTATGTCCTTCTACGTAGTTTTCTTGATTTCATTCATAGGCGTAGCGCTGAAAATTCTTTCTAATAACTTACAAGTGCCCCCAAGATGGTGTGCGGATAAGATGGATTGTTGGGAGGCGTTGGTTGATGAGTGGTGCACAGGCAGCTGGCAAGCCGTCCACGAGAATGCGAAGGATGGGCGTAGACAAATGGTTGGTGTGCCACACCATCAATGCAGCGCCAACTTACTTTAGTTTGGACGAAACTGGGTATGTGATTTGCTTCATGATTCATGCAATTCATTCTTGATGCTAATATTTTGTTCCTCTCTTTTAGGTGCATCACAATAAGACTGAGATGCCACACTTGTACGACCTTTATGGGATGGCCCATACTGCCTCGTACTAGAAGACGAAGGCATTCTCTGAGTCTGACCTGGATGATCCCAATAACTTCACCAACATATCATCCCACCAGAAGCTCGTGGCATACAGGGACGCGGGGAAGGCTACGAAAGGGGATGACTTTAACCCTAGCCAGGAACCTTTGGATCCAGAGCTGGTGATGATATCTGGTGGCGGGAGGCCCCATGGCTCGATAGCCATTGGAGATGGGATAATACGTTGTCCACTCACTCTTCCGGAGATCAAGGCGCGCCAGTCGAGCAGATGTCCTGAGATAACGTCTCGTGCACGGCGAGTCGAACTTGCCATCGAGGTTAGTTGTACGGACTAAGAACACTTTCATCCATTTCATTATGTGTGTCACCATAGATCATTACTGTGGTAACGAGGAATGGTGTTTCAGGCTGCTCTTCAGAAAGAGAGAGCGGCAAACCAGGCTGCTCTTGAGAAAGAGAGATTGGCAAGCCACGCTGCTCTTTAGGCTGCTCTTGATGAGAGGGACCAGACCACGGCACGATTGCTTGAGGAGGAGAGGGCCGGGAATGAGGCGGGTCAATGGGCCCTGTACGAGCTTTTTGTGGTATGTTTTTTTTCACATTAGCCAAATCATGTGTGTAATGTCTGTTTCAATACTAACTAATACGACCCACTCTTCAGGGTCTGTGCGAGAAGAGCGGTCAAGTCCCTCCGCCGATGTCCGTCTTCTCTTCGATTGGCACGGTGAGTTTCATTATAAACTAGTATTAATAATTGAGTGTCATCATGCTAACTGAGACATTGCAAAATATCTTTTCTGCATAATAACTCCCGAGCGGCATCGCACGACCCTTCTCCAGGACAACCGTCTCCAAACGAAGCCGGCGCGAGCAACCGTGGTGTTTCTCCTCCTTGATGACCACTACGGTAAGTTTCTCATCCAAACTTAGCTTGTTTTCCCCTAAAATGAGATAATTAGCCCATTTAGCTCCAAGAAGACATAATTAGGTAATTTAGCTCCAACAAGAGGAGAAGAAATAGGAAAAATGAAAAGAAAGAAGAAGAAGAAGAAGAGAAGAAGGAGAAGGAGGAGAAGGAGGAGGAGGAGGAGGAGGAGGAGGAGAAGGCCAAGGACCTTCTAGTCCTTCTCCTCCTCCTCCTTCTCCTCCTTCTCCTCCTTGATTTCTTCTTCTTCTCCTCCTCCTCCTCTTTCTTCTCCTCTTTCATATTATCCTTGCTTTAATTTCCCCAACAATGACATAATTAGTCCATTTAGCTCCAAAATAAAATAATAAGCTCAAAATGGCATAAGAACCTTGGTTAGCTCAGTAATATTATATACTTAGCTAGTTTTCCTCTAAAATGGGATAATTAGCCCATTTAGCTCAAAAAATACATAATTAGGTAATTTAGCTCCGACAAGAGGAGAAGAGGAGAAGAAATAGGCAAAATGAAAAGAAAGAAGAAGAAGAAGAAGAAGAAGAAGAAGAGAAGAAGGAGGAGGAGGAGGAGGAGGAGGAGAAGGCCAAGGACCTTCTATCCTTCTCCTCCTCCTCCTCCTTCTTCTTGATTTCTTCTTCTTCTCCTCCTCCTCCTCTTTCTTCTCCTCTTTCATATTATCCTTGCTTTAATTAACCCAACAATGACATAATTTGCCCATTTAGCTCCAAAATACCATAATAAGCTCAAAATGGCATAAGAACCTTGGTTAGCTCATTAATATTATATACTTAGCTAGTTTTCCTCTAAAATGGGATAATTAGCCCATTTAGCTCAAAAAAGACATAATTAGGTAATTTAGCTCCAACAAGAGGAGAAGGGGAGAAGAAATAGCCAAAATGAAAAGAAAGAAGAAGAAGAAGAAGAAGAAGAAGAGAAGAAGGAGAAGGAGGAGGAGGAGGAGGAGGAGGAGAAGGCCAAGGGGCCAAGGACCTTCTATCCATCTCCTCCTCGTCCTTCTCCTCCTCCTGCTCCTTCTTCTTGATTTCTTCTTCTTCTCGTCCTCCTCCTCTTCCTTCTCCTCTTTCATATTATCCTTGCTGTAATTTCCGCAACAATGACATAATTAGCCCATTTAGCTCCAAAATACCATAATAAGCTCAAAATGGCATAAGAACCTTGGTTAGCTCAGTAATATTATATACTTACCTAGTTTTCCTCTAAAATGGATAATTAGCCCATTTAGCTCAAAAAGACATAATTAGGTAATTTAGCTCCAACAAGAGGAGAAGAGGACAAGAAATAGGCAAAATGAAAAGAAAGAAGAAGAAGAAGAAGAAGAGAAGAAGGAGAAGGAGGAGGAGGAGGAGGAGTAAAAGGCCAAGGACATTCTATCCTTCTCCTCCTCCTCCTTCTCCTCCTCCTCCTCCTTCTTTTTGATTTCTTCTTCTTCTCCTCCTCCTCCTCTTTCTTCTCCTCTTTCATATTATCCTTGCTTTAATTAACCCAACAATGACATAATTAACCCATTTAGCTCCAAAATACCATAATAAGCTCAAAATGGCATAAGAACCTTGGTTAGCTCATTAATATTATATACTTAGCTTGTTTTCCTCTAAAATGGGATAATTAGCCCATTTAGCTCAAAAAAGACATAATTAGGTAATTTAGCTCCAACAAGGGGAGAAGAGGAGAAGAAATAGGCAAAATGAAAAGAAAGAAGAAGAAGAAGAAGAAGAAGAAGAAGAGAAGAAGGAGAAGGAGGAGGAGGAGGAGGAGGAGAAGGCCAAGGACCTTCTATCCTTCTCCTCCTCCTCCTTCTCCTCCTCCTCCTCCTTCTTCTTGCTTTCTTCTTCTTCTCCTCCTCCTCCTCTTTCTTCTCATCTTTCATATTATCCTTGATTTAATTAACCCAACAATGACATAATTAGCCCATTTAGCTCCAAAATACCATAATCAGCTCAAAATGGCATAAGAACCTTGGTTAGCTCATTAATATTATATACTTAGCTTGTTTTCCTATAAAATGGGAGAATTAGCCCATTTAGCTCAAAAAAGACATAATTAGGTAATTTAGCTCCAACAATAGGAGAAGAGGAGAAGAAATAGGCAAAATGAAAAGAAAGAAGAAGAAGAAGAAGAAGAAGAAGAAGAAGAAGAAGAAGAAGAGAAGAAGGAGAAGGAGGAGGAGGAGGAGGAGGAGGAGAAGGCCAAGGACCTTCTAGTGCTTCTCCTCCTCCTCCTTCTCCTCCTTCTCCTCCTTCTTCTTGATTTCTTCTTCTTCTCCTCCTCATCCTCTTTCTTCTCCTCTTTCATATTATCCTTGCTTTAATTTCCGCAACAATGACATAATTAGCCCATTTAGCACCAAAATGCCATAAGAACCTGAAAATGGCATAAGAACCTTGGTTAGGTCATGAATATTATATACTTAGTTTGTTTTCCTCTAAAATGACATAATTAGCCCATTTAGCTCAAAAAAGACATAATTAGGTAATTTAGCTCCAACAAATGATATATAGTTCACCACACATATACTTAGCTTGTTTTCCGCTAAAAATGACATAATTAGCTGAAAAACATCATATTTTGTTCTTCTTCTAACTTTCTTATTCATATTTTTGCAGATTGGATATACTACATGCATGGAAGCTGGCATTCATGGAGTGGAACAATGTCGATGGAGGAACTTTATATGTATATCATCTAGTTTTCATTTGAGTTGATGAACAATGTCGAACTATTTGTATATGTATATATGGATAAACAGTGCAATACTTGGTATGTTGGTTCTTTGGATATATGGGGATGTACATTGGTGAATCATATATGTGTGGTGAATTATATATATATGTGTTGGCAAGTATATGTGTGGTGAACTATATATCATATATGTGTGGTGAATTATATAAATGTGCTGTCAAATATATATATATATATATATATATATATATATATATATATATGATGTGAAATAATATAAAACAAAAAAACAGGAACTATACGGTCTCTTTGCCGTCTGCCAGCTGATGGCAAAGACCTGTGCCATCAGCTGGCAAACGGCAAAGGTGCCACATGGCACCCAGCTGTGCATTCTGGGGTGTCTATGTAGTCTCTTTGCTGTCAGCCTCCAGGGTGGGCAGACGGCAAAGAAGAGAGAATAGGGGAGGGGGGAGGAGGAGGCAGACGGCAAAGAGTGGAGGGGGAGGGGAAGGGAAGAGAAGGCAGACGGCAAAGATGGACGGGGAGGCAGACGGCAAAGATGGAGGGGGAGGGGAGGGGAAGAGAAGGCAGACGGCAAAGATGGACGGGGTGGCAGACGGCAAAGCCTCAGTTAACCCCTAACGGAGGCAACGCCTGTGGGTTGCCGTCTCGAGCACTTTGCCAACTGCTCCTAAGGAAAGCTGACGGCAAAGAGCTTTGCCGTCCGCTTTGGTGGGGCAGACGGCAAAGAAGGTCCTATGCCGTCGTAGGCTGACGCGGAAATTTTGCCGGTCGTGAGAATCTTTCCCGTGTGTGATATTGTCTTTGCCGTCCGGGATATTGTCTTTGCCGTCTGTGATGGAGACGGCAAAGAAGCTGATTCCTGTAGTGACTGCAACAAAAGACCTTCCAACGGCGCCAGAAACGTGCTACGGCACCAGGAATCCTTCTGCTACGGTACGCCTTAAGGGACTTCCTAGGCAAATATGCAAAGGATTTCGCCCGTGGCCTTGGAGCCTTGCCTTGGTGTTCCCTTGAAGCGGAAAGGGTGATGTAGCATAGCGGTGGTAAATATTTCCCTCAGTTTGAGAACCAAGGTATCGATCCAGTGAAGGAGTATCACAAGTGCGTGCACAAACACAAAAACTTGCTCCCAACGCTATGAAGGGGTTGTCAATCCCTTATAGATTGTTTGCCAAGTGAGAACTGAAAGCAAAAAAATAACAAAGCAAAGTAAAAGCGAAAGTGGAAACGATAGATGTGAATAGACCCGGGGGCCGTAGTGTTTACTAGTGGCTTCTCTCATTAAAGCAAGTAGACGGTGGTGAACAAGTTGCTGTCGAGCAATTGATAGAACCGCGCAAAGTCGTGACGTCATCTATGGCAATGATTATATCTATAGGCATCACGTCCAAAACAAGTAGACCAATAATTTCTGCATCTACTACTATTACTCCACACGTCGACCGCTATCCAGCATGCATCTAGTGTATTAAGTCTAAAAGAACAGAGTAACACCTTAAGAAAGATGACATGATGTAGATGGACAATCTCATATCAACGACAAGGCCCATCTTGTTACCCTTGATGGCAACTACACGATGTGTGCCTTGTTGTCCCTACTGTCACTGAGAAAGGTCACCACATGGTAAGAACCCAAAACCAAGCACTTCTCCCATTGCAAAAATCATAGATCTAGTTGGCCAAACAAAACCCAAGACTCGGAGAGACTTACAAGGATATAAAATCATGCATATAAGATGTAGCCCTCCTGGCTTGGCCCTCAAGCCCCCTGATCTTCTTCCGTTCGGGAAAAAATCATTTCGGGGATTTTATTCCGTTTGGACTCCGTTCCAAAATCAGATCAGAAAAGAGCCGAAAAGACAGAAAAAACAGGAATTGACACTTGGCACTGAATTAATAAGTTAGTCCCAAAAAATATATAAAAGGTACATAAAACATCCAAAGATGAAAAGATAACAGCATGAAACGATCAAAAATTATAGATACGTTTGAGACGTATCAGGGACCCACTGTCAGCCTCTGGGAAGGTCAGTTAGGAAGGGGGGTTAGCGCTAAAAATAGGTCACATCATCCGCCGGAGTTTCGTCGGGAGCGACCACGTCCGACTGTGGTTTTCCACCGGAGTTGCTGGTTCGGCCATCGTTTGACACGTGGAACAGAGCGTTTGGAAGCGGGGAGCAAGCCGCTTCCATTCCCGCAGGTGGGACAACCCGAGGTGGACCATAGCGTCGCCGACAATGACGGCTACAGCAGTTGGTGCTTGGGCTAGGACGGGCTCGTGGTCAGGGGCATCGGGGGAAGGAGATGAGGGTGGCTACGACTCTGAGCGAGCTCGCTGAGCATGCTGGCACGCTCGGCAGCGACCCTAGGTAGCTCTAGCCACGACGGCGCCATGGCCGGCGGCAGGAGCTTTTGGGGTTTGGTGGCTAGCGCGGCTAGAGGAGGGGATCGATGACGGTGGCAAGGGGGAAACAACCGGGGGCTCACGGCGGATATTTTGGCAATAACGGGAGGGTCGAGGATGCGTTGAGTCCGGCGAATCGACGACGGGAAGACCTGACGACCAGCGACGATGAGGAAGATGGTGGCAATGATTCGAGGCCTCCGGGCTCGATTGCTTCGGCCTCAAGACGGGGTGGTCGACGGGGAAGCGCTAGGACATGGCGGAGGGCCTCGGAGGTGGTTCTGGCTGTGGCGGCACACGACGATGCTCTCGGGTGGCTCGGGCCAGTGTGAGGGAGAGGGCCAGAGGGGGAGACAGAGCAAGGAAAGGGTGAGAGAAAGCCCAGGAGTGTGTGTGGCGACGTTAGAAGCTCTAGGGCATCGTATTGGAGGCAGGAGGTGGCAAGGGCTCGTCGGCGAGCTCACCACGACTCTGTCTGTTCTCCTGGCACGGGGAAGAAGACGACACGGCCCCTGGTGGGCTGGGCCTCTTCTGCCACTTGAGCCCAGGTATTTTCTCCCTCTCTTTCTTTTTCATTATTTGATTTATTTTCTATATATAAAGTTTATTTTGATTTAGTTTAGGCACTAAATCCTTTGGTAAAAATATGAAACTTTTCCTAAGAACTAATAGAAGTATTCCAAAGGCCCTGTCCAAGTTTCATATTTATTGGAGCTATAAAATTATCTATATTATTTTATAACTCGAATTCAAATATTTATTGAGTTAATTCAATGAGGAAAAATGTCATGTAAAAATATGAGTCACCTCTAGTTGATGTTGCCACATTTTTCCAAAGATGATGAACATTTTACAAGGTCACATTGGATTCATTGAAAATTATTTTAGGTGAACCTATTTGGATTCAACTAGTGCTAGGGTTTTGATCATCCCCACTTCATATTAAAGGAAAAATTAAATATGATGCAATCACAACCATGAACCCTAGTGCATGCTAAAAGTAGGGATGTGACAGATCCCACAATGTAAGAGGCAGAAACATCTAGGATCCCTAACAAACAGCGAGAGATCTTTCTAGGAAATCTTATCCATGTAAAAGGCGGAGGACATTCAATGAACTCTTACCTATACCTAAGGGGGAGATGAATCAATGAAATCATATCCTTATCTAAGGGAGAGAAATATTTCACGGAACCCTTATTAAATGGAGATGAATCCAAGATCCCTTTCTCTCAATGAGCCCTTACCCTTTGACCTTTTTGGCAATTAATGCCAAAGGGGAAAAATATCAAAGCTTCCAATGAACATATATAAATGGGAAAAATATCACCAATAAGCTTACACAAAAAGATGGAGAAATATCAATAGGGGGAGATATATGTTCCTAAAGGAAGATGTATTAAACCTTACATATTAAGGGGGAGAGAGACCAAATGGTTTCATATATCACTATTCTATCACTATCTTTTGATTGAACTTGTCTTGCCCTACCTACTCCCGATATCTACATGCTATGATTCAGGGGGAGAGGTAATCTTACTTATTCATCCTAAGGGGAGAAAGTTCTTATTTCTCTTGGAGACATATCTATCATCAAATCGTATTTCTCATATTTTCTCCATATCTTAGTGATGTTCTCCGTACTTTGTAAAGATGCAAAGAGCTTCAACAGCACCAAGATATGGAGAACATATGAGAAATCTGATTTAATGATAGATATATCTTCAAAATAAAGAAGAACTTTCTCCCCTATACCCTAACGGTGATATTTCTCCCCTTTATATAGGTACATTGAAAGCTTTGATATTTAACATCCTACTGCTAAGATGCTCAGGATCCTCAAGGTAAGTATATGCATCACATCTTTGTTCATGATGATCTCCTCTCTCTTGCACATATTGTTTGCAAGAGTAAGTCATGAACATGGAAGTCTTCATTCATATATGTTTTATGCATATAGCCAAGATCTATATGACTGGTCTTGTCCTTCTACCTTGTGTGTGCCCATGCGGTCCAAAGCAACTATCCTTAAAAAAGGGATTGAACACATTTAGGGGGAGCTTGTACTAGTCATATATCTTTCAAAGATATAATATTCGAATGCCTATTTTTATTTGAAGATTTGATTGTATGTTGTCATCAATTACCAAAAAGGGGGAGCTTGAAAGCACAAATGCTCCCTTGATGGTTTTGATAATTCAGGACAACATACATTGTCTCTGGGTATAACACTTTTACCTAGAACATTGGCTAAAGGTTTATGTGGAGATGCGCCCTTGATGCAAGAAAGGAATAAGAGGCTCAAGCTTCAAGCAAGAAGACTCTTCATTTTATATTTATGAGAAATCACTTTTGAGTCCATAGGAAATCCAATACTATTAAAAGGGGGTGAGGTATTAAAATGAACTGGTTGCTCAAGTGCTTAGAGATAGCCGCCAAAGATACTCATCCATTTTCCCACATAACACTTCTGTCCAAATCCAAATATCCAAAATCACTGCCACCAAGTTTTCAGATTCGGCCCTACCGATTTTCAACCCAAACAGAACCCTAACCAAACCTACCATTATTGTACAACCGATTGTGCACTGGTGCTATCATGTTCAGGTGACCAACCTCCTATTGCCTCGGTACACAAAATTGGAATTTCCGAGTTTGGGTATCAGTGTCACGGAGTTGGGCCATTTCACCGTTAGCCACCTTTTCGGTTCTAACGAGTTGTGTATATCGGTTTCACCGAGATTCAAAAGTTGTTGCCTTTTGTGCAAGCCAGTACCACCGAGTTTATGACTTCGGGGTCACCGAGTTGGTCACTTTAGGTGTAACGGTTGGACTTTGGATGCTGCCTATATATACCCCTCCACCAACCTCTCATTCGTAGAGGAACCACTCAGAACACACCGTTCATTGCCAGAACCATTTTTCTTAGAGAGAGCCGCCTAATCATGTGTTGAGATAAAGATATTCCAATCCATTCGTTTGCAACTTGATCTCTATCCTCCTCAAGTTTCTTTCCACCAAATCAATCTCTCCTACCCATGTCTATTCTATGGGAGAGTGATTGAGTGTTGAGGAGACTATCTTTGGAAACACAAGAGCAAGGAGTTCATTCCACTACCACATCTATTACCTTTTGGAGGGTGGTGCCTCCTAAATTGGTTAGGTGTCGCTTGGGAGTCTCCTACTTCCTGTTGTGGAGTTGAACCAAGATGTTTGTAAGGGCAAGGAGATCACCTACTTCGTGAAGATCTACCATGAGTGAGGATAGTCCTTCATGGAAGGAAGCCATGGTGGAATAGACAAGGTCGCTTCTTCATGGACCCCTTGTGGGTGGAGCCCTCCGTGGACTCTCGCAGCCGTTACCCTCTATGGGTTGAAGTCTCCACTAACATGGATGTACGATAGCACCACCTATTGGAACCATGCCATAAATCGTCGTGTGAACCTCTTGCGTTTGGTCTCCTAAACTCTACTCCTTACTACATGTGCAAAGTCTTTTACTTTCCGCTCCCACATATGTTGACTAGCATATGTAGGATGCACTAGACTTGTTAGAATCGCTAAAATCTGTCAACCATTAATTTGGGAGAAACTATGATTTTAATCTTGTCAAGTAGTCTATTCACCCGCCCCCTAGACACTTCTTCTATTGATCCCTTAGAAAACCTCAACCTCGAGATAGCCCGAGGTATCCTCGATATCCTAGTTCACAAGATGTTCAGAAAGGGTAAAAAAGTCCAGCAAGACCGCCCTGCAGGCCAGATCCCAATAGGAGTCGCGCGTATCTCTTTCTCAGGGCAAACCAGATGGGACTAGCTATGTGTAAAACCAATCCCCGAGTTCCCTCGCGATGGCCTCGCAGGAAACCCATTTGGGACCAACATTATCAACGCTCCCCCCTATATTATGTTGAATTAATCCTCGGGTTCATGACGTCCTATGCTTTACTAACGGTGTTCAACATTATTATGTCGAGCAAAATATAGTACCAATGTTGGACCTTGCTGAAAGAGTTATATCCCAAGACGAGGGGGTCCCTGTAATAAACCCAAACATGTTATGAGCACTCAGTATGAAACATAACACTGGTACACAAGTAACTAGGGCATCAAAGATGGAACAAAAGACCAAGCTATTAGGCCAATCCTTCTACCTTTTACCAAGTATATAAGTGCATTAAATTAAATAGCAATAATATGGTGATATAACAAGTAATCCATGTTTTCACATGGGAGCAACTTGCACCTGAAACTAGCAACGCTATAAGAGGGGCTGAGCCAGCAGTAACACAGCCAAACAAAGGCTTGTTGGGATGTGGAGGGGTTAGAGGCTTTTCATGGCAATGTTGGGAGGCTTAACAAAACAGGTGGTAGGCAGCGAGACATAGCGATAGAAACGAGATGAGTAGCATAGCATTGATACTAGTGGTATCTAGAGAAACGATTGCATGTGATCCTTCTTGGAAGAAGAACGAATTCTCAAAGTAGACGAATGAGCGTAGTTGAACGAATCCTCACACTCCAAAGAGGTTTCCGAAACAATACGAAAACAAACAATCAACATATGATAAACATCACAACATTTTCATGGCATGATGCACAATCAAATACGATACATGTCCATTAAATTATGTATGACACGGTAAATCACAATAATCAACTTCTACACATTAAGTGAAGCTCAATATGCAACGAGTTGCATATTGACGAAACTCCACATTCGAATTATTGTTGTATTTTAACTGAGGACGGAAACAATATATAGCATTTATGAAGCGACACCATATGTTAATTTCGAAATTGGTCCAGATCTGAACTAAACATATTTTTTATTTATTAAACGACAAAATAAAGAGGACCATGTGATTCTATACATCATTTTAGTCCATTTACATATATAGATCATTTAAAATGGAGTTACGGTCTAAAAGGTATGAGCAACAACAGATGATACGGCATGAATGCAAAATGTATGCAAATGACAGTCATAGGCATGTTAAAACATGGATGCAACAAGATGTCATGGAACTAAATGAAATTCTAGGCAAGTTTAAATGAGGCGGGAACAACGAATAACAATTCTGGAAAATCCCCATATGCAAATTAAGATTTCGGTGTTGTTCTGCCTATAACACAATTTTAGAGTTGTTAAACAGCAAAATAAATGCCACCACATTATTCTACACATTTTTCTAGTCAAGTTACATATTTAGATCATTTAAGTCGGTGCTATGGTTATTTAGTTCTGAAATAAATCATTTTAACATGGCATTTACACAAATTTAGACAAACGACAAGTTTAACTATTTTTACCATGGTGGAAAGTTGGTTATTGTGAATCTACACGAAATTCCAAGAATTTTACATATATAACATTTTCACATATGATTCACAGCACTTTAGTTACTCGTATATTAAAAACATGGCCTTTTTTAAAAAATTGAAATGTACTCCCTCCGTACCTAAATATAAGTCTTTTAAGATATTTCACTAGGTGTCTACATACAAAGCAAAATGAATAAATCTATACTCTAAAGTATGTCTATATACATCCGTATGTAGTCCATTAGTTGAACCTCTAGAAAGACTTATATTTAGGAACGGAGGGAGTACTAGGTAATTGGCAAATTCGCATGAAGGAAAAAAACGTCTATGGCCTGATTCCGAACACAGCCCGAACTACAGGTGGCCCTAGATAACTATCTATCTCATTGGGCGGAGATTAGCACAAGTTTGCTCACTAGGTCAGGCCTTGGCCTGGGTCGGATGGGGAGGCAGGTCGCGCGGGACTTAATGCGGTTGAGGCCCACGGGCGGGAGCGATCTGGTCAACGTTGTTGGAATGCGCCCACGTCAAGCCACGGCTGAACCATCAGCCCGAGTCTTCAGGCACCCAAACAGCCACTACACATCGTGTTTATCCTCTCCTAGAGATTAGGCACTACTGGCTCATGCCGTTGTAACTTCCCACGATCTCCCTCCTCCTCTCTCTGTAACATGTATATATACTCCACTGAGTGATGAATATAGTAGGGCGTGAGTTATACAGCTCAAATTGGTATCAGACGCGAGCCTCTTCGATCCTCCTTCCACCTTCTGCTTCCGCCATGAATCGCCTCCTTCTTCGTTCGCGCTCGGCCGATCTCGATTCACCAACCTCTGACGGCCGCCCCTTCGCTGATGTCCCCGTCGCCGTCGCTGCCACGCCCGTCGCCACTCGTGTGGTCGCCGCCGCGTCTACCGCGCTCCCCACGGCTCGGCTCGCACCTGCTGTCGTTCAGGGGAAGGCGCCTGTCCCCGAGGGTGCCAATGCACCCTCCTCGACTGCACCCGCAGTCCACCTCACCGCGCCACCTGTAGCGGGCATTCTCCGGACCGTCGGGAGCTTCCCCGTCCCGCATGTCGACCTCGAGGTCCTAAACGGCGACCTCGTCCCGCATGTTGGCTCCTCCGACGCCGGCCCTTCTTCCGTCAATGGACTACCGCCGTCCATCACACACTACTTCTACTCCAAGCTGGCACTTGAATCCGGTAACTATTCTAAATGGCGCCACATCTTTTACATGGTCTCCTGCAAGTACAGCGTCCAGCACCACCTTGCCATCGCCGCCATGCCACTCGAGCAGAGTGCCGTCTGGCGCAATGACGACCTGACCATGGTGCTCTGGATACACGGCGTCGTCGCTGAGGAGCTCATGGACGTCGTCCCGTCCCCAACAAGCACCGCCTACGAAGTCTGGACGCAGCTCCATATCTTCTTCATGGACAACCAGCCAGGGCACGCCATCATCCTCGGCGCCAAGTTCCGCAACCTCGTTCAAGGCGACCTCACCGTCGCCGAGTACAGCCGGCGGCTCAAGTCGCTTGCCGACGCACTCGAGGATGTCGGCGAACAAATCTCCGACCAGTCGCTCACTCTGCAGCTCATCCGCGGCCTCAACCGAAAGTTTCATGTGATGGCGACACTCCTACCTCTGCAGTCGCCGTTTCCTTCCTTTGTACAGGCGCGATCTCGGCTACTCATGGAGGAAATCTCGGCTAACGAGCGGGCCCGCCTGGATGGTCGTCCCGAAGCCACCGCTACCGCGCTCACAATCGGGCAGGGCGGCCCCGAATGTGGCGCCTCCGCCCCTGACCGCGGCGGCTCCTCCTGTGACCGCGGCACCAACACGCGGGGCAGGGGCCCTGCCTCCTCCTCTCCCACCGGCGACAAGGGGGCGCGTGGACGTGGTTGCGGCCGTGGCCGTGGCCACGGCGCCCAGCCCTCTGGTGCTGCTCCGACTGGACGCGGAGCGCCTCCTCCAGCCCACGGCATGCAGCTGCCCACAGGCTACTTCGCGGCTTACGGCACCCTACTCCCCGGCCTCCCGTCGCCTCGTGCGCCTTGGGCTGCACCCAACGCCGCCGGCGTCCTCGGGCCGCGCCCACCACCACCACACCATGCATACCCGGTGGCTGCCGCGTCGTCATCCAGCGGGCCGACATGGGAGCAGTACCATCAGCTATACGCTGCCCTTCAGAACCTCTCCGTGCAGCACCAGCAGGCCGGCGGCGCCTCGGACTGGTTCCTTGACACAGGCGCGACTTCGCACGTTGCAGGTAACACGAGCTCACTCACCTCGTATGATTCTCCATCTGCGCGTCATTCTTCTGGCATACTCGTCGGTGACGGGTCTCGCATCCATATTACTGCTGTCGGCTCCACCTCTCTCTCAAATTTCTCTCATAATGATGTTCTTATCTCTCCCACAATTATTAAGAACTTAATCTCTGTTCGTCGTTTCACCACCGATAATTTTTGTTCTGTCGAGTTTGATCCCTTCGGTTTTTCTGTGAAGGACCTAGCCACGGGGAGGATACTCCTGAGATCCAATAGCCACGGAGAGCTCTATCCCTTCTTCAACAACTCCAGCGTTCAGGCAGCGCTCTCCGTCGTCACCAATGGCCTCTAGCATCAACGTTTAGGGCATGCTAGCAATAAATTTGTCTCTATATTAGCTCGTCACTTCCTTCCAACTTGTAATAAAAACCATCCTAGTTCCTCTGTCTGCACGGCATGTAACTTAGGCAAGCAGCCTTGGCTGCCCTTTTCACATTCTGTATCCAAGACTAGTGCTCCCTTTCCGTTGGTACATTGTGATTTATGGACCTCCCCCGTACTTAGCTTCTCTAGATTTCAGTACTACCTTGTCATTCTCGATGATTATTCGCATTACTCGTGGACATTCCCATTGCGCAACAAGTCCGACACCGTCGACACCATCTCGCGCTTCTTCACTTACGTGCTCACGCAATTTCAGGTTCCCATCCAGTGCATGCAATGCGACAACGGTGGTGAATTCCTCACTTCTTCCTTGCGTGATCTCTTCTCTCGCCACGGTACATCCTTCCGTCTCTCCTGCCCTCACACCTACCCCCAAAACGGAAAGGCTGAACGCCTCATCCGCACCACCAACGATATACTACGAGTCCTTCTCATACACGCCAACCTCCCACCTCCCTTTTGGGTCGAGGCCTTACACACCGCCACCTACATCTTAATCCGACGCCCATCTTCGGCAATCAACTTCGCCACACCTTTCTTCCTCCTCCTCGGACGTCATCCCACGTACGATCACATGCGTGTGTTTGGATGCCTCTGTTTCCCTAACACCATTGCCACGAGTCCTCACAAACTCGCCCCGTGCTCGACTCGGTGTGTTTTTCTGGGCTATCCTCTAGAGCACAAAGGATACTGGTGCCTGGACTTGTCCACCACAAAGTCATCATCTCTAGACACGTCACATTTGATGAAACAAGATTTCCCTACTACCCACCCAGCACTTCTCCAGCCACAGACAAACCAGGCACTCCGGTACTCTCTGATCTACAGGCGTCTTTCCCGAAGCATGCCCACCTGCGGGCGTTATCTCCTCCAGGGTCTGCGCCCGCCGCCACGCTGGCTGGCCCGCTCGTTCATCCACCACACGCACGCCACCCAGCTCTCCTCATGCCTCTGCTAATTCTCCTGCCCCATCCACTCCCTCACATGCATATAGTTCCCATTCACGTAGCAGCACCAGCCGCTCCCCTAATGATGTTTCCCATCCACCCTCTCATTCCCCCCATGCATCCAGTCCATGTCCGCCACGTGCCCCGCCCCTATCACTGCGCGCCCATGCATGTGACCATCACGATGCACGTAACGTACCCCGACCCTCCGCTATTGCTGGTTCTCCTGCACCCTCCCATACCCCTGATCGTCCCCATGCATCGAGTCCCCGCGCGCCGCATGCCCCGCCTTTACCACCGCGCGCCATACCGGTGGTTCCACCCACAAACACGCATCGCATGCAGAGCCGGAGGAAAACCGGTTTTTCTCAGCCTAAAACTCTTCATGTCGCTGCTTCTGCCATCAGCCACTCCCTTCCTCCTACCGTGTTGCCCTGCGAGATCCCAACTGGTACGCTGCAGTGCTAGAGGAATATAATGCACTGATGCAGAATGATACTTGGTGTCTAGTGTCTCGTCCTGCAGGTACAAATGTTGTCACGGGCAAGTGGATTTTTCGGCACAAGTTTCATCCGGATGGTACCCTCGCACGATACAAAGCACGGTGGGTGCTTCGAGGCTTCACCCAGCAGGATGGCATTGACTACGCCGAAACATTCAGCCCTGTCGTCAAGCCGGCCACCATCAGGACCGTCTTGAGCATCGCCGCCGGTAGGGCGTGGCCCATTCACCAGTTGGACGTGAAGAATGTGTTTCTTCACGGCCACCTCGCCGAGACCGTCTACAGTCAGCAGCCGTCCGGCTTATTAGACGCTGCCTCGCCCTCGCATGTGTGCCGGCTGAACCGTTCTCTATACGGTCTCAAGCAGGCGCCTCGCGCGTGGTTCACTCGCTTCACCACCTACCTGCGAACACTTGGCTTTGTCGTGTCATGGGCGGACTCTTCGCTCTTCGTCCTATGCCGCGGTGATCAGCTGGCCTATCTTCTTCTGTACGTCGACGATATCATCCTCACCGCTAGCTCCACCGCCGTTCTCGACTCCATCATCCAGGCTCTTCATCGCGAGTTCTCGATGAGTGACCTCGGCACGCTCCATCACTTTCTCGGCATCAACGTCACCACCACCGCGCGCGGGTTGTTCCTCTCCCAGGAACAATACGCCCTGGAGATACTCGACCGTGCGGGCATGCTTAACTGCAAGCCCATCTCCACTCCGGTCGACACATTGGCCAAGCTCTCCGCCGACACCGGGCCACTCTTCCACGACCCGTTGCTCTACCGCAGCTTGGCTGGTGCTCTACAGTATATCACACTGACGCGCCCCGAGCTCTCCTACGCCGTCCAGCAGTGTTGCATGTTCATGCATGCGCCTCGCGACTGCCACTTCCAGCTTGTGAAGCGCATCCTTCGCTACCTGCGCGGCACCACTCACCTTGGGTTGCAGATTCATCGCGGCACCAGCACCGAGCTTGTCGCGTACTCCGACGCCGACTGGGCCGGTTGCCCTGACACACAGAAGTCTACCTCGGGCTACTGTGTCTTCCTCGACCCCAACCTGCTCTCGTGGTTGTCGAAGCGTCAGAACACCATCTCGCGGTCGAGCGTCGAAGCAGAGTATCGGGCGGTCGCCAACGCCGTCGCTGAGTGTGTATGGCTCCGCCAGCTCCTCGGTGAACTCCATTCGCCTCCCTCACGCTCCACGGTGGTCTATTGCGATAACATCAGTGTTGTCTACCTATCGAGCAACCCGGTGCAACATCACCGCACGAAGCACATCGAGATCGATCTTCACTTCCTCCGCGAGCGTGTGGCTCTCGGTGAGATACGCGTCCTGCATGTACCCACGAGCTCGCAGTTCGCCGACGTCTTCACCAAGGGTCTGCCGTCGGGCGTCTTCCTTGACTTCCGCTCCAGTCTCAACATCGCCGAGCCCCATGTTTCGACTGCGCGCGGGGGGGGGGTGTTGGAATGCGCCCACGTCAAGCCACGGCTGAACCATCAGCCCGAGTCTTCAGGCACCCAAATGGCCACTACACATCGTGTTTATCCTCTCCTAGAGAGTAGGCACTACTGGATCATGCCGTTGTAACTCCCCACGATCTCCCAGCTCCTCTCTCTCTGTAACATGTATATATACTCCACTGAGTGATGAATATAGCAGGGCGTGAGTTATACAGCTCAACTAACGTGAGAGCTGGCCGAGTCTTGGCCATCGAGCGCGGCTTGGCCTTCATGTGCGAGAAGGCCGACGGAGCATCTGGCCCACACGAGCGCTTGCGAGCAGAGGTTGCGGCTTCTTCGTCCTCCCCACGGACGCTGGATCTAGGCTAGGCCACGGTCAATGCTCGATCTCCGACAAGGAGGGCATGAACGGGGCTCATGATGGACGGGGACGCGCGGACCTGGGCGAGGCGGTCCCATTCCCGGCGCTGGAACGACGACCGCGACGAACACCGGTTACGGGCGGAGCTGCCACCTCCGGCTTCCATGGCGGCTTCGGAGCCTCCTGCACAGGGAATAGAGAGAGGGGTGAGAGGGAGAAATGGAGGAAGGATAAGAGCGAGGGGAGGGCATGGGGCACTGACCTGGTGGCGAGGTCGTGTGGGGCGGCATGCGAGGTCTAGCGACCTGCGGCGACAGGGCCGCGGGCACGAGGACGATGACTCGGGAGGAGCTCCTACAGGAGCTCGGGGTCGAGGCCCAAATGGGCTTCTCAGGGCCAGATGTGGGCGTGGCAGGGCTGCCGGCGCTGGTCGGTGGTTGGTATACCTGGCTAAATGGGCCGGCCCAGCACGGCCCGCCCTATTCGTGCGGGGCACGGCACGGCCCGGTTGGCCAAGACTAGTAAACGTGTCGTGCTGTGCCGGCCCGCGTCCCGGCCTCCCAGGCCCAAGCACGGCACGGCCGGTATACAGGCCGGCACGAGGCACGGTAAGGGCACGGCGGCCCAAGCACGGTGGAGGCACGCGCGACATTTTTTTTTACAGGTTCGAAAAAATATCTAAAAAAATCTTAATATATATATATATACATATATATATATATATATATAATATTTGACGCAGTCTTATATGGGATAAATCTAGAGTTTTATTAGCGCCTGCCTCATTAAAACCTTTCATCCAAAAAAAGTAAAAGAGTACAAGCCATTCTCTAGAAAGTAGAAATAGAAAAAGAAGAAAAGATAAAGAAAGGAAAAAAATACAAATACTACATTACAATATTAAATGACATGCTATCATCAACCTTGCCCTGCATTGCTTGCACCTGCCTTCTCGTGTGCCGCTACGTGCCTCTTCAGGTGGCCGGATCCCATATTTTCCGCGACGACCATCTTCTTACCGCATTGTTTGCACTTTGCATAAATCTTGGGGATACCATCCTCATCTATAGCTCTTTCTTCATCGTAGAATGTAGGATTCCAAATTAAGAGCCGACGCCTTGCCATGTTTGTGTGTGTAGAATGTAGAATGAGATGGAGTTAGAAATGAGAAACATGGCATCCCTTTTTATAGCCAAAAAATAGGCACGATAGGCACGGTAGGCACGGTAGGCACGATAGGCACGGTAGGCACAATAGACACGATAGGCACGATATGCACGATAGGCAATATGGCATGTGGGATAAATCTTGAGCTTTATTAGTGTCTGCCTCATTAAAACCTTCCATCCCTGGGAAGTAAAAGAGTACAGAGTCATGCTCTAGAATTACTAAAATGAAAGAAAATTAAAAAAAGATAAGAAAATTACAAAACAAATAGAAAAGGAGTACACTACACCAACTAATGAACTAATGTACCGATAGGTCCGATGCCGAGTCATCATCAAAGCATATGTCTTCAAACATGCTTATGAATTCCATGTCTTCAGCAGTGTGTTGGGCTCTCCTTCTTGATAGCTCCCCATCTTTCAAGGAAATCAGTGTTCTCACCATATCAGAGCTGAGACTAGTTCTTCGATCCTCAATTATTCTTCCAGCCGTGATGAAAGCAGACTCCGATGACACCGTAGAGACGGGTAACGATAACACATCACGTGCTAATATGGAAAGCACCGGAAATGTACGTTTGTGTTCTTGCCACCACATCAGTATGTTGAACTCTTCCTCACTATCTTCGTCGAACATGAGTTTGTCACTGTTGAGGTACTTTGATAACTCCCTGACAGCTTGAATCGAAGATGCGGAAGTAGAAGAGCTTCCGGCGGTAGAGGAGGACGAAGAAGAAGAAGCAAAGATCTTGCTCCATGCTCCTCCCTTTTTACCTACAGTAGGTGCTGGTGGAGATCGCTGCATTCGAACTCCGGAATATTTTTGCTCATACTTAGCATAAATGTCATATAGCGAATCACGAGCCGTGTTGAAGTCATCAGTATAATCTAAACTTAGGGATGCATATAGTACATTGAGTGCACTACAATACCCTTCAAGTTTAGCTCTGGGATCCAAGATAAATGCAAATGCATACAAAAGTGGAACTTTTTTCCAATATTTTAAGTACTTTATTTTCATGTCAGCAACAACATTAAGTAATAATCCATCAGCTTCATATGCTTTCAAATGACTAGCAATGTCTAATAAGGTATGCACCATCAAAGGAGATGTGGGGTAATAAACCCCAGATAAAGTTACTATTGCATCATAGAACAACTCAAGAAATACAATCAATGTTGTAATAACATGCCAAGTATCATCGTTGAGTAGAGGTACATCCGGATTATAGTTTGCATTAATAAAACCATTAAACGAAACTCTATCTCGAATAACTGCCTTAAGCATCAAATATGTAGAGTTCCATCTAACAGGCATGTCTGAATTATACTTATGAGGAGTTGCACCTATGGCAATGCAATATCTCATATAGTTTGCAATTCGTTGTGTTGAATGCGAAAGATAATATATTGCAGTGCGTACGCGGTCAACGTATGGTTCACATATATCTAAAGCACCTTTAGCAATAAGATTAATGATATGGCAAGCACAACGTTGATGCATTAAAAAAGATGCAACATATGTGGAGAATATAGGACTCAGAGTGTTCATTGCAGTCGTGTTTGATGAAGCATTATCCAAAGTTATTGCGAAAATTTTGTCGGCAAGACCAAAATCATTCACAACTTTTAGTTTAGCTTCAGCAATGTTTGGACCACTATGTGATACATCTGTTAGTTCAAATCCTATGATTCTTTTTTGTAGCTGCCAATGTTCGTTAACATAATGTGTTACCACACTAATATAGTCTTGCTTTACACGACCAGTCCATATATCAGATGTTATCGACACTGAAAAAGTGCACGTAGAAAATTCTTCTTTTATTTTATCTTTACCAGTCTGGTAAAGCTTTTTAATATCCCTACTTGTAGTTTATCTAGAAACTGGTCTATAATTAGGATTATGACAAGATTGAATAAACTCTACGAAACCATCAGATTCACCAATGCCAAGTGGTAAATCATTAGAAGAAATAAAACAACATAGACCTTCTCACGCTCGTTGAGGATCGTAAACGAAATTGCTTACCGCACCGTCGGTGTTGAACTTGAGATGACTTTGCACGGTCGAGCTCGATGCGCTCGATGCATCCGCCTTCTTGTGGGAAGCCAAATGCCTCCTCAGGTGTCCGGTTCCTCCCTTAGCATCTCCGGTTAGCTCCTTCTGGCACCTTTTGCACCGTGCCGCCACCTTCCGCACACCGTCCACCATGGATATTTCTTCATCGAAAAATTCCCACACCTCGGAGGTTCTACGACGAGTTCTTTTCACACCCATGCTGGTGGAGGAACCCGTCCCACTACTAGAATTGCCTTAACCATCGGCTTGGTAATCGGGAAGGGCCTCGAGAGAGGGATGATCGGTATAGGGTGGTTGCATGGGTGGTTGCATGGGTGGTGGAGGCATGGCAATATCAAAGTCATCAAGACCAAAATCGGCTATTGTGAAGTTGGTACTGTCTTGCAAATTGTCTTAGTTGTCCATGTTTGAGTGTGTGAAATATGTGAGCTTGGAAGCCCTATTTATAGGGGAAAAATTCAATTTTTGGTCTAATTTGACCCTCCAACGGTCATATATTCGAAAATCCCTCCTAACCCACCCCTAATCATTCCTAACCCACCCCTAATCCCTCCCCAACGGCACCCACCACCCCAGCCAGCTGCCCAGCTGGCGCCTCGGCCCTGCCCTGCAGCCGCAACGGTCGGCCGCCCTGGGGGCCCCGCGCGCCAGAGTCGCGAGACGCTCCCCCCGTGGCCCCGTCACCCGCTGCGCTCGACGCTCCCCCGTCACCCAATGTTACCGTGCCACCGGGTCGTGCCGTGCCTGCCGTGCCGTGCTATGTCGTGGGCCGGCCACCTTAACCGTGTCGTGTCGTGCCAGCACGCGGGCTGGGGGTGGCGGCCCGGGCACGGCCCAGGGCATGCTCGTGCCGGGCCCGGGCACGATTAGCCCGTGCCGGGCCGGGCCCGAGTCGTGCCTGGCACGCGGGCAGCTGGGCCGGCCCGCCAGGCACGGCCCGTTTGGCCAGATTTGGTGGTTGGCAACAATGTGACGCAAGTGGGTTTGAAGAGGGACAACTCAGGGCGATGTGGCGCCTTGCGGTTGGCCAAAACAACGGAAGCGATGGCTCCAAGTGGCAGAGGTGAGCTGGTGGCTTGCGGATTTCGAGGTCTGAAGGCCTTTAGGCTGGTTGTAATGGGTAGTATCATATACTAGTATCATGCATATGATACTAGTGTATGATACCATATCCGTAATGTATAGTATCATATGTTAGTATCATCGGGTACTTCATTTATTACCATGCAAGACACATAGTATGATACTCAACCCTCTCTTTCTTCATTTAATTCTATGTCACCTCATCAAAATTGCTTAGTTGGCATGCATGACACTAGCTATGATACTCCCATTACGGGCAGCCTTAGAGGTTAGGGGAGGCTAGGGCTCGTCTAGGGATGTCCAAAATGGACTAGAGGGGGTATATATATGGCAATGTGGCTAGGGGGGTTGACACCGTTTTCGGACCATTTGATGTTGATCGGACGGTCCGGAAGCGAAGAGGGGCTAGCTGGGCTAGGTGGGTTGTGCAGGGGGTGTTGGGCTGAGATGAGAGGGAGATTTGCGGCCCGTATACGAAGTTTTTAAAACCAATTCGGGTATCAAACGACCTCTAAATGCGACGAAATTTGGCATGCGGTCTATCTACACTATATTAAGAGAGCACGCCAACTTTCAACCCATTCCGAGAAAATTGTATACACACTTTTAGTAACAACATATAAAGATGTTGCGGGCGAGTGTGTGTGTGGTTGGTCCCAAAATGGTCAACGACAACAACAGAGAGAACCTGCAACTAATAACGGATGCAACTTTTGAAAAATGGTGGCAACGGATTGCCGGTGCAATGCGGATGATGCACATGATGCGATGGTGGATGCGAGAACCAAAGAATCACATGACGACAATGGAATTAAACATGAATTTTCTGGAGTGTCAGTTTCAGATTATTATATAGGGGTATAGTGTTCGAAGACTTTTGTTTGATGATGCTAAACCCAGTTCATATGTGAGTTCAGATAGAAATATCTTTGTGCTCTGAATTAATTCTCGTCACCAAGAGACAATGTTATTCTTCACTGCGAGTGACTTGATTTACATTGAGGATTTAGCATTATATGTTCCTTAAGTAATGTTACCGTTGCTACCAAACCCAACTGTTGAGAACATGTCTGTTGGGCATTGGTTGGACTACATGTACAAAATGGTCATTTCTCATGAGGGAAGGTCGTGGCTATAAATAACCACCGCTCCAACCTTTCTCGTGGGTTGCTTCGTGTGATTTTGAGAAGATTGTGTGAGCAGCCCTCTCTCGTGACTGATTTGAGTTTGAAATCCACGGAGAGAAAAAAACCACAACCAAAAAATTAGATAGCGGTTTAGCATCACTCGAATCTAAGTCTAGTACGCTCCACTTATTAATCTTGAGAGTTGCGAACTCTATAGAAGGTTAGCTTCCAATCTCTTTAGAGGCCAAGAGTGATTGTGGTTCTCCAAGAAGAAGTTTGTAAAGGTTTGGAGATCTCCTCAAGAATCTACCACGAGTGATCGACATTCATTGACGAATCAATTCTCGAGGAGAATACAGCGAAGAGAGTTTATATTATGTGTTCGATCACAACCCCTCCAACCAGACATGGTCCTTATGTTGAAGCGAACTAATCTATCAAATTACTTGTTCCCATCGAGGCTAACTAGTCACACACATCCCCTACTATTTACTTTCGATCAGCACTGTATGATATGGTTGAGTTATATGACTTCATTCGATATGTGTCATGTTTCTTGATCGCTAGTTGTCTTTCACTCACTGTACTTTGTTTACCATTCGCTCCATTGCCGGCTTCCTATAGTTTTGAAGATTCTGAAAGAACTTACAAACCTCCCATTCACCTCCCTTCTTGTAGACATACTTCATTCCTACAGTTGAGCCATGTGACTTCACTTGATATGCGTCATAGTTCTTCATTTCTACTTATCTTTCGCTCGCTATTTTCTCTTTCTCATTTGCTCCACTACTGGGTTACGAGAATTTTGAAGATTCTGAAAGAACTTTTGAAACTCCCATTCACCCTCCCCCTCTGGTAGACACATTCCGTTCCTACACACACTCACTTGTAACTCCCTCTTATTCTTCTTGTGTGTTTGCTCTTGTTCTTGTGGTTGGGATTTAACCGCTGCTTGGTTCTTCCTCATCTACTACTAAATTATTTTATCCACCATTTACACATACCAGGCTAACACACTAATCCAAATTACTATCGTCTACAACCCTCTTATGCTCTTCATTAGCCTCAAAACAAGAGGAAGATTTGCAAGATGGTTGTCAACCACATCATCCTTCTCCGAGTCATTAACACGCATGGTGTTCTTATGATCAAGGTACAACACACATGATACACGGTGGAACCCCTAGATGTTGATCTTTCATGAATTGGAGGGATAAACCTCGAAGAACATGAAGAACATGGGGAAGAACGGGGAGAAATAACAATAGGAAACACTCAAGAACAAGTCCAATCACACATCCACTAGACTCACACCACACAAGATCCACAAGGGAATATGAACAACAAACGAAAAGTAAGATACATGGTAAATTTCATCTCAAATCCCATAGGGAGATCAGGTCTTGAATCCACTAGGTATCTTCCCTAAGAAGGGGGCATGGAAACCACTACTGTTCTTCTATCATGCAGGTCATCTTCATGGGAAGGAGGTAGTGTAAGAAGCAATGCTCAACTATAAGGAGATAAACCGTTGCTAACCCTAGAAAAGAGGAGGAGGTGGTCTATTTATAGTACAAAGCAACATGGGGTGAGAGAGAGGAATACATGGCCTCTTGGTCATGGTTGCGCGCAGGTATCGGATATCCAGGTTGGACGCTGGATGCGTGTCCCTTAAGGAGACGCTGGATGTCTGAAATCGTTTGCTGGATGACCAGGGGCGTAGGCCGGATGTCCGACCAGAGGCTAGCCCGATTCGTGTAGGCGTTGTAGTCTTCGCGCCGGATTTCCCGGCTGTACCAGATGTTCGGGAGGAGGTCAAACGTCCGTCTGTTGTAGCGCTTCGGTGAGTCCTCATCTGCGTCCGAGGTGGCTTGGCTTTCGCACTGAGCGTCAACATGGTCGGTCTTCTTTGTACCTGAGTATGCATGAGGTCCTAGTTTTAGGTAGCCTCGAGGTCACGAGTGAATTGAATGGAAGTTCAATATGGAAAGAAGTAACCTCGGTTCCATTAGCTTTTATGCGCTCTCTCTTCATAGGTCCACTTGGTGGTTGAGGTGATGAAGGCATGCGTGCGGTAATACGTCTCCAATGTATCTATAATTTTTTTATTGTTCCATGCTAATATATCATCAGTCTAGGATATTTTTTGGGTATTTAGTTACCAATTTATATTATTTTTGAGCACTAACCTATTGAAACAGTGCCCAGCCCTAGTTGTTGTTTTCTACATGTTTTTCACTTTTCAGGTTTTCAATTCCAAACGAAGTCCAATTAAGCTGAAACTTTTTGGACATTTTTTCTGGACCAAAAGAATACCAATGAGTATAGGAAGAAGGCTGGGGGGGGCATCGGACGGCCCCACAAGCTAACATGGCACGGCCTGGCGGGACGCGTCCTGATGGCTTGTGGGCTCCTCGAGGCTCTCTCAAACTCCGTTCTCTAGCTTATAAATTCTCATACATCCCAAAAAATTGTAAGGGTAGTCCCAAAACACTTTTTACGCTGTCGCAAGTCTCTCGTCCGACGGGAGGCCTTCGGAGCTTCGTTCCGGCACCCTGTCGGAGGTGGGACCGATCATGGGGGAGGGGGGCACTTTATCAACCTTGTTGCCCTCATGATGATGTGTGAGTAGTTCAGCACAAACCTACGGGTCTATGGCTAGTACCTAGATGGCAATCTCACATACAATGATCATCGCATCTTCGCTTTGATCCTTATGCTATAATCCTTTTGTGCGGTGCTTTTGTTCGAATCTAATGAATTGTGGGTTTATGTTCAGATTATTGATGATAAATATTTGATTATTCTCTGAATTCTAATATGATTCTTATGTGCATGATTATGATAGCTTCGTAATTCCATTTGGTCTATTGAAATAGTATGGCCAACTAGACTCATATTTCATCCGTGAGAGAGGTGCATTGTAGTAGGTTATACCTGGTGAGTATCTATATCCCAATGACAGAAGGGGACAAGATGTGTCTTTGTGTTGCTTCTACTAAGGATAACACAATGGGGTTTATTCATATTGCTTGAGTTTACTTTGTCTACAGCATGTCATCATTCTGCATGCATTACTGTGTTTTACTTAATACTCTACATGCATCCTGGATAGTGGTCGATGAGTTGAGTAATAGTAATTGGTGCAGGCAAGAGTCGGCCTATTTGTTTATGGACATTATGCCTATATACACATAATCATTGCCATGAATATCGCATAACTATCCCTTTTTCAACCAATTGCCCAACAGTTATTTTTCACCCACCGTCTCTTGTTTTCATGAGAGATGCCACTAGGGAAAACTATGTCCCCCAGGTTTACTAACCATATAATTTCAAAACATTAAATACCTTGCTTCCATTTACTTGTTTTCATTTTATTTTGCAATTTACAATTATCTACACATCTCACTTTCTTGCAAATAACGAGACCAAGGGGATTGACTACCCTCTTGCCCGCGTTGGGTGCAAGTTATTTTTTAATTTTTGTGTGCAGCCACTGAAGACATGTTTTGTTGATATTCCAATTGGTTGGATAAACCTTTGTTTCATAACTGAGGGAAATACTTACCCACATTGCGATGCGATAACCTGTTCCTCTTCACGGAAAACCCAATGTAGATCATAAGTATGAGGAAGGATTTCTGGCGCTGTTGCGGGGGAATATCAGCACCAACTATCAAGTAACTTAACACAAATTTTCATTCACTTGTTCCTCCTTTTATTTGCTGGTAATTTAGTTTGTCTCATAAAAAATCAAAAATTCAAAATATCTACCTTTGTTTCTCACTAGTTTGCATACTTCCTCTTTGCTTACTTGCCTAGCTATGTTATGTTTATCTTTGTCACACATAAGCACAAAGTAAAATGCAAAGATTAATATAAACGGATCCTCATGCACTAGCTAATCTTTTCAAAAGACCCATTTATTTTGAAACAATTGCTAGTGAGAGTGCACTAGATTATCTTTATGAGGTCTTGCTTGAAAATCATGAAACCAAAAATTATGAAATTTATAAAGTGATTCATAATAGTTCCTTGAATGAAAAGCATGATTGCTATATTGTTGAATTTTAATCAGATCCTACATGTAATCCTTATGAGACAGGCAAATGTGGTTATAGATATTTTCATGTTACTCACTTACCTATCTTGATATTCAAGCTGTTAATGCTTTATTCTTCCTACTTGCTTATGCTAGACACTTCTTGTCTTGATAAATTGTTTACTTAGAAAATGCCTATGCATGGGAAGTATGTTAGACTCAAATGTTCTTGTCTCATGTTTCATGATGCTCTCGTTGTGCTTCAATTCTTGTCTTCTATGTGAGCATATTTGAAATTTCAAGCCTATCTTAATGGTTATAAAGAAAGAGTTTGTTGGGAGACAACCCATTAGTTATCATTTATTTCTGTTTGTTTGTGATAACATTACTTTTCCAACTGTAATGATTGTGTTTTTATGTTTCAATTAGTTTTTGTGCCAAGTAAACCTTTGGGATGATTTATACTATGAGTAGAATTCATATGGTGCAAAAACAAAAACATGACATCCAGTGCAGAATTTCCCTGATTTTACTGGAAAAATCTTTTTAAGCTAAATGTTTTATGAAGCACTGATATACGAATTCTTCAGGTCGTCCTAAATTTGCAGAATTTTTTGAGTTACTAAAGTATGGCAATTAAATGCACCTTTAGAGACTATTCGTTTTTAGGAACATTCTGTTTTTGCTAGCATAGTTTGCTTGTTTCGATTATGCTATGGATTGTATCGGGGGTATTGATACGTCTCCAACGTATCTATAATTTTTTAATCGTTCCATGCTATTATATTATCAACTTTGTATATATATGTTATTTTATACTATTTTTGGGACTAACCTATTGACCTAGGGCCCAGTGCCAGTGCCAGTTTCTGTTTTTTCCTTGTTTTTGACCTTTTTCAGATAGGAATATCAAATGGAGTCCAAATGGAATAAAACTTTCGCGATGATTTTTTTGGACCAAAAGAGACCCCCGAAGCTTTGGAAGAAGGCCAAAAGACCGACGAGGGAGTCACGAGCCCGGTAGGCGTGCCCTACCCCCCCCGGGAGGGCCTAGCAGGCTCATGACATCCTCGTGGTCCCAACTAATGTAATTCCACCGTCATAAGTTCCTATAAATACAGAAACCCCCAAAAAGAAACCTAGATCGGGAGTTCCGCCGCCGCAAGCCTCTGTTGCCACCAAAAACCAATCGGGAGCCCATTCCGGCACCCTGAAGGAGGGGGAATCCATCTCCGGTGGCCATCTTCATCATCCCAGCGATCTCCATGACGAGAAGGGAGTAGTTCTCCCTCGGGGCTGAGGGTATGTACCAGTAGCTATGTGTTTGATCTCTCTCTCTCGTGTTCTTGAGATGTCATGATCTCGATGTACCGTGGGCTTTACTACTATAGTTGGATCCTATGATGTTCTTCCCCCTCTCCCTTCTTGTAATGAATTGAGTTTCCCCTTTGAAGTTATCTTATCGGATTGAGTCTTTAAGAACACTTGATGTATGTCTTGCATGTGTCTATCTGTGGTGACAATGGGATATTCATGTGAGTACTTGATGTATGTTTTGGTGATCAACTTGCGGGTTTCCTGACATCGGGAACCTATGCATAGGGGTTGGCACACGTTTTGACTTTCCGGTAGAAACTTTGGGGCACTCTTTGAAGTTCTATGTGTTGGTTGAATAGATGGTTCTGAGATTGTGTGATGCATATCGTATAATCATTCCCATGGATACTAGAGGTGACAATGGAGTATCTAGGTGACATTAGGGTCTTGGTTGATGTGTGTCTTAAGGTGTTATTCTAGTACGAACTCTAGGATAGATTGAACGGAAAGAATAGCTTCGTGTTATTTTACTACGGACTCTGGAATAGATCGATCAGAGAGAATAACTTTGAAGTGGTTTCGTACCCGACAATAATCTCTTCGTTTGTTCTCCGCTATTAGTGACTTTGGAGTGACTCTTTGTTGCACGTTGAGGGCTAGTTATATGATCCAATTATGTTATCATTGTTGAGAGAACTTCACTAGTGAAAGTATGAACCCTAGGTCTTGTTTCCACGCATTGAAATACCGTTCGTGCTCACTTTTATTATTAATTACCTTGCTGTTTTTATATGTTCAGATTATAAAAACCTATATGTACTATCCTTATTGCACTTGTATCACCATCTCTTCGCCGAACTAGTGCACCTATACAACTTACCATTGTATTGGGTGTGTTGGGGACACAAGAAACTCTTTGTTATTTGGTTGCAGGGTTGCTTGAGAGAGACCATCTTCAACCTACGCCTCCCACGGATTGATAAACCTTAGGTCACTCACTTGAGGGAAAATTGCTACTATCCTACAGACCTGTGCACTCGGAGGCCCAACAACGTCTACAAGGAGAAGGTTGCGTAGTAGACATCAAGCTCTTTCTCGGCGCCGTTGCCGGGGAGGTTAGCCTTGAAGGAATATCCTTAGATCTTGCAATCAAATCTTTTAGTTTCTTGTTTGATCACTAGTTTAGTCTATAAAATAAAACTAAAAAAATGGAATTAAGGTTGCCTCATATGCTTCATCTTTTTAATGTCTTTCGTGAAAATGATGGGAAGGAAAATTGTGCTCAGGTGCTAAAAGAAAAATTACATAGAATGCTTGGCATAAAGTATGTGAATGATGAGCATGATTGCAATGTTGTTAGTATGAATTCTTTGAATACCCATGATGCTAATGATATGCAAAGCCACAAGCTTGGGGATGCTATGTTTGATGCAGATGATCTTTTTAGTTCCCCCACTTTGAATGATCAAAATTATTATGATGAAAGCATGCCCCCTATCTATGATGATTATTGTGATGATACTTATGTTATAAAGAAGAAAGATGATAAAACTTGTCACAATTATGAATATCCTTTTACTGAACATTACTCTTTTAATGTGGAAACAATTCGTAGTGTTCAAGTCTTTTACGATACTCCCACTATTAATCATGAGAATAAATTTGCTATTGTGGAGAGTAGTAAAATTTCTATGCTTGTAGATCATGAAAAGAATGCTTTAGGTGCTGGTTATACTGTTGAATTCATTCATGATGCTACTGAAAATTATTATGAGAGAGGATCATATGCTTCTACATATTGCAATAATATCAAGCTTCCTCTCCATCTGTTGAAACTTTTGAGGTCATGCTTGGTTTATCTTCCTATGCTAGTTGATTCTTGCTCCAATAAATTGTTTGATCACAAAATCCCTATGAATAGGAAGTGGGTTAGACTTAAATGTGCTAGTCATATGCTCCATGATGCTTCCATTATGTTTCAATCCTTATCTTTTATGTGAGCATCATTGAAATCATCATGCCTAGCTTGAAAGGCATTAAAGAAAAGTGCTTGTTGGGAGACAACCCAATATGTATACTTACTGTTTTTGTGTGTTCACATCATTAAGCTACTGTATTAATCATGTTTTATAGCTTTTATTTCAATAAAGTGCCAAGTAAAGCCTTTATGATTAGTTTGGGTGATAGTTGTTTGATCATGCTGAAAAAGACAGAAACTTTGCGCTCGCGAAATCATTTCTAATTTCAATCCAGAGAGTGATTTTAGGTTGATTATTTTTGATTTTGATTGATATACCAATTTCCTTAATTGTCATAATTGTTTCAGAATTGTTGGAAGTGTAGAAGTATGGTTATTATTCAGATCATTACAGACTGTTCTGTTTTTGACAGATTCTGTTTTCAATGCATTGTTTGCTTGTTTTGGTGTTTCCATAGATTATATTGAGTAATATAAATTGTGGAAATAGTAAGATACAGTAGGAATTGTGTGAAAATAATTATGAGTCTTGTTTTGACAGTACCCAAGTGATTGATTTGCTTGTTATCATACTAACCCATCTCACGAAGTTCCGTTAAGTTTTGTGTTGTGAAGTTTTCAAGTTTTGGGTAGAGTTTCTATGGACAATGGAAGGAGTGGAAATAGCCTAAGCTTGGGGATGCCCAAGGCACCCAAAATCCATATTCAAGGACACCAAAGAGCCTAAGCTTGGGGATGCCCCGGGAAGGCATCCCCTCTTTCGTCTTCAATCCATCGGTAACTTTACTTGGGGCTATATTTTTATTCACCACATGATATGTGTTTTGCTTGGAGCGTCATTTTCTTTTATTAGTACTTTATTGATGTTATTTATATTAATTTTTTGCATCATTTAGTTCAATAAAAATGTCAAGGATAGCCTTTACCATGCTTAATTTGCAAGTATAGGAGTTGCTGTTCCAAAACAGAAAGTTTGCTTGCAGTGCAAAAATTCCCTAGAATTTTCTGTATGTCAGAATAACTTGAAATTTGGACACAGTATGCTCTTATTAATTATCTACAGCGTGTAATGTTTTCAGGTATTTTGGATTTAATTAAGTATGGATCTTGCTGCATTCTTCACAGACTCTTCGATTTAGCCAGATTGCTGTTATGTTTGCATTGTTTGCATATGTTTCCTTGTTTAATGATCCTATTTGAGTATAGGAGTTTTAAATATGCAGAGGAATTTAGTATGCAATGTCAAATAATTATTTTAGTGATTTACTACAGTAGAGGATGATAAATTTTTGCATTGATTTATACTAACCTATCTCACGAGTTATTGTTGAGTTTTGTGTGGATGAAGTTTTTAAGATTTTTGAAACCACCATATGAGAGGAATTAAGGAGACACAAAATCTCAAGCTTAGGGATGCCCAAGGCATCCCCAATTCATATTTCAATAAGTCTCAAGCACCTAAGCTTGGGGATGCCCCGGATGGCATCGCACCTTTCGTAGAAACAATTATCGGTTAGTATCGGTTGAACCTAAGTTTTTGCTTCTTCACATGATTTGTGCTATCCTTGAAGTGTCATTTTTTTTAATAAGGTACTTAAGATCTGAAATTATTAGATGGGAGAGTCTTCACATAGCCAAATAATTATTCAACTACTCATTGAGCTTCACTTATATCTTTTGGAGTAGTTTGCCTTTTTCTCTAGTACTTCACTTATATCTTTATAGAGCATTGCGATGATTTTATTTTATAGAAATAGTTGAACTATCATGCTTCACTTATATTATTTTGGGAGTCTTAAACAGCATGGTAATTTGTTTAGGTTATGAATCTAGTCCTAATATGATGGGAATCGAAGAGGGATATAATAAAAACTTTCATATAGAGTGCATTGAACACTATGATAAGTTTGATTCTTGGCATATAGTTTTGAGATATAAGGATGGTGATATTATAGTCATGCTAGTGAGTAATTATGGATTGGTATAAATACTTGTGTTGGAGTTTGTGATTCCCGTAGAATGCACGTATGGTGAACCGTTATGTGACGAAGTCGGAGCATGATTTATTTATTGAGTGTCATCCTTTGTGTGGGTGTCGGGATCGCGCGATGGTTAACTCCTACCAACCCTTACCCTAGGAGTATGTGTCTAACACTTAGTTTTGATAACTAATAAAACTTTTGCAATAAGTATGTGAGTTCTTTATGACTAATGTTGAGTCCATGGATGATACGCACTCTCACCCTTCCACCATTGCTAGCCTCTCTAGTACCGAGCAACTTTCGCCGGTGCATACACCCACCATATATCCTTCCTGAAAACAGCCACCATACCTACCCATCATGGCATTTCCATAGCCATTCCGAGATATATTTCCATGCAACTTCAATCGTTCCGTTCATTATGACACGCATCATCATTTTCATATTGCTTTGCATGATCATGTAGTTGACATCGTATTTGTGGCAAAGCCACCATTCATATCTTTCATACATGTCATTGCACATCCCGGTACACTGCCGGAGGCATTCGTATAGAGTCATATCTTCTGTTCTAAGTTTCGAGTTGTAAGTAAATAAAAGTGTGATGATCATCATTATTAGAGCATTGTCCCATGCGAGGAAAGGACGGAAGCTATGATTCCCTCACAAGTTGGAATGAGACTCCGGACTTAAAATAAAAATAAAATAAAAGAGGCCAAAGAGCCCACCAAAAAAATTGATGAATGAAACAAAAATGAAAAAAGAGAGGCCAAAGAGCCCAAAAAAGAGAGAAAAGGATAGAAGGGACAATGCTACTATCCTTTACCACACTTGTGCTTCAAAGTAGCACCATGATCTTCATGATAGAGAGTCTCTTGTTTTGTCACTTTCATATACTAGTGGGAATTTTCATTATAGAACTTGGCTTGTATATTCCAATGATGGGCTTCCTCAAAATGCCCTAGGTCTTCGTGAGCAAGCGAGTTGGATGCACACCCACTTAGTTTGTTTTTGAGCTTTCATACACTTATAGCTCTAGTGCATCTGTTGCATGGCAATCCCTACTCACCTCACATTGATATCAATTGATGGGCATCTCCATAGCCCGTTTATACGCCTAGTTGATGTGACCATCTCCTCCTTTTTGCCTCACTACCTCCACCATATTCTATTCCACCTATAGTGTTATGTCCATGGCTCACACTCATGTATTTAGTGAAGAGTTGAAAAGGTTTGAGAAAGTAAAAGTGTGAAAACAATTGCTTGACTAAGACCGGGGTTGTTCATGATTTAAATACGTTGTGTGGGGAAGATGGAGCATCGCCAGACTATATGATATTGTAGGGATAACTTTCTTTGGCCATGTTATTTTGAGAATACATGATTGCTTTGTTAGTATGCTTGAAGTATTATTGCTCTTATATCAATATTAAACTTTTTGTCTTGAATCATATGGATCTGAATATTCATGCGACAATATATGTTAGGTAGCATTCCACATCAAAAATTCTGTTTTTATCATTTACCTACTCGAGGACGAGTAGGAATTAAGCTTGGGGATGCTTGATACGTCTCAAACGTATCTAGAATTTTTGATCGTTCCATGCTATTATATTATCAACTTTGGATGTTTTATAAGCATTAATATGCTATTTTATACTATTTTTGGGACTAACTTATTGACCTAGAGCCTAGTGCCAGTTTCTGTTTTTCCCTTGTTTTTGACCTTTTTCACATAGGAATATCAAACGGAGTCCAAATGGAATAAAACTTTCGCAATGATTTTTTTGGACCAAAAGAGACCCCCGAAGCTTTGGAAGAAGGCGAGAAGAGCCACGAGGTAGTCATGAGCCCGGTAGGCGCGCCCTACCCCCCCCCCCCCCCGGACGGCCTAGCAGGCTCGTGAACTCCTTGTGGGCCCAACTGACATAATTCCACCGCCATAAATTCCTATAAATATAGAAACCCCCAAAAGAAACCTAGATCGGGAGTTCCGCCGCCGCAAGCCTCTGTTGCCACCAAAAACCAATCAGGAGCCTGTTCCGGCACCCTGCCGGAGGGGGAATAGATCTCCGGTGGCCATCTTCATCATCCCGGCGATCTCCATGACGAGGAGGGAGTAGTTCTCCCTCGGGGCTGAGGGTATGTACCAGTAGCTATGTGTTTGATATCTCTCTCTCTCATGTTCTTGAGATGTCATGATCTCGATGTACCGCGGGCTTTGCTACTATAGTTGGATCCTATGATGTTCTTCCCCCTCTCCCTTCTTGTAATGAATTGAGTTTCCCCTTCGAAGTTATCTTATCGGATTGAGTCTTTAAGAACACTTGATGTATGTCTTGCACGTGTCTATCTGTGGTGACAATGGGATATTCATGTGAGTATTTGATGTATGTTCTGGTGATCAACTTGCGGGTTTCGTGACATCGGGAACCTATGCATAGGGGTTGGCACACATTTTGACTCTCCGGTAGAAACTTTGGGGCACTCTTTCAAGTTCTATGTGTTGGTTGAATAGATGGTTCTGAGATTGTGTGATGCATATTGTATAATCATGCCCACGGATACTTGAGGTGACAATGGAGTATCTAGGTGACATTAGGGTCTTGGTTGATGTGTGTTTTAAGGTGTTATTCTAGTGCGAACTCTAGGATAGATTGAACGGGAAGAATAGCTTCGTGTTATTTTACTACGGACTCTTGAATAGATCGATCAGAAAGAATAACTTTGTGGTGGTTTCGTACCCGACAATAATCTCTTCGTTTGTTCTCCGCTATTAGTGACTTTGGAGTGACTCTTTGTTGCATGTTGAGGGCTAGTTATATGATCCAATTATGTTATCATTGTTGAGAGAACTTCACTAGTGAAAGTATGAACCCTAGGCCTTGTTTCCACGCATTGCAATACCGTTCGTGCTCACTTTTATTATTAATTACCTTGCTGTTTTTATATTTTCAGATTACAAAAACCTATATCTATTATCCATATTGCACTTGTATCACCATCTCTTCGCCGAACTAGTGCACCTATACAACTTACCATTGTATTGGGTGTGTTGGGGACACAAGAGACTCTTTGTTATTTGGTTGCAACGTTGCTTGAGAGAGACCATCTTCATCCTACGCCTCCCACGGATTGATAAACATTAGGTCACTCACTTGAGGGAAAATTGCTACTGTCCTACAAACCTCTGCATCTGGAGGCCCAACAACGTTTACAAGGAGAAGGTTGCGTAGTAGACATCAGGTATAAGCCATGGAGAAGTTAAAATAAAGTACCTTATGCTAAATAAAATAAGAATCAACTTATAACAATACCTGAAGTATTTGATATGTTCCTTAAACTAACGGATCTCACAAACTTTTATTTAGTTTTATGTGATTCAAGTTCTCATGTTTTGGGTATTATCAGATCGACAAAGGAATGAGGAGCATGAAAATTCTAAGCTTGGGGATGCCCAAAGCACCCCAAGGTAATATTCCTAGAAGACTCAAGCGTCTAAGATTCGGGATGCACCGGAAGGCATCCCCTATTTCGTCTCAATCCATCGGTATGTCACTTAGAGCTACATTTTTGTTCATCATGTCATACATTTTTTGCACGGAGCGTCGTTTGTTTTTGTTTAAGTTTACTTTCAGTTTGCCACAATCATCGTTTTTTGTACACTCCTATTTGAGAGAGACACACCATCATCATAATTTGTTAGAATAGTATTTGTGCTTCACTTATATTTTTTGAGCTTAGTAGTTGCTCTAGTACTTCACTTGTATATTTTTTAGCACGATGGTGTCTAGATTTTATTGAAATATTATGCTCTATTTCTTCACATATATTTGTTTGAGATTTAAATAAATAGTGACGGTAATTTTCACAGGTCATAAGACTAGCCAAAAATAATAGTTGTTCAATGAGTGATAACTAAAACCATCATGTAGCACATATAGAGAAATTATGGGTTAATGATACTCATGTGGTGATATGAAAAAGGTGTGAGTACATTATTGTTAATTTAGAGAGGTGTCGATATTAAGAGAAGTTAACTACTTATTCGTATAAAAATTTAAAATGCATGGTGATATGTGTGAGCATTTCTTTTCCTCGTTCAAATCCTAGTGTTGTTTCGGGCCGTGGGCGCGCGAAGGTTATCTCCTACCAACTCCCTCCCTCGGGGCATGCGAGTAGTACTTTGATTTGTTATAAAACTACTAAAACTTTGCAATAATTATATGAGTTCTTTATCACTAATGTGATACCATGGACATACGCAATATCACCTCCTCATATTTGCTATCATCTTTGGTACCGTGCATTGCCCATTCTCACCTCGAGGATCGGTGCAACTTTCGCCGGATCATCCAAACCCCGTGACATGACACACTCTATTGCACATAAGCCTTATTATATCTTCCTCAAAACAGCCACCATACCTACCTATCATTGCATTTCTGTAGCCATTCCGAGATATATTGACATGCACATTCCATCGTCACTTCACATGACTAGTTTGTTCATCATCATATTGCTTTGCATGATCATATAAAGCTGAGATAGTATTTGTGGCAAAGCCATCATTCATAATATTTTTGATTCATGTCACGTTAGATCTTTGCACATCCTCGTACACTTCCAGAGGAATTCATATAGAGTCATACCATCCTTTGAGTCTTCATATTGAGTTGTAAGTAAATGAAAGTGTGATTATCATCATTATTGGAGAATTGTCCTAGTGAGTAAATAGAAATGGGGGAGGCCAAATGAGCCCACCATAAAAATAAAAAATGAATGAGAGGAAAAGAGAGAAGGAACTTCGCTACTATCATTTACCACACTTGTGCCTCAAAGTGGCACCTTGTTCTTCGTATAGAAAGTCTCATGTAATACCATTCTTATGCTAGTGGGAATCACTTTTTCATAAACTTGGATTGTATATTCTAATGACGGGCTTCCTCAAATGCTCAAGGTCTTCATGAGAAAGCAAATTGGATGCACACCCCACTTAGCTTCAGTTGAGCTTTTATACACGTATAGCTCTAGTGCATCATTTGCATGGCAATCCCTACTCCTTGCATCGATATCTATCGACGGGCATCTCCATAGCCCGTTGGTACGCCTAGTTGATGTGATAATATTATCTCCACTTTTACCCCTTTTGATACCAACCACCATATTCTATTCCACCTATATGATATGTCCAATGGCATGCTCATGTATTGCACGAAGAATCAAAAGTTGATTCATTTTGAAAAAGAATGATCCAATTGTCTGACTTGGGCACCGTGGTGCTTCACATTTGTATTAATGTGGGTAAGATGGAGCCATGTCGTGCTAATATAATAAGATGATTGGGGGTAAGACAATCTTTGAGGATCGTATACTTTGAAACATTAATGATTTTGTTGCTTATACTTATAAGTATTGCTATGTTAATGTTTTTTAATTCATCGTTTCTCAATTAGCATACATGCATAAGGTTACATAATGGATAGTATGTCAAATGGAAATTGTGTTTCTTTCATTTACCTACTTGAGGACGAGCATGAATTAAGCTTGGGGATGCTTGATACGTCTCCAACGTATCTAAATTTTTTTATTGTTCCATGCTGATATATCATCATTCTAGGATACTTTTGGGTATTTATTTACCAATTTATATTATTTCTAGCACTAACCTATTGACCCAGTGCCCAGTGCTAGTTGTTTTTTCTGCATGTTTTTTACTTTTCAGGTTTTCAATGCCAAACGAAGTCCAATTGACCTGAAACTTTTTGGAGATTTTATTTTGGACCAAAAGAAGACCAATGAGTATTGGAAGAAGGCTGGGGGGCATCCGAGGGCCCCACAAGCCAACACGACACAACCTGGGGGCGCGCCCTGATGGCTTGTGGGCCCTCGAGGCTCTCCCAACTCCGTTCTCTCGCTTATAAATTCTCATATATCCCAAAAACCCTTAGACCAGTCCCAAAACACTTTTTACGCCACCGCAAGTCTTTGATCCAATGGGGGGCCATCTGGAGCTCCATTTCGACACCTTGTCGGGGGAGGATCATCATGGAGGGCCTCTTCATCAACCTTGCTGCCCTCATGATGACGTGTGAGTAGTTCACCACAAACCTATGGGTCCATGGCTAGTACCTAGATGGCAATCTCTATCTCCTGATCTTCAATACAATGATCATCGCATCTTTTCTTTGATCCATATGATGTAATCCTTTTGTGCGGTGCGTTTGTTGGGATCCGATGAATTGTGGGTTTATGTTCATATTATTCATGAGAAATATTTGAGTCTTCTCAGAATTCTAATATGATTATTGTGTGCATGATTATGATAGCTTCGTAATTCTCTATGATATATTGAAATAGTTTGGCCAACTAGATTGATATTTCTTTAGTGATAGAGGTGTGTTGTAGTAAGTTCAACCTGGCGAGTTTCTATATCCCAGTGATAGAAGGGGACAAGATGCATCTTTGTATTGCTTCTACTAAGGATAACATGATGGGGTTTATTCATATTGCTTGAGTTTACTTTGTCTACATCATGTCCTCATTCTCCATGCATTACTCTGTTTTACTTAATATTCTAGATCCATGTTG
The DNA here is from genome assembly GCF_904849725.1 of Hordeum vulgare subsp. vulgare. Lineage (NCBI taxonomy): Eukaryota > Viridiplantae > Streptophyta > Magnoliopsida > Poales > Poaceae > Hordeum > Hordeum vulgare. The sequence continues at coordinate 340,699,888 of NC_058524.1, read as the reverse complement.
TATAGCAGTCGATGAGTGGAGTAATTGTAATTGGTGCAGGCAGGAGTCGGCATATTTGTTTATGGATGTGATGCCTATATACGCATGATCATTGATGTAAATATCGCAAAATTATCCGCTTTTTATCAATTGCCCAACAGTAACTCGTTTACCCACCGTATGTTCTTTTCATGAGAGATGCCACTAGGGAAAACAATGGCCCCGGGGTCTATTCACCGTATATTTTCGAAACCTTCAATACCTTGCTGCCATTTACTTGTTTTCTTTATATTTTGCAGTTTACAATTATCTACACATTTCACTTGTTTGCAAATAACGAGACCATGGGGATTGACAACCCTCTTGCCAGTGTTAAGTGCATGTTATTTGTTCTTTTGTGTGCAGAGATCGAACACGGTTGTTGTTGATATTCGTATTGGTTCTATAAACCATGCTTTCATAACTCAGGGAAATAATAAACAACATTTTGTTGTGTTAACCCGTTCCTTTTCACGGAAAACCCAACGCAGATCACAAGTATCATGGGGACCCCGACTCATAAGTCGAAGTCACCGAGTCTACGCATAGAGTGAACCTAGAGACCAATGCTCATTGAATACACAGAAACCAAAAAACAAGAGTCTTACATCCATTATGTATTGTTTTACACCATTATGACCATTATGGTCATTTCTTCATAGTTGGGGCTAGTGTTGGAAATGTGCCCTAGAGGCAATGATAAAATAGTTATTATTATATTTCCTATTTCAAGATAATCGTTTATTATCCATGCTATAATTGTATTGAATGAAAGCATAGATACATGTGTTGATATATAGACAAAACAATGTCCCTAGTAAGCCTCTAGTTGACTAGCCAGTTGATCAAGGATGGTTAAGGTTTTTTGACCATATGCAAAGTGTTGTCACTTGATAACTCGATCACATCATTAGGAGAATGATGTGATGGACAAGACCCAAACTATGAACGTAGCATGTGATCGTGTCATTTTGTTGCTATTGTTTTCTGCGTGTCAAGTATTCATTCCTATGACCATGAGATCATGTAACTCACTAACACCGGAGGAATACCTTTTGTGTATCAAACCTCACAACGTTATTGAGTGACTATAAAGGTGCTCTATAGGTCTCTCCGAGGGTATCCGTTGAGTTAGCATGGATTAAGACTGGGATTTGTCACTCCCTGTAACGGAGAGGTATCTCGGGGCCCACTCGGTAATACAACATCACATACAAGCCTTGTAAGCAATGTGACTCAAGTGTAAGTCACGGGATCTTGTATTACGGAACGAGTAAAGAGACTTGACGGTAATGAGATTGAAATAGGTATAGAGATACCGACGATCAAATCTCGGGCAAGTAACATACCGAAGGACAAATGGAATGTTATACGGGATTATATGAATCCTTGGCACAGAGGTTCAACCGATAAGATCTTCGTAGAATATGCAGGATCCAATAGGGACATCCAGGTCCCGCTATTGGATATTGACCGAGGAGTGTCTCGGGTCATGTTTGCATAGTTCTCGAACCCGCACGGTCTGCACACTTAAGGTTCGGTGATGTTTTAGTATAGTTGAGTTATAGTAGTTGGTGACCGAAGGTTGTTTGGAGTCCCGGATGAGATCACGGACGTCACGAGGGTTTCCGGAATTTTCTGGAAACGAAGATTGATATATAGGATGGTTTCATTTGGTCACCGGAAAGATTTCGGGCATTACCGGCAGTGTACCGGGAGTGACGAATGGGTTCCGGGTATTCACCGGGAGGGGCCCACCCACCCGGAGTGAGCCAAATAGCCCTATGGTGGCGCACTAGCCCTTAGTGGGCTGGTGAGGCCAGCCCAAGTGGGCTATGACGCCACAAGGAGAAAAACCAAAAGAAAGAAAAAAGAGAGGGAGGTGGGAAGAAACAGGAGGACTCCTCCTTCCCAAACCGAATTTGAGTGGGAGTCGTCCTCCTCCCTTCGGCCAGTGCCCTTGGGTCTCTCTTGAGCCCCAAGTCTAGACCCTCCCCTCCTCCTATATGTGTACTGGTGGTTTTAGGGTTTTTGAGACACAACTTGCCACGTGCAACTCAAACCTATACCTCGTAGTTCTTCCTGTAGATCGGATTTCTGCGGAGCTTGGGCAGAACCCTACAGGAATAGATCATCACTATCACCGGCGCGCCGTCATGCTGCCGGAGAACTCATCTACTTCCCTGTCTCTCTTGCCGGATCAAGAAGGCGGAGATCATCATCGAGTTGTACGTGTGCTGAACGCGGAGGTGTCGTCCATACGGTGCTAGATCAGGACGGATCGTGGGACAGATCGTGGGACGGCGGTGATTTGAATCATCAATCTGTACCACTACATCAACCGCATTTCTTTACGCTTACCGCTTAGCAATCTACAAGGGTATGTGTATCCAATCTCCCTCTTGTAGATGAACATCACCATGATAGGTCTTCGTGTGCGTAGGAAATTTTTTCTTTCCCATGCAACTTTCCCCAATAGTGGTCTCAGAGCTAGGTTCATGCGTAGATGTAATCTCGAGTAGATCACAAACTTTTTTGTGGGCATTGATGTTTTATTTGCTGCCCTCCTTAGTCTTTTCTTGATTTGGCGGTATTGTTGGATTGAAGCGGCCCGGACCAACATTACTCTTACGCTTACGAGAGACCGGTTTCATCGACTAACATGCAACTTGTTTCATAAAGATGACTGGTGGGTGCCTGTTTCTGCAACTTTAGTTGAATTCGATTTGACCGAGGCGGTCCTTGGGGAGAGGTTAAATAGAAATTTGCACATCTCCGTTGTGGTTTTTGCGTAAGTCAGATGTGATCATACTAGATACCCGTAGCAGCCACATAAAACTTGCAACAACAAATTAGAGGACGTCTCACTTGTTTTTGCAGGGTATGCTTGTGATGTGAAATGGCCAAAGACATGATGTGATATATTGGATGTATGACATGATCATGTTGTAATAGTTAATATCGACTTTGACACCGATGCTACGGCAACCCACAGGAGCCATAGGGTTGTCTTTAAACTAATGTTTGTGTTTGCAGATGCGTTTACTATATTGCTAGGTTGTAGCTTTAGTAGTAATAGCATAGATAGCACAACAACCTCGAGGGCGGCACGATGATGGAGATCATGGTGTGGCGCCGGTGACAAGAAGATCATGCCGGTGCTTTGGTGATGGATATCAAGAAGCACAAGATAATGGACATATCATGTCACTTATGAATTGCATGTGATGTTAATCCTTTTATGCACCTTATCTTGCTTAGAACGACGGTAGAATTATAAGGTGATCCCTCACTAAAATTTCAAGATAGAATTGTGTTCTCCCCGACTGTGCACCGTTGCAACAATTTGTCGTTTCGAGACACCACGTGATGATTGGGTGTGATAGACTCAACGTTCACATACAACGGGTGCAAAACAGTTGCACACGCGGAACACTCGGGTTAATATTGACGAGCCTAGCATGTGCATACATGGCCTCGGAACACAAGAGACCGAAAGGTCGAGCGTGAATCGTATAGTTGATATGATTAGCATAGAGATGTTTACCACTGAAACTATACTCAACACACGTGATGATCGGAATTGGGTTAGTGAATTTGGATCATGCCACACTCAAGTAACTAGAGGGATGTCTATTTGAGTGGGAGTTTATTAGTAATTTGATTAGTTAAACTCTAATTGTCTTGAACATAGTCTAAGTCCACTTTGCAATATTTTATGTTGTAGATCATTGGCTGACGCAATAGTAACCCTGAATTTCAATACGTTCCTAGAGAAAGCTAAGCAGAAAGATGATGGTAGCAACTTTGTAAACTGGGCTCGTAATCTTAGGCTCATTCTACAAGCTGGGAAAAAGAATTATGTCCTTGATGCTGCGCTAGGAGATGAACCACCCGCTACGTCTGACCAAGATGTTTTGAACGCTTGGCAATCACCTAAGGAGGACTACTCAGTAGTTCAATGTGCAGTCTTGTATGGCTTGGAACCGGGACTTCAATATGAGATGTTCCAAGAGTTGAAGTTTATCTTTCAGAAGAACACCGGATCGAGAGGTATGAGACCTCGATAAATTCTATGCTTGCAAGATGGAGGAGAATTCGTCTGTCAGTGAACATGTGCTCAAAATGTGTGGGCACTCAAACCGTCTAGCTGAGCTGGGGATTGAACTCCCGCAAGAGGCTATCACTGACAGAATTCTTCAATAACTTCCACCTAGCTATAAGAGCTTTGTGTTGAACTATAACATGCAAGGGATGAACAAGTCACCCTGCGAGTTATTCACGATGCTAAAAGTCGCAGAGTCAGAACTTTGGAAAGAGCATCAAGTGTTGATGGTCAATAAGACCACTGGTTTCAAGAGAAACGACAAAGGCAAGAAGGGTAACTCCTACAAGAGCGGCAAAACTGTTGCCAATCCGATAAAGAAACCCAAGGATGGACCTTAGCCGGAAACAGAGTGCTATTATTGCAAGGGGATGGGTCACTCGAAGCGCAACTGCCCCAAGTATCTGGCTGATAAGAAGGCGGCCAAAGAAAAATCAGGTATATGTGATATACATGTTATTGATGTGTACGTAACCAACTCTCGTAGTAGTGCCTAGGTATTTGATACCGGTTATGTTGCTCATATTTGCAACTCGAAGCAGGAACTGCGGAATAAACGAAGGCTGGCGAAGGATGAAGTGATGATGCACGTGGGAAATGGTTCCAAGCTTGATGGAATCGCCGTCGGCACAGTCTCACTTCAATTACCATTAGGATTAGTTATGAACTTAGATAATTGTTATTTAGTGCGTGCGTTAAGAATGAACATTATATCTGGATCTTGTTTATTGCGATATGGTTACTCATTTAAGTAAGAGGATAATGGTTGTTCTATTTTTATGAGTAATATCTTTTATGGTCATGCACCCAATGTGAGGGTTTCTTCCTATTGAATCTTGATTGTGATGACACACATATAGATAACATTGAGACCAAAAGATGTAGAGTTAACAATGATAGCGCCACGTTTTTGTGGCACTGCCGCTTAGGTCATATTGGAGTAAAGCGCATGAAGAAACTCCATACCGATGGGCTTTTGGAGTCACTTGATTTTGAATCACTTGACACGTGCGAACCATGCCTCATGGGCAAGATGACTAAGACTCCGTTCTCCGGAACAATGGAGCGTGCAAGTGACTTGTTCGAGATCATACATACTGATGTGTGCGGTCCGATGAGTGTGGAGGCGTGCGGCGGATATCGTTATTTTCTCACCTTCACTGATGATTTGAGTAGGTATGGATATATCTACTTGATGAAGCACAAGTCTGAAACGTTTGAGAAGTTCAAGCAATTTCAGAGTGAAGTTGAAAATCATCGTAACAAGAAGATTAAGTTCCAACGTTCTGATCGAGGGGGCGAATATCTGAGTTTCGAGTTTGGTGCTCACTTAAGACAATGTGGAATCGTTTCACAGTTGACACTGTGTGGAACACCACAGCGTAATGGTGTGTCCGAACGTCGTAATCATACTTTGTTAGTTATGGTGCGATCTATGATGTCTCTTAACGATTTGTCGTTATCGTTTTGGGGTTATGCATTAGAGAAAACTGCATTCACTTTAAGTAGGGCACCGTCAAAATCCGTTGAGACGACACCATATGAGCTATGGTATGGCAAGAGGCCAAAATTGTCATTTCTTAAAGTTTGGGGATGCGATGCTTATGTCAAGAAGCTTCAGCGTGAAAAGCTAGAACCCTAAGCGGAAAACTGTGTCTTCATAGGTTACCCAAAGGAGACATTTGGGTACACCTTCTATCTCATATCCGAGGGAAAAGTATTTGTTTCTAAGAATGGAGCTTTTATTGAGAAGGAGTTTCTCTCGAAAGAATTGAGTGGGAGGAAGATAGAACTTGATGAGGTTGTAGAACATCTGCTCCCTCTAGATGGTGGTGCAGGGCAGGGGAAACCTGTGTCGAGGCGACGCCAGTTGAGGAGGAAGTTAATGATGATAATCATGAAGCTTCAGATCAAGTTACTATCGGACCTCGCAGGTCGACAATATCACGTACTGCTCCTGATTGGTACGGTAATCATGTCTTATCTATCATGTTGTGAGACAACAATGAACCTGCGAATTATGAAGAAGCAATGGTGGGCCCGGATTCCAACAAATGGCTGGAGGCCATGAAGTCCGAGATAGGATCTATGTATGAAAACAAAGTGTGTACTTGGGAAGTATTACCGGAAGGTCGCAAGGCTATTTAGAACAAATGGATCTTTAAGAAGAAGATGGACGTAAACGGTAATGTGACCGTTTATAAAGCTCTACTCGTGGCAAAAGTTTTTTCACAAGTTCAAGGAGTTGACTACGATGAGACGTTCTCACCGGTAGCGATGCTTAAGTCCGTCTGAATCATGTTAGCAATAGCTGCATTTTTCGATTATGAAATCTGGCAGATGGATGTCAAAACGGCATTCCTTAACGGTTTTTCTTAAGGAAGAGTTGTATATGATGCAACCCGAAGGTTTTGTCGATCCAAATAATGCTAACAAAGTATGCAAGCTCCAGTGATCCATTTATGGAGTGGTGCAAGCATCTCGGAGTTGGAATAAGTGCTTTGATGAGGTGATCAAAGCATTTGGGTTTATACAAGTTGTTGGAGAATCTTGTATTTACAAGAAAGTGAGTGGGAGCTCTGTAGCATTTCTAATATTATATGTGGATGACATATTGCAGACTGGAAACAATGTGGAGTTTTTAGAGAGCGTAAAAGATTACTTGAACAAAAAAATTCAATGAAGGACCTAGGAGAAGCTCCTTACATATTAGGCATTAAGATCTATAGGTATAGATCGAGGCGCCTAATAGGACTTTCACAAAGAACGTACCTTGATAAAGTTTTGAAGAAGTTCAAAATGGAGCAGTCCAAGAAGGGGTTCTTGCCAGTGTTACAAGGTATGAAGTTGAGTAAGACTCAGTGTCTAGTAACTGCGGAAGGTAGAGAGTACCGTCCCCTATGCTTCAGCCATAGGGTCTATCATGTATGGAATGTTGTGCACTAGACCGGACATCAGCCTGGCCATAAGTATGGCAGGCAGGTTTCAAAGTAATCCAGGAGTGGATCACTGGACGGCGGTCAATAATATTCTGAAGTACCTGAAAAGGACTAAGGAAATGTTTCTTGTTTATGGAGGTGACGAAGATCTCGTCGTAAAGGGTTACGTCGATGCAAGCTTTGACACTGATCCGAATGACTCTAAGTCTCAAACCGAATACGTATCTATTCTTAATGGTGGTGCGGTAAGCTGGTGCAGTTCCAAGCAAAGCGTCTTAGCAGATTCTACATGTGAAGCGGAGTACATGGCTGCCTCGGAGGCAGTTAAGGAGGGTGTCTGGATGAAGCAGTTCATGACGGATCTTGGAGTGGTACCGAGCGCACTAAATCCAATAACTCTGTTGTGTGACAACACTCGTGCCATTGCTTTAGCAAAGGAACCAAGGTTTCACAAGAAGACCGGACACACCAAACGACACTTCGACCTCATCCGCTACTACGTCGAAGGAGAGGACGTAAATATTTGCAAGATGCACACGGATATGAATGTAGCAGATCCGCTGACCAAGCCTCTTCCACGAGCAAAGCATGATCAATACCAGAACTATATGGGTGTTAGATTCATTCCAATGTAAACCACATAGCGATGTGAGACTAGATTCTTGACTCTAGTGCAAGTGGGAGACTGTTGGAAATATGCCCTAGAGGCAATGATAAAATAGTTATTATTATATTTCCTGTTTCAAGATAATCGTTTATTATCCATGCTATAATTGTATTGAATGAAAGCATAGATACATGTGTGGATATATAGACAAAACAATGTCCCTAGTAAGCCTCTAGTTAACTAGCTAGTTGATCAAGGATGGTTAAGGTTTTCTAACCATATGCAAAGTGCTGTCACTTCATAACTCGATCACATCATTAGGAGAATGATGTGATGGACAAGACCCAAACTATGAACATTGCATGTGGTCGTGTCATTTTGTTGCTATTGTTTTCTGCGTGTCAAGTATTCATTCCTATGACTATGAGATCATGTAACTCACTGACACCGGAGGAATACCTTGTGTGTATCAAACGTCACAATGTTACTCGGTGACTATAAAGGTGCTCTACAGGTATCTCCGAAGGTGTCCGTTGAGTTAGCATGGATCAAGACCGGGATTTGTCACTCCGTGTAACAGAGAGGTATCTCGGGGCCTACTCGGTAATACAACATCACATACAAGCCTTGCAAGCAATGTGACTCAAGTGTAAGTCACGAGATCTTGTATTATGGAATGAGTAAAGAGACATGTCGGTAACAAGATTGATATAGGTCTAGAGATACCGACGATCAAATCTCGGGCAAGTAACATACCGAAGGACAAATGGAATGTTATACGGGATTATATGAATCCTTGGCACAGAGGTTCAACCGATAAGATCTTCGTAGAATATGTAGGATCCAATATGTACATCCAGGTCCCGCTATTGGATATTGACCGAGGAGTGTCGCGGGTCATGTATGCATAGTTCTCGAACCCGCACGGTCTGCACACTTAAGGTTCGGTGATGTTTTAGTATAATTGAGTTATAGGTGTTGGTGACTGAAGGATGAGATCACGGACGTTACGAGGGTTTCCGGAATGGTTCAGAAACAAAATTGATATATAGGATGGTTTCGTTTGGTCACCGAAAAGATTTCGGGCATTACCGGCAGTGTACCGGGAGTGACGAATGGGTTCCGGGTATTCACCGGGAGGGGCCTACCCACCCGGGAGTGAGCCCAATAGCCCTAGGGTGGCACACCAGCCCTTAGTGGGCTGATGAGGCCAGCCCAAGTGGGCTATGGCTCCACAAGGAGAAAAACCAAAAGAAAGAAAAAAAAAGAGGGAGGTTGGAAGGAAGAGGAGGACTCCTCCTGTCCAAACCGAATTGGAGTGGGAGTCCTCCTCCTCCCTTCGGCCGGTTCCCTTGGGGCTCTCTTGAGCCCCAAGGCTAGCCCCTCCCCTCCTCCTATATTACTGGTGGTTTTAGGGTTTTTGAGTCACAACTTTGCCACGTGCAACTCAAACCTATACCTAGTAGTTCTTCCTCTAGATCGGATTTCTGTGGAGCTTGGGCGGAGCCCTGCAGGAATAGATCATCACCATCACCGGCGCGTCGTCACGCTACCGGAGAACTCATCTACTTCCTTGTCTCTCTTGCTGGATCAAGAAGGCGGAGATCGTCATCGAGCTGTACGTGTGCTGAATGCGGAGGTGCCATCCGTTCGGTGCTAGATTGGGACGGGTCGTGGGACGGATCGTGGGACGACGGTGGTTTGAATCATTAAGCTGTACCACTACATCAACCGCGTTTCTTAACGCTTCCCGCTTAGTGATCTACAAGGCTATGTGGATCCAATCTCCCTCTCGTTGAGGAACATCACCATGATAGGTCTTCATGTGCGTAGGAAATTTTTTGTTCCCATGCAACGTTCCCCAATAGCTAGGAAGGCCAACATCAATCATCAAGCCAGAGCAGAATTCTTGAGCGAAAGTGTGGACCCGATCCATCCGCCTTAACCCTACAAGCAATCTGACTACGAAGCGTCCTAGCTCGCATGTTCGTCACCAAGGTACTCTTCACCAAATCATTTTATTTCATGCCTGGCCAATTAGATAACCAAGGGCAAGCCAATGAGTACTTTGAATGTACTCGCAAGCAACCCATGTTTGGAACAAGATAAACAATGCATGGTATAGGTCTAAGTACGTAATTTGCGGAAAGATAATTTTGAGTGCAATAACATGTCCTACCATTTTGTAAAGCATGCATCAACACGTACATATATCCATATGATCAGGTTACAGATATCAATATAACGGAGTACGAACAACTCTAGTTTAATCGTCTCATCAAGTCATCCGACTTGGCTCAGGTATCTCATTTGTCACACACACCAAGTTTTATTAAAACAATGGACGTAGCCCAAGAGCAGTTATCCAAATGTCCTTGATCATGGACACGTCTATTCGAATAGTTTTACACTCTGCACAGGTTGCACACTTTACCCACAAGACTCAAGTAACTTTCGTATCAAGCCACGACTCACAGTATATTCAATACCCGAGGTAAGAACCCGAACAATGTCTTTCCCTTGACAACAGTAAACAAAGAGTCCACTCATTGGTACCCAACCCTCACGATGTACATCACAAGTACCATCTGCGAGGGGACCAACGGTGTGCCCCGTGTCTGGAAAATAGTCATAGTCGTCCTTTCAAGCACGACCCTGTATCGAGATTGACCACGTCACTCCCACCACTAGTAATGTAGTCTCTCCACTAGCATCGACAAAAGTAATCAAAAAGGCCCCTTCCCATATAGGGGTAGAGTGGTTGTACATGCCTTTCCCTTGACAACACTAAACAAAGAGTTCACTCGTTGGTACCCAGCCCTCACGATGTACATCACAAGTTCCATCCCTAAGGGGACCAACAGTGTGCCCGGTGTCTGTGAAAATAGCCATAATCGTCCTTTCAAGCACGACCTCGTATCGAGAGTCACCATGTCACTCCCGCCACCAGTAATGTAGGCTCTCCGCTAGCATCCACCAAATAATCTAAAAGCCCCCTTCCCATATAGGGGCAGAGTGGTTGTACATGTAAGGTTGGAGTAACGGTCGCAACTTAAACGAATCCTTTTTTTGAAAACAACAAACACAATTGCCTCGATACACCACTTTTCTATCAAGTGGTTACTTAGCGTAACATCATCTTCCTCAGGTATTAGTGGCACTCAATGGGGTTTTCAAAAAGGTCTTGGCCAAACATCTGTTTTTCATCTCATCAATCTTCCCATCCCACTTGCATAGAAACTACTTGCACCTAACTACTTCCAACCCACATAACCCTCAATGGAAGGTAGGGTCATGCACAATGCAAGTATCAATGAGAAATGCATCGGAGACCAACCTAGCAAGGTTTTCACCACATCATCAACATGCCTTTCAATGCAACAAAATAAAAGTTATATAGTGACATGCATATAAATGGTTTCATCAACATGGTCAAAGGGTTGATTTCTTGTCTGAGCAAAGTCTCAGAGGTCTTCAAAAGCTACTTCTTCGACTCTAAGCACTCTGTCTACTTCGTCAACTACCATCGAAAGAAATCACCGTAAGCACACAACAAGAAGAAAATAAAAGTGCTCTAAAATAGGAATATTATTTTTCTTGGACACCCCGGGCTATAAGAAAAATATCCAAAAAGGTTCTACTAGATTTGGATCAATGATGATTTTTGAAAGGTGGAAATGGAGGGAGTTATGACCCTATAAGAAGTCTACAAGAGATATTGTTATAAAAGTGGAGGCCTTTATTAAATAGGGCATGATTTTAGAAACATTTACGAAGTTGTTTCACTCGATTTGGAGTTGGAATAAATTTCATAGGGATTTCCTATTATGGAATAAGTGGGAAAAGGGACCATTTAATAGTTCCGTAAGAACCGAAGTTTGGAAAAATGTCCACTATTTTTAGATAAATAGGGCATTATATACATACCACATAACCACTTGGATCGTCCATTCAGAGCTATAATGAAGGCTCTAGGGATTTTCATAGTGGGTATTTATAGTTCAAATTTGAATTTTCATAAGAACATTACAAAACTTATGGTGTAAAAATATAAACGTTGTGCCAAATAATAGGTGGGATATTTAGAAGAATTTAGGAGGTGGAATCACTTCATTTAGACAAGTATTTATTTGGTTAGGAATTTCTAAAGTCTCTCAAATATGTAAAAAGAAAATATGCACTATTCACCTAGGCCCAAACAAATTGAGTCGAGCCGGCCTAGTGGGAAACCAGCCCACATGAGGTAGACAGATCAAAATCTTATAGGGGGGAAACGCTTACCCTACGCGGAGGCGCCTTACCGAGAAGTTGTCTCCACTTAACCCGAGCGGGTCCGACTGGACATGTCGACAGAGGGTTGATGACCCAGAAGTGTAGGGGATCTATCGTAGTCCTTTCGATAAGTAAGAGTGTCGAACCCAACGAGGAGCAGAAGGAACTGGCAAGTGGTTTCCAGCAAGGTATTCTCTGGAGGCACTAAAATTATCGATAATAGATAGTTGTGTGATAAGATAATTCATAGCGAGTAGCAAGTAACAATAGTAAGAAAGGTGCAGCAAGATGTCCCAATCCCTTTTGTAGCAAGGGACAATCCTGGACAAACTCTTGTAAGAGGTAAAGCGCTCCCGAGGACATATAGGAATTTCTGTCAAGCTAGTTTTCATCATGTTCATATGATTCACGTTCGCTACTTTGATAGTTTGATATGTGGGTGGACCGGTGCTTGGGTGCTGCCCTTACTTGTATAAACATCCCACTTATGATTAACCCCTCTCGCAAGCATCCGCAACTACGAAATAAGAATTAAGACAAAGTCTAACCATAGCATTAAACTAGTGGATCCAAATCAGCCCCTTACGAAGCAACGCATAAACTAGGGTTTAAGCTTCTATCACTCTAGCAACCCATCATCTACTTATTACTTCCCAATGCGTTCCTCTAGGCCCAAATAATGGTGAAGTCTCATGTTGTCGACGTTCACATAACACCACTAGAAGAAAAGACAACATACATCGCATCAAAATATCAAAAGAATACCAAATTCACATGATTACTTATAGCAAGACTTATCCCATGTCCTCAGGAACAAACGTAACTAATCACAAAGCATAATTATGTTCATGACCAGAGAGATATTGAATATCATTAAGTATCTAAACATATGATCTTCCACCGAGTAATCCAACTAGCATCAATTACAAAGAGTAATTAACACTACTAGCAACCTTACAAGTACCAATCAGAGTCGCGAGACGGAGATTGGTTACAAGAGATGAACTAGGGTTTGGAGATGGGATGGTGCTGATGAAGATGTTGATGGTGATGAGTCCCCTCCAGTGAGAGGAGTGTTGGTGATGACGATGGCGACGATTTCCCCCTCCGGGCGGGAAGTTTCCCCGACAGGACAGCCCTGCCGGAGCTCTAGATTGGTTCTGCTCAAGTTCCGCCTCATGGCGGCGGCGATTCCTCCCGAAAGCCTCCTCTTGATTTTTTTTCTGGGACGAAACCCTCCTTATAGCAGAAGACTGGAGCCGGAGGGGCAACAGGGGGCCCACAAGCCACCCAGGCGCGGCCAGGGGGGTAGGCCGCTCCTGGGAGGCTGGTGCCCTCCTGGTCGCCCCCCTCTGGTACTTCTTCCGCCAAGTATTTTTTATAAAATCCAAAATAATACCTCATTGATTTTCACATCTTTTGGAGTTGCGCAGCATAGGTATCTCAAACTTGCTCCCTTTTCAGACCAGAATTCCAGCTGCCGCCATTCTCCCTCTTCATGTAAACCTTATAAAATAAGAGAGAAAAGGCATAAGTATTGTACCGTAAAGTGTAATAACAGCCCATAAAGCGATAAATATCAACATAAAAGCGTGATGCAAAATGTACGTATCAACTCCCCAAGCTTAAATCTCGCTTGTCCTCAAGCGGAAGCCGAGATCAATAAATATGCCCACATGTTTAGAGATAGAGGTGTCGATAAAACAAAATACGGACATGCACGCATCATGATCATAATTGGAACAACAATAATGTCATATAATCTCTTATGCTGAAGTGACAATTCCTTCACAAAGTAAAGTATGGATCAAGAACCCTATTGAGAATTAACAACCAATGGCCTTTAGTCATTGGAACAATTGCAATTTATCAAAACATCGGAGAGAGTCAAATAAGAGCTTGTAAAGAAAATCCACATACTCAATCATCCTTTCGTCTTCTACAATTGCTAAAACTCACGTGGTACTCATGAGATCAAAGTTTCAGTCGGACACACAAGAAGATAGGGGCTTATAGTTTCGCCTCCCAACTACTTACCTCAAGGGTAATGTCAACAATAGTAATTCATGATTACTTACTTCCAAGTTGACATATGAATGTAGATATTTCCCTAGCACATGACGTTAGCCAAGATAATGGCGAAATAAGGAATTGGTGTCGATCACCATGCCTCTTTTAAGGAAAAAAAGTAAAGGTACAAGATAGACCCTTCACAGAGGGAAGCAGAGGTTGTCATGCGCTTTTGAGGTTTAGATGTGTGGCCTCTTAGTGTGAAGGAACGTCACTTTATATTGCCTCCTGTGATAAAGAACTTTATTATGCAGTCTGTCGCTTTTATGTATTCCTCATCATAGGTTCGTACAAAACTTATTTTCCACACACTAATAGATCATACATATTTAGGGAGCAATTTTTATTGCTTGCACCGATGACCACTTACTTGAGGGATCTTCTTCATTCCATAGGTAGGTATGGTGGACTCTCATGGAAAAACTGGGTTGAAGGTTTATGGATGCACAAGTAGTATCTCTACTTAGCGCGGAAGTTTTGGCTGAGATGAGGTGGAAGCAAGCGTCACATGCTAAGGGATCTCTATTCATATAACATTGTTCGAAACCAAGCAAACATAATTCATTATGTTGTCTTCCTTGTCCAACATCTACTTCTAAGCATGTAATAGTTTAATGAGTGTTCACAATTATAGATGGTGTCAAAGATGATATATTTATATGTGAACCTCTCTTTGTTTATTACTTCCTATTAATTGCAACAATGACCAAGGTCTACGTTTGTCCGCCCACAACAAGTTTCAATCAACATTCTTTTTATATGTGAAGCCATCACTTCCCATAAGATCATTACATGATCTTTCATGCTTTTGTTATTATATTATTCTTCTCTTTAGATCATGGCATGAAGCAAGGCCCTTAACTAAAACACTCTTTATTATATGACTCACGAACACGATTACATTGGGGCTAACACAAAGCAAAACTCAAGCCTAGATCATACTAAGAACTTTATTCTACTAGAGAAAGATAAAACCAAAAAGGATCGAACAAAGAAAAAGGTAAAGGCAAAAGATGTGATGGTGATACGATACCGGGGAAACTCCCCCAAGCTTGACACAAGCCAAGAGGAGTGCCCATACCCGTGCTTAATTGTCTTCCTTCGAAGGTGGTGGTGGTGGAGTTGTCCTGTCTTTTGATTCCAAAAGGGCCATCAATCTTTGATTTATACTTTGGAGCTCTGTGATATGTTTCTCCAGCAAAACAACTTCATGGGTGAGATAAGTATTATGAACACGAGTTATTTCACATAACCTCAAGAGTTCAATCAAGGATGGAGGTAAAAGGTGGAGGTAGGGTTGAAGAAAATCCTCTTCCTCAGCTTCTTCCTTGTTGGGCACAGATTGCCCTTCGGCCGACACCGGATTCTCCTCCTTAGTTTTGCCCTTAGTTTCTTCTAGCACCCCTTCCTTGGCCTCCATGACCTCCATTCTTTTCAGATCAGCATTTACTTCTTCATAGCCTTGAGGGAAATCATTCTCCCCGACAGATTCGTGAGACGACATCCTTGGCCTAAATCTGCTGCTGAAAATAGGCTCGAAATGAAAAAGAGGATATTTTTGTGATATGAGGGTCACACCTTTCGAGAGAATATATAATGTTTTTTTCCCGACCAGAAGGAGTACTCTGCAAGAAAATGGAGTCTGAGAGGCACACGAGGTGCTCACAAGCCCCCAGGTGCGGCCAGGGGGGTAGGTCGCGCCTGGCAAGCTTGTCGCCTCCTCGTGCGCTTTCCAGACTACTTTAAATTTTCCTGTTTTTCTAAAAACTCCAAAACGGCGAAAAATTGCTACTGGAAAAGTTTTGGAGTCGGTTTACTTACCGAATCACATACCTCTTCGTTTTTGGAGTCTGAAACAGGTTGATAAATATCCCTTATGTACTCCTCCGGAGTTAGGGTATTTATAACATTGCTTTCAACATTTATGGGAGTACCTGAGATATAATGCTTGATTCTTTACCCATTTACAACTCTCGGAAAATTCCCTTCCATGTTGTTGATCTTTATGGCACTAGAACGATATACTTCCTCAACAATGTAGGGACCTTCCCATTTAGAGAGAAGCTTGCGTGCAAAAAATCTTAAACGAGAATTGTATAGGAAGACATAATCACCTACATTGAACTCACATTTTTGTATCCTTTTATTATGCCACCTCTTAACTTTTTCTTTAAACAACTCGGCATTTTCATATGCCTGAGTTCTCCATTCATCAAGTGAGTTAATATCAAATAACCTCTTCTCACTAGCAAGTTTGAAATCAAAGTTGAGCTCTTTTATTTCCCAATAAGCCTTATGCTCTAGCTCAAGAGGTAAATGACATGATTTACCGTAAACCATTTTGTACGGAGACATGCCCATGGGATTCTTATAAGCAGTTCTATAAGCCCACAGTGCATCATCAAGCTTCTTAGACCAATTCTTTCTAGATCTATTAACAGTCTTTTACAGAATTAGTTTAATTTCTCTATTACTTAGCTCTACTTGACCACTGGACTGAGGATGATAAGGAGATGCAATTCTATGGTTGACATCACACTTAGCAAGCGTTTTACAGAAAGCACCATGAATAAAATGTGAACCACCATCAGTCATTAAATATCTAGGGACTCCAAATCTAGGTAAAATAACTTCTTTAAGCATCGTGATAGAGGTGTTGTGATCAACACTACTAGTTGGGATAGCTTCTACCCACTTAGTAACGTAATCAACAGCAACTATAATATGAGTATACCCGTTAGGCTTTGGAAAAGGTCCCATATAATCAAAACCCCAAACATCAAATGGTTCAATGACAAGTGAATAACTCATAGGCATTTCCTGACGTTTGCTGATATTACCTATTCTTTGACATTCATCACAAGACAAGACAAACTTACGGGCATCCTTGAAGAGAGTAGGCCAATAAAATCCGGATTGCAATACCTTGTGTGCAGTTCTATCTCCCGCATGGTGTCCTCCGTAAGCCTCGGAGTGACACTTCTGTAGGATCTATCCCTGTTCATGCCCAGGTACACAACGTCTAATAACACCATCTACTCCTTCTTTATAAAGGTGAGGATCATCGCAAAAGTAATGTCTCAAATCAAAGAAGAATTTCTTCTTTTGTTGGTATGTGAAACTAGGTAGTATATATTTGGCCACAATATAATTTGCATAATCAGCATATCAAGGTGTACTACGTGAAGCATTGATGACATTCAATTGTTCATCAGGAAAGCTATCATCAATAGGTTGTGGGTCATCAAGAACATTCTCCAACCTAGACAAGTTATCTGCTACGGGGTTCTCTGCACCCTTCCTATCAACAACATGCAAATCAAATTCTTCTAGCAAGAGAACCCATCTGATAAGTCTAGGTTTAGCATATTTCTTGTCCATGAGATACTTAATAGCAGCATGATCAGTGTGAATAGTAACCTTGGAATCAACAATATAAGATCTGAACTTTTCACATGCAAACACGACTACTAAAAATTCCTTTTCAGTAGTAGCATAGTTTCTTTGGGCAATGTCTAGAGTTTTACTAGCATAATGAATAACATTCAATTTCTTATCAACTCTTTTTCCTAGAATAGCACCAACAGCATAATCACTAGCATCACACATAATTTCAAAAGGTAGGTTCCAATCAGGTGGTTGAACAATAGGTGCAGTTATCAAGGCCTTCTTAAGTATTTCAAATGCTTCCGTACAATCATCGTCAAAAACAAAAGGAATATATTTTTGCAAGAGATTGGTAAGAGGCCTAGAAATCTTAGAGAAGTCTATAATGAACCTTCTATAGAAACCAGCATGACCAAGGAAACTTCTTATACCTTTGATGTCTGTAGGGCATGGCATTTTCTTGATCGCATCAACTTTAGCCTTATTGACTTCAATACCTCTTTCAAAAAATTTATGTCCTAAGACGATGCCTTCATTAACCATAAAGTGGCACTTCACCCAATTCAAGACAAGGTTGGTCCCTTTACATCTCTGCAAAACTCGATCAAGGTTGCTGAGGCAATCATCAAAACAAGACCCGTAAACGGAGAAGTCGTCCATGAAAACCTCAACAATCTTTTCACAAAAGTCAGAGAATATGTCCATCATACATCTTTGAAAGGTAGAAGGTGCATTACATAAGCCAAAAGGCATACGTCTATAAGCAAAGGTACCGAAAGGGCAGGTAAAAGTGGTTTTCTCCTGATCAGATTGTGCAACTGGTATTTGGGAGAAACCAGAATAACCATCTAGAAAGCAGAAGTGTGTGTGTTTAGACAATCTTTCTAGCATTTGGTCAATAAAAGGAAAAGGGTAATGATCTTTCCTAGTGGCTTTATTCAATTTCCTAAAATCAATTACCATCCTATAGCCAGTAACAATCCTGTGTGGGATCAATTCATCTTTAACATTAGGGACAACGGTAATACCTCCCTTATTAGGGACTCAATGCACTGGACTTACCCAATCGCTATGATCAACATGATATATAATACCTGCTTCCAGGAGCTTTAGTATTTCTTTCCTTACTACCTCTTTCATCTTAGGATTTAATCTCCGTTGATGATCGGCAACTGGTTTGGAATCAGGATCAGTTTTAATTTTATGCTGGCATAGAGCCCGACTAATGCCCTTAAGATCATGAAGAGAATATCCAATAGCAGCACGGTGCTTCCTCAGAGTTTTCAATAACTTCTCTTCTTCATGCACTGAAAGGCTAGCACTAATAATAACAGGATATATCTCCTTTTCATCAAGATAAGCATACTTAAGAGTATCAGGTAACTGTTTAAGCTCGAACACAGGATCACCCTTTGGTGGGGGTGGTTCTCCAAGTAGTTCAACACGCTTCTGAAGGATAGGATGTTGTTCAAAGATAACTCTATCTATCTCATTCCTTTCATCCATATGCATATCATTTTCATGCTCAAGCAAGTATTGCTCTAAAGGATCAGTAGGAGGCACAACAATAGAAGCTATAAGTTCATCCTTAGTAGACAATTCCTTTTCATGAGGTTGTCTACCAAACTTGGAGAAATTGAATTCATGTGACACACCTTCAAAGCCAATAGTGACAGTTTCCTTCTCACAGTCAATGTGAGCATTGACAGTATTGAGGAAAGGTCTGCCAAATATGATGGGACAAAAGCTATCTTGTGTGGTAGAAAGAACGCGAAAATCAGTAGGATACTTAGTTTTACCACACAAGACTTCAACATCTCTAACAATTCACAAAGGGCAGATAGTATCTCTATTGGCAAGCTGAATAGTAACATCAATAGATTCCATCTCGACAGGCACAATCTCGTCTTTAATTTCATTATAAAAAGATTGAGGTATTTCACTAACACTAGCACCCACGTCACATAAACCATGATAACAATGATCTCATATCTTAACAGAAACAACAGGCGTGCCAACAACAGGCCTATGTTTGTTTGTAGCATGAGGTTTAGCAATTGTAGCAACATCTTCACAGAAGTGAATATCATGCCCATCAACATTGTCGGACAGGAGATCTTTGATAATAGCATTGCTAGGTTCAACTTTAATTTCCTCAGGGGGTGTAGGTGTTCTAATATAGCCCCTACGTATCACAGTTGAAGCTTTAGCATGATCCTTTATTCTAATAGGGAAAGGTGGTTTCTCAATGTAAGCACTAGGAACAATAGGATCATTATAAGCAATGACTTTCTCCTCAACTAGATTGGGTTTAACTACATTGACTTCTATGGGAGGATGATATTTAAACCACTTCTCTTTAGGGAGATTAATATGAGCAGCAAATGATTCACATAATGAAGCTACTATCTAAGAGTCAAGTCCATGTTTAGCGCTAAAATCACAAAAAGTATTTGTTTCAACGAAGGATTTAACGCAATCAAACTTAAGATTCATACCTGACACCTTACCTTCATCAAACTCCCAATCTTCAGAGTTGCGTTTAATTCTTTCCAATAAATTCCATTTGAAGTCAATATCTCTCTTCATAAAAGAACCAGTACAAGAAGTGTCTAGCATGGTGTGATTATCATGAGAAAGCTGAGCATAGAAGTTCTGAATAATAATTTCTCTCGAGAGCTCATGGTTGGGGCATGAATATAACATTGACTTAAGCCTCCCCCAAGCTTGAGAAATACTTTCTCTATCACGAGGCCAAAAATTATAGATATAATTCCGATCACTATGTACCAAATGCATAGGATAAAACTTTTGATGAAATTCCAATTTCAATCGGTTGTAGTTCCATGATCCAGTATCATCACATAGCATATACCATGTCAATGCTTTATCCCTAAAATATAAGGGAAAGACCTTCTTCTTGACCTCATCCTCGGGCAAACCTGCAAGCTTAAATAAACCACAAACTTCATCTACATAGATTAGATGCAAGTCGGGATGTGATGTTGCATCTCCTGTAAAAGGATTAGCCAATAGTTTCTCTAGCATACCCGAAGGAACTTGGTAATAAATATTTTCAGTAGGTGCAGTAGGTTGAGGAGAAACTCCTCGTGCTTCCGTTCGAGGTGAAGATACCCCGAACAAGCTCCTCAAAGGATTGGTTTCCATAGTGACAAGTGACAATAAATTTCAGCACACTATATAAATGTTTCCTTACCAAATTCCACTTACCAAAGGCGCTTCACTCCCCGACAACGGTGCCAGAAAAGAGTATTGATGACCCACAAGTGTAGGGGATCTATCGTAGTCCTTTCGATAAGTAAGAGTGTCGAACCCAACGAGGAGCAGAAGGAACTGACAAGTGCTTTCCAGCAAGGTATTCTCTGCAGGCACTGAAATTATCGGTAATAGATAGTTGTGTGATAAGATAATTCGTAGCGAGTAGCAAGTAACAATAGTAACAAAGGTGAAGCAAGATGTCCCAATTCCTTTTGTAGGAAGGGACAAGCCTGGACAAACTCTTATAAGAGGTAAAGCGCTCCCGAGGACACATAGGAATTTCTCTCAAGCTAGTTTTCATCATGTTCATATGATTCGCGTTCGCTACTTTGATATTTTGATATGTGGGTGGACCGGTGATTCGGTGCTGCCCTTATTTGGACAAACATCCCACTTATGATTAACCCATCTTGCAAGCATCCACAACTACGAAAGAAGAATTAGGACAAAGTGTAACCATGGCTTTAAACTAGTGGATCCAAATCAGCCCCTTACGAAGCAACGCATAAACTAGGGTTTAAGCTTCTGTCACTCTAGCAATCCATCATCTACTTATTACTTACCAATGCCTTCCTCTAGGCCCAAATAATGGTGAAGTGTCACGTAGTCGATGTTCACATGACACCACTAGAGGAAAAGACAACATACATCGCATCAAAATATCGAACGAATACCAAATTCACATGACTACTTATAGCAAGACTTATCCCATGTCCTCAGGAACAAAAGTGACTACTCACAAAG
This sequence comes from Hordeum vulgare subsp. vulgare, assembly GCF_904849725.1. Lineage (NCBI taxonomy): Eukaryota > Viridiplantae > Streptophyta > Magnoliopsida > Poales > Poaceae > Hordeum > Hordeum vulgare. Next base: position 340,678,467 of record NC_058524.1, on the reverse strand, counting down.
CATAATTACGTTCATGAGTAGAGAGGTATTGAATAGCATTAAGGATCTGAACATATGATCTTCCACCCAGTAATCCAACTAGCATCAACTACAAAGAGTAATTAACACTACTAGCAACCTTACAAGTACCAATCGAAGTCGCGAGACGGAGATTGGTTACAAGAGATGAACTAGGGTTTGGAGATGGGATGGTGCTGATGAAGATGTTGATGGTGATGAGTCCCCTCCGATGAGAGGAGTGTTGGTGATGACGATGGCGACGATTTACCCCTCCGGGAGGGAAGTTTCCTCGGCAGGACGGCCCTGCCGGAGCTCTAGATTGGTTCTGCTCAAGTTCCGCCTCGTGGCGGCGGCCATTCCTTCCGAAAGCCTCCTCTTGATTTTTTCTGGGACGAAACCCTCCTTATAACAGAAGATGAGAGCCGGAGGGGCAACAGGGGGCCCACAAGCCACCCAGGCACGGCCAGGGGGTAGGCCGCGCGTGGCAGGCTTGTGGCCTCCTGGTGGCTCCCCTCCGGTACTTCTTCCGCCCAGTATTTTTTATAAAATCCAAAATAATTCTTCAATAATTTTTACGGCTTTTGGAGTTGCGCAGAATAGGTATCTCAAACTTGCTCCCTTTTCAGACTAGAATTCCAGCTGCCGGCATTCTCCCTCTTCATGTAAACTTATAAAATAATAGAGAAAAGGCATAAGTATTGTACCGTAAAGTGTAATAACATCCCATAAAGCAATAAATATCAACATAAAAGAATGATGCAAAATGGACGTATCAAGGGTTTACTCGTGGGCGGCCAATCCCACGAGTCAGTCTTTTTCTTCCCGCCACGATTTCCTCGTGCTACAGGGACAGAGGAGGCGATTCCGAGATTGTGCCGACGGCAAAAAGCACCTCCGCAAGGTCCCGTCCATCGACGAAGTTGGCAGGGATGCCTCCACCGCCCTGGATAGGTTTGAGGATCGGTTGAGGTCGTGGCCGGGTGAGGCATCGGCGGGGCAGAAGTTGGCAACACTAATGATGGGCACGATGCAACAGCCATGGAGGGGAAGAGATGGAGCGCATTGAAGGTCTATGGCAATGTAGGGGGTGCTCCGATGCAGCTAAAAGGAGAGGAGTGGCACGGGTGAGCTTGAATTTGAGCGGAGGCCAAGGCGGCAATCCTGGCCATTAGGGAAGGAGGAGGGCATGAGAGTGAGAGGGATCTGGTCTGAGAGGTTTACGGGAGGGAATAGAGGCGTAGGAAGTTGAGAGGGGCGCTCGGGGAGGTCTCTTATAGTCGGTGCACTGGTCCATCATGCATGGCGTTCATGGCCATGGCTCGGTCGTTGTTAGGGGTCATGCAGGATGTAAATGGCGCTGGGACCCACTCCCGAGAGGGGGCGGCCCAAGGCTATCAGGGGCTGGGGATGGGAGCCACTACATTGCACCATAACACTATAGCACACTCTCGTGCAGGCATTTGGCATGCCAGGGCATGCCATTTACTTCATGGACACGGCCAAGCTTGTCCACTAGCTCCTGGGGTTTTCTGAAGATGCTCTAGGGTACTTAGGTGCCAAGTAAAGGTAAGAAGTAAAAAAGGAGGGAGGGAGAAGAGGTGCTGACATGGTGCATATAGAGGGATAAATTAGGGTTTCACCCCCTCAATCATTAAACCAAGGTTGGAGCTTATTACTGGAGGTAGAAGGCAACAATATTGAGCTATGGTAAAAAGTAGGAGCCAAGGAGAACACTTTAGGGGCTCCAATGATTGATTCCAAAATGATCCACAAGTTGTTTGATGAGTATTTGAGCTTGCTAAAATGATCCACTTGACATGAGACTTAATAGCAATGACAATTACGACCAATTTTGAGCCCATTTGGAGAAAGTGGCCAACAGAAGAGTTTCAAACCCTAGAAATCAAAAGAAACATATTTGCTTAAATCTAGCTAAGCTACATTGTTTTCCTCGATGCACCACATGTTGTGGATACATTATTAGAGGATTTAAACATGTTCACCAAGTTTGAGCACAATTGGAGACACTGGGAAATGCAAAGTTTTCTAAATTTGAATTTGGACGAAGTGGGTTTTGAGGCATTTTTGTGAACCAAAACAAACTGGATTGAGACGAAACATGGTGACATCATCACGTGAGGCATATGTGACTTGCTAGAATTTTCCTTTATTTATTTGACAATATTTCCTATAGAAATATTTCAAATACTTTAAATATCCAAAAAGCAATTGGAGGGTTTTATCCAATATTTGAACATGACCATGTGTTGAAACTCAAATATATGGAAAATATATTGCAAGTGAGCTTCCCTAAATTTTCTCATATATTTTTGAATTATAAAAATAAATTTTCCCTATAAAAGACCATTTCTAGCCTTATAAAAAGTAATTAAAATAAATACAGAATTAACTTCTAAAATAAAGTTTTTGTGGCTTTTGTAAGTGTTATAAGTGATAGGCTTCAAATAAAATTTTTGGGGCAAAACACCTACCCTAATTTGAGGACTTGTAGTACAAACCTCAATTCAGTGGGTTCTCAAAACCTAAATCAAATAAATGTTTTTTGGCCAAAATAATATTTTATAAAATAAATTTTAGGTCCTATACACATGGCACAATCATTGGGCGTGATTTTGGATCATGGAGGTGAGTGTTGAGAGTAGGATGAATTTTATGATTTAGGAGCACACTCGTTCAAGGAATAAAATAGCAACCAAGTCAAGCATCACAACACACAAAAAGTTTTTTGTTGGTCCTAACTTCTAAGTTTTATGAATATAGTGATGTGATGCAAAACACAGGGTGTGACAACATATCCATGGGGATGATCTTAGGATGCTCCGCATCATCTCCCCCCACCTCCCCCGGGAAAGATCCGTCCTCGGGTCATAAACCTCATCAGTATGGAAACAATAGTCGTTGACAATCCTGTAGTTGGACGGAGTGTGATTCATGGTGTGGTCAAGGTACTCCAAGCAGTCTCCGGGACAAGAAGCAATAATAGCATAGCGCACAAGGTAAACATGGCAATAGTAACTAGGAACTCCACCAAGCATTCAAGTACACATAGAAAGCGTAGAATGGTGAATCATGTGTAACGGAAAGCATGGGTAACAATTGCATCGCACAAGCATAGAATGAGGCATAATATGCAAAGTGAACACGTAAAAATGGACATAAGATGACAAGTAGTATATAGCCCATAGTTGTGTGAGAACCAAGTAAAAGAGGTGTGTGTAGTCCTTGTGCGAGGGGAATGGTTGTATAAACATTCCAATGAATCCAAAAGCATTGGTGCTATCAAGAGCCATTTTCGTGAAATCATGGGATTGTGCGGTTGACAGGTATTAATGAGTACCTGCACACAACAAGGGAAAATAAAAAATTGTGTGTGCGTGTTATATGTACACATCATCCGTTAGGATGTGCATGTGCATGTGAGAGTTAGCTCAAAATGTCCAATGGTCAAATAAATGAGATGCATGATATAAGAACATGTCATCCATAATGAAAGGCTTGTTTTTATATATGTCATATTGTAGACTATAAATTGTAGTGCATCACGTGAAATATCTAGTCCATTGTTATTCATGATATGCGGATGGGGCACACAATGAATGTAATCATGCAATATATAATCATTGTCATGGCATGAGATATGAGATGAATTGATCAAAATGTTTAAGTGATGCATAGCAATATCATTACAAGAAAAGCAAAATCCAATAACTGAAGATTTGTCTTCTGTGCCATATGTGCAAATGGGATTTACTTTTATGGGATATGCATAGGTACTACGAGAGATTGCAAGTATGAAATATGGGAAATCACACTCATAGCATATGACAAGTTTAGTGGATTGTCAAACATGACGTGACCACACGAATTTTCACATGATGTCCTATGCAGTATAGCATCACAACTAAGTAATTCTACATGCTAATCATCATATGGTTTTTGTTCTTATTGCTAGCATTGCTAGCCTACTAGTTGTATGTGCTCATCCACCCATACATGGACCTAATGTTGTTGTATCTAAAGACTTGAGTGCAGCAACACAAGAGGAAGACCTCAAACTGCAGGGCACATGTATATATACACTCATCCATGGAAAACATTACCAAAACATCCAGCCATGGAAAGATTGCAGTGGAACCAAGATAAGAGGCAGAGACGGGGAGTAGACGAGCTCACCAAGCCATGGGAGAGAGCACTTGGTCGCCTTGGAAGAAGAGGGAGGTGCGCCCTCCTTCTCCTCCTCCTTTAGTCGGCACCCTCCTTCCATCGCCGCCTTCAACATGCCATTGTGATCTACAACAAAGGGAAGGAAAGGAGGAGAAGGTGAGGTGAGATGGGGAAGATGGATCCCAGCGACAAAGGATGGGAAGGACCTACCAGTGTCATGCTAGTGGCGGATCCGGCAAAATCTGGCCTGGCCATTGCCGCTTGTGCTGGATTCCGGTAAACAAGATGGGAAGGCGAAACCCTACCCATGGTGCACAATGCGAGAAAGATAGGGATCTAGCTGGAGGAGTGGTAAGAACAGATCCTGGGAAGCTCGGTGGCGTGTTGTGCGCAACTGGAGCTCGCGAGAACCAAACGACATGAGTGGTGGATGGTGGTGGCGGCGAGGAGAGTCACGAGGGAGAGAGAGAGGAGGTGACGAGAGGTTTGGGTTGGAGCTGTGTCACATTTTTTTCCTTTTTTTATTTTCATTTGATGGATAGATGGGTCTGAGCCATGTAATCAATCCATGGCACAATTATTTGTGGCGGATGATTCCTAATGCATGTCACTTCTAGTTGAGTAACCAGTGGTGGGTACATATTGCCGCCTGCCACTGTTATTTTTTGATAATTTTTGCCGCATGGCTAAAATATATAGTGATGGACACGAATTCTTGCTTGCCACTCGTAACTCAATTAGCTTCGGTGGGCAAGAATCTGTGCCCGCCACACGTAACATATGTCCCATGGCCAATCTGGGCAGTTGTTACCAGTGACGGGTGCAAACTAACACCCTCCATTGGTAAGCCAATAGCAGTGGCGGGCAAATTTTGGAGCACACCACTGATTTAAGGTCGCCTATAAGCACTTTCCTAGTAGTGTCAACATGATGGAACCATGTGGGGGTGCATGACCATCCACCATGACCATCATCATTCCCATTGGAGTGTCACATCCCTGAAACCCTAATCAAGTTAGCATTGTGCTCATATCTTCTTTGCATTGCATCTAAGAAAATTTCAACAAGAACAAAGCAAGTGGAGAAGGAAAACTCAAAAACCCTAGCCACTTCTCAAATTCAAAGGAATTATAAACTTATTCAAATCAATGAACCCAAAATGGCCTCAAGAAAAGTTCAACTTTTCTGATAATTCTTGAAAACAAATAAGCAATGAAGAAAACCATTTTATTAATACTTTTGGCATTTTAAATAAATGCAAAAGACTACTGGTTTCAAGTTTTAAATTTGAATTCAAAAATATATAGTTTCCAAAAATGCTGAAAACTTTATGGGTGATTGGAAATATTCCAACTAACACCCCAGCATTTTTCAAACTATTTATAGTTTGCTTGTGAAGCCAAAATAAATGGAAAGCAATGTCAATAAATAAAACAGAAACAAAATAGAAAAAAAGTGAGGAAAACTTACCTCTCGCCCTGAGGAGGCCCAGCCCACCAGGGGCAGGGTCGTCTTCTTCCTCTGCCTTATCGTAGAGGAGAGATCGACCACGGCGGCCTCCTCCACCTCCTGCTTCGCCGTGGCGACCTCCGGTGCCCCCCAGGACAGCGCGACAGCAGGGTTATCCTCCCCGAGCGCATCTCTATCCGTTCCTGTGCTCCAGTTCCCCCCCCCCCCCCTCTCGGGTTCTCTCCTCCCTCCTCCTGCCGCCATTGCCAAGAGCTCGAGCTCAAGCTGCCGTGCCCCTAGCCACAGGACCTTCCTCCCGAGTAGTCCAATAGCTCCGCCTCATCGAGCTGGTTCTCCCTGCAAAAGCCGAAGCCTCCCCGAGCCCTGCAACGCCCCAAGCGCCATCGTCTTCAACCTTCGTCCACCGGCAAATCGATGGTGGAACGCCGACTACAGCCCCTCCCCGAGCAGTCTGAGCCTAGCTTCACCTCCACCGTGAGCCTGCGATCATTTCCCCTCTTCTTCCCATCAGATTCGTGCCCCCTACTCACTGGACCAATGAACCCGAGCTCCGGCAGCCGCCTCGGCTCGTCGTCGGCTTGCTCCGGCCACCCATATCCTCCCTGAGGCCAGTGCTGGATGAGGCCGAGCCTGGGGATCATCCCAGTGCTCTCGGCAACCGTTCCCGAGCACCACAACACGAGTTAGCGCATCTCCGGCGAAGTTCCGTCGCGGATCTGGTCACCGCCGGTCAGTCTCCGGCGGGGGATGACGTGGCCGGCATAAGCTTGGTGGTTTAGTGCTAAGCACTCGCTGACAGTGGGCCCCAGGCCAAGTCAAACGCAATCAGGGGGCTGGTCAGCGCGGGATTAGCTCCTGAAGACGCTGACCAGTGGGTCCCCCCTGTCAGGTTTGACCTGATCAGGTCAGTTGACCTGCTGACGCCATGATGATGTAGTTATGACGCAATAAGTGAATTTATGATTTAAAAGAATTCCACAACAATGCCAAAACTTCTAAAAACCATAGAAATCAATCTGTAACTCCAATGAAAATAATTTATATATGAAAAAGTATCAGAAAATTCCAAGGAATCTGAATATGTCATTTTCAAACATGTTTGAAAATGTTACTGGACCCAAACATATAGAATAATGAATAAGTTAAATTCCATAAATACTTTGGAGATGGAATTTGGAAATCATTTGAATTCCACTTCAAATGATATGGTCAAACATTGTTCAATCACAAACCAGCAACTTAACATGTCATTTCCATGCATGTAAAATTACAAGTAGATCTGAGCATCAGGTCGAATCAATTAAAATGGTATTCCAGAGTACCTCGTTTAAAGTGATATTTGATTTTAATTCAAATCATCTTCAAACCTAATAAATGTTAGCTATAACAGTATGCCACCTTGCATCCTCATGCCATGTTCATGCATCATCTTATTGCATATGTTTGTTATTGATTGTTGCCATTCCTTTCGGTAGGCTCCGCTCCTCCGGATTCCACCGAATATCCGACCGACGGATATTGTCCCTCCTCTGAGCAACAAGGCAAGCAACCATTTTGATCGTCCCGATAAATCCCATGTTCTCGCTCCTGCACTTACTTATTGCATTAGGATCAAATGCTCAAATGCTTTTGCCACGTTAGTTGAACCCACTTCCTTTGCATGACCTGTCCTTGTCACAGTAAATAGGTGAACCTTGCAACCTAGCATACCTGGTAGTTGCTTGAGCCATGATGTGCCTTATCCTGCTATGCATGATATGCTTAGAGTTGTGTATGGTCTGTCATCTGGGAGATGAACAGAATTGTAAGAATGTGTTCAGTAAGTAAAGGTGGTGTGTTGAACCTGATTTGGTAAAGGTACCGGTGAAAGGCTATGTAGGAGTACATGGCGGGTTGTTTCATTGGAACCGTCCTTAGGAACTGAGTTCCGTGTATGATGGGGTTATAGTCCCAGGGTAGGGTCATAGGCCTGCCCTATAGGTCCTACCCAAGGACTACCCTTCATAAAGGACAAGGCCCTTTGACAGTTCCGACTGAAGTAAGGACTCCCCCGTCATCCAGTCGGTGACGACTCCCCCATCATCCAGTCGGTGACGAGCATTCGGAGCGTATTAAACGTACCGACTGGATTCCACTCTGTACATCGTAACCTCCCTGGAGGGCAACGGTCATACGTTTTCATAAACCATTATTAGCTTTTAAGGCATACGTTACATGTAACGTAGGCATTTATTCGCCACTATTCCACCCCTGTCCACCGGGCCGTTGTGAAGGGCAGCGCACTCTATATAAGCCGCCCTTCCCCACTGGTGCAGGGGCTGGCATTTACTGTAACCCTATATTCCACTCGACACTAAGCTCCCAAGAGCACTGAGACGTAGGGCTTTTACCTCCACCGTAGAGGGGCCTGAACTCATACAACCTCGCCGTAGCTAAGGCTCTGCCCATCCTTTCGTACCCTACACATCTAATGTTAGACTTATACCCCAAGAAGAAGCAGTTCGGGAACTCCATCTTGGATCAGCCCTGTCCAATCCACACGAAGATGGACGAAGAAGGAAAAGCCATATTCCCAAAGCACACCACTCGGCAATGTCGCCTCCTGATCCAAGGGTTCGGCGAAGGGCAGCCGAGTGAAAAGGACAATGAACAGCATGATGAGGAAAAGGAGGATCCGTTCCCCCAAGTCCATGCAACACTGATGATTTTTGTTGACGTGGAAAGCAAGAGTCGACTGAAGCTAGTGAACAGAGAGGTGAACATGGCAACCCCAACCAACCCCACGTTCCTCAAATGGTCTCAGACTGCGATCACCTTTGACCAGTCGGACCATCCAGCACATGTTCCCACCCCAGGGAGGTAGGCTCTAGTCGTCGACCCGGTGGTGGAAGGAGTCCGACTGCGCAAAGTCCTCATGGACGGCGGCAGCGGCTTGAACATCATGTACGCCGACACTCTCAAGGGGATGGGCATTCCGATGTCCGAACTTAGCGAGAGCAGCATGCAGTTCCACGGGGTCGTCCCTGGACGAAAGGCCAAGTCACTCGGCCAGATCGCATTGGACGTCGTTTTCGGCTCCGACAAGAACTTCCGCAAGGAAAAGCTGACATTCGAGGTGGTGGACTTCCAGAGTGCGTACCATGCGATTCTGGGACGTCCGGTGTATGCGCGTTTCATGGACCGTCCATGTTACGTGTATCTGAACCTGAAGATGTCGGGTCCCAAAGGTGTGATCACTGTCACAGGCAATCGACAGCGGGCCGAGGAGTGTCTGCACTAGGGGTCGAGGATTGCCGATCAGCAGATCGCTATCCTCGAGCTCGATGAGTACAAGAAGACAGCCGACCCCGCTAACGAGAAGACCTCGATGACGCCTAGAGGGGGGTGAATAGGCTATTTAAAAACTTCTTCAGATTTGGCTTGAACCTAATGCGGAAATAAACTAAGAGGGTACTTGTCAAGCACAAATCCTAAATGCACTAGGCACTGCAACGTGTATCAACAAGACGATCTACTAAGATGGGCACAATGCAGTTACTAACAAGCACAAGTAAGTTACACAAACTTACTTGAGCTATATCACACGAGAAGTAGGTAAATAACACAAGATACTAGATCACACTATATCACACGATATATCAAGGGCTGCAAGTATGTACGTGTGGATATAGAGGGTATGCTTGAATGATTAATCTTGTACAAGAAATGGCCAACACAATATAATGAGCACAAGCAATATGCAATGTATGTATGCTCAAATAACACAAGTAAACCACAAGTAAGGAGTTAGGGTTAAGGATAACCAAGGTCACTGAGACGAAGATGTATCCCGATGTTCACTTCCTTGGAGGGAAGCTAGTCACCGTTAGAGAGGTGGATGTTACCACGAAGGCACACCAATGCCACGAAGGCTCACCCTATTCTCCCTTTGAGATAACTCCACGAAGGCGTTTCTCAACCACTAGTGGTAAGCCTTTGAAGTGGCTTCCAAACCCTCACAAACTTTTCCGGGGGAAATCACACGGATTGATTCCTCTCCGAAGAACTCCTACCGCCTAGGAGTCTCCAACCTCCAAGAGTAACAAGATCACGGGGAATGCTCAAAACTTGCTCAAATCACAAATAGCTTGGGTTGAGAGAAGGAGAGGAAGAAGATCTATCTTTTGATTGGAACAACTCTCACAGGGACTCACAAATGCTCTTGGGATCTAAGATTTGAAGTGAGCAAATGTGTGTGAGGTGGAAATGTGTTCTTATGAGGATAAGGCTGTGTTGGGCAACCCTCTCACGAAGTGGGAGGGGGTATTTATAGAGTGGAGAGAAAAAGAGCCGTTGGGGACACTTTAAGTCACACAGGGTCCGGACGTCCGATAGTTGTCGGAGGTCCGGGCGTCTGTGAGGGTCCGGACGTCCGATAGGGGTCGGACGTCCGAGACCTGTAGGCATGACTGGAACTCTTCTGAATTCATCAGCGGCTGGACGTCCGACAGGGGTCGGTCGTCCGAGGCCTGTAGGTGTGCCAGAACATATTTGAATTCATCAGCATACGGACGTCCGGAGTGGCCTGGAAGTCCGTGTTATACAGCACAAGTTCTACTGGTGGTGGCTTCCGGATTTCCGATGGGTGTCGGACATCCTGTGCTCGGGCATCCGGAGGAAGCCGGATTTCCGAGATATAGTGCACACATTCTACTGGTGTTGACCTCCGGATTTCCGAAGCTTGGCCGGACGTCCGGCCCTCGGACGTCCGGAGGAAGTCGGATTACCGAGATATAGAACTCAACTTCTACTGGTGCAGACTTCCGGATTTCCGGGACTTGGCCGGACATCCGGGCCTCGGACGTCCGAAGGGAGCCGGAAATCCGAGTTAAATGGCTCTGAATTCGCTGGTATAGGATTCCGGATTTGCGAGGTAGTCGGTCGTCCGGTCCTCGGACGTCCGGAGGAGGCCGGATGTCCGAGGCACTGGTTCTGTTTACAGATAACAGCAGAGCAGTGGAGATGTGCACTGAACAGAAAGTGAAGATGTAGTTTGAGCAAGTTCATCGCAAAACCTGTGATCCCCTCTTAATAGTGTGGGATCCCTAAGGACTCAAGAATCATAAAAGAGTACTAATGATCCATACTTGAGTGTATACTTTTATTCGCTGATCATTACTCCGCACCACTAACGTCAAAGGAACTGATACCTTTGAGTTAGCCCTTTCACGTGAGCTTGATGTTGTTGTTCCTTCTTGGCTCAAGTTCAAAGCAAGACATGATGAAGTCTTCAAGTAGCTTTCCCATACACAATGTGGAAAGCCTAGCTTATGTATTCATCTTCATTTGTCCACCATGTGAACATCCACAAGAATCAAGCATGAAGTTCTCAAGAATGCTTATCTTGATCTTGTCCTTGTTAGCACATGAGGTTGTCCTTGTCAACACATGATCATTGACAATAGTTTCAATGATATATTCGTCTTGATCCGCTTGAACTTGCACACCACAATCTTGATGACGATCACCACTTGACGTCATCCTTCATGGGTTGTATGAGATCTTCCTTTTGACGCAAGCCCAATGGAAGCACACCTAACCCCCACATAGGAGTCTCACAAAGACCATGGGTTAGTACACAAACACGTAATGGACAATGCTTACCATACCATGGGATCACTTGATCGCTCTCGGTACATCTTGTACGCTTTGTGTGTTGATCATCTTGATTTACTCTTTGTCTGAGATCTTGATCAACCTAGTGTTTCTATGACCATTCTTTGGATAATACCTTGAATAACATCTTGGTCATCATATAAACTCCTTGAACCCAACAGATGGACTTCAACAAGTGCCTATGGACAAGTCCTATAAATATAACTTAAAGCAACCATTAGTCCATAGGAGTTGTCATCAATTACCAAAACCACATATGGAGATATATGCTCTAACAATCTCCCCCATTTTGGTAATTGAAGACAACACTGCAAGAGAGTTTATATAAGGAGATAAGCATAACCAAGCACACACATACAAGGTAATAATGCATGTGTGCAAGATGTAAATGCTTACGCAATAAAAGCAAAACCCTCTAAACATATCCAAAGTAAACTCTCTAAACTTCTCCCCCATTGGCATCGATTGCCAAAATGGACGACAAGTTTAGAAAGCCAAAATAGTAGGTGGTCCTCCAAAAAGTGTGTACTTCTCAGCAAATGAGTGCAGAAAAATACACAAATACAATGATAAGTAGTTGGAGGAAAACAAACTATATTGAGGACCCAAAGATTGCAAATAAAAGGATCGTATGCCACAAAGACATAGAAAGATGGAGGCAAGCAATCAAAGAATTCCAGATGGAACAAACAATCATATGGTCCTTCGAACCACATGAATAAAATATATTATGATAGAGGCAACATAGTGATTTATCAAAAACTAGAGAAGCTCCCCATGATTTGTGCACTAATATGAGATTTTTGTATTTGACACAGGTGCACAAAATAGGATCGTTGCTCCCCCAGAATTAATAGACACACACAACGAGTGCAAGAAGATAGATGAGACAATAGGAATATCAATTGCACAAAACTAATGGTTGAGCAACATGTAAAGGAAGCAACTTAAGAATAAGCTCAACCAAAGTAATGTGTGTGAGTCATGGCAAAGCACTTGAGAAGACTTAAGATAAGGATGAGCATTGGTCATCAACATAGTCTTGATGAATATGAGATACAAAGTGCAAGACATATCATTCCCACACACACATACTAGAAAATGGGTTCACAAGCTTACTAATAAACAAAATAAGAACCAACGCTTGTGACAACCCATTGTGAAGATAGGAAGTAAGAATCTTGTCAAGAGGAGGGATACTAATTGAAAATGGCAAAACCCTCATCAAGACAAGCATGAGGAAAAATAATCTTCACGGCCAAAGAGTGCACCAAGATGTAGGAAAATAAGATACGCACTCAAAACAAATCCTTTCACGTTGCCACCAAAACCGAAAAAGGAAATGCAGCGGTGGACGTGAAAGAAAAGAGGATATCAATTAGAGATGTAACTTCTCTCATGTGACCAAGATTCTAAGTAGAAGACAATCATGATGATATATATATCCACAAAGAAGGATGTACACACGAAATGGTTACAAGAAGGAAGAACACTAGATATCCAAAAAGGGAAGTCATAAATATATCAATGAGATCTTTTGCTTGGAAGCATAGCACATGGCCTAGTATTTTCTTATTGTATAATATGAACTTCCAACATACGAACATCAAAGACATCCCAACTAGCAGTAAGACATCATTGTTCGGATGCTTTCAGAAAGCAAACAAGTACTACGAGAACAAATCAAGAGATTCATGCCATGATGCAACCTGGAAAAGAAATGACAGGTTGGGTCCTTTGCAAGAAAAGAATGCATGAAGTGGATACTTGTTACCGAGACAACATTGGATTGATGTAGTAGATAGTTGTTCTTTGATCATCCTAACTTGGCTCCAATCAGCACATGGTCTCAACATCTTCCTTATAGGTGAGCCGAGCATCCAATGCATCTACAGTTGTTCCTGGAACAACAAAACAAACAAAATGGTGCCCAAACTCATTGGGACCAAAGAGTTAGAAAACCAGCAATACATAGGACAAACTCCACACACATATGTGCATATAGATATGAATTTGAATTTCATGCACACTTTAGCCAATTTATGACAGGGTGGAGTTTCCCTTATATATTGGGTCAAAGGAGGAAAGCAAGCAAAAGAAGTTGTCTATAGTAGCTAGATATGCAAGCTCAAGACTCTCAAGAATCAACTCAACACAAAGTTGATAAGTCATCAAAAGACAAGATATCAAGTGACAATAAGATCCTAAAACAAAAGAACTATCACTTGAAAGATATCAATTAAAAGATACATCAAGGAATGAGATATCCATTGACACATGTCAAATAGAAGGCAACAAGAAACCATTTGAAGGAAAACAAACAGAGGTATCTAGTTTCTAAGAGAGAGCTAGGTTCCAACAAACAAAGCCCTCTACAAATTTTCATGATGGCACAAAGCATCATAAAGAGCAAGACTTGCCTCCCATCAACACACACGTGATGGGGATCAAATGATTTTATGATGGGTGAATAAAGAGAGTGTTTTTAAAGGGAATAGGATAGCTCCCCCAAGGGACGTGCATTATATAGAATTTGCATTAGAATACAAAATGCACATGATGGGATCATCACTTTCTCTATATCTATAACCACACTAGACATGTTAAAAATAGATTCATAAGAGGCAACAAAGACAAACGAAACACAAAATCCTATGTAAAGATGATTATCAATTCCGATCATATGATGGGAATACCAATTGTCAAGGACAAGAAGTATTTTTGAAATGATACTCATTGGTAGCTCACAAATATATCCAAGATCATTTTTACCCATAGAACGCAAGCGAATGACACTTGTAGAGCTAACATGCCACCTAGGAACAAGATAGTTTACAATATCAACGCTAAGTGGCAATACGTCAAATGTACACATTTTCTAGGTTTGTAATATGCACATAGCATATTACTCCCCCATAATGTGATAAACCAATAACATTAACAAGTGGCAAATTAAAACCAACAAGAGATACTTAATGGACCATATAGAATTTGAATTTCTCATGAGTAAGACATACCACATAGACACTAGATAATCTTGAAACATCAAAACTAAGTGGTATTCCCCATGTATACACATTTATAGGATTGTGAGGTGTGCAAAGCACATCACTCCCCCATAATGGGATAATCCATTAATCTCTCACAAGAGCCAACAAAAATACAAACAAGACACAAAAGGATCAATACAAGACTCATATGTACATGATATGCGAACCAACATACCCATACTCGATTACTCAAGATAAGCAAGTTGGAAGCACAACATATACAAACGCATGCAAGGTACAAAACCACAACATGCAAAGGGGCAAGCACCTAACAATGTAAATAGTTTAAGTATAAGTTACCGTAAGGAGGCACATTGGATATAAGATAGAAACTCGATAATCCAAATGACTTGGCTTGAGATAATATGAATGATGAAGACCCCTTAATTCTTCATTATGTATCCAAGTCTCTAATGTCCTCCATAGACACTTATTGATCAAGTTTGAGCTTGTTGGTCCCCAACTACGTTGGGTCCTAAGAGGTTAATCACAATAGGCTTGGCAACCCAAATGGTTCTTTTCTTGACACCATTGTGAGTACCAACAAACTTGGCAAACACATTGCCAACCTTATCCTTCCCAAGGGAATATGTATCATCAATAGTGATTGGATTGGATAAGTTACCTTTCGTGCAAGACGAAGCGACGTGACCCTTCTCACGACATAAGCAGCAACATCTACCCTTTGTTTTCTTCCCAGTTGATTTCTCACCTTGGGGAGTGTTGGCTTGGGTCTTATTGGGAAGAGGCCTTCCTTCAACTTGTAGTTGAATATGTGATTGAGTTTGTGGCCGCTTCCCTTGTTGCTTGTGACTTTGAGACTTCGTCTTCAGAGGGCAAGATCTAACATGGTGCCCTTTAACTTTGCACTTGAAGCAAATGATTTTGGCCGAATTCTTGACTTGTTCTAGGCCCCTCTTGTTCTTGTTTGAGTTTACTCCAAACTCATTTTTGTCATTCGGAGATGTTTGCTCACACAGGACGTTGTTGAGTGTGGGAATCCCTTCATGACACTGTTCCAAGTCTTTCTTCAAAGAAGTGACTCGGGCCTTGAGCTCTTTGATTTCCTCTGCACGGTTAGTATCAATGAAAGTACTAGAGGAAGTGTAAGCTTCAATGTTAGAGCAACAAGGCAAGGAAAGTAATTCATCACACGAGGTAGCAACATTATGAGTAGACGAATTACGAGGACTAGCACATGGAAATATAGTACTTTGACTAGAAGTAGTGCCACTGTCCACATGAGGCTCTCTTGATGTTACCTTGGTGATGATAGCCTCATAAGCCAACTTTTGCACATTATGGGATGTTAGAAGATCGGCATGAGAGCTTGTGAGCATTACATGGTTTTCTTCCAACTTCCCATAATTGCTAGTTAGTAAATCAAGTTGAGCACGTAGCTCAACATTCTCCTTCAATGTTGATACTTCAAATGAGGTAGAGTTAGATGTACAAGTATCATCAACAATATGAGAGGAGTAAGTAGCAAATAGAGACTTCTCATGAGTAGATTGAAGCTCCTCATAGATCTTAGAGGTTTTGATGAGCTCTCCCTTGACATTATTGCATTCAAGGAGAAGGACCTCAAAATCCTTTTTAAGTTTATCATGAGCAACTTCAATCTCTCCTTTTGAAGATCTTAAGTCTCTACATGCTTGATGACTCTTCTCAAGTTCATGTTCAAGTTGTTCACTTTTAGCTTGTTCATGATTAAGTGAATCATTACAATTTTCAAAGTAAGCAAGAACATCTTGGAATCTTTGAAGAGCGTTATTTTTAGCTTTATGAAGAATTTTACTGATCACATAGATATTTTCAGTCAACTCATCATCATCATCCTCATCGCAAATATCATCGTTATTGCACAGGGAAGATGATACCTCATTATTACCTCTTGCCATGAGGCACATGTGAACTAGAGGAGTTGATGATGATTATTTTGGTGAATCAGATTCTTCATTAGTCAAAAGTACTTCATATTTCTTGATATCCCCTAAATGATTAGTCATAGAGCAACTAGGGAGAAACAAGATATTTTGATCAAGAGGACACGAGGAAGCAGGCATATCACCACAGACATTTGTCAAGGAATCTTTAGGTGAAATGCATGACCTATCAGCACAATAATTTACACTATGTGCGGTGCTAGATATGCTCGTGTCCATAGAGGCTATGACATTTTCATCAACATATATTTCTTCACTCACCATGTCATTACCTTGTGAGATTGAAGATGCTGAGGTGTGCAAGCAATCGGATATGGAAGTAGTGGTGGACTCTTTAAGATCGAAAAGAGTGAAGAGTTCATGCACCAACTCCTTCATCAGAATACCGTCTTCATCAAGATTGGACCCACCATATATATCTTCAAGTTTAGTCCAAACTTCATGAGCTGACTTGCAAGTCGAGATAGACTTAAACACTTCAGGACTTATGGTTCGATGAATGGCAAGAAAGGCCTCACAATCAAGATACATTTCATTAGTAGATGAAGATGCAGCATCCTTTTTGTCGGCAATCCCTACAAGAACAATTCGTAAAGTATTTGGGCCCATGGCCCGAAAGTGATGAAGCATACGAATTCTCCATAGGTTATAATTTCTGCCATCAAAGTCAAAGATGCCATTGTGCAGTAATCCAATAGTCGACATCGATACTCTCTAGGTCGTGAAACCTAATTAAAGAGAGACCTAGCTCTGATACCAATTGAGAAGACCTCGATGACGCCTAGAGGGGGGTGTGAATAGGCTATTTAAAAACTTCTTCAGATTTGGCTTGAACCTGATGCGGAAATAAACTAAGAGGGTACTTGTCAAGCACAAATCCTAAATGCACTAGGCACTGCAACGTGTATCAACAACACGATCTACTAAGATGGGCACAATGCAGTTACTAACAAGCACAAGTAAGTTACACAAACTTACTTGAGCTATATCACACGACAAATAGGTAAATAACACAAGATACTAGATCACACTATATCACACGATATATCAAGGGCTGCAAGTATGTATGTGTGGATATAGAGGGTATGCTTGAATGATTAATCTTGTACAAGAAATGGCCAACACAATATAATGAGCACAAGCAATATGCAATGTATGTATGCTCAAATAACACAAGTAAACCACAAGTAAGGAGTTAGGGTTAAGGATAACCAAGGTCACTGAGACGAAGATGTATCCCGATGTTCACTTCCTTGGAGGGAAGCTAGTCACCGTTAGAGAGGTGGCTGTTACCACGAAGGCACACCAACGCCACGAAGGCTCACCCTATTCTCCCTTTCAGATAACTCCACGAAGGCGTTTCTCAATCACTAGTGGTAAGCCTTTGAGGTGGCTTCCAAACCCTCACAAACTTTTCTGGGGGAAATCACACGGATTGATTCCTCTCCGAAGAACTCCTACCACCTAGGAGTCTCCAACCTCCAAGAGTAACAAGATCATGGGGAATGCTCAAAACTTGCTCAAGTCACAAATAGCTTGGGTTGAGAGAAGGAGAGGAAGAAGATCTATCTTTTGATTGGAACAACTCTCAAAGGGACTCACAAATGCTCTTGGGATCTAAGATTTGAAGTGAGCAAATGTGTGTGAGGTGGAAATGTGTTCCTATGAGGATAAGGCTGTGTTGGGCAACCCTCTGACGAAGTGGGAGGGGGGTATTTATAGAGTGGAGAGAAAAAGAGCTGTTGGGGACACTTTAAGTCACATAGGGTCCGACGTCCGACAGTTGTCGGAAGTCCGGGCGTCCGTGAGGGTCCGGACATCCGACAGGGGTCGGACGTCCGAGACCTGTAGGGATGACTGGAACTCTTCTTAATTCATCAGCGGCCGGACGTCCGGCAGGGGTCGGTCGTCCGAGGCATGTAGGTGTGCCAGAACATATTTGAATTCATCAGCATACGGACATCTGGAGTGGCCCGGAAGTCCGTGTTATACAGCACAAGTTCTACTGGTGGTGGCTTCCAGATTTCCGATGGGTGTCGGACATTCGATGCTCGGGCATCCGGAGGAAGCCGGATTTCCGAGATATAGTGCACACATTCTACTGGTGTTGACCTCCGGATTTCCGGAGCTTGGCCGGACGTCCGGCCCTCGGACGTCCGGAGGAAGTCGGATTACCGAGATATAGAACTCAACTTCTACTGGTGCATACTTCCGGATTTCCAGGACTTGGCGAACGTCCGGAGGGAGCCGGAAGTCCGAGTTAAATGGCTCTGAATTCACAGGTATAGGATTCCGAATTTCCGAGGTAGTCGGTCGTCCGGTCCTCGGACGTCCGGAGGAGGCCGGATGTCCGACGCACTAATTCTGTTTACAAATAACAGCAGATCAGTGGAGATGTGGACTGAACAGAAAGTGAAGATGTAGTTTGAGAAGTTCATCGCAAAACCTGTGATCCCCTCTTAATAGTGCGGGATCCCTAAGGACTCAAGAATCATAAAAGAGTACTAATGATCCATACTTGAGTGTATACTTTTATTCGCTGATCATTACTCCGCACCACTAACGTCAAAGGAGCTGATACCTTTGAGTTAGCCCTTTCACGTGAGCTTGATGTTGTTGTTACTTCTTGGCTCAAGTTGAAAGCAAGACATGATGAAGTCTTCAAGTAGCTTTCCCATACACAATGCGGAAAGCCTAGCTTATGTATTCATCTTCATTTGTCCACCATGTGAACATCCACAAGAATCAAGCATGAAGTTCACAAGAATGCTTATCTTGATCTTGTCCTTGTTAGCACATGAGGTTGTCCTTGTCAGCACATGATCATTGACAATAGTTTCAATGATATATTCGTGTTGATCCTCTTGAACTTGCACACCACAATCTTGATGACGATCACCACTTGACGTCATCCTTCACGGGTTGTATGAGATCTTCCTTTTGACGCAAGCCCAATGGAAGCACACCTAACCCCCACATAGGAGTCTCACAAAGACCATGGGTTAGTACACAAACACGTAATGGACAATGCTTACCATACCATGGGATCACTTGATCGCTCTCGGTACATCTTGTACGCTTTGTGTGTTGATCATCTTGATTTACTCTTTATCTGAGATCTTGATCAACCTAGTGTTTCTATGACCATTCTTTGGATAATACCTTGAATAACATCTTGGTCATCATATAAACTCCTTGAACCCAACAGATGGACTTCAAGAAGTGCCTATGGACAAGTCCTATAAATATAACTTAAAGCAATCATTAGTCCATAGGAGTTGTCATCAATTACCAAAACCACATATGGAGATATATGCTCTAACAACTAACTTGATGCATTCGAAGAAATCAGCTTCAGAGTCCGCATTCCAGTCAGCGGGAGACACGAAGAAAGTCAGCATCCACCCAACGGACGACACCGCCGCCCCGACGAACAACTCCACCACCCTTGATCCAAAATAGGAAGACGAGCTCATCCAATTCCTCCGTGAGAACTGGGACATTTTCGCATGGAAGCCCGCTGACATGCCAGGTGTACCCAGGGAGTTAGCTGAGCACCGACTGCATGTGGATCCTGCTGCTCGGCCCGTCCGAGAACGCGTGCGTCGGTCCGCCGCGCACAAGAGGAAGGCAATCGGAGAGGAGGTGGCTAAACTTTTGGCGGCCAACTTCATTCGCGAGGTACACCACTCCGAGTGGCTCGCCAATGTTGTCATGGTGCCCAAGAAGGACAAGTCTCTCCGAATGGGCATCGACTTCAAGCGTCTCAATAAGGTCTGCCCGAAAGACCATTTCCCGCTCCCCCGCATTGATCAAATTGTTGATTCGACTGTGGGTTGCGAGCGTAAGTCATTCCTTGATGCCTACTCGGGCTATCATCAGATCCGTCTGTATGGTCCTGATGAATTAAAAACAGCCTTCATCACCCCATTCGGGTGCTTCTGCTACATCACTATGCCATTCGGTTTGAAGAATGCAGGAGCAACTTTTATGCGCATGATCCAAAAATGCCTCCTTGACCAGATCGGTCGAAATGTGGAGGCGTATATGGATGATATCGTAGTCAAGTCACGCAAAGGTTCCGACCTGCTGACTGACTTGGCAGAAACATTCGCCAACCTTCGTAGGTACGATATCAAGCTCAACCCTGCCAAGTGTTCATTCGGTGTTCCCAGCGGAAAGTTACTCGGTTTCTTCGTTTCCGAACGAGGAATCGATGTTAACCCCGAAAAGATCGGGACCACCGTCCGAATGGAGCAGCCGGTCAGAATACATGATGTTCAAAGGCTCACAGGTTGCCTAGCGGATTTGAGCAGGTTTATCGCTCGACTCGGCGAGAAGGCGTTACCTCTGTACCGACTCATGAAGAAATCAGATACTTTCGAGTGGACAGACGAAGCCCAAATTGCATTCGACGACCTCAAAGCCCTGCTTTCCACCCAGGCGGTTCTTACTGCCCCGCTCAGTAAAGAACCCCTTCTTCTGTACATCGCGGCTACAAATCAAGTCGTCAGCATTGTTCTCACAGTCGAACGCGAAGAAGAAGGCAAAGCGTACAAGGTTCTGCGGCCAGTATATTATGTCTCCGAAGTCCTGACTCCTTCCAAGTAGAGGTATCCCCATTATCAAAAGCTTATTTATGGGATCTACATGACTGCAAAGAAGGTGACTCATTATTTCCAAGACCACTCGGTGTCTGTCATTTCTGATGCTCCATTGTCGGAAATCCTCCACAATCGAGACGCATCAGGCCGAGTGGCGAAGTGGGCAATGGAGATGTTATACTGCGACATCAAGTTCGAAGCCAAGAAGGCTATAAAGTCTCAAGCTCTGGCTGACTTCATAGCAGAATGGGTAGAAAAACAGCAACCGACTTACATCTACTCGGCTCATTGGACCATGTTCTTCGATGGGTCCAAGATGTTGAATGGCTCTGGCGCTGGCGTAGTGATCATATCGCCAAAAGGTGATAAACTTAAGTATGTGTTGCAGATACATTTCGATTCTTCCAACAATGAGGCAGAGTACGAAGCTCTCCTTTATGGATTGCGCATGGCCATCACACTCGGCGTCCGTCGCCTGATGGTCTATGGCGATTCAGATTTGGTGGTTAATCAAGTGATGAAGGAGTGGGATGTAAGGAACCCCACCATGACTACATACTGCAACGCAGTAAGGAAGCTCGAGAAGAAGTTTGAAGGTTTGGAACTTCACCATGTTCCGCGACTGAAAAACCAAGCAGTTGATGAATTGGCGAAACTTGGATCCACTCGGAGACAAGTCCTGAGTGATGTCTGCCTCGAGCACCTACATCTCCCCTCAGTAAAAGAGGATCCTTTCACAGAGGAACCAGTACAACCGAAGAGCTCAACAGATCCAACTGAAGTCGAGGTCCCTGCAGTGGTTGATTTGATCATGGAGATTCTTGCTCTCATCCCCGATTGGACTGTGCCATTCATTGCGTACATCCTGAGACAAGAATTACTAGAAGACGAAATCCAAGCTAGGCAGATCGTCCATAGGTCGAAGTCCTTCACCATCATTGATGGCCAGTTGTACAAGGAAAGTGTTTCAGGCGTCCTTCAGCGATGCATCTCCCCTGAGGAGGGACAGTTAATCCTGGAAGAAATTCATTCGGGAACTTGCAGCCATCATGCCTCCTCAAGAGCAATCGTCGCCAAAGCATTCAGAGCTGGCTTCTTCTGGTTGCAGGCGAATGAAATGGCAAAAGATATGGTCGACCGATCTGAAGGCTGTCAGTTCTATTCGAACAAGTCCCACAAGCCAACGTCTGCGCTGAAGACAATCCCTCTTGTTTGGCCGTTCGTAGTGTGGGGATTAGATATAGTCGAACCCTTCAGAATAGGCCAAGGGGGATTCACTCATCTGTTGGTAGCAGTCGACAAGTTCACCAAGTGGATTGAAGCCAAGACCATCAAGAAGCTCGACGCCCTTACGGCCATCAAATTTGTCACAGACATCATCGCCAGATTTGGGGTTCCACACAGCATAATCACCGACAATGGCACAAACTTTGACTCGGACAGATTCAAAGGTTTTTGCACAGGCCAAGGTATCCGAGTGGATTTTGCATCCGTGGCGCATCCCCAAACAAACGGGCAAGCAGAGCGGGCGAATGGACTTATTCTTCAAGGGTTGAAGCCTCGACTCCTGCGAGAAGTTGGACATGCTGCCGGCGCATGGGTCACCAAGCTGCCTTCGGTGCTGTGGGCCTCCGCACAACTCCAACTAGATCTACAGGGCGATCCCCGTTCTTCCTCGTTTATGGAGCAGAGGCAGTCCTTCCGAGTGACTTGCTTCACAACTCTCCACGAGTCGAACTCTTCTCCGAAGCCGAAGCAGAGCTAGCCAGGCAAGATGGAGTGGATCTACTAGAAGAAGAGCGCGAGATGGCACTGACTCGCTCAACGATTTATCAACAAGATCTCCGACGATTTCACGCGCGGCATGTCAGGAGTCGCACATTCCAAGCAGGTGACCTGGTGCTCCGAGTGGACCAGCAGAGGCCTCACAAGTTGGCTCCCGCCTGGGAAGGACCCTTCATCATCTCTAAGGTGCTGAACAAAAGAGCATATCGACTCTACAACCTCGACAGGGAAACGGACGAGCCGCGAGCATGGAACGGAGATCTCCTGAAGCGCTTCTACACGTGACCGCCGACGGAGGCAATGTAAAGAACAAGTATCATTGAAGTAATACAAAGTAGATTGATTTCTTGCAGGTTCAAAGTTCTTCCGCGTTTGCAGACTCCGGTCTAAAAAATTCGTTCCGAGTGCGTACTAAAAGCCGCACTCGGGGGCTTACCTGCGACCCAGAGTCGCCTAAGTAAAAACTCTCTCTCCGAGTGTGCACCAAAAGTTGCACTCGGGGACTTAGCTGCGACCCAGAGTCGCCTAAGTAAAAAAACTCGCTCCGAGTGTGCACTACAAGCCGCACTCGGGGACTTAGCTGCGACCCAGAATCGCCTAAGTACAAACTCTCTCCGAGTGTGCACTAAAAGTCGCACTCGGGGACTTAGCTGCGACCCAGAGTCGCCTAAGTAAAAAAAACTCTCTCTCCGAGTGTGCACTAAAAGTCGCACTCGGGGACTTAGCTTCGACCCAGAATTGCCTAAGTAAAAAACTCGCTCCGACTGCGCACTAAAAGGCGCACTCGGGGACTTAGCTGCGACCCAGAGTCGCCTAAGTACAAACTCGCTCTGAGGGCGCACTAAAAGCCGCACTCGGGGACTTAGCTGCGACCCAGAATTGCCTAAGTATAAACTCTCTCCGAGTGTGCACTAAAAGTTGCACTCGAGGACTTAGTTGCGACCCAGAGTCGCCTAAGTACAAACTCGCTCCGAGTGCGCACTAAAAAACGCACTCGGGGACTTAGCTGCGACCCAGAATCGCCTAAGTACAATCTCTCTCCCAATGTGCAGTAAAAGTCGCACTCGGGCACTTAGCTGCGACCGAGAGTCGCCTAAGTACAAACTCGCTCCGAGTGCGCACTAAAATTCGCACTCGGGGACTTAGCTGCGACCCAGAATCGCCTAAGTACAAACTCGCTCCGAGTGCGCACTAAAAACGCACTCGGGGACTTAGCTGCGATCCAGAATTGCCTAAGTAAAAAGCTTCCTTCGAGTGTATCCTAGAGATCCACTCGGAGGCTTAGCAGATCCATATTGAGGCTCATGTGGATGTGAAGACAACTGACAACTACATGAGTAGCAACTCGCTCCGAGTGCGAGCTTACAGTCGCGCTCGGGGACTTAGCTGCGATCCAGAATCGCCTAAGTAAAAAGCTGCCTTCGAGTGTATCCTAGAGATCCACTCGGAGGCTTAGCAGACCCTCATTGAGGCTCATGTGGATGTGAAGACAACTTACAACTACATGAGTAACAACTCGCTCCGAGTATGCACTAAAAGTCGCACTCGGAGACTTAGCCCCGATGAAGAGTCGCCTAAGTAAAAGCTCGCTCCGAGTACGCACTCGGAGACTTTGCACACCCTCATTGAGGCTCATGTGGATGTGAAGACAACTGACAACTACATGCTCCGCATGTTTGCCACTGGCTTCACCAAGAAACGCCAAACAAAAACCACGAGCCAAAATCGTGTCAACAAATTTTTTGGCGAAAGAAGAGCATAATATTCGATTCGAATTCAAAGTTGGATCTACGATAGTCGGCCCAGTGTGGATCAAGCTTATCCACACTGAACCACGAATGTGACGGCCAACAGCAGTGGCCAAAGTTTGATACAAATACCACTCGGCATACCGAGGTAAAGTTTTTCAAGCGTCACCAGGACTAGCACCGGGACTGGTAGGCTCCACAAAGGTGTCAAGGTCGATCCCGTCTGTGATGCGAGTGGCTGTCTCAAGGAAGGTCTCCATGAAATCTTCGAATCGAAGCTTCTTGGTGTTGGCGACCTACAATGCCTTCAGCTTTTCTTCGTGAGCTTCCTTGCAGTGCACTCGGACCAGCGATAGCGCCACGTCCGCACCACAACGAGCGGCAGACTTCTTCCATGCCTGCACTCTGTTCGGGATGTCCTCCAGCCGAGTCATCAACCCTTCTATTTCCCGTCGGGAATCGTCTTCGGGCCACAGCTCCTTGTCGACCCGGCCGATGACTTCTCTCAGGCGGCCAATGAAAGGTCCCACTCTGCCAAGGCGAATATGCGCCCGAAGCAAGTCCCGATTGGCTTCGTCACCGAGTGGAACGTTCGGAATAACCGACCGCTCAATGTCAGCTTCTTCAGCCTCAGCGTCCAGACAAAAATCTGCAAAGAAAAGACGAGCAGAAAGTAAGCGCAGAATGAACTACAAAGTCAAGAAGCACTCGGCAAAAAGCTTACCACCGAGCAGTGCAATCATCTTCCTTGCCCAGTCGCTGACGTACTTCTCCTGCGAAATGCACCGACTGTTCATCAACTTCATCTGACCCATCAGTTCAGTTCTTTGCTTTCCCATTTTCTCAATTTCGGCCAACAATGCCTTGTTGGTCTCTCGGGACTCCTCCAAAGACTTCTCTCAGTCAGCAAGATCCCCCTTCACACCAGCCAAGTCATTCACAGCCGCCTCCAATTCCGCGGCAAGCTGAATCTTTTCAGCCTTTAGAGCATTGTACGCGGATCCCATTTCGCAAGTCTTCTGCCAAATTAGGGCAAAGGGAAGATCAGACACATTCAACAAGGAAAACAATAAAAGCTCAAAGTTCTTCAGACCCCTGCCGACGCAAGCAGTCGACAGCGGTCCCGGGGACTACACCCAGTGGGTTCACTAAGAGTGACCCCACTGGCATGAAGCTCGAACAGGTCGGCCCTATTGAGCTACATGACAAACAGACAAGCCTATGAGACTACTATTACCCGACCTGAGTAAAACTACTCTCGGGGACTACATCCAGTGGGTGCACTCGGAGTGCCCCCAATGGTACCATTCGGGCAGATCAGCTCTGATCCGATCAAGTCACGGAAAATGCATATAAAGACAACTGCCGGTGCAAGCACTCGACAGAAGTCTCGGGGACTACACCCACTGGGTTCACTCGGAGTGAACCCACTACAAAATAATCCTACTTTATCCGAGTATATCACTTAAACCCCCAGTGGGTTACAAGAGGAAAGTAAACACTTACTAGCGCACTTACTCGGATATCGTCCCGGAGCTCCAAGCTTCTCTTGTACAAAGACGCGATGGAGTCGTACGCTCCCTTGGCATCACCCACCATCAACTCCACCTGCACCATGGCCTCCTTGGCGGCTCTCACTTGGTCTTCCGGGAGGTGTCGGACGTCGTACTGGACGGTCGACGGACCCGGCACGACAGAAGACTCCTTGGGCATCCCAAGTTCCGCTCCAGTCGGTTCCGCCGTGAGGGGCACCGCCTCAGTCAACGGCATCGTCTCGGTCGGTGGTGCATCCATGGTGGGAGCAGCAGTAGATGGAACAGCCTCAAGGACAGGCGCCAAAGTTGGCCCTGACCCCTTTTGGTCGTCCTCCTCGAGATGAATCACCTCCAAAGGAAGCCCGACTGAACAACATGAGATTAAAGAAAAAGGGCAAGATTAAAGACAGCACTCGCGAAACAATAATGCAAACTCTCGGAGTCGTCACAATGTACCTTGCTGGGATGTGGCAGCGTTATCCGTATCCATGGGATCATCGTCCTGGCGTGGCAGAGAGGTGGCGGAGGTGGCAGCTCTGTCGAGTAAAATCCACTCGACCAATAAGCATGAGTTCAATCAAATACTGAAAGAAGATAGGAGAACAAGACACTTACGCTGAGGCAACTGGAACAGCGATCCTCATCCGAGGCAAAGCTTTCCGAGGCTTGGACCCACTCGGTTTGGCCACCTTGGACGGTTGGTCCGTGGGCTCAGCAGCAGCGTCCCTAGTCCTCTTCACGCTCCGAGCACTCGGAGCCACGGGAGGAGCTGGCGGGGCACTCGGGGCCGCTGGAGGAGCCGAGGGAGTCGCGGGTTCGTGACGGCGCTTAGTTCGAGGCTCAGATGGTGGAGGTAGCGAGCTCTGCTCCCCAACCTCCCCCTCCTCCTCTTCGGTCTCCTCCTCCGTCTCCCCACTGTCGGAGACGTACTCGGCGATGTCCATGCTGCCCTCCTGGCTGCCCTCCTCTTCCTCAGCTGGATTCCCGTTCGAGACGGGAGAATACCAGTTGGTCCACTCCTGCACAAAATACAGTCGACAACGTCAGACGTCAGGCGGTGGTACAAGAAAAAGCGATAAATCTAAGAAGATTGAAAGCACTCGACAAGATGTGCTCACCTCATTCGGAGGAGGATTGTCAGCGCGGAAGGGCTTCACCCGCCGGGCTCCTCTGGGGTTATCGCAGGCGCCTGTGATGCCGCGGACCCACGCCGTCACAACCTCCCCGGTCACGCATTCTGGATGAGTCCGAGTGAAGTCCTCAGGCCCCGTGTAGTGCCACATGGCGTGGTGTCGGGATTGCAGCGGCTGGATGCGCCGACCCAGAAAAGTGTCCAGCAAATCCGTGTCGGTGACCCCCTTGCGGACGACAACAATCAGTGCGTCGACCAGAGGTTGGATCTGGATCTTCTCCACCTTTGTGAGTGCAAGCTGCCTGGGAGGGGCCGGACGGTCTAGGCTAAAGGGTGGCAACCCAGTCGTGGCATTCGGACAAGCTATGTCCTGGTAGTAGAAGCAGGTCGACTGCCAGTTCCTAACTGACTCGGACAACTGGAGAGAGGGGTAGCTACTCTTCGTTTTCTTCTGGAAGCCTAAGCCCCCGCAGAGCTGGAGGAGATGGGTTTTATCGTCCAACTGGCTAAGCTTTTTGATAGTCTGGGACCTAGCGGAGAAGATGTACTTAAAGAGCCCCCAATGGGGGGAACATCCGATAAAGCACTTGCAAAGGGTGACGAATGCGGCAAGATGGACTATCGCGTTTGGAGGAAAATGATGGAGTTGCGCCCCGAAGTGATTCATAATACCTTTGAAGAAGGGGTGGGGAGGCAAGGAGAAGCCCATGTACACGTGGCTGAGCAGCAAGACGCGCTCTCCCTCCTGCAGCGCCGGCTCCGTCTCGCCCTCCGCTGGCAACCTCCACGACTTGTTGGCAATCATGCCTTGCTCCACTAGCTCCAGCAAGTCACCCGCCGTCACCGTGGAGGGGAGGAAATCCCCCTGGATCCAACCCGCCGGCAGTGCCCGCTGTCGCCGCTGAGCAGGGGCCGCCGCCTTCTTCTTCTTCTTCTGCGACTCGAGCTTGCTCGTCTGCCCCTTCGTCATGGTGAAGGCAGCAGATCCGCAGAGGAGGAGAGGAAGGAGGAGGCTTGGAGCACGCGGAGAGCTACGGGAGAAGCAAGGCGAGTGCGAGTAACAAGGGTAGTGCAACAAGAAACCCCCGCCGGAGAGGCTTAAATAAGCTTCCGACTAGGTCACTAACAGGTGGCCCCGAAATCTTATCCCCCGACCGGCTGCTGCGATATTAGTGGAGAAGATAAAGGCACGGTAATCGAGGCGGCAGAAACTGCTCGATGACGATGTCTTCATCCCCGCTGAGCGCGCGGCAACCGAAATTTGAGGATCCCAGAAAATCTGCCGCTGTCAGTTGACCGGTCACATCGAAAGATTTCGCGAAAGCACTCGGTCCACCGGGCCGTTGTGAAGGGCAGCGCACTCTATATAAGCCGCCCTTCCCGACTGGTGCAGGGGCTGGCATTTACTGTAACCCTATATTCCACTCGACACTAAGCTCCCAAGAGCACTGAGACGTAGGGCTTTTACCTCCACCGTAGAGGGGCCTGAACTCATAAAACCTCGCCGTAGCTAAGTCTCTGCCCATCCTTTCGTACCCTACACATCTATTGTCACACTTATACCCACGACAGTGTATGTAATCCAAGACGAGACATTACCACATGCTGCGCCCTGAAACATGACCCCGCTCGACTTATTAATCGCTTAGTACTCGGTCCAGGAGTTGCAATTAGTTTCTGGTGTTTATAGTCATGCTGGAGGCCGTGCATAGTGCTGACCTGAGAGCTGGGTTGTGATGCGGTAGGCAGTGGCACGGTGTACCAAGTGGCACCCGGATGGTGGGCTTGGGAACCCTGCGCACATCGTTTGGGGCCGTGGCGGAAACCTCAGCCAGACTTCCGTGCGGGTTACCCTCAGATAGGCGATAAACCTGGACTAATTATTAGTGTGGTTAACGGTCGTGGCCGACTCCCTCGCTGGGCTTCCGCTTGAAGGTTGCCGAGGTGCATGACGTGCACATGGCGATAAGTGGCAAGAGCATGTGTGAAGAAGTACACCCCTGCAGGGTCATGATCTATTCGAATAGCCGCGTCCGCGGATATGGACTACTTGGAGACATATGTTGTTCATAGATAACTTCAATGGCTACTCATAAAATTGCCAAGATAAGCGTGAGTGTCGTGGACGGCATTTCCGTATGGAGACGGAATGATTGCACGATGGAGTATTGTTGTGGTGTTAGTGGACTCGTGTGCGAGAAATCAAGTTGTCAAAAAAAATTTAAAATGCAAGTTGTCTAGCCACGAGTCAAATGCTCGCTTTCCGCATGAAACCCCACAATACCGTATTGACACATAACATGAGTAGATAGTTATACTAAAGTCTTGCTGAGTACCTCCGTACTCATGTTTGCTTAATAATTGTTGCAGAGGTTGCTAATGACCCTAACGGAGGGTTCTTCCTAGACATCGACGACGACGAGTAGCTGGTGTCCTAGCTACGATCTGGCCCAAGGGTGGGTCTGTAGTATAGTCAGGCCACGTGCCTTCTAGTTTCATCTGTCTGTACTCAGACAGTTTAAACACTTCCGCTGGCTTGTAACTGAATGACTGTTATGATGGGTCGTGAGACCCTTACTGTGTAATAATATGTGTGTGACTCTTCTGAGCCTTTTAAATAAAGGTTGTATGTTTATGGTTATGTTGTGATGCCATCGATGTATCTATACATATTGGTATGCCATGCATACGTGTGTCGTACTTGATATGTATGGGGTTCGATTACCTAGCCGTAGACTTTAGTAGCATTCTTTACAGGGAAATGCCCATTTATGATCCAACGAGCCATGGTAGCTCGCTACTGCTCCAGACACATTGGTTGACCGGCGTGTGTCCTTCTTAGCTGTTGTGTCTGTCCCCTTTGGGGAAATGTCACGCGATGTAATGGAGTCCTTGTAGCTTGCTATGACTCATCTATATTCGGTGGTGACCGACACCTGCTTTGCTGGGCCATGTATGCATGTCCCTGTGCAGAACTGCCACTTTGGTTTATGACTAGACATGTCGATCCGGGTTCTTTGTCATTGGATTGCTAGCGACACAATTGCATACGTGAGTCAAAAGGCACAAACGGTCCCTGCTAAGGTAAGGCTGCAGCCGTGGGGTTAACCGTGCGTGAGACCGCAAAGAGATGCGATGTGTTACAGGCTGGATTCCTATGGCTTAGGATCGGGGTCCCGACATGGAGGTATGGACTCGTCAAGGGTAGGCACATAGTCATGTATGAGACCTTGCACCAAAGAAGAAGACACAATAGGAGTAGAGGTTAAGTTGTTAGAAATCATAGTGGCCTCATATGCCGTCTCAACTACCTCACTCACTATGTGTTGCGGCTGACTCGGTCCCTAAAGGATGCTCTCACTCATATGGTTAGTTGATTCACTCAAAGGGTGGTAATGGCTCTCAACCTCACATAGGATATTTGGCATATTTTCATGTATGGGGCTAGTGGTGCTCACTCTCATCCGATTTGGTAAAGGTAGCGATGAGAGGCCATGTAGGAGTACATGACGGGTTGTCTCATGGGGACCATCTTTAAGAACTAAATTTTCTGTATGTGATCCAAGACAGCTACTACCACACGTTGGGCCATGAAATATGACCCCATTTGACTTATTAATCACCTTGATCTCTCTCCAGGAGTTGCAACTATTTTTTGGTGTTTGTAGGAAAAGTGTTGGTGGCTGTGTTTAGTGTTGGCCGATGGGGTGGGCTTTTGTATGGTAGATGCACAGTGGCACGATGTACCAAGTGGCACCCGAATGGTGGGCTTGTGGAACCTTGTGCATCTCATTTGGGTCCATGGAGAAAACTTCGGTCGGACTTCCTCGTGTGTTCATGATAACCCACAAGTATAGGGTATCACAACATCTTCACGGGTAGTATGTCACCCTAATTTATTCATTCGACACAAGGGGAGCCAAAGAATATTTATTGGCCATAAAAGTTGAGTTGCCAATTCAACCGCACGTGGGATATCTCTCTGCAGCAAGGATTTAGTACAATAACAAATGATAATAGTAACTGTAACAGTGATAGCAGCAATTCTGGTAAAAGTAGTAATGGTAGTAATAGTAGAAATTGAGTAGCAGGTCTGGGAGCATCAATAACAGTAGTAACTTAGCAAGATTCAGTATATGTAAAACGTAGGCACGCGGATCAGTGATGAATAATGATTTAGATGACATTGATCATGTAACGGGTACACACTAGGGCGACGTAGAACTAACTCCAATTCATGAATCTAATGTAGGCATGTATTATGTATATAGTCATACGTGCTTATGATCAGGACTTGCATGACATCTTCTATCCTACCCTCCCATGGCAGCAGCGTCCTATTGGAAACTAAGGGATACTAAGGCCTCCTTCAATAGAGAACTGGAACAAAGCATTAATACATGGTGAATACATGAAAAACTACGGCAATCACCAGAAAGAATCAAAATTATTGATACCTTGGGGTATGCGGATCAAGACACATAATAGGTAACTACAACTTGCAAGATAGGATCCAAATCACACTCATATTCATGAAAACATAATAGGTTCAGATCTGAAATCATGGCACTCGGGCCCTAGTGACAAGCATTAAGCATAGCAAAGTCATAGTAACATTAATGTGAGAACATAGTAGACACTAGGGATCAAGCCCTATCAAACTTAACTCGATTACACGATCAATCTCATCCAATACCACTCCCATCCAGCAAGCCTACAAAGGAATTAGTCACTCCTGATGATGAGCATCATGGCGGTTTTTATGAAGAAGGGTTGGTGATGACGATGGCGACGAATCCCCCTCTCTGAAGCCCCGAACGGACTCCAGATCAGCCCTCCGGAGGAAGAACAGGAGGTGGCAGCGGCTCCGTCTCGTGACACATTATGAAAACTTTTCTCTATTTTTTTCTCCAAAGATGTGATTTTATAGGACTAGAATTAGTGTTGGAGGAGCCACGCGGGCTCCACAAGCCATCAGGGCGTGACCAGGGGCGCGCCCTGTTGGCTTGTGGCCCCTTGGCAACGTTTATCCGGCAGGTCTTCGCTCCATAAATCCTTACAAATGCCATAAATAATTCACAAAAAGTTTCGCCCGATTCTGTGCACTTTTTCTGCACAAAAATAACACCAAGGTAGTTCTACTAAAAACAACTTTAGTCCGTGTGAGTTTTCCTCAAATCATGCAACTTAGAGGTCAAAACCAGAGCAAAAGTTTTTTTAAAGTAGACACGTTGGCGACGTATCAACTCCCCCAAGCTTAACTCATTGCTTGTCTTTAAGAAATTCAGTTGATAAACTGAAAGTGGTAAAGAAAACGTGTACAAGCTCTTTGGTTCTCGTCATCATATATATGCTTAGCCGGTGTTCAGGTTTTCAACATAAATCATAAGTAAACACATCCATGATAATAATCCAAGCATCATATCCAACCATGGCAATACATAACCAACTAGTAAGCAATAATAAGATATCCCACATGCCAACAATTTGTCAAAACAATCACGATATAATACGGTGACATGGTATCTCGCTAGCCCTTTCTGAGACTGCAAAACATAAATGCAAAGCACCTTTGTGTTTCAAGTAGTGACTAAATATTATAATTTAGAATAGAAAGGATTGTAGTCATACTCATAACCAACATTGACTAGACTCAATGCATAAAAATGACAATATTGCACTCCGGTCTCGTGTTGTAAGTAAGAGGGTGATGACTCAACATAAAAGTAAATAGATAGGCCCTTCGCACAGGGAAGCATTGACTTGTAGAGGTGCCAGAGCTCCTCTTTTAAAGCAGGATTGAAAATATGATTTTGAGTGGTGTTCTTTAGTGTCAATGTTACAACAAAGGTTTTCAGTATACTCCATGCTAAACTCATCATCGGTGGTTCCCAAACATAATTGTAAAGTTTTACTCCCATCCACCATCCATACACAACCATGGCTATCTGAATTCACGCGTGCCCTCCAACATATCAACTTTCCCAAGGAGTTTTGTCTTAATTTAATTTTGATTAAGCAGGACTGGGAATCCTTGTTACCAACGTCTCTCGTGCAATAACTACAAATAAATGCCAGTCGTGAGAGTAACTTACTTAGCATGGAAGATACCGATTGACCCGTCGCTCCATGAGCGGTACGAGTGCACAAAACAAATGTTTTTTGAATATTTAGATGTGGCACATGCAAATTTACTTGGAATGTGATGAGGACATCAATACCATTGCTACACCCACAGCTCCAGCTGCTATACATACTGGACCAGTTACTAGAGCTCGTGCACGCCAATTGAATTACCAGGTACTTTCGTTTATTGGGAATACTTCTAATGTTCATGAACATATGATGCTGCCTAAGTTAGATACTTTTGTTGTTCTCATGAATGAAGGACCTAGCATGGACAAGAAGGATATCCGTTGGAGCGGGATGAAGCATGGCAAACAAGGGGCACGCGCGGGAGAGAACAATGGAGCTTCCCTTGGTGATTTCCGCACTTTAAAGCCACCATAAGGAGAGCATGAAGACTTTGGACGAAATATTCAAGACCCCACTTTATTAATTTCGTCCATAGGCTATTATAGGTGTTGCGCCACCTTATTTTTGGGCCAGGCCCATGTAATTTCGAAATACCATAATATAGGCTATTTTTAGAGTCCGTATGTGTGGGGAAACCGAGACTAGGGCTGTTTTCGGAACCCTTCCCCAAGGGTTACGAAATTGCCTCTCTTTTCCCTCATATATACAGCCCTTAGGGCACCGTTTAGACTTGGGTTTTGTTTAGATTTCAAGTTCGCCATAGCTGCAACTTCGCGTTCTTCGTTTGTGTTCTACGACCAGACAAAGACGTCACAGAACCCCACCTTCATCAATAAAGCTTCTCTCTTATATTCGCAATATCCTGATTGCAATCTTGGTTTCTTGCTTGTTCTTCGTTTGCGTGCAGGAAACAGACCCTCGTGGTCAGGTTGATCGTGCTCCGGCGTGATCAATAACCTCTCAGAGTTGGTTTAGCGATTGCTAAGGCGCGACGTCCTCACACGTTCGTAGTCGGATCGTCAAAGTCTATTCCATCTAAACGATATCCACGATCTCATCGAAAGACAGGGACAACTTCGCCTCTATCAAGTGGTATCAGATTTTCAGGTTGCTCGGTGAGATTCTACCAGTTTATCATCTTTAGATCGGATCTGTTCTTCATACCTATCGTCCACGAAACAGCCAAAAAAAATAGTAGGCTTAGATCTTCATATCCGAACCAATCTGAGCCTTTGCATAATCTTTTCAGTAGTTTGCTTAGTTGAATTTGCGGTTACATCGTCGTGTCGAGTTGCTGGTCTTAGTGTCTAGTTCTTTAGAGTTTCGAGTTCTGTTCATAGTTTGTCACGCCGTCACCGCATCGTATTTCATCATATACCACCACCACGCCACCATTATCCTTGCTGCCATATACCACCACCACGCCACCATTATCCTTGCTCCCATATACCACCACCGTATATCCATTACCATCCTAGTCTGTTTCGGTTTAGGTTAATTTCGAGATCTATTTGATTTCGATTTCGCGTTTCCTTACCTGAGTAGGTCTCGGGAAAAAAAAAAAAAAAAAAAAAAAAAGAGTCTGGCACGCTTTCCAGAGCACTTTTTAGGCCAAAATTTCGAGGGGTGAAAATTTTTTTTCCCTATCGTTTTGTTAGGTTTTTTAAAGAGTTTTGAGACCCTCGCCATCATAGTGATTTTTTCGCATTTTTTTGGCCGCCGCAGCCCCGCACCGCTACAAAAAAAAAAAAAAAAAGTGTCCACAAAAAATTTCGTCCTTATCCTGTTTTTAGTCCTTGGGAAGAGTTTTGAGCCACTCGCCATTATAGTGATTTCCTGAAGAAAAAAAAAAAAAAAAAAAACAGAGTGGCTCTTCCCTTGATTAGTACGTGTCGTCGTGACTTCGTTGGTGTTCTAGGCTCGCGTCTCTAGTACGATCTAGCCTAGGACCAGCACGGTACCGTCGTTGAGCGTCTTTTCAATTTTGCATCTCTGAACTGATTATAGCTGACCCTTCTTGCTACCATATTATAAGCCTTCCCAGCTCCACATACATCTACATCGTGTGTTTGACACCACCTGGCAATCGCTATATCCAACCTTCGAGAGTTTTGACTACACCGGTTGCCGATCGCCACCTGCTGCTGGGTAAGAATTTGTAAGAAATTGAGATTTGCTTGACAGATTTGTGACACACCACCACCACTTCCTAGTAGTCTGTAGGGTCATATTTTGCTGTGTTCCTATTGCTGCTAACCATGCCAGGATCACACGACGAGGAGATCGACTGGGAGAACCTGACCAACCAGGAGCTTTATGATAAATTTCAGCAAATGATGTCTCAGCAGGTACAGGGTTTCCTAACAACCTTTGGAGAGGCCATGGAAAAGCTGGACGGTATGGAGCAGAAATTCGACACCAAGATGAATGCCAAGTTCAATGAGGTGCTTGCCAGATTACCACCACCAGCTATAGCTTCTGTTCCCCTTCAACCACAACAACGGCGACGACCGGGACGCGTGCCTCTCGGCCACGTGCAGCCTTTTATTGGTCTTGATCCTCCCACTGCTGCTGCTGGTGCTGGTGCTGGTGCTGCTGCTGCTGCTGCTGAGGTTTCTACGGCTGAGCAGCATGATGATTATGATGATGATTACGATGGTGATTACGATGCTGAGGGAGAGCATGCTCCAGTTCAGCACGGGGAACAACAACCACCACCACGACAAGCCGCCGGTCGTCCACATGGATACAACCGCAACGGTAGGGATGCACCACACCCTCAGGTACGGGATCACGACCATCTCCCTAAAGTTAAATTGAATATTCCTAGTTTTGATGGTCGCTATGTTCCTGATCTATATCTTACTTGGGAGTTAGAAACAGAACAACGTTTTACATGCTTGCAATTTCCTGAAGATAGACGTGTGGCTGCTGCTGTTTGTTCTTTCACTAGTTTTGCTTGTATTTGGTGGTCTGAATATTGTCGAATACATCATGCTAATATTCCAGCTACTTGGGCTGCTTTGAAAACTGCTATGCGTACTCGTTGGGTTCCACCATATTATCAACGAGACTTACTTCAAAACTTGCAGCGTTTAAGACAAGGAAAAAAGTCTGTAGAAGAATATTATCAGGAATTACAAACTGGCATGATTAGATGTGGTATTGTTGAGGACAATGAAGCTATGCTTGCACGTTTTATGGGTGGACTAAATAGAGATATTCAGACTATTCTAGAATATAAGGATTATAACACTATCACTCGTTTATTCCATCTTGCTTGCAAAGCTGAACGTGAAGTGCAGGATCGACAGGCTTTGGCAAGAACTAACTTTTCTGTAGGTCGCACTTCCTCATGGACGCCACGAACCACGTCTACTTCAACACGTCCTCCTGCATCCGCACCACCTGTTTCAGCCGCCAATTCCACCAGAGATACCAGGAAACAGGCCCCTGCACCATCGTTCGCCAAGAGTACACCTTCTGGGCCCGCACAGAGTTCTTCTTCATCCACTGCATCTACAGGGCAAACACATGAGGTTATCTGTCGTCGTTGCAAGGGTGGAGGTCATTATGCGAGAGAGTGTCCATCCAAGCGTGTGATGATTATTACTGAGGATGGTGGATATGACTCCGCTAGTGATTATGACGAGGAGACTCTGGCTCTTATTGCAAGTGAAGAACGGGGTGTAGATGATACTGCACAAGAGACACAATACATGGCTGCTGACTACGCTGACAGGTATGAAAGCTTAGTTGCTCAACGTGTTTTAAGTGTGCAGGTAACACAGGTTGAACAAAATCAGAGGCACAACTTGTTCCATACTAAGGGAGTGGTAAAGGAACGTTCTGTTCGCGTAATCATCGATGGAGGGAGTTGCAACAACTTAGCTAGCATGGAGATGGTGGAGAAGCTATCTCTCACCACCAGACCACATCCTCATCCTTATTATATCCAGTGGTTCAACAACAGTGGCAAGGTTAAGGTAACACGTACTGTTCGTGTGCATTTTAGCATTGCTACATATTCTGATTTTGTTGATTGTGATGTGGTACCCATGCAAGCATGCTCCGTTTTACTTGGTAGACCATGGCAATTTGATAAAAATTCTGTACACCATGGTAGAACAAATCAGTATACTCTTGTTCATAAGGATCAAAATATAACTTTGCTTCCTATGTCTCCTGAACATATTATGAAAGATGACATTGCTAGAGCTAGTAAAGCAAAGCAAGACCTACATAAGAGTGAAAATCAGATTGTAGCAAAAGAATTTGAGCAACACAATAAGCCTAATAAATCATCATCTAGTGTTGCCTCTGAAATAAAACTGAACAGTGGTTGTTTACTTGCCACTAAATCCGATATTACTGATTTGGATATCACTACATCTGTTTGCTATGCTTTCGTCTGCAAAGAGGTATTATTTTCCTTTGAGGACATGCCATCCTCTTTGCCTCCTGCTGTCATTAACATTTTGCAGGAGTTCGCTGACGTCTTTCCACAAGACGTGCCGCCGGGATTACCACCTATTAGAGGGATTGAGCATCAGATTGATTTACTTCCCGGTGCATCGCTACCAAACCGTGCACCATACCGTACCAATCCAGAGGAGACGAAGGAGATTATGCGTCAAGTACAAGAGCTACTCGACAAAGGTTATATACGTGAATCTCTTAGTCCTTGTGTTGTGCCTATTATTCTAGTGCCGAAAAAGGATGGTACATCGCGTATGTGTGTTGATTGTAGAGGCATTAATAATATTACTATTCGTTATCGTCATCCTATTCCTAGGCTAGATGATATGCTTGATGAATTAAGTGGCTCTATAATTTTCTCTAAAGTTGATTTGCGTAGTGGATACCATCAAATTCGCATGAAATTGGGAGATGAATGGAAAACGGCATTTAAAACTAAGTTTGGATTATATGAGTGGTTAGTTATGCCTTTTGGTTTGACTAATGCACCTAGCACTTTCATGAGATTAATGAATGAGGTTTTACGTGCTTTCATTGGACGCTTTGTGGTAGTCTACTTTGATGATATATTAATTTATAGTAGATCTTTGGAGGACCACTTGGATCATTTGCGTGCTGTTTTTACTGCTCTCCGTGATGCACGTTTGTTTGGTAACCTTGGGAAGTGCACCTTTTGCACGGACCGAGTATCTTTTCTTGGCTATGTTGTTACTCCACAGGGAATTGAAGTTGATAAAGCTAAGATTGAAGCTATTGAGAGTTGGCCGCAACCCAAAACGGTCACACAAGTGCGGAGTTTCCTTGGACTCGCTGGGTTTTATAGGCGTTTTGTGAGAGATTTTAGCACCATTGCTGCACCTCTCAATGAGCTTACAAAGAAAGATGTGCCTTATTCTTGGGGTACTGCACAGGAAGAAGCCTTCACAGTTTTGAAAGATAAGTTAACTCATGCTCCCTTACTCCAACTTCCTGATTTTAATAAGACTTTCGAGCTTGAATGTGATGCTAGTGGAATTGGATTAGGAGGTGTGTTATTACAAGATGGTAAACCTGTTGCATACTTTTCTGAAAAACTAAGTGGGCCTAGTCTGAATTATTCTACTTATGATAAGGAATTATATGCTCTTGTTCGGACTTTGGAAACATGGCAACATTATTTATGGCCCAAAGAATTTGTCATACATTCTGATCATGAATCTTTGAAACATATTAAAAGTCAAGCAAAACTGAACCGTAGACATGCTAAATGGGTTGAATTCATTGAGACTTTCCCGTACGTCATTAAACACAAGAAGGGTAAAGATAATGTTATTGCTGATGCTTTGTCTCGTCGTTATACTATGCTTTCACAACTTGACTTTAAAATATTTGGTTTGGAAACCATCAAAGATCAATATGTGCATGATGCTGATTTCAAAGATGTGTTGGAGAATTGTAGAGAAGGGAGAACATGGAACAAGTTCATCATTAATAATGGCTTTGTGTTTCGTGCTAACAAGCTATGCATTCCAGCTAGCTCTATTCGTCTTTTGTTGTTACAGGAGGCGCATGGAGGAGGATTGATGGGACACTTTGGCGTAAAGAAGACGGAGGACGTACTTGCTACACATTTCTTTTGGCCAAGGATGCGACGGGATGTTGAGCGTTTCGTTGCTCGCTGCACGACATGTCAAAAAGCTAAGTCACGACTGAATCCTCATGGTTTATATATGCCTTTGCCTGTACCTAGTGTTCCTTGGGAGGATATATCTATGGACTTTGTTTTAGGTTTACCTCGAACAAAGAAGGGGAGGGATAGCATATTTGTTGTCGTGGATAGATTTTCAAAAATGGCACACTTTATACCATGTCATAAAAGTGATGATGCCGCTAATGTGGCTGATTTGTTCTTTCGTGAAATTATTCGCTTACATGGTGTGCCAAATACGATTGTTTCAGATCGTGATGCTAAATTTCTTAGCCACTTTTGGCGATGTTTATGGGCTAAGTTGGGGACAAAATTGCTTTTTAGTACTACATGTCACCCCCAAACTGATGGACAAACTGAAGTAGTCAATAGATCTTTGTCTACTATGCTTAGGGCTGTTTTGAAGAACAATCTAAAACTGTGGGAAGAATGCTTGCCTCATATTGAATTTGCTTATAATCGTTCGCTGCATTCTACTACAAAGATGTGCCCTTTTGAAATTGTGTATGGTTTCCTACCTCGTGCACCTATTGATTTGTTACCTATTCCATCTTCGGAGAAGGTTAATTTTGATGCTAAAGAACGTGCTGAATTGATATTGAAGATGCATGAGTTAACTAAGGAAAACATTGAGCGCATGAATGCTAGATATAAACTTGCTGGAGATAAGGGTAGAAAACATGTTGTCTTTGCACCTGGAGATCTTGTTTGGTTGCATTTGCGTAAGGATAGGTTTCCGGATTTGCGTAAGTCAAAGCTAATGCCGCGTGCTGGTGGTCCTTTCAAAGTGTTAGAAAAAATAAATGATAACGCATATCGACTTGAGCTGCCTGCAGATTTTGGGGTTAGTCCCACTTTTAACATTGCAGATTTGAAGCCATATTTGGGTGAGGAAGATGAGCTTCCGTCGAGGACGACTTCAGTTCAAGAAGGGGAGGATGATGAGGACATCAATACCATTGCTACACCCACAGCTCCAGCTGCTATACATACTGGACCAGTTACTAGAGCTCGTGCACGCCAATTGAATTACCAGGTACTTTCGTTTATTGGGAATACTTCTAATGTTCATGAACATATGATGCTGCCTAAGTTAGATACTTTTGTTGTTCTCATGAATGAAGGACCTAGCATGGACAAGAAGGATATCCGTTGGAGCGGGATGAAGCATGGCAAACAAGGGGCACGCGCGGGAGAGAACAATGGAGCTTCCCTTGGTGATTTCCGCACTTTAAAGCCACCATAAGGAGAGCATGAAGACTTTGGACGAAATATTCAAGACCCCACTTTATTAATTTCGTCCATAGGCTATTATAGGTGTTGCGCCACCTTATTTTTGGGCCAGGCCCATGTAATTTCGAAATACCATAATATAGGCTATTTTTAGAGTCCGTATGTGTGGGGAAACCGAGACTAGGGCTGTTTTCGGAACCCTTCCCCAAGGGTTACGAAATTGCCTCTCTTTTCCCTCATATATACAGCCCTTAGGGCACCGTTTAGACTTGGGTTTTGTTTAGATTTCAAGTTCGCCATAGCTGCAACTTCGCGTTCTTCGTTTGTGTTCTACGACCAGACAAAGACGTCACAGAACCCCACCTTCATCAATAAAGCTTCTCTCTTATATTCGCAATATCCTGATTGCAATCTTGGTTTCTTGCTTGTTCTTCGTTTGCGTGCAGGAAACAGACCCTCGTGGTCAGGTTGATCGTGCTCCGGTGTGATCAATAACCTCTCGGAGTTGGTTTAGCGATTGCTAAGGCGCGACGTCCTCACACGTTCGTAGTCGGATCGTCAAAGTCTATTCCATCTAAACGATATCCACGATCTCATCGAAAGACAGGGACAACTTCGCCTCTATCAGAATGGCAGTGCAATACCATATATAGGTAGGTATGGTGGAACCATGTGGAATAACTTGGCTTTAAGGATATTGGATGCACAAGCAACATTCCCGCTTAGTACACGTGAAAGCTAGCAAAAGATTGGAAGCGGCCATCTAGAGAGCAACAACGGTCATGAAAATGCATTGAAAATAATCAACTTTGTACAAAGCATAAGTAGGATATAAACACTCTGAATTTAAATATCATGAAGGCCGCATTGGTTTTGAATCAACTACATGTTTGCACATGGGCCAAGTCAAACCACTCGAATTTCTCTGAGGAAAATACCATACTACCATATCACATTGTAACCATTTGAATGCATGTTGACATGCAAGGTAAATCATTATAAACTCTCAGATATTTAAGAATGGCATGAAAAGCTGTGATCTCTAATTGCCATCACAAACATGTTCAGTCATGATATACTGAATCAAGGTTGAACGAGCCAACATATTTACAAAAACGAAAAGCAAGAAGAGTTCATACTCGTTTCCTTTGCCACTGTCACTTCATCAAATATCGTCATTATTGCCTTTCACTTGCATGATCGACTGTTGTGATAATAATAAAGTTGCAGTGGTGCCATGGACTAAGCTGGAACCTGCAAGGAAGTTTTAAAAGAGAAGACATGGTAATATTGGCTCTTCGTTAGATTAGCAACAAAGCATATGGGAGCCACTCATCATTTTCATCGTGGTCTTCCCTTTTCAAGACTCGTCGACAGGAAAAGAAATTCAAAGAAACACACTCAAATATTTTTGGAGTTTTTGTTTTTCTTGAGCAAGCAAAATAAACTAAGGGAATACAAAAAGGAGAAAAACTATTTACATGGGGAAGCTCCCGACAAGCAAAAGGAAAACTTTTGGGTCTTCTTCTAATACTATAGCTAACTAAACGGGAAAGAAATACCAAAAAGAAGCGAGAAATATTATTGGATTTTCAAAAGTTTTTCTAATGCATAAGAAGAAAGCAGAAAATATATAGCTAACATGGATATACAATGAAAGAGGATGAACACTGATAATTTATACGAAGTGTGTGAACATGAATGTAATGTCGGTGAGAAATACGTACTCCCCCAAGCTTAGGCTTTTTCCTAGCTTGGTAATCACTAGTGGTATTAACCATCAAGTCCATAAAAGTGCTCATGTGGTGGCACCTGAGTGTCCCAATCTTGGGCCTCGGCCTCCGCAGCAGCTAACTCATTTCGGTGTGCAATTATGTCCTCTGGCATGATGGTGTATCTGTTCCTGGCATGAAAGTTAAACAAATAGGGTGCATCCAACACAATAATATTGCGAGTAATCTTGTTGCGAAGTTATAATGAATGCCCTGCGGTATATGAGTTGCACGAGTGAAATGATGTTCTATCATAGATTGGTGGTCGAAATAGACTGGGGCACAAATAATTAGTGGGGCGTATAGCCACTTCAAAATACTTAGCCACGCGTGTGCCATAAATACAACCATGAATCTTGCATTTGCTTCGATTAAGATGCAAGCGGCGTGCGACAATAGCTCCTAGGATGTAGGTTTTATCACCATAAAGTGCGCATGGCAAAATAGGGAGAGTTGTGGCACCGATACCACCATGATGCTCCATAGCAGTTATGCACTTTCCTATAAATAGAGCAAAATAATGCACAGAAGGAAAATGCAAACTAGTGGCCCTGGCGTTTGATACGCCCCTAGTTTCCCTCACAGTTAAGGCGAGGAGGAAACCCTCAGATTCCTTAGGCTTAGGATTGTGTATCCCCCTGACAGAGGGAAGCAAACATATTTCACAAAATCTATCAAGAGGCAATTCATAGGTTGTTGCATACAGGTCAAAACATAATGTGGGAGCATCAGGCGTGTTTATAAAATAAAAGGGTTGTACAAATGAATTAGTAAGTAGCTAGTATTGATCACACTTATCTGTGAGGAAGTTAGTAAGCCCGGCATTTGCAACGAATTGCATGAATTCTTCATAAAAACCATCTTCACTCATGAAGGGTATATGTGGCCATTCACAAGGCCTAAACTATGTGTTTCGAGAGATCTTGACGGCACTATCCCGAGTCCTTCCTGCAACTCTCTTGGGACTCCATCTCGGAGATCCCTTCCTTGAGGAACATCTCCTTAAGAAGTTCATTTTCGTACACACAATTTCTAAAAAAATTGGTCCACAAAATTATGTCAATAAAACTTTATAAGAAAGATGGCAACTACTCATATGGGTACTTAGAAGCTATATCAAGCATTCTTGCTACTTGGAACTAAAATATTTTAACATGCAAGCTCATTTTCGGTAGCACCAAGTGCAGCAATTTATGCCAA
This sequence comes from Hordeum vulgare subsp. vulgare, assembly GCF_904849725.1. NCBI lineage: Eukaryota > Viridiplantae > Streptophyta > Magnoliopsida > Poales > Poaceae > Hordeum > Hordeum vulgare. Next base: position 340,634,950 of record NC_058524.1, on the reverse strand, counting down.
ATATAAAGCACTAAGGCAAAAACTAATTGGGGAGATGGAGGAGTCACGTACCAAGTAGAGATTTCCTCAAAATAGTTTCGGAAACACGTTTCCAAGCAAATAGATCAAAAGTTTCAGTTTCTGGAGGAAGAACACAAGAGAGAGAGCTAGGAAAATTTTACTACACGTAGGAGATGATGTGAGCTAAAGTGATAAGGAAGGGGGTTGTGGGTCCCACAAGCTATCAGGGCGTGACCAGGAGGGTCTTGCCTTGTTGGCTTGTGGCCCACAAGTGTGTCTCCCTATTGTTATTTTTATGCCAAAAATTCCCATCTATTCTAGAAAAAAATCAGGTTAAAATTTTATAGCATTCTGAGACTTTTTATTTCTCGATCATTTTTCTATGGTTCGAAAACTCAGAAAACAGGGTAATCATGGCATTCTATTTTTCTATAGCTAAGAGAACGGAGAATAAACTTGGGTTATAGAGAGTTCTGAATACTCAATTCATCAATCAAGTGTCTTTCGAAAAGGATTCCTTAATAAGGTTGATCAAGCCTTATTAATAATCGTTTTCGATTAGCATGAAATCAAGGAATTTTTGTATATCACTAGATTACCTCAATGGGGATTTGCATCTCCCCTACAGTAAGATTATAGTATTTCTTTTTCTTGGGAGTAGGTAGAGGGATTGCAAAATCTCCAATGATGACCGTGGGAATAAGCTCAATGACATTAGTATTGTTAACCATAGTTTGCTTCCTCGGAAAATGCTCCGTATGTTGCTTGCCATTAGGATGAAATGTGACCTTGCTTTTGTTGCAATCAATAACAGCCCCTGCAGTATTTAGAAAAGGTCTACCAAGGATGATCGACATATTGTCGTCCTCGGGCATATCAAGAATAACAAAGTCTTTTAAGTTAGTAACATTTGCAACCACGGGGACGTCCTCTAAAATTCTAATAGGTAAGGCAATTGATTTTTCAGCCATTTGCAAAGATATCTCAGCAGGCGCAAACTTATACAATTCAAGTCTTTTGTAAAGGGAGAAAGGCGTAACACTAACACCAACTCCTAATCACAGAAAGCAGTTTTAACATAATTTCTTCTAATAGAGCAAAGTACTGTGGGTATGTCCGGGTCTCCCAACTTCTTAGGTATTCCACCATAAAAAGAGTAATTAGCAAGCAGAGTAGCAATTTCAGTTTTGGGTATGTTTCTTTTATTGGTAATAATATCCTTCATGTATTTAGCACACATAGGCATTTTCAATATACGAGTCAAGCGAGTGCGTAAAAAGACGGGTCTAATCATTTCAGCAAAGCGTTCAAAATCTTCATCATCTCTACTTTTAGAAGACTTTTGAGGGAATGGCATGGGGTTTTGAACCCATGGCTCTCTTTCCTTTCCATGTTTTCTAGCAAAAAAGTATCTCTTATCATAACGTTTATTTTTAGGAGGTAGGCTATCAACACCCTCAACAGGTTCTATCTCAACATCATTATGATGATCCTTATTACTACGTGGTGGATCTTCTACCTAAACATCATTATTATCTTTATCATTATCATTATGTTCATGTTCAGTACTAGATTGTGTCTCAGTACCAGAAATAGAAACATCATTATGATTCTCAACACGCTTTTCAATAGCAGGTTCACTAGGGGCATGCAAAGTCCTATCATTTTCATTTTCTTTTCTTCTTAGTGGGACTCGGAGTTTCATCATTAATTCTCTAAGAATCCTATTCTATTCTTTTAGGATGACCTTCATGATAAATAGGATCCTGAGTCATTCTACCTCCTCTAGTCATCACTCTAACATCCTGATCATTACTATTATTCATCTCAACAAACAGAACATTTTGTGACTTAGCTACTTGATCTAGTTGGGTGTGAACCATAGAGGCATGTTTACCTAGACCTTTCATATCATTAGCAATTCTAAACATCAAGTCACTTAAGCGATCTACCACCATGGCATTTTTCTTCTATTGAGGCTTAACATAGTTATTGAAGTGTTCTTGTTTAACAATGTAATTATCAAATTCATCCATGCATTGATCACGAGTCTTAGCATAAGGCATATCATTTTTAGTGAAGGAACGGAGAGAGTTTACCTCGACTACCTGTGTCTGGCATCAAGTCCATGTGTTTCTTCAATCAGTGGTAATTTCTTGACATCCTCAATTTTAATACATTTCTATTTCATAGACCTTTTCGCTTCTTGCATATCTTCAGGGCCAAGGAATAAAATACCTCTCTTCTTTTGAATAGGTTCCGGTAGTAATTCCGGGAGTGTCTAGTCATCGACATTTTGCAATATATCATTTAATAACTTTCCAACTTGTGCAACTATTCTTTCCGTGAAAACACAACCAGCACAACTATCTAGGAAATTCTTAGAAGCATCGATTAGTGCATTATAAAATCAACAATTTCATTCTTCTCAAGTGGACAATCACGCAAATCTCTAAGTAGCTGGAGAAGCCTCCCGCAAGCTTGAAGGAGATTCTCTTCTTCCATTTGCACCAAGTTAAATATTTGTTGTAAGGTAGCTTGTTTCTTGTGAGCAGTAAAATATTTTTAGAGAAGTAATAAAGCATATCCTAGGGACTATGCATACAACCAGGAGCAAGAGAAAGAAACCATTCCTTGGCCTTGCCTTCCAGAGAGAAAGGAAAAAAGCTTAAGGATATAATAGCAGCGTATCTTTTCAACACTGGTGAACAAAGCAACAATATCATGTTGTTTCACAAGGTGTTCAACTACAGTTTGAATTTCATAACCATGAAAAGGATCACACTCAAATATAGGAATTAATTCAGGGTCTATATCGAATTCATTATCTTTGTCAGTGAAGAACATATGATAAGTAGCAAATTTAGGATCATGTTTCATTTTCTTCATCATCGATTTTTTTTCTTCTAGTTTGCATAGTAACCTTTTCAAGTCATCTCTATCATTGCAAGCAGGAAAGTCTCTAGCTACCTCACCATCCATAACATAACCTTCAGGTACATAAGATAATTCATATATATTAGGAGGACAAGGTGTAACAGGTAATTAAAGATCTTCATCAGCTTCAACATTTTCAAGTTCACTCTGGAAATATGAGCATGAAGTAATTCTCTTATTGGCACAGTTTCAGTTTCAGCATGTGTAGGAATAGTATCATGATTAATTTGAGAACTAGCATCATCAACATCAAGTTCATGCGACATTAGGATGATCAATAGGTGGTGGTGTAACAAGCTGGTTCAAAACAGTAGGTGAATCAAAAGCAGAGCTACATGGTAGTTCCTTACCTCCTATCGTGCAAGAGGGAATGATCTTAGTTTCATTATCTTTCAGATCCTCAATTCAACACAATAAATAGAGCTATGCTCCCCGACAACGGTGCGAGAAAAAAGTTTTGATAACCAACAAGTATAGGGGAGCGTGACATTCTTCACCGGTAGTATTTCACCATAATCTATTGATTCGACAAAAGGGGAGCCAAAGAATATTTGTTGGCTGTAGCAGTTGAATTGTCAATTCAACCGCACCTGGGATATCTCCCTGTAGCAAGGATTTAGTTGTGGGGACCCCGACTTATGAGTCGAGATCGCCGAATGATCGCGCTCAGTGATCCCAGAGATCAATGCTCATCGAACACACAGAAACTGAATAATAAGAGTCTTACATCCATACATACCGTTTGATACAGTAAATGACCATTGCGGTCGAGTCTTACATTTATAGGCCTTAAAGGCCAACACACCAAATTGGACCAATAGCGGAATTATTGGTTGAAAGCATGAACCCATGCCATTAGCCTTAACCTACATGCATTCTGATTGGGAAGCGTCCTAGCTCGCAAGAACGTCACCGAGTTACTCTTCACCATATCCTGTTCTTTTATACCTGGTCAATGAAATAACCAGTGGCAAGCCAATAAGTACTTTTGATTGTACTCACAAACATCCCATGACATGAACAATGAAAGTGAAGCATAACAATAACATGCATCTTTGGTGGAATTCAGCTTGGAGGATTGATCATGAAATATGCATCAAGTTAAAGAATTACTTTTGAAGAACAGGTTACAGATATCAATATATCTGTCGAGGGTTCAACCATCCGGGTTCACCATATATGCCAAGTCACCAAACTTGGTCATATCATTACTTCCATAATAACACCTTTTTCGTCACAACTCACTCACACTTGGTTTATGCGGAAACGACTGGACGTAGTTTAAGCAGCACCACCCAATTGTCCTTGACCGTGGACATGGCTATTCGAATAGTTTTACACTCTGCAGAGGTAGTATACTGGACCCATGAGAACCGGGAAACTTCCGTGTCAACCACGACTCGCGGTATATAACATACCCGAGGTAAGTACCCGATCAAATGCCTTTCCCCTAACGATACTAGACAAAGAGGTCCACTCGATTGGTACACAGCCCACATGTTGTACGTCTTACGAGCACCGACTCTGGACAGCATCAACCATGTGGGGACCAACGGTGTGCCTGGACCTCATAAAAATGGCATAGTCGTCCTACCTGGCACGACCCCATCACGAGAGTGAATACACATCACTCCCACTACTAGTAATGTGGCTCTTTGCTAGCACCGACCAGAGTAATCAACATAGCCCCGTCCCATAAGGGGTAACGTGGTCATACTGGTAAGGTTGGGATGGTCGACACATCATAAATCTATTCCCATTTCCGAAACCATACTCACTCAAAATACCCGGTACACCACTTCACCAAAAGTGGCCACCTAACTCATCACCACCCTCTGGCATTAGTGGCACCCGACGGGGTTTTCATAAACTCTTGATTAATACCAACAACATGCTCATGCTATTTACTCTAGCATTACTTGTCAATCATGATACTAACATGATCCTCAAGGCGTAGGATCAAGCTTAATTCATGTGCTCCGGAGGAGCCATCAGTAACATCACATCAAATGATTTACCAGCACTTATGATCATATGCAGCGGAAATACTTGCTATCTTAACATGCAATATAACATATGCTCAGTCATGGTCAAAGGGCTGCTTGCCTTTGCTCACATAAGTCCTCGGGTCTTTGAGTTCTTCCGCTCCAACTCTGAGTACTCCGTCTACCCGTCAACTATCGTCGGATACAACCACGATACGCCACACAGCAGGTAGAAATAAAAGTGCTACAAAGATAGAAGTTATATTTTCTTGGACCTCTCCGGTCATAAGAAAAATACCTGAAGCTTGCAATAGGAGGTTTGGATCATCAGGGATTTCTGAATGGAGGAAAGGAGGAGTAGGGGATTCTTTATGAATCCCACAGAAATTATTATGATATAAATGAGTGGAGGCACTCATTTAACAGAGAACAACCTTATAATTATATAAGAAGTTGTTTCACTGGATTTGGAGTTGAGATAAATATTCTAGGAATTTTCTAATGTGGAATAAATAGCAATAGGAAGCTATTTATTTGTTGCAACAGAAGTAAGTCACACAATTTTTTTGACCAAGGCTTCAAAAGGAGGGCATGATATTAGATGGCTCTAGAAATTCGAATCACTCCATTTGGAGTTGATTTGAACCCTATAGGATTTTACAAAGTGGAGGTTTAAATTATCCAGAATTGTATTTAAATAAAAACACCATGGAAATATTGCCTGGAAAAATGTGGAAGGCACATATTTGGATAGGTTTTAAATTTAGGAACCTGTAGAAATTTGAATCATTAGAATCAGAGCTAAAAATTCACTATAGATTTACTATAGATTTTTGAAGTTTCACAGAAAAATAAAGAAATCAAAAGGAGGGTCTACCAGGGAGACTATATCGCGCTCACGGCGATAGATGGCCACTGGGCCGACCCATCTGCTCGGTTCGCTAGAGAAAGGCCACGCCGAAGGCGTAATACGCCGGATACGGTTTCGCCTTACGGAAGCGGGTCTGGTTGGAGTTGCCTCCACTTACCCGAGCCTGGACCCACCCGTCAGTGCCCCGTTCCAGATGGTTGGCCGACAGGCGGGCCCTGGAGACAGGGCCTTCTTCATGCTCCCGACGAGGGGAGGCAGCGGGGTCTGGCGGTGGTTGCTGGTGCCTCCAGCCACCACTTCGGGCGGGCTGCCGACCGGGGTGCTTAGGGCGGAGAGCCTCACCCATCCTGGTGTCGTTTGCCCACCGGGTAGAGCCGCCATGGCGAGGGCTCCGATGGCGATGGGAATGGCCGTCGGACTCCGTGGTTGCACGCGCTAGGCGCCTTGCGCAGGAGCTGCAGCGAGGGGAAAAGCTTCGAGGTGACGAGGTGAAGGTGACAGGCAGTCCCTTAGGGAGAAGAACCCTGGGGGTTGAGAGAATTTAGGAAGGGGGCGAACGGTGACACGGCGACCATGCAAGAAATTCGAGCTTGGGAGCTCCAACTGCTGGGTCACAGGGGCCTCTGGGAGAGAGGAGGAGTTGCCGGGAGCCAGAGAGGGTTTGGATAGAAGAGATAAGAGAGGGGGAGGGTGAGAGAGCTCGGGAGCTCGAGAGCTGGGGATATTTGGCCGCTTCTGGGCGTCGGGGGTAGCTTGGACTGGTCAAGGGAAATCCAGTGGCGTGCTGAGACAAGCTGCAACGGTCGGATGATGTTTGGAAGGAGAAAACAATGAGCAGAGCACTAGGTTTGCAGGTCAGGGTGGTGGTCACCATGGCCACCTATGCCTACACGGCCCTAATGACCAGTCAAAGTTGTCTAGGAGGTGGGGCATGCTATTTAGAAGATGAGTGAGGAGTTTGGGTCTCTAGTGGAGTTGATTTGAATGGCTGTTGACTGAAGTTATGTTTGCAGCACCAAACTTAGGGCTAATGGTGAGAGCACTCACAGGAGAGATAATGGGGAAAAGACATGTGTAGCAGCCTTATGCATGGAAGGACCACATTTCTGCAAAGTTTTAGTTCAAGCAAGGAAGTGTAGCTAGCATTTGCTGTACAAAGCTACCTTTCAGCCAGAAATCAATATGAGGATGTGATGCTCATTTTATCCACATGAGCATGCCATCTCTTGGCTTGAAACGATGCCTTGGGGTGCTAGGAACCCTGTGGCAAGAGGTGGAGGCTTTGGCTTAAGAAGAAGTGGGGCAAGAGGGGTGAAGATGGTGATTCCAAAGGTAAAATGAGGAATAGTTACATGGAGCCTCTCTCCAATAATTAACCAGTGGCCATGGAAATGTTACTGGAGGTAAAATATAACTATATGAAGCAGTGGTAGAAAGTTGAGCTCAAGGGTTAAAGTGGAAGGGACCAAAGTAGCCAATAAAGTGAATGCACACAAGGTGTTTGAGAATTGGCAGAGCAATCAGATGGACTTCAATGGATATGAAACTTAACAAGATCAAATAATATATGAAAATAAGCTTGGACACCAAAATTGGGATTTGGTGGAGAAGGTTTCCAATGTAAACATGGAAAACCCTTGAAATGGGCAGAAATAGCTTTCTGCTTACAATTCCATTCAAATCAATTCCCACAAATCCAATATTTGGTGTGGGGGCATTATTTGAGCATTAAGGCATGCACAAAAAGTTTGGGGTCAATTGGAGAAACTTTATAATGTAAAGTTTCCCAAAGTCAAAAATCAACAAAGAGGGTTTTGAGGGGCTTGGGACAAGTTCTTATGTTTTCCTTGATGCACCACTTGGTGTGGATGTATTATTGGAGTATTAGAACATGTCCACCAAATTTGAGCACAATTGGAGGCACTTCACAATGTAGAGTTCCTCAAATTTGAATCTGGACAAATAGGGTTTTAGAATAATTAGGGGAGTCAAATCAACTTGTATTGAGATGAAACTTCGCAAGATCATCAAACCTATCATAGGTGACATGCTGTAATTTTACTGGATTTTATTGAGAATATTTCTTATAGAAATATTTCAAAAGCTTCAAATAGGCAGGAAGGGTTTTGGAGGGGTTTGCCCAATATTTTGAACATGACCATGTGTTGAAACTCATATATATGGAATAATTATATCCACTGAGTTTCCCTAAATTTTCTTAAATATTTTGAAGGCAATAAAAATAACTTTCCTTCATAAGAGACCATTTTTGGCCTCACAGAAAGGCACTTAAATAAATTAATAAACTAACTTTAAAATAATAATATTGTGATTTTTGGAAGACATTTTGATAATAGGTTTTAAATAAAATAATTGGTGCAAAATAAATTCCATAATTGGAGGACTTGTAGTACAAATCTCATCTCAAGGGTTTGAAAGTTTAATTCAAAGAAATGCTTTTTGGTGAAAATAATATTTGGTAAAAACAGATACTAGTCCTAAACACATGGCATGATAATTAGGCAGGAGAACATGGGCTAATGTGGTGAGTCTGGAGAATCGCAAAAATTATTGAGAATCAACACAAACATACGAGCAAGCAAGCAAACAACAGTAACTTCAAGCATCACAAGCATTCTCAAAAAAATTAAATTGGTCCTAATTTTTGAAATAAGTTAATTAACCAGGAAAGCTAAACACATGGTGTTACATTAGTAGAACAACAAATGATAGTAGTAACATTAATAGTGAGAGCAACAATTTCGGTAACAGTAGTAATGGTAGTAAAAGTAGCAATTGAGTAGCAAGTGTGGTAGGAGTAGTAATAGTAGTAACTTGGTAAGATTCAGTATATGTAAAACTTTGTCACGTGGATCAGTCATGGATAATGATTTAGATGACATTGATCATGTCACAGTTACACACTAGGGACACATATAACTAGCTCCAATTCATCACTATAATGCAGACATGTATTCCGTATATAGTCATACATGCTTGCGATAAGAACTTGCATGACATGTTTTGTTCTACCCTCCTGTGGCAGTGGGGTCCTATTGGAAACTAAGGGATATTAAGGCCTACTCTTAAAAGAGAACCGAAACAAAGCATTAACACATGGTGAATACATGAACTCCTCAAACTACGACAATCATCGGAAAGAATCCCAATTATTGTCACCTTAGGGTATGCGGATCAAGACACGTAACACGTAAATACAACTTTCAAGATAGGATCCAAATCACTCTCATAGTCATGAAAAAATAATAGGTTCAGATATAAAATCATGGCACTCGGGCCCTAGTGATAAGCATTAAGAATATCAAAGTCATAGTAACATCAATCTCAAAACATAGTAGACACTAAGGATCAAGCCCTATCAAACTTAACTCGATTACATGATCAATCTCATCCAATCCCACCGCTTTCCAGGAAGCCTACAAAGGAATTACTAACGCCCGATAGTGAGCATCATGGCGGCACTGATGAAGAAGGGTTGATGACGACGACGACGATGAATCCCCCTCTATGGAGCCCCAAACGGACTCCAAATCGGTCCTCCGGAGGAAGAACAAGATGTGGCGGCGGATCCGTTTCATGAAACGCGATGAAAAATTATCTCTAATGTTTTTTCTCCGGAGATATGATTTTATAGGACTCGAATTAGGGTCGGAGTAGCCACGTGGGCCCCATAAACCATCACGGCGAAGCTAGGGGGTGCCATGTTGGCTTGTGGCCCCCGACAATGTTTCACCGGCACATCTTTGCCACATAAATACTTATAGATGCTAGAAATAATTCACAACAAGTTTCGTTCGATTCTGAGAACTTTTATTTCTGCACAAAAATAACACGAAGGTAGTTCCGACGAAAACAACGTTAATCCAGGTTACTTTCACTCAAATCTTGCGAATTAGAGGTCAAAACTAGAGCAAAAGTGTTTGGAAAAGAGATATGTTGGAGACGTACATGTTTAGTCTCAAATATGCTATAAATAGGCGATAAACCTGGACTAAGGTCTTTTGTGGTTAATGGTCGTGGTCTACATCCACGCGACGCTTCCGCTTGAACGTTGCTGAGATACATGACGTGTATTTGGTGCTAAGTGGTGGAGACATGTGTGAACAAGTATACCCCTTCATGGTTAATTCATTTATTCAAATAGTCGTGTGTGTAGATATGGACTAATTGGAAAATTTATATGGTTAATAGATAACTTGAAATGGATACTCTAAAATGCATGAGATAAGTGTGAGTTCTATGGATGGCCTTCTCGTAGGGAGATGGGAGAGGATCCATAGTGGTGTACTATTGTGGTCAATATGTGGACTCGTGTGCACTCTCTCACTGCAAAGGAAGTACTCGTAGTCATAGTACAGGTTAGCCAAGAGTCAAAGCTACCTTGATGCAATAAACTCTACAACCTCCTTGTTGTTAATGATGCATTGTTGAGTACCTTTTTACTCATGGTTGTTAACTATGTTTTTGTAGATGAGACCTTAGTCTCACTAATGGTTTTCTATGCGAAGTTCGACATTAACCGGATTAGCTTGGGCGTCCCAGATAGACACTGGTGCAGCGACGTGTTATGCAGACAGTTTTTAACCCCGTTCCATGACGGCATTTTAAATCACCGCCTAATGAGTGTGAGAGATAGGGGGTCCTTTCCACACGTCCCAAAAACCGTCGGGGATAGGGAGGCATGATGGAGACGCGTTGCCAAATGTAATCGTATGCGATGCAGCAAAACATCGCACACACCACATTCTCGCATACGTGTGGGATTGGCTAACAAACATTTCTCAGGATGTAGTGAAACCAAACCGTGTTTCATACTGAACCGTTTGGGAAACAATATCTAAGGCACACAATATAACTTATAAACTGTGTGCGATATGTGCCCCATCGCACACGAGTTTTGTGCAGAACTCATGTGCCATGCATGACGCTATCGCACATGTATTTCGACAATCACCGTGTGCAATAATGTGTCATCACAAATGGTTCAACAACCCCTTTGCACACATACAAGTGCTACAGATCGTTTGTGATTTGTTGAGTATCGCCAACGGTTGCGGTATGAGTGACATGTGCTTTCCATTTGGGATCCCACACGTTTGCTAAAACATTTATGAGGGGATTCTATTTTACATTGGGCACAGTTTACTCTGAGCTCTCGTGTGCAATAATGTGGTATTGCAAAACGGTCCGGAACCCACCGACCACCCCCACTCCTAATCTCGACCTGCACATCCACCCACTCACATTCTTCGTCGCCCCCTCTACCGCCACAGCACCACCTCCATTCCCAACCACCGCACCACCTCCCTACCTTACCCCAGAGCCACATGTGGCGCCATTCTCCTGCACCCCCGCCCTTCACATGACCTTCCTCCCCTCGCGAGTGACCCACCTCTCCTCCAGCTGTCTCCCATGATGAGCCAGCATCGGATCCACACCAAGACTGCCCCGGGGACGTTCCTGCGTCGGATCCAGGCCACGGTCCCCCCCCCCCCCCGCGCGATGCACCATTGTTGGAGCGAGGTCGCGGTAGTGTCCTGCAACGCCGCAACCAACACCACGCTGATTTGCCTGCCTCTGCACTGCCCAAGCGATAGATCCGAGCTCTACCGCAACCCTACGACCTGTCGGTGACGCATTCGAGCTCCCTCGCCACCCCATGCAGAGCCGGCAACGGATCCGAGATCTGTGCCACCCTGCACCTAGCCAGCAACGGATCCAACCTCTCCCGCCACCCTGGGCCTAGTCAGCAATGGATCCGAGCTCTCCCGCCAACTCCAGCGACGGATCCAAGCATGCTCGGACACACCCCGCGGCCACATTCGCTGCAAGCGAGGGATCCCGAGCGGCTGTGCCTCATGCTCCGCCTAGCATCTTCGTCTCTTCTTTGGAAAAGGGCCACCCCATCGTATGGATCCTAGTCAGCGATCTCCTCTCCGATGAGGTAAACAACATTGACCCGCTGATGTTTGTTTTGGTCATCGTCTACCCCGTCCACAACATAGTGTGCTTCATCGGAGAGTGTAGCTCACTCCCTCTGGTGTTTTTTTGTTCAAATGCAAGTCACTTTGTCCACATCATCGGTTCTTTGACGCGTGACCTGTGGTTCACCCCCTTCCCTCGGCGGCCCAGTGGCCACCAAGAGCCGGCGACGCCTTATATGGTGCAGTTCATTTGGATTGATGTTGAAGCTCACATCCCTGGGTCTTGCATCCCTAGACGTACGATGGCCAGGCAGCGATCCAGATTGAGGTGGCTGGGCGAAGGTGATGCTAACACGAAGTTGTTTCACCTTGTAGCCAATGGCAGGAAGTTGAGGAATTTCATCCCTGCGCTGCATTGTAGAGACTCCATCATCACCGAGGAACGAGGCAAGGAGGATGCTTTCTTTCAGGCATACAAGGAGCTACTCGGCATGTAGCACACGTGGAACCAAACCATGGACCTTGAGTTCTTGGGAATCACCCCTATCGATCTAAGTGAGCTTGATGCCATATATACCGAGGAAGAGGTCCGAAAGGTTATCTATGACATGTGTGCTGACCGAGCACCTGGCCCGGATGGGTTCATTGGACTTTTCTTTCGCAAGGCTACGGAGGTAATCAAGGAGGACATCATGACAGCGATTCACAAATTTCACATTGGAAACGGCAGAGGATTTGGCAGGCTCAACCAGGCACTCATCACTCTCATTCCTAAAAAACAAGATGCCTGCCTTCTTGGAGACTTTCAACCCATCAACTTACAACATAGCATCCCAAAATCAGCTCGAAGCTGATGGCCTCGAGGCTGTGTCTATGCATGGGAGAGCTGGTGAATTCGAACCAGTCGACTTATATTAGAGGGAGAAGTATACATGACAACTTCATGCTGGTCCGTCAGGTAGCTCGAAACCTACATAAGAGTAAAGCCAAAGGCGTCATGGTCAAGTTGGACATCTTGCGGGCTTTTGATTCTATATCCTCGTCCTTCTGGTTTGAGGTGCTTCGAGCCAAAGGGTTCTCGGAGCTTTGGTGCTCGAGACTGGCGATACTCCTCGCCACTGCTAGCTCACGCATCACAGTCAATGATCGCCAAGGAAAGAAATGTATGCATGCGAAAGGGCTGCGCCAGGGAGATTCTCTATCCCACATGATGTTCTTCATTGCTATGGACACTCTCACAGCGTTGTTGATTAAGGCACAGCAGATGGAAGCGATCAGTGCACTGCGAGGATGCACACCGCTTCAGCGACTATCTAGATACGTGAATGATGTTATTCCTTTCATCAGACCAACGATCAGCGATCTGCAGTTTGTCAGGGAGGCCTTGCAGATTTTTGGAGCTGCCTCGGGACTTTATGTCAACTATGTTAAGTTTGCGGCAATCATGATTCGTGTGGACGATTTGGACAAGTCAGGGTTGCCCAGGCCTTGCCTTAGAGGCTGGAAACCTTCCCCTGCAAGTACCTGGGATTGCAACTGTCGATCAAGCAGCTTACTAGAGCACAATGCTAGCCGATGTTCGACCAAGTGCTCAACTTACTTCCGGGATGGCAAAGAGGGTTGATTACTAGACCGGGAAGATTGATTTTGGTCAACCACGTGGTTCGGGCTCGGCCAATCCATCATCTCATGGTTGCGTATGCACCCAAGTGGGTGATTAATCGCGTGGACAAGAGCTGTCGTGCTTTCTTTTGGGCTAGGTCAGACCACATCCACGGCGGTAATTGTCTGATTTCTTGGCAAAGAGTTTGTCGTCCGAAAAGCCTGGGAGGGCTCGAAATCCTGGATCTTAACAAGCAAGGTTTGGCCCTTAGACTGCGATGGGAATGGCTTATTCGCACCGACAGCTCGAGGCCATGGCAGGGTCTCTCAATGGTTATGGATGATGGTCGGCAAATCCTGTTTTGGAAAGACAGATGGCTTAATGGCTCGACAGTAACGGAGATTGCGCCAACTGTGAGATCGCAGGTGCGCACGCAAGTGGCAAACAAAAGGACGGTATCGGATGCACTCTCTTTGCATCATTGGGCAAATGACATTATAGGTGACATGTCGGCCGAGGGGATGGTGCAGCTAGTGCGACTCTAGGAGATTGTGATCACGATTCAGCTTGACCCCACACTTTCAGACACCCCTATGTGGAAGTGGAACAATCTTGGTTCCTACACCTCGCCTCCACCTATGCCATGCTATGCGAGGGCAGCATCCGGTTTGCTCCGGCACACGCCATTTGGAAATGTTGGGCACCTCTTTCTTGCAAGTTGTTCATGTGGCTGGCCACCCAGTATCGTCTATGGACCGCGGATTGTCAATTTAGGAATGGTCTCTAAGATCATAAATCACCATGCTACATTTGTTTGCACAAGGAGTACATGGTCGATCACATCCTACTGCAATGCGTCTTTGCGCGTCATGCATGGCACAACTGCTTTGCACAGGCCGGAATTGATCTCACCTCGATTCTGTCAGCGAAGGACTGCTTGGTAGAATGCTGGACGGAGCGGCGTGTTCGGGTGGTGTCAAAACAACGAAAAGGTTTCGACTCCTTGGTCCTTTTGATCTACTAGCAACTATGGAAGAACCGCAACGGTCTAGTTTTTGGCCGCCACACCCAGTGCACAATACCACAGTTTACCTCGGTGGTGTTTGACACGCTTCGTTCTTGGGTGTTGGTGGGATGTGATACGTCTCCAACGTATCTATAATTTTTTATGGTTTCATGCTATTATCTTGTCAAACTTTGGATGTTTTGCATGCCTTTTATTTATTTTCTAGGACTAACTTATTAACTCAGTGCCAAGTGCCAGTTCCTGTTTTTTCCATGTTTTTGACCCCTTTCAGAGGAGATTTTGAAAAAGAGTCCAAACGGAAGAAAATCCCCGAAATGATTTTTTCTCGAACAGAAGAAGATCGGAGGACTTGGGAGCCAAGCTACAAGAGCCCCAGGGGCCCCACAAGCCCCCACCCCGCGGCCAGGGGGGTCGCGCCATCCAGGCTTGTGGGCCCCCTAGAGGTCCTCTCACCTAGATCTTGCGCCTATATATTCCCAAATATTCCCAAAAAAATCAATAGACAATCGCAATTACTTTTCCGCCACCGCAAGCTTCTGTCTCCGCCAGATCCCATCTGGGGCACGTTCTGGTGCCCTGCCGGAAGGGGGATTCGGATAAGGAGGGCTTCTTCATCAACACCATGACCTCTCCGATGATGCGTGAGTAGTTCACCATAGACCTACGGGTCCATAGCTAGTAACTAGATGGCTTCTTCTCTCTCTTGGATCTTCAATACAAATTTCTCCATGATCTTCATTGAGATCTATCCGATGTAATCTTCTTTTGCGGTGTGTTTGTCGAGATCCGATGAATTGTGGATTTATGATGAGATTATCTACGAATCTTATTTGGGTTTCCTCTGATCTCTCTTATGCATGATTTCATATCCTTGTAATTCTCTTCGAGTTGTGGGTTTTGTTTGGCCAACTAGATTATCTACTCTGGACTTGACGAGATTCTCCTACTGGATTGATACCTTGGTTCTCAAAGTGAGGGAAATACTTACTGCTCCTGTGCTGCATCACCCTTTCCTCTTCAAGGGAAAAACCAACGCAAACAAGAGAAGTAGCAAGAAGAATTCCTGGCGTTGCCGGGGAAGGACTTTTGTTGCCATAGCAGAAGAATTTCTGGCGCCATTGCCGGGGAGGATCAAGTCAAGAACTCATCCAAGTAGGTGTCGCAAACTCATCTCTTGCATTTACTTTGTTTGCCAGTTGCCTCTTGTTTTCCTCTCCCCCACTTCACAATTTGCCTTTTTCGTTTGCCTTTTCGTTCGCCCTTTTTCTTGCTTGCTCTTTGTTCGCTTTTGTGCTTGCTTGCTTGCTGAAGTCACCATGAATGAAAACACCAAACTCTCTGGGTTCTCGAATACTAATAATAATGATTTTATTAGTACTCCGATTGCTCCCGCCACTAGTGCGGAGTCATACGAAATCAATTCCGCTTTGCTGAATCTTGTTATGAAAGAGCAATTCTCCGGCCTTCCTAGTGAAGATGCCGCATCCCATCTCAATACCTTCATTGAGCTTTGCGATATGCAAAAGAAGAGAGATGTGGATAATGATGTGATTAAATTGAAGCTTTTTCCTTTCTCGTTGCGAGATCGCGCAAAAACTTGGTTTTCTTCTTTGCCCAAAAATAGTATCGATTCTTGGGATAATTGCAAAGATGCTTATATATCCAAGTATTTTCAGCCGGCTAAGATCATCTCTCTCCGTAATGATATCATGAATTTCAAGCAACTTGATCATGAACATGTTTTACAATCTTGGGAGAGAATGAAATTGATTATTAGAAATTGTCCCGCTCATGGCTTGAGTCTTTGGATGATTATACAAATCTTCTACGCTGGCTTGAATTTCGCTTCTAGAAATATCTTGGACTCCGCCTCAGGTGGAACGTTCATGGAAATCACGTTAGGGGAAGCCACAAAGCTCCTAGACAACATCATGACGAACTACTCTCAGTGGCACACCGAAAGGACACATGCTAGTAAGAAGGTACACGCTATAGTAGAAATTAACTCGTTGAGTGCTAAGATGGCTGAGTTAATGAATTTGGTTGCTAGTAGAAGTGCTCCTTTAGATCCTATTGATATGCCTTTGTCTTCCTTGATTGAGAGTAGCAACGCTAGCTTGGACGTTAATTTTGTTGGTAGGAATAATTTTGGCAACAACAATGCTTTTAGAGGAAACTATGTTCCTAGGCCTTTTCCTAGTAACTCCTCTAATAACTTTGGCAACTCCTACAACAATACTCATGGAAATTACAATAGATTACCCTCTAATCTAGAGAGTAATATCAAAGAGTTCATCAACTCTCAAAAGATTTTCAATACGTCCATAGAGGAAAAGCTACTCAAAATTGATGATTTGGCTAAGAGCGTTGATAGAATGTCTAGTGATGTTGATGCTTTGAAAGTTAGATGTGCTCCTCCCAAGATCAATATGGATGAAACTATGAAAGCTATGTGTGTTTCCATGATTGAGAGCAAAGAAAGAACCGCCCAAATTCGTGCTAGACATGAATGCCTTAAAAGGCGTGTTCTCGTGATAAGAATCACGAAGATATTAAAGTGCTTGGTGTGACTCCCATTGAATCTTTGTTTTCTTGTGTCAAACCTAATGATGATGGGGCTGGATATGAATCCACTTTGGTTGAAAAGTGCCTCAATGATTCGGAGTCCATCTATCTTGATGCTAAAAGCATTGAAAGTGGAGTAGAAGATATTAAAACTTTGAGTAGTAATGAAATTACTACCATGGATTTCAAGGAATTCAATTATGATAGTTGCTCCTTGATTGAATGCATTTCCTTGATGCAATCCATGTTAAACTCTCCACACACTTATAGCCAAAACAAGGCCTTTACCGATCATATCGTCGAAGCTATGGTAAAATATCTTGAAGAGAAACTTGAATTGGAAGTATCTATCCGTAGAAAGCTTCGTGATGAGTGGGAACCTACCATCAAAATCAAAATCAAAAACTATGAATGCAATGCTTTGTGTGATTTGGGTGCTAGTGTTTCCGCGATTCCAAAGTCTTTATGTCATGTTCTGGGTTTTAATGAGATTGAAGAGTGTTCTCTTAATTTGCATCTTGTGGATTCTACTATCAAGAAACCCATGGGAAGGATCAATGATGTTCTTATTATTGCAAATAGGAACTATGTACCCGTGGATTTCATTGTGCTTGACATTGATTGCAATCCTACATGCCCTATTATTCTTGGTAGACCTTTCCTAAGGACTATCGGTGCTATCATCGATATGAATGAAGGGAATATTAGATTTCAATTTCCTTTAAGGAAGGGCATGGAACAATTTCCTAGAAAGAAAATAAGATTGCCTTATGAATCCATGATGAGGGCCACTTATGGTTTGAGCACCAAAGACGACGATACGTGATTCTATCGCTTTTATGCCTAGCAAAGGGCGCTAAACAATTGTGCTTGTTGGGAGGCAACCCAATGAATTTATCTTTTTTACTTTCTGTTTTGTTGCGTCCACACCATCGTAATTCTGTTGTGATTGTTTTTTTGTGTTTCCTTTTGTGTTTGAGCCAAGCAAAACCTTTATGACTAGGCTTGGTGATGGTTGTTTTATCCTGCTGGAAAAAGACAGAAACTTTTCGCTCACGAGATGATTTTTCATTTTTATTCCAAAAGAGCTTTTGAGTTGATTCGTTTTGCTGCTGGTTTATATGCCTTTTGCCCATGCATTCGTAATTTTTCAGAATTTGTGAGGTACGAGAAGTATCCGAAGTATACATATTACTACAGACTGGTGTGTTTTTGACAGATTCTGTTTTTGTTGAGTTGGTTGCTTGTTTTGATGAAACCATGGTTAGTATCGGGGGGACTAGCCATGGAAAAGTGAGAATACATTAGCCCAACACCAATATAGATAGAATTCAAGTTTGCTACAGTACCAAAAGAGGTGGTAGTTTGTTTTCTTGTGCTAATGTTATCACGAGTTTCTGTTTAAGTTTTGTGTTGTGAAGTTTTCAAGTTTTGGGTGATGTTCTCATGGAAAAAGAGATAAGGAGTGGAAAGAGCTCAAGCTTGGGGACACCCAAGGCATCCCAAGCCAAATTCAAGGACACCAAAAATCCTAAGCTTGGGAATGCCCCGGGAAGGCATCCCCTCTTTCGTCTTCAATCCATCGGTAACATTACTTGGAGCTATATTTTTATTCACCATATGATATGTGTTTTGCTTGGAGCGTCTTGTATCGTAGGAGTCTTTTCTTTTTGTTGTGTCACAATCATCCTTGACGCACAGCTTTTTGAGAGAGATAGACATGCACTCATCGTGATTTTGCTAGAATGCTCATAGTGCTTCACTTATATCTTTTGAGCTCGATAATTTTCCTCTATGTGCTTGACTTATATCTTTTAGAGCACGGCGGTGCGTGACTTGGTAGTTGGATTATGCTATGAAAGTAGTCCCAAAGGTGATAGGTACCCAAAGAGGATACACAAACCTCCATCTTCATGTGCATTGAGTAGAAAGAGAAGTCTTGATTCCTCTCAATTAGTTTTGAGACATGGATTCGGTAATATTAAGAGTTATGTTAGTAGGGTGTTGAGAATCTAGAAATACTTGTGTTGAAGTTAGTGATTCCCGTAGAATGCAAGTATGGTGAATCGCTATGTTAGGAAGTAGGAGCATAATTGATCTATTGATTGTCATCCTTTGTGTTGAGGTCGGGATCGCGCGATGGTTAACACCTATCAACCCTTCCCCTAGGAGTATGCGTTTAGCACTTTGTTTCGATTACTAATAAAAACTTTCGCAACAAGTATGTGAGTTTTTCATGACTAATGTGAGTCCATGGTATAGATGCACTTTCACCTTCCACCTTTGCTAGCCTCTCTAGTGCCGGCAACTTTCCACGGTACACAAACCCACCATATGCCTTCCTCAAAATAGCCACCATACCTACCTACTATGGCATTTTCTTAGCCATTCCGAGATATATTGCCATGCAACTCCCACCGTTCCGTCTCATGACTTGTGATGTCACTCTCATATTGCCATTGCATGATCGTAAGATAGCTAGCGAGATGTTTTCAACGTCATACTCCATGCTAGATCGTTGCACATCCTGGTACACTATTGGAGGCATTTCCTATAAAGTCATCATCATTTTGAGCTTTGAGCTGTGAGTAAATAAAAGTGTGATGATCATCATTATTAGAGCATTGTTCCATGTGAGGAAATAAATAAATAAAAAGAGCCCAAAGAGCCCAAACAAAAAAAGAGAAAAAAGAGAGGCCTAAGAGCCCAAATGAAAAAAAAAGAGAAGGGACAATGCTACTATCTTTTTCCACACTTGTTCTTCATAATAGCACCATGTTCTTCATGATTGAGAGCTTCTTGCTTTGTCACTACCTTATGCTAGTGGGAATCTTCATTATATAACTTGGCTTGTATATTCCAATGATGGGCTTCCTCAAAATTGCCCTAGGTCTTCATGAGCAAGCAAGTTGGATGCACACCCACTAGTTTTCGTTTTGAGCTTTCACATACTTATAGCTCTAGTGCATCCCTTGTATGGAAATCCCTACTCATTCACATTGATATCTATTAATGGGCATCTCCATAGCCCTTTGATACGCCGAGTCAATGTGACCATCTCCTCCTTTTTGTCTCACAACCACCACCATACTCTATTCCACTTATAGTGCTATATACATGGTTCGCGCTCATGTATTGCGTGATAGTTATAAATTTTTTGAGAAAGTAAAAGTGCGAAAACAATTACTTGGCCAATACCGGGGTTGTGCATGATTTACATTAGTTGTGTGAGGATGATGGAGCATAGCCAGACTATATGATTTTGTAGGGATAACTTTCCTTGGCCTTGTTATTTTGAAAGTTCATGATTACCTTGCTAGTTTGCTTGAAGTATTATTGTTTTCATGTCAATAGCAAACTATTGTTTCGAATCTTACGGATCTGAACATTCATGTCACGTGAAAGAAGTTGCAAAGGAAAACTATGCTAGGTAGCATTCCACATCAAAAATTCAGTCTTTATCACTTCCCTACTCGAGGACGAGTAGGAGTTAAGCTTGGGGATGCTTGATACGTCTCCAACGTATCTATAATTTTTGATGGTTTCATGCTATTGTCTTGTCAAACTTTGGATGTTTTGCATGACTTTTATATATATTTTGGGACTAACTTATTAACTAAGTGCCAAGTGCCAGTTCCTGTTTTTTCCATGTTTTTGACCCCTTTCAGAGGAGGATTTTGAACGGAGTCCAAACGGAATGAAACTGCCAAAAAGATTTTTTTTCGGAACAGAAAAAGATCGGGAAGCCGGAGAATCAGGGCAGGGGGCCACCAGGGACCCCACAAGCCCTCATGGCGCGGCCAGGAGGGCCCGTGCCCCCCTGGCTTGTGGGCTCCCTGAGGCTCATTTGCCCTAGGCTTTGCGCCTATATATTCCCATAAAACCCATAAAAATCAGGAGATCATCGAAAGTACTTTTCCGCCGCCGCAAGTTCCCATCTTGGGCACGTTCTGGTGCCCTGTCGGATGGGAGATTCGGATACGGAGGGCTTCTTCATCAACAACATGACCTCTTCGATGATGCGTGAGTAGTTCACCATACACCTACGGTCCATAGCTAGTAACTAGTGGCTTCTTCTCTCTCTTGGATCTTCAATACAAAGTTCTCCATGATCTTCATGGAGATCTATCCGATGTAATCTTCTTTTGCGGTGTGTTTGTCGAGATCCGATGAATTGTGGATTTATGATCAGATTATCTATGAATCGTATTTGAGTTTCTTCTGATCTCTCTTATGCATGATTTCATATCCTTGTAATTCTCTTCGAGTTGTGAGTTTTATTTGTCCAACTAGATCTATGATTCTTGCAATGGGACAAGTGCTTGGTTTTGGGTTCATACCGTGCGGTGACCTCACCCAGTGACAGAAGGGGTAGCGAGGCACGCATCGTGTTGTTGCCATCAAGGGTAAAAAGATGGGGTTTTCATCATTGGTTTGAGATTATCCCTCTACATCATGTCATCTTGCTTAAGGCGTTACTCTGTTTGTCATGAACTCAATACACTAGATGCATGTTGTATAGTGGTCGATGTGTGGAGTAATAGTAGTAGATGCAGAAAGTATCGGTCTACTTGTCTCGGACGTGTTGCCTATATGTTTGATCATTGCCTTAGATATCGTCATGACTTTGCGCGGTTCTATCAATTTCTCGACGGTAATTTGTTCACCCACCGTGATATTTGCTATTTTGAGAGAAGCCTCTAGTGAACACTATGGCCCACGGGTCTACTCCACACCATATTTTCAGCCTTACACTTTTTCTTCGTTGCACTTTCCGCCTTCAGATCTCACTTTGCAACCAATCTTGAAGGGATTGACAACCCCTTTATAGCGTTGGGTGCAAGCTATTTTGTGTTTGCACAGGTACTCTGGACTTGACGAGATTCTCCTACTGGATCGATACCTTGGTTCTCAAACTGAGGGAAATACTTATTGCTCCTGTGCAGCATCACCCTTTCTTCTTCAAGGGAAAAACCGACGCAGACAAGAGAAGTAGCAAGAAGAATTCCTGGCGTTGCCGGGGAAGGACTTGTGTTGCCGTAGCAGACCTCGGAGGCATGTCTTATCCATGCCTTGTGTTGTAACTCTCTGTAAATACATCTGCTTTCCATAAAGCTAAGGTACGCGATTGCGTACTCTCAAAAGAAAAAAAGAATTGATTAGCCCGTCCAGCCCTCTGTAAGGATGTGGGTTCCTTTTTTCACGCATCATCTCATAGTGCACTGCGTGGGTGTGTTGTGCATCTTGCGTTCTGATCCGGTTCACTAATGAGCCAGTGTACCTCGCATGGTTGTCCGATGCGGTTAATTTTCTTTTGTACTAGCTGATTTTGTATAAGTTATGTAGTGTTGCTAAATGGTTGTGTTGAAAGAGTTCTTTGTCAAAACATTTGTTTTTCACTATATGAGAAAAAAGCAACGATATAGTTTAGTGTGTATACGCTATGATTGGAGAAATATATAAAAAATAGGGCGATTCACTCATATCGTTCTTGAAGTGCAAAACATAATAAAAGATACACATATACAAAAGAAAAATATTAATGAAGCTTGGTAGAATGGATAAGGAGGTTCACTATCCGTAATGTCATGGTTCACTTATTCATAGTGCGTAATGCAGAAAAAAATATTACGAAAACATCAAAAAAGGTGATGTGGTTCACTTCTTGATACTATCACGGTTCAACTTCACCTTATATGAAATGCACTCCACTTCCCCATGTTGGAAAACTTACGTCTGACAAAAAATAATGAAGTTTGCTTGTCGGTCTGATGCGGTACGTTCTCTAGTCTTAAGCAGTGCGTTCTTCTGTCTCACGCTGTTCACGCGTCGATTTTGGTGTCGCGAAAAACAAAGGGTCCGCATTTTGGTAAATTGAAAATTGTTCTCAAACCGTAAGGAATTAGAGAGAGTGCTCTACATGAAAAAGTTGCGCCTTATCAATATCTTGTCAAAGTCATATCATTTGCATTATTTCGACGAGTGGTTTGGAAAAATTCACGAAAATACGTTCACTGCAACTCGTTGGCAGCGACCCCGTTTTCAAAATTCCTTTAAAACAACGAGGAATCTCAAGAAATAACCAAAATATCAAAGTTGCACCTATACCATAGCTTTCCAACGCCATATCACATGCCTCGCTCCAACAAACGGTTGAAAAACAACATCAAAATACGTACTGAAAAAATTGAAAAGTTGAATAACAAAATTTCGTGCTTTCGTAAATTTAAAATGTGCTCTTAAACCGTAAAGAATTAGAGAGAGTAATATACAAAAAAAAAGTTGTGCCTCGATGATATCTTTGCAACATAGTATCATTTTCTTCATTCCAAACTGCCCTTAAATCACGACGAATCTCAAAAAGTGTTCAACATGACGAAGTTGCACATTTTCTGTAGCCATCCAACGTTATATTATACGCCACGTTCCGACAAATGGTTTAGAAAATGGAGTGAAAATAGTGCCAAAAAATGTCTGCAGTTTTTTCTGATGACATTGCACTACTCCCTTGATAGGGATGGAGTGCACTCGTGTTAAACATGCAGCTCGGAAGTGGTGTCTGAATTGTTATTATGCACCCACTCTTAGAATAGACGGTCTATATATATTTTTCCATGGATAAATTTTTCCTACCACCCCGTGGTAGTTACCACCACTTCAATTTTTTTATGCTGTATGTAGTATCTATTAAATCGGAGAGTATGTACGTGTAGTATGTAATATATATAAGAATGTTGAAGGAGTATTTATACTACTTTTTTGGTAGTACGTTTGGTATTTTGAGTATGCTCCTTTTTACATACAAATATATACATATTTTGGAAATGTAATAAAACCATGTGCCAAGTTGCGATTTTTTCATGTAACTCACTTGAAAGTATGTTATATATATTATATAAACATACTTACAATTATAAATTAGTATATATAATATCAGATGATAGTATATGAAGCATGTGGGATAACTACCCCTAGGTGGTAGGATATATATATATACCGTCTATTCTGCTAATATAAGCAGAATAGTTATTCTGCACACACTCCCCAACTGCACACTCAATGTTAGTGTACTGCATCTCTATCAAACGAAACACTGCAATGTCACCAGAAAAAACTCCACGTGCTTTTTCGACACCGTTTTGCCTCCAGTTTTTAAATAGTTTGTCATAATGAGGCGTATAATATAACGTTGGATTGCTACAGAAAATTCCCAACTCCATCATGTCTAACATTTTTCTCGATTGCTCGCGGTTTGAGAGTAGTTCCGAAAATGGTGGGCGCATGACGGGCTACATCGAGCGTATTTTCACGATTTTTTTCTAAACTGCTCGTCTGAATGAAGCAAATGATATTTTTGTAAATTTTTCCAATCCGCTTGTCGAAATAATACAAACGATACGGCTTTGGAAAGATATCGACAATGCACATCTTTTTCATATACAACACTTTCTCTAATTCCTTACGATTTAAGAGCAGTTTTAAAATTACCGAAATGTGGACGCTGTTTTTTCGCGACACCCAAATCAACCCGTGAATCACATTGAATAGAATAGCGCACTGCTTTTTGATGGAAAACCTCACTGCATCGGACGGACAAGCGCACTTCATGT
The DNA here is from genome assembly GCF_904849725.1 of Hordeum vulgare subsp. vulgare. Classification (NCBI taxonomy): domain Eukaryota; kingdom Viridiplantae; phylum Streptophyta; class Magnoliopsida; order Poales; family Poaceae; genus Hordeum; species Hordeum vulgare. Next base: position 340,610,407 of record NC_058524.1, on the reverse strand, counting down.
TTTTTCTTTTGTTGGACGTGAATTTTGCAAACAAGAAGTACAATGCACTTCACATCGGGCATAAGTGGACTGCGGCGGTATGGAGAAGTGAACCTCATTTTTTTCTCGTTATGTACACTTACGAGCTAAACAACATCAGACGTCCGACCGCACTGCTTCAAACTAAAAATTGCACTGCATTAAACGGCCAAGTGGACTACAAGATATTGTTTGTCCTTTCTCTAATTTATATTTTGTGAATGAGAGTCAACCATAGAGACGAGGACAAATGAACCGCATCAATTTTCAAAGGGCACCGCCAAGGGTTTCTCAATGAACTACATCAATATTTATCAATTTATAAACTATTCCATACAATTTTGCAAAAAAAATCCTCCAACAAATAATAAAATGTGGACTCCTCTTTACATACTTCACAATAAACCTCATTGAAACTGAAATCGGACTACACTACAAATAAGGCAAGTGGGCAGCATTAAAAATTACATTGCATCAAAAGACTGTCACCTTCGACCAACATTATTTTGAATAATTTGACAAACAAGTGAACCGCACAATGCATCCATCTCTTCTTTTACACAGCCACACCCACAAAAATTGCTAGGAGAAATGAACTGCAAAGAAGAATGCTCCAAATCGAAGTGTAGTGAGCAAAACTGAAAAAATGTATAGTCAGCCACCTGACTGGACGCACGAATTGAATAGCACCGCACTGCATTGGCCCTCGTCATGGACCGTGCATCACCCACCGATGGACTGCATCCCCTGGTGGACATGCCACTCCAACCCTCTATTTTTCCTATTCCTGCGTTTTTAAAACCTACAAATCAAAGAGGCCCTTAACTGGGCAGCTATGGCGGACTCATGCTCTGTTTGAGATTGCAATCTCTGAGGATTTTCACCGAGCAGCTATAGCCATATCTTTGCATTTGCAGCTGAATTCACCGGAGGAGGCGTTTTGGCTCTTTTGTCACTTGAGCCTCCCAATGCAAGTTGAAGCTCTTTCAGTAAAAATCGAGAATCATGACAAGAAGTATACTTTAAAACTATATCCGACCAGGATTTAGAGTACAATTATATTGGATTGGGCATTTTCTATGCCAGAGGTCTATTTCTCACTTGGAGGAGTCTTCAAGTTGAAGTCAGGAACAAGTAAAATTCAGTTCCAAGCATCAATTAGGAGCTCACTCAAAAATATGAAAAACTAGGAACAACAATATACTGTCAGGAAGGGACCTTATATGATCAGAAAGCAATGGCAATAAGCTTCACCATTTCTTGGATTGCATATGTACCAAAACTGGCGATTACTAAAAGCCATGGAGAAATGCAAGCCTCGCGAAGAAATAGGATCGCCCTCCTGTGGGGCTCCCGTGGGCGACAAAGGAGGCCACCAGACTCCATCGGCCCCGAGCCATCCTTGTCCTCCTCTCCCCTCACCGGCGCGTCGGTGGGCGAAACCTTCCTGGAGTGGGTGACGGTGGGGAGCCTTCTCCCTCTCGCGCGGCAAGATCGATGACCGGGCTTGGGCGGAGGCGTGGAGGGGAAATGCGGGGCATCGGCCAGAAGAAGGAGGATGCGCGACGGCCCCGGTCAGGACAAGGAGGCGGCGCGACGGCCCCGACCAGCGGGAGAAGTGGACGCGGCGGCCCTGGCCAGGGGAAGAAGGAGGTGTCATCGCAGATGAGGCATTTCGTGGGTGGATCCGATGCTGGGTAGGTATGGGAGGTCGACGATCGGATAGATCCGGCGGTTGGTCGACGCGACGGTGCAGGGAGGGAGGTGGGTGGCGCCGTCGCTGTAGGTGGTTCGTCGGGGTAGGAAGAAGGTGAGGAGCGGGGTGGTATGGCGCGTCACAGGGTGGAGTGGCCACGCGCGGGGTGGGGCGGGGCTTCGGCGGTGCGTGGTGGGGCGGGACTTCGGGCACATCAGGGGCAGGAGGAAGAAGGTGGAGTGGATCAGGAGGCGTTGGAGGGGATGGGTGGCTCGTGTGGTGGTGGGCTGGGATTTTTTCTTTTTTAATGCAGCTCGGGTGGGTTTGAGAAGTAGGTTCGGAGGATGAGTGTTTGAAGTGCGCAACTGTTAGCAGAATAAGGTTTAGTGTTAGTGGAATAAGGGTCTTAAGGGGAGTTAGCAGAATAGACTCATCCTCTATATATAAATTTTATATATTATCAGTGGTAGTTACCACCACTTGCATTTTGTATGTTGTATGTCGTATATATCAAATCAGAGAGTATGTACTCGTAATATGTAGTACTTCCTCTGTTTCAAAATAATTGACTCAACTTTGTACTAACTTTAGTACAAAGTTAGTACAAAGTCGGGTCACTCAATTTGGGACGGTGGGAGTATATAATAATGTTTAGATAGTATATATATTATTTTTAGTAGTATGTATCATATTTTTTGTATTCTCTTTTTTACGTACAAATATATATATATATATATATATATATATATAATAAAAACTATGTGTTAACTTGTAATTTTTTCTGGTAACTCGCTTTAAAAAATCTTATATATAGTATATGACATAATTAAAATAATAAATTAGTATATATAGTACCGCATGATAGTATATGGAACATGTGGGGTAACTATCCCTCAATGGAGACCTGAAACCGTGTCGCAACTACACGTGGGTGTTAGCAAGATCATTAATGTGTCGCTTTGCAAGTTTTCATTCATTGTCCAAGAAACGGGAAAGAAATTCAAACATTCTTTCGAAGAGTGCGGCCAGAGGCGTAGGCCTTGTTGATATTTTAATTACACGAAATACATATAGCGTTGGAATATCACGAAAATCGGTGTGTAACCCTCGCATGCCCTCTCGACCCCATGGAAAAAAATTGCTAAACTTCAGCACAAGTTTTAAAGCTCGCACCTTGGAAACGGGAGCATCTCACGATAAGGATCATAATTTTCAAAAGGAGACGCGGCACTTCAAAGTCCAATCGTCGGTGACTTCATCATTTCGCCTCGAAAAAGAATCATGGTAAACAGTCATCGATATATCCTTGGTTTGATTTTCTCACCCATTTCAGGTCTCGTCTGCTATATTTAAGAAATTTTTGCATTTACCTTGCATTTAGTGTATATAAAATAAGAACCCTTCTAGAACTACATGTGGGTGTTGGCAAAGAAGGTATAAAAATCATTTGTGTGTCGCTCTGCGAGTGTTCATCCATTGTCCGAGAAGCAGGGAGAAGTTTCAAACATTTTCGGCCGCAAGGTGCGGCAACCGATGCAGTCTTAGTTGATATTTTAATTTAGGCAATTTTGATGGATTCTAGAACATTACGAAATTGGTGTGTCACTCTGGCGTGCTCTCACGACCTTGCGGAATTTTTTTGGTAAAGTTTGGCACAAGTTTTGATGATTGCTCCTTGGAAACCACAACATCTCAGAAGAAGGATCACAGTTTTCTAAAGGAGACGTGTCAATTCAAATTCCAGTGGCGGGTGACTTCATCGTTTGGGCTCATAAAAATTTCCACGATACGCAATCACCATTATACGACGGGTTTGATTTTCTGGCGCATTTCATGTATCTTTTGTTATATTTAAGACATTTTTTAAATTTATCATGCATTTTATGCATATAAATCAAATCCCAACCGCAACTGCATGTGCTAATGAAAGGGATGAGGATTGTCGTTCAATGTGGGATCATCCAATGGTGGAGACGTACAGTTTGTGGGGTTTGGGTTCTCGCCAATCAGAACACACAACTACATCGCGCGCGCAACAGGGGAAGGGGGCATCAGCCACGGTTTTGTAGGCACGCGACTTTCGTGAATAAACCGTATGCTATTTGAAAACATGTGCAACAACTAACAACTTATTTTCGTTTCAATGAAAACATGAGTTCATTGTTTCGTCTCGAGTTGTTTTCCACGGTAAGCAATCACCATTGTATCCTGAGGTTCGATTTTCTGATGCATTTGGGACCTAGGCGCCGAGACTCTTCCTTTCCACCATTAGATTGCATTTAGATGCGTGTTGTTATATGGATAGTGAAGTTAATGGGTATATTTATTTGGAAACAGTTATAATGTTAATCATAAATGGATATTATGATCCCACGCCATGCATGGCAATAAATTTGTGGCATGCAAAATAAATGACATACATTCCATTCTTCCTTATATATAATTATGAGAGAGAAAAACTAGAAATTACTGCTTTATTATTGTATTCTAAACAGTTTGTATGTTTCTGATTTGCGATATGTCAATATACTTGGATATCTACAACATTTCCGTACCATTTATATAGTCGGGTATATATTAAAAAATGTAATCATACTTATAAGGGTAATTGAGTACATCAGTTTAAGTTTGTTATATATAGATAAGCTAATAATATGTACGTACTAATAAGTTTTTTTGCATGGACGTACTACTAAGTCGCATATACCCAAAAATATATTGGGTATAAGTATACCTGAGAATATGTTGGGTACTAAAAAATCACATATTCGTAAATATTATATTTATCAAAAATATACTCTTATACGAATATGTTATCAAGCATATACTTGTTCTCAAAATGAATATTAGATTTGTATACGGGTATTCAGATACTTATGGATGCCATAATTCACGTTGTCGGGTATGTATGTAGCCACATTTTATTTTATATACGTGTATGAAATACCTATAATAGTCTTCTACCTTTTTTTCATATAGCCGGGTATATATATGTGCACACACATTGGTTATATTGTTTTATTTTTTAGTTCATTGGGTATATACTAAAAGATTTATGTGAGCATGTCGTATAACATATTTTGGTATACTAAGAGTTCATTAGGTATATTTAACATAGCCAAGTATATGTGTAGCCATATATTATATGGCCTGGTATATACGTACCTGTGTATATACATAATTTTGTTACCAGATACCGAATACCAATATTAGGTAGTTAGGAAATAAATAAATTATTCGCTACATACAAACCCACGTATATACATTATTTCATTAATGGGTCTTCAATGCCCATATTAGATAGTTAGGAAAAAATGAAATAGTTCAAAAATATATTGAGTATATACGTTGGTAGGTATTAGATACTTGCATGTATTAGATATTTAGAAAACCAAACTATGCGTATTAGATAACCATAGCAGCTTAATAAAATAGAATATTAATACTATTTATTGTATGACAAGTCTTGCATGCCTAATAGTTAGGAAACAAAAACACAATCATAAGTATGGAAAGTCTTGCATGAGGAATAATTAGAAAATTATTAAATATACCACGGTTTCTCAAACAATCAAGGTGCCCACACACCTAGGTGTCCCTAAAATTTACGAGGGTTCAAAATAGTTTATTCTTCATCCGACATAATTCTACAATCAATTTACAAATAACTTACATTTAAAAGACAAATATTTACATTTTATAGTGAATCAACACGTAAAGTTTCACAACAGAAAAACAAAAATATAGGTCACAAGACAAGAAAAAAATTGAATTTATTTTATTTTTTGCATTATTTTTGTATGCTCATAATTTTATGTAACATAAAATATTTTTACGTTCATTATATTTTTATGATCTTTTTTGACGTATAAAATAAAATAAATTTTACGGAACATAAAATTACGGTGCATTGATGTTAAAATAGAGGGAGTGAAGAATATATATGTATATTATATATATATATATATATATATAGGGATTGACTATTCGTCACCCTCGGTTAGGAATAATAATTATTCTTCACCATGGATCAGGAATAATTATTCTTCACCCCCTCTATTTTCATATCAATGCACCATAATTTTACATTCAGTAAATTGTCTTATTTCATATAAAAAAAGAGACCGTAAAAATATATAGTCGCCGTAAAAAATATTTTATGTCACGTAAAATTACAAACACAAAAACATAGTGTAAAATATACATAAAACGACATTTTTCTAGTCTTATGACCTATATTTTTGTTTTTTATGTGAATCTTTATGTAGTAAATAAATATAAATTTAACTATTAGCATTTCAAATGTAATTTATTTATGAAACGTTTGTAAGATTATCTTTGGTGAAGAATAACTTATTCTGCATCATGGGTGATGAATAGACTTTATATGTATATATATATATATCACCCCGTCTATTCTGCTAATATTAGCAGAATAGTTATTCCGCACACACTTCCCAACTGCATTCTCAACGCTAGTGCACTCCTTCCCTATCAAAGGAAACAATACAATGTCATGAGAAAAAACTCCACGCGCTTTTTCGACACTATTTTGACTTTAGTTTTTAATTCGTTTGTCGGAATGAGGCGTATAATATATCGTTGGATCACTACAGAAAATCCCCAACTCCCCATGTTGAGCATTTTTCGCGATTCCTCGCGGTTTGACAACAGTTTTGAAAATGGTGTGCGCATGATGGGCAACAGCAACCCTATTTTCGCGATTTTTTCTAAACCACTCATAGGAATGAAGAAAACGATATGGCGTTGAAAATATATCATCGAGCTGCATCTTTTTCATTTAGATTACTCTCTCTAATTTCTTACGGTTTGAGAGTAATTTCAAATTTAATAAAAAAAGAATTCAATTTTTCAAAATTTTCGATTTTTCCGTGCGTTTTTTGCTCTAGTTTTTAAACGGTTCATTGAAACGAGGTGTATGTACAGTGTTGAAGAGCTATGGAATAGGAGCAACTTTCATATGTTGGTCATTTGTTGAGATTCTTCGTGGTTTCAAATAAATTTTGAAAACGGTGTCGCTCTCTACGAGTTGCAGCGAACGCATTTTCGTAAATTATTCCAAACCACTCGTCCGAAGAATGCAACTGATATGGCGTTGGAAAGATATCAACGATGCACATAGTTTTCATGTAGAAAACTCTCTCTAAATCCTTACAGTTTAAGAGCAGTTTCAAAATTACCACAACAAGCACACTCTGTTTTTCGCGACACCAAAATCGACACGTGAACCGTATTAGGCAAAATAACGCTCTGCATCGGACTGAAGACCACACTCCATCCTACACGCAAGCGAACTTCATGATTTTTTATCCGTTATCACACTATTTTTTGTGATGCATGATACGTCCATTTTACATCATGTTTTTATGTCGATAGTTATCGCTTTATGGGCTGTTATTACACTTCACGGTATAATACTTATGCCTTTTCTCTCTTATTTTATAAGGTTTACATGAAGAGGGAGAATGCCGGCAGCTGGAATTCTGGTCTGGAAAGGCAGCAAGTTTGAGATACCTATTCTGCGCAACTCCAAAATCCGTGAAAATCAACGGGGAATTATTTTGGATTTTATGAAAAATACTGGGCGGAAGAAGTACCAGAGGGGCACCACCAAGAAGCCACAAGCCTGCCAAGCCCGGCCTACCCCCCTGGCCGGGCCTGGGTGGCTTGTGGGCCCCCTGTTGCCCCTCCGGCGCTCATCTTTTGCTATATGGAGGGTTTCGTCCCAAAAAATCATAAGGAAGCTTTCCGGAGGAGCCGCCGCCGCCACGAGGCGGAACTTGAGCAGAACCAATCTAGAGCTCCGGCAGGGCCGTCGTGCCGGGAAAATTTCCCTCCCGAAGGGGGAAATCTTCACCATCGTCATCACCAACACTCCTCTCGCCGGAGGGGACTCATCTCCATCAACATCTTCATCAACACCATCTCCTCTCCAAACCCTAGTTAATCTCTTGTAACCAATCTCCGTCTCACGAATCCGATTTGTACTTGTAAGGTTGCTAGTAGTGTTAATTACTCTTTGTAGTTGATGCTAGTTGGATTACTCGGTGGAAGATTATATGTTCAGATCTTTGATGCTATTCATTACCTCTCTCGTCATGAATATAATTATGCTTTGTCAGTAGTCACTTTTGTTTCTGAGGACATGGGATAAGTCTTGCTATAAGTAGTCATGTGAATTTGGTATTCGTTCGATATTTTGATGTGTTGTATGTTGTTTTTCCTCTAGTGGTGTTATGTGAACGTCAACTACATAACACTTCACCATTATTTGGGCCTAGAGGAAGTCATTGGGAAGTAATAAATAGATGATGGGTTGCTAGAGTGACAGAAGCTTAAACCCTAGTTTATGCGTTGCTTCGTAAGGGGCTGATTTGGATCCACTAGTTTAATGCTATGGTTAGATTTGTCTTAATTCTTCTTTCGTAGTTGCGGATGCTTGCGAGAGGGGTTAATCATAAGTGGGAGGTTTTTCCAAGTAAGGGCAGCACCCAAGCACCGGTCCACCCACATATCAAACTATCAAAGTAGCGAATGCGAATCACATGAACATGATGAAAACTAGCTTGACAGAAATTCCCGTGTGTCCTCGGGAGCGCTTTACCTCCTATAAGAGTTTGTCCAGGCTTGTCCCTTGCTACAAAAGGGATTGAGCCATCTTGCTGCACCTTTGTTACTATTGTTACTTGCTACACGCTACGAATCATCTTACCACACAACTATCTGTTACCGATAATTTCAGTGCTTGCAGAGAATACCTTGGTGAAAACCACTTGTCAGATCCTTCTGCTCCTCGTTGGGTTCGACACTCTTACTTATCGAAAGGACTACGATAGATCCCCTACACTTGTGGGTCATCAAGACTCTTTTCTGGCGCCGTTGCCGGGGTGTGAAGCGCCTTTGGTAAGTGGAATTTGGTAAGGAAACATTTATATAGTGTGCTGAAATTTATTGTCACTTGTCACTATGGAAACTAATCCTTTGAGGAGCTTGTTCGAGGTATCTTCACCTCGAATGGAAGCACAAGGATTCTCTCCTCAACCTGTTGCACATACTGAAAATATTTGCTATGAAATTCATTCGGGTATGCTAGAGAAACCGTTGGCTAATCCTTTTACAGGAGATGGAACATCACATCCCGACTTTCATCTAATCTATGTAGATGAAGTTTGTGGTTTATTTAAGCTTGCAGGTTTGCCCGAGGATGAGGTCAAGAATAAGGTATTTCTCTTATCTTTGGGGGATAAGGCATTGACATGGTATAGGCTATGTGATGATACTGGATCATGGAACTACAACCGGTTGAAATTGGAATTTCATCAAAAAAATTATCCTATGCATCTAGTACATCGTGATTGGAATTATATTTATAATTTTTGGCCTCGTGACAGAGAAAGTGTAGCTCAAGCTTGGGGGAGGCTTAAGTCAATGTTATATTCATGCTCCAACCATGAGCTCTCGAGAGAAATTATTATTTAGAACTTCTATGCTCGGCTTTCTCATGATAATCGCACCATGCTGGACACTTCTTGTACCGGTTCTTTTATGAAGAGAGATATTGACTTCAAATGGAATTTATTGGAAAGAATTAAATGCAACTCTGAAGATTGGGAGTTTGATGAAAGTAAGGAGTCAGGTATGAATCTCAAGTTTGATTGCGTTAAATCCTTTGTTGAAACAAATACTTTTTGGGATTTTAGCGCCAAATATGGACTTGACTATAAGATAGTACCTTCATTGTGTGAATCATTTGCTGCTCATATTGATCTCCCTAAAGAGAAGTGGTTTAAATATCATCCTTCCTTAGAAGTCAATGTAGTTAAACCCAATCCAGTTGAAGAGAAAATCATTGCTTATAATGATCCTATTGTTCCTAGTGCTTACATTGAGAGACCACCTTTCCCTGTTAGAATAAAGGATCATTCTAAAGCTTCAACTGTGATACGTAGGTGCTACATTAGAACACCTACACCCCCTGAGCAAATTAGAGTTGAACCTAGCATTGCTATTATCAAAGATCTCCTGTACGACAATGTTGATGTCCATGATATTCACTTCTATGAAGATGCTGCTAGAATTGCTAAACCTCATGCTAGAGACAAACATAGGCCTGTTGTTAGCAAGCCTGTTGTTTCTGTTAAGATAGGAGATCATTGTTATCATGGTTTATGTGACGTGGGTGCTAGTGTTAGTGCAATACCTCAATCCTTATATGATGATATTAAAGACGATATTGCACCTATCGAGATGGAACCTATTGATGTCACTATTCAGCTTGCCAACAGAGATACTATCTGCCCTTTGGGAATTGTTAGAGATGTTAAAGTCTTGTGTGGTAAAACTAAGTATCCTGTTGATTTTCTCATTCTTGCTACCACACAAGATAGCTTTTGTCCCATCATATTTGGCAGACCTTTGCTCAATACCGTCAATGCTCATATTGACTGTGAGAAGCAAACTGTCACTGTTGGCTTTGAAGGTGTGTCATATGAATTCAATTTCTCCAAGTTTGGTAGACAACCTCATGAAAAGGAATCGTCTAGTAAGGATGAAACTACTTCCCTAGCTTCTATTGATGTGCCTCCTACTGATCCTTAAGAGCAATACTTGCTTGAGCATGAAAATGATATGCATATGGATGAAAGAAATGAGATAGATAGAGTTATCTTTAAACAACATCCTATCCTTAAGAATAATTTGCCTGTTGAACTGCTTGGAGATCCACCCCCACCAAAAGGTGATCCTGTGTTCGAGCTTAAACAGTTACCTGATACTCTTAAGTATGCTTATCTCGATGAAAAATAGATATATCCTGTTATAATTAGTGCTAGCCTCTCAGAGCATGAAGAAAAGAAATTATTGAAAACTCTGAGAAAGCACCGTGCTGCTATTGGATATACTCTTGATGATCTTAAGGGCATTAGTCCCACTCTATGCGAGCACAAAATTAAAACCGATCCTGATTCCAAACCAGTTGCTGATCATCAACGGAGATTAAATCCTAAGATGAAAGAGGTAGTATGAAAATAAATACTAAAGCTCCTGGAAGCACGTATTATCTATCTTAGGAAGGGAGGTATTACCGTTGCTCATAGTGATTGGGTGATTCCGGTGCATTGCGTCCCTAAGAAGGGAGGTATTACCGTTGTCCCTAATGACAAAGATGAATTGATCCCACAGAGGATTATTACTGGTTATAGGATGGTGATCGATTTTAGAAAATTGAATAAGGCCATTAGGAAAGATCATTACCCTTTTCCTTTTATTGACCAAATGCTAGAAAGATTGTCCAAACGCACACACTTCTGCTTTCTAGACGGTTATTCTGGTTTCTCCCAAATACGTGTTGCACAATCTGATCAGGAGAAAACCACTTTTACCTGCCCTTTCGGTACCTTTGCTTACAGACGTATGCCTTTTGGCTTATGTAATGCAACTACTACCTTCCAAAGATGTATGATGGCTATCTTCTCTAACTTCTGTGAAAAGATTGTTGAGGTTTTCATGGATGACTTCTCCGTTTACGGGTCTTCTTTTGATGATTGCCTCAGCAACCTTGATCAAGTTTTGCAGAGATGTAAAGATACCAACCTTGTCTTGAATTGGGAGAAGTGCCACTTTATGGTTAATTAAGGCATCGTCTTAGGACATAAAATTTCTGAAAGAGGTATTGAAGTCGATAAGGCTCAGGTTGACGCGATCGAGAAAATGCCATGCCCTACAGACATTAAAGGTATAAGAAGTTTCCTTGCTCATGCTGGTTTCTATAGAAGGTTCATTAAGGACTTTTCTAAGATTTATAGGCCTCTTACCAATCTCTTGTAAAAGGATGTTCCTATTGTTTTTGACGATGATTGTGAGGAAGCCCTAGAAATACTTAAAAAGGCTTTGATAACTGCGCCTATTGTTCAACCACCTGATTGGAACTTACCTTTTGAAATCATGTGTGATGCTAGTGATTATGCTGATAAGAAGTTGAATGTTATTCACTATGTTAGTAAAACTCTAGACAGTGCCCAAAGAAACTATGCTACTACTGAAAGGGAATTTTTAGCAGTCGTGTTTGCATGTGAAAATTTCAAGTCTTACATTGTTGATTCCAAAATCACTATTCACACTGATCATGCTGCTATTAAGTATCTCATGGAAAATAAAGATGCTAAACCTAGACTTATCAGATGGGTTCTCTTGCTACAAGAATTTGATTTGCATGTTGTTGATAGGAAGGGTGCTGAGAACCCCGTAGCAGATAACTTGTCTAGGTTGGAGAATGTTCTTGATGACCCACAACCTATTGATGATAGCTTTCATGATGAGCAATTGAATGTCATCAATGCTTCACGTAGTGCACCGTGGTTTGCTAATTATGCAAATTATATCGTTGCCAAATATGTACCACCTAGTTTCACATACGAGCAAAAGAAGAAATTCTTCTTTGATTTGAGACATTACTTTTGGGATGATCCTCACCTTTATAAAGAAGGAGTAGATGGTGTTATTAGACGTTGTGTACCTGAGCATGAAGAGGGATAGATCCTACAGAAGTGTAACTCCGAGGCTTACAGAGGACACCATGCGGAGATAGAATTGCACACAAGGTATTGCAATCAGGTTTCTATTGTCCCACTCTCTTCAAGGATGCTCGTAAGTTTGTCTTGTCTTGTAATGAATGCCAAAGAATAGGTAATATCAGTAAATGTCAGGAAATGCCTATGAATTACTCACTTGTTATTGAACCATTTGATGTTTGGGGTTTTATTATATGAGACCTTTTCCAAAATCCAACGGGTATACTCATACCCTAGTTGGTGTTGATTACGTTACTAAGTGGGTAGAAGATATCCCAACTAGTAGTGCTGATCACAACACCTCTATTAGGATGCTTAAAGAAGTTATTTTCCCTAGATTTGGAGTCCCTAGATATCTAATGACCGATGGTGGTTCACATTTTATTCATGGCGATTTCCGTAAAACGCTTTCTAAGTACGATGTCAACCATACAATTGCATTACCCTATCATCCTCAGTCCAGTGGTCAAGTAGAGCTAAGTAATAGAGAGATTAAACTAATTCTGCAAAAGACTGTTAATAGGTCTAGAAAGAATTGGTCTAAGAAGCTTGATGATGCACTGTGGGCCTATAGAACTGCTTATAAGAATCCCATGGGCATGTCTCCGTACAAAATGGTTTACGGTAAAGCATGTCAGTTACTGCTTATAAGCATCCCTAGAGCATAAGGCTTATTGGGCAATCAAAGAGATCAACTTTGATTTCAAACTTGCTGGTGAGAAGAGGTTATTCGATATTAGCTCACTCGATGAATGGAGAACTCAAGCATATGAAAATGCCAAGTTGTTCAAAAAAAAGTTAAGAGGTGGCTGCTATCCCACCGACAACAGCGCCAGAAATTGACACGTTGACAGAGGCTGGGCTTGCGTTGGTTCTTTCCTTGAAGAGGAAAGGGTGATGCAGCACAGGAGCAGAAAGTATTTTCCTCAGTTTGAGAACCAAGGTATCGATCCAGAAGGAGGGTCTCGTCAAGTCCAGAGTACCTGCGCAAACACAAACAAGCTTGCACCCAACACTACAAAGGGGTTGTCAATCCCTTCAAGATTGTTTGCAAAGTGAGATCTGCAACGAAGGAAAAAGTGTAAGGCTGAAAATATGGTGTGGAGTAGACCCTGGGGGCCATAGTGTTCACTAGAGGCTTCTCTCGAAATAGCAAGTATTATGGTGGGTGAACAAATTACTGTCGAACAATTGATAGAACAACACAAAGTCATGACGATATCTAAGGCAATGATCATGCATATATGTATCACGTCCGAGACAAGTAGACCGATACTTTCTGCATCTACTACTATTACTCCACAAATCGACCGCTATCCAGCATGCATCTAGTGTATTCAGTTCATGATGAACAGAGTAACGCTTTAAGCAAGATGACATGATGTAGAGGGATAATATCAAACCAATGATGAAAACGCCATCTTTCCCTTGATAACAACAACACGATGCGTGCCTCGCTACCCCTTCTGTCACTGGGTGAGGTCATCGCACAGTATCAACCCAAAACCAAGCACTTCTCCCATTGCAAGAATCATAGATGTAGTTGGCCAAACAAAACCCACAACTCGAAGAGAATTACAAGGATATGAAATCATGCATAAGAGAGATCAGAAGAAACTCAAATAAGATGCATAGATAATCTGATCATAAATCCACAATTCATCGGATCTCGACGAACACACCGCAAAAGAAGATTACATCGGATAGATCTCCATGAAGATCATGGAGAACTTTGTATTGAAGATCCAAGAGAGAGAAGAAGCCATCTAGTTACTAGCTATGGACTCGTAGGTCTATGGTGAACTACTCACGCATCACCGGAGAGGTCATGATGTTGATGAAGAAGCCCTCCGTGTCCGAATCCCCCCTCCGGCAGCGCACCAGAATGTGCCCAAATGGGATCTTGTGGAGACAGAAGCTTAGAGTGGCAGAAAAGTACTTTCGATGATCTCCTGATTTTTTCTCGAATTTATGGGAATATATAGGCGAAAGTCCTAGGGCAAAGGGCGTCCAGGGGGCGCCTGGATGGCGCGCCCCCTAGCCATGGGGTGGGGGCTTGTGGGTCCCCTGGGGCTCCCTTGCCTTGGCTCCCAAGCTCCCCGGTCTTCTTCCGTTCCAAAAAAAATCTTTTCGGGGATTTTCTTCCGTTTGGACTCCGTTTAAAAATCTCCTCTGATAGGGGTCAAAAACATGGAAAAAACAGGAACTCGCACTTGGCACTGAGTTAATAAGTTAGTCCCAAAAAATATATAAAAGGCATGCAAAACATCCAAAGTTTGACAAGATAATAGCATGAAACCATCAAAAATTATAGATACGTTGGTGACGTATCAGTGGCATGATAAAAGGATACACAAACGCGAGTTTAATGTAGGTGATTATGTCTTGCTATACAATTCTCGTTTAAGATTTTTTGCAGGCAAGCTTCTCTCTAAATGGGAAGGTCCTTACATTGTTGAGGAAGTGTATCATTCCGGTGCCATCAAGATCAACAACACGGAAGGTAATTTTCCGAGAGTTGTAAATGGGCAAAGAATCAAGCATTATATCACACGTACTCCGATAAATGTTGAAAGCAATATCATTAATACCATAACTCCGGAGGAGTACATAAGGGATATTTATCAGCCTGTTTCAGACTCCGAAAACGAAGAGGTATGTGATTCGATAAGTAAACCGACTCCAAAAGTTTTCCAGTAGCAATTTTCGCACGAGGAGGCGACAAGCCTGCCAGGCCCGGCCTACCCCCCTAGCCAGGCCTGGGTGGCTTGTGGGCACCTCTTGCGCCTCCCGGACTTTGTTTTCTTGCAGAGTACTCCGTTTGGTCGGGAAAATTTCATTATATATTCTCCCGAAAGGTCTGACCCTTGTATCATGCAAATTTCCTCTGTTTTCGTTTCGAGCTGTTGTGCACACATATCTAGATCGCTATGGCGTCCCCAAAAGCTTCGAAGGACAAGTTCTTCGAGAAGGTCATCAATCCCTACCTCGCGGGAGTGCTGCAACACCCTCAATCTATCGAGATGCGTGAGGGGGTGCTTCACATCTGTGATGTTGAGGGGCCCAAGAAGATCGGAAGCGTGGAGGCGAGGCTCGAAGCAATGGAGCAGCAAGTCTTCAAGTGCCAAGGGATGGTAGAACGTAGACTCAACGCCAACCACATGATGATCACGGAGTTCACCAACAAGCACAAGATCGATGCCAATGACATCGGGAAACACCTCTCCAGGCTCTATGACATAATTGATCACCTTCAAGCCCAGATCTATGACCTACAGAACCAAAACTGTGAGTATGAGTATAGATTTAAATCAATATGGTTGGCTGCAGATTTGAGGATTCCGGAGACTCGATCATCTTTCCATGATGGAGCACCTATGCCTTGGAAGACGGAGGATCAAACCCAGGTTGCAACAACTCCACCACCGTCACCTCTGAAGGAAGATAACTAAGCATGGGTATGGGCAATCCCCTTGGCTTGTGCCAAGCTTGGGGGAGTTCCCGGTATTGTATCACCATCACATCTTTTGCTTTTACCCTTTTCTTAGTTCAATCCTTTTTGTTTTTATCCTTTTCTAGTAGAATAAAAGTTCTTAGTATGATCTAGGCTTGGGTTTTGCTTTGTGTCACTCCTGATGTAATCGAGCTCGTGAGTCATATAATAGAGAGTGCTTTTAGTTAAGGGCCTTGACTATTGCCATGATCTAAAGAAAAGAATAACAAAAGAACAAGAGCATGAAAGATCATGTATTGATCTTATGGGAAGTGATGGCTTCACATATAAAAACAATGTTGATTGAAACTTGTTGCGGCTGGACAAACGTAGACCTTGGTCATTGTTGCAATTAATAGGAAGTAATAAAGAAAGAGAGGTTCACACATAAATATATCATCTTGGGCACCATCTATGATTGTGAACACTCATTAAACTATTACATGCTTAGAAGTAGATGTTGGACAAGGAAGACAACATAATGAATTATGTTTGCTTGGTTCCGAACAATGTTATATGACTAGAGATCCCTTAGCATGTGACGCTTGCTTCCACCTCATATAAGCCAAAACTTCTGCACTAAGTAGAGATACTACTTGTGCATCCATAAACCCTCAACCCAGTTTTGCCATGAGAGTCCACCATACCTACCTATGGATTGAAGAAGATCCTTCAAGTAAGTTGTCATCGGTGCAAGCAATAAAAATTGCTCCCTAAATAAGTATGATCTATTAGTGTGCGGAAAATAAGCTTTGTACGAACCTGTGATGAGGGAGACATAAAACCGATAGACTGCATAATAAAGTTCTTTATCACAGGAGGCAATATAAAGTGACGTTCCTTCACACTAAGAGGCCACACATCCAAACCTCAAAAGCGCATGACAACCTCTGCTTCCCTCTGTGAAGGGCCTATCTTGTACCTTTACTTTTTGTCCCTAAAAGAGTTATGGTGATCGACACCAATTCCTTATTTCGCCTTTATCTTGGCTAACGTCATGTGCTAGGGAAAGATCTATATTCATATGTAAACTTGGAAGTAAGTACTCATGAATTATTATTGTTGACATTACCCTTGAGGTAAGTAGTTGGGAGGCGAAACTATAAGCCCCTATCTTTCTCTGTGTCCAACTGAAACTTTGATCTCATGAGTACAATGTGAGTTTTAGCAATTGTAGATAACGGAAGGATGATTGAGTATGTGGATTTGCTTTACAAGCTTTTATTTGACTCTTTCCGATGTTATGATAAATTGCAAGTGCTTCAATGATTAAAGGCTATTGGATGTTAATTCTCAATAAGGTTCTTGATCCATACTTTACTTTGTGAAGGAATTGTCACTTTAGCATCAGAGATTATATGATGATATTGTTGTTCCAATTATGATCATGATGCATGCATGTCCGTGATACGTCCATTTTGCATCATGCTTTTATGTTAATATTTATCGCTTTATGGGTTGTTATTACACTTCATGGTACAATACTTATGCCTTTTCTCTCTTATTTTACAAGGTTTACTTGAAGAGGGAGAATGCCGACACCTAGAATTCTGGCCTGAAAAAGGAGCAAGTTTGAGATACCTATTCTGCGCAACTCCAAAAGCCGTGAAAATCAACAAGGAATTATTTTAGAATTTATAAAAAATACTGGGCGGAAAAAGAATCAGAGGGGAGCCACCAGGAGGCCACAAGCCTGCTAGGCGCGACCTACCCCCTGGTCGCGCCTAGGGGGTTTGTGGGCTCCCTGTTGGCCCTCTGGCTCCCCTCCTTTGCTATAAGGAGGGTTTCGTTCCAGAAAAAATTAAGAGGATGCTTTCGGGAGGAATCGCCGCCGCCACAAGGCGGAACTTGAGCAGAACCAATCTAGAGCTCCGGCAGGGTCGTCCTGCTGGGGAAACTTCCCTCCCGAGGGGGAAATCATCGCCATCGTCATCACCAACACTCATCTCATTGGAGGGGACTCGTCACCATCAACATCTTCATCAGAACCATCTCATCTCCAAACCCTAGTTCATCTCTTGTAACCAATCTCCGTCTCGCGACTCCGATTGGTCCTTGTAAGGTTGCTAGTAGTGTTAATTACTCTTTGTCGTTGATGCTAGTTGGATTACTCGGTGGAAGATTATATGTTCAGATCGTTGATCCTATTCAATACCTCTCTGGTTGTGAACATAATTATGCTTTGTGAGTAGTTACTTTTGTTCCTGAGGACATGGGATAAGTCATGCTATAAGTAGTCATGTGAATTTGGTATTCGTTCAATATTTTGATGTATTGTATGTTGTTTTTCCTCTAGTGGTGTTATGTGAACGTCGACTACATAACACTTCACCATTATTTGGGCCTAGAGGAAGGCATTGGGAAGTAGTAAGTAGATGATGGGTTGCTAGAGTGACAGAAGCTTAAACCCTAGTTTATGCGTTGCTTCGTAAGGGGCTAATTTGGATCCACTAGTTTAATGCTATGGTTAGAATTTGTCTTAATTCTTCTTTCGTAGTTGCGGATGCTTGCGAGAGGGGTTAATCATAAGTGGGATGTTTGTCCAAATAAGGGCAGCACCCAAGCACCGGTCCACCCACATATCAAACTATCAAAGTAGCGAACGTGAATCATATGAACATGATGAAAACTAGCTTGACAGAAATTCCCATGTGTCCTCGGGAGTGCTTTACCTCCTATAAGAGTTTGTCCAGGCTTGTCCCTTGCTACAAAATGGATTGGGCCACTTTGCTGCACCATTGTTACTATTCTTACTTGCTACTTGCTACGAATCATCTTATCACACAACTATCTGTTACCGATAATTTCAGTGCTTGCAAAGAATACCTTGCTGAAAACCACTTGTGAGATCCTTCTGCTCCTCGTTGGGTTCGACACTCTTACTTATCGAAAGGACTATGATAGATCCCCTACACTTGTGGGTCATCAGTTCGTACTTTGTTTTGTCGACACCTCTATCTCCAAACATGTGGGCATTTTTGTTGATCTCGGCTTCCGCTTGAGGACAAGCGAGGTCGAAGCTTGGGGAAGTTGATACGTCCATTTTGCATCATGCTTTTATGTTGATATTTATCGCTTTATGCGTTGTTATTACACTTCACATCACAATACTTATGCCTTTTCTCTCTTATTTTATAAGGTTTACATGATGAGGAGAATGCCGGTAGCTGGAATTCTGGTCTGAAAAGGGAGCAAGTTTGAGATACCTATTCTGCACAACTCCAATAGCCGTGAAAATCAACGGGGAATTATTTTGGATTTTATGAAAAATACTGGCGGAAGAAGTACGAGAGGGGCGCCACAAGGAGGCCCCAAGCCTGCCAGGCCCGGCCTACCCCCCTGGCCGGGCCTGGGTGGCTTGTGGGCCCCTGTTGCCCCTCCAGCGCTCATCTTTTGCTATATGGAGGGTTTCGTCCGAGAAAAAACATAAGGAAGCTTTTGGGAGGAGCCGCTGCCGCCACGAGGCGGAACTTGAGCAGAACCAATCTAGAGCTCCGGCAGGGCCGTCGTGCCGGGGAAATTTCCCTCCCGAAGGGGGAAATCATCGCCATCGTCATCACCAACACTCCTCTCGTCGGAGGGGACTCGTCTCCATCAATATCTTCATCATCACCATCTCCTCTCCAAACCCTAGTTCATCTCTTGTAACCAATCTCCGTCTCACGACTCCGATTGGTACTTGTAAGGTTGCTAGTAGTGTTAATTACTCTTTGTAGTTGATGCTAGTTGGATTACTCGGTGGAAGATTATATGTTCAGATCTTTGATGCTATTCATTACCTCTCTGGTCATGAAAATAATTATGCTTTGTGAGTAGTCACTTTTGTTTCTGAGGACATGGGATAAGTCTTGCTATAAGTAGTCATGTGAATTTGATATTCGTTCGATATTTTGATGTGTTGTATGTTGTTTTTCCTCTAGTGGTTTTATGTGAACGTCGACTACATAACACTTCACCATTATTTGGGCCTAGAGGAAGGCATTGGGAAGTAATAAGTAGATGATGGGTTGCTAGAGTGACAGAAGCTTAAACCCTAGTTTATGCGTTGCTTCGTAAGGGGCTGATTTGGATCCACTAGTTTAATGCTATGGTTAGATTTGTCTTAATTGTTCTTTCGTAGTTGCGGATGCTTGCGAGAGGGGTTAATCATAAGTGGGAGGTTTGTCCAAGTAAGGGCAGCACCCAAGCACCGGTCCACCCACATATCAAACTATCAAAGTAGCGAACGTGAATCATATGAACATGATGAAAATAGCTTGACAGAAATTCCCGTGTGTCCTCGGGAGCGCTTTACCTCCTATAAGAGTTTGTTTGGGCTTGTCCCTTGCTACAAAAGGGATTGGGACATCTTGCTGCACCTTTGTTACTATTGTTACTTGCTACCCGGTAGGAATCATCTTACCACACAACTATCTGTTACCGATAATTTCAATGCTTGCAGAGAATACCTTGCTGAAAACCACTTGTCACATCCTTCTGCTCCTCATTGGGTTCGACACTGTTATTTATCGAAAGGACTACGATAGATCTCCTACACTTGTGGGTCATCAATGCACGAGTCCGTAAATTTTACTTCTTCAGATGAAAAACAACACTGGATGCAACATGCGAGCGAACTTCATTTTTTTTGTCCTTTATCACTCTCTTTTGATGATGCATGAGTCACAACATACTGCATCATACTAAAAACATATTGCTTCATACTAAAAATTGCACTGCATCGGGGACTACTGAATTGCACAACCATGTTCCAACGCACTACATGGGCACATAAGTGCACTTCACGAATAATGCAATAATATTGAAAACACACACATAAGTGTACCGCAGTGCATGAAATTGGTCAAACAGAGAAATGAGCTTTACAAAATAAAACACATGCCGAAGTGCATGAAATTGGACAAACAAACAGATGATGCTTTCGGAACGAACATGCCAACGCACTGCACGAACACACATGCCGCACTGCAAGAAGATGCCTACGCACTACACAAAACGTGCACGCTGAACCAAACCGCACCCACCCCAATATGCCATGCAAGCGGAGTCATGGTGCACTACATCACCATGATTGTGCTGATTTAGAGGAGAAGGGATGGTGGAAGTGGGTTGTCAACGCTGGCAGCTTCGTCTCTGCGAGCACATCGAGGTTGTGGCTGCTCGCGTCGTGCCTCTGTTGTGGTAGTCCCGACGAAGTTGAATTGCCAGTCTGCTTGAACCACGCGCCACGAGCCTAATAATCACACGACGTCCGTACAACGTGCCGGATGGCGGATCTGGCTGTGGGAGGCAAGATCTGACGATAGAAGCATGGTGATGGATGGATCCAGAGCAACGACAAGGTAAGACATGGCCATGGCAGCACCTGTAGCATGAGCGCGGTGAGAGGGTGAGGTGAGGAGGAAGAAGAAGGAAAGCACAGAGAGGAGGGCGGATCGGATCCGACACTGCTTTGGCCGTCCGACGAGGTGGCGAGGCAGATCGGCGTCGGGTGTGGTGGGAGGTGTTGGCCAGGCGGTGGGCAGCGCAACCGGCGGTGGTAGCTATGCAGCGTTGTGGGAGGTGGTGTCGAGGCGGCGGGCTGCGTTGAGTGAGGTTGCGTCTAGCGGTATGGTGGGAGGTGGCCACCGGGCGACGGGCGGTGTGTTGGCTTCCGTTGGCTGCAATTGGGGTAGCCGCTGAAGCAGGGGGGTGTAGCGGGGATTGGGGCGGCGCGAGCCCAGGGCCGATGGCAGGGTGGGATCTGACGGTGGGGGGCCAAACACGGCCGGATCTGGTGGTGCTGGGCGTCACGGGTGGCGGCATGGGAGAAGATGAGGTGATCGGGGGTTTGGACGTGGAGGAGATAAAAGTGGGAGAGAGGTGGGGTTGACTCACGAAGAAGGTGGGTTAGGTGGGGCGGGGCGGCGGTGCTGCGCGGTGCGGGTCGGGTGGACGGTTATGAGAATAAGTTTCGTGTGTGTAGAATATGACTCTTAGGGGGTGTTTGTAGAATAGACCCACCCTATATATAGATATATATGGGAAAATACATCCTACCACCCAAGGGTAGTTACCACACATGTTCCATATACTATCATACGGTAGTATATATAGTAATTTATCATTTTAATTATATTCATAGACTATATATAAGATTTTTTTCAAAGTGAGTTACATGAAAAAATTACAAGTTAACCCATAGTTTTATTATATTTGTGAAATACACATATATTTGTACGTAAAAAACATAGAAAAAATATGATACATACTATCAAAAAATAGTATATATATACTACCTAATTATTATTATATACTACATACTACACGTACATATTCTCGGATTTGATAAATATTACATGCATCATACAAAATACAAGTGGGGGTAATTACCACCGGTGATAGATATAGGACATATTTTTTGTACAACCGGGTGTAGTTATGTAACGCCCAAGATGCGATCCTATCCTTATTTTGGCACGAAGGCCTCGACAAGGATAGAAGCGCATCTCGTCGTTTCGCAAGAATGGATATCGTTACAAGTACATGTACTGAAGAGAAGAGTATATGGAATTGGCTTACACTCGCCACAAGCTACATCAGTCACATCAGTACAATGCATAAATATCACGAAGAAGAGCGGGGTCCGACTACGGACAAAAACAAACAAGAAAAGAATGACGTCCATCCTTTCTATCCCAGGCTGTCGGCCTGGAACCCATCCTAGATTGATGATGAAGAAGAAGAAACTCCAAATTAACAATCATCGCGCTCACGTCAAAGTAACCTTTACCTATACCTGCAACTGGTGTTGTAGTAATCTATGAACCACAGGGGACTCAACAATCTCATTTCCAAAGGTATCAAGACTAGCAAAGATTAATGGGTGAGGTAAGATTAAGTGGTGAGGTTGCAGCAGCGACTAAGCATATATTTGGTGGCTAACTTACGAGTACAAGAATAAAGAGGGGGATGATCTACGCATAGCGGACTTGAACTACTGATGATCAAATGAATGATCCTGAACACCTACCTACGTCAGACATAACCCCACCGTGTCCTCGATCGAAGAAGGAGCTCGCGAAAGAGACAGTCATGATTACGCACTCAGTTGGCAAGTTTTAATTAAGCTTACTTCAACTTATCTAGAACCGGATGTTAAACAAAGTTTCCACGTTGCCACATAACCGCGGGCATGACTTTCCGAAAGATTGAACCCTGAAGGGGTGCTCCAACTAGTCCATCACAAACTACCACACGCTGCGACGGAATGACCTCGATCAGGGATAACCCATGATCTCCTCGGGTTCCTATTGAAAAAACTCAACCTCGAGTTAGCTCAAAGCATCCTCGGAATCCCTCGCACAAGACGCTCGATAAAGGTAAAACAAGTCCAGCAAGGCCGCCCGGCGTGTTGACAATCCCGATAGGAGCCGCGTATCTCATTCTCAGGACACGACGAATAAGCGAAGCGTACGGTAACCTCATAGACATCACTCGAGTTGCCCCGGGTTGGCCCGCACGGTGCTCTGTTTTGGACCAGCACCATCAGCACTGGCCCTCCCTGTATTATGTAGAATTACTCCTCAGGTAGCGCTAACTCCCTATGTTTTTAAGTATTAACAGAATTATTATGTTGGGCAAATATAGTACCAATGTTGGGCCTTGCCAGACGAGCTTTATCCTAGAACGAGAATCTAGGGGGTCCCCATAACAACCCCAAGCATGTTAGGAGCGCTCATTTATGGAACATAACACGAGTAGACGAAACTAAGGCGGCAAAGGTGGAACAAAACACCAGGCTAGAAAGGCCAAGCCTTCCACCTTTTACCAAGTATATAGATGCATTAAATTAAATAGCAATTAATAGGGTGATATAACAAGGAACCCATGTTATCACATGGAAGCAACTACACCTGCAACTAGCAATGCTACACATAGTTAAGCAAGCGATAACATAGCAAATCAGTGGTTTGCTAGGTTGTAGAAGGTTGAAGGTTTTCATGGCAATGTTGAGAGGCTGATATTTAACAGGTGGTAGGCAGCGAGACATAACGATAGAATCAAAAACAACTAGCATGGCAATGATAGTAATGGTATCTAGGGAAATGGTCATCTTGCCCGAGATCCCGCTTGGAAGAAGAACGACTCTGTGAAGCAGACGAACCGACGTAGTCGAACGGGTCCTCACTTTCCGACACGCATTGCGGAACTCTATTGAGACGAAGGAAGCTGGAAACAAGAATGAACACACGATATTCACCACATGATGCGCAACACATATGATGCAAGAACAGTTTCATTTACGCACGGTATGACATGGCAATTCACACAATCAACCACTACACATTAAGTGAAGTTCAATATGCAACGAGTTGCATATCAATGAAACTCCATCTTTAATTATTTAATTTAAACCCGATTAGGTACACGGTGATACGTCTCCGTCGTATCTACTTTCCGAACTCTTTTGCCCTTGTTTTGGACTCTAATTTGCATGATTTGAATGGAACTAACCCCGACTAATGTTGTTTTTCAGCAGAATTGCCATGGTGTTGTTTTTGTGCAGAAATAAAAGATCTCGGAATGACCTGAAAATTTATGTAGAATTTTTCTGGAATTAATGAAAAATACCTGCGCAAAGATCCACCGGAGGGGGTGAACCAGTGGGCCACAATCCCACTGGCCGCGGCCACCCCCCCCAGGACGCACCAACCAGGCTTGTGGAGCCCACGAGGCTCCACCGCCTCCAAACTCAGCTCTATATATTCTGTTTCGCCCGGAAAAAAATCAGGGAGAAGGATTCATCCCGTTTTACGATACGGAGGCGCCGCCACCTCCTGTTCTTCACCTGGAGGATAGATCTGGAGTCTGTTCTGGGCTCCGGAGAGGGGAAATCGTCGCCATCGTCATCATCAAGCTTCCTCCATCGCCAATTCCATGATGCTCTTCACCGTTCGTGAGTAATCTCATCGTAGGCTTGCTGGACGGTGATGAGTTGGATGAGATCTATCATGTAATCGAGTTAGTTTTGACGGGGATTCATCCCTAGTATCCACTATGTTCTGAGATTGATGTTGCTACTACTTGGCTATGCTTAATGCTTGTCACTAGGGCCCGAGTGCCATGATTTCAGATCTGAACCTATTATGTTGTCGCCAATATATGTGTGTTTTAGATCCTATCTTGCAAGTTGTAGTCACCTGCTATGTGTTATGACCCGGCAACCCCGGAGTGACAATAGTCGGAACCACTCCCGGAGATGACCATAGTATGAGGAGTTCATGTATTCACCAAGTGTTAATGCGTTGGTCCGGTTCTTTATTAAAAGGAGAACCTTAATATCATGTAGTTTCCATTAGGACCCCGCTGCCACGGAAGGGATGGACAATAGACGTCATGCAAGTTCTTTTACCTAAGCACGTATGACTACATACGGAATACATGCCTACATTAGATTGACGAACGGGAGCTAGTTACTTATCTCTCTGTGTTATAGCTGTTACATGATGAATCACATCCGGCATACTCATCCATCACCGATCCACTGCCTACGAGTCTTTTACTATTGGTCCTTTCTACGTTACTTTAGCGCTACTGCTATTACTGCTACTGTTGTTACTCTGTTGCAACTGTTGTTACCCTGCTGCTACTGCTGTTCCTTGCTACTGCTGTCGCTGTTGTTGTCACTACTGCTGTTACTTGCTACTTTGTTGTTACCTGCTGCAATACTTTTACTGGCGCCATTGATACAACAAGTCAGGAATAGTATGCCGTCAACACACCTTTTTCTGGCACCGTTGCTATCATACCACTTTGCTACTGATACTTTGCTTGCAGACACTAATCTTTTAGGTGTGGTCGAATTGACAACTCAGCTGCTAATACTTGAGAATATTCTTTCGCTTCCCCTTGTGTTGAATCAATAAATTTGGGTTGAATACTCTACCCTCGAAAATTGCTGCGATCCCATACGCTTGTGGGTTATCACACAGCAATATTAAATGTGGTTAAACATGGCAAGCGGTGAAGCGTAATTGAGCTACCTATCTAGGCATTTTAAATGAGGTCGGAAACGACTTATAACATCTCCGAACTGACCTTGTACATTAATTTATAATTCTGTACAGATCTGAACTAACATGTTTTAATATTTTTTAAATAGCAAAATAAGTAGGTTCACATGATTCTACACGTCGTTCCAATCAATTTACACATAGAGAACATTGCAAACGGAGCTACGGTTCAAAAGATATGATCACCTCAAGATATGATGCCATGAATGTAAAATGTATGCAATGGCAGTCACAAGCATTCCAATGCAAGAAGGCAGCAACATAATATGAACCTACACGAGATTCTAAGCAAGTTTCATGTAGGACACGATCAAAACGGAGCAACGGTTCAACAACTACAAGCTAAACAAGAAATAGCTACAATCTCCTCAAAACAGCAACATGTCATTTTCTACACCCCAAAACAACAAGCTACATAAATCTAAAATGCTCAAACAAGGCATGAGACAGTAGTAGTCAATATGCACTACAAAATCCTACTAATAACATTTATCATGGCAGAATGGATCACTAGGAAAAGAACTCGCAAAATTGTTGGGGAGCGTCGCATGGGAAACAAAAATTTCCTACGCGCACGAAGACCTATCATGGTGATGTCCATCTACGAGAGGGGATGAGTGATCTACGTACCCTTGTAGATCGTACAGCAGAAGCGTTAGAGAACGCGGTTGATGTAGTGGAACGTCCTCACGTCCCTCGATCCGCCCCGCGAACAATCCCACGATCAGTCCCACGATCTAGTACCGAACGGACGGCACCTCCGCGTTCAGCACACGTACAGCTCGACGATGATCTCGGCCTTCTTGATCCAGCAAGAGAGACGGAGAGGTAGAAGAGTTCTCCGGCAGCGTGACGGCGCTCCGGAGGTTGGTGATGACCTTGTCTCAGCAGGGCTCCGCCCGAGCTCCGCAGAAACACGATCTAGAGGAAAAACTATGGAGGTATGTGGTCGGGCAGCCGTGAGAAAGTCGTCTCAAATCTGCCCTAAAAGACCCATATATATAGGAGGAGGGAGGGGGACCTTGCCTTGGGGTCCAAGGGATCCCCAAGGGGTCGGCCGAGCCAGGGGGGAGGACTCTCCCCCCCCCCAAACCGAGTCCTACTTGGTTTGGTGGGAGGGAGTCCTTCCCCCTTCCCACTTCTTCCTTTTTTTTTTCTTTCCTTTGATTTTTTCTCTCTTGGCGCATAGGGGATTGGTGGGCTGTCCCACCAGCCCACTAATGGCTGGTGTGACCCCCCCAAATGCCTATGGGCTTCCCCGGAGTGGGTTGCCCCCCTCAGGTGAACTCCCGGAACCCATTCGTCATTCCCGGTACATTCCCGGTAACTCCGAAAACCTTCCGGTAATCAAATTAGGTCATCCTATATATCAATCTTCGTTTCCGGACTATTCCGGAAACCCTCGTGACGTCCGTGATCTCATCCGGGACTCCGAACAACATTCGGTAACCAACCATATAACTCAAATACGCATAAAACAACGTCGAACCTTAAGTGTGCAGACCCTGCGGGTTCGAGAACTATGTAGACATGACCCGAGAGACTCCTCGGTCAATATCCAACAGCGGGACCTGGATGCCCATATTGGATCCTACATATTCTACGAAGATCTTATCGTTTGAACCTCAGTGCCAAGGATTCGTATAATCCCGTATGTCATTCCCTTTGTCCTTCGGTATGTTACTTGCCCGAGATTCGATCGTCAGTATCCGTATACCTATTTCAACCTCGTTCACCGGCAAGTCTCTTTACTCGTTCCGTAATACAAGATCCCGCAACTTACACTAAGTTACATTGCTTGCAAGGCTTATGTGTGATGTTGTATTACCGAGTGGGCCCCGAGATACCTCTCCGTCACACGGAGTGACAAATCCCAGTCTTGATCCATACTAACTCAACGAACACCTTCGGAGATACCTGTAGAGCATCTTTATAGTCACCCAGTTACGTTGCGACGTTTGATACACACAAAGCATTCCTCCGGTGTCCGTGAGTTATATGATCTCATGGTCATAGGAACAAATACTTGACACGCAGAAAACAGTAGCAACAAAATGACACGATCAACATGCTACGTCTATTAGTTTGGGTCTAGTCCATCACATGATTCTCCTAATGATGTGATCCCGTTATCAAGTGACAACACTTGCCTATGGCCAGGAAACCTTGACCATCTTTGATCAACGAGCTAGTCAACTAGAGGCTTACTAGGGACAGTGTTTTGTCTATGTATCCACACAAGTATTGTGTTTCCAATCAATACAATTATAGCATGGATAATAAACGATTATCATGAACTAAGAAATATAATAATAACTAATTTATTATTGCCTCTAGGGCATATTTCCAACAGTCTCCCACTTGCACTAGAGTCAATAATCTAGTTCACATCACCATGTGATTCCAACGAATTCAACACCCATATAGTTATGGGGTCTGATCACGTCTTGCTCGTGAGAGAGGTTTTAGTCAACGGTTCTGAAACTTTCAGATTCGTGCGTTCTTTACAAATCTTTATGTCATCTTATAGATGCTGCTACTACGTGCTATTCGGAAATGCTCCAAATATCTACTCTACTATACGAATCCGTTTCACTACTCATAGTTCTCCGGATTAGTGTCAAAGCTTGCATTGATGTAACCCTTTACGACAAACTCTTTAACCACCTCCATAATCGAGAAAAATTCCTTAGTCCATTAGTTACTAAGGATAAATTTCGACCGCTGCTAGTGATTCAATCATGGATCACTCTCTGTACCTCTCAACATACTTTGAGTCAAGGCACACTTCAGGTGCGGTACACAGCATGGCATACTTTAGATTCTACGGCTAAGGCATAGAAGACGACCTTCATCTATTCTCTTTATTCTGCCGTGGTCGGGTTTTGAGTCTTACTCAAATTCACACCTCACAACGTAACCAAGAACTCCTTCTTTGCTGGTCTATTTTGAACTCTTCCAAAAACTTGTCAAGGCATGCATCTTGTTGAAACTTCTATTAAGCGCTTTCAATCTATCTCCATAGATCTTTGATGCTCAACGTTCAAGTAGCGTAATCCAGGTACTCCTTTGAAAACTTCTTTCAAACAACCTTGTATGCTTTACAGAAATTCTACATTACTTCTGATCCACAATATGTCAACCACATATTCCCATCAGAAATTCTATAGTGCTCCCACTCACTTCTTTGGAAATACAAGTTTCTCATAAACCTTGTACACACCCAAAATCTTTGATCATCTCATCAAAGTGTATATTCCAACTCCGAGATGCTTGCACCAGTCCATTGAAGGATCACTGGAGCTTGCATACTTGCTAGTATCTTTAGGATCGACAAAACCTTCTGGTTGTATCACATACAATGTTTGCTCAAGGAAACCATCGAGAAAACAATGTTTTGACATCCTACGTGCAATATTTCATAAATAATGCATCAACAACTAACATAATTCTAACAGACTTTTAGCATCGCTACGAGTGAGAAAGTCTCATAATAGTCAACTGTTTGATCTTATCGAAAACATCTTTGCGACAAGTCGAGCTTTTCTTAATAGTGACTTATCACCATCATCGTCTGTCTTCTTTTAAAGATCCATTTTTATTCAATAGTCTTATGACCATCAAGTAGTTCTTCCAAAGTCTACACTTTGTTTTCATACATGGATCCTCTCTCGGATTTCATGGCTTCCAGCCATTTGTCGGAATCTGGGCCCACCATCGCTTTCTCCATAACTCGTAGGTTCACTGTTGCTCAACAACATGACCTCCAAGACAGGGTTACCGTACTACTCTGCAGCAGTACGCGACCTTGTCGACCTACGAGGTTTGTAGTAACTTGATTCGAAGCTCAATGATCACCATCATCAGCTTCCACTTCAATTGGTGTAGGCGCCACAGGAACAACTTCCTATGCCGTGCTACACACTGGTTGAAGTGATGGTTCAATAACCTCATCAAGTTCTACTACCCTCCCACTCAATTCTTTCGAGAGAAACCTTTCCTCGAGAAAGGATCTGTTTCTAGAAACAAACACTTTGCTTTCGGATCTGAGATAGGAGATGTACCCAACTGTTTTGGATATCCTATGAAGATGCATTTATCCGCTTTGGGTTCGAGCTTATCAGACTGAAACTTTTTCACATAAGTGTCGAAGCCCCAAACTTTCAAGAAACGACAGTTTAGATTTCTCTAAACCTCAGTCTATACTGTGTCATCTCAACGGAAATACGCGGTGCCCTATTTAAAGTGAATGCGGTTGTCTCTAATGCATAACCCATAAACGATAGTGGTAATTCGATAAGAGACATCACAGCATGCACCATACTAAATAGTGCGTGGCTTATGACGTTCAGACACATCATCACACTATGATGTTCCAGGTGGCATGAACTGTGAAACAATTTCCACATTGTCTTAACTGTGTACCAAAAACTCGTAACTCAGATATTCATTTCTATGATCATATCGTAGACAGTTCATCCTCTTGTTATGACGAACTTCACTCTGAAACGGAATTGAACTTTTCAGTATTTCAGACTTGTGATTCATTAAGTAAATACTCCTGTATCTACTCAAGTCGTCAGTGAAGTAAGAACATAATGATATCCACTGCGTGCCTCAGCACTCATTGGACTGCATACATCAAAATGTATCACTTCCAACAAGTTACTATCTTGTTTCATCTCAATGAAAACAAGGCCTTGCTCATGTGGTATGATTTGCATGTCACTAGTGATTCGCAATCAGGTGAGTAAAGATCCATCAGCATGGACCCTCTTCATGCAATTTATACTAACATGACTCAAGCGGCAGTGCCACAAGTAAGTGGTACTATCATCATTAACTCGTATCTTTTGGCACCAATGTGTAACACTACAATCGAGATTCAATAAACCATTGAAGGTGATTATTCAAGCAAATAGAGTAACCATTATTCTCTTTGAATGAATAATCGTATTGCAATAAACACGATCCAATCATGTTCATGCCTAACGCAAGCACCAAATAACAATTATTTAGGTTCAACACCAATCCCGATGGTAGAGGGAGCGTGCGACGTTTGATCATATCAACCTTGGAAACACTTCCAACACGTATCGTCACCTCGCCTTTAGCTAGTCTCCGTTTATGTCGTAGCTTTCATTTCGCGTTACTAATCACTTAGCAACCGAACCAGTATCCAATACCCTCGTGCTACTAGGAGTACTAGTAAAGTACACATCAACATTATGTATATCAAATATACTTCTCTCGACTTTTGCCAGCCTTCTTATCTACCAAGTATTTAGAGTTGCTCCGCCTCAGTGACTGTTCCCCTCATTACAGAAGCACTTAGTCTCGGGTTTGGGTTTAATCTTGGGTCTCTTCATTAGCGCAGCAACTGTTTTGCCGTTTCACGAAGTATCCCTTCTAGCCCTCGCCTTTCTTGAAACTTAGTGGTTTTTCAAACCATCAACTATTGATGCTCCTTCTTGATTTCTACTTTCGCAGTGTCAAACGTCGCGAATCGCTCAAGGATCATTGTATCTATCCTTGATATGTTATAGTTCATCACGAAGCTCTCAAAGCTTGGTGGCAGTGACTTTTGGAGAACCATCACTATTTCATCTGGAAGATTAACTCCCACTTGATTCAAGTGATTGTCGTACTCAGACAATCTGAGCACACGCTCAACGATTGAGCTTTTCTCCTTTACTTTGTGGTCAAAGAATCTTGTTGGAGGTCTCGTACCTCTTAACAAGGGCACAACCATGAAATCACAATTTCATCTCTTTAGAACATCACTTATGTTCCGTGACGTTTTACAACGTTTTAGGCGCCTTGCTTCTAAGCCATTAAGTATTTTTGTACTAAACTATCGTGTAGTCATCATAAACGTGTATGTCGGATGTTCACAGCATCCACAGACGACGCTCGAGGTGCAGCACACCGAGTGGTGCATTAAGGACATAAGCCTTTTGTGCAGCAACGAGGACAATCCTCAGTTTTACAGACTCAGTCTGCAAAGTTTGCTACTATCAACTTTCAACTAAATTTTCTCTAGGAACATATAAAACAGTAGAGCTATAGCGCAAGCTACATCGTAATTCGCAAAGACCATTAGACTATGTTCATGACAATTAGTTCGATTAATCATATTACTTAAGAACTCCCACTCAAAAAGTACATCTCTCTAGTCATTTGAGTGGTACATGATCCAAATCCACTATCTCAAGTCCGATCATCACGTGAGTCGAGAATAGTTTCAGTGGTAAGCATCTCTATGCTAATCATATCAACTATACGATTCATGCTCGACCTTTCGGTCTCATGTGTTCCGAGGCCATGTCTGCACATGCTAGGCTCGTCAAGCTTAACCCGAGTGTTCCGCGTGCGCAACTATTTTGCACCCGTTGTATGTGAACGTTGAGTCTATCACACCCAATCATCACGTGGTGTCTCGAAACGACGAACTGTAGCAACGGTGCACAGTCGGGGAGAACACAATTTCGTCTTGAAATTTTAGTGAGAGATCACCTCATAATGCTACCGTCGTTCTAAGCAAAATAAGGTGCATAAAAGGATTAACATCACATGCAATTCATAAGTGACATGATATGCCATCATCACGTGCTTCTTGATCTCCATCACCAAAGCACCGGCACGATCTTCCTGTCACCGGCGCCATACCATGATCATCCATCAACGTGTTGCCATCGTGGTTGTCGTGCTACTTATGCTATTACTACTAAAACTACGTCCTAGCAAAATAGTAAACGCATCTGCAAGCACAAACGTTAGTTATAAAGACAACCCTATGGCTCCTGCCGGTTGCCGTACCATCGACGTGCAAGTCGATATTAACTATTACAATATGATCATCTCATACATCCAATATATCACATCACATCGTTGGCCATATCACATCACAAGCATACCCTGCAAAAACAAGTTAGACGTCCTCTAATTTTGTTGTTGCATGTTTTACGTGGTGACCATGGGTATCTAGTAGGATCGCATCTTACTTACGCAAACACCACAACAGAGATATATGAGTTGCTATTTAACCTCATCCAAGGACCTCCTCGGTCAAATCCGATTCAACTAAAGTTGGAGAAACCGACACTTGCCAGTCATCTTTGAGCAACGGGGTTACTCGTAGCGATGAAACCAGTCTCTCGTAAGCGTACGAGTAATGTCGGTCCAAGCCGCTTCAATCCAACAATACCGCGGAATCAAGAAAAGACTAAGGAGGGCAGCAAAACGCACATCACCGCCCACAAAAACTTTTGTGTTCTACTCGAGAAGACATCTACGCATGAACCTAGCTCATGATGCCACTGTTGGGGAGCGTCGCATGGGAAACAAAAATTTCCTACGCGCACGAAGACCTATCATGGTGATGTCCATCTACGAGAGGGGATGAGTGATCTACGTACCCTTGTAGATCGTACAGCAGAAGCGTTAGAGAACGCGGTTGATGTAGTGGAACGTCCTCACGTCCCTCGATCCGCCCCGCGAACAATCCCACGATCAGTCCCACGATCTAGTACCGAACGGACGGCACCTCCGCGTTCAGCACACGTACAACTCGACGATGATCTCGGCCTTCTTGATCCAGCAAGAGAGACGGAGAGGTAGAAGAGTTCTCCGGCAGCGTGACGGCGCTCCGGAGGTTGGTGATGACCTTGTCTCAGCAGGGCTCCGCCCGAGCTCCGCAGAAACACGATCTAGAGGAAAAACTATGGAGGTATGTGGTCGGGCAGCCGTGAGAAAGTCGTCTCAAATCTGCCCTAAAAGACCCATATATATAGGAGGAGGGAGGGGGACCTTGCCTTGGGGTCCAAGGGATCCCCAAGGGGTCGGCCGAGCCAGGGGGGAGGACTCTCCCCCCCCCCAAACCGAGTCCTACTTGGTTTGGTGGGAGGGAGTCCTTCCCCCTTCCCACTTCTTCCTTTTTTTTCTTTCCTTTGATTTTTTCTCTCTTGGCGCATAGGGGATTGGTGGGCTGTCCCACCAGCCCACTAATGGCTGGTGTGACCCCCCCAAATGCCTATGGGCTTCCCCGGAGTGGGTTGCCCCCCTCAGGTGAACTCCCGGAACCCATTCGTCATTCCCGGTACATTCCCGGTAACTCCGAAAACCTTCCGGTAATCAAATTAGGTCATCCTATATATCAATCTTCGTTTCCGGACTATTCCGGAAACCCTCGTGACGTCCGTGATCTCATCCGGGACTCCGAACAACATTCGGTAACCAACCATATAACTCAAATACGCATAAAACAACGTCGAACCTTAAGTGTGCAGACCCTGCGGGTTCGAGAACTATGTAGACATGACCCGAGAGACTCCTCGGTCAATATCCAACAGCGGGACCTGGATGCCCATATTGGATCCTACATATTCTACGAAGATCTTATCGTTTGAACCTCAGTGCCAAGGATTCGTATAATCCCGTATGTCATTCCCTTTGTCCTTCGGTATGTTACTTGCCCGAGATTCGATCGTCAGTATCCGTATACCTATTTCAACCTCGTTCACCGGCAAGTCTCTTTACTCGTTCCGTAATACAAGATCCCGCAACTTACACTAAGTTACATTGCTTGCAAGGCTTATGTGTGATGTTGTATTACCGAGTGGGCCCCGAGATACCTCTCCGTCACACGGAGTGACAAATCCCAGTCTTGATCCATACTAACTCAACGAACACCTTCGGAGATACCTGTAGAGCATCTTTATAGTCACCCAGTTACGTTGCGACGTTTGATACACACAAAGCATTCCTCCGGTGTCCGTGAGTTATATGATCTCATGGTCATAGGAACAAATACTTGACACGCAGAAAACAGTAGCAACAAAATGACACGATCAACATGCTACGTCTATTAGTTTGGGTCTAGTCCATCACATGATTCTCCTAATGATGTGATCCCGTTATCAAGTGACAACACTTGCCTATGGCCAGGAAACCTTGACCATCTTTGATCAACGAGCTAGTCAACTAGAGGCTTACTAGGGACAGTGTTTTGTCTATGTATCCACACAAGTATTGTGTTTCCAATCAATACAATTATAGCATGGATAATAAACGATTATCATGAACTAAGAAATATAATAATAACTAATTTATTATTGCCTCTAGGGCATATTTCCAACAAAAATGGCATCTCACACACAATTTCAGACTTAAAGAAAATAACAGTTTTTGACATTGCAGTTTTTGATCTGACGGCATACTGACAGCAGCAAAACTATATGCTACGGGGCACCGAATGACATGAAAATTTACAGGATGTTGGAGAATATTAAGGACTACAACTAACTCCATTCCACCAACCCCAAGGGAGTTGTAGATCACTAGCAAAACTCATGACAAGACAACAAAAAGAATAACAGATTTCAGACTTAGAAACATTACATCATCTCCAAATCAGCACTATATATGCGAGAATAAGTCCTAAACACGATATAGCAAACTAGGGACGGAACCTACATGCAAAAATGCGAAAAACTACTCTAAAATACATGGCAAAGTGTCACGCACATCGTGAACGTTTTATCTATGGGATTTGAACAATCCGGGCGCGCACCAAAATAACTACGCAACAAATAACCTATTAGGACAACACGCTATTCTAGGCAAACGATGGGTCAAACTACTTCAAACATGCATGCAGGTTGTAAAATATGAATATACGCAAAAAACTACACAAGATACATATTTAAATCATCGCGATCCGACGCACGGTTAATTATCTACGGGCATTTGAAAATTGGATCTAATCCTGAAATTAATAAATCCGAAAATCCTAGAAAAAATACTACCGGACATAATTTGACATTGGGCTGAATCTCGCAATGAGCGCAAGATACTATATAGTGCACCGGGAGCAAGATAGTGGGGTTGACGGGGTGGCTCACCTTGGGTCGGTTGGGCCGGATCTGGGAGGAGAGGAGGCAAGCCTGGCCGGAGGCCGAGCTGGGCCTTGGGGTCACGAGCTGGGCTGGGGCAGGCCGGTCCAGGTGAGTGGCCTGGTCAACGCGGCACTGGGTTGCTGACCATCGTCTTCCTCCTGTGCTCCTGCACGAGCACGAGGCATGGCGGCGGCGCTGTCGGGGTCCGGCACGACCTGCGACGAGGAGGCAAACGGAGGCTCGGAACGAGGAGATCGGGGCCGGGGCACTCCATTCCCGCGGACGAGGTGCTTGTCGGTGCTGGGGTCGAGGAGATCAGGGCAAGAGCGACGAGCACTGGCCTGGATCTATTGGTTGGCGGTGGCGGCGGCTCACCGGCGAGGACCGAAGGTGGCGGCAGATTGGGGCAGCTCCCCGTCGGCCTCGGGCACGATGTGCCATGGCTGCAGGCGGCTCCGGGGCGTTGCTGGCTGTGGCTACAACTGCTCGGCGGCTGGCTCCTTGGGACCGACGCGGGCAGAGACCCGCGGGAGGAGGCAGGGGCGGCTGCGGGCGAGCGGCGGCGCGATCGGCCCGGGGAGGGCCGGCGATGGGCTCAAGCGGGCCCTATCGACGGCTGAGAGGAGAAGGGAGGCTGAGAGGATTAGGGTTTCGCATGGGAAACGAGGGGGATTAGGTATCTAGCTGGCTATTTATAGAAAACGGGCTAGGGTTATCCGAATCCGGCTCCGTTTTCGACCACAGGATCGCGATCGGACGGCCACGGTCGCGGGAATGGCTAGGTGGGGTTGTGTAGAGTGGCTAGCCGGAGATGAGAGGGAAAATGGGCACCCGAAAACGTATTTTTTAAACACCAAAAAACGTCCGACGATAACCGAATACGGTGCCGCTACAGTCGACCGTTCGGATATCAAACGGACTCAGATTGCGACGAAAATTGGTAGGCGGCCTACCTATATTAAAATAAGACCGCACGCTAAGTTTCAACCCAATCGGAGAAAGTTTTATACACACTTTTAAAAACAAGGTTTGACAATGCCGCGGGTGCATGCGTGTGTGGTCGGAATCAAACGGCAACGACGAGAACGGAGAGAACCGGCAACTAATAACGGATGCAAGTTTTAAAAACTGGCGGCAAGGGGATGCCGATCCAATGCGGATGATGCGAATGATTCGATGATGAACGCAGCAAACAAAATAATAACACGGCGACAACGTAATAAAAGGGGAATCTTCTGGGGCGTCGGTCTCGGGTTGTTACAAGTTACCCCTGCCTATATGGCTGCCATCTGTCCACTGGCCTATTGGGTCAGTGGATAGGAAACTATCCATTACGTCCACAGCTTTCATGAGCTAAAGTAATGGGCGGTTAGTTCACCAGCTTTGCTATTTTCTTGGCCATGTGCATTCGGTCATTGCAAGGTTAAGTAGTACTCCCTCCGTCCTAAAATTCTTGTTCTAGATTTATTTAGAAATGAATATATCTAAATACTAAAATGTGACTATATACATTCATATTTAGACAAACATAAAACAAGAATTTTGGGACGGAGGGAGTAGTTACCAAGCCTAATCATGTACCTTCATATATTACTTGAGCAAGTCGTGCTATGCATGGTCCGTGGTTTCAAAAAAAAAATAGTATTTCTTTTTTTCATGCTTCCAAAACAATCATAATATACATACGTAGATTGCAGTAGTATGTAGATTGCAGTAGTATGTTTCTGGATGTGTGAGGTATAGAGTATGCAGTACATACTAGTTTTGATTGAAGTATATAACATTTTTATTTTCCTTTCCGGGTAGAGTATGGAGTATGTTGTATGTAGTATGTAATGTTTTTCGAATCTGATGATGTACATATTAGTTTTGATTAAAGTATGAAGTATTTTCTTGACAGGTGGAGTATGAAATATGGAGTATGAAGTATGTACTTCTTTTTAAACTTGACTATGGAGTATATGTAGGTATATCATGACCTTTAGCGTCTAGAGTATATGTAAGTCTGCACATAATTAATATTGTACTCCCTCCGTTCCTAAATATAAGTCTTTGTAGAGATTTTACTAGTGGACTATATAGACATATTTTAGAGTGTACATT
The DNA here is from genome assembly GCF_904849725.1 of Hordeum vulgare subsp. vulgare. Lineage (NCBI taxonomy): Eukaryota > Viridiplantae > Streptophyta > Magnoliopsida > Poales > Poaceae > Hordeum > Hordeum vulgare. Next base: position 340,572,557 of record NC_058524.1, on the reverse strand, counting down.
CAATCATTTTGTTTCATATGTAGACACCTATTGAAATCGCTTAAAAGACTTATATTTAGAAACGGAGGGAGTATATAGTATGGGGTATAGTAGACATGGGTCGCAGGTGGCCGGGTCACCTTTCTGCAATAGATCGCGATTAATCTAGCTGCCGTGCTATTAGCCAGGTCACCTTTCTGCAATAGATCGCGATTAATCTAGCTGCCGTGCTATTAGCCAGGTCATTAGAGATGAGGTAGATTTTTTGAACCGGGCTTCTCCCCTTTCCATTAAATGCATAACGGAAATACATAGATTTGTTCCGAGACCAGAGAGAAGAAGAAGGAAAAGAGAGAGAAGCGAGCTCGGAGCAATGCTAGGAAACCCACCGCCTTGCGCCTGTCATCAGGAACACAAGGCTATGGGGTGAAAACCTAGCATCACCCAAAACCCCGCCACGACTCTAGGGAGGATAGAGCAACATCCAGTACCGCGATCAGTTCGACCAAAACATGAACCAAAAAGGCGCTAGAACTACGACATGCCACGCAGGGACGAATTAGGGGTAAACACCACATCACCAGAATTTTCACACCCCGAGCGCATCGCCATTCGTCCCAGTTGTCGTCCCCCTCATCCTGCTTGCTGGTATCTGGCATTGGAGGCCCACAGAGTAGCAACATCTACGAAGCATTTGCTTTCAGCATCTCAGCACCTTTTTTCATCACCTCAGCCATCTCCGGCTTCTGCAACCCTATCGAGTATAATATAAAAGCACAAGCTGTGAACACGATTTCAAACGGATTATTAATCCATTTCTTTTCAAATGTAGCACGATTGCGTGCAAGCCATATTGCCCAGCATATAGCAGCCAGTCCAATAGTATATACATGAGGACAAGAAGGTAAGAAAGAGTTGATCCAAGCATAATATTGCCACATAGAATTAGGGACATATTCAGTGCCCAGCATCGAACCCACTGTCCTCTAGACAACTCTAGCAACAGGACAAAGAAACATAATATGTTGAGCAGATTCCTTCTGATCACAGAAAGAACATGTAGGATCCCCTTGCCAGTTTCTCTTTTTGAGATTGTCTCTCGTTAAGATAGCATCTTGGCACATCTGCCACATAAAGATTTGAATTTTTAAGGGCATCCTAGATTTCCAAATCCATTTATGATTAGACCCAGCCAAGTTTCTTTCTAACCAACGATACATAGATTTGGTAGTATATTCATGAGTACTATCTAATTTCCAGAATATTTCATCACTTTTCTCCCTGTCCAACTTACTTACAACATAATTTTTTAGCTCATCCCACCTCATTTGCATATCACTATTAAACCTTCTACGAAAGGAATTGCAAGGATTCATCGATTCAATTTTATCCAAAGTATTATTTTGCTCAATGCAAATCTCAAAAAGATCAGGAAACTTATCTTTCATACTAAAATTGTCACCCAGATCACCACACCAAAGACTGGCAACATCACCCTTATTAACCCTGATTCCCCTCCCAGCTATATAGTTTTCTCTAACTTTCAAAACAGCTTTCCAACAGGGGGAATCATTTGCTTTCTGTTTAACCATCATAGCAGGTGATTTTTTGAGATATTCAGCTCTCACTATGTCTTGCCATAGCCCCTCTTTTTTCTCTAATTTCCACCACCACTTAGTCAACAAACTAATATTTTCTTTTCTCAGATCTTTAACACCAAGACCTCCTTTATTTTTTGATCTACAGATTTTCCCCCATTTTACCATATGATAACCTTTTTTGTTACCATTACGATGCCAGAAAAATTTCCTTCTGGGCTTATCCCATCTCTCGAGGGTAGATTTATTGATAAAAAACATAGACATATAATAAGAAGGGATATGTGAAAGTACAACATTAACTTTGATAGGTCTACCCCCACTAGACAGTGTTTCACTGATCCATGATTCACCATGACTAACAAATTTATCATCCACAAACATTGAGTCACAACTTTTGAGACCAACATAGCTAACAGGAACTCCCAAGTATTTAATAGGAAAACTACCAATCTCACAATTGAACATCTCAGAGTATTTCCTCACAGTATCATCATCAGCCCCTATTGAGAAGATTTCACTTTTTAAGAAATTAATCTTCAAACGTGACATGATCTCAAAGAGATATAACAGGAGTTTAATGTTCAGCACTTCCCTAGAGTTATCTTCAAAGCAAAGAATAGTATCATCTGCATATTGCAAAATAGCAACCCCATGTTCAACCAGATCAGATGCCAGCCTTTAAAAAGGCCATTTTCCTGTGCATTAAGGACCATCTTGGTCAGGCAATCAACAGCTAGGTTAAACAAAAAAGGGGAGAGGGGATCCCCCTGCCTCACACCTTTAGCACTTTGAAAATATTCGCTCACTTCATCATTCAGTTTCACACTAACAGTCCCTCCTACCAAAATGTTTTTAATCCAGCCCACCCATTTGGGATTAAAGTTTCTCTTAACATGACATTCAAACAAGAAGTCCCAGTTGACTTTATCATAGGCCTTTTCAAAATCGAGTTTAAGCACTATCCTAGGTTTCTTATGACTATAAGAATAGTGTAGAATTTCATGGAGGGACATAATTTCATCCATAATATCTTTACCCTTAATAAAAGCATTCTGGTTTCTGCTGAACATCGTATCAACAAAAGGTTCAAGCCTGATGGTAAGCACTTTGGTGATCAGTTTATAAATGCATCTGAGCAAACAGATCGGCCTAAACTGCTGAATCTTATCAGCCCCAACCACTTTGGGCAACAAAGTAATAATCCCATAGTTGAGTCTTTCCACATCTATTTCATCTTTATAAAACCAATCAAAAAGCATTTTCACATCATCCTTAACTATACCCCAGTAGCTTTGGAAGAATTCAATTGGAATATTATCAGGACCTGGAGCTTTATTATGTTTCATAGAAAATAAAGCATCCCTGATCTCTAGCTCTGAAAAAGGTCTAAGTAATATGAAATTGTCAATATCTCTTAGCTTTTCCTGCTCTTTCCACATATTACTATCATTCCCACACATGTTCCCAGGGGCAGGGCCAAAAAGCTCCCTGTAAAAGTTTGTGGCATGTTTCAATAGATTCTTGTTCCCCTCAATAACAACCCCATCACAACAAAGAGATACAATAGTATTTCTTCTCCTCCTCCCATTCACCATTCTATAAAAATAACTAGTATTATTGTCCCCCTTCAATAACCAGTTTTCATGAGATTTCTGTATTCAGGAAATTTCTTCTTCCATCAAGAGATTATTCAGTTCTACCTGAAAATCTACTTTCTTCATATATAACTCTCGTGATAAAGTATCCGTCTCTTGCAACATTTCCAAGTAGCCAAGTTCCTCTCTCAGCCATTTCCTTCCCAGTCTTGCTTTATAAAAGATATTTGAGCCCCAACCTCTGAATTTTTTCTTAAACCTCTTCAGTTTGATATTAATGATATCAATAGGATTTTTAGAATGAACAGGTTGCATCCAAATTTGAGAGATGAGGTAGATATATGTTTATGCCTAAAAATTGGAAGAATCATTTTGTTAACAGACAGAGGAGATAAATCAGCTATTTCCAACCCACGGGGACACGTGGAGACCAACGAGGGCTGGGGTAATTACTCCGGGTAGTAATAAGTTTCCTATATATATTCTGATCGTAGGATCAGAATAACTCTGATGGCCGGCGCGCGGAGGTCCTCCCGAACCCACGGAGAAAAAAAAGTCCACGCCCACTCCCACTCCCACTCGTCCACCACCTCCTCCCCGATCTCCAACCGCTCCCGATCCAACGCCATCGAGCTCATGCCCCCTGCCACATCCTCCGCGCCGCGGCTTGGCTTCCGATCACCGTAGCGGCACCATCCCACCTGACGCGCCGCCGTCCCAGCTCCTCACCACCTCCCCTCGATGCGTCGCTCCGCCTCCCACAGAGATCCCCTCGCTCCGGATCCCGCCTAGTACCGCTGCCGTGCTCCGCCCCACCCGCCACGGTGCCACCGCAGTCGGCGAGCACCGCACCACCGAAGCCACACGAGCTTGCCTCCAAAGCTCGCGGTCTACAGAGCCACAGATAGCATCGGCCATCGACGTGGCTGGTCATGTGGATCGGACGCCTCCAGGGCCGACGCACCCTGAACCCTGAGAACGCGCCATGGATGCCCACACCAACCCACGTCCACACAAGGGGGCTCGTAGCAGAACCGTCGATGTGGATTGGGCGCTACCTGCAGCTGAAGGAGGCATCGACCTGCAGCTGGTGGAGGCATCGACCTGCAGCTGGTGGAGGTGTTGACTGGTCGCGGACACCACTACGACCAACTGCCATCGCGGTCCACCACCTACAGGGCTACAGCCAGCGCCGAAGCACGTAGGCCGTTCAACTATGCCACCTCAGGCCGTTCAACCCCACCATGTGCTCATCATTGATGACCCCGCCGTCGTCGACTCCATAACTTCCTTCCGTTGTACGCGGCCAGATCCATGAGCTACTCGCCTCTACTCTGTCAAGGGAACGCCTTGAGCTCGTCAGACTACGAGGCTCCTTGGATCCAATAGACTAAAACTAGTCTCTTTAAAACGCTAAAGTTCCAAGCACCGCTGACTAAAGAGAGGTTAAAACTAGTCTTGAAGCTAAAATCTTTTAGTCAGGGGTACCCCTACTAAAATGTGCATTAGTCCTCTCTCTCCTCATTTAACTCCTCATGTAAGTTCTGGATTGGAAGGTTTTGAGGATAATAAATGCTTATTAACTTGATTTTCGTCTCTTTAGTACTTGGATCCAAGCATGGATGAGGCTAGCAAGTTTTAGTCTCGTTACTTTTAGTCATAGGACTAAAACGTATCCAAGCACCCTCTATGGCTGCTTCTCTGCCGGTATATACTTCTCAGACCATGGTTAATAGTATAGCCAAATGTTGGCTATAAGCTATCTTATAGCCCATCTTATAGCAAACTTGTACAATAGTTAGCTATAAAAGAGTACTATTTTTATCTTATATGTCTCACCTTTCATTCTTGCAAAGCACCTAGGAGCATGTGCTAGAGCTGGCTCTTCACGAACAGCCCGTTTCTGTTCTCTCTCATCCAACTCAGCAGAAATATAGTATTTTAATTCTTAAAGCCTGTTGACTATACCTTAGGGTGTGTTTGGTTTGAGGATCAAAAGTCATGGAATGTCATGGTTCCATCCCAAAGTCATGGATTGGTTCCATCCTTGTATTCAGTTGATGATAAAAAATGTCATGTGTTGGTTACGTCCCGGTGTTTAGTTGAAGAGATGAAATGAGAAGAATCTGATGCCACTCACCTCTTCAATATAAATGGTGAGATTACATCTTCCAATAAATAGAGTTATTTGCATTTAACAAACCTATAATTTAAATTTTCAGCAACATTTTCTTTCTATTTTCAACACATGCAAATAAAAATATATGATCATAAGTACATATCAAATATTTACGAAAAATAATCACGAAAATGAAAAAATAACCATGAAAAATAATAATCACGAAACCGAGAAAAATAACCACGAAAAAATAACCACAAAAACTTTTGTTCGGGTGCGGGGGTGAGCGCGGTGAGAATTGCTTGGTTAATTCTTTTTTTTCTTTGCTTTTACGGACGAATAACGAGTCGATTCCTCCAAATCGATGGAATCAGTTGGTGAAGCATCTGGAGGGAATATTTTCTGCATGCGGATAACCCAATTCCTATTCCTAGGCCAACTAAACACGAGAACGGCTGCTAGGGATGGAACCAACCCGTGCGATTCCACCTCATCCTGAAACCAAACACACCCTTATTATACTTGCTCTTAGTTGTTCAGCTTAGTACGATGTTAAAAAAAGAATACGTAATGATTGGGTGTGCATTTGCATTAAAGAGAGTCCCTTCAGAGTTTTGATTCGTTAGTTCATTTCATATCTTTTTAAAAAGAATTAACCGTGTAGAATGTGAGGACTTGAGGTTAGTGTTCCTTTTTTGCTAAAATAAATAGGAGTCGTTCTTTATGTCAGCATGCATACCACTTGTTTATACTACAATATACTATTTATAGATAATACACAATATTTCACCATGTTTCTCGGTTATCAAAAATAAGTGTTCTCAATCGTTTTCATGAATGGCTTAATTAATGAAAAGCATGATGCTACTCCCTTCCGGTGCTATGTGTGTGGAAGAACATCTGTGTGCCTCACCTGTCTTAGTTGTTCACCTGCTCTTTAAGATATTATTTTAAATTTGTACTCCCTCTATAAAGAAATATAAGAGTGTTTAGATCACTACTTTAGTGATCTAAACACTCTTATATTTGTTTACGGAAGGAATACAACTTGTCAGAACAAATGAAATGATACTAATCTGAAGTTCAGAGATGATAAAGGAAGAAGGTGTGGATCTAGGATCTAGTTATTTCCAGTGAGATAAATTGCAGCAAAAACTCTACTTTGATTTAAAAGTTGTGAAGTATCACACCAGAACATTTGTTATCTCATAATGCATACAGTAAGGCTGCGTTTGGGACGTCCTATTTCTACCAAAACCGCTCCGTAAAAGTTATACCTGTAAAAAAATAAGGGCCGATGTCAAATCGTGTTTGGAACGTCGTTTTGCACAGTAAAAATTACACCGGTTTTCTCGGATACATCCGTATTACAACGGTATTTGACACACCACCCAGCACATATGTATTTTTCCTCTGTATTCTCTGTGCATAAGAAAAGTTGGCGAGGGAGCGAGGCGCCGGCGACTGCGACGGCGAGGAGGCGAGGCATCGTCGCCGGCGACCGCGACGGCGAGGAGGCGAGGAGCCGTCGCCGGCGACCTCGACGTCGAGGAGGCACGGCCGCGACGGGGAGGAGGCGAGGAGCCGTCGCCGGCGACCGCGACGGCGAGGAGGCACGGCCGCGACGGGGAGAAGGCGAGGAGCCGTCGCCGGCGACCGCGACGGCGAGGGGGCACGGCCGCGACGGGGAGGAGGCGAGGAGCCCTCGCCGGCGACCGCGAAGGCGAGGAGGCGAGGAGCCGTCGCCGGCGACTGCGACGGCGAGGAGACACGGCCGCGACAGCGAGGAGGCGAGGCGCCGTCGCCGGCGGCTGCGACGGGGAGGAGGCGAGGCGTTGTCACCGGCGAAGTCTCTTCCTCCAGCCTCCTCCCGACGGTGTTGAGCTGGCTCATCCTTCCAAACAGCTTTCGGTGGGATGAAGTTTACGGGCATAAACCACCTGTCATCAGTAAATTACGGATGTAAACTATTACAGCTGGAAATTTTTTATACTCCTAAGTTACAAGACGCTTCTAAATATTACTTTCTCACCCCGCAGGCTCGGATGACCTCCCGACACCGTACCTCCAGCCTGCGACTTCCCCTTCTACCACGTGTGCCACATCAGCAGGACGCCTCCTCCAGGTTCTGCCATTCGCCCTTCTTCCACCGACCGCGGTCGCCATCGCCATTAGTAAAGTTGTATTCCATGATCCATTTGTTTGTTGGACGCGCTTGATGCATTTGAGCGCCTCATGCTGCGCTTCAGGGAAGTAGCTGGGGCAGCAGCTGGCTGTGCACTCGCTGCTTTTGGCATTGCTTAGTGGTGGTTAACCAAGCTAGGCAGGCCATGTTTGTGTGAGCTAGAAGTAAGAGTGTGATTACTCAAAAAAGAAGCAAGTGTTTTACGTGGTACAGTGAGTGAGATGTACATGGATGGGACATGCCAGTGTGCTTTACTTATGAAGTACTCCGTATGTTAGTTGTGTCACCGTGTCATGTATGGTAACTACAAGCAAAACACTGATATTAGTCGTACGAGAACCTCCACGCTTGCGAGGTAAAACTTTACCCACTCGCACGGTGGTGATGTTGCATGATTGCTGATTCGTGTCCATGCATGTGCGCAAAACTGGCTGCCGAGGCAGGTGATGAGCGCGTGGCGCGCGGCGGGGATCGTGCACGCATTGGAGAAGTGGCCCGGGCACGAGTTCGGACGTCCAGATGGACGGTGACGTTGAGATGGCGTTGATGATGGAACTGGGTGGCTACTTCAGCTTCAGCTAGCCCGTGTACTGAACATGTTAAAAAGATATCTCATGTAACGGCAGCGGATGCATATGCTCGTTGTGATTGCTCTGCTCTACTTCCGGCCTTCAGATTATTGCAATGGCCCAGGTTGTGTGTTCAGAGATTGCGTCTTGTGTTGTGTCTTGTGTTGTGTATCTTTTGCAGAATATGTGATGAAATGTTGACGGTCCCTGTGTATTTTTGATTCCACACTTCTAACCCCTACTTAGCAAAACAGCATATGCGCAAGCTCTAAAGTTTTACAAGTTAAAAGTTCAGGAAAAACATAATTGTGGAAGTGCAGATACGAGACTGCATGATGTTCAGATATAGAAAAAATGACCTTTTTTTTCTTCGAAAATATTACTTGACATGCTTTGACCAGATGATTCTGGTGTTCTGTAGAAGACTTAGACAAAAGTAATGAAATATGTTTGCAAACCATCCTGTTTTAAAAAATGCATGCAACATGCGTAATGAAAAAAGCAAAATGTGAGATGAGTGATTTTGTTATCTTCAATCTTAGCTAAAATGAGAAAGAAAATTTTCAATCACTCTCTTTCTAAAGTTTACATATGAAATGTCATGAGAAGTTTAAGTATAAAATAAGCATAAGTTCATATATAGTAAAAAAATGGTGCAATTAAAAGCAAAATAGAGCATGGAATTGTTACAAAAAATAGAGCATGGAAGTTCAAATTAAAAGCAAAAAAGCGAACATCTTGAAGACAAAAAAAAGTTAGATGTTTATAAAAAAAATGAGAATTTTCTCGTTTAAAAATAATTTAAAAATCAATAAGTTCGGATTTTAAATAGAGGAGTTCAATATTTTCTAACAAAACATATTTTCGCAGTTCTAAAAAAAGGTCAATTTTAGAAAATAGAGAAGTTCAAGGAAATTTATAATGTGAACTAGATTTCGCAGTTTATAAAAAGGGAGTAGAAGTTCAATTTTAAATTACATGGCGGTTCAATTAAAATAAAGGGCCAACTAAAAAAACTTCTAAACCGCCAAGAATTAGAAAAACTTCTCAACACATAAAGTTGTGCCTTTTTGATGGATTCTAATGGTTATTTTAAATAGTGTTTTAGAAGTTCAAATTGAAAACAACCAGCGGTAACTACTACATAAAGTGTGTTTCATATAAGAAATAGAAATAAAAAGGCGAAGGCTAATAGAGTTTTGCTAGAAGTTCACATGGTCCGCCTAGGAAGTTCACAAATTCTTGTGAAGGAGGTTCACATTGTATTTACTTGTGCAAATAAACACGAAAATGGTGAATAAAAATGCAAGGTTCAAATTTTTTGTTGTTATAAGTTCAAGTCCTCGGTCGGAGAAAGTTAAAAAATTATTGTGAGAGAGGTTTGTTCAACAAGGAATATCATTTGTGTAACACCCACGAATTGGTGAGAAATTACAAACGAAAATACGTGACAGAAGGTCAACGCGAAAACAACGGGAAGGTCAACTACTACACTGCATGAATATGAGCCAAAAATCTTTTAAATGGTCGCGACTATGAAAAAAAAGCATCAACACGGAAAAGTTGCATGTTTACAGCGGCTATTCATCGATATATCATTTGCTCAATTCCGTTGAGTGGGTGGAGTGTTACTAGTAAGAACAGCACGTGAAAAAAAGTGAAGCTCAAGTGGGCATGGCGAGAAGGTCAAGTTCACGCGGTGCATTTTCGAAAATCTGTTTCGCGATAAAAGCAGAACACATGATCTTGTTGTTTTCGAGATTGCTTGAAAACGGCTAGGAATCAAAGAAAACTATCTACATGAAGAAGTTTCGCATTTTCCATAGCTTTTGAAAAGTATATTATTCACCACATTCCGATAAAGTTTGTAAAAACTACAGCCAAAAAACATTTTTAGCCATTTTTAAAACTGACTTGAAACTGTAAGGAATCAGAAAAAACAATCTACATATAAAAGTTCACATTTTTCAAGTTTTTGAACGCCATATCATTTGCTCCATTCCGAGTAACCATTAAGAAATTAACGCAAAAATACGAACTCGGTACAACTTCTACCGTTTTCGAAATAACTTTTAAACCGTAAATAGTTGGAAGATTTTTTTATGAAAACTGCGCATTTTCATAAGCTTTCCAACACCATATCATTTGCGTCGATCGGACTAGCCGTTTTCAAATTAACCCCGGAATACGAACCCAGCTGTTCGGTTTCAGAAATTATGCTACTTTTGAAATTCCTCCAGAACCGTAGGGAATTTGGAAGAACTTTGAACGTATGAAATGAGGGGATTTGCAGCAGCTATTCAATGCCATCTCATTTGCCTCATTCCGACAAACGGTTTAAAAACAGGATCAAAAACACGATTCACGTTTTTTGTATGAACAAAACGGTTTTCAAAACTGCTCTTAAAACGTGAACATTTTGACAAAAATTCACCCTAGGCTGTTACCACGATATCCATAGCTTTCAAACGGTATATCGCAAGCCCGATTTGGACAATATTAGCGGAAGTTTAACCTAGCAGTCGGGGAAGGTCAACTACACTGCATGACTGTCGGATGAAAATCTTTTAAACCATTGCGGGTATGAAAAAAAGCATCAACACGGAAAATTTGCATGTTTACAGTGGCTTTTGTAGGTATATCATTTGCTCAATTCCCATGAGTGGATGGAGTGTTACGAGCAAAAAAAGCACGTGCAAAACACAGTGAAGTTCAAGTGGACATGGCGAGAAGGTCAAGTTCTTCACACGTTGCATTTTCGAAGGATGTGTTCGCGATAAAGGCACAACACATGATCTTGTTGTTTTTGAGATTGCTCGAAAACGGCTAGAAATGAGAGATACCTATCTACATGGAAAAGTTCCACATTTTCCGTAGCTTTTGAACGATATATTATTTGCCCCATTGTGATAAAGTTTGTAAAAACTATGGCCGAAAAATGTTATAGCCATTTTTAAAACTGACTTAAAACCGTAAGGAACTGAAAAAAACAATCTACATATAAAAGTTTCGCATTTTCTCAAGCTTTCCAACGCCATATCATTTGCTCCATTCCGAAAACCATTGAGAAATTAAAGAGAAAATATGAACTTGGTACAACTTCTGCCGTTTCCAAAATTACTTTTATACCGTTAATAGTTGGAAGAAATTTTTTATATGAAAAACTGCGCATTTTCATAAGATTTCAAATGCCATATCATTTGCATCGATTGGACTAGCAGTTTTGATATTAACCCCGAAATACGAATCTGGTTGTTCGATTTGAGAAATTCTGCCTCATTTGATATTAACCATAGGGAATTCGGAAAAACTTTGAACATATGAAATGAGTGGACTTGTATTAGCTATCCAACGCCATCTCATTTGCCTCATTCCGATAAACGGTTTAGAAATACGATAAAAAATGTTTCACTTTTTTTGTATGAACAAAAACGATTTTCAAAACTTCTCTTAAGACATCAATATTTTGATAAAAAATCAACATAGGTCGTTACCAGGGTGTCTATAGCTTTCAAACGGTATATTGCAAGCCCCATTTGGACAGTTTTCACGGAAGTTCAACCAAGCACCCCGGGAAGTTCAAGTGCTACCACTCGAACGAGTCAGCGTGGGATCAGAATAGTGTTTATATATATATATATATATATATATATATATATATATATAGACACACACACACGTCATTTTTTCAAGCAACAACACAACACTACAAATGCGAGTGCACTTCCCGTCGCCAAAAAACTGCACGCATGTTTTCGACACCGTTTTCGCTCTAATTTTTAAAAAGTTTGTCGTAATGAGGCGTACAATATACCGCTCGATAGCTACGGAAAATTTCCAACTTTATCATGATAAAATCATTTCGAGATTCCTCACGGTTTGAGACCAGTTTCGAAAATGGTGGGCGCATGACGGGATACGGCGAGCGTATCTCTTGATTTTTTCTAAGCTGCTCGTTGGAATGAAGCAATGATATGGCGTTGGAAAGATATCATTGAGCCCCAACTTTTTCATGTAAATTACACTCTCTAATTCCTTACATTTTGAGAGTAATTACAAATTTACTAAAAACAAAATTGTGTTTTTCAAATATTTTGTTTTTTTTGTTATGTTTCCGCTTCAGTTTTTAAACCGGTCATGAGAACGAGGCGTATGATACAACATTGAAAAGCTTTGGAATAGGCACAACTTTCATATGTTGGCCATTTGTTGAGATTAGTCGCGGTGCTAAATGAATTTTGAAAATGGTGTGGCTGCATACGAGTGGCAGCAAGCGTATTTTCATATTTTTTTCCAAACGACTTGTAGGAACAATGAAAATGATGCGGTTTTGGAAATATATTTACGAGGTGCGTCTTTTTCATGTAGAACACTTTCTCTAATTCCTTACGATGTAAGAACATCTTTGAAATTACCAAAATGCGGATACTTTATTTTTCACGACACCAAAATCGACGCGTGAACCACATTAGAGAGAAGACCGCACTCCTTCAAACGAAAAACTACACTACATCAAACGGACAAGTGAACTTCATTTTTTGTTGTTAAACATAAAATTTACCACACGAAGTGAAGTGCGCTTCAAATTGGACGTTAGTGAACCACGACACTATTGAAAAGTAAACTATAACTCTCTCAAAAGTGAACTGCATTATTTTCTTTTCTAGTGACCTTCTCAGCATTTGTTTCAATCATGCCACAAATGAAACAAACTGCATTTGAAAAAGAAGCGAACCTCTCATGGGAATTTTTTCTGTTTTTTACAAGAGTGAACCACCAACAATGACAATATGGACAACAACATATTTTTTCTCAAAGTATATAGCCTGAAAAGTCATGGAAGGAACTGCACAATAGTCTGGAACATTTTTTCTAGACCAAATATGTACTGCAAAAAGAGCTATAGTGGCTGATTGTACTTCACGTCCGCGCAAACTATACTTCATTTTGTACCGCAACATACAACAAGAAGATGTAACTAAAAAAAGTATAAGTCCAGCAACCCTAGTGCAGTCTACTTCTCTCCCATGGCCGATGAACATCAATTATCTAAGGAGAGGGCAGCTTCTGGAATCTGGAGGCTCGTTGACGCCGGTCGATGCAACAGCAAATGACACTTCACACACTAGGGAGAGAACTGCACCAACTAGGTGTGGTTAACATTTTTGCTTTTTGATGATAACCCCTCCTTCACAAGGAGCAAAACTACATCGCTAAAATTGCACACATAAGCTTCCCATCGAGTGGATCACATCGGCGCCGCCACCGACTATACCAAGGAGTGCTCGCATCGCATGGCATTTGTCGAAAACTGCACAAACTTCATTGGTGGGCTGGCCACGACACCTCCAAGGCTGGTACATGATAGAGGAGTAAAGGCCCTTAAGCTATGTGAGGTGAGGTAGCATGACCTACATCTGGTTCTATGGTCGATGCAGTTTTAGGGTTGCATGCTCGCTCGTTCCGAGCTGCAAACCGCACACAACGGACTGCACTACCCATGGAATCGACCTGCATCGAGAGCCTCGACCGTGTTCAAGCCAGCTCGTGATACGTCCCAAACGTATCTATAATTTCTGCTTGTTCCATGATCTTTTGGGTGACATTGTTATATGTTTTGCTACACTTTTCTATCTTTTTACACATATTTGGACTAACCTACTAACTCAGTGCACCCAGTGTAAGTTCCTGTCTGCTGATGTCTTCTTTTTTGCTCGGGCTTTTACCCGATTTTCCGAAGTCCCAAAAATCCCGAGAAAAATATATAACAAATCAGCATACCGGAAGCTTCCAGATCACCGAAGATGGGCCAGGGGCCGTCCAGGCGACCTCCTGGCGCGGCCTACCCCCTAGTCGCGCCCACAGGCCATCTGGGTGGGTCCCACCTCCTCCGGTGCCCTCCTTCGGCCTATATTGACCTCTCCGAGAGGAAACCCTTCGAGGAGATCCAGAATTGTGAATTTCTCCATCGTTCCACCATCGCAGCGCTTCTGAGATCGGGAGCGTCAGGAGACTTCTTCCCGGCACCCTACTGGAGGGAGGATTGACCTCCGGGAGCTTCTCCACCGCCATGGACGCTTCCCGGACATGTCGTGAGTAGTCGTCCTTGGACCATGAGTCCATGACTAGTAGCTATGTGATGTCTTCTCTCCAATCTTGTGCTTCAATGGTTAGTCCTTGTGAGTTGCCCTATATGATCAAGGCATCTATGTAATTCTCTTGCTATTGCTATGCTCGGTTTGTTGGGATCCGATGGATTCTGAGATTATGTTCAGATTGTTATGAGTTATATATTTCATTATCCTTTTATATTACGTTCCTTAGTGATTCATGCATGTTCTCTGTTGCTATTTATTGCTTTGGCCGAGTAGTAGATTGTAACTCCAAGAGGGAACCTTATGCATGATTGTGGGTTCATGCCCCTCGATGTCTAGCTTGAGTGACAAAAACATGAGACTAGGGGATGTGCTATTGCCACCAGGGAGAAAACAACGGTGCTTGTGACCACGGTTGCAAGGATTGTTTACCTTACGCATGGTTCATTAATGCAGTTGTCTGTTGCTTTAAGTTTACACTTTGGGTGGGGCTCACAACTTACCGGCGAGATGTTCTGGATAGATATCTCAAGGTGTATGATTAGTAATTAGATGCTGATGAATAAATGATCTACTTGTTTTGGCGTACTTCCCATTAGTATTGAGCCTCTAACTTTCAAGCAGCATAATTAGCATTGCGGTGCGTTCATAATTCCGTCAATTGCCCAACTATAATTTGTTTACCCAGGCATAGTTGTTTATCGTCTTTTGGGAGAGAGACATCACTAGTGAACATCATGTGACTCCGATCCATATCACCACCATTGCGTACACCTCCATCATTTACCACTTTATTTACTTTTCCGTTGCAATCACTATTACTATTCCCGCTTGTGTTTTGATCCTTTGCAAATTACAAGGCCGGAGAGATTGAAAACCTCTCTGTACTCGTTGGGAGCAAAGTTATTTGTGTGTGTGCAGGTCCACGTCTTCTGCTAGCGCCAGGGTGGGAGACACCTACTTGTTGATCCTAGGAGTCCTCCTGGTTCGATAAACCTTACAATCTTCGTGTAAGGGAAAACTTGATGCTGACTACATCTCAACCTTCCACGTGGGGTAACCAACGAGGAGCATGAAGTATATACATCATATCGTCATCAAGCAAAGTTTTCTGGCGCCGTTGCTGAGGACTCCAGTCTTCAAGATAGGGGAGTTGCACGCTATCCTTTACCTTTGCCTTTTAGTCTTGTTAGTTTGCTTTCTTGGTTTTGCTTTAGAATCTTATACCAAAAACCACAAAAAAATAGTTACTTTGCTTTGTTTAGTCCGTATGTCTAAGTCTTGTGCCTTTTGTGTTGCACCCGAAGGACATATTCTCACCTTCAAACAAAGGGTGGGAGAAAGTTTGAAAGATGCTTGGTATAGAATTAAATATTCTCTAGATAGAGCCACCAAGAAGCAATCCATCACTATTTTGCTTAGAAATGTTTATGTTGGTATTACTTCTTGGAATAGGTTTGTTCTAGACATGACAATAGGGGGGAATTTCTTAGAAGCTCCCGTCTGGGAGGCTCTTAACGTTATGGAAAATCTTGTTGGAATCCCACCTATTGTTAACATAAAGGATGGTATCACTTTAGCTCACATTATGAGTAAACTTGAGAATATAGAGCTAAATATGCCAAGCATGGGTAAAATAAATTAAGTAGACTCAATAGCTCCATGAACAAAATTCACAAAACTTTGGAGACCCTTAAATCCCATGATGTGGATCCTTCTAGGATTGATAAGATCGAGGATATTATTGAAATTCTAGGAACTACTCTATCATCCATGAAGACTAAAAAGTTAGAGAACCCCGCAAGGAAGGGACCTAAGTTCCTTCATGAACCCAAGGTTCCTCAACCCAAAACAAATATACCTATTGCTAGGGGTGTTGAAACTGTGAAGACCTTGGAAGAGATACCTCTCTTAAATAGAATTAGAAATGAAATTCCAATTGGTCTTACTACCTCTGCTTTTGTTCCCAGAAGTGTTGCCACTAAGCCTCTCTTTGAGAGTCCTGTTAAGACTAGTTGTACTATTGAAGAGCTTTTTGATGATTTTTGTGATGGTCCAATTGATAAAACTTGATCTTCTTGCATTATGCCTAGCTCAAAGGCATAAAAGAAAGCGCTTGTTGGGAGGCAACCCAATTTGGTTTACTTCCAGTTTTAGTGGTCTTGATGCTTGTTACTACGGTAGCAACATCATTGTATCTTTATTTTTAAGCTTTGTGCCAAGTTATAGCCTCTGATTGCAAGAAAGTTCAAAAATTGTAACATGTTGTCCAGAAATAGATTATGTTTGCTTGACGGAACAATTCGCCAAAAATCACTAGATCATCATTTTGATATGAATTTGTTTGATAGAATTCTCTATATAATTGCCTTTCTCGCATCTGTTCTAAGTTTTTTGATTTGGATTCCAGAAGCACCCCGAATAAATTATTTACTACATGTTGTTCTATTCTTCATAGATTCTACCATGTTTTGCGTTTTCATCATTTTGTGAATCTTAAGCTTGCTTTTCCTCTGCAAAAACCTTTTGGCAATCATGATAAACAGTATCTATTCATGAAAATCATTATTTCCAGTAGGAGATGAATTATTTTATCATGGGTACTAACCACTCTAATTAGCTTATAATGAGTTTCGTATGAAGGGAGTTTTCAAGTATGCGATGAGAGATGATGAAAGAAGATATAGGAGTGTCAAGCGCTCAAGCTTGGGAATGCCCCCATGCACCCCAAGAAATATTCAAGGAGACTCAAGCGTCTAAGCTTGGGGTTGCCCCCGTGCATCCCCTTCTTTATCAACAATCATCAGTTCGTCCATCTCCATGCTATATTTTTATGTTATATGCTATGCTTGGAGCGTCCCGCTCTTTACATTTTAGTTTGTTTTAGTTTTTCTTTCTGTTCATAACAAGACGGAACCTAGACTACCTTGTTTGGGAGAGAAACACGCTCCATTCCACTCTAGAACACAACATAGGTTTTCATGCTTATCATTTTGGTGTGTTCTTTATCTTTTCATAGCTGTTGGCATGCTTATCTATTAGTTTTCATGCTATATCTTTTTAAGAGCTTTATTTAGGTTGATTTTGGAACTCTCTTGAGTTATCATGCTTATCTTGTCTAGAGAGTTGGCTTGTTGCACTGAGTTGTGTGTCTTGCATGAGTAGGTAATTAAGATTGCTATTTAAGTATAGTAGTAGCTTGCAATAGTTTTGAGGTATTGATTTGAGTAATGTTTGGACTATCGATGACAAGAGCTTGATCCTATTAGTGATAGGTGTCGTATTTTGGGAAACCCGTGTGTTTTTCAAAAACTAAAAAGGAGTTGAGACTCTAGCTACTATATTGATCGCTAACCTCTGGAGGGGTTAGAATATATAGAGTACCCTCACGTTACCATGGGTCGAGGATGCGCAAGGATAATCAAACCCCAAAACACTCCTCCTCGGGGTACTTGTCTCTTTGTGAATTTCCTAATTAGATAGAGAGTTACAGATAATAAGCGTATGAGTTCTTCGGACTAATGTGAGTATTCGATTGTTGGCACTTCCACCATCCATATTTTGCTAGCCTCTTCGGTATCGTGCATTTCCCTTTCTCATCTTGAGAGTTTGTGCAAACTTCGCCGATGCATCCAAACCCATGACATGATACGCTCTGTCATACATAAGCCTCATTATATCTTTCCTCAAAACAGCCACCATACCTACCTATTAAGGCTTTTCCATAGCCTTTCCGAGATACATTGCCATGCAACATCCACCATCTCATGACTTGATCTTCATGTAATCCATGATTTTTCTTGATCATAGAGCCGCGTGCTAGTTGGGCCTTGCCCTTATTATTGCTACATGCCACGCTAGTATCATTGCATATCTTGCTACACTGGCAGAGCCGTACATTTGCATACATTATGATAATTTTCACTAGTCTTTATGTTGAGTACTTCTTATAAAGTGTGATGGTCTTCTTTTTATTCATGTAAAACATAGAGTGTTGCCCTTAAGTGAGGGAAAGATCCCAAAGAGGACAAAACAAAAGATCCCAAAGAGGACAAATGAGAGATAAACAGAAATAGCCAAAGAGGCCACAAAAAATAAAAAAATAAAAAGAAAAGAAAAGAAAAATAAAAAGAGAGAAGGGGGCAACACTACTATTCCTTTGAAAGATCCACACTCGTACTCCATTGCTATATTTGTACTACATAGAGATTATAATTCATGCATAACTATGTGGGGACCCTTACACTATACAACTTGGTTTGCATATTCCAACGATGAGCCTCCTCAAATGAGCTCTAGGTCTTCATGAGCAAACAAGTTGGATGCACCCCACTAGTTCCATCAGAGAGCTTACCTTAGCTCATATGTGCATCAGTTACATGGCAATCCCTACTCCTCACATCATATCTATCATTTGGCTTTCTCTCGCCTATGGTTCTCCTCATTGATGTGAGCCTTTCACACCTTTTTGTCTTCCTTCCCCATCATTATTCTATTTTCCATCCTAAGTGCGAACATATCTTGCTTACGCTCATCCATTGCATGAGTGCTCAAAGTCGAAAGCGAGAGGATCATTTTGACTTGTGCCTGACTAGTGGTCTGGGGATGAGTCAAAATAAGATTTTGAAGGAGACCAAGTGTGAATTTTAGTAGATTGAGTTCTCAATTGAAAAAACATTTTATGATCTCAACCCTTCTCCAACTTCTTGCATGCAAACACCATTTGGAGACATTTGAGTCACGGACAGCGAGAGCTCTTGCACCTTTATGTTCTTACTTTGCTAATTCAATACTAGATATAGAATCTTGCTTGTTATTGTCTTGACTTGAATTGCATATCTTACTTGCTTTACTTTGAAGTTCTTATATGTGTGTTAGTATGTCACCACAGAAATTATTTGTGTTATCATTTATCTAATCGAGGAGGAGCAGGAATTAAGCTTGGCGATCTTGATATGTCCCAAACGTATCTATAATTTCTGCTTGTTCCATGATCTTTTGGATGACATTGTTATATGTTTTGCAACACTTTTATATCTTTTTACACATATTTGGACTAACCTACTAACTCAGTGCACCAAGTGCCAGTTCCTGTCTGCTGATGTCTTTTTTTTGCAGGGGCTTTTACCCAATTTTCCGAAGTCCCAAAAATAGCGAGAAAAATATAGAAAAAATCGGTGTACCGGAAGCTTCCAAATCACCGAAGATGGGCCAGAGGGGGCCACAGGCTGTCCAGGCGACCTCCTGGCGCGGCCTATCCCCTCGCCGCGCCCACAGGCTGCCTGGGTGGGTTCCACCTCCTTCGGTGCCCTCCTTTGGCCTATATTTACGTCTCCGAGAGGAAACCCTTCGAGGAGATCCAGAATCGCGAATTTCTCCATCGTTCCGCCGCCATAGCGCTTCTGAGATCAGGAGCGTCAGGAGACCTCTTACCGGCACCCTGCCGGAGGGAGGATTGACCTCCTGGAGCTTCTCCACCGCCATGGACGCTTCCCAGACGTGTCGTGAGTAGTCCTCCTTGGACCATGAGTCCATGACCAGTAGCTATGTGATGTCTTCTCTCCAATCGTGTGCTTCAATGGTTAGTCCTTGTGAGCTGCCCTACATGATCAAGGCATCTATGTAATTCTATTGCTATTGCTATGCTCGGTTTGTTGGGATCCGATGGATTATGAGATTATGTTCAGATTGTTATGAGTTATATATTTGATTATCCTTTTATATTATGTTACTTAGTGATTCATGCATGTTCTCCGTTGCTATTTATTGCTTTGGCCGAGTAGTAGATTGTAACTCCGAGAGGGAACATTATGCATGATTGTGGGTTCATGCCCCTCGATGTCTAGCTTGAGTGACAGAAACATGAGACTAGGGGATGTGCTGTTGCCACCAGGGAGAAAACAACGGTGCTTGTGACCACGGTTGCAATGATTGTTTACCTTACACATAGTTCGTTAATGTAGTTCTCTGTTGCTTTGAGTTTTCACTTTGGGTGGGGCTCGCAACTTACCAGCGAGATGTTCTGGATAGATATCTCAAGGTGGATGATTAGTAAGTAGATCTTGATAAATAAACGGTCTACTTGTTTTGGCGTACTACCCATTACTATTGAGCCTCTAACTTTCAAGTAGCATAATTAGCATTGCTGTTCGTTCATAATTCTGTCAATTGCCCAACTGTAATTTTTTTACCCACGCATAGTTGTTTATCGTCTTTTGGGAGAGAGACATCACTAGTGAACATCATGTGACTCCGGCCCATATCACCACAGTTGCTTACACCTCCATCATTGACCGCTTTTATTTACTTTTCTGTTGCAATCACTATTACTATTCCCGCTTGTGTTTTGATCCTTTGCAAACTACAAGGCCGGAGAGATTGACAACCTCTCTGTGCTCGTTGGGAGCAAAGTTATTTGTGTGTGTGCAGGTCCACGTCTTCTGCTAGCGCCAGGGTAGGAGACACCTACTTGTTGATCCTAGGAGTCCTCCTGGTTCGATAAACCTTACAGTCTCAGTGTAAGCGAAAACATTTGCTACTGACTACATCTCAACCTTCCACTTGGGGTAACCAATGAGGAGCAAGAACTATATACATCATCTCGTCATCAGCTTGTAGTAGGGAAGGGGATGCTGGAGAGCTCGTCGAAGGGGAGGAGAGGCAGGAGAACATGCCAGAGGGGATCCAGTAAAGGAAACCGATATACCACCCGATCCCCCGACATCTTGTGATGGCGGTGCTATCCAGCAGCAATGGTGGACATCGGGGTGCATGTGCAGGAGATTCGGCGACCTAGGTATGAAGGCCACCGACATCACCACCGTGGAGATCGGAACCCGTGGCCCCCTGTCCTTGCTTCATCCGCCAAATTGTGTCATCTCCGACGAGTGTATGAGATGGAAGGGGTGGAGGTCGGATCTATCGTGGGTGGAGCACGTGTGTTGGCGTCAAAACCGGCGGATCTTGGGTAGGGTCCCCCGAGCTTTGTCCTTTGATCTATGGGTTGCACGAGGCAAAGGAGATGATGTTTACCCATGTTCAGGCCCTCTTGATAGAGGTAAAATCCTACGTCCTTGTAACGCCCAAGATGCGGTCCTATCCTTATCTTGGCACGAGGCCTCGAGAGGGATAGAAATGCATCTCGTCGTTTCGCAAGAATAGATATTGTTACAAGTACATGTACTAATAAGATGAGTATAAGGAGTTGGCTTACATTCGCCACAAGCTACATCAGAGTACAACACATACAATCATCATGAAGAAGAGCAAGGTCCGTCTACAAACAAAAACAAACGATAAAAGAACGACGTCCATCCTTGCTATCCCAGGTTGCCGGCCTGGAACCCATCCTAGATCGACGACGAGGAACAAGAAACTCCAAATAACAACAATCATGCTCATGTCTTAATATCCTTTACATGTACCCGCAACTGGTGTTGTAGTAATCTGTGAGCCAAAGGGACTCAACAATCTCATTTCCGAAGGTATCAAGACTAGCAAAAGCTTAATGGATGAGGTATGGTTAAGTGGTGTGGCTGCAGCAAGCGACTAAGCATTTATTTAGTGGCTAACTTAGGAGTACAAGAATAAGAGGGGGGTGATCTACGCATAGCGGACGTGAACTACCGATGATCAAATAAATGATCCTAAACACCTACTTACGTGAGACATAACCCCACTGTGTCCTCGATCGGGAAGGACCTCACGAAAGAGACAAACACGGTTACACACTCAGTTGGCAAGATTTAATTAAGTTTACTTCAAGTTTTCTAGAATCGATGTTAAACGAAGTTTCCACGTTGCCACTTAACCGCGGGCACGACTTTCCAAAAGATTTAACCCTGCAGGGGTGCTCCAACTAGTCCATCACAAACTACCACACGCTGCGACGGAACGACCTCGATCAGGGAAACCTGTGATCTCCTCGGTTTCCTTTTGGAAAACTTCAACCTCGAGATTGTTGGAAATATGCCCTAGAGGCAATAATAAATTAGTTATTATTATATTTCTTAGTTCATGATAATCGTTTATTATCCATGCTATAATTGTATTGATTGGAAACACAATACTTGTGTGGATACATAGACAAACCACTGTCCCTAGTAAGCCTCTAGTTGACTAGCTCGTTAATCAAAGATGGTCAAGGTTTCCTGGCCATAGGCAAGTGTTGTCACTTGATAACGGGATCACATCATTAGGAGAATCATGTGATGGACTAGACCCAAACTAATAGACGTAGCATGTTGATCGTGTCATTTTGTTGCTACTATTTTCTGCGTGTCAAGTATTTATTCCTATGACCATGAGATCATATAACTCACTGACACCGGAGGAATGCTTTGTGTGTATCAAACGTCGCAACGTAACTGGGTGACTATAAAGATGCTCTACAGGTATCTCCGAAGGTGTTAGTTGAGTTAGTATGGATCAAGACTGGGATTTGTCACTCCGTGTGAACGGAGAGGTATCTCGGGGCCCACTCGGTAATACAACATCACACACAAGCCTTGCAAGCAATGTAACTTAGTGTAAGTTGCGGGATCTTGTATTACGGAACGAGTAAAGAGACTTGCCAGTAAACGAGATTGAAATAGGTATACGGATACTGACGATCGAATCTCGGGCAAGTAACATACCGAAGGACAAAGGGAATGACATACGGGATTATATGAATCCTTGGCACTGAGGTTCAAACGATAAGATCTTCGTAGAATATGTAGGATCCAATATGGGCATCCAGGTCCCGCTATTGGATATTGACCGAGGAGTCTCTCGGGTCATGTCTACATAGTTCTCGAACCCGCAGGGTCTGCACACTTAAGGTTCGACGTTGTTTTATGCGTATTTGAGTTATATGGTTGGTTACCGAATGTTGTTCGGAGTCCCGGATGAGATCACGGACGTCACGAGGGTTTCCGGAATGGTCCGGAAACGAAGATTGATATATAGGATGACCTCATTTGGTTACCGGAAGGTTTTCGTGCATTACCGGAAAAGTTTCGGGCTCATCGGTAGTGTACCGGGAGTGCCGGGAGGGGTGCCGGGGACCATCGGGAGGGGTGTCACGCCCCAAGGGGTCTCATGGGCTATGGGAAGAGATAAACCAGCCCCTAGTGGGCTGGAATAAGTTCCCACTAAGGCCCATAAGGTTTGAGAAGGAAAAAACACAAGGTGGAAAGAGTTTCCAAGTGGGAAGGTGGAATCCTACTCCAAGTAGGATTGGAGTAGGACTCCTCCACCTCCAATTTCGGCCAAACCTTTAGGTTTTGAGGCTGCCTCCTCCCCTCCCTCCCACCTATATATACGGAGGTTTTAGGGCTGATTTGAGACGACTTTCTCACGGCTGCCCGACCACATATCTCCATAGTTTTTCCTCTAGATCGCGTTTCTGCGGAGCTCGGGCGGATCCCTGCTGAGACAAGATCATCACCAACCTCCGGAGCGCCGTCACGCTGCCGGAGAACTCTTCTACCTCTCCGTCTCTCTTGCTGGATCAAGAAGGCCGAGATCATCGTCGAGTTGTACGTGTGCTGAACGCGGAGGTGCCGTCCGTTCGGTACTAGATCGTGGGACTGATCGCGGGATTGTTCGCGGGGCGGATCGAGGGACGTGAGGACGTTCCACTACATCAACCGCGTTCACTAACGCTTCTGCTGTACGATCTACAAGGGTACGTAGATCACTCATCCCCTCTCGTAGATGGACATCACCATGATAGGTCTTCGTGCGCGTAGGAAATTTTTTGTTTCCCTTGCGACGTTCCCCAACAGTGGCATCATGAGCTAGATTCATGCGTAGATGTCTTCTCGAGTAGAACACAAAAGTTTTTGTGGGCGGTGATGTGCGTTTTGCTGCCCTCCTTAGTCTTTTCTTGATTCCGCGGTATTGTTGGATTGAAGCGGCTTGGACCGACATTACTCGTACGCTTACGAGAGACTGGTTTCATCGTTACGAGTAACCCCCTTTGCTCAAAGATGACTGGCAAGTGACTGTTTCTCCAACTTTAGTTGAATTGGATTT
This sequence comes from Hordeum vulgare subsp. vulgare, assembly GCF_904849725.1. Lineage (NCBI taxonomy): Eukaryota > Viridiplantae > Streptophyta > Magnoliopsida > Poales > Poaceae > Hordeum > Hordeum vulgare. Next base: position 340,548,394 of record NC_058524.1, on the reverse strand, counting down.
GACCGAGGAGGTCCTTGGATGAGGTTAAATAGCAACTCATATATCTCCGTTGTGGTGTTTGCGTAAGTAAGATGCGATCCTACTAGATACCCTCGGTCACCACGTAAAACATGCAACAACAAAATTAGAGGACGTCTAACTTGTTTTTGCAGGGTATGATTGTGATGTGATATGGCCAACGATGTGATGTGATATATTGGATGTATGAGATGATCATGTTGTAATAGAAATATCGACTTGCACGTCGATGGTACGGCAACCGGCAGGAGCCATAGGGTTGTCTTTATACTAACGTTTGTGCTTGCAGATGCGTTTACTATTTTGCTAGGATGTAGCTTTAGTAGTAATAGCATAAGTAGCACGACAACCCCGATGGCAACACGTTGATGGATGATCATGGTGTGGCGCCGGTGACAAGAAGATCGTGCCGGTGCTTTGGTGATGGAGATCAAGAAGCACGTGATGATGGCCATATCATGTCACTTATGAATTGCATGTGATGTTAATCCTTTTATGCACCTTATTTTGCTTAGAACGACGGTAGCATTATGAGGTGATCTCTCACTAAAATTTCAAGACGAAGTTGTGTTCTCCCCGACTGTGCACCGTTGCGACAGTTCTTCGTTTCGAGACACCACGTGATGATCGGGTGTGATAGACTCAACGTTCACATACAACAGGTGCAAAACAGTTGCACACGCAGAACACTCGGGTTAAGCTTGACGAGCCTAGCATGTGCAGACATGGCCTCGGAACACATGAGACCGAAAGGTCGAGCATGAATCGTATAGTTGATATGATTAGCATAGGGATGCTTACCACTGAAACTATTCTCGACTCACGTGATGATCGGACTTGAGATAGTGGATTTGGATCATGTACCACTCAAATGACTAGAGAGATGTACTTTTTGAGTGGGAGTTCTTAAGTAATATGATTAATTGAACTAATTGTCATGAACGTAGTCTAATGGTCTTTGCGAATTACGATGTAGCTTGCGCTATAGCTCTACTATTTTTTTATGTTCCTAGAGAAAATTTAGTTGAAAATTGATAGTAGCAAACTTTGCAGACTGAGTCTGTAAAACCGAGGATTGTCCTCGTTGCTGCGCAGAAGGCTTATGTCCTTAATGCACCACTCGGTGTGCTGCACCTCGAGCGTCGTCTGTGGATGCAGTGAACATCCGACATACACGTTTCTGATGACTACACGATAGTTCAGTGCAAAGTACTTAATGGCTTAGAAGCAAGGCACCGAAAACGTTTTAAACGTCACGGAACATAAGTGATGTTCTAAAGAGATGAAATTGTGATTTCATGCTTGTGCCCTTGTTAAGAGGTACGAGACCTCCAACAAAATTCTTTGACCACAAAGTAAAGGAGAAAAGCTCAATCGTTGAGCGTGTGCTCAGATTGTCTGAGTACGACAATCACTTGAATCAAGTGGGAGCTAATCTTCCAGATGAGATAGTGATGGTTCTCCAAAAGTCACTGCCACCAAGCTTTGAGAGCTTCGTGATGAACTATAACATATCAAGGATAGATACAATGATCTTTGAGAGATTCGCGACGTTTGACACTGCGAAAGTAGAAATCAAGAAGGAGCATCAATAGTTGATGGTTTGAAAAACCACTAAGTTTCAAGAAAGGCGAGGGCTAGAAGGGATACTTCGTGAAACGGCAAAACAGTTGCTGCACTAATGAAGAGACCCAAGATTAAACCCAAACCCGAGCCTAAGTGCTTCTGTAATAAGGGGAACAGTCACTGAGGTGGAGCAACTCTAGATACTTGGTAGATAAGAAGGCTGGCAAAAGTCGAGAGAAGTATATTTGATATACATAATGTTGATGTGTACTTTACTAGTACTCCTAGTAGCACGAGGGTATTGGATACTAGTTCGGTTGCTAAGTGATTAGTAACGCGAAATGAAAGCTACGGCATAAACGGAGACTAGCTAAAGGCGAGGTGACGATACGTGTTGGAAGTGTTTCCAAGGTTGATATGATCAAACGTCACACGCCCCCTTTACCATCGGGATTGGTGTTGAACCTAAATAATTGTTATTTGGTGCTTGCGTTAAGCATGAACATGATTGGATCGTGTTTATTGCAATACGATTATTCATTCAAAAGGAATAATGGTTACTCTATTTGCTTGAATAATCACCTTCAATGGTTTATTGAATCTCGATTGTAGTGTTACACATTGGTGCCAAAAGATACGAGTTAAATGATGATAGTACCACTTACTTGTGGCACTGCCGCTTGAGTCATGTTAGTATAAATTGCATGAAGAGGCTCCATGCTGATGGATCTTTACTCACCTGATTTCGAATCACTAGTGACATGCAAATCATACCACATGAGCAAGGCCTTGTTTTCATTGAGATGAAACAAGATAGTAACTTGTTGGAAGTGATACATTTTGATGTATGCAGTCCAGTGAGTGTTGAGGCACGTAGTGGATATCATTATGTTCTTACTTCACTGACGACTTGAGTAGATAAAGGAGTATTTACTTAATGAATCACAAGTCTGAAATATTGAAAAGTTCAATTCTGTTTCAGAGTGAAGTTCGTCGTAACAAGAGGATGAACTGTCTACGATATGATCATAGAAATGAATATCTGAGTTACGAATTTTTGGTACACAGTTAAGACAATGTGGAAATTGTTTCACAGTTCATGCCACCTGGAACATCATGGTGTGATGATGTGTCTGAACGTCATAGCCACGCACTATTTAGTATGGTGCATGTTGGGATGTCTCTTATCGAATTACCACTATCGTTTATGGGTTATGCATTAGAGACAACCACATTCACTTTAAATGGGGCACCGCGTATTTCCGTTGAGATGACACAGTATAGAGTGAGGTTTAGAGAAATCTAAACTGTCGTTTCTTGAAAGTTTGGGGCTTCAAAACTTATGTGAAAAAGTTTCAGTCTGATAAGCTCGAACCCAAAGCGGATAAATGCATCTTCACAGGATATCCAAAATAGTTGGGTACATCTCCTATCTCAGATCCGAAAGCAAAGTGTTTGTTTCTAGAAACGGATCCTTTCTCGAGAAAAGGTTTCTCTCGAAAGAATTGAGTGGGAGGGTAGTAGAACTTGATGAGGTTATTGAACCATCACTTCAACCAGTGTGTAGCAGGGCGTAGGAAGTTGTTCCTGTGGCGCCTACACCAATTGAAGTGGAAGCTGATGATGGTGATCATTAAGCTTCGAATCAAGTTACTACAAACCTCGTAGGTCGACAAGGTCGCGTACTGCTGCAGAGTAGTACGGTAACCCTGTCTTGGAGGTCATGTTGTTGAGCAACAGTGAACCTACGAGTTATGGAGAAAGCGATGGTGGGCCCAGATTCCGACAAATGGCTGGAAGCCATAAAATCCGAGAGAGGATCCATGTGTGAAAACAAAGTGTAGACTTTGGTAGAACTACTTGATGGTCATGGGACTATTGGGTAAAATGGATCTTTAAAAGAAGATAGACGATGATGGTGATAAGTCACTATTAAGAAAAGCTCGACTTGTCGCAAAGATGTTTTCGACAAGATCAAACAGTTGACTATGATGAGTCTTTCTCACTCGTAGCGATGCTAAAGGTCTGTTAGAATTATGTTAGTAGTTGCTGCATTATTTATGAAATATTGCACGTAGGATGTCAAAACATTGTTTCCTCGACGGTTTCCTTGAGAAAACATTGTATGTGATACAACCAGAAGGTTTTGTCGATCCTAAAGATACTAGCAAGTATGCAAGCTCCAGTGATCCTTCAATGGACTGGTGCAAGCATCTCGGAGTTGGAATAAGCACTTTGATGAGATGATCAAAGATTTTGGGTGTGTACAAGGTTTATGAGAAACTTGTATTTCCAAAGAAGTGAGTGGGAGCACTATAGAATTTCTGATAGGTATATGTGGTTGACATATTGTGGATCAGAAGTAATGTAGAATTTCTGTAAATCATACAAGGTTGTTTGAAAGAAGTTTTCAAAGGAGTACCTGGATTATGCTACTTGAAGGTTGAGCATCAAAGATCTATGGAGATAGATCGAAAGCGCTTAATAGAAGTTTCAACAAGATGCATGCCTTGACAAGTTTTTGAAAGAGTTCAAAATAGACCAGCAAAGAAGGAGTTCTTGGTTGCGTTGTGAGGTGTGAATTTGAGTAAGACTCAAAACCCAACCACGGCAGAATAAAGAGAATAGATGAAGGTCGTCTTCTATGCCTTAGCCGTAGAATCTAAAGTATGCCATGCTGTGTACCGCACCTGAAGTGTGCCTTGACTCAAAGTATGTTGAGAGGTACAGAGAGTGATCCATGTTTGAATCACTAGCAGCGGCCAAAATTTATCCTTAGTAACAAATGGACTAAGGAATTTTTCTCGATTATGGAGGTGGTTAAAGAGTTCGTCGTAAAGGGTAACGTCGATGCAAGCTTTGACACTAATCTGAATAACTATGAGTAGTGAAACGGATTCATATAGTAGAGTGGATATTTGGAGCATTTCCGAATAGCACGTAGTAGCAGCATCTATAAGATGACATAAAGATTTGTAAAGAACGCACGGATCAGAAAGTTTCAGAACCGTTGACTAAAACCTCTCTCACAAGCAAGACATGATCAGACCCCATAACTATATGGGTGTTGGATTCGTTGGAATCACATGGTGATGTGAACTAGATTATTGACTCTAGTGCAAGTGGGAGACTGTTGGAAATATGCCCTAGAGGCAATAATAAATTAGTTATTATTATATTTCTTAGTTCATGATAATCGTTTATTATCCATGCTATAATTGTATTGATTGGAAACACAATACTTGTGTGGATACATAGACAAAACACTGTCCCTAGTAAGCCTCTAGTTGACTAGCTCGTTAATCAAAGATGGTCAAGGTTTCCTGGCCATAGGCAAGTGTTGTCACTTGATAACGGGATCACATCATTAGGAGAATCATGTGATGGACTAGACCCAAACTAATAGACGTAGCATGTTGATCGTGTCATTTGTTGCTACTGTTTTCTGCGTGTCAAGTATTTATTCCTATGACCATGAGATCATATAACTCACTGACACCGGAGGAATGCTTTGTGTGTATCAAACGTCGCAACGTAACTGGGTGACTATAAAGATGCTCTACAGGTATCTCCGAAGGTGTTAGTTGAGTTAGTATGGATCAAGACTGGGATTTGTCACTCCGTGTGAACGGAGAGGTATCTCGGGGCCCACTCGGTAATACAACATCACACACAAGCCTTGCAAGCAATGTAACTTAGTGTAAGTTGCGGGATCTTGTATTACGGAACGAGTAAAGAGACTTGCCAGTAAACGAGATTGAAATAGGTATACGGATACTGACGATCGAATCTCGGGCAAGTAACATACCGAAGGACAAAGGGAATGACATACGGGATTATATGAATCCTTGGCACTGAGGTTCAAACGATAAGATCTTCGTAGAATATGTAGGATCCAATATGGGCATCCAGGTCCCGCTATTGGATATTGACCGAGGAGTCTCTCGGGTCATGTCTACATAGTTCTCGAACCCGCAGGGTCTGCACACTTAAGGTTCGACGTTGTTTTATGCGTATTTGAGTTATATGGTTGGTTACCGAATGTTGTTCGGAGTCCCGGATGAGATCACGGACGTCACGAGGGTTTCCGGAATGGTCCGGAAACGAAGATTGATATATAGGATGACCTCATTTGGTTACCGGAAGGTTTTCGTGCATTACCGGAAAAGTTTCGGGCTCATCGGTAGTGTACCGGGAGTGCCGGGAGGGGTGCCGGGGACCATCGGGAGGGGTGTCACGCCCCAAGGGGTCTCATGGGCTATGGGAAGAGATAAACCAGCCCCTAGTGGGCTGGAATAAGTTCCCACTAAGGCCCATAAGGTTTGAGAAGGAAAAAACACAAGGTGGAAAGAGTTTCCAAGTGGGAAGGTGGAATCCTACTCCAAGTAGGATTGGAGTAGGACTCCTCCACCTCCAATTTCGGCCAAACCTTTAGGTTTTGAGGCTGCCTCCTCCCCTCCCTCCCACCTATATATACGGAGGTTTTAGGGCTGATTTGAGACGACTTTCTCACGGCTGCCCGACCACATATCTCCATAGTTTTTCCTCTAGATCGCGTTTCTGCGGAGCTCGGGCGGAGCCCTGCTGAGACAAGATCATCACCAACCTCCGGAGCGCCGTCACGCTGCCGGAGAACTCTTCTACCTCTCCGTCTCTCTTGCTGGATCAAGAAGGCCGAGATCATCGTCGAGTTGTACGTGTGTTGAACGCGGAGGTGCCGTCCGTTCGGTACTAGATCGTGGGACTGATCGCGGGATTGTTCGCGGGGCGGATCGAGGGACGTGAGGACGTTCCACTACATCAACCGCGTTCACTAACGCTTCTGCTGTACGATCTACAAGGGTACGTAGATCACTCATCCCCTCTCGTAGATGGACATCACCATGATAGGTCTTCGTGCGCGTAGGAAAATTTTTGTTTCCCTTGCGACGTTCCCCAACAGAGATAACCCAAAGCATTCCCGGAATTCCTCGCACAAGACTCTCGAGAAAGGTAAAACAAGTCCAGCAAGGTCGCCCGACGTGTCGACGAACCCGATAGGAGCCGCGTATCTCGTTCTCAGGACACGACCGGATGGGAAAGCCTACAAGTAAAACTAAACCTCGACTTTCCTCGCGGTGGCCCCGTAGTCTGCCCGTTTGGGACCAACACCATCAGCACTGCCCCCTGTATTATGTTGAGTTACTCCTCGGGTAGCGCTATCTCCCTTTGTTTTTCAGTATTAACATAATTATTATGGTGGGCAAATATAGTACCAATGTTGGGCCTTGCCAGACGAGTTTTATCCCAAAACAAGAATCTAGGGGGTCCCCATAACAACCCCAAGCATGTTAGGAGCGCTCATTTATGGAACATAACACCGTAGCCGAAACTAAGGCGACAAAGGTGGAACAAAACACCAGGCTAGAAGGCCGAGCCTTCCACCTTTTACCAAGTATATAGGTGCATTAAATTAATTAGCAATAATATGGTGATATAACAAGGAACCCAGGTTTTTCACATGGAAGCAACTGCACCTGCAACTAGCAACGCTAACACAAGGTTAAGAAAGCGGCAACATAGCCAATCAGTGGTTTGGTAGGTTGTGAGAAGGTTGAAGGTTTCCATGGTAATGTTGGGAAACTGATATTTAACAGGTGGTAGGCAACGAGACATAGTGGTAGAAACGATATAACTAGCATGGCAATGATAGTAATAGTATCTAGGGAAATGATCATCTTGCCTGAGATCCATCTTGGAAGAAGAACGACTCCGTGAAGCAGATGAACCGACGTAGTCGAACGGATCCTCACATTCCGACACGCTTGCAGAACTCTATCGAGACGAAGCACCAGAAAAAAGAATCAACACACGATGCACTTCACATATGATGCATGACCAGTTCAATTATGCAAGGCATGGCATGGCAATTCACAGACTCAAACGCTACACATTAAATGAAGCTCAATATGCAACGAGTTGCATATTGACGGAACTTCACGTTTAATTATTTAGTTCACTCCTGTTTATTAACACGACAATATTAAATGTTGATAAACATGGAAAGGGGTGAAGCACAAATTAAACTAGCTATCTAGGCATTTTAAATGAGGCCGGAAACAACATATAGCATCTCCGAACTGATCCCATGTGTTAACTCCTAAATCTGTCCATATTTGTCATCATCATATTTTATGTTTCTTCACGTGAAAATACATGTCATTCTAGTCCATTTACATATATGGCTCGTCTCCACCGGAGCTACGCTTAATTAACTACGACCTAAACCATTTTTTGTCGCGTCGACACACAAACCGATGCAAACAACATGCTAAATAGCTTTCGTTATGCATGAGAGTTCAAAAATATTAATCTACGCGAAATTCTAGCCAAGTTACATATACAACTTGTCGCGAACCGACGCGCGGATTAAAAGCTACGACGTTTTTAAAATAATGCTATTTTTCTGAAAAAGAATAAATAGCGGGTACTAAAAAATAGCATTGGGCCAAATCTGACTGGACCAATAGTGCTCAGCTGGCGGCATTTAACTATACTGCGCCACGGGCGGGAATTAGAGGCTCGGGGTGCTCACCTAACTGGGCTCGGCCAAGGTGGAGGAGGTGGCTCGGGGCAGAGGCGGGGCTGGGCCGGCTCTGCTCGGGAGGCCGGCTAGGCCACGCGCTGGCGGTGGGCCTTGGCGAGGCCTGGAGTGCGGTGGGCCGTGCACTGGACCAGCTGGGCCGGTGGCGCTTGGCCGGTCGCTGGCATCCACGGCGGCCAACGGGGCGCATATCCATCCTCTCGCAGGGACAACATGAACCACGTCCATGGCGGGATCAACGACGGAGCTGACGATATGGGGAGACCTTGGGGAGGATCCTACGAGGCGGCCCCGGAGCTGGCCAGATCCAGCGGGGTCGAGGCTCCGGCGGGGTGAGGAACCGACGAGACGGCTGCGCAGGGCTGGCTCGGGAAGTCAGCTGCTCGGACAACGGCTGCCACGGTGTGCGGCGGCGGCTCTGGTGGTGGGCACGGCTGGCGGGGCTCCGGCGAGCTTCCTCCGGCGAGGAGGCAGGGGCTCCAGCTGCACGGACGCAGCTGGCTCGTGGGCTCCTCCCCTCGAGCTGCTGGCTTGCGGCGGCGGCTGCGTGGCCCGGATCGGGCCCGGGCGGGCCAGATCTAGGCTCGCGGGCCCGGCGGCTGGGGTAGGTGGAGCTGGTGGGATAGCTGTGGGGCTAGGGTTTGGTCTGTGCGCGTCCCGAGGCAGGGACTCGTTGTCCAAATTGGGCACAGAGGGGCTGTTTAAATAGGGAAAGGGTGGGTCAGGGTTAGGGGATTTAGACTATTTTCGAGCCGTTGGATTGCGATCCGACGGTCCGAAATAGAGGAGTGGCTAGGTGGGAGATGATGGGCTTTGTAGAATAGGTTAGGTGGGAAGAGAGGGAAGACAACACCCGGCAACAGAGTTTTTAAAACACCGAAAACGTCCGACGATAAACCAACGAGGGTGCCACTGCCGTCGACCGTTCGGGTATCAGACGGACTCCGACTGCGACGACATTTGGCAGGCGGCCTACCTACACTAAAATAAGACCGCACGCCAAATTTCGATCCAATCCGAGAATATTTTATGAACACTTTTAAAAACAAATATTTTAATGATGCCACGGGCGCGTGCGTGTGTGGTAGGTCTCAAAACGGTCAACAACGATAACGAAGAGAACCGACAACTAATAACGAATGCAAGTTTTGAAAACTGGCGGCAATAGAGTGCTGATGCAATGCTGATGATGCGAATGATGCGATGATGAGTGCGACAAACAACTAATCGCACGGCGGCAACAGAATAAAAGGGGAATCTTCTGGAGCGTCGGTCTCGGGCTGTCACAACTCTCCTACGCTACAAGAGGATCTCGACCCGAGATCCAAGAAGGATATGGGGAAGAGGATGAGAAAGAGCGAGAGGTAAAACTTAATTGCTTCTTTGACAAACGAGTGAAGCAAACGAATCTTGAAGGTTGCAAGGATATGAAGAATGATAAGAGAAACAAGCGAGAATTCAAACAAAATTTCGGCAGCACTTCGGTAGGAAATTGAGGACAAAAATTGATAAAATAGAAAGATCTTGAGAAGATTCACAACAAACTACTAGATTGAATAAGCAAGGCGAGAACATGATCTTGAGAGAACAAGATAATAGATTGAACAGAGCAACATCACCACAACTCCGGAACAAGAGAATAGAAACTAGATATTCGAGAAGAATAGAATGAAGAAGAGAATGATAACTTCCATGACAATTGAATTTGACAAGCAGCCTTCCAAGAAGAACTGAACGGAGTTGTTGGCAAACCAACAATGGAAAGAATAAGCTTGTAGTGGACTTATGAAAACCATCTCAAATAATGAGGTGACAACCAGCCACTAACAGAAACAAGGATTGATTGCTTGGGAGCAACAAGAGAGGCAAACCTTCTTACACCAAGAGGACATATTGAGAACTTGGATCAACGATAATCACCATAATAGCTAGAATCCTCAGAAAAGCTTTAGGCGAAATGTAATCCAAGATAACTCAATGAAGAAATCATGGGTTAAAATAACTCATGATCAAGGAATTGGTGGATTTAAATATCTCTTTCTTGAAACAACTTGTTTCCAAGGCTCCTCCACTAACAAGAATGTTATAACACCACCTCAAAGGATAAGGAAAGAAAAGATGGAGCAGTTGGGAAAACAATTGATATCATGAGCCACTCCGGAAGAAGAATTGAAATCACTATGAAACAAGAATAAGGATTATGTTATACCTATCCTTCATCAAGTTAAATTGATGACAAACAACAGATTTCGCATACCACTTATTCTTCTTGAAATGACTGAGGGGAGATATGAGCACAAACTTGAAGAAGTCTTGAAGAAGACACCAAAAAGAATTGGAATGAATGGGGATACCAAGAATGAATGAATATACATGGAAACGAAGAGATGATGAGCCACATAAGATAAAAACTTGAACAAGGCACCAGAATAATTGAGAGATGAACGAAGAGACAACAATTTAGGAGAATTTGAGAATGAAAGCTGAAAGCTGAGAACAAAGAAATCTTCTGAAATGACGGCCTTCGAAGGATCAAGAAATGAAAAAACTCAGAAATGCACCGGATAGCAAGAAATGGATTACTTATGATTGAGAACAATTCAAGATGATAACACAAAGCTGAAATGATGATTCTTCAAAAGAATGGACAAGATTTGAGAGAAACACTCCTTCAGTCTTCCAAGCTGCAAAAGATGAGGAGAACACCACCAAGAATAACTAAGACACTCCGGAATAAGAAGATGAAAAGTTGAGTCAATGATGAAATAATTCAGATGGGCATTGAGGTAGGAATATGACTGATGGAATTCATTCTTATGTCATACTTAAAAAGAAATAGAGATCTCCGGGAAAAGATTAGAATAGCCAGGAAGATCCGAGGAAAGAACCTGTGGGTTATGGCCCCACTGAAAAAGAACACTTGATGAATGAATTGCTAAGAAAGAGAGATATTGCACCAGTACAGATAAGAACTAGATGAGGTGGGACCTCGAAATAATTGAAATGATTGAAAACAGAAGCTTCTGAGACATCTTCAGCACTCCGGATAGAATGGAGAGAGATGAAAGAAAAACAAGAAAGACTTGAATACAAATTTTCAACATGGGAAAGAATTAACAGGATGAAAAGGATATGAAGGACACCGAGAGCTAGAATTGAATCCACCGGGTAAGAAAAACAAGAACAAAGCATGATGAACTCAAAACTCCTGAGAATCTTCACAATGAATCACCAGATAAGAGAAAAAGAAAAGACAGAGAAAGCACCAATGCACTTGGACGATAACTGAAACATTGAAGAAAAAGGGAGGCATGGCGGGGAAAACAAAGACAACTTGGGACAGATGAGATGAACTCCGGAAAGAAATGAGAGATTGATCTTACAAATTTTTTTAAAAGGATAGACTTGACTTGAGGAGAAACACAACGGATGAAAAAGAATTGACATGACCACTCCGGTTTGAAGAGAATTGAAAAGACAACTTGATTGAACAGAAGATTTAGCATTCCCATCAAAATATGAGAACACCTCTTAGAAAAGATATGAAATCACCACTTGACATCGAAGCAACTCGAATTACCATACTCCATCAAAACAAAGGGTGCGGCTTACGAAACAAGCCAGAACAAATTCATGACAGAGATTTCGTTTGATATTTTCGTGGATAGGGTCGCACGGGCTCGATCTTACAGTACCATCTTGTACAAGGAAGTGCACACGACATATGAAGTGTCCCCGAGTCGTTGCAAGCTACAAGGACTCTTTAAGACACAACGAGAACCGCTGTAAGATGACCATGAACAAACGAACCCACTAGATGTCAAACCCCAACCTCACATCATGCAACTATTGGAAGATTGTCCTATAGGCGACTACTTGAATTCCCACCTAAGAACTCCCGAAATTTTCTGGTCATGCAATTGGGTCCACGGATACAAGAAGTAAAATCCATCACTCAACTCCTAGCAATAACACTACCCATCCAGTGTATCACACCCGTCAGCACATAACCAGAGATCTCGGAAACTCATCTATTTCAGAACCTCGTAATCACAATGATACTAAGTATGGCGATACATCCGGACCTATCTGCACAAGTACTGGGGAAGCCGGACTCCTCTCGCCACTACTAGTATTGAAGCAATTTTGAACATCCTCCATCCCGAGATACTAAGAAATCTGAATGATAACGACGTGCTCTAGAATCCCTTGGAGCTCAACTCCCCGGAAGAAATCAAGTTAGACAGGAGGCACCAAGACAGAACTCCGTCACATCGACATCATATAGATTCCAAAAATATCTCCATGATCCTAAAAAAATTGAGTGAGAAGAGGAATAGAATTGAAATTATTACGTCAAGATTCCTCACCACAACATATAAGAGGAGAAAAAAGAATCCTACTCTCTAATATATAACTAGACTCAAAGAAGATTTTTACTAGACTCGACTCGGCCAAGTTTGATCAATCAAGGGGGCTCCTAGGTTGGTACTGCTCTGGTACCAACTTGTAACGCCCAAGATGCGGTTCTATCCTTATTTTGGCACGAGGGCCTCGACAGGGATAGAAACGCATCTCGTCGTTTCGCAAGAATGGATATCGTTACAAGTACATGTACTAATAAGATGAGTATAAGGAGTTGGCTTACACTCGCCATAAGCTACATGAGAGTCACACCAGTACAATACATACAATCATCATGAAGAAGAGCAGGGTTTGTCTACAGACAAAAGTAAACGATAAAAGAATGACATCCATCCTGTTGGGGAACGTTGCATGGGAAACAAAAAAATTTCTACGCACACGAAGACCTATCATGGTGATGTCCATCTACGAGAGGAGATTCAGATCTACGTACCCTTGTAGATCGCACAACAAGAAGCGTTTAAGAAAAGAGGTTGATGTAGTGGAACGTCTTCACTTCCCTCGATCCGCCCCACAAACCGTCCCACGAACCGTCTTGCGATCCGTTCCGATCTAGCGCCGAACGGACGACACCTCCGTGTTCAGCACAAGTACAGCTCGACGATGATCTCGGCCATCTTGATCCAGCAAGCAAGACGGAGAACTAGATGAGTTCTCTGGAAGCGTGATGGCGCGCCGGTGGTGGTGACGATCTACTCCTGCAGGGCTCCGCCCGAGCTCCGCGGAAATCCGATCTAGAGGTAGAACTATGTGGTCTAGGGTTGAGTTGCACGTGGCAAAAGCTGTCTCAAATCAGCCCTAAAACACCACTATATATAGGAGGGAGGGAGGAGGAGGCTTGCCTTGAGGGCCAAGCCCTCAAGGGGTGCGTCGGCCAAGGAGGAGGAGGACTCCTCCTCCAATTCGGTTTGGGGAAGGAGGAGTCCTCCTCTTCCTTCCCACCTCCCAATTTCCCCTTTTGTTTTTATTTTCTTTTGGAATTTCTTTAAGTGGCACCATGGGCTCTGTGGGCTGACTCCACCAGCCCACCGGGGACTTGTGGCGCCACCCTATGACCTTGGGCTCACTCCCGGGTGGGTGGGCCCCTCCCGGTGAACTCCCGGAACCCATTCGCCACTCCCGGTACACTCCCGGAATTGCCCGAAACTTTCCGGTAACCAATGAAACCATCCTATATATCAATCTTCATTTTCGTACCATTTCAGAAACCCTCGTGACATCCGTGATCTCATCCAGGACTCCGAACAACATTCGGTAACCACACATATAACTAAACTATACTAAAACATCATCAAACCTTAAGTGTGCAGACCCTGCGGGTTCAAGAACTATGCAGACATGCCCCGAGGCACTCCTCGGTCAATATCCAATAACGGGACCTAGATGCCCATATTGGATCCTACATATTCTCCGAAGATCTTATCGGTTGAACCTCAGTGTCAAGGATTCGTATAATCCCGTATGTCATTCCCTTTGTCCTTTGGTATGTTACTTGCCCGAGATTCGATCGTCGGCATCCGCATACCTATTTCAATCTTGTTACCGACAAATCTCTTTACTCGTTTCTTAATACAAGATCCCATGACTTACACTTAGTCACATTGCTTGCAAGCCTTGTGTGTGATGTTGTATTACCGAGTGGGCCCCGAGATACCTCTCCGTCACACGGAGTGACAAATCCCAGTCTTGATCCATATTAACTCAACGGACACCTTCGGAGATACCTGTAGAGCACCTTTATAGTCAGCCAGTTATGTTGTGAAGTTTGATGCACACAAGGTATTCCTCCGGTTCCAGTGAGTTATATGATCCCATGGTTATAGGAACAAATACTTGACACGTAGAAAACAATAGCAATAAAACGACACGATAAAGATGCTATGTTCATAGTTTGGGTCTAGTCCATCACATGATTCTCCTAATGATGTGATCGAGTTATCAAGTGACAACACTTGCATATAGCCAGAAAACCTTGACTATCTTTGATCAACTGGCTAGCCAACTAGAGGCTTGCTAGGGACATTGTTTTGTCTATGTATCCACACATGTATCTATGTTTTCATTCAATACAATTATAGCATGGATAATAAACGATTATCTTTAAACAGGAAATATAATAATAACTATTTATTATTGCCTCCAGGGCATATTTCCAACAGTCTCCCACTTGCACTAGAGTCAATAATCTAGTCCTCACATCGCCATGCGATTTACATTGTAATAAATCAAACACCCATACAGTTCTGGTGTTGATCATGTTTTGCCCATGGAAGAGGTTTAGTCAGCGGGTCTGCTACATTCAGATCCGTGTGCACTTTGCAAATATTCACGTCCTCTCCTTCAACGTAGTCGCGGATGAGGTTGAAGCGTCGTTTTTATGTGTCTCGTCTTCTTGTGAAACCTTGGTTCCTCTGCTAAGGCAATGGCACCAGTGTTGTCACATAACAGAGTTATTGGATTTAGTGCGCTCGGCACAACTCCAAGATCTATCATGAACTGCATCATCCAGACACCCTCCTTTGCTGCCTCCGAGGCAGCCATGTACTCTGCTTCACATGTAGAATCTGTGACGACGCTCTTCTTGGAACTGCACCATCTTACTGCACCCTTTTAAGAATAAATACGTATCCGGTTTGCGACTTAGAGTTATCCGGAACTTGCGTCGATGTAACCTTTTACGACGAGCTCTTTGTCACCTCCATAAACGAGAAACATTTCCTTAGTCCTTTTCAGGTACTTCAGAATATTCTTGACCGCCGTCCAGTGATCCACTCCTGGATTACTGTGAAACCTACCTTCCATACTTATGGCCAAGCTGACGTCTCGTCTAGTGCACATCATTGCATACATGATAGAACCTACGGCTGAAGCGTAGGGGACGGAAGTCATTTGTCATCTATCTTCCGCAGTTGCTGGGCACTGAGTCTTACTCAATTTTATACCTTGTAACACTGGCAAGAACCCCTTCTTGGACTGATCCATTTTGAACTTCTTCAAAACTTTATCAAGGTATGTGCTTTGTGAAAGTCCTATCAGGCGTTTCGAGCTATCCCCATAGATCTTAATGCCTAGAATGTAAGCAGCTTCTCCGAGGTCCTTCATAGAGAAACTTTTATTCAAGTAATCCTTTATGATCTCCAAAAGCTCCATGTTGTTTCCAATCAGCAATATGTCATCCACATATAATATTAGAAACGCCACAGAGCTCCCACTCATTTTCTTGTAAATACAAGATTCTCCAACCACTTGTATAAACCCAAATGCTTTGATCACCTCATCAAAGCGCTTATTCCAACTCCGAGATGCTAGCACCAATCCATAAATGGATAGCTGGAGCTTGCACACTTTGTTAGCATTCTTTGGATCGACAAAACCTTCGGGTTGCATCATATACAACTCTTCCTTAAGAAAACTATTACGGAACGCCGTTTTGACATCCATCTACAAGATTTCATAATCGAAAAATGGAGCTATTGCTAACATGATTCGGATGGACTTAAGCATCGCTATCGGTGAGAACGTCTCATCATAGTTAACTCCTTGAACTTGTGAAAAACCCTTTGCCACAAGACGAGCTTTATAAACGGTCACATTACAGTCTGCGTCCGTCTTCTTCTTAAAGATCCATTTGTTCTGAATAGCCTTGCGGCCTTCAGGTAGTACATCCAAAGTACATACTTTGTTGTCGTACATAGATCCTATCTCGGACTTCATGGCCTCTAGCCATTTGTTGGAATCCGGGCCCACCATTGCTTCTTCATAATTCGCAGGTTCATTCTTGCCTAACAACATAATTGATAAGACAAGATTACCGTACCACTCAGGAGAAGTACATGATCTTGTCGACCTGCGAGGTCCGATAGGAACTTGATCTGAAATCTCATGATCATCATCATTAACTTCCTCCTCAACCGGCGTCGCAGTAATAGGGGTTTCCCTTTTCCCTACGCCACCATCTAGAGGGACTAGAGGTTCAACAACCTCATCAATTTCTATCTTCCTCCCACTCAATTCTTTCGAGAGAAACTCCTTCTCAAGAAAAGCTCCATTTTTAGCAACAAACACTTTGCCCTCGGATTTGAGATAGAAGGTATACCCAACTATCTATTTTGGGTAACCTATGAAGACACACTTTTCTGCTTTGGGTTCCAGCTTTTTGACATAAGCATCACATCCCCAAACTTTAAGAAACGACAACTTTGGTCTTTTGCCATACCACAGTTCTTATGGTGTCGTCTCAACGGATTTTGATGGTGCCCTATTTAAAGTGAATGCAGCTGTCTCAAATGCATAACCCCAAAACAATAACGACAAATCGGTAAGAGACATCATAGATCGCACAATCTCTAATAAAGTACGATTACGACGTTCGGACACACCATTACGCCGTGGTATTCCAGGCGGTGTCAACTGTGAAACAATTCCACATTGTCTTAAGTGAGCACCAAACTCGAAACTCAGATATTCACCCCCACGATTAGATCGTAGGAACTTGATCTTCTTGTTGTGATGATTTTCAACTTCACTCTGAAATTGCTTGAACTTCTCAAACGTTTCAGACTTGTGCTTCATCAAGTAGGCATAACCATATCTACTCAAATCGTCAGTGAAGGTGAGAAAATAACGATATCCACCACGTGCCTCCACACTCGTCGGACCGCACACATCAGTATGTATGATTTACAACATGTCACTTGCACGCTCCATTGTTCCGGAGAACGGAGTCTTAGTCATCTTGCCCATGAGGCATGGTTCGCACGTGTCAAGTGAATCAAAGTCAAGTGACTCCAAAAAAGTCCATCGGAATGGAGTTTCTTCTTGTGCTTTACACCAATATGACCTAAGCGGCAGTGCCATAAAAACATGGCGCTATCATTGTTAACTCTAACTCTTTTGGTCTCAATGTTATGTATATGTGTATCATCGCTACCAAGATTCAATTTGAACAATCCTCTCACACTGGGTGCATGACTGATGACCCACAAGTATAGGGGATCAATCGTAGTCCTTTCGATAAGTAAGAGTGTCGAACCCAACGAGGAGCAGAAGGATCTGACAAGTGGTTTTCTGCAAGGAAATATCTGCAAGCACTGAAATTGTCGGTAACAAGTGATTGTGTGGTGAGATGATTCGTAGCAAGCAACAAGTAACACAAGTAGCAACGGTGCAGAAAAGTGGCCCAATACCTTTTGTAGCAAGGGACAAGCCTGGACAAAGTCTTATAGGAGGAAAAACGCTCCCGAGTACACACGGGAATTTATGTCATGCTAGTTTTCTTCATGTTCATATGATTCGCGTTCGTTACTTTGATAGTTTGATATGTGGGTGGACCAGCGCTTGGGTAATGCCCTTACTTGGATAAGCATCCAACTTATGATTAACCCCTCTCGCAAGCATCCGCAACTACGAAAGAAGAATTAAGACGAAGTCTAACCATAGCATTAAACTAGTGGATCCAAATCAGCCCCTTACGAAGCAATGCATAAACTAGGGTTTAAGCTTCTGTCACTCTAGCAGCCCATCTTCTACTTACTACTTTCCAATGCCTTCCTCTAGGCCCAAATAATGGTGAAGTGTTATGTAGTCGACGTTCACATAACACCACTAGAGGAAAAACAACATACAACACATCAAAATATCGAACGAATACCAAATTCACATGACTACTATTAGCATGACTTATCCCATGTCCTCAGGAACAAAAGTAACTACTCACAAAGCATAATCAGATTCATGACCAGAGAGGTAATGAGTAGCACCAAGGATATGAACATAAACTCTTCCACCAAGTAATCCAACTAGCATCAACTACAAAGAGTAATCAACACTACTAGCAACCTTACAAGTACCAATCGGAGTCGCGAGACGGAGATTGGTTACAAGAGATGAACTAGGGTTTGGAGATGAGATGGTGCTGATGAAGATGTTGATGGAGATGAGTCCGCTCCGATGAGAGGAGTGTTGGTGATGACGATGGTGACGATTTCCCCCTCCGGGAGGGAAGTTTCCTCGGCAGGATCGTCCTGCCGGAGCTCTAGATTGGTTCTGCTCAAGTTCCACCTCGTGGCGGCGGCGAAACCACAAAAAAGCTCCTCTCTGATTTTTTCCTGGACGAAACCCTTCATATAGCAAAATAGGGGGCAAGTGGGCCTGTAGGGTGCCCACAAGCCCTCATGGCGCGACCTGGGGGGTGGCCGCACCGTGCAGGCTTGTGGCCACCTGCACGCCCCCCTTTGGCACTTCTTCAGCCCAGTATTTTTGATAAATCGGGAAAAAATCCTCGTTGATTTTTATGGCGTTTGGAGTTACGCAGAATAGGTATCTCAACTTTGCTCCACTTTTAAGCCAGAATTCCAGTTGCCGACATTCTCCCTCTTCATGTAAACCTTGCAAAATAAGAGAGAAAATGCATAAGTATAGTACCGTGAAGTGAAATAACAGCCCAAGAAGCGATATATATCAACATGAAAACATGATGCAAAATGGACGTATCAACTCCCCCAAGATTAGATCTCGCTTGTCCTCAAGCGAAAGCCGATCTCAATAAATATGTCCACATGTTTAGGGAGAGAGGTGTCGACGAAACGAGATACGAACATGCATGCATCATGATCAAGATCAGAACAACAGTACCAACATATAATCTCTCATGCTAAAGTGATAATTCCTTCACAAAGTAAGGCATGGATCAAGAACCTTACCGAGAAGTATGATTGCAATTTATCACAACATCAGAAAGAGTCAAATAAGAGCTTGTAAAGCAAATCCGCATACTCAATCATTCTTTCGTTCTCTACAATTGCTACAACTCACGTGGTACTCATGAGATCAAAGTTTCAGCTGGACACAAAGAAAGATAGGGGCTTATAGTTTTGCCTCCCAACTGCTTACCTCAAGGGTAATGTCAACAATAATAATTCATGAATACTTACCTCCAAGTTGACATATGAATATAGATCTTTCCCAAGCATATGATGATAGCCAAGACAAAGGCAAAATAAGGAATTGGTTGAGATCACCATGACTCTTTCAAGGGAAAAAGTAAAGATACAAGATAGGCCCTTCGCAGAGGGAAGCAGAGGTTGTCATGCACTTTTGAGGTTTGGATACGTGTCCTCTTAGTGCGGAGGAACGTCACTTTATATTGCCTCATGTGATAAAGAACTTTATTATGCAGTCTGTCTCTTTTATGTCTTCCTCATCACAGGTTCGTATAAAGCTTATTTTCCACACACTAATAGATCATACATATTAGCGAGCAATTTTTATTGCTTGCACCGATGACAACTTACTTGAGGGATCTTATTCAATCCATAGATAGGTATGGTGGACACTCATGGCAAAACTGGTTTGAAGGTTTATGGATGCACAAGTAGTATCTCTACTTGGTGCGAGATGTTTTGGCTAATATGAGGTGGAAGCAATCGTCACATGCTAAGGAATCTCTAATCATATAACATTGTTCAGATCCAAGCAAACACAATTCATTATGTTATCTTCCTTGTCCAACATCTACTTCTAGGCATGTAATAGTTTAGTGAGTGTTCACAATCATAGATGGTGTGAGAGATGATATATTTATATGTGAACCTCTCCTTCTTTATCACTTCCTATTAATTGCAACAATGACGAAGGTCTACGTTTCCCTACCCTCAACAAGTTTCAATCCTCATTCTTTTTATATGCGAAGCCATCACTTCCCATAAGATCATTACATGATCTTTCATGCTTTTGTTCTATTCTCACTGTTTTGATCATGGCAAGAGGCAAAGCCCTTCAACTAAGACACTCTTTATTATATGGATCACGAGCTCGAATACATTGAGGGTGACACAAAGCAAAACTCAAGACTAAAACACTAAGACTTTTAATCTAGTAGAGAAAGAGAAAACTAAAAAGGAACAAACTAAAACAAAGGTGAAGGCAAAAGATGTGATGGTGATACGATACCGGGGCAACTCCCCCAAGCTTGGCACAAGCCAAGGGGATTGCCCATACCAATGCTTAGTTGTCTTCCTTTGGTGGTGATGGTGGTGGAGTTGATGAAGAGGTCTTGAGTTTGTTTAATTTCCACTTGAGCATAAAATTCTGCTCCCTCAGATCATCATTTTCCTCTTCAAGCTTCAACACCCTTTGGCATAATTCCTGCTTACTCTCCTGCAAGAAACGAGAAGGGATAAACAAGGTCTTAGGCTTCTTCCTTGAGTCAGGGAGGGTCGACTTCTTGAACTCCACATGAGTGTTTCCAAGTTGAGGTAGAGGAGCCTCCTCTTCATCGAAACTTGTTTGTTCCTTCCCCTTCGGATCATAATCTTCTTCCTCATCAGTGGTCCAGCCATAAGGATCCAAGTCCCCATATACCTTGGGATTAGCAAGGTAATCAGTCACATAGCTCTCCCCCTATGAATCCTGAGGAGACACCTTGACCTAGATCTGCGGCAGAAAACATGCTCGAAACGAAAAACAGAAGAGATCTGCGTGATGCAGGGGTCAGACCAAACAGGAGTATATATAATGATTTTTTTTCAGACCTGAAGGAGTACCCCGCACGAAAATGGAGTCCGGGAGGCGCACGAGGTGGCCACAAGCCCTCACGGCGCGACCAGGGGGTGGGCCCGTGCCGTGCAGGTTTGTCGCCTCCTCCCGCACTTTCCGGACTACTTCCATTTTTTGTATTTTTTCAAAAATTCCAAAATGGAGAAAATTTCCTACTTGAAAAGTTTTGGACTCTGTTTTCTTACCGAAACACATACCTCTTCGTTTTCGGAGTCTGAAACAAGCTGATAAATATCCCTTAGGTATTCTTCCGGAGTTATGGTATTGATGATATTGCTTTCAACATTAATGGGAGTACCTGAGATATAATGCTTGATTATCTGCCCATTTACCACTCTCGGACAATTACATTCCGTGTTGTTGATCTTGATAGCACCGGAACGATATACTTCCTCAACAACATAGGGACCTTCCCATTTAGAGAGAAGCTTGCTTGCAAAGAATCTTAAACGAGAGTTATATAGCAAGACATAATCACCTACATTGAACTCACGCTTTTGTATCCTCTTATCATGCCACCTCTTAACCTTCTCTTTGAACAGCTTGGCATTCTCATATGCCTGAGTTCTCCACTCATCAA
Organism: Hordeum vulgare subsp. vulgare; assembly: GCF_904849725.1. Taxonomy (NCBI): domain Eukaryota; kingdom Viridiplantae; phylum Streptophyta; class Magnoliopsida; order Poales; family Poaceae; genus Hordeum; species Hordeum vulgare. Next base: position 340,526,666 of record NC_058524.1, on the reverse strand, counting down.
GCGAGCTAATATCAAATAACCTCTTCTCACCGGCAAGTTTGAAATCAAAGTTGAGCTCTTTGATTGCCCAATAAGCTTTATGCTCTAGATCAAGAGGTAAGTGACATGCTTTCCCATACACCATTTTGTACGGAGATATGCCCATGGGATTCTTATAGGCAGTTCTATAAGCCCACAGTGCATCATCGAGCTTCTTAGACTAATTCTTTCTAGACGTGTTGACAGTCTTTTGCAGAATCAGTTTAATCTCTTTATTACTTAGCTCTACTTGACCACTGGACTGAGGGTGATAGGGAGACGCAATTCTATGGTTGACATCGTACTTAGCAAGCGTTTTACGGAAAACACCATGAATGAAGTGTGAACCACCGTCGGTCATTAAATATCTAGGGACTCCAAATCTAGGGAAGATAACTTCTTTCAGCATCTTGATAGAGGTGTTGTGATCAGCACTACTAGTGGGGATAGCTTCTACCCACTTAGTGACGTAATCAACAGCAACTAAGATGTGAGTATACCCATTGGATTTTGGAAAAGGTCCCATATAGTCAAAGCCCCAAACATCAAATGGTTCAATGACAAGTGAATAGTTCATAGGCATTCCCTGACGTTTGCTTATATTACCTATTCTTCTCCATGAGGTACTTAATAGCAGCATGATGAGTGTGAATAGTGACTTTGGAATCAACTATGTAAGACCTGAAATTTTCACATGCAAACACGACTGCTAAAAATTCCTTCTCTGTAGTGGCATAGTTTCTCTCGGCACTGTCTAGAGTTTTACTAGCGTAGTGAATAACATTCAACTTCTTATCAACTCTTTGCCCTAGAACAGCACCAACAGCATAATCACTAGCGTCACACATGATTTCAAAAGGTAAGTTCCAATCAGGTGGTTGAACAATAGGTGCAGTTATCAAAGCCCTCTTAAGTATTTCGAAGGCTTCCTCACAATCCTCGTCACCAAAGGAATATCCTTTTGCAAGAGATTGGTAAGAGGCCTAGAAATCTTAGAGAAGTATTTAATGAACCTTCTATAGAAACCAACATGACCAAGGAAACTTCTTATACCTTTGATATCTGTGGGGTATGACATTTTCTCGATTGCATCAACCTTAGCCTTATCGACTTCAATACCTCTTTCAGAAATTTTATTCCTAAGACGATGCCTTCATTAACCATAAAGTGGCACTTCTCCCAATTCAAGACAAGATTGGTGTCTTTACATCTCTGTAAGACTCAATCAAGGTTGCTGAGGCAATCATAAAAAGAAGACCCGTAAACGGAAAAGTCATCCATGAAAACCTCGACAATCTTTTCACAAAAGTGAGAGAATATAGCCATCATACATCTTTGAAAGGTGGCAGGTGCATTACATAAGCCAAAAGGCATACGTCTATAAGCAAAAGTGGTTTTCTCCTGATCAGATTGTGCAACTCGTATTTGGGAGAAACCAGAATAACCGTCTAGAAAGCAAAAGTGTGTGTGTTTGGACAGCCTTTCTAGCATTTGGTCGATAAAAGGCAAAGGGTAATGATCTTTCCTAGTGGCTTTATTCAATTTCCTAAAATCGATGACCATCGTATAGCCAGTAATAATCCTATGTGGGATCAATTCATCCTTATCATTAGGGACAATGGTAATGCCTCCCTTCTTAGGGACGCAATGCCTCGCTATGAGCAACATGATAGATAATACCTGCTTCCAGGAGCTTTAGTATTTGTTTTCTTACTACTTCTTTCATCTTAGATTTAATATCCTTTGATGATCAGCAACTGGTTTGAAATCAGGATCAATTATAATATTGTGCTGGCATAGAGTGGGACTAATGCCCTTAAGATCATCAAGAGTATATCCAATAGCAGCACGGTGCTTTCTCAGAGTTTTTAGTAACTTCTTTTCTTCATGCTCTGAGAGGCTAGCACTAATAATAACATGATATATCTCCTTTTCATCAATATAGGCATACTTAAGAGTATCAGGCAACTACTTAAGCTCAAACACAGGATCACCCTTTGGTGGGGGTGGATCCCCAAGCAATTCAACAGGCAAGTTATTCTTAAGGATAGGATATTGTTCTAAGACAACTCTATCTATCTCATCCCTTTCATCCATATGCATATCATTTTCATGCTCAAGCAAGTATTGCTCTAAGGGATTAGTAGGGGGCACGGCAATAGAGGCTAAGGCAATAGTTTCATCCCTACTAGCAACTCCTTTTCATGAGGTTGTCTACCAAACTTGGAGAAATTGAACTCATGTGACACTTCTTCAAAGCCAACAGTGATAGTTTGCTTCTCACAATCAATATGAGCATTGACAGTATTGAGAAAAGGTCTACCAAATATGATGGGACAAAAGCTATCTTGTGCGGTAGCAAGAACGAGGAAATCAGCAGGATACTTCGTTTTACCACACAAGACTTCAACATCCCTAACAATTCCCACAGGGCAGATAGTATCTCTATTGGCAAGCTGAATAGTGACATCAATGGGCTCTATCTCAACAGGTGCAATATCATCTTTGATTTCATCGTATAAGGGTTGAGGTATTGCAATAACACTAGCACCCATGTCACATAAACCATGATAACAGTGATCTCTAACTTAACAGAAGCCACAGGCATGCGAACAACATGCCTATGTTTGTCTCTAACGTGAGGTTTAGCAATTCTAGCAGCATCTTCACAGAAGTGAATATTATGTCCCTCAACTTCTTCAGACAGAAGATCTTTGATAATAGCAATGCTAGGTTCAACTCTAATTTCCTCAGGGGGTGTAGGTGTTCTAATATAGCCTCTACGTATCACAGTTGAAGCTTTATAATGATCCTTTATCCTAACAGGGAAATGTGGTTTCTCAATGTAAGCACTGGGAACAACAGGATCATTATAGGCAATGACTTTCTCTTCAAGTGGAGTGGGTTTAACTACATTGACTTCTAAAGGAGGATGATATTTAAACGATTTCTCTTTGGGGAGATCAATATGAGCAGCAAAGGATTCACACAATGAAGCTACTATCTCAGAGTCAAGTCCATACTTAGCGCTAAAATCACTAATGGTATTTGTCTCAACAAAGGATTTAACGCAATCAAACGTGAAATTCATACCTGAATCCTTACCTTCTTAAAGCTCCCAATCTTCAGAGTTGCGTTTAATTCTCTCCAATAAATTCCATTTGAAGTCAATATCTCTCTTCATAAAAGAACCGGTACAAGAAGTGAATATAGCATTGATTTAAGCCTCCCCCAAGCTTGAGCGATGCTTTCTCTGTCACGAGGCCAAAAATTATAAATATAATTCCGATCACGATGTACTAAATGCATAGGATAACTTTTTTGATGAAATTCCAATTTCAACCGATTGTAGTCCCATGATCCAGTATCATCACATAGCCTATACCATGCCAACGCCTTATCCTTCAAAGATAAAGGAAAGACCTTCTTCTTGACCTCATCCTCGGGCACACCTGTAAGCTTAAATAAACCACAAACTTCATCTACATAGATTAGATGCAAGTCTGGATGTGATGTTCCATCTCCTGTAAAAGGATTAGCCAGCAATTTCTCTAGCATACCCGAAGGAACTTCATAATAAATATTTTCAGTAGGTGCAGTAGGTTGAGGAGAAACTCCTCGTGCTTCCGTTCGAGGTGAAGATACCCCGAACAAGCTTCTCAAAGGATTAGTTTCCATAGTGACAAGTGACAATAAATTTCAGCACACTATATGAATGTTTCCTTACCAAGTTCCACTTACCAAAGGCGCTTCACTCCCCCGCAACGGCGCCAGAAAAGAGTCTTGATGACCGACAAGTATAGGGGATCAATCGTAGTCCTTTCGATAAGTAGGAGTGTCGAACCCAACGAGGAGCAGAAGGATCTGACAAGTGATTTTCAGCAAGGAAATATCTGCAAGCACTGAAATTGTCGGTAACAAGTGATTGTGTGGTGAGATGATTCGTAGCAAGCAACAAGTAACAAAAGTAGCAACGGTGCAGCAAAGTGGCACAATCCCTTTTATAGCAAGGGACAAGCCTAGACAAAGTCTTATAGGAGGGAAATGCTCCCGAGGACACACAGGAATTTCTGTCATGCTAGTTTTCATCATGTTCATATGATTCGCGTTCGTTACTTTGATAGTTTGATATGTGGGTGGACCAGCGCTTGGGTACTGCCCTTACTTGGACAAGAATCCCAATTAAGATTAACCCCTCTCGCGAGCATCCGCAACTACGAAAGAAGAATTAAGACAAAGTCTAACCATAGCATTAAACTAGTGGATCCAAATCAGCCCCTTACGAAGCAACGCATAAACTAGGGTTTAAGCTTCTGTCACTCTAGCAACCCATCATCTACTTACTACTTCCCAATGCCTTCCTCTAGGCCCAAATAATGGTGAAGTGTTATGTAGTCGATGTTGACATAACACCACTAGAGGAAAAACAACATACAACACATCAAAATATCGAACGAATACCAAATTCACATGACTACTATTAGCATGACTTATCCCATGTCCTCAGGAACAAAAGTAACTACTCACAAAGCATAATCAGATTCATGACCAGAGAGGTAATGAGTAGCACCAAGGATATGAACATAAACTCTTCCACCAAGTAATCCAACTAGCATGAACTACAAAGAGTAATCAACACTACTAGCAACTTTACAAGTACCAATCGGAGTCGCGAGACGGAGATTGGTTACAAGAGATGAACTAGGGTTTGGAGATGAGATGGTGCTGATGAAGATATTGATGGAGATGAGTCCCCTCCGATGAGAAGAGTGTTGGTGATGATGATGACGACGATTTCCCCCTCCGGGAGGGAAGTTTCCCGGCAGGATCGTCCTGCCGGAGCTCTAGATTGGTTCTGCTCAAGTTCCGCCTCATGGTGGCGGCGAAACCACGAAAAAGCAACTCTCTCTTTTTTTTTTCCTCGACGAGACCCTTCATATAGCAAAAGAGGGGGGGTAAGTGGGCCTGCAGGGTGCCCACAAGCCCTCATGGCGCGGCCTGGGGGTGGCTGCACCGTGCAGGCTTGTGGCCACTTGCACGCCCCCTCTGGCACTTCTTTGGACCAGTATTTTGGATAAATTGGGAAAAAAATCCACGTTGATTTTTACGACATTTGGATTTGCGCAGAATAGGTATCTCAACTTTGCTCCACTTTCAGGGCAGAATTCCAGTTGTCGGCATTCTCCCTCTTCATGTAAACCTTGCAAAATAAGAGAGAGAAGGCATAAGAATAGTACTGTGAAGTGAAATAACAGACAAAGAAGCGATAAATATCAACATGAAAACATGATGCAAAATGGACGTATCAATGACCATAAAAGATATTACTCATAGAAATAGAACAACCATTATTCTCTGACTTAAACGAGCAACTGTCTCACAATAAACAAGATCCAGATATAATGTTCATGCTTAACGCATCACTAAATAACAATTATTTAAGTTCATAACTAATCCTGATGGTAACTGAAGTGAAACTATGCCGACGATGATTGCATCAACCTTGGAACCATTTCCCACGCGCATCGTCACTTCATCTTTCGCCAGCCTTCGCTTATTCCGCAGTTCTTGTTTCGAGTTGCAAATATGAGAAACAAAACCGGTATCGAATACTGAGGCACTACTGCGAGAGTTGGTTAAGTACACATCAATAACATGTATATCGAATATTCCTGATTTTTCCTTTGCCGCATTCTTATCAGCCAGATACTTGGGGCAGTTGTGCTTCCAGTGACCCAGACCCTTGCAATAATAACACTCCATTTCAGGCTTAGGTCCATCTTTGGGGTTTCTTCATCGGATTGGCAATAGGCTTGTCGCTCTTCTTGGAATTACCCTTCTTTCCTTTGTCGTTTATCTTGAAACTAGTGGTATTATTCACCATCAACACTTGATGCTCTTTATTGAGTGCTGACTCTGCGACTTTGAGCATCGCGAATAACTCGCGGGTTGACTTGTTCATCCCTTGCATGTTATAGTTGAACACAAATCTCTTGTAGCTTGGTGGCAGTGATTGAAGAATTCTATCAGTGATAGCCTCTTGTAGGAGTTCAATCCCCAGCTCAGTTAGACGGTTTAAGTACCCAAACATTTTGAGCACATGTTTACTGAGAGACGAATTCTCCTCCATCTTGCAAGCATAGAATTTATCGGAAGTCTCATACCTCTTGATCCGGGCATTCTTCTGAAAGATAAACTTCAACTCCTTGAACATCTCAAATGCTCCATGACGCTCAAAGCGACGTTGAAGTCCCGGCTCTAAGCCTTACAAAACTGCACATTGAACTACTGAGTAGTCCTCCTTGCGTGTTAACCAAGCGTTCTTAACATCTTAGTCAGCATCGGCGGGTGGTTCGTCTCCTAGCACAACATTAAGGACATAATCCTTCTTTCCAGCTTGCAGGAGCAACTTAAGATTACGAGCCCAGTCTACAAAGTTGCTTCCATCATCTTTCAACTTAGCTTTCTCTAGGAACGTAATAAAATTCAGGGTGACTGTCGCGTGAGGCATTGATCTACAACACAAATATTTCAAAGTGGACTTAGACTATGTTCAAGAGAATTAGAGTTTAACTAATCAAATTACTTGCTAAACTCCCACTCAAAAAGTACATCTCTCTAGTCATTTGAGTGGTACATGATCCAAATTCACTAACTCAAGTCCGATCATCACGTGAGTTGAGAATAGTTTCAGTGGTAAGCATCTCTATGCTAATCATATCAAAAATACGATTCATGCTTGACCTTTCGGTCTCATGTGTTCCAAGGCCATGTGTGCACATGCTAGGCTCGTCAAGCTTAACACGAGTGTTCCGCGTGTGCAACTGTTTTGCACCTGTTGTATGTGAACGTTGAGTCTATCACACCCGATTATCACGTGGTGTCTCGAAACGACGAATTGTAGCAACGGTGCACAGTCGGGGAGAACACAATTTCGTCTTGAAATTTTAGTGAGAGATCACCTCATAATGCTACCATCGTACTAAGCAAAATCAGGTGCATAAAAGGATTAACATCACATGCAATTCATAAGTGACATGATATGGCCATCATCTTGTGCTTCTTGATCTCCATCACCAAAACACCGGCACGATCTTCTTGTCACCGGCGCCACACCATGATCTCCATCATCATGATCTCCATCAACATGTCGCCATCGAGGTTGTCGTGCTACTTATGCTATTACTACTAAAGCTACGTCCTAGCAATATACTAAACGCATCTGCAACCACAAATGTTAGTTTAAAGACAACCCTATGGCTCCTGCCGGTTGCCGTAGCATCGACGAGAAAGTCGATATTAACTATTACAACATGATCATCTCATACATACAATATATCACATCACGTCATTCGCCATATCATATCACAAGCATAACCTGCAAAAACAAGTTAAATGTCCTCTAATTTGTTGTTGCGTGTTTTACGTGACTGCTATGGGTATCTAGTATGATCGCATCTTACTTACGCAAAAATCACAACGAAGATGTGCAGATTGGTATTTAACCTCTCCAAGGACCACCTTGGTCAAAACCAATTCAACTAAAGTTGAAGAAACCGACACCCGCCAGTCATATTTATGCAACAAGGTTGCATGTTAGCCGATGAAACCAGTCTCTCTTAAGCGTACGAGTAATGTCGGTCCGGGCCGCTTCAATCCAACAATACCGCCAAATCGAGAAAAGACTAAGGAGGGCAGCAAATCGAACATCACCGTCCACAAAACCTTTTGTGTTCTACTCGAGATAACATCTACGCATGAACCTAGCTCATGATGCCACTGTTGGGGAACGTTGCATGGGAAACAAAAAATTTCCTACGCACACGAAGACCTATCATGGTGATGTCCATCTACGAGAGGAGATTCGGATCTACGTACCCTTGTAGATCGCACAGCAGGAAGCGTTTAAGAAACACGGTTGATGTAGTGGAACATCTTCACGTCCCTCGATCCGCCCCATGAACTGTCCCACGATCCGTCCCACGATCTGTTCCGATCTAGCGCCGAACGGACGACAACTCCGCGTTCAGCACACGTACAACTCGACGATGATCTCGGCCTTCCTGATCCAGCAAGCAAGACGGAGAAGTAGATGAGTTCTCTGGCAGCGTGACGGCACGCCGGTGGTGGTGACAATCTACTCCTGCAGGGCTCCGCCCGAGCTCCGCAGAAATCCGATCTAGAGGTAGAACTATGTTGTATAGGGTTGAGTTGCACGTGGCAAAAGCTGTCTCAAATCAGCCCTAAAACACCACTATATATAGGAGGGAGGGAGGAGGAGGCTTGCCTTGAGGGCCAAGCCCTCAAGGGGTGTGCCGGCCAAGGAGGAGGAGGACTCCTCCTCCAATTCGGTTTGGGGAAGGAGGAGTCCTCCTCTTCCTTCCCACCTCCCAATTTCCCCTTTTGTTTTTCTTTTCTTTTGGAATTTCTTTAAGTGGCACCATGGGCTCTGTGGGATGACTCCACTAGCCCACTGGGGACTTGTGGCGCCACCCTATGACCTTGGGCTCACTCCCGGGTGGGTGGGCCCCTCCCGGTGAACTCCCGGAACCCATTTGCCACTCCCGGTACACTCCCGGAATTGCCCGAAACTTTCCGGTAACCAATGAAACCATCCTATATATCAATCTTCGTTCTTGGACCATTTCGGAAAGCCTCGTGACGTCCGTGATCTCATCCGGGACTCCGAACAACATTCGATAACCACACATATAACTCAACTATACTAAGACATCATCGAACCTTAAGTGTGCAGATCCTGCGGGTTCAAGAACTATGCAGACATGCCCCGAGGCACTCCTCGATCAATATCCAATAGCGGGACCTAGATGCCCATATTGGATCCTACATATTCTACGAAGATCTTATCGGTTGAACCTCAGTGTCAAGGATTCATATAATCCCGTATGTCATTCCCTTTGTCCTTTGGTATGTTACTTGCCCGAGATTCGATCGTCGGTATCCGCATACCTATTTCAATCTCGTTACCGACAAGTCTCTTTACTCGTTCCGTAATACAAAATCCCGCAACTTACACTTAGTCACATTGCTTGCAAGACTTGTGTGTGATGTTGTACTACCGAGTGGGCCCCGAGATACCTCTCCGTCACACGGAGTGACAAATCTCAGTCTTGACCCATACTAACTCAACGGACACCTTCGGAGATACCTGTAGAGCACCTTTATAGTCATCCAGTTACGTTGTGTCGTTTGATGCACACAAGGTATTTCTCCGGTGCCAGTGAGTTATATGATCTCATGGTCATAGGAACAAATACTTGACACGCAGAAAACAATAGCAATAAAACGACACGATCAATATGCTATGTTCATAGTTTGGGTCTAGTCCATCACATGATTCTCCTAATGATGTGATCCAGTTATCAAGTGACAACACTTGCATATAGCCACAAAACCTTGACTATCATTGATCAACTGGCTAGCCAACTAGAGGTTTGCTAGGGACATTATTTTGTCTATGTATCCACACATGTATCTATGTTTTCATTCAATACAATTATAGCATGGATAATAAACGATTATCTTTAAACATGAAATATAATAATAACTAATTATTATTGCTTCTAGGGCATATTTCCAACACACCCTTGCTATCCCAGGCTGCTGTCCTGGAACCCATCCTAGATCGACGAAGAAGAAGAAGAAACTCTAAATAACAATCATCGCGCTCACGTCTTAATATCCTTTAACTTTACCTGCAAATGGTGTTGTGTGAGCCCAACTGACTAAGCAATCTCATTCCCAATGGTATCAAGACTAGCAAAGTTTAATGGGTGAGGTATGGTTAAGTGGTGAGGCTGTAGCAAACGACTAAGCATTTATTTAGTGGCTAACTTCTGAGTACAAGAATAAGAGGGGGATGATCTATGCATAGCGGACATGAACTACTGATGATCAAATAAATGATCTTGAACACCTACTTACGTCAGACATAACCCCACCATGTCCTCGATTGGAGAAGGAGCTCATGAAAGAGACAATCACGGTTACACACTCAGTTGGCAAGTTTTAATTACGCTTACTTCAAGTTTTCTAGAACCATATGTTAAACAAGGTTTCCACGTTGCCACGTAACCCCGAGCATTGATTTCTGAAAGATTTAACCCTGCAGGGGTGCTCCAACTAGTCCATCACAAACTACCACACGCTGCGACGGAATGACCTCGATCAGGGAAACCCATGATCTCCTCGGGTTCCTTTTGGAAAACCTCAACCTCGATATAACCCAAAGCATCCTCTGAATCCCTTGCACAAGACGCTCGAGAAAGGTAAAACAAGTCCAGCAAGGCCGCCAGACGTGTTGACGAACTCGATATGAGCCTCGTATCACGTTCTCAGGACACGACCAGATGGGAAAGCCTACGAGTAAAACCAAACCTCGAGTTTCCTTGCGGTGGACCCGCAGTCTGCCCATTTGGGACCAACACCATCAACACTAGCCCCGTGTATTATGTTAAATTACTCCTCGGGTAGCGCTAACTCCCTATGTTTTTCAGTATTAACATAATTATTATGTTGGACAAATATAGTACCAATGTTGGGCCTTGCCAGACGAGTTTATCCCAAAACGAGAATCAAGGGGGTCCCCATAACAACCACAAGCATGTTAGGAACACTTATTTATAGAACATAACACTAATAGCTGAAACTAAGGCGATAAAGGTGGAACAAAACACCAGGATAGAAGGCCGAGCCTTCCACCTTTTACCAAGTATATAGTGATATAACAAGGAACCCATGTTTTTTATATGGAAGCAACTTCACCTGCAACTAGCAACGCTAACACAAGGTTAAGCAAGCGGTAACATAGCCAATCAGTGGTTTGCTAGGTTGTGAGCAGGTTGAAGGTTTTCATGGCAATGTTGGGAAGCGGATATTTAACAGGTGGTAGGCAACGAGACATAGCGATAGAAACTATATAACTAGCATGGAAATGATAGTAATGGTATCTAGGGAAATGATCATCTTGCCCGAGATCCCTCTTGGAAGAAAAACGACTCCGTGAAGCAGACAAACCGACGTAGTCAAACGGATCCTCACATTCCGACACGCTTGCGGGACTCTATCGAGATGAAGCAAACTAGAAACAAGAATCACCACACGATATTCACCACAACACATGCACAACACGATGCACTTCACATATGATGCATGACCAGTTCAATTATGCAAGGCATGGCATGGCAATTCACACAGTCAAACGCTACACATTAAGTGAAGCTCAATTGACGGAACTTCATGTTCAGTTATTTAGTTCACTCCTGTTTATTAACACGACAATATTAAATGTTGTTAAACATGGCATGGGGTGAAGCACAAGTTAAACTACCTATGTAGGCATTTTAAATGAGGCCAGAAACAACATATAGCATCTTCGAACTGACCCCATGTGTTAACTCCTATATGTGTCCAGATTTGTCCTAATCACATTTTATGTTTGTTAAACGGCAAAACAAAGTGGTTCACGTGAAAGTACACGTCGTTCTAGTCCATTTACATATATGGCTCATCTCCAACGGAGCTACGGTTAACTAACTACGACCTAAACCGTTTTTATCATGTCAACATGCAATCTAATGCTAACAGCATGCTAAACGGCTTTAAATATGCACGAGAGTTGTAAAATATTAATCTACGCGAAATTCTAGACAAGTTACATATACAACTTGTCGCGAACCGACGCGCGGATTAAAAGCTACGACATTTTTAAAATAATGCTATTTTTCTGAAAAAGAATAAATTGCGGGTACTAAAAAAATAGCACTGGGCAAAATATGACTGGCCCAATAGTGCTCAGCGGGCTACATTTAACTATACTGTGCCTCAGCGGGAATTACAGGCTCGTGGTGCTTACCTAACTTGGCTCGGACCAGGTGGAGGAGGTGGCTCGGGGCAGAGGCGGGGCTGGGCCGGCTCTGCTAGGGAGGCCGGCTGGGCCAGGCACTGGCGGTGGGCGTTGGCGAGGCCTGGAGTGCGGTGGGCCGTGCACTGGACCAGCTGGGCCGGTGGCACTGGGCCGGTCGCTTGAATCCACGGCGGCCAACGGGGCGCATCTCCATCCTCTCGTAGGGACAACAGGAACCACGTCCATGCCGGGGTCAACGACGGAGCTGGCGCCATGGGGAGACCTTGGGGCGGATCCCGCGAGGCCGCCCCGGAGCTGGCAAGATCCGGCAGGGGCGAGGCTCCGGCTGGGCGAGGAACTCGCGAGACGGCGACGCGGGGCTGGCTCGGGTAATCAGCTGCTCGGACGGCGGCTGTTAGGGGGCACGGCGGCGGCTCCGGTGGTGGGCACGACTGGCGGACTGCGGAGACGGTCGGCGGCGGCATGGCAGCGGAGCTGCTAGAGCTCCAGCCAGCTTACTCCGGCGAGGAGGCATGGGCTCCAGCGGCAGGGTCGCAGCTGGCTCGGGGGCTCCTCCCCTCGAGCTGCTGGCTGGCGGCGGCTTCCTGGCCCGGATCGGGCCTGGGCGGGCCAGATCTGGGCTCGCGGGCCTAGCGGCTGGGGTAGGTGGGGCTGGTGGGAGAGCTGTGGAGCTAGGGTTTAGTCTATGCGGATCCCGAGGCAGGGACTGGCTGTCCAAATTAGGCATGGAGGGGCTGTTTAAATAGGGAAATGGGGGGTTTGGGTTAGGGGATTTAGCCCGTTCTCGAGCCGTTGGATTGTGATCCGACGGCCCGAAACAGAGGAGGTGGCTAGGTGGGAGATGATGGGGTGTGTAGAATAGGTTAGTTGGGAAGATAGGGAAGATGGCACCCGACGACAGAGTTTTTAAAATACCGAAAACATCCGACTATAAACCGATGATGGTGCCGCTACGGTCGACCGTTCGAATCCAATTGCGACAAAATTTGGCAGGCGACCTACCTACACTAAAATAAGACCGCGCGCCAAATTTTGACCCAATCCGAGAATATTTTCCACACACTTTCAAAAACAAATATTCTAACGATGATGTGGGCGCGTGCGTGTGTGGTAGGTCTCAAAACGGTCATCGACGATAACGGAGAGAAACGGCAACTAATAACTAATGCAAGTTTTGAACGGAGTGCCGATGCAACGCTGATGATGCGATGATGAGTGCGACAAACAACTAATTGCACGATGGCAACGAAATAAAAGGGGAATCTTCTGAAGCATCGGTCTCGGGCTGTCAGAGTCCTCCTCTTGTTTATACTGACGATGGAGTATCGAGTACAAAGTTGAACGAGTACGAAAAAAGATTGGCCTAAGCATTTCAGAAAAGCGTTCAAATTCTTCATCATCTTTATCTTAGTTGGTTTTGGTGGATAAGGGTTTTTAACCCATGGCTCTCTTTCTTTGCTATGCTTTCTAGCAACAAAATCTCTTTTATCATAACATTTGTTCTTAGGTTGTGGATTATCAAGATCAACAACGGGTTCTATCTCGACATCATTATCTGGTTCTTTATCATTGTTAGGTTGAGCATCTATATGAGCATCATCATTATCATTTTCATTATCACTAGGTGAATGCTCACTACCACATTGAGTTTCAGCATCAGAGATAGATATATCAGTAGCATTTGCAGAAGGTTTTTTACTTCAGTTTCACTAGAAGTATGCAAGGTCCTATCATTTTTCTTTTTCTTTTTATTCCTAGAAGGACTAGGTGCATCAATATTAATTCATTGTGAATTTGGTTCAGTTTTTTTTAGGATGACCTTCTGGATATAGTGGATCTTGAGTCATTGTTCCTCCTCTAGTCATTACTCTAACAACATGATCATTCATATTATTAGTCATTTCATGAAGTAGCTCACTTTGGGATTTAGCAACCCGTTCTAGTTAGGTTTGAACCATATAAGCCTGTTTTTCTACACCTCTTAGATCATTGGTGATTCTAAATATCAAGTCACTTAAGCAAGCAATCATATCAGAGTTTTGTTTCAATTGTTTCATGACATAAGAGTTGTAATAATCTTGCTTTATAATATAATCATCAAACTCATATAAGCATTGACTAGGATGTTCGTTGTAAGGGATGTCACCTTCATCAAACTTTAAAAGAGAATTTACCTCCACCACCTATGGTGGTGTTCTTGAGACCATAAATTTGTTCGATAGGTGGTAAATTTTAACATCTTCAACTTTAATGACTTTTTTTCCTTCAAACATTTCTTTGCCTCTTGCATAGTTTTTGGACTAAGGAATAAGATATCTCTCTTCTTTGGAGTGGGTTTAGGCGGTGGTTGAGGAAGTGTCCGTTCATCATAATTCTTCAATATATTAGTCAATAATTCCTCAGCTTGTTCGATAGTTCGTTCCCTGAAAGCACAACCACAACAACTATCTATGTGGTCCCTAGAAGCATCGGTTAGTCCATTATAAAATATATAAAGTATTTTAATTTTCTTAAGAGCATGATCACGCAAAGCATTAAGTAATTGGAGAAGCCTCCCCCAAACTTGTGGGAGACTCTCTTCTTCAATTTGCACAAAGTTAAATATTTCATGTAAGGCAACTTGTTTCTTATGAGCAGGAAAATATTTTTCAGAGAAGTAGTAGATCATATCCTGGGGACTACGCACACAATCAGGAGCAAGAGTATTGTACCAAATCAAAGCATCACCCTTTAATGAGAACGGAAATAATTTGAGGATATAGTAGTAGCGAATTTTCTCATCATTAGAAAATAGGGTGGCTATATCATTTAGCTTAGTGATATGCGCCACAACAGTTTCATTTTCATAGCCATGAAAAGGATCAGATTCACCCAAAGTAATTATCTCTGGACGGACAAAGAATTCATAATCCTTGTCGGTAACAAATGTAGGTGAAGTAGCAAACTTAGGATCATATTTCATTCTGGCATTCAAGGATTTTTCTTTCAACTTGCATAGTAGTTTCTTAAGATCTTCTCTATCCTTACAAGAAATAAAGTATCTAGAAATTTCTTCATCCATGACATAACCTTCACGTATTTCAGGCATTTCAGTTCTAGGATAGTCGTGTCTAAAAGGTATTTCAATATTTTCAGTTGCAAAGACTTCATCAGTTTCAATAGTATGCTCAATTTCTTTAGCTCTAGCAAGTTGTTCATCAAGAAATTCACCTAGTGGCACAATATCATCAAGGAAGGTACTAGCATCATCATAAGCATCATTCATAGTAGAGGAAGCATCATCAAATCCTTGCAACATATCAGGATTAATAGCATGTGGTGGTGGTGTTGCAAGTCTATTCAAAACAGAGTGTGAATCAAGTGTAGAGCTAGATGGCAGTTCCTTACCTCCCCTCGTCTTAGAGGGAACGATCTTGATTCTTAGCTCTTTTAGATTCTTTGTAGTGATCAATAAATAGATATCCCAGGTGACTCAACAAATATAGCTATGCTCCCCGGCAACGGTGCGAGAAAACGTTCTTGATAACCCACAAGTATATGGGATTACAATAGTTTTCGAGGGTAGAGTATTCAACCAAAATTTATAGATTCAACACAAGGAGAGCCAAAGAATATTTACAGGTATTAGCAGCTAAGTTGTCAATTCAACCACACTGGGAGATGTATTATATGCAGCATAGTGATCATTAGCATAGTAATATGATAGTTTTGATAGCAGTGGTAACAGTAGCAGCACTAACATTAACAGTAGCAGCAGTAATGGTAAGAGTGGTAGTAGTTTTTTAGTAGTTGTAACAGCAGTATTAACAGTAGTAACTTAGCAAGAACAATATGTGGAAAACTTGTAGGTACTAGGTAGGTGATATTGCTGGATAATATTCATCATATAACAGTCACAACATAGGGCGACACAAAACTAGCTCCCGTTCATCGATATAATATAGGTATGTATTTCGTAAATAGTCGTACATGCTTATGGAAGAGAACTTGCATGCCATCTTTTGTTCTACCCTCCCATGGCAGTGGGGTCCATAAAGAAAATAAGGGATATTAAGGCCTCCTTTTAATAGAGAACCGGAACAAAGCATTAACACATAGTGGATACATGAAATCCTAATACTACGGTAATCACCGGAAAGAATCCCAATTATTGTCACTTTGGGCTATGCGGATCCTAACACGTAGTAGGTCTTGCAAGATCGGATTAGGAACATAGATATAATGGTGAAAACATAGACGGTTCAGATCTTAAATCATGGCACTTGGGCCCTAGTGACAAGCATTAAGCATAGCAAAGTCATAGCAACATCTATCTTTGAACATAGTGGATACTAGGGATCAAGCCCTAACAAAACTAACTGGATTACATGATGAATCTCATCCATCTCTTCACCGACCAATTGCTCACTTCCGATGGAGAGCATCATCCAATTGCTGATGGAGGAGGGTTGCTGATGACGAAGACCGAAGATTCCCCTCTCTGGAGCCCCAAAGAGACTCCATATTAGGCCTCTCAATGAAGAACATGAGGTGGCGGCGGCTGAGTATTATGAAACACGATGAAACTTCCTCTCTGATTTTTTTCTCCGAAAATAGGATTTTTATAGCGCTGGAATTAGGGTTAGCGGAGCCACGTGGGTCCCACAAGATGCGAGGTCGCGCCAGGGGGGTCTGGTGCGCCTTGATGTCTCGTGGGTGTGTGTGGACTCCCCTATGGTGGGTCTTGGTTCTAGTATTTTTCATTTATTCCATAAAATATCTCCAAAAAGTTTTGTTCCATTTCGAGAACTTCTATTTCTGCACAAAAATAACACCACGGTAGTTGTGCTGTAAATGGCGTTAGTTCGGAATAGTTTAATTCAAATCATGCAAATTAGAGTCCAAAAAAAGAGGAAAAGCATTAGGAAAAGTAGATACGATGGAGACATATCAAGCTTCAGCACTCGGTTACACCATATCGGCATATAGCTAGCTACCCCATTACACAACTACACCAGCACCAATTTTCACATGCAACATCTATAACCTTTCGAAATTAGCATCACATATGGTAGATAGACATGTGAATCTCATCTAGAAAATTGCTAGAGCGGAAGGCGAATACTGAGCCTTCATTGATGTTGAAGGTCTTTGCAACTTTAGGCCAGTGCCTATGGATGATTGACCATCCATCCTTCATCCTCTTTAGGAAGACTTCAAGATTGTACCACAGGTGTTGTATGAACACCTTCCTCGCATCCTGACCATACACGTGGTGTGAGAGGTAATCATTAGTGAACTGCTTTGGAAAGGCCTGAAAACAAGCATATGCATAAATATCTTCTTTAGATTTGAAATGGTGCAAAGGAATAAAAAAGACAATGTATAATAGTTAATACCACCGTGTAGTGCACTCATGTCTTCTTCATTGTGGAGATAAAGATCTTGTTGTTTTTTGTCGCTAGTTTCTTTATCCTAACAATCTTTCTGAGTTTCTTGATTTGACTATTATTCATGGACAACTCATTTCCCCGTATGCAAAAAGGATCGAACAGTGGGTCAAAGCCTCTGATAGCACGACCTACATGTGCAAGACCAAATTATTCAAAACCTAAATATTAGAATGGTTCCTGGAATTGCACAATAATTTGTTACTTTTAGATAAAGGACCATGCATGTGCAACGCTAGATTGTAAACCTCAGTGCTTCCCATTATTTCCCTGCAACACATATAAGGTAGTTATTGATCAGGTTAAGTGAGGGTTGGCATGCTATCAGTAAAACATGTTGATTAAAAATAAACACATTGCAGATTCAGCAGTATAATTCGAGCCACATGGAAAAGCCATTTATCCAAACCAAGCATGATTAAGAACTAGGAAATATAGCAATTGTATATGTTTCTCATGTATTAAGTGCAGCCAAATTTGATTTATTCCTCACATGCATAACAACACAAGATTGTACCCACAACAATTGGACATGGCATTACAGAATTGAACCAAGCTGTTAACTAACACCACAATAAATCAACAAAACATTAACTCAGCACCACATTGCACAATATAACATACTCCTAATAGAAGATTAGACATTTAACTAAACCAACCATGCTTAACAACCTGGAAATATAGCAATTGTATTTGTCAATCATGTATTTAGTACTACCAAATTCGATTTATTTCTCACATGGTAGATAATAAAAAAATGCACCAACAACAATTGAACATCACATTCAAGAACTGAACCAAACAGTTAACTAAACACCACAACAAATGAATCAAACATTAACTGAGCACCACATTGCACAATATATAACATACTAGAAGATCTGATAGTCAACCAAACCAAGCATGCTTAACAACTTGGAAATATAGCAATTGTATTTCTTTCCCATCTATTTAGTACAACCCAATTTGATTTATTCCTCACATGGTAGATAATAGAAATGCGCCAACAACAATTGAGCATTGCATGGAAGAATTAAACCAAACAGTTAACTAAACAACATAATAAATGAATCAAACATTAACCGAGCACCACATTGCACAATATATAACATACTAGAAGATCACACAGTAAAACAAACCAACCATGATGAACTACTCATATGTGATAGCCTGGCTTATTAGGGATGATAGACTACTCATATCAATAAGGAATCCCTTCTTTTCCGGGAGCCCATTTGAACAGAACTCTGAGGTTAAGCGTTCTCGGCTTGGAGTAGTTCTAGGATGGGTGACTCGACTTGGAGTAGTTCTAGGATGGGTGAATGACCGGGAAGTTGATCCCGGGTGCGCATGAGTGAGGACAAATTGCGCAAACCAGGAAGTTGATCCCGGGTGCGCATTAGTGAGGACAAAGTGTGCACAAAAGACTAGTATTGATATGTGGGGCCAGTCTAGATCCCGCCAGGAGTAACGACCGCCGGCGGGTGTGTCCGGGGCGTTACATTTGTACAACCAAATTTGATTTATTTCTCTCATGAATACAAAACAAAATTGCACCAAGAAGAATTGAACATCACATTGCAGAATTGAACCAAAAAGTTAACTGGACACGACAACAAATGATGATGATTGCCTCCTTGGAGATGGAAGAGGGCTCAAAAGGGGATAGAGGCGCATCTAAGTGTCTCGCAAGGAGGATAAACATCGCCATACATTATGTAAGGAAGAGTAATAAGATTTGGCTTACACTCGCCACAAGCTCAATTACAGAGCCACACAGTCATACATTATTCAAATGGAAAGCAGGTTCCGTCTATGGACAAGATAAATGACAAAATCGGATGCTATCCCGCCTTGCTAGTCCCACGATCATGACCAAGTGCATCTAATCCTTGGGATACGTCACGTACAGTCTGCCACTGTCCTCGTCGAACTCCCACCTCAGCTGGGTATCCTTGGGAACGTCTGCATCTGGGGTACCTATACCTATGGGTGGTTGTAGTAAACTGTGAGCCACGAGGACTCAGCAATCCCATGACCTTTGTATCGAGTCTAACTAAGTTAATAGGTGAGGTTGGGGTAAGTGTTTGAGTTTGAAGCATCCTAAGCATATGTGGTGGCTAACTTACGAAGATCAGAAATAAGTTATGGTGGTCTACGTAAGATGGTCGAGATCTAAGAATGATCACTAAGTGATCCTGAATGCCTACTTATGTCATTCATAACCCCACCATGTTCTCGACCAGAGAAGGTATTCCGAAAGAAACAATCACGGTTACGCACACAGTTGGCAAGTTTTAGTTAAGTTACTTTAAGTTATCTAGAACTGGATTTTAACAAAATATCCATGATTGCTAGATAACCACGGGTACGGATTTCCGAAAGATTTAACCCTGTAGGGGTGCTCCAACTAATCCATCGCAAATTACCATAGGGCCGCAAAGTAATCCTCGATCACGAAACTCGCCAACTCGTCCGATTCCTTAGAGGAAAACCTCAACTCTGAGAAGAACTCAAAGTCCCACCGGAATCCCAATGCACAAGATATATCGCTAAGGTAAGACAAGTCCAGCAAGACCTCCCGATTTGTCGACGAACCCGATAGGAGCTGCATATCTCATTCTCAGGACACGATGGATGAGCACTATGTACAGTGGCCGGATAGATATCCCCCGAGTTGCCCTAGGTGGCCCCAAATGTGGCTCTGTTTTGGACCAACACTCATGAGGAGCACTGGCCCGGGGGTTGATTAGATTCCTTGGGGTAGCTATTCCCTATGCTTTTTATCAAGTTGTTAGCAAATTAACACCAAAGTTGGGTCTTGCCAAACAAGCTTTAACACTAAGCGATTTATCAAGGGGGTCCCCTTAACAACCCCGAACGTGTTAGGAGCGCTCAGTTATGGAATAAACCACCGATAGCCGAAACTAAGGCGGTAATAGCGGAACAAATCACCCGGCAAAACGCTAGGCCTTCCGCTGTTTACCAAGTATATAGGTGCATTAACTAAATATCATTTAAAAATAAGATGATATCAAATGGCCATGTTATCACATGGACCAGTTGGCACCTGCAACTAGCAACGCTAATAATAATGGTTGAGCAAGCCTAACTTAGCCAAACAATATTTGCTAGGAGGGGAGGTGTTTGGGGTTTCATGGCAATGTTTGATGGCCTATATATCATGTGGTAGGCAGCGGAGATATAATGGCGGAAACGAATCAACTAAGCATAACCAAGCTAGAAACGGTGTCAAGGTCACGATCATCTTGCATGTGATATCTTCAGAGTGGAAGTGTTCTTGATCTTCCTGCACGAACTCACCGGTCTCCTTGAACTCATTTTCGGACCCAGTAGCTACCCAAAAGAAACAATCATCCAATAAACACCAACAAGAGATTATGCAACAATCAAAATGATGCATGCATGCACGAACTCTAAATATGCACACAAACAATCCTACTCCAATAACCAAGTGCCACCTCATCACAAAGTGACACTTGTGCAGAAGTGCTGAAATACGGAATCCAGTATCACCATTGGATTCGTGAGGTTTTTCTACCCCAAAACCATATATTATACTACTATATATGCATGCATAAAAACAACACAAACAGCAAAAGAAATACTACACGGGATCACATTCTGCTATTGTCCAGAACAGGAGTTGTTCTTGAACCTGCCCAATTGGGTATATTCCTCTTCTGGAAATATTCCACATTTGGAAATTCATCACAAACACACACAAAAACAACACATACTCATCAGGGGAGGGTCCGAGTGGTCATACTCACCAGGGCTCCCTAGAGTATACCAAGTGGGACCTGGGTCCACCAGACACACATACAACACACACACACACACAAAGGAAAAGAAAATGGGGCTTGGTAGGGATCGAACCCTCCACATCACCCACACATAAACAACACCCTGCTATTGGGCTACCGCAGGCTAGCTGCACTAACACGGGAAGCAGAACAGATAATCTGGCTCTGCCTCCCTAACAGGAGGGAAAATCCCAACAAAATAAAAGAGGCGCAAGGGGGACTCAAACCCACCACCTGCTGCGCGAGAGATGGTTTGGTTGCCACTGAGCTATCGAAGTGCATCTGCTCTAATTAGAGCAACAAGGAGGATGAGCCCGCTCTGCTCTCCACACTACCACGGGATAAAATCAAAAAGGATGGTTTGGTTGCCACTGAGCTATCGAAGTGCATCTGCTCTAATTAGAGCAGCAAGCAGGATGAACCTGCTCTGCTCTCCACACTACCACGGGATAAAATCAAAAAGGATGGTTTGGTTGCCACTGAGCTATCGAAGTGCATCTGCTCTAATTAGAGCAGCAAGCAGGATGAACCTGCTCTGCTCTCCACACTACCACGGGATAAAATCAAAAAGGGAAAACAGAGGGGGCGCAGGGATCGAACCCACGACCTGCTGGTCGGTGCGCAAGCATCGGATCAATCGAGCTATGAAGGGGATACTAACAGAGGAGGGCTCCAGCCGAGGTGGAATAACCCCGGGCGTCCTCTGTCTAAAAGAAGAGGAGCACCGGCGACGTGCTGCCGCTCTACGATCTGCAGCCGCCGCTACTTCTGCGGCGCTACGAACTGCTGCTGCTGCAAGCTACTACATACTTCTACTGCTGCAAGCTACTACCTACAGCTATCGCTGCATGCTACTACCTACTGCTGCTGCTACAACTACTACCTGACGGTGCAACTTCGGCAATCCTACGGACATGACACAACTATGACGGTTACTACTGGAGAGGGGAGCAGAGAGGAACGGACTGCGCTCACCTAGGGTGCAGAAGAGGAGGGCCCGCGCGATGAGGACGAGCGACGCGCAGCTGCAGTCGATGACCCATTGCAGGAGGAGATCGCCGGAGAGGAAGAAGAGCCGCTCATCGTCGGGCGTCATGGCGTCGACCTTGACGTTTGGTTGCCGCTGGAATGGAACCCCGCGGCCCTCCACGAGCTCTTGGTCCATACGGGGAAGAGGACGGGCGTCGATTTGCTGCTCCTGTCGAGCTCATGAGGAGTTGTTCATGACGACGACGACGTCGGGTGGCTCACCCCGACGATGCTAGGAGGAAGGGGACGAGGAAACCTAGACATGGGGCATGGACAAATAGGTCGGAGGGAGAGCCCTGTTGGCCACCTGATGGAGGAGGAGGTTGATCCGGTGGCGCCCATGGAGTCGTACAGCTAACGCACGCGAGGTGGAAGAGAGGGACACGCTCTGGGCTGGTTGGGCCGAATCCACAGAAGCTGGGCCTAGTTCTCCCTCTCTCTCTGAAACTCTTTGCAAATAAAAAATACAGAGGTTTTTTATTAAAGGCAAGAGGTTAAAAGAAAAGGAATAAAACAAAAATAAAAATACTTTTGGGCTCCTGAAAACATGCTCCAATTTATAAAAATAAATTGGTCATTTTTGAAGGATAAAAATAAAACCCTTTTATGTAAGATTGGGCTCTGGTTTTTAAATAAAACAAAAGGAAAATAAAAACTAAAACCGGAGGGGTTGCCTCCATAATTATCAAAAGGATATTTTGGAAAAGAGGAACTTTTTATTGGGTCAAAACAGAAGGTTTTGAACTGCCACAAATAATTGGAAGGGGAGTTTTGAAGTCATGGTGGAACAAGGGTGTTTTGAGATGATCCTTGTTACATCCACACCACATAACCACTGCATGCCACTCTCATTCTTGCACTTACTCAATCACCAAGGAGCAACAAACCACACAAGACAAAACAAAAGGGAAAAGATGCAAAGCATGATGCCATGATGCACATGAAATGATGTCACCAAAACTCATACCACTTAACATAACATCACAAGGTTGTCTTACAAGGAAAGATTACAAGGGGGGGGAAGAATTACATTGAGGCTATCACAGAGGCCTCCACATCATGGGTGGCCTCCTCACAAATGGAGGTAAGCATGGGTATGCTGAGAAAACACCTTGTAGTCTTCATCGAAGGCACCGACGGTGGCCTCGAGAAAACACCATGAGATGTGTGTTAAAGCAACCAACCGCGTCGCTGCATTGGCGCGCGAGGCATCGACAGTGGCCTCGACGGTGAGGTGCTCCTCCAAGATCTGCGGGTCGACATGAATGGCAGCCATCATGACCTCATCCGCACGTGGAGTTGCGATTTGCTTCTCCGCTGACAAATGCTCCATGAGCTCCTCGCTATATGATACGTCCCAAACGTATCTATAATTTCGGCTTGTTCCATGATCTTTTTGGTGACATTGTTATATGTTTTGCTACACTTTTATATCTTTTTACACATATTTGGACTAACCTACTAACTTAGTGCACCTAGTTCCACTTTCTGTCCGTTGATGTCTTTTTTGCACAGACTTTTACCCCAATTTACAAAGCCCCAAAAATCCCGAGAAAAATATATAAAAATCTGCGTGACGGAAACTTCATGAGCACCAAAGGTGGGCCAGGGGAGAGCCAGGGCCTGGGCAGGCGGCCACCCTGCGTGGCACCCTCCTGGCCACACCACCAGGTCGCCTGGGTGGGGCCCACCCCCTTCTGGTGCCCTCCTTCGGCCTATATTTACCTCTCTGATAGAAAACCCTCGCAGGAGATCCAGAATCGTGAATTTCTCCACCGTTCCGCCACTACAACGCTTCTGAGATCGGGAGCGTCCAAAGACCTCTTCCTGGCACCCCGCGAGAGGGAGGATTGACCTCCGGGAGATTCTCCACCACCATGGACGATTCCCGGACGTGTCGTGAGTAGTCCTCCTTGGACCTTGAGTCCATGAACAGTAGCTATGTGTTGTCTTCTCTCCAATATTGTGCTTCAATGATTAGCCCTTGTGAGCTGCCCTACATGATCAAGGCATCTATGTAATTTACCTGCTGTTGCTATGCTTGGTTTGCTGGGATCCGATGGATTATGAGATTATGTTCAGATTGTGATGAGTTATATATTTGGTTCTCCTTTAATATTATGTTCTTTAGTAACTAGTGCATGTTCTCCCTTGCTTTTTATTGCTTTGGCTGAGTAGTAGATTGTAACTCCAAGATGGAGCATTATGCATGATTGTGGGTTCATGCCCCCTGATGTCTAGCTTGAGTGACAGAAACATGAGACTAGGGGATGTGCTGTTCGCACTAGGGAGAAAACAACGGCGCTTGTGACCACAGTTGCAAGGATTGTTTAACTTACACAAAGTTCGTTAATGCATTTGCCCGTTGCTTTGAGTTTACACTTTGGGTGGGGCTCGCAACTTACTACCAGCGAGATGTACTGGATAGATATCTCAAGGTGGATGATTAGAGAGTAGATGCTGATGGATAAACGGTCTACTTGTCTTGGCGTACTGCCCTTTACTTTTGAGCCTCTAACTTTCTTGTACCATGATTAGCATTACGGTGCGTTTATAATTCTGTCAATTGCCCAACTGTAATTTGTTTACCGAGCATAGTTGTTTATCGTCTTTTGGGAGAGAGACATCACTAGTGAACATCATGTGACTCTGGTCCATATTACCACCATTGTTTACACCTCCATCATTTACTGCTTTTATTTACTTTTCCGTTGCAATCACTATCACTATTCCCTCTTGTGTTTTGATCCTATGGAAACTACAAGGCCGGAGAGATTGACAACCACTCAAACCTCGTTGGGTGCAAAGTTATTTGTTATGTGTGCAGGTCCACGTCTTCTACTAGTGCCAGAGCAGCAGACACCTACTTGTTGATCCTCGGAGTCCTCCTGGTTCGATAAACCTTATGGTCCCTATGTAAGGGATATCTGCTGCTGACTACATCTCCACATTCCACTTGGGGTAACCAACAAGGGGCGAGAAGTATATCCATCAACTCGTCATCACTATACTGCATGCACCATGGCTTAGGGCGGCGCTTATTTGGAGTAGGGATCGGTTTTGGGTGCAAGGTGTCGTGTGGGCGGTTGGGGGATGTGGCATGTAGAAGGAGGAGGTGGATGGAGGTCGGGTGTGGATTACATGCTTGGATCGATGAGGCCAAGCAGCGTGAAGGAGGGTCGTCGACGAGGAGGCAGTGCTGCAAGCAAGGAGTGAAGGTTTGAACTTTGAAAGGAAGGCGGGAACAAGGGAAATGTGGCTTTTGGTAAGGTGGCGGGGAGGTAGATATTTCCGAGGAAGCCAAAAAATTTGGCTGGGTGAAGCAAAAAAACTGGCACACAAGGACATCACAAACAATTCATATAGCTTACAGCGTGTGAGTGTTGGGGAACGTCGCATGGGAAACAAAAATTTTCCTACGTGCACGAAGACCTATCATGGTGATGTCCATCTACGAGAGGGGATGAGTGATCTACGTACCCTTGTAGATCGTACAGCAGAAGCGTTTAGAGAACGCGGTTGATGTAGTGGAACATCCTCACGTCCCTCGATCCGCCCCGCGAACAATCCCGCGATCAGTCCCACGATCTAGTACCGAACGGACGGCACCTCCGCGTTCAGCACACGTACAACTCGACGATGATCTCGGCCTTCTTGATCCAGCAAGAGAGACAGAGAGGTAGAAGAGTTCTCCAGCAGCGTGACGGCGCTCCGGAGGTTGGTGATGATCTCGTCTCAGCAGGGCTCCGCCCGAGCTCCGCAGAAACGCGATCTAGAGGAAAAACCATGGAGGTATGTGGTCGGGCAGCCGTGAGAAAGTCGTCTCAAATCTGCCCTAAAAGCCCCATATATATAGGAGGAGGGAGGGGGACCTTGCCTTGGGGTCCAAGGGATCCCCAAGGGGTCGGCCGAGCCAGGGGGGAGGACTCTCCCCCCCAAACCGAGTCCTACTTGGTTTGGTGGGAGGGAGTCCTTCCCCCTTCCCACTTCTTCCTTTTTTTTTTCTTTCCTTTGATTTTTTCTCTCTTGGCGCATAGGGGATTGGTGGGCTGTCCCACCAGCCCACTAAGGGCTGGTGTGACCCCCCCCCCCCAAATGCCTATGGTCTTCCCCGGAGTGGGTTGCCCCCCTCCGGTGAACTCCCGGAACCCATTCGTCATTCCCGGTACATTCCCGGTAACTCCGAAAACCTTCCGGTAATCAAATGAGGTCATCCTACATATCAATCTTCGTTTCCGGACTATTCCGGAAACCCTCGTGACGTCCGTGATCTCATCCGGGACTCCGAACAACATTCGGTAACCAACCATATAACTCAAATACGCATAAAACAACGTCGAACCTTAAGTGTGCAGACCCTGCGGGTTCGAGAACTATGTAGACATGACCCGAGAGACTCCTCGGTCAATATCCAACAGCGGGACCTGGATGCCCATATTGGATCCTACATATTCTACGAAGATCTTATCGTTTGAACCTCAGTGCCAAGGATTCGTATAATCCCGTATGTCATTCCCTTTGTCCTTCGGTATGTTACTTGCCCGAGATTCGATCGTCAGTATCCGTATACCTATTTCAACCTCGTTTACCGACAAGTCTCTTTACTCGTTCCGTAATACAAGATCCCGCAACTTACACTAAGTTACATTGCTTGCAAGGCTTGTGTGTGATGTTGTATTACCGAGTGGGCCCCGAGATACCTCTCCGTCACACGGAGTGACAAATCCCAGTCATGATCCATACTAACTCAACTAATACCTTCGGAGATACCTGTAGAGCATCTTTATAGTCACCCAGTTACGTTGCGACGTTTGATACACACAAAGCATTCCTCCGGTGTCAGTGAGTTATATGATCTCATGGTCATAGGAATAAATACTTGACACGCAGAAAACAGTAGCAACAAAATGACACGATCAACATGCTACGTCTATTAGTTTGGGTCTAGTCCATCACGTGATTCTCCCAATGACGTGATTCAGCTATCAAGCAACAACACCTTGTTCATAATCAGAAGACACTGACTATCATTGATCAACTGGCTAGCCAACTAGAGGCATGCTAGGGACGGTGTTTTGTCTATGTATCCACACATGTAAATGAGTCTTCATTCAATACAATTATAGCATGGATAATAAACTATTATCTTGATACAGGAATTATAATAATAACTATACATTTATTATTGCCTCTAGGGCATAATTCCAACAGTCTCCCACTTGCAGTAGAGTCAATAATCTAGCCCTCACATCACCATGTGAATTACATTGTAATAAATCTAACACCCATACAGTTCTGGTGTCGATCATGTTTTGGCCGTGGAAGAGGTTTAGTCAGCGGGTCTGCTACATTCAGATCCGTGTGCACTTTGCATATATTTACGTCCTCCTCCTCGACGTTGTCGCGGATGAGGTTGAAGCGTCGTTTGATGTGTCTGGTCTTCTTGTGAAACCTTGGTTCCTTTGCTAAGGCAATGGCACCAGTGTTGTCACAGAACAAGGTTATTGGATCCAGTGCACTTGGCACCACTCCAAGATCCGTCATGAACTGCTTCATCCAGACACCCTCCTTAGCCGCCTCCGAGGCAGCCATGTACTCCGCTTCACATGTAGAATCTGCTACGACGCTTTGCTTGGAACTGCACCAGCTTACTGCACCTCCATTAAGAATAAATACGTATCCGGTTTGCGACTTAGAGTCGTCCGGATCTGTGTCAAAGCTTGCATCGACGTAACCTTTTACGGCGAGCTCTTCGTCACCTCCATACACGAGAAACATCTCCTTAGTCCTTTTCAGGTACTTCAGGATATTCTTGACCGCCGTCCAGTGATCCACTCCTGGATTACTCTGGAACCTACCTGCCATACTTATGGCCAGGCTAACATCCGGTCTAGTGCACAACATTGCATACATGATAGAGCCTATGGCTGAAGCATAGGGGACGGAGCGCATATGCTCTCTATCTTCATCAGTTGCTGGGCACTGAGTCTTACTCAATCTCGTACGTTGTAACACTGGCAAGAACCCTTTCTTGGACTGTTCCATTTTGAACCTCTTCAAAACTTTATCAAGGTATGTGCTTTGTGAAAGTCCTATCAGGCGTTTTGATCTATCCCTATAGATCTTAATGCCTAGAATGTAAGCAGCTTCTCCTAGGTCCTTCATAGAGAAACTTTTATTCAAGTAACCTTTTATGCTCTCCAAAAGCTCTACGTTGTTTCCAATCAGTAATATGTCATCCACATATAATATTAGAAACGCCACAGAGCTCCCACTCACTTTCTTGTAAATACAAGATTCTCCAACCACTTGTATAAACCCAAATGCTTTGATCACCTCATCAAAGCGTTTGTTCCAACTCCGAGATGCTTGCACCAGTCCATAAATGGATCGCTGGAGCTTGCACACCTTGTTAGCATTTTTAGGATCGACAAAACCTTCGGGTTGCATCATATACAACTCTTCCTTAAGGAAACCGTTAAGGAACGCCGTTTTGACATCCATCTGCCAGATTTCATAATCGAAAAATGCAGCTATTGCTAACATGATTCTGACGGACTTAAGCATCGCTACGGGAGAGAAAGTCTCATCGTAGTCAATTCCTGGAACTTGTGAAAAGCCCTTTGCCACAAGTCGAGCTTCATAAACGGTCACATTACCGTCAGCGTCCGTCTTCTTCTTAAAGATCCATTTGTTCTGAATAGCCTTGCGGCCCTCAGGCAGTGTCTCCAAAGTCCACACTTTGTTCTCATACATGGATCCTATCTCGGATTTCATGGTTTCTAGCCATTTGTTGGAATCTGGGCCCACCATTGCTTCTTCATAATTTGCAGGTTCATTGTTGTCTAACAACATGATTGATAAGACGGGATTACCGTACCACTCTGGAGCAGCGCGTGATCTCGTCGACCTGCGTGGTTCAACAGAAACTTGAACTGGAGTTTCATGATCATCATCATTAACTTCCTCCTCAACCGGCGTCGCAATGACAGAGGTTTCCCCTTGCCCTGCGCCACCATCCAGAGGGATGAGAGGTTCGACAACCTCGTCAAGTTCTATCTTCCTCCCACTCAATTCTCTCGAGAGAAACTCCTTCTCGAGAAAAGTTCCGTTCTTAGCAACAAACACTTTGCCCTCGGATTTGAGATAGAAGGTGTACCCAACTGTCTCTTTTGGGTAACCTATGAAGACGCACTTTTCCGCTTTGGGTTCCAGCTTTTCAGGCTGAAGCTTTTTGACATAAGCATCACATCCCCAAACTTTAAGAAACGACAACTTTGGCCTTTTGCCATACCACAGTTCGTATGGTGTCGTCTCAACGGATTTCGATGGTGCCGTATTTATAGTGAATGCAGCTGTTTCTAATGCATAACCCCAAAACGATAACGGCAAATCAGTAAGAGACATCATAGATCGCACCATTTCTAACAAAGTACAATTACGACGTTCGGCCACACCATTACGCTGTGGTGTTCCAGGCGGTGTTAACTGCGAAACAATTCCACATTGTCTTAAGTGAGTACCAAACTCGAAACTCAGATATTCACCCCCACGATCAGACCGTAGGAACTTGATCTTCTTGTTACGATGATTTTCCACTTCACTCTGAAATTGCTTGAACTTTTCAAATGTTTCAGACTTGTGCTTCATCAAGTAGACATAACCATATCTACTTAAATCATCAGTGAAGGTGAGAAAATAACGATATCCGCCGCGTGCCTCCACGCTCATTGGACCACACACATCGGTATGTATGATTTCCAACAAGTCACTTGCACGCTCCATTGTTCCGGAGAACGGAGTCTTAGTCATCTTGCCCATGAGGCATGGTTC
The DNA here is from genome assembly GCF_904849725.1 of Hordeum vulgare subsp. vulgare. NCBI lineage: Eukaryota > Viridiplantae > Streptophyta > Magnoliopsida > Poales > Poaceae > Hordeum > Hordeum vulgare. The sequence continues at coordinate 340,496,643 of NC_058524.1, read as the reverse complement.
GCACGTGTCAAGTGAATCAAAGTCAAGTGACTCCAAAAGTCCATCAGCATGGAGTTTCTTCATGCGCTTTACACCAATATGACCCAAGCGGCAGTGCCACAAAAATATGGCGCTATCATTGTTTACTCTAACTCTTTTGGTCTCAATGTTATGTATATGCGTATCTCTATCAAGATTCAATATGAACAATCCTCCCACATTCGGTGCATGACCATAAAAGATGTTACTCATAGAAATAGAACAACCATTATTCTCAGACTTAAAAGAGTAACCGTCTCGCAATAAACAAGATCCAGATATAATGTTCATGCTCAACGCAGGCACTAAATAACAATGATTTAAGTTCATCACTAATCCCGATGGTAGTTGAAGTGACACTGTGCCGACGGCGATTGCATCAACCTTGGAACCGTTTCCTACGCGCATCGTCACTTCGTCTTTCGCCAGCCTTCGTCTATTCCGCAGTTCCTGCTTCGAGTTGCAAATGTGAGCAACAGAACCGGTATCGAATACCCAGGCACTACTACGAGAGCCGGTTAAGTACACATCAATAACATGTATATCAAATATACCTGATTTTTCTTTGCCCGCCTTCTTATCTTCCAGATACTTGGGGCAATTGCGCTTCCAGTGACCCATACCCTTGCAATAGAAGCACTCTGTTTCAGGCTTAGGTCCAGCCTTGGGTTTCTTCGGCGGATTGGCAATAGGCTTGCCGCTCTTCTTCGAATTGCCCTTCTTGCCTTTGCCGTTTCTCTTGAAACTAGTGGTCTTGCTCACCATCAACACTTGATGCTCTTTACGGAGTTCAGACTCTGCGACTTTCAGCATCTTAAACAACTCGCCGGGAGACTTGTTCATCCCTTGCATGTTGTAGTTCAACACAAAGCCTTTATAGCTTGGCGGCAGTGATTGAAGGATTCTATCAGTGATAGCTTCTTGCGGGAGTTCAATCCCCAGTTCAGCTAGACGGTTTGAGTACCCAGACATTTTGAGCACATGTTCACTGACAGACGAGTTTTCCTCCATCTTGCAAGCATAGAATTTATCGGAGGTCTCATACCTCTCGATCCGGGCGTTCTTCTGAAAGATAAACTTCAACTCCTGGAACATCTCAAATGCTCCATGACGCTCAAAGTGACGTTGAAGTCCCGGTTCTAAGCCATACAAGACTGCACATTGAACTATTGAGTAGTCCTCCTTACGTGCTAACCAAGCGTTCTTAACATCCTGATCAGCCGTAGTGGGTGGTTCATCTCCTAGCGCAGCATTAAGGACATAATCCTTCTTTCCAGCTTGTAAGATTAGCTTAAGATTACGAGCCCAGTCTACAAAGTCGCTTCCATCATCTTTCAACTTAGCTTTCTCTAGGAACGTATTAAAATTCAGGATGACACTTGCGTGAGCCATGATCTACAACACAAATATATTCAAAGTGGACTTAGACTATGCTCAAGATAATTAGAGTTCAACTTAATCAAATTATATGCTAAACTCCCACTCAAAAAGTACATATCTCTAGTCATTTGAGTGGTTCATGATCCACTTACACTATCCCAAGTCCGATCATCACGTGAGTTGAGTATAGTTTCAGTGGTAAGCATCCCTATGCTAATCATATCAACTATATGATTCATGATCGACCTTTCGGTCTCATGTGTTCCGAGGCCATGTCTGCACATGCTAGGCTCGTCAAGCTTAACCCGAGTGTTCCGCGTGCGCAACTGTTTTGCACCCGTTGTATGTGAACGTTGAGTCTATCACACCCGATCATCACGTGGTGTCTCGAAACGACGAATTGTAGCAACGGTGCACAGTCGGGGAGAACACAATTTCGTCTTGAAATTTTAGTGAGAGATCACCTCATAATGCTACCGTCGTTCTAAGCAAAATAAGGTGCAAAAAAGGATTAACATCACATGCAATTCATAAGTGACATGATATGGCCATCATCACGTGCTTCTTGATCTCCATCACCAAAGCACCGGCACGATCTTCTTGTCACCGGCGCCACACCATGATCATCCATCAACGTGTTACCATCGGGGTTGTCGTGCTACTTATGCTATTACTACTAAAGCTACATCCTAGGAAAATAGTAAACGCATCTGCAAGCACAAACGTTAGTATAAAGACAACCCTATGGCTCCTGCCGGTTGTCGTACCATCGACATGCAAGTCGATATTTCTATTACAACATGATCATCTCATACATCCAATATATCACATCACATCGTTGGCCATATCACATCACAATCATACCCTGCAAAAACAAGTTAGACGTCCTCTAATTTTGTTGTTGCATGTTTTACATGGTGACCAAGGGTATCTAGTAGGATCGCATCTTACTTACGCAAACACCACAACGGAGATATATGAGTTGCTATTTAACCTCATCGAAGGACCTCCTCGGTCAAATCCGATTCAACTAAAGTTGGAGAAACCGTCACTTGCCAGTCATCTTTGAGCAAAGGGGGTTACTCGTAACGATGAAACCAGTCTCTCGTAAGCGTACGAGTAATGTCGGTCCAAGCCGCTTCAATCCAACAATACCGCGGAATCAAGAAAAGACTAAGGAGGGCAGCAAAACGCACATCACCGCCCACAAAAACTTTTGTGTTCTACTCGAGAAGACATCTACGCATGAACCTAGCTCATGATGCCACTGTTGGGGAGCGTCGCATGGGAAACAAAAATTTCCTACGCGCACGAAGACCTATCATGGTGATGTCCATCTACGAGAGGGGATGAGTGATCTACGTACCCTTGTAGATCGTAGAGCAGAAGCGTTAGAGAACGTGGTTGATGTAGTGGAACGTCCTCACGTCCCTCGATCCGCCCCGCGAACAATCCCACGATCAGTCCCACGAGCTAGTACCGAACGGACGGCACCTCCGCGTTCAGCACACGTACAGCTCGACGATGATCTCGGCCTTCTTGATCCAGCAAGAGAGACGGAGAGGTAGAAGAGTTCTCCGGCAGCGTGACGGCGCTCCGGAGGTTGGTGATGATCTTGTCTCAGCAGGGCTCCGCCCGAGCTCCGCAGAAACACGATCTAGAGGAAAAACGATGGAGGTATGTGGTCGGGCAGCCGTGAGAAAGTCGTCTCAAATCTGCCCTAAAAGCCCCATATATATAGGAGGAGGGAGGGGGACCTTGCCTTGGGGTCCAAGGGATCCCCAAGGGGTCGGCCGAGCCAGGGGGGAGGACTCTCCCCCCCCAAACCGAGTCCTACTTGGTTTGGTGGGAGGGAGTCCTTCCCCCTTCCCACTTCTTCCTTTTTTTTTCTTTCCTTTGATTTTTTCTCTCTTGGCGCATAGGGGATTGGTGGGCTGTCCCACCAGCCCACTAAGGGCTGGTGTGACCCCCCCAAATGCCTATGGGCTTCCCCGGAGTGGGTTGCCCCCCTCCGGTGAACTCCCGGAACCCATTCGTCATTCCCGGTACATTCCCGGTAACTCCGAAAACCTTCCAGTAATCAAATGAGGTCATCCTATATATCAATCTTTGTTTCTGGACTATTCCGGAAACTCTCGTGACGTCCATGATCTCATCCGGGACTCCGAACAACATTCAGTAACCAACCATATAACTCAAATACGCATAAAACAACGTCGAACCTTAAGTGTGCAGACCCTGCGGGTTCGAGAACTATGTAGACATGACCCGAGAGACTCCTCGGTCAATATCCAACAGCGGGACCTGGATGCCCATATTGGATCCTACATATTCTACGAAGATCTTATCGTTTGAACCTCAGTGCCAAGGATTCGTATAATCCCGTATGTCATTCCCTTTGTCCTTCGGTATGTTACTTGCCCGAGATTCGATCGTCAGTATCCGTATACCTATTTCAACCTCGTTTACCGACAAGTCTCTTTACTCGTTCCGTAATACAAGATCCCGCAACTTACACTAAGTTACATTGCTTGCAAGGCTTGTGTGTGATGTTGTATTACCGAGTGGGCCCCGAGATACCTCTCCGTCACACGGAGTGACAAATCCCAGTGTTGATCCATACTAACTCAACTAATACCTTCGGAGATACCTGTAGAGCATCTTTATAGTCACCCAGTTACGTTGCGACGTTTGATACACACAAAGCATTCCTCCGGTGTCAGTGAGTTATATGATCTCATGGTCATAGGAATAAATACTTGACACGCAGAAAACAGTAGCAACAAAATGACACGATCAACATGCTACGTCTATTAGTTTGGGTCTAGTCCATCACGTGATTCTCCCAATGACGTGATTCAGTTATCAAGCAACAACACCTTGTTCATAATCAGAAGACACTGACTATCATTGATCAACTGGCTAGCCAACTAGAGGCATGCTAGGGACGGTGTTTTGTCTATGTATCCACACATGTAAATGAGTCTTCATTCAATACAATTATAGCATGGATAATAAACTATTATCTTGATACAGGAATTATAATAATAACTATACATTTATTATTGCCTCTAGGGCATAATTCCAACAGTGAGATGAGTTTGAACGTGCAAATTTTGGTCCGAATTTCGCTTGTTAAAGTGGTCCTCCACGTCATTGCATAGTTTGGGTACTCAAAAGAGCCTACAGCGCACCCACACTTCTTGATCGAGTAAGTCCAGCAATTAAATAGAGCTAGCTAACCTAAACATTGCAATTATTCAGGGTTTGTTTGGACATTTTTATACATTAACTTGGTTTTCTAGGCATTTTAGGTGCACAATTAAAAACTAAACTACATGCAAATGCTCCGATGCACCAAAATGGATTGTAAAATCATATATGTGTCCATGGGTTAATGCTTATGCCTCATGCAAAAAAATGGGGATGGATTTCAAACACATCGGCACCGTGGCTCGCCGTCAAACATTGAGATACTTGGTTTTGAAATTCTAGTAAATTCATAACTCGTGTGAAATTCATGAACATTGGCATGCTATCATGGAATGGCATCAACATGTTGTGGTAAAAAAATTGTCGCATTTGGGGCAGGTTTTGGTATAAGCTTCTCACAAACCAAAGCTTCTCAGAAGAAGCCTCATGGTTCAGGTTGGGAACGTGTCACCTTTGTGGACAAAATGATATTCGTTGCCTCTTTTTGCTTTCAATTTTTTTTCTGCTATCAACGTAGAACAACATGAATGTCGTGTTAAATTTTGGAATTTTTGAGGGTTCATTTTGACATTTTTATTCATTAACTAAGTTTCTAGTCATTTATGTGCACAATTCAAATCTAAACTATAGGCACATGCTCCTGTGCATAAAAATGGGTTAAAAAAATCAAATGTTTGTCCTTGGTTGCATGCTTAGGTCCCATGCAAGAAATGAGAATGAATGACAAACACCTCGGCACCATCGCTTGGCCGGAAACATTGACACACATGGTTTTCAAATTCAACTAAATCCAAAACTCGTCTGAAATTCCTGAAACTTGGCATGCAATCATGGAACAGCAGCCACATTATGTGGTAAAATAATAGTTCCATTTGGGGCAGGTTTGGACATAAACTTGTTTAGGATGTGAAGTATGTCTAGAGGGGGTTGATTAGACTACTTGACAAGATAGAAACTTATCCTTTTCCCAATTTTAGTTGTGGTCCAGTTTTAGTAATTATGACTAATCAAGTTCACCCTACACATGCATATCTAAGAGTTTAGCAGCGGAAAGTAAAGACATGCAAATGTAATGTAGAGGGTAAGGAAGGAAGATCAAACGCAAAGGTTGACATGGCCATTTTTGGCGTGGTTCCGATAGGTGGTGCTATCGTATATCCATGTTAGTGGAGACTTTAACCCACGGAGGGTAAAAACTGAGACAGTCCGCGGAGGGCTCCACCCACAAGGGGCCCATAAAGAAGCAGCCTTGTCTATTCCACCATGGCTTACGTCCACACATGACTAGCCTCACTCACGGTAGATCTTCATGAAGTAGGTGATCTCCTTTCCCTTACAAACTTCTTGGTTCAACTCCACAACATGAAGTAGGAGGCTCCCATGAGACACCTAACCAATTTAGGAGGCACCACCCTCCAAAGGGTAATAGATGTGGTAGAACGATGAACTCCTTACTCCCGCGCTTCAAAAGATAGTCACCTCAACACTCAATCACTCTCTCATAGATTTGGCATGGGTAGGAGAGATTGATCTTGTGGAAAGCAACTTGGGGAGGCTAGAGATCAAGTTTCAAATGGTTGGATTGGAATCTCTTTATCTCAACACATGAGTAGGTGGCTCTCTCTTAGAAAAATGGATCTGGCAAGTGTGAGTGTGTTCTGAGTGCTTCCTCTACGAATGAGAGGAGGTGGAGGGTATATATAGGCATCCACCAAAATCCATCAGTTACAACATTACTGCCCAACTCGGTGACACCAGAATGAATCTCAATGATACCGAGTTGAACTAAATGTGGCAACTTTTGAATTCTGGTGAGACTAATATATAAATCTCGGTTATACCGATAAGATGACCTAGACCAGTTTCCAAATCTCAGTGAGACTGATTGCAATCTTAGAAATTCGTATTGTTGGAATTATCTCAACAAAAAGTTGGTCACTAATCTCGGTGGCACCAATACGAAAGTTGGTGGTATTGAGATGCTAGGGTTTGGCATAGGATATGTGTGGTTGAAAATTGGTAGGGCTGAGTGGAAAAAGGTCGTGGCACCGATTTTGCTGGTTTGGCTATGGATAGAGATATTTTGTGGGAGAATGAGTGAATATTTTTGGTGGCTATCTCTAAGCACTTGAGCAACCAATTCATCATAATACATCCACCCCTTTTAATGGTATTCACTTTCCTATGGACTCAAAAGTGATTTCTCACAAATGTGAAATGTAGAGTCTTCTTGCTTGAAGCTTGAGCCAATCCTATTCCTTTCCTTCATCAAGGGGTTTCCCCTCACAATCCTATGGCCAAGGCATCTTTGAACTTTCCTAAAATATACTTGGATAAAATCATTTGTCCAATGATGCATATGTTGTGATCAATTATCAAAACCACCTTAGGGAGCAATTGTGCTTTCAATCTCCCCTATTTTGGTAATTGATGACAACATATAGATCAAAGCTTGGAATAAAGATATAGTCAATGATTAGCATCGACACTTTGAGAAGTATGTGTAAAACCAGAGCTCCGCCTAAATTTGTGCATTATTTAATAATTTGTGTTTGAATGCAAATGCACAATCGATTAGGATCATCGATCACTCTTCCATGTTACATACAACTTGGTGGTGCGCATAAATGATATGAATGAATAGTAATGCACATAACACCAAGCAGGAAAGTAAATGATCATCATGTAGATATCTCAAAGGTAATAATGTGGTAGCATCAAACAATCAAAGTGTATGATCAAGCACTTCTCTCAACAGATAAAGTCATACAAAACACCAAATGTTTTGAAAACCGAATGAAAGCAAATAAAAAGCAAAAAATCTCTCTCGAAGCCCTATTTGATCTATACACTTCGCCCCCTTTGGCACCAAGTTACCAAAAAGTTGAAAGGTCTAGAACTAATTCTCTCTGTGGGCTCGATCTCCTCTGGTAGCTGACGATGGAGTGGACACGAGAGAATCGACGAAGGCTTCTACACATGTTCGTGGAGCTCAAGGTGTAGACAGTGGAGGTGCAGGAGCGGGAGCTGAAGGTGAAGGTGCTGAAGCTTGAGCTGATGAAGTTGGTCTTGCTTCTGAAACTAGAAAAACTGCTGACCTAGACTGGGTCCTAAACTGAGTAGTAGTGGGAAGAGGAGACTCTTCATCATCACTGCTAGAGCGGAATATATGCACTGAATCAACTTCATGCTGGAGCTGCTAAATAGTGGTAGTCAACTCTATCACCTTAACATCCAGGTCATGGAACTTTGTTTCCAGATTCCTCTCAAGACTCTTCTGGATCAGAAAAATCTTAGAAAATTTCTTCTCCATCCCTTGGATGGTGCTGACTAGGAATGACATCTGCTCCTCTCTGGTTCTGAGCTGTGGAGCTGGAGCTGGAGCATTCCTAGATGCCTCTGCCTCCGCTGCCTGTGTTGCCTCTCGAGCTGTAGCTGAGCTGGGATGGCTTGAGTCCATCACAACTTCATTATCTCCAAACTCTGGCTAAATTTATAGGTGGGGAAGATCAAGTAGATATGCATGCTTGCCAATCTTGGCATTGATGAGCATTTGAATATATGGAGCATATCCACATGATCTTTTCTAATCTGCAGCAGTCCTCCTGACAGTTTCAACTATCAAGTCCATCACTCTGAACCGGGTGTGCGTGTCTAAATGATGCAGCATATTGATGGAATAACCTCTAATCAACTTATCATCTCCTGATTTACGCATCAGGGTGTGTCTCATTATGGTGTTCATAGTAGATATTCCTGCTTGCAAAAAGTAGACACAACCAAACTTGTGCGGCTGCACATACTTATGGGGCATTGGCTTATACATGTTTTAGATGGAGTTATGATTCATCTTAGGTTCTGAATGCACATCCAAGTCTCCCTCTTGTGCCTTTGGGGCACCAATGATAGTGGCCCACTCATCAATTGTGGCCTCATACCTATGACCTTCCATCATCATACAGTTCTTCCATCAGAATAAAAATGAGCGGTTGAATGGAATTGCATGATCATCTCATTGCGGCAGGCAGTCATCTCTCTGCCAACAAAATCTTCTATGTCAACTAGCCTGAAGTTTTCTCTCGCATGCGGAAAATAATGTTCATTGGCCTTGAAATATTCCCAATCAACATATCTCACGTCACCGACAGCAGGACCCTTGTCAAGCAACACAGTCTCATAGAAATTGTGTTTCTCCTTTGTGTGTAAGTGAGGGTCAATAGCATTTCTCCTTCTAAAAGCATAAGTATCATCTAACCTCCACTTTATCAGTCCTTGATCCCTTCTCTTCTTCATGTCCTCAGCAACTGGATGAGAAGTATTGTGCGCTGGCATATGAGATCTCAGCTTCATTAGCACATGTGCATCCTCTTCTTTCTGTGCAGCAAATTCTCTGGATGTAGAGCATTTGTTCTTCTTTGTTGCAGGAATGTCCTTAGTAGTACTCTTGGGAGCTAAAGACTTCTAAGGAGCTGAAGGCTTCTTTGGCATAGCATCATCCATAAGCTTCTTCTTCTTTGAAGGAGGGGCCTCAGCTGGAATTTCTTCCTCCTCATCATCAGCAGCTTCTGCTGGGTCCTCATACATAGATCTTGGCCTACCAAAAACGTGCACCACTCTCTTTCTGGCTCTTTTCTGACCTGGCTTCTTTGCAAGCCTGGTCTATGGAGCTTTCATATCAGCTGGTCTGGCATACTCCTTCCTCATTGTCTTGTAAATTGTGGTCTTCTCTTTCTGCTTCTGAGGAATAGTTTCCTTTGGGATAAAGTCAACATCTTCTTCATCTGAAATTAACTACCTCTTGGAGCTGCTAGCTGCCTTGGGCAAGCCATGGGAGCTAGTTGTTCCTGGGTTAGAAGGTGTCCTCTCTGGACTAGTGCCCGATTCCATGTCAGCACTGGGCTCACTGAAGTTGTTCTGACTATCCTATGATCCCGACATTCTGTCAAACAGCCAAACAGACAAGCACACAAGCAGGCCGAATGACATAGAAGAGCTGGAATGTATGAGCATCACAAAATTCAGAAGTTTTGAAAGATTTGAACTCTGAAAAGTTAGGTTTAACATTCAACAAATAGGTATTTCGGTTCCATCGAGTCAAAACATTCGGAGCCACCGAGACTTACGTTCTAATTAACAGAAACTCGGCACCCTTTTTGGTTTCACCGAAAAGGAGAACTCAGATTCACCGAGAACGTTCTCAGTAACCGTAAAACAAAATCGGTAAGACTGACTTTTCTGAATTGGTGGCACCAAGATTCAATATTGTGGATGGCTAAACCTAAGATTTCCATTATTCTCTAATCTACGAGGTCTTTCTTCTGGTTGGGATGATTGCAGAAGTGGACATATTTCATAAAAGCCTATTTGCGCAAGAATGCAAATTGGAGCGCAAAAACGGGCCGGATCCATACCCTAGCTCGGTGACGGATCCGCTATGGTGATGACAATGGTGAAGATTCTCGTCGATGGCGAAGACTCCGCTGGCACAGGCGCACAGGAGATTCAAAGGGATGTCCAGAGGATTTGGGCGCGACAACGAGGAGGTGGGGAGGTGACGTTTGAAGAAGTTTTCCAACCATCAGGTCCACGGGATATATATACGTCCTACCTGTCGATGACATCGAGATGGGATTTTTGGTGCCACCAAGTTCTGTAACTGTCATCACACAATGAAACTCGGTGGGGCCGAAAATAACAACTCAGTGGTACCGAGATAAGAAAACCTGATCAACCCTAGGCTTCGGTGGGACTAAGATTTTGAAGTTGGTCACACTGAGATGCACTTTGGGAGGTTTTGGAATTCAGCCCTTGTCGAGACGAATCTCCGAGTGCTCCTCACACAGAGTGTCTGTAAAGTGCTTGCTCAAATTTTGTGATGTAGCATGAATAGAATTTGAGACGAGAAAACATAGATAGCTAGAGAGAGGTACTTAGGCATTCTTGTATATCATATTGGCCAAACAAAATAGAAAGCCAAATAACATCAATTGGATATCCTTGAATGAGTAAAGTATGCATACCAACATGCTCACACAATAAAATGTCAAATAAAACATTATGAACATGCACAAACACTCTAGCATCTATCAAGCACTTTGCCGATGACGAAGTCATCTATATATGAGTATATTAACTTAGGAGCCAAGTAAGAATACTTGATCATAGGTCATACTCACAGTTTAAGCACAAGCGGAGCTACCACTTTTGCATAAATCATTAATTTGTTCACATCTTTAGAAGATCATCTTGAGTTGGGAGCAATCCTTGTTGTTTATTAGTCTTTTCACCTATATGGGTTAGTCCAAAGCACAAGGAACATACACAAGGATATCTATGGACATGGAATGAAATACATGTGAGATGATGTCCGAAGATACATTAATTACCTTGTCCCTTGCTTACCTTTGAGGGAATGTGTGACTCCTTGAACTGAGGCATATGGTTGGAGTTGTTTGCATATAGTTCTTGCCAAAATGAATAAGATTGAATTTCATTGGTGGAGCCACCCCTCAAGAACTTTTATAGTTGTTCCTCTTGGGGATCCACATCAACTTTATGGGGATCCTTGGAGTTGTGGTAGCACTAGATGAAGTAGAGATAGTAGTGTCCTTGGGAATCCACTCGACCTTGGTTTGGGGTTCTTCCTCAAATGAGCCAATCTCCTCTTGAATCTTGCCCTTGCACTTGTGGTGTTGTGGAGGAAGGTCATATTGAGAACTTGTTCCCTTGGGGAGAGTAGGATCATACTTCTCCTCTTGAGGAACAAACTTCGGGATGGGATATGGACCTTCTTACCATTCAAATCCATTAGCATTGAAGTAGCCAATACCTTGCTTCTTTCGATGTCTTCCTTGCTTGCGCACAATTTCCTCGAACTGCTTACTTTCGATAGGACTCTTGAAGACATCTCTCTCTATAATCCCTTCCAATAAATCATTTTCTTGCTCAAGTGTAACTTGGCTAAGACAAACATTAGTGGAATCAAGATAACTACTAGTAACAAGATCATTTGATTTAAATTTAGCATTGTTGTTACTAGATGAAGAAACTTTCTTACCTTTGTTAATAGTGTTCTTAGGTTTAACTTGTGGAATAAAAGTAGACAAGAGTAATCATTTGGCTAGATAATAACAACTCTTCTTTCGAAGATCATCATTGACTCCTTTCAGAAACTCACGCTCTTGCTCTAAATTTAGCTTCTCGAAGCGTAGCTTCTCATGAGTTCTTGCAAGTTCTCTATGACTTCTAGAGTAGTTTCATGAGCTAACTTAAGAGTGTTTAATTCGTTAGTTAGTCGTTCAATTTCTCTCTTAAGATCAACAATCGATTCCTCCTCACTAACATGATAATTAGCAAGTTCATTTTCAATGTTATCACTAGTATTATCAAATAGCAAGTCATCTTCCCCTAACAAGTCATACTCATCGATACCTTGGGGCCTTTAGCCATGAAGCACTTTCCAAGCCCTTCATTGTGTGAATCAAATAACTCGTATGAGTTGGAGGAAATAGGTGCAATGCCGGCAACACATTCATCTTGACTGTAGTTAGAGTTGGAGTGGTAGCTTCTCTTAGATTGGTTATCAGACTCGGAGCCAGAAACCCATTCACCATCGTGAGCTTGATGCCTTCTTCTTGAAATGCTCTTGGTGTAGTTATTCATCTTCTCCGGTTCATTTCCTCTCCGGTAGTGTCTTCATTCATAATAATATTCTCTACACCTTCTCTCTATGCGAGGTGACTCATCTCTTGAGCTTCATCTTCTAGGTGACTCTTCTCTTTGTTTGTGCGAAGCCAAGCACTCATTTGAGAAGTGTCTGGTGTTTCCACAGTTGTAGCAGTCTCGGTCATGACTAGATGAACGCTTCTCATCTTATCTTGAGCTTGAGTTTCTCTCTTTGCCTCTACTCTTGTAGAAGTTGTTGAATTTTCTGACCATGAGGCTGATCTCTTCATTGGTAACAAGGTTGTCACTTGAAGTAGCGGGAGCATCGACTGAAGATTTGTAAGCACCACTTGACTTGTTGTGTAACTCATCTTTGTCTTCGAGATACATTTCGTGAGCAACAATCCTTCCAATGACTTCAGTGGGCTTGAGATCTTTGTAATTTGGCATTATTTGGATTAATGTGCACATAGTGTCATATATTCCATCCAAGGCTCTAAGTATCTTCTTGATGATAATTTGTCGGTCATCTCTTCACTTCCTAATCATGCACTCGCATTTGTGATGAGAGATATCCTAGAATACATATCAGCGACTCCTTCACCATCCTTCATCATGAACTTGTCAAGCTGACTTTGCACCACATCCAACTTAGATTCTCTGACCGAATTAGTACCTTCGTGCATATCAATCAAAGTATCCCGAATTTCCTTAGCATTCTCAAGGCGACTGATTTTGTTGAATTCTTCAGGGCACAAGCAGTTGAACGGGATGTCACAGGATTGAGCATTGTATTGCAAAATCTTCAATTCATCCGTTGTCGCATCAAGATCTGGTTCTGTTCCTTCTCCGAAGAAATCACCATGCACACCAACACGAACAACACCCCAAACGACAGGATTATGACCAAGAATATGCATTTTCATGTTATGCTTCAAACTAGCAAAGTTTGTACCATCAAAATATGGACCTCTATGGTGATAATTTCCCTCACTAGATGCCATACTCTCCAAGGTTGTGAAACCAATGCAATGGAGATCAAAGCTTTGATAAAACTTGTAGGATCCGAAGTATGTCCAGAGGGGGGTGATTAGACTACTTGACAAGATAAAAACTTAGCCTTTTCCCAATTTTAGTTGTGGGCGAGTTTTAGCAATTATGACCACCCTACACATGCATATCTAAGAGTATAACAGTGGAAAGTAAAGACATGCAACTGCAATGTAGAGGGTAAGGCAGGAAGATCAAACACAAAAGTTGACACGACAATTTTTGGCATGGTTCCGATGGGTGGTGCTATCGTACGTCCACATTAGTGGAGACTTCAACCCACGAGGCTAACGACTGCGAGATTCCATGGAGGTCTCTACCCACAAGGTGACAACAAAGAAGACGCCTCGTCGATTCCACCATGGCTTACGTCCACACATGACTAGCCTCACTCACGGTAGATCTTCACGAAGTAGGCGATCTCCTTGCCCTTACAAACTTCTTGGTTCAACTCCACAACACGAAGTAGGAGGCTCCCAAGTGACACCTAAACAATCTAGGAGGCACCAGCCTCCAAAAGGTAATAGATGTGGTAGAATAATGAACTCCTTGCTCTCGTGCTTCAAAAGATAGTCTCCTCAACACTCAATCACTCTCTCACAGATTTGGCATGGGTAGGAGAGATTGATCTTGTGGAAAGCAACTTGGGGAGGCTAGAGATCAAATTTCAAATGGTTGGATTGGAATATCTTGATCTCAACACATGAGTTGGTGGCTCTCTCTTAGAAAAATGGATCTGGCAAGTGTAAGTGTGTTCTGAGTGCTTCCTCTATGAATGAGAGGAGGTGGAGGGGTATATATAGGCATCCCCCAAAATCCAACCGTTACATAATTATTTCCCAACTCGGTGACACCGAAATGAATCTCGTTGGTACTGAGTTGCACTAAATGTGGCAACTGTTGAATTCTCGGTGAGACCGATATATAAATCTCGATTGTACCAATACGATGACCAAGACCAGTTTCCAAATCGTAGTGAGACCGATTCCAATCTCGGAAATTCCGATTCTTGGAATTAGCTCAACAGAAAGTTGCTCACTCATCTCGGTGGCACTGATATGAAAGTTGGTGGTACCGAGATGGTAGGGTTTGGCATAGCATCTGTCTGTGGAAAATCGGCAGGGCCGAGTGGAAAAAGTTGGTGGCACCAATATTGTTGGTTTGGCTTTGGATAGAGATATTTCGTGGGAGAATGAGTGAATAGTTTTGGTGGCTATCTCTAAGCACTTGAGCGACCAACTCATCATAATACCTCACGTACTTTCAATGGTATTGGCTTTCCTATGGACTCAAAAGTGATTTCTTACAAATGTAAAATGTAGAGTCTTCTTGCTTGAAGCTTGAGCCAATACTATTCCTTTCCTTCATCATGGGCTTTATCCTAACAATCCTGTGGCCAAGGCATCTTTGAACTTTCTGAAATGTACTTGGATAAGATCATTACTCCAATGATGCATATGTTGTTATAAATTATGAAAACCACTTTAGGGAGAAATAGTTCTTTCAGATTCCCACAAAACAGAGCTTCTCAAAACAAGGCTCATGGTTCTCGTAGGGAAGGTGTCACCTTTGTGGACGAAATGATATTCGTTGCCTACTCTTGCTTTCAAAAAAAATTCTAGTGTCAACATAGAACAACATGAGTGCTTTGTTAAAATTTGTAATTTTTGGGATTCATTTTGACATTTTTATACAATAACTGAGTTTTCTATGCATTTATGTGCATAATTCAAATTTGAACTACATGCACATGCTCTAGTGCATATAAATGGGTTGAAAAATCAAATGTGTGTCCTTGGTTGCATGATTATTAGGCCCCGTGCAAGAAATGAGAATGAATGTCAAACACCTCGACACCATCGCTTGGCCGCAAACATTGATATACATGGTTTTAAAATTCTAGTAAATCATCATCCCGTCTGAAATTCATGAAACTTGGAATGCTACCATGGAATGACATCAACATGTTATGGTAAATAGTTTGTCCCAGTTGGGGCGGGTTTAGGTATAAGCTTCTCACAAACCAGAGCTTCTCACAAACCAGAGCTTCTCACAATAAGCCTCATGGTTCCGATAGGGAATGTTCCTCCTTTATGGATGAAACGATATTCCTTGCCTCTTCTTTCTTTCAAATTTTTTATTGGAAACATAGAGCAACATGAGTGTCTTGTTAAAATCTGGAATTTTTTGGGGTTCGTTTGGACTTTTTCTATACATTAACTCAGTTTTCTAGGCATTTTATGTGCATAATTCTAATTTGAACTATATGCACATGCTCTAGTGCAGAAAAAGGGTTGCAAATCAAATGTGTGTCCTTGCATGCATGCTTAGGTCCATGCAAGAAATGGGAATGAAGTTCAGACACCTCGGCATCCTGCCTCGGTCGCAAACATTGAGGTACTTGGATTTAAAATTCTAGTAAATCCAAAACTCGTCTAAAATTCATGAAACTTGGCATGATATCCTTGAATGGCATTAACATGATGTGATAAAAAGTTTGTCCCATTAGGGGCAGGTTTGGGTATAAGCTTCTCACAAACCACAACTTGTCACAACAAACCTCATGGTTCCGGTAGGGAATGTGCCTCCTTCGTGGATGAAATGTTATTCGTTCCCTCTTCTTGCTTTGAAACTTTGTTCCTAGTGGCAACATTGAGAAACATGACTGCCATGTTAAAATTTGGAATTTTTCGGGGTTCGTTTGGACATTTGTATACATTAACTAAATTTTCTCGACATTTTATGTGCATAATTCAAATTTGAACTATATGCACATGCTCGAGTGCAGAAAAAGGGTTGATAAATCAAATGTGTGTCCTTGAGTGCATGATTAGGTCCCATGCAAGAAATGGGAATGAAGTTCAAACACCTCGACATCCTGGCTCGGCCGCAAGCATTGAGATACTTGGTTTTAAAATTCTAGTAAATCCAAAACTCATCTGAAATTAATGGAACTTGGCATGCTATCATTGAACGGCATCCACATGATGTGGCAAAAAGTTTGTCCCATTCGGGGCAGGTTTGGGTATAAGCTTCTCACAAACCAGAGATTATCACAACAAGCCTCATAGTTCTGGTTGGGAATGTGCCTCCTTCGTGGATGAAACGATACTCGTTGCCTCTTCTTGCTTTCAAATATTTTCCTAGTGGCAACATAGAGCAATAGAGTGTATTGTTAAAAGTTGAAATTTTTCGGGGTTTCTTTGGACATTTTTATACATTAGCTGAGTTTTCTAGGCATTTTTTGTGCATAATTCAAATTTGAACTACATGCACATGCTCCAGTGTAGAAAAAAGGGTTGAAAAATCATATGTGCGTCCTTGGGTGCATGCTTAGGTCACATGCAAGAAATGGGAATGAACTTCGAACACCTCGGCATCGGGCCTCGGCCGCAAACATTAAGATACTTGGTTTTAAAATTCTAGTAAATGCAAAACTCGTGTGAAGTTCATGAAACTTGGCATGCTATCATGGAATGGCACCCCACACATTCTTGTATTTTTTGTGTACAATTTGAGAGTAGGCGCACTCAAATCAACGGCCAACAAAGGCATTTTGAAACAAATAGCTGCCACCTTATCATCTCAAACATTTGTATAATTTGAACCATGTGTGTTCCGTTAACCATCCATGTGACACCATGCGTCACACTTTTAATGGCTATGAGATGTTGTACGAACAACTTCTTGAGTAGACAGGAGGCGTGCGAGGGAAAATGTGCCGCACGGGTTTTGTGCAGCTCTTCACCGCAAATGTTTTGAATAGAACACCTGTATGCAAAGTGAGAGCTA
Organism: Hordeum vulgare subsp. vulgare; assembly: GCF_904849725.1. Lineage (NCBI taxonomy): Eukaryota > Viridiplantae > Streptophyta > Magnoliopsida > Poales > Poaceae > Hordeum > Hordeum vulgare. The sequence continues at coordinate 340,479,525 of NC_058524.1, read as the reverse complement.
TGGTCCTTCCCTAGAAGCCAACCTAAAATTTGTCGCACGGGATTTGTGGATCTCTTCATGGCAAACAGTTAAAATTGAAGACGGTATGCAAAGCGAGAGCTATGGTTCCTTCGTCGCTAAGCTAAGATAAAATCTGGCATGAATTATTGGTACACCCTTCAACGCAAACAATTTGTTCAGATGACCCGTGTGCAACCACGTATAAAAAATTTGGTAAGATTTGCATCTGCCATATTGGGCATATTGCCATTTGTGAAACTGGAAAGATGGACATTTGTCAATCTAGTAACATTGTCCTTTGTCAACCTTGTAACACTGCCATTTCTGAAAATTTGCAGCTAAAAATTACTAGAACTATCTAATTTTTGCAACTAAAATTAAGTAAGCATAGATTTCATTCAGAGATTGAGCAAACATTCGTAATACAAACAGTTCAACTCGACACCTGAACCGACCAAACTTTTCCCCAATTATTGCCAACCACATACTAAAATGGCTAGTTCAATTGTATATACTAGCTAATTTTAAGTACGTTGTACAGTTCAACCACATTTATAGTCAGATGAACTGAACAAAATAGCCCCTAAATAGTACAACTATGAAGGGGATTTGTACTACTTCTAGTAGCCTCTTCTATGTCGAGCGTGCTCGGTAAGAGGCAGAGGAGGATGATCCTACTGACGAGTCGGACAACTACAATATGGTGCTTGTCGCTGTTGCACCTTTAGCGGTGCTCACCTCGAATGCCCTCTGCCGCTCCAGACGCCCCATCATGAAGTGGCAGGACTCCTAGTATATCTCATAATTCCGTGCATCTGTGGCGGCGTGTGCTACGGTGACGACAGCGGTAACATTCTTTGCATGCTCGATCAGGTGCTCCTCCTCCTCCCGCGGGAACTCGATGTAGCATCCAAGGTCGCTAATGCACATGCGGGGCTCTACCTCCCTCCTTCGGGCGGCGGTGGCAGAGCCGATGATGACCCCGACGGTCAATGGTGGGGTGGCGGGCATGACTGTCACCTCCTACTTTCGGGCTGCGCTGGCAGAGCGGGTGATGGCCACAGTAGTCGATAGTGGTGTGGCGGCCACGACGGCCACCTCCTCTCTTCAAGCCGTGGTGGCGAAGTGGGCGACTGCGCGACATTCTACGGTGGTGTGGGGGCCACGGCGGCTGATGGTGGGGTGGAGACAATGGCGACCGGCAACAGCTATCGACGGGGGGAGCGGTGTAGCGTGTGGTGGGTGTTGCGCGCACACCCAACACGGACGCCACACATAGTACACTACACCTTGGACTGCGTTGCCGCCACGGTGTAGCCTCCCATCTGGAGCTATCCTCTCATGATGGTGGAGTGGCTGAGCGACGATGATGGACCGGTGCCATTGGCGATTGTGGGAGAAGCAGATGAGATAAGCTACAGGGAGGGAGAGGAAAATGTGACGCAGGACTCGCCGGTCGTGAGGGTTTATATAGCAGGCCGTTACACATTGGTATTTGGGGGATTTCGTTGAGTCACGTGGGAAGCTTGTGCGGCAAAGCACGGGAACCTGTGTGGTTGCACGGGAATGATCTCATCGACGATTCATTGGCGCCACTTCGATCCACCGCTTGGCCAAAGTGTGCACGGTTCTCAAGCTTGCGCTCGAGGCCATCTATGACAGTGGGTGACAAATGACACGACATGCGAGAGGAGGACGAAGCGACACATACACAAACGGTGAATAAAAGAACATCTGCGATTTAATGACCTACTACCTCCGCACTAGTTTATAAGTCCTCTTTGTATTTTTGTGCCAAATTTTGACTAGATATTTAACTAATAAAATACGAATGCATGTCGCCAAAAATTATATCATTCGATTCATATTTTAACATAGTTTCCAATTATATTACTTTTATAACATGCATTAAACTTTTGTTAGTTAAATTTAAAGTGAAAATATGGCACAAAATATAAAGGGGGCTAATAGACTAACACAGAGGTAGTAGCACACGTCAGCTCTCTACGAAGTGTCATGAATGATTGTTCGACCATCGTGTGATGTGGAGCGCGACGTAGTTTCACATCATGCCGCTAGCTCACAACTATCGTCCGGCTTGTAGATGATCATTTCCCGCGTGTTCAACTGCTCTATGCATGTGGTTGCTCATGGTTGAGGCGGTCGCGACGCTCTAGTCACGTCTGGCCTCTCGCGCTCTACTCTCGCATCCCTCCGCACGCTCTGCCCGCATCCCTCGAAGTGCATTGTCAATGTTTGGGGTTGGCGCATCATCACGTATGTTCGTGCTACCATTATTCAGGCGGTTGCGCCGGGCACGGCGCCACGATGCAGTAACCCGCTTCAAAAGATGTCATGCGGATATGCCAAGAATCCAGGTCGCCCGGCCCCCATTTGTTCCCGCGTCCATTTACCTTCATCTCTCGAGTCACATGACACAATAAGCAAACCCACGATGACACATACAGAGAGGATATCCAATGGTCCCAATGGCGCTCCCCATGGCTCCAATGGCGCTCCCAGCGACCCTCGACGACAACGGGGGCAGTTCTCCATGCATCACGTAGTGGACACCCACTTGAGGGGTAAGGACCTCTCGGTGGTGTACACAAACAAGCCGGTCTCGGTGGAGAGCTCCATCCAAACTCTTGAGCAATTGCTTGCTGTGGAGAAGTACCAGGTGGTCGGCTTCGTCCTCGAGTACACCAGCGCTCGTGCCGGGCAAGATCAGAAGGTTGTCACCGCCGAGTTATGCATGCGACATGACATCCTCATCTACCACTACCACCTGGCCATAAGGCCTTGCGAGCGTTTCGCCAGGTTTATCAACAGCCCCGACTACAGTTTCGCTATGGTGGACATCATCAACGATCTAAAAGCACTTAATGTTTCGGGCTTGACCTACCAGAATCTTGTAAACATACATGATCACTAAAAGGTTTGGGGTAGCACCAGTAACAAACAAAACTCCCTGTTGAGTTTGCCTCGGCCATCATCAACCCCTACTACATGAAGATGAAGGATGAGAGCAAGAAGGACAAGAATGCCTGGCAAAGTTCCTAGGATCAGAGACTGGATGAAGAACATGTCAAGTCCGCAGCCAAAGACGCGTACACAAGCGACGAGATGTATAGGCAGATTGTTGACATGAGTAAGTGTCTTAATCCAACCCGAGATGAGGGATTGAGCCAGACAACAGTGGTGGCAGCGTTAGAGGAGGTAGATGACTAGATGATCATTTCTCCTAGTTTAGAATGCATGCAATTGTTTATTGAGGTGTGTGCAAATGATTTGTATAGTCACTTATGTAATTGGATGTTTATTTTAGTTATATATATGTTCTTCTTCTGTAGACAAAGCAAATCAAACTGCTTATTAGCAGCAATCATATGTGTTATTGTCGGTCTTCGTACACATTTCTGATTACGGACCTGTTTGCAGTGTATCACACACATCTTGTTTAGTTGAACTATTTATGTTGTCTTGGCTCATCGCAAACAGTTCATCCGAGTGAACTATTTGCCCTCCATCACAGACACCTTGATCTGGCTGACCGTTTCTCTTGTGTTGCCTAATCGCAGATTGTTCATCACAGTGAACTATATGATGTATATCGCACACACACTCATCTGGCTAACCATTTCTATTGTTCTGTATAATCACAAATAGTTTGTATAGATTAATTGTTTGTCACGCATCCCACATGCAACTCTGATCTGAATCATGTTTGATGCCCGTGCCATCGCAAACCGTTTGTATCATTTTTCACGGCTTTCTTACAGCACCGTTTGCGATTAATGCATTGCATACAGTTTCATCGAAGGGTCTCTGATTGTAGTGTCGTGTTTGGACCATCCTGCACTAGTGTGTCTGTGCCCATGCAATCCAAAGCAAACATCCCTTAATAGGGGATTGCACACATTTAGGGCGAGCTTGTATTAGTCATGTATCTTTCAAAGTTGTCATATTCTAATGCATATATCTATTTGAAGCTTTGATTGTATGTTGTCATCAATTACCAAAGAGGGCAAGATTGAAAGCACATATGCTCCCTTGGTTGTTTGGATAATTCATGACAACATACATTGTCTCTTGGGCTAATACTTTTACCTAGTATATTTTAGATATAGTCTACGGAGAGGATTTGCTAAGGATCGTGAGGAGTAGCCCGAAGGAAGGAAAGGAATAGGATTGGCCAAGCTTCAAGCTTTAAGACTCTACATTTTATATTTTGTGAGAAATCACATTTGAGTCCGTAGGAAAGACAATACTATTAAAAGGGAATGAGGTGACTATGATGATTTGGTTGCTCAAGTGCTTACAGTTAGCCACCAAAAATACTTATGAAATTCTCCCACAAATATTTTGTCCAAATCTTAAATGTCCAAAATTCAGCACCACCAACTTTCCATTCGGGCCTACTGAGTTTTACATCAAACACATCCCATGCCAAACCCTAGAGTCTCGGTACCACCAAGTTCCATTTCAGTGCAACAGAAATCAGTGCCCCTAGCTATGTTAACCAACTTCTCAATCAAAATTTCTGACTTTAGAGAATTGGTCTCACCGAGTTGAGGAAACTGACTAGGCCACCCAAAATCGGTACCATCGAGATTGGTACATCGGTCTCACCAAAAACACAAAAGTTGCGACATTTTGCACTAGTCGGTGCTACCAAGTTTCACTTCGGTTCCACCGAGTTACGCAATAATGTTGTAACGGTTGGATTTTTGGAGATACCTATATATATCCCTGACCACCTATCATTCCCAAAGGAAGCACTAAGAATATACAAACACTTGCCATATACATTTTTCTGAGAGAGAGCCACCTGCTCATGTATTGAGATCAAGATATTCCATTCCTACCATATGAATCTTTATTTCTAGCCTCCCCAAGTTGCCTTCCACACAATCAATCTCTTCTACCCAAGCCAAATATGTGAGAGAGTGAATGAGTGTTGAGGAGACTATCTTTTGAAGCAGAAGAGCAAGGACTTCATCATACTACCGCATCTATTACCTTTTGGAGAGTGGTGTCTCCTAGATTGGTTAAGTGTCACTTGGGAGCCTCCTACTCCATGTTGTGGAGTTGAACCAAGAAGTTTGGATGGGAAAGGAGGTCGCCTACTTCGTGAAGATCTACCCCGAGTGAGTCTAGTCCTTCGTGGATGTAAGCCGTGATGGAATAGACAAGGTTGCTTCTTCGTGCACCCTTCATGGGTTGAGCCCTCCGTGGACTAATGCGTCCGTTACCCTCCATGGGTTGAATCCTCCATCAACGTGGACGTACGATAGCACCGCCTATCGGAACCATGCCAAAATTCACCGTGTCAATCTCTGCATTTGATCTTCCTAATCTCTACTCCTTACTTTCCATGTGCATGTCTTAACTTTCCGCTACTATACTCGTAGACTTGCATGTGTAGGGTGTGTTTGACTTGCTATGAATGCTAAAATTTGCCAACAATTAAAATTCATAAAATGCTAGGTTTTAATTTGTCAAGTAGTCTATTCACCCCCCTCTATACACCCCTTCTAGTGATCCCACAGCCGCCGACGTGGTGCAATGTCCCAGCTGGAGTTGTCCTCCAGTGGAGTGGTGGAGAAACAACGACGGAGAGGTGCCATTGGTGATTGGGGAGAAGCAAACTAGGGAAGCTATGGACAGGGAGGGGATGAATGCAATGTAGAATCTTTGAGCATGAGGGTTTATAAATCATGTGGCCAAGCACAGGGGGTTTGAGGGATTTCGGTGAGAAGGGCAGGAAGCTTGTGTGGGAACCTACACGGTTGCTCAGGAACGGGAAGGCCAAAAGAAACGCATGCGTGATCCCAAAACATGCACTGGAATCCTCGGGCAGCAACGGCAGTGACAAGATGGGATGGAGGAGGGAGAAATGACAAGTACACAAACGGTTAATAATTATTTTTTTTGGTTTTATTACATAGAAAACGAATGTTCTGTACGCACCATCACAAACTGCTCTACGCATGAGGCAGTGGAGGCGGTCGCGATGCGCTCTGCTTGCGTCCGTTCGCATACGCCCTGCTCGGGATCCTCCATGCGCGAATGAACACATACGTTTGGGGTGTCATATGCATGCAGTTGCGCTGCACCCGGCACCATGATGTAGTTATATGTGTGTCACCATGGAGTTAAGCGTGGTAAAAACTATCATGCGGACGTGCTAAAATTATAGGTTGTCCCGTGCCCACCATTTATTATTGCGACCATTTACCATCATCTATCCCACCTTCCCATCATGCCACACAACACAAGAAGGACAACCACGACAACAAATAGAGAGAGGATGCACATCTCTTCATCGCTTCAACCTTCCCGCATGGATCCAATGGTGACTGCCGGCGTCGAGCGGTAGATTGTCATTATTGTCACCCACAACAGGAACAGGGACCTCGTGTTGGTGTACACCAATTACCCAGTCGTGGTTGAGAACTCCATCAACACTATGGAGCGACTGCTTGCTGAGGATGACAAATACAAAGTCGTCAACTTCGACCTCAAGTACACTGACGGTCATGTCGGTATGATCATAAGGTTGGCGCAGCCTAGTTGTGTGTGCGCCATCACATGCTCGTTTACCACTACTACCTAGCCACAAGGACTTGCAAGCATTTTGCCAGGTTTGTCAATAGTGCCTACTACAGGTTCGCAATGTTGGACACCACGAACGATCTAAAGGTGCTCAAGACTTCGGGCTTGTCTTGCCGGAAGCTTGTCAACATTCAAGGTCAGTACATGGCCTGGGCAGCGAGAAGAAGATGTAGAGGACTCCCTGGTTGACCTCGCCGTGACCATCATTGACCTCTACTACAGAGACATGAAGGTTGAGTGCGACAAGGACAAGTCTATCTGGCACAAGGCCTGGGTGAACGAACTGTATGAAGAACACATTAAGTATGTGACCAAGGACGCGTACACAAGATACGAGATGTACAGGAGGATCATTGACATGAGGAACTACCTCCTTCCTGCAGAAGGCGAGGGATAGCCACAAGCAAAGCGGGGATGGCAATCGTCGTCAGAAGAACAATATGATTCGATGATCGTCTACCTCTTGTAAATTTATATTAAGGAATATTCATGTGTTGTCTAGTCACTTATGTAATGGGATGTTCAAGTTGGTTATGCAACAATGTTGGTGTTCTATAGACAGAGCATAGATGTTGTGCAAACAGAGAAAATCACATTCCATACAATTTCTTAGCAACAACCATCTACCCACAACACGCACAGCTTGTCAGGATGGATCATTTGCGTTATTATTGGTCTTCCCACACAATTTTGTCGAATGAACAATTAGTTGCGTATCACACACACCTTATTATGATATATCGTTTGTGTTCTGTTGGATCAGCAGAAACAGTTTATTCGAGTGAACTGTATGTCATACTTCGCACACATATGTATTTTCTTAACCATTTGTGTTATCTTGTCTAATCGCAAACACTTAATAAGAACCAATTGTATGCCATGTATCGCACATGTAAGTACTTTCTAAATCGTATTTGATGGATCTGCCATCGCACACAATTCTCGTTATTGGCGATGGAGCTAGAACTATACCGTTTGTGGTTGACGGATCCCACACGGTTTGCTCGAAGGGTCTCTGGTCGATGTGTCATCTTAGGGCCTTCTCGCGGTAGTGTATGCAAAATGGCTCAATGCCATTGCTAGTGCTTACAAGCTCTACTGTATCACATCTTCTGCTTAAAAGCTTTTTCTTCTTTTTTCCGCTATGCTTGATTCTCGAATCAAGATATGAGACAGTATGTTTGATATGCACGAGAGAGACTTATGACACAATGTAGATAGCAAGATGTTTGCACACTAAAAGTTGCGGTATATATAAGCGTATCACTATGTTGCACAAGTAACATGGCCTAAAAATTCTCAACTCGTAGTCTCAATGGCAAGGTATGCAATAAGCTCGGGATGATCAATGTAATGGCAAGAAAATAGACAATGATGTCGTCGAGATTACTATCCTTGCTTACGATTGAGGTGCCAAAAAGAAAAGTGGCCGTTGTCGATGTCCAGGCTGAAGTGATGCTGAGTAGCAGCATTGTCGATATCAACCCATCCCTAATTAGCTGAAACACCTTAGGAAATAGAAACTAAAATACAAAATCTCAAACAAAATTGGGTTAAGGTGGCGGAAGTTCATGGAGGGAAGGTTTTGCGGAAGTTATGGTGGAGGCCTAGGCAAATAAGCCCAAATAATTAAAAAAATTGACGGAGTCAAATCATGATGAAACCTATCTATATGGATGGGGGATGTTAATAGCTATCCAACGAGCTAAAGAACGTCAAAATCAGGCTCTAGATGTGAAAGTTATGGTCAAACAGTGAAATGTTGGTGGCTAAAATCTCCATGGGTCGGACATCGAAGGATAGACCAGATTTTCATGGCCCGATATCCAGAAACTTGCGCAATTTTGCCCTCCATGACCAGGATGTCGGGTCGAGGACCCGGATGTGTGGCCCAATGGCCATATGTTTGGCATGTGGCTTGGATTTTCAGCCCGACGAATCCAGCTCTCGATTTGGATGGAAATTTTCGATCTCGTGGGTCAAAATTTATGGGCAAAAGAAAAATTTGTGGTGGATTTCGTGGTGGTGAGGTGGGGAATGCCAAGATCCACTTTCCAAACAACAAATTAGGGAATCAAACACAACAAAAATCTCACAAGAACCAACAAACTACAAAAAAGTTGGTGAGGCTATTATTGATGAGGATTTTTGAATTGGAATAAAAAATGAGGCTAGAAAATGAAGGGGAGGACTCCAAATTCATGTCAACCAAATCTCCCACCAAATATGTTATGGGTTCTAATCCCTAGATATTGATCTTTCATGAATTGGAGGCGGAAACCTCGAAGAACACAGAGAAAACGAGGAAGAATGGGGAGAAATCACACCAAGAAACACTCAAGAACAAGTCCAATCACATATCCACTAGACTCACACCACACAAGATCCACACGGGTACATGAACAACAAAGGGAAAGTAACGTTCATGGTAAAGTTCATCCCAAATACCGTAGGAAGATGAGGTCTAGAATCCACTAAGGATCTGTTGGGGAACGTTGCATGGGAAACAAAAAAATTCCTACGCACATGCAATACCTATCCACGGCAATGATCATCTACAAGAAGGGAGAGTGAACCTATATACCCTTGTAGATCGCTAAGTGGAAGCATGTATAACGCGGTTGATGTAGTGGAACATTTTCGCGATCCGAACTGCAGCCCGTCCCGTGATCTCATCATGATCCGTCCCACGATCTCATCACGATCCACCCCGATCTAGTGCCGAACGGACGGCACCTCTACGTTCAGCACACATATAGCTCGATGACGATCACCGCCTTCTTGATCCAGCAAGAGGGGCGGAGAGGTAGATGTGTTCTCTAGCACGGCGGCGTGGTGGCGGTGGTGGTGAACTAATCCAGCAGGGCTTCGCCTAAGCACAACCGAGCTAGACTAGAGGAGAAACATATCTAGAGGGAGAGAGAGGCAGCCGTGGCTGATTTCCGTGTGTACAAAAACTCTCAATACCTCTAGTATATATATAGGAGGAGAGGAGGGAGTCCGGCACCATATGGTTTCCCTTTGGGTCGACCGAAGTGATGTGGAGGGGCGGAGTCTGCCTCGAATCCTAGTAGGATTAGGATTCCTTCCTTCCCACTTGGAAACTCTTTCCACCTTTGGATTTTTGCCTTATCCTTCCACTGCAGCCGCATGCGCCCTTAGGGGAGGCTTTGGCCAGACCACCAGGGGCTGGTTTGCCTCCTCTCACAGCCCATGAAGCCCTTGGGTCATCACACCCTGTGGGGACCCCGACTTACAAGTCGAGATCGCCGAATGATCGTGCTCAGTGATCCCAAAGATCAATGCTCATCGAACACACAGATACTAAAATAAAGAGAGTCTTACATCCGAGTACCGAATGATTACATCACATGACTGAATGGTCAAGTTCACAAGGTTGGGCCTAAGGACAAATCATACTGATATAACTAATACCGGAAAACATAGGGCTAAGCGGGTGCCCATGCCATCAAGCCTACACCGACAGGCATTCTGACTCAGAAGTGTCCTAGTTCGCAGGGACGTCTCCAAAGACGTACTCATCTCCAAACTCCGGTCCTTCCATGTCTGGTCAATAACATAACCAGTGGCAAGCCAATGAGTACTTTGAATGTAGTCGCAAACAACCCATGACATGAACAATGAAAGTGAAGGATAACAATAATATGCATCTTTGGTGGAACTCATCATGGTGGATTGATCATGAATATGCATCAAGTTAAAGAATTACTTTTGAAGAACAGGTTACAGATATCAATATATCTGTCGAGGGTTGAGCCATCCGAGTTCACCCTATATGCCAAGTCACCAAACTGGGTCATATCATTACTTCCGTAACAACACCTTTTTATCACCACTCACACACACTTGGTTTATGCGGAAACAACTGGACATAGTTTAAGAAGCACCAACCAACTATCCTTGTTCGTGGACACGGCTATTCGAATTGTTTTACACTCTGTAGAGGTAGTACGCTGGAGCCACGAGATCCGGGAAACTTCCGTGTCATCCATGACTCGCGGTATATAACATACCCGAGGTAAGTACCCGATCAATGCCTTACCCCCGACGATACTAGACAAAGAGGTACACTCGATTGGTACCCAACCCACATGTTGTACGTCTTACGAGCATCGACTCTGTACAGTATCAACCATGCGGGGACCAACGGTGTGCCTAGAACTCATAAAAATGGCATAGTCATCCTACCTCGCACGACCCCATCACGAGAGTGACCACACATCACTCCCGCCACTAGTAATGTGGCTCTTTGCTAGCACCAGCTAGAGTAATCAACATAGCCCCGTCCCATAAGGGGTAACGTGGTCGTACCGGTAAGGTTGGGACGGTCGACACATCATAAATATATTCCCATTTCCAAAACCATACTCACTCAAAATACCCGCTGCACCACTTCACCAAAAGTGGCCACCTAACTCATCATCACCCTCGGGCATTACTGGCACCCAACGGGGTTTTGATAAACTCTTGATTTATACCAACAACATGCTCATGCTATTTACTCTAGCATTACTTGTCAATCATGATACTAGCATGATCCTCAAGGGGTAGGATCAAGCTTAATGCATATGCTCCGGAGGAGCCATCGGTAACATCACATCAAATGATTTACCAACACTTATGATCATATGCAACAGAAATACTTGCTATCTTAACATGCTATATAACATATGCTCAGTCATGGTCAAAGGGCTGATTGCCTTGGTCAGCTAGGTATCCGAGGTCTTCGAGGTCTTCCGCTCCGATTCCCTCGTCACACGGATTTTCAGTCGTCGATAAGAGAACAAATAAGAATTAGCTCACTCAGAAACAGATCACAAAGTTATTTTAAAAATATTATTTATTACTGATAAATCTAAGTTATCTTTTTGAAAAGTATTTGCCTCAGATTTTCATGAAGGAATATTCTTAAAATTGACGAAACAGAAGCAAAACTATTCAAATTTACTCCTTTTTAATATTGCAAACAGAATAGTTGTTTGAAAAATTCATCCAATCATCTCATTAAATACTACACATTTTTAGCAGAATAACAATGGAAACATCATATTTTTACACTGGTTAAATATTATTATAAAAATCTTTGCAATCAGATTTTAAAAATAACGAAAAATGGGCTAAGTCCCTGGCCTGGCTCAGCCTGGAACTGGGCTGGCCCATGGCCAGCCGATAGCCTGCCCAGGCACGCGCCCCGTCAGGTTCGAACCTGACATGCGGGGCCCTACGGTTAGCGGCTGCGGGCAGCGCAGGGGAGGAGGTGGGGCCACCGATAGGTGTGGCACAGCTGTCGGGGTCGTCTCCTACCTCTGGCCAGAGAGGAGGAGGAGCACGCCGGCGAGGCTGCCAACGTTCTCAAGCCACAACAAGGACATGAATGGGTTCGGCATGATGTCGCCTAACTGTTGGTGGTCGGACCAACATCGGAGAGGCAGGGGTTGGCTGGCAATGAGAAGGCCGCGGTGGAGGAGTTTCGAGAGGTGGTCGAGGAGGTAGCTAGGGGCACGAAAAATGCTCGGGTGAGTTGGGGGAAAGCTTCCTGGGGTTGAGGGGATCAGTTTGGTGGGTCGAGAGGCGCATGAGCCGTCGTGTAGCCGGAGATCCACCGGAGCACCGAGGCGGAGGGGCCTTGGTCGATCTCGAGCCCCGGGGCTCTTCTAGCTTGCCGGGGTGGCTAGGGAGGTGCTAGTGGTCGTGGTGAATCTATTTAAGGGGTGCATGAGCGAGGGGGGGGGGCTATAAATAGGCTGAGCCGATTCGGGAGCGCGGGTGACTCACCGTGGCGCGCATGGGGGTGCAGAGAGGGGCTGGGGTCGAAACCACGGTCTCAGGACATGGTTTTGGACTGCCAGAACCATCTGCTACAGCGGGAGAGAGGGAGGAGTCGAGCATCCGTGGCCGCACAACCTTTGCCGGTTCTGGTGCACGCGGGCACGCGTCGCACGAGCTCTAGTGCGAGAGAGGAGGGGCCCTGATGGTTGCTCGACGTAGAGGGGTTGTTGGGGAAAAGGTTGGACACCTCGGGGGAGGCTGGAACTGGCCGAGAGCGTCGCCCCACCTCGGTGGCTTCCTGCAAGGCACCCAGAGCGCAGTTTCGGCATGCCACGGCATGCTGGTGCGCTCTGAGGCACTTTGGATGTGTCTAGCATGTCCTGGCACTGGCTGGGAGTGTGTCTAGCCGTCTGGGTCTCGTGCGAGCTTCGGTTGGTCAAGGGAGACAAGAAATACTGGTGTTGTCAGCCTTGAACTGAAGCCTAAATTAGGGTTTTTGGCCTTTCCACTTTGAACCAGTGAGGGGCCACTTGACTCGGGTTAGATATAGATACTGGCCAGCTAATCTATGAGTTTGGAGCAAAGGGGTTGGGTTTAGCTGTGGCTAAGAGAGCTTTTTTCCATCTGTCAAAAGGTGCTCGACGGTGGTTTGAGGGGGTTGCACCCCACCACTAGTGCTGCAACTTAACAGGTTTGGGTTTGGTGCTAAAACTTGGGGTTTCACCAAGTTTGAGCTCCATTGGACAAGTTTAGCTTTGTAAACTTGAAATCACTACCATATGACCAGATCTGTCCCTTCCAAAGAGACTCTGGGCAAACTAAGTCCCACAAACCCCATTTTTGGTGTGGAACCCTCATTTGAGGTGTTCGGCATTCGTGCAAAGTTTAAACATCATTGGACACACTTTTCTATGTAGATTTTCTCTAACTTCAATTTGGACAGAAGGGGTTTTAGGGTTATTTGGGGTCCTTAATCACCTTGGATCAAGGTGAAGCTTTATGTGGACACCAAATATGGCTTAGGGATACCAGTGGAATTTCCTGGGATTTTATTGAGAATATTTCCTTTAGAAATATTTCAAAAGTTCAAAAGAGACAGAAATGGTTTCCAGGGTTTTATTCAATTAATTATAATATAAAATAGGGTTAAAAATCTTATGTATGGAAAATATATGTCCTTCTGATTATCTCCAAATTTAATCATATTTTTCTAAGGCAGAAAGATATTTTTCCATGTAGGAATACCAATTCTGGCCTCATAAATGGACATGCAATTAAATTAGGAAAACAATTATGAAAATAATTATTTTTGTGGTTTTGGAGTATAAAGATAAGTTAAAATCAGATCACCAACTTTGAGTAGAAACCAACCTTGCCATCAGGGACAAGTAGTGCAACTCAAAGTAGGGTTTTACCTTGATCATAATCAAGTAAAGGTTTTTAGAAATAATTCAATATTGTGAAATGGGGCTTTTATCATCACATGATCACACACAAGCCTACAATGACAATCATGGCACTCACATCATTAGTTTTGAAAAAGTTTTAACAAGCTCAAATTTTTGCATTACATAGAATGTGGTAGAAAAAGAGGGTGTGACACACCTATCCCCCTTACAAGAATCTCGTCCCCGAGATTCCTAAGCTAGGTGCTAAAAAGGTCCGGAAACTCAGATCGGAGATAGTCTTCACGCTCCCATGTTACTTCAGCTTCGGTGTGGTTACTCCATTGAACCTTGAAATACTTAATGGTGCGACTTCTGGTGCAACGCTCAGCTTAATCCAGAATGCGGATCAGCTTCTCGCGGTAGGTGAGATCAGGCTGAAGGTTAATGGCCTGATGGTCAATGTCCTTGTAAAGATCGGGACGATTTGGTGCTTGAAGACACTTCCGAAGTTGTGACACGTGGAAGACGTTGTGCACACCTGAAAGTTAAGGAGGTATCTCTAACTGATTAGCAACTTCTCCATGCCTTGCCGTGATCTTAAAAGGTCCAATGAACATTGGAGCGAGTTTCCCTTTAACATGGAAACGCTTGGTTCCCATGAGAGGTGTGACTCGGAGGTACACCTGGTCTTCAAGGTTAAACTCCATTTCCCTGCGGCGAGAGTCCGCATAGCTCTTTTGTCGCGACTTGGCTTCCTTTAGATTCTCTCGGACAAGTTGCACCTTCTCTTCTGCCTTGTGCAAAACTTCTGGCCCGAAAGTCAGCCCTTCTCCGGTTTCGGACCAGTTGAGCGGGGTGCGGCATTTTGGTCCGTACAACACTTCAAATGGGGCCATTTGGAGACTGGACTGGTAGTTCTTGTTGTATGAAAACTCAGCAAATGGCAGACAGTCTTCCCATTTGGCACCATGTGCAAAGAAGCAAGCGTGGAGCATATCTTCGAGTATCTGATTCACTCTTTCTGTTTGTCCGCCCGTTTGCGGGTGGAAAGTGGTGCTGAAAGAGAGCTTGGTTCTGAGGGCTTCTTGAAACTTTTTCCAAAACCTTGAGGTGAACTGCGTGCCTCGGTCAGATACAATCTCCTTGGGAACTCCATGAAGGCTCACGATACGATGGATGTACAGACTAGCCAATTGGTTTCCATCGTACGTAGTGTTGACTGGAATGAAATGGGCCACGTTAGTCAGGTGGTCGATAATGACCCATATGGAGTTGTGCCCTTTGCTGGACCTAGGCAATCCAGTGATGAAATCCATGCCAACTTTGTCCCACTTCCATTTTTGTACTTGGAGTGGTTGAAGCAATTCAGCGGGTCGCTGATGCTCAGCTTTGACTCGATGGCATATGTCGCACTTGGCAACATAAGATGCCATTTCCCTCTTCATGCCATGCCACCAGAATCTCTCTCGGAGGTCTTGATACATCTTGGTACCACCGGGGTGAATAGAGTAGAGTGTATCATGTGCTTCTTGTAGGATCATGTGCTTGAGTTCAGCTTTGTTGGGTACCCATAAACGTTTCTCAAACCACACTACTCCTTGCTCATCCACCAAGAACCCTGGGGCCTTGCCTTATTGAATCTTCTTCTTGATGCCTTCAATCCTCTTATGGCCCTTCTGGGCCTCCTTGATGTCATCCTCCAGCGTTGGTTTGACTTCGAGGTTAGCTAGGAATCCTGATTCTACTAGCTCCAACCCAAAGTTCTCCAATTCTTCATACAAGGCAGGTTGCCTTTCCTTGAGCATGACGTTCAAGGTGCTGGCCTTCTGGCTTAAGGCATCAGCCACTACATTGGCCTTACCGGGGTGATATTGAATGCTGAGGTCGTAGTATTTGATTAACTCCAACCATCTCCGTTGCCTCATATTCAATTCCCTTTGGGTGAAGATATACTTCAGACTTTTGTGGTTAGTGTATATTTCACATCGCTTCCCCAGAAGGTAATGTCGCCATGTCTTCAGGGCATGCACTACCGCTGCCAATTCGAGATCATGGGTGGCATAGTTCTCCTCATGCGGGCGCAGTTGCCGTGACAGATACGCCGCGACTCTACCATTCTGCATTAGAAACCCTCCGAGCCCGGTCCTAGAAGCATCACAATATATCACAAACTCCTTACTAATATCTGGAGTGGCCAATACCGGTGCGGTAGTTAATCTCTTCTTCAATTCTTGGAAGTTTGCTTCACACTCCGGCGTACATTCGAACTTCTTGCCTTTCTTCAAGAGCTGAGTCATAGGTCGAGCGATGCGGGAGAATCCTTCTACGAACTTGCGGTAATATCCCGTGAGTCTGAGGAAGCTCCTGACTTCCTTCACATCAATTGGCGATTCCCAGTTGGTTATCGTAGTAATCTTGGAGGGTTCAACTGCCAATCCACTTGCTGTCATGGTATAACCCAAGAATCCAACTTCGTTCAACCAGAATTGGCACTTGCTGAACTTGGCATATAGTTAGTGCTCTCGAAGCTTCTCCAACACTAACCTCAAGTGTTGCTCATGCTCTTCTTCGGACTTGGAAAAGATTAATATGTCATCGATGAATACGACGACAAACTTGTCCAGGTATTCCATGAAGACCTTGTTCATTAGGTACATGAAGTAAGTTGGGGCATTAGTCAACCAAAAAGACATGAGAGTACATTCATACAGACCGTACCGGGTCACGCACGCAGTCTTGGATATGTCTTCGGGTCGGATCTTCAGTTGGTAGTATCCAGATCGGAGGTCGATCTTGGAGAATACCTTAGCTCCATTTAGCTGATCAAACAGGTCTTCAATCTTGGGAAGTGGATACATGTTCTTAATCGTGACCTCCTTGAGAGAACGGTAATCGACGCAGAGTCTGATAGTCCCATCCTTTTTGGACACGAAGAGAACAGGTGATCCCCAAGGGGACGCACTCGGACCAATAAACCCTTTCCTGAGTTGCTCATCCAGCTGCTTCTTCAACTCCGCCAGCTCTTCGGATCCCATCCTGTAAGGCTTCTTATAGATAGGCCTTGATCCAGGCATGAGCTCAATGATGAACTCGACGTCTCGGTCAGGAGGCATTCCTGGCAGCTCGTCAGGAAAGACGTCCTGGTACTCACACACTATTGGCACTTGATCGAGTTCTACCTCTGAGAGGCTGTTAACCCGTGGTTGTCGAGCGGCAACTGGCTCAGAGACAAACTTGACTTTGACCCCTTGGTCTCTTGTCATGGTAATGGCCCTGTTGGCACAGACCAAGATGCTTTGATGTTTGACCAACCAATCCATGCCGAGAATTACTTCTAGGCCTTGTGACTTAAGCACAATGAGATCCGCTGAGAAGCTCGTCCCATTGATAACTATCCCGACCTTCCTACACCCTAGGTTGGTCCTCAATACTGCTCTCGGGGTTTGAATTGCCATATGGCCATGAAGCAAGGTAGGTTTTAAACCACATTTTTCCACAAATCTTTGCGTAACAAAAGAATGCGAAGCACCACAATCAAACAATACTATTGCTTGGGTAGAGTTGACGAGGAACGTATCCAGAATGCAGTCCGGGTCTTCCTGTGCCTCTTTTGCAGAAATATGATTAATCCGCCCCTTGATGTGATACTGCTGATTGCAGGGAGCCTGATTCCTGCCTGGTGCTCCTTGGCCTGGACTTGCCGCATTGGGGCGCGGTGCATCGAGCTTCTTATTGGGGCACTGCCTGGAATAATGCCCTGTTTGTCCACATCTGAAAGAGGTAACTTGTGCTGGAAGATTGGTCTTGACTGCACTGTTGTTCAGTGGATTGATTATTGGCTTGGTGTTGACTTGCTGCTGAGGCTGGTAGTTCTGGCGAAATGTTGGATACTTGTACTGCTGGTGCTGATAGTTGGGTCTTGCTGGAGCTGACTACCATGGGCGTGGCTTCGGGTTACTTGCTCCTCCACTACCCATTAGCTTGCGCTTACGGGTGTCGTCCATAGCACGACGCTTGTCTTCCAACATAAGGGCCTTATTAACCAGATCGCTGAAGGTCTGGCATTCACAAACAACCAGCTGATACTGGAGTGACTGCTGCAGTCCTTCCATAAAGCGTTCCACTTTGGCGGCCTTAGTGTTGACCTCCTCAGGTGCGTATCTTGAAAGGAGATTGAACTTCTGTAAATACTCCTTAACGGATCCACTTCCTTGCCTTAAGGCTCGGAATTCCCGCTTCTTAATGGTCATCATTCCTGGAGGAATGTGAGCAGCGCGTAATCCATCTTTGAACATAGACCAAGTGATGACTTGTCCTGCTCGCATGATTTGAAATCCATCCCACCAAGCTCTGGTTGTGCCACCAAGACAGTGAGAAGCATAGAGGACCTTCTCATGATCATCAGTGCATTTGACTAACGCGAGGAGGTCTTCGATAGCACGGATCCAGTCATCGGCATCACATGGTTCAGTCGTCTTCGTGAATATGGGTGGCGTAGTTCGCATGAACTCAAAGAGAGTAGAGCGACCATTGCCATTCCCGTTCTGCGGTGGGTTGTTCACCAAGGTTTGAGCCAGTTGTTGAATAGTGACATTGTTGGCTTGATGTTCCTCTCGAAGATCTTGAAGGAACTGAGCCATAGTCAAGCTTTCGGGAGGAGGAGGTGGCGGTGGAACATCGCCTTACTGCTCGTGGTGATCTCCAGCTTGACTTTCCCCTCTGGTTCCCTGATGCTGACCTGAAGAGGCAGAGCCGTGGTTGCCGAAGGTGCTCTTGCGAGTAGCATTCACCATCCTATCAGGGGAGTAGACAGGTCAATTTGCCGAACTGGCGGAATCATAAGGGATGATATTCTAGTAAAGAGGGGGTCTGTTGTTGTGCTAGTGTGAAAATTTTAAGCCAAAGGTTTTGAAAGAGCTAATGCATTAGATTAAAACAGGCGATGCAGTCGCTCACAAGCTGCCTAAGGAAGAATGCGACTTGCATCATGCTTATACAACACTAGTGGTTTAGTCAACCGATACATGAACTCCTACGCTCTAGGAGTAATTCCTAGTTGCCTACGCCACTAATGCTAAGCGGCAGACTGCACGGTCTCATAAGTGGGTTCTGCGGGATCTTCGTCTTCATCTTCATATTCATCAGTGCTTCCCTTCTTTAATGCCTAAACCAAAAACGGTAGTGGTAATTCGATAAGACACATCATAGTATGCACCATATCCAATAGCGCGCGACTATGACGTTCGAACACACCATCACACCATGGTGTTCCAGGTGGCATTAGTTGTGAAACAATTTCCACATTGTCTTAAATGTGTACCAAACTTGCAACTCAGATATTCATATCTACGATCATATCCTAGATATTTTATCCTCTAGTCACGACGATCTTGAACTTCACTCTGAAATTATTTGAACCTTTCAATAATTCAGACTTGTGTTTCATCAAATAAATATACTAGTATGTACTCAAATCATATGTGAAGTAAGAACATAACAATATCCACAGCGTGCCTCAACACTCATTGGACTGCATACATCAAAATGTATTACTTCCATAAGTTACTATCTTGTTCCATCTCACTGAAAACGAGGCCTTCAGTCATCTTGCCCATGTGGCATGATTTGCATGTCTCAAGTGATGCAAAATCAAGTGAGTCGAAACGATACATCTGCATGGAGTTTCTTCATGCGTTTACACCGATAGACATGGTTCGCATGTCTCAAATGTTTCAAAAACGAGTGAGCCCAAAGATCCATCAGTATGGAGCTTCTTCATGCGTTTCATACCAATATGACTCAAGTGGCAGTGCCACAAGTAAGTGGTACTATCATTACTACTTTATATCTTTTGCCATCAATATTATGAACATGTGTATCACTACGATCAAGATTCAATAAACCATTGAAGGTATTTCTTCAAGAAAATAGAATAACCATTATTCTCTTTAAATGAATAATCGTATTGCAATAAACACGATCTAATCATGTTCTTGCTCAACGCAAACACCAAATAACACTTATTTAGGTTCAACACTAATCTCGAAAGTAGAGGGAGCGTGCGATGGTGATCACGTCAACCTTGGAAACACTTCAAACACACATGGTCACCTCGCCTTTAGCTAGTCTCCGTTTATTCCGTAGCCTTTATTTCGACTTACTAACACTTAGCAACCGAACCGGTATCTTATACCCTGGTGCTACTCGGAGTACTAGTAAGGTACACATCAATATCATGTATATCCAATATACTTTCGGCGACTTTGCGAGCCTTCTCATCTACCAAGTATCTAGGGTAGTTCTGCTTCAGTGGCCATTCCCCTCATTACAGAAGCACTTAGTCTCGGGTTTGGGTTCAATCTTGGGTTTCTTCACTAGAGCAACACTAGTTTGTCGTTTCATGAAGTATCCCTTCTTTCCCTTGCCCTTCTTGAAGCTAGTGGTTTTACTAACCATCAACAATTGATGCTCCTACTTGATTCTACTTTCACGGTGTCAAACATCGCGAATAGCTCAAGGATAATCATATCTATCCCTGATGTATTATAGTTCATCACAAAGCTCTGTAGCTTGGTGGCAATGACTTTGGAGAACTATGTCAATCACCATCTTATCTGGAAGATCAACTCCCACTTGATTCATGCAATTGTAGTACTCAGACAATCTGAGCACATGCTCAACGATTGAGCTTTTCTCCCTTACTTTGCAGGCCAGAAACTTGTGGGAGGTCTCATACCTCTTGACGTGGGCACGACCTGAAATCCCAATTTCAACTCTGGGAACATCTCATATGTTCTGTGATGTTCAAAACGTCTTCGGTGCCTCAATTTTAAGACGTTAAGTATTACGCACTGAACTACCACGCAATCATCAAAAACGTGTATGTCAGATGTTCACAACATCTACAAACGTTGTTCGGGGTTCAGCACATCGAGCGGTGCATTAAGGACATAAGCTTTCTGTGCAACAATGAGGACACTCCTTAGTTTACGAACCTAGTACGCATAATTTCTACTATCATCTTTCTACTAAGTTTTCTCGAGGAACATATCAAAAATAGTAGAGCTACAACGCAAGCTACAAAATAATTTGCAAAGACATTTTGACTATGTTCATGATAATGAGTTCAGTTAATCATATTACTTAAGAACTCCCACTCAAATTGACATCCCTCTAGTCATTCGAGTGTCGCATGATCCAAATTCACTAACCCAGGTCTGATCATCACGTGAGTTGAGTTTAGCATCAATGGTGAACATATCCATGTTGATCATATCCACTATATGACTCATGATCGTCCTTTCGGTCTCATGTGTTTCAAGGCCATGTCTGTACATGTAGGCTTGTCAAGTTTAACCCGAGTGTTCTGCGTGTGCAACTATTTTGCACCCATTGTATGTGAACGTTGAGTCTATCACACCCGATCATCACGTGGTGTCTCAAAATGACGAACTGACGCAAAGGTGCACATTCGGGGAGAACACAATTTTATCTTGAAATTTTAATGAGGGATCACCTTATAATGCTATCGTCATTCTAAGAAAACAAGGTGCATAAAAGGATTAACATCACATGCAAATCATAAGTGACATGATATGGCCATGTACTTGTGCTTCTTGATCTCCATCACCAAAGGCACCGGCATGATCTCCATCGTCACCGACGCCACACCATGATCTCCATCATTGTGCTGCAATCGAGGTTGTCGTGCTAACTATGTTGTTACTACTAAAGCTACTGACTAGCGATAAAGCAAAGCATATCCAAGCGCAAAATAATTAAAGACAACCCAATGGCTAGTGCTGGTTGCCGTAGCATCGACGTGCAAGTCGATATTTAACTATTACAACATGATCATCTCATACATCCAATATATCACATCATGTCTTTGGCCATACAACATCACATGCATACCCTGCAAAAACAAGTTAGACATCCTCTAATTTGTTGTTGCATGTTTTACGTGGCTGTTATGGGTATCTAATATGATCACATCTTACTTACGCAAAACCACAATGGTGATATGGAAGTTTCTATTTAACCTTATACAAGGAGTGCCTCGGTCAAATCCGATTCAACTAAAGTTGGAGAAACAAACACCCGCCAATCATATTTATGCAACAAGTTGCATGTTAGTTGATGAAACCTGTCTCTCGAAAGCGTACGAGTAATGTTGGTCCGGGCCGCTTCAATTCAACAACATGTGAATGAAGAAAAGACAAAGGAGGGCAGAAGATTGAACATCAACACCCACAAACTCTTTTGTGTTCTACTCGAAATATCATCTACGCATGAACCTAGCTCATGATGCCACTGTTGGGGAACGTTGCATGGGAAACAAAATATTTCCTATGCACACGCAATACCTATCCATGGTGATGATCATCTACGAGAGAGGAGAGTGAATCTACATACCCTTGTAGATTGCTAAGCGGAAGCGTATATAACGCGGTTGATATAGTGGAACATATTCGCGATTCGAATCACAACCCTTCCCGCGATCTCATTACGATCCATCCTGATCTAGTGCCGAATGGACGGCACCTCCATGTTCAGCACACATATAGCTCGATGACGATCACTGCCTTCTTGATCCAGCAAGAGGGTCGGATAGCTAGATGAGTTCTCCAGCACAACGTGGTGGTGGTGGTGGTGAACTAATCCACCAGGGCTTCGCCTAAGCATCGCCGAAGTAGACTAGAGGATAAACAAATCTAAAGGGAGAGAGAGGCAGTCGTGGCTGATTTTTGTGTGTATAAAAACCCTCAATACCTCTAGTATATATAGGAGGAGAGGAGGGAGGCCGGCTACCTAGAGTTTCCCTTCGGGTCGGCCGAAGTGAGGAGGAGAGGAGGAGTCCGCCTCCAATCCTAGCAGGACTGGGATTCCTTCCTTCCCACTTGGAAACTCTTTCCACCTTTGACTTTTTGCCTTATCCTTCCACTCCAGACGCATGGGCCCTTCGGGGAGGCTTCGGCCAGCCCACTAGGGGCTTGTTTGCCTCCTCTAACATCCCATGAAGCCCTTGGGTCGTCACAACCCTCCCGGTGGTCTCCCGGTACCCTCCCGACACTCCCGGTACACTACCAATGAGCCCGGAACCTTTCCTGTGACCAAAACATTACTTCCTATATATCAATCTTTACCTCTAGACCATTTTGGAGCTCCTCGTGACGTCCAGGATCTCATTCGGGGCTTTGAACAACCTTTGGTCACCAACACCTATAACTCAATACTACCGAATCGTCACCGAACCTTAAGTGTGCAAACCTTGCGGATTTGAGAACTATGCAGACATGCCCCGAGACACTCCCCAGTCAATAACCAATAGTGGGAAGTGGATGCCCATATTGTCTCCTACATATTCTATGAAGATCTCTATCGGTTGAACCTCTATGTCACGGATTCATTTAATCCTGTATGTTGTTCCCTTCGTCATTCTGTATGTTACTTGCCCAAGATTCAATTTTCAGTATCTCCATACCTAGTGCAATCTCGTTACTCGCAAGTCCCTTTACTTGTTCCATAATACAAGATCCCATGACTAACTCCTTAGTCACATTGCTTGCAAGGCTTGTTGTGATGTTGTATTACCGAGTGGGCTCCGAGATACCTCTCTGTCACACGGATGACAGATCCCAGTCTTGATCCTTGCCAACCCAGTAACATTGTGACATTTGATACACACCTGGTATTCCTTCAGTGTCTGGGAGTTGCATGATCTTATGGTCATAGGAACAGATACATTGACATGAAGAAAACAGTATTAATAAACTGACACGATCATATGCTACGTTTATAGTTTGTGTCTTGTCCATCACATCATTCTCCTAATGATGTGATCCCGTTATCAAGTGAAAACACTTGTCTATGGCCAGGAAACCTTGACCAACTTTGATGAACGAGCTAGTCAACTAGAGGCTCACTAGGGACGATGTGTTGTCTATGTATCCACACATGTATTTGAGTTTCCAATCAATACAATTCTAGCATGGATAATAGACGATTATCATGAACAAGGAAATATAATAATAACCAATTTATTATTGCCTCTAGGGATATTTCCAACACGATCCTCCATAAGAAGGGTGCTTAGCAACCACTAGGGTTGTTCTCTCATGGAGGTCATCCCATGGGAAAGGAGGCAATGGAAGGAGCAATGCTCAACTACAAATGATATAAACCATTGCTAACCCGGAAAAAGAGAAGGAGGTGGTATATTTATAGTACAAGGAGAGATGGAGGTAAGAGAGGGGGATACACGGCCTGTTGGCCATGGCTACACGCAGGTGCCAGATGTCCAGCCCTTCAGGAGAAGCCGGATGTCCGGCGAGAGGCTGGCCTGATTTGTGTAGGCTTAGTCTTCGTGCCGGATTTCCGTGCGAAGGGCCGGATTTTCAAGCTGGGTCAGATGTACGGGTGGAGGTTGGACGTTCGGCTGCTGTAGCGCCTCATTGACTCCTCGCCTGCGTCCGTGGTGGCTTGTCCTTCACTCCGAGCGCCTACATGGGCGTATTGTTTGTATCGGAATATGCACGACGTCCTCGTTTGAGGTAGCATCAGGTATGGAGTGAATAGAATGGAAGTTCAATATGGAAAGAAGTCACCTCAGTTCCATTAGCTTGTATGTGCGCTCTCTTCATCGCTCCACTTGGTGGTTGAGGTGATGAAGGCATATCCATGGGGATGACCGTAGGATGCTCCGCATCAAAACATATATGTGCCCCTCTCTAACAAATCCCTCATGCAGGAGGTATCATTGTTATCTTTAATGTGCTTAACTCCTTGCTCATTGATTTGCATTCCTCGCTGGAACATATATGTTTTCACTTTTCCTGCACTCTCATACCCCACCTCCTACACCAAATCTTACAACATTGAAAATGTAGTGTCTGAAGCATCACAGAAATTGAAATAGGCCTTTTTCACTGAGGTACGGCCTATTAGGTCCACTTCCAAAAAATATACATCATAAACAAGCTATACGATGTAGAAAACACTGGCTTAATCTATCACATAAATAAAAATTGAATTTTTTTAATACAAGTAGTCGAAACCCTAAGCAACAGAGCAAACCCTAGACATACATGCTATAATCGACTATGCATGTTGGTAATAACTAAACTAAAGAGGACAAATGCTCTAAATTGAGCTCCAAGTGAACGAAATCGACGGATTTGAGTTGCATTGGATCTTATCGTACTGCAGGTGGGTAAAAGCACATATGCTCCCTTGGTGGTTTTGATAATTTATGACAACATACATCATCTCTTGGACTAGCACTTTTACCTAGTATATTTCACGTATAGTCCACAGAGAGATTTGGCTATTGGATTGTGAGGAGATGCCCTTTATACAAGGAAGGAATAGGATTGGCTCAAGCTTCAAGCAAGAAGACTCTTCATTTTATAGTTTGTGAGATATCACTTTGAGACCATTGGAAAGCAAATACTATTAAAAGGGGATGAGGTATTATGATGAATTGGTTTCTCAAGTGCTTAGAGGTAACCACCAAAAATACTCAGTCACTCTCCCACAAAATACCTCTGTCCAAACCCAAACCAGCAGAATCGGCGCCACCAGCAATTTCCTTTCGGCCCTACCGATATTACACTTGACAGAACCTATGCCAAACCCTACCATCTAGGTACCACCAACTTTCATATTGGTGCCATCGAGATTCAATGACCAACTTTCTGTTGAGAAGATTCCACAAATCGGAATTTTTGAGTTTGAAATCGGTCTCATCGAGATTTGGAAACTGGTCTAGGTCATCGTATCGGTACCACCGAGATGCCTATATCGGTCTCATCGAGAATTCCAAAGTTGCCACATTTAGTGCAACTCGGTACCACCGAGATTAATTTTGGTGTCACCGAGTTGGTAAAAAATGTTGTAACGTTTGGATTTTGGGGGATACCTATATATACCCCCACCTACCTCTCATTGATAAAGGAAGCACTCAGAACACACACACACACACTTGCCGGATCCATTTTTCTAAGAGAGAGCCACATACTCATGTGTTGAGACCAAGAGATTCCATTCCAACCATTTGAACCTTAATTTCTAGCCTCCCCAAGTTTGTTTGCACATGATCAATCTCTCCAACCCCTGCCAAATCTGTGAGAGAGTGGTTGAGTGTTGAGGAGACTATCTTTAGAAGCACAAGAATAAGGAGTTCATCGTTCTACCACATCTATTTCCTTTTGGAGGGTGGTGCCTCCTAGATTGGTTAGTTGTCGCTTGGGAACCTCCTACTTCATGTTATGGAGGTGAACCAAGAAGTTTGTATGGGCAAGGAGATCACGTACTTCATGAATATCTACCGTGAGTGAGGCTAGTCCTGTGTGGTCGGAATCCGTTGTGGAATAGACAAGACTGCTTCTTCATGGACCCCTTGTGGGTGGAGCCCTGTGTGGACCCTCAAAATCGTTTCCCTCTGTGGGTTGAAGTCTCCACTAACATGGACGTACGATACCGCCACCTATGGGAACTAAGCCAAAATCGCCATGTCAACTTCTTCGCGTTTGATCTTCCTAAACTCTACTCCTTTCTACATGTGCAAAGTCTTTACTTTCTGCTGCCATATTTGCTGACTAGCATGTGTAGGGTGCACTAGACTTGTTAGAATCACTAAAATCTACCAAGCATTAAATTACGAAAAGGCTAGGAATTCAATTTATGCAAGTACTCTATTCACCCCCCTCTAGACACCTCTTCTATCAATCTCACAATTGGTATCAGAGCAAGGTCTCCAAAACCTTGGTTTAAACATCATTGGAGAAAGATGGGTGTGCCTAGTTTGGCGAATAATAGTTGTGGAGTGCATATTCTTGATGGGGAATATTTTAGATAATGGAAAGATGAAATGCTTGATATATTTGATAAATTCCATTTGCACAAGAATGCTAAGTATACCTTTGAGCCTCCCATTGATCCCTTACATCCTTCTCATGATGAAGAATTTGATATGCTTGGTAATCTCAAAATTGTAAATCTAATCATTAGAGGACTACCAAGAAATGTGCTTAATCAATTGACTAGTTTTGAGTGTGCTCACACGTTGTGGAAAAACTTAGAGAAAAGATATACCGATTATTCAATGAAAAATCTTGAGATCATTTTCTATAAATGCATTGCCTTTCACAAAATAAAGCCAACCGATCCTAATTTTGATTAATGCCTATTTGAGCTTCGTGACCTCATGCGTGCTAAAGGAGATGTAATTACCGTTAACAATGTCATTGTTGAAGCCATTCGCATGCATAAATATGAACATTTTCATAGTCAAAATTCTGATGAAATTCTTGTTTCCTATGACGAGGATATTTCGTTCGACAACGCCAATGTGGAGCATGGCTACTACGATGAAGATGAAGAGTTTGACATCGAGTATGAGAATACAATGAGTAACCTTAGTCTTATGGCGAACCTTAGAGACTACATAACCGGAGGAAAGGAGTGGTTTCTTGACAGTGGATGCACCGATCACATGATCGAAGATAAATACATGTTCCATGAGATCACACCAAACCGTGGACCTCGAAGGTATGTGACCTTTGGAGACAACTCCAAGTGTAAGGTACTTGGTGTTGGTAAGGTGGCCATATCTCATGATACCTCCATTCAAAATAACATGCTTGTTGAATCCCTTGGCTACAATATTCCTTCTGTATCTAGACTAGCAGACTTTGGTTTTAATGTGCTATTTACGAAAGTTGACTACAGAGTGTTTCGTAGAGACAATCATCACTTGGTATTTACTCGTTTCCGTAGAGGTGATCTATACATTGTCGATTTCACCAAAAAATCCAAACCTCATACATGTCTTATTGCAAAATCTTCTAAAGGTTGGTTATGGCATAGAAGGTTAGGACATGTAGGTATGCGTAACCTTGACAAGCTTATCAAACGTGATCATATTCTTGGTGTTAGAGATGATATCTTTGACAAAGATAGACTTTGCCGTGCTTGTCAAGCAGGAAAGCAAGTCGGTGGAAGTCATCCCATGAATAACATCATGACTACTAGAAGGCCACTCGAGCTGCTTCACATGGATCTTTTTGGTCCCAATTCTTACAAGAGCCTCGGTAGAAATTCTTTTGGTTTAGTCATTGTCCATGATTTTTCCATATTCACGTGGGTATTCTTTCTTGATGATAAGTCGCATGTACGAAAGATATTCAAGAGCTTCACTCGGAAAGCTCAAAATCAGTTCAATGTGAAGATCAAGAAAGTTCAGAGCAATAACAGAACAGAGTTCAAGAACACTAAAGTGGATACTTTTCTTGATGAAGAAGGTATCTCACATGAGTTATCGGAGACGTACACACCTCAACAAAATGGTGTTGTTGAGAGGAAGAACCGAACTCTCATAGAGATGGCCAGAACGATGCTTGACGAATACAAGATGCCAAGACACTTATGGGCAGAAGCCGCGGAAACAACTTGTCATGCCATAAACTGACTCTTCTTCTAGAAGCTTCTCGATAAATCGGCATACGATCTACTCATCGGTAACAAACCCCAAGTTGGATACTTTCAAGTATTCGGCTCTAAGTGCTACATTCTTGATAAGCATTGTCGCACCAAATTTGCTCCTAAATCTCGTGAAGGTTTCCTACTCGCTTACGGATCAAACTCTCACACTTATCGTGTCTACAATTGCTTCACTCGAAAAGTTGAAGAGACGGTAGATGTGAAGTTTGATGAAACTAATGGTTCGCAAGTCAAACAATTGCCAAATGATGTTGGAGATAAGGAACCTTCGGAAGCCATCCAAGATCTACCTATCGGCAAGATTCGTCCCATGGAGGTGAAGGAAAGTACTTCATCAATTCAAGTGGAAGCTCCCACTTCGCGTCAAGGCGAATAACAAAACGACATGGAGGCATCCAGAACCGGTACACGACATGATGAAGAAGAGAAGAAGTACATCGTGATGATCCACCTCAACCTTCCTCACCACCACCTTAAGGGGTTGACACCGTCAACGACAACATGCAAGAAGATGATGATGAAGAAGCTGCACCATCCAGCAAGAAGAAGCTGTCACGAGTTCGAGAAGAGTGGACAAAGATCATCCGATGAATCAAATCTTTGGTGACATACAAGCCGGGAGAATGACTTGCTCTGAATCTTATTTAGCTAACTTTTGCGAGCATTATTCTTTCATCTCTAACATTGAGCCTTTGAAGGTAGAAGAAGCCCTTCAAGACCCGGATTGGATGAATGCCATGCACAAAGAGCTACACAATTTCGAGAGAAATAAAGTGTGGACACTTGTTGAAAGGCCCGAAGACGATCACAACATCATCGGTACAAGATGGGTGTTTCCGAACAAGAAATATGAATATGGAAAAGTTGTACGCAACAAGGCGTGTCTCGTAGCCCAAGGATACACACAAGTCAAAGCTATGGACTACGGTGAGACTTACGCCCCCGTTGCTAGACTTGAAGCCATTCGCATCCTTCTCGCTTATGCCAATTACCATGATATTACTCTTTACCAAATGGATATCAAAAGTGCTTTTCTAAATGTTGAAATTTAGGAGGAGGTTTATGTCAAACAACCTCTTGGCTTTGTGAACCACAAGAAATGTAATCATGTTTCTAAACTTCGTAAAATTTTATATGGTCTTGAACAAGCCCCTAGAGCTTGGTACAAATGCCTAACGAAGTTTCTCATTGAAAAGGGTTCTGAAATTGGTAAAATTGGTGCAGCCTTATTCACTAAAAGAGTTAATGGAGAACGATTTGTGTGCCAAATATATGTGGATGATATTATCCTTGGTTCTACTAACCCACATTTTAGTGAGAAGTTTGGAAAGTTGATGTCAGAGAAATATGAGATGTCAATGATGTGAGAGCTGAAATTCTTCCTTGTATTGAAAATCAAACAATCGAGAGAAGGTATATTTATCTCTCAAACCAAGTACACCGAGGACTTAATCAGGAAGTTCAATATGCAAGAGTGCAAAGGTATGAGGACCCCCATGCCTACTAGTGGACATATTGACCTCACTAAGGAGGACAAACTGGTTCATCAAAGAGTTTATCTATCAATGATTAGTTCATTGCTATATCTATCTGCCTCCCGTCCTAATATCATGTTGATTGTTTGAATGTGTGCCAGATACCAAGCGGCACCTAAAGAGTGTCATCTATTGGTTGTTAAAAGAATCGTGAGATACCTAATGCATACACCAAACTTTGGCATATGGTATCCCAAGGGATCTTGTTTTATTAGTGTTAGCTATTCCGACTCGGACTATGCCAAAGACAAGGTTGATAGAAATCCACCATGGTACATGTCAATTTCTTTGGAGATCTCTTGTGTCTTGGTCATCCAATAAACAAAAGTCAATATCTTTATCTAGTGCCAAAGTTGAATATATAGGCGTCGGATCACGTTGTGCGCAATTACTATGGATGACTCAAACTCTTAAGGATTATGGCATCCATGTTAAAAAATGTTCCATTATTATGTGACAATGAAAGCGCTATTAAAATTTGCTATAATCCTATGCAACATTCTCGAACAAAACATATTCAAGTGTGACATCATTTCATTCGTGATCATGTTGGTAAAGGCGATATAGATCTTAAGCATCTTCATATCGACAAACAATTAGCTGATATCTTTACCAAACCACTTCATGAGAAATTATTTTGTCATTTGAGGACTGAGTTGAACATCATTGATGCTTCAAACTAGAGCTAGACTCACTCGGATGCATGCAAGGGCATGAGCTTGATTGACAATTCCTTGATGCTATTGATATGACACTATCTTATATCTTGGAAACTATGCTCTCTTGTATTGCATCTAACCTTTTTGTAGGTACTTGGAAGAAATACACTTCACAAGATTGCCATCAACTCACATCAAAAGCAATCTTGACATGTCCAAGTATCAACAACCCCTTGTTCGGAGATGGATGAAGAAGACAACAAAATCATATCCTTGACACCTATATGATAATGAAGTTCACACATGTCATTTGGATAAAATATGTTCTTCCTTGCATGACTAACCATTGTAGGTGAAAAGTGAATCAAAACGACATGGATGGCTCCTAGCTCAAGATGATCTTCATCAACATTGAGCATCCACGACAAGTTCATGTACATGCCATGTCATCAACATCATTCGAAGGTATCTATTCATATCCTTGATAAAGCTTTGCACCAAGTCATGAGGTAAATCAACTCAAGTGATATGAAGACATTAAAAGCTTAATCGAAAAATGGTAATCCCATTTTGTGTTTAACGATGAGTTTGACCTATGATCAAGCATTCTTGCTTGACTACTCAAGTCAATATACTCTCATTTAGGTGACCTAGTCACTGCCCCACATCTAGATGGAGAATCTTGTAAAGTTCACATTTTCATTGCATACCTTCTTGGAACCATACAACTCTCATCTATATGCATGTATAATTTTTCAAAAACACAAAAAAATGTTTTCTCTTATTTCTTTTTATCTTTGGTTATTTCCCTTTACAAAGCTTGTGGATATTTT
Organism: Hordeum vulgare subsp. vulgare; assembly: GCF_904849725.1. NCBI lineage: Eukaryota > Viridiplantae > Streptophyta > Magnoliopsida > Poales > Poaceae > Hordeum > Hordeum vulgare. The sequence goes on along the minus strand of NC_058524.1, from coordinate 340,448,200 downwards.
ATGTCTATTTTCAATTAAGGAGTTGATTTTCAATGCAACTCGGTTTCACAGATCTGGGAAACTCGGTCCAATCGATATCTCCGAGAGGCCTCCTGTCATTCTCGGTTCTACCGAACCATATTGCCTCGGTGACTCCGAAATGTACCACTGCCTTTGATTTTGTGATAGTTTCTACACTTTTGCCTTGGGGGGAGAAAGAATTTCAATGATCCCAAGTTTCATTTGTTGGAGAATATTGCATGGGAAACAAAAATATTCCTACGCACATACAAGATCTATCCATGGTGATGACCATCTACGAGAGGAGAGATTGAATCTACATACCCTTGTAGATCGCTAAGCGGAATCGTTAAAGAACGTGGTTGATGTAGTGGTACATCTTCACGATCCAATCATGAACCATCCCGCGAACTCCCGATCAAGTGTCGAACGGCAGCACCTCTGCGTTCAACACATGTACAGCTTTGTGATGCCTTCACCTCCTCCATCCAGCGAACGATTGTGAGGTAGCAGCTCGAGTCCTCCGAGAACACGACGGCGTGGTGAGGTGTTGGTGGTGACAGCTCAGCACGGTTTCATCGTGCGGTATATGGAGGAGAGAAACTACGAGAGAGAGGAGGAGCAGCATCGCGGCAAGTTGTCATGTGGCTGCCTTCTCTCTACCTCTCTATATATAAGGGGAAGGGAGAGGGCAGGGCACCCTAGGGTTTCCCCTAGGGGCCGGAGGCCAAAGAGGGTGACGGCTAGGGTTGGTAGCCCCTCTACTTGGGTGCCTTGCCACCCAAGTTGGGCTGGCGGCGCCCTAGGAGGAGGCCTCCTCCCCTTCAGTCGAAGTGGGCACGGGTGAGGGGCTACGCCCAACCCCCTGGTGGGCTGCGGTGCCCCTTCTCCTTGGCCCATGAGCCACCCCAAAAAAAATAATTGTCACGGCCTCCCGAAACCCCTTTCGGCACTCCGTCATTCCCTCCGTGCACCCCGGAACACTTCCGGACTCCGTTGACCTTCATCCTCATATCAATCTTCACCTCTTAACCATTCCGTAGTTCCTAGTCACGTCTGGGATCTCATCCGGGGCTCTGAAGAACCTTCGGTCACCAACACACTGACTCAATTATGCCTATATCATCACCAAACCTTAAGTGTGTAGACCCTGCGGGTTCGAGAACTATGCACACATGACCGAGACATTCTTCAGTCAATAACCAACAGCGGCACATGGATGCTCATATTGGATCCTACATATCTTACAAAGATCTTTATCGGTCGAACCTCGATGTCAAGGATTCAATCAACCCCGTATGCTATTCCCTTTGTCCATCGGTATGTTACTTGCCCGAGATTCGATCGTCAGTATCTCCATACCTAGTTCAATCTTGTTACCGGCAAGTCTCTTTACTCGTTCCATAATACAAGACCCCGTGACTAACTCCTTACACATTTCTTACAAGCTCATTGTGATGTTGTATTACCGAGTGGGCCCAGAGATACCTCTCCGTCGTACGAAGTGAAAAATCCCAGTATCGATTCACGCCAACCAACAGACACCCATGGAGATACTTGTATAGCACCTTTATAGTCACCCAGTTACATTGTGACGTTTGATACACACATGGCATTCCTCCAGTGTCCGGGCGTTGCATGATCTCATGGTCATAGGAATAGATACTTGACATGCAGAAAAATAGTAGGAGTAGACTGACACGATCATATGCTACGTTTATAGTTTGGGTCTTGTCCATCACATCATTATCCAAATGATGTAATCCCGTTATCAAATGACAACTCATGTTTATGGCCAGGAAACCTTGACCATCTTTGATCAACAAGCTAGTCCTTTAGAGGCTCACTAGAGACAGTGTGTTATCTATGTATCCACACATGTATTTGAGTTTCCAATCAATACAATTCTAGCATGGATAATAAACGATTATCATGAAAAAGGAGATATAAAATAATCACTTTATTATTGCCTCTAGTGCACAATTCCAACAGTCTCCCACTTGCACTAGAGTCAATAATCTAGCTCACATCAATATGTGATTTACATTGTAATGAATCTAACACCCATACAATTATGGTGTTCATCATGTTTCGCTTGTGGAAGAGGCTTAGTCAACGGGTCTGCATCATTCAGATTCGTGTGCACTTTGCAAATATACATGTCCTCCTCCTCGATATAATCGCGAATGGAATTGAAGCGTCGCTTTATGTGTCTGGTCCTCTTGTGAAAATTATTTCCTTGGCTTGAGAAATGGTACCAGTGTTGTCACCGAACAGAGTCATTGGATCCAGTGCACTTGGGACAACTCCAAGATCTATCATGAAGTCCTTCATCGAAACACCTTCTTCAGTCGCCTCCGAGATAGCTATGTACTCCACTTCGCATATAGAATCAGCTACCACACTTTTCTTAGAACCGCACCAGCTTACCGCACCCCCATTGAGAATATATACGTATCCGGTTTGCGACTTAGAGTCATCTGGATCTGTGTCAAAGCTTGCATCGACGTAACCCTTTATGACGAGCTCTTGATCACCTCCATACACGAGAAACATTTCCTTAGTCCTTTTCAGGTACTTCAGAATATTCTTGACAGTTGTCCAATGTTCCATTCCTGGATCACTTTGAAACCTTCCTGTCATACTTATGGAAAGGCTTACATCAGGTCTTGTGCACATCATTGCATACACGATAGAGGCTATGGCTGAAGCATAGGGGATGACACTCATCTTTTCTCTATCTTCTGCGGTCATTGGGCATTGTGTCTTACTCAACTTCACACCTTGCAATACGAACAAGAACCCTTTCTTAGACTAATCCATTTTGAACTTCTTCAAAACTTTGTCAAGGTATGTGCTCTGTGAAAGTTCTATTAAGCGTCTCGGTCTATCTCTATTGGTCTTGATGCCTAATATGAAAGCAACTTCTCCGAGGTCCTTCATTGAAAAACTCTTATTCAAATAATCCTTTACGCTTCCCAAAAATTCTATATTGTTTCCAATCAGCAATATGTCATCCTCATATAATATTAGAAACGCTATAGAGCTCCCACTCACTTTGTTGTAAATACAAGCTTCTCCATAAACTAGTATAAACCCTAACGCCTTGATCACCTCATCAAAATGCCGATTCCAACTTCTAGATGCTTGCACCAGTTCACAAATGGATTGCTGGAGCTTCTACACTTTGTTAGCACTCTCTGGATCAACAAAACCTTCCGGTTGCATCATATACAACTCTTTCTTAAGGAAATCGTTAAGGAACACTGTTTTGACATCCATCTGCCAAATTTCGTAATTGAAAAATGCAGCTATTGCTAACATGATTCTGATGGACTTAAGCATCGCTACGGGTGAGAAAGTCTCATCATAGTCAACTCCTTGAACTTGTGAAAAACCTTTTGCCACAAGTCAAGCTTTATAGACGTTGATATTACCATCAGTGTACGTGTTCCTCTTAGAGATCCATTTATTCTGAATGGCCTTTTGCCCTTCAAGTAAAACTTCCAAAGTCCACACTTTGTTTTCATACATGGATCCTATCTCAGATTTCATGGGCTCTAACCATTTGTTGGAATCCAGGCCCACCATCGCTTCTCCATATCTCACAGGTTCATTGTTGTCTAACAACATGACTATTACGATAGGGTTACCATACCACTCAGGGGCGATGCGTGCCCTTATCGACCTACGAGGTTCGATAGCAACTTGATCTGAAGCTTCATGATCATCATCATTGCCTTCCTCTTCAACTAGTGTATGCTCCACAGAAACATCTTTATGCGTTTCCCTACTCTCAGGTTGAAGTAAAGGTTCTACAACCTCATCAACACTACAGGAATCGGGCTTTTTGCCGTCGGGACGCTAAAGACGGCAAAGAGAGAATTACAGACGGCAAAATTTTTGCCGTCAGCCCATGACGGCAAAAAATGTCGTCAGACCATGTGCCCGCAAAGGGTAATTTTGCCGTCAGCATTTTTTTGGGCAGACAGCAAAATTTTTGCCGTCATCTATTATGAGGCAGACGGCAAAAAACCTAACAGAACCACCCGGACGGTGTTAACTCTTTGCCGTCATCCAGTTATTTTTACAGACGGCAAAATATTTTTTCACTCACGTCCGTGCGTGGTGGGATGGGGTAGCCTGGTGTGTCTCAGATCTTGCCACGTCATCGGTCCGCGTGATCGATCCGTGTGTTGTGCTTCTTCTTTGTCGTCATCACTTTCTATTACAGGCGGCAAATTATGTCTTTGCCGTCATCCGCTTATTTTTACAGACGGCAAACTAATTTTGCCGTCTGCAATTTTTATTATAGACGACAAAATATGTTTACGCCGGCAGTCATTCTTTGCCGTCAGCAGCTGACGGCAACTGACGGCAACAGTGCTCTTTGCCGTCATCCACGAAGAAAAGCTGACGGCAAAGATCTTAAGAGACGGCAAATTACCTGATTCCCGTAGTGCAAGTTGTATCTTCCTCCCAGTGAATTCTTTTGAGAGAAACCCTTTCTCAAGAAATGTTCCGTTTTTAGTGACAAATTTTTTTCCTTTGGATCTGAGATAGAAGGTGTACCCAACTGTCTCTTTTGGGTATCCTATGAAGACACATTTCTCCGTTTTGGGTTCCAACTTTTTTGGCTGAAGCTTTTTGACATAAGCATAAAATCCCCAAACTTTAAGAAATTATAAGTTTGGTTTCTTTCCAACCCACACATCATATGGCGTCGTCTCAACGGATTTTGATGGTGCCCTATTTAAATTGAATGCAACTGTCTCTAATGCATAACCCCAAAATGATAATGGCAAATCGGCAAGAGACATCATAGAACGCACCATATCCAACAAAGTACGATTACGACATTCGGACACGCCATTTTGCTTTGGTGTTTTAGGCAATGTCAACTGTGAAACAATTCCACATTGTCTTAAGTGAGTGCCAAACTCATAACTTAGATATTCTCCTCCTCGGTCAGATTGTAGGAATTTGATCTTCTTGTTACGATGATTCTCCACTTCACTCTAAAATTGCTTGAACTTTTCAAATGTTTCAAACTTGTGTTCCATTAAGTAAATATAACCATATCTACCGAAGTCATCAGCGAAGGTGAGAAAATAATGATATCCACCGTGCGCCTCAATGCTCATGGACCACACAAATTAGTATGTCCATTGTTCCGGAGAACGGAGTTTTGGTCATCTTGCCCATGAGGCATGGTTCACATGTGTCAAGTGATTCAAAATCAAGTGACTCCAAAATTCCATCAGCACGGAGTTTCTTCATGCGCTTTACACCAATATGACCTAAGCGGCAGATCCACAAGAAACCGTTACTATCATTATCAACCCTACATCTTTTGGCATCAATGTAATGAACATGTGTGTCATTACTATCGAGATTCAATAAGAATAAACCCCTCACTTTGAGTGCATGACCATAAAAGATATTACTCATATAAATAGAACAACCATTATTCTCAGATTTAAATGAGTAACCGTATCGCAATAAAGAAGATCTAGATATAATGTTCATGCTTAACACATGCACTAAATAACAATTATTCAGGTTCATCACTAATACCGATGGTAATTTAAGTGAGAGTGTGCCGACGGCGATCGCATCAACCTTGGAACCATTTCCCACGCGCATCATCACTTCGTCCTTGTGGGGACCCCGACTTACGAGTCCAGATCGCCGAATGAACGTGCTCAGTGATCCCAGGGATCAATGCTCACCAAACACAGAGATACTGAATATTAAGAGTATTGCATCCATACATACCGTTTGACACAATAACTGACCATTGCGGTCGAGTCTTACATATATAGGGCCTTGTGGGCCAACACAGCAAACTTGACCAATAGCGGAAATATTAGTTGAAAGCGTGAACCCATGCCATCAGCCTTAACGCATTCTGACTCGGAAGCGTCCTAGCTTGCAAGAACGTCACCGAGTTACTCTTCACCAAATCCTGTTCTCTCATACCTGGTCAATGAAATAACCAGTGGCAAGCGAATGAGTACTTTGAATGTACTCGCAAACAGCCCATGATATGGATAATGCAGTTGGTACGGTAACAAGTAATATGCAACATTGGTGGATAGCGGCTTAACTGTAAATAAAAATTATCATAGATGGATGTGCTTCAAAACCTAGATGGTATTTAGAAGAACAGGATACATATATCAATATATCTCTCAAGGGCTGAACACTCCGGGTTCATCCGATATGCCAAGTCACCAAACTTAGCCATATCAACTCTTTCTCAGTTAACACCATTAAACACACACACATACTCACACTTGGTTTATGCACAAACGACTAGACGTAGTTTAAGCAGGATTACTCAACTGTCCTTGACTATGGACACGCCTATTCGAATAGTTTTACACTCTGCAGAGGTTGTACGCTATACCCACGAGATCCGGGAAACTTCCGTGTCATCCACGACTCACGGTATATAACATACCCGAGGTAAGTATCCGATCAATGCCTTTCCCCTGACGATACTAGACAAAGAGGTCCACTCGATTGGTACCCAGCCGACATGATGTATGTCTTACAAGCACCAAATCTGGACAGTATCATGCGGGGACCAACGGTGTGTCCAAAACACGTAAAATGGCATAGTCGCCCTTCCTGGCATGACCTCGTCACGAGAGTGACCACACATCACTCCCGCCACTAGTAATGTGGCTCTTTGCTAGCACCGACCAGAGTAATCAACAAAGCCCCGCCCCATAAAGGGGTAACAGGGTCGCACATGTAAGGTTGCGACGGTCGACACATCATAAATCTATTCCCATTTATGAAACCATACACACACAAAATAGCCGGTGCACCACTTCACCAAAAGTGGCCACTAACTCATCATCACCCTCGGGCATTAGTGGCACCCGATTTATACCATCATCATGCTCATACTTCTACTATGCTTAGCTCTACTTGTCAACATGATATTAGCGTGATCCTCATAGATTGTAGGATCAAGCTTAAAATGCAAGTGCTCCGGAGGAGCCATCGGTAATATCACTTCAATGATTACCGATACTTATGATCACATGCAACGGAAATATTTGTTCTACTTATCATGCAATATAACATATGCTCAAACATGGTCAACGGGTTGCTTGCCTTTGCTCTCATATGTTATCGGGGTTTTCGATGTCTTCCGGTCCAACTCCGACTACCCGTCTACCCATCATTATTGTCGGAAACAACTATGGTAAGCCACACAGCAAGCAGAAACAAAAGTTCTATAAAACTGGAAGTTATATTTTTCTTGGACCTCTATGGTCATAAGAAAAATACCTGAAGCTTGCCATAGGAGATTTGGATCATCACAGAATTTTGAATGGAAGAAAGGAGGAATAGGTGATCTTAAAGGAAGTCTACAGAAAGTACCATGATAAAAATGAGTGGAGGAACTCATTTAATAGAGCATAACTTTAGAAATATTCAGGAAGTTGTTTTACTGGATTTGGAGTTGATATGAAATTACTAGGGATTTTCTGATATTGGATAAATAGCAAAAGAGGGCTATTTATTTATTGCAACAGAGCTATGCCATATAAAAATGTTGGCCAATGCTCTAAAAATAGGGTATGATATAAGAAGTTTGTTGAAATTGGAATCACTCCAGTTAGAGTTGATTTGAACCCTATAGGATTTTACAAAGGTGGTGTTTACAATACCCAGATTAGAATTTATACAAAAACACCACAGAAAGATGCTCTGGAAAAATGTAGGAACCTGCAGAAATTTGAATCACAAGATTTGGAGCTCAGATGAATTTAATATAGATTTTTGAAGTCTTACAAAAAAAAGAAAAAGGTAACAGACGACTACCAAAGGGGTTATGACATGCTCAGGCGCTAGATAGGCGGATGGGTCGGCCTGGGGCAACCTGCCCACGCAAGAGGCGTATTCACGTGAATATGCCTTCGACACGGGGAATGCGTAACATGACCCGGGCGTCTCCACTTATCCACCTGGGCCCGGCTCGAGAGAGGCTTACAGGAGGGCCCCCCCTTGTCACGCCCTTCTCTTTCCTCCCGCTCGTGCAGGGGAGAGGCAGGGACCGATCCAGACGGAGCTTGTGCCGCCTCGGCTGCCACTTCTGCTCCTAGCGATGGATGATGCCCATGCTAGCCTAGGGGGGTCGCACCGCTCCTGTCCCATGGCCTGGGGCGTGAGGGAGAGGGCCGGAGGTCTCTGGCGATGCGACTGCGGAGGAAGCTGCGCCCGGCTCAGCCTCGGCCATATGACACCATGGGGGCCTCGGGAAAGAAGCTGACGGAGAGAGGGAAGAGGCTGAGGGGAGCTCCGCGCTAGCCAGAGAGGAGGAAGGGCCCGGAGGGCATGAGCTCGACCGAAGGCTGGCAATGGAGCTTCGGCCATTTGAGGGGGTAGGAGGAAGAGGAGGCTTGGGAGGAGAGGAGGGCTCGAAAGGGGAAGCCCTGGAGATGCACAAGTGAGAGCGAAGCAAGAGAAACTCGGGGGAGAGGAGATAAGAGAGGGGGAGGGAGAGAGAGCTCAGGATCTCTTTAGAGCTTCCTGGTGCATGGATGCCACGCACCCCAGAGGGAGCTTGGAAGCTATCTGGTGGGTGGAAGCACTTGGAACGGTTAAAAGGAAGGGCTGAGACATGCAGATACATGGAGTGGATGCTTGATTTGAGTTGTGGGGCAAGGTTAAGGTGCACATCACCAGTTTTGCATGCCAGGGTGGTGTTCACCATAGCCACCTGTGCCTACACCAGTAGCTTGACCAGTGAAAGGTGTATGGGATGTGGGGCATGTTATCAGGAGGGTGAGTGAGGAGTTTGGTCTCTAGTGGAGTTGGTTTGAATGGCCTTTGACTGAGGTTAAGTTTGTAACTTCAAATTTAGATCTAATAAAGTGGGTCTGAAATGGGGAGTTTTGGGTAAACATTATGTCTGGCAGTGTTAGCTATGCAAGTACTATAACATTGCCAAGTTTGAGCTCAAGCAATGAAGGGTAGGTAGTACTTGCTGTACAAAGCTACAATTCAGCGAGAAATCAACTTGTAGATGTGCTGCTCATTTTTCCTACATGAGCATGTCATCTCTTGATTTGAAATGATGCATTGACATAATAGAGGTACCCTCGAAGAATGTGGGGGCTTTGGCTTAAGCAGAAGTGGGGCAAGAGGAGTAAAACTGATGACTCCAAGGGTAAAATGAGAAGTAGCTACAGGGGGTCTCTCTCCAATAATTGACCAGTGGCCATGGCAAAGCTACTAGAGTAAAAAGTTAACTATGAGAGGCTGTGGTAGGAATTTGAGATCAAAGGTAAAAGTGGAAGGGGCCAAAGTGTTGGAAATATGCCCTAGAGGCAATAATAAAATTGTTATTATTATATTTCCTGTTTCAAGATAATCGTTTATTATCCATGCTATAATTGTATTGAATGAAAGCATAGATACATGTGTGGATATATAGACAAAACAATGTCCCTAGTAAGCCTCTAGTTGACTAGCCAGTTTATCAAGGATGGTTAAGGTTTTCTGACCATATGCAAGTGTTGTCACTTGATCACTTGATAACATCATTAGGAGAATGATGTGATGGACAAGACCCAAACTATGAACGTGGCATGTGATCGTGTCATTTCGTTGCTATTGTTTTCCGCATGTGAAGTATTCATTCCTATGACCATGAGATCATGTAACTCACTGACACCGGAGGAATACCTTATGTGTATCAAAAGTCGCAACATTACTGGGAGACTATAAAGGTGCTCTACAGGTATCTCCAAAGGTGTCCGTTGAGTTAGCATTGATCAAGACTGGGATTTGTCACTCCGTGTGACGGAGAGGTATCTCGGGGCCCACTCGGTAATACAACATCACATATAAGCCTTACAAGCAATGTGACTAAAGTGTTAGTCATGGGATCTTGTATTATAGAACGAGTAAAGAGACTTGCCGGTAACGAGATTGAAATAGGTATAGGGATACTGATGATCAAATCTCGGGCAAGTAACATGTCAAAGGACAAAGGGAAGGCTATACGGGATTATATGAATCCTTGGCACAGAGGTTCAACCGATAAGCAATGTGACTAGAGGTTTTACGGTTTTTGAGACACAACTTTGCCACGTGCGACTCAAACCTATACCTCGTAGTTCTTCCTCTAGATCGGTTTTCTGCGGAGCTCGGGGGAGCCCTGCAGGAATAGATCATCACCATCACCGGCACGCCGTCACGCTGCCGGAGAATTCATTTACTTCCGTGTCCCTCTTGCTGGATCAAGAAAGCGGAGATCGTCATCGAGCTGTACATGTGCTGAACATGCAGGTGCCGTCCATTCAGGTGCCGTCCATTCGGTGCTTGATCGTGGGACGACGGTGATTTGAATCACGAAGTTGTACCACTACATCGACCGCATTTTTTAACGCTTCTCGCTGAGCGATCTAGAAGGATATGTGGATCTGATCTCCCTCTCGTTGATGAACATCACCATGATAGGTCTTCGTGTGCGTAGGAAATTTTTTGTTTCCCATGCAACGTTCCACAACAGTGGCATCATGAGCTAGGTTCATGCGTAGATGTAATCTCGAGTAGAACACAAAAGTTTTTGTGGGCGTTGATGTTTGATTTGCTTCCCTCCTTAGTCTTTTCTCGATTCGACGGTATTGTTGGATTGAAGTGGCCCGGACCAACATTACTCGTACGCTTACAAGAGACCGGTTTCATCGACTAACATGCAACTTGTTGCATAAAGATGACTAGCGGGTGCCTGTTTCTTCAACTTTAGTTGATTTGGATTTGATCGAGGCGGTCCTTGGAGAGAGGTTAAATAGCAATTTGCACATCTCCGTTGTGGTTTTGCGTAAGTAAGATGCGATCATACTAGATACCCATAGCAGCCACGTAAAACATGCAACAGCAAATTCGAGGACGTCTAACTTGTTTTTGATGGGTATGCTTGTGATGTGATATGACCAAAGACATGATGTTATATATTGGATGTATGAGATGATCATTTGTAATAGTTAATATAGACTTGCACGTCGATGCTACGGCAACCGACTGGAGCCATAGGGTTGTCTTTAAACTAACGTTTGTGTTTGCAGATGCGTTTACTATATTTCTAGGTTGTAGTTTTAGTAGTAATAGCATAGATAGCATGACAACCTCGATGGAGGCACTATGATGGATATCATGATGTGGCACCGGTGACGATGAAGATCATGCCGGTGCTTTGGCGATGGAGATCAAGAAGCATAAGATCATGGCCATATCATGTAACTTATGAATTTCCTGTGATGTTAATCCTTTTATGCACCTTATCTTCCTTAGAACGACGGTAGCATTATAAGGTGATCCCTCACTAAAATTTCAAGATAAAATTGTGTTCTGCCCGACTGTGCACCATTGCGACTGTTCGTCGTTTCAAGACACCACGTGATGATCGGGTGTGATAGACTCAACGTTCACATACAACGGGTGCAAAACAGTTGCACACGCGAAACACTCGGGTTAAGCTTGACGGCCCTAGCATATGCAGACATGGCCTCAGAACATGAGAGACCGAAAGGTCGAGCATGAGTCGTATAGTTGATATGATTAGCATATAGTTGTTTACCACTGAAACTACACTCAACTCACGTGATGATCGGATTTGAGTTAGTGAATTTGGATCATGCCACACTCAAGTAACTAAAGGGATGTCTATTTGAGTGGGAGCTTATTAGTAATTTGATTAGTTAAACTCTGATTATCTTGAACATAGTCTAAGTCCACTTTGCAATATTTTATGTTGTAGATCAATGGCTCACGCAGTAGCAACCCTAAATTTCAATATGTTCCTAGAGAAAGCTAAGCTGAAAGATAATGGTAGAAACTTTGTAGACTGGGCTCGTAATCTTAGGCTCATCCTACAAGGTGGGAAAAAGAATTATGTCCTTGATGCTACACTAGGAGATGAACCACCCGCTACGTCTTACCAAGATGTTTTGAACGCTTGGCAATCACGTAAGGATGACTATGATATGTCTCCAACGTATCTATAATTTTTGATGGTTCCATGCTATTATCTTGTCAACTTTGGATGTTTTATATGCATGAACATGCTTTTTTTTTCTTTTTTGGGACTAACCTATTAACTCGGTGCCAAGTACCAGTTTCTGTTTTTTCTGTGTTTTTGACCCTTTTTCACAACGGAGTCCAAATGGAATAAAACTTTACGATGATTTGTTTTGGACCAAAAGAGACCCCCAAAGCTTTGGAAGAAGGCCAAAAGAGCCACGAGGGAGTCACAAGCCCGGGAGGCGCGACCACCCCCCAGGCCGCACCTACCAGGCTTGGGACCTCCTCGTGGGCCCAACAGACGTAATTCCACCGCCATAAAATCCTATAAATACAGAAACCCCCAAAAGAAACCTAGATCGGGAGTTCCGCCGCCGCAAGCCTCTGTAGCCACCAAAAACCAATCTGGAGCCCGTTGCGGCACCCTGTCAGAGGGGGAATCCATCTCCGGTGGCCATCTTGATCATCCTGGCGATCTCCATGACGAGGAGGGAGTAGTTCTCCCTCGGGGCTGAGGGTACGTACCAGTAGCTATGTGTTTGATCTCTCTCTCTCTCTCTCGTGTTCTTGAGATATGTTGATCTCGATGTACCGTGGGCTTTGCTACTATAGTTGGATCTTATGATGTTATTCCCCCTCTCCCTTCTTGTAATGAATTGAGTTTCCCCTTTGAAGTTATCTTATCGGACTGAGTGTTTGAGAACACTTGATGTATGTCTTGCGCATGTCTATCTGCGGTGATCAACTTGCGGGTTTGTGACATTAGGAACCTATGCATATGGGTTGGCACACGTTTGATTCATGTGAGTACTCGATGTATGTTTTGGTGATCAACTTTCGGGTTCGTGACATTGGGAACCTATGCATAGGGGCTGGCACACATTTTGACTCTCCGGTAGAAACTTTGGGGCACTCTCTGAAGTTCTATGTGTTGGTTGAATAGATGATTATGAGATTATGTGATGCATACCGTATAATCATGCCCATGGATACTTGAGTTGAAAATGGAGTATCTAGGTGACATTAGGGTCTTGGTTGATATGTATCTTAAGGTGTTATTCTAGCACGAACTCTATGAAAGATTGAACGGAAAGAATAGCTTCATGCTATTTTACTACGGACTCTTGAATAGATCGATCAAAAAGAATAAATTTGTGGTGGTTTCGTACCCGACAATAATCTCTTCGTTTGTTCTCTGCTATTAGTGACTTTGGAGTGACTCTTTGTTGCATGTTGAGGGGTAGTTGTATGTTATAATTGTTGAGAGAACTTCACTAGTGAAAGTATGAACCCTAGGTCTTGTTTCCATGCATTGCAATACCGTTTTTGCTCACTTTTGTTACTAGTTACCTAGCTGTTTTTGTAATTCCAGATTACAAAGACCTATATCTAACATACATTTTGCACTTGTATCACCATCTCTTCACCGAACTAGTGCACCTATGGAATTTACCATTCTATTGGGTGTGTTGCGGACACAAAAGACTCTTTGTTATTTGGTTGTAGGGTTGCTTGAGAGAGACCATCTTCATCCTACGCCTCCCGCGGATTAACCTTAGGTCACCCACTTGTGGGAAAATTGCTACTATCCTACAAACCTGTGCACTTGGAGGCCCAACAACGTCTACAAGGAGAAGGTTGCATAATAGACATCAAGCTCTTTTCTGGCGCCGTTGCCGGGGAGGCTAGGTAAGCGGCACTAACATCCCATCAACGAAGCTCTTTTCTGGGGTCTTTGCCAGGGAGGTTAGCGCTTGAAGATATATCTTTAGATCTTGCAATCGAATCTTTTTGTTTCTTTTTCTTTCTCTAGAAAACTACAAAAAAATGGAATTGAGGATGCCTCATATGCTCCATCTTTTCAATGTCTTTCGTGAGCATGATGGGAAGGAAAATTGTGCTCAAGTGCTAAAAGAAGAATTACATAGAATGCTTGGCATAGAATATGTGAATGATGAGCATGATTGCAATGTTGTTAGCATGAATTCTTTGAATACCCATGATGCTAATGATATGCAAAGCCACAAGCTTGGGGATGCTATATTTGATGAAGGTGATCTTTTTAGTTCTTCCACTTTGAATGATCAAAATCATTTTGATGAAAGCATGCCCCCTATCTATGATGATTATTGTGAGGATACCTATGCTATAAAGAAGAGGGATGATAAAACTTGTCATACTGTCGAGAACCCCTTTGCTAAACTTTGCTTTTTCATTGTGGACACAATTTGTAGTGCTCAAGTCTTTTACGATACTCCCACTACTATTCTTGAGAATAGATTTCCTTATGTGGAGAGTAGTAAAATTCTTATGCTTGTAGATCATGAAAAGAAAGCCTTAGGTGCTGGTTATATTGTTGAATTCCTTCATGATGCTATTGAAGATTACTGTGAGAGAGGATCATATGCTTCTACTTGTTGCAATAGTATCAAGCTTCTTGTCCATGTGTTGAAATTTTTGAAGCTATGCTTGTTTTGCCTTCCTATGCTAGTTGATTCTTGCTCCAACGAGTTGTTTGTTCACAAAATCTCTATGCTTAGGAAGTGGGTTAAACATAAATGTGCTAGCCATATGCTCCATGATGCTCTCATTGTGCTTCAATCCTTATCTTCTATGTGAGCATCATTGAAATCATCATGCCTAGCTAAGGGCGTTAAACAATAGCGCTTGTTGGGAGGCAACCCAATGGATTTTTTTTTGCTTTTTTGCTTTCTATTTTGTTTTTTCCACACCATCATAATTCTGTTATGATTGTGTTTTTTGTGTTTTAATTTGTGTTTGAGCCAAGCAAAACCTTTATGACTAGTCTTGGTGATGGTTGTTTGATCCTGCTGGAAAAAGACAGAAACTTTTTGCTCACGAGATTATTTTTCAATTTTATTCAGAAAGAGATTTTGAGTTGATTCTTTTTGCTGCTGGTTGATATGCCTTTTTCCCAGGCAGTCGTAATTTTTCAGAAGTTTTGAGATAACAGAAGTATACGAAGTATACAGATTGCTAGAGACTTGTCTGTTTTTGACAGATTCTGTTTTTGTTGAGTTGGTTGCTTGTTTTGATGAAACTATGGATAGTATCGGGAAGTACTAGCCATGGAAAAGTGAGAATACAGTAATCTAACACCAATATAAATAGAAATCAAGATTTCTAGAGTACCTAAAAGAGGTGGTAGTTTGTTTTCTTGTGCTAATGTTATCACGATTTTCTGTTTAACTTTTGTGTTGTGAAGTTTTAAAGTTTTAGGTGATGTTCTCATGGACAAAGAGATAAGGAGTGGAAAGATCTCAAGATTGGGGATTCCGAAGGCATCCCAAGCGAAATTCAAGGACACAAAAAAGCCTAAGCTTGGGGATGCCCCGGGAAGGCATCCCCTCTTTCGTCTTCAATCCATTGGTAACATTACTTGGAGCTATATTTTTATTCACCACATGATATGTGTTTTGATTAGAGCGTCTTGTATCCTAGGAGTATTTTTTTGTGTCACAATCATCCTTGCTACACACCTTTTGAGAGAGACATGCACTCATCGTGAATTTGCTAGAATGCTCATTGTGCTTCACTTATATCTTTTGAGCTAGATAATTTTGCTCTTTGTGCTTCACTTAGATCTTTTAGAGCATGGCGGTGCGTGACTTGGTAGTTGGCTTATGCTATGAAAGTAGTTCCAAAGGTGATAGGTACCCAAATAGGATACAAAACCTCCATATTCATGTGCATTGAGTAGAAAGAGAAGTCTTGATTCCTCTCAATTAGTTTTGAGACGTGGATTTGGTAATATTAAGAGTTATGTTAGTAGGGTGTTGGGAATCTAGAAATGCTTGTGTTGAAGTTAGTGATTCCCGTAGCATGCACGTATGGTGAACCCTATGTTAGGAAGTCGGAGCATAATTGATCTATTGATTGTCATCCTTTTTGTTGAGGTCGGGATCGCGCGATGGTTAACACCTACCAACCCTTCCCCTAGGAGTATGCGTTTAGCACTTTGTTTTGATTACTAATAAAAACTTTCGAAATAAGTATGTGAGTTATTCATGACTAATGTGAGTCCATAGTATAGATGCACTTTCACCTTCCACCATTGCTATCCTCTCCAGTGTCACGCAACTTTCGTCGGTACACAAACCCACCATATGCCTTCCTCAAAACAGCCACCATACCTACCTACTATGGCATTTTCATAGCCATTCCGAGATATATTGCCATGCAACTCCCACCGTTCCGTCTCATGACTTGTGTCGTCACTCTCATATTGCCACTGCATGATCGTAAGATAGCTAGCGAGATGTTTCAATGTCATACACCAAGCTAGATCGTTGCACATCCCGGTACACTGCCGGGGCATTTCCTATAGAGTCATCATCGTTCTAAGCTTTGAGCTGTGAGTAAATAAAAGTGTGATGATCATCATTATTAGTGCATTGTCCCATGTGAGGAAATAAAAAAATAAGAAAAAGTGGCCAAAGAGCCCAAATAAAAAAAAGGGGAAAGAGGACCAAGAGCCCAAATAAAAAGAAGAGAGAAGGGACAATGCTACTATATTTTTCCACACTTGTGCTTCATAATAGCACCATGTTCTTCATGATTGAGAGCCTCTCGTTTAGTCACCACCATATGCTAGTGGGAATCTTCATTATATAACTTGGCTTGTATATTCCAATGATGGGCTTCCTCTAAATTGCTCTAGGTCTTCGTGAGCAAGCAAATTGGATGCACACCCACTAGTTCTCCTTTTGAGCTTTCACATACTTATAGCTCTAGTGGATCCTTTGTATGGCAATCCCTACTCATTCACATTGATATGTCTTAATGGGCATCTCCATAGCCCTTTGATACGTCGAGTCAATGTGAACATCTCATCCCTTTTTGTCTCACAACCACCACCACACTCTATTCCACCTATAGTGCTATATCATTGGCTCACGCTCATGTATTGCATGATAGTTATAAAAAGTTTGAGAAAGTAAGAGTGCGAAAACAATTACTTGGCCAATACCGGGGTTGTGCATGATTTAAATTTGTTGTGTGAGGATTATGGAGCATAGCCAGACTATATGATTTTGTAGGGATAACTTTCTTTGGCCTTGTTATTTTGAAAGTTCATGATTACTTTGCTAGTTTGCTTGAAGTATTATTGTTTCCATGTCAATAGTAAACTATTGTTTTGAATATTACGGATCTGAACATTCGTGCCACAAGAAAGAAGTTACAAAGGACAAATATGTTAGGTAGCATTCCACATCAAAAATTCAGTCTTTATCACTTCCCTACTCGAGGACAACCAGGAGTTAAGCTTGGGGATTCTTGATACGTCTCCAACGTATCTATAACTTTTTATGGTTCGATGCTATTATCTTGTCAACTTTGGATGTTTTATATGCATGAATATGCTATTTTATATCTTTTTTGGGACTAACCTATTAACTAAGTGCAAAGTGCCAGTTTTTGTTTTTTCCGTGTTTTTGACCCTTTTTCAGACGGAGTCCAAATGGAATAAAACTTTACGATGATTTTTTTGTACCAAAAGAGACTCCCGAAGCTTTGGAAGAAGGCCAGAAGAGCCACGAGGGAGTCACAAGCCCGGGAGGTGCGGCCACCCCCAGGCCGCACCTACTAGGTTGTGACCTCCTTGTGGGCCCAACCGACGTAATTCCACCGCCATAAGTTCCTATAAATACAGAAACCCCCAAAAAGAAACCTAGATCGGAAGTTCCACCGCGCAAGCCTCTATAGCCACCAAAAACCAATCTGGAGCCTGTTCCGGCACCCTGCCGGAGGGGGAATCCATCTCCGGTGGCCATCTTCATCATCCCGGTGATCTCCATGATGAGGAGGGAGTATTTCTCCCCCGGGGCTGAGGGTATGTACCAGTAGCTATGTGTTTGATCTCTCTCTCTCTTGTTCTTGAGATGTCTTGATCTCGATGTACCGTGCGCTTTGCTACTATAGTTGGATCTTATGATGTTCTTCCCCCTCTCCCTTCTTGTAATGAATTGAGTTTCTCCTTTGAAGTTATCTTATCGGATTGAGTCTTTGAGAACACTTGATGTATGTCTTGCACATGTCTATCTGCGGTGATCAACTTGTGGGTTTGTGACATTGGGAACCTACGCATATGGGTTGGCACACGTTTGATTCATGTGAGTACTTGATGTATGTTTTGGTGATCAACTTGCGGGTTCGTGACATTGGGAACCTATGCATAGGGGTTGGCACACGTTTTGACTCTCCGGTAGAAACTTTGGGGCACTCTTTGAAGTTCTATGTGTTGGTTGAATAGATGATTATGAGATTATGTGATGCATATCGTATAATCATGCCCACGGATACTTGAGGTGACAATGGAGTATCTAGGTGACATTAGGGTCTTGGTTGATATGTATCTTAAGGTGTTATTGTAGTGCGAACTCTATGAAAGACTGAACGGAAATACTAGCTTCGTGCTATTTTACTACGGACTCTTGAATAGATCGTTCAGAAATAATAACTTTGTGGTGGTTTCGTACCCGACAATAATCTATTCGTTTGTTCTCCGCTATTAGTGACTTTGGAGTGACTCTTTGTTGCATGTTGAGGGCTATTTATATGATCTAATTATGTTATCATTGTTGAGAGAACTTCACTAGTGAAAGTATGAACTCTAGGCCTTGTTTTTGTAATTACAGATTACAAAGACCTATATCTACCATCCATTTTGCACTTGTATTACCATCTCATCGCCGAACTAGTGCACCTATAAAATTTACCATTGTATTGGGTGTGTTGGGGACACAAGAGACTCTTTGTTATTTGGTTGCAGGGTTGCTTGAGAGAGACCATCTTCATCCTATGCCTCCTGTGGATTGATAAACCTTAGGTTACCCACTTGAGGGAAAATTGCTACTGTCCTACAAACCTCCGCACTTGGAGGCCCAACAACGTCTACAAGGAGAAGGTTGCGTAGTAGACATCAGACTACTCAGTAGTTCAATGTGCAGTCTTGTATAGCTTGGAACCGGGACTTCAACGATGCTTTGAACGTCATGGAGCATATGAGATGGTCCAGGAGTTGAAGTTTATCTTTCAGAAAAATGATCGGATCGAGAGGTATGAGACCTGTGATGAATTATATGCTTGCAAGATGGAGGAGAATTCGTCTGTCAGTGAACATGTGCTCAAAATGTGTGGGTACTCAAACCGTCTAGCTGAGCTGGGGATTGAACACCCGCAAGAGGCTATCACTAACAAAATGCTTCAATTACTGCCACCTAGCTACAAGAGCTTTGTGTTGAACTATAACATGCAAGGGCTGAACAAGTCACCCGGCGAGTTATTTGCGATGCTGAAAGTCACACAGTCAGAACTCCGGAAAGATCATCAAGTGTTGATGGTCAATAAGACCACCGGTTTCAAGAGAAACGGCAAAGGCAAGAAGGGTAACTCCAAGAAGAGCGACAAGACTGTTGCCAATCCGACGAAGAAACCCAAGGCTGGACCTAATCCGGAAACAGAGTGCTATTATTACAAGGGGATGGGTCACTCGAAGTGCAACTTCCCCAAGTATTTTCCTGATAAGCAGGTATATGTGATATACATGTTATTGATGTGTACTTAACCAGCTCTCGTAGTAGTATGTGGGATTTGAGACCGGTTCTGTTGCTCATATTTGCAACTCGAAGCAGGGACTACAGAACAAACGAAGGCTGGCGAAGGATGAAGTGACGATGCGCGTGGGAAATGGTTCCAAGGTTAATGCAATCGCCGTCAGCACAGTGTCACTTGCATTACCATCAGGATTAGTTATGAACTTAAATAATTGTTATTTAGTGCCTGCATTAAGCATGAACATTATATTTGGAACTTGTTTATTGCAAGACAGTTACTGAATTAAGTCAGAGAATAATGGTTGTTCTATTTTTATGAGTAATATTTCTTATGGTCATGCACCCAATGTGAGGGGTTTGTTCACATTGAATCTTGATTGTGATGACACACATATACATAACATTGAGACCAAAAGATGTAGAGTTAACAATGATAGCGGCATGTTTTTGTGGCACTGCCGCTTAGCTCATATTGGTGTAAAGCGCATGAAGAAACTCCATGTTGATGGGCTTTTGGAGTCACTTGATTTCGAATCACTTGACACGTGCGAACCATGCCTCATGGAGAAGATGACTAAGACTCCGTTCTCCGGAACTATGGAGAGTGCAAGTGTCTTGTTGGAGATCATCCATACTAATGTGTGCGGTCCGATGAGTGTGGAGGGGCGCATCGGATATCGTTATTTTCTCACCTTCACTTATGATTTGAGTAGGTATGGATATATCGACTTGATGAACCACAAGTCTGAAACGTTTGAAAAGTTCAAGCAATTTTAGAGTGAAGTTGAAAATCATCATAACAAGAAGATCAAGTTCCTATGATCTGATCGAGGGGGTGAATATCTAAGTTTCGAGTTTGGTGCTCACTTAAGACAATGTGGAATCGTTTCACAGTTGACACCGCGTGGAACACCATAGCGTAATGGTGTATCCGAATGTTGTATCGTACTTTGTTAGATATGGTGCGATCTATGATGTCTCCTACCGATTTGTCGTTATCATTTTGGGGTTATGCATTAGAGATAGGTGCATTCACTTTAAATAGGGCACCATCAAGTAGATATAGGTCAAACATACGGTGCATACATGCATTCAACTCATACAACACATGCATTCGTTACACGACACGTCTCATCGGTATACCTTCGACGCGTGCGATTCGAAGCGGATCGGTTCGTAGCGGACGTCGTGGAAGTCGTGGATGTAGTCGTACACGTTCTCATCGACGGTAGTCGTTCGGTCGGCGTCGGTGCACGGTCTTCGGTGTCGGTGGTCGAACACGTTCCGAAGATGGTCGGGGTCGTCGAGGACGTCGTGGTTCTGGTGAACTTGTCGACTCCACGGCAGCGGGGATGGTGCACACGGCCTTCGGCGACTACAGCACAAGCAAAGGCAAGCGGAGGCCACGGCTACAAGCGGCATCAACTAACATCTAGCAACTAGCAACTAACGGCAAGCTACGGCAGGCAACCACAAGCAGCCATAGCTAATAGCATCAGGCAAATAGCAAGCAGCAGCAGGCAGGCAAGGCAAGTTGGCAGCAACAACATCTAAAACAAGGTAGCAACCGAGCAAAGCAACTACACCTAACAACACCAGCAGCATGCAACACACTACGACAACAACAAGGCAGCAGCATGCACAGCAACAGCAACCTGCAGGCAACAACCACGACAGCAACAGCAACAGCATAAGCTCGGCAGCGGCTACAACATCAGGCAATAACGGCTATCGACAGTGCAGCATCCATCAACAAGGCACGGCAAGCAGCGAAATGAGCAACGGCGGCAACACCTTGGCATGGGCGCGAGCACGGCGGGCTCGGCAACCGGAGGCGGGGCCGGACCTGGCAGGACGGCGGCGCGGGGACCAAGGGCGGCGCAGCCCGAGGGGAACGGCGGGGATGGAGGTAGGCGGCTCCGGAGGACGGCGCGGCCGGCGCGGCGCAAGAGGCCAGGGCGGACGGGCAGGGCACCGGCGGGGGAACCTCAGGCCGGGTCCTGTCAGCGGGCATGGCGGCGACCACCGCGGTAGATGAGGCGGCGCGGGCTCCGGCAAGAGGAGGCGAGGGTGAGGGCTACAGAGGCGACCACAGCGGGGCGCGCGGGGGCAGCTCGTGACGAGGGGGAGGAGAGGAGAGGACGAGGGGAAAAGGAGGAAGGAGGCGCACGGGAGGGGCGAGGGGCTCGAGGGGACGAGGCCATGGCGACGCTTGGGGGAAGGAGACGCTGGCGGCGGGCAGGAGACGAGAGGGGGAGGAATCGGGCACAGGAGAGAGCACGGGGACGAGGGGGCTGCGGGCTCCCTCGCTAGGGCAGGGGGACTTGGGCCGACCAGCTGGGCCTTGCCGGCTGGGCTCCCTCTCCCTCTGTTTGCTTTTTCCCTTTTAAAAAAAACAGAGAAACACACACACACAAAATAATAATAAAAGGGTTTAACAAATACAAAAAAACCATCTTGCTCCTTTTAAAACCTCACCCCAACTATAAGAAATAGTTGGGTATTTTAAAACAACTAAAAATAAAACCCTTTTGAAGAATAAAATAAAACCTCTTCTATTTAAATAGTAAAATAAAAGTGCTTTAAAAGAGAAAAGAAAAATGATGAGGATTTAAAAGAGAAAAAAAAAGGAGAAAATAAAGAAAGCCGGAGGGGTTGCCCCCACATTTAATAAAATGATTTTAAAAGAAGACGATTTTTAAAAGGGGTTAAAACGGAACTTTAGCAAAACCACAAAAAAATGAAATAAGAGGGGAGAGGGGGAGCTACTATCGCTCTACGACTCGGTGATCACTCGAAGCACAACACTCAAAACCACACGTGACAGACGCTGCAAGATGCCACGCATGATGCGACGATGCAAACTAAATGATGATGCAACAAATAAAAATAAGCACACGGCGGAAACGAAAATAAAGGGGGAATTTTCTGGGCGTCGGTCTCGGGCTGTCACAACTCTCCTACACTACAAGAGGATCTTGCCCCGAGATCCAAAAATGAAAGGGGTTGAGGATGAGAAAGAACAAGAGGTAAAACTTAGTCGCCTCTTTGCCAAACGAGTGAAACCAACGATCCTTGAAAGTTGCAAAGAGATGAGGACTGATAAGAGAAACAAGCAAGAATTCAGAGAAAATTTCGGCAGCACTTCCGTAGGAAAATGGGACAAAAAATTCGACAAGGTGGGAAAAATAGACAATATTCACAACAAACAAGTAAATAGAGCAAGGGAACACCATGATCTTGACAAAACAAGATAATAGACCCAAAAGAGCAACATCACAATGCCTCCAGAACAAAAGAATAGGAACTAGCTCATACGGAAGAACAGAATGAAGAGAGAATGACAACTACTAACTCCAATGAACTTGGCAAGCATCCTTGCAAGAAGAATTGGACGGAGTTGTTGGAAAAACAACAACGAAAAGAACAAGATGGTAGTGGGCTTATGAAAATCATCTAAACAAATATGAGGTGACAACCAACCACTAAAAGAAACAAGGGAAGAAGAAAGCAAAGATATCAAAACTTCTTACACCAAGAGGACTTGGATTAATGACAAGCACCATGATAGCACAATCCATAGGAAAAGCTTTAGGTGAAATCCAAACCAAGATAGCTCAATGAAGAAATCATGGGTTGAAAATATCTCATGACCATAGAATTGGTAGGTTTAATTATCTCATACTTGAAAGGAAACTCTTCGAGGCTCCTATACTAACAAGAATGCTATAATACCACCTCAAAGGATAAAGGAAGAACAAATGCACTTGTAAATGCAAGAGAAGAAAACTTGAGGTTCTCCAACAAGAATCTTGAAGAACACTTGAGAATGGATTGAAATCTTGATGAACCACCATAAAGGACCACCGTATACAAATGAATGATGCAAAGATATGAAGGTAGAAAGAATAAGATTATGAGCTTGCCAAGATTTAGATGAAGCCTCACAAAGAGATACTTAATAGAACTTGGAACTCCGGAAAAAGAATTCAGATTACTATGAACAAGAATAAGAATTATGTTATGCTAATCCTTCACCAAGTTAAATTGACGAGAATCAACGGATTTAGCATACAACTTATTCCTCTTGAAAGAATCTTGAAGAGACAGAGAGATAAACACCACTTGAGGCATGATTGAAGGGCGCACCGGTAAGAATTGACAACTGAATGGAAATTCCAAGAATGCATGGAAACACATGAGAATGAATAGATCATGATCCACCTAACAAAAAACTTGAATAAGGCACCCGAATAATCGAGGGACGAACGAAGAGGCAACAATTGAGAAGAATTGAGGATGAAGCTGAAAGCTGAGAACGAAGAATCTTCTAAAATGGTAGCCTTCGGAGGAACGAGAATGAAAACAACTAGAAATGCATCGGATAGCAAGAAAGAGATTACTCATGATTGGGAACAAATAAAATGACGACACCAAGCTGAAATGATGAATCTACAATAGAATGGACCAAGATTGAGAGAAACACTCCTTCGAATTGCAAGCTAAGAATGATGACGAGAACAACACAAAGAATTACTGAGACACTCCGGAATAGAGAAAAAAACAAAAGGTTGAGC
This sequence comes from Hordeum vulgare subsp. vulgare, assembly GCF_904849725.1. NCBI lineage: Eukaryota > Viridiplantae > Streptophyta > Magnoliopsida > Poales > Poaceae > Hordeum > Hordeum vulgare. The sequence continues at coordinate 340,423,995 of NC_058524.1, read as the reverse complement.
CAAATATGAGAACTAATACAAATAGATCTTGAAGAAAGGATATGACTGATGAAATCATACTTACGTCATAGTTGAAAAGATTTAGAGATCTCCGGGAAAAATTAAAAGAGTCACGAAAGATCCTGGGAAAACCTGTGGGTTATGGGCCCACTCAAAGAAACCACCTTAGAAAAGATTGCTTAGAAGAGAGATATTGCACCGGTATGAAGAGAACTAGATGAGGTTGAGAACCTCGAAATAATGAAAGATCTGCAACAAGAAGCTCTGAGATATCTTCACCACTCCGGATAGAAAAGAGAGAAATAAATACCAAGATAGGCTCATAAAAATTTCCGACATGGGAAAGAATAACAAGGATAAATAGGATATGATGAACACGGACAACTGAATTAAATTCACCGGAAAAGATGACAAGAATGAACAAATATGACACGAATCTCCTGAGAATCTTCACAATGAACCACCGGGTAAGACAGAAAAGAACAGACAGCGGAAGCATAATGAAAACAAAACTCTTGGATGAAAATTGAATCACTGAGAAAAAGGGCGGGAGGGTGGGGAAAAACAAAGATGACTTGGGACAGATGAGACGGACTCAAGATGAAATGAGAGAACGATCTTGCAAAATTAGAGAGGATAGACTACACTTGAAGAGAAGCACACCGGTTGAAAGGAATTGATACGATGACTCCGGTTGAAAGGAATTGATAAGACAATTGACAGAGAAAAAGAATTAATACTCTCATAAAAATATGAGAACACCTCTTAGAAAAGATCTGGAATCACCACTTGACATCGAAGCAACACAAATTACCATATTCCAACAAAACAAAGGAAGCGGCTTACGAAACAAGCCAGAACAAACTCATGAGAAAGATTTCGTCCGATATTTTCATGGACAGGACTCCACTAGATGTCGAACCCCAACCTAACATCATGCATTTGTTGGAAGATTGTCCTATAAGCAACTACTTGAATTCCCACCTATGAATTCCCGAAATATATGGTCATGCAATCTGGTACACGGATACAAGGAGTATTTCACACAACTCCTAAACTAACCCGTCACCTGTATCACATCCGTCAACACACAACCAGAATCTCGGACCTTCATCTACTACAGACCCTCGTGATCACAACGATACCAAGTATGGCAGTACTCCCGAACAATCTGCACCAGTACTGGGGACATCGGGGTTATCTCGCCACTACTAGTATTGAAGCAATTACGAACATCCTTCGTTCTGAGATACTAAGAAATCTGAATGATAACGATGTGCTCAAGAATCCCCTGGAGCTCAACTCCCCTGAAACTCAAAGCAGATAGGAGGCACCAAGAGAGAACTCCGTCACATCGGCATCATATAAATCCCAAGAATATCCGCGTGATCCTAAATTTTTTTTTGAGTGAGAAGAGGAGTAGACTTAAATTATTACGTCAAGATTCCTCACCAGGGCATAGAAGAGGAGAAAAAAGAATCCTACTCTCTGATATATAACTAGACTGAAAGCATTTTTCACTAGACTCGACTCGGCCAAGTTCGATCAACCAAGGGGGCTCCTAGGTCGGACCCTAGCTCTGATACCAACTTGTCACGCCCAAGATGCGACCCTATCCTCAATTTGGCACGAGGGACTCGTCAGGGATAGGAGCGCATCTCGTCGTGTCGCAAGAATGGATATCGTTACAAGTACATGTACTAAAAAGAACAGATATACAATAGAATTGGCTTACACTCGCCACAAGCTACATCAGAGTCACATCAGTACATCACATAATCATCAAGAATAAGAGCAGGGTCCGACTATGGATGAAAACAAATGACAAAAGAAGAACGACGTCCATCCTTGCTATCCCAGGCTGCCGGCCTGGAACCCATCCTAGATCGATGAAGAAGAAGAAGAAGCAACTTCAAATGAACAATCAACGCACTCGCGTCAAGTAACCTTTACCTGTTCCTGCAACTGGTGTTGTAGTAATCTGTGAGCCACACGGGACTCAACAATCTCATTTCCAAAGGTATCAAGACTAGCAAAGCTTAATGGGTGAGGCATGGTTAAGTGGTGAGGTTGCAGCAGTGGCTAAGCATATATCTATGGTGGCTACCTTACGAGTACAAGAAATAAAAGGGGGAAGACCTACGCATAGCGGACGTGAACTACTATTGATCAAATAAATGATCCTGAACACCTACCTACGTCAGACATAACCCCACCGTGTCCTCGATCAGAGAAAGAACTCACGAAAGAGACAGTCACGGTTACGCACACAGTTGCCATATTTTAATTAAGTTAACTTCAAGTTATCTAGAACCAGTGTTAAACAAAGTTTACACGTTGCCACATAGCCGCGGGCACGGCTTTCCGAAAAGATTTAACCCTGCAGGGGTGCTCCAACTAGTCCATCACAAATTACCACAAGCCGCATAGAAATCCTCAATCACGAAGCTCGCGATCTCGTCGGATTCCCTAGTGGAAAACTTCAACTCTGAGATTACCCAAAGCATCACCGGAATCCCGATGCACAAGATATCTCGTCAAAGGTAAAACTAATCCAGCAAGGCCGCCCGACGTGTCGACGATCCCGATAGGAGTCGCGTACCTCGTTCTCAGGACACGACGGATGAGCGATGGTTACCACGCCAAACGCCGAGTTGCCCCGAGTAGCGTTAATAAGCTGCTCTGTTTTGGACCAACACGCATAAGGAGCACTGGCCCGGGGGTTGATTAAATTATCCTCGGGTTAATTACTCCCTATGCAGTTCATTTGTTATTAGGCAAATGTAGTACCAAAGTTGGGCCCTGCCAGACCAGCTTTAATCTAAAACGAATTATCAAGGGGGTCCCCATAACAACCCCGATCGTGTTAGGAGCGCTCGTTTATGGAACATAACACCGGTAGCCGAAACTAAGGGGGCAAAGGTGGAACAAAACACCAGGCTAGAAAGGCCGAGCCTTCCACCTTTTACCAAGTATACAGGTCCATTAAATTAAATAGCATTAATATGGTGATATAACAAGGAACTCATGCTTTTGCATGGAAGCATCTGCACCTGCAACTAGCAACGCTAACAACAGGGTTAAGCAAGCGGTATCATAGCCAATCAGTGGTTTGCTAGGTTGAACAGGTTGAAGGTTATCATGGCATTGTTGAGAGGCTGAATTTAACAGGTGGTAGGCAACGAGACATAAACGATAGAAGCGATAAACTAGCATGGCAATGATAGTAATGGTATCTAGGGAAATGGTCATCTTGCCTGAGATCCCGCTTGGAAGAAGAACAACCCCGTGAAGTCGGCGAACCAACATAGTCGAACGGGTCCTCACATTCCGACACGCTTGCGGAACTCTATCGAGACGGAGCAAACCGGAAACAAACATCAACACAGATATTCTCCACGGCATATGCAAGACATGATGCACACGCTAATATGATACATGATCAATTCAAAATGCAAGGGATGGCATGGCAACTCACCTCACGCAAACACTACACATTAAATAAAGCTCGACATGCAACGGGTTGCATATCGACGAAACTCCACGTTAATTATTGAGTTCACTCCTGTTAATTTACACGGCAATGTTTAAGTTGTTGTTAACATGGCAAGGGGTGAGCGAGTGATTCTACATGTCATCCTAGTCGCTTAACACACGGGACTTAGAACGGAGCTACGACACAAGAGACATGCAACACAAGATATATGCCATGAATGCGTCATGCATGCGAGTTCATAACACCACGGCAAGAAGAGAAGGAAACATGTGTCGCCACGGCGAGCGAGAGGGAACCATGGTGGCAAGATGGAAACGATGCCACGGCAACGTTCCTATCCCGACAACTCGTCGAGATATCGTAGCCATGAATAGGGAGCGCGTGCAGGAACATCAAATAAAGATGGGGTGATCCCGTATCTCGGGTTCCCATGTGTCGGGCACAACATAGAGGGAAAACGTGCAACGGTCAAACATACGGTGCATACATGCATTCAACTTATACAACACATGCATTCGTTACACGACACGTATCATCGGTATACCTTCGACGCGTGCGATTCGAAGCGAATCGGTTCGTAGCGGACGTCGTGGAAGTCGTGGATGTAGTCGTACACGTTCTCGTCGACGGTAGTAGTTCACTCAGCGTCGGTGCACGGTCTTCGGCGTCGGTGGTTGAACACGTTCCAAAGATGGTTGGGGTCGTCGAGGACGTCGTGGTTCTCGTGAACTTGTCGACTCCACGGCGGCGGGGATGGTGCACACGGCCTTCGGCGACAACAGCACAAGCAAAGGCGAGCGGAGGCCACGGCAACAAGCGACAGCAACTAACATCTAGCAACTAGCAACTAACGGCAAGCTACGGCAGGCAACCACAAGCAGCCACAGCTAATAGCATCAGGCAAATAGCAAGCAGCAGCAGGCAGGCAAGGCAAGCTGGCAGCAACAACATCTACACTAAGGTAGCAACCGAGCAAAGCAACTACACCTAACAATACCAGCAGCCTAGCATCTACAGCAGCATGCAACACACTACGACAACAGCAAGGCAGCAGCATGCACAACAACAGCAACCTCTAGGTAACAGCCACTACAGCAAGAGCAACAGCATAAGCTCGGCAGCAGCTACAGCATCAGGCAATAACGGTTATCGACAGCACAACATCCAGCAACAAGGCACGACAAGCACCGAAATGAGCAACGGCGGCAACACCTTGGCATGGGGGCGAGCATGGCGGGCTCGGCAACCGGAGGCGGGGCCGGACCTGACAGGACGGCGGCACGGCGACCAAGGGCGGTGCAGCCCGAGGGGAACGACGGGAATGGAGGTAGGCGGCTCCGGAGGATGGCGCGACCGGCGCGGCGCAAGAGGCCAGGGCGGACGGGCAGGGCACCAGCAGGGGAACCTCGGGCCGGGTCCTATTGGCGGGCATGGCGGCGATCACCGCGGGAGATGAGGCGGCGCGGGCTCCGGCAATCGGAGGCAAGGGTGAGGGCTACAGAGGCAACCACAGCGGGGGGCGCGGGGGCAGCTCGCGACGAGGGGAACAGGAGGAAGGAGGTGCACGGGAGGGGCGAGGGGCTCGAGGGGACGAGGCCATGGCGGTGCTTGGGGGAAGGAGACGCTGGCGGCGGGCAGGAGACAAGAGGGGGAGGAATCGGGCAGAGGAGAGAGCACGGGGACGAGGGGGCTGCGGGCTCCCTCGCTAGGGCAGGGGGACTTGGGCCGGCCAGCTGGGCCTTGCCGACTGGGCTCCCTCTCCCTGTGTTTGTTTTTTCCCTTTTAGAAAAAACAGAGAAACACACACACAAAAAATAATAATAAAAGGGTTTAACAAATACAAAAAATCCATCTGGCTCCTTTTAAAACCACACCCAACTATAAGAAATAGTTGGGCATTTTAAAACAACTAAAAATAAAACCCTTTTGAAGAATAAAATAAAACCTCTTCTATTTAAAGAATAAAATAAAAGCGCTTTAAAATAGAAAAGAAAAATGATGAGGATTTAAAATAAACAAAAGGAGAAAATAAAGAAAGCCCAAGGGGTTGCCCCCACATTTAATAAAATGATTTTAAAAGAAGACGATTTTTAAAAGGGGTTAAAACGGAACTTAAGCAAAACCACAAAAAAATGAAATAAGAGGGGAGAGGGGGAGCTACTATCGCTCTACGACTCGGTGATCACTCGAAGCACAACACTCAAAACCACACGTGACAGACGATGCAAGATGCCACGCATGATGCGACGATGCAAACTAAATGATGATGCAACAAATAAAAATAAGCACACGGCAGAAACGGAAATAAAGGGGGAATCTTCTGGGCGTCGGTCTCGGGCTGTCATATGGTCGTTCTTGGCTGTCGTTGACTGGGTCTTTTGATGTATTCATAATCCTGCCATTGTCTTCTTGGCTTCCAAGGCGTCGAGAGTTCTGAGTGGACAACTTTTATGCAATGACATCAACAAGGCATGTTAGAGATCTGACCTGTCTGTCATTTGATCACAATATCGACTCCTAGAGCTAGGGATGAAGAGAACCGTTTTCCTGCTCACTAAGTTGAGGCGTACCAAATGGCGAGGTTCTCATCCACCGGTGGTGCTCGACACAACCTTGATATTGACAGGGTCGCTTTATTAGAGATGCAGATCATGATCTTGCACATAACATGTCCTGATCATCGTAGGTGAAGGTGGCATCACTCTCGAACAATGCCGAGGGTGCCGCCATCTTCTCGGTATCGATGTCCATGTTCCTCATGGAGGTACTTCTGTTGGTGTCGTCTCGTCATAGCTTTTCATCCTTGTCCTTCAGTACATGGATGGTTGCTTGGAAAGATTGCTTCCTTCCAAGTTACCCAAGAGGATTTTAAGTAATCCTGTGGTCAGGCATAAGGGTGCTAGCGGCCATTTGCAGGTTTTGAAGAAGCAGACTAGGAGTGTCAAGAAAATAAGCGTGGGAGTGCTAAGGCAAAACCATGCTCCCTTTGAAAATTTAGGAGAGGTGAGAAGATGCATGTTTTGCAAGTACTTTTGGAATGGTCTGGAAAACAGTTTTATCCTAACTAACGTCCATGCTAACTAAGGGCTTCCTACAGTCATGATGGCTCTGATGCCAGCTCTGTGGGGACCCCGACTTACGAGTCGAGATTGCCGAATGAACGTGCTCAGTGATCCCAGGGGTCAATGCTCACCGAACACACATATACTGAATATTAGGAGTTTTACATCCATACATACCGTTTGATACAATAATTGATCATTGTGGTCGAGTCTTACATATATAGGGCCTTGTGGGCGAACACAGCAAACTTGACCAATAGCGGAAATATTGGTCGAAAGTGTGAACCCATGCCATCAGCCTTAACCTACATGCATTCTTACTGGGAAGTGTCCTAGCTCGCAAGAACGTCACCGAGTTACTCTTCACCAAATCTCATTCTCTAATACATGGTCAATGAAATAACCAGTGGCAAGCCAATGAGTACTTTGAATGCACTCGCAAACAGCCCGTGATACGGATAATGCAGTTGGTATGGTAACAAGTAATATGCAATATTGGTGGATAGCAGCTTAACTATAAATAAACATGATCATAGATGAATGTGTGTCATAAGCTAGATGGTATTTAGAAGAACAGGTTACAAATATCAATATATCTGTCAAGGGCTGAACACGCCGGGTTCACCCGATATGCCAAATCACCAAACTTAGTCATATCAACTCTTTCTCAGATGACACCATTAAACACACACACACTCACACTTGATTTATGCGGAAACGACTCGATGTAATTTAAGCAGGATTACCCAACTGTCCTTGAGTGTGGACACGGCTATTGAAATAGTTTTACACTCTGCAGAGGTTGTACGATGTAACCACGAGATCCAGGAAACTTCCGTGTTATCCACGACTCGTGGTATATAACATACCCGAGGTAAGTTCCCGATCAATGCCTTTCCCGTGACGATACTAGACAAAGAGGTCCACTCGATAGGTACCCAGCCCACATGATGTACGTCTTACGAGCACCGACTCTGGACAGTATCATCCATGTGGGGACCAACTATGTGCCCGGAACACGTAAAAACGGCATAGTCGCCCTTCCTGGCACGACCCTGTCACGAGAGTGACCACACATCACTCCCGCCACTAGTAATGTGGCTCTTTGCTAGCACCCACCAGAGTAATCAACAAAGCCGCGTCCCATAAAGGGGTAACGTGGTCGCACTTGTAATGTTGGGACGGTCGACACATCATAAATCTATTCCCATTTTGGAAACCATACACAGACAAAATACCCGGTGCACCACTTCACCAACAGTGGCCACCTAACTCATCATCACCCTCGGGCATTAGTGGCACCCGACGGGGTTTTCATAAACCTTCGATTTATACTATCATCATGGTCATGCTTCTACTATGCTTAGATCTACTTGTCAACATGATATTAGCGTGATCCTCATAGATGTTAGGATCAAGCTTAAAATGCAAGTGCTCCGGAGGAGCCATCGGTAACATGACTTCAATGATTACCGATACTTATGATCACATGCAACGGAAATATTTGTTCTACTTATCATGCAATATAACATATGCTCAAACATGGTCAAAGGGCTGCTTGCCTTTGGTCTCATAAGTTCTCGGGGTCTTCGAGGTCTTCCGGTCTAACTCCGAGTAATCCGTCTACCCGTCACTATTGTCGGAAATAACCACGGTAAGCCACACAACAAGCAGAAAAAAAATGGAAGTTATATTTTTCTTGGACCTCTATGGTCATAAGAAAAATACCTGAAGCTTGCCATAGGAGATTTGGATAATCAGAGAATTTTGAATGGACGAAAGGAGGAATAGGTGATCTTAAAGGAAGTCTACAAAAAGTGTTATGATAAAAATGAGTGGGGGCACTCATTTAATAGAGCATAATTTTAGAAATATTTATGAAGTTGTTTCACTGGATTTGGAGTTGATATGAACATACTAGGGATTTTCTGATATTGGATAAATAGCAAAATAGGACTATTTATTTATTGCAACAAAACTATGCCATATAAAAATGTTTTGTAACGCTCTAAAAATAGGGTGTGATATAAGAAGGTTGTGTAAATTGGAATCACTCCATTTGGAGTTGATTTGAACCCTATAGGATTTTGCAAAGGTGGTGTTTAGAATACCCATATTTGAATTTAAATAAAAACACCACATAAAGCTGCTCTGGAAAAATGTGACATGCACATATTTGGATAGTTCTTGAATTTAGGAACCGGTAGAAATTTGAATCACAAGATTTGGAGCTCAGATGAATTTAATATAGATTTTTGAAGTCTTAAAGAAAAAAAGAAGAAGGCAACTTAAGGCTACCAAAGGGGTTATTACGCACTCGGGTGCTAGATAGGCGGATGGTCCGGCCCAACAGCTCGTCCTGGGGCAACCTACCCATGCAAGAGGCATATTCACGTGAATACGCCTTAGACATGGGGAAGGCGTAAAATGGTTGTGGCGTGTCCAATTATCTGCCTGGGCCTAGCTCGAGACAGGCTTACAGGAAGGGCCACCTTGTCATGCCCTTCTCCTTCCTCCCGCTCGGGCAGGGGCGAGGCAGGGCCCGATCCGGCGGAGCTTGCGCCGCCCCAGCTGCCACAGCTGCTCCTTGCGACGGCCGATGCCCCTGCTAGCCTAGGGAGGTCGCACCACCCCCGTCCCATGGCCTGGGCCGCGAGGGAGAGGGCCGCAGCTCTCTGGCAATGCGGCTACAGAGGAAGCTGCGCCTGGCTCGGCCTCAGCCATATGAAGCCATGGGGGCCTCGGTAAAGAAGCTGAGGGAGAGAGGGAAGAGGCTGAGGGGAGCTCTGCGCTTGGTAGAGAGGAGGAAGGTCCCGGAGTGCACGACCTCGCCGAAGGCTGGCAATGGAGCTTCGGCCATTGGAGGGGTAGGAGGAAGAGGAGGCTTGGGAGGAGAGCAGGGCTCGAAAGGGGAAGCCCTGGAGATGCACAAGTGAGAGCAAAGCAATAAAGACTCGGGGGAGAGGAGATAAGAGAGGGGGAGGGAGAGAGAGCCCAGGAGCTCTCTAAAGCTTCCTGGTGCATGGATGCCACACACCCCAGAGGGATCTTGGAAGCTAGCTGGTGGGTGGAAGCGCTTGGATAGGTCAAAAGGAAGCGATGAGACATGCAGAGACATGGAGTGACTGCCTGATTCGAGCTGTGGGGAAAGGTTAAGGTGTAGAGCACCAGTTTTGCATGCCAGGGTGGTGGTCACCATGGCCACCTGTGCCTACACCAGCAGCTTGACTAGTCAAAGGTGTGTGGGATGTGGGGCATGTTATCAGGAGGGTGAGTGAGGAGTTTTGTCTCTAGTGGAGTTAGCTTGAATGGCCTTTGACTGAGGTTAAGTTTGTAACAGCAAAGTTAGAGCTAATGAAAGTGGGTCCCAAATGGGAAGTCTTGGGGAAACATTATGTGTGGCAGTGTTAGCTACGCAAGGACTACAACATTGCCAAGTTTGAGCTCAAGCAATGAAGGGTAGCTAGTACTTGTTGTACAAAGCTACAATTCAGCCAGAAATCAACTTGTAGATGAGCTGCTATTTTTTCCTACATGAGCATGCCATTTCTTGGTTTGAAATGATGCATTAACATAATAGAGGTACCCTAGAAGAATGTGGGGGTTTTGGCTGAAGCAGCAGTGGCGCAAGAGGAGTAAAAATGATGATTCCAAAGGTAAAATGAGAAGTAGCTACAAGGGGTCTCTCTCCTATAATTGACAAGTGGTCATGGCAAAGCTACTGGAGTAAAAAAAGGTAACTCGGAAAGGTTGTGGTAGGAATTTGAGATCAAGGGTAAAAGTGGAAGGGTCCAAAATAGCGACCTTAGTGAGTGCACACAAGGTATTTGATGAGTGTCAGGGCAACCAGATGGACTTCAATTGATATGAAACTTAACACGACGAAGTAATAGATGAAAGTAAGCTTGGACACCAAATTTGGGATTTGGTGGACAAGGTTTCCAGTGTAGACTTGGAAAACCCATAAAATGGACAGAAATGGCTTTGTGCTCACAAAAATATTCAAATCAATTCCGACAAATCCAGTGGGGGCATTATTTGAGCATTAAAGCATTCCCAAAAAGTTTAGGGTCAATTGGAGAAACTTTATAATGTAAAGTTTCCCAAAGTCATAAATCAAAAATAGGGTGTTAAGGGGATTGGGACAAGTTCTTCTATTCTCCTTGATGCACCATTTGGTGTGGATGCACTATTGGAGTATGAGAACATGTCTACCAAATTTGAGCACAATTGGAGATACTTGGAGTGGTAGAGTTGCTCAAATTTGGATCTCGACAGATAGGGTTTTAGAATAATTATGGGAATCAAATCAACTTGGATTGACATGAAACTTGGCAAGATCATCACATATATCATATGTGACATGCTAGAATTTTAGTGGAATTTATGGAGAATATTTCAATATTCCAAAAGCTTGAAATAGGCAGGAAGGGTTTTGAAGGGGTTTGCATAATATTTTGAACATGACCATGTGTTGAAACTCATATATATGAAATATATATGTCCACTCAGTTTCCCTAAATTTTCTTAAATGTTTTTAAAGCAATAAAAATAACTTTCCTTCATAAGATACCATTTCTGGCCTCACAGGAAGGCATTTGAATAAAATAGTAAAAAAAGCTTTTAAAATAGTAATATTGTGGTTTTGGGAAGCCATTTTGATAATGGGTTTTAAATAAAATAATTGGTGCAAAACAAATTCCCTAATTTGAGGACTTGTAGTACAAATCTCATCTTAGGGGTTTGAAAGCTTAATTCGAAGAAATGCTTTTTGGTGAAAATAATATTTGGTAAAATAGTTTGTGGTCCTAAACACATGGCATGACCATTAGGAAAGAGTTTTAGGATAAGGAGGTGAGTCTGGAGTGTAACAAGAATTATTGAGAATCAAACACAAGCATACGAGCAAGCAAGCAAACAATAGTGAGTCCAAGCATCACAAGCATTCACAAAAAATTAATTGGTCCTAATTTTTGAAATAATTTAATTAGCCAGGAAAGCTAAACACAGGGTGTTATAGTCCTTCGCCAACCTCCGTCTATTCTGCAGTTCCTGTTTTGAGTTGCAAATGTGAGCAACCGAACAGTACCAAATACCCAGGCACTACAATGGGAGTTGTTGAGGTACGCGTCAATAACATTGTATATCACATATACCTTGTTTGGCGTTGGTCTTATTCTTGTCGTCTAGATACTTGGGGCAGTTCTGCTTCCAGTGACCATCCCCTTGCAATGATAGCACTCAGATTCTGGCTTGGGTCTAACCTTGGGTTTCTTCACGGGAGGGGCAACAGCTCTGCCACTCTTCTTGAAGTTACCTTTCTTGCCCTTATCATTTTGCTTGAAGCTGGTGGTTTTATTGACAATCAACACTTGATGTTCCTTCTGAATTTTTTACTTAGCGACTTTCAGCATCTGATACGTCCCAAAAGTATCTATAATTTCTGTTTGTTCCATGATCCTTTGGGTGACATTGTTATATGTTTGGCTACACTTTTATACCTTTTTACACATATTTGGACTGACCTACTAACTCAGTGCACCCAGTGCCAGTTTCTGTCTACTGATGTCTTTCATGCACGGACTTTTGCCCCAATTTAGAGAGCCCCAAAAATTCTGAGAAAATATATGAAAATCAGCGTGACGGAAGCTTCACGAGCACCAAAGGTGGGCCAGAGGGGATCCAGGGCTCGCCCAGGCGGCCACCCTGTGCGGGCCACCTCCTGGCCACACCACCAAGCTGCCTCGGTGGGGCCCACCCCCAGTGGCACCCTCCTTTGGCCTATATTTACCCCTCGGAGGGAAAACCCTGAAACGAGTTCCAAAATCGCGAATTTCTCCACTGTTCCGCCGTCACAGCGCTTCCGAGATCAGGAGCGCCAGAAGACCTCTTCCTGGCACCCTGCCGGAGGGAGGATTGACCTCCGAGAGCTTCTCCACCACCATGGACGCTTCCTGGACATGTCGTCAGCAGTCCTCCTTGGACCATGAGTCCATGACCAGTAGCTATGTGATGTCTTCTCTCCAATCTTGTGCTTTAATGTTTAGCCCTTGTGAGGTGCCCTACATGATCAAGGCATCTATGTAATTTACCTGTTGTTGCTATGTTGTGTTTGCTAGGATCCAATGGATTATGAGATTATGTTCAGATTGTGATGAGTTATATATTTGGTTCTCCTTTTATATTATGTTCTTGAGTAATTCATGAATATTCTTTGTTGCTTTTTATTACTTTGGCCGAGTAGTAGAATGTAACTCCAAGAGGGAGCGTTATGAATGATTGTGGGTTCATGCCCACCTGATGTCGAGCTTGAGTGATAGAAACATGAGACTAGGGATGTGATGTTGTCACCAGGGAGAAAACAACGGTGCTTGTGACTGGTTGCAAGGATTGTTTACCTTACGCATAGTTCGTTGATGCAGTTCTCTGTTGGTTTGAGTTTAATTACACTTTGGGTGGGGCTCGCAACTTAAGACCAGCAGGATGTTCTGGATAGATATCTCAAGGTGGATGATTAGATAGTAGATGTTGATGGATAAACGGTCTACTTGTCTTGGCGTAGTGCCCATTACTTTTGAGCCTCTAACTTTCTAGTAGCATGATTAGCATTGCAGTGCGTTTATAATTCTGTCAATTCCCCAGCTGTAATTTGTTTACCCAACTTACTTGTTTATCGTCTTTTGGGAGAGAGACATCACTAGTGAACATCATGGGACTCTGGTCCATATTACCACCATTGTTTACACCTCCATCATTTACTGCTTTTATTTACTTTTCGGTTGCAATCACTATCACTATTCCCGCTTGTGTTTTGATCCTTTGCAAACTACGAGGCCGAAGAGATTGGCAACCTCTCTGAACTCGTTGGGAGCAAAGTTCTTTCTTGTGTGTGCAGGTCCATGTCTTGTGCGCGCGCCAGAGCAGCGGACACCTACTTGTTGATCCTCGGAGTCCTCCTGGTTCGATAAACCTTACAGTCCCCGTGTAAGGGAAATCTTCTGCTGACTACATCTCCACCTTCCACTTGGGGTAACCAACTAGGGGCGAGAAGTATATCCATCAACTCGTCATCAAGAAAATTTCTAGCGCTGTTGCCGGGGAACTCCAGTCTTCAATATAGGGGAGTTGCACGCTACCTTTTACCTTTGCTTTTTAGTCTTGTTAGTTTGCTTTCTAGTTTTTGCTTTAGAATCTTATACCAAAAACTACAAAATAAAAGGAGTAGTTACTTTGCTTTGTTTAGTCAGTATGTCTAAGTCATTTGCCTTTGGTGTTTCACCCGAAGGAGAGATTCTTACCTTCAAACAAAGGGTTGGAGAAAGTTTGAAAGATGCTTGGTATAGAATTAAAGATTCTCAAGATAGAGCCACCAAGAAGCAATCCACCACTATTTTTCTTAGATATTTTTATGTTGGTATTACTTCTTGGAATAGGTTTGTTCTAGACACAAAAATAGTAGGGAATTTCTTGGAAGCTCTTGTTTGGGAGGCTCTTAACGTTATGGAAAATCTTGTCGAAATCCCACCTATTGTTGACATGAAGGATGATATCACTTTAGCTCACATTATGAGTAAACTTGAGAATATAGAGCTATAGATTCCAAGCATGGGTAAAATAAATGAAGTAGATCATAGGATTCAAGAGAACCTAAATAAACTTGATAGCTCCATGCACGAATTTTACAAAACTTTGGTGACCCTTAAATCCCATGATATGGATCCATCTAGGATTGATAAGACCGAGGATATTATTGAAACTTTAGGAACTATTCTATCCTCCATCAAGAATAAAAAGGTAGAAACCCCCGCAAGTAAGGAACCTAAGTTCGTTCATGTACCCAAGGTTCCTCAACCCAAAACGAGTATACCTATTGCTAAGGGTGTTGAGACTGTGAAGACCTTGGAAGAGATACCTCTCTTAAATAGAATTAGAAATGAAATTCCAATTGGTATTGCTACATTTGCTTTTGTTTCTAGAAGGGTTGACACTAGGCCTCTCTTTGAGAGTCCTCTTAAGATTAGTTGTACTATTGAAGAGCTTTTTGATGATCTTTGTGATGGTTGAGTTGATACAACTTGATCTTTTTCGCATCAGGCCTAGCTCAAAGGCATAAAAGAAAGCGCTTGTTGGGAGGCAACCCAATTTGTTTTTTTAATTTCATATTTAGTGGTCTTGATGCTTGTTACTACTATAGCAACATCATTGTATCTTTATTTTCAAGCTTTGTGCCAAGTTTTAGCCTCCGATTGCAAGAAAGTTCAAAGGTTGTGACATGTTGTCCAGAAACAGATTATGTCTGCTTGACGGAACAATTCGCCAAAACTCACGAGATCATCTTTTGGATATGATTTTTTTCCAGTATGATCTATATAATTGTGTTTCTAGCGTCTGTTCTGAGTTTTTTGATTTGAGTTGCAGAAGTGCCCCGAAACAATTATTTACTACATGTTGTTCTGTTTTTCCCAGATTCTGCCATGTTTTGCATTTTCATTGTTTTGCAAATCTTGAGATTGCTTTTCCTTTGGAAAAACCTTTTGGCAATCTTGAGAAACAGTAGATCTTTATGAAAATCTTTATTTCTAGTAGAGAAATTATTTTATTATGGGAACTAACCACTCTAATCAGCTTATGATGAGTTTCGTATGAAGGGAGTTATCAAGTATGCGATGGAAGATGATGAAAGAAGATCAAGGAGTGTCAAGCACTCAAGCTTGGGGATGCCCCCATGCAACCCCAAGAAATATTCAAGGAGACTCAAGCGTCTAAGCTTGGGGATGCCCCCGTGCATCCCCTTCTCCATCAACAATCATCAGTTCGTCCTTCTCCATGCTATATTTTTATCACTTCATATGTTATGTGCTACGCTTGGAGCATCCCACTCTTTACTTTTTAGTTTGTTTTAGTTTTGCTTTCTGTTCATACCAACTTGGAACCTAGCCTTCCTTGTTTGGGAGATAAACATGCTCCACTCCACCCTAGAACACAAAATAGGTTTTCATGCTTATCTGTTTGTGTGTTCTTTATCTTTTCATAGCTGTTGTCATGCTGAGCTCTTAGTTTTCATGCTCTATCTTTTTAAGAGCTTTATTTAGGTTCCTTTTGGAACTCTCTTGATTCATCATGCTTATCTTGTTTAGAGAGTTGGCTTGTTGCACTGAGTTGTGTGTCTTGCATGGGTAGGTAATTGAGGTTGATAATTAAGTATAGTAGTAACTTACAATAGTTTTTAGGTATTGATTTGAGTAATGTTTGGACAATTGGTGTCAAGAGCTTGAGCCTATTAGTGATATGTGTCGTATTTTGGGCAATCCGTGTGTATTTTCAAAAACTAAAAAAAATAGTTGAGAATTCTAGCTACTAGATGGATCGCTAACCTGTGTAGGGGTTGGAATATATAGAGTACTCTCATGTTATCATGGGTCGAGGATGCGCAAGGATAACCAAACCCCCAAACACTCCTCCTCGGGGTACTTGTCTCTTTGTGAATCTCGTGACTAGATAGAGAGTGAAAATAAGTGCATGAGTTCTTCGGAATAATGCGAGTATTCGATTGTTGGGACTTCCACCATCCATATTTTGCTAGACTCTTCTGTACCGTGCATTGTCCTTTCTCATCTTGAGAGTTGGTGCAAACTTAGCCTATACATCCAAACCCTTGGCATGATACGCTCTGTCATCATAAGCCTCATTTTATCCTTACTCAAAACAACCACCATACCTACCTATTAAGGCATTTCCATAGCCTTTCTGAGATACATTGCCATGTAACATCCACCATCTCATGACTTGATCTTCATGTCATACATGCTTTTGCTTGATCGAGGAGCCACATGATAGTTGGGCCTTGCCCTTATTATTGCTACATGACACGCTAGTTTCATTGCATATCCTGATACACTCGGAGAGGCATATATTTGCATACATCATGATAGTTTTAATTTGTCTTTATGTTGAGTACTTCTTATAAAGTGTGAAGATCTTCTTTTATTCTTGTAAAACATAGAGTGTTGCCCTTAAGTGAGGAAAAGATCCCAAAGAGGACAAATTAGAAGATCCCAAAAGAGGACACATGAAAAGATCCCAAGGAGGACAAATGAGAGATAAATAGAAAGAGCCAAAGAGGCCCCCAAAAAAGGAAAAAAAAGAGACAAGGGGGCAACACTACTATTCCTTTTGAAAGACCCACAATCGTACTCCATTGTTATATTTGTACTCCATAGAGATTATCATTCACGCAGAACTATGTGGGGACCCTTACACTATAGAACTTGGCTTGTATATTCCAATGATGAGCCTCCTCAAATCAGCTCTAGGTCTTCATGAGCAAGCAAGTTGGATGCACCCCCACTAGTTCCATTGGAGAGCTTACCTTAGCTTATATGTGCATCCGTTGCATGGCAATCCCTACTCCTCACATCATATCAATCATTTGGCTTTCTCTCGCCTATGGTTTTCCTCATTGATGTGAGGCTTTCACACATTTTTTTGTCTTCCTTCCCCATCATTATTCTCTTTGCCATCCTAAGTGCTAACATATCTTGCTTGCGCTCATCCATTTCATGAGTGCTCAAAGTCGAATGGGAGAGGATCATTTCGACTTGTGCCGGACTAGTGGTCTGGGGATGAGTCAAAATAAGATTCCGAAGGAGACCAAGTGTGAAGTTTTAGTAGATTGAGTTCTCAATTAAACTTTATAATATTTTTTATGCTCTAAACCCACATCCGACTTCTTGCACGCAAACACCATTTGGAGATAATCGAGTCATAGACAGCGAGAGCTCTTGCACCTTTATGTTCTTACTTTGCTAATTTCGATACTAGATATAGACTCTTGCTTGTTATAGTGTTGACTTTGAATTGCATATCTTACTTGCTTTACTTTGAACTTCATATATGTGTGTTAGCATGTCACCATAGAAATTATTTGTGTTATCATTTACCTATTCGAGGATGAGGAGGAATTAAGCTTGGGTATATTGATATGTCCCAAACGTATCTATAATTTTTGTTTGTTCCATGATCCTTTGGGTGACATTTTTATATGTTTTGCTACAATTTTATACCTTTTTACACATTTTTGGACTAACCTACTAACTCAGTGCACCCAGTGCCAGTTTATGTTTGTTGATGTCTTTTTTGCAGGGACTTTTACCCCAATTTACACAGCCCCTAAAATTCCGAGAAAAATATTTAAAAATCAGCGTGATGGAAGCTTCACGAGCACCAAAGGTGGGCCAGAGGGGAGCCAGGGCTCGCCCAAGCGGTAACCCTGCGCGGGCCACCTCCAGGTCGTGCCACCAGGCCGCCTGGGTGGGGCCCACCCCGCTGGCGCCCTCCTTTGGCCTATATTTACCCCTCGAACGGAAAACCCTGAAATGAGATACAGAAACGTGAATTTCTCCATCGTTCCGCAGCCGCAGCGCTTCTGAAATCGGGAGCGCCACAAGACCTCTTCCCGGCACCTTGCCGGAGGGAGGATTGACCTTCGGGAGCTTCTCCACCACCATGGACGCTTCCCGAACGTGTCGTGAGTAGTCCTCCTTGGACCATGAGTCCATGACAAGAAGCTATGTGATGTCTTCTCTCCAATCTTGTGCTTCAATGCTTAGCCCTTGTGAGCTTCCCTACATGATCAAGGCATCTATGTAATTTACCTGTTGTTGCTATGCTGCGTTTGCTGGGATACGATAGATTAGTAGATTATGTTCAGATTGTGATGAGTTATATATTTGGTTCTCCCTTTGTATTATGTTCTTGAGTAATTCAAGCATGTTCTCCGTTGCTTTTTATTGCTTTGGCCGAGTAGTAGATTATAATTCCAAGAGGGAGCGTTATGCATGATTGTTGGTTCATGCCCCCTGATGTCTAGCTTGAGTGACAAACATGAAACTAGGGGATGTGTTGTTGTCACCAGGGAGAAAACAATGGTGCTTGTGACCACGGTTGGAAGGATTGTTTACCTTACGCAAAGTTCGTTAATGCAGTTTTTCGTTGCTTTGAGTTTACACTTTGGGTGGGGCTCGTAACTTAATACCTGCGAGATGTTCTGGATAGATATCTCAAGGTGGATGATTAGATAGTAGATTTTGATGGATAAACAGTCTACGTGTCTTGGCGTATTGCCCATTACTTTTGAGCCTCTAACTTTCTAGTAGGATGATTAGCATTGCGGTGCGTTTATAATTCTATCAATTGCCCAGCTATAATTTGTTTACCTAGCATAGTTTTTTATCGTCTTTTGGGAGAGAGACATCACTACTAAACATCATGGGACTCTGGTCCATATTACCACCCTTGTTTACACCTCCATTGTTTACTACTTTTATTTACTTTTCGGTTGCATTCACTATCACTATTCCCGCTTGTGTTTTGATCCTTTGCAAACTACAAGGCCAGAGAGATTGACAACCTCTCTGAACTTGTTGGGAGCAAAGTTACTTGTTGTGTGTGCAGGTCCACGTCTTCTGCTAGTGCCAGAGCAGCGGACACCTACTTGTTGATCCTCGGAGTCCTCTTGGTTTGATAAACCTTACAGTCCCCGTGTAAGGCAAATCTGCTGCTGACTAGATCTCCACCTTCTACTTGGGGTAACCAACAAGGGGCGAGAAGTATATCCATCAACTCGTCATCAGCATCGCAAGATGCTCGGCGACTGATTTATTCATCCCTTGCATGTTGTAGTTCATCACAAAGCTTTTGTAGCTAGGTGATAGTGATTGAAGAACTCTGTCAGTGATCGCCTCTAGCGGGAGAACGATTCCGAACTCAGCCACACGGTTGGAGTACCCACACATTTTGAGTATGTGCTCACTGAAAAGCTCGTTCTCCTCCATCTTGAAAACATAGAACTTATCAGAGGTCTCATACCTCTCGATCCGGGCATTCTTCTCAAAGATAAATTTCAAATCCTGGAACATCTCATATGATCCATAACATTCAAAATGTCCTTGAAGTCTCGGTTCTAAGCCATACAAAATCGCACACTCAACTACTGCCACACGTTCAAAACGTCCTTGAAGACGCGACTACCACACGTTCATAACGTCTTCAGCCGCCGGGAAGGGGGTGCATCACCTAGCGGTGTATCAAGGACATAGATCTTTTGGGAAACCATAAGTACAAGCCTCACATTACGGGCCCAGTGTACAAAGTTGCCCACATCATCTTTCAGCTTGGCTTTCTATAGGAACGCATTATAATTTAGGGTGCTACTCCGTGAGCCATTGATCTACAACATAAATTGGCAAAGATTACTTAGACTATTGTTCAAGGTAATGAGTTTAGTTAATCATATTACTGAAAACTCCCACTCAAATTGACATCCCTCTAGTCATTCGAGTGACACATGATCCAAATCCACCAACCCAAGTCTGATCATCATGTGAGATGAGTTTGTTTCAATGGTGAACATCTTCATGTTGATCATATCAACTATATGTCTCATTTTCGACCTTTCTGTCTCTTGTGTTCCGAGGCCATGTATGTAATGCTAGGCTCGTCAAGTTTAACCCGAGTGTTCCGCATGTGCAAAACTGTCATGCAGTCGTTGTATGTGAACGTAGAGTCTATCACACCCAATCATCACGTGGTGTCTCGAAACGATGAACTTTCGCAACGGTGCACACTCGGGGAGAAGAAAATTTTATCTTAAAATTTTGGTGAGTGATCACCTTATAATGCTATCGTCGTCCTAAGAAAAACAAGGTGCATAAAAAGGATTAACATCACATGCAAATCATAAGTGACATGATATGGCCATGATCTTGTGCTTTTGATCTCCATCTCCAAAGCACCGTCATGTTCTCCATCTTCACCCGCACCACACCATGATCTCCATCTTTGTGTTGCCAGCGAGGTTGTCATTCCAACCATGCTTGCTCTACTATTTCAATCGTTTAGCGATAAAATAAAGCATTACATAAGACTTAATGAGTGACACGAAGGTCATACAATAATTAAAGACACCCCTATGGCTCCTGCATGTTGCCGTAGCATCGACATGCAAGTCGATATTAACTATTACAACATGATCATCTCATACATCAAACATATATCATCATGTCTTTGGCCATATCATATCACATACATACCCTGCAAAAACAAGTGAGACGTCCTCTAATTTGTTGTTGTAAGTTTTACGTGGCTGCTATGGGTATCTAGTAAGAACATTTCTTACCCACGCAAAACCACAACAATGATATGCAAGTTGCTATTTAACCTTCTAAAAGGACCGCCTTTGTCGAATCGGATTCAACTAAAGGAGGATAGACAGACACCCGCGAGCCATCTTTATGCAACAATTTGCATGTCACTCGATTGAACCGGTCTATCATACATGGACGAGTAAAGTTGGTCTAGGTTGCTTCATCCCACAATTTCGCTGAATCAAGAAAAGACCAAGGAGGGAAGCAATCTGAATATCAACGCCCACAATATCCTTTGTGTTCTACTCGATATGGCATCTACGCATAGACCTATCTCTAATACCACTGTTGGGGAACGTTGCATGGGAAACAAAACAAATCCTACGCACATACAAGATCTATCCATGGTGATGACCATATATGAGAGGATAGATTGAATCTACATACCCTTGTAGATCGCTAAGCGGAAGATTTCAAGAACACGGTTGATGTAGTGGTACGTCTTCGCGATCCAATCACGAACCGCCCCGCGAACTCCCTATCAAGTGCCGAACGGATGGCACCTCTGTGTTCAACCAACGTACAACTTGGAAACACCTTCACCTCCTTGATCTAGTGAGTGAGGGTGAAATAGCAGCCCGAGTCCTCCGGCAGCACGACGGCATGGTGATGTGTTGGTGTTGATAGCTGAGCACGGCTTCCCCGTGGGGTATATGAAGGAGAGAAACTATGTGAGCGAAGAGGAGCAGCGCCGCAGCAAGTAGTTGTGTGGCTGCCCTCTCTCTACCTCTCTATATATAGGGGGAAGGGAGAGGGGAGGGCTCCCTAGGCCAAGGGGGCGGCGGCTAGGGTTGGTAGCCCCTCCACTTGGGTGCCTTGCCACCCAAGTTAGGCTAGCTACGCCCTAGGAGGGGGCCTCCTCCCCTTCGGCCGAAGTGGGCAGGGGTGAGGAGTTGCGCCCAGCCCCCTGGTGGGCTTTGGTGCCCCCTCTCCTTGGCCCATGAGCCCCCCAACAATTGTTGGGGCCTCCCAAAAGCCCTTTCGACACTTCGAGATTCCCTCGGTGCACCCCGGAACACTTCCGGACTCCGATGACCTTCATCCTATATATCAATCTTCACCTCCGGACCATTCCGCAGTTCCTCGTCACGTCCGGGATGTCATACGGGACTCCGAACAACATTCGGTTACCAACACAATGACTCAATTATGCTTATATCGTCACCGAACCTTAAGTGTGTAGACCTTGCGGGTTCGAGAACTAAGCAGACATGACCGATACACTCTCCGGTCAATAACCAACAGAGGGACCTGGATGCCCATATTAGCTCCTACATATTCTACAAAGATCTTTATCGGTCGAACCTCGATTTCATGGATTCAATCAATCCCATATGCTATTCCCATTGTCCATCGGTATGTTACTTGCCCGAGATTCGATCGTCGGTATCTCCATACCTAGTTCAATCTCGTTACCGGCAAATCTCTTTACTCGTTTTGTAATACAAGATCCCGTGTCTAACTACTTACTTATTGCTTGCAAGCTCATTGTGATGTTGTATTACCGAGTGGGCCCAGAGAAACCTCTTTGTCATACGGATTGACAAATCTTAGTCTCAATTCACGCCAACCCAACTGACACCCACGGAGATACCTGTATAGCACGTTTATAGTCACCCAGTTACGTTGTGATGTTTGATACACACAAGGGATTCCTCCGGTGTCCGGGAGTTGCATGATCTCATGGGCATAGGAATAGATGCTTGACATGCAGAAAAATAGTAGGAGTAAACTGACACGATCATGTGCTACGTTTATAGTTTGGGTCTTGTCCATCACATCATTCTCCTAATGATGTGATCTCGTTATCAATGACAACTCATTTCTATTCCTAGGAAACCTTGACCATATTTGATCAACGAGCTAGTCCTTTAGAGGCTCACTAGGGACAGTGTGTTGTCTATGTATCAACACATGTATTTGAGAATCCAATCAATACAATTCTAGCATGGATAATAAACGATTATCGTGAACAAGAAAATATCATAATAATCACTTTATTATTGCCTCTAGGGCATATTTCCAACATCATTACCTTATAAGATCTTATTGAACATTTTGGGAAATAAGAACGTGTTTCAGCAAAAATTTCAAGGGGGAGAAATCTGCTCTAGGGGGAGCAATCCTGAGTGATCCCATACAATATAAGAGGGAGAAACATCCACGATCCCTAACATATGGGAGATAGTTCAAGGAACTCTTATCAATTCTTAATGGGGAGAAAAGTCAAATTCAAGGAACCCTTATTGAAGAGAAATTTACCAAGGATCCCTTCTCTCAATGAGCCCTTACCCTCTGACCTTTTTGGAAATTAATGCCAAAGGGGGAGAAATATCAAAGCTTCCAACAAGCCTACATAAAGGGGGAGAACTATCAAAAGGGGGAGTTATATGTTCCTAATGGAAGGTCTGTATAAGGGGACATTTGCCAAAGGGGAGATGTATCAAACCTTACATATTAAGGGGGAGAGAGATAAAATTGTTTCAGATATATTTGTTTTTCACTATCTTTGGATTGAACTTCTCTCACCCTACCTACTCCCAATATATACATGCTATGATTCAGGGGGAGAGGTAATCTTACTTATTCATTCTCAAGGGAGAAAGTTATAAATTCTTTTGTAGACATATCTATCATCAAATCAAATTTCCCATATGTCTTCAATATCTTGGTACTTTTGAAGCTCTTTGCATCTTTACAATAGAGTATTCCTGCGTTGTCTAACATTTGTTTTCCCAGTTGTACTCCTACTGCTAAGTCGCTCAAGAACCTCAAGGTAAGTATATGCATCATATCCTTGTTCATGATGATCTCTTGTCTCTTGCACATATTGTTTGCAAGGGTCAGTCTTGTACATGGAAATTCTTCATTCACAAATGTTTGATGCATATAACCAAGATTTATAAGGCTTGTCTTGTCCTTCTACCTTGTGTGTGAGCATGTAGTCCAAAGCAACTATCCTCTAAAAAGGGACTGCACACATTTAGGGGGAGCTTGTACTAGTCATGTATCTTTCAAAGCTGTCATATTCTAATGCCTATCTTTATTTGAAGCTTTGATTGTATGTTGTCATCAATTACCAAAAGGGGGAGATTGAAAGCATATATGCTCCCTTGATGGTTTTGATAATTCATGACAACATGCATCGTCTCTTGGTCAAACACTTTTACCTAGTATATTTCAGGTATAGTCCACAGAGAGCTTTGGCTACAGGATTGTGAGGAGATGCCCTTGATGCAAGGA
This sequence comes from Hordeum vulgare subsp. vulgare, assembly GCF_904849725.1. Lineage (NCBI taxonomy): Eukaryota > Viridiplantae > Streptophyta > Magnoliopsida > Poales > Poaceae > Hordeum > Hordeum vulgare. The sequence continues at coordinate 340,399,990 of NC_058524.1, read as the reverse complement.
AGGAATAGGATTGGATCAAGCATCAAGCAAGAAGACTCTTCATTTTATACTTTGTGAGAAATCACTTTGAGTCCATAGGAAAGCCAATACTGTTAAAAGGAGATGAGGTATTATGATGAATTGGTTGCTCAAGTGCTTAGAGGTAGCCACCAAAAATACTAAGCCACTCTCCCATAAAATATCTCCGTCCAAACCCAAACCAGGGAAATCGGTGCCACCAAACAATTTCCATTCGTCCCTACCGATTTTATACTTGACAAAACCTATGCCAAACCCTACCATGTCGGTACCACCAACTTTCATATCGGTGCCACCGAGATTAAGTGACCAACTTCTGGTTGAGAAGATTTCACAAATTCAAATTTTCGAGTTTGAAATCGGTCTCACCGAGATTTGGAAACTGGTCTAGGTCATCGTATCGATACCACTGACATTCCTATATCGGTCTCATCGATAATCCAAAAGTTGCCACATTCAGGGGAACTTGGTACCACCGAGATTCATTTCGGTGTCATTGAGTTGGGCTATAATATTGTAATGGTTGGATTTTGGGGGATGCCTATATATACCCCTCCACCTACCTCTCATTCGTAGAGGAAGCACACACACACACACAAACACACACACACACACACACACTTGCCAGATCCATTTTTCTGAGAGAGAGCCACCTACTCATGTGTTGAGATCAAGAGATACCATTCCAACCATTTGAACCTTGATTTCTAGCCTCCCCAAGTTGCTTTTCACAAGATCAATCTCTCTTACCCCTGCCAAATCTGAGAGAGAATGATTGAGTGTTGAGGAGACTATGTTTAGAAGCACAAGAGCAAGGAGTTCATCATTGTACCACATCTATTACCTTTTGGAGGGTGATGCCTCCTAGATTGGTTAGGTGTTTCTTGGGAGCCTCCTACTTCGTGTTATGGAGTTGAACCAAGAAGTTTGTATGAGCAAGGACATCGCCTACTTCGTGAATATATACCGTGAGTGAGGCTAGTCCTATGTGGACGGAAGCCGTGGTGGAATAAACAAGGCCGCTTCTTCGTGGACCCCCTTGTGGGTGGAACCCTGCATGGACTCTCGGGGCCGTTACCCTCCCTGGGTTGGACTCTTCACTAACATGGAGGTACGATAGCGCCACCTATCGGAACCATGCCAAAAATCGCCGTGTCAACTTCTTCGTGTTTGATCTACCTAAACTCTACTCCTTTCTACATGTGCAAAGTCTACTTTCCACTGCCATATTTGTTGACTAACACGTGTAGGGTGCACTAGACTTGTGAGAATTGCTAAAATCTGCCAACCATGTGTAGGGAAAAGGCTAGGATTTTTAATTTATGCAAGTAGTCTATTCACCCCCCTCTAAACACCTCTTCTATCAATCTCACAGTGGGTGGATCCTCGGGTTGTTGTATCCCCATCACACGATTTGAGTTGGCGAGTGGCGAGAATGTAGCCCAAACCACAGTAGATGGCCCGCGCGCGAGACTATTCGCTCCAAACAACGTTGGCGATCAGCTCGCATTGTCACTCGATGTTGTCGTCTTCAAGAAAGACGAACTCGTCGTCTAAGTGGGGGTTAGGGAGGGGCGGCGAAATGTGCATGATATGAACAAACCAAGCAACAATTTGACACCGTTGTTGGAGAGGTGGAGTGCAAGTTACTATCATAAACGACAAGGGTGTGGCCGCAAAATGATTCTGACACGCACAGGTGTAGAGTGTTATGTATATGAACTGTAGTGTTACATATTTGCATGTACTTTCTCCGTTCCTAAATATAAGTATTTTTAGAGATTTCATGAAAGGACTACATATGGAGCAAAATGAGTGTATCTATACTCTAATGTATGTCTATATACATGTGTATGTAGTTTTTAGTGAAAAATTAAAAAAAACTTATAGGGGTATATAGGAAGGTAAATGTTTCCAGCCGGAGCACCGGCTGGAACGTCTCGCTGGACTCGCTTGGCTCGTTCAATCTAGTGCGATCCAAACACGCCCGCAGCGCCACGTGGATTGCTTTTTTTCACCTGCCCATCGATTGCTTCAACTGTTAATTTTCATCTCATCCAGTCGGCTCCATTTCGGACGACAGGGACGACTGCGGCTCGGGCAACTGGAGGGCGATAGGGCCGGCGGATCCGGCAACAGGGCCGGCAGCGGCGCTGACGGGGACGTTCTCCAGCGACCTATGGCTCCTCCAGAAGGTAACCTCTATTCTTCTCCCCAATTTCCCCCCTCTCCCCGAGGGTTTCACGGCATGTCGTCGATGGGGCTGCAGAGGAGCGGCGGGGTCTCTAAGGGGGACGCGGTGGTGGGCGCGGCCTTATCCCCCCACGGACACACCTTTCTTCCAGCCTGCTAAGGGCATGTGCAACTGTCTAGGCGACTCCTGTCTATAGGCTCTGTCCATGTCAGATTTAGTCTGCAATACATACATATACAACGCATTGTCTAGTAGTTAGTAGTGTGCATAGACTCTAGAATTACAAGAAAATGTGACCCGATCCTTGAAGGAAAAATGGCTGGTTGCAGACACCCATCATACAATGGGAGAAATGTCATCGTTAAGAAGCAATTTTCATGGTTTTAGCCGATCGGTAATTATACAAACGAACAATTTTTTTGCTCATGGAATCAGCAAAGCCGCGCGGGTGGGATGGGTAGATTCCCTTGAGGCATTCAGGCCTACTAGTTCATATTTGCTCTTGCTTTTATTTTGTTGTTGGTTCATGTTGATGTTGGTTCATAGTGCTGCTTCAGGCTTTAGTATCTCATGGTTTTTGCAAACAACAGATGCAACATTGACATTGTTGTTGGTTCCAGGACTTATTAGCATCTCAGGATCAACAAATTACTATCTGCTTCTGTATGTGACATTGCGATTTTTAATTCATGATTTTTTTTGTTGCTACCTACTATTTGTATGTCGCACATGTCTTTTAGTTTTTTAGCGCGTGCCTATTGGGGTATTTCCTAGCTATTGTTATGACGCATCATAGGTCATGATTGAGTTCTTTTTTCTCTCTTTTTTGCATTTGTTGCAGGCACCTCTGCTGAGAATGAGGGGAGTAAGAAGGTTAAGAATAAGAAGATCAAGAAGAATGAAAAAATTTGTGGGTTCAACATGAGGTTTAATTCGAAATAGCTAGGTGATCTTGCGCAACAGTTATCACCGGCGAAACAGGGTATCATTCGGAATGGCCTCTTTGGAAATTTTTTGGATATCAAGCCCTTCAAGATACCGCCTGCACTTATCGAGTTTGTGGTGATGCACACAAACCATGCACTTCTAGAGTTCAAATACAAGAATAAATCAATCAAGTTCAGCCAAAACATGGTGAAAAGGATTTTCGATGTGTCATCCGGTGATAGTCCTACGAAGCTTCTCAAGAAGAGTGATGAACATGACCTTCGCAGTATTTACAAGGAGGGGAATAGAGCGCCAATTGCCCATGTTTTCAAGTTGCTCAGAGATTGCAGCGATATGGACGAGGCTATGATAAAGAGAACATGGGCCCTCGTTGCGTTGGCAATAGTTGTTTTTCCAGGCACTGGCAACATGGTCAACCTTGAGTATCTTCCTTCCCTTGGAAACATGGATTTGGTGTACAACCTTGCCTGGGATGAGCACTTATTGACACGAGCTACGGAGGAGGTTGCAGTCTTTCAAGAGAAGAAGCGGGGCCAAGCAACAATTGAAAATCCAAAAGAATATCAGATCGGCTCATGTCTGCCCATGTTAGCGGTATGCAACATTTTCATGATGAAACACATCCTTTCCTTTTCATTGATGCACATACATCTGTATAGCTTTGCATTCATGTTTTTTTGTCGGTTGTTATGCAGATTATATACATGGATCATCTCGATATCCCGCCCGGCCTCCCAAATGAGCATGTCATAGATTATTCTATGCCCAGGATACGTTATGTTTGTCAAAAGGATTTCGATTGGGTGGATAAAGTTGACAAGAACAAGCTTACTCTTGTCCAACCTTTCTATGGGAAGCACACACAGGTATGTTTTTTCTTGATCCCATTTATGTTCCTTCGTGTCATATGTTTTGTTTGTCAATGAGCATGTCATAGTAATTCAACCTATGGATGCAAAGTATGGATGCAACAATTAGGATGCAGCATGTAGCAAATTAATATGCTGGTTGTAGGAAATGAACAATATGGATGCAACAATTAGGATGCAACATGTAGCAAATTAATATGATGGTTGTAGCAAATGAACAATATGGATGCAGCAATTAGGATGCAGTGATGTCAGTTGTGCTAATGCAAAAGACCTTCCAATGGCGCCAGAAATAGGTGTGTCGACGGCACACCTTAAGGGACTTCCTAGGAAAATATGCAAAGTATTTCCCCCGTGGCCTTGGAGCCTTGTGTTGGTGTTCCCTCGAAGCGGAAAGGGTGATGTAGCATAGCGATGGTAAGTATTTCCCTCAGTTTGGGAACCAAGGTATCGATCCAGTGGAGGAGTATCACAAGAACCTGCACAAACACAAAGAACCTGCTCCCAACGCTATGAAGGGGTTGTCAATCCCTTATAGATTGTTCGCCAAGTGAGAACTGAAAGCAACGAAGTAAAAAAGAAAAGTAAAAGCGGAGGTTTAAACGATAGATGTGAATAGACCCGGGGACGGTAGTGTTTACTAGTGGCTTCTCTCTTGAAAGCAAGTAGATGGTGGGTGAACAAATTATTGTCGAGCAATTGATAGAACCGCGCAAAGTCGTGACGATATCTATGGCAATGATTATATCTATAGGCATCACGTCCAAAACAAGTAGACCGATACTTTCTGCATCTACTACTATTAGTCCACACGTCGACCGCTATCCAGCATGCATCTAGTGTATTAAGTCCAAAAGAACAGAGTAAGGCCTTAAGCAAGATGACATGATGTAGATGGACAATCTCATATCAAAGACAGAGCCCATCTTGCTACCCTTGATGGAAACTACTTAATGTGTGCCTTGTTGCCCCTACTGTCACTGGGAAAGGTCACCACATGGTAGAACCCAAAACCAAGCACTTCTCCCATTGCAAGAATCATAGATCTAGTTGGCCAAACAAAACCCAAGACTCGGAGTGACTTACAAGGATATCAAATCATGCATATAAGAAATCAGCAAAGACTAAAATATATATCATAGATAATCTGATCACAAATCCACAATTCATCGGATCTCGACAAACACACCGCCAAAGAAGATTACATCGGATAGATCTCCATGAAGATCATGGAGAACTTTGTATTGAAGATCCAAGAGAGAGAAGAAGCCATCGAGCTACTAACTATGGACCCGTAGGTCTGAAGTGAACTACTCACGAGTCATTGGAGGCGCGATGATGATGATGAAGAAGCCCTCCAACTCCAATGTCCCCTCCGGCAGGGCACCGGGAAGGGTCTCCAGATGAGAACTAGCGGAAACGGAATCTTGCAGCGGCGGAAAAGTGTTTTCGTGGATCTCCTGATTTTTTGCTGTATTTTAGGGAATATATAGGCCAAAGATCTAGTCCAGGGGGCGCTCAGGGAGGCCACAAGCCCTGCCACCGCCGCCTCCCCCTTGGTGGCGGAGTGGGGGCTTGTGGCTCCCTGGAGCCCTCCTGGCTTGGTCCACAGGCCCCCTGATCTTCTTCCGTTTGGGAAAAATCATTTCGAGGATTTTATTCCGTTTGGACTCCGTTCCAAAATCAGATCTGAAAAGGGCCAAAACACGGAAAAAAGAGGAACTGGCACTTGGCAGTGAATTAATAAGTTAGTCCCAAAAAAGATATAAAAGGTACATAAAACATCCAAAGATGACAAGATAACAGCGTGAAACCATCAAAAATTATAAATACGTTTGAGACGTATCAAGCATCCCCATGCTTAACTCGTGCTCGTCCTTGAGTAGGGAAGTGATAAAGAATGATTTTTTTATGCTTTCATGCTACCTAGCATAGATGTCCTTTGTAACTCCTCTTATGTGACGTGAATGTTCAGATCCATTAGATTCAAAACAATAGTTTGCTATTGACATGGAGACAATAATAATTCAACAAACTAGCAAGGTAATCATGAACTTTCAAAATAACAAGGCCAAAAGAAAGTTATCCCTACAAAAGCATATAGTTTGGCTATGCTCTATCATCATTGCACAACAAATTTAAGTCATGCACAACCCCGGTATTGGCCAAGTAATTGTTTCACACCTTTACTTTCTCAAACCTTTTCAACTCTCACGCAATACATGAGCGTGAGCCATGGTTATAACACTATAGATGGTGTGGAGTGTGATGGAGGTTGCAAGACAAAAAAAGGAGAAGATAGTCACATTAACTAGGCATATCAATGAGCTGTGGAGATGCTCATCAATAGATATCAATGTGAATGAGTAGGGATTGCCATACAAATGATGCACTAGAGCTACGAGTATGTGAAAGCTCTTCAAAACTAGTGGGTGTGCATCCAACTTGCTTGCTCACGAAGACCTAAGGCAATTTTGAGGAAGCCTATCATTGGAATATACAAGCCAAGTTATATAATGAAAATTTCCCACTAGCTATATGGTGGTGACAAAACGAGAGACTCTCAATCATGAAGATCATGGTGCTTAATATGCACAAGTGTGGAAAAAGTGGTAGCATTAATAATGATCATCACACTTTCAACTCAAAACTTAGAGCAACTATGACTCTATATGGAATGCCTTCGGTAGTGTACCGTGGCAATGATCTAGCATGTCATAGACATTAATGGAAACATCAGGCTAGCTATCTTACGATCATGCAATGGAAATGAAGACGTGGTGGCACATGTCATGGTGGTAGTTGCATGGCAATATATCTTGGAATGACTTTGAAAAAGCCATAGTAGGTAGGTATGGTGGCTGTTTTGAGGGAGGCTAATGGTTGGTTTTGTGCACCGGTGAAAGTTGCACGACAGTAAGAAGATAGTGATGGTGGAAGGTAAAAGTGCATCTAAACCATGGACTCAACATTAGTCGTGAAGTACTCATATACTTGTTGCAAAAGTTTAATTTGTAACCGAAACAAAGCATTCAACGCGTACTCCTAGGGGAAGGGTTGGTACGTATAAACCATCGCGCAATCCCGACCGCCACGCAAAGGATGACAATCAATATACTAATCATGCTCAGATTTTATCACATAGCGGTTCACCATACGTGCATGCTACGGGTATCACTAACTTCAAGACAAGTATTTCTAGATCCACAACACCTTACTAGCAGGACTTCAGTATTACCATAACCACAACTCAAAACTAATTGAGATGAATCAAACTTCTCTAACTATTCAATGCACATGAAGGTGGAAGTTTTCTTATCCCTTTGGATAACTACCCCTTTTGAGACTACTTTCAAATCATAGATCAACTATCAAGCCACGCACCGCTGCACTCTAAAAGATATAAGTGAAGCAAAAAGAGCAAAAATATCTAGCTCAAAAGATATAAGTGAAGCACATGTGAGCTGAATTGTCTACCAAAAGATATAACTGAAGTCGACAAAATCACTATGTGTGCATGTCTCTCTCTCTAGGTGTGCAGCAAGGTTGATTGTGTCACAAAAAAAATAAAAGACTCCTACGATACAAGACGCTCCAAGGAAAAACACATAACATGTGGTGAATAAAAATATAGCTCCAAGTAACGTTACCAATGGATTGAAGACGAGAGAGGGGATGCCTTCCCGGGGCATCCCCAAGCTTAGGCTTTTACAGCCTCCTTGAATCTCTTGGTGTGCCTTGGGCATCCCCAAGCTTGAGATCTTGCCACTCTCTATCTCTTTGTCCATAAGAACTTCACCCAAAACTTGAAAACTTCACAACACAAAACTTAAACAGAAACTCGTGATAACATTAGTATGAGAAAGCAAACCACCACTTCCTTAGGTACTGTAGCAAACTTAAATTCTACTTATGCTGATGTTGGGTTACTGTATTTTCTATCTTCCATGGCTAATACCCCCCAATCTATCCATAGTTTCATCAAAATAAGCAACTAACACAAGAAAAACAGAATCTGTTAACAGCAGACCAGTCTGTAGCAATCTGCATATTTCGTATACTTCTGGTACTTCAAAAATTCTGAAACATTACGACAGTCTGAAGAATTTCCGTAGCAATCAGAATCAAAAAGAATCAACTCAAAAGCTCTTACATAAAAAAATGAAAATTCTTTTCGTGAGCAGAAAGTTTGTGTCTTTTCCAGCATGACCAAACGATCATCCCCAAGACTAATCATAACGGTTTTGCTTGGCACAAATGCAAAAAGAAACACAAAAAACACAATCATAACATAATTATGAAAGTGTGGAAAACACAAAACAGAAAGAAAAATGATAGATTCGTTGGGTTGCCTCCCAACAAGCTCTTTTGTTTAACGCCCTTAGCTACGCAAAAAGTGATGGAATCATGTATAGTCATCTTTGGTGCTCAAACCATAAGTCGTGTGATCATTTATCATCTTAAGATCTTCATCTTTATTGGATGACTCACCACTAGCTTTAGGAACAAAAACAGGTTTAAAGGTCTTTTTGAGAGTGAGATTTGGAGTATTTTGCACAGCGGCAAAAGCGGAACCCTAGTTGGTTATGACATCTTCCAATTTGCCAATTGTAGAAGAATCATTAACTATAAGTTCCTTCTACCTTAAATTTTTCAAAAAATTTCCCACTTTGGATCCGTACTGAGTAATTTGATTGTGGATCTTTCTATCCAAACCCTCAATAAGTTCAACTTTGGAAATTTTGCTTTCAATAGCGTCAAGCCTTTGCATCACGTGTTCCAAGGTCAAGGTAGTTCCATTAACCATGAGCGGGGTGAGCCTACCAAATTCGTGATAGCTCTATAGGAGTCAACAATATGGCTCCCCAAAAAGTTCCTGCCTACAATGGTATCAAGGATATACCTATTCCAACGAGAAATTCCAACATAGAAACTGCGAAGGAGGACGGTAGTGGATTGCTTACGACTAGATCTACTTTGAGCATTGCAAATCTTGTACCAAGCGTCCTTCAAATTTTCTTCCTCATTTTGCCTGAAATTGAGAGCTTCACTTTCAGGGGTGCCGTTTAGAGTGGTGGGTCTAGCCATTGATGGACTATCTCACACACAAACGAGCAGGAAGAGAGAGTGAAATGGGCAAAAGAAAACGGCAAATGAAAACGGAAAATATGAAGTGGGGGAGAGGAAAGCGAGAGGCAACTGGCAACAAAAGTAAATGCAGGAGATGAGTTTGTGAGACCTACTTGGATAGATCTTGATCTCTCCTCCCCGGCAATGGCGCCAGAAATACTTCTTGATGTCAGTTGTGCTAATGCAAAATACCTTCCAATGGCGCCAGAAATAGGTGTGTCGACAGCGCCAGGAATCCTTCAGCTACGGCTATGCCTTAAGGGACTTCCTAGGCAAATATGCAAAGGATTTCCCTCGTGGCCTTGGAGCCTTGCGTTGGTGTTCCCTCGAAGCGGAAAGGGTCATGTAGCGCAGCGATGGTAAGTATTTCCCTCAGTTTGAGAACCAAGGTATCGATCCAGTGGAGGAGTATCACAAGAACTTGCACAAACACAAAGAACCTGCTCCCAACGATATGAAGGGGTTGCCAATCCCTTATAGATTTTTCGCCAAGTGAGAACTTGAAAGGATCGATATGGTTGGCTAGAGGGGGGGTGAATAGACAATGACCACTTTTTAATTCATCTTAGCAAGTTAAGGTAAACACCCTACGGGTTCACAAATAATACGACAATGAGGTGAACCCTATAGAATCTGACAACGAGAGCTATTAACACAAGTAAGATATAGTCACAAGCATAAGAAAATACAAAGTAAAGGATAGAGATAACCACAAGTGGAACCGATGGAGACGAGGATGTGTTACCGAAGTTCCTTCCCTTTGACAGGAAGTACGTCTCCGTTGGAGCGGTGTGGAGGCACAATGCTCCCCAAAAAGCCACTAGGGCCACCGTATTCTCCTCACGCCCTCGCATGATGCAAGGTACCGTGATTCCACTATAGGTGCCCTTGAAGGCGGCGACCGAACCTTTACAAACAAGGTTGGGGCAACTCCACACAAAGCTTGGAGGCTCCCAACTAAACCACGAAGCTTCACCACAATGGAATATGGCTTCGAGGTGACCTCAACCGTCTAGGATGCTCAAACACCCAAGAGTAACAAGATCCGCAAGGGATTAGTGGGGGAATCAACTTTTCTCTTGGTGGAAGTGTGGATCTAGGCCTTCTCAACCAATCCCTAAAGAATCAACAAGTTTGATTGGCTAGGGAGAGAGATCGGGCACTTTTGAGCTTGGGGCGCAACAATGGAGCTTAGAGAGGTAAGAGATAAGGTTCCTCAGCTAGAAGAACCCTTTATATAGTGGGGGAGAAAATCAGACCGTTTTCCCACTCTCTGCCCGAGCTCCAGCGGTACTACCGCTGGCACTCCAGCGGTACTACCGCTGAAGAGGCGCGGTACTACCGCCGCCTGGCGGTACTACCGCTGGATGCAGCGGTACTACCGCTGGGACTCCAGCGGTACTACCGCTGACACCAGCGGTACTACCGCTGACCCTTTGGTAGTGCAAAAGCACTACTACCGCCAAGAAAGTCTTCGCAAAAAGGTCCGTCCACGAACTACCGCTAGGCAGGTGGAACAAAGCTCCCGGAGCGGTACTACCGCTGGCCAGGGGCGTTACTACCGCTAGCTAGCGGTACTACCGCTGGCTGCAGCGGTACTACCGCCAGCAATCCAGCGGTACTACCGCTAGAGCCAGCGGTACTACCGCTGGGGACCATTTTGCAAAGATGCGAGAAACAAGGTGGCGGGGGCCGCTCCAAAGATGAAGGAAAGGGAGAATGTGAAGTGTGCGTGTGCAAAGATAGATTCCACCCAAACCTTTCCACTACGGATCCCCTCTTAATAGTATGGCTTTCCTATGACTCAAATAAAGAGAATCATAGAGAGTGCCGTGCTTCCGTTCCACAAATGAGGAGACGTGTCGTCTTGTGCCGTTGACGTGTGTTATCTGAAACCTTAACACACACGGTTGGTCCTGTACGGTACTGTCATCAATCACCAAATTTACTTAGGCATAAACTATGCCCCAACAATCTCACCCTTTTTGGTGGATTGATGACAATACCGGATTTGCACAGAGAATAATATTAGAACAAAAGGATAGAGATATATGACAATACGGGGCATATGACTCACAGCATATGAAGGAAATAAATCTCTCATAAGTTCATGTCTCACAAGATAGCAAACTAAGCAAACCAAGTTCGAAGCAAACCATAAGAAATAAAGCAAAGCAACGCAAAGTTCGAATATGAAAGCAAATTCAGCTCCTAGACTCTCTCCCCCTTTGGCACAAGACACCAAAAAGGGGGCACACCTAATGCCACTGGTAGCTACTCCTCATCCTCAGCATCGCCAGACTCATCGGTCCCCTCCTGATCGGCCTGCTCCTCCTCTTCCGCCTCATCGGCAGACCACTGGTATCCTTGAGCCTGCATCCAAGTAGCCTCTGGAGTGATGTCGTCCTCTGAGCCACTGGATATGTCCACATCAAGAGTCCTGAGAACACGCTTATGCCTCTGGCGGCTCTCCTTCTGAGCCACGTGCGTCTGGTACTGACCCTTCGCCTGCATGCAGAATAGAGTCTTCATCTTGTCCTGTAGTTTGATGGCCCAAGATGGCATGGCAGAGGAGTGGGACTGAGAGGCGGTTCCTCTGTCAGCAACAGTTTCAGTGTCAGTATCCATGTGCTGAGAGGAAGTGGATGGGTTGGCCCATTTGTCCTTGACGCGAAGCTTGATCGGGTCGTGCACAATGTAGTCTGACTGAGCGTAGAGCACCTCCTCCGGAAAAGCCTCTTGCCACTTATGGCGAATATATGCGAACAAATAGGGCCCGTAGATGGGAACCTTATGCATGATGATGCAGTTCCATAGCTCCGTGAACATCACATGAGAAATATCCAGAGGGGCAGACTCCTGAGACATAGCCTCCTCACAAAGCAGCAGCATCTCAGCCAAGGAACCATGAACCTCGTCGAAGTTACCAATGCAAGGGAAGAGGGTGTTGCGAAGGATCCGGTGCATGATGTCCAGATGCTTGGGGAGCACACCCTTCCTCACATAGAGCTTCTGCAGTCTGTCCTTTGCGGGGGCCCTATCAGTGGGGGCTGTAGCATGAGAACGTAGCCCAAGTGGAGTGTCAGCTCCCTGGAAGTCAATGTTGAGGAATTGCATGAACTCACGCCAGGTACCGGTCATCTTCTGAGTCCCAGTCATCCACACCATAGAGCGCTCTGCATCAGGAGAGAAGTGGACCGTGACATAGAACTGAGCAACAATAGTGGGATCAAAATCTGTCTTGTATGTGATGATCTCCTTGATGCCCAGTTTGTCAATCAGAGAGAGGGCATCACCAAAATAGTCCAGGTTCTGCTAAAGATGGGCTAGGTCAATCCACTGAACGGAGACATAGTTTTTCTTGAAATGCGCAACAACATCCCGGTAGATCCTGCACTGATCCCTTGCCCAGACATGGTCGACATCCTTGATCACAGCCCTCTCGTTGAGATAGTGGTTCTGAGTGTAAAACTGCAGCAAGTCCTTGGGGGACATTGTATGGACATTGACCCTCTTCTCCTTGTGTGCGACTGTAACGACCAAGATGCGGTCCTTTCCGATCTGGGGGTCGAGGCCCCCGAATAGGAAAGAAGCGCATCAAAGTGTTTTGCAAGCAAGTAAACATATCACATAACAATAAATATAGTAGACAATCTGGGATTCAACTGTCTTCTTATTAAAGATACAGAGTACAACGCAGATACAACCAAAGTAGTTCCGGTACGGACTACAAAACAAGGGAAATGCTATGCTACCCGCTGCAGGCCCACGATCACGACCACGGCTCAGTCCTCTGGATAGTTCACGTAAAGGCGATCTGTCTCCTCGTCGTACTGCCACGCCAGCTGGGTGCCGTCGGGATCGTCTGACTCTGGGGTACCTGTACCTGCTGGAAGTTTCGGAGGAATCCGTGAGTCACGGGGACTCAGCAATCTAAGACCTTGGTGCCAGAACTAGTCATGTTATTGGGTAAGGAAGGGGTGAAGTGTTTCAGGTTGCTGCATCCTAAGATTGAATAAGTGGCTAGCTTACGCAAAGGAGAAGTGACAGCGTTCTATACTAACGATCGTGATTACTTGATCAGAAAGTGATCCTGAACACCTACCTACGGCATTCATAACCCCACCGTGTTCCCGATCGAAGAGCGATCTTCGAAGGGACAGTCACGGTTACGCACACAGTTGGCATATTTTATTAGTTTATGTTTAAGTTTTCTAATACCGGATGTTAACAAAATATTCCAAGTTGCCACATAACCGCGGGCACGGCTTTCCGAAAGATTAAACCCTACAGGGGTGCTCCAACTAGTCCATCACAAACGAACACAGGCCGCAAAGGCATCCTCTATCACGAATCTCGTGATCTCGTCGGATTCCTTAGAGGAAAACCTCAACTCCGGGGAAAACCAAAGCCTCACCGGGATTCCGTACGCAAGATATACCGCTAAGGAAAGACAAGACTAGCAGGACCTCCCGACGTGTCGACGACCCTGATAAGAGCCGCGTATCTCAGTCTCAGGACACGCCGGATGAGTCACACTACAGGTATACCAAACCTCAGGTTGCCCTGTGGTGGCCCCATAGTCTGCCCAGTTTGGACCAACACTCATGAGGAGCACTGGCCCGGGTTGTTGATTAAGAAACCTCGGGGTAGCTATTTCCTATGAAGCTTTTAATTAAGTGATTAGCAAATAGTACCAATGTTGGGTCCTGCCGGACAAGCCTTAACACAACGCGATTTATCAAGGGGGTCCCCATAACAACCCCGAACGTGTTAGGAGCGATCATTATGGAATCAAACACCGGTAACCGGTAACTAAGGCGGCAATAACGGAACAAGATACCCGGCAAAAGGCTAGGCCTCCCGTCATTTACCAAATTTATAGATACATTAATTAAATAGCAGAAATTAATATAATGATATCAAGCTCATGGCAACTCATGAGTTATAAACACCTGCAACTAACAATGCTAACATTAGTAGCTGAGCAAGCCTACCTAGCCATGCAAGTTTGCTAGGAAAGAGTAAGGTGTTTAGGCTCATGGCATATGAAGAGGCAATATATTTTCAGTGGTAGGCAGCGAGCAATATGACGTGGAATCGAAACTAACATAACAAGTCTAGATATGGGATCAAGGTCATGTCATCTTGCCTGTGATATCCTCAGCTTGGAATGGTTCTGGATCGTCCTGCACGTACTCTCCTGACTCCACGTATTCGGTCTCCGCTCCCGGTGCTACCCAACACAAGAAAAACATCCAATGAACAGCAGCACCACAAAATGCAACAATCACATGATGCATGAGATGAAAGTTGAGCATGCACCACTATTTCTAACACTAGCACAAGCAAGATAACTACAACAAGTTCCTGGACAGAACTTTGCACTAAACTATTTGGACATGCATGGTAATGAAATGAACAGATGCATCTCGTAAAAACGGTGCAAAACCATATAAAGAACTTTGCAAACGGAGCTACGGATCAACGGGAAACAACGAAACACGATATGAAGCCCTACGTGAAAGATTCATCACCACACACACAATTGGCACAAATCTGGTGTTCCCAGGTTGCCAAGACATATATGAACCCAACATGAATGAAATGGAGCAAGGTAGAACACTCCTACAACAATTAAACGCAAACTTTGAACAAAATGTCAAAACTACGCAATCTGCCAGTTTCTGCATCTTAGCTGTTTGAGAGCAACATGCAACATAGCTACAGGTCTTCAAACATGACAAATAATATATGTGGCTGTTGCCAACCAAGAACACTACCATATCCAGAAAGAATCACAGCAAAAGGAATTAAACTCTAGAAGATACAATGCCACAAACTTTCCCAAAACCATCAGTTCTCAGGGACTTAGTGAAAATTCCTGCACCTGAGTTTCTGTTTCTGTTCTGAAGCTTTTTTACAGCAATCAAAACACAATCTAATGGACTCCAAATGACTTGAAAATTGACAGGAAGCTTCACACACATACCAGGTTCAAAACACTAGCACTGAACTAAGTCCAGTTCTCAACATAATGACCAGCACAACCTTATCTACAGGGGAAGAAATTGTTTTCAGCATTCCAGACTTAGTGAAATTTTCAGAGTTCAAAATTCTGGAATTCTCCAGCCACATGCCCACTTTGTCTAGGCATAGTTTGCACACACAAATTCCCAAGAGGTGTTTGACACCACTATGGTATTGAGCACAACCCCTACAACTAACACACCAAGATCCATGCCTTTGGGCTCCATCTATACCATGGAGACAAAGCCCAAACTTTCAACAACATGAAATGCAAACCCATAAGGTATTCTTCTAAGATGACAACACATGGAGAGTTTCATGTGCACAATGACAAAGTGACATGGCGGTTTGAACCCCATGTTTGTGTCATGCACATCAACGACTCCAACACCACAATTCCTCTCAAGCACTAGCATCAAGCTCACACACAAGAAATCTTTATATAACAAGAGAGTATACACACCCCCCACATATGGGCATGTGATGGTGCCACTCTCACAAGCATCACTAGGATCTTCCTAGTATTCATGTCACCAACAATATGCAAACTACCACAACAATCCACACCCTCACATGCTAACATAAATAGCTATCTAGTGCTACTCCTCACCTCAAGACATGTGATGAGGGGGAGGCACCCTCACCCTACTATATCAAAGCAAGCTAACAAAACTACAATATCCCTTAGACCACACCAAGGTTCACAAGCTAGGGCTTTGCAAGAATAGCTAGGGCAACTAATCACCTCCAAACACTACACCCATATTTAACAAGGCATCTAGCATCATGCCCTCATCAAGGTTGGCTCCTCATCACCAAGGTACAACCACTATAAGCATCACCGGCTAGCAAAACTATTTAACACCCCTAGCATGTAAAACATTCTCACAACTAAATCTATACCACTATTCTAGCAGGAACAGGAGCAATCACCACTGCGTAGGAGTTTTTAAAATAAAAAAAACAACAGGGAACAAAACTGATAAGACACAAGTGTAGGAGTTAGGAAAACAGGAAATGAGTAGGCAGGAAAAAGAAAAGAATGCAAAAAAAATAAAAATAAAAAAAAGAAACAGGGCTGCTGGGATTCGAACCCAGTTCCCTGGTGTCCAGCACCACACACCCACGCCACGGCGCTACGGTGCTACTTGTTGACAGGGGAAGGGAGATATGCAAGGTAAGCTGCCTGCACTGCCATGACCCGAAATAATCAAGGAAAACAAACAAAAAGGCGCCGAGGGGGGGACTCGATCCCTAGACCTCTCAACAGGCGCATGCATGCGACCGAGAGACACTACCATCAGGCTACGAACCGGAGTCTGACTAACACTAGAAGGTAAAACAGAAGAACACGCCTCTCACGAGAAGCATCCCGCCGGCGGCCAGACCGGAGGACGCTGGCGGCGCCACTCCCGGCGACCACCAGCGGGGAGAACCAACGGCGGGGCCCGCGGGACTCTCGGGGGACTCATTTTCGCCCTGAGCGCGGGTAAAGGGCTCCGCTTGGCTTGCCGGAGCTGCAACTGCCGGAACCCTGCCCGCCTGGGAGCACGCGGCAGAGAACCTGACGGGTCTCCCTGCCGGCGCTGCCGAACTGCGCTACCGACGACGAGAGGGCCCTCTGGGCACGGCGCTGCTGCCGAGAGGGGGGGAGGAAGCCCTCTCGTACTTCCGCTAGACTACCTGCGAGCTGAACCTACAGGAACCACTAGCGCTGCCGACCTGGAGTTCCAACGGACAGAGCCCTCTGTCAGAGAAGGGCGCACGCCCTGCCGACGCGGCGGATCCTCGCGCTGGGAGGAGGAGCTGCTGCTGCTACTGCTAACCCTACCACTCGCAGCAATGCGGCACCAGTTCACCTCTTACTCTGCACCCGCTATCTAGACGACACACAGCAGCAGAGAAGGAACGAAGCTACTACTGCAGAACATGACCGAACCGCGGAGGAGGAGGCAAGGGCGGAGAACCTCACCTTGGGGAGAAGAGGGGCGTCGAACGGGGAGGAGGAGCGCCGGAGAGGAAGAAGACGACCAGACGAAGCCGAAGACCGAAGAAGAGGACGGACGTAGTTCGCCCGGTTCGTCCCGTTGACGAGGACGAGCTTGGCGGGGGGGGGGGGGGGGGGGGCGCTCCTCGGGGTCCTAGCGCCGGGAATGGGTCGCGGGGACTCACCCCGAGCCCCCGGACATGGCGCCCAGAGCCGGAGACGACGGATCGGCGGGTTGACGGAGGAGGCGCTGCACCCTCTCTCTCTCTGCTTCTCTCAGAAACTTGCCAGGGAAGAACGAGGGCAGGAGGGAAACTGGCGGCGCTGGGGAGGAAAGGAGAGGGAACCCTAGGGCGGAGGAGGAGGTCTCGGGCTCCTTTTAACGCCTCGGGAGGCGAGCTCGAGCCGCTGGATCACGAAGAGAGCGATCGGGAGGTTGAGCGCGCGTCGTACAGGAGGTGACGTCGGGAGGAAGAAGGAGCGCTCGCCAGTGGGCTCTATTTTCGCCAGGGGTGGAGTCTAACTGGGCCAGCATGGGAGAAGGCTCAATGGGCCAGGGAAAGAATAGCTACACAGGAAGTTTAACCAAATAGAACTACAGAGAAAGAATGCTTCCAGGGAAGAAAAATATTACCCAAGAAAATTACTGGGTTAAAAATTAAAAGGAAAAATCCTACTAGACATAAGAAATAATAGCCCAATAGGAAAAAAATAGGAATGCAATATTTGGAGATGTTTGAAATTAATGCAAAACAGTAATTTAAGCTACTGTTTTGAATTTATTTGCACCACTAAAATCAAAGAGTCAAATCAGTAAAATTGCACCCCCTCATAAGCACATTTAATCTACCCACTAGACATTTTAGAATCACCTTAGGGAAGAAGAAATTTTGGCAAGACTAAACATAGGAGGGAAAAGGAGTTTGAAAGCAAGAGCTTAAAAGACTAGCACTCACTCCTACTTCACACACACCAATATCACATGCATCACAAGGTAGTGCAAAACCACCACCTAATCCTAGCAAGATCACATGCACTCACAACACCACAACACTACTCCCATTAGACTCAAATGCAACATGATCATGGCATGCAAACGTAAATAAGGCAAGGGATCATATGCAATTCATGCATGCAAGGGAAGTAAGCACTAGGGAACACACATGGATTCAAAGCACGAAAGATATCCTCAAGATCTCTGACAAGGTGGCCCCACATGGAAGGTTACAAGAAAGGAAAGTCTACACTTGGGGCATTACAAACTCTCCCACACTACAAAGAAGATCTCGACCCCGAGATCTAAGACTGAAAGAAATCGGGAAATTCCGAACGGAGGTGATCCTCGCGTTCCCACGTAGCCTCTTTATCGGAATGGTGTGACCACTGCACTTTGAGAAACTTGACACACTTGTTAAGGGTCTTGCGCTCAGTCGCCTCGAGAACCGCAACTGGATGCTCGCGATAAGAGAGGTCAGGCTGGAGACCGATATCATGAAGATGCACGGTGCGCTCGGGTTCTTGAAACACCTCCGAAGCTGAGACACATGGAACACATCATGGACATTTGCAAAGGTTGCCGGAAGCTCGAGCTGGTACGCGAGGTCACCCCTCTTGCCAACCACTCTGAACGGACCAACGAAACGAGGCGCAAGCTTGTCTTTGATGCCAAAACGCTGCATACCCTTCATAGGCGACACCTTGAGGTAGACAAAATCATCAAGCTCATACGACATGTCACGGTGCTTGCTATCATAATAGCTCTTCTGACGGGACTGAGCTGCTCTGAGGTTGTCGCGAATGATCCGACACATCTCCTCAGCTTCTTCTATCATATCATTGCCAAGGATCTGACGCTCGCCTGTCTGGGACCAGTTGAGCGGAGTACGGCACTTCCAGCCATAGAGAATCTCGAACGGAGCCTTGCCGGAACTAGCTTGATAACTGTTGTTATACGAGAACTCCGCGAAAGGCAGACAATCCTCCCACTTCATGCCAAACGAGATAACGCAGGCTCTCAGCATGTCCTCAAGAACTTGATTCACTCTCTCCACTTGACCACTAGTCTGAGGATGGAACGCTGTGCTGAAGCGGATCTTCGTGCCCATAGCAGACTGAAACGAGTCCCAGAACTTGGAAGTGAAGATACTCCCGCGATCTGATGAGATCATCATAGGTACACCGTGCAACGAGACAACCCTCGAGGTGTACAACTCTGCCAGCTGAGCTGCTGAAATGGACTCCATGACTGGAAGGAAATGCGCCACTTTACTCAATTTGTCGATGACGACGAAGATAGCGTCATTTCCCTTCTTGGACTTCGGAAACCCTGTGACGAAGTCCATCTCAATGTGATCGAACTTCCACTCGGGAATCGGCAAAGGCTGCAAGAGGCCCGCTGGTCTTTGATGTTCTGCTTTCACCCTTCGACATACATCACACTCATTGACGAATTGAGCAATTTCACGCTTCATACGGGTCCACCAGAACGATTGCTTCAAGTCATGGTACATCTTAGAACTTCCCGGATGAATAGAAAGCAGAGAATTATGAGCTTCTTCCATGACCACCTTCCTGAGATCACCTTTCGGGACGACAAGGCGGTCCTCGAAAAACAAAGTGTCCCTGGCATCCACAGTGAAACACTTATACTTGGGAAGGCTCTTTCCCACACCAATCTTGACCTTCTTCACCATAGTATCAAGTAGCTGAGCTGCTCTGACCTGATCTTCCAAGGTAGGAGAGATCTGAAGGTTCGCAAGAAAACCCTGAGGAACCAGCTGAAGATTGAGCTTCCTGAAAGACTCAGAAAGACCCGGCTGGAGAGGTTGCAGAATCAGACTGTTGCAATATGCTTTCCTGCTCAATGCATCTGCCACTACATTTGCCTTGCCTGGTGTATACTCAACACTCGGATTAAAATCCTGGAGCATTTCCACCCAACGTGTTTGCCGAAGATTCAAGTTAGGCTGAGTGAAGATATACTTGAGGCTCTTGTGATCGGTGAAAACTTCAACCTTACGTTCCAACAAGAGATGTCTCCAAGTCATCAAGGCGTGCACCACAGCTGCTAGCTCGAGATCGTGCACAGGATAGTTCTTCTCCGCAGGCTTCAGCTGCCTGGAGGTATAAGCAACCACCTTCCTATCTTGCATCAAGACCGCACCAAAACCCTGGAGAGAAGCATCGCAAAAGACCTGGTACGGCTTGGAATCATCCGGAGGAGCCAATATCGGAGTGGAGGTAAGCTTCTCTTTGAGTGTATCAAAAGCCCGTTGACACTCTGGAGACCACACATACTTGACACCCTACTGAAGAAGACTAGAGAGCGGCTTGGCGATTTTGGAGAAGTTCTCAACGAATCTTCTGCAATATCCGGCAAGGCCGAGAAAGCTTCGAAGCTGCTTCACATTCTGCGGAGGTTCCCATTCAACAATGGCCTGAACCTTGGACGGATCAACCTTAATGCCCTCGGCAGAGATAATATGCCCAAGATACACCACTTCTTTCAGCCAGAACTCGCACTTGGAAAACTTGGCATAAAGCTTGTATTCTCTCAGTTTATCAAGCACCAACCTGAGATGTTTCTCATGTTCTTCCTCATCCTCAGAAAAGACCAGAATGTCATCGAGATAAAGCAAGACAAACTCATTCTTGAATGGCGAGAAAATATAGTTCATCAATCGGCAAAAGGTCGGAGGAGCATTAGCCAGACCAAAAGACATGACCGTATACTCATATGAGCCAAAACTGGTCCTGAAAGCCGTCTTTGGAATGTCTTCCTCACGAATGCGAATCTGATGATAGCCCATTCTGAGATCAAGCTTGGAGAATACTTTAGCACCTTTCAGCTGCTCGAACAACTCATTTATGTTCGGAAGCGGATATTTGTTCTTGATTGTCTTCTTATTCAATGGGCGGTAATCGACACACAGTCATTCCGTACCATCCTTCTTCTTGACAAACAGAACACCACATCCCCACGGAGACGAGCTTGGTCTGATCAAACCCAAACTCTCCTGCTCATCGAGTTGTCTCTTGAGTTCCTTCAACTCCTCTGGACCCAGCTTGTACGGCCGCTTGCACACTGGCTCTGTGCCTGGCTCAAGCTCAATGACGAACTCCACTTCACGGTGCGGAGGCATCCCTGGCATCTCTTCAGGAAACACGTCCTGATATTCGCAGACTACTGGGACTTGCTTAATGGGATTGATCTCACCCTTTTCATTCAAGGAGAACAAGCGCACTGTGTCATCGCGTGCCGCGAATATAATCACATCTTCCGAAGAGTGGGTCAGCTTCACTTCTTTAGCTTCACAATCAATTGATGCTTTGTTCATGGCCAACCAGTCCATACCAAGGATCAAATCAATGTCGGACTTCCCCAAGACATACGGAGAGGCCAGAAAAGCGTAATTGTCCATTTTGATAGAAACATCCGGAGCAAACCAACGAGAACTCATAAGCATGCCCGGAGAAACAATATCGAAAGACCTGGCCAACTCTTGAAGATGGATATCGTGCTTTGCCGCAAACGGATAAGACAAGAAAGAATGCGATGCACCAGAATCAAACAAGACTTTAGCAGGAAAATCATTGACTAAGAGATTACCCATGATCACATCCGAAGAATTCTCTGCCTCAGCTGCATTCACCATGTTGACTCGAGCTGATCTGGGGTTGAACTTCACAAGAGCGTTGCTAGGAGGTTTGCCTGGAGGAGGAGGCGGCAGACGGAGCTGCGAAGTGCATTTGTTGGCATAGTGACCCTTCTGCCCACATTTGTGACAAGTGACCTCTGCTGGCTGCCGGAACTGAATCTGAGGAGGCCCTTGCTTCTGCTGCTAATATCTCTACTGAAATCCAGGGTTGGGTGGGCGGGAAGAACCACGTCCACCTGAGTGCTTCGGCTGCTGAGAGTGCCAAGGAGGAGGAGGAGGAGAAACCCAAAACCTCTGTTGCTTCTGAACCACCTGAGTCGAGGAAGAGCTGGAATCTCTGAAACGTTTCTTGGAGTTCTCCACCCTGAGCAAGGCTGCCTCTGCTCTGAGAGCTAAGTTATAGAATTTGTCAAACTCCTCAGGATCGTGCAAAGCGAGTGCTAACTGCAAATCCTCCTTCAAGCCACCCGTGAACTGGTATATCTTACTCTTCTGATCCGGAACATCCTGCAACGCGTAACGGGCCAGCTCGTGGAACTCAACATTGTACTTGTACACAGAATTGCTGCCCTGCTTCAAGCGCCTGAACTTCTCACACATCTCCTCAACAAAACTGGAAGGAATGTAGTGGGATCTGAAGTCACGACAGAACTCGTCCCAAGACATCACCCTGCCACCTCTGGAGTCCTTAAGCTGCTGCCACCAAATAGAAGCCTGCCCCTTCAACTGGAATGTTGCAAACTTGACATAATCCTCTGGACGCACATTGCTACACTCGAAATGCTTGTTCATATCACGGATCCAATCTTCCGCGTCAACCGGCTGGTCGCAAGAAGTGAACGTCCTAGGCTGGTTTGACAGGAACTGACTCAGACTAGCGAAGTGATTGCCACCCTGCTGGAAATTGCCTTGCTGATGATTGGCTCTCTCCTGGATCAACTGCAACAGCATCTGAGTATTTGCATTGGTAGCTGCCATCATCGCCTGCCAGGCCTCTACAGGAGGAGGCGGCGGCGGTGGCGAAGGAGGAGGTGGAGGCGGCATATCCTCACGCGCTGGGGTCTGACGAGTTGGTGGAGCCATCGTGAAGACGGACATCATATTAGTCCACATAATATTTGAAGATAAGCTAAATCAAAAGACAGAATATCTGAATAGAACTTAGCATTGCACTCGAACAACATAGCAAGAGTGCATTCTCAAAGTAACAGACGACAAAATTCCGATAAGGGGCCACAGCAAACAAGTGTGAGCTAGAACTGCTCGGAACAAACATATGATCGAGATTTCCCAAACCTCAATCAAGCGTCTGTAGGAAGATAGTCCTATAAGATACTACCAGATATCCCACCTATGAATTCCCGAAATAACTGGTCATGCGATCAGGCACCCGGATACAAGGAGTATTTCACACAACTCCTATCTAAACCATCACCTGTATCACATCCTTCAACACACAACCAGCATCTCGGACCTTCGTCTACAACAGATCCTCGTGATCACAACGATACAAAGTGTGGTAGTACCCCCGAACAATCTACACCAGTACTGGGGACGTCGGGGTTATCTCACCACTACCCGTATTGAAGCAATAACGAACACCCTCCGTTCCTAGGTACTCAGAAATCTGAATGATGGCGATGTGCGCGATAATCCGTGGAGCTCAACTCCCCTGATACTTAGAGCAGATAGGAGGCACCAGGACACAATTCCGTCACATCGAAATCATATAGATTCCGCAAACACCCGCGTGATCCTAAAAAAATTTTGAGCGGGAAAAGGAGTAGAGTTAAAGATTTCCTAAGACGGAAGCCTCACCAGAGCAAAGAAGAGGAGAAAAATGAAACCTACTCTCCGATATAACTAAGACTCAAAACATCTACTAGACTCGACTCGGCCAAATACGATCACACAAAGGCTCCTATGGTCGTAAGGCTCTGATTACCAACTTGTAACGACCAAGATGCGGTCCTTTCCGATCTGGGGGTCGAGGCCCCCGAATAGGAAAGAAGCGCATCAAAGTGTTTTGCAAGCAAGTAAACATAGCACATAACAATAAATATAGTAGACAATCTGGGATTCAACTGTCTTCTTATTAAAGATACAGAGTACAACGCAGATACAACCAAAGTAGTTCCGGTACGGACTACAAAACAAGGGAAATGCTATGCTACCCGCTACAGGCCCACGATCACGACCACGGCTCAGTCCTCTGGATAGTTCAGGTAAAGGCGATCTGTCTCCTCGTCGTACTGCCACGCCAGCTGGGTGCCGTCGGGATCGTCTGACTCTGGGGTACCTGTACCTGCTGGAAGTTTCGGAGGAATCCGTGAGTCACGGGGACTCAGCAATCTAAGACCTTGGTGCCAGAACTAGTCATGTTATTGGGTAAGGAAGGGGTGAAGTGTTTCAGGTTGCTGCATCCTAAGATTGAATAAGTGGCTAGCTTACGCAAAGGAGAAGTGACAGCGTTCTATACTAACGATCGTGATTACTTGATCAGAAAGTGATCCTGAACACCTACCTACGGCATTCATAACCCCACCGTGTTCCTGATCGAAGAGCGATCTTCGAAGGGACAGTCACGGTTACGCACACAGTTGGCATATTTTATTAGTTTATGTTTAAGTTTTCTAATACCGGATGTTAACAAAATATTCCAAGTTGCCACATAACCGCGGGCACGGCTTTCCGAAAGATTAAACCCTGCAGGGGTGCTCCAACTAGTCCATCACAAACGAACACAGGCCGCAAAGGCATCCTCTATCACGAATCTCGTGATCTCGTCAGATTCCTTAGAGGAAAACCTCAACTCCGGGGAAAACCAAAGCCTCGCCGGGATTCCGTACGCAAGATATACCGCTAAGGCAAGACAAGACTAGCAGGACCTCCCGACGTGTCGACGACCCTGATAAGAGCCGCGTATCTCAGTCTCAGGACACGCCGGATGAGTCACACTACAGGTATACCAAACCTCAGGTTGCCCTGTGGTGGCCCCATAGTCTGCCCAGTTTGGACCAACACTCATGAGGAGCACTGGCCCGGGTTGTTGATTAAGAAACCTCGGGGTAGCTATTTCCTATGAAGCTTTTAATTAAGTGATTAGCAAATAGTACCAATGTTGGGTCCTGCCGGACAAGCCTTAACACAACGCGATTTATCAAGGGGGTCCCCATAACAACCCCGAACGTGTTAGGAGCGATCATTATGGAATCAAACACCGGTAACCGGTAACTAAGGCGGCAATAACGGAACAAGATACCCGGCAAAAGGCTAGGCCTCCCGTCATTTACCAAATTTATAGATACATTAATTAAATAGCAGAAATTAATATAATGATATCAAGCTCATGGCAACTCATGAGTTATAAACACCTGCAACTAACAATGCTAACATTAGTAGCTGAGCAAGCCTACCTAGCCATGCAAGTTTGCTACGAAAGAGTAAGGTGTTTAGGCTCATGGCATATGAAGAGGCAATATATTTTCAGTGGTAGGCAGCGAGCAATATGACGTGGAATCGAAACTAACATAACAAGTCTAGATATGGGATCAAGGTCATGTCATCTTGCCTGTGATATCCTCAGCTTGGAATGGTTCTGGATCGTCCTGCACGTACTCTCCTGACTCCACGTATTCGGTCTCCGCTCCCGGTGCTACCCAACACAAGAATAACATCCAATGAACAGCAGCACCACAAAATGCAACAATCACATGATGCATGAGATGAAAGTTGAGCATGCACCACTATTTCTAACACTAGCACAAGCAAGATAACTACAACAAGTTCCTGGACAGAACTTTGCACTAAACTATTTGAACATGCATGGTAATTAAATTAACAGATGCATCTCGTAAAAACGGTGCAAAACCATATAAAGAACTTTGCAAACGGAGCTACGGATCAACGGGAAACAACGAAACACGATATGAAGCCCTACGTGAAAGATTCATCACCACACACACAATTGGCACAAATCTGGTGTTCCCAGGTTGCCAAGACATATATGAACCCAACATGAATGAAATGGAGCAAGGTAGAACACTCCTACAACAATTAAACGCAAACTTTGAACAAAATGTCAAAACTACGCAATCTGCCAGTTTCTGCATCTTAGCTGTTTGAGAGCAACATGCAACATAGCTACAGGTCTTCAAACATGACAAATAATATATGTGGCTGTTGCCAACCAAGAACACTACCATATCCAGCAAGAATCACAGCAAAAGGAATTAAACTCTAGAAGATACAAGGCCACAAACTTTCCCAAAACCATCAGTTCTCAGGGACTTAGTGAAAATTCCTGCACCTGAGTTTCTGTTTCTGTTCTGAAGCTTTTTTACAGCAATCAAAACACAATCTAATGGACTCCAAATGACTTGAAAATTGACAGGAAGCTTCACACACATACCAGGTTCAAAACACTAGCACTGAACTAAGTCCAGTTCTCAACATAATGACCAGCACAACCTTATCTACAGGGGAAGAAATTGTTTTCAGCATTCCAGACTTAGTGAAATTTTCAGAGTTCAAAATTCTGGAATTCTCCAGCCACATGCCCACTTTGTCTAGGCATAGTTTGCACACACAAATTCCCAAGAGGTGTTTGACACCACTATGGTATTGAGCACAACCCCTACAACTAACACACCAAGATCCATGCCTTTGGGCTCCATCTATACCATGGAGACAAAGCCCAAACTTTCAACAACATGAAATGCAAACCCATAAGGTATTCTTCTAAGATGACAACACATGGAGAGTTTCATGTGCACAATGACAAAGTGACATGGCGGTTTGAACCCCATGTTTGTGTCATGCACATCAACGACTCCAACACCACAATTCCTCTCAAGCACTAGCATCAAGCTCACACACAAGAAATCTTTATATAACAAGAGAGTATACACACCCCCCACATATGGGCATGTGATGGTGCCACTCTCACAAGCATCACTAGGATCTTCCTAGTATTCATGTCACCAACAATATGCAAACTACCACAACAATCCACACCCTCACATGCTAACATAAATAGCTATCTAGTGCTACTCCTCACCTCAAGACATGTGATGAGGGGGAGGCACCCTCACCCTACTATATCAAAGCAAGCTAACAAAACTACAATATCCCTTAGACCACACCAAGGTTCACAAGCTAGGGCTTTGCAAGAATAGCTAGGGCAACTAATCACCTCCAAACACTACACCCATATTTAACAAGGCATCTAGCATCATGCCCTAATCAAGGTTGGCTCCTCATCACCAAGGTACAACCACTATAAGCATCACCGGCTAGCAAAACTATTTAACACCCCTAGCATGTAAAACATTCTCACAACTAAATCTATACCACTATTCTAGCAGGAACAGGAGCAATCACCACTGCGTAGGAGTTTTTAAAATAAAAAAACAACAGGGAACAAAACTGATAAGACACAAGTGTAGGAGTTAGGAAAACAGGAAATGAGTAGGCAGGAAAAAGAAAAGAATGCAAAACAAATAAAAATAAAAAAAAGAAACAGGGCTGCTGGGATCCGAACCCAGTTCCCTGGTGTCCAGCACCACACACCCACGCCACGGCGCTACGGTGCTACTTGTTGACAGGGGAAGGGAGATATGCAAGGTAAGCTGCCTGCACTGCCATGACCCGAAATAATCAAGGAAAACAAACAAAAAGGCGCCGAGGGGGGGACTCGATCCCTAGACCTCTCAACAGGCGCATGCATGCGACCGAGAGACACTACCATCAGGCTACGAACCGGAGTCTGACTAACACTAGAAGGTAAAACAGAAGAACACGCCTCTCACGAGAAGCATCCCACCGGCGGCCAGACCGGAGGACGCTGGCGGCGCCACTCCCGGCCACCACCGGCGGGGAGAACCAACGGCGGGGCCCGCGGGACTCTCGGGGGACTCATTTTCGCCCTGAGCGCGGGTAAAGGGCTCCGCTTGGCTTGCCGGAGCTGCAACTGCCGGAACCCTGCCCGCCTGGGAGCACACGGCAGAGAACCTGACGGGTCTCCCTGCCGGCGCTGCCGAACTGCGCTACCGACGACGAGAGGGCCCTCTGGGCACGGCGCTGATGCCGAGAGGGGGGGAGGAAGCCCTCTCCTACTTCCGCTAGACTACCTGCGAGCTGAACCTACAGGAACCACTAGCGCTGCCGACCTGGAGTTCCAACGGACAGAGCCCTCTGTCAGAGAAGGGCGCACGCCCTGCCGACGCGGCGGATCCTCGCGCTGGGAGGAGGAGCTGCTGTTGCTACTCCTAACCCTACCACTCGCAGCAAGGCGGCACCACTTCACCTCTTACTCTGCACCCGCTATCTAGACAACACACAGCAGCAGAGAAGGAACGAAGCTACTACTGCAGAACATGACCGAACCGCGGAGGAGGAGGCAAGGGCGGAGAACCTCACCTTGGGGAGAAGAGGGGCGTCGAACGGGGAGGAGGAGCGCCGGAGAGGAAGAAGACGGCCAGACGAAGCCGAAGACCGAAGAAGAGGACGGACGTAGTTCGCCCGGTTCGTCCCGTTGACGAGGACGAGCTCGGCGGGGGGGCCGCTCCTCGGGGTCCTAGCGCCGGGAATGGGTCGCGGGGACTCACCCCGAGCCCCCGGACATGGCGCCCAGAGCCGGAGACGACGGATCGGCGGGTTGACGGAGGAGGCGCTGCACCCTCTCTCTCTCTGCTTCTCTCAGAAACTTGCCAGGGAAGAACGAGGGCAGGAGGGAAACTGGCGGCGCTCGGGAGGAAAGGAGAGGGAACCCTAGGGCGGAGGAGGAGGTCTCGGGCTCCTTTTAACGCCTCGGGAGGCGAGCTCGAGCCGCTGGATCACGAAGAGAGCGATCGGGAGGTTGAGCGCGCGTCGTACAGGAGGTGACGTCGGGAGGAAGAAGGAGCGCTCGCCAGTGGGCTCTATTATCGCCAGGGGTGGAGTCTAACTGGGCCAACACGGGAGAAGGCACAATGGGCCAGGGAAAGAATAGCTACACAGGAAGTTTAACCAAATAGAACTACAGAGAAAGAATGCTTCCAGGGAAGAAAAATATTACCCAAGAAAATTACTGGGTTAAAAATTAAAAGGAAAAATCCTACTAGACATAAGAAATAATAGCCCAATAGGAAAAAAATAGGAATGCAATATTTGGAGATGTTTGAAATTAATGCAAAACAGTAATTTAAGCTACTGTTTTGAATTTATTTGCACCACTAAAATCAAAGAGTCAAATCAGTAAAATTGCACCCCCTCATAAGCACATTTAATCTACCCACTAGACATTTTAGAATCACCTTAGGGAAGAAGAAATTTTGGCAAGACTAAACATAGGAGGGAAAAGGAGTTTGAAAGCAAGAGCTTAAAAGACTAGCACTCACTCCTACTTCACACACACCAATATCACATGCATCACAAGGTAGTGCAAAACCACCACCTAATCCTAGCAAGATCACATGCACTCACAACACCACAACACTACTCCCATTAGACTCAAATGCAACATGATCATGGCATGCAAACGTAAATAAGGCAAGGGATCATATGCAATTCATGCATGCAAGGGAAGTAAGCACTAGGGAACACACATGGATTCAAAGCACGAAAGATATCCTCAAGATCTCTGACAAGGTGGCCCCACATGGAAGGTTACAAGAAAGGAAAGTCTACACTTGGGGCATTATAGCGACCTTCTTGAAGGACTGCCTTTTGGGTTGCAGACCTGAGGTGGCAGACCCCTCGGGAGCCTCTTGGTTGCGATACTGCTTTGACTGCGTGTCACGAGGGGGGTTCGAACGGCGAGAGCCACTTGTGACACAAAACACACAGCGAAAAGAGGCGACAAAAAGAGTCAAGGCAACGAATCTTTGAAAACGCAGAAGAAATAAAAACGCGTTGCTAAGCACATAAAAGGAATACACAGTGAATGCTCCTGGTGGTAGTACCGCCACCCCTGGCGGTAGTACCGCTGGGGCCTAGCAGTAGTACCGCTACCCCTGGCGGTAGTACCGCTGGGGGTCCTAGCGGTAGTACCGCTACCCGTGGCGGTACTACTGCTGGGGTTTGACTTTTCAGATCTGACAGATAAAAATCGTTACGAGGGCATGGGCTGTATATGAACATGAAGAACTCCACCCCAGCCCTACTTTACATGAGGAACACTAGTAACACGAAATAAGTACATGCCTAGGCAAGAGAGAGCAAGTTTTAGATCTAATCCAAACAAAGTTCAAGTGCTAGATCTAAAACAAGTAAATCCTAGGGCATGGCAACATAATCAACATAAATCCATTGAACCTATACTCCCCTCAAATATATCCTTCATGCCACCCAAGAACTAGCCATAAGGTCAAATATATGGATTCAATCCCCAATGCTCCTATCTCTAGAACGAGAACATCAACCAAATAGAAGAAGGGAGGAGCTTCACCGGGATTCATGGCTCTTGGAGGAGGAAGGAGAGGTGGAGCAACCCTTCCAAACCAACGGGGAGAAGGAGCTCCACGAAACGAGATCCAAACAGGGAGTTTTCGGGCTAGGGGAGGGAGGAGCCGCGAGGAAGAAGAAACAGGTTGAGAAAAGGGCTCCCCCTCCCTTATATAGCCCAAGGGGTACGGGCCAGCGGTAGTACCGCTGAGGTCCCAGCGGTAGTATCGCTACCTGGCGGTAGTACCGCCAGATGCAGCGGTAGTACCGCTAGGGTCCTGGCGGTAGTACCGCTCCCCCTGGCGGTAGTACCGCTCGCCCTTGAGGCAGCCCTAAAAATTTCCTAGCCAGTCGTGTTAGATGGGAATCCTGGCGGTAGTACCGCTATCCCTGGCGGTAGTACCGCTGGGGTCCTGGCGGTAGTACCGCTACCCCTGGCGGTAGTACCGCTAGGGTCCTGGCGGTAGTACCGCTACCCTGGCGGTAGTACCGCTGTAAATGTCGCAACGCGGCTAAGGAAAAGAGATGAACTTGGGCACATGACAAGTGAGTAAAAATAGATAGCATCTAGGAAAATGTACTGATTTGTCATTGTATATCCTTTCTTCTATACGCAAGAAAGGATGGAGGGGCGGTGGCCGAGGCCACCTATGTTTGAGACAATGGTATGACACCGCGAAGAATTATCCTTGGGTTCATGACCGATGCCCGTCTTTGAAGCACAAGTGCCATTTGACAATGGCTAAAGTGAAAGACTAGATTGATTTATGCATAATGGGGGGAGGGAAAGTTCATTGAGAGAACAACACTCCCCCTATGTCCATGCCTACATCTAGACCAAGATGGAATGCAAAGTGAGGTGCAATATGCCTAGTTTCAATCCACATTACTTGAATCAATGATATTTAGCTCATGCCTTAACTCCCGGAACCTTGCTTCATCTAGAGGCTTAGTGAAAATATCTGCAAGTTGCTCTTCAGTGTGGATGAAGTGAACCTCAATATCACGTAGCTTGATATGTTCACGAATGAAGTGATGACGAATATCAATATGTTTGGTTTTGCTATGTTGCACTGGGTTGAGGGAAATCTTGATAGTGCTTTGATTGTCACATAGAAGAGGCACATTGTCACAAGTGACACCATAATCCTTTAAAGTCTGCCTCATCCATAGCAATTGTGCACAACAACTTGCAGCTGCCACATACTCAGCTTCGGTGGATGATAAGGAGATGCAATTCTGCTTCTTTGAAGACCAACTTACCAAAGAGCGAGCAAGGAATTGGCATCCTCCAGACGTTGACTTCCTCTCCACACAATCTCCTGCCCAATCTGAGTCAGAATAGCCAACTAGATTGAAGTTTGCTCCTTTGGGATACCAGAGGCCAAAGTTTGGGGTATGAGCCAAATATCGAACGATTCGCTTAACAGCCATGTAATGACTTTCTTTTGGTGCGGATTAAAACCGTGCACATATCCCTACACTCAACATAATATCCGGTCTAGATGCACAAAGGTAAAGGAGGGATCCAATCATGGAGCGGTATACCTTTTGATCCACTGCTTTACCATCGGGATCACTGTCAAGCTTGCATCTTGTTGGCATGGGGAACTTGACCGGCTTGACATCTTCGAGCTCGAACATTTTCAGCATGTCTTGAGTGTACTTGGCTTGTTTGATGAATGTCCCTTCTAGACCTTGTCTAATCTCGAACCCGAGGAAGAACTTCAACTCTCCCATCATGGACATCTCAAACTTCTCAGTCATTAGTGCAGCAAATTCTTCATTGAATGAAATGTTAGGAGAGCCAAAGATAATATCATCAACATATAGTTGGCATATGAACAAATCCCCTTTAACCCTCTTAGTAAAAAGAGTGGGATCTATCTTCCCAATTTCAAACCCACGATCTTGTAACAACTCAGTAAGATACTCATACCATGCGCGTGGGGCTTGTTTAAGGCCATAGAGTGCCTTATTAAGTTTGTACACGTGATTGGGGAGCTTGGGATGTTCGAATCCCGGGGGTTGTTTGACATAGACCAACTCATTTAAAGGACCATTAAGAAAAGCACTTTTCACATCCATTTGCTGTAATTTGAAGTTATGATGAGAAGCAAATGCAAGTAACATGCGAATAGATTCTAGACGAGCAACAGGGGCAAATGTTTCACCGTAGTCGATACCCTCGACTTGGGAGTAGCCTTGAGCCACCAATCTTGCCTTGTTTCGAATCACAATTCCATTGGCATCTTGCTTGTTCTTGAATATCCATTTGGTCCCGATGACATTATGTTCCTCCGTTGGCCGAGGCACTAAATCCCAGACTTGGTTGCACTCGAAGTTGTTAAGTTCTTCGTGCATGGCCATAAGCCAGTCCTCATCATCGAGCGCTTCCTGTACCTGTTGAGGTTCACAATACGAGACAAACGCGTGATGCTCACAATAATTCCAAAGCTGTTGACGGGTGGATACTCCCCTTTTTAAACTGCCAAGTACATTCTTCATAAGATGTGACTTGACTCTCAGCTTGTTCGCATTCTTGGCTGCTCGACGCTCCAAGAGTTCTTCATTAGATAATGGGGGAGCATCGACTTGTTTCTTTTTCTTGCCCTTGCGACTTGAGCCGGTTGTTGGAGCTCCAGACGGGAATTGTGAGACAGTCTCCTGATCATCTTGTCCTTCGACTTGAAGCAGGTTCACTAGTTTGCTCTTGTATTAGTGGTTGCTCTTGATCTTGATCTTGTGCTTCTACTTGGTCTGAATCTCGGGGTTGCACTTGATCTTGATGATGAGCCGGTTCGGAGTCTTGGGGTAGTGCTTGAATATCATGGGACACATCACCATTGTTGGGCAATTGATCTTGACCTTGAGCTTGTTCAATTTGTTGAGGGTCTTCTCTTTGTTCATCGGAAGCGTGTGGGGCTTGTGGGGGTGATGGCTCCACTTGAGTAGTGCATTGTCCTTCTCCTTCGGCCACAAGGGGTTCCTCAATGGGGAGTATTTGACCAATCCCCATTCTTCTTATGGCTTCGGGAGGAATTTCATCACCTATATCACAAAGACCACTTTGCTCCACTTGGGAGCCATTATTTTCATCAAACTCTACGTTACACGTCTCCTCAATTAGTCCGGTGGACTTGTTGAGGACACGGTAAGCATGAGAGTTTGTAGCATAACCAACAAAGATACCCTCATGTGCTCTAGAATCAAATTTAGCTAATCGTGCTCCTTTCTTGAGAATGAAACACTTACAACCGAATACCCGGAAGTACTTGAGATTGGATTTGTTTCCAGTCAGAATCTCATAAGGAGTCTTGTTCAAGCCTTCGCGGAAGTAGAGCCGATTGGATGCATGACATGCTGTGTTGATGGCCTCTGCCCAGAAGTTATATGGAGATTTGAATTCTGCCATCATTGTTCTTGCAGCGTCTATCAAGGTCCGGTTCTTCCTTTCTGCCACACCGTTTTGCTGAGGGGTATATGGTGCAGAATATTGGTTCTTTATTCCCTCATCACCTAGAAACTCATCTAAGGTGTAGTTCTTGAACTCGGTGCCGTTGTCACTCCTAATCATCAAGATCTTTGCTTCATGTTGACGTTGCGCTTCATTAGCAAAGTTGATGACCGTTTGTTGAGTTTTACTCTTCCTTTTAAAGAAATATACCCAGGTATATCTTGAGTAGTCGTCAACAATCACTAAGCAATATTTTCTGCCTCCAAGACTATCAAATGTTGGAGGACCAAACAGATCCATATGGAGAAGTTCCAATGGCCTCTTAGTGTAGATAAGAGTCGTTGGACGATGAGCAGTTTCATGAATCTTTCCTTCAATGCAAGCACTGCAGACACGATCTTTAGCAAAGCTCACATTTGTTAGTCCACGAACATGGTCCCATGTCAGAAGACTTTGCAAAGATCTCATATTGACATGAGCTAAACGGCGATGCCAAAGCCAGCCCACGTCAACTTTAGCCATTAAACATGTCGCAATCTTAGTGGGTCGCTTTGAGAAGTTCACCACATAAAGACCATTTTCGACATGTCCAACATAGGCTACTTTAAGAGTCTTGGTCCTCAGGAGGACCAGAGTGTCAATATTAAAGAATGTGGAAAAACCCATAATTGCAAGTTGACGAACCGAAAGTAAATTGTAGGCAAGTGACTCAACAAGCATGACCTTCTCAATAGATAAATCTTGAGAGACGACCACCTTACCCAATCCCAATACCTTTGAAGAGGATGCATCGGCGAATTGGACATGGGTGGGCATAGATGGATAAGGATGCACATCCACCACTAAGTCCTTGCCTCTGGTCATATGATTTGTTGCTCCACTATCGAGCAACCATGACACCCCACCGGAAGCAAACTCCTGCAATAGATCAAGGCTTGGTTTTAGGTACCCATTTTTTAATGGGTCCTTTCATGTTAGAGACAAGGGTCTTAGGAACCCAGATAGCCCATTCAATATCTTCATCGTAGGAACCAAGAAATCTGGCATAAACATGCCCATCACTAGCACAACATAAAACATAAGAAGAATTGAGTTTGCCAGCTGTGTTACTGGGAACGGTTTTGCCCTTCTTGGGGTTCCCATAGTCCACCTTGTTCCTGTTCACCTTCTGAGTCCCCTCACCCTCTTTGACAAAGATGTCCATGAGGGTGAGAGATCGTTTGTTCTTGTTCTTTCTTTTACCTTTTGACTTGGAGGTAAGTCCAAGTCCTTCCTTTCCTACAACACCCTTTTGAGTGCTCAAGAGATCGTTCAGACTCTTCTCACCTTGTATGCATGCCACAAGGCCCTTCCCAAGTTTCTCCTTTAACTTGGCATTTTCCTCCAGAAGATGAACATGCTCACAACAGGGGTTAGTTGCACAAGTATTATCAATTAACACAAAGGGAGGACAAGTAGAGATCTCCTTGGTAAGCTTTGCTTGGAGTTGATCATGAGACTCTTTCAGAGAGAAATGAGCACCTTTCAAGGCTTTGTGGGCCTTGTCAAGTATGTCAAACTCCTCTTTGAGTCTGTCATGGCCAACCTCAAGAGCATACTTTTCAGATTTAAGCATGCGAGTAAGAACAATATCATGATCTAGTTTCTTTTGCATTTTAGCGCAGTCATCGTTACATGACTCCTCAAGAGCCAAACGAAGAGTGCGCTCTTCCTCTAGAGCACTAGATAATTCGGCAATTTCATCGGCATAGTCACGACTATGTCCCTGAAGCTCGGAGATGGTCTCCTCATGAGACTTAATGAGGTCAGTGGCCTCACCCAATTGTTCCAAGAGAGCAACAAAGTGCTTCTTGGGTTCACCCTTAATAGTGCACAGAAACTTATCAAGATCATGCTCATTAAGTTCCCCAACATCACTATCTTCAACACAATTTAACAATGAAGGAGCAGAAGCAATGTTGGTCTTAATGATGGGAGTTACCTGATTGATACCTTTTTCCATGAGGCACTTGGTGATGTGGTTCTCGTTGGGGGCGTTGAAGAGAGACACCTTCTGGGAAGAGGTAGTGGCAATAGCAACAGTTGTCGTTGCCACTGTATCATCATCACCATCATCATCAGAAGGATACTCTTCCAGGGCCACCATCCCTTTTGGGTGAGGTTTCTTCACAAAGTTGTTCTTGATTGGAAATGATTTTGTTTTGTCTTTGCGAATGAGCTTGCCTCCGTTGTCTTCCCTTTTCTCATAGGGACATTCTGCCACGAAGCGACTCACGTTGCCACAGTTATAACATGTCCTTACTCGTTGCTTGGGTTTGAATCCACTCGAGTTGTTCTTGGTGAAGTTGGGTCTTGAGTTCCTTTTATTGCCCCAGAATTGCCTTGATGCAAGAGCCATGTGCTCATGATAGGCATACTTTGTGTCTTCAGGGCAGCTCTCCTCTTCCTCATCTTCTTCTTCTTCTTAAAGCATTGCTCTTGCTTTCAACGCAAGGTTGGGTGAAGTTGTCTTTGATCGAACACGAGCAAGAGCATTGTCGGCTGTTTCGTTCATGATTGACATTGCTATAAACTCATCCAACACTTCACTGGAAGACAAGGAGTGGAAGTCTGGCCACTGACGAATGACAGATGCCATGGCTTTGTTGAAAGGCATGATGGCTTTGAGAAACTTGCGCTTGACCCATGTATCATCCACATCCTTACTCCCATGATCCTTTAGTGCCACAGCAATAGCAGTCACCCTCCGATAGAGATCACGAGGGTCCTCGTCTTCCTTCATCACAAACTCATCGGCCTTATCAAGTATCACTTCATAGTTGGATCATTGAATGCTTGAGCTTCCCTTGTACAACACCATAATATGCTCCCAACAATCCTTGGCCAATGTGAAGGGACGTAAGTGGGGAAGATCTTCAGGTGGCACAGCAGACTGGAGAATAAACAAAGCAGAGTGATTGTATTGATTGTCTGCATCTTCTCTCGGAGTGAGGTTGCTTGGATCATGGGGATAATATCCTTGCTCAATGATTCTCCACAAATTTGTTGAGCTGTGATTCAAATGAGACTTAATAGAAAATACCCAGTTAGCAAAGTCACCTTTCACAAGCTTAGGAGGAGGACCAACAGGATTAAGACGTGGTGCGGGAACGGATCCTCCATAGACCATGGGGGGTGGAACTGAGGCATATGTTCCAGTCCCATCCTTTTCATGAGACGAGGGAGGTTGCATACCTTTAGCCGCTTCCTTAGAGGAGTTGGCCTCCGAATCGGAAACGGTGGGTTTAACCACTATAGCCGGTTCGGGTGAACTTTTAAATCCCTCAATTAACTCTTTAAGCATGGTCTTGACCTCGTTCGTCAAGGACGTCTTGAGAGCGGCCATAGCCGTATTCAAGTCGTCCCTTGTGACCGTAGTCAAGTCCATGGGCTCGGGTTGCCCATGATTAATTCCCTCTTCGCCTTCCATACTCTTCGGGTGGTTAAACCCTTAATAAAGAGACGTGGCTCTGATACCAATTGAAAGGATCGATATGGTTGGCTAGAGGGGGGTTGAATAGACAATGACCACTTTTTAATTAATCTTAGCAAGTTAAGGTAAACACCCTACGGGTTCACAAATAATACGACAATGAGGTGAACCCTATAGAAGCTAACAACGAGAGCTATTAAGACAAGTAAGATATAGTCACAAGCATAAGCAAATACAAAGTAAAGGATAGAGATAACCACAAGTGGAACCGATGGAGACGAGGATGTGTTACCGAAGTTCCTTCCCTTTGACAGGAAGTACGTCTCCGTTGGAGCGGTGTGGAGGCACAATGCTCCCCAAAAAGCCACTAGGGCCACCGTATTCTCCTCACGCCCTCGCACGATGCAAGGTACCGTGATTCCACTATAGGTGCCCTTGAAGGCGGCAACCGAACCTTTACAAACAAGGTTGGGGCAACTCCACACAAAGCTTGGAGGCTCCCAACTAAACCACGAAGTTTCACCACAATGGAATATGGCTTCGAGGTGACCTCAACCGTCTAGGATGCTCAAACACCCAAGAGTAACAAGATCCGCAAGGGATTAGTGGGGGAATCAACTTTTCTCTTGGTGGAAGTGTGGATCTAGGCCTTCTCAACCAATCCCTAAAGAATCAACAAGTTGGATTGGCTAGGGAGAGAGATCGGGCACTTTTGAGCTTGGGGCGCAACAATGGAGCTTAGAGAGGTAAGAGATAAGGTTCCTCAGCTAGAAGAACCCTTTATATAGTGGGGGAGAAAATCATATCGTTTTCCCACTCTTTGCCCGAGCTCCAGCTGTACTACCGATGGCACTCCAGCGGTACTACCGCTGAACAGGGGCGGTACTACCGCCGCTTAGCGGTACTACCACTGGATGCAGCAGTACTACCGCTGGGACACCAGCGGTACTACCGCTGACACCAACGGTACTACCGCTGGCCCTTTGGTAGTGCAAAAGCACTACTACCGCCAAGAAAGTCTTCGCAAAAAGGTCCGCCCACGAACTACCGCTAGGAAGGTGGAACAAAGCTCCTAGAGTGGTACTACCGCTGGCCAGGGGCGGTACTACCGCTAGCTAGCAGTACTACCGCTGGCTGCAGCGGTACTACCGCCAGCAATCCAGGGGTACTACCGCTAGAGCCAGCGGTACTACCGCTGGGGACCATTTTGCAAAGATGCGAGAAACAAGGTGGCGGGGGCCGCTCCAAAGATGAAGGAAAGGGAGAATGTGAAGTGTGCGTGTGCAAAGATAGATTCCATCGAAACCTTTCCACTACGGATCCCCTCTTAATAGTACGGCTTTCCTATGACTCAAATAAAGAGAATCGTAGAGAGCGACGTGCTTCCGTTCCACGAATGAGGAGACGTGTCATCTTGTGCCGTTGACGTGTGTTATCTAAAACCTTAACACACACGGTTAGTCTTGTACGGTACTGTCATCAATCACAAAAATTACTTAGGCATAAACTATGCCCCAACAGAACTGAAAGAAACAAAGTAACAAAGCAAAGTAAAAGCGGAGGTGTAAACGATAGATGTGAGTAGACCCAGGGACCGTAGTGTTTACTAGTGGCTTCTCTCATGAAAGCAAGTAGAGGGTGGGTGAACAAATTACTGTCGAGCAACTGATAGAACCGCGCAAAGTCGTGACGGTATCTATGGCAATGATTATATCTATAGGCATCACGTCCAAAAGAAGTAGACCGATACTTTCTGCATCTACTACTATTACTCCACACGTCGACCGCTATCCAGCATGCATCTAGTGTATTAAGTCCAAAAGAACAGAGTAACGCCTTAAGCAAGATGACATGATGTAGATGGACAATCTCATATCAACGACACAACCCATCTTGTTACCCTTGATGGCAACTACTTAATGTGTGCCTTGCTGCCCCTAATGTCACTAGGAAAGGTCACCACATGGTAGAACCCAAAACCAAGCACTTCTCCCATTGCAAGAATCATAGATTTAGTTGGCCAAACAAAACCCAAGACTCGGAGAGACTTACAAGGATATCAAATCATGCATATAAGAAATCAGCAAAGACTCAAATATATATCATAGATAATCTAATCACAAATCCACAATTCATTGGATCTCGACAAACACACCGCCAAAGAAGATTACATTGGATAGATCTCCTTGAAGATCATGGAGAAATTTGTATTGAAGATCCAAGAGAGAGAAGAAGCCATCTAGCTACTAACTATGGACCCGTAGGTCTGAAGTGCACTACTCACGAGTCATTGGAGGGGCGATGATGATGATGAAGAAGCCCTCCAACTCAAAAGTCCCCTCCGGCAGGGCACCGAGAAGGGTCTCCAGATGAGATCTCGCAGAAACTGAAGCTTGCGGCAGCGGAAAAGTATTTTCGTGGATCCCCTCATTTTTTGTTGTATTTCAGGGAATATATAGGCCAAAGATCTACTTCAGGGGGCGCTCAGGGAGGCCACAAGCCCTGCCACCGCCACCTCCCCCCTGGTGGTGGAGTGGGGGCTTGTGGGCTCCCTGGAGCCCTCCTGTCTTGGCCCACAGGCCCCCTGATCTTCTTTCGTTCGGGAAAAAATCATTTCGGGGATTTTATTCCGTTTGGACTCCGTTCCAAAATCAGATCTGAAAAGAGCCAAAAACATAGAAAAAACAGGAACTGGCACTTGGCACTGAATTAATAAGTTAGTCCCAAAAAAGATATAAAAGGTACATAAAACATCCAAAGTTGACAAGATAACAGCGTGAAACCATCAAAGATTATAGATACGTTTGAGACGTATCGTGCAGCATGTAGCAAATGAACAATATGGATGCAGCAATTAGGATGCAGCATGTAGCAAATGAACTTTGTGGATGCAACAATTAGGATGCAGCATGTAGCAAATTAACAATATGGATGCAACAATTAGGATGCAGCATGTAGCAAATTAATATGATGGTTGTAGCAAATTAACAATATGGATGCAACATGTATCAAATGAACAATATGGATGCAGCAATTAGGATGCAACATGTAGCAAATTAATATGATGGTTGTAGCAAATGAACAATATGGATGCAGCAATTAGGATGCAGCATGCAGCAAATTAATATGATGGTTGTAGCAAATGAACAATATGGATGCAGCATGTAGCAACTGTCAGTTTCAGAGTTTTTGTTGCTAGCTACTTTTGGTATGTTGCACATGTTCTCAGGTTTTTTAGCGTGTGCATATGTGTGTTTTATAGCTGTTGTTTTTGATGCATCATAGGTTTTTGGTTCCATATCATGCATGGCAACCAATTTTTATTTCTCCCTCATGAGTTTTTGTCTCTTTTTGTTCCTAGTTTTGGACTCTGTGCAACACTCCGTATGCTGAGGTTGTTGGTCCAGGAGTTGATCGTGAAGCAGCCACCGGGCAGGGCGCTGGTGCTGAAGCAGCTAATGGCCAAGGAAGCCAAAATGAAGTACCTGAAGCTCAAGAAAATGTTGAGGTTCAACCAAATTTATCCTCATCGTTCGATGATTGGCTTCAACAATCGTTCCCTATCATATATGATCTAAAGGTAACCTTTGTACAAAAGTTGCATGCATTATTTTTTGTTTTCAAGATACATGTTAAATGACTAATTTTTGAAACACGTGCCTTTTTTTGTAGGTACCATCTCAGTTCCAAACATTGTATGACAAGCACAAGGCAAATTTCTCAACCGAGGTTGATGATGCAATACACAAGTTTGGGCAAAGTTTAAAGCGATTACAATCTACCCAGATGGCCGCTATGCTTCATGACGTGGGAGATGCCATCGCTAATACCATGGATGAAGTTCATGAGAAAGAGAAGGATGCTCAAGATGAAGCTGAAACACCTACCATGGATGAAGCTCGTGAGAAAGAGAAGGATGCTCAAGATGAAGCTGAAGCTGCAACACCTACCATGGATGAGGCTCGTGAGAAAGAGAAGGATGCTCAAGATGAAGCTGAAGCTGCAACACCTAACATGGACGAGGCTCATGAGAAAGAGAAGGATGCTCAAGCTGCAACTGCATGCATTGGTGATCAAGCTGAAGGTACGGCTGTAGTGATGAGCAAAGATGAAGTTGTTGGGGAGCTGGAGAAAAACCAAGAAGTTGCAAAAGATGTTGGTCAAACTCGTGAGCAACAAAGAGTGAGTATGGAGGTGGAAGTAGACGTGCCACCTCAAAGCCCCCCTCTATTCCATGATGCACCCAGGAGTGTAACAGCCGGTGTTTGGGATGACGATCCTTCATGTGAGTTGTTCCCAAAGGGTTCTGAAGACTTCAAGTTGATGCATGGCATGGACGAGCCTACAAATAGTAACAAAACATGCAGCGTTCTCTACCCCAACATCCCTGTGTTCCCTGTCACAGATGATGATGGCAGCCCTACTATCCCAGGTATGCTTCCTACCTTCGTCATCATTCTCTTTTTTTGAGCACCTTGTTTTATGTTTGCATTTTTTTTGTTGTCTATGTTATTATTGTGTTTGTGTGATTGCAGCAAATTATCATAAAATCCGTCCTAGCTTACCCTGTCCCCCCACACAATACTTACATGTCTTCTTGTTGCAGCTCAAACAATGGGCGTCGCAAACGAGCAGCCCATTGATGTCGGCAATGGCCCTAGCACACACGACAAGAACACTAGGAAGAAGAGGATGGCTAAAGTGCGAGCTGTCAAACCCAAGAGAAACAAGCAGAAGGTTGAAGTTAAAGAAGATAAAGTTAATGCACTTTATGAAAAGTATATTACGCATGGGAAACCACTAAGGAGCTCAAAACCCAATGAACTACCGTGAGCTTCCTATCCCCTATCTAGTGTCTTAAATTGATGTTGTTGAAACAAATTATTCATTCGCTTGCAACTATGGTACCAGGACACCTTTCACCAAAATAGGTGGGTTTTATGTTGGGTACAATAAGTTTCTTGCATGCTTGAATCCCCGCGGGGACATGAATGATGAGGTCATGTCGCTGTGTATCAAGCGGCTCAATATGGCATCTTATGCAACACACAATAGGGCCCTAAAAAATACTTCTTCTCAGTCTACGGGGCGGTAAGTTTTGTAAAAACAAAGAAATGCTTCATGCTTTTTTTCACTTTGCATGTATTAGACAGTAATCCTTTTTGTTGCTATTTACAAGTAGTCTCTACTCAAGAAAGACCCATCAATTTTCCAACCAAATGCTCTCATGGTTGACCTTGAAAGGGCTGTGACTAAGTTCAAGGTTCAAAAATACGACCTCGTAAGTCCCCGCAAGCCATTTCTGTTTTTACAGCACAAATACTTTCAAATCTGGTTCTAGCGATGCGACGCACGTAACATTTCTTGTTAATGTTATGGGTACATTTGCCTTCT
The DNA here is from genome assembly GCF_904849725.1 of Hordeum vulgare subsp. vulgare. Classification (NCBI taxonomy): domain Eukaryota; kingdom Viridiplantae; phylum Streptophyta; class Magnoliopsida; order Poales; family Poaceae; genus Hordeum; species Hordeum vulgare. Next base: position 340,357,409 of record NC_058524.1, on the reverse strand, counting down.
TTTTGCATTTTCAGCTCTGGTTTGCCGTTGTTCATGAGCGTCATTGGATAGTTGTTTGCGCAAACTTGCTTCACAAGCAATGGTATGCGTTTGACTCAATAAATGCAAAAGGAAAACCATCTCCCTTGAAGAAGCAGGCAAACAACCTGGTCAACTCTTTCTCGCTTTTATAGTTGTGTCTGCCCTCGCTCCGTCTACTTAAATTTGTTGGTGTCATCTTTTAATTGTTTCATATGTTCTTTTCAAACTTTTGTGTGTGTTTTTGGTGGCAGATCACAAACTTTACAACCCTCACACAAGAGTGTGATGCACTTAATGTAAATGTTGCATCCTTCACCTGGGCTGATCTAGAAGACTATACATAGCAAAATAACCTGTGAGTTTTTCCTATGCTTCAAACCATGTGTTCCTCTGAAACAAGTAGGTTGTTTTCACTATATACACGTAACGCCCAAGATGCGACTCTATCCTTAATTTGGCACGAGGGCCTCGTCAGGGATAGAAGCGCATCTCGTCATTTCGCAAGAATGGATATCGTTACAAGTACATGTAATGAAAACATGAGATATATGGAATTGGCTTACACTTGCCACAAGCTACATCAGAGTCACATCAGTACAATACATAAACATCATGAAGAGGAGCAGGGTCCGACTACGGACGAAAGCAAACGAGAAAAGAAAATGACATCAAACCTTGCTATCCCAGGCTGCCGGCCTGGAACCCATCCTAGATCGAGGATCAAGAAGAAGAAACTCCAAATGAACAATCAACGCACTCGCGTCAAGTAACCTTTACCTGTACCTGCAACTGGTGTTGCAGTAATCTGTGAGCCACAGGGGACTCAGCAATCGCATTTCCAAAGGTATCAAGACTAGCAAAGCTTAATGGGTAAGGTATGGTTAAGTGGGGAGGCTACAGCAGGCGACTAAGCAATGTGAGGTGGCTAACATACGGGTACAAGAATAAAGAGAGGGAAGATCTACGCATAGCGGACGTGAACTACTGATGCTCAAATGAATGATCCTGAAGACCTACTTACGTCACACTTAACCCCACCGTTTCCTTGATCGGAGAAGGAACTCGAGAAAGAGATAGTCACGGTTACACACTCAGTTGGCAAGTTTTAATTAAGTTAACTTCAAGTTATCTAGAACCAGTGTTAAACATAGTTTCCACGTTGCCACATAACCGCGGGCACGGCTTTCCGAAAGATTTAACCCTAGAGGGGTGCTCCAACTAGTCCGTCACAAATTACCACAAGCCGCATAGAAATCCTTGATCACGAAGCTCGCGATCTCGTCGGACTCCTTAGTGGAAAACCTCAACTCTGAGATTACCCAAAGCATCATCGGAATCCCAATGCACAAGACATTCGTCAAAGGTAAAACTAATCCAATAAGGCCACCCGACGTGTCGACGATCCCGATAGGAGCCGCGTATCTCGTTCTCAGGACACGACGGATAAGCGACGTGTACGGTGGCCTGATAGAAATCACCCAAGTTGCCCTGGGTTGGCCCCGCACCATGCTCTACTTTGGACCAGCACCATCAGCACTGGGCCTCCCTGTATTATGTAGAATTACTCCTCGGGTTCATGACGCCCTATGCTTTCGGTATTAACAGAATTATTATGTTGGGCAAATATAGTACCAATGTTGGTCCTGGCCAGACCAGCTTTAATCTAAGACGAAATATCAAGGGGGTCCCGATAACAACCCCGATCGTGTTAGGAGCGCTCAATTATGGAACATAACACCGGTAGCAGAAACTAAGGGGGCAAAGGTGGAACAAAACACCAGGCTATAAAGTCCAAGCCTTCCACATCTTACCAACTAATAACCGAAAACTAGCGGCAAGGGGATGCCGCTGCAATGCGCATGATGCGATGATGATGAGACAAATAAAAATAATCACACGTCGGTAACGGAATAAAGGGGAAATCTTCGGGAACGTCGGTCTTGGGCTGTCACAACTCTCCTACACTACAAGAGGATCTCGACCCGAGATCCAAGAATGAAAGGGGAAAGAAGATGAAAAAGCAAGAGGTGGAACTTAGTCGCTTCTTTGACAAACGAGTGAAACCAATGACTGTAGGAGGTTGGAAAGAGATGAAGAAAGATATGAGAAACAAGCAAGAATTCACAGAAAATTTCGGCAGCACTTCGGTAGGAAAAGGGAACAAAAATTTGATAAGATGGACAGATTTTGAGAAAAATCACAACCAACGTGCTAAATTGAGCAAGGGAACAACATGATCATGTCAGAACAAGATGATACATTGAAGAGAGCAACATCACAAAGCCTCCGTTACAAAGAATAGAAATTAGCTCTTGGCAAGAAGGAATGAAGAAGAAAATGAGAACTACTACCACCAAAATCTTGAAGAACACCTTGAGACAAAGAATTGATATCATGAGCCACTCCGGAAGAAGAATTCAAATCACTAAGAACAAGAATAAGAATTATGTTAAGGTTATCCTTCATCAAGTTTAATTGATGACAAGCAATGAATTTAGCGTACCACTTATTCTTCTAGAAATGATTGAGGAGAGATATGAGCACAAACTTGAAGAAGTATTGAAGGAGACACCGGTAAGAATTGGATTGAATGGGGATATAACAAGAATGAATGGAGATACATGAGAACAAAAATATCATGAGCCACCTAGCAGAAAACTGTACAAGGCAACGGAATAATTGAGAGACGAACGAAGGAACAACAATTGAGAAGAATTTGAGAACGAAAGCTGAAAGATGAGAACAAAGAATATTCTGAAATGATTGCCTTCGGAGGATCAAGAATAAAAACAATTCAGAAATGCACCGGATAGAAACAAAGAGATTCTCATGATTGGGAATAATTCAAGATGATGCCACAAAGCTGAAATGATGACTCTCCAAGAGAATGGACCAAGATTCGAGAGAAACACTCCTTCGGTCTTGAAGCTGAAAATGATGAGGAGAACACCACCAAGAATAACCGAGACACTCCGAAATAAGGAAGAATGAAAGGTGGAGCCAAATATGAGAATAAATTTGAAGCTACCTTGAATAAGGAATATGACTGATGAAATTCATGATTACGTCATAATTGAAAAGAATAAAGAATCTCCGGGAAAAGATTAGAAGAGCCAGGAAAGATCCTAGGAAAAAATTGTTGGTTACAGGCCCACTCAAAAGAAACCACCGTTGAAAAGATTGCTCAGAAGAGAGATATTGCACCGATATAAAGAAAACTAGATGAGGTTGATCACCTTGAAATAACTGAAATAATTGAAAACAAGAAACTCTGAGATATCTTCAGCACTCCGGATAGAACAGAGATAAATGACAACAAGAAGACTTGATAAGAATTTCCAACACAGGAAAGAATTTCAAAGATGAAAAAGATATGATGACACGGATAACTGAATTGAATTCACCGGAAAAGATAACAAGATTGAATAAAGATGAACACGAAGCTCCAGAGAATCTTCACAATGAATCACCGGATATGAGAGAAAAGAAAAGATAATGGAAGCAACAATGAAATGAAATGCGCTTGGATGAAATCCAGTCACTGAAGAAGAAAAAAGGGCGGGAGGGCGGGGAAAAACAAAGACAACTTGGGACAGATGAGACAACTCCGGAAAGAAAAGAGAGATTGATCTTGCAATTATTGGAGAGGATTAAATTCACTGAAGAGAAGCACACGAGTTGGAACAGAATTGACAAGACAACTTCGGTTCAAAGAATTGATAAGATAATTGATTAAGCAAAAAGATTAGCACTCCCATAAAAATATGAGAACACCACTTAGGAAAGATGTGAAATCACCACTTGACATCGAAGCAACTCGAATTACCATATTCCAGCAAAACAAAGGATGAGGCTTGGAAATTAGCCAGAACAAACTGATGAGAGAGATTCCGTCCGATATTTTCGTGGACAGGATCGCACGGGCTCGATCCTTACAGTAGCCATCATGTGCAAGGCGGTGCACACAACATACGAAGCGCCCCCGAGTCATAGAAAGCTACAAGGACTCTTTAACACACAATGAGAACCGCTGTAAGTCGACCATGAACAAACGAATCCACTAGATGTCGAACCCCAACCTAACATCATGCATTTGTTGGAAGATTGTCCTATAAGTAACTACTTGAATTCCCACCTAAGAACTCCCGAAATTTCTGGTCATGCAATCTGGTCCATGGATACAAGTAGTAATATATCACTCAACTCCTATACTAACCCGTCCAGTGTATCACATTCGTCAACACATAACCAGAATCTCGGAACTTCATCTATTTCAGACACTCGTAATCACAACGATATTAAGTATGACGATACATCCGGAACTCTCTGCACCAGTACTAGGGAAGCCGGACTCCTCTCGCCACTACTAGTATTGAAGCAATTTCGAACATCCTTCGTCCTGAGATATTAAGAAATCTGAATGATAGCGATGTGCTCGAGAATCCCCTGGAGCTCAACTCCCCGGAAGAAGTCAAGTCAGACATGAGGCACCAAGACAGAACTCCGTCACATCGACATCATATAGATTCCAAAAATATCCGCATCATCCTAAAAAAATTTGAGTGAGAAGAGGAGTAGAATTAAAATCTTGCATCGAGATTCCTCACCAGAGCATAGAGGAGGAGAAAAAAAGAATCCTACTCTCCGATATATAACGAGACTCAAATCAGTTTTTCACTAGACTCGACTCGACCAAGTTTGATCAATCAAGGGGGCTCCTAGGTCGGTACTGCTCTGATACCAACTTGTAACGCCCAAGATGCGACCTATCCTTAATTTGGAATGAGGGCCTCGTCAGGGATAGAAGTGCATCTCGTCATTTCGCAAGAATGGATATCGTTACAAGTACATGTACTGAAAACATGATATATATAGAATTGGCTTACACTCGCCACAAGCTACATCAGAGTCACGTCAGTACAATACATAAACATCATGAATAAGAGCAGGGTCCGACTACGGACGAAAGCAAATGAGAAAAGAAAACGACGCCCATCCTTGCTATCCCAGGCTGCTGGCCTGGAACCCATCTTAGATCGATGAAGAAGAAGGAGAAACTCCAAATGAACAATCAACACGCTCGCGTCAAGTAACCTTTACATGTACCTGCAACTGGGTTGTAGTAATCTGTGAGCCACACGGGACTCGGCAATCTCAATTCTGAAGATATCAAGACTAGCAAAGCTTAATGGGTGAGGTATGGTTAAGTGGTGAGGCTGCAGCAAGCGACTAAGCAACATGAGGTGGCTAACTTACGAGTACAAGAATAAAGAGAGGGAAGATCTACGCATAGTGGACGTGAACTACTGATAATCAAATGAATGATCCTGAACACCTACTTACGTCAGACATAACCCCACCGTGTCCTCGATCGGAGAAGGAACTTGTGAAAGAGACAGTCACGGTTACACACTCAGTTGGCAAGTTTTAATTAAGTTAACTTCAAGTTATATAGAACCAGTGTTAAACAAAGTTTCCACGTTGCCACATAACCGTGGGCACGGCTTTCCGAAAGACTTAACCCTGCAGGGGTGCTCCAACTAGTCCATCACAAATTACCACAAGCCGCATAGAAATCCTCGATCACGAAGCTCGCGATCTCGTCGGACTCCTTAGTGGAAAACCTCAACTCTGAGATTACCCAAAGCAGCACCGGAATCCCGATGCACAAGACATTCGTCAAAGGTAAAACTAATTCAGCAACGCCACCCGACGTGTCGACGATCCCGATAGGAGCCGCGTATCTCGTTCTCAGTACATGACGGATAAGCGACGCGTACGGTGGCCTAATAGAAATCTCCCAAGTTGCCCTGGGTTGGCCTCGCACAGTGCTCTGTTTTGGACCAGCAACATCAGCACTGGCCCTCCCTGTATTATGTAGAATTACTCCTCGGGTTCATGACGCCCTATGCTTTCGGTATTAACAGAATTATTATGTTGGGCAAATATAGTACCAATGTTGGGCCTTCCCAGACCAGCTTTAATCTAAGGCGAATTATCAAGGGGGTCCCCATAACAACCCCGATCATGTTAGGAGCGCTCAATTATGGAAGATAACACCGGTAGCCGAAACTATGGGGCAAAGGTGGAACAAAACACCAGGCTAGAAAATTCAAGCCTTCCACCTTTTACCAAGCATATAGGTGCATTAATTTGAATAGCATTTAATATGGTGATATAACAAGGAACCCATGTTATCACATGGAAGCGACTGCACCTGCAACCAACAACGCTAACACATGGTTAAGCAAGCGGTAACATAGCCAAACAGTGGTTTGCTAGGTTGTGAACAGGTTGAAGGTTTTCATGGCAATGTTGAGAGGCTCATATTTAACAGGTAGTAGGCAGCCTGACATAACGATAGAAACGGTAAAACTAGCATGGCAATGATAGTAATGGTATCTGGGGAAATGTTCATCTTGCCTGAGACCCGCTTGGAAGAAGAACGTCTCCGTGAAGCGGACGGACCGATGTAGTCGAACGGGTCCTCACTTTCCGACACGCTTGCGGAATTCTATCGAGACGAAGGAAACCGGAAACAAGAATCAACACACGATATTCACCACGTCACATGCACGACAAGATGCAATCCACATATGATGCAGGATCACTTGAATATATGCAAGACATGGCATGACAGTTCACAACAATCAAACACTACACATTAAGTGAAGTTCAATATGCAACGAGTTGCATATTGATGGAACTTCACATACGAATTATTTAGTTCTATCCAGATTTGGTACGCGGCAATATTAAATGTTGTTAAACATGGCAAGAGGTGAAGCGTAATTAAACTACCTATCCAGGCATTTTAAATGAGGTCGGAAACGACATATAGCATCTCCGGACTGACCTCATACGTTAATTTATAATTTTGTCCAGATCTGAACTGACACATTTAAATGTTTGTTAAACAGAAAAATAAATAGGTTCACGTGATTCTACGCATTGTTATAATCAATTTACACATAGAGAACATCTCCAACGGAGCTACGGTTCAAAAGATACGAACACCGCATGATATGATGGCATGAATGCAATATGTGTGCAATGCAATTCATAAGCATCCCAAACCAAGAAGGCAACAACATAATATGAAACTACACGAGATTCTAAACAAGTTTCATATAGGACACGACCAAAACTGAGCAACGGTTCAACAACTACAAGCTAAACAAGTAATGACTACAATCTGCCAAAATTAGCCAAATAGCATTTTCTACACCCTCGAACAACTAGCTACACAAAAGCAAAATGCTCAACCAAGGCATGAGACAGTAGAGGGAAAGATGCACTACCGCATACTACTAATAACATTTAGCATGGAAGCATGGATCACTAGGAAAAAAACTCACAAAATGGCATCTCACACACATTTTCAGACTTAGTGAAAATATCAGTTTATGATAGTGTAGTTTTCGATCTGAAGGCATATTGACAGCAGCAAAATTATATGCTACAGGGCACCAAATGACATGAGAATTCACAGCATGCTAGAGAATCTTAAGGACTACAACTAACTCCAGTGCACCAACATCAAAAGAGCTATAGATCACCAGATAAACTCATGGAAAGACAGCAACAAAATATAACAGATTTTAGACTTCGAAATATTTCAGCATCTCCAAATCAACACTATTTCCTAGCATGTTGGCAACAAGCAAACCACACCTAGACATGGATTTCTATTGCAACCAAAATTACCAGGGGCTAGCATACATATCCAAGGGCATATCTCTAGTTGACAACTCATTCATATCATGCACGGATTAAATCCCACAAAATAAACAAAAGGGCAACATGTCAAAATATCACGCGCACTAACTTGCTCAAAAGGTAAAACTAAATGCACAGTTAAATTCTATGGATTTTTCTACCCCGAAAACATATATAACATGAGGGGTTGCAAAATAAAAATAATGTCACACGTATATGCGAGAATATGTCCTAAACACGATATAATAAACTAGCGACGGAATCTTCATGCATAAATACAAACAACTAGTCTAAAATACATGTCAAAAGGTCCCTAAAAATGTGAGCATTTCAACTACGGGATTTGAGCAATCAAGACACGCACGAAAATAAATACGAGATAAGCAACCTATTAGGACAGCACGCGTTTCTAGGCATATGGCAAGTTAAATCACATCAAACATGCATGCAAGTTGCAAATTATGAATCTACACAAAAAACTACACAAGTTACATACATAATTCGTTCCGATCCAATGCACGGTTTAGAAACTAGACGCGTTTGAAAGATATAGCTTTTTCTGAAATTAGTAATTTGCAGGAAAAACAATAATGAACCTACGGGCCGAATCCACACATGGGCCAATCTAAACCACACGCGCAACATAGCTAAAATACGCTCGGGCGGGGATAGAGGCTGCTCACCTTGGTGGGCTTCGTCCCACGAGGCTTGGCGCGGCTGGGCCTGGGAGCGGCATGGGTCGGTCGGGGCGACCGAGTTGGGCCGGCGCGTGGCTAGCCCATGCGACACGTGAGCGAGGCGCTCCTCGTCGTTCTCGCTCCCTAGCGGGGGCAGCTGGCGGCGCGGCGCGGCGCGGGCTCTAGGGCGACGGAGATGGGTTCCCGGACCGGATCCGTCCGGCGGGGAACTCCACGGCGCGAGGGCCGGCGGATCCGGGCGCAACCTGCCCGGATCTGGCCGAAGACGGGGTCGGCGGCGAGCAACAGCGGCAGCATCGGCTGGGTGGCCCAAGGCGGACTCCAAGGTGGCGACGGCTCGATGCCGAGGGCGGCGGCTGGCAGAGCTGGCAGCTGCGGGGAACAAGGCGGTGCGCATCCGAGGGGAAGCGCTTCGGCCTGGACGGCGACGCGGCGAGCTCAGGAGAGGGGCGGTGACAAGACCTGCAGGCGGCGGGGAGCTGCATATCGGGGCAGCCTCGGGCAAGGCGGCGGCGGCGCGACCCGGGCAGGGGCGGGCCTACTGCGGGCATGGCAGGCCGGCGGCACTCGAAGGAGAGAGAGGGGAGCTGGGGCGGCGGCTAGGTTTAGGTGGGCACGAAAAACGAGGGAGAGAGAGGGTTTGCTGCCTAAAATGGCATGAGGGTCTATTTATAACAATGGGGGGCTAGGTTTAGCAGTTTTTCGCACCGGTTTCAACCGTACGATCGGAATCGAACGATCTCGAACACGGGACGGGCTAAGTGGTCGTGTAGAGTAGGCTAGCCGGAGACGAGAGCGTAACCGAGCGACCCGGCAACGAGTTTTTAAACACCGAAAAACGTGTGACGAATAACCGAAGACGGTGCCGCAACGGTCGACCAGTCAGGTACCAGACGGACTCCAATTGCGAAAAAAATTGGCAGGCGACCTACCTATATCTAAATAAGAACGCACGCCAAGTTTCAACCCAATTAGAGAAAGTTTTATACACACTTTTAAAAACCAGATCTTGACGATGGCGCGGGCGCGTGCGAGTGCGGTCGGGCTCAAAACGGGCAACGACGAGAACCGGCAACTAATAACGGATGCAACTTTTGAAAACTAGCGGCAACGAGATGCCGATGCAATGCGGATGATGCGTATGATGCGATGATGATGCGACTAATAAAAATAATCGCACGACAGAAACGGAATAAAGGGGAAATCTTCTGGAACGTCGGTCTCGGGCTGTCATAATACGGGATTGTCATTTTTTCATTTTAACTCACAGGTGTGATTGTGGTTTCTTCGGTGTCAAGTATGCGGAGAACTTTGATGGAAAGGCAATGAAAGGGTTTGAGGAGGTATCCATTTTTATCTTTGTTGTATTCTCTATTTTTTTTTTAAATCTAGTTTTTTGTTTTTTCAAAATCTATGCATAAAAAAGAATAGCAAGTAACAAACTCCTTCTCAACTTTTCATGTTTACAGGAAGACATTTCGCGGCACCGCATGGAATGGGTGTACAACCTGATCCATCACCCACTCAACACAGCCTCAATGGAGCTCGCATTCAGGGAAGAGTTGGCCGACTGATTTCAGGATGGTTCAAGGCGAACGGGCTATTTCATTAGGTCTAGATAATGTCTCAAATGGTAGCATCTTGATAGTACCAATGGTACTTATGTAAAGAATGATAATTCCATCGAACTTTGTTTTGTTTGCGGCATGTATGAACCAATGGTACTTGTTTTAGTTTGTTAAGTCTGCATCCGAATGAAGCATTCTGGTGCCAACATGTTTGCACGATGAATACGACACTTGGACATTGCTGAACCTTTTAGTATATATTTTAACATATTTTCTGGAAGCACAATCTATAAAAGCTTCAACATTACACTTTTCTGCAAACATGTTTTTCATGTAATAACTGTAGTGCTACTTTCTGGCAAATTATTTGCTTCAAGATGATAAAAAAATGCTTCATCCATGCTTACAACCATTACACATACACTACAAAATTTTGATCCACAACCAAAGTCTGGGAGCTTGGCAGAGCAGCAACATCAGTTGTAGCTTTTTTTCGTACCAGGTTAAAGCTTTTTTCGTACCAGGTTGTAGCTTTTCAGGTCGCCAATTGTAGCTTTTTTGCTCGTGAGTTGTAGCATTGGGCACCCCCAGTGCTCGATATTTTTAAGCAAGTTGCACACCGGGGATGAGCGGCGGCGAGCACGCGGGCGAGCTTTAGTCGTCCCAAGAAAGCAGAAATCATGTACGGTTGCATCATTCAAAAAAAGCTTCAACTACTATATGTGTTTGCTACAACTACTGACTACATTTGTTACAAGCAAGACTACTTTCTCCGTAATGATATTTAACTGTGAAAAAGCCATGCAACCATTGCAACAAACTTAGTATTCATCATTCTACTAAAAAAACACAGCTTCACAAACTTATGAATTGAAATCTTATTAAATTCACACATGTAGTAATATGTTGCATTCTATCACACAAATATAATCCAGCAAGGTCACAAAGCAATACATATTTTCATCACCATTGAAACATCCTAAAGGGTAAGGACCGTTTCTACATCTGGAACTTTTGTGCCCGCACTCGCAGCAAGCATATCAGCAAGCAGTTTGCAGCTCTTGGCCTTGTGATCCTCATCTCCACAAAAATTGCAAGGTGTCTTCTTACACCTTGGCTTTGTAGCTTTCTTCGTTTTCTCTTCGTATTTCTTTGCTTTCTTCCTCATCTCATCTTCTCATAGCTCAATGAGTGGCTTCCTTCGCTTCTCTTTTTCCTTTGGCCTCCCTTTCTTCGCAAACTTTGGCGGGTTCCGCAAACCTATGGGGACTGGTTCATGTTGCCGTGTAACTGGAACAGTTGAAGCAAGCACTTGTTGAGCGGCTTCATGGCCTTGGGCTTCTCCGGCTCCTGGAATCCCATCCCTCGCTCTAGCTTTCATTGCAGCAACCCCAACAATTCCTTGATTAATAAGTCCAAAGACGAAATTATAAGCTTCATCACTAAAGCATGCATTAGAAGCGAACTTGCCAAACTACCTGCAAAGAGAGTTGAACTTCGGTGTGTTTGTCGTTGGGACACCGAAGTGCATAGCCCTACTATGACACCCTCGATTTAATTGTATGCTAATCATACACGCAAATGCGTACGATCAAACCCAAGGACTCACGGGAAGATATCACAACACAACTCTAGACACAGATAAAATAATACAAGCTCCATATTACAAGCCAGGGGCCTCGAGGGCTAGAATACACAAGCTCGATAAACACCCGAGGCAACGGAAGCAACAATATCTGAGTACACACATAAAACATGGGGTGCCTTAGAGAAGGCTAGCATAAAAGAAACACGATCGAACGAGGCGAGGCCTCCTGCCTGGGAACCTCCTAACTACTCCTATTCTTCAGCGGCCTCCACGTAGTAGTAGGCACCGTCAGGGCGGCAGGCGTCGGCAGGAAAACTCCATCTCTTGGGCTCCATCATATGGTCGCAGCAACGGATCAAGGGGACAAAGGGGGAGCAAAGCAACGGTGAGTACTCAACCAAAGTACTCGCAAGTCTTACATCAGAACTATTCTAAATATGCAACAATATCAAAGGAGGGGGTTTATTATATGTGGACTGACTGCAGCAATGCGAGAATAGAGAGAGAAGGCCTAGTCCTATCGAAGACTAGCATCTTCAGGGTCTTGCAGCAATAGACGAGAGTAGAACAGGTGTAACACGATTAATAGTCATATTGTTGCAGCAATATTAAAGTGAGGTCACGCCTAGAGATCCTCCCTCAACTCCCTGCGAGGAAGCAATCCCGAGGCAACTAATTCCAGTTAAGTAACAATTGTAGTTGTATAAGATCAGAGCACAACTCCAAGTCGTCCTGTAACCGTGGACATGGCTATCCAAATAGTTAATTTTCATCCCTGCAGGGGTGCACCACATTTCCCGTCCCGCTCGATAACACTCTGGCCGGACACACTATTCTGGGTCATGCGTGGCCTCGTAATATCGACACGTCACAGCCCCACCTAAGACTCAACAGAGAGGCCAGCCCGCCGGTCTAACTCCTAAGCACAAAGGGTTCATGGGCCCAGTTCCCCTTCGCGCTTCTGCATGATGCGTGGGCGGCCAACGTCAGTCCTAGAATCCCTTAATCACAAGCACAATGCATCTCGGGACCACTCGGGCGCGCGTCGCTACATTGCCGACATCTGAAAAGCCTCGGCTGATACCGCAACACCGAGTACCCATAATTCTTCCCGCGTAGCCGGTTAGTGCGAAAAGGTCTCCAACCAACCCAGATCAAATACCCAAAACCATTATCATTTTAATTAGGCCATCGACACAATCTCGCGGGAATCCACCCGTCTAACAACTAATCACCAATGATCCTAGTAACATGGTCGAGTAACTGTGTGGTTGTAACATCGGGGGAATCTGAGGTATCACCCTCGTTGGATTCCGAACGATGTATCCGTCAAGGTGGGCTTAGAGGAATCACCCTCGGGGTTCCCACACTTGAGGGATTGCACGACAGAGGCATCGTCGGGAATGGTGAAAGAGGAATCACCCTCGTTAACCACGACCGACTAGCTATACTACAGTGATATTATCAGGAGTACTTAGCAAGGTGTCACCCTCGGTGCCCGATAGTATCTCTGTAGCGTCGTACAACTAAGGGGGTGTATGTGTTGTGTCGGGTCTGGCTCGTCGATCAGGGATCGAGATTTGAAAGCAAAGCGGGCAACTGGACTACGGGGTCAGAGGGGATGACTGCTCCACCTATACTAAGCAGATTAAAAGTGCAGTACTAAAAGTAGCAGTTCATCCAAAATAGGCTATGCATCAGATATAGGAGCTAACTACAACAGTAGCAAAATACTAATGCAAGCAGGAGGAAGAAAGACATAGGCGATATAGGGATGATCAGGGGGGTTTGCTTGCCTTGCTGCTCTGCGGCAAAGGACTGATCGGCAGGGTCGTAGATGTACCCAGCGGCAGCGTCAGCCTCGGGGTCTACGGGTAAGAAGAGGGGGAAGAAACAACCAATAATAGCAACGGTGCAACACAATGCATGACATGGCAAGATGCAGGCTAGACATGAGCTAACGCAGCAACAACCGTCATAGATGGGTTGGAAGAATATCTGACGATATTTTCCGAGTCTCGGGCTACTACCGGTCAGATGGAAAACGATGGAAAAGTTCCATGTTTTCTATGCTAGGGACGCGTGAGAGACGAATGGACCGTGTACCCGGGTTCGTCTCGCTCTGCTGATCAACTTTCATGTTGAAAATATTATGATCTGACTTACGGATTATTTAATATTAATTTTCAAAGTTTTATTCAATAATTAGGAATTAAAAACAGACTTAATTAATTTAATTTAATGCTATTATGACATCAGCATCATGCCATGGTGACATCAGCAGTTGACTGGTCAACTGACAAGTGGGTCCCATGCGTCTTAGACTCAGTTTTTTAATTAAGATTAAATAGTAATTAATGAAATTAATTTAGTGGGAGACCCACGTGTCATACTCTAATTATTCTAATTACCTATTTAGTTAATTAAATAAAATGTCTATTTATTTATCTACTTAATAAAAATATATATTTTTATTATAATTATTATTTTAACAACTTGGTGTGGGGCCTCCCTCTCAATGGGAGTGGGGGGGTTTGGCCCCACATGGCAATGGCCTAATGGCCACACACACAACTCCTGTACACACATTTTATACACACACATATACCATATACATACATAACACATACATCCATTCATACATATACATACATACATAATATATACATGCATCTAATACATACATATCTCGTCTCTCTTTTCTAACAACTCTCTCTACATCTCTCTCTGTTCCTCTCTTTGTCAATAGAGAGACACATAGGGAACCTCCACCTCCAACAAGAGACCAACGGCGCCGGAACGACACGACGATCGCCGGAATGGAACCGAAGGGGAAGGAGAGGAGAGGGGCGTTCTCACTGAGCCCTGTAGATGTGCAAGAATGAGCTCGGGGGAGGCTCAATGGAGGTTGGCATCGAGGAAGCTCCGGTGGGGGAGGCCCCCCCGTGTGGTTCCGACGCGGGACCGGCAGATCCGATGCGGGAGGGAGTCGGCGGTGCAGTTGGCGACGGCAAGCCGGCCGCTGGCGGCCAGCGGAGTGGCCGGGCCGGGGCTCTGGACGGCTGGTGCGGGAGGCAGGGAGGAGGCGGTGGTGTTGAGAGCCGCTGCGAGGGAGAGAGGCAGTGGCGACAGGACGGTGGGGCACGATGTAGATGGTGGCTGTGGGAGGCGGCGAGCCAGAGGTTCGACGAGGGGGGGCACGACACGCGGGGGGTACAGGGCGAGGGCACCGTGGGGAGAGGTGGAGGCACGGTGAGGAGGTCTGGTGGCCAGGGGGCGCCGTGGGGGAGAGGTAGCGAGAGGGAGATCGAGGCAGGGAGGTTGCCTCGGTCGTGGGGAGGGATGGGAGGCGACGGGGAGTGGGGCGAGCGGATCTGGGAGGAGAGAGGGTCAAGAGGGAGTAGGGGAGCGAGCGCTCCAAGGGGGCTCGTGGGGTTTCCCGTGGCGGAGGGGGAGGGAAAGAAGTGGCCTAAGGGGTGGTGGGTCTTAGGGTTTCGTGGGGGTTAAATACCCCCAGGTGGGTTAGTGGGCTGGTGGGGTGTAGAGGCCTGCTGGGCCACTAGGCCCAGTTGGGCCAGGGGGTTTTCCTTTTTTTATTCTTCTTTTTTTAATACCTTCTTTTATTCTTTTTTTCAGAGCTTCCCTTTTAAATATATAGGGCTTTAACAATTTCTAAAAATGATCCGTTTGTTTTAATAAATCATATAGGGGATTTTCATATCTCTCCCGACATTTTTATTTTAACATCATAAAACTTTTCCCGTTTGATTTATATTTAAACTTTGAACTTTCACTCAATTTCAGCTAACACGAGATCAGTGATATAATTTATGATGACTTGGCATCATTAGCGTAGGTTTACGGTAGCTTAATTTACCGGGGCGTCACAACTCTGCCCTACTAACAAGAATTCTTGTCCCGAGAATTTAGAGGTAGAAGGAAGAGCTCGGGGTATTCATCACGAAGATGATCCTCGCGTTCCCAAGTGGCTTCATCTTCAGAATGATTTTACCACTGCACTTTAAGGAACTTGGTGACTTTGCGACGATTCTTACGTTTCGCTTGGTTGAGAACGCGGACCGGATGCTCTTTATAAGAGAGGTCTTGTTGCAGCTCAACCATATCATGATCCACTGCTCGAATAGGATCCTTGAAGCAGCGGCGGAGCTGAGACACATGGAAGATATCGTGAACCTAAGAAAGGTTCGACGACAGTTCCAATTGATAAGCCACTCTTCCATGCCTTTCGAGAGTAGTGAAGCGACAAATATAGCAAGGAGCTAACTTTCCCTTGAGCCCGAAACAGTGTGCACCTCTCATTGGTGTGACACGAAGATAAGCCTTTTCACCAGGTTGATAGACCATAGCTTGGTGATGACGGTCATACTGACTCTTCTGACGAGACTGAGCAGGCTTCAGATTGTCATGAATAAAGCGGACTTGATCTTCAGCATGTTGGATAACATCTGGACCGAAGAGTGATCGGTACATTGAACGATGGCTCGAGAATTTCATAAGAAGCCAAGTGTAAAGGATACCTTGGAGTCAAATGATGTACAGGAGAGTCAGGTTTCAATCCTATGGAACTTTGGGTTATGGCTCCATCATGCGGGCCGAGAGTAGGTAGAGGGGTGACATATTGTACGGTCTTTGTATCAAGACATGTCAGAGGATAGCCTATAAGTTATGTTGGCAACAACGTCGGTACCAAGGGCGGGGGACGAATAGAACCATTTTCCTGCTCGCTGAAACGAGGCGGACCAATAGGCAAAGTTCTCGTACACCGGCGGCTACCGGAATGTTATTCACAATAGTAACAGGGTCTTACTGACAGAGTTGTATACCGAGAATTTTACCTAAGAAGGGAATTAACACTGCTTAGATAAGTTATGGCACAAGAAAGGTCAAACAGACAAATGGGAATGAGAATGTGTTCGCACACACAAGTATTAAAGTATACCATTCCCGGGGAAAACATAGGGTATGGTATACATGATAGGTCATCAAGTACATAACCATTTAGACAAGGAGGCAAGAAGAATCATGATTTTTACCCATACCACGCGGTTTGGATAATTGATCAGGAACAATTTAGCATTGCGCTTCCAATGTTCCTGTTGAAATCTGAAGTACCACATCCGTGCTTCGGGGTAGCATCGACATGGTCATCATATAAAGGTTGTACTTATGGGTATACGAAGAGGAACCATGAGGAACAACTTACAAAGCTAAGTCATACAATTTCCTCATGGTAGAATGGTGAGCCTTACATGTGGAAGGATTTATAACAATAGGTCCTTCGGCCCGGTGTGTTGGACATACAGCACCGTACCAGTTTACCTAAAGACCAAAGTTATAATTATTGGGAAAAGTTCCAACCATCATATATGTCCGAGATTCAGATCTGATTGGTGTCAGGGGTACCTCAGGCTCAAGATGCGTGAGAAGAAAGATGAAGATGCAAGATTCTCAGGATGTGAACTACACAAGCAATCCTTGAATCATGAGTTCGACTTTAAGACATATGAACACAATGTCAAGACATTTGTGCCCACATAGAATTCATACGTAAAAAAGTAACTGAGTTCTCATTTGGAAACCATCATCGAGGATAACAAGGCTGCACGTGTAAGTCTGGATTAGCTCTTATGAAGGAACTTCTTTTGCCTTGATCAAAGCAGTAAGTGGCTTGCCGTGCTAAGAGAAGTTATATGAAGTGAAGATAACAAATCTTCAGAACATGTAACACTTCACACATGCGTGAATGATTTGGTATTTCCCGAGAGGAAGGAAACAAAACTTTCACATATTCACGGCGGAAAGAGTGCACGTGAACTTTGGGAAATACACTTCTTCTACCCAACATATTCTTGATGAGCTAGACACAAGGATAATGCTTTCAAGAGCTTCATCATGGAACATGAAGAAGCTGAGGGTGTGGCTGATGGACTCAACAACAATCCCTCGAGGATTTGGCAGGGTTGAATCTCCAAAATTATAATATCAAGGAGATAGCATTTGTCAAATCAAATGGTATAATGTCGTATGCTCGAGGGAACAACGACAATTAAACGTTGGTCGAAGGGTGCACTCGAAAATACGGACGGAGTAGCACAACCATGTCAAAAATGATGAGTCAACACCCAACACACTAAGAATAAAACAATCAGTCGTTAACCTCAAGGCAAAAGGGTTGCCAGAAGTATTGGAATCACACATCAGAGTTCACTTGTTGGTATTCCGGTTTGAAACAACACGGGACCAAGAAATGAATGGTGATGGCGAGAATTATTACTATATCAAGAATTTTTAAGACGTGTGAAATCCTCACGACATTATTGACATAAAAGATGGTAATACTCCAAGGTAGAAGATAACATAAGTTGGATAGTGAGGAACAAAAAGGACAACATAGAACATGAACACGTTTGTGTAGGAGGGAAGGCAACAAGGATGTCGATGATAATGTAAATATCGAGGGGCAAGGATGATATTTCTCATCATGCATTCGATTGATACCCAGCAAGAGCTCAGAATGTTGATGATGATCACGACACAATTGTTGAGAAGCTTCACGAAGATGTAATCGATTAGCGACGACATCAAGCAAAGGAATGGTGAAGCTAAACGTTGTCGTAAAACACAGTTAAGACTGCTAGCTCAGAATCAAAAGTGCTTTTCAAAACAACCAATATGATGTGGAAAAGCTCGATGTGAGCTTAACGCACCGTTGGAAATATGTTCCAGAGATGGAGGACATATATAGCATGGTCAAGCTCCAACATGACGATGATGACGTAGCTTAACAGCTTGCAATGACATGATCAAGTACAAACTCGTAAACAAGGAAGATTACTAAAAGTTGTTGAATTGCAATGCGTACTCGATTCAGTTAACAGTGTCCTTGAGTGTCCAACAACTCAAACACAAGGAAAACTGATATTAACGAAAATATCATAGTTGACGAGGATCTCATAAGTTATGTAGCTCCGTGATATTCTAAGGATACGAGGGACAATACTCGAAGGTAGAACAACATTAAGGCTGGGGTCAATGTGTTGATCTGAAGAAGACAAGTACTTTAACTCGTGTGAGAATGAAATCAAGGTAGGGCAACATGGTCGGAACCATGATTGCAAAGGACAAGATCACATATACCAGATCAAATCATATAATTAATGATTATTGATACGAGAAGTTTCTACGATAGGATCAACATCGTTTCCATGGGCATGAACACAAAGTTCAAGGTCGACTCCCACTTCATCAATGCATCACCTGCCATTTACTCCTCGCCTTTGATCTGGTTGTAGCATTGAAAGAATATTCGGCAAAGCACCAGAAGAGTAAGACTCATGAAAACCTTTCAATTCATATTGATTTAGGTAAGCATAGGTTCAACCCGTCGGGGCATCTTAGGAACATATACCGCAAACTTCAAGAGTAATTAACACATGCTTAAAGAGCATGGTGGACCAAGGCATAGGTTACAACTTATCAGAGGGAGAAGACACAATTGACCAATGGCATTATGTATCAGGGGAACAATCATAAGAATTTTCGAAAGCAAAGGATGTCCTCGGATAATAACTCAGAATGAGTCTGGCAGTCCACAAATGATCTGATGTGAGCATCGGTACTAAATCAGAGGGAGATAGGATGCAATGCATCGGTTCATAAAACATCTGAAAAATACTGATACTTAATTACCAAAAGAATTAGGATTTCCAGGTTGGTGTATCATAATCAGATGCTCCGATCAAATACAAGTAAGTTGAATGGACTTAGATGGACAACCAACCAAAAATTGATTTGTCGAGAACGAGCTCTATCTGGAAGGACGTCTGAGCCGGAAGATAATTCATGAGTATCTGCAGATGATTGTGTGCATTCACGCAAAGGCAGAATCAATAAGATCACAGGAAAATCACAAAGGATTTGAGTGAATGCTGCTAGACATATGGATTTAACCATAACACCAGTAGGTGAGAAAAGTTAAAAGCAATAGGCTACTGGGGATTCCGAAAGATCGAATAGCAGTTCGAAGAACTTTCGAAACCCATGACAACTGATGACGGACGAATCCCCGATAAGATAATCCGTTGCATCTCGTAAAACAAGGGCAATTGGAAAGAAAATGTGAATGTCATTTGTATGTAGTCATCCATAGTGGTTGACGGAGGAAGGGAAATCGCAGAAGCGATGAGCACAAGTTCTCGAGAGAACATCAGAGAGTAACTTCACAGTCTTCTAAAGGATCAAGCCATCATCTGGAATTCGGGGCTCTCCGGGAGGAAGTATTTATGAGAACCTAATGTTAGAGTTGGCAAAATCTTTATCCCGAAAGAGAAGAGAAAGTAGAGCCCAGAGTATAGGAAAGGAGTAGAAGATACTAATACCACCCTATTGAGATGTCGGCCCGTAAGCCACAACATCAGTGTTAGTAAAGTTTTTCAAACACTAGACTCAACTTCGGCCAAGGAGTTGGAAAGGGGGCTACCTACAGGCAGTCGGCTCCGATACCAACTAGTGATGCCCTCGATTTAATCGTACGCTAATCATACATGCAAATGCGTACTATCAAACCCAAGGACTCACGGGAAGATATCACAACACAATTCCAGACACAAATAAAATAATACAAGCTCCATATTACAAGCCAGGGGCCTCGAGTGCTAGAATACAGAAGCTCGATAAACACACGAGTCAGCGGAAGCAAAAATATCCGAGTACACACATAAAACATGGGGTGCCTTAGAGAAGGCTAGCACAAAATAAACACGATCGAACAAGGCGAGGCCTCCTGCCTGGGAACCTCCTAACTACTCCTATTCTTCAGCGGCCTCCACGAAGAAGACACCATCGGGGCGGTAGGCTTCGGCAGGAAAACTCCATCTCCTGGGCTCCATCATATGGTAGTAGCAACGGATCAAGGGGACAAAGGGGGAGCAAAGCAACAGTGAGTACTCATACAAAGTACTCGCAAGTCTTACATCAGAACTATTCTAAATATGCAACAGTATCAAAGGAGGGGGTTTATTATATGTGGACTGACTGCAGCAATGCGAGAATAGAGAGAGAAGGCCTGGTCCTATAGAAGACTAGCATCTTCAGGGTCTTGCAACAATAGACGAGAGTAGAACAGGTGTAACACAATTAATAGTGATATTGTTGTAGCAATATTAAAGTGAGGTCACGCCCAGAGATCCTCCCTCGACTCCCTGCGAGGAAGCAATCCCGAGGCAACTAATTCTAGTTAAGTAACAGTTGTAGTTGTATAAGATCAGGGCACAACTCCAAGTTGTCCTGTAACCGTGGACACGGCTATCCGAATAGTTAATGTTCATCCCTCCACGGGTGCACCACATTTCCCGTCACGCTCGATAACACTCTGGACTAACACACTTATGTGGGTCATGCCCGGCCTCGGAATATCGACACGTCGCAGCCCCACCTAAGATTCAACAAAGAGGCCAGCCCGCCGGTCTAACTCCTAACCACAAAGGGTTCATGGGCCCAGTTCCCCTTCGCGCTCCTGCATGATGCGTGGGCAGCCGACGTCAGTCCTAGCATCCCTTAATCACAAGCGCGATGCATCTCGCGACCACTCGGGCGCGCACCGCTATATTGCTGATATCTAAAAAGCTTTGGCTCATACCGCGACGTCGAGTACCCATAATTCTTCTCGCGTAGCCGGTTAGTGCGAAAAGGTCTCCAACCAACTGATACGTCACCGTCGTATCTACTTTTCCGAACTGTTTTGCCCTTCTTTTGCACTCTATTTTGCATGATTTGAATGGAACTAACCTGAACTAACGCTGTTTTCAGCAGAATTGCCATGGTGTTGTTTTTGTGCAGAAATAAAAGTTCTCGGAATGACCTAAAAATTTATAGAGAATTTTTCTAGAATTAATGAAAAATACCTATGCAAAGATCCACCGGAGGAGGTGAGCCAGTGGGCCACAAGCCCAGGGGCCGCGACCACCCCCCTGGCCGCGTCGTGAGGGCTTGTGGGGCCCACGAGGCTCCACCGCCACCAAACTCAGCTCTATATATGCCGTTTCGCCCGGAAAAAAATCAGGGAGAAGGATTCATCGCGTTTTACGATACGGAGGCGCCGCCACCTCCTGTTCTTCATCTGGAGGGCAGATCTGGAGTCCGTTCTGGGCTCCGGAGAGGGGAAATCGTCGTCGTCGTCATCATCAACCTTCCTCCATCGCCAATTCCATTATGCTCTTCACGGTTCGTGAGTAATCTCATCGTAGGCTTGCTGGATGGTGATGAGTTGGATGAGTTCTATCATGTAACCGAGTTAGTTCGGACGGGGATTGATCCCTAGTATCCACTATGTTCTGAGATTGATGTTGCTACTACTTTGCCATGCTTAATGCTTGTCACTAGGGCCCGAGTGCCATGATTTCAGATCGGAACTTATTATGTTGTCGCCAATATATGTGTGTTTTAGATCCTATCTTGCAAGTTGTAGTCACCTACTATGTGTTATGACCCGGCAACCCCGGAGTGATAATAGCAGGAACCACTTCCGGAGATGACCATAGTATGAGGAGTTCATGTATTCACCAAGTGTTAATGCGTTGGTCCAGTTCTTTATTAAAAGGAGAACCTTAATATCCCGTAGTTTCCATTAGGACCCCGCTGCCACGGGAGTGATGGACAATAGATGTCATGCAAGTTCTTTTCCCTAAGCACGTATGACTACATACGAAATACATGCCTACATTAGATTGAGGAACGTGGGCTAGTTTCATATCTCTCCGTGTTATAGCTGTTACATGGTGACTCACATCCGCATACTCATCCATCACCGATCCACTGCCTACGAGTCTTTTATTACTGGTCCTTTCTACGTTACTTTGTTGCTACTGCTGTCACTACTGCTGTTACTTGCTGTTGCTGTCACTACTGCTGTTACTCTGTTGTTACTTGCTACTTTGTTGTTACTTGCTGCAACACTTCTGTGGAGCCATAGCCGGGGAAGCATTATTCTCAAGAATAGTTCCCCGTCAACGTGCTATTTTCTGGCGCCATTGATACAACTAGTTAGGAATGGTCTGCCGTCAACAGACCCTTTTCTGGCACCGTTGTTATCATACCACTTTGCTACTGATACTTTGCTTGCAGACACTAATCTTTTAGGTGTGGTTGAATTGACAACTCAGCTGCTAATACTTGAGAATATTCTTTCGCTTCCCCTTGGGTTGAATACTCTACCCTCGAAAACTGTTGCGATCCCCTACACTTGTGGGTTATCAAGACTATTTTCTGGCACCATTGCCGGGGAGGCACAGCTATATTCTTTGAGTCACTTGGGATTGACGTCTGCTGGTCACTATGAGGAATCCGAACGATCCAAGAACTGAAATCTTGCCTTCCACTACGAGGACAGGTAAGGAACTACCATCTAGCTCTGGACTTGATTCACCTTCAGTTATGAGTAAGTTTGCAACATCGCCTCCTGCTAGAAATCTTGATATGTTGCCTGTGCTTGATGATGCTACTTCTGCTGCCCATGATGTTTATGATGATGCTATGCTTGATACTACTATGCCTGATGATAATATGCTTGAATACTCTACCCTCGAAAACTATTGCGATCCCCTACACTTGTGGGTTATCAAGACTATTTTCTGGCACCGTAACGGGTCAATTTGTCAACTAGGTGGTATGTATTTGGCAACAATATAGTTTGCATAATCAACATACCATGGTGCACTACGTGAAGCATTGATGACATTCAACTTCTCATCGGGAAAGCTATCATCAATAGGTTGTGGGTCATCAAGAACGTTCTCCAACCTTGACAAGTTATCTGCTACTGGGTTATCAGCACCCTTTCTGTCGACAATGTGCAAATGAAATTCTTGTAGCAAGAGAACCCATCTGATAAGTCTAGGTTCAGTGTCTTTCTTCTCCATGAGGTACTTCACAGCAGCATAATCAGTGTGAATAGTGACTTTGGAATCAACTATGTAAGACCTCAACTTTTCACATGCAAACACGACTGCTAAAAATTCCTTTCCCGTAGTGGCATAGTTTCTCTGGGCACTATCTAGAGTTTTACTAGCATAGTGAATAACATTCAACTTGTCAACTCTTTTCCCTAGGACAGCACTAACAACATAATCACTAGAGTCACACATGATCTCAAAGGCAAGTTCCAATCAGGTGGTTGAACAATAGGTGCATTCATCAAAGCCCTCTTAAGTATTTCAAAGGCTTCCTCACAATCATCGTCAAAAACAAAAGGAATATCCTTTTGCAAGAGATTGGTAAGAGGCCTAGAAATCTTAGAGAAGTCTTTAATGAACCTTCTATAGAAACCAGCATGACCAAGGAAACTTCTTATACCTTTGATATCTGTGGGGTATGGCATTTTCTCGATTGCATCAACCTTAGCCTTATCGACTTCAATACCTCTTTCAGAAATTTTATGTCCTAAGATGATGCCTTCATTAACCATAAAGTGGCACTTCTCCCAATTCAAGACAAGATTGGTGTCTTTACATCTCTGCAAGACTCGATCAAGGTTACTGAGGCAATCATCAAAGGAAGACCCGTAAACGAAGAAGTCAGCCATGAAAACCTCAACAATGTTTTCAACAAAGTCAGAGAATATAGCCATCATACATCTTTGAAAGGTGGCAGGTGCATTACATAAGCCAAAAGGCATACGTCTATAAGCAAAGGCACCGAAAGGGCACGTGAAAGTGGTTTTCTCCTGATCAGATTGTGCAACTGGTATTGGGAGAAACCATAATAACCATCTAGAAAGCAGAAGTGTGTGTGTTTAGACAGCCTTTCTAGCATTTGGACGATAAAAGGCAGAGGGTAATGATCTTTCTTAGTGGCCTTATTCAATTTCCTAAAATCGATCACCATCCTATAGCTAGTAATAATCCTGTGTGGGATCAATTCATCCTTATCATTAGGGACAACGGTAATGCCTCCCTTCTTAGGGACGTAGTGCACCGGACTCACCCAATCTCTATGAGCAACAGGATAGATAATACTTGCTTCCAGGAGCTTTAGTATTTCTTTTCTTACTACTTCTTTCATCTTAGGATTTAATCTCCTTTGATGATCAGCAACTGGTTTGAAATCAGGATCGGTTTTAATCTTGTGCTGGCATAGAGTGGGACTAATGCCCTTAAGATCATCAAGAGTATATCCAATAGCAACATGGTGCTTCCTCGGAGTTTTTAGTAACTTCTTTTCTTCATGCTCTGAGAGGCTAGCACTAATAATGACAGGATATATTTCTTTTTCATCAAGAGAAGCATACTTAAGAGTATCTGGCAACTGTTTAAGCTCGAACACAGGATCACCCTTTGGTGGGGGTGGATCCCCAAGTAGTTCAACACGCAAGTTATTCTTAAGGATAGGATATTGTTCTAAGACAACTCTATCTATCTCATCTCTTTCATCCATATGCATATCATTTTCATGCTCAAGCAAGTATTGCTCTAAGGGATCAGTAGGACGCACGACAATAGAAGCTAAGGCAATAGTTTCATCCTTACTGGGCAACTCTTTTTCATGAGGTTGTCTACCAAACTTGGAGAAATTGAACTCATGTGACACACCTTCAAAGCCAACAGTGACAGTTTGCTTCTCACAATCAATATGAGCATTGACGGTATTGTGGAAGGGTATGCCAACTATGATGGGACAAAAGCTATCTTGAGAGGTAGGAAGAATGAGGAAATCAGCAGGATACTTCGTTTTACCACACAAGACTTCAACATCCCTAACAAGTCCCACAGGGCAGATAGTATCTCTATTGGCAAGCTGAATAGTGACATCAATAGGCTCTATCTCAACAGGTGCAATCTCGTCTTTAATTTCATCGTATAAGGATTGAGGTATTGCACTAACACTAGCACCCACGTCACATAAACCATGATAACAATGATCTCCTATCTTAACAGAAACCACAGGCATGCCAAGAACAGGCCTATGTTTGTCTCTAGCGTGAGGTTTAGCAGTTCTAGCAGCATCTTCACAGAAGTGAATATTATGTCTCTCAACATCGTCGGACAGAAGATGATTGATGATAGTAATACTAGGTTCAACTCTAATTTTCTCAGGGGGTGTAGGTGTTCTAATATAGCCTTTACGTATCACAGTTGAAGCTTCAGAATGATCCTTTATCCTAACACGGAAAGCTTGTTTCTCAATGTAAGCACTGGGAACAACAGGATCATTGTAGACAATTACTTTCTCTTCAACTGGATTGGGTTTAGCTACATTGACTTCTAAATGAGGATGATATTTAAACCACTTCTCTTTGGGGAGATCAATATAAGTAGCAAAGGATTCACACAGTGAAGCTACTATCTCAGAGTCAAGTCCATAGTTAGCGCTAAAGTCACAAAAAGTATTTGTCTCAACAAAGGATTTAATGCAACCAAACGTGAAATTTATACCTGACTCCTTACCTTCTTCAAGCTCCCAATCTTCATATTTGCGTTTAATTCTCTCCAATAAATTCCATTCGAAGTCAATATGTCTCTTCATAAAAGAACCGGTACAAGAAGTGTCAAGCATGGTGCGATCATCATGAGAAAGCCGAGCATAGAAGTTCTCAATGATAATTTCTCTCGAGAGCTCATGATTGGGGCATGAATATAGCATTGATTTATGCCTCCCCCAAGCTTGAGCAATGCTTTCTCTGTCACGAGGCCAAAAATTATAAATATAATTCCGATCACAATGTACTAAATGCATAGGATAAAACTTTTGATGAAATTCCAATTTCAACCGATTGTAGTCCCATGATCCAGTATCATCACATAGCCTATACCATGTCAACGCCTTATCCTTCAAAGATAAAGGAAATACCTTCTTCTTGACCTCATCCTCGGGCAAACCTGCAAGCTTAAATAAACCAAAACTTCATCTACATATATTAGATGCAAGTCTGGATGTGATGTTCCATCTCCTGTAAAAGGATTAGCCAGCTGTTTCTCAAGCATACCCGAAGGAAATTCAAAGAAAATATTTTCAGTAGGTGCAGCAGGTTGAGGAGCAACTCTTTGTGCTTCCGTTCGAGGTGAAGATACCCCGAACAAGCCCCTTAAAGGATTAGTATCCATAGTGACAAGTGACAATAAATTTCAGCACACTATATGAATGTTTCCTTACCAAGTTCCACTTACCAAAGGCGCTTCACTCCCCGGCAACGGCGCTAGAAAAGAGTCTTGATGTCCCACAAGTATAGGGGATCAATCATAGTCCTTTCGATTAGTAAGAGTATCGAACCCAACGAGGAGCAGAAGGATCTGACAAGTGGTTTTCAGCAAGGTAAAATCTGCATGCACTGAAATTGTCGGTAACAAGTGATTGTGTGGTGAGATGATTCATAGCAAGCAACAAGTAACCAAAGTAGCAACGGTGCAGCAAAGTGGACCAATCCCTTTTGTAGCAAGGGGAAAGCCTCGACAAAGTCTTATAGGAGGAAAAACGCTCCCAAGGACACACGGGAATTTCTGTCATGCTAGTTTTCATCATGTTCATATGATTCGCGTTCGTTACTTTGATAGTTTGATATGTGGGTGGACCGGCGCTAGGGTACTGCCCTTACTTGGACAAGCATCCCACTTATTATTAACCCCTCTCGCAAGCATCCGCAACTACGAAAGAAGAATTAAGACAAAGTCTAACCATAGCATTAAACTAGTGGATCCAAATCAGCCCCTTACGAAGCAACGCATAAACTAGGGTTTAAGCTTCTGTCACACTAGCAACCCATCATCTACTTACTACTTCCCAATGCCTTCCTCTAGGCCCAAATAATGGTGAAGTGTTATGTAGTCGACGTTCACATAACACCACTAGAGGAAAAACAACATACAACACATCAAAATATCGAACGAATACCAAATTCACATGACTACTATTAGCATGACTTATCCCATGTCCTCAGGAACAAAAGTATCTACTCACAATGCATAATCATATTCATGACCAGAGAGGTAATGAGTAGCATCAAGGATCTGAACATAAACCACTACAAGAAATAAGGTCAATTATGACTCCCTATATTGGTCATTGATTCATCATTGTTGTCGTTTATTGACCTTTTTTTGACCAAATTTACAACGTCAACAGTTGGCCGTCAAGAATGAACAAACATGACCTTTCTAAAATTTTGGTCGTAGGTCTCTATCGACCAAAATTCTGGTTTGGTCATTACCCATTTGTGTGAGCCACGTAGGATCTGACGTGGCAAGCTGACGTGGCATTCTTAGCGACCAAATGGAATCATCATGAATTTCAGATCCATGTCCATGAATCTAGCCTACATGGGCCTGGCCCAATACCTATTTTACTATTGAAAATGTCTGATTTGTTTGGGTTGAAGCATTTTTTTGCTAGAAGCACGCATACCTCAAGATAGGCCCATTAAAAATAAATACAGCAAAATAAAATATTGCAAATAAAATGTATATTTCATTCCAGTTGCATATCGAATCAAATACAATACATCATCCACTGACTCCAGGCATTAAGGGTTAATGACTAACAAGGGCACATCAAAATAATTTTACATGTACACAACAGAATACTTCTACAAGTGCAAGTGCACAGAAAAAGAACCAAACAAGTACACAATCGCACATAAAGAGTGTTCCACAAAGATTGGATGAAAAACCACAATTTTTTCTCATCCTCTTCCTCTACACAATATTGTCTGCACCCCGATCCTAAGCCATAGGAATCCAGCCTGTAACACATCGCATCCCTTTGTGGTCTCACGCACGGTTAACTCCACGGCTGCAGCCTTACCTTAGCCGGGACCGTTTGCATCTTTTGACTCACGTATGCAATAGTGTCACTAGCATTCCGATGTCAAAGAACCCGGATCGACAAGTCCAGTCATAAACCAAAGAGGCAGTACCGCACAAGGACAGGCATACATGACCCAACAGAGCAGGTGTCGGTCATCAGCGAGTGTAGACGACTCGTAGTAAGCTACAAGGACTCCATTACATCGCGTGACATTTCCCCAAAGGGGACAGACACAACAGCTAAGAAGGACACATGCCGGTCAACCAATGTGTCCGGAGCAGTAGCGAACTACCAAGGCTCGTTGGATCACAAAGGGGCATTTCCTTGTAAGGAGTGCTACTAAAGTTCACGACTAGGTAATCGAACCAAATACATATCAAGTACGACACACGTACGCATGGCATACCGATATGTATAGATACATCGATGGCATCACAACATAACCATAAACATACAAACTTTATTTAAGAGGCTCGGAAGAGCCACACACATAATATTACACATTAAGGGTCTCACGACCCATAATAGCAGTCATTCAGTTACAAGCCATCGGAAGAGTTTAAAACTGTCTGAGTACAGACAGGTGCAACTAGAAGGCACATGGCCTGACTATACTACATACCCAACGTAGGGCCAGATCGTAGCTGGGACACCAGCTACTCGTCGTCGTCGATGTCTACGAAGAACCCTCCATTAGGGTCATTAGCAACCTCTGCAACATTTATTTAAAAAACATGAGTACGAAGGTACTCACCAAGACTTTAGGATAACTAACTACTCATGCAAAGTATCAATAAGGTATTGTGGGGTTTCATGCGGAAAGCTAGCATTTGACTCGTGGCTAGACAACTTGCATTTTTAAACAATTTTGACAACTTGATTTCTCGCACACGAGTCCACTAACACCACAACAATACACCATCGTGGAATCATTCCGTCTCCATACGGAAATGCCGTCCACGACACTCACGCTTATCTTGACAATTTTATGAGTAGCCATTGAAGTTATCTATGAACAACATATGTCTCCAAGTAGTCCATATCCGCGGACGCGGCTATTCGAATAGATCATAACCCTGCAGGGGGTTACTTCGTCACACACGCTCTCACCACTTATCGCCATGTGCACGTCATGCACCTCGGCAACCTTCAAGCAGAAGCCCAGCGAGGGAGTTGGCCACGAACGTTAACCACACTGGTACCTAGTCCAGGTTTGTAGCCTATCTGAGGGTAACCCGCACGGAAGTCCGGCCGAGGTTTCCGCCACGGCCCCAAACGATGTGCGCAGGGTTTCCAAGCCCACCATCCGGGTGCCACTTGGTACACCGTGCCACTGCCTACTGCATCACAGCCCACCTCTCAGGTCAGCGCTATGCACGGCCTCCAGCATGACTATAAACACCAGAAACTACTTGCAACTCCTGGACCGAGCACTAAGAGATTAATAAGTCGAGAGGGTCAATTAAGTATCCCAACGTGTGGTAGTATCTAGTCTTGGATTACATACACGGAACTCAGTTCCTAAGGACGGTTCCAATGAAACAACCTGCCATGTACTCCTACACAGCCTTTCACTGGTACCTTTACCAAATCAGGTTCGAGACACAACCTTTGCTTACCGAACACATTCTCACAATTCTGTTCATCTCCCAGATGACAGACCATACACAACTCTAAGCATAGCATGCATAGCAGGATAAGGCACATCATGGCTCAAGCAACTACCAGGTATGCTAGGTTGCAAGGTTCGGCTATTTACTGTGACAAGGATAGGTCATGCAAAGGAGGTGGGTTCAACTAACGTGGCAAAAGCAGTTGAAGCATTTGATCCTAATGCAATAAGTAAGTGCAGGAGCAAGAACATGGGATTTATCGGGATGATCAAAAATGGTTGCTTGCCTTGTTGCTCAGAGGAGTGACAATATCCGTCAGACGGATATTCGGTGGAATCTGGGGGAGCGGAGCCTACCGGAAGGAATGACAACAATCAATATCAAGCATATGCAATCAAGATGATGCATGAGCATGGCATGAGAACGCAAGGTGATATACTATTATAACTAACATGTATTAGGTTTGAAGTTGATTTGAATCACATTCAAATATCACTTCAAACGAGGTATTCTCGGATACCATTTTAATTGATTCGACCTCATGCTCAGATCAACTTGATGTTAACAGGCATGGGATGACATGTTAAGTTGCTGGTTTGTAATTAGGACAGTATTTGATCATGTCAATCATAGTGAAAATCAAATATTTTCCATATACCATTTATAAAGTATTTATAAGAATTGACTTATTCATTAATCTACATGTTTGGGTTCTGTAACATTTTCAAACATCTTTGAAAATGACATATTCAGATTCCTTGAATTTTTCTGATACTTTTTCATATATAAATTATTTTCATTGGAGTTAGATATTAATTTCTATGAATTTATGAAGTTTTAAACATTTCTGGAATTATTTTTATACTGGAAAATCCCTTTACTCCATCAGCATGACATCAGCAGGTCCAACTCGCCGTTGAAAGTCAAACCTGACTAGTGGGACCCACTGGTCAGTATCTCTGGTCAGTTTTAGATTAAAATTAAACTTAATTTGCTGATTAATCTTACTGGACCCACATGTCAGTGTCTTATAAACTTATTTGATTTTATTTTTATTATTCCTAATCTCCCAGAGGCTGGCCCCACACGTCAGTGGCTCAGGCCAGCTGAGATCCACCGGCGGCGAGGTCGTCCTCGCCGGCAGGGAGCCTCCGGCGACCACCAGTACGGTGGAGGGCGTCGGAAACTCGCCTCTGACGGCCAAACTCATGGCAGAGACCACGGGGAGAACGGCCACTCGACGGCGCGCACAATGGAACAAGCCCCAGGGGCTGGGGTGGCCGGAATCAACGCCTGCGACGAGCTTGGCGGCGACCAAGTTCGGCCATCGTCGAAGCCATCGAATACGGGGTCAAAACGCGCGGGGCTGGGCACCTAAAGCATCTACGTGATGTCCTGAGGCTGCTGGTGGCCTCAGACGGACCAACCCTTCACCGGAGGGCTACCGGCGACGAGCTGCAGCGGCGGTCCTCGTCGGGCTCCGATGGAACTAACCCTAGAGGAGGGGATCGACGGGGAGAGCTTAGGGAAAAGATGCGCAAGCTCACGAGGAGTGCAGAGAAGGGCTTAGACGGCTCGGGGAAGCACCGAGGGCGACGAATCGAGCAGAGATCGCCGGTGGCCGAAGGTTGAAGACGACGGTGCCGAGGGCGTTGCAGGGCTCGGGAAGGCTTCGGCTTCTGCAGGGAGGACCAGATCAACGAGGCGGAGCTAACGGCACACTCAGAATGAGGATCCTATGGCTAGGGGCACGGGCAGCTCGAGCTCGAGCTCCTGTCAATGGTGGCAGAGGGGATCGAGGGAACCGAGAGGAGAGGGGGAGGAATGAGCTGGGGGATGGATAGCTACGAGCTCGGGGAGCTTATCCCCATGCTTGCCAGCGCGAAGCGGCGGCCAGGTAGGCGCACAGGTGCGTGGCCGCGCCGGAGTACGCGGCGGCCACCTCCTGTTGTCCACTGGCGGGGGAGGAAGACGAGAGAAGAAGATGGGCCGGGCCAGGTGAGCGTCAGGTAAGGTTTTCTCATTTTCTTTCTGTTTTGTTTCTGTTTTAAATACTGAAATTGATTTGCTATTTATTTCAGCTCCCAAATAGTTTGTAAAAACTATGTTGAGCACCTTAGAATATTTGTTGGAATATTTCCAATCATTCCTAAAGTTTTCAACATTTTTGAAAGTTTAAAGTTTCTGATTTCAAATTTAAAACTTGAAACCAGTAGCTTTTTGCATTTATTTAAAATGCTTAAAGTGTCAATAAAAAGGTTTTCTTCATTGCTTATATACTTTCATGATTTATCAGAAAGTTTGAACTTTTCTTGAGGCCATTTTGGGTTCATTGATTTTTACTAGTTTGAGATTTCCTTTATTTAAAGAAGTGGCTAGGGTTTTGAGTTTTCCTTCACCACTTACTTTATTCTTGTTGAAATTTCCTAGATGCAATGCAAAGAAAACATGAGCACAAAGCTAACTTGCTTAAAGTGTCAGGGATGTGACAAATATGCTCTTGCCATTGTCGCCTACAAGAAGAAAATGATGATAAGGCTTTCAGACGAAGAAAATGATGACGGCGTTTTCTACATTATTATTGGGATGCATATTTTATCCTTAATCAACAATATTGAGTAATGCAACAACTGAAATATAATTATCAGAATCTTAGGGAATCTTGTATCTGATCACCATCTGAAATATCAACAATTATCTCAAAGAATAAATCTTGTGTTTATGCAACAACTGGTGCATGCATATCAGAAAACATGATTGATTATTTCAGTGTGAATCATGTTTTGAATGTATGCAACAACTGATGTATGCATAATGAAAAATGTAGTAAACTGAAAAAGAACCGGTACCAGATCGTTAAGGATAACGAGCAAAAATAATTGTTTGGCTATGTTCGTTATGTGCTCGCGAGCGTTCACGAGCTGCTCGTTAAGATCGTTAAGAAAACTTTGGTAATGACACCCTAAGTTGTACATACATGCATTAGTACCAATTAAAGCTATGATAATCTATAGCATGAAGAAATAATCTATCCAAGCAAGCAAGCAGCAATATGGTACAAGGCTACAGACTATGCACAGGCAACACAACGTGCATTTGCATACATGATCTGAATATTTGACATGCATTACCGTAGACATCCAATCTTCCATCAAACATCAGGAAAACAAAATGAATATTTGATACTTGATAATTCATAGCAGTCACTCAACTGAACAATAACATATGTCAAATAACAGTTGAGATAACTCGCAAACATAGTTTTAATAAAAAGAAGGACTCCAAAATTAAAGGTGACGAAGAAATAAGTAGCAGACCAGAACCATCGTGCACTTTTTTCAAGGGAAACACACCATAAAGTTGTGAGGTAATTTTAGTTCATAGAGTCGAGGAACCGAACCAACCCACCAAATCTACGGTAAAGCTAAAAGAACTTCGACAGGCTTTAATTGTTGATTTTTTGATGATTTTGTAAAAGTAAGAAATTAAGTGATTAATTGAATAAACACACAAACCTTTTTAAACGACATAACTTTAATACAGTAACCATCAGGAAACTATTCTTACTTCAGCTTCCATTTTGCGAGTTGGGGATAATTGCCAGATTGATAATTCAGTTTCTGTGATTACGCTTATCATGTAAACATAAAAAAGCATAGCATGGCAGCAGGGGCGGAGCTGGACCTAAAGTCACCCTGATGCACCATTTCAATGTGGCGTAAATTTCTTAGCAAGAGTGCACCAAATAAAAAACATGTACTGTACATCAGCATAGACTAACGAACATAATGCAAATTAATGCAATAACAAATAAAAAAGTAACACCAATATTTTTACTAGAATGATGAAAACAAATGAAAAAATCACCTGGAAAAAATATTTTTGATTTCGGATCTTAGAATACACAATGAGACATAAAGGTTCAACAATCTACATGGCCAAAAGTTCACTTCAAATTTTCAACAGAACATATAACGGCTAAATAAAAGTAGGCATAATCTACGTACATTTGATAAGTACAGTAATACCTGGATAAAATTACACATCAGAAAATGAAAAAAAAAGAGTCATTGTTGTGCGCCTATCTACCGTTTTTTCTTTTCGAAATCGGACTAGTCGTTTGTGCATGTGCGGCTGTGTGTTTCAGCGATAAATTGATTTCTGGCTCGCCTCGCTGGTTGTCGCCTTCCTACATCAATTAACTTCTGCCTTCTAGGGCCTACTATCAAAAGCCTCACAACTTCCATGCCCAAAAGGCCATCTGAACGAAAGATGTCGCTGGCAGAAATTTTCTATTCCCCGATGCACAATAATAAGTGTAACCTAATGCACACACGTATTACTGAAGCTAATCACTATTGGACAATTTTTTTGACTCTGATGCCTTTGCATCAGGGAGCAAGTATGCAGCTCTGCCCCTGCCTGGCAGAACCATTCAACACATAAGCAAATATTGCTGCTTACAAACAAATCATGCCAAATGGTCGGACAAATTTTAGTTAGCATATATCTTCATACTACAGAATCTTGTAGACTAAAATATGCCTTTGAAGCTATATCTTTATATGAAGGCAATGCATCATAAACATTCATCAAATTGATACTGTAAATTTAATTTTATAATAGAAGCAGAGATCAGCAAAATTTAAAATTGAAGGAAGCACCACATGTCGAGTATACCTGATTACATTAATATTCCTGCAAACTGAGAATCCATGCGTTAACATATCTCCTCGAGCAACCATTTTGACAATCTTCTGTTGACCAATAATAATCGCATGGAAAAAAGCTGCAAAAAGGCTACCGGTGAAGTAGTTAAGGACAAATAAATCAAGGCTAGACCAAAATTCAGGGAGATTTTAACAAAAATAAAATAAAACAAAAGTTGTAAGACCAATAATAATGCACCATGATGTGAAGCCCTTTATAAAGAAAATACAACCAATGTGTGAAGCCCTTTGTAAAGAAAATACAACCAACTAAAGTCTTTATGGAAGCAAGCATCTCCCCCAGAGACTTGGGATCTACTCCATTTGTGCATGCATGGCTGCATAAATTTATACGCATTCGTGGAACAAACACTACACAATCCATTTGGTTCTGGTGGTATGCATAACATTTTAGTTTAACTTAGCACTAATTTGTACTGATGTATCCATTCTAGAGTCAACAGCTAATATGGAGTAAAGTAGGTAATGATTAATTTCAAATAAAACAGAAAACAGACTGAAAATTGAAACTGAAATGGGAGAAAGGCACTAGTGGTAGAAAAGTTAGCATTTTTTACCTTAGTGTAAAACTTTGGTTCACGATAATGTGTCGGATTCACTTTCCTTTTTGAGTCTCCAGATTGATGGAAGCATGATTCTCTAAATAAGATATGGCCATCAACTTTGAGCCATTTAACCATTCTTTCTACAAGCTTCTCAACCTACAGCAAGGGATAAAGCTTAGAAACAGTCACATGAAATCAAATAGAATACCAGTTAACACATGCCCACGAAAATTTAGCTTAGATGTTATCAGTTCAGGCTTTCCGCAACCAGGGTTAACTATTGATTTGGACAATAAGGGATTAGTACTCCTTAATTATTCTAGTACTCTGCATATAGCATGGTAAGTCTTCTTATATGATACCTGATGTAATATGCCATATTCATGTTGAATGTAAAATACAGGAAGATGGATTATTATATTATTACTAAGGACAATATGAATGGCAAACTTCTATAAAACCAAAAAATAAGTACAAACTTCATATTGAAGTTGAGGTTTTTGGCGTCATCTCAAGTAGACGCGATAATAGATCCAGGGAACACTGAAAATTATGTGTCAGCATCATCAATGAGCACAACATAGTTTGTACACTAAAAAATACTTGCAGCGATGGTACTCTCACCAACCATCATGGAACATCCCAAACAAAGAAGCTCTTATATCTTTGGCATGAGCACCTTCAAGGCATGCCTCAAACATATGACAACAAAGTGGTTGTCCTATTTATGAAGGCCAAATACCACAGAAACAATCCGCTGAAAATCCCTTAGAACTACAACCATGTGGAATAGATCAGTAGTTAGTTAAGAGTTTGATCCCAATAGTACAAACATTTCAACCCAACAACATAAGGATTGGATGAAGCACATGAATTTATTTCCCTGTTTGAAAGTAAACATGAATTCTGAATGTCTCTCTTGGTATTATCCTTTGATTCAAGTCCTTTTTCACGGCACAAGGATTGAAGATCGAATTTCATCTAGGCATGACAAAACAAAAACATGACAACTTATGCATCTACCCTGTGGTAGGCCCACACTCTTGCCCGCTATCGCACACGGCCTCTAGTGATTTATATTGGATGCCTCTCTTTTTTTTTGATGTTGTACAAGCGCTGCCTTTCAGGTTTTTGTTCTGTTTTACATCCTGAATCGAAGAATTTCAAGAAATAATCTTGTACGTAAATGAATAACACTCTTAACTCTTTTGGCACCGAAAACAGACTATTTATTCCATGCCGCTGCTTATGAAATTGATTTCATACATATCACTCACAAGCCTACACATCTTCACCCCAACCATTAATAAGTGCATAAAAGGCGTTTTTGCCACTTATTTTTGGTTCAAGCAATGCGAATATGCAATATGTACTTATCTGTACTGTTCCCTTTGCCATCTGCTCCATAAAAAGAATTCCAGACAATTTCGAATGGAATGAGATGTACCATCCAGATACTAGGCAAAAAGAGTCTTACTCTACTCTAATTTCCACCGCCGGCACCACCACATCGACTAGACAGGCAACTGACTGCATCGTACGGCTAGGGTTCCCCGTACTTGCTTACAGGGCCTGGTAGCCCTGAGCGAAGGAGGGCGCGGAGGCCGAATACGCCTGCTGAGGCAACCTTGAGCAGCACGAGCAGTGAAGCAGCGGCGGTGACGGCCATGTACACCTGCCTGGGGACGGCGACTACGGCCATGTACACCTTCATGGGGACAGCGGCGATGGAGGGAGATAGGGGTGAGGCTCCAGATCCGGCGACGGGGGGAGAGAGGAGTCAGGCTCCAGCGCTCGGCACCGGCGTTGATGCAGCGGACGATGTTGGTGAGCAGCTTCGGCAGCAGGCGGGACCACCTCTCCTCGTCGGCATCCCCTCCTCCTCCTCCTGGAGGTGGCCGGGGGCATCCTCCGGGGCGACCTTGGTTTGAGCTGGATACATGCCTGTCGCCGGATGGATCTAGGAGCCGCCGGAGCTGCGACGTGAGAGGGGGAGGGCCGGCGGCGAGCAATAGGAGGAGGAATAGGCTAGCGTGGGTGGTGTCGGTGGCGAGGGAGAGGGGATCGTGGAGAGAGATACGAGACAGAGAGGGGGGATGACGTTGGACTGGTGGGCGCTCTCTCTCTCGTGGGCTCCTATTTTTTATCCTTTTCTCTATGGATGGATGGAGGGATGTGGGGGTGCAGAGCTAATGGATAGATGGATGGATATGCGCCACATCATCGATCCGTGGAACAATGTTTCCACCAATAGGAATTAAGCTCATGCAATTGTGTTCTTCTTTTTATTTTTCTTCTAATTTTTTCTACCCTCTTGACCGACGAAGGAGGGCAAGTACTAACTGCATCCACATCGGTGAAGGTTCCGGCGGCCTCGTCTAGGACCACGTGAACCCGCCCGACTGCTACCACACATGAATATCGAATGGATGTGCGGCATGTCATCTATCTAAGGCATAAATGTTTCCACGAATGAGAAGTAACCTATCGTGTGGCTGTTTCCACCCTCAAGTGAAGAAGACGGTGTCGTGCATGAAGAGGGTCACACTCTAGAGCCATGTGGCGGGCGTCTAAAGCTATTTTTGTCATTTAAAGAGTTTTCCGCCAAATCAGAAGGAAATCAAATGGAATCGGAAGGAAATCGGTCAAACAATTTTGCACAAGGGTGCATCTTGGAATGGCAAACAATGTTGCAAAAGGGATTTTTCATTTTATTTGGATCTAAAATTCATTTTCCATTTGTGGCCTTGTCGACACCTATACAAGACACATAGGCGAAATTGTTGAGTTTTCTGCCCAGTCACCTCTGTTTAAGCCTATGACCTCCTTAATTTTGTCATGGAGGACCTACAATACGGGCATAAATAGAGATACACATGCCAGTGACCATTTTGGACAATGGGATTATGACCTTCTTGATAGAGATGGTCAAACATTTCTACGGTTTGGACCCTATTAGACACCCCATAACCTTTCTGTAGATTTTAGTCATAGATCTATGACCAATAAGACCGTCGTCAATATTTTTTTGTCATAAACGAGCTTATTTCTTGTAGTGAACTCTTCCACCAAGTAATCCAACTAGCATCAACTACAAAGAGTAATCAACACTACTAGCAACCTTACAAGTACCAATCGGAGTCGCGAGACGGAGATTGGTTACAAGTGATGAACTAGGGTTTGGAGATGAGATGGTGCTGATGAAGATGTTGATGGTGATGAGTCCCCTCCGATAAGAGGAGTGGTTGTGATGACGATGGCGATGATTTCCCCCTCCGGAAGGGAAGTTTCCCCAGTAGGACCGTCCTGCCGGAGCTCTAGATTGGTTCTGCTCAAGTTCCGCCTGGTGGCGGCGGTGAATCCACGAAAAAGCTCCTCCCTCATTTTTTTCTGGACGAAACCCTTCATATAGCAGAAGAGGGGGCAGTGGGCCAGCAGGCTGCCCACAAGTCCTCATGGGGCGGCCTGGGGGGTGGCTGCGCCGTGCAGGCTTGTGGCCACCTACACGCGCCCCTGTGGCGCTTCTTCGGCCCAATATTTTTTATAAATCCGAAAAAAAATCCTCGTTGATTTTTACGGCGTTTGGATTTGCGCAGAATAGGTATCTCAACTTTGCTCCACTTTCAGGCCAGAATTCCAGTTGCCTGCATTCTACCTCTT
This sequence comes from Hordeum vulgare subsp. vulgare, assembly GCF_904849725.1. NCBI lineage: Eukaryota > Viridiplantae > Streptophyta > Magnoliopsida > Poales > Poaceae > Hordeum > Hordeum vulgare. Next base: position 340,318,455 of record NC_058524.1, on the reverse strand, counting down.
CATGTAAACCTTGCAAAATAAGAGAGAAAAGGCATAAGAATTGTATCGTGAAGTGAAATAACAGCCCAAGAAGTGATAAATATCAACATGAAAACATGATGCAAAATGGACGTATCAACTAGAAATTCTTCTGGTACGGCAACAGACAATAGCGCCAGAAATTGACACGTTGACGGAGACTCGGCCTGCGTTGGTTTTTCCCTTGAAGAGGAAAGGGTGATGCAGCACAGGAGCAGTAAGTATTACCGTCAGTTTGAGAACCAAGGTATCAATCCAGTAGGAGAATCTCGTCAAGTCCAGAGTACCCGCGCAAACACAAAAGAGCTTGCACCCAACGCTTTAAAGGGGTTGCCAGTCCCTTCAAGATTGTTTGCAAAGTGAGATCTAAAGGCGGAAAGTGCAACGAAGTAAAAAGTGTAAGGCTGAAAATATGGTGTGGAGTAGACCCGGGGGCATAGTGTTCACTAGAGGCTTCTCTCAAAATAGCAAATATCACGGTGGGTGAACAAATTACTGTCGAGCAATTGATAGAACCGCGCAAAGTCATGACGATATCTAAGGCAACGATCATACATATAGGCGTCACGTCTGAGACAAGTAGACCGATACTTTCTGCATCTACTACTATTACTCCACACATCGACCGCTATCCAACATGCATCAAGTGTATTGAGTTCATGATGAACAGAGTAACGCCTTAAGAAAGATGACATGATGTAGAGGGATAATCTCAAGCCAATGATGAAAACCCCATCTTTTTACCCTTGATGGCAACAACACGATGCGTGCCTCGCTACCCCTACTGTCACTGGGTGAGGTCACCGCAGTGTATGAACCCAAAACCAAGCACTTCTTCCATTGCAAGAATCATAGATCTAGTTGGCCAAACAAAACCCACAACTCAAAGAGAATTACAAGGATATGAAATCATGCATAAGAGAGATCAGAAGAAACTCAAATAAGATTCATAGATAATCTGATCAAAAATCCACAATTCATCGGATCTTGACAAACACACCGCAAAAGAAGATTACATTGGATAGATCTCCATGAAGATCATGGAGAACTTTGTATTGAAGACCCAAGAGAGAGAAGAAGCCATCTAGTTACTAGCTATGGACCCGTAGGTCTATGGTGAACTACTCACGCATCATCGGAGAGGTCATGTTGTTGATGAAGAAGCCCTCCGTATCCGAATCCCCCTCCGGCAGGGCACCAGAACGTGCCCCAGATGGGATCTTGCGGAGACAGAACCTTGCGGTGGCGGAAAAGTACTTTCGATGATCTCCTGATTATTTATGGAATTTTAGGGAATATATAGGCACAAAACCTAGGGCAACGGAGCCTCTAGGAGCCCACAAGCCAGGAGGCGCGGGCCCCCGTGGACGCGCGATGAGGGCTTGTGGGGTCCCTGGTGGCCCCCTGCCCTGATTCTCTGGCTTCCCGATCTTTTTCTGTTCCGGAAAAAATCTTTTTGGCAGTTTCATTCTGTTTGGACTCCGTTCAAAATCCTCCTCTGAAAGGGGTCAAAAACATGGAAAAAACAAGAACTGGCACTTGGGACTGAGTTAATAATTTAGTCCCAAAAAATATATAAAAGGCATGCAAAACATCCAAAGTTTGACAAGATAATAGCATGAAACCATCAAAAATTATAGATACGTTGGAGATGTATCAAGCATCCCCAAGCTTAACTCTTGCTCGTCCTCGAGTAGGGAAGTGATAAAGAATGAATTTTAGATGTGGAATGCTACCTAGCACAGTTTTCCTTTGCAACTTCTTTCACGTGACATGAATGTTCAGATCTGTAAGATTCGAAACAATAGTTTGCTATTGACATGAAAACAATAATACTTCAAGCAAACTAGCAGGGTAATCATGAACTTTCAAAATAACAAGGCCAAGGAAAGTTATCCCTACAAAATCATATAGTCTGGCTATGCTCCATCATCCTCACACAACTAATATAAATCATGCAGAACACCGGTATTGGCGAAGTAATTGTTTTCGCCCTCTTACTTTCTCAAACTTTTTATAACTATCACGCAATACATGAGCGTGAGCCATGGATATAGCACTATAAGTGGAATAGAGTGTGGTGGTGGTTGTGAGACAAAAAGGAGGAGATGTTCACATTGACTCGGCGTATCAAAAGGCTATGGAGATGCCCATTAATAGATATCAATGTGAATGAGTAGGGATTGCCATACAAGAGATGCACTAGAGCTATAAGTATGTCAAAGCTCAAAAGGAGAACTAGTGGGTGTGCATCCAACTTGCTTGCTCACGAATACCTAGGGAAATTTTGAGGAAGCCCATCATTGGAATATACAAGCCAAGTTATATAATGAAGATTCCCACTAGCATATGGTAGTGAAAAAACAAGAAGCTCTCAATCATGAAGAACATGGTGCTATCATAAAGCACAAGTGTGGAAAAAGATAGTAGCATTGTCCCTTCTCTCTTTTTCTCTCTTTTTTTTTGGGCACTTTGGCCTCTCTTTTTTTCTCTTTTCTCTTTTTTTATTTGGGATCTTTGGCCTCTTTTTTATTTTTATTTTCTCACATGGGACAATGCCCTAATAATGATGATCATCACACTTTTATTTACTCATAGCTCAAAGCTCAAAATTATGATGACTCGATAGGAAATGCCTCCGGCAGTGTACCGGGATGTGCAATGATCTTACGATCATGCAATGGAAATATGAGAGTGACGACACAAGTCATGAGACGGAACGGTGGGAGTTGCATGGCAATATATCTCAGAATGGCTATGAAAATGGCATAGTGGGTAGGTATGGTGGCTGTTTTGAGGAAGGCATATGGTGGGTTTGTGTACCGGCGGGAATTGTGCGGCACTAGAGAGGCTAGCAATGGTGGAAGGTGAAAGTGCATCTATACCATGGACTCACATTAGTCACGAAGAACTCCCATACTTGTTGCGAAAGTTTTTATTAGTAATCGAAACAAGGTGCTAAACGCATACTCCTAGGGGAAGGGTTGGTAGGTGTTAACCATCGCGCGATCCCGACCTCAACACAAAGGATGACAATCAATAGATAAATTATGCTCTGACTTCCTAACATAGCGATTCACCATACATGCATGCTACGGGAATCACTAACTTTAACACAAGTATTTCTAGATTCACAACACCCTACTAACATAGCTCTTAATATTACCAAATCCACGTCTCAAAACTAATTGAGAGGAATCAAGACTTCTCTTTCTACTCAATGCACACGAAGATGGAGGTTTTGGCATCCTCTTTGGGTACCTATCACCTCTGGGACTACTTTCATAGCATAAGACAACTACCAAGTCACGCACCGCCGTGCTCTAAAAGATATAAGTGAAGCACATAGATCAAATGTATCTAGCTCAAAAGATATAAGTGAAGCACTATGAGCATTCTAACAAAATCACGATGAGTGCATGTCTCTCTCTCTCAAAAAGGTGTGCAGCAAGGATGATTGTGACACAACAAAAATAAAAGACTCCTAAGATACAAGACGCTCCAAGAAAAACACATATCATGTGGTGAATAAAAATATAGCTCCAAGTAATGTTACCGATGGATTGAAGACGAAAGAGGGGATGCCTTCCTGGGGACTAAGAACTTTAATATCTTCTACTCCAGTTCCAATGCTTTTAGCATCAAGATAGATGGACTCTGAATCGTTGGGGCACTTCTCAACCAGAGTGGATTCATATCCAGCCCAATAATCATTAGGTTTGACACAAGAAAACAAAGATTCAATTGGAGTCACACCAACCACTTTAAGATCTTCGTGATTCTTATCACGAGAAGACGCCTTTTTAAGCCATTCATGTATAGCATGAATTTGGGCGGTTCTTTCTTGGCTCTCAATCATCGAAACAAGCATAGCTTTCAAAGTTTCATCCATGTTGATCTTGGGAGGAGCATGCTACTGCAACAAAAGACCTTCCAATGGCGCCAGAAATAGGCACGTTGTCGGGAAATTATCTTGACGTGCTCCTCCCGGCAACGGCGCCAGAAATAGGAGTGTTGGTTGATACTCCTCAGCAACGACACCAGGAATCCTTCTACTGCGGCTACACCTTAAGGGACTTCCTAGGCAAGTATGCAAAGGATTTCCCCCTTGGCCTTGGAGCCTTGCGTTGGTGTTCCCTCGAAGCGGAAAGGGTGATGTAGCACAGCGGTGGTAAGTATTTCCCTCAGTTTGAGAACCAATGATAAAAATCCCATCTTTTAGCTGTCACTGGGAAAGGTCACCACATCATAGAACCCAAAACCAAGCACTTCTCCCATTGCAAGAATCATAGATCTAGTTGGCCAAAAAAAACCCAAGACTCGGAGAGACTTACAAGGATATCAAATCATGCATATAAGAAATCAGCAAAGACTCAAATATATATCATAGATATCTGATCACAAATCCACAATTCATCGGATCTCGACAAACACACCGCCAAAGAAGATTACATCGGATAGATCTCCATGAAGATCATGGAGAACTTTGTATTGAAGATCCAAGAGAGAGAAGAAGCCATCTAACTACTAACTACAGACCCGTAGGTCTGAAGTGAACTACTCACGAGTCATTGGAGGGGCGATGATGATGATGAAGAAGCCCTCCAACTCCAAAGTCCCCTCCGGCAGGGTGCCGGGAAGGGTCTCCAGATGAGATCTCGCGGAAACGGAAGCTTGCGGCAGCGAAAAAGTATATTCGAGGCTCCCCTGATTTTTTGCTGAATATTTGGGAATATATAGGCCAAGGATCTAGGTCTGGGGGCGGCCATGGAGGCCACAAGCCCTCACACCACCGCCTGCCCCCTAGTGGCGGAGTGGGAGCTTGTGGGCTCCCTGGAGCCCACATGGCTTGGCCCAGAGGCTCCCTGATCTTCTTCCGTTCGGAAAAAAATCATTTCGGGGTTTTTATTCCGTTTGGACTCCATTCCAAAATCAGATCTGAAAAGAGTGAAAAACCCGAAAAAAAAGGAACTGGCACTTGGCACTGAATTAACAAGTTAGTCCCAAAAAGATATAAAAGGTGCATAAAACATCCAAAGAAGACAAGATAACATCGTGAAACCATCAAAAATTATAGATACGTTTGAGACGTATCAAGCATCCCCAACCTTAACTCTTGCTCGTCCGCAAGTAGGGAAGTGATAAAGAATGAATTTTTGATGCTTTCATGCTACCTAGCATAGATGTCCTTTGTAATTCCTCTTATTTGACGTGAATGTTCAGATCCATTAGATTCAAAACAATAGTTTGCTATTGACGTGGAAACAATAATAATTCAAGCAAACTAGCAAGGTAATCATGAACTTCCAAAATGACAAGGCCAAAAGAAAGTTATCCCTACAAAAGCATATAGTCTGGCTATGCTCTATCATCATTGCACAACGAATTTAAATCATGCACAACCCCGGTATTGGCCAAGTAATTGTTTCACACCTTTACTTTATCAAACCTTTTCAACTCTCACGCAATACATGAGCGTGAGCCATGGTTATAGCACTATAGATGGTGTGGAATGTGGTGGAGGTTGCAAGACAAAAAGGAGAAGATAGTCACATTAACTAGGCATATCAATGAGCTATGAAGATGCTCATCAATAGATATCAATGTGAATGAGTAGGGATTGCCATACAAATGATGCACTAGAGCTACGAGTATGTGAAAGCTCTTAAAGATAACTAGTGGGTGTGCATCCAACTTGCTTGCTCACAAAAACCTAAGGCAATTTTGAGGAAGCCTGTCATTGGAATATACAAGCCAAGTTATATAATGAAAATTCCCCACTAGATATATGGTGGTGACAAAACGAGAGACTCTCAATCATGAAGATCATGGTGCTTAATATGCACAAGTGTGGAAAAAGTGGTAGCATTGTCCCTTCTCTCTTTTTCTCTCATTTTTTTATTTGGTGGGCTCTTTGGCCTCTTTTTTTTGTGGGCTTCTTTGGCCTCTTTTATTTCCTCACATGGGACAATGCTCCATTAATGATGATCATCACACTTTCAACTCAAAACTTAGAGCAACTATGACTCTATATGGAATGCCTTCGGTAGTGTACCGTGTCAATGATCTAGCATGGCATAGACATCAACTGAAACATCATGCTAGCTATCTTACGATCAGGCAATGGCAATGTATACGTGGTGGCACATGTCATGATGGTAGTTGCATGGAAATATATCTCGGAATGACTTTGAAAAAGCCATAGTAGGTAGGTATGGTGGCTGTTTTGAGGGAGGCTAATGGTGGGTATTGTGCACCAGCGAAAGTTGCATGGCACTAAGAAGATAGTGATGGTGGAAGGTGAAAGTGCATCTAAACCATGGACTTAACATTAGTCATGAAGAATTTATATACTTCTTGCAAAAGTTTTATTAGTAATCGAAACAAAGCATTCAACGCATACTCCTAGGGGAAGGGTTGGTAGGTATAAACCATCGCGCGATCCCGACCGCCACACAAAGGATGACAATCAATAGACTAATCATGCGCAGATTTCATCACATAGGGGTTCACCATATGTGCATGGTACGGGAATAACTAACTTCAACACAAGTATTTCTAGATCCACAACACCTTACTAGCATGACTTCAATATTACCATAACCACAACACAAAACTAATTGAGATGAATCAAACTTCTCTAACTATTCAATGCACATGAAGGTGGAAGTTTTCGTATCCCTTTGGATAACTACCCCTTTTTAGACTACTTTCAAAGAATAGATCAACTACCAAGCCATGCACCGCTGTGCGCTAAAAGATATAAGTGAAGCACATAGAGCAAAAGTATCTAGCTCAAAAGATATAAGTGAAGCACATGTGAGCTGAATTGTCTACCAAAAGATATAAGTGAAGCTCGACAAAATCACGGTGTGTGCATGTCTCTCTCTCTCTAGGTGTGCAGCAAGGATGATTGTGACACAACAAAAATAAAATACTCCTACGGTACAAGACGCTCCAAGCAAAACACATAACATGTGGTGAATAAAAATATAGCCCCAAGTAATGTTACCGATGGATTGAAGACGAGAGAGGGGATGCCTTCCCGGGGCATCCCCAAGCTTAGGCTTTTCCGGCATCCTTGAATCTCTTGGGGTGCCTTGGGCATCCCCAAGCTTGAGCTATTGCCACTCTTTATCTCTTTGTCCATAAGAACTTCACCCAGAACTTGAAAACTTCACAACACGAAACTTAAACAGAAACTCGTGATAACATTAGTATGAGAAAGCAAACCACCACTTCCTTAGGTACCGTAGCAAACTTATATTCTACTTATGCTGATGTTGGGTTACTGTATTTTCAATCTTCCATGGCTAATACCCCCCGATACTATCCATAGTTTCATGAAAATAAGCAAACAACACAACAAAAACAGAATTTGTTAACAGCAGACCAGTCTGTAGCAATCTGTATATTTCGTATACTTCTGGTACTTCACAAATTCTGAAAGATTACGACAGTCTGAAGAATTTGCGTAGCAATCAGCAGCGAAAAGAATCAACTCAAAATCTCTTACATAAAAAAAAGAAAATTATTTTCGTGAGCAGAAAGTTTCTGTCTTTTCCAGCATGACCAAACGATCATCCCCAAGACTAATCATAACGGTTTTGCTTGGCACAAACGCAAAAAGATACACAAAAAACACAATCATAACAGAATTATGAAAGTGTGGAAAACACAAAACAGAAAGAAAAAGGATAGATTCGTTGGGTTGCCTCCCAACAAGCGCTTTTGTTTAACGCCATTAGCTAGGCAAAAAGTGATGGAATCACGTATAGTCATCTTTGGTGCTCAAACCATAAGTAGCCCTCATCATAGATTCATAAGGCAACCTTATATTCTTTCTAGGAAAGTTCTCCATGGCCTTCTTTAAAGGAAATTGAAATCTAATATTCCCTTCCTTCATATCGATGATAGAACCAATAGTGCTTAGGAAAGGTCTACCAAGAATAATGGGACATGAAGGATTGCAATCTATGTCAAGTACAATGAAATCCACGGGTACATAGTTCTTATTTGCAACAATAAGAACGTCATCCATCCTCCCCATGGGTTTCTTGACAGTAGAATCCGCAAGATGCAAATTAAGAGAACAGTCTTCAATCTCATGAAAACCAAGAATATCACATAAAGACTTTGGAATCGCGAAAACACTAGCACCCAAATCACACAAAGCATTGCACTCATAGTTTTTGATCTTGATTTTGATAGTAGGTTCCCACTCATCATGAATTTTTCTAGGTATAGAGACTTCTAGTTCGAGCTTCTCTTCAAGAGATTTCATCATAGCATCTACGATATGCGCGGTAAAGGCTTTGCTTTGGCTATAAGCATGTGGAGAGTTTGCAATGGACAGCATCAAAGAAATGCATTCAAACAAGGAGCAATTATCATAATTGAATTCCTTGAAATCCAAAGTGGGAGTTTCATTACTACCCAAAATTTTGACTTCTTCTACTCCACTCTCCACACCTTTATCATCAAGATAGGTGGACTCCGAATCATTGGGGCGTTTTTCAACCAAAGTGGATTCATATCCAGCCCCTCCATAAGTAGGTTTGACACGCGAAAACAAAGATTTAAGAGGGGAAACACCAATCACTTTAAGATCTTCGTGATTTTCATCACAAATTTCAGGTTTAGCTACCATCTTATTGACTAAGGTAGCCTGCTTGTCAGAAATTTGGCCCACCAATTTTTCAAGCTGAGAGAGCTGAGAATTAAGTGCAAGGAAATCATTGGCCATATCATCAACCTCTTTATTCAAACAGACCAACAAGGAATTTTTCCCTTTTAATTCCCTACGGAAGTAACTATTTTGGTCAAACTGAGAAGACATGAAACCTTTGACATTAGTTTCAATCTCCTCCAATTTTGTGAAATAGTTTGGTTTGGCCATTAGGAAGGCTCTCTCACGAACAAACCTAAGAGCAGGTGGGCGAAAGGGAACGGCAAAAAGGCAAAAGAAAACGGCGGAGGAGAAAGGCAAATGAAAACGTCAAATGCGAAGTGGGGGAGCGGAAAAATAGAGGCAACTGGCAACAAAAGTAAATGCAAGAGAAGAGTTTGTGAGACCTACTTGGATAGATCTTGATTTCTCCTCCCCGGCAATTGCGCCAGAAATACTTCTGCTACGGCAACAAAAGACCTTCCAATGGCCAGAAATAGGCATGTTGCCGGGAAATTATCTTGACGTGCTCCTCCCGGCAACGGCGCCAGAAATAGGAGTGTTGCTTGTTACTCCTCAGCAACGGCACCAAAAATCTTTCAGCTGCGGCTACGCCTTAAGGGACTTCCTAGGAAAGTATGCAAAGGATTTCCCCCGTGGCCTTGGAGCCTTGCATTCGTGTTCCCTCGAAGCGGAAAGGGTGATGTAGCACAGCGGTGGTAAGTATTTCCCTCAGTTTGAGAACCAAAGTATCAATCCAGTGGAGGAGTATCTCAAGATCCTGCACAAACACAAATGCTCGCTCCCAATGCTATGAAGGGGTTGTCAATCCCTTATAGATTGTTTGCCAAGTGAGAACTAAAAGAAACAAAGTAACAAAGCAAGGTAAAAGCGGAGGTGTAAACGATGGAAGTGAATAGACCCGGGGACCGTAGTGTTTACTAGTGGCTTCTCTCATGAAAGCAAGTAGACGGCGGGTGAACAAATTACTGTCGATCAATTGATAGAACCGCGCAAAGTCGTGACGATATCTATGCGATGACTATATCTATAGGCATCACGTCCAAAACAAGTAGACCGATACTTTCTGCATCTACTACTATTACTCCACACGTCGACCGCTATCCAGCATGCATCTAGTGTATTAAGTCCATAAGAACAGAGTAATGCCTTAAGCAAGATGACATGGTGTAGAGGGATAATCTCAACCCAATGATAAAAACCCCATCTTTTTACCCTTGATGGCAACTACTTGATGTGTGCCTTGCTACCCCCACTGTCACTCGGAAAGGTCCCCACATGGTAGAACCCAAAACCAAGCACTTCTCGCATTGCAAGAATCATAGATCTAGTTGGCCAAACAAAACCGAAGACTCGGAGAGACCTACAAGGATATCAAATCATGCATGTAAGAAATCAACAAAGACTCAAATATATATCATAGATAATATAATCACAAATCCACAATTCATCGGATCTCGACAAACACACCGCCAAAGAAGATTACATCGGATAGATCTCCATGAAGATCATGGAGAACTTTGTATTGAAGATCCAAGAGAGAGAATAAGTCATCTAGCTACTAACTCCGGTCCCGTAGGTCTGAAGTGAACTACTCACGAGTCATTGGAGGGGCGATGATGATGATGAAGAAGCCCTCCAACTCCAAAGTCCCCTCCGGCAGGGCGCCGGGAAGGGTCTCCAGATGAGATCTCGCGGAAAAGTAAGCTTGCGGCGGCGGCAGGGCGGCGGAAGGGTCTCCTGATATTTTTCTGAATATTTGGGAATATATAAGCCAAGGATCTAGGTCAGGGGGCAGCTAGGGAGGCCACAAGCCCTCACACCGCCGCCTCCCCCTGGTGGCGGAGTGGGAGCTTGTGGGCTCCCTGGAGCCCACCTGGCTTGGCCCAGAGGCTCCCTGATCTTCTTCCGTTTGGAAAAAAATCATTTCGGGGTTTTTATTCTGTTTGGACTTCGTTCCAAAATCAGATCTGAAAAGAGTCAAAAACATGGAAAAAACAGGAACTGGCACTTGGGACTGAATTAATAAGTTAGTCCCAAAAAAGATATAAAAGGTACATAAAACATCCAAAGAAGACAAGATAACAGCGTGAAACCATCAAAAATTATAGATACGTTTGAGACATATCAGAGCACATCTAACTTTCAAAGCATCAACATCACTAGACATTCTATCAACGCTCTTAGACAAATCATCAATTTTGAGTATCTTTTCCTCTATGAATGCATTGAAAATCTTTTGAGAGTTGATGAACTCTTTGATATTACTCTCTAGATCAGAGGGTAATCTATTGTAATTTCCATGAGTATTGTTGGAGGAGTTGCCAAAGGTATTAGAGGAGTTACTAGGAAAAGGCCTAGGAACATAGTTTCCTCTAAAAGCATTATTGTTGCCAAAGTTATTCCTACCAACAAAATTAACGTCCAAGCTAGCGTTGCTACTCTCAATCAAGGAAGACAAGGGCATATCAATAGGATCTAAAGGAGCACTTCTACTAGCAACCAAATTCATTAACTCATCCATCTTAGCACTCAACGAGTTAATTTCTTCTATAGCGTGTACCTTCTTACTAGTAGGTGACCTTTCAGTGTGCCACTGAGAGTAGTTCGTCATGATGTTGTCTAGGAGTTTTGTGGCTTCCCCTAACGTTATTTCCATGAACGTTCCACCTCTGGCGGAGTGCAAGATATTTATAGAAGCGAAATTCAAGCCAGCGTAAAAGATTTGAATAATCATCCAAACACTCAAGCCATGAGCAGGACAATTTCTAATCATTAATTTCATTCTCTCCCAAGATTGTGCAACATGTTCATGATCAAATTGCTTGAAATTCATGATATCATTACGGAGAGAGATGATCTTAGCCGGCGGAAAATACTTGGATATATAAGCATCTTTGCACTTATCCCAAGAATCAATACTATTTTTTGGGCAAAGAAGAAAACCAAGTTTTTTCATGATCCCGTAACGAGAAAGGAAAAAGCTTCAATTTAATCACGTCATTATCCACATATTTCTTCTTTTGCATATCGCAAAGCTCAATGAAGGTATTGAAATGGGATGCGGCATCTTCGCTAGGAAGGCGGAGAATTGCTCTTTCATAACGAGATTCAGCAAAGCGGCATTGGTTTCGTATGACTCCGCACTAGTGGCGGGAGCAATCGGAGTACTAATAAAATCATTATTATTAGTATTCGAGAAGTCACAAAGTTTGGTGTTTTCATTCATGGTGACTTCGGCAAGCACCAAGCACACAAGCGAACAAAGAGCAAGCGATAAAAAGTGCTAACGAAAAGGCGAATGAAAAAGGCAAAGGAAAAAGGAAAATTGGTGAAGTGGGGGAGAGGAAAACGAGAGGCAACTGGCAAACAAAGTAAATGCAAGAGATGGGTTTGCAACACCTACTTGGATGAGTTCTTGACTTGATCTTCCTCCCCAGCAATGGCGCCAGAAAATAGTCTTGATAACCCACAAGCGTAGGGGATCGCAACCGTTTTTTAGGGTAGAGTATTCAACCCAAATTTATTGATTCGACTCAAGGGGAAGCGAAAGAATATACTCAAGTATTAGCAGCTGAGTTGTCAATTCAACCACACCTGAAAGATTAGTGTCTGCAAGCACAGTATCAGTAGCAAAGTGGTATGATAACAACGGTGCCAGAAAAGGGTCTGTTGACGGCAGACTATTCCTAATTAGTTGTATCAATGGCGCCAGAAAATTGCAGGTTGACGGGGAACTATTCTTGAGAATAATGCTTCCCCGGCTATGGCTCCAGAGAAGTGTTGCAACAAGTAACAACAAAGTAGCAAGTAACAGCAGAGTAACAACAGTAGCAAGGAATAGCAGTAGTGACAGCAGCAGCAAGTAACAACAATAGTGACAGCAGTAGAAGCAAAGTAACGTAGCAAGGACCAGTAGTAAAAGACTCATAGGCAGTGGATCGGTGATGGATGAGTATGTCGGATGTGATTCATCATGTAACAGCTATAACACGGTGAGATAAGTAACTACCTCTCGTTCGTCAATCTAATATAGGCATGTATTCCGTATGTAGTCATACGTGCTTAGGGAAAAGAACTTGCATGACATCTATTGTCCATCCCTCCCGTGGCAGCGGGGTCCTAATGGAAACTACGGGATATTAAGGTTCTCCTTTTAATAAAGATCCAGACCAACGCATTAACACTTGGTGAATACATGAACTCCTCATACTATGGTCATCTCCGGCAGTGGTTCCGGCTATTATCATTCCTGGGTTGCCGGGTCATAACACATAGTAGGTGACTACAACTTGCAAGATAGGATCTAAATACACATATATTTCCGACAACATAATAGGTTCAGATCTGAAATCATGGCACTCGGGCCCTAGTGACAAGCATTAAGCATGGCAAAGTAGTAGCAACATCAATCTCAGAACATAGTGGATACTAGGGATCAATCCCCGTCAAAACTAACTCGATTACATGATAGATCTCATCCAACTCATCACCGTCCAGCAAGCCTACGATGATATTACTCACGAACGGTGAAGAGCATCATGAAATTGGCGATGGAGGAAGGTTGATGATGACGATGGCGATGATTTCCCCTCTCCGGAGCCCGGAACGGACTCCAGATCTGCCCTCCACATAAAGAACAGGAGGTGGAGGCGCCTCCGTATCATAAAACGCGATGAATCCTTCTCCCTGGTTTTTTTCGGGCGAAATGGAATATATAGAGCTGAGTTTGGGGGCGGTGAAGCCTCGTGGGCCCCACAAGCCCTCACGGCGCGGCCAGGGGGTGGCCGCGGCCCCTGGGCTTGTGGCCCACTGGCTCACCTCCTGCGATGGATCTTTGCGCACATATTTTTCATTAATTCCAGAAAAATTCTTCGTAAATTTTCAGGTCATTCCAAGAACTTTTATTTCAGCACAAAAACAACACCCTCGCAATTCTGCTGAAAACAGCGTTAGTCCGGGTTAGTTCCATTCAAATCATGCAAATTAGAGTCCAAAACAAGGGCAAAAGAGCTCGGAAAAGTAGATACGACGGAGACGTATCAACTCCCCCAAGCTTAAAGCCTTGCTTGTCCTCAAGCAATTCAGTTGACAAACTGAAAGAGACAAAAGAAAAAGTTTGAAGAACTCTGTTTGATCTTGTTGTTGCAACTATGTCTAACTCATAACAAGAATTTCAGCAAGATCACAAGCAAACCACATAAGCAAATGACATCTAGGTCTCACGGTAAACTCATATCAATGGCATAATCAACTAGCGAGCAAATAATAATAAGCCTCAAATGTCAACACTTCAATCAAAACAAGCTCAAGAGACGACAGAAGGATCTCTGGCACCACTGCCAGGGAAGGACTTTTGTTGTCGTAGAAGAAGGATTTCTGGCGCCGTTGCCGGGAAGGATCAGGTCAAGAACTCATCCAAGTAGGTGTCGCAGACTCATCTCTTGCATTTACTTTGTTTGCCAGTTGCCTCTCATTTTCCTCTCCCACACTTCACAATTTGCCTTTTTCGGTTGCTTTTTTTCGTTTGCCTTTTTTGTTCACCCTTTTCTCTCGCTTGCCTTTCCTTTGCTTGAGTGCTATGTTCCATCAATATGCTTGCATCTTCTCGTGCTAAGAATCTAGTGACATGGATTCTAATCTACTTGCTAATCTTTTCAAGAGGTCCAACTATGTTGAACCCATTGCTAGTGAGTTTTTCTCACCAGATTATCTTTATGGAGTTTTGCTTGAGAAGCGTGAATCTGAAAATTGTGAGGAAGAAATTTATGAAGTGATTCACGAGGGCTCCTTGGATCAAAAGCATGATTGCAATGGTTTCACTATAAATTCTATTAGTGACAATCATGCCAAAAATATGCAAAACCCTAAGCTTGGGGATGCTAGTTTTGCTATGTCCACTACTTGTTGCAATGATCATGAGTGGGGCGATGATTTTTCTTATGAACTTGAAATTTTGTTTAAGCCTCATGATGAATATGATATTTGCAATATTATTGAAAGTGGGTTTGGAGAAGTCATGACTTTAGTTGATGATAATCCCACTATTTTTGAAAAGCGTCAACTTTGCATGCATGTGGATCATGAAAAGAATATCCTATGTGATAGTTACATTGTTGAATTCTAATATGATCCCACATGTAATTATTATGAGAGAGGAAAATATGGTGGTAGAAACTTTCATATCACTAAATCACCTCTCGTTATGTTGAGATTTCTATTGTCTCTTTCTTCTTCCTTGCATATGGTAACTATTGGTTGTCTTGACAATCTGTTTTCCTATAAAATACCTATGCATAGGAAGTATGTTAGGATTAGATGTGATTTTCACATGATTTATGATGCTCTCGTTGTGCTTCAATTCTTGTCTTTTGTGTGAGCATCATTGAATTATAAATGCCTAGCTAAGGGCGTTAGACAATAGCGCTTGTTGGGAGGCAACCCAATGAATTTATCTTTTTCTTTCTGTTTTGTTGCATCCACACCATCATAATTATGTTGTGATTGTGTTTTTTGTGTTTCTTTTTGTGTTTGAGCCAAGCAAAACCTTTATGACTAGTCTTGGTGATGCTTGTTTGATCCTGCAGGAAAACGACAGAAACTTTTCGCTCACGAGATGATTTTTCATTTTTATTCAGAGAGAGACTTTGAGTTCATTCTTTTTGATGCTGGTTGATATGCCTTTTGCCGAGGCAGTCGTAATGTTTCAGAATTTTTCAGGTACCAGAAGTATACGAAGTCTACAGATTGCTACAGATTGGTCTGTTTTTGACATATTCTGTTTTTTGTTGAGTTGGTTGCTTGTTTTGATGAAACTATGGTTAGTATCGGGGGGTACTAGCCATGGAAAAGTGAGAATACAGTAGCCCAACACCAATATAGATATAATTCAAGTTTGCTACAGTACCAAAATAGGTGGTAGTTAGTTTGCTTGTGTTAATGTTATCACGAGTTTCTGTTTAAGTTTTGTGTTGTCAAATTTTCAGGTTTTGGGTGATGTTCTCATGGACAAAGAGATAAGGAGTGGAAAGAGCTCAAGCTTGGGGATGCCGAAGGCATCCCAAGCCAAATTCAAGGACACCAAAAAGCATAATCTTGGGGATGCCCCGGGAAGGCATCCCCTCTTTCGTCTTCAATCCATCAGTAACATTACTTGGAGCTATATTTTTATTCACCACATGATATGTGTTTTGCTTGGAGCGACTTGTATCGTAGGAGTCTATTCTTTTTGTCGTGTCACAATCATCCTTGCTTCACACCTTTTTGAGAGAGAGAGAGACATGCACTCATCGTGATTTTGCTAGAATGCTCATAGTGCTTCACTTATATCTTTTGATCTAGATACTTTTGCTCTATGTGCTTCACTTATATCTTTGAGAGCACGGCAGTGCGTGACTTGGTAGTTGGCTTATGCTATGAAAGTAGTCCCAAAGGTGATAGGTACTCAATGAGGATACAAAAACCTCCATCTTCATGTGCATTGAGTAGAAAGAGAAGTCTTGATTCCTCTCAATTAGTTTTGAGACGTGGATTTGGTAATATTAAGAGCTATGTTAGTAGGGTGTTGTGAATCTAGTAATACTTGTGTTGAAGTTAGTGATTCCCATAGCATGCACGTATGGTGAACCTCTATGTTAGGAAGTCGGGGAATAATTGATCTATTGATTGTCAGCCTTTGTGTTGAGGTCGGGATCGCGCGATGGTTAACACCTACCAACCCTTCCCCTCAGAGTATGCGTTTAGCACTTTGTTTCGATTACTAATAAAAAAATTCGCAACAAGTATGTGAGTTCTTCATGACTAATGTGAGTCCATGGTATAGATGCACTTTCACCATCCACCTTTGCTAGCCTCTTTAGTGTTGTGCAATTCTTGCCGTTGCACAAACACACCATATGCCTTCCTCAAAACAGCCACCATACCTACCTACTATGGCATTTTCATATCCATTCCGAGATATATTGCCATGCAACTCCCACCGTTTCGTCTCATGACTTGTGTCTTCACTCTCATATTGCCATTGCATGATCGTAAGATAGCTAGCGAGATGTTTTCAATGTCATACGCCATGCTAGATCGTTGCACATCCCGGTACACTACCGGAGGCATTCCCTATAGAGTCATCATCGTTCTAAGCTTTGAGCTGTGAGTAAATAAAAGTGTGATGATTATCATTATTAGAGCATTGTCCCATGTGAGTAAAAAAAAGAGGCCAAAGATCCCAAATAAAAAAAAGAGGCCAAGAGCCCAAACAAAAAAAAAGAGAAAAAGAGAGAAGGGACAATTCTACTATCTTTTTCCACACGTTCTTCATGATTGAGAGCTTCTTGCATTGTCACTACCATATGCTAGTGGGAATATTCATTATATAACTTGGCTTGTATATTCCAATGATGGGCTTCCTCAAAATTGCCCTAGGTCTTTGTGAGCAAGCAAGTTGGATGCACACCCACTAGTTCTCCTTTTGAGCTTTCACATACTTATAGCTCTAGTGCATCTCTCGTATGGCAATCCCTACTCATTCACATTGATATCTATTAATGGGCATCTCCATAGCCCTTTGATACACCGAGTCAATGTGACCATCTTCTCCTTTTTTTTCTCACAACCACCACCACACACTATTCCACCTATAGTGCTATATCCATGGCTCACGCTCATGTATTGCGTGATAGTTATAAAAAAGTTTGAGAAAGTAAGAGTGCGAAAACAATTACTTGGCCAATACCGGGGTTGTGCATGAGTTACATTAGTTGTGTGAGGATGATGGAGCATAGCCAAACTATATTCTTTTGTAGGGATAACTTTCTTTGGCCTTGTTATTTTGAAAGTTCATGATTACCTTGCTAGTTTGCTTGAAGTATTATTGTTTTCATGTCAATAGCAAACTATTGTTTCGAATATTACGGATCTGAACATTCATGTCACGTGAAAGAAGTTGCAAAGAACAACTATGCTAGGTAGCATTCCACATCAAAAATTCATTCTTTATCACTTCCCTACTCGAGGACGAGCAGGAGTTAAGCTTGGGGATGCTTGATACGTCTCCAACGTATCTATAATTTTTGTTGGTTTCATGCTATTATCTTGTCAAACTTTGGATGTTTTGCATGCCTTTTATATATTTTTTGGGACTAACTTATTAACTCAGTGCCAAGTGCTAGTTCCTGTTTTTTCCATGTTTTTGACCCGTTTCAGAGGAGGATTTTGAACGGAGTCCAAACGGAGTGAAACTGCCAAAAAGATTTTTTCTGGAACAGAAAAAGATCGGAGAGCCGGGGAATCACGGCAGGGGGCCACCACGGACTCCACAAGCCCTCATGGCGTGGCCAGGGGGGCCACGGCCCCCTGGCTTGTGGGCTCCCTGAGGGCCCTTTGCCCTAGGTTTTGCGCCTATATATCCCCAAAAATTCCACAAAAAAGGAGACCATCGAAAGTACTTCTCCGCCACCGCAAGCTTCTGTCTCCGCAAGATCCCATCTGGGGCACGTTCTGGTGCCCTCCCGGAGGGGGGATTCGGATACGGAGGGCTTCTTCATCAACACCATGACCTCTCCGATGATGTGTCAGTAGTTCACCATAGACCTATGGGTCCATAGCTAGTAACTAGATGGCTTCTTCTCTCTCTTGGATCTTCAATACAAAGTTCTCCATGATCTTCATGGAGATCTATCCAATGTAATCTTCTTTTGCGGTGTGTTTGTCGAGATCCGATGAATTGTGGATTTATGATCAGATTATCTATGAATCTTATTTGAGTTTCTTCTGATCTCTCTTATGCATGATTTCATATCCTTGTAATTCTCTTCGAGTTGTGGGTTTTGTTTGGCCAACTAGATCTATGATTCTTGCAATGGGAGAAGTGCTTGGTTTTGGGTTCGTACCGTGCGGTGACCTCACCCAGTGACAAAAGGGGTAGCGAGGCACGCAGCATGTTGTTGCCATCAAGGGTAAAAAGATGGGGTTTTCATCATTGGTTTGAGATTATCCCTCTAAATCATGTCATCTTGCTTAAGGCGTTACTCTGTTCGTCATGAACTCAATACACTAGATGCATGCTGGATAGCGGTCGATGTGTGGAGTAATAGTAGTAGATGCAGAAAGTATCTGTCGTGGGTATAAGTCTGACAGTAGAAGTGTAGGGTACGAAAAGGATGGGCACAGCCTTAGCTACGGCGAGGATGTATGAGTTCAGGCCCCTCTACGGTGGAGGTAAAAGCCCTACGTCTCAGTGCTCTTGGGAGCTTAGTGTCGAGTGGATTATAGGATTACAGCAAGTGCCAACCCTTGCACCAGTGGGGAAGGGCGGCTTATATAGAGTGCGCTGCCCTTCATAATGGCCCGGTGGACAAGGGTGGAATAGTGGCGAATAAATGCCTACATTACAGGTAACGTAAGCCTTAAATGCTAATAATGGTGTATGAAAACGTATGACCGTTGCCCTCCTGGGAGGTTACGATGTACAGAGTGGATTCCAGTCGGTACGTTAAATATGCTCCGAGTGCTCGTCGCCGACTGGATGATGGGGGCGTCCTTAGTTTAGTCGGAACTGTCTAAGGGCCTTGCCCTCTATGAAGGGTAGTCCTTGGGTAGGACCTATAGGGCAGGCCTATGACCCTACCCTGGGACTATAACCCCATCATTAGTCCCCGAATGGATCGGGGTTGGAACGATGAAGTGATGTCTGGAGTATGGAACCGACTGGTATAGAGGTGACTTTAGCGTTGTTTGCCTCGATCCATTTTATCCTTTCAACCACTGATCTGAGTGAATAAATGAGTGAAACGAACCGTCAGGGACCGAGTGCTTTCGCGGAATCTTTCAACCTGACTGGTCAAACTGACAGCGCCGGATTTTCCGGGATCCTCAAATTTCGGTTGTCGCGCGCTCAGCGGGGATGACGACATCGCCATCGAGTAGGTTTTGCCTCCTCGATTACCGCGCCTTTATCTTCTCCACCAACCTCGCAGCGGCCGGTCGGGGGGATAAGATCTTGGGTCCACCTGTTAGTAACCCAGTCGGAAGCCTATTTAAGCCTCCCCGGTGGGATTTCCTGTTGCGCTGCTCATCCTCCTCTCATTAATCTCACTCCTCCTGCAGCTCTCGACACACCTCAAGCCTCCTCCTTCTCCTCCTCCTCTGTGGATCCGTCGCCTTCGCCATGACGAAGGGGTAGACCAGCAAGCTCGAGTCGCAGAAGAAGAAGAAGAAGGGGGCGGCCCCTACTCAGCGGCGGCAGCGGGCGCTGCCGGCGGGTTGGATCCAGGGAGATTTCCTCCCCTCCTCGGTGACGGAGAACGACGTGCTGGAGCTGGTGGAGCATGGCATGATCGTCAACAAGTCCTGGAGGCTGCCGGAAGGCGATACGGAGCCGACGCTGAAGGAGGGGGAGCGCGTTCTGCTACTCACCCATGTGTTCAGAGGCTTCTCCTTGCCTCCCCATCCTTTCTTCTGAGGTATCATGACTTACTTCGGGGCGCAGCTCCATCATTTTCCTCCGAATGCAATAGCCCACCTTGCTGCATTCGTCACCCTCTGCGAGTGCTTCATTGGGTGTCCCCCCCCCACTGGGGGCTCTTTAAGTATGTCTTCTCCGCTAGATCCCAAACCGTCAAATAGCTTAGCCAGTCGGACGATAAGACCCATATCCTCCAGCTCTGCGGTGGTATAGGCTTCTAGAAGAAAACAAAGAGTAGCTATCCCTCTGTCCAGCTATCCGAGTCAGTCAGGAACTGGCAATCGTCCTAGTTCTATTGCCAGGACATTGCTTGTCCGAATGCTTCGAGTGGGTTGCCACCTTTTAGCTTAGACCGTCCGGGCCCTCCCAGGAAGCTTGCGCTCTCTAAGGGGGAAAGGATCCAGATCCAGACTTTGGTCATCGCGCTGATCGCCGTCGTTCGTAAGGGAGTCACCGGCACGGACCTGCTGGAGACTTTTTTGGGTCAGCGTATCCAGCTGCTGTAGGCCCAACACCACGCCATGTGTCACTACGCGAGGCCTTCGGATTCCACTCGGTCTCATCCAGACGACGTGAGCGGGGATACTGTGAGTGCGTGGGTCCGCGGCATCACAGGCGCGTGTGATAACCCCGTGGGAGCCCGGCGGGTCAAGCCCTCCGCGCCGAAAATCCTCCTCCGAATGAGGTGAGCACATCTTGTCAAGTGCTTTTAATCTTCTTAGATTTATTGGTTTTCTTGTCCCGCTGACTGACGTTGCCGACTGTGTTTTGTGCAGGAGTGGACTAACTGGTATTCTGCAGTCTTGAACGGGAATCCAGCCGAGGAAGAGGAGGGCAACCAGGAGGGCAGTGCGGATAGCGCCGAGTACGTCTCTGACAATGGGGATACGGAGGAGGAGACGGAGGAGGAGACGGAAGAGGAGGAGGAGGAGGATGGGGAACAGAGCTTGCCACCCTCACCACCAGAGCACCGAACCAAGCGCCGTCATGACCCCGCTGCTCCGTCGGCTCCTCCAGCGGCCCCGAGTGCTCCGCCAACTCCTCTAGCGGCCCCGAGTGCTCCGCCAGCTCCTCCCGTGGCTCCGAGTGCTCAGAGCGTGAAGAGGACCAGGGGTGCTTCTGCCGAGCCCGTGAACCAGCCGTCCAAGGTGGCCAAACCTAGTGGGCCTAAGCCTCGGAAAGCTTTGCCTCGGATGAGGATCGTTGTTCCGGTCGCCTCAGCGTAAGTGTCTTTTTCTTCCATATTCCTTGAGTATCCGATTGAACTCCTCTTTTTGGGAACTCATGCTTATCTGTCAAGTGGATGTCACTCAACAGAGCTGCTACCTCCGCCACCTCTCTGCCGCGCCAGAACGATGATCCCATGGACACGGATAATGCCGCCACATCCCAGCAAGGTACGTTGTCACGACTTCGAGAGCTGTATTATTGTTTCGCGAGTGCTGTCTTTGGTCTTGATCTTTTTGTGTAATTTTATTTTGTTCAGTCGGGCTTCCTTCGGAGGTGATCCATCTGGATGATTACGACCAAAGGAGGCTGGACCCAGCTTTGGCACCTGTCCCTGGGGTTACCCCATCTACTGCCGCTCCCACCATGAACGTGTCGCCGACCGAGACGGTGCCGCCGACTGAGACGGTGCCCCTCGCGGCAGAACCGACTGGAGCGGAGCTCGGGATGCCCAGGGAGTCTTCTGCCGTGCCGGGTCCGTCAGCTGTTCAATATGATGCCCGACGCCTCCCGGAAGACCAGCTGGGGGCCTCCAAGGACGCCATGGTGCAGGTGGAGCTGATGGTGGGTGACGCCAACGGAGCGTATGACTCCATCTCGTCTCTGTATAAGAAGAGCTTGGAGCTTCGGGATGACATCCGAGTAAGTGCGCTAGTAAGTGTTTACATTCCTCTTGGTACCCACTGGGGGTTTCAGCGATACACTCGGATACAGTAGGATGATTTTGAGTGAACCCACTGGGTGTAGTCCCCGAGACTTCTGCCGAGTGCTTGCACCGGCAGTTGTCTTTATATGTATTTTCCGTAATCTGGACAGATCAGAGCTGATCTGCCCGAATGGTACCAGTGGGGGCACTCCGAGTGCACCCAATGGGTGTAGTCCCCGAGAGTAGTGTTACTCGGGTCGAGTAATAGTAATCTCATAGTGTTGTTTTTTTGCTATGGAGCTCGATAGGGCCGACCTGTCCGAGCTTCATACCAGTGGTGTTGGCGATATTACCTATTGATAACCCGCCCTAGTTGGGTCGGGTCACCAAATCAGGCGATTCACCTAAGCGTGGTTCGGGCCTTGGCCTGAACAGACCAAAGGTTGTATGGTGGTTTACAACTTTTGGAAGGTTTCCAAGCTTTGGAAGATGGCGACTTAGAGATCGAAAGGGTCACGGTTTGTAGAAAGGAAAGTACCCTTGTGAACCCTAGGGACTCGACCTGTATATAAAGGCGAGTCCCAGGGAAGAAGAGGGAGGTTCGAAATCATCGAGTGCTAGGTCTGGCGAGTTACGCCCTCCTTGTAATCGAAACTCCATGAATACAACTCAAAACAGGACGTAGGCCTTTACCTCCTCACGAGGGGCCGAACCTGGGTAAATCGCCGTCTCACTCCCGTTCAACCCCTTTGAGTCACCACTAAAGTGCGATGGCTCCAATACAAAGTCCTTTGACGAGGACATCTGCCGTGACAAAACCACCACAGTTGGCGCCCACCGTGGGGCCTGCGCACGGTGGAGTTGAGTTCTCAAAGGGAGCCCTACCAGGGCTTGGGAGCTACGCGACGGGGCTCATGACCCGAAGCCGCCGTGGGAAGTACTACATCGACAACCTGCAATGGGGACCCGAGGCGGATTCGATCGAATCTGGTTATAGAGTCCCCTTCGGCAAGATCAACGTCTTCATCGGCATGATCGGATCATCCGTGCCTGAGCCGGACATCTCCACCGACATCGTCGAGCCGGCCAGGTACGTCCTCCCAGTAACGACGCCAAATCTGACTCGCCTGGTCTTTGTTGGGTTCACGCAGGGATCAGAGGAACCAGAACACTCAGCGTCCCAGGAAACTACACCAGTCAACACTGATGACGAATCATCCACGGGCGATTCAGATTCAGTCCGGTCTCTACATGGGGATTGTCTTGGGGGCTTGTCGCTGGCCATGGACCCCGAAGTTCTTGACCGAACCCGCCGCAAGATCGCCATTTATATGGCTGGGGTGACTCAACCCTCGCAAAACCCGACAGGAGGCGACGGAACTGGCGAGACATCTAGAAGCCCGGCCGCCGTCTTGGTGGAATTAGCAGCGGAAATTACAAGGCTTATGGCGACTCCCCTCACACCGGAAAATCAGGAGGCAGTAAACGCGGAATTGGCGCAACTCAGAGAAGCAGTGGCAAAGGCTCATCGGGATGCCGAGGTGGAGTCCGCCATGGTTGAGACCCGGCAAGCTCAAATTACCGTCGAAAGAACTCGCTTAAATACTGACAACTGGCGGCTCGAAAGACACCAGCGCGTATCTGACGCCGTCCATCAACGGAGGCACCAGGGTCGCTTGCCCCCTGATCTCAACCCGACCCGCCTGTTCGATACTCCGCGAACTCCCGGGGCCGGGGCCGCCCCAGGGGGAGGACCGGGCCAGCCACCTAACCCGCCGGCTTAGCCAATTGAGGACCGCATTCCCCGATTCCGGACACCTCAAGGTCACTTTTCCAACCCAGTGGATAACGTCCTTGCTGCAACTCGCCATTTGGAATCTCTTCCGATTCACGGCAATACTCCTGCCGAGATAGAAGCAAGGAACGCCATTGAGATGTTGAAGACGATGGTGGTTCAAAATGCCCAGTTCTCACATAGCCTAGATAGGCTGCATTCCACTCCCCAGGCGAATCACACCAGGATTCGGCCAGAGGACCAGCCCTCTGTAAACAGCGGACCGCGACTCATCCCCCAGGACAACCCGCCTGATCATCAAAACACACCGGGTCGGGATCTCCTGAACATCCAAGTCGCCCCAGCCCCTCTCGTCGGGAGCGGTGGACGAGTGGGGGTGCCATGCTTGGCCCCCGCCCTTCGCAACGAACGAATGCCCAAGGACTTTAAGGGACCAAGAAAGGTGCCTAACTACACCCCGGACCTTGAGCCCGCATCGTGGGTCGAGAGTTATGAAATCGCCATGGACATGCTCGACGTAAATGAGGAAGTTTGCGCCAGATACTTCACGATGATGCTCCAGGGGTGAGCACGTACTTGGTTAAAAAACTTACCCCCCAACTCCATCCAGACCTGGGCTGAATTGAAAGAGCGCTTCATCAAAAACTTCTGAGGAACCTGCAAACGTCCAATGACGATTGTCGATCTGCAGCACTGCGTTTAGCGCCCCGATGAGTCGGCCCACCATTGGTCACGGCGGGTCGCGGAAATTATCCATTCATCAGACGGCATTACGGCGGCTCAGGCTGTGTCGATCTTCGAGCAGAATTTCCACTACGAACCCCTGGTGCAGAAGTTGGGGCGACTCAAGCGAAAGGTCCAAGACATGGGGGAGCTAATGGATACCCTCACTAGATACGCTGAAGCGGACGACACCAAAGATCCCGGTGAGGACGGTAAAGCTAATTCGCCTAAGAAGGGCGAGTCATCCAAAAATCATACCCGGTTCCAGGGACTTAACTGCCACAACCAGGGAGCTAATGGCAAGAGAAGGCAGCAAGAGGAATCTTTGGATTTAGTCGCCAACACCAACACCAACAATGGCAACCAACGCCAGAAGAAAAACAGGGGGTACAGCGGTAAGAAGCCGCGTAACTATGAAGAGTTACTCAAGGGCCTTGCCCGCACCATGCCATGGCAGACGGCCCGGTGACTCACTCCTCGGAGAACTGTTTCGTGATGCGGGAGTTTCGGGCGGAGGTGATCAAGAAAAGCCAAAATGATGACCCGGACCAACGGCAGGAGCAGTTTGCTGCACCCAACCAGCGTCAGAACCCCTTCGGCGGTTTTCCCGAACCGGGGGCTTAGGGGGGCTCGCAGCTGAGCAGCGGCCAGTATCCAGTGCATCACCAGCGGCGGTATAACCCGCCCGGAGCTTTTCAGCAACCGCCCCCACAGGGGGCTTCGCAGGGTCAGGATGACAACGGGGGCTTTCGCAACAACCCCAAACAGTTAAGCAATGTGCAGTACCACGTTTTCACCACCAATGCTTGTAGACGTGATAAAAAGGTGAGTCACCTGGCGTACAGTGTGTCTGAGCCGGCACTTCCGAGGTACCTCCACTGGTCCGAGCAGACCATATCATGGAGTAGGGAGGATCATCCGCCAAGAGTTGACAATCCTAGCAACTTAGCGTTGGTCGTAGCTCCCCAAGTTGGGGGGTACACCCTGTTGAAGGTACTAATGGATGGTGGCAGCAGCATTAACATCTTTTATTTTGACACTTTCCAAAGGATGAACCTATTGGAAAAGGATTTGATGCCTTCAACCACGGTTTTCCACAGAATCGTCCCGGGCAAGTCGGCGTACCCCATAGGCCGAGTCAGACTCACAGTTGCATTTGGAACGGTGTATAACTACAGGAGTGAGTCGTTGATGTTTGAGGTGGTCAAATTGAAAATCCCCTACCACGTGCTATTTGGGCGGCCGGCTTATGCCCGGTTCATGGCTCGCCCATGCTATGTTTACCTTAAGCTCAAGATGCCTGGCCCTAAGGGACCCATCACGGTTGATGGTGATAGAAGGATGGCAAAGGAATGTGAAGAAGGGGACGCGGCTTATGCGGAAGTCGCCTGCGCTGCGGAGGAGCTCAAACATCATCGGGCCAATGTTGACCCGGCTGACATGTCACCCTTAAAGAAGCCAACGACACATGCTGAGTCGCCCCTCAAGTTCAAACCAACAGATGACACTAAAATGGTTGATTTTGTTCCTGGCGATTCATCCAAGCAGTTCACCATCGGGACGGGTCTGGATCCCAAATAGGAAAGCGCGCTCATCGAATTCATCTGTGAGAATCGGGACATCTTCGCATGGAAACCTTCTGACATGCCTGGTGTCCCGAGAGAATTCGCTGAGCACCATCTTAATGTTGACCCAAAGGCAAAACCTATCCAGCAGTATCTTCGTAGGTTTAACGAGGAGCGGCGCAAGGCAATCGAGGAAGAGGTTGCCCGTCTCTTAGCCGCTGGATTCATCGTGGAAGGTTTCCACCCCAAATGGTTGGCTAACCCGGTCTTGGTACTCAAAAAGAATGGTACCTTCCGTATGTGCATTGATTACACGGACCTCAACAGAGCTTGTCCGAAAGACCCTTTCGCTCTTCCCCGCATCGACCAGATTATTGACTCGGTGGCGGGATGCGAACGTTTGTGCTTTTTGGACGCCTACTCTGGATATCACCAGATCAATATGGCTGTGGAGGATCAAGAGAAAACAACTTTTATAACCCCCTTTGGGGCTTTTTGCTATGTGTCCATGCCGTTTGGGCTCAAGAGTGCAGGGGCGACTTATCAGCGTTGCATCCAGAATTGCCTCCGCAGCCAAATCAGGTGCAACGTCCACGCCTATGTCGACGACATTGTGATCAAAACCCGCCAGGGGGAGACGTTATTGGAGGATCTCAAGGAAACTTTCGATAATCTGCGGGTGTATCAAATGAAGCTGAATCCCACCAAATGTGTTTTTGGTGTTCCTGCAGGGAAATTGTTGGGCTTCCTGGTGTCTGAGCGTGGCATTGAAGCTAACCCGGACAAAATCAAAGCAGTTACGTCCCTTGGAAAACCGGCAAATGTTAACCAAGTCCAACGAATGGCGGGTCGCATTGCGGCTCTAAGTCGCTTCGTAAGCCGCCTGGGAGAAAAGGTGATTCCCCTTTATCAATTACTAAAGAAATCTGACCATTTTGTTTGGACAGATGAAGCAAACGAAGCTTTTGAAGCCTTGAAACGGCAACTGGTCAACCCGCCGGTCTTGGCCGCCCCGACTGAGAAAGAACCCATGCTTCTGCATATTGCGGCAAACTCCAAAGCAGTGAGTGTGGCGGTGGTCGTTGAAAGAAAGGAGGAAGGGAAGGAGTACCCAGTGCAACGCCCGGTGTATTTTATCAGCGAAGTGCTAACCCTTTCCAAGCAACGGTACCCACATTGGCAGAAGTTAGTGTATGGGGTGCTAACCCTTTCCAAGCATTATTTCCAATAGCATCCTAGCACGGTGGTTAGTTCCGCCCCCCTCGGGGACATCATCCAGAATCGGGAGGCAACAGGGCGGATTGCCAAGTGGGCGATTGAACTTGGGCTGCATCACGTACGATACACCCCTCGCACAGCCATCAAATCTCAAGCCTTAGTTGATTTCGTCAATGACTGGACGGAGTTGCAGGCCCCGGAGGACATGCCTGATCTTACGTACTGGACTATTTATTTTAATGGATCCAGACAGCTGGAAGGCTCGGGGGCTGGTGTGGTACTGGTATCCCCTCCAGGAGATAAATTCTGTTATGTCCTTCGACTCATGTTTCCGTGCACTAACAATGCTGCGGAATATGAAGCTTTGCTTCACGGCTTGTGACTCGCCAAGGAGATGAACCTTACGCGAGTCAGATGTTTTGGCGAGTCTGATCTGGTGGCGCAGCAAGTTTCATGCACTTGGGATTCTCGAGACCCCGTGATGGCGGCTTACAGAAGAGCTGTGTCTGATGTGGCGGGTCATTTCCATGGCTATCAGGTTGATCACATTGACCGGCGCCTCAACGAGGTAGCTGACGCCCTTTCACGTCTTGGTTCCCAGCGAAAGCCGGTTCCCCCCAATGTTTTTCTGGATATTCTACATAATCCATCCGTGAGTTTGCCGTCAGAGGAGGAGTTGGCGATACCAAATCCTGAGTAACAATTCGTGGCGGCTCTCCACGTCACGCCGGATTGGGTTCTTCCCTATCTGGCCTATCTCGCCCGGGGCGAGTTACCAACAGACGAGGTTATGGCCCGCCAAATTGTTCGACGGAGCAAATCCATGGTGATCATCAATGGCGAATTATATAAGCGGAGTGCCTCTGGAGTTTTTCAACGATGCGTTTCCTCCGAAGAAGGATGCATAATCCTAAATGACATTCACTCTGGGGATTGTGGGCATCACGCCGGGTCACGCTCTTTGGTTTCAAAGGCATTCCGTCATGGTTTCTTTTGGTTGACGCCTCATGGAGATGCAGAAGAGATAGTTCGTCGATGCGAGGGATGCCAGGGTTATGGACGACGGGCTCATGTACCGGCTCAAGAACTAAGAGTGATTCCCATCACTTGGCCTTTCGCGGTCTGGGGGTTAGACATGGTTGGCCCCTTTAAAATGTCATCCAACAAGAAAACCCATTTGCTGGTGGCGGTTGATAAGTTCACCAAGTGGGTTGAGACAGAACCTATTGGAACTTGCGATGCGGAGACGGCGGTCAAATTTTTTAAGAAGCTGATCTCCCGGTTTGGATATCCACACAGTATCATTACTGATAATGGCACTAACCTGTCTCAAGGGGCGATGCAGGAGTTTTGCCATCGAGAGCATATCCGGCTTGATGTTTCTGCGGTCGCTCACCCGCAATCTAATGGGCAGGCGGAACGGGCGAATCAGGAAGTTTTACGGGGAATCAAGCCCCGACTCATGGTTCCCTTGGAAAAAACCCCAGGATGTTGGGTCGAAGAGTTGCCTTCAGTGCTATGGCGCAGAAGTTGTTCTTCCCACTGACATAAGGCATGACTCGCCCAGAGTCGTCGCTTATGTGGAGCAGGACAACGAGCTGGCGCGTCAAGACTCCTTGGACGCCTTAGAGGAGGCACGTGACTTGGCTGCGTCCCGTTCGGCCATCTATCAGCAGGATCTACGGCGTTATCACAACCGCCGGGTTGAGAGCGGAACCTTTCAGGAAGGCGACTTAGTGCTTCGGTTGATACAGGATCGTGATGACATGCATAAGTTGTCACCACCATGGGAAGGACCGTTCGTCGTCAGCAAAAATCTTCGCAGCGGCTCTTACTATCTGGTGGATCTCCAGCCTAACCAGCCAACCACGGAGGCTGAGTCAACTCGCCCCTTGAATATTACCCACTTGCGGCCTTATTACACTTGAGCTTTTAAGCTCTGCATTTTGTAAGTTTTTCGGTTCTTATTATAAAGCAATAAAATTAAAACGCCTCCCGACTTGGGGGCTTCCTCATTGAGATCAATTTTGTTATCCTGTCGTGACCTTATGAGCCGACGAAATCATTATCTTGGGTGGCGCTTGAGCTTTCTGACTCGCCCTATCCTGTCGCGACCTTATGAGCCGACGAAATCATTATCTTGGGTGGTGCTTGAGCTTTCTGACTAGCCCTATCCTGTCGCGACCTTATGAGCCGACGAAATCATTATCTTTGGTGGCGCTTGAGCTTTCTGACTCGCCCTATCCTGTCGCGACCTTATGAGCCGATGAAATAATTATCTTGGGTGGCGCTTGAGCTTTCTGACTCGCCCTATCCTGTCGCGACCTTATGAGCCGACAAAATCACTATCTTGGGTGGCGCTTGAACTTTCTGACTCGCCCTATCCTGTCGCGACCTTATGAGCCGATAAAATCACTATCTTGGGTGGCGCTTGAGCTTTTTGACTCGCCCTATCCTGTCGCGACCTTATGAGCCGACAAAATCACTATCTTGGGTGGCGCTTGAGCTTTTTGACTTGCCCTATCCTGTCGCGACCTTATGAGCCGACGAAATCATTATCTTGGGTGGCACTTGAGCTTTTTGACTCGCCCTATCCTGTCGTGACCTTATGAGCCGACGAAATTGCTATTTTTTACCTTCCTGGCATTGCCACAAGGTTTTTTAGACTTTTTCTGATTCATCTCAAAATATTTTGGGACGACTGCTATTTGTTATCACTTATTATTCATTAAGATGATTTCACATATGTTTTTCAAGCTTAGAACAGGTTGATGATCAAAATCACTTTATCCATGGCGGATTAAGCATCATAAAGAAGCTTCAAATGGCAGATCAAGTATTTCAAATCGCCTTAAGGGCGACATAAGGATTTTTTTTGAAGGTATCACAAAAGCAGTATCAATTCCTAAAGGAGACCTATTACATGGCTCTTATGGCCAATTCAATGAAATTTTATTCTGCTGACGCCCTTGGATCAGCCTGTTGCGAGCTTTGGCCAACCTCAATCTGAAGTCGCCTAGTACCTAGTTACACTTGGCCAGAGTGGCAAAGTCATCTTCATCAGTCAGGATTGATGAAATATCTGCGTCCAAATCAAAAGGATTCTTGGGTCGCCGTGGAGTTAAGCTGGTCGTCACAAAGGTTGGCGGGTTGACCTTCCTGTACTTACTATCATAGGCGGACTGGTACTTTGATAAGTCCAGACTCGCAGCAAGCTGATTCGCCGCCAGACGGGAGTCCTTGACAACACGCTGGTAGTCCTCTTCGGTGAATTCTGACCCTTCATCCTTGAGTTGAGGAAAGCCCGCCACTAGTTCTTCTGGGTTGATCTCTGGAGCATATGCTAAGCATCAACTCAGTGTAGTCAGCACCCCCTTCCGGGCGACTGACCGAGTTAACTCGCCAATCTGGGGAGGAAGCGTGGATAGGCAGCCAAGCATCTTCTTTATGGATGTTATAGGCTCCTTGGCGCCCATCACTGCTTTCACAGTCAGTACACTGCCGGTATATAACTGCTATGTCAGCGTGTAAATCGCCTTCAGCGTCAGAACGCAATCATCCTGAAGGTTGGCGGCTCTCGGACCTGTACAAGGGGTAATGATAATCAGCGACTCAGATAAGATTTATTTGTTTAAAAAGGTCAAGAGTTAGTATTTTACCAAAGACGGCTTGCGCCATGTTTGAGATATGATGTTTTAAACTGGACAGCTCTTGCTGCATAGTAACCAGCTTGGCTTCAGCCTTTTCTGCTCGCTTTGTTGAAGCATCTTGGTCAGCTTGAGCCCTTTTTAAATCGGCTTTCAGTTTTTCCATCTTAGCTAAGACCAGTTGATACTTCTCCTCTGATTTGGCCCGGGCATCCTGCTGATCACATAAGCTTTTCCTCAAGTCGCCAAGTGTTGATTCAGTCTGGATAAGAGATTCCTGTTGAAATATATGGTTAAGGGGCAAGTCTCAGAACTATTGCAAGCAACATCCCTAACAATTGGGGGCTAATGTATAATTTTTTCAGACAAAATTATACTGCATCAAGACCCGGCTCATCTTTTTACTGATGATCTGGCCCTTGGGGGTTACTGGTTGAAAGTTTTGAAGTCATCAAGACCCGGCTCATCTTTTTACTGATGACCCAGCCCTTGGGGGTTACTGGTCGAAAGTTTTTAAGTCATCAAGACCCGACTCATCTTTTTACTGATGACCTGGCCCTTGGGGGTTACTGGTCGAAAGTTTTTTCAAGTCATCAAGACCTGGCTCATCTTTTTACTGATGAACCGGCCCTTGGGGGTTACTGGTCGAAAGTTTTTAAGTCATCAAGACACGGCTCATCTTTTTACTCATGACCCGACCCTTGGGGGTTACTGGTCGAAAGTTTTTAAGTCATCAAGACCCGGCTCATCTTTTTACTGATGACCCGGTCCTTGGGGGGTTACTGGTCGAAAGTATTTAAGTCATCAAGATCCGGCTCATCTTTTTACCGATGACCCGGCCCTTGGGGGTTAATGGGGATAATATAGTATACAACAAAACTTACCTCATGTTTGTTTTTTAGCATCCGAGCAGGCTTTTCTCCATCTCATAACTCGCCTCCAGGCGACTTGCAAAACCAGAGCAAAGTTCTTTGAATTCCAAATGTTCATATTCAGAGAGCTTAGCCTTGGAGAGTCCATACTCAGGAACAGTTTGAGATGACGATGGCACAAGCTTTGATAAAACCGCTGTGGCCGGTTTAGAGAAGCTGGTACCAGTGATAATTACAGCGTCCGGGTCTTCTGCGGTTGTCAATGGACTTGGCGGCTTGGGGGCATCCATTGTTTCCTTGCGAGAGCTAGGGAGATCCACTTGATCCTCAGGTTTGTCTTGGTCCGGGTTATCTTGGATCGGCGCCGGCTCTTTGATAGGCTC
This sequence comes from Hordeum vulgare subsp. vulgare, assembly GCF_904849725.1. NCBI lineage: Eukaryota > Viridiplantae > Streptophyta > Magnoliopsida > Poales > Poaceae > Hordeum > Hordeum vulgare. Next base: position 340,286,214 of record NC_058524.1, on the reverse strand, counting down.
CGAGATTATGATGGGAGTTGACCCGCTGGTTTTCCTTTTCTTCGCATGTGCCCTGAAAGAGGAAAGAGGCGCGTTTAAGGACTGAAAATTTATCACCATCAGATTCACAGTAAAAATTATCAAAGGACTTACCCAGGGACACGGATCATTGGCGGAAGTGCCGACATTACTGAGTCGCCAGATGTAGGAGGAGAATTCTGCAAGAGTTGTACGTCGAAGATATAAGCGGGTTACAAATGCGATCCAAAGAAACATGAAGAAGTGTTGTTCAAGGATACCTCATTTGGCCTTTTCTTGTTCTTTGTTGGTAAGCCGGACACCAGATCACCGGAATGACTTCGGGTCTTCCGATTTGAAGTGTATTGTGCTTTCTTCAGAAGAAAATTTGGGTCCAAACAAGCATTTGGATGTGAGAGGGGAACTTTCCCACAAATTTGCCTGGCCGGCTTAGGTGGAGAAGGAGATGAATCGGAGGAAACGGAAATTACCTCTACAGAATCCTCCTGGCTTTCGTTGTCTTCATTCTATTCAAGAGATGCAGAGTTATAAATACAAAGTTAACAATAATGGTGTAACGACCAAGATGTCCGATCTGGGGGTCGAGGCCCCCGAATAGGAAAGAAGCGCATCTAAGCGTTTCGCAAGCGAGTAACATAGCACTATAATAATAAAAGTAGACAATTCGGGATTCAACTGTCTTATTATTAAACTCAGAGTTCAACACAGATACAAACAAGGTAGTACCGATACGGACTACAAAACATGGAAAATGCTATGCTACCCTGCTGCAGGCCCACGATCACGAACACGCCTCAGTCCTCTGGATAGTTCACGTAAAGGCGGTCTGTCTCCTTGTCGTACTGCCACGCCAGCTGGGTGTCGTCGGGATCATCTGCCTCTGGGGTACCTGTACCTGCTGGGAGTTTCGGAGGAATCCGTGAGCCACGGGGACTCAGCAATCTAAGACCTTGGTGCCAGAACTAGTCATGTTATCGGGTAAGGTAGGGATAAAGTGTTTCAGGCTGCAGCAAGATATGTTTGAACAAGTGGCTAACTTACGTAAGAGCGAAGTGAAGGTGGTCAATGCTAACGGTCGGAACTACTTGATCAGTAAGTGATCCTGAACACCTACCTACGGCATTCATAACCCCACCGTGTTCCCGATCGCAGAGGGATCTTCGAAGGGACAGTCACGGTTATGCACACAGTTGGCAGTTTTATTAACTTATGTTTAAGTTCTCTAATACCAGATGTTAACAAAACATTCCAAGTTGCCACATAACCGCGGGCACGGCTTTCCGAAAGATTAAACCCTGCACGGGTGCTCCAAGTAGTCCATCACAAACGAACACAGGCCGCAAAGGCATCCTCTATCACGAATCTCGTGATCTCGTCGGATTCCTTAGAGGAAAACCTCAACTCTGGGGGAAACCAAAGCTTCACTGGGATTCCTATACGCAAGATATACCGCTAAGGTAAGGCAAGGCCAGCAGGACCTCCCGACGTGTCGACGACCCTGATAAGAGCCGTGTATCTCAGTCTCAGGACACGCCGGATGAGCGATGGTTACCACGCCAAAACACCGAGTTGCCCCGGGGAGCGTAATAAGCTGCTCTGGATTGGACCAACACTCATGAGGAGCACTGGCCCGGGTTGTTGATTAAGGATCCTCGGGGTAGCTACTCCCTATGCAGATTATTATTAAGTTATTAGCAAATTAACACCAATGTTGGGTCCTGCCGGACAAGCCTTAGCACTACGCGATTTATCAAGGGGGTCCCCATAACAACCCCGAACGTGTTAGGAGCGATCATTATGGAATCAAACACCGGTAACCGGTAACTAAGGCGGCAATAACGGAACAAAGCACCCGGCAAAAGGCTAGGCCTCCCGTCATTTACCAAGTATATAGGTGCATTAATTAAATAACAGAATTTAATATAATGATATCAAGCTCATGTCATCACATGAGTTTAAAACACCTGCAACTAACAATGCTAACATTAGTAGCTGAGCAAGCCTACTTAGCCACACAAGTTTGCTAGGAAGGGGAACGGTGTATGGGCTCATGGCATATGAAGAGGCAATTTAATTTCAGTGGTAGGTAGCGAGCAATATGACATGGAAACGAACTAACATAACAAGTCTAGAGATGGAATCAAGGTCATATCATCTTTCCTGTGATATCCTCAGCTTGGAATGGTTCCTGATCGTCCTGCACGTACTCTCCTGACTCCACGTATTCGTTCTCCGATCCCGGTGCTACCCAACATAAAAAAATAACAGCCAATGAACAGAAGCACCGCAATATGCAACAATCACATGATGCATGAGATGAAACTTGAACATGCACCACTTATTCTATCACTAGCACAAGCAAAATAAACTACTGCAAGTTTCTGGACAAAACTGAACACTAAGCTATTTTTACATGCATGAGAATGACATGAACAGATGTGGCTCGTGAAAACGGTGCAAAACCATATAAAGAACATTGCAAACGGAGCTACGGATCAACGGGAATCAAGGGAACAAGATATGAAGCTCTACGTGAAAGATTCAACACCACACCCACAATTGGCACAAATCTGGTATTCCCAGGTTGCCAAGACATGTAACAACCCAACATGAATGAAATGGAGCAAGGTAGAGCACCACAACATCAATTAAGCACATACTTAGATCAAAATGACAAAACTACATAATCTGCCATAATCTGCATCTTAGCTCTTTGGGAGCTACATGCAACATAGCTACAGGTCTTCAAACATGACAAATAATATATATGGCTGTTGCCAACCAAGAACACTACAAGAACCAGCAAGAATCACAGCAAAAGGAATTAAACTCTAGAAGATACAAGGCCACAAAATTTCGCAAAACCATCAGATCTCAGGGACTTAGTGAAAATTCCTGCACCTGAGTTTCTGTTTCTGCTCTGAAGCTTTTTGACAGCAATCAAAACACAAGCTACTCGACTCCAAATGATTTTAAAATTGCCAGGAAGCTTCACAAACATATCAGGTTCAAAATCCTAGCACTGAACTAAGGCTAGTTCTCAACAGAATGACCAGCACATCCTCGTCTACAGGGGAAGAAAATGTTTCCAGCATCCCAGACTTAGTGAAATTTCAGAGTTCAATAATCTGGAATTTTTCAGCCACATGCCCACTTTGTCTAGGCATAGTTTGCACACACACAACACCAAGAGGTCATTGACACCACTATGGTGTTGAGCACATACCCCTACTATTAACACACCAAAACCCATGCCCTTGGGCTCCACCTATACCATGGAATCAAGGACCAAACTTTCAACAAAACTGTAAATGCAACTCCATAAAGTATTCTTCTAAGATGACAACTACATAGGTTGAGTTTCATGTGCACAATGACAAAGTGACATGGGGGTTTGAACCCCATGTTTGTGTCATGCACATCAACACACCAACACCTCTACCAACTATCCCCACACACAAACACCATGCCCTCTCACATATGGACATGTGAAGGTGCATAACTTTTGCAAAGGTGGGGAAGTTCCACACACACACACACACATATTCCAACTTATTCACAACAACATCATGCTCTTAAACCCAAGATCAACAAGAGGGGGAAAAATACTAAGCAAGTAACTTGTTAGCCTCACCTCTCCAACACCTTAGTAGGGACCACAAGAGGTGTTTCCTCACAACAAACACCTCTTCCTCCTTACACCATCAACTACACTTACAACCTTCATGCACAAATGCCTACTTGCAAACACACCAACACCATCTATCATTTAACTAGTGTGCAAAACACACACACAAAACAATCTGCACCCATCTACACCAGCAGGAAAGAGTTAAATAGGCACCTTGCTGCCCATGCATAAGAAAGAGGAAGAACAAAAATAAAAAGACAGCAAAACAAACAAAAATATGCATCAGGGGTCCTAGGAATCGAACCCAGCACCTCCTGGTATACCACACTGCATTCTACCACTCTACTGCTGACATCGTTTTGACAGAGAGAGAGGCAATTCGCGGGCTATACTCTCTGCAGCTGCTAGCACCATAGGCCGAAAAAAATCAACACAAAAAGGGGGAGGAAAGGTGCTCTACAGGGGATCCGATCCTTGCACCTCTCACTTACAGACACAGGTGCCAACCACTGCGCTATGATCCGGCTGCTGAACTAACGCACAAGAAAACATAGAAGAAGGGTCCCTCCCGTCGCTATCTGCTACCTGATCTAACCTGCTCGCCTGAGACAGAGACGGCAACACAGACCAGGCTGCACACGCCCAACATCGACGGGGAAAGCTCCCAGGCCCCGGGTGGCAAGTCTTACTGCTACTGCAGCCCACGAGCACCACATACCTACAGCACGAGCACCACCCAACAAGCACGATCTACTGCTGCTGCACGAGACAGAGAACACGCACGCGCACATACTGCATCCGAGCTAATCTACGAAGGAGGACGGAAGGAGTGGCTCCTGCTCACCTAGGGGAAGGAGGAAGGGCGCCGGTCGATGGAGAGGGCGATGGAGAGGAAGAAGACGTGCGGGTGAAGGCCCTGCTGTCGATTGGCGTCGACGGAGGTAGACGGAGCGGTTCACCGGAGCCGGCTCCTTGACGTGCTCCTGGCCGGCGTGGAAGACGACCCTCGACCTCACCGAGGGCGAAAATGGGGCACGGGCACCATCACCATGCCCCTGGACATGACCCCCGGCGTTGTTCGACGGAAACGGCGGGGTAGACGGTGGTGTGGCTGCACTCTCTCTCTCTGCTAACTCCTACAGAGGCTTACCAGGGGGAAGAAAGAGAGAAGGGGGAAGGTGGCGGCGCTGGGGAGAAGGAGAGGGAACCCTAGGGGAAGTAGGAGGGTTCCCTTCCTCTTATATTACCTCGGGGGAGGCGCTGGAGCCACAGGATCATGCCATGGTGAATCTGTGGAGGAGGTGGAGTCGTACAACGTGACGTCGACGGGAGGAGGAAGAGGGACGCGCTGGGCTGCTGCAGCGAAGGGGTATTGGCCCAGGAGAGAAAATGGGCCTCTCTTGGTGGGAGGGAGCCCACCAGAGAAGGAAAAAAAATAAAAACAGCCTTGGAGTTATTCTAATTAGGTAACAAAACCACAGAAAGAAAGAAAATCTCAGGACTACTGCTGAAATAAAAATCAAAACAAAAATGCCGCCGGGCCTAAAAATACCTAAGCTTTTAAAATAAAATGCAAAAGGAATTTTATGGGGCATTTAAATAAATACAAAACAGCACTAAATATATTGTTTCGTGATTTATAAACACCCTCAAGACCAAAACAAAAACTCCACATCATCACATCCTCATCCCCACAATAGCCTCTAAATACAAGACATTTTAAAACAGCTCTCGTAAAGATGGAATTTTGAACAAAAGAAAATAGGAAAGGGAATGGTTTGAAATTTGCAAAGAGCTTTGGAATCCCAAGCAACCACTATCTCTACACACCATCATCACATGTTATCACAAGATCACCTCCAACATCATGACCACAAATACCACATGTAATCCAATGGCCACTTTGCAACAACAAGAGCACATGGGCATGCAATGATATGCTATGCATGTATGCATGAGAAGGAAATAGCAAGGAACACACATGAAATCATGGTACCAACTTAACATCATAATCTCTGACAATGTGGTCCCACATGAAGTAGGTCCAAAAAAGGTAGGTTCTACACTTGGGGCATTACAAATGGATGGCGAGTTAAGAGAAGATAGGTCTTTACCTCCGAAGGTGCGTCGCCGACTTGAGATTCATCGGCCTCGGATGGTTCAGTCACAGCAGCTTTGCCCTTGCCCTTGGTTTTCTTGTTTGGAGGCGGCCTAGCTTGCTTCATGGCTGGCTTTTTGAGCTTCTTGGACAAAAATTTATCACCTTTCTGAAATGGCATATGTTATAAAAGGCCATAATTCGAATGAGACATAAGGAGTAAAAGACAAAAGGCGGGTTAAAGTTGCTTACCTTGGGTGCCGGATTAATCTTGCAGAAGGGTTTGAGGCCTATTTGGCCGCATTTTCCCGCAGGCTCGCCGGTCAGCTTCTTGATGATGGTGACAATATCATTTTCTGTTAAAGTCGGCAGAAGTAACATTGAGGATGATCTAGGGTGCCGTCAAATTCACACATTAACCCGTCCCGACGACTTAAAGGGAGGATGCGCCATTCGACCCAGCAGCGGATCAAGTCAACCCCAGTAAGGTCGTTATTTGTCAAAGATCTTAACTCGGACAATACTGGGATAAAATCTGATTCCTCCTCTTCGGTGAGCTTGTCCGGGAGCTTGAAATTCGTTGGAAGGCGATCTTCCCTATAACCCAGAAGCTTGTTCTCACCTACACGCGAGGTCTCTTGACAATAGAACCAAGACTCGCCCCAGCCTTTGGGGTGGCTTGGCATGGCGACTCGCGGAAATGGGCTATCCCTGCGGCGCTGAACATTTACACCGCCGAGCTCCAGGCTGGTGCCGTTATGAAATTCCGTTTGGCGATTTAAGTGGAAGAAATACCAGAATAAGGGAACTGAGGGTTCCATCCGCAGGTAAGCCTCACAAAACACCTGGAACTGGCATAGGTTGCTTATCGAATTGGGCCCTAGATCCTGGAGGCGGACATTCATGAAAGCCATGGCGTCTCTAAGGAACTTCGATCCAGGCGGCTTAAAACCCCAATCAAGGTGTTCAACGAAAACAACTATCTCCCCTTCTTTGGGATTGGGGATTTCCTCTCCGAACCCGGTACACCAACCGATAACATCCTGAGGGTCCAAATTTCCCGTTTTCACATAATCCTCTAGTATGGCATCATTGACCTTGGTAGGGAGCCAGTCACTTTTGAAGACGGCGCCCATGCTACAAAGGAATAAAGTACGGGTGAATTGACACGCCAGAACATCTACTGTAAGAGGTGAAACAATTTCATTTGACTCGCCAAGTAATTTGTCCGCGGGCTGAGGAAAAATCTTGACCCGCCAAATGAAGGCCCGGGTCAGGTTGCTATGGAGACTTACGAAGTTTGGCTACTTAAAGGAGTTGTGTCTCAAGAAGTCAGAGGCATTTATCCAAAAATGGTGAAGTATGAAGACTACAAACAGTTTTCACATAACGAGTGGTAAATTATGGATCTATTGGACAACCGAAAATAAATGCGGAAAATGACCGGATACGGCAACCTACGACCAAGATGGGATAATGTTGTTGGTTTGGTGAAATACTACTCTAAGTGTGCAAATCGAGGGCGGACAAATAAAGGTATTAGAGACATTGGTTTTCTCGTTGTCATTGATATCAACTAATCAAGAACAAGTAACAACTATTCGGGAAAGCATCAAGAACATGGCAGTGATGAACTTCGAGAGAGAACTTGGACCTACTCTTAAAATGGCGAAGCTAACCTGGTGGATATGGCCGGAGATGTCCGAAGAAGGGCTTGCCACGAGCGCTGCGCGGACGACGACGAAGGTCCCGGACGAATGCGAGAGCTTCGAGATTGCGACGAGATGTTCGGCGACGACGAGGTGGACGGCGGCGACAAAGTGCTCGACGGCGGCGAGGCGTTCGATGGAGACGAAACTGCTCGGCCACAACGAGGTGTGCGGTGGCGACGAAGTCTTCGGGCAGCACCGAAGCTTTCGAGCGGCGGCGAAGCCTTCGTACGGCGGTGGAGCTCTCGGGTGGCGACGAGATTTTTGCTACGATATGGGGAGAAAAGTTGACAGGACTGGTGGGTGGAATGCGCCCAGTCTTGTCCCCCCACCTATTTAATAGGGCAGGCGCTGGAATCGAGGCGCCACGAGCGGGAACCGCCAAAGGATAAGGATTCGCCATGATGGCGCCCCGAAAATTTTGGGATAGCGATACCAAAGGATCCGTTTGGATTACGTCATGATCTTTTCCGTAATTCAAGGGATGAGAAGATACCAACGAAAAATGGTTTGGCGATTTAAGTCTTTCCGCCACGGATGGCGGGTTACGTTCATGGAGTATGGAGGAGGATGAAAAATGAATCGCCCTTAACTGAGCAAGAATATTGGCGTGAAGAGAATTCAAGTCAATCTGGGGCCTAATGTTGGGGATATTACCTATTGATAACCCGCCCTAGTTGGGCCGGGTCACCAAATCAGGCGATTCATCTAAGCGTGGTTCGGGCCTTGGCCTGAACAGACCAAAGGTTGTATGGCGGTTTACAACTTCCGGAAGGTTTCCAAGCTTTGGAAGATGGCGACTTAGAGATCGTAAGGGACACGGTTTGTAGAAAGGAAAGTACCCTTGTGAACCCTAGGGACTCGACCTGTATATAAAGGCGAGTCCCAGGGAAGAAGAGGGTAGGTTAGAAATCATCGAGTGCTAGGTCTGGCGAGTTACGCCCTCCTTGTAATCGAAACTCCATCAATACAACTCAAAGCAGGACGTAGGCCTTTACCTCCTCACGAGGGGCCGAACCTGGGTAAATCGCCATCTCACTCCCGTTCAACCCCTTTGAGTCGCCACCAAAGTGCGATGGCTCCAATACTAAGTCCTTTCATGAGGACATCTGCCGTGACAAAACCACGACAAGTGGGGTCACTCTCAGTGAACCCACTGGGTGTAGTCCCCGACACCGCTGTCGATTGCTTGCATCGGCAGGGGTCTGAAGAATTTTGATCTTTGATTGTTTAGTCGTATCTGTCGAGACTTTTTCCTTGTTGAATGTGGCTGATCCTCCCTTTGTGTCTCTTTGGCAGAAGACTTGCAAAATTGGATCTGCGTACAATGCTCTGAAGGCTGAGAAGACTCAGCTTGCTGCAGACTTGGAGGTGGCTGTGAATGACCTGGCTGGCGTGAAGGAGGCTCTTGCTGACCGAGAGAAATCTTTGGAGGAGTCTCGGGAGACCAACAAGGCATTGCTAGCCGAAGTAGAAAAAATGAAGAGGGAGAGATCCGAATGGATGGGCCAGCTGAAGGTGATGAACACTCGGTGCATGGCGTAGGAGAACTACGTCAGCGACTGGGCGAGGAAGATGGTCGCACTGCTTGGTGGTAAGTTGTTGCCGGGTGCTTCTTGACTTTGGAGTTCACTCCGCGCTTACTTTCTGCTTGTCTTTTCTTTGCAGACTTATGTCGAGACGTTGAGGCTGAAGCAGCCGAAATTGAGCGGTCGCTTGTTCCGAATGTTCCACTCGGCATTGAAGCTAACCGGGACATCCTCCGAGCGCATTCTCGCCTTAACAGGGTGGGCCCTTTCATTGGCCGCCTGAGAATAGTTGTCGGCCGGATCGACAAGGAGCTGTGGCTTGAAGACGACTCCCGGAACGAAATAGATGGGTTGATGACTCGGCTGGAGGACGTCTCAAGAAGAGTGCAGGCATGGAAGAAGTCTGCCGCTCGTTGTGTTGCGGACGTGGCGCTATCTCTGGTCCGAGTGCACTGCAAGGAAGCCCGTGAAGAAAAGCTGAAGACATTGCAGGTCGCCAACACCAAGAAGCTTCGATTCGAAGATTTCATGGAGACCTTCCTCGACACAGCTACTCGCATTGCAGACGGAATCGACCTCGACACCTTTGTGGAGCCTACCAGTCCCGGCGACGCTTGAAAAAACTTTATGGTTAACGCACATTTACCTCGGTATGCCGAGTGGTATCTGTATTAAACTTTGCCCACTGCTGTTGGCCGTCACATTCGTGGTTCGGTGTGGATAAACTTGATTCACACCGAGCCGACTGATCGTAGATCCAACTTTGAATTCGAATAGGATCTTTTGCTCTTCTTTCGCTGAGTTTTTTTTTGACACGATTTTGGCTCGTGGTTTTTGTTTGGCGTCTCTTGGTGAAGCCAATGGCAAACATGCGGAGCATGTAGTTGTCAGTTGTCTTCACATCCACATGAGCCTCAATGAGGGTCTGCTAAGCCTCCGAGTGCGCACTCGGAGCGAGCTTTTACTTAGGCGACTCTGGGTCGCGGCTAAGTCTCCGAGTTTGACTGTTAGTGCGCACTCGGAGCGAGTTGTTACTTAGGCGACTCTGAGTCACGGCTAAGTCCTCGAGTGTGACTGTTAGTGCGCACTCGGAGCGAGTTGTTACTCATGTAGTTGGCAGTTGTCTTCACATCCACATGAGCCTCAGTGAGGGTTTGCTGAGCCTCCGAGTGTATCTCGAGTATACACTCGGAGGAAGCTTTTTACTTAGGCGACTCTGAGTCGCAGCTAAGTCCCCGAGTGTGACTTTTCGTGCACACTCGGAGTGAGTTGTTACTCATGTAGTTGTCAGTTGTCTTCACATCCACATGAGCCTCAGTGAGGGTCTGCTAAGCCTCCGAATGTATCTCGAGTATACACTCGGAGGAAGCTTTTTTGCTTAGGCGACTCTGAGTCGCAGCTAAGTCCCCGAGTGCGACTTTTCGTGCGCACTCGGAGTAAGTTTGTACTTAGGCGACTGTGGGTCGCAGCTAAGTCTACGAGTGCGACTTTTCGTGCGCACTCGGAGTAAGTTTTTACTTAGGCGACTCTGGGTCGCAGTTAAGTCCCCGAGTGTGACTTTTAGTACACACTCGGAGCGAGTTTGTACTTAGGCGACTCTGGGTCGCAGCTAAGTCTCCGAGTGCGACTTTTAGTGCACACTCGGAGCGAGTTTGTACTTAGGCAACTCTGGGTCGCAGCTAAGTCTCCGAGTGCGACTTTTAGTGCACACTCGGAGCGAGTTTGTACTTAGGCAACTCTGGGTCACAGCTAAGTCCCCGAGTGTGACTTTTAGTGCACACTCAGAGCGAGTTTGTACTTAGGCGACTCTGGGTCGTAGCTAAGTCTCCGAGTGCGACTTTTAGTGCACACTCGGAGTTAGTTTTTTACTTAGGCGACTCTGGGTCGCAGCTAAGTCTTCGAGTGCGACTTTTAGTGCACACTCGGAGTTAGTTTTTTATTTAGGCGACTCTGGGTCGCAGCTAAGTCTCCGAGTGAGACTTTTAGTGCACACTCGGAGTTAGTTTTTTTACTTAGGCGACTCTGGGTCACAGCTAAGTCTCCGAGTGCGACTTTTAGTGCACATTCGGAGTTAGTTTTTTAGAACGGAGTTTGCAAACGCGGAAGAATTTTGAATCGGCAAGAAATCGATCTACTTTGTATTACTTCAATGATACTTCTCCTTTACATTGTCTCCGTCGGCGGTTATGTGTAGAAGCGCTTCATGAGATCTCCATTCCATGCTAGCGGCTCGTCCGTTTCCGTGTCGAGTTTGTAGAGTCGATATGTTCCGTTGTTCAGCACCTTAGAAATGATGAAGGGTCCTTCCCAGGCGGGAGCCAACTTGTGTGGTCTCTGCTGATCCACTCGGAGCACCAGGTCACCTGCTTGGAATGTGCGGCTCCTGACGTGTCGCGCATGAAATCGCCGCAGATCTTGTTGATAAATTGTTGAATGAATCAGTGCCATCTCGTGCTCTTCTTCTAGGAGATCCACTCCATCTTGCCTGGCTTGCTCTGCTTCGGCTTCGGAGAAGAGTTTGACTCGTGAAGAGTTGTGAAGCAAGTCACTCGGAAGGACTGCCTCTGCTCCATAAACGAGGAAGAACGGGGATCGCCCTGTTGATCTATTCGGAGTTGTGCGGAGACCCCACAGCACCGAAGGCAGCTCGGTGACCCATGCGCCGGCGGCATGTCCAACTTCTCGCAAGAGTTGAGGCTTCAACCCTTGAAGAATAAGTCCATTCGCCCGCTCTGCTTGCCCGTTTGTTTGGGGATGTGTCACGGATGCAAAATCCACTTGGATACCTTGGCCTGTGCAAAAACCTTTGAACCTGTCCGAGTCGAAGTTTGTGCCAATGTCGGTGATTATGCTGTGCGGAACCCGTATCTGGCGATGATGTCTGTGATGAGCTTGGCTTCAATCCACTTGGTAAACTTGTCGACTGCTACCAGCAGATGAGTGAATCCTCCTTGGCCTGTTCTGAATGGTCCGACTGTATCCAATCCCCACACGGCGAATGGCCAAGCAAGAGGAATTTTCTTCAGCGCAGACGTTGGCTTGTGGGACTTGTTTGAATAGAACTGACAACCTTCACAGGTTCATTGGCCTGCAACCAGAAGAAACCAGCTCTGAATGCTTTGGCGACGATTGCCCTTGAGGAGGCATGATGTCCGCAGGTTCCCGAGTGGATTTCCTCCAAGATTAACTGCCCCTCTTCAGGAGAGATACACCGCTGAAGAACGCCTGACACACTTTTCCTGTATAACTGGTCATCAATGATGGTGAAGGACTTCGACCTGCGAATGATCTGTCTAGCTTGGACTTCGTCTTCTGGTAACTCTTGCCTCATGATGTATGCAATGAACGGCACAGTCCATTCGGGAATGACAGCTAGAATCTCCGTGATCAAATCAACCACAGCGGGGACCTCGGCTTCAGTCGGATCTGTTGAGCTCTTTGGTTGTACTGGTTCCTCTCTAAAAGGATCTTCTTTCACCAAGGGGAGGTGTAGGTGCTCGAGGCAGACATCACTCGGGACCGGTCTCCGAGTGGATCCAAGTTCTGTCAATTCATCTGCTGCTTGGTTTTTCAGTCGGGGAACATGGTGAAGTTCTAGACCTTCAAACCTCTTCTCGAGCTTCCTTACTGCGTTGCATATGCAGTCATGGTGGGGTTCCTTACGTCCCATTCCTTCATTACTTGATTAACCACCATCTCTGAGTCGCCATAGACCATCAGGCGACGGACGCCGAGTGTGATGGCCATGCGCAACCCATAAAGGAGAGCTTTGTACTCTGCTTCGTTGTTGGAAGAATCAAAATGTATCTGCAACACATACTTGAGTTTATCACCTTTTGGGGATATGACCACTACGCTGGTGCCAGAGCCATTCAACATCTTGGACCCATCGAAGATCATGGTCCAATGAGCCGAGTAGATGTGAGTCGGTTGATGTTGTTCTACCCATTCTACTATGAAGTCAGCCATAGCTGGAGATTTATAGCTTTCTTGGCTTCGAACTTGATGTCGCAGTATAGCATCTCCATTGCCCAATTTGCCACTCAGCCCGATGCGTCCCGATTGTGGAGAATTTCCGACAACGGAGCATCAGATATGACAGACACCGAGTGGTCTTGGAAATAATGAGCCACCTTCTTTGCAGTCATGTAGATCCCATAAATAAGCTTCTGATAATTGGGATACCTCTACTTGGAAGGAGTCAGGACTTCGGAGACATAATATACTGGCCGCTGAACCTTCTACGCTTTGCCTTCTTCTTCGCGCTCGACTGTCAGAATGGTGTTGACGACTTGATTTGTAGCCGCGATGTACAGAAGAAGGGGTTCTTTACTGAGTGGGGCAGTAAGAACCGGCTGGGTGGAAAGCAGGGCTTTGAGGTCGTCGAATGCAATTTGGGCTTTGTCTGTCCACTCGAAGGTATCTGACTTCTTCATGAGTCGGTACAGAGGTAATGCCTTCTCGCCGAGTCGAGCGATAAACCTGCTCAAAGCCGCTAGGCAACCTGTGAGCCTTTGAACATCATGTATTCTTACCGGCCGCTCCATTCGGAAAATGGTCCCGCTCTTTTCGGGGTTGACATCGATCCCTCGTTCGGAAACGAAGAAACCGAGTAACTTCCCGCTGTGAACACCGAATGAACACTTGGCTGGGTTGAGCATGATATCGTACCTACATAGGTTGGCGAATGTTTCTGCCAAGTCAGTCAGCAGGTCGGAACCTTTGCGTGACTTGACTACGATATCGTCCATATATGCCTCCACATTTCGACCGATCTGGTCAAGGAGCCATTTTTGGATCATGCGCATAAAAGTTGCTCCTGCATTCTTCAAACCGAATGGCATAGTGATGTAACAGAAACACCCGAATGGGGTGATGAAGGCTGTTTTTAATTCATCCGGACCATACAGACGGATCTGATGATAGCCTGCATAGGCATCAAGGAAGGATAAACGCTCGCAACCCGCAGTCGAATCAACAATTTGATCAATGCGGGGGAGTGGGAAGTGATCTTTCGGACAGACCTTATTGAGATGCTTGAAATCGATGCACATACTGAGAGACTTGTCCTTCTTGGGCACCATGACAACATTAGCGAGCCACTCGGAGTGGTGCACCTCGTGAATGAAGTTGGCTGCCAAAAGTTTAGCCACCTCCTCTCCGATTGCCTTCCTCTTGTGCGCGGTGGACTGACGCAGGCGTTCTCGGACGGGCCGAGCAGCAAGATCCACATGCAGTCGGTGCTCAGCCAATTCCCTGGGTACACCTGGCATGTCAGCAGGCTTCCATGCAAAAATGTCCCGGTTCTCATGGAGGAATTGGATGAGCTCGGCTTCCTATTTTGGATCAAGGGTGGTGGAGATGTTTGTCGGGGCAGCGGCGTCGTCCGTCGGGTGGATGCTGACTTTCTTCGTGTCTCCCGCCAACTGGAATGCGGACTCGGAAGTTGGCTTCTTTGAACGCATCAGGTCAGCGGGGTCGGCAGTCTTCTTGTACTCATCCAGCTCGAGAATAGACAGTTGCTGATCGGCAATCCTCAACCCCTGCGGCAGACACTCCTCGGCCCGCTGCCGATTGCGTGTGACCGTAATCACACCTTTGGGACCTGGCATCTTGAGCTTCAAATATACATAACATGGATGGGCCATGAAACGCGCATATGTCGGACGGCCCAGAATCGCATGGTATGCACTCTGGAAGTCCACCACCTCGAATGTTAGCTTCTCCTTGCGGAAGTTCTTGTCAGAGCCGAAGACGACATCCAATGCGATCTGGCCGAGTGATTTGGCCTTTCTTCCTGGGACGACTCCGTGGAACTGCATACTGCTCTCGCTAAGTTTGGACATCGGAATGCCCATTCCCTTGAGAGTGTCGACGTACATGATGTTCATGTCGTTGCCGCCGTCCATGAGGACTTTGCGCAGCCTGACTCCTTCCACCACCGAGTCGACGACCAGAGCTTGCCTCCCTGGGGTGGGTACGTGTGCTGGGTGGTCTGACTGATCAAAGGTGATCGCAGTCTGTGACCACTTGAGGAACGTGGGAGTGGATGGGGTTGCCATGTTCACCTCCCTGTTGACCAGCTTCAGTCGACTTTTGCTTTCCACATCAGCAAAAATCATCAACGTTGCATGGAATTGGGGGAACGGATCCTCCTCTTTGCCATCCTACTCGGTGTCCTTCTCACTCGGCTGTCCGTCGCCGAATCCTCCGATCAGGAGGTGACACTGCCGAGTGGTATGCTTCGGCAATATGACATTGCCTTCTTCATCCGTCATCGTGTGGATTGGACACGGTTGATCTAGGATGAAGTTTCCTGATTGCCTCTTCTTGGGGGTGTACTGAGCTTTCCCCTTCCCTTTGAACTTGGCATTCGTAACGGCTGCTGCCTCTACCTGCGGAGTGGATTGAGCTTTTTGCTTCTGCTTCCGATTGCTGTTCCCATCTCCATCGCCGACTGACTTATGCTTGCCGCTGCGTATGCGGTCCTCTCCTTCGCCATTTGCATAGCGTGCGGCTATCTCCATCATCTTGCTCATGGAGATG
The DNA here is from genome assembly GCF_904849725.1 of Hordeum vulgare subsp. vulgare. Lineage (NCBI taxonomy): Eukaryota > Viridiplantae > Streptophyta > Magnoliopsida > Poales > Poaceae > Hordeum > Hordeum vulgare. Next base: position 340,270,683 of record NC_058524.1, on the reverse strand, counting down.
TCACCTGTCCGACCGAACTTCAGGTACAGATCTCTGTACCGCACGCCTTCCTTGAAGGCGCAGACTGCTTGATGCTCTGTGACGTTCTCCACCATGTGGGAGAGGGTCGTCCAGCGCTGGATGAAATCGCGCAAGGGCTCGTTCTGCTTCTGGACACAGTGTTGGAGCTCTACGAGACCAGCAGGGCCTTTGCACGTACCCTCGAAGGTCCTGATGAAGACTCGGGACAGATCTGCCCAGCTGTAGATGCTTGACGGAGCCAACTGGTTTAGCCAAGCTCGCGCCGAGCCGTCGAGCATCAGGGGGATATGTTTCACGGCGACATGGTCATCTCCGCCACCGATCTGGACCACCACTCTGTAGTCGTCCAACCAAGTTTCTGGCTTGGACTCTCCTGTGAACTTGCTGATTCCCGTCGCCAATCAGAGGTTGGGAGGCATGTCAGCTGAACGGATGGCCCGACTGAAGCACTCGGGGCCGGAGACAACGGTCGTGCTTCCACTCGGACGGTCTCTATCGTGACCATCACGGTGGGCTCGACTTCTGTCGACCTTCTTCTGGGCGATGTACCCTCTTGCGTCAGGCCTTGGATCATGCGCGTCACCACCCGAACGGCGATCGTCTTGATGCCGGGGCCCGTAAGGCCCACCCTGCGTAGGGGTACGCTAACGACAACGATCTTCTGGATGAGACCGAATGGGAAGAAGATTCCGACTCGGGTCCCTAGAACGGCTGCCCCCTCTGCGCCGCTGATGAGAGTCGGGACTGAAAACCGACCGATGCGTGTTCGCGTGAACAGAACTATTGTGGATCGTGTTGTGCGACTGGGATACCACCGAATTTTGCTGTTGCACCGTATGCAACAGGGCACGGATCTGCTCGATCCCTCTACCAGCCTCTGAATTAGTCGGCTGGAGAGAATCGGCTATCCTGGCAGCCGCAGCCAAGTTGAGGATGGGTGTGCGGAACACCTTGACGTTGCTCCGGCGAGTGCGTCGACTGGTAGAACGATGGTGTTGACGACGAGCGCCTGATGATTCTCCGACCTCATGCTCGTTCCGACCAGTCTGAAGGGGACTTTCATGGCAATCGGCCATGAGAACTTCGGCTGCAGGCCAGCGACCCGGGTACTCGAAAGGTAACTCAGTCGGAACTGAGTCCAAGCATTGGGATGGCGGCGGGACCACAACCGATTCGAGCACCGCCACTTGAGAGCACACGCTCTGTCGCGCCTAGGCGTGTCGCACCCAACGCTGGAGCCGCGGACGACGGGATCGCTTGTTGCGGCACGCGACGGGGGCGAAGATCGACACCGGGGCCGATGGCTGGAGAAGAAGAACACCGCAGGAACTCACACGGAAGTGCGTCGCCCCGCGACTGGGAAGCGCTTCGACGTCGAGGGGCGCGTCCCGAAGCCATGCCGAATCGCCGGCGATGAAGGAGAGGGCACCAAAGAGGATCTGACGACCCATGCACAGATCTCCACCGGACGACATGACAAAAGTATGAAATCGCAAACTCGCCGGAAGTCGCTTAGACGCCTGCCCCACGGTGGGCGCCAACTATCGTGGGTATAAGTCTGACAGTAGATGTGTAGGGTACGAAAAGGATGGGCAGAGCCTTAGCTACGGCGAGGATGTATGAGTTCAGGCCCCTCTACGGTGGAGGTAAAAGCCCTGCGTCTCAGTGCTCTTGGGATCTTAGTGTCGAGTGGATTATAGGATTACAGCAAGTGCCAACCCTTGCACCAGTGGGGAAGGGCGGCTTATATAGTGTGCGCTGCCCTTCATAATGGCCCGGTGGACAAGGGTGGAATAGTGGTGAATAAATGCCTACGTTACAGGTAATGCAAGCCTTAAATGCTAATAATGGTGTATGAAAACCTATGACCGTTGCCCTCCTAGGAGGTTACGATGTACAGAGTGGATTCCAGTCGGTACGGTAAAAATGCTCCGAGTGCTCGTCGCCGACTGGATGATGGGGGTGTCCTTAGTTCAGTCGGAACTGTCTAAGGGCCTTGCCCTCTATGAAGGGTAGTCCTTGGGTAGGACCTATAGGGCAGGCCTATGACCCTACCCTAGGACTATAACCCCATCATAGCGGTCTACTTGTCTCGGATGTGATGCTTATATGTATGATCATTGCCTTAGATATCGTCCTGACTTTGCGCGGTTCTATCAATTGCTCGACAGTAATTTGTTCACCCACCGTGATATTTTCTATATTGAGAGAAGCCTCTAGTGAACACTATGACCCCCGGGTCTATTCCACACCATATTTTTAGCCTTGCACTTTTTACTTCATTGCACTTTCCGCCTTGAGATCTCACTTTGCAAACAATCTTGAAGGGATTGACAACCCCTTTGAAGCATTGGGTGCAAGCTCGTTTGTGTTTGTGCACGTACTGTGGACTTGACGAGACCCTCCTACTGGATCGATACCTTGGTTCTCAAACTGAGGAAAATACTTACTACTCCTTTGCTGCATCACCCTTTCCTCTTCAAGGGAAAAACCAACGCAAGCAAGTCTCTGTCAACGTCTCAATTTCTGGCGCTGTTGTTTGAGAAGTAGCAAGAAGAATTTTAGTACGTGTTCTCACCGACTTTACATTCTTGCTTATGCTTTCACTTTGTTAGCCGGTGTTCACACTTTCCCACTGTATCATCCATGCTAGTTTATTTTCTTTTTCTCGTTTTCTTTTCATGTGTCTGTCTAAGTTTGAGAAAACCCAAAAATATTTTCTTTTCTAATTTTTCTTGTTGGGAGCTTTCCCGTGTAAATAGTTTTCTTTTTCTTCGGGTCAAGGTAGAAGATATTGGTTACAATGTTAAGTGGCTCTTGCATGCATACCTGTTTAGCTTTCAAAGAGCCATATTACTTTGTCTTCTCCTTTGTGTTTGCGTGCAGATTCCAGCTTTAGTCCAATGCACGAGCACACTTATTATTGTTCACATCATTCGGTCATGCAAGTGAAAGGCAATAATGACGATATATGACGAAGTGATTGAGCCTTGAAAAGCTGGTATGAACTCGATCTATTTTGTTTTTGTAAATATGAGTAGCTCATCGTGCCTGATTCAGCTTTGTTGTGAGAGAAACATGTTTGCAATGAAAACTTAGAGATCATAGTTGCTTATGCCATGCTTACTTAGCTGGGAGCTTATAATGGTTTGTCCTGGATGCCCACATGAATGTTGAGATGCCTATGATGTAGTATGATAGGATGGTATCCTCCTTTGAATGTTTCAAGTGGCTTGACTTGGCGCATGTTCATGCATGTAGTTGAAACAAAATCAACATAGCTCTATGATGTTCATGTTCATGGTGATTTATGTCCTACTCATGCTTACACTCAATGTTAGTTAACCTCAATGCATTTTTATGACTGTTGTCACTCTCTAGTTGGTCGCTTCCCAGTCTTTTGCTAGCCTTCACTTGTACTAAGCGGGAATACTGCTTGTGCATCCACTCCCATAAACCCAAAGTTGTTCCATATGAGTCCACCATACCTGCCTATATGCGGTATCTACCTGCCGTTCCAAGTAAATTTGCATGTGCCACTCTCTAAACCTTCAAGAAATAATCTTTTTTGCATGCCCGGACCGCTCAGGTGGTGACAGGGGGCTATTGGTATCTTCCATGCTAGGCGTGTTATCCTCGATATGTGTTTATTCACTATCATTCATGAGAAAGGGGCCGGTAATTGGAATTCCCAGTTCCATGCTAAAATCGAAAAGATAATTGCAAACAAAACTCCCCCAGGATTGATGTTGGTATGGACGGTACCCAAGGATTCGGCTAGCCGTGGAGTGTGATTGATTGGTGGTGGGGGAGTCAAAACTTTACTTTTCTGTTTGGGAATAGGCTATAGCATGTGTAGCTTGGAAGATGTTGAGAACTCTTAGTCATTGCATTGACAATGAAAGCATGCCACCCAAAATTATTATCTCTATTTTCAAAGCTTGAGCTCTGGCACCTCTGCAAATCAATGCTTCCCTCTGCGAAGGGCCTGTCTATTTATGTTCCTGTCGAGTCATCGTCCTCTTATAAAAGCACCAATTAGAGAGCACCTCTGTCGGTTTTTATGCTTTGCTTTAAACTGTGTTGAGTATGACTGTGACCGGATCTTCATTGCCTTGAATTACAATGTTTAGTCAGCCCTTGGTCTTTGAAGGTGCTCTGCATTTTTGTTTTGCGGTCTCAGAAAGAGCTAGCGAGATACCACCTGTTCGTACTGCTTCATGTTGTTTTGATTGAAGTGTTGACATTTGAGGCTTATTATTATTTGCTCGCTAGCTGATTATGCCATTGATATGAGTTTACCGTGAGACCTAGATGTCATTTTCTTATGCGGTTGGCTTGTGATCTTGCGGAAATTCTGGTTATGAGTTAGACATAGTTGCAACAACAAACTCAAACACAGTTCGTCAAAGTTTTCCTTTTGTCTGTTTCAGTTTGTCAACTGAAGTGCTTGAGGACAAGCAAGGCTATAAGCTTGGGGGAGTTGATACGTCTCCGTCGTACCTACTTTTCGGAACTCTTTTGCCCTTGTTTTGGACTCTAATTTGCATGATTTGAATTGAACTAACCCGGACTAACGTTGTTTTTAGCAGAATTGCCATGGTATTGTTTTTGTGTAGAAATAAAAGTTCTCGGAATGACCTAAAAATTTAAGGAGAATTGTTCTGAAATTAATGAAAAATACCTGCGCAAATATCCACTGGAAGAGGTGAGCCAGTGGGCCACAAGCCCAGGGGCCGCGGCCACCCCCCCTGGTCGCGCCGTGAGGGCTTGTGGGGCCCACGAGGCTCCACCGCCCCCAAACTCAGCTCTATATATTCCATTTCGCCCGGAAAAAATCAAGGAGAAGGATTCATCGCGTTTTACGAAACGGAGGCGCCGCTACCTCTTGTTCTTCATCTGGAGGGCAGATCTGTGGTCCGTTCTAGGCTCCGAAGAGGGGAAATCGTCGCCATCGTCATCATCAACCTTCCTCCATCACCAATTCCATGATGCTCTTCACCGTTCGTGAGTAATCTCATCGTAGGCTTGCTGGACGGTGATGAGTTGGATGAGATCTATCATGTAATCGAGTTAGTTTTGACGGGGATTGATCCCTAGTATCCACTATGTTCTGAGATTGATGTTGCTACTACTTTGCCATGCTTAATGCTTGTCACTAGGGCCCGAGTGCCATGATTTCAGATCTGAACCTATTATGTTGTCGCCAATATATGTGTGTTTTAGATCCTATCTTGCAAGTTGTAGTTACCTACCATGTGTTATGACCCGGCAACCCCGGAGTGACAATTGCGGGAACCACTCCCGGAGATGACCATAGTATGAGGAGTTCATGTATTCACCAAGTGTTAATGCGTTGGTCCGGTTCTTTTTTAAAAGGAGAACCTTAATATCCCGTAGTTTGCATTAGGACCCTGCTGCCACGGGAGGGATGGACAATAGATGCCATGCAAGTTCTTTTCCCTAAGCACGTATGACTACATACGAAATACATGCCTACATTAGATTGACAAACGGGAGCTAGTTACTTATCTCTCCGTGTTATAGCTGTTACATGATGAATCACATCCGGCATACTCATCGATCACCAATCCACTGCCTATGAGTCTTTTACTACTGGTCCTTGCTACGTTACTTTGATGCTACTGCTGTCACTACTGGTGTTACTTGCTGCTGCTGTCACTACTGTTGTTCCTTGCTACTGCTGTTACTCTGCAGTTACTTTCTACTTTGCTATTACTTGCTGCAACACTTCTCTGGAGCCATAGCCGGGGAAGCATTATTCTCGAGAATAGTTCCCCATCAACGTGCTATTTTCTGGCGCCATTGATACAACTAGTTAGGAATAGTCTGTAGTCAACAGACCCTTTTCTGGCACTGTTGTTATCATACCACTTTGCTACTGATACTTTGCTTGCAGACACTAATCTTTCAGGTGTGGTTGAATTGACAACTCAGCTACTAATACTTGAGAATATTCTTTCGCTTCCCCTTGTGTCGAATCAATAAATTTGGGTTGAATACTCTACCCTCGAAAACTGTTGTGATCCCCTAGACTTGTGGGTTATCAAGACTATTTTCTGGCGCCGTTGCTTTGTGTCACCCTTTTGATCTCATATACTACAAGTCTACACAGTTTGAATACAACAGTTACTTTCATACAGAACTAAAGGAGAAAAATTCTTTTCTGGCCTTTATGAGTAGAGAAGTTGATGATATGGCCAAAAATTTCCTTGCGCTAAATTATCAGTTTGCTCGTCTTGAAAAGTTGGTAGGCCAGATTTCTGATAAGCAAGCCACCTTGGTCAATAAAATGGTTGCTAAACCTGAAACTCGTGATGAGAATCACGAAGATCTTAAAGTGCTTGTTGTGACTCCCATTGAATCTTTGTTTTCTTGTAACAAACCTAATGATTGTGGGGCTGGATATGAATCCACTTTGGTTGAAAAGTGCCCCAATGATTCGGAGTCCATCTATCTTGATGCTAAAAGCATTGGAAGTGGAGTAGAAGATATTAAAACTTTGAGTAGTAATGAAATTACTACTATGGATTTCAAGGAATTCAATTTGATAGTTCCTCCTTGATTGAATGCATTTCCTTGATGCAATCCATGCTAAACTCTCCACATGTTTATAGCCAAAACAAGGCCTTTATGGATCATATCGTCGAAGCTATGATAAAATCTATTGAAGAGAAACTTGAATTGGAAGTCTCTATCCCTAGAAAGTTTCATGATGAGTGGGAACCTACCATCAAAATCAAAATCAAAAACTATGAATGCAATGCTTTGTGTGATTTGGGTGCTAGTGTTTCTGCGATTCCAAAGTATTTATGTGATGTTCTGGGTTTTAATGAGATTGAAAAGTGTTCCCTTAATTTGCATCTTGCTGATTCTACTATCTAGAAACCCATGGGAAGGATCAATGATGTTCTTATTATTGCAAATAGGAACTATGTACCCGTGGATTTCATTGTGCATGGAAGACTTTCCTAGAAAGAAAATAAGATTGCCTTATGAATCCATGATGAGGGCCATTTATGGTTTGAGCACCAAAGACGAAGATACGTGATTCTATCGCTTTTATGCCTAACTAAGGGCGTTAAACAGTAGCGCTTGTTGGGAGGCAACCCAATGAATTTATCTTTTTCTTTCTGTTTTGTTGCGTCCACACCATCATAATTCTATTGTGATTGTGTTTTTTGTGTTTATTTTTGTTTTTGAGCCAAGCAAAACCTTTATGACTAGTCTTGGTAATGGTTGTTTGATCCTGCTAGAAAAAGACAGAAACTTTTCGCTCACACGATGATTTTTCATTTTTATTCATAAATAGATTTTGAGTTGATTCCTTTTGCAGGTGGTTGATATGCCTTTTTCCCAGGCATACGTAATGTTTCAGAATTTTTGAGGTACCAGAAATATACGAAGTATACAAATTGCTACAAACTGGTCTATTTTTGACAGATTCTGTTTTTTGTTGAGTTGGTTGCTTGTTTTGATGAAACTATGGTTAGTATCGGGGGGTACTAGCCATGGAAAAGTGAGAATACAGTAGCCCAACACCAATATAGATAGAATTCAAGTTTTCTACAGTACCAAAAGAAGTGGTAGTTTGTTTTCTTGTGCTAATGTTATCACGAGTTTCTGTTTAAGTTTTGTGTTGTGAATTTTTCAAGTTTTGGGTGATGTTCTCATGGACAAAGAGATAAGGAGTCCAAAGAGCTCAAGCTTGGGGATTCCCAAGGCATCCCAAGCCAAATTCAAGGACACCAAAAAGCCTAAGCTTGGGGATGCCCCGGGAAGGCATCCCCTCTTTCGTCTTCAATCCATCGGTAACATTACTTGGAACTATATTTTTATTCACCACATGATATGTGTTTTGCTTGGACTGTCTTGTATCTTAGGAGTCTTTTCTTTTTGTTGTGTCACAATCATCCTTGCTGCACACCTTTTTGAGAGAGAGAGACATGCACTCATCGTGATTTTGCTAGAATGCTCATAGTGCTTCACTTATATCTTTTGAGCTAGATACTTTTGCTCTATGTGCTTCACTTATATCTTTTAGAGCACGGTGGTGCGTGACTTGGTAGTTGGCTTATGCTATGAAAGTAGTCACAAAGGTGATAGGTACCCAAAGAGGATGCAGAAACCTCCATCTTCATGTGCATTGAGTAGAAAGAGAAGTCTTGATTCCTCTCAATTAGTTTTGAGACGTGGATTTGGTAATATTAAGAGCTATGTTAGTAGGGTGTTGTGAATCTAGAAATACTTGTGTTGAAGTTAGTGATTCCCGTAGCATGCACGTATGGTGAACCGCTATGTTAGGAACTCGGAGCATAATTGATCTATTGATTGTCATCCTTTGTGTTGAGGTCGGGATCGCGTGATGGTTAACACCTACCAACCCTTCCCCTAGGAGTATGTGTTTAGCACTTTGTTTTGATTACTAATAAAAACTTTCGCAACAAGTATGTGAGTTTTTCATGACTAATGTGAGTCCATGGTATAGAAGCACTGTCACCTTCCACCATTGCTAGCCTTTCTAGTGCCGCGCAATTCTCGCTGGTACACAAACCCACCATATGTCTTCCTCAAAACAGCCACCATACCTACCTACTATGGCATTTTCATAGCCATTCCGAGATATATTGCCATGCAACTCCCACCGTTCCGTCTCATGACTTGTGATGTCACTCTCATTTGCCATTGCCTGATCGTAAGATCGTTGCACATCCCGGTACACTACCGGAGGCATTTCCTATAGAGTCATCATCATTTTGAGCTTTGAGGTGTGAGTAAATAAAAGTGTGGTGATCATCATTATTAGAGCATTGTCCCATGTGAGGAAATAAAAAAAAGAGGCCAAAGAGCACAAACCAAAAAAAAAGAGAAAAGAGGAAAAAAAAAGAGAGGCCCAAGTGCCCAAATAAAAAAAAGAGAGAGAAAAAGAGAGAAGGGACAATGCTACTATGTTTTTCCACACTTGTGCTTCATGATAGCACCATGTTCTTCATGATTGAGAGCTTCTTGCTTTGTCACTACCATATGCTAGTGGGAGTCTTCATTATATAACTTGGCTTGTATATTCCAATGAAGGGCTTCCTCAAAATTGCCCTATGTCTTCGTGAGCAAGCAAGTTGGATGCACACCCACTAGTTCTCCTTTTGAGCTTTCACATACTTATAGCTCTAGTGCATCACTTGTATGGCAATCCCTACTCATTCACATTGATATCTATTAATGGGCATCTCGATAGCCTTTTGATACGCCGAGTCAATGTGACCATCTCCTCCTTTTTGTCTCACAACCACCACCAAACTCTATTCCACTTATAGTGTGATATCCATGGCTCACGCTCATGTATTACGTGATAGTTATAAAAAGTTTGAGAAAGTAAGAGTGTGAAAACAATTACTTGGCCAATACCGGGGTTGTGCAGGATTTACATTAGTTGTGTGAGGATGATGGAGCATAGCCAGACTTTATGATTTTGAAGGGATAACTTTCCTTGGCCTTGTTATTTTGAAAGTTCATGATTACCTTGCTAGTTTGCTAGAAGTATTATTGTTTTCACGTCAATAGCAAACTATTGTTTCGAATCTTACGGATCTGCACATTCATGTCACGTGAAAGAAGTTGCAAAGGACAACTATGCTAGGTAGCATTCCACATCAAAAATTCATTCTTTATCACTTCTCTACTCGAGGACGAGCAGGAGTTAAGCTTGGGGATGCTTGATATGTCTCCAACGTATCTATAATTTTTTATGGTTTCATGCTATTGTCTTGTCAAACTTTGGATGTTTTGCATGCCTTTTATATATTTTTTGGGACTAACTTATTAACTCAGTTCCAAGTGCCAATTCCTGTTTTTTCCAAGTTTTTTACCCCTTTCAGAGGAGGATTTTGAACGGAGTCCAAACGGAATGAAACTGCCAAAAAACATTTTTTCGGGAACAAAAAAAGATCGAAGAGCCGGATAATCAGGGCAGGGGACCACCAGGCACCCCACAAGCCCTCATGGCGCGGCCAGGGGGTCCCGCGGCCCCCTGGCTTGTGGGCTCGCCTATATATCCCCAAAAATTCCACAAAAAATAAGGAGATCATCGAAAGTACTTTTCCGCCGCCGCAAGCTTCTGTCTCTGCAAGATCCCATCTGGGGCACGTTCTGGTGCCCTACCGGAGGGGGAATCGGATACGGAGGGCTTCTTCATCAACACCGTGACCTCTCCGATTATGCGTGACTAGTTCACCATAGACCTACGGGTCCAAAGCTAGTAACTAGATGGCTTCTTCTCTCTCTTGGATCTTCAATACAAAGTTCTCCATGGTCTTCATGGAGATCTATCCGATGTAATCTTCTTTTGCGGTGTGTTTGTCGAGATCCGATGAATTGTGGATTTATTATCAGATTTCATATCCTTGTAATTCTCTTCGAGTTGTGGGTTTTGTTTGGCCAACTAGATCTATGATTCTTGCAATGGGAGAAGTGCTTGGTTTTGGGTTCATACCATGCGGTGACCTCACCCAGTGACAGAATGGGTACCGAGGCACGCATCGGGTTGTTGCCATCAAGGGTGAAAAGATGGGGTTTTCATCATTGGTTTGAGATTATCCCTCTACATCATGTCATCTTGCTTAAGGCGTTACTCTGTTCGTCATGAACTCAATACACTAGATGCATATTGGATAGCGGTCGATGTGTGGAGTAATAGTAGTAGATGCAGAAAGTATCGGTCTACTTGTCTCGCACGTGATGCCTATATTTATGATCATTGCCTTAGATATCGTCATGACTTTGTGCGGTTCTATCAATTGCTCGACAGTAATTTGTTCACCCACCGCGATATTTGCTATTTCGAGAGAAGCCTCTAGTGAACACTATGGCCCCCGGGTCTACTCCACACCATATTTTCAGCCTTACACTTTTTACTTCATTGCACTTTCTGCCTTCAGATTTCACTTTGCAAACAATCTTGAAGGGATTGACAACCCCTTTGAAGCGTTGGGTGCAAGCTCGTTTGTGTTTGCGCGGGTACTCTGGACTTGACGAGACCCTCCTACTCGATCGATACCTTGGTTCTCAAACTGAGGGAAATACTTCCTGCTCCTTTGCGGCATCACCATTTGCTCTTCAAGGTAAAAACCAACGCAAGCAAGTCTCCGTCAACGTGTCAATTTCTGGTGTTGTTGTTTGAGAAGAAGCAAGAAGAATTTCTAGCGCCGTTTATCTTGTCAAACTTTATCCTGCCGGGGAAACTTCCCTTCCGGAGGGGCAAATCGTCGCCATCGTCATCACCAACACTCCTCTCATCGGAGAGGACTCGTCACCATCAACATCTTCATCAGCACTATCTCATCTCCAAACCCTAGTTCATCACTTGTAACCAATCTCCGTCTCGCGACTCCAATTGGTACTTGTAAGGTTGCTAGTAGTGTTGATTACTCTTTGTAGTTGATGCTAGTTGGATTACTTGGTGAAAGAGTTTATGTTCAGATCCTTGACGCTACTCATTACCTCTCTGGTCATGAATATGATTATGCTTTTTGAGTAGTTTCTTTTGTTCCTGAGGACATGGGATAAGTCATGCTAATAGTAGACATGTGAATTTGGTATTCGTTCGATATTTTGATGTGTTGTATGTTGTTTTTCCTCTAGTGGTGTTATGTGAACGTCGACTACATAAAACTTCACCATTATTTGGGCCTAGATCAAGGCATTGGGAAGTAGTAAGTAGATGATGGGTTGCTAGAGTGACAGAAGCTTAAACCCTAGTGTATGCGTTGCTTCGTAAGGGGCTGATTTGGATCCACTAGTTTAATGCTATGGTTAGACTTTGTCTTAATTCTTCTTTCGTAGTTGCGGATGCTTGCGAGAGGGGTTAGTTATAAGTGGGATGCTTGTCCAAGTAAGGGCAGTACCCAAGTGCCGGTCCACCCACATATCAAACTATCAAAGTAACGAACGTGAATCATATGAACATGATTTAAACTAGCATGACAGAAATTCCCGTGTGTCCTCGGGGGCATTTTTCCTCCTATAAGACTTTGTCCAGGCTTGTCCCTTGCTACAAAAGGGATTAGTCCACTTTGTTGCACCGTTGCTACTTTTGTTACTAGTTGCTTGCTACGAATCATCTCACCACACAATCACTTGTTACCGACAATTTCAGTGCCTGCAGATTTTACCTTGCTGAAAACCACTTGCGAGATCCTTCTGCTCCTCGTTGGGTTCGACACTCTTACTTATCAAAAGGACTACGATTGATCCCCTATACTTGTGGGTCATCAAGGCTCTTTTCTAGAAAATAGTCTTGATAACCCACAAGTGTAGGGGATCGCAACAGTTTTCGAGGGTAGAATATTCAACCCAAATTTATTGATTCGACACAAGGGGAAGCGAAAGAATATTCTCAAGTATTAGCAGCTCAGTTGTCAATTCAACCACACCTGAAAGACCAGTAGTAAAAGACTCGTAGGCAGTGGATCGGTGATGGATGAGTATGCCGGATGTGATTCATCATGTAACAGCTATAACACCGAGAGATAAATTACTAGCTCCCGTTTGTCAATCTAATGTAGGCATATATTCCGTATGTAGTCATACATGCTTAGGGAAAAGAACTTGAATGACATCTATTATCCATCCCTCCCATGGCAGCGGGGTCCTAATGGAAACTATGGGATATTAAGGCTCTCCTTTTAATAAAGAACCGGACCAACGCATTAACACTTGGTGAATACATGAACTCCTCATACTAGTCATCTCCGGGAGTGGTTCCGGCTATTATCACTCCGGGGTTGCCGGGTCATAACACATAGTAGGTGACTACAACTTGCAAGATAGGATCTAAAACACACATATATTGGCGACAACATAATAGGTTCAGATCGTAAATCATGGCACTCGGGCCCTAGTGACAAGCATTAAGCATGGCAAAGTAGTAGCTACATCAATCTCAGAACATAGTGGATACTAGGGATTAATCCCCATCAAAACTAACTCGATTACATGATAGATCTCATCCAACTCATCACCGTCCAGCAAGCCTACGATGAGATTACTCACGAACGGTGAAGAGCATCATGGAATTGGCGATGGAGGAAGGTTGATGATAACGATGGCGACGATTTCCCCTCTCCGGAGCCCAAAACGGACTCCACATCTGCCCTCCAGATGAAGAACAGGAGGTGACGGCGCCTCCGTATCGTAAAACGCGATGAATCCTTCTCCCTGATTTTTTTTCAGGGCAAAACGGAATATATAGAGTTGAGTTTGGGGGCGGCGGATCCTCGTGGGCCCCACAAGCCCTCAAGGCGTGGCCAGGGGGGTGGCCGCGGCCCCTGGGCTTGTGGCCCACTGGCTCACCTCCTCCGCTTGATCTTTGCGCACGTATTTTTCATTAATTCTAGAAAAATTCTACGTATATTTTTAGGTCATTCCGAGAACTTTTATTTCATCACAAAAACAACACCATGGCAATTCTGCTGAAAACAGCGTTAGTCCGGGTTAGTTCCATTCAAATCATGCAAATTAGAGTCCAAAACAAGGGCAAAAGAGTTCGAAAAAGTAGATACGACGGAGACGTATCAACTCCCCCAAGCTTAAAGCCTTGCTTGTCCTCAAGCAATTCAGTTGACAAACTGAAAGAGACAAAAGAAAAACTTTGACGAACTCTGTTTGATCTTGTTGTTGCAACTATGTCTAACTCATAACCAGAATTTCAACAAGATCGCAAGTGAACCACATAAGCAAATGACATCTAGGTCTCACAGTAAACTCATATCAATGGCATAATCAGCTAGCGAGCAAATAATAATAAGCCTCAAATGTCAACACTTCAATCAAAACAACATGAAGCAGTACGAACAAGTGGTATCTCGCTAGCTCTTTCTGAGACCGCAAAACATAAATATAGAGCACCTTCGAAGACCAAGGGTTGACTAAACATTGTAATTCAAGGCAATGAAGATCCAGTCACAGTCATACTCAACACAGTTAAAAGCAAAGCATAAAAATGAGAGAGGTGCTCTCTAATTGGTGCTTTTATAAGAGGAGGATGACTCAACAAGAACATAAATAGACAGGCCCTTCGCAGAGGGAAGCATTGATTTGCAGAGGTCCGAGAGCTCAAGCTTTGAAAACAAAGATAATAAATTTGGGTGGCATGCATTCATTGTCAACGCAATGACTAAGAGTTCTCAACATCTTCCATGCTAAACATGCTATAGGCTGTTCCCAAACAGAAAAGTAAAGTTTTGACTCCCCCACCACCAATCAATCACACTCCACGGCTAGCCAAATCCTCGGGTATAGTCCATACCATCATCAATCCTAGGGAGTTTTTTTTGCAATTATCTTTTCGATTTGAGCATGGAACTGGGAATTCCAATTACCGGCCCCTTTCTCGTGAATGATAGTGAATAAACACATATCAAGGATAACACGCCTAGCATGGAAGATTCCAATAGCCCCTATCTCCACATGAGCAGTTTGGGCATGCAAAACAGATTATTTCTTGAAGGTTTAGAGAGTGGCACATGCAAATTTACTTGGAACGGCAGGTAAATACCGCATATAGATAGGTATGGTGGACTCATATGGAACAACTTTGGGTTTATGGGAGTGGATGCACAAGCAGCATTCCTGCTTAGTACAAGTGAAGGCTAGCAAAAGACTGGGAAGCGACCAACTAGAGAGCGACAACAGTCATCAAAATGTTTTGAGATTAACTAACATTCAGTGCAAGCATGAGTAGGACATAAATCACCATGAACATGAACATCATAGAGGCTATGTTGATTTTGTTTCAACTACATGCATGAACATGCGCCAAGTCAAGCCACTTGAAACATTCAAACGAGGATACCATCCTATCATACTACATCATAGTCATCTCAACGTTCATGTGGGCATCCAAGACAAACCATTATAAGCTCCTAGCTAAGTAAGCATGGCATAAGCAACTATGATCTCTAAGTTGTCATTGCAAACATGTTTCTCTCACAACAAAGCTGAATCACGCACGATGAGCTAGTCATATTTACAAAAACAAAATAGATCGAGTTCATACCAGCTTTTCCAAGCTCAGTTACTTCATCATATATCATCATTATTGCCTTTCACTTGCACGACCGAATGATGTGAACAATAATAAGCGTGCTCGTGCATTGGACTAAAGCTGGAATCTGCAGGCAAACAGAAAAGGAGAAAAAGAAAAAGAAAACTATTTACACGGGAAAGCACCCAACAAGCAAAAGAAGAAAAAGAAAATATTTTTGGGTTTTCTCAAACTAGACAGACACACAAAAAGAAAACGAGAAAAATAAAATAAACTAGCATGGATGATACAGCGGCAAAGTGTGAACACCGACGAACAAAGTAAAAGCATAAGCAAGAATGTAAAGTCGGTGAGAAACACGTACTCCCCCAAGCTTAAGCTTTTGGCCTAAGTTGGTCTACTCCCAAGGAGGTAAATAACCAGCTCCGGTGTACTCTAGAATGGACTGAGGGTGCCACTGATGTGTGAGCTCCTCTGGCTCCCACTGATAAACCGGCGTGTGGTACTCGACTGGTGGGTCGGGCACGGGCACCTGTGGTTGGGCTAAGCCCCAATATGCATAGATGTCCGAGGGCATAATAATGTACCTGCCTGCATGAATATTGAACAAAGAAGGAGCAGGCAAAGTAATAGTCTCACGAGTACCCTGACTAAATACCAGGTTATAAATCATCCTTCTATTTATATCTCTAGCTAGAAAGTCCTGGTGAACCATGCTACCGTAATCTAGATATCTCTCGGGAAGAAGAACCTCTTCTTCCTCCTCGAGTCTAATGGGTATCTCAAAGTGTTTGGCAAGACGGGTAGCATAGATACCTCCATAGACCACACCTTTAGAACGGTTCAGGTTCAACCGTTGAGCTACTATACTGCCCAAGCTATAAGTTTTATCATTATAAAGGGCTTCGCGCAAGACCGCGAGATCTGGGGAACTAAGTGACCCAGCTTTCCCATGGCCAGTCAAACATTTTCCCACAAAAAGTGAGAAGTACCAAAGCACGGGAAAACGAATGCTAGCAGTTGTAGCGCAAGAAACTCTTCTCTCCTCTCGTACAGCAATTGTATCGGTGAAAGCCTCCAATTCCTGTGGACGAGGTTCATGAATATCCCCAACGTAAGGTAATTTGCAGACATTGCAAAAATCCTGGAGTGACATGCGCTGGGGGATATCATAGAGTTTGAACTCAACCATAGGAGGATTCTTCCTAGGATAGAAGTTAAAGCATTGTACGAAGATATTAGTGACGAGGAGATATTGCGGACACTTATCTTCAACGAAGGCGGTAAGGCCTCCGTTTTCCACCAAGTGATAAAAGTCCTCATAAATTCCAGCGGCGCGTAAGAACATGTCGCTTGGCCACTCGCACGCTCGAACTTCTGTGACTCGAGGGACCAGATACTTGGGATTCTTCTCACTTCCATTATCCTTGGGGTCACGGCTTGAAGAGCCTCTTAAGAACGTCCTCATCTTTTCCCTTTTCTATCTCGGAAAATTTCTAAAAAAATTAGTGATTCTAAGGAAAAGTGAATAAGGACCAAGGAAACTCGTAGCAACTACTCCCACCACTGCCTAGAGGCCATATTACGCATCAAAACTACTTGGGACCAGCTAAAATCAGCATGCAAAGCTCAAGAACATGGTCACCAAGGCAGCAATAATACGCGGAGTATAAGGCACTCGAGCAAAAACTAATTGGACCAATGGAGGAGTCACTTACCAAGGAGTAATTTCCCCAAAACAGTTCGGAGAATGGTGATTTGAGCAAAGAGATCGAAAATCCCAGCAAGAGGAGCAAGAACACAGGTTTGAGCTACGAAATGATTTTTTCTGGAGGTAAGAGAAGGAGATAAGAGCAAGAATGAGTTGAGGGGGTGCCTGTGGGCCCCACAACCGTGGGTGGCATGGCCAGGGGGTTCTCGCGCCCCAAGGGCTTGTGGCCCACTGGTGCAGCCCCGAGACAAGCTCTTTGTCTCAGAATTTTTCAAAAATTCCAGAAAAAAACATACTTGATTTTCACGACGTTCGGAGAACTTCTATTTCCGGGGTACTTTTATACCGGACGCAAAAACAGAAAAGAGGGAAAACTAAACTAAACTTATCATTTTTCTTCCAGGCAACCTAATGTGAAAGCTCGGAACAGAGGTTTGCGACTCCTCGATTCATCCATCTCATGGTCATCGAAATAAATCCGTCAATGAGGTTGATAAAGTCTCCTCGACAAACCTTTTCGAATCGCAAAACAGAACACAGAATTTCCGAATAGTCACTAGGTCACCTTAATGGGGATGTGTATCTCCCCAACAAGCAAAACATACTTCATCTTAACACGAGGTATAGGGCATTCAAAGCTCCCAATAAGAATCGATGAAGTTTTTTCGATAGCATTGATGCAATGTACTCGATATTGTTTCTTCGAAAAGTGCACCGTATGCTCATTACCGTTGACATGGGAAGTAAAATTGCCTTTGTTGCAATCTATAACAGCCCCTGCAGTGTTTAAAAAGGGTCTTCCGAGGATGACCGCCAGGGAACCGTCCTCAGGAATATCCAAGATAACAAAGTCTGTTAAGATAGTGACATTGGCAACCACAACAGGCACATCCTCGCAAATGCCGATAGGGAAAGCAGTTGATTTGTCGGCCATTTGCAGAGAGATTTCATTGGGTGTCAACTTATCCAGTTCAAGTCTACGATAAAGAGAGAGAGGCATAACACTAACACTAGCTCCAAGGTCGCATAAAGCAGTTCTAACGTAGTTGCCTTTAATGGAGCAAGGTATAGTGGGCACACCGGGATCACCTAGTTTCTTAGGAGTTCCACCCTTGAAGGTATAATTAGCAAGCATGGTGTAAATCTCAACCTCAGGTATCCTCCTCTTATCAGTCACAATATCCTTCATGTACTTAGCATACAGAGACATTTTGATCATATCTATCAAACGCATTTGCAGAAAGACAGGTCTGATCATTTCAACGAATCGCTCAAAATCCTCATCATCCTTTTTCTTGGATGGTTTGGGAGGAAAGGGCATGGGTTTCTGAACCCATGGTTCCCTTTATTTACCATGCTTCCTAGCAGCGAAGTCATTCTTATCATATCTTCTATTCTTAGGTTGTGTGTTATCAAGATCAACAGGTTCAGTCTCCACATCCTTATCATTGCTAGGTTGAGCATCATCATGAACATCACTATTGATATCATCATTAGGCTCATGTTCATCACCAGATTGTGTTTCAGCATCAGAGACAGAGGCATCGTTTGGACTCTCAGGTGTAGCATCAACAGGGTTGCTAGCGTGCAGGTTCCTATCATCTTTCTTCTTCTTTCTAGGATGACTAGGTGCATCAGTGCTAACTACTTGATAATCTTGTGCAATCCTCTTTGGATGACCCTCAGGATACAAAGGTTCCTGGGTCATTCTACCCCCTCTAGTGACGACTCTAACAGAATTGTCATTCTACTCATTGAGAAAGTCATTTTGAGATTTAAGTACTTGTTCTACCTGAGTAGTAACCATAGAGGCATGTTTACTCAGAAGCTTAAGATCATTGACATTTCTGTCCACAAAAGCACTTAAATGACTAAGCATACGAGCATTCTGTTCCAATTGTCTGCTAACATAATCATTGAAACTTTGTTGTTTGGCAACAAAGTCATCCAATTCATCCAGGCATAGGCTAGCAGGTCTATCAAAAGGAATATCACTCTCATCAAACCTACGCAGAGAATTTACTTCTACTACCTGTATCGGGTTATCAAGACCATGGATCTCTTCGATAGGTGGTAGATTTTTGGAAGCATCGGTAAGTCCATTATAGAAGATATCAAGTATTTCATTCTTCTCAAGAGGGTGATCAGGCAAAGCATTCAGTAGCTGGATGAGCCTCCCCCAAGCTTGTGGGAGACTCTCTTCCTCAGCTTGAGCAAAGTTGTATATTTCCTGCAAGGAAGCTTGCTTCTTATGGGCAGGGAAATTATTTTCAGAGAAGTAGTAGACCATATCCTGGGGGCTACGCACACAACCAGGAGTAAGAGAAGTGAACCAAGTCTTAGCATCATCCTTTAACGAGAAAGGAAACAGCTTGAGGATATAGTAGTGGTGAATCTTTTCCTCACTAGTGAATAGGGTGGCTATAGCGTGCAGTTTGGTAAGATGGGCTACAACCGTTTCAGACTCATAACCATGAAAAGGATCAGATTCGACCAGAGTGATTAACTCAGGGTCGATAGAGAATTCATAATCCTTATCGGTCACAAAGATAGGCGAAGTAGCAAACTTCGGGTCGTATTTCATCCTAGCGTTCAGAGATTTTTCTTTCCACTTGAGCAGTAGTTTCTCAACATCATAGCTATCGTTACACGCAAGAAAGTCCTCAGCTATCTCTCCCTCCATAACATAGCGCTCAGGCATAACATGCAATTCAGGCATAGTAGCAGGTTCTACTTCAATAGTATCAGCAGTTTCAGAAGTATCATCACTTCTAGCAGCATTTCTAGCAATTTGTGCATCAAGGAATGCACCTAGTGGCAAACCAGTATCAGGCATAGCATCATCAGGCAAAGCAGTACCAAGCATAGCATCATAGGGCAAAGCAGTATCAAGCATAGCATCATCACGCATAGTATCAAGCATAGCATTATCATAAGCATCATGGGCAGCAGAAGTAGCATCATCAAGCACAGGCGACATATCAAGATTTCTAGCAGGAGGTGATGTCGCAAATTTACTCATAACTGAAGGTGAATCAAGTGCAGATCTAGATGGCAGTTCCTTACCTGTCCTCGTAGTGGAAGGGAAGATTTCAGTTCTTGGATCTTTCGAATTCCTCATAGTGACCAGCAGACGATAATCCCAAGTGACTCAGAGAATATAGTTGTTCCTCCCCGGCAACGGCGCCAGAAAATACTCCTGATAACCCACAAGTGTAGGGGATCGCAACAGTTTTCGAGGGTAGAGTATTCAACCCAAATATATTGATTCGACACAAGGGGAAGCGAAAGAATATTCTCAAGTATTAGCAGCTGAGTTGTCAATTCAACCACACCTAAAAGGTTAGTGTCTGTAAGCAAAGTATCAGTAGCAAAGACCAGTAGTAAAAGACTCGTAGGCTTGCTGGACGGTGATGAGTTGGATGAGATCTATCATGTAATCGAGTTAGTTTTGACGGGGATTGATCCCTAGTATCCACTATGTTCTGAGATTGATGTTGCTATTACTTTGCCATGCGTAATGCTTCTCACTAGGGCCCGAGTGCCATGATTTCAGATCTGAACCTATTATGTTGACGCCAATATACGTGTGTTTTAGATCCTATCTTGCAAGTAGTAGTCACCTACTATGTGTTATGACCCGGCAACCCCGGAGTGACAATAGCCGGAACCACTCCCGGAGATGACCATAGTATAAGGAGTTCATGTATTCACCAATTTTTAATGCGTTGGTTCGGTTCTTTATTAAAAGGAGAACCTTAATATCCCGTAGTTTTCATTAGGACCCCGCTGCCACGGGAGGGATGGACAATAGATGTCATGCAAGTTCTTTTCCCTAAGCACGTATGACTACATACGAAATACATGCCTACATTACATTGACGAACGGGAGCTAGTTACTTATCTCTTCGTGTTATAGCTGTTACATGATGAATCACATCCAGCATACTCATCCATCACCGATCCACTGCCTACGAGTCTTTTACTACTGGTCCTTGCTACGTTACTTTGCTACTACTGTTGTCACTACTGCTGTTACTTGTTGCTGTTGTCACTATTGTTGTTCCTTGCTACTGCTATTACTTGCTACTTTGTTGTTACTTGCTTCAACACTTCTCTAGAGCCGTAGCCGGGGAAGCATCATTCTCAAGAATAGTTCCCCGTCAACGTGCCATTTTCTAGCGCCATTGATACAACTAGTTAGGAATAGTGTGCCGTCAACAAACCCTTTTCTGGCACTGTTGTTATCATACCACTTTGCTACTGATACTTTGCTTGCAGACACTAATCTTTCAGGTGTGGTTGAATTGACAACTCAGCTGCTAATACTTGAGAATATTCTTTCGCTTCCCCTTGTGTCGAATCAATAAATTTCGGTTGAATACTCTACCCTCGAAAACGGTTGCGATCCCCTACACTTGTGGGTTATCAAGACTATTTTCTTGAAAAGAGTCTTGATGACCCACAAGTATAGGGGATCAATCGTAGTCCTTTCGATAAGTAAGAGTGTCGAACCCAATGAGGAGCAGAAGGATCTGACAAGTGGTTTTCAGCAAGGAAAAATCTGGAGGCACTGAAATTGTCGGTAACAAGTGATTATGTGGTGAGATGATTCGTAGCAAGCAACAAGTAACAAAAGTAGCAACGGTGCAGCAAAGTGGCCCAATCCCTTTTGTAGCAAGGGACAAGCCTGGACAAAGTCTTATAGGAGAAAAACGCTCCCGAGGACACACGGGAATTTTTGTCATGCTAGTTTTCATCATGTTCATACGATTCGCGTTCGTTACTTTGATAATTTGATATGTGGGTGGACCGGCGCTTGGGTACTGCGCTTACTTGGACAAGTATCCCACTTGTGATTAACCCCTCTCGCAAGCATCCGCAACTACGAAAGAAGAATTAAGACAAAGTCTAACCATAGCATTAAACTAGTGGATCCAAATCAGCCCCTTACGAAGCAACGCATAAACTAGGGTTTAAGCTTCTGTCACTCTAGCAACCCATCATCTACTTACTACTTCCCAATGCCTTCCTCTAGGCCCAGAGAATGGTGAAGTGTTATGTAGTCGACATTCACATAACACCACTAGAGGAAAAACAACATACAACACATCAACATATCGAACGAATACCAAATTCACATGACTACTATTAGCATGACTTATCCCATGTCCTCAGGAACAAAAGTAACTACTCACAAAGCATAATCATATTCATGACGAGAGAGGTAATGAGTAGCATCAAGGATCTGAACATAAACTCTTCCACCAAGTAATCCAACTAACATCAACTACAAAGAGTAATCAACACTACTAGCAACCTTACAAGTACCAATCGGAGTCGCGAGACTGAGATTGGTTACAATTGATGAACTAGGGTTTGGAGATGAGATGGTGCTGATGAAGATTTTGATGGTGACAAGTCCCCTCCGATGAGAGGAGTGTTGGTGATGACGATGGCGATGATTTCCCCCTCCGGGAGGGAAGTTTCCCCAGCAGGATCGTCCTGTCGGAGCTCTAGATTGGTTATGCTCAAGTTCCGCCTCGTGGCGGCGGCGAATCCACGAAAAAGCTCCTCCCTGATTTTTTTTGTCTGGAAGAGGGGGGCCAGTGGGCCAGCAGGCTGCCCACAAGCCCTCATGGCGCGGCCTGGGGGGTGGCCGCGCCGTGGAGGCTTGTGGCCTCCTGCACGCGCCCCTCTGGCACTTCTTCGGCCCAGTATTTTTTATAAATCCAGAAAAAAAATCCTCGTTGTTTTTTACGGTGTTTGGAGTTGCACAGAATAGGTATCTCAACTTTGCTCCACTTTCAGGCCAGAATTCCAGTTGCCGGCATTCTCCCTCTTCATGCAAACCTTGCAAAATAAGAGAGAAAAGGCATAAGAATTGTACCGTGAAGTGAAATAACAGCCCAAGAAGCGATAAATATCAACATGAAAGCATGATGCAAAATGGACGTATCATCTCCCCCAAGCTTAGACCGCACTTGTCCTCAAGCGAAAGCCTAGCTCAATAAATATGTCCACATGTTTAGGAAGAGAGGTGTCGACAAAACAAGATATGAACATGCATGCATCATGATCGTGATCAGAACAACAATACCAACATATAATCTCTCATGCTAAAGTGATAATTCCTTCACAAAGTAAAGCATGGATCAAGAACCTTACCAAGAACTAACAACCGATAGCCTTTAGTCATTGAAGCAATTGCAATTTATCACAACATCAGAAAGAGTCAAATAAGAGCTTGTAAAGCAAATCCACATACTCAATCATTATTTCATTCTCTACAATTGCTACAACTCACGTGGTACTCATGAGATCAAAGTTTCAGCTGGACAGAGAGAAAGATAGGGGCTTACAGTTGTGCCTCCCAACTGCTTACCTCAAGGGTAATGTGAACAATAATAATTCATGAATACTTACCTCCAAGTTGACATATGAATATAGATCTTTCCCAAGCATATGACGTTAGCCAAGATAAATGCGAAATAAGGAATTGGTGAAGATCACCATGACTCTTTCAAGGGCAAAAAGTAAAGGTACAACATAGGACCTTCGCAGAGGGAAGCAGAGGTTGTCATACGCTTTTGAGGTTTGGATGCATGTCCTCTTAGTGCGGAGGAACGTCACTTTATATTGCCTCCTGTGATAAAGAACTTTATTATGCAGTCTGTCGCTTTTATGTCTTCCTCATCACAGGTTCGTACAAATATTATTTTCCACACACTAATAGATCATACATATTAGAGAGCAATTTTTATTGCTTGCCCGATGAAAACTTACTTGAGGGATCTTATTCAATCCATAGGTAGGTATGGTGGACTCACATGGCAAAACTGGGTTGATGGTTTATGGATGCACAAGTAGTATCTCTACTTAGTGCGGGAGGTTTGGCAAAAGTGAGGTGGAAGCAATCGTCACATGCTAAGGGATATCTAGTCATATAACATTGTTCGGAGCCAAGCAAACACAATTCATTATGTTTTCTTCCTTGTCCAACATCTACTTCTAGGCATGCAATAGTTTAGTGAGTGTTCACAATCATAGATAGTGTCAGAGATGATATATTTATATGTGAACCTCTCCTTCTTTATCACTTCCTATTAATTGCAACCATGACCAAGGGTCTACGTTTGCCTACCCTCAACAAGTTTCAATCCTCATTCTTTTTATATGTGAAGCCATCACTTCCCATAAGATCATTACATGATCTTTCATGCTTTTGTTCTATTCTCACTCTTTTGATCATGGCAAGAGGCAAAGCCCTTCAACTAAGACAATCTTTATTATATGACTCATGAGCTCGAATACATCGGGGGTGACACAAAGCAACACTCAAGACTAAAATACTAAGACTTTTATTCTACTAGAGAATGAGAAAACTGAAAAGGAAAACTAAAACAAAGGTAAAGGCAAAAGATGTGATGGTGATACGATACCGGGGCAACTCCCCCAAGCTTGGCACAAGCCAAGGGGGTTGCCCATACCAATGCTCAGCTGTCTTCCTTTGGTGGTGATGGTGGAGTTGTTGCAACATGACTTTGATCCTTCGTCTTCCAAGGCATAGGTGCTCCATCATGGAAAGATGAACGAGTCTCCGGAATCCTCAAATCTGCAGCCAACCATATTGATTTAAATCTATACTCATACTCACAGTTTTGGTTCTGAGGTCATAGATTTGGGCCTGGAGTTGATCAATCCTATCATAGAGCCTGAAGAGGTGCTTCCCAATGTCATTGGCATCAATCATGTGCTTGTTGGTGAACTCTATGATCATCATGTGGTTGGCATTGAGTCCACGCTCCACCATCCCTTGGCACTTGAAGACTTGTTGCTCCATTGCTTTGAGCCTGGTCTCCATGCTTCCGGTCTTCTTAGGCCCCTCAACATCACGGATGTGCAACATCCCCTCACGCATCTCGATAGATTGAGGGTTTTGCAGCACTCCCGTGAGGTAGGGATTGATGACCTTCTCGAAGATATTGTCCTTCGGAGCTTTTGGGGAAGTCATAGCGATCTAGATCTGCAATAGAAACACGCTCGAAACAAAAAACAGAGGAAATCTCCGTGATGCAGGGGTCAGACCAAACGGGAGTATATATATTGATTTTTTTCAGACCGAAGGAGTACCATAGACGAAAACAGAGTCCGGGAGGCGCACGAGGTGGCCACAAGCTCTCACGGCGCGGCCAGGGGGTGGGCCCGCGCCGTGCACGCTTGTCGCCTCCTCGCGCACTTTCCGGACTACTTCCAAATTTTGTATTTTTTCAAATATTCCAAAACGGAGAAAATTTCCTACTAGAAAAATTTTGGACTCTGTTTTCTTACCGAATCACATACCTCTTCGTTTTCGGAGTCTGAAACAGGCTGATAAATATCCCTTAGGTATTCTTCCGGAGTTATGGTATTGATAATATTGCTTTCAACATTTATGGGAGTACCTGAGATATAATGCTTGATTCTCTGCCCATTTACCACTCTCGGACAATTACCTTCCGTGTTGTTGATCTTGATAGCACCGGAACGATATACTTCCTCAACAACATAGGGACCTTCCCATTTAGAGAGAAGCTTGCCTGCAAAGAATCTTAAACGAGAGTTATATAGCAAGACATAAAAACCTACATTGAACTCACGTTTTTGTATCCTCTTATCATGCCACCTCTTAACCTTCTCTTTGAACAACTTGGCATTCTCATATGCCTGAGTTCTCCATTCATCAAGCGAGCTCATGTCAAATAACCTCTTCTCACCGGCAAGTTTGAAATCAAAGTTGAGCTCTTTGATTACCCAATAAGCTTTATGCTCTAGCTCAAGAGGTAAATGACATGCTTTACCGTACACCATTTTGTATGGAGACATGCCCATGGGATTCTTATAGACAGTTCTATAAGCCCACAGTGCATCATCGAGCTTCTTAGACCAATTCTTTCTAGACCTGTTGACAATCTTTTGCAGAATTAGTTTAATCTCTCTGTTGCTTAGCTCTACTTGACCACTGGACTGAGGGTGATAGGGAGACGCAATTCTATAGTTGACATCGTACTTAGCAAGTGTTTTACGGAAAGCACCATGAATGAAATGTGAACCACTATCGGTCATTAGATATCTGGGGACTCCAAATCTAGGGAAAATAACTTTTTTAAGCATCGTGATAGAAGTGTTGTGATCAGCACTACTAGTGGGGATAGCTTCTGCCCACTTAGTGACATAATCAATAGCAACTAGGATATGAGTATACCCACTGGATTTGGGAAAATGTCCCATATAATCAAAGCCCCAAACATCAAATGGTTCAATGACAAGTGAATAGTTCATAGGCATTTCCTGGCGTTTGCTAATATTACCTATTCTTTGACATTCGTCACAAGAAAAGACAAACTTACGGGCATCCTTGAAGAGAGTGGGCCAATAGAAACCTGATTGCAACACCTTGTGTGTAGTTCTATCTCCCGCATGGTGTCCTCCGTAGGCCTCGGAGTGACACTTCTGTAGGATCTGTCCTTGTTCATGTTCAGGTACACAACGTCTAATAACACCATCTACTCCTTTATAAAGGTGAGGATCATCCCAAAAGTAATGTCTTAAGTCAAAGAAGAATTTCTTCTTTTGCTGGTACGTGAAACTAGGTGGTATGTATTTGGCAACGATGTAGTTTGCATAATCAGCATACCACGGTGCACTACGTGAAGCATTGATGACATTCAATTGCTCATCAGGAAAGCTATCATCAATAGGTTGTGGGTCATCAAGAACGTTCTCCAACCAAGACAAGTTATCTGCTACTCGGTTATCAGCACCCTTTCTGTCCACAACGTGCAAATCAAATTCTTGTAGCAAGAGAACCCATCTGATAAGTCTAGGTTTAGTGTCCTTCTTCTCCATGAGGTACTTAATAGCCGCGTGATCAGTGTGAATAGTGACTTTGGAATCAACTATGTAAGACCTGAACTTTTCACATGCAAACACAACTGCTAAAAATTCCTTTTCCGTAGTAGCATAGTTTCTTTGGGCACTGTCTAGAGTTTTACTAGCATAGTGAATAACATTCAACTTCTTATCAACTCTTTGCCCTAGAACAGCACCAACAGCATAATTACTAGTGTCACACATGATCTCAAAAGATAGGTTCCAATCAGGTGGTTGAACAATAGGTGCAGTTATCAAATCCCTCTTAAGTATTTCGAAGGCTTCCTCACAATCATCGTCAAAGACAAAAGGAATATCCTTTTGCAAGATATTGGTAAGAGGCCTAGAAATCTTAGAGAAGTCTTTAATGAACCTTCTATAGAAACCAGCATGACCAAGGAAACTTCTTATACCTTTGATATCTGTGGGGTATGGCATTTTCTCGATTGCATCAACCTTAGCCTTATCGACTTCAGATCCTCTTTCAGAAATTTTATGTCCTAAGACGATGCCTTCATTAACCATAAAGTGGCACTTTTCCCAATTCAAGACAAGATTGGTGTATTTACATCTCTGTAAGACTCGATCAAGGTTGCTGAGGCTATCATCAAAAGAAGACCCGTAAACGGAAAAGTCATCCATGAAAACCTTGACAATCTTTTCACAAAAGTCAGAGAATATGGCCATCATACATCTTTGAAAGGTGGCAGGTGCATTACATAAACCAAAAGGCATACGTCTATAAGCAAAGGTACCGAAAGGGCAGGTGAAAGTGGTTTTCTCCTTATCAGATTGTGCAACTGGTATTTGGGAGAAACCAGAATTACCGTCTAGAAAGAAGAAGTGTGTGTGTTTAAAGCCTTTCTAGCATTTGGTCGATAAAAGGCAGAGGGTAATGATCTTTCCTAGTGGCCTTATTCAATTTCCTAAAATTGATCACCATCCTATAGCCAGTAATAATCCTCGGTGGGATCAATTCATCCTTATCATTAGGGACAACGGTAATGCCTCCCTTCTTAGGGACGTAGTGCACCGGACTCACCCAATCGCTATGAGCAACAGGATAGATAATACCTGCTTCCAGGAGCTTTAGTATTTCTTTTCTTACTACTTCTTTCATCTTAGGATTTAATCTCCTTTGATGATCAACAACTGGTTTGGAATCAGGATTGGTTTTAATCTTGTGCTGGCACAGAGTGGGACTAATGCCCTTAAGATCATCAGGAGTATATCCAATAGCAGCACGGTGCTTCCTCAGAGTTTTTAGTAACTTATTTTCTTCATGCTCTAAGAGACTAGCACTAATAATAACAGGATATATCTATTTTTCATCAAGATAAGCATACTTAAGAGTATCAGGCAACTATTTAACCTCGAACACAGGATCACCCTTTGGTGGGGGTGGATCCCCAAGCAGTTCAACAGGCAAGTTATTCTTAAGGATAGGATATTGTTCTAAGACAACTCTATCTATTTCATCCCTTTCATCCATATGCATATCATTTTCATGCTCAAGTAAGTATTGCTCTAAGGGATCAGTAGGAGGCACAGCAATAGAAGCTAAGGCAATAGTTTCATCCTTACTGGGCAACTCTTTTTCATGAGGTTGTCTACCAAACTTGGAGAAATTGAACTCATGTGACACACCTTCAAAGCCAACACTGACAGTTTGCTTCTCACAATCAATATGAGCATTGACGGTATTGAGGAAGGGTCTGCCAAATATGATGGGACAAATGCTATCTTGAGCGGTAGCAAGAATGAGGAAATCAGGACGATACTTCGTTTTACCACACAAGACTTCAACATCCCTAAAAATTCCCATAGGGCAGATAGTATCTCTATTGGCAAGCTGAATAGTTACATCAATAGGCTCTATCTCAACAGGTGCAATCTCATCTTTGATTTCATCGTATAAGGATTGAGGTATTGCACTAACACTAGCACCCACGTCACATGAACCATGATAACAATGATCTCCTATCTTATTAGAAACCATAGGCATGCCAACAACAGGCCTATGTTTGTCTCTAGTGTGAGGTTTAGCAATTCTAGCAGCATCTTCACATAAGTGAATATTATGTCCCTCAACATCGTCGGATAGAAGATCTTTGATGATCGCAATGGCTCAACTCTAATTTGCTCAGGGGGTGTAGGTGTTCTAATATAGCCTCTACGTATCACAGTTGAAGCTTTAGAATGATCCTTTATCCTAACAGGGAAAGGTGGTTTCTCAACGTAAGCACTAGGAACAACATGATCATTATAGGCAATGACTTTCTCTACAACTAGATTGGGTTTAACTGCATTGACTTCTAAAGGAGGATGATATTTAAACCACTTCTCTTTGGGGAGATCAATATGAGCAGCAAAGGATTCCCATAGTGAAGCAACTATCTCAGTGTCAAGTCCATACTTAGCGCTAAAGTCACAAAAAGTATTTGTCTCAACAAAGGATTTAACACAATCAAACGTGAAATTCATACCTGACTCCTTAACTTCTTCAAGCTCCCAATCTTGAGAGTTGCGTTTAATTCTCTCATATAAATTCCATTTGAAGTCAATATCTCTCTTCATAAAAGAACCGGTACAAGAAGTATCAAGCATGGTGCGATCATCATGAGAAAGACGAGCATAGAAGTTCTGAATGATAATTTCTCTCGAGAGCTCATGATTGGGGCATGAATATAACATTTATTTAAGCCTCCCCCAAGCTTGAGCGATGCTTTCTCTGTCACGAGGCCAAAAATTATAAATATAATTCCGATCACGATGTACTAAATGCATAGGATAAAACTTTTGATGAAATTCCAATTTCAACCGATTGTAGTCCCATGATCCAGTATCATCACATAGCCTATACCATGTCAACGCCTTATCCTTCAAATATAAAGGAAACACCTTCTTCTTGACCTCATCCTCGGGCAAACCTGCAAGCTTAAATAAACCACAAACTTCATCTACATAGATTAGATGCAAGTCTTGATGTGATGTTCCATCTCGTGTGAAAGGATTAGCGAGCAGTTTCTCAAGCATACCCGAAGGAAATTCAAAGCAAATATTTTCAGTAGGTGCAGCAGGTTGAGGAGCAACTCTTTGTGCCTCCATTCGAGCTGAAGATACCCCGAACAAGCCCCTCAAAGCATTAGTATCCATAGTGACAAGTGACAATAAATTTCAGCACACTATATGAATGTTTCCTTACCAAGTTCCACTTACCAAAGGCGCTTCACTCCCCAGCAACGGCGCCTGAAAAGAGTCTTGATGACCCACAAGTATAGGGGATCAATCGTAGTCCTTTTGATAAGTAAGAGTGTCAAACCCAACGAGGAGCAGAAGGATCTGACAAGTAGTTTTTAGCAAGGTAAAATCTGCAGGCACTGAAATTGTCGCTAACAAGTGATTGTGTGGTGAGATGATTCGTAGCAAGCAACAAGTAACAAATGTAGAAACGGTGCAGCAAAGTGGACCAATCCCTTTTGTATCAAGGGACAAGCCTGGACAAAGTCTTATAGGAGGAAAAACGCTCCCGCGGACACACGGCAATTTCTGTCATGCTAGTTTTCATCATGTTCATACGATTCGCGTTCGTTACTTTGATAATTTGATATGTGGGTGGACCGGCGCTTGGGTACTGCGCTTACTTGGACAAGTATCCCACTTATGATTAACCCCTCTCGCAAGCATCCGCAACTACGAAAGAAGAATTAAGACAAAGTCTAACCATAGCATTAAACTAGTGGATCCAAATCAGCCCCTTACGAAGCAACGCATAAACTAGGGTTTAAGCTTCTGTCACTCTAGCAACCCATCATCTACTTACTACTTCCCAATGCCTTCCTCTAGGCCCAGAGAATGGTGAAGTGTTATGTAGTCGACATTCACATAACACCACTAGAGGAAAAACAACATACAACACATCAACATATCGAACGAATACCAAATTCACATGACTACTATTAGCATGACTTATCCCATGTCCTCGGCCCGCGGCCCCCTGGCTTGTGGGCTCCCTGAGGCCCCTTTGCCCTAGGTTTTGCGCCTATATATCCCCAAAAATTCCACAAAAAATCAGGAGATCATCGAAAGTACTTTTCCGCCGCCGCAAGCTTCTGTCTCCGCAAGATCCCATCTGGGCACGTTCTCGTGCCCTGTCGGACGGGGGATTCGGATATGGAGGGCTTCTTCATCAACACCATGACCTCTCCGATGATGCGTGAGTAGTTCACCATAGACCTACGGGTCCATAGCTAGTAACTAGATGGCTTCTTCGCTCTCTTGGATCTTCAATACAAAGTTCTCCATGATCTTCATGGAGATCTATCCGATGTAATCTTCTTTTGCGGTGTGTTTGTCGAGATCCGATGAATTGTGGATTTATGATCAAATTATCTATGAATCTTATTTGAGTTTCTTCTGATCTCTCTTATGCATGATTTCATATCCTTGTAATTCTCTTTGAGTTGTGGCTTTTGTTTGGCCAACTAGATCTACGATTCTTGCAATGGGAGAAGTGCTTGGTTTTGGGTTCATACCGTGCGATGACCTCACCCAGTGACATAAGGGGTAGCAAGGCACGCATCGTGTTGTTGCCATCAAGCGTAAAAAGATGGGGTTTTCATCATTGGTTTGAGATTATCCCTCTACATCATGTCATCTTGCTTAAAGCGTTACTCTGTCCGTCATGAACTCAATACACTAGATGCATGCTGGATAGCGATCGATGTGTGGAATAATAGTAGTAGATGCAGAAAGTGTCGGTCTACTTGTCTCGGACGTGATGCCTATATGTATGATCATTGCCTTAGATATCGTCATGAATTTGCGTGGTTCTATCAATTGTTCAACAGTAATTTGTTCACCCACCGTGATATTTGCTATTTTGAGAGAACCCTCTAGTGAACACTATGGCCCCCGGGTCTACTCCACACCATATTTTCAGCCTTACACTTTTTACTTCGTTGCACTTTCCGCCTTCAGATCTCACTTTGCAAACAATCTTGATGGGATTGACAACCCTTTTGAAGCGTTGGGTGTAAGCTCGTCTGTGTTTGCGCATGTACTCTGGACTTGACGAGACCCTCCTACTGGATCGATACATTGATTCTCAAACTGAGGGAAATACTTACTGCTCCTTTGTTGCATCACCTTTCCTCTTCAAGGGAAAAACCAACGCAAGCAAGTCTCCGTCAACGTGTCAATTTCTGGCGCTGTTGTTTGAGAAGAAGCAAGAAGAATTTTCGGCGCCATTGCCGGGGACGCACAGCTATATTCTCTGAGTCACTTGGGATTTTCGTCTGCTGGTCACTATGAGGACTCCGAAAGATCCAAGAACTGAAATCTTGCCTTCCACTACGAGGACAGGTAAGGAACTGCCATCTAGCGCTGCACTTGATTCACCTTCAGTTATGAGTAAGTTTGCGACATCACCTCCTGCTAGAAATCTTGATATGTCGCATGTTCTTGATGATGCTACTTCTGCTGCCCATGATGCTTATGATGATGCTATGCTTGATACTATGCCTCATGATGCTATGCTTGATACTGCTTTGCCTGATGATGCTATGCCTGATACTGCTTTACCACTAGGTGCATTCCTTGATGCACAAATTGCTAGAGTTGCTGCTAGATGTGATGATACTTCTGAAACTGCTGATACTATTGAAGTAGAACCTGCTACTATGCCTGAATTGCATGTTATGCCTGAGCGCTATGTTATGGAGGGAGAGATAGCTGAGGACTTTCTTGCGTGTAACGATAGCTATGATGTTGAGAAACTACTGCTCAAGTGGAAAGAAAAATCTCTGAACGCTAGGATGAAATACGACCCGAAGTTTGCTACTTCGCCTATCTTTGTGACCGATAAGGATTATGAATTCTCTATCGACCCTGAGTTAATCACTCTGGTCGAATCTGATCCTTTTCATGGTTATGAGTCTGAAACGGTTGTAGCCCATCTTACCAAACTGCACGCTATAGCCACCCTATTCACTAGTGAGGAAAAGATTCACCACTACTATATCCTCAAGCTGTTTCCTTTCTCGTTAAAGGATGATGCTAAGACTTGGTTCACTTCTCTTACTCCTGGTTGTGTGCGTAGCCCCCAGGATATGGTCTACTACTTCTCTGAAAATAATTTCCCTGCCCATAAGAAGCAAGCTTCCTTGCAGGAAATATACAACTTTGCTCAAGCTGAGGAAGAGAGTCTCCCACAAGCTTGGGGGAGGCTCATCCAGCTACTGAATGCTTTGCCTGATCACCCTCTTGAGAAGAATGAAATACTTGATATCTTCTATAATGGACTTACCGATGCTTCCAAAGACCACCTAGATAGTTGTGTGGGTTGTGTTTTTAGGGAACGAACCGTAGAACACGATGAAATTCTACTGAATAAAATCTTGTGCAATGAGAACGCTTGGACTATTCCCGAGCCACCTCCCAAGCCAACTCCGAAGAAAAGAGGTATTCTATTCCTCAGTCCCGAAGATATGCAAGAAGCCAAGAAATCTATGCGAGATAAAGGCATTAAATCTGAAGATATCAAAATCTACCACCTATCGAAGAGATCCATGGTCTTGATAACCCGATACAGGTAGTAGAAA
Source organism: Hordeum vulgare subsp. vulgare (assembly GCF_904849725.1). Taxonomy (NCBI): domain Eukaryota; kingdom Viridiplantae; phylum Streptophyta; class Magnoliopsida; order Poales; family Poaceae; genus Hordeum; species Hordeum vulgare. The sequence goes on along the minus strand of NC_058524.1, from coordinate 340,237,376 downwards.
TATATTCTCTGCGTAGGTTTGATGAGAGTGATATTCCTTTTGATAAACCTGCTAGCTTATGCCTGGATGAATTTGATAACTTTGTTGCCAAACAACAGAGTTTCAATGATTATGTTAGCAGACAATTGGAACAAAATGCTGGTATGCTTAGTCATTTAAGGCTTGTGTGGACAGAAATGTCAATGATCTTAAGCTTCTGAGCAAACATGCCTCTATGGTTACTACTCAGGTAGAACAAGTACTTAAAGCTCAGAATGACTTGCTCAATGAGTTGAATGACAATTCTATCAGAGTCGTTACTAGAGGCGGTAGAATGACCCAGGAACCTCTGTATCCTGAGAGTCATCCAAAGAGGATTGAATAAGATTCTCAAGGAGTTAGCACTAATGCACATAGTCATCCTAGGAAGAAGAAGAAAGATGATAGGAACCTGCACGCTAGCAACCCAGATGTTGATACAGCTGAGTGTCCAAACGATGTCTCTGTCTCTGATGATGAAACACAATATGGTGATGAACATGAGCCTAATGATAATATCAATAGTGATGTTCATGAAGATGCTCAACCTAGCAATGATAAGGAAGTGGAGATTGAACCTATTGATCTTGATAACCCACAGCCTAAGACTAAGAGATACGATAGGAATGACTTCAGTGCTAGGAAGCATGGTAAAGATAGGGAACCATGGGTTCAGAAACCCATGCCCTTTCCTCCCAAACCATCCAAGAAAAAGGATGATGAGGATTTTGAGCGATTCATAGAAATGATCAGACCTGTCTTTCTGCAAATGCGTTTGACGGATATGCTCAAGATGTCTCCGTATGCTAAGTACATGAAGGATATTGTGACTAATAAGAGGAGGATACCTGAGGTTGAGATTTCCAAGATGCTTGCTAATTATACCTTCAAGGGTGGAACTCCTAAGAAACTAGGTGATCCCGGTGTGCCCACTATACCTTGCTCCATTAAAGGCAACTACGTTAGAACTGCTTTATGCGACCTTGGAGCCGGTGTTAGTGTTATCCTCTTTCTCTTTATCGTAGACTTGAACTAGATAAGTTGACACCCACTGAAATCTCTCTGCAAATGGCCGACAAATCAACTGCTTTCCCTATCGGCATTTGCGAGGATATGTCTGTTGTGGTTGCTAATGTCACTATCTTAACAGACTTTGTTATCTTGGATATTCCTGAGGACGATGCCATGGAGGTCATCCTCGGAAGACCCTTTTTAAACACTGTAGGGGCTGTTATAGATTGCAACAAAGGCAATGTCACTTTCCATGTCAATGGTAATGAGCATACGGTGCACTTTCCGAAGAAACAATATCGCGTACATTGCATCAATGCTATCAAAAAACTTCATCGATTCTTATTGGGAGCTTTGAATGCCCTATTCCTCCTGTCAAGATGAAGTATGATTTGCTTGTTGGGGAGATACACATCCCCACTGAGGTGACCTAGTGACTATTCTAAAATTCTCCATTCTCTTTTGCGATTCGAAAAGGTTTGTCAAAGAGACTTGATCAACCTCACTGACGGATTTCTTTCGATGACCATGAGATGGATGAATCGAGGAGTCACAAACCTCTGTCCCAAGCTTTCATTTAGGTTGCTTAGAATAAATATGATAGGTTTAGTTTAGTTTTCCTTGTTTTCTGGTTTTGCATTCGGTAGAAAAGTACCCCGAAAATAGAAGTTCTCCGAACGCCGTGAAAATCAAGTATGATTTTTTCTGGAATTTTTGAAAAAATCTTAGACAAAGAGCTTGTCTGGGGGCTGCAACAGTGGGCCACAAGCCCTTGGGGCGCGAGCACCCCCCTGGCCGCGCCACCCAGGCTTGTGGGGCCCACAGGCACCCCCTCCACTCATTCTTGTTCTCATCTGGTTCTCCTACCTCCAGAAAAAATCGTTTCACAGCTCAAACCCGTGTTCTTGCTCCTCTTGGTGGGATTTTCGATCTCTTTGCTCAAATCACCGTTCTCCGAACTATTTTGGGGAAATTACTCCTTGGTAAGTGACTCCTCCATTGGTCCAATTAGTTTTTGCTCTAGTGCCTTATACTCCGCGTATTTTTGTTGCCTTGCTGACCATGTTCTTGAGCTTTGCATGTTGATTTTAGCTGGTCCCAAGTAGTTTTGATGCATAATATGGCCTCTAGGCACTTGTGGGAGTAGTTGCTACTTGTTTAGTTGAGCCTTGTTCAATTTCCCTTTGGATCACTTAAAAAATTTCAGAAAAGGAAGATGTTCAGGAGAAACTTTCATGGTGATTCCTCAAGCAAGAGAGGTCCCCGTCTTGCGATTCGGGAGCCTGATCCTCACCAACCAAGGGACGCGCAGGTACAACCATGTGAATGGCCTTTTGATGAATTTATGATTGAGGCAGGCTTTAAAGATGAGTTTGATGCACTTGTTCATAACATCGGACTCGAAGAATTCATCTCCGATAAATGTGAACAGTATGTTGCTCTCACTGCCTCTTTTGTTCGTAGATTCAAATTTTTAGCTGGCCGTGATACATCGGTGCTGTTTGATCTCTATGACAAATCGTATACCATGGATTTAGAGGATTTCAATAGAATTTGCAAAATACCTATTTGGGGCAGCCTCAATGATCCTCCTAAATCTTCACTTAGAGATTTTTTCTCTGGTATTACTGTTGGAGAAACTAGAGACATTACGCAAGCTACCATGGGGAGTATTCATTTTCTTGCCTTGCATTACTTTGCCCTCTTCATAGTCAGCTGCATTGATGGCAAGATTGAGCATTGGTACCTCTACGCACCCGACCTTAGTATCCTTAAGAGCGTAGTGACGGGTGACAAAAGCTTCAATATGGGAGCTATAATAGCAAGGAGGCTGAATAAGAATGCTAAGGAAGGGGATTTCTTTGGTGGGATCTATGCCACTCGCATAGATTTTCTTGGAGTACCCATCCGCGAAGGAGATCCCCCGCTCCATACAGTTTACCTTGACCGCGTCGCTTTGACACGCTACCAGTTCCTTGAGAGGGATGATGAATCCCTCCTATACCGTCTGATATTTAACCGACTGCGTGTTTTCCATATTACCCTTCCTGCTCCTGCCTTCTTTCACTTTCAGGTAAAACGGAGATATTACATAACCAGAGGAGAGGCAGAGGAGTATGAGAGGTGGCAAAGGCTGCTCGTCTCCGTGAGGCAGCTATACAGGCAGTGGCTGCAACGCTCCCGTATAACCCCCATTATGATTTTGGGTTTTGCCAGGACCATCCTTGGGAGTAGACCAACTTAGGCCAAAAGCCTAAGCTTGGGGGAGTACGTGTTTCTCACCGACTTTACATTCTTGCTTATGCTTTCAGTTTGTTAGCTGGTGTTCACACTTTGCCACTGTATCATCCATGCTAGTTTATTTTATTTTTCTCGTTTTCTTTTCGTGTGTCTGTCTAGTTTGAGAAAACCCAAAAAGATTTTCTTTCTCTTCTTTTGCTTCTTGGGAGCTTTCCCGTGTAAATAGTTTTCTTTTTCTTTGGGTCAAGGTAGAAGATATTGGTTACAATGTTTAGTGGCTCTTGCGTGCATACCTGTTTAGCTTTCAAAGAGCCATATTACTTTGTCTTCTCCTTTGTGTTTGCCTGCAGATTCCAGCTTTAGTCCAATGCATGAGCACGCTTATTATTGTTCACATCATTCGGTCGTGCAAGTGGAAGGCAATAATGACGATATATGATGAAGTGACTGAGCCTGGAAAAGCTGGTATGAACTCGATCTATTTTGTTTTTGTAAATATGACTAGCTCGTCGTGCCTGATTCAGCTTTGTTGTGAGAGAAACATGTTTGCAATGACAACTTAGAGATCATAGTTGCTTATGCCATGCTTACTTAGCTAGGAGCTTATAATGGTTTGTCTTGGATGCCAAAATGAATGTTGAGATGACTATGATGTAGTATGATAGGATGGTATTCTCCTTTGAATGTTTCAAGTGGCTTGACTTGGCGCATGTTCACGCATGTAGTTGAAACAAAATCAACATAGCCTCTATGATGTTCATGTTCATGGTGATTTATGTCCTACTCAAGCTTGCACTCAATGTTAGTTAATCTCAATGCATTTTGATGACTGTTGTCGCTCTCTAGTTGGTCGCTTCCCAGTCTTTTGCTAGCCTTCACTTGTACTAAGCGGGAATACTGCTTGTGCATCCACTCCCATAAACCCAAAGTTCTTCCATATGAGTCTGCCATACCTACCTATATGTGGTATCTACCTGCCGTTCCAAGTAAATTTGCATGTGCCACTCTCTAACCTTCAAGAAATAATCTGTTTTGCATGCCTGAACCGCTCATGTGGTGATAGGGGGCTGTTGGTATCTTCCATGCTAGGCGTGTTATCCTCGATATGTGTTTATTCACTATCATTCATGAGAAAGGGGCAGGTAATTGGAATTCCCAGTTCCATGCTCAAATCGAAAAGATAATTGCAAACAAAACTCCCCCGGGATTGATGTTGGTATGGACGGTACCCGAGGATTCGGCTAGCCGTGGAGTGTGATTGATTGGTGGTGGGGGAGTCAAAACTTTACTTTTCTGTTTGGGAACCGCCTATAGCATGTGTAGCATGGAAGATGTTGAGAACTCTTAGTCATTGCGTTGACAACGAAAGGCATGCCACCCAAAAATTTTATCTATGTTTTCAAAGCTTGAGCTCTGGCACCTCTGCAAATCAATGCTTCCCTCTGCGAAGGGCCTGTCTATTTATGTTCCTGTTGAGTCATACTCCTCTTATAAAAGCACCAATTAGAGAGCACCTCTGTCATTTTTATGCTTTGCTTTTAACTGTGTTGAGTATGACTCTGACTGGATCTTCATTGCCTTGAATTACAATGTTTAGTCAGCCCTTGGTCTTTGAAGGTGCTCTGCATTTATGTTTTGTGGTCTCAGAAAGAGCTAGCGAGATACCACCTGTTTGTACTGCTTCATGTTGTTTTGATTGAAGTGTTGACATTTGAGGCTTATTATTATTTGCTCGCTAGCTGATTATGCCATTGATATGAGTTTACCGTGAGACCTAGATGTCATTTGCTTATGTGGTTCGCTAGTGATCCTGCTGAAATTCTGGTTATGAGTTAGACATAGTTGCAACAACAAGATCAAACAGAGTTCGTCAAAGTTTTTCTTTTGTCTCTTTCAGTTTGTCAACTGAATTGCTTGAGGACAAGCAAGGATTAAAGCTTGGGGAATTTTTATTGCTTGCATCGATGACAACTTACTTGAGGGATCTTATTCAATCCAGAGGTAGGTATGGTGGACTCACATGGCAAAACTGGGTTGATGGTTTATGGATGCACAAGTAGTATCTCTACTTAGTGCGGGAGGTTTGGCTAATGTGAGGTGGAAGCAATCGTCACATGCTAAGGGATCTCTAATCATATAATATTGTTCGGAGCCAAGCAAACACAATTCATTATGTTGTCTTCCTTGTCCAACATCTACTTCTAGGCATGCAATAGTTTAGTGAGTGTTTACAATCATTGATGGTGTGAGAGATGATATATGTATATGTGAACCTCTCCTTCTTTATCACTTCCTATTAATTTCAACCATGACCAAGGTCTACGTTTGCCTACCCTCAACAAGTTTCATTCCTCATTCTTTTTATATGTGAAGCCATCACTTCCCATAAGATCATTACATGATCTTTCATGCTTTTGTTCTATTCTCCCTCTTTTGATCATGTCAAGAGGCTAAGCCCTTCAACCAAGACACTCTTTATTATATGGCTCACGAGCTCGAATACATCGGGGGTGACACAAAGCAAAACTCAAGACTAAAACACTAAGACTTTTATTCTACTAGAGAAAGAGAAAACTGAAAAGGAAAACTTAAACAAAGGTAAAGGCAAAAGATGTGATGGTGATACAATACTGGGGTAACTCCCCCAAGCTTGGCACAAGCCAAGGGGATTGCCCATACCAATGCTCAGTTGTCTTTGGTGGTGAAGATGGAGGAGTTATTGCAATCTTTGACTCCAAGAGGACCATTAATCTTTTATTTATACCTTGGAGATATGCGATATGATTTTCCAGCAAAACAACTTCACGAGTGAGACAAGTATTGCGAGCACGAGTTGTTTCAGAAAACCTCAAGAGTTCAATCAAGGATGGAGACAGGAGGTGGAGGTAGGGTTGGAGGAAATCCACTTCTTCAACTTCTTCCCTGTTGAGCACAGATTGCACTTCGTCCCACGCCTAATTTCTCTCCTTGGTTTTGCCCTTGGTTTCTTTAGGTAGCCTTTCCTTAGCCTCCATGACCTCCATCCTTTTCAGATCAGCACTTGCTTCTCCATAAACTTAGAGGAGATTGTTCTCCCCCACGGATTTCTGAGACGACATCTTGCTCCAAATCTGCGGCAGAAAACAGGCTCGAAACGAAAAACAGAGGAAATCTGCGTGATAGAGGGGTCAGACCAAACGGGAGTATATATAATGATTTTTTCAGACCAGAAGTAGTACCCTGCACGAAAACGGAGTCCGGGAGGTGCACGAGGTGGCCACAAGCCCTCACGGCGCGGCCAGGGGGTGGGCCCGCGCCGTGCAGGCTTGTCGCCTCCTCGCGCACTTTCCGGACTACTTCCAATTTTTGTATTTTTCAAATATTCCAAAACAGAGAAAATTTCCTACTGGAAAAATTTTGGACTCTGTTTTCTTACCGAATCACATACCTCTTCGTTTTCGGAGTCTGAAACAGGCTGATAAATATCCCTTAGGTATTCTTCCGGAGTTATGGTATTGATAATATTGCTTTCAACATTTATGGGAGTACCTGAGATATAATGCTTGATTCTCTGCCCATTTACCACTCTCGGACAATTACCTTCCGTGTTGTTGATCTTGATAGCACCGGAACGATGTACTTCCTCAACAACATAGGGACCTGCCCATTTAGAGAGAAGCTTGCCTACAAAGAATCTTAAACGAGAGTTATATAGCAAGACATTATCACCTACATTGAACTCACGCTTTTGTATCCTCTTATCATGCCACCTCTTAACCTTTTCTTTGAACAACTTGGTATTCTCATATGCCTGAGTTCTCCATTCATCAAGCGAGCTAATATCAAATAACCTCTTCTCACCGGCAAGTTTGAAATCAAAGTTGAGCTCTTTGATTGCCCAATAAGCTTTATTCTCTAACTCAAGAGGTAAATGACATGCTTTACCGTACACCATTTTGTACGGAGACATGCCCATGGGATTCTTATTGGCAGTTCTATAAGCCCACAGTGCATCATCGAGCTTCTCAGACCAATTCTTTCTAGACCTGTTGACAGTCTTTTGCGGAATTAGTTTAATCTCTCTGTTGCTTACCTCTACTTGACAACTAGACTGAGGGTGATAGGGAGACGCAATTCTATGGTTGACATCGTACTTAGCAAGCGTTTTACGGAAAGCACCGTCAATGAAATGTGAACCACCGTCGGTCATTAGATATCTGGGGACTCCAAATCTACGGAAAATAACTTCTTTAAGCATCCTGATAGAAGTGTTGTGATCAGCACTACTAGTGGGGATAGCTTCTACCCACTTAGTGACATAATCAAGAGCAACTAGGATATGAGTATACCCACTGGATTTCGGAAAAGGTCCCATATAATCAAAGCCCCAAACATCAAATGGTTCAATGAGAAGTGAATAGTTCATAGGCATTTCCTGACGTTCGCTAACATTACCTATTCTTTGACATTCGTCACAAGACAAGACAAACTTACGGGCATCCTTGAAGAGAGTGGGCCAACAGAAACCTGATTGCAATACCTTGTGTGCAGTTCTATGTCCTGCATGGTGTCCTACGTAGGCCTCGGAGTGACACTTCTGTAGGATTTGTCCCTGTTCATGTTCAGGTACACAACGTCTAATAACACCATCTATTCCTTCCTTATAAAGGTGAGGATCAACCCAAAAGTAATGTCTCAAGTCAAAGAAGAATTTCTTCTTTTGCTGATACGTGAAACTAGGTGGTATGTATTTGGCAACGATATAGTTTGCATAATCAGCATACCACGGTGCACTACGTGAAGCATTGATGACATTCAACTGCTCATCGAGAAAGCAATCATCAATAGGTTGTGGGTCATCAAGAACGTTCTCCAACCTAGACAAGTTATCTGCTACTTGGTTATCAGCACCCTTCCTGTCGACAACGTGCAAATCAAATTCTTGTAGCAAGAGAACCCATCTAATAAGTCTAGGTTTAGCGTCTTTCTTCTCCATGAGGTACTTAATAGCAGCATGGTCAGTGTGAATCGTAACTTTGGAATCAACTATGTAAGACCTGAACTTTTCACATGCAAACACAACTGCTAAAAATTCCTTTTCCGTAGTAGCATAGTTTCTCTGGGCACTGTCTAGAGTTTTACTAGCGTGGTGAATAACATTCAACTTCTTATCGACTCTTTGCCCTAGAACAGCACCAACTTCATAATCACTAGCGTCACACATGATCTCAAAAGGTAGGTTCCAATCAGGTGGTTGAACAATAGGTGCAGTTATCAAAGCCCTCTTAAGTATTTCGAAGGCTTCCTCACAATCATCGTCAAAGACAAAAGGATAACCTTTTGCAAGAGATTGGTAAGAGGCCAAGAAATCTTAGAGAAGTCTTTAATGAACCTTCTATAGAAACCAGCATGACCAAGGAAACTTCTTATACCTTTGATATCTGTGGGGTATGGCTTTTTCTCGATTGCATCAACCTTAGCCTTATCGACTTCAATACCTCTTTCAGAAATTTTCTGTCCTAAGACAATGCCTTCATTAACCATAAAGTGGCACTTCTCCCAATTCAAGACAAGATTAGTGTCTTTACATCTCTGGAAGACTCGATCAAGGTTGCTGAGGCAATCATCAAAGGAAGACCCGTAAACGGAGAAGTCATCCATGAAAACCTCAGCAATCTTTTCACAAAAGTCAGAGAATATAGCCATCATACATCTTTGAAAGGTGCATTACATAAGCCAAAAGGCATACGTCTATAAGCAAAGGTACCGAAAGGGCAGGTGAAAGTGGTTTTCTCCTGATCAGATTGTGCAACTGGTATTTGGGAGAAACCAGAATAACCGTCTAGAAAGCAGAAGTGTGTGTGTTTAGACAGCCTTTCTAGCATTTGGTCGATAAAAGACAGAGGGTAATGATCTTTCCTAGTGGCCTTATTCAATTTCCTAAAATTGATCACCATCCTATAGCCAGTAATAATCCTCTGTGGGATCAATTCATCCTTATTATTAGGGACAACGGTAATGCCTCCCTTCTTAGGGACGCAATGCACCGGACTCACCCAATCGCTATGAGCAACAGGATAGACAATACCCACTTCCAAGAGCTTTAGTATTTCTTTTCTTACTACTTCTTTCATCTTAGGATTTAATCTCCTTTGATGATCAGCAACTGGTTTCAAGTCACGATCAGTTTTAATCTTGTGCTCGCATAGAGTGGGACTAATGCCCTTAAGATCATCAAGAGTATATCCAATAGCAGCACGGTGCTTCCTCAGAGTTTTTAGCAACTTCTTTTCTTCATGCTCTGAGAGGCTACTCTTTTTCATGAGGTTATCTACCAAACTTGGAGAAATTGAACTCATGTGACACACCTTCAAAGCCAACAGTGACAGTTTGCTTCTCACAATCAATATGAGCATTAATGGTATTGAGGAAGGGTCTGCCAAATATGATGGGACAAAAGCTATCTTGAGCGGTAGCTAGAACGAGGAAATTAGCAGGATACTTCGTTTTACCACACAAGACTTCAACATCCCTAATAATTCCCATAGGGCAGATAGTATCTCTATTGGCAAGCTGAATAGTGACATCAATAGGCTCTATCTCAACAGGTGCAATCTCATCTTTGATTTCATCGTATAAGGATTGAGGTATTGCACTAACACTAGCACCCACGTCACATAAACCATCATAACAACGATCTCCTATCTTAACAGAAACCACAGGCATGCCAACAACAGGCCTATGTTTGTCTCTAGCGTGAGGTTTAGCAATTCTAGCAGCATCTTCACAGAAGTGAATATTATGTCCCTCAACATCGTCGGATAGAAGATCTTTGATGATAGCAATACTAGGTTCAACTCTAATTTGCTCAGGGGGTGTAGGTGTTCTAATATAGCCTCTACGTATCACAGTTGAAGCTTTAGAATGATCCTTTATCCTAACAGGGAAAGGTGGTTTCTCAATGTAAGCACTGGGAACAACAGGATCATTATAGGCAATGACTTTCTCTTCAACTGGATTGGGTTTAACTACATTTACTTCTAAAGGAGGATGATATTTAAACCACTTCTCTTTGGGGAGATCAATATGAGCAGCAAAGGATTCACACAGTGAAGCTACTATCTCAGAGTCAAGTCCATACTTAGCGCTAAAGTCACAAAAGGTATTTGTCTCAACAAAGGATTTAACGCAATCAAACGTGAAATTCATACCTGACTCCTTACCTTCTTCAAGATCCCAATCTTTAGAGTTGCGTTTAATTCTCCCCAATAAATTCCATTTGAAGTCAATATCTCTCTTCATAAAAGAACCGGTATAAGAAGTATCAAGCATGGTGCGATCATCATGAGAAAGCCGAGCATAGAAGTTCTGAATGGTAATTTCTCTCGAGAGCTCATGATTGGGCATGAATATAACATTGATTTAAGCCTCCCCAAAGCTTGAGCGATGCTTTCTCTGTCACCAGGCCAAAAATTATAAATATAATTCCGATCATGATGTACTAAATGCATAGGATAAAACTTTTGATGAAATTCCAATTTTAACCAATTGTAATCCCATGATCCAGTATCATCACATAGCCTATACCATGTCAACGCCTTATCCTTCAAAGATAAAGGAAAGACCTTCTTCTTGACCTCATCCTCGGGCAAACCTGCAAGCTTAAATAAACCACAAACTTCATCTACATAGGTTAGATGCAAGTCTCGATGTGATGTTCCATCTGGTGTGAAAGGATTAGCGAGCAGTTTCTCAAGCATACCCGAAGGAAATTCAAAGCAAATATTTTCAGTAGGTGCAGCAGGTTGAGGAGCAACTCTTTGTGCTTCCGTTCGAGGTGAAGATACCCCGAACAAGCCCCTCAAAGCATTAGTATCCATAGTGACAAGTGACAATAAATTTCAGCACACTATATGAATGTTTCCTTACCAAGTTCCACTTACCAAAGGCGCTTCACTCCCCGACAACGGCGCTAGAAATCCTTCTTGCTACTTCTCAAACAACAGCGCCACAAATTGACACGTTGACAGAGACTTTCTTGCGTTGGTTTTTCTCTTTAGGAGGAAAGGGTGATGCAGCAAAGGAGCAGTAAGTATTTCCCTCAGTTTGAGAACCAAGGTATCGATGCAGTAGGAGGGTCTCATCAAGTCCAGAGTACCTGCGCAAACACAAACGAGCTTGCACCCAACGCTTCAAAGGGGTTGTCAATCCCTTCAAGATTGTTTGCAAAGTGAGATCTGAAGGCGGAAAGTGGAAGAAGTAAAAAGTGTAAGGCTGAAAATATGGTGTGGAGTAGACCCGGGGGCCATAGTGTTCACTAGAGGGTTATCTCAAAATAGCAAATATCACGATGGGTAATCAAATTACTGTCGAGCAATTGATAGAACCGCGCAAAGTCATGACGATATCTAAGGCAATGATCATACATATAGGCATCACGTCCGAGACAAGTAGACCGATACTTTCTGCATCTACTACTATTACTCCAGACATCGACCGCTATCCGGCATGCATCTAGTGTATTGAGTTCATGACGAACAAAGTAACGCCTTAAGGAAGATGACATGATGTAGAGGGATAATCTCAAACCAATGATGAAAACCCCATCTTTTTACCCTTGATGGCAACAACACGATGCGTGCCTCGCTACCCCTTCTGTCACTTGGTTAGGTCACCACACGGTATGAACCCAAAACCAAGAACTTCTCCCATTGCAAGAATCATAGATCTAGTTGGCCAAACAAAACCCACAACTCAAAGAGAATTACGAGGATATGAGATCGTGCATAAGAGAGATCAGAAGAAACTCAAGTAAGATTCATAGATAATCTGATCATAAATCCACAATTCATCGGATCTCGACAAACACACCGCAAAAGAAGATTACATCGGATAGATCTCCATGAAGATCATGGAGAACTTTGTATTGAAGATCCTAGAGAGAGAAGAAGCCATCTAGTTACTAGCTATGGACCCGTAGGTATATGGTGAACTACTCACGCATCATCGAAGAGGTCATGGTGTTGATAAAGAAGCCCTCGTATCCGAATCCCCCCTCTGGCAGGGCACCAGAACGTGCCCCAGATGGGATCTTGCGGAGAGAGAAACTTGCGGCGGCGGAAAAGTACTTTCGATGGTCTCCTGATTTTTTGTGGAATTTTTGGGGATATATAGGCGCAAAACCTAGGGCAAAAGGGCCTCAGAGAGCCCACAAGCCAGGGGGCACGGGCCCCCCTGGCTGCGCCATGAGGGCTTGTGGGTTCGTGGTGGTCCCGTGCCCTGATTCTCCAGCTATCCGATCTTTTTCTGTTCCGGAAAAAATCTTTTTGGCAGTTTCATTCCGTTTGGACTCCGTTCAAAATCCACCTCTGAAAGGGGTCAAAAACAGGAACTGGCACTTGGCACTGAGTTAATAAGTTAGTCCCACAAAGTATATAAATGACATGCAAAACATCCAATGTTTGACAAGATAATAGCATGAAACCATCAAAAATTATAGATACGTTGGAGACGTATCAAGCATCCCCAAGCTTAACTCCTGCTCGTCCTCGAGTAGGGAACTGATAAAGAATGAATTTTTGATGTGGAATGCTACCTAGCATAGTTGTCCTTTGCAACTTCTTTCACGTGACATGAATGTTCAGATCCGTAAGATTCGAAACAATAGTTTGCTATTGACATGAAAACAATAATACTTCAAGCAAACTAGCAAGGTAATCATGAACTTTCAAAATAACAAGGCCAAGGAAAGTTATCCCTACAAAATCATATAGTCTGGCTATGCTCCATCATCCTCACACAACTAATGTAAATCATGCACAACCCAGGTATTGGCCAAGTAATTGTTTTCGCACTCTTACTTTCTCAAACTTTTTATAACTATCACGCAATACATGAGCGTGAGCCATGGATATAGCACTATAAGTGGAATAGAGTGTGGTGGTGGTTGTGTGACAAAAAGGAGGAGATGGTCACATTGACTCGGCGTATCAAAAGGCTACGGAGATGCCCATTAATAGATATCAATGTGAATGAGTAGGAATTGCCATACAAGAGATGCACTAGAGCTATAAGTATGTGAAAGCTCAAAAGGAGAACTAGTGGGTGTGCATCCAACTTGCTTGCTCACGAAGACCTAGGGCAATTTTGAGGAAGCCCATCATTGGAATATACAAGCTAAGTTATATAATGAAGATTCCCACTAGCATATGGTAGTGACAAAGCAAGAAGCTCCCAATCATGAAGAACATGGTGCTATTATGAAGCACAAGTGTGGAAAAAGATAGTAGCATTGTCCCTTCTCTCTTTTTCTCTCTTTTTTTTATTTGGGCACTTGGGCCTCTCTCTTTTTTTCTCTTTTCTCTTTTTTTATTTGGGCTCTTTGGCCTCTTTTTTTATATTTCCTCACATGGGACAATGCTCTAATAATAATGATCATCACACTTTTATTTACTCACAGCTCAAAGCTCAAAATGATGATGACTCTATAGGAAATGCCTCCGGCAGTGTACCGGGATGTGCAACGAACCAGGATGGCGTATGACATTGAAAACATCTCGCTAGCTATCTTACGATCATGCAATGGCAATATGAGAGTGACGGCACAAGTCATGAGACAGAACGGTGGGAGTTGCATGGCAATATATCTCGGAATGGCTATGAAAATGCCATAGTAGGTAGGTATGGTGGCTGTTTTGAGGAAGGCATATGGTGGGTTTGTGTACCGGCGAGAATTGTGCGGCACTAGAGAGGCTAGCAATGGTGGAAGGTGAAAGTGCATCTATACCATGGACTCACATTAGTCATGAAGAACTCACATGCTTGTTGCGAAAGTTTTTATTAGTAATCGAAACAAAGTGTTAAACGCATACTCCTAGGGGAAGGGTTGGTAGGTGTTAACCATCGCGCGATCCCGACCTCAACACAAAGGATGAAAATCAATAGATCAATTATGCTCCGACTTACTAACATAGCGGGTCACCATACGTGCATGCTACGGGAATCACTAACTTCAACACAAGTATTTCTAGATTCACAACACCCTACAAACATAGCTCTTAATATTACCAAATCCACGTCTCAAAACTAATTGAGAGGAATCAAGACTTCTCTTTCTACTCAATACACATGAAGATGGAGGTTTTTGCATCCTCTTTGGGTACCTATCACCTTTGGGACTACTTTCATAGCATAAGCCAACTACCAAGTCATGCACCGCCGTGCTCTAAAAGATATAAGTGAAGCACATAGAGCAAAAGTATCTAGCTCAAAAGATATAAGTGAAGCACTATGAGCATTCTAGAAAAATTACAATGAGTGCATGTCTCTCTCTCTCAAAAAGGTGTGCAGCAAGGATAATTGTGACACAACAAAAATAAAAGACTCCTACGATACAAGACGCTCCAAGCAAAACACATATCATGTGGTGAATAAAAATATAGCTCCAAGTAATGTTACCGATGGATTGAAGACGAAAGAGGGGATGCCTTCCCGGGGCATCCCCAAGCTTAGGCTTTTTGGTGTCCTTGAATTTGTCTTGGGATGCCTTGGGAATCCCCAAGCTTGAGCTCTTTCCACTCCTTATCTCTTTGTCCATGAGAACATCACCCAAAACTTGAAAACTTCACAACACAAAACTTAAACAGAAACTCGTGATAACATTAGCACAAGTAAACAAACTACCACTTCTTTTGGTACTGTAGAAAACTTGAATTCTATCTATATTGGTGTTGTGCTACTGTATTCTAACTTTTCCATGGCTAGTACCCCCGATACTAACCATAGTTTCATCAAAACAAGCAACCAACTCAACAAAAACAGAATCTGTCAAAAACAGACCAGTCTGTAGCAATCTTTATACTTTGTATACTTCTGGTACCTCAAAAAATATGAAACATTAAGACTGCCTGGGCAAAAGGCATATAAACCAGAAGCAAAAAGAATCAACTCAAAATCTCTTTCTGAATAAAAATGAAAAATCATCTCGTGAGTGAAAAGTTTCTGTCTTTTTCCAGCAGGATCAAACAACCATTACCAAGACTAGTCCTAAAGGTTTTGCTTGGCTCAAACACAAAAAGAAACACACAAAAAAACACAATCACAACAGAATTATGATGGTGTGGACGCAACAAAATAGAAATAAAAAGATAAATTCATTGGGTTGCCTCCCAACAAGCACTATTGTTTAACGCCCTTAGCTAGGCATAAAAGCGATAGAATCACGTATCGTCGTCTTTGGTCCTCAAATTATAAGTGGCCCTCATCATGGATTCATAAGGCAATCTTATTTTATTTCTAGGAAATTGTTCCATACACTTCCTTAAAGGAAACTGAAATCTAATATTCCCTTCCTTCATATCGATGATAGCACCGATAGTCCTTAGGAAAGGTCTACCAAGAATAGGGCATGTAGGATTGCAATCAATGTCAAGCACAATGAAATCCACGTGTACATAGTTCCTATTTGCAATAATAAGAACATCATTGATCCTTCCCATGGGTTTCTTGACAGTAGAATCAGCAAGATGCAAATTAAGCGAACACTCTTCAATCTCATTAAAACCCAGAACATCACATAAAACTTTGGAATCGCGGAAACACTAGCACCAAAATCACACAAAGCATTGCGTTCATAGTTTTTTATTTTGATTCTGATGGTAGGTTCCCACTCATCATGAAGCTTTCTGGGGATAGAGACTTCCAATTCAAGTTTCTCTTCAAGAGATTTTATCATAGCTTCGACGATATGATCGGTAAAGGCCTTGTTTTGGCTATAAGGGTGTGGAGAGTTTAGCATAGATTGCATCAAGGAAATGCATTCAATCAAGGAGCAACTATCATAATTGAATTCCTTGAAATCCATAGTAGTAGTTTCATTACTACTCAAAGTTTTAATACCTTCTACTCCACTTCCAATGCTTTTAGCATCAAGATAGATGGACTCCGAATCATTGGGGCACTTTTCAACCAAAGTGGATTCATATCCTGCCCCGTAATCATCAGGTTTGACACAAGAAAACAAAGATTAAATGGGGGTCACACCAAGTACTTTAAGATCTTCGTGATTCTTATCACGAGAACAAGCCTTTTTAAGCCATTCATGTCTAAACACAAAGATTCAATGGGAGTCACACCAATGGCTCCTGGGCTCCCTGAGGCCCCTTTGCCCTAGGTTTTGCGCCTATACATCCCCAAAAATTCCACAAAAAATCAGGAGATCATCGAAAGTACTTTCCCGCCGCCGCAAGTTTCTCTCTCCGCAAGATCCCATCTGGGGCACGTTCTGGTGCCCTGCCGGAGGGGGGATTCGGATACGGAGGGCTTCTTCATCAACACCATGACCTCTCCGATGATGTGTGAGTAGTTCACCATAGACCTACGGGTCCATAGCTAGTAACTAGATGGCTTCTTCTCTCTCTTGGATCTTCAATACAAAGTTCTCCATGATCTTCATGGAGATCTATCTGATGTAACCTTCTTTTGCGATGTGTTTGTCGAGATCCTATGAATTGTGGATTTATGATCAGATTATCTATGAATCTTATTTGAGTTTCTTCTGATCTCTCTTATGCATGATTTCATATCCTTGTAATTCTCTTCGAGTTGTGGGTTTTGTTTGGCCAACTAGATCTATGATTCTTGCAATGGGAAAAGTGCTTGGTTTTGGGTTCATACTGTGCGGTGACCTCACCCAGTGGCAGAAGGGGTAGCGACGCACGCATCGTGTTGTTGCCATCAAGGGTAAAAAGATGGGGTTTTCATCATTGGTTTGAGATTATCCCTCTACATCATGTCATCTTACTTAAGGCGTTACTCTGTTCGTCATGAACTCAATACACTAGATGCATGCTGGATAGCGGTCGATGTGTGGAGTAATAGTAGTAGATGCAGAAAGTATCGGCCTACTTGTCTCGGACGTGATGCCTATATGTATGATCATTGCCTTTGATATCGTCATGACTTTGCGCGGTTCTATCAATTGCTCGACAGTAATTTGTTCACCCAGCGTGATATTTGCTATTTTGAGAGAACACTCTAGTGAACACTATGGCCCCCGGGTCTACTCCACACCATATTTTCAACCTTACACTTTTTACTTCGTTGCACTTTCCGCCTTCAGATCTCACTTTGCAAACAATCTTGAAGGGATTGACAACCCCTTTGAAGCATTGGGTGCAGGCTCGTTTGTGTTTGCGCACGTACTCTTTACTTTACGAGACCCTCCTAGTGGATCGATACCTTGGTTCTCAAACTGAGGGAAATACTTACTGCTCCTTTGTTGCATCACCTTTCCTCTTCAAGGGAAAAACCAACGCAAGCAAGTCTCCGTCAACGTGTCAATTTCTGGTGTTGTTGTTTGAGAAGTAGCAACAAAGCAAAACTCAAGACTAAAACAGTAAGACTTTTATTCTACTAGAGAAAGAGAAAACTGAAAAGGAAAACTAAAACAAAGGTAAAGACAAAAGATATGATGGTGATACGATACCGAGGCAACTCCCCCAAGCTTCGCACAAGCCAAGGGGATTGCCCATACCAATGCTCAGTTGTCTTCCTTTGGTGGTGAAGGTGGAGGAGTTGTTGCAATATTTGACTCCAAGAGGACCATTAATCTTTGATTTATACCTTGGAGCTCTGCGATATGTTTTTGTATATTTCCTGCAAGGCAGCTTGCTTCTTATGGGTAGGGAAATATGTTTCAGAGAAGTAGTAGACCATATCCTGGGGACTACGCACACAACCAGGAGCAAGAGAAGTGAACCAGATCTTAATAACCCGGTACAGGCAGTAGGAGTAAATTCTCTACGTAGGTTTGATCAGAGTGATATTCCTTTTGAGAAACCTCCTAGCTTATGCATGGATGAATTTGATAACTTTGTTGCCAAACAACAGAGTTTCAATGATTATGTGAGGAGAAAATTGGAATAGAATGCTCGTATGCTTAGTCATTTAAGTGCTTGTGTGGACAGAAATGTCAATAATCTTAAGCTTCTGAGTAAACATGCCTTTATGGTTACTACTCAGGTAGAACAGGTACTTAAAGCTCAGAATCACTTGCTCAATGAGTTGAATGACAATTCTGTCAGAGTCGTTACTAGAGGCGGTAGAATGACCCAGGAACCTCTGTATCCTGAGGGTCATCCAAAGAGGATTGAACAAGATTCTCAAGGAGTTAGCACTAATGCACATAGTCATCCTAGGAAGAAGAAGAAAGATGATAGGAACCTGCACGCTAGCAACCCAGATGCCGATACACCTGAGAGTCCAAACGATGTCTCTGTCTGTGATGCTCAAACACAATCTAGTGATGAACATGAGCCTAATGATAATATCAATAGTGATGTTCATGAAGATGCTCAACCTAGCAATGATAAGGATGTGGAGATTGAACCTATTGATCTTGATAACCCACAGCCTAAGACTAAGAGATACGATAAGAATGACTTCACTGCTAGGAAGCATGGTAAAGAAAGCAAACCATGGGTTCAGAAACCCATGCCCTTTCCTCCCAAACCATCCAAGAAAAAGGATGATGAGGATTTTGAGCGATTCGTTGAAATGATCAGACATGTCTTTCTGCAAATGCGTTTGACGGATATGCTCAAGATGTCTCCATATGCTAAGTACATGAAGGATATTGTGACTAATAAGAGGAGGATACCTGAGGTTGAGATTTCCACCATGCTTGCTAATTATACCTTCAAGGGTGGAACTCCTAAGAAACTAGGTGATCCCGGTGTGCCCACTATACCTTGCTCCATTAAAGGCAACTATGTTAGAACTGCTTTATGCATCCTTGAAGCCGGTGTTAGTGTTATGCCTCTTTCTCTTTATCGTAGACTTGAACTAGATAAGTTGACACCCACTGAAATCTCTCTGCAAATGTCTGACAAATGAACTGCTTTCCCTATCGGCATTTGCGAGGATGTGCCTGTTGTGGTTGCTAATGTCACTATCTTAACAGACTTTGTTATCTTTGATATTTCTGAGGACGATGCCATGGCGGTCATCCTCGGAAGACCCTTTTTAAACACCGCAGGGGCTGTTATAGATTGCAACAAAGGCAATGTCACTTTCCATGTCAACGGTAATGAGCATACGGTGCACTTTCTGAAGAAACAATATCGAGTACATTGCATCAATGCTATCGAAAAAACTTCATAGATTCTTATTGGGAGCTTTGAATGCCCTATTCCTCCTGTCAAGATGAAGTATGATTTGCTTGTTGGGAGATACACATCCCCATTGAGGTGACCTAGTGACTATTCTAAAATTCCCCGTTCTCTTTTGCAATTCGAAAAGGTTTGCAAAGAGACTTGATCAACCTCACTGACGGATTTCTTTCGATGACCATGAGATGGATGAATCGAGGAGTCACAAACCTCTGTCCCAAGCTTTCATTTAGGTTGCTTAGAATAAAAATGATAGGTTTAGTTTAGTTATCCATGTTTTCTGTTTTTGCGTCCGGTAGAAAAGCACCCCAAAAATAAAAGTTCTCCAAACGTCCTGAAAATCAAGTATGATTTTTTATGGATTTTTTGAAACATTCTGAGACAAAGAGCTTGTTTGGGGGCTGCACCAGTGGGCCACAAGCCCTTGGGGCACGGGCACCCCCTAGTCGTGCCACCTAGGCTTTTGGGGCCCACAAGCACCCCCTGCACTCATGCTTGCTCTCATCTGGTTCTGCTACCTCCAGAAAAAATTGTTTCGCAGCTCAAACCCGTGTTCTTGCTCCTCTTGCTGGGATTTTCGATCTCTTTGCTCAAATCACCGTTCTCCGAACTGTTTTGGGGGAAATTACTCCTTGGTAATTGACTCCATTGGTCCAATTAGTTTTTTCTCTAGTGCCTTATACTCCGCGTATTTTTGCTGCCTTGGTGACCATGTTCTTGAGCTTTGCATGCTGATTTTAGCTGGTCCTAAGTAGTTTTGATGCGTAATATGGCCTCTAGGCACTTGTGGGAGTAGTTGCTACTAGTTTAGTTGAGCCTTGTTCAATTTTCCTTTGGATCACTGAAAATTTCAGAAAAGGAAGATGTTCAGGAGAAACTTTCATGGTGGTTCCTCAAGCAAGAGAGGTCCCCGTCTTGCGATTCGGGAGCCTGATCCTTACCAACCAAGGGACGCGCAGGTACAACCATGTGAATTGCCTTCTGATGAATTCATGGTTGAGGCAGGCTTTAAAGATGAGTTTGATGCACTTGTTCACAATGTCGGACTCGAAGAATTCATCTTCGATAAATGTGAACAGTATGTTGCTCTCACTTACTCTTTTGTTCGTAGATTCAAATTTTCAGCTGGTCGTGATACATCGGTACTGTTTGATCTCTATTATAAATCGTATACCATGGATTTAGAGGATTTCAATAGAATTGGCAAAATACCTATTTGGGGCAGCCTCAATGATCCTCCTAAATCTTCGGTTAGAGATTTTTGATCTGGTATTACTGTTGGAGAAACTAGAGACATTACGCAAGCTACCATTGGGAGTATTCATTTTCCTGCCTTGCATTACTTTGCCCTCTTCATAGGCAGATGCATTAATGGCAAGATTGAGCATTGTCACCTCTGCGCACCCAACCTTAGTATCCTTAATAGCGCATTGACGGGTGACAAAAGCTTCAATATGGGAGCTATAATAGCAAGGAGGCTGAATAAGAATGATAATGAGGGGGATTTCTTTGGTGGGATCTATGCCACTCGCATAGCAAATTTTCTTGGAGTACCCATCAGCGAAGGAGATCCCCCACGCCATACAGCTTTCCTTGACCGCGTCGCTTTGACACGCTACTAGTTCCTTGAGAGGGATGATGAATCCCTCCTATACAGTCTGATATTTAACCGGCAGCGTGTTTTCCATATTACCCTTCCTGCTCCTACCTTCTTTGACTTTTAGGTAAAACGGAGATATTACTTAACCAGAGGAGAGGCATAGGAGTATGAGAGGGAGGCAAAGGCTGCTCATCTCCGTGAGGCAGCTATTCAGGCAGTGGCTGCAGCGCTCCCGTATAACCCCCATTATGATTTTGGGTTTCGCCAAGACCATCCTTGGGAGTAGACTAACTTAGGCCAAAAGCCTAAGCTTGGGGGAGTACGTGTTCTCACCGACTTTACATTCTTGCTTATGCTTTCACTTTGTTAGCCGGTGTTCACACTTTGCCACTGTATCATCCATGTTGGTTTATTTCTTTTTCTCGTTTTCTTTGAAAAAACCAAAAAGATTTTCTTTTTCTTATTTTCCTTGTTGGGAGCTTTCCCGTGTAAATAGTTTCCTTTTTCTTTGGGTCAAGGTAGAAGACCATGGTTTCAATGTTTAGTGGATCTCGCATGCATACCTGTTTAGCTATTAAAGAGCCATATTACTTTGTCTTCTGCTTTGTGTTGCCTGTAGATTCCAGCTTTAGTCCAATGCACGAGCACGCTTATTATTGCCTGTAGGCGTGTTATCCTTGATATGTGTTTATTCACTATCATTCACGAGAAAGGGGCCGGTAATTGGAATTCCCAGTTCCATGCTCAAATCGAAAAGATAATTGCAAACAAAACTCCCCCAGGATTGATGTTGGTAGGGACGGTACCCGAGGATTCGGCTAGCGGTGGAGTGTGATCGATTGGTGGTGGGGGAGTCAAAACTTTACTTTTCTGTTTGGGAACCGCCTATAGCATGTTTAGCGTGGAAGATGTTGAGAACTCTTAGTCATTGCGTTGAGAATGAAAGCATGCCACCCAAAATTATTATCTCTGTTTTCAAAGCTTGAGATCTGGCACCTCTGCAAATCAGTGTTTCCCTCTGCGAAGGGCCTGTCTATTTATGTTCTTGTTGAGTCATACTCCTCTTATGAAAGCATCAATTAGAGAGCACCTCTGTCATTTTTATGCTTTGCTTTTAACTGTGTTGAGTATGACTGTGAATGGATCTTCATTGCCTTGAATTACAATGTTTAGTCAGCCCTTGGTCTTTGAAGGTGCTCTCCATTTATGTTTTGCGGTCTCAGAAAGAGCTAGCGAGATACCACATGTTCGTACTGCTTCATGTTGTTTTGATTGAAGTGTTGACATTTGAGGCTTATTATTATTTGCTCGCTAGCTGATTATGCCATGGATATAAGTTTACCATGAGACCTAGATGTCATTTGCTTATGTGGTTTTCTTGTGAACTTGCTAAAATTTTGGTTATGAGTTAGACATAGATGCAACAACAAGATCAAACAGAATACGTCAAAGTTTTTCTTTTGTTTCTTTCAGTTTGTCAACTGAATTGCTTGAGGACAAGCAAGGCTTTATGCTTGGGGAAGTTGATACGTCTCCGTCGTATCTACTTTTTCTAACTCTTTTGCCCTTGTTTTGGACTCTAATTTGCATGATTTGAATGGAACTAACCCGGACTAACGCTGTTTTCAGCAGAATTGCCATGGTGTTGTTTTTGTGCAGAAATAAAAGTTCTCGGAATGACCTGAAAATTTACGGAGAATTTTTCTGAAATTAATGAAAAATACGTGCGCAAAGATCCACCGGAGGAGGTGAGCCAGTGGGCCACAAGCCCAGGGGCCACGGCCACCCCCCCCCCCTGGCCGCGCCGTGAGGGCTTGTGGGGCCCACGAGGCTCCACCGCCCCCAAACTCAGCTCTATATATTCCGTTTCGCCCGGGGAAAAATCAGGGAGAAGGATTCATCGCGTTTTACTATACGGAAGCGCCGCCACCTCCTGTTCTTCATTTGGAGGGCA
This sequence comes from Hordeum vulgare subsp. vulgare, assembly GCF_904849725.1. Lineage (NCBI taxonomy): Eukaryota > Viridiplantae > Streptophyta > Magnoliopsida > Poales > Poaceae > Hordeum > Hordeum vulgare. Next base: position 340,214,404 of record NC_058524.1, on the reverse strand, counting down.
GATCTGGAGTCTGTTCTGGGCTCCGGAGAGGGGAAATCGTTGCCATCGTCATCATCAACCTTCCTCCATCGCCAATTCCATGATGCTCTTCACCGTTCGTGAGTAATCTCATCGTAGGCTTGCTGGACGGTGATGAGTTGGATGAGATCTACCATGTAATCGAGTTAGTTTTGACGGGGATTGATCCCTAGTTTCCACTATGTTCTGAGATTGATGTTGCTACTACTTTGCCATGATTAATGCTTGTCACTAGGGCCCGAGTGCCATGATTTCAGATCTGAACCTATTATGTTGTCACCAATATATGTGTGTTTTAGATCCTATCTTGCAAGTTGTAGTCACCTACTATGTGTTATGACCTGGCAAGCCCGGAGTGACAATAGCCGGAACCACTCCCGGAGATGACCATAGTATGAGGAGTTCATGTATTCACCAAGTGTTAATGTGTTGGTCCGGTTATTTATTAAAAGGAGAACCTTAATATCCCGTAGTTTCCATAAGGACCCCACTGCCACGGGAGGGATGGACAATAGATGTCATGCAAGTTCTTTTCCCTAAGCATGTATGACTACATACGGAATACATGCCTACATTAGATTGACGAACGGGAGCTAGTTACATATCTCTCCGTGTTATAGTTGTTACATGATGAATCACATCCGGCATACTCATCCATCACCGATCCACTGCCTACGAGTCTTTTACTACTGGTCCTTGCTATGTTACTTTTCTTCTACTACTGTCATGTCACGCCCAAGATGCGACCCTATCCTCAATTTGGCACGAGGGCCTCGTCAGGGATAGAAGCGCAGCTCGTCGTGTCGCAAGAATGGATATCATTACAATTACATGTACAGAAAACAAGAGATATATAAATAGAATTGGCTTACACTCGCCACAAGCTACATCAGAGTCACAGCAGTACAATACATAATCATCATGAAGAAGAGTAGGGTCCGACTACGGACGAAAACAAACGAGAAAAGAAGAACGACGTCCATCCTTGCTACCCCAGGCTGCCGGCCTAGAACCCATCCTAGACCGATGAAGAAGAAGATGAAGAAGCAACTCCAAATGAACAATCAACGCGCTCGTGTCAAGTAATCTTTACCTATACCTGCAACTGGTGTTGTAGTATTCTGTGAGCCACAGGGGACTCAGCAATCTCATTTCCAAAGGTATTAAGACTAACAAAGCTTAATGGGTGAGGTAAGGTTAAGTCGTGAGGTTGCAGCAACGGTTAAGCATATATTTGGTGGCTAACTTACGAGTACAAGAAATAAGAGGGGGGAAGATCTACGCATAGCGGACGTGACTACTGATGATCAACTGAATGATCCTGAACACCTACCTACGTCAGACATAACCCCACCGTGTCCTAGATCGGAGAAGGAACTCACGAAAGAGAGAGTCACGGTTACGCACACAGTTGGCAAGTTTTAATTAAATTAACTTCAAGTTATCTAGAACCAATGTTAAACAAAGTTTCCACGTTGCCACATAACCGCGGGCACGGCTTTCCGAAAAGATTTAACCCTGCGGGGGTGCTCCAACTAGTCCATCACAAATTACCACAAGCCGCATAGAAATCCTCGATCACGAAGCTCGCGATCTCATAGGACTCCTTAGTGGAAAACCTAAACTCTGAGATTACCCAAAGCATCACCGGAATCCCGATGCACAAGATATCTCGTCAAAGGTAAAACTAATCCAGCAAGGCCACCCGGCGTGTCGACAATCCCGATAGGAGCTGCGTATCTTGTTCTTAGGACACGACGGATAAGCTACGCGTACGGAGGCCTGATAGAAATCACCCAAGTTTCCCTAGGTTGGCCCCGCACAGTGCTCTGCTTTGGACCAGCACCATCAGCATTGGCCCCCCCTGTATTATGTAGAATTACTCCTCGGGTAGCGCTAACTCCCTATGCATTTTAGTATTATCAAATTATTATGTTGGGCAAATGTAGTACCAATGTTGGGCCTCGCCAGACCATCTTTAATCTAAAACGAATTATCAAGGGGGTCCCCATAACAACCCCGACCGTGTTAGGAGTGCTCAATTATGGAACATAACACCGGTAGCCGAAACTAAGGGGGCAAAGGTGGAACAAAACACCAGGGTAGAAAGGTCGAGTATTCCACCTTTTACCAAGTATATATGTGCATTAAATTAAATAGCACTAATATGGTGATATAACAAGGAACCCATGTTATCACATGGAAGCAATGCACCTGCAACTAGCAACGCTAACACAGGGTTAAGCAAGCGGTAACATAGCCAATCAGTGGTTTGCTAGGTTGAACAGGTTGAAGGTTTTCATGTCATTGTTGAGAGGCTGATATTTAACATGTGGTAGGCAACGAGACATAACGATAGAAACGGTAAAACTAGCATGGCAATAATAGTAATGGTATCTGGGGAAATGGTCATCTTGCCTGAGATCCCGCTGAGAAGAAGAATGACTCCGTGAAGCAGACGAACCGACGTAGTCGAACGGGTCCTCACAATCCGGCACGCTTGTGGAACTCTACCGAGACGAAGGAAACCGGAAACAAGAATCAACACAAGATATTCACCACACGATGCACAACACAAATGATGCGTGAACAAAATAATACATGCTAGACACGGCATGACAATTCACGACAAACAAACACTACACATTAAGTGAAGTTCAATATGCAACGAGTTGCATATTGACGAAACTCCACGTTTATTTATTTAGTTCTATCCCGTTTAGATACACGGCAATATTAAATGTGGTTAAACATGGCAAGAGGTGAAGCGTAATTAAACTACCTATCCAGGCATTTTAAATGAGGTCGAAAATGACATATAGCACCTCTGAAACGACCTCACATGTTATTTTACAATTCTGTCCAGATCTGAACTAACACATATAGTTAGTTGTTAAACAGCAAAACAAATAGGTTCACGTGATACTACGCGTCGTGACAAGCAATTTACACATAGATAACATCTCCAACGGAGCTACGGATCAAAAGATACGGACACCGCAAGATATGATGGCATGAATGCAATATGTGTGCAATGACGGTCATGAGCACCTGAAAACATACAACCATCAAGAGAAAATGAAACTACACGATATTCTAAGCAAGTTTCATATAGGACACGATCAAATCGGAGCTACGGTTCAACAACTACGAGCAAAACAAGATAACACTACAATCTGCCAAAATCAGCCACATAGCATTTCCTACGCCCCACAACTACGAGCTACAAAATCCCAACATGCTCAACCCAGGCATGAGACGATAGAGGGCAAGAAGCACTACAACAAACAACCAACAACACCTAGCATGGCTTCAAGGAACACTAGGAAAAGAAGTCACAATATGGCTTCTCACACACAGTTTCAGACTTAGTGAAAATAGCAGTTTATGAAGCTGCGGTTTTTGATCTGAAGCCATATTGACAGCAGCAAAACCATAAGCTACAGGACTCCAAATGGCATGAAAATTCACAGCATGCTAGAGAATTCTAAAGTCTACAACTAACTCCATTGCACCAACCTCAAAAGACCTACAGAACACAAGATAGAAGCAAGACAAGACAACAACAAAATATAACAAATTCCAGACTTAGAAATATTTCAGCAAGTTAAGATCAAACAAAGCACACCTAAACATGGATTTCTATTGCAAACAAAAATACCAGGGGCTAGACTAAACATCAAGTTGACAACTCCTTCAAACGAAGCACGAAATAAATCCTACGAAATAAACAAAAGGGCAACATGGCAAAATATCGCGCGAACTAACTTGCTCAAAAGCTAAAACTAATTGCACAAAAAAATCCATAGGATTTTTCTACCCTGAAAACATATAAAACAAGTGGGGTTGCACAACAAAAATATCGCCACACGTAAATGCGAGATAATGTCCTAAACACGGGAAATAAACTAGCGGCAATTCCCTACACGCAAAAATACCAATGACTACTCTAAAATACATGGCAAAGGGGTTCCTAAAATATGGACATTTTATCTAAGGCATTCGAGCAATCCGGGCACGCGCGAAAAAAATAACTACGGGCAAAACATTATGGACAGCACACGTTTCTAGGCATACGACACGCTAAACGATGTCAAACAATTATGCAAGTTGCAAAAACGTAGTCTACGCGCAAAACTACCCCAAATTCATATGCTACACGCCTCCAACCGACTTACAGTTAAATGGTTACGGGCAAATTAATCTACGTCTATTATCTGGAATTTATCAATTCCGAAATTCCTAAATTATCTAAATGGGCCGAAACCATTCTAATGCTACAAGGGGGGTGGCGCAGGTTGCTAACTAGCGCCTAGTGCGCAATCTAAAGGGGCCTGGAGGGGCTCACCTTAGCAGGCCTCGGCCTGGGGCGAGGAGGCAGAGGAGCTGGGCCTCGGGTGCTGAAGAGGCCGGTTGGCCCAGCGGGGCGAGCTGGACCCATCGCAGGAGAGGGCGGCCCACGCGATGGGCGGCCTGGTAGGGCGCGGTCAACTCTCGTCGTCCTCCTTCCTTCGCTCGCGACAAGGAGGTCGGCCACAGGCGATGGGAAGGCTCGGGACAGAGCCTCGGGGTAGTTCCACGACGGGGAAGAGCGGATTCGGCGCCAGACTGGGCGGATCTCGCATCGGCGTCCCCATGGCTGCTGGAGGAAGGCGCCCAGAGGCGGGGAACTTGCACGGGAGCTCGCCATGGCGGGCTGCGCCAGGAGGTCCGTGTTGCGCGCAGCGGCGGAGGACGGCGAGGTGCTGCCGGCGGCGGGCACGGGGAAGCTCGGGGCGTGGGCTCCGGCGGGGGTCTCGGGAGGAGCTCGGCACGAGGGGCTGGCCGGTGGCGCTAGGCAACAGGCATGGGGGCACGGGAGGTAGAACGGGCGGCGGCAGTGGTTCGGGCCCGGGGCGGGCCTGCGATGGGCTCCGCAGGCCCGCGATGGCTGGCAGAGAAGAGAGAGAGAGTGGGGGGCTAGTGTTTCGGGCGCGGATCCCAAGGTAGAGGGTGGTAGGCTGGCTAGATAATAGGAGGAGGGCCTATTTATAAAGAAAAGGGGGCTAGATTAACCGGAATTTTTTCCGGATCCAACCGTGTGGTCGGATTCGAACGATTCCGAACGCGGGAACGGGTACGTGGCCGTGAAGAGTGGTTTACCGCAGACGAGAGGGAAAACGGGGTCGCGGCAACAATTTTGAAAAATACCGATAACCGTCCGACGATAGACCGAATACGGTGCCGCTACGGTCGACCGTTCGGGTACCACACGGACTCCGACCGCGACGAAATTTGACAGGCGTCCTACCTATAACTAATCACGACCGCATGCCAAGTTTCACCCCAATCAGAGAAAGTTTTCAACACACTTTTAAAATAGGGTTTTGACGATGCCGCGGGCGCGTGCGTGTGCGGTCGGGCTCAGAACCGACAACGACGTGAACCGGCAACTAACAACGGATGCAAGTTTTGAAAACTGGCGGCAACGGGATGCCGATGCAATGCTAATGATGCGCATGATGCGACAAATAAAAATAATCACACGATGGAAACGGAATGAAGGGGGGATCTTCTGGAACGTCGGCATCGGGCTGTCACATGTCACTACTGTTGTTACTTGCTGCTGCTGTCACTACTGTTGTTCCTTGCTACTGTTGTTACTCTATTGTTACTTGCTACTTTGTTGTTACTTGCTACTTTGTTGTTACTTCCTGCAACACTTTTCTAGAGCCGTAGGCGGGGAAGCATTATTCTCAAGAATAGTTCCTCGTCAACGTGCTATTTTCTGGCGCCGTTGATACAACTAGTTAGGAATAGTCTGCCGTCAACAGACCCTTTTCTGGCACCGTTGTTATCATACCACTTTGCTACTGATACTTTGCCTGCAGACACTAATCTTTCAGGTGTAGTTGAATTGACAACTCAGCTGCTAATACTTGAGAATATTCTTTCGCTTCCCCTTGTGTCGAATCAATAAATTTGGGTTGAATGCTCTACCCTCAAAAACTGTTGTGATCCCCTACACTTGTGGATTATCACCAACCTAGATCAAATACCCAAATCCATTATCATTTTAATTTGGCCATCGACACAATCTCACGGGCATCCACCCGTCTAACAACTAATCACCAATGATCCCAGTAACATGGTCGAGTAACTGTGTGGTTGTAACATCGGGGGAATCCGAGGTATCACCCTCCTTGGATTCCGAACGATGTATCCGTCAAGGTGGGCTTAGAGGAATCACCCTCGGGGGTCCCACACTTGAGGGATTGCACGATAGAGGCATCGTCGGGAATGGTGAAAGAGGAATCACCCTCGTTAACCACGACCGACTAGCTATACTACAGAGATATCATCAGGAGTACTTAGCGAGGTGTCACCCTCGGTACCCGATAGTATCTCTGTAGCATCGTACAACTAAGGGGGTGTATGTGCTGTGTCGGGTCTGGCTCGTCGATCAGGGATCGAGATTTGAAAGCAAAGCGGGCAACTGAACTACGGGGTCAGAGGGGATGACTGCTCCACCTATACTAAGCAGATTAAAAGTGTAGTACTGAAAGTAGCAGTTCATCAAAAATAGGCTATGCATCAGATATAGGAGCTAACTACAACAGTAGCAAAATACTAATGCAAGCAGGAGGAAGAAATACATAGGCGATATAGGGATGATCAAGGGGGTTTGCTTGCCTTGCTGCTCTGCGGCAAAGGACTGATCGGCAGGGTCGTAGATGTACCCGGCGGCAGTGGCGGCCTCGGGGTCTACCGGTAAGAAGAGGGGGAAGAAACAATAAATAATAGCAACGGTGCAACACAATGCATGACATGGCAAGATGCAGGCTAGACATGAGCTACCGCAGCAACATCCATCATAGACGGGTCGGAAGAATATCTCACGATATTTTTCGGGTCTCGGGCTACTACCGGTCACATGGAAAATGATGGAAAAGTTCCATGTTTGCTATGCTAGGGACGCGTGACACACGAATGGACCATGTATCCGGTTTCTTCTCGCTCTGCTGATCAACTTTCATGTTGAAAATATTTTGATCCGACTTACGGATTATTTAATATTAATTTTTAGAGTTTTATTCAATAATTAGGAATTAAAAAACAGATTTAATTAATTTAATTAAATGCTATTATGACATCAGCATGATGCCATGCTCACATCAGCAGTTGACGGGTCAACTGACAAGTGGGTCCCATGCGTCACAAACTCAGTTCTTTAATTAAGATTAAATAGTAATTAATCAGTTTAATTTAGTGGGGGACCCACATGTCATACTCTAATTATTCTATTTACCTATTTAATTAATTAACTAATTAACGAAATAACATATCTATTTATTTAATAAAAACATATATTTTTATTAGAATTATTTTTTTAACAACGAGTGTGGGGCCTCCCTGTTAGTGGGAGTGGGGGGGGGGGGTTTGGCCCCACATGGCAATGTCCTAATGACCACACACACATCTCATGTACACACATTTTATACACACACATATACCATATACATACATAATACATACATCCATTCATACATATACATACATACATAATATATACATGCATCTAATACATACATATCTCATCTCTCTTTTCTAACAACCCTCTCTACATCTCTCTTTGTTCCTCTCTTTGTCAACACAGAGACACATAGGGAACCTCCACCTCCAACAAGAGACCAACGGCGCCAGAACGAGGCGACGATCGCCGGAATGGAACCGGAGGTGAAGGAGAGGGAGTGGGGCGTTCTCACCGAGCCCTGTAGATGTGCAAGAATGAGCTCGGGGGAGGCTCGATGGAGGTCGGCGTCGGCGTCGAGGAAGCTCCGGTGGGGGAGGGCCCACCGTGTGGTTCCGGCGCGGGACCGACGGATTCGACGCGGGAGGGAGTCGGCGGTGCAGCTAGCGACGGCGAGCCGGCCACCGGCGACCGGCGGAGCGGCCGAGGGCGGGGCACGGGACGGCCGGTGCGGGAGGCAGGGAGGAGGCGGTGGTGTTGAGAGCTGCCGCGAGGGAGAGAGGCAGGGGCGACGGGACGGTGGGGCGCGACGCAGATGGTGGCGGTGGGAGGCGGCAAGCCAGAGGTTCGGCGAGAGGGGGAACGACGCGCTGGGGGTACGGGACGAGGGCGCCGTGGGGGAGAGGTGGAGCCGCCATGGGGAGGTGCGGTGGCCAGGGGGCGCCAGGAGGGAGAGGTAGCGAGAGGGAGACCGAGGCAGGGAGGTTGCCTCGATCGTGGGGAGGGATGGGAGGCGACGGGGAGTGGGGCGAGCGGATCTGGGAGGAGAGAGGGTCACGAGGGAGTAGGGGAGCGAGCGCTCCAGGGGGCTCGTGGGGTTCCCCCTGGCGACGGGGGCAGGGAGGGAAGTGGCGTGAGGGGTGGTGGGTCTTAGGGTTTCCGTGGGGGTTAAATACCCCTAGGTGGGTTAGTGGGCTAGTGGGGTGTAGAGGCCGGCTAGGCCACTAGGCCCAGTTGGGCCAGGGGGTTTTCCTTTTTTTATTCTTTTTTTAAAATACCTTGTTTTATTCTTCTTCTTTTTTCATGGCTTCCCTTTTAAATATATAGGGCTTTAACAATTTCTAAAAATGCTTGGTTTGTTTTAATAAATCATATAGGGGATTTCCATATCTCTCCCGACATTTTTATTTTAACATCATAAAACTTTTCCCATTTGATTTATTTTTAAACTTCAAACTTTGACTTGGTTTCAACTAACACGAGATCAACGATATAATTTATGATGACGTGGCATCATTAGCCTATGTTTACTGTAGCTTAATTTACCGGGGCGTCACACCTATGCCCATCACCGGGATCAGGTGCTACGTCAGTTGTTCGCTTGGACCATCTTTCAAGCATGTAAGTTGCAGGGATCGTTTGCACGTTTAGGTGCACCATGACACGGATGACATGTGGGCAGATCAACCCACACATCTCAAACATGTTGTAACTGCACATGTACCTCTCATCTTCAAGATCAACTCGCACAACGTAAACTTTCGGGTTGACACCATCATTTGCAACAAGATGAAAGATTATGGAATCCCCCTGGACTTGATGTTGCAGCCCAAAGCCTGTTGATTTAGTCAAGAGCTTTTGGAACTTGGAAAATACCTTCCTCGTATAGAAATCCGTTGCTTTCTTTTCAATGTTGTAACTGCAAATAAAAAAGCTTCGAGCATTAATAAAATTTGCTTCATATGTTTCAAATAAATGTTGCAACCAAAATTGTAGTGCCAAAAACATTTAAAAAGCTTTCCAGCATGAAATTTTTTGGACTTACTTCCCCCATTGTGGTAGCCTCGTTGTTTCATTGATGAAGCCAGCATTGTCCTCACGGTCTAGCATTAGCTCTTGGCAAAGCTCAAATTGGTGAATGAAAGTCCAAACTGAGTCTCCATGATGGTTCAAGGTCTTAAAGTAGGAATTCAGCCCCTCGGACCTGCCGGTTGTTCTTGTAAATGGAAAGAACTTCTTCCTAAAGTACACGGGGTCCCATGTCTTCCTGGTTTTCCACATATTTTTGAGATGTTGCTTCTTAGACAAACCAAAGAATTGAATCATCTGCTGCCACCTTTTTTCAAACTCCTCAATGGTATCTGAACCATTGATGCAACCGTAGAATGCTTCGGCAAAATGCTCTTCCTTGCCCAACATCTTACCAAGTTTTTTCCTTGCAACCCGAAAGACGTGCCACTTGCAACATCTGTGTGTCGAGTTTGGGAACACCAACGAGATGGTTGTAGCCATTGCTTGGTCTTGATCAGTCATGATGTTTAATGGATGCTCGTTATTCATTGCCAACATCCATTGTTCAAAGACCCATTTGAATGTCTCAATCTTCTCATCAGGCAGCAAAGCACACCCCAAGCAGACCGTGTCTGTTTGGTTGTTGATCCCAACAATCGGTGCGAAAGGGAGGTTGTAGCGATTTGTACAAAATGTGGTGTCGAAAAACACACAATCTTTGTACTTTGGGTACAATGCCCTTGTTCTCCCGTCAACCCAGAAAAGCACCCTAACAGCTCCATCTTCCACTAGCTTGGAGAAAAAGAAGAAGTTTGGGTTCTCAACCTGCCTCCTTTTAAAGTACTCGATTGTCAGCTCCAAGTCATGCTCTGACAGGCCCTTTCGAAGCTTAGCTCTTGCATTCGTCACATCTGTCTTAACATACGACAAACTCCTTGGATCGCAACACCGTGCATCTCCCAGCAAGGCCATCACATTTGTTGTTGATATGTTGTGGTAGTGTAGCGAAGTGATGTACTGCATGTCCGCTTCCGGGATGATTCTGTGAGATCGGCAGAATCTCCGATGACTTTTTTCCAACATCAGCGGGTGAGTGTGATCAGCCTAAAAAACTGTCACAACACAGGTCCCATCTCGCAGGCTAACACCCATATGCGCCTTGCAATCGTATCGCTCCAATCTGTTTCTTTGCCTCTTGTCACTCACATCCATAGAGATGCCAGCTTGTTTGTTTGCTGATTTTTATTAGCAGCATAGCTCATGTGAGCATCATCACAATGATTTGTTGCAACACCGTGAGAAATGCTGCCATTGGCATTTTTTGATGGATTTTTCCTGGAGTGTATGCACTCAAAAACTCTATAGATCAAAATGCCCTTCTTCTCCGAGGCTCTTTTCCTACGGTGTCTCGATATCACAATTCGAGTACCAAAGCCAATCTTCAATGCATATTCGTTGTACACTCGTTGTGCTTCTTCAACATTGTCAAAAAAGCATTCCAACAAAGTGAACAATTGGTTGCGACGATATATCTTCGTCTGGTTCATCAACAAGTGTTGTAGCATTTCCATTGGCATCATTACCACTAACTTGACCGTTGTGATTAGTTGCACCATCCGTGAGCTGCTGCAAGGTGTCCTCACCACTATTCATTCCTGGAGGATCATTCAAATCAATGGCATCATGTTTTTCTTGCTCCGCAACATTTTGCATGTCATCATAAAAAAATCGATGGTTCCGTAGCAACATTCTGCAACAAAATCAGCAACCAAGTCATTTACAAATAAATGCTTCGAAAACCAGGCAAAAAAATGCCAAACATAAAGAATAAATAATTGATGCAGCACCTGAAACACAAATACAAAACAAGTTTTTGTTGCTAGCATGGTTCAAACACAAATACATACATTGCTTGTAACAGGGTTCAAACATCTTAGAGCATAGAAGTACGCAACATATTTTTTTGTGTTTTCATTCATACTTGAAAAAATTAGTCCTTGTAGCATGAAGTCTTGTAGCATACAACAATTATTATGTAGCATGCAGCAATCAGTATGATTCATGTATCAAATGAACACTATGGTTGTAACATCAACATTGTTTCCTATTTTTTGTGAGAGAAAGGATCTAGGGTTCATACCAGATCAAACTCATCACGACCATGGCGTGCTGCATCCTCGAAGACCACATCAGGGTCGACGTACCGTTGCATCACCCCGTCTTGCCGCAGGATTCCTCCATGAATGGCAACAGAGCTCATCCCAGAGCTTGAGCCCAAATCCATGGAAGCAAGTAGTTGATTTCGGATGTATGACATGGTTGAAGCAAACCCAGGTCCCGTGATAAATGGGGAAGACCCTCCTCGAGATAATCCGGCCGCCGCAGCCGCGGATTGGGGACGAGCCGACGTGGGGGCAGAAGGCTCTGTTTTCCCTCATTGCGCGCATGTGTGTGCTGAGGTTGCAACATTTGGTGCAACGTCTTTGCTTCAAGGAATTCGGTGGGATCATGCGCAGATCCAACGAACGTGGATGGCTGCATCCGACGGTCTGGGTTGGACCGGCCGAACCGTTGCGCCGGTCCGCCGGCGCAGATCGTTGCCCATTTAGGAACGAAGGGAGTATACACAATCTATTACTATACTAATTAGAGACTCTTAACAATTTACCACATTAATTATAAAATAGGAGCCGTTAATTTGGTTGGTCCATAATTATTACGGTGCAGATGAATCCATATAGATAGCTATGTTTAGATTTTTTTTACATGAATGGGATGAATCGTACGCCATACAAACTCATATTTCTACGTACGCTTTTCTTTATGGTCAAGACTCCTAGCCATCGTGGGCATCATCAATTGATAAAACAAAATTCAGGCTAGGGCCACCATCGCCATTGACAGAAAAATGTTTAAACCTATCACGTAAGTAAGAGTCCTTAATGCACACGTTAAGTTCTGTCCATTAAAAATCCACTTTGCCTTTTCCCTTAATAGAAGAAGTAGGCACTAGTGAAAAATCATCTAGCACCACGCTAGAAAAAGGGAACACGTCCCAAATTCCTCAAACACATACCACGTACATGTTTAATTGGAAAAAATGCAGAAAACAAATGAATGCTCTTGACGCCTCACGTTTAGAAAAAAAACCTACGCCTAATTTATTTTCTTATGTTATTATTTAGTAGTATAAGAGACATCATAAGAGCCCTTGCGTTAATTATTTGATAACTTCAATGGCCGAGTAAGATTGCAAATTTATGTAAACATACTCAGTACTCAAGCTGCGACTTTTAGGTATTTGGTCATCGGTATCAGCTTCTCAACCTTTGCATAATGACACGCCGAGCTGACGTCATCGACAATATAACATTTATGAGACCGAAAAGCATTGGTCCATCGGCAGTAGCCTCACCAGCTATGCGTGCATACATGTTGACATCCTGTCATGGGCAACAACGCATGCACCAACATGAAAGAAATTTTCCTCAAGCGTGTAACTCTATCGGGTGAGGGAGTTGACAGGTTTGGATGAAATATAATTTTGTTCTCGAGCACCGACGTCGTGACATAGCATCGCATCACGTATTCACATGTAGTCCTAGGTTGGTAGATGCCTCTTCTAGGAAAGAAAGCATTGAAATAATCAACTCTAATGAAAAATCTTTAATTATTATCTCCATGATGATGCAGATAACAATAGAACCTACAGGAGGTAATGAAAAAGAGTATTTTTTTTATCATTTTTTGGGATGAAAAATATTCATTTTAGCTACCATGGCAAGTGAACTAAGGCCTTGATGCAATAATATTAGGTAATGGTAAAATTGTTTGTCTTGACAAGTTTTGGTGGTAAATAAGTAAAGTAATTTTCTCCCATATAGTGATTATCTTTCAAAAAATGTATAGTGTTTTAAGCTTACATATATAATACCAACTGAAGAAACTATATAATTCATACTAAGCTAAACATGACAGTTTGTGAGGTTCAGTGACGCATCCACTATGTAAGTCTAATCAATTAATCTCTAGCATTGTGTGAAACTAATTATACTATATTATTTTATGCACAACACTATTATATAGTACAAAATGTATTCCATCTAATTAATGTGGTGACATTATATCTTACCAATATTTCAACAATTGTTTGTTTGGCGAACCTAAGTATAAATTATGGGGTGTGAAAGTTAAAACTAGCAGATGTCAAGTCTTGCACATCTGTTTATAGTATTGGCTCTCAAGAATTTGGCTAGATTCAAGAAAATTAGCATTTGTTCTGTATACGTTTTATCTCATAAAAAGTCCATCAGCAATTGCACTACGCATAGATTTCCATAGCCCTAATATTAAGGATGTAGAGAGGTGTCGGACTACACAATGCATGTGTAATCATAGTTCCACGTCATAAAGATGATTGCTTTTCTTCATTGATATAAATACCTTTCATAAAGAAGATATAAATACCAGTCATAACCATCTCAAAGGGATATTGGTTATTTAGTAAATAATAAGGGACAATGGAAGACAAAAATTATATTATAAATTGAGGATGATACTACAAATTTTGATATAGTACTAGCCCATGCCGTCGCACGGGTTGACGGCTAGTGTATTGTAGTGTTTGTTGTGTAATTTTCTACTCCCTTCATTCCAAAATATAAGACATTTTAGGTATTTCATTAGAAGACTACATACGGACCAAAATGAGTGAATCTATACTATAAAATATGTCTATGTACATTCGTATTTAGTTTGTAATACAATCTTTAAAAGGTCTTATATTTAGAAAGGGAGGGAGTATTTTATACCCACCAACTTAAGGGGGCATTCCACTTTCCTCTCCCTTCTTCCCTACCCACGGCCTCCCCTTGGATCTGCGCCCTTCTTATCTTCCACGCTCCTCTCCTCCCATAGCCTCCCTCTCCACTCGCCGCCTGCGCTGACCTGTGGCCCCCTGCTCCCGCCTCCCTGTCCTCCTGTTATTACTTTCCCCACCACGCCGATCTGCCGGACTGTTTCGCAAACCCTAACCCTAGCAAGCCCGCTTCACTCCTCCAACAAGATCTCTCTCCGAATCTATGGATGCACCAGCTCCGATGTCTGCCCCACCGCCCCCCGCCTCGTCCGATGATGATGCTAAGCCCGTCGACGAGGAGGGCGTAGAGATCCGCGAGGTATGGGCGACGAACCTCGAGGCGGAGTTCGCCGTGATCCGTGACGTCGTCGACGATTACTCGTACATCGCTATGGACACCGAGTTCCCGGGCATCGTGTGCCGCCCGCTCGGGAGCTTTCGCTCCAATGACGAGTACAACTACGCCACCCTCAAGGCCAACGTCGACATGCTGAGCCTCATCCAGCTTGGTCTCACTCTCTCCGACGAGAACGGCGCACTCCCTGCCAGGGGCACGGGGGGGCGCCCCTGCGCCTGGCAGTTCAACTTTCGGGGCTTCGATCCGCGCTCAGACCCCGCCAACGCCGACTCCATCGACCTGCTACGCAACAGTGGGATCGACTTCGACCGCTTCACCACCGAGGGTGCTGACACGGGCCACTTCGCCGAGCTGCTCATGTCGTCCGGCGTCCTGCTCAACGCTGAGGTCCAGTGGGTCACATTTCACAGCGGGTATGACTTCGGATACCTGCTCAAGCTGCTAACCGGGCGGAACCTACCTGACACCATGCCTGGATTCTTTGACCTCATCAGAATCTACTTCCCGGTACTGTACGACATCAAGCATCTCATGAAGTACTGCGGCAGCCTCCATGGTGGCTTGAGCAAGCTTGGTGAGCTACTTGGTGTCCAACGTGTGGGGATCTGCCACCAGGCTGGGTCAGACTCACTGCTGACCTTGCAGTGCTTCAAAAAGCTGAAGGAGGTGTATTTCAGAGGATCGACCGAGAATTATGCCGGTGTGTTGTATGGTCTTATTTCTGATGGTGGGGAGAACAGACCACCAGCAGTTCTGCTCATCGAATGAGTAATGGATAGTCAAATAAGACAATGTTATGGTTGAAAAAAAGGAAATATTTCTGTTGAATATATGCTCTCTGATCTGAATATTTGCTTGTGGTTGGCATAATATAGCCATTGTTCCCAGTTATATGACTCTCGTTGCTTATATCCTGGTAGTTCTGTTGAATGCTCGGTCTTTACCTTTGAGCTGTATGGGACATCTATCAAGGTTTGCCCAATAGGACATACCTTGATGTGTACAACTGAAAAATGAACTGTTGTGCATTTGGGAGTGTGAGAGGGGGCAAGTCATCATACTATTCACAGTCACTAGATCTCAGAGGTGTCAACTATCTGCTCTTAGTTTTGCTGCCACGCCTACTCTTCATTGTTTGTCTTGATTTTCATTATTCAGAATGAGCGATTTTCATATTGCAGCTCAAAGTAGTGCAGTTGACTAATATTTTGTCAGTCTAGACTATTAAGTATGTCGAAACATGTTTCTGCATGTTCTGTGTTCGATCATATCATTGCTTGCACAGCCCTATCACCTCTTATCAGTCATTGAAATGGATGTCCTGCAAGATAAACATTACTTGACTGGCTCCCCTTAATTAGTGGGACTTGAGAGTAATGTAGATTGTTTATTTTAGCAACCTTTTAGGTGCAAAACATGTGTTCTGTGATACCAGTTTCTTGCTTTATTTCGCTAACTGATCAAAAATACCATTTCTGTAAATGCGGAGCTTGATTCAGCGCTCTGCTTTGGTTTTGCCCCATACTGGGAACCACTCCATTGATATCAAACCTACAGTGTTTCTCTTCACAGGTGACAAAATAAGATCGTTTGGTCGGCATTGAAGGCTTCCTTGGATTGCGGGAATTAAACGTACTTCCTCCGTCTCGGTGTATAAGTCATTCGCGTAGTTTTAGGTCATTGATTTGAGTAATTAAATATGTATTATATGTCATAAAAAATATATCACTAGATCTCTAAACGGATGTAGTTTCTAATTTTTTTTATCACATATGATACATATTTAGATAGTTAAATTGTCGACTTAGAACTACGCGAATGACTTATACATCAGGACGGAGGGAGTATTGTTTTTCTATTCGGGGAACCCTTCCTATCTATAACGTGAGCGTAGGACCATTTAACTATGTCGGACCACTTAACTATCGTCGATTGGGTCAAAATCCAATCCCACCTGCATAACCACCTACAAGCCACAAATCCCGTTCGTAATCCTCTCCAAAATCCCTAGTGATTCTATCCTCTCCAAAATCCCTAGTGATTCTATGGTCCCTAATCGCATTCCTCGCCCAGAACTCCTCCCTCCACCTCGCCCCCGGCGAGCCTGGCCCAGATCTCCTTCTCCGCGCCCCTTGCACCGTGACCTCACCGGCCAGCTCCGCCCCTGTCCCCCCTCTACTTGTCGTTGAGCAGCATGGATGCCTCCTCTTCCTCTCCACCGATGCGACACTCGGACTACGGTGCTATGGGGTTGTTCCCCTATCCTCAACTCCGAATCGTGCTTCGCCAGGCTACTCATCGGTTGAATAGACTCGAGTAACCTCGTCGTCCCAGTACCAAAGTTTTGGGTCCTCTCAACTTTTAATTTCTACAAATGTAGTTGGCCTCTAACATATTGTTTGCTGACATAACCTTTAACATCTTGGTTTACTCCCCACTTCCAATTAAGATGAATGGTTCTGAAATAGCATATTTTCATGCTTCCAGCAAATGGTGTTTCAGAATTACACTTCGTGCACTTCTTCGATTTGTATGGATTTCATCCATACTCCCCGTTTCTTATTTTACAATTTTTCTTCTTGTCCTTGCTAGTATGACCAATCAGCAGTCACCTAAACATAGGTAGCACGTTGCATCGACCCCTAATGCTTTGTGTGTACAATATTATGGTATATATTGGCTGATGTTGGGTTTGATATTTCTATATCCATGTATTAAACCACTAAATCACCAATCAATCTATTTTGGATTTGGTGTTCAGATCGCCCAGACTTGCTATGTTGGTGCCAATCTTATACATTTTCTATTTTTAAGATGGTGTGCTTCCAGCTTAGATGAGTAATGGTCGATAGCATTTTTTATGCTTTTTTGTACAGATTCCAAAGTATACTACATATGCTTCTACTATCTAGATAGTTTGTTCTATATAGTTTTTTTGTTGAACTAGGGAAGTAGGTGCTAGAAATGTGTATCTCCATGTTGCTAGGTTTTTTTTATTTCCATTTCAATGCTCGATGCTTCGAGTTAAGATGAATCATATTGACATGACACATTTTCGTTCTTCATGCTAGGAGGGTTATGAGAGTTGCGGATCGGTGGGAGGATTTTGGTCTTCCATTTTTCCTCTTTGATGTCTATGTTCGGAGATGAAAGGAGCACACGGTCGGTTGCACGAATCGGCATCCATACCATCCTCATTCAGCCTCTTGGTCCCCACTCTCCTCACCAAGAAAGTGTGTCGAGACTGCATCTGTACCATTCTTTGTACATATATTACTTATGCATCACCAGTCCGTACAGTTTGCTTAATGTTTACCATGTCAATGTTTCTACAACGAGTCGGCAAGATGCATGTCACCCCCTTCCTTGTCTTAATTTGAATGACTACACAAATCTTTTTAACCTCATTTTAAAACATGCTTCCACTATACAAAAAACATGTTGAGATTACATAAATATGATGCATCCAATTTTCGTGATTCATTTGTATCATAGTTTTTCTTCTTTATGGTGCACAACTTGCTTCATACGCACCATAGTTATGCTTCTTCATTTCATATGGTTACTTTAAGTGCTTCACACTTGTGCTTCTATATTGTGTTCAGTTTGCTTCATTTATTGTTTCTTAGGCATCATCTGTTGGAAATATAAGCAATTTACCATAGGATTTTATTAACAGAAAATATAGGGAAAACATAACTATCATAAAATAGACGAAACAAGGCAGGCAATATAGAGATGAGACGACAAAAGACATGTGCACATATCATCTAAAAGAGAACATATATAGAGCCATTCTAGGTACATAAAACATCATATGAAAGGATGAGCAGAAACAGAATATATCTAGAAGAGAAACTAGAGCAAGAAACTGCGGCAGGAACTCAAAGAAAAAGAACACAAGCACGTACTGAGTTGCAGCAACAGTAGGGTTTTTGTTGGCGTTGTCATTGGCCATGTTACCGAAGAGGTGGTCGACGTCGGGGAAGAAGTCGTCGTCCGGGAAGAGATCGTCGGTGTCCGTGACAGAAGCCAGTAGTCGTGCTGAGCGCTCCCCAAAAAACTTATCGCCCATCTCCCGTACAAGACTCGAAGGTACGGAGTTTCGGAGGCCTACTGTCCCGACATACGGTGCATGCCGCAAGTCGGGATGGGGAAGAACGTAGCAGCAACACAGAGAGATGGAATCGGTGGTGAGAGGAGATTCTGATGCGCATTCTCTGGAGAGGAGTAACCTCTTTTTTATAGGCGCAAGAGAAGGAGGTGAGAGGCCAGCGATGGGAACCAAAGAGAACGAAGGAGATGAAACGAACAGACATCAGCCGAAGGGTGCGGCGTTCGTGTTCAATATCCACTATAGCAAAAACGTTCAGCTTTCGAGTGACCTTTCGTATACCAGTCGTGCGTGGCAAAAATTTAGTTCGGCTCGGTTCATTCCCACAACCCGCGGCGCGTTGTGGCGAGGCGAGGCGGGCAGCGGAGGAGGAGGAGGCGCGTGTATGTCTCTCTTGTTCTCAAGCTCATACATGTGTGGAAACATCATCCCTTATAAGGAGGTCCAACTCCCACTAAACTAGCAATGTGGGACTAAGCATTTCCACCTCTTGCCTTGCACAAATGGGCTGCGTGGGCCTCTGAGATTTATTAGGAATTTCTGAAATTATATATTGGGCTGGCCCAAAATAGATAAAAATTTCAGCAATCCCCCACCAGATCCCAGAGGCACACAAAATTTACCTTTGGTTGCAAAACATTGTTTTATATACCGATACTGTAGTGGAGACTGTTAAGTTGAACTTCTACCTAGAACTCTATGCTACACTAGTAAGCAACTTGAACAATGGACTAGGCCTTGAACTGCAAGTTTTCTGCGAATCTAGCTTCACACAGAGCCTTGATCGATACTAGGCTACCGTGGGACTTCCCCGCGGATGGAGCTTATGCATCATACTCCGAGACCTTTCATGAGTTTACTAGAGAGCACCCTACTCTCATAGATTGCGACATTAACAATCAGACTCATATATGTATGTTCTTCAAAAGATGTTCTGCAGGATAACATCTTTGTTTCAATAAGCCACTTAGAACATATTGAGTTGTATATCAACCTGTCATGCAGTTTAGGAAAGTATTGCATCTTCATGGAGTGGTATTATCAACGATAATGATACTTTCCTCTCAGTTGACCAACAACTTGTCTTCCACATCTAATTCACGGGATCTCTGATCACAAAGAATAGGTTACCACTATGAACAACTCAAATTGTGGGTCTCATACCTATCTCCCTCGATGCATTATCTATCACATTACGTGATAGACCCTTAGTAAAAGGATCTGCCATATTTTTAGATGTCTGGACATAATCCAATGCAATAACTCCAGAGTTTCTCATTTTCGTGACATATTTTAACCTTCTCTGAACGTGTCTTGATGACTTCATCTTATCCTTTGAGCTGCTCACTTTCGTGATCACGGTTTGATTGTCGCAGTTCATACGGATACCCGGTACATGTTTCTCGACAACCGACAAGTCACTCAAGAGCCAGCAAAGCCAATCTGCTTCGACCGTAGCTATATCTAGTGCTGTGAGTTCTGCTTCCATTGTTGACCTTGTTAAGATCGTTTTCTTGCAAGACTTCCAAGAAACAGCGCCACCTCCATGGGTGAATACATATCCGCTCGTGGCCTTTATCTCATTAGCATCAGAGATCCAGTTTGAATCACTATACCCTTCAAGCACCTTTGGGTGTCCAGTATAGTGAATTCCATAATTTGAAGTGCCTTTCAAATAACGCAAAACTCTCTCTAGAGCTTTCCAATGCACATCTCCTGGTTTTGAGACAAACCGACTCAGTTTGCTAACAACAAAAGAGATGTCAGGTCTTGTAGCACTGGCTAAGTACATAAGCGAGCCAATAATCTGAGAATATTTCTTTTGGTCTCTAGCAATTCTTCGATTCTTTCCAAGCAGCACGCTGGCATCATATGGTGTGGGAGAGGGCTTGCAGTCACTATATCCAAAGCGACTCAAGATCTTTTCCACATAGTGAGATTGAAGCAACGTAATCCTACCATCATCGTCTCTCAACAACTTGATGTTTAAAATGACATCAGCCACTCCTAAATCCTTCATCTCAAAACAATGAGATAGGAAATCCTTGACTTCCTTGATAACATTCAGATTTGTTCCGAAAATCAGTATGTCATCAACATACAAACAAAGGATAACTCCCTCGCCCCACCATGGCGATAATATACACATTTATCAACTTCGTTTACAACAAAGCCTGCAGTTGTTAAAGTTCTTTCAAACTTCTCATGCCACTGCTTGGGTGCTTGCTTAAGTTCATATAAAGACTTCAGCAACTTGCACACTTTTCCTTCGTGACCATCTACTACAAACCCATCTGGTTGTTCCATGTAAATTTCCTCATCCAACTCTCCATTCAGGAAAGCAGTCTTAACATCCATTTGATGAACGAGAAGACCATGTGAGGCATCTAGTGAAAGTAGTACTCGAATAGTGGTCAGTCGAGCCACAGGTGAGTAAGTATCAAAGAAGTCTTCACCTTCCTTTTGGGTATAACCCTTAGCCACGAGCCGTGCCTTGAACTTTTCAATGGTACCATCGGCCTAAGCTTCTTCTTGAATACCCATTTGCATCCTATAGGTTTGCACCCATAAGGACGATCAGTGATCTCCCAAGTTTCATTTGCCAAGATGGAATCCATCTCACTACGGACTGCTTCCTTCTAGTAGTCAGCATCTTCAGATGCATAAGCCTGTGAAATAGAACTGGGAGTGTCATCTATGAGATACACAAGAAAATCATCACCAAAGGACTTTGCAGTCCTCTGTCTCTTACTCCTGGTAGGAACTTCGTTGTTCTCCTCCACAGTATTTTCAAAATGTCCCATCGAAATGATAGGTTCAGTAATTGTAACTAATTCATGATTCGATGAATTAGACATCTACTGATTAGACGAGGTAGCCATATCCTTCATGGGAAAGATATCTTCGAAGAAAGTCGCATCATTCGACTGCATGATTGTACCGACATGCATGTCCGATACCTCAGATTTTACAACCAAAAATCCATATCCAATGCTATGAAAAGCATATCCTAGGAAAACACAATCCATAGTTTTTGGTCCTAGCTTGCGCTTGTTTGGGATTGGCACATTGACTTTCGCCAAACAACCCCAGGTTCGTAGATAAGAGAGTTTCAACCTTTTCTTTTCCCATTCCTCGAATGGAGTTGTTGTTGGAAATATGCCCTAGAGGCAATGATAAATAGTTATTATTATATTTCCTGTTTAAAGATAATCGTTTATTATCCATGCTATAATTGTATTGAATGAAAACATAGATACATGTGTGGATACATAGACAAAACAATGTCCCTAGCAAGCCCCTAGTTGGCTAGCCAGTTGGTCAATGATAGTTAAGGTTTTCTGGCTATATGCAAGTGTTGTCACTTGATAACTGGATCACATCATTAGGAGAATCATGTGATGGACTAGACCCAAACTATGAACGTAGCATATTGATCGTGTTGTTTTATTGCTATTGTTTTCTACATGTCAAGTATTTGTTCCTATGACCATGAGATCATATAACTCACTGGCACCGGAGGAATACCTTGTGTGCATCAAACGTCGCAACGTAACTGGGTGACTATAAAGATGCTCTACAGGTATCTCCGAAGGTGTCCGTTGAGTTAGTATGGATCAAGATTGGGATTTGTCACTCCGTGTGATGGAGAGATATCTCGAGGCCCACTCGGTAATACAACATCACACACAAGCCTTGCAAGCAATGTGACTAAGTGTAAGTCACGGGATCTTGTATTATGGAACGAGTAAAGAGACTTTCCGGTAACGAGATTGAAATAGGTATGCGGATACCGACGACCGAATCTCGGGCAAGTAACATACCGAAGGACAATGAGAATGACATACGGGATTATATGAATCCTTGGCACTGAGCTTCAACCGATAAGATCTTCGGAGAATATGTAGGATTCAATATGGGAATCCAGGTCCCACTATTGGATATTGACTGAGGAGTACCTCGGGGCATGTCCACATAGTTCTCGAACCCGCAGGGTGTGCACACTTAAGGTTCGATGATGTTTTAGTATAGTTGAGTTATATGTGTGGTTACGAATGTTGTTCGGAGTCCCGCATGAGATCATGTACGTCACGAGGGTTTTCGGAATGGTCCGGAAATGAAGATTGATATATAGGATGGTTTCATTTGGTTACCGGAAAGTTTCGGGCAATTCCGGCAGTGTACCGAGAGTGACGAATTGGTTCCGGGAGTTCACCAGGAGGGGCCCACCCACTCGGGAGTGAGCCCAAGGCCATAGGGTGGCGCCACAAGTCCCTAGTGGGCTGGTGGAGTCAGCCCAAGGGGCCCATGGCGCCACTTAATAAAATTCGAAAAGAAAAGAAAAAGAAAAAGGGAAATTGCGAGGTGGGAAGGAAGAGGAGGGCTCCTCCTTCCCAAACCGAATTGGAGGAGGAGTCCTCCTCCTCCTTGGCCGGCGCACCCCTTGAGGGCTTGGCCCTCAAGGCGAGCCTCCTCCCCCTCCCTCCTATATATAGTGGTGTTTTAGGGCTGATTTGAGACAACTTTTGCCACGTGCAACTCAACCCTAGACCACATAGTTTTACCTCTAGATCAGATTTCTTTGGAGCTCGGGCGGAGCCGTGCAGGACTAGATCGTCACAACCACCGGAGCGCCGTCACGCTACCGGAGAACTCGTCTACTTCTCCCTCTTGCTTGCTGGATCAAGAAGACCAAAGGTCATCGTCGAGCTGTACGTGTGCTGAACACGAGGTGCCGTCCATTCGGCGCTAGATGGGAACGGATCGTGAGACGGATCGCGGGACGGTTCGTGGGGCGGTTCGACGGACGTGAAGATGTTCCACTACATCAACCGCGTTTCTTAACGCTTCGTGTTGTGCAATCTACAAGGGTACGTAGATCCAAATCTCCTCTCGTAGATGGACATCACCATGATAGGTCTTCGTGTGCGTAGGAATTTTTTTGTTTCCCATGCAACGTTCCCCAACAGTGGCATCATGAGCTAGGTTCATGCGTAGATGTTATCTTGAGTAGAACACAAAAGGTTTTGTGGACGATGATGTTTGATTTGCTGGCCTCTTTAGTCTTTTCTGGATTCGGCGGTATTGTTGGATTGAAGCGGCCCGGACCGACATTACTCGTACGCTTATGAGAGACTGGTTTCATCGGCTAACATGCAACCTCGTTGCATAAAGATGATCGGCGGGTGTCGGTTTCTTCAACTTTAGTTGAATTGGTTTTGACCGAGGCGGTCCTTA
This sequence comes from Hordeum vulgare subsp. vulgare, assembly GCF_904849725.1. Classification (NCBI taxonomy): domain Eukaryota; kingdom Viridiplantae; phylum Streptophyta; class Magnoliopsida; order Poales; family Poaceae; genus Hordeum; species Hordeum vulgare. The sequence goes on along the minus strand of NC_058524.1, from coordinate 340,190,577 downwards.
GAGAGGTTAAATAGCAATTTGCACATCTCCGTTGTGGTTTTTGCGTAAGTAAGATGCGATCATACTAGATACCCATAGCAGCCCCGTAAAACATGCAACAACAAATTAGAGGACTTCTAACTTGTTTTTGCAGGGTATGCTTGTGATATGATATGGCCAATGACGTGATGTGATATATTGGATGTATGAGATGATCATGTTGTAATAGTTAATATGGACTTGCACGTCAATCCTATGACAACCGGCAAGAGCCATAGGGTTGTCTTTAAACTAACGTTTGTGTTTGCAGATGCGTTTACTATACTGCTAGGCCGTAGCTTTAGTAGTAATAGCATAAGTAGCATGACAACCTCGATGGCGACACATTGATGGAGATCATGATGATGGAGATCATGGTGTGGAGTCGGTGACAAGAAGATCATGCCGGTGCTTTGACGATGGAGATCAAGAAGCACAAGATGATGGCCATATCTTGTCACTTATGTATTGCATGTGATGTTAATCCTTTTATGCACCTTATAATGCTTATAACGACAGTAGCATTATGAGGTGATCTCTCACTAAAATTTCAATACAAAATTGTGTTCTCCCGTTGCTACAGTTCGTCGTTTCGAGACACCACGGGATGATTGGGTGTGATAGACTCAATGTTCACATACAACGGGTGCAAAACAGTTGCACACGCGGAACACTCGGGTTAAGCTTGACGAGCCTAGCATGTGCAGACATGGCCTCAGAACACATGAGACCGAAAGTTCGAGCATGAATCGTATAGTTGATATGATTAGCATAGAGATGCTTACGACTCAAACTATTCTCAACTCACGTGATGACCGGACTTGAGTTAGTGAATTTGGATCATGAACCACACAAATGACTAGAGAGATGTACTTTTTGAGTGGGAGTTTAGCAAGTAATTTGATTAGTTAAACTCTAATTATCTTGAACATAGTCTAAGTCCACTTTGAAATATTTGTGTTGTAGATCAATGGCTCACGTGACAGTCACCGTAAATTTTAATACGTTCCTAGAGAAAGCTAAGTTGAAAGATGATTGGAAACAACGTGGAGCTTTTGGAGAGTATAAAGGGTTACTTGAATAAAAGTTTCTCTATGAAGGACCTAGGAGATGCTGCTTACATTCTAGGCATTAAGATCTATAGGGATAGATTGAAACGCGTGATAGGACTTTCACAAAGCACATACCTTGATAAAGTTTTGAAGAAGTTCAAAATGGATCAGTCCAAGAAAGGGTTCTTGCCAGTGTTACAAGGTATAAAATTGAGTAAGACTCAGTACCCATCAACTGCGGAAGATAGAGAACAAATGAGTTACGTCCCCTACGCTTCATCCGTAGGTTCTATCATGTATGCAATGATGTGCACTAGACCAGACGTCAGCTTGGCCATAAGTATGGCAGGAAGGTTTTAGAGTAATCCAGGAGTGGATCACTGGACGGCGGTCAAGAATATTCTGACGTACCTGAAAAGGACTAAGGAAATGTTTCTCGTTTATGGAGGTGACAAAGAGCTCATCGTAAAAGGTTACGTCGACGCAAGTTTTGACACCGATTCGGATGACTCTAAGTCACAAACCGGATACGTATTTATTCTTAATGGGGTTGCAGTAAGCTGGTGCAGTTCCAAGCAGAGCGTCGTAGTAGATTCTAGATGTGAAGTGGAGTACATGGATGCCTCGGAGGAAGCAAAAGAGGGTGTCTGGATGAAGCAGTTCATGACAGATCTTGCAGTTGTGCCGAGCGCACTAAATCCAATAACTCTGTTATGTGACAACACTGGTGCCATTGCCTTAGAAAAGCAACCATGGTTTCACAAGAAGACCAGACACATCAAACAACGCTTCATCCTCATCCGCGACTACGTCGAAGGAGAGGACATGAATATTTGCAAAGTGCACATGGATCTGAATGTAGCAGACCTGCCGACTAAACCTCTTCCATGGGAAAACATGATCAACACCAGAACTGTATGGGTGTTCGATTTATTACAATGTAAATCGCATGGCGATGTGAGGACTAGATTATTGACTCTAGTGCAAGTGGGAGACTGTTGGAAATATGCCCTAGAGGCAATGATAAATAGTTATTATTATATTTCCTATTTAGAGATAATCGTTTATTATCCATGCTATAATTGTATTGAATGAAAACATAGATACATGTGTGGATACATAGACAAAACAATGTCCCTAGCAAGCCTCTAGTTGGCTAGCCAGTTGATCAATGATAGTCAAGGTTTTCTCGCTATATGCAAGTGTTGTCACTTGATAACTGGATCACATCATTAGGAGAATCATGTGATTGACTAGCCCCAAACTATGACCGTAACATATTGATCGTGTCGTTTTATTGCTATTGTTTTCCGCGTGTCAAGTATTTGTTCCTATGACCATGAGATCATATAACTCACTGGCACCGGAGGAATAGCTTGTGTGCATCAAACATCACAATGTAACTGGATGACTATAAAGGTGCTCTACACGTATCTCTGAAGGTGTCCGTTGAGTTAGTATGGATGAAGACTGGGATTTCTCACTCCGTGTGACGGAGAGGTATCTCGGGGCCCACTCGGTAATACAACTTCACACACAAGCCATGCAAGCAATGTGACTAAGTGTAAGTCACGGGATCTTGTATTACGGAACGAGTAAAGAGACTTGCCGATAACGAGATTGAAATAGGTATGCGGATACTAACGATCGAATCTCGGGCAAGTAACATACCGAAGGACAAAGGGAATGACATACGGGATTATATGAATCCTTGGCAGTGAGGTTCAACCGATAAGATCTTCGGAAAGTATGTATGATTCAATATGGGCGTCTAGGTCCCGCTATTGGATATTGACCGAGGAGTACCTCGGGGCATGTCTACATAGTTCTCGAACCCGTAGGGTCTGCACACTTAAGGTTCGATGATGTTTTAGTATAGTTGAGTTATATGTGTGGTTACCGAATGTTTTTCGGAGTCCCGGATGAGATCACGGATGTCACGAGGGTTTCTGGAATGGCCTGGGAACAAAGATTGATATATAGGATGGTTTAAATGGGTTACCGAAAAGTTTCGGGCAATTCCGGCAGTGTACTGGGAGTGACAAACGGGTTTCGGGAGTTCACCGGGACCGACCCACCCACCCTGGAGTGAGCCCAAGGCCATAGGGTGGCGCCACAAGTCCCTAGTGGGCTGGTGGAGTCAGCCCAAGGGGCCCATGGCTCCACTTAATTTAATACCAAAAGAAAAGAAAAATAAAAAGGGAAATTGGGAGGTGGGACGGAAGAGGAGGACTCCTCCTTCCCAAATCGAATTAGAGGAGGAGTCCTCCTCCTCCTTAGCAGGCGCACCCCTTGAGGGCTTGGCCCTCAAGGCAAGCCTCCTCCCCCTCCCTCCTATATATAGTGGTGTTTTAGGGATGATTTGAGACAACTTTTGCCACGTGCAACTCAACCCTAGACCACATAGTTTTACCTCTAGATCAGATTTCTGCGGAGCTCGGGCGGAGCCCTGCAGGAGTAGATCGTCACCACCACCGGAGCACCGTCACGCTGCCAGAGAACTCATCTACTTCTCCGTCTTTCTTGCTGGATCAAGAAGGCCGAGATCATGGTCGAGCTGTACGTGTGCTGAACGCGGAGGTGCCGTCCGTTCGGCTCTAGATCGGAACGGACTGTGAGACGGATCGCAGGACGGTTTGTGGGACGGTTCATGGGGCGGTTTGAGGGACGTGAAGATGTTACACTACATCAACCGCGTTTCTTAACGCTTCCTCGTGTGCGATCTACAAGGGTACGTAGATCCAAATCTCCTCTCGTAGATGGACATCGCCATGATAGGTCTTCGTGTGCGTAGGAAATTTTTTGTTTCCCATGCAACGTTCCCCAATAGTTATCTCTTTGTTCTTTGTGGGAACTCGGTTTAGGACATGACATGCAGTCAATATCGCCTCCCCCACCATGCCTTGGAGAGACCCGATGTGTCTATCATGGCGTTAACCAAATCAGTTAGAGTATGGTTCTTTCTTTCGGCTATCCCATTTTACTGAGGTGAATAGGGATGCGTCCTCTCATGGATTATACCATGTTTCGCATAGAAGGAATCAAATTCTTTTGAAAAATACACTCCACCACGATCGTACCTAAGCCTCTTGATCTTACGGTCAAGTTGGTTTTCTACTTCAGCTTTATAGATCTTGAAAAAGTTCAAGGCCTCATCCTTAGATTTCAGAAGATACACTTGGCAGTATCTAATGGAGTCATCAATTAATGTCACGAAATATTTATTTCCACCTTTTATCAAAATACCATTCATTTCACATAGATCTGAATGTATGAGCTCTAGTGGTGCAAGATTTCTCGCTTCGACAGTCGTATGGGACTTACGAGGTTGCTTTGCTTGCACACAGACTTGCCACTTAGATCCCTTGACGGTGGTGAAGCTAGGGATTAAGTTCAATTTGACTAGTCGCAACATGCAACGAAAATTAACATGACATAGACGTGAATGCGACACATTTGATTCACTATTGTTGTAAACATGATTAACAACTTTATTACAAACGTCTGCCAAGGATAAACGGAACATGCCTCCTTACTCATAGCCTTTACCAACAAAAGTTCGATACTTAGAAATTACAAATTTATTCGACTCAAAGACAAGCTTGTTGCCATCTCTACATAAAAGAGATCCGCTAACAAGATTTTTATTCACGGAGGGGACATAATGCATGTTCTTCAGCCGCACGACCTTCCCTGAAGTAAACTTCAGATCGACCGTGCCAACACCACAAACAGAAGCACTTGAACCGTTGCCCATCAACACGGTGGAAGTCCCTACAGACTGATAAGACGAAAACATGGAAATATCACCGCATACATGCACATTAGCACCCATGTCAATCAACCAATCAGGAAAATGACATACTGAAAGGATAGTGGGAAATATACCATACCCAGCATCCTCCACGTCAGTGTCACAGATGACAACATTAGTGGACTTGCCGCCTTTCCCATGTTGACGCTTGTCATAATGGTTAGTTGATACGTCTCCATCGTATCTACTTTTCCAAACTCTTTTGCCCTTGTTTTGGAGTCTAATTTGCATGATTTGAATGGAACTAACCCGGACTGACGCTGTTTTGAGTAGAATTGCCATGGTGTTGTTTTTGTGCAGAAATAGAAGCTCTCGGAATGACCTGGAAACTTACGAGGATTTATTTTGGATTATATAAAAAATATTGGGCGGAAGAAATACTGGAGGGGGGCCACCAGGAGGTCACGAGCCTGCCAGGCACGCCCTACCCCCCTGGCCGCGCCTGGGTGGCTCGTGGGCCCCCTATTACCCCTCTGACTCCCATCTTGGTTTCGTCCTAGAAAAAAATCGAGGGAGAGCTTTCGGGAAGAAACGCCGCCGCCATGAGGCGGAACTTGAGCAGAACCAATCTAGAGCTCCGGCTGGGCCGTCGTGCCGCGAAAACTTCCCTACCGGAGGGGGAAATCGTCACCATCGTCATCACCAACACTCCTCTCATCGGAGGGGACTCATCTCCATCAACATCTTCATCAGCACCATCTCATCTCCAAACCCTAGTTCATCTCTTGTACCCAATCTCCGTCTCGCGACTCCGATTGGTACTTGTAAGATTGCTAGTAGTGTTAATTACTCCTTGTAAATGATGCTAGTTGGTTTACTCAGTGGAAGATCATATGTTCAGATCCTTAATGCTATTCAATACCTCTCTGATCATGAACATAATTATGCTTTGTGAGTAGTTACGTTTGTTCCTGAGGACATGGGATAAGTCTTGCTATAAGTAGTCATGTGAATTTGGTATTTGTTCGATATTTTGATGCGTTGTATGTTGTGTTTCCTCTAGTGGTGTTATGTGAACGTCGACTACATAACACTTCACCATTATTTGGGCCTAGAGGAAGGCATTGGGAAGTAATAAGTAGATGATGGGTTGCTGGAGTGACAGAAGCTTAAACCCTAGTTTAAGCGTTCCTTCGTAAGGGGCTCATTTGGATCCACTAGTTTAATGCTATGGTTAGACTTTGTCTTAATTCTTCTTTCATAGTTGCAGATGCTTGCGAGAGGGGTTAATCATAAGTGGGATGTTTTTTCCAAGTAAGGAAAGCACCCAAGCACTGGTACACCCACATATCAAATTATCAAAGTAGCGAACACGAATCATATGAACATGATGAAAACTAGCTTGACAGAAATTCCCATGTGTCCTCGGGAGCGCTTTACCTTATATAAGAGTTCGTCCAGGCTTGTCCCTTGCTACAAAAGGGATTGGTCCATCTTTCTGCACCTTTGTTACTATTGTTACTTGTTACCTGCCTCGAATTATCTTATCCCGCAACTATCTGTTACCGATAATTTCAGTGCTTGCACATAATACCTTGCTGAAAACCACTTGTCATTTCCTTCTGCTCCTCGTTGGGTTCTACACTCTTACTTATCGAAAAGACTACGATAGATCCCCTACACTTGTGGGTCATCAAGACTCTTTTCTGGCGCCGTTGTCGGGGAGTGAAGCGCCTTTGCTGAGTGGAATTTGGTAAGGAAACATTTATATAGTGTGCTGAAATTTATTGTCACTTGTCAATATGGAAACTAATCCTTTGAGGAGCTTGTTCGGGGTATCTTCACCTCGACCGGAAGCACAAATAGTTGCTCCTCAACCTACTGCACCTACTGAAAATATTTATTATGAAATTCCTTCGGGTGTGCTAGAGAAACTGTTGACTAATCCTTTTAGAGGAGATTGAACATCACATCCCGACTTGCATCTAATCTATGTAGATGAAGTTTGTGGTTTATTTAAGCTTGCAGGTTTTCCCGAGGATGAGGTCAAGAAGAAGGTCTTTCCCTTATCTTTTAGGGATAAATAATTGACATGGTATAGGCTATGTGATGATACTGGATCATGGAACTACAACCGATTGAAATTGGAATTTCATCAAAAGTTTTATCCTATGCATTTGGTACATCGTGATCGGAATTATATCTATAATTTTTGGCCTCGTGATAGAGAAAGCATCTCTAAAGCTTGGGTAGGCTTAAGTCAATGTTATATTCATGCCCCAACCATGAGCTCTCGAGAGAAATTATTATTCAGAACTTCTATGCTCGACTTTCTCATGATAATCGCACCATGCTTGACACTTCTTGTATCGGTTCTTTTCTGAAGAGAGATATTGACTTCAAATGGGATTTATTGGAAAGAATTAAACGCAACTCTGAAGATTGGGAGTTTGATGAAGGTAAGGAGTCAGGTATGAATCTTAAGTTCGATTGCGTTAAATCCTTCGTTGAAACAAATACTTTTTGTGATTTTAGCGCTAAACATGGACTTGACTCTGAGATAGTAGCTTCATTATGTGAATCATTTGCTGCTCATATTAATCTCCCTAAGGAGAAGTGGTTTAAATATCATCCTCCCATAGAAGTCAATGTAGTAAAACCCAATCCATTTGAAGAGAAAGTTATTGCTTATAATGATCCTATTGTTCCTAGTGCTTACATTGAGAAACCACCTTTCCCTGTTAGAATAAAGGATCATGCTAAAGCTTCAAATGTGATACGTAAGGGCTACATTAGAACACCTACACCCCGTGAGCAAATTAAAGTTGAACCTAGCATTGCTATTATTAAAGATCTCTTGGCTGATAATATTGATGGGCATGTTATTCAATTATGTGAAGATGCTGCTAGAATTGCTGAAACTCATGCTAGAGACAAACACAAGCCTGTTGTTGGCATGCCTGTTGTTTCTGTTAAGATAGGAGATCATTGTTATCATGGTTTACGTGACATGGGTGCTAGTGTTAGTGCAATACCTCGATCTTTATGTAATGAAATTAAAGATGAGATTGCACCTGTCGAGATGGAATTTATTGATGTTACTATTCAGCTTGCCAATAGAGATACTATCTGCCTTGTGGGAATTGTGAGATATGTTGAAGTCTTGTGTGGTAAAACTAAGTATCCTACTGATATTCTCGTTGTTGCTACCACACAAGATAGCTTTTGTCCCATCATATTTGGTAGAATTTTCCTCAATACTGTTAATGCTCAGATTAATTGTGAGAAACAAACTGTCACTATTGGCTTTGAAGGTGTGTCGCATGAATTTAATTTTTCTATGTTTGGTAGACAACCTGATGAAAAAGAATTGTCTAGTAAGGATGAAATTATTGCTCTTGCTTCTATTGTTGTGCCTCCTACTGATCCTTTAGAGCAATACTTGCTTGAACATAAAAATGATATGCACATGGATGAAAGGAATTAGATAGATAGAGTTATCTTTGCACAACATCCTATCGTTAAGAATAATTTGCCTGTTGAATTACTTGGAGATCCACCTCCACCAAAGGGTGATCCTGTGTTTGAGTTTAAAGAATTACCTGATACTCTGAAGTATGCTTATCTTGATGAAAAAGAGATATATCCTATTATTATTAGTGCTAACCTTTCAGAGCATGAAGAAAAAAAGTTATTGAAAACTCCGAGGAAGCACCGTGCTGCTATTGGATATACTCTAGATGATCTTAAGGGCATTAGTCCCACTCTATGCCAGCATAAAATTAAAACTGATCCTGATTCCAAACCAGTTGCCGATCATCAACGAAGATTAAATCCTAAGATGAAAGAGGTGGTAAGAAAAGAAATACTAAAGCTCCTGGAAGCAGGTATTATCTATCATGTTGCTCATAGTTATTGGCTAAGTCCGGTGCATTGTGTCCCTAAGAAGGGAGGTATTACCATTGTTCCTAATGATAAAGATGAATTGATCCCATAGAGAATTGTTACTGGCTATAGGATGGTAATTGATTTTAGGAAATTAAATAAATCTACTAAGAAAGATCATTACCCTTTGCCTTTTATTGATCAAATGCTAGAAAGATTGTCTAAACATACACACTTTTGCTTTCTAGATGGTTATTCTGGTTTCTCCCAAATACCTTTTGCACAATCTGATCAGGAGAAAACTACTTTTACTTGCCCTTTCGGTAGCTTTGCTTATAGACGTATGCCTTTTGGTTTATGCAATGCACCTGCTACCTTTCAAAGATGTATGATGGCTATATTCTCTGACTTTTGTGAAAAGATTGTTGAGGTTTTCATGGATGATTTCTCCGTTTACGGATCTTCCTTCGATGATTGCTTGAGCAACCTTGATCGAGTTTTGCAGAGATGTAAAGATACTAACCTTGTCTTGAATTGGGAAAGTGCCACTTTATGGTTAATGAAGGCATCGTCTTAGGACATAAAATTTCTGAAAGAGGTATTGAAGTCGATAAAGCTAAAGTTGATGCGATCGAGAAAATGCCATGCCTTGCAGACATTAAAGGTATAAGAAGTTTCCTAGGTCATGCTGGTTTCTATAGAAGGTTCATTAAAGACTTCTCTAAGATTTCTAGGCCTCTCACCAATCTTTTGCAAAAAGATATTCCATTTGTTTTTGATGATGATTGTGAAGAAGCATTTGAAATACTTAAGAAGGCCTTGATAACTGCACCTATTGTTCAACCACCTGATTGGAACCTACCTTTTGAAATTATGTGTGATGCTAGTGATTATGTTGTTGGTGCTGTTCTAGGACAAAGAGTTGATAAGAAATTAAATGTTATTCACTATGCTAGTAAAACACTAGACATTGCCCAAAGTAACTATGCTACTATTGAAAAAGAATTTTTAGCAGTTGTGTTTGCATGTGATAAGTTCAGATCTTATATTGTTGATTCGAAAGTTACTATTCACACCGATCATGCTGCTATTAAATATCTCATGGAAAAGAAAGATGCTAAACCTAGACTTATTAGATGGGTTCTCTTTCTACAAGAATTTGATTTGCATATTGTTGATAGGAAGGGTGCAGAGAACCCTGTAGCAGATAACTTGTCTAGGTTAGAGAATGTTCTTGATGACCCACAACCTATTGATGATAGCTTTACTGATGAGCAATTGAGTGTCATTAATGCTTCACGTAGTACACCTTAGTATGCTGATTATGCTAATTATATTGTTGCTAAATATATACCACCTAGTTTCACATATCAACAAAAGAAAAAGTTCTTTTATGATTTGAGACATTACTTTTGGGATGATCCTCACCTTTATAAATAAGGAGTAGATGGTGTTATTAGACGTTGTGTACCTGAGCATGAACAGGGACAGATCCTACAGAAGTGTCACTCCGAGGCTTACGGAGGACACCATGCGGGAGATAGAACTGCACACAAGGTATTGCAATCCGGTTTTTATTGGCCCACTCTCTTCAAGGATGCTCGTAAGTTTGTCTTGTCTTGTGATGAATGTCAAAGAATAGGTAATATCAGTAAACGTTAGGAAATGCCTATGAATTATTCACTTGTTATCGAACCATTCGATGTTTGGGGTTTTGATTATATGGGACCTTTTCCAAAGTCCAACGGATATACTCATATTCTAGTTGTTGTTCATTACGTTACTAAGTGGGTAGAAGCTATTCCAACTAGTAGTGCTGATGATAACACCTCTATTAAGATGCTTAAAGAAGTCATTTTTCCTAGATTTGGAGTCCCTAGATATTTAATGACTGATGGTGGTTCACATTTTATTCATGGTGCTTTTCATAAAATGCTTGCTAAGTATGATGTCAATCATAGAATTGCATCTCCTTATCATCCTGAGTCTAGTGGTCAAGTAGAGTTAAGTAATAGAGAAATTAAATTAATTCTGCAAAATACTGTCAATAGGTCTAGAAATAATTGGTCTAAAAAACTTGATGATGCACTGTGGGCTTATAGAACTGCTTATAAGAATCCCATGGGCATATCTCCGTATAAAATGGTTTACGGTAAAGCATGTCATTTACCTCTTGACCTAGAGCGTAAGGCTTATTGGGCAATCAAAGAGCTCAACTTTGATTTCAAACTTGCTGGTGAGAAGAGGTTATTTGATATTAGCTCACTTGATGAATGGAGAACTCAGGCATATGAAAATGCCAAGTTGTTTAAAGAAAAAGTTAAGAGGTGGCATGATAATAGGATACAAAAACGTGAGTTCAATGTAGGTGATTATGTCTTGCTATACAATTCTCGTTTACGATTTTTTGCAGGCAAGCTTCTCTCTAAATGGGAAGGTCCTTACATTGTCAAAGAAGTGTATCGTTCCGGTGCCATCAAAATCAACAACGCGGAAGGTAATTTTCCTAGAGTTGTAAATGGGCAAAGAATCAAGCATTATATCTCAGGTACTCCCATAAATGTTGAAAGCAATATTATTAATACCATAACCCCGGAGGAGTACATAAGGGATGTTTACCAGCCTGTTTCAGACTCCAAGAACGAAGAGGTATGTGATACGGTAAGTAAACCGACTCCAAAACTTTCCAGCATGCTTAGTGGTAATTAAAAAGAAAACCCAAAAAGATTTCCCATTCTTATTTTGCTTGTTGGGAGCTTTCCCGTGTAAATATTTTTCTTTTTCTTTGGGTCGAGGTAGAAGACCATGATTAAAATGGTTAGTGTCTCTCATATGCATTATTGTTTTTCCGTCAAAGAGACATATTACTTTGTCTTCTTTTCTGAATTTGCTTGCAGATTCCAGCTTAGTCCAATGCACGAACACTCTTATTATTATTATTCACATCATTCGGTCATGCAATTGAAAGGCAATAATGACGATATATGATGAAGTGACTGAGCGTGGAAAAGCTGGTATGAACTCGACCTATTTTGTTTTTGTAAATATGACTAGCTCATCATTCCTAATTCAGCATTGTTATGAGAGAAACATGTTTGCAATGACAACTTAGAGATCATAGTTTCTGATGCCATGCTTAATTAGCTAGGAGCTTATAATGGTTTGTCTTGGATGACAACATGAATTTCAAAATGATTATGATGTAGTATGATAGGATGGTATCCTCCTTCGAATGATTCAAGTGGCTTGACTTGGCACATGTTCACGCATGTATTTGAAACAAAATCAACATAGCCTCTACAATATTCATGTTTATGGTGATTTATATCCTACTCATGCTTGCACTCAACATTGGTTAATTTCAATGCATATTGATGACTGTTGTCGCTCTCTAGTTGTTCGCTTCCCAGTCTTCTGCTGGCCTTCACTTGTACTAAGCGGGAATACTGCTTGTGCATCCACTTACATAAACCCAAAGTTGCTCCATATGAGTGCACCATACCTACCTATATGCGGTATCTACCTGCCGTTCCAAGTAAATTTGCATGTGCCACTCTCTAAATCTTCAAGTAATAATCTGTTTTGTATGCCCGAACTGCTCATGTGGTGACAAGGGGCGGTCAGTATCTTCCATGCTAGCTGTGTTATCCTCGATACGTGTTTATTCACTATCACTCACGAGAAAGGGGCTGGTAATCGGAATGCCGAGTTCCATGCTCAAATCAAATAGAAAATATAATTGCAAACAAAACTCCCCTAGATTGTTGTTGGTATGGACGACACCCGAGGATTCGGCTAGTCGTGGAGTGTGATTGATCGGTGGTGGGGGAGTCAAAACTTTACTATTCTGTTTGGGAACCGCCTATAATATGTGTAGCATGGAAGATGGTGAAAACTCTTGGTCATCGCGTTGACAATGAAAGCATGCCACCCAAAATTATTTATCTGTGTTTTAAAAGCTTGAGCTCTAGCACCTTTGCAAATCAATGCTTCCCTCTACAAAGGGCCTATCTATTTACATTACTGTTGAGTCATCCTCTTCTTATAAAAGGCACAAATTAGAGAGCACCTCCATCATTCTTATGCTTTGATATTAATTGATATTGAGTATGACTGTGACTGGATCTTCTTTGCCATGAATTACAATGTTCAGTCAGCCCTTGGTCTTTGAAGGTGCTGTGCATTTATGTTTTGTGGTCTCAGAAATGGCTAGCGAGATACCATCTGTTCATATTGTATCATGATTGTTTTTATTGGAGTGTTGACGTTTGAAACTTATTATTATTGCTCGCTAGTTGATTATGCCATTGATATGAGTACACCATGAGACCTAAATGTTATTGCTTTTGTGGTTAGCTTATGATCTTGCTGAAAATTCGAATATGAGTTAGGTATAATTACAACAAAAAGATCAAACAGAGTTCGTAAAAGTTTTTCTTTTGTCTCTTTCAGTTTGTCAACTGAATTGCTTGAGGACAAGCAAGGCTTTAAGCTTGGGGGAGTTGATACGTCTCCATCGTATCTACTTTTCCAAACTCTTTCGCCCTTGTTTTGGACTCTAATTTGCATGATTTGAATGGAACTAACCCGGACTGACGATGTTTTCAGCAGAATTGCCATGGTGTTGTTTTTGTGCACAAATAAAAATTCTCGGAATGACATGGAAACTTACGAGGATTTATTTTGGAATATATAAAAAATATTGGTCGGAAGAAATACTGGAGGGGGGCCACCAGGAGGTCACGAGCCTGCCATGCGCGCCCTACCACCTTGTCGCGCTTGGGTGGCTCGTGGGCCCCCTGTTACCCCTCTGACTCCCATCTTCTGCTATAAGGAGGGTTTCGTCCCATAAAAAAAATCGAGGGAGAGCTTTCGGGAAGAAACGCCGCCGCCACGAGGCGGAACTTGAACTGAACCAATCTAGAGCTCCGACAGGGCCGTCCTGCCGGGGAAACTTCCCTCCTGGGGGGGATCGTCGCCATCGTCATCACCAACACTCCTCTCATCGGAGGGGACTCATCTCCATCAACATCTTCATCAGCACCATCTCATATCCAAACTCTGTTTCATCTCTTGTACCCAATCTCGGTCTTGCAACTCCGATTGGTACTTGTAAGGTTGCTAGTAGTGTTAATTACTCCTTGTAGTTGATGCTAGTTGGGTTACTCGGTGGCAGATAAGTCTTGCTATAAGTAGTCATGTGAATTTGGTATTCGTTCGATATTTTGATGCGTTGTATGTTGTGTTTCCTCTAGTGGTGTTATGTGAACGTCGACTACATAACACTTCACCATTATTTGGGCCTAGAGGAAGGCATTGGGAAGTAATAAGTAGATGATGGGTTGCTAGAGTGACAGAAGCTTAAACCCTAGTTTATGTGTTCCTTCGTAAGGGGCTGATTTGGATCCACTAGTTTAATATTATGGTTAGACTTTGTCTTAATTCTTCTTTCGTAGTTGCGGATGCTTGCGAGAGGGGTTAATCATAAGTGGGATGTTTGTCAAGTAAGGACAACACCGAAGCACCGGTCCACCCACATATCAAATTATCAAAGTAGCGAACGCGAATCATATGAACATGATGAAAACTAGCTTGACAGAAATTCCCATGTGTTCTCGGGAGCACTTTACCTTATATAAGAGTCCGTCCAGGCTTGTCCCTTGGTACAAAAAGGATTGGGCCATCTTGCTGCACCTTTGTTACTATTGTTACTTGTTACCCGTTACGAATTATCTTATCCCGCAACTATCTGTTACCGATAATTTCAGTGCTTGCAGAGAATAACTTGTTGAAAACCACTTGTCATTTCCTTCTGCTTCTCGTTGGGTTCGACACTCTTACTTATCGAAAGGACTACGATAGATCCCCTACACTTGTGGGTCATCATTAGGGTAGTTATGTGCCCAATGATCAGGATCTCCGCACACATGACAAACACCTTTCTTCTTGTCATTCTTCTTCTTGAAGTTGGTGTGCTGTACAGCCTTGTTCTTCCCATCGAACTTTGCTTTACCATCAAACTTGCCCTTGTTCTTGAAATTGTGGGGCTGGAAGTTTTTCTTCTGTACCAGATTGGCAGTAGAACCTCCCTCAATGCCTCGAGCACGTGTGTCTTTTGCTCTCACCTTTTCTTCCACATCAAGAGTACCTATGAGATCCGGAACGGAAAACTTCATTCTCTTATGCTTTAGTAAGGTAGCAAAGTTCCTCCACGAAGGAGGAAGTCTAGTGATGATGCCTCCGGCAACAAACTTGTCCGGTAGCATGCAATTGAAGTGCTCAAGTTCCGTTGCAAATGACTATATCTCGTGAGCTTGCTCAACCATGGTGCGCTCTTCAGTCATCCTGTAGTCATACAATTGTTCCATGATGTACAACTCAGTGCTAGCATCCGAGTGTTGGGGAACGTTGCATGGGAAACAAGAATTTTCCTACGCACACGAAGACCTATCATGGTGATGTCCATCTATGAGAGGAGATTTGGATCTATGTACCCTTGTAGATCGCACAGCAGGAAGCGTTAAGAAACGCGGTTGATGTAGTGGAATGTCTTCACGTCCCTCGATCAGCCACACGAATCGTCCCACGAACCGTCCCGCGATCCGTCCCACATTCCGTTCCGATCTAGTGCCGAACGGACGACACCTCCGCGTTCAGCACACGTACAGCTCGACGATGATCTCGGCCTTCTTGATTCAGCAAGAAAGGTGGAGAAGTAGATGAGTTCTCCGGCTGCGTGACAGCGCACTGGTGGTGGTGATGATGTACTCCTATAGGGCACCGCCCGAGCTCCGCAGAAATCCGATTTGGAGGAAGAACTATGGTGTCTAGATCTGAGTTGCACGTGGAAAAAGTTGTCTCAAATCAGCCCTAAATCACCACTATATATAGGAGGGAGGGGCAGGAGGCTTGCTTTGAGGGCCAAGCCCTCAAGCGTGCACCGGCTAGGAGGAGCGGAGGAATCCTACTCCAATTAGGATTGGAAAGTGGAGTCCTTCTCTTCCTTCCCACCTCCCCCTTTTTTTCTCTTTGGTTTTTCTTCTCTTGGCGCCAAGGCCTTCTTGGGCTGTCCCACCAGCCCACTAAGGGCTGGTGCGCCACCCTAAAGCCATTGGGCTTCCTCCGGGTGGGTTGCTCCCCCTCCCGGTGAACTTCCGGAACCCATTCGTCACTCCTGGTACAATGCCGGTAATGCCCGAAAACCTTCCGGTAACCAAATGAAACCATCCTATATATCAATCTTCGTTTCCGGACGATTCCGGAAACCCTCATGACGTCTGTGATCTCATTCGGGACTCCGAACAACATTCAGTAACCACACATATAACTCAACTATACTAAAACATCATCGAACGTTAAGTGTGCAGACCGTGCGGGTTCGAGAACTATGTAGACATGCCCGAGGTACTCCTCGGTCAATATCCAATAGCGAGACCTGGATGCCCATATTGGATCCTACATATTCTCCGAAGATCTTATCGGCTGAACCTCAGTGTCAAGGATTCATATAATTCCGTATGTCATTCCCTTTGTCCTTCGGTATGTTACTTGCCCGAGATTCGATCGTCAGTATCCGTATACCTATTTCAATCTCGTTACCGGCAAGTCTCTTTACTCGTTAGGTAATACAAGATCTCGTGACTTACACTTAGTCACATTGCTTGCAAGGCTTGTGTGTGATGTTGTATTACCGAGTGGGCCCCGAGATACCTCTCCGTCACACGGAGTGACAAATCCCAGTCTTGATCCATACTAACTCAACGGACACCTTTAGAGATACCTGTAGAGCACCTTTATAGTCACTTAGTTACGTTGTGATGTTTGATACACACAAGGTACTCCTCCGGTGCTAGTGAGTTATATGATCTCATGGTCATCGGAACAAATACTTGACACGCAGAAAACATTAGCAATAAAATGACACGATCAATATGCTACGTATATAATTTGGGTATTGTCCATCACATGATTATCCTAATGATGTGATCCCGTTATCAAGTGACAACACTTTCCTATGGCCAGGAAACCTTGACCATCTTTGATCAACGAACTAGTCAACTAGAGGCTCACTAGGGATAATGTGTTGTCTATGTATCCACACATGTATTTGAGTTTCCAATCAATACAATTCTAGCATGGATAATAAACGATTATTATGAACAAGGAAATATAATAATAACTAATTTATTATTGCCTCTAGGGCATATTTCCAACAGTCTCCCACTTGCACTAGAGTCAATAATCTAGTTCACTTCACCATGTGATTTTAACGAATCCAACACCCATACAGTTCTGGGGTGTGATCACGTCTTTCTCGTGAGAGAGGTTTTAGTCAACGGTTCTGAATCTTTCAGATCCGTGTGTGCTTTACAAATCTTTATGTCATCTTATAGATGCTGCTACTACGTGCTATTCAGAAATACTCCAAATATCTACTCTACTATACGAATCCGTTTCACTACTCATAGTTATTTGTATTGGTGTCAAAGCTTGCATCAACGTAACCCTTTACGACGAACTCTTTAACCACCTCCATAATCGAGAATAATTACTTAGTCCATTAGTTACTAAGGATAACTTTGACCGTTGTTCAGTGATTCAATCATGGATCACTATCTGTACCTCTTAACAGACTAGTAGCAAGGCACACATCAGGTGCGGTACACAACATGGCATATTGTAGAATCTACGGCTAAGGCATAGGGGACGACCTTCGTCCTTTCTCTTTCTTCTGTCGTGGTCGGGCTTTTGAGTCTTACTCAAATTCACACCTTACAACACAGCCAAGAACTCCTTCTTTGTTGATCTATTTTGAACTCCTTCAAAAACTGTCAAGGCATGCATTTCATTTGAAAGTTCTATTAAGCGTTTTGATCTATCTCTATAGATCTTGATGCTTAATGTTCAAATAGCTCTATCCATGTCTTCCTTTGAAAAACTCCTTTCAAACAACCTTTATGATTTACAGAAATTCTACATTACTTCCGATCAACAGTATGTCAACCACATATACTTTATCAGAAATACTATACTGCCCCCACTCACTTCTTTGCAAATACAAGTTTCCCATAAACCTTGTACAAACCCAAAAGCTTTGATCATCTCATCAAAGCGTATATTCCAACTCCGAGATGCTTTCACCAGTCCATAGAAGGATCGCTGGAGCTTGCATACTTGTTAGCATCCTTAGGATCGACAAAACTTTCTGGTTGTATCACATACAACCTTTCC
The DNA here is from genome assembly GCF_904849725.1 of Hordeum vulgare subsp. vulgare. Lineage (NCBI taxonomy): Eukaryota > Viridiplantae > Streptophyta > Magnoliopsida > Poales > Poaceae > Hordeum > Hordeum vulgare. Next base: position 340,172,637 of record NC_058524.1, on the reverse strand, counting down.
TCAAGGAAACCCATGAGGAAACAATGTTTTGACATCCTATGTGCAATATTTCATAAATAATGCAGCAACTACTAACATAATTCCAACAGACTTTTAGCATCTCTACGAGTGAGAAAGTCTCATCATAGTCAAGTCTTTGATCTTGTCGGAAACATCTTTGCGACAAGTCGAGCTTTTCTTAATGGTGACTTTTCACCATCATCGTCTGTCTTCCTTTCAAAGATCCATCTTTACTTAATAGTCTTACTACCATCAAGTAGTTCTTCCAAAGTCTACACTTTGTCTTCATACATGGATCCTCTCTCGGATTTCATGGCTTCCAGCCATTTGTCGGAATCTGGGCCCACCATCGCTTCTCCATAGCTCGTAGGTTCATTGTTGTTCAACAACATGACCTCCAAGACAGGGTTACCGTACCACTCTGTAGTAGTATGCGACCTTGTCAACCTACGAGGTTTTTAGTAACTTCAATTGGTGTAGGTGCCACAGGAACATCTTCCTGCGCCCTACTACACACTGGTTGAAGTGATGGTTCACTAACCTCATCAAGTTCCATCACCCTCCCACTCAATTCTTTCGAGAGAAACCTTTCCTCGAGAAAGGACCCGTTTCTAGAAACAAACACTTTGCTTCCGGATCTAAGATAGGAGATGTATCCAACTGTTTTGGATATCCTATGAAGATGCATTTATCCACTTTGGGTTCGAGCTTATCAGACTGAAACTTTTTCACATAAGCGTCTGCTACCTCTTGAGCTTGCGTTGGTTTTTCCCTTGAAGAGGAAAGGGTGATGCAGCACAGTAGCAATAAGTATTTCCCTCACTTTGAGAACCAAGGTATCAATCCAGTAGGAGTATCAAGGCAAGTCTCCAAAGTACCTGCGCAAAAACAAACAAACTTGCACCCAACGCTATAAAGGGGTTGTCAATCCCTTCACGATTAAATGCAAGGTGAGATCTGAAGGTGGAAAGTGCAACAAAGTAAAAGTGTAGAGCTGAAAATATGATGTGAAGTAGACCCGGGGGCCATAGTGTTCACTATAGGCTTCTCTCATGATAGCAAATATTACAGTGGGTGAACAAATTACTGTCGAGCAATTGATAGAACCGCGCAAAGTCATGATGATATCTAAGGCAATGATCATACATATAGGCATCACGTCCGAGACAAGTAGACCAATACTTTATGCATTTACTACTATTACTCCACACATCGACCGCTATCCAGCATGCATCTAGTGTATTGAGTTCATAACAAACAGAGTAACGCCTTAAGCAAGATGCCATGATGTAGAGGGATAAATTCATGCAATAGATATAAACCCCATCTTTTTACCCTTGAGGGCAACAACACGATGCATGCCTCGCTACCCCTTCTGTCACTCGGTGAGGACACCGCACGGTATGAACCCAAAACCAAGCACTTCTCCCATTGCAAGAATTATAGATCAAGTTGGCCAAACGAAACCCACAACTCGAAGAGAATTACAAGGATACGAAATCATGCATATAAGAGATCCGAAGAGACTCAAATAATATTCATAGATAATCCGATCATAAATCCACAATTCATCGGATCTCGACAAACACACCGCAAAAGAAGATTACATCGGAAAGATCTCCATGAAGATCATGGAGAACTTTGTATTGAAGATCCAAGAGAGAGAAGAAGCCATCTAGCTACTAGATATGGACCCGAAGGTCTGTGGTGAACTACTCACGCATCATTGGAGAGGCAATGGTGTTGATGAAGAAGCCCTCCGTGTCCGAATCCCCCCTCCGGCAGGGCACCAAAACGGTCCCCAGATGGGATCTTGCAGAGACAGAAGCTTGCAGCGGCGAAAAAGTATTTTCGTGGCTCTCTCCCGTGGATTCCGATTTTTAGGGAATTTATAGGTGGAAGAGGTAGGGCAAAGGAGCCACCGGGGGGGGGGGGGGGGCACAAGCCTGGTAGGCGCGCCCCCAGGCCGCAGCTAGGGGGCTTGTGGCCTCCCCCGAGAGCCTTTGCCTTGGTTCTCAAGTTCCCTGCGTATCTTCTGTTCCGGAAAAATCATTCAGAAGATTTTATTCTGTTTGGACTCCGTTTGATATTCTTCTCTGAAAAGGGTAAAAAACACGGAAAAAACAGGAACTGGCACTTGGCACTGAGTTAATAGGTTAGTCCCAAAAATGATATAAAATGCATACAAAACATACAAAGTTGACAATATAATAGCATGGAACCATAAAAAATTATAGATACGTTGGAGATGTATCAAGCATCCCCAAGCTTAACTCCTGCTCGTCCTCGAGTAGGGAACTGAAAAAGACTGAATTTTTGATGTGGAATGCTACCTAACATATTTGTCCTTTGCAAATTCTTTCATGTGACATGAATGTTCAGATCCTTAAGATTCAAAACAATAGTTTGTTATTGACATGAAAACAATAGTACTTCAAGCATGCTAGCAAAGTGATCATGAACTTTTGAAATAACAAGGCCAAATAAAGTTATCCCTACAAAATCATATAGTCTGGCTATGCTCCATCATCCCCACACAACGAATTTAAATCATGCACAACCCCGGTATTGGACAAGTAATTGTTTTCGCACTCTTACTTTCTCAAACATTTTTCAACTCTCATGCAATATATGAGCGTGAGCCATGGATATAGCACTATAGGTGAAATAGAGTGTGGTGGAGGTTGTGAGGCAAAAAGGAGGAGATGGTCACATCGACTCGGCGTATCAAAGGGCTATGGAGATGCCCATCAATATATATCAATGTGAATGAGTAGGGATTACCATGCAACGGATGCACTTAGAGATATAAGTGTGTGAAAGCTCAAAAGCAGAACTAGTGGGTGTGCATCCAACTTGCTTGCTCACGAAGACCTAGGGCAATTTTGAGGAATCCCATCATTGGAATATACAAGCGAAGTTATATAATGAAGATTCCCACTAGTATATGGAAGTGTCAAAATAAGAGACTCTCTATCATGAAGAACATGGTGCTATTGTGAAGCACAAGTGTGGAAAAAGATAGTAGCATTGTCCGTTCTCTCTTTTTCTCTCTTTTTTTTGTTTGGGCTCTTTGGACTTTTTTTTGTGGGTATCTTTGGCCTTTTTTTATTTCCTCACATGGGACAATGCTCTAATAATGATGATCATCACACTTTTATTTACTCACAACTCAATACTTAGAGCAATGATGACTCTATAGGGAATGCCTCCGGCAGTGTACTGGGATGTGCAACAATCTAGCTTAGCGTATGACGTTGAAACATCTCACTAGCTATCTTACGATCATGCAATGGCAATATGAAAGTGACGACACAAGTCATGAGACAGAACGGTGGGAGTTGCATGGCAATATATCTTGGAATGGATATTAAAATGCCATAGTAGGTAGGTATGGTGGCTGTTTTGAGGAAGGTATATGGTGGGTTTGTGCACCGGCGAAAGTTGCGCGGCACTAGAGAGGCTAGCAATGGAGGAAGGTGAAAGTGCATCTATACCATGGGCTCACATTAGTCATGAAGAACTCATACACTTATTGCGGAAGTTTTATTAGTAATCGAAACAAAGTGCTAAATGCATACTCCTAGGGGTAGGGTTGGTAGGTGTTAACCATCGCTCGATCCCGACCGCAACACAAAGGATGACAATCAATAAATCAATTATGCTCTGACTTCCTAACATAGCGGTTCACCATACGTGCATGCTACGGGAATCACTAACTTCAACACAAGTATTTCTAAATTCACAACACCCTACTAACATAACTCTAATATTACCAAATCCATGTCTCAAAACTAATTGAGAGGAATCAAACTTATCTTTACTAATCAATGCACATGAATATGGAAGTTTTTATTATATCCTCTTTGGATGCCTATCATCTTTAGGACTATTTTCATAGCACAAGCCAGTTACCAAGTTACTCAGAGAGAGCACTCTCAAAAAGATATAAGTGAAGATCGAGAGTTCTTATTTCTCCAAAATATGACACCGCCGTGCTCTAAAAAGATCTAAGTGAAGCACTAGAGCAAAGTTATCTAGCTCAAAAGATATAAGTGAAGCACATGCGAGCTAAATTGCCTAACTCAAAAGATATAAGCGAAGCTCAATGAGTATTCTAGCAAATTCACGATGAGTGCATGTATCTCTCAAAAAGGTGTGCAGCAAGGATGATTGTGACACAACAAAAAGAAAAGACTCCTATAATACACGACGCTCCAAGCAGAACACATATCATGTGGTTAATAAAAACATAGCTCCAAGTAATGTTACCGATGGATTGAAGACGAAAGAGGGGATGCCTTCCCGGGGCATCCCCAAGCTTAGGCTTTTTGGTGTCCTTGAATTTGGCTTGGGATCCCTTGGGCATCCCCAAGATTGAGCTCTTTCCACTCTTTATACCATTGTCCATGAGAACATCACCCAAAACTTGAAAACTTCACAACACAAAACTTAAACAGAAACTCGTGATAACATTAGCACAAGAAAACAAACTACCAACTCTTTAGGTACTGTAGAAAACTTGATTTATATTTATATTGGTGTTATATTACTATATTCTCACTTTTCCATGGCTAGTACCCCCCGATACTATCCATAGTTTCATCACAATAAGCAATCAACACAACAAAAACAGAATCTCTCAAAAACAGACCAGTCTGTAGCAATCTGTATACTTCGTATACTTATGGTATCTCAAAAATTCTGAAAAATTACGAAAATTAGTGCAATTAGCATATTAACCATAAGCAAAAATAATCAACTCAAAATCTCTTTCTGGATAGGAACGAGAAATAATTTCGTGAGCGTAAAGTTTCTGTCTTTTTCAGCAAGATCAAACGACCATCACCAAAACTAGTGATAAAGGTTTTACTTGGCTCAAACACAAAAAGAAACACAAAAAACACAATCATAACAGAATTATGATGGTGGACACAACAAAACAGAAAGCAAAAAGTAAAGATAAATTCATTGAATTGCCTCCCAACAAGCGCTATTGTTTAACGCCCTTAGCTAGGAATAAGGCGATAGTATCAAGTATCATTGTCTTTGGTGCTCAAACCATAAGTAGACCTCATCATGGATTCATAAGGCAATCTTATTTTCTTTCTAGGAAAATTTTACATGCCCTTCTTTAATGGAAATTGAAATCTAATATTCCCTTCCTTCATATCGATGACAACACCAATAGTCCTTAGGAAAGGTCTACCAAGAATGATAGGACATGTCGGATTGCAATCAATATGAAGCACAATGAAATCTACGGGTACATAGTTCCTATTTGCAATAATAAGAACATCATTGATCCTCCCCATAGGTTTCTTAACAGTAGAATCCGAAAGATGCAAATTAAGAGAGCACTCATCAATCTCATTGAAGCCTAGAACATCACATAAAGACTTTGGAATAGCGAAAACACTAGCACCCAAATCACACAAAGCATTGCATTCATAGTTTTTAATCTTGATTTTGATAGTAGGTTCCCACTCATCATGAAGTTTTCTAGGAATATAAACTTCCAACTCAAGTTTCTCTTCAAGAGATTTCATCATAGCATCGACGATATGATCGGTAAAGGCCTTGTTTTGGCTATAAGCGTGTGGAGAATTTAGCATGGATTGCATCAAGGAAATACATTCAATCAAAGAGAAACTATCATAATTGAATTCCTTGAAATTCAAAGTAGTAATTTCATTACTACTCAAAGTTTTGACATCCTCTACTCCACTTTCAATGCTTTTAGCATCAAGATAGATAGACTCCAAATCATTGGGGCGTTTCTCAACCAAAGTGGATTCATATCCAGCCCCATCATCATTAGGATTGAAATTATAAAACAAGGATTCAATGGGAGTCACACCAAGCACTTTAAGATCTTCGTGATTCTCATCACGAGAACACGCCTTTTTAAGCCATTCATGTCTAGCAGGAATTTGGGCGGTTATTTCTTTACTCTCATTCATGGAAACACGCATTGCTTTCAAAGTTTAATCCATATTCATCTTGGGAGGAGCACATCTCAATTTCAAAGCATCATTATCAAGAGACATTCTATCAACGGTCCTAGCCAAGTCATCAATTTTGAGAAGTTTTTCTTCTATGGACGCATTGAAAATGTTTTGCAAGTTGATAAACTCTTTAATATTACTCTCTAGATTAGACGGTAATTTATTGTAATTTCCATGAGCATTGTTGTAGGAATTGCCAAAGTTATTAGAGGGATTACTAGGAAAAGGACTAGGAATAAAGTTTCCTCTATAAGCATTATTGTTGCCAAAATTATTCCTACCAACAAAATTAACATCCAAGCTTTCATTGCTGTTCTCAATCAAGGAAGACAAGGGCATATCATTTGGATCTAAAGGAGCACCTTTACTAGCAAACAATTTCATTAACTCATCCATCTTAGCACTCAACGAGTTAATTTCTTCTATAGGATGCACTTTTTTGCTAGTAGGTGACCTTTCAGTGTGCCATTGAGAATAATTTGTAATGATATTGTCTAGGAGTTTTGTGGCTTCTCCTAATGTGATTTCCATGAAAGTTCTACCGGAGGCGGAATCCAGGATATTTCTAGAAGCGAAATTCAAACCAGCATAGAGGATTTGTATAATCATCCAAAGACTCAAGCCATGAGCGGGACAATTTCTAATCATCAATTTCATTCTCTCCCAAGATTGTGCAACATGTTCATGATCTAGTTGCCTAAAATTCATGATATCATTATGGAGAGAGATAATCTTAGCCGGTGGAAAATACTTGGATATATAAGCATCTTTGCACTTGTTCCAAGAATCAATACTATTTTTGGGCAAAGATGAAAACCAAGTTTTTGCTCGATCTCGCAATGAGAACGGAAATAGCTTCAATTTAATCACATCGTTATCCACATCTTTCTTCTTTTGCATATAGCATAACTCAATGAAGGTATTAAGATGGCATGCGGCATCTTCACTCGGAAGGCTGGAAAATTGCTCTTTCATAACAAGATTCAGCAAAGCAACATTGATTTCATATGATTCCGCACTAGTGGCGGGAGCAATCGAAGTACTAGTAAAATCATTATTATTAGTATTCGAGAAGTCACAAAGTTTGGTGTTTTCAGTCATGGTGACTTCAGCAAGCAGACAGGCACACAAGCGAACAAAAAGCTAGCGAAATAAAAGGGCGAGTGAAAATGGCAAATATTTTTGTAAATTTTTGTTTTTCAGAAGTGGGGGAGAGGAAAACGAGAGGCAAAAAAGTAAATGCAAGAGATGAGTTTGCGATTGTTACTTGGATAAGCTTCACTTAGAATAATCCCCGGTGCCAGAAATTGACACGTTGAAGGAAGACTATTCTTGACTTGATACTCCCCGGCAACGGCGCCAGAAATTCTTCTTGCTACCTCTTGATCTTGCGTTGGTTTTTCCCTTGAAGAGGAAAGGGTGATGCAGCATAGTAGCAGTAAGTATTTCCCTCAGTTTGAGAACCAAGGTATGAATTCAGTAGGAGTATCAAGGCAAGTCTCCAAACTACCTGCGCAAAAACAAACTTGCACCCAACGCTATAAAGGGGTTGTCAATCCCTTCACAATTAAATGCAAGGTGATATCTGAAGGTGGAAAGTGCAACAAAGTAAAAGTATAGAGCTAAAAATATGATGTGAAGTAGACCCGGGGGCCATAGTGTTCACTAGAGGTTTCTCTCATGATAGCAAATATTATGGTGGGTGAACGAATTACTGTCGAGCAATTGATAGAACCGCGCAAAGTCATGATGATATCTAAGGCAATGATCATACATATAGGCATCACGTTCGAGACAAGTGGACCGATACTTTCTGCATCTACTACTATTACTCCACACATCGACCGCTATCCAGCATGCATCTAGTGTATTGAGTTCATAACAAACAGAGTAACGCCATGTACATGGATAAATTCATGCAATAGATGTAAACCCCATCTTTTTACCCTTGATGGCAACAACATGATGCGTGCCTCGCTACCCCTTCTATCACTGGGTGAGGACACCACACGGTATGAACGCAAAACCAAGCACTTCTCCCATTGCAAGAATTATAGATCAAGTTGGCCAAACGAAACCCACAACTCGAAGAGAATTACAAGTATACGAAATCATGCATATAAGAGATCAGAAGAGATTCAAATAATATTCATAGATAATCCGATCATAAATCCACAATTCATCGAATCTCAACAAACACACCGCAAAAGAAGATTATATCGGATAGATCTTCATGAAGATCATGGATAACTTTGTATTGAAGATCCAAGAGAGAGAAGAAGCAATGTAGCTACTATATATGGACCCGAAGGTCTGTGGTGAACTACTCACGCATCATCGGAGAGGCAATGGTGTTGATGAAGAAGCTCTCCGTGTCCAAATCCCCCCTCCGGCGGGGCACAAGAACGGTCCCCAGATGGGATCTCGCGGAGACAGAAGCTTGCGACGGCGGCAAAGTATTTTCATGGCTCTCTCCCGTGGTTTCAGATTTTTAGGGAATTTATAGGCGGAAGAGGTAGGGCAAAGGAGCCACGGGGGGGGGGGGGGGGGCACAAGCCTGGTAGGCGCGACCCCCTAGGCCGTGGCTAGGGGGCTTGTGGCCTCCCCCGGGAGCCTTTGCCTTGGTTCTCAAGTTCCCTGCGTATCTTCTATTCCGGAAAAATCATTCCGAAGATTTTATTCCGTTTGGACTCCGTTTGATATTCTTCTCTGAAAAGGGTCATAAACACGGAAAAAACAGGAACTGGCACTTGGCACTGAGTTAATAGGTTAGTCCCAAAAAAGATATAAAATGCATACAAAATATCCAAAGTTGACAAGATAATAGCATGGAACCATCAAAAATTATAGATACGTTGGAGACGTATCAGCGTTGCAACCCCAAACTTTCAAGAAACGACAGCTTTGGTTTCTCCAAACCATAGTCTATATTGTGTCATCTCAACGGAAATACGCGGTGCCCTATTTAAAGTGAATGCGGTTGTCTCTAATGCATAACCCATAAACGATAGTGGCAATTCGATAAGAGACATCATAGTATGCACCATATCAAATAGGGCATGGCTATGACGTTTAGACACACCATCACACTATGGTGTTCTTGGTGGCATGAACTGCGAAACAATTTCCACATTGTCTTAACTGTGTACCAAAAACTCGCAACTCAGATATTCATCTCTATGATCATATCGTAGACAGTTTATCCTCTTGTCTCGACGATCTTCACTATGAAATAGCTTTGAACTTTTCAATATTTCGGACTTGTGATTCATCAAGTAAATACTCCTGTATCTACTCAAATCGTCAGTGAATTAAGAACATAACGATATCCACTGCGTGCCTCAACACTCATTGGACTGCACACATCAAAAATGTATTACTCCCAACAAGTTACTCTCTTGTTCCATGTGGCATGATTTGCTTGTCTCAAGTGGTTCAAAATCAAGTGAGTCCAAATGATCCATCTGCATGGAGTTTCTTCATGCGTTAATACCATTAAGTATGGTTTGCATGCCTCAAACATTTCAAAAATGAGTGAGTACAAAGATCCATCAGCATGGAGCTTCTTCATGCATTTTATACCGTCATGACTCAAGCGGCAGTGCCACAAGTAAGTGGTACTATCATTACTACTTTGTATCTTTTGGCATCAACATTATGAACATGTGTAACACTACGATCGAGATTCAATAAACCATTGAAGGTAATTATTCAGGCAAATAGAATAACCATTATTCTCTTTAAATGAATAACCGTATTGCAATAAACACGATCCAGTCATGTTCATGCTCAACGCAAACACCAAATAACAATTATTTAGGTTTAACACCAATCCCGATGGTAGAGGGAGTGTGCGATGTTTGAACACATCAACCTTGGAAACACTTCCAACACTTATCGTCACCTTGCCTTTAGCTAGTCTCCGTTTATTCCGTAGCTATCATTTCGAGTTACTAATCACTTAGCAACCAAACCGGTATCCAATACCCTCGTGCTACTAGGAGTACTAGTAAAGTACACATCAATATCATGTATATCAAATATACTTCTGTCGACTTTGCCAGCCTTCTTATCTTCCAAGTATCTAGGGTAGCTCTGTCTCAGTGACCGTTCCCCTCTAACAGAAGCACTTAGTCTCGGGTTTGGGTTCAATCTTGGGTTTCTTCATTAGAGCAGCAACTGGTTTGCCGTTTCATGAAGTATCCCTTCTAGCCCTTGCCCTTCTTGAAACTAGTGGTTTTACTAACCATCAACAATTGATGCTCCATCTTGATTTCTACTTTCATAGTGTCAAACATTGTGAATCGCTCAAGGATCATCATATCTATGCTTGATATGTTATAGTTCATCACGAAGTTCTAACATCTTGGTGGCAGTGACTTTGGAGAACCATCACTATCTCATCTGGAAGATTAACTCCCACTTGATTCAAGCGATTGTTGCACTCAGACAATCTGAGCACACGCTCAACGATTGAGTTTTTGTCCTTTACTTTGTAGACAAAGAATCTTGTCGGAGGTCTCTTACCTCTCAACAAGGGCACAAGCATGAAATCTCAATTTCATCTCTTAGAACATCTCTTATGTTCCTCGAAATTTCAAAACGTCTTCGGTGCCTTGCTTCTAAGTCATTAAGTATTACGCACTGAACTATCACGCAGTCTTCAAAAACGTGTATGTCAGATGTTCGCAACATCCACAGACGACGCTCGAGGTGCAGCACACCGAGTGGTGCATTAAGGACATAAGCCTTCTGCGTAGAAATGAGGACAATCCTCAGTTTTACAGACTCAGTCCGCCAAGTTGCTACTATCAACTTTCGACTAAATTTTCTCTAGGAACATATAAAAACAGTAGAGCTATAGCGCAAGCTACATCGTAATTCGCAAAGACCTTTTGACTATGTTCATGATAATTAGTTCAATTAATCATATTACTTAAGAACTCCCACTCAAAAAGTATATGTCTCTAGTCATTTGAGTGGTACATGATCCAAATTCACCAACTCAAGTCCCATCATTACGTGAGTTGAGAATAGTTTCAGTGGTAAGCATCTCTATGCTAATCATATCAACTATACAATTCATGCTCGAACTTTCGGTCTCATGTGTTCCGAGGTCATGTCTGCACATGCTAGGATCGTCAAGTTTAACCTGAGTGTTCCGCGTGGGCAACTTTTTTGCACCCGTTGTATGTGAACGTTGAGTCTATCACACCCGATCATCACGCGGTGTCTCGAAACGACGAACTGTAGAAACGGTGCACAGTCGGGGAGAACACAATTTCGTCCTGAAATTTTAGTGAGAGATCACCTCATAATGCTACCGTCGTTCTAAGCAAAATAAGGTGCATAAAAGGATTAACATCACATGCAATTCATAAGTGACATGATATGGCCATCATCAATTGCTTCTTGATCTCCATCACCAAAGCACCGGCACAATCTTCTTGTCTCCGGCGCTAGACCATGATCTCCATCATCATGATCTCCATCAATGTGTCGATGTCGAGGTTGTCGTGCTACTTATGCTATTACTACTAAAGCTACGTGCTAGCAATATACTAAACGCATCCGCAAACACAGACGTTAGTTTAAAGACAACCCTATGGCTCCTGCCGGTTGCCGTACCATCGACGTGCAAGTCGATAGTAACTATTACAACATGATCATCTCATACATCCAATATATCACATCACATCATTGGCCATATCATATCACAAGCATACCCTGCAAAAACAATTTACACGTCCTCTAATTTGTTGTTGCATGTTCTACGTGGCTGCGATGGGTATCTAGTATGATCGCATCTTACTTACGCAAAAACCACAACGGATATGTGCAAATCGCAATTTAACCTCTCCAAGCACCGCCTCGGTCAAAACCAATTCAACTAAAGTTGAAGAAACCGACACCCGCCAGTCATCTTTATGCAACAAGGTTGAATGTCAATCAATGAAACCAGTCTTTCGCAAGCGTACGAATAATGTCGGTCCGGGCAGCTTCAATCCAACAATACCGCTGAATCAAGAAAAGACTAAGGAAGGCAGCAAATTGAACATCAGCATCCACAAAACCCGTTGTGTTCTACTCGAGATAACATCTACACATGAACCTAGCTCATGATGCCACTGTTGGGGAACGTTGCATGGGAAACAAAAAAATTCCTACGCACACGAAGACCTATCATGGTGATGTCCATCTACGAGAGGAGATTTTGATCTACATACCCTTGTAGATCCACAACAGGAAGCATTAAGAAACGCGGTTGATGTAGTGGAACGTCTTCACGTTAGTTGATCAGCCCCACGAACCGTCCCACAATCCGTCCCACGATCCGTTCCGATCTACTGCCGAACGGACGACACCTCTGCGTTCAGCACACGTACAACTCAACTATGATATCGGCCTTCTTGATCCACAAGCAAGACGGATAAGTAGATGAGTTCTCCGGCATCATGACGGCGCGCCGGTGGTGGTGACGATCTACTCCTGCAGGGCTCCGCCCGAGCTGTGCAGAAATCCGATCTAGAGGAAGAACTATGGTGTCTAGATCTAAGTTGCACGTGGCAAAAGTTGTCTCAAATCAGCCCTAAATCACCACTATATATAGGAGGGACGGGGAGGAGGCTTTCCTTGAGGGCCAAGCCCTAAAGGGTGCACCGGCTAGCAGGAGAGGAGGAATCCTACTCCAATTAGGATTGGAAAGTGGAGTCATTCTCTTCCTTCCCACCTCCCCTTTTCTCTCTTTGGGTTTTCTTTTCTTGGCGCCAAGGCCTTCTTGGGCTGTCCCACCATCCCACTAAGGCTGGTGCGCCACCCTAAAGCCATTGGGCTTCCTCTGTGTGGGTTTCCCCCCTCCCGGTGAACTTCGGAACCCATTCGTCACTCCCGGTACAATGTCGGTAATGCCTGAAAACCTTCCAGTAAGCAAATGAAACCATCATATATATCAATCTTCGTTTCCGGACCATTCTGGAAACCCTCGTGACTTCCGTGATCTAATCCGGGACTCCAAACAACATTCGGTAACCACACATATAACTCAACTATACTAAAACATCATCGAACCTTAAGTGTGTAGACCCTGCGGGTTCGAGAACTATGTAGACATGCCCCGAGGTACTCCCTGGTCAATATCCAATAGAGGGACCTGGATTCCCATATTGGATCCTACATATTCTTCGAAGATCTTATCGGTTGAACCTCAGTGTCAAGGATTCATATAATCCCGTATGTCATTCCCTTTGTCCTTCGGTATGTTACTTGCCCGAGATTCGATCGTCGGTATCCGTATACCTATTTCAATCTCGTTACCGGCAAGTCTCTTTACTCATTCTGTAATACAAGATCCCTTGAGTTACACTTAGTCACATTGCTTGCAAGGCTTGTGTATGATGTTGTACTACCGAGTGGTCCTCGAGATACCTCTTCGTCACACGGAGTGACAAATCCCAGTCTTGATCCATACTAACTCAACGGACACCTTCAGAGATACCTGTAGAGCACCTTTATAGTCACCCAGTTACGTTATGACGTTTGATGCACACAAGGTACTCCTCCGGTGCCAGTGAGTTATATGATATAATTGTCATAGGAACAAATACTTGACACGCAGAAAACAATAGCAATAAAATGATACGATCATTATGCTACGTATATAATTCGGGTCTTGTCCATTACATGATTCTCCTAATGATGTGATCCCTTTATCGAGTGACAACACTTGCCTATGGACAACATATATAGAGCCATTCTAGGTACATAAAACATCATATGAAAATATGAGAAGAAACAAAATATATCTAGAAGAGAAACTAGAGCAAGAAACTGCGGCAGGAACTCAAAGAAAAAGAACACGAGCACGTACTAAGTTGCAGCAGCAATAGGGTTTGTGTTGGCGTTTTCTTTAGCCATGTTACCGAAGAGGTGGTTGACGTTAGGGAAGAAGTTGTTGTCCGGGAAGAGATCATCGGTGTCCGTGACGGAAGCTAGTAGTCGCGTTGAGCGCGCCCCAAAAACCTTCTCGCCCTTCTCCCGTACAAGACTCGAAGAGACGGGGTTTCGGAGGCCTACTGTCCCGACATACGGTGCACGCCGCAAGTCGGGATGGGGAATAACGTAGCAGCAGCACAAAGAGAGGGAACTAGTGGTGAGAAAAGATTCTGATGCGCATTCTCTGGAGAGGAACGACCTCTCTTTTATAGGCGCAAGAGAAGGACGTGAGAGGCCAGCGACGGGAGCCAAAGAGAACGAGGGAGATGAAACGAACAGACAGCAGCCGAAGGGTGCAACGTTCGTGTTCAATATCCACTACAGCAAAAACGTTCAGCTTCCAAGTGACCTTTCATATACCAGTCGTGCGTGGCAATAATTTAGTTTGGCTCGTTCCCGCAATGCGCGGCGCGTCGTGACGAGGCAAGGCGGGCGGCTAAGGAGGAGGAGCGCGCGTGTATGTCTCTCTTGTTCTCAAGCTCATACATGTGTGGAAACATCCTCCCTTATAAGGAGGTCCAACTCCCACTAAACTAGCAATGTGGGACTAAACATTTCCACCTCTTGCGTTGCACAAATGGGCTGCGTGGGCCTCTGAGATTTATTAGGAATTTCTGAAATTATATATTGGGCTGGCCCAAAATAGATAAAAATTCCAGCATCATCTTTGTATCCAAATCAAACTAATCATGCTTCCTAAACTTCTGCAAGGCTAACAAGAGTGGAAAATCATGCTTTGCCGACGGTGAGCATGTCATGGTCATCGATGGTGGGCATGGAGTGTAACATGAGATCAAGCATCTCGAGTTCCCAATGTTTTTTCTTCATTTTGGTAGCAAACTAGCAAGAGAAACATGCGGTTGTCATAGTTCAAGGGCATCGTTCCCTCGTTGGTGACAGTGTTGCTGCTCTCCACCGGACACTTGGGGCTCACAATGTGGACACCAACAAATATGTAATTGTATATTATTGTTTCATACATATGTTACTATGGAAGTGAACTTTTGCTTGAGCCGCCGCGAGATCGAGTATACTTCAACCAACATTAAAGTATGCTTCAAAGAATGTTGTGTTGCTTCTCTTGGTAAGTTGTACTGACATTTTGATTATTTTAGAGAATTTTATTTTTTGACCTATGTTGGTTTGTGCTTCATTGCTTCTCTTCTCATGGGTGCTTCCAATGTACATACATTTTGATGCACAGTTTCTAGCAGTGCTTGTTAGTTTCTCACACAATCATGATGATATTACTATGAATATGAGTGGTGGCTAAATTGTTGATGATGGGTTGGACAAGACACAAAAGTGAAGCATACTATTGTAATATTTTTTTTGCCTAGAGAGTTGTAAATTATTGTTCACATCGGCTGAAATTTGTTCCGATGCTTTGTGCTTCTTTTTGTGCTTCCACCATTTTTTTGTGAAGTAAATACTAAAAAGTTGTTTAGTCAGACTTTTTTTGTTCAAAGACACTTAAACCATGATACCTTAGCATAGAAAATATTGTTTTTTCGCTCACAAAAAATGTATCATCACATGAATTATTTGCTTCCTCCACACAAGAAAATTGATGCTTCTATCCACTGAAAAGAATGTTCACTTCATAGGAAAAAAATATTACCATCGCCAAAAATATATCTCAGAATATGTAATGAGTAATCTGCCAGATTGGTTGTTATAATTAACCAAATTGTTACCTAAAATTGGGGGATTAATTTCATCATGTCAATGTAATTCTTGGAAGCATTGGATTTTTTCAATCTAGGAAGCATTGATTTGGAAGCACTGATTGATACGTTACCAAACTAACTACCACCAAAGCCATCCCGGAAAAAAGGCGCAACCACCGGGCCCATGCACGGACAACATTATGAGGAAGTAATAAATTAAGGCTACAATCTAGCACATCAAGTGAGGCTATTTACTATTCGATCCAACAGTGCACAAGCATTCGATTGGATGACCTATAAATGGTGTGATGGAAGCAAAACATCACTAGTCTGATGGCTAGTGCTCCCCTTTCTATTCACTGGTGATAGGATAAGATCGTTTGGTCCTTTACAGTGGCCACTGAGGGCTTCTATGGATTGTGGGAATTTATTAACGTAGGAATCTTCTATATCTAAATAGTTGTCTCCATTAATTATTTCTCTTAACATGCAAGCATGTCACATCATTGCACAACATGCATGAGAAAAGGCCTAGTCTCACTATGAAATGCTTCTCAACATGCAAGCATGTCAATTCATCATGAAACATACAGGGATAAAAGACCCATCTCAACATACAAGCATACTCCCTCCATTTCTAAATGTAAGTCTTTTTAGATATTCTACTATAGACTAGATACGGATGTATATAGACATATTTTAGAGTATGGATTCACTCATTTTGCTCCGTATGTAGTTCATAGTGGAATCTCTAGGAAAACTTATATTTAGGAACGGAGGGAGTACATGATAATTTTCATTCTATTTATATTTAATTAACATTTTACAACTATATAGTGTGAGATATATATTTGAAGTACATGCATTTGGCAATCTTGAATTTATAATCTGTTTCCTACCTTATCTCTAAGAGAGGCTTCTTGCCCTTTAAGTATGTACTTCTATCTTATCTTTAGGATAGGCTTCTTTCCCTTTAAGTACGCACTTCTCTATATACTTGCATGTGAGGCTTAATACAACATACATTGCATTACATCAATACCTCTCTATCCCTTCTAACATGAAATGAGCCTAATCGATCCAACCCCAGTCGCCGTGTGCCGTCAATACCTCTTTATCCCTTCTAACACGATATCAGCCTAACCGATCCAACCCAGCCGTCGCCTCTTGCTTCCGCTCCCTACCGCCCCCGGGGCGGTTGGCCTCCATGACCATTGTCGGGGGTCGCGCCGCTTGTGCCTAGGGTTCGTTCGTCGGTTGTGTTGATCGGCTATCCTAAAGAGTCTTTTTCCTAGCCCTTGCTCCGGATTTTTCGATCTCGCGCGTGATCGTGTCGGTCGCTTTGATCAGTGTTCTCCTTTTTGATTTTCCGACCTAAAATCGGTTTGCGTCTCCCGCCGCTTTCATCGACCCTGCACATCTACTCTGACACCGACGCGAGCACCCGACCTCTACTCCGACCCAACGACCTCGAGCATCTGCCCGCCCATTGCTCTACGCCGGTTGTCGCCGTCCTGCTCCGAACAGTACTCCTGCATCACCTATCGTCTCTGCCATCACTCGACGGCTCCCTCGGGATCACCGACTGCCGGACTCCTAGCTGCCTTAGGATTGCTGGCTAACGGGTTCATCGGCTATGTTGGGCACGCTGGCTGCCTCGGACTCGCTCGCTCCACGCTGTGTCGGGCTCGTCGGCTGTCCGTGCTTGCAAACCCCTCGTCGGCTAGCCAGGGCTCGCCGTCCTCCTCTGGCTCGTTGTTCCCGACCAGTCATTGCTGCCTTAATCTGCTCGACCACCCCACTCCATCGACCGACACTTCGCCGTCGTGTCGTCGCTTAAGGATGTAGCACCGTGGCATGTGGTCCACGTCGTCGCCCCAAGGTCTTCCCGTCTTCGTCCCGACCCGCATGGTGCCGTCGCGTCGCTCCTGTAGGGTGTTGCGCCACGGCCCGTGGTCCACTCCGTCGTTCCTGCGCGTCGACTCTACGTGGTAAATGTCACACCGCGTCCCTTGGTGCAGGAACGCCACCGTCCGCGTCGGTCTTAGTCACGTTGTCGGGTTCTTCCTTGCCTACTTTGAGCATCGCCGCCGCGCTCATAACCAGCCACAATCGCCGCTATTCTTCGGTGTCACTGCAACTCACTCACCCGAGCTGCCCCGCCCATCCATCCCCTTCATCTTTGTCCAACACCAGTGTAACGTCCAAGATGCGATCTTATCCTTATTTTGGCACGACGGCCTCAACAGGGATAGAAGCACATCTCATCGTTTTGCAAGAATGGATATCGTTACAAGTGAATGTAAAGAACAGATGAGTATATGGAGTTGTCTTCCACGCACCATAAGCTACAACAAGATCATCTCAGATACAACAACATATTCAATCACCAAGTAGAAGAGCAGTGCCCGACTACGGACGAAATCAAATGAATAAACGACGTCCATCCTTGCTATCTTAGGTTGCCGGCCTAGAACCCATCCTATGATCGAGGATGATGAAGAAGAAACTCGAAAAAGAAAAATTATTGCGCTCACGTCAAAGTATCGCTTTACCTGTACCTGCAACAGTTGTTGTAGTAATATGTGAGCCACAGAGACTCAACAATCTCATTTCCAGAGGTATCAAGACTAGAAAAGCTTAATGGGTGAGGTATGGTTAAGTAGTGAGGCTGCAGCAAGCAATAAACATTTATTTGATTGGCTAACTTACGAGTGCAAGAATAAGAGGGGTTTTTTCTATGCATAACAGGCGTGAACTAATAATGATCAAGAGCTGATCTGGAACACCTGCTTACGAGTCAAACATAACCCTGTCGTGTGCTCTCTCAGATTCAGAACTCACGAGAAGAGACAGTCATGGTTACACACACAATCGACATATTTTAATTGAGTTTACTTCAAGTTTGCTATGACCGGGTGTTAAAAGAAGTTTCCAAGTTGCCACATAACCGCGGGAACGACTCACACAAAGATTTAACCCTGCAGGGATGCTCCGACTAGTAGTTCACAAACTACCACAAGCTGCATAGGAAACCTTGTAGGGTGATTAGACTACTTAACAAGATAAAACTTAGCCCTTTCCCAATTTTTAGTGTGGGCTAGTTTCAACAATTATGACTAGTCAAGTACACCCTACACATGCACATATAAGAGTACATAGGAGTGGAAAGTAAAACATGCAAGTGCAAAGTAAGGAAGGGTAGGGAGATCAAACGCATGAGGTTGACACGGTGATTTTTGGCATGATTCCGATAGGTGGTGCTATCGTACGTCCATGTTAGTGCATACTTCGACCCACGGAGGGTAACGACTTCGAGAGTCCGCGGAGGGCTCCAGCCACAAGGGGTCCACAAAGAAGCGGTCTTGTCTATTCCACCAGGGCTTCTGTCCACACATAACTAGCCTCACTCACGGTAGATCTTCACAAAGTAGGCGATATCCTTGCCCTTACAAACATCTTGGTTCAACTCCACAACATGAAGTAGGCCGCTCCCAAGCAACACCTAACCAATCTAGGAGGCACCACCCTCCAAAAGGTAATAGATGTGGTAGAACGATGAACTCCTTGCACTTGTGCTTCTAAAGATAGTCTCCTCAACACCCAATCACTTTCTCTTAGATTTGGCAGGGTAGGAGAGATTGATATTGTGGAAAGCAACTTGGGGAGGCTACAAATAAAGGTTCAAATGGTAGGAATGGAATCTCTTTATCTCAACACATGAGTAGGTGGATCTCTCTCAGAAAAATGAATTCGGCAATGAAGTGTGTGTTGTGAGTCCTTACTCTACGAATGGGAGGTAGGTGGAGGGGTATATATAGGCAGCACAAAATATCCAACCGTTACACCATGATTGACCAACTCGGTGACATCGAAGTTACAAACTCGATGGTACTGACTTGCTCAAAAGGCAGTAACTTTGAATCTCGATGGAACCGATATACGCAACTCGATGACACCGTAAAGGTGACTAACGGCCAGATGACACAACTCGGTGACACCAATACTCAAACTAAAAAATCCCAATTTTGTGTACCGAGGCAACAAAAAGTTGGTCACCTAAACTCGATAGTACCAATGCAATTTCGCTTGCACCGAAGTGGTAGGGTTTGGCTAGGATTTTTCTAAGTCTAAAATTGTTAGGGTCGAGTAGAAATTCTTGGTGGCACCGATTTTGGATATTTGGCTTCGGACAGATATATTTTGGAAGAGTGGCTGAGTATTTTTGGTGGCTAATTGTAAGCACGTGAGCAACCAATTCGTCATAACACGTCATCCCCTTCTAATAGTATTGGCTTTCCTATGGACTCAAATGTGATTTATGACAGAGTGTAAAATGAAGAGTCTTCTTGCTTGAAGCTTTAGCTAATCCCCTTCTTTCCTTCATCAGGGGGCATCTCCACTCAATCCTATAGTTACAGGATCTTTTGAGCTTTTCTGAAATATACTTGGAAAAACTCATTAGTCCAATGATGCATATGTTGTGATTAATTACCAAAACCACCTTAGGGAGCAATTGTGCTTTCTATTTCCCCCTTTTTGGTAATTGATGACAACATATTGATCAAAGCTTCGACAAAAAGATATAATCAATAATTAGCATCGATGCTTTGAGAGGTATGTGAAAAGCAAGAGCTCCCCCTAAATTTGTGCATTATTTTAAATTTGTTTTTGAATGCAAATGCACAATCAATTAGGAATATGGGTTACTCTTCGATGTCGGATACAACTTGGTGGTGCGCATTAAAGATAAGAATGAATAGCAATGCACATAGCACGAAAAACAAGTGAATGATCATGATGTAGATAGATCAAAGATAATAACGTGGTAGCATCAAACAATCAAAGCATATGATCAAACACACATCTAAGTAGATAATGACATCCAAAAGACCAAATAAAGTTTTGAAAACCAAACGAGAAAAAATAAAGTCAAAAGCTCTCCCTCTCTTGAAGCCCTATGATCTATACACTTCGCCCCCTTTGGTAACAAGTACCAAAAAAGTTCAATGGTCTAATCTAAGCGTCTATCTGGGTAGGATCTCCTTCAGTAACAGATGTTGGAGTAGACAACAGAGCATCGACAAAGGCTTCGGTTGATGTTGATGGAGCAGGATCTGGAGGTGTAGACACTTGAGGTGGTGGAGCAGGAGCTGGAGCTTGAGTTGATGAAGACGGTCTATCTTGTGGTACTCGCACAACTGCTCACCTGGTTTGGGTCGACAAAAGTGTGGCAGTACAAAGAGGTGAATCGACATCAGCATCAGCATCATCATCATCTGAGCGTGGAATCTGCACTGAGTCAACTTCATGTTGAAGCTGTTTGACTATAGTGTTCAACTCTGTAACCTTCACATCCAGGTCATGGAACTTTGTTTCCACGATCCTTTCTAGGCTCTTCTGGTCCAGCATGATCTCAAAAATATTCTTCTCCATCCCTTGGATGGTGATGTCCAAGAACGACATATGTTCTCCTCTGGTTTTGAGCTCTGATGGTGAAGACACAACAGGAACAAAGTCTGAGTCTTCTTCATCAGAATTCAGTTTCCTTCTTGTCCTTGTAGCAGCCTTGGGTGAGCCATGGGAACAGGGGGTGCCTGGATCAGAAGGGGACCTCTCAAGACTTGTGCCTGATTCCACATCAACACTATCCTCAGTGAAGTTGTTTGTCTATCATCAGATCCTGACATCTTGCAGACCAAGCAGACAGGCAGACCACCAAATCAGCACACTAGCGACCTTGTGAAACAGATATAGAGGAGCAGAAGGGTTGAGCAACACAAAACACACAATTTTTCAAAAATTGAATTCAGAAACTTTGGGTTTGATCTACTGCAAAATGAATGTTGGTAGCACTAATACGTCCATTTTGCATCATGCTTTAATGTTGATATTTATTGCTTTATGGGCTGTTATATTACTTTTTGGTACCATATTTATGCCTTTTCTCTCTTATTTTGCAAGGTTTATTTGAAGAGGTAGAATTCAGGCAGCTGGAATTCTGGACTAGAAAAGGAGCAAATCTTAGTCCACTATACTGCACATCTCCAAATGCCCCAAAAAGTTACGTGGAATTTTTTGGGATTATATAAAAAATACTGGGCGAAAGAAGTATTGGAGGGGGGCTGCCAGGGCGCCACAAGCCCTGCCACCGCCACCCCCTGGTGGCGGAGTGGGGGCTTGTGGGCTCCCTGACGGCCCACTAGCCCCCCTCTTTTGGTATATGAAGGGTTTCGTTCCAGAAAAAATCATTCGGGAGCATTTTTGTGGTTTCGCCGCCGCCACGAGGCGGAACTTGAGCAGATCCAATCTAGAGCTCCGGCAGGACGATCCTGCCGGGGAAACTTCCCTCCCGGAGGGGGAAATCGTTGCCATCGTCATCACCAACACTCCTCTCGTCGGAGGGGAGGCATCTTCATCAACATCTTCATCAGCACCATCTCCTCTCCCATCCCTAGTTCATCTCTTGTAACCAATCTCCGTCTCGCAACTCCGATTGCTACTTGTAAGGTTACTAGTAGTGTTGATTACTCTTTGTAGTTGATGCTAGTTGGATTACTTGGTGGAAGAGTTTATGTTCAAATCTTTGATGCTATTCATTACACCTCTAATCATGATTATGATTATGCTTTGTGAGTAGTTACTTTTGTTCGTGAGGACATGGGATAAGTTATGCTAATAATAGTCATGTGAATTTGGTATTCGTTCGGTATTTTGATATGATGTATGTTGTCTTTTCCTCTAGTGGTGTTATGTGAACATCGACTACATAACACTTCACCATATTTGGGCCTAGAGGAAGGCATTGGGGAGTAGTAAGTAGATGATGGGTTGCTAGAGTGACAGAAGCTTAAACCCAGTCTATGCATTGCTTCGTAAGGGGCTGATTTGGATCCACTAGTTTAATGCTATGGTTAGACGTTGTCTTAATTCTTCTTTTGTAGTTGCGGATGCTTGCGAGAGAGGTTAATCATAAATGGGATGCTTGTCCAAGTAAGGGCAGTACCCAAGCACCGGTCCACCCACATATCAAACTATCAAAGTAACGAACGCGAATCATATGAACATGATGAAACTAGCATGACAGAAATTCCCGTGTGTCCACGGGAACGTTTTTCCTCCTATAAGACTTTCTTCAGGCTTGTCCCTTGCTGCAAAAGGGATTGGGCCACTTGCTGCACCGTTGCTACTACTTGTTACTTGTTACTTTTTGCTTGCTACGTTTCACCTCGCTACACAATCACTTGTTACCGCTACTTTCAGTGCTTGCAGTTATTACCTTGCTGAAATCCGTTTATCAGAGCCTTCTGCTCCTCGTTGGGTTCGACACTCTTACTTATCGAAAGGACTACGATTGATCCCCTATACTTGTGGGTCATCAAGACTCTTTTCTGGCGCCGTTGCCGGGGAGTGAAGCGCCTTTGATAAGTGGAAATTGGTAAGGAAACATTTTTATATTGTGCGGAAATTTATTGTCACTTGTCACTACGGAAACTGTTCCTTTGAGGACTTTGTTCGGGGTATCTTCACCACGAACGGAAGCACAAGGAGTTGTTCCTCGACCTGAGGTACGTACTGAAAATATCTTTTATGAAATTCCTTCAGGTATGCTTGAGAAACTGCTGGCTAATCCTTTTACAGGAGATGGATCATCACATCGAGACTTGCATATGATCTATGTAGATGAAGTTTGTGGTTTATTTAAGCTTGCAGGTTTGACTGAGGATGAGGTAAAGAATAAAGTCTTTCCTTTATCCTTGAAGCATAAGGCGTTGACATGGTATAGGCTATGTGATGATACTCGATCATGGGACTACAATCGGTTGAAATTGGAATTTCATCAAAAGTTTTATCCTATGCATTTAGTACATCGTGATCGGAACTTTATTTATAACTTTTGGCCTCGTGACAAGGAAAGCATAGCTTAAGCTTGGGGGAGGCTTAAATCAATTCTATATTCATGCCCCAATCATGAGCTCTCGAGAGAAATCATCACTCAAAACTTTTATGCTCGGCTTTCTCATGAAGATCGTACCATGCTTGACACTTCTTGTACCGGTTCTTTTATGAAGAAGGATATTGATCACAAGTGGAATTTATTGGAAAGAATCAAACGCAACTCTGAAGATTGGGAGCTGGAGGAAGGTAAGGAGTCAGGTATGAATTTCCAGTTTGATTGTGTTAAATATTTTGTTGAGACAAACACTTTTAGAGATTTTAGCGCTAAGTATGGACTTGACTTTGAGATAGTAGCTTCTCTATGTGAATCTTTTGCTGCTTATGTTGATCTTCCCGAAGAGAAATGGTTTAAATATCATCCTCGTGTAGAAAGCAACATAGCCAAAACCAATCTAGTTGAGGAGGAAGTCATTGCTTTTAGTGATCATGTTGTTCCTTGTGCTTACACTCAGAAACCACCATACCCTGCTAGGATAAAGGATTATTCTAAAGCTCCAACTGTGATATGTAGGGGTTACATTAGACCACTTGCACCCCCTGAGGAGATTAGAGTTCAACCTAGTGTTGCTATTATCAAAGATCTCTTAGCCGAAAACATAGATGGGCATGTTATCAAATTCTTTGAGGACTCCGCTAGAATTGCTAAACCTCACGCGAAAGACAAATACGGACCTGTAGTTGGCCTGCCCGTTGTTTCTGTCAAGATAGGAGATCACTGTTACCATGGTTTATGTGATATGGGTGCTAGTGTTAGTGCAATACCCCGTTCTCTATATGATGAAATCAAAGATGAGATTGCACCTGCTGAGTTAGAACCCATTGATGTCACTATTACGCTAGCTAATAGAGACACTATCTGCCCTCTGGGAATTGTGAGAGACGTAGAAGTCCTGTGTGGTAAGACGAAGTATCCTACTGATTTCCTCGTCCTTGGTACTGTACAAGATAGCTTTTGTACCATCATATTTGGTAGACCCTTTCTCAACACTGTCAATGCTCACATTGATTGCATTAAGCAGACCGTCATAGTTAGTTTTGAGGGTGTGTCTCATGAATTTAACTTCTCCAAGTTTGGAAGACAACCCCATGAAAGAGAGTCGTCTGGTAGGGATGAAATCATTGCTCTTGCCTCTATTGCCATACCTCCTACGGATCCTTTAGAGCAATATCTGCTTGAGCATGAAAATGATATGCATATGGAGCAGAGAGATGAGATAGATAAAATTGTCTTAGAACAATATCATATTCTCTAGAATAATCTGCCTGTTGAGCTGCTTGGGGATCCTCCCCCACCAAAGGGTGATCCTGTGTTCGAGCTTAAACAGTTGCCTGATACTCTTAAGTATACCTATCTTGATGAGAAGGAGATATATACTATCATTATTAGTGCTCTCCTCTCAGAGCACGAAGAGAAGAAGTTACTAAAAACTCTGAGGAAGCACCGTGCTGCTATTGGATATACTCTTGATGATCTTAAGGGTATTAGTCCCACTCTATGTCAGCACAAGATTAAAACCGATCCTGACTTTAAACCAGTTGCTGATCATCAAAGGAGATTAAATCCTAAGATGAAAGAGGCCGTGAGAAAAGAAATATTAAAGCTTCTCAAAGCAGGAATCATTTATCCTGTTGCTCATAGTGATTGGGTAAGTCCAGTACATTGCGTACCTAAGAAGGGAGGTATCACCGTCGTTCCTAATGATAAGGATGAACTAATCCCACAAAGGATTATTACCGGCTATAGGATGGTGATAGACTTCCGGAAACTGAACAAGGCAACCAGGAAAGATCATTATCCTTTGTCGTTTATCGACCAAATTCTAGAAAGGCTATCAAAACACACACAATTCTGCTTTCTAGACGGTTATTCAGGTTTCTCGCAAATACCTGTTGCACAATGTGATCAGGAGAAAACCACTTTCACCTACCCCTTCGGTACCTTTGCTTATAGACGTATGCCTTTTGGCTTATGCAATGCACCTGCCACCTTTCAAAGATGTATGATGGCTATATTCTCTGACTTTTGTGAAAAGATTGTCGAGGTTTTCATGGATGACTTCTCCGTTTATGGGTCTTCCTTTGATGATTGCCTCAGCAACCTTGATCGAGTCTTACAGAGATGCGAAGATACCAACCTCGTCTTGAACTGGGAGAAGTGCCACTTTATGGTTAATGAAGGCATCATCTTAGGACACAAAATTTCTGAAAGAGGCATTGAAGTTGATAAGGCTAAGGTTGATGCAATTGAGAAAATGCCTTGCCCCACAGATATCAGAGGTATACGAAGTTTCCTAGGTCATGCTGGTTTCTATAGAAGGTTCATTAAAGACTTCTCTAAGATTTCTAGGCCTCTTACCAACCTCTTGCAGAAGGATGTTCCTTTTGTTTTTGATGAGGATTGTGAGGAAGCCTTCGAAATACTTAAGAAGGCTTTGATAACCGCACCTATTGTTCAACCACCTGACTGGAACTTGCCCTTTGAAATCATGTGCGATGCTAGTGATTATGTTGTTGGTGCTGTTCTAGGACAAAGAGTTGACAAGAAGTTGAATGTTATTCACTATGCTAGTAAAACTCTAGACAGTGCCCAAAGAAACTATGCCACTACGGAGAAGGAATTTTTATCAGTCGTGTTTGCATGTGAGAAGTTCAGATCTTACATCGTTGACTCCAAAGTCACTATTCACTCTGATCATGCTTCTATTAAGTATCTCATGGAGAAGAAGGACGCTAAGCCTAGACTGATCAGATGGGTTCTCCTGCTACAGGAATTTGATTTGCATGTTATTGACCGAAAGGGTGCTGATAACCCTGTAGCAGATAACTTGTCCAGTCTAGAGAATGTCCTTAATGACCCACTACCTATTGATGACAGCTTTCCTGATGAGCAATTGAATGTCATCCGCACTTCACATAGTGCACCGTGGTATGCCGATTATGCAAACTATATCGTAGCCAAATACATACCACCCAGTTTCACCTATCAGCAAAAGAAGAAATTCTTCTTTGATTTGAGACACTACTTTTGGGATGATCCTCACCTTTATAAGGAAGGAGTAGATGGTTATATTAGACGTTGTGTGCATGAACATGAACAGGGACAGATCTTGCAGAAGTGTCATTCCGAAGCCTACGGAGGACACCACGCTGGAGATAGAACTACCCATAAGGTATTGCAATCAGGTTTCTATTGGCCCAGTCTCTTCAAGGATGCCCATAAGTTTTTCTTGTCTTGTGACGAATGCCAAAGGATAGGGAACATCAGTAAGCGTCAGGAAATGCCTATGAACTATTCACTTGTCATTGAACCATTTGATGTCTAGGGCTTTGATTATATGGGACCCTTCCCGAGTTCCAATGGGTACACTCACATCTTAGTTGCTGTGGATTACGTCACTAAGTGTGCAGAGGCTATCCCCACTAAAAATGTTGATCACCACACCTCTGTTAAGATGCTTAAGGAAGTCATATTCCCAAGATTTGTGGTCCCTAGATATTTGATGACTGATGGCGGTTCATGCTTCATTCATGGTGTTTTCCGCAAGATGATCGCTAAATATGATGTCAACCATAGAGTTGCATCTCCTTATCATCCTCAATCTAGTGGTCAAGTGGAGTTGAGTAATAGGGAGATCAAATTGATCCTACAAAAGACCGTCAATAGATCTCGAAAGAATTGGTCTAGCAAACTTGACGATGCACTATGGGCTTATAGGACTGCCTATAAGAATCCCATGGGCATGTCGCCGTATAAAATGGTTTACGGTAAGGCATGTCATTTACCTCTTGAGCTGGAACGCAAAGCTTATTGGGAAATCAAAGATCTCAACTTTGATTTCAAACTTGCCGGTGAGAAGCGGTTGTTTGATATCAGCTCATTAGATGAATGGAGGGCCCAGGCATATGAGAATGCCAAGTTGTTCAAGGAAAAGGTTAAGAGATGGGACGAGAAACGAATACAGAAACGAGAGTTCAAAGTAGGTGATTATGTCCTGTTATACAATTCTCGTTTGAGATTCTTTGTAGGCAAGCTTCTCTCTAATTGGGAAGGTCCTTATGTTATCGAGGAAGTATATCGTTCCGGTGCCATCAAAATCAATAACATGGAAGGAAATTTTCCTAGAGTGGTAAATGGGCAAAGAATCAAGCATTACATCTCTGGTACTCCCATAAATGTTGAGACCAATATCATCAATGTCATAACTCCGGAGGAGTACATAAGGGATGTTTATCAACCTGTTTCAGACCCTGAAAATGAAGAAGTATCTGTTTCGGTAAGAAATTGGACTCCGATGCTTTTCCAATAGGAAATTTCCTCCGTTTTGGAATTTTTGGAAAATTAGAAAAATAAAAAGCATCCCGGAGAGTGCACGAGGCGGCCATAAGCTTGGACACCGCCCCTACCCCCTGGTGGCGGAGGGAGGGCTTGTGGGCACTTCGTGTGCCTCCCGGACTCCATTTTCTTGCGGAGCACTCCTTCTGGTCCAGAAAAAATTCAATATATATTCGCCCGAAGGTTTTGATCTCCGTATCGCGCAGTTTTCCTCTGTTTTCGTTTCGAGCTTGTTGTCTGTCGCAGATTTAGGTCAAGATGTCTTCTCAAGATTCAGAAGAAGAGATCTATGTGGCCGATGATCGTGCTAACTCTAGGATTAATGGGGACTTGGAACCATATGTCTGGACCACTGATGAGGAAGAAGACAATGAGCCCAAGGGGAAGGAACAAACGAGTTCCGATGAAGAGGAGGCTCCTCTACCTCAACCTACAAACACCCATGTGGAGTTCAAGAAGTCAAGTCTCCCCAACTCTAGGAAGAAGCCTAAGACCATATTTATCCCCTCTCGTTTCATGCAGGAGAGTAAGCAGGAACTTTGCAGTAGAGTGTTGAAACTTGAGGAGGAAAATGACGATCTAAGGGAGCAGAACTTTTTGCTCAAGTGGAAATTAGACAAGCTCAAGACTACTTCAGCAACTCCACCACTTTCACCACCAAAGGAAGACAACTAAGCATTGGTATGGGCAATCCCCTTGGCTTCTGCCAAGCTTGGGGGAGTTGCCCTGGTATTGTACCACCTTTATATCTTTTGCTTTTACCTTTGTTTTAGTTCTTTCCTTTTCAGTTTTTATTTCTTCTCTTGGAGGAATAAGTCTTTAGTGTTTAGTTTGAGTCTTTTGCCTTTGTCTCTCCCCCGATGTATTCGAGCTTGTGAGCTATATAATAAAGAGTATCTTAGTCAAGGGCTTTGCTTTGTGCCATGATCAAAAGTATGAAAAGAACGATAGGATGAAAGATCATGAGACGATCTTATGGAAAGTGATAGGTTCACATATGACACGTATGATGATTGAAACTTGTTGAGAATAAATCAACATAGACCTCAGTCATTGTTGCAATTAATAAGAAGTAATAAGGAAAGAGAGGTTCACATATAAATATATCATCTTAGACACTTTTTACAATTGTGAGCACTCACCAAAGTATTACATGTTTAGGAGTAGATGTTGGACAAGGAAGACAACATAATGAATTGTGTTTGCTTGGTTCCAAAAAATGTTATATGAGTAGAGATCCCTCGGCATGTGACGATTGCTTCCACCTCATATTAGCTAAAACTCCCGCACCAAGTAGAGATACTACTTGTGCATCCATAAACCTTCAAGCCAGTTTTGCCATGAGAGTCCACCATACCTACCTATGGATTGAATAAGATCCTTCAAGTAAGTTGTCATCGGTGCAAGCAATAAAAATTGCTCTCTAATATGTATGATCTATTAGTGTGTGGAAAATAATCTTTGTACGAGCCTGTGATGAGGAAGACATAAAAGCGACAGACTGCATAATAAAGTTCTTTATCACACGAGGCAATATAAAGTGATGTTCCTCCGCACTAAGAGGACACGCATTCAAACCTCAAAAGCGCATGACAACCTCTGCTTCCCTCTGTGAAGGGCCTATCTTGTACCTTTACTTTTTACCCTTGTAAGAGTCGTGGTGATCTTCACCAATTCCCAATTTTTGCCTTTGTCTTGGCTACCGTCACACGCTTGGGAAAGATCTATATTCATATATCAACTTGGAGTTGAGTACTTATGCTTTATTATTGTTGACTTTACCCTTGAGGTAAATCGTTGGGAGACAAAACTATAAGCCCCTATCTTCCTGTGTGTCCAGCTGAAACTTTGACACCATGAGTACCACGTGAGTTGTAACAATTGTGGAAAACAAAGGAGATGATTGAGTATGTGGATTTGCCTTACAAGCTCTTATTTGACTCTTTCTAATGTTGTGATAAATTGCAATTGCTTCAATGACTATGGACTGTTGTTGGTTACTTCTCGGTAAGGTTTTTTGCTTCATGCTTTGCATTGTGAAGGAATTGTTACTTTCCCATAAGAGTCTTTATGATGTATTGCTGTTCTACGTGTGATCATGATGCCCTCATGTCCGTATTATGTTTTATCGACACCTTCGTCCCTAAACATGTGGACATGTTTATGGAACTTGGTTTTCGCTTGAGGACAAGCGAGATCTAAGCTTGGGGGAGTTGATACGTCCATTTTGCATCATGCTTTCATGTTGATATTTATTGCTTTATGGGCTGTTATATTACTTTGTGGTACCATATTCATGCCTTTTCTCTCTTATTTTGCAAGGTTTATTTGAAGAGGGAGAGGTAGCTGGAATTCTGGACTGGAAAAGGAGCAAATCTTGGTCCACTATTCTGCACATCACCAAATGCCCTGAAAAGTTACGTGGAATTTTTTGGGATTATATAAAAAATACTGGGCGAAAGAACTACCGGAGGGGGGCTGCCAGGGCGCCACAAGCCCTGCCACCGCCACCCCCCTGGTGGAGTAGTGGGGGATTGTGGGCTCCCTGATGACCCACTAGCCCCCTCTTTTGCTATATGAAGGGTTTCGTCCGAGTAAAAAAAAATCATTCGGGAGCTTTTTCGTGGTTTCGCCGCCGCCACGAGGCGGAACTTGAGCAGATCCAATCTAGAGCTCCGACAGGACGATCCTGCCGAGGAAACTTCCCTCCCGGAGGGGGAAATCATCGCCATCGTCATCACCAACACTCCTCTCGTCGGAGGGGAGGCATCTTCATCAACATCTTCATCATCACCATCTCCTTTCCAATCCCTAGTTCATCTCTTGTAACCAATCTCCATCTCGCAACTTCGATTGGTACTTGTAAGGTTACTAGTAGTGTTGATTACTCTTTGTAGTTGATGCTAGTTGGATTACTTGGTGGAAGAGTTTATGTTCAGATCCTTGATGCTATTCATTACACCTCTGATCATGATTATGATTATGCTTTGTGAGTAGTTACTTTTGTTCCTGAGGACATGGGATAAGTTATGCTAATAATAGTCATGTGAATTTGGTATTCGTTCGGTATTTTGATATGTTGTATGTTGTCTTTTCCTCTAGTGGTGTTATGTGAACGTCGACTACATAACACTTCACCATATTTGGGCCTAGAGGAAGGCATTGGGGAGTAGTAAGTAGATGATGGGTTGCTAGAGTGACAGAAGCTTAAACCCTAGTCTATGTGTTGCTTCGTAAGGGGCTGATTTGGATCCACTAGTTTAATGCTATGGTTAGACGTTGTCTTAATTCTTCTTTTGTAGTTGCGGATGCTTGCGAGAGAGGTTAATCATAAGTGGGATGCTTGTCCAAGTAAGGGGAGTACCCAAGTGCCGGTCCACCCACATATCAAACTATCAAAGCAACGAACGCGAATCATATGAACATGATGAAACTAGCATGACAGAAATTCCCGTGTGTCCTCGGGAGCGTTTTTCCTCCTATAAGACTTTGTTCAGGCTTGTCCCTTGCTGCAAAAGGGATTGGGCCACTTGCTGCACCGTTGCTACTACTTGTTACTTGTTACTTTTTTGCTTGCTATGTTTCACCTCGCTACACAATCACTTGTTACCGCTACTTTCAGTGCTTGCAGTTATTACCTTGCAGAAATCCGTTTATCACGGCCTTCTGCTCCTCGTTGGGTTCGACACTCTTACTTATTGAAAGGAATACGATTGATCCCCTATACTTGTGGGTCATCAAGCACCGGGTTGATTTTTTCGGAGTCACCGAGACTGACCACTTGCTAAACAGAAACTTGGGAAATCTTTTCGGTTACTTGGTCTTGATGACCCACAAGTATAGGGGATCTATCGTAGTACTTTCAATAAGTAAGAGTGTCCCAACAAGGAGCAGAAGGAAATGACAAGCGGTTTTGAGTAAGGTATTCTCTGCAAGCACTGAAATTATCGGTAACACATATTTTTGTGATAAGGTAATTCATAATGGGTAGCAAGTAACAAATGTAACAAAGGTGCAACAAGGTGGCCAAATCCTTTTTGTAGCAAAGGAAAAGCCTGGACAAACTCTTATATAAAGCAAAGCGCTTCCGAGGACGCATAGGAATTTCTGTCAAGCTAGTTTTCATCATGCTCATATGATACACGTTCCTTACTTTGATAATTTGGTATGTGGGTGGACCGGTGCTTGGGTGCTGCCTTTACTTGGACAAACATCCCACTTATGATTAACCTCTCTCGCAAGCATCCGCAACTACGAAAGAGAAATTAAGATAAATATAACCATAGCATGAAACATATGGATCCAAATCAGCCCCTTGCGAAGCAACGTATAAACTAGGGTTTAAGCTTCTGTCACTCTAGCAACCCATCATCTACTTATTACGTCCCAATGCCTACTCCTAGGCCGAAATACTAGTAAAGTGTCATGTAGTCGAGGTTCACAAGACACCACTAGAGGAGAGACAACATACATCTCATCAAAATATCGAACGAATTCCAAATTCACATGATTACTTATAGCGAGACTTATCACATGTTCTCAGGAACAAACGTAATTACTCACAAAGCATATTCATGTTCATCATCAGAGGAGTATTAATAATCATTAAGGCTCTGAACATATGATCTTCCACCAAGTAAACCAACTAGTATCAACTACAAGGAGTAATCAACACTACTAGAAACCCCCAGGTACCAATCTGAGGTTTGAGACAAAGATCGGATACAAGAGATGAACTAGGGTTTGGAGAGGAGATGGTGCTAATGAAGATGCTGACGGAGATTGACCCCCTCTCGATGAGAGGATCATTGGTTATGACGATGGCTTCAATATCCCCCTCCGGGAGGGAAGTTTCCCCGGTAGAATAGCTCCGCCGAAGTGATACGTCCCATCTCTTGCAAGCATCCGAAACTACAAAAGAAGAATTAAGATAAATCTAACCATAGCATGAAACATATGTATCCAAATCAGCCCCTTACGAAGCAACGTCGAAACTAGGGTTTAAGATTTTGTCACTCCGGCAACCCATCATCTACTTATTACTTCCAAATGCCTACTATTGGAAATATGCCCTAGAGGCAATGATAAATAGTTATTATTATATTTCCTGTTTAAAGATAATCGTTTATTATCCATGCTATAATTGTATTGAATGAAAACATAGATACATGTGTGGATACATAGACAAAACAATGTCCCTAGCAAGCCTCTAGTTGGATAGCCAGTTGATCAATGATAGTCAAGGTTTTCTGGCTATATGCAAGTGTTGTTACTTGATAACTAGATCACATCATTAGGAGAATCGTGTGATGGACTGGACCCAAACTATGAACGTAGCATATTGATCGTGTCGTTTTATTGCTATAGTTTTCTGCGTGTCAAGTATTTGTTACTATGACCATGATATCATATAACTCACTGGCACCGGAGGAAGACCTTGTGTGCATCAAACATCACAACGTAACTGTGTGACTATAAAGGTGCTCTACAGGTATCTCCGAAGGTGTCCGTTGAGTTGGTATGGATCAAGACTAGGATTTTTCACTCCGTATGATGGAGAGGTATCTGGGGGCCCACTCGGTAATACAACATCACACACAAGCCTTCCAAGCAATGTGACTCGGTAAAGAGACTTGCCGGTAACGAGGTTGAAATAGGTATGCGGATACCGACGATCAAATCTCGGGCAAGTAACATACCGAAGGACAAAGGGAATGTCATACGGGATTATATGAAATCCTTGACACTGAGGTTCAACCGATAGGATCTTCGGAGAATATGTAGGATCAAATATGGGCATCTAGGACCACTATTGGATATTGACCGAGGAGTGCCTTGGGGCATGTCTACATAGTTCTCGAACACGCAGGGTCTACACACCTAAGGTTCGATGATGTTTTAGTATAGTTGAGTGATATGTGTGGTTACCGAATGTTGTTCGGAGTCCCAAATGAGATCACGAATGTAACGAGGGTTTCCGGAATGGTCCGAGAACGAAGATTGATATATAGGATGGTTTCATTTGGTTACCGGAAAGTTTCAGGCAATTCCGGTAGTGTACCGGGAGTGACGAATAGGTTCCGGGAGTTCACCCACTCGGGAGTGAGCCCGATGCCATAGGGTGGTGCCACAAGTCCCTAGTGGGCTGGTGGAGTCATCCCAAGGGGCCCATGGTGCCACTTAAAGAAATACCAAAATAAAAGAAAAATAAAAAGGGAAATTCGGAGGTGGGAAGGAAGAGGAGGACTCCTCCTCCTCCCCTTGGCTGGCGCACCCCTTGAGGGCTTGGCCCTCAAATAAAGCCCCTCCCCTCCCTCCTATATATAGTGGTGTTTTAGGGCTGATTTGAGACAACTTTAGCCACATGCAAGTCAACCCTAGACCACATAGTTTTACCTCTAGATCGGATTTCTGTGAAGCTCGGGCGGAGCCCTGGAGGAGTAGATCGTCACCGCCATCGGAGCACCGTCACGCTGCCGGAGAACTCATCTAGTTCTCCGTCTTGGTTGTTGGATCAAGAAGGATGAGATCATCGTCGAGCTGTACGTGTGCTGAACGCGTAGGTGCCGTCTGTTCGGCGCTAGATCGGAACGGATCGAGGGACGGATCGCGGGACGGTTCGTGGGACGGTTCGTGGGGCGGTTCGACGGACGTGAAGACGTTCCACTACATCAACCACGTTTCTTAATGCTTCCTGTTGTGCGATCTACAAGGGTACGTAGATCCAAATCTCCTCTCATAGATGGACATCACCATGATAGGTCTTCGTGTGCGTAGGAATTTTTTGCTTCCCATGCAACATTCCCCAACAGTGGCATCTTGAGCTAGGTTCATGCGTGGATGTTATCTCGAGTAGAACACAAAAGGTTTTGTGGACGATGATGTTCGATTTTGTGCCCTCCTTAGTCTTTTCTCGATTCGGCTGTATTGTTGGATGAAGCGGCCCGGACCGACATTACTCGTACGCTTACGAGAGACTGGTTTCATCGACTGACATGCAACCTCGTTGTATAAAGATGACTGGCGCGTGTCGGTTTCTTCAACTTTAGTTGAATTGGTTTTGACCGAGGCGGTCCTTGGAGAGGCTAAATAGCATTTTTCACATCTCCGTTGTTGTTTTTGCGTAAGTAAGATGCGATCATACTAGATACCCATAGCAGCCACGTAAAACATGCAACAACAAATTAGAGGACGTCTAACTTGTCTTTGTAGGGTATGCTTGTGATATGATATGGTCAATGACGTGATGTGATATATTGGATGTATGAGATGATCATGTTGTAGTAGTTAATATCGACTTGCACGTCCATGCTATGGCAATCGGCAGGAGCCATAGGGTTGTCTTTAAACTAACGTTTGTGTTTGCAGATGCGTTTACTATATTGCTAGGACGTAGCTTTAGTAGTAATAGCATAAGTAGCACGACAACCTCGATGGCGACACGTTGATGGAGATCATGATGATGGAGATCATGGTGTGGCGCCAGTGACAAGAAGATCGTGCCGGTGCTTTCGTGATGGAGATCAAGAAGCACAAGATGATGG
This sequence comes from Hordeum vulgare subsp. vulgare, assembly GCF_904849725.1. Taxonomy (NCBI): domain Eukaryota; kingdom Viridiplantae; phylum Streptophyta; class Magnoliopsida; order Poales; family Poaceae; genus Hordeum; species Hordeum vulgare. Next base: position 340,137,131 of record NC_058524.1, on the reverse strand, counting down.
CCATATCATGTCACTTATGAATTGCATGTGATGTTAATCCTTTTATGCACCTTATTTTTCTTAGAAAGACGGTAGCATTATGAGGTGATCTCTCACCTAAATTTCAAGACGAAATTGTGTTCTCCCCGACTGTGCACCGTTGCCACAGTTCGTCGTTTCGAGACACCACGTGATGATCGGGTGTGATAGACTCAACGTTCACATACAACGGGTGCAAAACAGTTGCGCACGCGGAACACTCGGGTTAAGCTTAACGAGCCTAGCATGTGCAGACATGGCCTTGGAACACATGAGACCGAAAGGTCGAGCATGAATCGTATAGTTGATACGATTAGCATAGGGATGCTTACCACTGAAACTATTCTCAACTCACGTGATGATTGGACTTGAGTTAGTGAATTTGGATCATGAACCACTCAAATGACTAGAGAGATGTACTTTTTGAGTGGGAGTTTAGCAAGTAATTTGATTAGTTAAAATCTAATTATCTTGAATATAGTCTAAGTCCACTTTGAAATATTTGTGTTGTAGATCAATTGCTCACGCGACAGTCACCCTTAATTTTAATACGTTCCTAGAGAAAGCTAAGTTGAAAGATGATGGAAGCAACTTTGTAGACTGGGCCCGTAATCTTAAGTTGCTCCTGCAAGCTGGGAAGAAGGATTATGTCCTTAATGCTGCGCTAGGAGATGAACCACCCACCGCGGCTGACCAAGATGTTAAGAATGCTTGGTTGACACGCAAGGAGGACTAGTCAGTAGTTCAATGTGCAATTTTGTATGGCTTAGAGCCGGGACTTCAACGTTGCTTTGAGCGTCGTGGAGCATGTGATATGTTCCAGGAGTTGAAGTTTATCTTTCAGAAGAACGCCTGGATCGAGAGGTATGAGACCTACGATAAATTCTATGCTTGCAAGATGGAGGAGAATTCGTCTGTCAGTGAACATGTGCTCAAAATGTCTGGGTACTCAAACCGTCTAGCTGAACTGGGGATTGAACTCCCGCAAGAGGCTATCACTGACAGAATTCTTCAATCACTGCCACCAAGCTACAAGAGCTTTGTGTTGAACTATAACATGCAAGGTATGAACAAGTCACCCGGCGAGTTATTCGCGATGCTGAAAGTCGCAGAGTCAGAACTCTGTAAAGAGCATCAAGTGTTGATGGTGAATAAGACCACTAGTTTCAAGAGAAGTGGCAAAGGGAAGAAGGGTAATTCCAAGAAGAGTGGCAAGCCTGTTGCCAATCCGACGAAGAAACCCAAGGCTGGACCTAAGCCTGAAACAGAGTGTTATTATTGCAAGGGACTGGGTCACTGGAAGCGCAACTGCCCCAAGTATCTGGCTGATAAGAAGGCGACCAAGGAAAAATCAGGTATATTCGATATACATGTTATTGATGTGTACTTAACCAACTCTCGTAGTAGTGCCTGGGTATTCTATACCGGTTCTGTTGCTCATATTTGCAACTCGAAACAGGAACTGCGAAATAAGCGAAGGTTGGCGAAAGATGAAGTGACGATGCGTGTGGGAAATGGTTCCAAGGTTGATGCAATCGCCGTCGGCACAGTTTCACTTCAGTTACCATCAGGATTAGTTATGAACTTAAATAATTGTTATTTAGTGCCTGCGTTAAGCATGAAAATTATATCTGGTTCTTGTTTATTGTGAGAAGGTTACTCATTTAAGTCAGAGAATAATGGTTGTTCTATTTCTATGAGTAATATCTTTTATGGTCTTGCACCCAATGTGAGAGGATTGTTCATATTGAATCTTGATAGCGATGATACACATATACATAACATTGAGACCAAAAGAGTTAGAGTTAACAATGATAGCGCCATTTTTTTGGCACTGCCGCTTAGGTCATATTGGAATAAAGCGCATGAAGAAACTCCATTCTAATGAAATTTTGGAGTCACTTGACTTTGATTCACTTGACACGTACGAACCATGTCTCATGGGAAAGATGACTAAGACTCCGTTCTCCGGAACAATGGAGCGTACAATTGACTTGTTGGAAATCATACATACCGATGTGTGCGGCCCGATGAGTGTGGAGGCACGCGGCGGACATCGTTATTTTCTCACCTTCACTGACGATTTGAGTAGATATGGTTATGTCTACTTGATGAAGCACAAGTCTAAAATGTTTGAGAAGTTCAAGCAATTTCAGAGTGAAGCCGAAAATCATTGTAACAAGAAGATCAAGTTCCTACGGTCTGATCGTGGGAGTGAATATATGAGTTTCGAGTTTGGTACTCACTTAAGACAATGTGGAATTGTTTCACAGTTGACACCGCCTCGAAGACCACAACGTAATGGTGTGTCCGAACGTCGTAATCGTACTTTATTAGAGATGGTGCGATCTACGATGTCTCTTACCGATTTGCCTTATCGTTTTGGGGTTATGCATTAGAGACAGCTGCATTCACTTTAAATAGGGCACCATCAAAACCCTTTGAGACGACAACATACGAACTGTGGTATGGCAAAATACCAAAGTTGTCATTTCTTAAAGTTTGGGGATGTGATGCTTATGTCAAAAAGCTTCAGCCTGAAAAGATGGAACCCAAAGCGGAAAAGTGCGTCTTCATAGGTTACCCAAAAGAGACAGTTGGGTATACCTTCTATCTCAAATCCAAGGGCAAAGTGTTTGTTGCTAAAAACAGAGCTTTTCTTGAGAAGGAGTTTCTCTCAAAAGAATTGAGTGGGAGGAAGATAGAACTTGATGAGGTTGTTGAACCTCTAGTCCCTCTAGATGGTGGCGCGGGGCAAGGGGAAACCCCTGCTGCTGCAGCGCCGGTTGAGGAGGAAGTTGATGATGATGATCACGAAACTTCGGATCAAGTTCTTATCGGACCTCGCAGGTCGAGAAGATCACGTACTGCTCCTGAGTGGTACAGTAATCCTGTCTTATCAATTATGTTGTTAGGCAACAACGAACCTATGAATTATGAAGAAGCAATGGTGGGTCCGGATTCCAACAAATGGCTGGAGGCCATGAAGTTCAAGATAGGATCTATGTACGAGAACAAAGTATGGACTTTGGAGGTACTACCTGAAGGCCGCAAGGCTATTCAGAACAAATAGATCTTTAAGAAGAAGACGGACGCAGACGGTAATGTGACCGTTTATAAAGCTCGACTTGTGGCAAAGGGTTTTTCACAAGTTCAAGGAGTTGACTATGATGATACGTTCTCACCGGTAGTGATGCTTCAGTCCTTTCGAATCATGTTAGCAATAGTTGCATTTTTCGATTATGAAATCGGGCAGATGGATGTCAAAACAGCGTTCCTTAACGGTTTTCTTAAGGAAGAGTTGTATATGATGCAACCCGAAGGTTTTGTCGATACAAAGAATGCTAACAAAGTATGCAAGCTCCAGCGATCCATTTATGGACTGGTGCAAGCATCTCGGAGTTGGAATAAACGCTTTGATGAGGTGATCAAAGCATTTGGGTTTATACAAGTGGTTGGAGAATATTGTGTTTACAAGAAAGTGACTGGGAGCTCTCTGGCGTTTCTAATATTATATGTGGATGACATATTGCTGATTGGAAACAACGTGGAGATTTTGGAGAGCATAAAGGATTACTTGAATAAAAGTTTCTCTATGAAGGACCTAGGAGAAGCTTCTTACATTCTAGGCATTAAGATCTATAGGGATAGATCGAAACGCCTGATAGGACTTTCAGAAAGCACATAACTTGATAAAGTTTTGAAGAAGTTCAAAATGGATCAGTCCAAGAAAGGGTTCTTGCCAGTGTTACAAGGTATAAAATTGAGTAAGACTCAGTGCCCAGCAACTGCGGAAGATAGAGAACAAATGAGTTTTGTCCCCTACGCTTCAGCCATAGGTTCTATCATGTATGCAGTGCTGTGCACTAGACCAGACGTCGGCTTGGCCATAAGTATGACAGGCAGGTTTCAGAGTAATCTAGGAGTGGATCACTGGATGGTGGTCAAGAATATTCTGAAGTACGTGAAAAGGACTAAGCAAATGTTTCTCGTTTATGGAGGTGACAAAGAGCTCGTCGTAGAAGGTTACGTCGACGCAAGTTTTGACACCGATCCGGATGACTCTAAGTCGCAAACCGGATACGTATTTATTCTTAATGGGGGTGCAGTAAGCTGGTGCAGTTCCAAGCAGAGCGTCGTAGCAGATTCTACATGTGAAGCAGAGTACATGGCTGCCTCGGAGGCAGCAAAGGAGGGTGTCTGGATGAAGCAGTTCATGACAGATCTTGGAGTTGTGCCGAGCGCACTAAATCTGATAACTCTGTTATGTGACAACACTGGTGCCATTGCCTTAGCAAAGGAACATAGGTTTCACAAGAAGACCACACACATCAAACGATGCTTCAACCTCATCCGCGACTACGTCGAAGGAGAGGATGTGAATATTTGCAAAGTGCACACGGATCTGAATGTAGCAGACCCGCTGACTAAACCTCTTCCATGGGCAAAACATGATGAACACAATAACTGTATGGGTGTTTGATTTATTACAATGTAAATCGCATGGCGATGTGAGGACTAGATTATTGACTCTAGTGCAAGTAGGAGACTATTGGAAATATGCCCTAGAGGCAATGATAAATAGTTATTATTATATTTCCTGTTTAAAGATAATCGTTTATTATCCATGCTATAATTGTATTGAATGAAAACATAGATACCTGTATAGATACATAGACAAAACAATGTCCCTAGCAAGCCTCTAGTTGGCTAGCCAGTTGATCAATGATAGTCAAGGTTTTCTGGCTATATGCAAGTGTTGTCACTTGATAACTGGGTCACATCATTAGGAGAATTATGTGATGGACCAGACACAAACTATGAAAGTAGCATATTGATCGTGTCGTTTTATTGCTATTGTTTTCTGCGTGACAAGTATTTGTTCCTATGACCATGAGATCATATAACTCACTGGCACCGGAGGAATACCTTGTGTGCATCAAACATCACAACGTAACTGGGTGACAATAAAGGTGCTCTACAAGTATCTCCGAAGGTTTCCGTTGAGTTCGTATGGATCAAGACTAGGATTTGTCACTCTGTGTGATGGAGAGGTATCTCGAGGCCCACTCGGTAATACAACATCATTCACAAGCCTTGCAAGCAATGAGACTAAGTGTAAGTCACGGGATCTTGTATTACGGAACGAGTAAAGAGACTTGCCGGTAATGAGATTGAAATAGGTATGCGGATACCGACGATCGAATCTCGGGCAAGTAACATAACGAAGGACAAAGGGAATGGCATACGGGATTATATGAACCCTTGACACTGAGCTTCAACCGATAACATCTTCGGAGAATATGTAGGATCCAATATGGGCATCCAGGTCGCGCTATTGGATATTGACCGAGGAGTTCCTCGCGGCATGTCTACATAGTTCTCGAACCCGCAGGGTCTGCACACTTAAGGTTCGTTGATGTTTTAGTATAGTTGAGTTATATGTGTGGTTACCGAATGCTATTCGGAGTCCCGGATGAGATCACGGATGTCACGAGGGTTTCCGGAATGGTCCGGAAACAAAGATTGATATATAGGATGGTTTCATTTGGTTACCGGAAAGTTTTGGGCAATTCCGGCAATGTACCGGGAGTGACGAATGGGTTCCGGGAGTTCAGCAATAGGGGCCCACCCACCCGGGAGTGAGCCCAAGGCCATAGGGTGGCGCCACAAGTCCATAGTGGGCTGGTAGAGTCAGCCCAAGGGGCCCATGGTGCCACTTAAATAAATACCAAAATAAAAGAAAAAGAAAAAGGGAAATTGGGAGGTGGGAAGGAAGAGGAGGACTCCTCCTTCCAAAACCAAATTGGAGGAGGAGTCCTCCTCCTCCCCTTGGCCGACGCACCCCTTGAGGGCTTGGCCCTCAAGGCAAGCCCCTCCCCTCCCTCCTATATGTAGTGGTGTTTTAGGGCTGAATTGAGACAACTTTTGCCACGTGCAAGTCAACCCTAGACCACATAGTTTTACCTCTAGATCGGATTTCTTCGGAGCTCGGGCGGAGCCATGCAGGAGTAGATCGTCACCACCACCGGAGAGCCGTTAGGATGTCGGAGAACTCATCTACTTCTCCATCTTGCTTGCTGGATCAAGAAGGCCGAGATCATCGTCGAGCTGTATGTGTGTTGAACGCAGAGGTGCCGTCCGTTCGGCGCTAGATCGAAACAAATCATGGGACGGATCGCGGGACGGTTCGTGGGCCGGTTCGAGGGATGTGAAGACGTTCCAGTACATCAACCATGTTTCTTAACGCTTCCTGCTGTGCGATCCACAAGGGTATGTAGATCCAAATCTCCTCTCGTGGATAGGCATCACCATGATAGGTCTTCGTGTGCGTAGGAAATTTTTTGTTTCCCATGCAACGTTCCCCAACACCTACTCCGAGGCCCAAATACTAGTGAAGTGTCTTGTAGTCGAGGTTCACATGAAACCACTAGAGGAGAGACAACATACATCTCATCAAAATATCGAACGAATTCCAAATTCACATGATTACTTATAGCGAGACTTATCACATGTCCTCGGGAACAAACGTAATTACTCACAAAGATATTCATGTTCATAATCAGAGGAGTATTAATAATCATTAAGGCTCTGAACACATGATCTTCCACCAAGTAAACCAACTAGAATCAACTACAAGGAGTAATCAACACTACTAGAAACCCCCAGGTACCAATCTGAGGTTTGAGACAAAGATGGGATACAAGAGATGAACTAGGGTTTGGAGAGGAGATGGTGCTAATGAAGATGTTGATGGAGATTGAACCCCTCTCTATGAGAGGATCATTGGTGATGACGATGGCTTCTATATCCCCCTCCGGGAGGGAAGTTTCCCCGGTATAATAGCTGCGCCGAAGTGATACGTCCCAAACGTATCTATAATTTCTGCTTGTTCCATGATCTTTTGGGTGACATTGTTATATGTTTTGCTATACTTTTATACCTTTTTACACATATTTGGACTAACCTATTAACTTAGTGCACCCACTGCCAGTTTCTGTCTGCTGTTGACTATTTTGCAATGGCTTTTACCCAATTTTTCGAAGCCCAGAAAATTCCAGGAAAAATATATAAAAAATCAGCAAAACAGAAGCTTCCGGATCACCGAAGATGGGCCATAGGGGGGCCACGGGCTGCCCAGGAAACCTGCTGGCGCGGCCAGGCCCTAGGCCACGCCAGGAGGCCGCCTGGGTGGCCCCCACCTCCTCCGGTGCCCTCCCTTGACCTATATTTAGAGTCCCGAGAGGAAACCCTTCCACAACTTCCAGAATCGCGAATTTCTCCATAGTTCTGCCGTTGCAACGCTTCCAAGATCGGGAGCGTCAGAATACCTCTTCCCAGCACCCTGTCGGAGGGAGGATTAACCTCCCGGAGCTGCTCCACCGCCATGGACGCTTCCCGGACATGCCGTGAGTAGTCCTCCTTGGACCATGGGTCCTTGACCAGTAGTTATGTGAGGTCTTCTCTCCAATCTTGTGCTTCAATGGTTAGTCCTTGTGAGCTGCCCTACATGATCAAGGCGTCTATGTAATTCTCTTGCTATTGCTATGCTCGGTTTGTTGAGATCCGATGGATTATGAGATTATGTTCAGATTGTTACGAGTTATATATTTGATTCTCCTTTTATATTATGTTCCTTAGTGATTCATGCATGTTCTCCGTTGCTATTTATTGCTTTGGCCGAGTAGTAGATTGTAACTCCAAGAGGGAGCATTATGCATGATAGTGGGTTCATGCACCTCGATGTCTAGCTTGAGTGACACAAACATGAGACTAGGGGATGTGTTGTTGCCACCAGGGAGAAAACAACGGTTCTTGTGACCACGGTTGCAAGGATTGTTTACCTTACACATAGTTCATTAGTGCAGTTGTCCGTTGCTTTGAGTTTACATTTTTGGTGGGACTCACAACTTAATACCGGCGAGATGTTCTGGATAGATATCTCAAGGTGGATGATTAGTAAGTAGATGCTGATGAATCAACAGACTACTTGTCTTGGCGTACTGCCCATTACTATTGAGCCTCTAACTATCAAGTAACATAATTAGCATTGCAGTGCGTTCATAATTCTGTCAATTGCCCAACTGTGATTTGTTTACCCAAGCATAGTTTTTTATCGTCTTTTGGGAGAGAGACATCACTAGTGAACATCATGTGACTCCGGTCCATATCACCATCATTGTTTACACCGCCATCATTTATCGTTTTCATTTACTTTCCCGTTGCAATCACTATTACCTTTCCGCTTGTGGTTTGATCCTTTGCAAACTACAAGGCCGGAGATATTGACAACCTCATGTACTCGTTGGGAGCAAAGTTATTTGTTGTGTGTGCAGGTCCATGTCTTCTGCTAGCGCCAGGGTGGAAGACACCTACTTGTTGATCCTATGAGTCCTCCTGGTTCGATAAACCTTACAGTCTCTGTGTAAGGGAAAGCTTGCTGCTGACTACATCTCAACCTTCCACTTGGGGTAACCAACAATATGCGAGAAGTATATACATCATCTCGTCATCAATTAAAGTTTTATGGTGCCGTTGTAGGGGACTCCAGTCTTCAAGACAGGGGAGTTGCACGCTATCTTTTACCTTTGCTTTTTAGTCTTGTTAGTTACTTTCTAGTTTTTTCTTTAGAGTCTTATACCAAAAACACAAAAAATAGTTGCTTTGTTCTTGCTTGTTGTTTCTGCTATGGGTTCCTCTGAGAACACCAAGTTGTGTGACTTCACTAGTTAGGCTTATGGAAAACTGCACTCTTAGTTCGCTGCTTGGGGACGACCGCTTTACCACACCCGTGGTAGAGAAGTCTACACCGCCTACTGAATGTATCCCATTCAAAATATCACTTGCGATAATTGAAATAATTAGGAATGATTGTTATGCAAAAGATGGAACAGTCAATCCTAGTATTCATTTGTTGAAACTTACAGAACTTTGTGAGTTGTTCAAGATTTCAGGTTTGACAAGAGATGGAGTCATGAGGAAATTATTTGCCTTGCCACTAAGAGGAAAAGCATTGGAATGGTATAGGCTACTAGATGATTCTCAGCTACGGGATTGAGAACAGATTGAGTCTCTCTTTTACTCCAATTTTTATCCTCTTCATGAAGTCCATGTGGATCATGGTAACAATGCTTTATGTGATACTTATATTGTTGAGATTATTCATGGTCCCACTGAAAATTATTATGAGAAGGGAACATATGCTTATATATATTTCAATAATATCAAGTTCCCTCTCTTTATGTTGAAGGTTTTGAAGCTCCACTTGTTTTGCCTTCCTATGCTTATTGCTTTGTGCTTCAATGAATTATTCTATTGCAATATTCCTATGCATATGAAGCATGTTAGACTTAAATGTGTTTGGTATTTGCTTCTTGATGCTCTCTTTTGTTTTACAACTCTTATTCCTACGAGAGCATCATTAAAATCTTAGGCCTATCTTTATGGCTATAAAGAAAGAGCTCTAGGGAGACAACCCTTGTTATCTTTACTTTGAGTTTTTAGTTTCAGTTTTAGTGGTCTTGATGCTTGTTACTACTGTAGCGACATCATTGTATCTTTATTTTCAAGCTTTGTGCCAAGTTTTAGCCTCCGATTGCAAGAAAGTTCAAAAGTTCTGACATGGTGTCGAGAAACAGATTATGTGTGCTTGACGGAAAAATTCGCCAAAAATAACCAGATCATCTTTTGGATCTTAATTTTTATGACATCATGCTATATATAATTGTCTTTCTGGCATCTGTTCTGAGTTTTTTTCATTTGGGTTGCATAAGTGCCCCGAATAAATTAATTACTACCTGTTGTTGTGTTTTTCACAGATTCTGCCATGTTTTGCGTTTCCATTGTTTTGCAAATCCTAAGCTTACTTTTTATTTGCAAAAACCTTTTGGCAATCATGAGAAACAATAGCTATTCATGAAAATCTTTATTTCCAGCAAGTAATGAATTATTTTATTGAGGGTACTAACCACTCTAATCAGCTTATCATGAGCTTGGTATGAAGGGAGTTTTCAAGTATGCGATGGGAGATGATGAAAGAAGATACAAGAGTGTCAAGTGCTCAAGCTTGGGGATGCCCCCATGCACCCCAAGAAATATTCAAGGAGACTCAAGCGTCTAAGCTTGGGGATGACCCCGTGCATCCCCTTCTCTATCAACAATCATCAGTTCGTCCATCTCCATGCTATATTTTTATCACTTCATATGTTATGTGCTATGCTTGGAGCGTCCCGCTCTTTACTCTTTAGTTTGTTTTAGCTTTGCTTGATGTTCATAACAAGTCGGAACCTAGAATACCTTGTTTGGGAGAGAGACATGCTCCATTCCACTCTAGAGCACAACATAGGTTTTCATGCTTATCTTCTTTGTGTGTTCTTCATCTTTTCGTAGCTACTGTCATGCTTAGCTCTTAGTTTTCATGCTTATCTTTTTAAGAGCTTCTATTTAGGTTGCTTTTTGAACTCTCTTGAGTTATCATGATTCTCTTGTTTAGAGAGTTGGCTCGTTGCACTGAGTTGCGTGTCTTGCATGAGTAGGTAATTGAGGTTGCTATTTAAGTATAGTAGTAACTTGCAATAGTTTTGAGGTATTGATTTGAGTAATGTTTGGACTATTGGTGCCAAGTGCTTGAGCCTATTAGTGATAGGTGTCGTATTTTGGGAAATCCATGTGTTTTTCAAAAACTTAAATTAGTTGAGAACTCTAGCTACTAAATTGATCGCTAACCTCTGGAGGGGTTGGAATATATAGAGTACCCTCATGTTACCATGAGTCGAGGATGCGCAAGGATAACCAAACCCCCAAACACTCCTCCTCCTCGGGGTACTTGTCTCTTTGTGAATTTCCTAACTAGATAGAGAGTTACCGATAATAAGTGTATGAGTTCTACGGACTAATGTGAGTATCCGATTGTTGGCACTTCCACCATCCATATTTGCTAGCCTCTTCGGTACCATGCATTGCCCCTTCTCACATCGATAGTTGGTGCAAACTCCGCCGGTGCATCCAAACCATGACATGATACGCTCTGTCATACATAAGCATCATTATATCTTCCCTCAAAACAACCACCATACCTACCTATTTAGGCATTTCCATGGCCTTTACAAGATACATTGGCATGCAACATCCACCATCTCATGACTTGATCTTCATGCCATACATGCTTTTTCTTGATCATAGAGCCGCATGATAGTTGGGCCTTGCTCCAATTATTGCTACATTACGTGCTAGTGTCATTGCATATCCTGCTACACTGACAGAGGCATACATTTTCATACATCATGATAGTTTTCACTTGTCTTTATGTTGAGTACTTCTTATAAAGTGTGATGATCTTCTTTTTTCATGTAAAACATAGAGTGTCTCCCTTAAGTGAGGAAAAGATCCCAAAGAGGACAAACAAAAGATCCCAAAGAGGGCATATGGGAGATAAAAAGAAAGAGCCAAAGAGGCCACAAAAAATTAAAAAAAAGAAGAGAAAAATAAAAATAAAGATAAATAAAAAGAGAGAAGGGGGCAGCACTACTATTCCTTTTGAAGATCCACACTCGTACTCCATTGCTATATTGGTACTACATAGAGATTATCATTCATGCATAACTATGTGGGGACCCTTACACTATAGAACTTGGTTTGCATATTCCAATGACGAGCCTCCTCAAATGAGCTCTAGGTCTTCATGAGCAAACAAGTTGGATGCACCCCCACTAGTTCCATTGGAGAGCTTGCCTTAGCTCATACGTGCATCCGTTACATGGCAATCCTTACTCCACACATCATATCTATCATTTGGGTTTCTCTCGCCTATGGTTGTCCTCATTGATGTGAGCCTTTCACACCTTTTTGTCTTCCTTCCCATCATTATTTTATTTGCCATCCTAAGTGCCAACATATCTTTCTTACGCTCATCCATTTCATGAGTGCTCAAAGTCGAAAGGGAGAGGATCATTTTGACTTGCGCCTAACTAATGGTCTGGCGATGAGTCAAAATAAGATTCCGAAGGAGACCAAGTGTGAAATTTTAGTAGATCTCAACCATCTCCCATTTCTTGCATTCAAATACCATTTGGAGACATTCGAGTCACGGACAACGAGAGCTCTTGCACCTTTATGTTCTTACTTTGCTAAACTCAATACTAGATATAGACTCTTGCTTGTTATTATCTTGACTTGAATTGCATATCTTAGTTGCTTTACTTTGAAGCTCTTATATGTGTGTTAGCATGTCACCACAGAAATTATTGTGTTATCATTTATCTACTCGAGGATGAGCAGAAATTAAGCTTGGGGATGTTGATACGTCCCAAACGGATCAATAATTTCTACTTGTCCCATGATCTTTTGGGTGACATTTTTATATGTTTTGCTACACTTTTATATCTTTTTACACATATTTGGACTACCCTATTAACTTAGTGCACCTAGTGTAAGTTTATGTTCGCTGATGACTATTTTGCAGGGGCTTTTACCCAATTTTCCGAAGCCTGAAGAATTCCAGGAAAATATAAAAAAAATCAGCAAAACAGAAGCTTCCGGATCACCGATGATGGGCCAGAGGGGGGCCAGGGGCTGCCCAGGCGACCTGCTGGTGCGGCCAGGCCCTAGGCCACGCCAGGAGGCTGCCTGGGTGGGCCCCACCTCCTCCGGTGCCCTCCTATGGCCTATATTTAGAGTCCCGAGAGGAAACCCTTCTACAACTTCCAGAATCGCGAATTTCTCCATCGTTCCACCGCCGCAGCGCTTCCGAGATCGGGGGCGTCAGGAGACCTCTTCCTGGCACCCTGCCGGAGGGAGGATTGACCTTCGCGAGCTTCTCCACTGCCATGGACGCTTTCCGGACGTGTCGTGGGTAGTCCTCCTTGGAGCATGGGTCCATGACTAGTAGCTATGTGATGTCTTCTCTCCAATCTTGTCCTTCAATGGTTAGTCCTTGTGAGCTGCCCTACATGATCAAGGCATCTATGTAATTCTCTTGCTATTGCTATGCTCGATTTGTTGGGATCCGATGTATTATGAGATTATGTTCACATTGTTATGAGTTCTATATTTGATTATCCATTTATATTATGTTCCTTAGTTATTCATGCATGTTCTCCGTTGCTATTTATTGCTTTGGTCGAGTAGTAGATTGTAACTCCAAGAGGGAGCGTTATGCATGATTGTGGGTTCATGCCCTCGATGTATACCTTGAGTGACACAAACATGAGACTAGGGGATGTGTTGTTGCCACCAGGGAGAAAACAACGGTGCTTGTGACCACGGTTGCAAGGATTGTTTACCTTACACATAGTTCGTTAATGCAGTACTCTGTTGCTTTGAGTTTACACTTTTGGTGGGACTCGCAACTTAATACCGGCGAGATGTTCTGGATAGATATCTCAAGGTGGATGATTAGTAAGTAGATGCTGATGAATAAACGGTCTACTTGTCTTGGCGTACTGCCCATTACTATTGAGCCTCTAACTATCAAGTAGCATATTTAGCATTGCGGTGCGTTCATAATTCTGTCAATTGCCCAACTGTGATTTGTTTACCCAAGCAAAGTTGTTTATCATCTTTTGGGAGAGAGACATCACTGGTGAACATCATGTGACTCTGGTCCATATCACCATCATTGTTTACACCTCCATCATTTACCGCTTTCATTTACTTTCCCGTTGCAATCACTATTACCTTTCCGCTTGTGTTTTGATCCTTTGCAAACTACAAGGTCGGAGAGATTGACAACCTCTTTGTACTCGTTGGGAGAAAAGTTATTTGTTGTGTGTGCTGGTCCACGTCTTCTGCTAGCGCCAGGGTGGAAGACACCTACTTGTTGATCCTAGGATTCCTCCTGGTTCGATAAACCTTACAGTCTTCGTGTAAGGGAAAACTTGATGCTGACTACGTCTCAACCTTCCACTTGGGGTAACAAACTAGGTGCGAGAAGTATATACATCATCTCGTCATCACGAAGCTCTAGATTGGTTCTGCCAAAGTTCCGCCTCGAGACGGCGGCGCTTTGCCCCGAAAGTTTTGATATGATTTTTTCCAGGTCAAAACCCTTCATATAGGAGAAGATGGGCACCGGAGGCCTTCCAGGGGGCCCACAAGCGTGCAGGGTGCGCCAAGGGGGGTAGGGCGCGCCCCTGGCTTGTGGCCACCTGGTGGGTCCCCTGATGGATTTCTTTCGCCCAATATTTTTTATATATTCCAAAATAATTCTCCGTAAGTTTTCAAGACTTTTGGGGTTGTGCAGAATAGGTTTCTCAGATTTGCTCCTTTTCCGGTCTAGAATTCCAGCTGCAGGCATTCTCCCTCTTCATGTAAACCTTGTAAAATAAGAGAGAAAATGCATAAGTATAGTACCATAATGTGTATCAACACCCCATAATGCAATAAATATCGATATAAAAGCAAGATGCAAAATGGACGTATCAACTCCCCCAAGCTTAGACCTCGCTTGTCCTCAAGAGAAAGTTGAGATCGATAAATATGCCCACATATTTAGAGATAGAGGTGTCGATAAAATAAAATACGCACATGAAGGCATCATGGTTATCTTTAGAACAACAACAGATATTGGCATAGAATCAAGTTTATCTTTATCAATAAAATAAAATACGCACATGAAGGCATCATGGTTATCTTAAGAGTAACAATTCATTCACAAGGTCAAATATGAATCAAGAACTCTATTGAGAACTAACAAACTATGCATCCAGTCATTGAAGCAATTCCAATTTATCACAACGTAGGAAAGAGTCAATATAAGAGCTTGTAAAGCAAATCCACATACTCAATCATCTTATGGCCTTTCATAATTGCTAACACTCACACGGTACCTATGAGGTCAAAGCTTCAATTGGACGCAGAAAAAGATAGGGGCTTATGGTTTTGCCTCCCAACTATTTACCTCAAGGGTAATGTCAACAATAATAACTTATGATCACCCACATTCGAGTGGATATATTTGTCTAGATCATTCCCCAACACATGACGCTTGCCAAAAGATAAATTTGAAATAAAGGAAATGGTGAAGATCACCATGACTCTTACATAAAGGTAAGTACTAGAAAGTAAAGGTAATAGATAGGCCCTTCGCAGAGGGAAGTAGAGGTTGTCATGCGCTTTTATAGTTGGATGTGCAATCCCTTAATGCAAAAGAATGTCACTTTATATTGCCCCTTGTGATAAAGAACTTTATTATGCAGTCTGTCACTTTTATTTCTTCCATATCACAAGTTCGTATTAAGTTTATTTTCCTCACACTAATAGATCACACATATTTAGAGAGCAATTTTTATTGCTTGCATCGATGACAACTTACTTGAAGGATCTTACTCAATCCATAGGTAGGTGTGGTGGACTCTCAAGGCAAAACTAGGTTAAAGGTGTTTGGATGCACAAGTAGTATCTCTACTTGGTGCGGAAGTTTTTGGCTAATATGGGGTGGAAGCAAGCGACACATGTTGAAGGATCTATAACCATATAACTTCTATTCGGAAATAAGCAAACATAACTCATTATGTTGTCTTCCTTGTCCAATATCAACTTCTTAACATATAATATTTTAATGAGTTCTCACAATCATAAAAGATGTCCAAGATAATATATTTATATGTGAACCTCTCTTTCTTTATTACTTCCTTTTAATTGCAGCAATGACCAATAGCTTTGTTTGTCAACTCACAACAAATTTCGATCAACATACTTTTTATATGTGAAGTCATCACTCCCCATAAGATCATTATATACTCTTTTGCTTTTATACTACACTTCTTTCTATTTATATTTCTCAAGATCATAGCAAGCAAGCAAAGCGCTCAACTCAAAACTACTCTTCATTATATAAGTCTCGGACTTGCTTACATAGGGGGAACATAAAGCAAAACTCAAAACTAGATCATACTAAAACTCTATTCTACTAGATCAAGGTATTACCAAAAAGATATAATGGAGAAAAATTAAGAAATTAAAAGATGTGAAGGTGATACGATACCGGAGCAACTCCCCCAAGCTTGGCACAAGCCATGGGAAGTGCGATATACCCATGTGTTTAGTTGTCCTTCTTTGGAGGTGGTGATGTTCGAGTTGTTGGTGAGGTTGGAAGCTTGTCCTCCGTCTTCCAAGGCATGGGCTCACCATTGTAAAAAGATGAACGAGTCTCCGGGATCCTCAAATCTGCAGCCAAACTCATTTTCTTAAATATGTATTCATACTCATAGTTTTGGTTTTGCAGGTGATAGATCTGGGCTTGGAGATGCTCAATTTTCTCGTAAAGCTTGAAGACGTGATCCCAGATGTCCTTCGCGTCTAGCTTGTGCTTATGGGTAAACTCCAGGATCATCATGTGATTGGCATTGAGTCCTTGTTCCACCATCCCTTGGCACTTGAAGACTTGTTGCTATATTGCTTCGAGCCTTGTCTCTATGCTTCCGGTCTTCTTTGGCCCCTCAACATCACGGATGTGCAGCACCCCCTCATGCATCTCAATGGTTTGAGGGTGTTGCAGCACCTCCGCAAGGTAGGGGGTGATGACCCTCTCAAAGAACTTGCCCTTCAAAGTGCTTGAAGACATCATGTTGGTCTAAATCTGCTGCAGAAATAACTCAAAACGAAAACACGAGATATTGTCATGATACGAAGGTCAAAACTCTCCTGTGTTATATAATGATTTTTTACCGACCCGAATGAGTATTCCACAAGAAAACAGAGTCTCGAGGGTACACTAGGTGGCCACAAGCCTTCAGGGCACGCCCAGGGGGGTAGGGCGCGCCCCTAGCTTGTCGCCTCCTTGTGCACTTTTCGGGCTACTTTGAATTTTCCTAATTTTTTAAATATTCCGAAACTTATAAAAACTGCCATTGGAAAAGTTTTGGAGTCCGTTTGCTTACCATAACACATACCTATTACTTTTCAGAGTCTGAAACATTCTTATAGGCCTCCCTAATGTACTCTATGGTATTGACAATATTGGCTTCAACATTTATGGGAGTACGTGACATTCTTTGCCCATTTATCACTTTCATATTTGTGCCTTCGGCGTAGTTGATCTTGATGGCACCGGAACGATATACTTCCTCGATAATGTAAGGCCCTTCCCATTTATAGAGAAGTTTTCCTGCAAAAAATCTTAAATGAGAGTTGTATAGCAAGGCATGATCACCTACATTGAAATCACGCTTTTGTATCCTTCTATAATGCCATCTCTCAACCTTTTCTTTAAACAACTTAGCATTCTCATAGGATTGGGTTCTCCATTCATCAAGCGAGCTAATGTCAAATAACCTCTTCTCACCAGCAAGTTTGAAATTGTAGTTAAGCTCTGTAATTTCCCAATAAGCTTTATGTTCTAGCTCTAGAGGTAAGTGACATGCTTTACCATAGACCATTTTATACGGAGACATACCCATAGGGTTTTTGTAAGCGGTTCTACAAGCCCATAATGCATCGTAAAATTTCTTAGACCAATTCTTTCTAGATCTATTAAAGGTCTTTTGCTAGATCAATTTAATTTCTCTACTTCTCAATTCTACTTGACCACTAGACTGAGGATGATAACGAGATGCAATTCTATGATTAACATCATACCTAGGAAGCAATTTACAGAAAGCACCATGAATACAGTGTGAACCACCATCAGTCATTAAATATCTAGGGACTCCAAATCTAGGGAAAACAACTTCTTTCAGCATTTTAATAGAAGTGTTATGATCAACGCTACTAGTTGGAATAGCTTCTACCCACTTAGTAACATAATCAACACCAACTAGAATACGAGTATACCCGTTGGACTTTGGAAAAGGTCCCATATAATCAAAACCCCAAACATCAAATGGTTCAATAACAAGAGAGTAATTCAAAGGCATTTTAGACGTCTACTAATATTACCAATTCTTTGGCGTTCATCATAAGAAAAAAAAACTTACGAGCATCCTTGAAGAGAGTAGGCCGATAAAAACCAGATTGTAATACCTTGTGTGCAATTCTATCTCCAGCGTGCTGTCCTCCGTAGGCCTCGGACTGACACTTGTGTAGGATATGTCCCTGTTCATGCTTAGGTACACAACGTCTAATAATACCATCTACTCATTCTTTATAAAGGTGTGGAACGTCCCAAAAGTAATGTCTTAAATCATAGATGGCCCGCCCGCGAGCCTATCCAAACTTCAATACCTCTTTCGCGGATTTTGTGTCCCAAGACAATGCCTTCATTAACCATAAATTGACACTTCTCCCAATTCAAGACAAGATTAGTTTCTTCACATCTCTGCAAAACTCGATCAAGGTTGCTCAAGAAATCATCAAAAGAAGTTCCGTAAACGGAAAAATCATCCATGAAAACCTCAATAATCTTTTCACAGAAGTCAGAGAATATAGCCAGCATACATCTTTCAAAGGTAGCAGGTGCATTGCATAAACCAAAAGGCATACGTCTATAAGCAAAGGTACCAAAAGGGCAAGTAAAAGTTGTCTTCTCCTGATCCTCTTTTGACACAGGTATTTGAGAGAAACCAGAATAACCGTCTAGAAAGAAAAAATGTGTATGTTTGGATAGTCTTTCTAGCATTTGATCAATAAAAGGTAGAGGGTAATGATCTTTGCTGTTAGCTTTATTAAATTTCCTAAAATCAATTACCATTCTATATCCTGTAAAAATTCTTTGCGGGATCAATTCATTTTTATCGTTAGGAACTATGGTAATACCTCCCTTTTTAGGGACACAATGAACGGGACTAAGCCAACTACTATCAACAATTGGACAAAGTATACCTGCCTCCACAAGCTTTAGTATTTCATTTCTTACCACTTCCTTCATTTTAGGATTTAAAAATCATTGGTGATCAACAACTGGTTTAGCATCAGGCTCCATATTTATTTTGTGCTCACATAGAGTGGGACTAATGCCCTTAAGATCATCAAGAGTATATCCAATAGTAGCATGGTGCTTCCTCAAAGTTTTCAATAATCTCTTTTCTTCATGCTCTGAAAGGTTAGCACTAATAATAATAGGATATATCTCCTTTTCATCAAGATAAGCATACCTCAAAGTATCAGATAATTGTTTAAGCTCAAACATGAGATCACCCTTGGGTGGAGGAGGATCCCCAAGTATTTCAACAGGCAGGTTGTGTTTCAAAATAGGCTGTTGATCAAAGAAAATCGTATCTATTTCATTCCTTTCATTCATATACATATCATTTTCATGGTCTAGCAAATATTTTTCTAAGGGATAAGTAGGAGGCACAGCGGTAGAAGCGAAATTTAGAGAAATTGAACTCATGAGACACATACCCAAAACTTACAGTAACCGTTTCTTTCTCACAATCAATCTTAGCATTAACAGTATTCAAGAAGGGTATGCCGAATATAATGGGACAAAAATCATCTTGTGGGGAACCATGAACAAGAAAATCAGTAGGATACTTTATTTTCCCACACAAGACTTCAACATCTCTAACAATCCCAATTGGTGCAATAGTATCTCTATTAGCAAGCTTGATGGTAACATCAATTTCTTCTAATTCAGCTGGTGCAATATCATTCATAATTTCTTGGTATAATGTAAAGGGAATTGCACTCACACTAGAACCCACATCACATAATCCATGATAAAAATGATCTCCTATTTTAACAGAAACAACACGCACGCCAACAATAGGTCTATGTTTACTTTTAGTATCAGGTCTAGCAATTCTAGCAGCTTCATCACACAAATGAATGACATGCCCATCAGTATTATCTACCAAGAGATCTTTAACCATAGCAATATTAGGTTCAACTTTAATTTGTTCAGGAGGTATAGGTGTTCTAGTACAACTATTACGAACAATAGTTGAAGCTTTAGCATGTTCCTTTATTCTAACAGGAAAGGGTGGTTTCTCTATATAAGTAGTAGTAATAACAGGATCAACATTACAAATAATAGTTTCTTCTTCAAATTTAATAGGTTCAACTACTTTAACTTCAATGGGGGGTGATATTTAAACCACTTCTCCTTGGGGAGATCAACATAAGTAGCAAAAGATTCATAGAATGAAGCTACTACCTCAGAGTCAAGTCCATATTTAGTGCCAAAATCATGAAAAGCATCGGTGTCTATAAAGGATTTAACACAATCAAACTTAAGGCTTATACCTAACTCATCACCTTCATCGAGTTCCCAATCTTCAGAGTTATGTTTAATTCTATCCAATAAGTCCCATTTGAATTCAATATCTTACTTCATAAAGGAACCAACACAAGAAGTATCGAGCATGGATTGATCATTACGAGATAGTCGAGCATAAAAAATTTGAATGATAATTTCTCTCGGGAGCTCATGATTGAGGCATGAATATAGCATTGACTTAAGCCTCCCCCAAGCTTGAGCGATTCTTTCTCCTTCACAAGGCCAAAAATTATAAATATAATTCTGATCACGATGAACCAGATGCACATGACAAAACTTTAGAGGAAATTCCAATTTCAATCGGTTGTAGTTCCATGATCCAATATCATCACATAGCCTATACCACGTCAACACCTTCTCCTTCAAACATAAAGGAAGACCTTCTTCTTGACATCATTGTGGGGACCGAATTTTCGGGGATTTTAATTTCCCTTCAAATGGCCCTTAAGTATACCAGCCCCAGGAATACTGTTAGCTGGCACACCTTTCCTTGATAGAAATGTCCAAGCAAAATACAAATTGAGGTACAAGACCAATGTGGTCTAATGAGTACATCAAAAGGTTTTCTAGGGGTTGATGGCGAAAGCATTACAGGGATCTCCAACTCCTCTCGGACTCCATTTCCCACAGGAACAGCTGACCGAGTTAATTCCTATGTCACATGACTGCTGTCCTTGAAGCCTACGCTCCAAGCTTTCCGTCAAGCATCTCCTCTCCAAGCTTGCAATCTGACCAAGACAATAGCCAGGGAAAAGCCAGTGAGTACTTTGAAAGTACTCGCACACATCAAGAAGTGAACATATAATTTGAGTGTTAATCATACACACATAATGACACAATAATACCGCGTCAACTCAAAACACTACTCAAGCATTAGTAGTGAAGTTATAACCATACTGAAAGTTATTAAGCAATCAATAGAATATTAACATCGGAGTAAATATAAGCATGCCACAGTCGGGCATCTCAGCGACACCACATAAAGGGCTTATATGAAATAATAAATGAACATGCCACGGTCGGGCGTCTCAGCGACACCACATAAAGGGCTTATATGAAATAATAAACATACCACAGTCGGCCTCTCAGCGACACCACATAAAGGGCTTATATGAAATAATAAACATGCCACAGTAGGGCGTCTCAGCGACACCACATAAAGGGCTTATATGAAATAATAAATATGCCACGGTCGGGCGTCTCAGCGACACCACATAAAGGGCTTATATGAATTAACAATGAATATCCAGGAGGTAGAACAGTCCCAGGGATATTCAACAATCAAAATCACAAGGGTTAGTCCACAGAAAATAATATTTATAATCCTCCACCACATTTCCTAATTAGTCTCATACTCCTTTAACTACCTCCGAAGACCGACACTTGACTAGTCAACCAACGTCCTTGACCGTGGACATGGCTACTCGAATAGCTTTGACTCTGCAGAGGGTGTACTCTTTACCCATAGTTCACGGTTTTCAATAGCCATCATGACTAATCCCGTGTACGATATTTTAGAAGAGAAAACTTAGAATTAGCACACACCCACTTTACCTCCGTGAAGCCCGGATTCACCCGGACTATGCTGACAAGGTAAAACCAAAAGACGGGGAGGCTCCGACCTCGACTAGCATGCTATGAAATATTTATATTGCACGCTCACGGGGAGTGCCCTCCCTTTCGGTCCCAGACCGGAAACACCCATGCCCCTGACTGTATGACTGGATTTATACCACATCTGTGGATACCTTCATCCCGACCCCTCTACTGGTGTGTGACTGATAATAGGTCTACAACTGACTATACCGAATCCATTATCCAGGAGGCTATGGTAGCACGCAAATAAGGAGACATACTGACAAGAATCGATCTATGGTCGACTTAGGAGGTTTAAGTTTTACCTGCATTATTAACACAAACCATGTGCAGACAGAGCCTCTACCCACCTAACATGCCTTGTTGACCACTCTCGTCCACAAGACACCGACTCTCACCAAATCCCATCCGGTAGGCATGTAGGGTAGAAAAGAGTGGCCACTGTGCATGCACCACAATCATAGAAATCTTTACTTTCAATATCATGAAATCACATGCATGATTTTCCACATGAAATAACACCACAAATATAACATAACCCTATGTTACTTTCACCAAGCAAACACACATAACCAAGTTAAAAGTAGGTTCAGGATGCTTGCTTTCCAAGCATAGAGAGGTGGGGTTCACCACAAAAATTTAGCAAGTTTTAATTCCTCTCTTCAGGCCTATTTAAAAATATATGCTAATTGACACACAATTTAAAAACAGTACATAAAGTTGTCTTAGAAAATGTCCAAATAAACACTACAATAAACTAGGCAAAATTTTAAAGAGGTAAGAAAAAGAATCAACTCATTTGGAGTTTTCTATAAAAAGTTATGGCCACTCAAAGTTTTGGTCAAAATTTTGTTTTAAAGATCAAAAAGAAAAGAAAACGCTTCAGACGAAAAACGCTAGCACAACAAAGAAAATGTACTCGACAGAAGGCGCTTCCACTAGCACGGGCTCTGGCTGGGACAGAGACACTGAAGCGCGGGGGCCCCGAGGAGGTTTGACTCGGGGCTCCTTCTTCCTCCTCTGGCCGAAGGAGAAGGGACTCCGGCGAGGCTCACCAGCGACAGGATCCTCCATTCGAGGAACGGAGGGCACCGGTGTTCTCAGGGGACCGAGGCGCATCCATTTCACTGCCTTGGGGCTGCGGCGGCTGCCAGAATCGAGCAGCCCTTCCTCCATGGCGGAGGAAGCTTCGGCTCCGACGGGGTACTAGCTAGGAGAGGTCTTAGGTGCACGACGAATGGTGGGGCAGCTCCTCTAGGTCCAGGAGGTTCAGGTGGTAGGCTCAGGCAGGGAAAAAGCTCGCTAGCAAGTCCGAATCGACCCGAGGGCTGCGGTGGCCGAAAATCACCAGAGTTCGGAACGAAGGGGGCTTGGCCTTAAATTGGAGCTAGAGGGGTTAGCTACGGCTATCAAGGGGAACTTGCGATGCTCTGAGGCTGCCGGGGATCCTATTTATAGCCTCGGAGTGTCGGTGCTGCGGCGGGGATGGATGAGATCGTCGGGGACAACCACTTGCGAGGGCACAAGTGCGGCTCGATGCAGCTACAGGGCGGGGAAGGAGCGGCTCATCACAGGGAGGTGGTCCACGGGGCAGGTGGCGCTTGAGGAGGGCTTGGGCAGTGCTGCCTCGCTCCGCTGCTACTGCAGCTTGTCGATGACCGGCGTGGCTACCACGATGTAGGGACGACAGGCGTAGCAGGAGCAACAGGGATGAGCTTGTGCGAGTGTGCCCACGTGCTGAGGCTGCTTCGGGCAACGAGGGGGCGACATGGGCTGCGACGCGGTCGCTCGGTCTCCTGGCTGCAATACGCACGCTCCAGAGCATGCTTTGGCATGCGTGACATGTGCTCAATGAATTGCCAAGGCTAGCTAGGGGCTTGGGCTGGTGGTGAAATGCTCCAAATTGACTAATGGCATTACTATGGGTCTGCTAGACATGTTGGTTTAGTCTGGTGTTTGACAGAATGCCAATGGAATCTAGGGGCACTTGCTAGCCATTGAAATATCCATATATAAGCCTCACTGGATGGGCACAAAGATGGCAAGGTTTGATTTAGCAACTCAACAACTTCATAATGCAATACTAGTAAAAATCCATTTCTAGACATAAACAAACTGATAATGCGACAGGGGTCAAAACAAGTCCAATGGGGTTGAAATTTGATACTTAAGCGTTTAATTGGATGGACTATAAGCACAAAAATTGTCAAGAGCATTTGGGAGGAAAAAGTGGGGTTGCAGTTCAAAAGGCCAATCTGGTCCAGAACATAAATCAAGAGGTGGTGCTCAAATATTTCAAAAGGCCAACATATATTTTTGCAAAAAACTCATTCATATAAACCTCTTGACCTCTACAAACTTTTACAGAATTATTAGAGCTTTTAGTGAAGAGGTTGCAGTGTAAAGCACCTACCTGGACTAGAACAGAAAAGATATCAATGAGTAATATTTTCCCAAAATACTTAGCTAGGTTTTTGCATAAAACACATTTGTATGAATCCCTTGGCTACTACAAATTTTGATAGAATTTTTGGAGACTTTATTTAAGGGGCTATAGTGCAAAACTCCAATTGGACCAGAAGTTAAAAACAATTAATTTGCTTAATCTTACCAAAACACTTGGCTATATTATTATATAAAGTTGATCCAGAAACCTAGTAGGTAATTGCCAAGCTTATTGTGGAATTTTTAGAAGAGGTTAACAGGTGGTTGCAGTTCAAAATTGGACCCTTAAGAAAATAAAAACCAGTTTTGCATAATAGAATTGGAAGATAATATTTATAGAGGAACCTTCTCTGAAATAATCACTGGGTGGAAAAAAATATTGGAGTCAGCACTCAAGTCACCTAAAAGTTTTCAAAAAGCTCCTTCTCATAAAAGAGTTATCCAGAAAAGCCAAGAATAAAAGAGGTTTTGAAATAAACAGAAAACCTAGAATAGAATTTTAAAGCAATTCAAGCCAAATTGAAAAAAAATTGGCAAAAATTTTGGGTGTTACAAACTCTACCCCCCTTAAGAAAAATCGTGTCCTCGAGATTTGTTAGAAACAACCCTCAAGTGGTATTTAAACAGAAGCAAGGAGATCACAGTAAAAGCAATAATCAGTGCAGCTAGAGTGTGGTACCGGTGATACATACACAAGCTACGGTTTGGTAAAACGAGGTGTTGCCACGAATGTCTACGACAAAAAATTTGAAAAAGGAAAATTCTGAATTTCCGTATTTGCTTGTCGTACCCGAGTGCATAGTGCTCTCTCTCGCTGACATGTGGGTCCAGGGCCCATGGTCAGTCTCTTCGTCTTCCTTCGTCTCTCCTGTTTCCTCTCTCTCGCGCGCACTTTACGCTGCTTTCTCCATGCGTCGTGTCTAGCTCGTAAGCGTCTAGGGCCGTATCGTGCTAGTGCGCGGCATCCTAGCTGTCGGCGCAGCGAGCACTCACGTCGCGGGCCAGTGCTCTGTCGGCACTGCTCGCGGATTCGTTTCCGAACACCGGTGATCAAGCGACGAGCGGTGCTGGTGGACTACGTCCATCGCCCACCGATCTCGGGCTATAAAACGGTTGCGTTGTTCTCTCCTCTACCTCACTCTTGGCCTCACTCTTCCTGTCTCCTCTCCTTTCCACTTGCAGGAGCTCGAAGCGAGGCTCCAATGGCGGAGGAGTACCCGGGGTGGCTGATCATCCTGCTGGTCGGAGGGGTGGCGGCATTGATCTGGTTCTCGGCTCTGCTGTGCGTGATGATCCAAGATGATCGTGGTGACACTGCTGGAGTGGCGGCTCTCCGCAAGGGCGATGAACACGAAGACTAGGCGCGAGCAAAATGCGGGGGTGGCTGCCAGTGTGCTAGCAGCACTCTCGCGAAAATCAATTACTCACAGTGCATTTCTTTAGGAGAAACTATGGTGTTAGCTGGGTAGCTAGCTAGGGTTGTGTGTATGTGGTTCTGCTCTTAGTGCAATGGCAGAATACGTGTGGTTTTGAGCTATCTGGCATGCGAATAAAACCCCTGTTGACTGATCTATTTACTTCAGTAGAAAAATCAATCATGCAAAGGTCATTGCAAGAAAAACAGTTTAAGGCAAAAAATTGCTGCGATCACACAAATTAAAACACATGCATGGAGTAATATAAAATACAAGGCACAATCATCTCATTACACAAACATGACTATACTAGTAGACACAGCAAGGTATTTACACCGCACGCAAAAGAAATCTAATGGGGAAATATTCCTGGCAGGGGAATATCCACTTCGTCTTCAGGGGCGAGAGGTTGGAGGACTCGCAGAATGCGTCCTGCGGGGCATGTCCTCAGGGGTTCGCCAATGGTGATTTGAGGGTTCTGGATGGCGAGGTTCTAGAGAAACTCCATCCCGTGTTGTGTCAAACGCTCTTAAGCGATGACATATTGCACGAGCCTGACCAACACGGGGTCTCTCTCGGAACGGGTCCCCGGAAAAGATGTTGCTCCTCCAGGTTCTACACGGCTCGAAAAATAACAGTACGCCTTTTAACTGGCATATGGTACTACATATCAAAGACAAGTAACCGCTTCGTAGGCAGCAACCTCTATGGCCATTTCTAGGGTAGGCATAGATTTCCCGCTGAAGCAGATTTCCGTGGGGTCTTGGTTAGGGTCTACTGGGAAAATGTGCACAACTGCCAAATATTTCGAGGTAGTGGGAGTGATCCTCGATTTGAACAGCTCGTGCCAAGGTGGGAAGGAAGAACCCATGGTACTGCGGGTAAAATCCCACAATACTTTAACAAAACTGCCCGGAGTTGCATCCGGGGTTCTGAGGTAACTCCCTTGGGGTAGCATGGCAGAAGGCTGTGAGGGCAGTGCGCAAGGTGACGGTTGCTGGGAAGATCACTGGGTGATCCTTATATAGGCAGGGTTGGGACACAAGCGTAGGTTGGGTTGGTCTCGGTGGTTGGCTTTGTTCTAGTGGGGTTTGGTCAACACCACAGATAAAAGTTCACGAAATGTGACACCTTACTGTGATAGACTGTTGTGGTTACGTCCAATTATAGCTATGAGGTCTAAAAGCATACACAGGTGATTACCTGCAGTGCTTAAAATAATGAAACAAAAACAGTTGCCCATACTAGCTCATACATTACATGCAAGCGAACTCCACAACAGGGTCAAGGCTTAGTCTACTTCGTTTACATTTAGGTGAGCAGGTCTTGCGGACGTTGAGTTTGCCAGAACTGTGGCGTCATGGTTGCTAGGGGAAGGGGTTGAGCTACAAGGTCGGGATAGCGGGGGTGTCCACTTCGGGGTGTTGTGGCTACCGTTCCGTTGGAGGAAATCCCCAAAATGCGGCGAAGCTCCTCGGGGGAGATAGGCGCATGAATTGGGTCGGCAGCTGGGACAAACCTCTGGAGCTCTATCGGTCTCCCAAACAGCACTACAGGGTTGCTGGCTTCGGGCTTTGCTTCTCTCCTCCTCAAACGAGCCATATTTGCACGACCTGCAATCAGGTCGAGGGTGACCTGGTCGTATAGTGCCTCTTGCGCTCTCACGTAGTGCACAAGGTGCAACAAGGCGGGGTCGGTCTCATGGTCTCCGCTAGCGACCTGGATCGGCCTACCATAACCTTCACGGCTAGGGAAATAGTAGAACGAGCGACAATTAACTCCCGATGACGGGTGTCGTAGTTGAACTATTGCCTCTCGAGCTGCCAGCTGGATGGCTTCGGGCTCATAGGAAGTTGACCTTCCAGTGAACCGATGGGGACGCTCTTGGGTGATACTCGTGCCGTAGATGTGTTCTATGGCCCAGAAATAACGAATGTCACCACTTGTGCGCTCTTGGTACACAACATACTCCGAAGGCTCTTCCATGGCAAAGGCACGACGGGTTAGGCTGGCCAGAATGGCTACGAAACCTCCTTGGTCTGCAGCAGTGGTTTCATTGTGGACAATGGGGCCTCGCATATTGAGGTGGTTGTGGTCGTGTTGTGCTGTGCGGGACAATCACTCCCTTTATAGAAAGGAGAACGAAGTCTTCTCTCGCAAGATTGCGAGAAGGACAAAAGGGTCATGGTCACTGGCGTGTGACCATAGGGCTAGTCTGATAGGTTGGGCACCGCATTGCCTAAAGGTGTTGGCGAACACTATTCGGCTACTGGCTAGGGCAGACTTGACTGGTGGCCATGGCACTGGTTTGATGGGTGGTCTTCTAATGCTTATTGACACGACTAAGATAGGATTAGCCAACAGACACCCTGGCTCTGATACCAAGGTTGTGGGGACCGAATTTTTGGGGATTTTAATTTCCCTTCAAATGGCCCTTAAGTATACGAGCCCTAGGAATACTGTTAGCTAGCACACCTTTCCTTGATACAAATGTCCAAGCAAAATACAAATTGACGTACAAGACCAATGTGGTCTAATGAGTACATCAAAAGGGTTTCTAGGGGTTGATGGGGGAAGCGTTACAGGGATCTCCAACTCCTGTGGGACTCCATTTACCACAAGAACAGCTAACCGGGTTAATTCCTATCTCGCACGATAATTGTCCTTGAAGCCTACGCTCCAAGCTTTCCGTCAAGCATCTCCTCTCCCAGCTTGCAATCTGGCCAAGACAATAGCCAAGGACAAGCTAGTGAGTACTTCGAATGTACTCGCAAACATCAAGAAGCAAACATATAATTTGCAGTGTTAATCATACACACATAATGACACCATAATATTGTGTCAACTCAAAACATTACTCAAGCATTAGTAGTGAAGTTCTAACCATACTAGAAGTTATTAAGCAATCAATATAATATTAACACCGGATGCAATATAAGCATGCCACACTCGGGCGTCTCAGCGACACCACATAAAGGGCTTATATGAAATAATAAATGAGCATGCCATAGTCGGGCGTCTCGGTGACACCACATAAAGGGCTTATATGAAATAATAAACATGCCACATTCGGGCGTCTCAGCGACACCACATAACGGACTTATATGAAATAATAAACATGCCACAGTCGGGCATCTCAGCGACACCACATAAAGGGCTTATATGAAATAATAAACATGCCACACTGGGGCGTCTCAGCGACACCACATGAAGGGCTTATATGAAATAACAATGGATATCCAGGAGGTAGACCCGTCCAAGGGATATTCAACAATCAAAATCATAAGGGTTAGTCCACATAAAATAATATTTATAATCATCCAGCATATTTCCTGATTAGTCTCATACTCCTTTAACTACCTCTGAAGACCGACACTTGACTAGTCAACCAACGTCCTTGACCGTGGACACGGCTAGTCGAATAGTTTTGACTCTGCAGAGGGTGTACTCTTTACCCATACTTCACGGTTTTCAATAGCCATCATGACTAATCCTGTGTACGGTATTTTATAAGCGTACACTTAGAATCAGCACACACCCACTTTACCTCCGCGAAGCCCGGATTCACCCGGACTATGTTGACAAGGTAAAACCATAAGACGGGGAGGCTCCAACCTCGACTAGCATGGGATCAAATATTTACATTGTGCGCTCACACGGAGTGCCCTCCCTTGTGGTCCTAGACCGGAAACACCCATGCACCCTGCCCGTATGACTGTATTTATACCACGGCCGTGCATATCTTCATCCCGGCCCCTCTACTGGTGTGTGACTGATAATAAGTCTAAAACTGACTATACCGAATCCATTATCCAAGAAGCTATGGTTGCACGCGAATAAGGAGGCATACTGACAAGCCTCGATCTATGGTCGACTTAGGAGGTTTAAGTTTTACCTGCATGATTAACACAAACCATGTGGAGATAGAGCCTCTACCCACCTAACATGCCTTGTTGACCACTCTCGTCCACGAGATGTTAATCCCACGGTCGTGTCTCCACAAGACACCGACTCTCACCGAATCCCATCCGGTAGGCATGTAGGGTAGAAAAGAGTGACAACTGACCATGCACCACAATTGTAGAAATCTTTACTTCCAATATCATGAAACCACATGCATGATTTGCCACATGAAATAACACCACAAATATAACATAACCCTATGTTACTTTCACCAAGCAAACACACATAACCATGTTAAAAGTAGGTTCAGTATGCTTGCCTTCCAAGTGTAGAGAGGTGGGGTTCACCACAAAACTTTAGCAAGATTTAATTCCTCTCTTCAAGCCTATTTAGAAATATATGCTAATTAACACACAATTTAAAAAAGTACACAAAGTTTTCTTAGAAAATTTCCAAATAAATACTAAAATAAACTAGGCAAAATTTGAAAGAGGTGAGAAAAAGAATCAACTCATTTGGAGTTTTCTGTAAAAAGTTATAGCCAGTCAAAGTTTTGGTCAAAAATATGTTTTAAAGATCAAAAAGAAAAGAAAACGATTTGGAAGAAAATACGCTAGAGCAATAGAGAAAACGTACTCGTCAGAAAGCGCTTCCACTAGCACGGGCTGTGGCCGGGACAAAGACACTGACGCGCGGGGCCCATGAGCTGGTTTGACTCGGGGCTCCTTCTTCCTCCTCTGGCCGAAGGAGAAGGGACTCCGGCGAGGCTCACCGGGGCCAGGATCCTCCATTCGAGGAATGGAGGGCACCGACATGCTTAGGGGACTGAGGCGCATCCATCTCACGGCCTTGGGGCTGCGGCGGCTGCCGGAATCGTGCAACCCGTCCTCCACGGCGGAGGAAGCTTCGGCTCCGACGAGGTACTGGCTAGGAGAGGTCCTAGGTGCACGGCGAGGGGTGGGGCAGCTCTGCTAGGTCCAGGAGGTTCGGGTGGTAGGCTCAGGCAGGGAAAAAGATCACTAGCAAGACCGAATCGACCCGAGGGCTGCGGTGGCCGAAATTCACGGGAGTTCGGAACGAAGGGGCTTGGCCTTAAATTGGAGCTAGAGGGGTTGACTACGGCTATCAGGGGGAACTTGCGATGCTCTCAGGCTGCCGGGGGTCCTATTTATAGCCTCGGAGTGTCGGTGCCACGACGGGGATGGAAGAGATCATCGGGCACAGCCACTGGCGAGGGCACAGGCGCGGCTCGATGCAGCTGCACGGCGGGGAAACAGCGGCTCGTCGCAGGGAGGTGGTCCACGGGGCAGGTGGCGCTTGAGGAGGGCTTGGGCGGCGCTGCCTCGCTGCGTTACTACTGCAGCTTGACGACGGCCGGCGCGGCTGTGGCGATGCAGGGATGACAGGGGAGCAGGAGCAACAGGGACGCACAAGGAGCTCGTGCGAGCGTGCTCACGTGTTGAGGCTGCTTCGGGCAACGAAGGGGCAACAGGGGCTGCGACGCGGCGGCTCGGTCTGCTGGCTGCAATACGCGTGCTCCAGAGCACGCTTTGGCATGCCTGCCATGTGCTCGACAAATTGCCAAGGCTAGCTAGGGGCTTGGGCTGGTGGTGAAATGCTCGTGGTTGACAAATGGCATTACTATGGGTCTGCTAGACATGTTGGTTTAGTCTGGGGCTCAACTTCACCATGCAAACAAAACTCCATGCCATTTCTGTTCAGGGACACCAGGTGTTTGACAGAATGCCAATGGCATCTAGGGTCACTTTCTAGCCATGGAAATCTCCATATATAAGCCTCACTGGATGGGCGCAAAGATGGCAAGGTTTGATTTAGCAACTCAACAACTTCATAATGCAATACTAGTAAAAATCCATTTCTGGACAAAATCAAACTGATAATGCAATAGGGGTCAAAACAACTCCAATGGGGTTGAAATTTGATACTTAAGGGTTTTATTGGATGGACTATAATCACAAAAATTGTCAAGAGCATTGGGGAAGGAGAAGGTGGGGTTATAGTTCAAAAGGTCAATCTGGTCCACAACATAAATCAAGAGGTGGTGCTCAAATATTTCAAAAGGCCAACATATATTTTTGCAGAAACTCATTCCTATAAACCTCTTGACCTCTACAAATCTTTACAGAATTATTAGAGATTTTAGTGAAGAGGTTGCAGTGCAAAGCACCTACCTGGACCAGAACAGAAAAGATATCAATGAGCAATATTTTCCCAAAATACTTAGCTAGGTTTTTGCATAAAGCACATTTGTATGAATCCCTTGGCTTCTACAAATTTTGGTAGAATTTTTGGAGACTTTATTTAAGGGGTTGTAGTGCAAAACTCCAATTGGACCAGAAATAAAAAACAATTAATTTGCTTAATCTTACCAAAACACTTGGCTATATTATTATACAAAGTTGATCCAGAAACCTAGTAGGTAATTGCCAAGCTTATTGTGTAATTTTTAGAAGAGGTTAACACGTGGCTGCAGTTCAAAACTGGACCCTTAAGAAAATAAAAACCAGTTTTGAATAATAGAATTGGAAGATAATATTTATAGAGGAACCTTTTGTGAAATAATCAGTGGGCGGAAAAAATATTTGAGTCAGCACTCAAGTCACCTAAAAGTTTTCAAAAAGCTCATGCTCATAAAAGAGTTATCCACAAAAGCCAAGAATAAGAGAGGTTTTGGAATCAACAGAAAACCTAGAATTTTAAAGCAATTCAGGCCAAATTGAAAAATAAGGTTGCAAAAAATTTGGGGTGGTACAATTCAGAGTTGCAAGCTTAAATAATCCACAAACTTCATCCACATAGATAAGATGCAAATCACGATGTACTGTTCCATCTCCTCCGTATGGATTAGCTAGCAGTTTTTCTATCATACCCGAAGGAATTTCATAATAAATATTTTAAGTAGGTGCAGCAGGTTTAGGAGCATCTCTTTATGCTTCCGGTCAGGGTGAAGATACCCCGAACAAGCCCATCAAAGGATTATTTTCCATAGTGACAAGTGACAGTAAATTTTAGCAAAGTATGTAAATTTTGGCTTACCAAGTTCCACTCACCAAAGGCGCTTCACTCCCCAGCAACGGCGCCAGAAAAGAGTCTTCATGACCCAAAAGTATAGGGGATCTATCATAGTCCTTTAGATAAGTGAGAGTGTCAAACCCAATGAGGAGCAGAAGGAAATGACAAGCGGTTTTGAGTAAGGTATTCTCTGCAAGCACTGAAATTATCGGTAACAAATAGTATTGTGATAAGGCAATTCGTAACTGGTAGCAAGTAACAAATGTAACAAAGGTGCAACAAGGTGGCCCAATCCTTTTGTAGAAAAGGACAAGCCTGGACAAACTCTTATATAAAGCAAAGCGCTCCAGAGGACACATGGGAATTTATGTCAATCTAGTTTTCATCATGCTCATATGATTCACGTTGGTTACTTTGATAATTTGGTATGTGGGTGGACCGGTGCTTGCGTGCTGCACTTACTTGGACAAACAACCCACTTATAATTGACCTCTCTCGCAAGCATCCGCAACTACGAAATAAGAATTAAGATAAATCTAACCATAGCATGAAACATATGGATCCAAATCAGCCCCTTACAAAGCAATGCATAAAGTAGGGTTTAAGCTTCTGTCACTCTAGCAACCCATAATCTACTTATTACTTCCCAATGCCTTCCCCTATGCCCAAATAATGGTGAAGTGTCATGTAGTGAACGTTCACATGACACCACTAGAGGAGAGACAACATACATCTCATCAAAATATCGAACGAAAACCGAATTCACTTGAATACTTATAGCAAGACTTATCCCGTGTCCTCGGGAACAAACGTAATTACTCACAAAGCATATTCATGTTCATAATAAGAGGAGTATTAATAATCATTAAGGATCTGATCATATGATCTTTCACCAAGTAAACCAACTAGCATCAACTACAAGGAGTAATCGACACTACTAGGAACCCCCACGTACCAATCTCAGGTTTGAGACAAAGATCAGATACAAGAGATGAACTAGGGTTTGGCATGGAGATGGTGTTGATGAAGATGTTGATGGAGATTTACCCCCTCTTGATGAGAGGATCGTTGGTGAAGACGATGGTGTGACAGCCCCAATGCAATTCCCCCCTTTGTAATCTTTCCTTGTAAGCCAACCTTGTGATGTTATGTTAAGTGGTATGAGTTTTGGTGACATCATTTCATGTGCATCATGGCATCATGCATTGCATATTTTCCCTTTTGGTTTTCTCTTGTGTGGATGTGGGTGCACCTTGATGTGATGTGTGAGTGCAATGTGTGGTTCTGTTTGGGCTTGTGCAATGTAAGTGGGTGCAACAAGAGTGCCTTCAAAACCACTAGTTGCACCATAGGATCAAAAAACCCTTCTCTCCTCTCTTATTTTTCTTTGAGGCGGATTTCTAAGTTCCCGTTTTGCCCCAATAAAAAAGTTCCTCCTTTTGTATAAATAATTCTTGTAATTATGGAGGCAACCCCTCTGGTTTTATCATTAGTTTCCTTTTTGGGTTTGTTTTAAGACATGGTCTTATTTAAATAAAAGGCATTTAAATTTTACTCTTCAAAAATGCCCAATTTATTTTTATAAATTGGAGCATGTTTTTAGGATCCCAAAAGTATTTTTATTTTGTTTTACTCCTATTCTATTAGCCTCTGGCTTTTACTCAAAATCTCCTTTATTTTTAATTTTGCAAAGAGTTATCCACGGAGAGAGAGTCAGGCCCAGCAGCGTAGCATTAGGCCCAGAGCCCGGGAACGCGTTCCTCTTCCTCCTCCCGAAGTCACTCTGTACGGCACCAGGGAGAGCCGTCGATCCTCCTTTCCCCTATGATCGACGGCCCTATGCCTTGGGATTCGGTCTATTTAGCCCTCCTCCTTCCTCTCGAACCCTAGCCCTCTCTCTTCTCCCCCTCTCACGTCGTCAGGGATGAAGCACAGCATCGTCGTCGCCATGATGAGCTCCGGCTCGAGCTCGACGCCGGCGTAGCGTCGGCCTCGCGTCATCCTCGACCCTGCCAGGAGCAAGAGGACCCCGGCGTAGCTCAATTTTCGTAGAGATCGTGCGCAGGGGCTCCTTCCTCTTCTCTCCGGCGAGCTAATCTGCACCGACTCGTCGTTGCTCCCTCTCATGTGCTGGATCTCCTTCCCTCCACCTCTCGGTGAGCGCGCATCCTCCCCCGCTCTCCTCCACTTCCCTCTGCTAGTCGCGTAGCGCAAGGGGCCGAAGCCTGTCGGAATTGCACCGACAGGTGTGCGATCGAGCTGCCGCAGAGTAGCGCAACAGCAGCAGTTCATAGTTTCAGCAGTAGCGGGGGCCTAGCACAATAGATGCAACATGCTCGAGCACGACATTCCCCCCCCCACACCGCTAGCGTCCCCTGTGGAGTGCATGTGCGTGCGTTGCCAACTGAGTGAGGCACTAACGAGGTTGTCGGTGGCGTCCCTATGCTCCAGCAAAGAGACGCATGTTGTGTAATCAGCTGGGGTGGAACCCCCTTCTCGATCAGATCCCCCCTCCTAATCCGACTGGTTCGATGCGAGCGCAGCAACCCTGAGGTCGTGGATTCGAGACCCAGCGCCCCACCTTTTATTCGTTTCGATTTTACTTCCTTACGGTAGCAGACGCAGAGTTAAGCTAGCTTGCTTGTTTCCTCGTTAGGGTCAGTAACCGCAGCGCGGCGCAGCGTCAAGAGAGCCATTTTTGCGCAACAGGGCAGGGGTTCGAGTCCCCTTTCGCCTCTTTTATATTTTGCTGGGTATTTTTCCCCTCCGGTTAGTGGCAGGGTTGGTTTAGGTAGTGTGCTACCTCTGATAGGGCAGCTACACCGGCTTAGGCCAGTGGAAGGGTGTTGTGTGTGTGTGTGTGGGTGAGGTGGTGGGTTCGACCCCCACCAAGCCCCATTTTCCCCTTTTCCATTTTAGTTGTTTGTGTGTGTATGGTGTGTGTGATAGGTGGGCCCAGGGTCCGTTTGCCATGCTCTAGGGGTCGTGGTGAGTATGACCAATGGGACCCCCCTGATGATTATGTGTATATTGTTTTCTATGTGTTCTGTGATATATTTCCAAATCTGGAATATTTCCAGAGGAGGAACATACCAATTTGGCAGGTTCAAGAACAGTTCATGTTCTTGACATTAGTATAGTTTGATCCTGTGTAGAATTTCTTTTCTATTTTTTTATGTTTTTCTGCATGCATACATAGCAGTATGATATATGGATTTGGGGTAGAAAAACCCCAGAAATCTAATGGTGGCACTGGATTACAGATTTGGGCAGTTATGCAAAAGTGTCACTTTGTGATGAGGTGGCACTTGGTTATCTGTGTAGGATTGATTCTGTGAATATCTAGAGGTTGTGCATACATGCATCATATTGATTGTTGCATTATCAATTGCTGGTATTTATTTGGTGTTTGTTTGTTTTGGGTAGCTACTAGGTCTGGAAACGAGACCGGTGAGTTCGTGCAGGAATATTAGGAACATGTCCACTCTGAAGAAATCACACGCAAGATGATCGTGACCTTGACACCGTTTCTAGCTTTGTTAGGCTTGGTTGATTTGATTCCATCATTATATCTCTGCTGCCTACCACATGATATATAGGCCATCAAACATTGCCATGAAACCTCAAACACCTCCCCTCCTAGCAAAAATTGTTTGGTAAGTTAGTGTAACGCCCAAGATGCAGTTCTATACTTATTTTGGCGTGAGGGTCTCGATAGGGATAGAAACGTATCTCGTTGTTTCGCCAGAATGGATATCGTTACAAGTACATGTATTGAAAAGATGAGTATAACGAGTTGGCTTACACTCGTCGCAAGCTACATTAGAGTCACATCAGTACGACTCATACAATCATGATGAAAAAGAGCAGGATCCATCTACGGACGAAAACAAATGATAAAATAAAGACGTCCATCCTTGCTATCCCAGGCTGCCGTCCTAGAACCCATCCTAGATCGAGGAAGAAGAAACTCCAAAAGCACAATCATCGCCCTCACGTCATAATATCACCTTACTGGTGTTGTAGTAATGTGTGAGCGAGAGGGACTCGACAATCTCATTTTCAAAGTTATCAAGACTAGCAAAGCTTAATGGGTGAGGTATGGTTAAGTGGTGAGGCTGCAGCAAGCGACTAAGCATTTATTTAGTGGCTAACTTCCGGGTACAAGAATCAAGAGGGGGATGATCTACGCAACAGCGGACGTGAACTAATAATGATCAAATGAATGATCCAGAACACCTACTTACGTCAGACATAACCCCACCATGTCCTCGATCGGAGAAGGAGCTCAAGAAAGAGACAGTCACGATCACGCACTGAGTTGGCAAGTTTTAATTAAGTTTACTTTAGGTCGTCCAGAACCGGATGTTAAAAAAAGTTTCAATGTTGCCACATAACCGCGGGCACGGCTTTCCAAAAGATTTAACTCTGCAGGGGTGCTCCAACTGGTCCATCACAAATTACCACAAGCCGCAAAGAAATCCTCGATCACGAAACTCGCGATCTCATCGGACTCCTTAGTGGAAAACCTCAATTCTGAAATTGCCCAAAGCATCATCGGAATCCCGATGCACAAGACATTCGTCAAAGGTAAAATTAATCCAGCAAGGCCACCCCGTGTGTCGACGAACCCGATAGGAGCCATGTATCTTGTTCTTAGGACACACCGTCTATGCATAGTGGACGATAGCCAAACGCTCAAGTTGCCCCGAGGTGGCACCGCAGACTGCTAGGTGGGTGGACCAACACTCATGAGGAGCACTGGCCCTGGGGTTGATTGATTACTCCGCGGGTGTCGGCGGGTCCCTATGCATTTTTATTAGTTATTAGGCAAATGTAGTACTAAAGTTGGGCCTTGCCAGACCAGTTTTAATCTAAGACGAATTATCAAGGGGTCCCCATAACAACCCCGATCGTGTTAGGAGCGCTCAGTTATGGAATATAACACCGATAGTCGAAACTAAGGCGGCAAAGGTGGAACAAAACATCAGGCTAGAAAGCCGAGCCTTCCACCATTTACCAAGTATATAGGTGCATTAAATTTTTTAACAATAATATGGTGATATAACAAGGAACCCATGTTATCACATGGAAGCAATTGCACATGCAACTAGCAACGCTAACACATGGTTAAGCAAGCGGTAACATAGCCAATCAGTGGTTTGCTAGGTTGTAGAAAGGTTGAAGGTTTCGTGGCAATGTTGAGCGGCTAAAATTTAAGTGGTAGGCAGCGAGACATATCGAAAGAAACGAGACAACTAGCATGGCAATGATAATAATGATATCTAGGGAAATGATCATCTTGCCTGAGATCTCGCTTGGAAGAAGAACGACTCCGTGAAGCAGACGAACCGACGTAGTCGAACGGGTCCTCACATTCCGACACACTTGCGGAACTCTATCGAGACGAAGAAAACCGGGAACAAGCATCAACATAGATATTCACCACGGCACATGCATGACATGATGCAATTCACATATGATGCATGATCAGTTGAAAATATGCAAGACATGGCATGGCAATTCACACGTCAAACGCTACACATTAAGTGAAGCTCAATATGCAACGAGTTGCATATTGACGGAACTCCACATTTAATTATTAAGTTCACTCTCGTTAAGGTACACGTCAATATTAAATGTTATTAATCATGGCAAGGGGTGAAGCACAAATTAATCTACCTATCTAGGCATTTTACATGAGGTCGGAAATGACATATAGCGTCTCCGAACTAACCCCACACGTTAAATTCTAAATCTGTCCGGATTTGTCCTAATCACATTTTATGTTTGTTAAACGGCAAAACAATTGGTTCACGTGAAACTACGCGTCATACTAGTCCATTTACATATATGGACCATTTCCAACAGAGTTACGATCTAAAAGATACGAGAAACACAAGATCGTATGCCATGGATGCAACATGCATGCAATGACAGCCACAACACGTTCCGATTCCTATAACTCGACGAGATACCGGTGCCAACGAATTGGGAGTGTGTGCATATCATGCAAAAATAATAATGGGATGATCCCGGTTACCGGGTTCCCATGTGCCGGAGGCAGATTATGGGGTACCTGCAACTAACAAAATACTACAAGGTGAAAAGGAAAAGAAATTAAAAAACAGGGACAAAATAATTCGGTCTCTATGGGATTTGATCCTAGGACCTCCTGCGTGTGGATTGTCAGGGTAACCAGAATGACACGCACATGCTAGTGATTACAACGGGTAATGGCTGCAGATGCAACAATGGCAGACTTGCTAGTCTGAAAACACACAAAATTGAAGAATTATGCTGCAGATGCAACAGTGGCAGACTTGCTAGTCTGAAAACACACAAAAAATGAAGAATTATGCAGACGTGGGGATTTGAACCCAAGACCTCAAGGGTATTGGATTGCTGCGCTAGCCACTGCACTACGGTTGTATAGACATATATATCAGGAGCGCAACCCTATATGAATTTAGGAAAGACCATCTACTGGTTTGAATGGCTGCACGAAGAACTCACCAGGCTCGTAGCAAGCAAACATCACAACTGATGGGCAGGAGCTGGAGGCGAGGGTCACGGAGTCGCCGGATCCGGACATGCACAACCAGATCCCGCGAGTGGCACACGGTTGAGGAGGGTATGGACAAGCTCCTGCTTGTTCGTGTATCTCACAGTTAAGGCACACAACTTGAGAGATCAGAGAGAGAGCAGAAGGAAACGAATGAAGGAGAAGAGAAGGACACGGCAGGGCGCTGTAGGGTGTGTTTGGTAGCCTGCACGGAGGGTGCACGAGGCCAAAAGTTCCCTATCGAACCCACTTTTCGTTGTTTGGTAGAGTGCATGAGCTCAAGTGGATTATGCTCAACCGATGCAAAAAACACCTCTCAGCTATGCTCAACCGACCTCCTACATCGGGCCGAGCTGGGGTCAGCTAAGACGGCCTCGACCCACCTCTCCCTCGAACCACCCGATGCAGCAGCAGCCGCCGCCCAAGCCTCGAGTCTACCCCGCCGCCGTCGTCGCCCCACCCCGCTGTCGTCGTCGCCCCACCCCGCCGCCGTCGTCGCCCCACCCCGCCGCCGTCGTCGCCCCACCCCGCTGCCGCCGTCGTCGTCCTGCCCCGGGTCTACCCGGACGCCGCCGCCGATCTACCTGGCCCCTTCCCCCACCCCTGATCT
The DNA here is from genome assembly GCF_904849725.1 of Hordeum vulgare subsp. vulgare. NCBI lineage: Eukaryota > Viridiplantae > Streptophyta > Magnoliopsida > Poales > Poaceae > Hordeum > Hordeum vulgare. The sequence continues at coordinate 340,097,391 of NC_058524.1, read as the reverse complement.
ACCCCGTCGCCGCCGCATCGGTCTCTGTCCCGTCTCCCTTCCTTCGCCCCCTTCTCCCTTCCCATTCCATGCTTCCTACCTAGATCCCTGGAGTATTCCTCCATTTGGAAAACATATGTTGTTGTTTGCGTGTCACATTGGATGAATTGTATGTGATAACTATTATTTATTTTTGTTTTTTGATGGATGAATTGGCAAGAAATCAGAGAAAATTCGTTGTGAGAGGAGATTGGTCTAGCTGAAATAATGATTGATGCATCCAACCTCAAATACACACTACCAAACACAGTCCGAGCACATCATGTCTCAACACATACATCACTACCAAACAACCACACATGCATGCATTCAACATGTCTTGACTTAGCATGTCTTAAAAGGGAACAACTATGCTAGAATGGGAATAGCTACCAAACACACCCGTACTTGCTGCCCCGAACGTCGGTGGCACAGAGTTTCTCCCGTGCGGTGACCCTCGTGCTGCTGCCTGCCGGTGGCTCGCCGGCCAGCGGCAGGTCAGAGAGGCGGGCGTGCAGGTGTCGGGTGCTTGGGGATGGGGCAGATGGTGGAGCTTCGATGTGGCGGCTTGGCGGCAGGGCCGAGCCGGCGCTGCTGCTGCATTTGCAGAAGACGACGGCGGTGGGACCCCAAGCCAAGCTCAAGCCATGGCGTGGTGCTCCTCGAGACAGAAAGAGAGACTTGAGAGAGAGATAGGAAACGAAGAAGGAAGGAGAGAAGGGAGAGGGACATGGTAAGGAGAAGGTCCCTGGGCGCAGGGGCTTCGTGCGGAGTTGCTGCTACTGGTGCTCGCTCACGTGCGAGCGTGGCCGAGGGCGTCGGCTGGAGAATCACGGCGAGGAGGTTCAACGGGATTGGTGAGGAGGGAAATCGAGAGGGAGACCAGATGCTCGTGGCGGCGGCTAGGAGGATTGGGACAAACTGCCTAGAATTTAGGGTTGGCATCTACTTATAACATGTGGGGTAAGGGTAGGTCTACATTCGCATATAAATAACAGATTTCAACAGGTCCAGACCCTCCGATCTAAATCGAGCGGTCTCTGTTAAATAGATTAGGGGTCCAATGGACAAACCAATAACGGTGGTAAAACGGGGTTGATCCGGATCCAACGGTCACGAGCATCCGGTTCGGGTTTCAGGAGGTTTTCGGACTAGGCTGCGTATAGGGTCGGTGCACTGTGCAGAGGGGCTAGGCGGGGATGAGATGGAAAACGGTAACACGGCGACAAGGTTTAACGATGTTGCAGGCGCGTGCGTGTGTGGTTGGTCTCAAACGGTCAAGGATAAAACGGAGAGAACCGACAACTAATAAGTGATGCAGTTTTGAAAACTGGCGGTAACGGAGTACCGATGCAATGCAGATGATGCAAATGCTGCGATGATGAGTGCAACTACCAAATAAATCGGACGACGACAACGTGACAAAAGGGGAATCTTATGGAGCGTCGGTCTCGGGTTGTCACAGTTAGGCTTCTCAACCATTGATATTAGCATTGCTAGTTGCATGTGCAAGCTGGTCCATGTGATAACATGGGCAATTTGATATCATCTTAAGTTAGCGGCTATTAAATTAATTCACCTATATACTTGGTAAATAGCGGAAGGCCTAGCCTTTTGCCGAGTGATTTGTTCCGTGTTGCCGCCTTAGTTTCGGCTACCGGTGTTTTATTCCATAACTGAGCGCTCCCAACACGTTCGGCGTTATTATGGTGACCCCCTTGGTAAATTGCTTAGTGTTAAGGCTTGTCTGGCATGACCCAACTTTGGTGTTAATTTGCTAACAACTTAATAAAAACATAGGGAATAGCTACCCCGAGGAATCTAATCAACCCCCCGGGCCAGTGCTCCTCGTAAGTGTTGGTCCATACCAGAGCACTGTGCGAGGCCAACCCAAGGCAACTTGGGTGATTTCTATCAGTCCACCGTACGCATCGCTTATCCGGCGTGTCCGGGGATGTCGCCACGTTGGGAGGTCTTGCTGGACTTTTCTTACCTTTGCGATATATCGTGTGCATTGGGATTCCCGTGAGACTTGGGGTCTTCTCAGAGTTGAAGTTTTGCTCTAAGGAATCCGACGAGATCACGAGTTTCGTGGTCGAGGATTAGTATGTGGCATGTGGTAATTTGTGATGGATTAGTTGGAGCAACCCTGCAGGGTTAAATCTTTCGGAAAGCCGTGCCCGCAGTTATGTGACAATCATGGATATTTTATTAACATCCGGTTCTAGACAACTTAAAGTAACTTAACTGAAACTTGCAACTGTGTGCGTAACCGTGAATGTTTCTTTCAGCTTTCCTTCGGTGATCGAGAACAGGGTGGGGTTATGAATGACGTAAGTAGGGGTTCAGGATCACTTAGTGATCATTCTTAGACCTCGACCGTCTTGCGTAGACCACCATAACTTATTTTCTGTTCTTCATAAGTTAGCCACCATATATGCTTAGGATGCAGCAAACTCAAACACTTACCCCAACCTCACCTATGAACTTAGTTAGACCCGATACCAAGGTCATGAGATTGTTGAGTCCTCGTGGCTCACAGTTTACTACAACCACCCACAGGTACAGGTACCCCAGATGCAGACGTTCCCGAGGATACCCAGCTGAGGTGGGAGTTCGACGAGGACAGTGGCAGGTTGTACGTGACGTATCCCTAGGATTAGAGGCAGTTGGTCGTGATCGTGGGCCTAGCAAGGCGGGATATCATCAGCTTTTGTTGTTTAACTTGTCCGTAGTCGGACCCTCCTTTCCATTTGAATAATGTATGACTGTGTGACTCTGTAATTTAGCTTGTGGAGAGTGTAAGCCAAATATTATTACTCTTCCATCCATTATGTATTGCGATGTTTATCGTGCTTGCGAAACACTTAGATGCACCTCTTTCCCGTTTTGAGGCCTCGCCCCTAAATAAGGAAAGTGCCGCATCTTTGTATTTACAAGTTGGTAATCAGAGCCTTACGACCATAGGAGCCTTTGATTGATCGAACTTGGCCGAGTTAAGTCTAGTTAAAACTATTTTGAGTCTTAGTTATATTGGAGAGTAGGTTTCTTTTTTCTCCTCTTCTATGCTCTAGTGAGGTTCACGACTTAGGAAATTTTTAATTCTACTCCTCTTCTCGCTCAAAAACAAATTAGGATCATGCGGATATTTTGGAATCTATATGATACCAATATGACGGAGTTCTGTCTTGGTGCCTCCTGCTGTGTTGATTTTATTCCGGGGAGTTGAGCTCCACGGGTTTCTTGAGCACATCATTATCATTCAGATTTATTAGTATCTCAGGGCGGAGGATGTTCGAAATTGCTTCAATACTAGTAGTGGCGCGATAAGCCCGACATCTCCAGTACTGGTGCAGAGAGTTCGGGGGTACCGCCACACTTAGTATTGTTGTGATTACGAGGGTCTGAGATAGGCGAAGTTCCGGGATTCGGGTTATGTGTTGACGGATGTGACACATTGGATGGGTTAGTATAGGAGTTGATTGATGATTTTCTCCTTGTATCCATGGACCAGATTGCATGACCAGAAATTTCGGAAGTTCTTAGGTGGGAATTCCATTAGCAACTCGGGAATTCTTTCATCAAATGTATGTTGGGTATATACATTTGTCCCAAGCAATCCTAGCTCATACTTGATATTTACAAGTGGCTTTGAATCAGATGTTGTTGGTAGTTATTTTGAGGAAGCATTCTTACTAATTATAGTTCAAGTGCAATTGCTAAGAATTCTTGTTCAGATATTTTTGTACATTGAATCAGCTTAATCTTTGAATTTTCATCTCTCGTCTAATGTTTTTGTCCGTCTCCAGGATGGCTCCACCAACTCGCCAGAATCTGGGTCGTGAGAATGCTGACCCTCCACCAACCCCTCCGCCACCGCCTCCTCCTCGTGAGGCATGGCAAGGTGTGATGGCGGCAACCAATGCAAACACTCAGATGTTGCTTCAGTTGTTGCAAGAGGAACCAACAATATCAGGGTAATTTCATCAATGGTGGACAATAGTTTGCAGCTCTGAATCAGTTCCTAGCGAACCAGCCGAAGTCCTCCACCTCCTGTGACTAGCCATTCGATGCGTATGACTGGATTCGGGACATGAACAAGTACTTGGAGTGCAGTAATGTGCGACCAGAGGACTTTGTCAAGTTTGCAACATTTCAGCTCAAGGGACAGGGAGCAGAATGGCGGCAACAGTTGAAGAATTCCAGAGGCAACAGAGTGATCATGGGATGATTTCTGCAGGGATTTTAGGGCTCGCTATGTTCCAACAAGTTTTGTGGAAGAGATGCATGAGAAATTCACGCGCTTGAAGCACGGAAGTTCGTCTCTGTACAAGTACAATGTGGAGTTCCAAGAGCTGGCTCGTTATGCTAAACAAGACCTTCCAGATCAGAAGACCAAGATTTATCAGTTCCGAGGTGGTCTGAAGGAATACTTGCAGCTGGCCCTTACCTTGCACTAGCCTCTCGAGTTCGACCAGTTCTATAACTTGGCTCTCAAGGCTGAGGCGGCTTTGCTCAAAGTTGAGAACTCAAGGAAGCATTTCAGATATTTCAGTTCCTTGTCCTCAACTCAGGTGGTTTAGAAGCAACGGAAATATTGGGTATCTCCTCCTCCTCGGCAGCCTCAGTAGTTCAAGTAGTCTGGTGGTCGTGGTTCTTCCCATCCACCCAACCCAGCTTTCCAGCAGAGATTTCAGCACCAGAAGCAAGGGAATTCTCAAGTGCAATTCCCTCCACTGTCAGAGTTGACTTGTCACAAGTGTGGTCAGAAGGGTCATTACTCTAACAAGTGCACCAACCAGCAGCATCTTCCGCCTCCTCCTCCATTCAGGCCCCGAGGAAATGAAATGGTGAAGTTCAACCCCAAGTCTGCAAGCGCAAATATGGTGAATGCACGTGAAGCAGAGAACTCCTCAGATGTGATCATGGGTAATCGCTGAGTTAATGATATTCCTGCAAAGGTTTTGTTTGATTCTCGTGCATCTCATTCATTCATGTCTAGAATGTTCTTCTCCGAGCATGATTTTGATTCCGAGTATTTGAGCAAAGCCTTGCGTGTTGTTTCACCCGACTCTCTCATGAGCGCCAACAAGGTGGTTCCAAATGTCTCTGTCAAGATGAGCAGCTATTCCTTTCTAGCTTCTCCAATTGTCATTGGACAGTCGGATATTGATCTGGTCCTTGGGATGGATCGGCTGGCGATGAACAAGGCGTATATTGACTGTGAAGCCAAAGAAGTCAAGTTGACTCATCCTTCGGAGGACGTGGTTATTTTTGCTGCTCGCGATGACACGGTCCGTCTCTTTTCCCTCAATGAGAAGGGTGAAATCTCTCCCATTTCTCAAGTTCCAGTGGTCTATGAGTATGAAGATGTCTTTCGTGAAGAGGTTCCAGGAATGCCTCCGCACCGGCCAGTTGAGTTCGCAATTGAGATGGAACCTGGAACTCAACTTGTCTGCAAGCGGCCGTATAAACTTGGTCCTGAAGACATGAAAGAGTTGAAGAAGCAGCTTGATGAGCAAGAGTGTCTCGATATGATCAGACCAAGTTCATCTCCTTGGGGTTGTGGTGTTTTGTTTGTCAAGAAGGATGGCACGAACCGACTCTGTATCGATTCTCGTCCATTGAACAAGAAGACAATCAGAAACAAGTATCCACTTCCCAACATCAATGAATTGTTCGAGCAATTGAAAGGGGACAAGATTTTCTCTAAGCTTGATCTTCGGATGGACTATCATCATATCTGCATTCGCGAAGAAGATATTCCCAAGACTGCCTTCAGGACAAGCTTTGGCTCGTATAAGTACACGGTGATGTCTTTTGGTCTCGCCAATGCTCCTCCGACCTTCTCTCGGATGATGAATTATATCTTCTCCCCATTCAAGAATGAATCTGTCTTGGTGTATCTTGATGACATTCTGGTCTTTTCTGAAACTGAGGAAGAGCATGAAGAACATCTCCGTCTTGTGCTTGATAAGTTAAGAGATCATAAGTTATGTGCTAAGTTTTTCAAATGTGAATTCTGGTTGAAGGAAGTTGTGTACCTTGGGCACATCATCTCTGTCGAGGGCATCAAAGTTGATCCTACAAAGGTGAAGTCCATTGTTGAGTGGGAACCTCCTCAGAATGTGAAGCATCTTCGAAGCTTTCTCGGTCTTGCAAGCTATCACGGAAGGTTCTTGAGAACTTCTTCAAGATTGCTAAGCCTCTTTCTAACCTTCTTCACAAGAGTGTTAAGTTTGTCTGGTCTCCAGAGTGTCAATTGGCTTTCGATACACTCAAAGAGAAGCTCACCTCAACTCCAGTCTTGACTCCTCCTGATGATTCCAAGCCTTATGAAGTGTTCTGTGATGCCTCTCTCTCGAAGGACTTGGTGCAGTCCTGATGCAAGAGAAGAAAGTGGTAGCTTATACCTCGAGGCAGTTGAAGCAAAGTGAGAAGAACTACCCCACTCATGATCTTGAGTTGGCGGCAGAGGTCCATGCTTTGATGACTTGGAGACACCTCTTGTTGGGCAGACATGTTGAAGTTTACACCGATCACAAGAGTGTCAAATACATCTTCACCCAACCTAGTCTCAGTCTGCGGCAAACTCGTTGGGTGGAAATGATCCAATATTATAATCAGAGCATTGACTTTACTCGAGGCAAAGCAAATCTCATTGCAGATGCTTCGAGCAGAAAGGCTTACTACAACAGTCTCATTCTGAAGCCTCTCCACCCTGATCTTTGTGAATCTTTCAGGAAGCTCAACCTTCACATAGTACCTCAGAGATTTCTTGCTAATCTCCATATTTCTCCTACCTTGGAAGACCAAATCCGCGAAGCTCAACTTCTTGATGCGATGGTGAAGAAAGAGAAGATTCGCTTGGCAAAGAGCATTCCAAAATATAAGTGCTTCCGTGTTGATGACAGATATACCTTGTTCTTCGAGGACCGCTTTGTCATTCTGAAAGGAGAGCTCAAGAAAGTTATCATGGATGGAGCCCATAATTCCATCTTCTCGATACATCGAGGAAGCTCAAAAATGTATCAAGATCTGAAGCAGACCTTCTGGTGGACTCACATGAAACGTGAAATTGCTCAGTTTGTGAACGAGTGTGACGTGTGTCGCAGAGTGAAGGCGGAGCATCAACGTCCAACATGCCTCCTTCATCCCTTGACTATACCCGAGTGGAAATTTGATCATGTGGAAATGGATTTTGTCACTGGGTTTCCGAAGTCCAAGAGAGGCAACGATGCCATCTTCGTCGTCATCGACAAGTTGACCAAAGTTGCTCATTTCCTCCCAGTCAAAGAGTCTAACTCAGCAGCTCAGCTTGCAGAGTTGTATACGTCAAGGATAGTCTCTTTGCACGGTGTTCATATGCTCATTTCTTTATATCGTGGAAGCATCTTTACTTCCAAGTTCTGGGATTCCTTTAAGACTATGGTGGGTACTAAGATCCGTTTTAGTACAACTTTCCATCCTCACACAAGTGGCCAAGTTGAGAGAGTCAATCAGATCCTTGAAGATATGCTCAGAGCTTGTTTGATTTCTTTTGGCATGAAGTGGGAAGATTGCCTACCGTTTGCCGAGTTCTCATACAACAACAACTTTCAAGCTAGCTCAGGAAATGCTCCATTCGAGATTCTATATGGCAGGAAGTGTCGTACCCCACTTAATTGGTCTCAGACTGGTGAGCGCCGGATTCTTGGGAATGACATGATTGCTGAAGCAGAAGAAATGTGCCATGTCATTCGAGATAATCTCAAAGCAGCTCAGTCCCGTTAGAAGAGCTACTATGATTGCAAGCATCGTGACATGACTTTTCAGCTCGTTGATTTTGTGTATCTCAAAGTGTCTCCCATGAAGGGCACTCGACTCTTCGGCACTCGACTCCTCGCTTCGTTGGTCCTTTCAAAGTTGTTGGCAAGAGAGGTGATCTTGCATATCAGCAAGAGCTTACATCCAACTTATCCAATGTGCATGATGTGTTTCACGTCTCTCAGCTTCGGAGATGCTTCAAGACTGCCGAGCACACAGTTGATCTCCATGATATCAATCTCCAGCCCGACCTATCCTACCATGAGCATCCTATATTAATTCTTGAAGAGACTGAACGCAAGACCCGCAATAAGTCAATCAAGTTCCTCAAAGTGCAATGGTCACATCATTCAGATAAAGAAGCCACTTAGGGGCGCGAGGACCACCTCCATTCTGAATTCCCAGTGTTCTTCCAGTCCTAGATCTCGTGTCGAGATCCTCTTGTAGTGCGAGAGAGTTGTGACAGCCCCAATGCAATTCTACCCCCCCCCCTTTGTAATCTTTCCTTGTAAGGCAACCTTGTTATGTTATGTTAAGTGGTATGAGTTTTCGTGACATCATTTCATGTGCATCATGGCATCATGCATTGCATCTTTTCCCTTTTGGTTTTGTCTTGTGTGGATGTGGGTGCACCTTGATGTGATGTGTGAGTGCAATGTGTGCTTCTGTTTGGGCTTGTGTAATGTAAGTGGGTGCAACAAGAGTGCCTTCGAAACCACTAGTTGCACCATAGGATCAAAAAAACCTTCTCTCCTCTCTTATTTTTCTTTGAGGCGGATTTCTAAGTTTCTGTTTTGCCCCAATAAAAATGTTCCTCCTTTTCTAAAAATACTTATTGTAATTGTGGACGCAACCCCTCTTGTTTATTATTAGTTTATTTTTTGGTTTTGTTCTAAAACAAAGTCTTATTTAAATAAAAGGCATTTAAATCTTACTATTCAAAAATGCCCAATTTATTTTTATAAATTGGAGCATGTTTTTAGGAGCCCCAAAGTATTTTTATTTTGTTTTGCTCCTCTTCTATTAGCCTTTGTCTTTTACTCGAAATCTCCTTTTAATCCAGAGTCTTGCACCAGAGAAGTTTGAGTCGAATAACTCGGACTTCCGGCTTTCTCCGGACGTCCGGTCCTTGTTCAACTCCACAGTGTTTCCAGATATATTTACATCCCTCGGACGACCGACCCCTGTCGGACGTCCAACTCCTTGTGGACGCCCGGACATCCGTGAACTGCCGGATGTCCGACCCCTGTGTGACTTAAAGTGTCCCCAACGGCTGTTTTACTCTCCCCACTATATATACCCCCTCCCACTTCGTGAGAGGGGGTCCAACACAGCTAGAACACATACAAGAACACCTTTCTTCTCACTCACTCTTGTCTACACCCAATCTTAGATCCCAAGAGCATTTGTGAGTCCCTTTGAGTGTTGTTCCAATCAAAAGATAGATCGTCTCCTTCTCCTCCTCTCCACCAAAGTGATTTGTGATTTGAGCAAGTTTTGAGCAATCCCCGTGATCTTGTTACTCTTGGAGGTTGGAGACTCCTAGGCGGTAGGAATCTTCGGAGAGGAATCAAACCATTATGATTTCCCCCGAAAAGTTTGTGAAGGTTTGGAAGCCACCTCAAGGCTTACCACTAGTGGTAGAGAAACGCCTTCGTGGAGTTATCTCAGAGGGAGAATAGGGTGAGCCTTCGTGGCGTTGGTGTGCCTTCGTGGTAACATCCTCCCCTCTAAGGGTGACGTAGCTTCCCTCCAAGGAAGTGAACATCGGGATACATCCTCGTCTCTCTTGGAGTTTCGGTTATTCCTAACCCTAACTCTCTACTTGTGTTAATCCTTATTACGTACTTGTATTTGATTATTGTTTACCGGTTGCCTTACTTCACTCTAAATAGCTTACTCCTTGTCATTGCAATTATTAGGCCTACGCTCATATTCCGCACCTTTGCCTAAAATTGCTAAGTAATTATTAAAATTTGGAACTGTACCTATTCACCCCCCCCCCCTCTAGGTCCATCTCGATCCTTTTCAATTGGTATCTGAGCCTCGTGCTCTATTCTTGTGGCTTAACCGCCCTAGAGCGAGATGGACGAGATTCCCACTACTGTAGCTCCAGTGGAGAGGGACGGGACTTCCACGGAAGTCAGGTGCTTCACCTCTGAGGACCTGGAACGGGCCCTTGCCAAGCAAAAAGAGGAGCATGATGCTTCTCTTGAGGCCTTGGTCCAACTAAGACTGGCATCATTAACCACGGGGACGGCCACGTCCCCGAGGGCCTCAGGGCCACATGTGCACGGTTCTTCATTTGGCCAACAACCTCCGGAGAGGAACCCAACCAGTGTTTCATGGCTTTATCCTAGATCTCAAGTTGAGAAACCTAAGTACAATCCTGGAGGAAAACCTCCCTTGCTTGATGACAATTCCGATTTTGCTTTTTGGAGAGTTGGTATGCAGGATCATCTTAGGTACGCCAATGATGAGATGTTGGACATCCTCGAGCATGGGTACAATCATGTAGATCCAAGGTGCCTCACTCCCAGAAAAACTTATGACAAGCATCTCAATGACACTGCGATCATGTGCATAAGAAAAGGAATGAATGACAAGCAACGGAGACCTTACATTCACATCACAAGTGCCAAGGAACCGTGGGATAGCATTATAAGGACCAAGACCGGTACCTCCACTCTTCGGCTTGCTCAATATGAAATTGCCAAGGGGCAGTTATAGAATTTATGTATGAAAAAGGGTGAATCTCCCAAGCAACTGCTAGAACGGCTCATGACTCTCGCCGCAGACATTGAGTCCTGTGACTGTGACAAGACGCAAGATGGTTTCAATTTGACCAAGAGATTTCTCGTGGACAAGTTACTTCATGCTCTTGCTCCGTACCACCATCAAATGGTATGGGACATGAGGCAGCACCATGGGTTCAAAGAAATGACTCCAGATGACATCATATCCACTTTCCAATTATTTGAAGAGTCAAAGGCAAATGCAACAAAGCACCTTGCCATGCATGGCACTTCAACATCAAAGATCAATCTTGCTTTGAAAGCCAAGCATGAATGTGATGAAGAAGAAAGTGAAGAAGAAGAGGGTGATGATGACTGCGAAGATGGTGATGATGTTGACTCTGATGAAAGCCCATCTTATGAGGACATTGCTCTCTTTGTAAAGAAGTTCAGTGCAGGAAAGTTCAAGGGAAGATCCCAAAGAAGAAAGTAAGGAAATGCTACAACTGTGAGGAAACTAACCACTTCTCCAATGACTGCCCTTATGAGAAGAGAGAAGATAAAACAAGGTTTCTGAAGACCTTTGTAAAGAAGAAGTTGCCAAACCCTATGAACTCCAAGCTCAAGAGAATAGATGGAAGAGCAATGGTTGCACAAGAAGAATCAGATCTAGAAGACGTTGGTGGGGTTGCCGGAGTAGCTCAGGATACACAAAACACCTTGAGGCTAGTCAACAAAAGTGGTGATGTTGTTCACTACAACTTTATGAAAGACTACAAGGGCAACACCCACAAGTGTTTGATGGCAAAGACTGCCATGGGAGATGAGGAAGACCAAAGCTCCCATGATAAGGTTAAGGTAACTCCACGGTTAAACTCCTTCAGTCTAATTTCTACCTCACCTAATGAGTATCTTGATGCGGAAGATCACTATGAGGATAATGACTTAGATCATCCCATGTTTGCCAAAATAAACAAATTTATGTGCTCTCTTAAAGGAAAGAAGCTCACTATGTTTCGCATACTTATGGAAATGGTGAGTAAGCACACCAATACCATCAAGGAACTCAAAACCCTCGTCATTGAGGAGAAGGAAATAAATGAAATCCTTGAGCAGAAAGTCCTGTATGAGGAAGCACAAAATGATGCATTATGCTGAAAAGTTGGTGAAAACCTTGATAAACATGCTAACGATCTTGCCTCCTTGAAAAAGGTTGAATCTGTGTGCAAAGAGTTACTAAATGATAAAAACCGACTAGTGAACTCTCATGCTTCTCTTTCTAAGGACTGTGAGCGTCTATCCTTGTCTCTCAAAGACAAGGAAGAGAAACTCACTTTTCTTACAAAGAGCTTTGAGGCACTCAAGGTTACTTATCTTGACACTTTAACTAAGGCTTACTCCTCACCTATTATTAGTGTTGATACCTGCACTACTAACTCTAGTAGTGAACTGACATCTATCCTTGAGGAAAACTGTTCGCTAAAGGCACAGCTAGATAGAGGTCTCATGACATGTGCACAAGGACAAAAGACTCTCAATGATATCTTAAGTCAACACAATGGAGGCTTTGCCAAGGAAGGGCTTGGGTTCAATCCAAGCACCGCCAAGAAAAGTGCATCTCCTCTCAAGTGTACCACTCCACTTAAAGAAATATTTGTACGAGAGGGACACAAGGAGAAAGGTAAGGTTGTGAGTGGGTCGGCCACTAGGGGTTTGCCTACTCTCAACAAGACAACTGAATCCATGCCTCCATCCTATGTACTTCGCAAATCAAAGGAGATGTTTATGCTAAATTCGTTGGTCCCCGTAATGCATTCCGATTTTATGCTATTTGTGTCCCTAAGACTCTTGTAACTAATGTGGGAGGGGCCATGACGAAATGGGCACCTCAAACCAAGTCTTAATTTGTTACAGGCTGTTTTCTCCGGAGGAGCCAAATGGGTGATCGACAGTGGATGCACCAATCATATGACCGGAGATAGTAACTTGCTTTATGACTTCATGCAAGCCATTCGACCATACATGAGCATTGTATTTTGTGGAGGGTCGAAAGGGCAGGTAATTGGGTTGGGCAAAGTGGCAATCACTAATGACATGTCTCTTGCAAATGTCATGCTTGTCCAATCTCTTAAATATCATTTACTTTCAGTTCGCCAATTGGCTTCCGTTGGTTATGACACATTATTCGGACTAACGGATGTGAAAGTCTTTAAGGGAGACACTCTCGAAGTGGCATTTGTTGGAGAGTTGGATGGCAACCTTTACACGGTTGATTTCTCGAAAGAGAGCACTTTCCATACAACTTGTCTAATGGCCAAGGCCGACATGGGATGGTTGTGGCATCGCCGGCTCGCCCATGTCGGCATGAGAAATCTTCAAAATCTCTTAAACGGCAATCACATCCTTGGACTAACAAAGGTATCTTTTAAGAAAGATCGTGTGTGCAGTGCATGCATAGCTGGGAAACAACATCAATCAAAACATCCACCCAAGAACATTGTATCCACTTCAAGGCCGTTAGAGCTCCTTCATGTGGATCTGTTGGGCCTCCTTCATGGGCAAGTCTTGGAGGGAAAAAGTATGGCCTAGTCATTGTTGATGATTACTCAACATACACATGGGTATTCTTTCTCAAGTCCAAGGACGAGACGAAGATCACCTTCATTTATTTTGCCAAACAAGTCTAGCGGAAGTTTGACAAGGACATCAAGGCAATAAGAAGTGATAATGGCTCCGAGTTCAAGAATTACACCCTAGAATAATTTCTTAGTGATGAGGGAATTGAACATCAGTACTCCGCACCTTACACCCCTCAGCAAAATGGTGTAGCAGAGAGGAAGAACCGGACACTTGTGGAAATGGAAAGGTCCATGTTAGACGAATACAAGTCACCACATAGTTTTTGGGCTGAGGTTGTCAACACAGCATGTCATGCATCAAACCGGCTCTTCCTTCGATCAATATTGGAGAAGACTCCATATGAGCTCCTAACCGGGAACAATCCCAATGTTAAGTACTTTCGTGTGTTTGGATGCAAGTATTTCATCCTCAACAAATGGAAACGGTTAGGAAAATTTCAATCCAAAACAACTGAAGGGATTTTTGTTGGCTATGGATCAAACTCTCACGCCTACAGAGTCTACAACAAATCCACTCGATGTGTTATAGAAACTTGTGACGTGACGTTTGATGAATTTAACCGCTCCCATGGGGAGCAAGTTGATCTAAGTGATGCAGGTGAAGAAGATTCCTCGCAAGATATCTTGAACATGGGTGTAGGTGCACTTCTTCCCATGGAACAAAGACCCCATGATGATGATGAAGATGATGAGAGTATTTCTCATCCACAAGACAGTTCACTGCCCGTACCTCCACAAGATACTAGCAAACATATCATGCCAGTTGTTGAGGATCAAGTGGGAGAACATGTCTCTCACCCTGATCACACTCAAGAACAGGTTGATCTTCAAGAGCTAGACGAAAGTATGGATATGCTTGATGATGAACCTCAACACGTGCAACGCGAAGAGGAATATCTCCCACGCACGTAAATGATCCATATGTTGAGGACGTTGATGATGGAAACGAAGTCGAACCTCGTGAAACCCTTACCTCCAGCATGCCACGTGTGGCCGGTCATGTTGATATTGATCAAATCCTCACCGACGTGTCGGAAGGTAGAGTGACTCGTAAACAATTAACAAACTTTTGTGCTCACTTTTCGTTTGTCTCTAGTACTGTGCCACACAGGGTTCAGGATGCATTGTGTGACAATGACTGGCTCCTTGCTATGCAAGAAGAGTTAAATAGTTTTACACGCAACGAAGTATGGTCATTGGTAGAACGACCAACTGAGGAACACAATGTCATTGGAACTAAATGGATCTTCAAGAACAAGGAAGATGAGAATGGGACTGTCCTACGCAACAAGGCAAGGTTAGTAGCACAGGGGTACTCCCAAGTTGAAGGTTTGGACTTTGGTGAGACTTTCGCCCCTCTTGCTCGTCTTGAATCCATTCGCATTCTATTGGCCTATGCTGCTTTCAATGGTTTTACTTTGCATCAAATGGATGTGAAAAGTGCTTTTCTTAACGGTCCTCTACAAGAAGAGGTATATGTATCACAACCACCTGGGTTTGTTGACCCTCACCACAAAGACCATGTTTACAAACTTCACAAGGCTCTGTATGGCCTCAAACAAGCACCTCGTGCTTGGTACGATCATCTTAATAAGTTCTTACTCGATGTTGGCTTTGTGGTGGGGGTGATCGGTCCCACTCTCTTTACTAAGAGGGAAAATGGTGATTTGATCTTATGCCAAATCTATGTAGATGACATCATTTTTGGTTCTCCTAACATCCATTTATGCAAGAAGTTTGCGGCCTCCATGACCAAGACCTTTGAGATGTCACTCAACACGGATTTGAAGTTCTTTCTTGGATTTCAAATACAACAATTTCAAGAAGGAATTTTCTTGTCGCAAACTAAGTACCTCAAGGACATTCTTGAAAAATTTGATATGACAAATGCTAAACTAATGAAGACACGCATGGCCACAGATGTCGTTCTAAATGAAGACACCAACGGTATTCCTTTTGACCCTTCTACTTACCGCTCCATGATTGGTTCGTTACTTTATCTTTGCGCATCTAGACCGGACATCATGTTAAGTGTAGGCATATGTGCTAGATTTCAAGCTTCACCTAGGTAAAGCCATCATACGGCGGTTAAGCATATTCTTAGATACTTTGTTCACACCCCAAAGTTAGGCTTATGGTACCCTGAGGATGCAAAGTTCGATCTTATTGGGTACTCCGATGCGGATTGGGCCGGTGACAAAGTGCGACGGAAATCCACTTCCGGTGCATGTCAGTTTCTTGGACGCTCCTTGGTAAGTTGGTCCTCAAAAAAGCAGAATTGTGTTTCTCTCTCCACGGCCGAGGCCGAATATATTGCAGCCGCAAGCTGTGCAACCCAACTGCTATGGATGAGGCAAACCCTAAAGGATTATGGTATCACGTATCGACACGTGCCTCTTCTCTGTGATAATGAAAGTGCCATAAAGATCTCTGAGAACCCCATTGATCACCCTCGCACAAAACATATTGATATTAGGTATCATTTCTTGAGAGACCATGTGCAAAAGGGTGACATTGATATTACCCATGTGGGTACCGACATGCAGCTCGCTGACATTTTCACCAAGCCACTTAGCGTAGCAAGGTTCTGTCAACTTAGGCGTGAACTTGGCATCTTGGAGCTTGATAACATAACTTGAAATCTTGTACACATACACACACTCACATTATGTTCTTGTCTTGATGTGGGCATGCATTTAGGGGGAGTCACTAGGACTTACGTCATAATTCTTTGTTTTAATCCTACAAAATATGCATAAATCAACTTCTGTCCACAAGTAGTATATGTAATTCTTGTAGTCAACTGTGTTCGTGTCCTTTGTGGTAAACCATGTCAAATCATCTCATCATCCAAATTCCAGAATCTGCCTCTGCCTACTCCTCTCTCGGCCGTCCGACGTGTCTCGGACGTCCGGCAGCTAAACTCATTCCGGACGTCCGGCCAGTGTCGGTCGTCCGACGGCTAAATCCACTCCGGACGTCCGACGCCTGTCGGACGTCCGACACATCGGGGTCCCTATAAATAGAAGGGCGCGGGTTGGGCCTTGCCCTAGCCCCCACGCGCCTCCTTTACTCCCAGCCGCCGCCGCCAGCCCCAGGGGAGCTCGCCCGCGCCGCCTCTTCCGGGATCTGGCTGATCTCCTCCGCGGGATCCGTCTCCCCTTCCTCTCCTCTCTCGATCTGCAGGTATCCCCTTCGTCCCCCTCGCGTTTGGTTCCCGTTTCTCCCAAGTTCACGTGTTCATTCATATGGTTTGACCGTGACCGTTCCCCATTGGGTTTCCAACCGTGTAGGCTTTTGTTCATCATGCCCAAGATTAAGCACTCCGCCCGGAAGAACACTGCTGGCTCATCCGCTCGTGCCCCTACTGGCACGGAGTCGGATGACTCCGAAGGGCAACGTCGTCCCTTCAAACGGACTTCCCGGCGTCCTCCTCCTCAACAGCTCCCCTCATCATCTGATGGCTCTGACTTCGAGGATGAGCTTGCAGCTGAGGACCGTGCTGAACAGCCCGCCGTTCGGAAGTCTATGCCAAAGCCTGGGACTCACAGGCCCTCCTATATGCCACCACCTCCTCCTGAACAGCCCGAAGGTGAAGCTCGTCACATCTCACTTGAACCTCCTGCTACTTTAGGTCGTGAAGTCAAGAACTTCACCACGGTTGCTAAGTCTTCCTACCTCACTTTCCGCCGCAACGTTGATCAATTCTCTGTTGTAAGTGACTCTATGGACTCACGTTTCCGCATCAACGTCCAGGCGGACATCTTTACTACGGTCATTGTTCCTAAGGGTCTCTCTGTCCATCACTTTATTGATCTTGAGCATATTCGCACGCACCCAACGAAATACCCGGGTGCCATTGAGCTCATTGAGTCATCGGGGCTTGCTGCCCCCTTTGCTTTTCGGTGCGATTTTAACGCTGCTGCTATTCACCAATTTTACGCCACATGTTTCTTTGGTCCAAATAACACTGTGGATAACCTCTGACGTTCAGTTCACAGCCTCTTATGATGAGTTTGTTGCCGCTCTTGGTTTCCCCAACTCCGACTTCAAAATCCATAAGAATGATCCTAACCATGCACATAAGCCAATTGAGGCGTGTGGGTATCTCCTCAAACCACTCCGTGAACTTGATGCAGACGAACGAATGAAGGATCTTAACCAAGTATCCATCTGGCGCTCTCCCTACTTTATCATCTTTCAGTGTCTTATCCGCTCCATCTATCCCAAGATGGGTGATAAGGGATCCTACAGTGGCTACTGTATTGACATCATGACACATTTGTACGAGCACCCCGAGAGCAAAATTAATGTGCCTCACTTTCTATGGCATGAGATTCGGCTTGCTAGTTTTCAATAAAAGCGAGCCTTCCCTCATGCCCCCTTCATCCAGGCTTTTATTAACCGTGTTGCCGAATTCACTGTTGCTGTCACTCACACGCATCACAAGTGGGTCATTCCCGCTCACATGGCGGATAACTATGCTCCCAAGAAAACCCCATCATCCACCTCCACTCGCCGCACTGCTGCCCGGTCAGCAACCCCTTCATCCAGCTCAGCTCCTCTCGGTCGCTTTGCCAAATTCATTGGCAAGGCACATTCTGCTATGATGAAGGCCTTCTCTTTCCAGTGCAGTCAAACTCATGATGTGGTTTCTCGCCTCGTCTCCTCCAAGAATGCCCTCAAGGCTCGTCCGAGAGACTCGGGCACTCTTGATGTGAGTGACGATGAGGCCCTTCCTGCTGCTCCTCCTTCTGACTTTGGCTTCCCATCTGGTCCTGAGTGGGCTGATTTTCTTGACGAGGCTGGTGGCAGTGGCTTGCCTGACGATGAGGATGATGATGATGATGATGATGATGATCTCTGAGCATGGTTGATGCTGTTGGTGCCTCCCTTTTTGGTACTTGGTGCCAAAGGGGGAGTAATGTATCGTAGTTTTTAGTCTTTGGAGATTTAGTCTCAATTTGCATGTTTGTGTAATGTAATGGATAAACCTATGTATGGCTACCTATGAATGTTGTGATTGCTATGGATTGCTATGATATCATCGTAGGCTATAATGTTTTGCTCCACTACTTCTATGATGATCTATTATCTTTACATGATGATCCATTATCTTTACTAAGTCACATGATATTTTCGATACACACATTAAAAGGGAGCTCTGATATTTTACCATGCGCATACTAAGGGGGAGCTCTGTACTAAACCTCTCCAAAGCTATAATGTATGTTAAATCTTTTGAGACCTATGTATATGTTGTCATCAACTACCAAAAAGGGGGAGATTGAAAGTGCAGTCATGCCCCTAATCGACTTTTGGTGTTAATGACAACACATACATAGGAAACTAATCCTATTTGTTGAGTGTATCTCAGGATGGCAAGTACTTTAGTAGATTGAGAATTATGTGCCAAGGTGGTCTAAGAAGATCGGGACTTATATGTTAGAAAGGCTCAGGATTGAGAAAAGATGATGTAGACTATCCTTTAAATTCACTATTCTTGAGTATAGGGATCCCGCACTATTAAGAGGGGGTCACAGGTTTTGCGATGAATTTGCTCATACTACATCTCTACTTTTCTGCTCATACCACATCTTCACTACTCTGCTCTTATCTCAAAACAGAACCAATGCCTCGGACATCCGGCCTCCTCCGGACGTCCGAGGGTCGGACGTCCGACCTGCTTCGGAAATCCGGAATCGTATACCAGAGAGATCAGAGCCATATAACTCGGACTTCCGGCTCCCTCCGGACGTCCGAGGGCCGGTCGACCGACCAGCTTCGGAAATCCGGAGCTCTGCACCAGAAGAACTTGAGCCATATAACTCGGACTTCCGGGTCCCTCCGGACGTCCGAGGGCCGGACGTCTGTCCCCTTTCGGAAATCCAGAATCTTGCACCAGAGAAATTTGAGTCGAATAACTCGGACTTCCGGCTTTCTCCGGACGTCTGGTCCCTGTTCAACTCCATAGTGTTTCCAGATATATTTACATCCCTCGGACAACCGACCCCTGTCGGACGTCCGACTCCTTGTGGACGCCCGGACATCCGTGATCTATCGGATGTCCGACCCCTGTGTGACTTAAAGTGTCCCCAACGGCTGTTTTACTCTCCCCACTATATATACCCCCTCCCACTTCGTGAGAGGGGGTCCAACACATCTAGAACACATACATGAACACCTTTCTTCTCACTCACTCTTGTCTACACCCAATCTTAGATCCCAAGAGCATTTGTGAGTCCCTTTGAGTGTTGTTCCAATCAAAAGATAGATCGTCTCCTTCTCCTCCTCTCCACCAAAGTGATTTGTGATTTGAGCAAGTTTTGAGCAATCCCCGTGATCTTGTTACTCTTGGAGGTTGGAGACTCCTAGGCGGTAGGAGTCTTCGGAGAGGAATCAAACCATTGTGATTTCCCCCGGAAAGTTTGTGAAGGTTTGGAAGCCACCTCAAGGCTTACCACTAGTGGTTGAGAAACGCCTGTGTGGAGTTATCTCAATGGGAGAATAGGGTGAGCCTTCGTGGCGTTGGTGTGCCTTCGTGGTAACATCCGCCCCTCTAACGGTGACGTAGCTTCCCTCCAAGGAAGTGAACATCGGGATACAGCCTCGTCTCTCTTGGAGTTTCGGTTATTCCTAACCCTAAATCTCTACTTGTGTTAATCCTTATTATGTACTTGTATTTGATTATTGTTTACCGGTTGCCTTACTTCACTCTAAATAGCTTACTCCTTGTCATTGCAATTATTAGGCCTACGCTCATATTCCGCACCTTTGCCTAAAATTGCTAAGTAATTATTAAAATTTCGAACTGTACCTATTCACCCCCCCCCTCTAGGTCCATCTCGATCCTTTTCAGAGGCCCTATGCCTCGGGGTTTGGTCCATTAGACCTCCTCCTTCCTCTCCAACCCTAGACCTCTCTCTTCTCCCCCTCTCTCCCCTTCTCGCGCCGTCAGGGACGAAGCAAAGCGCCGCCTTCGCCATGATCAGCTCCGGCTCGAGCTCGATGTCGGTGTACCGTCGGCCTCGCCTCCTCCCCGACCCTGCCAGGCGCAAGAGGATACCGACGCGGCTCCATTTTCGTAGAGATCGGGCGGAGGGACTCCTTCCTCGACGTCCATGATGGCTGGCTCCTTCCTCTTCTCTCCAGCAAGCTTTTCTGCACCGACTCATCGCTGCTCCCTCTCCTATGCCGGACCTCCTTCCCTCCGCCTCTCGGTGAGTGTGCAACCTCGCTCGCTCTACTTTGCTTCCCTCTACTAGCCGTGTATCGCAAGGGGGCGCAGCCTGTCGGAGTTGCACCACCAGGTGTGCGAGCAAGCTGCAGCAAATGAGCACTGCAACAGCAATTCATAGTTTCTGCACGAGCAAGGACCTAGCACAACAGATGCAGCATGCTCTAGCACGCCACCCCCCCCCCCCCCCGCTAGTGTCCCCTATGGAGTGCATGTGTGTGCGGTGCCAACTGAGTGTGGCACTGACGAGGTCGTCGTCGGCGTCCCTCTGCTCCGGCAGGGAGATGCATGTTGTGTAATCAGCTGGGGTGGAACCCCTCCCCCCTCTCGAGTAGATCCCCCCTCTGTAGTCGGCTGGTTCGATGTCAGCGCAGCGACCCTGACGTTGCGGGTTCAATACCCAGTGCCCCACCTTTTATGCATATCGATTTTTCTTCCTTACGGTAGCACACGCAGAGTTAACCTAGCTTCCTTGTTTCCTCGTTAGGGTCAGTAACTGCAGCGCTGCGCAGTGGCAACGGAGCCATTCTCGCGCAGCGGGGCAGCGGTTCGAGTCTCCTTGCGCCTCTTTTATATTTTGCTGGGTATTTTCCCCCTCCGGTTAGTGGCAGGGCTAGTATAGGTGGTGTGCTACCCCTGATAGGGCAGCTACACTGGCTTAGCCCAGTGGCAGGGTGGTGTGTGGGGGGTGAGGTGGTGGGTTCGACCCCCACCAAGCACCTTTTTTTCCTTTTCCATTTTAGTTGTGTGTGGGTGTGTGGTGTGTGACACGTGGGCCCAGGGTCCACTTGGCATGCTCTAGGGGCCCTGGTGAATATGACTAGTGGTACCCCCTGATGATTATGTGTATATTGTTTTTTTGTGTTTTGTGATGTATTTTCAAATCTGTAATATTTCTAGAGGAGGAACATACCAATTTGCAGGTTCAAGAACAGTTCGTGTTCTTGACATTAGTAGAGTTTGATCATGTGTAGAATTTCTATTCTATTTTCTGATGTTTTTCTCCATGAAAAGATAGTAGTATGATATATGTTTTTGGGGTAGAAAAATCCCAGGAATCCAATGGTTAAACTGGATTACAGATTTGGGTAGTTCTGCAAAAGTGTCAATTTGTGATGAGGTGGCACTTGGTTATGTGTGTAGGACTGATTCTGTGAATATTTAGAGGTTGTGCATACATGCATTATATTGTTTGTTGCATTGTCAATTGCTGGTGTTCATTTGCTGTTTGTTTCTTTCGGGTAGCTATTGGGTCCGGAAACGAGTTTGAGGAGACCGATGAGTTCGTGTAGGAAGATCAGGAACATTTCCGCTGTGAAGAAATCACAGTCAAGATGACCATGACCTTGACACCGTTTCTAGCTTTGTTATACTTAGTTGATTCGATTCTATCGTTATATCTCCGCTGTCTACCACATGATATATAGGACATCAAACATTGCCATGAAACCTCAAACACCTCCCCTCCTAGCAAATATTGTTTGGCTAAGTTAGGCTTGCTCAACCATTGAATGTGCAAGCTGGTCCATGTGATAAGATGGGCAATTTGATATCATCTTAAGTTAAAGGCTATTTAATTAATGCACCTATATACTTGGTAAATAGCGGAAGGCCTAGCCTTTTGTCGACTGATTTGTTCCGTTGTTGCCGCCTTAGTTTTGGCTACCGGTGTTTTATTCCATAACTGAGCGCTCCTAACACGTTCGGGGTTGTTATGGGGACCGCCTTGGTAAATCAATTAGTGTTAAGTCTTGTCTGGCAAGACCCAACTTTGGTGTTAATTTGCTAACAACTTAATAAAAAGCATAGGGAATAGCTACCCCGAGGAATCTAATCAACCCCCCCCCCGGGGGGCCAGTGCTCCTCATGAGTGTTGGTCCAAATCATAGCACTGTGCGGGGCCAACCTAGGGCAACTTGGGTGATTTCTAACACACCACCGTATGCGTCGCTTACCCTGTGTGTCCGGAGACTGAGATACGCGGCTCTTATCAGGGACGTCGCCATGTCGAGAAGTCTTGCTGGACTTGTCTTACCTTAGAGATATATCTTGTGCATTGGGATTCTGGTGAGACTTTGGGTCTTCTCAGAATTAAGGTTTTCCTCGAAGGAATCCAACGCGATCACGAGTTTCATGGTCGATGATTACTATGCGGCCTGTGGTGATTTGTGATGGATTAAATCTTTCGGAAAGTCGTGGCCGCGGTTATGTGGCAATCATGGATATTTTGTTAACATCCGGTTCTAGACAACTTAAAGTAACTTAACTAAAACTTGCCAACTATGTGTGTAACCGTGACTATTTCTTTCAGAGTTCCTTCTCTGGTCGAGAACGTGATGGGGTTATGAATGACGTAAGTAGGGGTTTAGGATCACTTAGTGATCATTCTTAGACCTCGACCCTCTTGCGTAGACCACCATAACTTATTTTCTGTTCTTCATAAGTTAGCCACCATATATGCTTAGGATGCTGCAAACTCAAACACTTACCCCAACCTCACCTATTAACTTAGTTAGACTCGATACCAAGGTCATGAGATAGTTGAGTCCTCATGCCTCACAGTTTACTACAACCACCCATTGGTACACGTACCCCAGATGCAGATGTTCCCGAGGATACCCAGCTAAAGTGAGAGTTCGACAAGGACAGTGGCAGGCTGTACGTGACGTATCCCGAGGATTAGAGGCACTTGGTCGTGATCATGGGCCTAGCAAGGCGGTATAACATCAGATTTTGTCATTTATCTTGTTCGTAGTCAGACCCTGCTTTCCATTTGAATAATGTATGACTGTGTGACTTTGTAATTTAGCTTGTGGCGAGTGTAAGCCAAATCTTATTACTCTTCCATCCATCATGTATTGCGATGTTTATCCTGCTTGCGAAACACTTATATGCACCTATTTCCCCTTTTAAGGCCTCGCCCCCAAATAAGGAAAGTGTTGCATCTTAGTCGTTATAGATGGCTTCGAATTCCCACTCCGGATGGGACTTTCACCGGCAGAATAGCTTCATCGGAGCTCTAGATTGGTTCTGTCGAAGTTCCTCCTTGAGACGGCGGCGCTTCGCCCCGAAAGTTCTGATATGATTTTTTCCATGTCAAAACCCTTCATATAACAAAAGATGGGCACCGGAGGCCTGCCAGGGGGGTCACAAGCCTGTAGGGCGCGCCTAGAGGGGTAGCGCGCGCCCCTGGCTTGTGGCCACCTGGTGGGTCCCTTGATGTATTTATTATGCCCAATGTTTTTATATATTCCAAAATAATCCTTCGTAAGTTTTCAGGACTTTTGGAGTTGTGTAGAATAGGTCTCTCAGATTTGCTCCTTTTCCGGTCTAGAATTCCAGCTGCCGGTATTCTCCATCTTCATGTAAACCTTGTAAAATAAGGATGAAAAGGCATAAGTATAGTACCATAATGTGTATTAACATCCCATAATGCAATAAATGTCGATATAAAAGCATGATGCAAAATGGACGTATCAGGTCTCACCGAAGCGGTTCTCAGAAACCCCAAAACATAAATGGGTGGAACCTATTTTTCCAACTCGGTATCACCGAGATGCATGCTGAGGGAAATCAGATCCAAGATTCCTTCATTCTCTAATCTATGGACTTTTTCTTGTGGAATAGGAAGGTTGCATGTTGTGTATTGTGGATGAGAAAGAACCTAATGCGCGAGATTCAGATTAAAGAGCACAAGAGTGTTCGAATTCATACCCCAATTCGGTGATGAACCCGCTAGACGACGACGGTGACGAGGATTCCGTCGGCGACAGCGAATCCCGATAGCGGAGGCACTCGGGGATGCAAAGGTGATGACCAAGGGTCCTTGTGACGATGGCTTAGGGTTGCGGACAAAACGTTTGAGGAGTAGTTTAAAAACGTCAGATCCGCCAAACTATATACCCTTCACTATCGGTGTAACCGAGACTATTTCGGTGCCACCGAGTTTCGCTGTTGTTAGTTGACATGGAAACTCGGTGAAGCCGAGATAGTGGTTTCGGTGGTATCGAGATTGAAAACCAAATCAACTTCGGAATTCAGTGGAACCCAGATTGCGGGGTTGGTTACACCGAGATTCACAAAGAGGTTTTGGAGTGCAACCTTTGTTGATACGAAACTCCGAGTGCTCCTTCACACAGAGGGGTCGAGAAGTGCTTGTTCAAGTTTTGTGATGAAGCATGAATATAACTTGAGACGAGAAAGCATAGATATCTATAAAAGGGTCCTATGCATTCTTGTCTATCCAATTGGCAAAAGATAAATCAAAAGCCAAATAGCAACAATTGGATATCCTCGAATGAGAAAAGATATGCAGACCAACATTCTCACACAATAAGATATAAAATATAATCATGATGAGCATGCACAATCATCCTAGCATCTATCAAGCACTTAGGCGATGATGAAGTCATCTACATATGAGTATATTGACTTAGAAGTCAAGTAAGAATACTTGATCATAGGTCATACTCATCATTTCAGCAGAAGTGGGGTTACCACTTTTACATAAAGCATTAATGTATTCATATCTTTAGGAGATGCTTATAATCAATGATTTTGAGTGAAGCTCCCCCTTGACATGACACCCCCCCTAAGAGGGACAAACTAACCTTGGGTTTTGTCGTAGAAGACATCAAGTAGGTGAAGTGGTGGTGGATGCTCAATTAAGGACAGTATAACCGCACCTAATCCCTTCCCTCACAACAATTTGCATTTTCGGCCGTCCGTTTATGCGATCTGGACATTCGTGGCCGTTAGATCTCGTGTACAAAGCGTTTTGTCCCACAGTATGTGTAATCTGGCCCAGCTGTCCTGTGGGTTGCTGCTCCAGAGGCCGAAATGAAGGCCTCTGGTGCACTGGGCCATCAGCCCATTCCAGCACTCAAGGAGGTCTGTTGGTCTTGCGGCATACACAGGAGCGACTACGTCCAATTCTTCCAGCTCCGATTCGGTTGCCTCAAGAAAAAAATATCGTCCCGATTCGAGGCAGAGCGAAGAGATAGCGCCTCCGCCGGCGACACTAGTGATGCCCGCCGTCAAACGGAAACCTCCATCCCTCCCTGCATCTCATCTCTCCTGGCAAGCCCGTGCCTAGGTTATCTCATCTTCTCCTTACTTCACCTCTGGTGCGCCGCCGAGCGCAACTTGGAGCAGAAACCCCCACCACGATCCGCTCCGTCCTCCCTTCACCAAGTCATCCAGGTGGCCATGTTGTTTGCAGCTGCGTTTAGGTATGTACGCCATATACGCGATCCCCCCTCCCCCTCCCCCGCTGTTGGTTGCTCTGCACGACCTGTGTTGACTGTTGGCTTTCCCTGGTTGGTGTGGTTATGTACTTCAGATCAATTTGTGTGTGGTTTCGAGTAGCATGTAAAATTGTCCATCTGGATTTCAGAAGGGATCTCACTAGCGACAACGGAGGATTTCTCATGGACCAGGGAGAAAAGGAGAAACCCTATTCTCCCCAGCGTCCTCACTTGCGAAGGCAGATGCATCTGCGGAAGGTACAAGTTGTCCAAGTATATTTTCCTTATAGTTGAACAAAAATGCCCAAGTAAATATTTCCCTAAAAAAAGTAAATACGGATCAGCTTTTATCATGAGCTTACTTAGGCATTTGTGCTAAATTAATTATTCCTATTGTGCCTACATTACATGCTTTGCTATTTCAAATGCTGTGAGCAAAAAGAGCTTTTGCATAAGATGAACATATATCTAATATCTGAACAAGTACGTGAAAATATTGCTCATAAATAATTAGCTTTTCCGATTGTCAGAAACCCTTTATTTTTCCAGAATTTGCAGGCCATAGAAGTTCATATCTGATTAGTTAAAGCTAAGCAGCCTTCTTATTCATTTCAGGTATGCCGGTTTTGGTGTTTGTACAGTTGAACGGATTAACCTAACTAGACCTGAGTTTGCATCTATGTTCTCTCGCAGTGAAGTTATACATTTTTGCGTATTTCTCCCTTGGGTGTCAATTGTCAAGTTCCATCACAAACAAAATCATTGGTGTTTTCCTACTTGGGGATTATCATTTTGTAGGTAATATATTTCTGCAAGAAAATAAACTGATTTTAAGTATTCAAGTGGAGATGTGGCCTCTCAATTAAACAAACTTTATTCTGGAAAATGTCAACCAATCTTTCTCTTTGGATGTAGACTTGAACCATTGTATAACATCGAATACACAAGAGATGAACTTCTCAGGCGGCCGGCTTAATCGAGTGAGGCGATGCTTGCTTTGATGATCAATTCAGGTCTCCTACCATGCACATACAGGCTCCTTGTTGCAGTGCTGGAGACGAGCAAGAGCATGGAGGGGATTGGTTGTTAGATCCGTCGCCAACTCGAGCAAACACCATATTGGGCAGGTGCCATGGTGGCCGGTGCTTGCGTCACGGGCAACAACGAGTACCTTCGGTTGTTGATCGTCAGTGTCATAGGAGGATCCCCCTCACTCGAGTGCATATGTGTCACTCAACCATTCCTGTAGCTTAAAGGACACTCCAATCGTATGTGCCTTTCATTGATGCTACTATCTTTGCACCGTTTCTTATCTCTATATTTGGTCAGTCATTTGTTTGATGAAATGCACAAATCAGTTTTCCTCTTGGATATCTATGTATGCATTCTTTGAAGTCTTCAATTCATGAAAGCAAACACTGAAAATGTGCATGTTATTATTGGCAAATACATCGTTAAATAATAATTGTCTACAACTTTATTAAGAGTGTATCAATTAGCTACATATAGCACATAAAAACACTTAGTGCATCATGTACCCACCGCACCCCTCCCCTCACTAAACATTTCTAAAAGTTCCCATACCAAAATGTCAAAACATTGTATTGTAGTATGTGCTCTCTCTTTTTGCCAAAGAAAACAAAGTGTATTTTGATCATTCTTTTCTAGAAACAGTAGTATACATTTTGTACGAATATATAGTCCCAAATATGAAGCACACTTACTTTTCAGGGTTTAACTATGTACCCCATCATGTGTCGTTTTCCTCCGATTGAAGTTCATTAAACTGAACAAAAACCATATCCTGCCATACTACCCCAATACTTATTTGCAAGCCAACTAAAGTTTCTCTCTTTTATTGCTAACAAATAGGTTAATAGATGCACATTGTATTGAAGAAAGTTCTATATTTTAGAAAATTCTAAATATATGGGCGCGGCAACGCGTGCCGTCAATGATCTAGTGTTGATGAAGACCATCTTGAGTTGGGATAAATCCTTGTTGTTTCTTTCTCTTCTCACCTACATGGGTTAGTCCCAAAGCAAAAGGGACGAACACAAAGATATCTATGGACATGGAGTGAAATTCATGGGATTTTATGTCCAAAGATGATTTAATTACCTTGTCCCTTGCTCACCTTCGAGGGATTGTATCACTCCTTAAACCAATGCATATGGTTGAGGTTGATTGCATATAGTTGTTGCCAAAATGAATGGGAGTTAATTTCATTGGCGGAGTCACCCCTCAAGAACTTCCTAGTTCTTCCTCTTGGGGACCCACATCACTTTGATGAGAATCCTTGGAGTTGTAGTAGCACTAGATGAGGTAGTATTAGAAGTGTCCTTGGGAACCCACTCAACCTTGGCTTGGGGCTCTTCTTCAAATGAGTCAATGTCCTCTTGAAGATTTCCCTTGCCATTGTGGTCTTGTGGTAGAAGGCCATCTTGTGAGCTTGTTCCATTGGGAGGAGTAGGATCATACTTCTCCTCTTGAGTAACAAACTTGGGAATGGGATATGGACCTTCTTCCCAATCATATCCGTTGACGTTCAACTAGCCAACACCTTGCTTCTTCTGATGTCCTCCTTGCTTGCGCACAATTTTTTCAAATTGATTACTTCCGGAAAGACTCTTGAAGACACCTCTCTCTCTATAACCCCTTTCAATAAATCGTTTTCTTGCTGAAGTTTAACTTGGCTAAGAGAATCATTAGTGGAATCAAGAGAGCTACTAGGAACAACATCATTTGATTTAGCTTTAGCACTGTTGTTAATAGAAGAAGGAACTTTCTTGCCTTTGTTACTAGTGTTCTTAGGTTTAACTTGTAGAACAAAAGTAGACAAGAGTAATCCTTTGGCTAGATAAGAGGAACTCTCCTTTCAAAGATCATCATTGATTGCTTTTAGGAACTTATGCTCTTGCTCTAAATTTAGCTTCTCGGAGCGTAGCTTCTCATGAGTTCTTGCAAGCTCTCTATGATCTTCTACAGTAGTTTCATGAGCTAACTTAAGAGTGTTTAATTCTTTAGTTAGTCATTCAATTTCTCTTTTACCATCATCATTTGATTTCTCTTGACTAGAATGGGAATTAGCAAGTTCATTTTCAGCATTATCACTAGTCTTATCAAGAAGCAGGTCATTTTCTCCTAGCAAGTCATCCTCATCACTATCAAAGTCAAAATACTCGGAGTGTGATACCTTGGCGCCTTTTCCATGAAGAAGTTTACAATCCCTTAATTTGGTGAATCAAATATGTCGTAGGAGTTCGAGGAAACAAGTGCAATGCCGGCAACACCTTCATCTTGACTATTGTCAGAGTTGGAGTGGTACTTTCTCTCGTATTGGTTGTAAGGCTCGAAGCTAGAAACCCATTCACCAAGATCAGCTTGATGTCTTCTTCTCGAGCTACTCTCGGTGTATTTGTCCTTCTTCTCCGATTCCTTGCCTCTCTGGGAGTGTCATTTTTCATAATGATCTTCTCTACTCCTTTTCTCAATGCGAGATGACTCATCTCTTGAGCTTCGTCTTCGAGGTGACCCTTCTCTTCTTTTGTAGGGAGCCGATCACTCATTAGAGTAGTGTCCGGGCTTCCCACAGTTGTAGGAGTTACGATCACGACTGGATGAACGTTTCTCACCATGTCTTGAGCTTGAGCTTATTTCTTTGCTTCTACACTTGTAGAACTTGTTGAATTTTCTGACTATGAGGCTTATATCTTCATTGTAACAGGGTTGTCACTAGAAGTAGCAGGAGCATTGACTGAAGCTTTGTAAGCACCGCTTGACTTGTTGTGCAACTCATCTTTGTCTTTGAGAGACATTTCATGAGCAACAATCCTTCCAATGACTTCAGTAGGATTGAGATCTTTGTAGTTGGTCATCATTTGGATTAATGTGCACACGGTGTCGTATCTTCCATCCAAAGCTCTAAGTATCTACATGTGTGTCATCTCTTCGCTTCCTAAACGGCAATCTCGTTTGGGATGAGAGCTAGCCTAGAGTACATTTCAGCAACTCCTTCACCATCCTTCATTGAACTTATCAAGCTGACTTTGATTCACATCCAACTTAGATTCTCTGACAGAATCGGTACCTTCATGCATATCAATCAAAGTATTCCAAATTTCCTTTGCATTCTCAAGGCGACTGATTTTGTTGAATTCTTCGGGGCATAGGCAATTGAATATGATGTCGCAGGCTTGTGCATTGAATTGCAACATCTTCAATTCTTCTGCTGTCGCATCATGATCCAGTTCTCGCCCTTCTCCAAAGAAATCCGCATGCACACCAACACAAATAATGCCCCATATAGGAGGATTATAACCAAGAAGATGCATTTTCATCTTATGCTTCCAACTAGCAAAATTAGTGCCATCGTAGTATGGCGCTCTACAGTGGTAACTTCCCTCACTAGACGCCATACTCTCCTAGGTTGTGAAACCAATGCAATGGAGACCAAAGCTCTCATACCACTTGTAGGATCAAAAGTATGTCTAGAGAGGGGTGATTAGACTACTTGACAAGATAAAACTTAGCTTTTTCCAATTTTTAGTGTGGACTAGTTTTAGCAATTGTGACTAGTCAAGTACACCCTACACATGCACATCTAAGAGTATATACTAGCGGAAAGTAAAACATGCAAGTGTAAAGTAAGCAAGGGAAGGGATATCAAACACGTGAGGTTGACACGACGATTTTTTGCATGGTTCCGATAGGTGGAGCTATCGTACGTCCATGTTAGTGGAGACTTCAACCCACAGAGGGTAACGGCTACGGGAGTCCACGGAGGGCTCCACCAACAAGGGGTCCATGAAGAAGCGGCCTTGTCTATTCCACCACGGCTTCCATCCACACAGGACTAGCCTCACTCACGGTAGATCTTCACGAAATAGGTGATCTCCTTGCCCTTACAAACACCTTGGTTCAACTCCACAACACGAATTGGGAGGCTCCCAAGCGACACCTAACCAATCTAGGAGGCACCACCCTCCAAAAGGTAATATATGTGGTAGAACGATGAACTCCTTGCTCTTGTGCTTCTCAAGATAGTCTCCTCAACACTCAATCACTCTCTCTCTCACTTGGCAGGGTAGGAGTGATTGATCTTGTGAAAAGCAACTTGGGGAGGCTAGAAATCAAGGTTCAAATGGTAGGAATGGAGTCTCTTTATGTCAACACATGAGTAGGTGGCTCTCTTAGAAAAATGAATTTGGCACTAAAGTGTGTGTGTTGTGAGTGCTTCCTTTGCGAATGAGAGGTAGGTGGAGGGGTATATATAGGCAGCACACAAAATCCAACCGTTACAGCATGATTGACCAACTCGGTGACATCGAAGTTACAAACTCGATGGTACTGACTTGCTTAGAAGGTAGTAACTTTGAATCCCGATGGAACCGATATACACAACTAGGTGACACCGAAAAGGTGATTAACGGTCAGATGACATAACTCGGGGACACCGATACTCAAACTCGGAAATTCCGATTTTGTGTACCGAGGCAATAGAAAGTTGGTCACCTAAACTCGATAGCACCGGTGCAGTTTCGGTTGCACCAAAGTGGTAGGGTTTGGCTACGACATGTCTAAGTCTGAAATCGGTAGGGTCTAGTAGAAATTCTTTGTGGCACCAATTTTGGATATTTGGCTTCAGACAGATATATTTTGGAAGAGTGGTTGAGTATTTTTGGTGGCTAACTCTAAGCACTTGAACAACCAATTCATCATAACACATCATCCCCTTTTAATAGTATTGGCTTTCCTACGGACTCATATGTGATTTCTCACAAAGTGTAAAATGAAGAGTCTTCTTGCTTGAAGCTTTAGCTAATCCTATTATTTCCTTCATCACGGGGCGTCTCCACTCAATCCTATAGCCAAAGCATCTTTTGAACTTTTCAGAAATATACTTGGAAAAACTCATTAGTCCAATGGTGCATATGTTGTGATTAATTACCAAAACCACCTTAGGGAGCAATTGTGCTTTCACACCTCGACCATGGAAAACATGTGATCTCCTCGGATTCCTTATGGAAAACCTCAACCTCGAGATAGCCCAGAGTATCCCCGAAATCCCGTGCACAAGACGTTCGATAAAGGTAAAAGAAATCCAGCAAGACCGCCCGACGTGGCTATGACTCCGATAAGAGCCACGTATCTCGTTCTCATGACACATCGGATAAGCGAAGCATACAGTGGCCTGATAGACATCTCCCGTGTTTCCCCGGGTTGGCCTCGCACGGTGCTCTAGTTTGGACCAACACACATGAGGAGCACTCGCACAGGGGTTGATTAATTATCCACGAGGGCCGGCAGGTCCCTATGCAATTTTTATTAGTTATTAGGAAAATGTAGTACCAAAGTTGGGCCTTGACAGGAGAGTTTTATCCCAAAATGAAAATCAAGGGGGTCCCCATAACACCCCAAGCATGTTAGGAGCGCTCAATGTGGAACATAACACCGGTACACAAGTAACTAGGGCGACAAAGGTGGAACAAAACACTGAGCTAGAAGGCCAAGCCTTCCACCTCTTGCCAAGTATATAGGTGCATTAAATTAAATAACAATAATATGGTGATATATCAAGGAACCCATATTTTCACATGGAAGCAGCTTGCACCTGCAACTAGCAACACTGTAAGAAGGGCTGAGAAAGAGGTAACATAGCCGAACAAAGGTTTGCTGGGACGTGGAGGGGGTGAGAGGCTTTTCATGGCAATGTTGGGAGGCTTGACATAACAGGTGGTAGGCATCGGGACATAGCGATAGAAACGAGACAACTAGCATAGCAATGATAGTAGTGGTATCTAGGGAAATGATCATCTTGCCTGAGATCCCGCTTGGAAGAAGAACGAATCCATGCAGTAGACGAACCAACATGGTAGAACGAATCCTCACACTCCGAAGTGGTTTCGGAACTTTATCGAGAGGAAACAATTGGGAAACAACAATAAACACATGATGCACAATCAAATATGATGCATGTCCATTTAATTATGCAAGACACGACAAAGCACAACAATCAACTTCTACACATTAAGTCATTTGAATTACTTAGTTCACTCCCGTTTAGTTACACTACAATGTTAAATATTGTTAAACATGGCAAGATGTGAAGCATAAATTAACTACACTATCTAGGCATTTTAAATGAGGAAAGAAACAACATATATCATTTTTGAATGACCCCATATGTTAATTGCTAAATTGGTCCAGATCTGAACTAAACACATTTTATATTTGTTAAACGGCAAAATAAAGTGCACCATGTGATTCTATACGTCATTCTAGTCGATTTACAAATATATATCATCTAAAATGGAGTTACGGTCTAAAAGATATGATCATCACAAGATAATATGCCATGAATGCAAAATGCATGCAAATGACAGCCACAAGCATGTTAAATCATGGACGCAACAAGATATTATGAAACTACATGACATTTTAAGCAAGTTTCATATATGTCATGTTCAAAACGGAGCACCGGTTTCACAAATACATCCAACACAAGAAATAGACATAATCTACAAAAAAACAGTAACATGGCATTTTATACACATCAAAACAACAAGCTATAGGAATCTAAAATGCTCAAACAAGGCATGAGGCAATAGTGTACAAGATGCACAACAACCATCTCCTAACGGCAAATTGAATAGAAGTATGGATCACTAGGAAACGAGCTCACAAAATGGTTACTTAAACACAATTTCAGACTTGGTGAAATTATCAGTTTTAGCAGTGCAGATTTTATTATGATGGCATATTGACAGCAAGAAAAACACATGCTACAGGGCATATAATGACATGAAATTAACCGCATGGTAGTAGGCATGATGCACTTCATTTCATACCACACTACCAAGACCTAAATATGCACACATTGATAGCTAGTACCCTTACAACATGGCATTCTGAAATAATCAGATTCTTAGACTTAGAAATATTTGACCCTACCGAACAGCAACATCATCTTAGCATGTTCACATGATGAAAACTACAGCCAAGCATTGACATACATGGCATGTGAACCTACTAACAGCAACTAGGCATAGCATACTTCAAATCACTCCATTGCACACATTCAAAAGAGGCATGATTTGCTTAATTCGAGCTTCCTAAAATGGAACTTTACGAAAACAGATTAAAGTTTTAACATGATAGCACCTTGGGAGAAACAAACGAACATGTTAATGATAATCTACATGGGAACTAGAGGCATAGCATCAAAGTAGGCATATCCTAAAGCAATTCTCATGAAGGAACCATATGCAAAAGACCTACGGACTAGATGCAATCATCCACACAATATTAGAAAAAAATAACACTTTAGACGTATTCATGAATCACTTGCAATAGAGATTAGAGCATCTATATGCAACCTATTACGCATGCAAAAGCCACAATCATGTAGAGCATGACAAGTAGAACATTTCTCATATAAAGTTTATTTAATTCGGAGCTACGGTTATTTAGTTACGAAATAAATCATTTTAACATGACATTTACACAAAACAATGCAAACAACAAGGTTAATATCTTACACATGTATGAAAGTTGGATATTGTGAAACTATACAAAATTCTAAACATTTTTAATATTAAGTTTGTTTAATTCAAATGCACAGATTAAATCACACAAAATACAAAAGGGCATCACAACAAAATAGCATGCAGATAAACTTGTTCAAATGACAAAACTAATTGCACAAATAAATTCCTTGGATTTTCTATCCCAAAATCGTATATAACATGCGGGTATTTATTATGGGAAAAATGACACAACAATTATGTAGGATTATGGCAATTATGCAAATTTCATGCAAACTACATTTTAAATATTTTTAGCAGGGATGAAAATTGGAAATTATTAATCTACACAAAATTTTAAGCATTTTACATATATAAAGTTTTTACATATGATGCACGGTTGGTGAGATACTAAATGCATGAACTAAATAAAAAAATTAAAGTTGTTAATTCGTGGATAAATAGACAAATTCATAAGACCTCGTAAAAACAACTATGGGCCTAATTTGTGACATGGCACTCGGCACAGGATAGCAAACAACATGCACGGGCAGGGTTTGGCGCGGGCGAAGCTCGCCTTGGGCCAAAGGCTGGTTGGTGGAGCTGGGCTGAGGAGGTTGTTGGCGGCCGAACACGGTTGGGCTGCCGATAGCTCGGAGATGCAGGGGGCGAGCTGGGCCTTGGCGATTTTGGGCCCAGCGAAGACGAGGCCGATACGAGGCAGCCCAGTTGCAATGCGGCCCACTCCGCAGTTGGACATGGCGATCAGGCGCTCGTCCTCCCATGCGAATGCCCGAGCAAGAGACCATGAAGGCGGCAACCGGCGATGGCAGGCGGCGAGCGGCGGCAGGAGGTGCGTATTGGGATGGAATCCATCAGATCTGTTTGTTTCCGGCGATGGGGAGACTTAGGTCAACGGGACGGCTCGAGGTCCGGGCGGTGGTTACAAATCCATGGCGGGCGGAGCTTCATGATGGCCACGGTGGAGGCACGACGACGGGGTGCAGCTTGAGGGTGGCGCACCGTGGAGATGAGGCTAGGGACCTGGCAAGGGGAGCGAACTCCAGCGGCCGGACAGGGGCGGCGGGCAAGCTGCGAGAGCGGTTCAGGGTGAGGCGTGTGCAGCTCGGGCGCTCGGGCTCGAGGCAGCGATGGTGGCAGATGGGCTCGCGTGGGCCCGTCCTTGGCTTGGCACGTGTGGCTGCTAGGAGGTGGAAGAGAGGTGGCTGTGACTGACTAGAGGGGCAGAAAACGAGGCCGGGGTTAGGGCGTGGTTGGATTGGATGTATTTAAATATATCTGTATTTAATTTATAGGTGTAATTACAGGGCTAGTATTGATTTCTGCCTCGAAGCAAAACGACGGAGGAAGATCTGTATTATTTGTAAGTGTATTGTTGAGGGAAACAACATTCCAAACATGGCCTTAGGGTTTTTCAAAAATGGACAAGGGAATGTCCATTTATAGGCAGGGATGGCTAGTTTTAGGGATTTTTGCCCGTTGTCGAACCATCGGATCTTGATTCGATGGCTCTGGTTGCGGGGATAGGGTAGGTGGGCCTAGTGGAAATGTGTATATGGGCTAGATCGAGATGAGAGGGAGGTTTGGCAGCCCGTGACAGAGTTTTTAACACCGTAAAGATCCGAGAAATAAACTCACTATAGTGTCGCCGTGTGTTTATCCGTTGGGGTATCAAACGACCTCCGATTGCGACGAAATTTGGCAGATGTTCTACCTACATTAAAATAAGACCGCACGCTAACTTTCAAACGAATCCGAGAAAGTTTTATACACACTTTTAAAAAGCAAAATAATAATGGTGGCACGAGCGCGTGTGTGTGGTTGGTCTCGAAACAGTCAACAACGAATGGATGCAGGTTTTAAAAAATGACGACAACGGAGTGTCGATGCAATGGAGATGATGCGAATGATGCAATGATGAATGTGACAACCAAATAAACCACATGGCGTTAACAAAATAAAAAAGGAATCTTCTGGACCGTCAGCTTCGGGCTGTCACAACCACCTCATCGCCAGCGTCGTCGTTTTCTTCCCCAACCACTTCATCTACTCCGACCACCGCGGGCAACACCCCCCATTTCCAATAGAACCATCGTCGAGTCCTTCTCTGCTAGCCCCCTCGACATGGCGTACCAGCTTGTGCACGCCCCGTCTATGCACCCTCAGTACTGGCAACACCGGCGCGAGCCTTCGTCCCTGATGTGTTCCTAGTCCTGATAATCCTAGAGCAGTGCATCGTCAAAATCGGCTTCGTTCGTCTACACATGCCCACTACCGGCAACACCGATGCGTGCCTTCATCCACGATATGTCCCCAGGCTTGGCAAACCCGTCACGATGCGTCGTCAACAACATCTTCTTCCTGTCGAATCACTACTTTGACACCACTCGCCCATGACTAACTCGGCGCCTCCTTGCATCCGCGGCTCCACGACAACTTCCTCGACACCGGGTACCCCGACTCGACATCGACTATGACGTTCTTCGCACGACTACTGATACGTCTCCAACGTATCTATAGTTTTTTATTGTTCCATGCTATTACACTATCATTCTAGGATACTTTTTGGGTGTTTATTTACCAACTAATATTATTTTTTAGCACTAACATATTAACCGAGTGCCTAGTGCCAGTTGTTGTTTTCTGCATGTTTTTGGCTTTTCAGGTTTACAAAACCAAACTAAGTCCAATTGCCATGAAACTTTAATATGATTTTTTCTGGACCAAAAGAAGACCTCGAAGCTTAGGGAGGAGACCATAGGCCTCACGAGGGAGGCATGATCCAACAGGGTGCAAGTTAGATGCACACCCACTTAGCTCGAGTTGATCTTTCATACACTTATAGCTCTAGTGCATCTGTTGCATGGCGATCCCTACTCCTTGCATTTACATCTATTAATGGGCATCTCCATAGCCTATTGATACGCCTAGTTGATGCGAGACTTTATTCTCCACTTTCATCCCTTTGAAACCTACCTCCTCATTTTATTCCACGTTTATGCAATATCCATGGTTCACGCTCATATATTGTGCAAGTAATAAAAAGTTGAAGCGCATTAAAAAGTATGATCCAATTGCCTGACTTGACAACGTGGTGCTTAACATTTTTATTTATGTGGTGAGGACGAAGCCATGCTATATTTATATGATAAAATGAATAGGGATGAACATTTTTTAAGGATCGTATGCTTTGAAACTTGATGATTATGTTGCTTATGTATACAAGCATTACTATGTTGATGTTTAATAATTCATCATTTCTCAATGATAAAACCTGCAATAGACTACATGTTGGGTAGCATGTCACATTAAAAGTTGTGTTTTTATCATTTA
The DNA here is from genome assembly GCF_904849725.1 of Hordeum vulgare subsp. vulgare. Classification (NCBI taxonomy): domain Eukaryota; kingdom Viridiplantae; phylum Streptophyta; class Magnoliopsida; order Poales; family Poaceae; genus Hordeum; species Hordeum vulgare. Next base: position 340,059,831 of record NC_058524.1, on the reverse strand, counting down.
CCTACTCGAGGACGGGCAAGAATTAAGCTTGGGGATGCTGATACGTCAACAATGTATCTATAATTTTTTATTTTTCCATGCTATGACATTATCATTCTATGATACTTTTTGGGTGTTTATTTACCAGTTAATATTATTTTTTAGCACTTAACTATTAAGCTAGTACCCAATGTCAGTTGTTGTTTTCTCCATGTTTTTGGCTTTTCATGTTTACATTACCAAACGAAGTCCAATTGCCACGAAACTTTAATATGATTTTTTCTCGACCAAAAGAAGACCTGGAAGTTTTGGAAGGAGACCAGAGGCCTCACGAGGGAGGCACGAGCCAACAGGGTGCGCCCAAGGGGGTAGGTCGTGCCATGTTGCCTCGTGCCCCCCTCGGTTCCCTCCCAATGCCCCTCTCTGGCCTATAAATTCACATATATTCCAAAAACCCTAGAGAGCCACCCGAAACACTTTTTCAGGTGTCGCAAGCGTCGTGTGACCATGTGGAGCCCTGTTCCGGTGCCCTACTGGAAGGGGGATCGATCATGGAGGGCCTCTACATCATCCTTGTTGCTCCCATTTGATGTGTTAGTTGTTCACCTTGGACCTATGGTTCAGTAGTTAGTACCTAGATGGCGCTCTCTCTCTCTATCTATCTATCTCTTCATATGCATCTTCGCTCTGATCTATCTGATGTAATTCTTTTGTGTGGTACGTTTGTTGGTATCCATTGAATGGTGGGTTTATCTTCATATTATTCATGAAAAATATTTGAGTCTTCTCTGAATACTACTATGATTCTTATGTACATGATCATCATATCTTCGTAAATCTCTCCGATCTATAGATTTGCTTTGGCCAAGTAGATTGATCATTCTTCAGTAAGAGGGGTGCATTGTTGGAAGATGGGGTACAGTGTGTTCTCTGTCCATTGAGTGAAAGAGAAACAAGATACCATCTTTCTTTCGAGTGCAATTTCTCTGTGCGAGTCTGGAACTACGTGCAGATTGACTGGTCCCAAGGTGATACTATGGATGAATTCACCATCAATGCAAGGAGAGATTTTCCAAAGCCTTTCTTCTCTGAAGTGGTTTTCCTTGCTTGTTGGAATATTTGGCTTATTCGGAATGCAAAAGTATTCAGGCATGAAAGGACAAGGTTTAACAGATGGAGATCAGCTTTTGTGCATGATATCTCTCTCATGCAGCACACAATCAAGTCAGCCTGCAAAGATGACCTTTTGAGATGGATCTCTTACCTTCCTCCTTGAATTCTAATCTGTACAAACATGTAAATTTTATTTTTCTCTTGTTACCCCTTGTAACACCTGTACTTACTTTCCTTTGCAATAAAATCTAAATTTGATGTGGGGGTTTTCCCTACAGTCCCGTGTCAAAAAAAGAGGGGTGCATTGTAGCGGATTCAATTTGACGGTTTCTATATCCAAGTGACAGAAGGGGACAAGATACGTTTTTGTATTGTTTCCACTAAGGATAAAACAATGTGGTTAGTTCATATTAATTGAATTCTCTTTGTCTACAACATGTCATTGTTCTCCAAGCATTACTCTATTTTACTTAATACTCTAGATGCATGCTGGATAGCGATCCATGTGTGGAGTAATAGTCATAGATATAGGCAGGAGTCGGCCTATTTGCTTATGGGCGTGTTGCCTATATACACATGATCATTGTCGTGAATATCACATAACTCTGTGCTTTTCTATCAATTTCTCAATAGTAATTTGTTCACTCACTGTATGCTTACTTTCATGAGAGGTGTTGTTGGAATTATGCCCTAGAGGCAATAATAAATGTATAGTTATTATTATAATTCCTGTATCAAGATAATAGTTTATTATCCATGCTATAATTGTATTGAATGAAGACTCATTTACATGTGTGGATACATAGACAAAACACCGTCCCTAGCATGCCTCTAGTTGGCTAGCCAGTTGATCGATGATAATCAGTGTCTTCTGATTATGAACAAGGTGTTGTTGCTTGATAACTGGATCACGTCATTAGGAGAATCACGTGATGGACTAAGACCAAACTAATAGACGTAGCATGTTGATCGTGTCATTTTGTTGCTACTGTTTTCTGCGTGTCAAGTATTTATTCCTATGACCATGAGATCATATAACTCACTGACACCGGAGGAATGCTTTGTGTGTATCAAACGTCGCAACGTAACTGGGTGACTATAAAGATGCTCTACAGGTATCTCCGAAGGTGTTAGTTGAGTTAGTATGGATCAAGACTGGTGATAGAGGCGAAGTTGTCCCTGTCTTTCGATGAGATCGTGGATATCGTTTAGATGGAATAGACTTTGACGATCCGACTACGAACGTGTGAGGACGTCGCGCCTTAGCAATCGCTAAACCAACTCCGAGAGGTTATTGATCACGCCGGAGCACGATCAACCTGACCACGAGGGTCTGTTTCCTGCACGCAAACGAAGAACAAGCAAGAAACCAAGATTGCAATCAGGATATTGCGAATATAAGAGAGAAGCTTTATTGATGAAGGTGGGGTTCTGTGACGTCTTTGTCTGGTCGTAGAACACAAACGAAGAACGCGAAGTTGCAGCTATGGCGAACTTGAAATCTAAACAAAACCCAAGTCTAAACGGTGCCCTAAGGGCTGTATATATGAGGGAAAAGAGAGGCAATTTCGTAACCCTTGGGGAAGGGTTCCGAAAACAGCCCTAGTCTCGGTTTCCCCACACATACGGACTCTAAAAATAGCCTATATTATGGTATTTCGAAATTACATGGGCCTGGCCCAAAAATAAGGTGGCGCAATACCTATAATAGCCTATGGACGAAATTAATAAAGTGGGGTCTTGAATATTTCGTCCAAAGTCTTCATGCTCTCCTTATGGTGGCTTTAAAGTGCGGAAATCACCAAGGGAAGCTCCATTGTTCTCTCCCGCGCGTGCCCCTTGTTTGCCATGCTTCATCCCGCTCCAACGGATATCCTTCTTGTCCATGCTAGGTCCTTCATTCATGAGAACAACAAAAGTATCTAACTTAGGCAGCATCATATGTTCATGAACATTAGAAGTATTCCCAATAAACGAAAGTACCTGGTAATTCAATTGGCGTGCACGAGCTCTAGTAACTGGTCCAGTATGTATAGCAGCTGGAGCTGTGGGTGTAGCAATGGTATTGATGTCCTCATCATCCTCCCCTTCTTGAACTGAAGTCGTCCTCGACGGAAGCTCATCTTCCTCACCCAAACATGGCTTCAAATCTGCAATGTTAAAAGTGGGACTAACCCCAAAATCTGCAGGCAGCTCAAGTCGATATGCGTTATCATTTATTTTTTCTAACACTTTGAAAGGACCAGCAGCACGCGGCATTAGCTTTGACTTACGCAAATCCGGAAACCTATCCTTACGCAAATGCAACCAAACAAGATCTCCAGGTGCAAAGACAACATGTTTTCTACCCTTATCTCCAGCAAGTTTATATCTAGCATTCATGCGCTCAATGTTTTCCTTAGTTAACTCATGCATCTTCAATATCAATTCAGCACGTTCTTTAGCATCAAAATTAACCTTCTCCGAAGATGGAATAGGTAACAAATCAATAGGTGCACGAGGTAGGAAACCATACACAATTTCAAAAGGGCACATCTTTGTAGTAGAATGCAGCGAACGATTATAAGCAAATTCAATATGAGGCAAGCATTCTTCCCACAGTTTTAGATTGTTCTTCAAAACAGCCCTAAGCATAGTAGACAAAGATCTATTGACTACTTCAGTTTGTCCATCAGTTTGGGGGTGACATGTAGTACTAAAAAGCAATTTTGTCCCCAACTTAGCCCATAAACATCGCCAAAAGTGGCTAAGAAATTTAGCATCACGATCTGAAACAATCGTATTTGGCACACCATGTAAGCGAATAATTTCACGAAAGAACAAATCAGCCACATTAGCGGCATCATCACTTTTATGACATGGTATAAAGTGTGCCATTTTTGAAAATCTATCCACGACAACAAATATGCTATCCCTCCCCTTCTTTGTTCGAGGTAAACCTAAAACAAAGTCCATAGATATATCCTCCCAAGGAACACTAGGTACAGGCAAAGGCATATATAAACCATGAGGATTCAGTCGTGACTTAGCTTTTTGACATGTCGTGCAGCGAGCAACAAAACGCTCAACATCCCGTCGCATCCTTGGCCAAAAGAAATGTGTAGCAAGTACGTCCTCCGTCTTCTTTACGCCAAAGTGTCCCATCAATCCTCCTCCATGCGCCTCCTGTAACAACAAAAGACGAATAGAGCTAGCTGGAATGCATAGCTTGTTAGCACGAAACACAAAGCCATTATTAATGATGAACTTGTTCCATGTTCTCCCTTCTCTACAATTCTCCAACACATCTTTGAAATCAGCATCATGCACATATTGATCTTTGATGGTTTCCAAACCAAATATTTTAAAGTCAAGTTGTGAAAGCATAGTATAACGACGAGACAAAGCATCAGCAATAACATTATCTTTACCCTTCTTGTGTTTAATGACGTACGGGAAAGTCTCAATGAATTCAACCCATTTAGCATGTCTACGGTTCAGTTTTGCTTGACTTTTAATATGTTTCAAAGATTCATGATCAGAATGTATGACAAATTCTTTGGGCCATAAATAATGTTGCCATGTTTCCAAAGTCCGAACAAGAGCATATAATTCCTTATCATAAGTAGAATAATTCAGACTAGGCCCACTTAGTTTTTCAGAAAAGTATGCAACAGGTTTACCATCTTGTAATAACACACCTCCTAATCCAATTCCACTAGCATCACATTCAAGCTCGAAAGTCTTATTAAAATCAGGAAGTTGGAGTAAGGGAGCATGAGTTAACTTATCTTTCAAAACTGTGAAGGCTTCTTCCTGTGCAGTACCCCAAGAGTAAGGCACATCTTTCTTTGTAAGCTCATTGAGAGGTGCAGCAATGGTGCTAAAATCTCTCACAAAACGCCTATAAAACCCAGCGAGTCCAAGGAAACTCCGCACTTGTGTGACCGTTTTGGGTTGCGGCCAACTCTCAATAGCTTCAATCTTAGCTTTATCAACTTCAATTCCCTGTGGAGTAACAACATAGCCAAGAAAAGATACTCGGTCCGTGCAAAAGGTGCACTTCCCAAGGTTACCAAACAAACGTGCATCACGGAGAGCAGTAAAAACAGCACGCAAATGATCCAAGTGGTCCTCCAAAGATCTACTATAAATTAATATATCATCAAAGTAGACTACCACAAAGCGTCCAATGAAAGCACGTAAAACCTCATTCATTAATCTCATGAAAGTGCTAGGTGCATTAGTCAAACCAAAAGGCATAACTAACCACTCATATAATCCAAACTTAGTTTTAAATGCCGTTTTCCATTCATCTCCCAATTTCATGCGAATTTGATGGTATCCACTACGCAAATCAACTTTAGAGAAAATTATAGAGCCACTTAATTCATCAAGCATATCATCTAGCCTAGGAATAGGATGACGATAACGAATAGTAATATTATTAATGCCTCTACAATCAACACACATACGCGATGTACCATCCTTTTTCGGCACTAGAATAATAGGCACAGCACAAGGACTAAGAGATTCACGTATATAACCTTTGTCGAGTAGCTCTTGTACTTGACGCATAATCTCCTTCGTCTCCTCTGGATTGGTACGGTATGGTGCACGGTTTGGTAGCGATGCACCGGGAATTAAATCAATCTGATGCTCAATCCCTCTAATAGGTGGTAATCCCGGTGGCACGTCTTGTGGAAAGACGTCAGCGAACTCCTGCAAAATGTTAATGACAGCAGGAGGCAAAGAGGATGGCATGTCCTCAAATGAAAATAATACCTCTTTGCAGACGAAAGCATAGCAAACAGATGTAGTGATATCCAAATCAGTAATATCGGATTTAGTGGCAAGTAAACAACCACTTTTCAGTTTTATTTCAGAGGCAACACTAGATGATGATTGATTAGGCTTATTGTGTTGCTCAAATTCTTTTGCTACAATATGATTTTCACTCTTATGTAGGTCTTGTTTTGCTTTACTAGCTCTAGCAATGTCATCTTTCATAATATGTTCAGGAGACATAGGAAGCAAAGTTATATTTTGATCCTTATGAACAAGAGTATACTGATTTGTTCTACCATGGTGTACAGAATTTTTATCAAATTGCCATGGTCTACCAAGTAAAACGGAGCATGCTTGCATGGGTACCACATCACAATCAACAAAATCAGAATATGTAGCAATGCTAAAATGCACACGAACAGTACGTGTTACCTTAACCTTGCCACTGTTGTTGAACCACTGGATATAATAAGGATGAGGATGTGGTCTGGTGGTGAGAGATAGCTTCTCCACCATCTCCATGCTAGCTAAGTTGTTGCAACTCCCTCCATCGATGATTACGCGAACAGAACGTTCCTTTACCACTCCCTTAGTATGGAACAAGTTGTGCCTCTGATTTTGTTCAACCTGTGTTACCTGCACACTTAAAACACGTTGAGCAACTAAGCTTTCATACCTGTCAGCGTAGTCAGCAGCCATGTATTGTGTCTCTTGTGCAGTATCATCTACACCCCGTTCTTCACTTGCAATAAGAGCCAGAGTCTCCTCGTCATAATCACTAGCGGAGTCATATCCACCATCCTCAGTAATAATCATCACACGCTTGGATGGACACTCTCTCGCATAATGACCTCCACCCTTGCAACGACGACAGATAACCTCATGTGTTTGCCCTGTAGATGGAGTGGATGAAGAAGAACTCTGTGCGGGCCCAGAAGGTGTACTCTTGGCGAACGATGGTGCCGGGGCCTGTTTCCTGGTATCTCTGGTGGAATTGGCGGCTGAAACAGGTGGTGCGGATGCAGGAGGACGTGTTGAAGGAGACGTGGTTCGTGGCGTCCATGAGGAAGTGCGACCTGCAGAAAAGTTAGTTCTTGCCAAAGCCTGTCGATCCTGCACTTCACGTTCAGCTTTGCAAGCAAGATGGAATAAACGAGTGATAGTGTTATAATCCTTATATTCTAGAATAGTCTGAATATCTCTATTTAGTCCACCCATAAAACGTGCAAGCATAGCTTCATTGTCCTCAACAATACCACATCTAATCATGCCAGTTTGTAATTCCTGATAATATTCTTCTACAGACTTTTTTCCTTGTCTTAAACGCTGCAAGTTTTGAAGTAAGTCGCGTTGATAATATGGTGGAACCCAACGAGTACGCATAGCAGTTTTCAAAGCAGCCCAAGTAGCTGGAATATTAGCATGATGTATTCGACAATATTCAGACCACCAAATACAAGCAAAACTAGTGAAAGAACAAACAGCAGCAGCCACACGTCTATCTTCAGGAAATTGCAAGCATGTAAAACGTTGTTCTGTTTCTAACTCCCAAGTAAGATATAGATCAGGAACATAGCGACCATCAAAACTAGGAATATTCAATTTAACTTTAGGGAGATGGTCGTGATCCCGTACCTGAGGGTGTGGTGCATCCCTACCGTTGCGGTTGTATCCATGTGGACGACCGGCGGCTTGTCGTGGTGGTGGTTGTTGTTCCCCGTGCTGAACTGGAGCATGCTCTCCCTCAGCATCGTAATCACCATCGTAATCATCATCATAATCATCATGCTGCTCAGCCGGAGAAACCTCAGCAGCAGCAGCAGCAGCACCAGCACCAGCACCAGCAGCGACAGTTGGAGGATCAAGACCAATAAAAGGCTGCACGTGGCCGAGAGGCACGCGTCCCGGTCGTCGCCGTTGTTGTGGTTGCAGGGGAACAGAAGCTATAGCTGGTGGTGGTAATCTGGCAAGCACCTCATTGAACTTGGCATTCATCTTGGTGTCGAATTTCTGCTCCAGACCGTCCAGCTTTTCCATGGCCTCTCCAAAGGTTGTTAGGAAACCCTGTACCTGCTGAGACATCATTTGCTGAAATTTATCATAAAGCTCCTGGTTGGTCAGGTTCTCCCAGTCGATCTCCTCGTCGTGTGATCCTGGCATGGTTAGCAGCAATAGGAACACAGCAAAATATGACCCTACAGACTACTAGGAAGTGGTGGTGGTGTGTCACAAATCTGTCAAGCAAATCTCAATTTCTTACAAATTCTTACCCAGCAGCAGGTGGCGATCGGCAACCGGTGTAGTCAAAACTCTCGAAGGTTGGATATAGCGATTGCCAGGTGGTGTCAAACACACGATGTAGATGTATGTGGAGCTGGGAAGGCTTATAATATGGTAGCAAGAAGGGTCAGCTATAATCAGTTCAGAGATGCAAAATTGAAAAGACGCTCAACGACGGTACCGTGCTGGTCCTAGGCTAGATCGTACTAGAGACGCGAGCCTAGAACACCAACGAAGTCACGACGACACGTACTAACCAAGGGAAGAGCCACTCTGATTTTTTTTTTTCTTTTTTCTTTTTTTTCTTTTTTTTTTTCTTTTTTTTTTTCAGGAAATCACTATAATGGCGAGTGGCTCAAAACTCTTCCCAAGGACGAGAAACAGGATAGGGACGAAATTTTTTGTGGACACTTTTTTTTTTTTTTTTTTTAGCGGTGCGGGGCTGCGGCGGCCAAAAAAATGCGAAAAAATCACTATGATGGCGAGGGTCTCAAAACTCTTTAAAAAACCTAACAAAACGATAGGGAAAAAAAAATTTCACCCCTCGAAATTTTGGCCTAAAAAGTGCTCTGGAAAGCGTGCCAGACTCGAAATTTCACCCCTCGAAATTTCACCCCTCGAAATTTCACCCCTCGAAATTTTTTTTTTTTTTTTTTTTTTTTTTTTTTTCCGAAACCTACTCAGGTAAGGAAACGCGAAATCGAAATCAAATAGATCTCGAAATTAACCTAAACCGAAACAGACTAGGATGGTAATGGATATATGGTGGTGGTATATGGCAGCAAGGATAATGGTGGCGTGGTGGTGGTATATGGCAGCAAGGATAATGGTGGCGTGGTGGTGGTATATGATGAAATACGATGCGGTGACGGCGTGACAAACTATGAACAGAACTCGAAACTCTAAAGAACTAGACACTAAGACCAGCAACTCGACACGACGATGTAACCGCAAATTCAACTAAGCAAACTACTGAAAAGATTATGCAAAGGTTCAGATTGGTTCGGATATGATGATCTAAGCCTAATATTATTTTTTTTTGGCTGTTTCGTGGACGATAGGTATGAAGAACAGATCCGATCTAAAGATGAAAAACTGGTAGAATCTCACCGAGCAACCTGAAAATCTGATACCACTTGATAGAGGCGAAGTTGTCCCTGTCTTTCGATGAGATCGTGGATATCGTTTAGATGGAATAGACTTTGACGATCCGACTACGAACGTGTGAGGACGTCGCGCCTTAGCAATCGCTAAACCAACTCCGAGAGGTTATTGATCACGCCGGAGCACGATCAACCTGACCACGAGGGTCTGTTTCCTGCACGCAAACGAAGAACAAGCAAGAAACCAAGATTGCAATCAGGATATTGCGAATATAAGAGAGAAGCTTTATTGATGAAGGTGGGGTTCTGTGACGTCTTTGTCTGGTCGTAGAACACAAACGAAGAACGCGAAGTTGCAGCTATGGCGAACTTGAAATCTAAACAAAACCCAAGTCTAAACGGTGCCCTAAGGGCTGTATATATGAGGGAAAAGAGAGGCAATTTCGTAACCCTTGGGGAAGGGTTCCGAAAACAGCCCTAGTCTCGGTTTCCCCACACATACGGACTCTAAAAATAGCCTATATTATGGTATTTCGAAATTACATGGGCCTGGCCCAAAAATAAGGTGGCGCAACACCTATAATAGCCTATGGACGAAATTAATAAAGTGGGGTCTTGAATATTTCGTCCAAAGTCTTCATGCTCTCCTTATGGTGGCTTTAAAGTGCGGAAATCACCAAGGGAAGCTCCATTGTTCTCTCCCGCGCGTGCCCCTTGTTTGCCATGCTTCATCCCGCTCCAACGGATATCCTTCTTGTCCATGCTAGGTCCTTCATTCATGAGAACAACAAAAGTATCTAACTTAGGCAGCATCATATGTTCATGAACATTAGAAGTATTCCCAATAAACGAAAGTACCTGGTAATTCAATTGGCGTGCACGAGCTCTAGTAACTGGTCCAGTATGTATAGCAGCTGGAGCTGTGGGTGTAGCAATGGTATTGATGTCCTCATCATCCTCCCCTTCTTGAACTGAAGTCGTCCTCGACGGAAGCTCATCTTCCTCACCCAAACATGGCTTCAAATCTGCAATGTTAAAAGTGGGACTAACCCCAAAATCTGCAGGCAGCTCAAGTCGATATGCGTTATCATTTATTTTTTCTAACACTTTGAAAGGACCAGCAGCACGCGGCATTAGCTTTGACTTACGCAAATCCGGAAACCTATCCTTACGCAAATGCAACCAAACAAGATCTCCAGGTGCAAAGACAACATGTTTTCTACCCTTATCTCCAGCAAGTTTATATCTAGCATTCATGCGCTCAATGTTTTCCTTAGTTAACTCATGCATCTTCAATATCAATTCAGCACGTTCTTTAGCATCAAAATTAACCTTCTCCGAAGATGGAATAGGTAACAAATCAATAGGTGCACGAGGTAGGAAACCATACACAATTTCAAAAGGGCACATCTTTGTAGTAGAATGCAGCGAACGATTATAAGCAAATTCAATATGAGGCAAGCATTCTTCCCACAGTTTTAGATTGTTCTTCAAAACAGCCCTAAGCATAGTAGACAAAGATCTATTGACTACTTCAGTTTGTCCATCAGTTTGGGGGTGACATGTAGTACTAAAAAGCAATTTTGTCCCCAACTTAGCCCATAAACATCGCCAAAAGTGGCTAAGAAATTTAGCATCACGATCTGAAACAATCGTATTTGGCACACCATGTAAGCGAATAATTTCACGAAAGAACAAATCAGCCACATTAGCGGCATCATCACTTTTATGACATGGTATAAAGTGTGCCATTTTTGAAAATCTATCCACGACAACAAATATGCTATCCCTCCCCTTCTTTGTTCGAGGTAAACCTAAAACAAAGTCCATAGATATATCCTCCCAAGGAACACTAGGTACAGGCAAAGGCATATATAAACCATGAGGATTCAGTCGTGACTTAGCTTTTTGACATGTCGTGCAGCGAGCAACAAAACGCTCAACATCCCGTCGCATCCTTGGCCAAAAGAAATGTGTAGCAAGTACGTCCTCCGTCTTCTTTACGCCAAAGTGTCCCATCAATCCTCCTCCATGCGCCTCCTGTAACAACAAAAGACGAATAGAGCTAGCTGGAATGCATAGCTTGTTAGCACGAAACACAAAGCCATTATTAATGATGAACTTGTTCCATGTTCTCCCTTCTCTACAATTCTCCAACACATCTTTGAAATCAGCATCATGCACATATTGATCTTTGATGGTTTCCAAACCAAATATTTTAAAGTCAAGTTGTGAAAGCATAGTATAACGACGAGACAAAGCATCAGCAATAACATTATCTTTACCCTTCTTGTGTTTAATGACGTACGGGAAAGTCTCAATGAATTCAACCCATTTAGCATGTCTACGGTTCAGTTTTGCTTGACTTTTAATATGTTTCAAAGATTCATGATCAGAATGTATGACAAATTCTTTGGGCCATAAATAATGTTGCCATGTTTCCAAAGTCCGAACAAGAGCATATAATTCCTTATCATAAGTAGAATAATTCAGACTAGGCCCACTTAGTTTTTCAGAAAAGTATGCAACAGGTTTACCATCTTGTAATAACACACCTCCTAATCCAATTCCACTAGCATCACATTCAAGCTCGAAAGTCTTATTAAAATCAGGAAGTTGGAGTAAGGGAGCATGAGTTAACTTATCTTTCAAAACTGTGAAGGCTTCTTCCTGTGCAGTACCCCAAGAGTAAGGCACATCTTTCTTTGTAAGCTCATTGAGAGGTGCAGCAATGGTGCTAAAATCTCTCACAAAACGCCTATAAAACCCAGCGAGTCCAAGGAAACTCCGCACTTGTGTGACCGTTTTGGGTTGCGGCCAACTCTCAATAGCTTCAATCTTAGCTTTATCAACTTCAATTCCCTGTGGAGTAACAACATAGCCAAGAAAAGATACTCGGTCCGTGCAAAAGGTGCACTTCCCAAGGTTACCAAACAAACGTGCATCACGGAGAGCAGTAAAAACAGCACGCAAATGATCCAAGTGGTCCTCCAAAGATCTACTATAAATTAATATATCATCAAAGTAGACTACCACAAAGCGTCCAATGAAAGCACGTAAAACCTCATTCATTAATCTCATGAAAGTGCTAGGTGCATTAGTCAAACCAAAAGGCATAACTAACCACTCATATAATCCAAACTTAGTTTTAAATGCCGTTTTCCATTCATCTCCCAATTTCATGCGAATTTGATGGTATCCACTACGCAAATCAACTTTAGAGAAAATTATAGAGCCACTTAATTCATCAAGCATATCATCTAGCCTAGGAATAGGATGACGATAACGAATAGTAATATTATTAATGCCTCTACAATCAACACACATACGCGATGTACCATCCTTTTTCGGCACTAGAATAATAGGCACAGCACAAGGACTAAGAGATTCACGTATATAACCTTTGTCGAGTAGCTCTTGTACTTGACGCATAATCTCCTTCGTCTCCTCTGGATTGGTACGGTATGGTGCACGGTTTGGTAGCGATGCACCGGGAATTAAATCAATCTGATGCTCAATCCCTCTAATAGGTGGTAATCCCGGTGGCACGTCTTGTGGAAAGACGTCAGCGAACTCCTGCAAAATGTTAATGACAGCAGGAGGCAAAGAGGATGGCATGTCCTCAAATGAAAATAATACCTCTTTGCAGACGAAAGCATAGCAAACAGATGTAGTGATATCCAAATCAGTAATATCGGATTTAGTGGCAAGTAAACAACCACTTTTCAGTTTTATTTCAGAGGCAACACTAGATGATGATTGATTAGGCTTATTGTGTTGCTCAAATTCTTTTGCTACAATATGATTTTCACTCTTATGTAGGTCTTGTTTTGCTTTACTAGCTCTAGCAATGTCATCTTTCATAATATGTTCAGGAGACATAGGAAGCAAAGTTATATTTTGATCCTTATGAACAAGAGTATACTGATTTGTTCTACCATGGTGTACAGAATTTTTATCAAATTGCCATGGTCTACCAAGTAAAACGGAGCATGCTTGCATGGGTACCACATCACAATCAACAAAATCAGAATATGTAGCAATGCTAAAATGCACACGAACAGTACGTGTTACCTTAACCTTGCCACTGTTGTTGAACCACTGGATATAATAAGGATGAGGATGTGGTCTGGTGGTGAGAGATAGCTTCTCCACCATCTCCATGCTAGCTAAGTTGTTGCAACTCCCTCCATCGATGATTACGCGAACAGAACGTTCCTTTACCACTCCCTTAGTATGGAACAAGTTGTGCCTCTGATTTTGTTCAACCTGTGTTACCTGCACACTTAAAACACGTTGAGCAACTAAGCTTTCATACCTGTCAGCGTAGTCAGCAGCCATGTATTGTGTCTCTTGTGCAGTATCATCTACACCCCGTTCTTCACTTGCAATAAGAGCCAGAGTCTCCTCGTCATAATCACTAGCGGAGTCATATCCACCATCCTCAGTAATAATCATCACACGCTTGGATGGACACTCTCTCGCATAATGACCTCCACCCTTGCAACGACGACAGATAACCTCATGTGTTTGCCCTGTAGATGGAGTGGATGAAGAAGAACTCTGTGCGGGCCCAGAAGGTGTACTCTTGGCGAACGATGGTGCCGGGGCCTGTTTCCTGGTATCTCTGGTGGAATTGGCGGCTGAAACAGGTGGTGCGGATGCAGGAGGACGTGTTGAAGGAGACGTGGTTCGTGGCGTCCATGAGGAAGTGCGACCTGCAGAAAAGTTAGTTCTTGCCAAAGCCTGTCGATCCTGCACTTCACGTTCAGCTTTGCAAGCAAGATGGAATAAACGAGTGATAGTGTTATAATCCTTATATTCTAGAATAGTCTGAATATCTCTATTTAGTCCACCCATAAAACGTGCAAGCATAGCTTCATTGTCCTCAACAATACCACATCTAATCATGCCAGTTTGTAATTCCTGATAATATTCTTCTACAGACTTTTTTCCTTGTCTTAAACGCTGCAAGTTTTGAAGTAAGTCGCGTTGATAATATGGTGGAACCCAACGAGTACGCATAGCAGTTTTCAAAGCAGCCCAAGTAGCTGGAATATTAGCATGATGTATTCGACAATATTCAGACCACCAAATACAAGCAAAACTAGTGAAAGAACAAACAGCAGCAGCCACACGTCTATCTTCAGGAAATTGCAAGCATGTAAAACGTTGTTCTGTTTCTAACTCCCAAGTAAGATATAGATCAGGAACATAGCGACCATCAAAACTAGGAATATTCAATTTAACTTTAGGGAGATGGTCGTGATCCCGTACCTGAGGGTGTGGTGCATCCCTACCGTTGCGGTTGTATCCATGTGGACGACCGGCGGCTTGTCGTGGTGGTGGTTGTTGTTCCCCGTGCTGAACTGGAGCATGCTCTCCCTCAGCATCGTAATCACCATCGTAATCATCATCATAATCATCATGCTGCTCAGCCGGAGAAACCTCAGCAGCAGCAGCAGCAGCACCAGCACCAGCACCAGCAGCGACAGTTGGAGGATCAAGACCAATAAAAGGCTGCACGTGGCCGAGAGGCACGCGTCCCGGTCGTCGCCGTTGTTGTGGTTGCAGGGGAACAGAAGCTATAGCTGGTGGTGGTAATCTGGCAAGCACCTCATTGAACTTGGCATTCATCTTGGTGTCGAATTTCTGCTCCAGACCGTCCAGCTTTTCCATGGCCTCTCCAAAGGTTGTTAGGAAACCCTGTACCTGCTGAGACATCATTTGCTGAAATTTATCATAAAGCTCCTGGTTGGTCAGGTTCTCCCAGTCGATCTCCTCGTCGTGTGATCCTGGCATGGTTAGCAGCAATAGGAACACAGCAAAATATGACCCTACAGACTACTAGGAAGTGGTGGTGGTGTGTCACAAATCTGTCAAGCAAATCTCAATTTCTTACAAATTCTTACCCAGCAGCAGGTGGCGATCGGCAACCGGTGTAGTCAAAACTCTCGAAGGTTGGATATAGCGATTGCCAGGTGGTGTCAAACACACGATGTAGATGTATGTGGAGCTGGGAAGGCTTATAATATGGTAGCAAGAAGGGTCAGCTATAATCAGTTCAGAGATGCAAAATTGAAAAGACGCTCAACGACGGTACCGTGCTGGTCCTAGGCTAGATCGTACTAGAGACGCGAGCCTAGAACACCAACGAAGTCACGACGACACGTACTAACCAAGGGAAGAGCCACTCTAATTTTTTTTTTTCTTTTTTCTTTTTTTTCTTTTTTTTTTTCTTTTTTTTTTTCAGGAAATCACTATAATGGCGAGTGGCTCAAAACTCTTCCCAAGGACGAGAAACAGGATAGGGACGAAATTTTTTGTGGACACTTTTTTTTTTTTTTTTTTTAGCGGTGCGGGGCTGCGGCGGCCAAAAAAATGCGAAAAAATCACTATGATGGCGAGGGTCTCAAAACTCTTTAAAAAACCTAACAAAACGATAGGGAAAAAAAAATTTCACCCCTCGAAATTTTGGCCTAAAAAGTGCTCTGGAAAGCGTGCCAGACTCGAAATTTCACCCCTCGAAATTTCACCCCTCGAAATTTTTTTTTTTTTTTTTTTTTTTTTTTTTTTTTCCGAAACCTACTCAGGTAAGGAAACGCGAAATCGAAATCAAATAGATCTCGAAATTAACCTAAACCGAAACAGACTAGGATGGTAATGGATATATGGTGGTGGTATATGGCAGCAAGGATAATGGTGGCGTGGTGGTGGTATATGGCAGCAAGGATAATGGTGGCGTGGTGGTGGTATATGATGAAATACGATGCGGTGACGGCGTGACAAACTATGAACAGAACTCGAAACTCTAAAGAACTAGACACTAAGACCAGCAACTCGACACGACGATGTAACCGCAAATTCAACTAAGCAAACTACTGAAAAGATTATGCAAAGGTTCAGATTGGTTCGGATATGATGATCTAAGCCTAATATTATTTTTTTTTGGCTGTTTCGTGGACGATAGGTATGAAGAACAGATCCGATCTAAAGATGAAAAACTGGTAGAATCTCACCGAGCAACCTGAAAATCTGATACCACTTGATAGAGGCGAAGTTGTCCCTGTCTTTCGATGAGATCGTGGATATCGTTTAGATGGAATAGACTTTGACGATCCGACTACGAACGTGTGAGGACGTCGCGCCTTAGCAATCGCTAAACCAACTCCGAGAGGTTATTGATCACGCCGGAGCACGATCAACCTGACCACGAGGGTCTGTTTCCTGCACGCAAACGAAGAACAAGCAAGAAACCAAGATTGCAATCAGGATATTGCGAATATAAGAGAGAAGCTTTATTGATGAAGGTGGGGTTCTGTGACGTCTTTGTCTGGTCGTAGAACACAAACGAAGAACGCGAAGTTGCAGCTATGGCGAACTTGAAATCTAAACAAAACCCAAGTCTAAACGGTGCCCTAAGGGCTGTATATATGAGGGAAAAGAGAGGCAATTTCGTAACCCTTGGGGAAGGGTTCCGAAAACAGCCCTAGTCTCGGTTTCCCCACACATACGGACTCTAAAAATAGCCTATATTATGGTATTTCGAAATTACATGGGCCTGGCCCAAAAATAAGGTGGCGCAACACCTATAATAGCCTATGGACGAAATTAATAAAGTGGGGTCTTGAATATTTCGTCCAAAGTCTTCATGCTCTCCTTATGGTGGCTTTAAAGTGCGGAAATCACCAAGGGAAGCTCCATTGTTCTCTCCCGCGCGTGCCCCTTGTTTGCCATGCTTCATCCCGCTCCAACGGATATCCTTCTTGTCCATGCTAGGTCCTTCATTCATGAGAACAACAAAAGTATCTAACTTAGGCAGCATCATATGTTCATGAACATTAGAAGTATTCCCAATAAACGAAAGTACCTGGTAATTCAATTGGCGTGCACGAGCTCTAGTAACTGGTCCAGTATGTATAGCAGCTGGAGCTGTGGGTGTAGCAATGGTATTGATGTCCTCATCAACTGGGATTTGTCACTCCGTGTGACGGAGAGGTATCTCGGGGCCCACTCGGTAATACAACATCACACATAATCCTTGCAAGCAATGTAACTTAGTGTAAGTTGCGGGATCTTGTATTATGGAACGAGTAAAGAGACTTGCCGGTAAACGAGATTGAAATAGGTATGCGGATACTGACGATCGAATCTCGGGCAAGTAACATACCGAAGGACAAAGGGAATGACATACGGGATTATACGAATCCTTGGCACTGAGGTTCAAACGATAAGATCTTCGTAGAATATGTAGGATCCAATATGGGCATCCAGGTCCCGCTATTGGATATTGACCGAGGAGTCTCTCAGGTCATGTCTACATAGTTCTCGAACCCGCAGGGTCTGCACACTTAAGGTTCGACGTTGTTTTATGCGTATTTGAGTTATATGGTTGGTTACCGAATGTTGTTCGGAGTCCCAGATGAGATCACGGACGTCACGAGGGTTTCCGGAATGGTCCGGAAACGAAGATTGATATATAGGATGACCTCATTTGATTACCGGAAGGTTTTCGGAGTTGCCGGGAATGTACCGGGAATGACGAATGGGTTCCGGGAGTTCACCGGAGGGGGGCAACCCACTCCGGGGAAGCCCATAGGTATTTGTGGGGGTCACACCAGCCCTTAGTGGGCTGGTGGGACAGCCCACCAAATCCTATGCGCCAAGGAAGAAAAAATCAAAGGAAGAAAAAAAAAAGAGGGAGAAGTGGGAAGGGGGAAGGACTCCCTCCCACCAAACCAAGTAGGACTCGGTTTGGGGGGGGGGGAGAGTCCTCCCCCCTGGCTCGGCCGACCCCTTGGGGTTCCCTTGGACCCCAAGGCAAGGTCCCCCTCCCTCCTCCTATATATATGGGGCTTTTAGGGCAGATTTGAGACGACTTTCTCACGGCTGCCCGACCACATACCTCCATAGTTTTTCCTCTAGATCGCGTTTCTGCGGAGCTCGGGCGGAGCCCTGCTGAGACAAGATCATCACCAACCTCCGGAGCGCCATCATGCTGCCGGAGAACTCTTCTACCTCTCCGTCTCTCTTGCTGGATCAAGAAGGCCGAGATCATCGTCGAGCTGTACGTGTGCTGAACGCGGAGGTGCCGTCCGTTCGGTACTAGATCGTGGGACTGATCGCGGGATTGTTCGCGGGGCGGATCGAGGGACGTGAGGACGTTCCACTACATCAACCGCGTTCTCTAACGCTTCTGCTGTACGATCTACAAGGGTACGTAGATCACTCATCCCCTCTCGTAGATGGACATCACCATGATAGGTCTTCGTGCGCGTAGGAAAATTTTTGTTTCCCATGCGACGTTCCCCAACAGTGGCATCATGAGCTAGGTTCATGCGTAGATGTCTTCTCGAGTAGAACACAAAAGGTTTTGTGGGCGGTGATGTGCGTTTTGCTGCCCTCCTTAGTCTTTTCTTGATTCCGCGGTATTGTTGGATTGAAGCGGCTTGGACCGACATTACTCGTACGCTTACGAGAGACTGGTTTCATCGTTACGAGTAACCCCCTTTGCTCAAAGATGACTGGCAAGTGACGGTTTCTCCAACTTTAGTTGAATCGGATTTGACCGAGGAGGTCCTTGGATGAGGTTAAATAGCAACTGATATATCTCCGTTGTGGTGTTTGCGTAAGTAAGATGCGATCCTACTAGATACCCTTGGTCACCACGTAAAACATGCAAGAACAAAATTAGAGGACGTCTAACTTGTTTTTGCAGGGTATGATTGTGATGTGATATGGCCAATGATGTGATGTGATATATTGGATGTATGAGATGATCATGTTGTAATAGAAATATCGACTTGCACGTCGATGGTACGGCAACCGGCAGGAGCCATAGGGTTGTCTTTATACTAACATATGTGCTTGCAGATGCGTTTACTATTTTGCTAGGATGTAGCTTTAGTAGTGATAGCATAAGTAGCACGAGAACCCCGATGGCGACACGTTGATGGAGATCATGATGATGGAGATCATGGTGTGGCGCCGGTGACAAGAAGATCGTGCCGGTGCTTTGGTGATGGAGATCAAGAAGCACGTGACGATGGCCATATCATGTCACTTATGAATTGCATGTGATGTTAATCCTTTTATGCACCTTATTTTGCTTAGAACGACGGTAGCATTATGAGGTGATCTCTCACTAAAATTTCAAGACGAAATTGTGTTCTCCCCGACTGTGCACCGTTGCTATAGTTCGTCGTTTCGAGACACCACGTGATGATCGGGTGTGATAGACTCAACGTTCACATACAACGGGTGCAAAACAGTTGCGCACGCGGAACACTCGGGTTAAGCTTGACGAGCCTAGCATGTGCAGACATGGCCTCGGAACACATGAGACCGAAAGGTCGATCATGAATCATATAGATGATATGATTAGCATAGGGATGCTTACCACTAAAACTACTCCCGACTCACGTGATGATCGGACTTGGGATAGTGTAGGTGGATCATGAACCACTCAAATGACTAGAGAGATGTACTTTTTGAGTGGGAGTTTAGCATGTAATTTGATTAAGTTGAACTCTAATTATCTTGAACATAGTCTAAGTCCACTTTGAATATATTTGTGTTGTAGATCATGGCTCACGCAAGTGTCATCCTCAATTTTAATACGTTCCTAGAGAAAGCTAAGTTGAAAGATGATGGAAGCAACTTTGTAGACTGGGCTCGTAATCTTAAGCTAATCTTACAAGCTGGAAAGAAGGATTATGTCCTTAATGCTGCGCTAGGAGATGAACCACCCGCTACGGCTGATCAGGATGTTAAGAACGCTTGGTTAGCGCGTAAGGAGGACTACTCAATAGTTCAATGTGCAGTCTTGTATGGCTTACAACCGGGACTTCAACGTCGCTTTGAGCGTCATGGAGCATTTGAGATGTTCCAGGAGTTGAAGATCATCTTTCAGAAGAACGCCCGGATCGAGAGGTATGAGACCTCCGATAAATTCTATGCTTGCAAGATGGAGGAAAACTCGTCTGTCAGTGAACATGTGCTCAAAATGTCTGGGTACTCAAACCGTCTAGCTGAACTGGGGATTGAACTCCCGCAAGAAGCTATCACTGACAGAATCCTTCAATCACTGCCGCCAAGCTATAAAGGCTTTGTGTTGAACTACAACATGCAAGGGATGAACAAGTCTCCCGGCGAGTTGTTTGCGATGCTGAAAGTCGCAGAGTCTGAACTCCGTAAAGAACATCAAGTGTTGATGGTGAGCAAGACCACTAGTTTCAAGAGAAACGGCAAAGGCAAGAAGGGCAATTCGAAGAAGAGCGGCAAGCCTGTTGCCAATCCGCCGAAGAAACCCAAGGCTGGACCTAAGCCTGAAACAGAGTGCTTCTATTGCAAGGGTATGGGTCACTGGAAGCACAATTGCCCCAAGTATCTGGCAGATAAGAAGGCGGGCAAAGAAAAATCAGGTATATTTGATATACATGTTATTGATGTGTACTTAACCAGCTCTCGTAGTAGTGCCTGGGTATTCGATACCGGTTCTGTTGCTCACATTTGCAACTCGAAGCAGGAACTGCGGAATAGACGGAGGCTGGCGAAAGATGAAGTGACGATGCGCGTAGGAAACGGTTCCAAGGTTGATGCAATCGCCGTCGGCACCGTGTCACTTCAACTACCATCGGGATTAGTGATGAACTTAAATCATTGTTATTTAGTGCCTGCGTTGAGCATGAACATTATATCTGGATCTTGTTTATTGCGAGACGGTTACTCTTTTAAGTCTGAGAATAATGGTTGTTCTATTTCTATGAGTAACATCTTTTATGGTCATGCACCGAATGTGAGAGGATTGTTCATATTGAATCTCGATAGCGATACGCATATACATAACATTGAGACCAAAAGAGTTAGAGTAAACAATGATAGCGCCATATTTTTGTGGCACTGCCGCTTGGGTCATACTGGTGTAAAGCGCATGAAGAAACTCCATGCTGATGGACTTTTGGAGTCACTTGACTTTGATTCACTTGACACTTGCGAACCATGCCTCATGGGCAAGATGACTAAAACTCCGTTCTCCGGAACAATGGAGCGTGCAAGTGACTTATTGGAAATCATACATACCGATGTGTGTGGTCCGATGAGCGTGGAGGCACGCGGCGGATATCGTTATTTTCTCACCTTCACTGACGATTTGAGTAGATATGGTTATGTCTACTTAATGAAGCACAAGTCTGAAACATTTGAAAAGTTCAAGCAATTTCAGAGTGAAGTAGAAAATCATCGTAACAAGAAGATCAAGTTCCTACGGTCTGATCGTGGGGGTGAATATCTGAGTTTCGAGTTTGGTGCTCACTTAAGACAATGTGGAATTGTTTCGCAGTTAACACCGCCTGGAACACCACAGCGTAATGGTGTGTCCGAACGTCGTAATCGTACTTTATTAGAAATGGTGCGATCTACGATGTCTCTTACTGATTTGCCGTTATCGTTTTGGGGTTATGCATTAGAAACAGCTGCATTCACTTTAAATAGGGCACCATCGAAATCCGTTGAGACGACACCATACGAACTGTGGTATGGCAAAAGGCCAAAGTTGTCGTTTCTTAAAGTTTGGGGATGTGATGCTTATGTCAAAAAGCTTCGGCCTGAAAAGCTGGAACCCAAAGCGGAAAAGTGCGTCTTCATAGGCTACCCAAAAGAGACAGTTGGGTACACCTTCTATCTCAAATCCGAGGGCAAAGTGTTTGTTGCTAAGAACGGAACTTTTCTCGAGGAGGAGTTTCTCTCGAGAGAATTGAGTGGGAGGAAGATAGAACTTGACGAGGTTGTCGAACCTCTCATCCCTCTGGATGGTGGCGCAGGGCAAGGGGAAACCCCTGTGATTGCGACGCCAGTTGAGGAGGAAGTTAATGATGATGATCATGAAACTCCAGTTCAAGTTTCTGTTGAACCACGCAGGTCGACGAGATCACGCGCTGCTCCAGAGTGGTACGGTAATCCCGTCTTGACAATCATGTTGTTAGACAACAATGAACCTGCAAATTATGAAGAAGCAATGGTGGGCCCAGATTCCAACAAATGGCTAGAAGCCATGAAATCCGAGATAGGATCCATGTATGAGAACAAAGTATGGACTTTGGAGATACTACCTGAGGGCCGCAAGGCTATTCAGAACAAATGGATCTTTAAGAAGAAGACGGACGCTGACGGTAATGTGACCGTTTATAAAGCTCGACTTGTGGCAAAGGGTTTTTCACAAGTTCCAGGAATTGACTACGATGAGACTTTCTCTCCCGTAGCGATGCTTAAGTCCGTCAGAATCATGTTAGCAATAGCTGCATTTTTCGATTATGAAATTTGGCAGATGGATGTCAAAACGGCGTTCCTTAACGGTTTCCTTAAGGAAGAGTTGTATATGATGCAACCCGAAGGTTTTGTCGATCCTAAAAATGCTGACAAGGTGTGCAAGCTCCAGCGATCCATTTATGGACTGGTGCAAGCATCTCGGAGTTGGAACAAACGCTTTGATGAGGTGATCAAAGCATTTGGGTTTATACAAGTGGTTGGAGAATCTTGTATTTACAAGAAAGTGAGTGGGAGCTCTGTGGCGTTTCTAATATTGTATGTGGATGACATATTACTGATTGGAAACAACGTAGAGCTTTTGGAGAGCATAAAAGGTTACTTGAATAAAAGTTTCTCTATGAAGGACCTAGGAGAAGCTGCTTACATTCTAGGCATTAAGATCTATAGGGATAGATCAAAACGCCTGATAGGACTTTCACAAAGCACATACCTTGATAAAGTTTTGAAGAGGTTCAAAATGGAACAGTCCAAGAAAGGGTTCTTGCCAGTGTTACAAGGTACGAGATTGAGTAAGACTCAGTGCCCAGCAACTGATGAAGATAGAGAGCATATGCGCTCCGTCCCCTATGCTTCAGCCATAGGCTCTATCATGTATGCGATGTTGTGCACTAGACCAGATGTTAGCCTGGCCATAAGTATGGCAGGCAGGTTCCAGAGTAATCCAGGAGTGGATCACTGGACAGCGGTCAAGAATATCCTAAAGTACCTGAAAAGGACTAAGGAGATGTTTCTCGTGTATGGAGGTGACGAAGAGCTCGCCGTAAAAGGTTACGTCGATGCAAGCTTTGACACAGATCCGGACGACTCTAAGTCGCAAACCGGATACGTATTTATTCTTAATGGGGGTGCAGTAAGCTGGTGCAGTTCCAAGCAAAGCGTCGTAGCAGATTCTACATGTGAAGCGGAATACATGGCTGCCTCGGAGGCGGCTAAGGAGGGTGTCTGGATGAAGCAGTTCATGACGGATCTTGGAGTGGTGCCAAGTGCACTGGATCCAATAACCTTGTTCTGTGACAACACTGGTGCCATTGCCTTAGCAAAGGAACCAAGGTTTCACAAGAAGACCAGACACATCAAACGACGCTTCAACCTCATCCGCGACTACGTCGAGGAGGAGGACGTAAATATATGCAAAGTGCACACGGATCTGAATGTAGCAGACCCGCTGACTAAGCCTCTTCCACGGCCAAAACATGATCGACACCAGAACTGTATGGGTGTTAGATTTATTACAATGTAATTCACATGGTGATGTGAGGGCTAGATTATTGACTCTAGTGCAAGTGGGAGACTGTTGGAATTATGCCCTAGAGGCAATAATAAATGTATAGTTATTATTATAATTCCTGTATCAAGATAATAGTTTATTATCCATGCTATAATTGTATTGAATGAAGACTCATTTACATGTGTGGATACATAGACAAAACACCGTCCCTAGCATGCCTCTAGTTGGCTAGCCAGTTGATCGATGATAATCAGTGTCTTCTGATTATGAACAAGGTGTTGTTGCTTGATAACTGGATCACGTCATTAGGAGAATCACGTGATGGACTAAGACCCAAACTAATAGACGTAGCATGTTGATCGTGTCATTTTGTTGCTACTGTTTTCTGCGTGTCAAGTATTTATTCCTATGACCATGAGATCATATAACTCACTGACACCGGAGGAATGCTTTGTGTGTATCAAACGTCGCAACGTAACTGGGTGACTATAAAGATGCTCTACAGGTATCTCCGAAGGTGTTAGTTGAGTTAGTATGGATCAAGACTGGGATTTGTCACTCCGTGTGACGGAGAGGTATCTCGGGGCCCACTCGGTAATACAACATCACACATAAGCCTTGCAAGCAATGTAACTTAGTGTAAGTTGCGGGATCTTGTATTACGGAACGAGTAAAGAGACTTGCCGGTAAACGAGATTGAAATAGGTATGCGGATACTGACGATCGAATCTCGGGCAAGTAACATACCGAAGGACAAAGGGAATGACATACGTGATTATACGAATCCTTGGCACTGAGGTTCAAACGATAAGATCTTCGTAGAATATGTAGGATCCAATATGGGCATCCAGGTCCCGCTATTGGATATTGACCG
The DNA here is from genome assembly GCF_904849725.1 of Hordeum vulgare subsp. vulgare. NCBI lineage: Eukaryota > Viridiplantae > Streptophyta > Magnoliopsida > Poales > Poaceae > Hordeum > Hordeum vulgare. The sequence continues at coordinate 340,035,161 of NC_058524.1, read as the reverse complement.
AGGAGTCTCTCCGGTCATGTCTACATAGTTCTCGAACCCGCAGGGTCTGCACACTTAAGGTTCGACGTTGTTTTATGCGTATTTGAGTTATATGGTTGGTTACCGAATGTTGTTCGGAGTCCCGGATGAGATCACGGACGTCACGAGGGTTTCCGGAATGGTCCGGAAACGAAGATTGATATATAGGATGACCTCATTTGATTACCGGAAGGTTTTCGGAGTTGCCGGGAATGTACCGGGAATGACGAATGGGTTCCGGGAGTTCACCGGAGGGGGGCAACCCACTCCGGGGAAGCCCATAGGTATTTGTGGGGGTCACACCAGCCCTTAGTGGGCTGGTGGGACAGCCCACCAAATCCTATGCGCCAAGGAAGAAAAAATCAAAGGAAGAAAAAAAAAGAGGGAGAAGTGGGAAGGGGGAAGGACTCCCTCCCACCAAACCAAGTAGGACTCGGTTTGGGGGGGGGGGGGGGAGAGTCCTCCCCCCTGGCTCGGCCGACCCCTTGGGGTTCCCTTGGACCCCAAGGCAAGGTCCCCCTCCCTCCTCCTATATATATGGGGCTTTTAGGGCAGATTTGAGACGACTTTCTCACGGCTGCCCGACCACATACCTCCATAGTTTTTCCTCTAGATCGCGTTTCTGCGGAGCTCGGGCGGAGCCCTGCTGAGACAAGATCATCACCAACCTCCGGAGCGCCGTCACGCTGCCGGAGAACTCTTCTACCTCTCCGTCTCTCTTGCTGGATCAAGAAGGCCGAGATCATCGTCGAGCTGTACGTGTGCTGAACGCGGAGGTGCCGTCCGTTCGGTACTAGATCGTGGGACTGATCGCGGGATTGTTCGCGGGGCGGATCGAGGGACGTGAGGACGTTCCACTACATCAACCGCGTTCTCTAACGCTTCTGCTGTATGATCTACAAGGGTACGTAGATCACTCATCCCCTCTCGTAGATGGACATCACCATGATAGGTCTTCGTGCGCGTAGGAAAATTTTTGTTTCCCATGCGACGTTCCCCAATAGGTGCCACTAGGGAAAACTATGGCCCCCGGGTCTATTCACTTCAGAGAGGCGATTTCCTATGCGGTGGTAGCTACACACCCTTTCGTATAAGTGCCTTTTTTATATATGAGGTGTCGGGTTTCAATGGCATCGGCACAAGTGCATTTTTTATTGTATATGAATGACCTTTTCTCACTTCTATTTGTCTTTTTGTTACCTTTTTGACACCACTGTCTCTCCGTTGTGTAGAAAGGGCGTTTCTCATTTCTCTCGGTATTTTTTCCATGCCTTTTCTGGCATAATTACATATTTTTTAGCCTAGTTGGTCCAAAACCACGATATTTTCGCTATAGAGTTATTTTTCATTTTCAAAATAATTTATAAAATTAATTAGTGATAAAAATTGGGGCCGTGTGTAGCTACCACCATGCGTAGAAAATTATTTTTGATTCACTTATAAGTTTACAAACGGTACAATACCTTGTTGTTCTTATTTAATTTTTATTTAATTTTTAACTTCACAATTATCTACTACCAACCACACTATTAACAAGCTTGCAAATAACGAGTCCAAGGGGATTGACAACCCTCTTGCCCGTGTTGGGTGCAAGTGTTTGCTCCTTTGTGTGTAGCCGCTGAAGACGGGGGTTGGTTATTACTCCTATTGGTTCGATAAATCTTGATTCTCTACTGAGGGAAATACTTACCTATATTGTGCTGCATCACCCGTTCCTCTTCACGGAAAACCCAACATGGATCACAACTATCAGGAAGGATTTATGGCGCAGTTGCTGGGGAGTATCATCAACCTACTATCAAGTAACTTCACGCAAATTATCATTCACTTGTTCTTATTTTTATTTGCCATTATAATTTTATTGATTCATAAAAATCAAAAATACAAAAATATTTATCTTTGCTCATTGCTAGTCTACTTCTTTGCTTGTCATACTTGCTAGTTTACTTGTCATGCTTGTTACTTTGCTTGCTCGGTCACCATGTTTCAAGATAATACTAAGTTGTGTGACTTCTCAAATACTTATAACAATGATTTTATTAGTACTCCTATACCACCCGCCACTAGTGCGGAGGCTTATGATATAAATGATGCATTCTTGAATCTCGTCATGACACAACAATTTTCACGAAGTCCTAACAAGGATCCCACTACTCATCTTAATACCTTTGTTGAGATTTGTGATGTGCAAAATAAAAAGGACATGGATAATCATATTTTGAAAATAAATTATTTCCTTTTTCATTAAGAGATAAAGCTAAATCTTGGTTCTTATCTTTACCATGTAATAGTATTGGAACATGGCATAAGTGTAAAGATGCTTTTATTGCCAAGTATTTTCCTCCTGCTAAGATCATCTCCCTTGGAAAACAAATAATGAATTTTAAACAGCATGATCATGAACATGTTGCACAAGCTTGGAGAGGGTGAAATTGATGATTATAAACTGTCCTACTCATGATTTAAACTTGTGGATGATTATCCAAAACTTCTATGTTGGACTAAATCTGTATCTAGAAATCTTCTAGGTTCTGGTGTAGTGGTACCTTCATGGAGGTGACCTTAGGAGAGGCCACCAAACTTATGGACAACATCATGACCAACTACTCTCAATGGCATACCGAAAGAGCTCCAACTGGTAACAAGGTAAACTCTGTTGAGGACATCGCTAATTTGAGTGAAAAAGTTGATGCTCTTATGAATTTGGTTCTAATAAAAATGCTCATGTTCATCCTAATGACATGCTCTTGTATACTTTGATTTAGCAAAATGACAATGCCATTGATTTGAATTTTATCTCGTGAAATAATTTTAATAACAATGCGTATCGAGGTAATTTCAATGCTAGGCCATATCCAGGTAACTCCTCTAATGGTTTATGGCAATTCTTATGGAAATCCCTCTACCAATAATAATAATTTATCCTCTGATCTTAAAAACACCATTAAAGAATTCATTAATTCTCGAAAAGTTTTCAACACTATAGTAGAGGAAAAGTAGCATAAAATTGATGATTTGGCTAGAAACATGGATAGGATATTTCACCATATTTCAAAAACTCCTTCCCCAAATGCTTGAGTCGACCCCATCTCTCTTTAATTAAAATCTAGTGATATGGTGAAATATTGTTTGGCCCAAAACCTCCTTAAAAATGTTGCTAAACCTGTAAATATTTTGTTGATAATCTGGAATCAAGTTTCAGGTGTGTTATATTTTTCTGCTAATTATTAAATCTTCAAACAATTTCAAATGGTAATAAATGGGCATTTATTTTCTATCTCTAAAAATTATCAATTCAGTTTTATTAAATAGGTCTTATTTTTGTGAGCTGAAAACTTATTTTTTCCGTCCAAAACCTTTCTATATATTTTGTGAGAGGGTTTTGCAAGTTCTGTTTCAAATTAAAGTTTTCGTGAAAGAGAGACTACCACCATGGGCTTCTCCCTCCCTCGCAGCGAGCAGCAGCAACCCAGAGAGGTCCAACGTCGCAGCCCACCTGGGCCTCTTCCCGATCCGGCACAGCTAGCCTCTTACCTTCCCGAGCCAGCCCAAAACCCCTCCCCTCATGGCAACCTGCTCGTTACGGCGGCGTCCTCCTGCAGAGACAGAGAGAGGGAGCGCGCGTGCTGCGCGCGAGTTTCACGAACGTCGAGGCTGTCGTCTCTCCGCTCGTCCTTTTTAAGCTCAGTCATGCCTAGGGTTCTCCACTCCTCCTCCTTCCCCCTAGCACCGCCACCAACCGTTTCTCATCGCTCCTGCTAGTCGCAGCAGCAGTGACCCATGGACAGCCCCTACTCGAGCTCATCGCTGGCGTGAGGAGCCACGAGCGTCACTTCCTTGACGTCCCCGAGAGCCTCGACATCACCCTGGATTCGTTCCGGTGTCAAGGCCAAGCAGGATCTTCTTCCTCGACGTCCCCTGTGTCTTCTCCTTCGTGTGCAACCTCGGATCCGAAGGTTCGCCGGAGTTCCTCGTCGCCTCCTCACTGCTTCCCCATTGTTATCTCCAAGTCCTAGGTAGGGGAGGTACATTCGCTCGTCCATTATGGCTTTCCCCATCGTCTCTCGCGCCCCGTAGAGCACGCTAGGCCCTTGTCGTCGCCGTTGTAAGGGCATATTTCTACCCTAGTGGTTTTGGTGATTGATGACAACACTTTTGTGGACTAACCGTGTGCACTAAGCCTTTCAGGTATTTCCTCATTTGGCACAAAGATGATCCTTGCCCCTCGGTGTATTGATATGAAGACATCTTTCTCTCTTACGTTTCGTTTGTCAGTGGACTTGAGTCGTACGAAAAGCCATACTATTAAGAGGGGGTCCACCTCGGAAAGGTGGGTGGAATCATCACGTACACTTCCCTCGCACCCTCTTTTCCGCCTCAATGGAGCTTCTTCCCTTGCCCAACCATGCCCAGAAGGACCCAAGCGGTAGTACCGTGCCTGGGAGTGGTACTACCTCTTATCATCGATAGTACCGCTCAAGCCGGCGGTAGTACCGCTCCAAGGCGGATGTTGCCCAGCTTGTACCGCTGGCGAGTACTGCTGCCCACGGGTCTCGACACTTTTTGTGTCGGACTTTGCGGTAGTACCGCCCGTCGGGCGGTAGTACCACTTGTTACTACCGCGCCGGGAGTCCTTGGTTTTTCTGGGCTGGGTCCGATGCTGATCCCCGAGCGGTGGTAGGAGGTGGTACTACCTCTTATGAGTGGTAGTACCGGTCGTGGCAGCGGTAGTACCGCTCGAGAAGTACTATCGGCCCCTCCCCCCACTCGGATCGGCAACCCTCTGCCTGAGCGGTAGTACCGCTCACTCTGGAGTGGTGCCACCTCTTATCATCGGTAGTACCACTCTCAGGAGCGGTAGTACCGCTCTGGTATGGGCAGAACAGGTGGGTAACGAGTAGAATCTTTCCCCCACTATATAAAGGGGTTCTTCTTCCTCGAGAACTCACCTTTTCCAACCCTAAGCTCCATTGTTGCTCCAAGATCCATTTTCGCCCAATCTCTCTCCCTAGCCAACAAAACTTGTTGATACTCTAGGGTTTGGTTGAGAGGGCCTTGATCTACACTTCCACCAAGAGAAAATTGATTCCCCCACTAATCCCTCGCGGATCTTCTTCCCTTGTTAAGGTCACCTCGAAGCCATATTCCATTGTGGTGAAGATTCGTGGTCTCGTTGGAAGCCTCCAATTCAGTTGTAGAGATTGCCCCAACCTTGTTTGCAAGGGTTCGGTCGCCGCCTTCAAGGGCACCACTAGAGGAATCACGACACCTCGCATTATGTGAGGGCGTGAGGAGAATACGGTGGCCTTAGTGGCATCTTGGAAAGCATTGTGCCTCCACACCGCTCTAACAGAGACGTACTTGCTCTTGTAGAGCACCCAGCCACGCTCCTCGCCGCTGAGACAGTTGGGGTATGGCCACCTGCCAACATCCCAACCGCATTTGTATCCCCAAAGCCAGCAAGCGATGCAGTAGTAACACTACTCGCCCATCGCTGCCTGGATGTCGCGGCCACCGGAGTGGCCGACCGTCAAACCTAACACCGGCCCTGGACCGTGAAGTTGAGCCCTCGATCATTGTCGGCGAAGCCTCCTCCAATGAGGGACTCACGGACGGCGACGATGTCATAAAAGCCACCGGTGACCCCGACGGTGAGAGCGGTGGGAGCTCCTGCTCCACCGGTCGTCCATCTCTCCCGTGACACTCCAGAGCCGGTCAGGTGCCGACGCAGACCCAAAGGACCTCAACTAATTTGTCGGAGTGGATACATGTGGCTGCTCCTTAGAGCCAGTCTCATTTGGCTTGACCGATGGTGCCAAACCTCTATCACTATCATCCCTCTGGCCCGAACCCTTATCCTCGTTCCCATCTCCGCTATGACCATCCTCAGTATGCATATCAGTATTCTGAGCCAAGTCCTGAAAGTGAGCACTCTCCTCAATCTCAATATCCAAATCAAAGCTCCCGCCATCATAAGTCCATCTAACAATGTCCGAAATATGTTGAATGATAATCATGCTAACAAGTTGGCGAGCTACTCCGTGTGCATGTGTGAAAGGCAAATCCACCTTCTCCGTTTTACCAATCACAAAACCAAGGCTCCAAGTCACCATAAAATCATCTAATGCCGCATGTGGAGCTCCTAGGAACATGACCCAAAGCTGAGATAAAGGAGTTCCCTCGGGCGGCTTCTGAGTCGAAGCATCAAACTCAAGAACAAAAGTGTTGTTTGGAACCTTGCTCATCCCAAACTTCAGCAGCCTCGCAAGATCCTCCTTGGTAAGAAAGTCCAGCCTGAAAACTTGCTCGTCTAGCTTGACAGGACCCCACTGGAAGGTAGCACACGCTAACTCGCGCAAGCGCTGAACAACCTGGTCCATCGTCATCGTTCCTCGAGTCACCCTAACAACACCCATCCAGGAACTCTCCGAAGTCGGTGTAGTGGCAGAAGCACGAGGAGACTCAAAGAGCATAAGCTCCGGGCAACAGGCCCCATAAATAGTAACCACCGGCTTCGGCCTGAGGAGTAACGAACACTCTCCCGTTTCATGCTTCCGCTTACGACATATGTCGCACAACTCAACCGAGCACTCAGCCACAAAATGCCCCGGTCCTCCGCAACGGAAACGGGTCATCTTTTCTTTCTTTCGAGCTCACTTCATAGCTCTCACACCATCAGACTTATCGCTGGCTTTATCAGACACCACATCCCGACCAGCAGCCGCCTTGACAGAAGACACATTCACCCCGGCAAGCGCGCGCTGCCTCCATGGCCGACCCCGTGAGAGAAGTAGATGTCGCATCAACAATTGGTTCCGTCGGCCCCATCCCAGCCTCCGCGCCCTCCAGTGGCTTTGGGAAAGGATCAGTCCGAGGAAGATCCCCCCCCCCTCCCGGCGCCCACCATGCACGGGCCGGTACATCGGCTGACCGCGAAATGAAGGGCACGTCGCGCCCTCGACAAACGGTCCAGGAGGTCCATTGAACCCCCAGCCGCTGTCATCACCACGGCCACCGCCGAAAGAGGAGGATCCTCGGTGCGCCCCCTCGCCATAAGCGTTATAGTCATCATCACCCAATCGACTGCGGTCGTCCGCCTGCAACTGAAAGCTCCGACCGCCACCATAGTCACCTTGTCCACGAGCAGCCAACTGCCCGCCAGTCCCACTCGCACGCCCTGTGCCCCCGCCGACTGCAGCCCCCGATGAGGCCGTCTGTTTGGGCAGCGGTTGAGGATGATTCCCATGCCCAGTCATGACCAGCTTCACTAGCGGCGACGGCGCACACACACCCTTGCCGCCCTGCCCGCCTGCAACCGAGGGAAACGAGGGCAATTTCTCCGTTGTCTAACCTTAGATACGTCGGACGTACGAGCAGGCCAACTCGTAGTCGCGTACTATATCAAGGGAGAAAGCTCAGACTTGTACACGTCACCAGTTTGGGCCCCAAACTGAGCCAAATACCCAGCCCCCATCGGGCCCATCACTCGCGCATCTTGTTCCGGCCCATCTTGACCCAACAGCAAATTCAAAATGAGCCAGTCGGATCTCAGGGATTGAGCTCACCGGTGCTACGGCCGCCGCCGCCAGTCGACATCTATATTTCTTATTCTGAACAACTTTCCACGTAGAAGAGTCCATGAAATCTGACAGCGTCAATTTTGAAAGTCATACCTTTGGAAGCGGTCCTTGCCATGGTCGTATCGTCGTCGCCACCGTCCTTCGATGCACCACCCGCCGCGCTACCTTAATCTTGTCCGACGCCGACAACCCTAGCCTTGCAGTACCAGAATCCAAGATAACCGCATTGATGTGGACATGAATGCTTTAGATACGAGCAAAAATATTATCCGCATATATAATAATCAGGTGATTTCTATTAATAGTTATATAAATTATTAATTTTTTCATGCCGAATAGAAATACGATACTTTGTTTGGTTATATACATATTATGAAGTATTTGTACAAGCCGTGTGAAGATACGAGTGATAATAAAAATGTGTCTGGCAAAGAATGCAACCTCGGATACGACTGAAAATATTATAAAGATGCATATTTTCCAGATGAATTTTTGTAATAAATATAATTTATTTTATTTTATTATCAAGGACAAAAATACTACAGATCTATTTTTTACTCACAGATATCCAGAAGATTTTCACAAACCTCATGTAAAGATGCGAGGACAAATTGAGCAAGAACTAATTGTTCAGCAAAATCAAACAAGACCAATATATGGATGTTCGCAAGCTCCAACATTCAAGTTGTGTGTTTGTTCGCTGATGCATTTACATGCATATATATGACAAAAGGTGGGACAGCTCTCACATGTGATATTGGGGAAGAGAAGGCCACGCACCTCCGAACATGAGTACATGCGATAGTGATGAATTTACATGCATGTTGGACAAGAGATATGCCAGCTCTCACGTTGTTTGCTTGGTTTTAATTCACCAAACGCTGGTCCAAACACTCCACGCGATGTGCCACATGCAGTGCAAGAAAAGAAAGCCTCCACGCGACGTGCCATGCAGCGCACTAGGTGCAATACTCCACGCGCGACGTGACAGACGTGCGACAGGTCATATCCACACGCATCAAATCAAAGGAGATGGGCCACTTCAGCGCACGGTATTATCGGCCAGTTTTGGATTAATACGACCAGTTTTGGAGGACTCGGAGACATCACGCCGGCCGCACGCTTCCTTAATAAATAGCTAGTTTAGGTTAGGGTTTAGACGCGGGTTTTATTGTATTGTTTAGCCATCGTTACAAATCGCATATACGAGACGCTACCGCCTTGTCAGATCCACAGTGGAACCCCACCATTATCATGTGCTTATTTCATACCAGCAATTTAGATTGCAATTCACCATTGTTTTTGCCGGTTCTTCGGTTGCTTGCAGGAACTCAAACCTCGTGTTCAGGTTGATCGTGCCTTCGGCAAGGGCCAATAACCATCGAAGATTGGTTTAGCGATTGCTAAGGCGTACCATCGGGCATGGTATAGTTGGATCGTCAAAGTCAAAATCCACCAAATCGATAGTTATCCACACTTTCATCAAAAAAATCGGGCAACGCCTACATCACGCATCCACCAGTCCGACAACATCCTCCTCAGAATATCCCACCTGAAATGCTTCATAAATGAAGTTAGACGGGGTCAATGAGTTTACCTCCAATCACGCCGCGACGGTGCCGTCATCCACGTCGTCCTCGGACTCAGCGAGCACCCAGAAGCGCCTTCTTGGCCTCTTATCAAAGCCAAGAACTCAGGTGGCATCACGGGCAATCGGCGGGTCACCTCCCCCATCGCCAATCGTTCTAGAGCCCCTCAAAGAAACCAATCTAAAAGGACAAAAACACATGTGAAAAAAACAAAATCCAAAGAAAACACTCAAAGTGCGACCCGTGAAACGCATGAAAATGCTCGTTGGAAGGTTTTCAAAGTAGCGCTCGCTAACTAATTGCTCCCGTTAGATGTCGTTCTTGCGGTCATCGATGTAGGCCTCCAGATCGATGAGGATAAAGGGCGGCAACTTGCTACCGTTGGATGGAGTCGACCTGCCGGCCATCCATAAATACACCCAGTCTGCGAGGACTTTCGAGGTTGTTGTCAATCAATCACAGATCGTTGATTCATCTAGGTGGGTGGGTGTGTCGCTGGATTTATGGTGTGGATCGGCAAGGTCTTCCTGTCAGCTAATGCCCACGGGTTGATTGCAAAAAAGAAAAAGTAAATGACCACAGTACGATGAGTCAATGACACAATATACATATGTGGAGCTCTCCTCTCCTGTCGTCACAGGGAACAGAGTACACAAGAATTCTCCTACAGGGGTATGGCAGTTACACTAGAACATAAGTAAGTTACACTAGACATGCTATAGCTAGCTGGTCCTCTGATGTCACATGTAGGACCGATCGGAACATGACAAAACTGAATCCACGGCAGGGCAGAGAGAGACATGGATGACAAGCCTGTCACCACTCTAACACTTTCCAAAGCTAGGAACGCAACAAGGTATCATCCCTCCTGCCAATCATATCCTAAACAGATACCTCAGATCATCTACAGTGAGCCGGGTAGCGTGGGCACTGGATTTGTCTTCACCAAAAGCAGAGTTGACCATGGCTCTCTTTTCCTCCTGTTAACAAATGCATGAATAATGTAAGACAGGCAAAAGGGAATTATAAGCAATGGTGACTCCATGACAAGGCAATTTCTACATCAGCTTCAAATATTTGTCTCCAGTGTCCAAATAGTTTGTTACTGTAGTAAACCTCCCTAGAGTTGCGCCTGGCTGGCTTTTCATGCACTTGGATTTATTTGCTGTTCAGCTTAATTTGTTGAGCATCATTTTCGTAATGTGCCAAACCAGAAACGAATTTTGATCCCCTATCAGACACTTCTCTCACAAGAAAGATCAGAAAACTAACCTACCATGAGACGATCACTGACATGATAAAAGGGTATCAGTGATATTCATGTGGTGCATATTCTCATCCCCCAAAATTAACAAATAACAAGCACATATTCCTTATGTGGATTAGAAGTGCACATGAATTTACGTCACAAGTGTAAGACAGATAGTTACCTGCAGAGATAAAATACGGTCTTCCACCGTATCTGTAATGGTTAGACGAGAGACAGTGACAGGACGAGTCTGCCCAATCCTGTGTGCTCTATCAATTGCCTGATCCTCAGCATAAGGATTCCACCAAAGATCAAGGAGTATCACATGGCAAGCAGCAACCATATTCAGACCAAGATTACCCGCTTTCAATGACATAATCATAACTCTAACCTGAAAAAAGAAAACATCCAGCAACATACTGTCAGATGATTGTCCAGAAGTAGCAAAAGAGATTTGGGCACGGGTGTGGGGGTGGGGGGGTGGGGGTGACCTCTGGGTCAGTGTTAAAATCCTTCACTGCTTTATCTCTTGAATTGAGGGACATTGTTCCGTCTAGTCTCCTGTATTGTATAAGATTGCTGTTCAGTGAAAACTCCAGCAAATCCAGCATGCCAGTCCACTGTGAAAAGACAATGGCTTTCACAGGGGATACTCGGCTTCGATTTGATTCGATGGTATCACTATCTGTAAGGGCATGTGTGTTAATGATAGAATTCAGTATATCGACGGTCGCTTGTATCTTGGAGGAGATGTAACTGCTTTGACTGATAGAAGATAGCTCGTCATCTGTTGATGAACTCGCTATCGCATGAGTACTGGTCTTGCCCGAGATACAAATCTTTAATGTCCCTGACGAAAATACCGAATCAGTACTTAATGTGTTTCTGCAATTAGGGACGGGGCACATGTTTTCATCAGTTGTTATCCGCTCGTATATACACTGATAGCAGAAAATATGACCACACATCGCCACAACAGCATCCTCAGGTGTGTCCTGCAAAAAACATAAGTTACATTATTGCAGCCACTACAACAAAAGCAAAACGACAAGCATTCCTTAGAAATATGAATTAGACCAATTATTACATTGTTGCACACACTACGCATAAGAAAATATCATGGCAAAATGGATGCAACCTTACCCAGGTGTCAAGATGGGCTCAGAATTTTAGACCTGGATACGACTACCATGACGAGCAGGGCCCAACTGGGTTTTGCATTATCCCATAAAATATGTAGGGTTTAACCAGTTCATGTGTTAAGGTACCATTCTCGTTGTGTGGCTCCATGCTATGAGGTCTTATGCCAAGAGCGTGAACAAGAGAGGGAGGCATATCTTAGTGCAAACCATGGTCAAGTCAAACCATAAAAACTACCCAGATAGGCCCCCATCACTGAAGTTTGGATGGACTAGATTCATAGGGGCATGGATCACATAGATGATAACTTTCTAAAGTAGCCCCTCCAATGTTGGGTTAATTGTTTGTCAGGGTTAAATACCGAACGATGCTAACACATAAGCCTCATATAAAGATGGCCCACGTGAGAGTTTGGACGATTGCAGTCAAGAGAAAAGAGAAAACAGATGAACTTCAAAATAGTGAGGGAAGATCAAATCACTTACACTGCATACAGCACAAAGCGCTGATACCTCCAGCCTTGCAAGCAAATCTATTACCCTTTCCTTGGAAAGTTGTTTTGCCAACTCTATAGAACCATCGCCTTTAAATACTGACTGATGCCCCTTCACCAGAAGAGGATGATCACAAGCCTGCCTAAGACGCAACAACAATAAAAGGATATTGGCATAGTTTTGTTTGACTGTTCCGGCAGCAGCATATTCCTGAAATGGATAGGCAGCATGTCAGGACTCAGAAGTCATAAATTTCACTTCCAACATTTCTAGTTTCCATACGGGATGCCAATGTTAAGCTTCTGTTGATCTAAAGAATGTCCATGCCTCAGAAACTCCTGTCCACTTACCTCCCTAGATGTAAAATAATGGTATAGGAATAGCAATGAAGAATACCACAAACAAGATTTCAAAGGAAAACGGTAGGAAAATCTAATTAATTAAAGCCAGACATGTTCGCTGGTTGGGTCCAACCAGATGATGCTGCCGAACCAACGGGCACCAAACTGCAGTTTGGGCCACGGGTGATGTCACAGGTTTAAGCCACTGAACCTGTTTCCATTACAATTCCAACTCAAAAGAAGCTATAGCTGAGTTCGAGCCAAGCTTATTTCCCTCGACGGAGATGCGCCGACTGATAGTGTGGCGTTGGAAAGGGTGCTATGAAGGAAGTTGGCTGAAGAGAGCACGACAAGAGAGGGAGAGGTAGGGGAGGGCGGCAACCACTACAGGGAAGGATGGAGAGAGAAATCTAGACAGGGGGAGGTAGGGGAGGGCGGCAAGCCTGATTTGCTCACTTTAGCACAGTGTAGTCCGACGTGCTCCATTAGGGATAAATCCTAAGTAGAAGACAACTCAACGGGCAACATGCCCTTCCTCTGCCATAACCTAACCTGCCCTAAGTTGGCCTAGCGCCTTGTGAAGGGTATTAACCCACATAACATCTCTCCTCACCTCGGAAAACAGCTCGTCCTCAAGCTGAAATTTGAGGAACTTCTGAACAAATTCTGCCATCTTCAATTGTACCTCCCCACTGAACAAGCACATGCATGACATAACGGCATAGGCTTGCACAGAGGATCTTGGCTGGCTGGAGGATCACCTTGTTGTCTTCCACACGTGGTAGCGAGGGGGTCTCAGCCGGAGGGTCACCAAGGAATATTTTTAAGACTACATGGAAGAAGTCACGTAGTTTTGCACCTGGAGGAAGTTCCAGACCGTATGCTACTTGTTAGTAGATATGCCACTTGTATTTCCAGGTGGCCATAGGTCAGTATATACACGTACAGGTGTGGTACAATATGCAGAAAACCCCTTATAGACATGGAAAATACAAAGGGATACACGGCTAAATATATATAACTAACACACACACACACACACCCTCAAACTCATGGTGGATCAGCACTGAGTCCGGAGAGATAGAAGCCGTGTTGTGCTATAGTTTGGGCCTTCATAAAGAAATCCGCCAACTGTAACACAGAAGGTACATACTAAAGAGCATTAACTTGATCCTGCACACCAGTGCACACAAAAGAAGCATCAACCCCAATATGCTTGATGAGCTCAAGCTTCACAGGGTGGCGCGCAATACTAATAGCACATGTACTGACAATAGCAGAGTAGGTGTACTGACAGAACACCAAACTCCTGAAGTAACCACTATAACCACGTGTCACCTCTACTGTCGAAAGAGCCATAGCTCAAAACAAAACCCCTGCACTCGAACGGACGTGGTCTCCAGGTTGTGAGGAGATGGCCGAGTCGTGAGATCGCTAGTTGGTGACCTTTTCTATCAGCTAGTTGAGCGATTAGTGGATCAGGCAGTTGTGAGCTTGACCTTGTGTCATGTGTGCGCTAGTCAAAGCTTTGTAATCGGTTCGGCTAAGTGGTGTGAGAAATAAAGAGAAGAAACTGTTGCCGACATGGCTCAACGGTCGTCTCGCCCCCGCTCCTCCACCTCCCAAGCGCCGGCGGCTCGCTCCGACGGCCGGCGCCCTCCTTCCCCCCAGCCCCACCCGGCGGCCGTTCGTTCCAATGGCCGACAGCCAGATAAAGCAACCCTTTCCTCCAGCGGTTGCAACGTGCCATTGCCTGGCAGATCCCGCCCGGCCTCAGAAGACCTTGAGCCGGTCGAGGAGGGCTGGACGCGGGTCCGGAACAAGCGGCATCGCCGTCAGCGTCTGCGCCAGCGCTCCGTCCACCCTCCGCAGCAGCCCCCAGTTTCTTTCTGCTGCCACCCGACGGCTTCGGATTCCTCGATGGTTGGTGGGGAGATGCTTCCGGTGCCTCTGCCTCGGGCATGTTAAAGCTAGCTGCACGGGCGAGGTCCATTGCCATCTCTGCTGGCTTCCTGGGCACATCGCATCCAAGTGCCCCTCCCGTGAACACCCGCATCCCGCGGATGCCTCCTCTGCTGCCCCCCCCCCCCAGCCAAGCTCGCCCCCGCTGCCCTCCCCCTCGCCGGCGGCGCCCTCACCCCCTCCATTGGCTTCCATGGCACACTACCCCCCACTGCCCAGCGTCCGCTACCCGGGAGATATCTCCACGCTTGGCGGGATCGAGGCGCGCCCAGCTAGGGGGCACTGCGTGGTCTCGCGCACCGCCGGGATGGATGCTCTGGAGGCGGATTTCGCGGACCGCGCCCTCCTTGCGACGGTTCAGGGCTCTCGCCCTCCCATGTCTCCGGAGGCTCTCGTGCAGGCCCTGGAGCAGCAGTGCGGCGTGCCCAGGCAGTTCATGCGGGTGGAGGTCACCTACCCAGCGGACTTCTTCATCACCTTCGCTTCGGTGGCGCTCTGCGATACAGTATTCCGCCGGTCGGGGCGGATCCGCTACAAGGGCGCGCGGCTTGGGTTCCAGCGTTGGCACCGAAGTGCCCAAGCCTCTAGCTCCAAGCTGGAGTTTTTCTGCAAGGTCGGCATCGAGGGTATGCCCGCCAACGCCTGGGAGTGGGGAGCGCTGAGCCAGCTCCTGAATCACCTCGGCGGCCATCTGGTGGAGATTCTCCAGGTCCAGGACCGGTGGCAGCTGGTGGTCTTCTGCTTGGTTGCACAACCCCTCCAGCATGCCACTGGAGTACGACTTCGAGGTTCCGGAGCCGGTGAGGCTGCCCAACTCGGCGGATCCTGATGACCACACCTTGCCCGTGTTCCCGGTCCCTCCCTCGGAGCGGCCCAAGCTGGTGCACCCGCTGCGTCTTCACGTCCTGGAAGTCGTCGACCGCTCGCGCCGCCACGACTACAGCCGAGCAGTCTAGTGGGGACGGACCGACGGTACCGGCCCGGGCAGCGCCCCCTGCTCTAGTGGCCACCCGCTCGGTGGAGACGACGGTCTCGGTATTGCGGGCGACTGGGGGCGCCAGCAGGCGGCTGGCGCTCTCCGCCCGGCCGGTGGTGTCGGTGCACTAAAGACTGGGGTCTCCAGTGCCCCGTACTAGTGCGTGGACGCCGGCAGCCCCTCTGCAGTGGCAAGGCGCGTCGCTGGAGCTTAGGGCGGAAGCAAGACTCAGAAGCCACCAAGAACAGATTGCAAGCCCCCCGGTAAGCCCTCGCTTGCTGGGAAAGAAGATAGACGATGCCACGGCAAGACCCTCCCGCCAAGGAAGAAGGACCGAGCCCCGGCAAGCCATTCTTGCCGGGAAGGTTGACAAGGCCTCGGCATGCCATCACCTCCCTGCCGAGAGGAACAAGAAGAGCCCTAGCAAGGTAACCCTGCCAGGGAGGAAGAGAAGGCCCGAGGAGAGGCGCGGACCCAGGGCGCCTTCACGACCTCTGAACGCCTCCACCGACGAGCACGCCACCGCCAATGCATGGACCACGCGTCCGCCCACACGCCAGCGCAACACCCCGAAGTTGCCACGTGTGGATACGTGTCCAACCTGTTAGAGTTATAATATAAGTCATGTACCCTTTTGTATTTATCCCAATATATAAGGGGTTTCCTGCATATAGCCACCACCTGTACATGTATATATACCGGCCTATGGCCTCATGGGAATACAAGTTGCTTATTCCTAACATGCTAAGAAGCGTCAGCCCAGCACCAAAAAATTACTGCACGTGTGTTCTTCTGTCCAAAATTTGGTCCCCGATCTTCGTCTGTCGAGGTCCAATTCTTCGTCGTCATCGAGTTGCGTCATGACCGAAGGACATGCTACCCGCTACCCGGTAAGTCGAGCCACCGACTGCAGGGAGGTGATTGTCATGGCATGGAGGCCATTACCATAAGGAGTTCATCCACGTCGGAGTCGTCGACAAGGCGTGTCGCCGGCAAAGAAGATGCGTGTCACCTCTCGTTGAAGCCAACGGCGACGGCAATTGGTGTGACAAGATGGCAATTGCGGTCATTGATGTGCTGCACCACTGGGATCGACAACAAAAGGCTTCACGGGAGGATAAATAATAACAAGATTAGGTAGGTGATTGTTGGAACTAACCTTGTTATTAGTGTAAGTGTATAGGATTAGATCATTGTTTAATTTGTCGTCGTAACACTAGAAGCTGCAGCTGTATACGCATGCAAAGCTAGTTGTGTTAATTAGTTGTGTTTAATTTGTAGTCATAACACTAGAAGCTGCAGCTGTATACACTAGGCGACCTTGACGGTGCCCGTAGATCTCATCGGCGGGGCGCAGCCGGATGCCGGCGACAATGGCAACATCGAGCGCGGGCAAGGGGAAACAGGGCAGCGGCGCTCTCTCACCACGCGCGGCTCGGGCGCAAATGGAGTAAGCGTTAGGCAAGCTCGACATCTCTGAAGAGGAGGCGACGCTTTTGTTCATCAACGACATGGATGAAGGTGCAACACCGAAGTGGCTCCTGACGGGCAAGGTCTTGTACCGGAATGTGCTGCACATCTGGACGATCACCAATGCCCTTCGCCCAGCATGGGGTAACCCTAAGGGCTTGGCTTTTCGTCCTTTGGGAGAAAACATGTTCGTTGCAGAGTTTGAATCCAAGAGAGACAGGGATCGCGTCTGGGACGGATCCCCATGGCACATCAGCAAGCATGAAGTAATCTTGGAGAATTTTGAGTCGCACATACAGCCATGGGAACTCAAGTTCGATCGGCTGCCGGTGTGGGTAGGGTTGTAAACCTATCTTACAACCTGAAAACAAACACCGGGGCCTAGCTATCGCACAACAAATTGATGCAAAGGCCGTTGTGGTGGAGATTGATCCTGTGGGAGGGTTTCTTAGAGGAAGAGTTACGATTGCAGTGGAGAAACCTTTACGCAGATGGATCTTAATTGAGTCGACCAAGAGGAACAGAACAGACTGCTACGATATTCAGTACGAGAACATCCCACACTTTTGATTCTCATGTGGCCGGCTGGGATACTCGAATTTGTTCTGTCCTACGCCGGGGACTCGAGATGAGAAGGGGGGCTCTACCCTTCAAACCGAGCCTCAGGGCACCGGAGGACAGGAAGAAAGCAAATTCTGAAGACTATTCAGCAAAGGAGAGACAAAACCCACCACATAGCACTCGGGAATCTAGTTCGTCTATCACCAAGCATTCAAAAGGAATGGAGGTTACCTCTCCTGCAAAGCACACGCACCAAAACAAACACAAGGGGGGGGGGCTCAGACCATGCAAGTCTACCGTCCGGTGGCCTCAAACAATTCTAGACGTCGGGGCGAATACAGCCCTAGTCATAGATCAAGAAAAGGGTGACCTGGAGGAGACCTTCCCGGAGAGGATCCAAAAGAAAAACTAGTGAAGCAATGAGCACTATGTCCTGGAACTGCCGAGGGCTTGGGAACCCTTGGACAGTTCGAGAGCTTCACAAGCTAGTGAAGCAAGAAGGGCTCGTCCTACTTTTTGTCATGGAGACGAAGATCAGGGGAAGGAGAGTGGAGGAACTGAAGATCAATTTGGGGTTTTCAGGTTGTTTTGCCATTGATAGTGACGGGCTTAGTGGCGGCATTGGCCTTTTCTGGTCAAAGGATGTGAGTGTAACTTTGCAAAATTAGAGTGCTTCCCATATTAATGTCACTGTGAGACAAGGAAATAAAATTTGGCGTTTCACGGGCTTCTATGGGGAGCCTCAGGTGAAGAACAGACACCATACTTGGCGCTTCATGCGCACAATATTTGTTGTCCCTCATGACGCATGGATTTGCATTGGAGATTTCAATGAAATAATGCAGGGGGCAAGCAGTTTGGGGCCAACCCACGACCGGAAGGGCAAATGCACGCCTTTCGGGATGTGGTTACTAATTGCGCACTCCAGGAGCTGGGGTGGCAAGGTGTACCATTCACATGGGATAACAAACAAGAGGGAACCAGGAACGTCAAGGCGAGGCTAGATCGCGCCCTCGTCAATCAACAATTTCTTGATCTGTTCGAGTTCTCCAGGGTCAAACATGTTAAGCTTTATGCACTAGCCAACGCAACCAAAAGTCCAAACTGATGGAAAGGGCTATTGTTAGGGCATATTTCTTCCTAAGAGGTTTTAGTGATTGATGACAATGCATGTGCGGACTAATCGTGTGCATTGAGCATTTTAGATAATTCATGACTAGGCACAAGACGATTCGATGCCCCTCGGAGTCTTTCAAAGACGGTTGCTTTCTACGTTTCTCTTTGGTGGATTTGAGTCGTAGTAAAGTCGTACTATTAAGAGGGGGTCCGCTTCGGAAAAGTTTGGGTGGAATCAACACGTACACATTTCTATTGCACCACCTTTCCTTGCTACATTTGGAGCTCCAACCTTGTTTTCCTTGTATGTGCAAAAGGGCCAGCGGTAGTGACGCCCTAGGAGCGGTAGTAGTTTTTTACTACCGCCCAATTACTACCGCTCCTAGGGCGGTACTACCGCTCAGAACTACTACCGCTCCGTCGGACTTTTTGCGCATCCTTTTGCCTCCACATTGGTAGGCGCGGTAGTACTTTCTTACTACCATGATTGGTGAGCTGTCAGGCAGTAGTACCGCTCCTAGCAGCGCTAGTACCGCTGGGCTAGTGCAGTTGGTGGGTGGGTAACGGTTGGATTGTACCCCCCACTATATAAAGGTGTCTTCTTCCCTGAGAAGCTCACCTCTCACCTCCCCAAGCTCCATTGTTGCTCCAAAGCTCATTTTTGCCCGATCTCTCTCCCTAGCCAATCAAACTTGTTGATTTCCTAGGGATTGCTTGAGAAGGCCTTGATCTACACTTCCACCAAGAGATATTTGATTCCCCCCACTAATCCCTTGCAGATCTTGTTACTCTTGGGTGTTTGAGCATCCTAAACGGTTGAGGTCACCTCGGAGCCACATTCCATTGTGGTGAAGCTTCGTGGTCTTGTTGGGAGCCTCCAAGCTTTGTGTGGAGATAGCCCCAACCTTGTTCATAAAGGTCCGGTCACCGCCTTCAAGGGCACCAATAGTGGAATCACGGCATCTCGCATTGTGTGAGGGCGTGAGGAGAATACGGTGGCCCTAGTGGCTTCTTGGGGAGCATTGTGCCTCCACACCGCTCCAACGGAGACGTACTTCTTGTCAAAGGGAAGGAACTTCGGTAACACATCCATGTCTCCACCGGTTCCACTTGCGGTTATCTCTTACCTTTACTTTGTACTTACTATCGTTGTGGTGTATTCCTTGCTTGCACTTGTTGTTCTCATTGTTAGCATCATATAGGTTGCTCACCTAGTTGTTCGTATAGAGAACCTATTTGTTGCTAACCCTAATTTGTTAAGACAAGCTAAAAATTGGTAGTTGCATATTCAACCCCCCCCCCTTTTAGTCAACCATATCAATCCTTTCAACTAGTGCAATCTACATGTACTGTAACACCCCCTTTCACATGTGACGGGGAAAACAAGTCAACACGTGCAACCAGAGGAGAGCGACGGCGTGCGAAACTCACGTATGACTCAAGAGACCTCTACGTGGACACAAAGGGGGCTATCAGCAATTTTTAATAAACTGTGAAAGCTAGGACTTGAACTCAAGACCTTAGATCTGATACCATGTTAAGCTTCATGCATTAGCCAACGCAACCAAAAGTCCGACCTGATGGAAAGGGCTAGCGCAATCCACATATACTGTAACAAAACATATTAGTGTGGAATCTGACTTTGTGCTAGCTGAACTGAAGGACACTATGTCGTCTGGATGGTCACTAGCACCACGACTGTTCCACTATGAAAATGTGTGGCAATCGCACCCTGAATATGATGACATGGTCAGGCGAATATGGCGGACAGGTTCTGGCCAGCATGGCCTTCGAGGACTGGTTGACGCTCTGTCAGCAGTTCAGAACGAGCTGGGCTCTTGGGGACAACGGGAGTTCGGCAACCTGGCAAAGGAAGTACGCAAGCTTCAACAGCGGCTTAAACGCCTAAGACATGCCTCGTTGGGTCGTGGACCAACGGAGGAGAAAGCAGTAGCATCACAGCTGCGAGAAGCCCTTCGTCAAGAGGAAATATGGCTTAAGCAGCGATCCCTCGTTACTTGGCTGAAAGAGGGTGACAGGAATACCAGTTATTTCCAGGCCCAGGCAGCCCATCGCAAGCGCATCAATCGTATCACGTCGTTAGAGCATGCTGATGGGCAAATCTGCAGTGATCCCACGGAGATCAAACATGAAATCACGAACTTCTAACAGGAGCTGTATCAGTCGCAAGGGTACAGCCCGATGGACGAGTTGTTGAACTGCGTTCAACCCCGCGTTACCGCGGCCATGAACACGTTTATTGAGTTTGTGGCTGAGGAAGTGAGGAAGGCCCTTTTCGAGATGGCACCGTCCAAAGCCCCGGGTGTGGACGGTTTCACAACAGGTTTCTATCAACAACACTGGGGCGTTGTTGGTGAGGATGTGACTACGGCAGTATTGGGTTTATACCTCTTGTTGAGGATGTGACTGCGGCAGTAATTGGGTTTATACCTCTTGGACTGAACGATACAGCAATCACTTTAATTCCTAAGGTGCCTCATCCTCAAAAAATCTCCCAGTATAGGCCTATCGCGCTATGCCCGGTGCTCTACAAGATTGCAGTCAAAGCCATAGCAAATAGAGCTCGGGTGATTCTTGATGAGGTTATCGAAGAAGAACAAAGCACTTTTGTACTGGTCGTTTGATCACGGACAATATTCTCGTAGCGTACGAGACTATCCATGCTATCAAGAGAAGGAAGCGAGGCAACAATGCTTGTTGTGCCATCAATCTTGACATGCTTAAAGCTTATGATAGAGTAGAATGGCACTATCTCGAGGCAATGTTATTCAAGCTCGGCTTCGGTGATCGTTTTATCAGATTGATAATGAAATGTGTGACCTCGGTGCGGTTCACAATCAAGGTTAATGGCGAGCTCCTTCCGTTTTTCAGTTCAACGAGGGGGTTGCGTCAGGGATGTCCAGTCTCACCGTACCTCTTTCTCATTTGTGCTCAAGGGCTAACATCGTTGTTGAATCACTATGATGGAGCACATGTTAACCGAGGCATTCGGGTGAGTATTCATGCACCTTAGGTAAATCATTTGTTGTTTGCTGATCACAGTCTTATTTTCATAAATGCAAAGACCCAGAGTGCGACCAGGCTCAACGAGATTCTCCGCATTTACGCTGAGTGTTCTGGACAGGCGGTAAATAAGGAGAAGAGCTCGATATTCTTCAGTGCAAACGCAGATGTGCCGCTCCGTGAATCCCTGAAGCTTGTGCTAGGGATTTCAGTGGAAGCCTTTTCAAAGCAGTATCTTGGACTACCTAATGCTATAGGAAGAATTACGAGTGGAACGTTCATGCACATCAATGAGCGTATCCGCAGCAGGGTCCGAGGCTAGTCGGAAAGGAACGTAGCTTGCGCTGGCCGTGAGGTGCTGTTGAAATCAATTGTACAATCAATTCCGACTTTTAGCATGAGCTGCTTTCAACTGACTAAACAGGTGTGCACGGGAATTCCTCGTGTATGGCCAAATACTAGTGGGCGAGCTCTATTGTTAAACGTCTCTCCACTGGCTCTCTTGGGACAAATTGGCGTCTCCAAAAATCAAAGGAGGGATGGGTTTCAAGGATCTTCCTATGTTCAACCTTGCTATGTTGGGTAAACAAGGTTGGAGGCTCCTCACACACCCGACATCCCTCTGCGCAAGAGTTCTGAAAGGAAAATATTTCCCTAACACCGATTTTCTCCATGTTACGGTCCCGGCAAGAGCTTTTGTTACGTGGAGAGCAATTGTGGCAGGATGAGAAGCATTGGAGATGGGACTGATCCATAGGATTGGAGATGGCACTAGCACATCAATTTGGCATGATCCATGGATTCCCAATACTACAACTCTGAAGCCAACTGGAAGGCTGGGAGCTGCACCACTAGTGCATGTATCAGAGTTGATAGATCCGTACACTGGCTCCTCGAATATCGAGCTGGTCCATCAAAATTTCCTACACCCTGAGGTCGAAGCCATACTCAACATCCCGTTGAGCCAATCTGGTGGGAGGACCGCCTAGCTTAGGCTCTTGAAAAATCAGGCATATACACTGTTAAATCAGCGTATCGATCTCTCGTGACCCGCAACGAGCTTCGCGCTCTAGGGGAAGGGACGATTCTTCATCGACAAATAAACAGGTGTGGACTGCCCTTTGGAAATTACATTGGATGCCCAAGGTGAGAGTTTTTTGGTGGAGAGTTCTTCGGGGGATTCTTCCGGACTCAAAGACCTTGCAACACCGACATATCAAACCACTTGGCATATGCGAAGTATGCCACACTACGGAGGAAAGTTTGATGCACGCATTCGTCGAATGCGTTCATGCAAAGGCGTTTTGGATGGCGGCAAAGGAGAGGTTTGACCTTCACCTTCCGAGACTGCATCCACAAACTTGGGCTCAAGACATCTTGCTGGCCCCAATGTTCACATATGATACAAGATGCATGATTATTTCTATAATGCATGCAATATGGTCTTCGCGAAATAGATGGACCCACGACCGGGATGGCTACGATCCGGTGCAGGCCATCAAATGGGTACACGAAACTCTCGCCATTCTATAGATCCCGAAGTAGCGCATGGCGTCGGGCGATCAAGGCTGCCGGCCGCCTGAGCCGGGCCAGATCACCATCAACACAGATGGCTCAATCTTCCCTGACTCCCCGACTGGAGGAGCCGGTGGTGTGGCTCGGTCTCATCTAGCTTTCCTTGAAGCATGGAGTAAGCCTCTGTCGGGTATCTCAGACCCGTTCCTCGCTGAGTTGCTTGCTTGCCCTTCGGGAAGGGCTGATCTTTGCACAGTTGCACGGCTACTCACATGTGATAATGGAGGTTGATTGCTTGGAGTTTGTCAACCTATGGAATTCGCGCCGTAATTCTCGTTCGATTGCAGCGCCTATCTTGAATGAAGTGGAGGATATTACTCTTAGGTTTTTCTTCGTTTGTAGTTCGGCATATTGGTAGGGAGATTAATCTACCAGCTTGAGGGTACTGATAGTTGGGTAGCTCATCGCCCAGATTTTCTAGTTAGCAGCCTAAGGGCTGATTGTAACCGAACCATAATTCCTTGAATAAACACCCCTTTCGATGGAAAAAAGAAAAAAATAGTTGCATGCATTGTTAGTTAGTAGAAGTGGTGCACGTCTGCTTGCATGGGTACGGCTAGTTGTCAGATAGGCTTAAGTGTGAAACTATTGATCAGACGTGGTCTCCAAGTTGTGAAGATGGCCGAGTTGTGAGATCGTTAGTTGGTGGCCTTTTTCTATCGGCTCGTTGAGCGATTAGTGGATCAGGAAGTTGTGAGATTGACCGTGTGTCCTGTGTGTGCTATTTAAAGCTTTGTAATCGGTTTAGCTAAGTGGCATCAGAAATAGAGAAGAGAAGAAAATATTGCAGCTAAGAGGCATCAACCGAGCACCAAAATATTCATGTGTCATAAGAAAATACTGCCAAATCTTTCCATGTGTGTTCTTCTGTCGACCACCCATGTGCTAATTTCCTGCACAAAGCCAACAATCACCATAGGCAAAACGCTCAAACCCCCGTTATCCGTATCAACATATCCCCGTCCCCATATCAGTGTTTCATAACTGGAGAACAAGAGCAACTGAAGCAGCTAAACCATTGAAAGACATGCAAACTGTCGAAACCACCCTGCCAAAACCACGTACTTGCGGATTGGGTTGGGCTCTCATCCCAAACCACCTAAAACCGCATGCACACCCCCTACATTAAGCAATGAGCCAATGATAGCAAGCAACTCCAAATAGTATGACTCTAGATCACGACAACGATCTTCTACCAACATATGACACTTGAAAGTGGAGACAAGGCACATACCACCAGTTTAGTGATCAAATAGTACAAAATTAAAATACACGAAGGCCATCGACAAAGTACGGGCAAAGGTAAGTTAAACATGAAGATTTAACCAACCTTGAACTGTTGCCGAGAACGTTCTTCTAGTGTTAAATAAAAAGCTCGCTCCTCCTTTGTGAAATCCACCTTTTGCAACTTAATTGTCTTTGGAGGTAAGTTTATGATCGGTTCTCCATTTATCGTAGTTTCTACATATAAAAAACAGCAACATGAGATCAGCAGAGGTGGCAAATGGAAAAGAGTCATGTCAATATGTGTTTAGAGATCTCCCAACAAAATTATACAATGTGAAACTCTATGGAAGTTCTTTCTGTGAAAAGAAAAGAGAAAGGAGCTGCAGGATACTGAACACAAGTGGCTAGCAATATTAATACAGGTGCCCTAGCGTTTTCAAACAAGAAATCAAATAACCTACTATCTTCTCTGACATGTAACTCAAAGTAATGAACACAAGTGGCTAGCAATATTAATACAGGTGCCCAGCGTTTTCAAACAAGAAATCAATAACCTACTATCTTCTCCGATATGTAACTCAAAGCTTCTGTTTTTCCAACTGTTCGCACGGTAATACATATATCAATTGATTAGGAAGTCGTGGAACTAGAGAATGCCTACCCCGAGAAGATGCTGTAACCACATGCAGATTTAAACTTGGACATAATTCATCAAGTTTCCATAACAAATAAAAAGGTACTAAACAACGTGGTTGGAGTTGTATTTGTTTGCAATGAAATATCCAAAGATCATATATACGTGAGTACCCAGGCTCCACCATGCCGTACATATTCCTTCCCTCGGTACATGGATATATGGAACTATTAAAAAAATAGCCGGTTAATCAGTTAACTGGCAGATTAATCCTTCCTCAGAGGGTCACCGAATAGCCGATTAACTGATTTATCGGCCAATTTGCCTATTAATCCTCCACTCGCCAGACAACCGAGCAGTTACCAATTAATGATTCTTAGATAGGTGCAGTAAATACACATTTTTCTCTCACCTTTTGTGCGGCGCAGGAGAACTATCCTCAATACAGTTTGTAGTTTCTTATACCCATGGACTGCATTTCTAGCAATTGGGTGCTTTATCATCGTACAAAATGAGCTATATGTAGAATATGGATCATATTTCAAGAAGCGGAAATAGCTGTAGAGCTCATCGATTGAATTTTGTATAGGTGTTCCTGATAAGCACCATCTCCTTTTTGCTCTTAGTCCACAACAGCCTTTAGCCACTTGTGTTCGGAAATTTTTTATCGTCTGAGCTTCATCAAGAACCACCCGAAACCACCGTACCCGGGCAACTGCGCCACTGTCAAGATCAATATCTGAATCCTTAAGTTTCTTCTTCCTTTTCTTAGATTTGCTTGGTAGTTTTCTTTTATTACCAACAGAAGATTCTTCCCCATTCT
This sequence comes from Hordeum vulgare subsp. vulgare, assembly GCF_904849725.1. Classification (NCBI taxonomy): domain Eukaryota; kingdom Viridiplantae; phylum Streptophyta; class Magnoliopsida; order Poales; family Poaceae; genus Hordeum; species Hordeum vulgare. The sequence continues at coordinate 340,009,382 of NC_058524.1, read as the reverse complement.
TTTGATCTTGGTCATCATCAGCATTCTGTTTAGGCACTTCATTCGCCACAATCGTGTATGTCGTGACAACGACATCATATTTTGCCAGCTCACTTGGATCTTTGGTCCTTGCACCACCATGGTAGACTAAAACAGATAACTTAGCACTTTGACTAACCTTGTCATTCAATTCATTAGCCCACTGCTTAAGAACACTAGCAGGGCATACTACTAAAGTACCTGCAGCCGGCCTTGTCATGCATCGCATGGTCAATGATGCAGATGATGTGCCTGCTTTAGTCTTCTTGCGTTCAACTTTGCTTTCAACAATTCTATTTGGAACATTATCCATATGACTAGTAGATGGTTTAGCATCACTAGTACTAGCTGCTGTTGATGATAAACTAGCATCTAAATCCTTCTTGGGTTCATCGTTCATAGACTGTTTCGTCTTATCAACAACAGTCACTGCCTCATCGTCTTCATCAAGGTTTAGCGCTTCAGATTTCAAAGGATCTGAATCAGCACACATGAACTTCGACTGCTGACTCTTCTGTTTTAGTATAAGGGCAATTGTAGACACAGTCTTTCCAAGACCCTGTAACAATAAACTACTTATCATTAAGAAGAATTTGATAAGTGAGTTGTTTTTGAAAGGTTGGAAATCACAAATAACCTGATCATCTGCAAGAATCCCTCCTGCACAATGTGAACTATTCTCCTTCGAAACCATCCAAGCTAATGCCATTTTCTTTCAAGGAGAAAAAGTACGCAGGGAACATGATATTCAGAATACAAGAAACTAATATATAATTAATATTCAGAACATGGTATTAATGGTAAAATTGTGTCTACCATAGCTTGCCACAGAAATTGTTTGTTTATGCTCGCTAAGCTTTTAACGGTTTAAAAGTTATCAAAAAATATGAAATAAATAGTGTAGCATCTCTCTAGTGTAACAAGATGATCCAAAGGAGGGATTGTGAAAATATGCATTTATGTGTCCTCGGCAAAAAAAAACAAGCATTTCAGCTTGCGCTGACATAAAATATATACTGACCTACATGTTCTTTTTGTCCTACACACATAAAGTTGGATCTTTTGGTGTTTCAGTATTTTTTTCAGAACTTTGGAAACTTCTACACCATCAAAAACCTTAACTAGTTCTGTGGCAAGCTATGATAGAAAATCCTACTCCTACACACACAGAGAAATATGTTACTACACCCCATGGGTTATACCCTAAAAAGCACGGACACAGCATAAACAAGCATATCAGCGTCCTAGTATGGGGGCGTGCAGCGATACACACGGATACGACGGGATACGCGTATCCCGTGTATCCCACAGTGTCCCATTATTTCCGAATTAAAAAATAACTAAACTGGATACGTCAGGAATACACTGTCGACACGGTGGGGACTCGGGAGCCCGGTAACGGTCCGATAAGAACCCTATTATTGGCAGGTTCACAGACACGAGCACCACAAAAGGGACGAGCTGCTCTAGGCTCCAGAGACCGCAGCGCTGCTGCCTGGACTCGCGGGACGGCGGACGCTGTTTTCCCCAAACCCAGCAGCCTCTCCTCCCAACGGCAACTACGCACGAGCAGGTAACCTTGATCTCTCCATCTCTTTGACTTGATTTTTTGCTGTTTGAGCTGCTGCTCCTAGCTTACTCATGCGGCCATGCCATTGCTGCTTGGGTTTTTGATTAGCTGCATGCTGTTGTGTTCGCTTGAATGCTCGTGCTTAGGTTCTTGGCTTCACGCTGCTGTTGAGTGTTGACTAACGTTGCTGCGTGCTGTTAGGGAGCATGGCATCTAGGAGCGCCACCGCCAGTAGCCAATCGTCCATGGGGAAGAATGCCTATTTATCATGTTATTAGTGGACTATGTTATGTTGCCATGTTGTGTGCTACTGTCTAGTGTTTGTCTACTATGGTTTGTTTTTGTAATAGTGTCACATAGGGAGTTTGGGATTGCCAAACCATACTATGCTTGGGAGCCAAATAGCATTGGACACTGTGTAAGCAAACTTGTTTAGTGTTTTCATGTTTTGTACCACTTCAGATTATGTCTTCTTAAGTTTCTACAACAACAGCAACAACAACAAAGCCTTTAGTCCCAAACAAGTTGGGGTAGGCTAGAGGTGAAACCCGTACGGTCTCGCGACCAATTCATGGTTCTGGCACATGGATACTAACATTTGATGTATTTTGCAGGTTGCAATGACATGGGTTTGGAGGATCAATTAATTCAATCATTGAGCACTTGGAAAAGGAGACAGCAGATGGGGCACTATTCTGATCTCATCTTCGTTTCTCATTACTGTTGTCTTTAACTCCTCATTACTTCGTATGTGACAAATCTTTCCTACCAACAGGTGGTAGTTACACTCACGTGAGTTTTGTATATTGTATCTGTCAAACCGGAGAGTACGTACACGTAGTATGTAGTATATAAGAATATTTTGGTAGTACATATACCACCTTTTAGGTAGTATGTACTTTTTTAGTATGTTGTTTTACACGTACAAATATGAAGGTATTTTCAAAAGATAATAACAAATATGGACTCACATGCGATTATTTCATGTAGCTCTCTTTGGAAAATCTTAAATATTTAATCGTATATTGAACATACCTAAAATGATAAAGTAGTTTATATACTACCACATGGTAGTACATGAGACGTGGGTGTAACCGGTGCTTGATCCGGCCAGGACCAACATGGTCCACTACCCCTTTGTCGCCGTCCACATGTCCAAGACGGTGTTGCCAACCTCGTCTGCAGTAGGTGGCCGGTGACTCGATGCTCGCCCTCCACCACGGGGTTTTGGACACTTTTTATGTGGCCAAGAAAATCGACTTACATGTGCATGCACATTGTACTAATTGATTTCCAGCTATGATTTTATTATTCTATAGGGACATTGTTAGTTGGGAGGAGTAGGATCCCATTTTTCGTCTGCCCGGTGAGAAAGAATTGCCCAAGGCAGAAAATTAACACCGAGATAGAGAGAACATTCATAAGTTGTTGGTAACTGGCCTATCTCTTTTTTAGGTAGAGAAATAGAGCCAGATTTGATTCTTTGGTAGGGAGATAATAATGACACACGAAGATATAGATTCGGTGTCTCTTTGGGATAAGCTCACAACCACGATAAACGCCCAAGAAACTAAGCAAATGAATTAATGATAATTGCAAGTGAGTCGGATGTGAAAATGCGTTACTATTCAGGAGTTCTACCACTAAACACAGGCTCGATCAATACATCAGGGCATTGTTTGATCAACAGTGGATGCTAGTGGGGTAACTACACCTGTATATATACTCGCCGTATCCTGTACGGTTGTTTTTCGAAAATGTCATATCACATGCCCCTGTATGTATATCATCGTGTCCGTGTCCTCGCATTCGTGCTTTTTAAGTTATACCACCACTAAATCTGGCATAATTCATGCTTGCAGAATTGCTACTTTCATCATCTTCATTGCATTACATCTTAGTACAGTGCTGACATGCCCTATAACAGGGATAATGCAGCCTAAATTCGACTACCACTTAATCATTAGTTCATTTTCAATTGGACTAGTCCATCATGGAGAGTACAATGTTGCATTAACATGGAGACATAAATATGTGAATCTCACAGTCCCTCCAGAAAAAATCCGCACTCATATAAAGAATAGTGTACCTGGTGCTTAAGCAGAGATACTGATAAGACACCCTCATCGAGATCATCTTCCCTTTTATCCAGACTAATGTTCTGCATAACAGAATAATGAAAGCAAGTTACTCAAAGTATAGAATCAAATGTAACAGCAATAGACAAATAAATAACCTGGATCGCTAAAACATACAATTCTCATTGGCCGGTAAACAAGAACATGCAAATGTATATTCTCATTGGTAAGTCAAAACTAGCACTTGCATTTGTAATGCAGCGAAATAATTTGGAAAACGATTTGAAGCTCAGCAAATGAAATGGTAACGTATTTATTATTCCAACTACCGTAAGAAATATGTAGCACTATTGATAGGAGCCGGGCTCCTACCAGGGAGTTGCCTAAGGTTATAGGGGTGGAAGGAGGGTTGGCGAGGCTGGGGGCGGAGCGACGGCGCTGGGGCGCCATGATCGCGTGAGGGGGAAGAGCCGCAGGGGCGGCTAGGGTTTAGGGTTCCCGTCAGAAGCCGAGCAATTATGATTGCTACTTCTTAATCTCAAAACAATCTTTACATGGGTTTATATAATCCCTTAGGTGCTAATAAAAATAACGATGAGTTGGGCCAGACCTGTAACTGCCTGCGCCATTGGGCCTAACTGCCCGCGCCCATGGGCCTCCTCCGGCTATAATGCACGCCGGTCATAACATCTCTCCCCGCCTATGCAAACAGCTCGTCCTCGAGCTGGAAGTCGGGAAAATGCTGACGAACTCCTCGAGCTGCTCCCAAGTGGCGTCCTCCTCCGGAAGGGCTTGCCACTGGATCAACAGTCGCCAAACACCGCGGCTCTGCTGGGCTTTCAACACCTTTGCCAGACCCGAAAGAAGACGCCCGTCGGCGTTGGGCGGAAGAGCCGGTGCGGTCGCCAGCGGTTCACCACGAAAGGGCTTCAACAGCCCCACATGGAAGACGTCGTGGATGCGGACGCCCGACGGCAGCTGAAGTCGGTAGGCAACATTGCCGATGAGCTCTAACACCGGAAATGGTCCGGCGTAGCGAGGACCCAGCTTGCGCTTGGCTCGCGGGTCCAGTGACTGCGTGCAGCGTAGCGAGGTCGTGCTGGCGCGGGGGCTGTCGGCCGGGGAGCCGGGCGAGCGGCCCGGGACGTTGGCGCCTACTGCATGGCCATCGAGCGGTGCTCAAAAGCTCGAGCATAGTACATGGCCGTCTGGAGGTCCTGAGGGTCGCGCATCTCCACGTCCACACGAATGTGGTCCAGCAGACCGCCCAAAAAGAGCTCAGTCGACGACGTCTTGCACCGTGGAGAGGAAAGGCAGGCGCCTAAGCTCCGCCAGCCGGCTCACGCGTACCGACGGCCCGAAGCGCAAAAGGCACAGGTCGTGGAAGCGCTCACATGGTGGCATGCCGCCTTCGTTCTGTTCGAGGGCGTAGTACCACGTCTGGGCTGCGCCCCGGAGGTGATACGAGGCGATCCAGGTGCGGTCGGATGCGAGCGTGCGCTGCCCCTTGAAAAACTGGTCGCATTGGTTGAGCCAGTTCAGAGGGTCTACGGTGTCGTCGTAGGTGGCGAACTCCAGCTTGGAGAATCTCGGCGGCGGTTGGGCGTGGATGGCGAGCGGGTGCGCGCCCTCCACGCTGAACAGCGAGGACGACGGAGCCAAGTAGGCGGGCATCAGGCTGCCGCCGTGGAAGAGGGGTCAGCCGGTGGCACTGGAAGGCCTGTCGTACTGCACGGCCGGGTGCGATGTCGCGGGCGGCGGCAAGTACGGTTGGCCTGAGGCCGTCGTGTAGACCGGCCCGAGGGACCCGGCGAGCCAGGCCAACAACAGCGATGGCAACGGGGAACCGGACCTGGTGGATGGGCACCCCTGGCACCGAGGACACCCCAAAGCCGGCGGCCGGTGACCTATGGGAGTGTGGACGCGGAGGCGGCAGCTGCTGGGGCGCCATCGTGGGAGCTAAGGAGCCGGGCGGCTTCGGGGCATAGGGTCCCAAGAGGAAGGTGCGGATGCCCGCAACCGCCTACCCGAGCTCCCGGAGTGCAGCCGTCATCTCCTCCGGTGTGAAGACTAAGGGGGCGGAGCCCGGCGGCGTCCCAGCGACAGATGCGATCGGCCCCGACAAGGCCGACGATGTGGTGGTGACGGGTGGCGGAAGGGTGGCGGTGGGCTGATTGGTGGACATGATCGTACCCGAGATATTGATAACAGATTGATAGGAGTCGGGCTCCTACCAGGGCGTTGCCTGAGGTTATAGGGGTGGAAGGAGGGTTGGCGAGGTTGGGAGCGCGAGCGACGGCGCTGGGGCGCCATGATCGCGCGAGGGGGAAGAGCCGCAGGGGCGGCTAGGGTTTACGGTTCCTGACAGAAGCCGAGCAATTATGATTGCTACTTCTTAATATCAAAACAAGTCTTCACATGGGTTTATATAATCCCTTAGGTGATAATAAAAATAACGATAAGTTGGGCCAGGCCCGTAACTGCCTGCGCCATTGGGCCTAACTGCCCGCGCCCATGGGCCTCCTCCGGCTATAATGCACGTCGGTCATAACATCTATACTTACATAAGTTTGGTATTTATGCGGTACAATGGTTAACCCGGCAAATTCATATAGGTTGAACCCGTATTTTTCTTCAGAAAGATACTTTAAAAGACAATAGCATATGTTAAAGCAGCATCTTGTTACAGAGTATGATTTTGAGTTCTGATAGGGATTATCATCTGTCTTTTAATCCATTAAGCCAAGTCAGCAATGCAATTCACAAAACTTATCAAAGAAGAATAAGTCTACCAAAGATAATTGCCTCTGGACAGAACATCACATGATTGGCTGGGCAGGAAAATTAATGTTGTTCATGTCTCAACGGACCAAAGATGCATACCTGAAGAGCCTCCTGATATACTGCCCTCTCGTCAGAATCCAGAAACCTACTTTCTAGGTTTGGACGAGCTTGCATATCATTAACATTAGCGAGTTCATTGTTACCAGCAGAGTTATGGCCTCCAAATGATGCAGGCAGCATCCTATGTGAACTAGGACTATCATATACATAGACATCATCTAGCAATTTTAAACAGGGAAAAATATCAGTACTTGTATTGAAATTGTGCAGCCATTTCCAATGTATGATAATTAAATTTGAGACTAGCACACAAACCATCATCATTTTCCATGGTGTCCTTCTGGGCATTACTCACAGAGTAGCTTCGGGTTGAGAACCTTGAAGATGAAGGCTGCCCAATGCCATTGGCATCATTTTTTACCATCCTATTATCATCCAACCTTTGAGAATTTCCATTGGTAAAACGCGATGGGAGTTTACGGCTCTCACTTGCAACACTTGATTGTGCAGATTTTGACGTGCTTCCATTGGAAAAGGATGAAGGAAGAATCCTTTTGTTATTGACATTTGCATCCACTGCCAAACCATTGCGCTCCCTCACTGCGATATCAAGTCTACTGGAGGAGAGAAAGGCCCTTCCAGAATCGTGTCTTGGCCCTGCACACGAATTTGAATGTGGATAAGTCCTGTCCCCCAAACCTAGTGTATAACGGGCTTTCTCGATGTCTATACCATTTGCAAAGGAAGGGGGCAGAGTTCTGTATTGGCCATTATCATTTATATTAGATCTGGAAGAAGAGGGAGTGTTCCTCAACAAATCTTCATCCTGAAAGACGACTGATTGCCCTCCGCCATTCTCGCCAGATGTGACATTTGTAGAAGTTGGATCGTCAGAGTCAGAATCAAAATCATCACCACTGTCCGATATCAAGTCAATGACATTAGCATTATCATTATTCATACTGCCAGCAAGCATGTGCACCGCGTCTGTGTTTTCAGGACGCAATTGTGATTAGCATTCAAACCATGCATGCATGAACAAGGTCAGATCACAGAGTGTTAACCTATCATTCAGCCTCCAGACTGAAAGCAAACACACTTTGAAATTTATGCAGATGATTGGCAAGCTAGACAGATAAAGCACACCACACGGCTCCTGGTAGCACTAGCAGTTACTCGAGTTATCCGCAATTGGCCTGCAAGCGGATCACATAAAATTGCAGCTGAGTAGATATCAAGTTATGGTGCACAGAACAGGAATAACAGCATGAAAATATTGAGGAATAGTTTTGTGAAAACCCCTCCTAAAAATCATATGCATGCTTAATCGTCCTGCGAGTGGTCAAATGGAATTCTTCAGCATTATTATCTAACTCACAGGAAGAAAACGATTGAAGCTTGTGATTTAGTTTTTGATGCAGCAAGTCAGGGAAAAGGTTTATGTTGGTACCAAAAAAAAAGAGCAACAGATTTAGTAGCATATAAAAAGGTATCAAATTTATTTTTATAATTTAGAAAAAAATGTGGCAACACATCAATTGGAAATTATAGTAACCTAAGCTCGGAATACCGAGTTCACTGGAGAGACTTTCCAGATCAGTTCAGCTCTAAAAATGGACCAATCAGACCCTATGCGCACGCTAATGATAGATGAGGGTTAGGTCTACACTGAGGACTGGACTGGATTGAAGATGTCATTTCAATACCAGAAAGCAGAAAGGACTTTGCACGAACGCGCTACCGGGCCAAATTCTGCGTTAGGGAAACCATGCTTGACGGGATCAACCAATACCCCGATCCGAGACCGCCAAGATGGCCCGGCCCGGAAAACCCCATCCGGGGACAAACGAACAGCAACCTCGAGTTCACCCGAACAAAAAGCAACCCCGAGGCGGGGAGAAAGCCACTGCACGGAACCCCTAGCAGCAACACGCACCTCTCCGGAACAGGCGAAATCCGCGAGATCAGCCCTCGCGGCGCTCTACTCGGCGGCGGAGGAGGAACAGACCGGTCGGCAGCGGGATCGGGTCTGGGCTGGGGAGGTTGCAGTTCGGGTTTTTTTTGTGGGGGGTGGGAGGTGGGGGTGACAGCACGGAGCGGAGGTGTTCCTCCTGTGAATCCTATTTCCCCTCCATCTCCATCTTTTGTTTGGTTCCCTCCGCATCCGTATATTGTACTATAAAAAGCACAAGAGAGCAGATCAACTCATCAAGTAACGATACATGAGGGTCATAGTGACCTTCCCAGCAGCCCCCAGGCGCTCACACACATGCAAACTAGGTTGATGGAAGCAACAATTCATGAGAAACTAGATAGTCAACATAGCCTGACAGGCATAGCACCGCAGCTCAAAGTGGCCGACGTGCGAGCTCCTCCAGGACTGCCTGCAACTCCAAATCGAGCACGCGCAAGTGCGATGGCGACAAAAGCCTCGCAATCTCCGCCAGCTTTGCGACATTCTCAGAGGGCATTGGCGCACGGAAGAACTGCAGATAGGCCAGCAGAGTGTCATCCGTGAATTCCTCCGGACGCTTGATGAAGCCAAGCCTAACGCTGATATCTGCATGGGATCTTCGAGACGATGATAGCGAGGAGCGCAGGCGCTGCAGACGTGGACTCTGTCGGGATGCTTTGGCAGCTCCCAGGGGTCTTTCCTTAAATCTCCTTGATGAAGAGGCTGAACCGGCTGGTGGAGCTCCTAGGATGGAGGATGATAGGATGGCCACAATCTTGCCAATGGATCGTTGTTGTTCATCAATATGTAGCCCCTGAACCTTCTCCGTGATCGCCGAGATCAAGCCTCGGCCAGACAAATTTGCCTCGGCCAGTGCCTTCCTAGCAAGCAGCTCCTCCACGGACTGCCATACTTGCTCTCGGTGCTCTTCCCCTCCATCCATCCAGTGCACCGGATTTGGTAGTGGACTATAGATGTTCCTGGACACATCTGGCTCAAAAGCCACCTCTGGGATAGCAGTCCAGCTCACATCCATCAAAGGCATGGTGACCTGGGCACCAGCCCAGCTAGTCAGGCAGTAAGGTTCCGCCGATAATGCAGTAGGATCCCAAAAAGACAACCTCTGAGGCGATCTTGGAGGCTGAAACTCCCAACCTGGTGGAGCGCACTGGTCTAGGGTCGGAGGAAGCGGAGGCAGATCATGGTTGCAAACGTTGGTGGCTATGCAGGAAATCCTACCTGCATCTGAGACCAGGTACCCATCGGCAAAGTTGGTCCAGGAGTCACAGACTTGGTGCCCTTTCTTAGAGACTACGGACAGGAGGTCCGAGGGGCCCGAGCTCCATCCGAAGAAAGAGCCAGCCAAATCATGGCATGCCAATGAATTACCTGCCGAATCCCAAGCCTCCTGGCAGCGGCCGGGCTCCAAAGGGGAGACAGGGCAGTCACGGGGTTGCATACTAGCATACAGCTCGGCCGAGCTAATGGCATCGCTGAGCTCCGGGGTCTCCAAAACAGCCTTCTGCAAGTTAGACATGGAGTGCGGCTCCTCAGGCTGAGGCGCGGCTAAGCTCTGGGCGTCGCTGACCCCATCCTCTGATCTCTGCTTATCCTGTTGCTCCCTTGACCCATGAGATACATCTTCCTGAGACGGTTTCAGCTTATCATTGAGCGCCACCTTAGCGCGAGTAAGCAACGAGGGTGCTGAGCCAGCCCTATCAGCCCTACATGCCGTAGTAATCGCAGTTGGCGCGGTGCTCGCAGCCTCCCCGTGACGCCGACGTTGCCGTGGCGCTGGGTTGTAAGAGGTCGTGTCACGGCAGACTTTGTCTTGTAGTTTATGGATTATTTAATGAGTAACAATCTTTCCATAGCTAGCTGGAACGCCCGCGGCTTGAATAACCGAGCGCGTCGGGCTGCTGTTCGCGCCTTGCTAGCACAACTTTCATGCTCAATAATCTACCTGCAGGAATCCAAGCTACAAGTCGTTGGAAGAGCAGATATAAATGAAATCATTGGACCGACCTTCGACTGCCACGCAGCTCTTAACGCTGATGGCACACGCGGTGATGTCCTGCTTTGTTGGAATTCTTCTATCTTCATGGCTTCAGCGATCATAACCAGAACATTCTCCATTATAGCGACATTCACCCCAATTGGAGCTAACTGTCCATGGTCGTTGTCTGCTGTCTACGGGCCACACGACTATGGGCGGAAGCAGAAGTTCCTGAATGAGCTAGCGGATATCCACGGTTGCATGTCTGGGCCTTGGATTGTCATCGAAGACTTCAATATGATCGTAGATCCGACAGACAAAAACAACGATCGCGTATGTCGATGCTGGATGAACAAGTTCCGTCGCTATCTCAATAGGTCTAGCCTTCATGAAGTGTCGCTGATTGGTAGAAAGTACACATGGAGCAATGAGCAAGTTTCCCCTACCCTTGTGCGCCTTGATCGGGCGTTCTCCAACATGGACTGGGAACTTATGTTCCCGGCGGCCAAGCTACTGCCTCAAGCCTCATCTATCTCGGATCACTGCCCTCTGCTCCTGCGCAATTATGTGATCATGAAAACGAACAAGCGTTTTAGATACGAATCATACTAGGAGCTCATCGATGGTTTCATGGAGCGGGTAAACCAATTCTGGATGGCGCCGGTGCGCACTAGATGTTCGCTGACAACGCTGAATATGAAACTTTGGCGGCTGAGTAGAGAACTTCAAAAGTGGAGCAAATCCAAGGTGGGTGACATCAAGCAGCAAATGTCTCTTGTTAATGAGATGACACTGCAGCTTGACGCCGCTCAAGATCACAGGAGCCTCTTGGCTGAGGAGAGTGACCTGCGATCAAAGCTGAAAGCGAGATCTTTGGGGCTGGCTGTGCTGTTTAAAGTTAAGCTACGTCAGCGAAGTAGGGTACTCTGGTTGAGGGCTAGGGATGCCAACACGTGATTTTTTCAAAGGAAAGCTAACGCTAGGCACAATCGCAGCACGATTCATGTGTTACATGGCCCAGATGGGATGGTTTCTAACAATGCGGAGATGACGGAGCTAGCCCGAAACCACTTTGTCAACATTTTCGGCCAGACTTCCAGCACAGCAGCCGCTTTTAACTGGAATGAGCTCGACCTAAATTGGGTCGATCTGTCAAATATTGATGGTGAATTCACCCTTTAGGAGATCAAACTAGACATTGATGAAATGCCTTCGGACAAGGCGTCGGGGCCTGACGGGTTCTCTGGGGGCTTCTATAAACGCTGCTAGGAAACTGTCAAGCTAGATGTGCTTGCAGCCCTAAATCAACTGCATCGGATGGACAACAGGGGGGTGGCCCAAGTCAATAGAGTGCTCATTGTGCTCATCCCAAAAAAGCAAGGCGCAGACAGCCTATCTGACTTCCGTTCAATCTCCCTAGTGCATAGGATTATAAAAAATTTCACTAAACTACTAGCGAGGCGCTTGACCCCAAAACTTGCTGGCTTGATCGATCACTGCCAGAGTGCTTTCATCAAGAGCCACAACATCCAGGAGAACTATGTCTATGTGCAGAACACGGCCAGATATTTGCACAAATCAAAGAAGCCGTCTATTCTGTTGAAGCTTGATATTGCGAAGGCCTTTGACTCCGTCTCTTGGGATTACATTCTGGACATGCTTCGGGCGCGTGGTTTCAGCCAGCGTTGGCGCGACTGGACCGCAATGCTTTTGAGCTCCTCTTCTTCACGGGTGCTCATTAACGGCCAACAGTCGGAGAGCGTAATTCACAGGAAAGGTCTGAGGCAAGGGGACCCAATTTCCCCTTTCCTCTTTATCCTTGCTATGGACCCTCTACAACGCATGATGAGCCTGGCAACGGGAGAGGGGGTCCTCTCGAGGCTCCCTGGGAGAAGGAGGCTCATGCGTTGCTCCTTCTACGCAGACGATGTTGTAATGTTCATCAACCCTCTTGAGCGTGATGCGCGCATGGTAAAGCTACTGCTAGACAGTTTTGCTTCTATCTCAGGGCTCCGCATGCACGCTTCCAAGAGCATGGCCTTGCCCATCCGCTGTGCAAATTTTCGACTGTCGCGCATTCTTGCTCCACTAGGAATTCCGGTAAAGCAGTTTCCAACAACATATCTGGGAATGCCTCTATCTCTAAGATGCCTGACTAAGGTGGACCTGGAGCCCTTAGTACTCAAATTTGGGAGCAGATTGTCTGGTTGGAAAGGGGGAATGATGGCAAAAAGCGGAAGACTAGTGCTACTTAAGTGCAATCTAGCAGCTCTTGCGGTCTATCTGATGACTGCGCACTGCATCCCGGCGGGGGTGCTCCAACAAATTACAAAACTTTGTCGTGCACGGCTGTGGAACGGAGAGAGTGTTTGCAATGGAGGCCAATGTAGGGTGGCTTGGAGTATCGTTTGCAGACCAAAAAACCTTGGTGGACTTGGAGTTCTAGATTTTGGTGAATTTGGAATTGCGTTGATGCTTAGATGGTTGTGGCTTGCTTGGAAAGATCAGCAGCGGCCATGGGCTCAAGGGCCGCTACCATGTAGTATCAAGGAAAAGGAGCTCTTCTCCATGGCAACCAACATTGTCTTGGGCAATGGCGCTATAGCTAGTTTCTGGAATGATGCTTGGCTGCAGGGGCAATGCCCGAAGGTGATTGTGCCAACCCTATACAAGATATCAATGCGCAAGAACCGATCGGTGAAGGAGGCGCTAGCGAATGAGACATGGCTTATGGATCTTCAAAGTGGATTGACAGAACAAATGTCTGACGATCTTACGAAGCTGGCAGCCCTGTTGGATGATGTCGAGCTGCAACCTGACCAACCAGACAACATTGTATGGTGGTTCTCGCAGGAGGAAACCTACTCGGCCAAGTCTGCATACCTACTACAATTTGAGGGGGCAATCAAGTTTGATTGCCATCATCTAATCTCGGGCGCGTGGGCTACTCGTAAATGCAGGTTCTTCGTCTGGAGTGCTATCTTGAGCAAAATACTTACTGCCGATGTCTTGCTACGGCGTGGATGGCTCAATAACTACTTTTACCCATTATGTATGAGGAGTCTGGAGACCACTTTTCACCTACTTGTGGATTGCCCATGGTCCGGATTCATTTGGGATGCCATTGCGACAATGAAAAAATTGCCTTCCCTGGAATTGGCAACATGGAACGACTCCTCCGACCTCAAAACCTGGATGAATATGAGATTCAGGCTAGCTCAGACAGACAGAAGGAAGAAAGTTTTAACAGTGATGCATTTGGTCCTCTGGGAAATATGGCGGGAGAGGAACCGACGTATCTTTAGCCTCGACACACCACAGATTAATGTTTTCCTAAACAAGGTAATAAATGAAATTCACCACCGGAATATGGCAGGCGCAGGAATCCCTTTTGACCCCGGTTGAGATGGGCGTGTTTCAACCTCTTTTCCTAGTCTTCCCCTCTTGTTATTTCTTCTTCTTTTCGTTTGGGTTTGGCGCTTTGTAATGCCCCAAGTTTGGAACTTTCCCTTTTTGGATCTTGTTGTATGTGGGTCCACCCTGTCAGAGATATGTTGATGACACTTATGTCCATGATTCCATGTGCCACCCTGAGTTCCTTGCATATCTTCCTTGCATGCATGCTTAGCATAACATAACATGTCATCTCATCTCCTTAATCTTGTGATTTCATGTGACTCTTATTCTCTGTTTTATTAGCATGCATGCATCCATGCCATGTCATTCCTTGCCTTACCTTTTGTATGCATGTGATATTGATAGGTGTGAGGGTGTGGTTTAGTAATATTTTGGTTGATGCCCATGTGATAATGGTGTGTGCAATGTAGGAGTGAGTGCTAGTCATTTTAAGCTCTTGCTATTTAAACTCCTTTTCCCTCCTATTATTCCATGTCAAAAATTCCTTCTTCCCAAAATGATTCTAAAATGTCTGGTGGTTAGAGTAAATTGTGATTATGAGGAGGTGAATTTTTGCTGATTTGTTCTTTGACTTTAAAGGAGCAAATAAACCCAAACAGTAAATTAATTACTGTTTTGCGTTTAATCCAATTGGCTCCAAATATTTTGTTTCGAATTTATTTGAGTAGGCCATAATTCCCTATAGCTAGGGACATTTTGCTTTGATTTTTTTTACGCCAACAGTACTGCTAGAGATTTAAATCCTATCTGAGTAGTTCATTTAAAAAAAAGAAAAGAAAACCAAACCCTTCCCAGTCTCGACCTATCTATCGCCTTTGGCATCCGACACCGCGGCCCAGCCCACTTCGCCCGGAGTCACGCGCGCGGGCGTCTTCCTCCTCCACTTTCCAGCGAGGCAGGCGGCCCCACCGGTCAGTCTCTCACCTCTCCCCTCCCCGAGCCGAAGCTCCCCACACATGGCACAGCGGCGCGCCCCTCGTTCCCCTCTCGCCCTATAAAATCCCTTGGTGTCCGTGCCTTGGCTAGGGTTTCCCTGCCGCCGCCGCCGCTCCACCAGATCCCTCCTCCCTCCTTCCTCTCTCGACGCGGTGAGGTAAGCGCTGGTTCCACCATGGCCGACGGGTGAAGGAGATCACCGTCGCCGCCGTGGTACCTTCTCCTTCGCATCAAGGGGTCCGAGAGCACGCGGGCCTCACCCGGGCTCGTTCCCGCCGCCAGATCGACGTTCCCGGCGCTGCTTCCTCTTCCTCCAGGAGCCCTTCTTCTCCGATGAGCTCCGCCGCGACGCGCTCTTTTTCCCGCTACTTCCCCTTTGGTTGCTCCCTCCTCGACTCGAACACGAGGTAGCGCAACCCCCTCCTTCCTCCCTGCCTCAGATCGGGCGCCGTAGCCGTAGGGATCGCCGGCGTGACGTCTCTGTCGCCGGAGCCGCAGGTCGCCGTGGCCACGTCTCGGTAGAGCCCTTCGGGCATAGCTAGGTGTGGGAATGGATCCGTGCGGATGAGGGCTTCCTCCCCTCCATGAATCGGAGACGGATTCGACCCGCAGCGCCGGCGAGGCACCTCCCCTGTTCCGGCCAGTCGTCGGTAGCAGTAGTAGCAAGGGTGTGCTCTTCTGTTTTGCTGCGCATATATGTTCAGACAACGGTTCGTAGCGCAGTGGTAGGGTGTGTTTGTGCCTGATGGAGGGGCGCGGGTTCGATCCCCCTCCACCTCTTTTTGGGTTTTTGCTAACTCAGTGCACAGAGAACTGTGTAGCTGTTACCTTGCTCCCTTCCTCCATCCTGTCGATTAGATGACAGAGGCGTGGTGGTTTGATGCTGCTGCTGGACACCAGGGGTGCTGGGTTCGATTCCCAGGAGCCCCTATTTCTTTTGCTGCTTCTTTTCTTTTTCTGCTTATTAATTTCTGTTTCCTAACTCCTACACAAGTGGCTTGTCAGTTTGTTATTTCTGTTGGTTATTTTAACTCCTTCACACAGTGGTGTTTGTTCCTGTTCCTGCTAGCATAGTGGAGTAGATATAATTGTGAGTGTGTTTTGCACACTAAGAGGTGATAAATGATATTGCTATACTTGTGATGTTTATGGTGGTAGCACCTTAGTGAAGAGGAGTCAACCTTGATAAGGGGATGATGCTAGATGCCTTGACAATTGTGTGTGTGGTGCTTTGAGGTGATAAGTTGTACTAGCTAATCTTGTATAGCCCCAACTTTTGAACTTTGGTGTGGGCTAAGTTGATCTTGTAGTTTTATTTGTTTTGCATGGAAATATTGTGATGTGGGTGCCTCCCCCTCACCACATGTTTTGGTGTGTTGTGATGCTCTAGGAGGCCAACTATGAATGCATGTGAAGGTGGAGCTTACTAGTTAAGCTAGGGTAGGATGTTGTGGGGGTTGCTCCTTGAGTATGACCTGATTCCTAGGAAGATCCTAGTAATGCATGTGAGAGTTTGTACCATCACATGCCCATATGTGGGGGGTGCATACTCTCTTGATAGCTTAGGGTCCCATTGTGATGTGCTTGATCTAATATATTGTGATATGGGTGTGGGTTGTTGATGTGCATGACACAAACATGGGGTTCAAACCCCCATGTCACTTTGTCATTGTGCACATAAGATTCACCTATGTAACTGTCATCTTAGAAGCATACCTTAGGGAGTTGTATTTACATTTTGTTGAAAGTTTGGGTTTTGTTTCCATGGTATAGACATGAATCTTTGTGTGTTAGTAGTAGGGGTTTGTGCTCAACACCATAGTGGTGTCAATCACCTCTTGGTGACATGTATGTGCAATCTATGCCTAGACAAAGTGGGCATGTGGCTGGAAAATTCCAGAATTTTGAACTCTAAAATTTCACTAAGTCTGGAATGCTGGAAACATTTTCTTCCCCTGTAGCTGAGGATGTGCTGGTCATTCTGTTGAGAACTGGACTTAGTTCAGTGCTAGTGTTTTGAACCTGGTATGTTTGTGAAGCTTCCTGTCAATTTTCAAGTCATTTGGAGTCAAGTAGCTTGTGTTTTGATTGCTGTCAAAAAGCTTCAGAACAGAAACAGAAACTCAGGTGCAGGAATTTTTCACTAAGTCCCTGAGATCTGATGGTTTTGGGAAAGTTTGTGGCCTTGTATCTTCTAGAGTTTAATTCCTTTTGCTGTGATTCTTGCTGGTGCTTGTAGTGTTCTTGGTTGGCAACAGCCACATATATTATTTGTCATATTTGAAGACCTGTAGCTATGTTGCATGTTGCTCACAAACAGCTAAGATGCAGAAACTGGCAGATTATGTAGTCTTGCCATTTTGGTCAAAGTTTGTGCTTAATTGTTGTTGTGGTGTTCTACCTTGTTCCCTTTCATTCATGTTGGGTTTATATATGTCTTGGAAACCTGGTATTACCAGATTTGTGCCAATTGTGTGTGTGGTGTTGAATCTTTCACGTAGAGCTTCCTATCTTGTTTCGTTGATTCCCGTTGATCCGTAGCTCTGTTTGCAATGTACTTTATATGGTTTTGCACCATTTTTACGAGCTGCATCTGTTCATATCATTCCCATGCATGTCCAAATAGTTAGTGCAAAGTTCTGTCCAGAAACTTGTTGTAGTTTATTTTGCTTGTGCTAGTGTTAGAAATAGTGGTGCATGCTCAACTTTCATCTCATGCATCATGTGATTGTTGCATTTTGTGGTGCTGCTGTTCATTGGCTGTTGTTCTTGTGTTGGGTAGCACCGGGAGCGGAGAACGAATACGTGGAGTCAGGAGAGTACGTGCAGGACGATCCAGAACCATTCCAAGCTGAGGATATCACAGGCAAGATGATATGACCTTGATCCCATCTCTAGACTTGTTATGTTAGTTTCGATTCCATGTCAAATTGCTCGCTGCCTACCACTAAAAATATATTGCCTCTTCATATGCCATGAGCCTAAACACCTTACTCTTTCCTAGCAAACTTGCATGGCTAGGTAGGCTTGCTCAGCTACTAATGATAGCATTGTTAGTTGCAGGTGTTTTAAACTCATGTGATGACATGAGCTTGATATCATTATATCAATTTCTGTTATTTAATTAATGTATCTATATACTTGGTAAATGACGGGAGGCCTAGCCTTTTGCCGGGTGTCTTGTTCCGTTATTGCCGCCTTAGTTACCGGTTACCGGTGTTTGATTCCATAATGATCGCTCCTAACACGTTCGGGGTTGTTATGGGGACCCCCTTGATAAATCGCGTAGTGTTAAGGCTTGTCCGGCAGGACCCAACATTGGTACTATTTGTTAATCACCTAATAATAAACTGCATAGGGAATAGCTACCCCGAGGAATTTAATCAACAACCCGGGCCAGTGCTCCTCATGAGTGTTGGTCCAAACCAGAGCAGCTTATTACGCTCCCCGGGGCAACTCGGTGTTTTGGCGTGGTAACCATCGCTCATCCGGCGTGTCCTGAGACTGAGATACGCGGCTCTTATCAGGGTCGTCGACACGTCGGGAGGTCCTGCTAGTCTTGTCTTACCTTAGCGGTATATCTTGCGTATAGGAATCCCGGTGAAGCTTTGGTTTACCCCAGAGTCGAGGTTTTCCTCTAAGGAATCCGACGAGATCACGAGATTCGTGATAGAGGATGCCTTTGCGGCCTGTGCTCGTTTGTGATGGACTAGTTGGAGCACCCCTGCAGGGTTTAATCTTTCGGAAAGCCGTGCCCGCGGTTATGTGGCAACTTGGAATATTTTGTTAACATCCGGTATTAGAGAACTTAAACATAACCTAATAAAATATGCCAACTGTGTGCGTAACCGTGACTGTCCCTGCGAAGATCTCTCTTCGCTCGGGAACACGGTGGGGTTATGATTGCCGTAGGTAGGTGTTCAGGATCACTTTCTGATCAAGTATTCCCGATCGTTAGCGTAGACCACTTTCACCTCCTTCTCGCGTAAGTTAGCCACTTATTCAATCATAGGTTGCAGCAGCTTGAAACACTTCACCCCTTCCTTACCCAAATAACGTGGTTAGATTTGGTACCAAGGTCTTAGATTGCTGAGTCCTCGTGGCTCACGGATTCCTCCGAAACTCCCAGCAGGTACAGGTACCCCAGAGACAGATGATCCCGACGGCACCCAGCTGGCGTGGCAGTACGACGAGGAGACAGATCGCCTTTACGTGAACTATCCAGAGGACTGAGCCATGGTCGTGATCGTGGGCCTGCAGCGGGTAGCATAGCATTTTCCTTGTTTTGTAGTCCGTACCGGAACTACCTTGTTTGTATCTGCGTTGTACTCTGCATTATTAATAAGAAGACAGTTGAATCCCAGATTGTCTACTGTAATTATTATTATGTGCTACGTTTACTTGCTTGCGAAACGCTTAGATGCGCTTCTTTCCTATTCGGGGGCCTCGACCCTCAGATCGGAAAGGACCGCACCTTGGTCGTTACACGCTTGCCCACCCTGGTCCGTGGTGCTCGCTTTGGAATAGCTTTGTATGTTATATGTTCTCCTCTGATCAATTAATTTGGCAATCCATTCCCGACATTCTAAAAAACTCACCATCTCAGTCGTCTAATCACATCATCAACGATCTAGATACGCTGTTAAAGAAACTAATCCTCACTAACGAAACCCCATCGCTAATAACGAAACCTGACCTTCCTGACACCCCCTCCCCCATGTTATCGATTGGGAACCGCTCCCACGCACCCGCCGCTCGGCCCCGCTAGTGCCGCTGCCCGCCCCTGCCGGTGTCGGTGCCGTCGCTCTTCGCTCGCCCCCGCTCTTCGCTCGCCCCCGCTCTCTCGCCCCCCGTCGGTGGGGCCTTTGGCATGCTGGAGCGGTTCAGATGCGAGCGGGGGTTGTGTGATGGCGCGATGCTCCTCCGCGCGGCGTTCATGCTCTTAGACGTGGGGAGGGATGCGGTTCTCACAGTGGGGGGAAGGCGGCGCAGCACCACCAGAAGTAGGCGACGGCGCGCCCGACACCAGGTATGCATGCCGTATGCCCAATCCCAACTCCGCCGATTCATACGCCCAGTGCGGATTGACTTATCGATCGATCGATCTGGTATTCATTGTTTCCAACCTGTTGTTGCCGCGGTGGCAGATCATGGCAATGGCGCCGACGCGAGGAGGGAGGAGGCGGAGAGCATAGAGAGGAAGGCCAGGGAGTTCGACATGGACATGCGCTACGGGCCCTGCCTAGGCCTCACCCGCGCCCAACGCTGGCGATGCACCGCCGCGCTGGGCCTCGTTCCGCCACCGTACGCGCTCTGCTCCGCCGACCAGCCGTGCCTCTGGGAGGGTCGCGTCTAGAGTCTAGACTCCTCTACTCCTCCACGCCCCACATAGAGAGCTAAATCCGGCGAAAACGTCCCGCAGTGCTGCCATTCCCTATCTACTTAGATCTTTCCGAGATGGTCCGGTTGTGCGATGCCCCGACGATCAAGCGTGTGTTGTCCGCAGAAGTCGGCTCCTCCACCCAGGTCGTTGTCTGCAAGGCCGGCGGCGATACCCTTTGTCTGAATCGATCGTGTTAATCAAGCGAGGTACACACATACATGTTCTCCCCTGCCGCCTCCTCACTGATTTAATTCGAAATTCAATTGTGAGATATTGATAAGCACCATCCTTATACTATACCGACTTCAGTAACCACGGAGATTTACTAATTTTACGGTAACAACAGAAGTAAAAAAATTGTACTCATGCATCCCCTTCCTGTCAGTCAGTCACGGGGAGCAGTCTACGGGTGTGACTCTGAACCGTGACGGCTGCTCGGACACCTCCTTCCTTCTTCGGGGGCGGTCAGCAAAGAGCATCAGGAGAAGGCCTGGGACGAGGCTCGAGGCGAGGAGCGCCAGCCCCGCAGAGACGAGGCTGAGGTCGCGCTCCAGGGGCGGGCAGTACTGCAAGGTGATGGAGCTGAACGTGTCGCGCACGAACTTGCAGTCCTGGAAGTTGAGCATGGGGGGCGCGTAGTGGTGCAACGCGTAGCTCGCGTTCGCTGCCGTGATGAGCTGGCTATAGATCTCCGGTGTCACGATGCTTGGGCCGGAGCACACGTCCGCGTCGGGAGCATTGGAAGTGTAGTCCTGCCATGCCTGAAAGGCAGTAGAGATTGTTCGGTTGTAAGAAAATCTATTCGGAATACTCCGTTTCAGTAGTGCAGCCAAACACAAGTGGAAGTGAACCAGATCAACAACAATAATAGAAGATTGTGCGTGGAATCAAATCAGTAGATGCCAACAGGATCTTAAGTAAGTAGCAGAAGAATAACAACACTTGCTATCATTGCATTGTCAAATGTCACCTCCTTAGACAAGAACTGACGATCGTTCAGGTTGTCATCATAAGGAGAACACAGGTAAGGCATGAGCTCCCGATGCAGATGGCGTTGTTTTCGGTTCGAAAGAGCGGATATAGCTCTATTGACGAACCTCACGAGCTGCACCATGACTTGTTTACTCTGGTACAAGGTTCGGTTGGTTGTACTCGCGTCCACACATGGCAGGATGTTGCTGAGAGCAGTCTCTGCTCGAGGATGATCTGCCCATGAGTCTGCAACAACAACTGTCAATCAGTGTAGGCATCTATTTTCATATTATTGGCATGTATCCTCACGAGCTTTCTACATTCCTTTTGACCGTTGGTGGACTGTATATGAATACTGCTCCAAAACTTTCAATCCCGCTGGCCATCGCCGCACTGATTGCTGTGGCCTTTTGGGGTGCTTCGTGCTAATACTAGGCATCTATTTTCATATTATTTGGGACCATTATAGAATTTTATTTGTGGTTTCTAAAATTTACACTAAAATTGAGCTAATCAGTATATCATGGTATTACAGTTTGCATAATTAGTAAAGAATATACATTCCAATGGGAGCACCCACTTTTGATGCTCATGAATTCTTTACCATCATTCCATTGGCACCACAAACTGAAGATATTTATGTAGGTATAAATCATTGATACAACAGAATAAATCGAGTATTGAGTTAATAATACCACCAGTTTATAATGCAGTCTACCTGTGCTTTCATTGTGGTTCCACCGTAATACCACCGTGCCCTCCTTCTGCTATGATTGACACAAGTGTCATTACTTAAAATTTGCAGAATGGTAAGCACTATAATTTATTGGAGATCTTGTGTTGGCTGAACCGAGTACTGTAGAATTTAGGCGTTGTAATACTTTTTTAAACTCTCATGCATGAGTACAGGTTGAACTGTTTGTACACAATACTACTTATCATGCAATCGCTTCAAGAAAAATATATCAGATCTTCTCAATCATCTACAGTCCTACCCAACATATGATGTTCTTGCTACACGTTGACTGCACCAGTCCGAGGCAAGCTGCAGGAGTTATATGGTACTTTTCTGTTCCAACATCGCCTCCAAGCAAGTAACGCAAGAGGCTGTCATAACCCATTAAGCAACCATTGTTTTTTGATGATGAAGTAGACCTAGAAGCTTTGACTCTGTGTCAACTGAAAAAAATTCGTACATGTGGATAATTTAGTGGATCATCAATGGTGAAAAATTGCAGGCAGTAGAGGGCATTTCTCCTATTTGGGCTATCGGGACGGGTGTCCTACTTGGTGAAAGTCGTTGCAGCAGAGGCTGAGACGGGTGTCTTACTTGGTAAAAGTCATTGCGACTGAAGCTGATTTCATCTTCTAAATGTGACTGTTGCTTAAATTTTACTCTTACAATTCACTCTCCTAGAATTCTAGCCTTGTGATTGATCCCATAGAAACATATTACATTGATAATTTCCTTAAAATAAAATGTTGAATTGTAATCCTAAATCAATTCTTTATTTATGATTAATTGTGTAGTCATATTCTCGTTCTTGTTGGATTATGATGCATTCTTTCATAGCATAAGGAATGTCTTTATCATTTATATATACACTGCAACTTCTACTTCCAGCCTACAATGGATGAATTGTAGTATATCTTGATCATTTCTTATGAAGTGGATGGGAGAAAGTGATAACTGGCCACGGACATCATTTGGAATAATGTTGGACTCGGACTTAGTGGTCCTTGATCTAACACGGAGCAAATGGAAACCATTTAAGGATTTTGTTGTGTCGCATATAGCCCAACACACTCTCATGTAATTCTTGATGTACGGTGGATTCTCCTTTTCTGTATTAATGGAACGCCGCGCAATTATCTTGCGCATTCAAGGAAAAAGAGTTTTGCAACCTTTAAATTTTGATGAAGCCTTTGATAATTCTCTTTTATCTTGTAAATTTCTTTTGATTGTGCTTAACTTACGACCTTCCTGTTATTATGATTTTGCACCATGGTTTCGCTCTGCTGGTTATATATGTTGAGAGTGTTGATCTTTTTAGTGATTTTTAGTTCATCACAATAGATTCCTTTTGGAGTTTTTACTGATCAATATTTTGCAGTTTCTGCAGATGACACTTCAGTCTTTATATGCAAGTGCAGAAAGATTTCAGGCTGTGTCCTGTTTTCTTAGTTGGAACTAACAGGTCGCGTCCTCTTGCAATGCAAGATTATCCATAGTTTTCAACTCATTTTTGTTCTGACATAATTGTACCCTTCTCAAATAGATAGATGCCATGAGTAAACAATTGTTGTATTGCAGGAAGATATTGTTGAATTTGTGGCTGCTACTGACTACTAATGGTGTAAACATACAGCTATGATGTGCTCCATTCTGGGAATTTCGAGTATGTATTTCTTGCATTCTTAAGGAGATTTTTATTCACAGCTTGAGTAAATAAATATATCTTCTTATTTTGTTAACCACCTTTGTATTGTGTGCTATATTTAGGTTGTGGACTTGATCCCTTAGGGCTACTGGCAAATGCATGTAAAATAGACTGCTAGGAGTAGTTCAATCAGCGATCTTTGAGAATGAATTGCATCATTATGTGACTTGAGAGTGTGTACCTATTTTAGCTTGTAATATATGTCAACATATGGAGATTCATAGGCATGTAGAGTATAGGAGGAGCTTCAACATTAAAGCAACAAGGAGGGACAAATGTTTACGCGGGTGATAAGCATGTAGAATCTCTACTATTAAAAGCACGAGAAAGGCAGATCCAACTAGCAATCACATCCATTTAATCACGTAATCAGTGGTCTAAAAACTGAGTTAACAAAATTGCCTTCGTTAGTCATTGTTAACGAAACGCTGACCCCCCATGTTCCCAACTCGCACCCGAAGACCACGTTCCTGACTCGCACTCGCTGCCCAGCCCCTGCCCACAACCCCGCCGCCCACGTTCCTGCCATGTTGAAAATTGGTTATCAAGAAAAGAGGTAGATTCATAAGATGTTAGTAGTTATAAGAAGTAGGTTCATTTACAGCTGTAGTAAGAAAGTGGAACAAACTGATTTTGTACATATACTAAATTTGCTTGCATGCTATTTTTATGTGTTTCCTGCACGTAGAGGGGTGTGAGCGTGGTCTCTTTTCTAAGCCCATGAAATATTTTCAGGTATCTGATCTTGATAAGGTTCAATGGCTTGTGTGCTATACTTCTACAAATGCTTTTTTGCATAATGAGCTATGTGCATGCTCCCTTTCCCTATGTAAATATTTGATCAGGAAAGCTACTCAGTATATGCATCCCAATAAATTTAGAAGTAGGATAACATGACAATGAGGTTGCATCATGAGTCTGAAACCAAGGCTCTCATGTCCACGTAATGACCTCATCACAAGAACAAAACCATTTAATGATTTATATATGATTTTACTATAGTTATTCTCCTGTCAAATTCAGAATGTGGTTCATGTAGAAAGGCTACATGCAGAAATAAGGATCAAAGTAGTACCTTTTCAATGATTTTCTTGGCGGTCATGTCTTCATGTTATTCAATGATTTTGATATCTGAAAGTTATGAAAATATAGATAGGGAGATAGCCCTGCGTGCCCTGAGCTCACTGTAGGCTGTAGCGAAGGGAACTCTGCAATTCGCGGGCACGCGGATGGGGTGATCGTGCATAAGCTTTGTTGTGTTGATTTATTGTCAAGGACGCTGTTGTCCAAGCCTTTCACGTGCCTCGATTAGTGGTCCTTCTCTCCCATTCAACATATTTCACTAATTTGTTTGATTATTGAGTGATATGACCTAATTAATCTGTACTTAGACACACAACCAAAGAGTAGCATGCAAACTTTGTACAAGACAGTCTAACCTAGCACTTGGTAATAATGGGATGAAATATGTTCGGTAATGCAAGCATTTTTATCGGGAATCACTAACACCATAAACCTATTACTGAAACGAATGAGTCAGTTCGTGCATATGAGGATTTTGTTCTCCGGTTGCAACTAACCTACACCATACTAATCCAGGTCTCTCCTCGTACCATATGCCAAATCTCTTCTCCCGTGAATGCAGATTGTAGAAGTTGTAAACCTCATCCAGGGAGTCAAATGTAGTGCTCAAAAGAAGTGTGATCACATTTTCCGCTGGTTTCTCTCTGAAACATCTCACAGCCTTCTCAAACGCACTGATTTGATTTGGGCATGGTGTCATGAATGGTGCAGTCCTCATTCGGCAAACACTAGGCAATAGGCAGTATTTATGTGAATGCATTTACTAACTCCTGTGAATCCACAAAGCTATAGCTGCCTAATTTCTTTTATGCAATCAAATTTTCTATACTAAAATCTTTGCATCTCTCATATCAAATGGTTTCATTTTAATGCAGTTTACTAACTACTCTGAATCCATACATCTATAGTTGCCTGATTTTTTTAGTGTTGTCAATTTTTATTTATTAAAATATTTTCCATACGTGATCACATAATTAAGCTTTTCATTATTTGACTGTCAATAATCATAATGCAGTGTACTTTTCTGAACCCAGAAAACTGTAGCAGCCCGATTTCTTTACCACACACAATTTTTCATCCCATATAAACCGGTTGGTAACCTGATGAATGATAAAATTCATTCCATTACACGTGCGTTGCACGTGCACTATTACTAGTCACGGAAAAAACAAAAACATGTAAGACAATTTTGTAGAAGTGCATGCTCTAGCCAGTGCAACCAAAAAACCGATCTGATGAAAGAGACTAGGCAGCACATTATACGTCAACACTCCCCTCACGTGTGGCTCACTCACGCCTAAACATGGACCAAAAGTGGGCTGTAATTTAATTGCGCCAGCTGGGTCTTGAACTCGAGACCTCTTGGCTCTGATACCATGTAGAAGTGCATGCTCTAGTCAGTGCAATCAAAAGACCGATGTGATGGAAGAGACTAGGCATCACATTATACGTCAACAAATTTTATCTTAGGACTTGCATCATTGCATGTAGTTTAAAGATGACAACAAAAACATTGTAACATCCTGTATAATAAGTACATATTTCTAAAATTTACACCCTCCGTCCTAAAATAAGTGTTTCAACTTTGTATTAGCTCTTGTACAAAGTTGTACTAAGCTTGAGACAGTTATTTTGGGATGGAGGGAGTATTATGCTAAGAGATGATCTTTTAAATAAGAAAAGACAAACATTTTCTTATGCACTCTCTCTCCTCCACCTAAGTATTTATCCTACTCCCTCTGTCTCGATTTATAAGTCATCTTAGGTTGTGCATCGTGATCAAGACAGAGGGGAAAACAAGAGAAATTAATGTTATTTTGCTAGTTAATACCATTGCATGCAATGAATTGATCACTTCATGTCGTACTAGTTAGTCTCAAGTCATTAAAAACATACACGTCTCACGTATCTTATTGGTTGATTCCTTTATTCATGTCAAAAAAGCAAGAAACGAGGTGGAAGTTAATGCACCACGCCTTAGTGTTTTGAGATTATTTGATTTTTATAAGATGACTTATAGACCGAGACGGAGGGAGTACATAGCATTCCTAAAAGAGCATCATTGTACATGCCCTAAGTTATCTAGTTTTAGAGAGCCTAAAATCAATCGAGGACAACATTGTTGACTTTTCGCATCCCACTTTTACTCAGCCTCGCCCCTCGCGAGATCGCCTTTGTGTGGGCCTTTTCGATCAGTCGCTTACACATCTCTCAACCCACGGCAAACGCTCACATCCGAGCCTTCTTTTGGCCTCTCAAATAGCCATGTCGCGCCCACCTACGATAAGACAACATCCCTTACCCCACTTCCATCGTCATTGTTCCTTCCTCATCCATGAAGGAGAGGCCACGTTGAGGGGGGCACAATGAGGAGGAGGAGAGGCCGACCGAGAGGATTCGGTGGAGGACGAGAGACCGCGGCGGTGGAGCGGGTCTTGCATCACGCGGCACCGGCGTGGACGTCGTCATCGACTCTTAGACCTCTTGCTCGCCTGCCTCTCATCTGTTGGACTCTTACACATCTGGCTCTCCATTCTCTTGTCTCCTTCCGCGCTTCGCCTACCTGCCTCAGCTGCTGCATCTAACTAGACGGTACGCACTTTCCTCTTGCTATTGCTTCATTCGATCATATGTTCCATGCTTTGATTTGGCATGACAATTTTGTTGTATTTACCACTTGTCTTTATCTTCTTTTGTAGCCTGATGTAGGGCTCTACATCTTATTTGGATGTGACGTGCATCTACAGTAGAAAAACAAAATTCAATGTCGTCAGTTGATTGATTTATTTGTGATGCTTATTACATGGATACGTGTGAAAAGTCAAGTTTGATGTTCTCCAGTGGCATTTTACTATCCTTTGAATCACTAAGTTGACTAATTTCAGAGGTCTCACAATCAATTGAGGCTGCCATCTTCGACCGTTATCTTTTTGTTGGGCCGGTGTAGTATGCTATTTATTTTCCTTTTGTTAAATTTGTTTTGTGTAACAACACCGCACAAGAGTAGTTGTGCATCAGCTGACCCCAACAACACTGAGGCTGAAGCTAGACATGATGGTACTATATCTAATCTATATGGACAAGGGAGAGTGAAGACCATTCCTACACATTATGAAGGTACTTTAAAATGTGCAACGACTTGGTTTTACAACCCTCGCTTGGACGAGGGACTCTTGTTGGACAATATGCCATCGAAGATGGGTTGGGTGAAGTGCTACGTGGCTGAAATAAAGCATGTGTTCAGTTATTTTGCCTTAAGAATGTCCTAGGGAACCCTGATGAGCACAAGACCTTGGAAGAAACACGATTAAATCATATCTAGTGGCCACAGAAAGAATTAGACTTCATGGTTGAGATCCCTCTAGCCCCCCAAAAGCAATCGATGTCACCCTTGAACCAGTGACTCTCTTCTTGCCACAGCAGATCTTGTGTGACCTGTGATTAGTCCGCTCGACTTCCTGCCATACAAGCCAGGTCATCATCCATTCCTGAGCAGCCCGCGACAAGGCCTACAATTGTTGAAGACACACCATTGATTGAGATGCCAACAATTGAAGCAGAAAGGATAGACACATCGGCACTACATGCTCAGCACACAAACCTAATGGAACCACGTGTTGAGTAGTGTGAAAGTCCGGAACCGCCTGCTAAGTAGTCCGAAAGTCCGGAACCGACTGCTAAGCAGTCCGAAAGTTAGGAACCACCTGCTTATGAGTCCACCGGTTTGTAGCCGCCTGATAAGCATACCAATGTATTGGCGATACCTGCTCAGGAAATCAACGTGTTTTCACAGTCGCATCAACACACCGACACGTTGGCACCAGCTCCTCAGAATCCCGCCATAGCTTCAACGGATATTTAGATGTCTGCCGCCTCTATTACTACAGCTTAGCAATCCGTCCCAACAACACCATCTATTCGGCAGTCCATTGTACCTTCACCGGTTGGTCAGTAGCACGTCGTCCATATAACCGGACGTCAAATAAGAAGTGCTTCTGTAATGCCCCAAGCGTGTAACCTTCCCTTTTTGGAACCTTCTCCATGTGGGTCCACCTTGTCAATGTTATGAGAGAGTCATGTGTTATGATTTCATGTATGTCACTTGTTTATTCTTTCTTTGCGTTCATGCATGCCATATCATTTCATGCCCATGTCTTTGTGTGTTGCATTGTGATCATATGAGGAGGTGTGATATCTTGGGTGACATGTGGTTGTGTGATTGAGTGGTGTGGTGCAACTCTAGTAGAGGCTTGTTGATTTCAACTAGGGTTTCAAAACTATCTCCCTCCTATTTATCTCAAGCCCAAATATATTTGCTTCTTCTCTGTTTTAAAAATGTCCTTGCTTTAGCTTATTTTGTGGTGGAGATGAGCATGTGGTTTGCTGTTTTGAAAAGGTGTTGTAGATGGTGCAAGGAATTACAAAATATACCCTATAATTCTGTTTTGTAAAATATTTACTTGCTCCTAAAATCTTGTTTCAATTTTTATTAATTAGGGCATAAATTCTTATGTCCAGGGATGTGCTAGTTTTATTTTTAGCACTTATAGTTTTCTGTGTGCATTCTTTTCTTCTCTGTCTTTTTTGTAAATGGAAAACCCTCCCAGGGTTTTATTTCTTCTATTCTGCGCCACCCTGTGGGCTTCCTCTCGCAAGCCGGCCCACTCCCTCCTCTCTCTCGTGTAGAAGCCTTCGGCGCGTCTGTCACGCCCAAGATTCGACCCTATCCTCAATTTGGCACGAAGGCCTCGTCAGGGATAGAAGCGCATCTCGTCGTGTCGCAAGAATGGATATCGTTACAAGTACATGTACTCAAAAGAATATATATATATAATTGGCTTACACTCGCCACAAGCTACATCAGAGTCACAGCAGTACAGTACATAAACATCATGAAGAAGAGCAGGGTCCGACTACGGACGAAAACAAACGAGAAAAGAAGAACGACGTCCATCCTTGCTATCTGAGGCTGCCGGCCTGGAACCCATCCTAGATCGAAGAAGAAGAAGAAGAAGAAGCAACTCTAAATGAACAATCAACGCACTTGCGTCAAGTAACCTTTACCTGTACCTGCAACTGGTGTTGTAGTAAACTGTGAGCCACAGGGGACTCAACAATCTCATTTCCAAAGGTATCAAGGCTAGCAAAGCTTATTAGGTGAGGTATGGTTAAGTAATGAGGTTGGAGCAGCGGATAAGCATATATTTATGGTGGCTAACTTACGAGTACAGGAAATAAGAGGTGGGAGATCTACGCATAACGAACGTGAACTAGTGATGATCAAATGAATGATCTTGAACACCTACCTACGTCAGACATAACCCCACCGTGTCCTCGATCGGAGAAGGAACTCACGAAAGAGACAATCATGGTTACACACACAGTTGGCATATTTTACTTAAGTTAACTTCAAGTTATCTAGAACCAGTGTTAAACAAAGTTTCCACGTTGCCACATAACCGCGGTCACGACTTTCCGAAAGATTTAACCCTGCAGGGGTGCTCCAACTAGTCCATCACAAATTACCACAAGCCGCATAGAAATCCTCAAACACGAAGCTCGCGATCTCGTCGGATTCCCTAGTGGAAAACATCAACTCCGAGATTACCCAAAGCATCACCGGAATCCCGATGCACAAGATATTTCGTCAAAGGTAAAACTAATCCAGTAAGGCTGCCCGACGTGTCGACGATCCCGATAGGAGCCGCTATCTCGTTCTCAGGACACGACGGATGAGCGATGGTTACCACGCCAAACGCCGAGTTGCCCCGGGTAGCATTAATAAGCTGCTCTGTTTTGGACCAACACTCATGAGGAGCACTGGCCCGGGGGTTGATTAAATTATCCTCGGGGTCCGGAAAGTCCCTATGCAATTTTATTAGGTGTTTAGGCAAATGTAGTACCAAAGTTGGGCCTTGCCAGACCGGCTTTAATCTAAAACGAATTATCAAGGGGGTCCCCATAACAACCCCGATCGTGTTAGGAGCGCTCAATTATGGAACATAACACCGGTAGCCGAAACTAAGGGGGCAAAGGTGGAACAAAACACCAGGCTAGAAAGGCCGAGCCTTCCACCTTTTACCAAGTATATAGGTGCATTAAAATAAATAGCATTTAATATTGTGATATAACAAGGAACCCATGTTATCACATGGAAGCAACTGCACCTGCAACTAGCAACGCTAACACAGGGTTAAGCAAGCAGTAACATAGCCAATCAGTGGTTTGCTAGGTTGAACACGTTGAAGGTTTTCATGGCATTGTTGAGGGGCTGATATTCAACATGTGGTAGGCAACGAGACATAATCGATAGAAACGGTAAACTAGCATGACAATGATAGTAATGGTATCTGGGGAAATGGTCATCTTGCCTGAGATCCCGCTTGGAAGAAGAATGCCTCCGTGAAGCAGACGAACCGACATAGTGGAACGGGTCCTCACAATCCGACACGCTTGCGGAACTCTATCGAGACGGAGGAAACCGAAACACACAAATCAACACAAGATATTCACCACACGATGCACAACACATATGATGCATGAGCAGCTGAAAACAGACAAGACACGGTATGACAATTCACGCATACAGACACTACACATTAAGTGAAGTTCTATATGCAACGAGTTGCATATTGACGAAACTCCACGTTTATTTATTTAGTTCTATCCCGATTAGATACACGACAATTTTAAATGTGTTTAAGCATGTCAAGAGGTGAAGCGCAATTAAACTACCTATCTAGGCATTTTAAATGAGGTCAGAAATGTCATATAGCACCTCCGGAACGACCTCACATGTTAATTTACAATTCTGTCCAGATCTGAACTAACACATTTAATTAGTTGTTAAACAGAAAAACAAATAGGTTCACGTGATTCTACGCGTCATTACAAGCAATTTACACATAGAGATCATCTCCAACGGAGCTACGGTTCAAAAGATACAAGCACCGCAAGATATGATGGCATGAATGCAATATGTGTGCAACGACGGTCACAAGCATTTCAAAACATCCAACCAACAAGAGAAAATGAAACTACACGATATTCTAAGCAAGTTTCATGTAGGACACGATCAAAACGGAGCTACGGATCAACAACTACGAGCAAAACAAGAAATCACTACAATCTGCCAAAATCAGCCACATATCATTTTCTACACCCCACAACTACGAGCTACACAACTCCATTCTACTCAACCAAGGCATGACATGGAAGAGGGCAAGAAGCACTACAACAAACAACTAACAACAACTAGCATGCAGCAAGGATCACTAGGAAAAGAAGTAACAAAATGGCATCCCACACACTATTTCAGACTTAGTGAAAATAGCAGTTTATGAAGCTGCAGTTTTTGATCTGAAGGCATATTGACAGCAGCAAAACCATAAGCTACAGGTTTCCAAATGGCATGAAAATTCACAACATGCTAGAGAATCACAAGGTCTACAACTAACTCCATTGCACCAACCTCAAAAGAGCTACAGATCAAAAGATAGAAGCAAGACAAGACAACAACAAAATATAACAGATTCCAGACTTAGAAATATTTCAGCACCTCCAAATCAGCACTATTCTAGCAACTTGAGAGCAAGCAAACCACACCTTAACATGCATTTCTATTGCAACCAAAAATACGAGGGGCTAGACTAAACATCAAAGAACAACTCCCTAGTTGACAACTTGATCATAGCACACACGGAATAAATCCTACGAAATAGACAAGAGGGCAATATGGCAAAAATATCGCGCGAACTAACTTACTCAAAAGCTAAAACTAATTGCACACACGGATTTTTCTACCTCGAAAACATAAAAATTATGTGGGGTTGCACAACAAAAAAATAATACCACACGTAAATGCGAGATAATATCCTATACACGGAAAATAACTAGCGACAATCCCTACACGCAAAAATACCAACGTCTACTCTAAAATACATGGAAAAGTGGTTCCTAAAACATGAACATTTCTACTACGGCATACGAGCAATCCGGACTTGCGCGAAAAATAAATACGGGCGTCTATCCTATTGGGACAACATGTTAATCTATGCATTTGGCACGACAAACCACGTCAAACAAATATGCAAGTTGTAGATTCGGATTCTACGCGAAAAACTACATCAAAACCATATACAATACGCCTCGATCTGACTAACGGGGTAAAAGATACGGTCGTCTAAATATACGTCTAAAATCCGGAATTAATAAATTCCGAAAACTCTAAAATAATAATACTATCAGGCCTAATGCTATCGGGCCGAAACAGGCATGGCGGCAACAAATTATGTTGCGCCTAGGGCGCGGGTTAGGGCGGCAGGCTAGCTCACCTAGCTGGGCTCGGGGAAGACCTGGGCCGAGGCGAGGAGCAACTGGGCCGGGGCGCACCTGGCGAGGCCCAGCTGGGGCCGGCCCAGGCGGGGCGAGGCGGCCTGCTGGCCTCAGGCGCTGCGAGGGAGCGGGCGGTTCCCGTCGGGCTCCCCCCCGAGCGGGAACCAGGGCGGCGGCGGCGGGGATCCCGGCGAGGTCGGCTGCAGCACGCGACGACGGGTGGCGAGGCACCGGCGGGACCAGGCTGAGGGGCTCGATCCCGGCGAGATCCAGGGAATGGCGGGGTACCCGGTGGCCGGCGGCGGGTCTCCATGGCGGCGGCTGCTCGAGGCCGGCGGAGGACGGAGGAACCGAGGTGGCGGCGGCTGGGATACGGCGCGCGGAGGCGGGGCACCGGCGAGGGAGGTGCGGCGGCGCGGGTAGGGAGGCTCGGAGCAGGGAGGACCTCGGCGGCTGGCGCTAGCTGCGGGAGCAGGCGAGGCAAAGCAGCCACGGGAGCTGGGCGAGCGGCGGCGGCGTTGCTTTGAGCCTGGGCGGGCCGGTTGCGGGCTCGCGGGCCCGGCGACGCGAGGAGGAGGTGGGAGGTGGGCTGCTAGGGTTTGCTGCGCGCGGATCCCGAGGTAGGGCTAGGTTTTGCCTAAAATGGAAGGGAGAGCCTCTATTTATAGGAAGGGGCTAGGTTAGAGGGTATCTCGGGGTTTTTCGACCCTCCGTTCACGATCGTGCGGTCCGATCAGAGAGGTCGGTTAGGGTTAGCTGTGTAGAGTGGCCTTGGCTAAGATGAGAGGGGAGTGGTACGACGCGACAACGATTTTTTTAAAACACCGATAACCCCCGAAGGTAGACCGAATACGGTGCCGCTACGATCGACCGTTCGGGTACGAGACGGACTCCGATCGCGACGAAATTCGACAGGCGGCCTAGCTATAACTAATTACGACCGCATGCCAAGTTTCAGCCCGATGAGAGAAAGTTTTCAACACACTTTTAAAACAGGGTTTGACGATGCCGCGGGCGCGTGCGTGTGTGGTCAGGCTCAGGACGGACAACGACGAGAACCGGCAACTAACAACGGATGTAACTTTTGAAAACTGGCGGCAACGGAGATGCCGCCGCAATGCAGATGATGCGCATGATGCGGTGATGATGCGACAAAAGAAAATAGACACACGACGAAAACGGAAAGAAGGGGGAATCTTCTGGGGCGTCGGCATCGGGCTGTCACAGCTCTCCTACACTACAAGAGGATCTCGCCCCGAGATCCAAGAATGAAAGGGGGAGACGATGAGAAAGAACAAGAGGTAAAAACTTAGTCGCTTCTTGACAAACGAGTGACACCAACAATCCTTGAAGGTTGCAAAGAGATGAGGAACGATATGAGAAACAAGCAAGAATCCACGGAAAATTTCGGCAGCACTTCGGTAGGAAAATGGGACAAAAAATTCGATAAGATGGAAGAAATAGACAATATTCATAACAAACAACTAAATATACAAAGGGACACCAATATCTTGATAGAACAACATGATAGACCCAAAAGAGCAATATCACAATGTCTCCGGAACAATAGAATAGGAACTAGCTCATACAGAAGAAGAGAATGAACAGAGAATAACAACTACTACCTCAAATGAACTTGGCAAGCATCCTTGCAAGAAGAATTGAACGGAGTTGTTGGAAAAACGACAACGAAAAGAACAAGATAGTAGTGGGCTTATGGAAACCTTTTCAAACTAATGAAGTGACAACCAGCCACTTACAAAAACAAGGATTGATTGGGAGAAACAAGATATGAACAATTCCTTACACCAAGATGATACATTGAGAACTTGGATTAATGACAAGCACCATGATAGCAACAATCCATAGGAAAAGCTTTAGGTGAAATCCAAACCAAGATAGCTCAAAGAAGAAATCATGGGTTGAAAGTATCTCATGATCAAAGAATTGGTGGATTTAATTATCTCGTCTTGAGAGGCAATCTCTTCGAGACTCCTACACTAACAAGAATGCTACAATACCACCTCAAAGGATAAAGGAAGAACAATTGCGCAAATAAATGCAAGAGAAAGGGTACTTGAGGTTCTCCAACAAGAATCTTGAAGAACACTTGAGAATGGATTGAAACCTTGATGAACCACCATGAAGGACCTCCGTATACAAATGAACGATGCAGCGATATGAAGGTAGAAAAGAATAAGATTATGACCTTGCCAAAATTTAGATGAAGCCTCACAAGGAGATACTTAAAAGAACTCGGAACTCCGGAAAAGAAAGATAGGCACTTGAGAAAAGAATTGATATCATGAGCCAGCCCGGAAGAAGAATACAGATTACTATGAACAAGAATAAGAATTATGTTATGCTTATCCTTCATCAAATTTAATTGATGAGAAGCAACGGATTTAGCATACAACTTATTCTTCCTGAAGGAAACTTGAAGAGAGAGATAGATATGCACCACATCAAGCATAAACGAAGGAAGCACCGGTAAGAATTCACAATTGAATGGGGATACCAAGAATTAATGGAGATACATGAGAATGAAGAGATCATGATCCACCTAACAGAAAACTTGAACAAGGCACCGGAATAAACAAGAGACGAACGAAGAGACAACAATTGAGAAGAATTGAGGATGAAAGCTGAAAGCTGAGAACGAAGAATCTTCTAAAATGATGGCCTTCGGAGGATCGAGAAATGAACACAACTCATAAATGCACCCGATAGCAAGAAAGGGATTACTCACGATTGACAACAAATGAGAGGATAACACGAAGCCGAGATGAAAATCTTCACAAGAATGGAAAAAGAGTGAGAGAAACACTCCTTCGAATTTGCAAGCTGAGAATGATGACGAGGAACAACACCAAGAATTAATGAGACACTCCGGAATAAATAAGAATGAAAGGTTGAGCCAAATATGAGAATTAATTCAAATAGATCTTGGAGAAGGGATATAACTGATGAAATTCATACTGACGTCATAGTTGAAAAGATTTAGAGATCTCCGGAAAGATTACAGAGCTATATAAGATCCTGGGAAAAACCTGTGGGTTATGGGCCCACTCAAATAAACCACCGTTAGAAAAGATTGCTTAGAAGAGAGATATTTCACCGGTATGAAGATAACTATAGGAGGTTAGCACCTCGAAATAATTAAAAGAATTGAAAATTAGAAACTACTGAAATATCTTCAACGCTCCGGATAGACTAGAGAGAAATGATAACAACATAGGCTGGCAAGAATTCCAAACATAGGAAAGAATTAACAAGGATGAATAGGATGTGATAAGCACGGACAACTGAATCAAATTCACCGGAAAAGATGACAAGAATGAATAAATATGAACACGAAGCTCCTAAGAATCTTCACAATGAATCACCGGATACGACACGAAATAAAAGATAGCTGAAGCAACAATGAAAAGAAACTCTTGGATGAAAATCCAATCACTAAAGAAAAGGGTGGGAGGGCGGGGGAAAACAAAGACAACTCGGGACAGATGAGATGAACTACTGAAAGAAAAGCGAGATTGATCTTGCAAAATTGGAGAGGATAGAATTCACTTGGAGAGAAACACATCGGTTGAATGGAATTGATACGATGACTCCGGTTGACAAGAATTGATATGACAATTTGAATGAACAAAAGAATTAGTACTCTCATAAAAATATGAGAACACCACTTAGGAAAGATCTGAAATCACCACTTGACATCGAAGCAACTTGAATTACCATATTCAGCAAAACAAGGGATGAGGCTTATGAAACAAGCCAGAACAAACTCATGAGAAAGATTTCGTCCCATATTTTTGTGGATAGGATCGCACGGGCTCGATCCTTATAGTAGCCATCAAGTGCAAGGCAGTGCACCCGACATACGAAGCGTCCCCGAGTCGTAGCAAGCTACAAGGACTCTTTAAGACACAACGTGTACCGCTGTAAGTCGACCGTCAACAAACGAATCCACTAGATGTCGAACCCCAACCTAACATCATGCATTTGTTGGAAGATTGTCCTATAAGCAACTACTTGAATTCCCACCTATGAATTCCCGAAATTTCTGGTCATGCAATCTGGTACACGGATACAAGGAGTAATATCACACAACTCCTATACTAACCCGTCACCTGTATCACATCCGTCAACACACAACCAGAATCTTGGACCTTCATCTACAATAGACCCTCGTGATCACAACGATACAAAGTATGGTAGTACTCCCGAACAATCTGCACCAGTACTGGGGACATCAGGGTTATCTCGCCACTACTAGTATTGAAGCAATTACGAACATCCTTCGTTCTTAGATACAAAGAAATATGAATGATAACGATGTGCTCGAGAATCCCCTGGAGCTCAACTCCCCGGAAGAAAATCAAGTCAGACAGGAGGCACCAAGACAGAACTCCGTCACATCGGCATCATATAGATTCCAAGAATATCCGCGTGATCCTAAATTTTTTTTTGAGTGAGAAGAGGAGTAGAGTAAATTATTGCGTCAAGATTCCTCACCAGAGCATAGAAGAGGAGAAAAAAGAATCCTACTCTCCGATATATAACTAAGACTCAAATAGTTTTTCACTAGACTCGACTCGGCCAAGTTCGATCAATCAAGGGAGCTCCTAGGTCGGTACTGCTCTGATACCAACTAGTCACGCCGAAGATGCGACCCTATCCTCAATTTGGCATGAAGGCCTCGTCAGGGATAGAAGCGCATCTCGTCGTGTCGCAAGAATGGATAACGTTACAAGTACATGTACTGAAAAGAAGATATATATATAGAATTGGCTTACACTCGCCACAAGCTACATCAGAGTCACAATAGTACAGTAGATAAACATCATGAAGAAGAGCAGGGTCCGACTACGGACGAAAACAAACGAGAAAAGAAGAACGACGTCCATCCTTGCTATTCGAGGCTGCCGACCTGGAACCCATCCTAGATCGAAGAGGAAGAAGAAGAAGCAACTCCAAATGAACAATCAACGCGCTCGCATCAAGTAACCTTTACCTGTACCTGCAACTGGTGTTGTAGTAAACTGTGAGCCACAGGGGACTCAGCAATCTCATTTCCAAAGGTATCAAGACTAGCAAAGCTTATTAGGTGAGGTATGGTTAAGTGGTGAGGTTGCAGCAGCGGCTAAGCATATATTTATGGTGGCTAACTTACGAGTACGGGAAATAAGAGGTGGGAGATCTACGCATAACGAACGTGAACTACTGATGATCAAATGAATGATCTTGAACACCTACCTACGTCAGACATAACCCCACCATGTCCTCGATCGGAGAAGGAACTCACGAAAGAGACAGTCATGGTTACGCACACATTTGGCATATTTTAATTAAGTTAACTTCAAGTTATCTAGAACTAGTGTTAAACAAAGTTTCCACGTTGCCACATAACCGCTGGCACGGCTTTCCGAAAGATTTAACCCTGCAGGGGTGCTCCAACTAGTCCATCACAAATTACCACAAGCCGCATAGAAATCCTCAATCACGAAGCTCGCGATCTCGTTGGATTCCCTAGTGGAAAACCTCAACTCTAAGATTACCCAAAGCATCACCGGAATCCCGATGCACAAGATATTTCGTCAAAGGTAAAACTAATCCAGCAAGGCTGCCCGATGTGTCGATGATCCCGGTAGGAGCCTCTATGTCGTTGTCAGGACACGACGGATGAGCGATGGTTACCACGACAAACGCCAAGTTGCCCCGGGTAGCGTTAATAAGCTGCTCTGTTTTGGACCAACACTCATGAGGAGCACTGGCCCGGGGGTTGATTAAATTATCCTCGGGGTCCGGAAAGTCCCTATGCAATTTTATTAGGTGTTTAGGAAAATGTAGTACCAAAGTTGGGCCTTGCCAGACCAGCTTTAATCTAAAACGAATGATCAAGGGGGTCCCCATAACAACCCCGATCGTGTTAGGAGCGCTCAATTATGGAACATAACACCGGTAGCCGAAACTAAGGGGGCAAAGGTGGAACAAAACACCAGGCTAGAAAGGCCGAGCCTTCCACCTTTTACCAAGTATATAGGTGCATTAAAATAAATAGCATTTAATATTGTGATATAACAAGGAACCCATGTTATAACATGGAAGCAACTGCACCTGCAACTAGCAACGCTAACACAGGGTTACTGTCACGCCCAAGATGCGACCCTATCCTCAATTTGGCACGAAGGCCTCATCAGGGATAGAAGCGCATCCCGTCGTGTCGCAAGAATGGATATCGTTACAAGTACATGTACTGAAAAGAAGAGATATATATACAGAGTTGCCTTACACTCGCCACAAGCTACATCAGAGTCACATCGGTACATTACATAATCATCAAGAGGAAGAGCAGGGTCCGACTACGGACGAAAACAAACGAGAAAATGAAACGACGTCCATCCTTGCTATCCCAGGCTGCCGGCCTGGAACCCATCCTAGATCGATGAAGAAGAAGAAGAAGCAACTCCAAATGTACAATCAACGCGCTCGCATCAAGTAACCTTTACCTGTACGTGCAACTGGTGTTGTAGTAATGTGTGAGCCACAGAGGGACTCAGCAATCTCATTTCCAAAGGTATCAAGACTAGCAAAGCTTAATGGGTGAGGCATGGTTAAGTGGTGAGGTTGCAGCAGCGACTAAGCATATATTTGGTGGCTAACTTACGAGTACAAGAAATAAGAGGGGGAAGATCTACGCATAACGGACGTGAACTACCGGTGATCAAATGAATGATCCCGTACACCTACCTACGTCAGACATAACCCCACCGTGTCCTCGATCGGAGAAGGAACTCACGAAAGAGACAGTCACGGTTACACACACAGTTGGCATATTTTAATTAAGTTAACTTCAAGTTATCTAGAACCAGTGTTAAACAAAGCTTCCACGTTGCCACATAACCGCGGGCACGGCTTTCCGAAAGATTTAACCCTGCAGGGGTGCTCCAACTAGTCCATCACAA
Source organism: Hordeum vulgare subsp. vulgare (assembly GCF_904849725.1). Lineage (NCBI taxonomy): Eukaryota > Viridiplantae > Streptophyta > Magnoliopsida > Poales > Poaceae > Hordeum > Hordeum vulgare. The sequence continues at coordinate 339,969,388 of NC_058524.1, read as the reverse complement.
ATTACAACAAGCCGCATAGAAATCCTCAATCACGAAGCTCGCGATCTCGTCGGATTCCCTAGTGGAAAACCTCAACTCTGAGATTACCCAAAGCATCACCGGAATCCCGATGCACAAGATATCTCGTCAAAGGTAAAACTAATCCAGCAAGGCCGCCCGACGTGTCGACGATCCCGATAGGAGTCGCATACCTCGTTCTCAGGACACGGCGGATGAGCTAGACTTCGGGATCGCTAAACCTCCGGGTGACCAGAGGGGCGCTAGACATCGCTCAGGTGGGACCAACACTCATGAGGAGCACTGGCCTGGGGGTTGATTAAATTATCCTCGGGGTCCGGAAAGTCCCTATGCAATTTTATTAGGTGTTTAGGCAAATGTAGTACCAAAGTTGGGCCTTGCCAGACCAGCTTTAATCTAAAACAAATTATCAAGGGGGTCCCCATAACAACCCCGATCGTGTTAGGAGCGCTCATTTATGGAACATAACATCGGTAGCCGGAAACTAAGGGGGCAAAGGTGGAACAAAACACCAGGCTAGAAAAGGGTCGAGCCTTCCACCTTTTACCAAGTATATAGGTGCATTAAATTAAATAGCATTTAATATGGTGATATAACAAGGAACCCATGCTTTCACATGGAAGCAAGGCACCTGCAACTAGCAACGCTAACACAAGGTTAAGCAAGCGGTAACATAGCCAATCAGTGGTTTGCTAGGTCGAACAGGTTGAAGGTAATTATGGCATTGTTGAGAGGCTGATATTTTACAGGTGGTAGGCAACGAGACATAAACGATAGAAGCGATAAACTAGCATGGCAATGATAGTAATGGTATCTGGGGAAATGATCATCTTGCCTGAGATCCCGCTTGGAAGAAGAACGCCTCCGTGAAGCAGACGAACCGATGTAGTCGAACGGTCCTCACATCCGGCACGCTTGCGGAACTCTATCGAGACGGAGGAAACCGGAAACAAGCATCAACACACGATATTCACCACACGATGCACAACACAAATGATGCATGAGCAGCTGAATGCATGCAAGTCACGGCATGACAATTCACGCAAACAGACACTACACATTAAGTGAAGTTCAATATGCAACAAGTTGCATATTGACGAAACTTCATGTTTAATTATTTAGTTCTATCCCGATTAGGTACTCAACAATATTAAAAGGTTGTTAACATGGCAAGGGGGTGAAGCAAAAATTAATCTACCTAGCTAGGCATTTTAAATGAGGCCGGAAACGACATATAACATCTCCGAAATGACCCCACGTGTTAAATTCTAATTCTGCCCAGATTTGTCCTAATCACATTTTAAGTTTGTTAAACAGCAAAACTAAGTGGTTCACGTGATTCTACTCGTCGTTCTGGTCCATTTACATATATAGCACAACTCCAACGGAGCTACGGACAAATAGTTACGTCCTAAACCGTTTCCAACACGTCGGCATACAAACCGATGCAAACAACACACTAAACAGTTCTAATTATGCATGAGAGCTGGAAAATATTACTCTACGCAAAATTCTAGTCAAAAACCACATATAACTCACTCCGATCCGATGCACGGTTTAGAAACTACCCTCTTTTGAAAATCAATGCTTTTTGTGAAATTATTAGAAAAACCTGGAATAAAAGACAAATCGCAGCAAGTAAAAAAATAACTGGGCCGGATTGCAACTTAGAGCAGCAGCCCATGCAGAATTAGGCCCAATCTGCTGAGGAAGTGCAAAACAAAAACATCTGCAAAAAATGGGTGACATGGGATTCGAACTCTACACCTCTCGGGAATGACCAGCTCCACTAGCAAGCAACTTATGACAAAGCATGGGTTTAGGATGAAATGAACATACCATGGCGTGAATCTAAGAAAACTGTAAAATAAATAGGGATGCTCTGTGTGCGAGATCGAGGATAAAGGTCTGGGCGGCCATGGGTTGGCTCCTAGCTTTAGCGGGGCGCCAGCGGGATGGGCAGATCCGGGAGCACCTGCTCCATTCCCGGTGACAGCGGGGCTCGTGGCGGTCCAGACAAGGGAGCTCCATGGGTGCAGCGGGATTCCGTTCTGTTCCTGACATAGAGAAAGGACGCAGAGACAAGGGGATCATCCTGGAGGTCGCCGGTGGCCGGTCGTAGCAGGGTCATGGCGGACATGGAGGAGCACGGGGCGAGGCCGCGGTTGACCTGCTGTTGGTCGGAGGCAACAAGGTTCAGCAACTCGAAGTACTCCCATGGCTGGCTCCATTGTTGTGGCATACGGTTTTGAATTCCTGAATCAAAACACATGAGAGATGGATGAGATGAGGGAGAGAGTAGGTGGAGAGGGAAACGAGGGGAAGGGGATCGAAGGAACGCGGGGTCCTGGACAACTGGTTCGGTTGCCGGTGGTTGCCGGTCCTATGAGGAGAGCGAGGGGGCTCGGGCGCGAGGCCTCGGCTGCCGTTGCCGCGGCATGGAGGAGCTCCGACAATTCTCGACGTGCTGGCCGTACGGCGACGGGGAAGACCATGGCATCGAGCTTCGGCGGCGGAGGGATGTTGCGGTTCATGCATCACATGGCCAGATCCAACTGTTGTTGGCAGAGCTACTACACCTGCGGTGTTGCTGAACCTGCTGGTTCCCAGGCACAGCGAGGAGATCCTAAGGAAGACAAAAAAATAAGAAAAGAGATCAGGGAAGACAGGGAATCAAGAGGAGGAGGTGCTCGGCATGGAGGAGAGAGGACCTGGGTCGCCTGGCATGAGGGACGAGGCCGCTTCTGGCGATGCGTGCCTCCAGGAGCTTCTGCTCTTATGGTCACGCGGACGAGGCGGCTGTGGTTGATGGATGCGTCCAGGTCGCAGAGGCGAGGCACTGGAGAAGCTGGAGAAGCAGAGGGGATTGGGCCTTGGGCATGGATTTTTGGATCGGGACGATCTCGAGGTGGGAGACACAGGGTGGCGGCGCGGGAGGAAAACTAGGAGGTTTGTGTGTCTAGGGCTAGGGTTGGTCCATATAAGAAAAGAAACTAGCTTAGGGCCCTCTGATCGTAATCGAACGGTCACGATAAAATAGGTTAGGGTCCAATGGACAAATCGAAGACGGTTTGCGGTAAAACGGGGTTGATCCGGACCCAACGGTCATGATCGTAGGGTTCGGATTCCAGGAGGTTTTCGGACTGGGCTGCGCGTAGGGTCGATGCACTGTGCAGAGAGTCTAGCCCGAGATGAGAGGGAAAACGGGTAGCCCGGCATCGGGGTTTCAAACACCGAAAGATGCCCGACGATAGACTGAATACGGTGCCGCTACGATCGACCGTTCGGGTACTAGACGGACTCCAATTGCGACGAAATTTGGCAAGCGGCCTAACTATAACTAATCACGACCGCATGCCAAGTTTCATCTCGATTAGAGAAAATTTTACGCACACTTTAAAAACAGGGTTTCGAAGGTGTCGCGGGCGCGTGCGAGTGCGGTCGGGCTCAGAACGGACAACGACTCGAACCGGCAACTAACAACGGATGCAAGCTTTGAAAAACTGGCGGCAACGGGATGCCGATGCAATGCTGATGATGCGCATGATGCGATGATGATGCGACAAATGAAAATACCCACACGACAAAAACGGAAAGAAAAGGGGAATCTTCTAGAACGTCGGCACCGGACTGTCACAACTCTCCTACACTACAAGAGGATCTCGCCCAGAGATCCAAGAATGAAAGGGGGAGAGGATGAGAAAGCAAGAAGTAAAATTTAATCGCTTCTTTGACAAACGAGTGAAATCAACGATCCTTGAAGGTTGCAAACAGATAAGGAATTATATGAGAAAGAAGCAAGAATTCACGGAAAATTTCGGCAGCACTTCGGTAGGAAAATGGGACAAAAAATTCGAAAAGGTAGGAGAATTAGACAATATTCACAACAAACAACTAAATAGAACAAGGGAGCACCATGATCTTGATAGAACAACATAATAGACCCAAAAGAGCAACAACACAATGCCTCCGGAACAATAGAATAGGAACTAGCTCAAGCGGAAGAAGAGAATGAAGAAAAGAATGACAACTATCATCACCATAGAATTGAAGAGCCTCCGGATAGAAGAATAGACGGAGTAGTTGGAAAACCAACAACGAAAAGAACAAGATAGTAGTGGACTTATGAAAATCATCTCAACATATATGAGGTGACAACCAACCACTAAAAGAACCAAGGATAGATTGGGATTAACAAGATATGAACAATTTCTTACACCAAGAGGACACATTGAGAACTTGGATTAATGACAAGCACCATGATAGCACAATCCATAGGAAAAGCTTTAGGTGAAATCCAAACCAAGATAGCTCAATGAAGAAACCATGAGTTAAGAATAATCTCATGATCAAAGGATTGGTGGATTTAATTATCTCATTCTCGAAAGGAAAACTCTTCGAGGCTCCTACATTAACAAGAATGCTATGATACCACCTCAAAGGATAAAGGAAGAACAATGCACTGGAGATGCAAGAGAAAGGATACTTGAGGTACTCCAACAAGAATCTTGAAGAACATTTGATAAATAATTAAAACCTTGATGCACCACCAAGAAGGACCTCCGTATACAAATGAAAGATGCAACGATATGAAGGTAGAAAAGAATAAGATTATGACCTTGCCAAGATTTAGATGAACCCTCACAAAGAGATACTTGATAAAACTTGGAACTCCGGAAAAGAAATATAGACACTTGAGAAAAGAATTGATATCATGAGCCCTCCGGAAGAAGAATTGAAATCACTATGAACAAGAATAAGAATTATGTTATGTTTATCCTTCATCAAGCTAAATTGATGACAAGCAACGGATTTAGCATACCACTTATTCTTCTTGAAATTATCTTGAAGAGACACAGAGATAAGCACCACTTGAAGTAAAATTAAGGAAGCACCGGTAAAAATTGACAACCGAATGGGAATTCCAAGAATGCATGGAAACACATGAGAAAAAATAGATCATGATCCACCTAACAGAAAACTTGAATAAGGCACCGGAATAATCGAGAGACGAACGAAGAGGCAACAATTGAGAAGAATTGAGGATGAAGCTGAAAGCTGAGAACGAAGAATCTTCTAAAATGATAGCCTTCGGAGGAACGAGAATGAAAACAACTCAGAAATGCACCGAATAGCAAGAAAGGGATACTCACGATTGGGAACAAATTCAAGATGATAACACGAAGCTGAAATGATGAATCTCCAAGAGAATGGACCAAGATTTGATAGAAACACTCCTTCAGATTTGCAAGCTGAGAATGATGACGAGAAACAGCACCAAGGATAACTGAGACACTCCGGAATAAGGAAGAATGCAAGTTTCAGCCAAATATGAGAATTAACTCAAATAGATCTTGAAGAAGGGATATGACTGGTGAAAATCATACTTACGTCATAGTTGAAAAGATTTAGAGGTCTCTGGAAAAGATTAAAAGAGGCAGGTAAGATCCTGGGAAAAACCTGTGGGTTATGGGCCCACTCAAAGAAACCACCGTTCAAAAGATTGAAAGAAAGATAGAATGCACCCGTATGAAGAGAACTAGATGAGGTTAGCACCTCAAAATAATTACAGAATTGAAAACCCGAAACTTCTGGGATAACTTCAACGCTCCGGATAGAATAGAGAGAAATGACAACAAGAAGATAGACTGATAAAAATTTCCAACATAGGAAAGAATTACAAGGATGAAAAGGATATGATGAACACGGATAATTAAATTAAATTCACCGGAAAAGATGACAGAATGAATAAAGATGAGCATGAAGCTCCTGAGAATCTTCGCGATGAATCACCGGTTACGAAAGAAAGAAGAGATAGCGGAAGCATCACTGAAATGAAATGCAGTTGGATGAAATCCAATCACTGAAGAAAAAGGGCGGGAGGGCGGGGAAAAACAAAGACAACTTGGGACGGATGAGATGAACTCCGGAATAAAATGAGAGAATGATCTTGCAAAATTGGAGAGGATATGATTACTTGAAGAGAAACACACCGGTTGAAAAAGAATTAGTACGACGACTCCGGTTGACAAGAAATGATAAGACAATCTGATTGAGCAAAGAACTGCATTCACATAAAAATATGAGAACACAGATTAGGAAAGATCTGAAATCACCATTGACATCGAAGCAACTCGAATTACCATAATTCAACAACACAAAGGGTGAGGATTATGAAACAAGCCAGAACAAACTCATGAGAAAGATTTCGTTCGATATTTTCGTGGACAGGATCGCACGGGCTCGATTTTACAGTAGCCATCAAGTGCAAGGCAGTGCACCCGACATACGAAGCGTCCCCGAGTCGTAGCAAGCTACAAGGACTCTTTAAGACACAACGTGTACTGCTGTAAGTCGACCGTGAACAAACGAATCCAATAGATGTCGAACCCCAACCTAACATCATGCATTTGTTGGAAGATTGTCCTATAAGCAACTACTTGAATTCCCACTTATGAATTCCCGAAATTTCTGGTCATGCAATCTGGTACACGGATACAAGGAGTAATAACACACAACTCCTATACTAACCCGTCACATGTATCACATCCGTCAACACACAACCAGAATCTCGGACCTTCATCTACAACAGACCCTCGTGATCACAATGATACAAAGTATGGCAGTACTCCCGAACAATCTGCACCAGTACTGGGGACATCGGGGTTATCTCGCCACTACTAGTATTGAAGCAATTACGAACATCCTTCGTTCTGAGACACTAAGAAATCTGAATGATAACGATGTGCTCAAGAATCCCGTGGAGCTCAACTCCCTGGAAGAAATCAAGTCAGACAGGAGGCACCAAGACAGAACTCCGTCACATCGGCATAATATAGATTCCAAAAATATCCGCGTGATCCTAAATTTTTTTTGAGTGTGAAGAGGAGTAGAGTAAATTATTACGTCAAGATTCCTCACTAGAGCATAGAAGAGGAGAAAAAAGAATCCTACTCTCCGATATATAACTAGACTCAAAGATTACAGCCCAATTCGATAGCCCGAGACCGACGCCCCAGAAGATTCCCCTTCTATTCCGTTTTCGTCGTGTGTCTATTTTCTTTTGTCGCATCATCATCGCATCATGCACATCATCAGCATTGCATCGGCATTCCGTTGCCGTCAGTTTTTCAAAACTTGCATCCGTTGTTAGTTGTCGTTCTTGTCGTTTCCGTTCGGAGTCCGACCGCACTCGCACGCGCCCGCGGCATCGTCAAAATCTTGTTTTAAAAGTGTGTGTAAAGCTTTCTCTGATTGGGTTGAAACTTGGTGTGCAGTCTTATTTAGTTGTACGTAGGCCGTGTGCCAATTTTCCTCGCAATCGGAGTTCGTCTGGTATTCGAACGGTCGTCCGTAGTGGCACCGTCATCGGTATTTCGTCAGACATCTTTCTGTGTTTAAAATCTCGTTGTCGGGCCGCAAACCTCCCTCTCTTCTCCACCTGGGCTATTTTGCACAGCCACTGCAACCCACCTAGCCAACCCCCTCGGATCGGAGCCGTCGGATCACGATCCAGCGGCACAATAGCGGAGCTAAAAAAACCCTAACCTAACCCTTCCTATTTAAACCATCCTCCACTGCCTAATAATTACTTAACCCTAGAAACCCTCCCCTTTGTCCCGTCCGCGCCGCCACTCCCTCGGGATCTGCTAGTGCCCAATGGCCTCCCGATCCAGTCAACGAGAGCCCCACCCCGCCACCGTAGCCTCACTCCCGTGCTCAACTCGTCCCCTACCACCTGTGTCCTGGACAAATCCGACGACCACAGCCCCACATACGTCCCCGAGCACCTCGTCGTCATGTCGGAGCACGCCACCGGCGACCTGTGCGCCTCTGTGTGCATGGGCCTCCCGTGCTTCTTCTCTAGGTGGACGCCTCGGCCTCTCCACCTCCACATCCAGCACGCTGACGGCGTACCTAGCAACAACAGCCGTGCCAGGGCCTCTTGCAGCGCGCGCCGCCATGGTCGAACGGGCCCGAGCTCGGCCTTCCTCGCCCTCGCCCTCGAGCGCCACCCCTGGCCAGCCTCGACCAGGCCCCCCTCCTCCTCCTGGCTTCCTGTGGTGCCCGCGCCTCCAGGAATCTCCAACAACGCCCCGCCGCCGCCCCCGACCTCTCGCAGGTAGGACCTCGCCGCCCCTCTCCCTGCCCCGTTCCTCCTTCTCTTCCTTTCTCCTTTCTCTCTCTGTTGCTCAGTTCTTCCCGTCTCTTCTTTTTTTTTCCAGAGAAGAACCATGGTCGCCACCCCAAGAAGCTCCCCGTCGGCCGGCCTTGTGGTGCCAGACGCCGCCATCACCAGGAATGGAACCGCGACGCCAAGACCCTCCGGATCCAACTCGAGCTCGCCTCCATGCCCATCCAAGTCGCCACAGTGGTGGTCCCTGTTCTTGCCTCTGTTCGTCAGAGAAACGGGAGAGCCAGCGCCCGCCTCTGCTTCGAGCGAGAAGGAGGCCGCCCGCGTTGACCCGTCGTGCCTCCTACACCGGAGCACGCCGCCGCCCTCGCCTGGACATGCGTCCGCCGGCGACCTAGCCTGCCTAGCCCGCCATGGCGTCTCCTTTCCCCGTTGTGAGAAGTTCCTCCCGATCTGATCCCCTTCCTTTTCTAGATCCGTCATGATATGCGCTATTTAGAGTATCCAATTAGTTTCCAGTACCAATCAGATGCTATAGCGTAGTGGTTAGCGCTAGCTAGTTGTGCCATGGGATCCAGGGATCAAATCCCCATCCATGCATGTTATATTTTTAGGATTTGTGCCTCTCCATGCGCTCAGCTTCTGCCATATTTATTTTTGTGCTGTTTTGTCAATTTTGACACAACCACTTAATTAGTCTGGTGGTAGGGCTACTAATGTCCATCCAAGGGATCTGGGGTTCAAATCGTAGCAATTCCATTTCTTATATATTTTGGACAGACTCAAACGCCCTTTTGTAAAATCCATATAATTTTAACCGTGCACCGGATTAAAATGTTTTCAACATGAAAGTTGCTTAGAATTTTCTGTAGTTTCACAAAAACCAACTCTCACGCATAATTATATCTGTTTAGTGTGCTGTTTGCATCGGTTTGCGTCTCGACGTGTTGAAAACGGTTTAGGTCGTAACTATTTGACCGTAGCTCCGTTCGAGATGAGCCATATATGTAAATGGTCTAGAACGATGTGTAGTTTCACGTGAACCACTTTGTTTTGCCGTTTAACAAACCTAAAATGTGATGAGAACAAATCTGGACAGAATTAAGATTTAACACGTGGGGTCATTTCGGAGATGCTATATTTCGTTTCCGGTCTCATTTAAAATGCCTAGCTAGGTAGATTAATTTGTGCTTCACCCTCGTGCCATGTTTAACAACATTTAATATAGCCGTGTACCTGAACGGGAGTGAACTAAATAATTAAACATGGAGTTTTGTCGATATGCAACTCGTTGCATATCGAGCTTCACTTAATGTGTAGTGTTTGATTGTTGTGATTGTCATGCCTTGCAATAGACCGTTCATGCATCACATGTGTCTTGCATCGTGTGGTGGATATCGTGTGTTGATGCTTGTTTCCGGTTTGCTTCGTCTCGATAGAGTTCCGCAAGCGTGTCGGATTGTGAGGACCCGTATGACTACATCGGTTCGTCTGCTTCACGGAGTCGTTTTTCTTCTCAACGGGATCTCAGGCAAGATGACCATTTCCCCAGATACCATTACTATCATTGCCATGCTAGTTTTATCGCTTCTATCATTTATGTCTCGTTGCCTACCACATGTTAAATATCAGCCTCTCAACAATGCCATGTTAACTATCAACCTGTTCGACCTAGCAAACCACTGATTGGCTATGTTACTGCTTGCTTAACCTTGTTGTTAGCGTTGCTAGTTGCAGGTGCAGATGCTTCCATGTGATAACATGGGTCCCTTGTTTTATCACCATATATAAATGCTATTTAATTTATTGCACCTATATACTTGGTAAAAGGTGGAAGGCTCGGCCCTTTTCTAGCCTGGTGTTTTGTTCCACCTTTGCCCCCTTAGTTTCGGCTACCGGTGTTATGTTCCATAAATGAGCGCTCCTAACATGATCGAGGTTGTTATGGGGACCCCCTTGATAATTCGTTTTAGTTTAAAGCTGGTCTGACAGGGCCCAACTTTGGTACTACATTTGCCTAATAACTAATGAACTGCATAGGAAGTAATTAACCCGAGGAAATTTAATCAACCCCCGGGCCAGTGCTCCTCATGAGTGTTGGTCCCACCTGAGCGATGTCCCGCGCCCCTCTGGTCACCCGGAGGTTTAGCGATCCCGACGTCTAGCTCATCCGTCGTGTCCTAAGAACGAGGTACGCGACTCCTATCGGGATCGTCGACACGTCGGGCGGCCTTGCTGGATTAGTTTTACCTTTGACGAGATATCTTGTGCATCGGGATTCCGGTGATGCTTTGGGTAATCTCAGAGTTGAGGTTTTCCACTAGGAAATCCGACGAGATCGCGAGCTTCGTGATTGAGGATTTCTATGCGGCTTGTGGTAATTTGTGATGGACTAGTTGGAGCACCCCTGCAGGGTTAAATCTTTTCGGAAAGCCGTGCCCGCGGTTATGTGGCAACGTGGAAGCTTTGTTTAACACTGGTTCTAGATAACTTGAAGTTAACTTAATTAAAATATGCCAACTGTGTGCGTAACCGTGTCTGTCTCTTTCGTGAGTTCCTTCTCCGATCGAGGACACGGTGGGGTTATGTCTGACGTAGGTAGGTCTTCAGGATCATTCATTTGATCATCAGTAGTTCACGTCCGTTATGCGTAGATCTTCCCCTCTTATTCTTGTACTCGTAAGTTAGCCACCAAATATATGCTTGGCCGCTGCTGCAACCTCCCCACTTAACCTTACCTCACCTATTAAGCTTTGCTAGTCTTGATACCTTTGGAAATGAGATTGCTGAGTCCCCTGTGGCTCACAGTTTACTACAACACCAGTTGCAGGTACATGTAAAGGTTACTTGACGCGAGCGCGTTGATTGTTCATTTGGAGCTTCTTCTTCTTCTTCTTCTTCTTCTTCTTCTTCGATCTAGGATGGGTTCCAGGCCGGCAGCCTGGGATAGCAAGGATGTCGTCGTTCTTCTTTTGTCATTTGTTTTCGTCCGTAGTCGGACCCTGCTCTTACTCTGGATGATTATGTAATGTACTGATGTGACTCTGATGTAGCTTGTGGCGAGTGTAAGCCAATTCTATATATCTCTTCTTTTCAGTACATGTACTTGTAACGATATCCATTCTTGCGACACGACGAGATGCGCTTCTATCCCTGACGAGGCGCTCGTGCCAAATTGAGGATAGGGTCACATCTTGGGCGTGACAAGTTGGTATCAGACCAGTACCGACCTAGGAGCCCCCTTGATTGATCGAACTTGGCCGAGTCGAGTCTAGTGAAAAAACTATTTGAGTCTTAGTTATATATCGGAGAGTAGGATTCTTTTTTCTCCTCTTCTATGCTCTGGTGAGGAATCTTGACGTAATAATTTATTCTACTCCTCTTCTCACTCAATTTTTTTAGGATCACGCAGATATTTTTGGAATCTATATGATGCCGATGTGACGGAGTTCTGTCATGGTGCCTCCTGTCTGACTTGATTTTCTTCCGGGGAGTTGAGCTCCAGGGGATTCTTGAGCACATCGTTATCATTCAGATTTCTTAGTATCTCAGGACGAAGGATGTTCGTAATTGCTTCAATACGAGTAGTGGCGAGATAACCCCGATGTCCCCAGTACTGGTGCAGATTGTTCGGGAGTACTGCCATACTTTGTATCGTTGTGATCACGAGGGTCTGTTGTAGATGAAGGTCCGAGATTCTGGTCGTGTGTTGACGGATGTGATACAAGTGACGGGTTAGTATAGAAGTTGTGTGATATTACTCCTTGTATCCGTGTACCAGATTGCATGACCAGATATTTCGGGAATTCATAGGTGGGAATTCAAGTAGTTTCTTATAGGACAATCTTCCAACAAATGCATGATGTTAGGTTGGGGTTCGACATCTAGTGGATTCGTTTGTTCACGGTCGACTTACAGCGGTACATGTTGTGTCTTAAAGAGTCCTTGTAGCTTGCTACGACTCAGGGACGCTTCGTATGTCGGGTGCCCTGCCTTGCACTTGATGACTACTGTAAAATAGAGCCCGTGCGATCCTGTCCACGAAAATATCGGACGAAATCTTTCTCATGAGTTTGTTCTGGCTAATTGCAAGCCGCACCCTTGGTGTTGTTGAATATGGTAATTTAAGTTGCTTCGATGTCAAGTGGTGATTTCAGATCTTTCCTAAGAGGTGTTCTCATATTTTTATGTGAATGATAATTCTTTTGTTCAATCAGTTGTCTTATCAATTCTTGTCAACCGGAGTGGTCGTATCAATTCCATTCAACCGGTGTGTTTCTCTCCAAGTGGATTCAATCCTCTCCAATTTTTTGCAAGATCGTTCTCTTTTCATCCGGAGTTCGTCTCTTCTGTCCCAAGTCGTCTTTGTTTTTCCCCGCCCTCCCGCCCTTTTTCTTCGGTGATTGGATTTCATCCAAGCGCATTCATTTCATTGTGCTTCCGCTATCTCTTCTTCCTTTCGTAGCCGGTGATTCATTGTGAAGATTCTCAGGAGCTTCGTGTTCCTCTTTGTTCATTCTTGTCATCCTTACCGGTGAATTCAATTCAGTTGTCCGTGTTCATCATATCCTTTTCATCCTTGTAATTATTTCCTATGTTGGAAATTTTTATCAGTCTATTTTCTTGTTGTTATTTCTCTCTATTCTATCCGGAGCGTTGAAGTTATCTCAGAATTCTTGTTCTCAATTCTTTAATTATTTCGGGGTGCTAACCTCATCTAGTTCTCGTCATACCGGTGCAATATCTATCGTTCTAAGAAATCTTTTCATCGGTGGTTTCTTTGAGTGGGCCCATAACCCACAGGTTCTTTACCAGGATCTTTCCTGTTTTTTTTAATCTTTCTCGGAGATCTCTAATTCTTTCAACTATGATGTAAGTATGATTTCCATCAGTCATATTTAATTCTTCAAGTTATATTCGAATTAATTCTCATATTTGGCTCAACCTTGCATTCTTCTTTATTCCGGAGTGTCTCAATTACTCTTGGTGAGGTTCTTCTCATCATTTTCTCCATTGAAGATTCAAAGGAGTGTTTCTCTCAATCTTGGTTCATTCTCTTGGAGATTCATCATTTCAGCTTGGTGTCGTCATCTTATTTGTTCCAATCACGAGTAACCCCTTTCTGCTATTCGGTGCATTTCTGAGTTGTTTTCAATCTCGGTCCTCCGAAGTCCATCATTTTAGAAGATTCTTCGTTCTCAGCTTTCAGCTTTCATCCTCAATTCTTCTCAATTGTTGTCCCTTCGTTCGTCTCTCGATTATCCGGTGCCTTGTTCAAGTTTTCTCTCAGGTGGCTTATGATCTCTTCATTCTCTTGTATCTCCATTAATTCTTGGTGTTCCCATTTATTTGTGAATTCTTACCGGTGCTTCCTTCAATTTTTGCCTCAAGTGGTGCTTATCTCTCTGTCTCTTCAAGGTTCTTTCAAAAAGAATAAGTTGTATGCTAGATCCGTTGCTTGTCATCAATTAAACTTGATGAAGGACTAGCATAACATAATTCTTATTCTTGTTCATAGTAATCTGAATTCTTCTTCCGGAGTGGCTCATCATATCAATTCTTCCCCATGTGCTTATCTTTCTTTTCCGGAGTTCCAAGTTCTTTTAAGTATCTTTGTCAGGCTTCATCTAAATCCTGGCAAGGTCATAATCTTATTCTTTTCTACCTTGATATCTTTGCATCATTCCTCCGTATACGGAGGTCCTTCATGGTGGTTCATCAAGGTTTCAATCCATTCTCAAGTGTTCTTCAAGATTCTTGTTGGAGAACCTCAAGTATCCTTTCTCTTGCATTTATATGTGCAATTGTTCTTCCTTATCTTTGAGGTGGTATTATAGCATTCTTGTTAGTGTAGGAGCCTCGTAGAGTTTTCCTTTCAAGTATGAGATAATTAAACCACCACTTCTATGATCATGAGATATTTTTTCAAACCACGATTTCTTCATTGAGTTATCTTGGTTTGGATTTCACCTAAAGCTTTTCCTAGGGATTGTTGCTATTATGGTGCTTGTCATTAATCCGAGTTCTCAATGTATCCTCTTGGTGTAAGAAGTTTTGATTCTTGTTGCTCCCAATCTATCCTTGTTTTTTTAGTGGTTGTTTGTCACCTCATATTTGTTGAGTTGATTTTCATAAGCCCACTACTATCTTGTTCTTTTCGTTGTTGGTTTTCCAACTACTCCGTCTATTCTTCTATCCGGAGGCTCTTCAATTCTATCGTGATGATAGTTGTCATTCCTTTCTTCATTCTCTCCTTCCGCTTGAGCTAGTTCCTATTCTATTGTTCCGGAGGCATTGTGATGTTGCTCTTTTGGGTCGATCTTGTTGTTCTATCAATATCATGGTGTTCCCTTGCTCTATTTACTTGTTTGTTTTGAATATTGTCTAATTCTACCATCTTATCAATTTTTTTGTCCCATTTTCCTACCGAAGTGCTGCCGAAATTTTTCGTGAATTCTTGCTTCTTTCTCATGTCAGTCCTCATCTCTTTGCAACCTTCAAGGATCGTTGGTTTCACTCGTTTGTCAAAGAAGCGACTAAGTTTTTACCACTTGTTCTTTCTCATCCTCTCCCCCTTTCATTCTTGGATCTCGGGGCGAGATCCTTTTGTAGTGTAGGAGAGTTGTGATAGCCCGAGACCGACGCCCCAGAAGATTCCCCTTCTATTCCGTTTTCGTCGTGTGTCTATTTTCTTTTGTCGCATCATCATCGCATCATGCACATCATCAGCATTGCATCGGCATTCCGTTGCCGTCAGTTTTTCAAAACTTGCATCCGTTGTTAGTTGTCGTTCTCGTCGTTTCCGTTCGGAGTCCGACCGCACTCGCACGCGTCCGCGGCATCGTCAAAATCTTGTTTTAAAAGTGTGTGTAAAGCTTTCTCTGATTGGGTTGAAACTTGGTGTGCAGTCTTATTTAGTTGTAGGTAGGCCATGGTCTGATACCAACTTGTCACGCCCAAGATGTGACCCTATCCTCAATTTGGCACGAGCGCCTCGTCAGGGATAGAAGCGCATCTCGTCGTGTCGCAAGAATGGATATCGTTACAAGTACATGTACTGAAAAGAAGAGATATATAGAATTGGCTTACACTCGCCACAAGCTACATCAGAGTCACAATAGTACATTACATAATCATCAAGAGTAAGAGCAGGGTCCGACTACGGACGAAAACAAATGACAAAAGAAGAACGACGACATCCTTGCTATCCCAGGCTGTCGGCCTAGAACCCATCCTAGATCGAAGAAGAAGAAGAAGAAGAAGAAGAAGAAGAAGAAGCTCCAAATGAACAATCAACGCGCTCGCGTCAAGTAACCTTTACCTGTACCTGCAACTGGTGTTGTAGTAAACTGTGAGCCACAGGGGACTCAGCAATCTCATTTCCAAAGGTATCAAGACTAGCAAAGCTTAATGGGTGAGGTAAGGTTAAGTGGGGAGGTTGCAGCAGCGGCTAAGCATATATTTGGTGGCTAACTTACGAGTACAAGAATAAGGGGGGAAGATCTACGCATAACGGGCGTGACTACTGTTGATCAAACGAATGATCCTGAACACCTACCTACGTCAGACATAACCCCACCGTGTCCTCGATCGGAGAAAGAACTCACGAAAGAGACAGTCACGGTTATGCACACAGTTGGCTAATTTTAATTAAGTTAACTTCAAGCTATCTAGAACCAGTGTTAAACAAAGCTTCCACGTTGCCACATAACCGCGGGCACGGCTTTCCGAAAGATTTAACCCTGTAGGGGTGCTCCAACTAGTCCATCACAAATTACCACAAGCCGCATGGAAATCCTCAACCACGAAGCTCGCGATCTCGTCGGATTCCCTAGTGGGAAACCTCAACTCTGAGATTACCCAAAGCATCACCGGAATCCCGATGCACAAGATATCTCGTCAAAGGTAAAACTAATCCAGCAAGGCCGCCCGACGTGTCGACGATCCCGATAGGAGTCGCGTACCTCGTTCTCAGGACACGGCGGATGAGGTAGACGTCGGGATCGCTAAACCTCCGGGTGACCAGAGGGGCGCGGGACATCGCTCAAGTGGGACCAACACTCATGAGGAGCACTGGCCCGGGGGTTGATTAAATTAGTCCGCGGGTGCCGGCGGGTCCCTATGCATTATTATTAGGCTATTAGGCAAATGTAGTACCAAAGTTGGGCCTTGCCAGACCAGCTTTAATCTAAAACGAATTATCAAGGGGGTCCCCATAACAACCCCGACCGTGTTAGGAGCGCTCATTTATGGAACATAACACCGGTAGCCGGTAACTAAAGGGGGCAAAGGTGGAACAAAACACCAGGCTAGAAAGGCCGAGCATTCCACCTTTTACCAAGTATATAGGTGCATTAAATTAAATAGCAATTAAATATGGTGATATAACAAGGAACCCATGTTGTCACATGGAAGCATCTGCACCTGCAACTAGCAACGCTAACAACAAGGTTAAGCAAGCAGTAACATAGCCAATCAGTGGTTTGCTAGGTTGAACAGGTTGAAGGTTTCATGGCATTGTTCAGAGGCTGATATTTAACATGTGGTAGGCAACGAGACATAAGCGATAGCATCGAAATAACTAGCATGGCAATGATAGTAATGGTATCTGGGGAAATGATCATCTTGCCTGAGATCCCGCTTGGAAGAAGAATGCCTCCGTGAAGCAGACGAACCGATGTAGTCGAACGAGTCCTCACAATCCGGCACGCTGCGAAACTCTATCGAGACGAAGCAAACCGGAAACACAATTCAACACACGAAATTCACCACACGATGCACAACACAAATGATGCATGAGCAGCTGAATACATGCAAGTCACGGCATGACAATTCACACAAACAGACACTACACATTAAGTGAAGTTCAATATGCAACGAGTTGCATATTGACGAAACTCCACGTTAGTTATTTAGTTCTATCCCGATTAGGTACTCGGCAATATTAAAAGGTTGTTAACATGGCAAGGGGGTGAAGCACAAATTAATCTACCTAGCTAGGCATTTTAAATGAGGCCGGAAACGACATATAGCATCTCCGAAATGACCCCACGTGTTAAATTCTAATTCTGTCCAGATTTGTCCTAATCACGTTTTAAGTTTGTTAAACAGAAAAACTAAGTGGTTCACGTGATTCTACTCGTCGTTCTGGTCCATTTACATATATAGCACAACTCGAATGGAGCTACGGACAAATAGTTACGTCCTAAACCGTTTCCAACACGTCGGCATGCAAACCGATGCAAACAACACACTAAGCAGTTCTAATTATGCATGAGAGTTGGAAAATATTACTCTACACAAAATTCTAGTCAAAAACCACATATAACTCACTCCGATCCGATGCACGGTTTAGAAACTACCCTCTTTTGAAAATCAATGCTTTTTGTGAAATTATTAGAAAACCTAGAATAAAAGACAAATCGCAGCGAGTAAAAAAATAACTGGGCCGGATTGCAACTTAGAGCAGCAGCCCACGCAGAATTAGGCCCAATCTGCTGAGGAAGTGCAAAACAAAAACATCTGCAAAATATTGGGTGACATGGGATTCGAACTCTG
Source organism: Hordeum vulgare subsp. vulgare (assembly GCF_904849725.1). Taxonomy (NCBI): domain Eukaryota; kingdom Viridiplantae; phylum Streptophyta; class Magnoliopsida; order Poales; family Poaceae; genus Hordeum; species Hordeum vulgare. Next base: position 339,951,678 of record NC_058524.1, on the reverse strand, counting down.
CACCTCTCGGAGGATTGCACACGGGAATGACCAGCTCCACTAGCAAGCAACTTATGACAAAGCATGGGTTTAGGATGAAATGAACATACCATGGCGTGAATCTAAAAAAACTGTAACACAAACAGGGATGCTCTGTGTGCGAGATCGAGGATGCAGGTCTGGGCGGCCATGGGTTGGCTCCTAGCTTTAGCGAGGCGCCAGTGGGATGGGCAGATCCGGGAGCACCTGCTCCATTCCCGGTGACAGCGGGGCTCGTGGCGGTCCAGACGAGGAAGCTCCATGGGTGCAGCGGGATTCCATTCTGTTCCTGACATAGAGAAAGGACGCAGAGACAAGGGGATCATCCTGGAGGTCGCCGGTGGTCGGCCGGAGTAGGGTCATGGCGGACATGGAGGAGCACGGGGCGAGGCTGCGGTTGACCTGCTGTTGGTCGAAGGCGACAAGGTTCAGCAACTCGAAGTACTCCCATGGCTGGCTCCATTGTTGTGGCATACGGTTCTGAATTCCTGAATCAAAACACATGAGAGATGGATGAAATGAGGGAGAGAGCAGGTGGAGAGGGAAACGAGGGGAAGGGGATCGAAGGAACGCGGGGTCCTCGACAGCTGGTTCGGTTGCCGGTGGCTGCCGGTCCTATGAGGAGAGCGAGGGGGCTCGGGCGCGAGGCCTCGGCTGCCGTTGCCGCGGCATGGAGGAGCTCCGGCAATTCTCGACGTGCTGGCCGTACGACGACGTGGAAGACCATGGCATCGAGCTTCGGCGGCGGAGGGATGTTGCGGTTCATGCATCACATGGCCAGACCCAACTGTTGTTGGCAGAGCTACTGCATCTGCGGTGTTGCTGAACCTGCTGGTTTCCAGGCACAGTGAGGAGATCCTAAGGAAGACAAAAAAAATAAGAAAATAGATCAGGGAAGACAGGGAATCAAGAGGAGGAGGTGGTCGGCATGGAGGAGAGAGGACCCGGGTCGCCTGGCATGAGGGACGAGGCCGCTTCCGGCGACGCGTGCCTGCAGGAGCTTCTGCTCTTATGGTCACGCGGATGAGGCGGCTGTGGTTTATGGATGCGTCCAGGTCGCAGAGGCGAGGCACTGGAGAAGCTGGAGAAGCAAAGGGGATTGGGGCTTGGGCATGGATTTTTGGATCGGGACGATATCGAGGTGGGAGACACAGGGTGGCGGCGCGGGAGGAAAACTAGGAGGTTTGTCTGTCTAGGGCTAGGGTTGGTCCATATAAGAAAAGAAACTAGCTTAGGGCCCTCCGATCGTAATCGAACGGTCACGATAAAATAGGTTAGGGTCCAATGGACAAACCGAAGACGGTTTGCGGTAAAACGGGGTTGATCCGGACCCAACGGTCATGATCGTAGGGTTCGGGTTCCAGGAGGTTTTCGGACTGAGCTGCGCGTAGGGTCGATGCACTGGGCAGAGAGGCTAGCCGGAGATGATAGGGAAAATGGGCAGCCCGACATCGGGGTTTCAAACATCGAAAGACGCCCGACGATAGACTGAATACGGTGACGCTACGATCGACCGTTCGGGTACCAGACGGACTCCAATTGCGACGAAATTTGGCAAGCGGCCTAACTATATCTAATCGCGACCACGTGCCAAGTTTCACCTCGATCAGAGAAAGTTTTAAACGCACTTTAAAAACAAGGTTTCGACGGTGCCGCGGGCGCGTGCGAGTGCGGTCAGGCTCGGAACGAACAACGACGTGAACCGGCAACTAACAACGGATGCAAGTTTTGAAAACTGGCGGCAACGGAGATGCCGATGCAATGCTGATGATGCACATGACGCGATGATGATGCGACCAATATAAATAGACACACGACGAAAACGGAAAGAGAGGGGAATCTTCTGGAACGTCGGCATCGGGCCGTCACAACTCTCCTACACTACAAGAGGATCTCGCCCCGAGATCCAAGAATGAAAGGGGGAAGAGTATGAGGAAGAACAAGAGGTAAAAACTTAGTCACTTCTTTGACAAACGAGTGAAACCAACGATCCTTGAAGGTTGCAAGGAGATGATGAATGACATGAGAAAGAAGCAAGAATTTACGGAAAATTTTGGCAGCACTTCGGTAGGAAAATGGGACAAAAAATTCGAAAAGGTAGGAGAATTAGACAATATTCACAACAAACAACTAAATATAACAAGGGAGCACCATGATCTTGATAGAACAACATAATAGACCCAAAAGAGCAACAACACAATGCCTCCGGAACAATAGAATAGGAACTAGCTCAAGCGGAAGAAGAGAAAGAAGAAAGAATGCCAACTATCATCACAATAGAATTGAAGAGCCTCCGGACAGAGAATATACGTAGTAGTTGGAAAACAACAACGAAAGAACAAGATAGTAGTGGACTTATGAAAATCATCTCAACATATATGAGGTGACAACCAACCACTTAAAGAACCAAGGATATATTGGGAGAAACAAGATATGAACAATTTCTTACACCAAGAGGACACATTGAGAACTGGGATTAATGACAAGCACCATGATAGCACAATCCATAGGAAAAGCTTTAGGTGAAATCCAAACCAAGATAGCTCAATGAAGAAACCATGAGTTGAAATATCTCATGATCATAGAATTGGTGGGTTTAATTATCTCATTCTCGAAAGGAAAACTCTTCGAGGCTCCTACATTAACAAGAATGCTATAATACCACCTCAAAGGATAAAGGAAGAACAATGCACTCGAGATGCAAGAGAAAGGATACTTGAGGTACTCCAACAAGAATCTTGAAGAACATTTGATAAATGATTAAAACCTTGATGCACCACCAAGAAGGACCTCCGTATACAAATGAAAGATGCAACGATATGAAGGTAGACAAGAATAAGATTATGACCTTGCCAAGATTTAGATGAAGCCTCACAAAGAGATACTTGATAAAACTTGGACCTCCGGAAAAGAAATATAGACACTTGAGAAAAGAATTGATATCATGAGCCCTCCGGAAGAAGAATTGAAATCACTATGAACAAGAATAAGAATTATGTTATGCTTATCCTTCATCTGATACCATTGTTGAGGAACGTCGCATGGGAAACAAAAAAATTTCCTACACGCACGAAGACCTATCATGGTGATGTCCATCTACGAGAGGGGATTTCCGATCTACGTACCCTTGTAGATCGCACACCAGAAGCGTTAAGAAATGCGGTTGATGTAGTGGAATGTCCTCACGTCCCTCGATCCGCCCCGCGAACCGTCCCACGAACTGTCCGGCGATCCGTCCCACGATCCGCTCCGATCTAGTGCCGAACGGACGACACCTCCGCGTTCAGCACACGTACAGCTCGACGATGATCTCGGCCTTCTTGATCCAGCAAGAGAGATGGAGAGGTAGATGAGTTCTCCGCGAGCGTGACGGCGCTCCGGAGGTTGGTGGTGATCTAATCTCAGCAGGGCTCCGCCCGAGCTCCGCAGAAACGCGATCTAGAGGTAAAACCGTGGAGGTATGTGGTCGGGCTGCCGTGGCAAAAGTTGTCTGAAATCAGCCCTAAAACCCCACTATATATAGGAGGGAGGGAGGGGAGGAGGCAGCCTCAAACCCTCAAGGTTTGGCCGAAATTTGAGGTGGAGGAGTCCTACTCCAATCCTACTTGGAGTAGGATTCCACCTTCCCACTTGGAAACTCTTTCCACCTTGTGTTTTTCCCTTCTCAAAACTTATGGGCCTAAGTGGGAACTTATTCCAGCCCACTAGGGGCTGGTTTATCTCTTCCCATAGCCCATGAGACCCCTTGGGGCGTGACACCCCTCTCGATGGTCCCCGTCACCCCTCCCGGCACTCCCGGTACACTACCGATGAGCCCGGAACTTTTCCGGTAATGCCCGAAAACTTTCCGGTAACCAAATGAGGTCATCCTATATATCAATCTTCGTCTCCGGACCATTCCGGAAATCCTCGTGACGTCCGTGATCCCATCCGGGACTCCGAACAACATTCAGTAACCAACCATATAACTCAAATACGCATAAAACAACGTCGAACCATAAGTGTGCAGACCCTGCGGGCTCGAGAACTATGTAGACATGACCCGAGTGACTCCTCGGTCAACATCCAATAGCGGGACCTGGATGCCCATATTGGATCCTACATATTCTACGAAGATCTTATCGTTTGAACCTCAGTGCCAAGGATTCATATAATCCCGTATGTCATTCCCTTTGTCCTTCGGTATGTTACTTGCCCGAGATTCGATGGTCAGTATCCGCATACCTATTTCCATCTCGTTTACCGGAAAGTCTCTTTACTCATTCCGTAATACAAGATCCCTCAACCTACACTAAGTCACATTGCTTGCAAGGCTTGTGTGTGATGTTGTATTACCGAGTGGGCCCCGAGATACCTCTCCGTCATACGGAGTGACAAATCCCAGTCTTGATCCATACTAACTCAACAAACACCTTCGGAGATACCTGTAGAGCATCTTTATAGTGACCCAGTTACGTTGCAACATTTGATACACACAAAGCATTCCTCCGGTGTCAGTGAGTTATATGATCTCATGGTCATAGGAACAAATACTTGACATGCAGAAAACAGTAGCAACAAAATGACACGATCAACATGCTACGTCTATTAGTTTGGGTCTAGTCCATCACATGATTCTCCTAATGATGTGATCCCGTTATCAAGTGACAACACTTGCCTATGGTCAGGAAACCTTGACCATCTTTGATCAACGAGCTAGTCAACTAGAGGCTTACTAGGGAAAGTGTTTTGTCTATGTATCCACACATGCACTGTGTTTCCAATCAATACAATTATAGCATGGATAATAAACGATTATCATGAACAAAGAAATATAATAATAACTAATTTATTATTGCCTCTAGGGCATATTTCCAACAGAAAGTACGCTTGTGACCATGGGGTCCGGATCAACCCCGTTTTACCGCAAACCGTCATCGGTTTTGTCCATTGGACTTCCTAACCTATTTATCTCGACCACCCGATCTTAATCGGAGGGTCCAGATGCCCCTAAAACCCAACCCGCTGCTATATATACCAGACTCAATCCTAAAATCTTGCATGTGTCCCATCGACACGCAGTCGCTGGCGCCTCCCTCTGTCTCGGGATCCATGACCACAATGAGCAGCCTCCGACCATCTCTCCTGGATTTCAGCGCTAGCCAATCCAACCCAATCCATCCATCCAACCTGCCGCACCCAACCCACGAGATCCTCCATTGCCGCTGGTAGGATCTCCACAGTTAGCCATCTCTCTCTCTGCTTCTCTGCCCGTGTTTTTCCTCTCTGAATTTTCCCTCTATCTCATCTCTCCCCATGAACCAGGAACAGGTTAACGGCCATGGACATCATTGCCGCTCGAAGCCTCCTCCGCCCCGCCTCGTCCTCCCGCCTCGTCCTCCCGCCTGTGAGCCGAACCGCCGTCCCATGCTCTCTGTTCTTCCTCGTGCTCCTTCCCATCTCCTTCCTCCTCTGATCTATCTCCCTCTCTCTTGGTTTTTTCCCCTTCTCTGTCAGGGAGCGAACACAGCTCGCAGCCACAGGAGCCGCCATGGCCAGCTTGGCCAGCTTCCGCTGCTGCAGGCCGCCCCGGCCGCCCCAAGGATCTCCTCGCCGGAGCTCCACCAGCAGGTAGGCCGGTTGCACGTCCTTCCCTCTCCCCTCGAGTCTCTCTATTCCTCTGAATTCTTTCTCTCGCTGGTTCAGGAACATCGTTGTTAGCAAGCAGGAGTTGGATCTCTCCCATGTGCTCGTGCGTCGGATCGAACTCCCGTCGCGAGGAATGGATGCCCCAGTCCTGGAACAACCCATCCCTGCTCTCGGTATGGATCTCCTCGCCCTGGATCCGCCGACCGTCACTCTGTTCATCGCGTCGCGCAGCTAGACCCGCATCTCCAGCGACAAGTTTCAGTCTCCTTCAGTTAGCGACAGGGTATGATTCATCTATGCCAAAACCCATTTTTATACCACAAGTTGTTCGTAGCCGAGTTGGTCAACCGCTCTAGCATACACAGAGAGATCGTGGGATCAAATCCCAGTGCCTGTTATTTTTCTTAGTCGTTTTCTCTGTTTTAGACATCCTGGGTGCACACATTCATGTACAATCTGCGCCCAGATCTAACGATAACACACATCTAGCTTAGTGGCTTGGCATTGAACCATCCAACCAGCAGGTCCCTGGTTCGAATCCCAGTCAAGCACCAATACTTTTGCCATGTTCTGTATTTGTTTTGCACAGCCACTCACCCAAGCTCATGGGCCGAAAGCTTCCGCTGGCTGCAGCCTTTTGCATAGATTCGGCCCAGTAGTGGTTGATTTAGCGCGTGATATTTTTTTCTTTAATTTCGAAAAAAGCATTGTTTTTCAAACGCTCGTAGTTTCTTAACCGTGCCTCGGATTAAAATAAATTCAACTTGTAAGTTGCTTAGAATTTTCTGTAGTTTCACAAAAACCAACTCTCATGCATGTTTAAGGCTGTTAGTGTGCTGTTTGCATCGGTTTACATGTCGACGTAATATAAACGGTTTAGGTCGTAACTAATTGTCCGTAGCTCCATTGGAGATGTGCCATAAATGTAAATGGGCCAGAACGATGAGTAGAAACACGTGAACCACTTTGTTTTGCTGTTTAACAAACTTAAAATGTGATTAGGACAAATCTGGACAGAATTAGAATTTAGCACGTGGGGTCATTTCGGAGATGCTAGATGTCGTTTCCGGCCTCATTTAAAATGCCTAGATAGGTAGTTTAATTTGTGCTTCACCCCTTGCCATGTCAACAACATTTTAATATTGACGTGTTAATAATCGGGATAGAACTAAATAATTAACGTGGAGTTTCGTCAATATGCAACTCGTTGCATATTGAACTTGACTTAATGTGTAGTGTTTGATTGTCGTGAATTGTCATGCCGTGTGTTGCATGTTTTCAGCTGCTCATGCATCATTTGTGTTGTTGCATCGTGTGGTGAATTCCGTGTGTCGATTTGTGTTTCCGGTTTGCTTCGGCTCGATAGAGTTCCGCAGCGTGTCGGATTGTGAGGACCCGTTCGACTACATCGGTTCGTCTGCTTCACGGAGGCATTCTTCTTCCAAGCGGGATCTCAGGCAAGATGACCATTTCCCCAGATACCATTACTATCATTGCCATGCTAGTTTTATCGCTTCTACCGTTTATGTCTCGGTGCCTACCACATGTTAAATATCAGCCTCTCAACAATGCCATGAAACCTTCAACCTGTTCAACCTAGCAAACCACTGATTGGCTATGTTAGTGCCTGCTTAACCCTATGTTAGCGTTGCCAGTTGCAGGTGCAGTTGCTTCCATGTGATAACATGGGTTCCTTGTTATATCACCATATTAAATGCTATTTAATTTAATGCACCTATATACCTGGTAAAAGGTGGAAGCTCGGCCTTTTTAGCCTGGTGTTTTGTTCCACCTTTGCCCCCTTAGTTTCGGCTACCGGTGTTATGTTCCATAAATGAGCGCTCCTAACACGATCGGGATTGTTATGGGGACCCCCTTGATAATTCGTTTTAGATTAAAGCTGGTCTGGCAAGGCCCAACTTTGGTACTACATTTGCCTAACAACCTAATAATAATGCATAGGGACCCGCCGACACTCGCGAAGTAATTTAATCAACCCCCGGGCCAGTGCTCCTCATGAGTGTTGGTCCAAAAACTAGAGCCGTTTGCGGGGCCAACCCGGGGCAACTCGGGAGATTTCTATCAGGCCACCGTACGCTGTGCTTATACGCCGTGTCCTGAGAACAAGATACGCGGCTCCTATCGGGATCGTCGACACGTCGGGCGGCCTTGCTGGATTAGTTTTACCTTTGACGAGATATCTTGTGCATCGGGATTCCGGTGATGCTTTGGGTAATCTCAGAGTTGAGGTTTTCCACTAGGGAATCCGACGAGATCGCGAGCTTCGTGATTGAGGATTTCCATGCGGCTTGTGGTAATTTGTGATGGACTAGTTGGAGCACCCTTGCAGGGTTAAATCTTTCGGAAAGCCGTGCCCACGGTTATGTGGCAACGTGGAAGCTTTGTTTAACACTGGTTCTAGATAACTTGAAGTTAACTTAATTAAAATATGCCAACTGTGTGCGTAACCGTGACTGTCTCTTTCGTGACTTCTTTCTCCGATCGAGGACACGGTGGGGTTATGTCTGACGTAGGTAGGTGTTCAGGATCATTCGTTTGATCAACAGTAGTCACGCCCGTTATGCGTAGATCTTCCCCCTCTTATTTCTTGTACTCGTAAGTTAGCCTCCAAATATATGCTTAGCCGCTGCTGCAACCTCACCACTTAACCATACCTTACCCATTAAGCTTTGCTAGTCTTGATACCTTTGGAAATGAGATTGCTGAGTCCCCTGTGGCTCACAGATTACTACAACACGAGTTGCAGGTACAGGTAAAGGTTACTTGATGCGAGCGCGTTGATTGTTCATTTGGAGTTGCTTCTTCTTCTTCTTCTTCATCGATCTAGGATGGGTTCCAGGCCGGCAGCCTGGGATAGCAAGGATGGACGTCGTTCTTGTTTTGTTGTTTGTTTTCGTCCGTAGTCGGACCCTGCTCTTACTCTTGATGATTATGTAATGTACTGATGTGACTCTGATGTAGTTTGTGGCGAGTGTAAGCCAACTCTTTATATATCTCTTATTTTCAGTAAATGTACTTGTAACGATATCCACTCTTGCGACACGACGAGATGCGCTTCTATCCCTGACGAGGCCCTCGTGCCAAATTGAGGATAGGATCACATCTTGGGCGTGACAAGTTGGTATCAGAGCTAGGTTTATGCGTAGATGTAATCTCGAGTAGAACACAAAAGTTTTTGTGGGCGGTGATGTGCGTGTTGCTGCCCTCCTTAGTCTTTTCTTGATTCCGCGGTATTGTTGGATCGAAGCGGCTCGGACCAACATTACTCGTACGCTTACGAGAGACTGGTTGCGTGTTGCTGCCCTCCTTAGTCTTTTCTTGATTCCGCGGTATCGTCGGATCGAAGCGGCTCGGACCGACATTACTCGTACGCTTACGAGAGACTGGTTTCATCGCTACGAGTAACTCCGTTGCTCAAAGATGACCGGCGAGTGTCGGTTTCTCCAACTTTAGTTGAATCGGATTTGACCGAGGAGGTCCTTGGATGAGGTTAAATAGCAATTCATACATCTCCGTTGTGGTGTTTGCGTAAGTAAGATGTGATCCTACTAGATACCCATGGTCACCACGGAAAACATGCAACAACAATTAGAGGACGTCTAACTTGTTTTTGCAGGGTATGCTTGTGATGTGATATGGACAACGATGTGATGTGATATATTGGATGTATGAGATGATCATGTTGTAATAGTTAATATCGACTTGCACGTCGATGGTACGGCAACCGGCACGAGCCATAGGGTTGTCTTTAAACTAACATTTGTGCTTGCAGATGCGTTTACTATATTGCTAGGACGTAGCTTTAGTAGTAATAGCATGAGTAGCACGACAACCCCGATGGTCACACATTGATGGAGATCATGATGATGGAGATCATGGTGTGACGCCGGTGACAAGAAGATCATGCCGGTGCTTTGGTGATGGAGATCAAGAAGCACATGATGATGGCCATATCATGTCACTTATGAATTGCATGTGATGTTAATCCTTTATGCACCTTATCTTGCTTAGAACGACGATAGCATTATGAGGTGATCTCTCACTAAAATTTCAAGACGAAATTGTGTTCTCCCTGACCGTGCACCGTTGCGACAGTTCTTCGTTTCGAGACACCACGTGATGATCGGGTGTGATAGACTCAACGTTCACATACAACGGGTGCAAAACAGTTGCACATGCGGAACACCCGGGTTAAGCTTGACGAGCCTAGCATGTGCAGACATGGCCTCGGAACACATGAGACCGAAAGGTCGAGCATGAATCGTATAGTTGATATGATTAGCATAGAGATGCTTACCACTGAAACTATTCTCGACTCACGTGATGATCGGACTTGAGATAGTGGATTTGGATCATGTACCACTCAAATGACTAGAGAGATGTACTTTTTGAGTGGGAGTTCTTAAGTAATATGATTAATTGAACTAATTGTCATGAACATAGTCTAATGGTCTTTGCGAATTACGATGTAGCTTGCGCTATAGCTCTACTATTTTTATATGTTCTTAGAGAAAATTTAGTTGAAAGTTGATAGTAGCAAACTTTGCAGAGGATTGTCCTCGTTGCTGCGCAGAAGGCTTATGTCCTTAATGCACCACTCGGTGTGCTGCACCTCGAGCGTCGTTTGTGGATGCTGTGAACATCCGACATACACGTTTCTGATGACTACACGATAGTTCAGTATAAAATACTTAATGGCTTAGAAGCAAGGCGCCGAAGACGTTTTCAAACGTCACGGAACATAAGAGATGTTCTAAAGAGATGAAATTGTGATTTCATGCTTGTCCCTTGTTAAGAGGTACGATACCTCTGACAAGATTCTTTGTCCACAAAGTAAGGGAGGAAAGCTCAATCGTTGAGCGTGTGCTCAGATTATCTGAGTACGACAATCGCTTGAATCAAGTGGGAGTTAATGTTCCAGATGAGATAGTGATGGTTCTCCAAAGTCACTGCCACCAAGCTGTGAGAGCTTCGTGATGAACTATAACATATCAAGGATAGATACAATGATCCTTGAGCAATTCGCGATGTTTGACACTGCGAAAGTAGAAATCAAGAAGGAGCATCAATAGTTGATGGTTAGTAAAACCACTAAGTTTCAAGAAAGGCAAGGGCTAGAAGGGATACTTCATGAAACGGCAAAACAATTGCTGCACTAATGAAGAGACCCAAGATTAAACCCAAACCCGAGACTAAGTGCTTCTGTAATGAGGGGAACAGTCACTGAGGCGGAGCAACATTATCCTCGGGGTCCGGAAAGTCCCTATGCAATTTTATTAGGTGTTTAGGCAAATGTAGTACCAAAGTTGGGCCTTGCTAGACCAGCTTTAATCTAAAACGAATTATCAAGGGGGTCCCCATAACAACCCCGATCGTGTTAGGAGCGCTCATTTATGGAACATAACACCGGTAGCCGGAAACTAAGGGGGCAAAGGTGGAACAAAACACCAGGCAAGAAAAGGGCCGAGCCTTCCACCTTTTACCAAGTATATAGGTGCATTAAATTAAATAGCATTTAATATGGTGATATAACAAGGAACCCATGCTTTCACATGGAAGCAAGGCACCTGCAACTGGCAACGCTAACACAAGGTTAAGCAAGCGGTAACATAGCCAATCAGTGGTTTGCTAGGTCGAACAGGTTGAAGGTAATCATGGCATTGTTGAGAGGCTGATATTTAACAGGTGGTAGGCAACAAGACATAAATGACAGAAGCGATAAACTAGCATGGCAATGATAGTAATGGTATCTGGAGAAATGATCATCTTGCCTGAGATCCCGCTTGGAAGAAGAATGCCTCCGTGAAGCAGACGAACCGATGTAGTCGAACGGTCCTCACATCCGGCACGCTTGCGGAACTCTATCGAGACGTAGGAAACCGGAAACAAGCATCAACACACGATATTCACCACACGATGCACAACACAAATGATGCATGAGCAGCTGAATGCATGCAAGTCACGGCATGACAATTCACGCAAACAGACACTACACATTAAGTGAAGTTCAATATGCAACAAGTTGCATATTGACGAAACTTCACGTTTAATTATTTAGTTCTGTCCCAATTAGGTACTTGACAATATTAAAAGGTTGTTAACATGGCAAGGGGGTGAAGCACAAATTAATCTACCTAGCTAGGCATTTTAAATGAGGCCGGAAACGACATATAGCATCTCCGAAATGACCCCACGTGTTAAATTCTAATTCTGTCCAGATTTGTCCTAATCACATTTTAAGTTTGTTAAACAGCAAAACTAAGTGTTTCACGTGATTCTACTCGTCGTTCTGGTCCATTTACATATATAGCACAACTCCAACGGAGCTACGGACAAATAGTTACATCCTAAACCGTTTCCAACACGTCGGCATGCAAACCGATGCAAACAACACACTAAACAGTTCTAATTATGCATGAGAGTTGGAAAAAATTACTCTACGCAAAATTCTAGTCAAAAACCACATATAACTCACTCCGATCCGATGCACGGTTTAGAAACTACCCTCTTTTGAAAATCAATGCTTTTTGTGAAATTATTAGAAAACCTGGAATAAAAGACAAATCGCAGCGAGTAAAAAAATAACTGGGCCGGATTGCAACTTAGAGCAGCAGCCCACGCAGAATTAGGCCCAATTTGCTGAGGAAGTGCAGAACAAAAACATCTGCAAAATAATGGGTGACATGGGACTCGAACTCTGCACCTCTCGGAGGATTGCACACGGGAATGACCAGCTCCACTAGCAAGCAACTTATGACAAAGCATGGGTTTAGGATGAAATGAACATACCATGGCGCGAATATAAGAAAACTGTAAAACAAACAGGGATGCTCTGTGTGCCAGATCGAGGATGCAGGTCTGGGCGGCCATGGGTTGGCTGCTAGCTTTAGCGGGGCGCCAGCGGGATGGGCAGATCCGGGAGCACCTGCTCCATTCCCGGTGACAGCGGGGCTCGTGGCGGTCCAGACGAGGGAGCTCCATGGGTGCAGCGGGATTCCGTTCTGTTCCTGACATAGAGAAAGGACGCAGAGACAAGGGGATCATCCTGGAGGTCGCCGGTGGCCGGCCGGAGCAGGGTCATGGCGGGCATGGAGGAGCACGGGGCGAGGCTGCGGTTGACCTGCTGTTGGTCGGAGGCGACAAGGTTCAACAACTCGAAGTACTCCCATGGCTGGCTCCATTGTTGTGGCATACGGTTCTGAATTCCTGAATCAAAACACATGAGAGATGGATGAGATGAGGGAGAGATCAGGTGGAGAGGGAAACGAGGGGAAGGGGATCGAAGGAACGCGGGGTCCTGGACAGCTGGTTCGGTTGCCAGTGGCTGCCGGTCCTATGAGGAGAGCGAGGGGGCTCGGGCGCGAGGCCTCGGCTGCCGTTGCCGCGGCATGGAGGAGCTCCGGCAATTCTCGACGTGCTGGCCGTACGGCGACGGGGAAGACCATGGCATCGAGCTTCGGCGGCGGAGGGATGTTGCGGTTCATGCATCACATGGCCAGATCCAACTGTTGTTGGCAGAGCTACTGCACCTGCGGTGTTGCTGAACCTGCTGGTTCCCAGGCACAGCGAGGAGATCCTAAGGAAGAAAAAAAATAAGAAAAGAGATCAGGGAAGACAGGGAATCAAGAGGAGGAGGTGCTCGGCATGGAGGAGAGAGGACCCGGGTCGCCTGACATGAGGGACGAGGCCGCTTCTGGCGATGCGTGCCTGCAGGAGCTTCTACTCTTATGGTCACGCGGACGAGGCAGCTGTGGTTGATGGATGCGTCCAGGTCGCAGAGGCGAGGCACTGGAGAAGCTGGAGAAGCAGAGGGGATTGGGGCTTGGGCATGGATTTTTGGATCGGTACGATCTCGAGGTGGGAGACACACGGTGGCGGCGCGGGAGGAAAACTAGGAGGTTTGTCTGTCTAGGGCTAGGGTTGGTCCATATAAGAAAAGAAACTAGCTTAGGGCCCTCCGATCGTAATCGAACGGTCACGATAAAATAGGTTAGGGTCCAATGGACAAACCGAAGACGGTTTGCGGTAAAACGGGGTTGATCCGGACCCAACGGTCATGATCGTAGGGTTCGGGTTCCAGGAGGTTTTCGGACTGGGCTGCGCGTAGGGTCGATGCACTGTGCAGAGAGGCTAGCCCGAGATGAGAGGGAAAATGGGCAGGCCGGCATCGGGGTTTCAAACACCAAAAGACGCCCGACGATAGACTGAATACGGTGCCGCTACGATCGACCGTTCGGGTACTAGACGGACTCCAATTGCGACGAAATTTGGCAAGCGGCCTAACTATAACTAATCACGACCGCATGCCAAGTTTCATCTCGATCAGAGAAAATTTTACGCACACTTTAAAAACAGGGTTTCGACGGTGTCGCGGGCGCGTGCGAGTGCGGTCGGGCTCAGAATGGACAACGACGCGAACCGGCAACTAACAACAGATGCAAGTTTTGAAAAACTGGCGGCAACGGGATGCCGATGCAATGCTGATGATGCGCATGATGCGATGATGATGCGACAAATGAAAATACCCACACGACGAAAACGGAAAGAAAAGGGGAATCTTCTGGAACGTCGGCACCGGACTGTCACAGTTAAGCAAGCAGTAACATAGCCAATCAGTGGTTTGCTAGGTTGAACAGGTTGAAGGTTTTCATGGCATTGTTGAGAGGCTGATATTTAACATGTGGTAGGCAACGAGACATAATCGATAGAAACGGTAAACTAGCATGGCAATGATAGTAATGGTATATGGGGAAATGGTCATCTTGCCTGAGATCCCGCTTGGAAGAAGAATGCCTCCGTGAAGCAGACGAACCGACGTAGTCGTACGGGTCCTCACAATCCGACACGCTTGCGGAACTCTATCGAGACAAGGAAACCGGAACACACAAATCAACACAAGATATTCACCACACGATGCACAACACATATGATGCATGAGCAGCTGAAAACAAACAAGACACGGCATGACAATTCACGCATACAGACACTACACATTAAGTGAAGTTCAATATGCAACGAGTTGCATATTGACGAAACTCCACGTTTATTTATTTAGTTCTATCCCGATTAGATACATGACAATATTAAATGTGGTTAAGCATGGCAAGAGGTGAAGCGCAATTAAACTACCTATCTAGGCATTTTAAATGAGGTCGGAAATGTCATATAGCACCTCCGAAACGACCTCACATGTTAATTTACAATTCTGTCCAGATCTGAACTAACACATTTAATTAGTTGTTAAACAGCAAAACAAATAGGTTCACGTGATTCTACGCGTCATTACGAGCAATTTACACATAGAGATCATCTCCAACGGAGCTACGGTTCAAAAGATACAAGCACCGCAAGATATGATGGCATGAATGCAATATGTGTGCAACGACGGTCACGAGCATTTCAAAACATCCGACCAACAAGAGAAAATGAAACTACACGAGATTCTAAGCAAGTTTCATGTAGGACACGATCAAAACGGAGCTACGGATCAACAACTACGAGCAAAACAAGAAATCACTACAATCTGCCAAAATCAGCCACATATCATTTTCTACACCCCACAACTACGAGCTACACAACTCCATTCTACTCAACCAAGACATGACACGGAAGAGGGCAAGAAGCACTACAACAAACAACTAACAACAACTAGCATGGCAGCAGGGATCACTAGGAAAAGAAGTAACAAAATAACATCCCACACACTATTTCAGACTTAGTGAAAATAGCAGTTTATGAAGTTGCAGTTTTCGATCTGAAGGCATATTGACAGCAGCAAAACCATAAGCTACAGGTTTCCAAATGGCATGAAAATTCATAGCATGCTATAGAATCACAAGGTCTACAACTAACTCCATTGCACCAACCTCAAAAGAGCTGCAGATCGAAAGATAGAAGCAAGACAAGACAACAACAAAATATAACAGATTCCAACTTGAGAGCAAGCAAACCACACCTTAACATGCATTTCTATTGCAACCAAAAATACCAGGGGCTAGACTAAACATCAAAGAACAACCCCCTAGTTGACAACTTGATCATAGCACGCACGGAATAAATCCTACGAAATAGACAAGAGGGCAACATGGCAAAAATATCGCGCGAACTAACTTACTCAAAAGCTAAAACTAATTGCACAGAACAATCCCATGGATTTTTCTACCTCGAAAACATAAAAATTATGTGGGGTTGCACAACAAAAAAATAATACCACACGTAAATGCGAGATAATATCCTATACACGGAGAATAACTAGCGGCAATCCCTACACGCAAAAATACCAACGTCTACTCTAAAATACATGGAAAAGTGGTTCCTAAAACATGAACATTTCTACTACGGCATACGAGCAATCCGGACTTGCGCAAAAAATAAATACGGGCGTCTATCCTATTGGGACAGCATGTTAATCTATGCATTTGGCACGGCAAACCACGTCAAACAAATATGCAAGTTGTAGATTCGGATTCTACGCGAAAAACTACATCAAAACCATATACAATATGCCTCGATCCGACTAACGGGGTAAAAGATACGGTCGTCTAAATATATGTCTAAAATCCGGAATTAATAAATTCCGAAAACTCCAAAATAATAATACTATCAGGCCTAATGCTATCGGGCCGAAATAGGCATGGCGGCAACAAATTATGTTGCGCCTAGGGCGCGGGTTAGGGCGGCAGGCTAGCTCACCTAGCTGGGCTCGGAGAAGACCTGGGCCGAGGCGAGGAGCAACTGGGCCGGGGCGCACCTGGCGAGGCCCAGCTGGGGCCGGCCCAGGCGGGGCGAGGGGGCCTGCTGGCCTCAGGCGCTGCGAGGGAGCGGGCGTTTACCGTCGGGCTCCTCCCGAGCGGGAACCAGGGCGTCGGTGGCGGGGATCCCGGCGAGGTCGGCTACATCACGCGATGATGGGTGGCGAGTAACCGGCGGGACCAGGCCGAGGGGCTCGATCCCGGCCAGATCCAGGGAACGGCGGGGTACCCAGTGGCCGGCGGCGGGTCTCCATGGCGGCGGCTGCTCGAGGCCGGCGGCAGACGGAGGAACCGAGGTGGCGGCGGCTGGGTTCCGGCGCGCGGAGGCGGGGCACCGGCGAGGGAGGTGCGGCGGCGCGGGTAGGGAGGCTCGGGGCCGGGAGGACCTCGGCGGCTGGCGCTAGCTGCGGGAGCAGGCGAGGCAGAGCAGCCACGGGAGCTGGGCGAGCGGCGGCGGCGCTGCTTTTGGCCTGGGCGGGCCGGTTGCGGGCTCGCGGGCCTGGCGGCGCGAGGAGGAGGTGGGAGGCGGGCTGCTAGGGTTTGCTGCGCGCGGATCCCGAGGTAGGGCTAGGTTTTGCCTAAAATGGAAGGGAGAGCCTCTATTTATAGGAAGGGGCTAGGTTAGAGGGTATGTGGGGGTTTTTCGACCCTCCGATCACGATCGTGCGGTCCGATCGGAGAGGCGGGTTAGGGTTAGCTGTGTAGAGTGGCGTTGGCTAAGATGAGAGGGGAGTGGTACGGCGCGGCAATGATTTTTTTAAAACACCGATAACCCCCGAAGGTAGACCAAATACGGTGCCGCTACGATCGACCGTTCGGGTAAGAGACGAACTCCGATCGCGACGAAATTCGACAGGCGGCCTAGATATAACTAATTACGACCGCATGCCAAGTTTCACCCCGATGAGAGAAAGTTTTCAACACACTTTTAAAACAGGGTTTGACGATGCGTGTGTGGTCG
This sequence comes from Hordeum vulgare subsp. vulgare, assembly GCF_904849725.1. Lineage (NCBI taxonomy): Eukaryota > Viridiplantae > Streptophyta > Magnoliopsida > Poales > Poaceae > Hordeum > Hordeum vulgare. The sequence goes on along the minus strand of NC_058524.1, from coordinate 339,934,299 downwards.
GGCTCAGAACGGACAACGACGAGAACCGGCAACTAACAACGGATGTAACTTTTGAAAACTGGCGGCAACGGAGATGCCACCGCAATGCAGATGATGCACATGATGCGGTGATGATGCGACAAAAGAAAATAGACACACAACGAAAACGGTAAGAAGTGGGAATCTTCTGGGCGTCGGCATCGGGCTGTCACAACTCTCCTACACTACAAGAGGATCTCGCCCCGAGATCCAAGAATGTAAGGGGGAGAGGATGAGAAAGAACAAGAGGTAAAAACTAAGTTGCTTCTTGACAAACGAGTGACACCAACAATAATTGAAGGTTGCAAAGAGATGAGGAACGATATGAGAAACAAGCAAGAATTCACAGAAAATTTCGGCAGCACTTCGGTAGGAAAATGGGACAAAAAATTCGATAAGATGGAAGAAATAGACAATATTCATAACAAACAACTAAATAGAACAAGGGACACCAATATCTTAATAGAACAACATGATAGACCCAAAAGAGCAATATCACAATGTCTCCAGAACAATAGAATAGGAACTAGCTCATACAGAAGAAGAGAATGAAGAGAGAATAACAACTACTACCTCAAATGAACCTGGCAAGCATCCTTGCAAGAAGAATTGAACGGAGTTGTTGGAAAAACGACAACGAAAAGAACAAGATAGTAGTGGGCTTATGGAAACCTTTTCAAACTAATGAAGTGACAACCAGCCACTTACAGAAACAAGGATTGATTGGGAGAAACAAGATATGAACATTTCCTTACACCAAGATGATACATTGAGAACTTGGATTAATGACAAGCACCATGATAGCAACAATCCATAGGAAAAGCATTAGGTGAAATCCAAACCAAGATAGCTCAAAGAAGAAATCATGGGTTGAAAGTATCTCATGATCAAAGAATTGGTGGATTTAATTATCTCGTCTTGAGAGGCAATCTCTTCGAGACTCCTACACTAACAAGAATGCTACAATACCACCTCAAAGGATAAAGGAAGAACAATTGCGCATATAAATGCAAGAGAAAGGGTACTTGAGGTTCTCCAACAAGAATCTTGAAGAACACTTGAGAATGGATTGAAACCTTGATGAACCACCATGAAGGACCTCCGTATACAAATGAACGATGCAACGATATGAAGGTAGAAAAGAATAAGATTATGACCTTGCCAAAATTTAGATGAAGCCTCACAAGGAGATACTTAAAAGAACTCGGAACTCCGGAAAAGAAAGATAGGCACTTGAGAAAATAATTGATATCATGAGCCAGCCCGGAAGAAGAATACAGATTACTATGAACAAGAATAAGAATTATGTTATGCTTATCCTTCATCAAATTTAATTGATGAGAAGCAACGGATTTAGCATACAACTTATTCTTCTTGAAGGAAACTTGAAGAGAGAGATAGATATGCACCACATCAAGCATAAACGAAGGAAGCACCGGTAAGAATTCATAACCGAATAGGGATACCAAGAATTAATGGAGATACATGAGAATGAAGAGATCATGATCCACCTAACAGAAAACTTGAACAAGGCACCGGAATAAACAAGAGATGAACGAAGAGACAACAATTGAGGATGAAAGCTGAAAGCTGAGAACGAAGAATCTTCTAAAATGATGGCCTTCGGAGGATCGAGAAATGAACACAACTCATAAATGCACCGGATAGCAAGAAAGGGATTACTCACGATTGACAACAAATGTGAGGATAACACGAAGCCGAGATGAAAATCTTCACAAGAATGGAAAAAGAGTGAGAGAAACACTCCTTCGAATTTGCAAGCTGAGAATGATGACGAGGAACAACACGAAGAATTAATGAGACACTCCGGAATAAAGAAGAATGAAAGGTTGAGCCAAATATGAGAATTAATTCAAATAGATCTTGGAGAAGGGATATAACTGATGAAATTCATACTTACGTCATAGTTGAAAAGATTTAGAGATCTCCGGAAAGATTACAGAGCTATATAAGATCCTGGGAAAAACCTGTGGGTTATGGGCCCACTCAAAGAAACCACCGTTAGAAAAGATTGCTTAGAAGAGAGATATTGCACCGGTATGAAGAGAACTATATGAGGTTAGCACCTCAAAATAATTAAAAGAATTGAAAATGAGAAACTACTGAAATATCTTCAACGCTCCGGATAGACTAGAGAGAAATGATAACAACATAGGATGGCAAGAATTCCAAACATAGGAAAGAATTAACAAGGATGAAAAGGATGTGATGAGCACGGACAACTGAATCAAATTCACCGGAAAAGATGACAAGAATGAATAAATATGAACACGAAGATCCTAAGAATCTTCACATTGAATCACCGGATACGACACGGAATAAAAGATAGCTGAAGCAACAATGAAAAGAAACTCTTGGATGAAAATCCAATCACTGAAGAAAAGGGTGGGAGGGCGGGGAAAAACAAAGACAACCCGGGACAGATGAGATGAACTATGGAAAGAAAAGCGAGATTGATCTTGCAAAATTGGAGAGGATAGAATTCACTTGGAGAGAAACACATCGGTTGAATGGAATTGATACGATGACTCCGGTTGACAAGAATTGATATGACAATTTGAATGAACAAAAGAATTAGTACTCTCATAAAAAAATATGGGAACACCACTTAGGAAAGATCTGAAATCACCACTTGACATCGAAGCAACTTGAATTACAATATTCAGCAAAACAAGGGATGAGGCTTATGAAACAAGCCAGAACAAACTCATGAGAAAGATTTCATCCGACATTTTCGTGGATAGGATCGCACAGGCTCGATCCTTATAGTAGCCATCAAGTGCAAGGCAGTGCACCCGACATACGAAGCGTCCCCGAGTCGTAGCAAGCTACAAGGACTCTTTAAGACACAACGTGTACCGCTGTAAGTCGACCGTCAACAAACGAATCCACTAGATGTCGAACCCCAACCTAACATCATGCATTTGTTGGAAGATTGTCCTATAAGCAACTACTTGAATTCCCACCTATGAATTCCTGAAATTTCTGGTCATGCAATCTGGTACACGGATACAAGGAGTAATATCACACAACTCCTATACTAACCCGTCACCTGTATCACATCCGTCAACACACAACCAGAATCTCGGACCTTCATCTACAATAGACCCTCATGATCACAACGATACAAAGTATGGCAGTACTCCCGAACAATCTGCACCAGTACTGGGGACATCGGGGTTATCTCGCCACTACTAGTATTGAAGCAATTACGAACATCCTTCGTTCTTAGATACAAAGAAATCTGAATGATAACGATGTGCTCGAGAATCCCCTGGAGCTCAACTCCCCGGAAGAAAATCAAGTCAAACAGGAGGCACCAAGACAGAACTCCGTCACATCGGCATCGTATAGATTCCAAGAATATCCGCGTGATCCTAAATTTTTTTTGAGTGAGAAGAGGAGTAGAGTAAATTATTGCGTCAAGATTCCTCACCAGAGCATAGAAGAGGATAAAAAAGAATCCTACTCTCCGATATATAACTAAGACTCAAATAGTTTTTCACTAGACTCGACTCGGCCAAGTTCGATCAATCAAGGGAGCTCCTAGGTCGGTACTGCTCTGATACCAACTTGTCACGCCGAAGATGCGACCCTATCCTCAATTTGGCACGAAGGCCTCGTCAGGGATAGAAGCGCATCTCGTCGTGTCGCAAGAATGGATATCGTTACAAGTACATGTACTGAAAAGAAGATATATATATATATATATATATAGAATTGGCTTAGACTCGCCACAAGCTACATCAGAGTCACGGCAGTACAGTACATAAACATCATGAAGAAGAGCAGGGTCCGACTACGGACGAAAACAAACGAGAAAAGAAGAATGACGTCCATCCTTGCTATCCGAGGCTGCCGGCCTGGAACCCATCCTAGGTCGAAGAAGAAGAAGAAGAAGAAGCAACTCCAAATGAACAATCAACGCGCTCGCGTCAAGTAACCTTTACCTGTACCTGCAACTGGTGTTGTAGTAAACTGTGAGCCACAGGGGACTCAGCAATCTCATTTCCAAAGGTATCAAGACTAGCAAAGCTTATTAGGTGAGGTATGGTTAAGTGGTGAGGTTGCAGCAGCGGCTAAGCATATATTTATGGTGGCTAACTTACGAGTACAAGAAATAAGAGGGGGGGATCTACGCATAATGAACGTGAACTACTGATGATCAAATGAATGATCCTGAACACCTACCTACGTCAGACATAACCCCACCGTGTCCTCGATCGGAGAAGGAACTCATGAAAGAGACAGGCACGGTTACGCACACAGTTGGCATATTTTAATTTAAGTTAACTTCAAGTTATCTAGAACCAGTGTTAAACAAAGTTTCCACGTTGCCACATAACCGCGGGCATGGCTTTTTGAAAGATTTAACCCTGCAGGGGTGCTCCAACTAGTCCATCACAAATTACCACAAGCCACATAGAAATACTCTATCACGAAGCCTGCGATCTCGTCGGATTCCTTAGTGGAAAACCTCAACTATGAGATTACCCAAAGCATCACCGAAATTCGGATGCACAAGATATTTCGTCAAAGGTAAAACTAATCCAGCAAGGCCGCCCGACGTGTTGACGATCCCGATAGGAGCCGCGTATCTCGTTCTTAGGACACGATGGATGAGCGATGGTTACCACGCCAAACGCCGAGTTTCCCCGGGTAGCATTAATAAGCTGCTTTGTTTTGGACCAACACTCATGAGGAGCACTGGCCAGGGGGTTGATTAAATTATCCTCGGGGTCCGGAAAGTCCCTATGCAATTTTATTAGGTGTTTAGGCAAATGTAGTACCAAAGTTGGGCCTTGCCAGACCAGCTTTAATCTAAAACGAATTATCAAGGCGGTCCCCATAACAACCCCGATCGTGTTAGGAGCGCTCAATTATGGAACATAACACTGATAGCCGAAACTAAGGGGGCAAAGGTGGAACAAAACACCAGGCTAGAAAGGCCGAGCCTTCCACCATTTACCAAGTATATAGGTGCATCAAAATAAATAAAATTTAATATTGTGATATAACAAGGAACCCATGTTATCACATGGAAGCAACTGCACCTGCAACTAGCAAAGCTAACACAGGGTTAAGCAAGCAGTGACATAGCCAATCAGTGGTTTGGTAGGTTGAACAGGTTGAAGGTTTTCATGGCATTGTTGAGAGGCTGATATTTAACATGTGGTAAACAACAAGACATAATCGATAGAAACGGTAAACTAGCATGGCAATGACAGTAATGGTATCTGGGGAAATGGTCATCTTGCCTCAGATCCCGCAAACCACACCTTAACATGCATTTCTATTGCAACAAAAAATACCAGGGGCTAGACTAAACATCAAAGAACAACTCCCTAGTTGACAACTTGATCATAGCACGCACGTAATAAATCATACGAAATAGACAAGAGGGCAACATGACAAAAATATCGCGCGAACTAACTTACTCAAAATATAAAACTAATTGCACAGAAAAATCCCATGGATTTTTCTACCCCGAAAACATAAAAATTATGTGGGGTTGCACAACAAAAAAATAATACCACACGTAAATGCGAGATAATAACCTATACACGGAAAATAACTAGCGGCAATCCCTACATGCAAAAATACCAACGTCTACTCTAAAATACATGGAAAAGTGGTTCCTAAAACATGAACATTTCTACTATGGCATACGAGCAATCCAGACTTGCGCGAAAAATAAATACGGGCGTCTATCCTATTGGGACATCACGTTAATCTTTGCATTTGGCACGACAAACCACGTCAAACAAATATGCAAGTTGTAGATTCGGATTCTACGCGAAAAACTACATCAAAACCATATACAATACACCTCGATCCGACTAACGGGGTAAAAGATATGGTCGTCTGAATATACGTCTAAAATCTGGAATTAATAAATTCCGAAAACTCTAAAATAATAATACTATCGGGCCTAATGCTATCGGGCCGAAATAGGCATGGCGGCAACAAATTATGTTGCGCCTAGGGCGCGGGTTAGGGCGGCAGGCTAGCTTACCTAGCAGGGCTCGGGGAAGACCTCGGCAGAGGCGAGGAGCAACTGGGCCGGGGCGCACCTGGCGAGGCCCAGCTGGGGCCGGCCCAGGCGGGGCGAGGCGGCCTGCTGTCCTCAGGCGCTGCGAGGGAGCGGGCGGTTCCCGTCGGGCTCCTCCCGAGTGGGAACTAGGGCGGCGGCGACGGGGATCCCGGCGAGGTCGGCTACAGCACGCGACGACGGGTGGCGAGGCACCGGCGGGACCAGGCCGAGGGGCTCGATCCCGGCCAGATCCAGGGAACGGCGGGGTACCCGGTGGTCGGTGGCGGGTCTCCATGGCGGCGGCTGCTCGAGGCCTGTGGAGGACGGAGGAACCAAGGTGGCGGCGGCTGGGATCCGACGGTGCGGAGGTGGGGCACCGGCGAGGGAGGTGCGGCGGCGCGGGTTGGGAGGCTCGGGGTAGGGAGGACCTCGGTGACTGGCGCTAGCTGCGGGAGCAGGCGAGGCAGAGCAGCCATGGGAGCTGGGCGAGCGGCGGCGGCGCTGCTTCGGGCCCGGGCGGGCCGGTTGCGGGCTCACGATCCCGGCTGCGCTAGGAGGAGGTGGGAGGCGGGCTGCTAGGATTTTTTGCGCGCGGATCCTGAGGTAGGGCTAGGTTTTGCCTAAAATGGAAGGGAGAGCCTCTATTTATAGGAAGGGGCTAGGTTAGAGGGTATCTAGGGGTTTTTCGTCCCTCCGATCGCGATCGTGCGGTCCGATCGGAGAGGCGGGTTAGGGTTAGCTGTGTAGAGTGGCGTTGGCTAAGATGAGAGGGGAGTGGTACGACGCGACAACGATTTTTTTAAAACACCGATAACCCCCCGGCGGTAGACCGAATACAGTGACGCTACGATCGACCGTTCGGGTACTAGACGGACTCCGATCGCAACGAAATTCGACAGGCGGCCTAGCTATAACTAATTTCGACCGCATGCCAAGTTTCACCCCGATCACAGAAAGTTTTCAACACACTTTTAAAACAGGGTTTGACGATGCCGCGGGCGCGTGCGTGTGCGGTCGGGCTCAGAACGGACAACGACGAGAACCGGCAACTAACAACGGATGCAACTTTTGAAAACTGGCGGCAACGGAGATGCTGCCGTAATGCAGATGATGCGCATGATGCGGTGATGATGCGACAAAACAAAATAGACACACGACGAAAACGGAAAGAAGGGGGAATCTTCTGGGGCGTCGGCATCGGGCTGTCACAGCGTCCCTCTTCTTCCTCCTTTCCAGCTCGACACCTGGGGCCACTGTCAGCGTCCCATTCCTTTCCCCTCTCGCTTTCCACCGGAGCTCTCTCGAGCACATGGCTGCGCCACATCCCTCTCCTCCTCCTTTCCCCTATTTAATCCCCCTTGGTGTCCGTGCCAAAGCTAGGGTTCCTCCTCCTCCGCCGCCACTTCTTCCCCATCTCCCCCTCTCTCTCTGTCGACGACCTCAGGTAAGAGGAGCGGTGCTTCCGCCATGGCCGATCCGTGAAGGAGCTTGTCACCATTGTTGCTGTGCCTCTGCTTCCTCTCCAAGGCTTCGTCGAGCTCGCGGGATCTCCAGGGAGTCCATTCCCGCAGCTAGGACGACGACATCGCCTCTTCTTCCCTGCATCGACGACGACCCCTTCCGCTCAGGCAAGCATCCCCGACGCGGCTTCCTCCTCTTCTTCCCCTGCTACCTCTCTGGCAGGATTGGCTTCTTCATCCGTTGGGTGAGCAGAGCCTTCCTCCCCCCTTCCCTGTCTTCAATCGAGCGTAGGATCCATAGAGCTGGCCGCCGTGCTGTTCCCTATCATCGGCGCCGCCGCGCGTCATAGAGGCGTAGCAGTAGTTCCTCTCGAGTAGGTTTATCGAGGGAAATGGAACCGTGGGTGCATGGGCATCCTTCCATCAACATTCTGGAGTTTGATTTTGCTTGTGTCGCCGGCGTTGTGTCTCCCCTGTTCCAGCCACCGTGGATCAGCAGTGGATCCCGAAGGGGATACTCAAAAGAGCAGAGTCCCCTTCTCTATCAGACTTCGATGCGTAGCGCAGTGGTAGGCTGGTTTTGGTGCTAAGCTGGAGTATGCGGGTTCGATTCCCCCCTCGGCACCCCTTTTGTTTTTAATTCTTTCGGCACAGTAGCCAGCAGAGAGCATTCCCTGCTCTCTTGCCTTTATCTGTCGAGCAAGTGCATCTGAGCCCAGTGGTGTGTTGAAGTGTTGTGCACCAGGAGGTTCAGGGATCGATTCCTGCCCCTCCTTTCTTTTTTCCCTTTTGCATTTTGATCTATAGGCCTTTTGACTTGTGTGTATGATGCTGTGGTGTGCTTTGCACATGAGGTTTTTTTTTTATTTCCCTCCTCTCCATCAGCATGTGGTGCTTGGTGAACTTGCTACTTTGTGTTCATATATGTGTGGGTGTGTAGGTTTACTTGGTAGTAGATCATGTGTGGGTTGTTTGCATAATTGCAAGCATAGTATTGTTGTGTGTGATGCACTAGGATAGCATGTGTAGATACATCTTATGAGATTTAGTGTAGGGTGTGGTTTGTGCTTGTGATCTCATGAGTGTGGTGTGTGTGTGGATGGGTTTCCCCCTTCCCACATACCTTGTGGTGTGTGTGCATGTGTGTGTGTGTCACACCCATGCCCAAGTTATGTTGGCCTTGATATGCTCATGATCTTGCTTATATAGTAGGGGTAGTATATATGGTGTCAACTTGGTGTGTGTCCTCCATTTCATGTGTAGGTGATGTTATTATGTTGTGCTTGTTGCTTGTGATGGTGTGGTGGTGTGCCAAGGCACATAGGCATGAGGTCTACCCCTCATGTACCCCATTGATGTTGTGGACATATGCACATGCTTGTGTAGATATAGTTCTAGTGAATAGCACATGTGATGATGCACTATTCACTGCATATGATTCTATGTAGATTTCATTTCCTAGTTTGTGCCCAATTGTTCTATACAAGTGCATAGGTTTTATATATGTTTTTGGGGTAGAATCATACCAGGAATCCATTGGTGAAATCAGTTTTGCCATTGGAACATTTTCTGGAGATGACTTATTTCAGATTTGTTCTATGTTTGGAGCTTGGTTCCATGAGATGTGGTGTGCACAAGACTTTGATTCTTGGTTGTGGTAGCAGAGGGTGACCCCCTCTACCCCATGTTGGTTTTGTTTCATGCTTAGGAATTCATATGTGCAAGTTGTGCCCATCCAAAGTAGGCATGTGGCTGAAATTCCAGATTAGTGGAAATCTGAGATTTTCACTAAGTCTGAGAATCTGTTTATATTTTCTTCTCCTGTTGATGAGATTGTGCAGGTCAATGTGTTGTGATTCAGCCTTAGCTTTAAACTAGAAAGTTGAAGCTTGTGTGTTTGTCTAGCTCCCTGTAAACTTTCATTCCATTTGGAGTCCTGTAGATATTCTTTTGGGTGCTGTCAAAATGCTTCAGAGCATAAACAGATAGTGAGAATCTGGAATTTTCACTAAGTCCCTGAAATCTGATATTTTTGGGCAAGTTAGTAGGTGTGTAACTTTCTGTGTGAAACTCCTTTGTGTGATATTTTTGCTTGTGCTTGTAGTAATCTTGGATAGCTACTGCCACATACCTTATTTGGCATGTTTGGGTGGCTCTAGGTGCTTTGCATGTAGCTCTGAAAGTGCTATGATGCTGTTTATGACAGATTGTGTAGTTTATGTATTTTGATGTTTGTGAGTGCATAGTTGATGGTGTGGTGATATTACTTGCACCACCCATCCATGTTGGTTTGTTTTATGTCTTGGCAACCTAGAAACACCAGAGATATGCCATTGGAGTGTGTTGTGATGAATTTGACATGTAGCACTTCATATCTTGTTTCGTTGTTTCCCGTTGATCCGTAGCTCCGTTTGTAGTGTTCTTTATATGCTTTTGCATCGTTTTCACGTGACGCATCTGATAATGTCATTCTCATGCATGTCAAGATAGCTTAGAGTGCAGTTCTGTCCAGGAACATGTAATTACTTCTCATGCTTGTGCTAGTGATAGAAATAGAGATGCATGCTCATATTCATCTGATGCATCATGTGCTTGTTGCATCTTGAGGTGTTGTTGTTCATTGGATGTTATTTTTTATGTTGGGTAGAACCGGGATCAGAGAACGAGTACGTGGATCTGGGAGAGTACGTGCAGGATGAACAAGAGCAGTTCCAAGCTGAGGATATCACACGCAAGATGATATGACCTTGATTCCATCTCTAGACTTGTTATGCTAGATTATGTTTCCTTTGTCATATGCTCGCTGCCTACCACTGAAATAATTGCCTCCTAAATTGCCATAAAACCAAACACTTATCCCTTCCTAGCAAATCTTGAATGGCTAAGTAGGCTTTGCTCAACTATTAATGTTAGTGTTGCTAGATGCAGGTGCTTGTCTCATGTGATAACATGAGTTGATATCATTATGTTAAATCTGTTATTTAATTATGCACCTATATACTTGGTAAATAATGGAAGGCCTAGCCTTTTGCCGGGTGTTTTGTTCCGTTATTGCTGCCATAGTTACCGGCTACCAGTGTTTGATTCCATAATGATCGCTCCTAACACGTTCGGGGTTGTTATGGGGACCCCCTCGATAAATCGCATAGTGTTAAGACTTGTCCGGCAGGACCCAACCTTGGTGTTAATTTGCTAATCACTTAATAATAATCTGCATAGGGAATGGCCTACCCGAGGAATTTAATCAACAACCCGGGCGAGTGCTCCTCATGAGTGTTGGTCCAAACTAGAGCACCTTGCAGGGCCATCCCGGGGAAACTCGGGAGATTTCTCTGGCCACTGTACACTTCACTTATCCGGCGTGTCCTGAGACTGAGATACGCGACTCTTATCAGGGTCGTCGACACGTTGGGAGGTCCTGCTAGTCTTGTCTTACCTTAGCAATATATCTTGCGTATAGGAATCCTGGTGAAGCTTTGGTTCTCCCCAGAGTTGAGGTTTTCCTCTAAGGAATCCGACGAGATCACGGGGTTCGTGATAGAGGATTACTTTGCGGCCCGTGTACGTTTGTGATGGACTAGTTGGAGCACCCCCTGCAGGGTTTAAATCTTTCGGAAAGCCGTGCCCGCGGTTGTGTGGCAACTTGGAATATTTGTTGACATCCGATAATAGATAACTGAAACATAAGCTAATAAAATTGTCAACTGTGTGCGTAACCGTGACTGTCCCCTTTGAAGATATCTCTTCGATCAGGAACACGGTGGGGTTATGATTGACGTAGGTAGGTGTTCAGGATCACTTAGTGATCACCTATTATCGACCGCTAGTATAGACCACCTTCATTATATGTTCTACGTAAGTTAGCCACCAAATAAAGCTTAGGATGCTGCAACCTAAATACTCCACCTTTCCAACCTAATAACTTGATTAGTTCTTGCACTAAGGTCATAGATTGCTGAGTCCCCGTGGCTCACAGATTCCTTCACATCACCAACAGGTTCAGGTACCCCCGAGACAGGTGATCCCGATGGCACACAGCTGGTGTGGCAGTACGATGAGGAGAACGACCGCCTGTACGTCAACTATCCAGAAGACTGAGGCGTGGTCGTGATCATGGGCAAGCATGCAGGGTAGCATAGTCATTTCCCTTGTTTTGTAGTCCGTAGCGGAACTACCATGTTTGGATGTGTGATGTAACTTTGATATATTTCTGAGATGACAGTTGAATCCCTTATTGTCATTCCTCTATTATTTATGTATGTGCTATGTTACCATGTTTGCGAAATGCTTAGATGCGCTCCTTTCCAATTCGGGGCCTCGATCCCCAAATCGGAAAGGACCGCATCTTAGTCGTTACAGCTTCATCTAACAAGAGGAAAGTGGTCGCGGTTGCACACACGAAGGTCCCCCCAAAACCGAGGAGGGATGGGAACAATAGCCTCCTTCTACAAAGACTCATCGCCCATAATCAAATTAACAACATGTTTTTTGAAAGGATGGGTGATCCCGGTTCTGACGACATTCCCGATGCCAAAGTTGAAAACCTACTTTCTAGTAAGAAAGGAGGTCCACTTGAAGCACGCAAGTACAAGCATGGTCAACCATTTTTTGTTGACGAATACTTTGAGGAGTGCAGTTATAGTTGTCGTAATTTACATAAATATTGCACAGACAAAATGTGAGAAGAAGATCATAACATTCTAGGAGTGCACTACGACAGTAGGCATTTCTCTCACCGTGCAGATACCATTAGTGTGTAATTCGAGGACTTTTGTCTCTTCTTCAACTTCGATGAGCTTGTTGCCACTCTTATCAAATGCTTGATGATGTAAGTACTTCACATACTCTAATCAACTTCTCCATACAAGGTTTTAAATGAAAAAAACTAACTATACTTTATTCCTCTCAGGGGATTGACGGAGCAGAGAGCAATAAGGGTGCATGCGTATTTCATAGATCTTGATTTAGCAAATAACACTTTATTACATATTAATGGTACACACAAGGTTTTCATTGGCCATGTCTCCGAGATCTTGAATACATTACAAGTAGGAGAATTCTTCATGTGGCCATATCATGAAGGGTAAGTTAAATATACAACCACACATACATTGACCGTCTTTTAGTTTTTGACATAGTTCGCAAGTTTAAGGTTTTCTTAAACTGCAGCCATCACTAGATATTGGTGGTCATTGTTCCAAAGCGCAATATAGTTTACTACTTGGATTCTCTCAGAGAGTCAAATAAGCCTCATGATTTGAATCATCTTCAGGATTTCATGGATAGGTATTGAATTCTTTGATGTTAATATGTTGTATTTAAATCTGGTTCAAGAATTGAGTCTATGAAAATTCATCTTCATTTGTAGTGTATTTTCAAGGTATGTAACTTTAGGAGGGAGACGTTTGACCGCCAACTACCTCTGCAACACGTGAACGTTTATCCGGTAAGATACCGAAATCCGTTATTTCCGAAAATGCTAGTTAGATGTTAAAGTTTCTAAGTAAACCTCTTTCTATTTCTCTCAATAAAACAACTTACACCGGGTAGGTTGCTCCTAACAGGGCAAATGCATGATTAATAGTTTAATATTGTACAAAAAAATTAGTGTCCTCAACAACAAGAAGGGACCAACCTAGGTGGATACTACATTTGCGCACACATGATGGACCTATACAAACATGTTGAATGTGGTGCCCATGATGTCAAAATAGAACCAGTAAGTTTGTTTCTTAATTAATATCTTCTACTCCACATGTATGTCACATTCTGATCTAAAAATCCTGCAGTTGATCTTTCGACCGACCATCACAGATGAATTGCTATTTGTTAGGAAATCTTTCAGCACCTTCTTTGTGAAACACTATATCAAGCCGAGTCCACACTGTGAAGATTTCAGCATTCCTATCTCCCAAGAATAAGTATGCATTCATATAGTGTTATCAGCTAAACAAATAGAGATGGATGCATTGTTTTCGTTGTGATCATGTCTTCGTATTTCATACACTATGATTATGTACTACATATCTCCGTACATCTCTGGAATTTAGCTAGCATTTGTTCGATTGCATATTGTCACGAATTTTGATGAATGTTCTTTCTGTGGACACTATTTGTTCAATTGCATACTGTGGCGAATTTTGATGAATGTTCTTCCTATGGACATTATTTGTTCAATTACATATTGTGTCAAATTATGATGAATCTTCTTCATGTGGCCACTATTTGTTCGATCGCATATTGAGGGAATTTTTCTATTCGTAGGTGATTCAGATGCGATATTTTACAATAGCCTCGCCATTTAAGCGCACACGTTTCAAACAAGTAAGTGTGTATGATCCAGAAAATAAAGCACACATAACTCATAGCGCAACCGCATGTGATCTACAATAAAAGCACACGGGATATAAACTGAAACATTGGTGATACATAAGTAACCGAACAAGATTTGCAGCACTCCTACATGTGCACAAGAGCTCCTCAGTTGTTTTCAATAGCACATTTTCTCACACGTGAGCCAACACGAAATCATGCCCGATGCAAAGAGAAATCCCACACGTAAATTATTCAAGAAACATGTGCGATGATATCATGCATGACAAATGTCGTAGTTTTGTCACGACAGATGTCCTAGTGAAAGGACTTAGGTACGAGTACATCGCAACTAGGTGGCGAATTGAACGGGGTTAGTCGGAATCGAGAGACGAGAGTTTACCCAGGTTTGGCATCTCCTATGGATGTAAAATCCTACGTCTTGTTTTGATGTTTATTGGTGATCAACTCGATTACAAGGGTGCGGAATCGCTAACCTAGCTCTTAAGTCTTTCTTACCCTTCTTTTCCACCTCACGGGCTCCTCTTTAAATATACACACAGAGGCCCTAAGGTTACAATAGAATCCGGGTCGTATAGCAACCCGTGTCTTATTCTACTTCCTACTAACTACTAACTTGGGCAAGGGAGAATATCCATGTTTCCCTTAGTGAGTCGACCTTCATGTGATGGGCTTTGAGCCGGCCTATTGGTGAATCGCCCCTTGGGACTTTGCGTCTAGGGACTCCTCCCAAGTTATAGTCTAGGCAGCTAACCTCTCGGGTATATCTCCAACATTATCCCCTAGTTTAATTTGGATTGATCCATGTTAAACTTCATCTTGAAAAAATACAAACAAGAATCTCTCAAAGGTGAAGATTATCTTGAGTCGCCTTTTGAGTTGGTAATCTCGTGTTTTTTAGGGGGAAATTTGTCCGGACCAGTATTTTGTCGGGTTATCTACATTGTTCAAGACTTGGTGCTTTTTATAGACCATTGCTGGCATGACACCATATCATCTCTTTGCTAACGGTATCCAGTCATCATGGCGAATCTTTTTCAAACATTGTTTAAACCCCTGTCAGGCACGAAAATCGAGGCGTCTTGTTTGCCACAAATTATTGCGCCCACCCCAGTTTTCACTGCGTTGCTTCGGGTCTCGACCCCTTACAAATAAGCTTTGTAATTTCCATTTAGTCTCTTCTCCTTCCTCTCTTCCATGGCATCTCTCTTGAGTTCTCAAGCGCCGCACCTTCTTAGGCGACTTCGTCCCAACGCAACCGCCACTAGAGTTGGTCGTCGACAGCGGAGGTCTTCCGAACGCGACCGTTCATAGTCTTCTTACACTTTGAATCCTTGTTAGTTCCTCATTACTAGTTTAGGTTTCTGTCACCGTTCATCGTTCGTCGGAAGTTTATCACACATGTTGTGGTTTGTAGTTGTAGATCTACCATTTTTCATGTGCGCATTCTGATTTCACCGTCGCGTTTGATACGTCTCCATTGTATCTACTTTTCCAAACTCTTTTGTCCTTGTTTTGGACTCTAATTTGCATGATTTGAATGGAACTAACCTAGACTGACGCTGTTTTCAGCAGAATTGCCTTGGTGTTATTTTTGTGCAGAAATCAAAGTTCTCCAAACATCCTGAAAATTTACGGAGATCATTTTTGGAAAATATGAAAAATACCTGCGGAAAGATCCACCTGAGGGGGTGGGCCAGTGGGCCACAAGCCCTACCACCGCCACCCCTGGTGGCGGTGGGCAAGCTTGTGGGGCCCACACGGCTCTGCCGCCCCCAACCTCACCTCTATAAGTTCACTTTCGTCCTAGAAAAAATTAAAAAAGAGAAGATTTCGTCGCGTTTGCGATATGGAGGCGCCACCACAACCTGTTCTTCATCTGGAGGGCAGATCTGGAGTCCGTTTTGGGCTCCGGAGAGCGGAAATCGTCCCCATCGTCATCATCAACCTTCTTCCCTCTCCAATTCCATGAAGCTCTTTGTCGTTCGTGAGTAATCTATTCGTAGGCTCGCTGGGCGGTGATGAGTAGGATGAGGTCTATCATGTAATCGAGTTAGTTTTGACGGGGATTGATCCCTAGTATCCACTATGTTCTGAGTTTGATGTTGCTACTACTTTGCCATGCTTAATGCTTGTCACTAGGGCCCGAGTGCCATGATTTCAGATCTGAAATTATTATGTTGTCACCAATATATGTGTGTTTTAGATCCGATCTTGCAAGTTGTAGTTACCTTCTATGTGTTATGATCCGGCAACCCCGGAGTGACAATAACCGAAACCACTCCCGGTGATGACCATAGTTTGAGGAGTTCATGTGTTCACCAAGTGCTAATGCGCTGGTCCGGTTCTTTATTAAAAGGAGAACCTTAATATCCCGTTGTTTCCTTTTGGACCCCGCTGCCACGGGAGGGATGGACAATAGATGTCATGCAAGTTCTTTTCCCTAAGCACGTATGACGACACACGGAATGCATGCCTACATCACATTGATGAACGGGAGCTAGCCACATATCTCTCCGTGTTATAACTGTTGCATGATGAATATCATCCAAACAAATCACCGACCCATTGCCTACGAGTTTGTTCTACTGCTGCTGTTACTTGTCTTTCTCTGCTGCTACTGTTGCTACTATTGTCGCTTACTACTGTTGCTACTTGCTAATGGTGTCACTACTGCTGTTCCTTGCCATTGCTATTGCTCGTTAGACTGCTGCTACCTGCTACGATCTTGATCCGCTGGTCGTTGATGGGAACAGACAATTTCCGTCAACGTGGCAACTTGGCGCCATTGATACAATCGTTAGAAATAGTCTGACGTGTCAATAGATCGTTTCTAACACCGTTGTTATCATACTACTTTGCTACTGATACTTTGCTTGCAGATACTAATCTTTCAGGTGTGGTTGAACTTTACATATTCAACTGCTAATACTTGAGAGTATCCTCTCACCTCCTGTTTGGCGATCAACAAATTTGGGTCGAATACTCTACCCTCGAAAACTGCTACGATCCCACGTGCTGGTGGGCCGTCAACAACATTCTTCTAGTTTCGATTGCCGGAGAGTGCTAGCAGCATTCTTCTAGTGCCGTTGCAAGGGAAGGTCTGCTGTTACGGAGTCAACATTTTTCTGGCGCCGTTGCCGGGGAGGTATTGCTATATTCTCTGAGTCACTTGGGATTTATATCTGCTGATCACTATGAAGAATCTGAAGGATCCGAAAACCAAAGTCTTGCCCTCAACTACGAGGGGAGGTAAGGAATTGCCATCTAGCTCTGCACTTGATTCAACTTCAGTTATGAGTAAGTTTGCGACATCACCTCCTGCTAGAAATCTTGATATGTCGCCTATGCTTGATGATGCTAGAGATGCTATGCCTGATACTGCTAGAGATACTATGCTTGATACTGCTAGAGATGTTATGCCTGATGATACTATGCCTGATGCTATGCTTGATACTGCTAGAGATGCTATGCTTGATACTGCTAGAGATGCTATGCTTGATGATGCTATGCTTGATACTGCTAGAGATACTACTTTGCGTGATGTTCCACTAGGGGTGTTCCTTGATGCTCATATTGCTAGAGTTACTGCCAATGCTCGTGACGCTTCTGAAACTGCCGATACTATTGAGATAGAACCTACTTTTGCTCATGTTAGATCTACCTCTCCTAGATATGAATTGCCTGATATACCTGAGGGTTACGTTATGGAGGGAGAGATAGCTGAGGATTTTCTTGCATGTAAGGATGCCTATGACGCTGAGAAATTACTTCTCAAGTGGAAGGAAAAATCTCTGAAAGCTAGGATGAAATACGACCCGAAGTTTGCCACTTCACCTATCTTTATCACCGATAAGGATTATGAATTCTGTGTCAATCCTGAGATAATCTCTCTAGTCGAATATGATCCTTTTGACGGTTATGAGTCTGAGACGGTCGTAGCCCATCTTGCCAAACTACACGATATAGCCACCCTTTTCACTAATGAGGAGAAGATCCACCACTACTATATCCTTAAGCTGTTTCCTTTCTTCTAAAGGATGACGCTAAAGACTGGTTCACCTCTCTTGCTCCTGGATGTGTGAGTAGTCCCCAGGACATGGTCTATTACTTCTGTGAGAAATATTTCCCTGCCCATAAGAAGCAAGCTGCCTTGCAGGAAATATACAACTTTGCTCAACTCCAAGAAGAGAGTCTTCCACAAGCTTGGGGGAGGCTCGTCCAGCTACAAAATGCTTTGCCAGATCACCCTCTTAAGAAGAACAAGATACTTGATATCCTCTATAACGGACTTACCGATGCCTCTAGAGACCACCTAGATAGTTGTGCCGGTTGTGTTTTTAGGGAACGAACTATAGAACAAGCTGAGACCCTACTGAATAACATCTTGATCAACGATAATGCTTGGACTATTCCCGAACCACCTCCTAAGCCAACTCTGAAGAAAAGAGGTATTCCATTCCTTAGTCCCGAAGATATGCAAGAAGCCAAGAAATCTATGCAAGAGAAAGACATTAGATCTGAAGATGTCAAAAATCTACCACCTATCGAAGAGATCCATGGTATCGATAACCCGATACAGGTAGTAGTAGTGAATTCTCTGCGTAGGTTTGTTGAGAGTGATATTCCTTTTGACAAACCTGCTAGCCTATGCTATGATGAATTTGACAACTTTGTTGCCAAACAACAGAGTTTCAATGATTATGTTAGGAGACATTTGGAACAAAGCACTCGTATGCTTAGCCATTTAAGTGCTTGTGTAGACAGAAATGTCAATGATCTGAAGCTTCTGAGTAAAAATGCCTCTATGATTACTACTCAGGTAGAACAAGTACGTAAAGCTCAGAATGACCTGCTCAATGAATTAAATGACAACTCTGTCAGAGTCATTACTAGAGGAGGCAAAATGACTCAGGAACCTTTGTATCCTGAAGGTCGTCCTAAAAGAATTGATCAAGATTCTCAAGGAATCAATGCTGATACACCCAGTCATCCTAAGGAGAAGAAGAAGGATGATAGAAACCTGCATGCCAGTTCACCAAATACTGTCACACCTGAAGAACCTAATGATATTTCTGCGTCTGATGCAGAAACACAATCTGGTGATGAACATGAACCTGGTGACAATATGGACAGTGATGTTCATAATAATGCTCAACCTAGCAATGATGAGGATGTGGAGATTGAACCTACGGTTAATCCTGATAACCCGCAACCTAAGAAATACGATAAGAATGACTTCACGGCTAGGAATCATGGTAAAGAAAGGGAACCATGGGTTCAGAGATCTATGCCCTTTCCTCCTAAGCCATCCAAGAAAAGGGATGATGAGGATTTTGAGCGCTTTGTCGAGATGATAAGACCCATATTTCTGCAGATGCGGTTAACTGATATGCTCAAGATGTCTCCGTATGCCAAGTACATGAAAGATATCGTGACTAATAAACGGAAGATACTAGATCTTGAGATCTCCACCATGCTTGCCAACTACACTTTCAAAGGTGGAACTTCTAAGAAACTTGGTGATCCCGCAGTGCCCACTATACCTTGCTCCATTAAAGGAAACTACGTAAGAACTGCCTTATGTGACCTTGGAGCCGGTGTTAGTGTTATGCCGCTCTCTCTTTATCGTAGACTTGAATTGGATAAGTTGACACCCACTGAAATTTCTCTGCAAATGGCCGACAAATCAACTGCTTTCCCTATCAGCATTTGCGAGGATGTGCCTGTTGTGGTTGCTAACACCACTATCTTAACATACTTTGTTATCTTGGATATTCCCGAGGACGATGCCATGGCTGTCATCCTCGGAAGACCCTTTTTAAACACTTCAGGGGCTGTTATACATTGCAACAAAGGCAATGTCACTTTCCATGTCAACGGTAATGAGCACACCATGCACTTTCCGAAGAAACGATATCAAGTACATTGCATCAATGATATCGAAAAGATTTCATCGATTCTTACTGGGAGCTTTGAATGCCCTATTCCTTGTGTCAAGATGAAGTATGATTTGCTTGTTGGGGAGATACATATCCCCATTGAGGTGACTTAGTGGCTATTCGAAAATTCTCCATTCTCTCTTGCGATTCGAGAAGGTTTTGTCATGAGGACTTGATCAACCCCATTGACGGATTTCTTTCGATGACCATGAAATGGATGAATCAAAGAGTCGCATACCTCTGTTTTGAGCTTTCTTTTTCTGTTACTTAGAAGAAAAATGATAGATTTAGTTAGTTTTCCTGTTTTCTGTTTTAGCGTCCCGGAGAAAAATACCTCGAAAATAAAAGTTCTCCGATGGTCCTGAAAATTTAGTATGATTTTTTCCGGATTTTTTGAAAATTACTGGGCCTGAGAGCTGGCCTGGGGGCCTGACCAGTGGGCCACAAGCCCTGCCACCGCCACCCCCATGGTGGCGGAGGGCAAGCTTGTGGGTCCAACAGGGACCCCCTCCACTCATTCCAGCTCCCAGCCTCTTCTTCCACCTCTAGAAAAAATTGTTTCGCAGCTCAAACCCGTGTTCTTGCTCATTTGGCTATGATTTTCGATCTCCTTGCTCAAAGCACCATTCTCCGAACCGTTTTGGGGAAATTACTCCTTGGTAAGTGACTCCTCCATTGGTCCAATTAGTTTTTGCTCTAGTGCTTTATCCTTCGCGTATTCTTGCTACCTTGGTGACCCTGTTCTTGAGCTAGAAATGTTGATTTAACTGGTCCCAAGTAGTTTTAGCGCGTGATACGGTCTCTAGGCACTAGTAGGAGTAGTTGCTACAAGTTGGGTCAATCTTTATTCACTTTTCTTTCGAAGTCTCTAAAAATTTCAGAATTTTTCAGAGCTAGAAAAAGGAAAAGATGAAGAGGTTCTTGAGAGGCTCTTCAAGCCGTAACCCCAAGGAGGATGAGAAGAACCACCCCAAGTACGTAGTCCCTCGAGTCACAGAAGTTCGAGCGTGCGAGTGGCCAAGTGATGAATTTTTGCGCGCCGCCGGACTTTATGAAGACTTTTATTACTTGGTGGAGAACGCAGGTCTTACTGCGTTCGTTGAACATAAGTGCTCACAATACCTCCTCCTCACCAATATTTTCGTTCAAAGCTTCAACTTTTATCCGAGGAAGAATCCTCCCATGGTTGAGTTCATGATATACGATGTCCCCCAGTGCATGACGCTACAGGATTTTTGCAATGTATGCAAATTACCTTATGTTGGGGATATCCGTGACCCTTGTCCACGGGACTTGGAGGATTTCATTGGTACTATTGCTGTTGGAGAGGAGAGAGGAGTGTCTCGCGCTAGAATTGCTAGCATACATTTTCCTGTGCTTCGGTACTTCTCACTATTTGTGGGAAAATGTTTGATTGGCCGTGGGGAGGCTGGATCACTTAGTTCTCCTAACCTTGTGGTTTTGCGCGAAGGCCTTTATAACGATAAGACTTATAGCCTAGGTGCTATAGTAGCCGAGCGGTTGAACACCAACCGTTCCAAGGGTGTCGTCTATGGAGGTATCTATGCTACCTGTCTTGCCAGACACTTTGAGATACCCATTAGACCGGGAGAGGAAGGAGAGATGCTGCTCCCTGAGAAATATCTGGATTATGACAACATGGTTCGCCATGATTTTCTGGATAGAGATGCTAGTACATGGATGATTTATAACCTGGTATTTAGTCAGGGTACTCGAGAGACTATTACTTTGCCTGCTCCTTCTTTGTTCGATCTTCATGTAGGCAGGTACACTATTATGCCTCGGACATCTACGCATATTGGGGCTTGGCCCAACCACAGGCGCCCGTGCCCGAGCCGCCAGTCGAGTACCAGACGCCAGTTTATCAGTGGGAGCCAGAGGAGCTCACATAGCAGTGGCATCCATAGTCTGCTCCGGAGTATCCCGGAGCTGGTTATTTCCCACCTTGGGAGTAGACCAAGCTAGGCCAAAAGCCTAAGCTTGGGGGAGTACGTGTTCTCACCGACCTTACATTCATGCTGATGCTTTCACTTTGTTAGCCGGTGTTTACACTTTGCCACTGTATTATCCATGCTAGTTTATTTTTGTTTTCTTGTTTTCTTGTTTTGTGTCCTTTTGAGAAAACCCAAAAAGATTTTTATTTCTTCTTTTGCTTGTTGGGAGCTTTCCCGTGTAAATAGTTTTCTTTTTCTTTGGGTCAAGGTAGAAGATATTGGTTTCAATGTTTAGTGGCTTTTGCTTGCATACCTGTTTAGCTTTCAAAGAGCCATATTACTTTGTCTTCTCCTTTGTGTTTGCCTGCAGATTCAGCTTAGTCCAATGCTCTTATTATTGTTCACATCATTCGATCGTGCAAATGAAAGGCAATAATGATGATATATGATGAAGTGACTAAGACTGGAAAAGCTGGTATGAACTCTATCTATTTTGTTTTTGTAAATATGACTAGCTTGTCGACCTAGATTCAGCTTTGTTGTGAGAGAACCATGTTTGTAATGACAACTTAGAGATCATAGTTTCTGATGCCATGCTTATTTAGCTGAGAGCTTATAATGGTTTGTCTTGAATGCCAACATAGATTTTGAGATGACTATGATGTAGTATGATAGGATGGTATTCTCCTTTGAATGATTCAAGTGGCTTGACTTGGCGCATGTTCATGCATGTAGTTGAAACAAAATCAACATAGCCTCTACGATGTTCGTGCTCATGGTGATTTATATCCTGTTCATGCTTGCACTCAATGTTAGTCAAACTCATTGCATCTTGATGACTGTTGTCGCTCTCTAGTTGGTCGCTTCCCAGTCTTTTGCTAGCCTTCACTTGTACTAAGCGGAATACTGCTTGTGCATCCACTTCCATAAACCCAAAAGTTTTTCCATGAGAGTCCACCATACCTACCTATTTGCGGTATCTACCTTCCGTTCCAAGTAAATTTGCATGTGCCACTCTCTAAACCTTCAAGAAATAATCTGTTTTGCATGCGCGAACCGCTCATGTGGTGACAGGGGGCTATTGGTATCTTCAATGCTAGGAGTGTTATCCTCGACATGTGTTTATTCACTGTCATTCACGAGAAAGGGCCCGGTAATTGGAATGCCCAGTTCCACGCTTAAATCGAAAACATAACTGTAAAACAAGACTCCCCCCGGATTGATGTTAGTATGGATGGTACCCGAGGATTCGGCTAGCCGTGGAGTGTGATTGATTGGTGGTGGGGGAGTTAAAACTTTACTTTTCTGTTTGGGAACCGCCTATAGCATGAGTAGCATGGAAGATATTGAGAACTCTTGGTCATTGCGTTGACAATGAAAGCATGCCACCCAAAATTATTATCTCTGTTTTCAAAGCTTGAGCTCTGGCACCTCTGCAAATCAATGCTTCCCTCTGCGAAGGGCCTGTCTATTTATTTTCTTGTTGAGTCATCCTCCTCTTATATAAGCACCAATTAGAGAGCACCTCTATCATTTTTATGCTTTGCTTTTGATTGATATTGAGTATGACTATGACTGGATCTTCGTTGCTATGAATTACAATGTTTTGTCAGCCCTTGATCTTTGAAAGTGCTCTGCATTTATGTTTTGCGGTCTCAGAAAGAGCTAGCGAGATACCACCTATTCATATTGCTTCATGCTTGTTTTTATTTAAGTGTTGGTATTTGAAACTCATTATTATTTGCTCGTTAGCTGATTATGCCATTGATGTTAGTTTACCGTGAGACCTTTGTGTCACTTGCTTATGTGGTTAACTTGTGATCTTGCTGGAATTCTCGTTATGAGTTAGACATAGTTGCAACAACAAGATCAAACAGATTTTGTCAAAGTTTTTATTTCTCTCTCAGTTTGTCAACTGAGTTGCTTGAGGACAAGCAAGGTTTTAAGCTTGGGGGAGTTGATACGTCTCCATCGTATCTACTTTTCCAAACTCTTTTGTCCTTGTTTTGGACTCTAATTTGCATGATTTGAATGGAACTAACCTGGACAGACGCTGTTTTCAGCAGAATTGCCTTGGTGTTATTTTTGTGCAGAAATCAAAGTTCTCCAAACGTCCTGAAAATTTACGGAGATCATTTTTGGAAAATATGAAAAATACCTGCGCAAAGATCCATGTGAGGGGGTGGGCCAGTGGGCCACAAGCCCGGCCACCGCCACCCCCTGGTGGCGGTGGGCAAGCTTGTGGGGCCGACAAGGCTCTGCCGCCCCCAACCTCATCTCTATAAGTTCACTTTCGTCCTAGAAAAAAAAAGAGAAGATTTTGTCGCGTTTGCGATACGGAGGCGCCGCCACAACCTGTTCTTCATCCGGAGGGCAGATCTGGAGTCCGTTTTGGGCTCCGGAGAGGGGAAATCGTCGCCATCGTCATCATCAACCTTCTTCCCTCTCCAATTCCATGAAGCTCTTCGTCGTTCGTGAGTAATCTATTCGTAGGTTCGCTGGGCAGTGATTAGTAGGATGAGATCTATCATGTAATCGAGTTAGTTTTGACGGGGATTGATCCCTAGTATCCACTATGTTCTGAGATTGATGTTGCTACTACTTTGCCATGCTTAATGCTTGTCACTAGGGCCCGAGTGCCATGATTTCAGATCTGAATTATTATGTTGTCACCAATATATGTGTGTTTTAGATCCGATCTTGCATGTTGGAGTTACCTACTATGTGTTATGATCCGGCAACCCCGGAGTGACAATAACTGGAACCACTCCCGATGATGACCATAGTTTGAGGAGTTCATGTGTTCACCAAGTGCTAATGAGTTGGTCCGGTTCTTTATTAAAAGGAGAACCTTAATATCCCATAGTTTCCTTTTGGACCCCGCTACCATGGGAGGGATGGACAATAGATGTCATGCAAGTTCTTTTCCCTAAGCACGTATGATGACACACGGAATGCATGCCTACATCACATTGACGAACGGGAGCTAGCCACATATCTCTCCGTGTTATAACTATTGCATGATGAATATCATCCAAACAAATCACCGACCCATTGCCTACGAGTTTGTCCTACTGCTGCTGTTACTTGTCTTGCTCTGCTGCTAGTGTTGCTACTACTGTCGCTTACTACTATTGCTACTTGCTATTGCTGTCACTACTGCTGTTCCTTGCCACTGCTATTGCTCGTTACACTGCTGCTACCTGCTACAATCTTGATTCGCTGGTCGTTGACGGTAACTGATAATTTCTGTCAACAAGGCAACTTGGCGCCATTGATACAATCGTTAGAAATAGTCTGCCGTGTTAACAGATCATTTCTAACACCGTTGTTATCATACTACTTTGCTACTGATACTTTGCTTGAGATATTAATCTTTCAGGTGTGGTTGAATCTGACATATTCAGCTGCTAATTCTTGAGAGTATCCTCTCACCTCTTGTTTGGCGATCAACAAATTTGGGTCGAATACTCTACCCTCAAAAACTGCTACGATCCCACGCGCTGGTGGGCCGTCAACAACATTTTTCTAGTTTCGATTGCCGGAGAGTGCTAGCAGCATTCTTCTGGTGCCGTTGCAAGGGAAGGTCTGCTGTTACGGAGTCAGCGTTCATCTAGGAGTCTTTGTAGATCCATAACAGACTCATCTGGATTCTTCATAGATGTCTTGTGTTTGGGGAGCTCCTCTATTTAGAGCTTATTATTCCCCCTTTTTATGTATCATGTAGATCCACTCGTTCAGGTGAATTAATAGGAAATATGTTTGTCACTTTGCAAGTTTCACTAAGTCTTGATAGAACCTTTGGACTGCCTTGAGCCGGTGTTAACGTGGCTGAAATACTTAGTTTGCTTCATTATCCGGCTTACTCAAAGACAAACCATTGGTTGACTTTATGACCTGTAGACTCATACGAGGCATCAATTCCTTCCTTTTAATGCCGACTCTCCTTTATCTGTTGATGACTCTGGCCATGGTATTTGCCTAAAAAACGGATTAGACAACCCGACTCATCATGCCTTTTCTCTTTCTTTGTTGTAGTTCCGTGCTTGCAAAAATCACCATGCCTCCCAAGAACAACAAAATTTGTGGTTGGATCAGATCCCAAGAATCTGCTCTCACCTTAGAGAACCTTGTTAGAGAAGGTCTTTTGCCGGCTAAGAATGTTATTGGTTGGCGGCACTTGATGAAGAAATCTCCCCACAACTTGAGATAGTTTGTTTCAGTGACAATGTGAAGAGAGGATTTAGACCGCCCGACTCAAAATTCGTGAGGGATCTCCTTCACTTTTTCAACCTCGGGCCTCAAGATGTTCGCCCTAACTCAATGACCAGTATTTACTAGTTCCACGTATTGTGTGAAGTGTACCTTCACATTGAGCCGTCTCTAATTCTCTTTGGAGAGTTCATTCTATCTTAATCGCCAAACTGGCACTGAAGATGGTCCCGGTGTGGAAGTTGGTGGCATTTCTATTCAGAAGAGGAAGAATTGTCATTTCCTTGAGATCAAACTCGCGGGTTATCCAAAAGGATGGAATAAAACTTGGTTCTACTACAGAAATACCGCTCCTGTGGACCACAACCCATTGCCGGGTTATCAATTGGAATGGTTTGGTTCCGGTGTTGAATTTCCAGGTTGGCCAATTGATGAGGAGAGAAAATTCCTTGCCCCTGTGTTGTTGAGGTTACAAGCCCTCAATGCCAATGGCCTTACTGGGATTGACCTGATCCGATGTTGGATTACTTGGTGGATTCAACACGTCAGTATAAGAGGTGATTTGATGTATACCTACATCGGCGAGTCGAAGGATGCGCAATGCTTCAGCAGGAGAGACTTGATTAACAAAACTATCAATAGGTTGACCAAAGACATTCTTTTCTCACTCCAAAGAGAAATGTAGTATAACTGGGTTGGCCCCGTTCTGTTTGAAGAATCAAGTCCCTCGAGTATGTACTTTGACACTCTTTGTTTTGTTTTCTCCTTTCAACTTTGTTTGGTACTCTATACTTATTGTCCGACTTATGTTTTTTGGAGGCTGATTCTGATTTCTAGAAAGTCATTTCCAAGACTTCTGCCCCTTATTCAAGTCGCCAGAAAGAAAAGGTCCCGAGTCATCTTCAGGAGAGGAATATGAGGTAGAACTCGATTCTGTTGATCGTTTGTTTATCAATCTTGCTGATACATCCTTTTATTAGGATAACACTGAGACTAGTCAAGCCGCCGATGTCGAGGTAATTTTGATCTCCTGTAGTTTTTCAGAAATATGTGTTGTGAAGAAAACAAGACGAGCCATTAGAAAGGTTCAGTTTTCACATCCAGCTGCTTACTTGGATCCAAACTTTACTTTGAAGCGACTCAACACGCCGTTCAAAATGCAAAACCCGGAGTTGCTCTGGAGAGTTGTCCATCGGGTTAGAGCCACCTACTCGCTAGCCACACCATGAGGTGCCACAAAGTCCAATTGTTTCTCACCCTCAAGACGTTGTTTTTAAACAACCACTTAGTCCATCTAATTCACTTTATCATTAGGAGTTATCTCCCTCATCTCGAAACTCAACTGCGACCCAAATTCTGGCTTTCACCATCAATCGTGGGTAAGCTTTATTTAAGCCATCTTTTGTTGATTGTCATCACTCGTGGTTTCCTTAAATTGATAAATTTACTTTGATGATCTGTAGAGCCAAAGCCTTTATTAGGCAAAAGGCGACCGAGTCTTCTTTTACTGTCAAAGAAGATAATATTCAAAATACATCTTTAGCTGAAGCGAAGGCTCAGATTGAGCCGTCTATTCAAGTTGAGACGTCTTTGGATGCTGAGCTGACCCTCGATATAGAGACGACTTTTGCTGACGAACCAGCTATTGTGGGAACAACTGTCGATAAACAAGACGTCCGTGATGAGCTAGCCCTTCAACCTTGAATCCATGTTTCTCCTCCAAGCCCGATACCTTGTATGGATAATATTACTCCATTAGCTAGCGTGGAGGGCACATAAGTGATTCTTACTTGCGAGGCTTATCAACCTCCCGGCTTGTAACGCCCAAGATGCGATCCTATCCTTATTTTGGGACGAGGGCCTCGACGAGGATATAAGCGCATCTTGTCATTCTGCAAGAATGGATATTGTTAAAAGTACATGTACAAAAGAGATGAGTATATGGAATTGGCTTACACTAGCCACAAGCTACAACATGAACATCTCAATACAACAATACATTCAATCATTGTGTAGAAGAGAAGGGTCCGACTACAGATGAAAACAAACAATAAAAGAATGACATCCATCCTTGATATCCCAGGCTCCAAGCGTGGAGCCCATCCTAGATCGACGAATAATAATAAGAAGAAACTCCAAATAGAACAATCATCACGCTCATGTTAAAGTATCTCTATACTTGTACCTCCAACTGTTGTTGTAGCAATCCGTGAGCCACACGGACTCAACAATCTCATTTCCAAAGGTATCAAGACTAGTAAAGCTTAATGAGTGAGGTATGGTTAAGTGGTGAGGCTGTATCACGCAACTACGCATTATTTGAGGTGGCTAACTTATGAGTACAATAATAAGAGGGGCGGTGATCTATGCATAACAGATATGAACTAATAATGATCTCGCAGTAATCCTGAACACCTACTTACGTCAAACATAACCCCACTTTGTCCTCTTCTAGATATGGAACTCATGAGAAGAGATAGTCACGGTTACACTCACATTTGGCATATTTTAATTAAGTTTACTTCAAGTTTGATATGGTTGGGTGTTAAACAAAGTTTCCAAGTTGCCACATAACCGCGGACACGGCTCCAACTAGTCAATCACAAACTACCACAAGTTGTGTCGGAAACCTCGACCGCGGAAAAACACGTGATCTCCTCAAATTCCTGGTGGAAAGTCTCAACTTCGAGATAGCCCATAGTATCCTCGGAATCCCTCGCACAAGATGGTTGAGAAGGGTAAAACAAATCCAGCAAGGCTGCCCGGCGTATCGACGATCCCCATAGGAGCCGCATATCTCGTTCTCATGACACGACAGATAAGCTACCATAGAGTGGCCTGATAGAAATCACCCAAGTTGCCCTTGGTTGGCCCGCACAGTGCTCTATTTAGGACGAGCACCATCAGCACCGACCCTCCAGGTATTATGTTGAATTACTACTCGGGTTCATGATGCCCTATGTTTTAATAATGGTGTACAGTATTATTATGTTGGGCAAATATAGTACCAATGTTGGGCCTTGCCACACGAGTTTTATCCCAAGACGAAAATCTAGGGGGTCCCCGTAACAACCCCAAGCATGTTAGGAGCGCTCAATTATGGAACATAACACCGGTGCACAAGTAACTAGGGCGGCAAAGGTGGAAGAAGACACCAGGCTAGAAGGCCAAGCCTTCCACCCTTTACCAAGTGTATAGGTGCATTAAAATAAATAACAATTATATGGTTATATAACAAGTAATCCATGTTGTCACATGGAAAGCATCTGCACGTGCAACTAGCAACATTATAAGAAGGTGATACGTCTCCAATGTATCTATAATTTACGAAGTATTCATGCCATGTTTACAATAATTTTATATGATTTTGGTAAGATTTTATTAGAACTAACCCGGACTGACGCTGTTTTCAGCACAACTACCGTGGTGTTGTTTTGTGCAGAAATAAAAGTTCTCACAATGAGTTGAAAATTTACGGAGAATATTTTTGGAAAATATCAAAATACTGATAAAAGAATCAACCGGAGGGGTTCCACCAACTGGCCATAAGCCAGGGGGCGTGCCCCTGTCTTGTGGGCCCCTTGGGCACCGCCTTGACGTGAGACCGACGCCAAAAATTCCTATAAATCAAGAAACCTCCAGAAAGAAACCTAGATCAGGAGTTATGCCGCCGCAAGCCTCCAGAGCCACGAAAAACCAATTGGAAGCCCGTTCTGGCACCCTCCACAGCGGAGGATATTCCGAGGCTAGGCCCAGCCTCAGGAGTCAAGGATGACGCGTAGGAAGGACAGGCGGGCAGCAGGCATCAGGGCGGAGCAGTTTCCCCTTTAGTGCAAAAGGAAAAAGGACGCGCGCAGGTCTCCAAGGAATCTCCCAAAGGTTTCCATTCTGGTGCAACAAGACCATTGCCGCCCGTTGGCAGGACTGACGTCACCCCTGGGCCCATCCGTGCAGCGTTGGCAGCCACTTTACACACGAAGACCACTTTTGGACAGGGGAAGCATGTTCCCCTATCCCCCTTTGAAATTGGCTGTTGTGGGATCCCTTCCCACCGAAAGGATAAGGGAAGAGGACCAGGGCCCCCACTGTAGATAGAGGACAGGTTACTCCGTAGAGAGAGGAGATCCATTTAGTTCACCCACCAGCACCACACAAAGCCACCCAGCCTCCGGAGGCTCCTGAGCACTGTACTAGTTCATCCACTCACCTCCAAGAGAGGCAATCCACCAAAGCAGGAGTAGAGTATTACGCTTCCCAACGGCCCAAACCTGGGTAAACTGCAGCGTCATCTGTCTTCCTCAACATCGAGTGAGTCCCCTGCCTTGTCCATCGAGTAGCGAGTAGGGCAAATCCAAGTCGCAGAAGGCCTCCGCGCGCGCCCCTGGTTTCGAATCTTAAGGGTTTTGAAGAGCCCAAAATCCGACATTTGGCGTGCGAGGTAGGGGCGCGTGTCGGAGCCTTCATGCCAACAACAAGATCCAGACCTCGACTCAACTACTCCATGGCAAGTGCGACCACCGACACCCGCCGGTCATCGGCGGTGAACACCGTTCGGGCGGGCAGGACTGCCCCAGCGGTCGCCTGCATCCTCGGCGGATCTCAGGCGCCACCTTCTGGTCGTCACGTCAAGCATTTCCTGCAACATGGGGGGCGGCTCATCCAAGGCTCGAGCCCGCGGAGCGTCGGGTATGGCCGGATGTCAACATCACCTTCGGCCCCGACGATCACCCCAACTCTACGATGGCCACCGGGACACTTCCTATGTTGTACACACCGACCATACGCGGCATGGCCGTCTCCAAGACCCTCATCGACGATGGCGCGGGCCTCAACATCATCTCCATAGAGGCCTTCGACGCGCTGCAATTACCCCGAGGGCGGCTTGTGCCTTTCAAGCCTTTCTCCGGGGTGGCGGAAGGATCTGTCACCCCTCTGGGACGGATTCGCCTCCCCGTCAACTTCGGCACCCGCACCAACTTCCACACCGAGCAGATCGACTTCGACGTCGCCCACATCCACCTTCCGTACAACGCGATACTCGGCTACCCCTCCCTCGCGTAGTTCATGCCGGCAACGCACCCAGGCTACAACATCGTCAAGATGCCTGAAACGGTGGCATGCTCACCGTCGTGGGGGGAGGTCAAGGACACATCACGGGTACTTGAGCTCTCCCACAAGGCGGCGACCGCGGCACGGGCCAGCCCCCAGGGTGTGGCACACACCGCGGAGGACCCTAGGGACGTCCCCGACGTTGCGCCCATGATGAAGAAGCAGTTGTTCTCCCAGGACCGGGAGGGGACAAAGAAAGTACGTGTGGATGAAGGAAGCTCGGCTCCCACCTTCACCATCGGCGCAAACCTCCCCCAAGACAAAGAGAATGCATTGGTGGGTTTCCTCAGGGCGAACAAGGATGCGTTTGCCGGGAGTGCCCCCTACCTGGTGGGGGTCCCGAGGGACGTCATCGAGCATTGATACGTCTCCAACGTATCTATAATTTTTGATGGTTTCATGCTATTATCTTGTCAAACTTTGGATGTTTTGTATGCCTTTTATATATTTTTTGGGACTAACTTATTAACTCAGTGCCAAGTGCCAGTTCATGTTTTTTCCATGTTTTTTTACCCCTTTCAGAGGAGGATTTTGAACGGAGTCCAAACGGAATGAAACTGCCAAAAAGATTTTTTCCGGAACAGGAAAAGATCGGGAAGCCGGAGAATCAGGGCAGGGGGCCACCAGGGACCCCACAAGCCCTCATGGCGTGGCCAGGGGAGCCCGCGCCCCCTGGCTTGTGGGCTCCCTGGGGCTCCTTTGCCCTAGGTTTTGCGCCTATATATTCCCTAAAATCCCATAAAAAATCAGGAGATCATCGAAAGTACTTTTCTGCCTCCGCAAGCTTCTGTCTCTGCAAGATACCATCTGGGGCACGTTCTGGTGGCCTGCCGGAGGGGGGATTCGGATACGGAGGGCTTCTTCATGAAGACCATGACCTCTCCGATGATGCGTGAGTAGTTCACCATAGACCTACGGGTCCATAGCTAGTAACTAGATGGCTTCTTCTCTCTCTTGGATCTTCAATACAAAGTTCTCCATGATCTTCATGGAGATCTATCAGATGTAATCTTCTTTTGCGGTGTGTTTGTCGAGATCCGATGAATTGTGGATTTATGATCAGATTATCTATGAATCTTATTTGAGTTTCTTCTGATCTCTCTTATGCATGATTTCATATCCTTGTAATTCTCTTCGAGTTGTGGGTTTGGTTTGGCCAACTAGATCTATGATTCTTGCAATGGGAGAAGTGCTTGGTTTTGGGTTCATATCGTGCGGTGACCTCACCCAGTGACAGAAGGGGTAGCGAGGCACGCATCGTGTTGTTGCCATCAAGGGTAAAAAGATGGGGTTTTCATCATTGGTTTGAGTTTATCCCTCTACATCATGTCATCTTGCTTAAGGCGTTACTCTGTTCGTCGTGAACTCAATACACTAGGTGCATGCTGGATAGCGGTCGATGTGTGGAGTAATAGTAGTAGATGCAGAAAGTATCGGTCTACTTGTCTCGGACGTGATGCCTATATGTATGATCATTGCCTTAGATATCATCATGACTTTGCGCGGTTCTATCAATTGCTCGACAGTAATTTGTTCAACCACCGTGATATTTTCTATTTTGAGATAAGCTTCTAGTGAACACTATGGCCCCCGGGTCTACTCCACACCATATTTTCAGCCTTACACTTTTTCTTCGTTGCACTTTCCGGCTTCAGATCTCACTTTGCAATTAATCTTGAAGGGATTGACAACCCCTTATTACGTTGGGTGCAAGCTCTTTTGTGTTTGCGCAGGTACTCTGGATTTGACAAGATTCTCCTACTGGATTGATACCTTGGATCTCAAACTGAGGGAAATACTTACTACTCTTGTGGTGCATCACCCTTTCCTCTTCAAGGTAAAAACCGACGCAAGCAAGAGAAGTAGCAAGAAGAATTCCTGGCGTTGCCGGGGAAGGACTTTTGTTGCCGTAGCAGAAGAATTTCTGGCGCCGTTGCCAGGGAGGATCAAGTCAAGAACTCATCCAAGTAGGTGTTGCAAACTCATCTCTTGCATTTACTTTGTTTGCCAGTTGCCTCTCGTTTTCCTCTCCCCCACTTCATAATTTTCCTTTTTCGTTTGCCTTTTTCCGTTCGCCTTTTCGTTTGCCCTTTTCTCTCGCTTAATTTCTGTTCGTCTGTGTGGGATAGTCTACCCGTCCTCATGGCTAGACCGACCACTTCGAATGATACTCCTGAGAGCGAAGTTCTCAATTTCAAACAAATTGAGGAAGAAAACTTAAAGGACGCTTGGTATAGGATTTGCAATGCTCAGAGTAGATCTACTCATAAGCAATCCACTACTGTCCTGCTTCGCAGTTTTTAAGTGGGTGTTTTGTTGGAAATATGCCCTAGAGGCAATAATAAATTAGTTATTATTATATTTCTTTGTTCATGATAATTGTTTATTATCCATGCTATAATTGTATTGATTGGAAACACAATACTTGTGTGGATACATAGACAAAACAGTGTCCCTAGTAAGCCTCTAGTTGACTAGCTCGTTGATCAAAGATGGCTAAAGTTTCCTGGCCATAGGCAAGTGTTGTTACTTGATAACGGGATCACATCATTAGGAGAATCATGTGATGGACTAGACCCAAACTAATAGACATAGCATGTTGATCGTGTCATTTTGTTGCTACTGTTTTCTGCGTGTCAAGTATTTGTTCCTATGACCATGAGATCATATAACTCACTAACACCGGAAGAACGCTTTGTGTGTTTGCGTAAGTAAGATGCGATCCTACTAGATACCCGTGGTCACCACGTAAAACATGCAACAACAAAATTAGAGGACGTCTAACTTGTTTTTGCAGGGTATGCTTGTGATGTGATATGGCTAATGATGTGATGTGATATATTGGATGTATGAGATGATCATGTTGTAATAGAAAATATCGACTTGCACGTCGATGGTACGGCAACCGGCAGGAGCCATAGGGTTGTCTTTATACTAATATTTGTGCTTGCAGATGCGGTTACTATTTTGCTAGGATGTAGCTTTAGTAGTAATAGCATGAGTAGCACGACAACCCCGATGGCGACACATTGATGGAGATCATGATGATGGAGATCATGGTGTGACGCCGGTGACAAGAAGATCGTGCCGGTGCTTTGGTGATGGAGATCAAGAAGCGCATAATGATGGCCATATCATGTCACTTATGAATTGCATGTGATGTTAATACTTTTTGCACCTTATCTTGCTTAGAATGATGGTAGCATTATGAGGTGATCTCTCACTAAAATTTCAAGACGAAATTGTGTTCTCCCCGACTATGCACCGTTGGGACAGTTCTTCGTTTCAAGACACCACGTGATGATCGGGTGTGATAGACTCAACCTTCACATACAACGGGTGCAAAACAGTTGCACACGCAGAACACTCGGGTTAAGCTTGACGAGCCTAGAATGTGCAGACATGGCCTCGGAACACATGAGACCGAAAGGTCGAGCATGAATCGTATAGTTGATATGATTAGCATAGAGATGCTTACCACTGAAACTATTCTCGACTCACGTGATGATCGGACTTCAGATAGTGGATTTGGATCATGTACCACTCAAATGACTAGAGAGATGTACTTTTTGAGTGGGAGTTCTTAAGTAATATGATTAATTGAACTAATTGTCATGAACATAGTATAATGGTCTTTGCGAATTACGATGTAGCTTGCGCTATAGCTCTACTGTTTTTTATATGTTCCTAGAGAAAATTTAGTTGAAAGTTGATAGTAGCAAACTTTGCAGACTAAGTCTGTAAAACCGAGGACTGTCCTCGTTGCTGCGCAGAAGGCTTATGTCCTTAATGCACCACTCGGTGTGCTGCACCTCGAGCGTCGTCTGTGGATGCTGTGAACATCCGACATACACGTTTCTGATGACTACACGATAGTTCAGTGCAAAATACTTAATGGCTTAGAAGCAAGGCACCGAAAACGTTTTGAAACGTCACGGAACATAAGTGATGTTCTAAAGAGATGAAATTGTGATTTCATGCTCGTGCCCTTGTTGAGAGGTACGAGACCTCCGACGAGATTCTTTGTCCACAAAGTAAAGGAGAAAAGCTCAATCGTTGAGCGTGTGCTCAGATTGTCTGAGTACGACAATCACTTGAATCAAGTGGGAGTTAATCTTCCAGATGAGATAGTGATGGTTCTCCAAAGTCACTGCCACCAAGCTGTGAGAGCTTCGTGATGAACTATAACATATCAAGGATAGATACAATGATCCTTGAGCAATTCGCGATGTTTGACACTGCGAAAGTAGAAATCAAGAAGGAGCATCAATAGTTGATGGTTTGTAAAACCACTAAGTTTCAAGAAAGGCAAGGGCTAGAAGGGATACTTCGTGAAACGGCAAAACAGTTGTTGCACTAATGAAGAGACCCAAGATTAAACCCAAACCCGAGACTAAGTGCTTCTGTAATGAGGGGAACAGTCACTGAGGCGGAGCAACTCTAGATACTTGGTAGATAAGAAGGCTGGCAAAAGTCGAAAGAAGTATATTTGTTATACATGATGTTGATGTGTACTTTACTAGTACTCCTAGTAGCATGAGGGTATTGGATACCGGTTCGGTTGCTAAGTGATTAGTAACACGAAATGAAAGCTACGGCATAAACGGAGACTAGCTAAAGGCAAGGTGACGATACGTGTTGGAAGTGTTTCCAAGGTTGATATGATCAAATGTCTCACGCTCCCTCTACCATCGGGATTGGTGTTAAACCTAAATAATTGTTATTTGGTGCTTGCGTTAAGCATGTACATGATTGGATCGTGTTTATTGCAATACGATTATTCATTTAAAGAGAATAATGGTTACTCTGTTTGCTTGAATAATCACCTTCAATGGTTTATTGAATCTCGATCGTAGTGTTACACATGTTCATAATATTGGTGCCAAAAGACACGAGGTAATGGTGATAGTACCACTTACTTGTGGTACTGCCGCTTGAGTCATGTTGTTATAAATTGCATGAAGAGGCTCCATGCTGATGGATCTTTGTACTCACTTGATTTTGAATCACTAGTGACATGCAAATCATACCACATGAGCAAGGCCTTGTTTTCATTGAGATGAAACAAGATAGTAGCTTGTTGGAAGTGATACATTTTGATGTATGCAATCCAATGGGTGCGGAGGCACGCAGTGGATATCATTATGTTCTTACTTCAATGAAGATTTGAGTCGGTACAAGAGTATTTACTTAATGAATCACAAGTCTGAAATATTGAAAAGTTTAATTCTGTTTCAGAGTGAAGTTCGTCGTAACAAGAGGATAGACTGTCTATGATATGATCATAGAAATGAATATCTAAGTTACGAGTTTTGGTATGCAGTTAAGACAATGTGGAAATTGTTTCGCAGTTCATGCCACCTAGAACATCATAGTGTGATGATGTGTCTGAACGTCATAGCCACACACTATTTGGTATGGTGCATGCTATGATGTCTCTTATCGAATTACCACTATCGTTTATGGGTTATGCATTAGAGACAACCGCATTCACTTTAAATAGGGCACCGCGTATTTCCGTTGAGATGACACAGTATAGACTGAGGTTTAGAGAAATCTAAACTGTCGTTTCTTGAAAGTTTGGGGCTTCGACACTTATGTGAAAAAGTTTCAGTCTGATAAGCTCGAACCCAAAGCGGATAAATGCATCTTCATAGGATATCCAAAACAGTTGGGTACATCTCCTATCTCAGATCCGAAAGCAAAGCGTTTGTTTCTAAAAACAGATCCTTTCTCGAGGAAAGGTTTCTCTCGAAAGAATTGAGTGGGAGGGTGGTAGAACTTGATGAGGTTATTGAACCATCACTTCAACCAGTGTGTAGCAGGGCGCAGGAAGTTGTTCCTGTGGCGCCTACACCAATTGAAGTTAAAGCTGATGATGGTGATCATCGAGCATCGGATCAAGTTACTATAAGCCTCGTAGGTTGACAAGGTCGCGTACTACTGCAGAGTGGTACGGTAACCCTGTCTTGGAGGTCATGTTGTTGAGCAACAGTGAACCTACGAGTTATGGAGAAAGCAATGGCGGGCCCGGATTCCGACAAATGGCTAGAGGCCATGAAATCCGAGAGAGGATCCATGTATGAAAACAAAGTGTAGACTTTGGAAGAACTACTTGATGGTCATAGGACTATTGAGTAAAGATGGATCTTTAAAAGGAAGACAGACGATGATGGTGATAAATCACTATTAAGAAAAGCTCGACTTGTCGCAAAGATGTTTCCGACAAGATCAAATAGTTGACTATGATGAGACTTTCTCACTCGTAGCGATGCTAAAAGTCTGTTAGAATTATGTTAGTAGTTGCTGCTTATTTGTGAAATATTGGACATAGGATGTCAAAACATTGTTTCCTCAACGGTTTCCTTGATCAAACATTGTATGTGATACAAGTAGAAGGTTTTGTCGATCCTAAAGATACTAACAAGTATGCAAGCTCCAGTGATCCTTCAATGGACTGGTGCAAGCATCTCGGAGTTGGAATATACACTTTGATGAGGTGATCAAAGATTTTGGGTTTGTACAAGGTTTATGAGAAACTTGTATTTCCAAAGAAGTGAATGGGAGCACTATAGAATTTCTGATAAGTATATGTGGTTGTGGATCAGAAGTAATGTAGAATTTCTGTAAAGCATACAAGGTTGTTTGAAAGGAGTTTTCAAAGGAATACCTGGATTGAGCTACTTGAACATTGAGCATCAAGATCTATGGAGATAGATCAAAACGCTTAATAGAAGTTTCAACAAAATGCATGCCTTGACAAGTTTTGAAGGAGTTCAAAATAGATCAGCAAAGAAGGAGTTCTTGGTTGCGTTGTGAGGTGTGAATTTGAGTAAGACTCAAAACCCGACCACGGCAGAATAAAGAGAATAGACGAAGGTCGTCTTCTATGCCTTAGCCGTAGACTCTAAAGTATGCCATGCTGAGTACCGCACCTGATGTGTGCCTTGCAGCAAGTCTGTTAAGAGGTACACAGAGTGATCCAGGATTGAATCACTGTTCAACGGTCAAAGTTATCCTTAGTAACTAAATAGACTAAGGAATTTTTCTCGATTATGGAGGTGCTTAAAGAGTTCGTCGTAAAGGGTTACGTCGATGCAAGCTTTGACACTAATCCGAATAACTATGAGTAGTGAAACGGATTCGTATAGTAGAGTAGATATTTGGAGTATCTCCGAATAGCACATAGTAGCAACATCTATAAGATGACATAAAGATTTGTAAAGAACACACGGATCTGAAAGTTTCAGAACCGTTGACTAAAACCTCTCTCACGAGCAAGACGTGGTCAGACCCCATAACTATATGGGTGTTGGATTCGTTGGAATCACATGGTGATGTGAACTAGATTATTGACTCTAGTGCAAGTGGGAGACTGTTGGAAATATGCCCTAGAGGCAATAATAAATTAGTTATTATTATATTTCTTTGTTCATGATAATCGTTTATTATCCATGCTATAATTGTATTGATTGGAAACACAATACTTGTGTGGATACATAGACAAAACACTGTCCCTAGTAAGCCTCTAGTTGACTAGCTCGTTGATCAAAGATGGCCAAAGTTTCCTGGCCATAGGCAAGTGTTGTTACTTGATAATAGGATCACATCATTAGGAGAATCATGTGATGGACTAGACCCAAACTAATAGACGTAGCATGTTGATCGTGTCATTTTGTTGCTACTGTTTTCTGCGTGTCAAGTATTTGTTCCTATGACCATGAGATCATATAACTCACTAACACCGGAGGAACGCTTTGTGTGTATCAAACGTCGCAACGTAACTGGGTGACTATAAAGATGCCCTACAGGTATCTCCGAAGGTGTTAGTTGAGTTAGTATGGATGGAGACTAGGATTTGTCACTCCGTGTGACGGAGAGGTATCCCGGGGCCCACTCGGTAATACAACATCACACACAAGCCTTGCAAGCAATATGACTTAGTGTAAGTTGCGGGATCTTGTATTACGGAACGAGTAAAGAGACTTGCCGGTAAACGAGATTGAAATAGGTATACGGATACTGACGATCGAATCTCGGGCAAGTAACATACCGAAGGACAAAGGGAATGACATACGGGATTATATGAATCCTTGGCACTGAGGTTCAAACAATAAGATCTTTGTAGAATATGTGGGATCCAATATGGGGATCCAGGTCCCGCTATTGGATATTGACCGAGGAGTCTCTCGGGTCATGTCTGCATAGTTCTTGAACCCGCAGGGTCTGCACACTTAAGGTTCGACGTTGTTTTATGCATATTTGAGTTATATGGTTGGTTACCGAATGTTGTTCGGAGTCCCAGATGAGATCACGGACGTCACGAGGGTTTCCGGAATGATCCGGAAACGAAGATTGATATATAGGATGACCTCATTTGATTACCGGAAGGTTTTCGGAGTTCCCGGGAATGTACCGGGAATGACGAATGGGTTCCGGGAGTTCACCGGGGGGGGGGGGGCACCCACCCCGGGGAAGCCCATAGGTGTTGGGGGTGCCGCACCAGCCCTTAGCGGGCTGGTGGACAGCCCAAAAGAGGCCTATGCGCATTGGGAAGAAAATCAAAGAGGAAATGGAAAAAAAAGGAGGAGGTGGGAAAGGGAAGAAGGACTCCACCTTCTAAACCAAGTAGGACTCGGTTTGGGAGGGGAATCCTTCCCCCCTTGGCTCGGCCGAGCCCTTGGGGGTTCTTGGACCCCAAGGCAAGGCTCCCCCTCCCTCTCCTATATATAGTGGGGTTTTAGGGCTGATTTGACACAACTTTGCCACGGCAGCCCGACCACATATCTCCACGGTTTTACCTCTAGATCGCGTTTCTGCGGAGCTCGGGCGGAGCCCTGCTGAGACGAGATCATCACCAACCTCCGGAGTGCCGTCACGCTGCCGGAGAACTCTTCTACCTCTCCGTCTCTCTTGCTGGATCAAGAAGGCCGAGATCATCGTCGAGCTGTACGTGTGCTGAACGCGGAGGTGCCGTCCGTTCGGTACTAGATCATGGGACTGATCGCGGGATAGTTCGTGGGGCGGATCGAGGGACGTGAGGACGTTCCACTACATCAACCCGTTCACTAAACGCTTCTGCTGTATGGTCTACAAGGGTACGTAGATCACTCATCCCCTCTCGTAGATGGACATCACCATGATAGGTCTTCGTGCGCGTAGGAAATTTTTTGTTTCCCATGCGACGTTCCCCAACATGTTTCTCCTTGGAATAGGTATATTCTTGACACCATCGTAGGTGGAAATTTCTTGGGTAGCCGTACCCTTGATTCTTACGGAGCTGTAATAAATTTGGTAGGCTCACCCGCACTCATGGTTAATGGAACTACCTTAACTCTGGAACATGTGATGCGTAGGCTGGACGTCATTGAAAATAAAGTTGCTACGATAGAACTCATTGAGAATTTGGATAAAAAGATCCACAATCAAATCACTCAGTACGGATCCAAGGTGGGAATGGTTTTGAAAAATTTAAAGGAGAAAGAACCCACAGTTAATGAAAAGCTAGGTCATGATTCCGCTAGGATTGGCAAACTAGAGGACGTTATAACCAACTTGGGTTCCGCTTTTGCCGATGTGCAGAATACTCCAAACTTTGCCCACAATAAGGTCACCAAGTCTGTTTTTGTTCCCAAAAATAGTGGTGAATCATCTAGCAAGAAAGATAAAAACCTTAAGATGATAAGTGATCACGCTACTTATGGTTTGAGCACCAAAGACGACGATACGTGATTCTATCGCTTTTATGCCTGGCTAAGGGCGTTAAACAATAACGCTTGTTGGGAGGCAACCCAATGAATTTATCTTTTTCTTTCAGTTTTGTTGCGTCCACACCATCATAATTCTGTTGTGGTTGTGTTTTTTGTGTTTATTTTTGTGTTTGAGCCAAGCAAAACCTTTATGATTAGTCTTGGTAATGGTTGTTTGATCCTGCTGGAAAAAGACATAAATTGTTCGCTTATGAGATGATTTTTAATTTTTATTCAGAAAGATATTTTGAGTTGATTCTTTTTTCTGCTGGTTGATATGCCTTGTTCCCAGACAGTCGTAATTTTTCAGAATTTTTGAGGTATAGAAGTATACGAAGTATACAGATTGCTAAAGACTGGTCTGTTTTTGATAGATTATGTTTTTGTTGAGTTGGTTGCTTCTTTTTATGAAACTATGGTTAGTATCGGGGGGTACTAGCCAGGGAAAAGTGAGAATACAGTAGCCCAACACCAATATAGATAGAATTCAAGTTTGCTACAGTACCAAAAGAGGTGTTAGTTTGTTTTCTTGTGCTAATGTTATCACGAGTTTCTGTTTAAGTTTTGTGTTGTGAAGTTTTCAAGTTTTGGGTGATGTTCTCATGGACAAAGAGATAAGGAGTGGAAAGAGCTCAAGCTTGGGGATGCCCAAGGCATCCCAAGCCAAATTCAAGGACACCAAAAAGCCTAAGCTTGGGGATGCCCCGGGAAGGCATCCGCTCTTTCGTCTTGAATCCATCGGTAACATTACTTGGAGCTATATTTTTATTCACCACATGATATGTGCTTTGCTTGGAGCGTCTTGTATCGTAGGAGTCTTTTCTTTTTGTTGTGTCATAATCATGCTTGCTGCAAACCTTTTTGAGAGAGAGAGACATGCACTCATCGTGATTTTGCTAGAATGCTCATAGTGCTTCACTTATATCTTTTGAGCTAGATAATTTTGCTCTATGTGCTTCACTTATATCTTTTAGAGCACGGCGGTGCGTGACTTGGTAGTTGGCTTATGATATGAAAGTAGTCCCAAAGGTGATAGGTACCCAAAGAGGATATAAAAACCTCCATCTTCATGTGCATTGAGTAGAAAGAGAAATCTTGATTCCTCTCAATTAGTTTTGAGACGTGGATTCGGTAATATTAAGAGTTATGTTAGTAGGGTGCTGTGAATCTACAGATACTTGTGTTAAAGTTAGTGATTCCCGTAGCATGCACGTATGGTGAACCTCTATGTTAGGAACTCGGAGCATAATTGATCTATTGATTGTCATCCTTTGTGTTGAGGTCGGGATCGCGCGATGGTTAACACTTCCCCTAGGAGTATGCGTTTAGCACTTTGTTTCGATTACTAATAAAAACTTTTGCAACAAGTATGTGAGTTCTTCATGACTAATGTGAGTCCATGGTATAGATGCACTTTCACCTTTAACCTTTGCTAGCCTCTCTAGTGCCGCGCAACTTTAGCCGGTACACAAACCCACTATATGCCTTCCTCAAAACAGCCACCATACCTACCTACTATGGCATTTTCATAGCCATTTCGAGATATATAGCCAGACAACTCCCACCGTTCCGTCTCATGACTTGTGCCGTCACTCTCATATTGCCATTGCATGATCATAAGATAGCTAGCGAGATGTTTTGAATGTCATACACCATGCTAGATCGTTGAACATCCCGGTACACTGCTGGAGGCCTTTCCTATAGAGTCATCATCATTTTGTGCTTTGAGCTGTGAGTAAATAAAAGTGTGATGATCATCATTATTAGAGCATTGTCCCATGTGAGGAAAAAATAGAGGCCAAAGAGCCCCAAAATAAAAAAAGAGAAAGAAAAGACGCCCAAGAGCCCAAAAAAATAAAACAAGAGAGATAAAAAGAGAGAAGGGACAATGCTACTATCTTTTTCCACACTTGTGCTTCATAATAGCACCATGTTCTTCATGATTGAGAGCCTCTTGTTTTGTCACTACCATATGCTAGTGGGAATCTTCATTATATAACTTGGCTTGTATATTCCAATGATGGGCTTCCTCAAATGGCCCTAGGTCTTCGTGAGCAAGCAAGTTGGATGCACACCCACTAGTTTTCCTTTTGAGCTTTCACATACTTATAGCTCTAGTGCAATCCTTGTATGGCAATCCTACTCATTCACATTGATATCTATTAATGGGCATGTCCATAACCCTTTGATACGTCGAGTCAATGTGACCATCTCCTCCTTTTTGTCTCACAACCACCACCACACTCTATTCCACCTATAGTGCTATATCCATGGCTCACGCTCATGTATTGCGTGATAGTTATAAAAGGTTTGAGAAAGTAAGAGTGCGAAAACAATTACTTGGCCAATACCAGGGTTGTGCATGATTTACAATAGTTGTGTGAGGATGATCTGACCATTAATGTCACGTGAAAGAAGTTGCAAAGGACAACTATGCTAGGTAGCAGTCCACATCAAAAATTCAGTCTTTATCACTTCCCTGCTCGAGGACGAGCATGAGTTAAGCTTGGGGATGCTTGATACGTCTCCAACGTATCTAAATTTTTTGATGGTTTCATGCTATTATCTTGTCAAACTTTGGATGTTTTATATGCCTTTTATATATTTTTTGGGACTAACTTATTAACTCAGTGCCAATTGCCAGTTCCTGTTTTTTTCCATGTTTTTGTCCCCTTTCAGAGGAGGATTTTGAACGGAGTCCAAACGGAATGAAACTGCCAAAAAGATTTTTTCCGGAACAGGAAAAGATCGGGAAGCCGGAGAATCAGGGCAGGGGGCCACCAGGGACCCCACAAGCCCTCATGGCGCGGCCAAGGGGGCGCCCTCCTGGCTTGTGGGCTCCCTGAGTCTCCTTTTCCCTAGGTTTTGTGCCTATATATTCCCTAAAATCCCATAAAAAATTAGGATATCATCGAAAGTACTTTTCCGCCGCCGCAAGCTTCTTTCTTCGCAAGATCCCATCTGGGGCACGTTCTGGTGCCCTGCCGGAGGGGGGATTCGGATACGGAGGGCTTCTTCATCAACACCATGACCTCTCCGATGATGCGTGAGTAGTTAACCATAGACCTATGGGTCCATAACTAGTAACTAGATGGCTTCTTCTCTCTCTTGGATCTTCAATACAAAGTTCTCCATGATCTTCATGGAGATCTATCCGATGTAATCTTCTTTTGCGGTGTGTTTGTCGAGATCCGATGAATTGTGGATTTATGATCAGATTATCTATGAATCTTATTTGAGTTTCTTCTGAGCTCTCGGGAGCCTCTGCTTCTGTACCTTGCTGCCACCCCCACTCCGCTAGCGCTGTGTTGGTGGTAGTAAGGGAGGAGCGAACCAGCAAGGGCTCCACGTCGGGGAATCCTGGCGGCCCCCCACCCACGGGGTCTGGGTACTCGCACGACTCTCGAACTCCGGTTCCCTCGCAGGCAGAGGGACCTGCGGCTCAAACCGCAGGGTCGGGCCATTAGATGCCTTGGCCCCTCCTCTAGACTATGGGGCGCTCGAACCTCGTGACCTCGCCGAGGAGCATGATGCCTCGGAGGGCCGCATCCTCGTCGAGCACCCGGTGTACTTCATCAGCACGGCGCTGCGGGATGCATGCTCGCGCTATCCCA
The DNA here is from genome assembly GCF_904849725.1 of Hordeum vulgare subsp. vulgare. Lineage (NCBI taxonomy): Eukaryota > Viridiplantae > Streptophyta > Magnoliopsida > Poales > Poaceae > Hordeum > Hordeum vulgare. Next base: position 339,889,852 of record NC_058524.1, on the reverse strand, counting down.
TGCAGCAGAAGCTCCTTCTAGCTCTCCTAGTTGCCTCGTGCAAGCTACGCCACTACTTCCACGGGCACCCAATCAAGGTTGTCTCCGCCCACCCCTTAAAGAAGATCTTGCACAACCCAAACGTGACGGGAAGGGTCGCCGAATGGAATATCGAGCTTTGGGCCTTCAACGTCGAATTCACCACAACCAGGGTCATCAAGGGAGCGGCCTTAGCGGACTTCGTGCCGGAATGGACTGACACGTCAGACCGGGGGCTGGAAGTGAGCCAATCCATTGCCCCCGATGAGGTGGCACCTGTGGATGGACCATGCACTTCGATGGAGCCTTCACGCATAGGGGAGACGGGGCTAGAGTCGTGCTCACTTCCCCGATGGGAGACAAGATCCACTACGCCGTACAGCTCTGCTTCCAGCGTAGAGAGAAGGTTTCCAACAACATAGCGGAGTATGAGTGCCTTATCACCGGCCTCAAGGCGGACGGTCTTGCGGATCCGGCGCCTCACCGTGATGGGTGACTCCCAGCTCCTCGTCAACTTCTTCAACAAAGAGTACACGCCCAAGGACGAGCACATGGAGCGTATCTGCAAGAGGTACGTAAGATTGAGAAACGTTTTCAGGTCCTGGAGCTGCAGCACGTCCCGCGCGGAGAGAACAAGGAGGCGGACGACATCGCCAAAAGAGCTTTGCGTCGCGAGGCTCAAGATCCATGCATCTTCGAGGAACGACTCTTCAAGCCTTCCACGACACCAACACCCGAGGGCCAGGCGCCACGAGGAGAGGAGCTCCCCCCAGCATCGCCCTTGGGGGCTCAGGATTGCTGTCAGCCCTCGGGGGCTCGGCTGCTCCTGGCCCTGGAGGTGCAAGCCGATGATTGGATGCACGATCTAGGGGCTTACCTGCTCCACGACATGTTGCCGGAGAAGGAGGAAGCCGTGAAGTGCGTAGCACGACAAGCCTCGACCTACTACTTGCGGGACAACGACTTGTACCATAGGCTCCCTAATGACGTTGCGCTGCAGTGCATCTCCAGGGAGCTAGGGCACGAACTACTCGCCGAAATCCATGGAGGGAACTACGGGCATCACTCCTCTGCGTGCACGCTCGCAGGTAAGGCATTCAGGTCAGGCTTCTATTGGCCTACAATGTTGGACGTCGCCACCGAGCTGGTTCGATCTTGCGAGGCCTGCCAGTTCCACACCAAACAGATTCACCAGCCCGCGCAGGGCCTCCATACCATTCTGCTTTCCTGGCCCTTTGCGGTCTAGGGACTGGACATACTAGGGCCCTTCCCGCGGGCGGTGGGCAGCTTCTGCTACCTCTACGTCACCATCGACAAATTCACCAAGTGGACGGAGGTGGAGCCCATGCGCACCATCCCTGCCAGGCCGGCCGCCAAATTCATCAAGGGCCTCATAAGCCGCTTCGGCGTCCCCAACTGCATCATCACCGACAACGGTTCACAGTTCACCAACCAGCTCTTTAAGGTTTACTATGCTAACCTAGGAACACAGATATGCTACGCATCGGTGGCCCACCCATGGAGCAACGGCCAAGCGGAGCGCATCAACGCGGAGGTCCTGCGAGGCCTCCAGTGAGGAGCTTCAAGAAGAAGCTCGAAGCTTGCGGCCGGGGCTGGGTCGACGAGCTCCCGTCCGTGTTGTGGTCCATCCGCACCATCGCGACTAAGCCCACCGGCGAAACCCCGTTCTTCCTCGTCTACGGGGCCGAGGCGGTCCTTCCCCACGAGATCAAGCACCGGTCCCCGCGGGTCATGGCATTCGATGAGGAGCGTGAGGAGGCTGCGCGCGGAACGGACCTCGTGCTTGGGGAGGAGGCGCGCCACTGAGCCTCACACCAAGTCGTGAGGTACCAGCAGGCCTTGTGGCGTTATCACTGCCGCAACATCCGCTCGAGGACCATTGAAGTCGGCGACCTCGTCTTAAGGCGGGTTCAATCTACGGAGGGCTTGCCTAAGCTCTCGGCCATATGGGAGGGCCCATTCAGGGTCGCCCATGTCTCCAGGCCTGGCGCCATGCACCTGGAGACTCAGGACGGAGTTCCCATCCAGAATGCCTTGAACATCCAACATCTCCGAAAGTTCTACCCGTAACGCCTCTCCATCGACTCTGCATCGACTCTGCATCGTCTTTCAATTCTTCCGGAACCTACTTCATCCCGTGACACTCTCACGTAATAACGAGCTGAGGCTGTATACGCCCAGCCCCCCCCCCCCCCCCCGAGGACGCAGAAGGGGTCCACCCCACGCCTAGTGGAAGACCTATGCTCTGCGCTGGGTACAGATGGAGGCAATCTACAAAGTCCACCAATGACTTCGGAATCAGGCGCCTATGCCTCGGGGGTAGGGACACTCGCGAGGCCAAAGCGTCCTCGCGACCTCCTAGATACACCCCCACCGTGACATTCTCACGTAATAACGAGCCGAGGCTGTATATGCCCAGGCCCCCCAAGGACGCGGAAGGGGTCCATCCCACGCCTAGTGGAAGTCCTATGCTCCGCGCTGGGGGGGGGGGGGGGAGACGGAGGCGGTGAATAGATTAGGCGCCGGACGTGGCTTTCATTTGCTTTTTCTGTCTTGGATTTGTTGATGTTTGCGAAATCAAACTCGGGGCCTTTCCAAATGAAGTCTTTATGAAAACCTGTTTTCTTGGTCGTACTTCAAGCACACTCTTTTCCTCCGAGTCGAGCATTCGCCTACCCCCCCCCCCCCCCGCGCTCGTACCCCGCGAGCGGGGGCTGGGGACACGGTGCTGACACCTCGGCAAGGCCTTGGCACCCAGACCCCCGTGCGACACTCACGGACGAGTCGGTAGACTCATGCCACCTGATACTCGCTCAAGAGTCCCATTCAAGGCTCGATGCACCATCCTGTAGGGGAACAAAATTTGGTCTTTTCTTACAACAACTATTTCTCTTCGGACAGCTTGAGCGCCTAAGGAGGCTCTTGAGCATCACGCCTCAGGAGGCTCACTGGTCACAAAGCCACTTGGCCATCTTGGTGCCGTCATCGGTCGGTATCAGGGGTGTCAGGGCCTCGCCCCGTGAGGGGAGACCTTGGTAACGGGTCGCACCTCACGGCGGCAGAGAAATGTGCGGGACCGGGGCCTGCCGACGCAGAGCTTCCTGAATGCAGACTAGGATCTCCGGAAATCAGACCCTTCAAAACCAGAAAGCAGAATCCCTGGGGCCTCTTGAACGTCTAAGGGGGCTCCTGAGCATCGCGCCTCCGGAGCCTTACCGGTCGCAAAGCCACTTGGCCACCTTGGTGCCGTCCACGCACATTCGGTCGGTGTTAGGGAGGTCAGGGCCTGGCCCCGTGAGGAACGACCTTGGTAACGGGTCGCGCCTCACGATAGCAGAGAAATGTGCGGGACTGGCACCTGTAGATGTAGAGCCGCTTGAATGCCTAAGGGGGCTCCTGAGCATCGCGCCTCAAGAGCCTTACCGGTTGCAAAGCCAATTCGCCATCCTGGTGCCGTCCAGGCACATTCAGTCGGTATCAGGGGTGTCAGGGCCTTGCCCCATGAGGAACGACCTTGGTAACGGGTCGCGCCTCACGATGGAAGGGAAATGTGTGGGACTGGGGCCTGCTGACATAGAGCATCGAGCGAGCGACAAGCCCCTCGGGCGCCATAAACACGCCTCTCAACCAAAGAGGTTCACTGCAAGCACGCCGAGCTAAGTATCCAAACCGATTAGATGCAATAGTACTAACAAAAGGGGCAGTCGCCCAAATGCATTACACGCCCAAAGGGCCTACCCTTGTTTTCATGGACGCAAGATCAGGAGTAAGGAGGAGACAACTAGTGATGAAGGTCACAGAGGGAGGCTGCCGCTGCAGGCCTGTGATGGCCACACGCCGGCGCCTAGTCCGTGTCCTCCTCCTCCTTCACAGGAGCAGATGGGCGGCGCCGCGCTTGGGGGCTCTCCTGCAAGGTTCGGTCGAGGCGGCTCGTCATAGCTGTTGTCGCTGCTGCCGCTCGGGCTCCCTCCGGAGGTGGTGTCGCTGCTACCGGAGGCGCGGCGCACATTGCCAGAGGCGGGCCCATCTACAGGATCGCCGTGGCCGGCATCCTCCGGGCAGCAACTCAGACGCTCGCCCTTGCCCCCGAAGATCTTGACGAAGAGCGTCGCTTCCCCGTCAAAGTTGAACTGGAGGTAGCGCCTCCCCTTCAGGCCTCGAGCGCGGGCGAACGCCTGCCACCCGCGGTTCAGGTGCACATAGCCACGGGGGTGACCTCGACCTCCACCCAGGATGCCTCGCCGCAGTAGCCGTCGGCCTGCAACCAGAGGCTTGGGAGCCTGTCGGCCGGCAGGGCCTTCACGAAGAAACTTGGGAGCTGGAGCCAGACAATTTTCGGCATATCCACCCATGTCATGTATGGAGCCACGTGCGCGGCGGTCGGGTGGCCACCACCGACCTCTCACCTCGGCCACCACGCATGCTCGCGCTCACCGGCCCACCATCGATGTCGCCGGTGGCGATTCCAGGGCGGGAGGAACGATGGCCACGCCCGCTGGAGGCCGCCACCGATGCTGCCACGTACTTCCGAGGGCGGCCGCGACCCCTCTTGGATGGCGGGGCAGCAAGACCTTCCCCGGAATCCTTCCCCTTCTCTGCAGCGGAGAACCTCCTCACCGGCGCCATGCTGAGAGGGTGGAGGGCTAGAGGCAGAAGATGAAGAAGATGAAGGCAATGTGGACCTTATCACCCTCGCCGGGTTAAATATACAGTCGAGGGAAGGCCAGTGCCCCTCCGCGTTCTTGGGCCCACGTAGTTCATGAGGAAGTGCGCCCACATGGCGTGCGAAGAGGAGGCGTCTCCGAGGAGCAATGATGGCCGGTGCAGCGCCCAAATGTCGCATCAGTTTGACTAGGCGCCCCGAGCGCCTCGAGAACTGGGAGTGTAGCCACATGGCTGCGCGACACGTGTGAAGCCTGGTCTGCAAACATTTAGGGCCCGTGACACTTCGTGCCACCCTCAATGCTTCGCCGAGAAGCCAACCAAGACGCGCCTTGGGCCCGAGGGCTACTGTCGGTGTTCTGGGAACGGGGGTACCCAGACCTGCCTGCGTGCGGCCCAGGGCTGGCCCACTTCATCAACCACAAACCAGCGGGCCCGGTACTGGTCAGGACAAGGCCCTCGCGAGGGGCCAAGCCTTGTGAGGAGGAGCAGCTTTGTAACGACTAAGATGCGGTCCTTTCCGATTTAGGGAACGAGGCCCCAAAATGGAAAAGAAGCGCATCTAAGCGTTTCGCAAGAACGATAACATAGCACATACATAATAAAAGAATGACAAATAGGGAATCGTTCGCCATCTCATAGTTAATATCAGAGTTTACATCACACATTTATTCAGACAAGGTAGTTCCGCTACGGACTACATAACATGAGAAAAGGATACTACCCTGCATGCTTGCCCACAATCACGACCACGCCTTAGTCTTCTGGATAGTTCACGTACAGGCGGTCGTTCTCCACATTGTACTGCAACGCCAGCTGCGTGCCATCGAGATCACCTGTGTCGGGCTTACATGTACCTGTTGGTGTGTTGAAGTAATCTGTGAGCCACGGGGACTCAACAATCTATGACCTCGGTGCCAGAACTAGTCAAGTTATTAGGTAAGGAAGGTTCAGTGTTTAGGTTGCACCATCCTAAGCATCTATGGTGGCTAACTTACGTAGAACAAGATATAGATGGTGGTCTATACTAGCGGGCCAAGACTAGCTGATCACTAAGTGATCCTGAACACCTACCTACGTCAAACATAACCCCACCGTGTTCCCGATCGAAGAGAGGTCTTCGAAGGGGACATTCACGGTTATGCACACGGTTGGCAATTTTATTAGAATTAGTTCAAGTTATCTAGAACTGGATGTTAACAAATATTCCAAGTTGCCACATAACCGCGGGCACGACTTTCTGAAAGATTAAAACCTGCAGGGGTGCTCCAACTAGTCCATCACAAAAGGTCACGGGCCGCAAAGTAATCCTCTATCATGAATCTTGTGATCTCGTCGGATTCCTTAGAGGAAAACCTCAACTCTGGAGAGAACCAAAGCTTCACCGGGATTCCTATACGCAAGATATATCGATAAGGTAAGACAAGACTAGCAGGACCTCCCGACGTGTCGACGACCTCGATAAGAGCGGCATATCTCAGTCTCAGGACACGCCGGATAAGCGAAGCGTACGGTGGCGAGAGAAATCTCCCGAGTTTCCCCGGGATGGCCCCGCACAATGCTCTAGTTTGGACCAACACTCATGAGGAGCACTGGCCCGGGTTGTTGACTAATTCGTCTGTGTAGCTATTCCCTATGCAATTATTATTAAGTGATTAGAAAATTAACACCAATGTTGGGTCCTGCCGGACAAGTCTTAACACTACACGATTTATCAAGGGGGTCCCCATAACAACCTCAAACGTGTTAGGAGCGATCAGTTATGGAATCAAACACCGATAGCTGGAAACTAAGGCGGCAATAACGGAACAAAACACCCGGCAAGAGGCTAGGACTTCCGTCATTTACCAAGTATATAGGTGCATTAATTAAATAGCAGAATTGAACATAATGATATCAAACTCATGTTATCACATGAGACAATTGCACCTGCAACTAGCAACGCTAACATTAGAAGCTGAGCAAGCCTACTTAGCCATTCAAGATTAGCTAGGAGGGGAAAGAGTTTGGGTTTCATGGCAATATCAGGAGGCAATTATTTCAGTGGTAGGCAGCGAGTATATGACGAAGGAAACGTGAATCTAGGCACAACAAGACTAGAGATGGTATCAAGGTCATGTCATCTTGCGTGTGATGTCTTCAGCTTGGAACTGCTCTTGTTCGTCCTGCACGTACTCTCCCGGATCCACCTAATCGCTCTCCGATCCCGGTGCTACCCAACATAAAAATAGCATCCAATGAACAATAGCACCACATGATGCAACAAACACATGATGCATGAGGTGAGAATGTAGCATGCATCTCTATTCTAGTCACTTGCTTATGCATGAGAAGAAAATACAAACTTCTGGAAATAATTGCACTCTAAGATATATTGACATGCATGAAGATGAGATGAACAGATGCATCACGCGAAAATGATGCAAAAACATATAAAGAAAGTTACGAGCGGAGCTACGGATCAACCGGAAACAACGAATCAAGAAATGAAGTCCTACGGATCAAATCTACCACAAGCACTCTCCAATGGCATACTTCTGGTAATCCCAGGTTGCCACATCACCAAACAATCAAGTATGGATGGGGTGGTTCAAAGAAACTCACCACACCATCAACTATGCACTCACAATCATCAAAACATCAAAACTATACATTATATCTTAAAGAGCAACATAGCAGTTTGAGAGCTACATGCAAAGCACCTACAACCAACCAAATGTTCCAAATAAGATATGTGGCAGAAACTATTCAAAAGCTCTACAAGCATGAGAAAAAAGATAATACAAAGGAGTTTCACACGGAAAGATCTATAGTTGCTAACTTGGATAAAAATTTCAGTTTTCACGGACTTAGTGAAATTCTCAGATTCTCACTAGCTGTTTATGCTCTGAAGCATTTTGACAGCACCCAAAACAATATCTATAGGAAGTCAAATGGAATGAAAATTGACAGAGAGCTAGACAAACACAAAATATCCAACTTTCCAGTTGATTGCAATGGTTGATTCCCAAGACATGAACTTTTGCAAGCACAACTACAAGGGAAGAAAATATGAGCAGTTTCTCAGACTTAGTGAAAATCACAGATTTTCACTAAGCTGAAATTTTCGGCCACATACCTACTTTGACTAAGCACAACTTGCACATATAAACTCCTAAGCATGAAACAACACCACCATGCTGTAGAGAGGTTCACCCTCTACTTCCACAACAAGGAATCATCCTCTTGGGCTCATCACATGACATGGAACCAAGCTTTAAACATTGAACAAAATAGAAAAATGACATTCCCAGAAAGTGTTCCAAAGTGGAATCCGATTCCACCAATGGATTCCTGGGATGATTCTACCCCAAAAACATATATAATACCTATGTACTTGCATAGAACAATTGGGCACAAAGCTAAGATGAAATTCTGCATGGAATCACATGATGCAAATAGTGCTATATCACATGTGTTCTCACTAGATCATCACCTACACATGCATTTGCACATCCCCACAACACCAATGGTTACATGAGGGTTTAGACCTCATGTATGTGTGCCATAGCACATCACCATACACACACACACATACATCAAGCACCTACACATGCTAGTTCCACACACACACACTTACACTCACATCATTCATACCTACACCTACACATACAAGCTTGCACCAAGTGCTCTCTAAGGCAAACCATGCCTTGGCATGTGGGTGTCACACACACACATGCACACACACACACACACACACACACACACAAGAATCACTACTCCTACACACCAAGTATGTGGGGGGGGGGGGGAACCCCCCTCCCCCACACACACACACTCACACACTTGCACAACCTAGTGCATAAGCTCAACACTCATGCACATGAGTAACACACACACATATACACACTACCCTAGTGCATCACACACTTACTAACACCCACACATACACTAGCACAAACACATGCATGAGCATCACATACACACACCACATCAATCACTAACTAAAACTTAGATGAAAACCTGCTGGTTTGAAATCCTAGCAACAAAATAAAGATGCCAAGCACTAAAACCAGCAAAAAAATCATGTAGGTAGCAAGCAACACAAAAGATATAAAATAAAAACAAAAAGGGGGCAGTGGGGATTCAAGCCCTCAACCTGCTGGTTCCAACACACATACACAACCACTGGGCTCCACCACTTTGGCTCGACAGAACAGAGGGGATATACAGGGTAAGCTATCCCTACTGCTACTTTGCCTCACAAAACAATAAATCAAAAGGGCGGCAATGGGTTTCGAACCCAGGACCAAACGCTGCGCCAAAACCCCACCTACCACTATGCTGATGCTACGATTCTTAACAGAGAGGGGGGCTCTACTCTTTTGAGCAACCCCCTCTGGATCTACCTCTGCCCGACGGTGGCCGGAACAGGGGAAGCACAACGCCGGCGATCTACTTCAAATTGACCTACGACTCGTCGATGGAAGGGAGAAGGAACTCCCAGGGTTCCATTTCTACTCTAATCTCGACGAGAGGAGGCCTACAGCTACTTGGCAACGTGCACGGCGGCGCCGGCGACGGAAAGAGGAACAACGGCGCGGCTACGGTTCCTACGCTGGATCTGCCGACAGGGAAGGGTGAGGAAGGTTCGTGCTCACCCACTGGACGAGGACGCCGAGCCTGCCAGAGAGGAAGTAGAGGAAGAAGCCTAGGCAGAGGAGTTCGTCGGAGAGGAAGAAGTCTGTCGTCGAAGTAGGGGAAGCAGACCCGATTTGCTCCTCCTAGCTGCGGGAACGGATCCCTTTGAGGTCCCGCGTACTCACTGAAGTCTTGGAGGAGAAGCAGGGGCACGACAACGATGGCGAGGAGCTCCTCAAGGTACGGCCATGGCGGAGGAGGGGCTCGCTTACGTGCTGCCGACGAGGAAGAGGGAGGAGGAAGAGGGGGAAGAAGTGGCGGCGGCTAGGGAGGAACCCTAGGCCACTGCACGGACGCCCCGGTTAAATAGAGGGGCGAGGGAGCCACCTCGACGTCCGTCAGACGGCGTCGCTCTCTGTCTCACCTCTCTCTTTGATGAAACTGGTGGAAGGAGGAGGGAGGAAGATGACGTCTAAAGGGAAGGGCTGCCGCGCGAGAGGAAGTTGGGCCAGCCAGGGGGAGAAAGCTCGCTCGAAGGCGCCACGTAGAGAAAAATAAAACCCACTAGGGTTTTCTATTTTTAAGACAAACAGAGACAAAAAATAAAATAAAACACAGGCAACACTGTTGATGCTAAAAATATAACAAAATGCTCCTGGTCATAAGGGAATTATGACCCTTTTAAATAAAAAGTAAAAGGAATTTTTGGAGTCTTTAAATATTTACAAAACAGAATTATTTACACTATTTTGTGAATATTTGCCCCTCTCAAACATGGATTCAAAAGACTTTAAACCTAGCATCACATCCACCACAATTCACACTAAAACATGAACATTTTTGAATCAGGGATGGAGCAAGTGAAACTTGAGCCTTGAGAAAAAAGAGAGGGGTTTTCTAAAACCTATTGCAAACTAACATAGTTGCTCCCTACTTTCAAATGCCCCACTCCACATCACTTCACATATCAACACATATCATCACACACCATCACACCACCCCATGGATTCACAATGGCAACAATCACAAAGAAGGCAAGGGATGAAATGGATGCATGCATGCAAAGGGAAACAGGACAAGGTAAGCATCACTTGAAATAACACATGCATTGATCTCACATTGCAATGACAAGATGGACCCACATACAAAAGGTTCCAAATAAGGAAAGTTACACTCTGGGCCATTACAAACTCTCCCACGGTACAAAAAGATGTCCTCCCGAAATCAAGGACTGAAAGAACTCTGGGAATTCAGAACGGAGGTGATCCTCGCGTTCCCAAGTGGCCTCTTTATCGGAATGGTGTGGCCACTGCACCTTGAGAAATTTGACAGACATGTTGCGGGTCTTGCGCTTAGTTGCCTCGAGAACCGCAACTGGATGCTCATGATAGGATAGGTCGGGTTGAAGGTCGATGTCTTGAAGATGAACAGTGCGCTCGGGAGTCTTGAAGCATCTCCGGAGCTGAGAGACATGGAAAAGGTCATGCACATTTGCAATGTTTGAAGGGAGCTCAAGCTGATATGCAAGGTCGCCTCTCTTGCCAACAACTCTGAAAGGACCAACGAAACGAGGTAGAAGATTGCCTTTGATGCCAAAGCGTTGTGTACCCTTCATAGGGGAGACCTTGAGATAGACGAAGTCATCGAGCTCATAAGACATGTCACGATGCTTACTATCATAATAGCTCTTCTGACGGGACTGCCCTGCTCTGAGATTATCCCGAGTGACCCGACACATATCTTCAGCTTCTTCTATCAAGTCATTCCCAAGAATCTGACGCTCGCCGGTCTCGGACCAGTTGAGCGGGGTACGACACTTCCTGCCATAGAGAATCTCAAATGGAGCTTTGCCTAAACTAGCTTGAAAATTGTTGTTATACGAGAACTCAGCGAAAGGCAGGCAGTCTCCCACTTCATGCCAAAAGAGATAACACAGGTTCTCAGCATATCCTCAAGGACCTAATTGACTCTCTCCACTTGACCACTAGTCTCAGGATGAAAAGCTGTGCTGAATCGTATCTTCGTGCCCATCGCAGACCGAAAAGAGTCCCAGAACTTGGAAGTGAAGATACTTTCGCGATCCGAAGAAATCGTCATAGGCACGTGCTACTGCAACAAAAGACCTTCCAATGGCGCCAGAAATAGGTGTGTTGACGGCACCAGGAATCCTTCTGCTACGGCTACGCCTTAAGGGACTTCCTAGGCAAATATGCAAAGGATTTCCCCCGTGGCCTTGGAGCCTTGCGATGGTGTTCCCTCGAAGAGGAAAGGGTGATGTAGCATAGCGGTGGTAAGTATTTCCCTCAGTTTGAGAACCAAGGTATCGATCCAGTGGAGGAGTATCACAAGTGCGTGCACAAACACAAAAAGCTTGCTCCCAACGCTATGAAGGGGTTGTCAATCCCTTATAGATTGTTCGCCAAGTGAGAACTGAAGGTGACAAAGTAACAAAGCAAAGTAAAAGCGGAAGTGGCAACGACAGATGTGAATAGACCCGCGGGCCGTAGTGTTTACTAGTGGCTTCTCTCATGAAAGCAAGTAGACGGTGGGTGAACAAATTACTGTCGAGCAATTGATAGAACTGCGCAAAGTCGTGACATCATCTATGGCAATGATTATATCTATAGGCATCACATCCAAAACAAGTAGACCGATACTTTCTGCATCTACTACTATTACTCCACATGTCGACCGCTATCCAGCATGCATCTAGTGTATTAAGTCGAAAAGAACAGAGTAACGCCTTAAGCAAGATGACATGATGTAGATGGACAATTCATATCTACGACAGAGCCCACCGTGTTACCCTTGATGGAAACTACTCAATGTGTGCCTTGCTGCCCCTACTGTCACTTGGAAAGGTCACCACATGGTAAGAACCCAAAACCAAGCACTTCTCCCATTGCAAGAATCAAAGATCTAGTTGGCCAGAAAAAACCCAAGACTCGGAGAGACTTACAAGGATATCAAATCATGCATATAGGAAATCAGCAAAGACTCAAATATATATCATAGATAATCTGATCATAAATCCACAATTGATCGGATCTCGACAAACACACCGCCAAAGTAGATTACATCAGATAGATCTCCATGAAGATCATGGAGAACTTTGTATTGAAGATCCAAGAGAGAGAAGAAGCCATCTAGCTACTAACTACGGACCCGTAGGTCTGAAGTGAACTACTCACGAGTCATTGGAGGGGCGATGATGATGATGAAGAAGCCCTCCAACTCCAGAGTGCCCTCCGGCAGGGCACCGGGAAGGGTCTCCAGGTGAGATCTCGCGGAAACGGAAGCTTGTGGCGGCAGAAAAGTATTTTCGTGGCTCCCCTGATTTTTTTCCTGATTTTTAGGGAATATATAGGCTCAAGATCTAGGTCAGGGGGGCGCCAGGGAGGCCACAAGCCTGCCCACCGCCGCCCCTGGTGGCGGAGTGGGGGCTTGTGGGCTCCCTGTAGCCCTCCTGGCTTGGCCCACAAGCCCCCTGATCTTCTTTCGTTCGGGAAAAAAATCATTTCAGGCATTTTATCCCGTTTGTACTCCGTTCCAAAATCAGATCTGAAAAGAGCCAAAATACGTAAAAAACAGGAACTCGCACTTGGCACTGAATTAATAAGTTAGTCCCAAAAAAGATATAAAAGGTACATAAAACATCCAAAGATGACAAGATAACAACATGAAACCATAAAAAATTATAGATACATTTGAGACGTATCAGCACGCCATGCAAACATACTATCGTGGAAATGTATAGCTCTGCAAGCGGAGCTGCGGAGATGGATTCCTTGACTAGAAGAAAATGAGCCACTTTAGTCAACTTGTCGATGACGACGAAGATGGCATCCTTACCCTTCTTGGACTTCGGAAACCCGGGGACGAAATCCATCTCAATATGGTCGAACTTCCACTCGGGTATGGGCAATGGATGCAAAAGACCTGCTGGACGTTGATGCTCTTCTCTCACCCTTCGAGATACATCACATTCATTTATGAACTGAGCAATCTCACGCTTCATGCGAGTCCACCAGAACGTGTGTTTCAAGTCCTGATACATCTTGGAGCTTCCTGGATGTATTGAGAGCAGAGAGTTATGAGCTTCTTCCATGATTACCTTTCTGAGGTCACCTTTCGGAACGACAAGACGATCCTCAAAGAACAACGTGTCTCTAGCATCAACACTGAAGCACTTATATTTGGGAAGTCCCTTTGCCAAGCCAATCTTGACTTTCTTCACCATTGCATCAAGAAGTTGCACTGCTCGGACCTGATCTTCCAAGGTAGGAGAGATCTGAAGATTTGCAAGAAATCCCTGAGGTAGAGGCTTCAGAATGAGACTGTTGCAGTAAGCCTTCCTGCTCAAAGCATCTGCCACGACATTAGCTTTGCCTGGAGTATACTCAACGCTCGGATTCAAATCTTGGAGCATTTCCACCCAACGAGTTTGCCGGAGGTTCAGGTTAGGCTGGGTGAAGATGTACTTGAGACTCTTGTGATCGGTGAAGACTTCAACCTTTCGTTCCAATAAGAGGTGTCTCCAAGTCATCAGAGCATGTACCACTGCCGCCAGCTCAAGATCATGCACATGATAATTTCTTCTCAGCTGGCTTCAAATGCCTCGAGGTATAAGCAATCACTTTCTTCTCTTGCATTAGAACTGCACCAAGACCTTGAAGAGAGGCGTCACAGAACACTTGGTAAGGTTTGGAGTCATCAGGAGGAACCAAGACTGGAGTAGAGGTGAGCTTCTCTTTTAGTGTGTCGAAGGCCAACTAACACTCTGGAGACCAGGCATACTTCACACCCTTCTGAAGAAGACTTGAGAGAGTCTTAGCAAACTTTGAGAAGTTCTCAACGAACCTTCTACAATAGCTTGCAAGCCCGAGAAAGCTTCGAAGCTGCTTCACATTTTGCGGAGGCTCCCACTCAACAATGGCCTGCACCTTCGACGGATCAACTATGATGCCCTCGGCAGAGATGATGTGCCCAAGATAGATGACTTCTTTCAACCAGAACTCACATTTGGAAAACTTGGCATAGAATTTGTGCTCTCTTAGCTTATCAAGTACCAGCCTGAGATGTTCTTCATGTTCTTCCTCAGTTTCCGAGAAGACCAGAATATCGTCGAGATACAGCAAGACGAACTGATTCTTGAACGGAGAGAATATGTAGTTCATCATTCGACAAAATGTCGGTGGAGCATTTGCCAGACCAAAAGACATGATCGTATACTCATACGATTCAAAACTTGTCCTGAAAGCAGTCTTCGGAATATCCTCTTCGCGAATGTGAATTTGATGATAGCCCATTCTAAGATCGATCTTGGAGAAGATCTTAGCCCCTTTCAACTGCTCGAAGAATTCATTTATGTTCAGAAGTGGATACTTGTTTCTGATTGTCTTCTTGTTCAATGGACGGTAATCGACACACAATCTATTCGTGACATCCTTCTTCTTGACAAATAGAACTCCACAGCCCCAAGGAGACGAGCTTGGTCTGATCAGACCCAAACGCTCCTGCTCATCGAGTTGCCTCTTAAGTTCGTTCAGCTCTTCTGGACCCAATTTGTACGGCCGTTTGCAAACAGGCTCAGTACCTGGTTCAAGCTCAATAACAAATTCAACTTGTCGGTGCGGAGGCATTCCTGGCAGCTCTTCTGGAAACACATCTTCATATTCGCAGACCACTGGGACTTGCGAAATAGGATTAATCTCACCCTTTTCATTCAAAGAGAATAGACGGATTGTGTCATCGCGCGCCGCGAAGATAATCACGTCCTCCGAAGAGTGAGTTAGCTTCACTTCTTTAACTTCACAATCAATCGATGCCTTGTTCATGGCCAACCAGTCTATACCAAGGATCAAATCAATGTCGGAATTGCCCAAGACATACGGAGAAGCCAGAAAAGAATAACTTCCTATCTTGACAGAGACATCAGGAACTATAGAATTTGAACTTATGTTCGCACTCGGAGAAACAACACCCAAAGGTCTATCCAAAATTGTCGAGGGGAAATCATGCTTGATGAAAAATGACTTTGACATAAAGCAATGCGAAGCACCAGAATTGAACAAGAGTTTAGCAGGAAAATCGTTGACTGAAAGGTTACCCATGATCACGTCTGAGGAGTTGTCTGCTTCAGCTGCATTCACCATGTTGACTCGAGCAGACCTTGGGTTGAACTTCACGATAGCATTGCTTGGAGGTTTGCCTGGAGGAGGAGGCGGAAGACAGAGCTCAGAAGTGCACTTGTTGACATAGTGACCCTTCTGCCCACACTTGTGACAAGTAACATCTGCTGGCTGACGGTACTATGTCTGAGGAGGCCCTTGCTTCTGCTGCTGGAATCTCTGCTAAAAAGCTCGGTTGGGTGGGTGGGAAGAACCACGGCCACCTGAATGCTTGAACTGCTGCGTGTGCCGAGGAGGAGGAGGAGACACCCAATACTTCTGTTGCTTCTGAACCACCTGAGTTGAGAAAGACGAGCTGGAATCTGTGAAGCGCTTCTTAGAATTCTCCACCCTGAGCAAAGCTGCCTCAGCCCTGAGAGCTAAGTTGTAGAACTTATCGAACTCCTCAGGATCGTGCAAAGCGAGAGCTAACTGCAAATCCTCTTTCAAGCCACCTCTGAACTGATATATCTTGCTCTTCTGATCAGGGATATCCTGCAAGGCGTATCGGGCTAGCTCATGGAACTCGACGTTGTACTTGTACACGGAGTTACCACCTTGCTTCAAGCGCCTGAACTTCTCACGCATCTCCTCCACAAAGCTGGACGGGATGTAGTGGGATCTGAAGTCTCTGCAGAACTCATCCCAAGAGATCACTCTGGCACCCCTGGAATCCTTCAGCTGCTGCCACCAGATAGATCCTTGCCCCTTCAGCTGGAATGTTGCAAACTTGACAAAATCCTCTGGACGAACATTGCTACATTCAAAGTGCTTATTCATGTCGCGGATCCAATCCTCAGCATCAAACGGCTGGTCACACGACGTGAAGGTCTTCGGCTGATTTGACAGGAACTGACTCAGATTAGCAAACTGATTGCCACCATGATTGAAGTTGCCTTGCTGCTGATTAGTCCTCTCTTGCAACAACTGAATCAACATCTTAGTGTTTGCATTTGTAGCAGCCATCACCGCTTG
Source organism: Hordeum vulgare subsp. vulgare (assembly GCF_904849725.1). NCBI lineage: Eukaryota > Viridiplantae > Streptophyta > Magnoliopsida > Poales > Poaceae > Hordeum > Hordeum vulgare. Next base: position 339,873,386 of record NC_058524.1, on the reverse strand, counting down.
CCAAGCCTCTGCAGGAGGAGGAGGCGGTGGAGGAGGATTCTCCGGAGGAGGAGGTGGTGGCGGCATATCCTCACGACCTGGATTCTGACGAGTTTGTGGAGCCGTCCTAAAGACGGACAACACATTAGCCCACATAATAAATTGAAGGTATAGCTGAATCAAAAAGGCAGGAATATCTGAACAGGAATTTTAGAAATTGCACTCAAACAAAATAGTAAGAATGCTTCCTCAAAGTGAATGTCGACAAAATTCTGATTAAGACCACAGGCAAACAAGTATGAGCTAGAACTGCTCGGAACAAACATATGATCGAGATTTCATCCGATATCTTCGTCGATAAGATCGTACGGGCTCGAATTTATAGTAGCCATCCTGTGCAAGGTAGTGCACACGACTTAGGAAGTATCCCCGAGTTGTAGCAAGCTACAAGGACTCTTTAAGACACAATGAGAACCGATGTAAGACGACCGTGAACAAACATACCCACTGAATGTCGAATCCCAACCTCACATCATGCATCTGTAAGAAGATTGTCCTATAAGTAACTACTTGATATCCCACCTATGAATTCCCGAAATATCTGGTCATGCAATCTGGCACACGGATACAAGGAGTAATATTCACACAACTCCTATACTAACCCGTCCACTGTATCACATCCGTCAACACATAACCAGAATCTCGGACCTTCATCTACTACATACCCTCGTGATCACAACGATACAGAGTATGGCAGTACACCCGAACAATCTGCACCAGTACTGGGGACATTGGGGTTATCTCGCCACTACTAGTATAGAAGCAGTTACGAACATCCTTCATTCTGAGATACTCAGAAATCTGAATGATGGCGATGTGCACAAGAATCCCGTGGATCTCAACTCCCCGGAAGAAATCAAGGCAGACAGGAGGCACCAAGACAGAACTCCGTCACATCGATATCATATAGATTTCAAAAATACCCGCGTGATCCTAAATATTTTTTGAGCGAGAAGAGGAGTAGAATTAAGATTTCCTAAGTCGAGAACCTCACCAGAGCATGGAAGAGGAGAAAAAAGAATCCTACTCTCCGATATAACTAAGACTCAAAACATTTAACTAGACTCGACTCGACCAAATACGATCACACAAAGGCTCCTATGGTCATAATGCTCTGATTACCAACTTGTAACAACTAAGATGCGGTCCTTTTCGATTTACGGAACGAGGCCCCAAAATGGAAAGAAGCGCATCTAAGCGTTTCGCAAGCACGATAACATAACACATACATAATAAAAGAATGACAAATAGGGAATCATTTGCCATCTCATAGATAATATCAGAGTTTACATCACACATTTATTCAGAGAAGGTAGTTCCGCTACAGACTACATAACATGAGAAAAGGCTATGCTACCCTGCATGCTTCCCATGATCACGACCACGCCTCAATCTTTTGGATAGTTCACATACAGGCGGTCGTTCTCCTCATCGTACTACCACGCCAGCTGCGTGGCATCGGGATCACCTGTGTCGGGCGTACGTGTACCTGTTGGTGTGTTTAAGTAATCTATGAGCCACGGGGACTCAACAATCTATGACCTCGGTGCCAGAATTAGTCAAGTTATTAGCTAAGGAAGGTTCAGTGTTTAGGTTGCAGCATCCTAAGCATTTATGGTGGCTAACTTACGTAGAACTAGATATAGATGGTGGTCTATATTAGCGGGCGAAGACTAGCTGATCTCTAAGTGATCCTGAACACCTACCTATGTCAAACATAACCCCACCGTGTTCCCGATCGAAGAGAGGTCTTCGAAGGGGACAGTCACGCTTACGCACACGGTTGGCAATTTTCTTAGAATTAGTTCAAGTTATCTAGAACCGGATGTTAACAAATATTCCAACTTGCCACATAACCGTGGGCACGGCTTTCCGAAAGATTAAACCCTGCAGGGGTGCTCCAACTAGTCCATCACAAACGGCCACGGGCCGTAAAGTAATCCTCTATCACTAATCTCATGATCTCATCGGATTCCTTAGAGGAAAACCTCAACTCTGGGGAGAACCAAAGCTTCACCGGGATTCCTATACGCAAGATATATCGATAAGGTAAGACAAGACGACCCCGATAAGAGCTGCGTATCTCAGTCTCAGGACACGCCGGATAAGCGAAGCGTACGGTGGCCACAGAAATCTCCCGAGTTGCCCCAGGATGGCCCCGCACGATGCTCTAGTTTGGACCAACACTCATGAGGAGCACTGGCCTAGGTTGTTAATTAATTCCTCGGGGTAGCTATTCCCTATGCAATTATTATTAAGTGATTAGCAAATTAACACCAATGTTGGGTCGTGCTGGACAAGTTTTAACACTACACGATTTATCAAGGGGGTCCCCATAACAACCCCAAACGTGTTAGGAGCGATCAGTTTTGGAATCAAACACCGGTAGCCGGAAACTAAGGTGGCAATAACGGAACAAAACACCCGACAAGAGGCTAGGCCTTCCGTCATTTACCAAGTATATAGGTGCGTTAATTAAATAGCAGAATTTAACATTATCACATGAGACAATTGCACCTGCAACTAGCAACGCTAACATTAGAAGCTAAGCAAGCCTACTTGGCCATTCAAGATTAGCTAGGAGGGGAAAGTGTTTGGGTTTCATGGAAATATCAGGAGGCAATTATTTCAGTGGTAGGCAGCGAGCATATGATGAAGGAAACGTGAATCTAGGCACAACAAGACTAGAGATGGTATCAAGGTCATGTCATGTTGCGTGTGATGTCTTCAGCTTGGAACTGCTCTTGTTCGTCCTGCCCGCAGTCTCCCAGATCCATGTAATCGCTCTCCGATCCCGGTGCTACCCAACATAAAAATAGCATCCAATGAACAACAACACCACATGATGCAACAAACACATGATGCATGAGGTGAGAATGTAGCATGCATCTCTATTCTAGTCACTTGCTTATGCATGAGAAGAAAACACAAAGTACCTGCTCCCAACGCTATGAAGGGGTTGTCAATCCCTTATAGATTGTTCGCCAAGTGAGAAGTGAAAGCAACAAAGTAAGAAAGCAAAGTAAAAGCGGAGGTGTAAACAATAGATGTGAATAGACCAGGGGCCGTAGTGTTTACTAGTGGCTTCTCTCATGAAAGAAAGTAGACGGTGGGTGAACAAATTACTGTCGAGCAATTGATAGAACCGCGCAAAGTCGTGACGTCATCTATGGCAATGATTATATCTATAGGCATCATGTACAAAACAAGTAGACCGATACTTTCTGCATCTACTACTATTACTCCACACGTCGACCGCTATCCAACATGCATCTAGTGTATTAAGTCCAAAAGAACAGAGTAACGCCTTAAGCAAGATGACATGATGTAGATGGATAATCTCATATCAACTACACATCCCACCTTGTTACCCTTGATGGCAATTACTTAATGTGTGCCATGCTGCCCCTACTGTCCCTGGGAAAGGTCACCACATGGTAGAACCCAAAACCAAGCACTTCTCCCATTGCAAGAATCATAGATCTAGTTGGCCAAACAAAACCCAAGACTCAGAGAGACTTACAAGGATATCAAATCATGCATATAAGGAATTATCAAAGACTCAAATATATATCATAGATAATCTGATCACAAATCCACAATTCATCGGATCTCGACAAACACACCACCAAATAAGATTACATTGGATAGATGTCCATGAAGATCATGGAGAACTTTGTATTGAAGATCCAAGAGAGAGAAGAAGCCATCTAGCTACTAACTACGAACCCGCAGGTCTGAAGTGAACTACTAACGAGTCATTGGAGGGGCGATGATGATGATGAAGAAGCCCCCCAACTCCAAAGTCCCCTCCGGCAGGGTGCCGAGAAGGGTCTCGAGATGAGATCTCGCGGAAACGGAAGCTTGCGGCGGCGGAAAAGTATTTTCGTGGCTCCCTTCATTTTTTTCTTCTGATTTTTAGGGAATATATAGGCGCAAGACCTAGGTCAGGGGGTGCTCAGGGAGGCCACAAGCCTTGCCACCGCCGCCTCCCCCTGGTGGCGGAGTGGGGGCTTGTGATCTCCCTGGAGCCCTCCTGGCTTGGCCCACATGCCCCCTTATCTTCTTCCGTCCGGGAAAAAATCATTTCGGGGATTCTATTTTATTTGGACTCCGTTCCAAAATCAGATCTGCAAAGAGCCAAAAACACAGAAAAACAGGAACTGGCACTTGGCACTGAATTAATAAGTTAGTCCCAAAAAGATATAAAAGGTACATAAAACATCCAAAGATGACAAGATAACAACATGAAACCATCAAAAATTATAGATACGTTTGAGACGTATCAAGCATCCCCAAGCTTAACTCCTTCTCGTCCTCGAGTAGGGAAGTGATAAAGAATGATTTTTTTGATGCTTTCATGCTACCTAGCATAGATGTCCTTTGTAATTCCTCTTATGTGACGTGAATGTTCAGATCCATTAGATTCGAAACAATAGTTTGCTATTGACGTGGAAACAATAATAATTCAAGCAAACTAGCAAGGTAATCATGAACTTTCAAAATAACAAGGCCAAAAGAAAGTTATCCCTACAAAAGCATACAGTCTAGCTATGCTCTATCATCATTGCACAACGAATTTAAATCATGCACAACCCCGGTATTGGCCAAGTAATTGTTTCACACCTTTACTTTCTCAAACCTTTTCAACTTTCACGCAATACATGAGCGTGAGCCATGGTTATAGCATTATAGATGGTGTGTAGTGTGGTGGAGGTTGCAAGACAAAAAAAGGAGAAGATAGTCACATTAACTAGGCATATCAATGAGCTGTGGAGATGCTCATCAATAGATATCAATGTGAATGAGTAGGGATTGCCATACAAATGATGCACTAGAGCTAGGAGTATGTGAAAGCTCTTAAAGAAAACTAGTGGGTGTGCATCCAACTTGCTTGCTCACGAAGACCTAAGCCAATTTTGAGGAAGCCTATCATTGGAATATACAAGCCAAGTTATATAATGAAAATTTCCCACTAGCTATATGGTGGTGAAAAAACGAGAGACTCTCAATCATGAAGATCATGGTGCTTAATATGCACAAGTGTGGAAAAGTGGTAACATTGTCCCTTCTCTCTTTTTCTCTCATTTTTTTTATTTTTTTGGTGGGCTCTTTGGCCTCTTTTTTGGGTGGGATTCTTTGGCCTCTTTTATTTCCTCACATGGGACAATGCTCCATTAATGATGATCATCACACCTTCAACTCAAAACTTAGAGCAACGATGACTCTATATGGAATGCCTTCGCTAGTGTACCGTGACAATGATCTAGCATGACATATACATCAATGGAAAGATCATGCTAGCTATCTTACGATCATGCAATGGCAATGTAGATGTGGTGGCACATGTCATGGTGGTATTTGCATGGCATTATATCTCAGAATGAATTTGAAAAGCCATAGTAGGTAGGTATGGTGGCTGTTTTGATGGAGGCTAATGGTGGGTTTTGTGCACCGGCGAAAGTTGCACGGCACTAAGAAGATAGTGATGGTGAAACGTGAAAGTTCATCTAAACCATGGACTCAACGTTAGTCATGAAGAACTCATATACTTGTTGCAAAAGTTTTATTAGTAATCGAAACAAAGCATTCAACGCATACTTCAAGGGGAAGGGTTGGTAGGTATAAACCATCGCGCGATCCCGAACGCCACGCAAAGGATGATAATCAATAGACTAATCATGCTCAGATTTCATCACATAGCGGTTCACCATACGTGCATGCTATAGGAATCACTAACTCCAACACAAGTATTTCTATATCCAAAACACCTTACTACTTGACTTAAATATTACCATAACCACAACTCAAAACTAATTGAGATGAATCAAACTTCTCTAACTATTCAATGCACATGAAGGTGGAAGTTTTCGTATCCCTTTGGATAACTACCCCTTTTGATACTACTTTCAAAGCATAGATCAACTACCAAGACACGCACCGCTGTGCTCTAAAAGATATAAGTTAAGCACATAGAAAAAAATTATCTAGCTCAAAGATATAAGTGAAGCACATGTGAGCTGAATTGTCTACCAAAAGATATAAGTGAAGCTCCACAAAATCACGGTGTGTGCATGTCTCTCTCTCTAGGTGTGCAGCAAGGATGATTGTGATACAAAAAAATAAAAGACTCCTACGATACAAGACGCTCCAAGCAAAAACACATAACATGTCGTGAATAAAAATATAGCCCCAAGTAACGTTACCGATGGATTGAAGACGAGAGAGCGGATGCCTTCCCGAGGCATCCCCAAGCTTAGGCTTTTACGGCATCCTTGAATCTCTTGGGGTGCCTTGGGCATCCCCAAGCTTGAGCTCTTGCCACTCTTTATCTCTTTGTCCATAAGAACTTCACCCAAAACTTGAAAACTTCACAACACAACCCTTTTACAAAAACTCGTGATAACATTAGTATGAGAAAGCAAACCACCACTTCCTTAGGTACTGTAGAAAACTTAAATTCTACTTATGCTGATGTTGGATTACTGTATTTTCAATCTTCCATGGCTAATGTCCCCTGATACTATCCATAGTTTCATCAAAATAAGCAACCAACACAACAAAAACAGAATCTGTTAACAGTAGACCAGTCTGTAGCAATCTGTATATTTCATATACTTCTGGTACTCCAAAAATTCTAAAACATTACGACAGTCTCTAGAATTTGCGTAGCAATCAGCAGAAAAAGAATCAACTCAAAAGCTCTTACAGAAAAAAATGAAAATTCTTTGCGTGAGCAGAAAGTTTCTGTCTTTTCCAGATGACCAAACGATCATCCCCAAGACTAATCATAACGGTTTTGCTTGGCACAAACGCAAAAAGGAACACAAAAAACACAATCATAACAGAATTATGAAAGTGTGGAAAACACAAAACAGAAAGAAAAAGGATTGATTCGTCGGGTTGCCTCCCAACAAGCGCTTTTGTTTAACGCCCTTAGCTAGGCGAAAGGTGATAGAATCACGTATAGTCATCTTTGGTGCTCAAACCATAAGTAGCCCTCATCATAGATTCATAAGGCAATCTTATTTTCTTTCTAGGAAAGTTCTCCATGCCCTTCTTCAAAGGAAATTGAAATCTAATATTCCCTTCCTTCATATCGATTATAGCACCAATAGTCCGGAAAGGTCTACCAAGAATAATGGGACATGAGGGATTGCAATATATTTCAAGTACAATGAAATCCACGGGTACATATTTCTTATTTTCAACAATAAGAACATCATCGATCCTTCCCATGGGTTTCTTGAGTAGAATCTGCAAGATGCAAATTAAGAGAACACTCTTCAATCTCATGAAAACTAAGAATATCACATAAAGACTTTGGAATCGCGGAAACACTAGCACCCAAATCACACAAAGCATTGTACTCATAGTTTTTGATCTTGATTTTGATAGTAGGTTCCCACAGACTTCTAGTTCGAGCTTCTCTTCAAAAGATTTCATCATAGCATCTATGGTATGCGCGGTAAAGGTTTTACTTTGGCTATAAGCATATGGAGAGTTTGCAATGAATTGCATCAAAGAAATGCATTCAAACAAGGAGCAATTATCATAATTGAATTCCTTGAAATCCAAAGTGGGAGTTTCATTACTACCCAAAATTTTGATTTCTTCTACTCCACTCTCCACACCTTTGTCATCAAGATAGGTGGACTCAAAATCATTGGGGCATTTTTCAACCAAAGTGGATTCATATCCAGCCCCTCCATCAAAAGGTTTGACAAGCAAAAACAAAGATTCAAGAGGAGATACACCAAGCACTATAAGATCTTCGTGATTTGCATTACTAGAACGCACCCTTTTAAACCATTCATGCCTAACGCGAATTTGGGCGGTTCTTTCTTTGCTCTCATTCATGGAGACACGCATAGCTTTCAAAGTTTCATCCAAGTTGACCTTGGGAGGAGCGCATCTAACTTTCAAAGCATCAATATCACAAGACATCCTATCAACGCTCTTAGCCAAATCGTCAATTTTGAGTAGTTTTTCCTCTATGGACGCGTTGAAAATCTTTTGAGAGTTGATGAACTCTTCGATATCACTCTCTAAATCAGAGGGTAATTTGTTGTGATTTCCATAATTGTTGTTGTAGGAATTGCCATAATTAGGAGTTTCTTGGAAAAGGCCCACGAACATAGTTTCCTCTAAAAGCATTGTTGTTGCCAAAATTGTTCCTACCAACAAAATTCACGTCTAAACTAGCGTTGCTACTCTCAAACAAAGTAGATAGTGGCATGCCATTAGGATCTACGGTAGCGTTTCTACTAGCAACCAAATTCATCAACTCCTCCATCTTAGCACTAAGCGAGTTAATCTCTTCTATAGCGTGTACCTTTTTGCTAGCAGGCGACCTTTCAGTGTGCCACTGAGAGTAGTTGGTCATGATATTGTCTAGTAGTTTTGTAGCGTCTCCTAACGTGATTTCCATGAACGTTTGACCTGAGGCGGAGTCCAAGATATTGCGAGAAGCGAAATTCAAGCCAGTGTAAAAGATTTGTATAATCATCCACAAACTCAAGCCATGAGCGGGACAATTTCTAATCATAAGCTTCATCCTCTCCCAAGATTGTGCAACGTGTTCATGATCAAGTTGCTTGAAATTCATGATATCATTACGCAAGGAGAAGATCTTAGCCGGCGGAAAATACTTGGATATGTAAGCATCTTTGCACTTATCCCAAGAATCGATACTATTTTTAGGCAAAGAAGAAAACCAAGTTTTTGCGCGATCTCGCAACGAGAAAGGAAAAGTTTCAACTTAATCACGGCATTATCCACATCTCTTTTGTTTTGCATATCGCAAAGATCAATGAAGGTATTGAGATGGGATGCGGCATCTTCACTAGGAAGGCCAGAGAATTGCTCTTTCATAACAAGATTCAGCAAAGCTACATTAATTTCATACGATTCCGCACTAGTGGCGGGCGCAACCGGAGTACTAATAAAATCATTATTATTAGTGCTCGAGAAGTCGCAAAGTTTGGTGTTTTCAGCCATGATGACTTCAACAAACAAACAAGCACACAAGCAAGCAAGAAAACCGGCAAAGGAAAACGGCAAAGGCAAGAGAAAACGGCGAAGGAGAAAGGCAAATGAAAACGGCAAATGTGAAGTGGGGGAGAGGAAAACGAGAGGCAATTGGCAAAAAAGTAAATGCAGGAGATGAGTTTGTGAGACCTACTTGGATAGATCTCTCCTTCCCCGGAAACGACGCCAGAAATACTTCTGCTACTGCAACAAAAGACCTTCCAACGGCGCCAGAAACACGTGCTGACGGGAGACTATTCTTGTCTTGATTCTCCTCAGCAACGGCGTGAGGAATCCTTTTGCTACGGCTACGCCTTTAGGGACTTCCTAGGCAAATATGCAAAGGACTTCCCCGTGGCCTTGGAGCCTTGCATTGGTGTTTCCTCGAAACGGAAAGGGTGATTTAGCGCAGCGGTGGTAAGTATTTCCATCAGTTTGAGAACCAAGGTATATATCCAGTGAACGAGTATCACAAGTGCCTGCACAAACATAAAGAACCTGCTCCCGACGCTATGAAGGGGTTGTCAATCCCTTATAGATTGTTCGCCAAGTGAGAACGGAAAGCAACAAAGTAACAAAGCAAAGTAAAAGCGGAGGTGTAAACGATAGATGTGAATAGACCCGGGGGACGTAGTGTTTACTAGTGGCTTCTCTCATGAAAGCAAGTAGACGGTGGGTGAACAAATTACTGTCGAGCAATTGATAGAACCGCGCAAAGTCATGACGTCATCTATGGCAATGATTTTGTCTGTAGGCATCACGTCCAACACAAGTAGATCGATACTTTCTGCAACCGTCAACCGCTATCCAGCATGCATCGAGTGTATTAAGTCCAAAAGAACAGAGTAGCTCCTTAAGCAAGATGACATGATGTAGATGGACAATCTCATATCAACGACAGAGCCCACCTTGTTACCCTTGATGGCAACTACTTAATGTGTGCCTTGCTGCCCCTACTGTCACTGGGAAAGGTCACCACATGGTAGAACCCAAAACCAAGCACTTCTCCCATTGCAAGAATCATAGATCTAGTTGGCCAAACAAAACCCAAGACTCGGAGAGACTTACAAGGATATCAAATCATGCATATAAGAAATTAGCAGAGACTCAAATATATATCATAGATAATCTGATCATAATCCACAATTCATCGGATCTCGACAAACACACCGCCAAAGAAGATTACATCGGATAGATCTCCATGAAGATCATGGAGAACTTTGTATTGAAGATCCAAGAGAGAGAAGAAGCCAACTAGTTACCAACTACGGACCCGTAGGTCTGAAGTGAACTACTCACGAGTCATTGGAGGGGCGATGATGATGATGAAGAAGCCTTCCAACTCCAAAGTCCCCTCCGACAGGGCGCCGGGAAGGTTCTCCAGATGAGATCTCGCGGAAACGGAAGTTTGAGGCGGCAGTATTTTCGTGGCTTCCTTCATTTTTTTTCTTCTGATTTTTAGGGAATATATAGGCACAAGACCTAGGTCAGGGGGCGCTCAGGGAGGCCACAAGCCCTGCCACCGCCGCCTCCACCCCTGGTGGCGGAGTGGGGGCTTGAGGGCTCCCTGGAGCCCTCATGGCTTGGCCCACAGGCCCTTGATCTTCTTCCGTTCGGGAAAAAATCATTTCGGGGATTTTATTCCGTTTGGACTCCGTTCCAAAATCAGATATGAAAAGAGCCAAAAACACAGAAAAAACAGGAACTCGCACTTGGCACTGAATTAATAAGTTAGTCCCAAAAAAGATATAAAAGGTACATAAAACATCCAAAGATGACAAGACAACAACCTGAAACCATCGAATATTATAGATATGTTTGAGACGTATCAGCAAGCTCTAAGAAGGTCAACAATGGGGGGAGAACACAAGCTCAACAGATGGATTCATCCCAAAGGGGAAGAAGACCCCCTTTATATAGTGGTTGAAAGAATCTGACCGTTACCCCCCCCCACTCATAGCCCGAGCAGAGCGGTACTATTGCTGCCAGGAGCGGTACTACCGCACGGTAGGCTCACCAACCACGGTAGTAAAAAATTACTACAGTGACTACCACCGCCGAGGCTGTAGATGCGAAGAAAGTCCGAGGGAGCGGTAGTAAAAAGTTACTACCGCCAGAGAGGGGTAGTAAAAAACTACTACCACTCCAGGAGCGGTACTACCGCTGGCACGTGCGGTACTACCGCTGGTCATTGAAACTGCCATAACTTTCGCATACGAGCTCCGAATCGAGCAAACTCAAGCTTGTTGGATTCATGACGACAAGAGCTATCCAAACAATGAGCTCTGAATTGAGAAAACTTAAGAACATGGAACTGTGAAAAATCCGATGATATAGAGATGTGAGACCTCTATGAATGAAGAATCGGCAAAAACTTCCAACACCGAAAACATCATAGAATATGCATATGGACTCCGTTTTTGATGAACTCGAGCTTGTCATGAAGATGACCATAAGCTCTAAAACTCACAAAGAGAAACACCAAAAAAGAACCAAGAAATATGATGCAAGGATGCAAATGGTTTGATCTCTCAACGCATGATACAGTCAAGCCACTCACTTGAGAGCCCCCTTGATAGTACGTCAATCTATCCTAAAATAGAGAACCTTATCAAGGGCAGACATGTACCTTGCACCTAGTCCTCTTGAGCTAGATGATGATGTTCTTGGCTTCTTCAAGATGGAGCACCTCTCTTGATTGCGTTGGTTTGATGAAGACTAGTTGATTACTCCCCCATACTCACTATGGGTGAGCCACTCTTTAGCACATCTTCACAAGTCCATTGCCACCACAATGGACGGGCAAGGTTCAAGCATGATATCTTCGTGATGCTCTACTTGAACTTACACACCTCAATCTTGATGATGATCACCACCTGATGTCATCCTTCACAGGTTGAATGAGATCTCCCTCTTGATGCAAACCCATGGAAACACACCTAACCCCACATAGAACTCTCATGAAGACCATGGGTTAGTACACAAAAGTGTTATGGACAATGCTTACCATACCATGGGATCACTTGATCCCTCTCGCTACATCTTGTACACTTTGTGTGTTGATCATCTTTATTTACTCTTTGTCTTAGTCTTGATCAACCTTGTGTCTTTATGACCATTCTTTGGATACTACCTTGATTACCACCTTGGTCATAAGATAAACTCCTTGAAACCAACATATAAACTTCAAGAAGTGCCCATGGACAAATCCTTTGAATATAACTTGAGGAAACCATTAGTCCATACGGATTGTCATCAATTATCGAAACCACATATGGATAAATATGCTCTAACACTTATGAAACAAGCTAGAAACAAATAAATAACTAAGATTTCCCTTGATATTTTCGTGGTAAGGTTCGCACGGGCTCTATCCTATAGTAGCCATCATGTACAAGGTAGTGCACACAACATACGAACCATCCCCGAGTCGTAGCAAGCTACAAGGACTCTTTAAGACACAACTAGAACCTCTGTAAGAAAGACCGTGAACAAACACATCCACTAGATGTCGACCCCCAACCTCACATCATGCATCTGTTGGAACATAATCCTAGGTAACTACTGAAATTACCACCTAAGAACTCCCAAAATGTTCCGGTTATGCAATCGGGTTCACAAATACAAGGAGTAAAATCCATCACTCAACTCCTAGCAATAACACTACCTGTCCAGTGTATCACATCTGTCAAAACATAACCAAAGATATCAAAAACTCATCTACCTCAGACTCTCCTAATCACAATGATACCAATTATGGCAGTACATCCAGATTCTCTCCACCGGTACTCGAGAGGCCACACTCCTCTCGCCACTACTAGTGTTGAAGCAATTTCGAACATCCTCCATCCTGAGATACTAAGGAAACTAAACGATAACGATGTGTCAAGAATCCCCTAGATCTCAACTATCCGGAAGAAATCAAGTCAGACAAGAGGCACCAAGTCAAACCTCTCTCACATTGACATTATATAGATTCCAAAATACCCGCATGATCCTAAAAAAATTTGAGTGAGAAGAGGAGTACATTAAAATTCCTAACTCGTAATTCGTCACTAGAGCATAGACGCGGAATAAAAAGAATCCTACTCTCTGGTATATAACTAGACTCAGAGTAGGTTTTCACTAGACTCGACTCACCCAAGTTCGACCAATAAAGGGGGCTCCTAGGTCGGTACTGCTCTGATACCAACTTGTAACGCCCAATATGCGATCATATCCTTATTTTGGCATGAGGGACTCGACAGGGATAGAAGCGCATCTCGTTGTTTCGCAAGAATGGATATCGTTACAAGTACATGTATAGAAGAGATGTGTATATGGAACTGGCTTACACTCACCACAAGCTATAGCATGAACATCTCAATACAACAATACATTCAATCATCATGTAGAAGAGCAGGGTACGACGACGAACGAAAACAAACGATAAAAGAACGATGTCCATCCTTGCTATCCCAGACTGCTGGCATGGAACCCATCCTAGATCGATGATGATGAAGAAGACGAAACTCCAAATAGAACAATCATCGCGGTCACGTCAAAGTATTGCTTTACCTGTACCTAGAACTATTCCTGTAGTAATGTGTGAGCCACATGGACTAAGCAATCTCATTTTCAAAGGTATCAAGGCTAGCAAAGCATAATGGTTGAGGTATGGTTAAGTGGTGAGGCTGCAGCAGGAAACTAAGCATTTATTTGAGGTGGCTAACTTACGAGTACAAGAATAAGAGGGGGTGATCTACACATAATGGATATGAACTAATAATGATCTTGAAGTGATCCTTAACACCTACTTACGTCAAACATAACCCCACCGTGTCCTCTTCCGGATACAAAACTCACGAGAAGAGACAGTCACGGTTATGCACACAGTTGGCATATTTTAATTAAGTTTACTTTAAGTTTGCTATGACCGGGTGTTTAACAAAGTTTCCCAGTTGCCCCATAACCGCGGGCACAACTCTTAGAAAGATTTAACCCTGCACGAGTGCTCCAACTAGTCCATCATAAACTACCACAAGTTGCGTTAGAAACCTCGATCATGGAAAAACTCGCGATCTCCTCGGATTCCTGGTGGAAAACCTCAACCTAGAGATAGCCTAAAGTATCATCAGAATCCCTCGCACAAGACATTCGAGAAGGGTAAAACAAATCCAGCAGGCCACTTGGCATGTAGACGATCCAGATAGGAGCCGTGTATCTCGTTCTCAGGACACGATGTATAAGCTAGTGTAGAGTGGCTAGCTAGAAATCACCCGAGTTGCCCCGGGTTGGCCCCGCAAAATGCTCTATTTAGGACGAGTACCATCAGCACCGGCCCTCCCTGTATTATGTTGAATTACTACTCGGGTTCAAGACGCCCTATGTTTTAATAATGGTGTTCAGTATTATTATGTTGGGCAAATATAGTACCAATGCGGGCCTTGCCAGACGAGTTTTATCCCAAAATGAAAATCTAGGGGGTTGATACGTCTCCAATGTATCTATAATTTTTGATGGTTTCATTTTATTATCTTGTCAAACTTTGGATGTTTTGTATGCCTTTTATATCTTTTTTGGGACTAACTTATTAACTCAGTGCCAAGTGCCAGTTCCTGTTTTTTCCCGTGTTTTTGACCCTTTTCAGAGGAGGATTTTAAACGGAGTCCAAATGGAACGAAACTTCCAAAAAGATTTTGTCCGAAACAGAAGAAGACCGGGGAGCCTAAGAACCAGGGCAAGGGGCCACCAGGGACCCCACAAGCCCCCAAGCCGCGACCAGGGGGCCCGCGCCTCCCAGGCTTGTGGGCTCCCTCGGCCTCCTCTGCCCTAGGTTTTCTGCCTATATATTCCTATAAATTCCAGAAAAAATCAGGAGATCATCGAAAGTACTTTTCCGTCGCCGCAAGCTTCTGTCTCCGCAAGATCCCATCTGGGGCACGTTCTGGTGCCCTGCCGGAGGGGGATTCGGATACGCAGAACTTCTTCATCAACACCATGACCTCTCCGATGATACGTGAGTAGTTCACCATAGACCTACGGGTCCATAGCTAGTAGCTAGATGGCTTCTTCTCTCTCTTGGATCTTCAATACAAAGTTCTCCATGATCTTCATGGAGATCTATCCAATGTAATCTTCTTTTGCGGTGTGTTTGTCGAGATTCGATGAATTGTGGATTTATGATCAGATTATCTATGAATCTTATTTGAGTTTCTTTTGATCTCTCTTATGCATTATTTCATATCCTTGTAATTCTCTTCGAGTTGTGGGTTTTGTTTGGCCAGCTTGATCTATGATTCTTGCAATGGGAGAGGTGCTTGGTTTTGGGTTCATACCGCGCGATGACCTCACCCAGTGACAGAAGGGGTAGCGAGGCATGTATGGTGTTGTTGCCATCAAGGGTAAAAAGATGGGGTTTTCATCATTGGTTTGAGTTTATCCCTCTACATCATGTCATCTTGCTTAAGGCATTACTCTGTTCGTCATTAACTCAATACATGAGATGCATGCTGGATAGCGGTCGATGTGTGGAGGAATAGTAGTAGATGCAGAAAGTATCAGTCTACTTGTCTCGGACGTGACGCCTATATGTATGATCATTGCCATAGATATCGTCATGACTTTGCGCGGTTCTATCAAATGCTCGACAGTAATTTGTTCACCCACCGTAATATTTTCTATTTTGATAGAAGCCTCTAGTGAACCCAATGGCCCCCGGGTCTACTCCACACTATATTTTCAGCCTTATGCTTTTACTTCCTTGCCCTTTCCGACTTCAGATCTCACTTTGCAATCAATCTTGAAGGGATTGACAACCCCTTTATAGCGTTGGGTGCAAGCTCGTTTGTGTTTGCGCAGGTACTCTGGACTTGACGAGATTCACCTACTGGATTGATACCTCGGTTCTCAAACTAAGGGAAATACTTAATGCTCATGTGCTGCATCACCCTTTCCTCTTCAAGGGAAAAAACCGACGCAAGCAAGTCTCCGTCAACGTGTCAATTTTTGGCGCTGTTGTTTGAGAAGTAGCAAGAAGAATTTCTAGCTTCGTTGCTGGGGAGGATCAAGTCAAGAACTCATCCAAGTAAGTGTCGCAAACTTATCTCTTGCATTTACTTTATTGCCTCTCGTTTTCCTCTCCCCCACTTCTGAAAAACAAAAATTTGCAAAAATATTTGCCCTTTTCTTCGTTTGCCTTTTTTGTTTGCCTTTTCGTTCGCCCTTTTCTCTCGCTTGCTTTCTGTCCGCTTGTCTGCCTGCTAAGACCTGTATGACCCAACCAAGGGATTTTGATGCTCACTATGTGAGGTTGGAAGAGATTGAAACTGGAGTTAAAGGCTTCATGTCTACACAGTTTGTGTACAACAGTTACTTTCGTAGAGAACTGAAGGAGCAAAATTCTTTTTTGGCTTTTTTGAATAAAGAAGTTGATGATATGGCTAGAGAATTCCTTGCACTAGATTCTCAGTTTGCTCGTCTTGAAAAATTGGTAGGCCAGATTTCTGATAAACAGGCTACTTTAGTCAATAAGATGGCTACTAAGCCTGAAATTTGTGATGAGAATCACAAAGATCTTAAAGTGCTTGGTGTGACTCCCATTGAATCTTTCTTTTCTTGCGTCAAACCCAATGATGATGGGGCTGAATATGAATCCACTTTGGTTGAAAAACGCCCCATTGATTCGGAGTCCATCTATCTTGATGCTAAAAGCATTGAAAGTGGAGTAGAAGATATTGAAACTTTGAGTAGTAATGAAATTACTACTTTGGATTTCAAGGAATTCAATTATGATAATTGCTCCTTGATTGAATGCAGTTCCTTGATGCAATCCATGCTAAACTCTCCACACGCTTATAGCCAAAACAAGGCCTTTACCGATCATATCGTCGAAGCTATGTTAAATCTCCTGTAGAGAAACTTTAATTGGAAGTATCTATCCCTAGAAAGCTTCATGATGAGTGGGAACCTACTATCAAAATCAAAATCAAAAACTATGAATGCAATCCTTTGTGTGATTTCAGTGCTAGTGTTTCCGCGATTCCAAAGTCTTTATGTGAAGTTTTGGGTTTTAATGAGATTGAAGAGTGTTCTATTAATTTGCATATTGCAAATTCTACTATCAAGAAACCCATGGGAAGGATCAATGATGTTCTTATTATTGCAAATAGGAACTATGTACCCGTGGATTTCATTGTGCTTGACACTGATTGGAATCCTACATGCCCTATTATTCTTGGTAGACCTTTCCTAAGGACTATCGGTGCTATCATCGATATGAAGGAAGGGAATATTAGATTTCAATTTCCTTTAAAGAAGGGCATGGAGCACTTTACTAGAAAGAAAATAAGATTGCCTTATGAATCCATGATGAGGGCCACTTATGGTTTGAGCACCAAAGACGACGATATGTGATTTTATCGCCATATGCCTAGCTAAGGGCGTTAAACAATAGCGCTTGTTGGGAGGCAACCCAATGAATTTATCTTTTGCTTTGTGTTTCGTGGCGTCCACACTATCATAATTCTGTTATGATTGTGTCTTTTGTGTTTCTTTTTGTGTTTGAGCCAAGCAAAACCTTTATGACTAGTCTTGGTGATGGTTGTTTGATCCTGCTGGAAAAAGACAGAAACTTTTCGCTCATGAGATGATTTTTCATTTTATTCAGAAAGAGCTTTTGAGTTGATTCTTTTTGCTGCTGGTTTATATGCCTTTTGCCCAGGTAGTCGTAATGTTTCAGAATTTTTGAGGTACCAGAAGTATAAGAAGTATACAGATTGCTACAGAATGGTCTGTTTTTGACAAATTCTGTTTTTGTTGAGTTGGTTGCTTGTTTTGATGAAACTATGGATAGTATCGGGCGGTACTAGCCATGGAGAAGTGAGAATACAGTATCCCAACACCAATATAAATAGAAATCAAGATTGCTACAGTACCTAAAGAGGTGGTAGTTTGTTTTCTTGTGCTAATGATACCACGAGTTTCTGTTTAAGTTTTGTGTTGTGAAGTTTTCATGTTTTGGGTAATGTTCTCATGGACAAAGAGATAAGGAGTGGAAAGAGCTCAAGCTTGGGGATGCCCAAGGTATCCCAAGCAAAATTCAAGGACACGAAAAAGCCTAATCTTGGGGATGCCTCGGGAAGGCATCCCCTCTTTCGTCTTCAATCCATCGGTAACATTACTTGGAGGTATATTTTTATTCACCACATGATATGTGTTTTGCTTGTAGCATCTTGTATCGTAGGAGTCTTTTCTTTTCGGTTTTTCACAATCATCCTTGGTGCACACCTTTTGAGAGAGACATGCACTCATCATGATTTTGCTAGAATGCTCACCATGCTTCACTTATATCTTTTGAGCTAGATAATTTTGCTCTATGTGCTTCACTTAGATATTTTAGAGCACGGTGGTGCGTGACTTGGTAGTTGGCTTATGCTATGAAAGTAGTCCCAAAGGTGATAGGTACCTAAAGAGGATACAAAAACTTCCATCTTCATGTGCATTGAGTATAAAGAGAAGTCTTGATTCCTCTCAATTAGTTTTGAGACGTGGATTTGGTAATATTAAGAGTTATGTTAGTAGGGTGTTGTGAATCTAGAAATACTTGTGTTGAAGTTAGTGATTCCCGTAGCATGCACGTATGGTGAACCGCTATGTTAGGAAGTCGGAGCATAATTGATCTATTGATTGTCATCCTTTGTGTTGAGGTCGGGATCACGCGATGGTTAACACCTACCAACCCTTCCCCTAGGAGCATGCGTTTAGCACTTTCTTTCCATTACTAATAAAAACTTTTGCAACAAGTATGTGAGTTCTTCATGACTAATGTGAGTCCATGGTATAGATGCACTTTCACCTTCAACCATTGCTAGCCTCTCTAGTGCCGCGCAACTTTCGCCGGTGCAGAAACCCACCATATGCCTTCCTGAAAACAGCCACCATACCTACCTACTATGGCATTTTCATAGCCATTCCGAGATATATTTCCATGCAACTCCCACCGTTCCGTCTCATGACTAGTGTTGTCACTCTCATATTGCCATTGCATGATCGTAAGATAGCTAGCGAGATGTTTCAATGTCATAGACCAAGCCAGATTGTTATTTCCTATAGAGTCATCATCGTTCTAAGCTTTGAGCTGTGAGTAAATAAAAGTGTGATGATCATCATTATTAGAGCATTGTACTGTGTGAGGAAATAAAAAAAAGAGGTCAAAGAGCCCAAATAAAAAGAAAAGAAAAAAGAGGCCAAAGAGCCCAAATAAAAAAAATAAAAAAGAGAGAAAAAGAGAGATGGGACAATGCTACTATCTTTTTCCACACTTGTGCTTCATAATAGCACCATGTTCTTCATGATTGAGAGCCTCTTGCTTCGTCACCACCTGATGCTAGTGGGAGTCTTCATTATATAACTTGGCTTGTATATTCCAATGATGGGCTTCCTCAAAATTGCCCTAGGTCTTCGTGAGCAAGCAAGTTGGATGCACACCCATTAGTTCTCCTTTTGAGCTTTCACATACTTATAGCTCTAGTGCATCCTTTGTATGGCAATCCCTACTCACTCACATTGATATCTATTAATGGACATCTCCATAGCCCTTTGATACGCCGAGTCAATGTGACCATCTCCTCCTTTTTGTCTCACAACCACCACCACACTCTATTCCACCTATAGTGCTATATCCAAGGCTCACGCTCATGTATTGCGTGATAGTTATAATTTTTTTGATAAGTAAGAGTGCGAAAACAATTACTTGGCCAATACCGGGGTTGTGCATGATTTACATTAGTTGTGTGAGGATGGAGCATAGCCAGACTATATGATTTTGTAGGGATAACTATCCTTGGCCTTGTTATTTTGAAAGTTCATGATTACCTTGCTAGTTTTCTTGAAGTATTATTGTTTTAATGTCAATAGCAAACTATTGTTTTGAATCTTACGGATCTGAACATTCATGTCACACAAAAAAGTGGCAAAGGACAACTATGCTAGGTAGCATTCCACATCAAAAATTCAGTCTTTATCACTTCCCTACTCGAGGACGAACATGAGTTAAGCTTGGGGATGCTTGATACGCCTCCAACGTATCTATAATTTTTGATGGTTTCATGCTATTATCTTGTCAAACTTTGGATGTTTTGTATGCCTTTTATATCTTTTTTGGGACTAACTTATTAACTCAGTGCCAAGTGCCAGTTCCTGTTTTTCCGTGTTTTTGACCCTTTTCAGAGGAGGATTTTAAACGGAGTCCAAACGGAACGAAACTTCCAAAAAGATTTTTTCCGAAACAGAAGAAGATCGGGGAGCCTGAGAACCAGGGCAGAGGGCCACCAGGGACCCCACAAGCCCCCTAGCTGCGCCCAGGAGTGGTCCGCGCCTCCCAGGCTTGTGGGCTCCCTGGGCCTCCTCCGCCCTAGGTTTTCCGCCTATATATTCCCATAAACTCCAGAAAAAATCAGGAGATCATCGAAAGTACATTTCCGCCACTGCAAGCTTTTGTCTCCACAAGATCCCATCTGGGGCACGTTCTAGTGCCCTGCCGGAGGGGGGATTCGGATACGGAGGGCTTCTTCATCAACACCATGACCTCTCTGATGATGCGTGAGTAGTTCACCATAGACCTAAGGTCCATAGCTAGTAGCTAGATGGCTTCTTCTCTCTCTTGGATCTTCAATACAAAGTTCTCCATGATCTTCAAGGAGATCTATCCGATGTAATCTTCTTTTGCGGTGTATTTGTTGAGATCCGATGAATTGTGGATTTATGATCAGATTATCCATGAATCTTATTCGAATTTCTTCTCATCTGTCTTATGCATGATTTCATATCCTTGTAATTCTCTTCGAGTTGTGGGTTTTGTTTGGCCAGCTTGATCTATGATTCTTGCAATGGGAGAAGTTCTTGGTTTTGGGTTCATACCGTGCGGTGACCTCACCCAGTGACAGAAGGGGTAGCGAGGCACGTATCGTGTTGTTGTCATCAAGAGTAAAAATATGGGGTTTTCATCATTGGTTTGAGTTGATCCCTCTACATCATGTCATCTTGCTTAAGGCGTTACTCTGTTCGTCATGAGCTCTATAAACTAGATGCATGCTGGATAGCGGTCGATGTGTGGAGTAATATTAGTACATGCAGAAAGTATGGGTCTACTTATCTCGGACCTGATGCCTATATGTATGATCATTGCCTTAGATATCGTCATGACTTTGCGCGGTTCTATCAATTGCTCGACAGTAATTTGTTCACCCACCATAATATTTGCTATTTTGGGAGAAGCCTCTAGTGAACACTATGGCCCCCGGGTCTACTTCACACCATATTTTCAGCCTTACTCTTTTTCTTCGTTGCATTTTCCGCCTTCAGATCTCACTTTGCAATCAATCTTGAAGGGATTGACAACCCCTTTATAGCGTTGGGTGCAAGCTCGTTTGTGTTTGCGCAGGTACTCTGGACTTGAGGAGATTCTCCTACTGGATTGATACCTTGGTTCTCAAACTGAGGGAAATACTTACTGCTCCTGTGCTGCATCACCCTTTCGTCTTCAAGGGAAAAAACCGACGCATGCAAGTCTCCGTCAACGTGTCAATTTTTGGCGCTGTTGTTTGAGAAGTAACAGGGGTCCACAAAACAACCCCAAACATGTTAGGAGCGCTCAATTATGGAACATAACACGTGTGCACAAGTAACTAGGGCGGCAAAGGTGGAACAAAACACCAGGCTAAGAGGCCAAGCCCTCCACCCTTTACCAAGTGTATAGGTGCATTAAATTAAATAGCAATTATGTGGTGATATAACAAGGAATCCATGTTGTCACATGGAAAGCATCTGCACCTACAACTAGCAACGCTATAAGAAGGCTGAACAAGCAGTAACATAGACAAACAAGGGTTTGTTGGGTTGTGGAGGGAGTTAGAGGCTTGTCATGGCAATATTGGGGGTTGCCATAATAGGTGGTAGACAGCGAGACACAGCGACAGAAACAAGACAACTAGCAGGGCAATGATAGTAATGATATCTAGGGAAATGAGCATCTTGCCTGTGATCCGGCTAGGAAGAAGAACGATTCCATGAAGTAGACGAACCAACGCAGTCAAATGAATCCTCACACTCCGAAGGGATTTGGAACTCTATCGAGAAGAAACCATCCAGAAATAACAATCAACAGACGATAAACACCACAACATATTCATGATGCGCAATCAATTATGATGCATGTCCATTTAATATATGCAAGGCACGACATGACAATTCACAACAATAAAACACTACACATTAAGTGAAGCTCTATATGCAACGAGTAGCATATTGATGAAACTTCACATTTGAATTACTCAGTTCACCCCCGTTTAGGTACACGACAATATTAAATGTTGTTAACCATGGCAAGAGATGAATCCCAAATAAACTACACTATCTAGGCACTTTAAATGAGGTCGGAAACAACATATAGCATTTCTGAAATGACCCATATCTTAATTACGAAATTGGTCCACATCTAAACTAAACACATTTTATATTTGTTAAAACGCAAAATAAAGTGGACCTTGTGATTCTAGACGTCATTCTAGTTGATTTACATATATAAAACATTTAAAATGGAGCTACGGTTAATTGAGTATGAAGAAAACCATTTTAACAAGGCATTTGTGCAAATTACATGAAAACAGCAAGTCATATATTTTTAGCATGGTTGCAAGTTGGATATTGTGAAACTACACAAAATTCTAAGCGCTTTTCATGTTTAAAGTTTTTAAATCCGATTCATGGTTAATTTGCTATGAATTGAATCATTTTAATATGGCATGATGAAAATAATGCAAACATCAAGTTTATATACTTTTAACGTGCATGAAAGTGGAATACTATTAATCTACACAAAATTCTGGACATTTCTAATATCTAAAGTTTTTGCATGCGATGCACGGTTAATTAGTTATAGGCATTTTAAAATGATGCTTTTGTGTAAGTAAAATGTCCTTGTAATTGGCGAATCCGCAGATATTAAAAAACGGAGCTCGACCGTATCTACTCGACATAGGACAACTATAAGGCGCTCATGGGTGAGGGATAGGGTGGTGCTCACATCGGCCCAAGGGGCTGGCGGAGTTGACGGGCCGTGGGGCGAATGAATCTGGGCCGACGGTGCGGAGGTTGTCCAAGCGAGGCGTGCTTGCGGGCAAGGCGGAGCTGGGCCGGCTATGGCCAGCGGCTTGGCGAGGGCGCTGAATGTGGCCCAGGTGGGCGACACGGGAGGTGCTCCGACGAGTGGCTTGGTGCCCTCGTGCTCCTCCATGACAAGAGCCACGACGCAGCGCATCTGGTCATCGACGATGGCGACGGCCTCCAGCGAGGAGGGTCGAGGGGCGGTGGTGGTTGGGGATGGGTCCCCCAGCCGGGATCTCGCCGGAACCGGCAGGCGGTGCCTTGAGGCGGTGGCACGGCGATTTCCTACCATGGCATTTCCGGGTCGCCGACGACGGTTACTGTGGCGAGGTCCGGGGTGGAGCAGCGCAGGGATGTGCGTGCTTGGGCGGCGCAGGCGGGGCACTGGCTTACGTTCGGTGGGGAGGCATGGTTCTGGTGGATAGGGCGTGGTCCGGCAACGAGGAGGGAGCTCGGGGCACCGGGGTTGTCCGCACATGTCCGGGTGACCATGTACATTGTGTGGGTGAGGGAAATGTGCTGATTTTGGGCCCTTAGATCAAGATATAAGGGTCCAGATCTAAGGGGCTGGCTTGGGTGGTGGGTTTCGAGGGTTTATATGGATGGGGGTAGCTAGGTTTCGGAGGGGGGTGGCTGCAAATTTGACAAGGGGGAAACCCTAGAGAGTAAGAGGGCTCTCTGCACAAGGTGGATTTATATAGGGAATGGTCTATGATGGGGTGGACCTCGTCCGTTCGATCGTGATCCAAAGGCCACAAACGGAGCGAGGGTCTAGGTGGGTCTAGTGGGATGTGTAGATGGACTAGGTTGAGATGAGAGGGAGATTTGTTGTCCATGCCAAATTTTAAAACACCGAAACACCCGACGAATAAACCGGCTATAGTGTCGCTATAAATTTAACTGTTTGAGTATCAAACGGACTCCTATTGCGATGAAATTTGTTAGGCGGTCTACCTACACTATATTAGACCACACACCAACTTTCAACCCAATCCGAGAAAGTTTTATACACACATTTCAAAAACGAGATTTTATCGATGTTGCAGCCGCGTGCGAGTGTGGTTGGTCTCGAAACGGTCAACGACAAAAGCGGGGAGAACTGACAACTAACAACAGATGCAAGTTTGAAAACCGATGACAACGAAGTGGTGATGCAATACGGTTGATGCGAATGATGTGATGATGAGTGCGACAATCAAATAAATCACATGACAACACTTGAATAAAAGGTGAATCTTCTAGAGCGTCGGTTCCGGGCTGTTACACGGCCCTTCAACCATTGTCATTAAGGTTGTGACCAAAGATGAGTCGGCTTATGAAGATAAAGGAAAATCCAAGCTTGAGATTCCAGAATTTGAAGATCTTGACCTTCAAGGACTATATCAGCAGTATGTGACCTAGGTGTTTGAGAGCTGAGATTTTGAAGTAAACTTGGTCAATACCATGCAGACCAAATATGAGGTAAAATAATTACCCCTTCATTTATTGTGTATACCATTGTAGCCCCCAAGATCTAGTTTAGTACAATAAGTAATGAACTGGATCTTGTGAATATCCTAATGAGGCAAATATAGCCCCCAAGTACCGGGTCATTATGCAAAAATAATGAGTCAGTACTTCCTTCATTCAATATGTAAATTTCGTTGATAGTAGCCACCAAGGGTTGGCTTATCTCCGTGAGATAGCTGGGTCTTCAAGTTGCAACTTAGAATCTATTTTAAAGAGTTGAATATCATAGACCCAAGTGCCATGTCGCATGCCTACAGCGACTTGGGACTTTGTAGAAAAAATGATCTGATTGGTATAGTCCCCAAGGACCGGGTCATTATGATAATAATGAGTTAGTACTTTTTAAATGCCTTGAGGTGTAAGATTTCTCTGACTGTAACCTCCAAAGGCCGGCTTATCCTACTGAGAGAGACGTGTCTTTACATAAAAACCGTCAATTGTAGGCCCCGGGGGCTGAATTTTGTTTTTGAAACAGTCAGGTCTGATACGTCTCCAACGTATCTATAATTTTTTATGGTTCCATGCTATTATCTTGTCAAACTTTTGATGTTTTTCAAGCCTTTTATATCTTTTTTGGGACTAACTTATTAACTCAGTGCCAAGTGCCACTTCCTGTTTTTTCCATGTTTTTGACCCTTTTCAGAGGAGGATTTCAAACGGTGTCCAAACGGAATAAAACTTCTGAAAAGATTTTTTCCGGAACGGAATATACGCACGAGACTTGAGAACCAAGGCAGGGGCCACCAGGGGACCCCACAAGCCCCCAAGGCGCGGCCAGGGGGCCTGCGCCTAGCACGCTTGTGGGCCCCGTGTGGCTCGTCTGCCCTACCTCTTCCGCCTATAAATTCAGAAAAATTCCGAATGTGCGAGAGAGATCCGTGAAAATACTTTTCCGCCGCCGCAAGCTTCTGTCTCCACAAGATCCCATCTGGGGCACGTTCTGGTGCCCTGCCGGAGGGGGGATTCAGATACGGAGGGCTTCTAAATCAACACCATGACCTCTCCGATGATGCGTGAGTAGTTCACCATAGACCTTCGGGTCCATAGCTAGTAGCTAGATGGCTTCTTCTCTCTCTTGGATCTTCAATACAAAGGTCTCCAAGATCTTCATGGAGATCTATCCGATGTAATCTTCTTTTGCGGTGTGTTTGTCGAGATCCGATGAATTGTGGATTTATGATCAGATTATCTATGAATGTTATTTGAGTTTCTTCTCATCTCTTATATGCATGATTTCATATCCTTGTAATTCTCTTCGAGTTGTGGGTTTTGTTTGGCCAACTTGATCTATGATTCTTGCAATGGGAGAAGTGCTTGGTTTTTGGTTCATACCGTGCGGTGACCTCACCCAGTGATAGAAGGGGTAGCGAGGCACACATCGTGTTATTGGCATCAAGGGTAAAAAGATGGGGTTTTCATCATTGGTTTGAGTTTATCCCTCTACGTCATGTCATCTTGCTTAAAGTGTTACTTTGTTCTTCATGAACTCAATACACTAGATGAATGCTAGATAGCGGTCGATGTGTGGAGTAATAGTAGTCGATGCAGAAACTATCGGTCTACTTGTCTCGGACGTGATACCTATATGTATGATCATTGCCTTAGATATCATCATGACTTTGCGCGGTTCTAACAATTGCTCGACAGTAATTTGTTCACCCACCGTATTATTTGCTATTTTGAGAGAATCCTTTAGTGAACACTATGGCCCCCGGGTATACTTCACACAATATTTTGAGCCTTACAATTTTACTTCGTTGCACTTTCCGCCTTCAGATCTCACTTTGCAATCAATCTTGAAGGGATTGACAACCCCTTTATAGCGTTGGGTGCAAGCTCTTTTGTGTCTGCGCACGTACTCTGGACTTGGTGCGATTCTCCTACTCGATTGATACCTTGGTTCTCAAACTAAGGGAAATACTTACTGGTCCTGTGCTGCATCGCCCTTTCCTCTTCAAGGGAAAAACCAACGCAAGCTCAAGAGGCAACAGAAGGATTTCTGTTGCCGTAGCAGAAGAATTTTTGGCATCGTTCCCGGGGAGGATCAAGTCAAGAACTCATCCAAGTAAGTGTCGCAAACACATCTCTTGCATTTAATTTTTTGCCTCTCGTTTTCCTCTCCCCACTTCTGAAAAACAAAAATTTACAAAAATATTTGCCCTTTTTTTCGTTTGCCTTTTTCGTTCGCCCTTTCCTCTTGCTTGCTTTCTGTTCGCTTGTGTGCTTGTTTGTTTGCTGAAGTCACCATGACTGAAAGCACCAAACTATGTGACTTCTCAAATACTAATAATAATGATTTTATTAGTACTCCGATTGCTCCCGCTACTAGTGTGGAATCATAGAAATCAATGCTGCTTTGCTGAATCTTGTTATGAAAGAGCAATTCTCCGGCCTTCCTAGTGAAAATGTCGCATCCCATCTTAATACATTCATTGAGCTTTGCGATATGCAAAAGAAGAAAGATGTGGATAATGATGTGATTAAATTGAAGGTTTTTCCTTTCTCGTTGCGAGATCGAGCAAAAACTTGGTTTTCGGCTTTGCCCAAAAATAGTATTGATTCTTGGAATAAGCGCAAAGATGCTTATATATCCAAGTATTTCCCGCCGGCTAAGATTATCTCTCTCCGTAATGATATCATGATTTTTAAGCAACTTGATCATGAACATGTTGCCCAATATTGAGAGAGAATGAAATTGATGATTAGAAATTGTCCCGCTCATGGCTTGAGTCTTTGGATGATTATATAAATCTTTTACGCTGGCTTGAATTTCGCTTCTAGAAATATCTTGGACTCCGCATCGGGTGGAACGTTCATGGAAATCATGTTAGGAGAAGCCACAAAACTCCTAGACAATATCATGACGAACTACTCTCAATGGCACACTGAAAGGTCACCTACTAGTAAGACGGTACACGCTATAGAAGAAATTAACTCGTTGAGTGCTAAGATGGATGAGTTAATGAATTTGGTTGCTAGTAGAAGTGCTCATTTAGATCCTAATGACATTCCCATGTCTTCCTTGATTGAGAGTAGCAACGCTAGCTAGGACGTTAATTTTGTTGGTAGGAATAATTTTGGCAGCAACAATGCTTTTAGAGGAAACTATGTTCCAAGGCCTTTTCCTAGTAACCCCTCTAATAATTTTGGCAACTCCTACAACAATATTCATGGAAATTACAATAGATTACCCTCTGATCTAGATAGTAATATCAAAGAGTTTATCAACTCGCCAAAGATTTTCAATACGTCCATAGAGGAAAACTACTCAAAATTGACGATTTGGCTAGGAGCGTTGATAGAATGTCTAGTGATATTGATTCTTTGAAAGTTAGATGTGCTCCTCCCAAGATCAATATGGATGAAACAATGAAAGCTATGCGTGCTTCCATGAGTGAGAGAAAAGAAAGAACCGCCCAAATTCGTGCTAGACATGAATGGCTTAAAAGGGTGTGTTCTCGTGATAAGAATCATGAAGATCTTAAAGTGCTTGGTGTGACTCCCATTGAATCTTTGTTTTCTTGTGTCAAACCTAATGATGATGGGGCTGGATATGAATCCACTTTGGTTGAAAAACGCCCCAATGATTCGAAGTCCATCTATCTTGATGCTAAAACCATTGAAAGTGGAGTAGAAGATATTAAAACCTTGAGTAGTAATGAAACTACTACTTTGGATTTCAAGGAATTCAATTATCATAGTTTCTCCTTGATTGAATGCATCCTTGATGCAATCAATTCTAAACTCTCCACACGCTTATAGCCAAAACAAGGCCTTTACCAATCATATCGTTGATGCTATGATAAAATCTCTTGAAGATAAACTTGAATTGGAAGTTTCTATCCCTAGAAAGCTTCATGATGAGTGGGAACCTACGATGAAAATCAAAATCAAAAACTACGAATGCAATGCTTTGTGTGATTTGGGTGCTAGTGTTTCCGTGATTCCAAAGTCTTTATGTGATGTTCTGGGTTTTAATGAGATTGAGGAGTGTTCTCTTAATTTGCATCTTGCGGATTCTACTATCAAGAAACCCATGGGAAGGATAAATGATGTTATTATTATTGCAAATAGGAGCTATGTACCCGTGGATTTCATTGTGCTTGACATTGATTGCAATCCTACATGGCCTATCATTCTTGGTAGACCTTTCCTAAGGACTATCGGTGCTATCATCGATATGAAGGAAGGGAATGTTAGATTTCAATTTCCTTTAAAAAGGGTATGGAGCATTTTCCTAGAAATAAAATAAGATTGCCTTATGAATCTATGATGAGGGCTCTTATGGTTTGAGCACCAAAGACGACGATACGTGATTCTATCGCTTTATGCCTAGCTAAGGGCGTTAAACAATAGCGCTTGTTGGGAGGCAACCCAATGAATTTATCTTTTTATTTCTGTTTTGTTGCGTCCCCACCATCATAATTCTGTTACGATTGTGTCTTTTGTGTTTCTTTTTGTGTTTGAGCCAAGCAAAACCTTTATGACTAGTCTTGGTGATGGTTGTTTGATCCTGCTCGAAAAAGATAGAAACTTTTCGCTCACGAGATTATTTTTCGTTTTTATTCAGAAAGAGATTTTGAGTCGATTCTTTTTGCTGCTGGTTTACATACCTTTTGCCCAGGCAGTCGTAATTTGTCAGAAATTTTGAGGTACCAGAAGTATACGAAGTATACAGATTGCTACAAACTGGTCTGCTTTTGACAGATTCTGTTTTTGTTGTGTTGGTTGCTTGTTTTGATGAAAGTATGGATAGTATCAGGGGGTACTAGCCATGGAAAAGTGAGAATACAGTAACCTAACACCAATATGAATAGAATTCAAGTTTGCTACAGTACCTAAAGAGGTGGTAGTTTGTTTTCTTGTGCTAATGATATTACGAGTTTCTGTTTAAGTTTTGTGTTGTGAAGTTTTCAAGTTTTGGGTGATGTTTTCATGGACAAAGGAATAAAGAGTGGAAAGAGCTCAAGCTTGGGGATGCCCAAGGCATCCCTAGCCAAATTTAAGGACCCCAAAAAGACTAAGCTTGGGGATGCCCCGGGAAGGCATCCCCTCTTTCGTCTTCAATCCATCGGTAACATTACTTGGAGCTATATTTTTATTCACCACATGATATATGTTTTGCTTGGAGCGTCTTGTATCGTAGGAGTCTTTTATTTTTTTTGTGTCACAATCATCCTTGCTGCACACCTTTTGAGAGAGACATGCACTCATCGTGGATTTGCTAGAATGCTCATCGTGCTTCACTTATATCTTTTGAGCTAGATAATTTTGCTCTATGTGCTTCACTTAGATCTTTTAGAGCACGGCGATGCGTGACTTGGTAGTTGGTTTGTGCTATCAAAGTAGTGCCAAAGGTGATAGGTACCCAATGAGGATACAAAAAAATTCCATATTCATGTGAGTTGAGTAGAAAGAGAAGTTTGATTCCTCTCAATTAGTTTTGAGACGTGGATTTGGTAATATTAAGAGTTACGTTAGTAGGGTGTTGTGAATCTAGAAATACTTGTGTTGAAGTTAGTGATTCCCGTAACATGCACGTATGGTGAACCTCTATTTTAGGAAGTCGGAGCATAATTCATCTATTGATTGTCATCCTTTGTGTTGTGGTCGGGATCGCGCGATGGTTAACACCTACCAACCCTTCCCCTAGGAGTATGCGTTTAGCACTCTGTTTCGATTACTAATAAAAACTTTCGCAACAAGTATGTGAGTTCTTCATGACTAATATGAGTCCATGGTATAGATGCACTTTCAGCTTCTACCATTGCTATCCTCTCTAGTGCCGTGCAATTTTCGCCGGTACACAAACCCACCATATGCCTTCCTCAAAACCGCCACCATACGTACCTACTATGGCATTTTCATAGCCATTCCGAGATATATTGCCATGCAACTCCCACCGTTCTGTCTCATGACTTGTGCTGTCACTCTCATATTGCCATTGCATGATCGTAAGATAGCTAGCGAGATGTTTCAACGTCATACGCCAAGCTAGATC
The DNA here is from genome assembly GCF_904849725.1 of Hordeum vulgare subsp. vulgare. Taxonomy (NCBI): domain Eukaryota; kingdom Viridiplantae; phylum Streptophyta; class Magnoliopsida; order Poales; family Poaceae; genus Hordeum; species Hordeum vulgare. The sequence goes on along the minus strand of NC_058524.1, from coordinate 339,842,665 downwards.
ATTGCACATCCCGGTACACTACCGGAGGCATTTCCTATAGAGTCATCGTCGTTCTAAGCTTTGATCTATGAGTAAATAAAAGTGTGATGATCGTCATTATTAGACCATTGTCCCATGTGACGAAAAAAGAGGCCAAAGAGCCCAAATAAATAAAAAAATAGAAAAAGAGAGGCCAAAGAGCCCAAATAAAAAAAAGTGAAAAAGAGAGAAGGACAATGCTACTATCTTTTTCCACACTTGTGCTTCATAATTGCACCATGTTCTTCATGATTGAGAGCCTCTCGTTTTGTCACCACCATATACTAGTGGGAATCTTTATTATATAACTTGGCTTGTATATTCCAATGATGGGCTTCCTCAAATTGCCCTAGGTCTTCGTGAGCAAGCAAGTTGGATGCACTCCCACTAGTTCTCCTTTTGAGCTTTCACATACTTATAGCTATAGTGCATCCTTTGTATGGAAATCCCTACTCATTCACATTGATATCTATTAATGGGCATCTACATAACCCTTTGATACACCGAGTTAATGTTACCATCTCCTCCTTGTTTGTCTCACAAACACCACCACACTCTATTCCACCTATAGTGCTATATCCATGGCTCACACTCATGTATTGTGTGATAGTTGTAAAAGGTTTGAGAAAGTAAGAGTGCAAAAACAATTACTTGGCCAATACCGGGGTTGTGCATGATTTAAATTAGTTGTGTGAGGATGATGGAGCATAGCGAGACTATATGATTTTGTAGGGATAACTTTCTTTGGCCTTCTTATTTCGAAAGTTCATGATTGCCTTGCTAGTTTTCTTGAAGTATTATTGTTTTCATGTCAATAGCAAACTATTGTTTTGAATCTTACGGATCTGAACATTCATGTCACATGAAATAAGTTAGAAATGACAACTATGCTAGGTAGCATTCCACATCAAAAATTCAGTCTTTATCACTTCCCTACTCGAGGACGAGCAGGAGTTAAGCTTGGGGATGCTTGATACGTCTCCAACGTATCTATAATTTTTGATAGTTCCATGCTATTATCTTCTCAAACTTCGGATGTTTTGTATGCCTTGTATATCTTTTTCGGACTAACTTATTAACTCAGTGCCAAGTGCCAGTTCCTGTTTTTTCCGTGTTTTTGACCCTTTTCAGAGGAGGATTTTAATCGGTGTCCAAACGGAGTAAAACTTCCGAAAGGATTTTTTCCAGAAAAGAAGATACGCGCCAGACTTGAGAACCAGGGCACGAGCCAGGAGGGGACCCCACAAGCCCCCTAGGCGTGACCACCGGGGCCCGCGCCTAGCAGGCTTGTGGCCCCACTATGGCACGTCTACCCTACCTCTTCCGCCTATAAATTTAGAAAAATTCCAAAACTGCGAGAGAGATCCACGAAAATACTTTTCCGCCGCCGCAAGCTTCTGTCTCCGCAAGATCCCATCTGGGGCACGTTCTGTTGCCCTGCCGGAGGGGGGATTCAGATACGGAGGGCTTCTTCATCAACACCATGACCTCTCCGATGATGCGTGAGTAGTTCACCATAGACCTTAGGGTCCATACCTAGTAGCTAGATGGCTTCTTCTCTCTCTTGGATCTTCAATACAAAGTTCTCCATGATCTTCATGGAGATCTATCCGATGTAATCTCCTTTTGCGGTGTGTTTGTCGAGATCCGATGAATTGTGGATTTATGATCAGATTATCTATGAATCTTATTTGAGTATCTTCTCATCTCTTATATGCATGATTTCATATCCTTGTAATTCTCTTCGAGTTGTGGGTTTTGTTTGGCCAACTTGATCTATGATTCTTGCAATGGGAGAAGTGCTTGGTTTTGGGTTCATACCGTGCGGTGACCTCACCCAGTAACAGAAGGGGTAGCGAGGCACACATCGTGTTGTTGCCATGAAGGGTAAAAAGATGGGGTTTTCATCATTGGTTTGAGTTTATCCCTCTACATCATGCCATCTTGCTTAAAGCGTTACTCTGTTTGTCATAAACTCAATACACTAGATGCATGCTGGATAGCGGTCGATGTGTGGAGTAATAGTAGTAGATGCAGAAAGTATCAGTCTACTTGTCTCGGACGTGATGCCTATATGTATGATCATTGCCTTAGATATCGTCATGACTTTGCACGGTTCTATCAATTGCTCGACAGTAATTTGTTCACCCACCGTAATATTTGCTATTTTGAGAGAAGCCTCTAGTGAACACTATGCCCCCCGGGTCTACTTCACACCATATTTCCAGCCTTACTCTTTTACTTCGTTGCACTTTCCGCCTTTTGATCTCACATTGCAATCAATCATGAAGGGATTCACAACCCCTTTATAGCATTGGGTGCCAGCTCTTTTGTGTTTGCGCAGGTACTGTGGACTTGATGCGATTCTCCTACTGGATTGATACCTTGGTTCTCAAACTGAGGGAAATACTTAGTGCTCATGTGCTGCATCACCCTTTCCTCTTCAAGGGAAAAACCAACGCAAGCTCAAGAGGCAGCAGCATCTACCATCAGGTCTACGGGAACCACCGAGAAACTGACAACTGATGTGCCATTCTACCCATTTGTTATCCCCATCGCGGTTGTTGTTGTTGCCCTCTCAACTACAGCAACCCCCTTTCGGCTGCTACACCCGCCTTATCGGAGATAGCGGTCATGTTCATGCATGTTGTGAGCGCAATCATGGCTGATGCGGCTGCGCTTGGGCCGGAGTGGGTTGCCGAAGTTGTGCTCATCATGGGGATCCACGTCCCTTTCTTTCATTGGTGTAGGATTGAACAAAAAATGCACTTACATGGCCAGTGTAGCTTACTAGCTGACGGTGGACTTTAACTGATGATGCTTCCAGCCTAAGCCATTTATGAGGATTGGCCCAAGATATTTTGTACTATGTCACAAACGATTCATGATCATGAAGTTTTTGTGATATACTTAATTTTCGTATTGTTTTTAAAATAAAAATGAGGTTACTTCAGCTAAAATATATCTGTCGTGAACACATACCAATAGTAATGTCATGCTAAAATATGGAATTATTTAGGGTTCATTTGCCATTTTTATACATTAATTGAGTTTTATAGGTATTTGATGTGCATATTTCAGATTTGAACTAGACTCAAGGTGTGGTGACTCAAAATGGTTTCAAAAATCATACAGGTCTCCATGCTGCATATTTAGGTCCCATGCAAGAAATGGGAATGAATTTCAAACATCTCGCCATCTTGGCTCGGCCACAAACATTAAGAAACTTAGATTTTAAATTACTATAAATCCAAAAGTCTTCAGGAAGTCATGAATCTTGCCATGTTTTCATGACATGGCAGATATGTATCGTTGTAAAAACAATTGTCCAATTGGACAAGTTTTGGCACAAGCCCATTACAAACCGGAGCTTCTCATGGGAAGCTTGGTTCCGATAGGGAATGTGTCACGTTATGTGGGCAAAACAACAATTGCTCCTCTTCTCAACTTGAGTTTTTTCTACAGGAAACATACACAAATAGGAGTGTCGTGCTAAAATATGTAATTATACAAGGTTCGTTTGGCATTTTTATACACTAATTGACTTTTATAGGCATTTAATGTGTATAATTAAAATTTGAACTGCAATCACAATTTGTGGTGCATCAAACTGGGTTGAAAAACATATAAATGTACATGGTTGTATATTTAGGTCCCATGCAAGAAATGAGAATGCATTTCAAACATCTCAGGTTATTGTCTTGGCCACAAACATTAAGAAAATTTGGTTTTAAAATTACTGTAAAAAAACTCGTCACAAATTCATGAAACTTGTCATGTTGTCATGACATAGCACATAATTGACATGGTAAAAAATTGTCCATTATGGGACAAGTTTTGGCACAAGCGAGCTTCTCACGGGGAAGCTTTGTTGTTCTCATAGGGAACGCATCACCTTATATGGGCGAAACAACATCAGCTCCTCTTCTCAACTTGAACTTTTCTATAGGCAACATAGACGAATTGGAGTGTCATGCTAAAATATGGAATTATTTAGGGTTTGTTTCACATTATTTATACATAAATTGAGTTTTATAGGCATTTAATGTGCATACTTCAAATTTGAACTACAATCACAACATCCGGTTTGGAAAATCATATAAGTGTAGATGCTGCATCTTTAGGTTCCATGCAAGAAATGGGAATGAATTTCAAACATCATGGCATCTTGGATCGGCTACAAACATTGAGAAGATTGGATTTTAAATTCATGTAAAGAAAAAAAATCATGAGAAATTCATGAAACATGGCGCATAAAGGCATCGTAAGATTTTGTTTACTATTCTAGACACGTTTTTGATATATTTTTCTGTGTAACCAACATTGGGAATATTGGTTTAAATTATAGTAAATCATAAACTCACACAAAATTAAAGAAACTGGCTCGTCATGATACAAAACAAATATTTTTGGTATTTTTTGTGTCAATTTTGGGAAACGGTGCACACATTAATAGCCACGTGCATTTCAGAATAAAGAACTGTCATGTTACCATCGCAAACGGTTGTATTATTTATAGATCATGGGCAATCTACTCCACATTTACATGCTACCACACATCACACTCTTTATTCTCTAGGAGGTGTTGTGCGAGCAGCTGTTTGAATAGGCGGGAGGCATGCGAGCTCGCCTCTAGTGCGCATGCGAGCAGTACGTTGAATGCCCGCTGGCAAGTGAGCCCTTTGACCTCCATATTCGTTCGCCTCTCTTTCAACGTGTCCATCAACGGCGCCTGAGCCATTGTTTAATATGCGTCCTTACTACCCACTCACTAACAATCCTCTCTCTTTGCCTCCAATTCCCATCTATCATCCACACTTCCACCTATGCCATGACGCACAAGGATCTTATGCCACTAGTCTTCCAATTTGGTGAAGTCGACCTCGAGCCGGAGGAGATAGAACATAAAGGCGAATGGGACGTGATGAACATGGCCCTGAATGAGTTGCACGTCGCAGCGGATGCTACCCCGTGCACTCAACAGCAACCATCCCTGCGCCCGTGCTAGCAACCTTTCCTATGAGATTGACGGCCTAGGCGCCAAACTTCATCACGGTGCTGGAAACCGCGGGAATCAACGAGGTACCCACGGACCTGTGCGTGCTCGTGTATGCGCATGCTCTAGCACCTCCTCCCGCATCTGTGCTCCTGCACGCCCCTACACCTATCGCGTCGGTCCCCGAACGCGTGCCCGCAACCACCATGCGGGTGCCCATGCGCGTGAGTGCACCCTTTGCACACATGCCACGTCCGCACGGCTGGACCCAACGCTCCCTTCCCCATGTGCGTGCATGTACTTGTCGCAGCCACTCATCGAATTGGGACACTGCCATCGACCACTTCATTGTAGAGCTGACATCTACTACACAACTTTATTCATATAGACTTTGTCGGGCCTCCAAGCACAGAGTTCTGTAGGATAGTAGCAGTTTACCCTCAAGTGGATGACCTAAGGTTTATCAATCTGTGGGAGGTCTAGGATGAAGATGGTCTCTCTCAAGCAACCCTGCAATCAAATACAAGAAATATCTTGTCCGCAAAACATCCAATACAATGGCAAATTGTATAGGTGCACTTGTTCGGCGAAGAGATGGTGATACAAGTGTAGCATGGATAGTAGATATAGGTTCTTGTAATATAAAATATAAAAATAGCAAGGTAACAAGTAATAAAACTCAGCATACATGGTATTGCAATGCTTAGTAATAAGGCCTAGGGTTCATAATTTCACTAGTGCAATCTCTCAACAATGCTTACATAACAAAATCATATGATCATCCCTCAACGTGCGACAAAGAATCGCTCAAAAGTTCATAAGTAGAGGCGAACATAAGATGAAACTGATGTAGGTAGTAGAACCACCTCAAAATTATCCTTCTGATCAATATATTGAGCTATTCCTATAGGATTCACAAAGATCCCTATAGTTCGTACAAAAATAACACCATATGATACACATCAATCAACCCTAATGTCACCCCGATAATCCAATGTCACCACAAGTATCCGTGGGTTAATTATTTGACATGCATCAGCCAATTTCAGATTCATCATATTGAATCCAACAGAAAGAACTTCAAAGAGTAGCCGAAGATTTCTATCTAAGAAAGTAGGAAGAAAACATGCATCAATCCATGTGCATAGATCCCCCAAAGTCACGAGAGTCCGCAAGTTGATGACATAACATATATCAAGTGAACCAATAGAATACCCCATTGTCATAACTTGTATCCACATGCAAGACATACCTCAAGTGTTCTCAAACCCAAAGTATTCAATTTAACATATGGAGATCTCAAAGGGAAAGATTCAATTCATCACAAAAAGATAACAAGAGACACACACACCATATAATTCAACCATATTAACAAAGCCCATGATACATAAAGATCATGAAATCTCAAGATCACGGGAAAAAGAGATCAATCACATACCTACTTGTACATATCATCAACCCGAGGGTGAACTACTCCCTCCTCGTCATGGACACCACCGGGATGATGAAGATGGACTTCGACGATGATTACCCCCTCCGGTAGGGTCCCGGAACAGGGCTTCAAATGAGTTTTCTTTGGTATAGAGGCTTGCGGCAGCGGAGCAGAAGTTCTAGGTTTATTATTGAATGGTTTCATATATAGGATTTTTCTGAGTTGGAATCACACTAAACGGAGCCACAAGGTGGTCCCAAGCCATCAGGGCGCGCCTAGGGGGGTGGGCATACCCTCTTGGCTTGGCACCAATAGATGGCCCCCTCTGGTGGTTCTTTGCTCCGATATTTCTTATTTCCTCCAAAAAAATCGTCAAAAAGTTCCAGGTGATTTCGACAACTTTTAATTTTTGCAGAAAAACAACACCATGGTAATTGCACTAAAAACATTGTGAGTCTGGGTTAGTTCTAATTAAAATATAAAGTGCACAAAACCATATAAAACTATTGTAAGCATAGGTAAATATGACATGAAAACTTCATAAATTATCGATACATTGGACACGTATCAGCATTCCCAAGCTTAATTCGTACTCGTCCTCGAGTAGTAAAAGATAAAAGAAGCAATTTATGAAGTGTGAATGCTAGCATAGTATATAATTGTGGTTAATGATAATCAAAATCACTTTATAGCATCATAACAAGCAACTTTTTCTCATAAAACTTCTCATGATCAAGTACAATCAATTCACATGTTATGGTTCAAACAATGCATTATCTTGATGCTTAACAACTTGTCTTCTTAGTCATAAAAAAATTAGAATGCATTTTATTTTCAAAAAAGTCTAAGTATGAGCTCCACATACTCAACTATCATATAGTCTTCTATGGTTTCTAATACTCAAAGCATATTTTTGGAACAAACAACATCCATTGAACACACAGAAAGATAGGGGACCTAATGTTTTGCCTCCCAACATACTTATCATGAAGATAATTGTAAACAATAATGGATCATGATAAAATATATTTGACTAGATATATGTGTTTGGATCTTTACCCACCACATGATGCTTGCCAACTAATAGGTTGAGGTTGGAATTGGAAGTTGACTCAAGATGAAAAGTAAATAACATAAAAGTAAATAGATTGTCCTTTCGCAGAGGGAAACAAGGATTTTCAGAGGTGCCAGAGCTCATTGCTTAGATAGAGAGATGAATATATTTTGGTCATGTGTCTTTCCTATAAATGTTACAACAAGGGATTTAAACATCTTCCATGCTAATCACATTATTGACGGTTTCCTAAACAAAATTGAAATTTTACTCCCCCTCAACCATTCAAACACTTTCCATGGCTAGTTGTACCCACGGGTTCCCTCCAAACAATCAACTTTCACTACATGAATCAGACTCTTTGTCGTCTTCCATAACGGACGGCAAAGAGGTGATCCACCAACGGCAAAGGTCTTTGCCATCAGCCTCCTGTCAGCAATGTTCCTACGACTACTTTCGACGGCATATCACCTTCTTTGCCGTCAGTCTTCCTGAAGCGGACGACAAAGACCTTTGCCGTCAGTCTCTGGCTCCGAGGAGACGACGCACATGCTTAGACGGTAGCCAATAGGCAACACCTCCTTTAGGGCTAATGGAGGCTTTGCCGTCTGCCTCCCTCCCTCTCTGTGCCGTAAGTATCCCTCCGTCTCTATGTCATCTGCCTCCCTCCTCTCTGTGTGTCGTCTACCTCCTGTCGGCTCTTTGCCGTCTGCCTCCCTCCCTCCCTTTGTCGTATGCTTCTATGGGCCATCCCTTGAATCATCCCTTTGCCGTCAGCCTCCCTCCCGCTGTGCCGTCAGCCTCCCAAGGCAGCGAACGACAAAGACACTATATGGGCCAGCTGCTGGTGCCCTAGGTTGCACAACTGGGTGCCATGTGGCACCTTTGCTGTCTGCTGCCTCATGGCAAAGGCCTTTGTTGAAGAAGAAAGAGAAGAAACAAGAAGAACGAAAAATTAGCTAAGTATGTCTTTGTTTGGGAAAATAAGCTGAATTGAAGAAGAAAGAGAAGAAGCAAGAAGAGAAGAAGGAGAAGAAAATGAAGAAGAAGAAGGAGGAGGAGAAGGAGGTGTAGAAGAAGAAGAAAAGAAGAAGAGAAGAAGAAGGAGAATAAGAAGGAGAAGAAGGAGGAGAGAAGAAGAAGGAGAAGAAGGAGGGCTCCTTCTCCTTCTTCTCTTCTTCTTCTCCTCCTCCTTCTTCTTCTTGTCCTTCGCCTTCTCTTATTCTTCTCCTTCCTTCTTTTCATTTCTTCTCTTCTCCTCTTCTTGGAGCGAAATTAGCTAAGTATGTCTTTTTGGAGCTAAATGGGCTAATTATGTCATTTTGGAGGAAAACAAGCTAAGTATAAAATATTCATGAGCTAACCAAGGTTCTTATGCCATTTTGAGATTATTATGACTTTTTGGAGCTTAATTAGTCATTTTAATGAGCTAACCAAGGTACTGATGATGTTTTTACCCAACTAAGCTAATTATATCATTTTGGAGTACAATTAGCTAAGTATGTCTTTGTTGGGGAAAATAAGCTACGTAGAAGAAGAAAGAGAAGAAGCAAGAAGAGAAGAAGAAGGATAAGAAAAAGAAGAAGAAGGAGAGAAGAAGAAAAAGAAGAGAGAAGAAGAAGGAGAAGAAGGAGGAGAGAAGAAGAAGAAGGAGGGCTCGAAGGAGGGTTCCTTCTCCTTCTTCTCCTCCTTCTCATTCTTCTTCTCCTTCTTCTTCTCTTCTTCTTCTTCTTCCTCCTTTTCATTTTTCCTAATTCAATCTAGCTTATTATGTCATTTTGGAGCTAAATTAGCTAAGTTATGAACCTAGTGGTTTCACTAACCATTTTGGAGCTAAATTAGCTAAGTTATGAAACTAGTAGTTTCACTAACCATTTTTCCTAGTAGAAATTAAGTAGGAGATTATTATGTTATTTTGGATAAAACTTACCACAATGGTCATCAAGGAGGAGAAACACCGGGGTTTCTCGCGACGGCTTCGTTTGGAGATGGTTGCCCTAGAGAAGGGTCGTGCGATGCCGCCCGGGAGTTATTCTGCACAAAAGATATTTTGCAATGTCTCAGTTAGCATGATGACACTCAATTGTTAATACAAGTTTAGAATGACCATTGAAATGAAACTCACCGTGCCAATCGCAGAGAAGACGGGCATCGGCGGAGGGGCTTGACCGGTCTTCTCACACATAGACTGCACATTCGGTTTTGAAGAGTGAGTCATATTAGTTAGTAATGAAACAGACATTACACACATGATTTGGCTAATGTAAAAAAGAAACTTACCACAATAAACTCGTGCATGGCCAGGTGAGCCGCCTCATTCCGGGCACTCTACTCCTCATTCAACCGAGCCGTGGTGCGGTCCCTCTCCTTAAGAGCAGCCTGAAGAGCAGTCTGGGTTGCCAATCTATCTTTCTCAAGAGGAGCCTAGTTTTCCGCTCTCTCTTTCTGAGGAGCAACCTGCAACACCATTCCTCATTACCACAGTAATGATCGATGGCCACACACACAATGAAATGGATGAAAGTTTTCTGAGTCAGTAAAACTAACCTCGATGGCAAGATCGACTGGCCGTGGATGAGGCGTTATCTCAGGACAAGAGCTCGACTGGCGCGCCTTGATCTCTGGGAGAGTGAGTGGACAACATATTATCCGATCTCCAATGGCTATCAAGCCATGGGGCCTCCCGCCACCAGATATCATCAAAAACTCTGGATCCAAAGGTTCCTGGCTAGGGTTAAAGTCCTCCCCTTTCCAAGCCTTCCTCGTGTGCGTGTATTTCACGAGCTTGTGGTGGGATGAGATGTTGGTCAAGTTATTTGGATCATCCAGGTCAGACTCAGAGAATGCCTTCGCCTTCTTGTAGGAGGCGGTATCGGCCATGCCATAAAGGTCGTACAACTCTCGCATGTCCGTCTCATTGTGATGCGCCTAAAAGGGAGGAACAAAGTATTAGTAATGTGCTCAAGCTAGCACGAAGAATGAATTGAATGAATCATGAAGCAAACCACATACCCAGTTTCGTCCGAACTGAAGTAAGTTGGCGCTGCCTTGATGGTGTGGCACACCAAACATTTGGCTACGCCGATCCTTCGCATTGTCGTCGACGGCTCGCCAGTTGCCTGTGCATATTTCATCCACCAATGCCTCCCAACAATCCATCTTATCCGCACACCATCTCGCGGGAACCTGTAAGTTATTAGAAAGAATTGTGAGCGCTATGCCTATGAATCAAATCAAGAAAACTACGTACAAGGCCTTAAGAATAGGTAATTACCTTCATCTACTCCTCCTTCTTCACATACTTTCCGCGGCACTCCTTCTTCTGCTTGTTAAGACCACGCGTGGCGTAGTAGTCTCGAATAGCCTGCGACCGAGCGTCGTGGAGTAAGTTCTGTAATAACCGCCTACGCTCGGGCTCGATAACCTTGGCCGCCTCCTCCTCATATCCCTCCTCACACCAATAGAACGTCTGCAATCAAACGAGACAACACAGATTAGTACAATAATTAGCTATATTGTTAATTTTAGATTGTGTAAAAGGATAATTTACCCAAAAGCTGTTGATCACCATCTCGGCCCTCGTGTGGCACAAGACACCGTCTATAATCTCGTCTGGCGGGGCCTGCGCAGACTGGTAGTGCTCCCAGGTAAATCCTAGTGTAGGAACCTCACCCTCACCAGACAACGTGACAAATCCCGGTAATTTTTTCCGGGAAAGCACTCCAAGGATGCTGTTCGGCTTGCGGACTCCATGAGGGTGTGTCCATCCCCTATAGTTTGATAAGGTCAATGCATTAGATATTTGAAGAAACTTGAAGGCAGAAGCTAAAATAAGAGTAAATGTACTTACCTATCCCCTTCAGGCTTAATCACCGGCCTCTGCTCGCGGGTAGCCGGCACGACCGGGAGACGTGTACTACCACGCTTGTACACGGTGGCCCCATCCACCTGCACGTCACCCTCACTATCCGTAGACTCATCCCCGCCATCAACAGAACGGCCACTTGGACCCTCGGTCCAATCCGGCACCTCGGTCCGATCCGGCCAGGCACCCCATCCGGACATCTCCACGTCGGCCGAAGCCTATGTGGCAGGAGTCTCCTGGGACGTAGCCTCAGGAACCGTAGTCTTGTGGGACGAAGGTACCTCGATCCGAGGCCGATCCTGGATCGGAGTCTCATGGGCCGAATGCCCGTCCACCCAAGGCTCCTGGATCAGAGTCCCCGTAGCCTCCTCCGCAAACGGGTCCACCATAGTAGTCATGTGCTCGGGTGAATGAGCTGGTAGTGGTGACGAGGACAACACAACAGTCCGCCTACCTCTTCCGCGGCCACCACCTCTCCCTGTACCCTTCCCCTTCTCCCCTACCCGACCAACACCTCTCCTAGTGGGCAATGCCACCGACGAAGAAGCACCCACGGGTGGTGTCGTCAGATAGTCTGCCAAGACTCTACAGAGAGATAGGGGTGGAACGGAAGTACCACCCCTCGTGCGGGCCGCCGAAGAAGAACCCGTCGAGCGATCTGTACCCGCACCCACCATCTTTCAACACCTGCTGACCTGACATAATAAAGATTAAAAGAAATTAGTACAACATAAAAAATTTGAATAACTGACATGAATAATAATAATATGTACATATATAACTTAAGTTAGGAATCTTACAAACTAATAATCATCATACTTAAATGCATCATCATCATCACTATCAGGCATGTCTTCATGAATGATGTGCTCTTCGGGTTCAACGTCATGAAGTTGTGCCAGGCCTTTCTGTAATCAGTCAAGCATTGACAGGTCATCCGCATTAGTAACCTCTTCTAGTTCCAGCTCTACTGGTTCCGGCTCAGGGGTGAAGTCCAATTCATTGTCGTTGTCTACTTCCATGTTCTCGGGTGAAGCATGGTGGTTCTTAACGTTTCTTGGAAAGACGTGTTTCTTGGAAGAATTATCCATCATATGTGTCTGGGTTAATGTGAGGTTCATAATCCTGCTCATTTGGGGGAGGTGGTCTAACAAGTAGTGGCACTTCATAAACAACACACCAACGTTCCAGATTCTTATCAGTTTGGCATGCCCATGGTAGATAGAAAACTTGGGCCGCCTGTTGAGCCATAATATAGACATCGGGAACATCTAAATGGGTGTTTGGATTGATTTCGACTAGTCCTATATGTTCATGAGTCCTAGTCTCCTTCGACTGGAACCAATAACATTTGAAGACTACGACGTTCGATGGGTTTTCACCAGAGAATTGACGTTCATAAATTGCTTCAACTCTTCCATAATACTCGATACCACCTTCGCTGATAGCAGAGACACAACACTTTGTATATTTCCGATCGGGCATAGATAGCTCTTTCCCAAATGTACGAAAGAGATAACCGTTGATGTTGTATTTCTAAAATGAACGGACCTTATATTCAAAACCATTAGCTGCTTGTCTCATTTCGGCGTCCATAGACTTTGAATTAGCCTACAAGTTTAATACGAAACGATTGTTGCATTAGCCGCAAGTTAGACCACAAAATGAAATGATCCATTATTGATAATTACCGTTTGTTTGAACCAAGAGATGAAACCGGGATAGCCGCCTCCATGCTTTGCCAGAAGCTCATACTCTTCGACGGAATCATTTTGGCTGTATGAAATATGAGGGAATTTGGCGACGTATCGGCTGTATGAAATATCCGGGAATAAGAGCAGTTCAAAGGAGTTATAAGTTACGAAAAAATGTGCCGAGAACTTACCTAATGTACGGCCACACTTCTGTTAGGTTGTTGAAGATATACAACGAAATTTTCCGCCATTCTTCGACATCCAACGTTATTGATTTCGAAGCACTGGCTGGTGCGAGCTTCCCTTTGAATAGGCTCAGGTTGGATCCACCTTTTTGGGTCTACATCATTGTACCGAGGCTTCGGATTACGCAAATGATGATTTTTGTCTTCGTAGTGTGTTGTCACAAAGTTTGCCACTTGCTCAGTAATGAATGCCTCAACCATCGATGCTTCAATTCTACGCTTATTTTTACATTTAGCTCAAAGCGTCTTGTGCATCCTCTCAGGTGCATAGCACCAACGATTTTCCACGGGCCCACCCAATCTTGCCTCGGTCGGTAGATGTAAAATCAAATGCTGCATTGGATTAAAGAATCCCGATGAAAAGATCTTCTCTAACTTGCACAACAACTCCGGTGCAAACTCCCCCATGTCATCTACCACGCCAGGCGACAATTCTTTCGCACAAAGAACACAGAAGAAATAGCTCAGCTCCGCCAGTACTAGCCATTCGTCCTCAGGAATAAAGCCACGTAACATCACCAACATTACCCGCTCAAGCCATATGTGCCAATCATGACTCTTGAGACCAAAGATTTTTAATTTTTCAAGACTCGCTCCCCTCTTTAGATTCGCTGCATACCCATCGGCGAACATCAAGTGCATTTTGACCCACAAGATAATTTCCCTCAGAGGTGGACTTCCAAGATTGAACCAGGCCTTTGGCTTCGACCACTCCTGCTTTCCTTTGCCTTCTCGCATGTTTTGTAACGGTCTGTGACATAGTGTCTCTTGATCGACTCTAGCCTTAGTATTATCCTTTGTCTTCCCATCTATGTCGAACAATGTACCAAAAATAGCCTCTCATATATTCTTTTTAGTGTGCATCATGTCGATATTGTGGAAGAAGGAGGTCTTTGAAGTAAGGCAGATCCCACAAGCATGGCTTGTGAGTCCACGCATGTTTTGAATTATATCCCTTGAAATACCCCGGACGCTCTAGATCAGGCTCGAGGGCGTTTAAGTCATCCAGGATCTGTTGGTCTGTCAATGCAGGCGGTGCCAAGTTTTTGACAACTTTACCTCTTGTAAAGTTCCTCTTGTCTTTTCTGAACTGATGGTCAGGATCTAGGAACTGTCTATGCAAGTAAAAGCAAGAATACTTCCGACCCTCCTGCAACCAATGAAACTGAAGAGCTGCATTGCATGTGGGGCACGATAACCTTCCATGCACACACCATCCAGAGAATAGCGCATACGTAGGCAAGTTATGCATAGAGTACATGTAGCACACATGCATTTGGAAGTTTTCTTTTCTAGCGGCATCGTATGTCTTGACCACATTATCCCAAGCTTCTTGCAATTCATCCTTAAGTGGCTGCATCTACACATTCACATTCTTCTCCGGATAATTGGGCCCTGGAATTATCAACGTCAGAAATATGTTCTTCCTTTGCATAATCTGCCCGGGATGGGGGGGAGATTGAGTGGAATGACAAATACAGGCCAACTACTGTATTGGGTTGTTGTTATGTCGAAGGGATTAAAACCATCCGTGGCGATGCAGACTCGAGGATTCCTTGGATCTGCCGCTTTATCCTGATGCAATCCATCGAAATGTTTCCATGCTGCCCCATCCGATGTCTGTACCGCCATCTTATTCCCATCCGCATCTAGTTCGATTCTTTTGCCCATTTTGTGCCGTGTCATCTGTCTGGTTGTCTCTTCGACCACGAAAAGACGTTGAAGCCTTGGTATGATTGGCATATACCGAAGAACACTAACTGCAATTTTGGTCTACCTCTTCTCACCCATACCGTTGCCTACCACAAGATACCTGCAAGACTCGCAATTGGGACAATAGTCCAAGTGTGCATACTCCTTCCTAAATAAGACACATCCTTTCTCACATGCATCTATCTTCTCATAGGGCAACTTAATTACATGAAGTGTTTTGTCCGACTGGTACAGGTTTGCAGGCATGACATGGCCTTTGGGTAGAAAGCGTCCAAATAGTGTCATCATCGCGTCATAGCATTCTCTTCCCAAGTTGAACTGAGCCTTCAGAGCCATTACTTGTGCAATGGCATCCAGCTGACAAAGCTCTGTGTGCTCGTGGAGAGGATGTTTTGAAGACTCCAACATTTCATAGAAGGTCTTTGCAGATTCCTCCATCTCATCTTCCGAATCCCGAGCATCATCAAAGTCTTGCACCATGTCTTCGATCCCGGTACCATGCTCGTCGGTGCGACGACGAAGCACCTTAGTTCTTGTGCATTGTATAGACTCACCATGAAATGTCCAGACCGTATAATTAGGCTTAAAACCCCTCCTCTACAGGTGTTTTATCATTACAACCTCTGTCCTCTTTTTATAGTTGTCGCATTTAGGACAAGGGCACCAATTTGTTTCCTGGCCATTTGCAAATGCGGCTTCCCAAAACTCCTTGGTTTTTAGAAACCATTCTTTCGTCATCTCTTTTTGACTAGGGTCACCGGTGTACATCCACGCACGATCACTCATCTTGCCTAGCTACTAAACACACAAGAAATCAATTAATATATAATCCAGCATATATATTCATTAGTTAATCAAGTGCGCCACTTTTGTTACGTCCATGCAACCTACACGCTAATAGGTAAAGATAGGTCGTAATCCCACCCGAGTATGTGTAGATTGGGTTCGTTTTCCCATGCTTTGCTCCGGATCCAATGCAAAATTTCAGCAGCACCTGCCCGCCAAAGTTGTCAGAATCGTGACTTAACTCTTAGAATCTTACGATACAAAATAGCCCCTCCGATTCTATGATTTTTTTCGTAGAATCTAAGTTTCTACGATCCTGATAGTTAAGATTCTACGATTAACGATCCTAGCATTGAAGCTCCGATCTGATTCAGAATCGCGATTCTGACAACTTTGTTCCCCGCTGTTCTCCTGATACAAATCTCCGCTATAAAAAGAGAGGATGTGTATCCGAAGAACAAGAGGGAGGCACTGACGAAATTATGCATCGGATCCGGGACAACACATATGGGAAAACGAACCCAATCTACACATACTCAGGCTGTCCATGGATAATGTTGGACAATTCGGAAGAATCATGGTTATAAATATATGCAAATGCATGCATATTTATAACTATAACCCTTTCGAATGGGAGACGCATACTCGTCACACATACTGATAAATTAATTTAATTACCTATATCTAGCAAGTTTCATCCGATGACCGACCCCACATCAAATGAAGGGGCGAGGAGGAGATGACATTTTTAGTCACCCACGAATGCAGGGGCAGAGCTCCTAGAATGGAGGTCTTCGCACAACACACCTCATAGCGAGGAGACAACTGTCACATGTAAATCCACCCGATCAACACAAATATTTTGTGTTCATTAATAAAATCAAAAAATATACGACCTAACACAAATATATGCCTATATAGATGTCATCTAGGGTTCCATAAAAAATATTTCGTCTTGGGGTGTCGTCGAGATGTCGTGTCGGGGCGTCGTGTCGTGGTTTCGGGGCATCTTGTCGGGTGTCAAGGGTGTCGCCGATATGTCGTGTCGGTGCGACAACTACTGTTGCGATCTGTTTTGGCGTCCGCACCATTGTCTACTACAAGCCACCCACCATTGAACCTTCGAGATACATCGGCGTTCTTGTGGGTATAGATGCGATGGTGGCCGGCGTGGGAATTTTTCAACCTCCTTTGCCTCATCTCATGCAACAACGCTCATTCACTCAATTCTTCTTCCCCACCGGTGCCTCAAGTGGAGCCTCGCGGAGCTGTTGTAGTATCCTCGATGCTGCAGTGGAATATCACCGGTGCCTCAAGGGGGTGGTCCGAGCAGTAATGTTTCTGCACCGACCTCCTGGGGTGGTTGCAACAGCATCATTGTTGCAGCCCGTGAGCTCGATGGCGTCGAAGCCATGGCAGGTGCGTGACAAGCTCACCGACTTTTCATAACGTTGTGGCTAGTGCAAGCATAGGCGGCGGTCGGAGGGCTCTACATGGGCAATTACTAACCTAATAACTAAGCTAACGCAAAGTAGTTAATTAACAACTAACCTAACTAACCTAATTAACAGTAGGTAATTACCACTAATAATTAACCTAATTACCACTAATAACTAACCTAACTAACCTAACTACCAGTAGGTAACCACTAACAACTAACCTAACTAACCTAACTAACCTAACTAACAGTAGGTAATTAACAACTAACATAACTAACCTAATTAACAAATTGAACGAAAAAAGGGAAAAATAAGGACTCACCAGAGGAGGGCGGCCGGGCGATGAGGACAACACATGGAGGATGACCATAGAGGAGGAGGGGGGCTAGGGAGGAGGCGGTGCGCTGGGAGGAAGGAACCGGTAGTGGTGGAGGAGGGGTGGCGCGGTGGTGAAGGAGGGGGTCGTGGGGAGGAGGAGGGCGCGGCAGTGGAGGAGAGGGCGATGGTGGCGGAGGTGGCGGGGGTGGAGAAGGGTCGAGCTCCGGCGGCGGTGGTGGAGGAAGAGGTCCCGGGGAGGAGGAGGGATCGTGGTGGAGGATGGGGCGCGGGGAGGAGGAGGGCGGGGTGGTGGCGCAGGGAGGAAGAGGGCGTGGTGGCGTAGGGAGGAGGAGGATGCGGAGGCGCAGTGAGGAGGAGGGCGCGGCGGCAGCGAGGAGGAGGGTGCGGTCGCGGTGGTGGTTTCGGGGGTGAGAGAGAGGGGTGTGGGGTGGGGCACGACGACCGTTAGGGGAGAGAGGGGTGTGGGCGACGGCCGTTAGGGCGCATTCTCTTTGCCGTCTGCCGCCAGACGACACAGAGGAGAAAAGCAGACGACAAAGAGAGAGGACGTTAAGGGGGAGATAGGGGTGCGGGGTGGCCCGCCCGTGCTCTTTGCGGTCTTCCTGAATGCTCTTTGTCGTCTGCCAGTTGACGACAAAGAGCTGGCTGATGGCAAATAATACCTTTGCCATCAACCTGCTCTTTGCCATCTGGTTTTTGGTAGCTGATGCCAAAGCGGGTCTTTGCCATCAGCCAACAGACGGCAAAGAAGCAGCAGATGGCAAATTCTCTGATTCCAGTAGTGTTTGTAGGGGGAGTTTTTTTGTATTTATGCACGGCTGGACATCCTTTTTACCAGCCTCTGTCGTGCAATGACAAGTGAATAAAAACTTATCATTAGAATAACCCGCTTAGCATGGAAGATATTGACCGCCCTTATTGCTCCATGAGCGGTATGGGCACACAAAAGAAATGTTTATTTGAAAGTTTTAGAGGTGGCACATGCAAATTTACTTGAAATGACAATGAAATGCCATATCTAGATAGCTATGTTGTACTTTGATGGAAGAAACTTGGCTCAATGATTTGGATGCACAAGTAGTATCTCGACTTAGTACGAAGTTTTGGCTAGCAAAAGGTTCTAAACAAGCAACACATGTTTCTCGATCCATAACAATAGAAATTCTATGGAAATATACCCAAACATAACCATTACATTGTCTTCCGTGTTTAACTTCAACTATTTGATCAAAGTTGAAAATAATTAATGGGTATTCATAATCATAAAAGATGTTCAAGATAAAATATTTTTATGTGAAAGTTTTATTTCTTATACTAGTCATTCATGAAATGGTTGTATGACCAATATTGTGAATGTAAAACTTCAATAGATTTTACTTTCTAAACCAAATGTGTAACTGATACTAAGAATAAAGCACATTCAAAATTTCATATTTATTATATTTCATTCATTCAAAATTTAGTCTTAGGATATAAGTGAAGCACGAGAGTAAACATCAAACTACTCTAAAAAAGATATAAGTGGAGATCAATGAGTAGTCAAACAATTAAGTAGCTATGTGAGGACTTAAAGATTTTTAGATCTGAGGATTTTATTCACACAACAAACAACACAAAATACACTCCAAGAATAGAACATGTCATGTGGTCAAATAGAAACTGAGGATCAACACAGGCTAACCGACATTAGTTGACGAAGGGAGGAGGGATGAGTAGCATCCCCATGCTTAGATCTCTGTGACTTCTTGAAATATTTACTTGGGTCCCCTTGGGCATCCCCAAGATTGATCTGTTGTATCTCGCTGAATCCTCTCACTTCCCGGTTTCACCTAAGTCTCAAAAGCTTCATCCACACAAAAGTTGAAAAAAACTTGTGAGATAGGTTAGTACACATAAGAGTAAATTAACACTTCATGTACTGCCAAGACAAGTTTCATAATAATATTAAAACATTAGGTACTATATACTACGAGTTCAACAAGTTATATCTACCAATATAAGCCATGAAAACTCTAGGATAAGTAGATAAGAAAACTATGACACAATCTGTCCAAATAGAATAGTTTGTAACAATATCTTGATAAAGTGTACTACTTATGAAAATATAGGACATGATAAATAATTTATATGGTAGTACCTTGTAAATAACTTTCCATGTTCTAGTAAATTAAATAAATTCAAAAACTAAAACAAAAATTTATGTTTTTATACAAAACACATCACACATGCAATTCAAGCATTCTAAAGGCAATTCTTAGAAAACTTTATTGGAAAAAAGATTATAAATAACATAAATAAAATTTTAAAAATAAAATAATTATCCAAGAAGAACTTATATTATGTGATGAATAAAAAATATAGCTCTAAGTAAGACGTACCTATAGTGTTGAAGAGGAAAGATAGAAGGCATCCCCAAGCTTAGACACTTCAGTATTCCTTGGATATTACATTGGGGGTGCCTAGGGCATCCCCAATATTAGGATGTTGACACTCCTTATTCTTCTCATATCGATATCTCCCCCAAAACATGGAAACTTCAATCACAAGAAACTTAACGGAACTTTGTGGTATATGTTAGTGTAATAGAGATATATCATTCAATTTGTACTCCCAAGAAAAAAATTATATTTTTTATCACATAATACATACTGTATTCTATCTTTCCCATAATTTATATCACTAAATATAAGCTATGGAAACACTAAAACAAGAAAACTATGCATGCAAAACAGAATCTATTAAAAACATAACAGTTTGTAAAGATCTGAACTTAAATCACACTTCCCTATCTCTGAAACTTCTGATAAAATTAGGACAACACGGAGAATTTGCATATCAAAATTGTGTAAAAAGTTCATAATTCTTTGACGCTCCAGTAAAATTAGAGAAAGTTTGCACTGCAGGTAAAAGTTTATGTTTTTGCAGAGAATCAAACTAATTAGGAAGCACACTATCCCAAAGTCTTTACTTGGCACCTTACTAAAATAAAAGACACAAAACATGATAACTAGAGTAGCTTAATCATGTGAACACACAAAAACAGAAAGTAGAAGTTTTGGGTTGTCTACCAACAAGCGCTTTCTTTAATGCTTTTAGCTAGGCATGATGATTGCAATAATGCTCACATAAAGAGCTATAATTGAAACATGCAAAAGTGGACCATGAATAACATGGCAAACACATTTAAGTCTAACCCACTTCCTATG
Source organism: Hordeum vulgare subsp. vulgare (assembly GCF_904849725.1). NCBI lineage: Eukaryota > Viridiplantae > Streptophyta > Magnoliopsida > Poales > Poaceae > Hordeum > Hordeum vulgare. The sequence goes on along the minus strand of NC_058524.1, from coordinate 339,821,878 downwards.
TATACGTATTTTGCAAGCAAACAATTTATTGTAGCAAGAATCAACCTGCATAGGAAGGAAAAACAAATATAACTTCAAAAGTCTCAACACATGAAGGGAAACTTGATATTATTGCAATACCTACAAGCATATGTTCCTCTCTGAAAACAATTTTTAGTAGCATCATGAAGTGTCGGTGTACTAAAGAAGGGGTTCCTTAGTACCCTCACTTGTTCACAAACGATAGCCGCCTCCTGCCTGGCAAGCCCTCATGGGAGACAATGCTCCCAAAACAATGCCAAGCACCAAGGACAATCCACCGGCAAGCTGCCTTGCTGGTGAAGAAGACCCGACAACCATCATGCCCGACAAGGACTCCACTACCACTTTTCTGATCCACCTCGTTGGGCTGATTGTCAACATCAATGAGGTGTTAAGCTGGCAGGTGGTTACAAGAACCTTGTTAGAGGCACATGGAAGCCCAAGGGATTTACAACATCTTTAATGACACCTGCCTCATATAGTGGCAAGATAATAACTTGTAGCTGGGTAAACGACATAGAAGGAGAGGCGGTCCTTGCCGGGAGACGTCGCGAGCATGACACATCACGGTGCATTTAATGCGCCTGGCCTAATCCGCCATGGTCAGGTATTTCCCACTGTAACTCGTGCCAGTAATTTTGGCAGCTAAACAACCTACTATTTACCCAATGTAATGATCATTTTAGCCACCGTGGTAACCCCTGACCTATAAAAGGAGGCCCATGGCTACATTTACAAACGACGACACCTTGTCCATTTTCCCGCGTAGCTGCACTCCCCGAGCAGTCTTGTCGGTGTATTGCACTTGTGTATGTTGGACCAATAGAATCCACAACACACAAGACATAGGGTTTTACACTTCCGAGCGGCCTGAACCTGTCTAAACCCGGAGCACGCGTGAAGTTGGTGATGCTCTTTGTGTCCGTGCGTCCCCACAGTTGAACCGCAAAGGGGTCTCACACGTTCCATAGATTGTCATACCTCGACATGAAGGAATTAAACAATATAACTATTGCATATAGCATTCCTTTCAAGATGCACACGTAGAGAATTTTCATTACTCTCCATATAAGCAACTTTCTTCTCATTCATAATAGTGGGAGCAAACTCAACGAAATAGCGATCATGAGACACTTGATTGACCTAACCAAATTGAAAATTAAAATCATGATGACAGGTTTGATGGTTGCTATCACTTTTATAACATACATGTCATCACCATAATCAGCATAAATAGGAGGCATGTCATCATCATAATAAATTTGCTCATCAAAACTTGGGGGACTAAAAATATCAAATTCATCAAACATAGCATCCCAAAACATGCATATCATTAGCATCATGGATATTCATAGAATTCATAATGACAACGTTGCTAGCATGCTCATCATTCAAGGATTTAATCTAACCGTTCTATTAAATTCTTCTTCTAGAACTTTGGCACAGTTTACCGAACCATCATTTTCACGAAAGACATTATAAAGACGAAGCATTTGATGCCACCTCAATTCAATTTTTTCTAGATTTCTTTTATAAACCAAAATAGTGATAAAAAAACTAAAAGGTTCAATTGCAAGAGCTAAAGATGTACCGTCAAGACCTCACCTCCCCGACAACGTCGCCAGAAAAGATCTTGATGTCTACTACAACTTTATTCTTGTACACTCTATTCGACCTCCAAGTCAGAGTTTTATAGGACACTAGAAATTTTCCCTCAAGTGGATGACCTGACGTTTATCAATCCTGGGGAGGTGTACGATGAAGATGGTCACTCTCAAGCAACGTTGTGATTATGACTAGTGACAAACTTTTGTTATATATATGATGTCTCATTGATGAATCTTCGACATTGGGTTCATTGGCCCAGATACTTCTACGCCACAATACCTAAGAGACCGAGGATAACTTGCTAAAGTCGTTACTTCTACATCACGGAGAAAGAGAGGACACTTCTCTCTATTAGCTAGCTAACACAATATGAAACCCCTAAACTAACCCTCCAAAATCCCCAACACCCCCATTCAAAAAAACACACCTCCTGGTCCCGGTTGGTGTGACCAACCGGGACTAAAGAACCTCCTGCCCGGGCTCGATGCAGCGGACACGTGGAGACCATTCGGTCCCGGTTCGTAAGAGAACCGGGAATAAAGGTTTTGGGCTTTAGTCCCAACCATTTAGTCCCGGTTCAAGAACCGGGACAAATGGGCCTCTGGAACCGGGACAACTGGGACATTTTCTACCGGTGAACTCTGCAATCAAATACAAGATATCTCTTGTGTCGCCAACACACCCAGTATAATGGCAAACTGTATAGTTGCACTAGTTCGGCGAAGAGATGGTGTTACAAGTGGGGCTTGATCCCTAGTATCCACTATATTCAGAGATTGATGTTGCTATCACTTTGCTATGCTTAATGCTTATCACTAGGGCCCGAGTGCCATGATTTTAGATTTTAACCTATTAGTTTTCATGAACATGAGAGTGTTCTAGATCCTGTCTTGCAAGTTGTATGCACCTATTATGTGTCATGATCCACATACCCCAAGGTGACAATAAATGGGATTATTTTTGGTGATTGTCGTAGTTCGACGAGTTCATGTTTTCACTACGTGTTAATGCTTTGTTTCGGCTCTCTACTAAAAGGAGGCCTTAATATCCCTTAGTTTCCTGATGGACCCTGCCGCCATGGGAGGGTTGGACAAATGATGGCATGCAAGTTCTTATCGCAATCACGTATGGCTATATATGGAATACATGCCTACATTACATTGATGAATTGGAGCTAGTTTTGTGTCGCTTTAGTGTGTAACCCTTACATGATAAATGTCATATAAATTATTATCCATCACCAGTTCATGTGCCTACTAAAAGCACAACTTATCCCTTAGGTGGTTTTGGTAATCAATAACAACATTTGTGTCATTGGACTAATGATTCTATCTAGTATATTTTAGGAAAAGTTCAATGAAGCATTGGGTAAGGATTGTGAGGAGAACTCGTAGATGCAAGTAACATATATTAGGAACAAGCTTGAAGACTACATTTTATATTTTGTGAGAAATCACACTTGAGTCCATAGGAAAGGTAATACTATTAAATTGGGATGAGGTGACTATGATGATCTAGGTGCTCAAGTGCATCATGAATATCCCACAAATATTATGTCCAAAATCCTAAATATCCAAAATTTTGTGCCACCAACTTTTTCCTTTCTGCCCTACTGAGTTTTACCTCACGGAGATCATATGCCAAACCCTATCTTCTCGATGACACCAAATCTTGTTTCGGTGTGACCGAGAATTAGTGACCAACTCTCTATTTACCTGTTTCTAAGATTCAAAATTTTAGAGTTTTAGGAATCGGTGCCATTGAGTCTGGTAATTATCAAGGCCAACCAAAATCGGACCCACCGAGATTCTTATATCGGTCTCACCGAAATGTCAAAAGTTGCCACATTTTGTACGAGTCGTTCAACCGAGTACTTCGATTTGACCGAGTTGGGCAATATTGTTGTAACGGTTGGAATTTTTGAGATGACTATATATACCCCTCCACCACCTCTCATTCATGGAGGAAGCACTCAGAAAGTACGAACACTTGGCCCATCCATTTTTCTGGGAGAGAGCCATATGCTCATGTGTTGAGATCAAGATATTCCATTCCTACCATATGAATCTTTATTTATAGCCTCCCCAAGTTACTTTCCACCCAATGAATATATTCTATCCAAGCCAAATCTGTGAGAGAGTGATTGAGTTTTGAGGAGACTATCTTTTGAAGCACAATAGCAAGGAGTTCATCATACTACCACATCTATTACCTTTTGGAGAGTGGTGTCTCCTAGATTGATTAGGTGTCGCTTGGGAGCCTCCTACTTCATGTTGCGTAGTTGAAACAAGAAGTTTGTAAGGTCAAGGATATCGCCTACTTTGTGAAGATCTACCCCGAGTGAGGCTAGTCCTTTGTGGACGTAAGCCATGATGGAATAAACAAGTTTGCTTCTCCGTGGACCCTTCGTGGGTTGATCCCTCGGTGGACTCGCACGACTATTACCCTCCGTGCTTTCAAGTCTCCATCAATGTGGATGTATGATAGCACCACCTATCGGAACCACGCCAAAAATCTCCATGTCAATCTTTGCATTTGATCTTCCTATCCCTAGCCTCTATTTAAATGTGCAGGTCTTTAATTTCTACTGCTATACTCTCAGACTTGCATGTGTAGGGTATTCTTGACTTGCTACAATTGCTAAAACTTGCCCACAACTAAAATTGGGAAGATGCTAAGGTTTTATTTAGTGAAGTAGTCTAATCACCCCCTCTAGACATACACTAGTACAACGAACTACTACACAAACGGTTTTGAACCCCTTTCCGCGACGGCATTTAAAACCATCGCCTAGTGGGTGTGGGCGATTGGGGGGCTCATTCCCACATGACACAGAAACCGTCGGGGATAGGCCCTTCAGTCACACACGCTGCGCAAAATGAGCTCTTGTGCGCTCGGGCTAGCCATCGCATAGAGTCATCCATGCCCAATCATTTTCGTTTGTAAGTACATCCCACACAGTGAATCCCAGAGAAACGTTTCCCTTTTTATGTACATCCACAACCGTCAATCCATGGAATACATTTCCATTTGTATGTACATCCCACATAGTCCATCCAAGAAGAACGTTTTTGTTCGTATGAACATCCAACACGATGAATCCCAGACAAACATTTCCATTCGCACGTACATCACACACAATTTTCCCAATCAGATTCTCTGTGATAGCATTGCCAGTGCACACAATATTAACAATTTTATCATTTGCGTTCTTCAATTTATCACGCACGGTGCATAGAAGAAACTTTGTGTCATAGGTCCAACATGTTTTCTTCCTAGAAACTGTGTGCTTTGTCTTAGAAACTGTGTGCTTTGTCTTAGGTCATCGCCCACGGTGTTTTTGCAATAATCGCTTGGAATAGAAAACCCAAATTAGCAGGCTAATTGGCCTATTATTAATAATCCATATATTAATCAAATTGACATTTCATATTAAGCACACAGTATATTTCATTGTTTTACGGAACCAGGATTTCGTAGATAGACAAATGAGTCTCATTTGGAAAACTGCTAATGCAGAAGGCAAATATTGAGCCTTCATTGATGTTGAAGGTCTTTGCAACTTTAGGCCAGTGCTTGTGGATGAATGACCGTCCATCCTTCATCCACTTCAGGAAGATTTCAATATTGTACCATGGGTGTTGTGTGAATACCTTCCTGGCCTCCTGACCATAATGGTGGTTTGAGAGGGAATGATTAGTGAACTGCCTTGCAAAGGCCTGAAAACAAGGATATGCATAAATATCCTCTCTTGATTTGAAATGGTGAAAAGGAATAAAAAATTCAAGGTATAATAGTAGTACCATCCTGTAGTACATTGATGTCTTCTTCATTGTGTGTTTTTTGTCGCTAGTTTATTTATCATAGCAATCTTTCTGAGTTTTTTGACTTGACTTATATTCATGGACAACTCATTCCCCGTATGCAAAAAGGGTCAAACAGTAGGTCAAAACTGTTGGAAATATGCCCTAGAGGCAATAATAAAGTGGTTATTATTATATTTCCTAGTTCATGATAATTGTCTATTATTCGTGCTATCATTGTATTAACTGGAAACCGTAATACATGTGTGAATATATAGACCACAACATGTCCCTAGTGAGCCTCTTATTGCCTAGCTCGTTGATCAAAGATGATCATGGTTTCCTGATCATAGACATTGGATGTCATTGATAACGGGATCACATCATTACGAGAATGATGTGATGGACAAGACCCAACCTAAGCATAGCACTAGATTGTATTGTTCGTGTGCTAAATCTTTTCTAATGTCAAGTATCATTTCCTTAGACCATGAGATTGTGCAACTCCTGGATACCGTCGGGGTGCTTTGGGTGTATCAAACGTAACAACATAACTGGGTGATTATAAAGGTGCACTACAGGTATTTCCAAAAGTATCTATTGGGTTGGTATGAATCGAGACTGGGATTTGTCGCTCCGTGTGACAGAGAGGTATCTCTGGACCCACTCGGTAATGTGTCATCATAATGATCTCACTGTGACTAAGGAGTTAGCCATGGGATGGTGTGTTACGGAACGACTAAATAGGCTTGCCAGTAACGAGATTGAACAATGTATAGGGATACCGACGATCGAATTTCGGGCAAGTATCATACCGGTAAACAAAGGGAATTGCATATGGGGTTGATTGAATCCCCGACATCGTGGTTCATCCGATGAGATAATCGTGAAACATGTCGGAGCCAACATGGATATCCAGATCCCGTTGTTGTTTATTGGCCGGAGAGGTGTCTCAGTCATGTATGCATGGTTCCCGAACCCGTAGGGTCTACATACTTAAGGTTCGATGACGCTAGGGTTGTAATGGGAATAGTATGTGGTTACCGAAGGTTCTTCAGAGTCCCGGATGAGATCCCGAACATTACGAGGAGTTGCGGAATGGTCCGGAGGTAAAGATTCTTACATAGGAAGTGGAGAATTGATCACCGAAAATGTTTCGGGGATCGTCGGTATTGTATCGGGACCACCAGAAGGGTTCCGGGGGTCCACCGGGAGGGGCACCAACTCCGAAGGGGTATGTGGGCCAAAAGTGGATGGGAACAAGCCCCTAGGTGGGCTGGTGCGCCACCCACCTTGGCCCAAGGCGCACAAGAGGGTAAGGGAGGGCTGACCCTAGGCGTGAGGGCTGCCTTGGGTGGCAAGCCACCCTACGGCGCCGCCTCCTCTTCCTCTTGGGTCGCCGCCAGTCCCATGTAAGGGCTACCGCACCACCTAGGGAAACCCTAGGGGTGGCGCACCCTCCTCCTCCTCCCCCTATATATATGTGAGGGTTTGGGGCTGCTAGAGACACAAGCTTCATCCTCCCCCAACGCAGCCCTACCTCTCCTCCTCCTCGTTCTCCGTAGCGCTTGGCGAAGCCCTGTCGGAGTACCACGCAACTCCACCGTCACCACGCCATCGTACTGTCGGAGCTCTCCCTCAACCTCTCCTCTCTCCTTGCTGGATCAAGGCGTAGAAGACGTCACCGGGTTGCACGTGTGTTGAACGCGAAGGCGCTGTTGTTCGGTGCTTAGATCAGAATCTTCTGCGATCTGAATCGCTACGAGTACGACTCCATCAACTGCGTTCATAGTAATGCGTCCGCTTAGCGATCTTCGAAGGTATGAAGATGCTCTACAACCTCTCTCGTTGCTGCTTTCTCCTAGATAGATCATGGTATGACGTAGGATTTTTTTTTTTTTGAATTACTACTATGTTACCCTACAGTGGCATCCGAGCCAGGTTCTATGCGTAGATTCCATGCACGAGTAGAACACAAAAGTCGTGGGCCATGATTTTTTCAATTGCTTGCCATTACTAGTCCAATCTTTTTTGGCGGTATTGCAGGATGAAGCGGCTCGGACCGACCTTCCGTGTACGCTTACGTGAGACTGCTTCCACCACCTGACATGCACTTGTTGCATAAGGTGGCTAGCGGGTGTGTGTCTCTCCCACTTTAGTCAAATTGGATTCGATGAAAGGGTCCTTATGAAGGGTAAATAGCATTGGAATATCAACGTTGGGGCTGTTACGTAGGTAAGAAACGTTCTTGCTAGAAACCCAAATCAGCCACGTAAAACTTGCAACAACAATTAGAGGACGTCTAACTTGTTTTTGCAGGGTATGCATGTCATGTGATATGCCCAAAAGGATGTGTTACATATGTGATGTATGAGATTGATCATGTTCTTGTAATAGGATTTACGACTTGCATGTTGATGAATATGACAACCGGCAGGAGCCATAGGAGTTGTCTTAATTTATTGTATAAGATGCAACGCCATGTTATTACTTTACTTTATTGCTAACCATTAGGCATAGTAGTAGAAGTAATATTTGGCGAGACGACTTCACAAAGACACAATGATGGAGATTATGGTGTCATGCCGGTGACAATGATGATCATGTCATGCTCCGAAGATGGAGATCAAAGGAGCAACATGATATTGGCCATATCATGTCACTACATGATTGCATGTGATGTTTATCATGTTTTTCATCTTATTGTTTAGAACGACGGTAGCAAAGATAAGATGATCCCTCATTAAATTTAGAGATAAGTATTCCCCTAAGTGTGCACCATTGCGAAGGATCGTTGTCTCGAAGCACCACGTGATGATCGAGTGTGATAGATCCTAGCGTTCACATACAAAGGGTGTAAGCCAGATTTACAAACACAAAACACCTAGGTTGACTCGACAAGCCTAATATGTACAGACATGGCCTCGGAATACGAGAGACCAAAATGTCGAACATGAGTCGTATGGATGATACGATCAGCATGAAGATGCTCACCATTGATGACTAGTCTGTCTCACGTGATGATCAGACATGGGCTTGTCGACATGGATCATGTAACACTTGGATGACGAGAGGGATGTCTATCTAAGTGGAAGTTCATTATGGAATATCATTAGATGAACTTAATTATCATTAACTTAGTCTAAAAATGACTTTAAAAATATTGTAGATCCAATGGCCAACGCACATGTCAACTTCAATTTCAACGTGCTCCCAGAGAAACCAAGCTAAAAGATGATGGTAGCAATATGAGGATTGGGCTCGTAACTTAGAAGGCATATGTCCTTGATGCGCTGCCAGGTGACCCTCCCGTTCCCGCGGCTGCCCATGACGTTATTAACGCCTGGCAGTCACGGAGTGAGGACTCCTCTCTGGTTCAGTGCGGCATGCTTTACAGTTTAGAAATGGGGCTTCAAAGGCATTTTGAGCAACATGGAGCATATGAGATGTTCCAAGAGCTAAAACTAGTTTTCCAAGCTCATGCCCGGGTCACGAAATATGAGGTCTCCGACAAGTTCTTTAGCTGTAAGACCATTCCCGAGTTGTATTCAATGCAGAAATCAGCAGAGGTAGAAATCAAGAAAGAACATCAAGTGTTGATTGTGAATAAGACCACGAGTTTCAAGAAAGGCAAGGGTAAAAATAACTTCAAGAAGGACGGCAAAGCAGTTGCCACGCCCGGCAAACCAGTTGCCAGTAAGAAGCCAAAGAAAGGACCCAAGCCTGAGACTGAGTGTTATTATTGCAAGGGGACCGGTCACTGGAAGAGGAACTGCCCCAAGTACTTAGCGGATAAGAAGGACGACAGCGTAAAAGGTATATATGATATACATGTTATTGATGTGTACCTTACCAGCGCTCGTAGTTGCTCCTGGGTATTTGATACCGGCAAGGTTGTCAGAATCGTGATTCTGAATCAGATTGGAACTCCATCGGTAGGATCGAGAATCGTAGAATCATAACTACCAGGATCGTAGAAACTTAGATTCTATGAGCAAAATCGTAGAATCGGAGGGGCTAGTTTGGATCGTAAAGTCGTAAGATTCTAACACTTGAGTCACGATTCTGACAACTTTGGATACCGGTGTTATTGCTCACATTTGCAACTCAAAACAGGAAGTATGGAATAAGAGGAGGCTGGCAAAGGATGAGGTGACGATGCGCGTCGGGAATGGTTCCAAGGTCGATGTGATCGCCGTAGGCATGCTACCTCTACATCTACCTTCGGTATTAGTTTTAAACCTTAATAATTGTTATTTAGTACCAGCTTTGAGCATGAACATTGTATCGGGATCTTGCTTGATGCGAGATGGCTACTCATTTAAATCTGAGAATAATGGTTGTTCCATTTATTTGAGTGATTTGTTTTATGGTCGTGCCCCGCTGGTCAATGGTTTATTCTTGATGAATCTCAAACTTGATGTTACACATATTCATAGTGTGAGTACCAAAAGATGTAAGGTTAATAATGATAGTCCCACATACTTGTGGCACTGCCGCCTTGGTCATATCGGTGTCAAACGCGTGAAGAAACTCCACACAGGTGGACTTTTGGAGTCTCTTGATTTTGAATAATTTAACAGATGCGAACCGTGCCTCATGGGCAAGATGACCAAGACTCCGTTCTCTAGAACAATGGAGCCAGCAACCAACTTATTGGAAATAATACATATCGTTGTATGTGGTCCAATGAGCGTTGAGGCTCGCGGTGGCTATCGTTATGTTCTCACCCTCACTGCTGACTTAAGCAGATATGGGTATGTCTACTTAATGAAACACAAGTTTGAAACCTTTGAAAGGTTCAAGGAATTTTAAAGTGAGGTAGAGAATCAACGTGACAAGAAACTAAACTTTCTATGATCTGATCGTGGAGGATAATATTTGAGTCACGAGTTTGGCACGCACTTAAGAAAATGTGGATTTGTTTCACAACTCATGCCACCTCGCACACCTCAGCATAATGGTGTGTCCGAACGTTGTAATCACACTCTATTGGATATGGTGCGGTCTATGATGTCTCTTACTGATTTACCGCTATCTTTTTCGGGATATGCGATGGAAACTGTCGCGTTCACTTTAAATAGGGCACCGTCTAAATCCGTTGAGATGGCACCGTATGAATTATGGTTTGTAAATAAACCTAAGCTGTCGTTTATGGAAGTTTGGGGTTGCGATGCTTATGTGAAGAAACTTCAACCTGAGAAGCTCGTACCCAGAGTGGAAAAATGCATCTTCATAGGATACCCTAAGGAAACTGTTGGGTATACCTTCTATCTTAGATTCGAAGGAAAAATCTTTGTTGCCAAGAATGAATCCTTTCTAGAGAAAGAGTTTGTCTCGAAAGAAGTAAGTGGGAGGAAAGTAGAACTTGATGAGGTAATTGTATCTCCTCTCGAACCAGAGAGTAGCGCAGTGCAGGAAAATGTTACTATGGAGCCTGCACCGACTAGAGAAGAAGATAATTATGATGATCATTAATCTTCGGATCAAGTTCCTACTGAACCTCGAAGGTCCACAAGGACACGTTCTGCACCAGAGTGCTACGACAACCCTGTCATGGAAATCATGTTGTTGGGCAACAGGGGACCTTCGAACTATGAAGAAGCGATGGCGGGCCCGGATTCCAACAAATGGCTTGAAGCAACAAAAGCCGAGATAGGATCCATGTATGAGAACAAAGTATGGACTTTGGTGGACTTGCCCGATAATCGGCGAGCCATAGAGAGTAAATGAATCTTTAAGAAGAAGACTGACATGGATGGTAATGTGACCATCTATAAGGCTCGACTTGTCGCTAAGAGTTATCGACAAGTTGAAGGAATTGACTATGATGAGACTTTCTCAGCCGTAGTGATGCGTAAGTCTGTCCAAATCATGTTAGCAGTTGCCGCATTTTATGATTATGAAATCTGGCAAATGGAGGTCAAAACTACATTCCTGAACGGCTTTCTTAAGGAAGAATTGTATATGATACAACCGGAAGGTTTTGTTGATCCTAATAATGTTGACAAGGTATGCAAGCTCCAACGCTCCATCTATGGGCTGGTGCAAGCATCTCGGAGTTGGAACATTCAATTTGATGAGGTGATCAAAGCGTTTGGGTTTGTACAGATTTATGGAGAAGCATGTATTTACAAGAAAGTGAGTGGGAGCTCTGTAGCATTTCTCATATTATATGTGGATGACATATTGTTGATGGGAAATGATATAAAACTTTTGGAAAGCATAAAGGCCTATCTGAATAAGATTTTTTCAATGAAGTACCTTGGAGAAGCTGCCTACATATTAGGCATCAAGATCTATAGAGATAGATCGAGACGCCTCATAGGTCTTTCACAAAGCACATACCTTGACAAGATATTGAAGAAGATCAATATGGATAAGGCCAGGAAGGGATTCTTGCATGTATTACAAGGTGTGAGGTTGAGCACAGCTCAATGACCGACCAAGACAGAAGATAGAGAAAAGATGAGTACCGTCCCCTATGCTTTAGCCATAGGCTCTATTATGTATACCATGTTGTGTACCACACCTGATGTGAACCTTGCCATAAGTTTGGTAGAGAGGTACCAAAGTGATCCAGGAGTGGATCACTTGACAGCGGTCAAGAATATCCTTACGTACATAAAAAGGACTAAAGATATGTTTCTCGTTTATGGAGGTGTCAAAGAGCTCGTCATAAAGGGTTATGTCGATGCTAGCTTCGACACAGATCTGGATGACTCCAAGTCACAAACGGGATACGTTTATATATTGAATGGTGGGGCGGTCAGATGGTGCAGTTGCAAGCAAGCCGTCATGGTGGCATCTACATGTGAAGCGGAGTACATAGGTGCTTCGGAAGCAGCACAGGAAGGAGTCTCGATGAAGGAGTTCATCACCGACCTAGGAGTGATTCCCAGTGCGTAGGACCCGATGACTCTCTTCTGTGACAACACTGGAGCTATTGCCATTGCCAAGGATCCCAGGTTTCACAAGAAGACCAAGCACACCAACGCAGCTTCAACTCCATTCGTGGATACATCCAAGTTGGAGATATAGATATTTGTAAAGTACATAAGGATCTCAATGTTGTAGATCCGTTGACTAAACCACTTCCATGAGCAAAACATGATCCACACCAGAACTCTATGAGTGTTCGATTCATCACAATGTAACTAGATTATTGACTCTTGTGCAAGTGGGAGACTTTTGGAAATATGCCCTAGAGGCAATAATAAAGTGGTTATTATTATATTTCCTAGTTCATGATAATTGTCTATTATTCATGCTATAATTGTATTAACCGGAAACCATAATACATGTGTGAATATATAGACCACAACATGTCCCTCGTGAGCCTCTAGTTGGCTAGCTCGTTTATCAATAGATGATCATGGTTTCCTGATCATGGACACTGGATGTCATTGATAATGGGATCACATCATTAGGAGGAGGATGTGATGGACAAGACCCAATCCTAAGCATAGCACTAGATCGTATTGTTCGTGTGCTAAAGCTTTTCTAATGTCAAGTATCATTTCCTTAGACCATGAGATTGTGCAACTCCCGGATACTGTAGGGGTGCTTTGGGTGTATCAAACGTCACAATGTAACTGGGTGATTATAAAGGTGCACAACAGGTATCTCCGAAAGTATCTATTAGGATGGTACGAATCAAGACTGGGATTTGTCACTCTGTGTGACGGAGAGGTATCTCTAGTCCCACTCGGTAATGCATCATCGTAATGACCTCAATGTGACTAAGGAGTTAGCCACGGGATGATGTGTTACGGAACTGTCGGCGTTCTGGGAATGGGGGTACACAGACCTGCCTGCCTACGGCCCAGGGTTGGCCCACTTCATCGACCAAAGACCAACAAGCTCGGCACCACTCAAGGCAAAGCCCTCGCGAGGAGGAACAACATCAAGACCCACAGGGGGCCTCCTCGGGACCCCTTCGGGGAGGCGAATATTCCGAGGCGAGACCCGACCTAAGGAGTCAAGGATGATGCGGCGGAAGGACATGTGAGCGGCAGACAACAGGACGGGGCAGCGCCCCCTTTAGTGCAAAGGGGGCGAGGACGCACGTAGGTCCCCAAGGCATCTACCAAAGGTTTCCATTCTGGTGCAACGAGGCCACCATAGCCCGCCAGCAGTACAAACGTCCTCCCTGGACTCGTCCCAACTGCGTTGACAACCACTTTGCAGGTGAAGACTAATTTTGGACAGGGGAAGCATCTTCCCCTGTCCCCCTTTAAAATTGGTCGTTGTGGGATCCCTTCCCACCGAAACGATAAAGGAAGAGGATCGGGGCCGCCACTATATATATAGAGTAGGTTACTTCATAGAGGAGGATCCATTCATTCATTCACCCACTGGCACCACACAAAGGCCACCCAGCCTCCGGAGGCCCTCGAAAATATACTAGTTCATCCATCAACCTCCACAAGAGGCAATCCACCAAAGCAGGAGTAGGGTATTACGCTTCTCGGCGGCCCGAACCTGGGTAAACTGCCGTGTTCTGTGTCTTCCTCACCATCGAGTGAGTTCTCTACCATCCCCAGCGAGTAGCGAGTTAGGTGAGGAAAGCCCGCGAGAGATCTTCGTACACGCCCCTGAGTTCGAATCTTTAGGGTTTTGCGGAGCCCGAAATCCGACATTTGGCGCGCCAGGTAGGGCCGTGTCAAGGTCTTTTTCGAGCTTCATCTTCCCTAAGCCCCGCTGCTCTGATGGCCGGCACCCAACAAGCTTCTTCGAGCCTCGTCGAGCTGGCTTCCAACCGTCATACCACAGCGACCGATGGCGCGTGTACCTGCATCATGGAACCAGGCGGCTTGTACCAGATCGTCAATGTCATCTCCACCGTCGCAACCATCCGCGCCACCTAGGCGTACGGCGGCTGGGCGGCGCCACGACATCCATGACGCGTCGCATCAACTTGGGGGACCTCGGCGCGCATGACGCGCTGCGGATGGCGAGCGAGATGCTCCACCATCGACTGGCGCAAGGGGGCTTCGATGCCTGGGCGGACCACACCACGGAGCTGATCGCCATTGCCTAGAAGGCCATCCGACCCCACTCTTCTTCAAGGACGCAGGCGCCGGGCGCCAAGGGCTTGCACCTCGTACCAGTCCCCAGGCCTTCAAGGGATAGGGCCCCTCCTGCACTGGGCGGGGCCGAGAGAGACGCCCTGCAGGCTGCCCTCCTCCTTGTCCAGATTCTAGTGGCCGGCCTCGAGGCGCAGCATGCCTGAAACCACCTGGGGCGCGAAGAGTACGGCAGGGCGTTCGTTGCACACACCAGCGCGCATCACCAAGACCAGATCGGCCCCCGACAACCCGGGGCGGCCAGGCAGGAGCGCTCCCACACGCGCAGCCAGCGAGCGGCGGAGGCGAATTACGGCGATGGAGACACGCCAGGGTACCAAGAGGGGAGTTTGCACCGGGCAATGCCGGGACCGCCCAACGGCGGCAGAAGGACCAAGCGACTTCATGCGAAGGCCCATCACAAGAAGATCTCCGAGCAACGCGATGTTGGGGACCTCCCCTCGCCGCAGAGAGGGACCGCCACCGTCGCGATGCTGAACGGCCTTGGAGGTCGATCTAACACCTACGTGGAGCCTTACATAATATGTTATGTAACACCATCTAACCCTCCCGTCGAGGAAGAGCCTCAAGCGTCCACCCCAGGCGCCAATCCTCCTCAGGAGTAAGTAATGCTCTGGGGGTACCCCTTGAGCCGGACCCTAGGGCTCCCACTAGCGGAGCACTGGGCCCAAGAGGCGCGGGCAGCGAGGCGCCCCCAAGACGTGGGGCGTGATGCCAGCCGCCGCCCCCGCGAAGAAACTGCGAAGAACCGGGTCCCCGGCCTCAGGACGACGAGTCAAATGAAGCAACAAGACAGAAGTGGCGCAGGTAAACCACGACGACTGCGGTGCTGGTGTGGGCACCAAGGGTCGGGCCTCACGAGGTGCCCCTCAGGAGCGAAGAAGCTATGCGAGGTAATTTTTTGGTTCACTTCTCTAGGGGGTGTCTGCTGGCGGCATGAACTTCAAGTGTTCTGGGCACACCTCTGCCCATCATATCATTTATGCATGCTTCCATAACTTCCGCTACATTCATTCGGTCATCTTACCTTGCTTGCATCTTTGGATGATCTACCCCCCCCCCCCCCCCCCCGCTCGGGGGCTCTGGCCGGTACGCATCGCCCCATCACGGGACCTGGGGAGGCCCCGGGGCTTCCCAAGGTCACAACCAACAGGATGAAATGGGGCCGCTTGAGCGTCAAAAGGGGGCTCTTGAGCATCGAGCCTCACAGGCCTTACTGGTCATAAGGCCACCTGCCATCCTTGATGTCATCCACGGACATTCCGTCGTTATCACGGGTGGCAGGGCTTGACCCCGTAGCTGTGTTCGTCCATTCAGTCACAAGCAACAACTGTTGGGAAATGTGCGGGACCAGGTCTTGGGGACGGAGAGCCGCTCGAACGTTAGAGGGGGCTCCTGAGCATCGAGCCTCAGGAGCCTTACTAGTCATAAGGCCACCTGCCACCCTTGATGCCGTCCACAGAAATTCGGTCGTTATCAGGGGTGGCAAGGCTTGACCCCGTAGCTGCGTCCGTCATTCGGGCGTATGCGACGGCGGTCGGGAAATGCACGGGACTAGGACCTGCCGACGTAGAACAGTAGAAAAGCCCTCAACCAGTCTTAGGAGAAAGAGCAAACCTCCCCCAAGGAGGAAACATCACTAGGCCGGAGCACCCTCGCGTTCGCCCTACAGTCCCAGCCGGACATGCATCAACCCGTGGCACCTCTAAATCATCCTTCAATCCTTCCAGAACCTACTTCATCCCATGACACTCTCACGTAATAACGAGTTGCGGCTATATACGCCCTGGGCCCCCCGAGGACGCGGAGCAGTCCCTCCCACGCCTAGTGGCAGCCCTACGCTCCGCGCTGGGGAGAAGACGAAGGCAATCAACTCAATCCCGAAACCTCAAAAGGAATCAGACGCTTATGCCTCGGGGGTAGGGACACTCGCGAGGCCAAAGCGTCCTCGCGACCTCCGAGGTACACCCCCTGTAACGACTAAGATGCGGTCCTTTCCGATTTGGGGAATGATGCCCTGAATTGGAAAGAAGCGCATCTAAGCATTTCGCAAGCACGGTAACATAGCACATACATAATAATAGAAGAATGACAATAAGGGATTCAACTGCCATCTCATAAATATATCGGAGTTACATCACGCATCCAAACAAGGTAGTTCCGCTACGGACTACAAAAGATGAGAAATGACTATGCTACGCTGCATGCTTGCCCATGATCACGACCACGCCTCAGTCTTCTGGATAGTTCACGTACAGGCGGTTGTTCTCCTCATCGTACTGCCGAGGAGGAGGAGGAGACACCCAAAACTTCTGTTGCTTCTGAACCACCTGAGTAGAAGAAGAGGAGCTGGAATCTCTGAAGCGCTTCTCAGAATTCTCCACCCTGAGCAAGGCTGCCTCTGCCCTGAGCGCTAACTTGTTGAACTTGTCGAACTCCACAGGATCGTGCAAAGCAAGAGCTAACTGCAAATCTTCTTTCAATCCACCTCTGAACTGATAAATCTTGCTCTTCTGATCAGGGATATCCTGCAAGGCGTATCAGGCTAGCTCGTGGAACTCGACGTTGTACTTGTACACGGAGTTACCACCCTGCTTAAAGCGCATGAACTTCTCACGCATTTTCTCCACGAAGCTGGACGGGATGCAGTGGGATCTAAAGTCACGGCAGAACTCATCCCAAGTGATCACTCTAGCACCCCTGGAATCGTTCAACTGTTGCCACCAGATAGATGCTTGCCCCTTCAGCTGGAATGTTGCAAACTTAACGAAATCCTCAGGACGAACATTGCTGCACTCAAAATGCTTGTTCATGTCGCGGATCCAATCCTCAGCATCAAACGGCTGGTCACAGGAAGTGAAAGTGTTCGGTTGATTCGACAGGAACTGACTCAGATTAGCAAACTGATTGCCACCATGCTGGAAATTGCCTTGCTGCTGATTAGCCCTCTCTTGCAACAACTGGAGCAGCATTTGAGAGTTTGCATTTGTAGAAGCCATCACCGCTTGCCAAGCCTCTGCAGGAGGAGGAGGCGGCGGCGGAGGATTCTCCGGAGGTGGAGGTGGTGGCAGCACATCCTCACTCCCTGGGTTCTGACGAGTTGATGGAGCCATCCTGAAGACGGACAACACATTAGACCCACAGAATAAATTGAAGATAGTGCTGAATCAAAATGACAGGAATATCCGAACAGGAAATATAACAATTGCACTCGAACATATAGTAAGAATGCTTCCTCAAAGTGACGGTCGACAAAATTCAGATTAAGACCACTTACAAACAAGTATGAGCTATAACTGCTCGGAACAAACATATGATCGAGATTTCATCCGATATCTTCATTGATAAGATCGCACGGGCTCGAATTTACAGTAGACATCCTGTGCAAGGTAGTGCACACGACTTACGAAGTATCCCCGAGTCGTGGCGAGCTACAAGGACTCTTTAAGACACAACGAGAACCGTTGTAAGACGACCGTGAACAAACACACCCACTGAACATCGAATCCCAACCTCACATCATGAGTCTGTAGGAAGATTGTCCTATAAGTTACTGCTTGATATCCCACCTATGAATTCCCGAAATATCTGGTCATGCAATCTGGTACACGGATACAAGGAGTAATATCACACAACTCCTATACTAACCCGTCACCTGTATCACATCCGTCAACACACAACCAGAATCTCGGACGTTCGTCTACAACAGACCCTCGTGATCACAACGATACCAAGTATAGCAGTACTCCCGAACAATCTGCAGCAGTACTGGGGACATCGGGGTTATCTCGCCACTACTAGTATTGAAGCAATTACGAACATCGTTCTTTCTTAGATACTCAGAAATCTGAATGATGGCGATGTGCGCAAGAATCCCCTGGAGCTCAACTCCCCGGAAGAAATCAAGGCAGACAGGAGGCACCAAGACAGAACTACGTCACATCGAAATCATATAGATTTCACAAATACCCGCGTGATCCTAAATTTTTTTTGAGCGAGAAGAGGAGTAGAATTAAGATTTCCTAAGACGGGAACCTCACCAGAGCATCGAAGAGGAGAAAAAGAATCCTACTCTCCGATATAACTAAGACTCAAAACATTTTACTAGACTCGACTCGGCCAAGTACGATCACACAAAGGCTCCTATCATCGTAAGGCTGTGATTACCAACTTGTAACGACTAAGATGCGGTCCTTTCCGATTTGGGGAATAGGGCCCCGAATTGGAAAGAAGCGCATCTAAGCATTTCGCAAGCACGAGAACATAGCACATACATAATAATAGAAGAATGATAATAAGGGATTCAACTGCCATCTCATAAATATATCAGAGTTACATCACACATCCAAACAAGGTAGTTCTGTTATGGACTACAAAACATGAGAAATGACTATACTACCCTGCATGCTTGCCCATGATCACGACCACGCCTCAGTCTTCTGGATAGTTCACGTACAGGTGATACGTCTCAAACGTATCTATAATTTTTGATGGTTTCATGTTGTTATCTTGTCATCTTTGGATGTTTTATGTACCTTTTATATATTTTTTGGGACTAACTTATTAATTCAGTGCCAAGTGCCAGTTCCTGTTTTTTCTGTGTTTTTGGCTCTTTTCAGATCTGATTTTGGAACGGAGTCCAAACAGAATAAAATCCCCGAAATGATTTTTCCCGAATGGAAGAAGATTAGGGGGCTTGTGGGCCAAGCCAGGAGGGGTACAGGGAGCCCACAAGCCCCCACTCCGCCACCAGGGGCGGCGGTGGGCAGGCTTGTGGCCTCCCTGGCGCCCCCCTGACCTAGATCCTGCGCCTACATATTCCCTAAAATACAGAAAAAATTCAAGGGATCCATGAAAATACTTTTCCGCCGCCGCAAGCTTCCATTTCCGCGAGATCTCATCTGGAGACCCTTCCCAGTGCCCTGCCGGAGGGGACTTTGGAGTTGGAGGGCTTCTTCATCATCATCATCGCCCCTCCAATGACTCATGAGTAGTTCACTTCAGACCTACGGGTCCGTAGTTAGTAGCTAGATAGCTTCTTCTCTCTCTTCGATCTTCAATACAAAGTTCTCCACGATCTTCATGGAGATCTATCCGATGTAATCTTCTTTGGCGGTGTGTTTGTCGAGATCCGATGAATTGTGGATTTGTGATCAGATTATCTGTGATATATATTTGAGTTTTTGCTGATTTCTTATATGCCTGATTTGATATCCTTGTAAGTCTCTCCGGGTCTTGGGTTTTGCTGGCCAACTAGATCTATGATTCTTGCAATGGGAGAAGTGCTTGGTTTTGGGTTCTTACAGTGTGGTGACCTTAACCAGTGATAGTAGGGGCAGCAAGGCACACATTGAGTAGTTTCCATCAAGGGTAACAAGGTGGGCTCTGTCGTAGATATGAGATTGTCCATCTACATCATGTCATCTTGCTTAAGGCGTTACTCTGTTCTTTTGGACTTAATACACTAGAGGCATGCTGGATAGCGATCGACGTGTGGAGTAATAGTAGTAGATGCAAAAAGTATCGGTCTACTTGTTTTGGACGTGATGCCTATAGATATAATCATTGCCATAGATGACGTCACGACTTTGCGCGGTTCTATCAATTGCTCGATAGTAATATTTTCACCCACCGTCTACTTGCTTTCATGAGAGAAACCACTAGTAAACACTACGTCCCCCGGGTCTATTCACATCTATCGTTCCCATTTCGCTTTTACTTTGCTTTGTTACTTTGTTGCTTTCAGTTCTCACTTGGCAAACAATCTATAAGGGATTGACAACCCCTTCATAGTGTTGGGAGCAAGTTTTGTGTTTTTACAGGCTCTTGTGATACTCCTTCACTGGATCGATACATTGGTTCTCAAACTGAGGGAAATACTTACCACCGCTGCACTACATCACCCTTTCCGCTTCGAGGGAACACCAACGCAAGGCTCCAACGCCACGGGGGAAACCTTTGCATATTTTCCTAGGAAGTCCCTAAAGGCGTAGCCGTAGCAGAAGGGTTCCTGGTGTCATCGACACACCTATTTCTGGCGCCGTTGGAAGGTCTTTTGTTGCAGTAGCAGAAGTATTTCTGGCGCCGTTGCCGGGGAAGGAGAGATCTATCCAAGTAGGTCTCACAAACTCATCTCCTGCATTTACTTTTGTTGCCAGTTGCCTCTCGTTTTCCTCTCCCCCACTTCACATTTTTCGTTTTCATTTGCCTTTCTTCTTTGTCGTTTTCTTTTGCCTTTTGCCTTTTGTCGTTTTCCTTTGCTGGTTTTCTTGCTTGCTTGTGTGCTTGTTTGTTTGTTGAAGTCATCATGGCTGAAAACACCAAACTTTGCGACTTCTCGAGTACCAATAATAATGATTTTTTAGTACTCTGATTGCTCCCGCCACTAGTGCGGAATCGTAATCAACACAGCTTTGTTGAATCTTGTTATGAAAGAGCAATTCTTTGGCCTTCCTAGTGAAGATGTCGCGTCCCATCTCAATACCTTCATTGAGATTTGTGATATGCAAAAGAAAAGAGATGTGGATAATGACGTGATTAAGTTGAAACTTTTTCCTTTCTCGTTGCGAGATCGCGCAAAAACTTGGTTTTCTTCTTTCCCTAAAAATAGTATCGATTCTTGGGATAAGTGCAAAGATGCTTACATATCCAAGTATTTTCCGCCGGCTAAGATCATCTCCTTACGTAACGATATCATGAATTTCAAGCAACTTGATCATGAACACATTTCACAATCTTGGGAGAGGGTGAAGCTTATGATTAGAAATTGTCCCGCTCATGGCTTGAGTTTGTGGATGATTATACAAATCTTTTATGCTGGCTTGAATTTCGCTTCTCGCAATATATTAGACTCCGCCTCAGGTGGAACATTCATGGAAATCACGTTAGGAGACGCTATAAAACTCCTAGACAATATCATGACCAACTACTCTTAGTGGCAGACTAAAAAGTCGCCTACTAGCAAAAAGGTACACGCTATAGAAGAAATTAACTCGCTTAGTGCTAAGATGGACGAGTTGATGAATTTGGTTGGTAGTATAAATGCTATTGTAGATCCTAATGACATGCCACTATCTTCCTTGATTGAGAGTAGCAATGCTAGTTTGGACGTGAATTTTGTTGGTAGGAACAATTTTGGAAATCACAACAAATTACCATCTGATTTAGAGAGGAAACTATGTTCCTAGGCCTTTTCCTAGTAACTCCTCTAACAACTATGGCAATTCCTACAACAACACTTATGGAAATCACAACAAATTACCATCTGATTTAGAGAGTAATATCAAAGAGTTCATCAACTCTCTAAAGATTTTCAATGCGTCCATAAAGGAAAAACTACTCAAAATTGATGATTTGGCTAAGAGCGTTGATAGGATGTCTTGTGATATTGATGCTTTGAAAGTTAGATGCGCTCCTCCCAAGGTCAACTTGGATGAAACTTTGAAAGCTATGCGTATCTCCATGAATGAGAGCAAAGAAAGAACCACCCAAATTCGCGCTAGGCATGAATGGTTTAAAAGGGTGTGTTCTAGTGATGCAGATCACGAAGATCTTAAAGTGCTTGGTGTGTCTCCTCTTCAATATTTGTTTTCGCGTGTCAAACCATTTGATGGAGGGGCTGGATATGAATCCACTTTGGTGGAAAATCGCCCCAATGATTCGGAGTCCACCTATGTTGAGGATAAAGGTGTGGAGAGTGGAGCAGAAGAAATCAAAATTTTGGGTAGTAATGAAACTCCCACTTTGGATTTCAAGGAATTCAATTATGATAATTGCTCCTTGTTTGAATGCATTTCTTTGATGCAATACATTGCAAACTCTCAACACGCTTATAGCAAAAGCAAAGCCTTTACCGCGCATATCGTAGATGCTATGATGAAATCTCTTGAAGAGAAGCTCGAACTCGAAGTCTCTATACCTAGAAAATTTCATGATGAGTAGGAACCTACTATCAAAATCAAGATAAAAAACTATGAGTGCAATGCTTTGTGTGATTTGGGTGCTAGTGTTTCCGCAATTCCAAAGTATTTATGTGATATTCTTGGTTTTCATGAGATTGAAGAGTGTTCTCTTAATTTGCATCTTGCGGAGTCTACTGTCAAGAAACCCATGGGAAGGATCGATGATGTTCTTATTGTTGCAAATAAGAACTATGTACCCGTGGGTTTCATTGTACTTTACATAGATTGCAATACTTCATGTCCCATTATTCTTGGTAGACCTTTCCTAAGGACTATTGGTGCTATCATTGATATGAAGGAAGGGAATATTAGATTTCAGTTTCCTTTAAAGAAGGGCATGGAGCACTTTCCTAGAAAGAAAATAAGAATGCCTTATGAATCTATGATGAGGGCTACTTATTGTTTGAGCACCAAATATGACTATACCTGATTCCATCACCTTTTTCCTAGCTAAGGGCCTTAAACAAAAGCGCTTGTTGGGAGGCAACCCAACGAATCTATCCTTTTTCTTTCTGTTTTGTGTTTTCCACACTTTCATAATTCTGTTATGATTGTGTTTTTTTGTGTTTCTTTTTGCGTTTGTGCCAAGCAAAACCGTTATGATTAGTCTTGGGGATGATCGTTTGGTCATGCTGGAAAAGACAGAAGCTTTCTGCTCACGAAAAGAATTTTCATTTTTTTATGTAAGAGCTTTTGAGTTAATTAATTTTGCTGCTGATGGCTACGCAAATTCTTCAGACTGTCGTAATTTTTCAGAATTTGTGAAGTACCAGAAGTATAAGAAATATACAGATTGCTACAGACTGGTCTGCTGTTAACAGATTCTGTTTTTGTTGTGTTGGTTGCTTATTTTGATGAAAATATGGATAGTATCGGGGGGTATTAGCCATGGAAGATTGAAAATACAGTAACCCAACATGAGCACAAGTAGAATTTAATTTTGCTACAGTACCTAAGGAAGTGGTGGTTTGCTTTCTCATACTAGTGTTATCACGAGTTTCTGTTTAAGTTTCGTGTTGTGAAGTTTTCAAGTTTTGGGTGAAGTTCTTATGGACAAAGAGATAAAGAGTGGCAAGATCTCAAGCTTGGGGATTCCCAAGGCACCCCAAGAGATTCAAGGATGCCGTAAAAGCCTAAGCTTGGGGATGCCCCGGGAAGGCATCCCCTCTCTCGTCTTCAATCCATCGGTAACGTTACTTGGGGCTATATTTTTATTCACCACATGTTATGTGTTTTTTCTTGGAGCGTCTTGTATCGTAGGAGTCTTTTATTTTTGTTGTGTCACAATCATCCCTGCTGCACACCTAGAGAGAGAGACATGCACCCACCGTGATTTTGTCGAGCTTCACTTATATCTTTTGGTAGACAATTCAGCTCACATGTGCTTCACTTATATCTTTTGAGCTAGATACTTTTGCTCTATGTGCTTCACTTATATCTTTTAGAGCGCAGCGGTGCATGGCTTGGTAGTTGATCTATGCTTTGAAAGTAGTCTCAAAAGGGGTAGTTATCCAACGGGATACGAAAACTTCCACCTTCATGTGCATTGAATAGTTAGAGAAGTTTGATTCATCTCAATTAGTTTTGAGTTGTGGTTATGGTAATATTGAAGTTATGCTAGTAAGGTGTTGTGGATCTAGAAATACTTGTGTTGAAGTTAGTGATTCCCGTAGCATCCACGTATGGTGAACCGCTATGTGATGAAATCTGAGCATGATTAGTCTATTGATTATCATCCTTTGCATGGCGGTCGGGATCGCGCGATGGTTTATACCTACCAACCCTTCCCCTAGGAGTATGCGTTAAATGCTTTGTTTCGATTACTAATAAAACTTTTGCAACAAGTATATGAGTTCTTCATGACTAATGTTGAGTCCATGGTTTAGATGCACTTTCACCTTCCACCAACACTATCTTCTTAGTACCGTGCAACTTTCGCCGGTGCACAAAACCCACCATTAGCCTCCCTCAAAACAGCCACCATACCTACCTACTATGGCTTTTTCAAAGTCATTCCGAGATATATTGCCATGCAACTACCACCATGACATGTGCCACCACGTCTACATTGCCATTGCATGATCGTAAGATAGCTAGAATGATATTTCCATTAATGTCTATGACATGCAAGATCATTGCCACGGTACACTACTGAAGGCATTCCATATAGAGTCATCGTTGCTCTAAGTTTTGAGTTGAAAGTGTGATGATCATCATTAATGGAGCATTATGCCATGTGAGGAAATAAAAGAGGCCAAAGATGCCCACCAAAAAAAGAGGCCAAAGAGCCCACCAAAAAATAAAAAAATGGAGAGAAAAAGAGAGAAGGGACAATGCTACCACCTTTCCACACTTGTGCATATTAAGCACCATGATCTTCATCATTGAGAGTCTCTCGTTTTTTCACCACCATATAGTTAGTGGGAAATTTTCATTATATAACTTGGCTTGTATATTCCAATGATAGGCTTCCTCAAAATTGCCTTAGGTCTTCGTGAGCAAGCAAGTTGGATGCACACCCACTAGTTTTCTTTAAGAGCTTTCTCATACTCATAGCTCTAGTGCATCATTTGTATGGAAATCCCTACTCATTCACATTGATATCTATTGATGAGCATCTCCACAGCTCATTGATATGCCTAGTTAATGTGACCATCTTCTCCTTGTTTTGTCTTGCAACCTCCACCACACCCCACACCACCTATAGTGCTATAACCATGGCTCACGCTCATGTATTGCATGAGAGTTGAAAAGGTTTGAGAAAGTAAAGGTGTGAAACAATTACTTGGCCAATACCGGGGTTGTGCATGATTTAAATTCGTTGTGCAATGATGATAGAGCATAGTTAGACTATATGCTTTTGTAGGGATAACTTCCTTTTGGCCTTGTTATTTTGAAAGTTCATGATTACCTTGCTAGTTTGCTTGAATTATTATTCTCTCCACGTCAATAGAAAACTATTGTTTTGAATCTAATGGATCTGAACATTCACGTCACATAGGAGGAGTTACAAAGGACATCTATGCTAGGTAGCATGAAAGCATCAAAAATTCATTATTTATCACTTCCCTACTCGAGGACGAGGAGGAGTTAAGCTTGGGGATGCTTGATACGTCTCGAACGTATCTATAATTTTTGATGGTTTCATGCTGTTATCTTGTCATCTTTGGATGTTTTATGTACCTTTTATATCTTTTATGGGACTAACTTATTAATTCAGTGCCAAGTGCGAGTTCCTGTTTTTTCTGTGTTTTTGGATCTTTTCAGATCTGATTTTGGAATGGAGTCCAAACGGAATAAAATCCCCGAAATGATTTTTTCCCGAACGGAAGAAGATCATGGGGCTTGTGGGCTAAGCCAGGAGGGCTACAGGGAGCCCACAAGCCCGCACTCTGCCACCAGGGGGCGACGGTGGGCAGGCTTGTGGCCTGCCTGACACCCCCTAACCTAGATCATGCGCCTATATATTCCCTAAAATACAGAAAAAAAAATCAAGGGATCCACGGAAATACTTTTCCGCCGCCGCAAGCTTCCGTTTCCGCGAGATCTCAACTGGAGACCCTTCCCGGTGCCCTGCCGGAGGGGACTCTGGAGTTGGAGGGCTTCTTCATCATCATCATCGCCCCTCCAATGACTCATGAGTAGTTCACTTCAGACCTACGGGTCCGTAGTTAGTAGCTAGATGGCTTCTTCTCTCTCTTGGATATTCAATACAAACTTCTCCATGATCTTCATGGAGATCTATCCGATGTAATCTTCTTTGGCGGTGTCTTTGTCGAGATCTGATGAATTGTGGATTTGTGATGAGATTATCTGTGATATATATTTGAGTCTTTGCTGATTTCTTATATGCATGATTTGATATCCTTGTAAGTCTCTCCGAGTATTGGGTTTTTTCTGGCCAACTAGATCTATGATTCTAGCAATGGGAGAAGTGCTTGGTTTTGGGTTCTTACCGTGTGGTGACCTTTCCCAATGACAGTAGGGGCAGCAAGGCACACATTGAGTAGTTGCCATCAAGGGTAACATGGTGGGCTCTGTCGTAGATATGAGATTGTCCATCTATATCATGTCATCTTGCTTGAGGCGTTACTCTGTTCTTTTGGACTTAATACACTAGATGCATGCTGGATAGCGGTCGACATGTGGAGTAATAGTAGTAGATGCAGAAAATATCGGTCTACTTGTTTTGGACGTGATGCATATAGATATAATCATTGCCATAGATGACGTCACGACTTTGCGCGGTTCTATCAATTGATCGACAGTAATTTGTTCACCCACCGTCTACTTGCTTTCATGAGAGAAGCCACTAGTAAACACTACGGCCCCCGGGTCTATTCACATCTATCTTTTCCACTTTCGCTTTTACTTTGCTTTGTTCCTTTGTTGCTTTCAGTTCTCACTTGGCAAACAATCTATAAGGGATTGACAACCCCTTCATAGCATTGGGAGCAAGTTTTTGTGTTTGTGCAGGCTCTTGTGATACTCCTTCACTGGATCGATACCTTGGTTCTCAAACTGAGGGAAATACTTACCACCGCTGTGCTACATCACCCTTTCCGCTTCGAGCGAACACCAATGCAAGTCTCCAAGGCCACGGGGGAAATCCTTTGCATATTTGCCTAGGAAGTCCCTTAAGGCGTAGCCGTAGCAGAAGGATTCCTAGTGCCGTCGACACACCTATTTCTGGCGCCGTTGGAAGGTCTTTTGTTGCAGTAGCAACAGGCGGTCGTTCTCCTCATCGTACTACCACGCCAGCTGCGTGCTGTCGGGATCACCTACCTCGGGGGTACCTGAACCTGTTGGTGTTGTGAAGGAATCTATGAGCCACAGGGACTCAGCAATCTATGACCTCGGTGCCAGAACTAGTAAAGTTATTAGGTAAGGAAGGTGGAGTATTTAGGTTGCAGCATCCTAAGCATGTATGGTGGCTAACTTACGTAGAACATGTAATTGAAGGTGGTCTATACTAGTGGTCGATGATTACCTGATCACTAAGTGATCCTGAACACCAACTTACGTCAATCATAACCCCACCGTGTTCCCGTTCGAAGAGAGATCTTCGAAGGGGACAGTCACGGTTACACACACAGTTGGCAATTTTATGAGCTTATGTTTAAGCTATCTATAACCGGATGTTAACAAATATTCCAAGTTGCCACATAACCGCGGGCACGGCTTTCCGAAAGCTTAAACCCTGCAGGGGTGCTCCAACTAGTCCATCACAAACGGTCACGGGCCGCAAAGTAATCCTCTATCACGAATCTCGTGATCTCGTCGGATTCCTTAGAGGAAAACCTCAACTCTGGGGAGAACCAAAGCTTCACCGGGATTCCTATACGCAAGATATATCGCTAAGGTAAGACAAGACTAGCAGGACCTCCCGACGTGTCGACGACCTTGATAAGAGCCGAGTATCTCAGTCTCACGACACGCCGGATGAGCACAGCATACAGTGGCCTGATAGACATCTCCTGAGTTGCCCCGGGTTGGCTCCGCACACGACTCTAGTTTGGGCCAACACTCATGAGAAGCACTGGCCCGGGTTGTTGATTAAAGATCCTTGGGGTGATCATTCCCTATGCAGATTATTATTAAGTGATTAGCAAATTCACACCAATGTTGGGTCATGTCGGACAAGTCTTAACACTACGTGATTTATCAAGGGGGTTCCCATAACAACCCCGAACGTGTTAGGAGCGATCGTTATGGAATCAAACACCGGTAGATGGTAACTATGGCGGCAATAACGGAACAAAACACCCGGCAAAAGGCTAGGTCGTCCGTTATTTACCAAGTATATAGGTGCATTAATTAAATAACAGAATTAAGATAATGATATCAACTCATGTTATCACATGAGACAATTGCACCTGCAACTAGCAACGCTAATATTAGTAGCTGAGAGAAGCCTACTTAGCCATTCAAGATTTGCTAGGAAGGGATAAGTGTTTGGGTTTCATGGCAATATCAGGAGGGAAATATTTCAGTGGTAGGCAGCGAGAAAATGACGGAAGAAACGTAATCTAGCATAACAAGTCTAGAGATGGAATCAAGGTCATATCATCTTGCCTGTGATGTCCTCAGCTTGGAACTGCTCTTGTTCGTCCTGCACGTACTCTCCCGGATCCATGTACTCATTCTCCGATCCCGGTGCTACCCACCATAAAAATAGAATCCAATAAACAACAGCACCTCAAGATGCACCAAGCACATGATGCATGAGATGAATATGAACATGCATCTCTATTCTACTCACTAGCACCAACATGAGAAGTAAAAACAAGTTCCTGGACAGAACTGTACTCTAAGTATCTTGACATGCATGAGGATGACATGAACAGATGCGTCACGCGAAAACGATGCAAAAGCATATAAAGAACATTACAAACGGAGCTACGGGTCAACGGGAAACAGCGAAACAAGAAATGAAGTGCTACGTGTCAAATACATCACCACACACTCCAATGGCATACTTCTGGTATTTCCAGGTTGCCAAGACATAAAACGAACCAATATGTATGGGGTGGTGCAAAGAATAACACCACACCATCATATATGCACTCAGAATCATCAAAACAGCAAAACTACACAATCTGCCATAAACAGCATCATAGCCTTTTGAGAGCTACATGCAAAGCACCTACAACCACTCAAACATGCCAAATAAGATATGTGGCAGAAGCTATCCAAGATTACTACAAGCACAAGCAAAAATATAATGCAAAAGAGTTTCACACAAAAAGTTACACAGCTGCTAACTTGGCCAAAATATCAGTTTTCAGGGACTTAGTGAAAATTCCAGATTCTCACTAGTTGTTTATGCTCTGAAGCATTTTGACAACACCCAAAACAATATCTACAGGACTCCAAATGGAATGAAAATTTACAGAGAGCTAGACAAACACAAAAGCTACAACTTTCCAGTTCATAGCAAAGGCTGAATCATAACACATAGACCTCTACAAGCACAACATTAGGAGAAGAAATTATAAGCAAATTCTCATACTTCGTGAAAATCACAGACTTTCACTAAACTGGAATTTCAGCCACATGCCTACTTGACTTAGCACCACTTGCACCTATGAGCTACTAAGCATGAAACAAAACCAACATGTCATAGAGGGGGTCACCCTCTTATGCCACTACAAGGAGTCAACCTCTTGGGCTCAACACATCACCTGGAACCAAGCTCCAAACATAGAACAAATCTGAAATAAGTCATCTCCAGAAAGTGTTCCAAAGGCAAAACTGACTTCACCCATGGATTCCTGGGATGATTCTACCCCAAAAATATATATAATAACTATGTACTTGCATAGAACAAAAGGGCACAAACTAGAAAAGGAAATCTACATGGAATCATATGTAGTGAATAGTGCATTATCACATGTGCTATTCACTAGAACAATACCTACACAAGCACTTGCACTCTAACAACACTACATTGGTGCACATGAGGGGTAGACCTCATGCTCATGTGCCTTAGCACACCACCACACACCACACACATCAAGCACATGCATAAAATCACCTACACTTGCTAGTATCATCACCACTATCTACACACACATCTTGCACTCTACTCCTACACACACAAGTTAGCACATGTGCACATCCAAGGCTCACCAAGCCTTGGGCATGTGTAGGTCACCACATACTTACACACACATCTCATATTGCACACGAGATGCATATATACCACCCTTGGAGCTTGGACCACAACCATGCACATAAACATCACCATCTTGGTGCCATACACACACAAGATACCACACCACACAACATGTATGCTACACCTCTATACATGCTAAGCTCACTCCCAAACATGAGCTAACTCACACAACACCTATGCACACAAGGCCCTTCACCTACATGCAATCTAGCTAGCAAACTACTAGGATCATCATGTTGTTAAGAACTTAAATAAATACCACATAAGTTGATGATCAATCACAGCCACAATCTATCAATCTATAAAAGAAAAAAAATAGCAAAGGAAAGAAAAAAACAAATAAAGGGGCAGGTCTGGGTTTCGAACGCAAGACCCCCTCGATCAATCCCAAGTCTAATTCCACCCTGATACTACACGAGCACTTGACAGAAGACGGTCTGCTAACAGGGTATCTTCTCTGCTGTAGCTATGCTACTGTCGAAACACAAAAAATCAAAAAGGGGGGTGCTCTCTGTGGGACTCGAACCCAACACGCGCCAAAATTACCACAACTACTGCACCACTAGGCTATGCTACGGGGACTCAACAGAGAGGGGGGCAGCCTACAAGGTAACCTACTGATACGACCTGCTCTGCCTGCACAGAGATGTCGGCGACATAGAGGCTGTCGGAGCTGCACTTGCTACTGTTGTTGTGCTGCGGGAAGAACT
Source organism: Hordeum vulgare subsp. vulgare (assembly GCF_904849725.1). Classification (NCBI taxonomy): domain Eukaryota; kingdom Viridiplantae; phylum Streptophyta; class Magnoliopsida; order Poales; family Poaceae; genus Hordeum; species Hordeum vulgare. The sequence continues at coordinate 339,791,008 of NC_058524.1, read as the reverse complement.
ACCCTACTTCTACGAGTGAAAACCCCTACGCTACTGCATCTACTCGAGCACCTGCAACTACACAAGAACACGCCACACAAATCTGCTCACATCAACTGAAGTCCCCTCAGAACAGAGGCACACCGTCGAACCCTAGGCCGATCTACTCGACGGGGAAGGAGGGAGGAGAGGCTAGCTCTCACCAAGGGAAGGAAGGAGAGGCGCCGATCGGAGGAGGAGCCGCTTGAGGGAGAACCGGATGCAGAACCGAGGAAGACTGAAGAAGACTGTCGCCGAAACGAAGAAGAACAGGGCCGCCGGGTGCACGTCATTGACGAGGAGCTGCCCGTCGGTGAGGTCACTCCCCGGCCTCACCGAGAACGGGAATGGAGCGCGGGGTGCTCCCCCAAGCCCCTGGACATGGCGGCAGCGCCGGACGACGATGGGAGCAGGGGGTAGACGCCCGCGATCTTCTCTCTCTCTCTCTCTGCTAGACACTACAAAGAGCTTACCTGATGGGGAGGGAGAGATGGAGGGAGATGGAGAGAGGTGGCGGCGGCGCAAGGAGAGGACGCGGAACCCTAGGGAAAGGAGGGGCACGGACGCCAATGATTTATGGGGGCCTCGACGTTTGTAGCCCTCACGACGGCTCGATCTCTCTCTCGGTTGTCTGACGGAAAGTGTGCACCAGGGAGAAACGGCGTCAGGAAGGAGAAGAGGGACGCGTAGGTGGGCTCGAGGTGGGGAGGCAGCGAGGAGTTGGGCCGCGGGAGGAGCAAGTGGCCCAAGGCTGGCGGCAGATAGATGAAAAGAATTCCTGGGAGGTTTTTTTTATTAAAACCAACACTAGCAAGCAAATAACTCCCAGGAAAACCTATGGCACCAAAAATAAAAGTAAAAATACCCATGGTCATAAGAAAGTATGACCTAATTAATAAAAATAGAAAAAGGATTTTTAGGAGCAAGTAAATATTTGCAAAACAACATTTATATTGTCTATTTTGGAAATATTTGCACCTTTGAAATAAGGATTAAAGCAGCAACTTCACCTCTACAAATCCACCACAAAAATATGCTAAACCTTGGACATTTTTAAAACAGAGAAGAAGCAAAGATTATTTGGCTTAGGATGGAAGAGAGGGGGAAGTTTTATAAACCTAGAGCAACCACATATAGCTTACTACTAACACTTCCATTACTCCTCACCATCACAAATGCTAACACCTCAAATGACCACATGTCACATCACATCATGGAACACAAGGACAACAATCACAAGACATGGAATGAATGGGATGGCATGGATGCATGCATGCAAATGAGAATAAAACAAGGGGAGCATCACATGAAATATCACATTGCATAACCTCATGTCAATGACAAGTTGGACCCACATAGAGAAGGTTCCAAAAAGGGAAAGTTACACTCTTGGGGCATTACCCCCCCCCCCCGTGACACTCTCACGTAATAACGAGTTGCAGCTGTATACACCCGGGGCCCCCTGAGGACGCGGAGGGGTCCCTCCCATGCCTAGTGGCAGCTCTATGCTCCGCGCTGGGGGGAGATGGCGGCAGAGATTAGCGTAGGTGTTGGATGTGGCATTTGCTTGCTTTTTCCTGGAGCTTGAATTATCCTTTGCTAGACTTAAATTTGTCGATTTTAAAAGTTGATGTTTGAAAAAACAAAAAGGGTGGGAATTTTCTCTTGCGCTTTCTCGTTTCGCCGGCTTTGAAGCCTCCTTTTCTGGATGGCATTTTCTAAGGAGCTTAGCGCTCCGCACCGCCCCTAGGCGTCGAGGAGCGTGAAAGCAAGGACTTGTCGTCCCAGGGGCAAATATTTTCAGCCGTCGACCCTTGGTCGGGGGCCTGGATCGAAGCACGATACCACCACAAAGTGTCTCGGGAGGCCTGAGGGCACCCTAGGGCAATAAACAAAGGGACGGAATGAGGAATCACTCGAACGTCAAAGGGGGCTCCTGAGCATCAAGCCTCAGGAGCCTTACCGGTCATAAGGCCACTCGCCACCCCTCGTGCCGTCCTGGAGCTCCGGTCATTGTCGGGGGCGGTGGGGCCCCGCCCCGTGAAGTGCGCCGAACCTAACGACGGTGGGGAAATGTGCGGAACCGGGGCCTGTCGACGAGTGCCTTGAGTGTCAAGGGGGCTTCCTGAGCAACATGCCTCAGGGGCCTTACTGGTCGCAAAGCCGGTCACCCACGTTTCTCCCATGTCGGCACCCAGGGTGTTGGGGCTTTGCCCCGTGAGGAACAACCTTGGTAATGGGTTGCACCTCATGGCGGCAGAGAAATGTGCGGGACCGGGACCCGTAGACATAGAGTGCCGAAACGGTCTCCACCCCGTCCCACCGACAAATTAGGAGTTACTCAGGAGGAGGTGTGGAATGGACCGGCGCAAATCCATGACCTAAGTACCCCACATGACCAAACGGGGGCCATCTGGTTTCGGGTCAAACCAAGAATTTATTAAAAACACGCGTGCTAACGAAAGGATGCAGGGCCTAAGGACTAAGTTGCGGCGAGGAATGAGGCCATCGACCAAGCGTGCAGCAACACAAACGATGCCTTGGGAGGATGAGACCTCCTGAGGGCCCTGGCCGCCGTTGCCCCTGAGCAACGGTTGGGTCATCGATGGACCCCATGCAAGGAAGCCAAGCCGCAACGACTACCAACGAGCAAGCCATCGATTTGAGAGAGAAAGGAAAAAGGGAGAATGGTGAAGGTAACATACAAAAGTCTAATGCCCGACAGGGTAGAGTTCATGGTCCAACATTACACGGGGAGGAAAACAGAAGCTGGGGGATGCATAGGGGGAGAGGCCACCGACACCGCCCTTGGCGCCGGCAGGCTCGGCGTTGGAACTCTTCTCCTCACTGGAGACGGGCACCAGGATGTACCGCTCCACTAGGGCGTCCACGCGTGGGCGCACTTCATCCCGGAGAAGACGTCGGAACTCAACAGGCACCGGCTCGACAACGCGCCGGAGATCAAGCTGCAGGACGAGGCGACACAGGTTGGAGAGGACGAGCGTCAAGTCAAGGCCCAGAATCTCGTTCGCGTCGGACGTGTTTTCCTACTCCACGTGGGATACGCCGGCCTCCAGTGTCTCCACCACCTTCTGGAATAAGGCGAGCTAGCCCGCTCACCATTGGCAGTGCCGGGGCATCCCCCATGAATCGGCGTGTCACGCGTGTCTCCCGGCCGGCGATGCTCTTGAGCTGCTTGGCACACTGGGACTCCATCATCCGGTCGTATGGCGCCTCGTCCTGGGCGTCCTGAACAGTGTCGGCCCCCTAATGGACTTGTCTCTGCAGCGATGTCAAATCCACCTTGGCCGCCGCTTCGCCCTCGCGGGCGGCCTGGACGGCGGCCTCGGCAGTCTCGAGCTGAGCCTGAAGCCCCTCTGTCTCCTCCTGAAGCTCGCTGAGCTTGAGCTTCTTGGCCGCGGGCACTCTGGAGAAAAGAGAAGATCAACCACCAAGCAGTGGATGGGCAATACGGAAAGGATGTGCAAACGAGGGAACTACTCATAAGTCAGAGCCCAGCGGCGGCGGATGCGTGGCGACCCTGAGGGCCCTCCGTCGCTGCTCCCGGGGGTGGACAAGGGCGCGGACGGAGCCGCACGTTTCCCCCTACCAGGATCGCGTCCTAAAGACGCCATGGAAGACGAAGAAACGAAGGGGGTAAGAGGTTTTTCTTTGTGGAGCAAAGGAAGCAAAGAGGAAGCTCAAGATCGCAGTGCCTCCCCCTTGCCACGGGCGGGGCAGATTTACAGGCGAACCGCGACCATCAAGTGTCGTGGGAGCGTGAGCGTTGTGCGCCCCTTGGGTGCCGCGAGGTGGGCCGGCAGGCGCATTGCCACCCACATCGCCTCACGTGACAACCGAGCAGTCATGCCCGTGAGGGCCGTTGGGCGTGGGCAGGCCGTGCCAATGCCATTCAATGTAACAATGATGGCCGGCACGGTTCTTGGAGATCGTGCCATTGTGGTCTGGTGCGCTCCGGACGCCTCGAGGAGCGAGAGCGTCCCCACATGGCCGCTAGACACGTGTGTCGCCTGGACCATATGCAATTAGGGCCCGCGACGCTTCGGGCCGCCCTCAAGGCTTCGCCAAGAAGCCAGCCCAAGTGTGCCTTGCGCCCGGGGGCTACTGTCGGTGTTTTGGGAATGGGGGTACCCAGACCTGCCTAGCCGCGGCCCAGGGTTGGCCCACTTCATTGACCAAAGACAAACAAGCCCGGCACCACTCAAGGCAAGGCCCACGCGAGGGGCCAAACCTCGCGAGGAGGAACAACATCAAGACCCGCACGGGGCCTCCTTAGGACCCCTCCAGAGTGGCGGATATTCCAAGGCGAGACCCGGCCTCGGGAGTCGAGGATGACACGGGGAAAGGACGGGTGAGAGGCAGACAACAGGACAGGGCAGTGCCCCCATTAGTGCAAAGGGGGCGAGGACACGCGTAGGTTCCCATGGCATCTCAAAGAGGTTTCCATTCTGGTGCAATGAGGCCACCATCGCCCGCCAGCAGGACGGACGTCATCCTTGGACCCATCCCTACTGCGTTGACAACCACTTTGTAGGCAAAGACTACTTTTGGACACGGGAAGCATGTTACCCTGTCCCCCTTTAAAATTAGCCGTTGTGGGATCCCTTCCCGCCGAAACGATAAAGGAAGAGGACAGGGGCCGCCACTATATATAGAGAGTAGGTTACTTCATAGAGCCGGATCCATTCATTCATTCACCGACTGGCACCACATAAAGGCCACCCAGCCTTCGGAGGCCCTCGAACATTTTACTAGTTCATCCACCAACCTCCACGAGAGGCAATCCGCCAAAGCAGGAGTAGGGTATTACGCTTCTCGGTGGTCCACCGGGAGGGGCGTCCAGCCCTGAAGGGGTACGTGGGCCAAAAGTGGATCGGAACCAGCCCCTAGGTGGGCCGGTGTGCCACCCACCATGGCCCAAGGTGCACAAGAGGGCAAGGGAGGGCTAACCCTAGGCCTGGGGACTGCCTTGGGTGGCAAGCCACCCTAGGGTGCCGCCTCCTCCTCCTCTTGGGCCGCCGCCCCTCCCATCTAAGGGTTGCTGCACCACCTAGGGAAACCCTAGGGTTTGGGGATGCTAGACACACAAGTTTCATCGTCCCCCTGCGCAGTCCTGCCTCTCCCCCTCCTCGTCCTACGTAGCACTTGGCAAAGCCCTACGGAGTACCACGCAACTCCATCGTCACCACGCCGTTGTGCTGTCGGAGCTCTCCCTCAACCTTTCCTCTCTCCTTGCTGGATCAAGGCGTAGGAGACGTCACCGAGCTGCATGTCTGTTGAACACGGAGGCCCCGTTGTTTGGTGCTTAGATGGGAATCATCCGCGATCTGAATCGCTGCGAGTACGACTCCATCAACCGCGTTCATAGAAATGCTTCTGCTTAGCGATCTTCAAAGGTATGAAGATTCTCTACAACCTCTCTCGTTGCTAGTTTCTCCTAGATAGATCATGGTATGACATAGGATTTTTTTGAATTACTACTACGTTACCCTACAAAAACCTCTCACAGTAGGACCTACATGTGCAAGACCAAATTGTGAGAAACCTAAATACTAGAATGATTCCTGCAATTGCACAATAATGTTCTATTAGAAAAAGGACGATCCATGTGCAAACCTTGATTGTAAACCTGAGTGCTTCCCATTGTTTCCCTGCAACACTAAGGTAGTTATAGACCGGGTTAAGTGAGGGTTGGCAAGCTATTAGTAAAATATGTCGATGAAAAATAAAAAAATTGCAGGTTAAGTAGATTAATCTTAGCCACATGGAAAAGCCATTTATCCAAACCAAGCATGATTAAGAACTAGGAAATATAGCAATTGTATATGTTTCTCATGTATTTAGTGCATCCAAAATTGATTTACTCCTCACATGCATAACAATACAAAATTTTACGCAAAACAATATTGGACATTTCATTGCAGAATTGAACCAAGCACTTAACTAAACACCACAAAAAATGAACCAAATATTAACTGAGTACCACACTGTACAATATAACATACTCCAAATAGAAGATCACATAGTTAACCAAACCTAGAATGCTTAATAACTTGGAAATATAGCAATTGTATTTGTTTCTCATGTATTTAGTACAACAAAATTCAATTTATTTCTCACATGGTAGACAATAAAAAAATGCACCCACAACAATTGAACACCACATTGCAGAATTGAACCAAAAAGTTAACTAAACACTAGAATAAATGAACCAAACATTAACTGAGCACCACATTGCACAATATATAACATACTAGAAGATTAGACAGTTAAACAAACCCAGCATGCTTGAAAACTTGGAAATATAGAAATTGTTTTTGTTTCTCATGTATTTTGTACAACCAAATTTGATTTATTTCTGATACTCGTGATCTGCGTTGGGTTTTCCTGAAGAGGAACGGATTATCGCAACACAAAGTGGGTACGTATTTCCCTTTGTTGTGAAACCAAGGTTTATCGAACCAATAGGTATATCAACCATAACTATCTTCAATGGCTGCACACAAAAGAAAAAAAACTTGCACCCAACGCGTGCAAGAGGGTTGTCAATCCTCTTATCTTGTTATTCGCAAGCAAGTGAGGTGTGTAGATAATTATAGATAGCAAGATAAACTCAAAACAAGTAAATAACAGCATGGTAATGAAGGTTTTATCAATATGTTGTGAATAGACCAGAGGGCCATAGCTTTCCCCAATGGCGTCTCTCATGGAAATAGCATACGATGGGTAAACAAGTTACTGTTGGGAAATTGACATTAAAGCGGATAGTTATGCGATATTCACGACAATGATCATGTGTATATAGGCATCATGTCCGTAAACAAATAGGCCGATTCCTCCCTGCACCTATTACTATTACTCCACTCATCAACCGCTATCCAGCATGCATCTAGAGTATTAAGTAAAATAGAGTAATTCATAGAGAACAATGACATGATGTAGACCAAGTAAACTCAAGCAATATGAATAAACCCCATCGTTTTATCCTTAGTAGCAGCAACGCATAGACGCATCTTGTCCCCTTCTGTCACTAGGATATAGAAACTTGGCTGGTTGAACCTACCACAATGCACCTCTCTCACCGAATAAATATCTATCTGAAAGAATTATGAAGCTATCATAATGGTGCACATAAGAACCATATAAGTATTCATAGGTGACTCAAAAATTTATCATGAATGATTTGAACATGAACCCACAATTCATCGGATACCAGCAAACGCACCGCACAAAAGGAATTACATCATATGGATCAAAGCTAAGATGCGATGAACATTGTATTGAAGATCAAAGAGAGAGAGATTGCCATCTAGGTACTTACTATGGACCCGTAGTTCTGTGGTGAACTACTCACACATCATGGCGAGGTGATATGTACATTTTGCATCACATTTTGTCACTGTTAGTTATAGTGTTTTTATGCATTTTACCACTTCGAGGGGTAACTATAATGCCTTTTCTCTCATAATATGCAACGTTTATATCAAGTGGGAGAATACCGGCATATGGAATTATGGACTTGAAAAATCGACATGAGAGATACCTATTCTGCACACCTCCAATTGAGCTGAAAATTTACAGGGATATATTTTAGAATATATAAAAAATACTGGAACGAAGATCTGTTGGAGGGGGGGTCACCAGGCAGCCACTAGACACCAGAGCGCGCCAGGGACCTCTCGCGCGATCTGATGTCTAGTGTGCCATGTGGCCCAACTCTAGCGCCCATCTTCTGGTATATATTCTCCTTCGACCTAAAAAAATTAAGAAGAGGACTTTCGGGACAAATCATAGCCATCTCGAGGCGGAACCTGGGGAGGAGCACTTTTTCCCTGTGGTGGAGCGATTCCACCGGAGGAACTTCCCTCCTGGAGGGCAAAATCGTGGCCATCCTCATCACCAACAACCCTCTCATCTTGGGAGGCCAATATTCATAAACATCTTCACTAGCACCATCTCCTATCAAAACCCTAGTTCATCTCTTGTACTCAATCTTGTAACGGAACCTCAGATTGGTACCTGGGGTGTGTGTAGTAGTGTTAATTACATCTTGTAGTTGATGCCTTCTGGTATACTTGGTGGAATATTAGATGTTCGAATCCATTATGCTATTCAATACCTCTCTGATCATGAACATGTTTATCACTTGTGAGTAGTTACTTTTGTTCTTAAGGCCACGGGATAAATCATGTTGCAAGTAGTCATGTGAAGTTGATATTCGTTCGATATGTTGATGATGTGAGTGTTGTGATTCCCTTAGTGATGTTATGTGAACATCGAATACATAATACTTCACTATATTTTGGGCCTAAGGGAATGCATTGTGCAGTAGTAATTAGAGGGTGGGTTGCAAGAGTGACAGAAACTTAAACCCGAGTCTATGCACTACTTTGTAAGGGGCTGATTTGGATCCCTATGTTTAATGTTATGGTTAGAATTTAATCTTAATACTTTTCTCATAATTGCGTATGCTTGCGAGAGTGTTAATCAAAAGTGGGAGGTTTGTTCAAGTAAGAACAACACCCAAGCACCGGTCCACCCACATATAAAATTATCAAAATACCAAACGTGAATTAACCCAACATGACGAAAGTGACTAGATGAAATTCCCATGCGCCCTGAAGATTGCTTTGCCTATTATAAGAACTTATTTTGGCCTGTCCTTTGTCACAAAAGGATTGGGCTACCTTGCTGGACCTATTGTTACTATTGCTACTTGTCACTTGTTACAATTATCTTGCTATCAAACAACTTGTTACCACTATATCAATGCTTGCGGAAATTACCTTGCTGAAAACCTCTTGTCATTTCCTTCCGCTCCTCGTTGGGTTCGACACTCTTACTTATTGAATGGACTAATACTTGTGGGTCATCACGAGGGAAACAAGATTGATGAAGAGGATGTTCGTGATCAATCCCCCCTCTAACAGGGTGCCGAAACTGAGCTCCACATGGCCTCCCGTCGGAACAGAGACTTGTGGCGGTGTAAAAAGTGTTTCGGGACTTCCTCTCGTGTTCTTAAGGTAGATGAGAATTTATAAGCCAAAGTACAGAGTCGGGAGGGCCACAAGGGAGGTACAAACCATCAGGGCACGCCCCCAGGTTGTGCCCTTTCGCTTGTGGGCCCCTCTAGAGGACTCCAACCTTCTTCCGATGCTTGTTAGTCTTCTTATGGTCCAGAAAAAACCACCAAAAAGTTTTAGGGCAATTGAACCTCATTTAGTATGGAAAACCTGCAAAGTGAAAAACATGCAGAAAACAACAACTGGTACTGGGCACTAGGTCAATAGGTTAGTGCTAAAAATAATATAAAATGGTAAATAAATACCCCAATAGTATTCTAGAATGATAACATATCAGCATGGAACAATAAAAATTAGAGATATGTTGGAGACGTATCAAGCATCCCCAAGCTTAATTCCTACTCGTGCTCGAGTAGGTAAATGATAAAAACCGAATTTTTTATGTGACATGCTATCCATGATGTAACCTTATGAATGTATGCTCATTGAGAAACAAAGAATTAACAAACATTAACATAGCAATACTTATTGGTATAAGCAGCAAATCATTAATATTTCAAATTATACGATCCTCAAATATTGTTATATCCCCCATCCATCTTTATTATATTAGCAAGGCATGGCTACATCTTCACCACATTAATACAAATGTCAAGAACCAGGGCGTCCAAGTCAGGTAATTGGATCATACTTTTTCAATATGCATCAACTTTTTATTCTTCACGTAATACATGAGTGTGAACCATTGGACATAGTATAAAGGTGGAATAGAATATGGTGGTTGGTTTCAAAGGGGCAAAAGTGGAGAATATAGTCTCACATCGACTAGGCACACCAACAAGTTATGGATATGCTCGTTGATAGATATCGATGCGAGGAATAGGGATTGCCATGCAGATGATGCAAAAGAGCTATAAGTGTATGAAGGCTCCAATGAAGCTAAGTGGATTGTGCATCTAACATGCTTGCTCACGAAGACCTCGGGCATTTGAGGAAGCCGATCATCGGAATAAGTAATCCAAGTTTATGAAAAAGTGATTCCTACTAGCATATGAATGATATAACATGAGACTCTGTATATGAAAAACAAGGTGTCACTTTGAGGCACAAGTGTGGTAAATGATAGTAGAAGAGTGCCTTCTCTATTTTTCTCTCATTCATTTTTATTTTATTTTTATTATGGTGGCCTCATTTGGACTCCCCCATTTTTATTTCCTCACTCGGACAATGCTCTAATAATGATGATCATCACACTTTTATTTACTTACAACTCAACATGCAAAACTGATAGGACGATATGACTCTGAATGAATGCTTCTAGCAGTGTACGAGGGTGTGAAAAGATCTAGCGTGACATGTATAAAAAATATGATGAACGGTGGATTTGCCACAAATACTACGTCCGCTCTATCGGATCATGCAAAGCATTAGGATGATGAATGAACTAGTCATGTGAAGTGATGATCGCATTTGCATGGACATATATCTAGGAATGGCTATGGAAATGCCATGATAGGTAGATATGGTGGTTATTTTGAGGAGGATATAAAAAGGTTTATGTGCAACAGAGTGTGTCATGTCACGGGTTTGGATGCACCGGCGAAGGTTGTACGATCCTCAAGGTGAGAACGGGCGATGCACGGTACCAAAGAGGCTAGCAAATGTGAGGAGATGAGAGTGCTTATGTCCATGGTGTCACATTAGTCATGAATAACTCATATATTTTTGCAAAGTTTTATTAGTTTTATCACAAATCATCCGACTCAAAACAATACAAGGATTTTGACGAGGAATAGAGATGCTCACAACATCATCACCATGCCTTTTAATTTTTTTTAGCTGAAAAAGAAGTTTAACATCTCTTCATATCGACACCTATCTTAACTAATAATAATACACTCACAACTTTTTACATCACCATATCAATATCATTAACCCACAATTTATCTATATGTGCTACATGATGGTTTTTATCATCGCTCTTTGGATACTCATTAATTTTTATCTAGTCTTGTGACCCATGAAAATTACTGTCACTATATTTCCAGCTCTCAAACAAATAAAAGTGAGGAACGAGAGCATAATAATTCTATAAAATATGCATGCCACCGTGCTCAACGAGATATAAGTGAAGTACATAGAGTATTCAAACAAATTGTGATGATATGTTGTATATTTCAAATATATGTGTCTAGAAAACAATAATTGTGATAAAATTAAATTAAAATCGAACAAAATAAAACGACGCTCCAAGGAAAACTCATATCCTCTGATGAATAAAAATATAGCTCCAAGTAACATACCGATGGATTGACATGAAAAGAAGGGATGCCTTCCGAGGCATCCCCAAGCTTAGATGCTTGAGTCTTTCTAGAATAATACCTTGGGGTTCCTTGGGCATCCCAAATCTTAGGCTTTCGCTGCTCCTCAATCCTTTCTCCATCGGAACAATACCCAAAGCTTGAAAACTTCAATCATATAAAACTCAACAAAACTTCCTGAGATCCATTAGTATAAGCAACATATCAAATACTTTTCAGGTGCTTTTATAAGTTGATTATTATTTTATTTTAGCATAGGGTATTGTATCTTAACTCCTCCATGTCTTATACCCCCCGATACAATCCATAGCGTCATCAAAACAAGCAAACTACACATGCAAAAACAAAATATGGGTGAAAAAGAACAGTCTGTAGTAATATGTAATGAACTTATACTTATTTAACTCAAAAAATTCTTAAAACTTAAGGATGGCCTAAGGAATTTGTATAGAAATACTTTGTAGGAAATGCAGCTTAAAAATACGTTCGAGAAAAATCAGAGAAAGTGTGCATTAGACATCAAAGTTTCTATTTTTGCAATGTATCAATTCTACTCATGATACAAATCATCCCAAAGGCTTTACTTGGCACAAAAACTAATTAAAACATAAAACACAATCATTACAGAAAAATAATGATGTTATCACACACTAACAAAAATAAAAATATAAAATAAGATAACTATTGGGTTGCCTCCCAACAAGCGATATTGTTTTATGCCCCTAGCTAGCCATATTGCCTAGTTTCAAGTGTTACCATCTGTGACACTCAACCCATAAGTGGTTCTCTTGATTGATTCATATTGGCATAATTATCTTCCTAGGGAAGTGTTCCCTTTGTTTCTTTAATGTAAATTGGAATCTTATATTTTCCCTCTTTCTTGTCAATGATTGCACATATAGTTCATAGGAAGGGTCTTCCAAATATAATTTGACAAGTAGGGTTGCAATCAATATCAAACACAATGAAATCTACAGGATCACAATTTTTATTTGAAATTATCTACACATCATTTATTCTACTCAAGGGTTTCTTGAAGGTAGAATCCACAAGATGCATGTTTAGGGAACATTCTTCGATATTGGTGAGACCAAGCACATCACATAAAGGTTTAGGTATAGTGGAAACACTAGCACAAAGGTCAAACAAAGCATTGCATTCATATTTATTTATCTTAATTTTGATAGTAGGTTCCCACTCATTATGCAACTTTCTAGTAATAGAAACTTCCAGCTCAAGTTTCTCATCATAAGCTTTTACGAGAGCTTCCACTATATGTTGAGTAAAAGCTTGGTTTTGTTTATAAGCATTGGGTGAGCTAATAACGGATTGCAAAAAAGGAAATACATTCTACTAAAGAGAAATTATCATAATTAATGTCCTTGTCCAAAATAGTGGGCACATCACTAGTTAAAGTTTTTACCTCTCCAAACCCACTTTTTTCAATTTTAGCGTCAAAATAATCACCCTCCAAGCAAACGGGATGCACCTTCACTAGAGTTGACTCATCTACAGTCCCTTTACCATTAACTTTTAGAGAAGTAAACAAAGATTCAATAGGAGAAGTACCAATCATTAAGACCTTCATCATGATTCTGGTAAAACCCGGGTGGAAGAGCTTTTTCTTAGAATTGCCACAATAGAAACTTGGATATATTTAATAGTCTCATTAAAATCATGCTTAGGAGGCAAATAATTTTTAGGAGTTTATACATCGAGAAAAATCATATCCATGCTTTTAGCGGAAGTATCAACAACATGCAATTTTTCTTCTACCATAGTATTGAAAACCTTTTGAGAATTAATGAATTCATTTATTGTGTTCTCAAGATTAGAGGGTGTACTATTAGAATTTGTATAGGAATTTCCATAAGAAACACCTTAAGAATTTCCATAACCATTAGGATTATTACTAGGATACGGCCTAGCATTGAAATTACCCCTATAGGCATTGTTGTTGAAATTATTTCGCGAGACAAATTTCACATCAGTAGAATGATTATTTTGTTCAATCAAGGTAGACAAGTGCATATCATTGGGATCAACATGATTTTGTTTATTAGAAACCAAATTTATAAGAGCATCCATTTTTTCACTCAAAGTAGTGATTTCCTAAACAAAATTTACCTTCTTACCAGTTGGAGCTCTTTCGGTATGCCATTGAGAATAGTTGGACATGATATTGTCCAGAAGTTTTTTGGCCTCTCCTAAGTTCAGTTCCATGAAGGTACCACCTGCGGCATAATCTAGAAGATATCTAGACATAAAGTTTAGTCCAACATAAAAAAATTGGATAACCATCCACAAGTTTAAGGCATGTGTTGGACAATTTCTTATAATTAATCTCATCCTCTCCCAAGCTTGTGCAACATGTTCCTGATCTTGTTATTTAAAATTCATTATTTGATTTCTATGGGAGATATTCTCAGCACGCGGAAAATAGTTGGTAATAAAAGCAACTTTACACTTATCCCATGTTCCAACACTATTATGTGGTAAAGATGAAAAACAACCTTTATCTTTCTCTCTGAGTGAAAAAAAAAATAGTTTCACAATATCATTATACATGTCCTTTTGCTTTTGCATATCGCAAAGTTCAACCAAGGTATTGAGATGTGAAGCGGGGTCCTCATTGGGACTTCCCAAAAATTGCTCTTTCATGAAAAGATTCAATAATGCAGCATTAATATCAAACGCATCCGCACTAGTGGCGGGTGGTGTAGGACTACTAATAAAATCATTGGTATTGCTATTTTATAAGTCACACAACTTAGTAGTATCTTGAGACATGGTGACCGAGCGAGTAAACTAACAAGGAAGACAAGCAAACTAGAGAGCGAAGATGCAATCTAGTTACAAGGTAAGAAAGTAAAGATAAATATTTTTGTATTTTCATTTTTTATGAGACATAATAAATATACCGGAAAATAAAAAGAGGAACAAGTGACTTAAATCTTGTGTGGACTTACTTGGTAGATGGTGATGATATTCCCCGGCAACGACGCCGCAAATCCTTCCTGATACTCGTGATGTGTGTTGGGTTTTCTGTGAAGACGAATGGGTTATCGCAGCACAAAGTGGATAAATTTCCCTCAGTTATGAAGCCAAGATTTGTCTAACCAATTGGAATATGAACCACAACCGTCTTCAGCGGCTGCCCACAAACGAACAAACAACTTGCACTCAACTTTGGCAAGAAGGTTGTCAATCCTCTTGTCTTGTTATTTGCAACCAAGTGAGGTGTGTAAATAATTGTAGATAGCAAGATAAAATAAAAACAAGTAAGTAAAAATAAGGTAATGAAGATTTCATCAATATGTTGTGAATAGACCAGGTAGCCATAGCTTTCCCTAATGGCATCTCTCATGGTAATAGCATACAGAGGGAAACAAATTACTGTTGGGCAATTGACAGAACAGTGGATAGTTATACGATAATCACAGCAATGATCATGTGTATATATGCATCACGTCCATACCCAAATAGGCCGACTCCAGCCTGCACCTATTGCTATTACTCTAGTCATCAACCGCTATACAACATGCATCTAGATTATTAAGTAAAACAAAGTAATGCATGGAGAACAATGACATGATATATACAAAGTAAACTCAACCAATATGAATAAACCCCATCATTTTATCCTTAGTAGCAGCAACACAAAGATGCATCTTGCCCCCTTCTGTCGTTGGGATATAGAAATTCGCGAGGTTGAGCCTACCAAACCACACCTATCTCACCAAAGAAATATCGATCTAGTTGGTCAAACTATTTCAATAGATCGGAGAGAAGTAAGAAGCTATCATAATAATGCACATAAGAACTGTATAAGTATTCAGAGTTGACTCAAATATTTACCATGAATAATCTGAACATAAACCCACAATTCATTGGACCTCAACAAATGCATCGCGCAAAAGGAATTACATCATTTCGATCAAAGGAGGATGTGATGATCATTGTATTGAAGATCAAAGAGAGATAGATTCCCATCTAGGTACTGACTATGGACCCATGGGTCTGTGGTGAACTAATCACACATCACGGTGAAGGCAGCAAGGTTGGTGAAGAGGCCCTTCATGATCAATCCCCCCTCCGACGGGGTGCCGGAACGTAGCTCCAGATGGCCTCCCATGAGAACAAAGACTTGCGGAAGCGTAAAAAGTGTTTTGGGACTCCCTATGGTGTTTGTAGGGTTGATGTAAATATGTAAGCCAAAGAACGGATCCGGAGGGCCACGAGGGAGGCACAAGCCATCACGGTGCCTCCCTAGGCCGCCCCCTGTTGGCTTGTGGGCCCCTCATGAGGCCTCCATCCTTCTTCCCATGCTCGTTCGTCTTCTTTCGGTCGACAAAAAATCACCAAAAATTTTCACGACAATTGGACCTCGGTTGGAATGGTAAACCGGCAAAGTGAAAAACTCACAGAAAATAACAACTAGCTCTAGGCATTTGTTCAATAGGTTAGTGATAAAAAATAATGTAAAATGGTAAATAAATACCCCAAAAGTATTCTAGAATGATAATATATCAGCATGGAACAATAAAAAATTATAGATACGTTGGAGACGTATCAATTTATCACATGGAAGACAATACAAAATTGCACCAAGAAGAATTGAACATCACATTGCAGAATTGAATTGAAAGTGCGTTATATCGACTAGAGGGGGTGAATAGGCGATTTTTACAAATTCATCTCTAAGGAAATTCCAAGTGAGGAAAGTCATCAGTCATGAACTGGGTTCAGTGGAAATAGTACTAAGATAGATATGCAAAAGTGGGTACATCAAAGTACCCAGAATGAATTGATAGGTTATGTTTGCACACGTCACTTATACAAGATAAACATGTGATGAATAACTCAGGTAAAGAATTTGAGGTGAGGAATTAGGAGGAAGTATTCAGTCAAATTCTTAAAAGAGTACAGATGAAATACTTCAACATGCAATTGAGGAAATGAAAAGAGTTGAAGAAATAGAAGCAGTAGCTTGATGAAGAGAGTGTTTGATGACCTAGTTCCAACTGTTGTGACAGTTGTGTTGGAATTATGCCCTAGAGGCAATAATAAATATAGTTATTATTATAATTCCTGTATCAAGATAATCGTTTATTATCTATGCTATAATTGTATTGAATGAAGACTTATATACATATGTGGATACATAGACAAAACACTGTCCCTAGCAAGCCTCTAGTTGGCTAGCCAGTTGATCAAAGATAGTCAGGGTCTTCTGATTATATACAAGGTGTTGTTGGTTGATAACTGGATCACGTCGTTAGGAGAATCACGTGATGGACTAGACCCAAACTAATAGACGTAGCATGTTGATCGTGTCATTTTGTTGCTACTGTTTTCTGCGTGTCAAATATTTGTTCCTATGACCATGAGATCATATAACTCACTAACACCGAAGGAATGCTTTGTGTGTATCAAACGTCGCAACGTAACTGGGTGACTATAAAGATGCTCTACAGGTATCTCCGAAGGTGTTCGTTGAGTTAGTATGGATCGAGAATGGGATTTGTCACTCCGTGTGACGGAGAGGTATCTCGGGGCCCACTCGGTAATACAACATCACACACAAGCCTTGCAAGCAATGTGACTTAGTGTAAGTTGCGGGATCTTGTATTACAGAACGAGTAAAGAGACTTGCCGGTAAACGAGAATGAAATAGGTATACGGATACTAACGATCGAATCTCGGGCAAGTAACATACCGAAGGACAAAGGGAATGACATACGGGATTATATGAATCCTTGGCACTGAGGTTCAAACGATAAGATCTTCGTAGAACATGTGGGATCCAATATGGGCATCCAGGTCCCGCTATTGGATATTGACCGAGGAGTCACTCGGGTCATGTCTACATAGTTCTCGAACCCGCAGGGTCTGCACACTTAAGGTTCGACGTTGTTTTATGCGTATTTGAGTTATATGGTTGGTTACCGAATATTGTTCGGAGTCCCGGATGAGATTACGGACATCACGAGGGTCTCCGGAATGGTCCGAAAACGAAGATTGATATATAGCATGACCTCATTTGATTACCGGAAGGTTTTCGGAGTTACCGGGAATGTACCGGGAATGACGAATGGGTTCCGGATGTTCACCGGGGGGGCAACCCACCCCGGGGAAGCCCATAGGCCTCGGGGGTGGCGCACCAGCCCTTGGTGGGCTGGTGGGACAGCCCAAGAGGGCCCTATGCGCCAAGGATAGAAAATCAAAGAGAAAAGAAAAGAAAAAAGGAGGTGGGAAAGGAGAGAAGGACTCCACTTTCCAATCCTAGTTGGACTAGGATTGGAGGAGGACTCCTCCTCCCTTGGTGGGGCAGCCCTTGGGGCTCCTTGAGCCTCAAGGCAAGCCTCCCCTCCCTCCTCCTATATATACGGAGCAATTAGGGCTGATTTGAGACAATTTTTCCAAGGCAGCCCGACCACATAACTCCACGGTTTTACCTCTAGATCGCGTTTCTGCGGAGCTCGGGCGGAGCCCTGCCGAGATTAGATCATCACCAACCTCCGGAGCGCCATCACGCTGCCAGAGAACTCTTCTGCCTGTCCGTCTCTCTTGCTGGATCAAGAAGGCCGAGATCATCGTCGAGCTATACGTGTGCTGAACGTGGAGGTGCCGTCCGTTCGGCACTAGATCGTGGGACGGTTCGCGTGGAAGATCGAGGGACGTGAGGACGTTCCACTACATCAACCGCGTTCACTAACGCTTCTGCTGTGCGATCTACAAGGGTACGTAGATCGGAAATCCCCTCTCGTAGATGGACATCACCATGATAGGTCTTCGTGCGTGTAGGAAATTTTTTGTTTCCCATGCGACGTTCCCCAACAGTGGCATCATGAGCTAGGTACATGCGTAGATGTCTTCTTGAGTAGAACACAAAAGTTTTTGTGGGCGGTGATGTGCGTTTTGCTGCCCTCCTTAGTCTTTTCTTGATTCCGCGGTATTGTTGGATCAAAGCGGCTTGGACCGACATTACTCGTACGCTTACGAGAGACTGGTTTCATCGCTACGAGTAACCCCCTTTCTCAAAGATGACTGGCAAGTGTCGGTTTCTCCAACTTTAGTTGAATCGGATTTGACCGAGGAGGTCCTTGTATAAGGTTAAATAGCAATTCATATATCTCCGTTGTGGTGTTTGCGTAAGTAAGACGCGATCCTACTAGATACCCATGGTCACCACGTAAAACATGCAACAACAAAATTAGATGACGTCTAACTTGTTTTTGCATGGTATGCTTGTGATGTGATATGGCCAACGATGTGATGTGATATATTGGATGTATGAGATGATCATGTTGTAATAGATAATATCGACTTGCACGTCGATGGTACGGCAACCGGCAGGAGCCATAGGGTTGTCTTTAAACTAACGTTTGTGCTTGCAGATGCGTTTACTATTTTGCTAGGATGTAGCTTTAGTAGTAATAGCATGAGTAGCATGACAACCCCGATGGCGACACGTTGATGGAGATCATGGTGTGGCGCCGGTGACAAGAAGATCGTGCCAGTGCTTTGGTGATGGAGATCAAGGAGCACGTGATGATGGCCATATCATGTCACTTATGAATTGCATGTGATGTTAATCCTTTTATGCACCTTATTTTTCTTAGAACGACGGTAGCATTATGAGGTGATCTCTCGCTAAAATTTCAAGACGAAATTGTGTTCTCCCCGACTGTGCACCATTGCTACAGTTCGTTGTTTCGAGACACCACGTGATGATCGGGTGTGATAGACTCAACGTTCACATACAACGGGTGCAAAACAGTTGCACACGCGGAACACTCGGGTTAAGCTTGACGAGCCTAGCATGTGCAGGCATGGCCTCGGAACACATGAGACCGAAAGGTCGATCATGAATCTTATAGTTGATATGATTAGCATAGGGATGCTTACCACTGAAACTATACTCAACTCACTTGATGATCGGACTTGAGCTAGTGTAAGTGGGTCATGAACCACTCAAATGACTAAAGAGATGTACTTTTTTGAGTGGGAGTTTAGCAAGTAATTTGATTAAGTTAAACTCTAATTATCTTGAACATAGTCTATGTCCACTTTGAATATATTTGTGTTGTAGATCATGGCTCACGCAACAGTCACCCTGAATTTTAATACGTTCCTAGAGAAAACTAAGTTGAAAGATGATGGAAGCAACTTTGTAGACTGGGCTCGTAATCTTAAGTTGATCCTACAAGCTGGGAAGAAGGATTATGTCCTTAATCCTGCACTAGGAGATGAACCACCCGCTACGGCTGACCAGGATGTTAAGAACGCTTGGTTAACACGTAAGGAGGACTACTCAGTAGTTCAATGTGCAGTCTTGTATGGCTTAGAACCGGGACTTCAACGTCGCTTTGAGCGTCATGGAGCATATGAGATGTTCCAGGAGTTGAAGTTTATCTTTCAGAAGAACGCCCGGATCGAGAGGTATGAGACCTCCGATAAATTATATGCTTGCAAGATGGAGGAGAATTCGTCTGTCAGTGAACATGTGCTCAAAATGTCTGGGTACTCAAACCGTCTAGCTGAGCTGGGGATTGAACTCCCGCAAGAGGCAATCACTGACAGAATTCTTCAATCACTGCCGCCAAACTATAAGGGCTTTGTGTTGAACTACAACATGCAAGGGATGAACAAGTCACCCGGCGAGTTGTTTGCGATGCTGAAGGTCGCAGAGTCTGAACTCCGTAAAGAGCATCAAGTGTTGATGGTGAATAAGACCACTAGTTTCAAGAGAAACGGCAAAGGCAAGAAGGGTAATTCAAAGAAGAGCGGCAAGCCTGTTGCCAATCTGACGAAGAAACCCAAAGTTGGACCTAAGCCTGGAACAGAGTGCTACTATTGCAAGGGTATGGGTCACTGGAAGCGCAACTGCCCCAAGTATCTGGCTGATAAGAAGGCGGCCAAAGAAAAATCAGGTATATTTGATATACATGTTATTGATGTGTACTTAACCGGCTCTCGTAGCAGTGCCTGGGTATTCGATACCGGTTCTGTTGCTCATATTTGCAACTCGAAACAGGAATTGCGGAATAGGCGAAGGCTGGCGAAAGATGAAGTGACGATGCGCGTAGGAAATGGTTCCAAGGTTGATGCAATCGCTGTAGGCACAGTTTCACTTCACTTACCATCGGGATTAGTTATGAACTTGAATAATTGTTATTTAATGCCTGCGTTGAGCATGAACATTATATCTGGATCTTGTTTATTGCGAGACAGTTACTCTTTTAAGTCAGAGAATAATGGTTGTTCTATTTCTATGAGTAACATCTTTTATGGTCATGCACCCAATGTGAGAGGATTGTTCATATTGAATCTTGATAGTGATACACATATACATAACATTGAGACCAAAAGAGTTAGAGTTAACAATGATAGCGCCATGTTTTTGTGGCACTGCCGCTTAGGTCATATTGGTGTAAAGCGCATGAAGAAACTCCATACCGATGGACTTTTGGAGTCACTTGACTTTGAATCACTTGACACGTGCGAACCATGCCTCATGGGCAAGATGACTAAAATTCCATTCTCCGGAACAATGGAGCGTGCCAGTGACTTGTTGGAAATCATACATACCGATGTATGCGGTCCGATGAGCGTGGAGGCACGCGGCGGATATCGTTATTTTCTCACCTACACTGATGATTTGAGTAGATATGGTTATGTCTACTTAATGAAGCACAAGTCTGAAACATTTGAAAAGTTCAAGCAATTTCAGAGTGAAGTTGAAAATCATCGTAACAAGAAGATCAAGTTCCTACGGTCTGATCGTGGGGGTGAATATTTGAGTTTCGAGTTTGGTGCTCACTTAAGACAATGTGGAATTGTTTCACAGTTGACACCGCCTGGAACTCCACAGCGTAATGCTGTGTCCGAACGTCGTAATCGTACTTTGTTAGAAATGGTGCGATCTGTGATGTCTCTTACCAATTTGCCGTTATCGTTTTGGGGTTATGCATTAGACACAGCTGCATTCACTTTAAATAGGGCACCATCAAAATCCATTGAGACGACACCATACGAACTGTGGTATGGCAAAAGGCCAAGGTTGTCGTTTCTTAAAGTTTGGGGATGTGATGCTTATGTCAAAAAGCTTCAGCCTAAAAAGCTGGAACCCAAAGAGGAAAAGTGCGTCTTCATAGGTTACCCAAAAGAGACAGTTGGGTACACCTTCTATCTCAAATCCGAGGGCAAAGTATTTGTTGCTAAAAAATGGAGCTTTTCTCGAGAAGGAGTTTCTCTCGAGAGAATTGAGTGGGAGGAAGATAGAACTTGATGAGGTTGTCGAACCTCTCATCCCTCTGGATGGTGGCGCAGGGCAAGGGGAAACCCCTGTCGTTCCGACGCCGGTTGAGGAGGAAGTTAATGATGATGATCATGAAACTCCGGTTCAAGTTCCTATCAAACCACGCAGGTCGACGAGACCACGTGCTGCTCCAGAGTGGTACGGTAATTCCGTTTCCGTTTTTTCAATCATGTTGTTGGACAACAATGAACCTGCAAATTATGAAGAAGCAATGGTGGGCCCAGATTCCAACAAATGGCTGGAGGCCATGAAGTCCAAGATAGGATCCATGTATGAAAACAAAGTGTGGACTTTGGAAATACTACCTGAGGGCCGCAAGGCCATTCAGAACAAATGGATCTTTAAGAAGAAGACGAACGTTGACGGCAATGTGACCGTTTATAAAGCTCGACTTCTGGCAAAGGGTTTTTCACAAGTTCAAGGAGTTGACTAGGATGAGATATTCTCAACCGTAGCGATGCTTAAGTCCGTCAGAATCATGTTAACAATAGCTGCATTTTTCGATTATGAAATCTGGCAGATGGATGTCAAAACGGCGTTCCTTAACGGTTTCCTTAAGGAAGAGTTGTATATGATGCAACCCGAAGGTTTTGTCGATCCTAAGAATGCTAACAAGGTGTGCAAGCTCCAGCGATCCATTTATGGACTGGTGCAAGCATCTCGGAGTTGGAACAAACGCTTTGCTGAGGTGATCAAAGCATTTGGGTTTATACAAGTGGTTGGAGAATCTTGTATTTACAAGAAAGTGAGTGGGAGCTTTGTGGCGTTTCTAATATTATATGTGGATGACATATTGCTGAATGGAAACAACGTAGAGTTTTTGGAGAGCATAAAGGATTACTTGAATAAAAGTTTCTCTATGAAGGACCTAGGAGAAGCTGCTTACATTCTAGGAATTAAGATCTACAGGGATAGATCGAAACGCCTAATAGGACTTTCACAAAGCACATACCTTGATAAAGTTTTGAAGAGGTTCAAAATGGAACAGTCCAAGAAAGGGTTCTTGCCGGTTTTACAAGGTACGAGATTGAGTAAGACTCAGTGCCCAGCAACTGATAAGGATAGAGAGCATATGAGCACCGTCCGCTATGCTTCAGCCATAGGTTCTATCATGTATGCAATGTTGTGCACTAGACCGGATGTTAGCCTGGCCATAAGTATGGTAGGCAGGTTCCAGAGTAATCCAGGAGTGGGTCACTGGACGGCGGTCAAGAATATCCTGAAGTACCTGAAAAGGACTAAGGAGATGTTTCTCGTGTATGGAGTTGACGAGGAGCTCGCCGTAAAGGGTTACGTCGATGCAAGCTTTGACACAGATCCGGACGACTCTAAGTCGCAGACTGGATATGTATTTATTCTTAATGGGGGTGCGGTAAGCTGGTGCAGTTCCAAGCAAAGCGTCGTAGCTGATTCTACATGTGAAGCGGAGTACATGGCTGCCTCGGAGGCGGCTAAGGAGGGTGTCTGGATGAAGCAGTTCATGACGGATCTTGGAGTGGTGCCAAGCGCACTGAATCCAATAACCTTGTTCTGTGACAACATGGGTGCCATTGCCTTAGCAAAGGACACAGTTTCACAAGAAGACCAGACACATCAAACGACGCTTCAACCTCATCCGCGACTACGTCGAAGGGGAGGACGTAAATATATGCAAAGTGCACACGGATCTGAATGTAGCAGACCCGCTGACTAAACCTCTTCCACGGGCAAAGCATGATCAACACCAGAACTGTATGGGTGTTAGATTTATTACAATGTAATTCGCATGATGATGTGAGGGCTAGATTATTGACTCTAGTGCAAGTGGGATACTGTTGGAATTATGCCCTAGAGGCAATAGTAAATATAGTTATTATTATAATTCCTGTATCAAGATAATCGTTTATTATCCATGCTATAATTGTATTGAATGAAGACTTATATACATGTGTGGATACATAGACAAAACACTATCCCTAGCAAGCCTCTAGTTGGCTAGCCAGTTGATCAAAGATAGTCAGGGTCTTCTGATTATATACAAGGTGTTGTTGCTTGATAACTGGATCACATCATTAGGAGAATCACGTGATGGACTAGACCCAAACTAATAGACGTAGCATGTTGATCGTGTCATTTTGTTGCTACTATTTTCCGCGTGTCATATATTTGTTCCTATGACCATGAGATCATATAACTCACTGACACCGGAGGAATGCTTTGTGTGTATCAAACGTCGCAACGTAACTGGGTGACTATAAAGATTCTTTACAGGTATCTCCAAAGGTGTTCGTTGAGTTAGTATGGATCGAGAATGGGATTTGTCACTCCGTGTGACGGAGAGGTATCTCGGGGCCCACTCGGTAATACAACATCACACACAAGCCTTGCAAGCAATGTGACTTAGTGTAAGTTGCGGGATCTTGTATTACAGAACGAGTAAAGAGACTTCCCGGTAAACGAGATTGAAATAGGTATACGAATACTGACGATCGAATCTCGGGCAAGTAACATACCTAAGGACAAAGGGAATGACATACGGGATTATATGAATCCTTGGCACTGAGGTTCAAACGATAAGATCTTCGTAGAATATGTGGGATCCAATATGAGCATCCAGGTCCCGCTATTGGATATTGACCGAGGAGTCACTCGGGTCATGTCTACATAGTTCTCGAACCCGCAGGGTCTGCACACTTAAGGTTCGACGTTGTTTTATGTGTATTTGAGTTATATGGTTGGTTACCGAATGTTGTTCGGAGTCCCATATGAGATCACGGACGTCACGAGGGTTTCCGGAATGGTCCGAAAATGAAGATTGATATATAGGATGACCTCATTTGATTACCGGAAGGTTTTCGGAGTTACCGGGAATGTACCGGGAATGACGAATGGGTTCCGGATGTTCACCGGGGGGGCAACCCACCCCGGGGAAGCCCATAGGCCTTGGGGGTGGCGCACCAGCCCTTGGTGGGCTGGTGGGATAGCCCAAGAGGGCCCTATGCACCAAGGATAGAAAATCAAAGAGAAAAGAAAAAAAAGATGTGGGAAAGGAGAGAAGGACTCCACTTTCCAATCCTAGTTGGACTAGGATTGGAGGAGGACTCCTCCTCCCCTGGTGGCGCAGCCCTTGGGGCTCCTTGAGCCCCAAGGCAAGCCTCCCCTCCCTCCTCCTATATATATGGAGCAATTAGGGCTGATTTGAGACAATTTTTCCAAGGCAGCCCGACCACATAACTCCACGGTTTTACCTCTAGATCGCGTTTCTGCGGAGCTCGGGCGGAGCCCTGCCGAGATTAGATCATCACCAACCTCCGGAGCGCCGTCACGCTGCCGGAGAACTCTTCTACCTCTCCGTCTCTCTTGCTGGATCAAGAAGGCCGAGATCATCGTCGAGTTGTATGTGTGCTAAACGCGGAGGTGCCGTCCGTTCGGCACAAGATCGTGGGACGGTTCGCGGGGCGGATCGAGGGACGTGAGGACGTTCCACTACATCAACCGCGTTCCGTAACGCTTCTGCTGTGTGATCTACAATGGTACGTAGATCGGAAATCCCCTCTCGTAGATGGACATCACCATGATAGGTCTTCGTGCGCGTAGGAAAATTTTTGTTTCCCATGCGACGTTCCCCAACAAGTTGTACGTCTGGTTTGTAATGGCTTGGTATTGAAACCAAAGGACATACAGTTTTGGGACACACAATCCCTACCATATTCTCCTTGAGCTAAGGACACACAATCCTTGCCCAACACTCGCAGTAAGTCTTCAGGGCGGACTTCCAAACCCTCAGAAACTAGGTCACCCGGCGATGCCAAATAGACTGTTGGATGCTCTAGACCATGACGCCTAACCGTGTGGAGGATGCATAGTCCTCAAAGGTAACAAGTGTCGGTTCCACACAGGAAAAATCTCTTCAGTGATGCTCAATCACTTTGGGTTTTGGGTTTTGGTTTGGGTGTTTGGGGTTTTTCCCCACTTGGTGATTTTCGCTCAAAGTCCTCGAGGAATTGGGTTGCTCTAAATGACAGGTGTCAGATTGTCTCGCAGCAGCCAACCAGCTAGTGGTTGTGGGGGAAGCTATTTATAGCAAGGGAGCATCCCGACATGATATGACATTATTGCCCGCAATGATATGACCATTGTGTGGATAAGATTGGGGAGAGGTGGCGCGCGGCGCGACAACGGTCGGAACTTTCACCTGTGAAAGTCCTCATGTCTCTCATGTTCATCACTTTGAGGATCCGGTAGGTGTGGGTTTGAGTTGAGCATCACGAGGAAATTCTTTCCTTAGTTTTACCTGGACCCCCATTAATAGTACGGTGTTCCTCTAACTCAAGAATGAAGAAAATGAAGCAGAAAGAGTAAATCTTCAGGCTTCAAAGTCTTCAGAGTATTTTCTTCGGGACACAACGAATTCCTCGTGTTCAATGTCTTCATGAGGAATATAAATTTCTTCGCAATTTCTTCGCGATCAAAGCCTTCAAGCAATGACCAAAGAATTCACCCAAAGACATTCATTTTTAGGGGTCAATATTCATTGAATAACTCAAACTCCTCAGCGACTTATAGAGCGTGTGTACACTCACAAATATATCAGTCTCTTAACGTATAAGTCTTCAATCCACCAAAATCACTAAGGGGCACTAGATGCACTTACAATCTCCCCCTTTTTGGTGGTTGGTACAAATAGGGTAAGTTTTCAACGGGGATAAAAATATGAAGTGTAAGTACAGAGTTTGAGGAATTTGATTGCAAGATATAGAGAAACTCCCCCTTAAGATGTGCATATTTGAGGAATTTGCTTTGAACTGTAAATGTACATTGATGATTTATATCATGGAGATCCCCCCTATATCTTTTAATTCATGCATGCATTTAACATATAGTATGAGGAATTTGAAATGCATGATGAAAAATGGTGTCTGACGAATTTCAGCATGTATGCATTTAATCAACTTGAGGAATAAGCATGCGAGAAAAAACATTTAAAAGCATCAGACCACCACTGGGTTGAAGTTACAACTCATTACAACAAAAACTTTAGAAGAACGAGAGTTTATAACTTAATAAAGTTTATAATAGCCCATAAGTAGACCCGCTTCAAGACTAACTCAGATTTGTCCCCCTTTGTCGTCAAGTGACGAAAAGGGACAAAACTGAGGACTAACACCCTTGAAGAATTTCACTTCTGAGTTGGAGGAGGTGCGTTGGGGTCGACCGTTGTAGCAGTATCATCAACGTCTTCGGCTTCATTGGTTGTGCGGGTTGAAGAAAATGAGCTGGCCACCAGTTGAGGAACAGGGATCTTTTTGAACTTCTTCTTCGAAGGCCAAGACCAGTCAAAGTCTTGCTGGAACTCCATCTTTGTAAGTACCTCAGGCGTCTTGTGGTGAGATAGAATAGCCCATGTACAATCAAAAATCTCATGCAGGTAGTAGTGATTTTTCTTCACTGCATTCCTGGTTGCATTGAGGTCTTTCACGGTTTGTCCAACCAGGTGCTTTACCCATTTGTGGTTGCGATCAACCTTCTCAAGAAGACTTAGCAGGAGATCACGGTCAGTCATCACATGCGGTGCACTTGGGCTTGGTGGTTCTTGAGATGCAGTGTCATCATTGGAAGAATATAAAGCTGGTTTGCAAAAATTGTCCATCAAGGGGCCTTGTGCCACTACAAGAAATAAGGTCAATTATGACTCCGTATATTGGTCATTGATTCGTCATTGTTGTCGTTTATTGACCTGTTTTGACCAAATTTACAACGTCAACAGTTGGCCGTCAAGAATGAACAAACATGACCTTTCTAAAATTTTGGTCGCAGGTCTCTATCGAGCAAAAATTTGGTTTGGTCATTACCCATTTGTGTGAGCCACGTAGGATGTGACGTGGCCAAGATGACGTGCATTGCTAGTGACCAAATGGAACCATCATAAGTTTCAGATCCCTGTCCACCATTCTAGCTACATGGGTCTGGCCCAATACCTATTTTACTCTTGAAAATGTGTGATTTCTTGGGGTTGAAGCATTTTTTTGCTAGAAGCACGCATGTATCAGGATAGGCCCATCAAAAATAAGTACAACAGAATAAAAGATTGCAAATAAAATGTATATTTCATTTCAGTAGCCATTTACTTTTCTACAACATCCATTTACTTCCACTGTCTTAAATTTCAGATAGCACTTGTTAACCGAGATTTTATATCTATGTGTGGCTCAAAGTAACTAGCAAATCATATATTTGAATGTTTAGTTGTGCTTCCAAACGTTTAGTAGTACTGTACTAAGTAAGTGCAGAATCAGAAAATATATGACATAATAAGTTTCAAAATGATACGCAGATCATCTCCATAACATGCAGAGCAACTATTTCAGAAATTTTAAACGGTTGTTACATATATACTTATCATCTTGAAATGGTACTAAACAAACAAGGATAGTAAACAGGAAAAACAGGAGGAGACATTCCGTGCTGATACATCAGAGAACTTACTGGTGCTCAGTTAGGACAATATCTGTCGAATTGAACTTCCACTCGATTGTCCAGTATATGCAGTCATTTATGAAAAGAGATATTACACGTAAAGCTCTTTGCATATGATAAAGGTAAGGAGGGGGAGTGCTACTGCTGGTAAGGTCCACTCAAATGTACAAATAATTTTTGGATTGTACGATGGAGGGTAGACATAGGATGCTTCCACAAATTATTATAACAAAATAAAACATTGTGTTGGTTCTCAAGGTGTTGTAGCAAACGTGCTGACACGCAGCGGTTGTATTATTGCCTAAATATAAAAGGAGAGGTTAAACTTGAATGGAAACTTATTAGTTGTGAGCTGAAGTGCCAAACTGAATCATAATCACATTAGAGTATGACTTGAACCCTAGTAATCAAGCACTCTAAAGTCTAAAGCAAACTTACTGAACTTGAGAAAAAGAAATGAGCGAACCATGGAACCAAACCAGAAACCCAGGCCCATAGCCAACTCTTATCTCTCACTCACCTCATTATCTCATATTCACACGCAGGATAAATCTCAAGGCAGTCTACATAACGCATCAAATTCCATTCTCTCTTCCTTGACTCACCTCAGCTCAGGGGAAAATCAAATCTCTCCAAATTAAATAGCTGGAAATTAACTCTTGGAAATTAACTCTTATCCTTGCTCAATTCTCCTCTGACCCAATTTCCCAAGAAGAGAGATTCGATGCAATTCTATTTTTGGCAGGTTGTTTTGTGTCAAGTTGTCTTTCCACTGTATTGGCTACTGTTTTACTTGATAATTATCATATATATGATGCCTTTTGGGTGTGTTTTCTCAAGAGAAAAAACATGTACAAACACTCACTTGGTTTAATTAGAAAAGAAAATGCGGAGTCCATCAAGATGGCGATAAACTGCAGGTTTTCCCGGCTGCAACATATAAATTGTGGGTTTTCCTACTTATTTTACATTCAATCCTCCCCTTAGAAAATCTGAACAATCGGAATCTTTCTTCGTTGTTTTCTCCATGGTCTTGGCACAGAATGGGAGCACCAAGCATGGCTGCCTCATGGTCTGCATCATCCAGTCTAACGAAGGTTGTTTCGTCTCTTCTCTGGCCCCTCTGTTCTTTAGTTTTTGTTAGCCAAAAAGGCTTGTTCTTTAGTTAATTGGTTGCTCTTTGTTGAATATGTGCGTCCTAATTTTCTAAGATGTCTTCGTCGAAAGATGGACACTAAGAAGGAAGAAGAGTCAGCAAAGGAGACTTGTTGTCGTGCCGTGAGCGGTTCTACGCCCTCGTGGTCATGCCGCGGGGAAGGAAGAAGAGCCAGACGATGCGGCGCTCTGCGGCCTTGCTAAGGGCGACGAGCGACGGCGGCACCTTGTCACACGGGCATACCTCGAAGTTCCGACCGAAGTTGCCGAGCAGCCTGTGGGCTGACTCCCTCACCAGGCTCGTCTCCTCCAGCAAGTTATAATCTGCACGCGCGCGGAGAAAAAACAGGGGACGGTGAGCATGGACGGAGCGGGGGACTATACAGGGGGTCGGGGGATGAATCTGCTCACTAGAGAGGAGCTGGGTGTCGTCGAACTAGGCGAGCGGGATGGGGCCGGTGCGGGGGCGCTTGCCGGAGCAGGCGGCGCGGCGCTTGTGGGCTTGCATGCAGGGGAGGCTGCAGGTGAGGTGCGAGCGAGGAGGAGCGTAGGAACTTCCATGAGAAGACGACGACGATCTAGTGACGGGCGACGGGAAGGAAGGCTGGCAGCGGGAGGGGTGGGAGGGGAGTCGAGGGGGACGAGTCTGGAGATAGGGTTAGGGTTAGGTTTGTGGGGAAGGGTCTTTAATCTTTATATCTTATTCACATTTTTGATTGAATTATATCCTTTCACTTAATGGGTCTACTCAAGTCCATATAGATACTGGATATAGAAAATATGGATCCATATTGTTGTCTCTAGTTGTATTTTTTGATTGCCTAAAAAGAGTTGTAGAATATTTATTATTTCTCTCAAAAGAAAGCTATATTTTTTTGGTTGTGTGTTGTGGGTGGAAACAATTTTCATTTAATTATGATAATATTTAGCATTACAGAAAAATTCACCCACATATTTTTTATTGTCATGTTTAAGTTTTTATTGTCTGAAACACCAAGTTAAGGTACCCTATACCACCTTTCAAAAATATTTATCTAAATAGGGTCTACACATTATGAGATTAGCATGGGCTCATATATTTCATTTTGGTAATTATATTTTATTTTCTAATATATTTAGGATATTAAAATGAATAATTATAATTTATTGGTATTTATCTAATATAATTTACTTCATCCATATACGTATCAAACAAATTTTTGCTCTATATACATGACACATAGGCAAAATTGGTGAGGTGTCGTCGAGTGACCTCCACGCATATGTTTACGACCTTATATTTAGTCATGGTAGCACGGAAATATGATCATAAATAATGCTACGCATCTTAATGACCATTTTGTCCAATAGGATCATGACCTAATGGAAGCAAAAGGACATAACATTATGGGCTTTGGACCCTCTTAGAC
The DNA here is from genome assembly GCF_904849725.1 of Hordeum vulgare subsp. vulgare. NCBI lineage: Eukaryota > Viridiplantae > Streptophyta > Magnoliopsida > Poales > Poaceae > Hordeum > Hordeum vulgare. The sequence continues at coordinate 339,760,281 of NC_058524.1, read as the reverse complement.
TTGCCATGATTAATTTTGGAATTTTGGTCATGGATCAATGACCAATTAAACCACCGTCCTTATTTTTGGTCATAATTGAGCATTTTTCTGGTAGTGTGCCTTCATTAATGACCGATTTGACTTTGCCTTCAATTTCAACAAAGGAGCACTTGACAACTTCAACTGGAGGCAAATAAGTTTGATGATTCAGAATGTCAGTTTGTATGGAATACCCGACATCTTTCTGATGAATTTCATGATCCAGGGAGCATAAGGCTTCAAAATCCAGTGGTGAGAGAGCAGAGTGGGACAATGTCCTCAGGAAGAAGTCATGAAGATTTATGGGGATTCCATGTATGATATTGAACAACAAATTCTTCATGATTCCCACTATTTCTTCATCATTTGAATCATGACCCTTGATTGAACAGAAAGTCTTGGCTAGAATGTGATAGACTTTCCTCGACACATAGATTAATTCCTTTACGAGGAATTTGGTTCTTGGTGGCTGACCAGGTGCCAATGGCTTCATGAGGACTTGCATATAGTGAGCTCCTAGTTCACGTTCATCATATATGCATCTAGCACCATCTGAGGGTATTGGCACAGGAAGAGCGTGAAGCAATTCAGTTGTAGGGTCTTTGAAGTGTGTGTCCTATGTCATCCAGTCCATAACCCATGTGTTGACATCTTGAGGATCTCCTGATAGGTGCAGTGTAGCATAGAACTGAAGAATTATTTCTTCGTTGCAGTCACAGATTACAGTGCAAAATTGCAGCAAACCAGAATCATGAAGAACTCTAAGGACTGGTTCATATGAGGAAATTTCCTCCATATCTGGATGAGGAATATGCATGTCAGGAAAGACCATTTCCCTGTTAAAGAGCACAACATTATCGTAGTTCAACTGACTTTGAGGAAATTCATATGGAGTGGGGCCAACAAAATAATTATGTTCATCAAAGAATTGAGCCCTGTCAAACTTTGGCCTTTTCCCTTGTAGGGTTTGATTCCCTTCGGCTGAAGATTTGGCTTGAAGCGGCCTCCAAGTCTTCATGTATTTCCTCCTTGAGGAATTTGAGCGACCACAACTACTATTTCAGGATTTGCAACATGTGGTTCACCAGGAGATTCTTCATTTTGTGTCGGAGCAGATTCTTGAGGCACATGTTTTCCAGTCTGAGGATTGTGCTCGGTCAGTGTATCAGTTGCAGGCTCAACAGTTGCTTCAACATTGTCATTGTCATCAGCTGATGTAGCTGATTCCATAGCAGGTGCAGACTTGGCTGGAGTGCTCTTTTCTTCAGAGCCAGTCAAAACTTCAGTGACAGCAGCGGATTCAGAAATTTGTGAAATTGGAGGGACCAATGGTGGATTTGGATGTGTTTATTCCCAAAAGTCATCATGGATCACTGGTGTGTTGCGGCCAATGTCCACAACCTCCTCCTTTTCTTCAGGAGTCACCTCTGGGTTCGGAGGAGGAGGAGTTGAGGCTTGAGGAATGTTATCAATGTGAATTTCCTCATCTATGGGTGTGGATGCTGCAGACCAGTTTTCATCCATTTCCTCATCCCTTTCTTAAATGAATTGTTCTTCACCAAATGGTACAATCATGTATGATGGTGCAAGACTGAGAGGAGTTGCATCAATTGGAGCAGATGAAGAAGCGAGCAGAGTCTTCGAGCATTTTGCCTCTGAAGACTTTGAAGATGTTGATGCGTTTCTCTTCTTAGTTTTTTCTCAGCTGCTTCGGTTCTCTTCACTTCTGATCTAGAAGGAAGTGGGACTTTCTTTAACATTGAAGACTTTGGAGAAGGTGCATTTTGTTCACGCATTGCATAGGCAGTTGCAGGCCTGGCAAATTCTTCAACAGTTTCATCAATTGCAGTTTCATCAGCAGTGGTTACATCAGCAGCGGGTATATCAGCAGTAGGTTCATCAGTTGCAGACTCTTCATCTTCATCAGCCAGGTCTATAGTGTATCTGGCCTAAGGAATTGATGGTTGCGCTGGGACTGTAACCATGTTGTTGTACTCATCAATGGATTTAGTAGCAGCCTTGACAAACCTCACTTTGACGCCTTTACTTTCATCTTGAAGACTTGTGTATGTGTCAGTGAGGGTTTTAGGCTCAGCTTGAGTGGAGACAAGTTGTTGGCATCAATGTTAGAAGATTTTCTTACAAAACATCTCCTTTTGAACCTTTGCTCTCTGAGCTTGTTTGGCTTGCTGAGCCTTCCACGCTTCTTCGTTGATGAATGAAGTCACCATGTGACTGGGTCCAGGTGGAAGGTGTAAGTCATCAATGTGTGTGTTGGGATCTTTGTACCATAGACCGATAAAATCCAATATCACCTTTGGATCCAGTGCAAGAGGAATGGTGGAGCCCTTAGCCTCTGCAACCCTTTCTTGCTTGTTTCTGATGATGGCTTGAAGGGTTTCCTCATCATAGTCATCACTTCCCTCTGATGCAGAGGGAACCTTGAGGATAACTCTATTAGGACTCGGCCTAATTCCTCGCCCAGCAGTCGTCTTTGTCTTCAGTATGCCACTTGAGGATTTAGGGGCAGTACTTGAGGTTGATGGTTTTGAGGGAATTGAGGTCCCTCTTTGTTGTTGACTAGACTAGGGCTACAGAAAAGGTGAATACTTTGCTGCAGTTGAGGACTTTGTAGCCATAGTTGATTCTGCCTAAGGAATTTGTTGTTTGGACAACGATGTTGAGGAATTTGGTTTCACACTATATTTATTCACCAGTGCCTTCTTGGGAGGTTGGTCTATGGCATAGCCTCAACAGGAGAGGAGGAGGAAGCAACAACTACAACAGTATAATCCTCAATGAGTTTGTTCACTGCTTCATTGTCAATTTTCCTCAGTTTTGCCAAATACTTGGCCTTCTCATCAGGATAGTCTTCAATTGTGAGCATGGTTGAGGGATGGGCAGTTTGTTGCTGTTCCAGAGGCGGTCTGGAGCAGGGAGGCTTGACGGCAAACTTTCTGGCATATTTAGGGGTGACATACGTGTATCTTTTCCACTCCTGAGCCCATCTCCTTTCAATCTTTTGAAGCCTGATCTTGTGCTTCGCAGATGTTTCTTTCCCATAGATGTTTCATTAGGTGTGCAATAGTCAGTATAGATGTCCTCAGGAATCTCAAAGGCGGTGTTCTTTTCTGGCTTCACGCCACCCTTCTGTTGCTTGTCATCCTCCATTTTCTTCAGTTGAGGACTTTGCTGAGGAATTTGAACTCTGGAGGAATCTGATTACATAGGTATATGTTCTTCAAGGAACACCGCAAATGAATTAAGTTGATGAGAACCTAGTGATTCATGAGCTGACATTCTGTACGTGTGGACAGAGTATAGGTGCGAAGAATTTGGAGAGGTCATTTGCGTTTTCAGATTTGAGGAATTTGAAAATGACTCATGGTGAGGAATTGGACCAATACAGTGTTGAAGAATTTAGCTACGCATTCTGATCTTGGGTTCTAGAGTTGTGCAGATTTGGAAATTTACACAATTGAGGAATCTCGTGAGGAATTTAGTAACTTAGAGAAATTCATCATGTGTTCTAGACATGGATTGTGATCATCTGAAGGATTTTATGAGTAATAACAGAGTTCACAGATCTAAGGAAAATAAATGGATCAACAAGGGTAGTAAAATTTGATTTTAATTACCCTATATGAAGAAAGCAACGAACCGAGGAAGTGAAAACTGAAGCTCGTTAGTTCAGATCTCTAGTGCCCTAACTGAGCGAGTGAAGACAGCTACGATGACGGTGGAGGGAGATGAACCATAGTCAGCATGAGTCTAGCGACGGTGAAGTCGAGCAAACGAAGCTCTTCCTCACTAGTGACAAAGATTACCAGCGGCGGCGCTAGGGTAAATCCCGAGCGGGGGAAGATGAAAGCGAGGGGAAGTGATTTTACTGGAGGGGGTAAGGGGCTATTTATAGCTCAGGTGAAAACTGCCCAAAGCGAAACTTTCGGACCGAACTGCCCCTGCCTTTCCTCTCTGCATGACACGTGTTACCCACGTACGAAGCGGTGGAGATAGTGGAGATCATGGTTATTCTATCATGAGTAGTGGGTGCAGTTAGAGCGGTAACGACAGAAAAATTAATTTTGAATTTTTTGAGGATTTTCTAGCAAAGTCTTCAGCTGACAGGGACTTAGTGAGGACTTTGAACAAGTGTCAATTAGAATGCATATGAAGAATTGAGAATAGTTTGGGTTGAGCTTAGCATAGAGGGGAGTCGGGCCCGATCACATTCACTTAGATGAAAAACCAACTTGAAAAATTAGCAACAAGTGAATGCTATTGAGGACATTTGAAAGCTCATATATAGTCAATTAAGACAATCAAAAAAATTGAAGACATTGGAAATTTTATAGTCATTGAAAATTTTGAAGACTTTGAAAGATTCGAGGAATTTGCAAAAAGTCTTAGTTTTGAAGAATTTCAAATTTTGAAGAATTTGAAAGTTTGGTGGTGGCGTGACTGACGGTATAAGAATAGTGATTTCACGCACCGCGTACAATTGTCGTAGGTCCGTGAGAATCAAATTCTTCACACTTAGAGTGTTATTCTTCATTGGTTGGAGAAAATGTTACTTCGTGTGTTGCGCATTTAAGTCATCAATTTTGCGTAAGTGTTAGGATGTGTGCATTTTTACAAAACATTCAAAGATTCCAAGATATTTAGCTCACAACGCAACTTGCAAAACCTTTTCTCATCCAAGGTCTTAGTGAAGATATCTGCTAGCTGGCCATAAATCTTCACATGGTCTGTGATGATATTGCCCTTGAGTACATGATCACGAAGGAAATGATAACGGATCTGGATGTGCTTGGTCTTTTAGTGTTGTACTGGGTTGTCAGCGATCTTGATTGCACTCTCAATGTCAAAGTAGAGGGGCACATTCTTCATGTTGATGTCGTAGTCCTTGAGGGTTTGCTTCATCCACATGAGTGGAGCATAGTAAGATCCAGTAGCAATGTATTCAACTTCAGCAGTGGAAAGTGATACACAGTTTTGCTTCTTTGAGGACCAGTAGACTAAGGATCGTCCGAGGAAATGACATGTGCCTGATGTTGACTTGCGATCCACACGGTCACCAGCACAATCAGAATAAGAATATCCAACGAGGTGAAGATTTGAGCCCTTGGAGTACCATAATCCAAGCGTTATTGTGTGAGCTAGATATCGAAGAATATGTTTCATAGCCTTATGGTGTGATTCCTTTGGTTTTGCTTGGAAATGTGCACACATGCAAACACTGAGCATAATGTCTAGCCTAGATGCACATAGGTACAATAAAGAGCCAATCATAGAGCGATATACCTGCTGATCGAAATCTATACCATTTTCGTGAATGGAGATGCGACCGTTGGTAGGCATAGGAATTTTGACGCCTTTGCATTAATTCATGCCGAATTTATTTAGGACATCCTTGAGGTATTTATTTTGAGAGATGATGATGCCATTGCATTATTGAAGAATTTGAAGACCTAGGAAGAATTTTAGCTCCTCCATTATAGACATTTGATATTCTTCACTCATCATGTAGGAAAATTTATCACTGTAACGTTTGCCAGTACAGCCAAATATAATATCGTCCACATATATTTGGTATACAAACAGTTCATTATCATAGGATTTTGTGAAAAAGAGTGGGATCGAGTGAACCGGATTTGAAGCCTTTCTTCACAAGAAATTCCTTCAATGTATCATACCATGCGTGAGGGACTTGCTTGAGGCCATAGAATGCCTTTTTGAGTCTGAAGACTTTGTCTGGATGCTTCGAGTCTTCAAAACCTGGAGGCTGAGCAGTATATACTTCTTCCTCAAGCTTACCATTGAGGAATGCACTTTTCACATCCATTTGATCGAGAGTAATATGTGATGGTTAGCATAAGCAAGTAGTATACGGATAGCTTCAAGTCTAGCAACACGTGCAAAAGTTTCATCAAAGTCAATTCCTTCAACCTGCGTGTAGCCTTGGGCTACAAGTCGTGCCTTGTTCCTCACAACCTGACCATCCTCATCTTGCTTGTTTCAGTAGATACACTTGGTCTTGATGATATTGTGCTTGCGAGGATCATGTCTTTTGACGAGTTCCCATTTAGCTTGAACTGAAGAAATTCATCTTGCATGGCTTGAATCCACTCAGGTTCCATGAAGGGATCAGCAACTTTTGAGGGTTTTGTGATAGCAACAAAGGAGAAATGCCCACAAAAGTTAACTGGTGTTGATGTCATCAAGGATTTTGTCATTGAGGGGACGTGGCACATTGATGTCACCAAGGATTTTGTCAATTTCCACTTCATTTGTAATCCTGTGATGTGTTGGTTGAAGACTTTGGTTGGGCTGAGGAATTTGATCTAGAGCATTTTCCTCAGGTGCACCCACTTGAATTTGATCATTGTTGGGGATGACTTCTTCAACAATGGGTTGTTCCTCAATAGAAATGATATCTTCAGTAGCCTTGTGCTTAATTGTACCAGCCCGAGACCGACGCTCCAGAAGATTCCCCTTTTATTCCGTTCTCGTCATGTGATTCGTTTGTTTATCGCATTCATCATCGCATCATTCGCATCATCTGCATTGCATCGACACTTCGGTGCTGCTAGTTTTCAAACTTGCATCCGTTATTAGCAGTCGTTCCTCTCCGTTTTGTCGTCGTCGGGTTCCATTTCCCCTCTCATCCCCGCCTAGACCCTCTACACAGTGCACCGACCTACGCGCAACCTACACTACAAGAAATCTGTTGATCCATGACGGAATTCAGACGACGTTCCTCAATCCATCAAACATACCGTCACCGATTAGTAAGCCGCGATTGGGTCGGAGGACAACAGACCCTTGATGACGGATGACCGGAAACCGTCACGGAAACTGTCATGAATCGAAGAACTGGCTTAGTCGGGCCTAGCAATTTTTCGTATACACCATTGAAACCGTCATGGATTGTCGTCATGCTGATGTTGCGTATATGCCCCTTCTTTGGCCCATACGTTTTTCTCAAAAAAAAAATTGGGAGGATCCCCAATTTTCAGATCGAGGCCGTTGCTGCGGCACCACCAGTGCCACCGACGACAGCCCCGGCGAGGGTTGTCAGGTCCGGCGGGGTGGTCTCTCTCGGCATCATCTTCAAGATCCCGTCGGCCTCCCGCCTCGCCGCCGCCCGCCCTTGCTGCGCCGACGAGCCATCCTCCGCGCGGCGGCCATTGTCGTGCCCACGATCCAGCCGCCACCCACCATTGCCGCATGGACGAGCTAGCCGCCGCCCTCCATTGATGCACCAGACATTCCCCCGTTCTTCTCCACATCAACGTGGGCCAGGAACGAGCGGTATGTCTCTGTAGGGAAATCATCTCTATCCTTTAGATTTTCTAGCATCAGCAAACTTGTACTGTATACAAGTTGTTCCTTTCTTTAGATTATCTGTTGCAGGATGCACTCAGATTTGCTAGCATCAAACTTGCAGTTTATTAGAACGCACTCAGATTATCTCTTGCCATGGTTGTTGCCTGCCTTAGCCCTGAATGAATGGATATGATCAGACATGTTTGTCTTGAACACTGTTTTTTTTCTCTTATGAAAAATACCACAGTTTGTATTTTGTAAACATTACTAAACTATTTTAACCAGCAAATACGAAACACCAATATATAAATACGAATGAATGCATAAAAGGGGAAATAAATACCACACTAGAGGGAGTTGTCCATAATTTGATCCTACCTTAAATCCTTAATACTTGTGATTACCTGACTACATGGTTACAGCCAGCTCCCTCTATTCTAACTTGTTGCTATTTTATTTATCTAGCCATTAAAAGTCTCCACTTATGGTTGTATGTTATTTGTAGTCATGTCTCTTCAGTGATGATATATCTTTACTTCTTGTTCTGCAATGCAGATGGATAGATGTTGGATTCATCGCACACTGACATAGAAGGTGTCAAAGAATTTATGAACTTCATTCAAGAGAAATTCAGCGAGGATGATAAAATACTCTGCCCATGTAGAAATTGCCTTAATCATCAATACCAGCATCAGACTGTTGTGAACACACATATATTGACGTATGGCATGGAAAGTACATACACTCGCTGGATATATCATGGAGAATACTTTGATGTTCATGTGATTGAAGATCCTATTAATGTGCATGACACCGCCGATGGTAACAATGGCGCTGATCGATTTGAGGAGATGCTTGGAGACCTATGCACAGCAGTAGAACAAGCTGAAAGTGAATCTGAAAATCCTTCTGAGCATGAGTCTTTTTTCAAGAATGTGATTAAAGAGGCAAAGTGACATATTTATCATGGTTGTACCAAGTTTTCGAGGTTCTCCTTTGTGGTCAAGATTCTTCATTTGAAGTCATGCCATAGGATCACAAATAGTGCATTTACTGATATATTGAAGATATTGGCTGAAGCATTCCCTGAACCCAATACGCTCCCAAAATCATACGAGGAAGCAAAGAACCTTCTAAAGGAATTAGGCCTTGGGTATGAGTCTATACATGTGTGCTTCAATAATTGCATTTTGTTTAGAAAGCAATATGCCAAGCATGACAACTGCCCAGTTTGTGGCCTATCAAGGTGGAAAGACCCTGCTAGAAAGAAGATTCCAAAGAAAGTGTTGAGGCATTTCCCATTGGTGCCTAGGTTCAGGAGGATGTTTCTTTCCAAAAAAGGAGCAGAAGAAGCACAATGGCACAAGCTAAAGGGGCAGCCTAGTGAGAAGGAATTGAGTCATCCATTTGACGGTGATGCATGGAAAGATTTTGATGAAAAATATCCAGAATTTGCAAAAGATGCCAGAAACTTTAGACTTGGCATTGCCACTGATGGGTTCAATCCTTTTGGAAACTTTAACACAACCTATAGTATGTGGCCTGTGTTTGTTATACCATACAACCTTCCACCGTGGGCATGCATGGATCAGTCAAATTTCATGATGGCTTTGCTAATTCCAAGTCCTAAATCACCTGGCAAGCACTTTGATGTCTTTCTACAACCACTTGTAGAAGAATTACTTGAACTCTGGGAGGGTGTGCGTACATATGATGCTCTTAGTGGAAAAATGTTTGATCTTCATGCTGCAGTTCTATGGTGCATTCATGATTACCCAGCTCTGAGCACTCTTTCAGGGCGTACCACAAGAGGCTATTTTGCATGTATTCATTGTGACAAACAACCTATTTCTTATGGCCTAAGGAAAAAAATTGGGTATATTGGTCACTATCGTTTCCTTCCAAAGGGACATCGTTTGCGGAGAAATAATGAATTTGTTGGTCTTCATGAAAGCAATGATCGGCCAGGTAAATTCTCCGAGGAAGAGCTGCAAGAAGAATTGGAGAAGGTTAGACCTAGGTGGCAACAAGAAACCAGGAAAAGGAAGCATTCTGACTTGGGCAGCAAGAAGGCTCATGTGCCAATTTGGAGCCGCAGGGTTTGTTTGTGGGATTTGGAGTATTGGGGGAAATTGAAGCTGAGGCACAATCTTGATGTCATGCACATCGAGAAAAACATATGTGAAAACCTCATTGGGACAATTTTGAACTTAGAGGGGAAGACAAAGGACACACTCAATGCCAGGCTTGATCTCCAAGATTTGAATATTAAAGAGGAGTTGAAATTGAGGAAGGAAGGAAACTCATATGTGATGCGTCCGGCACGATATACCTTGTCCAAAGAACAAGTGGTTGCATTTTGTCAATTTTTACGGGAGTTAAAGTTTCCAGATGGATTTGCTTCCAACATATCAAGATGTACAAGTGATGATGGTACCAAGGTACAAGGCCTAAAAACACATGATTGTCACATTCTTCTGCAAAGAATCTTACCTGCTGGCATGAGAGGATTTTTGGACAGTGATATATATCAAGCAATAGCTGAGTTAGGCAAGTTTTTCAGGGAACTATGCAGCAAAACTCTTAATAGGGACGTGTTGGCTGAAATGAAGAAAGAAATCCGTGTAATTTTGTGCAAGCTTGAGAAAAAATTTCCCCCTGCTTTCTTTGATGTTATGGTGCACCTTGCAGTACATTTACCTGAAGAGGCATTGCTTTGAGGTCCCGTACAATATGGGTGGATGTGCCCAGTTGAAAGAAGGCTATATACATTAAAGCGCTATGTGAGGAATAGGGCATGACCAGAAGGTTCGATTGCTGAAGCATATGTTGCGGATGAGTGCCTGGCATTTTGCTCCAAATACATGGATGATGTTGAAACAATATTTAATCGGAACCCAAGAAATATAGGTTTCTCAGATGAAGAAGCCTATGGTATTGACGTTTTTGGACATGGAGTTAATTTTACTTCAGGATATGATTATGACTATGTACATGAGGAAAAAGAATTTGATCAGATGGTGTGGTATGTGTTGAACAACTGCGATCAAGCTAAGAAATATATCGAGTATGTTGTCACTTCTAGACTACTTATGTTGTTTGTGTTGTACTTATGTGATCTATTGACTAATAGTTTTTACTTTACAGAATATTCAAAGATGAGTTAAAGAGAAATGGAGTGCCGGACAGCGATAAGGAGCTTCAAAAAAATTTTGCAACATGGTTCAAGAACTATGTTAGTTTTCATTCACATCTAGTTTTTGGTTGTCAGATTTCACTACAGATTCTAATGTATGTGTTTGCGTGTGTTGTTGCAGATGATAAGGATGTGGGATGAGGTTGGTGAAGAGGTAGACGAAGATCTCTTTGCCTTGGCATGTGGTCCTGATCGGAGAGTCCGAAATTCTCATCATGCATAGTGTATGGGATTAGATTTAGCACTGTTGATCGTGATAGCAACAAGAGAACACAAAACAGTGGAGTCATGACCGAAGGTGAACATGACCGTAAGCTCATAAATTTGTATGGAACCTTGAAAGAGATCATTCAGTTAGACTACAACTTGGATGACAGGTCAGTTGTTTTGTTTAAATGTGACTGGTTTAAACTTGATGGAAAGAAGACCGAGCTTAAAAATGATGGCTTTTTCGAAAGCATAAATGTTGGAAGTATGTGGTACAAGGACGATTCTTTGATTCTCGCAATGCAGGCTAGAAAGGTCTTTTATTTGCCAGACACGAAGTATGGGAAGAATTGGCAAGTCGTGCAAACATTTGAACATAGGCATCTCTTCAATATTAGTGAAACTGAGGGTGTACCTTTTACTGGTCCTGCATATCAAGAGGACGAGTGTTGTGATGAGGAGGGTAGGAGAGTGTTTGTTTCTCACCTTACATCCGAGAAGCCTTTGCATAGAGATGATGAGCAAGGCATTGTTTTTGAAGCTGATGTAGTTGCTTGTTTGATGAAAGAAAAAAACACAGAAGTGTATGAAGGTGACCCCAAAGAGGAAGAAGATGATACGGGTCTCGAGTATTGCAGCGAAGACGAAGGAGGTGCCATGGATGTTGACAGCGATGACGAGTAGATGTTTTAGTGTCGAGGTACAGGTTTCCTATTTTATGTTTAGTACAGGTTTAAAGAGAGTGAGGTGTTTATGCACTACAAGTTTCCTGTTATTTTTCAGTTCAGTACATGTTTGTTCAGTTCAGTACAACGTCTCTATGAATATCTACAGTTTGAATGCACTTCTAATTTTGAAATATTCGACAGGCGTTGCTGACGAGGCTGAGAAGGAGATGCTCAAAAATGATTGTGCTCCAAGCTTAAGTTGGTCTGGAGTACTCATAGTATTTTTTGTTATATGGTCTTTCTTAGTTTGTAGCCACATCAGGAATGCTCACAGTATTTTACTTTCCCTTCCTTTGCTGGGAACATCAGGATGCTATAATCAGGAACAGTGGTGATATTACTGAAAGTTCAGTGCAGAGAGGCGTGTGGAGGTGTGATATTTGGTTGCATATTTTTCACTAAGTAAATTTGGGCTACTTATATTGGACTTTGGTTGCATATTTTGTAAAAGAAAATGGTAATTTTGTTGACCAAACTTTGACTAGCTCCAAAAGAAAATAGTAATTCTGTTGACCAAACTTTGACTAGTTGTAACATATCGGCACTATGTTCGGTCGCGGCTCCGCCGAAAGCAAGACAGTGCACTATGTTCCCGAGTTCTCCATTCATCCACTCCGGAGCCCATGTACACCTCCACGTGATCACTACCGTCGCCTCCGATGACCACGTCGCCTCCGACGAGCCTAGCACTGCTGCTGTCATGTCCCTGCATCATCTCGACGGGGCGGACGGACGAGTCGACAAACTTTGACTAGCTGTAAAAGAAAAGAAATAATGCACTGCTTGTGACAGCCCGATGCCGACGTTCCAGAAGCTTCCCCTTTTCTTTCCGTTTTCGTCATGTGGGTATTTTCAGTTGCCGCATCATCATCGCATCATGCGCATCATCTGCATTGCATCGACGTCTCCGTTGCCGCCCGTTTTAAAAACTGGCATCCGTTGTTAGTTGTCGGTTAACGTCGTTGTTCGTTCCGAGCCTGAACGCACACGCACGCACCCGCGGCACCGTCGAAACCCTGTTTTTAAAGTGCGTTTAAAACTTTCTCTGATCGAGTCGAGATTTGACGTGCGGTCTTATTTTAATCTAGCTAGGCCGCGTGTCGAAGTTCGTCGCGATCAGAGACCGTCTGGTACCCGAACGGTCGCCCGTAGCGGCACCGTATTCGGTCTACCGTCGGACGTTTGTCGGTGTTTTAAAATTCGTGCCGCGCCGCCCGTTCTCCCTCTCGTTCCCGGATATCCCCTCTACACGACCGCGTACCCATACCCGCGTTCGGAATCGTCCGAATCCGACCCCGCGGTTGGATCCGGAGCGCGATTCCGGTTAACCGAGCCGCCCGGTTGTCTATAAATAGACCCCCCTCCTTAATTTTAGGCGACCAAACCCTCTCCTCCTCGGGATCTGCGCCGTCCCGAAACCCTAGCGCTCTCTCTCTCCTCCCTCCCTCCACTGCGCAGCCGCCGGCCCGCCCCAGCCCGGATTGGGCCCTCCCGGGCCCATCTGGTCGGCCGCCGCCGTTTGCCGGACAGCAGCAGCCCGAGCCCCGCTCCTCCCGAGAGCAGCGCCTCTCTTGCGCCTGCGCGCCGCCGTCTGCCGGACAGCAGTAGCCCGAGCCCCGCTCCTCCCGAGAGCAACGCCTCTCCTGCGCCTGCGCGCCGCCGCCAGAAGCCACCGGCCGCCACCGCCGGCCGAAGCCCTCCGGTGCTCCCTCGCCTCGCCGGAACTCCCCACTACGCCTGCCTGCCCGAAGCTCGCCGGCCGCCCCGCCTGATCCCGCTTCAGATCCCGTTGGCCGCCCCGGGATTGGCCCCGCACCACCAGATCCAGCCGGCCCCATCCGTCGTGTCGGTCGCCCCGCGTTCGGTGTCGTCGCCCCGCCTCGCTGCATGGCCGCCGCCATGGATGCTGCGAGGGCCTTGTGCGGGGCGTGCTGGAGGAGGACGACCTCGCCCGAGCCGTTGCGCCTCGCCTGGGCCGGCTTCCCCCAGCAGCCCGAGGCCGGCCCAGATCCCGCGCCCCTTCGGCCCAAGGTCGGCCGCCTCCCTCCAGTTCGGCCGGGCCAGCCCGCTAGGTGAGATCTCCTCGGTCGCCCTAAAACACGCACTAGGCGCTAGTTAGTACCTGCATCCATGCCCCTGTGAAGCCCATTAGGATGGTTTCGGCCCGCGTAAGTTATTGGGATTTTTTTGGAATTAGATTAAATTCCAGATTTAGACGTATATTTACACGTCCGTAACTTTTTATCCGTAAGTCGGAACGAGGAGTATTTTATATGGTTTTGGAGTAGTTTCGCGAGTAGAACACAATTCCACAACTTGCATTTTTATTTGACGTAGTTATACGTGCCGAATGCCTAGTATAACGTGCTGTTTATATAGGTTTCGTCCCGTATTTATTTCTCGTGCGTGTCCGGACTGCCCGTATTCCGTAGTATAAATGCCTATGTTTTAGGGACCATTTTTGCATGTATTTTAGAGCGGTCAATTGTATTTTTATGTGTAGGGATTTGCCGACAGTTTATTTTCCCGTATATAGGTTATTCTTCCGCATTATTGTGTGGCTTTATTTTGTGTTGCAACCCCACATATTTTATATGTTCCCGGGGTAGAAAAATCCCATGGATTTTTCTGTGCAATTAGTTTTAGCTTTTGAGCAAGTTAGTTCGCGAAATATTTTGCTATGTTACCCTTTTGTTTAATTCGTAGGATTTATTCCGTGCGTCGTTTGACGGAGTTGTCAACTAGAGAGTTGATCTTGGATGTTTTGTTTAGCCGCTGGTATTTTTGGTTGCAATAGAAATGCATGTTTAGGTGTTGTTTGCTTGCTCTCAAGTTGCTAGAAATAGTGCTGTTTTAGACGAGCTGAAATATTTCTAAGTCTGGAATCTGTTATATTTTGTTGTTGTCTTGTCTTGCTTGCATCTTGTGATCTGTAGCTCTTTTGGGGTTGGTCCAATGGAGTTAGTTGTGCCCCTTGTGTTTCTCTAGCATGCTGTGAAATTTCATGCCATTTGGAGACCTGTAGCTTAAGATTTTGCTGCTGTCAATATAGCTTCAGGCTGAAAACTGCACTTTCATGAGGTGTTATTTTCACTAAGTCTGAAATAGTGAGTGGGATGTCATTTTGTGTCTTCTTTTCCTAGTGCTCCTTGCTGCCATGCTAGTTGTTGTTAGTTGTTTGTAGTAGTGCATCTTGCCCTCTTTCATGCCATGCCTTGCTGGAGTTTATCGGAGTTGTGTAGCTCGTAGTTGTGGGGTGTAGAAAATGCTATGTGGCTGATTTTGGCAGATTGTAGCGATTTCTTGTTTTTGCTCGTAGTTTGTGAACCGTAGCTCCGTTTTGATCATGTCCTATATGAAACTTGCTTAGAATCTCATGTAGTTTCATTTTCTCTTGCTGGTTGTTTGTTTTGAAGTGTTCGTAGCCGCCGTTGCACACATTTTGCATTCATGCCATCATATCTTGCGGTGCTTGTAACTTTTGATCCGTAGCTCCGTTGGAGATGTTCTTTATGTGTAGATTGCTTACCTTGACGCGTAGAACCTTGTGAACCTATTTGTTTTGCTGTTTAACAACTAATTAAATGCATTATCTCAGATCTGGACAGAATTGTAAATTAACATGTGAGGTCGTTTCGGAGGTGCTATATGTCATTTCCGACCTCATTTAAAATGCCTAGACAGGTAGTTTAATTGCGTTGCACCTCTTGTCATGTTTAACCACATTTAATATTGCCGTGTATCTAACCGGGAGTGAACTAAATAATAAACGTGGAGTTTCGTCAATATGCAACTCGTTGCATATTGAACTTCACTTAATGTGTAGTGTTTGATTGTGTGAATTGTCATGACGTGACTTGCATGTAGTCAGTAGCTCATGCATCATATGTGTTGTGCATCGTGTGGTGAATTTTGTGTGTTTATTCGTGTTTCCGGTTTGCTTCGTCTCGATAGAGTTCCGCGGCGTGCCGGATTGTGAGGACCCGTTCGACTACGTCGGTTCGTCTGCTTCACAGAGGCATTCTTCTTCCAAGAAGGATCTCAGGCAAGATGATCATTTCCCCAGATACCATTACTATCATTGCCATGCTAGTTTTACCGCTTCTATCGTTTATGTCTCGTTGCCTACCACCTGTCAAATATCAGCCTCTCAACAATGCCATGATTACGATCAACCTGTTCGACCTAGCAAACCACTGATTGGCTATGTTACTGCTTGCTTAACCCTGTGTAGCGTTGCTAGTTGCAGGTGCAGTTGCTTCCATGTGAAAGCATGGGTTCCTTGTTATATCACCATATTAAATGCTATTTAATTTAATGCACCTATATACTTGGTAAAAGGTGGAAGGCTCGGCCTTTCTAGCCTGGTGTTTTGTTCCACCTTTGCCCCCTTAGTTTCCGGCTACCGGTGTTATGTTCCATAATTGAGCGCTCCTAACACGATCGGGGTTGTTATGGAGACCCTCTTGATAATTCGTTTCAGATTAAAGCTGGTCTGGCAAGGCCCAACATTGGTACTACATTTGCCTAATCACCTAATAAAATTGCATAGGGACTTCCCGGGCCCCGAGGATAATTTAATCAACCCCCGGGCCAGTGCTCCTCATGAGTGTTGGTCCAAAACAGAGCAGCTTATTAACGCTACTCGGGGCAACTCGGCGTTTGGCGTGGTAACCATCGCTCATCCGTCGTGTCCTGAGAACGAGGTACGCGACTCCTATCGGGATCGTCGACACGTCGGGCGGCCTTGCCAGATTAGTTTTACCTTTGACGAGATATCTTGTGCATCGGGATTCCGGTGATGCTTTGGGTAATCTCAGAGTTGAGGTTTTCCACTAGGGAATCTGACGAGATCGCGAGCTTCGTGATTGAGGATTTCTATGCGGCTTGTGGTAATTTGTGATGGACTAGTTGGAGCACCCCTGCAGGGTTAAATCTTTCGGAAAGCCGTGCCCGCGGTTATGTGGCAACGTGGAAACTTTGTTTAACA
The DNA here is from genome assembly GCF_904849725.1 of Hordeum vulgare subsp. vulgare. Lineage (NCBI taxonomy): Eukaryota > Viridiplantae > Streptophyta > Magnoliopsida > Poales > Poaceae > Hordeum > Hordeum vulgare. The sequence continues at coordinate 339,743,813 of NC_058524.1, read as the reverse complement.
CTGGTTCTAGATAACTTGAAGTTAACTTAATTAAAACTTGCCAACTGTGTGCGTAACCGTGACTGTCTCTTTCGTGAGTTCCTTCTCCGATCGAGGACACGGTGGGGTTATGTCTGACGTAGGTAGGTGTTCAGGATCATTCATTTGATCATCAGTAGTCACGTCTGCTTTGCGTAGATCTTCCCCCTCTTATTTCTGGTACTCGTAAGTTAGCCACCAAATATATGCTTAGTCGCTGCTGCAACCTCACCACTTAACCATACCTCACCCACTAAGCTTTGCTAGTCTTGATACCTTTGGAAATGAGATTGATGAGTCCCCTGTGGCTCATAGATTACTACAACACCAGTTGTAGGTACAGGTAAAGGTTACTTGACGCGAGCGCATGGATTGTTCATTTGGAGTTGCTTCTTCTTCTTCTTCTTCATCGATCTAGGAAGGGTTCCAGGCCGGCAGCCTGGGATAGCAAGGATGGACGTCGTTCTTCTTTTGTCGTTTATTTTCGTCCGTAGTCGGACCCTGCTCTTACTCTTGATGATTATGTAATGTACTGATGTGACTCTGATGTAGCTTGTGGCGAGTGTAAGCCAATTCCATATATCTCTTCTTTTCAGTACATGTACTTGTAACGATATCCATTCTTGTGACACGACGAGATGCGCTTCTATCCCTGACGAGGCCCTCGTGCCAAATTGAGGATAGGGTCGCATCTTGGACGTGACACTGCTACCATCGTGTCCCTGCATCGTCTTCCTCGAGTTCGGTCACGGCTCCGCCGAAAGCTTCCCGAGTTCTCCATTCCTCCACTCTGGAGCCCATGTACACCTCCACGTGATCACTATCGTCGCCTCCGACGACCATGTCGCCTCCGACGAGCCTAGCACTGTTGTCGTCGTGTCCCTGCATCGTCTCGACGGGGCGGGCGGGCGAGTCGACAAACTTTGACTAGCTGTAAAAGAAAAGAAATAACACACTGCTGCCATCGTGTCCCTGCATCGTCTTCCTCGAGTTCGGTCGCGGCTCCGCCGAAAGCTTCCCGAGTTATCCATTTATCCACTCCAGAGCCCATGTACACCTCCACGTGACCACTATCGTCGCCTCCGACAACCACGTCACAGTCGGTGAGCCTAGCACTGCTGCCGTCGTGTCCCTGCATCGTCTCGACGGGGCGGGCGGGCGAGTCGACAAACTTTGACTAGCTGTAAAAGAAAAGAAATAATGCACTGCTGCCATCGTGTCCCTACATCGTCTTCCTCGAGTTCGGTCACGGCTTTGCCGAAAGCTTCCCGAGTTATCCATTCATCCACTCCGGAGCCCATGTACACCTCCACGTGACCACTATCATCGCCTCCGACAACCACGTCGCCGCCGGTGAGCCTAGCACTGCTGCCGTCGTGTCCCTGCATCGTCTCGACGGGGCGGGCAGGCGAGTCGACAAACTTTGAATAGCTGTAAAAGAAAAGAAATAACGCACTGTTGCCATCGTGTCCCTACATCGTCTTCCTCGAGTTCGGTCGCGGCTCCGCCGAAAGCTTCCCGAGTTATCCATTCATCCACTCTGGAGCCCATGTACACCTCCACGTGACCACTATCGTCGCCTCCGACAACCACGTCGCCGCCAGTGAGTCTAGTACTGTTGCCGTCGTGTCCCTGCATCGTCTCGACGGGGTGGGAAGGCGAGTCAACAAACTTTGACTAGTTGTAAAAGAAAAGAAATAACGCACTGCTGCCATCGTGTCCCTGCATCGTCTTCCTCGAGTTCGGTCGCGGCACATAAATAATTTCAAGTAACTATTTCACAAATACATAGTCTGTAATTAAATATATGTCTTACTAATTATAGAAATAAATACATAGTCTTTTAGATCAATTATCTCTCTTTTTTTTAGTTGAGAGATCAGTTCTCTAAATGTTTCTAAATGGGTTTGGCGGTAAGAAAACGCGCGCACGACATAGTTTTCGCTCCACCGGCGCGAGGCCAAAAAATCCATCTTGAATTGACTCTATTGCCCATCAAGGTTACAAGAAGATGTTCTACCATCAGTAAGGGTAACACTGTAATTTCTAACACCCCGCACAGCCGTCCCTCACCCCCAAATCGCGACTTCACCAAATCCCAAATCGCACGGCCGCCCCAAACCCCAAATCCGCCTCCACCATCGGCATCACCTCCTCCACCGCCGGCATCACCTCTTCCACATCCACCACCGGTCACACCCCCTCCCTCACTGCAGGCCAAGACCCGCTCTCCCCCACCTCCGCTCCACAAAACCCTAGAAGACTCCGCCACCGCCGGTCACCTCCACCGCCGGCGGCCACCTCGTCCGCCGCCGACCACCTCCGCCACCGTCGAGCACAAGTCCCCTTCCTCTTCCTCCTCCACCAAAGGTCACAACCCCACACCCACTGCCTGCCACGAACTCCCTCCCCCTCCTCCTCAACCCGATAAACAAGCCGTCACCGCCACCACACTTCGCTGTTTCAAGGGCCTCGCCATCACCATACTTTGCCGTTTCAAGGACACACTGATGGGGAAAAGTTTGCAGCGAAGAAATCCCGAGCACACAAGACAGCAGGTATAATCTTCTTAACCCACTCCACCCTTGCTATTTTCTGCAACTACATATGTATGTCTAATTTTTTTTCAGTCTAAAAACAATACTGTAGGGCACGCCTTGAAAATCTGAGGTTTTGAATTACCATAGTTTAAAAAAAACTGTGCTGCCAAACTAAGCCGTAATTCAGATAGCAATTTTTTACTAAGTACATATTATGCAAATAGTAATTCTTGTTCTTGTGTTCACTCATCTTAGAACCACCGATACATCCTATGGACGAGTTGCGCCTCAAAGCAATCATAAGGAACAATTCACGGCTGCAAGCACTTGGAATTCCTGCATTGTCACAATTGTTTGCAGTAAAAACTGTCATTTCACCTGAAAAAAAGGCCCAAGAATAGTACCAATGAATCTGAAGCTGAGTACCATCCGAATGAGGACGATACCAGTGAAGGAGAGTCGTCCAATGATAGTTTAGTACATGAGACAGAAGCATTGCAGGAATTTAATTCCACAGCTACTGCTAGCTCAAACTCCAAGGTGCTGAATTCCTTCATCTAGTCATTGCTAGATATATTGTTTGTTGGTCATTGCTGCAGAATTTGTGTTAAAGGTTATTGATTAAACCATGTTTTCATTTTTATCAGGGCTTGAAGGACTGTAAAAAAACCAGTCAGGAATCTAGTAAGAAAAGATCTGCTGCCATGCCACCTGGTGGAGTCAAGCCTCGGCCTCGTAAGAGAGTCTTGGCGGATGTCCCAACTAGTATGCGAGTTACAAGGTCGAGGAAAGTATCATCACAAAATGCTGATGCAAGTGCTCAAAGTGAAGAGATGTATGATCCTAAACAGCAGACACCAAGTGTCATTCATAAGCCAGGTGCCCACCAAACTGAAGAATTTGTTCCCAACTCTGACGACCATTGTGTTGAAGGAAAGTTTCTTACTATTGTTGTCATATCATGCTAATGTTCTGTCCTTTGGATTGCTAGCTTTGTCTATTAGCTTCGATTGCATAATGAACATACTCTCACTGGATTCCTTCTTCGAAAAAGATGATGACATTGCACATTGTGATGAGGACAACTGGTTGGCCAATGGAGCTGATCTCATTGCCCATTGTCATGATGACAACCAGAGGAACAACGAAGCTGGTGGTAGTACCCAACCACATCAGCAAACTCAACCTGACAATAACTTTGAAGGCAAGTTACAAACCTGAATCTTTCTTGAATTTTTTTGATTTTTATAATGAGGCTACAGTTATTTAGTAATGGCACTGTGACATAGCAAATTCAGTATGTAATATTTTCAGATCTAAGTGTCGTGTGAGCTTAATACCGTCCTTGATTTTACCTTCTCTGTAGGTCCACGATCCTATGAGGATCCAAGGGAAAGGGGCCCAATTTGGGAAAAGGCCTAGAAAGGATCACTCGACACCGGCAAGGCAAACTGCCGCTTGTCATTCCAGAAGGGAGCTTACGGCCCGAGGCACCTCTTCTTGCTGCAAAGTTTGCAACGGAATGCAATGTCAAAGTCATACACCATATGCCTGTGTTTAAGCACTGGAAGGATTATAAGGACTCAAATGGAAATGTCCAAGAGGGGATCTTTAGGAACTTTGTAGGCAAAGTTGGTGTAAGTACATAATCCTGGCCTTTCTCCCTCAAATTGCTAGGAACCTATCAATATTCTACTATTTTGTCTATGTGCAATTCTGATACCTACCCATGTTTTTGATCTTACTAGAACAAGTTTCAGATGGACCTAGATGTGATGCCAGTTAGGAAGGCTTGTACAGAAATGCTGAAAAGCGCGACTCGCCAACAACGATACAGGCTCAAGAAAGAGTATTTTGATCCTCGCGCACCCAATTTGGTGAGGAGAACTTCTCCGGTCCCCTCAATGACCGACGACCAGTGGAACGAGCTGGTGGAAAGCTGGAAGGATCCCAAAAAGATGGTATGCAGTATCTATTATAGTCTGTAGAATAGTTACTATTTAGAGAAAAGAAAAACAGAACCTTTAGAGGGTCTATGGTATATTTAGGCAAACAAAAAAACAATGGACAACACTTTCAATACATTTACTATGGAACAAAATATGAAGTAAACAACAGCCCTGAACTGTTGGCAACTCACCTTCTAGATAATAGGAATCACCTGAGGATATAATACAGAACCATGAGTTCAAGTGATTATAAATTATTAAGCCATACCCAATGTCCACGCCTTCTACCTGACCGTATTTGATCTCTTGATGTAGGGGATATCTCAAATTAACAAAGCTAATCGAGCTCAAGTTAAGTTCCACCAAACTACTGGGGCGCGTAACTCTGTTGTGCACTGTGGAAATCTGGTAAGTCAAACATGTTGTTGTGGATTTGCAAGATGTATCTGTGCACTTTCAAAAGGTGTTTTTGGATTGCTTCCATGTAGTGATGGTATATGATGCTCCCTTGCCTTCATATCTTTTGTTTTCAGGGAGACAAATACAAGGATACAGAACCATCTGCATTGGATTTGTTTAAGGCGTGCCAGTATAGCAAGAAAAAGAAATGCTACACCAATGTTGTACTGGATGCAATTGTAAGTCAGGTTTCAAAGACTACCAACCATCAAAGTTTTAACTTTTGAATGGCTAGAATTAGTATTGTTTCAATCACTACAGATTGAAGAATAATAAGCAAATGCCATTGTATGTTAATTGGAAATGTTAACATATTAACTTGACTATCTTGTACTAGATTGTCTTATATTGTAGTTTTGGCCATCCTCGGTGTCTATCTTGTAGTATACTAGCAAATTCCATATTATTATTTTCATTCTGGTATATTTCCTTTGAATTGTGATCCATTGCAGCGACAACTAATATGGATCAAAGGGGTATACGCATTGTTTTCCTGTATGAAGTTTTCTTATATACAACAAATGTAGCAAGCATGTGGACTTTTCCTAAATTGGTAATCTGTAGATGGTTCTGGAAAACAGCAGAATCTTCATTGCTACTTTATCTAGTACTGTAGATGTGAATCCCACCATTTTGAACCATACGATGGACTATATCAACGGTTCACACTCATTCCAAGTCTTAAGATTGAAAACTTAAGAACTGATACACTATATAGTTGTATAGATATAACATAATTAGATTTGAACATTAGTTGCGTGTAGTTAATTGATATAATTTAGCCTGCACAGTTGATTGTTTCTTCTAGCCACTTTGTTGATGAATAATCTGACTCAACTTCTCACAGAAAAAAGTTCAATCTGACTCTATTCTCACAAAATAAGGATGCATGCTAGCTTTCCTGATGCATGTTAACTTGCTGATGATGTCTCATAACCATGTTTGTTGCTTGCATTGCTAGACCGAGATGGAAAACAAGGCTTCTCAACCTATAGAAGATGGTCAGGAATCGAGCAATACAACTGAGACGGCAACCGAGGCTGTAGCTCAAGTGCTTGCGAAGCACACTAAGAAGCCGAGGTTTCTTCAGAATGTGGTGATCCAGCACGTCCATGCGAGATCCAATGCTATGAACCGTGAAGCAGAATTGGCAGCTGAGAAGAGGAATGTTGAGCTTCAGGCGCGTGTTGACATCTTGACTAACAAGTTGAAGGAATCTGAAGAAGAAAGGGCCACGCAACATGAGGAGTACAGGAAGCGAGACGAGGAGAACATGAAGAAGCAATCCGAGATGGATGCAAAACTAGACTTATTGCTAAGTCTGATGCCATCTAGGTCAGCTCAAGGGTAAGTTGTTTGTCCAACAAGCTGCTGGAAGCTATGTGAATGTGAGATATACTGCTGGCAAACTGCGTACTGTTGGATCCAAACTCGTCGCATTTTGATGTTTGATGGTTAGTGGATCTGGAGATGTAAGTTGAATGCTATGCTAGATGTGTTATGCAGAATGAGTACTTTAGTCATGTGGCTTGTGCTTTGGTATGATGTGCCTTTTTCTGTCTTAATATTGTACAAATAATGAATTGTTTTAATGTCCCGTGCTGAATTGTTCTGTGTAAAAATTACAAATGGGCTGTGTTGGGTAAACAAAACACTTTTGGGCCGGATGAAGCAGGCCTGGAAACATGTTCAGGTAAAAAAAACACAACTGGCCCAAAAATTTAGTGGGCCGATGTGCTTGTTGGACCACTAGAGACAGGCTAACATACAATTTTTAAAAAATAGTCTGGACCAAAACAAATGGGCCAAAATTTACTGAGCCGAAGGATACACGGGCATAGGCGGCACCACGTCAGATCCAACTAGAGGGTTGTGGGTGCGACGTCATCATATAAATCCGTGACGGAAAGGTCTGTCACAGTCGCCCGGGCCTGGGGCGCGCCGGGTGGGTTCGAGGACCCGATCGGTGACTGTAGAGGTCGTCATGATTTTACCAACATCGATGACGGACTACTAAATCCGTCATAATTTGTGGGATGGACAAATTATGACGCGATATACATGACGGACAGGTCGACCGTCGCAGATGGCCATCGTTGACAGTTTTTGGGCTGTCGGTGACGGATAGGGGCTGTCATAGATTAACAGATTTCTTGTAGTGCTAGTCCCAGAACCTCCCGGACCCAAACCCGGTGATCGTGACCGTTGGATCCGATCAACCCCATTTTACTCCAAATCTTCATCGGTTTGTTCACTGGACTCCCTAACCTAACTATTTCCGACCATCCGATTTAATAGAAGGGTCCAAAACCCCTAATCCTAGATGACATACGATATATAGACGTTCCCTATCCTATTTTGGAAAACCCTAAAATCTAGGAGATGTGTCCCGTCACCGCCGCCACCTTGCTTGTTTTACACCTCCCACGAAAAAGGCGTCAGATCCCTCGTCTCTCCTGCCACGTGCTTCCCTCTGTGCTTCTGCTCGAGTATGAGTTCGTTCTCCAGGCCATCCCGCGCCACCACGAGTAGCACCAGGACGCCGGAGCCACTGCCTCCTCTGCTGGTGCTCGTGCTGTAGCAGCAGCACGGCACAAGCGCAGTGCACGTGCCCCGTTCCTCCTTCTCTTCCTTCCTCCTTCCTCTCTCTCTCTCTCTCTCACCTCGTTCACTCTCCCTCCCGCTCGTGCAGGTCAACCACGAGGCACCGGCCATTGGATCAACCGTCGCGTCCCTCCGGCGAGCAGTAACCCCGGATCCACAGCCTAGCGCTGCCCGACATGCCCCGGCCTTGCCCCGTCACAGCAGCAGCTGTTGCAATGCGGGGAAGGAGCTCCCCTGCCCATGCTGCAGCCACGCCGTTGGGAACGGGTTGGACGTTCCCGTATCGGGCCCCAACGCAGGTCCCCAACCCCGGCGCATATCTGCATTGCCATGGCGCTGACCTGTGTTCCCCACAGTGAGCCCGAACCTGAACCTCGGTTTTTTTCCAGATCCGTTGTGTTGTGCTGGTCATTTAGGGTTGCTGTCATATTTTGTTAGGAGCAGATGCAATAGTAGGTTGTTTAGCTCCACCGTGGTGATAACATGAGATGGTGGGTTCGAGTCCCAACGACCTCCTTTTTACCTGCTGTTTTGTTAATTTTGGCACATACACTACACCTGGACCGCAGCTGTTCCTTTGCAACCACCACGTCCTGGGTTGAAATGCAGTGCACCTTGCATTTTTATTTGTTTTGGTTGTCTCGGTTTCTACCAGTTTGCGCATATGGTTTATATAGGGCCACATACACCCTGTATCGCATGCCTCCTTTTGTGTAGTCGGTCGTCCCAGTGAGCCAACATCCTAGAGGTCCAGGGATCAAGTCCCCACGACCGATCTTTTATTTTCACCCTTTGAATTTATTTTTCTTTTGCATGTATGTTGCATCCATGTTGTAGTTCCGCGCGAACGCAGCCTTGGTGTCCCCGGCCCCGCCATTCGCCATTGCCCCGACTCAGACGCAGCTCGCGGGGAAACATGGGAGGGAGAAATCGACCGCAATCTGGATCAGTACTGCAGTGTGGCGCCTCAGCCCTGGTGCGACGCCTTTGACATAGGCGTCACACTACTAGGGATGGGTCGGCCTGCCATGGGACGAAAGTGTGGCGCCTTTGTCTAAGGCGTCACACAGTCTAATGTGACGCCTGATCGTCGGGCGTCATACAAAAGGGTCAGTTGAGTGATATTTTTTTGAGCACGGTTCAGTTTGTAAAATACTATTATTCCCAGGTCAATTGTGTCCATTTTGACCCTCCCACCAACCAAGCGCCAGATCCCTCGTCTTTCCTGCGCCGCACCTCCCTCTGTGCTTCCTCTCCAGCGACCTCACTTTTTACCTGCTGTTTTGTTAATTTTGGCACATACACTACACCTGGACCGCAGCTGTTCCTTTGCAACCACCACGTCCTGGGTTGAAATGCAGTGCACCTTGCATTTTTATTTGTTTTGGTTGTCTCGGTTTCTACCAGTTTGCGCATATGGTTTATATAGGGCCACATACACCCTGTATCGCATGTCTCCTTTTGTGCAGTCGGTCGTCCCAGTGAACCAACATCCTAGAGGTCCAGGGATCAAGTCCCCACGACCGATCTTTTATTTTCACCCTTTGAATTTATTTTTCTTTTGCATGTATGTTGCATCCATGTTGTAGTTCCGCGCGAACGCAGCCTTGGTGTCCCCGGCCCCGCCATTCGCCATTGCCCCGACTCAGACGCAGCTCGCAGGGAAACATGGGAGGGAGAAATCGACCGCAATCTCGATCAGTACTGCAGTGTGGCGCCTCAACCCTGGTGCGACGCCTTTGACATAGGCGTCACACTGCTAGGGATGGGTCGGCCTGCCATGGGACGAAAGTGTGGCGCCTTTGTCTAAGGCGTCACACAGTCTAATGTGACGCCTGATCGTCGGGCGTCATACAAAAGGGTCAGTTGAGTGATATTTTTTTGAGCATGGTTCAGTTTGTAAAATACTATTATTCCCAGGTCAATTGTGTCCATTTTGACCCTCCCACCAACCAAGCGCCAGATCCCTCGTCTTTCCTGCGCCGCACCTCCCTCTGTGCTTCTTCTCCAGCGACCTCACTTTTTACCTGCTGTTTTGTTAATTTTGGCACATACACTACACCTGGACCGCAGCTGTTCCTTTGCAACCACCACGTCCTGGGTTGAAATGCAGTGCACCTCGCATTTTTATTTGTTTTGGTTGTCTCGGTTTCTACCAGTTTGCGCATATGGTTTATATAGGGCCACATACACCCTGTATCGCATGTCTCCTTTTGTGCAGTCGTCGTCCCAGTGAACCAACATCCTAGAGGTCCAGGGATCAAGTCCCCACGACCGATCTTTTATTTTCACCCTTTGAATTTATTTTTCTTTTGCATGGATGTTTCATCCATCTTGTAGTTCCGCGCGAATGCAGCCTTGGTGTCCCCGGCCCCGCCATTCGCCATTGCCCCGACTCAGACGCAGCTCGCGGGGAAACATGGGAGGGAGAAATCGACCGCAATCTGGATCAGTACTGCAGTGTGGCGCCTCAGCCCTGGTGCGACGCCTTTGACATAGGCGTCACACTGTTAGGGATGGGTCGGCCTGCCATGGGACGAAAGTGTGGCGCCTTTGTCTAAGGCGTCACACAGTCTAATGTGACGCCTGATCGTCGGGCGTCATACAAAAGGGTCAGTTGAGTGATATTTTTTTGAGCACGGTTCAGTTTGTAAAATACTATTATTCCCAGGTCAATTGTGTCCATTTTGCCCCTCCCACCAACCAAGCGCCAGATCCCTCGTCTTTCCTGCGCCGCACCTCCCTCTGTGCTTCTTCTCGAGCAGGAGGTCATCCTCTAGGCCCTCCCCGTGCCACCAGGAGCAGCACCAGGATGCCAGAGCCCCGACCTCCTCTGCTGGTGCTCGTGCTGTAGCGGCAACACGACCAGGGCGCAGTGCAGTTACCCCGTTCCTCCTTCTCTTCCTTCCTCCTTCCTCTCTCTCTCACTTTGTTCATTCTCCCTCTCGCTCGTGCAGGTCAGTTGCGAGGCGCCGGCCATTGGATCAACCGCCACGCCCCTCCGGCGAGCAGTAGCCACGGTTCCGCAGCCTGGCGCCGCCCCGGCCTTGCCCCTTCACAGCTGCGCGGGGAAGGAGCTCCCGTGCCCTTGCTGCAGCCACGCCCTGGCAGCCCGGAGAGCACGTTGGGCCTCGCTGCCGATTGGGAACGGGTCGGACACCCCCGGATCGGGCCCCGACGAAGGTCCCCGACCCTGGCCCCGCGGTCAGGACCTCTCCTGTTGCATCTCTGCATCGCCATGGCGCTGACCTCTGTTTCCCACTGTGAGCCTGAACCTGAACCTCAGTTTTTTCCCAGATATGTTGTGTTGTGCTGGTCATTTAGCGTTGTTGTCATGTTTTGTGACAAGAAGACGCAATAGCAGGGTGGTTAGCTCCACCGTGGTGAGAACACTAGGTGGTTATCCTACTATCCCAGCTAGTTGTTTTGTTAATGGGCACCGCTAGGGATCAGACTACTGATCCCTAGTGTTGCATCAGACCATCCGAACGCTGTAGGATGAGGCTGCTTCTGCCCGTTAGATTAGTATAGGTCCCTCGAACCTTTGTCAGGTAGTTTTCTAGTAATCAGCTTCATAGAATTAATTGCTTCCAGAAATCACGGCTGGACACAATCTATAACGTGGGTCCACCTTTGTTTTCCTGTACTAATTTTGTTCCACAAACTAATCACGTCCAAAAATCAAGCAGGGAATTCCTCAAAAAAGAAGAAGCAAGTATCGCCTTATTTTCTATGAACCGAAAATCTTTTCCTACTAAACTTAGCTTCCAGTACATGTTAAATTTGCTTCCATACCCAATTTTTTTTATGTCCAATGTAACAATTTATTTTTATTTAGAGACAGAATTGTGCATAAATTTGTTGTCTTCCGGTCTTACTCCATGTTACTTCCAACCACCATAAAAGTTTGTTTCAACCTAATTTGTTTCAACTTAATTTTCCAAATATGCTTCCATAACATTTATAGATTTTCTCTAATCACGTTGCTGCCATATGCTTCCGATATTCGCTCCATGTCCATACAATCGGAGGAGTTTTCATATATGCACGATGCTTCCTTTTATTCCATATTCGTTTCCATCATATGCTTCCAGCAGTACATGACATGCTTCATAATTCATGGTCACATTTTTCTCCGGGCATTGTCATGATTTGTTTTGTGCTATGAAGCACACGTGTTTGTATGTCGAAGCACAATTTTATTTGGTTGAAGCATGAAATGTAGTTCCAAGTTCCTTATACCATCACAATGTTAGTGTAGAAAAAGAAGCGCGCGTCATTGTATTTCGAAGCACAATTTTATTTGGTTGAAGCGTGAAATGTAGTTTGAGAGTTACTTTGTTGCAATGAGCCATCAGAAACATAGTTTGAGAGTTACTGAAGCTTGAACAAAATGTTACCAATTTACCATGTTTGTATAAACAACAAAGCAAATTAACACGTAAATGCTTCGATACATGCTACATATGATACCGAAGCATATATGTGAAACTAAACTAAAGGAAACACATACATAGGTAGTATGACAATGCACAGGATATGAAGCATTGCCTCTTTGACAATGAAGCATGTCACTCCCACTATTTAGAGCCAGAGACGTCGAGGAACCAGAAGCATCGATGGCAGGATGTATGAGAGATGATGCCAACCTGAAGATCGATTAGGAGTACCATGGATGCAACGTCGCTGGAGAAGATGCCAACATGGCGGCAAGATGATTGCGTCGTATCCTATGACATTCAATGTCCCCGCTGCCCGTTGATTGTGCCGTATCCTATCACGTTCAATGTCCCCACTGCTCGTTGGTGGTATTTGGAAGAAGCATCAATGTCTTGCAATCTCAAGATAACACAATAGTATAGAAAAACGAAAGCATGTCTAGAATGTTGCAAACTCTATACTGCGAAGGTCCACGAGAATGACACATATGAAGCATGGATATTTGGATGTCAGGGAAAAGCCATGAACTTGGCTCAAGCTTCACTCAGCTTCTTGAAGCCGTGTCGGTCGGCCATGGCCAGCGTGGCTGCCACGGTCTCGATGTCGAGGCTCTTGCACAAGACACGCTCGCAGATCGCCCTTAGCCTGCCCATGCCGTGCCGCTCCGCGGCGATAAGGAGGTGCCGGATCATCGCCTTGTGACCGGCGCCATCAAGGCCACCCAGGACGGGCAGCGCGTCTGTGTAGGCGAACTGGATCAGCGCCCAGACCGACTGTGCCGGCATGTCTCCGCCATCCACGGAGATCTGCACCTTCCGGTCGCTGCACGTCGTCGCCGTGTGGATGTGGCGCTTGAGAAAGCCAGGCGCCCGAGCGTCGAGGATGCAGTAATGCGCGCCGATCGTCCCTCCTTCGAGTTGGATGATCGCGTCCGGCTCCCCCCTTGCCGTAGCCGACTTGCTGGAAGAGCGGCAGGATCGATCTATGCCAGGATGGAGCACCAGCGTTGTCGCCCGAGGGTCGCATCGGTGTAGAAGACGATGTCGTTTGGACAAGCAACGGGCAGAACTGACCGGCAGGGCGGCCGTGCTGCTCGACGGCGGGAAGAGTGGGAAGCGGCTGCATGTGAGGCGGGGTATAAGGAAATTTGGGCGAGGCGCTCCGGGCGGTGCGTGGAGCTGGACGAGCTCAATCTGGTGTGGTTGCAGCTGGAATATAGGAGAGATTAATTAGGGAGAGATTAGCGGATGATTTATGGTGGGCCTACGTGCAGTTAATTCCCTGCCCATGTCTTATTTTTTTACAAAAGCAACACGGTTTGTGAGGCGTTAGATTTTAATTGAATGGATGGCATTGAAATGGTCTGATGCTGGACTTCTATCAGACTATAGATAACAAGTGTTTACCTTTGTTAATTTTGGGAGTGACACTACACCTGGAACGCAGCTATTCCCTTTGATGGTTATCCTACTATCCCAGCTGCCCAGCTGGTTAGCGCGTAGCTTTCTAAGCGCCAGGTCCCGGGCTCGAATCTAGTGCACCTCGCATTTTTATTTCTTTTGGTTGTCTCGGTTTCCTTTTGGTTGTCTCGTGTATGGTTTATATAGGGCCGCATCCACCCTGTATCGCATGTCTACTTTGGTGTAGTCGGTCGTCCTAGTGAGCCAATATCCTGGTGGTCCAGGGATCAAATCCTCACGGCCTATCTTTTATTTTAACCTTGTGAATTTCTTTTTCTTTTGCATGCATGTTGCATTCATGTCATATGATCTTGTGTGGCCGTATCTCTTAACCGGAGATTCGTCCAATGTGCTATATGTGTGAACCAACTGGAATGTCATGGTGAATCACATGATCCAATCCTTGCCATGATTAAACAATATTTAATATTGCCGTGTATCAAAAGGGAGTGAACTAAGTAATTCAAATGTGGAGTTTCGTTAACTCGTTGCATATTGAGCTTCACTTAATGTGTAGCGTTTGATTGTTGTGAGTTGCCATGCCATGACATGTCTTGCATATTTGATGATCATGCATCATATCTTGCATGTGACGTGGTGAATATCGTGTGTTTATTCTTGTTTTCGGTTTTCTTTGTCTAGATAGAGTTCCGCAAGCGTGTCGGAATGTGAGGATCCGTTCGACTACGTTAGTTCGTCTGCTTCCCAGATTCGTTCTTCTTCCAAGCAGGATCTCACGCAAGATGATCATTTCCCTAGATACCATTACTATCATTGCCATGCTAGTTGTTTCGTTTCTATCACTATGTCTCGATGCCTACCACGTGTTTAATAAGCCTCCCAATATTTTCATGAAAACCTTCAACCTTTCTACAACCTAGCAAACCACTGATTGACTATGTTACCGCTTGCTTAACCATTGGATAGCGTTGCTAGTTGCAGGTGCAGTTGCTTTCATGTGATAACATGGGTTCCTTATTATATCACCATATTATTGGTAATTAAATTAATGCACCTCTATACTTGGTAAAAGGTAGAAGTCTTGGCTTTCTAGGCTGGTGTTTTGTTCCATCTTTACAGCCCTAGTTTCGGCTACCGGTGTTATATTCCATAATTGAGCGCTCCTAAAACGATCGGGGTTGTTATGGGGATCCCCTTTATAATTCGTTTTAGATTAAGACATGTGCGGCAAGGCCAAACTTTGGTACTACGTTTCCCTAACAACCTAATAAAAAGCATAGGGACCCGTCGGCACCCGCGGATAATTAATCAACCCACGGGCTAGTGCTCCTCATCAGTGTTGGTCCGAACTAAGCAATGCCCGGCGCCCCCTGGTCATCCGGGGGTTTCAGCTAGCCCGACGTCTAGCTCATCCGATCGTGCCCTGAGAACGAGATACGCGGCTCGTATCGAGTCTATCGGCACGCCGGGCGGCCTTGCTGGATTAGTTTTACCGTTTACGAAATATCTTGTGCATCGGGATTCTGGTGATGCTTTGGTTTATCTTAGAGTTGAGGTTTTCCACTAAGGAGTTTGAGGAGATCACGAGTTTCGTGATCGAGGCTTTCTATGTGTCTCGTTGATACGTCCCAAACGTATTTATAATTTCTGCTACCTCCATGTAAGTTTTAGGTGATATTGCTTTGTGTTTTGTACACTTTCATACCTTTTTCAACATATTCGGACTAACATACTAACTCAGTGCACCCAGAGCCAGTTTTTGTGTGCTGATGTGCGTGAATTGAAGGTTTATACCCATATTTATAGTGCCCAAAAAATTCCACAAAAAATATATAAGAAATCAGCGTTCCAGAAGACTCCAAACAACCGAAGGAGGGCCAGAGGGGGCCCAACAGGCCTCCAGGCGCCCTGGTGGCGCGGCTTGCCACCTGGCCGCGTGAAGAGACCGCATGGGTGGGGCCCACCCCCTCTGGTGCCTTACCTTGGCTCCTATTTTTACCCCCGTGGAGGAAACCCTGAGGCTGGAACCCTTTTCTCCAGAAGCAAATCCGATCTCCGCCGCCATCGCCAACAAGTTTCGGGGGAAAATAATTCGTGTGGCGGCACCCTGCCGGTATGGGGAAGTGCCCCGGATTCATCTCCATCGACGTTGTTTCCTCCCTCCATGAAGCCGGAGTAGTTGCTATTCGGGGCTGAGGTCTTCTACAATAGCTATGTGGTTAATTCTCTCTCCCATGATGTGATCTTGATTGTGATCATAGGCTATGTTAACCTAGGGTGATCCCATGATGTTTCCCCTTCTTCTATGTATTGGATTGATGTACTCACTTGATCTTATCTAGTATAATCCCTGAGACCATGGTGACAGTGGTCTATTGGACATGGATTAGAAGAATATTTTCATGAGTGATTTCCTCTTTTGTGAATTGATTGAAGATTGACAGTCTCTTGGTGCTTGTCTTTGACTATCCTTGAGATATGTTGTGGTGATTGTGGTACTCTGTTTGGATGGTCACGGTGACATTGGGAAATCCATAGATGAGAACTACAAACTTTGAGGTGTGCTTTTGTAGCCCTATATAATTCTCGTCCTCTCTTGATGACAAAGGAATGACCTCCGAGTACGTCACCATTGCATGTTTTAGTGGAAATATCATGTGATTAGACTATGTTAATGTTGTTGGGAGTTGCCACCAGTGAAAGTATGAAGCCTAGACCTTGTTTCTCACCATTGTTATAGCGTTTATGCTCACTTTTGTCACTTGCTACCTTGCTGTAATTTTTATTACATATTTATATTACCTTGCTTTGCCATACCTATCATCCATATTTTACCATTTCTTCGTTGAACTAGTGCACCTATTCAATTTACCATTGTATTAGGTGTGTTGGGGACACAAGAGACTTCTTGTTTCTTAATTGCAGGGTTGCTTCATAGAGACCATATTCAACCTCTACTTTCCAGAGTTCGATAAACCTTAGGTCATCCATTTGAGGGAAATTGCTGCTGTCCTACAAACCTTTGCGCTTGGAGGCCCAACATAGTCTACAAGAATAGAAGCGTGTATAGACATCACTCGTGGTAATTTCTGATGGACTAGTTGGAGCACCACTGTAGGGTTAAATTTTTCGGAAAGTCGTGCCCGCGGTTATGTGGCAACATGGAAACTTTGTTTAACATCCGGTTCTAGATAACTTGAAGTAAGCTTAATTAAAAGATGCCAACTGTGTGTGTAACCGTGACTGCCTCTTTCGCGAGTTTCTTCTTCGATCGAGGACACGGTTGGGTTATGTCTGACGTAAGTAGGTGTTTAGGATCATTCTTTTGATCATCAGTAGTTTACGTCCGCTATGCGTAGATCATCCCCCTTTTATTCTTGTACTCATAAGTTAGGCACCTCAGATAAATGCTTAGAGCCGTGTTGCAGCCTCACCACTTAACCACACCTCACCCATTAAGCTTTGCTAGTCTTGATACCATTGGAAATGAGATTGTTGAGTCCTTGTGGCTCACACATTACTACAACTCTAGTTGCAGGTACAGGTAAAGAGTTACATCGACGTGAGCGCGTTGATTGTACAATTTTGGAGTTTTTTCTTCTTCATCATCAATCTAGGATGGGTTCCAGGCCGGCAACCTGGGATAGAAAGGATGGACATTGTTCTTTTATCTTTTGTTTTCGTCCGTAGTCGGACCCTCCTCTTTTTCACGATGACTGTATATTGGTGTACTGATGTGACTCTGATGTAGCTTGTGGCATGTGGGGACCCCGTCTTACGAGTCGAGATCGTTGAATGAATTTGCTCAGTGATCCCAGAGATCAATGCTCACCGAACACACATATACTGAATATTAAGAGTCTTGCATCCAACATACCGAAATAGTACATCAAATGACCATCAAGGTCAAGTTCACATAGGTAGGGCCTATAAGTCCAAATCACACCGATCAATCTACTAGCGGAAATCTTGGGGCTAAGCGGGTGCCCATGCCATCAGCCAACACCAACAGGCATTCTGACTAGGAAGCGTCCTAGTTCGCAGGTCCGTCTCCGATGATGAATTCTTCTCCAAACTCCGGTCCTTCCATGTGTGGTCAATAACATTACCAGTGGCAAGCCAGTGAGTACTTTGAATGTACTCGCAAATAGCCCATGATATGGATAATGCAGTTGGTATGATAACATGTAATATGCAGTACTCGTGGATAACAACTTGATTTTAAATTAACATGATCATAGATGGATGTGCAACATAAGCTAGATTGTATTTAGAAGAACATGTTACATATATCAACATATCCGCTGTGGGCTGAACACTTCGGGTTCACCCAATATGCCAAGTCACCAAACTTGGTCATATCAACTCTTACTCAGATAACTCCTTGAACACACACACTCACACTTGGTTTATGCGGAAACGACTAGACATAGTTTAAGCAGGATTACCCAATTGTCCTTGACCGTGGACACGACTATTCGAATAGTTTTACACTCTGCAAAGGTTGTATGATGTACCCACGAGATCCGTGAAACTTCCATGTCATCCACGACTCGCGGTATATAACATGCCCGAGGTAAGTACCCGATGAATGCCTTTCCCTTGACGATACTAGAGAAAGAGTTCCACATGATTGGTACACAGCCCACATGATGTACGTCTTACAAGCACCCTCTCTGGACAGTACCATCCATGCGGGGACCAATGGTATGCCCGAAATACGTAAAAACGGCATAGTCGAGCTACCTGGTACGACCCCGTCACGAGAGTGACTACAAATCACTCCCGCCACTAGTAATGTGGCTCTTTGCTAGCACCGACCAAAGTAATCAACAGAGCCCCGTCCCATAAAAGGGTAACATGGTCGCACATGTAAGGTTGGGACGGTCGACACATCATAAATTTAATCCTATTTCAGAAACCACTCACACCAAAATATTTCCCGGTGCACCACTTCTTCACATGTGGTCACCTAACTCGTCATCACCCTCGGCCATTAGTGGCACCCAACGGGGTTTTCATAAAACCGTTGATATTTACCATCATCATTGCTCATGCTTCTACTATGCGTAGCACTACTGTTTACTTGTCAACATAATATTGGCATGACCCTCATAGGTGGTAGGATCATTGATACGTCCAAAAGCATCACTATATTGTATCATAATTTGTCTCTATTCATTGATATATTTCACAATATGATGTTGCTCTTATAGTGTTTTGGCTTATTTTACACAGTTTACAACTTTCCGGTGCCGAAACAGCAGACGTAGGATTTAGCGGAGAAAAGAGCATGAAAAGTTGCCATATCAGAACATCTCCAACTGCGCTGAAATTTATGGGGAAGTAGTTTCCAAACAAATCACGAAGACATGCCGAAGAAGGGCCGGTGGGGGCCCACCAGGCACCCAGGCGACATGGGGGCGCGAACTGCCTCCTGGCCGCGCAGGGAGGCCGCCTGGGTGGTGGGTCCCACCTCCGGTGCCCCTCTTTGGCCTATATGATCCTTGTGACCTAAAACTCCCAAGGACAGAACTTTTTCCGGAGTTCCGCTGCCGCTCCGGGGCGGAAACCTACAGAGAAGAAAATACCTTTCAGGCGGACAGATTCCACTGGGGAGAACTCCTCCTGGAGGGGGAGATCGTCCTCGTCGTCATCACCATCATCACGTGCATCATCGAGATCATCATCACCATCATCTTCATCACCAACACCATCTCCATCTTCACCCCATCTCACTTTACCATTGCAATCGTAGTTGTACCTTGCACTATTAATCTCCCTTACTCTACCGGTGTTGATTACTCTTTTGTGGTGAATGCTATTGAGTATTGTTGGAGAATTATTGTTATGACCAGACCGTTCATCATATTTTCATCACCTCTGATCATGATCTCTTTTATGTCTTGTGAGTAGTTACTGTAGTTCTTGAGGACATGAGAGAAGTCTAGTTGATAGTAGAATATGATGTTGATGTAATATGTGTTGATTGATATTTAAGTTATGATGTTATTCTTCTAGTGGTGTTATGTGAACGTCGACTACATAAAACTTCACCTTTTTAAGGGCCTAGGAGAATGCATCGTGTATAAAGAATGCTTATGGTGGGTTGCCGGAGTGACAGAAACCTGAACCCCAGTTCGCATGCTTTTGCACGAGGGAGTATTGGATCCTGAAGCTTATTGCTATGGTTAGGATTTGCCTCAATTTCTCTCTTGTATTTGTGGATGCTTGCAAGGAGTTTAATCATAAGTGTTTACTTGTCTTAGCCTCGACGGTACACTACTTAAGATCCACCCACATAACACTTATCAATACAAAACATATTACTAGACAGAATATGGCGAAATCACTTGACTATCTCTCCTGAATGTCCTGAGGAATGCCTTAGTCTTCATAAGTTTAGTCCCTCGGCTTATCCTTTGTGTTCAAAATGATTGGGCCACTTGCTGCACCTCGACACCATTTACTTTCCTTGCATTTATTTCCTTGTTGCTTATACCACAAAACACATAAAAAGTTACCTTTCAGTGCTTGCAGTTATTCCTCACTCAAGATCGCTTGTCAGTACCTTCTGATCCTCGTTGGGTTCGACAATCTTACTTATCAAAAAGGCTACGATAGATTCCCTACACTTGTGGGCCATCAATCATGCCCAAATGCAAGTGCTCCGGAGGAGCCATCGGTAACATCATATCGATGATTTATCGAATACTCATGATCATATGCAACGGGACTAATTGATCTACTTAGCATGCAATATAGTATTTTGCTCAAACATGGTCAAAGGGCTGCTTGCCTTGATAAGCTAGGTATTCGGGGTCTTTGGGGTCTTCGAGTCCAACTCCTTCATCAAACGTGGAATCTGCTGGTGGTTTAAGGCGCGACGGGGAGGCCCTGGGTCACCGGCGCCGAGGTGGCAGCGACGGAGCCGATTCGGGAGGTGGATGAAGTGGGTGCTACAGGTAGGGATTAGCTCGTGGAAGAGGAGGGAAGCTCCCTGAGATCACTACGGTCATGGAGGAGGAGAGAGGAGTGCGAGAGCTGGCCTGTAGCTCGAGATCGACGGAGCTCCGAAGCGGCGGGGCCTTGGTCGATCTCGAGCATTGGAGCTCGCTTTTCTCGAATGGGGTGGCTAGGGGCTCGATTTAGGCTCTCGAGGAGTGGAGTGAGGGTGCTGGATCGAGGGGGAAGGCCTATTTATGGGCCCTCGATGGTGCACCGAGCAGGAAGCGCCGGTGGTTTCACCGTGGCTCGCAGTAGAGGCAGAGAGAGCTCGGGTTCGAAACCACTGTATTGTGGACGTGGTTTAGGACCCCTGTGACACACTGAGAGGGAGAGAGAGCGAGGAGCGTGGGAGATGCGTGTCTGCGTTCTTCTGGCTGGTTCTGGCGCACGCGGGCACGTGTTGCTTCGGTCAACAGAGAGGGGGAGGAGGCCCCCCTGAGGCTGCCTTGATGTAGGATGGTGTCGGGGACGTGGAGCGGCATCAAGGGGAGTATTGAACCGGTCGGGGCTAGCCACCTTCATCTCGGGTGCACCCTGTAGCATGCCTAGAGTGCAGTTTTGGCATGCCACGGTATCCTAGCGCGCTTTGGGGTGCTTTGGTCGTGTCTGGTGTCCTGGGTGGGGTTAGATGATCCCTAGCCGTTTGAGAGCCGAGAGACTCATTGTGGGTCAAAGGGAGTGACTAAGCAGATGATGCCAGACTTGAGACAGGAACTAAAATGGAGATTTTGGCCGTTCTGCTTGGAACCAGAGAGGTGCCACTCGTCTGCAGTTGAGGAGTGGTGCCGGTTTCTTGGTCTATGAGTTTGAAGGAAAGTGCATGGGGGTGTAGAGTGAGATAAGTGATGTTTTACTAAGCTGACATAAGGTGTTTGACAGGTGTTTAGGGTAGCTACACTTCACCACTATTGGTGAAAGTTAATAGGATTAAGTTTGATGCAAAAATAGGATGTTCCACTAAATTTGAGCTTCATTGGACAAGTTTGGCAGTGCAAACTTGAAATCACCCCCAATATGGGAAGATCTGTTCCTTCCAAAGGGAATGTGGGTAAATTAATCCCTACAAATCCCATTGTTGGCATAGGCTCCTCATTTGGGGTGTTGAGCACTCCTGCAAAGTTTCAAGCCATTTGAACAAACTTTGCTATGTAGAGTTGCTTCAACTTGATTCTGGACAGAGAGGGTTCTAGGATTATTTGGTGAACCAAACCACCTTGGAATGAGGTGAAACTTGGCATGGCCACCAAATATAGCTTGGAAAGATTGCTGGAATTTTCTGGGAATTTATTTGAAATGGTCGTAACAGATAGAATAGGTTTTCAAGGATTTGCTCAATTATTTTCAACATAAATAGGGGTTTAAAATCTTATGTATGGAAAATATATGTCCTCTGGGTGTCTCCAAATTTCTCAGTTCTTTCTAAGGCACAAAAGTATTTTTTTCATATAGAAATATCATTTCTGGCCTCAGAAATGGACATGCAAATAAAATAGGAAAATATTTTATAAAATAATTTTTTTATGATTTTGGGGAGTAAAAATATTTCTAAAACCATATTACCATCTTTGGGTGAAGGTACTCCCTTGTCACGAGGGACTTGTAGTGCAACCCAAAGCAAGGCCTTGAAATAGTCAAAAATGAGAAAAAGGTTTTTATGAAATAGTCATGTTATAAAAGCTATTTTTAGGGGTCACTCAATGAATCATACACACAATCAATGACAATCATGGCACTCATAGCATTTGTTTAAAAAGTTTTAATAAATTCATATTTTCAAACTAAAGTTGAAGTGGGATAAAAACAGGGTGTGACATGGCGAGTGTAAGCCAATTCCATATACTCATCTTTTTAGTACATGTACTTGTAACGATATCCATTCTTGCAAAATGACGAGATGTGCTTCTATCCCTGTCGAGGCCCTCGTGCCAAAATAAGGATAGGGTCGCATCTTGGGCGTTACATTAATGCTTCATGAGGAGTCAATTTATCCGACATAGGAGGTAGTTGCTCTCTTTGCGAGCCATTAGTTTCATCGAACCACACATCTACAGTTTCAACAACCTTGTTGTGATAGCTGTTGAAGACTCTATAGGTGTGCGAGTCCTTTAGTTTCATTGAGCCATTAGTTTCATCGAGCCATTAGTTTCATCGAACCACACATAAACGAGCATAAAACCCTCATGTGCTTTAGGTGCAAATTTTGAGCTATGGTGAGGATCTCTAATCCACCATCTCGCACCGAAGACTTTGAAATAACTTACATTGGGTTTTTGTCAGTGAGGAGTTTGTATGAAGTTTTCTTAAGGAATTTGTGAAGATATACCCTGTTGATGATGTGGCAAGCAGTGTTGATTTCCTCAGGCCAAAAGCGACGAGGATTCTGGTATTCTTCAAGCATAGTCCATGCCATTTCAACCAGTCCTGTTTTTGCGCTCAATGACGCCATTCTGTTGAGGATTATAAGGAGCAGACAATTCTTGAGTAATACCAAGTTCATCAAGATAATCATCAAGGCCAGTATTCTTGAATTATGTCCCATTGTCACTCCTGATGTGCTTGATCTTGACGCCGAAGTTTGTCGAGGCCCTTGAGGAAAATCGTTTGAAGACTTCCTGCACTTCAATTTTATACAGAACGATATGCACCCAAGTATACTAGATCATGATAGTCGTTTATTATCCAAATAATAAATTGGTAATTATTATATTTCCTTGTTCATGATAGTCGTTTATTATCCATGCTAGAATTGTATTGATTGGAAACTCAAATACATGTGTGGATACATAGAAAACACACAATCCCTAGTAAGTCTCTAGTTGACTAGCTCGTTGATCAAAGATGGTCAAGGTTTCATGGCCATTGACAAGTGCTATCACTTGATAACGGGATCACATCATGAGGAGAATGATGTGCTGGACAAGACCCAAACTACGAACGTAGCATATGATCGTGTCAGTTCATTGCTATTGTTTTCTGCATGTCAATGTATATGTTCCTAAGACCATGAGATCATGCAACTCCCTGACACCGGAGGAATACCTTGTGCATATCAAACGTCGCAACGTAGCTGGGTGACTATAAAGGTGCTCAATATGTATCTCCGAGGGTGTCTATTGGGATCGCGTGAATCGAGACTAGGATTTGTCACTCCATATGATGGAGAGGTATCTCTAGGGCCCACTCAGTAATACAACATCACAAGAAGATTGCAAGAAATGTGATTATGGAGTTATTCACGAGATCTTGTACTACATACCTAGTAAAGAGACTTGCCGGTAACGGGATTGAACTAGGTATAGAGATACCGAAGATCGAATCTCGGCCAAGTAACATACCGAAAGATAAAGGGAATAGTATACGGGGTTGATTGAATCATTGACATCATTGTTGGACTGATAAAAATCTTCATAGAATATGTAGGAGCCAATATGGACATCCAGGTCCCGCTATTGGTTATTGGCCCGAGAGTGTCTCGGTCATGTCTGCATAGATCTCGAACCCGCGGGGTCTGCACACTTAAGGTTTGGTGACGATTTGGTATTAAAGAGTTATGTGTAGTAGTAAGTGAAAGTTGTTTGAAGTCCCGGATGATACCCCGGACGTCACGAGGAGCTCCATAATGGTCCGAAGGTAAAGATTTATATATGGGAAGTCATATTTTGGCTACCGGAAAAGTTTTGCGTTCTTGTGGTATTGTACTCGGAAGCTTCTAGAAGGTTTCAGAAACTTCCGGAGGAGTACAGAAGTCCACCAAGGGTTCCACCATGTCCCAAGGGTTTGCATGGGCTGAGGGGAGACGTTGTGACCTTATTGGGCCAAGCGCACAAGTCCCTCAAGGCCCATGTAGTTGGGAAAGGTGGAAAGTCCACCTTTGTATGGAAGCGAAGGAAGGGGACTAGGATTCCACCTCCTCCCCCCTTGGCTGCGACCTAGGGCTTGGCGGGGCTGTTACCCACGCCCCTCCATGTATATATAGAGAGCAGGGGCGCCCCAAAAGTACACACGAAGCCCTTGGCGCCCCTCTCTCTGTCCCTAGATCGATTTCTCCTCTAGTTTTTCCGATAGTGCTTAGGCGAAACCCTGTCGGAATAGAACCACCACCAGTGCCATCACACCGTCGTGTTGCTGGAGAACTCATATAGTACTCCGTCCTCGCTCGCTGGATCGAGGAGGTGGAGATATCATTGAGCTGTACGTGTGCTGAACACGGAGGTGTCGTCCGTTTGGCGCTCGATTGGGAGTTCGTGGGACGGATCGTGATTGGATCGCAAAGACGTACCACTACATCAACCGCATTCTTTAACGCTTCCGCTTACCAATCTACAAGGGTATTTAGATGCACTCTCGCCTCTCGTAGATGATCATCACCATGGATAGGTGTTGCATGTGTGAAGGAATTTTTTTGTTTCCCATGCAACGCTCGTCAACAGTGGTATCAGAGCTAGGTCTATGCATAGATGATATCTCGAGTAGAACACAAAAGAGTTTGTGGCCGTTGATGTTCAATTTGCTTCCCTCCTTAGTCTTTTCTTCATTCGGCGGTATTGTTGGATTGAAGCAACCCGGACCAACATTACTCGTACGCTTACGAGAGACCGGTTTCATCGACTAACATGCAACTTGTTGTATAAAGATGACTCGCGGGTGTCTGTTTCTTCAGCTATAGCTGAATTGGATTTGACCGAGGCGGTCTTTGTAGAAGGTTAATTAGAAATTTGCATATCACTGTTATGACTTTGCGTAACTGAGATGCGGTCATACTAGATACCCATGGCAACAACATAAAGTTTGCAACAACAAATTAGAGCACGTCTAACTTGTTTTTGCAGGGTATGCATGTGATGTGATATGGCCAAAGACATGATATGATATATTGGATGTATGAGATGATCATGTTGTAATAGTTAAATATCGACTTGCACGCCGATGCTACGGCAACCGACAGGAGCCATCGGGTTGTATTTAATTGTGTTGCGCTTGCTGATGCTTTGCTTTATAGCTAGTAGTAACTTTAGTAGTAACAACATAGTTAGCGTGACAACCTCGATGGCGCTGGTGATGATGGAGATCATGTCAGTGCTTTGGTGATGGAGATCAAGAAGCACAAGTTCATGGCCATATCTTTTCACTTATGATTTGCATGTAATGTTAATCCTTTTTTGCACCTTATTTTTCTTAGGACGGCGGTAGCATAAAAAGGTGATACCTTACTAAAATTTCAAGATAAAATTGTGTTCTCCCCGACTATGCACCGTTGCGACCGTTCGTCGTTTTGAGACACCCGCGATGATCGGGTGTGATAGACTCTACGTTCACATACAGCGGGTACAAAATAGTTGCACATGCGGAACACTCAGGTTAAACTTGACGAGCCTAGCATGTACATACATCGCCTAGGGACACAGGAGACCGAAAGGTCGAGCATGAGTCATATAGTGGATATGATCAACATGGAGATGTTCACCATTGAAGCTAAACTCAACTCACGTGATGATCAGACTTGAGTTAGTGAATTAGGATCATGTACCACTCGAATAACCAGAGGGATGTCAATTTGAGTGGGAGTTCTTAAGTAATATGATTAATTGAACACGTTATCATGAACATAGTCAAAATGTCTTTGCAAATTATGTTGTAGCTTGCGCTGTAGCTCTGCTGTTCTTTGATATGTTCCTAGAGAAAACTTAGTTGAAAGATGATAGTAGCAATTATGCGGATTAGGTCCGTAAACTAAGGATTGTCCCCATTGCTACAAAGTAGTCTTATGTCCTTAATGCACCGTTCGGTGTGCTAAACCCCGAGCGTCCTCTGTAGGTGTTGCAAACATATGACATACACATTTTTGATGACTACATGATAGTTCAATGCATAATGCTTAAATATCTTAGAATTGAGGCGCCGAAGACGTTTCGAACATCATGGGACATATGAGATGTTCCAAGAGTTGTAATTGGGATTTTAGGCCCGTGCCCGTGTTGAGAGGTATGAGACCTCATACAAGATTCTTTGTCTACAAAGTATGGGAAAAAAGCTCAATAGTTGAGCATGTGCTCGGATTGTTTGTGTACTACAATCGCTTGAATCAAGTGGGAGTTGATCTTCCAGATAAGATAGTGATTGACATAGTTCTCCAAAGTCACTGCCACCAAGCTACAGAGCTTCATGATGAACTATAACATATGAGGGATAGAGATGATGATTCTTGAGTTATTCGCAATGTTAGACACCGCGAAAGTAAAAATCAAGTAGGAGCATCAATTGTTGATGGTTAGTAAAACCACTAGTTTCAAGAAAGCCAAGGGCAAGAAGGGATACTTCATGGCTGGCAAACCTGTTGCCGCTCTAGTGAAGAAACCCAAGGTTAAACCAAAACCCGAGACTAAGTGCTTCTAAAATGAGGGGAACGATCACTCAAGTGAAACTGCCCTAGTTACTTGGCAGATGAGAAGACTCGCAAAGTCGACAAAAGTATACTCGATATACATGATATTGATGTGTAATTTGCTAGTACTCCTAGTAGCACCGGGGTATTAGATACCGGTTCAGTTGCTAAGTGTTACTAACTCGAAATAAAAGCTGCGGAATAAATGGAGACTAGCTGAAAGCAAGGTGACGATGTGTGTTGGAAGTATTTCCAAGGTTGATGTGATCACCATCGCACACTCCCTCTACTTTCGAAGTTAGTGTTGAACCTAAATGTTGCTTGATGTTTGCGTTGAGCATAAACATGATTGGATCGCGTTAATTGCAATACGGTTATTCATTTAAGATAATAATGGTTACTTTGTTTACTTGAATAACACCTTCAATGGTCTTGCACCTAAAATGAATGGTTTATTGAATCTCGATCGTAGTGATACACATGTTCATAATTTTTTTGCCAAAAGATACAAAGTAGTAATGATAGTACCACTTAATTGTGGCACTGCCTCTTGAGTCATATTGGGATAAAACGCATGAAGAAGCTGCATGCTGATGGATCTTTGGACTCACTCGTTTTTGAATCGTTTGAGACATGGGAACCATGCCTGTTGGTATAAATGCATGAAGAAACTCCATGGAGATGGATTGTTTAGACTCACTTGATTTTGAATCACTTGAGACATGCAAATCATAACACGTGGGCAAGATGACGAAAGGCCTCGTTTTCAGTGAGATGGAGCGAGCAAATGACTTGTTGGAAATAATACATTTTGATGTATGCAGTCCAATGAGTGCTGAGGCACGTAGTGGATATCATTATGTTCTTACTTCACTAATGATTTGAGCAGACACGGGTGTATTTGCTTGATGAATCACATAGTCTGAAATATTGAAAAGTTCAAGCAATTTCAGAGTGAAGTTGAAGATCGTCGTGACAAGAGGATAATATGTCTACGATTTGATCGTAGAGGTAAATATACATGGGAGTTGCGAGTTTCCTAAAAATTTAAGACAATGTGAAAATTGTTTCACAACTCATGCCATCTGGAACACCATAGTGTGATGGTATGTCCGTACGTCATAGCCGCGCCCTATTGGATATGGTGCATGTTATGATGTCTCTTATCGAAATGCCACTATCGTTTTTGGGTTAGGCATTAGAGATAACCGCATTCACCTTAAATAGGGCACCACGTAATTCCGTTGAGATGACACCGTATGAAATATGGTTTGGAGAAACCTAAGATGTCGCTTCTTCAAAGTTTGGGGCTACGACGCTTATGTGAAAAAGTTTCACCCGCATAAGCTCAAACCCAAAGCGGATAAATGCATCTTCATAGGACACCCAAAACAGTTGGGTATACCTCCTATCTCAGATTCGGAAGCAAAATGTTTGTTTCTAGAAATGAGTCCTTTCTCAAGAAAAAGTTTCTCTCAAAAAAGTTGAGTGGGAGGATGGTGGAAACTTGATGAGGTTATTGAACTGTCACTTCAACCAATGAGTAGCAGGGAGCAGGAAGATGTTCGTGTGGTGCCTACACTAGTTGAAGTAGAAAACTGATGATGGTAATCATGAAGCTTCGGATCAAGTTGCTAGCAAACCTCGTAGGAAGACAAGGGAACGTACTGCTCCAGAGTGATACGATAATCCTGTCTTGGAGGTAATATTGCTGGACAACAATGAACCTGCGAGCTATGGATAAGCGATGGTGGGCCTAGATTCCGATGAATGGCTGGACGCCATGAAATCCGAAGTAGGATCCATGTTTGAAAACAAAGTGTAGTCTTTGGAAGAACTACTTGATGGTCGTAAGGCTGTTAGGTACAGATGAATCTTTAAAAGGAAGACCGACGATGATGGTAAAAGTCACCATTAAGAAAGCTCGACTTGTCGCAAAGATGTTTCCGACAAGTTCAAAGAGTTGAAGATGATGAGACTTTCTCACTCGTAGCGATGCTAATAGTCTGTTGGAATTATGTTACCAGTTGTTGCATTATTTATGAAATCTTGCAGATAGGATGTCAAAAGATTGTTTCCTCGACGGTTTCCTTGAGGAAAGGTTGTATTGTTGGGGAACGTCGCATGGGAAACACAAAATTTCCTATGCACACGCAATACCTCTCCATGGTGATGATCATCTACGAGAGGGCAGAGTGAATCTACATACCCTTGTAGATCGCTAAGCGGAAGCATATTAACGCGGTTGATGTAGTCGAACATCTTCGTGATCCAAATCGCAGTCCGTCCCTCGATCCCATCACGATCTGTCCCGTGATCCCATCCCGATCCATCCCGATCTAGTGCCGAACGGACGACACCTCCGTGTTCAGCACATGTACGGCTCGATGACGTCCTCACCTTCTTCATCCAGCATGAGGGGCGAAGTAGTAGATGAGTTCTTGCAGCACGATGGCGTGGTGTCGGTGGCGGTGAAACTATTTCTGCAAGGCTTCGCCAAGCACAACGGAAACTATGACGGAGGATAAGCTAGAGGGGTGGGGTTGCCGGCACACGGCTTGGGGAAATCTTGATGTGTTCTAGGTGCTAGCCCTGCCACTCTATTTATATATTGAGCCCTGGGGTCGTTTCTTGGAGAAAAAAGCTCCTCAAAGTCGGTTTGGCACGAAAGGCAAGAGTCCTCCTTGGACTTCAGGACCAAATGCCAGGGTCCTCGTCGTCTGGCCCCAAACGCCAGGGTCCCTGACATCTGGTGTGTGGACTTCACAAAACTCCTTTTGCACCTTCCTAAAGCCTTGTGGGCTTTACCCCTTGTCCCAAATAAAGGTGTTCTCGTACTCGAACATTTCAGGAAACATCTGAAACCCCTTTGGTGAATTCCGAAACCATTCCAGAGACCAAAGAATATTATCCCATATGTCAATATTTACCTTTGGACTATTCTGGAGTACCTCGTCATGTCCGTGATCTCATCCGGAACTCTGAACAACCTTAGGTCACCAACATAACAACTCAATTGTACTTATATCATCACTGAACCTTAAGTGTGTGCAGACCCAGCGGGTTCGAGAACTATGTAGAAATGACGGAGACACTCTACGACCAATATCCAATAGCGGGACCTTGACGTCCATATTGGATCCTACAAATTCTAAGAAGATCTTTATCGGTTGAACCTCTATGTCAAGGATTCACACAATCCCGTATATCATTCCCATTGTCCTTTGTTATGTTACTTGCCCGAGATTCGATCGTCGGTATCTCCATACCTATTTCAACCTCGTTACCGGAAAGTCTCTTTACTTGTTCCGTAATACAAGATCCCGTGACTAACTCTTTAGTCACATTGCTTGCAAGGCTTGTTTGTGATGTTGTATTACCGAGTGGGCCCCGAGATACCTCTCTGTCACACAGAGTGACAAATCTCAGTCTTGATCCATGCTAACTCAACGGACACGTTTGGAGATACCTGTAGAGCACCTTTATAGTCACCTAGTTACGTTGCGAAGTTTGATACACACAAGGCATTCCTCCGGTGTGAGTGAGTTACATGATCTTATGGTTATAAGAATGTATACTTGACATGCAGAAAACAATACCAACAAAATGACACGATCATATGCTACGTTTATAGTTTGGGTCTTGTCCATCACATCGTTCTCCTAATGATGTGATCCCGTTATCGAGTGACAATACTTGTCTATGGATAGGAAACCTTAACCATCTTTGATCAATGAGCGAGTCAACTAGAGGTTTTGCTAGGGACAACATTTTGGATATGTATCCACACATGTATTTGTGTTTCCATTCAATACAATTGTAGCATGGATAATAAACGATTATCATGAACAAGAAATATAATAATGACCAATTTATTGTTACCTCTAGGGCATATTTCCAACAGTCTCCCACTTGCACTAGAGTCAATAATCTAGTTCACATGACTATGTGATTGTAATGAATCTAACACGTCAAAGCATGCATCGGTGTAACCCTTTACAACAAACTCTTTTAACACCTCCATAATCGAAAAAAATTCCTTAGTCCACTAGTTACTAAGGATAAGTTTTGACCGTTGTCCAGTAATCCATTCGTGGATCACTTTCATACACCTTGACAAATTAATGGCAAGGCACCCATCAGGTGCGGTACACAACATAGCATACTATAGAGCCTATGGCTAATGCATAGGGGACAACCTTCGTCCTTTCTCTTTCTTCTGCCGTGGTCGGGCTTTGAGTCTTACTCAAATTTACACCTTACAAACAGCCAAGAACTCCTTCTTTGCCGATCTATTTTGAACTCCTTCAAAAATTTGTCAAGGTATGCATTTCATTGAAAGTTTTATCAAGCGTCTTGATCTATCTCTATATATCTTGATGCCCAATGTTCAAGTAGTTCAATCCAGGTTTTCCTCTGAAAACACCTTTTCAAACAACCCTATATGCTTTCCAGAATTTCTACATCATTTCCGATCAACAATATGTCAACCACATATACTCATCAAAAATTCTATAGTGCTCCCACTCACTTCCTTGGAAATACAAGTTTCTCACAAACTTTGTATAAACCAAAACCTTTGATCATCACATCAAAGCACATATCCAACTTCGGGATGCTTATTCCAGTCCTTAGAAGGATCGCTAGAGCTTGCATACTTGTTAGCATCCTTAGGATCGACAAAACCTTCTGGTTGTATCACATACAACCTTTGCTCAAGGAAACTGTGGAGGAAACAATGTTTTGACATCCATCTACAAGATGCAGCAACTACTAACATAATTCCAACATACTTTTGGCATCGCTACGAGTGAGAGAGTCTCATCGCAGTCAACTCCTTGAACTTGTCGGAAATCTCTTTGCAAACAAGTTGCGCTTTCTTAAATGGTGACTCTCACCATCATTGTATGTCTTCTTTTGAAGATCCATTTGTACTTAATTGTCTTATGACCATCGAGTAGTTCTTCCAAAGTCCACACTTTGATTTCAAACATGGATCCTCTCTCTAATTTCATGGCCTCCAGTCATTTGACGGAATCCAGGCCCACCATCGCTTATCCATTGCTGTAGGTTCATTGTTGTCCATCAACATGAACTCCAAGACAAGATTACCACACCATTCTATAGTAGTGCATATCCTTGTCAACCTACGAGGTTTGATAGTAACTTGATCCGAAGCTTCATGATCACCATCATTGGCTTCCACTTCAACTGGTGTAGGCGCCACAGGAACAACTTCCTGCGCCCTTCTACTCTCTGGTTGAAGTGTTGGTTCAGTAACCTCATTAGGTTCCTCCATCCTCCCACTCAATTCTTTCGAGAGAAACTCTTTCTCGAGAAAGGACCCGTTTTCTAAAACAAACACTTTGCTTCTAGATCTCAGATAGGAGGTATACCCAACTATTTTGGGTATCTTATGAAGATGCATTTATCCGCTTTGGGTTCGATCTTATCAGGCCTAAGCCTTTGGACATAAGCATCGTAGCCCCAAACTTTTAAGAAACGACAGCTTAGGTTTCTCCAAACCATAGTTCATACGGTGTCATCTCAATGGAACTATGTGGTGCCCTATTAAAGTGAATGATGTTGTCTCTAATTCATAACCCCAAAACGATAGTGATAATTCGATAAGAGACATCATAATATGCACCATATCTAATAGGTGCAGCTACGACCTTTGGACACACCATCACACTATGGTGTTCCAGGTGGCATTTGGTGTGAAACAATTTTCACATTGTCTGAAATGTATTCGAAACTCGCAACTCAGATATTTACCTCGACGATCACATCGTAGACATATTATCCGACGATCTTCAACTTCACTATGAAATTGCTTGAACCTTTCAATAATTTAGACTTGTGTTTCATCAAGTACATATACCAGTATCTACTCAAATCATCTATGAAGTAAGAACATAATGATATCCACTACGTGCCTCAACACTCATTGGACTGCATACATCGAAATGCGTTACTTCCAAAAAGTTACTTTATTGTTCCATCTCAATGGAAAATGAGGCCTTGAGTCATCTTGCTCATGTGGCATGATTTTCATGTCTCAAGTGAGTCCAAACGATCCATCTGCATGGAGTTTGTTCATGCGTTTACACACGTAGGCATGGTTTGCATGTCTCAAACGATTCAAAAATGAGTAAGTCCAAAGATCCATCAGTATGGAGCTTTTTCATGCGTTTTACACTAATATGACTCAAGTGTAGTGCCACAAGTAAGTGGTACTATCATTACTACTTTGCATCTTTTGGCATCAATATTATTAACATGTGTATCACTATGATCGAGATTTTAAAAACAATTCAAGGTATTTATTCAAGCAAATAGAATAACCATTATTCTCTTTAAATGAATAATCGTATTGCAATAAACATAATCTAATCATGTCTATGCTCAACGCAAACACCAAATAACAATTATTTAGGTTTAACACTAATCCCGATGGTAGAGGGAGGGTGCGATGTTGATCACATCAAGCTTGGAATTACTTTAAACACACATCGTCACCTCACCCTTGCTAGTATCCATTTAATCTGTAGCTATAATTTCGAGTTACTAACACTTAGCAACTGAACCGGTATCTAATACCCTGGTGCTACTAGGAGTACTAGTAAGGTACACATCAATATCACGTATATCCAATATACTTTTGTCGACTTTGCTAGCCTTCTCATCTACCAAGTATCTAGGGTAGTTCCGCTTCAGTGACCGTTCCCCGTATAACAGAAGCACTTAGTCTCGGGTCTGGGTTCAACCTTGGGTCTCTTCACTAGAGCAGCAACTTTGCCGTTTCATGAAGTATCCCTTCTTTCTCTCGCCCTTCTTGAAACTAGTGGTTTTACTAACCATCAACAATTGATGCTCCCTCTTGATTTCTACTTTCGTGGTGTCAAACTTCGCAAATAGCTCAAGGACCATCATATCTATCCCTGATATGTTATAGTTCATCACGAAGCTCTAGTAGCTTGGTGACAGTGACTTCGAAGAACCATCACTATCTCATGTGGAAGATTAACTCCCACTCGATTCAAGCGATTGTAGCACTCAATCAATCTGAGCACATTCTGAGCAATTGAGATTTTCTCCCTTACATTGTAGACAAAGAATCTTGTCGGAGGTCTCATACCTCTCAACAAGGGCACAAGTATGAAATCCCAATTTCATCTCTTGGAACATCTCATATGTTCCGTGACGTTCAAAACGTCTTCGGCGCCTCAATTCTAAGTCGTTAAGCATTACGCACTGAACTATCACGTAGACTTCAAAAAAGGTGTATGTGAGATGTTCGCAAGATCTACATACGACACTCGGGGTTTAGCACACTGAGTGGTGCATTAAGGACATAGGCCTTCTGTGCATCAATGAGAACAATTCTCAGTTTACGGACCTAGTCCGCATAATTGCTACTATCATCTTTCAACTAAATTTTATCTAGGAACATATCTAAAACTGTAGAGCTACAGCGCAAGCTAGAACATAATTTGCAAATTCATTTCGACTATGTTCATGATAATTAGTTCAGTTAATCATATTACTTAAGAACTCCTACTCAAATAGACATCCCTCTAGTCATTCGAGTGGCGCATGATCCAAATCCACTAACTCAAGTTTGATCATCACGTGAGTTGAGTATAGTTTCAGTGGTGAACATATCCATGTTGATCATATCAACTATATGATTCATGCTCGACCTTTCGGTCTCTTATATTCCGAGGCCATGTCTATACATGCTAGGCTCGTCAAGTTTAACCCGAGTGTTCCGCGTGTGCAACTGTTTTGCACCCGTTGTATGTGAACATTGAGTCTATCACACCTGATCATCACGTGGTGTCTCGAAACAAAGAACTGTCGCAACGGTGCATAGTCGGGGAGAACAAAATTTCATCTTGAAATTATAGTGAGGGATCACCTTATAATTCTACCATCGTCCTAAGCAAAATAAGGTGCATAAAAGGCTTAACATCACATGCAAATCATTAGTGACATGATATGGCCATGAACTTCTGCTTCTTGATCTCCATCACCAAAGCACCGGCATGATCTCCATCGTCACCGGCACCGCACCATGATCTCCATCATTCTGCCGCCACCGAGGTCGTCGCGCTATCTATGATATTACTAGTAAAGCTACTACCTAGCAATATAGTAAACGCATATGCAAGCACAAACATTAGTTTAAAGACAACCCTATGGCTCTTGCCAGTTGCCGTAGCATCGACGTGCAAGTCGATATTTAACTATTACAACATGATCATCTGATACATCCATTATATCATATGATGTCTTTGGCCATATCACATCACATGCATACCCTGCAAAAATAAGTTAGACGTCCTCTAATTTGTTGTTGCATGTTTTACGTGGCTGCTATGGGTATCTAGTATGATCGCATCTTACTCACACAAAGCCACAACGGTGACATGCAATTTGCTATTTAACCTTCTCCAAGGACTACCTCGATCAAATCCGATTCAACTAAAGTTGAAGAAACAGACACCCGCTAGTCATATTTATGCAACAAGTTGCATGTCAGTCGATGAAAGCGGTCTCCCGTAAGCGTACGAGTAAAGTTGGTCCGGGCAGCTTCAATCCAACAGTACCGCCGAATCAATAAAAGACTAAGGACGGCAACAAATTGAACATCAACGCCCAGACACTCTTTTGTCTTCTACTCGAGATACCATCTACGCATGAACCTAGCTCATGATGCCACAGTTGAGGAACGTCGCATGGGAAACAAATTTTTTCCTAAGCTCGAACCCAAAGCGGATAAATGCATCTTCATAGGCCACCAAAAACAGTTGGGTATACCTCCTATCTCAGATTTGGAAGCAAAATGTTTGTTTCTAGAAATGAGACCTTTCTCAAGAAAAAGTTTTGCTCAAAAAATGAGTGGGAGCATGGTGGAAACTTGATGAGGTTATTGAGCTGTCACTTCAACCAATGAGTAGCACGGCGCAGGAAGATGTTCGTGTGGTGCTTACTATAGTTGAAGTAGAAAACTTATGATGGTGATCATGAAGCTTCGGATCAAGTTGCTACCAAACCTCGTAGGTCGACAAGGAAACGTACTGCTCCAGAGTGATACGGTAATCCTGTCTTGGAGGTCATGTTGCTGGACAACAATGAACCTACGAGCTATGGATAAGCGATGGTGGGCCTGGATTCCGATGAATAGCCGAACGCCATGAAATCCGAGGTAGGATCCATGTTTAAAAACAAAGTGTAGTCTTTGGAAGAACTACTTGATGGCCGTAAGGCTGTTAGGTACAGATGGGTCTTTAAAAGGAAGACAGACTATGATGGTAAATGTCACCATTAAGAAAGCTTGACTTGTCTCAAAGATGTTTCCGACAAGTTCAAAGTGTTGAATATGATGATACTTTCTCACTCGTAGCGATGCGAAAAGTCTGTTGGAATTAAGTTACCAGTTGTTGCATGATTTATGAAATCTTGCAGATAGGATGTAAAAAAATTGTTTCCTCGACGGTTTCCTTGAGGAAAGGTTTTACTGTTGGGAAACATCGCATGGGAAACTAAAATTTTCCTACGCACACGCAATACCTATCCATGGTGATGATCATCTACGAGATGGGAGAGTGAATCTACATACCCTTGTAGATCGCTAAGCGGAAGCGTATATAACGTGGTTGATGTAGTCGAACATCTTCACGATCCAAATCGCAGTCCATCCCACGATCCCATCACGATGAGTCCCGCGATCCCATCACGATCCATCCCGATCTATTGCCGATCGGACGTCACCTCCGCGTTCAGCACATGTACGGCTCGATGACGTCCTCGCCTTCTTGATCCAGCAAGAGGGGCTAAGTAGTAGATGAGTTCTGGCAGCACGATGGCGTGGTGTCGGTGGTGGTCAAACTATTTCCATAGGGCTTCGCCAAGCACAACGGAAACTATGACGGAGGATGAACTAGAGGGGCGGGGTTGCCGGCACACGGTTTGGGGAAACCTTGATGTGTTCTAGGTGCTAGCCCTGCCCCTCCATTTATATGCTAAGCCCTTGGGCCGTTTGTTGAAGAAAAAACCTCCTCAAAGTCGGTTTGGCATGAAAGTTAGGAGTCCTCCTCGGACTCCAGGACCGAACGCCAGGGTCCTTGGCGTCTGGCCCCAAACGCTAGGGTCCCTGGCGTCTGGCCTTTGGCCTTCGCAAAACTCCTTTTGCACCTTCCTAAAGCCTTGTGGGCTTTACCCCTTGGCCCAAATAAAGGTGTTCTCATACCCGAACATTTGGGGAAACATCCGAAACACCTTTCGGTGAATTCTGAAACCATTCCGGAGACCAAACACTATTATCCCATATATCAATCTTTACCTCTGGACTATTCCGGAGTACCTCGTCATATCCGTGATCTCATCCGGAACTCTGAAAAACCTTCGGTCACCAACATAACAACTCAACTATACTTATATTGTAACTAAACCTTAAGTGTGAATACCCTGCGGGTTCGATAACTATGCAGACATGAATAAGACACTCTCCGACCAATATCCAATAGCCGGACCTGGACGTCCATATTGGATCCTACATATTCTACGAATATCTTTATCAATTGAACCTCTATGTCAAGGATTCACACAATCCCGTATATCATTCCATTTCTCCTTCGGTATTTTACTTGCCTGAGATTCGATCGTCGGTATCTCCATAACAATTTCAATCTCGTTACCGGCAAGTCTTTTTACTCATTCCGTAATACAATTTCCCATGGCTAACTCTTCAGTCACATTGCTTGCAAGGCTTGTTTGTGCTATTGTATTACCGAGTGGGCCCCGAGATACCTCATCGTCACATGGACTGATAAATCCCAGTCTTGATCCATGCTAACTCAACGGACACCTTTGGAGATACCCTTAGAGGACCTTTATAGTCACCCAGTTATGTTGCAAAGTTTGATACACACAAGGCATTCCTCCGGTGTCAGTGAGTTACATGATCTCATGGTCATAGGAATGTATACTTGACATGCAGAAAACAATAGAAACAAAATGACATGATCATATGCTACGTTTGTAGTTTCGGTCTTGTCCATCACATCATTCTCCTAATGATGTGATCCCGTTATCAAGTGACAATACTTGTCTATGGGTAGGAAACCTTAACCATCTTTAATCAACGAGCTAGTCAACTAGAGGGTTACTAGGGACAACATTTTGTCTATGTATCCACACATGTATTTTTGTTTCCATTCAATACAATTATAGCATGGATAATAAATGATTATCATGAACAAGAAATATAATAATAACCAATTTATTATTGCCTCTAGGGCATATTTCCAGCATGTATGTGATACAACGAGAAGGTTTTGTCGATCCTAAGGATGCTAATAAGTATGCAAGATCCAGCGATCGTTGTATGTACTAGACCAAGCATCTCGGAGTTGGAACATACGTTTTGATAAGATGATCAATATTTTGGGTTTATACAAAGTTTATAAGAAACTTGTATTTCCAAGGAAGTGAGTGGGAGCACTATAGAGTTTCTGGTGAGTATATGTGGTTGACATATTGTTGGTCGAAATTGATGTAGAATTTCTAAAAAAGATATAGGGTTGTTTGAAAAGTGTTTTTCAAAGGAAAACCTAGATTGTGCTACTTGAACATTGAGCATCAAGATCTATAGAGATAGATCAAAATGCTTAACAGAACTTTCAGATGAATAGATACTGTGACAAGATTTTGAAGGAGTTAGAAATAGATCAGTCAAAGAAGGAGTTCTTGGCTGTGTTGTAAGTTGTGAATATTGAGTAAGACTCAAATCCAACCACGATAGAAGAAAGAGAGGACGAATGTCGTTCCCTATGCTTTAGTTGTAGGCTCTAAAGTGTGCCATGCTCTGTACCGCACCTGATGAGTGCCTTGCCATGAGTTTGTCAAGGGGTGTGACATCCTCAGCTTTTGCTACAGTGTTGTATGTAACTAAGCTACAATGATCCCGTGCTAATGATGTCACGTCACTATGATTCTTTTGTTAAACTCACGTCGGTTCAAACACCGCTGGTATTCCGTTGCAAATTTGATTTGTTAGAAAATTAGAATTGAGAAGTTTTACGAAACTGAAAATAAAAATGTCGGATGAGTTACAAAAATTCCCTAATAATTTATAAAGTTGAATCGGGCATTTTTGGAATTATTAAAAACCCCTAAATAATTAAAAAAATATATGTTAATAGTAAAAGAAAGTAACTAAGAAAAAGGAAACAAGCAAAGCCCCCGGCCCAAGTGGGCCAAATGGCCCAGCGAGCCAAACCCCCCCAGAGCCCACTCAAATCCAGGGGGTATTGAAACCCCCATGGAACCCTAGCCACCGAAACCCCCTCCCCATTTTGCCCATGCCACCGCTCACCCCAGCCTCGTTCGCCAGATCTCCTGGCCCCGTCACTCCCAACCCCATCTCCCCTCGCTCCCGTCAGCCCTCCCCTCGCTCGATCCTAACCCCCACCGAAAGGTCCACCCCTCGTCACCCCCACCTCGCGCGAGCCTCGACCTCCCTCTCCCTCGCTACTCCAGCGCTAGATCGCCCCGAGCCCCTCCCCTCGCTCTCCCTCACTCCCGCTCGATCCAGGAGGGATCGAGCAGGGAGTCCTCTCCCCCAGCGCCAACCGGAGCCCCTGCATCCTCCCTCGCAAGAGCTCCCCCACCACCGAGTCGCCTTCGCCGCCCCGGGCCACCGCACCGCCAGATCCACCCCGATCCCCACCTCAACGTCGCCGGTCGTTGCCTCCTGCCCGCGCATGCTTCGACTCCCCTACAGGAGCTGTGAGGCCGCCTCTCTCCTTCTTCCCCCCCCTCCTCGTCGGCCCCGTGCCATTCCGGCAGTCACACCGCCCTTTTGGCCGGCCCTCGCTCCTGCGCACACTCGCCTTGCCCCGTGCTGGCCTTGCCCCTCCGGCTGCTGCACGCCCCGCCCCCATCGCGCGCCCCCTGGCCATGGTCGCGGCTCCTGTGTGAGCCGTGCGTGCCCATCTCCGTGTGCCTATCATTTGGTTTAGTGGGGGATTTGGCCTCCCACTAACCCCCCTTTTTTTGTTTGTTTGTGAGAATGACATAGGGGCCCACGACCCCCTCTAAACTATGTAAAAAAAAGAAAAAATAGGACTAAAATAATAATAATATATATAAATGTTTTAAAATAAAAATAAAAATAAATGTAAATAAATAATTAGTTGTATTAATTAATTAGCTAATTAATTAAATAGATAATTAAGTACTAATTAGACTAGTTAATTACTATATTAATTATTTAATTATGTTTTAGATCAAATAGAAAAATCAATTAAAAGTTGTTAATTAATTCTGTTAATTCATTAACCTAAATAGTATGACAGGTGGGTCCCACCGCACTAAATAACCTGATTGATATTAATAAAATCTTAAATAATAAATGTGCCTATGACACACGGGCCCAATTGGTCAGTTTGACCAGTCAACTGCTGATGTCAGCATGGCATCATGTTGATGTCATAATAGTATTTAATTGAATTAATTAAATGTGTTTTTTATTACTAAATATTAGTAAAACTATGAAAATTAATATAAAATAAGCATAACTCAGATGAAAATATTTTCAACATGAAAGTTGATCAACAGAACGAGACGAACCCGGATACGCGGTCAATTCGTTTGTCACGCGTTCCTAGCATAGCGAACGTGGAACTTTTCCATCGTTTTTCATCTGACCGGTAGTGGCCAGAGACCCGGGAAATATCATCTGATATTTTACTGATCCGTCTGTGATGGATGTTACTGCGTTGTGATGGATGTTACTGCGTTAGCTCATGCCTAGCTTGCATATTGCCATGTCATGCTTAGTGTTGCACCTGTTGGTGTTATTTATTGTTTCTCCCCCCTCTTCTTACCGGTAGACCCTGAGACTAATGTTGCTGCCGGGTACATCTACGCCCCTGGCGACCAACCCTTTTCTGCAGACCAACAAGGCAAGCAAACCCCCCTTGATCATTCCTATGTCGCCTATTCGTTCTTCCTCCTGCTTGCATTAGAATCTTGCTACTGTTGTAGTTAGCTCCTATATGTGATGCATAGCCTGTTTTTGATGAACTACTACTTTTAGTACCGCACTTTAAAACTGTTTAGTATAGGTGGAGCAGTCATCCCCTCTGTTGGGGCATAGTTTATGCCTAAGTAATTTTGGTGATTGATGACAGTACCGTACAGGACTAACCGTGTGTGTCAAAGTTTCAGGTAACACTCGTCAACGGCACAAGACGACACGTCTCCTCTCTTCTGGAACGGAAGCACGACGCTCTCTACGATTCTCTTTATTTGAGTCATAGGAAAGCCGTACTATTAAGAGGGGATCCGTAGTGGAAAGGTTTGGGTGGAATCTATCTTTACACACGCACACTTCACATTCTCCCTTTCCTTATCCTTTGGAGCGGCCCTCGCCTATTCATCTCGTTTATCTCTGCAAAATGGTCCCCAGCGGTAGTACCGCTGGCCAGCGGTAGTACCGCCCCTGGTCAGCGGTAGTACCGCTCCAGGTGTTTTGTTCCACCTACCTAGCGGTAGTTTGTGGACGGACCCTTTTGCGAAGACTTTCCCGGCGGTAGTAGTGCTTGTGCACTACCAAGGGGCCGGCGGTAGTACCGCTGGAGGCTCAGCGGTAGTACCGCTGGTGTCAGCGGTAGTACCGTTGCAGCCAGCGGTAGTACCGCTCCGGCAAAGCGGTAGTACCGCTGGTACTCGGGCAGAGAGTGGGAAAACGGTCTGATTTCCCCCCCACTATATAAAGGGTTCTTCTAGCTGAGGAACCCTATCTCTTACCTCTCTAAGCTCCATTGTTGCTCCACAAGCTCTAAA
The DNA here is from genome assembly GCF_904849725.1 of Hordeum vulgare subsp. vulgare. Taxonomy (NCBI): domain Eukaryota; kingdom Viridiplantae; phylum Streptophyta; class Magnoliopsida; order Poales; family Poaceae; genus Hordeum; species Hordeum vulgare. The sequence goes on along the minus strand of NC_058524.1, from coordinate 339,702,133 downwards.
GTGCCCGATCTCTCTCCCTAGCCAATCAAACTTGTTGATTCTTTAGGGATTGGTTGAGAAGGCCTAGATCCACACTTCCACCAAGAGAAAAGTTGATTCCCCACCAATCCCTTGCGGATCTTGTTACTCTTGGGTGTTTGAGCATCCTAGACGGTTGAGGTCACCTCGAAGCCATATTCCATTGTGGTGAAGCTTCGTGGTTTAGTTGGGAGCCTCCAAGCTTTGTGTGGAGTTGCCCCAACCTTGTTTGTAAAGGTTCGGTCGCCGCCTTCAAGGGCACCTATAGTGGAATCACGGTACCTTGCATCGTGCGAGGGCGTGAGGAGAATACGGTGGCCTTAGTGGCTCTTTGGGGAGCATTGTGCCTCCACACCGCTCCAACGGAGACGTACTTCCTGTCAAAGGGAAGGAACTTCGGTAACACATCCTCGTCTCCATCGGTTCCACTTGTGGTTATCTCTAACCTTTACTTTGTATTTGCTTATGCTTGTGACTATATCTTACTTGTCTTAATAGCTCTAGTTGTTAGCGTCTATAGGGTTCACCCCTTTGTCATATTATTTGTGAACCCGTATAGTGTTTACCTTAACTTGTTAAGATTAATTAAAAAGTGGTCGTTGTCTATTCACCCCCCCTCTAGCCAACCATATCGATCCTTTCAATTGGTATCAGAGCCACGTCTCTTTATTAAGGGTTTAACCACCCGAAGAGTATGGAAGGCGGAGAGGAAGTTAACCGTGGGCAACCCGAGGACATGGACTTGACTTCGGTCACAAAGGACGACTTGAATACGGCTATGGCCACCCTCAAGACGTCCTTGACGAGCGAAGTCAAAACCATGCTTAAAGAATTAATTGATGGTCTTAAAAGTTCACCCGAACCGGCTTTAGTGGTTAAACCCACCATTTCCGATTCGGAGGCCAACTCCTCTAAGGAAGCGGCTAAAGGTATGCAACCTGCTTCACCTCACGAAAAGGATGGGACTGGAACATATGCTTCGGTTCCACCTCCCATGACATATGGAGGACCCGTTCTCGCACCTCGTCTTAATCCTGTTGGTCCTCCTCCTAAACTTGTGAAAGGTGACTTTGCTAACTGGGTATTTTCTATTAAGTCTCATTTGAATCACAGCTCAACAAACTTGTGGAGAATTATCGAGCAAGGATATTATCCCCATGACCCAAGCAACCTCACTCCAAGAGAAGATGCAGACAATCAATATAATCACTCTGCGTTGTTTATTCTCCAGTCTGCTGTACCACCTGAAGATCTTCCCCACTTGCGTCCCTTCACATTGGCCAAGGATTGTTGGGAGCATATTATGGTACTGTACAAGGGAAGCTCAAGTATTCAATGATCCAACTATGAAGTGATACTTGATAAGGCCGATGAGTTTGTGATGAAGGAAGACGAGGACCCTCGTGATCTCTATCGGAGGGTGACTGCTATAGCTGTGGCACTAAAGGATCATGGGAGTAAGGATGTGGATGATACATGGGTCAAGCGCAAGTTTCTCAAAGCCATCATGCCTTTCAATAAAGCCATGTCATCTGTCATTCGTCAGCGGCCAGACTTCCACTCCTTGTCTTCCAGTGAAGTGTTGGATGAGTTCATTGCAATGTCAATCATGAACGAAATAGCCGACAATGCACTTGCTCATGTCCGATCAAAAACCACTTCACCCAACCTTGCGTTGAAAGCAAGAGTAATGCTTGAAGAAGAAGAAGAAGAGGAGGAAGAGGAGAGCTGCCCTGAAGACACAAGGTATGCTTATCATGAGCACATGGCTCTTGCATCAAGGCAATTCTGGGGAAATAAAAGGAACTCAAGACCCACCTTCAACAAGAACAACTCGAGTGGATTCAAACCCAAACAACGAGTGAGGACATGTTATAACTGTGGCAACGTGAGTCACTTCGTGGCAGAATGTCCCTATGAGAAGAGGGAAGACAACGGAGGCAAGCTAATTCGCAAAGACAAAACCAAATCATTTCCAATCAAGAACAACTTTGTGAAGAAACCTCACCCAAAAGGGATGGTGGCCCTGGAGGAGTATCCTTCTGATGATGATGGTGATGAGGATGATACAGTGGCAACGACAACTGTTGCTATCGCCACTACCTCTTCCCAGAAGGTGTCTCTCTTCAACGCCCCCAACGAGAACCACATCACCAAGTGCCTCATGGCAAAAGGTTCCAATCAGGTAACTCCCATCATTAAGACCAACATTGCTTCTGCTCCTTCATTGTTAAATTGTGTAGAAGGTAGTGATGTTGGAGAGCTTAATGAGCATGATCTTGATAAGTTTCTATGCACTATTAAGGGAGAACCCAAGAAGCACTTTGTTGCTCTCTTGGAACAACTGGGTGAGGCCACTGACCTCATTGAGTCTCATGAGGAGACTATCTCCGAGCTACAGGGACATAGCCGTGACTATGCTGATGAAATTGCCGAATTATCTAGTGCTCTAGAAGAAGAGCGCACTCTTCGTTTGGCTCTTGAGGAGTCATATAACGATGACTGCGCTAAAATGCAAAAGAAACTAGATCATGATGTTGTTCTTACTCGCATGCTTAAATCTGAAAAGTATGCTCTTGAAGTTGGCCGTGACAGACTCAAAGAAGAGTTTGACATACTTGACAAGGCCCACAAAGCCTTGAAAGGTGTTCATTTCTCTCTGAAAGAGTCTCATGATCAACTCCAAGCAAAGCTTACCAAGGAGATATCTACTTGTCCTCCCTTTGTGTTAATTGATAATACTTGTGCAACTAACCCTTGTTGTGAGCATGTTCATCTTATGGAGGAAAATGCCAAGTTAAAGGAGAAACTTGAGAAGGGCCTTGTGGCATGCAGACAAGGTGAGAAGAGTCTGAACGATCTCTTGAGCACTCAAAAGGGTGTTGTAGGAAAGGAAGGACTTGGACTTACCTCCAAGTCAAAAGGTAAAAGGAAGAACAAGAACAAATGATCTCTCACCCTCATGGACATCTTTGTCGAAGAGGGTGAGGGGACTCAGAAGGTGAACAGGAACAAGGTGGACTATGGGAACCCCAAGAAGGGCAAAACTGCTCCTACTAACACAGCCGGCAAACTCAATTCTTCTTATGTTTTATGTTGTGCTAGTGATGGGCATGTTTATGCCAGATTTGTTGGTTCCTACGATGAAGATATTGAATGGGCTATCTGGGTTCCTAAGACCCTTGTCTCTAACATGAAAGGACCCATTAAAAATGGGTACCTAAAACCAAGCCTTGATCTTTTGCAGGAGTTTGCTTACGGTGGGGTGTCATGGTTGCTCGATAGTGGAGCAACAAATCATATGACCGGAAGCAAGGACTTAGTGGTGGATGTGCATCCTTCTCCATCTATGCCCACCCATGTCCAATTCGCCGATGCATCCTCATCAAAGGTATTGGGATTTGGTAAGGTGGTCGTCTCTCAAGATTTATCTATTGAGAAGGTCATGCTTGTTGAGTCACTTGCCTACAATTTACTTTCAGTTCGTCAACTTGCAATCATGGGTTTTTCCAATTTCTTTAATATTGACATTGTGGTCCTCCTAAGGAGCAAGACTCTTAAAGTAGCCTATGTTGGACCTGTCGAAAATGGTCTCTATGTGGTGAACTTCTCAAGGCGACCCACTAAGACTGCGACATGTTTAATGGCTAAAGTTGACGTGGGCTGGCTTTGGCATCGCCGTTTAGCTCATGTCAATATGAGATCTTTGCAAAGTCTCCTGACAGGGGACCATGTTCGTGGACTAACAAATGTGAGCTTTGCTAAAGATCGTGTTTGCAGTGCTTGCATTGAAGGAAAGATTCATGAAACTGCTCATCGTCCAACGACTCTTATCTACACTAAGAGGCCATTGGAACTCCTCCATATGGATCTGTTTGGTCCTCCAACATTTGATAGTCTTGGAGGCAGAAAATATTGCTTAGTGATTGTTGACGACTACTCAAGATATACGTGGGTATATTTCTTCAAAAGGAAGAGTGAAACTCAACAAACAGTCATCAACTTTGCTAATGAAGCGCAACGTCAACATGAAGCAAAGATCTTGATGATTAGGAGTGACAAAGGCACCGAGTTCAAGAACTACACCCTAGATGAGTTTCTAGGTGATGAGGGAATAAAGCACCAATATTCTGCACCATATACCCCTCAGCAAAACGGCGTGGCAGAAAGGAAGAACCGGACCTTGATAGACGCTGCAAGAACAATGATGGCAGAATTCAAATCTCCATACAACTTCTGGGCAGAGGCCATCAACAGAGCATGTCATGCGTCCAATCGGCTCTACATCCGCAAAGGCTTGAACAAGACTCTGTATGAGATTCTAACTGGAAACAAGCCCAATCTCAAGTACTTCCGGGTATTCGGTTGTAAGTGTTTCATTCTTAAAAAGGGAGCTCGGTTAGCTAAATTTGATTCTAGAGCACATGAGGGTATCTTTGTTGGTTATGCTACAAACTCTCATGCTTACCGTGTCCTCAACAAGTCCACCAGACTAATTGAGGAGACGTGTAACGTAGAATTTGACGAAAATAATGGCTCCCAAGTGGAGCAAAGTGGTCTTTGTGATATAGGTGATGAAATTCCTCCCGAAGCCATAAGAAGAATGGGGATTGGTCAAATACTCCTCATTGAGGAACCCCTTGTGGCCGAAGGAGAAGGACAATGCTCTACTCAAGTGGAGCCATCACCCCCACAAGCCCCACACGCTTCCGATGAACAAAGAGAAGACTCTCAACAAGTTGATCAAGCTCACGGTCAAGATCAATTGCCTAACAATGGTGATATGCCCCATGATATTCAAGCACTACTTCCAGACCGTGAACCAGCACAAGATCAAGATCAAGAGCAACCACTAATACAAGATCAAACTAGTGAACCTGCTCAAGTCGAAGGACAAAATGATCAGGAGACTGTTTCACAATTCCCGTCCGGAGCTCCAACAACCGGCTCAAGACGCAAGGGAAAACAAAAGGTACAAGTCGATGCTCCCCCGTTATCTAATGAAGAACTCTTGGAGCGTCGAGTAGCCAAGAATGCGAACAAGATGAAAGCCAAGTCACATCTTATGAAGAATGTTCTTGGTAGTTTAAAAAGGGGAGTATCTACCCGTCAACAGCTTTGGAATTATTGTGAGCAGCACGCGTTTGTCTCGTATTGTGAACCTCAACAGGTACAGGAAGCGCTCGATGATGAGGATTGGCTTATGGCCATGCACGAAGAACTTAACAACTTCGAGCGCAACCAAGTCTGGGATTTAGTGCCTCGACCAACGAAGGAACATAATGTTATTGGGACCAAATGGATATTTAAGAACAAGCAAGATGCAAATGGAATTGTGATTCGAAACAAGGCGAGATTGGTGGCTCAAGGCTACTCCCAAGTCGAGGGTATCGACTACGGTGAAACCTTTGCCCCGGTTGCTCGTCTAGAATCTATTCGCATGTTACTTGCTTTTGCTTCTCATCATAACTTCAAATTACATCAAATGGATGTGAAAAGTGCATTTCTTAATGGTCCTTTAAATGAGTTGGTATATGTCAAACAACCCCCGGGATTCGAACATCCCAAGCTCCCCAATCATGTGTACAAACTCAATAAGGCACTCTATGACCTTAAACAAGCTCCACGCGCGTGGTATGAGGACCTTACTGAGTTGTTACAAGATCGTGGGTTTGAAATTGGGAAGATTGATCCCACTCTTTTTACTAAGAGGGTTAAAGGGGATTTGTTCATATGCCAACTATATGTTGATGATATTATCTTTGGCTCTCCTAACATTTCATTCAATGAAGAATTTGTTGCTCTAATGACTAAGAAGTTTGAGATGTCCATGATGGGAGAGGTGAAGTTTTTCCTCGGGTTCGAGATTAAACAAGGTATAGAAGGGACATTCATCAAACAAGCCAAGTACACTCAAGACATGCTCAAACGGTTCGAGCTCGAAGATGTCAAACCGGTCAAGTTCCCCATGCCAACCAGATGCAAGCTTGACAGTGATCCCAATGGTAAAGCAGTGGATCAAAAGGTATACCGCTCCATGATTGGATCCCTCCTTTACCTCTGTGCATCTAGACCAGATATTATGTTGAGTGTAGGGATATGTGCACGGTTTCAATCTGCACCAAAAGAAAGTCATTACATGGCTGTCAAACGAATCTTTCGATATTTGGCTCATACCCCAAACTTTGGCCTCTGGTATCCCAAAGGAGCAAACTTCAATCTAGTTGGCTATTCTGACTCAGATTGGGCTGGAGATTGTGTGGAGAGGAAGTCAACATCTGGAGGGTGCCAATTCCTTGGTCGCTCTTTGGTAAGTTGGTCTTCAAAGAAGCAGAACTGTGTCTCCTTATCATCCACCGAAGCTGAGTATGTGGCAGCTGCAAGTTGTTGTGCACAATTGCTATGGATGAGGCAAACTTTAAAGGATTATGGTGTCACTTGTGACAAAGTGCCTCTTCTATGTGAAAATCAAAGCGCTATCAAGATTTCCCTCAACCCAGTGCAACATAGCAAAACCAAACATATTGATATTCGTCATCAGTTCATCCATGAACATATCAAGCTAGGTGATATTGAGGTTCACTTCATCCACACTGAAGAGCAACTTGCAGATATTTTCACCAAGCCACTAGATGAAGCAAGGTTCCAGGAGTTAAGGCATGAGCTAAATATCATTGATTCAAGTAATGTGGATTGAAACTAGGCATGTTGCACCTCACTTTACATTTCATCTTGGTCTAGATGTAGGCATGGACATAGGGGGAGTGTTGTTCTCTCAATGAACTCTCCCTCCCCCCATTATGCGTAAATCAATCTAGTCTTTCACTTTAGCCATTGACAAATGGCACTTGTGCTTCAAAGACGAGCATTGGTCATGAACCCAAGGATAATTCTTCGCGGTGTCATACCATTGTCTCAAACATAGGTGGGCTCGGCCACCGCCCCTCCATCCTCTCTTGCGTATAAAGGAGAGGATATACAATGACAAGTCAGTACATTTTCTTGGATGTCATTCCTTTTTACTCACTTGTCATGTGCCCAAGTTCCCATTTTTCCTTAGCCGTGTTGAAACATGTACAGCGGTACTACCGCCAGGGGTAGCGGTACTACCGCCAGGACCCCAGCGGTACTACCGCCAGGTATGGCGGTACTACCGCCAGGATTCAAAATCTAACACGACCGGCTAGAAAATTTCTAGGGTTTCAAGGGGGAGCGGTACTACCGCCAGGGGGAGCGGTACTACCGCCAGGACCCCAGCAGTACTACTGCTACGGCCACAACGGTACTACCGCTGGCCCGTACCCCTTGGGCTATATAAAGGGAGGGGGAGCCCGATTTTTGCATCTGTTTCTTCTTCCTCGCGGCTCCTCCCTCCCCTAGCCCGAAAACCCCCTGTTTGGATCTCACTTTGTGGAGCTCCTTCTCCCCGTTGGTGTGGAAGGGTTGCTTCATCTCTTCTTCCTACTCCAAGAGCCATGAATCCCGGTAAAGCTCCTCCCTTCTTCTATTTGGTTGTTCTTCATGTTCTAGGGTTAGGAGCATTGGGGATTGGATTCATCCTGTTGATCCTATGGCTAGTTATTGGATGGCATGTAGGAAATATTTGAGGGGGGGGGTATAGGTCCAATGGTTTGTTGTTGTGATTGCTGCCATGCTCTAGGATTTCATCGTCTTAGATCGAATACTTGAACTCTTGGATTAGATCTAAAACGTGCTCTCTCTTGCCTAGGCATGTTTGTACCTCTTGTTACTATGTGTTCCTCATGACAGTAGGGCTGGGGTGTACGTCTTAGTGTTCATGCTCAGTCCTTGCCCTCGAAAACGAGTTTTATATGTCAGATCTGAAAGTCAAACCCCCAGCGGTACTACCGCCAGGGGTAGCGGTACTACCGCTAAGTCCCCAGCGGTACTACCGCCAGGGGTAGCGGTACTACCGCTATGACTCCCAGCGGTACTACCTCTTTTCTCTCCCATCCTTCTCTTCTTCTTCTTCTTCTTCTTCTTCTTCTTCTTCTTCTTTTCTCTCCACTTCTTCTTCTTCTTCTTCTTCTTCTTCTTCTTCTTCTTCTTCTTCTTCTTCTTCTTCTTCTTCTTCTTCTTTCTCCTCCTCCTCCTCCTCCTCTTCTAGCAGTAACCTAATTAACACTAAACTAATAGTAACCTAATTAACCTAATCTAACAATAACCTAATTAAAATTAAAGTAATAGTAACCTAATTAACCTAAACTAACATTAACCTAATTAACACTGAGAGTAACCTAAACTAACAGATGCACTGAAATGAAAAAAATGAACTCACTAGGGAAGGTGTGGTGGTGGGGGAGGAGGGCCGCGGGGAGGGGCTCGCCGCGGGGAGGGGGTGGCCGCAGGGAGGGGTCGCCGCGGGGAGGGGTGTGGCCGCGGGGAGGGGGTGGTCGCACGGAGGGGTCGCCGCGGGGAGGGGTGTGGCCGTGGGGAGGGAGTGGCCGCGGGGAGGCGCCGGGGTGGCCGCGGGAGGGGTTCGCCGCGGGGAGGGGAGCGCCGCGGGGAGGGGGTCGCCGGTGTGAACGAGGCGGGGCGGCGACGGGGGCGAGTGATAGTGAGCGCGAGGGGGAGAGAGAGACTGTGTGGGGGCGGAGAGAGACAGTGAGCGCGAGGGGGAGAAGACGGTCGTTACACGGTCGGCCCATTTGCCGTCCGCCCTCGACGGCAAAGGGCCCCACGGCAGACGGCAAAGGCCGACACATGGCAAAGTTAGCCTTCCATCGGACACGGCAGGCATGGGACCCACCCGTGCTGTTTGCCGTCTTCCCTTGGTCCCTTTGCCGTCCGCTGGCTAACAGCAAAGGGCCGACACATGGCAAATAGTATTTTTGCCATCAGTCAGCCCTTTGCCGTCCGCCTTGTGTCAACTGACGGCAAAGAGGTTCTTTGTCATCAGTCAGCAGACGGCAAAGACATGGCTGACGGCAAAGAACTGGATTCCAGTAGTGGATCCTCCATCTGTGGTCCTTCAAAGAACCAACTAGATGGGGAGTCATTAGCCTTCACTATCACGTCCACATGATATTCCTTGGTGTCGGTATTGACCCAGTGCTTCTGGTAGAGGAAGATGGGCATGCGGCCTACTTGACACTTCTCGAGGCTATTTCCCAAAAGTAGGGGAAAGACCGTCTCCAGGAGCATCTCAGGTACGGTGGCCATCTCTAAGGATGTAGGACAGGGTTAGAAAGTTTTTGGTGGGTGCAGAAATATCAAGTGTAAAGGCTGAGTGCACTACTCGTCTCAGCTATCGTTGATGCTACCTAAGGCTTCCTACAGTCAGGATGGCTCTGATACCAACTCTGTGGGGACCCCGACTTACAAGTCGAGATCGCCGAATGAACGTGCTCAGTGATCCTAGATATCAATGGTCACCGAACACACAGATGCTGAATATTTAGAGTCTTACATCCAAGTAGCGAATTATTACAACACATGACTGAAGGGTCAATTTCACAAGGTAGGGCCTATAAGGCCAAATCACACTGATACAACTAGTAGAGGAAATCTTAGGGCTAAGCGGGTGCCCATGCCATCAACCTAAACCAACAGGCATTCTGACTGGGAAGCGTCCTAGTTCGCAGGTCCGTCTCAGAAGACGTACTCTTCTCCAAACTCCGGTCCTTGCATGTCTGGTCAATAATATAACCAGCGGCAAGCCAGTGAGTACTTTGAATGTACTCGCAAACATCCCATGATATGAACAATGCAGTTGGTAGAATATATATGCAGTTTGGGGAATAACAACTTAACTATAAATAAACACGATCATGGATATGCAACATAAGCTAGATGTTGTTTAGAAGAACAGGTTACAGATATCTATATATCTGTAAAGGGATGAAGACTCCAGGGTCACCCGATATGCCAAGTCACCAAACTTGGTCATATCAACTCTTTCATATTAACACCATTAAACACACACATACTTGGTTTAAGCAGCACCAACCAACTGTCCTAGACCGTGGACACGGCTATTCGAATAGTTTTTACACTCTGCAGAGGTTGTACGTTGTACCCACTAGATCCGGGAAACTTTCATGTCAACGACAACTCGCGGTATATAACATACCCGAGGTAAGTACCCGATCAATGCCTTTCCACTAACGATACTAGACAAAGAGGTCCAGTCGATTGGTACCAAGCCCACATGTTTTACATCTTTCGAGCACCGACTTTGGATAGTAGCAACCATGCGGGGACCAACAGTGTGCCTGGAACACGTAAAAATGGCATAGTCGCCCTACCTGGCACGACCCCATCACGAGAGTGACCACACATCCCTCCCACCACTAGTGATTTGGCTCTTTGCTAGCACCGACCAGAGTAATCAACAAAACCCCATCCCATAAAGGGGTAACGTGGTCGCACATGTAAGTTTGGGAAGGTCGACATATCATAAATCTATTCCCATTTCCGAAACCATACACACACAAAATACCTGGTGCACGACTTCACTAAAAGTGGCCACCTAACTCATCATCACCCTCGGGCATTAGTGGCACCCGACGGGCTTTTCATAAACATTTGATATTTACCATCATCATGCTCATTCTACTACTATCCTTAGTTCTACTTGTCAACATGATATTAGCGTGACCCTCATAGGTGGTAGGATCATGCTCAATATGCAAGTGCACTGGAGGAGCCATCGGTAACATCACTTCAATGATTTACCGATACTTATGATCACATACAATGGAAATATTTTCTTTGCTAGCATGCAATATAACATATTCTTAAACGTGGTCAAAGGGTTGCTTGCCTTGGTCAGCTAAGTATCCGGGGTCTTCGGTGTCTTCAAGTCCAACTCCTTTGCCAAGCGGGGTTTCTATCCTCGTAAGAAATAAAAAGCAATAAGTAGCTCACTCCAAAACAGATCACAAAGTTACTTTAAAAATGTTGTTTAATTCTGATTAATCCATATTGTTGTTCTAAAAATATTTGTCTCTCATTTTCGTAAAAGGAATATTTTTAAAAGGAATTTAACAGAAGCAAAACTATTCCAAATAGCATTTTTAATTATTATAAAACAGATATGTTGTCCTACAAATTTGTCTAATAGTTCTAATAAATACTCCTAATTTTTAGAAAAAACAGTGGAAGATTCATTAATTTTCACTCGTTAAATCTTTTTATAATAATCTTTTAAAGCGGGGTTCTAAAATAAAAGAAAAAGGGAAACAACCCTGGCCTGGCTCGGCCTTGGGCTGGACCGGCCCAGATAGCGAGCCAGTGAGCCTGCCCAGGCGCGTGCACCGTCAGGTTTGAACGTGACGCGCGGGCCCCTGTGGTCAGCGGCTACGGGGAGCGAGGGAGAGGAGGATGGGCCACCGACAGGTGAGGCACACCTGTCGGGGTCGTCTCCTACCTCTGGACAGAGAGGAGGAGGAGCACGCCAGCGTTGCTACCGACGTCCTCAGGCCCAAACAACCGCGGAAATTGGTCCGGCTCGTCATCGCCTACCTGCTGGTGGTCGAGTCAACGACGGGGGGGGGGGGGGGGGTCCTGGTTCACCGCCGAGGAGGTTGCCGCGGGAGAGAGGTTTTGGTCAATGGTGGAGGTAGTGGCTACGGGCACGGAATCGCTCGGGGAAGGGGGGAAATGATCCTCGGGTCACGGGGAGGGTGTAGGTGGGCAGAGGAACGCGAGAACCGACGTGTAGCCAGAGATCGACTGGAGCTCCGAGCCGGAGGGGCCTCAGTCGATCTCGAGCATCGGGGCTCTGCTTGCTCAATGGGGTGGCTAGGGAGGTGATTGGGGTCTAGGTGGAGTGGAGTGAGGGGAGCTGGAGCGAGGGGGTTTCCTTATATAGGCCCGCGCCGGTGCATAGAGCGGGAAGCTCCGGTGGTTTCACCGTGGCGTGCATGAGGGAACCAAGAGAGGCTGGGGTCGAAACCACGGTGTTAGGATGTGGTTTTAGACCTCCGAGTGTTAGGGAACGTTGCATGGGAAACAAAAAATTTCCTACGCACACGAAGACCTATCATGTTGATTTTCATCTACGAGAGGGAGATCGGATCCACATACCCTTGTAGATCGCTAAGCGAAAGCGTTAATAAACGTGGTTGATGTAGTGGTACGTCTTCACGATCCGTCCCACGAACCGCCCCATGATCCGTCGCACGAACCCTCTTGTAATTCGTCCCGATCAAGTGCTGAACGGACGACACCTCCGCGTTCCGCACACGTACTGCTCGATGACGATCTCCGCCTTCTTGATCCAGCAAAAGAGACGGGGAATTAGATGAGTTCTCCGGGAGCGTGATGGTGCGCCGATGATTGTGATGATCTATTCCTGCAGGGCTTCGCCCGAGCTCCGCAGAATACCGATCTAGAGGATGAACTACGAACTAGAGGAGAGGACACCACGTGGGAAAGTTGTGTCTCAAAATCCCTAAACCTCTAGTATATATAGGATGAGGGGAGCGGCAGCCTTGGCGCAACAAGGAAGACCTCCTTGGGTCGGACTAACTGGGAAGGGAGGAGTTCTACTCCAATCCCACTTGGATTAGGACTCCTTCCTTAATTTCCCACCTCTTTTGGATTTTCCACTTTTTCCTCATGGTCTTTCCTTGGATGACTTTGTCATCCCATTATACCTTATTGCGCATCCAATAACCCCACGTGGACCCCTTGGGGCGTGGTGGGCCCACCCAGTGGGCCCGTGGAACCCATTCATCACTCCCGGTACACTGCCGGCAATGCCCGAAAACCTTCCGGAATCCAAACACCAACTTCCTATATATCAATCATCATTTCCGGACCATTCTGGAAGTCCTCGTGACGTCCGAGATCTCATCCGGGACTCTGAGCAAAACTTCGGTCACCAACACATATAACTCAACTATACCGAAACGTCACCGAACCTTAAGTGTGCAAACCCTGCGGGTTCGAGAACTATGCATACATGCCTTGAGAAACTCCCCGGTCAATAAGCAACAGCGGGACCTGGATGTCCATATTGGCTCCTACATATTCTACGAAGATCTCTATCGGTAGAACCTCTATGTCAAGGATTCATATAATCCCTTATGCTATTCCCTTTGTCCTTCGGTATGTTACTTGCCCGAGATTCGATCGTAGGTATTTCTATACCTAGTTCAATCTCCTTACCGACAAGTCTCTTTACTTGTTCCGTAATACAAGATCCCGTAATTAACTCCTTAGTCACATTGCTTGCAAGGCTTGTTGTGATGTTGTATTATCGAGTGGGCCCCGAGATACCTCCCCGTCACACGGAGTGACAAATCCCAGTCTTGATCCATGCCAACCCAACAGACACCTTTGGAGACACCTGTAGAGCACCTTTATAGTCACCCAGTAACGTTGCGACGTTTGATACACACAAGGTATTCCTCCGGTGTCCGGTAGTTACATGATCTCATGGTCATAGGAACATATACATTGACATGTAGAAAATAGTAACAATAAACTAACACGATCATATGATACATTTATAGTTTGGGTCCTGTCCATCATATCATTCTCCCAATGATGTGATCCCGTTATGAAGTGACAACACTTGCCTATGGTCAAGAAACCTTGACCATCTTTGATCAACAAGCTTGTCAACTAGAGGCTTACTAGGGACAGTGTTTTGTCTATGTATCCACACATGTATTTGTGTTTCCAATCAATACAATTATAGCATGGATAATAAAAGATTGTTATGAACAAGGAAATATAATAATCACTAATTTATTATTGCCTCTAGGGCATAATTCCAACAGTCTCCCACTTGCACTAGAGTCAATAATCTAGTTCACATCACTATGTGATTTAATGAATCTAACACCCATACAGTTCTGGGGCTTGATCATGTCTTGCTTGTGAGAGAGGTTTTAGTCAACGGTTCTGAACCTTTCAGATTCGTGTGTGCTTTACAAATCTTTATGTCATCCTATAGATGTTGCTACTACGTGCTATTTGGAAATATTCCAAATGATTTCTCTACTATACGAATCCGGTTTACTACTCAGAGTTATTCGGATTTGTGTCAAAGCTTGCATCGACGTAACCCTTTACGACGAACTCTTTAATCACCTCCATAGTGTCAAAGCTTACCTTGAGAAAGGACCCGTTTCTAGAACCAAACCCTTTGCTTCCGGATCTGAGATAGGAGGTACACCCAACTGTTTTGGGTGTCCTATGAAGATGCATTTATCCGCTTTGGGTTTGAGCTTATCACACTGAAACCCTTTCACATAAGTGTCGCAGCCCCAAACTTTCAAGAAACGACAGCTCAGGTTTCTCCAAACCATAGTTCATACTATGTCATCTCAACGGAAATACGTGATGCCCTATTTAAAGTGAATGCGGTTGTCTCTAATGCATAACCCATAAACCAAAGTGGTAATTCAATAAGAGACATCATAGTATGCACCATATCAAATAGGGCGCGACTATGACGTTCGGACACACCATCACACTATGGTGTTCTAGGTGGCATGAATTGTGAAACAATTTCCACATTGTCTTAACTGTGTTCCAAAACTCGCAACTCAGATATTCATCTCTATGATCATATCATAGACAATTTATCCTCTTGTCACGACGATCTTCACTCTGAAACAGCTTTGAACTTTTCAATATTTCAGACTTGTGATTCATCACGTAAATACTCCTGTATCTACTCAAATCGTCAGTGAAGTAAGAACATAACAATATCCACTGCGTGCCTCAGCACTCATTGGAATGTACACATCAAAAATGTATTACTTCCAACAAGTTACTTTCTTGTTCCATGTGGTATGATTTGCCTGTCTGAAGTGATCCAAAATCAAGTGAGTACCAATGATCCATCTGCATGGAGTTTCTTCATGCGTTTTTACCAATAGGTATGGTTTGCATGTCTCAAACGTTTCAAAAATGAGTGAGTACAAAGATCCATCATCATGGAGCTTCTTCATGCATTTTACACCAACATGACTCAAGCGGTAGTGCCACAACTAAGTGGTACTATCATTACTACTTTATATCTTTTGGCATCAATATTATGAACATGTGTATCACCACAATCGAGATTCAATAAACCATTGAAGGTATTTATTCAAGCAAATAGAATAACCATTATTCTCTTTAAATGAATAATCGAATGGAAATATACACGACCTAATCATGTCGACGCAAACACCCAATAACAATTATTTCGGTTTAACACTAATCCCGATGGTAGAGGGAGTGTGTGATGTTTGATCACATCAACCTTGGAAACACTTCCAACACATATCGTCACCTCGCCTTTACCTAGTCTCTGTTTATTTTGTAGCTTTTGTTTCGACTTACTAACACTTAGCAACTGAACCGACATCTAATACCCTCGTGCTACTAGGAGTACTAGTAAAGTACACATCAATATCATGTATATCAAATATACTTCTGTCGACTTCGCCAACCTTCTCATCTACCAAGTATCTAGGGTAGCTCCGCCTCAGTGACCATTCCCCTCATAAGAGAAGCACCTAGTCTCGGGTTTGGTTTCAACCTTGGGTTTCTTCATTAGACCAGCAACTAATTTGCCATTTCATGAAGTATCCCTTCTAGCCCTTGCCCTTCTTGAAACTAGTGGTTTTATTAACCATCAACAATTGATGCTCCTACTTGATTTCTACTTTCGCAGTGTCAAACATTGTGAATCGCTCAAGCATCATATCTATCCTTGATATGTTATAGTTCATCATGAAGCTCTAGCAGCTTGGTGGCAGTGACTTTGTAGAACCATAACTATCTCATCTAGAAGATTAACTCCCACTTGATTCAAGTGACTGTTGCACTCAGAGAATTTGAGCACATGCTCAACGATTGAGTTTTTCTCCTTTTACTTTGTAGACAAAGGATCTTGTCGGAGGTCTCATACTCTCAATAAGAGCACGAGAATGAAATCCCAATTTCATCTCTTAGAACATCTCATATGTTCCCTGACGTTCAAAACGTCTTTAGCGCCTCTATACTAAGCCGTTAAGTATTACACACTGAACTATCACGTAGTCATAAAAAACGTGAATGTCAGATGTTCGCAACATCCATAGACGATGCTCGAGGTGCACCACACCAACCGGTGCATTAAGGACATAAGCCTTCTGCGCAAAAATGAGGACAATCTTCAGTTTACGGACTCAGTCCGCAAAATTGCTACTATCATCTTTCAACTAAATTTTCTCTAGGAACATATAAAAACAGTAGGGCTACACCGCAAGCTACAACATAATTTGCAAAGACCTTTTGACTATGTTCATGATAATTAGTTTAATTAATCATATTACTTAAGTACTCCCACTCAAATAGACATCCCTCTAGTCATGAGTGGCGCATGATCCAAATCCACTAACTCAAATTCGATCATGACATGAGTTGAGTGTAGTTTCAGTGGTAAACATCTCTATGCCAATCATATCAAATTTACGATTCATGCTCGACCTTTCTGTCTCTTGTGTTTCGAGGCGATGTCTGAACATGCTAGGCTCGTCAATTTATCCCGAGTGTTCCACGTGTCCAACTGTTTTGCACCCGTTGTATGTGAACGTTGAGTCTATCACACCCGATCATCACGTGGCGTCTCGAAACGACAAACTGTCGCAATGGTGCACAGTTAGGGAGAACACAATTTTATCTTGAAATTTTAGTGAGGGATCACCTTATAATGCTACCGTCGTTCTAAGCAAGATAAGGTGTATAAAAAGGATTAACATCACATGCAATTGATAAGTGACATGATATGGCCATGATCTTGTGCTTCTTGATCTCCATCGCCAAAGCACCGGCATGACCTTCATCATCACTGGCGCCACACCATGATCTCCTTCATCGTGCCGCCATCGTGGTTGTCGTGCTATCTATGCTATTACTACTAAAGCTACAACCTAGCAATATAGTAAACGCATCTGCAAGCACAAATGTTAGTTTAAAGACAACCCTATGACTCCTGCTGGTTGCCGTAGCATCGACGTGCAAGTCGATATTTAACTATTACAACATGATCATCTCATACATCCAATATATCACATCATGTGTTCAGCCATATCACATCACATGCATACCCTGCAAAAACAAGTTAGACATCCTCTAATTTGTTGTTGCATATTTTACGTGGCTCCTATGGGTATCTAGTATGATCGCATCTTACTTACACAAAACAACAAGGTGATGTGCAAATTGCTATTTAACCTCTCTCCAAGGACCGCCTCAGTCAAATCCAATTCAACTAAAGTTGAAGAAACAGCCACCCGCCAGTCATCTTTATACAACAAGTTGCATGTTAGTCGATGAAACCGGTCTCTCATAAGGGTACGAGTAATGTTCGTCCGGGCCGCTTCAATACAACAATACCGTCGAATCGAGGAAACACTAAGGAGGGTAGAAAATCGAACATCAACACCAACAAAAACTTTTGTGTTCTACTGGAGATTACATCTACGCATGAACCTAGCTCATGATGCCACTATTGGGGAACGTTGCATGGGAAACAAAAAATTTCCTACGCACACGGAGATCTATCATGGTGATGTTCATCTACGAGAGGGAGATCAGATCCACATTCCCTTGTAGATCGCTAAGAGGAAGCATTAACAAACGAGGTTGATGTAGTGGTACCTCTTCAAGATCCGCCGCACGAACCATCCCACGATCCCTCCCACGAACCGTCTTGTGATCCGTCCCGATCAAGTGTCCAACGGACGGCACCTCCGCGTTCCGCACACGTACAGCTCGATCAGGATCTCCGCCTTCTTGAGACAGCAAGAGAGTCAGGGAATTAGATGAGTTCTCCGGCACCGTGATGGTGCGCCGGTGATGGTGATGATCTATTCCTACAGGGCTCCGCCCGAGCTCCGTAGAAAACCGATCTAGAGGAAGAACTACGAACTAGGGGAGAGGACAGCACGTGGCAAAGTTGTGTCTCAAAAGCCCTAAATGTATATTATATATAGGAGGAGGGGAGGGGCATCCTTGGCGCACCAAGGAAGACCTCCTTGGGTCGGCCGAACTGGGGAAGGGAGGAGTCCTACTCCAATCCCACTTGGATTAGGACTCCTTCCTTATTTTCCCACCTCTTTTGGATTTTCCACTTTTTCCTCATGAGCTTTCCTTGGATGATTTTGTCATCCCATTATACCTTATTGTGCATCCAATAAACCCACGTGGACCCCTTGGGGCGTGGTGGGCCCACCCAGTGGGCCCCTGAAACCCATTCATCACTCCCGGGACACTGCCGGGAATGCCCGAAAACCTTCCGGAATCCAAACACCAACTTCCTATATATTGATCTTCATTTCCGGACCATTCCACAACTCCTCCTGACGTCCGGGGTCTCATCTGGTACTCCAAACAAAACTTCGGTCACCAACACATATAACTCAACTATACCGAAACGTCACTGAACCTTAAGTGTGCAGACCCTGCGGGTTCGAGAACTATGCAGACATGACCTGAGACACTCCCCGGTCAATAACCAACAACGGGAACTGGATGTCCATATTGGCTCCTACATATTCTATGAACATCTCTATCGGTTGAACCTCTATGTCAAGGATTCATATAATCCCATATGTTATTCCCTTTGTCCTTCGGTATGTTACTTGCCCGAGATTCGATCGTCGGTATTTCTATACCTAGTTCAATCTTGTTACCGACAAGTCTCTTTACTCGTTCGTTTACACAAGATCCTGTAACTAACTACTTAGTCACATTGCTTTCAAGGCTTGTTGCGATGTTGTATTACCAAGTGGGACCCGAGATACCTCTCCGTTACACGGAGTGACAAATCCGTGTCTTGATCCATGCCCACCCAACAGACACCTTTGGAGATACCTGTAGAGCACCTCTATAGTCACCCAGTAACATTGCAACGTTTGATTCACACAAGGTATTCCTCCGTTGTCCGGGACTTGCATGATCTCAAGGACATAGGAAGAGATATATTGACATGCAGAGAACAGTAACAATAAACTGACACGATCATATGATACGTTTATAGTTTGGGTCTTGTCAATCATATCATTCTCCTAGTGATGTGATCCCATTATCAAGTGACAACACTTGCCTATGGTCACGAAACCTTGACCATCTTTGATCAACGAGCTAGTCAACTAGAGGCTTACTAGGGACAGTGTTTTGTCTATGTATCCACACATGTATTTGTGTTTCCAATAAATACAATTATAGCATGGATAATAAACTATTACGAGGAACAAGGAAATATAATAATAACTAATTTATTATTCCTCTAGGGCCTATTTCCAACACCGAGCTCTCTGTCAGAGAGAGGGAAGTGAGGAGTGGCGTGCCTGCGTGGCCGCGTTCCTGTGGCCACTACTGGTGGGCACGGGCACCGGTCGCACCGGCTCTCAGCGCGGGTAGGAGGGGCCCTGGGGGAAGCCTGATGTAGAGGGGCTGGCGATGGAGAGTACAGACACCGTGGGGAGGCTGGAACTGGCCAAGGGAGTGGCCGCCACATTGGTTGCTCTCTGTAGCGCGCCCAGAGAGCAGCTTTGGCATGCCACGGCATGCTGGCACCCTCTGGGGCGCCTTGGACGCGTTTGGCGTGTCCTGGGCCCTTGCTTGGAGATTCCTAGCCGTTTCAATCCTATGGGAGCTTCGACTAGTCAATGGAGTGGAGGAAACCAGATGCTATCAGCCTTGGGCTGAAGCTTAGATTTGAGTTTTTGGATTTTCTACTTAGAACCAGAGAAGAGCCACTTAAATGGAGTTGGGCATTTATGCTAGCCACCTAATCTAGGAGCTTGAGAGAAAGGGAGTGGGTGTAGCTGGGGTTAAGAGGGGTTTTTCCAAACTGTCAAAAGGTGCTCGATAGTGGTTTGGGTGGTTGCACCCCACCACTGGCGATGAAACTTAACAGGACTAGGTTTGGTGCCAAAACATGAGGCTACACGAAGTTTGGGATCCATTGGACAACTTTAGCTATGTAAACTTGAAATCACTCCTAAATGGCGAGATCTGTCCCTTCCAGAGGGAGTGTGGGCAAATCAAGTCCCATAAATCCCATTTTTGGCATGGAGTCCTCATTTGAGGTATTTGGCACTCGTGCAAAGTTTCATCTCCATTGGAAATAATTCAAAAGGTCAAAACAGAGAGAATAGGTTTTCAGGGTTTTCCTCAATTATTTATAATATAAATTGGGGTTGAAAATCTTATGTATGGAAAATATATGTCCTCTCACTATCTCCAAATTTTCTCCGATTTTTCTAAGGCAGAAAAGTATTTTTTTCCATATAGGAATATCATTTCTGGCCTCAGAAATGGACATGCAAATAAAATAGGAAAATAATTTATAGAATAATTATTTTATGGTTTTGGTAAACTAAATTAGTTTTAGAACCAAATCACCAACTTTGGGTAAGAGCACTCCTTGCTATCAAGGTCTTGTAGTGCAACCCAAGGCAGGGTTTTGAAATAACCAGAAATGAGAAAAGGGTTTTGAGAATATTTAAGTTATGAAAAATATGATTTTTGATATCACACAACCAAACATACAAGCATACAATGACAACCATGGCACTCACATCATTGATTTTGAAAAGTTTTAATAAACTCAGATTTTTGAATTACAGAGAAGTGCAGTGAAAACAGGGTGTGACACCCATCCGTGGAGCAATGGCGAAGTGGAGCGCGCCAACACGGAGGTCCTGCGGGGTATCAAAGTGACGAGCTTCAAGAAGAAGCTCGAAGCTTGCGTCCGGGGTTGGGTCGACGAGCTTACGTCGGTACTATGGTCCATCCGCTCCACTCCAGCCAAACCCACCGGAGAAACCCCATTCTTCCTGGTCTACGGAGAAGAGGCGGTCCTTCCCCACGAAAGCTAGCACCGGTCCCCGTGCGTCTAGGCGTTTGATGAGGGGCGTCAGAAGGCTGCGCGGGGGACGGACCTCGTACTTGGATTGGAGGCACACCGCCGGGCCTCTGTCCAAGCCGCGAGGTACCGACAGGCCTTCCGGCGGTACCACTGCCGCAACATCCGCTCGAGGACCGTCGAAGTCAGCGATCTCGTCCTGAGGCGGGTCCAATCCAGGAAACGCTTGCATAAGATTTCGCCAATGTGGGAAGGCCCATTCAAGGTCGTCCACGTCTCTAGGCCTCGCTCCGTGCGTCTGGAGACGCAAGATGAAGTTCCCATCCAGAACGCTTGGAACATGTAGCATCTCCACATGTTCTACCCATGACATCTCTGCACCGCCCTTGCACTGCCTCCGTGCCGCCTCTGCATCGACCCTGCATCGTCCTTCAGTTCTTCCAGAACCTACTTCATCCCATGACACTCTCACGTAATAACGAGCCGAGGTTGTATACGCCGAGGGCCCCCCGAGGACGCGGAAGCGGTCCAAACCACGCCTAGTGGGGAAGACGGAGGTAATCAACACAGTCCACCAATGACTTGCGAAATCAGGCACCTAATGCCTCGGGGGTAGGGACACTCGCGAGGCCAAAGCATCCTCGCGACCTCCCAGATACACCCCCGTGACACTCTCATGTAATAATAAGCTGAGGTTGTATACGCCCAGGGCCCCCTGAGGACGCGTAAGGGGTCCACCCCACGCCTAGTGGAAGCCCTATGCATAGCACTTGGGGGAGACGGAGGCGGTGAATATCTAGGATGCCGGACGCGGCTTTTTCTCGTTTCTTCATTGTGTTTTAAGTTCACGTCCACTAGGAACTTTGCCTTTCTGCTGTATACTGAGCTGTCGAGGGCTCGCAGGTTTCTCTACCTGATGTTTTGAAAAGAAAAGAAGGATGGGGCTTCATTTCTATGTTCTCTTGCTTTGCCGAACTTGTGTCCTCTTTCCCCCTTTGCTCTGATTGGTGTTTCGCGGAAACCTCGGGAGGTCTCCGGTTCTCCCGAGGCAATCGCAAAAAGGTGTGGAGTGAAGAATCACTCGAGCGCCAGAAAGGGGGCTCCTGGGCTCCGGCTCAGGAGCCTTACCGGTCATAATGCCACTTGCCACTGTTGGCAACGTCTGGGAGATCCGGTCGGCACCGGGAGTGGTGGGGCCCCACCATGTGAAGCGCGAGCTCCACGGTGGCAAGGAAATGTGCGGGACTGGCGGTGACGATGTAGAGCGGCTTGCGTGTCAAAGGGGGCTCTTGAGCAGCACGCCTCAGGGGCCTCACTGGTCACAATGCCACTCGGCCCCCCAGGGCACCGGGGATTTGCCCCGTGAGGACAAACCTTCATAACGGGTTGCACCACACGGCGGCACGGAAATGTGCGGGAGCGGTACCTACAGACACAGAGTGTCGAAAGGGTCCTCAAACCGCCCAAAAGCAGGAAGGAGACACCACGAACAAGCCCACATTCGCAGGACAAATCATCATTATGGCGACATCACACGCTGGCAACAGTCGCGACCAGTATATAAGCGTCGCGCATACCTCATCATCAGGGAACACGTTAAAAGGTACTCACCAGAAACGACCTAGTTGCTGTTAAACTTAACACATGAACCTATCAGGAGGACGAGGCTGTGGATCATGACAATGCGTCGTCATCGGAGCCCACGCCGCGGCCCTCTGGAGCAAGCCTTGTCACCAGATCTTCCACATGATCCTCGACCCATTCGGCCAGGGCGGCGCGGATCGTCTCTCGCACCGGATCCAGCACCGAAGCAAAGTCAAATCGGGGTCGAGGCGAAAGAGGTGGCTGAAGATGTCTGAGGCGGCCTGACCCAAAAGGTTGCGATTCTTCTCCTCCGCAAGCGCAAGGGTCTTCTCGGTGCCCGCCTGGACATGCTCCATGATGTTGTAGAAAAATCCCAAGTACCCGAAGTCGTTGGGAATCAGGGGACCAGAGACGCCTTCTCCACAGATGTTGCTGAGAGCGTGGGAAGCCCTCCGCTCGAGGGACCGGAACTTCCTGAAGCACTCAAGTTGAAGGCTGCGAGTGTGGGCTGCCTCTTCGGAATCCTCACCAACCAGGGAAGCCATGCCTTTCACTTGTTTGCAGATATTAGACAGTTTACCCTCGGCAGTGGCATGCGCGTCCATGCGGCCTGTCGGCTTTCCACTTCCCGATCCATCCTTCTCTGGAGGGCACTGACCTCATTTTGCAGGCAGCCTTGACGCTTGAGGAAGTGGGACTCCTGGAGCCTCAACATTGAACGGTAATCGAGAAGAAGGGAACCTCGAGCCTCTGACACCCCCTTGTCTATCTCCTCCTGAAGCTTCGCTTCACGAGAGGCAAGGGATTCCTCAGCAAGTGACACCTGCCGCTCCCTCATCTCCAGACGCTCCTGCTCTAGGCACTTCTCCACGTCTACAAGCACCAATGAGTTAGAGGATGCTCGAGGACTGGCAAGGAAGGAATCTGCCGGCGGGCCCCCCTAGGGAGGACCTCGGCGGAGCTTTCTCTTCAAGACTGGCAAAAAGGGCGCAAAGCTCCCTGTGGCGGTCTTCGAAGGCCCTGCGCCGACAATCAGCCTCATGAGCCTCAACGAGAGCGCGCTCACGGGCTTCTACCGCTACAACGAGGGATGCCTCCGCCTCCGTGCGAGCGCGCTCCTACTGCAGGCGACCGAGGTTCACGGTGACCTCAAGATGGCGCCACCCCGACGCAAGGTACTGGCGCTCACCTTCTCAGCGAGATTCATGACTGGCAAGCCCCAGTCCCAGACGTTGAAGCTCGCCACAGCGGTGCGGAAGAAGCCTCATGGTGTAGAGGGCGAACCCGCGACAGGCTCTAGAGGCCAGCAGGGGTCCTCGCCTCTCATACAGCGAGCAGGAGAAGCACGCGAGGGATCACCCGGCCCGAGTCCATGCCCGGGGGCTGGGGGCTCCCGTGCGGCCGTTTCGTCAGCATTGAGCACCCTATGAGACCCTCATCGCCATGCTGGAGGGGTCCAAGGGGAAGGCGCGGCATGGCCGAGGAGGGGCCATAGGCGAAGGGAGAGGCATCCCCCCGAAGAGGCCTCCACCGAAGAAGACCGCGAGGGGTTCACGTGCATGGAGCTCAAGAGAGCGAGCCCCGCAGAGTGTGGAAGAAGAGGCCGAGGGATGCCCGACGACCTCCGGAGCAGGCGGGACTGATCTGCCTCCCCGGCCGCCGAAGTGGAACCTGAAGAACAAGGGTAAAGAAGATAGGCGCATAAAGCAAGACGAGGGGGAATACAGGCACTTACTCGTCCATGGCCATCCATTTCTTCCTCACCAGAGCCCCTCGCGCGGAGCGGGGCCACACTAGGGCAACTTCCTCTTTTGGCCGACAGGGGTGACCCAGTAGGGGGACTCGGCAGCCCTCGAGCGAGGCTCGGAAGTGGGGACAACGCTTTCCATAGTCGACCAACCGCCAGCACGAACCCCGGCTTGATGCGGAGCCAGACCCGGGAGGACGGGCGGTGGTGCACCCCCGCCATGGTCAGGGGGGTAACCGCAGAACTAGGGTCTTCGCCGGGCTGAACCTCGGGGGCGTGGCCTCCGAGGAACGCCTTTCCCTCTCAGGAAGGAGCCCCATTCATTGAATAGCGGCATCTCCGCGGCGAGAGCTCCTGGGGCCTTGAAGTTGTACAGCGGCAGGCCGTTCGGAGGAAGCTCGTCAGGATTGCCGCCGGTCACCCAGCGAAGCAGCTCACGCAAGACATCAGGGGAAAAGGGG
The DNA here is from genome assembly GCF_904849725.1 of Hordeum vulgare subsp. vulgare. Lineage (NCBI taxonomy): Eukaryota > Viridiplantae > Streptophyta > Magnoliopsida > Poales > Poaceae > Hordeum > Hordeum vulgare. The sequence continues at coordinate 339,677,496 of NC_058524.1, read as the reverse complement.
ATAACTTGGGTCCTCATCGAGTCGCTGGACCCTATGTAGGCCCACATGGGGCGGGAGTGGCGCCGAACGGGAGCAATCCGCTGACAGATAAACTCGCGCACCACCATGGCCATCGACACCCCTGCGCGCCTCAATTTTTCCAGCCGGATCAAGACCGGAACGAGCCGTGGGTCGCTGAGATCTTCGCGCTCCCACCCCCGGTTCGTTGTCGGCGGAGGTTGGAACAGAGATCCGGCCTCGGCAACCTCAAACTACACCCATTACCGCCGGAACCCTTCTGCTTCACGGAGGAGCTCAGTGTATAGGACCTCGGGGGCTGTTGCGTCGGCACTTCTCAAGGACGTTCACCCAGAGCACTGCACCTCGGAGATCAACTCAAGGGAGAAGAAATGGCGGAGCAATGCCACGGAAGGAGTAGCGCCAACAAAAGCCTCCCACAAGAATGCGAAGGGAGTGAGGAGGACCAAAGAATGGGGGTCAAGGTGGAGCGCATGGATCTGGTAATGCGAAAGCACTGCATTGAACAAGCCCGAGAATGGCAGCAGTACACTCATACGTCTCCAATGTATCTATAATTTTTGATGGTTCCATGCTATTATCTTGTCAACTTTGGATATTCTGTATGCATTTTATATATTTTTTGGGACTAATCTATTAACTCAGTGCCAAGTGCCAGTTCCTGTTTTTTCCGTGTTTTTGACCTTTTTCAGAGTAGAATATTAAAGGGAGTCCAAATGGCATAAAACCTCTGGAAAGATTTTTTCCGGAACAGAAGATACGCAGGGAGCTTGAGAACCAAGGCAAAGGCTCCTGGGGGAGGCCACAAGCCCCCTAGCCGTGGCCTGGGGGGCGTGCCTAGTAGGCTTGTGGGCCCCCCGTGGCTCCTTTGCCCTACTTCTTCCGCCTATAAATCCCCAAAAAATCTGAAACCACGGGAGAGAGCCACAAGCTTCTGTCTTCGCAAGATCCCATCTGGGGACCGTTATGGTGCCCTACCGGAGGGGGGATTCGGACATGGAGGGCTTCTTCATCAACACCATTGCCTCTCCGATGATGTGTGAGTAGTTCACCACAGACCTTCGGGTCCATAGCTAGTAGCTAGATGGCTTATTCCCTCTCTTGGATCTTCAATACAAAGTTCTCCATGATCTTCATGGAGATCTATCCGATGTAATCTTCTTTTGCGGTGTGTTTGTCGAGATCCGATGAATTGTGGATTTATGATCAGATTATCTATGAATCTTATTTGAGTTTCCTGTGATCTCTTATATGCATGATTTCATATCCTTGTAATTCTCTTCGAGTTGTGGGTTTTGTTCGGCCAACTTGATCTATAATTCTTGCAATGGGAGAAGTGCTTGATTTTGGGTTCATACCGTGCGGTGACCTCACCCAATGACAGAAGGGGTAGCGAGGCATGCATCTGTTGTTGCCATCAAGGGTAAAAAGATGGGGTTTATATCTATTGCATGAATTTATCCCTCTACATCATGTCATCTTGCTTAAGGCGTTACTCTGTTCGTTATGAACTCAATACACTAGATGCATCCTGGATAGCGATCGATGTGTGGAGTAATAGTAGTAGATGCAGATAGTATCGGTCTACTTGTCTCGGATGTGATGCCTATATGTATGATCATTGCCTTAGATATCGTCATGACTTTGCGCGGTTCTATCAATTGCTCGACAGTAATTCGTTCACCCACCGTAATATTTGCTATCATGAGAGAAGCCGCTAGTAAACACTATGGCCCCTAGGTCTACTTCACATCATATTTTCAGCTCTACACTCTTACTTTGTTGCACTTTCCACCTTCAGATCTCACTTGGCAATCAATCGTGAAGGGATTGACAACCCCTTTGTAGCGTTGGGTGCAAGTTTGCTGTTTTTGCGCAGGTAATTTGGAGACTTGCCTTGATACTCCTACTGGATTGATACCTTGGTTCTCAAACTAAGGGAAATACTTACTGCTACTATGCAGCATCACCCTTTCCTCTTCAAGGGAAACAGCAACGCAAGCTCAAGAGGTAGCAAGAAGAATTAGATTGGTTCTGCTCAAGTTCCGCCTCGTGGCGGCTGCGATTCCTCTCGAAAGCCTCCTCCTGATTTTTTCTGGAACGAAAACCTCCTTATAGCATAAGATGGCAGCCAGAGGGCTAACAGGGAGCCCACAAGCCCCCTAGGCGCGGCCAGGTGGGTAGGCCGCGCCTAGCAGGCTTGTTGATTTTCACGGCTTTTCACGGCTTTTGGAGTTGCGCAGAATTGGTATCTCAAACTTGTTCCTTTTTTAGGCCAGAATTCCAGCTGCCGACATTCTTCCTCTTCATGTAAACCTTGTAAAATAAGGGAGAAAAGGCATAAGTATTGTACCGTGAAGTGTAATAACGTCCCATAAAGCAATAAATATGAACATAAAAGCATGATGCAAAATGGACGTATGAACTCCCCAAGCTTAGACCTCGCTTGTCCTCAATCGGAAGCCGAGATCAATAAATATGCCCACAAGTTAAGAGATAGAGGTGTCGACAAAACAAGATACAAACATGCAGGCATCATGATCATAATCAGGACAACAATAACATCATATAATCTCTCATGCTAAAGTGATAATTCCTTCACAAAGTAAAGTATGGATCAAGAACCTTATTGAGAATTAACAACCAGTAGCCTTTAGTCATTGAAGCAATTGCAATTTATCGTATCATCGGAATGAGTCAAATAAGAGCTTGTAAAGCAAATCCACATACTCAATCATCCTTTCATCTCCTACAATTGCTAAAACTCACGTGGTACTCATGAGATCCAAGTTTCAGTCGGACACAGAGAACGATATGGGCTTATAGTTTAGCCTCCCAACTACTTACCTCAAGGGTAATGTCAACAATAATAATTCATGAATACTTACTTCCAAGTTGACATATGAATATAGATATTTCCCTAGCACATGACGTTAGCCAAGATAAAGGCAAAATAAGGAATTGGTGTTGATCACCATGACACTTTTAAGGACAAAAAGTAAAGGTACAAGATAGGCCCTTCGCAGAGGGAAGCAGAGGTTGTCATGCGCTTTTGAAGTTTGGATGTGTGATCTCTTAGTGTGAAGGAACGTCACTTTATATTGCCTCCTGTGATAAACAATTTTTCTATGCAGTATGTCGCTTTTATGTCTTCCTCATCACAGGTTCGTACAAAGCTTATTTTCCACACACTAATAGATCATACATATTTAGGGCGCAATTTTTATTTCTTGCACCGATGAAAACTTACTTGAGGGATCTTCTTCAATCCATAGGTAGGTATGGTGGACTCTCATGGCAAACTGGGTTGAAGGTTTATGAAACCACAAGTAGTATCTCTACTTAGTGCGGAAGTTTTGGCTGATAAGAGGTGGAAGCAAGCGTCACATGCTAAGGGATCTCTAGTCATATAACATTGTTCGGAACCAAGAAAACATAATTCATTATGTTGTCTTCCTTGTCCAACATCTACTTCTAAGCATGTATCTCAAACTTGCTCCTTTTTCAGGCCAGAATTCCAGCTGCCGTCATTCTCCCTCTTCATGTAAACCTTGTAAAATAAGAGATAAAAGGCATAAGTATTGTATCGTGAAGTGTAATAATGGCCCATAAAGCGATAAATATCAACATAAAAGCATGAAGCAGAATGGACATATCAAAGCGCACCAACACGGAGGTCCCGCGGGGTCTCAAAGTGTCGAGCTTCAATAAGAAGCTTGAAGCTTGCGGCCGAGGTTGGGTCGACGAGCTCCCGTCCGTATTGTGATCCATCTGCACCAGTGCAACCAAACCCACCGGTGAAACCCCGTTCTTCCTTGTCAACAGAGCAGAGGCGGTCCTTCCCCACGAAATCAAGCACTCGTCCCCGCGGGTCTTGGCGTTCGATGAGGAGCGTCAGGAGGTTGCGCGGGGGACGGACCTCGTACTTGGAGAGGAGGCGCGCCGCTGGGCCTCTCTCCGAGCTGCGAGGTACCAGCAGGCCTTGCAGCGCTACCACTGCTGCAACATCCGCTTCAGGAATCTCGAAGTCGGTGATCTCGTCCTAAGGCGTGTCCAATCCAAGGAAGGCGTGTCCAATCCAGTGAAGGCTTCCAATCAAGTTCATCCATGTCTCCAGGCCTAGCTCCGTGCGTGTGGAGACTCAAGATGGAGTTCCCATCCAGAACGCTTGGAACATCCAGCACCTCCGCAAGTTCTACCAATGACGACATTCCACCGCCCTTGCACCACCTCCACGCCGCCTCTGCATCGACCCTGCATCGTCCTTCAGTTCTTCTGGAACCTAGTTCATACCATGACACTCTCACGTAATAACGAGCCGAGGCTGTATACGCCCAGGGCCCCCCGAGGAGTGGAAGGGGTCCATCCCACGCCTATTGGGGAAGACAGAAGAAATCAAAACAGTCCATCAATGACTTCCGGAATCAGGCGCCTAATGCCTCGAGGGTAGGGACAATCGCGAGGCCAAAGCATCCTCGCGACCTCCAAGTACACCCCCACCGAGACACTCTCACGTAATAACGAGCTGAGGCAGTATACGCCCTGGCGCCCCCGGGGACGCGGAAGGGGTCCACCCCACGCCTAGTGGAAGCACTATGCTTGGTGCTTGGGGCCGATGGAGGCGAAGAATAGATTAGGTGCCAGACGTGGCTTGCATTTTTTTTTTGCTTGAATTTGTTGGTATTTATGAAATCAAAACTCGAGGCCTTTCCAAATGAAGCTTTTTGCAAAAACTTATTTTCCCTGCAACTCTTCACAACCCACTCTTTTCCTCTGAGTCGAGCATCCGTCTGCCCTCACCTGCTCGTACCCCGCGAGCAGGGTCTGGGGGCACAGTGCTGGCACTTCGCCAAGGCCTTGGTGCCTGAATCCACTCGTGGTATTCACTAACGAGTTGGTAGACTCATGCCAACTAGTATTCGCTCAAGAGTCCTATTCGTGGCTCGGCGCACCATACTGGAGAGGGAACAACATTTGGTCTTTTCTCACAACATCTGTTTATCTTGGGACAGTTTGAGCGCCTAAGGGGGAACTTGAGCATAACTCCTTAGGAGCCTTACCGATCACAAATCCACCTAGCACCCCGGTGCCAGGGCCTGGCCCCGTGAGGAACCACCTTGGTAACGGGTCGCGCCTCATGTCGGTAGGGAAATATGTAGGACTGGGACCTGCCGACGCATAGCTTCCTGAATGCATATTAGGGACCTCCAAAAATAGAACTCACAAGGGCCTCTCGAACGTGTAAGGGGGCTCCTGAGGATCGCGCCTCAGGAAACTTACCGGTAGAAAACCACCTGCTACCCGGGTGTTAGGGCCTTGTTCCGCGAGGGGCGACCTTGACAAGTCGCGCCTCGTGGTAGGGAAATGTGCAGGACTGGGTCCTGTCGACGTAGAGCCGCTTGAATGTCTAAGGGGGCTCCTGAGGACAACGCCTTAGGAGCCTTACCAGTCACAAAGCCACCTGGCACCCTGGTGCCAGGGCTTTGCCCCGTGAGGTACGACCTTGGTAACGGGTCGAGCACCACGGCGGCAAGGAGATGTGCGGGACCGGGGCCAGCTGACATAGAGCATCTACCCACTTCTCCTGCAGCAAGGAAAAGACCAACCGGCCAACACCCCCCCCCCCGAGAACCACAGTCATGCATCACAACAAAGGAGTCCCCCACAAGCATACAAGCTAAGTACCTAAACTAGGAGAGAAGCAACATCACTAACAAAAGGGGGCGACCGCCCAAATCCATTACACGCCCGAAGGACCTATCCCTGTTTCTGTGGATGCTGGGTCAAAAGCAAGGGGGAGACATCTAGTGATGGAGATCTCGAAGGAGGGTTTCCGTAGCTGACGCCCGGCACCCGCACACCGATACTCAATCTGTGTCCTCCTCTTGCTTCACAGGCGCCGCAGGAGCAGACGGGTGGCACAATGCTTTGGGGCTCCTCCCCGAGGCTCGGGCACGACGGCGAGGCTGCTCGTCGTAGTTGATGACGCTATTGTCGCTTGGGTTCCTTCCGGAGGGGGTATCGCCGCCGCTGGGGGATCGCCGCCCGACATCGGAGACGGGCTCTTCTACGGGACCGCCAGGCCGGCGTCCTCCAGGCAGCAACCCAGGCGATCACCCTCGACGCCGAAGATCTTGACGAAGAGTGTCGACTCCCCGTCGTACTTGAAGAGGAGGTAGCACCTCCCCTTCATGTCACGGGCGCGGGCGAAGGCCTGCCACCCGCGGTTCAGTTACACGTAACCGTCGAGGGTGACTTCAACCTCCACCCAGGAAGCCCTGCTGCAGCAGCCGTCGGCATGCAACTAGAGGCCCCGAGGCCCGCCGGTCGGCAGTGCATTCGCGAAGAAGTACGGAAGCTGGAGCCAAGCGATTTCTGACCTCTCCACCCACGTCAGGAACTCCATCGTTATATCGGCCGAGTGGAGCCTCATGCGAGGCGACCGGGTGGCCATCAACGACCTCCCACTCCGGCCGCTACGGGCACCCGCTGCAATCGACGTCCCACCATTGCCGCCGATGGAGATCCCCGGGTGGGTGTAACCACGACCGCGCCCGCCGGATTCCGCTGTCGGCGCCGCCGCATACTTCCGAGGGCGGCCTTGCCCCCTCTTGGTACGTGGAGCACCAATACCTTTGCCAGGGGCCTTCCCCTTATCGGAAGCAGAGAATCTCCTCATCGGCGCCATGCTAAGAGAGCGGAGGGCTCAAGGTGGGAGATGAGAAAGATTGGGGTGACGCAAGCATTATCACCCTCGCCGGGTCAAATAAGCAGCCGAGAGTAGGCTGGCGTCCCTTTGCGTCCCCGGGCCCACGCAATTCGTGAGGGGACACACCCGTGTGGCATGTGTACATGCGTCACACCAATTTGACCACGCGCGCCTCGAAAACTGGAGTGTTGCCACAGGGCTGCGCGGCGCGTGTGAATCCTGACCCGCAGACATTTAGGGCCTGCGACGCTTCAAGCTTCCTCCAAGGCTTAGTCGGGAAGCCAACCCGGGCGTGCCTTGGGCCCGGGGGCTACTGTCGGCGTTCTGGGAACGGGGGTACCCAGACTCGCGTGTCTGCGGCCTAGGGTTGGCCCACCGCATTGACCAAGAATCAGCAGGCTCGACAAGGCCCTCATGAGGGGCCAGGCCTCACGAGGAGGAACGACATCAAGACCCGCAGAGGGCCTCCTCTAGACCCCTCCGGAGCAGTAGACATTGCGAGGCAAGGTCTAGCCTCAGGAGTCAAGGGTGACGCAGAAGGATGCAGGCAAACCACACATGGCAGAGCAGTGCAGCTCCCCCTTTGGTGCAAAGGGGGCCAAGACGTACGCGAGACCCGAAGGCATCTTCCAAAGGTTTCCACTTTGGTGTAACCAAGCCACCGCCGCCCGCCAGCAGGGCGGACGTCATCCCTGCAGTGCGGCAGTCACTTTGCAGGCCAAGACCACCTTTGGACAGGGGAGCACGTTCCCCTACCCCCCTTTAAAATTGCCATTGTGGGATCCCTTCCCACCGAAATAATAAGGGAACATGATCGTGGCCACCGCTATATATAGAGGATAGGTCGCTTCGTAGAGGGGGATCGGAACCCTAATCGTCAGCTCAGCCACCATCAGACCGCTGAGGCCGCCGAACCTCAAGATGCCGGACAACACTGTACTGGGTCACTCACCAACCTCCACGAGAGACAATCCACAAAAGAAGTAGTAGGGTTTTACGCTTCCCAACGGCCCGAACCTAGGTAAACTGTCGTGTCCCGTGTCTTACTTACCATCGTGTGGGTTCTTAGCCTTTCTCACCGAGTAACGGGTCTGGTGACTCGAATCTGTTAAGTGGCCTCCGCGTGTGACCATGTGTTCGAATCCTCGGGGTTTTGAGGAGCCCGAAATCTGACACGGCCCATCTCTTAGGGACCGACCATATGGACTACATGACGACTTGTTCAAGAAGGAAATCTCCGAAGAATGGAGTGGCACCCAAGTTGAGTAGGATGGATCGGTCCATCTATCCTCGGCTAGAGGTCGGCTGTATGTAATCCGAGGGACCCCTGGTATCTATGTAAACCAGAGGGTTTCATCCGCATAGCCAGGTTGATTAATCTAGGGTATTAGCCCATATGATCTCGAGGTGGATCAACTCTATAATCCTCGTCCACCATGAATATAATCATACTGGACGTAGGGTTTTACCTCTTTAATAGGGCCCAAACCTGGGTTAATAATGTCTCCTTCGTCTCCTGCAACCCATTGATCCAAGGTCGACAGTTCAGGACCCCCTACCCGAGATCCGTCCGTTTTGACACTGACAGCCGAGGCGACATCAGGCAACTTATTTTCCTTGGTGCAGGTTCTTGTGGGCCTCAGGGGCTCCCCCGGAAGGCCTCGCGAGCGGCGTCCTGCGGGAAGAAGGATTCACAAGGAGCCGCACACCCTAGATAAACTAAGTATAAGCATGGCCCTCGAGCCTCTTTTCTCTCGCAAATTCGTGAGGCATACAAATTTCCTTTGAACGAGATGATTGTACCTCAAGTTGAATAACCTGGGCATCACACCCTAGGGCCTCCTACCGGTCCTACGAGCCCTACACCCTCTGGCTTTGCTGAGCCCCGGCTTAAGGCATACCAGTGATGGTGTAGCCTACCAAAGGCGCTGGGTCCCAGTGACCTGCGGCAAAAGGGTAATGTAATGAGAAAAGGAAAACCTCAGTGGGAGAACACACGCGCATTAAACACTGAGGCATCAAATATTGAAAGCAAAAGCTCCCTATGATTGTCTTTACGCACCCACTGGGCTGAGTGGTTCACTCTGCAGCAAGAAACAAAAAAAAGAAGATAGTAGCTCAGGCGGAGGAGGCATCATCGTCGTTGTCGCTTGCGAGGTCCCCTCTAGGGCTGCCTCCCTCCTCGAAGGACTCGACTTGCATGGACTGCTTGAGAAGGAAGTCCACATGCTCTCTCACCTCGTCCCTGAGTGACCCTTGGAACTTTGCGGGCATCGGCTCCACCATGAGGGAGAAATACAAGGAGGGGCCATGCGGGCGAAGGTTAGAGAAGACACTAGTCATCACACAATCCAGGAGGTCTCGGGCGCCCACGTTGTTGGCTTGGTCCACATTGGAGATGCCCAACTCTAGTGCCTCCACCACTTTCATCAAGAAGTAGAGGTAGCCGCCATCGGAGTGCAAGAGAGGCAGCTCCGGCATGCACTCCACGAAGCGGTGGAGCGCACCACCAGCGTGCTCAGCGAGGCCCAAGAATAGCTTGGCACAATGCGCCTGCATCGCCTGCGTGAGCACCTCGTCATCCTAGGTCCTTTGCACGACATCGGCAGCCTTGCCAACCTGCGCCTCGGGCGACACCACCTCCGCCTCGACCTCGACTTTGCATTCGCGTGCATCCTCGAGGTCTGCCTCGGCGTCCTAGAGCTGGGCCTTGAGATCGTCGACCTCCTTATGGAGCTTGTCGCACTTTAGCTGGAAGTGGGTCCCCTATAGCCCTAGCCTGCCATGGTACTCCACCAACGTGGCCTCCTGCTCCCTGGCGATCCTCATGTCAGCCTCAATGTTAGTCGTGGCTTGCTTGGCCTCGAGGGCAGCCCTGTGAGCGAGAACACGGGCCTTCATGATCTGGAGGCGTTCGTGTTCAACCTCCACGACGAAGGCGGTCCGGACGACCTCTCGCTCTAGGAGAGCCACGTCGTCCTCCTGGCCGACGAAAGAGGCAATCACGGTTACGCACTCAGTTGGTATATTTTAATTAATATTACATCAAATTATCTAGAACCGGATGTTAAACAAAGTTTCCATGTTGCCTCATAACCGCGGGCACGGTTTTCCGACAGATTTAACCTTGCGGGGGTACTCCAACTAGTCCATCACAAACTACCACACGCTGCGACAGAATGACCTCGATCAGGGAAACCTGTGATCTCCTCGGATTGCTATTGGAAAACCTCTACCTCGAGTTAGATCAAAACATCCTCGGAATCCCTCGCACAAGAGGCTTGAGAAAGGTAAAACAAGTCTAGCAAGGCTGCCTGGCGGGCTGACGAACCCGATAGGAGCCGCGTATCTCGTTCTTAGGACACGACCGGATGGAACGAGCTACGAGAACCAAACCTCAAGTTTCCTCGCGGTGGCCCCGCAGGCAGACCATTTGGGACCAACACCATCAGCACTCGCCCCCCGTGTATTATGTTGAATTACTCCTCGGGTAGTGTTAACTCCCTATGTTTTTCAGTATTAACCGAAATATTATGTTGGGAAAATATAGTACCAATGTTGGGCCTTGCCAGGTGAGCTTTATCCCAAAACAAGAATCTAGGGGGTCCCCATAACAACCCCAAGCATGTTAGGAGCGCTCATTTATGGAACATAACACCGGTAGCCGAAACTGAGGGGGCAAAGGTGGAACAAAACACCAGGACAGAAAGGACGAGCCTTCCACCTTTTACCAAGTATATAGGTGCATTAAATTATTTAGCAATAATATGGTGATATAACAAGGAACCCATGTTATCACATGGAAGCAACTGCACCTGCAACTAGCAATGCTAACACATGGTTAAGCAAGCGGTAACATAGCCAAGCAGTGGTTTGGTAGGTTGTGAACAGGTTGAACGTTTTCATGGCAATGTTGGGAGGCTGATATTTAACAGGTGGTAGGCTCCGAGACATGGCAATGATAGTAATGGTATCTAGGGAAATGGTCATATTGCCTGACATCCCGCTTGGGAGAAGAATGACTCCGTGAAGCAGACGACCCAATGTAGTCGAACGAATCCTCACTTTCCGACACGCTTGCGGAAATCTATCGAGACGAAGGAAACCGCAAACAAGAATCAACACACGGTATTCACCACACGATGCACAACACATATGATGGATGAACAGTATCAATTATGCACGTATGGCATGGCAAATCACAAGAATCAAACACTACACATTAAGTGAAGTTCAATATGCTCCACATACGAATTATTTAGTTCTATCCGGATCAGGTACACGACAATATTGAATGTTGTTAAACATGGCAAGAGGTGAAGCGTAATTAAACTACTTATCTAGGCATTTTAAATGACGTCGGAAATGACATATAGCATCTCCGAACTGATCTCATACGTACATTTATAATTATGTCCAGATCTGGACTAACACGTTTTAATAGTTGTTAAACAGCAAAATAAATAGGTTCACGTGATTCTACGTGTTGTTCCAATCAATTTACACGTAGAGATCATTGTAAACGGAGCTACGGTTCAAAAGATATAATCACCACAAGATATGATGCCATGAATGCAATATGTATGGAATGACAGCCACAAGCATTCCGAACCAAGAAGGCAGCAACATATTATGAAACTATAAGAGGTTATAAGCAAGTTTCATATAGGACACTATCAAACGGAGCAACGGTTCAACAAATACAAGCTACACAAGAAATAGCTACAATCTGCCAAAACAGCAACAAAGCATTTTCTACACCCCAAAACAACAAGCTACATAAATCTAAAATGCTCAAACAAGGCATGAGACAGTAGTCGTCAAGATGCACTTCAACCCCCTAGTAATAAGATCTAGCATAGAAGCATGGATCACTAGGAAAAGAACTCAGAAAATGGCATCTCACACACAGTTTCAGACATAGAGAAAATAACAGTTTTGACAGTATAGTTTTTGATCTAAAGGCATATTGACAGCAGCAAAACTATATGCTGCAGGGTACCAAATGGCATGAAAATCTACTGCATGCTATAGAATCTTATGGACTATAAATAACTCCATTGCACCAAACTCAAAGGAGCTGTAGATCACTAGCAAAACTCATGACAAGACAACAACAAAATATAACAGATTTCACACTTAGAAATATTTCCGCATCTCCAAATTAGCACTATTTTCTAGCAAGTTGACAACAAGCAAACAACACCTAAAGATGGATTTCTATTGCAACAAAAATTACCAGGGGCTAGCATGCATATCCAAGGGCATATCGCTAGTTCAAAACTAATTCATATCATGCACGGAATAAATCCCACAAAGTAGACAAGAGGGCAACATGGCAGAAATATCATGCACGCTAACTAACTTGAAAGACAAAACTAAATGCACGGTTAAATTCTATGGATTTTTTTGTACCCCGTAAACATATATAATATGTGGGGTTCGAAAAATAAACTAGCGCCACACCTATATGCGAGAATATGTCCTAAACACGACATAGCAAACTAATGATGCCACCTAAATGCAAAATGCAAGAAACTACTCTAAAATACATGGCAAAGGGCCCCAAACAACATGAACATTTTTTCTACGGGGTTGGAACAATCCGGACACGCACAAAAATATCTACGGAATATCTAACATATTAGAAAAACACGCAAAACTAGGCAAACAGCGGGTCAAACCACTCCAAACATGTATGCAAGATGCAAAATATTATTCTACATGAAAAACTACACGAGATACATATATAATACATCGCGATCGGACACACGGTTTGTAATCTACGGGCATTTGAAAATCAGCTATATTCCTGAAATTAATAAATCCGAAAATCCTATAAAAATACTACCGGGCCTAATCTGGTGGCGCAAGATAACTATCAGACACCCAGGGTGAAATATAGATGGGCTGGGGCCTCACCTTCGTGGGCTTCGGCCCAGGAGGATCTGGAGAGGAGAGAGAGACCGGCTGGGGGGGCGCTGCTGCTGGGCCTCGGCGGTTGTAGGAGGCCGGCCTGAGCGGCGCGGGCCAAGCACGCTAGCCGGCCGAGGAGCGCGGCAGCGTGGTCCACGGCCAAAGTGGGGAGGCGCCCGCCCCCTCGATCCGATCTGGATCGCCACGGGCGAGGCTGGTGATGCGGCGATGGGTAGCTCAGTCGGCGGCGCTCTAGCGAGGGGAGGCATGGGGCCGGCGGTTCTGCGGCGGCGGCGGAGCGGGGCCGGCAAATCCAGGCCAGCGGCTGCTCCAGAGGCTGCGGTGAGGACCTGGTAGTGGCGGCCTCCAGTGACCTTGCAGCGAGGGTGTGGGCAAGCTCCGGCGTACGAGGTGGGAAGGCACGATGGTGGCCAAAGAGCAGTGTGGGCAACGCGCAGGACAGAGCGGGGCAGGGTCTCGGTCCACTCGGTCGTCATGCGAGGATTTCCCGCTTGGAGCTGCGGTGTCGATTGGGATCCGGGATCAGGCGGGCCCGTGATGGGCTCGGGCGGGCGCTGGCGGCTGGGGCTGAGGAGAGAGGAGGTGGGAGGAGAGAGAGCGGCTAGGGTTTGGTGTGTGCGGATTTCTAGGAGGAGAGAGAGGGATTAGATTACGAAGGGCTAGATTTCCTTTTATAGCAAGAGGGGCTAGGGTTATCTGAATTCGGCTCCGTTTTCGACCACGGGATCGCGATCGGACGGCCACGGACATGGAAATGGCTAGGTAGGCGTGTAGAGTGGCTAAACGGAGATGAGAGGGAAAACGTGCACCCGACAACGTGATTTTCAAACATTGAAAAACGTGTGACGAATAACCGAAGACGGTGCCGCTACGGTCGACCGTTCGGGTACGAGACGGACTCCGATTGCGACGAAACTTGGCAGGCGGCCTACCTATATCTAAATAAGGCCGCAGCCAAGTTTCAACCCAATCCAAGAATATTTTATACACACTTTCAAAAACAATATTTAAACGATGTCGCGGGCGCCTGCGTGTGTGGTTGGGCTCGGAACGGTGAGCGACAAGAACAGAGAGAGACGGCAACTAATAACGGATGCAAGTTTTGAAAACTGGCGGCAATGGGGTGCTGGTGCAATGCAGATGATGTGCATGATGTGATGATGATGCGACAAATAAAATAATCAAACAACGACACCGGAATAAAAGGGGGATCTTCTGGAGCGTCGGTCTCGGGCTGTCATAGGCAGCTGACAAGGACTAACCATTGAAGCAGAAGATTGGAGAGAAGACATCACGTAGCTACTAGTCATTGACCCATGGTCCAATGAGGACTACTCACGGCACGTCCGGGAAGCGTACATGGTGGTGGAGAAGCTCCCGGAGGTCAATCCTCCCTCCGGCGGGGTACCAGGAAGAGATCTCATGACGCTCCGAATCTCGGAAACACTGCGGTGGCGGAACGATGGAGAAATTTGTGATTCTGGAAGTTGTGGAAGAGTTTCCTCTCAGAGGACTAAATATAGGCCAAAGAAGGGCACCAGAGGAGGTGGGGCCCACTCCAGGCGGCTTCCTTGCGTGGCCTAGGGCCTGGCCGCGCCAGTAGGTCGCCTGGGAGGCCCCTGGCCCCCCTCTGGCCCATCTTCGGTAATTTGGAAGCTTCTGTTTCGCTGATTTTTTATATATTTTTCCTGGAATTTTTCGGGCTTTGAAAAATTGGATAAAAGCCGCTGCAAAATAGATATCAGCAAAGAGAAACTCGCACTGGGTGCACTGAGTTAGTAGGTTAGTCCAAATATGTGTAAAATGATATAAAAGTGTAGCAAAACATATAACAATGTCACCCTAAAGATCATGGAACAATAAAAAATTATAGATGCGTTTGGGATGTATGAGTAAGGCAGGGAGATCAAACGCATGAGGTTGACACAACGATTTTTGGCATGGCTCCGATAGGTGGCGCTATCGTACATCCATGTTAGTGGATACTTCAACCATGGAGGGTAACGGATGTGGAAGTCCGTGGAGGGCTCCACCCATGAACGGTCCACAAAGAAGCGGTCTTGTCTATTCCACCACGGCTTCCGTCCACGGAAGACTAGCCTTACTCATGGTAGATCTACATGAAGTAGGTGATCTCCTTGCCCTTACAAACATCTTGGTTCAACTCCACAACACGAAGTAGGAGGCTCCCAAGCCACACCTAACCAATCTAGGAGGCACTACCCTCCAAAAGTTAATAGATGTGGTAGATCAATGAACTCCTTACTCTTGTGCATCTAAAGATAGTGTACTCAACACAAATCACTCTCTCACGGAATAAGCATGGGTAGGAGAGGTTGACTTTGTGGAAAGCAGTTTGGGGAGGCTAGAGATCAAGATTCAAATGTATTGAGTGGAATATGTTAGTCTCAACACATGAGTAGATGGTTCTCTCCCAGAAAATGGATCTGGATATGAAGTGTGTGTTCTGAGTGATTCTCGCACAAATGAGTGGTGGGTGAAGGTGTATATATAGGCAACAGCCAAAATCCAATAGTTACACACAAAGTGGCAAGCTCGGTGACACCAAAGTTGAAAACTCGGTGGTATCGATTAGCACAAAGGTGAGAACTTTTGAATCTCGATGATACCGATATATGAAACTCGGTAGCATTGAAAAGATAGGTAACGGTTAGATGGCCAAACTCATTTTCCCTGATACTCAAAGTCAGAAATTCTGATTTTGTGTATCGAGGTACCCGAAAGTTGGTCACCCAAACTTGGTACCACCGATATGTATTTGATTGCACCAATTTGGTGCCAGTGGCTAGTTTTTTTGTGTGAGGTCAAACGTGGTGGGTATGTAGGAAAAATGACTGAGTATTTTGGTGGCCAACTTAGAGCACTATGAGCAATCGGTTCATTTTAATACCTCACCCCCTTTTTATAGTAATGGCTTTCCTATGGACTCAAAAGTGATTTCTCACAAATAAAAAATGAAGAGTCTTCTAGCTTGAAGCTTGAGCCAATATTATTCCTTTATTGCATCAAGGGGCATCGCCACATAAAGCATTAGCCAAAGCATCTTTTGAACTTTTCTGAAATATACTTGAAAAACATATTAGTCCAATGATGCATATGTTGTGATCAATTATCAAAACCACCCTAGGGAGCAATTGGGTTTTCAATCCTTGGGTTCATTGTGTCATAGCGTGGTATAGAAGCCAACCCCGCCAAGGTTGAAGCAATTGAAGAGTTGGAAGCTCCGAATTGTATCAAGGATGCATCCCGCTTAGAGGGATGCATCACCGTCGTGAGCAGATTTATTTCCATATCCATTAAGCTCACCTTGCCATTCTTCAAGACCTTGAAGAAGGCAGGTCCTATGACATGGACCTTCGAAGCATAGGCGGCGTTGCGAGATTTGAAGGAATACGTTTCGTTTGCCAACCTTAGTGGCGCATAAACCAGAGGAGCCGTTGCTGCTATATCAGACAGCGAAGAATCAAGTGGTTAGTGTTGCGCTAGTGGCGGAGATGGAAGAAAAGTAAGACAAGGCAGCAACCCCTAAGATGGAAAACGGAAAACCTAAGCCATCCCCGGCAAGCCAACGAACCAACTACAAGGATGCAGCGCAGGAGGTACGGCAGCAGGCTCTATAGAGAAAGAAGGTGGTGCAGAGGCCAATATACTTTGTCAGATCTCTCTTGTAGGGGGCTACATCAAGGTACTATGGGATACAAAAACTATTTCCCGGCCTTTTATTGGCCTCCTGGAAGCTGCGCCGCTACTTCCGAGTGCACCACATCATCGTCGTCATCCGCCTCCCGCTATATTGTATCCTTAGGAACCCAGAGGCAACCGATAGAATTGTTGAATGTACTTTGGAACTAGCTAGCTTTGATATGAGTTTGAAAGAACAATGATCATACATAGTAGAGACCTAGCGGTGTTCATTGTTGAATGGGTGCCAATAATAGATGAAGGAATCCCAAAAAAAACCCTTCATGGCAACGAAGCTTCTCAGGAGTGGATCAAGTACTTTGACATGGCTTTTTTGCCAGAAGGCGTCGGTACTGCGGTGCTTCTTATCGCACCCACTGGAGAACACCTCAAGTACATGATCCAAATGAATTTTCCACGACAGATATCAACCAACAACACAACTGAGTCTGAAGGATTGCTTTCTGGACTACGAATAGAAGTCGACCTTGGTATCATGAAGTTGATAGTCCAAGGGGATTCTCAGTTGGTTGTGCACCAAGTAAACAAAGATTACCAGAGTCATCCGATGGAAGAATACGTCGATGAAGTGAGGAAGATAGAGGAACATTTTGATGGTATGCAAATGGAGCACGCCCCTCATGTAGAGAACGACATTGGTCATGTCATGTCAAAAGCAGTTGCACAGAAGTTGCCTGTGGAGCAACACACTTTTGTACTCTCAGAAACTTGGCCATCTTTCACGACATGATATTGACTAGCCAAGAAAAAGAAGGTCAATTCCCGTGACTATTTCTGTGTAGAGCCACCAGTGCCGCCAAGATGGTTGCCGGGGATGACATAACACGTGCCAATGAACGACGAGCTCCGGCAGGCCGAATGTCCATTCCCATAGAAGCCATTACTCCCGCAGCAGAAGAAATGCCTTCCGTCCTTGTCATCAAGCCACATACTCCGGCATGGGCACAACAGATTGTCCAATTCCTCCAAATAGGATACCTCCCAAAAGATCAAGAGCAAGCCGAGAGAGTAGCCCAGAAGTCAAGTTTGTACCGGTTTGTGGACAGTGTTCTATATAGAAGGAGACCAAACGGGGTAAAATTGAGGTATATCGGCACGGAGGAAGGATAACAGCTGTTGGTAGAGATACACAAAGGGATTTGTGGCTCCCATATTGAGTCGCGGCAGCTTGTCGTAAAGGCGTTCCGGAAAGGTTTCCATTGGCCTACTGCCCTCCAAGACGCCTTGGCGGTGGTCAGAACATGTGAAGCATGCCAGTACCACGCCAAGCAGTCACATCAACCAATACAAGCCCTTCAGGCCATACCGCTCTCCTGGACGTTCCTGGTCTGGTGGCTCGACATAGTGGGGCCCTTGCCGCACACTACCGGGGGCTTCGAACTCTTGTTCGTCATAGTCGACAAGTTCATGAAGTGGACTGCGGAAGTGCCAGTGAGAAAGGTTATGGCGATAGCAGCAATCAAGATTCTCAGAGCAATAGTCTGCCATTTCGGTGTACCCAACAAGATCCTCACTAACAATGACACACAATTTACCAGCGACACCTTCATGCAATACTGCCGAGATGCCGATGCAAAGATCTGTTTTGCGTTAGTTAGTCACCCAAGGAGAAACAGACAAGCATAGAGGGAAAACACTGAAGTGTTGCGGGGCCTCTAGATGAGAACTCTCAACAAGCTGCACAAGCATGGGAGGCACTCGGTCGATGAACTCACGGCGGTTCTTCCAACGACACAAAATCGATTCACCGGTGAGACACCCTTCTCCCTTGTCTATGGGGCAGAAGCAATGATCCCCATGGAACTCACATATAGGTCACCTCAAGTGTAGGCCTTTGACGAATACTAGCTAGAGTGGTTATGGCAAGATGATGCCACACGCCCCAAAGAAGATCGTCTCCAAGTCGCACTACGTGCCACTCGGTACCAACAAGACTTGCACCGCTGTCATAGCCGCAAGGTGTGCATTAGGAGCGCTTAGGGAGGCGACCTTGTTCTTGGACGGATTTAGTCCGTGAAGGGATCCAACAAGTTGACACTGAAGTGTGAAGGCTCAAGACCGCAGACGGCAGCCTGCTGCAGAACTCGTGGAATATCGAGCATCTTCGCAAGTTCTACCCGTAAGGCTTGGTTGTTGGGCCACCCGACAACCACTTTTATACAAGTCTCATGGCAAGTCATGTAATCGTTTGTACAAAGCTAGATGATGACCCTATGCATAGTAAATAAAGCTAAGTATTCTAGAACGTTTTGTCAAACTACATATTCCCGTTATGTATTCTTGTGTAAATTATTGTGGTGGCTCATCATTTGTGTAAGGTGGATACTGGACCACCAAGGTTCCTAGCCTACTCTATTTTCTCTTCTTTCTTTTTCCCAAAATGGAGAAGACGCCCCTGCATGCAAGTCTTCTAAGGGGAGTGATGGCTCGGACATCTATAGATGCAACGACAACCTCCTTACAGCAAGGGAAGCAACAAGAGAAAAAGCTAAGTAAAAAATTCTCAAAAATTTCCCGCAACCAAGTTAGAGCTCAGGTAAAAATACCTACACGCGAGGGGGGGGGGCTTTGTCAAAATTATTGCATGTTGGGGTGTTTCAAGCTTCCTCAACACCGCGTGCAGCCGCGACAAGGATGACGAAGTGGGCCTGCCGGTAGGAGCATCTACATCGGGATGCACCCATTGGCAAGCGACACATAGGGCCCTTTTCGAAATTGTTGCACGCTTGAACGTCTTAGCTAAACACTCCCAGCAGATGCAGAAAGGACGAGAAGATGATCCTTCGGGCAGCATGCTGGCAAGCATTCCCATAAAGCATAGGAAATAAGATACGCAAGTGCAGGTTCGCGCGAGGGAAAAAAGAGAAGGAAAGAGCGGATTTTCGTTAAGACACGAGGGGAACTTAGATATTTTATGGAAAGTACCCAATAGTTCCTCTTTGTTTCCTCGAAGAGTTATATTAGGTACGGTCTCATCACAAAAGGATATCTACCAGTATAATGTGGCGATTGATCCAGAGACAAAGTCTCGTGGAAGGAGCCTCATTCCCGCGTCAATCGCCACATCTCTGGGACCTAGCTACAACATCGAGCGCGCCTAGTCGGAGTTCTCATGCTTGACGCCTTAGACGTTGTAATCGTCATCGCTGTCGCTTGAATTATCCATGCAACACTCCAAGAAAACGCCATAAGCACAGAAGAACATCATGGAGAGGGTGGTGGAGCCATCAAACATTCATTGAAGAAGATAACCTGGCACAAGGGCACGAGAGCGGGCGAACGACTTCCACCCCTGCGTTAGGAACATAGCTCTTCTCAGGGAGAGGTCTAGGCCACATAGACGGACCCGTTGCAGTAGCCATCCGTCCGGAGCCAAAGCCCTTGGGGCCGGTTGGTTCACATGGCCGGTGCAAAAGGATCATGGAGGCGCAGCCAGCCCCGAACACGCCGTGGCAGCACGGCGACGAACTCGTACACCTCCTCCCCCGCATGGATCCCAACGTGGGGTTGCAGGAGAGGCGCACCACCGAAGCCGTCATGGTTCGGCCGGGCCGTACTTCCGCGACCCCTAGACAATGTCCTCTCGTGGGAGCCGGAGCTGGCCACCGCAGCCGTCGTGGTCCGACCAGGCCGTACTTCCGTGACACCTAGACGATATCCCCCCACAAGAGCCAGAGCTGGCCCCCACCGCAATCACCACAATCCACATCAGGCTCTCGGGAGTGCGTCTCACAGGGCCGCGAGACCCACGAGCGCGACCACGACCCCTCACTATCCCAGGAATGGCGCGCTAAGGAAGATGGCAGGGATGAAGAAGAAGAAGACGTTGGACAACAGACTGGCGAGGAAGAGTGTGAATGAGCAACGCCCCCTCCATCGACCCTTCTCTTATATAAGGCGGGGGTGGGGTAGGGGATGGCTCCTCGTACCCTAAGGCACACTCAGCACCAGCAACCGCCCCTCCCAGCCAATGTAGAGCCTCGTGTCTGACACGCGTTGTCGAAGATGTGATAGAAGACACAACTGTAGAAGAGGGAGCATAGTGGCGAGGGTGAACGGGTGCTGCCCATCGTCTTTCCGCTCCTCTTTCGAGGGGAACCCAGGGCTGACCGTTCACTGTCTGAGGCAATGATTGGCTGGCAAGCACGCAGACTTGGATGACCGCCCTTCTCCACGAACGACGCACAACTTCTCACGCATGATTCCTCGAAGCAACCGCCTCGCTCCACCATTTTGACGACTCGTAGTTAATGCATGTCATGGGGTAAAGCAGTAAAAACCATTATAACCACAGAGAAATGTGGTCGAGTGTGTTTTTTTGCACTGTTTTTGGGCCTAGCCCAACAAGGTCATGGACGCAAGTGTGGCCCAGCCCTGGGTGCTATTGTCGGTGTAGTAAGAAACGGGGCCCTTAGTACCCAGACTTGTACACATGCTACAGCGGACCCGAGGGTCAGCAATACCTTGCGAAACAACGCAAACCTATTAGCAAAAGCATCAATACCAAGCCCCAACAAGCCACCTTGATGAGAGAGAGAGAGAAGACTCAAAAGTTGTCGCGCCCAGCAGAACCCTCGCATATCCCTGCCGCTCAACCTCATCAAGCTGGTTGTCAATATTAGTGAGGTCTCGAGTGGGTAGGCGGTTAGTTGGGTCTAGTGAGAGGCCGATGTGTAGGGACCCCAACTCATAAGTCGCGATCACCGAACGCACATGTACAGTGATCCTAGATATCAATGCTCACTGAACATACAAAAGCTGAATAATAAGAGTCTTACATCCATTCATACTGTTTGATACAATAGGGACCATCGAGGTCAAGTCTTACATAGATAGGGCCTCAAAGGCCAACACACCTATCGGAACCGGGCTATGCAGACCAAAGGAAAGGTTCAAACACTTGTGTGCGTTCTCTCTCCAACCTTGTTCAACCTCTCCACCTTACGACGACTCTACGGTGATGCGAGCTAGGACGGCGAGCTAGAACACAGGTAGTTTACCAGGTTTCAGGCCAACATGCGGTGTAAAACCCTCACTAGTGGAAAACGGGCCTTTGGCCGGGACCCTTTAGTCCCGGCCTGCCTCTGGGCCGGGACTAAAGGCCCAGCCACGTCGCCCCAATTCTCAATGCCTCCCTCGAGGCTTTAGTCCTGGCCCGTAACGAGCCTTTAGTCCCGGTTCGTGTCCCAAACCGGGACTAAAGGGCTACGCGGTGGGCAGCCCGCATGTGCGCCACCTTTAGTCACGGTTTGTGTCTCAAACCGGGACTAAATTCCTCTGCCTATATATAGCATAGCCCCCCTCTCCCCTCTTCCTTGCATTTTTCTTGGATGGAGGATTGTGGGTGTGTGCTAACTCTCCACTTTTTTTTGATGCACTAGAGGTGTTTGTTGAAATGTGTGTTAGAGCGATGCCGCTTCAGTTCACCGAACACAACTACGATATGAGATGCCTGAGCCACGCTTAAACCTCTTCCTCTTTATTTCTACTTATTCTAAAAGGTTAGCAACTATATTTCCTCGTTTGGACCATGCGGTACTAATTTTTAGGATCGTGATTGTATTTGATATACTATCGTATAACACAGATGAGCCATCCATGGATGTACGGTGATCGACGCACAACCGCTTACACAGAAGGCGTGCATTCTTTTCGAGATGCAGCCGATGCGAACAAGCATGGTGGTGGCTTTACGTTTTGTCCATGTGTTGAATGTCGGAATGAGAAGGATTACACTTCCTCAAGAGTCATTCAGAGCCACCTGCTTCGGTCCGGTTTTATGTCGGGCTATAATGTTTGGACCAAGCACGGAGAAAGAGGGGTTATGATGGAAGACGACGATGAAGAAGAAGAGAACGATGATGACAACTACCGATCTATGTTCCCTGAGTATGCTGATACCGCAATGGAAGACACTGAAGAAGAAGATCAGGATGAAGAACGGGAACCAGATGAGCCCGCTGATGATCTTGGCCGGGTCATTTCTGATGCACGGCGAGGTTGCGACACAGAAAAGGAGAGGTTGCAGTTCGAGCAGATGTTACAGGACCACAACAAATTGTTGTACCCAACTTGTGAAGATGGCCAGAAGAAGCTGGGTAGCACACTGGAATTGCTGAAGTGGAAGGCAGAGACCGGTGTGATTGACTCGTCATTCGAAAAG
Source organism: Hordeum vulgare subsp. vulgare (assembly GCF_904849725.1). NCBI lineage: Eukaryota > Viridiplantae > Streptophyta > Magnoliopsida > Poales > Poaceae > Hordeum > Hordeum vulgare. The sequence goes on along the minus strand of NC_058524.1, from coordinate 339,654,946 downwards.
TTGCTGGTACTAATGAAGAAGATGTGTCCAAGAAAGAACGAATTGCCCGCCAGCACGTACGAAGCAAAGAAGCTTGTCTGCCCTCTAGGATTAGACGTGAAGAAGATACATGCATGCCCTAATGACTGCATCCTCTACCGCGGTGAGAAGTACGAGAATATGGATAAATGCCCGGTATGCACTGCATTGCGGTATAAGATCAGAAAAGATGACCCTGGTGATATTGAGGGCGAGCCACCCAGGAAGAGGGTTCCTGCCAAGGTGATGTGGTATGCTCCTATAATACCACGGTTGAAACGTTTGTTCAGAAATAAAGATCATGCGAAGTTGTTGCGATGGCACATGGAAGGTTGTATGAAAGACGATAAGTTGAGGCACACCGATGATGGTCGGCAGTGGAGAAAAATCGAGAGAGATTTCCCGAGATTTGCAGCTCACGCAAGGAACTTATGGTTAGGTCTGAGTACAGATGGCATGAATCCTTTAGGGGAGCAGAGTTGCAGTCACAGCACCTGGCCCGTTACTCTATGTATCTACAACCGTCCTCCTTGGTTGTGCATGAAGCGGAAGTTCATTATGATGCCAGTGCTTATCCAAGGTTCTTTACTCTGTTGTGTCCATTCACTTATAAGTGTAATTGATAAGTTACTGACACATATATATATATATATATATATATATATATATATATATATATATATATACATGTGCAGCTTCCATTGGATTCTGTTGGACATTCAAATTGATAAGGGAAGAGTTGATGCCTTCGACCCATTATCGAGACCCTTGGAACAGTTCCAAAGCCTGCAGGACATGCTCCAAGGGTAATTTGAATCATTCTTGCGCTCTATCGGTCTCTTTCGATGATTTTCTGATATATCAATTAATGAAAAACTTAGCAAATCATTATCCTTGTCGGGCAGGGTTTGGAAGCGGTTCAAGTGCGTGACTCCCGGTAACTTTCCTGAGAAGCTGACCTTTAGAGCGGCTCAGGTAAGTAGTAGTATGATATACTTCTAATTTCAATACATTTATGATGCTAGATTATTATTTTGATTATATATATTCTATTCTCGTAAAGTGCGACCATCAGCCACGGGGAACGCATCTATGCGGATACTATGTTTGCGAGACCATTCGCACGTTTACCTCTGAGCACTAGGATCACATATTCGACGTAAGCAATGAACATTCATACCTCTATTTTTACCCGTCATTCTTTGTTATCATGATTGATATTCATATTCATCTCCTCTTCTTATATAGCACACGGCCATGACGACGAAGGTCCTACCAGAGCAACGCGCGATTGCTGTTGCAGAGGAGCTTGCGACCTTTCTAAGGACGGAAGCTATAGATGACAAAGGACTATTTAGTGTAGCTAGGGGCCATTACTTATGTTCGTCCATGTAATCGAATAGACGGGCTCTAGTCCCGATAATTCAGATCTCCATACAATTGTATATATATATGCTCGCTTGTAAGATAAGTTAACCTTATATATATATGCATAATTATTTCTATTTAAATTATATGAAAACTAATTCCCGAACACCAAACGAGGCATCACGTTAATCTCCCGAACACCTAAGCCCTAAAACCCTAAAACCCAAAAATAATTTCATTAAAAAAACCCAAAAATAAGCAAAATCTGAAACTCTTTAGTCCCGACCCGTGTAACGAACCGGGACTAAAGGTCCTGCCCCTGGGGCGCTACGAGGCGCCCACGTGGAGCACCTTTAGTCCCGGCTTGTAACAGGGCTAGGACTAAAGGTCAGGCCTTTAGTCCCGCCCCTTTAGTCCCGGTTGGTGAACCGGGACTAAAGCCCCTTACGGGCCGGGGCTAAAGGCCCCGTCCCCAATAGTGCCTACTCCTTGTTCGATAGATTGCTCAAGGTGGACGAATGGTACAAAGGTGGGTTCTTTTCGTAATATAATACACTGGACTCCAGATACCCCTAATACAGAGGCCAGACCTCTCTTTTGTACCGACATTGATCCTCTTCCCCTGAAAACACATCCAGCAAGAAGGGTAGCCACAACCGCCATTTGGAGAGGGGACCGGACTGTGGCCCGCCCTGACAAAGGCGGTCTTCACCTACAAAAGCCTCTCTTTATGATGCGTTGGTTGGCTCGGGGATGACCTTCATCCTATCGAGCCCCCATCCTTGGTCCTCTTGCACCGATTAGGAAACCTTCCTGGGTTTCTTCGGGAACCCGCAGATGGCCTCGGTTCCCTTAAGACCAAAGGGAAAGCATGTCCGTATGTGCCCGCTGGTATCAACCCTGGCACCATGCAACGTGGCTCACATCACATGTGAGTAGGTTAGACCACATGACACCGGCAAGCCGCCATTGGCAGATCCGCCCCTCAGGAGGAGGTGCATCGGGAGCCTCGCGGGAGGTACTTCCTTCTCGTGAGCCTCGCGAGAAACCTTCCTGGGTGAGGGCCTCACGCGCGGCTCCTCACGAGGAGGGGACCTCATAAGTGTCGTACCCCCGGCCCTCAATAGGGAGCTCTCTCAAGCCCACAACGCACAACGGGACCTAGACCGCATGCCGATGGGCCTGGGTACCTTGGTCCCAGAGCCCCGATAGTAGCCCCTGAGCCGTGGAGTTTACGACTCAGTAGTCTGGGGTGAGATGGCGTGGGCTCTTATCGCCTATGGGCACGGCCCAGTGCGTGGTGCACGTCGGGACGCGATGCGCCCCACCTTGCTGCAGGGCATCGGTATCCGCCCTAGCTGGCATAAAGCAGGCACGTGGTGTGGTGTTGTCATTACCCTCTTCCACGATCACCTTCCTACATGTTCTCCTTTCTTGCTAGGGTGCGCCAAATCCAATCTTAAATCAAGTCACCTCCCCCCCCTTCATTGCTCCAGACGGAAAAATCGCGCCTACCGGCAAGAAGGGGAAGCTCGCGGAGCCTCCCACGAGCGCTGCCACCACCGGGCCTCATATCATGCCTTCCCGTGTCTCGAAGGAGAGGATCTGGATCTAGTGCACCTGTTCGTGGCCGGAAACACGCCCGAATGGGGGGCGACTGCCGTCGGGCTGGGCTTAGCGACGCGGAGCAGCTTAATGAAGTCTGCCTACCCCTTCTTCCTCCTGAATGTTTACGATGAGGTGGTCCCTCCATTCTCTGACTTCTTCTACGCCATCCTTTCCCATTACTAGATGTGGGCTTTGCATCTTCATCCCAACTCCATCCTCCTTATGTCCATCTTCGCCTTCTACTATGAGGTCTTCATGGGCTTGAGGACCTCGGTGGCGCTCTTTCATCACTTCTTCAGCCTGTGGTCCACTGCCCCCGGCTAGCGTCTCCTTTGTCGATGTCGGGTGCGCGAGCACCCACCTGACGACCAGGAAGAAGGTTCTTGGCGGTCCACTTGAATCCACCCAAGCAGTCCCCCAGGTGAAGCCACAAGAAGTTCACACACCCGAGGGCGGGACCCGTCTTATAGAGGATTGCCTCCCTTGTGAAAGCCCGCCTCACAGGGTTGATGATCATCAAGGATTTCTTAGGGCACCGCATCGCGCCACTCGAGGTGCACTCGTGCCCCTTGTGGGAGCTCACTTCTGGCGGTGACTCGATGCGCCTGCATGTTGGCGGCCTCACGCACGATGAGCTGGACAGAGTCTTGGGGCCCTGTGTTGGGCTCCTTTCCCGAGGACCTCCCTCGGGCCACGCTGCCACTATATGTGTGCGATGGCATGGAGGAAATGGTCGTGGAGATGCCCATCTTCAACGAACGGGGGCTCGTGGGGCCGCTCAAGGGATCCTCCATCACGGTCTCGTCCTTAAGCGGGGAGAGCAGTGACCAAGATACAGAGGCGACGGAGGAGGAGGAGGGGGAGGATGCCTGGTGGATTCTGCTGCCCAACCTCCATCTATATTTACGCGACATTGGGGACGACGCGGCCAGTGACGAGCAGCGCCCGGCAGTCGCTTCTTGGCCTACGACCTCCGGAGATGGAGCATGGATGGGCCCCATGGTGGTCAAGGGGTCAAGGGCATGAGACCCTTGTGATGGTGCCGCGCCTACCTCGGCGGACTACGTGCCTCCCATGAGGCTCTCTCAGGCTCCTAAGCAGGAGGGAAGCCGGGATGAGCCAGCCGAGGAACGTGTCAAGTGCGCCTCTAGTGACGGCGGGGCGGCAGGCGAGGGTGGCAAAGATGTGCAACCCCCCATCAAGAAGAAGAGGAAGTGGGCCGCCAATGATGAGTAAGTACCTTGGCCTGCCCTTGCGTTATCCATCCCTGACTAGCCTGCCCAAACCTCTTCTCTGGCGCAGGCTCCCCGACGGCAACGAGGAAAAGAAGAAGAAGACGACCATCGCATGATGCAAAGGTGGTGCAGGTCTCAAGGGTACCTTTGTCCCTCGACCCGGGCATCATCACTCGCAGAGGTAGCCTTTGTCCCTCGGCCTGGGTGCACGCGCACGGCTACATCTCTGGGCGTATCCCCCACGTGGCGGGAGATGCCATCGTTGGGGCCGCGACGGCCCTGCCATCGACAACGCCGGCCTAGGTCACGACTGTCCAACCCCTGATGCCAAATATTGGGGCCACGACCTCTGCTAGGATGCTAGAAACGGGGGCGATCGCCCTCGTGAGCATCCTACGTACTCCCGGTGAGTGGGGAGGCCCCAAGCCCCCTGCGCCCTAGTCATAGGGGGTAGAGGTCACGTTGGATGCGGCAACGGGCAACGCCGGGGCAACCGCGACTCCGGAAGCCCTCGTCCCACTTGGCCCAGATGGGTTGCTCTGGTGCGGGGCTCTAACCTACGCGCTAAACCTGCTCACCCGGCTCGAGGCGGACTTTCCTGACGTCGAGGCGCGTCGGGCCATGTAGCGTACGAGGTTGGCCAAGGGGTTGAGCCAACTTAATACCTCCACCTAGGAGGTCAAAGGCGAGGCCAAAGCCGTCCGCGCGGAGAGCCGGCTAGAGGCTGCCGAAGCCAAGGTTGCCAGTGCGAGCACCCTCACTGATAAGGAAGCACTCATCAACCGCAGCGAGGAAGCAGAGGACGACCTCAAGGCGCTTTAGGAGGCTACCAAGACCCGTGAGGCGGTTCTTGCCCATTGCGACTTTGAGCTGGAGAGGGCGGCAGGCGAGAAAGTCACAGAGCGCGGGGGTCCACATGCACTCCAGCATGATGTGTCAGAGGCTCGGTACACCCACGCAAAGCATATATCCGAGGACAATGTGAAGATGGCTTCCCGAAAGGAGGATTCCCTGGTCGTTGCCGACGCGAAGGTGGCGGCGGACCATACCGCGCTCTCTTCTCTGGACCTCAGGGCCCTCCACGCGATGGGTTTCATTTGCAAGTAGAGGCTCGAGTCTTCCCTCGTTCCTCAAGATGTCGTCTCCACTGAGTTATCTTCTGAGCTCGCGAAGGAGCTCAATGGCACGACCAAAAAATGTGGACAACGCCGTGGAGAAGGAGCATCGCCGCCTCTTCTCCGTGGCCGCGACCCGTGTCTCCAGCATCTCCTCCTTCGTATCCTTGCTTAGAGTTTGAAGGGATGATGGGCCCTGTGCCTGAGGAGTCTCGCGGCAATCTGGCAACAGCCATGGGGGGCCATGTGCGTACGCTGCTCGACAAGTTCTCCTGCAATGACGACGAGGAGTCTGGAAAGGAGCCCCATGCCATGCCCTGAAACAAATCATCTTTGCCTCGAGGAGGCATGAGGCATTACCCTTTATTGTATGGAGCAATTTGAATTCTGTAATAATTGCTTGCGACTCGTAGTGCCTATTTCCGTGCTCGGTTTTTCTCTTGCTCGCCTTTGTGCTTTGTGTCGGCGGGGCCCGACCCAGTGCGTATATCGACGATCGCTGGATTAACAGGAGGTGAGAGGCTACACGACCAGTGAAGGCCCCGAGTCACGATTCTCAGGAGCCTCCCTTGATGCGCAAGCGACTAGCTTGAGGACCTCCATGTTCCTCCTTGGGACCTTTGATGTTGTACGTCAACAGGTACCAACCCTGCGCGTATCTTAGCCGCCATGGATTACCGGAGGGTGAGAGGCTATAGGGCCAGTGAAAGCTCTAAGCCGCAAAGCTCAGGCGTCCCCCTTTGAGGCGCAAGAAACTCCCTTGAAGGCCCTATCTTCTCCTCTAAAAGTCTTGGCGCTCTACGTCGGCAGAGCCCAACCCTACGTGTACCTCAGCCGCCACTGGATTACCACGGGGTGAGAGCCTACACGGCCAGTGAAGGCCCTGAGTCGTGATGCTCAGGTGCCCCTTTGAAACGTAAGCAAGTTCCCTAACGATCCTAGTAATCACCGTGTGGAGCCTTTGCGCTCTGCACCGGCGGGCCCAACCCTGCGTGTATCTCAGCCACCACTGGAGTACCAGGGGGTGAGAGGCTATAGGGCCAGTGGAGGTCCTGAGTCGCGATGCTCACACCCCCCCTTTGACGCTCATGTAAATCCCGCTCCATGACGAGGGCCTTGAACTCTGGGTCGGCAGGGCCCAACCCTGCATGTATCTGAGCCGCCATTGGATTACCAGGGGGTGAGAGGCTACAGGGACAGTGAACGCCCTCAGTCGCGATGCTCATGCACCCCCATTGACGTGCAAGTGGCTCTAATATGGGCAAATTGGTCACAACTCCGAGCGCCCGCATGCTTTCCCTTGGGTGTCGTGCGGGAACTTTACACCAAGGACATCAGGAGGTGACGTGCACGGGGGTGAGCCCGCGACACACAGCGTGATCACTTGGATTTTTTGGAGCTGCAGGGTCACACCCGAGCACAGGAACCATGTGTATCCCCCGCCCATGCTAGGTACAAGGGGGAGTTCGCGGGCATGGAGCTCCAATGATCCTCCCCAGCATGATGCACGAGGCTTCCAATTGGATGTTGGCATAGTCGCGGGTCTATAGTAGTTCCGCCAGCGTGAAGCCAGGGGACTTCCACTTGGGCGTGGGCGGAGCCCCCTCCCGAGGCCACAACATGGCCCGTCGTTTGTTTTCCACTTCGGGACGATCCGGGCGTGTATAGCCCAAACTTGTTGTTACATGATAGGGTCACGGGCGGGGATTTACTAAGGGGTTGGATACCCTAGGCACAATGCTCAGGAGTTCCTGGCCTCTGCCTTCTAGCAGCTTGCGCCTCATCCTTTGTGCATCAACATGCTCATCGGACCTGCAACGTGAAGGGGGGTAGCACGCGTCAGGTGACTGCCGCTAGGAAACTACATAAAGATGTTAGACACTGAGGACCCCAAAAGGTGACGTATAGTGGCGCAAGCCCTTGAGTCAAAGCCCAGTCACTCGGATTTGGCAACATTGCAGGGACGAACCTGAGCACAAATGTCATGCCAGTAATCTTCATGGAACGATCAAGCAAAACTCACTCGTCGCATAGTGCCGGAAGCCATGAAGCGCCAACCTAGCAGTGAATCATTTCAGGCGAACAACATAAGTTTTAAAGGGAAATAAAAAAGTTTACCACACAACCAAAATGCGAGAACTTCGGAAGGGCGGGCCCTCATGCCAAAAGGTAGTGCAACTTGATTGGCGTCCTCATACTCGGATGAGACTGAACTTCATCGGGGCACGTTGTCGTGGGTGCGTCGGGTCGCCTGATGAAACTCATCATGACGGTTGATCTTGTCAGCAGCCCATTGCCTCGTAGGTCTGTGAGGACTCACGGGCACAGACCCCGCGTGAGGCGCCAGCATGAGCCGTGCAACCTTTGGATGGTGGCATCAGTGTCGCCCAGACCGAGAGGCATGTGAACATGGCCCGCGTGGACATTTCGGCCTAGCCCCAGTCTCACAGGTCAGAAGGAACTCCAAGAAACGACCTCGTCGAGGCCAGCAATCTCGACGCACATGCGTGTCGTGATTGTCCCTGACGGCCTTTTGGGAATGGGGGTACCCAGACCTACCTGCCTGCGGCCAAGGGTTGGCCCACTTCATCGAGCAAACCGACGGGGCCGACACCACCCAAGACAAGGCCCTCGCCAGGGGCCAAGCCTCGCGAAGAGGAACAACACCAAGACCCGCAGGGCTCCTCATCAGGACCCCTCTATAGCGACGGATATTACGAGGGGAGGCCAAACCTCAGGAGTCAAGGATGACGCAGAGGAAGGACAGGCGAGCACTGTACTAGTTCATCCACCAACCTCCACCAAAGGCAATCCACCAAAGGACGAGTAGGGTATTACGCTTCCCAACGGCCCGAACCTGGGTAAATCGTCGTGTTCTGTGTCTTCCTCACCATCAAGTGAGTTCTTTGCCATCCCCGACGAGTAGCGAGCTAGTAAAGGCGAGCCCACGAGAGATATTACTTCACGCCCCTGAGTTCGAATCTTTAGGGTTTTGCGGAGCCCGAAATCCAAAATTTGGCGCGCCACGTAGGGGTCGTGTCAAGGTCTCTCCCAGGGCCTAGCCAGCTGAAGCTTGTCACACTCATGGCAGGGAGATGGCGAATCCGCACAGAGAGGGAAGCCGCTTGCGTGGCGCGAATGACGCAAACAGTGCGAGACGCTTGCAACGCGCCGCTACGCCGCCGGCCGACGTTCACACCGGACGAGCTTTCAACGAGCGCCGAGGGGTGCCGCCTTCACCAACCGCAGGGCATACCCCCATCGCACCGACCCTTCCACGCGTGCAGCTTGTTCCTTCCCCCCTCCGAATCTGCCAGCACCCGACGCACAGACATGTCGCGCTCCTGGTGGCGCATGAGCTCAGGGGTCGTCAAGCCGCCCGCCGTCGCCGCGCCGATGGACACAGACGCGCTCCTGGGCGCAATGCTGTTGACGGGACCCAAGAGCGCCCCCGGAGGAGCCGCGCTTGTCGGCCCGCATTGCCACGGGCTACAATGGGGGAACCACACGGGCGCGTCCCAAACATTCACTCAGGCCTGCCCCTACTAGGGATTCGACGGGAGATGCTGGAGGCACGTGATTCGGCCGCGCTGGGGAGGCATCACCGAGCACCCCCTGGCGTGCTTCACGGAACGAGGAGGGAGTACCAGAGGTCCGACAACATCAACCCCTGGAGTCGCGCTCTATTCGACGACGACTGCACCAACACACGTTCGGGCTACGAAGGAATCAGCGCAGACCATCAACACGGCAGGAGACACACACGCGACCCCGCGGGCAGCCCCCGCGCAAACAACTATGATCAGCACCGCGGGGGTGGCTTCGCGAGGACATCCAGAGCGGGTATCCTCGTGGGGCACACCTGCTAGCCGGGAATTGCTTCGAGCAGACGTCTGGGTTTGGGGACCGGGGACCTATCGCCTGGGGCTGGGTGGGCGCACCCTTGTACCCAGGCTAAGAGGCCCCATCCTGGGGACTGAGGGTGGAACACACGCCCATGCTCCCGGGCTAGATGATCCCAACCTGGTGCCCGGGGGTGGTATAACCGCCGCTACCTCCGGGGCGCACGACGCCTGCCTGGGGACTGAAGGTGGAACACACGCCCATGTCGCTAGTGTGGGATTCGTTTGCTCTCCACCAGGTGTTCGGGTACCCGACGTTGCCCTCAGGATCGGCTAGCCCAGCATGGGGTCATGGCCCAGGGTACCAACGAAGGAACATGGGGGGCCCGGCGAGGCGCGTTGGGCAACGCCCCCGGGACTCAGGACCTACCGTCTGGGCGAGCCTTCAGTCTAGTGAGCGCTGGGGGCTCCCCCACGCTCGAGGGCTCGCTTAGGACGGGCCACGCTAGGCGTCTAGGATTCCAGGGACCACGAGCGGGGCACGCGCGTGTGAGGCATGGGGCTCCCTAATGATCCCCGGGACTTGCATCAACCCGTAGCACCTTTGCATCGTCCTTCAATCCTTACAGAACCTACTTCATCCTGTGACACTCTCACGTAATAACGAGCCGAGGCTGTATACGTCCAGAGCCCCCTGAGGACGGGGAAGGGGTCCATCCCACACCTAGTGGAAGCCCTATGCTCCGCGCTGGGGGAGTTGGAGGTAATCAACACTGTCCAGCATTGACTTTCGGAATCAGGCGCCTATGCCTTGGGGGTAGGGACACTCGCGAGGCCAAAGCGTCCTCGCGACCTCCCACATACGCCCCCACCGTGACACTCTCACGTAATAACGAGATGAGGCTGTATACGCCCATGGCCCCTCGAGGACGTGGAGGGGTCCATCCCACGCCTAGTGGAAGCCCTATGCTCCGCGCTGTGGGGAGACAGAGGCAGAGAATACCTTAGGTGCTGGACGCGGCAGTTTCTTTGAAAAGAAAAGGAGGGCGGGAATTTCTTCTCTATCATTCTCTCGTTTTACCGAACTCGAGTTCTCTTTCTCCCTTTGTTTTGATTGGTTTTGTACGGAAACTTCGGGAGATCGCTGGGCCTCCTGAGGCAACCAAAAGAGGTGTGGAATGGGGAATCTGTCAAGCTCCAACGGGGACTCCTGAGGCGTGCCTCAGGAGCCTTACCGTTCATAAGGCCACTTGCCCCCTTTGATGCCGTCCTAGAATTCCGATCGGTATCAGGGGAGGTGCCTCATAGACGCGCCCTTTATGGACCTGTCGATGTAGAGCGGCTTGAGTGTCAAGGGGGACTCCTGAGCGGCATGCCCCGGGAGCCCTACCAGTCATAAGGCGACCTAACCACCCGGGTGTCGTCCCTATCGGCACCCAAGGCTTCGGGGCTTTGCCCCGTGAGGACCAACCTTGGTAACGGGTTGCACCTCACGGTGGCAGGGAAATGTACGGGACCGGGACCTGCAGACAGAGAGTGCCGAAAGGGTCCTCAAACTTCCCCTCGAACAGGGTTCAGCGCCGCGAACGGAGTCGTGCTCGTAGGCAAGGCTGTTAGCATCACGATGACATGGGGCTAGCAGCACTCGCAGCTAGGAGGGAGTCATTGTGCACACCACGACTTCGGAGACCGCATTGAAAGGTACCCCCCAAATACATCAAAGTTGATGTTAAACCTAGTACATAACCCGATAAGGAGGACAAGGCTGCAGATTAGGAGGAGGCATCATCGCAAGAGCTCGTGCTGCAGCCTTCGGTAACGAACCTTGTCACCAGGCACTCCATGTGGACCTCGACCCATTCAGTCAGGGAGGCACGGATCGTCTCTGGCACCGGATCCAACACTGCGGCAAAGTCAAAGTGTGGGTCGAGGTGGAGGAGGTGGTAGAAGACATCCGAGATCGCTTTCCCAAGAGGTCATGACTCCTCTCCTCAGCGAGCGTGTGGGCCTTCTCGGCGCCCGCTTCAAGACACTCCACAACACGGAGGAAAAAGCCCAAGTACCCAGTGTCGTCGGAGACCAGGGGGCTTGAGACACCCTCGCCATAGATGTCGCTCAAAGCCCGGGAAGCTCTCCTCTCGAGGGATTGGAACATCCGGGAGCGCTCAAGCTACAGGTAGCGAGCATAGAGTGCCTCTTCGGAGGCCTCTCCAACCAGGGAAGCCGTACCTTTCACCCCTTCGTAAAGTTTACCTTCGGCTACAACTTGGGCGTCCAGTGCGGCCAGCCGATGTTTCACTTCCTTATCCAACTTTCTCTGGAGGGTATCGACCTCGTTTTTCAAGTGGCTGCGATAGTCAAGAAGAAGGAAATGCCAGGCCTCCGCCACGCCCCTGTCAATGTCTTGCTGAAGCTTCGCCTCACGAGACGCAAGGGATTCCTCAGCAAGCGACACCTGGCGCTCCCTCAGCTCCAGACGCTCCTGCTCCAGGCTCTGCTCCACCTCTACAAGCTCCGGCAAATCGGCATGTGCCCGGAGGCCCACGCCGACAGGAAAGAACTCAACAGGCTTGTCCCCTAGGGCGGCCCTGAGTTGAGCCCGTTCTTCAAGATCGGCGTTGAGGGTGCAAAGCTCCCTGTGGCGATCCTCGGAGGCCTTGCACCAACAATCATCATCCTTATCCTCGGAGAGAGCACGCTCTCAAGCTTCCTCCGCCGCGGCGACGGACCCCTCTGCCTCCGCACAGGTGCGCTCATGTTGCAGGTGGACGAGGTTCACGACGACTTCAAGCTGGCGCCACCCCGATGCAAGGCGCCGGCGATCGTCCTGCACGCGGATTTCTTTGTTGGCAAACCCCGCCCCTAGGCGCTGAAGGGCACTCGCCGCCGTGCGGATCAAACCCCACGTCACGGTAGGCGAACCTCCGACAGGCTCCAGTGGCCAACAAGAGCTCTCGTTTCCTACATGATGAACGGGTAAGGCGCGCGAGGAGCCTCTCGGCCCGAATCCATGCTCTGGGGTTGGGTGCTCGCACGCAGGCGCTTCGTTGGAAGCGAACGCCCCGGAGGCCCCATGTCACCAAGCAGAAGGGGTACGTAAGGGAGGCCCAGCATGACCCTAGGAGGGGCCGCAGGCGAGGGAATGACACTCCTCTGGGAAACTGGAGGCCGCGGGCGAGGAAGACCGCGGGAGGCTCACGCGCGGGAGACTCGGGAGGTTGAACCCTGCGGACTGCAAGGGTAAGAACCGCAAGATCCTCCGCAGTCTCGGGGCGGGCGGCGCCGACCCTCCTCCCTTGTCACCAACAGGGAACGTGCATAACAAGGTTTTGGAAGGGATGGTTAGAAACAAAGGACGAAGGAAGGTACGGGTGCTTACTCATCTATGGCGATCCACTTCTTCCTCACCGGAGCCCACCGCATCGAAGGGTGGCCGCCCTCAGGCGACCTCCTCTTCCATCCGACACTGGTGGCCTGGCGAAGAGACCTAGCAGTCCTTGGCCGAATCTTGAAGACGGGGGCGGCAGCTTCCACCGTCAACCGGTGACCACCACCAACCCCGGCTTTACCCGGAGCAAGACCCAGGGGAGCGGGCGGTGATGCACCGCCAACCCCGACTACGGGAGGGGTGGCACAACCGGAGTTTTCGTTGGCCTAGGGCCCGAGGGTCGAGGCCCCTTGGGGGTGCACATCCCCTCCAGGGAGGAGCCCCCACTCGTCGAAGAGCAGCATCTTCGCGACAAGATCTTCTGGGCCTTGAAGTTGTACAATGGGAGGCCAGTCTGGGGAAGCTCGTCAAGATCGTCACCGGTTTGTCGATGGAGGAACTCACACAAGACGACAGGTGAGAGAGGCAGGACCTCGATCCTCATTAGGTCACGAGGTCCCGCGTAGGCCCATATCGGACAGGAATGGTGCTGGAGTGGAGCTATCCGTCGACAGTAAACTCCCGTACCACCATCGCCATTGTTACTCCTGCCCGCTTCAGCTTTCCCACCCGGGTCAGGACTGGCGTGAGCCGGGGGTCATTAAGCTCCGCGCGCCTCCACCCCCGATTCGGCATTGCGGGAGTCAACGGGGGCTGGAACAGGGCTCCGGCCTCTGCAGTTTTGACCTGCACCCACTGCTGCCGGAACCCCTTTGCTTTGGGGAGGATCTCGGTGTCAAGGGGCCCCGGGACCGATACGCATGCCGTTTTCAAGGATGCGCACGCGGAGCACTGCTCCTCGGAGACCAACTCGAGGGAAAAGAAGTGGTGAAGCAATGGCATGGAAGGGGTGACCCTAACAAAGGCCTCGCACAAGAACGTGAAGGCCGAGAGGAGAACCAAAGAACTGGGGTCAAGATGGAGCGCGTGGATTTGGTAATGCGAAAGCACTACGATGAGGAATCTAGAGAATGGCGACATCACACCAGAAAGAAGAGCATGGATATGAAGGGGAACTGCGAGCCATCTTGCCCCAAGGCCACGAACCTGGCCAAACCTGGGTGGCCCCCCACTCATTGGAGCTGGCCGCGACTACCCGTCGGATCTTCTACAACCCATCGATGTTCACCACCGTCGACCGGCCCAACGCGGGCCGAGGCGCCGTCGAGACGATCGGGCCCAGTGAGCCTCCGCGTTTTCCCACTTTCGGAGGCATGACGGGGAGAATGAGGGGAAGAAGCGATGTGGCGCACGGGGCTCGGCGGAGGGAGCCGGAATCGCACAACAGGGAGAACTGACGTTGAAATCGGCGGGAGACGGAGGTGGCTCGTAGATGCAGGTCAAGTAGTTCGGCGAGCCCTGCTGAGGCAGGTCTGGTGCGGATAAGACAGGTTGACGAGCTCTCAGTTTGACGTCTAAAGGGTGTGGCCCCCAGGCAATTAGGGCCCGCGACGCTTCGGGCCGCCCCCATGGCTTCGCCTTGAAGCCAACCCGAGCATGCCACGGGCCCGGGGGCTACTATCGGCGTTCTGGGAATGGGCGTACACAGACCTACCTGTGTGTGGCTCAGGGTTGGCCCACTACATCAAGCAAACCGACGGGCCCGACACCACCCAAGACAAGGCCCTCACGAGGAGGAACAACACCAAGACCCGCACGGGACCTCCTCGGGACCCCTCCGGAGCGGCGGATATTCAGAGTAGAGGCCCAGCCTCAGGAGTCAAGGATGACGCAGAGGAAGGACAGGCGAGCAGCGGACAACAGGGCAGCGCAGTTTCCCCTTTAGTGCAAAGGGGGCTTGGACGTGCCAGGGTTCCCAAAGCATCTTCCAAAGGTTTCCATTCTTGTGCAACCAGGCCGTCGCCGCCCGCCAGCAGGATTAACTTCATTCCTGGGCCCGTCCCTGCAGCGTTGCCAGCCACTTTGCAGGCGAAGACCACCTTTGGGCATGGGAGCATGTTCCCATGTTCCCCTTTAAAATTGGCCATTGTGGGATCCCTTCCCGCTTAAACGATAAGGGAAGAGGACCAGGGCCGCCACTATATATAGAGGATAGGTTGCTTCGTAGAGGAGGGCTGGAGATCCATTCATTCACCCACCAATGCCACGCAAACACCATCCAGCCTCCGGAGGCCCTCAGACACTATACTAGTTCATCCACCAGCCTCCACGAGAGGCAATCCCCCAAAGCAGAAGTAGGGTATTACGCTTCCCAGCAGCCCGAACCTGGGTAAATCACCGTGTTCTGTGTTTTCTGACCATCAAGTGAGTTCTTTGCCATCCCCGATGAGTAGCGAGCTAGGTGAGGCGAGCCAATGAGAAATGTTCGTACACGCCCCTGAGTTTGAATCTTTAGGGTTTTGGGGAGCCCGAAATCCGACAGTCCCCTCAGGAGTGATGAGCCTCCTTAGGCAACGCTCCATGCGGTGCCCGTCGTGCATGGCGCTCTCTTCCTGCAGCTTGTCGATATCATAGGCGATGAACTCCTGAGCCCCCTGCACCCGATGTTGTACCCCTTGCTCATGAGGGTGTGTGCCGAGGAGCTTCTCCAGGTGGTTCCCAAGCTCCTCCCTTGGTGCAGCTGCCACGTCGGATGCCTCCTAGATGGAAGCCCCCGACCTCAACCCGAGGTGGGAATCGGGCGCGTCTCCCTATGCCTGAAGAAGGAAAGCACCAGGAGCACACACGGGGCTCGTGGCCTTGGCCTCGGCCACCGGGCCTTTTAACTTGGCTGAACCAAAGGCGAGCATCGATTGCCTCTTCCTCCGAGGTGTAGCCTCGCAAGGCCCATCGCATTCGGTGTCGTCTGAGCGATCTGTGGCAGCGACCTTGTAGGCGTGCTCTAGGTAGGAGACATGAACTTGGCCAGCGCAGGGTTTCCCAGGATGGTGTTGTACGGGAGCCTGATGTGCACGGTGAGAGTTGTCATTGGTCAACCCCGAGAATGGCTTGGTCGACATCAGCTAGTAGTAAAGCACCTAGAGCACGTCGAAGCTTTTAACAGAGAGCACGTTGAGGCCCGCGCCCCCGTTGATGAGGGTCTTGGTGACTGCCACGGTTCTGATGGGGGGAGTGCACATCTGGGGAGCGTGCCCACGATAGACACAAACTTCAGGCTGTCTTGGCCGTCAAAAGTGATGGAGTATTGGGACCACAAGAGGGGCTTCGCAGCCCTGGCTTCGGTGGGATGGTGTTCACCTTGCAGCACAGCTGCTTGAAGCGGCTGTTGGACGAGGGGGTGTGGGCCTCGCTGATGATGCATGCCACCGCGTGAGGCTCCTGGTAGGCCTTGGCCTCCTCATCACATTGATCGCCCTCATTCTCTCACGAAGGGGGTGGGCGAAGTGGAGAAAGCTATGCGTTGTCCCTAGGGCGCATCTCGCGAGGCTAGTCGCACCGGCCATTGTCACGAGGCTGGTCGTACTAGTACAAGCGAGAGTTTCCGTTGCGGCTGTCCCATCTGCCGCTATTGCGACTAGCACCACGATAATTCTACTTTGGGCTCCGGACGACTCGCTCGTCACGGAGGACCCTGAGCTCCTAGGAATCTTTGGTTTCATGGCTTTGTACGTCATGATAGTTGCAGTACGGGCGGTGCTCCTTCTCGAGCATGCTTTGCTCACGGCCACATTTCTGGTCGGGCTCGGCCGCGAGCACAGTGGCCCCTTATTCTTGGTCTCCTTGGCCTTGGGTTTGGTATCCTCGGGCGCGTCGTGAGGGTTGTCACTGGTAATCAGGCGGTCCTCTTCAGCCTTCGTGCACTTGTCGGCCAAGTTGAAAAATTCCATGGCCGTGCTCAGGGTGTCGTTGACAACAAGCTTCTTGCACATCGGGAGGTCCTTGACGCTGCTGGTGAATACCATGATGACCGCCTTGTCGGTGGCACGAGGGATCTTGTTGCGCACCTGACTGAACCTCTGGATGTACTTCTAGAGGGTCTCTCCAACACCCTGCTTCATGCTATGGAGGTCCTTAACGGAAAGGGGGCGATCGTGTGTGCCCTTGAAATTGGCAACGAACAGCTCGCATAGGTCACTACACGAAGAGAATGAGCCATCGGGCAGGTTCAGGAGCCAGGACCGCAAGTCGTCCTTACGCGCAATCGGGAGACAGTTCGCCATGACCTTGTCGTCGCCGCCTGCCGCTTCGACGCCTAGGGTGTAGAGATGCAGGAACTCCACGGGGTCGAGGGAGCCGTCTTAGCGTCGGGGCAGGTTGGGCTTGAACTTGGCCGGCCAAGCCACCCTACACCCTACGCAGCTCATGTGTGAAGGTCCGGCTACCCATGGTGGTTGCGTGGTTGCCATGCACGAGTGTAGCCCAGTTCTGATGCCCGGTGGTGGTGATGTCCTGGAAGACCGTGTCAAGGCGCTGGCACAGCTTCTCAAAGACCGCGCACGCATCCGTCGGTGCCTTGTGCTGGACGATTTGACGGCTGTCTCCATCCCCCTGGCGTGTGGCAGCTACTCGCATGGCGGGTTTCCCTCGCGCGTGCTGCAGCTGGGCTCGACCTGGCCACCACGCGGCGGCGGCGCTCCCTGGACCTCCTGATCCTCAAGGGATGGAGGAGGGCGGAGTGAACGAGAGGGCACCGAGGCTTCTCTTGTGGCGGTGATGAGTTCGGTAATGCGGGCGAGCCACGCGTCGTAGACAGCATCCGCCGGACGGTAACAAAGCAGCTAACGGGCCATGAGCAGCGTCGCCTGCTCGTTAACCCAATACAGACGGGCGTGGGAGGAGGTACCCATGGCCGTGCGGCCTTCCCTCTGTATGGAAGGGTGCATGGATGAATCTTGCTATTCGCAAGCCGCAGGGTCAGTGGCCGCAGCCTCAGCCACGATGGAGTAACGGCGGGCGTGAGGGCGTGCGGGCAAGGTCACCATGACTTGCGCAGCCCTACGCTCGATGCACACACGGTGAGCATTACCATGTGGTTGTTGAAGATGGAATGAAACCGGACTGGAAGAGCAGCTGCACACCCATACCTGGCGCGCCAAATGTCGTAATCGGGGCTCCGCAGACCGAAGGAAAGGTTCGAACTTTGCAGTGCGCTCTCTCTCCAACCCAGTTCAACCTATCAACCTTATGGCGAGTCTACGGTGGCGTGAGCTAGAACACACAGCAGTTTACCCAGCTTCGGGCCACCTTGTGCTGTAAAACCCTACTCCTGCTTGGATTGATTGCTCGAGGTGGGAGAACAGTACAAAGGAGGGTTCTTTCCCTAATACAACACACTAGACTCCGGATCCCCCGAATACGGAGGTCGGGCCTCTATTTTATACCGGCCTTGGTCCTCTTCCTTCGAAAACACATCCAGTGGGAACGACAGCAACAACGTCCATTTTGAAAGAGGATAGGAATGCGGCCCACCCTGAGAAAGGCGGTCTTTGCCTGCAAAAGCCTCTCTTCATGACGCGTTTGTGGGCTCGGGGTGACCTCCGTCCTGTCGAGCCCCCAGCCTTGGTCCTCTTGCAGCGATCAGAAACCTTTGGGGCTTTTTCACGAACCACAGCTGGCCTCATTTCTCTTAACACCAAAGGGTAAAGCCTCTCCGTGTGTGCCTGTTGGCACCAACCCTGGCGCCGTGGAGCGTGGCTCATGTCACCCACGTGAGTAGGTTGGACCGTGCGACCCCGGCAAGCCGCCGTTGGGAGATCCACACCTCAAGAGGAGGTACTTCCTTCTTTAGAGCCTCGCGAGTAACCTTCCCGGGAGAGGGCCTCATGAGTGGCCCCTCACGAGGAGGAGACCAGATGAGTGTCGTACCCCCGGGCCTCGATAGAGAGCAGCCTAAGGCCCGCAACATGCAATGGGCCGTGGACCATAGGACAGAGGGCCTGGGTACCCCATGTCCCAGAGCCCCAACAACACCAAACTTAACTACTAGTAGAAATCAGGAACGAAATCGTGAACCCATGCTATCTGCCTTAACCCTACAGACATTCTGACTAGGAAGCGTCCTAGTTTGCATGTCCATCTCCAAAGAACTCTTCGTCAAACTCTAGCTTTTCCATACCTAGCTAATTAAATAACCAGTGGAAAGCCAATGAGTACTTTGAATGTACTCGCAAGAAACCCTTGTTGTGGAAGAAGGCAATAACAATGCATGATGTAGCACTAATAGGTAAATTCCAGAAAGCTAATGTTAAGTGCAAGTTACTACCAACATCTTATGAAGGTATGCATCACAAGGTAACCAATATCCATACGAACAAGTTGAAAATATCAATATAAACAGGTGTTGAATGTCTCATGTTCACCCACCATGCCAAGTCATGTGACTTAACTCAGTGTCACACCATCATATTTCTTATGCACATATGCCAAGTTCTGATAACATCTGGACATAGTCTAAGCAGGAAAACCAACTGTTCATGTGCGTGGACACAACTATTCGAATAGTTTTACACTCTATATAGGTTGCACACTTTCCCACAAGACTCGGGAAACTTCAGTGGCAATCCAAAACTCATGGTATTTTTCGTACCCAAGGTAAGTACCCGAACAATGCCTTTCCCATGACAATACCAACAAAGAGTCCACTCGTTGGCGCCATCCCTGGTGATCTACATCACTAGTATCATTCATGTGCGCACGCGAGGTGTGCTCGGTGTCTGTGAAAACTACCAATGGCCGTCCTTTCTTTGTACGACCCCGTATCGAGAGTGACCCTGTCACTCATGCCGCTAGTAATGCGGCCCCTCTGCTAGTACCAACAATAGTAGTCAACAAGGCCCCGTCCCATAAGGGGTATCGTGGTTGCGCATGTAAGGCTGGGATGGTCAGCACATCTTAAATTTAATATGTTTTCGAGAAAACACAAACATGCTTTGTCTCGCTACACCACTTCTTTTTCAAGTGGTCACCAAACCCATCACTATCTCCCTCGGGAATTAGTGGCATGACGGGGTTTTCGAAAGGTCTTTAAAACATCTTTGTTTCCAATACATGCATAATCCCGCCCATTTGTGTAGCAACTACATAGAAACTTATCTACTTCCCAACCACAGAACTCTGAGCACAAGTAGAGTCATGTCATGCAAGTATCAACGAGGAAGTGATGGAGGCAACCCATAAAGGTGGTCACCATAGTCACCATGATTTGATGCTACAAAGTAAGTATTATATGCCATGGAAAAAGGGTTTCAATTTATGGTCAAGGGGATGCTTGCCTGGCTCAACAAAGTCTCCGGGGTCTTCAAAGTCTTCTTGTCCAAGCCCTTCATCACCAACCCAATCTACCGTCGCAATTATAACGGGAATAATAAGCCCACGATAAAAATAGAGAAAATAAAGCTTTCCTAAAAATGTCACACCATTTTTTTAAAATAGTGGGGTGATTGTAAGCCTTGTAAAAGTTATTGGATTTTGGTTTTGAAGTGTAAAATGTGTCAAAAAGCATTTTAGGAGATAGATAAATATTCAAAACTAGGTTTTTAAATAAAAAGTGTGATAAACTTCATGTAAAAATTATGCAAGTGGCACCATTAAATGGGTTGTTTTTTCGAATATTTAGGAGTTGGAATTATTGCATCCAATATTTAAGTGTGGGGGATATTTGCAAGTTGCGGATCAATAGAAAAGGGGAAAAGGTACTGGTTATAGTTGGTTGAAACAAAGAGGAACCCGAGCCGGCCCAGAAAAAACGGTGTAGGGGCGAAGGGGTGCGTGTGCCGTCCGCTGTTTGAAACCGAACGGTGGCCACCATCTACGAGAGACAGAGAGAGAGCGGGAGAGACGGGAGGATGACAAGAAGGGCGCGCTTGTCGTCTCCATCCCTGCGACATAGGGGAGTCAGCGCTCACCACCGACGATTTGGGTGGCCGTTCGATGAATGTGTGGCACAGTTGGGCCTAGGGCTTCGCCGCACGTTAGATGGTGGTGGAGAGGGATGCCGGGGAGGCCGTGTTCACCGCCGACAAGGAGTCCAACGGCGGCGCTTGGGGAAGATGAAGCCTCGATCTCCCTATGCACCAAACGAAGGGTAGAACAGGGAGGACTGGGTCAGGAGATCGAGGTGGCTCCATATCAAGGAAAATGAACAACGGGGAGGGTTCTAACCGTGCGAACACCGACGGCTCAAAGGGGCGACCTCCGTCTCGATCTCGAGTGTCCGAGCACTAAAATGAATGGGAAGATGTGCGGGATGGTGATTACGAGGAGGCGGAAGCGAGGGGAGAGCAAGGGGATCTATGGGAGGCTTTTATAGGCGAGGCAACGGGTGCCCACGGAAATGGACAAGGTCGCCATGGGAGGCTCAGCTCCGAGCTAGGGAGTGTCCTGGGCATGGTTCACGCCAAGAGAAAGAGACAGAGGGAGTTGGGCAAGGCAAGAGGGGCTCGTGCGTGTGATGCCCTCGGTTGGCCGAGCTTCCGGTGCTCGGCACGCGCAAGGGAGGAGACAAGGAAGAGGAGGTAGGCGAGAGTTGACCACGTGCCATATCACAGACGCCAAGAACAGCTTAGGTGCCACAATGGGGGCTCGAAGCGGTCGGGAGATGTGATTGGGCGGCAGCTATATTGCGGCTGGGCACTGTAGCACGCTCCAGAGCACCGTTTTGGCGTGCCATGACATACCCACGGTGTCATGGCCGCGACCACTTTTGTCTAGGGGTAATATGGGGAGGAAACAACTAGGGAAACACCTTGGATGCCGTGGGAGATCACTAGAATAAGAGGGAGGGGAGAGGAAGGTAAAAACTTCTTGTCGAGGGGTAGAAATGAGGATTCTTTCCCTGCTGTACGATTGATCCTTCGCCCAAAATTATTACTAGGGTAGAAGGTCACTTGTAGGGGCTGTCATAAAAATATGGGGTAAAGGAGAATTGTAGAAGGGGTGAAAGTGCAACTTTTACCAAATCACCAGAAGGTGTTTGATGTTGTTTTGAGCAAGGAAAATTTACCTAGTTACTGCGATACTTAACAGGACTGGATGGTAGGTGAAAATTAGGGTGATCACAAGGTTTGAGCTCATTTTAGGTAAACATGAAATAGGCAGAAAGGGTTTTGAGTGGTTTTGTCCAATATTTCGAACATGACCCTGTGTTGAAACTCTTATATATGGAAAAGATATGTCCACTGAGTTTCCCTAAAAATATTCATACGGTTTTGAAACAATAAAGTAATTTTCCTTCACAAAAGACCATTTTTTCCCTAGAAAAAGGTGTTCAATTAAAATAGGAAAATAATTTTTAAAATAATTATTTTTTGGTTTTGGGAAGTCTTTTTTATAATAGTATCCAAATAAAATCTTTGGGGTAAACATCGCTCCTAAATGGAGGACTTGTAGTACAAATCTCAACTGAGGAATTTTTGGAAGCATAAAGTAAATAAATACCTTTTGGTTAAAAGGATATTTTATAAAAAATAGTTTCTCGTCTTATACACATGGCATTATCATTGGGCAAAGGTTTGGGGTCAAGGAGATGAGTTCTTGAGAGAATAATTTTTTTTGTGATTGAAAACACAATCAATCACACAAGCAAGTAGCAACCACTCAAACATCACAAGCACACAAAATGTTTATATGGTTCTAAATTTTCTAAAAACAAAATATGGCAAAGTGGTACAAACATATGGTGTGAGAAACCTATCCACCTTATTAGAATCTCATCCCCTAGATTCCTAGGCTAACCACTAAATAGATAAGGGAACTCGGATCTAAGGTAGTCTTCACGCTCCCATGTTGTTTCTGCTTTAGTGTGGTTGCTCCACTGGACCTTGGAGTACTTGATGGTCTGGCTTCTGGTGCAACGCTCGGCTTCATCCAAGATGTGTACTGGTCTCTCACGATAAGTGAGGTTTGGCTGAAGGTTGATGGCTTGATGACGGATGTCCTTGTAGAGATCGTGGCGGTTGGGAACTTGAAGCCACTTCCGGAGTTGTGACGAGTGGATAACATTGTGCACATCCGAAAGCTCGGAAGGTAGCTGTAGCTGGTAGGCAACTTCTCCTCGTCTTGTAGTGATCTTGAAAAGGCCTATGAATCTTGGTTCAAGCTTTCCGTTGACGTGGAAGTGCTTGTTCCCCTTGAGCGGTGTGACTCGAAGCTAGACATGGTCTCCGTTGTTGAAACTCACTTCTCTACGGCGGGATTCGACATAGCTCTTCCTTCTTGACTCGGAGGTCTCCACAAGTTCTGTGACAAGTTAACTTTCTCTTTGGCTTCACGGAGAATATCTAGTCTGAAGACTAGCCCGTCTCTGATTTCTGACCAGTTGAGGGGAGTGTGACACTTGCGCCCATACAACACCTCAAATGGAGCTATCTAGAGACTCGACTGATAGATGTTGTTGTAGGAGAACTCGGCCAAGGGCAAACAATCTTCCCATTTGGGTCCATATGCCAAAACATAGGAACGACGCATGTCCTCGAGTATCCGATTTACTCGTTCTGTTTGTTTGCCTGTCTGAGGGTTGAAATCAGTGCTGAAGGGTTGCTTTGTGCTCATGGCTCGTTGGAATTGTTTCCGGAATCTTGAGGTAAACTGAGTACCTCGACCTGACACAATCTCCTTAGGAACTCCGTGGACGCTCAAAATACGCTTAATGTAGAGCCTCGCTGGCTTGTGCCCATCATTAGAGGTCTTGAGGGGAATGAAGTGGGCCACCATGGTCAGCTAAGCGACAATGACCCAAATGGAATCATGCCCTTTGCTTGATCTCCGCAATCCAATGATGAAGTCCATCTCGAGTTTTCCACCTCCATTCAGGCAATTTGAGAGGTTGTAATAGTCCAACATGTCTCTAATGCTCAGCTATAACTCTTTGGCATGTGTCACACTTAGCCACAAAGGAAGCTATTTCTCTCTTCATGCCATGACACTAGAATCTTACTTTGAGGTCTTGGTACATCTTGGTCCCTCGAGGATGGATGGACTACGGATTGTCATGGGCTTCTTGCAAGATCAAGTTCTTGAGCTCGACTTTGTTGGGTACACAAATGCGACTCCCAAACCATACAACTCCTTGCTCGTCCACTAAGAATCCTGGGCCTTGCCTTTATCGATCTTCTTCTTGAGTCCTTCGATGCTCTCGTGTCCCTTGTGAGCTTCCTTGATATCATCCATCAATGTAGGCTTCACTTTGAGGTTGGCTGGATATCCTTGTGTGACTAGCTCCAATCCGAAGCTTTCAAGTTCTTCATACAAGGCGGGTAGCCTTTCCTTGATCATAGAATTTAACGAACAAGCCTTTCTACTCAAGGCATCAAGTACCACATTGTCCTTCTGAGGGTGGTATTGAACACTAAGGTCTTAGTCCTTGATTAAGTCCAACCATCTTCATTGCCTCATGTTCAATTACTTTTGAGTGAAAATGTAATTCAAACTCTTCTGGTCTATGTATATCTCACATCGCTTTCCAAGAACGTAATGTCGCCATGTCTTCAAAGCATGAACCACAACTGCCATCTCGAGATCGTGAGTGGCGTAGCTATCTTGATAGATATGCTATGACCCTGCCTTCCTACATTAGAAAACCACTAAGCCCGGTTCGTGATGCATCCTAATATATCACAAACCCCTTGTGAATAATGGGAGTGGCCAGAACTGGGGCCGTTGTCAATCTCTTCTTGAGCTCCTCGAACCTCTCTTCACACTTCGGTGCCCATTCGAACTGATTATCCTTCTACAAGAGCTGAGTCATAGGTCGAGCAATGCTTGAGAATCCTTCAACGAACTTGTGGTAATATCCTGTGAGACCGAGGAAGCTAATGACTTCCTTCAAATTGCTTGGAGATTCCCAGCTAGTCACGGCTTCAGTCTTGGCAGGATCCACTGACAATCCTTTTACCATCAACACATGACCCAAGAATCCAACTTCATGCAACCAAAACTCACACTTACTAAATTTGGCATACAACTGGTGCTCTCAAAGTTTATCAAGGACCATCCTCAAGTGTTTCTCATGCTCTTCTTTAGACTTGGAGAAGATGAGTATGTCATCGATGAATACAATGACAAACTTGTCCAAATTCTCCATGAAGACTTTGTTCATGAGGTAAATGGAGTAGGATGGGGCATTGGTTAACCAAATTGACATGAATGTATACCCATATAGCCCATATCAGGTCACGGATGTCGTCTTCGGAATATCCTAGGGTCTGATCTTAAACTGGTAGTACCCAGACCCAAGATCGATCTTGGAAAACATGTTGGCACCATTCAGCTGATCAAACAAGTATTCAATCTTGGTGAGTGGGTACTTGTTATTTATCATGACCTCATTGAGAGAACATTAATCGACACAGAGTCGAATAATCCCTACCTCTTCGACACAAATTGAATAGGTGATCCCCAAGGAGCAGCACTAGGTCGAATAAATCCTTTTCTGAGCTACTCTGCTAGTTGCTTCTTCAATTCAACCAACTCTTCGGGTCCCATTCTGTAGTGATTCTTATAGATGGGTCCTGCTTCGGACATTAGCGCAATGGTGAACTTAATGTCGTGGTCAGGAGGCATTCTAGGCATCTCATTAGGAAAAACATCCGGGTATTCACATACCACCAGCACTTGATCCAACTCAATTCTAGAGACAATTAACCTGTGGGGCTTGAGTAGAGGTAGGGTTTGTAACATACTTGACTTCAACTCCCTAGATATTGGTCATGCTAATAGTCCGCTAAGCATAGTCTAGGAAGCCATGGTGATTGGTGAACCAATCCATGCAAAGGATCACATGCAAGACTTGTGACTTTAGGTTGATAAGATCTGCTAAGAAGTCTACCCCGTTGATGTTTATCCCAACACCTTTACACCCTATCTTGGTCCTTAATACTACAACAGAGTTTTTACCATCATATGACTAAACATAGGTGTTGCCTTCATACGACTCACTGGTGCAAACTTTTGGGTAACAAAAGAATGTGAAGCAACACAATCAAATAGAGTTGTTGCAGGGGTTGAGTTGACAAGGAACGTACCAAGTATAATATCCGGGTCTTCTTGGGCTTCTTCAGCGGTGACGTGATTCACACGACCCTTGCCATTGTTGGGCTGGTTGCGGGCAGGATGGTTCCTAGGTTGCCCTCCACTACCTTTTCCTTGATTTTTCGCATTGGGGCGTGGTGCATCTGGCTTCTTGTTGGGGCACTGCTTCGAGATGTGTCCAGGGTGACCACACACAAAGCATGTGACCTGCCCAAAGTTGTTGGTCTTGCCACAAGTGTTTTTATTGGGGTTGTTGTATGTGTTGGAAATATGCCCTAGAGGCAATAATAAAATAGTTATTATTATATTTCATGTTTCAAGATTCTCATTTATTATCCATGCTATAATTGTATTGAATGGAAACATAAATACATGTGTGGATATATAGACAAAATAGTGTCCCTAGTGAGCCTCTAGTTGACTAGCTCGTTGATCAAATGTGGTTAAGGTTTCATAGCCATGGACAAGTGTTGTCAGTTGATAATGGGATCACATCATTAGGAGAATGATGTGATGGACAAGACACAAACTATAAACCTAGCATGTGATTGTGTAATATTTTTGTTATTGTTTTGTGCATGTCAAGTATACATTCCTATGACCATGAAATCATGTAACTCACTGACACCGGAGGAATGCTTTGTGTGTATCAAATGTAACAACGTTACTGGGCGATTATAAAGGTGCTCTACACGTATCACCGAAGGTGTCCGTTGAGTTAGCATGGATCAAGACTAGGATTTGTCACTCTGTATGACGGAGATGTATCTCGGGGCCTACTTGGTAATACAACATCGCAAACAAGCCTTGCGAGCAATGTGACTACAGAGTTAGCCACGAGATTTTGTATTACGGAATGAGTAAAGAGACTTGCCGGTAACGAGATTGAAATAGGTAAGAAGATACCCACGATCGAATCTCGGGCCAGTAACATACGGAAAGGACAAAGGGAATGTTATACAGGATTAACTGAATCCTTGACATAGAGGTTCAACCGATAAGATCTTCGTGGAATATGTAGGATCCAATATCGGAATCCATGTCCCGCTATTAGATATTGACCGGAGAGTGTCTCGGTAATGTCTACATAGTTATCGAACCCGCAGAGCCTGCACACTTAAGGTTCGGTGACGTTTCCGTACTGTTGAGTTATGTATGTTGGTGACCGAAAGTTGTTCAGTGTCCCGGATGAGATCCCGGACGTCACGAGGAGCTCCGGAATGGTTCGGAGGTAAAGATTGATATATAGGAATGTTGCATTTGGCTTCCGGAAAGATTTTTCCGGCATTACCGGTGAAGTACCGGGAGTGACGAATGTGTTCTGGGGTTTTACCGGGAGAAGGCCTATTGGAATTAGATGTGGCACATAAGCCCTTAGTGGGATGGTGTGGCCAGCCCAATAAGTCCAATTCGGCCAAAGAGAAAAAAGAAAAAGAAAAGGAAAAAAGGGAAGGAGGTGGACAAGTGGGGAAGGATTCCTCCACCAAACCGAATTGGAGGAGGACTCCTCCCTCTTGGCTCGGCTGAAGGTCCTCCTTGGAGTAGGAGGCAAGCCAACCCTCCCCCTTGTTCCTCATATATATAGTGGAGGTATTGAGGGCAAAAGGCACCAGAAAAAGCCATGTGATGCACTCTCCTCTAGAGATCATCTTCCTCGTCTAAATTAGTCCAGCCTAGCTTGGCGAAGCGCTACTACACTAGTTCATCACCACCAGCATGTTGTCGTGCTGCCGAAGAACTCATCTACCTCTCCACCCCTCTTTCTGAAAGGGGTGGTGTCATCCATTTGGCGCTAGATCGGGACGGAGTTCGTGGGACGCTTCCGATCCGGATCGCGAAGAGGTTTAATTACATCAACCGCATTTCTTAATGCTTTCCGCTTAGCGATCCACAAGGGTATATGGATCCGATATCCCCTCTCGTAGATGATCATCACAAAGATAGGTCTTTCGTGTGCATTGAATTTTTTTGTTTCCCATGCAACGTTCTTCAAAATTGGTATCACAGCTAGGTTCATGCGTAGATGATATCTCGAGTAGAACACATAAGAGTTTGTGGGCGTTGATGTTCAATTTTCTGCCCTCCTTAGTCTTTTTTTGATTCAGCGGTATTGTTGGATTGAAGCGGCCTGGACCAACATTACTCGTACACTTATGAGAGACCAGTTTCATCGACTAACATGCTACTTATTGCATAAAGATGACTGGTGGATTAGACCGAGGCGGTCCTTGGAGAAGGTTAAATAGCAATTTGCATATCACCGTTGCGGCTATGTGTAAGTAAGATGCGATCATACTTGATACCCATAGCAGCCACGTAAAATTTGCAAAAACAAATTAGAGGACGTCTAACTTGTTTTTGCAGTGTATGCATGTGATGTGATATGTCCAAAGACATGATACGATATATTGGATGTATGAGATGATCATGTTGTAATAGTTAAATATCGACTTGCACGTTGGTGCTACGGCAACCGGTAGAAGCCATATGGTTGTCTTTAATTATTTTAGCGCTTGGTGATGCTTTTCTTTATTGCTAGTAGTAGCTTTAGTAGTAACAACATAGTTAGCGCGACAACCTCGATGGCAGCACGATGATGGAGATCATGGTGTGGCGCCGGTGACGATGGAGGTCATGGCGGTGCTTTTGTGATGGACATCAAGAAGCACAAGTTCATGGCCATATCATGTCAGTTATGATCTGCATGTTATGTTAATCCTTTTATGCACATTATTTTGCATAGAACGATGGTAGAATTATGAGGTGATCTCTCACTAAATATTCAAGATAAAATTGTGTTCTCCCCAATTGTGCACCGTTGTGATAGTTCGTCGTTTCGAGACACCACGTGATGATCTGGCGTGATAGATTAAAAGTTCACATACAACGGGTGCAAAACAGTTGCACACGCGGAACACTGTATTTAAACTTTACTAGCCTAGCATGTACAGACATGGCCTCAGAACACAAGAGACCGAAAGGTCGAGTATGAATCATATAGTTGATATGATCAACATGGAGATGTACACCATTGAAACTATACCCAACTCATGTTTTGATCGGACTTGAGTTAGTGAATTTGGATCATGCAACACTCGAATGACTACAGGGATGTCAATTTGAGTGGGATTTTATTAGTAATATG
The DNA here is from genome assembly GCF_904849725.1 of Hordeum vulgare subsp. vulgare. Taxonomy (NCBI): domain Eukaryota; kingdom Viridiplantae; phylum Streptophyta; class Magnoliopsida; order Poales; family Poaceae; genus Hordeum; species Hordeum vulgare. Next base: position 339,626,261 of record NC_058524.1, on the reverse strand, counting down.
AGTAGCTAAACTAAATTATCTTGTACATAGTCTAAGAAATATTTGCAAAATTTTATGTTGAAGAACAATGGCTTGCGCAGTAGCAAACCTTAATTTTATTACGTTCCTAGAGAAAGCTAAGGTGAAAGTTCATGGATGCAACTTTGTTGACTGGGCTCGTAATCTGAGGCTTATCCTCATGGCTGGCCAAAAGCAATATGTCCTTGATGTAGCGCTAGGTGATGCAGAACCTGATATGGCAACCCAAGACATTTTGAACGCTTGGCAGTCGCGTAAGGATGACTATTCATTAGTTCAATGTATAGTTTTGTATGGCTTAGAACCGGGACTTCAAAGACATTTTGAACTTTATGCAGCATATGAGATGTTCCAGGAGTTGAAGTTTATCTTTGAGAAGAATGCTCGGATTGAGAGGTATGAAACCTCCGATAAGTTCTATGCTTGAAAAATGGGGGAGAACGGGTTTGTCCATGAACACATACTCAGAATGTCTGGGTACTCTAACCGTCTAGTTAAGCTGGGCATTGATCTCCCACAAGAGGCTATCACTAACAGAGTTCTTCGATCACTGTCACCTAGCTATAAGGCCTTCGTGTTGAACTATAACATGCAAGGGATGAATAAGTCACTCCCCGAGCTGTTTGGATGCTGAAAGTCGCACAGTCAGAAATCTAGAAAGAGCATAAAGTGTTGAAGGTCAGTAAGACCATCAATTTCAAGAAAAAACGGCAAAGGAAAGAAGGGTAACTCCAAGAAGATTGGCAAAGCCGTTGCCCCTCCGACGAAGAAACCAAAGGCTGGACCTAAGCTAGAAATGGAGTGTTATTATTGCAAGAGAACTGGTCACGGGAAGTGAAACTGCCCCAAGTATCTAGCCGATAAGAAGGCAGCCAAGCCAAACAAGGCATATTTGATATACATGTTATTGATGTGTACCTCACCACCTCTTGTAGTAGTGCCTGGGTATTTCATACCGGTTCTATCGCTCACATTTGCAACTCGAAACTGGAACAGCGGAATAAACGAAGGCTGGTGAAGGATGAAGTGATGATGCATGTGGGAAATGGTTCCAAGGTTGATGCGATCGCCGTCGGCACGATCTCACTTCAGTTACCATCGGTATTAGTGATGAACTAAAATAATTGTTATTTAGTGCCTGCGTTGATCATGAACATTATATCTGGATCTTTTTTATTGCAAGAAGGTTACTCATTTAAGTCGGAGTATAATGGTTGTTCTATTTATATGAGTAATATCTTTTATGGTCATGCACCCAATGTGAGGGGTTTGTTCATGTTGAATCTTGATAGTGATGCCACTTATATCCATAACATTGAGACCAAAAGAGGTAGAGATAATAATGATAGCACCACTTTCTTGTGTTAATGCCGCCTAGGTCATATTGGTGTAAAATGCATGAAGAAACTCCATGCTGATGGACTTTTGGAGTCACTTGATTTTGAATCACCTGACACATGTGAACCATGTCTCATTGGCAAGATGACTAGGCCTCCATTCTCCAGAACAATGGAGAATGCAAGTGACGTGTTGGAGATCATACATACTGATGTGTGCGGACCGATGAGCAAAGATGCGCGTGGTGGATATCATTATTTTATCACCTTCACTGATGATTTGAGTAGATATGGTTATATTTACTTGATGAAGAACAAGTCTGAAATGTTTGAAAAGTTCAAGCAATTTCAGAGTGAAGTTGAAAATCATCGTAACAAGAAGATCAAATTCCTACAATCTGATCGAGAAGGTGAGTATTTGAGTTACGAGTTTGGTTCTCACTTAAGACAATGTGCAATTTTTTCACAGTTGACACCGCCTAGAACACCACAGCGCAATGGTGTGTCCGAATGTCGTAATCGTACTTTATTAGATATGGTGTGTTCTATGATGTCTCTTACCAATTTGTAGTTATCGTTTTGGGGATATGCATTGGAGACAGCTGCATTCACTTTAAATAGGGCACCATAAAAATCCGTTGAGACCACACCATATGAACCGTGGTATGGCAAGAAGCCAAAGTTGTCATTTCTTAAAGTTTGGGGATGTGATGATTATGTCAAAAAGCTTCAGCCTGAAAAGCTGGAACCCAAAGCGGAAAGGTGCGACTTCATAGGTTACCCAAAAGAGACATCAGGGTATACCTTCTATCTCACATCTGAGGGCAAGGTGTTTGTCGCTAAAAATGGAGCTTTTCTTGAGAAAGAGTTTCTCTTGAAAGAATTGAGTGGGAGGAACATAGAACTTGATGAGGTTGTAGAACCTTTGCTTTAACCAGATGGTGGCGCAGGATAGAAAGAAGTTTCTGTTGAAGCTACACTAGTTGAAGAGGAAGATAATGATGATGAACATGAAACTTCAGATCAAGTTGCCACGTAGGTCGACAAGGGCACGGAATGCTCGAAAGTGGTACGAGAATCTTGTCTTAGCACTTTTGTTGTTAGACAACAATGAGCCTACGAGCTATGGAGAAGCAATGGTGGGCCTGGATTCCAAGAAATGGTTAGAGGCCATGAACTCCGAGATAGGATCTATGTATGAAAACAAAGTATGGACTTTGGATGTATTACCTCAAGGCTGAAAGGCCATTCAGAAAAAATGGATCTTTAAGAAGATGACGGTCGCCGACGGTAACATGACCGTCTATAAACCATGACTTGTGGCAAAGGGTTTTTCACGAGTTCAAGGAGTTAACTATGATAAGACTTTCTCACTCGTAGCGATGCTTAAGTCCGTAAGAATAATGTTAGCAATAGCTACATTTTCCTATTATGAAATTTGGCAAATGGATGTCAAAACAGCGTTCCTTAACGGGTTTCTTAAGAAAGAGTTGTATATGATACAACCGGAATGTTTTGTCGATCTAGAGAATGCTGACAAAGTGTGCAAGCTCCAATGATCCATTTATGGACTGGTGCAAGCATCTTGGAGTTGGAATCAGCGCTTTGATGAGGTGATCAAGGCGTTCGGGTTTATACAAGTTTTTCGAGAAGCTTGTATTTACAAGAAAGTGTGTGGGAGCTCTATAGAGTTTCTAATATTATATGTGGATGATATATTGCTGATTTCAAATAATGCAGAACTTTTGGAAAGCATAAAGGATTACTTGAATAAAAGTTTTTCAATGAAGGACCAGGGGAAGCTGCTTACATATTGGGCATTATGATCTATAGAGATAGATCAAGGCGTCTGATAGGACTTTCACAAAGCACATACCTTGATAAGATTTTGAAGAGGTTCAAAATGGAACAGTCCAAGAAGGGGCTCTTTCCCGTGTTACAAGGTATAAAGTCTAGTATGACTCAATACCGAGTAACTGCAGAAGATAGAGAAACGATGAGTGTCGTCCCCTACGCTTCAACCATGGGGTCTATCATGTATGCATTGGTGTGCACAAGACCGGATGTCAGCCTTGCCATAATAATGGCTGGTATGTTTCAAAGTAATCAAGGAGTGGAGCACTGGACAGCGGTCAAGAATATTCTAAAGTATCAGAAAAGGACTAAGGAAATGTTTCTTATTTATGGAGGTGACGAAGAGCTCGCTGTAAAGGGTTACATTGATGCAAGCTTCAACACTGATCCGGATGACTCTAAGTCACAAACCAGATATGTATTTATTCTTAATGGGGGTGTAGTTCCAAGCAAAGCATCATAGTTAATTCTACATGCAAAGCGGAGTACATAAGTGCCTCACAGGTGGCAAAGGAGGGTGTTTGGATGAAGCAGTTCATGTCAGATCTTGGAGTTGTGCCGAGTACACTCGATCCAATTAATCTGTTCTGGGACAACACCGGTGCCATTGCTCTAGCCAAGGAACCAAGGTTTCACAAGACGACCAGACACATAAAGCGACGCTTCAATGCCATCCATGATTACATCAAGGAGGAGGACATAAATATTTGCAAAGTGCACATGGATCTGAATGTTGCAGATCCGCTGACTAAACCTTTTCCACCAGAAAAACATGATCAACACCAGAACTGTATGGATGTTAGATTCATTACATTGTAAATAATATAAGATATGAAGCTAGATTATTGATTCTAGTGCAAGTGGGAGGCTGTTGGAAATATACCCTAGAGGCAATAATAAAATAGTTATTATTATATTTCCTGTTTCAAGATAATCATTTATTATCCATGCTATAATTGTATTGAATGGAAACACAAATACATGTGTGGATATATAGAAAAACAATGTCCCTAGTGAGCCTCTAGTTGACTAGCTCGTTGATCAAAGATGGTTATGGTTTCCTAGCCATGTACAAGTGTTCTCGGTTGATAACGGGATCACATCATTAGGAGAAGACCCAAACTATAAACATAACATGTGATCGTGTCATTTTTTTGCTATTGTTTTCTGCATGTCAAGTATATGTACCTATGACCATGAAATCATGTAACTCACTGACACCGGAGGAATGCCTTATCTGTATCAAAAGTCCCAACGTTACTGGGTGATTATAAAGGTGGTCTACAAGTATCACCGAAGGTGTCCGTTGAGTTAGCATGGATCAAGACCGGGATTTGTCACTCTGTATGATGGACATGTATCTCGAGGCCCACTTGGTAATACAATATTACAAACAAGCCTTGCAAGAAATGTGATTAAGGAGTTAGCCACGGGATTTTGTATTATGGAACTATTAATGAGACTTGCCGGTAAGGAGCTTGAAATAGGTATGAAGATACCGACGACCAAATCTCGGGTAAGTAACATACGGAAAGGACAAAGGGAATGTTATACGGGATTAACTGAATCCTTGACAGAGAGGTTCAACCGATTAGATCTTCATAGAATATGTTGGATCCAATATGGGCATCTAGGTCCCACTATTGGATATTGACCCGAGAGTGTCTCGGTCAGGTCTACATACTTCTCGAAACTACAGGGTTTACACACTTAAGGTTCGGTGATGTTTCGATAGTGTTGAGTTATGTATGTTGGTTAACGAAAGTTGTTCGGAGTCCCGGATGAGATCCCGGACGTCACGAGGAGCTCCGGAATGGTCTGTAGATAAAGATTGATACATAGGAATGTTGCATTTGGCTTTCAGAAAGATTTCAAGCATGACCTGTAAAGTACCGGGAGTGACGAATGGGTTCCGTGGTTTTACCGGGAGGGGCCACCCACCCGGGAGAAGGCCTATTGGACTTAGAGGTGGCACATCAGCCTTTAGTGGGCTGGTGTGGCCAGCCCAATAAGTCCAATTCATCCAAAGAGAAAATAGAAAATGAAAAGGAGAAAAAAGGGAAGCAGGTGGACAACTGGGGAAGGAGTCCTCCATCGAACCGAATTGGAGGACTCCTTCCTCTTGGCTTAGGCAAAGCTCCTCCTTGGAGTAGGAGGCAAGCCAGCCCTCGCCCTTGTTCCTCCTATATATAGTGGAGGTTTTAAGGGCAAAAGGTACCATAAAAATCCACGTGTTGTCCTGTCCTCCACAGATCGTCTTCCTCGTCTAGATTAGTCCGATATAGCTTGGCGAAGCCTTGCTGTACTAGTTCACCACCACCACCAGGTCATCGTGCTGCTGGGGAACTTCTCTACCTCTTCGCCCCTCTTGATGGATCAAGAAGGCAGAGATCGTCATCAAGTTGTACGTGTGTTGAACGCGGAGGTGCTATCCGTTCGGTGCTAGATCAGGACGGAGTTCGTCGAACGCTTGCGATTCAGATCACGAAGACATTCGACTACATCAACCGCGTTTCTTAACATCAAGAAATCAAGAAATTGGAAGCAGCACACGTGGTGAAAGGTTTCCTTCACCCAACATGGTTGGCGAACCCTCTGGTGGTGCGCAAGGCAAACGGGAAGTGGAGACTTGGCATCAATTTCACTGATGTCAATAAGGCTTGTCCGAAGGACCCCTTCCACCTGTCGCGCATCGACCAGAGAGTGGATTCAACCGTTGGCTATGACTGTCTATCTTTGCTTGACTCCAACTCCTATTATCACCAGGTTTTCATGGCCAAGGTAAGCGAAGAGAAAACAACTTTCATCATTCCTTATGGTACGTACTGTTTTAAGCGCATGCCATTTCGAGCAATTGATTAACTTTCGTGAGGGTTGTCTAGATTGGTCTCGGTCTGTAGCTAAACTTGAATGTGGAAACCTATAGGATTACATCGTGGTCAATACCAAGGACAAGGCCACGCTTGTTCAAGACCTTGAATAAACCTTTGTAAATTTGCAAGAGATCAACTTCAATCTCAACCCCAAGAAGTGCGTGTTTGGAGTCCCATCCGACAAGATCTTCGTAGGATAGAAAGTATGTCTAGAGCGTGGTGATTATACTACTTAACAAGATAATTTTTTTTCCTTTTGCCAATTTTAGTTGAGAGGCAGCTATGTCAGTTTTAGGAAGTCAAGTACACACTACACATGCAGTTCTAAGAGTGTAGTAGTGGAAAGTAAAACATGCAAGTGTAAGTAAAGGAGTCAGGAAGGTAGATTAAACACATGAGGTTGACACGGAAATTTTTGGCATAGATCCGATAGGTGGTGCTATCATATGTCCACATTAGTGGAGACTTCAACCCACGGAGGGTAACGGCTGCAAGAGTCCATGGAGGGCTCCACCCACGAAGGGTCCACAAAGAAGCGGCGTTGTCTATTCCACCACGGCTTTCGTCCACGGAGGACTAGCCTTACTCACGGTAGATCTTCACGAAGTAGGAGATATCCTTGCCCTTACAAACATCTTGGTTCAACTCCACAACACGAAGTAGGAGGCTACCAAGCGACACCTAACCAATCTAGGAGGCACCACCCTCCAAAAGGTAATAGATGTGGTAGATCAATGAACTCCTTGCTCTTGTGCTTCTAAAGATAGTCTCCTCAACACAAATGACTCTCTCACAGAATATGCATGGGTAGGAGAGGTTGATTTGGTGGAAAGCAGTTTGGGGAGGCTAGAGATCAGGATTCAAATGAATTGAGTGGGATATCTTGGTCTCAACATATGAGTGGGTGGTTCTCACTCAAAAAATGGATCTGTATATGAAGTGTGTTTTCTGAGTGCTTCTCCCACGAATGAGAGGTGGGTGAAGGGGTATATATAGGCAACAACCAAAATCCAACCGTTACATACAAAGTGGCAAACTCGGTGACACCAAAGTCGAAAACTCGGTGGTACCGATTAGCACAAAGGTGTGAACTATTGAATCTCGGTGAAACTAATATATGAAACTCGGTGGCACCGAAAAGCTAGCTAACGGCCAGATGGAAAAACTCGGTGGCACCGATACTCAAACTTGGAAATTCCGATTTTGTGAATCAAGGCATCCGAAAGTTGGTCACCCAAACTCGGTAGCACCAATATGGATTCGGTTGCACCAAGTTGGTGGCAATGGCTAGAGTTTCTGTGTGAGGTCAAACTCAGTGGATCTAAAATATGAAAGTTGGTGACACCGAATTTGTGTATGTGGATTTTGACAGAATTGATATATGGGAAAAGTTGCTGAGTATTTTGGTGGCTAACTTAGAGCACTTTGAGCAATCAGTTTATTTTAATACATCACCCCCTTTTAATAGTATTGGCTTTCCTATGGACTCAAAAGTGATTTCTCCCAAACAGAAAATGAAGAGTCTTCTAGTTTGAAGCTTGAGCCAATATTATTCCTTTGTTGTATCAGTAGGCAACTCCACATAAACCTTTGGCGAAAGCATCTTTTGAACTTTTATGAAATGTACTTGAAAAAAATATTAGTCCAATGATGCATATGTTGTGATCAATTGTCAAAACCACTCTAGGGAGCAATTGTGTTTTCAATCTCCCCCTTTTTGGTAATTGATGACAACATATAGATCAAATCTTCGACAAAATATATAATCAATGATTAGCATCAAAACTTTGAGAAGTATGTGAAAAGCAAGAGCTCCCCCTAAATTTGTGCATTATTTAAAATTTGAATTTGAATGCAAATGCACAATCAATTAGGATCATGGGTCACTCTTCCATGTCACATACATCTTGGTGGTGCGTAAACAAGATAAGAATAAATAGTAAGCACATGACACCAACAAGATAAGTGAGTGATCATCACATGGATAGCTAAAAGATAGTAAAGTAGCATCACGCAAGATAAAGCGTATGATCACACACTAGATAAGGTCATCCAAATGATCAAGGTTTTAAAACCAAATGAGAGCAAATAAAGTCAAAAGCTCTATCTCTAGAAGTCTATGATCTATACATTTCTCCCCCTTTGGGAGCAAGTTACCAAAAAAATCAAAAAGTATAGAGCTACTCGTCTCTCTGGGGAGCTGATGATGGAGTCGACAGAAGAGCGTGTGTGAAATCTTCTGCATAATGTCCTCGAGCTGGAGGAGTGGATACTAGAGGTTCCTGAGTTGATGCTGGAGGTGGAGGTGAACGTGCAAATGCTTGAGATGATAAAGTATGTCGTGTCTCCGAAGTAGGTACTATAGCACATCTAGGCTTGGTGCTGAACTGGGTGGTAGTGCGAGGAGGTGACTCTTCATCATCATTATCACTGTCATCATCATCACGTGAGCGAGGAACTTGCACTAAGTCAACTTTATGTTGAACCTGTTTGACTATGGTGTTCACTTCCATTTCATTCACATCCATGTTATGAAATTTTGTCTCCACAACTCTCTCAAGGATCTTCTAGATTTGCAGAATCTCCTGAATGTTCTTCTCCATACCTTGGACGGAGCTAACAAGAAATACCATTTGCTCAGCTTGTGTCCCGAGCTATGGACCTGGTGGTAGCCTATTTCTAGCAACATCAACCTCTTTTGCCTCTGCTTCCATCCTGGCTGCAGCAGAACGGGGATCATTGTCGTCCATCACCACTTCATTGTCTTCAAACTCTGGTTGAAGAGGCAGATGGGGACGATCAAGCAAATATCACCACTTCATTGTTTTCAAACTCTGGTTGAAGAGGCAGATGGCATTTATAAGTATTTGAATGTATGGGTCATATCCACATGATCTCTTTTGATCAGAAATAGTCCTTCAGATAGTCTCTACTATCAAATCCAACACTCTGAATCTAGTGTGAGTGTCCAAGTGGTGCAGCATGTTGATGGCGTGTCCTCTGATCATCTTCTCAACACCCGACTTAGGCATCAAGGTGTATCTCAGAATAGTGTTTGTTATGGGTATTCCTGCTTGCAAGAAATAAATTAATCCCATCTTGTGGCTAGCCAAATAATTATGAGGAATTGGCTTGTACATATTGGCCATGGAGTTGTGACTCTTCTTTGCTTGAGAATACACATCAACATCACTGTGTTTTTTCTTAGGAGCCAAGTAAGAATACTTGATCATAGGTCATACTTAATGTTAAGCACAAGTAGGGTTACCACTTTTACATAAGCATTAATGTGTTCATATCCGTAGGAGATCCTTATACTCAAGATTTAGAGTAAAGGCCCCCCTTGATATGACATCCCCCCTTAAGAGGGACAAACTAACTTGGGTTTTGTCATAGAAGACTTCAAGTAGGTGAAGTAGTTGTGGATACTCAGTGTTTATGAAGATCATCTTGGGTAGGGAGCAATCCTTGTTGTTTCTTACTCTTCTCACCTATATGGGTTAGTCCCAAAGCAAAAGGAACATATGCAAGAATATCCATGGACATGAAGTGAAACAAAAATGGGATGATGTCCAAAGATACATTAATTACCTTGTCCATTGCTTACCTTTGAGGTAATGTGTGACTCCTTGAAGTAATGCATATGGTTGAGGTTAATTGCATATAGTTTTTTTCAAAATGAATAAGAATGAATTTCATTGGCAGAGTCACCCCTGAAGAACTCTCTAGTTCTTCCTCATGGGAATCCACATAAACTTGATAGTGATCCTTGGAGTTATGGTAGCACTAGTTGAGGTAGAGCTAGAAGTGTCTTTGGGAATCCACTTGACCTTGACTTTGGGTTCTTCTTCATAAAGGTCAATGTCATCTTGAAGTTGCCCCTTGCCTTTGTGGTCGTGTGGTAGAAGGCCATCTTGTGAGCTTGTTCCCTTGGGAGGAGTAGGATCACACTTCTCTTCTTGGGAAACAAACTTAGGAATGGGGTATGGACCTTCTTCCCTATAATCTCCGTTGACGTTGAAGTAGGCAACACCTTGCTTCTTCCGGTGTCCTCCTTGCTTGCGCACAATTTCCTCAAAGTGTTTACTTCTGGCAAGACTCTTGAAGACACCTCTCTCTATATTCCCTTTCAATAAATCATTTTCATGCTGAAGTGTAACTTGGCTAAGAGAATCATTAGTGGAATCAAGAGAGCTACTAGCAACAATATTTGGTTTAGCTTTAGCATTGTTGTTACTAGATGAAGAAACTTTCTTGCCTTTGTTACTAGTGTTCTTCGATTTAACTTGTGGAACAAAATTAAACAACCGTAATCGTTTGGATAGATAAGAAGAACTCTTCTTTAGAAGATCATCATTGATTGCTTTTAGCAACTGAAGCTCTTGCTCCAAATTGAGCTTCTCGAAGCATAGCTTGTCATCAGTTCTTGCAAGTTCTCTATAATCTTCTAGAGTAGTCTCATGAGCTAACTTAAGAGTGATTAATTCTTGAGTTAGTTGTTCAATCTCTTTCTTATCATCATCATTAGATTTCTCTTGACTAGCATGATAATTAGCAAGTTCATTTTCATTGCAATCACTAGTTTCATTGAAGAGCAAGTCATCATCTCCTAACAAGTCATCCTCGTCACTATTGAAATCAAGATACTCGGGGTGTGATAGCTTGGGGCCTTTAGTCGTGAAGCAGTTTCCGACTCCCTCATTTGGTGAATCAAATAAGTCATAGGAGTTTGAGGAAACAAGTGCAATGCCGGCAACACCTTCATCTTGTCTATAGACGGAGTTTGAGTAATAGCTTCTCTCGGACTGGTGGTCACACTCTGAGCCAGAAACCCATTCACCAACATGAGCTTGATATCTTCTTCTTGAGATCCTCTTGGTGTATTGGTCCTTCTTCTCCGATTCCTTGCCTCTCTGTGAGTGTCTTCGTTCATAACAATCTTCTATGCTCCTTCTCTCTATGTGAGGTGACTCATCTCTTGCGCTTCGTCTTCGAGGTGACTCTTCTCTTCGTTTGTAGGGAGCTGAGCACTCATTGGAGTAGTGTCCAGGATTCCGACAGTTGTAGCAGTTTCGGTCACGACTGGACGAACGCTTCTCATCATATCTTGAGCTTGAGGTTCTCTCTTTGCCTCTACTCTTATAGAACTTGTTGAGTTTTGTAACCATGAGGTTTATATCTTTATCAGTGACAAGATTGTCCTTTGAAGTAGCGGGAGCATCACATGAAGCTTTGTAAGCACCGCTTGACTTGTTGTGCATCTCATCTTTGTCCTTGAGTGACATCTCATGAGCGACAATCCTACCAATGACTTCAGTTGGCTTGAGATCTTTGTAGTTTCGCATCATTTGAATCGATGTTCATATTGTGTCATACTTTCCATCCAGAGCTCTAAGTATCTTCTTGATGATGAACTTGTCGGTCATCTCTTCACTTCCTAAGCCGGCAATCTCATTGGTGATGAGAGCTAGCCTAGAGTACACTTCAGCGACACCTTCGCCATCCTTCATCTTGAACTTGTCAAGATGTCTTCGAAGCACATCCAACTTAGATTCTTTGACGGAGTCAATACCTTCATGCATATCAAAGTACCAACAATGTGCCCGCGTCCAAGGGGAAGGGCCAGAAGTACAACAGGAAGTGCAAGGGCATGTAGTTATGGATGTTGAAGGCACTAGCATTTCTACTGCCGGGCAGGAAGACCAAGTACAAATGGTCCGACAAGGATGTCGCCGCCTGCTCCGGAGATGACAAGGCCGTGGCAGGACAGAAGATCGGCATGCCATACTACAAGATTCACCTCACCAAGGGCAACGACGTCATTGAGTGTCGCCAAGTAGAGCAGCTCGCCAAGAAGCAGAACCAAGAATATGAAAGGCGCGACAAGGAGAAGGTCCAGTATAGTGTTCTTGGATCCGACAAGAAGAACCATGGCAACCGTTGTGGCAAAGACAAGCAGCACAAAGAGAAACCTGCTCGAGGTCGAGACAAGAAATCCGATGATGAAGAAAGAGATGACGATGAGGACCATTATTGGGTGCGTTCCATTGTTGGTTTCAACAACAATTCGCAACCTCGGGGTCACAAAGATGTTGGTCAATAGTGGGGATGGTTTGAACTTTATCTCATCCGACGTGATCAAGCGGCCGCAGATTCCCAATACGGATATGAAACCGACAGGGTCCCTCCAAGGGGTCAACCCAGGGAAACTGCAGCCCAACGGGAAGATAACTCTGTTGGTGACATTTGATAGCCAGCTCAACTTTAGGACAGAAAGGGTCACCTTCGATGTTGCCAAGACATCCCTGCCATAAAATGTGATCTGGGGCCAACCGGCGCTGACAAAGTTCATGGCGGCATCCCATCACTCCTACAACACGTTCAAGATGCCAATGCCACTGAGCATCATCACCTTCCATGCTAACAAGAAGGACATGGTGTTCTTCGTCAGAGTGGCCATTCCTAAGATGAAACAACTGGTTATGCGGCAGATGGCAAGGGCGGACTTTCACCATTAGTGCTACCCTCGATAGAAACTAGGAAAGCATGCTCGTCTCCTTCCTACGAGCGAATGTTGATGTGTTTGCGTGGCAATCATCTGACAACCCTAGTGTTACCAGGGAGGTGATCGAGCTCCACCTTGTCATCTGTCCCCACGCACGCCCCGTCAAGAAGAAGGTCCGAATGCAAGCACTGGAATGTCAAGTGTTCATTGCCGAAGTGATCAAGAAATGGGAAGAAGCAAGCGTGGTGAAAGGTTTCCTTCACCCAACATGGTTGGCGAAACCTATAGTGGTGCGCAAGGCAAACACGAAGTGTAGACTTTGCATCAATTTCACTGATGTCAATAAGGCTTGTCCGAAGGGCCCCTTCCACTTAATGCGCATCAACCAGATAATGGACTCGACCGCCGGCTCTTACCGTCTATCCTTCCTTGATGCCTACTCCAGTTATCACCGGGTTTTCATGGCCAAGGAAGAAGAATAGAAAATAGTGTTCATCATTCCTTGTGGTACGTACTGTATTAAGCGCATGCCATTTTGAGTGATGGATCAAGTTTCACGAGGGTTGTCTAGATTGGTCTCGGTCCGTAGCTAAACGTGAATGTGGAAGACTACATGGATGACATCGTGGCCACGTTGGTTCAAGACCTTGAATAAACCTTTGGAAATTTGCACGAGATCAACTTGAAGCTTAACCCCGAGAAGTGCGTGTTGGGAGACCCATCACGCAAGATCCTTGTAGGATCAAAGTATGTCTAGAGGGGGTGATTAGCCTACTTGACAAGATATATTTTTTGCCTTTTCCCAGTTTTAGTTGAGAGGCAGCCATGGCACTTATGGCAAGTCAAGTACACCCTACACATGCAGTTCTAAGAGTGTAGTAGCGGAAAGTAAAACATGCAAGTGTATAGTAAAGGAGTAAGGTAGGGAGATCAAACGCATGAGGTTGACATGGCGATTTTTCGCATGGTTCCGATAGGTGGCGCTATCGTACATCCATGTTAGTGGAGACTTCAACCCATGGAGGGTAACGGATGTGAAAGTCCGCGGAGGGCTCCACCCACGAAGGGTCCACAAAGAAGCGGTCTTGTCTATTCAATCACGCCTTCCATCCACGGAAGACTAGCCTTACTCACGGTAGATCTTCACGAAGTAAGCGATCTCCTTGCCCTTACAAACATCTTGGTTCGACACCACAACACGAAGTAGGAGGCTCCCAAGCGACACCTAACCAATCTAGGAGGCAGCACCCTCCAAAAATAAATAGATGTGGTAGATCAATGAACTCATGTCTCTTATGCTACTACAGATAGTCTCCTCAACACAAATCACTCTCTTACGGAATATTCATGGGTAGGAGAGGTTGATTTTGTGGAAAGCAGTTTGGGGAAGCTAGAGATCAAGATTCAAAAGAATTGAGTGGAATATCTTTGTCTCAACACATGAGTAGGTGGTTCTCTCTCAGAAAATGGATCTGGATATGAAGTGTATGTTCTGAGTGCTTCTCCCACGAATGAGAGGTGGGTGAAGGGGTATATATAGGCAGCAGCCAAAATCCAAGCGTTACACACAAAGTGGCAAACTCGATGACACCAAAGTTGAAAACTCGGTGGTACCAATTAGCACAAAGGTGTGAACTTTTGAATCTCGGTAATACTGATATATGAAATTCGGTAGCACCGAAAAGTTAGCTAACAGTTAGATGGCCAAACTCAGTGGCACCGATACTCAAACTCGGAAATTTCGATTTTGTGTATCGGGGCACCCGAAAGTTGGTCACCCAAACTTGGTACCACCGATATGGATTCGTTTGCACCAATTTGCTTGCACTGGCTAGTGTTTCTGTCCGAGGGCAAACTCGGTGGATACGTGGGAAAATGACTGAGTATTTTGGTGGCCAACTTAGAGCACTATGAGCAATCAGTTCATTTTAATACCTCACCCCCTTTTAATAGTATTGGCTTTCCTATGGACTCAAAAGTGATCTCTCACAAATAGAAAATAAAGAGTCTTCTAGCTTGAAGCTTGAGACAATATTATTCCTTTCTTCCATCAATGGGCATCTCCACATAAAACTTGAGCCAAAGCATCTTTTGAACTTTTCTGAAATATACTTGAAAAACATATTAGTCCGATGATGCATATGTTGTGATGAATTACCAAAACCACCCTAGGGAGCAATTATGCATTTAATCCTCGGGTTCATTGTGTCATAGCGTGGTATAGAAGCCAACCCCACCAAGATTGAAGCAATTGAATAGTTGGAAGCTCCGAAGCATATCAACGATGTATGCTCCTTGGCGGGCTGCATCAACATCGTGACCAGATTTACTTCCATATCCATTGAGCTCGTCTTGCCATTCTTCAAGATCTTGAAGAAGGCAGGTCCCATGACATGGACCCTCGAAGCGGAGGCGGCGTTGTGACCTTTTGTTTGCCAAACTTAGTGGCGCCTAAACCAGAGGAGCCGCTGCTGCTATATCTGGCAAGAAAGAATCAAGTGGTTTGTGTTGCGCTACTGGCGGAGATGGAAGATGAGGAAGACAAGGCAGCAGCCCCTAAGCTGGCAAACGGAAAACCTGAGCCATCGGCGACAAACCAAGGAACCAACTACAAGGATGCGGCGTAGGAGGTAGGTCACAGGCTGTGTAGAGAAAGCAGGTGGTGCAGAGTCCAATAGACTTTGTCAGCTCTCTCTTGCAGGGGGCTACATCAAGGTACTATGGGATACAAAAATTGTTTCCCGGCCTTTTCATGCCCTCCTAGAAGCTGTGCCACTACTTCCAAGTGCACCACATCATCATTGTCATCCACCTCCCGCTACAGTGTATCCTTAGGAAGCCGGAGGCAACCGACATAATTGTTGAATGGACCTTGGCACTGGCTAGCTTTGATCTGACTTTGAAAGCGTAATGACCATACATAGCAGAGACCTAGCGGTGTTCATTGTTGAATGGATGCCAATACTAGATGAAGGAATCCCAAAAACAACCCTTCATGCCAAGGAATCTCCTCAAGAGTGGATCAAGTACTTTGACCTGGCTTGTTTGCTACAAGGTGTCGGTACCGCAGTGCTTCTTATCACACCAATTAGAGAACACCACAAGTACATGATCCAAATGCACTTTCCACGAGAGATATCAACCAACAACACAGCTGAGTCTGAAGGATTGCTTTCCGGACTACGGATAGTACTCGACCATGGTATGAGGAAGTTGATAGTCCGAGGGGATTCTTGGTTGGTTGTGCACCAAGTAAACAAAGATTACCAGAGTCATCTGATGGAAGAGTACGTCGATGAAGTGAGGAAGATGGAGGAACATTTTCATGGTCTATAGATGGAGCATGTCCCCTATCCGGAGAACGACTTTGGCGATGTCATGTAAAAACAAGTTGCATAGAAGTCGCCTATGAGGCCATGCACTTTTGTACTCTGACTAACTTGGAAATCTGTCACGCCATGAGATTGACGATCCAAGAAAAAGAAGGTCAATTCCAGTGACTATTTCTGTGCAGAGCCACTAGTGGCTGCCAAGAAGGTTGCGCGGGATGATAGAACATGTGCCAATGAGCGACGAGCTCCGATAGGCCCAGTGTCCCTTCCTATAGAAGCCAGCGCTCCCGCAGCAGAAGAAATGCCTTTCGTCCTTGTCGTCAAGCCACGTGCTCCGGCATGGGCACAACAGATTGTCCAATTCCTCCAAATAGGATACCTTCCCGAAGATGAGGAGCAAGCCGATTGAGTAGCCCAAAATTCAAGTCTGTGCCAGTTCGTGGACAGTGTTCTATATAGAAGGAAACCAAACAGGGTAAATTGAGGTGTATCGGCAGGGAGGAAGGACAACAACTGTTGGCAGAGATACACAAAGTGATTTTTTGCTCCCACATTGAGTCGCGACACCTTGTCTAAAAGGCGTTCCAGCAAGGTTTCTATTGGCCTACTGCCCTCCAAGATGCCTTGGCAGTCGTGAGAACATGTGAAGCATGCCAGTACCACACCAAGCTAACACATCAACCAGCAAAATCCCTTTGGACGATACCTCTCTCCTGGCCGTTCTTGTTGTGGGGGCTCGACATAGTCGGGCCCTTCCCCCGCACTGCCGGGGGCTTCAAGTTCTTGTTCGTCATAGTCGACAAGTTCATGATGTGGACTAAGGTAGAGCCAGTGAGAAAGGTTATGGCGCTAGCAGCAATCAAGTTTCTCAGAGCAATAGTCTGCCACTTCGGTGTACCCAACAAGATCCTCACTAACAAGGGCACACAATTCACCAGCAACACCTTCATGCAATACTGCCGAGATGCTGACGCAAACATCTGTTTTGTGTTAGTTCCTCACCCAATTACCAACAGCCAAGCACAAAGGGCAAACACTGAAGTGTTGCAGGGCCTCTAGATGAGAACTTTCGACAAGCTGCACAAGCATGGGAGGCACTCGGTCGATGAACTCTCGACAGTTCTTTGGTCAATCAGAACGACACCATATCGTTCCACCGGTGAGACACCCTTCTCCCCTGTATATGGGGCAGAAGTAATGATCCCCATGGAACTCAAATACAGGTCACATCGAGTGCAGGACTTTGATTAAGACTAGCAAGAGCGGTTATGGCAAGATGATGCCACACTCCCCAAGGAAGATCGTCTCTAGGTCGCACTACGTGCCACTCGGTACGAGCAAGACTTGAACCGCTGTCATAGCCGTGAGGTGCGCGTTAGGAGCATTTAGGGAGGTGACCTTGTTCTTTGATGGATTCAGTCCGTGAAGGGATCCAACAAGTTGACGCGGAAGTGGGAAGGCCCTTACTGGGTAATACATGTGTGTTGTTCGCCTCAAGACCGAAGACGGCACCCCGGTGCAGAACTCGTGGAATATCGAGCATCTTCGCAAGTTCTACCCGTAAGGCTTGGTTGTTGGGCCACCCGACAACCACTTTTGTATTAGTCTGACGGCAAGGCATGTAATCGTTTGTACAAAGCTAGGTGATTACCCTGTGCATAGTAAATAAAGCTAAGTATTCGAGAACCTTTTGTCAAACTACATATTTTTGTTATGTATTCTTGTGTAAATTGTTGTGGTCGCTCATCACTTGTGTAAGGTGGATACTGGACCACCAATGTTCCTAGCATGCTCTATTTTCTCTTCTTTCATTTTCCCAAAATGGAGAAGACGCCCCCGCATGCAAGTCTTCCGAGGGGAGTGATGGCATGGACATCTACAGATGCAACGACAACCACCTTGCGACAAGCAAAGCAACGAGAGAAAAAGCTAAGTAAAAGTTTCTCAAAAATTTCCCACCACCAAGTTAGAGCTCATGTAAAAAGACCGACACGCGGGTGGCCTTTGTCAAAATTATTTTTCGTTGGGGTGTTTCAAGCTTCCTCAACATCCTGTGCAGCTGCGGCAAGGACGACGACATGGGATGGCCGGTAGCAGCGTCTTCTCTGGGATGCACCCATGGTGAAAATGTGCACATTGGCAAGCGATGCATAGGGCCCTTTTCAAAATTGTTGCACGCTTGGACGTCTTTGCTAAACACTCCAAGAATATGCGGCAAGGACGGGAAGATGGTACTCCGGGCAGCGCGCCGACAAGCGTTCCCGTAAAGCATAGGAAATAAGATACGTGAGTGCAGGTTCGCGCTAGGGAAAAAGAGAAGGAAAGTGCGGATTTTCGTCAAGACACGCGCGAAACTTAGATATTTTATGGTAAGTACCCAATATTTTCTATTTGTTTCCTCGCAGGATTATATTGGGTACGGTCTCATCACAAAAGGATATCTACCACTACAATGTGGCGATTGATCCATAGACAAAGTCTCGTGGATGGAGCCTCGTTCCCGCGTCAATCACCACATCTCTGGGACCTAGCTACACCATCGAGCGCGCCTAGTCAGAGTCCTCATGCTTGACGCCGAAGACGTTGTCATCGTCATCTATGTTGCTTGAACTCTCGACGCAACACTCCAAGAAAACGACGTAAGCACAGAAGAACATCATGGAGAGGGTGGTGGAGCCGTCGAACTTTCATTAAAGAAGATAACCTGGCACAAGGCCACGAGAGAGGGCAAACGACTTCCACCCCTGCGTTAGGAACATATCTCTTCTCGGGGAGAGGTTTAGGCCACCTAGACGGGCCCGTTGCAGTAGCCATCCACCCGGATCCACAACCCTTGGGGCAGGTTGGTTTACATGGCCCGAGCAAAAGGATCACGGAGGCGCAGCCAGCCCCGAAGACACCGTGGTAGCACCACGACGATATCGTGGACCTCCTCCCCTGCATGGATCCCACGTGGGGTTGCAGGAGAGGCGTGCCACCGTAGCCGTCGTGGTTCGACCGGGCCGTACTTCCACGACCCCTAGACGCTGTCCTCCCGCGAAAGCCGGAGCTGGCCACCGCAGCCGTTGTGGTTCGACCAGGCCATACTTCCGCGATCCCTGCACGCCGTCCTCCCACGGGAGCCGGAGCTGGACCCGGCCACCATCACCACAATCCACATCGGGATCTTGGGAGTGCCTCTCATAGGAGCACGAGACCCACGAGCGTGACCACGACCCCTCACTATACGAGGAATGGCGCGCTAAGGAAGATGGCAGGGATGAAGAAGAAGAAGACGTTGGACAATAGACTGGCGAGGAAGAGTGTGAATGAGCAAGCACCCCTCCATTGACCCCTCTTTATATAGGGCAGGGGGAAGGGGATGGCTCTTCGTAACCCAAGGTGGACGCTTGCTAGTGTACACTCAACACCAGCAACCGCCCCTCCCAGCCAATCCAGAGCCTCGTGTGTGACACGTGTCGTCGGAGATGTTTTAGAAGACAACGAACGGGTGCTGTCCTTCGTCTTTTCACTCCTCCTTCGGGGGGAACCGAGGGCTGCCCGTTCACTGTCTAAGGCGACCATTGGCGGGCAAGCGCGCTGACTTGCACGACCGCCATTGTTGTCAAAATTGCGACTCAAGTCTAATAATCTTACGATTTTACGATCCAAACTACCCCCTCCGATTCTACGATCTTGCTCATACAATCTATGTTTCTACGATCCTGATAGTTATGATTCTACGATTCACGATCCTAGCAATGGAGCTCCGATCCGATTTAGAATCGCGATTCTGACAACTTTGACGACTGCACTTCTCCACCAACGGCGCAGAGCTGCTCACGCACGATTCCTCGAAGCAACCGCCTCGATCCACCATTTGGACGACGCGGAGTTAATGCATGTCATGGGCAAAGCAGTAAAAACCATTATAATCGCAGGGAATTGCGGTCGAGTGTGTTTATGTAGTGTTTTTGGGCCTGGCCCAACAATGTCATGGACGCAAGTGTGGCCCAGGCCAGGGAGCTACTATCGGTGTAGTAAGAAACGGGGCCCTTAGTACCCAGACTTGTACAAAGGCAACAACAGACACCAGGGTCGGCAATACCTTGTGAAACAACACCAACCTATAAGGAAAAGCATCACTACCAAGCCCCAGAAAGCCACCTTGATGAGAGAGAGAGAGAAGACTCAGCAGTTATCGCGCCGAGCAGGACACTTGCATATCCCTGCCGCTCAACGTCATCAAGCTGGTTGTCAATATTAGTGCGGTGTCGAGTGGGTAGGCGGTTAGGTGGGTTGAATGAGAGGCCGATGTGTGGGGACCCCAACTCATAAGTCGTGATGACCGAATGCACATGTATAGTGATCCTAGAGATCAATGCTCACTTGACACACAGAAGCTGAATAATAAGAGTCTTACATCCATTCATACTGTTTGATACAAATAAGCACCATCGAGGTCAAGTCTTACATAGATAGGGCCTCGAAGGCCAACACACCTATCGGAACCGGGGCTCCGCAGACCAAAGGAAAGGTTCAAACACTGGGGTGCGCTCGTTCTCCAACCTTGTTCAACCTCTCCACCTTGCGACGACTCTAAGGTGATGCGAGCTAGGATGGCGAGCTAGAACACACGGCAGTTTACCCAGGTCCAGGGCACCTTGCGGTGTAAAACCCTACTCCTGCTTAGATAGATTGCTCGAGGTAGAAGAATGGTACAAAGGTGGGTTCTTGCCATAATACAATACGCTGGACTCCAGATACACCTAATACGGAGGTCGGACCTATCTTTTGTACAATCCTTAGTCCTCTCCCCCGAAAACACATCTAGCGGGAAGGGTAGCCACAACTGCCATTTGGAGAGGGGACCGGACTACGGCCCGCCCTGACAAAGGTGGTCTTCACTTGCAAAAGCCTCTCTTCATGATGCGCTGGTGGGCTCAGGATGACCTCCATCCTTTCGAGCCCCCAGCCTTGGTCCTCTTGCACCGATTAGGAAACCTTTGGGAGGTAGCTTCAGGAACCCGTAGCTGGCCTTAGTTCCCTTAACACCAAAGGGAAAGCCTCTCCGTCTGTGCCTGCTGGCACAAACCCTGGCACCGTGCAGTATGGCTCATGTCACGCATGTGAGTTGGTTAGACCGCTCGACCCTGGCAAGCCACCCTTGGTACATCCGCCCCTTAGGAGGAGGTGCATCGGGAGGTACTTCCTTCTCTTGAGCCTCGCGAGAAACCTTTCCAGGTGAGGGCCTCGCAAGAGGCCCCTCAGGAGGAGGGGACCTCATAAGTGTCGTACCCCCGGGCCTCAATACGGAACGCCCTCAGGACCACAACGTGCAACGGGCCCTAAACCGAAGGCCAGCGGGCCTGGGTACCCCGGTCACAGAGCCCCGATAGTAGCCCCCGAGCCCGCGGAGTTTACGGCTCAGTAGACTGGGGACAGATGGCGTGGGCTCTCATCACCTGTGGGCCCGGCCCAGTGCGTGGCGCACATCAGGACGCAATGTGCCCCACCTTGTAGAAGTGCATCGGTAGCCAACCTGGCTGGCATAAAGCAGGAACGTGGTGTGGTGCTGTCATTACTCTCTTCCACGATCACCTTTCTACAACTTCTCCCTTCTTGCTAGGGTGCGCCAGATCCAATCATCGAGCAAGTCGCCTTCTCTCCCCTTTCATGGCTCCAGATGGAAAATCACGCCCGCCGGCAAGCAGGGGAAGCCCGCGGAGTCTCCCACGAGAGCTACCACCACCGGGCCTCATCTCATGCCTTCCCGTGTCTCGAAGGCGGAGGATCTGGATCTAGTGCTCCTGTTCGTGGCCGAAAACATGCCCGAATGGGGGGCAATTGCCGTCGGCTGGGCTTAGCGGCGCCGAGCAACTTGGTGAAGTCTACCTACCCCTTCTTCCTCCAAAACGTTTACGACGGGCTGGTTCCTCCATTCTCCGACTTATTCTACGCCATCCTTTCCCATTACCACATCTGGGATTTGCATCTTCAGCCCAACTCCATCGTCCTTCTAGCCATCTTCGCTTTCTACTATGAGGTCTTCATGGGCGTGAGGACCTCGGTGGTGCAATTTCGTCACTTCTTTAGCCTGCGGTCCACCACCCCGGGCTAGCACTCCACACGCGTCTCTTTTGTCGATGTCGGGGGCGCGAACACCCACCTAAAGACCAGGGAGAAGGTCGAAGGGTACCGGAGACGCTGAGTCTTCATAGACGCGTGTCGGGAGAGCTCGTTCTTGGTGGTCCCCTTGAATCCACCCAAGCAGTCCCGCAGGTGGAGCCACAAGAAGCTCACAGACCCGATGGCGGGACCCGTCTTAGAGAGTATCGCTTCCCTTGTGAAAGCCCGCCTCACGGGGTTATTCATCATCAAGGATTTCTTGGGGCACCGCATCACCCCACTCCAAGTGCACTCGCACCCCTTGTGGGAGATCATTGCCGACGGTTACTTGATGCGCCTGCACGTCAGCGGCCTGACGCATGACAAGGTGGACATAGTCTTCAGGGCCCCGGTTGGGCTCCTTCCCCGAGGACCTCCCTCAGACCATTGTACGTCTGCGATGACATCGAGGAAATGGTCGCGGAGATGCCCATCTTCAACTAATGGGGGCTCGTCGGGCCGCTTAAGGGCTCGCCCATCACGATCTCGTCCTCAAGCGGGGAGAGCAGTGACCGGGATTTGAAGGCGACGGAGGAGGAGGACGGGGAGGACGCCGACCGAATTCTGTAGCCCAACCTCCATCTATCTTTACACGGCCTTGGGGACGATGCAGCCACTGACGAGCAGTTCCCGGCGGTCCCTTTTGGGCCTGCGACCTCTGGAGACGGAGCGGGGATGGGCCGCGCGGTGGTCGAGGGGTCAAGGGCACAAGCCCTGACGATGGTGCCGCGTCTCCCTCGGCGGAGGTCGTGCCTCCCCCGAGGCTCTCTCAGGCTCCCAAGGACGAGGGAAGCCGGGATGAGCCCGTCGAGGACTGCTTCAAGCGCCCCTCTAGTGATGGTGGGGCGGCACGCGAGGGTGGCAAAGATGTGCAACCCCCCATCGAGAAGAAGAGGAAGTAGGTTGCCAACGATGAGTAAGTACCTTGACCTGCCCTTGCATTATCCATCCATGACTGGCCTGCTCAGACCATCTCATCTCTGGCGCAGGCTCTCCGGCGGCAGTGAGGAAAAGAAGAAGAAGAAGACCATCACATGGTGCAAAGATGGTGCAGGTCTCAAGGGTGCCTTTGTCCCTTGACCTGGGCATCATCACATGCAGAGGTACATTTGTCCCTCGGCCTGGGTGCACGGGCGCCGCTACATCTCCGGGCGTCTCCCCCACGCTGTGGGGCGATGCCATCGTACGGGCCGTGGTGTCCCCTCCACCGACAACGCTGGCCTAGGTCACGACTGTCCAACCCCTGATGCCAACTATTGGGGCCACGACCTCTGCTAGGACCCCAGGAACAGGGGCGATCGCCCTCGTGAGTATGCTACGGATGCCCGAAGAGATGGGAGTCCCCAAGCCCCCGGTGCCCTAGTCATCGGGGGTAGAGGTTGTGTTGGTCGGGGCAGCGGGCAACATCGGGGCTGCAGTGACTCCGGAAGCCCTCGGCCCAGTGGGCCGAGACGGGTTGCTCTGGTATCGGGCTCTGACCGATGCACTAAACCTGCTCCCCCGGCTCGAAGCGGACTTTCGTGATGCTGAGGCGCGTCGGGCTGTGAAGCATACGCGGTTGGCCGAAGGATGGAGCCGACTTAATGCCTCCGCCAAGGAGGTCAAAGGCGAGGCCCAGGCCGTCCGCGCAGAGAGCCGACTAGAGGCTGCCGAAGCCAAGGCCGCCTACGCAAGCACCCTCAACGATAAGGAAGCACTCATCAAGCGTTGTGAGGAAGGAGAGGATGGCCTTAAGGCGCTTGAGGAGGCCTCCAAGATCCATGAGGAGGCTCTTGCCCATTGCAACTCTGAGCTGGCGAGGGCGGTAGGCGAGCAAGTCGCACAACGCGGGGGTCTAGAGGCACGCCAGCATGATGTGTCAGAGGCTCGTGACGCCCCCGCGAAGCTTATATCCGAGGCCAATGCGAAGATGGCTTCTCGAGAGGGGGAGGCCCTGGAGGCTGCCGACGCAAAGACGACGACGCACCGTGCCGTGCTCTCTTCTCTGGACCTCAGGGCCCGCCAGGCGCTGGATTCCATTTGCAAGTTGAGGCTCGAGTATTCCCTCGTTCCTTAATATGTCGTCTATGCTGAGTTCTCTTCCAAGCTCATGAAGGAGCTCGATGGCGCGACCAAAAACTCGATGGCGCGACCAAAAAAGGTGGACAACACACTCAAGGAGGAATGTCGCTACCTCTTCTATGTGGCCGTGACCCGCATCTTCTGCCATCTCCTCCTTCACAATCCTTGCCTAGAGCTGCAGGGATGATGGTCCCTGTGCTTGAGGAGTCCCGCAGCAATATGGCAATAGCCGTGGGGGGGCATGTGTGTACGCTGCTCGAGAAGTTCTCTTGTAATGACGATGAGGAGTCTGGCAAGGAGCCCCAGGCCATGCCTTGAAACAAATCATCCTTGCCTCGAGGAGGCGTCAAGCATTACCCTTTATTGTATGGAACAATTTGAATGTTGTAATAATTGCTTGCGACTCGTAGTGCCTATTTCCGCACTCAATTTTTCTCTTGCTCGCCTTTGTGCTCTGCGTCGGCGGGGCCTGACCCTGTGCGTATATCGGCCATTGCAGGATTACTAGGAGGTGAGAGTCTAAACGACCAGTGATGGCCTTGAGTCACGATTCTCAGGAGCCTCCCTTGACGCGCAAGTGATTTTCTTGAGGACCTCAATGTTCCTCCTCGGGAGCTTTGATGGTCTACGTCCACGGGGCCCAACCCTGCGCGTATCTCAGCCGCCACTGGATTACTAGAGGGTGAGAGGCTATAGGACCAGTGAAGGCCCTGAGCTGCAAAGCTCAGGCATCCCCCTTTGAGGGCTAGAACCTTTCTTGAAGGCCCAATGTTCTCCTCTAAAAGCCTTGGCGCTCTAGTTGGCAGGCCCTAACCCTATGCGTATCTCAGCTGCCACTGGATTACCACCGGGTGAGAGGCTACAAGGCCAGTGAAGGCCCTGAGTCGTGATGCTCAAGTGCCCCCCTTTGACATGCAAGCTACTTCCCTGAGGATCCTAGTACTCACCGTGTGGAGCCTTTGCGCTCTGTGTCGGCGGGCCCAACCCTGTGCCTATCTTAGCCACCACTAGAGTAACAGGGGTGAGAGGCTATAGGGCCAGTGAAGATACTGAGTCGCGATGCTCACACCCCCAACCCCTTGACGAGCATGTAAATCCGTCTCCATGAAGAGGACCTTGAACTCTGCGTCGGCAGGGCCCAACCTTGCACGTATCTCATCCGCCATTGGATTACCAGGCGGTGAGAGGCTATAGGGATAGTGAAGGCCCTAAGTTGCGATGCTCACACACCACCCTTCACATGTAACTGGCTCTCATATGGGCGAATTGGTCACAGCTCCGAGCGCCCTCCTGCTTTCCCTTGGGTGTCGCGCGGGAACTAGACACCAAGGACATCAGGAGGTGTAGTGCACGCGGGTGAGCCCGGGGCAAACAACTCGATCACTTGGATTTTTTGGACCTACAGGTTCACACCCGAGCACAGTAACCATGTGTATCCACCGCCCATACGAGGTACAAGGGGGAGCTCGTGGATATGGTGCTCCAATGATCCTCCCCAGCATGATGCACGGGGCTTCCACTTCGATGTGGCATAGTCGCGGGTCTATAGTAATTCCGCCAGTGTGAAGCTTGGGGACTTCCACTTGGGCATGGGCGGAGTCCCCTCCCGACGCCACGACACGACCCGTTGTGGGTTTTCCACTTCGGGAGGCTCCAGGCGTGTACAACCCAAACTCATTATTACATGAGAGGGTCACGAGTGGCGATTTACTGAGGGGTTGGATACCCCAGGCACAAGGCTCAGTTCCTAGCCTATGCCTTCTAATGGGTTGCGCCTCGTCCTTTGTGTGCATGAATGTGTTCATGGGACCTCCAACGCGAAGGGGGCATCACGTGCCACGTGACCGCCGCTAGGTAGCTGCACAAAGATGTTAGACACCGAGGACCAAGGTGACGTATAGAGGCGCAAGTCCTTCAGTCAAAGCTCAATCACTCGGATTTGCCAACACTGTAGGGACAAACCCGAGCACAAACGGCATGCCAGTATCCTTCATGGAACAATCAAGCAAAAAATCACTCGTCGCATACTGCCTGAAGCCACGAAGTGCCAAACTAGAAGTGAATCATTCCAGACAAACAACATAAGTTTTAAAGGGAAATAACAAAGTTTACCACACAACCAAAAAGCAACAACTTCGGAAGGGCAGGCCCTCACGCCAAAAGGTAGTGCAAATTGATTGGCACCCATGTACTCGGATGAGACTGAACTTCATCGGGGGATGTTATCGTGGGTGCATCGGGTCGCCCGATTAAACTCGTCATGACAATCGATCTTCTCAGCGGACCGTTGCCTCACGGGACTATGAGGACTCGCGGGCCCTGACCCCGCGCGAGGCGCCAACGTGAGCCACACCAACCTTTGGAAGGTGGCAGCAACGTCGCCTAGACCGAGAGGCATGTGAACACGGCCCACGTGGACGTTTCAGCCTAGCCCTACTCTCACAGGCCCGAAAGAACTCCGAGAAGCGACCCCGTCGAGGCCCGCGACGTCAACGCACATGCGCGTCGCAACGGTCCCCTCGGGAGTGATGAGCCTCCTAAGGCAGAGCTCCATGCGGGGCCCGCCGCACATGGCGCTTTCTTCCTGAAGCTTGTCGATCTCCTGGGCGATGAACTGCTAAGCCCCCTGCACCCGATGTTGTACTCCTTACCCATGAGGGTGCATGCTGAGGAGCTTCTCTCGGTGGCGCTCGAGCTCCTCCCTCGGTGAAGCGGCCAGGTTGGATGCCTTCTAGTTGGAAGCCCCCGAGCCTGACCTGAGGGGTGAACCGGGCACTCCTCCCTATGCCTGAAGAGGGAAAGCACCCGCGGCACGCGTGGGGCTTGTGGTCTTATCCTCGGCCACAGGGCCTTTTAACTTGGCAGAACCAAAGGCAGGCAGCGACTGCCTCTTCCTCCGAGGTGCAGCCCCGCAAGGCCCATCGCTTTCGATGTTGTCTGAGTGCTCCGTAGCAGCGGCCTTGTAAGCGTGCTCTAGGTAGCAGACCGCTTCCTTGTCCTTGCATGTGACGGTGATGATGCTGCTGTAGCCCGGTATCTTGAGGACGTTGTAGCCATGGTGTGTTGCAGCCATGAACTTGGCCCGCGCAGGGTAGCCCAGGATGGTGTTGTACGGGAGCCTGATGTGCGCCTCGTCAAAGTTGATATGATCGTTGAGATAGTTGCCGCGTGTGCTGAAGGTGACCGGGAGGCAGACCTGCCCCTATGGGATGGTGGAGCCACTGGTCACCCCTAAGAACGGCTTGGTCGGCATCAGCTGGTAGTAAGGCACCTAGAGCACGTTGAAGGTTTCAACAGAGAGCACGTTGAGGCCCGCACCCCCGTTGATGAGTGTCTTGGTGACTGCCATGTTGCTGATGGAGGGAGTGCACATCAGAGGGAGCATGCCCATGATAGCCGCAAACTTCAAGTTGTCTTTGCCGTCAAAAGTGATGGAGTATTGGCACCACTAGAGGGGCTTCACAATCCCTGGCTTTGAGAGGACGGTGTTCACCTCGTATCACAGCTGCTTGAAGGGGCTGTTGGACGAGGGGGTGTGGGCCCCGCTGATGATGCATGCCACTGCGTGAGGCTCCTAGTAGGCCCTGACCTCCTCATCACGTTTGTCGCCCTCATTCCTACACGGAGGCGGTGGATGCAGTGGAGGGAGCTACACGTTATCACGAGGGAACATATAGCGAGGCTAGTCGCATGGGCCATTGTCATGAAGCTGGTCGTACCAGCACAAGCAAGAGTTACAGTTGCAGCCATCCCATTCGCCGTTGCCGCGGCTAGCACCACGATCGTTCTACTCTGGGCTCGGGATGACTTGCTCGTCACGAAGGACCCTGAGCTCGTGGGAATCTTCGGTTTCATGGATGTGTACGTCGTGATTGTTGCGGTACGGGCGGTGCTCCTTCTCCAGCACGCTTTGCTCGCGGCAACGCTTCTGGTCAAGCTCGGCCATGAGCATAGTGGGCCCCTTATGGTTGGTCTAGTTGGCCTTGGCTTTGGTATCTTCGGGCGCGTCGTGAGGGTTGTCGCTGGCAAACATGTGGTCCTCTTGAGCATTCGGGCACTTGTCGGCCAAGTTGAACAATTCCATGGCCATGCTCAGAGTGTCGTTGACAGCAAGCTTCTTGCACATCTGGAGGTCCTTGACGCCGCTGGTGAATACCATGATGACCGCCTCGTCGGTGGCGCGAGGGATCTTGTTGCGCACCTGGCTGAACCTCTGGGCGTACTTGTAGAGGGTCTCTCCAGCGCTCTGCTTCATGCGATGGAGGTCATTGACGGAAAGGGGAAGGTCGTGTGTGCCCTTGAAACTGGCAACGAACAGCTCGCATAGGTCACTCCACGAAGAGAACGAGCCCTCGCGCAGGTTCAGGAGCCAGGACCGCGCGTTGTCCTTGAGCGCAATCGGGAGATTTCACCATGACCTTGTCGTTGCCGCCTGCCGCTTCGATGCCAGGTTGTAGAGATGCAGGAACTCCTCGGGGTCGAGGGAGCCGTCGTAGCGCGGGGGCAGGTTGGGCTTGAACTTGGCCGGCCAAGCCACCCTACGCAGCTCATGGGTCATGGTCCGGCAACCCATGGTGCTTGTGTGGCTGCCATGCACGACCGCAACCTGATTCTGATGCATGTTGGCGGCGATGTCCTGGAAGACCTTGTCCATCGGCGCCTTGTGAGGGACGATTTGACAGTTGTCTCCATCCCCCTGGGCGCATGGCGACTGCTCACGTGAAAGGTTTCCCTGGCGCGCGCTGCACCTGGGCTCGACCTGGCCACCACACATGGGAGAGGGCGGCGGCGCCGCCCCCTGGGCCTGCTTGTCGTCAAGGGTTGGAGGTGGGCGGAGCGAATGAGAGGGCGTCAGGACCTCTTTGGCGGCTGTGATGAGTTGGGTAATGCGGGCGAGCCACGCGTCATAGACAGCATCCGCCGGACGGTAATGAAGCAGCTAACGGGCCATGAGCAGCGTCGCCTACGCGTCAACCCAATCCAAACGGGCGTAGGAGGATGAACCCGTGGCGGTGCGGCCTTCCCTCTACATGGAAGGGTGCACGGATGAAGCTTGCTGCTCGCGGGCCGCAGGGTCAGTGGTCGCGGCCTTAGCCCCAGTGAACTAACGGCGGACGTGAGGGCCTACGAGCGCGGTCACCATGAATCGTGCAGCCTGCGCTCGATGCGCACACGTGTGGGGACCCCGACTTACGATTCGAGATCGCCGAATGATCGTGCTCAGTGATGCCAGAGATCAATGCTCACCGAACACACAGAATCTGAATAATAAGAGTCTTACATCCATACATACCGTTTTATACAATAAATGACCATTGCGGTCGAGTCTTACATTTATACGGCCTTAAAGGCCAACACAACAAACTGGACCAATAGCGGAATTATTGGTTGAAAGCGTGAACCCATGCCATCAGCCTTAACCTACAGGCATTCTGACTGGGAAGCGTCCTAGCTCGCAAGAACATCACCGAGTTACTATTCACCATATCCTGTTCTTTTATACCTGGTCAATGAAATAACCAGTGGCAAGCCAATGAGTACTTTTGATTGTACTCATAGACAGCCCATGACATGAACAATGAAAGTGAAGGAAAACAATAACATGCATCTTTGGTGGAATTCAGCTTGGAGGATTGATCACGAAATATGCATCAAGTTAAAGAATTACTTTTGAAGAAAAGGTTACATATATCAATATATCTGTCGAGGGTTGAACCATACGGGTTCACCATATATGCCAAGTCACCAAACTTGATCATATCATTACTTCCATAATAACACCTTTTTCATCACAACTCACTCACACTTGGTTTATGCGGAAACGACTGGACGTAGTTTAAGCAACACCACCCAACTGTCCTTGACCATGGACACGGCTATTCGAATAGTTTTACACTCAATGGAGGTAGTACGCTGGACCCACGAGATCCGAGAAACTTTCGTGTCAACCACGACTCATGGTATATAACATACCCGATGTAAGTACCCGATCAATGCCTTTCCCCTGATGATACTAGACAAAGAGGTCCACTCGATTGGTACCCAGCCCACATGTTGTATGTCTTACGAGCAATGACTCTGGACAGTATCAACGATGCGGGGACCAACGGTGTGCCTGGAACTCATAAAAATGGCATAGTCGTCCTACCTGGCACGACCCCATCACGAGAGTGACCAAACATCACTCCCGCCACTAGTAATGTGGCTCTTTGCTAGCACCGACCAGAGTAATCGACATAGCTCAGTCCCATAAGGGGTAATGTGTTCGTACTCGTAAGGTTGGGACGGTCGACACATCATAAATCTATTCCCATTTCTGAAACCATACTCACTCAAAATACCCGGTGCACCACTTCACCAAAAGTGGCCACCTAACTCATCACCACCCTCAGGCATTAGTGGCATCCGACAGGGTTTTCATAAACTCTTTATTTATACCAACAACATGCTCATGCTATTTACTCTAGCATTACTTGTCAATCATGATACTAGCATGATCCTTAAGGGGTAGGATCAATCTTAATGCATGTGCTCCGGAGGAGCCATCGGTAACATCACATCAAATGATTTACCGGCACTTATGATCATATGCAACGGAAATACTTGCTATCTGAACATGCAATATAACATGTGCTCAGTCATGGTCAAAGGGTTGCTTGGCTTTTCTCACAAAAGTCCTTAGGTCTTTGAGGTCTTCCGCTCCAACTCCGAGTACTCCGTCTACCCGTCAACTATCATCGGAAACAACCACGGTAAGCCACACAGCAGGCATAAATAAAATTGCTACAAAGATAGAAGTTATATTTTTCTTGGACCTCTCTAGTCATAACAAAAATACCTGAAGCTTGCAATAGGAGGTTTGGATCATCAGGGATTTCTGAATGGAGGAAAGGAGGAGTAGGGGATTCTTTATGAAGCCCATAGAAAATATTATGAGAAAAATGAGTGGAGGCACTCATTTAACACAGAACAACTTTAGAATTATTTAGGAAGTTGTTTCACTGGATTTGGAGTTGAGATGAATATTCTAGGGATTTTCTAATATGGAATAAATAGCAATAGGAAGCTATTTATTTATTGCAACAGAAGTAAGTCACACAAAAATGTTGACCAAGGCTTCAAAAATAGGGCATGATATTAGATGGTTCTAGAAATTGGAATCACTCCATTTGCAGTTGATTTCAGCCCTATAGGATTTTACGAAGTGGGGGTTTAAATTACCCAGAATTGGATTTAAATAAAAACACCACAGAAATATTGCTTGGAAAAATGTGCAAGGTACATATTTGTATAGGTTTTGAATTTAGTAACCTGCAGAAATTTGAATCCTTAGAATCGGAGGTAAAATGAATTTACTATAGATTTTTGAAGTTTCAGAGAAAAAAGAAAGAATTCAAAAGGAGGGTCTGCCAGGGAGACTATATCACGCTCACGGCCATAGATGGCCAATGGGCCGGCCCATCTGCTCGGTTCGCTGGAGAAAGGCCACGCCGAAGGCGTAATACGCCCGATATGCTTTCGCCTTACGGAAGCGGGTCTGGTTGGAGTTGTCTCCACTTACCCGAGCCTGGACCCACCCGTAAGTGCCCCGTTCTAGATGGCTGGCCCACAGGCAGGCCCTGGCGATAGGGCCTTCCTCAAGCTCCCGACGAGGGGGGGGCAAAGGGGTCTGGTGGTGGTTGTTGGTGCCTCCAGCCACCACTTCGGGTGGGCTGCCCATCGGGGTGATCAAGGCGGAGAGCCGCACCCATCCTGGTGTCGTTTGCCCGCCGGGGAGAGCCGTCGTGGTGAGGCTCGGCTAGCGGCCGGGAATGGTCGTCGGCCTCCCTGGTTGCACGCGCTAGGCGCCTTACGCAGGAGCTGCAGCGAGGGGAAAAGCTTCGGGGTGACGAGGTGAAGGTGACAGGCAGTCCCGAAGGGAGGAGAACCATGTGGGTTGAGAGAACTTAGGAAGGGGCCGAACGGTGGCATGACAGCCATGCAAGAAATTCGAGCTTGGGAGCTTCAACTGCTGGGTCACAGGGGCCTCTGGGAGAGAGGAGGAGCTGCCCGGAGCCAGAGAGGGTTTGGATAGAAGAGATAAGAGAGGGGAGGGTGAGAGAGCTCGGGAGTTGTTTGGAGCTTCGTTGCATGGTGAGAGCACACATGCCAGGGGATATTTGGCCGCTTCAGGGCGTCAGGGGTGGCTTGGACTGGTCAAGGGAAATCCCGTGGCGTGATGAGACAAGCTGCAACGGTTAGATGATGTCTGGAAGGTGAAAACAATGAGTAGAGCACTCGGTATGCAGGTCAGGGTGGTGGTCACCATGGCCACTTGTGCCTACAGGGCCCTAATAACCATTCAAAGTTGTCTGGGAGGTGGGGCATGCTATCTAGAAGATGAGTGAGGAGTTTGGTCTCTAGTGGAGTTGATTTGAATGGTTGTTGATTGAGGTTAAGTTTGCAGCAACAAACTTATGGCTAATGCTGAGAGCACTCACAGGAGAGATAATGGGGAAAACACATGTCTAGCAGCCTTAGGCATGGAAGGACCACACTTCTGCAAAGTTTCAGCTCAAGCAAGGAAGTGTAGCTAGCACTTGTTGTACAAAGCTACCTTTCAGCCAAAAATCAATATGAGGATGTGCTGCTCATTTTCTCCACATGAGCATGCCATCTCTTGGCTTGAAACAATGCCTTGGGTTGCTAGGAACCATTTGGCAAGAGGTTGGGGCTTTGGCTTAAGAAGAAGTGGGGCAAGAGGGGTGAAGATGGTGATTCCAATGGTAAAACGAGGAATAGTTACATGGAGCCTCTCTCCAATAATTGACCAGTGGCGATGGAAATGTTACTGTAGGTAAAATGTAATTATATGAAGCTGTGGTAGAAAGTGGAAGGGGCGAAAGTAGCCAATAAAGTGAATGCACACGAGGTGTTTGATAAGTGGCAGAGCAATCATATGGACATCAATGTATATGAAACTAGACAAGATCAAATAATATATGAAAATAAGCTTGGACACCAAAATTGGGATTTGGTGGAGAAGGTTTCCAATGTAAACATGGAAAACCCTTGAAATGGGCAGAAATAGCTTTCTGCTTACAATTCCATTCAAATCAATTCCCACAAATCCAATATTTGGTGTGGGGGCATTATTTGAGCATTAAGGCATGCATAAAAAGTTTGGGGTCAATTGGAGAAACTTTATAGTGTAAAGTTTCCCAAAGTCAGAAATCAACATAGAGGGTTTTGAACGGCTTGGGACAAGTTCTTCTATTCTCCTTGATGCACCACTTGGTGTGGATGTATTATTGGAGTATTAGAACATGTGCACCAAATTTGAGCACAATTGGAGGCACTTCACAACGTAGAGTTCCTCAAATTTGAATCTGGACAGATAGGGTTTTAGAATTATTAGGGGAGTCAAATCAACTTGGATTGAGATGAAACTTGGCAAGATCATCAAATCTATCATAGGTGACATCCTGAAATTTTACTTGAATTTATTGAGAATATTTCTTATAGAAATATTTGAAAAGCTTGAAATAGGCAGAAAGGGTTTTGGAGGGATTTGCCCAATATTTTGAACATGACCATGTGTTGAAACTCATATATATGGAATAATTATATCCACTGAGTTTCCCTAAATTTTCTTAAATATTTTGAAGGCAATAAAAATAACTTTCCTTCATAAGAGACCATTTTTGGCCTCACAGAAAGGCATTTAAATAAATTAATAAAATAACTTTTAAAATAATAATATTGTGGTTTTTGGAAGACATTTTGATAATAGGTTTTAAATAAAACAATTGGTGCAAAATAAATTCCCTAATTGGAGGACTTGTAGTACAAATCTCATCTCAAGGGTTTGAAAGTTTAATTCAAAGAAATGCTTTTTGGTGAAAACAATATTTGGTAAAAATAGATACTTGTCCTAAACACATGGCATCATCATTAGGTAGGAGAACATGGGCTAAGGAGGTGAGTCTGGAGAATAGCAAGAATTACTGAGAATCAACACAAACATACCAGCAAGCAAGGAAACAACAGTCACTTCAAGCATCACAAGCATTCTCAAAAAAAAATCAATTGGTCCTAATTTTTGAAATAAGTTAATTAGTGAGGAAAGCTAAACACAGGGTGTTACAGACCTTACCCCCTTCAGAAAATCTCGTCCCTGAGATTTGTTAAGGCGATAACAAGGGCCTGCCCCTGCTATGCTGCTAGATACACCGGTATCAATAATCTAAACACGCGGTCTCGCGCGGTCACCTCAAGAGTTCCACTTATTGGTGCATCCA
This sequence comes from Hordeum vulgare subsp. vulgare, assembly GCF_904849725.1. Classification (NCBI taxonomy): domain Eukaryota; kingdom Viridiplantae; phylum Streptophyta; class Magnoliopsida; order Poales; family Poaceae; genus Hordeum; species Hordeum vulgare. Next base: position 339,591,854 of record NC_058524.1, on the reverse strand, counting down.
TGTTCTATGAAGATGTTGGAGGAAGGAAAATGGCAATACCTGGTTGCTAGTCATTCCTGGTGCTTGCCACCTACTCCGACTGACAGGTTGGACCAGGGGCCGCTGTCAGCCTCTTCTTCTTCATCTGATTCTTCTTTCCTGAGTGAGTCCCATGTGCTGCCTCCAGTTGCGGTGCCTAGGGTGTAGGGTGTCCGGGGCCGCCCTGCGGTGGTGCACGGTGAGCCAACTGCCGGTGCAGCGAGCACTCACCTCACGGGCCTTGGCATGTCGGCACTGCTCTGGGATTCCTAGCGAGCACCGACGGCTTAGCGGCAAACGGGGCTGGTGGCCTTGCTAGTGGCTCTCCGAGCATGGCTATAACTTGGCCAGGGAGTCCTTCTCGTTCTCCCACCTGGCCTCGTTCCTTGCTGCTACTCCAGTCCTCTTCCTCCTCCTTCTTCTCCTTGCAGGTGCTTGAGGGGGAATGCCAATGGCGGACGAGACCTGGGGTGGCTCATAATCTTCCTGTCCGGGATGGTGGCGTTGCTGGTCGGGGTCTCGATGCTGTACTGCGCAATCATCCGCGATGATCTTCATGATGTTGTCGCCCGCAGGGCGGCTCTCCGCGGTGGCAGGGTTCATGACGATTAGGCATCATCGTAGTGTACGCGTGGTGTTAGTGTTCTAGTGGTGTCTCTACGAATAAATATATGCACGGTTTCTTCTTACGAAGGAACCGAGGTATGCCATTGTGGCAAGTGGTTAGGTGTTGATGTGTGTGTGGTTGTGAACGCTGTCGTGGTTCGGGTGGAGATTGCTCTCGGTGTGTCTGTCCTTGCTGGTCTTATTGTCTTGCCCGTCGTAGCCGGCGTAGCTAACGTAGGAGCTGCAATAAAATGTGTTGTTTCTACTCTATCGTTGTGGCTCTTGATCATGTTGATGCTTCATCATGCTTGCGGGAAATCGTCTTCGGTTGCCGGAGGGTTGCAGTCTGCGGAGTCGGTGGCTCATCTAAATGAAACTGAGGTGCTCGTCCTCTTACTAGGCGAATATGTATGTTATCCGCGAGGACAACAACATAGTTTTCCCAAGCGTCACATAAGCACAGTGCTTATGAGACAGGTGAGGGGAGCGGGATCTTGCTATGGGCAGGCACTGGCCATATTCCAACGACTTAGAGTCGATTTCTAAGGTCGTAATCCGCCCATCCTGGCTCGGTAGAGCTTAGGGTCTCAAGGAACTTAGGATGTGGGTGAACAGTTATCATCTTATCTCTAAGCACATTCCTTAGATGCCAGTAGTTCGACCTCTAACTTGGGACGACATCATCTTATCTCATCAAAGATACCATCTCACATGGGTCAACTCCACACTACTCAAGCTAGCCAACTCCTGGGTTGAGGGAACAACTAACCCAACATTACAAGTATGGTGTGGCTACGATAAACATGCACTCCTCAACAAGAACCTCGGGGAGGCATACAAGCTCCTAAGCTTGAATTTAAAACACTACAAATCCAAATGTCCATCTAAGTCATCCAACGGACAGGGTACTGCATTACTATATTAAGGAACACATAGTATACCAATCCAATATCTTGTTTCGATTCTATGAATTCGATCAAGTGATCCATCAATCCGATCAATCATTTCTGGACCCATCACTCCTACAAATCCAATATTGATGGGCTTCTACATAATCTATTAGAGTCCTCCTAATCTGCATATTATTGCAAGGATTACGTTATAGTATACCCACCAACTTAAATGTCATGGCAATCTAATCTCCAAGGCTAGCTCACATGGGCTCGTAAATCAATTTGACGACTCCAAGTATTCGCACTCACTATCCACCGAGAAACATGGTATCATGATTAAGATCATCGGTCTAAATCCAATTTACTCTGAACCATGTGGCCTCGTATACCATTAAAATTTGTTGGGACTACCTATTTAAATACAAGCTCATGTCCAATAAGGACTCTTACTTGATACTCTAAGTCGTTATGGTATTTATCGTCAAACCATGCCAACTACTTGCTAAAGTCATTTATACCACCAAGAATAATGTTCGTGATCATAATCGTCCTACTAAATCCAATCTTACTCCAAGAACATGTAGGTTATGCCACTATATCAACTTGTTCCTCCAAGTTCACCTACCTTTGTAAGTGTCTCATGATCCACCAAGATAGTCTAGCTATATCCTTCGGACAACTATCATCGTCAAAAAAATCTTTAGTCTATTACTCTTATATCATAGAACGGTCTTTCTTATGGCATCAGGGTTATGGTGCTAGCTTGAGAATGAGGGATACCCGTTCAGTGTGGTCACTTGTTCCACCAAGAACCCGTTGCTAAGCGGGGTTCGTCTGGGATCTACGGTGTTCAGGAAAATCCGTGCATTAGACAGGTGATCTGAAAATTCATCCGAAAAGGCTTGTAGAGGTTAGTCTAGTCTAGAGAGGGTTTCCGATCTCGAGGAAGAACATAACCCCTACGGGTTGCATATGGTTAAGCATGGTACAGTCAGTGTCTCTAGTGTCAGTCGTCCTCCGGAGTGGATCCTTGGTGCATCTTGTCCAGCTGGTCTACAGTTGTGGAGAGGGGTGAAAGAGAGAAAACAGCATAAAGGAGAGTGCCTAAGGGTTTTAGTGCAATCAAACAAGCATTGGAAAGTCAATTCAAACAAGTGCAAAAATCATTTCGAACATCAAAATAAGATAGGTGATATAACCGCATGCTTGTTGTTTAGGCAAAAGTGTGACTTTATACCAAAGCACAAACAACAAAACAAACAACACACAACATGGTACATCCGAACCATTTCACGGACTCGACTTCGCATAGGGGATTTACGACTCATCCTAACCTAGAGTTCTTTGACTCGACAGTCGTGCTTGCTTCGTGCTCTGGGGAGGAGTCCGCTAAGTCTTTTGGACCTTCTCATGGTGTTTCCACTTCTCTTGTTGTTGCTCCCCAAACGTCTCGGGTTGAGTTGAAGGAATCATTGATGACTTTTCATTTGGGAAGTGGCTGACAAAGGTGGTTCTTCATGGCTGTCATTGACAGGGTCTTCTATCATCTTCGTGATCTTGTCTTGTCTTTTATCTTCTAAGGCTTCGAGAGTCTCAAGTGGACATCTTCATGCATTGATATTTGCAAGACATGATAGAGTTCTGATCTGTCAATCAAACTAATTGCGATATCGACACCTAGAGCAGGCGATGAAGAGAACCGTTTTCATGCTCACCAAGGTGAGGCGGACCAAATGGTGAGGTTCTTATCCACCGTTGGTGGTCGACACCATCCTTATTATTGACAGGGTCACTCTATTAGTGATGCATGTCATGGTCTTGCACATATTATGTCCTGGTCATCGTAGGTGAAAGTGGCATCACTCTGGAACAATGCCGAGGTGTTGTCACCTTCTAAGCCTCGATGTCCTTGTTCCTCTTGGAGGTACTTCTGTTAGCGTCGTTTGGTCGTAGAGTTGTCTTGTTTGTCCTTCAGCATAGGGGTGATTGTTTGGAAAGGTCATTTCCTTCCAATTTGCCCACGAGGATTTCAAGTAATCCCGTGGTCAGAGGCATAAGGGTGCTAGCGACCATTTGCAAGTTTTGAAAGGTAGGCGAGGAGTGGCTGACAATAGGGGTGGAAGGCTAAAGTATAACCTTCATTTCCTTTGAAGACTTAGGAGAAGCGAGAAAATATATATGTTTTTCAAGTACTTCTGAAAGATCTGGAAAGCAGTTGTATCCTGATTAACGTCCGTGCTAACTAAGGGCTTCCTACAATCAGGATGGCTCTGATACCAGCTTTGTGGGGACTCCGACTTATGAGTCGAGATCGCCGAATGGACGTAGTGTAAGCAGAACCACCCAACTGTCCTTGACTGTGGACACGGCTATTCAAATAGTTTTACACTCTGTAGAGGTAGTACGCTGGACCCACGAGATCCGGGAAACTTTCGTGTCAACCACGACTCGTCGTATATAACATACCCGAGGTAAGTACCCGATCAATGCCTTTCCCCTGATGATACTAGACAAAGAGGTCCACTCGATTGGTACCCAACCCACATGTTGTACATCTTACGAGCACCAACTTCGGACAGTATCAACCATGCAGGGACCAACGGTGTGCCTGGAAGTCATAAAAATGGCATAGTCGTCCTACCTGGCACGACCCCATCACGAGAGTGACCACACATCACTCCCACCACTAGTAATGTGGCTCTTTGCTAGCACCACTAGAGTAATCAACATAGCCCCGTCCCATAAGGGCTAACGTGGTCGTACTGGTAAGGTTGGGACGGTCGACATATCATAAATCTATTCCCATTTCCGAAACCATACTCACTCAAAATACCTGGTGCACCACTTCACGAAAAGTGGCCACCTAACTCATCACCACCCTCGGGCATTACTAGCACACGACGGGGTTTTCATAAACTCTTTATTTGTACCAACAACATGCTCATGCTATTTACTCTAGCATTACTTGTCAATCATGATACTAGCATGATCCTCAAGGGGTAGGATCAAGCTTAATGCATGTGCTCCGGAGGATCCATCGGTAACATCACATCAAATGATTTACCAGCACTTATGATCATATGCAATGGAAATACTTGCTATCTTAACATGCAATATAACATATGCTCAGTCATGGTCAAAGGGCAGCTTGCCTTTGCTCACATAAGTCCTCGGGTCTATGAGGTCTTCTGCTCCAACTCTGAGTACTCCGTCTACCCGTCAACTATCGGCGGAAACAACCACGTTAAGCCACACAGCAGGCAGAAATACAAGTGCTTCAAAGATAGATGTTATATTTTCTTGGACCTCTCTTCTCATAAGAAAAATACCTGAAGCTTGCAATAGGAGGTTTGGATCATTAGGGATTTCTGAATGGAGGAAAGGAGGAGTAGGGGATTCTTTATGAAGCCCACAGAAAATATTATGATAAAAATGAGTGGAGGCACTCATTTAACAGAGAACAACTTTAGAATTATTTAGGAAGTTGTTTCACTGGATTTGGAGTTAAGATGAATATTCTAGGAATTTTCTAATATAGAATAAATAGAATAGGAAGCTATTTATTTATTGCAACAAAAGTAAGTCACACGAAAATGTTGATCAAGGCTTCAAAAATAGGGCATGATATTAGATGGCTCTAGAAATTGGAATCACTCCATTTGGAGTTGATATGAACCCTATAGGATTTTACAAAGTGGGGGTTTAAATTACCAAGAATTGGATTTAAATAAAAACACCATAGAAATATTGCTTGGAAAAATGTGCAAGGTACATATTTGGATAGGTTTTGAATTTCGGAACGTGCAAAAATTTGAATCATTAGAATCGGAGCTAAAATGAATTTACTATAGATTTTTGAAGTTTCATAGAAAAAGAAAGAAATCAAAAGGATGGTCTACCAGGGAGACTATATCGCGCTCATGGCGATAGATGGCCACTGGGCTGGCCCATCTACTCGGTTCGCTAGAGAAAGGCCACGCCGAAGGCGTAATACGCCGTATACACTTTCGCCTTACGGAAGCGGGTCTGGTTGGATTTGCCTCCACTTACTCGAGCCTGGACCCACTCGTGAGTGCCCCGTTCCAGATGGCTGGCCAACTCGCGGGCCCTAGCGACAGGGCCTTCTTCAAGCTCCCGACGTGTGGAGGTAGAGGGGTCTTGTGGTGGTTGCTGGTGCCTCCACCCACCACTACGGGCGGGCTGCCCACCGGGGTGATCAGGGCGGAGAGCCACACCCATCCTGGTGTTGTTTGCCCGCCGGGGAGAGCCGCCATGGTGAGGGCTCGGCTGGCGGCGGGAATGGCCGTCGGCCTCCCTGGTTGCACGCATTAGGCGCCTTGCGCAGGATCTGCAACGAGGGGAAAAGCTTCGGGGTGACGAGGTGAAGGTGACAGCCAGTCCTGAAGTGAGGAGAACCCTGGGGGTTGAGAGAATTTAGGAAGGGGCCGAACGGTGACACGGCGGCCATGTAAGAAATTCGAGCTTGGGAGCTCCAACTGCTGGGTCACAGGGGCCTCTGGGAGAGAGGAGGAGCTGTCAGGAGCCAGATAGGGTTTGGATAGAAGAGATAAGAGAGGGGGAGGGTGAGAGAGTGATATGTCTCCGTCGTATCTACTTTTCCGAACTCTTTTGCCCTTGTTTTGGACTCTAATTTGCACGATTTGAATGGAACTAAACCGGACTGACGTTGTTTTCAGCAGAATGGCCATGGTGTTGTTTTTGTGCAGAAATAAAAGTTCTCGGAATGTCCTGAAAATTTACGGAGATTTTTTCTGGAATAAAAGAAAAATACATGCGCAAAGATCCACCGGAGGGGGCGTGCCAGTGGGCCACAAGCCCACAGGCCACGGCCACCCCCCTAGGCCGCGCCATGCAGTCTTTCGGGGCCCACGTGGCACCACCGCCCCCAAACTCAGCTCTATATCTTCCGTCTCGCCCGGGAAAAAAATCAGAGAGAAGGTTTCATCACGTTTTGCGATACGGAGGCGCCGCCACATCCTGTTCTTCATCTGGAGGGCAGATCTGGAGTCTGTTTCGGGCTCCGAAGAGGGGAAATCGTCGCATCGTCATCATCAACCTTTCTCCATCGACAATTCCATGATTCTCTTCATCGTTCGTGAGTAATCTCATCGTTTTGCCACTTGTGTCCACCATACCTACATATATGCGGTATTTCAGTGTCGTTCCTTGTAAATTTGCATGTCTGTCGGGACCCCGATCCTAAGCCATAGGAATCCAGCCTGTAACACATCACATCTCTTTGCGGTCTCACGCATGGTTATCTCCACGGCTTCAGCCTTACCTTAGCTGGGACCGTTTGCGCCTTTTGACTCGCGTATGCAATTGTGTCGCTAGCATTCTGATGTCAAAGAACCCGGGTCGACACGTCTAGTCCTAAACCCAAGTGGCAGTTCCGTACAAGGATAGGCATACATGACCCAGCAAAGCAGGTGTCGGTCATCAGCGAGTGTAGATGAGTCGTAGCAAGCTACAAGGACTCCATTACACCACGTGACATTTCCCCAAAGGGACAAACACAGCAGCTAAGAAGGACACATGTCGGTCAACCAATGTGTCCGGAGCAGTAGCGAACTACCATGGCTCGGTGGAAGCACAAAGGGGCATTTCCCCGTAAGGAGTGCTACTAAGGCACATGACTAGGTGTTTGAACCCCATACATATCAAGTACAACACACGTACGCATGGCATACCGATATGCATATATACATCGATGGCATCACAACATAACCATAGACATACAAACTTTATTTAGATGGCTCGGAAGAGCCTCACACATAATATTACACAGATAGGGGTCTCACGACCCATCATCACAAGTTATTCAAACAAGTCTTACAAGCCAGCGGAAGGTTAAAACTGTCTGAGCACAAACAGATGGAAAGGTAAAAGGCACATGACCTGACTATCTACGGACCCAACATAGGGCCAGATCGTAGCTTGGACACCAGCTACTCGTCGTCGTCAACGTCTAGATAGAAACTACCATTAGGGTCATTAACAACCTCTACAGCAAATTATTAAGCAAACGTGAATGCAAGAATACTCAACAAGACTTTAGAACAATCTATCTATTCATGCAAATGTATCAACAAGGGGTTGTCGGGTTTCAAGCAGAAAGCCAGCTTTGACTCTTGGCTAGACAGACTACATGTTCAAATAGTTTTGACAACTTTGTTTTCTCGCACACGAGTCCACTAACTCCACAACAATCCACCATCATGGAATCATTCCGTCACCCCAAAAAATGCCATCCACGACACTCACACTTATCTTGGCATTTTTATGGGTAGCCATTATAGTTGTCTATGAATAACATATGTTTCCAAGTAATCCATATCCTCGGATGCGCCTATTTGAATAGATCATAACCCTGCAGGGGAGTACTTCACACACGCTCTCATCACTTACCGCTATGTGCACGTCATACACCTCGGCAACCTTCAAGCGGAAGCCCGGTGAGGGAGTCGGCCACGACCGTTAACCACGCTAATACCTAGTCCAGGTTTATCGCCTATCTAAGGGTAACCTGCACGGAAGTCCGGCCGAGGTTCCCACCACGGCCCCAAACAATATGCGCAGGGTTCCCAAGCCCACCATCCGGGTGCCACTTGGTACACCGTGCCACTGCCTACCGCATCATAGCCCACTTCTAATGTCAACACTATGCACGGCCGCCACCATGACTATAAACACCAGAAACTACTTGCAACTCCTGGACCGAGTACTAAGCGGTTAATAAGTCGAGCGGGGTCATAGTTTAGGGCCCAGCATGTGGTAGTATCTTGTCTTGGATTACATACACGGAACTCTGTTCCTAAGGATGGTTCCAATGAAACAACCCGCTATGTACTCCTACATAGCCTTTCACCGGTGCCTTTACCAAATGAGGTTCAACACATAACCTTTATTAACTAAACACATTCTCATGATCTTGTTCATCACCCAGATGACAGACCATACATAACTCTAAGCATAGCATGCATAGAAGGATATGGCACATCAAGGCTCAAGCATCTACCAGGTATGCTAGGTTGCAAGGTTCAGCTATTTACTGTGACAAGGACAGGTCATGCAAAGGAGTGGGTTCAACTAACGTGGTAAAAGTATTGAAAGCATTTTGACCTAATGCAAGAAGTAACAGCAGGAGCGAGAACATGGGATTTATCGGGATGATCAAAATGGTTGCTTGTCTTGTTGCTCAGCAGAGGGGTGATATCCGTCAGTCGAATAATCAGTCGTATCCGGCGAGGTGGGGCCTACCGAATAACAACATACAAATATTAACAATCATATGCAACAATCATGGTGCATGAACATGACATAAAATGAAGGGTGAAAAGATTCAATGTGGTTGGTGAAACCTTAGTTTGCATCTGGTTTGAAATCCAAATTCAAATATTATTTGAAATGGCAACATCATCTTAATTATTTAATTTATTTTACCTGATGTTGTTTCATAACTTTGTTTTTCATGCTTGAAAGTAGCACCATTGTGTTCCTTGAATTTTTCTGATCAATTTGCATATATTATTTGTCTGATTTGGAGTTATATTCAAATTTCTATAAATTTCCAAAGTTTTGCAAATATTGTGGAATTATATTAAAACTAGAATTAGATTTATTGCATCAGCAGGTCAGCTGGCCGTTGAAAGTCAAACCTGACCAGTGGGACCCACTGGTCAGTGACTCTGGCCAGTTTTAGATCAAGTTTAAACTTAATTAGCTAATTAATAGGACTGGACCCACATGTCAGTGGCTATTTAACTTTTAATGTAATTTTTATTTTTATTTTGACTAAACTTTAGTTAAACAGGGGGCTGGCCCCACTTGCCAGAGACTCAGGAGAGTCAACCCCACCGGCGATGGGGTCAAACCCACCAGCGGCGAGGCTCCGATGACCACCAGAACGGCGGAGGGCCTCGGGTTTGTATTCCGGTGACCAAACGCATGGCAGAGGGCACCAGACGATCGACCACTCGATCGCAGCTCCATTTTTGCAAAGAGCAGGGGCTGAAACCACCGGAGATGACGCCGGCGACGAGCTCAGCGGCTGCCGGAGTTCGGGCACCATCGAGATCATTGCTACGGGACCTATCACGCATGGGGCTGGGCTCGTACAGAACCTACACGATGCACTGAAGCTAATGATGGCCTCAGAATTACCAGCCGATCACCGGAGGGCTACCGGCGTCGAGGTCCCGGGACGGATCTCGTCGGGCTCCGCTGGAATCGGGGCCTAGAGCTCGGGATCGAAGGGAAAATGAGGGGGAAAGCACCCTGAGCTCACAGGGAGTGCAGAAGCAATGAGAACAGGCTCGGGGATGCTGTGAGGAGGGAGAACGACGGCGGCGAGCTCTGGGGATCCGAGGTTGAAGACGATGATGACAGCTCGATGCAGGGCTCGTGGGCTTGCGTGGCTCACTGGGAAGCTTCAGGGGGTCAACGCATTTCTTCTGCGAGGCTCAAACAAATCGGAGAGAGACTGGAGCAACGTGGACCTCGAGCTCGAGCTCACTCCAATGGCGGCCGAGAGGGGAGAGGCAGAGGGGGCGAATGAGGAGGGGAGAGGATGGGAACGATCTCGGGGAGTCTTATCCTCCCTCTCCAGCTCATCTGGGCGAGCCAGGCATGCTCACAGGTGCGTGGCCGCGCCGGAGGGAGCGGCGGCCACCTCCTGCTCCGACTGGCGAAGGAGGAAGACGACAGAACAAGGGGAGAAGATGGGCCTGGGCCAAGGTAAGCGCCAGATACCTCTTTCCCCATTTGTTTTTCATTTCATTTTCTTGGACGCAATGAAGAAGACATGAGCAAACTTGCTATACTCTATTAGGGATCAGGGATGTGACAATGTCCCATCTCTAAAAAAAACTGAAAAATATTTTCTCTTTTGTATCCCCGTATCGCTCATGAAGCGGTGAGTGATGGCCAATATTTTTGGTGATGGATATGTCATTCTCACGATGAGTATTTATTCACTTGTCATTGCACGAGGGTGTGGTGGTAAAAGGGATGCCCAGTCCCAAAATTAAATGAAATGTGATGGTATGGAAGGCACCCTTGAATTTGGTTAGCCATGGATTGTGAAAATTAATGGTGGAAAAAAATATTCTCTTGGATGTGATAGTAGAAAGACCAAAGTATTGATGACACTGAAACTATGATGGGAGAATGGAGACCCAAAAAAATATATTTACTTTCTGTTTGGGAACCGCCTATGATGTAGCCTATGTGAGAAGTGTTGGGAACCTTAAGTCATTCTCGTTGACGAGAAAAACATGCCACCCAAAATAATGTTTTCATCTCTTTTAAAACTTGATCTCTCGCACCTCTGTAAATCAATGCTTCCCTCTTCGAAGGGTCGTGCTATTTAATTTTTATGTTGAGTCTCATCCATCTCTTTAGAAGCACCAACTAGGGGGTCATGTGGTCATGTGTCTACATGGAGTATGATTGATATTGGAGGCTGCATCATGAATGGATCAATGATTGAGAATAATGGGCTAGGGATAATTTACTTTAGCACTCTTGTTTTGAAAGGCATGATTGCTTGTTAGCATCACTTGAGTATCCATGTCTTCGTGTCAAATTTAGAGTATTTCTTTGAATCATCTAAGTCCTCATGTCTATTTGATGAAAATAACTTCAAGTATGTTGGGTAGCATTCCTAAATCCAAAAAATGTTTTATCACTTTCCTACTCGAGGACGAGGAGGAGTAAAGCTTGGGGAAGCTTGATACGTCTCCAAAGTATCTATTATTTTTTGCTTGTTCCATGTTATGATATTATTATGCTTGGATGTTTTTATCATCATTTTATACCTTTTTATATCAATTTTGGGGACTAACCTATTAACTTAGTGCCAAGTGCCAGTTCCTATTTTCTGCCCTGGTTTTGCTTTGCAGAAAATCAATAACAGATAAGATCAAATCATCCCGAAGCTTTTTGAGGATTTTTCATTGAAGATAAGGATCACCTAGAACTTGGAGGCCAAGGAAGATCTTGCCGGAGGGACCCACACAAAACCAGGGCGCGCCCTAGGGGTGCACCCTGATGTTGTGTGGGCCCCTCCATGGTCCATTTGCCCTACCTCCGCCACTACAAATTCAGCAATATTCCAAAACCCTCAAGAGAGTTGTTGAAATACTTTTTCCGCCGCCGCAAGCCTCTATTCTCGCAAGATCCCATCTGGAGGCCTTCTGAGATACTCCGTAGGAGGGGGAACTCATCACGAAGGGACTCTTCATCACCTTTGCCGCCTCTGCGATGATGCGTGAGTAGTTCACCATAGACCCAGAGGTCCGTAGGTCGTAGCGAGATGGCTCTCTCTCTCTCTATGTATCTAAATACAACGGTCTCCAGGATCTTCATGGAGATCCACTCGATGTAATTACTTTGTGCGGTGTGTTTGTTGGGATCCGATGAATTGTGATTTTCTGATCAGATCTATCCTTGTTTTATTTGAGTTCTTTGCTGATCTCATTTATGCATGATTTAGTATAGCCTTGTATTTCATCTCCAAAGTTTTGGTTTGGTTTGGCCAACTAGATTAGATCTTCTTGCAATGGGAAGAGGTTCTCGGTAATGGGTTCCATCTTGGGGTGTTCAGTCCTAGTGACAGAAGGGGAGTTGATACACATGTGTTGTTGCAATTAAGGATTACAAGTTGGGATGAATCCTTATATGCTTTTGTCTTGACTACATCATGTCATTGTTTTTAATGCATTACTTCGTTCTTATGACCTTAATACACTACATGCATGCTGGATAGCGGTTGATGTGTTGAGTAATACTAGTACATGCAGGCACGAGTCGGTCTACTTGATTTGGATGTGGTTCCTATATCATGATCATTGCCTTGGATAGCGTCATAATTATTTCCTTTTCTATCAATTGCCAAACAGTAATTGTTTACCCATCGTATGTTATTTTTTTGAGAGAGATCCCACTAGTGAATCCTACGGCCCCCGGGCCTACTTGTGTTATAAGATCAATCTCGTTTACTTATAGAAAAACAGGAAAAATACTTGCTGCACGTTTTTTTATTTTATTTATTTATCAATCTATCATATATCATTTAATCTAGCTTCTTGACCGCCGAGAGATTCACAACCTCTCGTCTGCATTGGGTGCGAAGGTTTGCATTGTGTGTGCAGGTGCCGGTGTTGCTTGGTTATCCTACTTGATTCATAACCTCGTTTATTAACTGAGGGAAATACTTACTCTACTGTGCTGCATCATCCTCTCCTCCTCAAGGATAAAAATCCAACGCAGTTTACAAGTAGCATGGAACAAGGCAATAACAATGCATGATATAACACTAATAGGTAAATTGCAGAAAGATACTTTTTTAGTGCAAGTCATGATCAATATTTTATGAAGGTATGCCGATGATATTGTGCTTGTGAGGATCTGGTATTTTGAAGAGTTCCCTTGAACTAAATAAGTTCATCTTGCATGGCTTGAATCCACTCAAGTTCAATGAAGGCTTCAACAATTTTTGAGGGTTCTATGATAGACACAAACGAGGAATGCCCACAAAAGTTAACTAAATGTGAAACTTTTGAGCGAGTGAGAGGACCTGGCGCATTGATGTCATCAAGGATTTTGTCAAGTTCCACTTCATTTGCAATCCTTGGCTGAGATGGTTGAAGACTTTGGTTGGGTTGAGTAATTTGTTCTGTAGCATTTTCCTCAGGTGCACCTGCTTGAATTTCCTCACGGTTGGGGACGACTTGTTCAACCAGGGGTTGTTCCTCAATAGGAATGATACCTTCAGTAGCTTTGAGCTTGATGGCTTCCTCAGGATTCTATTTATTTGGCACATGAGGCAGTTGCTCTCTTTGTGAGCCGTTAGTTTCATCAAACCGCACATCTACAGTTTCAACAACCTTGTTGTGATAGGTGTTGAAGACTCTGTAGGTGTGCGAGTCCTTTCCGTAACCAAGCATAAAACCCTCATATGCTTTAGGTGCAAACTTTGAGCTATGGTGAGGATCTTTAATCCAGCATCTTGCATCGAAGACTTTGAAATAACTTACATAGGGTTTCTAGTCAGTGAGGAGGTCATATGAGGTTTTCTTGAGGAATTTGTGAAGATATACCCTGTTGATGATGTGTCAAGCAGTGTTGATTGCTTCAGGCCAGAAGCGACGAGGAGTCTAGTATTCTTCAAGCATAGTCCATGCCATTTCAACCAGAGTCTTGTTCTTGCATTCAACGACGCCATTCTGTTGACGAGTATAAGGAGCACAAAATTCGTGAGTAATACCAAGTTCATCTAGATAATCATGAAGAGTAGTATTTTTGAATTATGTTCCATTATCACTCCTGGTGTGTTTGATCTTGACGTCGAAGTTCATCGAGGTCCTTGAGGAAAATCGTTTGAAGACTTCGTGCACTTCAGTTTTATACAGAATGATTTGTACCCAATTATAGCGAGAATAGTAATCCACGATGACAAAGCCATATAAAGATGCTGCATTTGTTAGAGTAGCATAATGAGTAGGTCCAAACAGATCCATGTGAAGCAATTCAAATGGAGGAGTATTAGTCATGATAGTCTTCGAGGGGTGTTTGGATATGGTTATTTTTCCAGACTCACAAGCACCGCAGAGATGATCCTTGAGGAATTTGACGGATTCGATGCCAATGACATGCTTCTTCTTCGCCAGAGTGTGCAAATTTCCCATGCAAGCATGACCTATTAGTCGATGCCATAGCCAACCTTCTGAGGTTTTTGCTAGTAAGCATGTGGCTGGTTGAGGACTTCTGGAAAAATCAACAATATACAAATCTGCTCTCCTAAAGCCTTTGAAGACTTTGGATTTGTCAGATTCCATGATGACTACACATCTATATTTTCCAAAGATGACAATCATATCTAGATCACAAAGCAATGAGACTGACATGAGGTTAAACCCAAGTGATTCGACAAGCATGACTTTGTCCATGTGCCGGTCCTTGGAGATAGCCACTTTACCAGGTCACAATACCTTGCTTTTACCTTTATCAGCGTAAGTGATTTGCTTCAGCGGTGATGGAGTCAGTGGATGTCGGTGCACTAGAGACTGGGGTCCCTTGTGCCCCAGAGTTGTGCACGGGCACCGGCAACGCCCCTGGCAGCAGCGCACGAGGAAGACTAGCAGGAAGGTAAACAAAGACCCACCGAGGCCATGCCCTCCCCTCTCCGAGGGCTAGGAGTACAAGAGCTCTAGATGCAAGGCCCCGGCAAGCCCTCCTTGCCGGGAAGATCCGCAAGGCCCCGGCAAGCCCTCCTTGCCGGGAAGACTCCCGAAGACTCGAAGACCTCGGCAAGCCCCCCTTTCCGGGAAGACTCGCAAAGACTGGCGAGGCCCCGGCAAGCCCTCCTTGCCGAGAAGATAATCAAGTCATCCGACAAGGACGCTAGGCCAGCAAGCTCCTTCCGCTTGCCAGGTGTCCTCCCCCGTTTATACCACAATCCAACTGCTCCAGCGCATCCTTCATGCGCCAACACAAGACCCAGGTGTCGATCCACCTGGGCACGTGTCGCGACCACCTCGCTAAAGGTCAGGGGTCAGACAACGCATTTACTTCCCCTGACACCACTATAGAAGAGGAGCGGTGAACACTGTTCACTATGCAACCCGTGAGCACATTGTTGGTGACCCCTTTGACTACAAAAGGAGGCCCAATCACCAGCTAAGTTACTGTAGCAAATCACCCTACAGTAAACACCCAATACAAACTAAGCATGAGTAGGGTTTTACGCGCCAAGCGACCCGAACCTAGGTAAAGGACCTTTTCGGTGTTGATCGGTAGCTCCGCTCTCGAAGCAACCTCTCTCTCCTCCCGCCGAACAATCAAGGGACTTTCGGAGTTTCCCATAGGTCCGATTTCCCCGACATCTTTGGCGCGCCAGGTAGGGGGTGGTTGAGAGTTTTTTCGCGGATTCAAGCAAGTTCCACACCAGATCTTGGGAAGTTGAACGCACCACTGTGGTCCCATGAAGCAAGGCGCTAGCGGTGGTCGCTCTACTTCGCTATGGCCTCCTAACGCCCACGCGAGCGCCCCGCTGTACGAGCGCGGCTAGGGAGACGGGGACCCCGAGCTTGAAGGCATCAGGTTGACGCATCGCTCCACGAGAGTGCGCTACTGTCGAGGGTGTGCCTACGGGCTTCGGCGAGGCCTCCGGCGCATACTCCAGTCGACACACCTGCACGAAGTGGTGCATACCCGTTGAGGTTGCGCCAACAGGCCCCGAATCCCAGGCACGCACTCCAGCGCAAACGCTTCCCCCTGGAAGCGTCACGTCACCGCCGAAGATGCGCTCAGGGGATCCGTCAGCATGGCCTAGCAAAATAGGAAAAGGAGTTATACTCTGGCAACCCCCTTCTATACAATAGTCAAGGACTATCGGCAAAAGACCTTGTCGGAGGGGAAGTTGCCGGGAAAGTGTAACCTACTGCTTGCCGATGACCTGAGGCCCCAGCAAAGGACCCAAACACCACGGGGAGAAGTGCCGCGGCACGACAGATAAGTGATAGATATTCCAGATAAATTTTAGAGTAGATAGGTTGTTTCCTTTCTGGAGATCCCAACCCTTGTTTGAGAAACTGGCGCGTAGATGGAACTTTGTAAAAATTAGTGCACCTTGGTTCTGTTTTGAACTAGTTCAATGACCTGAACATCCATAGAGCGCCTTCACACTGTTTCGAACCTATTCAACAGTCCAAGCTGCTATGCGGTGCCTTATTTCGTCTTGAGCCGCGCTCGACGATCTATTGGTTGCACTGAGGGCGACAAGGAGCCTTGCCGGTAAAGACCCCTCCGGCGAACTGCTAAGGATTCGTTCCTCAAAGCACTAGCGGCAGGACCAGTCACGCCGGCAAGCTTCCGAAAAATGCAAAGGGTGTATCATGCAAGGGGAAGGATCATACGCAAAGGAAACAACATTTCATTCATTTGTTTGAAACAAACTCAGACATATTAAGTGGATGAGTTTTACTACTCTAACCTATGATACTATCTTGTGGCAAGGGACATGCTTGCCGGACAGTAGTTCAAGAAGACAAAAAGCGGCAAGACCCCCAACGCAACCAGAGCTGGCCCTTCCTAGACCAGCATTGTGCAGTGGAGAACGGGGACAAGAGGGACTCCAGAGATGGGAACCAAGCGCTTCCCGCAATATGCGGCAACGTCGGTTCTTCTGGCACGTCAGTCCTGGCTAGGGAGCAGGAGGACTATGGATTGACGGTGATGGTGCGACGAATGGTTAGTCCGAGGTTAGATCCTCGTACCCAGGCTTAGCCTACCGAGGGTATGACCCGTACTCGCCATCGCTACCATCTGACCCATCCTTGTCGCTCTCGCGCGAGGAAGGGATGTCAGTCCCGCTCGAGCTCTCTTCGCAGCACCCGATGCGCAGACCTGAGCGCCCGTATATCTTGACGGAGAGCAGGTTGTCCGCCATCATCTTTAGGCCAAGAACGTGCCCATCCCAGAGGTTATGGGCACGGGCGAAGCTCTTCCACCTGCGGTCGAGGAAGAGGCGCCGAGGCCCCGGTTGCTCCACGGTCACCGGGACCGCGTCGTTGCCTCAGCCATACACCCAAAGCCACAACATCAGGGGCTTCTCTTTGCTCATCACCTTGGCGAAGGCGATGGGGAGTTGAAGCCGGGTCCTGATGCGACCTTGCAGTCTGACAAGAAACTCGAACGTACTCCTTTCAATATGAGTCCCCGTAGGAACAAGCCTGGGAGAAGAAGGAGGTGCTGGATTAGCACACCACCTTCCCCGGCCACGGCCTCTGCAGCGACCGCGGCCCCTCGCCCCTCTACCACCTCGGGCGCTCGGGCTGCCCTCCACGGCTGCGGCCCCTCAAGCATAGTCCAGGCAGCCGATGGTGGCCCGTGAAGCTTATTCCGAATGGGATCCTCTTGCCGCCGGGGAAGCCGATGGTGGCCGCCCTCGTCCCTTAGCTATGGTTAGGGGTGAGCGCCACCTGGAACTAGAGAAGATTCCGCAGATGCAAGCCAGGGGTGCTGAATGTTTCGGGAGTTGGACAGATGAGCAAAACCCCCTCAAAAACTTCCTAATTTATAGGGCGAGGCGCGGGGGCTCTCTCTCCTCACTCCAGAAACCGCTGCCCCTCTCGCCCAATCACCCATGGTCACGGGCGAACAGGGATCCACCCTGCTGCACCAATTCATGCGGGGGCGGGCCCTGCCACGACTGCGGCCTTTAAGCCCACGAATTCCACTTGCCTGATTGTTACTACGCATGCCTCACGCGTGGCAGTGATGCGTCGGGAGGTGGGGAAGCCACTGTGCGCACACTTCTCCACCTCGCGTGCTCTATGTGCGATGTGGTAAAGTGCCGCTCGCAAAGGCTCCAAAGCTACAAAGTACCCTGCCATGTCAGCCCGTGCACTACTTTTGGCCTAGCCCAGCAACGCCCCGCACGTGTGCGTGGCCCAGGCCCGGGGGCTCCTGTAGGTGCACTAGAGACTGGGATCCCTTGTGCCCCAGACTTGTGCACGGGCACCGGCAACGCCCCTGGCAGCAGCGCACGAGGAAGACTGGAGGAAGGCAAACCAATACCTACCGAGGCCACGCCCTCCCCACTCCGAGGGTAAGGAGTACGAGAGCTCCACATGCAAGGCCCCGGCAAGCCCTCCTTGCCGGGAAGATTCCCAAGGCCCCAGCAAACCCTCCCTGCCGGGAAGACTCCCAAGACTCGCAAGACCCCGACAAGCCCCCCTTGCCGCGAAGACTCGCAAAGACTGGCGAGGCCCCCGGCAAGCCCTCCTTGCCAGCAAGATAATCAAGTCATCCGATAGGGATGCCAAGCCATCAAGCTCCTTCCCCTTGACATGTGTCCTCCCCTATTTCTACCACAATCCGACCGCTCCATTGCATCCTTCATGCGCGAGCGTAAGACCCAGGTGTCGATCCATCTAGGTACATCTCGCGACCACCTCGCTGCAAGTCAGGGGTCAGACAAGGCATTTACTGCCCGTGACACCACCGTAGAAGAAGAGCGGTGAACACTGTTCACTATGCAACCCGTGAGCACACTGTTGGTGACCCCTTTGCCTATAAAAGGAGGCCCAAGGCTCATTCTCGAGAGGTTGGACCTGTTTGGATTTGAGACTCCCTAATCACCAGCTAAGTTACTATAGCAAATCACCCTACAATAATACAAACTAAGCAGTAGTAGGGTTTTACGCGCCAAGCGACCCAAACCTGGGTAAAGGACCTTGCCGGTGTTGATCGCTAGCTCCGCTCTCGACGCCACCTCTCCCCCCCCCCCCACCGAACAATCAAGGGACTCTTCGAGTATCCCATAGGTGCCGGTTTCCCAGACAGTGGCATATTCAGCAATAAGCTTTTATCACCAGTCATGTGATTTGTGCAACCACTATCAAGAACCCACTCTGAATTCTAGGGTTTGTCATCCTGCATATGAATTAGTTCAACTTACTATCTCATATGCTTCAGACTTGAAGAATATGATGTCAATTTCATCAGATAATATTTTCATCATAAACAGTAAATTTGAGGACGAGTGAAATGTTATCATTTCATCATTTTTAGCTTGCGTCCAAACAAGAAATTTCCTCAGGTCACCATCAAATTCTTCAGACGATGACTTTCATCTGGAGACCTAACCTGCAAAAGTGATTAGTTCAATTTCTTCACCACCCACATATGAAGGGGAGGCAAAGAGTTCATCATCCTGCGAGCACCATATGAGAATGGAGGCATTGAAGCTAATGCACCTCTTTTCACAATAGGGGGGTTAGAGTACTCAAATAAATAGGCAGAGAAATTCTTTGAGGACTTATGAACATAATGATTTGAGAAATAACACTCATATTCATGTCCCTTGTAGTTTCCCTGCATATCAGAAGCATTAGTGCGAGTACAAGCATAATATTGACCATTTGAGGAATTTGATCCTCGTGAAGACATTGGTCCACCTGAGGAATTTGATCTCGGGTTCTGGTTCTTCATTGATGGTGTCATGAGGAGATTCACGTAAACATTTTCCAAGCAACTTTTGGGGACCCATATTTTCCTCAAGGGTGGTCCATTCCTGCAGTTAGTTCCAACATATCGAGCAAATACTTCACCAGATTTATTTTTGAACACTTTATAGTTGGAGTCAAATGACTCATGAGAGGAATATGACATTTCACATGCAAATCCTATTAGAGTAGATGGATCCATGGAAGGGCCTTTAGCAGCAACCCATGAAGTTTTGGGATATTACTCAAGTTTCTAGTACGATCCATCAACATTCAATTTCCTCTCGAAGGCAATGCCCTCTTTCTCGGCTTCCTGTTCAAAATCTGCTTTTTGAGCAGAAAGCAAAGGGCTTGATGCCCTCTGACACTTTTGTATATGCTTGTCACATACAATTCCCTCAATCCAACATTTTCGTCACTAGCATTTGTGGTTTCCTCAAGTAAACAATTTGATACCACGGGAACAGTTGAATAATTTGTAGCAATAGAAGCATTTGATGATTCTGGTGAAGAATAAGCAGTTTCACGCTCGATGCATTTCAGACATGGTGGAATGAATTCAGCCCGAGCGGTACTGATCTGTTGAGCAAGCAATGAATCATTTTCCATTTGAAGATCATCATGAGACATTCTCAACTTCTCAAGATCAAGCTTCCTTTGAAGCAATTCATAGGAAAGTTTCTCGTGATGAGCCAAGAGTGTGCCATAATGATCTTGAAGACTATCAAATCTAGACTAAAGACTTTTTACATCTTCTGTGAGGATTTAGTACGATTCATTTCATCGTTCAACAGATCATCGCTTTTGTCTAGCAGTTTCTGAAGCTTTCCAATGGCACTTTGTTGCTTAGTGGCAATGTTGGCAAGTTTATAGTAAGTGGGTTTTTGATAATCATTAGGTTCACAATCACTAGAATCAGAGGAGGAAGTATGGTTTGGTACCTTTGAAACTTTTGCCATCAAGCAATAGGTTGGAGCAAAGTCATGAGCATATTCATCAGTGTAGATAGCGTTGTCATTTTCTTCAAGATTGAAGATTGACTTGCTGACGAATATGGTAGCAAGTGCAAGACATGCCACACCAGACTCTGACTCCACTTCAGAACCTTCCTCTTCTTCACATTCCTCAGATTCTTCTTTAGAATCCATTTCCTTGCCAATGAGTGCCCGAGCCTTTCTGAAACTGGTCTTCTTGTGCGATGAGGATTTTGAATATTTCTTCTTTTTCTTCGAGTCATCAGAACATTCATCCTTGTATTTATTCTTCCTTGATTCTCTCACCTAGCGAGGACAATCAGCAACGTAGTGACCAGATTTCTTGCATTTGTGGTAGGTTCTTTTCTTGTAGTCCTCAGATGAAGATTCTGATTATCTCATATCTTTTCTTGAAGATTTTCTGAACTGGCCATGTTTAGTAAACTTCTGGAATTTCCTCAAGAGCATTGCAAGTTCTTGTCCAAGTTCTTCAGGGTCTCCAAGACTGCAATCCGAGTCTTCTTCTTCAGATGAGGAAATAGCCTTAGCCGTCAGCGCACGAGGTCTTGAGTACCTTGGTCCATGCAGATCTCTCGTTTCTTCTTGTTGGAATTCATGAGTATTGAGTCTCTCAAGTATATCAGCGGGATCAAGCATCTTGTAGTCTCTTCATTCTTGGATCCTCAGAACCAGTGTGTCAAATGATGGATCAAGAGATCGTAGAAGTTTCTTCACAACTTCATGGTCGGTGATGTCTCTAGCTCCCAGTGCTTGCAGTTTATTTGAGATGTTAGTGAGACGATCAAAGGTATCTTGGCGGCTTTCAATTTTGAAGCCTCTTGAAGCGATTGAAGAGATTGCGAAGAACATCGACACGAGAGTCACGCTGTGCTAAAACTCCCTCATTGACTTTGGATAGCCTATCCCAGATAAGCTTAGTTGTGCCCAAAGCACTCACTCTTCAATACAGACCTTTGCTCAGATGGCCACAGATGATATTCTTTGCTTGCGAGTCAAGTTGCTTGAACTTCTACACATCAGCGACAGAGATACTAGCAGTGATGGAGGGAATACCATTTTCCACAATATACCAGTGATCATTGTCAATTTCTTGAAGATGCATCTGAATCTTGGTCTTCCAGTAAGGGAAGTCCTTTCCTTCGAAGGTAGGACATCGTGTAGTAAATTTGATCATACCAGCGGTCAGCATAACTAAAACTCTAGGTGGTTAAACCAAAATCACACAGAACAAAAGAGTATATTGCTGTGATACCAATTGAAAGTGCGTTATATCGACTAGAGGGGGGTGAATAGGAGATTTTTATAATTTCATCACTGATGAAATTCCTAGTGAGGAACGTCCTCAGTCATGAACTGAGTGCAGCGGAAATAGGACAGGATCAGGTGTGCAAAAACGTCTACAACAAAGTACTCGATGAGATTTCAGAGATTTGGATTGCACAGTTCGAAAGTACAGAGTAAGCACATGAAGATTACTCAAGTGAAGAATTTGAGGTTTAGGAAATTCAGAGAAATTCTTCACACAAATTCTTCAAACAGTACAGATGAAAGTCTTCAACATACAATTGAGGAATTGAGAGAGTTGAAGAAATAGAACCCAGAGCTCGATGATGATAGTTCTTGATGACCCAGTTCCAACTGTTGTGGTAGTTGTACGTCTGGTTTGGAGCGGCTTGGTATTGAAACCAGAGGACACACAGTCCCGGGACACATAGTCCCTACCGTATTCACCTTGAGCTAAGGACACACAGTCCTCACCCAACACTCGTGGTAAGTCTTTAGGGAATATTTCCAAACCCTCGCAAACTCGGTCACCTGGTGATCCACAATTGACTGCTGGATGCTCTAGACCATGAAGCCTAACCGTCTGGAGGATACACGGTCCTCAAAGGTAACAAGAGTTAGTTCCACACAGGAATAACTTCTTCAGTGATGCTCAATCACTTGGGTTTTTGGTTTGGATTTGGTTTTTGGGGTATTTCCTCATTTGATGATTTTCCCTCGAAGATTCTGACCAATTTGGGTTGCTCTAACTGACTACTGTCAGTTTCCCACGGAGCAGCCAACCAGCAAGTGGTTGTGGGGGTGGCTATTTAAAGCCTGGGAGCATCCCGACATGATTTGAAATAAATTCCCTTTAATAATATGACCGTTGGGTGGATAAGATCTATGAGGTGGCGCGTGGCGCGGCAACGGTCGGAACTTTCAACTGTGAAAGTCCTCATGTCTCTCATATTCCTCACTTTGAGCATCATAAGGAAAATTGTTCCGTAGTTTTACCTCGACCCATTTAATAGTACGGTGTTTCTATGACTAAAGTGTAAAGAACCAGAAACAGAAAGAGTAAATCTTCACGCTTCAAAGTCTTTAGAGTATTTTCTTCAGGACACACCGAATTCCTCATCTTCAATATCTTCATGAGGAATGTCAATTTCTTCTCAATTTCTTCGCGATCAAAATATTCAAGTAATGACCAAGTCTTCACCCGAAGACATACATTTTTAGGGGTCGATATTCATCGAATAACTTAAGCTCCTCAACGACTTATAGAGCGTGTGTACACTCACAAACATATCAGTATCTTAACCTATAAGTCTTCAAACCACCAAAATAACTAAGGGGCACTAGATGCACTTACAGTTCACGGTCGTCTTACAATGGTCCTTGTTGTGTCTTCAAGAGTCCTTGTAGCTTGCTACAACTCGAGGACGCTTCGTATGTCATGTGCACTGCCTTGTACCTGATCTCTACTATAGGATAGACCCCGTGCGATCCTATCCACGAAAATATTGAGCGAAATCTTTGTCATGAATTTGTTCTGGCTTGTTTCTTAAGCCTCATCCTTTGTTTTCTTGGATTATGGTAATTCGAGTTGCTTCGATGTCACGTGTTGAATTCATATCTTTTCTAGAGGTGTTCTCATATTTTTCATGGGAATTATAATTATTTTGCTCAGTCAAATTCTCTTATCGAATTCTCGTCAACCGGAGTTGTCATGCCAATTCTTTTTCAACCGGTGTGCTTCTCTTCAGGTGAATTCAATCATTTTCAGTATTTAAAAGATCGATCTCTCATTTCTTCCCGGAGTTCATCTCATATGTCCCAAGTTGTCCTTGATTTCCCCCACCCTCCCGCCCTTTTTCTTCAATGTTTCAATTATCATCCAAGTATCTTCCTTTCATTATTGCTTCTGTTGTCTTTTCTTTTTTTGTTCCCGGTGATTCATTGTGAATATTCTCAGGAGTTTCATGTTCATCTTTCTTCATTTTGTTTTTTTTTCCAGTGGATTCAGTTCAATCTATCTGTGTTCATCATATCATTTTCATCCGTTCAATGATTCCTATGTTGGAAATTCTCTTTCAATCCTCTCTTGTTATTCATCCATCTTTGTTCTATCCGGAGTGCTGAAGGTATCTAAGAAGTTTCTTGTTCTCAATCCTTTCAATTGTTTCAAGGCTCTCATCTCATCAAGTTTTGATTTGTACCGGTGCAATCTCTCTTTCCTAAGCTATTGTTTCATCGGTTATTTATTTTGAGTGGGCCCATAACCCATAGGTTCTTTCCTAGGATCTTATCTCGCTCTTGTAATCTTTTCCAGAAATCTCTAAATCTTTTCAAGTGTGATGCAAGTATGGATTCCATCAGTCATATTCCTTCTCCAAGATTGTTTTCAAATTATTTTCATCATTGGCTCAACCATTCCTTATTCATTATTTCGAAGTGTCTCAGTAATTTTGGTGGTGTTCCTTCTCGTCATTCTTAGCTTGGAAGACCAAAGGAGTGTTTATCTTAAATCTTGGTCCATTCTCTTGAAGATTCATCATTTCAGCTAGGTGTTATCATCTTGAATTTTTCTCGATCCTAAGAATTTTTTTCCATATCTATCTGGTGCATTTCAGTGTTGTGTTCATTTCTTGATCCTCCAAAGGCCATCATTTCAAAAGATTTATTCGTTCTCAGCTTTCAGCTTTTATTCTCAAATTCTTCTCAACGGTTGTCTCTTTGTTCATCTCTCAATTATTCTAGTGCCTCATTCAAGTTTTCTGTTAGGTGGATCACGATCTCTTCATTCTCAAGTATATTCATTCATTCATGGTTGTCTCGTTCGTTTCAATTCTTACTGGAGCTTCTTCCAAAACTTCTTCAGTTTGTGCTCTATCTCTCTCTCTCTCTTGAACTCTCTCTCTTTTCAAGAAGAATAAGTGGTATGCTAAATCCGTTGATTATCATCAATTTAACTTGATGAAGGATAAGCATAACATAATTCTTATTCTTGTTTCATCAAGTGATTTCAATTCTTCTTTTAGAGTGGCTCATGATTTCTACTTTTTATGTCAAGTGCTTCAATTTTCTTTCCGGAGGTCAAGTTTTTCTCAAGTTCTCTTTGTGAATCTCCATCTAAGTCTTTGTAAGCCTTCAATCTTATTCTTTTCATCCTTTATTTTTTTCTTCATCGTTCTTTGGTATACGGAGGTTTGTCATGGTGGTTCTTCAAGATTTCATTCATCCTCAAGTGTTCTTCAAGATTATTGTTGGAGAACCTCAAGCATTTGTTCTCTTGCATTTCAAAGAGAAATTATTCCTCCTTATCCTTTGTGGTGGTGTTATAGCATTCTTGTTAGTGGAGGGGTCTCAAAGAGAATTTGTTTCAGGAATGAAATATTTAAATCCACCAATTCCTTCAATCATGGGATATTTTCAACCCATGGTTTCTTCATTGAGTTATCTTGGATTAGATTTAACCTAAATCTTTTTCTATGGATTGTTGCTATTATGGTGATTATTGTTGATCCAAGTTCTCAATATATCCCCTTGGTGTAAGAAGTTTTGCCTTTCTTGTTGCATACAATCAATCCTTGTTTTTGTTAGTGGCTGGTTCTAACCTCATTATTGAGATAGTTTTCATAAGTCCACTACAAGCTTGTTCTTTCTGTTGTTGGTTGGCCAACAACTCCGTTCAATTCTTCTTGCAAGGCTGCTTGTCAAATTCAATTGTGGTGGAAGTTGTCATTCTCTTTTAAATCTTCTCTTCCCAATGATCTAGTTTCTATTCTCTTGTGTCTGGAGTTGTTCTGAGGTTGCTATTTTTGGGCCAATCATCTCAGTTTGTCAAGATCATATTCTTTCATTGTTTTTCAATTTAGTTGTTTTGCTGTGAATCTTTTCAAGATCTTTCAGTCTTATTGAATTTTGCCCTTTTTCCTACCGAAGTGCTGCCCAAATTTTGTTTGAATTCTTGCTTGTTTCTCATGTCATTCTTCATCTCTGTGCAACCTTCAAGGAATGTTGGTCTCACCCGTTTGTCACAGAAGCAACTTAGTTTTATCTATTACTCTTTCTCTTCCTTTTCCCCTTTCGTTCTTAGATTTCGGGGCGAGATCTCTTGTTAGTGTAGGAGAGTTGTGAGAGCCCGAGACCGACGCTCCATAAGATTCCCCTCTTATTCCATTGCCGTCGTGTGATTAGATTGTTTGTCGCATTCATCATCGCATCATGCGCATCATCGACATTGCATCGGCACTCTGTTGCCGCTAGTTTTTGAAACTTGCATCCGTTAGTAGTTGTCGGTTCTCTCCATTTTCATCGTTGACCGATTTGAGTGCAACTACACACGCACGTGTTGTGGCACCGTTAAAATATTATTTTTGAAAATGCGTATAAAACTTTCTCGGATTGGGTCGAAACTTGGCGTGCGGTCTTAATATAGTGTAGGTAGACCGCGTGCCAAATTTCGTCGCAACCGGAGCCCGTTTGATACCCGAACGGTCGACCGTAGCGACACAATCATCGGTTTATCGTCGGACATTTTACGTGTTTTAAAATCTCGTTGCCGGGCCGCAAACCTCCCTCTCTTCCCCACCGAGCCTATTCTACACAGCCCGATACTACCCAAGTAGCCTACCCCTCCGTTTCGGAATAGCCGATCAAGATCCGACGGCCCAAAAACGATGCAAGACCCCCTACCCTAATTCCACATGTTATAATAGACCACCCCTACATAATTAGGGACAAACCCTAACGCCTAGGGATCTTGTGCTGCAGGCGACACCACCCACCTTGTTTTCTCCGACAAACCAAACCGCAGCCAAATCCCTCCCGCACATCATGTCCTCGTGGATGTGTCCGCCTGCTCGTAGCCCCGCAACAAGCAGGTGTAGCATCTCCCGCCGCGCTTGCCAGAGCCCCAGCTTCACCTCGCCGGTCGGCCTCCTCGGAGCTCCACCTGCAGGCCGACAAGGCCGGTCCCCTCGTGCCTCCCTTCCCTCTCCTTCTCCCTCCTCTCTTCCTTCTAGACCCTCTCTCTAACCTCCCATGCCCTCCCTCTCTTTCTGCAGGACGAACATCAGCCATGGGAGCTTCTGTGCTCGAGTCCATCTTGCCGGACGCCAACATCTCCGTAGGAGCTCACCCCGCAACCGCGCCCTCAAGTTGTCCTCGATGCCAGCAACCGCAGGCCAGACTAGAGTCTTGTTCCCCTTTTCCTCGTTGCTCTCTCTCCCTCCTCCTACCACCTCATATCTCTCTGCATTCTTTTCTCTGCAGGAACATGCCCGAAGCCACATATACCTCACCGCTGGAGTTGACCACCGCCGCCTCGTGCCCCACAACAACTAGGAATGGATCCCCCTGCCTAGATCTGCTCGGATTCGGCCGGGCCCCGTCGATCCGCGCCACCGTCGGTCCATGTCGCCAGATTTCGCGCCACCATCCGGTCGTCCCCGATGACTGAACCCCTGCATCGCGCCCAACAGCTGCAGGTTGTGTCTGTTCTGTTTATCTTTCTGTATAGATCCGACCAAAGTGTACTTCATAGAACGCAAGGTTGCTTTTTTCAGCACATAGTTTAGTTAATCCTCCTGATTAGCTCATGACCTCGCACCAACAGGTCGAGGGTTCAAATCCCCGCGGTTTCATGTTTTTGTTTTACGGATTTTCCTCTCGAGGATGACCTCCTTCTCCTATTTCAGCTACTTTCAAGCCACTGTTATTTCAGACACCACTATCCAGCCTAGTTGGTTAGTGCTTTGATTTGAATGGTAGAGGTCTAGGGATCAAATCCCCATGGCCTCTCTTTATTTTCACCCCTAGTATTTTTTTCTTTCGCGTGCATGTTGTATCCATGTCATAGGATCTGTGTTGCACGTACCTCTTAGGCCGTAACTCCGCTGGAGATGAGCTATATTTCTAAACCAATTAGAATGACGTGCAGTTTCACGTGCTCCATTTTAATTTTCCTTTCAACAAACATAAACTATGTTTAGGTCAGATCTGGACAGATTTCGAAGTTAACACATGGGGTTAGTTCGAAGATGTTATATGACGTTTCAGGCCTCATTTAAAATGCCTAGATAGATAGTTTATTTGTGCTTCACCTCTTGCCATGTTAACAACATTTTAAACAAATCGTGTACCTAATCGGGAGTGAACAAAATAATTCGTACGTGGAGTTTCGCCAATATGCCAATCGTTGCATATTGAGCTTCCTTTAATGTGTAGTGTTCGAATGTTGTGAATTGCCATGCCATGCCTTGCATAATTGAAATGGACATGCATCATGTTAGGTTGTGCATCATATCGTGTATGTGCCATGGTGAATATTGTGTTTGATTCTTGTTTCCGGTTTGCTTCTTCTCAATAGAGTTCCAAACCGCTTCGGAGTGTGAGGATCCGTTTGACTATGTCAGTTCGCCTGCTTCACAGATTCGTTTTTCTTCCAAGCGGGATCTCAGGCAAGATGACAATTTTCCTAGATAACATTCCTATCAACTATTAAATGACAGCTGCTCAACATTGCCATGAAACCTTCAACCTTCTACAACCTCGCAAACCACTGTTTGGCTATGTTACCGCTTGCTTAAACTTGTGTTACAGTCGCTAGTTGCA
This sequence comes from Hordeum vulgare subsp. vulgare, assembly GCF_904849725.1. Taxonomy (NCBI): domain Eukaryota; kingdom Viridiplantae; phylum Streptophyta; class Magnoliopsida; order Poales; family Poaceae; genus Hordeum; species Hordeum vulgare. The sequence continues at coordinate 339,563,426 of NC_058524.1, read as the reverse complement.
GGTGTCGTTCTTCCATGTGGTAACATGGGTTCCTTGTTATATCATCATATAATTTCTAATTAATTTAATGGACCTATATACATGGTAAAAGGTTGAAGGCTCGGCTTTATAGTCTGGTGTTTTGTTCCATCTTTGCCGCCCTAGTTTTGGTTACCGGTGTTATATTCCATAATTGAGCGCTCCTAACACGTTAGGGGTTGTTATGGGGACCCCCTTGATAGTTCGTTTTAGAATAAAACTGGTCTCGCAAGGCCCAACTTTGGTACTACATTTTCCTAATAACCTAATAAAAACGCATAGGGACTTTACGGACCCCGTGGATAATTAATAAACCCCAGGCCAGTGCTCCTCATGAGTGTTGGTCCAAAAAGGGTAGATTGCGGGGCCACCATGGGACAACTCGAGGTTTGGTTTTACTCATAGGCTTTCCCATCCGGTCGTGTCCTGGGAACGAGATACACGGCTCCTATCGGGTTCGTCGACATGTGGGGCAGCCTTGCTGGATTAGATTCACCTTGTATGAAATATCTTGTGCATTGGGATTCCGGTGAGACTTTGGGTCTTCTCAGGGTTGAGGTTTTCCACTAAGGAATACAAGGATATCACGAGTTTCACGATCGAGGCTTTCTATGCGGCTTGTGGTAATTTGTGATGGACTAGTTGGAGCACCCCTGCAGGGTTAAATCTTTCGAAAAGCCGTGCTCGTGGTTATGTGGCAAACTTGGAAACTTTGTTTAACATCCGGTTCTAGATAACTTGAAGTAAACTAAAATAAAACTTGCCAACTGAGTGCGTAACCGTTATTGTCTCTTTCTTGAGCTCCTTCTTTGGTCGAGGACACGGTGGGGTTATGTATGACTTAAGTAGGTGTTGAGGATCATTCATTTGATCATCAGTAGTTCACATGCGCTACGCGTAGATCATCCCCCTTTTTTTATTCTTGAACTCGTAAGTTAGCCACCTCAAATAAATGCTGAATCTCTTGCTACAGCCTCACCACTTAATCATACCTCACCCATTAATCTTTGCTAGTCTTGATACCTTTGGAAATGAGATTGCTGAGTCCCGTGTGGCTCACAAATTACTACAACACCAGTTGCAGGTACAGGTAAAGAGTTACCTTGACGTGAGCACACTGATTGTGCTATTTGGAGTTTCTTCTTCTTCTTCATCGATCTAGGAGGGGCTCCAGGCCGGCAGCGTGGGATAGCAAGGATGGACGTCGTTATTTTATTGTTTGTTTTTCATCTGTAGTCGGACCCTGATATTCTTCATGATGACTAATTATGTTGTTGTGTTGATTTGACTCTTATGTAGCTTGTGACGGGCGTAAGCCAATTCCATATACTCATATATTATGTACATGTACTTGTAACGATATCCATTCTTGCGAAACGACAAGATGTGCTTCTATCCCTGTCAAGGCCCTCGTGCCAAAATAAGGATAGGATTGCATATTGGGGTTACATACACCGGGTGGGTGCGCTCAACGCGCCCCCACTGGAATGACAGAGGACAAGGGGTTAGCTCCCGACTGGCCTCTATTTGTCAAAATGAGTAAACTAAGACTACTGTTGATTGCTTCAATCGACATTAGCCTCGGGGACTACACCCAATGGGTGCGCTCAGCGCGCCACCACTGGAAAGATGGAAGAAAGGAAAGGGCTCCATAGCCTACTGGATTCTGTCGAACATACAAAAGAAAAAATAGACTACCGTCGACTCACACAGTCGATGATAGCCTCGGGGACTACACCCAGTGGGTGCGCTAAGTGCGCTCCCACTAACACCTAGCGGGTGTGCCCCTAGGCATGCCCACTCGGGACTCCTACCAAGAAACAAATTCAAAAAATACTTGCATGAAGATACATGCGTGAAGGACTTACCCGGACGTTCTTCGCCAGAGCTTCACTCGCGTCATATGCCTCCTTCAGTCGCCCAACCATCACGTCCAGCTGAGCCAAGGCCTCCCTGCGCGCCTCCTCTTGGTCCTCCGGGGTAAGATGGAGCTAGAAGATACTACGATCCTTGGGGTCAGACGACAAAGTGGTCAGCAGATATTGTCCGAGTTCCGCTTTAGCCGAAGCGGCCTCCTGTGCCACAGGAGTCTTGGCCTTGATGTTCACTCGGTTGGGAGTCGAAGCCTGCTTCAACACTTCCCCAGCTTCGGGAGCAACATCAACGTCGAGTTCGATCACCTCCTGCGGCCCTGCACATACCCACAAGACAATCCAAAGATCACTCTAATAGCTAATGCCTGGATTTTGAATGGATTGCTGGAAAAGCTCAAGGATTACCTCTCGATGAAGCAACGTCAACGTAAGCTCTACCCTTGTCAGTAGCCTTGGGGTCCAGTGAAGCAGCCGAAGTATCAGGCCTACAACGGAAACAACAAAACCAGATCATCACTCGGATGACATTGTTCAAACAAAGACAATTCACTCGGCAAAGATACTTATGCCGAAGCGAGAGGCATGTCGACCTTTATTCGCGGCAGGACGGCCTTACGAGGCTTGGAGCTCAAGATCGTGGGTTTCCTGGTGGCCTGCTCCGCCGGGCTCTCGGACTCGCCCCGACCTCGTTTGGAGCTATGAGTTGGCATAGCTGAGACACTCGGATTCACCGTCGACGGAGTCTTTGGGGCTCCTGCGCGGATCCCAGGGTCTTAGAGCGCCCTAGAACGGGTTTCGACCTATTTCTCGACCTGAACTTCGTCGGATGGAGAAGATTCCGCCTCTGCCCCCACACCCCTCCTTGCTCTCTTCAGTCTCCGCATCATCGCCAGCATCGTCCTCGGTATCCTGTGAGCCCTCTGGGAGCTCGGTGTCTTGGTCCTCTGTGTCGCTTTCTATGTCAATAGGTGAGCGGCTAACCGCCGGTATGGATCTGACCAGCCCTGTGAAAGCCTTCCAAATGAAAGAAGCGAAGTCAGAAGTTGAAGTTAAGACAGCTAAGAAATTCACTCGGTGTGGGTCCTCGATGAGTCACCTCATTCGGCTTATTATCCACCGCGAAGGGTTACACCTGCCTGGAGCCTCTGGGGTTGTCCCTCACTGGAGTAATGGCCCTGAGCTTATTCTCCACCGCCTATTCATCGAGCTCCTCAGGATGGAGTCGGGTCTGATCATCCGGCCTTTCATACTGCCACAAAGGGTGAGCTCTAGCCTGAAGGGGCTGAATCCTACACTGGAAGAAGACCTCCAAGAGGCCCATCCCATTCACGCCCTTTCGGATGAAGGACACCACCGCTATCGTAGGTCTTCCCCCCCCCCCCCTTGTGTGGAGAAGGTCAAAGTAGGGGCCGAGTGGATCCTATCAACTGTGAAGGGAGGAAGGCCCGACTGGCCCTCGCTGACTGAGACGTCACGGCTAGTAAAACTAAGAGTCCTGCTAGTTCTTCACCGAGTTCGGAAAGCTCATCTAAGGAAAGCTACTACTGCCACTAAGCTAAATTCCTAAGCCACCGCACAACTGCACTACATTGGTATTGCCACTCGAGGAGGGAGACTTCTTCACGATCATCACTTGACACGTGAACTAGGGCTTGAACAAGCCCCAATCAAGATAACATCCAAGGAAGTTCTCGCACAATGGAACAAATGCGGCCAGATATGAAACAACAATGGGAGGAAAATAGTGGAGCTGAGCCCCGAAGAAATCAAGAAATGCTCGGAAGAAGGGATGCGGAGGCAGAGAGAAACCTCGTTCGATGTGGGTGACCAAGAGCACTCGCTCGTCGTTCTGGGCGCCGGCTCAATCTCGCCGTCCCTAGGCAGTCGCCAGCTCTCCTAGGAGATCAAGCCTTCACCCTCCAACTCCGACAACCATGCCTCTATAACACGGGACGGCATCCAGTCACCCTGGATCCACCCTCGCGGAAGCACTCCCGCAGTCAAGGAGGATCCACGCGACCCCCTCAAAGCCTGCTCAACCTTCGACGTCGCCCCCTTCGCCATGGTCGACGGCGGAGAACTGGGAGCTGGAGATCGACGGAGACGACCGGTGATTCCTGTCTTTGCTGGCAAGTGGCGGATGTGGGGACGGGAAGAATCTAGTCTGAGGATGCGGTTCCTTCTCTCTTTCCTCCGTCCCAGACCTTAAATACCCCACGGCAGGAATCCCCATCGTGCGCATCACTGTCAGGATCGGTTTTTCGAGGGTTTTAATTTCCCTTCCAAATGGCCTTGTGCATACCAGCCCCAGGAATACTGTTAGCTGGTGCACAAATCCTTGATACAATTGGAGGTACCAGACTGAGGTGGTCCATGGAGTACATCAAAAAGGGTTTCTACTGGTTGATGGTGGAAGCGGTCCGGGGATCTCCAGCATCTATGGGACTCCATTTGCCATAGGAATATCTGAGCTGGTTAATTCCTATCTCACGCGGCTGCTGTCTTCGATGCCTAGGTTCCGGGGTTATCGTCAGGTTCCTCCTTTCCAAGAACGCAATCTGGCCAAGACAATAGCCAGGGACAAGCCAGTGAGTACTTTGAATGTACTCACAAACATCATGAATACAAGCATAAATTTGTAGGGGGCTAATATGCACTTGCAATAATACAACATTATTTTGTCAACCAAAATATACTTCCCAAGTACCAGTAATGGAATTTTAATCATACTAATAAATTTAATTAGCAAATAATAAGAGTAAAATTAAAGGATGTGATATAAGACATGCCTCCGTCAGGCGTCTGAGCGACACCACATACATGGCTTGAATAAAATAATAACAAGCATGCCATAGTCGAACGTGTGAGCGACACCACATAATGGGATTATAAGAAATAATAACAAGCATGCCACAGTTGGGCTTCTCAGCGACACCACATAAAGGGCTATAAGAAATAATAATAACCAGGGCACAGTCGGGCGTCTGAGCGACACCACATAAAGGGCTTATAAAAATAATAACAAGCATACCACAGTCGGGAGTCTCAACGAAACCACATAAAGGGCTTATAAGAAGTAATAATCAATATTGAATATCTAGGAGGTAGAACCATCCCAGGGATATTCAACCGAAAAAATCATAGAGGTTAATCGACATTAAAATAATATTTATGATCATCCACCATATTTCATGATTAGTCTCACGATTTCTTTAACTTCCTCCGAAGACCGATACTCAGGCCGACACTTGACTAGTCAACCAGTCGTCCTTAACCGTGGACACGACTACTCAAATAGTTTTGACTCTGCACATGGTGTACTCTTTAGCCACGGCCCATGGGTTTCAATAGTCACTCAGACTAATTCCGCGTATGGTATCTCCAAAGTAAACACTCAGAACCAGTACACACCTAGTTTTCCCCCGCGAAGACCGGCCTCACCAGGCTATGCTGCGAGGAAAAAATCATAATACGGGGAGGCTCAAACATCGACTAGCATGGGATCAAATTTATACCGTGCGCTACAAGGGAAGAGCTCTTCCGTCTCGGTCCCAGACCGGAAACACCCATGCCGCCTAACCGGATGAGTGGATTTTGTCCAGTGCCCCAGCTACCTTCTTTCCGGCCCCTCTACTTGGTGTGTACCTGGTATTAGGTTTACGACCTACTGAACAATATTCCCTTTCAGGAAGACCTGTGGCAGCACGAATGGGTTAAGGTGACACACTGACAAGACTCGATCTATAGTCAACTCAGGAGGTTTAAGTCATTCCCTGCATGATTAGCACAATCAAAGGGTTTTATCACCGCAGACAGAGTCACTACCTACCATGCCCCATCATGCCTCGCTGACCACCCTCACCCCATGAGATATCATCCCTACAGTCATATCTCCCCGAGACACCGACTCTCTTCGGATCCCATCCGGTAGACATGTGTGGCAGAAGGATGTGATTACTGTCCCATGCATCTCAATCATGCAATAAATGTACTTTCAATAATAAATTTATATGCATGATCATCACATGAAATATCACCACTCATTTAACATAACCATAGAGTTCTCTTCATCAAGCAACCCACACACAAACAAAATATTTGAAGGTTCAGAATGCTTGCCTTCAATGTGTAGATAGGCGAGGTGCACATCAAAACTTTCGAAGGTTTGATCTTTCTTCATTTTCCTACTTAAGAAAAATGCTCAAATCAACATTCAATGCAAACATCATTCAAAAGTTGTTTGAATTTTTTCAAATAAATACTAAAATAAACTAGATAAAATTTTAAAGAGGTGAGAAAAAGAATCAACTCATTTGGAGTTTTATTTTAAAATATGTAGCGAGTCAAAGTCCAGTCAAACTTCTGTTTTTGAAATAAATAGATAAATAAAAACGCTTCAGAAAGGAATACGCGTTCAAACAGAGAAAACATATTGTAGGCTTTACGCTTCCATTCACAACAACAAATGTGCTCATACATGACGTTATTTAAGATGTCGTTGATGAATTCGTCATAAATCTATGACGATTTTATCCGAGATTGTCGTAAGCCGTTTGAGGGGATCAAATCTACATATAAATTACGACGATGTGAGTCAAAAACTTCGTAACCGCATAAGATGAGATTGTCATAACTTTTACGATGATTATAAAAATGTCGTAACATGTTCTAACTATGTTGACATGTCACTCGTGGGTCCATTCTATCCCACCTCATCCTAGTTTGTGAAGCAACCTACTATTGTGTCATTCGATAAATTCTCGAAAAATTCTCATAAGTACTTTTGATCATATATTCCTCAAATATGTGAAAACCCTTCCTTCCATAGTTCAAAAATGATTCAACAATATTCATTGTCCTATTCTGTTCAGAATAGCACTTTTGTCAAGTAAGTGCTATTTCTATTTCTTTTATTACCCTCGTATATTTTGGGCACTCTTTCCTATCCAAATCATTGCCTCATGAAAACTTTCGTAACCATTTGCCTAGTAAATCTTTCTCAACAAATTTCCAAAGTCTGTGTTCAGCTAACAGCTTTGTGAAGGAAGTACTAGATAGGAGTATCCTGATGAGTTGATTTTTTTCCACATCTTCTAAGTGGATGACGGATCGGTCCTTTGGCTCACGAGGAGGGACCACGGGCAGGTTTGACTTTGGTCAAGCCTGTCGTCATCCTCCTGTGGCCGAAGGGAAGGCACGGCTCCGACGGTCCCCGTCGGCGGAAGACACATCCTAGGGTTCTTCCGAGAGCGGGAATGGATCCACCTCTTCGGTTTGGTCCTCCAGGTGGTCGCCATGACCAAAGGGGTGGACGGAATCCCCGACGCCAAGCTCCAAAGCGGCGACATCTTCGGGTGAGATGGGGGGTTTGGGCTAGGTGGCTCCTGGTCGGGGTTGAGAGGTGGGGTGGCTCCACGGGGTCGGTCTTGAACATATGGGGCGCGGGAGAGGTGAGAAGAGCCCTGCCTTGGGAAAATTTGATCGGGGGCTACGGCGGCCGAAGCTTGCCAGAGACGAAGAGGATGACCTATCGGTCTCAATTGGCTACGATGGGAGCTCGAGGGGGTTTCAGAGAGGCTCTTTGTGGTCTGGGGGAGCTAGGGGGTCCCTTAAATATGCGGGCGAGGTCGGTTCCATGAAGGCAATGGATAAGTCCGGTGAACTATTGCAATGGGAACGTGGTAGTAAGCTCGCGGTGACTGCGAGCTAGCGGACTAGAAAGGGAGCTGTACCGGGGCTAGTTTGCGCGCTTTGGTGGCTCGGACCATGTTGTATCGCCAGGACAGCCGTTGTTGGCATCGGTCGCCAGCACAGTTGCAGAGGCTCAGGCGAGGAGCGAGAGATCTAAGCAGTGCTTGTGCTGATGTCGGCACTAGCGGACCGGGTCCGCTGATCCTAGGGCGAGCTGGCGCGCTGCTATAGCTTGGGTGATGCTGTCATGGTAGAAACCTGCTTCGGACGACGGCAAACCGTGAAGGCGCATGTACGGTGGCATTGCAGAGCTCTAGGGTTGGCCACGAGGCACTGTCAAGCAAGAGGGTTGTGGTTGCAGCTCCACGGGCGAGCAAAGACTACACGAGCGGGTTAGGTGGGATGCGGCGGCTCGGATGCGCAGACTGCAGAAGTCATGCTCTGGAGCATGCTGTAGACACGCCCCAGAGGTGCTTGGCGAAATGCCTAGCCACTACAGAGGGCTCTATTCTTGGTGAAACATGACAGGTTGGCTAGGGTTTTTACCAGGGCTCTAATAGACATAATGGTTTCGTCATTGGGGCAACATCACAATACAAATTAAAAAGCATGTCAAATCTGGTCAGGGATACAAGGTGTTTCTTAGAATGCGAGGGGCATCTAGAAAGGTTTTATGGCCACTAAATTTTCTAGTCCAAGATCTCTTTGGATGCTAATAATGGTGGCAAGGTTACTTTTTCAAAATCAAATACTTTTTTATGCAATAATTTCCGAAAAACACTTCTAGGGAGCATCTTATGGAGGTTAAAACAGGGGCTCAATAAATCCAGAAGTGGTTGATCTCCTGGACTTAAGGGCTTGGTAGGGTCTTCTATGAGCAGCAAAATTTTGACAAGCTTTGTCATAGAAAACAATAGGGTTGAAGTTCAAACTAAAAGTTGGTCTAGAACAGAAAGTAGGATGTGGTGCTCAAAGTTTTCAAAAGACCAAATAGGGTTTCTTTGCATAAAACTCATTTATATAAACTCCTTGACCACTCCAAATTTTCGTAGAATTTTTTAAGAAGTATAGGAAGGGGTTGTAGTACAAAACATCAAATTGGGCCAAAATAGAAAATAATATAATGAGCTCAATTTTTACAAAACACTTAGCTAGGTTTTTGCATAACATTGACCCACTGGCATCATAGGTCATCCACAATTTTTTGTGAAATTTTTAAAAGAAGTTACCAAATGGTTGCAGTTCAAATCAGGTCTTTAAAGTATTAAGAGGCCAATTTTGAATAAAAAACTTAAAAGAAAATATTTATATAAATGTCCTTCATTGGGTTTGGGAATGAAGGGAATAATATCTCAGGCAAACACTCAAGTCAAGTAATATTTTTCAAAAACTCCTACTTAGGAAAGAGAGTTTCTTATAAAATCGAGTAAAGAAAGGATCAGAAAACAGCCAAAACCCAAAAATTAAAAATTTAAATAACCATGGCCAAATAGTAATAACTAAAAATCATGGCTAAAATTATGGGGTGTTACAAACTCTACCCCCCTAAAAAAATCTCGTCCTCGTGATTGGTTAGGGATGTTACAAAATTATTACTCCTACCACAATGCAGTACCTACACGAAAAAAAACTTCTCTATGAGATTACATTAAAAATGATAATTGGTGCAACTGTGGTGTGGTACTGGTGCTACAGAAAATTGCTACGGTTGGGCAATCGAGACGCTCCTACGAATGGTTATGACAAAATTTTTGAAAAAGGAATAATTCCAATTGCCAAATTGTGCTTGTTGTACCCTAGTGCAGAGTGCTCTCTCTAGCTGATAGGTGGACCCAGGGCCCATTGTCAGTCTCTTCTTCTTCCTCCGGCTCTTTTCCACCTTCTCTCTCGCACGTGCTTTCTGCTGCTTTCTCCATGCGTGGCGTCTAGCACATAGGCATCTAGGGTCGTACCGTGGTAGTGCACGGCGTGCTTAGCTGACAGCGCAGCATGCACTCGCGTCGCGGGCCAGCGCCTTGTCGGCACTGCTCGCGGATTCATCTCCTAGCACTGGCGACTGAGCGATGAGTGGTGGTGTTGGACTGCGTCTACCGCACACCGAACTGGGCTATAAAACGACCGTGTCGTTCTCTCCTCTACCTCACACCTGGCCTCACTCCTCCTGCTTCCTTCTCCTTCTTCTTCCCTGTTTGGAGGAGCTCGAGGTGAGGCTCCAAAGGTGGACGAGCTTCTGGGGTGGCTGATAAAGGAATGGTGGCGTTGACCAGGTTATTAGCGCTCCTTTGTGCGATGATCCAGGATGATCGTCGTGATGCTGCTGCTCGAGTGGTGGATCTCCACAGTGACCGTGAACACGAAGACTAGGTGTGCACAAAATGCATGGGTGGTTGCTAGTGTGCTGACAACACTTGGTAATAAAAACACCCACAATGTATTCCTCTCAAAAACTGTGGTGCTAGCGAGGCGATTAGCAAGGTGTTAGGTGTGTGCGGTTCTGCTCTTAGTGCATCGGGAGAGAGTGTGTGGTTGTGAGACGGTTGGCATGCGAATAAAATCCTTGTTGGAAAAACTACTGCTGCAGTAATTTTATTAAGAAAATATTATCACACAAAGGATTGTCCTAAGAAAAACAATCCAAGGAAAAACTGCAGCAATCACACAACTGAAATATAACATATGCATGAGATAATTTACAAAGTAAGCCACAACCATCACATCACACAATCAGAAACTAGACTAGCAGATACAAACAAGGCGTTCACGGAAGACGCAAAAATCTAACGGTCACGAGGAAATATTTCCGGCAATGGAATATCTCCTTCGTCCTCAAGGGTGAGCGATTGGAGGACTCGCGGAATGCGTCCTGCTGGGTCTATCCACATGGGTTCGCCAATGGCGATCCGAGGGTTTTGTACAAAGAGGGTCTGGAGAAAATCTATCACTTGCTGGGTCAAGCGCTCTGGAGTGATGACATGCTGCACGAGCTTGATCAACATGGCGTCCCTCTCTGCACCGGTGCCTAGAAAAGACGCTGCTCCTCCGGGAGCTGCACGGCTCGGAAAATAACAGTACCCCCTTTCACTCGCATATGGTACTGCAAATCGAAGGCGAGTAATCGCTTTGTAGGCACCAACCTTTATGGCCATTTTCAAGGTAGGCATAGATTTCCCGCTGAAGCAGACTTCCGTGGGCTCTTGGTTAGGGTCCATTGGGAAAATGTGCACAACTGGCCAATATTTCGAGGTAGCGGAAGTGATCCTCGACTTGAACAACTCGTATTGGGGTGAAAGGGAAGAACCCATGGTATTGCGGGTAAAATCCCACAACATCTTTACAAAACTGCCCGGAGTTGCATCCGGAGTTCTAAGGTAACTCCCTTGGGGTAGCGTGACAAAAAGGTTTTGACGGCAGTGCAAAAGGTGAGGGATGCTGGAAAAAGTCACTGGGTGACTCTTATATAGGGCGGGGTTAGGGCACAAGCCTTGGGTTGGGTTGGTCTTCGTGGTTGGCTTTTCTCGTACGTGGTTCGGTCAAGGCCACAGATAAAAGTCCACGAAATGTGACATATTACTGTGGTGGTCTATTGGGAATCGGCTTCCCATGGTTACGTCCAACTATAGTTATAAGGCCAAATGCACACAGACATGTCTATCAGCGGGACTATAAAAATAATGGTACAAAAACAACTTGCCCATTTATATATGATAATACCAGCCCATACATTACACACAAGGGAACACTAAGACAGGGTTATGGCTTAGTCTACTTCGTATACATCTAGGTGGGCGGGTCTTGCAGACGTCCAGTTTTCTAGAACTATGGCGTCAAGGTTGCTCGGGGAAGAAGGTGGAGCTACAAGGCTGGGGTAGAAGTGGTGTCCAGTACGGGGTGCTCAGAGTACCGTCCCGTTGGAGGAAATCCCAAAACTGTGGCGAAGCTCCTTAGGGGAGATAAGCACTTGATTCGGTTTGGCAGCTGCGCCAGACCTCAGGACCTCAATCGGTCTCCCAAACAGCACCACAGGGTTGCTAATGTCGGGCTCCACTTCTCTCCTCCTTGGGTCAAGACGAGCCAGCTCTTCACGAGCTGCAAGTAGGTCGAGGGTGACCTGATCGTAAAGTGCCTCTTGTGCTCTCAGGTAGCGCACGAGGTGCAACAGGGCAGGGTCGGTCTCATGGTCTCTGTTGGCGACTTGGAGTGGCCTACCATAACCTTCATGGCTAGGGTAGTAGTAGAACGAGCGACAGTTAACTCTTGGCGATAGGTGCCGGAGTTGAACTATTTCTTCTCGAGCTGCTAGCTGGATGGCTTCTCACTCGTAGGAAGTGGTCCTTCCGGTGAACTGATTGGGACGCTCTTGGGTGATACTCCTGTCATAGATGTGTACTGTGGCCCAAAAGTGATGGATGGCATCACTCGTGTGCTCTTGGTACACAACATACTCCGGAGTCTCTTCCATGGCAAAGGCAAGGCGGGTTAGGTTGGCAAGGATGGCTACAAAACCTCCTTGTTCCGCAGTAGTGGTCTCATTTTGAACAATGTGTCCGGGCATCTTAGGAGGTGGTAGTGGTTGTGATGTGCTGTGTTGGGCACTCGTTCCCTTTATAGAAAAGGAAAACATAGTCTTCTCTGGAAAGATTGCGAAAAGGACAAATTAGTCGCCGGTCATTGGCGTGTGACCACAGGGCTAGTCTGGTAGGTTGGGCACTGACTGCCGGAAGGGGTTGGTTAACACTATTCAGGCTACTTGTGAGGATAGATTTGGCTGGGTGGTTACCTAGGGTTTATGGACCCAGCTAAGATAGGATTAGCCAAAGGTCAGCCTGGCTTTGATACCAAGGTTGTGAGGACCAGTTTTTCGGGGATTTTAATTTCCGCTTAAAATGTACCTTGTGCATACCAGCCCCAGGAATACTGTTAGCTGGTGCACAAATCCTAGATACAATTGTCCATGAAAAAAATACAAATTTGAGGAACAAGACCGAGGTGGTCCATTGAGTACATCCAAAAGGGTTTCTACTGGTTCATGGAGAAGCGGTTCGAGGATCTCCAGTGTCTATGGCACTCCATTTCCCATAGGAACAGCTGACCTGATTAATTCCTATCTCACGCAGTTGCTGTCTTCGGTGCCTAGGTTTCGGTTTATCGTCGGGTTCCTCCTTTCCTAGAAAGCAATCTGGCAAAGACAATAGCCAGGGACAAGCGAGTAAGTACTTTGAATGTACTCGCAAACATCATGAATACAAGCAGAAATTGGTAGGGGGTTAATATGGAATTGCAATAATACCACAGTATTTCGTCAACCAAAATATACTTCCCAAGTACTAGTAATGGAATTTTAATCATACTAAGAAATTTAATGAGCAATCAATAAGAGTAAAATTAACGGATGTGATATAAGACATGCCTCCGTCGATCGTCTGAGCGACACGACATACAGGGCTTGAATAAAATAATAACAAGCATGCCACAGCCGAGCGTCTCAGCAACACCACATAAAGGGCTTATAAGAAATAGTAACAAGCATGCCACAGTCGGGCGTGTGAGAGACACCACATAAAGGGCTTATAAGAAATAATAATAACCATCCCACAGTCGGGCGTCTGAGGACACCACATAAAGAGCTTATAAGAAATAATAACAAGCACTCCATAGTTGGGAGTTTGAGCGACACCACATAAATGGCTTATAAGAAATAATAATTAATATTGAATATCCAGGAGGTAGAACTGTCCGAGGGATATTCAACATTCAAAATCATAGGGGTTAGTCCACAGTAAAATAATATTTATGAGCATCCACCATATTTCATGATTAGTCTCAGGATTTCTTTAACTTCCTCCGAAGACCGAGACTCAGACCAACACTTGACTAGTCAACCAGTCATCCTTGACCGTGGACACGTCTACTTGAATAGGTTTGACTCTGGATAGGGTGTACTCTATACCCATTTCCCACGGGTTTCAATAGTCACTCGGACTAATTCCGTGTATGTTATCTCCGAAGTAAACACTCAAAATCAGTACACACCCATTTTTCCCCGCGAAGACCGGCCTCACTAGGGCTACGCTGCCAGGGAAAAACCATAAGACGAGAAGGCTCCAACCTCGACTAGCATAGGATCGAATTTATACCGCCCGCAACAAGGGAAGAGCTCTTACCTCTTGGTCGCAGACCGGAAACACCCATGCCCGTGACTAGATGACTGGATTAGTCCAATGCCTCGGATACCTTCATTCCAACCCATGATATGGATAATGCAGTTGGTATGATAACAACTAATATGCAACATTGGTGGAAAGCAAGCTTTGGATGTAAATAAACATGTCTTAGCTGGATATGCATTGTAACATGTCTTAGCTGGATATCTGTTGAGGGTTGAACACTTCGGGTTCACCCGATATGCCAAGTCAGCAAACTTGGTCATATCAACTCTTTCAGATAACTCTTGAACACACACACACACACAAACACTTGGTTTATGCGGAAACGACTGGACATACTTCAAGCAGCATTAACCAACTATCCTTGACCGTGGACATGACTATTCGAATAGTTTTAAACTCTGCAGAGGTTGTACGCTGTACCCACGATATCTGGAAAACTTCCGTGTCATCCACGACTCACGGTATATAACATACCCGAGGTATGTACCCAATCATTGCCTTTCCCGTGACGATACTAGACAAAGAGTTCCACTCGATTGGCACCCAACCCACATGATGTACGTCTTACGAGCACCAACCCTGGACAGTATCATCCATGCTGGGACCAAGAGTGTGCCCAGAACACTTAAAAACGGCATAGTCGTCCTACCTGGCATGACCCCATCACGAGAGTGACCACATATCACTCCCGCCACTAGTAATGTGCCTTTTTGCTAGCACCGACCAAAGTAATCAACAAAGCCCCGTCCCATAAAGGGGTATCATGGTCGTACATGTAAGGTTGGGACGGTCGAGACATCATAAATCTAATCCCATTTCCGAAACCACTCACACCAAAATATACCCGGTGCACCACTTCTTCCTAAGTGGCCACCTAACTCATCATCACCCTCGGGCATTAGTGGCACCCGACGGGGTTTTCAAAAAACCTTTGATATTTACCATCACCATGCTCCTGCTTCTACTATGTGTAGCACTAATGTCTACTTGTCAACATGATATTAGCATGACCCTCATAGGTGGTAGGATCATGCTCAAATGCAAGTGCTCAAGAGGAGCCATCGGTAACATCAGATCGATGATTTACCGAATACTCATGATCATATGCAACGAAAATATTACTCTACTTGGCATGCAAATAATATTTTTTCTCAAACATGTTCAAAGGTCCGCTTCCCTTGGTCAGCTAGGTATCCAGGGTCTTCGGGGTCTTCGAGTCCAACTCCTTCGTCGAACGTGGAAACTATCGTCGTAATAATAGTAATAATAATAAGTAGCTAACTCAAAAACAGAACACAAACTCACTTTAAAAATGGTATCCTATACTGATAAATCTATATTATAGTTCTCAAAATATTTGTCTCTAGTTTTGGTGGAAAGTTTATTTTTAAAATAAATTTAACAGGATCTAAAGTATTCAAAATAAGCCTTTTAATTATAACTATACAGAAAATTTGTCATAAATTGTTTTACAACAGCTCTATTAAATGCTACTCATTTTTAGAAAAATTGTGGTGGAACAATAATTAAATTTAATTAAGTAAGAAACTCTACAAAAATATTTTAAAACACATTAAAATCAGAAAAAGAAAAAGGGCTCAACCCTTGAGCGGCTCGGCCGGCCCAACTGGCCAACTGGCCTACCAGCTAGCCAGCAGCCAAGGCACACGCGCCGTCAGGTTCAAACCTGACGCTCCGACCCCTGCGATCAACGCCAAACAGAGCAGAGAGGGGGAGGATTGAGCCACCGACAGGTGAGGCACACCTGTCGGGGTCGTCTTCCACCTCTGGACAGAGGGGAGGGAGGCATGCCGGCGGCGACACCGATGCCCTCATACCCCAATGACAGCAGGAATGGAACTAGCACATTGTCTCCTACCTGCTGATGGTTGAAGGGACGACGGGGAGGCCCTGGGTCACCCGTGACGAGGTGGCCGCAGCGGAGATGCTACGGGAGGTGGTGGAACTGGGTGCTACGGGCAGGGATTCGCTCGGGGGAGTGGTTGAGAGGCTCCCTGAGCTCACTACAGTTACGGAGGAGGTAAGAAGAGCGTGAGAGCTGGCGTGTTGCCCGAGATCGACGGAGCTCCCAAGCGGCGGGGCCTCGGTAGATCTCGAGCACGGAAGCACGATGTGCTTGAATGGGGTGTCTAGGGGCTCTATAGAGACTCTGGACGAGTGGGGTGAGGGTGCTGGAGCGAGGGGGCCTATTTATAGGCCATCAATGGTGCACCGAGCGAGAAGCGCTGGAGGTTTAACCGTGGCTCGCAGGAGAAGCAGAGAGAGCTCAGAGTCGAAACCACGGTATTGTGGATGTGGTTTAGGACCACACTGACTCATTGAGAGGGAGAGAGAGCGAGGAGCGCGGGAGCTGCATGGTTGTATTCTTCTCGGTGGATCTGGTGCACGCGGACACGCGTCGCTCCAGTCAACGGAGAGGGGGAGGAGGGGCCCTGAGGCTGCCCTGATGCTGGAGGGTTATAGGAGACATGGAGAGGCATCGAGGGGACGCTTGAATTTGCCGGGGCTGGCCACCTTGTCTCGGGTGCACCCTGTAGCGCGCCGAGAGCGTAGTTTTGGCATGCCAGGGCATGCTGGCACGCTCTGGGGCCCTTTGGCCGTGTCTGGTGTATCCTGGGGTTGTGGTAGATTATTCCTAGCCGTTTGAGAGACTGGGAACTCACTTTGGTCAAAGGGAGTGATCAAAGAGATGATGCCAGACTTGAGCCAGAAACTAGAATGGAGATTTTGGCTCTTCTGCTTGGAACCACATAGGGGCCACTCGTCAGCAGTTGAGGAGTGGTAATGGCTGCTTGGACTAAGAATTTGGAGGAAAGTGTATGGGTGTAAACTGAGGTAAGTGTTGTTTTACCAATATGGTACAAGGTGTTTGACAGGTGTTTGGGGAAGCTACACTTCACCACTTGTGATGAAAGTTAACAGGATTGGGTTTGAGGCTAAAATAGGATGCTCCACCAAACTTGAGCTCCATTGGACAAGTTTGGCAATGCAAACTTGAAATCACCCCCAAATGGGGAGTTATGTTCATTCAAAATGGAATGTGGGTAAATCAATCCCCACAAATCCAATTTTTGGCAGGGACTCCTCATTTGGGGTATTGAGCACTCTTGAAAGTTTCAAGCCATTTGGACAAACTTTGCTATGTAGAGTTGCATAAACTTGATTCTGGACAAAGAGGGTTTTGGGATTATTTGGTGAACCACATCACCTTGGAATGATGTGAAACTTGGCATGAATACAAAATATAGCTTGGGAAGCATGCTGGCCTTTTAGAAATAACATGTTATAAAATATGGTTTTTGGATCCACTCATGCAAGCATACATACAAACAAAAAGTTTTAATAAACTCAGATTTTGAAAAGGCTACAGTTGAAGTGTGGTAAAAACAGGGTGTGACAGACCTATCCCCCTTACAAGGTAAGGAAATTCGGATCAGAGACAGTCTTCACGCTCCCATGTTGCTTCTGCTTCGGTGTGGTTGCTCCACTGAACCTTGAAGTACTTGATGGTGTGGATCAGCCTCTCACGATAAGTGAGGTATGGTTGAACGTTGATGGCTTGATGGTCAATGCCCTTATAAAGATCTGGACGGTTCCGCGCTTGTAGGCACTTCCGAAGTTGTGACACATGGAAGACATTGTGCACACCCAAAAGTTCCAAAGGTAGCTCCAACTGGTAAGAAACTTGTCCACGCCTTGCCTTGATCTTAAAAGGTCCAATGAACCTTGGAGCAAGTTTCCCCTTGACGTGGAAACGCTTGGTTCCCTTGAGAGGTGTGACACGGAGGTACACCTGGTCTCCGGGATTGAACTCCACTTTCCTGCGGTGAGAATCCGCATAGCTCTTTTGTCGCGACTTGGCTGCCTTCAGGTTTTCCTGGACAACTTGCACCTTGTCTTCTGCTTCACGAAGAACTTCAAGACCGAAAATCAATCCTTCAGCAGTTTCGAACCAGTTGAGCGGGTGTGGCACTTCCGTCCGTACAACACTTCAAATCGGGCCATCTGGAGACTGGACTGATAGCTACTGTTGTATGAGAACTCAACGAATGGCAGACAGTCTTCCCATTTGGTCCCATGTGGTAAGACACAAGCGCGGAGAATATCTTCAAGTATCTTATTAACTCGCTCCGTTTGTCCGCCCGTTTGCGGGTGGAAGGCGGTGCTGAAAGAGAGCTTGGTTCCGAGAGCTTCTTGGAACTTCTTCCAGAATCTTGAGGTGAACTGCGTGCCTCTATCAGATATAATCTCCTTGGGAAGTCCATGGCGGCTCACAATCCGCTCAATGTAGAGACTAGCCAGCTTGTCACCACCATAAGTCGTGTTGACCGTAATGAAGTGAGATACCTTGGTCAGATGGTCGACGATGACCCATATGGAGTCATGGCCCCTCTTGGACCTAGGTAGACTGGTGACGAAGTCCATGCCGACTCGGTCCCACTTCCATTCTGGCACTAGGAGAGGTTGTACCAATCTAGCAGGCTGTTGGTGTTTAGCTTTGACTCACTGGCACACGTCGCACTTGGCGATATAGGAAGCTATTTCCCTCTTCATGCCATGCCACTAGAACCATTCCCGGAGGTCTTGATACATCTGGGTGCCACCGGGGTGAATAGAGTAGGGTGTGTATTGGGATTCTTGCAGTATTAAATCCTTGAGTTCGACCTTGTTGGGTATGCATAAGTGTTTCCCAAACCACACGACTCCTTGCTAATCCACTGAGAATTCAGGGGCCTTGCCTTCCTGGATCTTCTTATTGATCCCTTCAATGCTCTTGTGCCCCTTCTAGGCCTCTTTGATGTTCTCGGCCAAAGTGGGTTTGACTTCGAGGTTAGCTAGGAATCCTGGTTCAACTAGCTCCAACCCGAAGCTTTCCACCTCCTCATATAAGGCAGGTAGCCTTTCCTTGAGCATAGCGTTCAAGGTGCTGGCCTTCCAGCTTAAGGTATCGGCCACCACATTGGCCTTACCGGGGTGGTATTGAATGGTGAGGTCGTAGTCTTTGATTAGCTCCAACCATCTTCGCTGCCTCATATTCAATTCCCTTTGAGTAAAAATATACTTCAGACTCTTGTGGACGGTGAATATCTCACATAGCTTCCCCAGAAGTTAATGCCGCCATGTCTTCAGAGCATGCACTACCTCTGCCAGCTCGAGGTCATGAGTGGCGTAGTCCTCCTCATGAGGGCGCAGTTGTCGTGACAAGTAAGCCATGACCATACGGTCTTGCATTAGGACACCACCGAGCCCGGTTCTTGAGGCATCACAGTATATCACAAACTCCTTGCTGATATCTGGAGTAGCCAGTACCGGGGTGGTAGTCAGTCTCTTATTCAATTCCTAGAAGCTTTCTTCCCACTCCGGCGTCCATTCGAACTTCTTGCCCTTCTTCAAGAGCTGAGTCATTGGTCGAACGATGTGGGAGAATCCTTCCACGAACTTGCGGTAGTATCCCGCGAGTCCGAGGAAGCTTCTGACTTCGTTCACATAGATTGGCGACTCCCAATTGTTTACCATGGTAATCTTGGAAGGATTGACTGCCAATCCGTTTGTCTTCATGGTATGACCGAAGAATCCAACTTCGTGCAGCCAGAATTTGCATTTGCTAAACTTGGCATAGAGCTGGTGCTCTCAAAGCTTCTCCAACACTAGCCTCAATTGTTGCTCATGTTCTTCTTCAGACTTGGAGAAGATTAATATGTCATTGATGAAGACGGAGACAAACATATCTAGGTATTCCATCAAGACTTTGTTCATGAGGTACCTGAAATAGGTTGGGGCACTGGTCAGCCCAAATGACATGACTTTGCACTCGTATAGACCATATCGGGTCACGAATGTCGTGTTAGGTATGTCTTCGTGTCAGATCTTTAGTCGGTAAAATCCAGATCTGAGGTCGATCTTGGAAAATACCTTGGCACCATTTAACTGGTCAAATAGGTCTTCAATCTTGGGGAGTGGGTACTTGTTCTTGATCGTGACTTCATTGAGGGAACGGTAATCGAAGCAGAGCCGGATAGTCCCTTCTTTCTTAGGCACGAACATAACAGGTGATCCCGAAGGTGATGCACTCGGATGGACGAATCCTTTCCTGAGTTCTCATCCAACTGCTTCTTCAACTCTGCTAGCTCTTCGGATCCCATCCTATCAGGCTTCTTATAGATAGGCCTTAATCCGATCATGAGCTCAATGATGAACTCGATGTCTCGGTCAGGAGGCATCCCTCGCAGCTCATCAGGAAACACGTTTGGGTACTCACAGACTATTGGTACTCGGTCCAACTCTTCTTCCGATAGGCAATTGACCCGAGGAACTTGAGTGGAGTTAGGCTCAGGGACATACTTGACTTTGACCCCTTGCTCACTTGTCATGGTAATAGCCTTTTTGGCGTAGTCCAATATGCTTTGGTGCCTGGCCAACCAATCCATTCCAAGGATCACGTCCAAGCCTTGCGACTTAAGGACAATGAGATCTATTGTGAAGTTTATCCCATTAATGTTGATCCCGACTCCTCTACATTCTAGGTTGGTCCTTAGCACTGCTCCTGGGGTATGTACTGCCATTTGTCCATAAAGGAGGGTAGGCTTCAAACCACATTTTTCCGCAAAACTTTTGAGTGACAAAGGAATGCGAAGCACCGCAATCAAACAATATTGTCGCTAGGGTGGAGTTGACAAGGAACATACCCAAAATGCATTCCGGGTCTTCCCGTGCTTCTTCTCTGGAGATGTGATTCACGCATCCTTTGTTGTGGTACTGCTGGTTGGGGGAGCTTGGTTCCTCCCTGGAGCTCCTTGACCTTGACCTTGATTAGGCTCATTGGGGAGCAGTGCATCGGGCTTCTTATTGGGGTACTGCCTGTAGTAGTGCCCAGTCTGACCACATCCAAAGCAGGTAACATGCCTGGGGATGTTGGGCTTGACTCCACTGTTGTTGGGTGGATTGGTCGCTGGCTTGAGGTTGACTTGTTGCTGGGGCTCGTAGTTCTGGCAGAACGTTGGTGCCTTATACTGCTATTGCTGGTAGCTGGGCCTTCCCGAGGATGATTGCCACGCACGTGACTTCTGGTTACTGGGACCTCCATTACCCATCAACTTGCGCTTAGGTGTGTCATCCATCGCACGACGTTTATCCTCCAGCATGAGGGCCTTGTTAAACAGAGCGCAGAAGGTCCCGCATTCACACACAACCAGTTGATACTGAAGCGACTGTTGCGGTCCTTCCATGAAGCATTCCACCTTCGCAGCTTCCATGTTGACGTCTTCCGATGCATACCTTAACAAAAGGTTAAACTTTTGCATCTACTCCTTGATGGTTCCACTGCCTTGCCTCATGGCTCGAAATTCCCGCTTCTTAATGGTGATCATTCCAGGGGGAATGTGAGCGGCGCGGAATCCTTCCTTGAATATAGCCCAAGTGATAGCCTACCTTCTCGCATGATCTGGAACCCATCTCACGAGGCTCTGGCCGTGCGTTCGAGACAGTGAGAAGCATAAAGGACTTTCTCATGGTCATAGGTGCATTTGACCAACGCGAGGAGGTGTTCGATGGTGCGGATCCAGTCATCGGCATCCAATGGTTCAGTTAACTCCGTGAATATGGCAGTCGTACTCCTCATAAACTCAGACACAGTGGAGCAACTATTGCCATTTCCATTGACATGAGCAAGCTGTTGGATGGCATCATTGTTGGCTTGACATTCCTCTCGTAGAGCTTGGAGGAACTAAGCGACCGTAAGGCTCTCCGAAGGAGGCGGTGGCGGGGGAATATTGCCTTGTTGCTGCTCGAGGTGATCTCCAACTTGAGCAGACCCACCGGTTCCCTGCTGCTGACCAGAAGTGGCAGTGTTGGGGTTGCCGAAGGTGTTGGTGCGAGTTGAAATCACCATCCTATTTGGGGAGCAAATAGGTCAATAAAACAAAGTGGTCGGGAAATCATAAGGGATGACGCTCCTAGATAAGGGGTTTGGTACTGTGCAAGTGTGTGAGTCGACAAAAGGTTTTGAGAAAACTAATGCATTACTTTAAAACAAGTGATGTAGTCTCTTATAAGCTGCCTAAGGCAGAAATGCGGCTTGCATCAAACATGATCACACAACATTCATGGTTCTCATGAACCAATACACGGACTCAACTACGCTGGGAAGACTCCTAACTTGCCTAAGACGATCCTCTAAGCGGCGAACTACTCGGTCTCGTAAGCAGGTTCTACAGGGTCTTTGTCTTCATCCTTGTCAGTACCTTCTTCCTTCAGAGGTGTCGGAGCGGGAAGAGGTCCATCACGGCGTCGCTTTGTTGGCGAAGCGGTGAGGAGCTCAGTGTACTCCTCTCGATCAGGTGGCGACTCTGTATAGGAGTGGCATGGAGCAGTGGTATCCCTCGTCTGAAGGCAATAGCAGGATGCCCTCCGGGTGCTCCTTCCTTCTTGACCTTGCGAAGTAGGTCCTTGACTTGGTGAAGTTCTTGTCCAAGCGTCACGGACTCCTTGATCAGAAGGTAGTCAAGATGTCAGCGGAGAGGCTGGAGTAGGTATGAAACCTGAGTGGCGTTCCGTCCTCCGAGGATTGGTTAAGTGTCGAGCTCCCGTCAATCTCGTCTTTAACAAAAGGTAGGTGACAAGTAGTAGGCTCGTTGGCCGTCTCGGGAAGAGTATCGTGGAGATGCACGAGCGCCTCTCGTGCAGCTGTCTCCACTGCCAACATCAGATCCTCCATATATATGTGGTCCTTCAAAGAACCAACTAGTTGGGGAGTCGTTTGCCTTCACTATCACGTCCACGTGATATTACTTCGTGTCGGCGTTGACCTAGTGCTCGTGGTAGAGAAAAATGGGTGTGCGGCATACTTGACACTTCTCTGGGCTGTCTCCCAAGAGTAGGGGAAAGCCCGTGTCCAGAAGCTTCTCAAGTACAACAACCATATACAAGGTTTTTAGGAGACGGTTAGAATTTTTGTGGGTGGTATGAAATGGTAGTATGGCGTAGAAAAATCTCAAGTGTAGGTGCAGAGTGTACTACTCGTCTCGGCTATCCTCCATGCTACTTAAGGCTTCCTACAGTCAAGATGGCTCTGATACCAGCTCTGTGGGGACCCGACTTACAAGTCGAGATTGCCGAATGAATGTGCTTAGTGATCCTAGAGATCAATGCTCACCGAACACACAGATACTGAATATTAGGAGTCTTACATGCAACATACCGATTAATACAACAAAGGACCATCAAGGTTAAGTTCACATAGGTAGCGCTTATAAGGCCAATCACACTGATACATCTACTAGAGGAAATCTTGGATATAAATGGGAGCCCATGCCATCAGCATTCACCAACAGGCATTCTGACTGGGAAGCGTCCTAGTTCGCGTGTCCGTCTCAGAGAATGAATTCTTCTCCAAACTCCGGTCCTTCCATGTCTGGTCAATAACATAACTAGTCGCAAGCCAGTGAGTACTTTGAATGTACTCGCAAACAGCCCATGATATGGATAATGCAGTTGGTATGGTAACAAGTAATATGGAGCATTGGTGGAAGGCAAGCTTTGGATGTAATAAACATGTCTTAGCTGGATATGCATTGTAACTAGATGGTATTGAGGGCTGAACTCTTCGGGTTCACCCAATATGCCGAGTCACCAAACTTGGTCATATCAACTCTTTCAGATAACTCTTGAACACACACACACACACACACACTTGGTTTATGAGGAAACGATTGGAAGTAGTTTAAGCAGGATTACCAACTGTCCTTGACTATAGACACGGCTATTTGAATAGTTTTACACTCTACAGAGGTTGTACGTTGTACCCACGAGATCCGGGAAACTTCCGTGTCATCCACGACTCGCAGTATATAACATACCTGAGGTAAGTACCCGATCATTGCCTTTCCCCTAACGATACTAGACAAAGAGTTCAACTCGATTTGTACCCAACCCAGATAATGTACATCTTACGAGCACCAACTCTGGAAAGTATCATCCATGCGAGGACCAACGGTGTGCCTGGAACACGTAAAAACGGCATAGTCGTCCTACATGGCACGACCCCGTCACGTGAGTGACCACATATCACTCCCTCCACTAGTAATGTGGCTCTTTGCTAGCACCGACCAAAGTAATCAACATTTAAGGTTGGGAAAGTCGACACATCATAAATCTAATCCCATTTCTGAAACCACTCACACCAAAATATACCCCGTGCCACACTTCTTCATAAGTGACCACCTAACTCATCATCACCCTCGGGCATTAGTGGCACCCGACGGGGTTTTCATAAAACCTACGATATTTACCATCATCATGCTCATGCTTCTACTATGCATAGCACTATTGTCTACTTGTCAACATGATATTAGCGTGACCCTCATAGGTGGTAGGATCATGCTCAAATGCAAGTGCTCCGGAGGAGCGATCAGTAACATCAGATCGATGATTTACCGAATACTCATCATAATATGCAACGGAAATATTACTCTACTTGGCATGCAAATAATATTTTTCTCAAACATGGTCAAACGGCTGCTTGCCTTGGTCAGCTATGTATCCGGGGTCTTCGGGGTCTTCGAGTCTAACTCCTTCGTCAAACGTGGAATCTATCGTCGTAATAATAGTCATAATAATATGTAGCTCACTCAAAAATAGAACACAAACTCACTTTAAAAATGTTATCCTATTCTAATAAATCTATATTATAGTTTTAAAAATATTTTTCTCTGGTTTTGGTGGAAAGTTTATTTTTAAAATCAATTTAACAGGAGCTAAATTATTCAAAATAACCCTTTTAATTATAACTGTATAGAAAAGTTGTCACAACAATTTGTACAACAACTCTATTAAATTCTACTCATTTTTAGAAGAATTGTGGTGGAAAAATAACTAAATTTAATTAAGTAACAAACTCTAAAACAACTTTTAAAACAGCTTAAAATCAGAAAAAGAAAAAGGGGTCAGCCCTGGCGTGGCTCGGCCAGTAGTTGGGCCAGCCCAACTTGCCAACTAGCCTGCCAGCAGCCCAGGCACACACGCCATCAAGTTCAAACCTAACGCGCTGGCCCCTGCGTTCAGCGCCCAAGAGAAGAGAGAGGGGGAGAGTTGAGCCACCGATAGGTGGGGCACACCTGTCGGGGTCGTCTTCCACTTCTGGACAGAGGGGAGGGAGGCACGCCGGCGGTGACACCGACGCCCTCATACCCCAACGATGGCAGGAATGGAACTAGCACATCGCCGCCTACCTGCTGATAATCGAAGGGACGTCGGGGAGGCCATGGGTCACCGGCGACAAGGTGGCCGCGACGGAGATGCTACAGGAGGTGGTGAAACTGGGTGCTGCGGGAAGAGATTCGCTCGGGGGAGTGGTGCAGAAGCTCCCTGAGCTCACTACGGTCATGGAGAAGGTGAGAAGAGAGTGAGAGCTGGCCTGTAGCCCAAGATTAACGGAGCTCCAAAGCGGCGGGGCATCAATCAATCTCGAGCACCAGAGCTCGCTGTGCTCAAATGGGGTGGCTAGGGGCTCGACAGAGGCACTATAGGAGTGGGGTGAGGGTGCTGGAGTGAGGGTGAGGCCCAATTTATAGGCCATCGATGGTGCACCAAGCGGGAAGCTCCGGTGGTTTCACCGTTGCTCGCAGGAGAGGCAGAGAGAGCTCGGGGACGAAACCACAATATTGCGGACGTAGTTTAGGACCACACTGACTCACTGAGAGGGAGAGAGAGCAAGGAGCGCGGGAGTTGCGTCGCCGCGTTCTTCTGGCTGGACCTGGCGCGCGCGGACACGCGTCACTCCGGTCAACACAGTGGGGGAGGAGGGGCCGTGAGGCCGCCCTGATGCAAGAGGGTTGTTAGCGACATGGAGAGGCATCGAGGGGAGGCTTGAATTGGCCGGCGCTGGCCACCTTTGTCTCGGGCGCACCCTGTAGCGCGGCCAACGCGCAGTTTTGGCATGCCACGGCAAGTTGGCACGCTCTGGGGCGCTTTGGCCGTGTTTGGCGTGTCCTGGGTTGGGGTAGATGATCCCTAGCTGTTTGAGAGCCGGGGAAATCACTGTTGGTCAAAGGGAATGATCAAAGAGATGATGCCAGACTTGAGCTAGAAACTAGAATGGAGATTTTGGCTATTGTGCTTGGAACTACAGAGGGGCCACTCGTCAGCAGTTGAGGAGTGGGGCTGGCTGCTTGGACTAAGAGTTTGGAGGAAAATGTATGAGTGCAGAGTGAGGTAAGTGTTGTTTTACCAAGATGGCAGATGGTATTCGACAGGTGTTTGGGGTATGTACACTTCACCACTGTTGATGAAAGCTAATAGGATTGGGTTTGAGGCTAAAATAGGATGCTCCACCAAATTTTAGTTCCATTGGACAAGTTTGGCAATGCAAACTTGAAATCACCCCCAAATGGGCAGTTCTGTCCATTCAAAAGTGAATGTGGGTAAATCAATCCCCACAAATCCATTTTTTGGCAAGGACTCCTCATTTGGGTTGTTGAGCACTCCTCCAAAGTTTCAAGCCATTTGGACAAACTTTGCTATGTAGAGTTGCACCAACTTGATTCTAGACACATAGGGTTTGGGGATTATTTGGTGAACCACATCACCTTGGAATGAGGTGAAACTTGGCACGAACACCAAATATAGCTTGGGAAGCATGCTGGTATTTTCTGGGAATTTGTTGGAAATATTTCAAAAGGTCAAAATAGACATAATAAGTTTTCAAGGATTTGCTCAAATATTTTGAACATAAATAGGGGTTGAAAATCTTATGTATGGAAAATATATGTCCTATGGGTATCTCGAAATTTTCTGAGATTTTTCTAATGCAAAAAAGTAATTTTTCATACATAAGTATCATTTCGGGCCTAAGAAAAGGACATGCAAATAAAATAGGAATATATTATATAAAACAATTATTTCATGATTGTGGAGAGCAAAAATACAATATTTGGGTGAAGGCACTCCCTTGAAATCAGGGACTTGTAGTGCAAACCCAAAGCAAGGTTTTTGAAATAACCAAAATGGGAAAGGGATCTTTTTAGAAATATCGTGTTATAAAATATGGTTTTTGATCCACTCATGCAAGCATACATACAAACAATAGCATTCATGGCACTCATAGCACTTGCTTAAGAAGTTTTAATAAAATTATATTTTGAAAAGGCTAGTTGAAGTGAGGTAAAAACAGGGCTTGACATAAACCATATTCCCTTTCAGGAAGACTTGTGGCAGCACGAATGGGTTAAGGTGACACATTGACAAAACTTGATCTACGATCGACTCAGGAGGTTTAATTTATTCCCTGCATGATTAGCACAATCAAAGTGTTTTATCACTGCACACAGAGTCACTACCTATCATGCCCCATCATGCCTCGCTGACCACCCTTGTTCCACGAGATGTGAGCTCTAAAGTTGTATCTCCCCGAGACACCGACTCTCTTCGGATCCCATCCGGTAGGCATGCGCAGTAGACGGATGTGATTACTGTCCCATGCATCTCAATAATGCAATAAACGTACTTTCAATACTAAAGTCATATGCATGATTATCACATGAAATATCACCACTCAATTAACATAACCATAAAGTTTTCTTCATTAAGCAGCCCACACACAACCAAAATATATGAAGGTTCAGAATGTTTGTCTTCAGTATGTAGATAGGTGAGGTGCACATCAAAACTTTTGAAAGTTTAATCTTTCTTCAAATTCCTATTTAAGAAAAATGCTCAAATCAACATTCAATACAAACATCACTCAAAAGTTGTTTGAATTTTTAAAAATAAATATTTGTATAAACTAGATAAAATTTTAAAGAGGTGAGAAAAATAATCAACTCATTTGGAATTTTATTTTAAAAGATGTGGCCAGTCAAAGTCCACTCAAACTTTTGTTTTGAAAATATATAGATAAATAAAAACGCTTCGGAAAGGAATACGCGTTCAAACAGATAAAATGTACTATGGGCTTTACACATCCACTTAAGTGGACGGCGGCCCGGTCCTGTCGCTGACGAGGAGGGCCCACGGGCAGGTTTGACTTCAGGTAAGCCTGTCGTCTTCCTCGTGTGGCCGAAGGGAAGGCGGGGCTCCGGCGGTCCTTCCCGGTGGACGGCGGCCCGGTCCTGTCGCTGACGAGGAGGTCCCACGGGCAGGTTTGACTTCAGGTAAGCCTGTCGTCTTCCTCGTGTGGCCGAAGGGAAGGCGGGGCTCCGGCGGTCCTCCCCGGTGGACGGCACCTCCTAGGGTTCTTCCGAGGGCAGGAATGGATCCACCTCTTCGGTTTGGTCCTCCAAGTAGTCGCCATGACCAGAGGGGTTGACGAAATGGCCGACGGCGAGCTCCGAGGCTGCGACGGCTTCGGGTCAGATCGGGGGTTTGGCTAGGTTGCTCCAGGTCGAGGCTGAGAGGTGGGGTAGCTCCATAGGGTCGGGGAAGAGCGGATGGTGGTGCTGGAGAGGCGAGAAGGGCCTGCCTTGGGCGAATTTGATCGGGGCTGCGGCATCCAAAGCTTGCCGGAGATGAAGAGGATGACCTCTCGGTCTCAATTGGCCACGATGGGAGCTCGAGGGGGTTTCGAAGAGGCTCTCTGTGTTCTGGGGGAGCTCGGGGGTCCCTAAATACGCGGCGAGATCGGTTGTGCGGGAGCAATGGATAAGTTCGGCAAACTGTTGCATTGGCGATGTGGCGGTCTGCTGGCAGAGACCGCGAGCTAGCAGATGAGCAAGGGAGCCGTACCGGGGCTAGTTGGCACGCTGGGGGGCTCGAGGGGTGCTGTATCGCCGGGGCAGCCGCTGCTGGCATCGACGGCCATCACGGTTGTAGAGGCTCACACGAGCAACGAGAGGGCTAACCGGTGCTTCTGCTGATGTCCGCACTAGCAGACCGGGTCCTCCACTGATCCTGGGGCAAGCTGGCACGCTGCTGCAGCTTAGGTGATGCTGCCATGGCAGAGACCTGCTACTGACGATGACAAACCGCTAAGGCGCATGTACGGTGGCGCTGCAGAGCTCTAGGGGTTGGTCGCGTGGCAGTAGCAAGCTAGAGGGCTCTGGTTGTAGCTCCTCGGGCCAGTAAAGGCCACGCAGGCGGGGTTATGTGGGATGCGGCGGTCCGGATGCACACACTGCAGAAGTTGTGCTCTGGAGCACGCTCTGGACACGCCCCAGAGGTGCTCGACGAAATGCCTAGCCATTACAGAGGTCTCCAATCTTGGTGAAACATGAGAGGTTGGCTAGGGTTTTTAGTAGGGCTCTAGTTGACTTAAAGGTTTGGTAATTGGGGCAACTTCATAATACAAATTAAAGAGCATGTCAAATCAGGTGAGGGATACAAGGTGTTTGTTATAATGCCAGTGGCATCTAGAAAGGTTTTATGGCCACTAAATTTTCCAGTCCAAGGTCTCTTTGGATGCTAATAATGGTGGCAAGGTTAGTTTTTGAAAATCATAAACTTGTTAGTGCAATAATTTGAGAAAAACACTTCTGGGCACCATCTTAGGGAGGTTAAAACAGGGGATTAATAAATCCAAAAGTGGTTGACCTCTTGGATTTAAATGTTTGGTAGGGTCCTCTATGAGCAGTAAATTTTTCACAAGCTTTGGGGGTAGAAAAAAGAGGGCTACAGTTCAAACTACAAAAATAGTCCTGAACAGAAAGTAGGATGTGGTGCTGAATGTTTTCAAAAGACCAAATTGGACTTTTGCATAAAACTCATTTATATGAACTCCTTGACCATTCCAAATTTTATTAGAATTTTTGAAGAAGTATAGGTATGGGTTGTAGTACAAAACAACAAATTGGGCCAGAATCGAAAAGACGATAATGAGCTCAATTTTTACAAAACACTTGGCTAGGTTTTCGCATAAAATTGACCCACGTGCATCATAGGTCATCCACAATTTTTTGTGAAATTTTCAAAAGAAGTTACCAAATGGTTGCAGCTCAAATCACGTCTTTAAAGTATTAAGAAGCCAATTTTGAATAAATAAAAATTAAAAGAAAATATTTATAAAAAAGGCCTTCATTGGGTTTGGGAGTGAAGGGAATAATATTTGAGGCAAACACTCTGGTCAAATAATATATTTCAAAAACTCCTACTTGGGAAAGAGAGTTTCTTACAAACTCAAGTAAAGAAAGGATCTGAATACAGTAGAAAACCCAAAATTAAAAATTTAGATAACCATGGACAAATTTTAATAATTAAAAGTCATGGCTAAAATTTTAGGGTGTTACAATCACCAGCCCAAGGAGGATCTACAGTATCCCGGGGATCACGCACACTGTAGAGTGACGACTACATTATAGGCACGGAAATTGGGGTGTCACCCCACTACTTCCACTACCCGCGTCTCTGCGAAACCGCCGCCCCCACACGCGCTCCTTCTATTCAGAAATCGCGGAAAATTCGTCCTACCTCATGTCTCGAATGGATCTGTATGCATGGCGCATGATGAGGTGAGCCGAATGATATTTTCTCTCGTCCCCCTGCGGGACCCCGATCATTCGGGAAATCAATGAAGATGACCCGATCGTCTTTCCTTCAACGCAGGTGCTGATCCGTTCCCGCTCGCCGAGTGAGCACGCGGAGTTCCGAACTCTTGTACGCCCAACTTATGGAACCTATCTTCTCGAAAGATAATCCACCACCACCGACTGCACATGTACCCGTATTACTGGACAGTCGAAATTTGTCACTGTTGAATCCGTGGAGGTTTGCGGAAAGTCTGAATGACCCATCTCCGAGCTACAGCCTAAGAATCTCCAAGACACCAAAGACATCGAAGGGAGTCATTCACTCGGTCTACAAAACCTCAACCGATTCGGGGGCTACTGATGGGGTTGTACATTAGGGGTAGGCCTACTGACCTGCTTCCATAGACCCACCTAGGACCCCTTAGGGACATCGATGTCCTTAAAGTCACCATTGAAGACTCGACCTCATTCGGTTCATCAACCGCCACTCAGCCTACTCAGAGTCACTCGGACCACCTTGTGTCGGTCGGACACATCCTGTCACTCGGACCTCAGCAAGGTGGTCGCACCAAAGAGGCAGCAATGGCTAAGGACTTAATCCACCACATGAAGTGCCATGAAGACTCACGTTACGAGTAACACCAAGGGTTAAAGTTGTCATTTCTAGTAACTTCCCTCTTTATTAGCATTAATTACCTTGTACTGAAGCTCGGACGATCGTGGCAGCTACTATATAAGCAACTCCCGGGCTCGAGATCAAGGGTTCAACACTTATAATCTTTGGCACCCCATAAGAAAACACCAGCCTCAGGGCTCGAGACGTAGATTTGTTACCACTTCTGAGTGGGGCCCGAACTCGTAAAACTCCGAGTGCATCCGATGCGCCTAGTTAGACTTCGCCCCTTCGTTTGTACCCCAAGCTACTATTGTCAGGATCATTCCCACAACAGTAGTGCCCTGAGAAAAAGATACGTGCGGCTCCTATTGGGATATAGCATGTCGGGCGTTCTTGCTGGATTTATTTTACTCTTATTGAATGTCTTACGCACTGGGATATCGAGGATATCTTGGGCTGCCTCATGGTTGTGGTTTTCTCTCCAGGGTAGCTTGTGATAGTTTGTGATGGAATAGTTGGAGCACCACTGCAATGTTAAATATTACGGAGAGTCGTGCTCGCGGTTATGTGGCAACTTGGAAACTTTGTTTATCACCCGGTCACAGCAAACTGGAAGTCAACTTAATTAAATTATGCCAACTGTGTGCATAACCGTGACTATCTCTTCTCATGAGTTTTGCATCCGAGAGAGGACATGTGTCCTGGTTCTCCGTGTCGCTTTCCACGTCAATAGGCGAGCGGCTAACCACCGGTATGGAGCTGACCAGCCCTTTGAAAGCCTGTCGAATGAAAGAGGCAAAGTCAGTAGTGGAAGTCAAAACAGCTAAGAAGTTCACTCGGCATGGGTCCTCGATGACTCACCTCATTCGACTTATTATCCGCTATGAAGGGTTACACCTGCGTGGAGCCTCTGGGTATTCCCTCACTGGAGTAATGGCCCTAAGCTTATTCTCCACCACCTGTTCATCGAGCTCCTTAGGATGGACTCGGGTCTGATCATCCGGACCTTCATACTGCCACATCGAGGGAGCTCTAGCCTCAAGGGGCTAAATCCTACGCTGGAAGAAGACCTCTAAGACGTCCATCCCATTCACGCCCTTTCGTATCAAGGACACCACCGTTATCATCAAGAGCTATACGCCGGTCTTCTCCCCCGTGGACAAGGTCAAAGTAGGGGTTGGGTGGATCCTATCAACCGTGAAGGGAGGAAGGCCCGAATGAGCCTCGCCGACTGAGACATCACAACAGTAAAACCAAGAGTCCTACGAGTTCTTCACCGAGTCCGGAAAGCTCATCTCAGGAAAGCTACTTTTGCCACTAAGCTAAATGCTTAAGCCGCCGCAAAGCTGCACTACATTGGTCTTTCCAACCGAGGTGGGAGACTTCATCATGGTCATCACTCGACACATGAACAAGGGATTGAACAAATCCCAATGGGGATAAGATCCAAGGAAGTTCCCGCACATTGAGACAAATGCGACTAGATATGAAACAATATTGGGTGGCAGATGGTGGATCTGAGCCCCGAAGAAAGCAAGAAATGCTCGAAAGAAGGGATGCGGAGGCAGAGAGAAACCTCGCTCGATGTGGGTGACCAAGAGCACCCGCTCGTCGTTCTGTGGCACCGGCTCAATCTCGCTGTCCCCACGCAGTCGCCAGCCACCCTAGCAGATCAAGCATTCATCCTCCAAATCCAATAACCACGCATCCGTGAAACGAGACGGCATACAGTCGCCCTGGATCCACCCTCGCAGAAGCACCCCGGCTCTCGAGGAGGATCCACGCGACCCCCTCTTGGCCCACTCGACCTTCAATGTTGCCCCCTTCGCCATGGTCGACAGCGGAGAACTCGGAGCTAGAGATCGACAGAGACGACCGATGATTCGTGTCTTTGGTGGCAAGTGGCGAAAGCGGGGACGGGAAGAATCTAGTCTCAGGACGCGGTTCCTTCTCTCTTTCCTCCACACTAGGCCTTGAATACCCCACGGCAGGAATCCCCCTCGAGCGCATCGCCAACCCAAGGAGGATCTACAGTATCCCGGGGATCACGCGCATTGTAGCATGAGGACGACATAATAGGCGCGAAAATCAGGGCGTCATCCCACTACTTCCACTACCCCCATCTCCACCGATATCGTAGCCCGCGCTCGCCCTCCTTCTATTCAAAAATCGTGAAAAATCTGTCCCACCTCATGTACCGAATGGATCCCGTATCCATGGCGCATGATGAGGTGAGCCGAATGATTTTTTCGCTCGTCCCCTGCGGGACCCCGATCATTCGGTTAATTAATGAAGACGACCCGATCATCTTTCCCCCAACGCAGGTGGGGATCCGTACCCGCTCGCCGAGTGAGCACGCGGAGTTCCGAACACTCGTACGCCCAACTTATGGAACCTATATTCCCGAAAGATAATCCTTCACCACCGATTGCACACATACCCGTATGACTGGACATTCGAAATTTGTCACTGTTGAATCCGTGGAGGTTTGCCGAAAGTCCGAATGACCCAGCTCCGAGCTACAACCTAAGAATCTCCAAGACACCGAAGACATCAAAGGGAGTCATTCACTCGGTCTGCAAAACCACAACCGATTCGGGGGCTACTGATGGGGTTGTACATTAGGGGTAGGCCTACGGACCTGCTTCCTTAGGCCCACCTAGGACCCCTTAGGGACATCAATGTCCTTAAAGTCACCAATGAAGCCTCGACCACATTCGTTTCATCAACCATCACTCGACGTGCTAAAAGTCACTCGGACCACCTTGTGTCACTCGAACCTAAGCATGTCGGTAGCAATGAAGTGAAGTGAAGACTCACGTTACCAGGAACGCCAAGGGTTAAAGCTGTCGTTTCTTGTAACTTCCCTCTTTATTAGCATTAATTGCCTTGTAATGAATCTCGACCGGTCGTGGCAGCTACTATATAAGACACTCCCAGGAACTAGCTCAAGGGTTCAACACATGTAAAATTTGGCACCCCCATAAGAAAACACCAGCCCTAAGGCTCGAGACGTAGGGCTATTACCACTTCCAACTGGGGCCTGAACTTGTAAATCCGAGTGCATCCGTTGTGCCTAGTTAGACTTTGCCCCTTCGTTCGTACCCCTAGGTACTATTGTCAGGATCATTCCCATGACAATAGTGCCCTGAGAAAGAGATACGCGCGGCTCCTATTGGGATATAACCTGTCGGCCGGTCTTGCTAGATTTTTTTTACTCTTACCGAATGTCTTGGGCACTTGGATATCGAGTATACCTTGGCCTACCACAAGGTTGAGGTTTTCTCTCTAGGGTAGCTTGTGATAGTTTGTGATGGACAAGTTGGAGCACCCTTGGAGGGTTAAATCTTACGGAGAGTCGTGCGAGCGTTTATGCGGCAACTTGGAAACTTTGTTTAACACTCGGCCATAGCAAACTTGAAGAAAACTTAATTAAAATATGCCAACTGTGTGCGTAACAGTGACTGTCTCTTCTCGTGAGTTCTGCATCCGAGAGAGGACAGGTGGGGTTATATTTGACTCATAAGTAGGTGTTCAGGATCAATTCTTGATCATTATCTATGAGCCACCTACTTGCGCCCCCTCTTATTCTTGTACTCGTAAGTTAGCAACTGAAATAAATGCTTAGTATCTTGCTGCAACCTCACAACTTAAGCATACCTCACCCATTAAGCTTTGCAATTCTTCATACCTTTGGAAATGAGAATGTTGAGTCCTTGTGGCTCACGGATTACTACAAGAACAGTTGCAGGTACAGGTAAAGTGATACCTTGACGTGAGCACGATGATTGTTCTATTTGGAGTTTCTTCTAAGATGGGTTCCAAGCTAGCAACATGGGATAGCAAGGATGGACATTCTTTTTCTCGTTTGATTTCATCCATAGTTGGACCCTGCTCTTGTGACTAGTGATTGAATGCATGTTTATATTGAGATGATTATGATTAGCTTGTGGCGAGTGTAAGCCAATTCCATCTAGTCATCTCTTCATTACATGTACTTGTAATGATATCCGTTCTTGCGAAACAACGAGATGCTCTTCTACCTTGCAAGGCCCTCGAGCAAAAATGTGGATACGACCGCATCTTGGGTGCTGCACCTCCTCCCTCACAAAATTGAAGTGACTGTCGAGGCGGAGAAGGTTGCTGAAGAGTTGTGTCGTTGCGTGGGTTAACAGCTCACGACATGCCTCCTCGATGGCAACGTTCACATCCAGCAGCCGCTTTGTGAGGTCGTCGACCTTGACCTACAGCTTGCCCCAATGGATCGTGAGGCCCTTGTGTGACGCCCCCATCTTAATGATACGCTAAACATGCATGCAAATGCGTACGACCAAGGAAAAGGACTCACTAATCAATATCACAACACAACTCTAAACACAAATAGAAGTCATCCAAGCTTCATATTACAAGCTAGGGGCCTCGGGGGATCGAATACATATGGTCAAAAACACACGATTCAGCAAAAACAATAATATGTGAGTACATACATAGAAACAAGTTTGTGCCTTAGAGAAGGCTAGCAGAAAAGATACATAGATCGAAAGGGGCGAGGCGTCCTGCCTAGGAACTTCCTGAACTACTCCTATTCGTTAGCGGCCTCCACGTGGTAGTAGGCACCGTCGGCTGGATCAGCCATCTCCTGGGCTCCATCATCTAGTCGTGGCAATCCTATCAAGAGGAAAAAGGGGGAGGGAAGCAATGGTGAGTACTCATACAATGTACTCGCAAGACTAACATTACAACTATGCTAAGTATGCATCAGTATCAAAGGGAATGGAGTTATATATGGACTGACTGCAGCAATCCGAGAATAGAGAGAAGGGGTGGTCCTATCGAAGACTAGCATTTTCAGTGTCTTGCAGCATTAGAAGAGGGTAGAGCAATAACACAATTATAGTCATATTGTTGTAGCGAATTTAATTAAGTCAAGCCCAGAAATTCTTCCTTGACTCCCTCATGAAAGCAATCTTGGGTGCAGCACATTTCCCAACACGCTTGATCAACTCTTGTCGGACACACTTTACTGGTTCATGCCCGACCTTGGAAGCTCAATGCGTCGCAGCACTACCTAGGCTCAACAGAGAGGCCAGCCCGTCGGTCTACCTCCTAAGCGCACATGGCTCTTGGGCCAATCGTCCTTTGCACTCTGGTACATTGCATGGGCGGCAGAGATCAGTCCTGGTACCTCTAACAAAACATCAATGCTTATGTGGACCACTCGGGCGCACGCCTCTCAAATTCTGACGTCTGAATAGCTTCAGCTGATACAATGAAGCTGAGTAACCATAACTTCTCCCACATTAAGGTTAGTGCGAAAGAGGTCAATGACCAACTCATATAAAATACCAAAATCCCATTAGCATTTTAATTAACTTGCGGTGATGATCAGCAATCCACGATATGTGGTCCCATCGCCCTGTCTCGAGGATGTGTGGCAAGGGCCAAGAATGCCCGGCCATGCCTCGTCACATCCATGCACGTATCCACCCACAACACACCTTTCATCATGTTCCCAGAAATAAAGTCAAGTGACCATGCACATGTAACATACATGGGATCAAAGGTATCACCCTCGATGGATTCTAATCGATGTAATCGTCAAGGTGACCAGGGAGGAATCACCCTCGATGGTCCACGCTTGAGGGGTTGCACGACATAGTCGTTATCGGAGGTAGTGAAGGAGCAATCACCCTCCGTAAACCACCACCGGTTGACTACACTACAGAGCTAACATCAGGAGTATGTAACAAGGTGTCACCCTCGATACTCGATAGAAACTTTGCAGCATCGCACAACAATGGGGTGTGAAGTGATGTGATAGGTCATGGCTCGTCGATTAGTATATCGAGACTTCGATGATAAACCATTGGCAACTGGGACTAAGTGGTCAATGGGGATCACTGGTCCACCTATACTAAGCATTTTAATGTACATTATGGTATAGTGATAATTTATCAAAAATAGGCTATGCATCAGAATAGGAGCTATCTAAAACAGTAGAAAAATAATAGAAGCATGAGGGACAAAGAATGGGCGATATAGGAATGATCAAGGGGGTCACTTTCCTTGTTACTCTGCTACAAAAGACTGGTGGTCAAGAGGGTTGTCGTACCTGGCAGCTGCATCGGCATCGGTGTCTATCGGAAAGAAGAAGGGGAAGAAACAATAAATAACAGCAAGCAGGTTCATCATGATGCATGGCATGGCAATATGGTGTGCTAGGCATGAGCTAACGCAGTACTACACGTCATGGACGGAGCGGGAAAATATCTGACAATATTTCCTCTATCTCTGGCTACTACCGAACAAGTGATCCTAACGCCCAAATATGGAAATAAAAAATAAGTTAATTTTTTTTTGAAACTTTGCAACATATAAGATGGTCAAACTTTGCAACATACTAAGTCCATCTTATATGTTGCAAAGTGTCAGACTTTTTTGAACTTTTTTTTGATTTTTTTGATTTTACTGTTCATAGAGGGTGCCTAGGCACCCGGGTGCTGTTACACCTTTCTCAAAATATTTTCATCTCGGTTAAGGTTTATTTTATACTAATTTTCAAAGCTTTAATGTTTTTCTAAAATTCTAAAATTGTTTTAATTTGGGTTGACCAAGTCAATCTGACTAGTCAAAAAGAAAATAGTGGGGGGGGGGGTCCCACATGGCGTAGACTATAACTAAACAAATAAACAAAAACTAACCTAATTAAACTGGGTCCATGCTACTGCGTCAACAGACCTTCCCTGGCAACGGCGCCAGAGATACTCCTTGATGTCAGCGGTATTAATGCAAAAGACCTTCCAATGGCGCCAGAAATAGGTGTGTCGACGGCACCAGGAATCCTTCTGCTACGGCTAAGGAGCCTTGCGATGGTGTTCCCTCGAAGCGGAAAGGGTGATGTAGCACATCGGTGGTAAGTATTTCCCTCAGTTTGAGAACCAAGGTATCAATCCAGTGGAGGAGTATCACAAGATCCTGCACAAACACAAAAGCTTGCTCCCAATGCTATGAAGGGGTTGTCAATCCCTTATAGATTGTTCGCCAAGTGAGAACTGAAAGCAACAAAGTAACAAAGCAAATTAAAAGCGGAGGTGTAAACGATGGATGTGAATGGAGCCGGGGGCCGTAGTGTTTACTAGTGGCTTCTCTCATGAGAGCGAGTAGACGGTGGGTGAACAAATTACTGTCGAGCAATTGATAGAACCGCGCAAAGTCATGATGATATCTATGGCAATGATTATATCTATAGGCATCACGTCCAAAACAAGTAGACCGATACTTTCTGCATCTACTACTATTACTCCACACGTCGACCGCTATCCAGCATGCATCTAGTGTATTAAGTCCAAAAGAACAGAGTTACGCCTTAAGCAAGATGACATGATGTAGAGGGATAATCTCAAACCAATGATGAAAACCCCATCTTTTTACCCTTGATGGCAACTACTTAATGTGTGCCTTGCTGCCCCTACTGTCACTGGGAAAGGTCACCACATGGTAGAACCCAAAACCAAGCACTTCTCCCATTGCAAGAAGCATAGATCTAGTTGGCCAAACAAAACCCAAGACTCGGAGAGACTTACAAGGATATCAAATCATGCAAATAAGAAATCAGCAAAGACTCAAATATATATCATAGATAATATGATCACAAATCCACAATTCATCGGATCTCGACAAACACACCGCCAAAGAAGATTACATCGGATAGATCTCCATGAAGATCATGGAGAACTTTGTATTGAAGATCCAAGAGAGAGAAGAAGTCATCTAGCTACTAACTACGGACCCGTAGGTTTGAAGTGAACTACTCACGTGTCATTGGAGGGGCGATGATGATGATGATGAAGAAGCCCTACATTTCCAAAGTCCCCTCCGGCAGGGTGTCGGGAAGGGTCTCCAGATGAGATCTCGCGGAAACGGAAGCTTGCGGCAGCGGAAAAGTATTTCCGAGGCTCCCGTGATTTTTTGCTATATTTTTGGGAATTCATAGGGCAAAGACCTAGGTCAGGGGGCGGCCAGGGAGGCCACAAGCCCTGACACCGCCGCCTCCCCCTGGTGGCGGAGTGGGAGCTTGTGGGCTCCCTGGAGCCCACCTGGCTTGGCCCACAGGACCTCTGATCTTCTTCCGTTCGGGAAAAAATCATTTCGGGGATTTTATTCCGTTTGGACTCCGTTCCAAAATCAGATCTGAAAAGAGCCAAAAACACAGAAAAACAGGAACTGGCACTTGGCACTGAATTAATAAGTTAGTCCCAAAAAAGATATAAAAGGTACATAAAACATCCAAAGATGACAAGATAACAGCGTGAAACCATCAAAAATTATAGATACGTTTGAGACGTATCAAGCATCCCCAAGCTTAACTCCTGCTCGTCCTCGAGTAGGGAAGTGATAAAGAATGAATTTTTGATGCTTTCAAGCTACCTAGCATAGATGTCCTTTGTAACTCCTGTTATGTGATGTGAATGTTCAGATCCATTAGATTCAAAACAATAGTTTGCTATTGACGTGGAAACAATAATAATTCAAGCAAACTAGCAAGGTAATCATGAACTTTCAAAATAATAAGGCCAAAGGAAAGTTATCCCTACAAAAGCATATAGTCTGGCTATGCTCTATCATCATTGCACAACGAATTTAAATCATGCACAACCCCGGTATTGGCCAAGTAATTGTTTCACACCTTTACTTTCTCAAACCTTTTCAACTCTCACGCAATACATGAGCGTGAGCCATGGTTATAGCACTATAGATGGTGTAGAATGTGATGGAGGTTGCATGACGAAAAAGAGAAGATAGTCACTTAACTAGGCATATCAATGAGCTATGGAGATGCTCATCAATATATATCAATGTGAATGAGTAGGGATTGCCATACAAATGATGCACTCGAGCTAAGAGTATGTGAAAGCTCTTAAAGAAAACTAGTGGGTGTGCATCCAACTTGCTTGCTCACGGAGACCTAATGCAATTTTGAGGAAGCCTATCATTGGAATATACAAGCCAAGTTATATAATGAAAATTTCCCACTAGCTATATGGTGGTGACAAAACGAGATACTCTCGATCATGAAGATCATGGTGCTTAATATGCACAAGTGTGGAAAAAGGGGTAGCATTGTCCCTTCTCTCTTTTTCTATCATTTTTTTGTGGGCTCTTTGGCCTCTTTTTTTATTTTGGTGGGCTTATTTGGCCTATTTTATTTCCTCACATGGGAAAATGCTCCATTAATGATGATCATCACACTTTCAACTCAAAACTTAGAGCAATTATGACTCTATATGGAATGCATTCAGTAGTGTACCGAGGCAATGATCTAGCATGGCATAGACATCAATGGAAACATCATGCTAGCTATCTTACGATCATGCAATGGCAATGTAGACGTGGTGGCACATGTCATGGTGGTAGTTGCATGGCAATATATGTCGGAATGACTTTGAAAAGGCCATAGTAGGTAGGTATGGTGGCTGTTTTGAGGGAGGCTAATGGTGGGTTTTGTGCACCGGCGAAAGTTGCACGACACTAAGAAGATAGTGATGGTGGAA
This sequence comes from Hordeum vulgare subsp. vulgare, assembly GCF_904849725.1. Classification (NCBI taxonomy): domain Eukaryota; kingdom Viridiplantae; phylum Streptophyta; class Magnoliopsida; order Poales; family Poaceae; genus Hordeum; species Hordeum vulgare. The sequence goes on along the minus strand of NC_058524.1, from coordinate 339,523,037 downwards.
GGTGAAAGTGCATCTAAACCATGGAGTCAACATTAGCCATGAAGAACTCATATACTTGTTGCAAAATTTTTATTAGTAATCGAAACAAAGCATTCAACACATACTCCTAGGGGAAGGGTTGGTAGGTATAAACCATGGCGCGATCCCGACCGCCACGCAAAGGATGACAATCAATATACTAATCATGCTCAGATTTCATCACATAGCGGTTCACCAAACGTGCATGCTACGGGAATCACTAACTTCAACACAAGTATTTCTAGATCCACAACACCTTACTAGCATGACTTCAATATTACCATAACCACAACTCAAAACTAATTGAGATGAATCAAACTTCTCTAACTATTCAATGCACATGAAAGGTGGAAGTTTTCGTATCCCTTTGGATAACTACCCCTTTTGAGACTACTTTCAAGGCATAGATCAACTACCAAGCCACGCACCGCTGTGATCTAAAAGATATAAGTGAAGCACACAGAGCAAAAGTATGTAGCTCAAAAGTTATAAGTCAAGCACATGTGAGCTGAATTGTCTACCAAAATATATAAGTGAAGCTCGACAAAATCACGGTGTGTGCATGTCTCTCTCTCTAGGTGTGCAACAAGGATGATTGTGTCACAACAAAAAAAATAAAAGACTCCTACGATACAAGACGCTCGAAGCAAAAACACATAACATGTGGTGAATAAAAATATAGCCCCAAGTAACGTTACCGATGGATTGAAGACGAGAGAGGGGATGCCTTCCCGGGGCATCCCCAAGCTTAGGCTTTTACGGTATCCTTGAATCTCTTGGGGTTCCTTGGGCATCCCCAAGCTTGAGCTCTTGCCACTCTTTATCTCTTTGTCCATAAGAACTTCACCCAAAACTTGAAAACTTCATAACACGAAACTTAAACAGAAAGTCGTGATAACATTAGTATGAGAAAGCAAACCACCACTTCCTTAGGTACTGTAGCAAACTTAAATTCTACTTGTGCTGATGTTGGGTTACTATATTTTCAATCTTCCATGGCTAATACCCCCCGATACTATCCATAGTTTCATCAAAATAAGTAACCAACACAACAAAAACACAATCTGTTAACATCAGACCAGTCTATAGCAATCTGTATATTTCGTATACCTATGTTACTTTAAAAATTCTGAACAATTACGACAGTCTGAAGAATTTTCGTAGCAATCATCAGCAAAAAGAATCAACTCAAAAGCTCTTACAGAAAAAAATGAAAATTATTTGCGTGAGCAGAAAGTTTCTATCTTTTCCAGCATGACCAAACGATCATCCCCAAGACTAATCATAACGGTTTTGCTTGGCACAAACGCAAAAAGAAACACAAAAACACAATCATAACAGAATTATGAAAGTGTGGAAAACACAAAACAGAAAGAAAAATGATAGATTCATTGGGTTGCCTCCCAACAAGTGCTTTTGTTTAACGCCCTTAGCTAGGCGAAAGGTGATGGAATCACGTATAGTCATCTTTGTTGCTCAAACCATAAGTATCTCTCATCATAGATTCATAAGGCAATCTTATTTTCTTTCTAGGAAAGTTCTCCATGCCCTTCTTCAAAGGAAATTGAAATCTAATATTCCCTTCCTTCATATCGATGAGAGCACCAATAGTCCTTAGGAAAGGTCTACCAAGAATAATGGGACATGAAGGATTGCAATCTATGTCAAGTACAATGAAATCCACGGGTACATAGTTCTTATTTGAAACAATAACAACATCATCGATCCTTCCCATGGGTTTCTTAACATTAGAATCCGCAAGATGCAAATTAAGAGAACACTCTTCAATCTCATGAAAACCAAGAATATCACATAAATACTTTGGAATCGTGGAAACACTAGCACCCAAATCACACAAAGCATTGCACTCATAGTTTTTGATCTTGATTTTTATAGTAGGTTCCCACTCATCATGAAGTTTTCTAGGTATAGAGACTTCTAGTTCGAGCTTCTCTTGAAGAGATTTCATCATAGCATCTACGATATGCGCGGTAAAGGATTTGCTTTGGCTATCAGCATGTGGAGAGTTTGCAATGGATTGCATCAAAGAAATGCATTCAAACAAGGAGCAATTATCATAATTGAATTCCTTGAAATCCAAAGTGGGAGTTTCATTACTACCCAAAATTTTGACTTCTTCTACTCCACTCTCCACACATTTATCATCAAGATAGGTGGACTCCGAATCATTGGGGCGTTTTTCAACCAAAGTGGATTCATATCCAGCCCCTCCATAAATAGGTTTGACACGCGAAAACAAAGATTCAAGAGGAGACACACCAAGCACTTTAATATCTTCGTGATTTACATCACTAGAACGCACCCTTTTAAACCATTCATGCCTAGCGCGAATTTGGGCGGTTCTTTCTTTGCTCTCATTCATAGAGACACGCATAGATTTCAAAGTTTCATCCAAGTTGACCTTGGGAGGAGCACATCTAACTTTTAAAGAATCAATATCACAAGACATCCTATCAACGCTCTTAGCCAAATCGTCTATTTTGAGTAGTTTTTCCTCTATGGACGTATTGAATATCTTTTGAGAGTTAATGAACTCTTTGATATTACTCTCTAAATTAGAGGGTAATTTGTTGTGATTTCCATAAGTGTTGTTGTAGGAATTGCCATAATTGTTAGAGGAGTTACTAGGAAAAGGCCTAGGAACATAGTTTCCTCTAAAAGCATTGTTGTTGCCAAAATTGTTCCTACCAACAAAATTCACGTCCAAACTAGCGTTGCTACTCTCAATCAATGCAGATAGTGGCATGTCATTAGGATCTATGGTAGCGTTTCTACTAGCAACCAAATTCATCAACTCGTCCATCTTAGCACTAAGCGAGTTAATTTCTTCTATAGCGTGTACCTTTTTTCTAGCAGGTGACCTTTCAGTGTGCCACTGAGAGTAGTTGGTCATGATATTGTCTAGGAGTTTTGTAGCGTCTCCTAACGTGATTTCTATGAACGTTCCACCTGAGGCGGAGTCCAAGGTATTGCGAGAAGCGAAATTCAAGCCAACATAAAAGATTTGTATAATCATCCACAAACTCAAGCCATGAGCGGGACAATTTCTAATCATAAGCTTCATCCTCTCCCAAGATTGTGCAACGTGTTCATGATCAAGTTGCTTGAAATTCATGATATCGTTACGTAAGGAGATGATCTTAGCCGGCGGAAAATACTTGGATATGTAAGCATCTTTGCACTTATCCCAAGAATCAATACTATTTTTATGCAAAGAAGAAGACCATGTTTTTGCGCTATCTCGCAACGAGAAAGGAAAAAGTTTCAACTTAATCACGTCATTATCCACATATCTTTTCTTTTGCATATCACAAAGCTCATTGAAGGTATTGAGATGGGATGCGACATCTTCACTAGGAAGGCCGGAGAATTTCTCTTTCATAACAAGATTCAGCAGAGCTGCGTTGATTTCATACGATTTCGCACTAGTGGCGGGAGCAATCGGAGTACTAATACAATCATTATTATTAGTGCTTGAGAAGTCGCAAAGTTTGGAGTTTTCAGCCATGATGAATTCAACAAACAAACAAGCACACAAGCAAGCAAGAAAACCAGCAAAGGGAAACGGCAAAAGGCAAAAGAAAACGGAAAAGGAGAAAGACAAATGAAAACGGCAAATGTGAAGTGGGGGAGAGGAAAACGAGAGGCAACTGGCAGCAAAAGTAAATGCAAGAGATACTTGGATAGATCTTGATTTCTCCTCCCCGGCAACGGCACCAGAAATACTTCTGCTACTGCGTCAATAGACCTTCCCTCGCAACGGCGCCAGAGATACTCCTTGATGTCAGCGGTGTTAAGGCAAAAGACCTTCCCATGGCGCCAGAAATAAGTGTGTCGATGGCACCAGGAATCCTTCTGCTACGGCTAAGGAGCCTTGCGTTGGTGTTCCCTCGAAGTGGAAAGGGTGATGTAGCACAGCGGTGGTAAGTATTTCCCTCAGTTTGAGAACCAAGGTATTAATCCAGTGGAGGAGTATCACAAGGTCCTGCACAAACACAAAAGCTTGGTCCCAATGCTATGAAGGGGTTGTCAATCCCTTATAGATTGCTTGCCAAGTGAGAACTGAAAGCAACAAAGTAACAAAGCAAAGTAAAAGTGGAGGTGTAAACGATGGATGTGAATAGACCCGGGGGCCATAGTGTTTACTAGTGGCTTCTCTCATGAAAGCTAGTAGATGGTGGGTGAACAAATTATTGTCGAGCAATTGATAGAACCGCACAAAGTCGTGATGATATCTATGGCAATGATTATATCTATAGGCATCACGTCCAAAACAAGTAGACCGATACTTTCTGCATCTACTACTATTACTCCACACGTCGACCACTATCCAGCATGCATCTAGTGTATTAAGTCCAAAAGAACAGAGGAACGCCTTAAGCAAGATGACATGATGTAGAGGGATAATCTCAAACCAATGATGAAAACCCCATCTTTTTACCCTTGATGGCAACTACTTAATGTGTGCCTTGCTGCCCCTACTGTCACTGGGAAAGGTCACCACATGGTAGAACCCAAAACCAAGCACTTCTCCCATTGCAAGAATCATAGATCTAGTTGGCCAAACAAAACCCAAGACTCGGAGAGACTTACAAGGATATCAAATCATGCAAATAAGAAATCATCAAAGACTCAAATATATATCATAGATAATCTGATCACAAATCCACAATTCATCGGATCTCGACAAACACACCGCCAAAGAAGATTACATCAGATAGATCTACATGAAGATCATGGAGAACTTTGTATTGAAGATCTAAGAGAGAGAAGAAGCCATCTAGCTACTAACTACGGACCCGTAGGTCTGAAGTGAACTACCCATGAGTCATTGGAGGGGCGATGATGATGATGAAGAAGCCCTCCAACTCCAAAGTCCCATCCGGCAGGGTGCCGGGAAGGGTCTCCATATGAGATCTCGCGGAAACGGAAGCTTGCGGCGGCGAAAAAGTATTTTCGAGGCTCCCCTGATTTTTTGCTATATTTTTGGGAATTTATAGGCCAAAGACCTAGGTCAGGGGGCGGCCAGGGAGGCCACAAGCCCTAACACCGCCGCCTCCCCCTGGTGGCGGAGTGGGAGCTTGTGGGCTCCTTGGAGCCCACCTGGCTTGGCCCACAGGCCCCCTGATCTTCTTCCGTTCGGGAAAAGTCATTTCGGGTATTTTATGCCATTTGGACTCCGTTCCAAAATCAGATCTGAAAAGAGCCAAAAACATAGAAAAACTGGAACTGACACTTGGCACTGAATTAATAAGTTTGCCCCAAAAAAGATATAAAAGGTACATAAAACATCCAAAGATGACAAGATAACAGCGTGAAACCATCAAAAATTATAGATACGTTTGAGACGTATGAGTCCACGTGTCATAAGTTACTAGACTGATTAGGACTAATTAATACTAGCTAAACCTAGTACTAATTTAAACAAGGGTCGGTCATTACTAGGCACAACCCAGCTGGTCACACACAACACACACACACACACATGACACACACACTCACGCACACAGCAACGCAGCTGCTACCAGGAGCAGCAGTTTTAAGCACCAGCGGAGGCTAAGTAGCAGCAACAAGCAAGTAGCATCCCTAGCATCAACGGTAGTAGTAGAAAATGAGCACCATGCGGCGGTGGCAATAGTAAGCAGAACGACAATGACAAGGCAGCAACACGCGGCAGCAGCAGCAGTCGTGCAAAGCAATGGCAGCCGCGGGCGGCTGCAGGCCCAGCTAAGGGGCAATTAGGGCATGTCCCACGCGCAGCAGGGGCTCGCCAGCGAGGTCACACGTGGGCATGCACGCACGCACTTATGTACACATACACATATGCTCGGACAAACTCGGGAGAGCGGCAAAGTGCGACGAATTGAAGGGGACTAGGGGGGATCAGTAGAGGAGCTCACCACGGAGCTCATGGGCATCGTTAGAAAGCACGAGAATGGTTGGAGCAGCGGCAGCCGACGACGGACATCGGCTACCATGGGCGGATATGAGGCCGATGGTGACGCACCGATGTCTTCCCGTCTTGATTTCGTTGTGGGGAAGGAGTCAGGGATGGTGAAGCTCCTCGATATCTTCTCTACCACCGGGGAGGCCCGTAGCCGCGGTGACGACAATGACCACGAAGAGCAGCAGATGAGCGGTAACCTTTTGGATGACAGCGAGCGAGGGAGGGGGAAAGTGAGATTTAGGGTTTGCCCGTCGCGTCGGGGGGCTCTTGTCTTCCTTGGTGGCTCATTGCATGGTCGACATGGTGACAGTATCGGCCAGGACAGCATGGATGAACATCGCGCACATGTCTCTACCTCCTCCCCTTTATAGAGATTAGAGAAAACCATTGCTGGTCTCGGCCATGCACTCTACCAATGGGCTACAAGTGCAAAGTGTTGCATGTTCATTTTTTTCTCCTATCATTCAGCTAGTATTTTCTATTTAGTATTCATAGAAAATGAATTTTGTTTCAGTTCAAACTTGGCACATAAATCATGCACAATATTGTGGTGTTGATAGATAGTTTCAAAGCATTTGGTCATGGTTAGATACTTGTAGAAAAACACAAGACCAAGTGATATGCTAGTGGATCATAAAATTAGTTGTTGGGGTCAATTTAGGGATCCTAATGAAGTTTGTGTTATTTTAAAATTGCTTCAATATTTTATAAAATATTATACACATTTTTGTTGAGCCTTTGAAAGAAATATTATTTTGACTCTATTCTAAATTTGAATTTGAATTGGGTTTGGATCAAAGTGAAGTAAGGGGGAGTTGGGGTTACGAATCTCTAACGGATCTTCTCATTCTTGTTTATTTTTCTCAAAGAACTTGATCCCTTTCGATGATGTCTTCAATTCTCTATTTTAGGTCAACTTGATGAAGTCGTCATCCTTTCTTTGGGATCTTCATCGTCCTATGAATTCAATTAGAGGGAAAATTATGAGAGAACGTAGCTACACAAAGTTGGGCACGTAATGGTGAACTCAGGGAAGAACACATTAATTATTCCTCATGTTGTAACTCACGGAATTGATTGAGAGTAAAATGCAATGGTAAAAAGGTTTCAAATGATTAGGCAATCATTTGATGCATAAACAGATATGAAAGGGGGGTTTAGAGCAACGATAATAAATATTGTGTCTAATACTACAATAGATCATCCTAGTGGACGGTGGCTTGGGAATTTCACACAAACCAAGTTCAAAGGATACTTTGGAGGCAAAGATGTACAGGAGAGTCAGGTTTCGATCCTGTGAAACTATGGGTTATGGACCCACCATGTGGGTTAAGAGTAGGAAGAGTGGTGATATTTTGCACGGTTATGGTAGCAAGACATGTGAGAGGGTAGCTTGTCAGTTATGTTGGAAACAACGTCGGTACCAAGAGCGGCGGACGAATAGAACCATTTTCCTGCTAGTTGCAACGAGGCGGCCATTAGGAATAGTTCTCATCCAAAGACATTTACTGGAATATTATCAACAATACTAACAGAGTCTTACGGACAAAGTTGTTCACCAACGTGTTTACCTATGGAGGGAATTACCACTGCTCAGATAAGTTTAGATTACAAGAAAGGTTGAACGGACCAATGGAAAGGAAAATATTTTTATACCCATGTATCAACAGTATATCTTTCCCAAGGAAAGGCAGAGCATGATATACCCGATATTGCTCCAAGTATGTAACCAATTAGACAAAGGAGGAAGGAATTTGTGAGGTTTACCCATGATGTTTGGATAATTGATCAAGAAACATTTAGCATTATGCCTCCAATGTCTTTGTTGAAGTGTGGAGCATCACAGTCATGCTTCGAGGAAACATTGACGTGGTCATCGGGTAAGGTCAGATGTTGGAGACACAAAGATCTTTCAAGAACTACTTATAAAATAAGCCTTGTAATTTGCTCGAGGAAGTATGGCAAACCTTGTTGAACAAGAAACTATAACAGTAGGTCCTCCGCTCAGGTGTGCTAGCCACAACGTCAACTTATAGAGTAACATAGAGACCAATGTTATAATCCTTGGAAAAATATCCAACCATCATATCTGTCGAGATTCACATCTGATTGGTGTCAGGATACCTAAGACTTAGGATGCGTGATAACACAAGGGTCCAACACAATTTGATGAGATGATGTTGCAAGTTTCTCATAAATGAATTACGGAAGCAAGTTTTGAATCATGAGGTGGATTGTAATACACATGAACACAACGTCAAGAAATTCGTGCCCACATGGAATTCCTACAATGAAATGCAACCGAGTTCTAATTTGGGAAGCATCATCCAGGATATCAAGGTCCTTGTGTAAGCCTGGATTAGCTCCTACGAAGGAACTTCTTTTCCTTGATCAAATAAGTTGGTGGCTTGGGGTATTAAGAAAGTTATATGAAGTAAAGATAGCAAATGTTCAAAACGTATAACACTTCGAACATGCGTGAATTATTTGAGCTGATCCCAGAGGAAGTGAAACAAAACTTTCTCATATTCACGGCGGAAAGAATGCACATGAACTTTGGGAAAACACTTCTTCCATCAAACATATTCTTCCTGGGCTAGGCACAAAGATAATTCTTTCAAAAGCTTCATCATGAAACATGAATAAGTTGAGGGTGTGGCCAATGGGCTCAGCAACAATCCCTCAAGATTTCGATAGGGATGAATTTCCAAAATTAAAAGAACAAGAAGATAACATTTGTCACATAAAATGATATAATGATGTATGCTCGAGGAAACATCAACAATTAAACATTGATTAAAGAGTGCACTCAGAAATATGGACTCGGTAGCACGACCAATGCTAAAATGGTGAGTCAACAACAAACACACTATAAATGAAACAATCAGTCATTCACTCCAAAGAAATAGGGTTGCCAGAAGTATTGGAATCACACATTAGAGTTCACTTGTTGATATTCCGGTTAGAAACAACACGGGGACAAAGAAATGAATGGTGATGGCGGGAAGTATCACTATATCAAGAATTATTAAGAGGTGCATGAATTCTCGTATCACCCTTTGACATAAAAGATGGTAATACTCCAAGGTAGAAGATAACATAAGCTGGATAACAAGGAACTCAATGGGCAACTCAAAAATATGATCAAGTTTGTGGTGCAGGCAAGGCAATTAGGTTGTCAATGGTAAGTATGATAACACAACTCATCGAGGGGAAAGGATGGTATTTCTCATCTTGAATTCGATCGATATCCTGGAAAATCTCAGAATGCTGATGATGATCATGACACATTTGTCGAGAAGTTACATGAAGATGTAACCGATCAGCAACGACATCAAGCAAAAGAATGGTGAAGCGAAAGTTTGTCACGACCACAGGTAAGATTGCTAGCTTAGAATCAAAATTGCCTTTCAAGACAACCAACATGATGTTGAAAGCTTGATGCAAGCTTCACGCACAGTTGGAAATATGTTCTTGGGGACGAAATACACAAATAGAACGGTCAAGCTCTAGCATGACGATGTTGATGTAGCCTAACACCTTGGAATAACATGATCGAGTACAAACTAATATTACTAAGAGTTGTTGAATCGCAATGCGTACTCGATTCATTATTGGTGTCCTTGAGTGTCCAACAACTCAAAACACAATGAAACTATAATGAGCAAAATATCTTGATGAGGAGCTCATAAGAAGTTATATAGCTCCGTGATATTCTCGAGATACCAGGGATAATACTCGGAGGTAGATTAGCATTAAAGCTTGGACCGATGTATTGATATGCAGAAGACAAGTCCTTTAACTTGCGTAAAAATGGGATCAAAGAAGAACAATCATGGCCGGAACCACGGTTGCAAAGTACCAAGTCAAAATTACAAGATCAAATCATACAATGAATGATTATTGATACGAGAAGCTTCTATGATAGGATCAACATTGTTTGCATTGGCATGAACACAAAGTTCAAGGTCGACTTCCACTTCCTCAATGCTTCACCTACCATTTACTCCTCGGCCTTGATGAAGTTGTAACTTGGAAAGATGATCTAGAAAAACACCAGAAGAGTAAGAATCGTGACAACTCCCGGGTTCACATGGATTAGGGAAGGCATAGGTTCAGCCCATCAGGGAATCTTAGGAATATATACCATAAATTTTAAGGGTAACTAACACATGCTTGAAGAGCATGGCTGAAAAAGCATAGGGTACAACTTATTAGAGGGAGAAGACACAATTTACCAATGGCATCATGTATCAGCGAAAGAATATCACAAGAATTTAAATGTGAAGGATGCTATTGGATAATAATCCAACAATGGGTTTAGCGGTCCACAAAGGACCTGATGTGAGCAATGATACTCAACCAAAGGAAGATAGAATGCAAGGCATCGCATAATATAAAATCTGAATAATTTTGATGCCTAAATACCAAAGGAATTATGATCTCGAGGTTGGGGTATCAGAATCAGATGCTCCGATCAAATACAAGTAAGATGGGTGGACTTAGATGGACAATCAATCAAGGTTGATATGCTGAGAACCGGCTCCTGTTTGGAAAGACATCTGAGCCGGATAGATAATTTATGAGGATCAACTAATGATTGCATGCATTCACACATAGGTTGAATCAATAAGATCAAATGACAAACACAAAGGATTTTAATGAATGTTTCTAGACATATGGATATAACCATAATGGAAGCAGGTGAGAAAGATCAAGAGCAATATGATATTAAGGATTTTGAAAGATCAAAATAGCATTTCAAAGAATTTCGTGAAAGACATGATCAAATGAGGACGAAAAAATCTCGGTAAGATAATTCGATGTACCTTGTAATAATAAGAGCAACTGGAAACAAAGTATGATCGACATTTGTATGTAGTCATCCATAGGGGTTGACGGAGGAAGGGAATCGCAAAAGCTATGGGCACAAGTTCTTGAGAGAACTTCGTAGAATATCTTAGAAGCCTTGTGATGAATCAATCCATCAACTTGAATAAGGGGCTTAGTATTTTTGAGAACCTAGAGTTAGAGTTAGCAAAATCTTTAACCGAAACAGAAGAAAGATCAGAACCCATAGTATAGGAGAGGAGTAAAAGATCCAAATACCACCCAATCGAGATGTGTGCCCGTAAGCCAAACACCAATATTAGTATAAGTTTTTCAAGCACTAGAATCAACTTCGGCCAAGGAGTTGGCAAGGGGGCTACCTAGAGGTAGTCGTCTCTCATACCAACTTGTGACGCCCCGAGCTTAATCGTACTCTAAAAATGCACGATAATGCATACGATCAAGCTATAACACAATTATAGTCATATTGTAGTCATATTGTTGGAGCGAATTTAATTAAGTCACGCCAGAGCTTCTATCTTGACTCCCTCGAGAAAGCAATCTCGGATCCAAACTTTCCAGTTAAGTCACAGTTCTAGTTGTATTAGATCAGAATACAATTCCAAGTCATCATGTTACCGTGGACACAGTTATTTGAATAGTTAAATTTCATCCCTGCAGGGGTGCAAGACATTTCCCAACACGCTTGATCAACTTTGGCCGGACACACTTTCCTAGGTCAAACCCGGCCTTGGAAGATCAACATGTCGCAACCCTACCAAGGCTCAATAGAGAGGCCAACCCGATGGTCTACCTCCTAAGCGCGCAGGGGTCTTGGGCCAATCGCCCTCTGCACTTTGGTACGTTGCATGGGTGGCCGAGATCAGTCCAAGCACCTCTAATACAAGATCAATGCTTATGCAGACCAGTCGGGCGCGAGCCGCTCAAATGTTGACGTCTGAAGAACTTCGGCTGATACAACAATGTTGAGTACCCATAACTTCTCCCACGTGAAGTTTAGTGCGAAAGAGGTCAACGACGAACTCAGATCAAATACCCAAATCCCATTAGCATTTTAATTAATTTGTGGAGACGACCATCAATCCATGATATGTGGTCCCGTCGCCCTGTCTCGAGGATGTGTGGCAAGGGCCAAGAATGCCCGACCATGCCTTGTCACATCCACGCGGGTATCCACCCGCAACACACCTTTCATCATGTTCCCTGTAATAAAGCCAAGTAACCCTTGTGCCTGTAACATCCGAGGGATCCGAGGTATCACCCTCGAAGGCTTCAGATCGATGTAATTGTTAAGGTGACCAGGGAGGAATCACCCTCGATGGTCCACACTTGAGGGGTTACATGACAAAGTCGTTATCGGAGGTGGTGAAGGAGGAATCACCCTTCGTAAACCACCGCCGGTTAATTACACTACAGAGCTAACATGAGGAGTATGTAACAAGGTGTTACCCTTCGTACTCGATAGTAACTCTGCACCGTTGCACAATAAGGGGGTGTGAAGTGATGTGATAGGTAATGGCTCGTCGATCAGCAGATCACAATTTTGATGATAAAGGAGGGGCAGCTGTGACTAAGGGGTCAATGGGGATCACTGCTCCACCTATACTAATTATTTTAATGTAAAGTATGGTACAATAATAGTTTATCAAAAACAGGCTATGCATTAGAATAGGAGTTATCTACGACAGTAGCAAAATCTAATGTAAGCATGATGGGAAAAGAATGGGTGATTGATATGTCTCCGCCGTATCTGCAATATTCTACAACTTTCATATACTCTTGGCAACTTCTTATACTATTTTTGGGGCTAACATATTGATCCAGTGCCCAGTGTTAGTTCCTGTTTGTTGCATGTTTTTTGTTTTGAAGAAAATCCATGCCAAACAAAGTCCAGACGGGATAAAAACTTACGGAGATTTTTTTTGGAATGTATGTGAATTTTGGGAAGTGGAATCAATAGAAGACAGTGCCCGAGGGGCCCACAAGCCAGAGGGGCGCTACCTGGGGGGTAGGGCGTGCCAGGCTGGCTTGTGGCCACCCCATAAGGCTGTTGATGGCCTTCTTTCGCCGCAAGAAAGCTAATATCTGGATAAAAACATTTTACTATTTCAGCCCAATCGAATTTATGCATCTCCCGGAATTTAATAAATGGTGAAAGGCCAGAATCTTGGAACGTGGAAAGAGGCAGAAACATAGAGAGAGATCCAATCTCGGAGGGGCTTTTGCTCCTCCGCCGCCATGGAGGCCATGGACTAGAAGGGAAACCTTCCTCCCATCTAGGGGGAAGGATAAGGAAGAAGAAGAAGGAGGGGGCTCTCTCCCCCTCTCTCCCGGTGGCACCAAAACACCGCCGAGGCCATCTTCATGACAACCATCTACACCAACAACTTCACTCTCGTCGTCACCAACTTTCTTCCCCTCTATGCAGCGGTGTAACACCCCTTCTCCCCGCTGTAATCTCTACTTAAACATGGTGCTCAACACTATATATTATTTCCAGTGATGTATGGCTATCCTATGATGTTTCAGTAGATCTGTTTTGCCCTATGGGTTGATTGATGATCATGATTGGTTTGAGTTGCATGTTTTATTATTGGTGTTGTCCTATGGTGCTCTCCGTGTCGCGCAAGCGTGAGGGATCCCCGTTGTAGGGTGTTGCAATGTGCTCATGATTTGCCTATGGTGGATTGCCTGGGTGACAGAAGCATAAATCCGAGTAGGTGGGTTGTTGCATATGGGAGTAAAGAGGACTTTATATCTTATAATGTTATGGTTGGGTTTTACCTTAACGATCTTTAGTAGTTGCGGATGCTTGCTAGAGTTCCAATCATAAGTGCATATGATCCAAGTAGAGAAAGTATGTTAGCTTATGCCTCTCCCTCATATAAAATTGCAATAATGAATACCGGTCTAGTTATTTATTGCCTAGGGACAAATAAACCTTCTTGTGACAAAAACATCTCTACTAAGACTAGCTTAGTTGTTTCTTTATCTTAGAAGCCCCTAGTTTTTATTTACATGTTCTTTATTTTCTTGCAAACCTATCCTATCACACCTACAAAGACCTTCTAGTTTCATACTTGTTCTAGATAAAGCAAACGTTAAGCGTGCTTAGAGTTGTATCGGTGGTCGATAGAACCTAAGGGAATATTTGTTCTACCTTTAGCTCCTCACTGGATTCAACACTCTAACTTATCGAGAAAGGCTACAATTCACCCCCTATACTTGTGGCTTATCAGTGATATAGGAATGATCAAGGGGGGTTGCTTACCTTGTTGCTCTGATGCAAAACGCTGGTTATCAGGAGGGTAGTCATACCCGACAACACCGTTAGCCTCGGCGTCTACCAGAGAGAAGAGGGGGAAGAAACAATCAATAACGGCAAGTAGGTGCATCACGATGCATGGCATGGCAATATGCAGTGCTAGACATGAGCTAACGTAGTACTACACATCACGAACGGAGCGGGAAAATATCTCACGGTATTTCCCCAGTCTGTGGCTACTACAGGATAGGTGATCCTAAGCCCGAATATCCATTTCGTTATGCTAAGGGCATGCGACAAACAAACGGCCATCGTATTCGGATTTGTTAGATTTTTCTGAGCAACTTTCATGTACAAAATAATTTCATCTATGTTATGGTTTATTTTATATTAATTTTCAAATATTTGATGTTTTTATAAAATTTTCAAAATTGTTTTAATTTGGGTTGACCAAGGCAATTTGACTAGTCAAAAGGAAAATAGTGGAGGGTTCCACATGGCATAAACTATAACTAAACAAATACATAAAAACTAACATAATTAAATTGGGTCCACATGTCATAAGTTACTAGGCTAATTTAGCACTAATTAATACTAGCTAAACCTAATACTAATTTAAACAAGGGTCGGCCATTACTTGGCAGAGTCCAGCCGGCCACACACACAACACACACACACACTACATACACACACGCACACAACAAAGTAGCAGCTAGCAGCTAGCATCAGCAGCAGTTGTAAGCACCAGCAACGGCTAAGAAGCAGCAGCTGGCAAGCAGCATCCATAGCGGGAGCTCTAGCGATAGAACAGGAGCAGCATGCGCCGGCGGCAGCAGTAAGCAGAGCAATAACGGCAAGGCAACAACACACTGCAGGAGAAACAGTCGTGCACAGAAGTGGCAGTCGGAGCGGCTGCACGCGCGGCCAAGGGGAAGTCAGGGCGTGCCCCAAATGCAAGAGGGGCTTGCGGGCGACGTCGTGTGAGGGCGCGCAAACACGCATGTATGTATGCGTACACATATGCTCGGACAAACTTAGGGACAACAACAAACATCGAAGAATCAAAGGGGGCTAGGGTGAATCGGTAGAGGGGCTCACCCCGGATCTCATGGGCATGGTTAGAAGGTGAAAGGGTCCATATGGTTGACTAGAGGGGGGTGAATAGACAACTAACAATTTTAAGATTTTCTTTAACAAATTAATTTAAGCAACAAATAGGTTCTAAATAGGCAACTAAGTGAGCAACCTATATGATGCTAGCAACAATAATAACAAATAAGTAACTAATACAAGTAAAGCTAAGAAGTAACCACAAGTAGAACCGATGAAGTCGAGTATGTGTTTATGAAGTTCCTTCCCTTTGAAGGGAAGTGCGTCTCCGTTGGAGCGTGTGGAGGCACAATACTCCCCAAAATGCCACTAAGGCCAACGTATTCTTCTCACGCCCTCACACAATGCGAGTTGTCATGATTCCACTAGTGGTGCCCTTGATGGCGGCGACCAAACCATTACACACAAGGTTGGGCAATATCCACAATGGAATATGGCTTCAAGGTGACCTCAACCATCTAGGGTGCTCAAACACTCAAGAGTAACAAGATCTGCGAGGGATTCGTGCCGGAATCAAATTTGTCTTAGTGGAAGTGTAGATCAAGACCCTCTCAAGCAAACCCTACAGTATCAACAAGTTTTGTTGTCTAGGGAGAGAGATTGGATGAAAATGGATCTTGGAGCAACAATGGATCGTAGGGTTGGAAAGGGTAGTCTTCTCACGGAAGAAGAACCCTTTATATAGTGGGAGGAGAAATCCAACCATTACCCACCTCCTCATCCCGCACACGAGCGGTGCTACCGTTCAAGGGAGCGATACTACCGATCATAAGAGGTAGTACCACCTCCTATATCTGCTCAGGACAGACTGCAAACCTACCAAGAAGAACAAGGGGATTCTGGCACAGTAGTAACAAGTGGTACTACTTCTTGATGCTAGTACTACCGCTCCAGAAACCATTTAGCCCGACACGAAAAGTGTTCAGACCGATGGGCACCGGCACTAGCGAGTGGAACTGGCCAAAGAAAATTTGTCCTAGAGCGGTACTAGCGCTCCCACGGCGGTAGTACCGATCATAAAGGTAGTACCGCTCCAAGGAGTAGGACTACCACTTGGATCCTTCCAGGCAGGGCTGGGGCGAGGTGAGATGCTCCATTGAGGTAGGAAGGAGGGTGCGTAGGAATGTGTACGTCATGATTCCACCGAAATCTTTGTGATGCGGATCCCCTCTTAACAGTACGACTTTTCCTACGACTCAAATCCGCCGACAAAGAAACGAAGGAGAGAAAATCGTCTTCATATTAAAACATCGAGGGGCATGAATCGTCTTGTGCCAAATGATAAAATACCTAAAAGTCTTAGTGCACACGATTAGTCCGCAAACGCATTGTCATCAATCACCAAAACCACTAAGATAGAAATATGCCCTTACAGAAGGCACTGGAAAGGTCGGAGTAGCAGCAACCGTCAATGAACGTCGGTGACCGTGGGCAGAGACAAGGCCGATGGCGATGCACCGGCGGCTTCATGTCTGAATTCAGTGGTCGGGACGAAGGAGTTGATGATGGTGAAGCTCGTGGACATCTTCTATAGCGCCTAGGAGGCCCGTGGCCGCGGTGACGATGACCACCATGACGAGCAGAAAACAAGCGGCGACCTTTTGGATGAGAGCGAGCGAGTGAGGGGAAATGTGAGGGTTAGCATTTGCTTATCACGTCGGGGGGTCTTATCTACCTTAGTGTCTCGTTGGACGGTCGACACGGCGATATCATCACCCAGGACGGCGTGGATGAACGTTGCGCACATGTCTCTGCGTCCTCCTGTGTACAGAGGTTAGAGAAAACCGTTGGTGGGCCGGGACATGTGTTGTAGCTGTGGTGTACAAGTGCGCATTATTATATTTTCGTTTCTTTCTGCTATAATTTAGCTAGTGTTTTCTATTTACTTTTCATATCAAATGAATTTTGTTTCAGTTCAAACTTTGCACATGAATCATGCACAATATTGTGGTGTTGCACAAAAAGTTTAAGAAAAATTGGTCACGGTTAGATATTTTTAGAAAAAGATAAGACCAAGTAATATGGTGGTGGATAGAGAATTAGTTGTTGGGGTCAATTTAGGGATCCTAATAAAGTTTGTGTTATTTTAGAATTTCTTCGGGATTTTATGACATATTGTACACATTTTTTAGCCTTTGAAAGAAATATTATTTGACTCTATTTTAAATTTCAATTTGAATTGGGTTTGGATCAAAGTGAAGTCTAGAAAAAATTAATTGTGATGACATGGCACCATTAATAGGATATCACTGTAACATAACACTTGGGGTGTTACACCTTCTACTCATTGAGAGTGGCTCGGGCGGCCACCAGCTCGCGCTCATTCGCCAACACGCGCTCCCTCTCAACATTCCGCACGTATGCGGAAGACACAAACTCACGCTCTCGGGCCTCGGCATTCGCCTCGCGTTTTGTGAGCTCAGCTTCATAGGACGTGAGTCGGCTTCATGGGACGTGAGCCGGCTCTTGTGGGCCTCCATGGCCTCCTCCTACATTTTGAGCGAGCGCTCGAGTGAAGTAACCTACTGCTAGAGCGTAGTCTCATGGGCATCAGGCCCCCTCCCACTGTCACTTGGACTCATAGGCATCATCGAGGAACTTAACAAGGGATGCTGGGTACCTTTGGTGAGCTGCTCGCGCTGTGCTTTGGCCTCCTCGCCTTGCTGGCGGTAGAGCTTTGTCGCCTCCCAAAGCTGGCTCCACCCATCCTCCACGCGTCGTTGCTCCTCCGTGTAGAGATCCGCCTCCTTCCTGATGTGGTTGAAGCCTCGCCCCAGGGCATGGTGCTACTCTCCCCCAACGCTAGGACGAGGCTCGCCCGGGCCTCCTCGTTGCACGCTCGCGCTATCACATGAGAAAGCATGATCTTGAACCCTTTCGACAAGTCCGCGTTGTCACCCTCAACAGGGGTCGTGCTCGATGTCACACGCGGACGGCTAAGGATGACTGCCTCCGGCGCTGACTGCATCACCCCATCCCGTGGGCTCACCTCGAGCCGAATCTCGCCCTCCTCGCTTCATCCCCCGGTTTCTCTGCCAGGTATGTCGGCAGGATGGGTGAGACGACCTTGAGGGGAGGGGGAGGTCCTTCAACCTTGGTCTTCATCTTCTTGGCTTTCGCCTTCTCCTTAGTTCTAGCTCGGGATCCTTGGATGGATAGAGACTCGTGAGAGCCACACGTCACCAGTGGGCCCGACACCTCAATGGGCCCTGCATTTTTTCGTCCCTAACAAGCGAAACAAGCACGTCGCGGGCCCAGGGGCTACTATCATCCTAGTGGGAACCAGGGTACCACAACCAGTCCGCCTCTAACCCATGACGTGACATTTGGGCCAGCCCGTGATAAGATAGCTTGGCCATTAGTGCTCCGGAAGAAGTTATATCACGAGGGGCTAGCCTCGCGAAGCCCCTCACCGCCAGGTTAGGCCTAGAACGGGCCACCAAGTGTCAGTTTGCCTCATGAAGCAGCTCCGTGAGGCCTAACATACGGTACCAGCCACAGGGCTCCGCGACTCTCATGTGGGTGACACACCTGTGCACACAATGATGACATAGGTCGTGCCCGCAGGTGCAAAGTGGGAGGATTTACTCTTTGGTGATTAAAGTGCAGCACCCGCTGCCTCCCCGCACGCAGCTTCCCAAAGCTTGGCATTCCTGTGAAAGAAGACCAAGCTGATGTATCCTATCAGGATGTAGGTCATCTCCGAGCCCACAAGCGCGTCACGAAGACCACTTTATCCAATGGAGACCCACAAGCCTCGGCTCCTGTCCCCTTTTGAATTGCCACCCTGTGGCCACCCTTTCCTGCTGATATTTTCTGGGAAGAGGACCGAGGCACTACAAGAAGGGTAGAGCCACTTGCATGTAAGGGGATCGACTCATTCTCTACCCCACATCTTGTGTACATGAGCCACAAGCTCTCCACCATAGAGAAATTCAACACAGGTAGGAGTAGGGTTTTACACCGCATGATGGCCAAACCTGGGTAGCTCATGCGTCCCCGTAGTCCTTGGTGAGAAGGAGTGAGTTCGCCGCTGATCTTGTTGTGTTTACCATCGTTTTGCAGGTTGCCAAGCCAAGTCCACTAGTTTTCGAACCCTAGTTCTTGGGAAGTTCTTGGGCGCACATCCCCGACTCTTATAAGGACCACATCGAGGAATATGTTCAAGAACAGCTGCAACAAGCTATTTCTATTGCCATGAAGAACAAAAACCAATTATAACCTACCATTGAAGCTATCTATAGTTTATGAACAACAACATAAAAATAATATTTTTGTACCAACATTTAGTTGACACAATTGATCTTGTTCAATGTGTGCATGAGTGGCAGATTTGTTTCTGTCCCAAATCCAACATTCAAACATTCTACTTGTAGTTTATGAACAAATTTTATGACATGCTTGAACTATTTACAGTAAAATTTGGTATGGTGGGTAACATACAAATTTTTGGCTATGCATCAAACATATCCTACGTAAAAAGTTGAAAGTGCTTATTTATTCAGGGTAGTGCAGAAGAATAGTGGGCATACATTGGTAATTCCAAGTCATTATTGGCTAGTAAATAGAGCCAGAAAAGGAAATCCCGATTGGTTGCTGGCTAGGAAACATGGTTGAAAGAACACTAACCTATATTAGAATCTGGTGGATTGATGTCGTTGCGGAAGTAAACATCCATGTTAAAAATGGGCTTCGGTATACACACTAGAATTTTACCGTCAACTTTAAGTTCATGAAACTGAGATAACTTCCTCCAAAGGCCCGCATCAAAATTGGTCCGACCAACATTATCATTTTTACCTGTACTTTCATTGTACATCCATGATTCTTGGTCAATATGACATAAATGAAGTCATCAACTAAGTAAGGGCCAAGATTTTCATGTACACGTGTTGTTGCAAAGCAGGAGATGTACTACGGGGAATGATAAGATTGCTACATATAATGGAGGAACAAAGCAGGTATGGGGGAAATTGAGAGAACATAATAGTAGCTGATACCAAAGTAAAAAAATATGCAATTAAAAAGACAATGTAAGCACGATGACATGCAAATATGAGAATAATTAAAACAATAGTACAACATAAATTTCCCTAGTTTAGAAGAAAAAATCATCTTCGACATTTATGCTTCATGTCACACCTTTTATCCAAATTTAGCAATGTATAGTGCATGCTCATAATATTAGGCCATGCCAACCATGGTAGCGTGAGATCGAACATATTTTTCGCCCCGTGAAGTTGTTTGGTATAGTGAGAGAGAACTTCTTGTTTGTCTAGACGCCGCCATCACACTTGCATTATTTGTGCTTGCACTATGGACACCACAAATAAAAGCCCTCGAATCAGCTACACGAAAAATACATCGACGACTATTTCTCCCCGAGTGATTAACAGGGACATACGAACTGCGATAAGGGATGCTCAAATATTTAGCGAAATTATTCACCTGGTTCTCCATTAGAAAAAACAATTGGCCCAATCCTGTAGAAAATCCCACATAAATCACCAATCGAGAAGCGTCGAGAAAGTCAGCCCTGATAGGCATCGGCGAGGGGAAGAAACAAAAAGTGGTGGTGTTCGTAGACGGCAGTCAGCTATGACATGCATCGTAGAGCTTGAAGATTTGATGCGTGAGGGTCGAAAACAAGTAACTATACACTAGTGCGAATGAGCACGAAGGGGGAGAGACCGAGGTTGAGGGTCTACATAGGAATCGGTTGATGAACAGGAACCATGTGTGACTAATGTCATTATGATATATATATAGCTTGATCGAAGTGTACTAGAATCCAAAATTCCTTTATCGTTAATTTGGAGCATCTACAAACTAAAATCCCAACTAGAGTATATGATGAGATGGGAGAGGTGTGGAGTGTCGTTCGATCACGGTGCATCCTATGATGCGCATGCTCGATCCCTGTGGCTGGGGTTCTCGTCAAATAAAAATTAGGATGAACGCACATGGTTCCACAAGGCACACGACCTTCATAAAGTTACCGTGTGCCCAAACAAATAACAAAGTTTGAATGGAAACCCATATTTCCTTGGTCGTTTCTCCATGAATTGTTTTCTATGAGCAACATATCCACTAGAATGGACTGTGTTCAAATTTGACATTTTTAGAGCCTATTTATTGTATTTATGCTTTTATGTGATCTTCTAGGCATTTACTGCTTATAATTCAAGTTCAAACCTTTTGTACATGAAAAGGTCATAAAAATGGTTTAAAAATCATTGTTGGGTCATTGAATAACTTTTCATGTATTTATAGGAAATAAATAAAATAATAGAGGATATGGGTGGGAAGTGGCAACCACAGATGTGTTGTTTATTGGTTTTGTAACTCTAGAAAAATGAAAAACAAGCGTGAAAAACATGATACCTCGTGTGGTGCCTTAGCATAACCTGAGTATGATATGGTAAATATTTGAGAAGGTTTTTCTAATGTCATGATACGTACTCCTCATATATCAAACCATCACATATGAAGTCTCATGGTTTGGGGATCGAAATCTTCATGTTTTGTAGGGGAACCCATATTTCCTTGGTCCTTTCAGCTTGATTTATTTTCTATGATCATCATACCAACTAAAATGCATCATGTTTAAATTTTTACAGTCTTTTCGAGCTCGTTTACTATATTTGGGCTTTTATGTGCAGTTTTCTAGCCATTTTGTGCTTATAATTCAATTTCCGCCTATCTATACATGAAAAAATATTTAAAAATGGTTCTAAAATAACAATTGTGGTTTTAAGTAAAATTTCATCTTTTTAAAAGAAAATTAATAGAAATTAAAATGATATTTGTGGGCAGTGCCAACCATAGATGTCTCGTTTATTGGTATTTTAAATCTAGAAAATGGAAAACCTTCCCGAAAAATATGATACCTTGTGTGGTCCCGTGTCACGACTTCAAAATGGTGTGGCAAACATTTGAGAAGGTTTGGCTAATGTCATTATATGCACTCTTCATATGAAGTTTCATGGTATTAAGAGGGAGATCGTCATGTTTTGAAGGGGGGCCTATATTCCATTTGTCCATTCTCCTTCATTTATTTTCTACAACCAACATATCCACTAAAATGCACCATGTTCAAATTTTACTTTTTGCGGGTTCGTTTGCTATATTTAGGCTTTGATGTGCAATCTCTTTGCATTTACTGCTGATAATTCAAGTTCAAACATTATGTATATAAAAATGTGCAAGAAAAAATGGTTTGAAAAATCATAATCATCACATTGGAGAACTTTTCACATATTCTACAGGAAATTAATAGAAATTTTAAAGGATATGTGTGGGAAGAGGAATTGACATATATATAGTCGTTTATTTGGTTTTTAACTATAGAAAAATGCAAAACATGCCTGAAAAACTTGATACCTTGTGTGGTGCACTGGCATGACCTCCATATGATGTCTCAAATATTTGAGAAGGTTTGGCTAATGTTGCCATACACACTCTTCATATCTCAAACCATAAATTAGGTAGTTTTGTGGTTTTGCGAGGGAAATTGCCATGTTTTGAAGGGGAACCACTATTTCCTTGGTCGTTTCTCCTCAATTTATTTTCTATAACCAACATACCCACTACAATGCACTGTTTTCAAATTTGACATTTTTCCGGGCTCATTTACTATATTTTAGTATTTTACGTGCACTTTCTAGGCATTTACTGCTTATATTTCAAGTTTGAACATTCTGTACATGAAAAGGTGTTCAAAATGGTTCGAAAAATCATAATTGTGTCATTGAATAACTTTTCATGGTTTGGCTAATGTCGTCATACACACTCTTCATATATCGAACCATCACCTAGGTAGTTTCGTGGTTTTGCGACGGAAATTGCCATGTTTTGAAGGGGAACCCATATTTCCTTGGTCGTTTCTCCTTGATTTATTTTCTACGACCAGCATACCCACTATAATGCACTGTGTTCAAATTTGACATTTTTCCGAGCTCATTTACTATATTTTAGTCTTTTACATCACTTTCTAGGCATTTACTGCTTATATTTCAAGTTTGAACATTCTGTACATGAAAAGGTGTTCAAAAAAGGTTCTAAAAGTCATAATTGTGTTATTGAATAACTTTTCTTGCATTCTGCAAGAAATTAATAGAAATTTAAAGGATATGTCTGGTAAGAGACATACACATATGTGTCGTTTATTGGTTTTTAACTCTAGAAAAGGGAAAACATACGTGAAAAGCATGATACGTGGGTGGTGTTGTTATACGATAGAAGCATACTATCATAAATAGTTGAACACCAAGCAAAGTATTATGTACTATCTCATCTATCAGTTCACCAAACATACAATTTTAATACCAAATGTTTTGTTACAACAAACCGTTTGCAAAACCGCGACATCGTATATATCGATATCGAGTGCTTTAATAATGCACTATATGACATTTCGGCCAAGTCCCAGAGATATCTCAATGCATCGATCATACCACCGCGCCACACACTAACTAGTAAGGAAGCAATGACATCCACCCCATCGAATTTGTCGTAGCCTGCCATCGCACAGTAACTGGTAAGGAGGCGAAGGCATCCCACTTCACCGAGTTCTTCATCGCCCGCAACCTCACACCAGCATGGGCGGACTATGAAGTTGCCTACGCCTAATGGGTGAAGGATGAAGCGGAGGCCAAAGCCGCACAGGACGAGAAGAAAAAGGAAAAATCATGAAAGAAAAGAGAGTGCACCCGCGCCAAGAAAGAAGCGGTCGCACGCGCTGCTCATGAGAGCTGGGCGGAGATCCAAGCATGGTGGTTTCCCACCAGCATGGCCGAGAAGGAGAACAACAGTTTCGGGATAGTATGGCATGATGCCTCGACCTGCCATCATGATCACGGCGGTAGCTACCAAAGTCATTGACGAGAGCTGGCCAGATATCCAACGATGGTGTGGGCTACCGCTGATAAGGCCGATAGCGAGTCGTCTGGCCAGCATCAGAGAGATAGTTTGTGTGTGTGTCACCTAAACGTTCGTTTAATTAATTATTAGCATTCAAGTACTAGTACTTACCTCATACTAGTAGATTTTAGAGAAAATTATGATCTGCGAATTTAAGTACGTTCATAGAGTGTGCTATTTTTCGACGCGGAATCACCCTTTTTCTCTATTCTCTCACACGGGTATTTGATGTGCTTCGTTTGTGTTGCGTGTTCCCCCACGTAAGGTTCGAGTTTCACATGGAAATTTTTAGTAGACACACAATTTTAGAAGTTATTCCTCCCACCCTATACCCACCCATCACATTTCCCCTATCCCCAACCCACCCACCCGCCGTCCCTGCAGCCCAAACCGCCGCCGGCGCAACCAAATCTATGTTTTGTCCCAGCCTCGATCATCGATCTAGTGAGGTAACCACCGATCTCCATCATCACCCATGCCCCATTGCCCAGATAGAACCGGCAAACCACCCTCATGCATCTACATCCACACCCCCTATCCCTGAGCATCCCGCGCAGGCCCAACCACATATCACGTAGTGGTCGAGGAGCTCATGGCAATCGATGGCGCAGTGACTGTCGTGTGTGTCGACCCGAAAGAACACCTTGTCACCGACTCCGCCAACTTGGTGCGGGCTCTGGCCGAGATGAAGTGCCACATGCTTCTAACATTTACTTGTTGCTTGTACACATACATATGTTAGCGTTACTAATCGACGCTTTGACCCGCAGGAACACTTCATCACCTACTTTGGACAAACTCTAGTCGAGATGAAATGCCCAAGCAATGACCCCTCGAGATTTATATGAATTGTCTTGTTCAATTTTACCAATACTAGTTGCAATGTTTAACCATGCCAATTTCAGTTTCACCACTACAAGTTTTAATCGCTATGGTAGGTTGTATATACTTTGTAGTTAACAAGGTTGTTGTTTATTTTAGTTATGCACACTGTGTTGCTCAAGTATGAACTGTCTAGTTCAAGTTCACCAATACTAGTTACAAACTTACAACGCCTATGCTTGGTTGTTGTTAAGCCTGCTGTAGTGAATAGTTATATCCATTTTTTACTTTGTCCATTCGGTATCGTACTACTCTTCGAAATGAAGATATCACTCGAGATGTTGTCCTTTAATTACGATTAGATAATTTGTGTGGATGTTAACCCTGTTGTAGTTAACATGTAATGGCGAAGATGCGGCACTATCCATATTTGGGGACGAGGCCTTAATATGGATAGAGGCACATCTTAGGGCTTTGCAAGTACAGAAATCATCGCAATACATTTACAAAGAGACGGGTATATGGATTGGCATACACTCGCCACAAGTTAAGTTACAAGCCACACAACATTATTTCAATCATCTATAAGACAGGGTCCGGCTATGAAGAAGGTAAACAATAAAATGCAATGACTCTGTCTTGCTAGCCCCAGAGATGACCAAGGTCCTCTAATCATTGTGGTACGTCACGTACATGCGCCCACTGCCTCCATCGAAGACCCATTGAAGCTGCGTGCCATCAAACACCTCTTTATCTGTGATACCTGAACATGTGGTGTTGTAGTAATATGTGAACCACGAGTACTCAACAATCTTGCGACCATGATATCGGAACTAATCAAGTTATTGGGTGTGTAAAGGTTAAGTGTTCAGGTTGCAGCAACACTAAGCATATATGGTGGCTAATTTACGAGAACATAATGGAAAGTGAGTGGACTATGCATGATGGTCGGGAGCTACATAATTATCACTATGTGATCCTTAACACCTATTTATATCAGTCATAACCCCATCGCGTCCTAAGTCGGAGAAGGAGCTCACGAAAGAGACAGTCACAATTACGCACACAATTGGCATATGTTAATTAAGTTACTTCAATTTTTATAGAACCGGATGTCAAACAAAGTTCCCAAGTTGCCACATAACCACGGGCACGACTTTCCGAAATATATTAACCCTACAGGGGTGCTCCAACTAGTCCATCACAAATTACCACAAGATGCATAGGAAGCCTCGACCACAGAAAACCCGTGATCTCCTCGGATTCCTTTATGGAAAACCTCAACCTTGCGATAGCCCAAAGTATCCTCGAAATCCCGATGCACAAGATATATTGAGAAGGTAAAAACAAACCCAGCACGATCACCCGGTGTATCGACAGACCCGATAAGATATGTGTATCTTCTCAAGACACAACCGTGTATGCATAGTGCACGATAACCAAAATAACTCGAGTTGCCCTCAGGCGGCACCGCCGACTTCTAGGTAGGTGGACCAACATTCATGAGTAGCACTGGCCCTGGGTTGGTTACTTATCCACAGGTTAGCTATTCCTTATGCATTTTTATTAAGTTGTTTAGCAAATTAAAACCAATGTTGGATCTTTCTAGACAAGTTTTAAACCAAAACAATTTATCAAGGGGGTCCCCATAACAACCCCAAGCATGTTAGGAGCGCTCAGTTATGGAATGAAATACCGGTAACCAAACCAGGGTGACAATAGCGGAACAAAACACCGAGAAAAGTCCAAGCCTTCCACCTTTTACCAAGTATATAGGTGCATTAAATTAAATAGCATAAGTAAGATGATATCAAAGAAATGCCCATGTTATCACATGGATCATCCCGCACCTGCAACTAGCAAAGCTATAAGATGGCTGAGCAAGCGCTAACTTAGCCAATCAATGTTTGCTAGGTTGTGGAGGGATTAGAGGCTTTTCATGGAAAATTTTGGAGTCTATATATTCAGGTGGTAGGCAGTGATAAATAGTGATGGAAACGAGACATCTAAGAACAACAAAATTAGAAACAATATCAAGGTCACGGTCATCTTGCCTAATGCTTCATCTAACGGGTACAACTCTTGCTCTTTAGGAACGTACTCAATGGGATCCTCACACTCGTTCTCAACTACTGATGCTACCCAAAGAAAATACACGTCCAATGAACACACGGCAAGGTGCAATGCTTGGAACAACATGATGCATGAGTGTGGTATGAAACAAACATGGCAATGCTACGCTAGTCATCTTCCTCATGCATTTATTAAGTTGTTTAGAATTCTGGACAGAACCTCAAGTTTATTTATTTGGTCATGCATGAACATGGTAAAAATGTATGAATCATGATAAAACGGTGCAAAAATATATAAAGAACGTCGCAAACGGAGCTACGGATCTCTTGGAATTCACAAAACAAGATACGGAAGGCAACAATGACTAAACAACATTTGATAGAGGCTATGGGAAATTGCTTGGCACTCCAAGTATCCCAATGGATTGGGCACGAAATTCTAGGTTAAATGGACCTAAAATATATGCAAAACAAAGAAGCACAACTCACACAAAGCACAAAACAAGTCAACAACCAATCTGTCCACAAACAACAACATACTACTTTGTTCATGGGCAAACTAATAGCTACAACCACTCAACAAGATCAACCAAGACATGAATATGAAGCTATTAAATAGCACAATAATCCCTAACTAACAACAACATGGATAGATTCATGAAACAATGGCAATAAAGCTCTCAACATGGTAAGAAATCTCACAGATTAGGACTTAGTGAAAATCTCAGTTTACACTTGCAGCTTTTAATATCCTGGCATGTTGACAGCAATAAAACTCTACTATACAACAAATTTCATGGCATGAAATTTAAGAGGGTGATAGAGGGCAACAACTCCTACAAATCACTCCAACTAAGCATTTGCTGAAATCGTACGTAATTCATGGTAGCATCCTCTAAACATGGCATGATAGTAACAACAGATTCTCACAATTAGAGAAAAACAAGGGGTGCAACAGTGTAGTTTTTAACAGGTTGACATATTGGACGGCAAAATTAACTAGGATGCAAGGCTCCTTCTTGCAAACCAATTGCACATGATGACATAGGGTAACCTCATCTACAAATCATGGCACTGGACCAACCACAAAGGATCAACAAATTCATGGGAATCATCAAGACAACATGGCAACAAAATAATAGGTTCAACACTTAGAAATATTTGAGCATATGAAACATCAATATTATCTTAGCATGTTGACAGCAAGAAATCCACAAATCCACAATCTTAACATGGCAAAGAAAATTACCACGGCCTAGTACCCTCAGAACTCTACCACATTCATGTTGACAAGTTCTCCAATAGGGGCAAGGATTAAATCATGTGAAAATCACAAAATGGCACCTTATAACAAAATCACAGTTTCACAAAGTTGCACACATGACAAAACTAATGGCACCACTAGATTCCTAGGATTTTTCTACCCCAAATCCATATATCATAAGCCTATGTTCTTGTAGAAAACCTAGCCACAACCAACAAGCACAAAACACATGAACTAGTTATAACATAGTACATGCCAACGTTGCCATATTTCGAATCGGAAACGACCAGAAATGGCTATGGCTGAATCTGGTAACTTACCTAAAATGGCATAACTCAGAAAATAGAGAATAAAACAATACCAAAATATGAAAAATGGGGCCACTTGGCATACAAACGAGAGCCCCTAGGAGCATGACATGTGGACCCTTGGGCCCATTGTCAGTGGCTCTACGCAAAACAGAAAAAATGGGAGGGGGGTTATTCGAACTAAAAGGGGAGCTAGGTTACTTTAGAGTTATCCCGCACACCAGCGCAGGAGTAGCCGGCGAGCACACCAGCGGTCGTGGCGAGCACAAATCGGTGGCGGGGGTGTGAAAACACACGGGGGTTCCATTCCCCCGGCTTTGGGGGCTCTACGTGTGTGGAGGCGAGTAGATCTCGAGCTCGGCTCGGGCATGACAACGCACCAAAGCAATGCGATCGTGGCAAGGCGAGGGGTGGCGGGCCTGCGGGAGCACGCGGGGCGGCAATGACGACTACGTGAGTGATCTGGGGCGCGGCTAGCTGGGCGCATGGCGGCCTAACTCCACCACGTCAACAACAACAACAACAACACACACAAAACTGCACTTTAGGAGAGAGCTCGGAGAGCATGATGTTGACATGGCGATATTTGCAAGCACGAGACGATATCTATGGGAGGAAAAGGACATGAGTAAGTCGTAGCTCACCTAGTGCCCACATGACAAGAAGGTGTGGCTAGAGGGTGGACGAAGATGTCGCGACGGCCGGTAGAAAAATGGAGTTGTACCATTCCGAGAAGATGAAGAAGTAAGGGGCAAGGGCGGCTTCGATCTGGGCCTTGGCATCATGGTTGACGATGAGGTAGAATAGGTGCTACGAGGACGCCCTTCCCGCTGCACATGAGGAGCGGACTCGAGCTTGTGCTCGGCCGAAGCATGGCAGGCACGGTGTTGACGCGACATGTGAGAGACTTACCGGTGGCGGGGAGGGAAGGATAGGGATGGAATGGGTTGAGGGTAGAACCTAGGCCACTTGGGACATGCTTTATAGGCGGCTAGGGCACCAGACGGCCATAAAATCACCGAGGCATCGATGTGTCCCTGCTGGATGTCCTGTCGTACAGGAGGTGGGGAGGACGCGCGAGGTGGAGGCCGGGTGGGCTTCGGCTGGGTGCTGCGCTGGCTGCTGCTGGGCCACGGGAATGCAAAGGAGGCCTAGGTGAGTTCTCTCTCTCCCCTACATTTTTTAAACAAATCATACTAGCAACAGAATTAATACGAGCGGGAGGACATGATTTAAAATTGAAGTAAAATATTTTAGCTCACAAAACATGCACTATTTAAGAAAAACGGTTTGAGTATTTTTAGAGAAAAATAAACCACCTATTAAACACTATGGATGCTATTTTTGCAAAAAGATACACAAGGGCGAATAACAACACATTACTAAGTATAATTCTAAAATACCCTACAGGATATTTGAGAGCTTAGCTACAGTTTATTTAAAGGCCTAGGGCAAGTAAAATCACCACATTACACCAATTTGAATAAAGAGAGATGGAGATATAGTTGTTTTGAAAGAAGTGAGAGAGGTTTCACACAAGATAATGCTCTTGCTACCAAACACACAACCTTCCACATCACACACTCACACACAACATTACACAATAAGCATATGACGCAAACAAATGATTATGGAGCGATGACATGATGCCATGATGCAAATGAATGACATGAAGGAACTTTTATTAAAGCCAACACATGAGGGAACATAATGGAACGTCATACATGGGATAAATTACAAATGTGGCAATGATATGCACTTGGGCTGTTACAACTCTCCTCCACTACAAAAGTATCTCGTCCCGAGATCTATGAACGGAAGAATTAGTGATATTCGGAACGGAGGAGGTCCTCGCGTTCCCAAGTGGCTTCTTTATCGGAATGGTGTGACCATTTAACTTTGGGGACTTTGATAGTATTGTTGCATGTCTTCCGCTAGGTATCTCGAAGAATTGCAACTGGATGCTCATGATAGGAAAGGTCTGGCTGGATATCAATGTCTTGGAAGTCGACTGTGCACTCGGGAGTCTCGGTACACCTCCAGAGCTGAGAGACGTGAAACACATCATGCACATTGGAGAAATTGGGTGGAATCTCTAGCTCATAAAGAAGCTCACCTCTTTTTCTAACAATCTTGAAAGGACCCACAAAGCATGGAGCAAGCTTTCCTTTGATGCCAAAACGCTGAGTACCCTTCATGGGAGACACTCGAAGATATATAAAATCATCAATCTGGAAAGTCAAGTCACGATGTTTGCTATCATAGTAACTCTTCTAACGGGATTGAGCAGGTTTGAGATTATCCCAAATGATATGGCACATTTCTTGTGCTTTAGTGATCATGTCATTCCCAAGAATTTTACGCTCACCAGTTTGTGATCAATTGAGCGGGGTACATCACTTCATGTCATAGAGAACCTCGAATGGGGCCTTGCCTTAACTTGCTTGATAACTATTGTTGCATCAGAACTCAGCAAACGGGAGGCAGTCTTCCCACTTCATGCCAAAATAAATCACATAAGCTCTGGGCATATCTTCAATAATTTGATTAACTCTCTCCACTTGACCACTAGTCTAAGGATGGAGGGTTGTACCTAACGGACCTTGGTGCCCATTGTAGTCTGAACGGAATCCCACAACTTGTAAGGAAAGATGCTTCCTTGATCTAAATAAATGAGCATAGGAACACCATGCAAAGAAACTACCCTTGAAGTATACAGCTCTGCTAGCTGAGCTGTCGAGATAGATTATTTGACCGGAAGGAAGTGGGCAACTTTAGTAAGCTTCTCGATGACCACAAAGATGGCATCATTGCCCTTCTTGGACTTAGGAAACCCAGTGACAAAATCCATCTTCACATGAACAAAATTTCCACTGGGGTATAGGTATAGGATGAAGAAGACCTGCTGGACGTTGATGTTCCGCCTTCACCCTGCGACACACATCACACTTGTTTACAAACTAAGAAATCTCACGTTTCATGCGAGTCCACCAGAACGTTTTCATAATATCCTGATACATCTTAGAACTGCCTAGATGTATTGAAAGAAGAGACTTGTGGGATTCATCCATGATAACTTTTGTGAGCTCTCCTTTTGGAACCAGAAGGCGATCCTCGAAGAACAAAGTATATTTGTTATCAACACGGAAGCACTTATCCTTTGGAATGCTCTTTGCCAAGCCTATCTTCACTTTCTTCACCATAGCATCAAGAAGTTGAGCTTGGCGGACTTGGTCTTCCAAGGTAGGAGAAGTCTGGAGGTTGGCAAGAAACCCATGAGGAACTACTTGAAGGTTGAGCTTCCTGAAAGATTCAAAGAGATCAGGCTCGAATGGCTTGAGAATGAGACTATTCTAATAACATTTCCTTTACAGAGAGTTTAAGCAATACTTGCATTGTAATCTTGGATCATCTCCACCCAATTAGTTTGACGAATATTGAGATTCGGTTGAGTGAAGATGTATTTCAAATTCTTGTGATTGGTGTAGACTTCAACCTATCTTCCTAATGAGAGGTGTCCCCAAGTCACCAGAGCATGGACAACTGCCGCCAACTCAAGATCATGCGTGGGGTAGTTTTTCTCACTTGGCTTAATTTGCCTAGATGTAGAAGCTAACACTTTCTTCTCTTGCATCAGAACACCACCAAGACCTTGCAGAGATGCATCACAGAAACCTTGGAATGTCTTGGAATCATCAGGAGGAGTTAGAACCAAAGATGAGGCAAGCTTCTCCTTGAGTGTATTGAAGGCCAAATCACACTCTGGTGTCGACACATAATTTATGCTCTTCTGAAGAAGGTTGGATACAGGATTTGTAATCTTGGAGAAGTTCTCAACAAACCTTCTACAACAGCTTGCAAGCCCAAGAAAGCTTTGAAGCTGCTTGACCTTCTGAGGAGGCTCCCACTATACAATGTCTTGAACCTTCTCAGGATCCACCTTGATTCCCTCGACAGAGATGATATGCCCCAGGTACACCACTTCATTGAGCCAAAACTCACACTTTGGGAACTTAGCATAGGATTTATGCTATCTTAGCTTATCAAGCACAAGCTAGAGATGTTCTGAATGTTCTTCCTTGGTCTCTGGGAAGAATAGAATGTTATCAAGATACACCAAGACAAATTCATTCTTGAAGGGAGAGAAGACATAATTCATCACCCGAGAGAAGTTTGGAGGAGCATTGGCGAGACCGAAAGACATTACTGTGTACTCATAAGAGCCAAAGCTTGTCCTGTAAGCAGTCTTGGGAATATCTTCTTCACAAATGCTGATTTCATGATAGCCCATCCGAAGATCAAGCTTAGAGAAAATCTTGGCCTCTTTATTGCTAAAACAATACATTGATGTTGGGAAGTGGATACTTGTTTCTGATTATCTTCTTATTCCATTGAAGGTAGTTGACACAAAGCTGGTCCGTGCCATCTTTCTTATTCACTAAAAGAACTCCACATCCCCAAGGAAAAGAACTTGGTCTGATCAGACCCCGAAATTCTTGTTTATCTAGCTGTGTCTTCAACTCTTTCAGCTCTTTGGGACCAAGTTTATAACGACACTTGCAAACTAGTTCAGTTCCACGCTCGAGTTCAATCACAAATCTACTAGCCGGTGAGGAGGCATTCCTAGCAATTCTTTTGGAAAGACATCTTCATACTCACACACAACAGGAACTTGAGAAATGGCTGAGATTTCAACCTTCTCATTCACAGAGAATAGATGAGTTGTGTCATCACGAGTAGCGAAAATGATCAAGTCTTCTGAAGGATGAGTCAATTGGACTTCTTTGGTTTCAAAATCGACAAAAGCCATGTTCATCGCCAGAAAATCCATGCCAAGAATAAGATCAATATTGGCATTGCCGAGCACAATTAGAGAAGCTAGAAAAAAATAACTGCCCATCTTGATGGAGACATCCGGAACCACCATACTTGAATTCATGATCTTACCGGGAGATACGAATGAAGGAGGTTTTTGCAAGTCACGAGTTAAGAACCCGTGCTTAAAAATGCGAAAAGCCTTGAAATGAATGAAAGAGATGCACCAGTGTCAAAAAAACTTTTGGAAGAATAGAATTAACCAAGAGATTACCCAAAATCACATTTGAGGAATCTTCTGCTTCAGCTGCATTCACATTGTTCACTCTTGCATATTTGGGATTATGCTTCACAATTGCATTTCCTCAAGGGCTGATTGGCGGAGGAGGTGGTGGACGCCGTTCGGTAGTAGACTTGTGGGAGTAATGGCCCTTCTAACCACACATGTGACAAGTCACCTCTAACAGCGGACGAAAGTGAGGTAGAGGAGCTCCTGACTTAGGCAGCAGAGGCTTCTTTTAGAATCCTGGGTTGGGTGGGTGGGAAGATCCACGACCACCAGAGTGCTTGAACTGCTGAGGCTGATGAGGTGGAAGAGGAACCCAGAGCTTCTGCTGCTCTGGAACAATTTGAACTAAGGACGAAGAAGAATTAGAGTTTGTGAAGCGCTTCCTTGAATTCTTGACCTTGAGCAAAGCTGGCTCAGCCATGAGAGCTAAGTTATAGAACAGATAACACTCAGGAGGGTCGTGTAGAGCAAGAGAAAACTGCGAATCTTCCTTCAGACCACCTCGAAACTGATAGATCTTGCTCTTCTCATGTGGAACATCCTTCTTGGCATAGCTAGCAAGGTTCTGGAAGTCAGCATTGTATTGATAAACAGATGAGCTTCCTTGCTTCAGACTCCTGAAGTTCTCACGCATGCCCTCAACAAAGCTTGCCGCAATATGATGAGTTCAAAAATCACGGTAGAAGTCATTCCGTTGCCTGACCCTTCAGTTGGAAAGTAACAAATCTGACAAAGTCCTCACGCCTAACATTGCTGCACTCAAAATGCTTACTCGTGTCATGTAGCCAATCATCCACATCAAACGGCTATTCACAATAGGTGAGGACTTGGGCTGATTTTCCAAGAATTGATTGAGAGACGCAAACTGCTTCTGGTTGTTGAAATTCCCTTGCTGGCCTTCGTTTCTCTCTTGCATAATTTGAAGTAGCATCTGAGTTTTGCATTGGTCGCAGCCACCAAAGCTAACAACACCTCTTGAGGAGGTGGAGGGGGTGGCGGAGGGTCTGCCTATTCTCCATCATGACCCGGATTCTGGCGAGTTGCTGGAGCCATCATGGAGACGAACAACAATATTAGGCCACAGATGAAAGAAAGTTGATATGTTGAATCAAAGGCTTGAAATATTGCAACATAAAGTCTTAGCAAGTTTCATTCGAACTAGAATTAGTAAGAACACTTCCACAATTTTTTTGACAAAATCATAAGATTGAAAGACACTTGCAATTGTCCAGTTTGAGCTAGAATTGCTTGGAACAAATGTATATCCCACATACATCCGATAAAAGAATTTCCTAGATGACTAATGTAATTCCTAGCTAATAACTTTTGTAACTTTCTTGGTTATGCTATCAGGTTGCGGGTCCGGGAACCTACTCATTGTAATCAGCTACACCTTTCGTGCAGCTTGGAACACACATCTGAGAAGCTCCACAAATTGATCTACCCCAGACCTTGGAACACACAACAATACTAAACCCGGTAGATCATCCACGCTATCTCCACTAGTACGGGGGAAAATTCATGGCATTATTTTCCACCAAGCAAAGTATATATGAGTTTCGGTGTCCGCGTCCTGAGATACTAAGAAATCTAAATGATAACGGTGTGCTCAAGAATCCCGTGAACCTCAACTTCCCAAAAGAAATCAAGTCAGACACGTGGCACCAAGTCAGAACTCTGTGACATTGGTAGCATATAGATTCCAAAACATCCGCGTGGTCCTAAAAAAATTGAGGAAGAAGAGGAGTAGAATTAAAATTCCTAAGTCGTGAACCTCACAAGAGCAGGGAAGAGGAGTAAAAAGAATCCTACTCTTCAATATAATTAAGACTGAAAATAATTTTTCACTAGACTCGACTCGGCCAGGTTCGATCAATCAGAGGCTCCTATTGTCATATGGATCTGATTACCAACTTGTAACGACCAAGATGTAGCACTATCCATATTTGGGGACGAGGCCTTAATATGGATAGAGGCGCATCTTTGAATTTTGGAAGTATAGAAATCATCGCAATACATTTATGAAGAGATGAGTATATGGATTGGTTACACTCGCCAAACTTTAAGTTACAAGCCACACAACATTATTTCAATCATTCATAAGACAGGGTCCGACTATGAACAAGGTAAAATACAAAATACAATGACTCAGTCTCACTATCCCACGAGACGACCAAGGTCCTATAGTCGTCAAGATAAGTCACGTACATGCGCCCACTCCCTTCATCAAACTCCCACTAAAGCTGTGTAGCATTAAATGCATCTCGATCTGGGTACCTGAACATGTGGTGTTGTAGTAATCTGTGAGCCACGAGGACTCAGCAATCTTGCGACCATGATACTAAAACTAATCAAGTTATTGGGTGTGGAAAGGTTAAGTGTTGAGGTTGCAGCAGCACTAAGCATATATGGTGTCTAACTTATGAGAACATAATGTAAAGTTAGTCGTCTATGCATAACAGTCATGAGCTATATAATGATCCCTAAGTGATCCTGAACACCTACTTCCGTTAGTCATAACCCCATCGTGTCCTCGGTTGGAGAAGGAGCTCATGAAAAGACAGGCACGGTTACGCAGACAGTTGGCATATTTGAATTAAGTTACTTCAAATTTTCTAGAACCGGATGTTAAACAAAGTTTCCAAGTTGCCACGTAACAGCGGGCACGACTTTCCAAAGATATTAACCGTCCTGGGTATAAGTCTGACAATAGAGGTGTAGGGTACGAAAGGATGGGCAGAGCCTTAGCTACGGCGAGGTTGTATGAGTTCAGGCCCCTCTGCGGTGGAGGTAAAAGCATTACGTCTCAGTGCTCTTGGGAGCTTGTTGTCGAGTGGAATATGGATTACAGTGAATTGCTAACCCCTGCACCAGTGGGGAAGGGCGGCTTATATAGAGTGCGCTGCCCTTCACAACGGTTCGGTGCACAGGGGTGGAGTAGTGGCGAATAAATGCCTACGTTATAGGTAACGTATGTCTTAAATGCTAATAAAGGTACATGGAAACGTATGACCGTTGCCCTCCAGGGGGGTTACGATGCACAGAGTGGAATCCAGTCGGTAAGTTTGATACACTCCGAATGCTCATCTCCGACTGGATGATGGAGGTTTCATCACCGACTGGATGATGGGAAGTCCTTAATTCAGTCGGAACTGACTAAGGGCCTTATCCCTTATGAAGGGTAGTCCTTGGGTAGGACTTATAGGGTAGGCCTATGACCCTACCCTAGGACTATTACCCCATCATTAGTCCCCGGATGGATTGGGGTTGGAACGACGAAGCGATGTTTGGAGTACGGATCCGACTGGGACGGATGCGACTTTGGCGTTGTTTGCCTCGATCCATTTTATCTTCTTTGACCAATGATCCGAGTGGAGGTATTTGTGAAACGAACCGTGAGGGATCGAGTGCTTCCGTGGTATCTTTTGATGTGACCAGTCAACTGACAGCGGCGGATTTTCCGGGATCCTCAAATTTCGGTTGCCGCACGCTCAGCGAGGGTGACGACATCGCAATCGAGTAGTATCTGACGCCTCGATTCCCGCGCCTTCATCTTCTCCACTAATATCGCAGCGACCGGTCGGGGGATAAGATTTCGGGGCCACCTGCTAGTGACCCACTCAAAACCTTATTTAAACCTCTGCGGCGAGGGTTTTTCGTTACACTCGCCGGATAACTTGCACTTGCCCCGCTTCTCTCGCCATCCCGTGCGCATCTCAAGCTCCTTCCTTCTCCTTCTCCCTCGCGGATCTGCAGCCTTCGCCATGACAAAGGGGCAGACTAGCAAGCTAGAGGCGCGGAAGAAGAAGGGGAAGGCGATGGCTCCTGCTCAGCGGCGGCAGCGAGCGGTACCGGCGGGTTGGATCCACGGGGATTTCCTCCCCTCCACGGTGACGGAGGGGGACTTGCTGGAGTTGGTGGAGCATGGCATGATCGTGCACAAGACGTGGAGGTTGCGGCGGAGGGCGAGACCGAGCCGGCGCCCCGGGAGGGGGAGCGCGTCTTGCTGCTCAGCCACGTGCACCGAGGCTTCTCTCTGCCTCCTCATCCCTTCTTCAAAGGTATAATGAACCACTTCGGGGCGCAGCTCCACCATTTTCCTCCCAACGCAATAGCTCATCTCTCTGCCTTCGTCGTGTTGTGCGAGTGTTTCATCGGCTGTCCTCCCCATTGGGGGCTTTTCAAACACATCTTCTCTGCTAGATCCCAAACTATCAAACGACTTAACCAGTCGGATGACAAAACTCACCTCCTCCAGCTCTGCGGAGGCTTAGGCTTCCAAAAGAAGAGTAAAAGTAGCTATCCCGCTCTTCAATTGTCCGAATCTATTAGGAACTGGCAGTCGACATGGTTCTACTGCCAGGACGTTGCTTGCCCAAACGCCACAACTGGACTGAATCCTTTTAGCTTAGACCGACCGGCTCCGCCTAGGCAGCTCGCGCTCACGAAGGCGGAGAAGATCCAGATCCGGCCTCTGGTCGATGCGCTTGTAGATGTCGTCCGAAGGGGAGTCATCGGCATAGATTAGCTGGAGGTTTTTTTGGGTCGGCGTATCCAGCCTCTGCAAGCTCGACACCACGCCATGTGGCACTACACGGGGTGTGAGGACTCCACTCGGACTAACGTCGAGTGCATGACCGGGGAGATGGTGGCGTCGTGGGTCCTCAACATTACAGGCGCCTGCGAAAACCCCACAGGGGCCCGGCGAGTGAAGCCCTTCCGCACGGACAACCCTCCTCCGAATGAGGTAAGTACAACTTGTCGAGTGCACACAATCATCTTAGATTTATCGCTTTCTTGAATCATTGTCTAACGTCTGATGTTGTCGACTGTATCTTGTGCAGGCGTGGACTAACTGGTTTTCTCCTGTCTCGAATGGGAATCCGGCCGAGGAGGAGGAAGGTAGCCAGCAGAGCAGCATGGAGAGCGTCGAGTACGTCTCCGATAGTGGGGAGACGGAGGAGGAGACTGAAGAAGAAGAGGACGAAGATGAGGAGCAGAACTCGCCACCCCCACCGCCATAGCCTCGAACCAAACGCCGTCACGAACCCGTGACTCCGTCGGCTCCCCCAGCGGCCTCGAATGCCCGGCCAGCTGCTCCTGTGGTCCCGAGTGCTCGGAGCACAAAAAGGACCAGGGACTCTGTTGCTGAGCCCGCGGGTCAGCCCTCTAAGGTGGCCAAACCGAGTGGATCTAAGCCTCGGAAGGCTTTGCCGCGGATGGGGGTCACAGTTCCCGTCACCTCAACATAAGTGCACTGTTCTTCTATCTTCTTCCAGTACTTGATTGAACTCATGCTTATTGGTCGAATGAATTTTACTCGACAGTGCTGCCACCTCCGCCACCTCTCTGCCATGCCAGGGGGACGATCCCATGGACATGGACAATGTTGTCACATCCCAGCCAGGTGCGTCGTGGCGATTCCGAGAGCTTTACATTATTGCATCACGAATTCTGTCTTTGGTCTTGCTTTTTTTTTCTGTGATCTCACGTCGTTCGGTCGGGTTTCCTTCAGAGGTGATTCCCGTGGAGGAGGACCACCAGGAGAGGCACGAGCAAGCTACGGTGCCTGTCCTTG
This sequence comes from Hordeum vulgare subsp. vulgare, assembly GCF_904849725.1. Lineage (NCBI taxonomy): Eukaryota > Viridiplantae > Streptophyta > Magnoliopsida > Poales > Poaceae > Hordeum > Hordeum vulgare. The sequence continues at coordinate 339,483,755 of NC_058524.1, read as the reverse complement.
ACGCTATTCCACCGGTTACTGCTCCTGCCATGGACGCGCCACCGACTGAGACGATGCCGTCAACTAGAACGACACTTATCGCTGCTGAACCGACTGGAGCAGGATTTGGGATGCCCAAGGAGTCTCTTGTGGTGCCAGGTCCGTCGACTGTCCAGTATGACGCCCGGCGCCTCCCGGAAGATCAGGTGGGAGCTGCCAAGGAGGCCATGGTGCAGGCGGAGTTGATGGCGGGTGACGCCAAGAAAGCGTACGACTCCATCGCGTCTGTGTACAAGCAAAGCTTGGAACTCCGAGACGATATCCGAGTAAGTGGGCTAGTAAGTATTTACTTTCCTCTTGTAACCCACTGGGTGTTTAGGCAAAGTACTCGGATACAGTATGTTTATTTTGAAGTGGGTTCACTCTTAGTGAACACAGTGGGTGTAGTCCCCGAGACTTCTGTCGAGTGCTTGCACCGGCAGTTGTCTTTATATACATTTTCTTTAACTTGATCAGATCAAAACTAATCTGTTTGAATGTTACCGGTGGGGGCACTCCGAGTGCACCTACTAGATGAGTCCCCGAGAGTAATTTTAATCAGGTCGGGTAGTAGTAACCTCATAGGCTTTTTTGTTGTTATGTATCTCAATAGGGCGGGCCTGTTTGAGCTTCATGCCAGTGGGGTCACTCTTAGTGAACCCACTGGGTGTAGTCCCCGAGACCGCTGTCGACTGCTTGCGTCGGCAGGGGTCAGAAGAACTCCGAATTTTTATTGTTGTCCTTGTTGAATTTGTCTGATCGTCTCTTGGCGCTGACTTGCAGAAGACTTGCGAGATGGGATCAGCGTACGAGACTCTGTGGGCTGAAAAGGTTCAGTTTGCTGCAGAACTGGATGCAGCAATGCTTGCCATGGCTGGTATGAAGGATGTTCTGGCTGAACGAGAAAAGTCCTTGGAGGAGTCCCGTGAGGCAAACAAGGCATTGGCGGCTGAAGTGGAGAAAATGGGGAAACAAAGGACCGAGCTGAAGGGACAAATGCAGGTGTTGAACAGGCGGTGCATAGCGCAGGAGAATTACGTCAGTGACTGGGCAAGGAAAATGATAGCGCTTCTCGGTGGTAAGTTCCGTTTTTCCGAGTGCTTGTTGGCTGTGTATTTCACTGTGTGCTTATTGTTTGCTTGTCCTGTGTGTGCAGATTTTTGCATGGACGCTGAGGCTGAGGGAGCTGATGTTGAGCGGTCGGTTCTTCCGAACATTCCACTCGGCGAGGACGCCAATCGAGACCTGCTTCGAGCGCACATTCGCCTGGCCAAAGTGGGACCTTTCATTGGTCGACTGAGAGAGGTCGTCGGCCGAATCGACAAGGAGCTTTGGCCTGAAGACGAGTCTCGGCAAGAGATGGAAGGTTTGATGACTCGACTGGAGGAGGTCCCGAACCGAGTGCAGGCGTGGAAGAAGTCTGTGGCTCGCTGTGGTGCGGATGTGGCGCTGTCGCTGGTCCGAGTGCACTGCAAGGAGGCTCGCGAAGAGAAGCTTAAGGCGTTGCAAGTCGCCAACACCAAAAAGCTTCGATTTGAAGATTTCATGGAGACCTTCCTTTAGAGCGCCACTCGCATCGCAGACGGGATCGACCTCGACACTTTCGTGGAGCCTGCCAGTCCCAGTGCCAGTCCTGACGACGTTTGAGAAAACTTTTACCTCGGTATGCCGAGTGTTAGCTGTATGAAACTTTGGCCACTTCTGTTGGCCGTCACATTCATGGTTCGGTGTGGATAAGCTTGATCTACACCGAACCAACTATCTTTAGACGAACTTTGAATTTGAATCGAATCTTTTGCTCTTCTTTTGCCAAAGAGTTGTTGACACGATTCTGGCTCGTGGTTTTTGTTTGGCGTTTCTTGGTGAAGCCAATGGCACACATGCGGAGCATGTAATTTTCAGTTGTCTTGACATCTGCATGAGCCTCACTGAGGGTCTGCTGAATCTCTGAGTGGATCTGGAGGATACACTCGAAGGCACACGAGTACTTAGGCGATTCGTGATCGCGGCTAAGTCTTCGAGTGCGACTATCAGGTCGTACTCGGAGCGAGTTGTTAGTCATGTCATTGTCAGTTGTCTTGACATCTACATGAGCCTCAATGAGGTTCTGCTACTCATGTAATTGTCAGTTGTCTTGACATCTACATAGCCTCAATGAGTGTCTGCTGAGTCTCCGAGTGGATCTGTAGGATACACTCGAAGGCAATTGTGTACTTAGGCGATTCGTGATCGCGGCTAAGTCTTCGAGTGTGACTGTCAGGTCGTACTCGGAGTGAGTTGTTAGTCATGTAATTGTCAGTTGTCTTGACATCTACATGAGCCTCAATGAGGTTCTGCTACTCATGTAATTGTTAGTTGTCTTGACATCTACATGAGCCTCAATGCGGGTCTGCTAAGCCTCCGAGTGGATCTGTAAGATACATTCGAAGGAAGCTTTCTATTTAGGGGATTATTGATTGCAGACAAGTCTCTGAGTGCGACGTTTAGTGCACATTCGGAGAAAGTTAGTACTTAGGCGATTCTTGATCGCAGCTAAGTCCCCGAGTGCGAAGTTTAGTGCACACTCGGAGAAAGTTTGTCCTTAGGCGATTCTTGATCGCAGCTAAGTCCCCGAGTGCGACGCTTAGTGCACACTCGGAGAAAGTTTGTACTTAGGCGATTCTTGATCGCAGCTAAGTCCCTCAGTGCGACGTTTAGTGCACACTCGGAGAAAGTTTGTACTTAGGCGATTCTTGATCGGAGCTAAGTCCCTGAGTGCGACGTTTAGTGCACACTCGGAGAAAGTTTGTACTTAGGTGATTCTTGATCGCAGCTAAGTCCCCGAGTGCGACGTTTAGTGCACACTCGGAGAAAGTTTGTACTTAGGCGATTCTTGATCGCAGCTAAGTCCCCGAGTGCGATGTTTAGTGCACACTCGGAGAAAGTTTGTACTTAGGAGATTCTTGATCGCAGCTAAGTCCCCGACTGCGACGTTTAGTGCGCACTCGGAGAAAGTTTGTACTTAGGCGATTCTTGATCACAGCCAAGTCCCCGAGTGCGACGTTTAGTGTACACTCGGAGAAAGTTTGTACTTAGGTGATTCTTGATCGCAGCTAAGTCCCCGAGTGCGACGTTTAGTGCACACTCGGAGAAAGTTTGTACTTAGGCGATTCTTGATCGCAGCTAAGTCCCCGAGTGCGACGTTTAGTGCACACTCGGAGAAAGTTTGTACTTAGGCGATTCTTGATCGCAGCTAAGTCCCCGAGTGCGACGTTTAGTGCACACTCGGAGAAAGTTTGTACTTAGGCGATTCTGGATCGCAGCTAAGTTTTTTTTACTGGAGTCTGCGACCGCGGAAGAATTTTGAATCTGCAAAAACTCAGTCAGCTTTGTATTACTTCACCGATACTTGTTCTTTACATTGCTTCAGTCGACGGTCGCGTGTAGAAGCACTTGAGGAGATCTCCGTTCCATGCTCGCGGCTCGTCCGTTTCCCTGTCGATGTTGTAGAGTCGATATGCTCCGTTGTTCAGCACCTTGGAGATGATGAAGGGTCCTTCCCAGGCGGGAGCCAACTTGTGAGGTCTCTACTGATCCACTCGGAGCACCAGGTCGCCTGCTTGGAATGTACGACTCCTGACGTGTCGCGCGTGAAAGCGCCGCAGATCTTGTTGGTAAATGGTTGAGCGTGTCAGTGCAATCTCGCGCTCCTCCTCTAGGAGATCCACTCCGTCTTGCCTTGCTTGCTCTGCTTCGGCTTCGGAGAAGAGTTCAACTCGTGGAGTGTTGTGAAGCAAGTCACTCGGAAGGACTGCCTCTGCTCCGTAAACGAGGAAGAACGGGGATCGCCCTGTAGATCTATTTGGGGTTGTGCGGAGACCCCAAAGCACTAAAGGTAGCTCGGTGACCCATGCGCCGGCGGCATGTCCCTCTTCTCGCAGGAGTCGAGGCTTCAAACCTTGCAGAATAAGTCCATTCGCCCGCTCTGCTTGCCCGTTTGTTTGGGGATGCGCCACAGATGCAAAATCCACTCGGATACCTTGGCCTGTACAGAAACTTTTGAATCTGTCCGAGTCAAAGTTTGTTCCGTTGTGAGTGATTATGCTGTGAGGTACCCCGAATCTAGAGATGATGTCCCTGACAAACTTGATGGCCGTTAGGGCGTCGAGCTTCTTGATGGGCTTGGCTTCAATCCACTTTATGAACTTGTCGACTGCCACCAACAGATGTGTGAGTCCCCCTTGGCCTGTCCTGAATGGACCGACTGTATCTAATCCCCATACTGCAAACGGCCAAGCAAGAGGGATTGTCTTCAACGCAGATGTTGGCTTGTGGGACTTGTTATAGTAGAACTAACAACCTTCTCATCGGTCGACCATATCTTTCGCCATTTCATTCGCCTGAAGCCAACAAAAGCCAGCTCTGAATGCTTTGGCGATGATTGCTCTTGAAGAGGCGTGATGACCGCAGGTTCCCGAGTGAATTTCTTCTAGGATTAACTGTCCCTCCTCAGGGGAGATGCATCGTTGAAGGACGCCTGAAACACTTTCCTTGTACAACTGGCCATCAATGACAGTGAATGACTTTGACCTGCGGACGATCTGTCTGGCTTGCACTTCGTCTTCTAGTAATTCTTGCCTCAGAATGTATGCAACGATCGGCACAGTCCAATCGGGGATGATAGCAAGAATCTCCATGATCAAATCAACCACAGCAGGGACTTCGACTTCACTCGGATCTGCCAAGCTCTTTGGTTGTACTGGTTCCTCTGTGAAAGGATCTTCTTGAACTGAGGGAAGGTGGAGGTGCTCGAGGCAGACATCACTCGGGACTAGTCTCCGAGTGGATCCGAGTTTTGCCAACTCATCAGCTTCTTGGTTTTTGAGTCGCGGAACGTGGTGGAGTTCCAGACCTTCAAATTTTTTCTCGAGCTTCCTCACTGCATTGCAGTATGTGGTCATGGTGGGGTTCCTGACGTCCCACTCCTTCATCACTTGATTAACCACCAAATCCGGATCTCCATAGACCATCAGGCGACGGACGCCGAGTGCGATGGCCATGCACAGTCCATAAAGGAGAGCTTCGTACTCTGCCTCGTTATTGGAGGAATCAAAGTGTATCTGCAACACGTACTTGAGTTTGTCTCCCTTTGGCGATATGATCACAACGCCAGCGCCGGAGCCATTCAACATCTTGGACCCATCAAAGAACATTGTCCAATGAGGCGAGTAGATGTGGGTCGGTTGCTGTTGTTCTACCCATTCTGCTATGAAATCAGCCAGAGCTTGAGACTTTATAGCTTTCTTGGCCTCGAACCTGATGTCACAGTATAACATCTCCATTGCCCACTTCGCCACTCGGCCCGATGCGTCCCGATTGTGTAGGATTCCGACAACGGAGCATCGGAAACGACGGACACCGAGTGGTCTTGAAAATAATGAGCCACCTTCTTCGCAGTCATGTAAATCCCGTAGATAAGTTTTTGATAGTGGGGATACCTCTGATTGGAAGGAGTCAGGACTTCAGAGACATAATACACTGGCCGCTGAACCTTGTATGCTTTGCCTTCTTCTTCCCGTTCAACCGTGAGAACAGTGCTGACGACTTGATTTGTAGCCGCGATGTACATAAGAAGGGGCTCTTTACTGAGCGGAGCAGTAAGAACCGGCTGGGTGGAAAGTAGGACTTTGAGGTCGTCGAATGCGACTTGGGCTTCGTCTGTCCACTCGAAAGTATCTGATTTCTTCATGAGTCAGTACAGAGGAAGCGCCTTCTCGCCGAGTCGACTGATAAACCTGCTCAAAGCCGCTAGGCAACCTGTGAGCCTTTCAACATCATGTATTCTGACCGGCCGCTCCATTCGGACAATGGTCCCGATCTTTTCGGGGTTGACATCGATCCCTCGTTCGGAAACGAAGAAACCGAGTAACTTTCCGCTGGGAACGCCGAATGAACACTTGGCTAGGTTGAGCTTGATATCGTACCTACGAAGGTTGGTGAATGTTTCTACCAAGTCAGTCAGCAGGTCGGAACGTTTGCGTGACTTGACTACGATATCATCCATATATGCCTCCACATTCCGACCGATCTGGTCGAGGAGGCATTTTTGGATCATGCGCATAAAGGTTGCTCCTGCATTCTTCAAACCAAATGGCATAGTGATGTAGCAGAAGCACCCGAATGGGGTGATGAAGGCTGTTTTTAATTCGTCGGGGCCATACAGACGGATCTGATGATAGCCCGAGTAGGCATCAAGAAATGACAAACGCTCGCAACCCGCAGTCAAATCAAAATTTTGATCGATGCGGGGGAGCGGAAAATGGTCTTTCGGGCAGACCTTATTGAGATGCTTGAAGTCGATGCACAATCGGAGCGACTTGTCCTTCTTGGGCACCATGACAACATTGGCGAGCCACTCGGAGTGGTGTACCTCGCGAATGAAGTTGACTGCCAAAAGCTTGGCCACCTCTTCTCCGATTGCCTTCCTCTTGTGCGCGGCGGACCGACACAGGCGTTCTCGGACAGGCCGAGCGGCGGGATCCACATGCAGTCGGTGCTCAGCCAACTCCCTGGGTACACCTGGCATGTCAGAGGGCTTCCATGCGAAGATGTCCCAGTTCTCACGGAGGAATTGGATGAGCTCGGCTTCCTATTTAGGATCGAGGGTGGTGGCGATGTTCGTCGGGGCAGCGGTGTCGTCCGTCGGGTGGATGCTGACCTTCTTCATCTCTCCCGCCGACTGGAATGCGGATTCCGAAGCTAGCTTCTTCGAACGCATCAAGTCAGCGGGGTCGACTGTCTTCTTGTACTCGTCAAGCTCGAGGACAACCATCTGCTGATCGGCGATCCTCGATCCCTGCTGCAGACACTCCTCGGCCCGCTGCCGATTGCCTGTGATAGTGATCACAACTTTCGGGCCTCGCATCTTCAGCTTCAGGTACACGTAACATGGACGGGCCATGAAACGCGCATACGCCGGGCGGCCCAGAATTGCGTGATACGCACTCTGGAAGTCCACCACCTCGAACATCAACTTTTCCTTGCGGAAGTTCTTGTCGGAGCCGAAGACGACGTCCAACGCGATCTGGCCGAGTGACTTGGCCTTTCGTCCAGGGACGACTCCATGGAACTGCATGCTGCTCTCGCTAAGTTTGGACATCGGAATGCCCATCCCCTTGAGAGTGTCAGCGTACATGATGTTCAAACCACTGCCGCCGTCCATGAGGACTTTGCGCAGTCGGACTCCTTCCACCACCGGCTCGACGACCAGAGCCTGCCTCCCTGGGGTGGGTATGTGTGCTGGATGATCCGACTGGTCAAAGGTGATCGTAGTCTGAGACCATTTGAGGAATGTGGGGTTGGTCGGCGTGGCCATGTTCACCTCCCTGTTCACCAGCTTCAGTCGACTCTTGCTCTCAACGTCAGCAAAAATCATCAGTGTTGCATGGACTTGGGGGAACGGATCCTCCTTGTCCTCCTCATCCTGTTCATTGCCCTTTTCACTCGGTTGCCCTTCGCCGAACCCCTGGAGCAGGAGGCGACATTGCCGAGTGGTATGCTCCGGATATATGGCGTTGCCCTCTTCATCCATCTTCATGTGAAAAGGACATGGCTGGTCCAGGATGGGGTTTCCGAACTGCTTCTTCTTGGGGGTGAACTGAGCCTTCCCCTTGCCCTTGAACTTGGCATTGGTAACGGCCGCGGCCTCTGCGTGCGGAGTGGACGGAGCTTTCTGCTTCTGCTTCCGAGTGTTGTTCCCATCTCCATGCGCGACTGCTTTGTGCTTGCCGCTCCGAATGCGGTCTTCTTCTTCGCCATTTGCATAGCGTGCCGCTATCTCCATCATCTTACTCACGGAGATGTCGCCTGTTCGACCGAACTTTAGGTACAAATCTCTGTACCGCACGTCTGCCTTGAAGGCGCAGACTGCTTGGTGCTCTGTGACGTTCTCCACCGTGTGGTAGAGGGTCGTCCAACGCTGAATGAAATCGCGCAGGGGCTCATTCTGCTTCTGGACACAGTGCTGCAGCTCCACGAGGCTAGCAGGGCGTTTGCACGCCCCTTCGAAGGTCCTGATGAAGACCCGGGCCAGATCTGCCCAGCTGTAGATGCTTGAGGGGGCCAACTGGTTCAGCCACGCTCGTGCCGAACCGCCGAGCATCAGAGGGAGGTGTTTCATGGCGACGTGGTCGTCCCCTCATCCGATCTGGACTGCCACTCGGTAGTCGTCCAGCCACGTTTCTGGCTTGGACTCTCCTGTAAACTTGCTGATCCCCGTCGCCAATCGGAAGTTGGGAGGGATGTCAGCCGAATGGATGGATCGGCTGTAACACTCGGGACCAGAGACGATGGTTCTGCTTCCACTCGAACGGTCCTTATCGTGACCATCGCGGTGGGCCCGGCCCCTGTCGACCCTCCTCTAAGCGATATCCCTCTTGCGTCGGGCCTTGGATCATAAGTGTCACCGAATGAACGCCGATCATCAGGATGTCGGGGCCCATAGGGCCCACCCCACGGAGTGGTTCGTGAGCGGCGATGATCTTCGGGATTCATGGAGCGGCTGCCTCCCATGTGTCGCTGATGAGAACCGGGGCTGTGAACTGACCGATGCGTGTTCGCGCGAACAGAACTATTGTGAATCCTGTTGTGCGACTGGGAGACCGCCGAATTTTGCTTCTGCGCCGTGTTCAGCAGGGCACGGATCTGCTCGATCCCTCTGCCAGCCTCTGAATCAGTCGGCTGGAGGGAATCGGCTATCCTGGCGGCGACAGCCAGGTTGAGGACGGGTGTGCGGAACACCTCCGCGTTGCTCTGACGAGTGCGCCGACTGGCAGAATGGCGGGGTTGACGGCGAGTGCCGGAGGTTTCGCCGACCTCATGCTCGTTCCGGCCGGTCTGACGGGGGCTTTCATGGGAGTTGGCCATGTGCACTTCGGCCGTAGGTCCGCGACCCACGTAGTCGGAAGGGAACTCAGTCGGAACCGAGTTCGAGCACTGGGACGGCGGCGCAACTACAACCGACTCGAGGACTGCCACTTGTGAAGACGCGCTCTGGCGCGCCTGGGCGTGTTGCACCCAACGCTGGAGCTGCGGACGGCGAGACCATTTGTTGCGGCGTGTGACAGGGGCGAAGGTCGACACCGGAGCCGATTGCTGGAGAAGAAAAATACCACAGGCGCCGGCACGGAGGTGCGTAGACCCGCGACCGGGGAGCGCCTCGACGTCGAGAGGGGCGTCCCGAAGCCATGCCGAATCGTCGACGATGAAGGAGAGAGCGCCGAAGAGGATCTCGTGGCCCATGCTCAAATCTCCACCGGATGACATGATGGAAAAAAGTAGTCGCAAACTCGCCGGAAGTCGCCTAGACGCCTGCCCCACGATGGGAGCCAACTGTCGTGGGTATAAGTCTGACAGTAGATGTGTAGGGTACGAAAGGATGGGCAGAGCCTTAGCTACGGCGAGGTTGTATGAGTTCAGGCCCCTCTGCGGTGGAGGTAAAAGCCCTATGTCTCAGTGCTCTTGGGAGCTTGTTGTCGAGTGGAATATGGATTACAGTGAATTTCTAACCCCTGCACCAGTGGGGAAGGGCGGCTTATATAGAGTGCGCTGCCCTTCACAACGGTTCGGTGCACAGGGGTGGAGTAGTGGCAAATAAATGCCTACGTTACATGTAACGTATGTCTTAAATGCTAATAAAGGTACATGAGAACGTATGACCGTTGCCCTCCAGGGGGGTTAGGATGCACAGAGTGGAATCCAGTCGGTAAGTTTGATACACTCCGAATGCTCATCTCCGACTCGATGATGGAGGATTCGTCACCGACTGGATGATGGGAAGTCCTTAATTCAGTCGGAACTGACTAAGGGCCTTATCCCTTATGAAGGGTAGTCCTTGGGTAGGACTTATAGGGCAGGCCTATGACCCTACCCTAGGACTATAACCCCATCAGATATTAACCGTCCAGGGGTGCTCCAACTAGTCCATCACAAACTACCACAAGCTGCATTTCCAAGCTGCATTGAAAGTATCCTCGAAATTCGAATGCACAAGATATTTGGAGAAGGTAAAAAAAATCAAGCAAGACCACCTAGTGTGTCAAAGAAACCTATAAGAGCCGTGTTTATAATTCTCAGGACACAAGCGTCTATGCATAGTGGACAATAGCCAATAGAACTCGAGTTTCCCTGAGGCGGCACCGCCGACTCCTACGAAGGTGGACCAACACTCATGAGGAGCAATGGCCCGGGGGTTGGTTAATTACACATGGTGTAGTTATTCGTTATGCATTTTTATTAAGTTGTTTAGCAAATTAAAACCAATGTTGAGTCTTTCGAGACAAGTTTTAAACCAAAGAGTAAAGAGAATGAAACAAAAAGAGTAAATCTTCACGCTTCAAAGTCTCCAGAGTGTATTCTTCAGGACACACCGAATTCCTCATCTTCAATATCTTCTTGAGGAATATCAATTTCTTCTCAATTTCTTCGTGATCAAAGTCTTCAAGGAATGGCCAAGGTCTTCACCGAAAGACATACATTTTTAGGGGTCGATATTCATCGAATAACTCAAACAACTCAGCAACATATCGAGGCTGTGTACACTTACAAATGTATCAGTAACCTATAAGTCTTCAAACCACCAAAATCACTAAGGCTTTGTTTGGTAGAAGTGGATTGGGGAGGTTTGGGGAAGAGGGGATTTGAGGGGATTTGGTGAATCCCTTCCTTCCACCCAATATTCTCAAATCCTCGGGGCTTTGCTTCCACTAGTCCCTCGAGCAGGATCCTGAAACACATGGATAGGAAGGGATTGAAGGGGAACAGACGGGATTCGGCTAACCAAACCCCTCTTACCAAATGGGTGCCCGATACTCTGTGGGGTTTCTTGTCCTCCCAGGGATTTTCCTCTCGAAACCTCCTGAATTCCTCCGTGCCAAACGAGGCCAAAGGGGAACTAGATGCAATTATAATTTCCCCCTTTTAGGTGGTTGATGAAAAATATGTTAAGTTTTCAATGGGGATAAAAATATGAAATGTAAGTACAGAGTTTGAGGAATTTGATTGCAAGATATAGAGAAACTCCACCTGGGGATGTGCATATTTTAGGAATTTGTGTTGGACAGCAAATGCACATTAATGATATATATCATGGAGATCTCCCCGTGTATCTTGTAATTCATGCATGCATTTGACATATAGAATGAGGAATTTGAAATGCATGATGAAAAATGGTGTCTCACGAATTTCAACATGCATGCATTAATTAACTTGAGGAATAATCATGTGAGGAAAACATTCAAAAGTGTCAGAACACCATCGGGCTTAAGTTACAACTCATTACATCAAACACTTTAGAAGAAATGAGCGTTTGTAACTTAATAAAGTTTATAAGCCCATAAATTTGACATGCTTGAAGACTAACTCTCAGATTTCTCCCCCTTTGTCATCAAGTGACGAAAAGGGACAAAACTGAGGACTAATGACCATGAAGAATTTCACTTCTGTGTTGGAGGAGAGGCACGAGTATTCTTCGAGTCACACTTCCTTGTTGGGTCAGTTGCAGTATCAGCAGGTTCTTCATCAGAATAAGCAGTGCAGAATGAAGAATATGAGTTGTCCACCAAGTCAGGAACTAGAATATTCTTGAATTTCTTCTTTGGTGGCCATGACCAATCAAAGCCGTGAGTGAATTCCAATTCTTCAAGTTCCTTTGGAGTCTTCAGGTGAGACAGTATGGCCCAAGTGCGATCAAATACCTCATGAAGAAAATAGTGATTTTTCTTCACAACATTTTGAGTATCATGGAGGGTTTTCACAATAGAGCCAAACTAGCGTTTCACCCACTTATGGTTGTGATCGACTTTCTCATCAAGACTAAGGAGAAGCTCTGTGTTAATCATCACCCATGTGGCGGTTGGACTTGGAGGTTTTTCTCTGCCATCAGATTCTTGTGTGGCAGTGTCATCATATGAGGAGTATGATGCAACCTTGCAAAATTGAGAACCCAGTGGCCAATTTCCTTCATCAATCACTGACTTTCCTTTGCCCTCCACTGGTTCACAAGATTTCTTGATGACTTTGAGAGGTGGAAGATAGCTGAGGTGATTCTGATAGTCAGCTTGATAGTTGATAGCGGATCTGGTTCTAATGAATCTCATGATACAAGGCGCATAAATCTTCAGCTCGAATGGTGACAAAGCATTGTCGGCCAGGGTCCTCAAGAAGAAGTCGTGAAGGTTCATTTTGATTCCATGAATGACGTTGAACATGATGTTCTTCATGATTCCAACAACATCTTCTTCTTTATCATGCCCTTTGATAGGTGCGAAGGAATAGGACAATATTCTATAGACAGTACTGGGCACATACTTCAATTCCTCCACCAGGAATCTGGTTCTTCGAGGTTGTCCCAAAGCTAATGGCTTCATGAGGGCTTCCATTAGATGATTTGGAAATTCTTTTTCATCATACAGATTTATTGCATCATTTGAAGGAATTGACATTGGTAGAGTTCGAAGCAAGTCAGTGGCTGGAGCTGTTAAGTGAGTGTGCTGAGTCATCTAGTCAAGGACCCAAGAGTTGATGTTTTTAGGGTCACCTGAGATATGCAATGTGGCATAGAACTGAAGAATGATATCAGTATTCCAGTCATTGATATCTGTGCAGAATGGTAGTAGCCCTGCGTCGTGAAGAACACTCAGAACTGGGATGAAGCAAGGAATATCCTCCATATGACAATGAGGAATGTGTGTGTGATGAAATATCTTCCTTTTTCCACAAAGCACAGCAGCGTAGTAATTGAGTTGAGTTCTGGTCCAGAACTTCCTATGCCTGATGCGAAGGTTGTCGTAAGGATTTTCTCCAGTGAAGAAATGATGTTCATCATAAAAATCCACTTTCAGAAACTTTGGCCTCTTTGAGTATGCCTGATGAGGCTTTAATTGAAGATTTTGATGCTGAATTTCATCATCGTGAGGAATTTTGGCCACCAAAATTGCAGTTTCAGGATTTGCAACAAGTGGTTCATTAGTTGTATCTGCATCCTGTGTTGAGGCATTTTCATCACGGGCTTGTTCTTCAGGTTGAGGAACTTTCTGTGTCGAAGGAGCACATGCAGTTTCTGGTACATCAGTTTCCTTTTCATGTGCATTTTCATGAGCTGATGGAGCTGATTCTTGGTCTTGTGCTGATTTCACACGGGAGCTCCTTTCTTCACATCCAGTTAGAATTTCTGTAGCTGAAGGAGATGCAGGACTTTGAGCAATTGGAGTGGTCATTGGTGAATTAGGATGAGCCTTTTCCCAGAATTCAGCTTGGATGACAAGTGTAGTGCAACCAATGTCCACATCAGCCTCCTTTTCATCAGCAGTTATTTCTTGATTTTGAGGAGGAGGTGTTAGGACTTGAGGAAATTGATCAACTTGAATTTCTTCATCAATTGGTGTTGATGTTGCAGAGCGATTTTCATCCATTTCCTCATCTTGTTCTAGAATGACATGCTCTTCACCAAATGGAAAAAGCATGTATGACGGTGCACCGCTAAGAGGAGTTGCATCAACTAGAGCCTATGATGAAATAGACTGAGTCCTCTGGCGTTTTGCCTATGAAGACTTTGTAGGAGTTCATACCTTTCTCTTCTTGGCTTCCTTCTCAGCTGTTTTTGATTTCTTCACGTCTAAGGCAGACGGAAATGTCACTTTCTTCACTTTTGAGGACACTCGTGAAGGAGCATTTTCTTCATGCATTGTGTATGCAGTTTCAGGCCTGGCAGATTCTTCAATTGTTACATTTGGAGCAGATTCATCAGCAACTTTATGCTGAGCAGATTCATGAGCAGCAGTTTCTTCATCTTCATCAGAATCAGTCAGTTGTACAGTGTAGCTGGCCTGAGGATTTTGCTGGTTGCTTTGGAGCTGCAACGCAGTTGTTGTATTTATCAATGGCATTAGTTGCTGCCTTGACAAACCTCACTTTGACACCTTTTCGGTCTGCTTGAAGACTTGTATATTTGTCAGTGAGGGTTTTCAGCTCTGCTTGAGTAGAACCAAGTTTTTCAGGTGTCAGGTTAAGTATGTTTTGTTTCAAATACTTCTCCTTTTTCACCTTTGCTGCCCAAGCTTGTTTTGCTTGTTGAACCTTCCATTTTGCTTCATTGATGAATGAGGTTATCATGTGAAAGAGTCTAGGTGGAAGTTTCAAATCATCAATGGGTGTGTTTGGATCCACATACCAAAGGTCAATGAAGTTCGGCACCACTTTTGGATCCAGTGCGAGGGGAATGGTGTTGCGAGTAGCTTGTGCAACCCTTTCTTGTTTATTCCTGCTGATGGCTTGAAGAGTTTCACCATCATATTCCTCACTTCCCTCTGATGCAGAAGGGATATTGACAATTTTGCTTGGGCTCGCCCTTGTTCCTCGTCCAGCAGTCATCTTTGTCTTTGGTATGCCCGGTGAAGATTTGAGTGCAGAGCCAGAGGCAGGAGCTGATGAGAAATTTGGATTCCCTGTTTGATGTTGTGTGGTTCGTTGCTGCACACGAGGTGAAGACTTTGCTGCAGTTGAAGACTTTGTAGCTGTTGAAGACTTTGCAACCATTGTTCTTTTAGTCTGAGGAATTTCCTTTTTGGATAATGTTGTTGACAGTTTTGAGTTGACATCTGATTTCTTCATGAGTGTCTTCTTGGGAGGTTCTTCTGTAGCAGAAGCCTCAGCAGCAGAGGAGGAGGCAGCAGCAGCTGCTGTAGCGGAATCCTCATTGAACTTTGTTACCGCAACATTAGCCTTTTTCTTCAGTTTGGACAAATACTTATCTTTTTCATCAGGATAATCTTCAATTGTGGTTACGCTGGAGGGATGTGCAGTTTGTTGGTCTCCTTGTGCTAATCTTTTGCAAGGAGTTTGAGGGCAAACTTCTTGGCATAATTTGGAGTGACATACATGTATTCCTTCCACTCCTTTGCCCATTTGTGTTCAATCCTTTGAAGCCTGATCTTGCGTTTAGCAGTGGTTTCGTTCCCATGAATTTCTTCATCAGGCATGCAGTAATCAGCATATATATCCTCTGGGATTTCAAAAGCAGTGTTTTGTTCTAGATTCTTGCCACCCTTCTGTTTTTTGATTTCCTCCATTGTCTTCAGCTGAGGTTTATGCTGGGGAATTTGTATTCTTGAGGAATCTGATGATACAGTTAATGTTTCTTCAAGAAATGTTGCAAACGAGTTAAGTTGATGTGAACCTAGAGATTCATCAGCTGACATTTTTTACCTCTTAATAGAGTATAGGTGCGAAGAATTTGGAGAGGTCATATGCGTCCTCAGTTTTGAGGAAATTGAAAAATGACTTAAGTTGAGGAATTTGACCAGTTTAGTGTTGAGGAATTTGACTAAGCATTCTCATCTTGGGTTCCAGATTTGTGCAGATTCAAAAATTTACACAATTGAGGAATCTCATGAAGAATGTTGCGTTTTAGTGAAATTCATCAAGTGTTCTAGACATTGGTGTGCACAGCTAAAGGAATTTCTAAGGAATAATTCATTTCACGGATCTAAAGAAAATAACTGGATCAACAGGGGCAGTAAAATAGGATTTTAATTACCCTGAATGAAGAACACGATGAACTGGGGAAGTAAAAGCACAAGCTCTTCAGTGCCCTAACTCGGTGACTGAAGACAGCTATGGCGGCAGCAGAGGAAGATGATCCGCAGTCGACGTGAGTCCGGCGATGGCAAGGTCGAGGCAATTAAGTTGTTCCTCACCAGTGACGAAGATTGCTAACATCGGCGCTAGGTTTTGAGGTCGAGCGGAGAAGACGGGAGTGAGAGAAGAGTTTTTACTCAAGCGGTAAAGGGGCTATTTATAGCTTAGACGAAAACGGTTTGAGGCAAAAACTTCGGATGAAACTTCCCTTGCCCTTTCATCTCTGCATGACACATGCTACCAACGTACGATGCGGTGGAGATAGTGGAGATCGTGCTATCCAATCGTGAGTAGTGGGTGCAGTTATAGTGTTAACGTTAAAATGTAATTTTTGAATTTTGAGGATTTTGTTGCAAAGTCATCAGCTGACAAGGACTCAGTGAGGACTTTGAACAAGTATCAAATAGAACACATATGAAGAATTGAGAATAGACTGGGTTGAGCTTAGCATAGAGGGGAGTCGGGTCCGATTACATGCACTTAGAGGAAATACCAACTTGAAGACTTAGCAATAAGTGAATGCTATTGAGGACATTGAAAGCTCATTGTATAATATATAGTCAATGAACATCATCACAGTAAGTTTTGAAAAATTTGAAAAATTTGAGGAATTTGTGAAAAGTCTCAGATTGAAGTATTTCAACTTTGAAAAATTTCCAACTTGAAGAATTTCAAAGTTTGGTGGTGGCGTGACCCACCATATAAGAATGATGATTTTAGGCGCCGCGTACAATTGCCGTAGGGCCCTGAGAATCAATTTCTTCATTAATTTCTTCACACTTAGTGTGTTATTCTTCATTAATTGAAGAAAATGTTACTTCATGTGTTGCGCATCTAAGTCATCAATTTTTGCATAATTGTTAGGATGTGTGCATGTTTACACAACATTTGAAGATTCTAGGATATTTAGCTCACGTCGCAACTTGCAAAACCTTTTCTCATCCAACGGCTTTGTGAAGATATCTGCTAGATTGCCATTAGTCTTCTCATGGTTGATGATGATATTGCCCTTGAGTACATGATCACGAAGAAAATGATGACGAATCTAGATGTGCTTGGTCTTTGAGTGTTGCACTGGGTTGTAGGCAATCTTGATTGCACTCTCATTGTTGCAGTAGAGGGGCACATTCTTCATGTTGATGTCATAATCTCTGAGGGTTTTCTTCATCCATAGCAGGTGAGCATAGCAAGATCCAGCAGCAATGTATTCATCTTCAGCAGTGGAGAGTGATATGTGGTTCTACTTCTTTCAGGACCAGCAGACTAAGGATCATCCGAGGAAATGACATGTGCCTGACGTTGACTTGCGATCCACACGGTCACCAGCATAATCAGAATCAGAATATCAACAAGGTGAAGATTTGAGACCTTGGGTTACCATAATATTAGTGTTGGTGTGTGAGCTAGATATCGAAGAATATGTTTCACAACCTTATGTTGTGATTCCTTCGGTTTTGCTTGGAAACGTGCACACATGCAAACACTAAGCATGATGTCTGGCCTAGATGCACATAGGTACAATAAAGAGCCAATCATAGAGCGATATACATGCTGACCGAAATCTATACTATTTTCGTCTGTGCAGAGGTGGCCGTTGGTAGGCATAGGAAGCTTGACGCCTTTGCATTCATGGATGCCGAATTTCCTCACGACATCCTTGAGGTATTTCTCTTGAGATATGAAGATGTCATTGCGTTGTTGACGAATTTGCAGACCTAAGAAGAATTTCAGCTCCCCCATCATGGACATTTGATATTCTTCACCCATCATGTATGCAAATTCATCACGGTTACGTTTGTTAGTACAACCAAAAATAATGTCGTCGACATATATTTGGCACACGAATAGTCCATCGTCATAGGATTTTGTAAAAAGAGTAGGATCAAGTGAACGGGGTTTGAAGCCTTTCTTCGTGAGGGATTCCTTCAATGTATCATACCACGCCCGAGGGGCTTGCTTGAGGCCATAGAGTGCCTTTTTGAGTGTGAAGACTTTGTCAGGGTGCGTCGGGGCTTCAAAACTAGGAGGCTGAGCAACATATACTTCTTCCTCAAGCTTACCATTGAGGAATTCACTTTACACACCCATTTGATATAGAGTAATATTTTGATAGTTAGCATAAGCAAGCAATATTCGAATAGCTTCAAGTCTAGCAACGGGTGCCAAAGTTTCATCAAAGTCAATTCCTTGAACCTGTTTGTAGCCTTGGGCTACAAACCGTACCTTGTTCCTCACAACTTGACCATCCTCATCTTGCTTGTTTCGGTAAATCCACTTGGTGTCGATGATATTGTGCTTACGAGGACCTGGTCTTTTGACGAGTTCCCATACGTCATTCAGCTTGAACTGAAGAAGTTCATCTTGCATGGCTTGAATCCACTCAGGTTCCATGAAGGCTTCAGCAAATTTTGAGGGTTATGTGATAGACACAAAAGAGGAATGCACACAAAAGTTAACTAAATGTGAAGCTTTTGAGCGAGTGAGAAGACCTGGCGCATTGATGTCATCGATGATTTTGTCAATTTCCACTCCATTTCCAATCCTTGGATAAGCTGGTTGAAGACTTTGGTTAGGCTGAGGAATTTGATCTATAGCATTTTTCTCAGGTGCACCTCCTTGAATTTCATCATTGTAGGGGACAATTTCTTCAACAAGGGGTTGATCCTCAGTAGGAATGATATCTTCAGTAACATTGTGCTTAATCGCTTCCTCAGGAGTCAATTTATCTCGCGTAGGAGGTAGTTGCTCTCTTTGCGAGCCATTAGTTTCATCAAACCGCACATCTAAAATTTCAACAACCTTGTTGTCATAGGTGTTGTAGAATCTATGGGTGTGCTAATACTTTCCGTAACCAAGCATAAAACCCTCATGTGCTTTAGGTGCACACTTTGAGCTATGGTGAGGATCTCCAATCCAGCATCTTGCACCAAAGACTTTGAAATAACTTACATTCGGTTTCTTGTCACTAAGGAGTTCGTATGAGGTTTTCTTGAGGAGTTTGTGAAGATATACCATGTTGATGATGTGGCAAGCAGTGTTGATTGCTTCAGGCCAAAAGCGATGAGGAGTCTGATATTCTTCAAGCATAGCCTATGCCATTTCAGCTAGAGTCCTATTCTTGTGTTCCACGATGTTGTTTTGTTGAGGAGTATAAGGAGCAGATAAGTCGTGAGTAATACCAAGTTCATCAAGATAATCGTCAAGACCAGTACTTTTGAATTATGTCACATTATCACTCCTAATGTGTTTGATCTTGACGTCGAAGGTTGTTGAGGACCTTGAGGAAAATTGTTTGAAGACTTCCTGCACTTCATTTTTGTAAGGCATAATGTGTACCCAAGTATAACGAAAATAGTTATCAATGATGAAAAAGCCATATAAGGATGTTGCATTGGTTAGAGTGGCATAATGAGTACGTCCAAAGAGATCCATGTGAAGCAATTCAAACGGACGAGTAGTACGCATGATAGTCTTCGAGGGGTGTTTGGATCTTGTCATTTTTTCAGATTCACAAGCACCACAGAGATGGTCCTTGAGGAATTTGACAGTTTCAATGCCAATGACATGCTTCTACTTTGCCAGTGTGTGCAAATTCCTCATGCCTACATGACCAAGTCATCGATGCCATAGCTAGCCTCCTAAGGTATTTTCTTGTAAGCACGTGGCTGGTTCAGGATGTGTATAAAAGTCAACAATGTACAAGTCTCCTCTCCTAAAGCCTTCGAAGACTTTGGATTTGTCATATTCCATGATGACTATGTTGGTGAACGTTGCATGGGAAACAAATAATTTCCTACACACACGCAGTACCTATCCATGGTGATGATCATCTACGGGAGGGGAGAGTGAATCTACATACCCTTGCAGATCGCTCAGCGGAAGCGTATATAACGCGGTTGCTGTAGTAGAACATCTTTGTGATCCAAATCGCAGCCCGTCCCGCGATCCCATCACCATCCATCCCTATCTAGTGCCGAACGGATGGCACCTCCGCGTTCAACACACGTACAGCTCGATGATGATCCCCGCCTTATTGATCCAGCAAGAGGGCGGAGAGGTAGATGAGTTCTCCAGAACGGCGGCGTGGTGGTGGTGGTGGTGAACTAATCCACCAGGACTTCGCCTAAGCACCGCCAAACTAGACTAGAGGATAAACAGATCTTGAGAGAAGTAGAGGGAACACGTGGCAATTAGGTTTATCCCTCAGCTCTAAAACCTCTAGTATATAGGAGGGAGGGAGGGAAGGAGGCACCCTCAAACCCTCAAGGTTTGGCCGAAATTGGAGGTGGAGGAGTCCTACTCCAATCCTACTAGGAGTAGGATTCCTCTTCTCCACATGGAAACCATTTCCACCTTTGTGTTTCTTTCCTACCCACCACCAATCTGCCTTGGGCTTTAGTGGAGGCTTCGGCCAGCCCACTAAGGGCTAGTCCACGTCCTCGCACAGCCCATGAGACCCTTTGGGGTCGGTGGGCCCACCTGGTGGATCCCGAGAACCCATTCGTAACTCCCGGTACAGTGTCGGAAATGCCCGAAACTTTTCTGGAGTTCAAAACCCACTTTCCTATATATCAATATTTACCCCGGGACCATTTCGGAGCTCCTCCTGATGTTCGGGATCTCATCCGGGACTCCGAACAACTTTTGGTTACCAAATAGACATAACTCAATAATACCAAAACTTCACCGAACCTTAAGTGTGGAGACCCTGCGGGTTCGAGAACTATGGAGACATGACATGAGACACTCCCCGGTCAATAACCAATAGCGGGACCTGGATGTCCATATTGGCTCCTACATATTCTACGAAGATCTCTATCAGTTGAACCTCTATGTCAAGGATTCATTTAATACTGTATGTTGTTCCCTTTTCCTTCGGTATGTTACTTGCCCGAGATTCGATCATTGGTATCTCCATACCTTGTTCAAACTCGTTACCGGCAAGTCTCTTTACTCGTTCCATAATACAAGATCCCATAACTAACACCTTAGTCACATTGCTTGCAAGGCTTGTTGTGATGTTGTATTACTGAGTGGGCCCCAAGAGGCGTCTCCGTCACACGGAGTGACAAATCTCAGTCTTGATCCATGCCAACCCAACAGACACCTTTGGAGATACCTGTAGAGCACCTTTATAGTCATCCAGTAACGTTGCAACGTTTGATACACACAAGGTATTCCTCCGGTGTCCGGGAGTTGCATGATCTCATGGTCATAGGAACAGATACATTGAAATGCAGAAAACAGTAGCAATAAACTAACTCGGTCATAATTCTAAGTCATTTAAGCATTATGCACTGAACTATCATGTAGTCACCAAAAACGAGTATGGTAGATGTTCGCAACATCCCCAAATGACGCTCGGGGTTCAGCACACCGAGTGCTGCATTAAGGACATAAGCCTTCTGTGCAGCAATGAGGGCAATCCTTGGTTTATGGACCCAGTCCACATAATTGCTACTATCATCTTGCAACTAAGTTTTCTCTAGGAACATATAAAAAACATAGAGCTACAGCGCAAGCTACAACATGATTTGCAAAGACCCTTTGACTATGTTCATGATAATGAGTTCAATTAATCATGTTACTTAAGAACTCGCCCTCAAATTGACATCCCTCTAGTCATTCGAGTGTCGCATGATCCAACTTCCCTAACTCAAGTCCACTCATCACATGAGTTGAATTTAGATTCAATGGTCAACATCTCCATGTTGATCGTATCAACTATATGATTCATGCTCGACCTTTCAGTCTCTTGTGTTCCAAGGCCATGTCTGTACATGACAGGCTCCTCAAGTTTAACCCGAGTGTTCCACGTGTGCAACTATTTTGCACCCATTTTAAGTGAATGTTGAGTCTATCACACCCGATCATCACGTGGTGTCTCGAAACGACGAACTGTCGCAACGGGGCACAGTCGGGGAGAACATAATTTTATCTTGAAATTTAAGTGAGGGATCACCTTATAATGCTACCATCGTCCTAAGCAAAATAAGGTTCATAAAAGGATTAACATCACATGCAAATCATAACTGACATGATATGGCCATGACCTTGTGCTTCTTGATCTCCATCACCAAAGCACTGGCTTGATCTCCATCGTCACCGGCGCCGCACCATGATCTCCATCATCATGCCTCCATGGAGGTTCTCGTGCTATCTATGCTATTACTACTAAAGCTACAACCTAGCGATATAGTAAAAGCATCTGCAAGCACAAACGTTAGTATAACGACAACCCGATGGCTCCTGTCGGTTGACGTAGCATCGACGTGCAAATTGACATTTAACTATTACAACATGATCATCTCATACATCCAATATATCATATCATGTCATTGGCCATATCACATCACAAACATACCCTGCAAAAACAAGTTAGACGTCCCCTAATTTGTTGTTGCATGTTTTACGTGGCTGCTATGGGTATCTAGTATGATCGCATCTTACTTAGGCAAAGCCACAACGGTGATATGCAAATTGCTATTTAACCTTCTCCCCCCTCGGCCAAATACGATTCAACTAAAGGTGAAGAAACAGACACCCGCTAGTCATCTTTAGGCAACAAGTTGCACGTCAGTCGATGAAACCGGTCTCTCGTAAGCATATGAATAAATTGGTCCGGGCCTCATGACCCTCAAGTATAGGGGATCGCAACAATTTTCGAGGGTACAGTATTCAACCCAAATTTGTTGATTCGCCAAAGGGGAAGTGAAATAATATTCTCAAGTATTAGCAGCTGCGTTTGTCAGATTCAATCACACCTGAAAGATTAGTGTCTGCAAGCAAAGTATCAGTAGCAAAGTAGTATGATAGCAACGGTGCCAGAAACAGAACTGTTGATGGCAGAATATTCCTAACTGTTGTATCAATGGCGCCAGTAGGTTGCACGTGGGCGAGTAACTATTCTTCCCCGACAACACTGTCGGAAAAGATCTTGCAACAAGTAACAACGAAGTAGCAAGGAACAACAGTAGCAGCAGCAGCAGAGTAACAGCAGTAGCAACAGTAGTAGCAAAGTGACAGCAGTAGCAGCAAAGTGGCACAATCCCTTTTGTAGCAAGGGACAAGCGTAGACAAAGTAACGTAGCAAGGACCAGTAGTAAAAGACTCATAGGCAGTGGATCGGTCATGGATGAGTATGACGGATGTGATTCATCATGTAACAGCTATAACACGGAGAGATATGTAACTAGCTCCCGTTCGTCAATCTAATGTAGGCATGTATTCCGTATGTAGTCATACGTGCTTAGGGAAAAGAACTTGCATGACATCTATTGGCCATCCCTCCCGTGGCAGCGGGGTCCTAATGGAAACTACGGGATATTATGGTTCTCCTTTTAATAAAGAACCGTACCAACACCTTAACACGTGGTGAACATGAACTCCTCATACTATGGTCATCTTCGGGAGTGGTTCCGGCTATTGTCACTCTAGGGTTGCCAGGTCATAACACATAGTAGGTGACTACAACTTGCAAGATAATATGTAAAACACACATATATTGGCGACAACATCATAGGTTCAGATCTGAAATCATAGCACTCGGGCCCTAGTGACAAGCATTAAGCATAGCCAAGTAGGAGCAACATCAATCTCAAAACATAGTGGATACTAGGGATCAATCCCCGTCAAAACTAACTCGATTACATGATAGATCTCATCCAACTCATCACCGTCCAGCAAGCCTATGATGAGATTACTCACGAACGATGAAGAGCATCATGGAATTGTCGATGGAGGAAGGTTGATGATGACGATGGCAACGATTTCCCCTCTCCAGATCTGCCCTCCAGATGAAGAACAGGAGGTGGCGGCGCCTCCGTATCGTAAAACGCAATGAAACCTGCTCTCCGATTTTTTCCAGGCGAGACTGAAGATATAGAGCTGAGTTTGGGGGCGGTGGAGCCATGTGGGCCCCACAAGCCCTCCCGGCACGACCTACGGGGGTGGCCGCGGCCTGTGGGCTTGTGGCCCACTGGAACGCCCCCTCTGGTGGATCTTTGCTCGGGTATTTTTCTTTTATTCCAGAAAAATTCTCCGTGAATATTTAGGACATTCCGAGAACTTTTATTTCCGCACAAAAACAACACCATGGCAATTCTGCTGAAAACAGCGTTAGTCTGGGTTAGTTCCATTCAAATCATGCAAATTAGAGTCCAAAACAAGGGCAAAAGAGTTCGGAAAAGTAGATACGACGAAGACATATCAACTCCCCCAAGCTTAAAGCCTTGCTTGTCCTCAAGCAATTCAATTGACAAACTGAAAGAGACAAAAGAGAAACTTTGACGAACTCTGTTTTATCTTGTTGTTGCAACTATGTCTAACTCATAACCAGAATTTTAGCAAGATCACAAGCAAAGCACATAAGAAAATGACATCTAGGTCTCACGGTAAACTCATATCAATGGCATAATCAACTAGCGAGAAAATAATAATAAGTCTCAAACGTCAACACTTCAATCAAAACAACATGAAGCAGTAGGAATAGATGGTATCTCGCTAGCTCTTTCTGAGACCACAAAACATAAATGCAGAGCACCTTTGAAGACCAAGGGCTGACTAAACATTGCAATTCAAGACAATGAAAATCCAGTCACAGTCATACTCAACACAGTTAAAAGTAAAGCATAAAAAAATGACAGAGGTGCTCTCTAATTGGTGCTTTTGTAAGAGGAGGATGACTCAACAGGAACATAAATAGACACGCCCTTCACAGAGGGAAGCATTGATTTGCAGAGGTGCCAGAGCTCAAGCTTTGAAAATAGAGATAATAATTCTGGGTGGCATGCTTTCATTGTCAACGCAATGACTAAGAGTTCTCAACATCTTCCACGCTACACATGCTATAGGTGGTTCCCAAATAGAAAAGTAAAGTTTTGACTCCCCCACCACCAATCAATCACACTCCACGGCTAGCCGAATCCTCGGGTACCATCCATACCAACATCAATCCTGGGGGAGTTTTGTTTGCAATTATCTTTTCGATTTGAGTATGGAACTGGAAATTCCAATTACCGGCCCCTTTCTCGCGAATGATAGTGAATAAACACATATCAAGGATAACACGTCTAGCATGGAAGATACTAATAGCCCCCTGTCACCATATGAGCAGTTCGGGGAAGCAAAACAGATTATTTCTTGAAGGTTTAGAGAGTGGCACATGCAAATTTACTTGGAACGACGCGTAGATACCGCAAATAGGTAGGTATGGTGGACTCACATGGAACAACTTTTGGGTTTATGGAAGTGGATGCAAAAGCAGTATTAAGGCTTAGTACAAGTGAAGGCTAGCAAAACATTGGGAAGCGACCAACTAGAGAGCGACAACAGTCATCAAAATGCATTGAGATTAACTAACATTTAGTGCAAGCATGAGTAGCACATAAATCACCATGAAGATGAACATCATAGAGGCTATGTTGATTTTGTTTCAACTACATGCGTGAACATGCGCCAAGTCAAGCCACTTGAAACATTCAAAGGAGGATACCATCCTATCATACTACAACACAGTCATCTCAACATTCATGTGGGAATCCAAGACAAACCATTATAAGCTCCTAGCTAAGTAAGCATGGCATAATCAACTATGATCTCTAAGTTGTCATTACAAACATGTTTCTCTCACAACAAAGCTGAATTGGGCATGATGAGCTAGTCATATTTACAAAAACAAAATAGATCGAGTTCATACCAGCTTTTCCAGGCTCAGTCACTTCATGATACATCGTCATTATTGCCTTTCACTTGCACGACCGAACCATGTGAACAATAATAAGAGTGCTCGTGCATTGGACTACGCTGGAATCTACAGGCAAACACAAAGGAGAAGACAAAGTAATATGGCTCTTTGAAAGCTAAACAGGTATGCATGCAAGAGCCACTAAACATTGTAACCAATATCTTCTACCTTGACCCAAAGAAAAAGAAAACTATCTACACGGGAAAGCTCCAAACAAGCAAAAGAAGAAAAAAGAAAATCTTTTTGGGTTTTCTCAAACTAGGCAGACACACGGAAAGAAAACGAGAAAAAAAAATAAACTAGCATGGATGATACAGTGGCAAAGTGTGAACACCGGCTAACAAAGTGAAAGCATAAGCAAGAATGTAAAGTCGGTGAGAACACGTACTCCCCCAAGCTTAGGCTTTTGGCCTAACTTGGTCTACTCCCAAGGAGGGAAATAACCAGCTCCGGGGTACTCCGGAGTGGACTGAGGATGCCACTTCTGTGTGAGCTCCTCCGGCTCCCACTGATAAAATGGCGTCTGGTACTCGACTGGTGGCTCAGGCACGGGCACCTGTGGTTGGGCTAGGCCCCAATATGCGTAGATGTCTGAGGGCATAATAATGTACCTGCCTGCATGAAGATTGAACAAAGAAGGAGCAGGCAAAGTAATAGTCTCACGAGTACCCTGACTAAATACCAGGTTATAAATCATCCTTCTATTTATATCTCTATCCAGAAAGTCATGGCTAACCATGCAATCGTAATCTAGATATCTCTCGGGAAGAAGAAGCTCTTGTTCCTCCTCCAGTCTAATGGTTATCTTAAAGTGTCTTGCAAGAAGGGTAGCATAGATACCTCCATAGACAACACCTTTAGAACGGTTCAGGTTCAACCGTTGAGCTACCATAGCGCCCAAGCTATAAGTTTTATCGTTATAACGGGCTTCGTGCAAGACCGCAAGATCTGGGGAACTAAGTGACCCAGCTTTCCCACGGCCAATCAAACATTTTCCCACAAATAATGAGAAGTACCTAAGCACGAGAAAATGAATGCTAGCAGCTCTAGCGCAAGACACTCCTCTCTCCTCTCCTACAGCAATTATGCCGATGAAAGCTTTCAAGTCCCGTGGACGAGGTTCATGAATATCCCCAACGTAAGGTAATTTACAAACATTTGAAAAATCCTGGAGTGGCATGCGCTGGGGGATATCATAAAGTTTGAACTCAACCATAGGAGGATTGTTCCTCGGATAGAAGTTAAATCTTTGTATGAAGATATTAGTGAGGAGGAAGTATTGCGGACACTTATCCTCAATGAAGGCGGTAAGGCCTGCGTTTTCCACCAAGTGATAAAAGTCCTTATAAATATCAGTGGCGCGTAAGAACACGTGCTTGGCCATTCGCACGCTCGAACTTCTGCAACTCGAGGGACCAAATACTTGGGCTTCTTCTCACTCCCATCATCCTTGGGGTCACGGCTTGACGAGCCTCTTAAGAACCTCCTCATCTTCTCCCTTTTCTATCTCTGAAATTTTCTGAAATTTTTAGTGATTCTAAGGAAAAGTGAATAAGGCTCAACGAAACTCGTAGCAACTACTCCCACAAGTGCCTAGAGGCCATATTACGCATCAAAACTACTTGGGACAAGCTAGAATCAGCATGCAAATCTCAAGAACATGGTCACCAAGGCAGCAAAAATACGTGGAGTATAAGGCACTAGAGCAAAAACTAATTGGACCAATGGAGGAGTCACTTACCAAGGAGTAATTTCCCCAAAACAGTTCGGAGAATGGTGATTTGAGCAAAGAGATCGAAAATCCCAGCAAGAGGAGCAAGAACACGGGTTTGAGCTGCGAAACAATTTTTTCTGGAGGTAGGAGAACCAGATAAGAGCAAGAATGAGTGGAGGGGGTGCATGTGGGCCCCACAAGCCTGGGTGGCGCGGCCAGGGGGTGCCCGTGCCCCTAGGGCTTGTGCCCCACTGGTGTGGCCCCCAGACAAGCTCTTTGTCTCACAATTTTTCAAAAAATTCAGAAAAAATCATACTTGATTTTCCGGACGTTCAGAGAACTTTTATTTTCGGGGTACTTTTCTACCGGACGCTAAAACAGAAAACAGGGAAAACTAAACTAAGTCTATCATTTTTCTTCTAAGCAACCGAAGGTGAAAGCTGGGAACGGAGGTTTGTGACTCCTCAATTCATCCATCTCATGGTTATCGAAAGAAATCCGTCAGTGAGGTTGATCAAGCCTCTTTGAGAAACCTTTTCAAATCGCAAAAGAGAACGGAGAATATTTCGAATAGTCACTAGGTCACCTCAATGGGGATGTGTATCTCCCCAACAAGCAAATCATACTTAATCTTATCACGAGGAATAGGGCATTCAAAGCTCCCAATAAGAATCAATGAAGTCTTTTCAATAGCATTGATGCAATGTACTCGATATTGTTTCTTCACAAAGTGCACCGTATGCTCATTACCGTTGACATGGAAAGTGACAGTGCCTTTGTTGCAATCTATAACAGCCCCTGCAGTGTTTAAAAAGGGTCTTCCGAGGATGACCGCCATGGCATCGTCCTCGGGAATATCCAAGATAACAAAGTTTGTTAAGATGGTGACGTTAGCAACCACAACAGGCACATCCTCACAAATGCCAATAGGGAAAGTAGTTGATTTGTCGGCCATTTGCAGCGAGATTTCAGTGGGTGTCAACTTATCCAGTTCAAGTCTACGATAAAGAGAGAGAGGCATAACACTAACACCGGCTCCAAGGTCCCATAAAGCAGTTCTAACGTAGTTGGCTTTAATGAAGCCAGGTATAGTGGGCACACCGGGATCACCTAGTTTCTTGGGAGTTCCACCCTTGAAGGTATAGTTAGCTAGCATGGTGGAAATCTCAACCTCAGGTATCCTCCTCTTATTAATCACAATATCCTTCATTTACTTAGCATACGGAGACATTTTGAGCATATCTGTCAAATGCATTTGCAGGAAGACAGGTCTAATCATTTGAATGAATCGCTCAAAATCCTCATCATCCTTTTTCTTGGATGGTTAGGGAGGAAAGGGCATGGGTTTATGAACCCATGGTTCCCTTTCTTTACCATGCTTCCTAGCAGTGAAGTCTTTCTTATCATATCTTGTATTCTTAGGCTGTGGGTTATCAAGATCAACAGGTTCAATCTCCACATCCTTATCATTGCTAGCTTGAGCATCAACATGAACATCACTATTGATATCATCATTAGGTTCATGTTCATCACCAGATTGTGTTTCAGCGTCAGAGACAGAGACATCGTTTCGACTCTCAGGTACAGCAGCAACGGGGTTGCTAGCGTGCAGGTTCCTATCATCTTTCTTCTTCTTTCTAGGATGACTAGGTGCATGAGTGCTAACTCCTTGAGAATCTTGTTCAACTCTCTTCGGATGACCCTCAGGATACAAAGGTTCCTGGATCATTCTACCGCCTCTAGTGACGACTCTAACGGAATTATCATTCAACTCATTGAGCAAGTCATTCTGAGCTTGAAGTACTTGTTCTACCTGAGTAGTACCATAGAGGCATGCTTACTCAGAAGCTTAAGATCATTGACGTTTTTTTCCACATAAGCACTTAAATGACTAAGCATACGAGCATTCTTTTCCAATTGTCTGCTAACATAATCATTGAAACTCTATTGTTTGGCAACGAAGTTATCAAATTCATCCATGCATAAGCTAGCAGGTTTATCAAAAGGAATATCACTCTCATCAAACCTACACACAGAATTTACTTCTACTACCTGTATCGGGTTATCAAGACCATGGATCTCTTCGATAGGTGGTAGATTTTTGACATCTTCAGATTTAATGCCTTTCTCTCGCATAGATTTCTTGGCTTCTTGCATATCTTCAGGACTGAGGAATAGAATACCTTATTTCTTCGGAGTTGGCTTAGGAGGTGGTTCGGGAATAGTCCAAGCATTCTCATTGCACAAGATGTTATTCAACAGAATCTCGGCTTGTTCTATGGCTCGTTCCCTAAAAACACTTCCGGCACAACTATCTAGGTGGTCTTTGGAACCATTGGCAAGTCCATTATAGACGATATCAAGTATTTCATTCGTCTCAAGAGGGTGATCAGGCAAAGCATTCAGTAGCTGGATGAGCCTCCCCCAAGCTTGTGGGAGACTCTCTTCCTCAGCTTGAGCAAAGTTGTATATTTCCTGCAAGGCTGCTTGCTTCTTATGGGCAGGGAAATATTTTTCAGAGAACTTGTAGACCATATCCTGGGGGCTACGAACACAAGCAAGAGCAAGGGAAGTGAACCAGGTCTTAGCATCATCCTTTAGCGAGAAAAGAAATAGCTTGAGGATATAGTAGTGGCGGATCTTTTCCTCACTAGTGAATAGGGTGGCTATATCGTGCAGTTTGGTAAGATGGGCTACAACCATTTCAGACTCATAACTGTGAAAAGGATCAGATTCGACCAGAGTGATTATCTGAGGGTCGACAGAGAATTCATAATCCTTATCGGTCACAAAGATAGGCGAAGTAGCAAACTTCGGGTCGTATTTCATCCTAGCGTTCAGAGATTTTTCTTTCAACTTGCGCAGTAGTTTCTCAACATCATAGCTATCCTTACACGCAAGAAAGTCCTCAGCTATCTCTCCCTCCATAACATAGCGTGTATCAGGCATAACAGGCAATTCAGGCATAGTAGCAGGTTCTACTTCAATAGTACCAGCAGTTTCAGAAGTATCATCACATCTAGCAGCAACTCTAGCAATATGTGCATCAAGGAATGCACCAAGTGGCAAAGCAGTATCATGCATAGTATCAAGCATAGCATCATCAGGCATAGTATCAAGCATAGCATCATAAGAATCATGAGCAGCAGAAGTAGCATCATCAAGCACAGGTGACATATCAAGATTTCTAGCAGGAGGCGAAGTCGCAAACTTGTACATAACTGAAGGTGAATCAAGTGCAGAGCTAGATGGCAGTTCCTTACCTCTCCTCGTTGTGGAAAACAAGATTTTAGTTCTTGGATCTTTCGGATTACTCATAGTGATCAGTAGACGTCAATCCCAAGTGACTCAGAGAATATAGGTGTGCTTCCCCGGCAACAGCGCCAGAAAAATGTCTTGATGACACTCAAGTATATGGGATCGCAACAGTTTTCGAGGGTAGAGTATTCGACCCAAATTTGTTGATTCGCCAAAGGGGAGGCGAAAGAATATTCTCAAGTATTAGCAGCTGAGTTTCTCCGATTCAACCGCACCTGAAAGATTAGTGTTTGCAAGCAAAGTATCAGTAGCAAAGTAGTATGATAGCAATGGTGCCAAAAACAGAACTGTTGATGGCAGACTATTCCTAACTATTGTATCAATGGCGCTAGTAGGTTGCACATGGGCGAGTAACTATTCTTCCCCGACAAGAGTGTCGGAAAAGATCTTGAAACAAGTAACAACGAAGTAGCAAGGAACAACAGTAGCAGCAGCAGCAGAGTAACAATAGTAGCAACAGTAGTAGCAAAGTGACAGCAGTAGCAGCAAAGTGGTCCAATCCCTTTTGTAGCAAGGGACAAGCCTAGACAAAGTAACATAGCAAGGACCAGTAGTAAAAGACTCGTAGGCAGTGGATAGGTGATGGATGAGTATGACGGATGTGATTCATCATGTAACAGTTATAACATGGAGAGATATGTTACTAGCTCCCGTTCATCAATCTAATGTAGGCATGTATTCCGTATGTAGTCATAGTACTTAGGGAAAAGAACTTGCATGACATCTATTGTCCATCCCTCCCGTGGCAGCGGGGTCCTAATGGAAACTACGGGATATTAAGGTTCTCCTTTTAATAAAGAACCGGACCAACGCATTAACACGTGGTGAATACATGAACTCCTCATACTATGGTCATCTCCATGAGTGGTTCCGGCTATTGTCACTCCGGGGTTGCCGGGTCATAACACATATTAGGTGACTACAACTTGCAAGATAGGATCTAAAACACACATATATTGGCGACAACATAATAGGTTCAGATCTGAAATCATGGCACTCGGTCCCTAATGACAAGCATTAAGCATAGCCAAGTAGTAGCAACATCAATCTCACAACAAAATGGATACTAGAGATCAATCCCCGTCAAAACTAACTCGATTACATGATAGATCTCATCCAACTCATCACCATCCAGCAAGCCTACGATGAGATTACTCACGAACGATGAAGAGCATCGTGGAATTGTCGATGGAGGAAGGTTGATGATGACGATGGCGACTATTTCCCCTCTCCGAAGCCCTGAATGGACTCCAGATCTACCCTCCAGATGAAGAACAGGAGGTGGCGGCGCCTCCGTATCGTAAAACGCGATGAAACCTTCTCTTCGATTTTTTTCCGGGCGAAACGGAAGACATAGAGCTGAGTTTGGGAGCGGTGGAGCCACATGGGCCCCACAAGCCCTCACGGCACGGCCTAGGGGGTGATCGCGGCTTGTGGGCTTGTGGCCCACTGGCACGCCCCCTCCGGTGGATCTTTGCGCAGGTATTTTTCTTTTATTCCAGAAAAATTCTCCGTCAATTCTCAGGACATTCCGAGAACTTTTATTTCTACACAAAAACAACACCATGGCAATTCTGCTGAAAACAGCGTTAGTCCGGGTTAGTTCCATTCAAATCATGCAAATTAGAGTCCAAAACAAGGGCAAAAGAGTTCGGAAAAGTAGATACGACGGAGATGTATCAGGGCCGCTTCAATCCAACAATGCCGCTGAATCAAGAAAATACTAAGGAGGGCAGAAAATTGAACATCAACACCCACAAAATCTTTTCTGTTCTACTCGAGATATCATCTATGCATGAACCTAGCTCTGATACCACTGTTGGTGAACGTTGCATGGGAAACAAAAAAATTCCTATGCACACGCAATACCTATCCATGGTGATGATCATCTACGAGAGGGGAGAGTGAATCTACATACCCTTGTAGATCTCTAAGCGGAAGCGTATATAACGCGGTTGATTGGTGGAACATCTTATTGATCCAAGTCGCAGCCCGTCCCGCGATCTCATCATGATCGGTCACGCGATCCCATCACGATCCATCCCGATCTAGTGCCGAACGGACGGCACCTCTGCGTTTAGCACACGTACAGCTCAATGACGATCCCTATCTTCTTGATCCAGCAAGAGGGGCGGAGGGGTAGATGAGTACTCCAGCATGGCGGCATGGTGGTGGTGGTCTTGGACTAATCCAACAGGGCTTCCCCTAAGCACTGCCGCACTAGACTAGAGGAGAAACAGATCTAGAGAGAAGTAGAGGGAGCGCGTGGCAATTAGGGTTAGCCCCCACCTCTAAAACCTCTAGTATATATAGAAGGTAGGGAGGGGAGGAGGCATCCCAAAACCCTCAATGTTTGGCCGAAATTAGAGGTGGAGGAGTCCTACTCCAATCCTACTAGGAGTAGGATTCCTCCCTTTTCACCTTTTCCACCTTTGGGTTTCTGTCCTTCCCACCTCCAATCCTCCTTGCGATTTAGTGGAGGCTTTGGCCAGCCCAGTAAGGGCTGGTCCACGTCCTCCCACAGCCCATGAGACTATTTGGGGTGGGTGGGCCCACCTGGTGGACCCCCGGAACCCATTCGTTACTACCGGTACACTCCCGGAAATGCCCGAAACATTTCCGAGTTCAAACCCCACTTTCCTACATATAAATATTTACCTCCGGACCATTCCGAAGCTCCTCATGATGTCGAGGATATCATCCGGGACTCCGGACAATTTTCAATTACCAAACACACATAACTCAATAATACCAAAACGTCACCGAATCTTAAGTGTGCACACCCTGCGTGTTTGAGAACTATGCCGACATGACCTGAGACACTCCCTAGTCAATAAGAAATAGAGGTACCTGGATGTTTATATTGGCTCGTACATATTCTACGGATATCTCTATCGGTTCACTAGTAGAAAAGAGGGCTTTGGTCGAGGGCTTGCAATCCCATTAGAACCTGTTCACCCACGAACCGGAACCTATGGTTTCATTGGTCCCGGTTCGTGAGGCCAGGGCGCCAGCCGAGTATCATGGGCCATTGGTCCCGATTCGTGTCAACCCTTTGGTCCCGGTTCTGGACACACATCGGGACCAATAGGTCGAAACCGTTCGTATCCACCTTTACTCCTGGTTGGTGCTTCAAACCGTGACCAGGTAGACCGTTCGTATCCCCCTTTAGTCCCGGTTAGTATATCAAAGCAGGACGAAGTGTTGGTGGCATCCGTTCATATCACCCTTTAGTCCCGGTTGGTGGCTCAACCCAGTACTAAAGGCCCAAACGGTTTCCTCCCACTTTGTTTCCAGCGATGAAAAGCATAATCGAATCAGAATCTGTCGCCCTTTCTCTGTTCTTCTCCTCTCTCGCTCTCCTCTCTTCTTCCCCTCTCTTCTTCCCTTCTCTTCTTCCATGATGCCAACTTGCTACGGAGAGGTGCTCTCACATGGAAAGACCAAGCTCGATGTCATGTACACGAACAACAGCATGGAGATGCCGCATTTTCTTAGACAGTTGAAGGGATGGCTTGACGCCGCGATGGAGCATGAGAAGTTCTTGGGGCTTGCTCTGGACTACACGGCTGATCAACGAGGTGTTTCTGTCGTCCAACTATGTTTAAAATTCCATGTTTTGATCTTCCAATGGGCGAGGTATGTTTTGAGGCTTTATTTGATCCAAGGTTATGAAAATTGCATATATATATATATATAGTGATTTGTTTAGATTCGATTGGATAGCAATATGCAGTTTCTATATATGTTCCATTGGATAGTTAATTGAGGATTTCTTGATCAATTCATAGGATATGAAAATTGCATAGGATTGATAGTAATATGTTCCATTTTGGAATCCTATAAAGATCAATTTCTCTTTAGTTGTAGTGAAATAAGTTTATACAGCGTTCTTTGATCCAAGGTTATGAAAATTGCATATAGTGATATCTCTAGGTTCCATTGGATAGCAATATGCAGTTTCTATATATGTTCCATTGGATAGTTAATTGAGGGTTTCTTGCATAGGCTAGCAATATCTTCCATTGGAATCCTATATAGATCAATTTCTCTTTAGTTGTAGTGAAACAATTTTCCTTTTTGCATATTTGCAAAACCATGGTAGAATATATATGTCATAGTTAATTTATGGTTTCTTGATCAATTCATACAAAAAGTCTTCAGTTTAAATAAGTTCAAAAAAATGAAATTCATTTGTAACAGATCTATTTTTTATTAAAACGATCATTTAAAATAACCTAAAACCTACCAAATTGAATATAATGATAAAAACACATTAATACTAAATAGCAGGAAAAAGAATCACTCAAAAATCTATTTTTTAGTAAAGTTATTCACAAAATAAAATAAATAAAGTAAAAAATGAAACAAAAAAACTAGATTTTAAAAAAAAATGCCACCTACACGGCCACCATGGCCTATATACGACTAGAAACCCAACCATAGAGTTGGGCGAGGATTCAGGCCCGCAGAAGGCCCAGTAGGCCCATAGCTTGTGACAAATTAGGCCCGGAAGCTTGCAGTTGAGAGGATCTCGAGAGGGTCAGCGTACCAGCTCTTATAAACCATTCTCGGGCTCTCTCGGCTAGCGAGGTGGGACTAAACATCTTACCGCACCATGGTTGTGGCAGACACAGTCTTTTAGTCCCGGTTTGTGCCACCAACCGACACGAAATATGCCCTTTCATGTCGGTTTGTGGCATCAACCGGGACTAAAGGTCTCTTCTTCCCACCCTAAAAGCAAGACACAAAATACGCCCTTTAGTCCCGGTTTGAGGCACCAACCGGGACGAAAGGTAAATTTCCATTTCTGGGTCATCTAGCTCAAAAAATCAGTAAATGCATGAAAAATACTAAATGAACTCCGAAAGTGTTGAAAATTTATGATGTGGCCTTGAATCGTGCATTTTGAACACACAAAAAGTCTTGAGTTCAAATAATTTGAAAAAATGAATTCCCTTTTTGTAAGAGATGAGTTTTC
Source organism: Hordeum vulgare subsp. vulgare (assembly GCF_904849725.1). Classification (NCBI taxonomy): domain Eukaryota; kingdom Viridiplantae; phylum Streptophyta; class Magnoliopsida; order Poales; family Poaceae; genus Hordeum; species Hordeum vulgare. The sequence goes on along the minus strand of NC_058524.1, from coordinate 339,448,307 downwards.
GTAAGAAACTCTGATACTTCGAAAGAGATTGTCCGATTTGTACACGAAGTGCATCCAGTTTTTGTCGGAACCCTCTCAACTTTTTAGCACATGCTATGTGAGTGAAATGATGATACCATGCCAACTTTCAACCTATTCAGAGTTCATTTGTAGTATTTTTCAATTTCTGGGCCATTTAGCTGGAAACAAATCAGTAAATGCATGAAAAATACCAAATGAACTCAGAAAGTGTTGAAAATTGATGATGTGGCCTTGAATTGTGCATTTTGAACATGCAGAAAGTCTTGAGTTAAAATAAGTTAAAAAAATGAAATCCCTTTTGTAACATATGAGTTTTCGTAAGAAACCCTAATAGTTCGAAAGAGATTGTCCGATTTGTACACGAAGTGCATCCCGTTTTTGCTGCAACCCTCTCAATTTTTTGGCACATGTTATGTGGGTGAAATGATGATACCATGCCAACTTTCAACCTATTCAGAGTTCATTGGTAGTGTTTTTTAATTTCTGGGCCATTTAGCTCAAAAAAATCAATAAATGCATGAAAAATACCAAATGAACTCAGAAAGTGTTGAAAATTGAAGATGTGGCTTGAATGGTGCATTTTGAACACACAAAAAGTCTTGAGTTCAAATAAGTTCAAGAAAATAAAATCCCTTTTGTAACAGATCTGTTTTCGTAAGTAACCTTGATACTTCGAAGGAGATTGCCCGATTTGTACATGAAGTGAATCCAGCTTTTGCCACAACCCTCTCACCTTTTGAGCACATGCTATGTGGGGGAAATGATGACACCATGCAACTTTGAATCTATTCGGAGTTCATTTGTACTGCTTTTCAATTTCTATGTCATTTAGCTCAAAAAAATCAGTAAATCCATGAACAATACCAAATGAACTCAGAAAGTGTTGGAAATTGATGATGTGGCCTTGAATGGTGCATTTTGAAGACACAAAAAGTATTGAGTTCAAATAAGTTCAAAAAAATGAAATCCCTTTTGAAACGGATGAGTTTTCGTAAGAAACTGTGATACTTCGAAAGAGATTGTCCGATTCGTACATGAAGTACATCCAATTTTTGCCGCAACCCTCTCAAATTCTTAGTACATGCTATGTGGATGAAATGATGATACCATGCCAACTGTCAACCTATTCAGAGTTCATTTGTACTACTTTTCAATTTCTAGGACATTTAGCTCAAAAAATCAATAAATGCATGAAAAATACCAAATGAACTCAAAAAGTGTTGAAAATTGATGATGTGGCCTTGAATGGTGCATTTTGAACACACAAAAAGTCTTGAGTTGAAATAAGTTCAAAAAAATGAAATCCCTTTTGTAACAGATGAGGTTTTGTAAGAGACCCTCATACTTCCAAAGAGATTGTCCTATTTGTACACGAAGTGCATCCAGTTTTTGCCGCAACCCACTCAACTTTTTAGCACATGCTATGTGGTGAAATGATGATACCATGCCAACTTTCAACCTATTCAGAGTTCATTTGTACTGCTTTTCCATTTCTGGTCATTTAGCTCAAAAAATCAGTAAATGCATGAAAAGCACTAAATGAACTGAGAAAGTGTTGAAAATTGATGATGTGGCCTTGAATGGTGCATTTTGAACACACACAAAGTCTTGAGTTCAAATAAGTGCAAAAATGAAATCCCTTTTGTAATAGATATGTTTTTGATTAAAATAGTCATTTAAAATAACCTAAAACCTACCAAATTGAATATAATGATAAAAACAAAATAAGATTAAATAGCAAGAAAAAGAATCACTCAAAAATCTATTTTTTAGTAAAGTTATTCACAAAATAAAATAAATAAAGTAATTAACGAAACAAAAAACTAGATTTTTTAAAACAAATGCCACCTACTCGGCCACCACGGCCTGAATACGACTAGAAACCCAACCATAGAGTTGGGCGAGGATTCAGGCCTGCAGAAGGCCCACACTAGTGACAAATTAGGCCCGGAAGCCTCAAGTTGACAGGAGATCGAGAGGGTCTGCGCACCAGCGCTTATAAACCACTCCCGGGCTCACTCGGCTAGCGAGGTGGGACTAAACATCCAACCGCACCGTGGCTGTTGCAGGCACATGCCTTTAGTCCCGGTTTGTGCCACCAACCGACACGAAATACACCCTTTCGTGTCGGTTATTGGCACCAACCGGTACTACAGGTCTCTTCTTCCCGCCGTTTGGGCTCCTCAAAATTGTCATTTTAGTCCCGGTTTACGGCACCAACCAGGACGAAAGGGGTGAATTGGTCCTGGTTTGTGCCTCGAATCGGGACCACAGGTTTTCCCATATAGGCGGGAGTTGTTGGAATTTTCCCCCGAGCCTGTCCTCCTCGTCGACGCCGCCGTCCCTAGCCCGTCGTCCTCCTCGTCGTCGCAGCCGCCCCGAGCCCATCCTCCTCCTCGTTGTCGCCGCCGCCCTAGAGCAGTCACCGTCCCCGCCCCCGATCTAGTCCTCCTCCTCATCGCCGCCATCCCCGAGCCCGTCTTTGTCGCCGCCCCTTAGCACGTTGTCATCGCCGCCCTGAGCCCGTCATCGTCGCCCCCGAGCCCATCGCCGTTGTCGTCGCCCTCGTCGCCCCGATCCAGTCCTCCTCCTCGTCCCCACCGTCCCCGAGCCCGTCGTTGTCGCCGCCCCCGAGGACGCCACCGTCGTCGCCCCCAGCCTGTCGCCGTCGCCCCGAGCCTGTCGTCATCCCCCCGAGCCCGTCGTCATCGCCCTGAGCCCATCGTCGTCGCCCCCGAGCCCGTCGTCGTCGTTGCCGTCGCCCGAGCCCGTCATCATCGCCGCCCCGAGCCCAACGGCCCAGTGAACTCCTCCGCTACCTAATTAAACTGCTAGTTTTAGATGTATTTTAGTTTTGGATTTCATATTAAATTGGATGAGTCAAAGATTTTGCAAATTTAGTTTTAGATGTATTTTAGGTTTAGTTTTAGATTTTTTTGCGGTAAAAGATGAGGGCTTTAAATATATTAATTCCATATTTATTCTTTAAATAGTAGGGCTTCAAATAGTTGTAGAAATTATTCTCGACGTCGACGATGCCCATCCCGCATCCTCATCATCGACTCGGTGGCTACCACCTGCTTGATAGACGCCAACATGTGCGGGACTGGGCTCCTCCGGGCTGGCACTAGGAGGTGCTACCTTCTAGGGAGCGCATCTTGGCGAGGAATCACGCTCCCATCGTAGACTCAGAGTTTCTTTGGTGGCGGTCGCGTGGTCCACTTCCGGTGCAGAGGCAGCCGGGCCCCCAGGAGGAGGTACTTCTCCGTGTGAGGGAGGAGGACGAGCACATCCGTCGCTACTTGGTTGCGTTGGACGCCAGGTTCTCCAATACCTGGCAGGTTCTTCAGGGATCTCACCCGAGCTATGATCCTGTTATGGTTCCTTCTCCGTGGGTTTCCACCCGCCCTCGTGCCTCAGTACAACGACAGCTCTTTGGGTGATCAGTTGGTGATGAGCCACAAGTGGAAGAGGTTATACTAGACATGTATTTGAGATTATATTCGATAAAATTCGAGATGTATTAAGTTGATTATTGGTTGTAACTGAAAGAAAACCTTTTTGCCTCTGGAAATCTATTAAATTATATATCATAACGTACATGTATGAACTATTCAACATTTGGAAATAAAATATCAAAAAGTTTGTGCATGTTTAAAACATAGAAGTTCGTGTATTTCGGTTAATCATACAAGGAGCTGAAATATTTGCAGAAATGGATCAAAGAGACTTGGAACAAGACCAGTTGTTGGGGGAGAAAATCCTCGGTGGAGGTGATATCTTGTTGTATCTCAACAATGAAATATTTCTGGAAGGAGAAGATGACGGCTCGGTTGATCGAACTATGGAGGAGGAAGGACATGATGATGATGGCTCCGGTTACCGAATGCCGGAGGAAGAAGGAGATAATGATGATGACTCCGGTGACCGAACGGAGGACTCAGCTGTTGCAAAGTCCGACGAGGTATATATATTAATTACGGATTTTTATCCCATGTCCCTCATTCCTTAGTCATACTCAGTTTTCCCCACATGCTCATTTTGGGTATGTTTTGGGCTATTTTTCGGGGGCAAAAGTGAGAAAATGTGAAATCAGAATTACATCGCATGGGGAAAAGTGAGAAAAAACTAAGGAAATGGGGAAAACTGAGTATGAATAAGGAACCAAGGGCATGGGAATAAAAATCCCTATTAATTAAGCCCGAAGGTATGTACATATATTAATTCTTCTTTCTTCTTTTATAGCCCTCTGGATCAAGCCAAACTTCGGTAAAGAGAGGAGGCCCGAAGAGAAGGTTGCGCATGGATGAAAAGTTCATGATCACACCACTCACGGACGATGGCCTACTGATTGAACCCAAGCGAACCAAGGACGCATTTTCTGCTCAGTGCGGAGCTATTGTTAGGGACAACATCCCGATCAGCATCAAGCAGTGCAATAAGCCTAAGGGCGACGACGTCCGTGAAGGTGATTATGTCACCGATAGGCAGAAAGATGATCTTTGGACAGTGTTGAAGGCAAAATTCACCCTACCGGCTGAGGAGGATCCAAATAAGCTAGTTATAGAGCCCCTGATCAAGGCGTGTGCTCTTAAGAAGATGGCACATCTATTCAGGAAGTGGAAGAATGATTTGAAATCAATGTTTGTCGACAAAGGGAAGACTCCAGAATTCGTCGGCCGATTTGAGAAGATAAGAGATCACTAGCCCTCATTTGTGGCCTACAAGACATCAGACAAGAGTAAGAAAATATCGAAGACAAACAAGAACAATGTCGCAAAGAAGCAGTATCACTATCACACGGGGTCAGGTGGCTACCTCAAAGCCCGGCCGTTCTGGGACAAAGCTGAGAATGACCTGATTGCTATAGGGGTCGAACCACGGACATTGAACTGGCCAGACCGTTCAAGGACTTGGTTCTTCGGGGTTGGGGAACTTTGGACCCTGAAACAGGGAATTGTCGTTGGACGTACGAACAACTTGCAATACCCATCAACAAGCTTCATAAGTATATCACCGCAGCGCAGGAAGGGATGTTCATTCCCGACGGGGAGAAGGACGAGCTGACTGAGGCCCTAGGGAATGTTGAGCACCCTGGACAAACACGAGGCACACCAGGCTCCGTTCCTTGGAAGGTTGGGTTTCCCGACGCACGCGGTTACAGAATCCGGGAGAGAAAGAGGAAAGCAGAGCTGAGCGACATGCAACAGATCCAAGCAAGACTCCAAAATCTTGAGGAACTTGAGAGCCAACGAGCTACCGACCAACCATCTCGGTGGCACGAAGCTACCCAGAAGGTACCCCGCCATCTCAGCGGAGAAGCAGCGTGGCTTCCACGGAGCCCGTTGAGCATGACTTCACGGCTCCTAGCTACCCCATGGATACTATCACGGAGGCTCAACATTGCGAGCTTATGATGAAATGTCGGAACCTCACTTTCAAGGCGGCTGGCGGCTCTGTTGCACCTCCTGAACCCAACGGAACTTTTCACTACCTTCCGATTCCACGTGGCTATGCTATTGTGATGGTGGATCAAGTAATGGAGGGATTTGAGGAGCTCGAGCTTGACCACCCTATAGGTGAAGGGGAGAATTAGTTGGTTCGTGCTCTGAGGAGTACATGTCTATGGCAGAAGGAGTTCATCAAGCTTCCAAACCGGACGCCTCCTCCTCCTCCGACGACGACGAGTGATCAGGGCACTCCGCCTAATCCCCCTCCTCCTCCTCCGGCGAATGATCAGGGCACTCCGCCTCCTCTCCCTCCTACTCCTTCTACTCCTCCTCCTCCGGCGAGTGATCAGGGCACTCCACCTCCTTCTCTGGCTCTTTTGACGCGTGAGGGCACTTCGCCTACTCCAGCGTGTCAGAGTTCTCTACCTCCTCCTTCGCCTCGTCGACAATGTCGAAATATAAACGCCGCCACTCCAGCTCCTCCGACGCGTCAGAGCAGTCCGCCTCCTTATCTCACGCGGAAGAGATACACCTCCTTCTCTCTAACGGCTAGCAGTACAAGCAGAGGCGGGAAATACGGTCCATCTCTCAAGCCTCTGGAAAAGTTACCATATGAGAGGACTAAGCAGGAAAACGAGGACATATGTCGTGCCGAATTTAGGGCCCATTTTGCAAAGAAAACTCCACCTCATAAGGAGAAGCTAGATCCGATGAAAGTGGAGCGCACTATCAATCAACTGAAGCGACCAACACCGTCTCCGCCAGATTCCAACTATGACCGCATTCTTAAAAAGACATATGCACAAGCGCGGCGGTCGGGAACTACTTCAAGTGATGCAAGGAGAAGAGGGAAAACAATTCCCCAGCTCAGCCAATAGGAGAAGCAATCGTGCCCCCCGCTCAAGGTGTCTAGCGATATCGTCGTTGCTAATCATCCGGGGATGGTGCCCGGTACCAATCCTGATGATTACTTGGGGGATGAGGTAACAAAAGAACAATATAAATACGTGCACGGGAAGCTTCTCGTAAAACCTAGTCATCCTCATCTAAGAACGATGATGCACAAATTGCATGAGTAGTACATGAAAACCTGCAGGGAGTCTAAGAAAGACGCTTTGTATGTGGTAGTGAAACCAGAGCACGAATTCATTGGACTTCCCGTGATTCCTATTAAATTTGAGGAGTTATTTCGGTTATACAATCAATTGGACCTCGACAAACAACTCAAGACTTCCTACTGTCTGTAAGTCTCTAGCTCAGTTCGTTCATTTCATGTATATATAATTATCCTCACTATATATATTATGCAGATTGAAGATCGTCGAATTAAGAAAAGAAGGCTCGTCGATGTTGGGTTCATTAGACCAGAGGTCGTAAATGAGACTCAATCAAAGAGACCGAGGAGAACTTGCTAAACTTGTTCCTTATACATCAAAACAAAAGGGAAATAATCTTTCCTTACAACTTAAAGTGAGTGTTGTTGTCTTCTCTGTATACTCGGTTTCGCTTACTCGAGGTTAAGTAATGTAATTGATGAGTTATATATGCGTGCGCGGATACCACTTTATTCTGCTATCCATTGACGTTGGCAGGTCATTAGTAACTGTCTTAGACTCGATACGTTAAGCCAAAGAGGATTATGCGGACATGATTGAAATGCTTAAGAAGTAAGTCTAGTCAATACCGGGACCATATCGGCATGCAACTTTGCTTCATGGGCTGATATCAAATAATCATTTTCTTTGCCTGGTAGGGTTTGGAAGAAGTTCGCCAATAAGGTTCCCAGTCTAAACAAAGAGTTGTGATTTACGCACCCCAACGTAAGTAATACTAGCTAGTTCCACGCATCTCTAAATGATTCAAATAGATCATTACCATGCTTGCTTATCAGTTTGACTAAACTCCATTCTCGTAAAGTATATGTACCAGAAAGAAGGGACTGTTTTATGTGGATACTACGTATGCGAGTTTATTCGCCACTCGATCTCTGAGTGGGGCTTCTCTAAGGAACTATTTGAAATACGTAAATAATATTCACAATTTTATTTTATACATTACCATCAATTGTGTTGAGTTTTATTCATATATATGCATGTTTTGACCCCCTTATTTAAATTAGATCTGCGAGATGTTGGATCAAATCCTACCATATGATCGCATACGAGCGATTCAAGAGGAATTGGCGGGATTCTTTCTTGACCACGTCATACCTAAAGACAGAGAATACCATGTGGATTTGTGATTGGATCTTAATTGGATGATGTTAGGGATTGTAGAAGATCTTATATTGTATATATATGTTAGGGATTGTAAATGGTTTCCTTCATTTTCTTATTAGCTAGCGTCAAGTTCTTTCAATATGTATAGTAGCTAGTGGCAACCAAGCACGGAGAAAGAGAGGCCACTTCTCTCTATTAGCTAGCTAACACAATATGAAACCACTAAATTAACCCTCCAACCCCCCAAACCCCCCCCCCTTCAAAAAAACAAAAACCCCAGCTCCGGCCAGATGCTGACGCGTGGATGCAATTTGGTCCCGGTTTGTGTGACCAACCGGGACTAAAGTTCCTCTTGCCTGGGCTCCCCGCAGCGGCCACGAGGAGCTCCTTTGGGCCCGGTTTGTAAGCCAACCGGGATGAAAGGTTTAGGAATTTAGTCCCGGTTCAAGAATAGGGGCTAATGGGCCTCTGGAACCGGGACAAATGGGCCTTTTTCTACTAATGGTTGAACCTCTATTTTAAGGATTCATTTAATACCGTATGATGTTCCCTTTGTCCTTTGGTATGTTACTTGCCCGAGATTCGATCGTCGGTATCTCCATACATAGTTCAATCTTGTTACCAGCAAGTCTCTTTACTCGTTCCATAATACAGGATCACATGACTAACTCCTTAGTCACATTGCTTGCAAGGCTTGTTGTGATGTTGTATTACCGAGTGGGCCCCGAGATACCTCTTCGTCACACGGAGTGACAAATCCCAGTCTTGATCGATGCCAACCCAACAGACATCTTTGGAGATACCTGTAGAGCACCTTTATAGTCACAGAGTAACGTTGCGACGTTTCATACACACAAGGCATTCCTCCGGTGTCCGGGAGTTGCATGATCTCATGGTCATAGGAACAGATACATTGACATGCAGAAAACAGTAGCAATAAACTGACACAATCATATGCTACGTTTATAATTTGGGTCTTGTCCATCACATCATTCTCCTAATGATGTGATCCCGTTATCAAGTGACAACACTTGCCTATTGCCTGGAAAGCTTGACCATCTTCGATCAACGAGCTCGTCAACTAGAGGCTCACTAGGGACAGTGTGTTGCCTATGTATCCACACATGCATTTGAGTTTACAAGCAATACAATTCTAGCATGGATAATAAACTATTATCATGAACAAGGAAATATAATAATAACCAATTTATTATTGCCTCTAGGGCATATTTCCAACACACTACGCATCTATATTTTCCAAAGATGGCAATCATATCAAGATCACAAAGCATTGAGACTGAGATGAGGTGAAACCCAAGGTATTCGACAAGCATGACTTTGTCCATGTGTGGATCCTTAGAGATAGCCACTTTACCAAGTCCCAATACCTTGCGTTCACCTTTATCAGCGTAAGTGATTTGCTTCACTGGAGATGGAGTCAGTGGTATATTCATCAAGAAGATTTTATCACCAGTCATGTGATTTATACAACCACTGTCAAGAACCCACTCCGTATTCTTGGGTTTGTCATACTGCAGATGAATTAGTACAACTTACCATCTCTTAAGCTTCAAATTTGAAGAATATGATGTCAATTTCATCAGACTTGAATTTCATCATAAACAGCAATTTTGAGGACGCGTGAAATGTTAGATAATTTCATCATGTTTTAGCTTGCATCCAATCAAGAAATTTCCTCAGGTCTCCAGCAAATTCTTCAGATGATGACTTTCATCTGGAGACCTGACCTACAGAAGTAATTAGTTCAATTTCTTCACCACCCACATCTGAAGGGGTGACAAAGAGTTCATCATCCTACGAGCACCATATGAGAATGGAAACATTGAAGCTAATGCACTTCTTTTTACAGTAGGGGGTTAGAGTACTCAAATGAATAGGCAAAGAAGTTCTTTGAGGACTTATGAACATAATGATTCGAGGAATAGTGCTCATATTCACGTACCTTGTAGTTTTCCTGCATATCAGAAGCATTAATGTGAGTACGAGCATAAGTTTGACCATTTGAGGAATTTGATCCCCGTTAAGACTTTGGTTCACGTGAGGAATTTGATCTGAAGTTCTAGTTCTTCACTGGTGGTGTCATGAGGACATTCACCTGAAGATTTTCCAAGCAGCTTTCGAGAACCCAGATTTTCCTCAAGGGAGGTCCATTCTTGCAGTTAGTTCCAACATATCAAGCAAATACTTCACCAGATGGATTTTTCACAGTTTATAATTGGAGTCAAATGACTCATCAGACGAATAGGACATTTCACATGCAAAGCCTGTTAGAGTGGATTGATCAATGGGAGACCATTTAGCAGCAACCTGTGAGGTTTTGGGGTACTAATCAGGTTTACAGTATGATCCATCAGCATTCACTTTCCTCTCGATGGCAATGCCCTCTTTCCTCGGGTTCCTGTTCAGGATCTGCCTTTTGAGCTCATCGCAAAGGGTTTGATGCCCTTTGAGACTTTTGTATATACCTGTCACATACAATTCCTTCAATCCTGCATTTTAGTTAGTAGCATTTGTGCTTTCATCAAGTGAAGAATTTGATACCACGGGAACAGTTGAAGAATTTGTAGCGATAGAACCATTTGACGATTTGGGTGAAGAATTAGCAGTTTCATGCTCGATGCATTTCAGATATGGTGGAATGAATTCTTCCTAACCGGTACTGATCTGGTGAGCAAGCAATGAATCATTTTCCATTCAAAGATCATCATGGAACATTTTCAACTTCTCAAGATCAAGTTTCCTTTGAAGAAATTCATAGGAAAGCTTCTCATGAGCAGCCAAGAGTGTGCCGTAACGATCTTGGATACTATCATATCTAGACTGAAGACTTTGAACTTCTCCAATGAGGATTTGAGTATGATTCATTAAATCATTCAAAAGATCATCGATTTTGTCTAGCCGTTTCTAAAGCTTTTCAATAGCACTTTGTTTCTTAGTGTCAATGTTGGAAAGTTTATAGTAACTGGGTTTTTGATAATCATCACGTTCACAATCACTAGAATCAGAGGAGGACTTATGGTTTGGTACCTTTGAACCGTTTGCCATGAAGCAATAGTTGGAGCGAAGTCATCCAATCACATTCATCAGTGCAGTTGACGTTGTCATTTTCTCCAAGGTTGAAGATCGACTTGCTGATGAATGTGGTAGCAAGTGCATGACTTGCCACACCAGACTCTGACTCCACTTCATAACCTTCCCCTTCATCACGTTCCTTAGATTCTTCTTCAGAATATATTTCCTTGCCAATGAATGCCCGAGCCTTTCTAAAACTGGTCTTCTTGTGCGATGAGGACTTTGAAGATTTCTTCTTTTTTTGAGTCATCAGAACTTTCATCCTTGTATTTATTCATCCTTGATTCCGTCACCCAGCGAGGACAGTCAACAATGTAGTGACCAGATTTTTTGCATTTGTGGCAGCTTCTTTTCTTGTAGTCCTCAAATGAAGATTTTGATTTCCACATATCCCTTCTTGAAGATTTACCAAACTGGCCACACTTAGTAAACTTCTGGAATTTCCTCAGGAGCATAGCAAGTTCCTCACCAAGTTCTTCAGGATCACCAAGACTGGAGTCAGATTCTTCTTCTTCAGATGAGGAAACAACCTTTGCCTTCAACGCACGAGGTCTTGAATAGATTGGTCCATATAGTTCTCTCTTTTCTTCTTGTTGGAATTCATGTGTATTGGGTCTCTCAAGAATATCAGTAGGATCAAGCATCTTGTAGTCTCTTCATTCTTGGATCATCAGAACCAGTGTGTCAAATGATGGATCAAGAGATCGTAGGAGTTTCTTCACAACTTCATGGTCAGTGATGTCTCTGGCTCCGAGAGCTTGCAATTCATTTGAGATGTCACTCAGGCGATCAAAGGTATCTTCGCAGCTTTCATTGGCAAGCCCCTTGAAACGATTGAAGAGATTGCTAAGAACATCGACACGAGAGTCACGCTGTGTTGAGACTCCCTCATTGACTTTGGATAGCCTGTCCTGGATAAGCTTAGTTGTGCCAAGAGCACTAACTCTGCCATACTGAACTTTGCTCAGGTGGCCACAGATGATATTCTTCGGTTGCGAGTCGAGTTGCTTGAACTTCTTCACATCAGCGGCAGGGATAGTAGCAGTGATGGATGGAACACCATTTTCCACAATGTACCAGAGTTCGTTGTCAATTTCGTGAAGATGCATTTGCATCTTGGTCTTCGAGCAGGGGAAGTCCTTCCCTTCGAAGGTAGGACAACCTACAATAACATTGATCATACCTACGGTCAACATAACTAAAACTCGAGGCGGATAAACCAAGATCAAACAGAACAAGGGAGTACCTTGCTCTTATCCAATTGAAAGTGTATTATATCGACTAGAGGGGGTGAATAGGCGATTTTTACAAATTCATCACCAAGGAAATTCCTAGTGAGGAAAGTCCTCGGTCATGAACTAAGTTCAGCGAAAATAGTACTTAGTCAGAAGTGCCAAATGTCTACATCAAAGTACTCAACGTGAATGAAGTGAATCAGTTTGCACAGGTCACAAGTACAAGATAAGCATGGGAGGAATAACTCAGGTAAAGAATTTGGGATGAGGAATTTAGAGAAAGTCTTTCGTCAAATTCTTCGAACAGTACAGATGAAAATCTTCAACATACAATTGAGGAAATGAATGGAGTTGAGGAAATAGAACCAGTAGCTCGATGCAGACACTTGTTGATGACCTAGTTCCAACTGTTGTGACAGTTGTACATCTGGTTTGGAGCAGCTTGGTATTGAAACCAAAGGACACACAGTCCCGGGACACATAGTATGTATCGTATTGTCCTTGAGCTAAGGACACACAGTCCTCGTCAAACACTCATGGTAAGTCTTCAGTGTAGACTTCCAAACCCTCACAAACTCGGTCACCCGATGATCCACAATTGACTGTTGGATGCTCTAGACTATGACGCTAGCCGTCTGGAGGATGCACAGTCCTCAAAGGTAACAACTGTCGGTTCCATACAAGAATAACTTCTTCAGTGATGCTCAATCACTTTGGTTTTTGTTTGGGTTTTGGTGTTTGGGGTATTTCCTCACTTGATTATTTTCGCTCAAAGGCTTTGAGGAATTTGGGTTGCTCTAAATGAAAAGTGTCAGTTTCTCTCGGAGCAGCCAACCAGCTAGTGGTTGTGGGGGTGTCTATTTATAGCCTGGGAGTATCCCGAAATAATTTGACATAAATGCCATTAATGATATGACCGTTGGGTGGATAAGATAAGGGACTGGTGGCAAATGGCGCGGCAACGGTCGGAACTTTCAACTGTGAAACTCCTCATTTCTCTCATGTTCCTCACTTTGAGGATTTGCTAGGTGTACGTTTGGATTGAGCATCATGAGAAAATTATTTCCATAGTTTTACCTCGACCCCCTTTAACAGTACGGTCTTCCTATGACTCAAGAGTAAAGAAAATGAAATAGAAAGAGTAAATCTTCAAGCTTCAAAGTCTTCAGAGTATTTTCTTCGGGACACACCGAATTCCTCATCTTCAATTGCTTCATGAGGAATATCATTTTCTTCACAATTTCTTTGCGATCAAAGTCTTCAAGGAATGACGAAAGTCTTAACCCGATGACATACATTTTTAGGGGTCGATATTCCTCGAATAACTCAAACTCCTCAGCGATTTATAGAGCCTGTGTACACTTAAAAAAGTACAGTCTCTTAACCTATAAGTCTTCAAACCACCAAAATCACTAAGGGGCGCTAGATGCACTTACATTATCATGGCATGAAATTTAACAGGATGATAGAGGGCAACAACTAATACAAATCACTCCCACTAAGCATGAGTTGAAGCTGCACAATATTCATGGTATCATCCTCTAAACATGGCATGATAATAACAGCAGATTCTCACAATTAGAGAAAAACAAGGGGTGCAACAGTGTAGTTTTTAACAGGTTGACCTATTGGACGGCGAAACTAACTAGGATTCATTGCTCCTTCTTGAAAACTAATTGCACATGATGACGTAGGGTAACCTCAACTACAAATCATGGCACCGGACCAACCACAAAGGATCAATAGATTCATGGGAATCATCAAGACAACATGGCAAGAAAATAAGAGGTTCAACACTTAGAAATATTTGAGTATATTGTCTTAGCATGTTCACAACAAGAAATCCACAAATCCTCAAGCTTATCATGGCAAAGAAAATTACCAGGGCCTAGTACCCTCAGAACTCTACCACATTCATGTTGATAAGTTCTCCAATAGGTGCAAGGATTAAATCATATGAAAATCATAAAATGGCATCTTATCACAAAATCACGGTTTCACAAAGTTGCACAAATGAAAAAATTAATGGCACCACTGGATTCCTGGGATTTATCTACTCCAATTTCATATATCATAAGCCTATGTTCCTGTATAAAATCAAGCCCCAACCAACAAGCACAAAACACATGAACTAGTTATAACATAGTACATGGCAAAGTTGTCATATTTTGAATTGGAAACGGCCAGAAATGGTTATGGCTCAATCTGGTTACTTACCTAAAATTGCACAACTCACAAAAGAGAGAATGAAATAATACAAAAAATATGAAAAAAGGGGGCCACTTGGCATACATGCAACAAAAAAGGGGGGGTTATACGTGCCTCTGGAGACTTGAACTCTGGTCTTCCCGAATCCCGAATTGAACAAAGGGGCGCTACCACTAGGCTAGGATGGGGGGTTTTAACTAAAAGGGGGGATCTGTTAATTTAGAACTCTCCCGTAGAGGAGGTTGGTTCTTCTTCTATCTTGCACAGGAGAAAAAAACAGCGACGCCAGCCAGCAGAGCAGTGGCCTTGGCGAGCACGAATCGGCAACGGGGGTGTGGAAACACACAGGGGCTCCATTCCTGGGTCATTGGGGGATCTACGCACGCGGAGACGAGTAGCTCGAGCTCGGCTCGGGCATGGCAACGTGGCGAGGCGATGCGAGCGCGGCAAGGCGAGGGGTGGCGGGCCTACGGGAGCGCGTGGGGAGGTAATGGAAAATACACGAGCGAGCTGGGGCGCGGCAAGCTAGGCGCGTGGCGGCCTAACTCCGCCACGGCAACAACAACAACACAAAAAAACTGCACTTTGGGACACAGATCGGAGAGCAATACGTTAGCCGTTGAAATTAGTGATGGGCCTTAGGCCCATAAGAGAATTTTAGAAAAATCTCCAAGGGCCCATGTAGGTGGTGGCATGACAAGGTGCTGGGAAGTTTAGTCCCACCCCACTAGTGGAGGAGAAGTTGGACCCCTTTATAAGGGTCTCTCTTCCACATGATATTGGAGAGTGAGAAGAGAAGGTGCCCTAGCGCACTCCTCCTCCACCGCCCGCCTCGCCACGCCTCGCCTCGTCACGACGGGTTGCGGGAATGAGCCGAGCCGAGCTCATACCTACACGCTTATTTTTTCGGTTAGGAACGGAGAATACGTAACGGACACGACAGGATCCGACGCCACGAGAATCAGATCACATCTGCCTCACGTGTTCGTTCCCTTTGTTCCTGCTGCCGCCGGCGGCTCCGTCCCGTTTACCGCGTACACGGTCGACGGGAGAGCAGGCCTCCGAAACCCCGCCTCTCTGGTTCCTGTACGGGAGAGGGGCGATTAGGTTTTTGGGGAGCGATAATGCGACTGCTCGCCTCCATCCGTCTGCTTCGTCTACATCCGCGTCGTCCTCGTCATTGCCATGTCTTCACCATCCGAGGCCGATCGTCTCACCCTTGAAGCTGAGAAGAAGAGGTGCTGCTGCTGCTACGGTCGCGTCCAACGCCAACGCTGCTGCTACGGCCAACGGGCCTATTGGAGGGTACGACTCGTTTATCCTCATGTTCGTATTTATCCTAGCAGTACTACTTGCTTGCATAGATGTATCAACTATATGCGTAGTATGTGCTAGGTTAGTTCAAGATCAGTACATCATTAGTCTACTCAATGCCATGCTAGTTATTATCTCGTGGATTAATACACTCGGAAAATTGGCTATTTATTCAACAATCCAAAAACCTAATATATGTAGGAATTTTTTGAGTAATGGCTTTGCTGCTGCACTGAAACCGGACAAGTTTACCGGTACTTATTTCAAGCGTTGGCAAATGAGAACCACCTTATGGCTCAGGGCTATGAACGTGTTCTGGGTAGCCGGTGTCACTCCAACGGGAACGATCTCTCCTGAACAGGCGAAGATGTTCGCGGAGGCCACCGTCCTATTCCTTGGAGCAGTCATAAGCGTGATCAGAGATAAGCTGGTTGACGCACACTTACATATGCATGTTGCCAAACACTTGTGGGAGGCGCTCGAATCTAAATACGGGGCCACTGACGCTGGGAGTGAGATGTATGTTATGGAGCAGTTCCACGATTACAAGATGCTTGACAACCATTCTGTATTGGAATAGCCTCATGAGATAATATGCATAGCTAAAGAACTTGAGGTTGTTAAGTGCAATTTGCCGGGCAAGTTTGTCGCGGGCTGTATAATTGCTAAGCTCCCTAATTCCTGGAGGAACTTTGCTACCACTCTAAAACATCAGAGGCGTGAGTTCTCAGTAGAGGACATCATCGGCCATCTGAGTGTTTAGCAGAACTCGAGAGCAAAGGACTCCAATGGAAAAGCGGTGGAAAGTTGTTCTGCTGCTAATATGGTACATCAGAGGAACTTCAATTCCCACAAGCCCAAGGGAAAGAACTATGTCCAACAGAATACCGACTTCAAGAAGAAGGGAAAGAAGCCCTTCAAGAAGAATAAGAAGGGAGATGGATGCTATACTTGTGGTTCAGAGGAACATTGGGCGAACAAATGCCCAAACAAGTACAAGAAGTCGGCGCACGACTCCAAGTCAGCCAATATGATTGTGGGCAACAATGAAAGTGGTGCATCTCGGTACGGTAATTTACTTACTGTATTTTCAGTTTGCCCGTCCACCAATTGGTGGGTGGACACGGGTGCAAATATTCATGTGTGTGCTGACTTATCATTGTTCTCTTCTTATCAGGCCACCGGTCGCGGGTCCGTTTTGATGGGGAATGGCGCGAGTGCTTCTGTTCTTGGTGTTGGCATGGTCGATCTAAAGTTTACTTCGGGAAGGATCGTACAGCTGAAGAACGTGTAGCATGTCCCCGCCATCAAGAAGAACCTCGTTAGTGGTTCCCTTCTGTGTAGAGAAGGGTTTAAGTTGGTATTCGAGTCTAATAAAGTAGTAGTTACGAAATATGGACTTTTTGATGGAAAAGGTTATGACTGCGGAGGTCTGTTCTGCCTTTCCCTCCCAGATTTTTGTAATAAAGTCGTGAACAATATACATTCGAGTGTTAATGAATCTGAAGTTTGGCATTCACGTCTTTGTCACATAAGTTTCGGTGTTATGTCCCGGCTAGCACAACTGAATTTAATCCCGACTTTCACTTTAGCCAAAGGTTCTAAGTGCCATTCGTGAGTGGAAGCAAAGCAACCTCGCAAGCCTGAGAAGGCTGCAGAGGAGAGACACTTGGCACCATTAGAACTCATACATTCTGATCTTTGTGAGATGAATGGTGTGTTGACTAAAGGTGGAAAGAAATATTTCATGACATTGATACATGATTCCACTAGATATTGCTATGTGTATCTGTTAAATACTAAAGATGAGGCTCTACACTACTTTAAAATCTATAAGGCAGAAGTTGAGAATCAACTTGACAAGAAAATTAAACGAGTCCGGTCTGACCGTGGTGGAGAGTACTTCTCAAACGAGTTTGATTCCTTTTGTGCGTAACACGGCATTATTCATGAGAGGATGCCTCCCTATTCACCCCAGTCAAACGGGGTTGCCGAGCGGAAAAACCGTACTCTAACTAATTTGGTTAACGCCATGTTAGATACATCGGGTGTATCCAAGGCATGGTGGGGGGGAGGCTATATTGACTGCGTGTCATGTCCTGAATAAGGTTCCTACAAAAGATAATGAAGTCGCTCCTTATGAGGAGTGGTCAAAGAGAAGGACGACGCTCTCGTACTTACGTACTTGGGGCTGCTTGGCGAAAGTCAATGAACCGATCCCCAAGAAGCGTAAGCTTGGACCAAAGACTGTGGACTGTGTTAATTTGGGATACGCTAAGAATAGTGTAGGCTATAGATTTCTAGTAGTGAAATCTGAGGTACATGACGTGAAGGTCGGTACAATAATGGAGTCGAGGGATGCTACATTCTTTGAGGATATATTTCCCATGAGAGATATGCAAAGCACTTCTAGACAGGAATCTGAGATAACTCCTGAGCCTGCCATTCCTATGGAATATTATGAACAAACACATGATGATAATCCCGAGGAGGATGACGAGGAAACCCTTGGTAGGGGCAAGAGACAAAGGATTGCAAAGACCTTTGGTGATGATTTCTTCGTATACCTCGTGGATGATAATCCCACTTCTATTTCAGAAGCGTATGCTTCTCCAGATGCTGATTACTGGAAAGCTGCGGTCCGTAGTGAGATGGATTCCATCATGGCTAACGGGACATGGGAAATCACTGATCGTCCCTATGGTTGTAAACCATTGGGATGCAAGTGGGTGTTAAAAAAGAAGCTTAGGCCCGATGGTATGATTGAAAAGTACAAGGCTAGGCTTGTGGCCTAGGGCTATGCCCAGAAAGAAGAAGAAGATTTCTTTGATACTTATTCACTTGTGGCTAGACTGACCACCATTCGAGTACTACTCTCATTGGCGGCCTCTCATGGTCTTCTCGTTCATCAAATGGAAGTTAAGACGGCTTTCCTGAATGGAGAGCTAAATGAGGAAATCTATATGCAACAGCCAGATGGCTTTGTGATAGAAGGTCAGGAAGGAAAGGTGTGTAAGTTGCTAAAATCTTTATATGGTCTCAGACAGGCACCTAAGCAATGGCATGAGAAGTTTAATACAACTCTGACATCTATTGGCTTCGTTGTTAATGAAGCTGACAAATGTGTATACTATCGCCATGGTGGGGGCTAAGGAGTTATATTGTGCTTGTATGTTGATGACATACTGATATTTGGAACCAACCTCAAAGTAATTGAGGAGGTTAAGTCTTTTCTGTCTCAAAACTTTGAGATGAAGGACCTTGGGGTGGCTGATGTTATCTTGAAAATCAAGCTTTTGAGAGATGATTAGGGTGGGATTACACTTCTGCAATCCGACTACGTTGAGAAGATTTTGATTCGCTTTGGATATTCAGAGTGCAAAATTTCTCAAACACCATATGATCCTAGTGTGCTTATTCGAAAGTTTAAAGGCACAGCTATAGATCAATTGAGATTCTCTCAAATTATCGGTTCGCTTATGTACCTAGCTAGCGCAACGAGGCCTGACATCGCGTTTTCTGTGAGCAAACTTAGCTGGTTTGTTGCAAACCTGGGCGATGTTCATTGGCGTGTTGTTGAAAGAATTATGCGCTACCTGAAAGGTACTGTCAACCAGGGACTTCACTATACGGGATACCCATTGGTACTTGAAGGGTATAGAGATGCGAATTGGATCTCTAATGCTGATGACATGAAGGCCAGTACTGGGTATATGTTTACTCTTGGGGGTGGTGCTGTTTCCTGGAAGTCTTGCAAGCAAACGATCTTAACGAGATCGACAATGGAAGCAGAATTAACAACATTAGACACATTTGGTGTCGAAGCAGAATTTCTTCGAGATCTCTTGATGTACTTACCTGTGGTTGAGAAGCCGGTTCCAGCTATCCTTATGAACTGCGATAATCAGATGGTTATTGTCAAAGTGAAGAGTTCAAAGGACAATATGAAGTCCAACAAACATATAAGAAATAGATTGAAGTCTGTCAGACGTTTGAGAAACTCCGGAGTGATAGCGTTGGATTACATCCAAACGGCTAAGAATCTGGCAAATCCCTTTACTAAAGGGCTATCACGTGTTGTGATAGATAGTGCATCGAGAGAGATGGGTATGAGACCCACATGAGTTTCCATGGTAGTAACCCAACCTATATGATCAGAGATCCCGTGAAGTAGGACCTGGGAAAACAAGCCAGTGGTGAACTGAGGAGAGTAACTTTACTAACCCACTCCGTTGGAGATGCAATGCTCTCGGATACTGTATGGTAGGATAAATACTGTCTTAATGTGTTCTAAAGCTTATGTGTAAGCAAGATGCTGTCCTACAGAGCGATCTTTGGAGGAACACACCTATATGAGTTTGACTGCTCGTCATAGTCTATGAGATTTGGGTGACCTCTAGTAAACTCATGAATAGGCCAGGAGTGTGACTAATATGCTCCACCCGAGGGGTCACCTTCGGCAGCCTAGTACTAGTAAGACTTGTGGTGAAGCTCCTTTACGCCAAACTGACAATTCAAGGCATAGTCCATTGTTTAGTTGTAAAGGAGTGTAGCTGCTTGCTCTAGGTGAAGCTCAACCTTAACACATTTTCACTGAAATGCTGGTATATTAAAACAGTGATTGGAACGAGGGAACACGATGTGCCCTTGAGATCTGGTGGGGGATTGTTGAAATTAGTGATGGGCCTTAGGCCCATAAGAGTATTTCAGAAAAATCTCCAAGGGCCCATGTAGGTGGTGGCATGACAAGGTGGTGGGAAGTTTAGTCCCACCCCGCTAGTGGAGGAGAAGTTGGACCCCTTTATAAGGGTCTCTCTTCCACATGCTATTGGAGAGTGAGAAGAGAAGGTGCCCTCGCGCACTCCTCCTCCGCCGCCCGCCTCGCCACGCCATGCCTCGTCACGACGCGCCGCGCCGCGCCGCGGGTCGCTGGAATGAGCCAAGCCGAGCTCATACCTACGCGCTTATTTTTGTTGGTCCGAGACGTCGGATCGTGGACTGTTACCGACTCGGACGTGGGTTCGGCCCACGTCTCTCTGCACAGCCGCCTTTATAAGCAGGCTAACGCCTACCCTAGCCGTCACGAGAATCAGATCACATCTGCCTAACGCGTTTGTTCCCTTTGTTGCTGCTGTCGCCGGCGACTCCGTCCCGTTTACCGCGTACATGGTCGACGGGAGAGCAAGCCTCCGAAACACCTCCTCTCCTTCCTGTACGGGAGAGGGGCGATTAGGTTTTTGGGGAGCGATCACGCGACCGCTCGCCTTCCTCCGTCTGCTTCGTCTACATCAGCGTCATCCTCATCATCACTATGTCTTCACCATCCGAGGCCGATCGTCTCGCCCTTGAAGCTGAAAAGAAGAGGGCAGAGGATGCTGCTGCTACGGCCGCGTCCAACGCCAACGCTGCTGCTACGGCCAACTGTCCTATTGGAGGGTATGACTCGTTTATCCTCATGTTCGTATTTATCCTAGCAGTACTAGTTGCTTGCATAGATGTATCAACTATATGCGTAGTATGTGCTAGGTTAGTTCAAGATCGGTACATCATTAGTCTACTCAATGCCATGCTAGTTATTATCTCGTGGATTAATACACTCGGAAAACTGCCTATTTATTCAACATTAACATGGCGATACTAGCACGCACGGGACGACATCTTTGGGAGTCGTAGCTCACCTAGTGCCCACTCGACAAGAAGGTGTGGCCGGAGGGTGGACGAAGATGTCGCGACGCGCGACGGAAAAAACGGAGCTGCGCCGGTCCGAGAAGATGAAGAAGAAAGGGGCGAGGGCGGCTTCGATCTGGCCTTGGTGTCACGGTTGTCGACGAGGAAGAATAGGTGCTAGGGGGACGCCATTCCCGCGGCACCAAAGAAGCAGAGGCATGAGGGAGACGTCACCCCGAGCTCGAGCTTGTGCTCGGCCGAAGCATGGCGGGGACCACTTTGACGCGGCGTGGGAGAGACTTACCGACGGGAGTGAGGGAAGGAGAGGGAGATAATGGGTCGAGGGGAGAACCTAAGGCACTGGTGACATGCTATATAGGTGGCTAGGGCACCGGACGGCCGTCAAATCATCAAGTCATCAATCTGTCCCTGCTCGATGTCCTATCGTACAGGAGGTGGGAGACAACGCGTGAGCTATAGGCCGGCTGGGCTTCAGCTGGTTGCTGGGTTGCTGCTGCGCTGGCTGCTGCTGGGCAAGGGGAAGGCAAAGGAGGCATAGGTGAGTTCTCTCTCTCTCTCTCATGTGTTTTCTAAAACAAACGACACTAGCAATAGAATTACTACCAGAGGGAGGAGAGGATTTAAAATTGAAGTGAAATAGTTTTAGGTCACAAAACATGCACTATTTAAGAAAAATGGTTTTGGCATTTTTAAAGAAAAAATAAACCACCTATTAAACAATATGGATGCTGTTTTTGCAAAAAGATACAAAAGGGAAAATAACAACACGTGGCTCAGTATAATTTTAAAATACCCTACAGAATATTTGAGAGCTGAGCAACATTTGATTTATAGGCCTAGGGCAAGTAAAATCACCAGATGAGACCAATTTGAATAAAGAGGGATGGAAATACAGTTCTTTTGGAAGAATTGAGAGAGGTTTCACACAACACAATGCTCTTGCTACCAAACACACAACCTTCCAGATCACACACTCACGCACAACATTACACAACAAGCATATAATGCAAACAAATGATTATGGAGCGATGACATGATGCCATGATGAAATGAATAACATGAAGCAAATTTTATTAAACCCAACACATGAGGGCACATAATGGAAGGTCATACATGTAATAGATTACAAAGGTGGATAGGGAATGCACTTGGGTTGTTACATAACATGCCTTTCCATGTACTTCCACATGATCACAATGCAAAATGATGTTGTTTACCGTCGAGGTTAGTCACATCCCTGTATCTTATAGTATTTACATCATTTGTGTAATTACAATGTAATGTCTAACATTTACTTGCTGCTTGTAGGTACATATGTTAGCAGTAATGATCCATGCTTCGACCCGCAGGAACACCTCACCGCTGACTTTGGGCGGGCTCCGGCCAAGATTAAGTGCCCCAACAACTACCCCTCCGGAGTTACCGAGTATGAACTATCACATTCAATTTTACTAATACCAGTTATAATTGGTTTGTTTTGTATGGTTGATGTGTTAAGCCTGTTGTAGTAAACACACCTAACACATCTTGGCTATTTTCCCTACATTTCTCTAGACAATTGGACCATTTTCTGGTCTAGCAACACCTCGCTTGCGATGTTTAACCATGTCAATTTCAGTTTCACCGGTACAAGTTTTAATAACTATGTTAGATTGTCTATACTATGTAGTTAACACAAGTGTTGTTTATTTCAGTAATGCACACTTCTCTTCAAGTATGAACTAACATGTTTAATTTCATCAATACTATTTACAATCTGATAATGCATATGCTAGATTGTTGTTAAGCCTATTGTAGTGAAAAATTGTATCCACTACTTTTCCTCTGTCCCTTTGCTACTGTTCTACTCCTCGCAAGAAAATATCATCGAAGATAATGTCGTTTAATTAACATTAGATATTTTTGGTGGATGTTAACCCTGTGCATTTAACACGCGTTTCTATGTACTTATGTAGGGCTCCAATGTGTGATGTTGTTGTTTATCATTGAGATTAGTCACATCCCATTGTCATATAGTATTTTACATCATTTGTGCAATTGTAGCTTAAGTTATATCATTTATTTGTTTGTTGTAGGTAAGTATGTCAACGGTACTGATCAATGCTTTGACCCCCTTTGCATATGGGGCAATGAGATAAACATGAACAAGAATCCAGTGAGGAAACTAAGAGAAATTGTTAGGCAGAAGAGGGAGATGATTGGAAATAAACTCTTTATTTACACTTTATCCAAGACATCAGTGACATTTAGGATGGTCAGTGATATGTTGCCTTCATTTCCCTCCCAGAAAAAGTAACTCTATTACACATGAATACCTAAAAGTTGTCCCTTTTCAGTGACTTTCGAAGTAATTTACTCAAGATTACCTTGAAAAATACCTGGCCGGAGTGGAGGCAACGAAGGTTATATAGTATATAATTTGTTCTACCATGATAATGGTCTAGAAGTCTTCTTGAAGGCCGTGCGGGATGGACGGGCGATCATCACAAGGGGTCTGACAAAAGTTGGGCGGACCTATGGCATGGAGGAGGGTACATTATGGGTATTCTGCTTCTTCAACACCATCAACGGCCAAAAGGATTTACAGTTCTATCTTCACCTTTACTGTCTCTAGTACTATATATTGTGGTTCATCATATTTAATCTTCTGCTGAACTATGTAACCATCAAACATGTATTGAGATTTTGGTTTATGCATTAGCTATTGAACCATTGTAATTAGAGTATGTATTGATGGATGTGAAATCCACATTACATAATTAATATTTTGAAAACTCCAATACAAATAATAAATTAATAAAAATAAGCTATTAGGTAATAAATTATAGTGCACAGAGTTAGAATGAACAAACCGTATACGATGGTGTCATATATGACACACGATTGTTTAAAGAATAGTGTGTGTGATTATTAGCTTTACAACACACGGTCTCATATTTTGTGCATATGTGACATGCACAATGGCACACACGTGTTTCCACACCGTAAGCATGTGCGATTGGCGTAATAGCACAAACGGTTCCAAACTTGCGTGTGTGTGTGTAATGTATGACGATAAGAAGACGGTTGACATACGAAGCGTGTGTGTGATCGGAATAACTATCACACAGGATTATTAAATTGGCACGTTGGCGATAGTAGAGCGATCGCATACAGTTAAAAGTTTCGGATTGTGCGTCATAATGTACCTATCGCAAACAGGTTAGTGGGATTAAATGTTTATGATATCCATATTTCACACATGAATATATCTTCACCATCG
The DNA here is from genome assembly GCF_904849725.1 of Hordeum vulgare subsp. vulgare. NCBI lineage: Eukaryota > Viridiplantae > Streptophyta > Magnoliopsida > Poales > Poaceae > Hordeum > Hordeum vulgare. Next base: position 339,423,817 of record NC_058524.1, on the reverse strand, counting down.
TCTCGGATGTGTTGTTGATGTCATACGTAACGTGAAAGTATGGCATGTGGGATAGGATACGACTTCACATATGCTCAGTTTGGGTGAATCGTCAGCAGAAGCTAGCCCCATCACAGATGATGTTTCGGTGTTGTGTGCAATGGTCCCCCTATCGCCCACACAGGCAAGGCAATGATTTGCAACTGCATCACGGAAAGGGGTTAAAACCGTTTATATATGACCTAACGGTACCAGTACCAACATCTTCAAGTGGATCTTCAAATGGATGACTGAGGGAAGCGAATAAAATGCACGTCCATGGATTTAGCATCTAGCTTTCATTTCCCTCGCTTCGAGCATGGTGACACGGAAATGCAAGTGCATAACATGGATGTCATTTCTCATGAAGATTTTTGCTCCATCATGGATCCAGAAAAGATTGGGATTACTCTCGTCCTCAACTACCTCAATGTTTAACCCTCGAGAATCAAACAATCTATCATATGTTGTACTTCCTCCGTCCTAAAATTCTTGTCTTAGATTTGTATAGATATGAATGTATCTAGTCACATTTTAGTATTTAGATACATCCATTTCTAGACAAACTGAGAGATCAATAGAAGAGGTGTCTAGAGGGGGATGAATAGACTACTTGCATAATTACAATCCTAGCCTTTTCCCAATTTACTGGTTGGCAGATTTCAACGATTCTAACAAGTCTAGTGCACCCTACACATGCTAGTCAACAAATATGGCAGTGGAAAATAAAGACTTTACACATGTAGTAAGGAGTAGAGTTTAGGAAGATCAAACGTGAAGAAGTTGACACGGGGAGTTTTGGCATGGTTCCGATAGGTGGCGTTATCGTACATCCATATTAGTGGAGACTTCAACCCATGGAGGGTAACTGCTGCAAGAGTCCATGGAAGGCTCCACCCATAAGGGGTCCACGAAGAAGTTACCTTGTCTATTCCACCACGGCTTCCGTCCACACAGCACTAGCCTCGCTCACAGTAGATCTTCACGAAGTAGGCGATCTCCTTGCCCTTACAAACATATTGGTTCAACTCCACAACACAAAGTAGGAGGCTCGCAAGCGACACCTAACCAATCTAGGAGGCACCACCCTCCAAAAGGTAATACATGTGGTAGAACGATGTACTCCTTGCTCTTGTGATTCTAAATATAGTCTCCTCGACACTCAATCACTCTCTCTCAGATTTTGCAGGGGTGGGAGAGATTGATCTTATGGAAAGCAACTTGGGGAGGCTAGAAATCAAGGTTTAAATGGTTGGAATGGAATTCCTTGATCTCAACGCATGAGTGGGTGGCTCTCTCTCAGAAAAATAGATCTGGCAAGTGTAGGTGTGTTCTGAGTGCTTCCTTTGTTGGTGAGAGGTAGGTGGAGGGGTATATATAGGCATCTCCCAAAATCCAATCGTTACAACATTATTGATTAACTTGGTGACACCAAAATGAATCTCGGTGGTACCGAGTTGCACTAAATGTGGCAATTTTTGAATTCTCGGTGAGACCGATATATAAATCTCGGTGGTACCAATATAGGTGTCCTTGGCAGTTTCCAAATCTGTGTGAGACCAATTCTCAAACGGTGGTACCAATTCTTGAAAACGGCTAACCAAAGAGTTGGTCCAAACCTCGATGAAACCAATTCTCAAACTCCGTGGTACCGATTCTTGAAAATGACTAACCCGAAAGTTGGTCCAAATCTCGATGGGACCAATCCTCAAAACTTAGTGGTACCAATTCTTGAAAATGGCTACCCAGAAAGTTTGTCACTCATTTCGGGGGCACCGAATGGAATGTTGGTGGTACCGAGAGATGGTAGGGTTTGGTATAGGATATGTCAACTGTAAAATCGGTAGGGCCGAATGAAAATAGTTGGTCACACCGATTTTGCGGGTTGAGCTTTCGACAGAGATATTTTGTGGGAGAATGGATGAGTATTTTGGTGGCTACCTCTAAGCACTTGAGCAACCAATTCATCATAATACCTCATCCCCTTTTAATAATATTGGCTTTCCTATAAATTCAAAGTGATTTCTCACAAATGTAAAATGCAGAGTCTTGTTGCTTGAAGCTTGAGCCAATACTATTACTTCCTTGTTGTAAGGGCATATTTCTAGCCTAGTAGTCTTGGTGATTGATGACAATACTTTGCGGTCTAATCGTGCGGGATAAGCCTTTCAGGTACTTCCTTGGTTTCCACAAAGACAATTCTTCCCCCTCGGTGTTTTGATGTGAAGACGGTTTTCTTTACTTCGCTTCATTGTCGATGGACTTGAGTGGTAGGAAAAAGTCGTACTATTAAGAGGGGATCCGCTTCGGAAAAGTATAGGTGCAATTATCACATACATGTTCCTCTCACCCCCTTTTCCGCTTCGATGGAGCTCTCTACCCTGCCAAAACCCTGCCATTAAATTTCCAAGCGATAGTACCGCTCTGGGGAGCGGTACTACCTCTTATCACCGGTAGTACTGCCCGGGCCGACGGTAGTACCGCTCAGAGCGGTAGTGCTCTGCTAGTACCACTAGTGTGTACTGCTGCTCGAAAGTGCGAACACTTTTGTGGTCGGACTTTCCGGTAGTACCGCCCGCTGGGCGGTACTGTCGCTTGTTACTATCGGTCCGGGCGGTAGTAGCTGCCCTGCCTCGGCTCTGGCTCAGCCTCCCTCTGCTTGACCGGTGGTACCGCTCCCAGGAGCGGTAGTACTGCTCTAGCTCATGCAGAGGGAGTGGGTAATGGGCAGATTCCCTCCCCACTATATGAAGGGGTTCTTCTTCCCTGAGAACCCTACCATTTGCCACCAAAGCTCCATTGTTGCTCTAAGTATGGCAGTACCCCCAAACTCTCTACACCAGTACTGGGCATGCCGAGCTTATCTCGCCACTACTAGTATTGAAGCAATTTCGAACATCCTCTATCCTGAGATACTAAGAAATCTGAATGATAACGATGTGTTGAAGAATCCCCTCGAGCTGAACTCCCCAGAAGAAATCAAGTCAGACAAGAGGCACCAAGTCAGAAATCTGTCACATCAACATCATATAGATTCCGAAATACCCGCGTGATCAGAAAAAACATTGAGTGAGAAGAGGAGTAGAATTAAAATTACTACGCCAGGATTCCTCAGCAAAGCACAGAAAAGGAGTAAAACTAAACCTACTCTCCGATATATAACTAGACTCAAAGTAGTTTTTCACCAGACACAACTCGGCCATGTTCGGTCAATAAAGGGGCTCCTAGGTCGGCACTGCTTTGATACCAACTTGTTACGCCCAAGTTGTGATTCTATCCTTTTTTTGGCTTGAGTGCCTCGACACGCATAGAAGCGCATCTTATCATTTCGCAAGAATGGATAGCATTACAAGTACATGTACATAATAGAAGAGTATATGGAATTAGCTTACACTCGCCACAAGTTACAACAAGTTCACATCAATGCAATAACATATTCAATCACCATGGAGAAGAGAATGGTCCTAGTATGGACGTCCATCCTTGCTATCCCGAGTTGCAGGCCTGGAATCCATCTTAGATCGAAGAAGAAGAATAATAAGAAGAAGAAGAATAAGAAACACCGAATAGAACAGTCATCGCTCACACGACAAAATATTGCTTTACCTATACCTACAACTATTGTTGTAGTAATCTGCGAGCCACAGGGACTCAGCAATCTCACTTCCAAAGGTATCAAGACTAGCAAAGCTTAATGGGTGAAGTACGGTTAAGTGGTGAGGCTGCAGCAAGCGACTAAGCATTTATTTGAGGTGGCTAACTTATGAGTACAAGAATAAAAGGGAGATGATCTACGCATAACGAAAGTGACTAATGATGATCAAATGAATGATCCTGAACACCTACGTACATCAGACATAACCCCATCGTGTCCTCTTTTGTATACAGAACTCACGAGAAGAGACAGTCACGGTTACTCCCTTGGTTGGCAAGTTTTAGTTAAGTTTACATCAAGTTATCTAGAATTGGATGTTAAACAAAGTTTCCCAGTTTGCCACATAACCGCGGGCACAGCTTTGTGAAATATTTAACCCTGTAGGGGTGCTCCGACTAGTCCATCAGAAACTACCACGCGCTGCATAGAAACCCTCAACCATGAATCTCGTGATCTCCTCGGATTCCTTAGTGAAAGAAACTCTGAGATAGCCCAAAGCATCACCAGAATCCCAATGCACAAGACGCTCGAGAAAGGTAAAAACATGTCCAGCAAGGCCGCCTGGTGTGTCGATGATCTTGATAGGAGCTGCGTATCTCGTTCTCAGGACACGACGATAAGCACAACATACGGTGACCTGATAGAAATTTCCTGAGTTGCCCCGGGTTGGCCCCGCAGACGGCTCTAGTTTGGACCAGCACTAACAGCACTAGCCCCCCTATACTATTTTGAATTACTCCTCGGGTAGCGCTAACTCCCTATGCGTCAAATTACTTATCAGTATTATTATGTTGGGAAAATATAGTGCCAATCTTGGGCCTTGCCAGACGAGTTTTATCCCAAAACGAAAGTCAGGGGGGTTCCCATAACAATCCCAAGTATGTTCGGAGCGCTCATTTATGGAACATAACACCGGTAGCCAAAACTAAGGTGGCGAAGGTGGAACAATACACCAGGCTTGAAGGCCAAGCCTTCCACCTTTTACAAAGTATATAGGTGCATTAAACTAAATAGCAATAATATGATGATATAACAAGGAAGCCATGTTTCCATATGAAAGCAACTTAACCTGCAACTAGCAATGCTATAAGAAGGCTGAGCAAGCGGTAACATAGCCAAACAGTGGTTTGTTGAGTTGTCGAAAAATTAGAGGCTTTTCATTGCAATGTTTGGAGGCTGACATTTAAGTGGTAGGCGGCAAGAAGAAACAAGACAACTAGCATGGCAACGATAGTAATGGTATATAGGAAAATGGTGATCTTGCGTGTTGGATCTTCAAATTAGAACTGCTCTTGCTCTTCGCGAACGTACCCAACGAAATCCATGCACTCGTTCTCCGCACCCATTGCTACCCACAAGAAGTATACATTCAATGAACACATGATGCATGAGTGTGGCATGAAAGGAAAACATGGCATTGCTATACTAGTCATCTTTCATGCATTTATAATGTTAGTAACATTCTTGACAAAACCTCAAGTTAACTTCTTTAGACATGCATGAACATGGCAGAAATGGATGCAACAAGAAAAATCGCTGCAAAAACATATAAAGAATGTCGTGAACCGAGTTTCGGAACTCTCGGAAACAACAAAGCAAGATACAAAAGGCAATAGAGACAAACCAGCAGTAAACCAGAGGCTATGTGCATTCCCTTGGCGTTACAAGGATGCCACTGGACTAAGGATAAAATTCCAGGTGGAATAGACCTAAGAATCATGCAATTCCATCAAGCACAACTCACACAAAGCCCAAAACAAAATAACTAACAATCTGCCCTCTAACAGCAACATACCACTTTCATCAACAGAAATCTAGTAGCAACAGCCACCCCTCAAGTTCAACCAAGGCATGGAATTGAAGCTATTAAACAGTACAACCACATCTAATCAACTTCTATATATCTTGGTACATGAATCAATGGCAACCAAGCTCTAAACAGGGCAAAAATCATCACAATCTAGCACTTTGTGAAAAATCACAGATTGCACTATGAATTTATAACCTAAAGCATATTAATAGCAACAAAATACTATGCTACAGCAAACCTCATGGCATGAAACTTAGCTAGGTGATAGAGGACAACATATAACTCAAAACACTAGCACTAAGCTTGGGATAATCCCCACATATTGCTTGATAGCTTCAATCTAACATGGCAAGAAATTAACTACAGAATTTCAGACTTAGTGAAAAACACAATATGAAACCTACAGTAAATCATACCAGCATAGCAACTTTGATAGTGAATAAAACTATGACGCAAGACCCTATTGACAATGTTATGGCACCATATTTACAGGTTACCAAACACTACAAATTATGTCATTTGAGCAAACTCTAAGGAGCAACATAAACATGGAAACCATCATCCCAACATGGGAAGAAAATAATAGTCTCCAACACTTAGAAAAATTCTAGCATGGCAATCTCAGATAATTTCTTAGCTACTAAACAACAAGAAATCCACGCATCTACTAGATTATCATGGCAACCAAAATTACCAGGGCCTAGTACCCACAAATCACTAACACTTCCATGTTTACACAAACTTCAAGGCATGCACAGAATAAATACTACAAAATTCACAAAATGCAACCTCATCACAAAATAGCATTTTTGCAAACTTGCTCAATAGTGAAATCCAATGCCACCATTGCATTACTTGGGTTTTTCTACCCCAAAAACATATATCACACATATATCTTTCTATAGAGAAAAAGCACACAAAACTGGAATGAAAAATGACCTACAATCCAATTACACTTATAAGTCCCATCAACCCCATATTTGGAATCTGCCTAAAATGGCAATGTCCATATTTGAACATTTTCCAGAATGGCATATTCTAAACACCACCAGAATATCATCACAAAAAAGTATACAGGGGTCCACTGGGCAGTGCCACCAGGCCCGTGTGGATGACATGTGGGTCGAGGGCCCACTATCATAGGCATAGCAAAATCACTCAAAACACGGGCGCTATGCTAGGTAACATAAATAAAAAGGGTCCACATTTGCCCCGCGGCAACCGTGCAACTCCGGCGACAGCACGACAAAGCAAAACGTTGCTAGACACGGTGGCGGCTGCGAAAATGGGCGCTCTTCTACTATTGATGCTACGCGCGCTGTTCCACTACTGTTGTTGCTAAAATTCTTGGCATGTTGTCCTACTACAGCTAATTGCGACGGAGACGCGACAGCGCGATAGTGCATGGCGACGCTTCGTGACGGGGCTGCTAGCTACAGCATGAAGAGAGGGGGTGGCGACGCGCGCTTATATAGGCTGCCGATATCGAACGGGGCAAGGAGAAGGCAAGGACGACACGGAGATGACGATGACGACGAGGTAGCTTAGGCGACGAAGCGGCCGAGGACGCAGAGGGGACGACGCTCCCTTGACGCAGATGGGATGGCGTCGATGAGGAAAAGGTCGACGATGATGCACCCAACCAGCTCCTGCTGCTGCAGGCCTCACGCAGGAGAAGAGCTGTTGCTCTCTCCCGCCATGGAAACGACGATGGGAGAGGGCTGATGTCGGCGGTCGAAGAGTGGGAAGAGGGAAAAATGGAACGCGGAGCAGGAGGTTAGCACATCGGAGTGTCTAAATAGCTGGATGGGGCCACTCGTGGCCATCAAATCGAAGGATAGGGCACGTGGCTACGCTGGATGCCCTCCGTACCACGGAAGAAGAAAAAGAGGGCGAGGCTAGAGTTCTACTAGGCTGTGGGCGCAGGGCTGCACTAGCGTGCTGGCTAGCTGGGACGGGAGAGGGAGAAAGGCCGAGGAGGCCAGCCTCTCCTCTCTCATGTAAACAAAATATTTCCTTTTGTTTAAAAACAGCTACTGAAAAGAAACGAAAATAATACCCTTGATTTGTAAGAGGGAAAGGAAAAGAAAAATACTTTGTACTCACAAGCCCTCTATTTTATATTAAAAATAGAACTAGGGTTTTAGAGCAAACAAAATAAATGCATAAAATCACATGGGTCTCTGTTTTTGCAGAAACCATCAAAAGGGAAACCACAAAAAAATACTAAGTCACACATCCACAAACCCTAACAGAATATTAGGGGAAGATTCAACATTTTTATTTGGCAAAAGGAGGCACTTCTATCACAGCTCCTAATAAGTTGAAAAGGAGGGTTTTCCCTAGTTTGAATAAACCAATGTTTTGCATGGTTTTGAAATCAAAACAATATGTTTGCAAGTAGATCTAGGAGTCCCTCACCACTTGCACACACTTCACCACAAATCACATAGCATATCACACACCAAACAAGCAAGATGAACCACAAGACAAAATGATGAGATGATATGATGCCATGATGCAACAAAGATGAAGGACAAGCTTATTTCAAACACAACACAAGCAAAGTTAGAAGGTGCTATACATGGAAAGGTTACATAATGGAAAGGGGATGCACTTGGGCTGTTACAAGTCTCCCACACTACAAGAGGATCTCGACCCGAGATCTAGGACTTAAAAGGGGGAAGAGGAAGAAAGTAAGAGGTAAAACTTAGTTGCTTGTTTGACAAATGAGTGAAATCAATGATCCTTGAAAGTTCCAAATAGATGAAGAATGATATGTAGAACAAGCAAGAATTCAAAAGAAATTTCGACAACACTTCGGCGGGAAGAAGGGCAAAATTTGAAAAGTTGGAAAGAATTCAGAAAAGATTTGACAACACCCTGATTAAATGGACAAGCAAGGGAATAACAAGATATTGATAAAATTAGATAATGGATAAAAGAGAGCGATAACACAATGCCTCCGGAACGAACGAATAGAAACTAGATTATTGAGAAGAAGAGAAAGGAGAAGTAAAAAAGGTAACTTCTACCACAATTGAACTTGAAAAGAACCCTTACAAGAAAATCAACAACCAAAAGAACAAGCTTGTTGTGGGCTTATGGAAACCATCTCAAATAATGAGTTCACAACCGGCAACTAAAGGAGACAAGGATTGCTTGGGAGAAACAAGATAGTCAAACTTCTTACACCAAGAGGATATACGAAGAACTTGGATCAACGATAATCACCATAATAGCTACAATCCTTAGAGAAAAGCTTTAGGTGAAATTTAAACCAAGATAGCTCAATGGAAGAGACGATGGGTTTAATTATCTCATTCATTAAACAAATTCTTTTCGAGACTCCTCATCAATCAAGAATGCTATAACACCACCTTAAAAAATGAATGAAGAATTTCACTTTGAAATGCAAGAGAAAGAATACTTGAGGTTCCCCAACAAGAATCTTGAAGAACACCTTGAGAATGAACGAAATCTTGATGGCCCACCATGACGAGACTCCGGATACAAAAGAATGATGAAAATAATGAAGGTTGAAAAGAATATGATCATGACCTTGCAACGATTTAGATGAAGCTTCACGAAGTGATACTTGAGAAATACTTGGAACTCCGGAAAAACAAAAGATGAAGCACTTGGCATAAAGAATTTGATACCATGAACAACTATGGAAGAAATAATTGAACTCACTAAATGAAACAAGAACAAGAATTATGTTATGCTTATCCTTCATCAATCTTGAATGACCAGCAAAGGATTTCGGATACCACTTATTCTTCTTGCAAAGAATTGAAGAGAGAGAGAGCACAAACTTAAACAAGTCTTCAATGAAACAACGGTAAGAATATCCAACTGAATGAGGATACCAAGAATGAATGGAGATACATGAGAACAAAGAGACCATGATCCACCTACAAGAGAACTTGAAAAAGGCACTAGAATAATTGAGAGACGAACAAACAGACAACAATGGAGAAGAATTTGAGAACGAAAGCTGAAAGCTGAGAACGAAGAAATCTTCTAAAATGATGGCATTCAGAGGATTGAGAAATGAAAACAACTCTTGAAATGCACCGGATGGATATAGAAGGAATTACTCATGATCGAAAACAATTTGAAAGGAAAGCAACAAGCTGAAACACTTCTTCAGTCTTCACAAGCTGAGAATGATTAGGAGAACACCACCAAGAATTATTGAGACACTCGAGAATAATGAATGAGGAAAGGTTGAGCCAACGATGAAAATAATTCAAGGCGATCTTGAATACAAGATATGACTCATGGAATTCATATTTACGTCATATTTGAAAAGAACTTGAGATCTCTCGAAAAGATTAGAAGAGCCAGGTAAGATCCTGGGAAAAAACCTGTGGGTTATGGGCCCACTCAAAACAAACCACCGTTGAAAAGATTTGTTAGAAAGAGAGATTGGACCGGTACAAATCAAAACTTAATGAGGTTAATAATTGAAAGGATTATTAATGAAAACAAGAAAGTTCTGAGATATCTTCAACACTCCGGAAAGAATAGAGATGGATGAATGAACAAGAGAGGCTTGGATAAGAATTGGAAAGCATTGAACAACTGAAAATGATATGATGAACACCGAAAGCTTGAATTGAATCCAATGGAGAAGAACACAAAGACGAAGAATGGTGAACTCAAAACTCGTGAGAATCTTGACAATGAACCACCGGATACAATATGGAAGAAAGGATAGAGGAAGCAATATTGAAAGAAAGGCACTTGGATGACAATTGAATCATTGAATAAAAAGGGCGGGAGGGCGTTTAAAAACAAAGACAACTTGGGAGACATGAGATGAACTCCGAAAAGAAATGAGAGATTGATCTTGCAAATACTAAAAAGGATAGAATTGACTTGAAGAGAAGCACACGGGTTGAAAAGAATTGACATGACGACTCCGGTTGACAAGAATTGATAAGACAACTGGTTGAGCAAAAGAACTAATAGTCCCATACAAATAAGAGGACAACTCTTGGAAAGATATGAGATCACCACATAACATCGAAGCAAATCAAATTACCATACTCAAACAAAACAAAGGATGAGGCATATGAAACAAGCTGGAAACAAATTCATGGCAGTGATTTCGTTTGATATTTTTATGGTAATCCACTAGATGTCGAACCCCAACCTCGCGTCATGCATCTATTGAGAGATAATCCTACACGTAACTACTTGAATTCCCACCAGAAAACTTTCTTCATTGTGCAATCTATTTGTGGGTCCGGGAACGTACTCAGTGTAATCAGCTACACCTTTCCCGCAACTTTTCAAAACACAAGCGAGAAGATCCGCAAGTTCATCTATCTCGGACCCTCGAAAACACAACAATACTAAGTATGGCAGTACCCCCGAACTCCCTGCATCAGTATTGGGGATGCCGGGCTTATCTCGCCACTACTAGTATTGAAGAAATTTCGAACATCCCGCGTCCAAAGATACTAAGAAATCTGAATGATAACGATGTGCTGAAGAATCTCCTGGAGCTCAACTCCCCGGAAGAAATCAAGTCAGACAACAGGCACCAAGTCAGAACTCCGCTATATCGGCATCATATAGATTCCGAAATACCCGCGTGATCCTAAAAAAATTGAGTGAGAAGAGGAGTAGAATTAAAATTCTTATGTCATGATTCCCCACCAGAGCATAGAAGAGGGGTAAAAATAAACCTACTCTCTGATATATAACTAGACTCAAAGTAGTCTTTCACAAGACTCGACTCGGCCAAGTTCGATCAATCAAGGGGGCTCCTAGGTCAGTATTGCTCTAATACCAACTTGTTACGCCCAAGATGTGATTCTATCCTTATTTTGGCTTGAGGGCCTCGACAGGGATAGAAGCGCACCTCATTGTTTTGCAAGAATGGATATCATTACAAGTACATGTACAAAATTGAAGAGTATATGGAATTGTCTTACACTTGCCACAAGCTACAACAAGTTAACATCAATACAATAACATATTCAATAACCATGTAGAACAGCACGGTCCGACTACGGACGAAAACAAACGATAAAAGAACGACATCCCTCCTTGCTATCCCAGGTTGCCGGCCTGGAACCCATCCTAGATCTATGAAGAAGAAGAAGAAGAAACTCCAAATAGAATAGTCATCACGCACACGTCAAAATATTGCTTTACCTCTACCTGCAACTATTGTCGTAGTAATCTGTTAGCCACACGGACTCAGCAATCTCATTTCCAAAGGTATCAAGACTAGCAAAGCTTAATGGGTGAGTTATAGTTAAGTGGTGAGGGTGCAGCAAGCGACTAAGTATTTATTTGAGGTGGCTAACTTACGAGTACAAGAATAAAAGGGGGATGATCTACGCATAACGGATGTGACTAATGATGATCAAATGAATGATCCTGACCACCTACTTACGTCAAACATAACCCCATCGTGTCCTCTTCCGTATACAGAACTCACGAGAAGAGACAGCCACAGTTACGCACACAGTTGGCAAGGTTTAATTAAGTTTACTTCAAGTTATCTGGAACCGGATGTTAAAAAAAGTTTCCAAGTTTTCCACATAACTGCAGGCACGACTTTCCAAAATATTTAACCCTCCAGGGGTGCTCCAACTAGTCCATTAGAAACTACCACATGCTGCATAGAAGCCCTTGACCACAAATCTCGTGATATCCTCGGAATCCTTAGTGGAAAACCTCAACTCTAAGATAGCCTAAAGCATCACCGGAATCCCAATGCACAAAATACATGAGAAAGGTAAAAAAAGTCCATCAAGGCTGCCCGGCGTGTCGAAGATCCTGATAGGAGTCCCGTATCTCGTTCTCACGACACGACGGATAAGCATAGCGTACAGTGACCTGATAGAAATCTCCCGAGTTGCCCCGGGTTGGCCCCGTAAATGGCTCTAGTTTGGTCCAGCACCAGCAGCACTGCCCCCTGTATTGTGTTGAATTACTCCTTGTGTAGCGCTAACTCGTGTGTGTCAATTTACTTCTTTGTATTATTATGTTGGGCAAGTATGGTACCAATGTTGGGCCTTGCTAGACGAGTTTTATCCCAAAATGAAAGTCAAGGGGGTCCCCATAACAACCACAAACATGTTAGGAGCGCTCATTTATGGAACATAATACCGGTAGCCGAAACTAAGGCGGCAATGGTGGAACAAAACACCAGGCTAGAAGGCCAAGCCTTCCACCTTTTACAAGTATATAGGTGTATTAAATTAAATAGCAATAATATGGTGATATAACGTTAAAGTGCGTTATATCGACTAATAGGGGGGGTGAATAGTAGACTTTTACAATTTCATCACTAAGGAAATTCCTAGTGAGGAAAGTCCTGAGTCATGAACTGAGTGCAGCGGGAGTGGAACCAAATTAGGGGCGCAAAAACATCTACAACAAAGTACTCGGCGAGATTTCAGAGATTCGGTTTGCCTTGCTCACAAGTACATGATAAGCAGGTGAAGATTAACTCACGTGAAGAATTTGAGGTTGAGGAAATTCAGAGAAAGTCTTCGGCAAACAATTGAGGAAATGAAAGAGTTAAAGAAATAGAACCCGTATATTGATGAAGACAGTTGTTGATGACCCAGTTCCAACTGTTGTGACAGTTGTACGTCTCGTTCGGAGCAGCATGGTATTGAAACCAAAGGACACACGATCACGGGACACACAGTCCCTACCGTATTCTCCTTGAGCTAAGGACACACAGTCCTCGGCAGAGACACGTGGTAAGTCTTCAGGGCAGACTTCCAAACACAATTGACTTCTGGATGCTCTAGACCATGATACCTAGCTGTCTGGAGGATGCACAATCCTCAAAGGTAACAAGCTTCGGTTCCACACAGGAATAACCTCTTCAGTGATGCTCAATCACTTGGGTTTTGGTTTGGGTTTGGTGTTTGGGGTATTTCCTCACTTGATGATTTTCGCTCGAAGATTCTGAGGAATTTGGGTTGCTCTAAATGACTACTGTGAGTTTCTCTCGGAGCAGCCAACCATCAAATGGTTGTGGGGCGGCTATTTATAGCTCGGGAGCATCCCAACATGATTTGACATAAATGCCCTTTAATAATATGACCTTTGGGTGGATAAGATCTGTGACAGGTGGCGTGTGGCGCGGCAACAGTCGAAACTTTCAACTGTAAAAGTCCTCATGTCTCTCATATTCCTCACTTAGAGGTTGTGGTAGATTTAGGCTTGGGTTGAGCATCATGAGGAAAATTGTTCCGTAGTTTTACCTCGACTCCCTTTAATAGTACGGTGTTCCTATGACTCAAGAGTAAAGAGGATGAAACATAAAGAGTAAATCTTCATGCTTCAAAGTCTTTAGAGTGTTTTCTTGATGACACACCGAATTCCTCATCTTCAATATCTTCATGAGCAATATCAATTTCTTCGCAATTTCTTCGCGATCAAAGTTTTCAAGGAATGACCAAAGTCTTCACCCAAAGACATTCATTTTTAGGGGTCGATATTCATTTAATAACTCAAACTCCTCAGTTATAGAGCCTCTGTACACTACAAACATATCAGTCTCTTAACCTATAAGTCTTCAAACCACAAAAATCATTAAGGGGCACTAGATGCTCTTACAATCTCCCCTTTTTGGTGGTTGATGACAAATAGCTTAAGTTTTCAACGGCGATAATAATTTGAAATGTAAGTACCGAGTTTGAGTAATTTTAAGTCAAGATATAGAGAAACTTCCCCTGAAGATGTGCATATTTTGAGGAATTTGCTTTGAAAAGCAGATGCACATTGATGATTTATATCATGGAGATATCCCCCTGTATCGTGTAATTCATGCATGCATTTGACATATAGTATGAGGAACTTGAAATGCATGATGAAAATTGATGTCTTACGAATTTCAGCATGTCTGCATTAATTAACTTGAGGAGTAAGCAAGCGAGGAAAAATGTTCAAAAGAGTCAGAACACCATCGGGCTTAAGTTACAACTCATTACATCAAAAACTTCAGAAGAACCAAGAGTTTGTAACTTAATAAAGTTTATAAGCCCATAATTGAAACCCTCTTGAAGACTAACTCTCAGATTTCTTCCCCTTTGCCATCAAGTGACGAAAAGGGACAAAACTCACGACTAACGCCCGTGAACAATTTCAATTCTGTGTTCATGTAGAAGCTTGAGAATCTTTGGAGGCAGGCTTCTTTGCTGGACCAGTTGCGGTATCCTCAGGTTCTTCATCTGATTCTGTAGTGCCAAATGAAGAAAATGAGATGTACTCCATGTCAGAAACTGGAATCGACTTGAATTTCTTATTTGGAGGCCACGACCAGTCAAAGTCTTGAGTAATTTCCATTTCTTCAAGTTCCTCAGGAGTCTTCAGGTGAGCCAGTGTGGTCCAAGTGCGATCAAATACCTCATGAAGATAACAGTGATTTTTCTTCATAGCATTTTGAGTCTCGTTGAGGGTTTTCACAATGGAGCCAAACTGGCGTTTTACCCACTTGTGATTGCGATCGACTTTCTTGTGAAGACTGAGGAGAAGCTCTCTATTAGACATCACCCTTGGGGCAGTTGGGCTTGGAGGTTTTGCTCTGCCATCAAATTCTTGAGTGGCAGTGTCAACATATGTCGAATAAGAGGCAGCCTTGCGAAATTGACCATCCAGGGGTCGATTTCCTTCATCAATCAGAGACTTGCCTTCGCCATCAACAAGTTCAAAAGTGCTCTTGATGACTTTGAGATGCGGCAGATAGCCAAGGTGATTCTGAAAGTCAGCATCGTAGTTGATGGCAAATCTATTTCTGATGAATCTGATGATGCAAGGTGCATAAATCTTCAGCTCAAATGGTGACAAAGCATTATCAGCCAAAGTCCTTAAGAAGAAATCGTGAAGATTCATTTTGTTGCCATGAACGAAGTGATAGAGGATATTCTTCATGATCCCAACAATATATTCTTCCTTATCATGCCCTTTGATTGGTGCGATGGAATATGACAATATTCTATAAACTTTCCTAGACACAAACTTCAATTCCTACCCTAGGAATCTTGTCCTGGGAGGTTGGCCTGGAGCCAAAGGTTTCATGAGGACTTCCATTAGATAGTTTGGCAGCTCTCTTTCATCATAGAGTCTGATTGCATCATTTGAAAGTATTGATATCGGTAAAGCTCGAAGCAATTCAGTGGCTGGAGCTTTGTAGTGGGTATAGTGTATCATCCAGCCCAAGACACACGTGTTGACGTCTTTGGGGTCACCAGAGATATGCAGTGTGGCATAGAACTAAAGAATAATGTCAATATTCCAGTCACCAATAGATGTGCATAATGGAAATAGCCCTGCATCGTGAAGAACACTAAGTACTAGGGTGAAGCAAGGAATTTTCTCCATGTCACAATGAGGAATGTGGGTGTGAAGAAATATATTCTTTCTTCCACAGAGCACAAAAGCATAGTAGTTAAGTTGAGTTCTGGTCCAGAACTTTCTATGTGTGATTCGAAGCCTACCGTAAGGGTTTTCTCCTGTGAAGTAATGATGTTCATCATAGAAGTCTAGCTTATGGAACTTCGGCCTCTTTAAGGAGGGGTGGCAAGGCTTTGGTTGAAGATTATGATGCTGCTCATTTTGAGGAGTTGTGGCCACCACAATTGTCGTTTCAGGATTTACCACTACAATTGCAGTTTGACCATTTTGAGCAGGAGCATGATCTTCAGCTTGAAGAATTTGCTGATCAGAGGGAGTAGATGCAGTTTTTGGTTCTACAGTTTCCTTTTCAGTTACTTCAGCTGATGCAGCTCATTCTTGGTCATGTGATGATTCCATATGTGAGCTCTTATCCTCAGAGCCAGTGAGAATCTCATCATGTTGTTATTGGCAAGTTTGGGTGAGCTTTTTCCCGGAAATCATCATGGATAATAGGTGTGTTGCATCCAATGGCTTCATCACCCTCAATTTCTTCAGTAGTCATTGGAGATGTTGTGACTTGAGGAATTTGATCTACTTGAAATTCCTAATCCATTGGTGTGGATGCAGCAGAGCGATTATCGTCCATTTCCACATCCTGTTCTGGAATGATGTATTCCTCACCAAATGGAACAATCATATATGATGGTGCTACATTGAGGGGAGTAGCATCCACTGTAGTTGATAATGAGGTAGGCATAGTCTTGAGGCGTTTCGCCTTTGAAGATTCTGAAGTAGTTGAAGCCTTTCTTTTCTTGGCTTCTTTTTCAGCAACTTTTGTTTTCTTCACGTCTGCTGCACACGGAAGAGTCACTTTCTTCACTTTTGAAGACTTCGGTGAAGGAGCATTTTCATCAGGCATTGCTTTGGCAGTGTCTGGCCTGGCAGATTCTTCAGCTGAAATATTCCGAGTAATTTCATCAGCAGCTGGTTCTTAATTTTCATCAGCCATTTGCACAGTAAAACTTGGCTTAGGTTTTGTTGGCTGCTTTGGAGCGGCCATCCTGTTGTTGTATTCATCAATTGCAGCAGTTGCTGCTTTGACAAATTGCACTTCGACACCCTTTTGATCAGCATGAAGACTTGTGTATCTGTCAGTGAGAGTCTTTAGCTCTGGCTGAGTAGAAACAAGTTTCTCATGCGTCAGGTTTAGGATGTTTTGCTTCAGAAATTTCTCCTTTTTAACCTTTGCAAGCCTAGCTTGTTTGGTTTGCTGGTCCTTCCATTTTGCTTCATTAATGAATGAAGCAACCATATGACTGACTCCAGGAGGAAGCTACAAATCATCAATTGGAGTATTTGGATCCTCATGCCAAAGATCAATAAAGTTCATCAGTTCTTTCAGATCCAGTAGCCTGACTCCAGGAGAATGGTTCTACCAGTAGCCTGTGCAACCCTTTCTTGCTTGTTTCTGATGATGGCTTAAAGAGTTTCATCACCATATTCTTCACTTCCTTCTGACGCAGAAGGAATGTTGACAACCTTGCGTGGGCTTGGCCTTGTACCTCTACCAGCAGCCATCTTTGTGTTCAGCTCACCACGTGAAGATTTTGGAGCTGAGCCTAAGGAAGATGGCACAGAGGAACATGGGTTTTCTGATTGAGGCTTACTGAGTTGTTTCTGTGAAGGAGGTGAAAACTTTGGTGAAGTTGAAGACTTCACAGTTGTTGCTACTTTCCGAGGAAGTTGCTCTTTTGATACTGTTGATGAGGTCTTTGGCTTGAGATTTGGTTTCTTCAACAGAACCTTCTTCCGAGGTTTTTCTGTAGCAGAAGCCCTAGCACCACAAGAAGTGGCAACTGTAGCTGCAACAACAGAGTCCTCATTAAACTTTGTAACAGCAGCTTTAGCCTTTTTCTGCAGCTTAGACAAATACTTGTCTTTTTCATCAAGTAATCCTAAATTGTGGCTACGCTTGAGGGATGTCCTGATTGTTGATCTCCCTGTGGCAACCTTTTGCAAGGAGGCTTGAGGGAAAATTTCTTGGCATTTTTTGGAGTGACATACCTATATTCCTTCCACTCCTTTGCCATCTGCGATCAATCTTTTGAAGCCTTGTCTTGTGATTTTCCATGGTCTCTTTACCATGAATTTGCTCATCAGGCACGCTGTACTCAGTACAGATCTCTTGAGAGATCTCAAAGGCAGTGTTCTGTTCCAGCTTCTTGCCACCCTTCTGTTTTTTGTATTCCTCCATTTTCTTCAGCTCAGGTTTTTGGTGAGGAATCTGAGGACACAGGTAATGTTTCTTCAAGAAATGTTGCAAATGAGTTAAGTTGATGAGAACCTAGTGATTCATCAGCTGACATTTTGTACTTGTGAACAACGTATAGGTGCGAAGAATTTGGAGAGGTCATATGCGTTCTCAGATTTGAGGAAATTGGAAATTTTCTTAAGTTGAGGAAATTGACCAGTGAGTTGAGGAATTCGACTAAGTATTCTGATCTTGGGTTCCAGAGTTGTGCATATTCGAAAATTTATACAATTGAGGAATCTCGTGAAGAATTTAGTGTAGTCAAATTTATATAGTGTCCTAGACATGGGTGTGCACAGGTGAGAGATTTTCTGAGGAAAAACTGTTTTCACAAATCTTAAGAGAATAAAGATATCAATAGGGGCAGTAAAATAGGATTTTAATAACCCTGTGCGAAGAACACGATGAACTGGGGCAGTAAAGTAGAAGTTCTTCGGTCCAGATATTTAGTGTCCTAACTTGGCAACTGAAGACAGCTACGGCGGCGGTGGAGGAAGATGTTCTGCAGTCGGCGTGAGTCCAGCGGCGGCGAGGGCAAGGCAGTGAAGCTTTTCCTCACCGACGATGACGATGCTAGCCGCGGTGCTAGGTTTTGAGCTCGACCTGAGAAGACGAGAGGGAGGAATAGTTTTTTGACTGAGGGGGGTAAGGGGCTATTTCTAGCTTACGTGAAAACAGTCTGACGCAAAAGTTTGGATGAAACTGCCCTTGCCCCTTCGTCTCCGCATGACACGCGCTACCCACGATCGAAGCGCTGGAGATCGTGGTTATCCGTTCGTGAGTAGTGGGTGCGGTTATTATGGTAACGTTAAAATATTTTTTGAATTTTGAGAATTTTGTTTCAAAGTCCTCAGCTGAGAAGGACTCAGTGAGGATTTTGAACAAGTGTCAAACAGAACGCATATGAAGAATTGAGAATAGAGTGGGTTGAGCTTAGCATAGAGGGGAGTTGGGTCGGATCACATTCACTTAGAAGAAAATATCAAATAGAAGAGTGAGCAATAAGTGAATGTTCTTGAGGACATTGAAAGCTCATTATAATATATATATATATATATATATATATGGATTTTTGAACAGTTTATAGTTGGAGTCAAATGACTCATCAGAGGAATAGGATATTTCACATGCAAAGCCTGTTAGAGTAGATGGATCAATGGAAGGGCATTTAGCAGCAACCCAAGAAGTTTTGGGATATTGCTCAGTTTTCCAATACGATCCATCAGCATTCAATTTCCTCTCGAAGGCAATGCCCTCTTTCCTCGGGTTCCTCTTCAGAATCTGCTTTGTGAGCACATCCCAATGGGTTTGATGCCCGTTGAGACTTTCATATATGTTATCACATACAATTCCTTCAACCCTGCATTTTCGTCAGTAGCATTTGTGGTTTCCTCAAGTGAAGAAATTGATACCACGGGAATAGTTGAAGAATTTGTAGCGATAGAAGCATTCGATGATCCTGGTGAAGAATTAGCAGTTTCATGCTCGATGCATTTCAGACATGGTGGAATGAATTCAACCTGAGCGGTACTGATCTGTTGAGCAAGCAATGAATCATTTTCCATTTGAAGATCATCATGAGACATTCTTAATTTCTCAAGATCAAGCTTCCTTTGAAGGATTCATAGGAAAGTTTCTCATGATCAGCCAACAGTGTGCCATAACGATATTGAAGACCATCATATCTAGACTGAAGACTTTTTACGTCTTAACTGAGGACTAGAGTACGATTTATTTCATCGTTCAGCAGATCATCGCTTTTGTCTAGACGTGTCTGAAGCTTTTCAATCGCACTTTGTTGCTTAGTGGTAATGTTGGCAAGTTTATAGTAACTGTGTCTTTGATAATCATCAGGTTCACAGTCACTAGAATCAGAGGAGGAAATGTGGTTTGGTACCTTTGATCCTTTTGCCATGAAGCAATAGGTGGAGCGAAGTCATTAGCATATTCATTAGTGTAGATAGCGTTGTCATTTTCTTCAAGATTGAAGATTGACTTTCTCACGAATGTGGTAGCGAGTGCAAGACTTGCCACACAAGACTCTGACTCCACTTCAGAACCTTCCTCTTCATCACATTCCTCAGATTCTTCTTCAGAATCAATTTCCTTGCCAATGAGTCCCCGCGCATTTCTGAATCTGCTCTTCTTGTGTGATGAGGACTTTGAAGATCAGGATTTTGAAGATTTCTTCTTTTCCTTCGAGTCATCAGAACTTTCATCCTTGTGTTTCTTATTCCTTGATTCTTTCACCTAGCGAGGACAATCAGCAATGTAGTGACAAGATTTCTTGCCTTTGTGGCAGGTTCTTTTCTTGTAGTCCTCGGATGAAGATTCTGATTTCCTCATATCTTTTCTTGAAGATTTTCTGAACTGGACCCGTTTTGTGAACTTCTAGTATTTCCTCACGAGCATTGCAAGTTCCTGTCCAAGTTCTTCAGGGTCGGTAAGACTGCAATCCATGTCTTCTTCTTTAGATGAGGACATCGCCTTAGACTTCTCCGCACGAGGTCTTGAGTATCTTGGTCCATACAGATCTCTCTTTTCTTCTTGTTGGAATTCATGAGTATTGAGTCTCTCAAGTATATCAGCAGGATAAAGCATCTTATAGTCTCTTCGTTCTTGTATGATCAGAACCCGTGTGTTAAATGATGGATCAAGAGACCGTAGCAATTTCTTCACAACTTAATGGTCAGTGATGTCTCTAACTCTCAGTGCTTGCAGTTCATTTGAGATGTTAGTGAGGCGATCAAAGGTATCTTGACAGCTTTCATGGTCAAGCCTCTTGAAGCGATTGAAGAGATTGCGAAGAACATCGACACGAGAGTCACGCTGTGTTGAGACTCCCTCATTGACTTTGGACAGCCTATTCCAGATAAGCTTAGTTGTGCCCAAAGCACTCACTCTGCCATACTGACCTTTGCTCAGATGACCACAGATGATATTCTTCACTTGCGAGTCAAGTTGCTTGAACTTCTTCACATCAGCGGCAGAGATAGTAGTAGTGATGGAGGGAATACCATTTTCCACAATATACCAGAAATCATTGTCAATTGCCTGAAGATGCATTTGCATCTTGTTCTTCCAGTAGGGGAAGTCCTTTCCTTCGAAGGTAGGACATCCTACAGTAACCTTGGTCATACCTGCGGTCGACCTAACTAAAACTCCAGGTGGTTAAATCAAAATCACACAGAACAAAGGAATACCTTGCTCTGATACCAACTGAAAGTGTGTTATGTCGACTAGAGGGGGTGAATAGGAGATTTTTACAATTTCATCACTGAGGAAATTCCTAGTGAGGAAAGTCCTCAGTCATGAACTGAGTGCAGCGGAAGTGGAACCAAATCAGGGGCGCAAAAATGTCTACAGCAGAATACTCAGCGAGATTTCAGAGATTCAATTTGCACAGATCACCAGTACAGGATAAGCAGGTGAAGATTAACTCGGGTGAAGAATTTGAGGTCGAGGAAATTCAAAGAAAGTCTTCACACAAATTCTTCAAACAGTTCAGATGAAAGTCTTCAGCATACAATTGAGGAAATGAAAGAGTTGGAGAAATAGAACCCGTAGCTTGATGAAGACAACTGTTGATGACCCTAGTTCCAACTTCTGTGATATTTGTACGTCTGGTTCGTAGCGGCTTGGTTTTGAAAACAAAGGACACATAGTCCCGGGACACATAGTCCCTACCGTATTCTCCTTGAGCTAAGTACACACGGTCCTCGCCCAATACTCATGGTAAGCCTTCAGGGCAGACTTTTAAACCCTCACAAACTCGGTCACCCGGCGATCCACAATTGACTGATGGCTGCTCTATACATGGACGCCTAGCCGTCTTGAGGATGCACAGTCCTCAAAGGTAACAAGCGTTGGTTCCACACACGAATAACTCCTTCATTGATGCTCAATCACTTGGATTTGGTTTGGATTTGGTGTTTGGGGTATTTCCTCACATGATGATTTTCGCTCAAAGACTTTGAGGAAATTGTGTTGCTCTAAATGACTAGTGTGAGTTTCTCTGAGAGCAGCCAACCAATAAGTGGTTGTGGGGGCGGCTATTTATATCCTGGGAGCATCCTGACATGATTTGACATAAATGCCCTTTAATAATATGATCGTTGGGAGGATAAGATCTGTGACAGGTGGCGCATGGCGCGACAACGGTCGAAACTTTCAACTATGCAATTCGTCATGTCTCTCATATTCCTCACTTTGAGGCTTTGGTAGATTTAGGCTTGGGTTGAGCATCATGAGGAAAATTGTTTCGTAGTTTTACCTCGACTGCCTTTAACAGTACGGTGTTCCTATGACTCAAGAGTAAACAGAATGAAAATAGAAAGAGTAAATCTTCACGCTTCAAAGTCTTCAGAGTATTTTCTTTAGGACACAACGAATTCCTCATCTTCAATATCTTCATGAGGAATATCAATTTCTTTGCAATTTCTTCGCGATCAAAGTCTTCAAGAAATGACCAAAGTATTCACGCGAAGACATTCATTTTTAGGGGTCGGTATTCATCGAATGACTCAAACTCCTCAGCGACTTATAGAGCCTGTGTACACTTACAAACATATCAGTATCTTAACCTATAAGTCTTCAAACCACCAAAATCACTAAGGCGCACTAGATGCACTTACATAACAAGGAACCCATGTTTCCACGTGGAAGAAACTGCACCTGCAACTAGCAAAGCTATAAGAAGGCTGAGTAATCCGTAACATAGCCAAACCGTGGTTTGATGAGTTGTGGAAAGGTTAGAGGCTTTTCGTGGCAATGGTTGGATGCTGACATTTAAGTGGTAGGCAGCGAGACACAGCCAAACAAACAAGGCAACTAGCATGTCAATGATAGTAATGGTATCTAGGGAAATTGTCATCTTGCCTATTGGATCTTCAAACTGGAACTTCTCTTGCTCTTCGTGAACGTACTCGACGGAATCCTCACACTCGTTCTCCGCAGCCGTTTCTACCCAAAAGAACTATAAATCCAATGAACGCACTACAAGTAACAATGCTTCAAACAACATGATGCATGAGTGTGGCATGAAAGGAAAACATGGCATTGCTATACTAGTTATCTTTCATGCATTTATTAAGTTGTTAAGATTCTAGAAAAAACCTCAAGTTAAGTTATTTAGACATGCATGAACATGAAATAAATGCATGCAGCAAGAGAAATCGGTGCAGAAACATATAAAGAACGTCGAGAACCAAGTTACGAAACTCTCGAAAACTATAAAACAAGATACAGAGGGCAACGGAAACAAACTAGCAGTAAACTAGAGGCTATGGGCATTCCCATAGCATTCCAAGAATGCCAGTGGACAAAACATAAAATTACAGGTAGAATAGACATAAGAATCATGCCATTCCATCAAGCACAACTCACACAAAGCCCAAAACAAAATAACTAACAATCTGCCCTCTAACAGGTACATACCACTTTGAACAACAAAATCTAGTAGTAACAGCCACCCATCAAGTTGAACGAAGGCATGAAATTGAAGCTACCAAAGAGTACAACAACACCTAATCAACAACAATATAGCTAGGTACGTGAATCAATACTATGCTACAAAATAACATGAAGCATATTAACAGCAACAAAATAGTATGCTACAGCAAACCTCAAGGAATGAAACTTATCAAGGTGATAGAGGACAACATATAATTCAAAACACTAGCACTGAGCTTGGGCTAAATCCCCACATATTACATGATAGCATCAATCTAACATGGCAAGAAATTACAGAATTTCAGACTTAGTGGAAATCACAATGTGAAAATAGCAGCAAATTGTATCAGCATAGCAACATTGACAGTGAATAAAACTATAATGCACGACCCTATTGACAAAGTTATGGCACCAAATTGTAGAGGATACCAAACACTACAAATTATGTCATTTGAGAAAACTCCAAGAAGCAACATAACCATGGGAACCATCATCACAACATGGGAAGAAAATAATAGTCTCCAGCACTTAGAAAAATTCTAGCATGGCAATGTGCGATAATTTCTTAGCTACTAAACAGCAAGAAATCCACTCATCTACTAGATTATCATGGAAATCACAATTACCAGGGCCTAGTGCACACAAGACACTAGCACTTACATGTTGACACAAACTCCAAGGCATGCACAGAATAAGTACTACAAAATTCACAAAATGCCACCTCATCACAAAAAAGCAATTTTGCAAACTTGCTCAAAAGTGAACTCCAATGCCAACATTGGATTCCTTGGGTTTTTTTACCCCAAATACATATATCACTCCTATATATTTCTATAGAGAAAAAGAACACAAAACTAAAATGAAAAATGACCTACAATCCGATTGCACTTATAAGTCACATCAGCCCTTATTTGGAATCTGCCTAAAATGGCAATGTCCATATTTGGGAATTTTCCAGAAATGGGATATTCTAAACACCACCAGAATATCATCACAAAAAATATACAAGGGTCCAGTGGGCAGTGTCACCAGGCCCGTGTGGATGACATGTGGGTCGAGGTCCCACTGTCATAGGCACAGCGAAATCACTCAAAACATGGGGTTTTCGGTCGCGCGCGGGGGGGGGGGGGGGGGGGGTCAAACCCACAACCTCACGCACACACACGCGTGTACTGACCACTAGGCTACTATTCTGCATCTGCTCGAACGGGAACTATGCTAGGTAACATAAATAAAATGGGGCCACCATTGCCCTACGGCAATGGTGCAACTCCGACGATGACACTGCGAAGCAGAGCGTTGCTAGGCATGGTGGGGCGGCTGCGAAAATAAGTGCTCTTCTACTGCTAATGATGCACGTGATGTTGCACTACTCCTGCTGCTAAAACTATTGTCCCGTTGTCCTACTGCTACTAATGGCAACGGCAACGCGGCAGCACAAGAGCGCACGATGACGCGACATGACGGGGCTGCTACCTACGCGCGTGTAGAGAGGTGGGCGATGCGCGCTTAGAGAGGTTGTCAATGCCAAACAGGACAAGGAGGAGGTGGGGACAACGTGGAGACGACGATGACGGTGAGGTAGCTCCGGCGATGAAGCGGTCGAGGACGCAGAGGGGGTGGCGATCCCTTTATGCAGACGCCACGGCGCCGATGAGGAAGACATCTACAACGACGCACCCAACTAGCTCATGCTGATGCAGGCCTCACGTAGGACAAGAGCTGCTGCTCTCTCCCGCCATGGCGACGGCGACGGGCGAGGGCTGCTACCGCTGGCGGAAGAGTGGGAAGAGGGCTGCTGCCGACGTACTTCCCCTCAAAGGGAAGGTACTTTGGAAACACATCCTCATCTTCATGAGTTCCACTTGTGGTTATTTCTTACCTTTACTTGTATTTCCTTCTTGCTTATTACTATTGTTATTAGCATCATACAGGTTTCTCACTTAGTTGCATATCTAGAAAACCTATTTGTTGCTAAACCAAAATTGTTTAAAGAAAAGTTTAAATTTTGTTAGCTGCATATTCACCCCCCCCTCTAGTCAACCATATCGATCCTTTTAATTGGTATCATAGCCCCGTCTCTCTATTAAGGGTTTCACCACCCAAAGAGTATGGCTGGTGACGAGGAGCGGGCTGAGCAGGTGCCCGAGGGAGCTGCTGGAAACTCGGCTACCCGAGATGAGTTAAATGAGGTCATGTCCACATTTAAATCCTGAGTGGTTGTCGAAGTCATGAACATGCTTAAAGATTTCCTTGATATTTAGAAATCGTCTACCGACCCGTTGTTTGCGCTTAATCCCACAATATACGGGGGACAATTCCGAAAAGTAAATTGCTAGTAGTAAAAAATATAAATTGCCTCAAGGAATGAGTGGGGCAAATACATTTGCCTTGGTTCCTCCTCCCATGGTCTATGGAAAACCGCTCCACCAACCGCATATTGTTAATCTCGGTTCTCCACCAAAGGTTGTTAAGAATGATTTTGCTAACTCAGTTTTTCGTATAAAGGCTCATTTGAATCACAACTCAACACAACTTTGTAGAATCATCAAGCAAGGATATTACCCTCATGATCCAAGAAACCTCACTCCAAGAGAAGAGGTTGACAATCATCTCAACCATTCAGCCATGTTCATCCTTCAAGCGGAGGTTCCCATTGAACATCTTGCTCATTTATGTCCCATCACTCGTGCCAAATATTGTTGGGAGCACATCAATTACATGTACAAGGGAAGTTCTTGTATTCAACGGTCAAACTATGAAGTGACACTTGATGCGGCCGATGGATTTGTTATGATTGAGAATGAAGATCCTCGTGAGCTATACCGACGGGTGATGACTCTTGTTGTCGCTCTTCAAGATCATGGAAGCAATGATGTGGATGACAATTGGATCAAGCGTAAGTTTCCAAGGCTATTATGCCCTTCAACAAATCCATGTCCTCCTTCATCTGCTAGAGGCCATACTTTCATTTCTTTTCTTCAAGTGATGTGGTTGATGAGATTATTTCCATGAACATATTGAACAACACCACTGACAATGCTCTTGCTCATGTTCAACGGTAAAGAAAAGACTCTCCCAACCTTGCCTTGAAGTCCAAGGCTGAATTGGAGGATGATGAGGAAGAAGAAGAGGAATTGTGCCCTCAAGACACAAAGTATGCTTATCACGAGCATATGGCTCTTGCCTCAAGAAAGTTTCGGGGCACAAGAGAAATTAAAAGCCCAATTCCTCCAAGAACAACTCAAATGGGCCCAAAGGCAAGCAACGTGTGAGGACTTGCTAAAACTGTGGCAATGTGAGTCACTTTGTGGCTGACTGTCCATATGAGAAGAGGGAAGACAATGGTGGAAAACTTATTCGGAAAGACAAAGCCAGGACCTTCCCCAACAAAACAACTTCTTCAAGAACAAGCACCAAAATGTGTTGTTGTCTCAAGAAGAGTACCTCTCGGATGAGGATGAGGATGATGGTGCAAGTGGTGAAGTGATGCGGATGGCCATCATGGCCATTGCATCCTCTTCTCCAAGCAAGGTGTCCCTCTTCAATGCCCCCAACAAGAATCGCATTCCCCAGTGCCTTATGGCTAAGGCATCCAACAAGGTAACATCCAACATTAAAACTTCCAACCTCACTGCTACCATTTACACTACCTCTCTTAGTGGTGATGAAAAGGAAGAGGTAGAGGAGGAGGAAAACTCCTTTGGTAAATTCATGAGAAAACTCAAGGGTAAATTCAAGAAGCATTTTGTTGCTCTATTGGAACCACTTGGAGAGGCTAATAACCTCATTGAATCTCATGAAGAAACTATCTCTACATTACAAGGACATAGTCGTGACTATGCCGGCGATATTGCGGATCGTTCTATTGCTCTCGAAGAAGAGCCAGGACTTTGTTTGACTCTTGAGGAGTCACACAACTATGACCTTGCTAAATTAAAGAAAGACCGTTATCATGCTCTTGCTATTACTTGTGTGCTTTAGTCCAAAAAGGTTGCACTTGGGCTTGACCATGTTAGACTCAAGGAAGAGCTTGAAACACTTGACAAGGCTCACAAGGCCTTGAAGAATTTTCATGCCTATTTAAAATAGTCTCATGCTCAACTCCAAGTAAAACTCGCTAAGGAAATAGCCACTTGTTCTCCATTTGTCTTAATTGATAATGTGCTTGCTACTAAATATTGTTGTGAGCATGCCCACCTTGTGGAAGAGAACACCAAATTAAAAAGAGGAGCTTGAGAAAGGCCTTGTGACATGCATCCAAGGAGAAAAGAACCTTAATGACCTTTCGAGTAGTCAAAAGGAAGTGGTTGCAAAGGAAGGACTTGGTTTTGCACCCCAAGTCCAAGAAGAACAAGAGTAGGAAGACCAAGCAACCTCCCCAGCTTATGGAAAAATTTGTTAAATCTCAGGAGGGTACTTGTGAGAAGAAAAAGGACCAAGATAAGGGTGGTAATGCCAAGAAGGGCAAAACCCCTCTACCCAACACAGTCGGCGACTTTTTCCCCTCTTATGTTTTATGTCGTGCAGTGATGGGAATGTTTGTGCTAAGTTTGCCGGTTCTTATGATGAGTACATTGAATGGTCTATTTGGGTTCCTAAGACCCTTGTTACTAACCTGAAAGGACCCATTAAAGAATGGGTACCTAAATCCAAGCATTGATCTTCTGCAAGAGTTTGCTTCCGGTGCGGTGCCCTCGTTGCTTGATAGTGGAGCAACAAATCATATGACCGGAAGCAAGGACTTGGTAGTGGACGTTCATCCTGACCCATCCATTTCCACCCAAGTCTCCTTTAGTGATGACGCGATTTCAAAGGTATTGGGTCTCGACATGGTGGTAATTTGTTCGAACTTACCATTGAAAAGGTTATGATTGTTGAGACCCTCGAATACAATTTACTTTCCGTTCATAAACTTGCTCTGATGGTCTTTAGTACCTTCTTTAGCATTTAATTTGTGGACCTTTTTGGGAGGAAGACTCTTAAAGTAGCCTTTGTTCGGCATGTCGAGAACGGTCTCTATGTGGTTAACTTTTTGAAGCGAGCCACTAAGACCACGACTTGCCTAATGGCTAAAGTTGATGTGGGCTGGCTTTGGCATCTCAAAACACAATTGCTCCCTAAGGTGATTTTGGTAATTAATCACAACATATGCACAATTTCACTAATGAGTTTATTCAAGTATATTTCCAAAAAGTTGAAAATTGCTTTGGCTATAGGATTGAGTGGAGATGCCCCTTGATGAAGAAAGCAATAGGATGGGTTAAAGCATCAAGCAAGAAGACTCTTTATTTTAGACCATGTGAGAAATCACATTTGAGTCCATAGAAAAGCCAAATTCTCTTATAAAAGCCGCTAGGAAACCCGCCATCGTGAGGCCATCGCGTTTTGTGATCGATCCAGCCCGCCTGCTTGCCTCAAACCGTATTCTATTTGTCCTTTTGACTATGTTGTCAAACATCTCGTCATTCGTTTTTTTACGTGATCTGGTCGTGTTACACCAAATGACGTGTGGGCCTCCCTTGTGCGCGAGGCCGGTGTTCCAGCGGCTACAACGGGGAGTCGAGTGTGTGTCTGTCCGTCGTTGAAAAAGGCGTTCGGAGCCTCGTAGGCTGCAGCGCGTGGATCGTGGTGGTCGTTCGTTTTTTACCTTATCTCATCGTGTTCCAGCAAATGACGTGTGGGCCTCTCTTATGCGCGGGGCCGGCGGCTGCAGCGGGGCGTCGCGTGTCTGCGTATCCGTCATTGAAAAAGGCGTCCAAACCCGAGTCGTGGGCTGCAGTGCATGCATCATGGTGTACAGTATTCCGACTGACGTGGGGTACAGTGCCTCCACTACGGGGGTGCCGTTCTGCCTCCCCTGTTGCCACCCATTGTTTTTTCCCATGTGCCTCTACAGGTGGCCCTGTCTTCTACTTGCCCATGTGTTGGTGATGGCTATATTTTTCCTTGGTAAATGCTTGTAGCCGGAGCGTCGGCCGAACCATTCGGCCGGTCGCTCGCGGCTCGCGCGCCTGGGAGCAGCCATGCAACATTGTTTAGTGCAGATTTGTTGCAACCATGTATAAATTTGATACAGTGGCCCACACATGCAACATTTTTTTAGTGCAGATTTACTACAAGCGCGGTTAAATTTTCTACAAGCCTTTTCTACTTTGTTGCAACTTGTTCATTAAAAACTTGCATCCATGTTCGGTTGCAACTCGTGTTCTTTGAATTTTTTTGCTACAACCGGCGTTTGATTTTTGCTACAACCATGTTAATTTTTTCTACAACCGGCATCATTTTTTGTTGCAACCGTTCACTTAAAAAGTTGCATACACGCTCAAGTAGATATTTGCTACAACGAGCGTTTGACTTTTGCTACCACGCACCATCAGCTTCGTTTTTTTGCTGCAATCACGTAGATATTTTTTTGACGAAAATCTTGCATCATGGACGAAATTTGTTGCATCGATGAAAAATTGCTGCATGAAGAACTAACGGCGCGGCCCGCGTATAGCTGGCGCATCGGGCAGCCGGCGCGCGGCCAGCCGAACGATTCGGCTGGCGCGCCGGCGCAGAGCGTTGCCCTTTTTTACTTTGGTTTCTCTAGCAATTACAGTGCTGGGCTCATCTGTTGCCGACCGGGGGCCTCTTCTCCTTTTCTCCTCTTACCTGTCCCTGTGCCTCACTATCGATTTCAGTTCGCTCGCCTCTGCTTCCTCGCCCTCGCCCGCTCCCCGTCGACTGCCCGCTCGCCCTCGCCTGCTGCCATCGTTGGGCTTGTTTCCTCCTTGTCGTTTGCTTCCTCATGGCTCATCACGCTACTCCTGTTGTGTTCGGTTAGGGTGAGGTTTTCAGGAACTAACTAACATCGATGAACAGAGATGATCACGAACGCAACACCCGGTGGGAATACAGAGAGAAACAGGGGAATTTTGGGCTCTCATATAACGAAAATGGAGTAGTAGCTCGCTTCCGGCGGCTAGGGTTGAACCCTGATTCATAAATATCATAAAGTAGCAAAAAGAGAGATTACATGGCTTTATAGCCAAGGGGGAAGAGGGACGCGCGGGCCGACGAGGAGGAGGGACGCGCGATCGTTTTCCCAGGGGCTTTGTCGGAATTCCACACTGGCTTCACTTCGCACAACCGTTGGATGAGCATCGAATGGCTGAGATCATTTCCGACAGAATCCATAGTGCATTAATACGAACTGAACTTAACTGAACTTAACTGCAGCCTGACAATACCCCCCGAATGAAACACAGCTTGTCCTCAAGCTTGAAATGCAAGGAAAATCTTCTAGATAAAGCCTGCATCCTCCCACATAGCTTCTTCAATCGGCATGTTGATCCACTTCCCCAACCAACGCACAACTGGAATGATGATGTCACCCTGTCGTCGAGGGATAAGTTTTCTCTCAAGCACAGCCTCTGGCTCCCTTTTGATTGTTCCATCAGAATGAACAAGTGGTTGTTCTGGGGATGGCACCACATGCTAGCCAATGTGTTTCTTGAGCTGGCTCACATGGAAAGTATGATGCAGCTGACAACCTTCTGGGAGCAACAACTTATAAGCATGTTTGCCCACCTTCTCTAGCACTCTAAAAGGACCATAATATTTTGAATGCAACTTGAGATGCTTATGTAGGCTGAGGGATGTGTGTCTGTAAGGTTGCAACTTTAGGTACACCATGTCCCCTACCAAGAACTCTCTTTCCTTTCTCTTTTGATCAACATAGAGCTTCATTCTGGCTTATGCCTTGCTAAGGTTGTGTTTGATTACTTCCATAGCCAATTCCCTGTTCTGCATCAGGTTCTCACTGTCTTCCCAAATAGAATCTGGCAAAGCTGACTCAGCTACTAATGGTGGAGGAAAGCCATATAGAGCCTGAAATGGTGTCATCTTCAATGAACTGTGGAACACTGTGTTGTACCACCATTCTGCCAGGGCCAACCACCCATGCCATTTCCTAGGTTGTTGAAAACACATACACCTCAAGTAATTTTCCAAGCACTGGTTCACTCTCTCTGTTTGGCCATCAGTTTGTGGATGGTAGCTGGTGCTCATGTGCAGTTTAACCTTCATGGATCTGAACAGTTGCTGCCATAAGTTACTGGTGAAGATCCTATCACTGTCTGTCACAATCACCACAGGCATGCCATGTAGCCTGAACACATTGTCAGAGAAGGCTCTAGCTACAGACTGGACTGATATAGGATGTTTCATGGCTATAAAGTGTGCATATTTAGTAAACCTGCCACCACCACCAGGATAAGACCTTTGTTCTCAGAAACAGGCAGTCCTTCTACAAAATCCATGCTGATGTGTGCCAAAGCAAAGTCAGGTACACGTAGAGGCTCTAGTAATCCAGG
This sequence comes from Hordeum vulgare subsp. vulgare, assembly GCF_904849725.1. Lineage (NCBI taxonomy): Eukaryota > Viridiplantae > Streptophyta > Magnoliopsida > Poales > Poaceae > Hordeum > Hordeum vulgare. The sequence continues at coordinate 339,391,829 of NC_058524.1, read as the reverse complement.
GTATGGAGTATGCTCTGCTTTGTTGATTTGGCACACTGTACAGTTTTTCACAAATACAATGATGTCCTGTTTCAACCCAGACCAGTGGAATACTAGTTAATCCTCTGATAAGTTGCTCTTTCTCCAGAATGTCCTCCAAGCTCTGAATTGTGAAACACTTTCATAATTTCTTGCCTGAGATCAGTATTTCTTCCTACCACAATCTTGCTCTTGTATCTGAGTATGCCATTCCTGAAAGTCTATGCACTGTTGCCATCTTTAGCAGCTACACATGCAGCAATTAACTATTTGATCTTGTTATCATTCTCATAGCTTTTAACCACTTCCTTGACCCAGGTAGGTGAAGTAGTTGTTCCTATCAGAGCTGAAATCTTATGCTTTACCCTGGATAAGGCATCAGCGGCCCTGTTTTCTTTCCCTTTCCTGTACTCCACTTTAAGTTGTAACCTAGTAACTTCAACAACAGTTTATGCTGAATTCCTTCAGTGATTTTCTGCTCCTGGATGTACTTGAAACTTTCCTCATCTGTCCTGATGATCAGTGCAGTTGCAGAAAGTAGTGCTTCCATTTCTTAACTGCTTCTACGATTGCCAGTGCTTCTTTATCATAAGTAGACTTAGCTGCTTCTTTAGGGCCAATTGCCTTGCTGAAGAATGAGAGAGGTCTTCCATCCTGCATTAGTACAGCTCCTAATACATATCCACTAGCATCAGTCTCCAGGACAAAGGGTTTAGTGAAATCAGGTAAGGCAAGTACAGGAGTGTGAGTAAGTTTTTGTTTAAGTGCCTCAAATGCCCTGGTTTGCTCTTCCTTCCATTTAAATGAATTCTTTTTCAGAAAATCAAATAAAGGTCTGTAGATAATTCCATATCCCTGAATAAACCTCCTGTAATATCCATTTAAGCCTAAGAAGCTTCTTAGCTCAGTAATGTTAGCAGGCACTGGCCATTCTTGAACAGCTTTTATCTTGCAGGGATCTGTGGATACACCTTCCTCATTGATAATGTGGCCCAGGTACTCCACTTCCTTCTGACCAAATGAGCACTTCTCCAGCTTAGCATATAATTTGTTCTCTTGCAGAATTTCAAATACTTGCTGTAAATGCTGCTTGTGTGCTTCCCATGATATACTGAACACTAGGATGTCATCAAAGAACACTACAACAAATTTCAGCAACCCAAACAACAAGTTCATTAATGCTTGGAATGATGGTGGGCCATTTGTGAGTCCAAAAGACATCACCAAGTATTCAAACAGTCCCATGTGGGTAGAGAATGCAGTTTTTGCTATGTCTTTCTCAGCCATCCTTATTAGATGATAACCATTCCTTAAATCAATTTTGGAGAAGTACTTTGCTCCTTTTAACTGATCCAACAAATCTTCAATCATAGGAATTGGATAGTTGTTTTTGACTGTGATAGCATTTAGCTTCCTATAATCAGTGCAAAGTCTCCATGAGCCATCTTTCTTTTTCACAAGCACAACTGGAGAAGAAAAGGGGCTTGTGCTAGGCCTGATCAATCCCTTCTTCAATAAATCCAGTATAATCTTTTCCAATATTTCCTATTGGTGATGTGGCACCCTGTATGGTCTCTGGTTCACTATCTTTGCTCCCTCCATTAGTGGTATTTTATGATCACAAGGCCTGCTAGGAGGTAATCCACTAGGTTCCTGAAAACGTTGCTCATATTGCTGAAGCAGTGGTTGCAAATCAACAGGTATCACAGTGGCTGCTAGTTCATAACCTTCTCCACACAGAGGAAATAGGAAGAAACCACAGACAGCTTGATCCATGAGCTTGTTGGAATTATCATGGCTCTCAGTTAATCTCTCTAAGGGAACAATTTCATCTATAAAAGTTATGACCTGCCCATGTGTGTCTGAAATTTTTAATTCCATCTTCACAATGTCCATTTGCACTGGGCTGTATTTCTTTAACGAGTCCACTCCTAGGATCATGTCATATCTTGTTAATTTCATAACTCTGGAATTGTCACACAAGGCCTTGCCATGAACTTCATAGGGGCAGTTTCTCACAGTGAATTCATTCCACAACACTTCACCACTGGCCACTACTACCTTTACTTTGGTGTTAGCTACTGGTGCCACACACATCTTGGCTGCCATCTCAGGTGATACAAATGTAGCAGTGCTTCCACTGTTTACTAGGGCAGTTGCTAGGTTCTCTCCAATCTTTACTGACAAGATAAAAGTGTTTTTGGCAGAGCTAAGGCCATGGGCACCATGCATAGAAACCTGCAGTACACTTTCTGGTGGCAGTTCCTGTGCTTCTAAGTCAAGGTCTTCAAAATCAGTACCATATATCACATCTGAATTGTTCTCCTCTTGAGATAGCAATGCTTGAATGTGGGCTTTCTGGCTTATTTTGCAAACTTGTCTGTGTCCTGGAACCCAAGGTTCCCTGCACTTGTAGCAGACTTGGTTCTGCTTAGCCTGCTGAATGACTGTGCTCTTTGATATAGGTAATGTCCTACCATGACCACTTGGCATATCAAAATTCACTTGTCTTTTAGCCTGATGAAAGTAAGGTTTTGTCTGTACCACTACAGGAGGTGGTTGAGTTTTTTCCATTCTTCTTGCATACCAGACAATAGTCTGTAGATCTTTTGGTTTGAAGCACTCCACATGGCTCTTGATATAAGGGTTTAAACCAACAACAAAATTAGTAACATAATAATCATTAGGTATTCCAGGGTTTTCTCTCCTCATAATGTTCATCAGCTGCTCAAACTTCTCTACATAATCTGCTATAGTTGTCACTTGGTGTACAACATGAAAAGATGTAACAATGTCACATACAGATTGCACTAAAAATCTTTCAGACAGTAATGAACAGAACTTATGCCAAGCTATGTTTCCTGGTGCAAAGCAAGTGCCTCTCCACCACTGCATAACAGCTCCTTTCAAGTAAGAGATGGCTAGCTCAGTCTTGTGCTCAATAGGTGTTCTAGCAGCAGCAAAATACTGCTCCAAGTTTTGTATCCAAGATTCAGGGTCTTCTCCTTCAAATTTTACCATATTCAACTTGGCAGGTTTAACAGTTAAAGGTCTTCTTCTACTATCCACTGGGGTTCTCACTCTCCTCCTTTACTGATTATCATATCCCTCTACTTCCTGCAGATCTTCTCACTGGATCATATTACATGCCAGAGCAGTTTGACCCATCCCGTCTGCTTTGTTAGACCCAAAATTTCGGTGCCTATAAGGTTGCTTCAGAGTCCCATCCAAGTTTAGCTCTCTGCCAGCTTGATCTCTCAATACTGTTGTACTAACTGCTCCAAGGATAGGTTTTTCAGGCATTGTAACAGATGGTGGAGTATTTACCACAAGCTATTTTGGACGCCGTGGTGCTGCTTGAGGTGATCCAACAGGGTTAGCTTTGTGCAAAACCTCACCTTGGACTGAAGCGTGATGAGCCTCTTCTCCTTTGCCTGGATCTGGGTCCAGCAACAGTTTTCTGAAATTGTCTTGTATCTTGTCAAAGTTCTTCTGCATGGTGATGAAGTTCTTGTTTACTGTAGCTTGGAACTGGTGAGACTCTCTACGATCTTCATCTCTCTCTTGCCACAAGGACTTCAAATCCAACTCCAGAGATTCTAACTGCAAGTCTGCTGTTGTTGCTGACTCTGCTGCTCCTGCCATGCTTGCTTTCTTGCTGCGAATTCTCGGGGAGGGAAAAGGGAGGGAATTTTACCTGCTAGATCTCCTATCTGGTCGATCAGATCCTCACACCTGGGGTTTTACCACTGCAGCAGTATGCTCCAGCAACCAAGGGAAGGTCTAATTGCACTCGTATCTTGCCACTCCGGCCGCCACCTTGAACTCCCAGTGGATCTGCGAGTTTCTTCCTCTCCCGCTGCCCGAAGCCAAGGAAAGACTGGGCCTGTGATACCAATTGTGAGGAACTGACTAACATCGATGAACAGAGATGATCACGAACGCAACACCCGGTGGAAATTCAAAGAGAAACATGGGAATTTTGGGCTCTCATATAACGAAAATGGAGTAGTAGCTCGCCTCCAGCGGCTAGGGTTCAACCTGATTCACAAATATCATAAAGTAGCAAAAAGAGAGATTACATGGCTTTAAAGCAAAGGGGAAGAGGGACGCGCGGGCCGGCGAGGAGGAGGGACGCGTGATCATTTTCCCAGGGGCTTTGTCGGAATTCCAGAGTGGCTTCACTTCGTGCAACCGTTGGATGAGCATCGAATGGCTGAGATCATTTCCGACAGAATCCATAATGCATTAGTACGAACTGAACTTAACTGAACTTACCTGCAGCCTAAGAGACGTCCTTCTTTTGGCTGCTCGGTTTTCCTCCCTCCACCTCTTCACCTCCGACCATTGTCCACTGATCTAATTTCCATTGTTTCTTTTGCTTTTTTGTCGTATGTAGGGGGTGGCTGCATCTGCTTTCCTGTGTCTGCCTGCGGCTGATCGGTACATTTTACTTATGTATGCTCCTTCCTGCTCTTCTGCTTGTCAATTGTTAAATAAATTGTCCAGCTGGGTTTGTTGCGTTGCTATGGGGTTGGTCATTGTAGATCTGCTAGGTTATTCTTCTAGGCTGTCGTGTAATGCTTCCAGGGGTGGTTTTGCTCCTTAGATTTACCTGGGTTGGCCTTCATTTGGTGCTTGCATTGCATCTGCCTACATTAGGCCATGTTTGGTTGATCCGCTGTGTGATTCTTACATGTGGTGGTTGATGCTCTGTCTGTACAATGGTACTCCCTCCGTTCCTAAATATAAGTCTTTTAAGAGATTTCACTAGGAGTGTACATACGAAGTAAAATGAGTGAATCTATAATCTAAAATATGTCTATATACATCCGTATGTAGTCAATTAGTGGAACCTCTAAAAGGACTTATATTTAGGAACAGAAGGAGTAGATGTTAAAGCCAATGGTAAGAATTAAATTGAACCTGCTATTATTTTCCCTACAGTCGTTCAGCTTGGTTGTTCTTACTGTTTTCTATAGTGGTTGTTCTTGTTTTGGTTGTATAGTGGTTGATGCTCTGTCTGTACAGCAGTAGCTAATTAGTTTGAGCCTGCTCTTCCCTTCCCTACAGTGGTTTGGCTTGCCTGTTCCTACTGCTTTCTGTAGTGGTGCATTTGCTTATCTACTCAGTAAGAAATAGTAATCGCCTTTTCTGTTTGTGGTTGCAGGTTCCTAGCATTCAGGTTGTGTGATCCTAGGTGTGATCGTTGAGGTGGGTCAGCAAAGATAATCAGTAGTGTGTATGCTAATGGGAGAACGTCTCTTTATTAATTTTGTGTAATGGGTTATGTTTATTTTCTGTACTTTCTTGCAAGTGCGTGTGTTTTGAAATTAAGCTTCTTAAGGAAATGAAAATTATAATAAGTAGATGCATATTATTGTTTTACTTTTTTTGGTTCAATAAGATTAAGATACAAACTTTGCCTTGTCCTGAATCTGATGTCATTCATATTCTAGGTATTTTAGTATGGGTCGCAAATATCTCTTGTTGGATGTTTTCTTAGTTTCTTGAATTTTTTTGTGATACCATAGGTGATTTTGTTTCTACCTCAAGACTTGCCTTTCTATGTTTCAGTTTGAAGAAGACATTATTTGATTTTAGATGACCATTAATCTGTTCATTTTATATGGACAGATGACTAATGGTATTGTTCCGTGAAGAGAAGCAAGTGGATCAGTAGGTAGTAGCGGGTATAAAAAATCATTCTAAATATATAAAAGAGGGGGAATGGATTCTACAAGAGAAGGAGGGAAAAGGTAGTTCAGGGGCATAGCTCATTTCTAAGTCCCCAACCGATCTCGTGCCCGTGTTGTACGCGATCGAATCTTTGTTTTCTCATACTGGTGATTCCGAAGTAACTAAATTGAGAAAATTGCTTTACTCCCTAATTACTCTGTGTAACCTTTGCCTTGTCCATAGTCGTACCTAGATGAGTTACTTTATTTCCTATATCTCTATTACTTTTTTTCCTCGAACATGTCTCTCTATTCCCCTTTACAATACCATGCTCAGGAGGCAAGAGTGAAAAATATGCTTGAATTGTAATGTTGGTCCAAAGAAATATGTGTGAATGGAATAGGATCTATATATAGTTATTGATACAACATCTCCCAGTATATAAATTAAATGACACCAATATCTGAAAGTTGCTTGTGTCTGCTTCCCCTCTTGAAATTAAGTTTTTTTGATTCTTCTATACTTTAGTAAGGTCATTCATCAAGTTAGTATCTTTTCGGTACTTGCATGATGAAGCACAAAATTGGTTTTCTAAATTTTCATTCTAGGTGCTTTGGAAAGTACAACTGTACAAGTATGCGACAAAATAATGCGTGGAAATTGGCAAATGGCTGCATCATTTGATCTATTTTGACACTTGTAACGACTAAGATGCGGTCCTTTCCGATTTGGGGAACGAGGCCCCGAATTGGAAAGAAGCGCATCTAAGCGTTTCGCAAACATGGTAACATAGCACATACATAATAATAGAGGAATGACAATGAGGGATTCAACTGTCATCTCAGAAATATATCAGAGTACATCACGCATCCAAACAAGGTAGTTCCGCTACGGACTACAAAACATGAGAAATGACTATGCTACCGTGCAAGCTTGCCCATGATCACGACCACGCCTCAGTCTTATAGATAGTTCACGTACAGGCGGTCGTTCTCCTCATCGTACTGCCACACCAGCTGCGTGCCGTCGGGATCACCTGTCTCGGGGGTACCTCAACCTGTTGGTGTTGTGAAGGAATCTGTGAGCCACGGGGACTCATCAATATATGACCTCGGTGCCAGAACTAGTCAAGTTATTAGGTTGGAAAGGTGGAGTATTTAGGTTGCACCATCTAAGCTTTATATGGTGACTAACTTATGTAGAACATGTATTGAAGGTGGTCTATACTAGGGGACAATGATTAGCTGATCACTAAGTGATCCTGAACACCTACTTACGTCAATCATAAACCCACCGAGTTCCTGAACGAAGAGAGGTCTTCGAAGGGGACAGTCACGGTTACGCACACAGTTGGCAATTTCATTAGCTTATGTCTAAGTTATCTATTACCGGATGTTAACAAATATTCCAAGTTGCCACATAACTGCGGGCACGGCTTTTCGAAAGATTAAACCTTGCAGGGGTGCTCCAACTAGTCCATCACAAACGTACACGGGCCGCAAAGTAATCCTCTATCACGAATCTCGTGATCTCGTCGGATTCCTTAGAGGAAAACCTCAACTATGGGGAGAACCAAATCTTCACCGGAATTCCTATACGCAAGATATATCGCTAAGGTAAGACAAGACTAATAGGACCTCCCGTCGTGTCGACGACCCTGATAAGAACCGCGTATCTCAGTCTCAGGACACGATGGATGAGCTAGACGTCGGGATGGCTAAACCTCTCGGTGACCAGTGGGGCCCCGGACATCGCTCAGGTGGGACCAACACTCATGAGGAGCACTGGCCCGGGTTGTTGATTAAATTCCTCGGGGTAGCTATTTCCTATGCAGATTATTATTAAGTAATTAGCACATTAAAACCAATGTTGGGTCCTGCCGGACAAGTCTTAACACTACGCGATTTATCGAGGGGGTCCCCATAACAACTCCGAACGTGTTAGGAGCGATCATTATGGAATCAAACACCGGTAGCCGGTAACTAAGGCGGCAATAACGGGAAAAAAACACTTGGCAAAAGGCTAGGCCTTCCGTTATTTACCAAGTATAAAGGTGCATTTATTAAATAATAGATTTAACATAACGATTTCAAACTCATGTTATCACATGAGACAAATGCACCTGCAACTAGCAACGCTAACATTAGTAGCTGAGCAAAGCCTACTTAGCCATTCAAGATTTTCTAGGAAGGGATAAGTGTTTGGTTTCATGGCATATCAAGAGGCAATTATTTCACAGGTAGGCAGCGAGCATATGACAAAGGAAACGTGAATCTAGCATAACAAGTCTAGATATGGAATCAAGGTCATATCATCTTGCCTGTGATGTCATCAGCTTGGAACTGCTCTTGTTCGTCCTGCACGTACTCTCCTGAATCCACGTACTCGTTCTTTGATCCCGGTGCTACCCAATGTAAAAATAACATCCAATGAACAACAGCATCTCAAGATGCAACAAGCACATGATGCAGGAGATGAATATGAGCATGCATCCCTATTCTACTCACTAGCACAAGCATGAGAAGTAAATACATGTTCCTGGACAGAACTGCACCCTAAGCTATCTTGACATGCATGAAAATGACATGATCATATGCATCACGTGAAAATGATGCAAAAGCATATAAAGAACATTACAAACGGAGCTACGGATCAACGGGAAACAACGAAACAAGAAACGAAGTGCTACGTGTCAAATTCATCACAACACACTCCAATGTCCTAACTCTGGTATTTCCAGGTTGCCAAGATATAAAACAAACCAACATGTATGGGGTGGTACAAAGGATATCACCACACCATCAACTATGCACTCACAGACATCAAAATACCAAAACTACACAATCTGCCATAAACAGCATCATAGCACTTTGAGAGCTACATGCAAAGCACCTACAGCCACCCAAACATGCCAAATAAGATATGTGGCAGTAGCTATCCAAGAGTAATACAAGCACAAGAAAAAAGATAATGCAAAGGAGTTCCACACAGAAAGTTACACAGCTGATAACTTGGCCAAAAATATCAGATTTCAGGGACTTCGTGAAAATTCCAGATTCTCACTATCTGTTTATGCTCTCAAGCATTTTGACATCACCCAAAACAATATCTACAGGACTCCAAATGGAATGAAAATTTACAGGGAGCTAGACAAACAAATAAGCTTCAACTTTCCAGTTGAAAGCTAAGGCTGAATCACAACAGATTGACCTGCACAAGCTCATCAACAAGAGACGAAAATATAAACAGATTCTCAGACTTAGTGAAAATCACAGATTTTCACTAATCTGGAATTCCAGCCACATGCCTACTTTGAATGGGCACAACTTGCACATATGACTTCCTAAGCATGAAACAAAACCAACATGCCATAGAGGGGGTTACCCTCTAATGCCACAACAAGGAATCAACCTCTTGTGCACACCACATCTCATGGAACCAAGCTCCAAACAAAGAACAAACCTGAAATAAGTCATCTCCAGAAAATGTTCCAATGGCAAAACTGACTTTACCAATGGATTCCTGGGATGATTCTACCACAAAAACATATATAAAACCTATGCACTTGTATAGAACAAATGGGCACAAACTAGAGAAGAAAACCTACATAGAATCATATGTAGTGAATAGTGCATCATCACATGTACTATTCACTAGAACACACCTACACTAGCATATGCATATGTCCACAAGATCAATCACTACAGGAATCGGGCATTTTGCCTCACGACACTAAAGACGACAAAGAGAGGATTACGGACGGCAAAATTGTTGCCGTCAACCCATGACGGCAAAAAATGTCGTCAGACCATGTGCCCGCAAAGGGTAATTTTGCCGTGAGCATTTTTTCGGGCAGACGGCAAAATATTTGCCATTAGTGAAAACGGTTTGACGTCATCTATTATGAGGCAGACGGCAAAAAACCTAACAAAACAACCCGGACGACGTTAACTCTTTGTCGTCATCCGACCGGAATGCAAGACGGCAAAGATTACGAGTTTGCCGTCAGTTGTTATCAATACCAGACGGCAAAGAAATTTTCTTTTAAAAAAAAATAAACAACAATCCTCAGTTATCGAAAAAAGTATTACATAACACATAATCTTCATTATTAAAAAACCCAAAATATAAACAACAATCCTCAGTTATCAAAAAGGCTCAATCATCAATTATCACAAAATATATACACACTATAATGTACATAATACACACAATGCATCATAATACATCGAGCGGAACCAGCCGCTTCTCCCGTCCTGACGCCCCCGCCCAGGAGCGTCACTGCCCAACACCCAGCCGCATCGCGCTCTCATCGACCTCGCCGGCCGGTCGCCGGCCGGAGCCAAGCCTCTTCTTCCCGCCCGCCTGGCGCGGTAGCGCTCCCCTGCGTGCGCTCGTGCTCCCGCCCCTGCGCCATCTCCTGCAACGGATGGATGGATGGATGCGGATCAATGATTTGTTGCTTGTTGGTAGATGGATGGATGCAACGGATCGGGATTTGGGAAAGGTCACTCACGGACCCCAGCGGAGCCTGAGCAACCCACACCATACGAACGTGCCAATGGAGATGGAGCTCTGGCCATGGCCGATATGTGCGACGCTGGCGGTCGCCATGCTCCTCTACTACCTGGCCAGCCCGACACGCAGCCGCAGTGCGGGCACGGGACGGATGCGGATGCCGCCGGGCCCCACGCCGCTGCCCGTCGCCGACAACCTGCTCAGCCTCCGCCGCGGCAACCTCCACCACACGGCCCCGTCATGACTCTCAAGCTCGGCCTCACCACCGTGGTCTTGGTGTCCTCACGCGACGCGGCCCGGGAGGCGTTCACGAGGCACGACCCGCGCCTGGCCGCGCGCGCCGTGGATGGGGGCGGCGGGGGAGATGGATGGGGGCGGCGGGGGAGATGGATGGGGGCGGCGGGGAGATGGATGGGTACGAGAGAGAAGAGAGGTGGGGAGAGGATAAGGTCGGGTGGAGCTGAGTGGTGGGCCAGCCGGGTTTTTTTTAGGGGACCAGCCGGGTTGAGTGGGTTGGAGAGCAAGCGACGGTGGGATGGGCCGCCACGTCATCGATCCGTGGGATCGATCCGCGTGGTGTGCTTTCCCTTTGCCGTCATCCGGTTATTTTTCAAGAAAGCAAATTGAGTCTTTGCCGTCATCCGGTTATTTTTACAAACGGCAAAATATTATTTCACCCACGTGCGTGCGTGGTGCGATGGGGTGGGCTGGTGTGTCTTAGATCTTTCCACGTCATTGATCCGCGTGACCAATCCGTGTGTTGTGCTTCTTATTTTGCCGTCATCTAGTTACTTTTACAGACGGCAAAATTATTTTGCCATCATCGAGTTATTTTTAAAGACGGCAAAATACGTCTTTGCCGTCATTGAGTTATTTTTAAAGACGGCAAAATACGTCTTTGCCGTCATCTAGTTACTTTTATAGACGGCAAAATTATTTTGCCGTCATCTAGTTATTTTTATAGACGGCAAAATACGTCTTTGCCGTCATCCAGTTATTTTTACGACGGCAAAATATTTTTTCACCCATGTCCGTGTGTGGTGGGATGGGGTAGGCTGGTGTGTCTCAGATCTTGCCACGTCATTGATCCGCGTGATCGATCCGTGTGATGTGCTTCTTCTTTGCCGTCATCACTTTCTATTACAGGCGGCAAATTATGTCTTTGTCGTCATCTGCTTATTTTTACAGACGGCGAAATAATTTTGCCGTCTGCAATTTTTATTATACACGGCAAAATATGTTTACGCCGGCACTCATTCTTTGTCGTCAGCAACTGACGGCAACTGACGGCAAAAGTGCTATTTGCCGTCATCCGCGAAGAAAAGCTGACGGCAAAGACCTGAACAGACGGCAAATTACCTGATTCCCGTAGTGAATGGGGAACATGAGGGGTAGACCTCATAAACATGTGCCTTGGCACACCACCACACCATCACATGAGACAAGCACAAGATAAATAAAACACCTACATAACTAAATAGATGTCTCTACTAACTTAACTCACATAAGTACTTCTACACTACACATGTTATCTTGCACATGTGCTCCTCAAGTCATATCTTGCCATGACATGGGTGAGACATACACACATGAGCACACACATACCCACATACACACACACTTACACTAGTTAGGACACACACAAACACAGAAGATATGTGGTGAGGGGGAAACCCATCCACACACATACACACACTTGGTGCAAGAGTTCATCACTAGGAGGAAGATCAGCACCTCACATGTCACTAGCCCAAGCATATCACACAAGTTATACACCACACACTTGCATGGCAACAAACTCACATACACACACTGTTGGGGATATTGCTTATTAAGTGACCCGCCCAATATGGGCCGGGTTACTAGTAAGGCGGTTCATCCTTTGACTCATTTGGGCCTCAGCCTGGGTGGTTTAAGGCCGCAAGATGGTTGTGATTTGTGGAAGGTCTCTGGGTTTTGCAAGACGGCGACTAAGAGGCCGCGGTGGTCACGATTTGTAAAGAGGAAGGGACTCTTGTAAACCCTAAAGCCTCGACCTCTATATAAAGGCGAGTTTGAAGGGGGATAGGCAGGTTACAAATCATCGAGTGCTAGGTAAGGCGAGTTACGCCTTTCTTGTAATCGAATCCACATCAATACACGCCAAGCAGGACGTAGGCTATTACCTCCACGCGAGGGGCCGAACCTGGGTAACCCGCCGCGTTCCTCCTGTTCAACCCCTTTGAGTCGCCACCAAAGTGCGATGGTTCCCATACTAAGTCCTTTCACGAGGACATCTGCCGTGACAAAACCACGACAGTTGGCGCCCACCGTGGGGCCTGCGCACGGTGGAGTTGAGTTCTCAAAGGGAGTCCTACCAGGGTTTGGGAGTTATGCGACGGCGCTCATGACTTGGAGCCGACGCGGCATAGCCTACATCGACAACCAGCGATGGGGACCTAAAGCGAATTCTCTCGAATCAGGCTACAGGGTCCCCTTCGGCAAGATCAACGTCTTCATCGGCATGATCGGGTCATCTGTTCCTGAGCCGGACATCTCCTCCGACATCGTCGAGCCGGCCAGGTACGTTCATCCAGTCATAACACGGAATCTGACCCACCCGGTCTTTGTGGGTTTCACGCAGGGGTCGGAGGAGCCAGAGCACGCGGCGGCTCAGGAGGTTACCCCCATCAACTCTGACGACGAATCATCCATGGGCGATTCAGATTCCATCCAGTCCCTCCACGGAGACAGTCTCGGAGGCTTGTCATTGGCTATGGATCCGGAAATCCTCGATCCAACCCGCCGCCAGATCGCCATCTACATGGCCGGGGCAACTCAACCCGCACAGAACCCCGCTGGAGGCGATGGGACCGGCGGGACATCCAGAAGTGCGTCAGCAGTCCTGGTGGATTTAGCGGCGGAAATCACAAGACTAATGTCAACCCCCCTCACGCCAGAGAACCAAGAAGAGATAAACGCGGAGTTAGCAAAGCCGAGGGAGGCGGTGGCAAAGGCCCATCAGGATGTTGAGACGGAGTCCGCCAGGATGGAAACTCGACAAGCCCAGATTGCGGCCGAAAGGATGCGATTGAACACCGACAACTGGCGGCTTCAAAGACAGCAGCGCACGTCCGATGCCGTCCATCAGCGGAGACACCAGGGTCACCTGCCCCATGATCTCAATCCGACTCGCCTGTTCGACACTCCCCAAACACCCGGGATGGGAGCCGCCCCAGCAGGAGGGCTGGGCCGCCCTCCTAACCCGCCGATTCAGCCGACTGAGGGTCAAATTCCTCGTTTCCGTACCGCTCGAGGCCACTTCTCTAACCCGGTGGATAACGTGCTTGCCGCAACTCGCCATCTGGAGTCTCTTCCGATCCACGGCAACACCCCAGCTGAGATCGAAGCAAGGAACGCCATCGAGATGTTAAAAACGGCGGTGGTCCAAAACGCGCAGTTCTCACACAGCCCCGAGCGATTGCACTCCACCCCCCAGGCGAGCTATACCAGGGGTAGGCCGGAGGATCAGCCAGCCGTAAACAGGGCCCCGTGACACTTCCCGCAGGACAACCCGCCCGAGCGGAACCCGCCGGCAGAGGTCCACCCAACATTCAAGAGGCTCAGACTCCTCCCGCGGGGACCGGAGGGCGAGTTGGGGTGCCCTGCTTGTCCCTGGCCCTTCGAAACGAAAGAATGCCCAAGGATTTCGAAGGACCAAGAAAGGTGCCTAATTACACACCAGATCTCGAACCAACATCTTGGATCGAGGGCTATGAGATCGCCATGGACATGCTCGACGTAAACGAGGCGGTTTGCGCCAGATATTTCACCATGATGCTTGAGGGATCGGCGCGCGCTTGGTTGAAAAACTTACCTCCCCCCCCCAATTCTATCCAGTCCTGGGCCGAGCTGAAGGAGCGTTTCATCAAAAACTTCCGGGGAACCTGTAAACGGCCAATGACGATCGTCGACTTGCAACACTGCGTACAACGCCCGGATGAGTCGGCGCACCATTGGTCGCGGCGAGTCGCGGAAATTATCCATTCATCGGATGGCATCACGGCAGCGCAAGCTGTGCTTATCCTCGAGCACAACTGCCACTATGAACCGCTGGTCCAGAAATTGGGGCGACTCAAACGGAAAGTTCAGGATATGGGCGAGCTGATGGATACCCTCACTAGGTACGCCGAGGCCGATGATACCAAGGATCCCGGCGAGGATGGTAAGGGTAACTCGCCCAAGAAGGGTGATTCAACAAAAAACCACACCCGCCTCCAAGGCCGCAATCGTCACAACCAGGGGACCAACGGCAAGCGTAAGCCACAGGAGGAGACCTCGGATCTGGTTGCCAACACCAACGCCAATGACGGCAAAAAGAAGAATCGAGGCTTCAGTGGGAAAAGGCCGCGTAATTACGAAGAGCTACTCAAAGGCCCTTGCCCGCACCACGCCACGGCCGACGGCCCGGCAGGCCACTCTTGGGAGAACTGTTTCGTGATGCGAGAATTTCGGGCCGAGGCAATCAAGAAGAGCCAAAACAAAGATCCGAACCGTCGCTAGGACCAACACGCCGCGCCCAATCAAAGGCACAACCCCTTCGGCGGTTTTCCCGAACAAGAGGCACAGGGGGGCCCGCAGCCAGGCGGCGGCCAGTACCCGGTGCACCACCAACGGCGGTACAACCCGCCGGGAGTTTTCCAGCAGCCGCCCCCACAGGGTGCTCCGCAGGACCAGGATGACCATGGGGGCTTCCGCAACAATCCTAAACAGCTAAGTAATGGGCAGTACCATGTTTTCACCACTAATGCTTGCAGGCGTGATACAAAGGTAAATCACCGGGCGTACAGCGTAATTGAGCCGGCAGTTCCCAGATATCTCCACTGGTCCGAACAGACCATAACATGGAGCAGAGATGATCACCCGCCGAGAATAGATAACCCGGGCGACCTGGCATTAGTCGTGGCTCCCCAAGTGGGGGGCTACACTCTATCGAAAGTACTAATGGATGGCGGCAGCAGCATTAATATCCTATACTTCGACACCTTCCGGAGGATGAATCTATTAGAGAAAGACTTGATGCCTTCAACCACGGTCTTCCACGGCATCGTCCCGGGCAAATCGGCTTATCCCATAGGCCGGGTCAGGCTCTCAGTAGAGTTTGGAACTGCGCAGAATTACAGGTCGGAGTCTCTGGTCTTCGAGGTGGTCAAACTAAAAAGCCCGTACCATGCGCTGTTCGGGCGACCGGCTTACGCTCGCTTCATGGCCCGCCCGTGCTACGTCTACCTCAAGCTCAAAATGCCTGGTCCTAAAGGGCCCATCACGATTGGCGGAGATAGAAGAATTGCAAAGGAGTGTGAGGAAGGAGACGCGGCCTATGCGGAAGTCGCCTGCGCGGCGGAAGAGCTAAAAAACCATCGGGCCAATGTTGACCCGGCAGACATGTCACCGCTCAAGAAGCCGACTACAGATTTCGAGTCGCCCCTCAAGTTCAAACCAACGGATGACACGAAGACAGTCGACTTCGTCCCTGGCGATTCATCCAACCAGTTTACCATTGGAACGGGTCTGGACCCCAAATAGGAAAGCGCACTCATCGAATTCATCCGTGAGAATCGATACATCTTCGCATGGAAGCCCTCTGACATGCCGGGTGTACCGAGAGAATTCGCTGAGCACCATCTTAATATTGACCCAAAATGAAAACCTGTCCAACAATACCTTCGCAGGTTTAACGAGGAGCGACGGAAGGCGATTGGAGAGGAAGTCGCCCGTCTTTTAGCCGCCGGGTTCATCGTGGAAGTCTTTCACCCCAAATGGCTAGCTAACCCGGTGTTAGTACTCAAGAAGAATGGCACGTTCCATATGTGTATTGACTATACGGACCTCAACAGAGCTTGTCCCAAGGATCCTTTCGCTCTTCCCCGCATCGACCAAATCATTGACTCGGTGGCGGGGTGCGAACGATTGTGCTTTTTGGACGCCTATTCAGGTTATCATCAGATCAAAATGGTTGTGGAAGATCAGGAGAAGACCGCCTTCATAACCCCCTTCGGGGCCTTTTGCTATGTGTCCATGCCGTTCGGGCTCAAGAGCGCAGGGGCAACTTACCAACGCTGCATCCAGAATTGTCTTCATAACCAAATTGGCCGCAACGTCCATGCCTATGTTGACGACATTGTGATCAAGACCCGCCGGGAGGAGACACTTCTGGAAGACCTGAAGGAAACCTTTGATAATTTACGGGTATATCAGATGAAGCTAAATCCTACCAAGTGCGTTTTCGGCGTACCTGCGGGAAAACTACTAGGTTTCTTGGTATCGGAGCGCGGCATCGAGGCTAACCCGGACAAAATTGAAGCAGTTACTTCCCTCGGCAAGCCGACGAATGTTAATCAAGTTCATCGATTGGTGGGTCGTATTGCGGCTCTCAGTCGTTTCGTGAGCCGCCTCGGAGAAAAGGCGATTCCTCTTTATCAATTGTTGAGAAAGTCCGACCGATTCGTATGGACAGAGGAGGCTGACGAGGCATTTCAGGCCTTGAAACATCAATTGGTTAACCCGCCGGTCCTGGCGGCCCCGACTGAAAAGGAGCCTATGCTCGTGTATATCGCCGCGAATTCCAAAGCGGTCAGCGTGGCTGTGGTCGTCAAAAGAAAGGAGGAAGGAAAGGAATACCCGGTGCAACGCCCGGTGTACTTTATCAGTGAGGTGTTAACTCTTTCCAAACAGCGATACCCACATTGGCAGAAACTGGTCTATGGGGTGTTCATGGCGAGTCGAAAGCTTAAACATTATTTCCGGGAACACCCGATCACCGTCGTCAGTTCCGCGCCTCTCGGTGACGTCATCCAAAACCGCGAGGCAACAGGGCGAATCGCCAAATGGGCAATAGAACTTGGGTTGCATCACATACAATATACCCCCCGCACGGCCATCAAGTCCCAGGCACTAGTTGATTTCGTCAACGATTGGACGGAGCTTCAGGCTCCGGAAGATCGGCCTGACCTTACCTATTGGACTATTTATTTTGATGGATCCAAGCAGTTGGAGGGCTCGGGGGCGGGTGTGGTGTTGATATCCCCTCAAGGAGATAAGTGCTGCTACGTTCTCCGGCTCATGTTCCCTTGCACAAATAATGCGACAGAATATGAAGCTCTGCTTCACGGTTTGCGACTGGCAAAAGAGATGAACCTAACCCGAGTCAGATGCTTTGGGGATTCAGATTTGGTGGCGCAACAGGTTTCGGGCACCTGGGACTCTCGAGATCCTATGATGGCGGCTTACAGGCGAGCTGTATCTGACGTGGCGGGCTATTTTCATGGGTACCAGGTTGATCATGTTGATCGGCGACTCAACGAAGCAGTTGATGCCCTCTCGCGACTCGGCTCACAGAGAAAACCGGTCCCCCTAATGTTTTCTTGGATGTCTTGCATAAACCGTCTGTGACTGTACCCACGGAGGAGGAATTGGCGATACCAGATCCCGAGTCTCAGCTTGTGGCGGCTCTCCATGTCACTCCGGATTGGGCTCTTCCTTATCTGGCTTATCTCGCTCGAGGCGAGTTACCCACTGATGAAGTTTTGGCTCGCCAGATTGTTCGGCGTAGCAAGTCCATGGTCATCATTAATGGCGAGCTATATAAACGAAGTGCTTCAGGGGTCTTTCAGCGGTACGTCTCTTCCGAGGAAGGATGCATAATCCTAAATGACATCCATTCTGGAGATTGCGGGCATCACGCCGGGTCACGTTCTTTGGTATCAAAAGCCTTTCGACATGGTTTCTTCTGGTTGACGGCTCACGCAGATGCAGAAGATATAGTACGGCGGTGTGAGGGGTGCCAACGATATGGGAGACAGGCTCATGTGCCGGCTCAAGAATTGAGGATGATTCCCATTACTTGGCCTTTCGCGGTCTGGGGGCTGGACATGGTCGGTCCCTTTAAGATTTCCTCCAACAAGAAAACTCACTTATTGGTGGCGGTTGATAAGTTCACTAAATGGATTGAGGCGGAACCTGTTGGGGCTTGCGATGGAGACTGCGGTCAAATTTCTGAAAAAGCTGATTTTCTGTTTTGGATATCCACACAGTATTATCACGGACAATGGTACTAACTTGTCCCAAGGAGCGATGCTGGATTTTTGTCGCCGTGAACATATCCGGCTTGATATTTCTGCAGTTGCTCACCCGCAGTCAAACGGGCAAGCAGAGTGGGCGAATCAGGAAGTCGTACGAGGGATTAAACCTCGCCTCATGGTTCCCCTGGAAAGAACTCCAGGGTGTTGGGTTGAGGAACTACCTTCGGTATTATGGAGCATCCGGACCACCCCGAATCGATCCACGGGGTTCACGCCTTTCTTTTTGGTCTATGGAGCAGAAGCTGTCCTTCCTACCGACATAAGACATGATTCTCTTAGAGTCGCCACATATGTGGAGCAAGATAATGAGTTGGCGCATCAGGATTCCTTGGATGCCTTGGAAGAGGCGCGTGACTTAGCGGCGGCTCGTTCAGCTATCTATCAGCAAGATCTGCGGCGTTATCATAGTCGCCGGGTTAAGAGTCGGGCTTTCCAGGAGGGCGACTTGGTACTTCGTCTGATACAAGATCGGGCAGGCATGCACAAGCTCTCGCCCCCTTGGGAAGGGCCTTTCGTCGTCAGCAAGAACCTCCGCAATGGCTCTTACTACTTGATGGATCTTCGGCCTGATCGACCGACTATGGAGGCTGAGTCAACTCGCCCTTGGAATATTGCCCATTTGCGGCCTTACTACACTTGAGTTCTTAAAAACTCCATGCTTTGTAAGTTTTTCAGTTTCATTATGAAGTAATAAAATGTTCCCCGACTTGGGGGCTTCTTCCTTAAAAAAGAGCAATTTGTGTCATCCTGTTGCGACCTTATGAGCCGACAGAACATGCATTTAGGGTGGGTGCACGAGCTTTTTGACTCGCCTCCCCCTGGCGCGACCGTATGAGCCGACGAAACCTGCATTTAGGGTGGGTGCACGAGCTTTTTGACTCGCCTCCCCCTGTCGCGACCGTATGAGCCCACGAAACCTGCATTTAGGGTGGGTGCACGAGCTTTCTGACTCGCCTCCCCCTGTCGCGACCGTATGAGCCGACGAAACCTGCATTTAGGGTGGGTGCACGAGCTTTTTGACTCGCCTCCCCCTGTCGCGACCGTATGAGCCGACGAAACCTGCATTAAGGGAGGGTGCACGAGCTTTCTGACTCGCCTCCCCGTGTCACGACCGTATGAGCCGACGAAACCTGCATTAAGGGTGGGTGCACGAGCTTTCTGACTCGCCTCCCCCTGTCGCGACCGTATAAGCCGACGAAACCTGCATTAAGGGTGGGTGCACGAGCTTTCTGACTCGCCTCCCCCTGTCGCGACCGTATGAGCCGACGAAACCTGCATTAGGGGTGGGTGCACGAGCTTTCTGACTCGCCTCCCCCTGTCGCGACCGTATGAGCCGACGAAACCTGCATTTAGGGTGGGTGCACGAGCTTTTTGACTCGCCTCCCCCTGTCGCGACCGTATGAGCCGACGAAACCTGCATTAAGGGTGGGTGCACGAGCTTTGTGACTCGCCTCCCCCTGTCGCGACCGTATGAGCCGACGAAACCTGCATTAAGGGTGGGTGCACGAGCTTTCTGACTCGCCTCCCCCTGTCGCGACCGTATGAGCCGACGAAACCTGCATTAAGGGTGGGTGCACGAGCTTTCTGACTCGCCTCCCCCTGTCGCGACCGTATGAGCCGACGAAACATGCATTAGGGGTGGGTGCACGAGCTTTCTGACTCGCCTCCCCCTGTCGCGACCGTATGAGCCGACGAAACCTGCATTACTGGTGTTAAGGTTTGAACTTGGAGGTTTTTTCTATCCTCTGCATGTTTTTTGAAACTACTTGCAGTGTCTTTTATGTTCCCAGATGATATGTTCAGAGGTCTGTCCTTGGCGGATTAAGCATTGCAGAAGATTTTTATAAAGGCGGATCAAATATTTCAAACCACTTCAAAAGCGGTATGAGGTTGTCTTTTTTGGCAGAAGGGGTCATCAAAAGATAGTATTAACTATTACATGGTTCATGGGCCAAATTCGAGAAAGGTCTACTTCCCTAAATCCTGGCGCGAGCTTTGACCGGCTTCGATTTGTAAATCGCCCAAGACCCAATTGCACTTGGACAAAGAAGCAAAGTCATCTTCGTCGGTCAAGATGGATGCCAGGTCTACTTCCCAGTCGAAGGGGTTCTTGGGTCGCTGAGGGATTAGGTTGGTCACCACGAAGGTTGGCAGGCTGATTTTCTAATTCTTACCATCGTAAGCCGCCTGATATTTTGTTAAGTCAAGGCTGGCGGCGAGTTCAGTTGCGGCCAGCCGAGAATCTTTGACAACCTTCTGGTAGTCTTCTTCCACGAACTCCGAGCCGTCATCTTTAAGCTGAGGGAAGCCGGCAGCTACTTCTTCCAAATTAATTTCCGGAGCGTACGCCAAGCAGTGACTCAGAGCCGTCAGGACACCCTTCCGGGCGGCTGACCGGGTTAACTCGCCGATCTGGGGAGGAAGTGTGGATAGATATCCAAGCACCTTCTTGATGGAAGTGATGGGCTCTTTTGCACCTATTACGGCTTTGACGGTCAGCACACTGCCTGTGTACAGCTGTTCCGTCAGCGTATAGATCGCCTTCAGCATCAACACGCAGTCGTCTTGCAGATTGGCGACTCTCGAGCCTAGGATTTGATAACCGGTAAGTTAACATTAAGGAATTTGCCCAAGGAAGAGGATAAGCTTGGAGAGTTAGGTAAAGCTTACCAAAGATGGCTTGTGTCATGTTGGAGATATGGCGCTTTAAGCCGGATAGCTCCTGTTGGACAGTCGCCAGCTTTGCTTCTGCTTTTTCGGCTCTCTTCAAAGCCGCGTTTTGGTCAGCCTGAGTTCTTTCTAACTCGGCTTTGAGCTTTTCCAGTTCAACCAGAGCCAACTTATATTTGTCTTCCGACTGAGTTCGGGCATCTTGTTGATCACACAAGTTTTTCCTTAAGTCGCCCAGGGCCAGTTCGGTCTGGGCAAGGCTTTCCTGTTCAAAATTTAAAACAAAGACAAGTCTCATCAATATTGCAAGGTAATACCCCTGACACTTGGGGGCTAATGTATAATTCTCAAGAAAGATTATACAGAAATCAAGACCCGGCTCATCCTTTTACTGATGAGCCGGCCCATTGGGGGTTAATCGAGATAGTATAGAGTATAAAAGTTTACCTCATGCTTGTTATTTAACATTTTTAGCAGATTCTTTTCCATCTCATAACTCGCTTCCAGGCGACTTGCGAAGCCAGAACAGAGTTCTTTAAACTCCAGACCTGCATAGTCAGAAAGTTTCGCCTTGGAAGGCCCAGACTCGGGAATTGATGGAGAAGGGGATGCTATATGTTTGGAGAGGATTGTCGTTGCCGGCTTGGAGAAACTAGAACCAGTAATGACTACAGCATCTGGGTCATCAGTTGTCGCCATTACGATCGGTGATCTAGGGACATCCGTTGATCCTTTGGGCGACTCAGGAAGGTCCGCTTGAATTGTCGGCTCGTCTTGACTCGGATCTTCTTGAGTCGGAGTAGCTTTCCTTGGAAGCTCAGAAGTGGCGTCAGGGATTGATCCACTGGTCTTCCTCTTTTTGGCTTGTGCCCTAACGAAAGAGATAGGTGTGTTAAAAAATTAAAAAGAGTGCTATTCTCAAGGATCAGGGCAAGAAACTTACCCCGGGACTCGGATCATTGGTGGAACGGTCGACATCACTGAGTCGCCAGAGGTAGGGGGAGAATCCTGCAGAATTTATACATCGATAATACAGGCGGGTTATGACTGTGACCCAAAAGCAGCACGAACAATGGTTGCTCAAATAAAAAAAAGGAGGTACCTCGCTTGGTTTTCTTTTGTTCGTTGTTGGCAAGCCAGGTATTAGATCGCCGGAGTGACTTCGCGTTTTCCAGTTCGAGGCGTGTTGTGTTCTGTTCAATAAGAAATTTGGGTCCAAATGGGCATCTGGATGTGAGAAGGGGACTTTCCCACATATTCGCCGGGCCGGCTTAGGCGAGGAAGGAGATGAATCGGAGGAGACGGAAATTACCTCGACGGAGTCCTCTTGGCTTCCGTTATCTTCATTCTGTTACAAGAGGAGTGAGAGATATAAATAAAAGTTAAAAGGTGATAGGTGGCGAGTGAAAAAGAGGACGGATTGGTACCTCTGAGAGTGCGTCGCCAGCTTGAGATTCGTCAACTTCAGATGGCTCGGCCGCAGTAGATTTACCTTTGCCCTTGTTTTTCTTGGAAGGCGGCTTAGCACTCTTCATGGCTTGTTTCTTAGGTCTCCTAGACCAGAACTTGTCGCCTTTCTGGAAAGGAATATGGCATGAAGTCATGATGGCAGTAAAACAGATCGAATAAAAAGTTGAGGGCGAGTTAGCTTTGGTTCCCTTGGGTGCCGGGTTAATCTTGCAGAAGGGCTTAAGGCCGATTTGGCCGCATTTTGTTGCAGGTTCGCCGGTCAGCTTCCTGATGATGGCGACGATGTCTTTTTCCGTTAATGCTGTGTGGAAGTAGCATTGGGGATGATCCAGAGTGCCGTCAAATTCGCACATCAGACCATCTCGGCGGCTCAGAGGAAGGATCCGCCATTCGACCCAGTAGCGGATCAGGTCAACCCCGGTGAGACCGTTGTTCGTCAAGGATCTCAGTTCGGACAGAATTGGGATGAAGTCCGACTCTTCTTCCTCGGTGAGCTTGTCAGGGAGCTTAAAATTGACCGGAAGGCGGGTTGGCCTGTAGCCCAGAAGTTTGTTCTCGCCGGCAGGGGATTTTTCTTTGCAATAAAACCAAGATTCACCCCAGCCTTTGGGGTGGCTAGGCATAGTGAGTGAAGGAAACGGACTGTCCCTGCGACGCTGGACGTTGACCCCGCCAAGTTCCAAATTGGGGCCATTGTGGAATTCCGTCTGGCGATTCAAGTGGAAAAAGTACCAAAACAGAGGGACGGAAGGCTCGATTCGCAAATAAGCTTCGCAAAGGACTTGGAATTGACTTAGGTTGCTTATGGAATTGGGTCCCAAATCCTGGAGTCGGACATTCATGAAGTTCAGAGCGTCCCTAAGGAATTTAGATCCGGGCGGCTTAAAACCCCGTTCCAAGTGTTCAACAAAAACTACTATCTCCCCTTCCTTGGGGTTGGGGAGGTCTTCTCCTAACCCGGTGCGCCATCCAATGACCTCTTGAGGATCCAAGCAGCCCGCTTTCACGTAATTCGCCAAAACAGCATCATCGACTTTGGTAGGAAGCCAATCGCTCTTGAAAACGGCACCCATGCTACAAATAGGTAAGAATATGGTATTACATGTCTCGAACATTTACTATGTGAATCGGGATCAGCTCTTGCTTAACCCGCCGGACTAGGAGGCCGGGTTGGGCTGATGTGGCGACTTATCGGAGCAGGGCTATTCTCAGAAGCGATGTTACTGTGGGTGGTGAAATTTATTCTTTCCGAAACACTAAGGGAAGGACGAAGTTTCCAAATAGTGAATGAGGAATGGATCTGTTGAACAGATATAAAAACTTGCGGACATGGCTAAAACATGAACGATGTGTGATCAGGGTGGTGCCTCATGTTTGAAGAAACTAGTGTATTTAGAAAATTCGCAAGAGCACAGATGGATAAGACTATTCAAGGCACTGGGTGCCCTAATGGCGCTCGGACTAATCAGTTCGAGGGTAATAGATGGTTGCGAGCGGAGGGCTTCGGAACTATGGCAATGGCGGAAGAATGGCAATGGCGGAAGCATGAACAAGAAATAAATCTACCCTTAAAGAAGGGGAAACAGTGGCCTAACCTGAAGATCTTGGTCGAAGAAGATTGGCGGTGAGGGAGGCTGTTGGAGAAGCGCAGGGGTCCCGGAGAATGAAGGGACCCTCGGCGGCGGCGGAGCCTGGCAACGGCCACGGCTTGCGGGCAGCGCCGGAGCTCCTCGAACGGCGACGGCTTGCGGGCAGCACTGGAGTTCTTCGGACGGGGGCGGAGTTTGCGGCCGGCGGCGAAACCCTCGGGAAGCGGTGCGGTTTTCTGTTGCGATAATGGGGGGGACTGACGAGACTGGTAGGTGGCCAGTGTCAGCCCTGTCCCTTCCGCCTATTTATCAGGACGGGCGCTGGAATCGAGGCGTCGTGAGCGGGAACCGGTTGGGAATAAAAGATTCGCCATGATGACGTCCGAAAATTTTGGGATAATGATGCACTAAAAGATCTGTTGGGATTGTGTTATATTTCCCGAAAATCGAGGGCTAAGGAAAGTGCTGACGGGAAATGCATTGGCGGCTCAAAGACTTTTTCCGGCACCAGTTGGCGAGTTAAAATTTCTGGCGTATGGAGGAACACAAAGGAGTGAATCACCTTCAACTAAAACAGAAGCATTGGCATGAAGATTCAAGTCAATTTGGGGCCTAATGTTGGGGATATTGCTTATTGAGTGACCCGCCCAATATGGGCCGGGTTACTAGTAAGGCGGTTCATCCTTTGACTCATTTGGGCCTCAGCCTGGGCGGTTTAAGGCCGCAAGATGGTTGTGATTTGTGGAAGGTCTCTGGGTTTTGCAAGACGGCGACTAAGAGGCTGCGGTGGTCACGATTTGTAAAGAGGAAGGGACTCTTGTAAACCCTAAAGCCTCGACCTCTATATAAAGGCGAGTTTGAAGGGGGATAGGCAGGTTAGAAATCATCGAGTGCTAGGTAAGGCGAGTTACGCCTTTCTTGTAATCGAATCCACATCAATACACGCCAAGCAGGACGTAGGCTATTACCTCCACGCGAGGGGCCGAACCTGGGTAACCCGCCGCGTTCCTCCTGTTCAACCCCTTTGAGTCGCCACCAAAGTGCGATGGTTCCCATACTAAGTCCTTTCACGAGGACATCTGCCGTGACAAAACCACGACACACACTACACCACCTACACATGCTAATAAAACTACAAGCTAGGGAGACACACAACACATGATGTTTAAGGGCATGAATAAATGCCACATAATTATCCTAGTAGCTACAGCCAAAATACAACCATGCTTATGCAAACAAGAAAGTAAAACAAAAGAAAAGAACAAACAAAAAAGACATGGGGTGAGGGTTCGAACCCTCGATCCCCTGGTGCACAACACTGCAACACACCACTCTGCTAGGCACCAAGTACTCGGCAGAACAGGGGAATACAGCAGGATATTCTGCCGTGCCGCGGCAACGCCACTGTACCAAAAAAAGGGGGCGTGCAACCCCTGGGACTCGAACCCACGACCTCGTGAGAACACACACATGTACATACCACTACGCTACGCTTTGATGTGTGACAAATTAGGGATCTAAAACAAGGTATACTACCATGACTCTATACTCTGCTCTGCACCTGCGAGCCGGCGACAGACAGGTCGCCGGAGCTGGTCTCCTCTACAGCAGCCTCTACCACGCCCGCAGGGAAGGGGGAAGACACACCTACTTACGAGGAGAGCCTCTCTCTGCATCTACTCATACCGAGCACACTACACACTACACACAGCAACACGGGCATGCACCTGCCGTTCTCTCCCCTGAACAGAGGAGCACGGCGACCCACTCCGGCGGATCCAACCGAGGGGGAAGGGAGGAGGAGCGATAGCTCACCTAGGGAAGGAAGAGGGGGCGTCGATCTGCTCAGAGGAGGAGCTTGGAGAGGATCGATGCAACCTGACGAAGACGAAGCAGACCTGCACGTAGAACCGAGGAAGAATAAGGAGAACGCCGGGACCGAGCTGATGGCGAGCTCCTGCCCGTCGGTGAGGTCGCTCCTCGACCTCAATGACGGCGGGAATGGAGCGCAGGGAGCATCCCGAGCCCCTGGAAATGGCGGTGGCGCCGGACACTGACGGGAGAGGGGTAGACGCCAGCGATGTGCTACTCTCTCTCTGCTGCAAACTACAGAGACTCACCTAGGGAAGGAAGAAGAGAGATGGGGAAGGAGGAAGGAGTGGCGGCGGCGGATGGGAGAGGAGGAACCCTAGAAGAGGGGGGCACGGATGTCCATGCTTTATGGGGAGGCCTCGACGTCTATGCCTCACGGCGCTTGCTCTCTCTCTCTCTCTCTCTCTCTCTCTCTCTCTCTCGACAAGTCTGACGGAAACGGGGCTGAAAATTGTATGGCAAGATTTCTCTGCTTGTGAGTTCCAAGTGTGAGTTCTGGCAGAAAGAAGCCGTCTATCTTGGTCACATTATCTCTTCCGAAGGCATCAAGGTTGATCCGTCGAAGGTGCAGGCCATCGTTGAATGGGAGCCTCCACAGAATTTGAAGCAGCTTCGAAGCTTTCTTGGGCTTGCGAGCTATTGCAGAAGGTTCGCTGAGAACTTCTCCAAGATTTGTAAGCCGCTCTCAAGTATTCTTCAGAAAGGTGTGAAGTCTGCTTGGTCTCCAGAGTGTCAGTTGGCCTTCGACACACTCAAAGAGAGGCTCACCTCCACTCTAGTCTTGGTTCCTTCGGATGATTCCAAGCCTTACGAGGTGTTCTACGACGCTTGTCTCCAGGGTCTTGGTGCAGTTCTGATGCAAGATAAGAAAGTGGTTGCTTATACCTCCATGCAGGTGAAGCCAACGGAGAAGAACTATCCTGTGCATGATCTTGAGCTAGCAGTTGTGGTACACGCTCTGATGACTTGGAGACACCTCTTGTTGGAACGAAAGGTTGAAGTTTTCACCGATCACAAGAGTCTCAAGTACATCTTCACTCAGCCTAACTTGAATCTTCGACAAACACATTGGGTGGAAATGCTCCAAGATTTTAATCCGAGTGTTGAGTACACGCCAGGCAAAGCTAATGTCGTGGCAGATGCCTTGAGCAGGAAGGCGTACTGCAACAGTCCCATTCTGCAACCTCTCCAGCCTGGTCTTTGTGAGTCTTTCAGGAAGCTCAACCTTCAGTTAGTACCTCAGGGATTTCTTGCAAACCTTCAGATATCTCCTACCTTGGAAGATCAGGTCCAAGCAGCACAACTTCTTCATGCAATGGTGAATAAAGTCAAGATTGGCGTGGCAAAGAGTGTTCCCAAGTATAAGTTCTTCAGTGTTGATGCCAGAGACATGTTCTTCTTTGAGGATCGTCTTGTCATTCCGAAAAGTGATCTCAGAAAGGTAATCATGGAAGAAGCTCATAACTCTCTGCTCTCTATTCATCCTGGAAGCTCCAAGATGTATCAGGACTTGAAACAGACCTTCTGGTGGACTCGTATGAAGCGTGAGATTGCTTAGTTAATAAATGAATGTGTTGTATGTCGAAGGGTGAAAGCAGAGCATCAACGTCCAGCAGGCCTTTTCCATCCTTTGCCCAATCCCGAGTGGAAGTTCGATCATATTGAGATGGATTTCGTCACTGGGTTTCCAAAGTCCAAGAAGGGTAATGATGCCATCTTCGTCGTCATCGATAAGTTGAGTAAAGTGGCTCATTTTATTCCAGTCAAGGAATCCATTTCCGCATCTCAGCTTGCAGAGTTGTACACCTCCAGGATTGTGTCTTTGCACGGCGTGCCTATGATGATTTCTTCGGATCGCGGAAGTATCTTCACTTCCAAGTTCTGGGACTCTTTTCAGTCTGCGATGGGCACGAAAATCCGCTTCATCTTACCTTTTCATCCTCAGACTAGTGGTCAAGTGGAGCGAGTCAATCAAGTTCTTGAGGATATGCTAAGAGCATGTGTTATCTCTTTTGGCATGAAGTGGGAGGATTGTCTGCCTTTTGCGGAGTTCTCGTATAACAACAGTTATCAAGCTAGTTCTGGCAAGGCTCCTTTGAAATTCTCTATGGCAGGAAGTGTCGTACCCCTCACAACTGGTCCGAGACCGGCAAGCGTCAGATCCTTGGGAATGATTTGATAGAAGAAGCTGAGGAGATGTGTCGGGTCATTCGCGACAACCTCAGAGCAACTCAATCTCGTCAGAAGAGCTATTATGATAGCAAGCATCGTGACATGTCTTATGAGCTTGATGATATCGTCTATCTTAAGGTGTCGCCTATGAAGGGTATGCAGCGCTTTGGCATAAAAGGCAAGCTTGTGCCTCGTTTCTTTGGCCCGTTCAGAGTTGTTGGCAAGAGAGGCGACCTTGCGTACCAGCTTGAGCTCCCGTCAAACTTTGCTAATGTCCATGATGTGTTCCATGTCTCTCAGCTCCGGAGGTGCTTCAAGACCCCCGAGCGCACTGTTCATCTTCAAGACATCGACCTTCAGCCTGACCTATCTTATCGTGAGCATCCAGTTGTGGTTCTCGAGGCAACTGAGCGCAAGACCCGCAACAAGTCTGTCAAATTTCTCAAATTGGAGTGGTCACACCATTCCGATAAAGAGGCTACTTGGGAACGCGAGGATCACCTCCGTTCTGAATTTCCGGAGTTCATTCACGCGTAGATTTCGGGGAGAGATCTTTTTGTAGTGTGGGAGAGTTTGTAATGCCCCGAGTGTGTAACCTTCCCTTTTTGGAACCTTCTTCATGTGGGTCCAACTTGTCAGTGATATGAGAGCTTCCATGTGTTATGATTTCATGTGCCTCCTTGTTTAATTCTTCCACGCATGCATGCATTCCATATCATTACATGTGTGATGCCTTGTGATCTTATGTGTTTGTTTGATCCATGGTGGTGTAGTGATGTGATGGGTTAGCTTGTGTGGAGGTTGCATGTGTTAGTAGGAATAATCTTGTGGGTTGCATAGGTTTCAAAACCATCTTTTCCCCCTCTCTATTCCATCTCAAGGTCAAGTTTCACTTGATCCTTTTCTGTTTTTAAAATGACACGGTTTCCCATATGTTTGTGGTGAATTTGAGTTGTGAATGTGTTGCTTTAAAAAGGTGTTTTAAAGGGGACAATAATTACAAAACAGATCCAAACAATACTATTTTGTAAATATTAACTTGCTCCAAAAATCCTTTTTCTAATTTATTCAATTAGGTCATATTTTTCCATGACCAGGGGTATTTTTGTTTTGTTTTTATCCCCAGTAGTTTTTAATGTGCCTTATTTTCTTCTCTGGCTTTTCCTGTAAATAGAAAATCCCCAGGGTTTATTTCCTTCTACTCTGCGCCTCGGGTGGGCTTCCTCCCTCCTGGCGGCCCAGATCCCTCTCTCTTTAGCGCGGTGGCCCAGGCGTGCGACCCTCGTCTCCTTCGTGACGCCGTCTCCATCGCGCGCCCCCTTTCCGTCAGACTTGCCGAGAGAGAGAGCAAGCGCCGTGAGGCACAGACGTCGCGGCGTCCCCATAAAGTGTGGACGTCCGTGCCCCCCTCTTCTAGGGTTCCTCCTCTCCCATCCGCCGCCGCCACTCCTTCCTCCTTCCCCATCTCTCTTCTTCCTTCCCTAGGTGAGTCTCTGTAGTTTGCAGCAGAGAGAGAGCAACACATCGCCGGCGTCTACCCCACTCCCGTCGGCGTCCGGCGCCGCCGCCATGTCCAGGGGCTCGGGGATGCTCCCGGCGCTCCATTCCCAACGTCGTTGAGGTCGAGGAGAGACCTCATCGACGGGGAGGAGCTCGCCATCAGCTCGGTCCCGGCGTTCTCCTTCTTCTTCCTCGGTTCTACGTCCAGGTCTGCTTCGTCTTTGTCAGGTCGCATCGATCCTTTGCAAAATCCTCCGAAGAGGAGATTGATGCCCCCTCTTCCTTCCCTAGGTGAGCTATCGCTCCTCCTCCCTTCCCCCTCAGTTGGATCCGCCGGAGTGGGTCACCGTGCTCCTCTGTTCAGGGGAGAGAACGGCAGGTGCATGCCCGTGTTGCTGTGTGTAGTGTGTAGTGTGCTCAGTATGAGTAGATGCAGAGAGAGGTTCTCCTCGTAAGTAGGTGTGTCTTCCCCCTTCCCTGCGGGCATGGTAGAGGCTGATGTAGAGGAGACTAGCTCCAGCGACCTCTCTGTCACCGGCTCGCAGGTGCAGAGCAGAGTATAGAGTCGTGGTAGTATACCTTGTTTTAGATCCCTAATCTGTCAGACACCGAAGCGTAGCGCAATGGTATGTACATGTGTGTGTTCTCGCGAGGTCGTGGGTTCGAGTCCCAGGGGTTGCACCCCCCTTTTTTGATTTATTTTCGGTACAGTGGTGTTGCCGCAGCAGGGCAGCATATCCTGCTGTATTCCCCTGTTCTGTCGAGTACTTGTTGCCTAGAAAAGTGGTGTGTTGCAGTGTTGTGCACCAGGGGATCCAGGGTTCGAACCATCACCCCATGTATTTTATTTTTTGTTCTTTTCTTTTGTATTTTGGCGGTAGCTACTAGGATAATTATGTGGCATTTATTCATGCCCTTAAACAGCATGTGTTGTGTGTGTATTGCTAGCTTGTAGTTTTATTTGCATGCGTACGTGGTGTAGTGTGTGTATGTGAGTTTGTTGACATGCAAGTGTGTGGTGTATAACCTATGTGATATGCTTGGGCTAGTGACATGTGAGATGCTGATCTTCCTCCTAGTGATGAACTCTTGCACCAAGTATGTGTATGTGTGTGGATGGGTTTCCCCTCACCACATATCTTGTGTGTGTCTGTGTGTGTCCTAATTAGTGTAAGTGTGTGTGTATGTGGGTATGTGTGTGCTCATGTGTGTATGTCTCACCCATGTCATGGCAAGATATGACTTGAGGAGCACAGGTGCGAGATAACATGTGTGGTGTAGAAGTACTTATGTGAGTTAAGTTAGTAGTGACATCTATTTAGTTATGTAGGTGTTTTATTTATGTTGTTCTTCTCTAATGTGATGGTGTGGTGGTGTGCCAAGGCACGTGATTATGAGGTCTACCCCTCATGTACCCATTGATGTTGTGGACATATGCATATGCTAGTGTAGGTGTGTTCTAGTGAATAGTACATGTGATGATGCACTATTCACTACATATGATTCTATGTAGGTTCTATTCTCTAGTTTGTGCCCATTTGTTCTATACAAGTGCATAGGTTTTATATGTGTTTTAGGGGTAGAATCATCCCGGGAATCCATTGGTGAAGTCAGTTTTCACATTGGAACATTTTCTGGAGATGACTTATTTCAGGTTTGTTCTATGTTTGGAGCTTGGTTCCATGAGATGTGGTGCGCACAAGAGGTTGATTCCTTGTTGTGGCATTAGAGGGTAACCCCCTCTATGGCATGTTGGTATTGTTTCATGCTTAGGAATTCATATGTGCAAGTTGTGCCCATCAAAGTAGGCATGTGGCTGGAATTCCAGATTAGTGAAAATATGTGATTTTCACTAAGTCTGAGAATCTGTTTATATTTTCGTCTCCTGTTGATGAGCTTGTGCAGGTCAATGTGTTGTCATTCAGCCTTAGCTTTGAACTGGAAAGTTGAAGCTTATGTGTTTGTCTAGCACCCTGTAAATTGTCATTCCATTTGGAGTCTTGTAGATATTGTTTTGGGTGCTGTCAAAATGCTTCAGAGCATAAACAGATAGTGAGAATCTGGAATTTTCACTAAGTCTCTGAAATCTGATATTTTTGGCCAAGTTAGCGGTTGTGTAACTTTCTGTGTGGAACTCCTTTGCATTCCCTTTTTGCTTATGCTTGTAGTCCTCTTGGATAGCTACTGCCACATATCTTATTTGGCATGTTTTGGTGGCTGTAGGTGCTTTGCATGTAGCTCTCAAAATGCTATGATGTTGTCTATGGCAGATTGTGTAGTTTTGGTATTTTGATGTCTGTGAGTGCATAGTTGATGGTGTGATGATATCCTTTGCACCACCCATCCATGTTGGTTTGTTTAATATCTTGGCAACCTGGAAATACCAGAGTTAGGCCATTGGAGTGTGTTGTGATGAATTTGACACGTAGCACTTCATTTCTTGTTTTGTTGTTTCCCGTTGATCCGTAGCTCCGTTTGTAATATTATTTATATGCTTTTGCATCGTTTTCACGTGACGCATCTGATCATGTCATTCTCATGCATGTCAAGATAGATTAGGGTGCAGTTCTATCCAGGAACATGTATTTACTTCTCATGTTTGTGCTAGCGAGTAGAATAGGGATGCATTCTCATATTCATCTCATGCATCATCTACTTGTTGCATCTTGAGGTGTTGTTGTTCATTGGATGTTATTTTTATATTTGGTAGCACCGGGATCGGAGAACGAGTACGTGGATTCGGGAGCGTACGTGCAGGACGAACAAGAGCAGTTCCGAGCTGAGGATATCAAAGGCAAGATAATATGACCTTGATTCCATCTCTAGACTTGTTACGCTAGATGCACATTTCCTTTGTCATATGCTCGCTGCCGACCACTGAAATAATTGCCTCCTGATATACTATGAAACCAAACACTTATCCTTCCTAGCAAATATTGAATGGCCAAGTAGGCTTTGCTCAGCTACTAATGTTAGCGTTGCTAGTTGCAAGTGCATTTGTCTCATGTGATAACATGAGTTTGATATCATTATGTTAAATTTGTTATTTAATTAATGCACCTATATACTTGGTAAATAATGGAAGGCCTAGCCTTTTGCCGGGTGTTTTTCTGTTATTGCCGCCTTAGTTACCGGCTACCGGTGTTTGATTCCATAATGATCGCTCCTAACACGTTCGGGGTTGTTATGAGGACCCCCTCGATAAATCACGTAGTGTTAAGACTTGTCCGGCAAGACCCAACATTGGTTTTAATCTGCTAATCACTTAATAATAATTGGCATAGGGAATAGCTACCCCGAGGAATTTAATCAACAACCCGGGTCAGTGCTCCTCATGAGTGTTGGTCCCACGTGAGCGATGTCCGGGGCCCCACTGGTCACCTAGAGGTTTAGCCATCCCGGCGTCTAGCTCATCTGTCGTGTCCTAAGACTGAGATATGTGGCTCTTATCAGGGTTGTCGACACGACGGGAGGTCCTGCTAGTCTTGTCTTACCTTAGCGATATATCTTGCGTATAGGAATCCCGGTGAAGCTTTGGTTCTCCCCAGAGTTGAGGTTTTCATCTAAGGAATCCGACGAGATCACGAGAATCGTGATAGAGGATTACTTTGCGGCCCGTGTACGTTTGTGATGGACTAGTTGGAGCACCCCTGCAGGGTTTAATCTTTCGGAAAGTCATGCTCGCGGTTATGTGGCAACTTGGAATATTTGTTAACATCTGGTAATATATAACTTAAACATAAGCTAATAAAATTGCCAACTGTGTGCTTAACCGTGACTGTCCCCTTCGAAGACCTCTCTTCATTCGGGAACTCGGTGGGGTTATGATTGACGTAAGTAGGTGTTCAGGATCATTTAGTGATCAACTAATCATCCTCCGCTAGTATAGACCGCCTTCAATACATGTTCTACATAAGTTAGCCACCATATAAAGCTTAGGATGTTGCAACCTAAATACTCCACCTTTCCAACCTAATAACTTGACTAGTTCGGGCACCGAGGTCATAGATTGCTGATTCCCCGTGGCTCACAGATTCCTTCACAACACCAACAGGTTCAGGTACCCCCGAGACAGGTGATCCCAATGGCACGCAGCTGGCGTGGCAGTACGATGAGGAGAACGACCGCCTGTACGTGAACTATCCAGAAGACTGAGGCGTGGTCGTGATCATGGGCAAGCTTGCAGGGTAGCATAGTCATTTCTCATGTTTTGTAGTCCGTAGCGGAATTACCTTGTTTGGATGCGTGATGTACTTTGATATATTTATGATATGACAGTTGAATCCCTCAATTTCATTCCTCTATTATTATGTATGTGCTATGTTACCATGTTTGTGAAACGCTTAGATGCGCTTCTTTCCAATTCGGGGCCTCATTCCCCAAATCAGAAAGGATGGCATCTTAGTCGTTACAAGTTGGTATCAAGTCTCTACCATCTGATGGTTGTTCAATTTATCTTTTGAAATGAGGCTATCTAGAGTATTTCAAGTTGTGGTTTAGGAAGACAGTTGTTGGTTATAGTGAATGACTTGGTCGGGCTACTTTTTCATTTGGCTATCTTAATGCAGTCCCATGTGCATACATTTTGTATGCATCAGTGAAGATTTGGGAGGCAGGGAGGGATTGCTCAAGTGGAAACAGAGCAAGAACCACAAGGAGCTCAAGATTTTGCTACTACCTTGCTAATAGCTTTTGTGAGGTAATTAATCTAGGTACACGCATGTTTGTTTTCTGCTATACCGAGGTCAGTATTCTAATTTAAGAAATATATACATTAATTGTGATTTAAGAGTCTAATAACAAATGTTGTTAGCTGAATAGACTGTATTGTGCGTACTAACTAGCAACAAGTTTAATTCTTCTCACGTAGCGGTTGTCAATGGAGACATGACCAGAGCCTGGACTTTACGTGCTTCCTATGTTATTTCTTCTTTGATTTAGGGAACATACAAATGCATGAGATAAGTGTCAAAATTAGTACTCAGCGACACTTATTTTGGGATACTTATAAACAGGTGTGTAGTTAGAATTTAGCTTTTTTTTTAGAAAAGAAGGGTTTCCTCCGGCCTCTGCATCGGGGCGATGCATGCAGCCACTTTATTTAATCAATCGAAAGCAATATCCATGTGTTTCAAACTAGCCGTACAACGACAGCGAAAACAAAAAAGGGATAAATAAAGGTGCCACAACCGGCTAAAAAATAGACATAGATGCTTAATAATCTATCCTATTACTGGACCGCTATCAAAACCGGTTGTAGATATCCCGTGCTACCATCTCCCATCGGATAGACACAGTAACCAAAGGCTCCCTGGTTTCGGCAGGTGTGAATAACGTCCATATACGGATCTGTGTCGATGCCTTGTGAAGTACCTGCAAGAAATTCACATTCAATAATCTGTTAAAGGTCACATCATTCCTACAATTCCATATTGCCCAAATTAATGCACATACTTCTATACGAATATGTCTGGCAATAGGCATGTCAACCCCATTTAGCCACGTCCCAAACAACGTATCAATGCTATCCGGTGGTGTGAGGTTAAAAGCTATATGGACTGTTTGCCATAGAATTTTAGCAAGAGAGCAATGAAGAAAAAGGTGTTTGATAGTCTCATCATGCTCAAAAAATGAACAGCGCTTATTCCCCCCCCCAATTTCTCCTAGACAAATTATCTCTCGTTAGAATCACCCTCTTGTGGACAAACCACATGAAGACTTTGATGCGTAGGGGAACTTTAACTCTCCAGATGTTTTTGGACTTTGGAATAGCCATTGTATTGATAATGCTTACGTACATCGACTTCATGGAAAATACGCCATTGGGCGTTAGCTTCCAATGAAGCTTATCAGCCTCCTCTGATAAGGAGACACGCATGAGTCGTGTAACCAACTGCAGCCATGACTACCATCTATGTCCTATCAATGATCTCCGAAACTGAATATTGAGAGGATTAGCATGTAATATCGTGGCAACGTATGCGTCCTTACGTTAAACAATATTATATAGTGATGGATATTGTATGGCTAGAGGCAAATGCACCATCCATGTATCCTCCCAGAATCTCGTTGACTTACCATCGCCTACAATAAATCTCGCATCATTCATTTCACATCTGATTTAAGGTCTTGAGCCCTCATCATTCATTTGAACATGGTGTAATTTAATTTTATTTCTACTATAAATTGAGATAATTAGAAATTCTATTAATGTGTTTTTCTTGATAAATAAAAGCTCATGTTGATGTTTAGTGGATTTTCATTTCTTTTGTTTCATTATATACCAGTTAGGTATCATCCAGGCCCGGGTACCCCTCCTTGACGATGGTTTCCATGAGCTAAGGTTGCAGGGGTGAACAAAGTTGGGATTTTGCAGCAGCGGGGGTCACAACTATCGGTGGAGGTTGAGCTAAAGTGCTCACAAAAAATTCTACAGACTCATCAAACACTGAAGGAGGTTAGTGTGTACCTGAGCAGCAACGGCAGCCGTGCTGATCTTGCTAGATCCTCCCTAGCCATTGTGTTGAATATGTATTTGTGTTGCACGTGTATTAGAGTTATGGCCCACCCCTAGTCTTGTATAGTTGAGGTAGAGGCCTTCCCTTGTATTATATATACGTGCACCAGCACCCCTAATGAAATTATCGCATTACAATTTATCTCTCCACAAGGTATCAGATTTTTCGGTCCAACCCTAGGGTAGCCGCCGCCGCCGCGGCCCTCTCCCACCTTCCACGCGCCACCGCCGTCGTACCGCTTCCGCCCTTCCCCGCGCACGCGCCACCTCTACAGCCAGCCAGCCCGCGGCTCGCTCGCCTCACCACCCGCCCACCCCGCCTACTCGCGCGCCTCTCGCTAGCGCCGCGCCGGTTCCCCGCTGCTGTCGTGCCTTGCTGCTTTCCCATCTCCTCTTCCAACCCTCATCCTAGCCGCTTCCCTACACGTCGTCCTCATGTCATCGCCTTACTCCCCCGGTTCCTCCACCACCCACTCCTCCAACCCGTTCGCTGGTCCCGAACCCTCCGCCGCAGCAATCCGAGACCTCAACATTGAGGCCCGGGTCCCCATCCATTTCGACAGCTCCAACACGTCGTACTATGCGTGGAAGACCTACTTCAACCTCGTCTTCCACGACTACTATCTCACCGAGCACATCAACGGTTTCGTGGACACCGCGTATATGCGCGGAGACCAGGAGTGGTCCGCCATTGAGGCCACGATCATTCGTTGGTTCTACCCGACAGTCTCGAAGGACATCTTCCACACGGTTGTCGCCGTGGACGACGCTGCCTGCATCGTGTGGGCCAAGATCAACGTGCTCTTCACTGACAACAAACTCCAGCGCCTTGTTTTCTTGCAGCAGGAGGTCGTCGGCTGTCACCAGGACAACGCCACCATCGAAGACTACTGCATGAGGCTCAAGATGCTCGCCGAGGAGCTTCGTGACATCGGCGCTAAGGTCTCTGATAACCTCATGCTGAGGACCCTCACCGCCGGTCTTAATGAGTATTTCGGAAACGCGGCATCCAACCTCACCCTAATGCCGCAACCCACTTTCCAGCGCGTCGTCGCGTACCTCAAACTTCAGGAGCATCGGATGACGAAGCTGAAGCAGCGGGTCTCGCACACCGCCCTCGTCGCCGGCACCACCCGCGGCGGCCCTACTCCTCCCGCCGCCCCAAATCAGTCCGCGCCGCCCGCACCTGCCGGCTACTACCTCCTATCACCCGCTCCGCCCGCGCCTCCCAGCAGCCGCAAGGTGGCGGAGGCCGCCGCAATCGGTGGGGTGGTGGGGGCCACCGCCACAGCAGCAGGCGTCGGGCACAGGGGGAGCGCCCCACTTCCAGCCGCCGCCTCCTCTGTGGCCCGCCGGGCAGAACCCGTGGACGGGCGTCGTCCACGCCTACCACATGCCCGTCCCGCGGCCTCCTGCTCTGGGTCTCCTTGGCCCCCATCTCGCGGGTCACCAGGCGCTCGCCGCCGCCCCCTACCAGCCCTACGGCACCCCGCTCGCGCCGCCACCCCTCAGCGGTTACGGCGCGCACACCCAGGCGCCACCTTACACAGGCCTGTTGTCGTCCCCGGCACCTGCACCATGGGACCCGGCCCTCGTGGCCGCCCTCCACTCGGTGCCATAATCGAGCAACTATGGCGGCGGAGGTGACCGGTACATGGACTCAGGTGCTACTGCGCACATGACAGCTCATCCCGGTAACCTTTCCTCTTCCACTCCCGTTCACACACCCGCTCGTATCACGGTTGGCAACGGTTCTTCTTTACCTATGACCCATGTCGGTAGCACTAGTTTTCCCTCTAGATCCACACCTATCACCATGTCTAATGTCCTTGTCTCTCCTGAATTAGTCACTAGTCTCCTTTCTGTTAAATGTCTTACCCGTGAGAATCCACTTACTGTTGAATTTGACGGTGTTGGTTTTTCTGTGAAGGACGCTCGTACCAGTATGGTGCTGCACCAATGTGAAAGCCCGGACGATCTTTATCCTGTGCACGCCGGCACCTCCACTTCCATACCCGTCGTTCTCTCCGCCAGCGTCGACCTTTGGCACGCTCGCTTGGGCCACCCTAACCCTGCCGTTTTGCATCAGATCCTTAGGAGTTTCTCTTTCTCATGTAACAAGCTCGACTAGCATACTTGTCAGGCTTGTCGCTTAGGCAAGCACGTGCGTCTTCCCTTTAGTGTGTCTACTTCAGTTTCCGCCTTTCCATTTCATTTGGTTCATAGTGATGTTTGGACATCTCCCGTTGCGAGTAACACGGGCTATCTATACTATTTGGTGATCTTAGATGATTATTATCATTTTGTGTGGACTTTTCCTCTTCGTCGTAAATCCGATGCTTTAGCCACACTCACCGCCTTTTATGCCTACGTCACCGCTCAGTTCGGTCGCCCCATACTTGCACTCCAAACCGACAACGACAAAGAATTTGACAACGTCACT
Source organism: Hordeum vulgare subsp. vulgare (assembly GCF_904849725.1). NCBI lineage: Eukaryota > Viridiplantae > Streptophyta > Magnoliopsida > Poales > Poaceae > Hordeum > Hordeum vulgare. The sequence goes on along the minus strand of NC_058524.1, from coordinate 339,353,261 downwards.
CTTCGCTCACTTCTCGCCTCTCACGATACCATCTTCCGCCTAACTTGTCCCTACACCTCATAGCAGAACGGCCGTGCCGAGCGCATCCTCCGCACTCTTAACGACTGCATTTGCACGTTGCTTTTCCACGCCAACGTGCTCGGTTGGTTCTGGCCTGATGCCCTCGCCACCGCCTCTCTCCTAATCAACATTCGTTCGTGTAGTCCCTGATGGAACTATGCCCCTCACCACCTTCTCTTCAGTACACCACCATCCTATGATGGTCTTCGCATATTTGGATGTCTCTGTTACCCTAGAACCGCCGCCACCACGCCACACAAGCTTGCACCCCACTCCGTCCCATGCATCTTCCTTGGCTACCCTCCCAACACCAAAGGTTACCGGTGCTATGATCCTGTCACCCATCGTGTGTACACCTCAAGGCATGTGTACTTCGTCGAGACGATGTTTCCTTTTTTTCAGGTTCTCCCGGCGATAGCTCCTTCGGCTCCAGCCTCCGTGCCCCCTACCTGGAGCGCTGCGCGGCGGCACCCCCGATGGCCCCCAGCCCGGCGCCTTCTGTCGGCCCCTGCCGGGTCCTTGACTCCCTCACCCTAGGTTGAGTACGATCGGGCCCCCGGTTCCCCGGCTCCCTCGCACGAGGTCGAGCCAGCGGGCTCCCCACCCGCCACCCCGGCCGCGTTGCCACCCCTGCGACGGGCTCCTCCTCGACCTCACTCGTCGCCTCCTCCGCGGCTGGTTCAGCTGGCGTTGTCGCGGCTCCCGACGCAGTGAACCCCGACCCTGCTGTCGTAGCCCCTGCCGCCCCGGGCGCCCCTGCTATGTTCGCGGCCCCTGCCGCCGCTGCGGCTCCCGCCGCCCTCGCCCGCCCATTCACCCATGCCCGTGCAGGAGTGAATCCGCCGAGCACACGCTACTCCTCCAACGAGTACGCGTGCGCTGCCTCGACATCAGCGCCCTCACCCATTCCCACCTACGCTCGTGCCTCCCTTCAGGATCCCCATTGGCTGGCAGCGATGCAGGAGGAGTTCAACGCCCTACAGTGCAACCGTATGTGGCAGGTTGTTTCGCGACCCTCTCGTGCCAATATCATCTCTGGCAAGTGGGTGTTTCGCCACCAGACTCGCCCAAACGGTTCTCTCGAGTGCTACAAGGCTTGATGTGTGGTTTGGGGGTTTTGGCAGCGCGCGGGCGTGGACTTCACCGACACCTTCGCGCCGGTTGTGAAACCGGGCATGATCCGCGCCTGGCGTGTGCATCAGTTGGACGTTTCCAACGCCTTCTTGCATGGTCATCTCGCCGAGCAGGTGTTCTGTGAGCAGCCTACTGGTTTCGTCGACGCCGAGCGCCCCGACTTCGTGTGCTTGCTCTCCCGTTCTCTGTACGTGTTGAAGCAGGCGCCCCCGGCTTGGTACCAGCGTATCGCAGCCTTTCTGCAGTCTTTGGGTTTCCGGTCCACTCGCTCCGATGCTTCACACTTTGTATATCATCAGGGAGCTGCCGCTGCATATTTGCTGCTGTACATCGATGACATCATCCTCACGGCATCCGCCCTCGGTCTCCTTCAGCGGCTGATTGCTCGTCTTCGTGATGAGTTTGCCCTCAAGGACTTGGGGCCCCTGCACTACTTTCTCGGCATCGAGGTGATCCGCCGGGCCGATAGTTTCTTTCTGCATCAGCAGAAGTACGCACACGAGCTTCTCGAGCGTGTCGGTATGCTTAACTGCAAGCCGACGCCCACCCCCGTCGACACGAAGGCGAAGGTCTCTGCTTTGGAGGGGTCTCTTGCGTCCGATGGAGCGTTTTATTTCTCTATCGTTTGTGCTTTACAGTATTTGACGCTGACTCGTCCCGACCTACAGTATGTCGTTCAGCAGGTGTGCCTCCACATGCACGCCCTGCGTGACTCTCACTGGACTCTGGTGAAGCGTATTCTCCGTTACATACACGCTACCATGTCCATGGGACTTACCCTGACGGCCTCCGCCTCCACCGACCTCGTGGCCTACTCAGATGTTGATTGGGCTGGTTGTCCTGACACGCGGCGCTCTACGTCAGGCTACTGCGTCTACCTTGGGCCTTCGTTGATCTCTTGGTCATCGAAGCGGCAGCCCACGGTCTCCCGCTCCAGCGCCGAGGCTGAGTATCATGTCGTGGCGAATGCCGTGGCCGAATGCTCTTGGATACGGCAGCAGCTCCAGGAGTTGCTTTGTGATGTTCACAAGGCCACTACCGTCTACTGCACTAACGCCAGCGCGGTCTACCTCTGTGCCAACCCGGTGCACCATCGACGGACGAAGCATATTGAGCTCGATATTCACTTCGTGCGCGAGCAGGTTGCGCTTGGACGTGTTCGGGTTCTCCACGTGCCGACGGTGCAACAGTTTGCTGACATGATAACTAAGGGATTGCCTGCTCCCGTCTTCGAGGAGTTTTGATCCAGTCTCTGTGTCTCCAATGAAGCTTCGACTGCGGGGGGTGTTGAATATGTATTTGTGTTGCACGTGTATTAGAGTTATGGCCCACCTCTCAGTCTTGTATAGTTGAGGTAGAGGCCTTCCCTTGTATTATATATACGTGCACCAGAACCCCTAATGAAATCATCGCATTACAATTTATCTCTCCACACATTGGAAGTCACTAGCTTCAGGGAGCGACAATGGCAACTGCAAGGATTTGGCTCGCCGATACACACTTACCTCGGCACCATTTGTCGATACCGCAGCTTCGAGCTGCAGTGTGAGCTGCCGAGATGCCGATGGAGATGCTACACCTCCCAACCGCTGGGTTGTCGAGATTATGATGGAGTCGTTGCGCCTCCGAACTGCCAGGCCACTCAACTGTAGATGGAGCCGCAGTGCCTCCAAGCTGCAGCTTGATCCGCCCACGAAGATGGAGACCAAGGTGCCCTCATTGCGGCCTCCTGGTGCTTTTTCACTTCACTTCAGTATGAGTAAGGGCATCTCCAATAGTCGTATGATCATCTTTGGTAAAATTGCCACATAGACGATTTTGATGAGATGGCACATAATAAAAGAAGAGAGAGAATGAAATCATATGAACTTGAAGCAACGGTTCAGGCACAAGCTCCGAGGCAAGTATGGTCATTTCTTCAACATCTAGTGGACCCGCTTAGTTATTATCCATACGGTTAACATACACTCCATTCAAGAGCTTGTATGATTTGTTGTTGGATGCTGACATGGACACTTATACCAACGATTGAACATACGGAGTTTTGGAGATGCTCTAAGGGGGAGGGGATGAAGAACTAGTCGATGGAACAATGATGATAGATACGTGGTTGGTGTTGTGCGTCCTCGTGGCAGACCGTGAAGCAACTATTGACATGTGTTGTCTCTCAGGTCTCAGCACATGTATCTTGAGGGCATGACTGTAATTTTCTTTATCTCTGAGGTCACCCAAATTGTAGTCCTTGTGGAGTCTTTTGACTCATGCTTTTAATCAAAGCAGGGAGGCCGTCCTTTTGACTCTTTGTAGGGCTCGATTTTTCAAAAAAAAAGACTAGTAGTCAACCACGGGGAAGAAGATTAGCCTGGAATTAAAAAATTTCCAAGGGGCACTAGAGTTATTTCGCATGGTAGACATAGGGATAAAATTGGAAATGCTTACATAGATTAATAAAACATATTATCTTTAGAAAAAGGAAAAGAAGGGCAAATCATCTAACCCGGTGAGGCAAATCATCCCCAAATAAAGTGGAGGCAAATCATCTAATCTCCCATATTTTTCAACGGTTTAGGGTGTCTTATATTCGAATGATCCCTATTTGACGATTTGTCTACAAACAAGGGAAGTTGTTTGTTTTTGCATGTTGTTATTTTTTCATACAAACCTATGCACCTGTATTCATTTACTTTAGTCTTTCAAGACCAAGTTACTAAACGTTAGCTAAGGCAATACACACACAATCATTGGGTCTTGTTGCTCAGTTTTGCTTACTTATCAGCAGATCGATGTTCAAATATTTTTATATATTCAAACTGGTCCTACTACAATTTGCTTTATGAAACCAATGTATGATATTATCTATCATGATACAATGTAATAAGATTAAAATATATCTATTAAACCGTCACATGCATATCGTTTCAATACTCGGCTGGCCGATGCTTTTTGCGCCATCGGCGCAACGGGTCATCTAGTACTATTAAAAGTGGATGAGGTGTTATGATGAATTGGTTTCTCAAGTGCTTAGAGTTAGCCACCAAAAATACTCATCCACTCTTCGACAAAATATATCTGTCCCAAGTCAAATATCCAAAATCGGTGCCACCAACATTTATCACTCGGCCCTACCGATTTAAGACTTAGACAGATCCGAGCCAAACCCTACCTATTCGGTGCAACCGGAAGTGCATCGATGCTACCGATTTTAGGTGACCTACTTTCTGTTTCCTCGGTACACAAAATCAGAATTTCCGAGTTTGAGTATCGGTGTCACCAAGTTGTGTCATCTGACCGTTAGTCACCTTTTCGGTTCTACCGAGTTACGTATATTGGTTCCACCGATATTCCAAGTTGCTACCTTTTGAGCAAGTCGGTACCACTGAGTTTATAACTTTGGTGTCACTGAGTGTCAATTATGGTGTAACGGTTGGATTTTGGAGGTTGCCTATATATACCCCTCCACCTACCTCTCACTCACAAAGGAAGCACTCAGAACACACACTTCATTGCCACATCAATTTTTCTGAGAGAGAGCCACCAACTCATGTGATGAGATCAAGAGCTTACATTCCAACCATTTCAACCTTGATTTCTAGCCACCCCAAGTTGCTTTCAACAAGATCAATATCTCCTACACCTGCCAAATCTGAGAGAGAATGATTGAGTGTTGAGGAGACTATCTATAGAAGCACAAGAGCAAGGAGTTCATCGCTCTACCACATCTATTACCTTTTGGGGGGTGTTGCCTCCTAGATTGGTTAGGTGTTGCTTGGGACCCTCCTACTTCATGTTTTGGAGTTGAACCAAGATGTTTGTAAGGGCAAGGAGATCGCCTACTTCGTGAAGATCTACCGCGAGCGAGGCTAGTCCTATGTGGACGGAAGCCGTGGTGAAATAGATAGGGCCGCTTCTTCGTGGACCCCTTGTGGGTGGATCCCTCCGTGGACTCTCGCAGCCGTTACCCTCCGTAGGTTGAAGTCTCCACTAACATGGACATACGATAGCGCCACCTATCGGAACCATGCCAAAAATCGCCGTGTCAACTTCTTCACGTTTGATCTTCCTAAACTCTGCTCCTTAATACATGTGCAAAGAATTGGTAGACAAACTTCCATGTATGAAGACCCAGCAGAAACTGCTTCTACTCAGTAAGAGGAAGTACTAGCTAAGGCCCCTCCTACAAAGAAGAAAATGAAGCTTATGGCAGATGCTATGAAGCCTTCAGCTCCAAAGAAGCTTGTAGCTCCCAAGAGGACTACAAAGGACATACCTGCAGTTGCTAAAGAGAAAGGCACTGCTTCCACAGCCTTTCCTGTAGAGGAAGATGCTGAGAATGCACCTATTCTCATGAAGTTAAGGCCTCATTTGCCACTTCACAATGAGACTCATCCAATAGCTGAAGACATGAAGAAGAGAAGAGATGTCGGGCTGAAGAAGTGGAGAGTTATTGATCCTTATGCTATGAGGAGAAGGACTGCAATTGATCCGAGGTTCCGTAAAAGAGAACAACAAGACTTCTATGAGATAGTTATGTATGACAAATGTCCATCAGTTAGTGACATGAGATATGTCGGATGGAATTACATCAAAGCCAATCAAGATTTCTTTCCTCATGTGAGAGCGAACTTCAATCTTGCTAACATTGAAGAGTTTGTTGGCAGAGAGATGACTACATGGAATGATGAAATGATTATGCAATTCTATTCAACAATTCATTTTTACGCACATGGCACAATTGTTTGGATGACTGATGGCCATACATATGAAGCCAAAGTTGAAGAATGGGCTACTATCATTGGTTCTCCAAAGTCACGAGTAGAGGACTTGGATGTGTACTCAGAACCTAAAAAGAATCACAACTACATGGCCAATATGTACAAGCCAGGGTGAAATGACTTCCTGCCATCTCACAAGCTTCGGTCTATCTATTTCTTGCAAGCTGGGATAAGCACTACCAACACTATCTTGAGGCATACCCTCATGCCCAAATCAAGTGATGAAAAAATGATTAGAGGCTATTCCATCAATATGTTGCATCATTTAGACACCCACACTCGCTTCAAAGTCATGGATTTGATTGCTGAGACTATCAAGAGAACTTTTGCAGATCAGAAGAGATCTTGCGGATATGCACCATACATTCAGACGATCATCAATGCCAATATTGGCAAGAATGCATATCAGCTTGATTGTCCTCATTTGCCCATTCAGCCAGAGTTCGAGGATAATGAAGTTGTGATGGATGACACTCATCCAAGCTAACCTACATCTAGAGAGGCTGCACAGGCAGCTGCTGAAGAGGCCGCTAAGAATGCTCCAGTTCCACCACCAGAGCTTAAAACCAGAGAGGAACAGATGTCGTTCTTGGTCAACACCATCTGAGGGTTAGAGAAGAATATTTCAGAGATCTTGCTGAACTGAAAGAGCCTAGAGAGGATCGTGGAAACAGAGTTCCATGACCTGGATGTGAAGGTTACAGAGTTGGCCACTACAGTCAAGCAGCTTGAGCATAAAGTTGACTCAGTGCACATTCCATGCTCAGATGATGAAGATGATGATGATGATGAAGATGATGATGAAGATTCACATTTTCATACTACCACACGTTTCTCGACCCAAACCAGGTCACCAGTCATGCCAGTACCAGAAGATACACCGTTTTCATCAGCTCAAGCTTCAGCTCCTCCTCTACCACCTCTAGAGTCTACACCTCCAGCTCCCGCTCCAGGGACATCAACCAAAGCCTTCGTCGATGCTCTCTTGTCTACTCCAACATCTGCTACCTCAGGAGATCATGCCTGGAGAGACGCTTAGATTAGACCTTAGAACTTTTTGGTACATGTTGCCAAAGGGGCGGAAGTGTATAGATCAATAGGGCTTCGAGAGAGGGAGAGCTTTTGACTTTATTTGCTCTCATTTGGTTTTCAAAACTTTATTTGGTCTTTTGGATGACATTATCTGCTTAGATGTGTGTCTGATCATATGCTTTGATTTTTTGATGCTACTACATTATTACCTTTGGGCTATCTACATCATGAGCATTCACTTGTTTTTGGTGCTATGTGCATTACTATTCATTCTTATCTATTATGCGCACCACCAAGTTGTATGTGACATGGAAGAGTAACCCATATTCCTAATCAATTGTCCATTTGTATTCAAACGCAAATTTAAGAATAATGCACAAACTTAGGGGGAGATCTTGTTTTTCACATACCTCTCAAACATCGATGCTAATCATTAGGTATATCTTTTGTCGAAGCTTTGATCTATATGTTGTCATCAACTACCCAAAAATGTGAGACTGAAAGCACAATTTCTCCCCAAGAAGGTTTTGGTAATTAATTACAACATATGGATCATTCGACTAATGAGTTTATTCAAGTATATTTCAGAAATGTTCAAATTTTCTTTGGCTATAGGATTGAGTGGAGATGCCCCTTGATGAAGCAAGGAATAGGATTGGCTAAAGCATCAAGCAAGAAGAATCTTCATTTTACACTTTGTGAGAAATCACATTTGAGTCCATAGGAAAGTCAATACTATTAAAAGGGGATGAGGTGTTATGATGAATTGGTTGCTCAAGTGCTTAGAGTTAGCCACCAAAAATACTTAGCCACTGTTCCACAAATTATATATATCCCAAGCCAAATATCCAAAATCGGTGCCTCCAACATTTATCACTCGGCCCTACTGATGTTACACTGAGAGAGATCCCAGCCAAACCCTACCTTTTCGATGGAACCGAAACTGCATCGGTGCTACCGAGTTTAGGTGACCAAGTTTCTGTTGCCTCGGTACACAAGATCGAATCTTTGAGTTTGTGTATCGGTGTCATCGAGTTGTATCATATGACCGTTAGTCACCTTTTCAGTTCTACCGAGTTGTGTATATCGGTTCCACCGAGATTCAAAGTTGCTACCTTTTGAGAAAGTCGGTAGCACCGAGTTTGTAACTTCGGTGTCACCAAGTTGCTCAATTATGGTGTAACGGTTGAGTTTTGGAGGTTGCCTATATATACCCATCCGCCTACCTCTCACTCACAGAGGAAGCACTCAGGACACACACTTCATTGCCAGATCCATTTTTCTCAGAGAGAGCCACGTACTGATGTGTTGAGATCAAGAGATTCCATTCCAACCATTTGAACCTTGATTTCTAGCCTCCCCAAGTTGCTTTATACAAGATCAATCTCTCCAACCCCTGCCAAATCTAAGAGAGAGGGTGAATGAGTGTTGAGGAGACTATCTTTATAAGCACAAGAGCAAGGAGTTCATCGTTCTACCACATCTATTACCTTTTGGAGGGTGGTGCCTCCTAGATTGGTTAGGTGTCGCTTGGGAGACTCCTACTTCGTGTTGTGTAGTTGAACCAAGATGTTTGTACGGGCAAGGATATCGCCTACTTCATGAAGATCTACCGTGAGTGAGGCTAGTCTTGTGTAGACGGAAGCCATGCTGGAATAGACAAGGCCTCTTCTTCATGGACCCCTTATGGGTGGAGCCCTGCGTGGACTCTTGCAGCCGTTACCCTCCGTGGGTTGAAGTCTCCACTAACATGGGCGTACAATAGGACCACCTATCAGAAACATGCCAAAAATCATCGTGTCAACCTCTTTCATTTGATCTCCCTACCCACATTTGATCTCCCTACCCTACCTTACTTTACTCTTGCATGTTTTACTTTCCGGTGCCATACTCTTAGATGTGCATGTGTAGGGTGTACTTGACTAGTCATAGTTATTAAACCTGGCCCACACTAAAAATTGGGAAAAGGCTAAGTTTTTATCTTGTCAAGTAGTCTAATCACCCCCCCCCCCCTCTAGACATACTTTCGATCCTACAACATCGCCGGCTAGAACATGTCAATATGAGATCTTTTCAAAGTCTCCTCAAAGGGGGTCACGTTCTTGGATTAACAAATGTGAGTTTTGATAGAGACCGTGATTGCAGTGATTGTATTGAAGGAAAGATTCATGAAACACCTCATCGCCCCATGACTACCATCTACTTAAAAAGGACCTTGGAGATCCTCCACATGAATCTCTTTGGTCCTACATCCTATGATGGTCTTGGGGGAAGAAATTATTGCTTGGTGATAGTGGATGATTACTCAAGATATACGTGGTATACTTTTTCAAGAGAAAGAGTGAGACTCAACAAACTTTCATCGACTTTGCTAATGAAGCTCAACGCCATCATAATGCGAAGATATTGATGATTAAAAGTGACAATGGCACCGATTTCAAGAATTACACCCTAAATGAATTTTTGAGTGATGAAGGAATCAATCATCAATACTCTTCTCCTTACACTCCTCAACAAAATGGTGTGGCGGAAAGGAAGAACTCGGCGTTGATGGATGCAGAAAGAAACATGATGGCATAGTTTAAATCTCCATATAAATTTTGGGCCGAAGCCATCAACACTGCATGTCATGCATCCAATCACCTCTACCTTCGCAAAGGCTTGAACAAGACTCGATATGAAATTCTTACTCGCAACAAGCCTAACCTCAAGTACTTCTCCATGTTTGGCTATAAGTGTTTCATTCTTAAGAAAGGTACTCGATTATCTAAATTTGAAACTACAGCTCAAGAGGGCATATTTTTTGGTTATGCTACAAATCTCGTTCTTACTGTGTCCTCAACAAGTCTTCAGGACTCATTCAGGAGACGTGTAACATGGATTTTGCTGGGAATGTTGTCTCCCAAGCGGAGCAAAGTGATCTTTGTGATGTAGGTGCTGAAACTCCTCCCCATGCCATAAGAAGAACGGGTGTGGGACACTTCCTTTCCGTTGAGGAACCCCTTGTGGATGAAGGAGTAGGACAATGTTCCACTCATGTGGAACCATCACCAACGCAAGACCCACAAGCTTCCGAAGAACACGTTGAAGGCCCTCAACCCGGTGATCTCGATCAATGAGAAGATCAACCATAGGATGGTCCTGCACCAAGTGATGTCCTTGATCTAGCTCACCCTTCTCAGGACGCTCCATATCAAGACCAAGTCCAAGATCAAGAGCAAGCTCAAGAACAAAACCAAGCTCAAGATCAAGGGCAAACTTGCAAAGGCAGTAAAAGTCTCAGACATGCTCCTCAGCTTACCTTAGAGGAGATTCAAGAAAGAAGTGCGGCCAGGAATGCAAAAAAAGCTCATAAATAATTCTCATATTCTGGAAAATTTCTACCGCAGCTTAAAGAGAGGGGTAACCACTCATCGTCAATTATCAAACTTTAGTGCCCATCATGCGTTTGTTGCTTGCATTGAACCACTAAAGGTACTAGAGGCTCTCAAAGACATGGATTGGGTTGGAGTCATGCATGAAGAACTCAACAACTTCGAGCGCAACAAAGTGTGGTGACTGGTGCCAACACCAAAGGAGAACCACAATGTCATTGGGACAAAGTGGATCTTTAAGAACAAGCAAGATGCGTAAGGTGTCGTCACTCACAACAAGGCAAGATTGGTAGCACAAGGCTACTCCCTAGTCGAGGGCATTGACTACGGTGAAAACTTTGCTCATGTCGTTTGCCCTGAATCTATTCGCATGTTTCTTGAATTTGCTTCTCATCATAACTTCAAATTATACCAAATGGATGTGAAGAGTGCATTTCTTAATGGTCCCCTTAAGGAGTTTTTTTATGTCAAGAAAACCCCGGGGTTCGAGTATCCCAAGTTCCTGAATCATGTGTATGTTCTCGATAAGGCACTCTATGGCCTTAAACAAGCCCCACGTGCGTGGTATGAGCACCTTACCGAGAGGTTACATGATCGTGGATCTCAAGTTGGGAAAATAGACCCCACTCTTTTTCCTAAGAAGGTCAAGTAGAGCTTGTTCATATGCCAACTATATGTTGATGATATTATCTTTGGTTCTCCTAACAAATATTTTAATCAAGAATTTGCCGCACTAATGACTAAAGAGTTTGAGATGTCTATGATGGGAGAGTTGAAGTTTTTCCTTGGATTCGAAGTCAAGCAACAAAGTCAAGAAACCTTCATCAATCAAGCAAAATACACTCAAGACATTCTCAAACAGTTCAAGATGGACGATCTCAAATCGGCAAAGGCCAACACTCCCATGCCTCTCAACTACCATCTTGACCTCAATCCCAATGGTAAAGCCATGGATCAAAAGGTATATCGTTCTATGATCAGTTATCTGCTTTACCTTTGTGCATCTAGACAGGATATGATGTTGAGTGTGGAAATTTGTGCACGATTTCAGCCCGCACCTAAGGAAAGCCACTATGTGGCGGTCAAACAAATCTTTCAATATTTGGCTCATTCCCCAAACTTTGGCTTATGGTATCCCAAAGGTGCTTCATTTGATCTCAGACGATATTCGGACTCGGATTGAGCTGGAGACCGTGTGGATAGGAAGTCAACTTCCGGAGGTTGACAATTTCTTGGTTGCTGTGTCGTAAGTTGGTCTTAAAAGAAACAAAATTGTGTTTCTCTTTCGTCCACCGAGTGAAAGCACAATTTATCCCTAGGTTGGCTTTGATAATTGGTCACAACATATGCATCATTGGACTAATGTGTTTTCTAAGTATATTTTAGAAAAGTTCAAAAGATACTATGGCTTAAGGTTTATGTGGAGATGCCGCTGGATGCAAGAAATGAAAAATATTGGCTCAAGCTTCAAGATAGAATACTCTTCATTTCATATTTGTGAGAAATCACTTATGAATCCATAGTTGAACTGCCATCGAGCTAGGGTACGGTTCGATCCCCTTTGTGTTCCCCGTTTGTTTCTCACGCATTGGATCTTTTAATACTTCTTTCCACTTTGTGGAAACCTCGTGTCCACCAGATAAAATCAGTAGATTAGGAGAAGTAGGAAATTTCGGATCTGATCATCCACAGAATGCAACTCGGTCAGACCGAGTTTGTAAAATCAGTTTCACCAATGTCTATTTTAGGGTTCGTGAGAAGCAACTCGGTGAGACCGAGCAGCTATTTTCGGTGCCACCGAAAATAACTACCAAGTTTCTGTTAAGCGAGTGTGTTTTCTCGGTGGCTCCGAAAATTCCAACTCGGTGCCACAAATTTACATCCTACAGAAGATCATACCCTGAGTTTAAGACTTCAAAATATATCTGAATTTTGTGATGCTCATCCATTCTGTCTTTCCTACATCCATTTCATAGGCTCTGATGTTTGCTGCTGAGTGTGCCTGTCAGTATGCCAGGTTCAGATGACAGTCAAAATGATTACAGAGAGCAGAGTATCGAGATGGATGATAGCACTAGTCCAGAGAGGACTGCTTCAGACCCTAGTTCTCCCAGTTTCCGTGGCTTGCCCAAACCAGCCACCATGCAAAGGAGGAAGATAGTTTCTGATGAGGAAGACTTGGAATTTTTGCCAGAAGAAACTTCAGCCCCTCCTTAGTCTCCTCCAAGGAAAGTTGTCAGGAAGATATCTGCCAATGTTGTTGATTAGACATCAACTAATTATGCCAAGAAAGGCAAAGCTATTGCCAAGGATGCACCTGCAAAGAAGGCTGGTGTGAAGAGGCCCAGGAAGGGAACTATCCATCTTGTTGGCAGAAAGACTTCTATGTTTGAAGACGTAGAAGAAGATGAGGAAGAATCTCCTGAGGAAATCCCAGTTCCTCCCAAGATGAAGAAATTGATGGGTTATGCAATGAAGTCTGCTCCAAAGCCTGCTGCAAAAGCAAAAAAAGGTTGTAGCTTCCAGGAAGACCACTAAAGATATACTTGAAGCTGCTAAGAGCAAAGGCCCTGCATCAAGTGCCCATGCTGCAGAACAAGAAGAAGATAAGAATGCTCCAGTTCTCGGGAATCTCGGGCCATACCTTCCATTCCACAATGATGTTCATCCTATAGCAGAAGACATGAAGAAGATGAAGGATGTCGGATTAATAAAAAGGAGAGTTGTTGATCGATATGTTGTCAAAAGAAGAACTATTGTTGATCCAAGGTTTCACACTAAGGAACAACAAGATTTTTATGAGACTGCCTTGTATGACAAGAGTCCTGCTGTGAGTGATACGAGGTATGTCGATTGGGAATACATCAAGGAGAATGAGAATTTGTTTCCACATGTTCCAGAGAACTTTAGGCTAGTTGACATAGAAGATTTTGTTGGGAAGGAGATGATCCCATGGAATGACGAGATGATCATGCAATTCTACGGAACAGTTCATTTCTATGATGGCTCTTTAGTTTGGATGACGGATGGACACATGTACAACACTATAGTTGCTGAATGGGATGCTACCATTGGTGTTCCCAAGTAGGAAGAAGCAGATGTAGATGTTTATGCAGATGCTAAGCAGAATCACAACTCCATGGACAACATGTACAAGACCATTCCACATTAGTACTTGGCCAGTCAAAAGTTTGGCTCGGTATATTTTCTACGAGCTGGTATTCGCACGACATACACTATACTGCGATACACGCTGATGCCTAAGTCAGGAGATGAGAAGATGATCAGAGGATATTCAATCAACCTGTTGCACCTGCTTGGTACCCATACCATATTTAGTAACTATACTTTTGAACTTTTTAGTAACTTGTTGCCAAAGGGGGAGAAATGTATAGATCATAAATTTCGTGTGAGAGAGAGCTTTTGACTTTATTTGTTCTTGTTTGGTTTTAAAAACTTTGGTTTTTGGATGACTTTATGCTATCTGTGTGTGATCATACGCTTTATCCTGTGTGTGATCATACGCTTTATCCTGTGTGATGCTATGATATTATCTTTTAGCTATCCTTGTGATGATCACTCCCTTATCTTGTTGGTGTCATGTGCATTACTTTTACTTTTACGCACCACCAAGATGTATGTGACATGGAAGAGTAACCCATGATCCTAATCGATTGTGCATTCGCATTCAAACGCAAATTTTAAATAATGCACAAATTTAGGTGGAGCTCTTGTTTTTCACATACTTCCTGATACGTCTCCAACGTATCTATATTTTTTTATGGTTTCATGCTATTATCTTGTCAAACTCTGGATGTTTTGCATGCCTTTTATTTATTTTCTGGGACTAACTTATTAACTCAGTGCCAAGTGTCAGTTCTTGTTTTTTCCATGTTTTTGACCCCTTTCAGAGGAGATTTTGAAACGGAGTCCAGACGGAAGAAAATCCCCGAAAAGACTTTTTCTAGAACGGAAGAAGATCGAAGGACTTGGGAGCCAAGCTAGAAGAGCCCCAGGGGCCCCACAAGCCCCCACCCCGCGGCCAGGGGGGCCGCGCCATCCAGGCTTGTGGGGCCCCTGGAGGTCCCCTGACCTAGATCTTGCGCCTATATATTCCCAAATATTCCCAAAAAAATCAAGAGACGATCGCAATTACTTTTCCGCCGCCACAAGCTTCTGTCTCCGCAAGATCCCATCTGGGGCACGTCCTGGTTCCCTGCCGGAGCGGGGATTCGGATACGGAGGGCTTCTTCATTAACACCATGACCTCTCTGATGATGCCTGAGTAGTTCACCATAGATCTACGGGTCCATAGCTAGTAACTCGATGGCTTCTTCTCCCTCTTGGATCTTCAATACAAAGTTCTCCATGATCTTCATGGAGATCTATCTGATGTAATCTTCTTTTGCGGTGTGTTTGTCGATATCCGATGAATTGTGGATTTATGATCATATTATCTATGAATCTTATTTGAGTTTCTTCTGATCTCTCTTATGAATGATTTCATATCCTTGTAATTCTCTTCGAGTTGTGGGTTTTGTTTGGCCAACTAGATCTATTATTCTTGCAATGGGAGAAGTGCTTGGTTTTGGGTTCATACCGTGCGGTGACCTCACTGATACGTCCATTTTTCATAATGCTTTCATGTTGATATTTATCGCTTTATGGGTTGTTATTATACTTTGTGGAACCTTACTTATGCCTTTTCTCTCTTATTTTGCAAGGTTTATTTGAAGAGGGGGAATATTGGCAGCTGGAATTCTGGACTGGAAAAGGAGAAAGTCTGAGTGCTCTATTCTGCGCAACTCCAAATGCCCTGAAAATCAACATGGATTTTTTATGGATTCTATAAAAAATACTAGGCGAAAGAAGTGTCAGAGGGGAGCAACCAGGGGCCCACAAGCTTGGTTGTCGCGGCCTACCCCCTGGCCGCAGCAACAGGGCTTTTGGGCACCCTGGCGGCCCACTGGCCCCCCTCTTTTGCTATATGAAGGGTTTCGTTCCACAAATAAAGCATTCGGGACCTTTTTCGTGGTTTCGCCGCCGCAATGAGGCGGAACTTGAGCAGATCCAATCTAGAGCTCCGACGCGACGATCCTGTCGGGGAAACTTCCCTCCTAGAGGGGGAAATCGTCGCCTTCGTCATCACCAACACTCCTCTCGTCGGAGGGGAGGCATATTCATCAACATCTTAATCAGAACCATCTCCTCTCCAATCCCTAGTTCATCTCTTCTAACCAATCTCCGTCTCGCGACTCCGATTGGCACTTGTAAGGTTGCTAGTAGTGTTGATTACTAGTTGTAGTTGATGCTAGTTGGATTACTTGTTGGAAGAGTTTATGTTCAGATCCTTGATGCTATTCATTACACCTCTCATCATGATTATGATTATGCTTTGTGAGTAGTTACTTTTGTTCCTGAGGACATAGGATAAGTCATGCTAATAATAGTCATGTGAGTTTGGTATTCGTTCGGTATTTTGATATGTTGTATGTTGTCTTTTCCTATAGTGGTGTTATGTGAACGTCGACTACATAACACTTCACCATATTTGGGCATAGAGGAAGGCATTGGGGAGTAGTAAGTAGATGATGGGTTGCTGGAGTGATAGAAGCTTAAACCCCAGTTTATGTGTTGCTTCGTAAGGGGCTGATTTGGATCCACTAGTTTAATGCTATGGTTAGACGTTGTTTTAATTCTTCTTTTGTAGTTGCGGATGCTTGCTAGAGGGGTTAATCATAAGTGGGATGCTTGTCCAAGTAAGGGCAGTACTCAAGCGCCGGTCCACCCACATACCAAACTATCAAAGTAACGAACGCGAATCATATGAACATGATGAAACTAGCATGACAGAAATTCTCGTGTGTCCTCGGGAGCGCTTTTCCTCTTATAAGACTTCTTTCAGGCTTGTCCCTTGCTACAAAAGGGATTGGGCGACTTGCTGCACCGTTGCTACTACTTGTTACTTGTTACTTTCGCTTGCTACGTTTCACCTCACTACACCATCACTTGGTACCGCTACTTTCAGTGCTTGCAGTTATTACCTTGCTGGAAATCGTTTACCAGAGCCTTCTCCTCCTCGTTGGGTTCGACACTCTTACTTATCGAAAGGACTACGATTGATCCCCTATACTTGTGGGTCATCAAGACTCTTTTCTAGCGCCGTTGCCGGGGAGGAAGCGTGTAGTGCCCCAGATGTAAACCTACCCTATTTGGACCTACTTCTTGTGGGACCACCTTGACTTTGTCATGAGAGTTATTTATGCATGTATGATTTCATGTGTCACCTTGTTTTTCTTCTTTTGCATGCATGCATCCATGCCATACCATTTTTGCCATACCATAATGTTTCATGCCATGAGTTCTTGTTGTGATTGCTTGTGATCTTGCTACATGTGATTTTTGTGAATTCAAGTGTTGAGGCATATGTGTTGATGTGGTGGGAAGTAATGAGGGTGTGGTGTTTGGCATTGTTTTTCAAACCCCTTGTTGGTTTCAAACCTTTCTCTCTTTAATTCTCAAGTTCAAAACCTGTTTGCTCCTATGCTGCTTTATAAATGTTACACCTTGAGCCCATTTTATTTGGAGTGTGGGCATGTAGGAGAGGGGGTTTTAAAACCTCTTGTGCTAGAGGTTTTTCTTTATTTCAGATTTATTTAAATCTGTTTGGCAATTATTTTAGTTGCCCAATTAGCCTTTTTGGTATTTTATTCATTTGGGGCATAATTCCCTTATGCCCAGGGATATTTTATCTCTTTTATTTATGCCTTAGTTTTTCCTAGAAATATTTGTGGCTCTCATGTTGTTTGGATATTAGAGAGGGCCAGGTTTTCCCTCTTTCTCTCAAACCTTCGCAGCAGCAGCCCATCTCCTTCCAAGCCCAATACCCCTTCACACATCAGCAGCCCAGCGCCGTCCCTCTTCCTCCTCCCGCCGACGTCACGCTGTACGACTCCACCTCCTCCACAGATTCGCCATGGCTTGATCCTGTGGCTCCAGCGCCTCCCCCGAGGTGATATAAGAGGGAGGGAACCTTCCTCGTCCCCTAGGGTTCCCTCTCCTTCCCCCAGCGCCGCCAACTCCCTCCATTTCTCTTCCCTCTCCCTGGTAAGCTGTCTGTAGAGTAGGAGCCGAGAGAGAGAGAGACCTCCGTCGTCGAACGCCGTCCTCCCGTCGTCTCCGGCACCGGTGGCCATGTCCAGGGGCTCAGGGAGACTCCCCGCGACCCATTCCCACTAGCGTTGAGGACGAGGAGCGACCACAGCGATGGCCAGCAGCGCGTCATCACCTCGGCCTCGGAGCACCTCGTCTTCCTCTACCCCCCATCAGCAGCAGGAACCGCCAGTGTCTTCTTCCCCTGCGGCTACTTCTTCGATCGGGTGGCCTCCTCTCCTTCCTTCGCCAAGGTGAGGAACGTCTTCCCCTTCCTTCTTTCTCCTCCCTCGGCCTAGACCCGCCGTGGCACACCACGTGTTTCCCTGTTCGCAGTGGCCAGCAGGAGTGCAGTAGAACCAGCAGCAGCAGATCGAGTAGAAGTCGTGGTGGTTTCGGTGTTGCATGTAGCAGAGGTTCCTCCCCCTCGTACTGCATCGCTGGACGTGTAGGTGGCTCCCTTCGTGGGCAGCAGCAGCAGCGATTCTTCCCGACGTCCTCCCTGACGCCGGCGTGCAGAGCACTTGTTCAGGTGCTCATATTAGTTTAGCCTGCAGTACTCCTGTGTTCAGGTCGGAACCTTGGGCTTGCAGGTCGTGGGATCGATCCCAGGGAGAGAACCTTCCCTTTTTTTGTTGATTTCGTCGGCACAGTAGAAGCAGCAACAGGACACCTTAACCTGATAGGTGCCCTTGTTCTGTCGAGCGCATGGGCCGTGGTAGAGTGGTTTCGTTGCAGTAGTATCAGCAGTAGGTGGGGAGTTCAATTCCAGACACTGCCCCTTTTTTTATTTCTTTGTGATTTTTTTACTGTTGCAAGATTTTGCTATTTATTTTTCATGTGCATATGCCTTGGCAGCATCCTAGCATTTCTTTCTTTCCTTTTGTGCACCATGTAAGCCTTCCTGCAGATTGTTAGTGTATGTGGGTGATCTATGTGAGCTTTGGTGTGTGTGCATACACATGGTGATGATCATGTGCATGTGTGTGTGTATGTTGCTCACACATGAGGTGTTGCTTGTGTAGGTGTGCAAGAGAGTGTGGCATTACTATCATTTGCTTCATAGCTTCCCTTATATTGTTCTTGGAGTCTTAGAGCTTATGATGAGATTGTGGTGTGATTTGTAGGTGGTAAACCAGCCCCATGTGCAAGTTGTGCACCTCCTCATGTTTAATATGAGAGAGAGCATGATGTGTGTGTGTGGGTGACTTAGTGAGTAGTATTTGTGATGTTGATGTGCATGACACAAACATGGGGTTCAAACCCCCATGTCACTTTGTCATTGTGCACATGAACCCAACCTTTGTAGTTGTTGTCTTAGTAGGGTACTTTATGGAGTTGCATATTCAGATTTGTGGCAAGTTTGAGCCTTGATTCCATGGAATAGGTGGAACCCAAGGGCATGAGTTTTTGTGTGATAGTAGTAGGGGTTTTGCTCTATACGATAGTGGTGTCAATTATCACTTGGTGTAATGGGTGTGCAAACTATGCCTAGACAAAGTGGGCATGTGGCTGAAAAATTCCAGATTAGTGAACTCTGAAATTTCACTAAGTCTGGGATTCAGGAAACATTTGCTTCCCCTATAGATGAGGATGTGCTGGTCATTCTGTTGAGAACTAACCTTAGTTCAGTGCTAGGATTTTGAACCTGGTATGTTTGTGAAGCTTCCTGTCAAATTTCAAATCATTTGGAGTCCAGTAGGTTGTGTTTTGGTTGCTGTCAAAAGCTTCAGAACAGAGACAGAAACTCAGGTGCAGGAATTTTCACTAATTCCCTGAGATCTGATGGTTTTGGGAAAGTTTGTGACCTTGTATCTTCTAGAGTTTAATTCCTTTTGCTGTGATTCTTGCTGGTGCTTGTAGTGTTCTTGGTTGGCTTCAGCCACATATATTATTTGTCATGTTTGGAGACCTGTAGCTATGTTGCATGTAGCTCCCAAAGAGCTAAGATGCAGATTATGGCAGATTATGTAGTTTTGTCATTTTGATCAATGTGTGTGCTTAATTGATGTTGTGGTGTTCTTCCTTGCTCAAATTCATTCATGTTGGAATGATACATGTCTTGGAAACCTGAGAATACCAGATTTGTGCCATTTGAGTGTGTGGTGTTGAATCTTCCACGTAGAGCTTCATATCTTGTTTCGTTGAGTCCCGTTGATCCGTAGCTCCATTTGCATTGTTCTTTATATGGTTTTGCACCGTTTTCACGAGCCGCATCTGTCCATGTCATTCTCATGCAAATCAAAATAGCTTAGTGTACAGTTCTGTCCAGAAACTTGCAATAGTTTAATTTGCTTGTGCTAGTGGTAGAATTAGTGATGCATGCCCATTCTTCATCTCATGCATCATGTGATTGTTGCATCTTGTGGTGCTGCTGTTCATTGGCTGTTATTCTTATGTTGGGTAGCACCAGGATCGGAGAACGAATACGTGGAGTCAGGAGAGTACGTGCAGGACGAACCAGAACCATTCCAAGCTGAGGATATCACAGGCAAGATGATATGACCTTGATTCCATCTCTAGACTTGTTATGTTAGTTTCGTTTCCATGTCATATTGCTCACTGCCTACCACTGAAATTAAATTGCCTCTTGAAATGCCATGAGCCCAAACACCGTTCTCCTTCCTAGCAAACTTGTGTGGCTAAGTAGGCTTGCTCAGCTACTAATGTTAGCATTGCTAGTTGCAGGTGTTTTTGACTCATGTGATAAAGATGAGCTTGATATCATTATATTAAATTCTGTTATTTAATTAATGCACCTATATACTTGGTAAATGACGGGAGGCCTAGCCTTTTGCCGGGTGCTTTGTTCCGTTATTGCCACCTTAGTTACCGATTACCGGTGTTTGATTGCATAATGATCTCTCCTAACACGTTCGGGGTTGTTATGGGGACCCCCTCGATAAATCTCATAGTGCTAAGGCTTGTCCGGCAGGACCCAACATTGGTGTTAATTTGCTAATCACTTAATAATAAACTGCATAGGGAATACCTACCCCGAGGATTTAATCAACAACCCGGGCCAGTGCTCCTCATGAGTGTTGGTCCAAACTGGGCAGACTATGGGGCCACCACAGGGCAACCTGAGGTTTGGTATACCTGTAGTGTGACTCATCCGGCGTCACCTGAGACTGAGATACGCGGCTCTTATCAGGGTCGTCGACACGTCGGGAGGTCCTGCTAGCCTTGTCTTACCTTAGCGGTATATCTTGCGTATAGGAATCCCAGTGAAGCTTTGGTTTCCCCCAGAGTTGAGATTTTCCCCTAAGGAATCCGAAGAGATCACGAGATTCGTGATAGAGGATGCCTTTGCGGCCTGTGTTCGTTTGTGATGGACTAGTTGGAGCACCCCTGCAGGGTTTAATCTTTCGGAAAGCCGTGCCCGCGGTTATGTGGCAACTTGGAATATTTTGTTAACATTCGGTATTAGAAAACTTAAACATAAGCTAATAAAATTGCCAACTGTGTGCGTAACCGTGACTGTCCCTTCGAAGATCTCTCTTCGATCGGGAACACGGTGGGGTTATGAATGCCGTAGGTAGGTGTTCAGGATCACTTAGTGATCAAGGAATCCCGACCGCTAGCGTAGACCACCTTCACTTCTACTTTGTGTAAGTTAGCCACTTAATCAAGCATAGGATGATGCAGCCTATACACTTCTCCCTTACCCTACCCAATAACATTACTACTTCTGGCACCAAGGTCTTAGATTGCTAAGTCCCCGTGGCTCACGGATTCCTCCGAAACTCCCAGCAGGTACAGGTACCCCAGAGACAGATGATCTCGACGGCACCCAGCTGGCGTGGCAGTACGACGAGGAGACAGACCGCCTCTACGTGAACTATCCAGAGGACTGAGGCGTGGTCGTGATCGTGGGCCTGCAGCAGGGTAGCATAGCATTTTCCTTGTTTTGTAGTTTGTAGCGGAACTACCTTGTTTGTATCTGTGTTGTACTCTGAGTTATTAATAAGAAGACGGTTGAATCCCAAATTGTCTACTTGTATTATTATTTGTGCTATGTTACTTGCTTGCGAAACGCTTAGATGCGCTTCTTTCCTATTCGGGGGCCTCGACCCCCAGATCGGAAAGGACCGCATCTTGGTCGTTACAAGTTGGTAATCAGAGCCTTACGACCATAGGAGACTTTGTGTGATCGTATTTGGCCGAGTCGAGTCTAGAAAATGTTTTGAGTCTTAGTTATATCGGAGAGTAGGATTCTTTTTCTCCTCTTCTATACTCTGGTGAGGTTCCCGTCTTAGGAAATCTTTAACTCTACTCCTTTTCTCGCTCAAAAATTTTTTAGGATCACGCGGGTATTTGTGAAATCTATATGATTTCGATGTGACGGAATTATGTCCTGGTGCCTCCTATCTGCTCTAAGTATCAGGGGAGTTGAGCTCCAGGGATTTTTGCGCACATCGCCATCATTCAGATTTATGAGTATCTAAGAATGGAGGGTATTCGTTATTGCTTCAATACGGGTAGTGGTGAGATAACCCCGATGTCCCCAGTACTGGTGTAGATTGTTCGGGGGTATTACCACACTTTGTATCGTTGTGATCACGAGGATCTGTTGTAGATGAAGGTCCGAGATGCTGGTTGTGTGTCGAAGGGCATGATACAGGTGACGGGTTAGTTTAGGAGTTGTGTGAAATACTCCTTGTATCCGTGTACCTGATTACATGACCGGTTATTTCGGGAATTCATAGGTGGGATATCTAGTAGTATCTTATAGGACTATCTTCCTACAGACGCTTGATTGAGGTTTGGGAAATCTCGGTCTTATGTTCGTTCCGAGCAGTTCAAGCTCACACTTGTTTGCAGTGGTCCTTATCGGAATTTTGTCGTATGTTACTTTGAGGATGCACTCTTGCTATGTTGTTCGAGTGCAATGCTAAATTCTATTCAGATATCCTGTCTTTTGATTCAGCAATATCTTCAATTATTATGTGGACTAATATGTTGTCCGTCTTCAGGATGGCTCCACCGACTTGTCAGACCCCAGCACGTGAGGATATGCCACCTGCACCTCCTCCTACGCCGCCGCCGCCTCCTCCTCCTGCATAGGCCTGGCAGGCGATGATGGCAGCTACTAATGCAAACACTCAGATGTTGTTGCAGTTGATCCAGGAGAGAGCCAATCATCAGCAGGGCAATTTCCAGCAGGGTGGCAATCACTTCGCCAGTCTGAGTCAGTTCCTGTCAAACCAGCCTAAGACGTTCACTTCTTGTGACCAGCCGTTTGATGCAGAAGATTGGATCCGTGATATGACCAAGCATTTCGAGTGTAGCAATGTGTGTCCGAAGGACTATGTCAAGTTTGCAACGTTTCAGTTGAAGGGGCAGGCTTCTATTTGGTGGCAGCAGCTTAAGGACTCCAAAGGTGGCAGGGTGATGTCCTGGGATGAGTTTTGTCGTGACTTCAGGTCCCACTACATCCCTTCCAGTTTTGTTGAGGAGATGCGTGAAAAGTTCAGGCGTTTGAAGCAGGGCAGCAATTCTGTGTACAAGTACAATGTTGAGCTCCACGAGCTGGCCTGTTACGCTTTGCAGGATGTCCCGGATCAGAAGAGCAAGATCTATTAGTTCAGGGGTGGTTTGAAGGAGGATTTGCAGTTAGCACTTGCTTTGCACGATCCGGAGGAGTTTGACAAGTTCTACAACTTAGCTCTCCGAGCAGAGGCAGCCTTGCTCAGGGTGGAGAACTCCAAGAAGCGCTTGAGAGATTCCAGCTCTTCCTCGACTCAGGTGGTTCAGAAGCAACAGAGGTTTTGGGTTTCTCCTCCTCCTCCTCGGCACTCGCAGCAGCCGAAGCACTCAGGTGGACGTGGTTCTTCCCAACCACCCAACCCTGGCTTCCAGCAGAGATACCAGCATCAGAAGAAAGGGCCTCCTCAGTCTCAGTTCCGGCAGCCAGCAGATGTCATTTGTCACAAATGTGGGCAGAAGGGTCACTATGCCAACAAATGTACTTCTCAGCTTCGTCTGCCGCCGCCTCCTCCAGGCAAACCTCCAAGAAACGCTCTTGTCAAGTTCAACCCCAGATCAGCTCGAGTCAACATGGTGAATGCAGCTGAGGCAGAAAATCGTCAATGATTTTCCTGCTAAAGTGTTATTCGATTCTGGTCCATCGCATTCTTTCTTGTCATATCCGTTTGCGGCAAAGCATGATTTCCATCTTCAAGAGTTGGCTAGGTAATTGGACATTGTTTCTCCAGGTATGCTTATGAGTTCTCGTTGGGTTGCTCCGGATGTTTCTATCAAGATGGGCAGTTATTCTTTTCTGTCCTCTCCGTATGTCTTGGGCAAGTCCGACATTGATTTGATCCTTGGTATGGACTGGTTGGCCATGAACAAGGCATCAATTGATTGTGAAGCTAAAGAAGTGAAACTTACCCACTCTTCGGAGGATGTGATTGTATTCGCGGCGCGCGATGACACAATCCGCTTGTTCTCCTTGAATGAAAAGGGCGAGATCAATCCTATTGAGCAAGTTCCTGTGGTCTGCGAATATCAAGATGTGTTTCCTGAAGAGCTGCCAGGCATGCCTCCGCACCGTGAAGTTGAGTTTGTCATTGAGCTTGAGCCAGGCACAGAGCGAGTGTGCAAACGGCCGTACAAGCTGGGTCCAGAAGAGTTGAAGGAACTCAAGAGGCAAGTCCATGAGCAGGAGCGTTTGGGTTTGATCAGACCAAACTCGTCTCCGTGGGGATGTGGTGTTCTGTTTGTCAAGAAGAAGGATGGTTCGGACCGGCTGTGTGTCGATTAGCGCCCATTGAACAAGAAGACAATCAAGAACAAATATCCACTTCCGAACATAAATGAGTTGTTCGAACAGTTGAAAGGTGCTAAAGTATTCTCCAAGCTTGATATCAGAATGGGCTATCATCAGATTCGCATTCGCGAGGAAGACATTCCGAAGACGGCATTCAGGACCAGTTTTGGCTCGTATGAGTATACGGTCATGTCTTTTGGTCTGGCTAATGCTCCTCCGACTTTCTGCCGATTGATGAACTATATTTTCTCACCATTTAAGAATGAATTTGTCTTTCTCTATCTCGACGACATTCTGGTCTTTTCTGAGGATGAGGAAGAACATGAGAAACATCTCAGGTTGGTGCTTGATAAACTGAGAGAATACAAGTTGTATGCCAAGTTTTCCAAGTGCAAGTTCTGGCTGAAAGAAGTGGTTATCTTGGGCATATTATCTCTGCCGAGGGCATTAAGGTTGACCCGTCCAAGGTTCAAGCCATTGTTGAATGGGAACCTCCGCAGAATGTGAAGCAGCTTCGAAGCTTTCTCGGTCTTGCCGGATATTGCAGAAGATTCGTTGAGAACTTCTCCAAAAACGCCAAGCCGCTCTCTAGTCTTCTTCAGAAGGGTGTCAAGTATGTTTGGTCTCCAGAGTGTCAACTGGCTTTCGATACACTCAAAGAGAAGCTTATCTCCACTCCAGTATTGGCCCCTCCGGATGATTCCAAGCCGTACCAGGTCTTTTGCGATGCTTCTCTCCAGGGTTTCGGTGCAGTCTTGATGCAAGATACGAAGGTGGTTGCTTATACCTCCACGCAGCTGAAGCCTGCGGAGAAGAACTATCCTGTGCACGATCTCGAGCTAGCAGCTGTTGTGCACGCCTTGATGACTTGGAGACATCTCTTGTTGGAACGTAAGGTTGAAGTTTTCACCGGTCACAAGAGCCTCAAGTATATCTTCACTCAGCCTAACTTGAATCTTCGGCAAACACGTTGGGTGGAAATGCTCCAGGATTTTAATCCGAGTGTTGAGTACATGCCAGGCAAGGCAAATGTTGTGGCAAATGCATTGAGAAGGAAGGCATATTGCAACAGTCTGATTCTACAACCTCTCCAGCCAAGTCTTTCTGAGTCTTTCTGGAAGCTCAATCTTCAGCTGGTTCCTCGGGGTTTTCTTGCGAACCTTCAGATCTCTCCTACCTTGGAAGATCAGGTCAGAGCAGCTCAGCTACTTGACGCTATGGTGAAGAAGGTCAAGATTGGCGTGGGAAAGAGTCTTCCCAAGTATAAGTGTTTCACTGTTGATGCCAGGGACACATTGTTTTTCGAGGACCGCCTTGTCGTCCCGAAAGGTGATCTCAGGAAGGTGATCATGGAAGAAGCTCATAGCTCTCTGCTCTCTATTCATCCTGCAAGTTCCAAAATGTACCATGACTTGAAGCAGACTTTCTGGTCGACTCGTATGAAATGTGAAATTGCACAATTCGTAAACGAGTGTGATGTATGTCGAAGGGTGAAAGCAGAACATCAAAGACCGGCGGGCGTCTTGCAGCCTTTGCCGATTCCCGAGTGGAAGTTCGATCACATTGAGATGGACTTCGTCACCGGGTTTCCGAAGTCCAAGAAGGGCAATGATGCTATCTTCGTCGTCATCGACAAATTGAGTAAAGTAGCGCATTTCGTTCCAGTCAAGGAGTCCATTTCAGCAGCTCAACTGGCAGAGTTGTAGACCTCCAAGATTGTCTCTTTGCACGGTGTACCTATGATGATCTCGTCAGATCGCGGAAGTATCTTCACTTCCAAGTTCCGGGACTCCTTTCAGTCTGCTATGGGCACGAAGATCCGCTTCAGCACATCGTTCCATCCTCAGACTAGTGGTCAAGTGGAGAGAGTGAATCAAGTTCTTGAGGATATGCTGAGAGCCTGTGTTATCTCTTTTGGCATGAAGTGGGAGGATTGTCTGCCTTCCGTGGAGTTCTCGTATAACAACAGTTATCAAGCAAGTTCTGGCAAGGCTCCGTTTGAAATTCTCTATGGCAGGAAGTGTCGTACTCCGCTCAACTAGTCCCAGACAGGCGAGCGTCAGATCCTTGGCAATGATATGATAGAAGAAGCTGAGGAGATGTGTCGGATCATTCGCGACAACCTCAGAGCAGTGCAGTCCCGGCAGAAGAGCTATTACGATAGCAAGCACCGTGACATGTCGTATGAGCTTGATGATTTTGTCTATCTCAAGGTGTCGCCTACGAAGGGTATGCAGCGCTTTGGCATCAAAGGCATGCTTGCGCCTCGTTTCGTTGGTCCGTTCAGAGTGGTTGGCAAGAGGGGCGACCTTGCATACCAACTCGAGCTTCCGTCAACCTTTGCAAATGTCCATGATGAGTTCCATGTTTCTCAGCTTCGGAGGTGTTTCAAGACCCCCGAGCGCACTGTGCATCTTCAAGATATCGATCTTCAGCCTGACCTCTCTTATGATGAGCATCCAGTTGCAGTTCTCAAGGCGACTGAGCGCAAGACCCGTAACAAGACTGTCAAGTTTCTCAAAGTGCAGTGGTCACACCATTCCGATAAAGAGGCTACGTGGGAACGCGAGGAACACCTCCGTTCCGAATTTCCCGATTTCTTTCAGTCTTAGATCTCGAGGTCGAGATCTTCTTTGTAGTGTGGGAGAGTTTGTAGTGCCCCAGATGTAAACCTACCCTATTTGGACCTACTTCTTGTGGGACCACCTTGACTTTGTCATGAGAGTTATTTATGCATGTATGATTTCATGTGTCACCTTGTTTTTCTTCTTTTGCATGCATGAATCCATGCCATACCATTTTTTTCATACCATAATGTTTCATGCCATGAGTTCTTGTTGTGATTGCTTGTGATCTTGCTAAATGTGATTTTTGTGAATTCAAGTGTTGAGGCATATGTGTTGATGTGGTGGGAAGTAATGAGGGTGTGGTGTTTGGCATTGTTTTTCAAACCCCTTGTTGGTTTCAAACCTTTCTCTCTTTAATTCTCAAGTTCAAAACATGTTTGCTCCTATGCCGCTTTATAAATGTTACACCTTTAGCCCATTTTATTTGGAGTGTGGGCATGTAGGAGAGGGGTTTTTAAAACCTCTTGTGCTAGAGGTTTTTCTTTATTTCAGATTTATCTAAATCTGTTTGGCAATTATTTTAGTTGCCCAATTAGCCTTTTTGGTATTTTATTCATTTGGGCATAATTCCCTTATGCCCAAGGATATTTTATCTCTTTTATTTATGCCTTAGTTTTTCCTAGAAATATTTGTGGCTCTCATGTTGTTTGGATATTAGAGAGGGCCAGGTTTTCCCTCTTTCTCTCAAACCTTCGCAGCAGCAGCCCATCTCCTTCCAAGCCCAATACCCCTTCGCACATCAGCAGCCCAGCGCCGTCCCTCTTCCTCCTCCCGTCGACGTCACGCTGTACGACTCCACCTCCTCCAGAGATTCTCCATGGCTTGATCCTGTGGCTCCAGCGCCTCCCCCGAGGTGATATAAGAGGGAGGGAACCTTCCTCCTCCCCTAGGGTTCCCTCTCCTTCCACCAGCGCCGCCACCTCCCTCCTTTTCTCTTCCCTCTCCCTGGTAAGCTCTCTGTAGAGTAGGAGCCGAGAGAGAGAGACCTCCGTCGTTGAACGCCGTCCTCCCGTCATCTCCGGCACCGGTGGCCATGTCCAGGGGCTCGGGGAGACTCCCCGCGACCCATTCCCACCAGCATTGAGGACGAGGGGCGACCACAGCGACGGCCAGCAGCGCGCCATCACCTCGGCCTCGGAGCACCTCGTCTTCCTCTACCCCCCGTAAGCAGCAGGAACCGCCGGCGTCTTCTTCCCCTGCAGCTACTTCTTCGATCGGGTGGCCTCCTCTCCTTCCTTCCCCAAGGTGAGGAACATGTTCCCCTTCCTTCTTTCTCCTCCCTCGGCCTAGACCCGCCGTGGCACTCCCCGTGTTTCTCTGTTCACAGTAGCCAGCAGGAGTGCAGTAGAACCAGCAGCAGCAGATCGAGTAGAAGTCGTGGTGGTTTCGGTGTTGCGTGTAGAAGAGGTTCCTCCCCCCTCGTACTGCATCGCTGGACGTGTAGGTGGCTCCCTTCGTGGGCAGCAGCAGCAGTGATTCTGCCCGACGTCCTCCCTGACGCCGGCGTGCAGAGCACAGGTTCAGGTGCTCATGTTAGTTTAGCCTGCGGTACTCCTGTGTTCTAGCAGTTACTATCTGTAGCGCAATGGTCGGAACCTTGGGCTTGCTATCAGCAGGTCGTTGGATCGATCCCAGGGAGAGAACCTTCCCTTTTTTTTTGTTGATTTCCTCGGCACAGTAGAAGCAGCAACGGGACACCTTAACCTGATAGGTGCCCCTGTTCTGTCGAGCGCATGGGCCATAGTAGAGTGGTTTCGTTGCAGTACTATCAGCAGCAGGTGGGGAGTTCGATTCCAGACACTGCCCCTTTTTTTATTTCTTTGTGATTTTTTACTGTTGCAAGATTTTGCTATTTATTTTTCCTGTGCATATGCCTTGGCAGCATCTTAGCATTTTTTTCTTTCCTTTTGTGCATCATGTAAGCCTTCCTACAGATTGTTAGTGTATGTGGGTGATCTATGTGAGCTTTGGTGTGTGTGCATACACATGGTGATGATCATGTGCATGTGTGTGTGTGTGTTGCTCACACATGAGGTGTTGCTTGTGTAGGTGTGCAAGAGAGTGTGGCATTACTATCAATTGCTTGATAGCTTCCCTTATATTGTTCTTGGAGTCTTAGGGCTTATGATGAGATTGTGGTGTGATTTGTAGGTGGTAAACCAGCCCCATGTGCAAGTTGTGCACCTCCTCATGTTTAATATGAGAGAGAGCATGATGTGTGTGTGGGGGTGACTTAGTGAGTAGTATTTGTGATGTTGATCTGCATGACACAAACATGGGGTTCAAACCCCCATGTCACTTTGTCATTGTGCACATGAACCCAACCTTTGTAGTTGTTGTCTTAGTAGGGTACTTTATGGAGTTGCATATTCAGATTTGTGGCAAGTTTGAGCCTTGATTCCATGGAATAGGTGGAACCCAAGGGCATGAGTTTTTGTGTGATAGTAGTAAGGGTTTTGCTCTACACTATAGAGGTGTCAATTATCACTTGGTGTAATGGGTGTGCAAACTATGCCTAGACAAAGTGGGCATGTGGCTGAAAAATTCCAGATTAGTGAACTCTGAAATTTCACTAAGTCTGGGATTCTGGAACCATTTTCTTCCCCTATATATGAGGATGTGTTGGTCATTCTGTTGAGAACTAGCCTTAGTTCAATGCTAGGATTTTGAACCTGGTATGTTTGTGAAGCTTCCTGTCAAATTTCAAATCATTTGGAGTCTAGTAGGTTGTGTTTTGGTTGCTGTCAAAAGCTTCAGAACAGAGACAGAAACTCAGGTGCAGGAATTTTCACTAAGTCCCTGAGACCTGATAGTTTTGGGAAAGTTTGTGACCTTGTATCTTCTAGAGTTTAATTCCTTTTGCTGTGATTCTTGCCGGTGCTTGTAGTGTTCTTGGTTGACTTCAGCCACATATATTATTTGTCATGTTTGGAGACCTGTAGCTATGTTGCATGTAGCTCCCAAAGAACTAAGATGCACATTATGGCAGATTATGTAGTTTTGTCATTTTGATCAATGTGTGTGCTTAATTGATGTTTTGGTGTTCTTCCTTGCACAAATTCATTCATGTTGGAATGATACATGTCTTGGAAACCTGAGAATACCAGATTTGTGCCATTTGAGTGTGTGGTGTTGAATCTTCCACGTAGAGCTTCATATCTTGTTTCGTTGATTCCCGTTGATCCGTAGCTCCGTTTGCATTGTTCTTTATATGGTTTTGCACCGTTTTCACGAGCCGCATCTGTCCATGTCATTCTCATGCATGTAAAAATATCTTAGTGTACAGTTCTGTCCAGAAACTTGCAGTAGTTTAATTTGCTTGTGCTAGTGGTAGAATTAGTGATGCATGCCCATTCTTCATCCCATGCATCATGTGGTTGTTGCATCTTGTGGTGCTGCTGTTCATTGGCTGTTATTCTTATGTTGGGTAGCACCGGGATCGGAGAACGAATACGTGGAGTCAGGAGAGTACGTGCAGGACGAACCAGAACCATTCCAAGCTGAGGATATCACAGGCAAGATGATATGACCTTGATTCCATCTCTAGACTTGTTATGTTAGTTTCGTTTCCATGTCATATTGCTCGCTGCCTACCACTGAAATTAAATTGCCTCTTGAAATGCCATGAGCCCAAACACCGTTCTCCTTCCTAGCAAACTTGTGTGGCTAAGTAGGCTTGCTCAGCTACTAATGTTAGCATTGCTAGTTGCAGGTGTTTTTGACTCATGTGATAAAGATGAGCTTGATATCATTATATTAAATTCTATTATTTAATTAATGCACCTATATACTTGGTAAATGACGGGAGGCCTAGCCTTTTGCCGGGTGCTTTGTTCCGTTATTGCCACCTTAGTTACCGATTACCGGTGTTTGATTGCATAATGATCTCTCCTAACACGTTCGGGGTTGTTATGGGGACCCCCTCGATAAATCGCATAGTGCTAAGGCTTGTCCGGCAGGACCCAACATTGGTGTTAATTTGCTAATCACTTAATAATAAACTGCATAGGGAATAGCTACCCCGAGGATTTAATCAACAACCCGGGCCAGTGCTCCTCATGAGTGTTGGTCCAAACTGGGCAGACTATGGGGCCACCACAGGGCAACCTGAGGTTTGGTATACCTGTAGTGTGACTCATCCGGCGTCACCTGAGACTGAGATACGCGGCTCTTATCAGGGTCGTCGACACGTCGGGAGGTCCTGCTAGCCTTGTCTTACCTTAGCGGTATATCTTGCGTATAGGCATCCCAGTGAAGCTTTGGTTTCCCCCAGAGTTGAGCTTTTCCCCTAAGGAATCCGAAGAGATCATGAGATTCGTGATAGAGGATGCCTTTGCGGCCTGTGTTCGTTTGTGATGGACTAGTTGGAGCACCCCTGCAGGGTTTAATCTTTCGGAAAGCCGTGCCCGCGGTTATGTGGCAACTTGGAATATTTTGTTAACATTCGGTATTAGAAAACTTAAACATAAGCTAATAAAATTGCCAACTGTGTGCGTAACCGTGACTGTCCCTTCGAAGATCTCTCTTCGATCGGGAACACGGTGGGGTTATGAATGCCGTAGGTAGGTGTTCAGGATCACTTAGTGATCAAGGAATCCCGACCGCTAGCGTAGACCACCTTCACTTCTACTTTGTGTAAGTTAGCCACTTAATCAAGCATAGGATGATGCAGCCTATACACTTCTCCCTTACCCTACCCAATAACATTACTACTTCTGGCACCAAGGTCTTAGATTGCTGAGTCCCCGTGGCTCACGGATTCCTCCGAAACTTCCAGCAGGTACAGGTACCCCAGAGACAGATGATCTCGACGGCACCCAGCTGGCGTGGCAGTACGACGAGGAGACAGACCGCCTCTACGTGAACTATCCAGAGGACTGAGGCGTGGTCGTGATCGTGGGCCTGCAGCAGGGTAGCATAGCATTTTCCTTGTTTTGTAGTTCGTAGCGGTACTACCTTGTTTGTATCTGTGTTGTACTCTGAGTTATTAATAAGAAGACGGTTGAATCCCAAATTGTCTACTTGTATTATTATTTGTGCTATGTTACTTGCTTGCGAAACGCTTAGATGCGCTTCTTTCCTATTCGGGGGGCCTCGACCCCCAGATCGGAAAGGACCGCATCTTGGTCGTTACAAGTTGGTAATCAGAGCCTTACGGCCATAGGAGACTTTGTGTGATCGTATTTGGCCGAGTCGAGTCTAGAAAATGTTTTGAGTCTTAGTTATATCGGAGAGTAGGATTCTTTTTCTCCTCTTCTATACTCTGGTGAGGTTCCCGTCTTAGGAAATCTTTAACTCTACTCCTTTTCTCGCTCAAAAATTTTTTAGGATCACGCGGGTATTTGTGAAATCTATATGATTTCGATGTGACGGAATTATGTCCTGGTGCCTCCTATCTGCTCTAAGTATCAGGGGAGTTGAGCTCCAGGGATTTTTGCGCACATCGCCATCATTCAGATTTATGAGTATCTAAGAATGGAGGGTATTCGTTATTGCTTCAATACGGATAGTGGTGAGATAACCCCGATGTCCCCAGTACTGGTGTAGATTGTTCGGGGGTATTACCACACTTTGTATCGTTGCGATCACGAGGATCTGTTGTAGATGAAGGTCCGAGATGCTGGTTGTGTGTCGAAGGGCATGATACAGGTGACGGGTTAGTTTAGGAGTTGTGTGAAATACTCCTTGTATCCGTGTACCTGATTACATGACCGGTTATTTCGGGAATTCATAGGTGGGATATCTAGTAGTATCTTATAGGACTATCTTCCTACAGACGCTTGATTGAGGTTTGGGAAATCTCGGTCTTATGTTCGTTCCGAGCAGTTCAAGCTCACACTTGTTTGCAGTGGTCCTTATCGGAATTTTGTCGTATGTTACTTTGAGGATGCACTCTTGCTATGTTGTTCGAGTGCAATGCTAAATTCTATTCAGATATCCTGTCTTTTGATTCAGCAATATCTTCAATTATTATGTGGACTAATATGTTGTCCATCTTCAGGATGGCTCCACCGACTTGTCAGACCCCAGCACGTGAGGATATGCCACCTGCACCTCCTCCTACGCCGCCGCCGCCGCCTCCTCCTGCATAGGCCTGGCAGGCGATGATGGCAGCTACTAATGCAAACACTCAGATGTTGTTGCAGTTGATCCAGGAGAGAGCCAATCATCAGCAGGGCAATTTCCAGCAGGGTGGCAATCACTTCGCCAGTCTGAGTCAGTTCCTGTCAAACCAGCCTAAGACGTTCACTTCTTGTGACCAGCCGTTTGATGCAGAAGATTGGATCCGTGATATGACTAAGCATTTCGAGTGTAGCAATGTGTGTCCGAAGGACTATGTCAAGTTTGCAACGTTTCAGTTGAAGGGGCAGGCTTCTATTTGGTGGCAGCAGCTTAAGGACTCCAAAGGTGGCAGGGTGATGTCCTGGGACGAGTTTTGTCGTGACTTCAGGTCCCACTACATCCCTTCCAGTTTTGTTGAGGAGATGCGTGAGAAGTTCAGGCGTTTGAAGCAGGGCAGCAATTCTGTGTACAAGTACAATGTTGAGTTCCACGAGCTGGCCCGTTACGCTTTGCAGGATGTCCCGGATCAGAAGAGCAAGATCTATTAGTTCAGGGGTGGTTTGAAGGAGGATTTGCAGTTAGCACTTGCTTTGCACGATCCGGAGGAGTTTGACAAGTTCTACAACTTAGCTCTCCGAGCAGAGGCAGCCTTGCTCAGGGTGGAGAACTCCAAGAAGCGCTTGAGAGATTCCAGCTCTTCCTCGACTCAGGTGGTTCAGAAGCAACAGAGGTTTTGGGTTTCTCCTCCTCCTCCTCGGCACTCGCAGCAGCCGAAGCACTCAGGTGGACGTGGTTCTTCCCACCCACCCAACCCTGGCTTCCAGCAGAGATACCAGCATCAGAAGCAAGGGCCTCCTCAGTCTCAGTTCCGGCAGCCAGCAGATGTCATTTGTCACAAATGTGGGCAGAAGGGTCACTATGCCAACAAATGTACTTCTCAGCTTCGTCTGTCGCCGCCTCCTCCAGGCAAACCTCCAAGAAACGCTCTTGTCAAGTTCAACCCCAGATCAGCTCAAGTCAACATGGTGAATGCAGCTGAGGCAGAAAATCGTCAATGATTTTCCTGCTAAAGTGTTATTCGATTCTGGTCCATCGCATTCTTTCTTGTCATATCCGTTTGCGGCAAAGCATGATTTCCATCTTCAAGAGTTGGCTAGGTCTTTGGACATTGTTTCTTCGGGTATGCTTATGAGTTCTCGTTGGGTTGCTCCGGATGTTTCTATCAAGATGGGCAGTTATTCTTTGCTGTCCTCTCCGTATGTCTTGGGCAAGTCCGACATTGATTTGATCCTTGGTATGGACTGGTTGGCCATGAACAAGGCATCAATTGATTGTGAAGCTAAAGAAGTGAAACTTACCCACTCTTCGGAGGATGTGATTGTATTCGCGGCGCGCGATGACACAATCCGCTTGTTCTCCTTGAATGAAAAGGGCGAGATCAATCCTATTGAGCAAGTTCCTGTGGTCTGCGAATATCAAGATGTGTTTCCTGAAGAGCTGCCAGGCATGCCTCCGCACCGTGAAGTTGAGTTTGTCATTGAGCTTGAGCCAGGCACAGAGCGAGTGTGCAAACGGTCGTACAAGCTGGGTCCAGAAGAGTTGAAGGAACTCAAGAGGCAAGTCCATGAGCAGGAGCGTTTGGGTTTGATCAGACCAAACTCGTCTCCGTGGGGATGTGGTGTTCTGTTTGTCAAGAAGAAGGATGGTTCGGACCGGCTGTGTGTCGATTAGCGCCCATTGAACAAGAAGACAATCAAGAACAAATATCCACTTCCGAACATAAATGAGTTGTTCGAACAGTTGAAAGGTGCTAAAGTATTCTCCAAGCTTGATATCAGAATGGGCTATCATCAGATTCGCATTCGCGAGGAAGACATTCCGAAGACGGCATTCAGGACCAGTTTTGGCTCGTATGAGTATACGGTCATGTCTTTTGGTCTGGCTAATGCTCCTCCGACTTTCTGCCGATTGATGAACTATATTTTCTCACCATTTAAGAATGAATTTGTCTTTCTCTATCTCGACGACATTCTGGTCTTTTCTGAGGATGAGGAAGAACATGAGAAACATCTCAGGTTGGTGCTTGATAAACTGAGAGAATACAAGTTGTATGCCAAGTTTTCCAAGTGCAAGTTCTGGCTGAAAGAAGTGGTTTATCTTGGGCATATTATCTCTGCCGAGGGCATTAAGGTTGACCCGTCCAAGGTTCAAGCCATTGTTGAATGGGAACCTCCGCAGAATGTGAAGCAGCTTCGAAGCTTTCTCGGTCTTGCCGGATATTGCAGAAGATTCGTTGAGAACTTCTCCAAAATCGCCAAGCCGCTCTCTAGTCTTCTTCAGAAGGGTGTCAAGTATGTTTGGTCTCCAGAGTGTCAACTGGCTTTCGATACACTCAAAGAGAAGCTTATCTCCACTCCGGTATTGGCCCCTCTGGATGATTCCAAGCCGTACCAGGTCTTTTGCGATGCTTCTCTCCAGGGTTTCGGTGCAGTCTTGATGCAAGATACGAAGGTGGTTGCTTATACCTCCACGCAGCTGAAGCCTGCGGAGAAGAACTATCCTGTGCACGATCTCGAGCTAGCAGCTGTTGTGCACGCCTTGATGACTTGGAGACATCTCTTGTTGGAACGTAAGGTTGAAGTTTTCACCGGTCACAAGAGCCTCAAGTATATCTTCACTCAGCCTAACTTGAATCTTCGGCAAACACGTTGGGTGGAAATGCTCCAGGATTTTAATCCGAGTGTTGAGTACATGCCAGGCAAGGCAAATGTTGTGGCAAATGCATTGAGAAGGAAGGCATATTGCAACAGTCTGATTCTACAACCTCTCCAGCCAAGTCTTTCTGAGTCTTTCTGGAAGCTCAATCTTCAGCTGGTTCCTCGGGGTTTTCTTGCGAACCTTCAGATCTCTCCTACCTTGGAAGATCAGGTCAGAGCAGCTCAGCTACTTGACGCTATGGTGAAGAAGGTCAAGATTGGCGTGGGAAAGAGTCTTCCCAAGTATAAGTGTTTCACTGTTGATGCCAGGGACACATTGTTTTTCGAGGACCGCCTTGTCGTCCCGAAAGGTGATCTCAGGAAGGTGATCATGGAAGAAGCTCATAGCTCTCTGCTCTCTATTCATCCTGCAAGTTCCAAAATGTACCATGACTTGAAGCAGACTTTCTGGTCGACTCGTATGAAATGTGAAATTGCACAATTCGTAAACGAGTGTGATGTATGTCGAAGGGTGAAAGCAGAACATCAAAGACCGGCGGGCATCTTGCAGCCTTTGCCGATTCCCGAGTGGAAGTTCGATCACATTGAGATGGAATTCGTCACCGGGTTTCCGAAGTCCAAGAAGGGCAATGATGCTATCTTCGTCGTCATCGACAAATTGAGTAAAGTAGCGCATTTCATTCCAGTCAAGGAGTCCATTTCAGCAGCTCAACTGGCAGAGTTGTAGACCTCCAAGATTGTCTCTTTGCACGGTGTACCTATGATGATCTCGTCAGATCGCGGAAGTATCTTCACTTCCAAGTTCCGGGACTCCTTTCAGTCTGCTATGGGCACGAAGATCCGCTTCAGCACATCGTTCCATCCTCAGACTAGTGGTCAAGTGGAGAGAGTGAATCAAGTTCTTGAGGATATGCTGAGAGCCTGTGTTATCTCTTTTGGCATGAAGTGGGAGGATTGTCTGCCTTTCGCGGAGTTCTCGTATAACAACAGTTATCAAGCATGTTCTCGCAAGGCTCCGTTTGAAATTCTCTATGGCAGGAAGTGTCGTACTCCGCTCAACTAGTCCCAGACAGGCGAGCGTCAGATCCTTGGCAATGATATGATAGAAGAAGCTGAGGAGATGTGTCGGATCATTCGCGACAACCTCAGAGCAGCGCAGTCCCGGCAGAAGAGCTATTACGATAGCAAGCACCATGACATGTCGTATGAGCTTGATGATTTTTTCTATCTCAAGGTGTCGCCTACGAAGGGTATGCAGCGCTTTGGCATCAAAGGCATGCTTGCGCCTCGTTTCGTTGGTCCATTCAGAGTGGTTGGCAAGAGGGGCGACCTTGCATACCAGCTCGAGCTTCCGTCAACCTTTGCAAATGTCCATGATGAGTTCCATGTTTCTCAGCTTCGGAGGTGTTTCAAGACCCCCGAGCGCACTGTGCATCTTCAAGATATCGATCTTCAGCCTGACCTCTCTTATCATGAGCATCCAGTTGCAGTTCTCAAGGCGACTGAGCGCAAGACCCGTAACAAGACTGTCAAGTTTCTCAAAGTGCAGTGGTCACACCATTCCGATAAAGAGGCTACGTGGGAACGCGAGGAACACCTCCGTTCCGAATTTCCCGATTTCTCTCAGTCTTAGATCTCGAGGTCGAGATCTTCTTTGTAGTGTGGGAGAGTTTGTAGTGCCCCAGATGTAAACCTACCCTATTTGGACCTACTTCTTGTGGGACCACCTTGACTTTGTCATGAGAGTTATTTATGCATGTATGATTTCATGTGTCACCTTGTTTTTCTTCTTTTGCATGCATGCATCCATGCCATACCATTTTTGTCATACCATAATGTTTCATGCCATGAGTTCTTGTTGTGATTGCTTGTGATCTTGCTAAATGTGATTTTTGTGAATTCAAGTGTTGAGGCATATGTGTTGATGTGGTGGGAAGTAATGAGGGTGTGGTGTTTGGCATTGTTTTTCAAACCCCTTGTTGGTTTCAAACCTTTCTCTCTTTAATTCTCAAGTTCAAAACATGTTTGCTCCTATGCCGCTTTATAAATGTTACACCTTTAGCCCATTTTATTTGGAGTGTGGGCATGTAGGAGAGGGGTTTTTAAAACCTCTTGTGCTAGAGGTTTTTCTTTATTTCAGATTTATTTAAATCTGTTTGGCAATTATTTTAGTTGCCCAATTAGCCTTTTTGGTATTTTATTCATTTGGGGCATAATTCCCTTATGCCCAAGGATATTTTATCTCTTTTATTTATGCCTTAGTTTTTCCTAGAAATATTTGTGGCTCTCATGTTGTTTGGATATTAGAGAGGGCCAGGTTTTCCCTCTTTCTCTCAAACCTTCGCAGCAGCAGCCCATCTCCTTCCAAGCCCAATACCCCTTCGCACATCAGCAGCCCAGCGCCGTCCCTCTTCCTCCTCCCGTCGACGTCACGTTGTACGACTCCACCTCCTCCACAGATTCGCCATGGCTTGATCCTGTGGCTCCAGCGCCTCCCCCGAGGTGATATAAGAGGGAGGGAACCTTCCTCCTCCCCTAGGGTTCCCTCTCCTTCCCCCAGCGCCGCCACCTCCCTCCTTTTCTCTTCCCTCTCCCTGGTAAGCTCTCTGTAGAGTAGGAGCCGAGAGAGAGAGACCTCCGTCGTCGAACGCCGTCCTCCCGTCATCTCCGGCACCGGTGGCCATGTCCAGGGGCTCGGGGAGACTCCCCGCGACCCATTCCCACCAGCATTGAGGACGAGGGGCGACCACAGCGACGGCCAGCAGCGCGCCATCACCTCGGCCTCGGAGCACCTCGTCTTCCTCTACCCCCCGTCAGCAGCAGGAACCGCCGGCGTCTTCTTCCCCTGCAGCTACTTCTTCGATCGGGTGGCCTCCTCTCCTTCCTTCCCCAAGGTGAGGAACGTGTTCCCCTTCCTTCTTTCTCCTCCCTCGGCCTAGACCCGCCGTGGCACTCCCCGTGTTTCTCTGTTCGCAATAGCCAGCAGGAGTGCAGTAGAACCAGCAGCAGCAGATCGAGTAGAAGTCGTGGTGGTTTCGGTGTTGCGTGTAGAAGAGGTTCCTCCCCCCTCGTACTGCATCGCTGGACGTGTAGGTGGCTCCCTTCGTGGGCAGCAGCAGCAGCGATTCTGCCCGACGTCCTCCCTGACGCCGGCGTGCAGAGCACAGGTTCAGGTGCTCATGTTAGTTTAGCCTGCGGTACTCCTGTGTTCTAGCAGTTACCTATCTGTAGCGCAATGGTCGGAACCTTGGGCTTGCTATCAGCAGGTCGTTGGATCGATCCCAGGGAGAGAACCTTCCCTTTTTTTTGTTGATTTCCTCGGCACAGTAGAAGCAGCAACGGGACACCTTAACCTGATAGGTGCCCCTGTTCTGTCGAGCGCATGGGCCATAGTAGAGTGGTTTCGTTGCAGTACTATCAGCAGCAGGTGGGGAGTTCGATTCCAGACACTGCCCCTTTTTTTATTTCTTTGTGATTTTTTACTGTTGCAAGATTTTGCTATTTATTTTTCCTGTGCATATGCCTTGGCAGCATCTTAGCATTTTTTTTCTTTCCTTTTGTGCATCATGTAAGCCTTCCTACAGATTGTTAGTGTATGTGGGTGATCTATGTGAGCTTTGGTGTGTGTGCATACA
This sequence comes from Hordeum vulgare subsp. vulgare, assembly GCF_904849725.1. NCBI lineage: Eukaryota > Viridiplantae > Streptophyta > Magnoliopsida > Poales > Poaceae > Hordeum > Hordeum vulgare. The sequence continues at coordinate 339,313,920 of NC_058524.1, read as the reverse complement.
CATGGTGATGATCATGTGCATGTGTGTGTGTGTTGCTCACACATGAGGTGTTGCTTGTGTAGGTGTGCAAGAGAGTGTGGCATTACTATCATTTGCTTGATAGCTTCCCTTATATTGTTCTTGGAGTCTTAGGGCTTATGATGAGATTGTGGTGTGATTTGTAGGTGGTAAACCAGCCCCATGTGCAAGTTGTGCACCTCCTCATGTTTAATATGAGAGAAAGCATGATGTGTGTGTGGGGGTGACTTAGTGAGTAGTATTTGTGATGTTGATCTGCATGACACAAACATGGGGTTCAAACCCCCATGTCACTTTGTCATTGTGCACATGAACCCAACCTTTGTAGTTGTTGTCTTAGTAGGGTACTTTATGGAGTTGCATATTCAGATTTGTGGCAAGTTTGAGCCTTGATTCCATGGAATAGGTGGAACCCAAGGGCATGAGTTTTTGTGTGATAGTAGTAAGGGTTTTGCTCTACACTATAGAGGTGTCAATTATCACTTGGTGTAATGGGTGTGCAAACTATGCCTAGACAAAGTGGGCATGTGGCTGAAAAATTCCAGATTAGTGAACTCTGAAATTTCACTAAGTCTGGGATTCTGGAACCATTTTCTTCCCCTATATATGAGGATGTGTTGGTCATTCTGTTGAGAACTAGCCTTAGTTCAATGCTAGGATTTTGAACTTGGTATGTTTGTGAAGCTTCCTGTCAAATTTCAAATCATTTGGAGTCTAGTAGGTTGTGTTTTGGTTGCTGTCAAAAGCTTCAGAACAGAGACAGAAACTCAGGTGCAGGAATTTTCACTAAGTCCCTGAGACCTGATAGTTTTGGGAAAGTTTGTGACCTTGTATCTTCTAGAGTTTAATTCCTTTTGCTGTGATTCTTGCCGGTGCTTGTAGTGTTCTTGGTTGACTTCAGCCACATATATTATTTGTCATGTTTGGAGACCTGTAGCTATGTTGCATGTAGCTCCCAAAGAGCTAAGATGCACATTATGGCAGATTATGTAGTTTTGTCATTTTGATCAATGTGTGTGCTTAATTGATGTTTTGGTGTTCTTCCTTGCACAAATTCATTCATGTTGGAATGATACATGTCTTGGCAACCTGAGAATACCAGATTTGTGCCATTTGAGTGTGTGGTGTTGAATCTTCCACGTAGAGCTTCATATCTTGTTTCGTTGATTCCCGTTGATCCGTAGCTCCGTTTGCATTGTTCTTTATATGGTTTTGCACCGTTTTCACGAGCCGCATCTGTCCATGTCATTCTCATGCATGTAAAAATATCTTAGTGTACAGTTCTGTCCAGAAACTTGCAGTAGTTTAATTTGCTTGTGCTAGTGGTAGAATTAGTGATGCATGCCCATTCTTCATCCCATGCATCATGTGGTTGTTGCATCTTGTGGTGCTGCTGTTCATTGGCTGTTATTCTTATGTTGGGTAGCACCGGGATCGGAGAACGAATACGTGGAGTCAGGAGAGTACGTGTAGGACGAACCAAAACCATTCCAAGGTGAGGATATCACAGGCAAGATGATATGACCTTGATTCCATGTCTAGACTTGTTATGTTAGTTTCGTTTCCATGTGATACTGCTTGCTGCCTACCACCGAAATTAAATTGCCTCTTGAAATGCCATGAGCCCAAACACCGTTCTCCTGCCTAGCAAACTTGTGTGGCTAAGTAGGCTTGCTCAGCTACTAATGTTAGCATTGCTAGTTGCAGGTGTTTTTGACTCATGTGATAAAGATGAGCTTGATATCATTATCTTAAATTCTGTTATTTAATTAATGCACCTATATACTTGGTAAATGACGGGAGGCCTAGCCTTTTGCCGGGTGCTTTGTTCCGTTATTGCCACCTTAGTTACCGGTTACCGGTGTTTGATTCCATAATGATCGCTCCTAACACGTTCGGGGTTGTTGTGGGGACCCCCTCGATAAATCGCGTAGTGCTAAGGCTTGTCCGGCAGGACCCAACATTGGTGTTAATTTGCTAATCACTTAATAATAAACTGCATAGGGAATAGCTACCCCGAGGATTTAATCAACAACCCGGGCCAGTGCTCCTCATGAGTGTTGGTCCAAACTGGGCAGACTATGGGGCCACCACAGGGCAACCTGAGGTTTGGTATACCTGTAGTGTGACTCATCCGGCGTCACCTGAGACTGAGATACGCGGCTCTTATCAGGGTCGTCGACACGTCGGGAGGTCCTGCTAGCCTTGTCTTACCTTAGCGGTATATCTTGCGTATAGGCATCCCAGCGAAGCTTTGGTTTCCCCCAGAGTTGAGCTTTTCCCCTAAGGAATCCGACGAGATCACGAGATTGATGATAGAGGATGCCTTTGCAGCCTGTGTTCGTTTGTGATGGACTAGTTGGAGCACCCCTGCAGGGTTTAATCTTTCAGAAAGCCGTGCCCGCGGTTATGTGGCAACTTGGAATATTTTGTTAACATCCGGTATTAGAGAACTTAAACATAAGCTAATAAAATTGCCAACTGTGTGCGTAACCGTGACTGTCCCTTCGAAGATCTCTCTTCGATCGGGACACGGTGGGGTTATGAATGCCGTAGGTAGGTGTTCAGGATCACTTAGTGATCAAGTAATCCCGACCGCTAGCGTAGACCACCTTCACTTCTACTTTGCGTAAGTTAGCCACTTAATCAAGCATAGGATGCTACAGCCTATACACTTCTCCCTTACCCTACCCAATAACATGACTAGTTCTAGCACCAAGGTCTTAGATTGCTGAGTCCTCGTGGCTCACGGATTCCTCCGAAACTCCCAGCAGGTATAGGTACCCCAGAGACAGATGATCCCGACGGCACCGAGCTGGCGTGGCAGTACGACGAGGAGACAGACCGCCTCTACGTGAACTATCCAGAGGACTGAGGCGTGGTCGAGATCGTGGGCCTGCAGCAGGGTAGCATAGCATTTTCCATGTTTTGTAGTCTGTAGCGGTACTACCTTGTTTGTATCTGTGTTGTACTCTGAGTTATTAATAAGAAGACGGTTGAATCCCGAATTGTCTACTTGTATTATTATTTGTGCTATGTTACTTGCTTGCGAAACGCTTAGATGCGCTTCTTTCCTATTCGGGGGCCTCGACCCCCAGATCGGAAAGGACCGCATCTTGGTCGTTACAAAGCGCCTTTGGTAAGTGGAATTTGGTAAGGAAACATTTATATAATGTGCTAAAATTTATTGTCACTTGTCACTATGGAAACTGTTCATTTGACGAGTTTGTTCGGGGTATCTTCACCACGAACGGAAGCACAAGGAGTTGTTCCTCAACTTGAGGTACCTAGTGAAAATATCTTTTATGAAATCCCTTCGGGCATGCTTGAGAAACTGCTGGCTAATCCTTTTACAGGAGATGGATCTTCACATCCAGACTTGCATCTAATCTATGTAGATGAAGTTTGTGGTTTATTTAAGCTTGCAGGTTCGCCCGAGGATGAGGTAAAGAAGAAAGTCTTTCCTTTATCTTTGAAGGATAAGGAGTTGACATGGTATAGGCTATGTGGTGATACTGGATCATGGGACTACAAACAGTTGAAATTGGAATTTCATCAAAAGTTCTATCCTATGCATTTAGTACATCGTGATCGGAATTATATTTATAACTTTTGGCCTCGTGACAGGGAAAGCATAGCTCAAGCTTGGGGGAGGCTTAAATCAATGTTATATTCATGCCCCAATCATGAGCTCTCGAAAGAAATTATCACTCAACTTTTATGCTCGGATTTCCCATGAAGATCGTACCATGCTTGACACTTCTTGTAATGGTTCTTTTATGAAGAAGGATATTGACCACAAGTGGAATTTATTGGAAAGAATCAAACGTAACTCTGAAGATTGGGAGCTGGAAGAAGGTAAGGATTCAGGTATGAATTTCCAGTTTGATTGCGTTAAATATTTTGTTGAAACAAACACTTCTAGAGATTTTAGCGCTAAGTATGGACTTGACTCTGAGATAGTAGCTTCTCTTTGTGAATCTTTTGTTGCTCATGTTAATCTTCCAAAAGAGAAGTGGTTTAAATATCATCCTCCTGTAGAAAGCAACATAGCAAAAACCAATCTAGTTGAGGAGAAAGTCATTGCTTTTAGTGATCCTGTTGTTCCTTGTGCCTACGCTGAGAAACCACCTCACCCTCCTAGGATAAAGGATTATTCTAAAGCTCCAACTGTGATACGTAGGGGTTACATTAGACCACTTGCACCCCCTGAGGAAATTAGAGTCGAACCCAGTGTTGCTATTATCAAAGATCTCTTAGCCGAAGACATAGACGGGCATGTTATCAAATTCTGTGAGGACTCCGCTAGAATTGCTAAACCTAACGCGAAAGACAAATACGGACCTGTAGTTGGCCTGCCCGTTGTTTCTGTCAAGATAGGAGACCACTGTTACCATGGTTATGTGATAAGGGTGCTAGTGTTAGTCCAATACCCCGTTCCCTATATGATGAAATCAAAGATGAGATTGCACCTGCTGAGTTAGAACCCATTGATGTCACTATTACGCTAGCCAATACAGACACTATGTGCCCTCTGGGAATTGTGACAGACGTAGAAGTCCTGTGTGGTAAGACGAAGTATCCTACTGATTTCCTTGTCCTTGGTACTGCACAAGATATCTTTTGTCCCATAATATTTGGTAGACCCTTTCTCAACACTGTCAATGCTCACATTGATTGAATTAAACAGACTGCCATTGTTAGTTTTGAGGGTGTGTCTCATGAATTTAACTTCTCCAAGTTTGGAAGACAACCTCATAAAAAAGAGTGGTCTGGTAGGGATGAAATCATTGCTCTTGCCTCTATTGACGTACCTCCTGCGGATCCTTTAGAGCAATATCTGCTTGAGCATGAAAATGATATGCATATGGAAGAAAGAGATGAGATAGATAAAATTATCTTAGAACAATATCCTATTCTCAAGAATAATCTGCCTGTTGAACTGCTTGGGGATCATCCCCCACTAAAGGGTGATCCTGTGTTCGAGCTGAAACAGTTACCAGATACTCTTAAGTATGCTTATCTTGATGAGAAGGAGATATATCATGTTATTATTAGTGCTCACCTCTCGAATCACGAAGAGAAGAAGTTATTAAAAACTTTGAGGAAGCACCGTGAGGCTATTGGATATACTCTTGATGATCTTAAGGGTATTAGTCCCACTCTATGTCAGCACAAGATTAAAACTGATCCTGATTCTAAGCCAGTTGCTGATCATCAAAGGAGATTAAATCCTAGGATGAAAGAGGTCGTGAGAAAAGAAATATGAAATCTTCTGGAAGCAGGAATCATCTATCCTGTTGCTCATAGTGATTGGGTAAGTCTAGTACATTGCGTACCTAAGAAGGGAGGTATTACCGTCGTTCCTAATGATAAGAATGAATTAATCCCACAAAGGATTATTACAGGCTATATGATGGTGATAGACTTCCGAAAATTGAACAAGGCAACTAGGAAAGACCATTATCCTTTGTCGTTTATTGACCAGATGCTAGAAAGGCTATCTAAACACACACACTTCTGCTTTCTAGACGGTTATTCAGGTTTCTCACAAATACCTGTTGCACAATCTGATCAAGAGAAAACCACCTTCACATGCCCCTTCTGTACCTTTGCTTATAGACGCATGCCTTTTGGCTTGTGCAATGCACCAGCCACCTTTCAAAGATGTATGATGGCTATATTCTCTGACTTTTGTGAAAAGATTGTTGAGGTATTCATGGATGATTTCTCCGTCTACGGTTCTTCCTTTGACGATTGCCTCAGCAACCTTGATCGAGTCTTACAAAGATGCAAAGATACCAACCTCGTATTGAACTGGGAGAAGTGCCACTTCATGGTAAATGAAGGCATCGTCTTAGGACACAAAATCTGTGAGAGAGGCATTGATGTTGATAAGGCTAAGGTTGATGCAATTGAGAAAATGCCTTGCCACACAGATATCAGAGGTATATGAAGTTTCCTAGGTCATGCTGGTTTCTATAGAAGGTTCATTAAAGACTTTTCCAAGATTTCTAGGCCTCTTACCAACCTCTTGCAGAAGGATGTTCCTTTTGTTTTTGATGAGGATTGTGAGGAAGCTTTCGAAATACTTAAGAAGGCCTTGATAACCGCACCTATTGTTCAACCACTAGATTGGAACTTGCCCTTTGAAATCATGTGCGATGCTAGTGATTATGCTGTTGGTGCTGTTCTAGGACAAAGAGTTGACAAGAAGTTGAATGTCATTCACTACGCCATTAAAACTCCAGACAGTGCCCAAATAAACTATGCCACTACGGAGAAGGAGTTTTTAGCAGTCGGGTTTGCATGTGAAAAGTTCAGATCTTGTATAGTTGACTCCAAAGTCACTATTCACTCTGACCATGCTTCTATTAAGTACCTTATGCAGAAGAAGGACGCTAAGCCTAGGCTAACCAAATGGGTTCTCCTACTACAGCAAATTCATTTGCACGTCGTTGACCGAAAGGGTGCTGATAACCCTGTAGCAGATAACTTGTCTAGGCTAGAGAATATCCTTGATGACCCACGACCTATTGATCATAGCATTCCTGATGAGCAATTGAATGTCAGTCGCACTTCACATAGTGCACCGTGGTATGCTGATTATGCAAACTATATCGTAGCCAAATACATACCACCCAGTTTCACCTACTAGCAAAAGAAGAAATTCTTCTTTGATTTGAGACACTACATTTGGGATGATCCTCACCTTTATAAGGAAGGAGTAGATGGTGTCATTAGATGTTGTGTGCCTGAACATGAACAGGGACAGATCCTGCAGACGTGTCATTCCGAGGCCTACTGAGGACACCATGCTGGAGACAGAACTGCTCATAAGGTATTGCAATCAGGTTTCTATTGGCCCACGCTCTTCAAGGATGCCCGTAAGTTTGTCTTGTCTTGTGACGAATGTCAAAGAATAGGGAACATCAGTAAGCGTCAGGAAATGTCTATGAACTATGCAGTGGTCATTGAACCATTTGATGTATGGGGCTTTGATTATATGGGACCCTTCCCGAGTTCCAATGGTACACTCACATCTTAGTTGTTGTGGATTATGTCACTAAGTGGGAGGAGGCTATCCCCACTAAGAATGCTGATCACCACACTTCTATTAAGATGCTTAAAGAAGTCATTTTCCCTAGATTTGGAGTCCCTAGATATCTGATGACTGATGGTGGTTCACACTTCATTCATGGTGTTTTCCGCAAGATGCTCGCTAAGTACGATGTCAACCATAGAGTTGCATCTCCTTATAATCCTCAGTCTAGTGGTCAAGTGGAGTTAAGTAATAGGGAGATCAAATTGATCTTACAAAAGACCGTCAATAGATCTCAGAAGAATTGGTCTAGCAAACTTGATGATGCGCTATGGGCTTATAGGACTGCTTATAAGAATCCCATGGGCATGTCACCGTACAAAATGGTTTACGGTAAGGCATGTCATTTACCTCTTGAGCTTGAACACAAAGCTTATTGGGCAATAAAAGAGCTCAACTTCGATTTCAAACTTGCCGGTGAGAAGCGGTTGTTTGATATCAGCTCATTAGATGAATTGAGGGCCAGGCATATGAGAATGCCAAGTTGTTCAAGGAAAAGATTAAGAGATGGCACGATAAAAGAATACAAAAACAAGAGTTCAATGTAGGTGACTATGTCCTACTATACAATTCTCGTTTGAGATTCTTCGCGGGCAAGCTCCTCTCTAAATGGGAAGGTCCCTACGTTGTCGAGGAAGTATATCATTCCGGTGCCATCAAAATCAATAACACATTAGGCAATTTTCCTAGAGTGGTAAACGGGCAAAGAATCAAGCATTATATCTCTGGTACTCCCATAAATGTTGAGACCAATATCATCAATATCATAACTCCACAGGAGTACATAAGGGATGTTTATCAGCCTGTTTTAGACCCTAAAAACTAAGAGGTGTCTGTTTTTGTAAGTAATTGGACTCCGAAACTTTTCCAATAGGAAATTTTCTCTGTTTTGGAATTTATGGAAAATTAGAAAAATAAAAAGCAGTCCAGAAAGCGCAGGAGGCGGCCACAAGCTTGGTTGCCGCGGCCTCCCCCCTGGTAGCGGCAACAGGGCTTGTGGACAGCTCGTGTGCCTCCCGGACTCTGTTTTCTTGTGGAGCACTTCTTCTCGTCCAGCAAAAAATCATTATATATACGCGCGAGGGTTTTGATCTCTGTATCACGCAGTTTTCATCTGTTTTCGTTTCGCGCTTGTTTCTGTCGCAGATCTAGACCATCAATCCCTACCTCACGGAAGTGCTGAAATACCCTCCATCTATTAAGATGAGTGAGGGGATGTTGCACATCCGTGATGTTGAGGGGCCTAAGAAGACCGGAAGCATGGAGATGAGGCTCAATGCAATGGAGCAACAAGTATTCAAGTGCCAAGGGATTGTGGAGCATGTACTCAACGCCAACCACATGATGATCATAGAGTTCACCAGCAGTCACAAGATGGATGCCATTGATATTAGGAAGCACCTCTCCAGGCTCTATGACAGGGTTGATCAACTCCAGGGCCAAATCTATGACCTGTAGAACCAAAACTGTGAGTATGAGTATATATATTTAAATCAATACGGTTGGCTGCAGATTTGAGGATTCCGGCGACTCGTTCATCCTTCCATGATGGAGCACCTATGCCTTGGAAGACGGAGGATCAGACTACTCCAACAACACCACCACCATCACCAACAAAGGAAGACAACTAAGCATTGGTATGGGCAATCCCCTTGGCTTTTGCCAAGCTTGGGGGAGTTGCCCTGGTATCGTATCACCGTTATATCTTTTGCTTTTACCTTTGTTTTAGTTCTTTCCTTTTCAGCTTTTATTTCTTCTCTTAGTGGAATAAGTCTTTAGTGTTTTAGTTTGAGTCTTTTACTTTTGTCTCTCCCCCGATGTATTCGAGCTTGCGAGCTATATAATAAAGAGTATCTTAGTCAAGGGCTTTGTTTTGTGTCGTGATCAAAAGTATGAAAAGAATGATAGCATGAAAGATCATGAGATGATCTTATGGAAAGTGATAGCTTCACTTATAACAAGTATGATGATTGAAACTTGTTGAGAGTAGACCAACATAGACCTCAATCATTGTTGCAATTAATAAGAAGTAATAAGGAAAGAGAGGTTCACATATAAATATATCATCTTAGACACTTTCTATAATTGCAAGCACTCACCAAACTATTACATGCTTAAAAGTAGATGTTGGACAAGGAAGACAACATAACGAATTGTGTTTGCTTGGTTCCAAACAATGTTACATGATTAGAGATCCCTTAGCATGTGACGATTGCTTCCACCTCATATTAGCCAAAACTCCCGCACCAAGTAGAGATACTATTTGTGCATCCATAAACCTTCAACCCAGTTTTGCCATGAGTGTCCACCATACCTACCTATGTATTGAATAAGATCCCTCAAGTAAGTTGTCATCGGTGCAATCAATAAAAAATGCTCTCTAATATGTATGATCTATTAGTGTGTGGAAAATAAGCTTTGTACGAACCTGTGATGAGGAAGACATAAAAGCGACAGACTGCATAATAAAGTTCTTTATCACAGGAAGCAATATAAAGTGACGTTCCTCCACACTAAGAGGACACGCATCCAAACCTCAAAAGCGCATGACAACCTCTGCTTCCCTCTGCGAAGGGCCTATCTTGTACCTTTACTTTTTTCCCTTGTAGGAGTCATGATGATCTTCACCAATTCCTTATTTAGCTTTTTTCTTGGTGAACGTCATATGCTTGGGAAAGATCTATATTCTTATATCAACTTGGAGTTGAGTACTTATGCTTTATTATTGTTGACTTTACCCTTGAGGTAAATGGTTGGGAGGCAAAACTATAAGCCCCTATCTTTCTCTGTGTCCAACTGAAACTTCGATACCATGAGTACCACGTGAGTTGTAACAATTGTGGAAGACAAAACAGATGATTGAGTATGTGGATTTGCCTTGCAAGCTCTTATTTGACTCTTTCTGACAATATGATAAATTGCAATTGCTTCAATGACTATGGACTGTTGTTGGCTACTTCTCGTTAAGGTTTTTGTCTCATACTTTGCTTTGTGAAGGAATTGTTACTTTCTCATCAGAATCTCTATGATGTATTGTTGTTCTATGTGTGATCATGATGCCCTCATGTCCGTATTTTGTTTTATCGACACCTTCATCCCTAAACATGTGGACATGTTTTGGGTCTTGGTTTTCGCTTGAGGACAAGCGAGGTCTAAGCTTGGGGGAGTTGATACGTACATTTTGCATCATCCTTTCAAGTTCATATTTATCGCTTTATGGGATGTTATTATACTTTGTGGAACCTTACTTATGCCTTTTCTCTCTTATTTTGCAAGGTTTATTTGAAGAGGGAGAATACCGGCAGCTGGAATTCTGGTCTGGAAAAGGAGCAAGTCTGAGTGCTCTATTCTGCACAACTCCAAATGCCCTGAAAATCAACGTGGATTTTTTTGGATTTTATAAAAAATATTGGGTGAAAGAAGTGTCAGAGGGGAGCAACCAGGGGCCCACAAGCCTGGTTGCCGCGGCCTACACCCCTGGTCGAGCAACAGGGCTTGTGGGCTCCCTGGCGGCCCACCGGCCCCCCTCTTTTGCTATATGAAGGGTTTTGTTCCCGAAAAAAATCATTCGGGAGCTTTTTCGTGGTTCGCCGCTGCCACGAGGCGGAACTTGAGCAGATCCAATCTAGAGCTCCAGCGGGACGATCCTGCTCGGGAAACTTCCCTCCCGAAGGGGGAAATCATCGCCTTCGTCATCACCAACACTCCTCTCGTCGGAGGGGAGGCATCTTCATCAACATCTTCATCAGCACCATCTCCTCTCCAATCCCTAGTTCAACTCTTGTAACCAAACTCCGTCTCGCGACTCCGATTGGTACTTGTAAGGTTGCTAGTAGTGTTGATTACTATTTGTAGTTGATGCTAGTTGGATTACTTGGTGGAAGAGTTTATGTTCAGATCATTGATGCTATTCATTACACCTCCGATCATGATTATGATTATGCTTTGTGAGTAGTTACTTTTGTTCCTGAGGACATGGGATAAGTCATGCTAATAATAGTCATGTGAGTTTGGTATTTGTTCGATATTTTGATATGTTGTATGTTGTCTTTTCCTCTACTGGTGTTATGTGAACGTCGACTACATAACACTTCACCATATTTGTGCCTAGAGGGAGGCATTGGGGAGTAGTAAGTAGATGATGGATTGCTGGAGTGACAGAAGCTTAAACCCCAGTCTATACGTTGCTTCGTAAGGGGCTGATTTGGATCCACTAGTTTAATGTTATGGTTAGACGTTGTCTTAATTCTTCTTTTGTAGTTGCGGATGCTTGCGAGAGGGGTTAATCATAAGTGGGATGCTTGTCCAAGTAAGGGCAGTACCCAAGCGCCGGTCCACCCACATACCAAACTATCAAAGAAACGAACGCGAATCATATGAACATGATGAAACTAGCATGACAGAAATTCCCGTGTGTCCTCGGGAGCGCTTTTCCTTTTATAAGACTTTGTTCAGGCTTGTCCCTTGCTACAAAAGGGATTGGGCCACTTGCTGCACCGTTGCTACTACTTGTTACTTGTTACTTTTCGCTTGCTACGTTTCACCTCACTACACCATCACTTATTACCGCTACTTTCAGTGCTTGCAGTTATTACCTTGCTGAAAACCGTTTATGAGAGCCTTCTCCTCCTCGTTGGATTCGACACTCTTACTTATCGAAAGGACTACGATTGATCCCCTATACTTGTGGGTCATCACTCACCTAGTGACAGAAGGGGTAGCGAGGCACGTATCGTGTTGTTGCCATCAAGGGTAAAAAGATGGGGTTTACATCATTGGTTTGAGATTATCCCTCTACATCATGTCATCTTGCTTAAAGCGTTACTCTGTTCGTCATGAACTCAATACACTAGATGCATGCTGGATAGCGGTCGATGTGTGGAGTAATAGTAGTAGATGCAGAAAGTATCGATCTACTTGTCTCGGACGTGATGCCAATATGCTAGATCATTGCCTTAGATATCTTCATGACTTTGCGCGGTTCTACAATTGCTCGACTGTAATTTGTTCACCCACCTTGATATTTGCTATTTTGAGAGAAGCCTCTAGTGAACACTATGGCCCCAGGGTCTACTCCACACCATATTTTCAGCCTTACACTTTTTACTTCGTTGCACTTTCTGCCTTCAGATCTCACTTTGCAAACAATCTTGAAGGGATTGACAACCCCTTTGAAGCGTTGGGTGCAAGCTTGTTTGTGTTTGCGCAGGTACTTTGGACTTGACGAGGCCCTCCTTCTGGATTGATACCTTGGTTCTCAAACTGAGGGAAACACTTACTACTCCTATGCTGCATCACCCTTTCCTCTTCAAGGGAAAAACCAACGCAAATCAGAGAAGTAACAAGAAGAATTCCTAAGCACCAGGGAAGGACTTTTGTTGCCGCGGCAGAAGAATTTCTGGCGCCGTTGCGGGGGAGGAAGATCAAGTCAAGAACTCATCCAAGTAGGTGTCGCAAACTCATCTCTTGCATTTACTTTGTTTGCCAGTTGCCTCTTGTTTTCCTCTCCCCCACTTCACCAATTTGCCTTTTTCGTTTGCCTTTTCATTTTCCTTTTTCTGTTCGCCCTTCTTCCACTCGCCTTCTGTTTTCTTGTGTAACCATATGGCTTCTTTTAGCTTGCATCTTTGCTTGCTAAAAATCCATTAATATGGATCCTCATCCACTGGCTAGTCTTTTCAAAAGACCAAATTATGATGAACAATTGGCTAGTGATTTGAGTGCACTTGACTATCTTTATGGAGTTTTGCTTGAGATGCGTGAATCTGAGAATTGTGTGGAAGAAATTTATGAAGTGATTCACGAGGGCTCCTTGAATGAAAAGCAAGATTGCAATGGTTTCACTATAAATTCTATTAGTGACAATCATGCTAAAAATATGCAAAACCCTAAGCTTGGGATGCTAGTTTTGCTTTGTCCACTACTTGTTGCAATGATCATGATTGGGGTAATCATTTTTCTTATGATCTTGAAAATTTGTTTAAGCCTCATGATGAATATGATGTTTGCAATATTATTGAAAGTGGGTTTGGAGACGTCATTTCTTTAGTTGATGATAATCCCACTATTTTGAAGAGCGTCAACTTTGCATGCATATGGATCATGAAAAGACTATCCTATGTGATAGCTATATTGTTGAATTTGAATATGATCCCACATGTAATGAGAGAGGAAAAGATTGTGGTAGAAACTTCCATATCACTAAATCACCTCTCGTGATGTTGAGATTGCTCTTGTCTCTTTCTTCTTCCTTGCATATGGCAGCTATTGGTCGTCTTGACAATTTGTTTTCCTACAAAATGCCTATGCATAGGAAGTATGTTAGACTTAGATGTGATTTTCACATGCTTTAGGATGCTCTCGGTGTGCTTCAATTCTTGTCTTTTGTGTGAGCATCATTGAATGCCTAGCTAAGGGCGTTAAACAATAGCGCTTGTGAGGAGGCAACCCAATGAATTTATTTATTTTTCTTTCTGTTCTGTTGCGTCCACACCATCATAATTCTGTTATGATTGTGTCTTTTGTGTTTCTTTTTATGTTTGAGCCAAGCAAAACCTTTATGACTAGTCTTGGTGATGGTTGTTTGATCCTCCTGGAAAAAGACAGAAAATTTTCGCTCACGAGATGATTTTTCATTTTTATTCAGAAAGAGCTTTTGAGTTGATTCTTTGTACTGCTAGTTGATATGCCTTTTTCCAAGACAGTCGTAATTTTTTAGAATTTTGTGGTACCAGAAGTATACGAAGTATACAGATTGCTACAGACTGGTCTGTTTTTGACAGATTCTGTTTTTGTTGAGTTGGTTGCTTGTTTTGATGAAACTATGGTTAGTACCGGGGGGTGCTAGCCATGGAAAAGTGAGAATACAGTAGCCCATCATCAATGTAGATGGAATTCAAGTTTGCTACAGTACCAAAAGAAGTGGTAGTTTGTTTTCTTGTACTAATGTTATCACAAGTTTTTGTTTAAGTTTTGTGTTGTGAAGTTTTCAAGTTTTGGGTGATGTTCTCATGGACAAAGAGATAAGGAGTGTAAAGAGCTCAAGCTTGGGGATTACCAAGGCATCCCAAGCCAAATTCAAGGATACAAAAAAGCCTAAGCTTGGGGATGCCCCGGGAAGCCATCCCCTCTTTCGTCTTCAATCCATCGGTAACATTACTTGGAGCTATATTTTTATTCCCCACATGATATGTGTTTTGTTTGGAGCGTCTTGTATCATAGGAGTTTTTTTTTCTTTTTGTTGTGTCACAATCATCCTTGCTGCACACCTTTTTGAGAGAGAGAGACATGCACTCATCGTGATTTTGCTAGAATGCTCATAGTGCTTCACTTATATCTTTTAAGCTAGATACTTTTGCTCTAGTGCTTCACTTATATCTTTTGAGCTAGATACTTTTGCTCTTGTGCTTCACTTATATCTTTAGAGCACGGCGGTGCGTGATTTGGTGGTTGGCTTATGCTATGAAAGTAGTCCCAAATGTGCTAGGTACCCAAAGAGGATGCAAAAACCTCCATCTTCATGTGCATTGAGTAGAAAGAGAAGTTTTGATTCCTCTCAATTAGTTTTGAGACGTGGATTCGGTAATATTGAGAGTTATGTTAGTAGGGTGTTGTGAATGTAGAGATACTTGTGTTGAAGTTAGTGATTCCCGTAGCATGCACGTATGGTGAACCGCTATGTTAGGAAGTCGGAGCATATATGATCTATTGATTGTCATCCTTTGTGTTGAGGTCGGGATCGCGCGATGGTTTACACCTACCAACCCTTCCCCTCGGAGTATGCGTTTAGCACTTTGTTTCGATTACTAATAAAAACTTTCGCAATAAGTATGTGAGTTCTTCATGACTAATGTGAGCCCATGGTATAGATGCACTTTCACCTTCCACTATTGCTAGCCTCTGTAGTGCCACGCAATTCTCGCCGGTGCACAAACCCACCAAATTCCTTCCTCAAAACAGCCACCATACCTACCTACTATGGCATTTTCATAGCCATTCCGAGATATATTGCCATGCAACTCCCACCGTTCCGTCTCATGACTTGTGCCATCACTCTCATATAGCCATTGCATGATAGTAAGATAGCTAGCGAGATGTTTCAACGTCATACGCCATGCTAGATCGTTGCACATCCCGGTACACTGTCGGAGGCATTTCCTATGGAGTCATCATCATTGTGATCTTTGAACTGTGAGTAAATAAAAGTGTGATGATCATCATTATTAGAGCATTGTCCCATGTGAGGAAATAAAAAAATAGTCCAAAGAGCCCAAAAACAAAAACAAAAGAAAAAAAGAGGCCTGGCCCAAATAAAAAAATGAGAGAAAAAGAGAGAAGGGACAATGCTACTATCTTTTTCCACACTTGTGCTTCATGTTAGCACCATGTTCTTCATGATTGAGAGCTTCTTACTTTGTCACTACCATATGCTAGTGGGAATCTTCGTTTTGTAACTTGACTTGTATATTCCAATGATGGGCTTCCTCAAAATTGCCCTAGGTCTTCGTGAGCAAGCAAGTTGGATGCACACCCACTAGTTTTCCTCTTGAGCTTTCACATACTTATAGCTCTAGTGCATCTCTTGTATGGAAATCCCTACTCATTCACATTGATATCTATTAATGGGCATCTCCATACCCTTTTGATACGCCGAGTCAATGTGACCATCTCCTCCTTTTTGTCTCACAACCACCACCACACTCTATTCCACCTATAGTGCTATATCCATGGCTCACGCTCATGTATTGCGTGATAGTTATAAAAAGTTTGAGAAAGTAAGAGTGCGAAAACAATTACTTGGCCAATTTCGGGGTTGTGCACGATTTACATTAGTTGTGTGAGGATGACGGAGCATAGCCAGACTATATGATTTTGTAGGGATAACTTTCTTTGGCCTTGTTATTTTCAAAGTTCATGATTACTTTGCTAGTTTGCTTGAAGTATTACTGTTTTCATGTCAATAGCAAACTATTGTTTTGAATCTTACAGATCTGAACATTCATGCCACGTGAAAGAAGTTGCAAAGGAGAACTATGCTAGGTAGCATTCCACATCAAAAATTCATTCTTTATCACTTCCCTACTCGAGGACGAGCAGGAGTTAAGCTTGGGGATGCTTGATACGTCTCCAACGTATCTACAATTTTTGATGGTTTCATCCTATTATCTTGTCAAAATTTGGATGTTTTGCATGCCTTCTATTTATTTTCTGGGACTAACTTATTAACTCAGTGCCAAGTGCCATTTCTTGTTTTTTCCATGTTTTTGACCCCTTTCATAGGAGATTTTGAAACGGAGTCCAAACGGAAGAAAATCCCCGAAAAGATTTTTTCTGGAACGGAAGAAGATAGGAGGACTTGGGAGCCAAGCCAGAAGAGCCCCAGGGGCCCCACAAGCCCCCACCCCGCGGCCAGGGGGCGCGCCATCCAGGCTTGTGGGCCCCCTGGAGGTCCCCTGACCTAGATCTTGCGCCTATATATTCCTAAATATTCCCAAAAAAATCAAGAGACGGTCGCAATTACTTTTCCGCCGCCGCAAGCTTCTGTCTCCACAAGATCCCATCTGGGGCACGTCCTGGTGCCCTGCCAGAGGTGGGATTCAGATACAGAGGGCTTCTTCATCAACACCATGACCTCTTCGATGATGCGTGAATAGTTCACCATAGACCTACGGGTCCATAGCTAATAACTAGATGGCTTCTTCTCTCTCTTGGATCTTCAATACAAAGTTCTCCATGATCTTCATAGAGATCTATCCGATGTAATCTTCTTTTGCGGTGTGTTTGTCGAGATCTGATGAATTGTGGATTTATGATCAGATTATCTATGAATCTTATTTGAGTTTCTTCTGATCTATCTTATGCATGATTTCATATCCTTGTAATTCTCTTCGAGTTGTGGGTTTTGTTTGGCCAACTAGATCTATGATTCTTGCAATGGGAGAAGTGCTTGGTTTTGGGTTCATACCGTGCGGTGACCTCACCTAGTGACAGAAGGGGTAGCGAGGCACGTATCGTGTTGTAGCCATCAAGGGTAAAAAGATGGGGTTTTCATCATTGGTTTGAGATTATCCCTCTACATCATGTCATCTTGCTTAAAGCGTTACTCTGTTCGTCATGAACTCAATACACTAGATGCATGCTGGATAGCGGTCGATGTGTGGAGTAATAGTAATAGATGCAGAAAGTATCGGTCTACTTGTCTCGGACGTGATGCATATATGCTAGATCATTGCCTTAGATATCGTCATGACATTGTGCGGTTCTATCAATTGCTCGACAGTAATTTGTTCACCCACCGTGATATTTGCTATTTTGAGAGAAGCCTCTAGTGAACACAATGGCCCCCAGGGTCTACTCCACACCATGTTTTCAGCCTTACACTTTTTACTTCATTGCACTTTCCGCCTTCTGATCTCACTTTTCAAACAATCTTGAAGGGATTGACAACCCCTTTGAAGCGTTGGGTGCAAGCTTGTTTCTGTTTGCGCAGGTACTTTGGACATGACGAGGCCCTCCTTATGGATTGATACCTTGGTTCTCAAACTGAGGGAAATACTTACTGCTCCTGTGCTGCATCACCCTTTCCTCTTCAAGGTAAAAACCAACGCAAATCAGAGAAGTAACAAGAAGAATTCCTAAGCGTCAGGGAAGGACTTTTGTTGCCGCAGCACTTCTCAAAGCGTCGATGCTAATCATTTATTATATCTTTTGTCGAAGCTTTGATCTATATGTTGTCATCAATTACCAAAAAGGGGGAGATTGAAAGCACAATTGCTCCCTATGGTGGTTTTGATAATTGATCACAACATATGCATCATTGGACTATTGTGGTTTCCATGTATATTTCAAAAAAGTTCAAAAGATGCTATGGCTTAAGGTTTATGTGGAGATGCCCCTGGATGCAAGAAAGGAATAATATTGGCTCAAGCTTCAAGCTAGAATACTCTTCATTTCATATTTGTGAGAAATCACTTTTGAGTCCATAGGAAAGCCAATACTATTAAAAGGGGGTGAGGTAGTAAGATGAACTTATTGCTTAAATGCTCAAAGTTAGCCACCAAAACACTCAGTTATTTTTTCCCACATATCCACTCTGTCAAGTTCCACATTCACAAATTAATTATCACCAACATTGCCACATCGGACCCACCGATTTTGAACCTAAGACAGAACCCTAGCCATTCCCACCAAATTGGTGCAACCGAAACTGCATCGGTGCTACCGAGTTCAGTGTGACCAACATTATGTTGCCAAGATACATAAAAGCGGAATTTCCGAGTTTGAGTATTGGTGCCACCGAGTTTGGCTATTTGACCGTTAGTTACCTTTTAGGTGCCACCAAGTTCTATATATTGGTCTCACCGAGATTCAAAAGTTCACCACTTTAGTGCTAATCGGTACAACCGAGTTGTCCACTTCGGTATCACCGAGTTTGCTCTTTTATGTGTAACAGTTGGATTTTGGCTGCTGCCTATATATACGCCTTCACCCACCTCTCATTCGTGGGAGAAGCACTCAGAACACACACTTCATTTCCAGATCCATTTTCTGAGAGAGAACCACCTACTTATGTGTTGAGACCAAGATATTACAATCAAATCATTTGAATCTTGATCTCTAGCCTCCCCAAACTACTTTCCACCAAATCAACCTCTCCTACCCATGCATATTTTGTGAGAGAGATATTTGTGTTGAGGACACTAACTTTAGAAGCACAAGAGAAAGGATTTCATTGATCTACCCCATCTATTACTTTTTGGACGGTGGTGCCTCCTAGATTTGTTAGGTGTCGCTTGGGAGCCTCCTACTTTGTGTTGTGTAGTTCAACCAAGATGTTTGTAAGGGCAAGGAGATCGCCTACTTCGTGAAGATCTACCATGAGTAAGGCTAGTCTTCCGTGGACGGAAGCCGTGGTGGGATACACAAGGTTGCTTCTTTGTGGACCCTACGTGGGTGGATCCCTCCGTGGACTCTCGCAGCCGTTACCCTCCGTGGGTTGAAGTATCTACTAACATGGACGTACGATAGCGCCACCTATCGGAACCATGCCAAAAATCGTCGTGTCAACCTGATGCGTTTGATCTCCATTCCTTACTTCTCTATTTATACTTGCATGTTTACTTTCCGCTGCTATATTATTAGAACTTCATGTGTAGGGTGTATTGGACTTGTCATAACTGTCGTAGTTGCCTCTCAAGTAAAATTGGGAAAAGGCAAAAAAATTATCTTGTCAAGTAGTCTAATCATCCCCCCTCTAGACATACTTTCGATCCTACACCGAGGCCGAATATATAACTGCTACCATTTGATGTGCTTAGTTGCTTTGGATGAGGCAAACTTCAAAGGATTATGGTGTCACTTGTGACAAAGTGCCTCTTTATTGTGATAACATTAGTGCTATCTCAATCTCCAACAATCCGGTTCAACATTGCAAGGTGAAGCACATCAGTATTCGTCACCACTTCATCGAGGAGCATTTCAAGAGTGGGGAGATTGACCTCATTTACCCCAATACTAATGAACAGCTTGCAGATATCTTCACGAAGTCGTTGAATGAAGCAAGTTTTCGTGAGTTAAGGCATGAGCTAAATATCATTGACTTGAGCAATGTGAATTGAGACTAGGCACACCCCACCACTCTCATCATTTTATCTTGTTAAAGTGTAGGCATGGATTTAAGGGGAGTGGTGTTCTCTCAATGAACTCTCCCTCCCCTTATTATGCATAAAATGATCCAATAGTTCACATTAGTCATCATCGATGACACTTGTGCTTCAACGACGAGTTAAGATCTTGGTCCCAAGGTTAAAATCTTCACGGTGCCATTCCTACTAATTCAAGCATAGGTGGATTTGGCCACCTCCCCCCTCCTTATGGCACTTGTGTCACGGGAACATCCGACTTTTGTTTGTATCACTCCAAGTTGTCCTCTCTCTACTCTTTTTTTACAATCTGGAGTGAACTCATCCCCTTGGCACTTCTTTATATCTTTTACATTGTGGTGGTCCATTTTTTTTCTTATTTTTGAGCATTTTTGGGTCATGTGGAGTGGTACTACCGCTGCCCCGGCGGTACTACCGATGATAAGAGGTACTACCTCCCGTCACAGCGGTACTACCGTTGGTAGTACTATCGCCTGGGAGTGGTACTACCGCTTAGACTCCTCCGCGGGGGGGGGGGGGGTTATGGGGCCGGGCAGGGCTAGTTTTCTCTCCCAATACCCATTCATCCCCACTCCTCCTCGTGGGTTTCTCCCTCCAGACGACCCCCAAGGCTCCAGTGGCTGCCCCGATCTCCGTATTCGGCCACCAGTTCGCAATTTCAACTGGTGGAATCGTTCTCCACCCCCTCCTCTTTTCATGGATACCAGTATTTTCCCCGTTCTTCTCCTCATTTGGTCTCTTTTTGAGATCTAGGTCTTCGACAATATGAGATGTATCTATGTCTTTTTCGCTTTGATTTGTGGCATTTGAGCGGTGTGGATGATGGCTAGAGTTCAGATATGATGATATTTTAGGAAATTTATGGTCAAGGCATCCCCGGTAGTACTGGATCTGACCTGTGGTGATTTTCATCATTCGGGCGGTACTGGCGCTCATAAGAGGTAATACCGCCCCTGGAAGTGGTACTACCGCTCTAGGCTGGCCTTTGCATAATTTTTCTCCTTGTTCATCATCTGTTTCTCGACCATCTTGGTGTCTTGCTATCGTGTACTCATTGTTTTTCTATCGTGCTTTCGTCTAGTTGTGTTTTTTTATCTCAGGAGGTGGCAGCTCGGCTCCTCTGGAGCGTAGGACGAATCCCAGCCATGGCAACACGAAGAGGTACCGTTCATGTGAGGCTGATATCTCAAGCCAACCACAGGAGGATGTTCGTGCTGAGAAGGTCAGTCAGTCAGCATCCAAATCCAAGGGGAAGTTCCCTGTTGTCATGCCCTTGAAGTCCCAATCCATGGCTTCTCTGAAGGCTAAGGAATTTTGGTTGTCCCGCAAGATCGATCCCTATGTGGAACCTCACGAGCCTTCAATCCGCGACCGTCCCTTCTCGAACCGGAAACAGTTGTCCATCTACAATGACATTCAAAAGCCAAGGGAGAACTTGTATGTTCCTCATGTCAAGTCTATTGATGGTGATTATTTGCAGCACAATGAAAGGTATTTTAGGACTGCTCTCTCCCTTTGTGACAAGCACGACATTATCGACATTATGCAGTTCACCAAAGACTTTGATGCTGAGCTTATTGTAGTGTTCTCTGCCACAATTCACGTGGTGTCGTGGTTTTGTCATGGCAGATATTCTCGTGAGAGAACTTAGGTGTGAGGCCATCGCAACCATGTGGCGGCTTGAAGGGGTTGGTCGGAATCGAGAGACGCGAGTTTACCCAGGTTCGGCCCCTCCGATGGAGGTAAAAGCCTACGTCCTGCTTGTGTTGCATTGATGAAGATGATGATCTCGATTACAAGAGTGCAGACTCGCCACCTCTAATCTCGTGGGTGTCTAATCTGTCTATCTCGTGATTTGTCTTGTCTAGACCTAAGTTGTGAATCTTGTCCCTCTTGGGGCGCCTTACCCCTCCTTATATAGGTGGAAGGGGTAGGCTTACATGTAGAGTCCTACTAGGAGTTGGAATAC
The DNA here is from genome assembly GCF_904849725.1 of Hordeum vulgare subsp. vulgare. Classification (NCBI taxonomy): domain Eukaryota; kingdom Viridiplantae; phylum Streptophyta; class Magnoliopsida; order Poales; family Poaceae; genus Hordeum; species Hordeum vulgare. Next base: position 339,292,169 of record NC_058524.1, on the reverse strand, counting down.
GATTAGTCTCTTTTGAATCCTAATCCAGGTCTTGTTTCCTTCTTGTGGGAGTCTTTCCTCTTCTTGGGCCTTTTCTTGTCACCCGGCCCTCGTGGACTCTCTATGATTCGCCTTATGCCACGGTGTACGTCGGGCCATGGGCCTTCGTCATTTCTCTAAATCGCCTTATGGGGTCAAATATGAATCGCCTACCAGGTCATTGCTGAGTCGCCGGTGAGTCACCAAGTCCTTGGCGGGTCAAACTTCAAGCCGGGTTACACCGTGGGGTATATCCCCAACATTAGCCCCGAGGTTAGCTTGAATTTATTCATGGTAAGCTCCTGAAATAAGAATAATAAAAATGTGAAGGGGCCGGCTTGCTCCTCTCGCCGGCTTGATGTACTGAAGTGGATCCTTGAAAAATCCGGGTTTCTTCGAGCCGCCTTCAATCATCTTGTAGGTACGTGTCTTTTGCAATAAAATATATATATGCCATTGAGTCGGCCTCCAATGCTTTGGCTTGATGAAAATTTGGGGAATAAGAAATCCACACAATATTGAACCAGCTTCTCTTTCTTCGGCGGGTTATGATTGACAATGGAGGGTCATGATTGCTAATGGCGAGTCATGATTGCTAATGACGGGTCATGACTATTGGTAGTGCCCCGTCAAACAACTGAACTCCAATTGACTATATCGAATTATTGGGGATAAAGAAATCCGTGTGATGTTGAGCCGGTCTCCAAATACTTCACCTCCATGACGAAATAAAATGTGCTCTTCAAATTTTTGATATATCCATATTACTTGTAGCCCCCAAGGGTCGGGTCATCAGTGTGTGATGGGCCGGGTCTTCGACTTGAACCTCGTGATCTGTGAAACATCTTAGTGCCGTAGCCCCCAAGTGCCGGGTTGTCTTGCCTGCGGCAACCTGGGACTTTAGAAATTATGATCTGAATAGTGTAGCCCCCAAGGGCCGGGTCGATTACTTGTGGCGACTCGGGTCTTCCACATTCTTCTCTTTTGAAAATAAAACATCATATGATGTAGCCCCCAAGGGTCGGGTCACTATGCAATATTGAGCAGGGACTTTGAAGATCTGACGATGGAACCTTGAGCAGCAATGTGCAGCCCCCAAGGACCGGGTCATTATAAAAATGATGAGTCGGTTCTTCCTTGAATCCATACTTGAATAAAAAGCGACATGTAGGCGGGTCTGTTGATGATGTGATGATTTGAAAAGCGGATTGCATTATCCCCCAAGTGTCATGCTGCATGCTTGCAGCGACATGGGACTTTTATTCTTTGATGTAATCTTGATTTGAATAATGTAGCCCCCAAGTGTCGGGTTGTGTGCCTGCAGCGACTCGGGGCTATTCCTTCCATTGTAAAATATATCCACTCTGTGAGCTGATGATGCCTTTGTGATAAAAGAAATCCTTGACCGTGGTTGCAATGTAACCCGGAAAATATATCCTTGAGAAATCCATATGTCGGAGAAATCCATAAGTGTTGTAGTTTACTACAGAGCACAAGTTGAAGAAATCCAAGGGACGGTCAATTAGATGACTCGACATTATATGTGATAGGGCGGCTCTTTGACAATAGCCAATTTTTCCGAGCTGGCTTTAAAAATCCCAATCATTTAACAAAACCATGATGAAAATCCAGCCAAATTGGCTATTCAAAGATATATTTGCTCATACAAAAAATTATGCTTTGACCTGGTTTATAGACTAGCATGATATATATGTATGATGCATGATGCAATGCAATATGATGCATGTATAAAATAGTGTTGGTTTATGAGATTTGAATCTTACTTCAATGAAACTAGCTTGTTAGCCACTCGTTTATCCTTGCTTTCCGTAAGCCGGCACTCGCGACCAATCGATGTTTTAACCTCGATAGTTCAGGGTCCAACTGGATTGACAAATCGAGAGTACACGGGATTCGGAGTAGCATCATGCAGACAGGCAGGTTTAACCAAGTTTCAAAGAAGGCGGCTTAATAGCCCATGGAATATCCTCGCTTTCTGTAAGCCGGCACTCGCGACCAATCGATGTTTTAACCTCGATAGTTCAGGGTCCAACTGGATTGACGTATCGAGAGTACACGGGATTCGGAGTAGCATCATGCAGACAGGCAGGTTTGACCAAGAAGGTGGCTTAATGCAAATGGAGTATCCTCGCTTTCTGTAAGCCGGCACTCATGACCAATCGATGTTTTAACCCGGATAAGTTCAGGGTCCAACTGGATTGACTTATGATGAAACGGAGTACACGGGGTTCGGAGTAGCATCACGCAGACAGGCAGGTTTAACCTTGAATTCTTGCCATTAAGCTGGGCACCCATGTTTGAACTATGCAGCATGGCGACTCGTCCTCTTGGTCGACTTTAAAATACCTGCCAATGAAGCAGTGCACCCATGTTTGAACGGCGCATCGTGGCGACTCGTCCTCTTGAGCAACTTTAAAATGCCTGCCAATGAAGCAGGGCACCCATGTTTGAACGACGCATCGTGGCGACTCGTCCTCTTGGGCGACTTTAAAATGCCTCCCAATGAAGCAATAGCCCTCAGGGTCGGGTTATCTTGCCTGCAATGACCCGGTGTTCTTGAATTATTCAGCCTGGTTGGGTTTGGCGAGCCATGTCTGTGTAGCCCCCAAGTCTTAAGTCGACTCAAGGAGGCGGCTTGAGATTCTCCATACTTGATTGTGGCAAAAGCCGAGAGAGAAACATGCTGGTACCCTCTCCATCTTCGAGATATAAAGCCACTTATTGTAATGAAGAAATCTCCTGATGTGTTGATGTAGATTGGACCGTGGGGACGGCGGCTTGCGCACTTTTGTTGGACGCTTTTCATAAGAGAGCACTGCACCGGCAGGTTGATGTTGAATGTGAGAGTTGTCCGGTGATTTGGCATGAACTCGAGAATTGGCCGTGGCGTTGTAAGCCGCCTTGGTCGCGCGGACGTGAAAGTTTGGCCGCGTCATTGTGTGTCGTCTTGGTCGCGCAGATATGAGAGTTGGTCGCGTCATTTGTAAACCGGCATGGACAGTGAGTTGGCCGCGATATTTTAAGCCGGTGGGTGAGTTCGTTGAGCAACGCTCGTAATATTATATGACATTTGTAGTGAGTATTTGTCCTGCGCAGAAAAAATATTGCAGACAATAATTATTCTCAAACAAAAATTATACTGATAAAATAAATATGACCGATAGCACCTGACATGTTTCACAGATGAATGTGAAAAAGCTTCTGACATATTTGATATAGATGATCAGACCGTCGGGGCGATGTCTTGCGGGCCTTCATTGAGTGGTTCGTGCGAGTAGGCGCGACACTGACGTGATGATGTTGATCGGGTTCTGTGTGTGTAATATAACACTACTTCTATACTGAATAATTATCTAGCACGCTTTAATTAACCCTGAGGATCCGCATGGCAGCTAGCACTTTTGTTTTGAATGATCAAGGCCCATCTCCGTACAATTATTTGATGGCTGGCGGCTTGCCGTTTGACTGGTCTGACATTGAGACGAGCCATCTCCGTATAATACGTGGTGGATGAATGGAGTGTGAATGATGAATGGTTTCCATCAGGCTGCAGGTGGGAGCGGACCTAAGTGGGACTAGGTGGGCTATCCCACTTATATCATTTTAGTGGACTTTCACTGGATAGAAAATAAATTAATCGGGTTATCCCACATAACCCATTGGAACCCACTTTAGCCCACCAACCCCTTATAGATTTCTTTCGTGGACAGAGGGATCAGACGAGGCGCCGGTCTTGCGGTAGGCGTCCTTCTTCATGTCGCCGAGCAAGAGTGCGAGCTCGAGGTGGAAGACGAGCGCGATGTAGAAGCCCTCCAGTGGCTCTGGCCCGGCGCCGAACCTGGTGGCGGAGAGCTCCCAGAAGATGTCGACCTTCCGCCGTCAACGTCGAGGCTCTTGGAGCCCTTCTTCTTGGAGAAGAGCCCGGGCTTGATGTCCGCCTTGCAGAGGCTCTGGCCGGACAGGCCGTCGACGGCGACGCTGAGGTCTTGCCCCATGAGGCTCTTGCTCGAGTGATGCTCATTCAGTATCTGTACCGCTGCAGCTTGTGAAAGCAAGGAGACCCAACTCAGGGTCCAATTTGTTACACTACCCAATTATCAAAATCAAGCCAAATCCCACTCTACCGCGGTACAAACACACCCATCCATCCCGAGTCTGACAATCAATCTCACACGCACAGCCTGCTAGTTCTTCTCCACTTGCACACATCCAAGATCCAAACACAACAGGGGTGACAACAGAATGCGAAAACCAAGAATGAATTGCCTGGACACAGCAGCATACCCCTGGATCCCCGACCAACCCACGGAACCGGACACCATCACGACGGATGCAAACCCACCCGTCCTCGGGGCGCCGTGGTACGCCGGCCGGCGGCCAGGAGAAGCCGTTGTTCTAGGTTGCATCAAAGTGCCACTTCACGCTTGATGGAGATGCATGTTCAGCGGCACCCAGAGGCAGTCGGAGCTCTGCTCGCCTTTGCCCGCCTCGGTTTTGCCGCCATTGGAGCCACCGTCGTGCTCATCCTTCTTCGTGTTGAGGAAGCGGTCGTGGGTGTCCCTCTCCCGCCGCATCGCGTGCTGTTGCCGGGACTCGTGGAGGTAAGGTTGCGTGCTCGTCCTTCCCGTCGCGCGTCATCGTGCTGTTCCTTGGGGCAGCGGGGGACAAGGCCAAGAGGGCGTTGTCGTGGCCGGGGACAAGGCCAAGAGGGCGCTCTCGAGAAACCGCCGCTGGAAGCTCCCGCCTTCACCGCAGAAGCCGCCGGGAGGGGAGCAAGCTGGAGTGGGGAGAGCAGGACACATCAGAACCATGTCTTGTGTTAAGTGGGATATACTAGGATTCCATTTAACCCATTTAACGTTTGATGGGTTACCCATAATTTTCCACCAATCTGTAGTGGGATCAGGTGGGTTGAGGTGGGATGCCGGCGAGCAGTCCCACCTGCAGCCTGAGGTTTCCTCCTCTGGCTATACATGCGTATAGACGGATGGATGGATGATTCCGTGCTCTGGCCGTACAACGAGTACAAATCCACTTTTTGCCGACTCTACATGCAACCGAGCCTTCTTCTCTCCATCGTTTCAATACGCTCGTCATCGAAATTGATTCCACATCGTACAGCAGCAACCTGTCTCCGAGACTGACTCCACGTTGTTCAACAACAACCAATGCGACCGTAGCACCTTTTTTTTTGTACACCTCAGAGCAATAGCGTCTCACAATTTGTTTTCAGGCTTCCTCACGCAATATGTTGGAGTTGGAGCAAACACATGGAGTCTTGTTTGATGGAAAAATAAAATAAATAAACAGACGGCTACTCCTGTCCGGCCTGTAGCGACGCGGGGAGACCGGCGAGGCGGCCGCGACAAGGGCGACTCGGACGGCGCGCGGCGACGCGGGAAGGCCGGCGAGGCGGCTGCGGCATGGGCGGCTCGGACGGCGCACGGCGATGCAGGGAGGCAGGCGAGGCGGTTGCGGCATGGGCGGCTCGGACGGCGCACGGCGATGTGGGGAGGCCGGCGAGGCGGTTGCGGCATGGGCGGCTAGTACGGCGTGCGGTAATGCGGGGAGGCCGGCGAGGCAGCTGCGGTATAGGCAGCTCGAACGGCCCGCGGCGATTTCGCGGCGCGGCGGCTTGAGGCAAAGGAAGCGTTGTGGGCGCCTCGGAGAGGAGGCCGCGGTGGCGAGTCAAAAATGAGGTTGACTTCAAAGTCGACTCGGAAATATGCTGGTGGAGGTAGAGAAGAGGACGAGCCGGCGGGTCGAGGTGGTTCGGCAATGTCGACGGCCGTGCCGTCGCGAGCAAAGCTGCCTGGAAAGGGAGGGAAGGTGGAGTCTCTAGTCGTTGCAAGGGGAATCGGAGCGCAGCCCTGGATATGCCCGCACGGGGGCCAAAGAGCAGCAGGTTGGGTGAGGCCGTGGCGGCTCGATCCATGACGGAGGTGAGGCGCGGCGTCGTGGCGTGGCCATGGCGGAACGATCGAGTTTGTGGCGGCCTGAACTTTGCTGTTGAACCCGGCTCGAATAAGCTGATTCCGTACGAGGGTACACGATGTACTACTGGTAGTAGTAATTGACGTACTATTATTAGTATTGCTTGATTTCCAAAGGAGAGAAATTTCCATCAAATCTGTTTCTTGACTTGCTCTTCTACGGACATGGATTTTGACTGCGCTACTGCTCCATGCAAACCACCACCAGTACTTTCGCAATTGTGTGCTCGTAGCAGGTTCTTTGCCTTCCTGTGACTCGTTGCAACATCTGACTATCCCAAAACATTGCAGCGCCTTGTCGTAGACTTTTGGCGAGTCCTTACAGCGTGTGAGGCGGCTGCAAAATCTTCATGTTTCAAACTCACACACGTTATTTTGACTCCTCGTTGTTCGTCCAAATCGATCTTGAAATTAGAGTTGATGTAGATCTTTGAGCCGATTCTTGCGAATCCAGCGGGACATAAGCTTCTCGGTCCCTAGAAGAGATCCCTTTAAGAAAACAATTTCACCGTGCGATCAGCCCCACGGTGGACGCCAACTGTCGTGATTTTGTCACGGCAGATGTTTTTGTGAGAGAACTTAGGTGTGAGGCCATCACAACAATGTGGCGGCTTGAAGGGGTTGGTCGGAATCGAGAGACACGAGTTTACCCAGGTTCGGCCCCTCCGATGGAGGTAAAAGCCTACGTCCTGCTTGTGTTGCATTGATGAAGATGATGATCTCGATTACAAGAGTGCAGACTTCCCACCTCTAATCTCGTGGGTGTCTAATCTGTCTATCTCGTGATTTGTCTTGTCTAGACCTAAGTTGTGAATCTTGTCCCTCTTGGGGCGCCTTACCCCTCCTTATATAGGTGGAATGGGTAGGCTTACATGTAGAGTCCTACTAGGAGTTGGAATACGATTAGTGTCTTTTGAATCCTAATCTGGGTCTTGTTTCCTTCCTGTGGGAGTCTTTCCTCTTCTTGGGCCTTTTGTTGTCAGTCGGCCCTCCCGGACTCTCTATGAGTCGCCTTATGCCACGGTGTACGTCGGGCCTTGGGCCTTCGTCATTTCTCTAAATCGCCTTATGGGGTCAAATATGAGTCGCCTACCAGGTCATTGCTGAGTCGCGAGTGAATCGCCAAGTCCTTGGCGGGTCAAACTTCAAGCCGGGTTACACCATGGGGTATATCCCCAACACCTGGGAACTGATGAGGCGAGGACTCTTACATGGATGACCAATGGCAGGTTGCTTTCTGCTCTGTGGAAGTCCTTTATGCATCTGCTTAACATTGAGGATAAGGGTCTCGAGACCCCTCTAGGTTACCGTCCATACATGAGTATGCTTCTACTCACAAGCAAGCCCTATACAAGTACAACACTAAGAAGATATCCTCTACTACAGGCAAGTCCACATGGGTGTTGGATCCATTCTTAGATATCATACACCGCATCTTTCTCCACACCTTGTTCCCTTGTGTTGGCAATCTGGATCAGGTCCACTCTTACCTGGTAGAAATGCTTCTGTTCTACGAGTATCATAAATTCAAGGTTCGGGTGAAGTGTGGGGACCCCGACTTACGAGTAGAGATCGCGGAATGAACGTGATCAGTGATCCCAGTGATCAATGCTCACCGAACACATAGATACTGAATATTAAGAGTCTTACATCCAAACATACCGTTCGATACAACAAATAACCACCATGGTCAAGTCTCACATAGGTAGGGCCCTATAAGGCCAATCACACCAATACATCTACTAGCAGAAATCTTGGTAATAAACGGGAGCCCATGCCATCAGCCTTCACCAACATGCATTCTGACTGGGAAGCGTCCTGGTTCGCGTGTCCGTCTCCGATGATGAATTCTTATCCGAACTCCGGTTCCTTCATGTCTCGTCAATAACATAACCAGTGGCAAGCCAGTGAGTACTTTGAATGTACTCGCAAACAACCCATGATCCGGATAATGCAATTGGTGCGATAATAAAATAATATGCAGCCTTTGCGGAAAGCAAGTTTTAATCAAAAATGAACATGGTCAAGTATTTGTATGAATATGCATCATAAGCTAGATGGTAATCTTAAGAACGGGTCACAGATATCAACATATCTGTTGAGGGTTGAACACCACTGGTTCACCCTATATGCCAAGTCATCGAACTTGTCATATCATCTTTCTCAGATAACACCTTTATACCCCCCCCCCCCACACACACATGGTTTATGCGGAAACGACTGGACGTAGTTTAAGCAGGATTACCCAACTGTCCTTGACCATGGACACGGCTATTCGAATAGTTTTACACTCTGCAGAGGTTGTACGCTGTACCCACGAGATCCGGAAAACTTTCGTGTCATCGACGACTCGCGGTATATAACATACCCAAGGTAAGTACCCGATCAATGCCTTTCCCCTGACGACACTAGACCAAGAGTCCACTCGATTGGTACCCAACCCACATGATGTACGTCTTACGAGTACCGACTCTAGACCGTATCATCCATCCGGGGACAATTGGTGTGCCCGGAACATGTAAAAACGGCATGGTCGACCTACCTGGTACGACCCCGTCACGAGAGTGACCGCATATCACTCCCGCCACAAGTAATGTGGCTCTTTTCTAGCACAGACCAAAGAAATCAACAAAGCCCCGCCTGATACGTCCAAAATGCATCACTATTTTGTATCATAATTTGTCTCTATTCATTGATATATTTCACATTATGATGATGTACTTATAGTGTTTTGGCCTATTTTACAGAGTTTACAACTTTCCGGTGCCAAAACAGCACACGCAGGATTCAGAGGAGAAAATAGCACGAAGAGTTACCATATCAGAACATCTCCAACTGCGTTGAAAATTTGAGGGAAGAAATTTCCGAGAAAATCCCGAAGACAGGCCAAAGAAGGGTCAGAGGGGGGGCACAGGTCACCCAGGCGACCTGCTCGCGCGGGCCCCCCTAGGTCACGCTACGAGGCCGCCTGGGTGGTGGGTCCCGCCTCCGGTGCTCTCCTTTGGCCTATATGTTCCTCTTGACCTAAAAGTTACAGGGGTAGAATAGTTTTCGCAGTTCCGCCGCCGCTTCGCGGATGAAACCTAGAATGAAGAAAATACCTTTCTGACGGGCAGATTCTGCCGGGAAGAACTCCTTCCGGAAGGGGAGATCGTCCTCATCGTCATCACCATCGTCACGGGCATCATCACCATCATCACCAACACCAGCACCATCTCCACCTTCATCCCATCTTCTTCACCATTGCAATCGGAGATGCACCTTGCACTATTCATCCCCTCTGCTCTACCGGTGTTGATTACTCTTTTGTGGTGAATGCTATTGAGTTTTGTTGGAGAATTATTGTTATGAACAGATTGTTAATCATATTTTCATCACCTCTGATTATGATCTCTTTTATGGATTGCGAGTAGTTCCGTTAGTTCCTGAGGACATGGGAAAAGTCTATATGCTAGTAGTCATATGATGTTGAAGTAATATGTGTTGATTGATATTTAAGTTATGGTTTTTATTCTTCTAGTGGTGTTATGTGAACGTTGACTACATAACACTTCGCCTTTTTAAGGACCTAGGGGAATGCATTGTGTATAAAGAATGCTTACGGTGGGTTGCCGGAGTGACAGAAACCTGAACCCCAGTTCGCATACTTTTGCATGAGGGAGTATTGGATCCCAAAGCTTATTGCTATGCTTAGGCTTAGCCTTAATTTCTCTCTTGTATTTGTGGATGCTTGCAAGAGGGATTAATCATAAGAGTGTACTTGTCTTAGCCTAGACGGTGCACTAGTTAAGATCCACCCACATAACACTTGTCAATACAAAACATAGTACTAGACAGAGTATGGTGAAAGCACTTAACTATCTCTCCCGTGTGTCCTCAGGAACTCCTTAGTCTTTATAAGTTTAGTCCCTCGGCTTATCCTTTGTGTTCAAAAGGATTGGGTCACTTGCTGCACCTCGGCACCATTTACTTTACTTGAATTTATTTCCTTATTACTTATACTAGAAAACCCATAATAAGTTACCTTTCAGTACGTGCAGTTATTCCTTGCTCAAGATCACTTGTCAGTACCTTCTACTCCTCATTGGGTTCGACACTCTTACTTATCGATAAGGCTACGATAAATCCCCTACACTTGTGGGTCATCACCGTCCCATAAAGGGGTATCATGGTCATACATGTAAGGTTTGGACGGTCGACACATCATAAATCTAATCCCATTTACGAAACCACTCACACAAAATATTTTCTGGTGGACCACTTCTTCCTCAAGTGGTCACCTAACTCAACATCATCACCCTCGGGCATTAGTGGCACCCGACGGGGTTCCCGTAAAACCTTTGATATCAACTCTATGTTACCATCATCATGCACATGCTCTTTCTATGTGTAGCACTACTGTCTACTTGTCAACATATTATCAGTGTGACCCTCATAGGTGATAGGGTCATGCTCAATGCAAGTGCTCCAGAGGAGCTATCGGAAACACCATGCTGGGGTGCATCAATTAATCTTAACTATATGCATCGGAGTAGAGTAACCAATGTGTCATGCATAGAAGTATTTCCTAGACATGGTCAAAGGGCTGCTTGCCTTCATCATCTAGGTATCCGGGGTCGGGTCCATGTCCTCATCGAACGCGGAATCTATCGTTATAATAATACTAATAATAATAAGAAGCTCATTCAAAAATAGAGCACAAACTCACTTTAAAAATGTTATCCTATTCTGATAAATCTTTACTATAGTTTTAAAAATGTTTGTCTCTCGTTTTGATGCAAAAAGGTATTTTTAAAGCCTCATTAACATGGGCTATTATATTTAAACTAGGCATTTTAATCAAATCTATCCGTAAAAGTTTTTACAAAAATTAGTGCACCGACACTAATAAATTATACACATTTTTAGCAGAATTGTGGTGGAAAATATTTAAATTTAATTAAATATTTAACTTTACAAAAATCATTAAGAATCAAAATAAAAATAAAAAGGAAAAGGGCTTAACCCTGGCCTGGCTCGGCTAGTGGCTGGGCTGGCCCACCTGGCCAACCGGCTAGTTAGCCACCCAACAACCAAGGTGCGCGCGCGCCGTTAGGTTTAAACCTGACGCGTGGGCCCCTGCGGTTAGTGGCAGAGAGAGGAGAGAGGAGGAGAGACTGGCCACCGACGGGTGGGGCATGCCTTTCGGGGTCGTCTTCCTCCTATGGACAGAGGAGAGGGGAGGCACGCGAGCGGCGATTCTGACGCCCTCGAGGCCAGGTGACGGTAGGAACGGCACTGTGGCATCGTCACCTACCTACTGGTGGTCGAATGAACGACGGGGAGGTCGTGGGTCATCGGCGACGAGGTGGCCGCGGTGGAGGTGATACGGGTGGTGGTGGAGTTGGGTGCTACGGGCAGGGAAACTCTTGGGGAAGAGGTGGGGAGGCTTGCTGAGCTCTCTATGGTCACGGAGGAGGTGAGAGGAGCGCTAGAGCTGGCGTGTAGCCCGAGATCGACGGAACTCCGAAGTGGCGGGGCCTTGGTCGATCTCGAGCACCGGAGCTCTCTCTTCTCGAATGAAGTGGCTACGGCCTCGATTGAGGGTCTAGAGTAGTGGCGTAAGGTGCTGGAGTGAAGGGGGAGGGCCTATTTATAGGCCAGCAACGGTGCACTGAGCGGGGAGCGCCGGTGGTTTAACCGCGGCTGCAGGGAAAAGTGAGAGGGCTCGTGGTCGATACCACGATTTCACGGACGTGGTTTGAGGCCCAGAGACTCAACGAGAGAGAGAGGAGGCTCAGTGCGCGCGTATTGCGTGGTCGCGCACTTCTGGCAGAAACTGGCGCACGCGGGTACGCGTCGCCTGGGTCAGCAGAGAGGGGGAGAAGGGGCACTGGGGCTGCCCCGAGTCAGGAGGTTTGTCAGAGACGCGGAGGGACACCGAGGGGAGGTGAGAACTGGCCGGGGTTGGCCTCGTTTGCCTCGGGTGCGCCCTGTAGTGCGCCTAGAGCGCAGATTTGGCATGCCACGGCATGCTGGCGCGCTCTGGGGTGCCTTGGCCCTGTCTGGCGTGTCCGTGGGTTGGCTTAGATGCCCCTTAGCCATTTGGGAGCTGAGGGACTCTCTCCTGGTCAAAGGGAGTGCTTGGAGAGAAGGTGTTAGCCTTGAATCAGAGACTAAATTGGGGATTTTGCCTTACCTGCTTGGAACCACACAGGGGCCACTCGTCTGCAGTTGAGGAGTGGTGCTAGCAGCTTGCACTAAGAGTTCAGTGGGAAGGGAGTGGGTGTAGAGGGTGTTAACTGTTGTTTGACCATACTACGAGAAGGTGTTTGATATGTGTTTGGGGTAGTTAACCTCCACTACTGATGCTGAAAGTTAACATGATTGGGTTTTATGCAAAAGTAGGATGCTCCACCAAATTTGAGATCCATTGGAAAAGTTTGACAGTGTCAACTTCAAAAACACCCCCAAATGGGCACTTCTGTACTTTTAAAAGAGAATGTTGGTAAATTAATCCCCACAAATCCAATTTTTGGCACAGTCTCCTCTTTTGGGGTGTTGAGCACTCATGCAAATTTTCAGGCCATATGGACAAACTTTGCTATGTAGAGTTGGTACAACTTGATTCTGGATAGGGAAGGTTTTAGGAATATTTGGTGAACCCATCCATCTTGGAATGAGGTGAAACTTGGCATGACCACCAAATATAGCTTGGGAAGCATGCTAGAATTTTTTGAGAATTTATTGAAAATATTTCCTTTGGAAATATTTCAAAAGGTCAAAATAGACAGAATAGGTTTTCAAGGATTTGCTCAAATATTTTGAACATAAATAGGGGTTGGAAACCTTATGTATGGAAAATATATGTCCTTTGGGTATCCCCAAATTTTCTCAGATTTTACTAAGGCAGAAAGATAATATTCCATTCGGAAATATCATTTCTAGCCTCAGAAAAGGACATGCAAATAAAATAGAAAAATATTTTATAAAATAATCATTTTACGATTTTGGAGAGTGATAAAAGTGCCAAAGTCAGAATACATTCTTTGGGTGAAGGCACCCCCTTGGAATCAGGGACTTGTAGTGCAAACCCCAAACCAAGGTTTTAAAATGATCAAAAATGAGAAAAGGATCTTTTTGGAAATAACATGTTATAAAATATTGTTTTTGGATCGACTCACTCAAGCATACACAAAAACAAATGGCAATCATGGCACTCATAGCACTTGCTTAAAAAGTTTTAATAGACTTGGGTTTTGAAGAGACTACACATGAAATAAGGTGAAAAGAGGGTGTGGCATGAAGCGTGTGGATATTTCTCAAGTTATGTGGTCTGAGCTCCATTCTGCAGTGTCTGAGCGTAAGTGCCCCATGTATGGCCCCTTTCTAATGCTTTTGATTGAGAAGACTAGGTGTCAGGGATATACCCCGCGGGTTAACCCGGCTTGAAGTATGACTTGGTCGAGCTTGGCGACTCACTAGTGACCCAGCCGAGCTTGGCGACTCACTGATGACATGGTAGGCGGGTCAGACGAATGACAAGACTGAAGGCCCAAGGCCCGAAGTGCACCCCAGCATAAGGCGGATCATAGAGAGGCCAGGAGGGCTGGCTCACAAGAGAAGGCCCAAGAAGAGGAAAGACTCCCACGAGAAGGAAACAAGACCGGGTTATGATTCAAGAGAGACTAGTCCTAGTCCTACTCCTAATAGGACTCTACATGTAAACATACCCCTTCCACTTATATAAGAAGGGGTAAGGCGCCCCAAGAGGGACAGATTCATAAGTTCAAGCCATTATAGATAGACAGATTAGACCTCCTCGAGATTAGAGGTAGCGATTCCGCACCCTTTAATCGAGATCATCATCTTCATCAATCAAACACAAGCCAGACGTAGGCTTTTACCTCCATTAGAGGGACCGAACTTGGGTAAACTCGCGTCTCTCTATTCCGACCAACCTCTCTCAAACCGCCACATAGCTGCGATGGCTCCATACCTAAGTTCTCTCACGAGGACATATGCCGTGACAAAACCACGACATTTGGCGCCCACCGTGGGGCCAATCGCAATGTGGTATTGTGTTCTTGAAGGGAGATTTTCCAGGGATCAAGAGGTTCGTCATCGGTCCGAAGACGAAGACGCACGAACAAAGGATCTACATCAACTTTGATCAAAAGAATCGTGCTCGAAAAAGTAATTTCGTTGGTGCTTCCGGAATCGGCGCGGATGATCCAAACTATTTGGTATGTTTCTGGTGGCTGTCAGCTGCTATCAAAAAGCCAAAAGACGATGGCTCTGACCAGCCAAAAGGAACAGACGATCAGAACGGATGCTACGAATGACATCCGACCTGATGGCATCATTGCTCCTCGTGAGAAGTCGCAGGTCGAAGAAAGAAATCAATTAGGCCCTGCTTGGTTGGTCGTTTTGCGCCTGAATACATTTGTAAAATATACACATGTAAAAAATACAGATGGGCTGCTTGGTTGGTCGTTTTTGGGTCGTTAGATTTACACTGGTATTCGAGTTTACACCTGTAACAGGCCCGTATTCGATACACACCACATCCCGTCGTTTTTCTCCACACCCCGTCGTTTTTTCCAGCCTCTCCTCTCGCTGGAAACCTAGATCGGATCGAGGGCTGCGCCGCCGGGGTCGAAAGCGCCGGTGTCCGCGAGGCGCGACGAAGCAACGACGACGAGGCGAGGCACGACGACAACGAGGATTCGCTCCTGACCTCGACGAAGACTCGCTCACGACGACGACAACTCCCTCCTCCTCCACGGCCTACTCCAACCACGACGGCAACTCCCTCCTCCACGGCCTACTCCAACCGCGACGGTGACTCCAACCGCGACGGCGACTCCCTCCTCCTCCACGGCCTACTCTCCTCCATCGAAGGTATGTTCCTTCCTCTTCTGCCCTCCTCTACTAGAGTGATCAGCACCTCTTCTTTTTTCCTCCGGGATGGCAACGCTCCATGGCCCGATTGATTTTAGTCGAACCTCTAGGCCTGCGGGCAAGGCCTCCTTGGCGAGTGGGTTCAGCGCGTCGGCGGTGGCGCCCATGGGCACGAACTCTCTAGCGAGAACTGAATCAACAGGAGGTGTCTGAACCGTGCAGTAGAGAACTGAATCAACTCTGAATCAGAAACATCTAATTCGGTGGAAGGTGTGCATGCAGCGGCTTAACCGTTGTTTAAGCAAGTCCCAAAACTGGATGTTGTATGTTTGCCAAGCTTACTTACCGTGGGGTGTTCAAGTAGGATCATATGTTTTCTATGGGCGGTGCTAATGTATCATAGGTGTACTTTTAACCATGATTTGCCTACTTATTCAACAAACTTTTCCTGTGAGCAAACAGGAGTATTTCAGCATAGAGCACTGACTTGAGCTTGTTTGAGGCCACAATGTAGCAGAAACAACCATGAGAGAAGACAAGAACGTTGGTGGTTTGGTAACCTTTTTTCACAGCCTCAAAGAACAAAATCCACACAATTTTTTGATCTTAGTCAAAGAACTATCTTACAAAGACACTGCCAATGACAATGAGGACTGCCCTAAGACGGGGCAAGCAATTTGTATTCTAAAAAATAAATAGCACAAATTCTTAGCATTCTGTTAAATAATGAATCTGAAAACTTACATGTCACCTTGGTTCACTTTTGTCCAATTGTTAGCATTCTGTTATGTGGCACCTTGGTTCAGTTTCAGCAAATTGTTAGTATTCAGATTCAGTCATTTGGCAAGGAACTAATGTGCTAGTGATCCTTTTATTTCCATTGTCATAACATAGACTATATACACTGTTGTATTTACTTTGAAGGAGAGTTGGGGTATTTATTTTGTAATCTCTTCTCGCTAGATAATGGATACGAGTAACCATGATGATGGATATGAGTCATGTACTGATTCTGAAGAGGAGGAGGAGGAGATGATGTTTCTTGTTTTCCCAACATTATATTGTATATCTTCTAGGAGAGAAAAAATTCCAATGAATACATCCATTCTTACGGGAGCTAAGTATATCCAAGAAATATTGGATGGCCACCCTCAACGGTGCCTTGATATTCCTAGGATGGAATCCCACATCTTCCAAGCTCTATGTGGCCATCTTAGATCGAGAAAACTTCTACGAAATTCAAAAGGAGTCAGCGTTGAAGAGCAACTAGGGATGTTTATGTACGTGCTTTCCAGGAATGCGAGTTATCGTACGCTGACTGATAGGTTTCAGCACAGTCCAGAAACGGTGCATAAACATATCAATGGGTGCTTCAACGCTATGAGTTCATTGGCATGTGACTTTATCAAGCATGGTTCGCTAGATACTCATTGGAAAATATCGACAAATCCCCAGTTTTGGCCTTTCTTTGAGGTACACGCCATCCCTTCGTATGTACTTTACGAATGTATATCATGCCTTAATATCACATATAGTAACCATAACTTGTTTAATGCAGAACCGCCTAGGGGCAATAGATGGGACTCATGTTCCCATGACCATAGCATCCAATGAGGCTGCTCCATACAAGAATAGAAAGGGGACCCTCTCCCAAAATGTGATGGTCTCCTGTGACTTCGATCTCAACTTTGTTTATGTGTCAGCTGGTTGGGAGGGGTCTGCCTCAGATGTTGGAGTACTGAAATCTGCCATTCAATCTGGTTTTCATGTACCTCCGGGCAAGTACTACTTGGTTGATGGAGGCTACGCAAATACACCACAGTTTCTAGCTCCGTACCGTGGAGTCCGTTATCATCTACAAGATTTTGGTAGAGGTGGTCCTCGTCCAAAGAATCCGAAAGAACTTTTCAATCTAAGGCATGCCCGCCTACGGAACCATATAGAGCGCACGGTTGGTGTCTGGAAAATGTGATTTCCTATTTTAAAAGTTGGCACGCATTACCCAATTGACACTCAAGTCAAAATTCCTATGGTGGCAGCAATATTTCACAACATAATTCGGAGTCAGAGAGGTGATGAACAATGGCTAGATACACAACAAATGCAAATTGATCCTCTTTTATTTGTCACTCTTCCTGATGGAGATGACAGACCTCGACATGTGACTACATCCTCAAGCAATCGAAGGGACCCTGGTAATCCCATGAGAGATGAAATTGCCAACATGATGTGGACGGACTATCAAAGAATTCTAAGAGAAACATCGTCACGGAGATCTGTTGGCTAATGAATTTAGTTTTTATCTCTATCAAAGTAAATTATTGTAATGATGTGGAATTTGAGATATAATATGACATTTTAGTTATGTTGCTTGATGTGATCAGATTCTTTCTCATATCTTGTTTTAATATTACCCTAATGAGTTATGTTAATGTTTGAGTTATGTTGCTTAATGTTGATTTATTGCTGAAGTTAAATTGTCATAGGTTCAATATGACGCAAAATAGGGCTAAGTGGACAGCAACATATGAGAAAGGTCTTGTCAAGATACTTACAGAGTACAATCTATCTCATTATCATGGCCAAAATGGGTGGACTACTGAAGGATGGAATCAAGTTGTTAAAGAATTGAACAATTTATATCGAGAGGCAAGATTTACCAAGTAGCAGGTCCAGGATAAGGAAGCTCAACTTAAGAAGCACTACAAAAATATCAAGTCCATAGTCAACCGTTCTGGAATATCGTGGAATGATGTTGCATGTGTGATTAACACAACACCTGAAAAATGGGAGGAGATCACTGCGGTAAGTTTTTATTCCTTGTAGTGCATGTACTTTCCTTTGTCTATGCATGATCGGCTCAACCTTTCTATTGATTATATAGGAGGATTCAAAGCTCAAAATGTATAAAGGAAAAAAGTTTCCCCTTGGATGAGGCATTGGGTGTGCTCTATGAAGGGCACATTGCTCAAGGAAGGCATTGTCTCACATCAAGGAAGCCTCCGACTATCACAAAATCAAGTAGCAACTTTGGAGCAAAGGAGAAGATGGTTGCCAGCACCAGCAAGAGAAATACAAGAGATCGAAGCGATGATAGCATGAGGACTCCTTCGATAATTGACATCAATGATATTCCTGCATGGGATGATGCTGATGGAGATGTTGAAAGAGAAAACACTGTCAGTGACGAGGAAGAATTTGGCAGTGAAGATGCTGATGGAGATCATCCACAAATAAGTGAATCAAGTGCCAAAGGAAGGAAACCCAAAAAATAGAAAAGTGCCACATATGTACAATGCCTTGAAGATTCAATGATGGCGTATGTGAATTTCAAGGAAGAGCAAGCTACTAAGAAGGAGAAAGTGTCACAACAAGGAAAACAACCCTCAATTACAGAATGCTTGGAAATCTTGAATGACATGGAAGATGTGCCTGACGAGGTGAAAATCTTTGTCTCTGATGTTTTCAAAGATGCAGCAAACCGTGAGATTTTCCTGGGTTACAACTCAAGCTGCGGGGTATGTGGTTAAAGAAGGAAGTCGACAAGATCAGTCCTCAGCCTCCTACTTGTAAGTCCCATAAAACTTGGTTTTCTGCATTTATTCTCCCCACTAAAGATAAGTTTCCAAGGCTTATTTGAGAGAGTATTCCTTTGCAGCTCGGTTTTCACCTGGTGATATTCCTTCAATCAATCTGGTGCTCTGATCATAGGTATTGCCCTTGCTCCCTCCCCTCTCAAAGATTCATTACAACAAACAGGAGTAGTACCATGCATACAGTTCCTTTAATAATAATAGTTGTGTTGCCTGATTGTTAATCCTGGATTGCATTTTTTTCAAACAAGGCATATCCTGGGTTGTATTCTTCTTCTTCTTCTTTTATTTTCCGTTGAGTTGGCATCCTGGGTTATATTGAAATACTACTACTTGGCCGAAATGATCACTATTGGTGTTATAATGTCCCGCCCGTCGTTGAGGTTTTTTGACAGTGAATGAGGTGATAAGTGTTTTTTATATTGTTTTGTGGTGGAGTTATTAGTAAGGACATCTTTGTGTTTTGGAGCTCGTAGGGTCTTGGCTTAATTGCTTATGTTGTATTTTTCTCGTTCTAGCTGTGCATGCCTATATGTATTGGTGTTTGTTCTGTAGCAAGTACCTTAGGTGGTGGCCTGTGTAGATACGAACATTGTATTGGCATTTTTTTTTCATTTTGGTCACAGGTGTGTTCATGTATGGTTGGTTTCTTGTGTGTTTTGGTTGTTTGTAATAGTATATCTTGATGTAGGTATAGTGTGGGTAGGTGAGTTGTCTGTGCGATTTGTACGTGGAGAGTTTCGTGCAGCTATATGTATGACGTGGGAGGCTTGCTATGTTTTTTTGTGGGTTGTGTTGCTATATAAGGGGCGCCTGTGGGTACTCCTTTTGTTGTGTGTTTGTGTTCTTCTATGTGTGAGCATGTATAGTGGGAAAGGATGAGCTTTGATGGTAGTTTTGGTTATGGCAATGGGGACTTACCTTTCTGGAGCCGGGAGAGTTGGCGGAGGGGTTCATTTCCACCGAAGATAGTTGAGCGTGATGAGTCGAACATGTGTCTATAGAGGGGGAGTATTGTTGTTCCATGTACTTCTGGGATGGCTGCTTTGGAGAGGCAGTACCATAATCATGCTATATATGATACTTGTTTTGGAGGCAGGAAGGTTATCTCGGGTTATGACCTGCTTGAGGATATTGAGCTAGCATTCTCATGGAAGTGGCTGTTTTAAGAATCTCAATATATATGGTGGTTGAAAAGAAAGAAAATGGTCTCGGTACATGCTTGCTTGATCTCGTGCCTTTGAAAATGTTTCTCTGTTAACCCTCCTGAAGGCTGGATTGGTCTTGCCAGATGCTTGTTTGAATCCTGTACGTTTTGAAATGCCTTAAACATTTCTTATACTAGTTTCCCAGCACATTCATAATTTTGCCAGATGCTTGTTTGAATCATGTCCCTTCTACAGTTTAACTCACTGTAAGGCTTGAGTTTCTTCTTTGTTTCCAAAGAGTATGTAAACATGATAGAGATAAGATTTCTACTAAAAACATGGGGAGAATGATTTGAATCTTCTGTATTGTAAAATGCATACATCTCTGTTCATGTTTGCCATACGGTTTTGTGGTACGATAAATTGTGATATCAGATTGTGACATTGTAATCTATTATTTGCACAGGAAGCTACTCCAAAGATTGTCAAAACTTTGAGTCAGATCTTACGGAGGGAGTATTTTTCTTCTGCCCTGAAGCTGCTTCACTGCTTGAACAATTGCCGATGATTAATCTTCCTAAAATACTTTATGTCCAAATGAACAATGATTGAACAATTACGAGTCCTAACTTTGTTTATGTAGCAGCACGCGAGATGAGACAAGTCTGCCTCAATACATTTGTAATTTAAACTGTTTATTTTGAGCACTATGAGTTATCGAAACTATGTTCAAATGGATGAATGCAAAAATATTATCTTTTTTTTTATGTTGTGGTACTGTTATATAAATAGAAAAATTATCTCATTTTATACCTCTGCAATATGTGTGAAAGTGCACTCTGTGCTGTTTCCGAATTTGTATGTGCGTATTTGAAGATTTATGTGGTTAAAAGTGCACTCTGTGTTGTTGAAAATATGCTTTTGTTGAAAGTTAGTGTTTTTGAAAATTTAGGCTATGGCAGCCAGGTTACAAGGGTAGAAAAAAAACAATCCAAACGGAGGCTGAAAAGCGGAATGAAAATACAATCCTTGACATGTATTTTGATTGTAGGCTAGTATAATACAAGTGTAAAATATTACAAGGGTAGCAAAAAATCAATGATCCAAACGCAGCCTTAGAGCATCTTCAATAGTTCGTATGTTCAATCGTTGGTATAAGTGTCCACATCAACAACCAACAGCACATCATACAACCTCTTCAATAGAGTGTATGTTAATCGTATGTAAAATAACTAAGCGGGTCCATTAAACATGAAAGAAATAACCATGCTTGCCTCGGAGCTTGTGCGTGAACCGTTGCTTCAAGTTCATACGATTTCATTCTCTTTCTTCATTTATTATGCGTCATGTCATCAAAATCATCTATGTGGTAATTTTACCAACGATGATCATATAATCATTGAAGATGCCCTTAGACGTACAACCGCGTTGGAGTCTGCTCCCATCGTTTTGATGAGTAGTACTCGAAGTAGTACGCGGATACATATACATATTGGCTAGAGCTATCAACGATGTTGTCCAAGCTTTCTAGAAAATTATTGCTGGCACCGACAGCAGGATAAATCCGCTATTGTCGACGAGCAAGACCAAAGCAAATTGACGGCAACATCCTCAAGACGATGGAAAGTGGAGGATCCGATCTACCAGTTTCAAGTTATTTTTGTCCACGTAGATCAAAAGCATATAGTTTTTGAGTCGGATAATACAACTATATGTGGAAGTGGTAACGACTGCCGCGTATTCTTCGATTAGTGGAGGAATCGGTACTCGGAATAAAAAAGAAAGATACTTTCCTGAAACACCCATATCAGCGCAGGCAGGTTGATTCTCGCAAAAATAGATGCACCGTTGTCGGCACGCATCTAGGACAGCCACAGGCCTCAAACGGATCAAACTCCCAGGCATGACCCAGGCAAGTGGTGGATTCAACCAGACACAAGGAGTCTACAAAAAAAAAGGGGGTGCTACTACAAAGAAGCGGAGAGCAACATCACGTGGATCAAATACCAAAGCAAAGTTAGGAGGCCATGTGACCAAGTGCTGGTTCTAAATACTAGTTATGGCACATAATCAAACATCTGATGGATACTTCGGTTAGTTTTTGCATCACACATGAAGCGCTGGCCATGAAATTACTTCGCGTGCAACTCGCCGCTCCGCATCAATGCAATAGAGGCCACCAGCCAGTTCGGCCTCGCCCTACCTCGTGCTGCCTCCGTTGCCGCGTGTATGAGGCAGCCTCCATCGAGCCCCTGCTCCAGCTCGGCGTGGCCGGCCGCAGCCCGCGACGACTGCCCT
Organism: Hordeum vulgare subsp. vulgare; assembly: GCF_904849725.1. Taxonomy (NCBI): domain Eukaryota; kingdom Viridiplantae; phylum Streptophyta; class Magnoliopsida; order Poales; family Poaceae; genus Hordeum; species Hordeum vulgare. The sequence continues at coordinate 339,270,215 of NC_058524.1, read as the reverse complement.
CGCTGCGCTGCGACCCTTCGGCCTCGCCCTGCGGCACCCACCTCGATCCGAATTAGAATCACCTCGCCTTTGCCGTGTTTTTTTTTCAGGGAAACCTCCAGCCTTTCTGCCATCAATCACTCATCCTTGACGAAGCGGCTGATCATCGCTATCTCTTTGGCGAAGCAGTACCTGCGATGGACGTGGTTTGGACTGACAATGAGTCGGATCCTGGTGTTGTTGAGGACAAAGACAGCCTTGTTGTTTCGCGATGCGAGGGGCACTGAGGTCTACCAGAAAGTAGGTAACTGTGTGGCTTGGCACCCCAAGTCCCCAAGGCCTGCCCTCCTCCCTGCACGTCCTGGATGCCTGTGACTGGAGCAAAGCAGATGGAGAGACAAGTTATTGGTGTGATGGTGACAGTGAGTATCATAAGCTAATTTAGAAGCACTATGGCCCGGACAACTCCGACGACAGGCGCCACTCTACGCAAAACAGAAATTACCATGACTATTATTCATTACAAAAGTGAAATTATATCGCGTGCATGGAGCCCGGTCAACATCAATTGCACTGCGGCCGCTTCGTGCATCCACACTGTCTTACAACGCCACGACCAACTCGCCGTCCGCGCAAGCTTCTCCGTCATGCCATGCCTCGGCTCGTTGCTCTCCTCCGTCATGAACACCTCCGTTAACGCATCCAAGGAAATACTAGAAAAAGGTGAAGAGTGGCCCCAGTTCACTGCTGCTTGCCATAGTTCATGCACCCATACACTGTTGCTACTTCCCCTCGATCCAGGAGCTTGCTGCGTTCATGCAGTATGAAGAAGGCTGAAGAAATTGTATGCTGTCACAAAAGGTGTACCCAAAGACATACTGCAAAACGTTGTTGTATGAGGCACAATTCTCCCACTAGTACTATTTCTGGCTTGGAGATCAGAAACTAGTGTCGTTTTATCACCACATTGGGACAAAGGGGACTGAAAAACAAGTCGAGAGGCGATTTGACCGTCCGCTGACTTTCTACATCATCAACGGAGCTATACCCTACACAAGTACGTTCAAATGGTCATCAGACTCTTTGTCCAGCGTTATTCAAGACCAGCGTTCGTATTCATCTGACGAAAAATTCAGGACAATTGCTCATTACAAAAGCAATGTCATATTGCGGGTACGAAGCTCGTGTCAAGTCAATGCCACGGGCGACTCACTATCCGCGGCGGCTTACAATGACGCGGCCAAATCTCACGTCTGCGTGACCAAGGCGGCTTACAACGCCGCAACCGATTCTCGAGTCCGTGCTAAATCGCCAAACAACTCTTGCATTCAACTCAACCCGACGGTGCAGTGCTTTCCTGTGCGAGCCGTCCAACAGATGCACGCAAGCCGCCGTCCCCACGATCCAATCTACATCAACACATCAGCTGCTATTCATTTTATCTACTTTTTAGTACATGTTATTTGTCCAAGAACAATTACTTTGGCCTGCAATATTTTTACGCACGAGAATTCTTCTTGACAAAAAGTGGCTTTATATCTCGGAAATGGAGCGGGTACCAGTATCTTTCTCCGTCGGCTTATGCCACCGTCAAGTATGGAGATTCTCAAGCCGCCTCCTTGAGTCGACTTAAGACTCGGGGGCTACACGGGCATGGCTCGGCAAATTCAACTGGGTTGAATAATTCAAGAATCCCGGGTCATTACAGGAAAGTTAAGTCGGTCTTGGGGTTGTTGCCTCATTGACGAAAGATTTAGAAGTCGCCCAAGAGGACGAGCCGCCATGATGCGACAGTTCAGACATGGGTGCCCTGCTTTATTGGTGGGCTAAAGTCACCCAAGAGGACGAGCCACCATGATGCGAATGTTCCAACATGGGTGCCCTGCTTTATTGGTGGGCACTTTAAAGTCGCCCAAAAGGATGAGCCGCCATGATGCGACCGTTCAAACATGGGTGCCCTGCTTCATTGACGGGCAAATTAAAGGTCACCAAAGAGGACTAGATGCCATGATGCGCAGTTCAAACATGGGTGTCTTGCCTTATTGGCAAAAAATCATGGTTAAACCTGCCTGTTCGGAAGATGCTACTCCGAACCCGTGTACTCTCAATAAGTCAATCCACATGGACCTTGAACTTATCCAGGTTAAAACATCGATTGGGTCAATTGGGAGCCGCCTTACAAAAAGCGAGGATACTCCATGGGCTATTAAGTTGCCTTCTTTGAAACTTTGTTAAACCTGTCTGTCTGCATGATGCAACTCCGACCCAGTGTACTCTCAATAATTCGTGTCCGAACTTACTAGGTTAAAACATCGATTGGGTCATGTGAGGGCCGGCTTACAGAGAGCAAGGACAAACCAGTGGCTACCATGCTAGTTTCATTGAAGTAAGATTCAACATTATCTTATCATATGCATGCATCATCTTGCATGGCATCATACATCCTACGCACATATCATGCCGGTCTTCAAACCGGGTGAAAGCATAAATTTCTGCAGGGGAAAATAAATCTTTGATAGCCAATATGGCTGGATTTTCATCATGGTTTATCATGACCAGTGTTAAATAATTGGGGGTTTTAAGCCAGCTCGAAAGAATTGACTATTTTCGAAGAGCCACCCTATTACATATAATGTCAGGTCATCTAATTCACCGGATCTTGGATTTCTTCAACTTGTGCTCTGTAGTAAAATACAACACTTATGGATTTCTCAAACATATGGATTTCTCAAGGATATATTTGTCGGGTTACATTACAACCACAGTCAAGGATTTCTTTCATTACGAAGGGATCATCACTTCACAGAGTGGATATGATTTTATTCTACAATAGAAAGAATAGTCTCGAGTCGCTGCAGGCACACGACCCGGCACTTGGGGCTACATTATTCAAATCAATATTACATCAAAGTATGAAAGTCCCATATCGATGCATGCATGCACCATGACACTTGGGGGCTAATGCAAACTGCTCTTTTAAATCATCACATCATCAACATACCCGGCTATTTCAACGAGATAAGCCGGCCCTGGGGGCTACAGTTCGCTCTTTATTGAAGTATGGATTCAAGGAAGAACCGGCTCATCATTTTTACAATGACCCCGCCCTTGGGGCTACACATTGCTACTCAAGTTCACATAATCAGATCTACAAAGTCCCTGCTCATTATTACATAATGACCCGGCCCTTGGGGGCTACATCATATGATGTTTATTTTCAAAGGAGAAGAACGTGTAAGTCCCGAGTCGCCGCAAGCAATCAACCCGGCACTTAGGGGCTACACTACTCAGATCAAAATTTCCAAAGTCCCAGGTTGCTGCACGCAAGACAACCCGGCACTTGGGGGGCTAAAGCACTCAGTTGTTTTCACAGATCATGAGGTCCAAATTGAAGACCCGACCCATCACACACTGATGAGCCGGCCCTTGGGGGCTACACCAGCTGAAGCTTTATAAATATAAGATAATTAGGAGTCCCAGGCTGCTACAAGCAAGACAACCCGGCACTTGGGGGCTACATGGTCAAAGATATTATTGCAAACCACCAAGTCATCACGAATTGATAAACTTGGAGCTTGGGGGTTACAGGTAATATGGATATATCAAAAAATTGAAGAGCACTTTCAAATATGTCAATTGCGAGACCGGCTCAACATATTTTTTATCTAGTTCAAGCATTGAGAAAATGGCTCAACATCACATGGATTTCTTTTTTCCCAATAATTTCATCAAGTCATTTGGAGTTCAGTTATATGACCGGGCATTTCCAACAATCATGACCCGGCATTATCAATTCTAACCCGACAATTTTTACGATCACAACTTGACAAGCTCTAAACATCTTCAAGCCGGAAGTATTCAAAGCAGGCTTAGCACCAGAAGGACACCTACCTGCAAGATGATTGTGAAGACGGCTCGAACAAACCAGGATTTTTTGAGGAGCCACTTCATTGAAAGAAGACGGCCAAGGAGAAAGCCGGTCCCTTAAACATATTTAATATTCTTATTTCAAGAGCTTACCATCAATAAATTCAAGCTAACCTGGGGGCTAATGTCGGGGATATACCCCGCGGGTTAACACGGCTTGAAGTATGACCCAATCAAGCTTGGCGACTCACTAGTGACCCGACGGAGCTTGGCGACTCACTGGTGACACGGTAGGCGGGTCAGGCAAGTGACAAGACTGAAGGTCCAAGGCCCGGCGTGCACCCCAGCATAAGGCGGCTCATAGAGAGGCCAGGAGGGCCGGCTCACAAGAGAAGACCCAAGAAGAGGAAAGACTCCCACAAGAAGGAAACAAGACCCGAATTAGGATTCAAGAAAGACTAGTCCTAGTCCTACTCCTAATTGGACTCTACATGTAAACATACCCCTTCCACTTATATAAGGAGGGGTAAGGCGCCCCAAGAGGGACACATTCATAAGTTCAAGCCATTAGAGATAGACAAATTAGACACCCTCAAGATTAGAGGTAGAGATTCCCCACCCTTGTAATCGAGATCATCATCTTCATCAATGAAACACAAGCAGGACGTAGGCTTTTACCTCCATCGGAGGGGCCGAACATGGGTAAACTCGCGTCTCTCGATTGCGACCAACTCCTCTCAAGCCGCCACATAGCTGCGATGGCTCCACACCTAAGTTCTCTAACGAGGACATATGCCGTGACAAAACCATGACACTAGGGAAGAACTTTCCTGGTGAGTTGTTTGAAGCTGGAGACCTGGTATCCTACAAGGTTGTGCAGCTTAGGCAGAAAGACAAGTAGACTTCTCACACTGCCCCTGAACAAGATGTGCTTGAAGACATGGATGAGGATTATGTTGATGAAGAGGCTGATGAGGATTTTGTGGATCACGAGGACACCGCGCCCCTGCTGAGCCCCCCACTGGAGAACCTTCTTGGGCTAAGAATGTCAAGGAGAAGATGAAGAAGCTCTTTTGTATGCAGGCCAAGGGTCAGTATCGGGGTCACACGGTTGAAAAGGCGGCTATCAGTCGTCACAAGGCTCTTGGAAGGCACGTTGGATTAACGATTGAGAGCGGTACGGAGGACAGGCTCACTGATGTGGATACATGGATTGCTCGCCACTGCCCATGGGATTCCGATACTGAGTTGCCTGTCTCTCCTGCTCCTCTTGGCACCAGTCAATACAGCCTTGAGTCTGGTGAATATTGATGTGTAAGCATTACCTCACCTCCTGGATCCTTGATGTTTTCTCTGCCCTTTTTGGTGTCTTGCTGCCAAAGGGGGAGAGTGTTTGGATTTGCGAGTCACGGGTGTTCTTTCATGGCTCATCTTTTCACTCGTGATCTCTTTTATCATTTGCTTTGCTTAAAAGACTACATTGTGTGGTGTGGAACTTATGTTGCTTTGCGTTTTAAACTGTGTGAGACTCCTGTGGCACTATGTCATATGGTGTGAGACATATGCTACCATTGTTTTATCATATGACTTTAATTTCGTGAGATGCTTATATTGTGCCCTAATGATCATGCTCACTTTACTTCTTGCAGTTATATTTCTCTCAGTTGTAACATTTTTTAAAGTAGTGTCGGTCTATAAAATATAGGGGGAGTGTTGATCCTAGTGTGTGCACTTTGCATTCCAGAAGCATACTGAAATAGTACACACACTTAGGGGGAGCCTGACTATATTTTGTAGACTCTGGGTTGCATTCTATCTCATTTTTATCCTCTATGCAAATCATGTGTTGTCATGAATCCACAAAACAGGGGGAGATTGTAAGGGCATATTTCTAACCCAGTAGTTTTGGTGATTGATGACAACACATTTGTTATCTAATCGTGTCCGATAAGCCTTTGAGGTACTTCCTCAGTTTGCACAAAGACGATTCTTTCCCCTCAGTGTTTTTATGTGAAGATGGTTTTCTTTCCTTCGTTTCATTGTCGGTGGACTTGAGTCATAGGACAGGTCGTACTATTAAAATGGGATCCGCTTTGGAAAAGTCTGGGTGGAATCATCACGTACACTTTCCTCTCACCCCCTTTTCCGCTTCGATGGAGCTCTCCCTGAAATTTCCAAGCGGTAGTACCGCTCCACGGATCAGTACTAACTCTTATGACCGGTAGTACCACCCGGGCCGGCTGTAGTGCTCTGCTGGTACCGCTGGCCTGTACCGCTGCTTAGAAGTGCGAACACTTTTGTGGTCGGACTTTGCAGTAGTACTGGGCGGTAGTATCGCCCGCAGGGTGGTACTACCGCTTGTTACTACTGCTCCGGGCGGTACTATATGCTCTGCCTCGGCTCTATCTTGGCCTCCCTCAGCTTGAGTGGTAGTACTGCTCCCGTAAGCGGTACTACCTCTTATCATCGGTAGTACTGCTCTGGCTCGTGCACAGGGGGTGGGTAATGGGCAGATTCCTTCCCCCCACTATATAAAGGGGTTCTTCTTCCCTAAGAACCCTACCTTTTGCCCCAAAGCTCCATTGTTGCTCCAAGCTCCATTTTAACCCGATCTCTCTCCCTATGTGACATCCCCGACTTTTGCTACAGTAATTATTGTAATTAAGCTACAGTGATCAATCGCTAATGATGCCACGTCATCGAATTCCCATCTCAGACCCGCGTTGATTCGAGTCTGTTCGGATCCAAAAGTTTGAAAACAAAAGAAAAAGTATTTTATAAATTCATGTTAAATATTAAAAGAATATGTATGTGAAAGAGAGAATTAGAGGTATGTATAATAAATTGTAAAAGAAAGTATAAGAAAAGTATTTAAAAAGAAAGTTAAATAGTATATTAAATAATAAAAGATAAAAAAAAGAAAAAAAGAAACCAACCGGCCCAATTGGGCCAAAAGGCCCAGCCGGCCACCCCCCATCCCGCAAACCCTAGCCACCCCCCTGGCGAGGGAGCCGCCACCTCTCCCTCCCCCCTCGCTACTCCCTCCCCCCCTGGGCGCTGCCAGCCTCCCCCTCATGGGGGGCCCCACCCACCCATGCTCTCTCTCTCTCCCGTAACCCTCCCCCACGAGAGCCCCCTCTCTCGGTCCTCTCCCCCACCCCACCGACACATCTCTCCCTCCCCACGATCCCTCTTCTCCCTCCTCTCCCGTGGCCCAGATCCCTCCTCCTCCTCCCGCCGGCGAGCCCCCACGGCCTCCTCCTCCTCCGGCGGCGAGCTCCCCCCCCCTCACGGCCTCCTCCTTCCCGCGGCGAGCCCCGGCCCCCCTCGGTCCTCCTTCCCGCGGCGAGCCCCGGCCCCCCTCGGTCCTCCTTCCCGCGGCGAGCCCCGGCCCCCCCTCGGCCCTCCTTCCCGCCGGCGAGCCGCCCCCCCCCCCTCAGCCTCCACCCCGCCGGCAGGGCCCCCGGCCTCCTCGAGGTCCCTCTTGCCGGCCTCACCCACTCCGGCCGGCTTCATCTCCGGGGGGCCCTCCTCACCGGGGCCCCTCTCGGCGAACCTCCGGACGGCTCCTCCTCGCCGGCACGCCCGTCTTCACCGGAACCGCGTCACTGTCGTCACCTTCACCTTCGTGCGAACTCCGGCTTCATCGGGCCGTCTCGTCACCGTCGGTGAGCCCCTCCTCGGGCTCCTCCCACCATGTCGTTCTCCTCGCCGTCCCGGTTCCGTTCCGGCAAGCGGGACCTCGATCCCTCGACGGTAGACTCCGGTAGGAGGGATTGAAGTTTAGGTTCTTCTATGTTAGTTAGGAGAGAGTTCTGTGTCTCTGTGTTAGCACAGAGGGAGATGAGAGTTTTTGGGAGAAAAAAAAACAAATGATGTATTAGATGCGTATGTATGTATGTATGTATGAGATGTGATGTATGTATTGTGTATATAAATATTGGAGGAATACGATATTTGCATGTTTATATCTATGGAAAAAATCGAGTATATGGCCTATGTCACTTACCGGTGGGGCCAACGCACCCGCTGTCTATGACAGGGAGGCCCCACGCGATAGTTAAACTAAAAATAAATAATAATGTTTTTATTAAATAAATAAATAGATATATTAGTTAAATTAGTTAATTAGAATAATTAGAGTATGACACGTGGGTCCCTCATTAAATTTAATCTGATAAATCAATATTTAATCGATATTAAAACTTGTGCCTATGACGTTCGGGACCCGCTGGTCAGTTGACCAGTCAACTGCTGATGTCAGCCTGACATCGCGATGATGTCATAATGGGATTTTATTAAGTCATTTAAATCTTTTTTTAATTCCTAAATAATTAATAAAACTTTGAAAATTAATATTAAATAATCCGTAAGTCAGATTAAAATAATTTCAACATGAAAATTGATCAGCAGATCGAGACGAACCCGGATACACGGTCCATTCGTCTATCACGCGTCCCTAGCATAGCAAACTTGGAACTTTTCCTTCGTTTCCAGTATAACCGGTAGTGGCCCGAGACCCGGAAAAATATCGTCAGATATTCTTCCGACCCGTCTATGACGGATGTTGCTGCGTTAGTTCATGTCTAGCCTGCATCTTGCCATGTCATGCTTTGTGTTGCATCGGTGCTATTATTTATTGTTTCTTCCCCCTCTTCTTACCGGTAGACCCCGAGACTAACGCTGCTGCCGGGTACATCTACGACCCTGCCGATCAGTCCTTTGCCGCAGAGCAGCAAGGCAAGCAAACCCCCCTTGATCATTCCTATATTGCCTATGTCTTTCTTCCTACTGCTTGCATTAGTATTTTGCTACTGTTGTAGTTAGCTCCTATATCTGATGCATAGCCTATTTTTGATGAACTGCTACTTTCAGTCATGTACTTTAAATATGCTTAGTATAGGTGGAGCAGTCATCCCCTTTGACCGTGTAGTTCAGTTGCCCCGCTTGTTTTCTAATCTCGATCTCTGATCGACGAGCCAGACCCGACACAGCACATTCACCCCCTTCGTTGTACGACGCTACAGAGATACTATCGGGTACCAAGGGTGACACCTCACTAAGTACTCCTGATGATATCTCTGTAGTATAGCTAGTTGGTCGTGGTTATCGAGGGTGATTCCTCTTTCACCATTCCCGATGACGCCCCTGTCGTGCAACCCCTCAAGTGTGGGACCCCCGAGGGTGATTCCTCTAAGCCCACCTTGACGGGTACATCGTTTGGAATCCAACGAGGATGATACCTCAGATTCCCCCCGATATTACAACCACACAGTTACTCGACTATGTTACTGGGATCATTGGTGCTTAGTTGTAAGACGGGTGGATTACCGTGAGATTGTGATGGTGGCCTAATTAAAATGCTAATGGATTTGGGTATTTGATCTGGGTTGGTCGGAGACCTTTTCGCACTAACCGGCTACGCGGGAAGAATTATGGGTACTCGGCGTCGCGGTATCAGCCGAAGCTTTTCAGATGCCAGCAATGTAGCGGCGCGCGCCCGAGTGGTCCCGAGATGCATCGCGCTTGTGATTAAGGGATGTTAGGACTGACGTCGGCCGCCCACGCCACGTGCAGGAGCATGAAGGGGAACTAGGCCCACGAACCCTTTGTGCTTAGGATTTAGACCGGCGGGCTGGCCTCTCTGATTAGTCTTAGGTGGGGCTGCGACGTGTCGATATTCCGAGGCCGGGCAGGACCCAGAAAAGTATGTCCGGCGAGAGTGTTATCGAGCGTGACAGGACATGTGGTGCACCCCTGCAGGGATGAAAATTAACTATTCGGATAGCCGTGTCCACGGTTACAGGACGACTTGGAGTTGTGCCCCGATCTTTTACAACTACAATTGTTACTTAACTTGATCATTAGTTTGCCTCAGGATTGCTTCCTCGCAGGGAGTCGAGGGAGGATCTTTAGGCGTGACCTCACTTTAATATTGCTGCAACAATATGACTATTTATGTGTTACCCGTGTTCTACTCTCGTCTATTGCTGCAAGACCCTGAAGATGCTAGTCTTCGATAGGACTAGGGTTCTCTCTCTATTCTCGCATTGCTGCAGTCAGTCCACATATACCCCCCCTTCTTTGATACTGATGCATAATAAGAATAGTTCTGATGTAAGACTTGCGAGTACTTTGGATGAGTACTCACCGCTGCTTTGCTCCCCCCTTGTTCCCTTGATCCGTTTGCTGCGACCAGATGATGGAGCCCAGGAGATGGAGGTCCCCGCCGCCGACGACTGCTACCCCGACGGTGCCTACTACTACGTGGAGGCCGCTGATGATCAGGAGTAGTTAGGAGGTTCCCAGGCAGGAGGCCTCGCCTCGTTCGATCGTTGTATCTTTTGTGCTAGCCTTCTCTAAGGCACCCCATGTTTTATGTCTGTACTCAGATATCTGTTGCTTCTGCTGACTCGTGTGTTTATCGAGCTTTCGTATTCTAGCCGTCGAGGCCCCTGGCTTGTAATATGAAGGTGATGTTATTTTATTTGTGTCTAGAGTTGTGTTGTGATATCTTCCCGTGAGTCCTTGGGTTTGATCGTACGCATTTGCGTGTATGGTTAGCGTACGATTAAATCGAGGGCGTCACAAGTTGGTATGAGAGCCATCTGCCTGTAGGTAGCCCCCTTTCCAACTCCTTGGCCGAAGTTGAGTCTAGTGTTTGAAAAACTTTACTAACACTGATGCTGTGGCTTACGGGCCCACATCTCAATTGGGTGGTATTTGTATCTTTTACTCCTTTCCTATACTCTGGGCTCTACTCTCTCTTCTCTTTCGGGTTAAAGATTTTACTAACTCTAACATTAGGTTCGCGTAAATATTTTCTCCCAAGGAGTCTCGTATTTCAGACGATGGCTTGATCTATCAGAAGACTCCGAAGTTACTCTCTGAGGTTATCTCGAGAACTAGTGCCTATCGCTCTTGCGATTTCCTTTCCTCCGACTACCACTATGGATGACTACATACATATGTCGTTCATACTTTCTTCTCCGATTGTTCTTGTTATTACGAGATGCAACGAATTACCTTATCGGGGATTTGTCCGTCGTCAGTTGTCATGGGTTCCGATAGCTCTCTGAATTACTGTTCGGTCTTCCGAAATCCTCCGTAGCCACATGTTCATGACCTTTCTCACCTGCTTGCATTATGGTTAAATCCATATGTCTAGCAGCATTCATTAAAATCCTTTGTGATTTTCCTGTGATTTTATTGATTCTACCTTTTTGTGAATGCACACGATCATCTGTTGTGACTCATAAATTATCTACCGGCTGAGACGTCCTTCCAGACCGAGTTGGTTCTCGACAAATCAATTTTTGGTGGGTTGTCCATCTAAGTCCATTCAACCTACTTGTATTTGATTGGAGCACCTGATTATGATACGCCAACCTAGAAATCATAATTCCTTTGGTAATTAAGTATCGATATTTTTCAGATGTTCTATTAACACGATACATTGCATCCTATATCCCTCTGATTGAGTACCGTTACTCACATCAGATCATTTGTGGATTGTCAGACTCATTCCGAGTTATTATCCGACGGCATCCTTTGCTTTAGAAAATTCTTGTGATTGCTTCCCCTGACACATGATGCCATTGGTAAATTGTGTCTTCTCCCTTTGATAAGTTGTACCATACGATTTGTCAGCCATGCCCTTCAAGCATGTGTTAATTGCTCTTGGAGTGTATGGTATATGTTCCTAAGATACCCCGATGGGTTGAACCTATGCCTTCCTAAATCAATATGACCCGAAGAGTTTTCTCGAGTCTTACTCTTCTGGTGTTATGCCGGTTATTCTTTCGAAGCTACAACCTGATCAAAGGCGAGGAATAAATGGCAGGTGATGCATTGATGAAGTGGGAGTCGACCTTGAACTCTGTGTTCAAGCCCATGGAAACAACGTTGATCCTATCGTAGAAACTTCTCGTATCAATAATCATTCATTATATAATTTAATCTGGTATCTGTGACCTTGTCCTTTACAATCATGGTTCCGACCATGTTTTCCTACCTTGACTTCATTCTCAGACGTATTAAAGTACTTGTCTTCTTCAGATCAACACGCCGGTCCAAACCTTAAAGTTGATCTACCTCCGAGTATTATTCCTTGTAGCTCGAGGATATCGCGGAGCTATGGAACTTCTTGTGAGCTCCTCATCAACTATGATATTTTCCTTAATTCCAGTTGCCTCGTGTTTGAGTTGTTGGACACGCGAGTACATCGATATCTGAATCAAATACGCATTGCGATTCAACGATTTTTAGTAATCTTCCTTGTTTACGAGTTTGTACTCGATCTTGTCATTCCAAGCTGTTAAGCTACGTCATCATCGTCATGTTGGAGCTCGATCATGCTATCTATAACCTTCATTCCTCGAACACAATTCCAACTGTGTGTTAAGCTTGCATCGAGCTTTCCACATCATGTTGGTTGTCCTGAAAGGCAATCTCAATTCTAAGCGAGCAGTCTTATCTGTGTTTCCGACAACCTCTTGCTTCATCATTCCCTTGCTTGATGTCGTTGCTAAACGATTACATCTTCATGAAATTTCTCGACAAATGTGTCACGATCACCATCAGCATTCGGAGCTCTTGGAGGGTATCAATTGAATGCATGTTGAGAAATGCCATCCCTTTCCCTCGATGATTTGTATTATCATCGACACCCGTGTTGCTTTCCCTCCAACACAAACGTGTTCATGTTTTGTGTTGTCCTTTGTGTTACTCACTATCCAGCTTATGTTATCTTCTACCTTGGAGTATTACTATCTGGTATGTCAAGAATGTCGTGAGGATCACACACGTCTTTAGAATTCTTGATATAATAATACTTCTCGCCATCATCGTTCATCTATTGGTCCTGTGTTGTTTCAAACCGGAATACCAACAGGTGAACTCTGATGTGTGATCCCAATACTTCTGGCAACCCTATTGCCTTGAGGTTAACGACTAATTATTTCATTCTTGGAGTATTGGTTGTTGACTCACCATTCCAGCATTGGTCGTGCTACTCATTCTGTATTTTTGAGTGCACCCTCCGGCCAATGTTTAATTATTGATGTTCCCTCGAGCATACGACATTATCACATTTGATTTGACAAATGTTATCTCCTTAATATTATAAATTTTGGAAGTTCAACACTGGTAAAACCTTGAGGGATTGCTGTTGAGCCTATCAGCCACACCCTCAACTCCTCTATGTACCACGATGAAGCTCTTGAAATCATTATCCTTGTGCCTAGCTCATGAAGAATATGTGGATAGTAGGAGTGTATTTCCCAAAGTTCACGTGCACTCTTTCCGCCGTGAATATGGAAAGGTTTGTTTCGCTTCCTCTCCTGAAATACCAAATCATTCACGCATGTGCGAAGTGTTATATGTTTTGATGATTTTCTATCCTCACTCCATATAATTTCTCTTAGCACGTCAAGCTACTGACTGATTTGATCAAGGAAAAGAAGTTCTTTCATAAGAGCTAATCCATACTTACACATGGAGCCTTGTTATCCTCGATGATGGTGACCAAATGAGAACCCAGTTGCATTTTGACGTACAAATTCTATGTGGGCACGAATGTCTTGACATTGTGTTCATATGTATTAAATCAAACTCTTGATTCAAGAATTTCTTGTGTAGTTCATATCATGAGAATCTTGCATCTTCATTTTTCTTCTCAGTCATCTTGAGTGTGAGGTGTCCCGGCACCAATCAGATCTAATTCTCTGGCAGATATGATGGTTGGAACATTTCCCAATAATTATAACTTTGGTCTTTAGGAAAACCGGTACAGTGATGTCTTGTCTAGCACACTGGGTCGGAGGACCTATTGTTATAAATCCTTCCATATGTAAGGTTCGCCATTCTACCATGAGGAAATTGTATGACTTAGCTTTGTAAGTTGTCCCTCCTGGTTCCTCTTGTATACCCACAAGTCCAACCTTTGTCTGATGACCATGTCGATGCTACCCCAAAGCACGGATGTGGTAATTTAAATTTCAACAGGAACATTGAAAGTGCAATGCTAAATTGTTCCTGATCAGTTATCCACACCGAATGGTATGGGTAAACATCATGGTCCCTCTTGCCTCTTTATCCACATGGATAGGCACTTAATGACCTATCATGCATACCATACCCTTTTATTTTTCCTGGGGAATGGTATACTTTAATACTTGTGTGTGTGAACACATTCTCATTCCCATTGACCTTTTTGACCTTTCTTGTGGCATAACTTATCTAAGCAGTGTTAATTCCCTGTTTAGGTATAAACCTTGGTGTACAACTCTATCAGTAAGACCGTGTTACTATTGTGGATAACATTCCGGTAGCCGTCGGTGGACAGAACCTTGCCTATTGGCCCGCCTCGTTTCAACGAGCAGGAAAATGGTTCTATTCGTTCCCCGCCCTTGGTATCGACGATGTTGCCAATATAACTGACAGGTTACCCTCTGACATGTCTTGTTACCAAGACCATTTAATATGTCACCCCTTTGTCTACTCTCGGCCCACATGGTGGACCCATAACCCAAAGTTCCATAGGATTGAAACCTGACTCTCCCGTACATCCTTGACTCCAAAGTATCCTTTACACTTGGCTTCGTATGAAATTCTCGAGCCACCGTTCAATGTACCGATCACTCTTCGGTCCGCATATTATCCAACATACTAAAGATCAAGTCCGCATTATTCATGGGAATCTGAAGGCTGCTCAGTCTCGTCAGAAGAGTCAGTATGACCGTCATCATCAGGATATGGTCTATCAACCTGGCAAAAAGGCTTATCTTCGTGTCACACCAATGAGAGGTGCACACCGTTTCGGAATCAAGGGCAAGTTAGCTTCTCGCTATATTGGTCCTTTCATTGTTTTCGAAAGGCAAAAAAAAAGAGTGGCTTATCAATTGGAACTGTCGGCGAACCTTACTCAGGTTCACGATGTCTTCCATGTTTCTCAGCTCCGCCGCTGCTTCAAGGACCCTATTCGAGCAGTGGATCACGATATGCTTGAGCTACAACAAGACCTCTCTTATAAAGAGCATCCGGTCCGCATTCTCGACCAAGCTGAACATAAGACTCGTCGCAAGGTCAGTAAGTTCCTTAAGGTGCAGTGGTCAAATCACTCTGAAGATGAAGCCACTTGGGAATGCGAGGATCATCTTCGTGATGAATACCCCGGGCTCTTTCCCTCTACCTCTTAATTCTCGGGACGAGAATTCTTGTTAGTAGGGGAGAATTGTGACATCCCCGACTTTTGCTACAGTAATTATTGTAATTAAGCTACAGTGATCAATCGCTAATGATGCCACGTCATCGAATTCCCATCTCAGACCCGCGTTGATTCGAGTCTGTTCGGATCCAAAAATTTGAAAACAAAAGAAAAAGTATTTTATAAATTCATGTTAAATATTAAAAGAATATGTATGTGAAAGAGAGAATTAGAGGTATGTATAATAAATTGTAAAAGAAAGTATAAGAAAAGTATTTAAAAAGAAAGTTAAATAGTATATTAAATAATAAAAGAAAAAAAAAGAAAAAAAAGAAACCAACCGGCCCAACTAGGCCAAAAGGCCCAGCCGGCCACCCCCCATCCCGCAAACCCTAGCCACCCCCCTGGCGAGGGAGCCGCCACCTCTCCCTCCCCCCTCGCTACTCACTCCCCCCGGGCGCCGCCAGCTTCCCCCTCGTGGGGGGGCCCACCCACCCACGCTCTCTCTCTCTCCCGTAACCCTCCCCCACGAGAGCCCCCTCTCTCGGTCCTCTCCCCCACTCCATCGACACATCTCTCCCTCCCCACGATCCCTCCTCTCCCTCCTCTCCCGTCGCCCCAGATCCCTCCTCCTCCTCCCGCCGGTGAGCCCCCACGGCCTCCTCCTCCTCCGGCGGCGAGCCGCCCCCCTCACGGCCTCCTCCTTCCCGCGGCGAGCCCCGGCTCCCCTCGGTCCTCCTTCCCGCGGCGAGCCCCGGCCCCCCCTCGGCCCTCCTTCCCGCCGGCGAGCCGCCCCCCCCTCGGCCTCCACCCCGCCGGCAGGGGCCCCGGCCTCCTCGAGGTCCCTCTTGCCGGCCTCACCCACTCCGGCCGACTCCATCTCCGGGGGCCCCTCCTCACCGGGGACCCTCTCGGCGAACCTCCGGCCGGCTCCTCCTCGCCGGCACGCCCGTCTTCACCGGAACCGCGTCACCGTCGTCACCTTCACCTTCGTGCGAACTCCGGCTTCATCGTGCCGTCTCGTCACCGTCGGTGAGCCCCTCCTCGGGCTCCTCCCACCATGTCGTTCTCCTCGCCGTCCCGGTTCCGTTCCGGCAAGCGGGACCTCGATCCGTCGACGGTAGACTCCGGTAGGAGGGATTGAAGTTTAGGTTCTTCTATGTTAGTTAGGAGAGAGTTATGTGTCTTTGTGTTAGCAGAGAGGGAGATGAGAGTTTTTGGGAGAAAAGAAAAAAAACAAATGATGTATTAGATGCGTATGTATGTATGTATGTATGAGATGTGATGTATGTATTGCGTATATAAATATTGGAGGAATACGATATTTGCATGTTTATATCTATGGAAAAAATCGAGTATATGGCCTATGTCACTTACCGGTGGGGCCAACGCACCCGCTGTCTATGACAGGGAGGCCCCACGCGATAGTTAAACTAAAAATAAATAATAATGTTTTTATTAAATAAATAAATAGATATATTAGTTAAATTAGTTAATTAGAATAATTAGAGTATGACACGTGGGTCCCTCATTAAATTTAATCTGATAAATCAATATTTAATCGATATTAAAACTTGTGCCTATGACGTTCGGGACCCGCTGGTCAGTTGACCAGTCAACTGCTGATGTCAGCCTGACATCGCGATGATGTCATAATGGGATTTTATTAAGTCATTTAAATCTTTTTTTAATTCCTAAATAATTAATAAAACTTTGAAAATTAATATTAAATAATCCGTAAGTCAGATCAAAATAATTTCAACATGAAAGTTGATCAGCAGATCGAGACGAACCCGGATACACGGTCCATTCGTCTGTCACGCGTCCCTAGCATAGCAAACTTGGAACTTTTCCTTCGTTTCCAGTATAACCGGTAGTGGCCCGAGACCCGGAAAAATATCGTCAGATATTCTTCCGACCCGTCTATGACGGATGTTGCTGCGTTAGTTCATGTCTAGCCTGCATCTTGCCATGTCATGCTTTGTGTTGCATCGGTGCTATTATTTATTGTTTCTTCCCCCTCTTCTTACCGGTAGACCCCGAGACTGACGCTGCTGCCGGGTACATCTACGACCCTGCCGATCAGTCCTTTGCCGCAGAGCAGCAAGGCAAGCAAACCCCCCTTGATCATTCCTATATTGCCTATGTCTTTCTTCCTACTGCTTGCATTAGTATTTTGCTACTGTTGTAGTTAGCTCCTATATCTGATGCATAGCCTATTTTTGATGAACTGCTACTTTCAGTCATGTACTTTAAATATGCTTAGTATAGGTGGAGCAGTCATCCCCTCTGACCCCGTAGTTCAGTTACACCGCTTGTTTTCTAATCTCGATCTCTGATCGACGAGCCAGACCCGACACAGCACATTCACACCCTTCGTTGTACGACGCTACACAGATACTATCGGGTACCGAGGGTGACACCTCACTAAGTACTCCTGATGATATCTCTGTAGTATATCTAGTCGGTCGTGGTTATCGAGGGTGATTCCTCTTTCACCATTCGCGATGACGCCCCTGTCGTGCAACCCCTCAAGTGTGGGACCCCCGAGGGTGATTCCTCTAAGCCCACCTTGACGGGTACATCGTTCGGAATCCAACGAGGGTGATACCTCGGATTCCCCCCGATATTACAACCACAGAGTTACTCGACTATGTTACTGGGATCATTGGTGCTTAGTTGTAAGACGGGTGGATTCCCGTGAGATTGTGATGGTGGCCTAATTAAAATGCTAATGGATTTGGGTATTTGATCTGGGTTGGTCGGAGACCTTTTCGCACTAACCGGCTACGCGGGAAGAATTATGGGTACTCGGCGTCGCGGTATCAGCCGAAGCTTTTCAGATGCCAGCAATGTAGCGGCGCGCGCCCGAGTGGTCCCGAGATGCATCGCGCTTGTGATTAAGGGATGTTAGGATTGACGTCGGCCGCCCACGCCACGTGCAGGAGCGTGAAGGGGAACTGGGCCCACTAACCCTTTGTGCTTAGGATTTAGACCGGCGGGCTGGCCTCTCTGATTAGTCTTAGGTGGGGCTGCGACGTGTCGATATTCCGAGGCCGGGCAGGACCCAGAAAAGTATGTCCGGCCAGAGTGTTATCGAGCGTGACGGGACATGTGGTGCACCCCTGCAGGGATGAAAATTAACTATTCGGATAGCCGTGTCCACGGTTACAGGACGACTTGGAGTTGTGCCCCGATCTTTTACAACTACAATTGTTACTTAACTGGATCATTAGTTTGCCTCGGGATTGCTTCCTCGCAGGGAGTCGAGGGAGGATCTTTAGGCGTGACCTCACTTTAATATTGCTGCAACAATATGACTATTTATGTGTTACCCGTGTTCTACTCTCGTCTATTGCTGCAAGACCTTGAAGATGCTAGTCTTCGATAGTACTAGGCCTTCTCTCTCTATTCTCGCATTGCTGCAGTCAGTCCACATATACCCCCCCTTCTTTGATATTGATGCATAATTAGAATAGTTCTGATGTAAGACTTGCGAGTACTTTGGATGAGTACTCACCGCTGCTTTGCTCCCCCCTTGTTCCCTTGATCCGTCTGCTGCGACCAGATGATGGAGCCCAAGAGATGGAGGTCCCTGCCGCCGACGACTGCTACCCCGACGGTGCCTACTACTACGTGGAGGCCGCTGATGATCAGGAGTAGTTAGGAGGTTCCCAGGCAGGAGGCCTCGCCTCGTTCGATCGTTGTATCTTTTGTGCTAGCCTTCTCTAAGGCACCCCATGTTTTATGTCTGTACTCAGATATCTGTTGCTTCCGCTGACTCGTGTGTTTATCAAGCTTTCGTATTCTAGCCCTCGAGGCCCCTGGCTTGTAATATGAAGTTGATGTTATTTTATTTGTGTCTAGAGTTGTGTTGTGATATCTTCCCGTGAGTCCTTGGGTTTGATCGTACGCATTTGCGTGTATGGTTAGCGTACGATTAAATCGAGGGCGTCACACCCTAGCCAACAAAACTTGTTGATATTCTAGGGTTTGGTTGAAAGGGCCTTGATCTACACTTCCACCAAAAGAAATTTGATTCCCCCACTAATTCCTCGCGGATCTTATTACTCTTGGGGTTTTGAGCACCCTAGACGGTTGAGGTCACCTCGAAGCCATATTCCATTCTGATGAAGCTTCGTAGTCTTGTTAGGAGCCTCCAATTAAGTTGTGGAGATTGCCCCAACCTTGTTTGTAAAGGTTCGGTCGCCACCTTCAAGGGAACCACTTAGTGGAATCACGACACCTCGCATCGTGTGAGGGTGTGAGGAGAATACGATTGCCTTAGTGGCATCTTTGGGAGCATTGTGCCTCCACGGCGCCCCAACGGAGGCGTACTTCTCCTCAAAGGGAAGGAACTTCAAAACCACATCCTCATCTTCATCTGTTCCACTTGGGGCTATTTCTTACCTTTACTTGTATTTACGTCTTGCTTATTACTGTTGTTGTTAGCATCATATAGGTTGCTCACCTAGTTGCATATCTAGACAACCTATTTGTTGCTAAACCTAAATTGTTTAAACAAAATTTTAAAATTTGTTAGTTGCCTATTCACCCCCCGCCCCCTCTAGTCAACCATATCGATGATTTCACTTGCATCAAGGGGCATCTCCTCACAATCCTATAGCCAAATCTTGTGTGAACTAAACCTGAAATATACTATGTAAAAGTGTTAGTCCAAGAGATAATGTATGTTGTCATGAATTATCAAAACAACCAAGGGAGCATATGTGCATTCACAAACCTAAGCCAAGAATTTTG
Source organism: Hordeum vulgare subsp. vulgare (assembly GCF_904849725.1). Lineage (NCBI taxonomy): Eukaryota > Viridiplantae > Streptophyta > Magnoliopsida > Poales > Poaceae > Hordeum > Hordeum vulgare. The sequence continues at coordinate 339,250,402 of NC_058524.1, read as the reverse complement.
AGATGGGGAGTATTACATTAACAGATCCATCTCTGATGTTCTTCGAAATCTAATATATGCTATATCAGGGTGATACATATTCGATGCTCAAGATATGTTTCTTTCCATCCTCAGGGATTTGGCTCAACATTCCCTATGCTTCAAAGTCTTCACGTCATGGAATCAGAAAGTAGTTGATCACGCCATGGGAATAGTCTATCTAGTGAAGGCTAGTCACAAAATATTTATTCCTCTAGTTCATGACAGGATGCGTGAAAATCAATAGCTTCAAGCCCTCGGGATTATCACCGGCGGTTTGATGTACCAACACTTCCTCAGCGTGACCGATGAACTATTCCTCAACCTCCAATGCAGCTAGAAGTTAGCATGGGAATGCTGCAACTTTTGTTGTAACATATTGCTAGAGACAGGCAAGAAAAAGAGCATCTAGCGTGCAAAATTAATGCAATTCATAATCGCACTCACCTCATGCATCTTAACATTGATGAGAACAAGAAGTGTCTCTGGAAGTTACTACGAAATTTTTTCACCCAAAAAAGCTCATGAATGTTAATCTCAAAGAGCTATATGATTAAATCGACAAGGGTTTTGATATTGAATATTTTCAAGAATGCAATAATCCTTATCTATTTGCTTGTTCTCCTATAACTGATCTTCTTCATCTCAAACTCCAGAAGATGCTTGAAGAATCTGAAGCCACCTTCCCAACTGTCAAACCATCCGAAGGAAATACTCTAAATCGAGTCAATCCTTCGGTTGTGCAAGTTAGGGAGAGAGGGATTGCTTGCATCGATGATTTACATTGATGGTGCACCAGGCACATATATAGGTACAAGTAATGCAACTCATGTATTTCCTCTCAAGTTACATACAGATTACAAAGAGAGGGAGACGTGACAGGTGCAATATACAAAACCAAGACATATACATGTGTACGCAGAGTGTACATGTTCAACACCCCACCCCCCCACCCCACCCCACCCTGCGCGTGCTCAGTCGAAGCGGCACCGGAGACGTAGAGACAGGACCAAAAACCCTCGAAGGTCGAGGTTGGTAGTCCCTTTGTCATGACATCAGTGAACTGCTGATCGGTGGGCACATGTAATACTCGAATGCGGCCACGCGCTACCTGCTCACGAACAAAATGAATGTTGAGCTCGATGTGTTTGGTGTGTCGATGATGAACGGGGTTGGCCAAGAGGTAGACCGCAGAGACATTGTCACAAAAGACAAGTGTGGCCTTAGGAACCTCAATCAGCAACTCGTGAAGCAGTTGTCGCGACTAGGAAGACTCTGCAACGGCATTAGCCACAGCATGGTACTCCGCCTCAGCACTCGAGCGAGATATCATGGGGTGTCGTTTAGATGAGCATGATATCAGAGAGGGCCCGAGGTAGACACAGTAACCAGAGGTGGAGCAACGAGTGTCCGGGCAGCCTGCCCAATCCGCATTAGAGTAGGCGATGAGGTTGATGGCGGAGGAAGCCGTCAGAGTAAGCCCCATGGCCAGGGTGCCACGTATGTAACGGAGAATACGTTTCACCAGGGCCTAGTGAGTGTCTCTCGGAGAGTGCATGTGAAGACACACCTGTCCCATAGCATACTGCAGATCCGATCGCATGAGTGTGAGGTACTAGAGAGCTCCAACAATAGACCAGTAGAAGGCGGCGTCGAACGCTCGAGATCCCTCGACAGCGGACACCTTTGCCTTCATATCAACACACGTGGAAGCAATATTGCAATTAAGCATGCCTGCTCGCTCCAGAATCTCATGGGCTTACTTCTATAGATGCAGGAAGAAGTGAGTAGGACGACGGATGACCTAGATGTCGAGGAAGTAGTGTAGATCCCCCAACTCCTTGAGATCAAACTTAGCGCTGAGACGAGCAGTGATCTTGTGGAGCAGCACAGAAGAGGATGTTGTCAAGATGATGTCGTCAACATGGAGGAGGAGGTATGTAGTATAGGCACCCTGATGATAGAGGAAGAGTGAGGCGTCGGTACCCCATCTGCTGAAGGAAGGACGCCATGCACTGGTACCAAGCCCGGGGTGCCTGCTTCAATCGGTAGAGCGGCACACCTGATCCGGGTGGGCGGCATTGATGAAGCCGCTGGGCTGCTGACAGAACACATGTCCTTGGAGGTGACCATGGCGGAAGACGTTGGACACGTCCAGCTCATGAACAAGTGAGGCACGCGAGATAGGCAACTGAAGAACAATTTGAATCACGCCCACTTTGACGACTGGTGCAAAGGTCTCGGTGAAGTCAACACCAGCTCATTGTCGAAAGCCGCGTACCACCCAGCACGCCTTATGGCGCTCCAGAGAACCATCAGGGCGGGTTTGTGGCGGAACACCCACTAGCCAGTGATCATATTAGCATGGGAGGCTGCAGAATAAGCCGCCACATATGGTTGCACTAAAGGGCGTCGAACTCCTCACGCATCGCAGCAAGCCAGTTCGGATTCCGAAGGGCTGCACGAACGGAGGATAGTAGCGGACACGGCGATGATGTCGAGACGGCACACGCGTACTCGCCGGAGGTGTATCGTGTGCTAGAATGAAACGTCCCGGTGCGAGCCCGGGTCACCACCCCGGAGAGGGGCACAACCGGAGGCTCGAAGCCGTCGATGCCAGACGCGCTAGGGGCGTTCGAAGGGACCGTCGTGGCATCCGGGGAGCTGGAGCCTGCGGGGGCGTTGTCCGAGGAGGTGGCGGTCGAGCCTGAGGTGTCCGATGGTACTGCCGGGTAAAGGGCGCCGTACTCGAGGGAAAGGCCGCGGCGTGGCCTGGTGACGAGGGCGACCTGACAGTGGTGGCTGCACGGGCGGGTCGCGGGAGGGCCTCGTGCCAAGGCAGAGACGTGGCACGCGAGGCTGTAGAAGGCTCGGCGAGGGTGGTACCTGTTGAAAGAGGAAGACCATCTTATCAAAGTACACATGCTGTGACGTATAAACGTGGTGGGACACTAGATCATAGCATCGGTAACCTTTGGTGTTAGCGGGATAGCCGAGAAAGATGCAAGGAACAGACCGAGGCGCGAGTTTATGTGGGGTGGTGGACGCGGTGCTAGGATAACAGAGACACCCAAAGATGCGGAGACCGTCATAAGATGGAGGCGCACCGAAGATAATCTAATGAGGCACGTAGTTCCAACGGGGACGACAAGGGCGATTGTTGATGACGAGGGTGGCGGTGGCGAGAGCATCCGGCCGAAATCGTGGAGGCACATTAGAGTGGAAGAGTAATGTGTGAACTCAGTCATTAATAGTGCGTAGAATGCGCTCGGCACGGCCGTTCTATTGAGATGTGTAAGTACAAGTGAGGCGGAGTATGGTGCCATGGGTGGCAAGAAGATAGCGAACGGCGGTGTTGTCAAATTCTTTTCCGTTATCAGTTTATAGTACTAGGATGGTGGGTCCAAATTGTGTGGTGACATAGGAGTAGAAGGCGGCGAGTGTGGCCAACGCGTCGGACTTGCGACAAAGAGGAAGGGTCCACACATAATGAGAGAAGTCATCTAAAATCACCAAATAATAAAGACAGCATGTGTTGCTGGCAACTGGGGATGTCCAAACATCGCTATGAATTAACTTAAACAAAAAAGTAGAAATAGTGGTGGACACACTAAAGGGAAGACGAACGTGCTTTTCAAGACGACAAGCCTCACAAGTGTGGTCATCAACCTTACTACACGAAAAACAAAAACTCTAAAGAATGTGACGCAAAACGGTGGAGTTGGGGTGTCCCAGATGAGCATGCCAAAGATCTACACCGACGGCAAGGGAGAATGGACGGTTGGAGGTGGTAGCGGAGGGATGCACCGGGCAAATATCCTCACGGCTATCACACCGGTGAAGCACCATCCGGGTACGGGCGTCCTTCACAGAAAAACCAACAGTGTCAAATTCAACAGTAAGTGGATGCTCACGAGCAAGACAACAAACGGAACAATGATTCATGACTAATCCGGGAGAAACAAGAATGTTAGACATGTTGACAGGTGTTGATGAAGAGGGAAATGATGTATGACCTATGTGTGTAATGGGTAAAGATGAACCCTTACCAACGCTTATACGAGTAGGGGTATGGACGGGACTGGAGGAGATAAGGTTACCGAGATGAGAGGTCATATGAGCAGTGGCCCCCGAGTCCATGTATGAGTCGCCGCCACCCCCGTAGTTTCTCGGTGAAGGAGCTGAGTGCAGTGTAGCCAGGAGGGCGGGGTCCCACGGCGAGGGAGCCTGCTGTGGGAAGGACCCGCACTAGTGGGACCTGCCGTAAGAAGCCACCGAGGCAGAAGGATAGCCGCCGGCTGATGGGGTTATAGCCCTAGGGTAGGATCATAAGCCTGACCTATAAGCCCTACCAAAGGGCACCTTATTATTAGCTTGAATATCACAAGATACCTACCGACTGGATTAAGACAACCTCTAGTCCAGTCGGTAGAGAACCACTCGGACGACTATTTTATACTCGACGACTGGATTTCACTCGGTGAAGATCAGAAGCCAGTCGACATAGAAGACCAGAAGCCACTCAGCGGGGCTAACGGTCACACGATAGACTACTTTAGTTAATGTCATTTATGGCATATGTTACCTGTAACGTATGCGTTCAATCTCACTTATTGCATCCTTGAAGGCTGGACAATTATGAGGGGCAACACACTCTATATAAGCCACCCCTCCCCTCTCGCACAAGGGTTCACATTCTGTAACGCCTGTATTCCACTCGACACTAAAGCTCCAGAGCACTGAGACGTAGGGTTGTTACCTCCACCGCAGAGGGGCCTGAACTCATACAACCTTGCCGCAGCTAGGACTCTGCCCTCTACTTTCGTACCCTACACATGTACTGGGAGGCTTATACCCACGACAGTTGGCGCCCACCGTGCGACAGACGTCTAGGCTACTTTCAGCAAGTTTGCGTTTTTTCTCCTTCACCATGTCTTTCGGCGGTGAATTGTGCCTTGGTCACGAGATCGTGTTCGGCACAATTGTCTTCGTCGCCGAGGATTCGGCATGGCTTCGGGAGGCACCTCTCGATGTCGAGGCGCTTCCAGTTCGCGGGGCGACGTTCTTCCGCGCTAGTTCGTGTGGAGTTCTTCTTCGCCAACCATCGACTCCGTCGTTGACTGTGCTACCCATCGCACATCGCAACAAGTGATCCGGTCGCTCGCGGCTCCAGCGTTGGGTGCGTCATGCACTCTTGCGTCAACCGTCTTCGCCGCAGGTGGCGGCCATTGAACCTGCTACACCTCCGTGTGCTGCATCTCACTCGGTGTCAGATCCATTTGGCTCTTCTTCCAAGCGCGAAAGATGCAGCCCTGTGGCGGAGATTTTCATGGCCGGCTCACACGAAAGCCCGCCAAGCACTAATCGGGACAAGCGGGAAACCGTGGAGACTTAGGGTGCACGTCATCATCCGCGCCCTCCAGCATCAGGTCGGCGTTCTCATCACGACAACATCGAGGTATTCCGCACACGTGTCCTCAACTTGGTTGCAGCCGCAAGGATTGTAGACTCCATCCAGCCGTCAAATTCAGAAGCGGGCAGAGGAGTGCAGCAGATCCGTGCCCCGTTGCACATGGCACAACAACAGAATTCCACTGTATCTCAGTCTCACAATAGACTGCACAACAATTCTGTCTGAGCAGACACAGTTCGGTCGGTTTACAGCCCAGGTTCTCCCCAACGTCGCAGTGGAGGAGATCACTGAGATGATCGACACAGAGACCAGGGGCGGAATCCGTTCCCCCCCGGTTCAATCGCGAGGATCGCCATCGCTCACGCTCTCCTTCGGGTTCATACGCGCCCCGGCGCAACGATGAAAGGCAATCGGTGGGCGACGACCGCGACCAAAGGCGCGATGTAAGGGACTATCTCACTCAAAAGAGAGTTCATAGAGGCCGAGCCCATCATGACGGATATGATGGTGATTGTCCGAGTGGAAGTGGTTCTGTCATCTCCGGCCCCGAGTGTTCGAGTTGAGCAATCCGCTCTGCTGATATTCCCCCCAACTTCAGGTTGGCAGCCGGAATAAGCAAGTTCACTAGAAAATCCAAGCCAGAAACATGGCTAGATAATTACCGTCTGGCAGTTCAGATCGGCGGCGGTAACAACAACGTCGCAATGAAGCACTTGCCCCTCATGCTGGATGGTTCGGCCCATGCCTGGCTGAATCAACTAGATCCATCAAGCATATACTGTTGGGCGGATTTAGCCCGAGTGTTCATCAAGACCTTCGAGCGCCCTGCTGGTCTCTCTGAGCTACGGTATTGTATCCAGAAGCCGAGTAAATCTTTGCGTGATTTCATCCAGCGCCGGACCACTCTCCACCACACGATGGAGAACGTCACCGACCATCAGGCAGTCTGCGCTTTCAAGGCACGCGTCAGGTACCGTGAGTTGTATTTGAAGTTCGGTCGGACAGGAGATATGTCTATGAGAAAGATGATGGAGAAAGCAACCCGCTAAGCCAATGGAGAAGAAGAAGACCGCCTCCGCAGCGCCAAAGGCAAAGCAGTCGACGGAGGTGCCAATTCCAACCGAAAGCACAAGCAAAAGGTGGAGCCCACACCGCTGGTAGAAGCAGCCGCTCTGGGAGCGGGAAAGTTCAAGGAAAGCACAAGATCCAATCCCCCCCCAAGAAATTCAAGAAGCAGTCAGGACCTGATGTCCTTGATCAGCCGTGTGCAATCCACACGAAGATAGACGAAGAAGGCAATACCATAGTGCCTAAACATACCACTCGGCAGTGCATGCTATTGATCCAGAGATTTGGAGAGGATCAGTCGAGTGAGAAAGACCAAGAGAAAGAGGACGAAGAACAAGAAGACCCCTTCCCAAAGGTCCATGCCACTCTGATGATCTTTGTTGATGTCGAAAGCAAGAGTCGACTGAAAGTGGTCAACTGAGGTGTCAACATGGCAGCTCCTTCCGCCCCAAAGTATCTCAAGTGGTCACAGACTACATCACCTTTGACCAGTCAGATCGCTTGACCCATCTCCCCTCTCTGGGACGCCAGGCTCTTGTTGTCGACCCAGTGGTAGAAGGAGTTCGACTCCGCAAGATGTTGATGGATGGAGGGAGTGGTTTGAACATCATGTACACCGACACTCTCAAGGGGATGGGCATTCCGATGTCCCATCTCGGCGACAACAATATGCAGTTTCATGGAGTGATCCCAGGGAAGAAGGCCAAGCCACTCGGTCAGATGCGTTAGATGTCGTCTTCGGCTCTCACAAGAACTTCCGTAAGGAGAAACTCACGTTCGAGGTGGTGGACTTCCAGAGTGCCTACCACGCCATACTTGGTCATCCAGCATATGTACGTTTCATGGCCCAACCATGTTACGTTTATTTGAAGATGAAGATGCCAGGGCTGAAGGGAGTCATCACCATCACTGGCGATCGGTAGAGAGAAAAAGAATGTTCGCATCAGGGCTCCAAGATCACCAACCAGCAGATGGCAATGGCAGAACTCGATGTGTATCGGAAAACAGCAGATCCCGTCGAACTGATGCGCTTGAAGAAGCGAGCTTCCGAGTCTGCATTCCAGTCGTCACACGAAATCAAGAAGGTCGACATCCACCCAACGGATCCTATGGCTGCCCCAACCAACATCTCAAGAACTCTTGACCCTAAATAGGAAGCCGGGCTCATCCAGTTCCTCCGTGAGAACTGGGACATCTTCGCATGGAAGCCCGCTGACATGCCTCGTGTACCCAGGGAACTGGTAGAGCACCGACTGAGGGTCAACCCCAAAGCTCGACCTGTCAAGGAACATCTGCGTCGGTCCGCCACGCAGAAAAGGAAAGCAATCGGCGAGGAAGTGGCTAAGCTCCTAGAGGCCAAGTTCATTCGTGAAGTTTACCACTCCGAGTGGCTCGCAAATGTTGTCATGGTGCCTAAGAAGGACAAGTCACTCCGAATGTCAATCGAATTCAAGCATCTCAATCGGGTCTGTCCGATAGACCACTTCCCACTCCCCCGCATAGATCAGATTGTTGACTCGACTGCGGGATGTGAGTGATTGTCTTTTTAGATGCTTACTCTGGGTACCACCAGATTCGTCTGTATGGCCAAGATGAAATAAAAATAGCATTCATCACCTCGTTTGGGTGCTTCTGCTACATCACCATGCCATTCGGTCTCAAAAATGCAGGAGCCACTTTTATGCGCATGATTCAGAAATGCCTCCTTGACCAATCAGTCGGAATGTGGAGGCATACATGGACAACATCATAGTCGAGTCACGCAAAGGTTCCAACCTGTTGACTGACTTGGATGAAACATTCGCCAACCTTCGAAGGTACGACATGAAGCTCAACCCAGCCAAGTGCACATTTAGAGTCCCCAGCGGCAAGTTACTCGGTTTTCTTGTTTTCGAACGAGGAATCGATATTAACCCCGAAAAGATCGGGGCAATCGTCCGAATGAAAAGCCGTGTGCGAGTGCACAACGTCTAGAAGCCTACAGGATGTTTGGCAGCATTAAGCAGATTCATATCTCGACTCGGAGAGAAAGCCTTACCATTATACCGACTAATGAAGAAGTCAGATACCTTCAAGTGGACTCCCGAAGCAGAAGCTGCATTCATCGAGCTAAAGAATCTGCTATCCACCCAGCCGGTTCTTGCTGCTCCGTATAGAAAAGAGCCATTCCTCTTATACATCGCGGCTACAAATCAAGTTGTCAGCACAATCCTGACAGTCGAGCGAGAGGAGGAAGGCAAGGCTTACAAGATTCAGTGCACAGTATATTATGTTTCTGAGGTATTGACTCCTTCCAAGCAGAGATATCCCCACTATCAGAAGCTTCTTTATGGGATTTACATGACTGCAAAAGGTAGCTCATTATTTTCAAGATCACTCGGTGTCTGTGGTCAGTGATGCTCCATTGTCAGAAATCCTTCACAATCGGGATGCATCGGGCCGAGTGGCAAAATGGGCAATGGAGCTATTATATTGTGACATAAAGTTCGAAGCTAAGAAGGGCATCAAATCTCAAGCTCTGGCAGATTTCATGGTTGAATGGGTGGAACAACAACAACCAGCCCCTACTCACTCGGCTCACTGGACTATGTTCTTTGAGAGATCGAAGATGCTGAGCGGTTCTGGCGCAGCCGTAGTTCTTATATCCCCGGAGGGCAACAAGCTCAGTTACGTATTGCAGATTCACTTTGATTCCTCTAACAATGAGGCAGAGTATGAAGCCCTCCTTTACGGGTTGCGTATGGCCATCTCACTCGGCGTCGGACGCTTGATGGTATAAGGCAACTCAGATCTAGTGGTTAATCAAGTAATGAAAGAGTGGGATGTGAGAAACCCTGCCATGACTGGATACTGCAACGCAGTAAGAAAACTTGAGAAAAGGTTTGAAGGTTTGGAACTTCATCACGTTCCTCGATTGAAGAATCAAGCTAGTGATGAATTAGCAAAAATTGGATCCACTCGGAAAAATGTGCCCAGTGATGTCTGTTTGGAGCACATACACACCCTTCGGTCCAGGAAGATCCATTCACTGAAGAACCTCCTCGGCCTACAAGTGCAGTTGATCCGATTCAAGTTGAAATCCCAGCAGTTGTCGATCTGATCATGGAGATTCGAGTGGTCACGTCGGATTGGACAGTGTCGTATATTGCATATATCCCGAGGCAAGAACTACCCGAAGATGAAGACGAGGCTAGACAGATTGTCCGCAGATCAATAGCTTTCACGGTCATGGGAGATCAGCTCTATAAGGAAAGTGTGTATGGCGTTGCTCAACGGTGCATTTCCCCTGAGAAAGGTTGGCTGATTTTGGAGGAAATTCACTCGGGAACTTGTGGTCATCATGCATCCTCCAGAGCCATCGTTGCCAAAGCATTCCGAGCTGGATTCTTCTCGCCACGTGCGGGTGAAATGGCCAAGGAGCTTGTAGACCGCTGTGAAGGTTGTCAATTCTACTCCCACAAATCACACAAACCGTCAACTACTCTGAAGACAATCCCCCTCATATGGCCTTTTCCCGTGTGGGGCTTGGACATGGTCGGACTCTTCCGTACAGGACAGGGCGGATTCACTCATTTGCTAGTTGCAGTCGACAAATTCACCAAGTAGATAGAAGCCAAGCCAATCAAAAACCTAGATGCACGCGCAACAATCAAGTTCATGAGAGAAATCATTGTCAGATTTGGGGTTCCACACAGCATCATCACTGACAATGGATCGGACTTTGACTCGGATGAATTCAAGAGTTTTTGCTCCAACCAAGGAACCCGAGTGGATTACGCATCCGTTGCTCATCCCCAAACGAATGGCCAGGCTGAACGAGCGAATGGACTCATACTTCAAGGGTTAAAACCTTGTCTCATGCGGTAGATTGGACACGCTGCAGACGCTTGGGTCATCGAGTTACCTTCTGTGCTCGGGGGACTCAAAACGACCCTGAACAAGTCAACTGGGTGGTCTCCGTTCTTTCTCGTGTACGGTGCAAAAGCTGTCCTTCTGAGTGATTTACTTCACAATTCCCCCAGAGTTGAGCTCTTCTCAGAAGCCGAAGATGAACAAGCCCGACAGGACGGAGTCGATCTCTTGGAGGAGGAGAGCGAGATGGCCCTGATTCGATCGACGATCTACCAACAAGACTTGCGTCGGTTCCATTCAAGACACGTCGGGAGTCGGACATTTCAAGCAGGCGATTTGGTGCTCCGAGTGCATCAGCAGAGACCGCACAAGCTGGCCCCCACTTGGGAAGGACCCTTCATTGTCTCCAAGGTACTGAACAACGGAGCATACACACTCTACAATTTGGAGAAGCGGATCGACGAGCCGCGAGCATGGAACGAAGACTTACTTAAGCATTTTTATGCCTGATTAACGACTGTTTTGATGTAATGAACAAGATTCCCTAAAGCAATTTACTTGCCAGAAGCTTCGGTTACTGCAATATATTTGTTGACTCCGGTCTATAAAACTTCTCTGAGTGAAGAGCTACCCTCTCACTCGGGGGCTTAGTCGCGAACCAGATTTCCTAAGTTAAAAAACTTCTCTGAGTGAAGAGCTACCCTCTCACTCGGGGGCTTAGCCGCGAACCAGATTCGCCTAAGTTAAAAAACTTCTCCGAGTGAAGAGCTACCCTCCCACTTGGGGGCTTAGCCGCGAACTAGATTCGCCTAAGTTAAAAAACTTCTCCGAGTGAAGAGCTACCCTCTCACTCGAGGGCTTAGCCGCGAACCAGATTCGCCTAAGTTAAAAAAACTTCTCTGAGTGAAGAGCTACGCTCTCACTCGAGGGCTTAGGCACGAACCAGGTTCGCCTAAGTTAAAAAACTTCTCCGAGTGAAGAGCTACCCTGTCACTCGGTGGCTTAGCCGCGAACCACATTCGCCAAAGTTAAAAAACTTCTCTGAGTGAAGAGCTACCCTCTCACTCGGAGGCTTAGCCGCGAACAAGATTCGCCTAAGTGACGAAATCCCTGCCCAACTGCGAATCAAGCTTAACTTAGGTGGGAAGACTTTGCGTATGCCCAGAGCATCCCCAAAAATAAAAGGTTCATTCGACAAAGATAAACTCAAATTCAGTCGAAGCAAACAAATTAATGATACCCGGTGCAGATCAAGGTTATCCGTGCAGGACGGAAGCACTCGGATCATTACCCGAACGAAGTTTAAAGTGTTTACATAAACCACTTGGCATACCAAGGCAAATCAAAGTTTTTTTTCTCACAACTGATCGTCTTCCTCACGGCTCACCTGGACTGGCCGGTTCCACAAAGGTGTCGAGGTCGATGACGTCGGCGATACGTGTTGCAGTATCAATGAAGGTCTCCATGAAGTCTTCAAACCGAAGCTTATTCGTGTTTGCAACCTGCACTGCCTTCAACTTATCCTCCCGAGTCTCCTTACAGTGGACCCTGACGAGAGAAAGAGTCACATCAGCCCCACACCATGCAGCTGATTTCTTCCATGTTTGGACTCTCTCAGGAAAACGACCCAGACGCTCCATCACAGCATCCAGACCGACGAGGAACGTGTCTTCAGGCCATAGGTCCTTGTCGATTCTTCCCACAGCAGCTCGCAGACGAGTGTAGTATCCTTAGACTTTAACGAGGCGGTAGTTGAGGAGATACATGTTCACGGCCAACTCATCGGGAACATGAAACATGACGGGATCCAAGTATGGCTCCACCTCGAAGGTTTCTTTTTCGAAATCATGACAGAACTCTGCAGAAGAACAACGAAATATCAGCTGCATGTCAGTCGACGAAAAACTCTAAGACTCACTCGGTAAAGAGAACATACCAATGAGAGAATCAAGCATCTTTGCCAGGAAATGTTTTACAAAGCTTTCTAAGGCATTTCCCCTTTTTGAAATGGAGTGAAGTTTCTTCGCCCATTCGTCTCTTTTGTTCTTCATTTGTTCATTATCTGCCATCAACTTATTAAAATCTGCAAGCTTCAGTTCATCAGCTTCGGACTTCTTCTTCAGCTTGGCAAGGACTAGATCCTTGTCTTCCAGCAACTTTTTCATCGCATCACACTCCAGCTTCAGTTTGTTCCTTTCAGATTCCACCTAGGTATACTGCGACCCAATTTCGCAAGCTTTCTGGAAGAATCAGAAGACAAACATCAGTCGACATATATAACACTTCCGAGTGATATATGGTCAAAGTAAAATCACTTCCAACTGATAAAAACTTCATTCGATTGAAGGACAAGATATGTTTCCGATCAGACCCCTGCCGATGCAAGCATTCGACAGCGGTCTCGGGGACTACACCCAGTGGGTTCACTCGGCGTCACCCCACTGAATTATCATTCGGTCAGCTCTGCCGTGACGAGCCAAAAATATTATACACTCAAGTACTTTAGACTATTATCACTCACTTCCGACTAATAATAGTCTCGGGGACTACACCCAGTGGGTGCACTTAGCGTGCCCCCACTCGATTTAGAACTCAACTAGGTCACCTCTAGTTGATTTTGAACAACAACAAAAAGAAAAGTCTCTACTGATTAAGACCACTGCCAGTACAAGCACTCGACATCGGTCTCGGGGACTACACCCACTGGAATGCAAATGAAACAAAGACAATTCTACAAAAAAAGCAACCCCTAGTGGGTGTGAGGCATAATTCAAACTTACGGTCAAACTTACTCGAACGTTTTTTTGAAGCACCACGATGTTGTTGTACACCGAGACGATGGCGTCATAGGCTCATTTTGCTTGTTGCGTCATCAGCCCTGCCTGGATCATAGCCTCCTTAGTGGCACCAGTCTGATCTTCATGGACAGGACATGTGGCATACACGGTCGCGGGGGACATCAATCTTGAGGCCGCAACAGAAACAACTGGAGCGCTTGACTGCAATCTAGTCGGAGTCGTGGTGACAACGACTGAACTAACACGCGGGGCACTCACTACATCCATTTTCGCCACGGGGACCTCAGACACGACTGTTCCACCGCAGTAGCTGCCTGCCTTTGATCATCGTCGTCCAGCTGGATGACCTCTCTTGCAGTAGGCGCGGTTGGCACACAGAAACGTCAGAAGTTACAAGCCAGGAAACCATACACACGGAAGAATGACACGGAATTGGAAATTTGTTATACCTAGCTCTGAGGTGGCTGCATTCGTAGTGTCAACCTCCATGAGATCTTCATCCCCTCGCGGCGGCGACGTGACAGAGGTGGCAACTCTATCAAAGCAATTTCATTCGGTCATCATCAACCAAAAAGTTCACTCGGAAAAGAGTAGAAGATCAAGTACTTACGCGGAGGCGACTGGAACGACAATCCTCATCCTAGGCAGAGCCTTCCGAGGTTTGGGTCCGCTGGGCTTGGGCACCTTTGCACGTTGTTCCACTGGTTCTCCAGATGATCCCCTGACGCGCTTGGCACTCCTGCCACCCGGTGCCAAAGCTTTGCTTGGAGTGTCCGCGGGGTCGTGACGCTGCTTGGTCTGAGGCTCATGGCGAGAAGGAGATGAATCTTCCTCCTCGCTCTCCTCCGACTCATCCTCCTCGGTCTCTTTGCTGTCATCGACATAGTCCTCGCTCTCCGCATTGTCCTCCATTCTCCCCTCATCAAGGTCGAGTGTGTTTCCATTTGGGACCAGAGAATGCAAGTCTGTCCACTCCTGCAAGATACAATCTACAAGCTGAGTTGAAAAGGAAACTGCAAGCACTCGTTTTGAACACAAAAATATTCAACAGAGCAGAACTAACCTTGTTTGTCAGCGGGTTTTCGGCTGAGAAGGGCAGGACCCTTTTCGCCCCCATCGGATTATCACAAGGACCGGCTATTCCGTGGATCCACTTTGCTATTGTATCTTCATTCGCTTCCTCGAGATGGGACCGAGTGGAATCCTCAGGACCGGTGTAATGCCACATAGTGTGGTCCCGAGCCTGGAGAGGTTGGATGCGTCTGCCATGGAAGGTGTCTAACAGATCCATTCATGTCACTCCGTTGCCGACCAGACCAATCAGCGCTTTGACCAAGGGATCCACCTGAGTTTTCTCCTCCTTCGTCAACACTAATATCCTCTGAGCACTCGGTCGTTCTAGAGTAAAAGGAGGGAGTCCACTCGACATGTTCGAGCAAGCAACATCATTATAGTAAAACCAAGTGGCTTGCCAGTTACGAACCGACTCTGGAAAGGTCATGGTAGGATAGCTACTTTGGGCTCTATTCCGAAGCCCTAAACCCCTACACAACTGGATGACATGAGTCTTGTCATCAGTCGGATTAACTTTCTTCACCGACTGAGATCGCACGGTGAAGATCCACTTAAAGAGTCCCAAGTGAGGAGGACACCCCAAGAAACACTCACACAAGGTGATAAAGCAAGAGATATGTGCAATGGAATTCGGGGGGAAATGATGCAACTGCGCCCCAAAGAAGTTCAAGAATCCCCGAATGAAAGGGTGGGCGGCAGAGAGAAACCTCTTTCGACGTGGGTAAGGAGGAGAACCCGCTCTCACTCCCGCGGCTCGGGCTCGACCTCCTCTCCAGGAAGCCTCCAAGACTTGTCCGCCAACATGCCATGCTCAACGAGCTCGAGGATATCCTCCTTCCGCATGGTGGATCGGAGGAAATCCCCCTGGATCCATCCCGACGACAGAGCCTGCTTCTTCGACTTGGCGACGCATTTCTTCTTCGCCTTCTCCAGCTTGCCGGTCTGCCCCTTCGTCATAGTGGCAGCGGTGAGATTGGGTGCTTCAGTTTGCGTTAGTGGCTAAGGAGAAGAAAGAGCAGAGGAGAGGAACAAGACGATGACGGTCCAAACCCTAGCGCAAAAGGCTTTTATAACCAGCCGATTGTGCCACTAGCAAGTGGGCCCTCAACTTATCCCTTCACAGGCCACCACGAGATATGTGGCGTAGATAGAGGCGACGGGATCCGCTTGATGGCGATGACGTCATCACCGCGTAACGCGCGGCAACCGAAATCTTCAAATCCCAGAAAATCCGGAACTGAAATGGTGACTGTTAACATCAAAAGATCATGTCAGACGCGCCATTTCTTTTACTCACTCGGGTCTTCGAATCCACTCAGATATTTTGTTCCAAGCACAATTGATCAAGAAGAATGATGAAGATTGCAATCGACATCCAATTGGGTGAAACTTTGGAGAGCACTCAAATTCAGTCTGCTATATCAAGATCTACAGTTACACCTTCACCACTCGAACCTCGATCCATTCGGGGGCTAATGATGGGGTTATAGCCCTAGGGTAGGGTCATAGGTTTGACCTATAAGTCCTACCCAGGGGCACCTCATTATTAGCTTGAAGATCACAAGATACCTACCGACTGGATTAAAACAACCTCTAGTCCAATCGGTAGAGAACCACTCGGAGGACTATTTTATACTCGACGACTGGATTTCGCACGGTGAAGATCAGAAGTCAGTTGACATAGAAGACCAGAAGCCACTCGGCGGGGCTAACGGTCACACGTTAGACTATTGTAGTTAATGTCATTTATGGCATACGTTACCTGTAACGTATGCGTTCAATATCACTTATTGCATCCTTGAAGGCTGGACACTTATGAGGGGCAGCACACTCTACATAAGCCACCCCCCCTCTGGCACAGGGGTTCGCATTCTGTAACACCTATATTCCACTCGACACTAAAGCACTAGAGCACTGAGATGTAGGGTTGTTACCTCCACCGTAGAGGGGCCTGAACTCATACAACCTTGCCGCAGCTAGGACTTTGCCCTCTACTTTCGTAGCCTACACATGTACTCTGAGGCTTATAGCCACGACACCGGTCATCGGCGTTGCGGGCAGTGCTGTAAGACCAGCACCAGTCGCGGCGAGGTAGGCCTGTTGACGAGGTGGAGGAGGCCCGAGGAGACTCGGCGCAGGAGGTTGCGGTAGTGGCAACAAAATATGCATGGACAACGTCGGTCGATGGGTTCATGTCGTAGGTCCATGGCATGGTGGGATGTTGTTGACGAGCCCCCCTCCTATACGCCAATTGCTGCTGCTACTTCTGTCGACCGCCGCGGCGGCGGTTCTTGCGACAACCACCGCTGCTGCCACCACGAGGTTGTTGTTGTTGTGGCTGCAGCATGGGTGGTGCACGCGGCATGGGGAAGAAGCACGGAGGTGCGGGAAGCGCCGGAGCTCGAGGCGCAAGTGGAGCAGGCGGTGGCGGGGCGCTACAAGTGGTGCCCACAGCGAGAGCGGTGTGGTGAACCCGTCGCTTGACCTGCTTCATATGTCGTTCCTCCAAGCGAAGGTAGGCGACAAACTTGGGAAACTAAGGCTCCGTCATCAAGGTGAGGTTGGCGATAGTGTTGCCGAAGTCCTCATTGAGGCCGTCGGTGATCGTGCTTAGAAGGAGATCGTCATCCATCTTGGCGCCAATGTCGCGGAGTTCATCGTACAATGTCTTGAGGCGGCGACAGTAATCATCTATTGGTTGGTCATCTTGATGACAGCCATAAAATTCTTGTTGCACGAGGATGCAGTGCTGAATCTTGTTGTCGGTGAAGAGGCCGTTGAGTTTTACTAACACAATGTGTGCGTCATCACCGTCGCTCACGACGGTGCGGAAGAGATCCTTGGAGATGGTGAGGAAGAACCACCAGATGAGCGTAGTATCGATGGCAGTCCACTCGGAGTCATCCTATGCCGTTGGAGTCGACGGAGCCATAGATGTGATCCATGATATTGTACTCGCAAAAGACGAGCAAGAAGTAGGTTTTCCATGCATAGTACGTGTAGTCATGGGGATCAAGGATGACGGGAACAAGCCCATGGATGTTGAGGTTGCAGATGTCAGAGAGATCCGGTCGGCGAAGGGTGTGGTGTTGTCGGAGAGGGAGGGGTTAATGGACATGGTGCGGCGCAGCAGGAGGATAAGGAGCAACGCGGCGGCTGGTAGGGTTTTGGGTGTAGTGGCAGCGGCGCGACAGAGGAGAGGGAGCGGTGCGGTGGCTGTGTAGATGGGTTAGGGTTTGGGTGGAAGACGAAGTTGCGTGGAGGTAGATGGCAGCAGTGGGGATGAGTGGCAGCAACGGCGGCACGAGGCAGTGGCGGCTTTGTGGCGGTGGTGGTGGAACAGGGTGGCGATGGTGGCTGGGAAGCGGCGGCGACAGCAGAGGGTGGCGACGGCGGCTTCGGGCAGCAAAGAGGATGGGATCGATGTGCTATCTCATACCATGTAAGTGAGGGAGAGAGGGATTGCATGCATCGATGATTTGCATTGATGGTGCATCAGGCACATATATAGGTACAAGGGGTGCGACTCATGTCTTGTCTCCCAAGTTACATACAGATTACAAAGAGAGGGAGACGTGATACGTGCAATATACAAAACCAAGACATATACACGTGTACGCAGAGTGTACATGTTCAACACGTTGATCTAACTATGCATGAGTCTTTTGCTTGGCCTCACGCCATCTCTCCTAAAGGAAAAGCTTATGTTGAATACAAAGAAGTTCTTGTGCCTCCAGTAATCTCTTGGGAAGAAGAGCCTTCTGAGAGTTCCTCTCGGGATGCTTTAGAGTGGTTCATGTTTTCGTGTCGTGTGACTCATGCTACTCATCAACTTTTTACGACTTGTTGACAAAAAGGGAGAAGATTACATCATGTTTCGGTAGATTTAACTTTTGATGGTTATTTGGTTGTGTTTTTTCTTGAGTTTGCAACTTATTTTGATCTTGTTTGATTTGCCTAAGTTGTAAACTCTCATAAATTACCCATAGCGTCAACATATCTCTTGAAGTATCCATTTTGCAGGTGGAAGTATTATGAGAAGTTATGCATGATTTTACTATGCTATCTCTGGCTATTATTCGTCAGTATGAATCAAACAAATCTTGAAGAAAAGAATTTTTCCTCCTACTTTATGTCTAACACATGCAGACTATTTAGTGTGGAATTATTTAACCCTCCATACATCTAGGGGAGTTTATTTCATCTTTGAGAATGGAAACATTAGTTCACTTTCGATCATCAACAATTCATTATCTATCCTTACTTTGATGATTATTTGTTTTGTCAACAATCTCCAAAAAGGGGGATATTGTTGGTGCAATAATCTGTCTCCTTATGTTTTGGAGATTGTTGCCATGAACAATAAGGGACTTATATGTTTGCTAATGCACACACAGTTATAGGTCTCTGGATTCATGTGGAGTTTGGTGCAAACTCCGAGGATAATATCTTGCATTGCAGCGAGGATCATCACCAAAGGATAAGTCTGTCAAGACTGACCCTAAAAATTATTAACATAAAGCAGTTGTCTGAGTGTATGTGAAGAAATTGACTACACCTGAGAATGTTGAAGACAAAGTGAGGACGTAGCATTTATTTCATTGTTTTTATTCTCTTATTGAGTCATAGGGCCGCCATACTACTAAGAGGGATATAGGGTTCAAAGAATTTGGACTTGATGATGCTAAACCCAATTCCTATGTTAGTTGCGAGAGAAATCTCTTTGTGCTCTAAATTATTTCTCGCCAGCAAGTGACAATAGTCTCCTTCGCCGCGATAAACTTACTTCTAACTGAGAAGTTAGCACTACTTATTCCTGGGTAATGTTGTCGTTGCTCCCAAAACCCGACCATTGGAAACATGTCCGTTGGCCATTCCCTAGAATACATGTTGAAAATAATCATTTCCCGTTCGGGCAGGCTGCGCTATAAATAGACACCCCGCTCCAACATTATTCGTTGACTACTCTCTGTGATTCTGAGAATATTGGGTGAGCAATCCTCTCTCCTGAGTGATATGAGCTTAAAATCTACCGAGAGAAGAAAAAAACAAAGCCAAAAAAACTAGATAGTGGTTTAGCATCACCTGAATCTAAGTCCAGACCCTCCACCTATTACTCTTGAGAGTTGCCAACTCTCTAGATGGTTAGGTGTCAATTTCTTCAGAGAACAAGAGTAATTGTGGTTCTCGAAGAAGAAGTCTATAAAGGTTTGAACGTCACCTCAAGAATCTACCATGAGTGATCGACATTGATTAACGAATCAATTACCAAGGAGAATAGGGTTTTAAGAGCTTACCTTCAGTATTAAATCACAACCCCTCCAACCAGACGTGGTTCTTTTGCAGAATGACGGACTGGTCTACCAAATTCCTTGTCTCCATCAAGCCTCACTGGTTACTTTCATCCCTATTATTTACTTTCAAACTTCTCTACATGATACAGTTCACACATGTGATTTCATTTGACATGCATCGTAGTTAATGATCGCCAGTAGTTTTATCTCATTATACTCTATTTATTATACGCTCCGGTGTGGGTTCCGAGAGTTTTGAAGATTCCAAATGAATTTTAAAAACTCCCATTAACCCCCACCCCCACCACCACCCACCCCCGGTATTACTCTACAAAACTACTACAAAACTTACTAAGAAACAAGGTCATGTATGCTCAACTACTACAACTTCTCGACTCCTTAAACATGCAAAGATACAATACAACCAATAATCATGGAATATCTTGCTACTCCATTTTTAAGTATTGCTTGCAATATCTTTTCAGAAGTAAACTAAGCATGCAAGCCTGGAGTATGCAATATTAAAAATGAAGGAGTACAAGCAACACTAAGCATGAGATGAAGTACAAGCAAAATTGAGCATGAGATGCGCAATTTCAAGTAGAAAAGCAACACTAAGCATAGCTAGACAAGAACAAGTAGACAGCAATATATTTGCAGAGATGGAGTACTCGTAGTGGCGCTCCGGTGTCTTCTTCGGGAAGGATCTCCGGTGTCGTCGTCTTGTGGTGTATCTTCTCCTCTTAGTGGTGCTCCGTCTGTTCCTTGTGATTGAATAGATCTGGCTACTCCTTGCTGACGAAAAGATCCAATAGCTCCTCACCGCCGCACAAATGCAATAGTTCCTCTTATCGCAGGTCCTCCTACAGCATGTCCTCCTCCTGTAGCTCCTCCAACTGTGAAAAACAAATCTTGGTACGACGAAGCGGGGACGGCGCAAGAAAAAGAGGGCAGTGGCGATGCAGTTAAGGGATAGACATCGACATTGCGAGAGGAAGAGGACAGCAGCAGCGTAGGCGAGGGAGATGCGGCGACGACACGGGCGAGGGCGATGCAATGGGAGTGGGAATAAGATGCGAGTGGGAGGGACACGACAGATAGCAATGCGGGTGGGAGGGGAATGAGAAAGTGATACGAGAGAGGGAGTGGGAGACGATGGGAAGGAGTGAACAACGGCGATGAGAGGGAGTGGTCGGCGAGTGATGGGGAGAGGAAGAGGTCAAGGTGGATCTGGAAGACTAAGAGCATCCCCAGTCGCCCCCCCCCCGGGCGTCTTTTAGCGTTGTCGGTGAAAAATCAGCCTACTCGCGCCCCCAACTCCTCGATTAGCACCGGTTTGGGTCAAAATAACAGTCGACAAACCTGAGCCAAACCCAACCCCCCACGGGGCACCTGGTCGAACCGAAAAGTCGAGTGGGTCCACGCTGTGGGCAACAGCCAGGCCTATTCATGCCGTTTTCTCCCCCTTTCTCCTCCCTTTCCCTCCATTTCCTACTTCCCCACACCCCTCCCCCCTCCGCCGCTGCTCCCGCCATCCGTCCGCCATGCCACCGAACAAGAAGTACACCTTCCCTTGCCCTGCCACTGCTGCTGATTCCAGCCAGCAAAAACAGAGGAAGCCGATGGCTAGTCCGTCGGGCGTTTCGGACACTGAGTATAGGGCGTATGTCCAGCGCCGAGAGGATGTCATAATAGCCCGGCGGAGGGTCAGGTGTGGACATTGTACGTTGGCCCCAGTTCGTCGCGTCGCCATGTGCTTTGACGACACGTTTTGCTCGCGGTTATGCAGATGGTTCGGATGTTCGCCATGTATCGCGCCAACAATGAGGACCAAGAGTTCAAGTTCCTTCACGTGTTCTCCAGAATAGAGTCGTGCAAGAAGTGGAGGAAGTTCGGCTAGGTCTCGACTAGGCTAAGGAGATCTACGATCCGGATGCGCCTGCCCCGGCTATGGCAGAAAGGCGCCCAGATGGTAACAAAAAGCCAGGGTGGCGAGGGACGCGGCGCCCGCTGCCAAATGGCTGCAAGCATTGATCGAGCAATGGTTCGCCGACGCCAAGATCAACGCTTCCAGGAGGGAGGAGAAATTTGACGCGCGATGGTCGGCTTTGATGACGAAGCAGGACGTCAAGCTCGACCTTCTGAGGATCAACATCGCCGCGAAGAATAGGAACACCGACCTAGCGTTCTTAATGGGGTGACACGTCAACAATGGACGAGCAGGTGAAGGTATGGTACCTCGTGGAGCATGGCCTCATCTTAATCCAGATGCTCGCACCGGCATCAACCACAGCAGCGACCACGGCGGCAACACCAACAGGGACGCCCACGCCGAGCGCAGAAACCACGCCGATGACAAGCTCGACTACACCGACGACGAACCCAACCCCAGCTAGTCCCGAGGCATACAAGTCGCACAACGCTAAGTTAGCTGTTTCATTTGTTTCATCCCTACTATCCCTTCCTTTTGATAACCGAACTATTGGGTGCGTTTGATCTCGCCGAACTATGTCAGGATGATCGCCGACTTGTAGCATGATGATTGCCAAACTCGTGACATCTTTTTGGCAGCGGCAAAGATAAATTTAAAAAAGTTGGCGTCCCGAGGCCGAAACCTGGGGTGTGGCTGGAAACTAGCACGCCCCAAGGACAAAAAAAGCACCGGTGCAACGCCAAAAAGACATTCGTCGGGCTGCGCTAGGGGCCAAATGGTTGGAGATGCTCTAGGAGTGAGCGAGTGGACGGAGAAAGAGAGAGTGAGTGAGTGTAGAGCAAGTCATGCAAGTGGAGTGGTACAAACGAGTGGAGTGGTGGGAGGGTAATTTTCGAAAGGAAAAGGTTCATAATGTGACAGAAATTGGACTAGAGTTGCTAAAATGACATGTATTTTGGTTCATACGGAGTAGTATGCTATGACGCACCGATAAGGCGATACATGATACGGCAACTTCTAGAAACAGCAATACGGCAATATGCCATGTATATAATAATAATAATAATAATAGTAATAATAATAATAACAACAACAATGACGTGTAAAAAATATAATAGAGTGTGTGAGATGAGATCAAAATACCATCCAGTTGGTTGCTTGATTCCTTCCATGCCTCTTTTCTTTTCTAGTCTTAAATGATCAAGCAGGACCTCAACTACTAATAGTGTATACAAAATAAAAATACATCAC
The DNA here is from genome assembly GCF_904849725.1 of Hordeum vulgare subsp. vulgare. Lineage (NCBI taxonomy): Eukaryota > Viridiplantae > Streptophyta > Magnoliopsida > Poales > Poaceae > Hordeum > Hordeum vulgare. The sequence continues at coordinate 339,227,701 of NC_058524.1, read as the reverse complement.
ATGATATTAAACTTGATAATATGAGGTAGACAAGCATAAAAAGTAGAAAGCAGTAAACAAGTTGACTTGTAGCAAACCAAATGGATATATACTTGCTTGTTCCAAACTTCCAAGTTCCAACAAGTTTAGTGCTCACTTCTCAATGACCATGGACAAATAATGCAGAACTTCAATAAGGTAACATGATAAATAGGAAGATCCCTAGTAAAACAGTGCATAATTGTGCGTTACAAATAAACAAAAATAAGATACAAGGCTTGGATGGCCGTAGATCCATTGTCAAACATTGCATAATTTTTCATTACAACCGAACTATAACATAATTTAAATGTGAACAGTTCAAGTGAGAGCATACATGATGTCAACCTTAAATTCGGGTTCATCAAATATCAAGTTACACCTTCAAGCATGCCAACACCAATGAAGCTCTCAACCCCATTTCCGCTCACATCCCACGGCTTGGCTCGGCACGATAAGCCTTAGATTGTCTTGAAAGCAAACACAAGTTATTATGTGAGAATGTTGAATTCTCAACACATTCAGGAGTGAGCTTGTTTCTCTTGGAACTATAGATTAAGAATGTGTGCTCCAGTTCCTTTCACATGAAGATGAAGGCGTTTCCTAAAGAGTCACACTTGGACATGCTTTTAGTTTTTAACTAAGGTCATTGCATTGTAACACATTTATGAATGGTCCATTGGTCTTGTATCCATCATTAACAATTCATGTTTCTTTTCATTGTGAGCGAGCGAGCGCGACACGGTTAACATTGTTAGCATATGGCTAATAATTAGCATGCAACTACAGTATCAACAAATTACTTAATCGAGTAATCTACAAACCAACCTACTAAATCAACTACAATATCAACCTACTTTAGCACTAATGATTAAAGACGAAAAGACAAATGAATAGATCAACTAAAGAGGAGCAACATTTACGTGGGCCGACGAGTGGTGACCGACAATAGCGATAGTTTAATCAATGTGTCGGGTTGAGAGTTGACATGGCAGCAGGCTGATTCCAACTGGCAGAGGCGAGACTCCAGCCGCCGGCGGCGGCTCGCTTGTGTGCCCTTGTTGTGTGGAGCGTGCAAAGCAAACGGAATGGTGGACAGTGAACAGCACATATCAGCACTTCTCCCTTTAAAAAACACGATACTTTGGCGATGGGCGCATGTTTTGCAAGTATCGGTGCATTGTTTCTTACTTAGTCGTTATGTTTGATTCGTTTGTATATGTATTCCTTCATCCCAGAATAAGTGCCTTAATTTTAATTTAACTTTGTACTAAAATTAATATAAAGTAACAAGTCCCAAAATGAATGTCTTAACCTTAGTAATAGTATAAGTTAGTACAAAGTAATAAGTGCCTTACCTTAGTACTAAGTAGAGATGAAAGGAGATCTACATCATATCTGTTACATGTTGTACAAGGTTACATATATACCCTGGCTGGGAACAACTACTGCTAGCGAGGGACGTGGGGATCGTGCGTAACAGACGCACGACCCAGAAGATGTCGTGCGCGGCCCGTTGGCCAGGAGAGAGACCAAGTCATGTACGGCTTGGAGGTGTCTTCCAACAACCCCCCGCAGCCGCAACGGGTCCTCGACGACGTTGAGGCTGGTCCAGGACTCCATGAAGACGCCGAACGGGAGTCCTTTGGTGAAGACGTCGACGAACTGGGATGTCGAGGGGACGTGCAGAACACGAACATTTCCAAAGGCAACATGATCACGCACGAAGTGAAGGTCGATCTCCACATGCTTGGTACGTTGGTGTTGTAATGGGTTGGTGGAGAGGTACGTTGCCGAGACGTTGTAGCAGTAGACGATGGTGGTGCGGTCCGGAGGCCGTCCGATCTCCTGCATGAGTTGTCGAAGCCAACACGACTCCGTCACTACATTGGCCACCACGCGATACTTCGCCTCCGCACTCGGGCGTGATACTGTGGTTTGGGGCTTCGAGGACCATGAGATGAGGTTGTCGCCAATGTACATGCAGTAGCCAGACATCGAGCGCCGAGTGTCGGGACAGCCGACCCAATCAGCATCCGTGTAGGGATGAGCTGAGAGGAAGCAGACGAACGAAGATGAAGTCCGGGGTGGGTGGTACAACACAGGTAGCGCAAGATGCGCTTGAGGACAGCGATGTGAGGCGTGCACGGAGAGTGCATGAGGAGGCACACCTGCTGGATGACATAGGCGATGTCGGGACGTGTGAGGGTGAGGTACTGTAAGGCGCTAGTGAGGCTGTGAAAGAGTGATGGATCGGGAGCGTGGTCGCTAGTGGTGGCGAAGAGTTTGGCCTTGGTGTCGACGGGAGTGGTGATGGGTTTGGAGTTGAGCATAGAGGCACAGTCAAGGACCTTGAGAGCATACTGCTGCTGGGAAAGAAATAAGCCGGCAACACTGCACTGAATGTTGATGCTGAGAAAACGATGCATTGCGCCAAGGTGTGTCATGGAGAACTAGGAGGTGAGCGCGGTCGTGATGTGGGTGAGTAGCGCGGATGAGCTGGTTGTGAGTATGATGTCATCCACATAAGGGAGGAGGTAGGCCATAGAGTTGCCATGATGAAGGATAAAGAGGGACGAGTCGGACCTGGACATCGTGAAGCCGAGGGAGAGCAGGAACGTGGTGAAGCATTGAAATCACGCATGAGGCGCCTGCTTGAGCCCATACAAGGACTTGTGGAGTTTGCATACTGCGAAGGGGTGCACGGAGTTGATGAAGCCGGTCGGTTGTTGACTATGGACGAGCTCGTCGAGAGTGTTGTGGAGGAAGGCATTCTTCACTTCCACCTGGTTGAGGGCCCAAGGGTTGCTGACGGCGATGTTGAGGATCACGCGGATGGTTGTCGGTTTCACCACGGGGCTGAAAGTTTCCCGTAGTCGACGTCGGGCTGCTGCGTGAACCCACGGAGCACCCAACTTGCCTTGTACCGAGCAAGGGAGCCATTGGGATGAAGCTTGTGACGGAAAAGCCACTTCCCGGACACCAAGTTGACACCTGCGGGACAAGCAACCAAACACCATGTTTTTTTTCACCAAAGCGTCAAGTTCTTCAAGCATAGCATTATGCGAGTTAGGTCTCGGAGGGCTTGTTTGTAGTTAGCAGGAAGAGGAGAAATCGGTGCAGGAGAGGTGGCGATGGTCAAGAGTTTTTTGGTTGCAGGAAACCAGATTTTTCTCGCGTGCGCATGGGGTTGAGGTTTTGGGGAGGTGCAATCGGCACAACGCGGGGCGAGAGAATTGGTGCGCGTATGGGGGGGTGTGGCGGCGACGTGCATGCGGAGCTGGGACCGGCTCGGTCGGGCGTGGGATCACGAGCTGGTGGAGGCGTGGTTGAGGCTGGTCACAATGGGGAGTAACATTGAGTAGTAACATACATGACACATAAGCATGTTACTACTCTATGTTACTACATTCATAGTGGGTGGTAACTTAGGGGTGGTAACTCAGAGGGTTCATTTATTGCTTTTGTGGGATCTATAGTAGCATTTTATAAAGAAACAACCTCTAGCATTAAAAAAGTCTCGTACAAAGCGCGAAGTTACGGTAACCACGGTGGTTACTCCAATTCCTTCTCTCCTCATTAACTCACTGCCACGTAGGAAATTTTGCTGAGCTGGACATGAAGTTACCACCGAAGTTACCTGCATTGGGGCCAGCCTGACCCGAGGCTGGTGGGCGCTTGTGGGTCAGGTGCAAGTGGGTGGGCAACGGGAGCTGGATGGGTTGGAGGATTTGCATGCGTTGCATGCGGAATGGCTATGGCCAGTGCGGAGGCAGTTCGTCCACGTATGTGGTCGGGCGGGGCTATAGCTGCAGGCGACTGGATAGCTGGCGCGCACGATTGTGGTAGCGAGGAGCGTTACATGTGGAGTTTCTGTGGCTCGTGCAGGGGTGGTGCATGCAGGTATGTGGCTAGTCGGGGCTGTGGCAAATGGGAAGCAGTTTTTGTCGAAGACCACTAGCCGGGAAGTGATAACACGACGCATAGAGAGGTCGAGGCACAAGTAGCCTTGTGCTCCAGCGGCATGCCGAGGAGAACACACCGGACGAAGCGAGGGGCGAACTTATGTGGCATGGTGGCGTAGAGATTCAGATAGAAAAGGCAATGGAACATGCGCAGAGAGGTGTAGGAGGCAGACGTGCCGTAGAGGATTGTCCCACCCTATTTGCACCTTACTTTGTCTTTCTTCCAAAATTTGATATAAATTAAAACTTTAAAGTGAATGTCATGAGTGCCTTGATTGTCATTGTTGAATGTGTGCTTGTGAGTAGATCTCTAAAAATAGTATTTTATAAAATATTATTTCCATACAAATCCTTTTAATTATTTTGGTAAACCAAAACCTTGCTTTGGAGTTTGCATTGCAAGTCCATGAATTTAAGGGAATGCCTTCACCCAAAGATTGTATTTTGATTCTAAGATTCATATAACTCTTCAAAACCATGAAATGATTATTTTAAAGTCATTTTTCTATTTTATTTATATGTCCTTTCTAAGGCCAGAAATGGTATTTCTCGATGGAAAATTATTTTTCTACCTTAGAAAAATCTGAGAAAATTTGAGAATACTCACAGGACATATATTTTTTCATACATAAGAGTTTCAACCCCTAGTCCTGTTCAAAATATTTGAGCAAACCTTTGAAAACCAATTCTGTCTATTTTGATCTAAGAAATATTTGCAAAGGAAATATTCTCAATAAATTCCCAGAAAATTCTACCTTGTCCCACATGCTATATTTGGTGATCATGCCAAGTTTCACCTCCATCCAAGGTGATTTGAGTCACCAAAAAATTCAGAAACCCTTTCTGTCCAGAATCAAGTTGGAGCAACTCTAAATTGCCAAGTTTGTCCATTTGGTCTCAAACTTTGCTAGAGTGCTCAATACCCCAAATAAGGAAATCATGCCAAGATTTGGATTTGTTGGATTTAATTTGCTCACATATTCTCACAAGGATTCAAATATGCCCATTTGTGGGTATTGTCAAGTTTACATTGTCAAACTTGTCAATGGAGCTCAAATTTGGTAGAGCCTCCTGATTATACCTAAAACCAAACCCTGTTATCTTTCAATGCATTTGGAAGAGGTTAACTTCCCCAAACATGCATCAAACAGCTTCTGCCAGATTTTAAAAACAGCATCTAGCAACCACCACACTTGCTCCCTTCGCTCCAAACTCATGTCACAGATGGCCTGTGCCCGTGCTCAACTACACACGAGAGGCCCAACACTAGTTCAATGAGAGGGGGCCAAAATCTCCATTTTATCTCATGAATCAAGGCTGACAGCACCACTTTAACTCTCTCACCTTGGCCAGCTAGATTCTTCTTGGTTCCTAGCATCCAAGGAGCATCTACATCTCCCACACACCCCAGGCATGGCCAAGACGCTCCACAGCGCGCCAGCATGTTGTGGCATGCCAAAGCTTCGCTCTGGACGCGCTACAGGGCGCACCCGAGCCCCATGGGACCAGCACCGGCCAGTTCTCGCCTCCACCCGTTGCCCCACTTTGACCACACCGACGATTGAGTCAAGCGCAGTGTCGGGCCCCTCTTCTCCCCCTCTCCGCTGCCCCTGGCGACATGTGCCCGCGCACGGCCGAAGCGGCCAGAAGGACCCCGCCACCTCGACGCGCCAAGAGGCTGCCCTCGCTCCTCCTGAAGATGCCCCGCGGTCCTAAACTGTGTCCGCAATACCCCGGTTTCGCACTCGAGCTCTCTCTCCCTCTCTTGTCGCCGCAGCAAAACCACCGGCGCACCACCGTTCGGTAACTCATCACCCGCATATATAAAGGCTCCCCCGCGCTCCTCCGTCCCAGCAGAACCTCCCTCTCCACTCCAATCGACCACCCCGAGCACCCCCTTAAGATAATAGAGCCCCAGTACTCAAGATCGACCGAGGCGCCGCCGCATCGGGGCTCCGTCGATGTTGGGCTACAGGCACGCTACCGAGCTCCTTTCACTTCCCCTGTGAGCACAAAGACCTTCCGAGCCTTCTCCACTAGTCCCCCAATCTTCTCCCCGCTCGGAGCACCATACCCAGCACCTTCCCGAAAGGTCTCCACCGCGGCATCGTCGTCGCCGGCAACTCAGGCCATCTCCATCGACCCCTCGACCCCCATCGAGTAGGCGGAAGTGCCACGAGCCCATTCACGTGCTCACCTGGCCTTGAGGACCCCCAAGTTGTCGTCGCGGAGTCATCCCTCTCCTGAGTCTGGAGGTAGAAGATGACCCCAGCAGGAGGACTCCACCTGTCGGCGGCCTCTCTCTCCTCTCTATCACTGGCCGTAGGGGGGTGCGTGTTAGGTTTCAACCTGACGACGCGCGCGCGCCTCGACTGGCTGGCTGGCTGGCTAGCCGGTTGGCCAGCTGGGCCGGCCCGGCTACAAGCCGAGTGAGGCCACTAAGCTGGACCTTTTCTTTTATTTTTTATTTTTTGTTTTTAAAAATGAATCCACAGGATTAATTACTTATCCAAACTTAAATATTTGTCACCATAATTCTTTTAAAAATGTGTAGTATTTAATAGAGTTGTTTGTGAAATTTTTGTGAAAACTTTTATGCAGAGGTTTATTTTAAAACCTAGTTTAGGTTTTTTTACTTCTGTTAAAAATACTAAAGATACTTTTTCATCCCAAAACCACAAACAAATATTTTGATAAATAGTAATAGGATTTTACAGAATAGGGTAACATTTTTATGTGAATTTGTACTCTGTTTTTGGTTGTCGTCCTTATTATTATTGATATTACGACGATAGATCACGTGTTTGATGAAGGACTTGGACCAGAAGACCTTGAAGACCCCGGATACCTAGCTGATCAAGGTAAGCAGCCCTTTGACCATGTCTGAGAAAATATTTTTATGCATGCCATGTTGATTATTTTATCCTGATGCATATGATCATGATTAATTGGTAAACCCACGGTATGGTGTTAGTGATGTCTCCTGTGGAGCACTTGCATTTGAGCATGACCTTACCATCTATGAGGGTCACGCTGATGAAAAGTTGACAAGTAGATAGTAGTGCCATGCATAAGATGAGCATATGCATGGTGATGGTAACTCAAAGGTGATATCAGAGGTTTTACCAAAACCCCGTCGGGTGCCACTAATGCCCGAGGGTGATGGTGTTGAGCTGGATGACCACTTGAGAAAGAAGTGGTGTACAGGAAAGGCTTTGTGTGAGTGGTTTCAGAAATGTGATTAGACTTAAGATTTGTCGACCGTCCCAACCTTACATGTGCGAACACGATACCCCTTTCTGGGACGGAGTTGTGTTGATTACTCCGGTTGTGCTAGCAAAGAGCCCGCATTACTAGTGGCAGGAGTGATATGGTCACGCTCGTGAACGGGTCGGGCCAGGACGGGCGACTATGTCATTTTTACGTGTTTCGGGCACACCGTTGGTCCTTGCATGGATGATACGGTGTAGAGTTGATTCTCGTAAGACGTACATCATGTGGGTTGGGTGCCAATCGAGTGGACTCTTTGTCTACTGTCGTCAGGGGAAAGGCATTGATCGAGTACTTACCTAGGATATATTATATACCGCGAGTCGTGGATGACATGGAATTTTCCCGGATCTCGTGGGTACAGCGCGCAACCTCTACAGAGTGTAAAAATATTCGAATAGATGTGTCCACGGTCAAGGACAGTTGGGTGGTGTTGCTTAAACTACGTCTAGTGATTTCTGCATAAACCAAGTGTGTGTGTGTGTGTGTGTGTGTGTATAAAGGTGTTAAATGAGAAAGTGGTTACTTGGTCAAGCTTGGTGACTTGACATGGAGGATGAACATGAGGTGTTCAGTCCTCGGAATATTTATGTTGATATATGTAACATGTTCTTATGGTTACTATTTACTTATTGATGTATGACTATCTAAATACATGACCATATTTATGCATTTATAAAACCTGCTTTCCGCAAAGGCTGCATTATACTTCATATTTCACTCAATTGCATAATCCGCATCCTGGGCTGTTTGCGAGTACATTCAAAGTACTCATTGACTTGCCACTGGTTATTTTATTAACCAGACATGGAGGAACCAGAATATAGAGAAGAATTCGTCGTCGGAGAAGGACACGTGAACTAGGACGCTTCCCAGTCAGAATGCGTGTTGGTTAAGGCTGATGGCACGGGTTCACGTTTGCTACCAAGAATTCCGCTAGTAGTTGACTTGGTGTGATTACCTTCATGGCCCTATCTATGTAAGACTTGACCATAATGGTCATTATTGTTATCAGACGTTAATCATGGATTCTTTTTATTCAGTATCTGTGTGTTCAGTGAGCATTGATCTCTGGGATCACTGTACACGTTCATTTGGTGATCTCGACTCGTAAGTCGGGGTCCCCACGGAGCTGGTATCAGAGCCATCCTGATAGTAGGAAGCCTTAGGTAGCATGGACGTTAGCCGGGATGAATAGCACGCTCTGTCCTTACACTTGGGGTTATGTACACCCTTACAGCCTTTCTATACCATTCACAACTTTCTGACCTCTCTCCTAAAACTTTGTAGATGGTCGTCGTACCTGAGACACTCGTGGAACCTGGCATTCCCCTACTTCTGGGGGACACCTTGGAGAACTGTCAAGTACGCCGAACGCCCGTTTACCTCTACCACGAGAACTGGGTCAATGCCAGCACAAAGGAATATCACATGGACGTGATTGTAAAGGCAAATAACTCTCCAACGAGATGGTTCTTTGAAGGGCCATAGATGGAGACTCTGGTATTGGCAGTTGAGAGGGTAGCATGAGAGGTGCTCGTTCACATCCGCGACTTCCTTCGAGAGATGGCTGATGAGCCGGCTACCCGCCACCTGCCTTTTGTTAAGGATGAGACTGACGGGAGCTAAATGCTAAACCCATCCCCGGAGGAAGGGACGCCACTCAGGTTTCAAACCTACTTCATCCTCTGTGCCAACAGCCTAGTTCACAACCTGATCAAGGAGTCAGTGATGCTTAGCCAAGAACTCCATCGTGTCCAAGAACTACTCCTCCAAGAAAAGATGAAAACAACCAAGATCAAGAAAGAAGGAGCATTCGGAGGACAGCCTGATGTCGCATACAAAGGAGGAATACTACCACATAAGGTCACCCCTATTCGGAGTCGTCGCATGATCGCCGAGGAGTATACAGAGCTCCTCACCGCTTCTCCGATGAAGCTTCATCGTGATGGACTTCTTCCTTCCCCCACACACTTGACGGGAGATGATGCCCGCACAGATGATGACGAGGAGGAAATCCTTGAGGAGTGTGAGTATGAGACCGAGCAATCCGCTACTTAGAATGGACGTCTTAAGGCAAACTAGGAGTCCCCATGCGAAGTGGAGTCTGTGTAATGGTTCATATGAAACCATGTATGCTTGTAGTGTGTGCTTTCTGTTTGCGTCTCGATGCAAGGAGTGCTTATGCCCTAGGCAACATGTAAGCGGCTACATCGCTTATTGTCCTGGTTTTGTCACAGCATATGTCCTCCTGAGAGGACTTTGAGATGGGGGCATGGCAACCATGTGGCAACTCAAAGGGGTTAGCAGGGAGCAAGAGATGATTTACCCAGGTTCGGCCCCTCAGATTGAGATAAAAGTGTACGTTCTATTGTGTGTATATTGTTGTTGAAATCGATTACAAGGGTGTGGATGCGCCTGACCTAGCTCTCGGTCGATGTTAACTTAAATCTACCAGCCCTAGAGACTCGCATTTATATACAGGTCGTGGCCCTAGGTTTACAAGAATTTGGGTCACGTTACGATTCATGACCTGATATGTCTCTAACTCGCCTTGCCCCTTAGGCAAGGAAACTCCTGACGATCCTTCTCCCGCATGGGCCATAAGTCGCCCTTCTTCCTATCTTGGGCCGCAGTCGGCTCGCGCTGTAAACACCTTGTGTCTTCTGCTTCATAAGTCAAGGCCCGCCTTGAGTATGAATGTTGAGCCACCATCATCTTGACCCAGCCCCCTAGGGCGGTTCTCACGGCGGGATAACATCCCCAACATTAGGCCCCAGATTGACTTGAACGTGTTCACGTCAATAAACTTTTCTCACACTCTTGGCGGCTCAAACACAATCCCAACTTGTCCCCAACAAAAGAAATACCAGCTTATAAACACCCCCTGATTTTCTACTCCATCTGTAAATGACGTCAGCTATCCCGAAATTTTAGGAATCTTCATGACGCTTCTTTGGTCTATCTGTTTAGCCCGACAATCGACGTGCCATCAATTCCAAGATTTACGGCGTCCCCTAGACTCTCGCGCCTGCCATTTCCATTTCCCTCTCAGCCTTTAAATACCGACAGGGGCATCTCTTTTTACTTTTACCCTAGATTCTCTTCTTCATCTTATACCTCGAGCTCCAGTCTGCGACGCACCGCCGCTGCGCCTCCCACAGACGAGCACTCCGGTATGAGGCTTCGCCACCGCGCGTCTTCTACTCCGAGCCGCAAAGTCCTTCCACCTCCGTCGGCACCATCAGGTAAGGCTTCGTTTCTCGCATTAGATCTGCTTAAGTCACCCACCATAGTTTGCCGAAGTTCTTAGGGTTCGTCCTGCCGCCATCGATAGCACAGATCCATTCGACCCCTTAACGAAAATGTTCCCAGACGATAGATTGCAAGACGAATACGGATCTAAATCTTGCGTAGACTCCATGGATTTTTTGCGGGAACCTCATGGTCAATAGTTGTTGCCGCCCCATATTTTTCTGTCATCTGGAGACATCAAATTCTTTTTTTCATACCATTGGTAGATCCATCTTTCTATATGGTTTGGTAGAAAACTATTTATCCAATACTTAGTAGAATCCGATATCACAACTCCTTCATAAACGAGTGTCACTCTCACACACGCGTGTTAGACATTTTGTAACCCGCCATCTCCGTTAGCCGCCTTATATTCAGGCAACTCAAGTATTATGAACCTCTTTATTGCCTATTTCTTGAACTCCTTGTTTCTCCCAACAATTTTCACTTGCTAGAATAACCCGCCAACCATACTTATGCAGATCGCTCCTTTCTGAACCTGTCAGTCATATCGAGACCATCAAAATGCGACTAGTTACCCTCAGAAATTGGTGATGCCGCCTTGTAACGATGTGTGTCAGTAGGGACCTTGTCTCCTAAGGAGGTAACTGGATGGAGAGCCGCCGCTGGAGAAGTGCGACCTCCACCCGCCGAACGAGAGGTTGTGGTTTTTACTGACCATTTAGAACGAGGCTTCTCTCCTCCTGGTTCAAAGTTCTTTCCGGATGCTCTCAACTTTTACAACCTTCACCCCCAAGATATTGGTCCCAATTCAATCGGTAATTTAAGCTAGTTTCAAGTCTTGTGTGAAGCATACCTAGGAATAGAACCTATTGTTCCCATATTTAGGGAGTTCTTCTACTTGAACCGCCGAACTGAATGGGTGGATGGCCCTAGCTTAGAACTCGGCGGAGTTACCATACAGAGGCGGCGCAAGTGTGGTTTCCCTGATGTCACCTTGCCTAGTCACCCCGAGGGCTGGGGGGAAACTTGGTTTTCCTGTAAGGATACTGCGTCGACTCAAGAAAATCCCATGTCGGGCTTCAGAGAAGAGCGTCTTCCAATGGATTTCCCGATCCTCAGTGCATTGACCCCCGAAGAACAAGTCGGCCACACCTTTGTTTGGTCAAAACTGAGAGCCTTAAACGCCAATGGCTTAACCAGGATTGACTTGATCCGATGGTGGGTGGAATGGCGCATCATGCCCTTAAGCCGTCGTGATGGGTTGATGTGTCATTACAATGGCGATTTGAACAGTACTCAACGCTTCACCAACGTAATGCTTGACTCTGAAGAAGTTAATAGCCTTGTGAAGAAATTATGTGGTGAGCCCAAAGAAGTATGTTCAAAAGTTGGTTTGAAACCGTTCTCCATTCAAAATCCGGCTCCTGAGGTAAATATATCCAACCATCACTCGCCTTATTTAGTATTCCATTTGTCCTTTGTAAAACCGACTTCCCCTATTGTAGAAAGACACGTCCTTCTGGAAACATAGACCAGTAAAGCCGCCTGTAGAAAGGGTCAAGATTGTTGCAAAGAAGAAGAAGAAAACCAAAACAGGTGCAGGCGAGTCATCTTTTCTAGGCGAGTCACAAAACATTGAGGAATTATCTGAGGTAAATGTTTAGACTGTTCTCTTGTTGTGTCACATTCTGTTCTAATCATTTAACTTATTCTCACAGGGATGATGTTGAAAGTGACGCTGAAGATGCTGAGGTAATTTTAGTATCCTCTGAATCAAATATTTCCTTGGAAAGACCTCGAAGGCGGGTTTGTAGGAAAGTCCCTATGAATCATCCAGATGCTCATTTGGATCCTAACTTCCTTTTGAAGAAGGCTCTATATACTCCAAAACGCCACACCCGCAGCTCCTCAGGTGATCTTATGGCGGGTCTGACTGAGAAAACATCTCGTCGTAAACGCCGCACTGAGGTGCCTTCTCTTTCTTTATCAAATATACTTTGTTTGTGAGTCCGCTTAATCTCACAAGATTTTTCCACTCTAATAGGTGTCTCCTCCTTCATCTGGAGATTCAGCATCCTCAAACTTGCCACCCCTTGTTCGTCTTCCAGGGTACGTTACTACAGGCTTTACTAGCACGTGGTTCAATACTTCTCATGTCATTATACATACCTTAACCTTTCATTTTTTAGAGATCAAGCGAAGAAACAGAAAACTGGCAAGTCAACTCCAAACACTTAAATGCCTGAAGTAGCAGAAACAAATGCCTCTATCCATGATACTCCGGTTGAACCAGCTGAAACTTATACTAAACCTCCAGAAAGCACTGTCATGGATAATATCCCTGACATTCAAGCTGACCCACCAAAAACTGATGATGTAACCATGGATCCGAGTCAGAAAGAAAATCACAACCCGCCAAGCCCTCTCAAGTCATCAAAAGACACCATGCTTGAAGAAGATGATGTCCTCATTACTGGGACGGGTCGTACGATGCCCGTCCGTAATGTGTTTGTTGAGCATACTGTCAAGGATGTCTCAACCACAATAGACAAAGGGAAAGCTACACTTGATCTTCCTAATATCGAGAAGCTGAACTTTGAAGAGCTACACGCAGGATATCTAAACCGCCTCTCCATGAGCCGGGACCTGGAAGCTGGCCTGGTAAACATGATGAATAAAAGATACGAGGTATGGTGTTGTGTAATAAATTACCCCATATATCCCTCTATAGCCCCCAAGGGTCGGGTCATCTTCTTGAAGATGAGACGGGCCTTGTGTAATTAATCTTTAAAATTTCAACCTGTAGCCCCCAAAGGCTGGGTCATCTTCTTGAAGATGAGTCGGGCCTTGTGTAATTAATCTTGAAAATTTCAACCTCTAGCCCCCAAGGGTCGGGTCATCTTCTTGAAGATGAGCTGGGTCTTGTGTAATTAATCTTGAAAGCTTCAACCTGTAGCACCCAAGGGCCGGGTCATGTTCTTGAAGATGAGTCGGGTCTTGTTTAACAACTCTGAAAAAGCAAGTGCATTAGCCCCCAAGTGTCAAGTGTATTGCTTGCGATGTGCTTGAGACTTGATGTCAAATGATTAATCCGACCGGGTAGCAACAAAGTAACTTGTCCATCCTGACTTATTATGTAGGAAACTATAAGTCAAGCTGACTCATCCTTGAGTGTGATGAGAAGAAGTTTGGGACGTCAACAAGATGCGAGGGCTGCGGCGGAAGAACAACTTCGAGCCACTTTGGCAGAACTTGAAAAAGCCACGCTGAACAGCTAGTATACAAAGAATCAACTGAAGCCGAGAAAGCCACTCTAGTGGAACGTGCTGAAAACACCGAGGGTCAGCTGAAACAAGTTACACAAGAATTGACTGGTCTTCGGCGACACATCTCCAATATGACCACTGATGTCTTTAGTAAGTCTTTGAGATAGTGCCTATTATAATCGTTGTAAAGGATACAAGGTGCAAGGCGAATTATGTTTCACTTGCTCCTTGCAGGCCCTCGATCCGCCAATCTTCAGGATGAATGTGTACTGAAGCTAAAGGCGCTATATACCCTGACAGAACAACTCTATGCTGGCGGCTTACTCACCATCAAGGATATATGGGGTGACAAAGACTCGATGAAATACATCAGGGACATGCTGAGGCGGCTCTCAACCATAACCCAGCATATAGAGAAATAAAGAAATCATCCGCACGGAAAGGCCTTATCACAGCTATGAGTCGGTGTTTAGCCTATGCTCCAGAACTCAAGTCGGACGAAATAGCCAGCGGGTTTCCCTAATATAAGGATGATGGCTCAGAGTTCACGCAAGAAGACTATGCCTAGTGCGTAAAGGATGTTCGTCCTGCAGCAAGTCGGCTTGCCAAGAGTCTCGACCTGTCCAAGTATGAATCGGACTATGATGATAATCATAAACGTGTGGCGCCTCCCAGTTTTGCACCAATGGATTTGACTCCTCGGCGTCGTAAGCATCTTTTTGCCTCTAATGCTGACCCATCAACCATCTTTACAGAAGAAGTTGAATTTCATGCTTTAATCAATTGCACCTGGGATGTGGAAAACTTCCAGATCCAAGACCCCAAAAACTCGGCACAGGGTGAACCAGAGATGGCTTAGATGAGGCGACCCTTGAAGCTTCAACCTGAAGGAATAGACTCAACCCGAAGGAAACTTACCACCGGGTTAATATAGAAAAAACTTTTGGCCTTCATGAGCCATGTAATTTTCTTTTGAGTATACTTAAACTTCTATATATTTGCATGAGTGGGGATGCCAAACTTTTGTGGCATCACCTTGTAATATAAGTCGCCTGTTTGAGCTATCGCTCGTTAGGAAGTGTGTTATCTTCCCCTCCATGAAAGGAAAAAAACTTTTAGAATCACCCAATTTGGATGAGCCAGCACAACTGTTTGGTCTCTGCCTGAAAGTATAACACCATATGAGGTGAAAAAATAAGTCGGCTCGGTGAGTCACGGTGGGTAGATGCGCTTGCAAGGCTCTAGTCGTACCCGAAGAGGTTTTTGCGAAAAATATTTATGTTTTAGACCGGAGGATCAGGCTCAATTCAAGCTTCAATGAAGCAGGTTCAGTGAACCCATGGTTTGTCTATTTTCCATATGCTGGCTCTCGCAAGCACCTCAATGTTTTAACTTTGGAAGTTCATGGTCCAAGATTGGATTGACTCGCCAAGACTACACGGGGCTTATGGGCGAGCCTCAAAACATACAGTCCAGTATAACCATTGTAATGCGTTAATTTTTCTCTAGCCACGAGGGTATTAAGGCGGGACTCAATGAGTCAGAAGCCCCCAAGTGACCTATGATCAAGGAAGAACGGGCATAGGATAGCAGAAGACAATGCTATTACTGCTAAACAACCTAGGAACTAGCATCCCCCAAGTAAGCCGGCTTTTATCATTCATGACCATACATTGGCGCCTATGTTTGACCGTGCATCATGGCACTTGAGCCTCTTTGGCTTACTGGTATATATGTTTGAACGATCACAATAGGGCGACTCGCTCTCTTTGATACTAATAGCGTCCATGTTTGAATGGCCTCCTCGGGGGCGACTCATCCTCTTGGGCGGCTTATTTAATCAATAAAGACTCGGGCTCAAGATATAGGCTGAAACGGCAGAGACCCCGAATTTCGTGGGCGTCGTCTTTATTGATGTGATATAAAGAGTACACAAATACTGAACTACGTACATGGATAAGGACCCAATGGCTCTAAGTGTAGTAAGGCTGCAAATGAGCAATGTTCCACGGGCGGGTTGTTTCTTCCTCCAAGGTTGGCTTGTGAGGGAAAATATCAATCAAGTAATAAGAGCCGTTGCGAAGGTTTTTTCTGGCGATGAAAGGCCCTTCCCACGGAGGCGAGAGCTTGTACATGCCAGTATGATTTTGAATCAATCGAAGCACTAAGTCGCCCTCCTGGAAGACCCGGCACTTAACCCGTCGATTGTGGTCACGGCGCAGGTCTTGTTGGTAGATACCAGTCATGATGCGGCTAAATCACGCTCCTCGTCCAGAGGATCCAAAGAATCCTGACGTGCTTGCTCATTATCGGCTTCTACGTACGCGATGCCTCTGGTAGAATCATATCTTATATCGCTTGGCAGAACCGCCTCAGCTCCATAGACAAGGAAAAAAGGAGTTTAACCAGTAGATCTATTTGGTGTTGTTCTGATGCTCCAATGCACGGAAGAAAGCTCTTCAACCCAACAACCCAGAGAGCGCTGCAAAGGAACCATGAGTCGTGGCTTGATTCCATGCAAGATTTCCTGGTTAGCCTGCTCAACTTGACCATTGGACTGTGGACGAGCCACGGCGGATACATAAAGACGGATGTGCTCTCGTTGACAAAACTCCTTCATTGCTCCTTAGACAAATTAGTACCATTATAAGTAATGATGTTGTGGGGATAACCAAAATGGAAAATCAGCTTCTTGAGGAACTTGACTGTTGTCTCTGCCTCAGAATTGCTCACCAGCTCTGCTTCAACCCACTTGGTAAATTTATCAACCGCCACCAACAAATGGGTCTTTTTGTCGGAAGACATTTTAAACGGGCCAAGCATATCAAGCCCCGAGACTACGAAAGGCCATGTAATTGGGATCATGCGCAACTCTTGAGCCGGCACATGTACTTGACGTCCAAACTTCTGACATCCATCACATCGGCGCATTATATCCTCTGCATCAGCATGAGCCGTCAACCAGTAGAAACCTTGGCAAAAAGCTTTTGACACCAAAGATTGGGACTCGGCGTGATGTCCACAGTCGCCCGCATGTATCTCGTTGAGAATATCTCGCGCTTCTTCTTGCAAAACACGGCGCTGGAAAAGCCCACAAGTACTTCGCTTGTGTAACTCGCCTCGATGCATAACCATGGACTTGCACCGCGGCACGATTTGTCAGGAACCGCTATGTTAGGTACCGTCCAGTCAGGAATTGCCCGGAGAGCCGCCACCAAGTGTGACTCCGGGTCAGGAACTGCTATGTCTTCCTCACAAAGCAACTTCACAGAAGGTTTATGTAAGACATCCAAGAACACATTGGAGGGGAATGGGCTTACGTTGTGATCCAAGTCGGGATAGAGCATCAACCGCCTCGTTCTGCCGACGATTAATATGATCAACCTCATAGCCATGGAAATAACCCGCCACCTCGGTTACCGCACGCCTATAAGCCGCCATAAATGGATCTTTGGAATCACAGGTTGTTGATACTTGCTGAGCCACCAAATCTGAGTCGCTTAAGCACCTGACCCGGCTCAAGTTCATCTCCTTAGCTATCCTGAGCCCATGGAGCAACGCCTCATACTCTGTCGCATTGTTGGTGCAAGGAAACATGAGTCGCAGAACAAAGCAAAACTTGTCACCTCTTGGGGACGATAACACCACTTCATCTACTGAGACTTCCAACTGCCTAGAGCCATAGAAATGAATAGTCCAATATGTGTTATGAGTCCTATCTTACGGAATCTTTAACTTGGTCCAATGGTTGATAAAGTCCACCAGAGCTTGCGACTTGATGGTTGTGCGAGGCATATACTTCACATGATGAGGACCAAGCTCTATTGCCCATTTAGCAATCCCCCAGTGGCTTCTCAGTTCTGTATAATGTCCCCAATGGGCATAGAACTGACCATAGTGATTGGGTGCTCTAGGAAGTAGTGATTCAACTTCCTGCTTGCCACGCAAATCACAAAGACCAGCTTCTACCAATGTGGGTATCGCTATTTGGACAGGGTCAACACCTCACTCACAAAATACACTCGCCGCTGAACGGGATATTCCTTGCCTTCTTCCTTGCGTTCAACAACCACCGCTACACTCACCGCTTTAGAATTAGCAGCAATGTACAAGAGCATTGGCTCTTTATCAGCCGGGGCTACCAACACGGTTGGCTCGGCAAGTTACTTCTTAAGGGCCTCGAAAGCCTCATTAGCCGCATCGGTCCAGACGAAGTGATCCATTTTTTGAGCAACTAATAAAGAGGGATAGCCTTCTCACTGAGGCGACTTATGAAACGACTCAATGCTGCAATACGACCCGCCATACGCTGGACCTGATTAATGTTAGTCGGCTTTCCGAGCGAAGTTATCCCCTTGATCTTGTCCGGGTTAACCTCTATGCCACGCCCAGACACCAGGAATCCTAGTAATTTTCCCGCAGGAACCCCAAACACACACTTGGTCGGGTTAAGCTTCATCTCATACACCCGGAGGTTGTCAAATGTCTCCCTGAGATCGCCTATAAGTGTCTACTTCTTTTGTGACTTCACCACGATGTCATCAACATAAGCATGGACTTTACGTCCAATCTGGCTATGGAAACAATTCTGAATGCAACGCTGATAAGTCGCCCCTGCACTCTTGAGTCCAAAAGGCATTGAGACATGGCAAAAAGCACCAAAAGGGGCGATAAAAGTTGTCTTCTCCTGGTCCTCCTTGGCCATCTTGATATGGTGATAACCATAGTACGCATCCAGAAAGCACAAACGCTCACAACCCGCCGTAGAATCAATGATTTGATCGATACGGGGAAGGGCGAAAGGGTCCTTCGGACAAGCTTTGTTGAGGTCTGTGTAGTCAATGCACATGTGAAAAGTGTCACTCTTCTTGAGAACCAAGACCGGGTTAGCCAACAATTCAGGATGAAAAACCTCGACGATGAATCCGGCTGCCAAGAACCGGGAAACTTCTTCTCCAATTCCTTTATGCCTCTCCTAATTAAAACGACGAAGGTACTGACGAACCGGATTCATCTTGGGATCTACATTGAGATGGTGCTCAGCAAATTCTCTGAGTACTCCTCGCATGTCAGAAGGTTTCCACGTGAAGATGTCCCAATTCTCACGGATGAATTCAATGAGTGTGCTTTCCTATTTGGGATCCAAGCCGATCCCAATAGTAAACTGCTTGGAAGAGTCGCCACGGACGAAATCAATTTGTTTGGTATCATCCGCCGGCTTGAACTCAAGGGGCGGCTCAGAATCAACCATTGGCTTTTTGAGTGGGCTCATGTCAGCTGGGTCCACATTGGCCTTGTGAAACTTCAACTCTTCATTAGCACACGCTGACTCAGCATAGGCGGGGTCTCCTTCTTCGCACTCCTAAGCTATCTTTTGGTCCCCATTGACTGTGATGGTGCCCTTGAGACCAGGCATTTTAAGCTTAAGGTACACATAACAAGGCCGGACCATGAAGCGAGCATAAGCCGGCCGCCCGAACAAAGCATGATAAGAACTTGATCCTCTCATGTAGTTGGATTCATCCCCAAAAGACACATTCAACTTGATCCTCTCAACAGGATATGCCAACTTGCCCGAAACAATGTCGTGAAAAAACATGGATGAAGGCATCAAGTCCTTCTCATCAAAGTTCATCCGTCGGAAGGTGTCCTAGTACAGGATGTTGATACTGCTACCTCCATCCATGAGGACCTTAGAAAGCGTGTATCCCCCAACCTGAGGTGCCACCACCAAAGCTAAGTCGCCAGGGTTATCAATCTGAGGTGGGTGATGAGCTCTACTCTATGTGACAGGTTGTTCAGACCAGTTTAAGTATGTGGGAACCGCCAGCTTAGCCATATTGATGGCCCTCTATTCTATTTTCTTATCCCTCTTATAGGTACGAGTGGTGAAGACATGGTATTGCCTGCCATTCAACTGCTTAGGATTATTCTGGAAACCACCCTGATTGTTTGGCTACTGGAAGCTGTCCTGATCATTATACTGTTAAATGCCTTTGCCAGATAACTGTCCACCATTGTTATGTGAGCCGCCCTGCCCTTGAGGACCTGGGTTAGGAAAGTCACTGAACGAGCCTCCTCGCGACTCGCCCGGGCCAAATTGACCCTGCTGGGCACCCTCGTTACCTCCTTGATGATCACGGGACGCCTGAAGAAGGAATTCCTACATTACAAAACAGTTTTCCCAAGACTGAGTAGACACGGGCACCTGGGTACTATGCTTAGGGCAAGGTCCCTTGAGCAGCTCCTCATAATTGCGTGGCTTCCTTCCGCTAAAGCCCTGGTCCTGAAAGTCGCCCTGACCAATGTTCCGACACTGGTTCCAGCGCCCGGCACTGGCATTAGCAACAAAGTCAGACACGCCATCTTGCTGCCTTATTTTTCCTTGACCTCCATGGTTATTCTTGCGCCCCTGAGTCTTGAAGTGACCCTTAGATCCATCTCCCCTTTTAACTTCACTGGCCTTCTCAACATCAGAGTCGGCATCCTTCGTGACGTCTGACTCGGCATACCTGGTGAGGGTGTCCATCTACTCACCCATATCTTGCACCTTTCGGTCGAGGCAGCCAAGCTTCAACACCACGGGCTGAAAATGACAATTCCTCTCCAAGATCAGCACGGCCTGAGCCGCCGTAATTGCATCCGAAGAGTGATTAATCTCCGCGACCCGCCTCGTCCAATAATGAGCCGATTCATCCGCTCGTTGAACGCAATGTTGTAGATCTACAATGGTCATCGGACGTTTGCAGGTCCCGGAAAGTTTTTGACGAAGCGCTCCTTGAGTTCCGCCCAAGTGTTGATGGAGTTGGGTGGTAAATTTTTCAACCACGTGCGAGCCGGCCCTTCTAACATCATGGTGAAATACTTGGCGCAAACCGCATCACTAGCATCAAGCATGTCCATGGCAAGCTCATAGCTCTCAACCCATGCCCCTGGCTCAAGGTCGGGTGTATAGTTGGGTACATTACGAGGGCCCTTGAAATCTCTGGGCATGCGCTCATTGCGCCGAGCAAACGATAAACAGGGACGCCTATGTTCCTCGCTCGCTGCCCACTGTACCCAGGGGCCAGCTGAGCATATGGCGGAACTCCCTGACCCGCCAGTGTTGCCGCTGCCTCTACTTCTGCCTGCCACGCAGCTCGTGCAGTGCTCACAAGCGCCTAAGCATTTGATGTCAGCAGCTCGGGTGGATTGATTTGAGGTTGGTGTCAATGGCCATCGCTGGAAACAGCCGGGGGATCATCCAGGCGACTCTTCGTATGGCTTGCATATGGCATGGAGTGCAGACAATCACGACTGTATGAAAATTGCCCCTGCTGGACCACTGTCGTCTTTAACATCTCGATGGCGTTCCTTGCCTCCACCTACAGCGTGGTGTTCCCACGAGTAGGGAGAGACTCCAAGTGGCGGGTCGCAGCCAGCACGTTCTCCACCGGGTTGGAGAAGTGACCTTGAGGCGTTTGGAAGTGTTGAGCCGTGTGCGGGTTCAACGGGGGCTGCATTGGCTGGTGGACAATCTCAACCTCCGGTTTGCTATGGCGAGGCGGGTTATGGTCCGCGCCGGGCGTATGCGGGCTGCTGAACAGACGTGTAGGGTTAAGGTTGGCCGGGACGCGACTCTGATGCCTCCTCTAATGAACAGCGTCTCACGCGACTCGCTGGCGCTCAAGTCGCCACACCTCTAACTTCAAGCGATCCACCTCTTCATCGATGTGAGCCTGCTGATTCGCCATCTCGGTCTTCTCTGCATCGATCTCGCGCTGTATCTGAGCCATCTCTTCCCGAAGTTTGGCCAATTTAGCATTAACTTCCTCTTCGTTATCAGCCGGCACGGCTACTGCCAAGAGTTTTGACATCTCAACCATCAAATCTATCATGGCCTTGGCCGGCATCTTCCCAGATCCGCTAGCCCCATTGGCGGTTGTCGCATTTTGCTCGTTCTGAGCTGATGTGGCCCCCAGCATATAGATGGTGACTTGGCGTGGTGGTTCGTGTGGACCTTCGGAAATTGTCGCCTCACGGAAACCGCCCAGTCTTCCCTCATAGAGAGGGAAGATCGAGTCAGTATCTCCGATCGATGAATCACCGTCAGAATTGACAAGGGCATCTCCACCAGCTTCTGGCTCATCCGGGAGGCTGGCCCCCTGTGTGAAGCCAATGAAGACGCGACGTCGTCCAATACGAGATGTGGCAGGTTGGGGGAGCCGAGCAGGCTCAATGATGTCAGTGCACATGTCCGGCTCGGGAACACGCGTTCCGATCTTGCCGATGAAGACGTGGATCTCGCCGAAGGGGACCTGATATCCTGATTCGATTGAACCGGCCTCGGGACCCCGGTTTTAATTGTCAATGTACTACCTTCCGCGGCGACTCTTAGTCATGAGGCCAGCCACGTAGCTCCCAAATCCTGGAAGGGCTCCCTTTGAGAACCTAACTCCACCGTGTGCACGCCCCACGGTGGGCGCCAACTGTCGTGGTTTTGTCACGGCAGATGTCCTCCTGAGAGGACTTTGAGATGGGGGCATGGAAACCATGTGGCGACTCAAAGGGGTTAGCACGGAGTAAGAGATGATTTACCTAGGTTCGGCCCCTAAGATTGAGGTAAAAACCTACGTCATGTTGTGCGTATATTGTTGTGGAAATCGATTACAAGGGTGCAGATTCGCCTGACCTAGCTCTCGATCGATGTTAACTTAAATCTACCAGCCCTAGAGACTCGCCTTTATATACAGGTCAAGGCTAGGTTTACAAGAGTCCGGGTCACGTTACGATTTGTGGCCTGGTATGTCTCTATCTCGCCTTGCCCCTTAGGCAAGGAAACTCCTCACGACCCTTCTCCCGCATGGGTTGTAAGTCGCCCTTCTTCGTGTCTTGGGTCGCAGCCGGCTCGCATTGTAAACACCTTGTGCCTTCTGCTTCATAAGTCAAGGCCCGCCTTGAGTATGAATGTTGAGCGACCATCATCTTGACCCGGCCCCCTAGGGCGGGTCTCACGGCGGGATAACATCCCCAACACTTATCTTAATTAATGTATTTGCATATGCTTCTTCGACCCTTCTTGTTTGACACACTTGCACCATACAAAAAACCCTTATGTAGGCACATTTCTCCCTTATGCTTTCCTCTCAACCATTTTACGATATTGACCTCACTCCTCCAAATAGGATGGTGATTGCTACCCGCACCAGTACCTTCGTCCACCCAAGCACTGGCGAACATAGCCAGCAGCCAGGAGCCGGTGGGTCTGCACAAGATGGAGTTCACCAGGAGTAGCTGCAAGGCGGCGTTCCCTCGCCACCGCCTCCTCCGGAGACCCTGATTGTGGCTCATTTCCTCCAGGCTCTCCGGGAGGAATGCCAGGCCAACAACGCCGCTATCCAGCAGATAGGTCAGGCCTTAGTGAACAACCTGCCGTAGGGCGGAAATAGCAATGGTCGCTCCACTCTGTCGGAGTTCATGAGGACTACGCCTCCAATATTCACTGAGATAAGTGAGCCCCTGGATGTCGATGACTGGATCCGCACCATTGAAGACCTTCTCATGCTGGTTAAGTGCACCGACGACCGTGAAAAGGTTCTCTATGCCTCTCACTGTCTTGGAGGCACTGCCAGGGCTTGGTGGGATAGGTTCCAAATCATGCAAGGCGCGCGGGTTATCACTTGGGCTGTCTTGAAGGACGGGTTCTGCACTGCTCACATTCCCTCGGGAATGATGACTATCAAGAAGCGGGAGTTCCTGGCACTGAAGCAAGGTAGCGGCACGGTCAAGGAGTACCTGCAAAAGTTTAACCTCTTGTCGAGGTATGCGCCTGATGATGTCAGCACTGAAGCCGCCAAGGTGGAACTCTTCATGGAAGGGCTTCAGTAGTCACGGCAATATCAGCTTGTTGTTTAAGACTGTCGGACCTTCTATGATTTGGTGAACAAGGCTCTCATGCTTGAAAACAAGCACCGTGCTACGGATCGTACTCACAAATACTAGTTGATGGGCAATGGTGGTTCGAGGCATCCAGCAACCAGAAGGCTCGTTCGTGGCAGACGGCCCCGGCAAGGCCTAACTATTAGAAGCAGCAGTACAAGACTCATGCACCTCGCCCGAGCTTTCAGCCTCAACAGTATGCCAACCCCAAGTCGGCGTTCAACCCGCCCAACAACCCTGGACAGATCACTTGCTTTGGGTGTGCATAGCTTGGACACTACTCCATGCAATGCCCCAACAAGAAGCGCGATGCACCGTGCCTCAATGCATCAAATCAATGACAAGATCATCGAGCACCGAAAAAATCAGGCTTCCCGCAACCAGCAATACCACAACAGGGGGTGTGTGAATCACATCTCCCCCGAGGAAGCCCACGAAGACCCGGACAACATATTGGGTACGTTCCTCGTCAACTCCACTCTAGCAACAGTATTTTTTGATTGTGGTGTTTCACATTCTTTTGTCACCCAAAAGTTTGCTACGAAGAGTGGCTTGAAACCTACATTCCTGAAGGGTCGAATGGCGGTACAGACCCCGGGTGCAGTACTGAGGACCAACATAGGATGTAGGGGAGTTGGGATCAGCATTAACAGAGTAGACTTTGTAGCACATCTCGTCGTCCTTAAGTCGCATGACTTGGACGTGATCGTTGGTATGGACTGGTTGGCCAAGCACAAGAGCATACTTGTAATGGCCCAAGAGTGTAACTTGCCTTATTTGGAACCTTCTGTATGTGGGTCCATCTTGTCATTGCAATGAGAGTTATATTCCATGTGGTATTTCATGTGCATGCCTTGTTTTCTTTTGCATTCATGCATCCATTCATCCATGCCTCTTTGTGTTTGTTGCCTTTGTGAATCCATGTGGTGTGATATGTGATGGCATGTGATGATATGTTGTTTAAGTGTAATGATGTGGAGTAGTGCATTTGAAAGTAGGGTGCAACTTGTTAGAATTCAAATAGGATTCAAAACTTCCCCCCTCTCTATTTATCTCAAGCCCAAGTTTCACTTGCTCCATCCCTGTTTCAAAAATGCCCATGCTTTAGTATGAATTGTGGTGAATGTGATGCTATGTATTTAGTGTTTTGAAACTATGTTTTAGTGGTGCAAATATTCACAAAACAGATCAATTAATTCTGTTTTGTAAATATTTTATGCTCCAAAAATTCCCTGTTATATTTTATTTAAATAGATCATAATTCCTTATGACCAGGGACATTTTTTGTTTTATTTTTAGCTTCAATAGTGTGGCATGTGCTTTATTTTTGTCTCTATTTGTTTTGTAAATAGAAAACCCCAATGGGTTTTCTTTTCTCTATCTGGCGCCTACGAGTGGGCTTTCGCCCATTGGCTGGCCCAACTCCCTTCTCCTCGCGCGCAGCCCACCTTCCCCTTCTCCTGTAGACGGCGTCGCCTTCCTCCGTCGGACTCCTTCAGAGACAGCGCGACAGGCATCAACGTCGTCTCACGGACGTCGAGGCCGCGCATCCCTCGCCTCCTCCTCCTCCTATAAGATCCCTTGGCGTTCGTGCAAGGCCTAGGGTTCCTCCCTAGCCGCCGCCACTTCTTTCCCCATCTCCTCCTCCCTCTTCCTCGTCGGCAGCAGGTAAGTGAGCGGCTCCTCCACCATGGCCGAGATGTGTGAAGCTCCTCGCCGTCGCTGCCGTGCCCCTGCGTCCTCTCCAACCCTTCGGCGAGCACGCGGGACCTCCAAGGGACCCGTTCCCACAGCCAGGAGGAGCAGATCTGCACTGCTACCCCTACTTCGACGACGGCTGCTTCCTCTCCGACGATCTTCCCCGCCACGGCTTCTTCCACTTCTTCCTATACCTCCTCTCCGGCAGGCATGACGTCCTCGTCCAGTGGGTGAGCTATCATCTTCCTCCCCCTTCCCTGTCGCCAGATCATGAGTAGGAGCCCGTAGCCATGTCATGTTCTTCCCTCTGTCGCCGGCGCCACCACGCGTAGTGGAGACGTAGCAGTAGGCCTTCCCATGGCGCATTTAGTGTAGAAATGGAACCCTGGGAGCCCCTTCTCCCTTCCATCGATGATCCGCAGTTCAATTTGGTGTAGATCGTCAGCGTGGTGCTTCCCCTATTCCGGCCACCAACGGGCAGAGGAAAGACCAGAGGGGTTGCTCAATAGAGTTGCCTCCTCTACCCTGTTAAGATCCGAGCGCGTAGCAGAGTGGTAGGTGGGTTTTGGTGTAGTGGATGGTTGTGGGTTCGAGTCCCGCAGCGCGCACCCCCCCCCCCCCCTTTTTGCAAATTATTTTCGGCACAGTGGCTTCAGAAGAAGGGTTACCCTGCTCCCTTCCTTGTTCGTGTCGAGCCACGGCCTAGCCCAGTGGTGCTAGTTGCTGGTAGTGAACCAGGAGCACCTGGGTTCGAATCCCCCCAAGCCTTTTATTTTGTTGCCCATTTATTTTGCTGTTTTTCTTTTGTTTGCTATGTAATTGTTGTGGTATGCTTGGTCACCTTGTGTGGTATTTTTTCTCCTCACAACCAGTAGGTTATCCCTAGTATTTTTCTTGCATGTGTAGGTATTTGAGTGCAAGTGTATGTGTGAGATAGCTCATGTATGTGTGTGTGTTAGCATGTGTGTATTGCACTAGGGTAGTGATGTTTATGTGTGTGTTACTCTTGTGCTTGGGTGTTGAGCCCATGCACTAGCTTGTGCAAGTGTGTGATGTATGTGTGTGTGGGGTTCCCCCCCCCCACATACTTTTGTGAGTAGTTGTAGGTGTTCATGTGATTTATGTGTGTGTGTGCATGTGTGTGTGTCACACATGCCCAAGGCATGGTGTGCCGTGATAATCACTTATGTGCAAGCTTGTATGTGTAGGTGTAGGAATGCATGATGTGAGTGTAAGTTAGTGTGTGTGTTTTAACTAGCATGTGTAGGTGCTTGATATATGTGTGCTTGATGTATGTGTGTGTGTGGTGGTGTGCTAAGGCACATGAACATGAGGTCTACCCCTCATGTGCACCAATGGAGTGATGAGAGTGTGCAAGTGCATGTGTAGGTGATGATCTAGTGATATGCATGTGATATAGCTCTATTCACCTCTATGTGATTCCATGTATATTTTCTTCTTAGCTTTGAGCCCATTTGTTCTATGCAAGTACCTAGGTATTATATATGTTTTGGGGGTAGAATCATCTAAGGAATCCAATGGTGGAATCATATTCCACTTTGGAACACTTTCTCGGAATGTCATATTTCTATTTTGTTCAATGTTTAGAGCTTGGTTCCATGTGATGTGATGAGCCAAGAGGATGGTTCCTTGTTTTAGTAGTTGAGGGTGAACCCCTCTACGGCATGGTGGTGTTGTTTCATGCTTAGGAGTTTATATGTGCAAGTTGTGCTCAGTCAAAGTAGGCATGTGGCTGAAAATTTCAGCTTAGTGAAAATCTGTGATTTTCACTAAGTCTGAGAAACTGATGTTATTTTCTTCCCTTGTAGTTGTGCTTGCAAAAGTTCATGTGTTGGGAATTAGCCCCTACAATCAACTGGAAAGTTGGAGATTTTGTGTTTGTCTAGCTCTATGTCAATTTTCATTCCTTTTGGCTTCCTGTGGATATTGTTTTGGGTGCTGTCAAAATGCTTGAGAGCATAAACAGCTAGTGAGACTCTGAGAATTTCACCAAGTCCGTGAAAACTGATAATTTTGTCCAAGTTAGCAGCTGTAGAACTTTCTGTGTGAAACTACTTTGAATTATCTTTTTGCTCATGCTTGTAGAGCTTTTGAATACCTTCTGCCACATATCTTATTTGGCACATTTGGGTGGCTGTAGGTGCTTTGCATGTAGCTCTCAAACTGTTATGATGTTGTTTAGGACAGAATGTATAGTTTTGATGTTTTGATGCTTGTGAGTGCATAGTTGATGGTGTGGTGAGTTTCTTTGCACCACACCATCCATACTTGTTTGTTTTGTGATTTGGCAACCTGGGAATACCAGTGGTGTGCCATTGGAGTGTGTTTGTGATGGATTTGGTCCGTAGGACTCCCTTTCTTGTTTCGTTGTTTTCGGTTGATCTGTAGCTCCGTTCGTAACGTTCTTTATATGTTTTTGCATCGTTTTTGCGTGATGCATCTGTTCATGTCATCCTCATGCATGTCAAGATAGCTTAGAGTGCAGTTGTGTCTAGAAGTTTGTAGTTTCTTCTCATGCATGTGCAAGTGACTAGAATAGATATGCATGTTCATTTTCATCTCATGCATCATGTGCTTGTTGCATCTTGTTGTGTTGTTGTTCATTGGATGCTATTTTTATGTTGGGTAGCACCGGGATCGGAGAGCGAGTGCGTGGATCCGGGAGAGTACGTGCAGGACGAAGAAGAGCAGTTCCAAGCTGAAGACATCACAGGCAAGATGATATGACCTTGATACCATCTCTAGTCTTGTTGTGCCTAGATTCACGTTTCCTTCATCTTATGCTCGCTGCCTACCACTGAAATAATTGCCTCCTGATATTGCCATGAAACCCAAACAGTTTCCCCTCCTAGCAAATATTGAATGGCTAAGTAGGCTTGCTCAGCTACTAATGTTAGCGTTGCTAGTTGCAGGTGCAATTGTCTTAGGTGAAAACATGAGTTTGATATCATTATGTTAAATCTGTTATTTAATTAATGCACCTATATACTTGGTAAATAACGGAAGGCCTAGCCTTTTTCCGGGTGTTTTGTTCCTTTATTGCCTCCATAGTTTCCGGCTACCGATGTTTGATCCCATAACTCATCGCTCCTAACACGTTCGGGGTTGTTATGGGGACCCCCTTGATAAATCGTGTAGTGTTAAGACTTGTTCGGCAGGACCCAACATTGGTGTTAATTTGCTAATCACTTAATAATAATCTGCATAGGGAATAGCTACCCCGAGGAATTAATCAACAACCCGGGCCAGTGCTCCTCATGAGTGTTGGTCCAAAATGGACAAACTGCGGGGCCACAATAGGGAAACTTGAGGTTTGGCTCCTCTAGGCTTTTCCATCCGTCGTGTCCTGAGACTGAGATACGCGGTTCTTATCGGGGTCGTCGACATGGCGGGAGGTCCTGCTAGATTTGTCTTACCTTAGCGATATATCTTCCGTATAGGAATCCCGGTGAAGCTTTGGTTCTCCCCAGAGTTGAGGTTTTCCTTTAAGGAATCCGACGAGATCACGAGATTCGTGATAGAGGATTGCTTTGCGACCCGTGACCGTTTGTGATGGACTAGTTGGATCACCCCTGCAGGGTTTAATCTTTCGGAAAGTCATGCCCGCGGTTATGTGGCAACTTGGAATATTTGTTTACATCCGGTTATAGATAACTTGAACTTAAACTAATAAAACTTGCCAACGGTGTGCGTAACCGTGACTGTCCCCTTTGAAGACCTATCTTCGATCGGAAACACGGTGGGGTTATGATTGATGTAAGTAGGTGTTCAGGATCACTTAGTGATCAGCTAGTTTTTCGGCCGCTAGCGTAGACCACCATCAATACTTGTTCTACGTAAGTTAGCCACCATAAATGCTTAGGATGCTGCAACCTAAACACTGAACCTTCCTTACCTAATAACTTGACTATTTCTGGCACCGAGGTCATAGATTGTTGAGTCCCTGTGGCTCACAGATTACTTCGACACCCCAACAGGTACAGTTATGCCCGACACAGGTGATCCCGATGGCACGTAGCTGGCGTGGCAGTACGATGAGGAGAACGACCGCCTGTACGTGAACTATCCAGAAGAGTGAGGCATGGTCGTGATCATGGGCAAGCATGCAGGGTAGCATAGCCTTTTCTCATGTCATGCAGTCCGTAGTGGAACTACCTTGTCTGAATAAATGTGTGATGTAAACTTTGATATTATCTATGAGATGGCAAATGATTCCCTATTTGTCATTCTGTTATTATATATGTGCTACGTTATCGTGCTTGCGAAACGCTTAGATGCGCTTCTTTCCATTTTGGGGTCTCGTCCCCTAAGTCGGAAAGGACCGCATCTTAGTCGTTACAATACTGGACTGCGCCAATAGGGCTATCACCATGACCAGTGACCAAGGAATCAAAGTCAAATATGTTCCTCAGCATACCTCTCCTCAAGTTCCTCAGGTTAACTCCCTTTCAGGAAAAGAGGTGGATCAAGTGCTAGTGATATGGGAATATCCGGACATCTTTCCCGATGAACTACCTCGGATGCCTCCTGATCGAGACATCGAGTTCATCATTGAGCTCATGCTCGGATCAAGGCATATCTATAAGAACCCCTATAGGATGGGATCCGAGGAATTGGCAGAACTGAAAAAGAGCTAGCCGAGCAGCTAAGGAAGGTATTTATTCGTCCTAGTGTCTCACCTTGGGGATCACCTATTCTATTCGTGTCCAAGAAGGATGGGACTATCAGGCTTTGCATTGATTACCGTTCCCTCCGTGAAGTCATGATAAAGAACAAGTATCCACTCCCCAAGATTGAAGACCTATTTGAGCAGTTATATGGTGCCAAGGTATTCTCCGAGATCGATCTCAGGTTTGGGTACTACCAACTAAAGATTCGGCCCGAAGACATACCAAAGTCGACATTCATGACCAGGTATGGCCTGTATGAGTGCACAGTCATGTCATTTGGGTTGACCAATGGCCCATCCTACTTCATGTACCTCATGATCAAAGTCTTCATGGAATACCTTGACAAGTTTGTTGTCGTCTTCATCGACAACATACTCATCTTCTCCAAGTCCGAAGAAGAGCATGAGCAACACTTGAGGATGGTGTTGGAAAAACTTCGAGAGCGTCAACTTTATGCCAAATTCAGCAAGTGTGAACTTTGGCTACGCGAAGTTGGATTATTGGGTCATACCATGACGGCGGATGAATTGGCTGTCGATCCCGCCACGATTACTACGGTAACAAACTGGGAGTCGCCAATCGATGTGAAGGAAGTCAGAAGCTTCCTCGTACTCGTGGAATATTATCGCAAGTTCGTGGAAGGATTCTCTCGCATCGCCTAACCAATGACTCAGCTCCTGAAGAAAGGGAAAAAGTTTGGATGGACGCCGGAGTGCGAAGAAATTTTCCAACAACTGAAGAAGAGGT
This sequence comes from Hordeum vulgare subsp. vulgare, assembly GCF_904849725.1. Lineage (NCBI taxonomy): Eukaryota > Viridiplantae > Streptophyta > Magnoliopsida > Poales > Poaceae > Hordeum > Hordeum vulgare. The sequence goes on along the minus strand of NC_058524.1, from coordinate 339,196,870 downwards.
TAACCACTACCCCAGTAATGGCCACTCCACATATCAACAAGGAGTTCGTGATATACTGCGATGCATCAAGAATCGGGCTCACTGGCGTTTTAATGCAAGATGACACGGTCGTGGCTTATGTGTCACGACAACTGTGCCCTCATGAAGAGAACTACGCCACTCACGACCTCAAGTTGGAGGCGTAATTCATGCCTTGAAGACATGGCGGCATTACATTTTGGGGAAGCGATGCGAAATATACACCGACCACAAGAGTCTGAAGTATATTTTTAGCCAGAAGGAATTGAATATGAGGCAGCGAAGATGGTTGGAGTTGATTAAAGACTACGACCTCAGCATTCAATACAATCCCGGTAAAGCCAACATGGTAGCATACACCTTGATCCGAAAGGCTTGCACCTTGAATGCCATGATCAAGGAAAGGCTACCCGCTCTATATGACGAGCTCCAAAGCTTCGGGTTGGAGCTAGTTGAACAAGGATTCCTAGCAAACCTCAAAGCCAAACCCACACTGATGGACGACATTAAAGAGGCCCAGAACGGACACGAGAGAATTGAAGGCATTAAGAGGAAGATCAAGGAAGGCAAGGCCCCAGGATTCTCAATGGATGAACATGGAGTTGTGTGGTTTGGAAATCGCGTAGGCGTACCCAACAAGGCTGAACTCAAGAATCTAATCTTGCAAGAAGCCCAGGACACTCCATACTCGATACACCGTGGTGGGACCAAGATGTATCAATACCTCGGAGAAAAATTCTGGTTGCATGGCAGGAAGAGGGAAATAGCTTCATATGTCGCCAAGTGCGACGTATGCGAGCGAGTCAAAGCTGAGCACCAGCGACCTGCTAGGCTGCTACAACCTCTCCAGGTGCCTGAATGGAAGTGGGATAAAGTCAGTATGGACTTCATCACCGGTCTGCCTAAGTCAGGCAAGGGACACGACTCCATATGGGTCATTATAGACCATCTAACCAAGGTGGCCCACTTCATCCTTGTGAGCACCACGTACGATGGTACCCAGCTGGCCAATCTATACATCCACCATATCATGAGTCTTCATGGGGTTGTTGGAAATATGCCCTAGAGGCAATAATAAAATGGTTATTATCATATTTCCTTGTTCATGATAATCGTCTATTGTTCATGCTATAATTGTATTAACAGGAAACAGTAATACATGTGTGAATAAATATATCACAATGTGTCCCTAGCAAGCCTCTAGTTGGCTAGCTCGTTAGTCAATAGATGATCATGGTTTCCTGATCATGGGCATTAGATGTCATTGATAATGGGATCACATCATTGGGAGAATGATGTGATGGACAAGACCCAATCCTAAGCATAGCACTAGATCGTGTTGTTCGTATGAAAGGACGTGGATGTCACCTAGAGGGGGGGTGAATAGGCGCTTTAAAATAATTAAGGTTTAGGCTTGAACAAATGCGGAATAAAACTAACGTTTAATATGTCAAGCACAAAACCTACAAACAACTAGGCTCACCTATGTGCACCAACAACTTATGCTAAGCAAGATAAACAACTAAGTGATAGCAAGATATATTACAATAAACAATATGTCTATCACAAAGTAAAGTGCATAAGTAAAGGGTTCGGGTAAGAGATAACCGAGGCACGGGAAGACGATGATGTATCCCGAAGTTCACACCCTTGCGGATGCTAATCTCCGTTAGAGCGGTGTGGAGGCACAATGCTCCCCAAGATGCCACTAAGGCCACCGTAATCTCCTCATGCCCTCGCACAATGCAAGATGTCGTGATTCCACTAAGGGACCCTTGAGGGCGGTCACCGAACCCGTACAAATGGCAAACCTTGGGGGCGGTCACCGAACCCGTACACGTGGCAACCCTTGGGGGCGGTTACCGGTACCCGTACAAATTGCTCGGGGCAATCTCCACAACCTAATTGGAGACCCCAACGCTTGCCCGGAGCTTCACACCACAATGATTGAGCTCCGAGACACCACCAAGCTTCTAGGACGCCAAACCATCTGCGAAGAACAATATCTAGGGTACTAAGTACCAAAGGTAATAAGCTTCTCAAACTTCACTTCCACGTATCACCGTGGAGAACTCAAACCGATGCAACTAATGCAATGGAAAGAACACACGAAGTGGTCAAGTCCCTCACACTCAAATCCCTCCACAACAACGAAAGCTATGGAGAAATATGAGAGGAAGAAAAAGGAGCTCACAAACAACTCCAAGATCAAGATCCAAGGGGTTCCCCTCACATAGAGGAGAAAGTGATTGGTGGAGATGTGGATCTAGATCTCCTCTCTCTTTTCCCTCAAGAACAAGCAAGAATCATTGGAGGGATTGAGAGTAAGCAAGCTCTAAGAATGTCAACAATGGAGGTAGAACAAGAGCTCAACAGATAGATAAGGCCAAGGGGGAAGAAGACCCCCTTTATATAGTGGGGGAATGAATAAGACCGTTACCCCCACTCTCTGCCCGAGCTCCAGCGGTACTACCGCTGGCACTCCAGCGGTACTACCGCTGACAGCAGCGGTACTACCGCTAGCTAGCGGTACTACCGCTGGCTGCAGCGGTACTACCGCTGGCACTCCAGCGGTACTACCGCTGGGCCCCTGGTAGTGCAAAGGCACTACCACCGCCAAGAAAGTCTTCGCAAAAAGGTCCGTCCACGAACAACCGCTAGGCAGGCGGTACTAAGCTCCTGGAACGGTACTACCGCTGACCAGGGGCGGTACTACCGCCAGCCAGTGGTACTACCGCTAGGGCCAGCGGTACTACCGCCAATTCTAGCGGTACTACCGCTAGGTCCAGCGGTACTACCGCCAACTCTAGCGGTACTACCGCTAGGTCCAGCGGTACTACCGCTCGCCACTGAAACAACCATAACTTTCGCATACGAGCTCCGAATCGAGCAAACCCAAGCTTGTTGGATTCAGGATGACAAGAGCTATCCAAACAGCTATGAAAATGCCAATGATATAGAGATGTGAGTCCTCTATGAATGAAGAATCGGAAAAAACTCCAACATCGAAAACATCATAGTAGATGCATATGGACTCCGTCTTCGATGAACTCGAGCTTGTCACGAAGATGACCATAAGCTCTAAAACTCACAAAGAGAAACACCAAACAAGAACCAAGAAGTATGATGCAAGGATGCAAATGGTTTGAGCTCTCAACGAACGATACGATCAAGCTACTCACTTGAGAGCCCCCCTTGATAGTATAGCAATCTATCCTAAACAGAAAACCTATCAAGGGCAAACCTATACCTTGCACCTCGTCCTCTTGAGCTAGATGATGATGATCTTGGCTTCCTCAAGATGGACCACCTTTCTTGATTGCGTTTGCTTGATGAAGACTAGTTGATTGCTCCCCCATACTCACTATGGGTGAGCCACTCTTCAGCATATCTTCACAAGTCCATTGCCACCACAATGGACAGCAAGCTTCAAGTATGATATCTTCGTGCTGATCCACTTGAACTTGCACATCGCAATCTTGATGACGATCACAACTTGACGTCATACTTCATGGGTTGTATGAGATCTTCTCTTTGACGCAAGCCCATGGAAACACACCTAACCCCCACATAGAACTCTCACGAAGACCATGGGTTAGTACACAAACACGTAATGGACAATGCTTACCATACCATGGGATCACTTGATCCCTCTCGGTACATCTTGTACGCTTTGTGTGTCGATCATCTTGATTTACTCTTTGTCAATGGACAGCAAGCTTCAAGCATGATATCTTCGTGTTGATCCACTTGAACTTCCACATCGCAATCTTGATGACGATCACAACTTGACGTCATACTTCATGGGTTGTATGAGATCTTCTCTTTGATGCAAGCCCATGGAAACACACCTAACCCCCACATAGAACTCTCACGAAGACCATGGGTTAGTACACAAACACGTAATGGACAATGCTTACCATACCATGGGATCACTTGATCCCTCTCGGTACATCTTGTACGCTTTGTGTGTCGATCATCTTGATTTAATCTTTGTCTGAGATCTTGATCAACCTTGTGTCTCTATGACCATTCTTTGGATAATACCTTGAATACCACCTTGGTCATCATATAAACTCCTTGAACCCAACAGATGGACTTCAAGAAGTGCCTATGGACAAATCCTATAAATATAACTTAAGGCAACCATTAGTCCATAGGAATTGTCATCAATTACCAAAACCACATATGGAGATATATGCTCTAACATCGTATGCTAAAGCTTTTCTAATGTCAAGTGCCTTTTCCTTTGACCGTGAGATTGTGCAACTCCCGGATACCGTAGGAGTACTTTGGGTGTATCAAACATCACAACGTAACTGGGTGACTATAAAGGTGCACTACGGGTACCTCTGAAAGTGTCTGTTGGGTTGGTACGAATCAAGATCGGGATTTGTCACTCCGTGTGACGGAGAGGTATCTCTGGACCCACTCGGTAGAACATCATCATGAGCTCAATGTGACTAAGGAGTTAGTCACACGATGACGTGCTACGCAACGAGTAAAGAGACTTACCGGTAACGAGATTGAACAAGGTATTGGTATACCGATGATCGAATCTCGGGCAAGTTCTATACCGACAGACAAAGGGAATCGTATACGGGATTGATTGAATCCTTGACATCGTGGTTCATCTTATGAGATCATCGTGAAGCAAGTGGGAGCCACCACGGGTATCCAGACCCCGTTGATGGTTATTGGCCAGAGAGGTGTCTCGGTCATGTCTGCCTGTCTCCCGAACCTGTAGGGTCTACACACTTAAGGTTTGATGACGCTAGGGTTATAGGGAATTGTTATACGAGGTTACCGAAAGTTGTTCGGAGTCCCGGATGAGATCCCGAATGTCACGAGGAGCTCCGGAATGGTCCGGAGGTAAAGATTGATATATAGGATGGATGGTTTTGGACGCCGGAAGTGTTTCGGACGTCACGGGTAACGTACCGGGACCACCGGGACCACCGGAGGTGGCCCCGAGGGTCCACCGAAGGGGGGCAATGGCCCCAAGAGTCTAGATGGGCCAAGTGCGGGAGGTAACCAGCCCCTAGGTGGGCTGGTGCACCTCCCACACCCAGCCCAATGCGCAAGTGGTGGGAGAGGGGGCAACCCTAGGCGCAGGTGGGCCTTAGGCCACCAGGTGGTGCGCCACCCCCTCCCACCCTAGCCGCTACCCCACTTTCCCATCTGGTGGCTGCCGCACCACATAGGGGGGAACCCTAGGGGTGGAGCATCCCCCTCCCCTCCTCCTATAAATAGAGAGGGGTTTTGGCCATTGAGGGATACGGTTTTCTCTCTCTCTCGGCGCAGCCCTGCCCTTCTTCCTCCTCCTCTCTACCGGTGCTTGGCGAAGCCCTGCCGGGAGACCTCGTGTCTCCATCGACACCACGTCATCGTGCTGCTGGAGTTCTTCCCCAACCTCTCCCTCCTCCTTGCTGGATCAAGGTGCGGGAGGCGTCACCGGGCTGCACGTGTGTTGAACGCGGAGGTGCCGTTGTTCGGCACTAGATCGGAATCACACCGCGATCTGAATCGCCGCGAGTACGACTCCATCAACCGCGTTCTAGCAACGCTTCCGCTTAGCGGTCTTCAAAGGTATGAAGATGCTCTTACCCCTCTCTCATTGCTGGTCTCTCCATAGGAAGATCTGAATATGCATAGGAAAATTTTGAATTTATGCTACGTTACCCAAAAGTGGCATCCGATCCAGGTTTTCTATGCGTAGATTCTATGCACGAGTAGAACACAAAAGTTGTGGGCGATGATTTTTTCAATTTGCTTTCCGCTACTAGTCTTATTCTTTTCCGGCGGTATTGTGGGATGAAGCGGCCCGGACCGACTATACACGTACGCTTACGTGAGACTGGTTCCACCGACAGACATGCACACCGTGCATAAAGGTGGCTAGCGGGTGTCTGTCTCTCCTACTCTAGTCGGATTGGATTTGATGAAAAGGGTCCTTATGAAGGGTAAATAGCTTTGGCATATCATCGTTGTGGCTGTCACGTAGGTAAGAAGGCGTTCTTGCAAGAAACCCAAATTAGCCACGTAAAACTTGCAACAACAATTAGAGGACGTCTAACTTGTTTTTGGAGGGTTTGACATGTGATGTGATATACCCAAAGTTGTGATGTTGCATGTATGATGTATGAGATGATCATGTTATTGTAATAGGTTTCACGACTTGCATGTCGATGAGTATGACAACCGGCAGGAGCCATAGGAGTTGTCTTAATTTATTGTATGAGATGCAACGCCATGTGCTTACCACTTTTACTTCACTGCTAACGGTTAGCTATAGTAGTAGTGATAGTAGTAGTTGGCGTGACGACTTCATGGAGACACGATGATGGAGATCATGATGATGGAGATCATGGTGTCACGCCGGTGACGATGATGATCATGCGATGCCTGAAGATGGAGATCGAAATAGCAAAGATGATAATGGCCATATCATGTTACTATATGATTGCATTGTGATGTTTATCATGTTTTACATATTATTTCTTAGAACGACGGTAGCATAATAAGATGATCCCTCTTAAAATTTCGAGAACGTATTCCCCTAAGTGTGCACCGTTGCGAAGGTTCGTTGTCTCGAAGCACCACGTGATGATCGGGTGTGATAGATTCTAACGTTCGCATACAACGGGTGTAAGCCAGATTTACACACGCGAAACACCTAGGTTGACTCGACGAGCTTAGCATGTACATACATGACCTCGAATACAAGAGACTGAAAAGTCGAACATGAGTCGTATGGTTGAATATGATCAGCATGAAGTTGCTCACCATGGTGACTAGTCCGTCTCACGTGATGATCGGACACGGGTTAGTCAACATGGATCATGTATCACTTAGATGACTAGAGGGATGTCGATTTAAGTGGGAGTTCATACTTAATTTGATTAAATGAACTTAATTGTCATGAACTTAGTCTAAAAGTTGTCTTTATAAATATTGTAGATGGCCAACGTCAACCTCAATTTCAACGCATTCCTAGAGAAAAACAAGCTGAAAGATGATGGTAGCAACTATGCGGACTGGATTCACAACTTGAAGCTCATCCTTGAAGCAGCTAAAAAGGCTTATGTCCTTGATGCGCCTCTAGGTGACCCTCCCGCTCCCGCAGCAGCCCAGGATATTCTGAACGTCTGGCAAACGCGGAGTGATGACTACTCTCTGGTTAGGTGTGGAATGTTATACAGTTTAGAAACGGGGCTCCAAAGGCGTTTTGAGCAACACGGAGCATATGAGATGTTCCAGGAGCTGAAGCTAGTTTTTCAAGCTCATGCCCGTGTCGAGAGATATGAAGTCCCCAACAAGTTCTTTAGCTGTAAGATGGAGGAGAACAGTTCTGTCAGTGAGCACATACTCAAAATGTCTGGGTTACACGATCGTCTGACTTCACTTGGAGTCGAACTTCCGGATGATGCTATAATCGACAGAATCCTCCAGTCTCTCCCACCAAGCTACAAAGGCTTTGCGCTTAACTACAACATGCAAGGGATGGAAAAGACCATTCCCGAGTTGTACTCGATGCTCAAGTCTGCAGAAGTAGAAATCAAGAAAGAGCATCAAGTGTTGATGGTCAACAAGACCACTAGTTTCAAGAAAGGCAAGGGTAATAAGAACTTCAAGAAAGACGGCAAAGTTGTTGCCGCGCCCGGTAAGCCAGATGCCGGGACGAAGAAAAAGAATGGACCCAAGCCTGAGACTGAGTGCTTCTATTGCAAGGGAAAAGGTCACTGGAAGCGGAACTGCCCCAAATACTTAGCGGACAAGAAGGCCGACAACGTTAAAGGTATATGTGATATACATGTTATTGATGTGTACCTTACCAGCGCTCGTAGTAGCTCCTAGGTATTTGATACCGGTGTTGTTGCTCACATTTGCAACTCAAAGCAGGAACTGCGGAATAAGCGGAGACTGGCCAAGGACGAGGTGACGATGCGCGTCGGGAATGGTTCAAAGGTCGATGTGATCGCCGTCGGCACGCTACCTCTACATATACCGTCGGGATTAGTCTTAAACCTTAATAATTTTTATTTACTACCAGCTTTAAGCATGAACATTGTATCAGGGTCTTGCTTAATGCGAGACGGCTACTCATTTAAGTCAGAAAATAATGATTGTTCTATTTATATGAGTGATATGTTTTATGGTCATGCTCCGCTGGTGAATGGTTTATTCTTGATGAATCTCGATCGTGATGTTACACATATTCATAGTGTGAGTACCAAAAGATGTAAAGTTGATAATGATAGTCCCACATACTTGTGGCACTGCCGCCTTGGTCATATCGGCGTTAAGCGCATGAAGAAGCTCCATACTGATGGACTATTAGAGTATCTTGATTTTGAATCATTTGACACATGCGAACCGTGCCTCATGGGCAAGATGACTAAGACTTCATTCTCAGGTATAATGGAGAGAGCAACCGACTTATTGGAAATAATACATACTGATGTGTGTGGTCCAATGAACGTTGAAGCTCGCGGTGGCTATCGTTATGTTCTCACTCTCACCGATGATTTGAGTAGGTATGGGTATATCTACTTGATGAAGCACAAATCTAAGACATTTGAAAAGTTCAAGGAATTTCAGAGTGAGGTCGAGAATCAACGTGACAGACAAATCAAGTGTCTACGATCTGATCGTGGAGGAGAATATTTGAGTCACGAGTTTGGCACACACCTAAGGAAGTGTGGAATCGTTTCACAACTGACGCCGCCTGGCACACCGCAGCGCAACGGAGTGTCTGAACGTCGTAATCGCACTTTATTAGATATGGTACGATCTATGATGTCTCTGACCGACTTGTCGCTATCATTTTGAGGATACGCATTAGAAACTGCAGCATTCACTTTAAATAGGGCACCGTCTACATCCGTTGAGACGACACCGTATGAACTATGGTTTGGCAAGAAACCTGAGTTGTCGTTTCTTAAAGTTTCGGGCTGCGATGCTTATGTGAAGAAACTTCAACAAGAAAAGCTCGAACCCAAAGCGGAGAAATGCGTATTCATAGGATACCCTAAGGAAACTATTGGGTATACCTTCTATCTTAGATCCGAAGGTAAAACCTTTGTTGCCAAGAACGGATCCTTTCTAGAGAAAGAGTTTCTCTCGAAAGAAGTAAGTGGGAGGAAGGTAGAACTTGATGAGGTAATTACACCCCCTCTCGAACAGGATAGTAGCGCAGCACGGGAAGTTGTTCCTGTGGCGCCTACACCAACTGAAGAGGAAGTTAATGATGATGATCATGAAGCTTCGGATCAAGTTACTACTGAACTGCAAAGGTCCACGAGGGCACGCTCCGCACCAGAGTGGTACGGCAACCCTGTGATGGAAATCATGTTGTTAGACAACGGTGAACCTTCGAACTATGAAGAAGCGATGGCGGGCCCGGATTCCAACAAATGGCTTGAAGCTATGAAATCCGAGATAGGATCCATGTATGAGAACAAAGTATGGACTTTGGTGGACTTGCCCGATGACCGGCGAGCCATAGAAAATAAATGGATCTTCAAGAAGAAGACTGATGCAAACGGTAATGTAACCGTTTACAAAGCTCGACTTGTCGCAAAGGGTTTTCGACAAATTCAAGGAGTTGACTATGAAGAGACTTTCTCTCGCGTAGCGAAGCTGAAATCAGTCTGAATCATGTTAGCAATTGCCGCCTTTTATGATTATGAAATTTGGCAAATGGACGTCAAAACAGCGTTCCTTAACGGGAACCTTAAGGAAGAGTTGTATATGATGCAACCAGAAGGTTTTGTCGACCCTAAGGGTGCTAAAAAAGTGTGCAAGCTCCAGTGCTCCATCTATGGGCTGGTGCAAGCATCTCGGAGATAGAACATTCGCTTTAATGAGGTGATTAAAGCGTTTGGGTTCATACAGGTTTACGGAGAAGCCTGTCTGTACAAGAAAGTGAGTGGGAGCTCTCTAGCTTTCCTCATACTGTATGTGGATGACATATTATTGATGGGGAACAATACAGAAATGTTGGAGAGCATAAAGGCCTATTTGAACAAGAGTTTTTCAATGAAGGACCTTGGAGAAGCTGCATACATATTAGGCATCAAGATCTATAGAGATAGATCGAGACGCCTCATAGGTCTTTTGCAAAGTACATACCTTGACAAGATATTGAAGAAGTTCAATATGGAAAACTCAAATAAAGGGTTCTTGCCAGTTTTGCAAGGTATGAGATTGAGTAAGACTCAGTCGTCGACCACGGCAGCAGATAGAGAGAAGATGAGTTATGTCCCCTACGCTTCAGCCGTGGGCTCTCTAATGTATGCCATGTTGTGTACCGGACCTGATATAAACCTTGCCATAAGTTTGGTAGGGAGGTACCAAAGTGATCCCGGTATGGAACACTGGACAGCGGTCAAGAATATCCTTAAGTACCTGAAAAGGACTAAGGAAGTGTTTCTCGTTTATGGAGGTGACGAAGAGCTCGTCGTAAAGGGTTACGTCGACGCTAGCTTCGACACAGATCCAGATGACTCTAAGTCACAGACCGGATACGTATATGTGTTGAATGGTGGGGCAGTGAGCTGGTGCAGCAACAAGCAAGAAGTCCTGGCAGCATCTACATGTGAAGCGGAGTACATAGCTGCTTCAGAAGCGGCCCATGAAGGAATTTGGATGAAGGAGCTCATCACCAACCTTGGAGTGGTTCCAAGCGCGTCGGGTCCAATGACACTCTTTTGTCATAACACTGGGGCCATTGCCATAGCCAAGGAGCCCAGGTTTCACCGGAAGACGAAGCACATCAAACGCCGCTACAACTCCATCCAGGACCATGTCGAGAGTGGAGTGATAGATATTTGTAAAGTACACACGGATCTGAATATTGCAGGCCCGTTGACTAAACCTCTTCCACGGGCAAAACATGATCAACACCATAATGCTATGGGTGTTCGATACATCACAATGTAACTAGATTATTGACTCTAATGCAAGTGGGAGACTGTTGGAAATATGCCCTAGAGGCAATAATAAAATGGTTATTATCATATTTCCTTGTTCATGATAATCGTCTATTGTTCATGCTATAATTGTATTAACAGGAAACAGTAATACATGTGTGAATAAATATATCACAATGTGTCCCTAGCAAGCCTCTAGTTGGCTAGCTTGTTAGTCAATAGATGATCATGGTTTCCTGATCATGGGCATTAGATGTCATTGATAACGGGATCACATCATTGGGAGAATGATGTGATGAACAAGACCCAATCCTAAGCATAGCACTAGATCGTGTTGTTCGTATGCTAAAGCTTTTCTAATGTCAAGTGTCTTTTCCTTCGTGAAGGATTGATTTTTGGGCCAGATATCCTTCGTGAAGACGAGGAGAAGGTGCAACTGAAAAGGGAGCACCTAAAGGCTGCCAAGTCACGACAAAAGAGCTACGCGGATTCACACCGCCGAGAAGTGGAGCTCAACCCTGGAGACCAAGTGTACCTCCGCGTCATGCCTTTCAAGGGGACAAAGCGTTTCCACGTCAAGGGAAAGCTTGCTCCAAGGTACATTGGACCTTTTAAGATCACTTCAAGGCAATGAGAAGTTGCTTACCAGTTGGAGCTACCTCCGGAACTTTCGGGTGTGCACAACGTCTTCCATGTGTCACAACTCCGGAAGTGGCTTCAAGCGCCAAGCCGTCGAGATCTTTATAAGGACATCGATCATCAAGCGATTGACCTTCATTCATACCTCACTTATCGCGAGAGACCTATCCGCATTCTGGACGAAGCCGAGCAGTGTACCTGATGCCGTACCATCAAGTACTTCAAGGTCCAGTGGAGCAACCACACTGAGGCAGAAGCAACATGGGAGCGTGAAGACTACCTCAGATCCGAGTTTCCGTACCTTTTTAGCACCTAGCTTAGGAATCTCGGGGACGAGATTCTTGTAAGGGGGATAGGTCTCTCACACCCTATTTTCACCTAAGTTTGTCTTTCTTTCAAAATTTGGTATAAATTAAAACTTTTTAAGTGAATGACATGAGTGCCTTGATTGTCGTTGTTGAATGTGTGCTTGTGAGTAGATCTCTAAAAACAGTTTTTTATAAAATATTATTTCCATAAAAATCCTTTTTAATTATTTTGGTAAACCAAAACCATGCTTTGCGGTTTGAAGTGCAAGTCCCTAAATTTAAGGGAGTGCCTTCACCCAAATATTATATTTTGATTCTAATATTAATATAACTCTTCAAAACCATGAAATTATTTTTAAAGTCATTTTCCTATTTTATATATATGTCCTTTCTAAGGCGAGAAATGGTATTTCTGGGTGGAAAATTATTTTTCAACCATAGAAAAATCTGAGAAAATTTGAAAATACTCAAAGGACATATAGTTTCCATACATAAGAGTTTAAACCCCTAGTCCTATGTAAAATATTTGAGCAAAGCTTTGAAAACCAATTCTATCTGTTTTGATCTTTTGAAATATTTCCATAAGAAATATTCTCAATAAATTCCCAGAAAATTCTAACTTGTCCCACATGCTATATTTGGTGATCATGCCAAGTTTCACCTCTATCCAAGGTGATTTGATTCATCGAAAAATTCAGAAACCCTTTCTGTCCGGAATCAAGTTGGAGCAACCCTAAATTGCCAAGTTTGTCCATTTGGTCTCAAACTTTGTTGGAGTGCTCAATACTCAAAATAAGGAGATCATGCGAAGATTTGTTGTGGGAGTTAATTTGCTCACATCTTCTCACAAGGATGGAGATCTGCCCATTTGTGGGTATTTTCAAGTTTACATTGTCAATCTTGTTCAATGGAGCTCAAATTTGGTAGAGCCTCCTAATTATACCTAAAACCAAATCTTGTTATCTATCAATGCATTTGGAGGAGGTTAACTTCCCATAACATGCATCAAACACCTTGTACCAGATTTGAAAAACAGCATCTAGCTACCACCACACTTACTCCCTTCGCTCCAATATCGTGTCACACATGGCATGTGCCCCTCCTCAACTCTAGAAGAGAGGCCCAGCACTGGTACAATGAGAGGAAGCCAAAATATCCATTTGAACTCCTGAATCAAGGATGACAACACCAATTTAACTCTCTCCCCTTGGCCAACTTGATTCTTCCCGGTTCCTAGCATCCAAGAAGCATCTACATCTCCCAGACACCCCATGCACGGCCAAGACACGCCAGAGCGCCCCGGCATGCCTTGGCATGCCAAAGCTGCGCTCTTGATGCGCTACAGGGCGCACCCGAGCCCTAGGGGACCAACGACGACCCGTTCTCGCCTCCACCTGTTGCCCCTCTTTGACCACAGCGATGACCGAGTCCGGGGCAGCGTCGGGCCCATCTTCTCCCGCTCTACTCTTCCCCATCAGGTAGGCGGAAGTGCCACGAGCCCATTCCCGTGCTCACCTGGCCTCGAGTACCCCCGAGCTGCCTCCGGTGAGCCGCCCCTCGACTATGTCTTGAGGTAGAAGCTGACCCCGTCAGGAGGACCCAACCTGTAGGCGACCTCTCTCTCCCCCTCTCTCTCCTCTCTATCCCTGGCCACACGGGCCCGTAAGTCAGGTTTGAACCTTACAGCGCGCGCCTGGGCTGGCTGGCTGGCCGGTTGGCCAGCAGGGCCAGCCCAGCTGCTGGCCGAGCCAGGCCAGTGAGCTGGACCTTTTCCTTTATTTTTTAATTCTGGTTTTTAAAAATAAATCCATAGGATTAATTACTTATCCAAACTTAAATATTTTTCCACCATAATTCTTGTAAAATTGTGTAGTATTTAATAGAGCTTTTTGTGGAATTTTAATGAAAACTTTTATGCACATATTTATTTTAAAACCTAGTTTAAGTATTTTTATCTTGTGTTAAAAGATTTTAAAAATACTTTTTCATCCCAAAACCAAAAACAAATATTTTGATAAATAGTCATGGGATTTTACACTATAGGGTAACATTTTTTATGTGAGTTTGTACTCTATTTTTGGTTGTGGTCCTTATTATTATTATTGATATTACGATGATAGATCACGCGTTTGACGAAGGACTTGGACCCTAAGACCTCGAAGATCCCGAATACCTAGTTGATCAAGGCAAGCAGCCCTTTGACCATGTGTGAGAAAATATTTTTATGCATGACATGTTGATTATTTAATCCCGATGCATATGATCATGATTAATCGATAAACCCTCGGTATGGTGTTATCGATGGCTCCTCTGGAGCATTTGCATTTGAGCATGACCTTACCATCTATGACGGTCACGCTGATGAAAAGTTGACAAGTAGATAGTAGTGCTACGCATAGGATGAGCCTATGCATGGTGATGGTAACTCAAAGGTGATATCAAAGGTTTAATGAAAACCTCATCGGGTGCTACTAATGCGCGAGGGTGATGGTGTTGAGTTGGATGACCACTTGAGAAACAAGTGGTGTACCGGAAAGGTTTTGTGTGAGTGGTTTCGGAAATGGGATTAGATTTAAGATTTGTCGACCGTCCCAACCTTACATGTGCGACCACGATACCCCTTTATAGGACGAGGTTGTGTTGATTACTCTAGTTGTGCTAGCAAAGATCTTGCATTACTAGTGGCGGGAGTGATATGGTCACTCTCATGACGAGGTCGTGCGAGGTAGGGTGACTATGTCGTTTTTACGTGCTCCGGGCACACCGTTGGTCCTTGTATGGATGATACGGTGTAGAGTTGGTGCTCGTAAGATGTACATCATGTGGGTTGGGTACCAATCAAGTGGACTCTTTGTCTAGTGTCGTCAGGGGAAAGGCATTGATAGGGTACATACCTCGGGTATGTTTTATACCGCGAGTCGTGGATGACACGGAAGTTTCCCGAATCTCGTGGGTACAGCGCGCAACCTCTGCAGAGAGTAAAACTATTCGAATAGCCGTGTCAATGGTCAAGGACAGTTGGGTGGTGCTGCTGAAACTACGTCTAGTGGTTTCCGCATAAACCAAGTGTGCGTGTGTATAAAGGTGTTAAATGAGAAAGTGGTTACTCGATCAAGTTTGGTGACTTGACATGGAGGATGAACATGAGGTGTTTAGCCCTCAAAATATTTATGTTCATATCTGTAACATGATCTTATGGTTACTATTTACTTATTGATGCATGACTATCTAAATACATGACCATGTTTATGCATTTATAAAACCTGCTTTTCGCAAAGGTTGCATTATACTTCATATTTCACTCAATTTCATAATCTGCATCATGGGTTGTTCGCGAGTACATTCAAAGTACTCATTGGCTTGCCACTGATTATTTTATTGACTAGACATGGAGGAACCAGAATATGGAGAAAAATTCATCGTCGAAGACGGACACGCGAACTAGGACGCTTCCTAGTGAGACTACGTGTTGGTTAAGGTTGATGGCACGGGTTCACGTTTACTATCAAGAATTCGGCTAGTAGTTGAGTTGGTGTGATTGGCCTTCATGGCCCTATCTATGTAAGACTTGACCATAATGGTCATTATTTGTATCAAACGTTAATCATGGATGTAAGACTGTTTTTATTCAGTATTAGTGTGTCCAGTGAGCATTGATCTTTGGGATCACTATACACGTTCATTCGGTGATCTCGACTCGTAAGTTGGGGTCCCCACAAGGATGTAGTAGGGGGTGCTGTTGTGAATGGCGTGATATGGGCGGATGTTGAGCAAGTGGGTGGCAGTGTGGAGGGCCTCCACCCAAAATGCGGGTGACATGTGAACTTGAGAAGGAGCGTGCGTAAGATGTTGTTGGTGGAGCGAATGCCACGCTCGGCCTTGCCGTTTTGAGGGGAGGTTTGTGGGAAAGAGAGACACAGGGTGACGCCACAGTGAGAGAGGAAGGTACGGAGGCGAACGTTGAGGAACTCACCATCGTTATCGTATTGCACGCATTGTACATAAACATGGAACTGAGTCAGTATGAAGTAGAAATGTTCGAGACTGGTGGCAGCATCAGACTTATGGCGCAGCGAAGAACTCCATGAATAATGAGAGAAATCGTCCATGAAAATCAAATAATATATGAAGCCTGAAAAGCTCACAATTGGGGAGGTCCAAATGTCACAATGCACTAGTTGAAAAGGAGAAGTAGTAAACGACATGGAATCTAGGAAAGGAAGATGTGCTTGATGGCCTAAATGACATGCATCACAAGCGCCACGGGGGTGTAGTGGTTTATTACAATTGGGTAAAAACATATTCTGTAAACGAGAAAGAGTAGCCCCGCTCGGGTGTCCTAAGCATCGATGCCATAGATTTCCAACCTCCGTGGAGAGCGCCGCCGGGTGAGTAGTGGTCGCTGGAGAAGGAGTAGAGCTGTCCGTAGCTACTGCAGCTCATGAGTGGAGTCCGAGTGGCTAGATCCTTCACAATAAAGCCACAAGGGTAAAATTCAATTGTTACAGAATTATCAATGCAAAAACGACGGACAAAGATTAGATTAGTGACCACACGAGGGGAGTAGAGAATGTTGTGCAGGTAGAAGGGTCGGGAGGTGAGTTTGGCTGAACCAGTGGCGACAATGGGAAGGTGAGACCCGTCACCAACAATGATGCTCGAAGAAGAACGCTGATGTCGATGCACTAAATATCGGGGTCTCCAGTGCCCCGGACTAGTGCACGGACACCGGCAGACCCCTCCACTGCGGGAGGGCGCGTCCCTGGAGCATAGGGCGGAAGCATGGCTCGGAAGCCCACCAAGTGCAAACTGCAAGCCCTCGACAAGTGCCCGCTTGTTGGGAATGAAGAAGAGACCCTAGCAGGAGCTCCGCGCTGGGAAGATAGACACTGCCAAGGCGAGACCCTCCCATCAAGGAAGAAGGAATGAGACCCGGAAAGCCATCCTTGCCGGGAAGATTGACAAGGCCTCGGCAGGCCATCACCTCCATGCCGAGAGGAACAAGAAGTGCCCCCGGCAAGGTAACCCTGTCGGGGAGGGAAAGAAGACCCGAAGAGAGGCGCGGGCCCAGGGCACCTTCGCGTCCTGTGATCGCCTCCACCGACGAACATATCGCCACCGATGCATGAACCACGCGTACGCCCACATGCCAGCGCAACTTGTATGCATGTTTCCCAATCCTTTCCAACACCATGAATGGAGCATAGTACTTGGAATGCAACTTGAGGTGCGCGTGTAAACTCAGAGATGTGTGTTTGTATGGTTGTAACTTTAAGTACACCATATCTCCCACTTGGAACTCTCTCTCCTTCCTCTTTTGATCATCATATAGCTTCATCCTAGCTTGTGCCTTGCTTAGATTGTGCTTGATCACTTCCATTGCCAGCTCTCTGTTCTGCAATAAGTTCTCACTTTCTTCCCAAATAGAGTCTAGTAAGGCTGATTCAGCCACTATTGGGGTGGAAACCCATACAGAGCTTGAGATGGAGTCATTTGAAGTGATGTATGGAAAGAAGTATTATACCACCACTCTGCCAGGGCTAACCATCCATGCCACTTTTTAGGTTGGTGAAAACACATGCATCTCAAGTAGTTTTCCAGACACTGATTGACCCTCTCAGTTTGACCATCAGTTTGAGGATGATAGCTTGTGCTCATGTGGAGTTTCACTTCCATAGACTTGAAAAGTTGTTGCCCCAAATTGCTTGTAAATATTTTGTCCGTGTCTGTAACAATGACCACACGCATCCCATGTAACTTGAAGACATTGTCAGAAAAGGCCCTGGCCACAGATTGTATTGTGATTGGATGTTTCATAGCTATAAATGAGCATATTTAGTAAACCTGTCCACCACCACCAGAATTAAGTCCTTGTTCTCAGAGACAGGCAATCCTTCCACAAAATTCATACTGATCTGAGCCCAAGCAAAATCAGGAACTCGGAGGGGTTCCAACAAGCCATGGTAGGGAGAGTGTTCAGATTTGTTAATCTCAGAGACTTGGCAGTTTTTAACAAATACAATGACATCTTGCTTTAACCCTCGCCAATGAAAAACCAGCTTCACTCTATGATGTGTAGCTTTTTCTCCAGAATGTCCTCCTAACTCCGAGTTATGGAACACTTTCATTATCTCCTTCCTGAGATGAGTTGTTGTGCCCACTACTATTTTGTTTTTGTATCTGAGGATCCCATTTTTGAAAGAATAAGCATTGTTGTCTTCCTTATGTGCCACACAAGAAGCTACTAATTCCTTGATTTTGTCATCTTTCTCATAACTCTTTATGACTTCTTTGACCCAAGTAGGTGTAGCAGCATTAGCTATCAAGGAGGAAATTTTGTGCTTCACTCTGGACAGCACATCAGCAGCTCTATTCTCTTTCCCTTTTCTGTACTCAATTGTGAAGTTATACCCTAAGAGCTTGAGTAGTAACTTGTGTTGAATTCCTTCACTGATTTTCTGCTCTTGGATATATTTGAGGCTTTCTTGGTATGTTCTGATCACTAGAGCAGTTAGCACGAAGTAGTGCTTCCACTTCTTCACTGCTTCAATGATTGCCATGGCCTCCTTGTCATAAGTTGACATAGCTGCAGCTTTTGGGCCAATGGTTTTGCTGAAGTAGGAGAGAGGTCCGCCTTCTTGCATTAGTACAGCCCCTAGGCCATATCCACTGGCATCAGTTTCCAGGATAAATGGCTTTGTAAAATCAGGCAGTGCTAACACAGGGGTACTAGTGAGCTTATGCTTGAGGGTCACAAATGCTTTGTTCTGATCTTCTTGCCAATCAAATGCATTTTTCTTCAAGCAATCAAACAAGGGCCTGCAGATTATTCCATACCCTTGGATAAATCTCCTCTAATACCCACTTAAACCCAAGAAGCTTCTGAGCTCAGTGACATTAGTAGGCATAGGCCAGTGTTGTATAGCTTTGATTTTGCAAGGGTCTGTAGACGCTCGTTCCTCATTAATAATGTGGCCCAAATATTCCACCTCCCTTTGACCAAATGAGCACTTCTCTAGCTTTGCATATAATTTGTTTTCCTGCAGAATATCAAAGACCTATTTCAGATGACCCTTATGCTCCTCCCAGGAGACACTGAAAACCAATATATCATCAAAGAAAACCACCACAAACTTGAGGAGACCCATCAGTAGGTTCATCGGTGCTTGAAATGATGGGGGCCATTAGTGAGACCAAAGGACATCACCAAATACTCAAATAAGCCCATGTGTGTGGAAAAACAGTTTTTGGTATATCCTCCTCAGCCATTCTTATCTGGTGATAGCCATTTCTTAAATCAATTTTAGAGAAATACTTAGCTCCTTTCACCTGATCCAGCAAGTCCTCTATTACTGGTATTGGGTACTTGTTTTTGACAGTTGTAGCATTCAACTTTCTGTAGTTAGTGCAGAGTCTCCAAGAACCATCCTTCTTTTTCACCAGCAATACAGGGGAGGAAAATGGACTAGTACTAGGTCTGATGAGCCCCTTTTTAAATAAATCTAATCTAATATTTTCCAATATCTGTTTTTGGTGGTGGTGTACTCTATAGGGTCTCTCGTTCACCACTTTTGCTCCCTCCACTAATGGAATCCTGTGATCACATGGCCTACTAGGAGGTAGTCCACTTGGCTCTTGGAACAACTTTTCATACTGTTGCAGGAGAGGTTGCAAGTCAGGTGGTACATCTCGTGTTGTTACCTCATAGTCAGCTCCGCACGTAGTGAACAAGAAAAAGACACACACAGCTTGCTCCATTAGCTTTGTTGTGTTCTCTTTGCTTTCAGGAACAATATCCAGGGGGGATAGTTTCATCAAGAAAGGTTATCATTTGTCCTTGGTTGGTGGAAATTTCCAGCTCCATATTAACAAAGTGCATCTGAATTGGACTATATTTATTTAACCAATCCACTCCCAAAATTATATCATAGCCAGTTAATTTGAGGACTCTAAAATCGTCACAGAATTTATTGCCCTGGATCTCATAGGGACATATCTTGACTGTGAACTCATTCCACAATATCTCTCCACTTGCCACTACCACCTTCACTTTAGTGCTGGCCACGGGTGCACTGGGCATTTTGCTGGCCATTTCAGGGGACACAAAAGTAGGAGTGCTTCCACTATCCACTAGAGCAGTAGTTGTAATTTCTCCAATCTTTACTGACAATATAAATGTATTTTTGGCAGTACTTAGACCATGTAGCATGTACTGACACTTGTAACATTGTCTCTTCTCGTGGTGCTTCCTGTGTCTCCAAATTAGGGTCTTCAAAATCCGTAACATAAATTACATCAGAATTTTCTACCTCCTGAGCGTGTAATGACTGAATTTTTGCTCTTTGGCTCATTTTACACACTTGCCTATGTCCTGGTACCCATGGTTCTCTGCACTTGTAGCACACCTGATTCTGCTTAGCTTGCTGGATAATTGTGTTCCTTGTAGGCACAGATGTGTTACTCTGAATATTTGGCTGGTCAAAATTCACTTGCCTTTTTGCTTGTGGAATATAGGGATTTGTTTGAACCACTACAAGTGGTGGTTGAGCCTTTTCCATTCTCCTGGCATACCACACAGTAGTTTGCATGTCTTTAGGTTTAAAACACTCTACATGACTCTTGATATGGGGGCTAAGACCAACTACAAAGCTAGTTACATAGTAATCATTGGGAGTTCCAGGGTTTTGCCTTCTCATGATGTTCAACAATTGTTAAAAATGCTCCACATAACTAGCCACTACTGTAGTTTGTTGGTCAGCATGAAAGGAGGTGACAATATCACAAACAGATTGGACAGAAAACCTCTCAGATAAAAGGGAACAAAACTTGTGCCAAGGAATGTTGCTAGGAGCATATCCAGTACCCCTCCACCACTGCACAGCACGTCCCTTTAGATAAGAAATTGCTAGTTCCGTTCTGTCCTCAATGGGTGTTCTGGCAACTGCAAAATACTGCTCTAAATTCTATATCCAAGACTCTGGGTCTTCTCCTTCAAATTCAGACATGTTTAGTTTGGCGGGTTTGAAATTCAGAGGACTCCTTCTGCTATCCAATGGAGTTCTAACTCTTATTTTGTAGTTATTGTCATAGCCTTCCACTTATTGTAGATCATCTAACTGAAAATTGTTTGGTGATATAGCAGTCTGACCCGATGCCTCTGCCTTGTTGGTACCAAAATTGGGGTGCCTCTATGGCTCTTTCAGAGTGCCAACCAAATTGAGATCTCTCCCATTCTGATCTCCCAAGATAGGAGTACCTGTAATCCCTGGAGCACCTTTTTCACGCATTGTCACCGATGGGGGTGTTGTGGTAACCAACTGCTTGGGACGCCGTGGAGCTGCCTGAGGGGAAAATAGGATTTTTTTTTTCTGCAAAGCACCACCCTGAACTAATGCATTGTCACCCTCTTCGACCTAGACAGGCTCTGGGTCCAGCAACAAACGCCTGAAGTTGTCTTGAATCTTATCAAAAAATAAATCTGCATAGTGATGAATTTCTTGTTTACCGTAGACTCGAATTGATGAAACTCCTTGCGATCATCTTCCCGCTCTTGCCTCAAAGCTTTTATATCTAGCTCGAGTGACTCCAGCTGCAGATCCGCTGTAGTTACTGACTCTGCTGCTTCTGTCATGGTGTGCACCGCTAGGCCGATCAACCAGGGAAGGAAGGGAGGGACTTTTAACTGCTCGTTAACTTGCCGCCACCGACACCGCCACCAGCTACCGCCTCTAGTGGTAAACGGTTAGATCTTTGACCCTGGGGTTTTATCACGTGAGCAATGAGCTCCGGCAACCAGGCAGAAGTTCTGACAACACCCGAACGGTGCCACTTCGGTCGCCTCCTAAACACCACCGCCGATCTGAGATCTGGAGTGGAATTTGACAGCCTCGACCAGCTCTCTTCCTGGCCAAGGAAGGACTGGCCTCTAATACCAATTGTCAAGAACCAACTAACCTAACAGTAATAGATGGACGCTAGAACACTCTAGAACACGCGAATTTGGGGAAATTAAGCTAGGAATTGCTTTACATAGAGGGGAAAGTAGCTCAGCTCGCCACAGGCGGCTAGGGTTTACACCAGGTACATAATAGTCATGCCCACAAAGAAGGAAAAATGTTGGCTTTATAGCCATTACATGTAAAGCAAAAACATATAAAGACACGCACAGGGGCAGTGTCGGAAAGTGAATACTTTCCTTCGGTGCTTCTCAGTCGTTGGATACTACATCTTCATCTCCCGCTCCATCCGGCACACGGGAACAGGGCCTTAGCTTCTTCAGTCATTTCTGCAGCCTCACAATACCCCCCGAGTGAGACCGAGCTTGTCATCAAGCTTGAAATGCAGGAAATACTTTCTGGATGAAGGTTGCATCTTCCCTGGTTGCATTCTCCGCTCGCACATTCACCCATTTCACCAACCAACGCACCACAGGGATGCTGATATCGCCTTGGGGTCGAGGGATCAGCTTTCGGCTCCCTTTTTATGGTGCCATCGACATTCACCAACGGTAACTAGGGGATGGAACAACAGTTTGGCCAATATGTTTCTTCAGCTGACTGACATGAAATGTGTGATGGAGTTGGCAGTAGTAACTTGTATGCCTGTTTCCCAATCCTTTCCAACACCATGAATGGAGCATAGTACTTGGAATGCAACTTGAGGTGCGCGTGTAAACTCAGAGATGTGTGTTTGTATGGTTGTAACTTTAAGTACACCATATCTCCCACTTGGAACTCTCTCTCCTTCCTCTTTTGATCATCATATAGCTTCATCCTAGCTTGTGCCTTGCTTAGATTGTGCTTGATCACTTCCATTGCCAGCTCTCTGTTCTGCAATAAGTTCTCACTTTCTTCCCAAATAGAGTCTAGTAAGGCTGATTCAGCCACTATTGGGGTGGAAACCCATACAGAGCTTGAGATGGAGTCATTTGAAGTGATGTATGGAAAGAAGTATTATACCACCACTCTGCCAGGGCTAACCATCCATGCCACTTTTTAGGTTGGTGAAAACACATGCATCTCAAGTAGTTTTCCAGACACTGATTGACCCTCTCAGTTTGACCATCAGTTTGAGGATGATAGCTTGTGCTCATGTGGAGTTTCACTTCCATAGACTTGAAAAGTTGTTGCCCCAAATTGCTTGTAAATATTTTGTCCGTGTCTGTAACAATGACCACACGCATCCCATGTAACTTGAAGACATTGTCAGAAAAGGCCCTGGCCACAGATTGTATTGTGATTGGATGTTTCATAGCTATAAATGAGCATATTTAGTAAACCTGTCCACCACCACCAGAATTAAGTCCTTGTTCTCAGAGACAGGCAATCCTTCCACAAAATTCATACTGATCTGAGCCCAAGCAAAATCAGGAACTCGGAGGGGTTCCAACAAGCCATGGTAGGGAGAGTGTTCAGATTTGTTAATCTCAGAGACTTGGCAGTTTTTAACAAATACAATGACATCTTGCTTTAACCCTCGCCAATGAAAAACCAGCTTCACTCTATGATGTGTAGCTTTTTCTCCAGAATGTCCTCCTAACTCCGAGTTATGGAACACTTTCATTATCTCCTTCCTGAGATGAGTTGTTGTGCCCACTACTATTTTGTTTTTGTATCTGAGGATCCCATTTTTGAAAGAATAAGCATTGTTGTCTTCCTTATGTGCCACACAAGAAGCTACTAATTCCTTGATTTTGTCATCTTTCTCATAACTCTTTATGACTTCTTTGACCCAAGTAGGTGTAGCAGCATTAGCTATCAAGGAGGAAATTTTGTGCTTCACTCTGGACAGCACATCAGCAGCTCTATTCTCTTTCCCTTTTCTGTACTCAATTGTGAAGTTATACCCTAAGAGCTTGAGTAGTAACTTGTGTTGAATTCCTTCACTGATTTTCTGCTCTTGGATATATTTGAGGCTTTCTTGGTATGTTCTGATCACTAGAGCAGTTAACACGAAGTAGTGCTTCCACTTCTTCACTGCTTCAATGATTGCCATGGCCTCCTTGTCATAAGTTGACATAGCTGCAGCTTTTGGGCCAATGGTTTTGCTGAAGTAGGAGAGAGGTCCGCCTTCTTGCATTAGTACAGCCCCTAGGCCATATCCACTGGCATCAGTTTCCAGGATAAATGGCTTTGTAAAATCAGGCAGTGCTAACACAGGGGTACTAGTGAGCTTATGCTTGAGGGTCACAAATGCTTTGTTCTGATCTTCTTGCCAATCAAATGCATTTTTCTTCAAGCAATCAAACAAGGGCCTGCAGATTATTCCATACCCTTGGATAAATCTCCTCTAATACCCACTTAAACCCAAGAAGCTTCTGAGCTCAGTGACATTAGTAGGCATAGGCCAGTGTTGTATAGCTTTGATTTTGCAAGGGTCTGTAGACGCTCGTTCCTCATTAATAATGTGGCCCAAATATTCCACCTCCCTTTGACCAAATGAGCACTTCTCTAGCTTTGCATATAATTTGTTTTCCTGCAGAATATCAAAGACCTATTTCAGATGACCCTTATGCTCCTCCCAGGAGACACTGAAAACCAATATATCATCAAAGAAAACCACCACAAACTTGAGGAGACCCATCAGTAGGTCCATCGGTGCTTGAAATGATGGTGGGCATTAGTGAGACCAAAGGACATCACCAAATACTCAAATAAGCCCATGTGTGTGGAAAAAGGAATTTTTGGTATATCCTCCTCACCATTCTTATCTGGTGATAGCCATTTTTTAAATCAATTTTAGAGAAATACTTACCTCCTTTCAACTGATCCAGCAAGTCCTATATTACTCGTATTGGGTACTTGTTTTTGAGAGTTATAGCATTCAACTTTCTGTAGTTAGTACAAAGTCTCCAAGAACCATCCTTCTTTTTGACCAGCAATACACGGGAGGAAAATGGACTAGTACTAGGTGTGATGAGCCCATTTTTTTAATAAATCTAATATAATCATTTCCAATATCTGTTTTTGGTGGTGGTGTACTCTATAGGGTCTATGGTTGAGCACTTTTGCTCCCTCCACTAATGGAATCATGTGATCACAAGGCCTACTAGGAGGGAGTCC
Source organism: Hordeum vulgare subsp. vulgare (assembly GCF_904849725.1). NCBI lineage: Eukaryota > Viridiplantae > Streptophyta > Magnoliopsida > Poales > Poaceae > Hordeum > Hordeum vulgare. The sequence continues at coordinate 339,171,910 of NC_058524.1, read as the reverse complement.
ACTTGGCTCTTGGAACAACTTCTCATACTGTTACACGAGAGGTTGCAAGTCAGGTGGTACATCTGGTGTTCTTACCTCATAGTCAGCTCCACACGTAGTGAACAAGAAAAAGCCACACACAGCTTGCTCCATTAGCTTTGTTGTGTTCTCTTTGCTTTCAAGAACAGTATTCACGGGGACAGTTTCATCAAGAAAGGTTATCATTTGTCCTTGGCTGGTGGAAATTTTCAGCCCCATCTTAACAAAGTCCATCTGAATTGGACTATGTTTATTTAACCAATCCACTCCCAAAATCATATCTTAGCCAATTAATTTGAGGACTCTAAAATTGTCACGGAAATTATTGCCCTGAATCTCATAGGGACATATCTTGATTGTGAACTCATTCCACAATATTTCTCCACTTGCCACTACCACCTTCACTTTAGTGTTGGCCACACATGCACTGGCATTTGCTAGCCATTTTAGGGGACACAAAAGTAGCAGTGCTTCCACTATCCACTCGAGCATTGGTTGTAATTTCCCCAATCTTTACTCACAATATAAATGTATTTTTGGCAGTACTTAGACCATTAGCAGCATGTACTGACACTTATAACAGTGTCTCCTCTCGTGGTGCTTCGTGTGTCTCCAAATCAGGGTCTTCAAAGTGTGTGACGGATTCCTCGACGTCCGCTATGGCGTCGGCCAGCGCCTTGAGGCGACCGCAATACTCGGCGATCCGCATGTAGCTGTGGGTGAGGGTGCGGAACTCGGCGGAGATGGACCGCCTGAGCCGGCTGGTTGGTGAGGAAGAACTCGCACAGCCTATCCTAGGCAATGAAGGTCGTGTTCCCCGCGCCGCGGATGACCTCATGGAGAGCATCGGTGATGGTGGCGTAGAGTACCAAGAGGAGGGCGAGATTGGTGTGGCGCTAGAGGTGAGTTTGTTGGGTGGGGTCGGAGTAGTGGTTGACATGCCCCTGGATGGCATACATGGCGAGCACGCATCGCCAAAGCTCGCGCCACTTCGAGTAGGAGCCGGACTGGACGTCGAGCTTGAAGGGGATGAGGTTGTTGATGTTGTGCAGGTTGTGAATGAAGGGGATGGCGGCGGTAGAGGACGACGCATCTCGAAAGGGTGGTGGTGGGACAAGATGGCTGGGGCTTGGGGCTGACCGGGACGATGGTGGCGCGATGAGGACCAGAGGAGGAATTGGGAGGTTAGGGTTTGGGTGGTCGCCGGAGGAAGGATTGCTGCTGGTGTCCATGAGAAAAGGGGGATGTGATTACCAAGATGAAAGGAGATCTACACCATACTACATGTTGTACAAAGTTTACCTATACACCCTGGCTGGAAACAACTACTGCTAGCGAGGGACGTGGGGATCGTGCGTAACACACGCACGACCCACACGTAAACTTGAGAATGGTTATTAAAAAACCGGGTGTAACGGTTTGATTCTTACTTTGGGTTTGATTGGTTCAGGTTTTATTAGGTTGAGATTTTTTTTAGTTCGGTTTTGGTTTGGGTATGTGGAGAAACTAGTTTGGGTATAGTTAGTTACAAATTTAAACGGTTTGGTTATTAACAGTTATAAACTATGGGTCCAAACTGATTTTTAGACATTGGTTATATGCAATAATCAACGACAACCGAGAACGAGTATCTTTGATTCGCTTGTGCTTTCGCTAAGCAATTTGGTTTTAATACACTTGTTAGTGAGCTTTTCAACCATGGGCATGTACTTTTTGCCTCTTGATGTGTTGACTGTATTTAAAGGATAACTTTATTTCCAAACTGTTGTAGATGCACTTTCTATCTTATTTGCTTCTTAATATCTTATTTGCTTCTTAACATGTCATCTTAACATGTCAATTTGTGTAATCATATGTACAACGCAAAAACATAGTTATGTACTTGGTTTAAACTCACAATTATGTATAAGGTTAAATTGGTTTGGGTGGAATAATAGTGGATTCAGTTTTAATTGGTATAAAAATATGAAAGCGAAGACTTAAGTCATGTAAGGCTTGAGGGTGCCTTCCCAAGTACTCCTCCATTCTTAAATACAGATGTATATAGACATACTATAAAATGTAGATTCACTCATTTTGCTTTGTATGTAGACTTATAGTAAAATCGCTTAAAAGACTTATATTTAGGATCAGAGGTGGTAGTACTTTACTGGGGAAATGGGATTTTTGAAAGAAGTATCAAAAACATTTAACAAACAGTATTGAAGGTGCCACAAACAGAACAAACTAGACTCGCTGATCCAATCCAAACAATGGTTCTTTGGCATACATAAGAAGTATCTTGTCTCAGCAAACTTAGTTCAAACGAAATTAAAATGGCAGCATAACATAGAAGCATTACACATAAACTTTTGTAAGGAAGGTAACCAAACGTTGCATAGCCCACTTGTCACAAGGATAGGAAACAAGCTAGGACCAAAATGATGTGCCGTTTCATGGTGTGCTTGCACTACTGGGAGTTTAGACCTCAATCAAAGCCGGGGGGCGCAGCTCGTCCTCCTCCTTCGGGGGGTGGATGGTGACGAGGTCAGGCAGGGGGGTGGTAGGGCCAAGTTTGCCCTTGGGGTCCCAGTCAAGCATAATCTTCACCTTGATACCAAGAACGCCCTACAAAACCATGCCACAGTGTTCAACCATATGCAGTTCCATGAGCAATAAACTGAAAAACAAAGCAAAGTAAACAGCACAGCAAACAAACCTGTCTGAGAAGAACGTGTCTAACAGCTGCATCAATGTACTCATTGACGGGCTGACCAGATGAGATCATGTAGCCGTCCTTGAACTTCATGGACTTCGCCCTCTGGGCCCTAAGCTTGCCACTCACAATGACCTAGTAAGAAATCAAGAGGACTCAGCAACTAACCAATCGGGAATACAAAATATTTGTCAGATGACATGTGCAGAGTATATTAACCTCACAACCCTTAGCACCACTCTCCATAACAAAGCGAAGAACACCATAGCAAGCCCTGCAATAAAAACAACAATTACCTTAAAACCACAAGCCACTAAAACCACAAGCCACTGAAACAACAAGCAGAAATATAACATGAAACAAAAAGCATTAGGTTGGAACAAATCAAGCAACCATTAAGAAAAATAGATGCCAGATATATTTAGTAGAGAAAAAATAAAGATAGTTCACTTGTGGATCTGTCCCACTGCTTCAGAAGCAGGATTATGTGCACCATTCTTACGATTATAGTAAAGATAGCAGAAATGAACAGATTACAGATGCAGTAATGTAAAAGTGAGAAGCAACAGACAGTTCATACAGATTTTTAAAAACTACAATTTGTCATAAAATGCACAGCTATTCTGACAAGCACATAAATATGCCAAAAGATTGCAGTAATGTAAAAGTGAAAAGCAACAGACAGTTCATACAGATTTGGAACAACTACATTTTGCCACAAAATGCACAGCTATTCTGGCAAGCACATAAATATGCCAAAAGATTGCAGTAATGTAAAAGTGAAAAGCAACAGACAGTTCATACAGATTTGGAACAACTACATTTTGCCACAAAATGCACAGCTATTCTGGCAAGCAAACAAATATGTCAAAGATTGCACACAAGAAACGAGGGTTAGAATTAGTAGAAAAACATCAGGTTCGCCAAATCATCTGAGGATCTATCTCTAAGGATGTACTTGGCCGCTGGGCTGGAGGAGCAGCTTCTACCTCTTTCACCAGCGATATATCCTACTAGCACGATAGAAAACAGGGCGATGCAACACAAAGGGGCAACATAAACACTGCATACTAGACATTTGTGCAATGCATGACTATTCTATGACACTGAAAAGTACAGGAAAATGGCAATAGAAATGTGAGATAGAATTAGTAGACAAGCAGCAGTTCAAACATTCATCTGTGGATCTATCTCTACGGTTGTCTTGCCGCTGCTGCTTCAAGGAACAGCTTTTCCTTTTTGCACCAATGCAAATGTCCCACAAACACGATCAGAGAGCAGGGCAGAGCAAAGCAGAGGTACAACAATTCTCACTTCCTTACGAACGGTGCAAACAAACATGAAACCAACTACAATCTTCAAGAACTACAAAATACACTAAAAGATCAATAGTATTTGATGTAGATCTCATAGCATCTAAACAAATGATATGTGTATCATATCAACTGTGACCATTTACTAGCAACACCTTGCATCTATCAATGGCATATATGAAAAAATGTTAAGAGGAATTGGTAGTCATCATACCTGCGGACAGCAAGGCCTCCAAGGAGCTTGTATCGGAGTGACTCTGCCTGGGCGATGGCGCAGAGGCCACGGTTGACGACCTTCTCGGCATAAAGTTCAACGCCGTTCTCCGGGAAATTGAAGCGCTTCTGAACGACGGATGTGAGCTCCCTGATCCTGCGGCCCTTCTCGCCAAGCACGTTCTGCGTCCGCGTGGCCCTGATGATGATCTCCGTGCGCATCGGCGTCACGCGCACCTCCACGCCGGAGTAGCCGTCCTCCGCGAGCTCCCGGGTCAGCATCTCGTTCAGCTCGGCGTAGAAAACGCCATCGCTCACAAACTACAAAAGCACAAGCGGGAGATCGTTAGATCGGTTGATGCACCGATAGATCGTGCTGGGGACGTTGGAATACGCAGGGTCTAGGTGGTTCCTTACCTTCTTCTTCTTGCTGATCTGGGTGGCCATCGTTGGTGCGGTGGACGAAGAGCTCGCTGCGTTCGCGGCGAGCTGTGAGGGGACGGCTAGGGTTTTGTGCGCAGAGGAGAGAAGAGGAGCGGCGGCTGGAGAGGGGGGGAGGAAGCGATAGGGTGAAATTTATAGCTGCTGCGAGAAAGGTAGGGTTTGGGTGCGCTTTGCGGAGAGATGAGGTGAGACTGGGCGATGATGCGACCTGGGACATGGGCTTCTTCAGGCCCATGAGCTGGTACGTGGGCTTCTTGAGGCCCATTGAGAGAAAATAGGACGGTTTTGTTTGGGCTGCGAACCGATCTTCGACTGCTGTAGAAAAACACAAACATTTGATTGTTCATGTAAAGTGTAAAAACGAGAGAAGGAAACAAATGATGAAACCGTTGCTTTCATTGATGGATTGAGAGTATATATATACCCCTGATACAAAGGCAGTTACAAAGAGGTAGTTACTACAAGTAGCAAGCGACATAGCATGGATTAACCCTTTAATTAATCTAATTAATTTATTTCTAACACTCCCCCTAATCACTGCTTGTCTTGGATATTAATTATCTTGATGAAGACTCCTCTTTGTATGTGCCTTTGAGAATGTCCATCATCTTCGTGAAAGCCTTTGTATAATCTTGAAAGTCTCCTCCAAAAAACCGTGTGGAAAAAAATATAAGGAGAATAGTGTAGATATGTCGCTAAAACTCCTTTAAACCCGGTGGGAAAATAATAAGAAAAAAATAGTGCAACATATAATGATTATTGTCTCTTGATAACTCAATCGAGAAAACCTTTGAAGAAGGAGAAAAATCATTTGTGAGTTTAGAGAACAATTAATATGTCTTAAATACTTCCTTCAAAAACAATAGGGAAAATAGAAAGTATGGCATATGATTTTTGATAATATATTGACTCATTAAAAACCTTTTTATGAGAAAACTGATGCAAAACTCATGAAAAAAAAGAGTACAATAATTATTATCTGGTGATAATTAATGGGTTATGATTCTAGGAGTTTCTCCCCCTCAAATTTGCAAATCTCGAAAACGTCTCATACCAATTCCATGAATATATTTCTAGAATGTTGGATTTGGTAAAGGCTTTGTGAACAAATCTGCTAGACTGTCACATGATTTGGTTTGCAAAATATCAATTTCTCCATCCTTCTGTATTGCATGAGGATAGAATAAATTGGGAGAAATGTGTTTCGTGATATTACTTTTCACATAACCCATTTTGCATTTGAGCAATTGAGGCTGCATTATCTTCATATATAATAGTTGGTGATCCTAATGAACCAACACCACATGAAGTTTGAATATGGTAAATCATCCTGCAAAGCCATACACATTCCTTAGATACTTCAAATAATGCAATAATTTCAGAATGATTAGTGGAAGTTGCTACGAGAGTTTGTTTTGTTGACTTCCATGAAAAAACAGTTCCACCATATAAGAATACGAAACCTGTCTGTGACCTCGCATTGTGAGGATCAGATAGATAGCCAACATCAGTATATCATACCATAGACATATTTTAGTTTTTCTGATAGAATAAGCCAAGATCTTTTGTGCCATGTAAATATCTAAGGATATTCTTTACTCCCGTCCAATGACGTTTTGTTGGAGCAGCGCTATGTCTAGCTAGTAAATTTATTGTAAATGCAATATTAGGCTTGGTGCAATTTGCAAGGTACATTAGCGCACCAATGGCGCTGAGATACGGGAACTCGGGTCCTAATATCTTTTCGTCATCATCCCGAGGTCTAAAGGGATCTTTATTCATATCAAGGGATGTGACAACCATGGATGTTTTGGTTGGATATGATTTATCCATATTAAATTTTTCCAAAACCTTTTGAATATAAGCAGGTTGGTATACTAAAATTCCCGAGGGAAGATGCTCAAGCTGTAAGCCTAAGCAGAATTTGGTCTTTCCCAAATCTTTCATCTCAAATTCCGCCATTAGATGATTGTGTGCTTCTTCTATATCAGGTGTACTCCCAACGATATTGAGGTCATCAACGTACACTGAGATGATGCAAAATCCATTTGAGGACTTCTTTATAAATACACAAGGGCAATCATCATTATTTGAGTAGCCTTTTTGAATAAGGAACTCACTCAGTCAGTTATACCACATTATACCTCACTGTTTTAAGCCATATAGTGACTTTTGTAATTTTACACAATATGTGTTGCGATTTGCTTTTGGATTCGGCATTTTAAGTCCTTCAGGGACCTTCATATATATGTTCGATTTGAGTGACCCATATAAGTATGTTGTCACTACATCCATCAACTGCATAGATAAATTCATTTGTACTGCCAAAGATATTAAGTATCGAAACATTATTCCACTCATTACAGGAGAGTATGTATCATCGTAATCGATGTCGGGTCTCTGCGTGAACCCTTGTGCTACAAGCCTCGCTTTGTATTTCGCCACCTCATTGTTTTCATTCCTTTTTCGAACAAAAACCCATTTTGTTCCAAAAGGGAAGACATTGTGAGGTGTGGGTATTACTGGGGAAAATACCTCTCTTTTGTTGAGCAAGTGCAGTTTTGCCTCAATTGCTTCCTTCCATTTAGGCCAATCACGACGCTTGAGGCACTCCCTGACGGTCTTTGGTTCTGGATCCAGTTGAAGGGTTTCAGCAATTTCAGAGGCGAAATATATGTCGACAATTGCAGTCTCTCTATTATATGATTCTCCTTATTCTGTATAGTTTATGGAAATTTCTTGTATACCTTCACACTCTATGTGATTTCCCACAACAATAGAATCATGGTGTTCCGATGTCCCAGCTATTATGTTTTCATGCGCATTTATGCTAGGTTCAAGATGTTGAGCATCTCGTTGGTGTCCTTCAACTTGAGGTTGAATTGCATTTACTGGTAGAGGATTTGATTTCCTCTGTTTCCGTGGAGGCTTTTGAGAAGCTATATTCCGAATAACCAGATTTCTCCCCCTCTTACTCTCATTTGGGGTTTGAGTGATTTTAGTTGGTACCTCCACTCGTTCTGGTGCATTAACAGCGGGAATATGTGATTTAGTGACACCTTTATGGTCAGTAAATGCATCTGGCAGATTATTTGCAATGTTTTGCAAATCTATGATCCTCTGAACTTCAGTTTCAGATTCTTTAGTACGTGGATCTAAGGACTAAATGTCTGTTACATTCCAATCTATTTCCTGGCATTCTCTGTGGTTTGATTCTCCCCCTAATGCCGGAAAATGGTCCTCATAAAAAATAGAATCAGCGTAACGGGCAGTAAACAGGTCCCCTGTAAGAGGTTCAAGATATTTTATTATTGACGGAGAATTATAACCCACATAGATCCCTAGTTTTCTGTGGGGGGCCATGGATGTACGCTGTGGTGGTGATATCGGTACGTATACTCCGCAACCGAATTTTCACAGATCGGAAATACTTGGCTGAGTGCCACGTACTAGTTGCAGCGGGGAGGTTGTATGATATGTAGTTGGTCTGATTTGTATCAGATCTGTGGCGTGTAATACCGCATGTGCCCAACAAGATGCTCGTAATTTACAATTCTGTAATAGTGGTCGAGCAATTAATTTTACTCTTTTGATGAGAGATTTAGCCAAACCATTTTGAGTATGAACATAAGGCACAGAATGTTCTAAATGAATGCCCATAGCCATGCAATAGTCATTGAATGCACGTGAAGAAAATTCAGGGGCATTATCCATTCAAAAAAAATTTATCCTATTTTCAGGATGATTTGATTTTAATTTGATAATTTGAGTAATTAGCTTGGCAAAAGCATGATTTCGTCTCGACAATAGACACACATGTGACCATCTAGTAGATGCATCTATGAGTACCATGAAATACCTAAAGGGTCCTCATAGTGGTTGAATTGTACCACATATATCTCCTTGAATGCGTTCAAAAAAATTTAATGACTCATTTTTAACTTTAAGATAAAATGGTTTTCTAATTAATTTTCCAGTTGCACATGCGGTGCATACAAAATCTGATGATTTTGGAAAAAAAATAGTTGGAAGGTTGTGACCAATAGAATTGTCAATAATTTTTCTCATCATCCCTATGCCAGGATTACCTAGGCGATCATGCGAAGTCTTGAATTTATCAAGGTCTTGAAAAATATTTTGTACGCAACATGTGATACGTGCTTTGTATAACTATAATATAATCCAGATGAAAGTGAGGGAAATTTCTCAAGAATTTGTTTCTCAGACCCATTACTCTTTGTTAAAAGCAAATGTTCAGAATTATTTTCAGATATTGTTTCCAAATGGAAGTTATTTGATCTGAGGTCTTTGAAACTTAGAAGAGTGCGTGTAGATTCAGGATACAATAGTGCATCCTCAATTACAACTGTAGTACCCATAGGTAGAACGTGTGTGGCTTGTCCTGAACCAATAATCGACGCATCGCGACCGGCGATGGTCATAATATTCCCTTTTCTCTTAGTTAGAGTTTGGAAATATTTTATTTCCCTTAATGTTGTGTTAGTGGTACAGCTGTCCACCAAACATAATTCTTCTTCCATTGGATTATTTTCCCGTAAAATCTATATAGAGTAAGAGAATATTTTAGGATAAAACTTTATTCATATTACTCTCATATATATATATAAAGTATTCATATTACAGTTACAAATATATATATGATATTATGTTTGAACTACATAATACGATTGGTCCGAAAGACTTTATTCTACTTAGAGTTATACAAATTATAACATCCATTATTACAATAAAATACCTGATAACATCAAATGAGTGATGTAGAGATTATATGAGATCTCCATATGCGTCTTGGGTGTATTCCACCATCATGTTGTCAACATCAAGAAGATCTTAATCCTTGTGCCTTGTGTTCCTTAGGAGCGCTTTGAGAAGTGCTAGCTTCAAGGTTTTCTTCTTGTTGTAAGGCGTTGAAGTGAGCTTCAGCTTTTCCATGAACTTGTTTGCCTTTCCCAGTGGATTTGATGTATAAATCCGCTAGATGCTTGGGAGTTCGGCATTTACTAGTACGATGGTTAGTACATCCACACCTTTGACAAATCTCAGAGTTGGTGTTTCGGTCATTTTTCTTGAAGTGACCTTTACCTTTAGATTGACCAAAGCTTTTCTGCTTGTTGTTCCTTTTCCACTTTCCATTGAATTTATTGAAATTCTTTTTGTTGCCCCCATACCTTTTAGTAAACTGAGTGTTAGCATGTGCTTCAGGGAGTGACATTGAGCCCGTTGGGCGTGTCTGATGATTCTTCATGAGAAGTTCATCATGTTTCTCAGCCTGAAGTAAAGTGTATATGAGCTCAGAATACTTTTTGTAATTTTTGTTGACGGTACCGCTGTTGTAGTACCCTCATCGAGGGGTGGAAAGTGCACAAGGTCTTCTCAATAAGGTCTTCTTCAGAAATTGCTTGATTGCAAAACCTTATTTTTGAGTTAACCTTGTGAACTCCAGAGTTATATGCTGCCACAGATTTGAAATCTTGGAACCTTATGAGGGACCATTCTCTCTGTGCTTCCGGCAGCATAACTGCTCTTTGTTGGTGATATCTCTCCTTGAGAGAGTTCCACGAAGCTAGTGGATCTTCTTCCATCAAATATTCTGACTTTAAGTCCGGATGGAGATGGTGCCTTAAGAAACTTAAAGCTGTATATTTGGCTGCCGTGGGGATTTCTACGACGCCTTCAATGGGTGTGATGATAGTGGAACCGAGTTTACGGCTTTCAAGGGCTATCTTTGCATCCATAGCCCATGGTAAATAGTTACTACCATCTAGTTCAAGTTCATGAAATTCACGATGCATGACACCAGCCATTTCCTGCATGGTATTATCAAGCATAATTTTAGTTTTACTATGAGAGTAAAATATAAGTTACAACAAATGCTTTGGGAAGCAAAATTTTCAAGTATAGGTGATGCTTTAAACTTGTATGTGTAGACCTCATGTTATGTATATGACACTTTGAAGATAGTCACCGTTGGGGTGTAGATCTCACAGTAGTGGAGAACATAGTCTGGTTTTGACCAGTAGATGTTCATAGTCCATTACCTTGTGTCATACTATATTTTACAAAAACACTTTGAAGGTAGTCATCTTGTCAAAAGACTAGATGTAGACCTCTCAGCAAGAGTGGATAATCTGCAATTTATGGAGTAGATCACACAATTACCTTGTGATTTGCAAAAAATCGAGGTAGTCACATTAATTCGCATATTCGGGAGAGCACTCAAAGATAGTCATTTTGCCAAAAGAATGGAGGCAAAATGTAGATCTTTCAGCGATGAGGATAATCTGCAAAGTGCAGTAGATGCCCCATCTACCTTGTGATCCCAAAATTTGAATTAAAAAATATTGTACTTGAGAACTACATATTCTAAAAAATGAAAAATGATGAGGCAACATATAGAATATGTACACATAGTCTGAGACTTTATTTTAGATGATATACAATCTAAGTATTCAAACGTACAATACAATACTGGGTGAATATGAGAAGCACATGTTCTTAATACAATAAGATATCACACTGAAATAAAAGGAACAGACTGCACTACAATATAGTAGTACTCTGATTAAGCACAACACACTAATAGTCAATTTATTTAGGTGTACGTGGTGGAATTTCCTGGCCTGTATGCCTTTTTGGAGAGAGACGTGGTCTGGTGCTCGTGGTGGTGTTGGAGAGAGACGTGGCCCAGTGCGTGCTGGCCCATGCACCACCGCATATGAGTGGATAAGGGAGAGAAACGCATCTGGTTTCCCATAGTGCCGCTTCTCCCGTTCCCCATCTTGTGCTCGATCTGGTGCACGACCTCACCACGCCAGCCCTCCTCTCTGCATGGCGGCTTCTTCAAGGTAGGCAGGGTACGGTGTTCCCCGCGCCGCCGCACGGCCACCGCCGCTGCTGCTCGCCCCGGGGGTGCCGGTGAGGCCGAGGGCCGTCGTCGACCACGCGCCCCTGACCGCAGCGCGGTTATGCGCCATGGCCGCGACAAACTGCCGCAAGATGCGGCGCGCCTCTGGTGGAGGCGTGGGAGGGAGGGGTGGTGCTGGAGGCGGGGGCGGAGTCGCCGGTGATGGTGGAGGCGATGTAGACGACGAGCCCTGGCCCTTTCCTTCTTCTTCCATCTTGATGGCACCGTTCAGATCGGGAACAACAGGGTAACCGCTTGTTTCCGCTGCTGCCGGCGTCGAGGACGGCAGATCCGAGACGGGACCATATCCTGGAGCGAAGAGGTGCTCTGGCAGTTCGTCTGATGGCGTCGGCAACGGTAGCCTCGATGGTGCGCTCGTACGCGCTGGGCACGGTCCGAACTCGTGTTGCATGCAGTACGGGGGTAGAGGTGGCGGCGCGAGTTTGCAAGGGAACATCTCTTCTTCTCCCAGGAACGGTGTTGATGGCCCTGCAAGAAGCCAATCCATAGGAGGGATGTTAAAGGCGGATGGCGGAGTGGCCGGTACGATGTAGTCGCCGGCGACGGCCAGGGCCGAAGGCCCGTCCTGATGTATTGCAGGTATGTCTTCATTTGCAAGAGCGGTCGGAGCGGAGGATCCAGCCCGGTGCACCGTCGGTGCTTGCCCACGTAGTGGGTGGTTGCCTCGTCGGGCATAGCCACGGCGGCGGTTCTCCCGGTGGTTCCTGGCAAAAAAACGGCGTCGAGGGCCACTTGTGACACCAAGTCCATGACGGTGTCATGCAGCCTGGTGATGAGTGCGAGGAAAGCGACGGCGACGGCTTTCCCGCTGGATGTAGCGAGCGAAGGCAAAAGCAAGGGATGGCAGGCTCTCTCCTGCCATGTTCTTACCTTTTCCTCTTCTCTGTCTGCCTTTTTCTCTTGTCTGTGTCGGTAAAGCAAGTGTTGATAACGTGTAAAGTGTAAAAACGAGAGAAGGAAACAAATGATGGAACCGTTGCTTTCATTGATGGATTGAGAGTATATATACCCCTGGTACAAAGGCAATTACAAAGAGGCAGTTGCTACAAGTAGCAACCGACGTAGCAGGGATTAACCCTTTAATTAATCTAATTAATTTATTTCTAACAGTTCCATAAAAAACAGATAGGGACGATGATGTGGAGTTATCTTATCTTTGAGTATGTTACATGATTGATACTTAAACTCGGTGAAAATGGTCACTTTAGACGTTATTTGGATAAGTCGAACATGTAGAACCCGTTTACTATAGATCCCAAAAAACGGTATAACGAAGTAAAATCATGTTTGGCCGCTCTAACTAATCCATGGTATATAGATAACTACGGGACGGCGCGAGTATTTTTTATAAGAAATAGGAATTCGGGTTTACAAACTCGAATGCAACATAGACGAGGCTCGTAGGCGCATCCTTCCCATCTCCTATTTACGAGGGCTAAGGAAGGTAGGCGCTGCAACCTCGGCAACCATGACCATTGGACCTCCGTGGCGAGGGGGCACGTGCACGATCCCAACGACAAGGGGGGCTGAGTGACGAGGTCAGTATGCATTATAACACCGACAACCAAAGGTTCTCAATGACGAGGGAAGTAGGCACACCAACCATAACCATGGGAGCGACATGCATAATCGCGTGGCTTGGCAATTGGGGAGGATAGGCATGAAAACCTTGCGATTATGGTGGAAGGCCTAAAGGGAGGCGAGCAATGTCCTCAGTGACTGAAGAATCAGAGGTGGAGAGCTTGGGAAGTATCGTCCATGGTTAAATTGAGGAAAGTGAAGAAGAAGTCACGGGTAAGGGGAGAATACGAATAGGTTGTACACGCATTACTTTTCAAAAGCACGCAAGTCATTAGAGAGAAAAAAAAGAGCAAGAAGTCGAGTCATTTTTCTTCTGGCATACTTGCGTTGTGCTCTAGAGAAGTTATCCGGTTACCATGGTTGTGTGAAAAGTGGAACGGGGCATGTCCATGCACTCATTCTTTAGGGGGGTGTTTGGTTCCCTGTACTACATGTGGCTCGTATCCACCATGCAAAACTTAGTTGTTTGGTATATTGTATAGGCTTTCCAGCCTGGCCCGATGGATGCAAAACTAGGCCTCTCAGCCAAGCTTAGGGAAACACACGTTTCGAGCGTAGCTCGCGTGCAGGCTCGCTCGTTCCCTCTCTTCTTCTGACTTTGGTCTGCAACGGCCGCATAGACCACGCACTGCCGCCGTCCTCGTCAAGCGCCGCTGTCCTCATGCGTCCTCCACCAAGCGTCGCTGGCGTCCACGACCGAGCATCGCCGTCCTCTCCCAAGCATCGTCGCCGTCGTCCCCGACCAATCGTCGTCGCTACCATGGTCAAGTCGCTGCGTGCCAGATCCTGCCGGCTCGCGTGGCCACACGCTGGATTCCGCCACCGAGCGCCACCGCACACAAAGTCCCTTCGCCTGGAGCCGCCGATCCCGGATCCCACTGCCGCGTGCTGCTGCTTGATCTTCGTTCCCCATCTCGTGGAGCCATCTCGTGCATATTCACCAAACACTCATCTCTTCTCATCTTTGCATCAAGTCAACCTGGTCATGCTCATCTTGGATCCCTCATGCGATGCATCGTGAAGCTACCCAGGGAACCAAACGCGCCCTAGATGCAATATGCCCATGCTCCAAGTGGATTTTCGTCCCATGGTTGGGACCGCAATTGGTAAGACATGACATTTATGGAATCAGGCTAGTGAGTCGGTTGCGTTTAATCAATTAAGATTGTTTTTGTCATTGCATCCTCTTGCGTTACTACACCTCTGTTGCCTTTCGAAAGGACAACTTGTTCCAAGTTCAATATACTTATATAACTCACCGAAAAACATCACGTGATCTAATTATGGCATGAACCAAAGACCATTAACTCGATGCCTTAAAGATGGATTTCTTTCCTTTCTCGCTAAGAGGAAAAGTAAAAGGAACAAATTCTAGTTGTACCTAGAGGAACTATAGCTTCACATACGTGTGAGGAGTTGTAAGGGGCTACCTAACAAGCCATATGCCTATGTATGGTTGGATGCGAGCCTTGCATGGGTAAGCATGGTTTTTTGGGTCCCATAGACAATGCAACCAACACTTGACCAGACATACTAGGATCAGGCTTCACCCCACTTCGAGCTTAGCGAATCTTTCTTGGCAAGTGATCATGACGACCAAGCAATACAACCCATGGACAAAACTCAAGTCGAATAAAGAGCGTGAAGAAGGGGCACCGAAGAGCCCCTAGTTTGATTTTTGATAGATCCACAAGCGGTCAATATCCGAAGTGTGGACACTTAGGCCAATTTTTTCCATCGCGAATTTCAAAATCCCGAAAAGTGTGAGCAAACTTTATATGCTCAAACATAATCAATTTTTGTTTCATCCAACATGGTTGGCGAGTTTCTTTAGTCCCATCGTGTCGATTGGTTTCATGTTTTGTGACGGTTAGTGTTGGGGATATTACCTATGGGTGACCCGCCCCTAGTGGGCCGGGTCACCAAAGGGGCGACTCACCATTAGTTGCGCGTCCCGTGGCCCAGATGCTGATGGCGGTTCGAGAGGTCGTGCGGATGATGGATTACCAAGAAAGCTCCTGGTCGTGGGGGACACAACGACTTAAAGATAAGGAAAGTCACAAAGAGTAGAATGTCACGACTTTGTAAACCCTAGGGCCTCGACCTGTATATAAAGGCAAGTCCCAGGGAGAGATCAGGCAAGTTAGAGAGAATCGAGAACTAGGTCAGGCGAGTAACGCCCTCCTTGTAATCGAAACCACCATTAATCCATACATAGCAGGACGTAGGCCTTTACCTCCTCACGAGGAGCCGAACCTTGGTAAATCTGAGTCTCGCTTTCGCTCACCCCCTTCGAGTCGCCACCAAGGTGCGATGGCTCCATCTCTAAGTCCTTTCACGAGGACATCTACCGTGACAAAACCACGACAGTTGGCGCCCACCGTGGGGCTAGCGCACGGTGGAGTTGAGTTCTCGAAGGGAGCCCTACCAGGGTTAGAAAGCTATGCGGTCGGGAGGGGAATCCTTCCCCCCTTGGCTCGGCCGACCCCTTGGGGGTTCTTGGACCCCAAGGCAAGGCTCCCTCCACCCTCTCCTATATATAGTGGGGTTTTAGGGCTGATTTGACACAACTTTGCCACGGCAGCCCGACCACATATCTCCACGGTTTTACCTCTAGATCGCGTTTCTGCGGAGCTCGGGCGGAGCCCTGCTGAGACGAGATCATCACCAACCTCCGGAGCGCCGTCACGCTGCCGGAGAACTCTTCTACCTCTCCGTCTCTCTTGCTGGATCAAGAAGGCCGAGATCATCGTCGAGCTGTACGTGTGCTGAACGCGGAGGTGCCGTCCGGTCGGCACTAGATCGTGGGACTGATCGCGGGATGGTTCGCGGGGCGGATCGAGGGACGTGAGGACGTTCCACTACATCAACCGCGTTCACTAACGCTTCTGCTGTACGGTCTACAAGGGTACGTAGATCACACATCCCCTCTCGTAGATGGACATCACCATGATAGGTCTTCGTGCGCGTAGGAATTTTTTTGTTTCCCATGCAACGTTCCCCAACACAAACCCCCAGCGCAAACCATGACGGAGCTAGCGGCGGAGATCGCCAGCCTCATGGCAACCACGATCACGTCTGAAAATCAGGAGTCTGTCAACGCCGAGCGAACTAAGCTGCGGGAGGCAATGGCCAAGGCACAGCGGGACATGGAAGCAGAAGCCGCCAGGATTGAGACGCAACGAGTCGCGGTCGCAGCACAGACGGAGCGACTGAACACCGAAGGCTGGCGGCTCGAGATACAGCAGCGCGCGTCTGACGCCGTTCACCAAAGGAGGCACAATGGGCGTATCCCGGCCGACTTACACCCAACTCGCCTTTTCGACACTCCGCGCACCCCCGGGGCGGGTCCTGATCGGCCTTTACAAACCGCCCCGAGGGGAGGAGCGGTTCCACCGCCCAATCCGCCGCCGACTCAGCCAATGGATGCCCATGCGACTCGGTTCCAGACGCCGTGGGGTCACTTCTCGAATCTCGTCGACAATGTGCTGGCAGCGACCCGCCACATGGAGTCCCTTC
The DNA here is from genome assembly GCF_904849725.1 of Hordeum vulgare subsp. vulgare. Lineage (NCBI taxonomy): Eukaryota > Viridiplantae > Streptophyta > Magnoliopsida > Poales > Poaceae > Hordeum > Hordeum vulgare. The sequence continues at coordinate 339,155,181 of NC_058524.1, read as the reverse complement.
CGATCTATGGAAACACCCTGACCGAGATAGAAGCCAGAAACGCCATCGAGATGCTAAAAACGGCCGTGGTTCAGCACGTGAAGTATTCCCATAGCCTTGATCGGCTACACTCCATGCCTCAGGCAAGTCACACCAGAAGTCGCCATGAGGAGTTCCCCGCAGTAACTAGTGGGCCGCGGCGACTCCCCCAACACAACCCGCTTGGGATGCCCGACATGCGAGCTCAGGATATTGTGGATGCAGCGCGAGCCGCGCGGCACATGGAGCCAATGGCCGTGGCGGGTCAGGCTTACCCGGCTTACATACCGTCACCTCCCGCGCCCCTAGATGTTGGGGGCAAGCACATTGGGGTATCGTGTCTCACGCCAGTTTTGTGCAACGAGCGCATGCCGAAGGACTTCAAAGGGCCCAGGAAGGTTCCCAACTACTCGCCGGATCTCGAACCCGGGTCATGGATTGAGAGCTACGAACTCGCGATGAATATGCTTGACGTAAGCGAGGCGGTCTATGCTAAATACTTCACTATGATGCTTGAAGGGATGGCACGCACGTGGCTGAAAAACCTGCCGCCCAACTCCATCAACACTTGGGCGGAGCTGAAGGAGCGCTTCATCAAGAACTTTAGAGGGACCTGCAAGCGCCCAATGACTATCGTCGACCTAGAGCACTGCATCTAGCGGCCGGATGAGTCGGCCCACCATTGGACCCAGCGAGTCGCAGAAGTTATTCATTCATCGGAAGGCATTTCGGCGGCTTAGGCAATGTTGATCCTGGAGAAAAACTGCCATTACGAACCTTTGGTACTGAAGCTAGGGAGACTTAAGCGAAAGGTACAGGACATGGGCGAGTTAATGGACGCCCTTACCAGATATGTTGAGTCGGACGACACCAAGGATCCTGGAGAGCGCGACGACAAAATTAGTACCGCCAGGAAGGGCGAGTTACACAAGGGCCATTCCCAGTTTCAAAGCCGGGTCAATCACCACCATGGCGGGCATGGCAAGAAGAGGCAACAGGAAGGTCCCACGGAATTTGTGGCTAACACTAATACCGGCAACGCAAACCCATGTCAGAAGAAGCGGGGATTTAGTGGGAAAAACCGCGTAATTACCATGAAATGCTCAAAGGACCGTGCCCGCAGCACGCCACGACCGAAGGACCGGTGACTCACTCATGGGAAGATTGCTACGTGATGCAAGAGTTCCGGGCCGAGGCGCTCAGGAGAAGTCAAGGCGGCGAGCAGGGCCAACGACAAGAACAACCCGGCACGTCCGGGTCACGCCAGGTCACGTTCGGGGTTTTTCCTAACCAAGGACCACAGGGCGGGTCTACCAAGTTCATAACCAGCAGTACCATCCGCCGGGAGTGTTCCAACAACAACCCCCCCCCCGCAAGGAGACCCCCAGCAGCAGGAGGATCGAGGCGGGTTCCAAAATAACCCCAAACAATTGAACAACGGGCAGTACCACGTGTTCACCACCAATACGTGTAAGCGGGATCATAAGGTGAAGCATAGAACTTTCGTAGCTGAGCCGGCGCTCCCCCGATACCTTCACTGGTCTGAGCAATCCATAACATATAGCAGGGAAGACCATCCACCCCGAGTGGACAACCCTGGCGACTTAGCCCTGGTCGTGGCTCCCCAAGTCGGGGGATACACCCTCTCCAAGGTCCTCATGGACGGGGGCAGCAGCATCAACATCCTATATTTCGACACTTTTCGGCGGATGAACCTCTTGGAGAAAGACCTGATGCCATCATCCACGATCTTCCACGACATTGTCCCCGGTAAGTCGGCGTACCTGATTGGGCGAGTTAATCTTAACGTGGCTTTTGGCACGCAGTCGAACTACAGGAGCGAGTCCCTCCTGTTCGAGGTGGTCAAAATCAAGAGCCCCTATCATGCGCTGTTTGGACGGCCGGCGTACGCCAAGTTCATGGCCCGCCCATGCTATGTTTATCTTAAGCTCAAGATGCCCGGACCCAAGGGTCCTATTACCGTCCACGGCGACGGGAAGATAGACCAAGAGTGTGAAGAAGGAGATGCGGCTTATGCCGAGTCAGCTTGCGTGGCTGAGGAGCTCAAGTTTCACCAATCCAACGTCGACCTGGCGGACATGACGCCGCTCAAAAGGCCGACTATCGATTCTGAGCCGCCTCTCAAGTTTAAACCAACGGACGACGCCAAGGTTATCGACTTTATGCCAGATGACCCCACCAAGCAGTTCACTATTGGGGCGGGTCTCGACCCCAAATAGGAAAGCGCGCTCATCGAATTCATCCATGAGAATCGGGACATCTTTGCGTGGAAACCTTCTGACATGCCGGGTGTACCGAGATAATTCACTGAGCACCATCTTAGTACTGACCCTAAGGTTAAGCCAGTGCGGCAATACCTTCGCAGGTTTAATGAAGAACGCCATAAGGCGATCGAAGAGGAAGTAGCCCGGCTCCTTGCCGCTGGGTTCATCATCGAGATTTTCCATCCTGGATGGCTGGCTAACCTGGTCCTGGGGTGTAACAACTAAGATGCGGTCCTTTCCGATCTGGGGATCGAGGCCCCGAATTGGAAAGGAGCGCATCTAAGCGTCTCGCAAACAAGGTATCACAACACATACATAATAATAACGGATTGACAATTAGGGGTTCAATTGCCATCACATAAATATATCAGAGTACATCACGCATACAATCAAAGTAGTTCCACTACGGACTACAAAACAAGGGAAATGGCTATGCTACCCTGCCTGCTGGCCCACGATCACGACCACGCCTCAATCTTCTGGATAGTTCATGTACAGGCGGTCGGTCTCCTCGTCGTACTGCCACGCCAGCTGTGTGCCGTCGGGATCACCTGTCTCTGGGGTACCTGAACCTGTTGGTGCTGTGAAGGAATCTGTGAGCCACGGGGACTCAGCAATCTAAGACCTTGGTGCCAGAACTAGTCAAGTTATTAGGTTGGATAGGTGGAGTGTTTAAGGTTGCAGCATCCTAAGCTTTATATGGTGGCTAACTCACGTAGATCATTTATGAAGGTGGTCTATGCTAGTGGTCGATTTTACTTGATCACTAAGTGATCCTGAACACCTACCTGCGTCAATCATAACCCCACTGTATACCCGATGGAAGATAGATTTTCGAGGGGACAGTCACGGTTACGCACACGGTTGGCAATTTTATTAGCTTATGTTTAAGTTATCTAATACCGGATGTTAACAAAATATTCCAAGTTGCCACATAACCGCGGGCACGACTTTCCGAAAGATTAAACCCTGCAGGGGTGCTCCAACTAGTCCATCACAAACGTACACAGACGCAAAGTAATCCTCTATCACGAATCTCTGATCTCGTCGGATTCCTTAGAGGAAAACCTCAACTCTGGGGAGAACCAAAGCTTCACCGGGATTTCAAACAAGATGACCCGTCCCTTGGGGGTTACAGGTCGAAAGATTTTTTTCTAATGACAAGACCCGACTCATCTTTCAACAAGATGACCCGGCCCTTGGGGGTTACAGGTCGAAAGATTTTCCTACCATCAAGACCCGGCTCATCTTTTAACAGATGACCCGACCCTTGGGGGTTACAGCTTGAAAGATTTTTCTACTATCCAGACATGGCTCATCTTTTAACAGATGACCCGGCCCTTGGGGGTTAATGAGGATAATATAGTATGCAGCAAGGCGTACCTCATGTGTGTTCTTCATCATAAGGAGCAGACTCTTTTCCATTTCATAACTTGCCTCCAGGCGACTTGCAAAGCCGGAGGAGAGCTCTTTAAATTCAAGATTTTCATATTGGGATAGCTTGGCCTTGGAAATTTCATGTTCAATAGAAGGCTGAGCTGATGATGATACGTGCTTCGACAAGACTGCTGAAGCCGGCTTAGAAAAGCGAGTACCAATGATGATCACAACATCTGGATCCTCGGCCGTTTTCAACGGACACGGTGGATTGGGTATTTCCATGCCTTCCTTGGGCAAATTCGGGAGATCTGCTTGATCTTCAGGTCTATCCTTGGCCGGGTTATCTTGAGTCGGTGCCGGTTTTTCAATAGGCTCCGGAGCTGTAGTGGAAGTTGACCCGCCAGTTTTCCTCTTCTTCGCTTGTGCCCTAAAAGAGAAGGGGTGCGCTTAAAAACAGACATCATCATCATCAGGACAATTTAAGTATTATAAGAACTTACCCTGGAATGCGGATCATCAGTGGAAGGGCTGACATCACTGAGTCGCGTGACGAAGGAGGAGAATTCTGCAAAAGTAATACCTCAAGATGTGAGCGAGTTATGAATATGATCCAAAGGAAACGAAAGGGGACACTGTTAAAAGGATACCTCATTCTGCCTCTTCTTGGTAGGAGTTTTTGTTGGTAACCCAGACACCAAGCCTCCAGAATGACTCCGAGTTTTCCGATTGGAAGCATATTGCGTTTTCTTCAAAAGGAAATTAGGATCCAAACAAGCATTTGGGTGAGACATGGGAACCTTCCCACAAATCCACCTGGCCGGCTTAGGTGGAGGAGAAAATGAGTCGGAGGAAACATAAATTACCTCTACGGAGTCTTCTTGGCTGTCGTTGCCCTCATTCTACACAAGAGATACAGAGGTGTAAACAAAAAACTATAAGAATGAATGGCGAGTCAAAGAAGATAGAATTTTACCTCTGAAAGTACATCGCCGACTTGGGATTCGTCTGCGTCAGACGGCTCGGTAACGGCGTCTTTGCCTTTGCCCTTGGATTTCTTCTTTGGGGGCGGCCTGGCTTGCTTCAGGGCCATCTTTTTTGGCCTCTTGGACCAGAATTTGTCACCTTTCTAAAGTGGCATTTTTATTATGAGAATCATAATTCACGTAAGTCGTAAGGAATAAAGTAAAGGCGGGTTAAGTTATTTACCTTTGGCACCGGGTTGATCTTGCAGAATGGCTTAATACCTATTTGGCCACACCTGGCCAAGGGCTCGCTGGTCAGCTTCTTGATGATGGATACAATGTTGTTTTCTGTCAGTGTTGTACGGAAGTAGCACTGGGGATGGTCCAAGGTGCCATCAAATTCACACATTAAGCCGTCTCGGCGACTTAAGGGGAGGATGCGCCATTCAACCCAGCAACGGATCAAATCGATCCCAGTAATTCCGTTGTTTGTCAGAGATCTTAACTCGGATAGCACTGGGATAAAATCTGACTCCTCTTCTTCAGTAAGCTTGTGTGGAAGTTTGAAGTTTGTCGGAAGGCGTTCCTCCCTATAGCCAAGGAGCTTGTTTTCACCCTCAGGAGAAGTTTCCTGGCAGTAAAACCAAGACTCGCCCCAGCCTTTGGGATGGCTTGGCATGGCGAGTGATGGGAATGGGTTGTCCCTGCGACGTTGAACGTTGACGCCTCCAAGTTCCAAGCTAGGGCCATTGGAAAATTCTGTCTGGCGATTCAAATGAAAGAAATACCAGAACAAAGGAACTGAAGGTTCCATCCGCAAGTAGGCTTCGCAGAACACTTGGAACTGACAAAGTTGCTAATCGAGTTAGGTCCTAAGTCTTGGAGGCGGACGTTCATGAAAGTCATGGCATCTCTGAGAAATTTTGATCCTGGTGGCTTAAACCCCCGTTCGAGGTGCTCAGCAAAGACGACTATTTCCCCTTCCTTCGGGTTGGGAATTTCTTCTCCAAACCTGGATCGCCATCCGATAACTTCTTGCGGGTCGAGATTTCCCGTCTTCATACAGTCGTTGAGAAAAGCTTCATCAACTTTGGTCGGGAGCCAATTGGCTTTGAAAACGGTACCCATGCTACAAAGGGAGAGATTACGGGTAAAATTAACTCGCCGAGCGCTTACAGAGTGGCTAAAAGATCAATTAACTCGCCAAACATTTGTCAGGTAACTAAGGGAGTTTGTTGACTCGCCAATAAGGGGCCGGGTCAGAATAGAAGGGCGATTTATGAACTTCCTACTGCTTAAGAGGGATGGCTCAGAGCTTTCGAGATGTTTGTCAAAATGGTGAAGTACGGATCTACAAACAAGTTTTGTACAACAGGCAGTAACATATAGATCTACAGAGCAGGCAAAAATGAATGAAAAAGCCTGGATAAAGAAGAACAACTTATGGCTAGGGTCAGAATAGTAAAGCTGATTTCACAGGAGCCCTTTTGGATCTTCAAAAAGGAACTAATCAACTGAGGATATGGTCGATGCTACTGTACCTACTATTATCATCGTGAACTAATCAGCGACTATGGGGGCATTCGAGGTGTTCTAAAGAACCGGCGAGCAATGAACCTCGAGGAGCTAAGATCTACCTCTAGTGGCGGAAGACTGACCTGATGACGGCGATCGGAGGCGACCGAGGAAGATCTGCAGCGAGTGTTGCTCGCTTAGTCAGCCTGGGGATGCGTCGGACGCGGTGGCCGGAGACGGAGATTCTCGGGCGGCGATGGAGTTCTTGTTGCGATCGCAAGGAAGAAGGTGTCGACAAGATGGGTAGGTGCAAATGTTCCCTTCCCCTCCCCCCAGCCTATTTATTAGGTCGGGCGCTGGAATCAAGGCGACTCACGTGGGAACTGACGACAGGATGAAGATACGCTATAATGGCGCTCACAATTTTCGGGATATTTATGCCGAAGGATCCGTTGGGAATTGTGTCATTATCTCTTCCGAGATTAGAGGGATAAGATGATGCCAACAAGAAGTGGTTCGGCGACTTGGGTATCTCCACAACAGATGGCGGTTTAGGCGTATGATGCATAAAAGGAGCAGAATGAGCCGCCCCTAACTAGGTAAGAGTATTGGCGTGAACAGGTTCAAGTCAATCTGGGGCCTAATGTTGGGGATATTATCTGTGGTGTGACCCGCCATAGTTGGGCCGGGTCACCGAGTGGGCGACTCATCCTTTGACGATTTAAAGCTTTGGCCCAATAGGCCCGGGAGCTGGATGGCGGTTCAAGATCCTCGTGGAGAACCAATTATCGGGAGTACTCCAGTCTTGGAAAGCACGACGACTTAGAGATAGAAAGAATCATGACTTGCGTGATGACAAGGACTCTTGTAAACCCTAAGGGCTCGACCTATATATAAAGGCGAGTCCCAGGGAAGGGGGATAGGTTAGAAATCATCGAGATTAGGTCAGGCGAGTTACGCCCTCCTTGTAATCGGAACACCATCAATACAACACAAATCAGGACATAGGCTTTTACCTCCTCACGAGGGGCCGAACCTGGGTAAATCTCTGTCTCGCTCCCGTTCAACCCCTTTGAGTCGCCACCAAGGTGCGATGGATCCAACACTAAGTCCTTTCACGAGGACATCTGCCGTGACAAAACCACGACACCTCCCGTCGTGCAAACCAACAAATTGGGTCGAATACTCTACCCTCGAAAACAGCCGCGAACCCACACGCTGGTGGGCCATCAAAAACATTCTTCTAGTCTCATTACCGGGGAGTGCTTTCAGCATTCTTCTAGTGCCGTTGCAGGAGAAGGTTTGTTGTCATAAGCATTCGTCTAGCTAACGCCAGAGATTGCAGATCAGAGGACAAGATATAGCACCAGAAGCTGCACTTGAAAGGATAAAAAAAATAAGAAATCCCATGCTCTTGTAACACTATAGCATCACACCTAGCAACACAAGAGAAAAACAGCAAAGAAACAACAAAAAAAACAAAAGTGTGTGAGGGGGAATCGAACCCTGCACCTCGTGTGTTAATCATCAACACCACTACCACTATGCTAAGGATCAGGCATTTGACAGAACAGGGATACACAACAAGAAAACCCTGCTCTGCTGCGCAAGGCACTGCCGAAATATATGCAAAAAAGGGGGAGGCTTCCCCTGGGATCGAACCCACCACCTCACGAATAGAAACACGGAGACATACCACTGCGCTACGGAACAGGAGCTTGACAAAGGGCGATGCACAATCAAGGTAAACAAACACGAGGTCCTGCTCTGCCTACACATCTTGCCAGCGACAGGGAGGCCGCCAGGCTCTCTGCTCCTGTTGCTGCACTAGGAGGGAAACTCACCTCGGCTACTGCACAGCGCGCTACCCACATCTACCGCGGGCACGCACCAAGCTACTGGATCAACATCTGACGCACTGGATAACGCACACCACCACATCTCCCTGCTGCTGAACTACTACGAACAGGGAGGAATACCACCATGATCGCCGGATCTATACGAGGTGGAAGGGAGGAAGGTGGCCGGCTCACCATGGGGAAAGAAGAGGAACCACACGTTGGAGGAGTCCGACCGAAGAGGAGGAAGACGCGTCGGATCGCTGCTGTAGACGAAGAAGAGCCGAGGAAGAAGAAGTGCACCGGAGCAGGGTTGTTGATGATGAGCTGGCCGTCGACGTAGTCGTTCCCCGGCCTCACCGAGGTCGGGAATGGGGCGTGGGCACCTGCCTCGTGCCCCTGGACATGGCCTCCGGTGCTGCTCGACGGAGAAGGCGGGGTAGACGGTGGCGAGCACTTCTCTCTCTCTGCTCCTAACCTACAGAGATCTTACCAGGGGGAGGAGAAGAGAGAGGGGAAGGAGATGGGGAATGGAGCGGCGGCGGCGGATGGGAGAGAGGGAACCCTAGGGGGGGGGAAGGCACGAACGCCCACACATATAAAGGGGGGACCTCGACGTTCGAGCTCACGGCGCTTGCGTAGCTCTCTCTTTGATGGAGACGGAAAGGAGACAGAGAGGGGGACGTCGTCAGGTAGGTGAAGGAGGGTTGCCGCGTGGGCTGGTGCGCGAGAGGGAAGAGAGAGATGGGCCTGCCTTGTGGGAGGGAGCCCACAAGGTGGCACCACTTAAAGAAAAGAACACCCTGGCCCTTTTCTTTTATCCGAAAAATCCAGAGAATAAGGGAAATGCACAGAGAAAACTACTGGGGAGAAAAATACAACAAAAATGCCCCTGTGCATGGAAAACTCTATTCTATTTGAATAAAATAACAGAGAAGTATTTGTGGCAATTAAATATTTACAAAACAGCATTGTCATTGGTTGTTTTGTAACTAGTTGCACCTTTTAAACTTGTTTTAAAAATGGCAAACATGCCCCTCCATATCCAACACAAATTCTGCAAACTCATAGGCATTTTTAAAACAGAAAAAGAAGAAGAGTTTGTTGAGCTTGGAATAAAAGAGAGATGAAAGGTTTTTAATTCCTAAACAACCCAACATAGATGAACCTACTTGCACAAGTCATACTCCACTCAAGATCATATCTCACATCACCACTTAAGATCACATGAAAACACAAGGTGCATAACCACAAGATCACAACCACCACATGAAATGATATGACCATATTGCAACAATACCTAACACATGACATGACATGATATGCATGCAAGCAAGGGAAGAAATAATGATGAGCCACCACATGAAATGATAGAAGCAATAGGACTCTCTCATAACAATGTCAAGGTGGTTCCACATGGAAGGTTACAAAAAGGGAAAGCTTTACACTTGGGGCATTACAAACTCTCCCACACTACAAAAAAGATCTCGCCCCGAGATCTACGCCTGAAAGAACTCCGGAAATTCGGAACAGAGGTGATCCTCACGTTCCCAAGTAGCCTCTTTATCGGAATGGTGTGACCACTGCACTTTGAGAAATTTGACGGTCTTGTTGCGGGTCTTGCGCTCAGTCGCCTCGAGAACCGCAACTGGATGCTCACGATAAGAAAGGTTAGGCTGAAGGTCGATGTCTTGAAGATGAACAGTGCGCTCGGGGGTCTTGAAGCACCTCCGAAGCTGAGAAACATGGAACACATCATGGACATTTGCAAAGGTTGACGGAAGCTCGAGCTGGTACGCAAGGTCGCCTCTGTTGCCAACCACTCCGAATGGACCAACGAAACGAGGCGCAAGCTTGCCTTTGATGCCAAAGCGCTGCATACCCTTCATAGGCGACACCTTGAGATAGACGAAGTCATCAAGCTCATAAGACATGTCACGGTGCTTGCTATCATAATAGCTCTTCTGACGGGACTGAGCTGCTCTGAGGTTGTCGCGAATGACTCGACACATCTCCTCAGCTTCTTCTATCAAATCATTCCCAAGGATCTGACGCTCGCCGGTCTCGGACCAGTTGAGCGGGGGACGACACTTCCTGCCATAGAGAATTTCAAACGGAGCCTTGCCAGAACTAGCTTGATAACTGTTGTTATACGAGAACTCCACAAAAGGCAAACAATCTTCCCACTTCATGCCAAAAGAGATAACACAGGCTCTCAGCATATCCTCAAGAACTTGATTCACTCTCTCCACTTGGCCACTAGTCTGAGGATGGAACGCTGTGCTGAAGCGGATCTTTGTGCCCATAGCGGACTGAAAAGAGTCCCAGAACTTGGCAGTGAAGATACTTCCGTGATCTGAAGAGATCATCATAGGCACGCCGTGCAAAGAGCCAATCCTGGAGGTGTACAACTCTGCAAGCTGAGCTACTGAAATGGACTCCTTGACTGGAAGAAAATGAGCCACTTTACTCAACTTGTCGATGACGACGAAGATGGCATCATTACCCTTCTTAGACTTCGGAAACCCGGTGACTAAATCCATCTCAATGTGATCGAACTTCCACTCGGGAATGGGCAATGGATGCAAAAGACCTGTTGGACGTTGATGCTCTACTTTCACCCTTCGACATACATCACATTCATTTACGAACTGAGCAATCTCACGCTTCATACGAGTCCACCAGAAGGTCTGTTTCAAGTCGTGGTACATTTTGGATCTTCCAGGATGAATAGAGAGCAGAGAGTTATGAGCTTCCTCCATGATTACCTTCCTGAGATCTCCTTTCGGGATGACAAGGCGATCCTCGAAGAACAATGTGTCCCTGGCATCAACAGTGAAGCACTTATACTTGGGAAGACTCTTTCCAACGCCAATCTTGACCTTCTTCACCATAGCGTTAAGAAGCTGTGCTTCTCGGACCTGATCTTCCAAGGTAGGAGAGATCTGAAGGTTTGCAAGAAATCCCCGAGGTACTAGCTGAAGGTTGAGCTTCCTGAAAGACTCACAAAGACCAGGCTGGAGAGGTTGCAGAATAAGACTATTGCAATATGCCTTCCTGCTCAAAGCATCCGCAATGACATTAGCTTTGCCTGGCGTGTACTCAACACTCGGATTAAAATCCTGGAGCATTTCCACCCATCGTGTTTGCCGAAGATTGAGGTTAGGCTGAGTGAAGATGTACTTGAGACTCTTGTGATCGATGAAGACTTCAACCTTACATTCCAACAAGAGGTGTCTCCAAGTCATCAAAGCGTATACCACAACTGCTAGCTCAAGATCATGCACATGATAGTTCTTCTCCACTGGCTTCAACTGCCTGGAGGTATAAGCGACCACCTTCTTATCTTGCATCAGGACTGCACCAAGACCCTGGAGAGAAGCGTCGCAAAAGACCTGGTAAGACTTGGAATCATCCGGAGGAACCAAGACTGGAGTGGAGGTAAGCTTCTCTTTGAGTGTATCGAAGGCCAGTTGACACTCTGGAGACCAAGCATACTTAACACCCTTCTGAAGAAGACTTGATAGCGGCTTGGCGATCTTGGAGAAGTTCTCAACGAACCTTCTGCAATAGCCAGCAAGCCCGAGAAAGCTTCGAAGCTGCTTCACATTCTGCGGAGGCTCCCATTCAACAATGGCCTGAACCTTGGACGGATCAACTTTAATGCCCTCGGCACAGATAATGTGCCCAAGATAAACCACTTCTTTCAGCCAGAACTCGCACATGGAAAATTTGGCATACAACTTGTACTCTCTCAGCTTATCAAGCATCAATCTGAGATGTTCTTCATGTTCTTCCTCAGTTTCAGAAAAGACCAGAATGTCGTCGAGATAGGGCAAGACAAAGTCATTCTTGAACGGAGAGAATATGTAGTTCATCAATCGACAGAATGTCGGAGGAGCATTTGCCAGACCAAAAGACATGACCGTATACTCATACAAGCCAAAACTAGTCCTGAAGGCAGTCTTCGGAATATCTTCCTCGCGAATGCGAATTTGATGATAGCCCATTTTGAGATCAAGTTTGGAGAAGACCTTAGCACATTTCAACTGTTCGAACAACTCAGTTATGTTCGGAAGTGGATATTTGTTCCTGATTGTCTTCTTATTCAATGGACGGTAATCGACACACAGCCGGTCCGTGCCATCCTTATTCTTGACAAACAGAACACCACAGCCCCACGGAGACGAGCTCGGTCTGATCAAACCCAAACGCTCCTGCTCATCGAGTTGCCTCTTAAGTTCCTTCAATTCTTCTGGACCCAGCTTGTACGGCCGCTTGCACATGGGCTCTGTGCCTGGCTCTAGCTCAATCACAAACTCAACTTCTCTGTGCGGAGGCATGCCTGGCAGCTCTTCAGGAAACACATTTTCATATTCGCAGACCATTGGGACTTGCGAAATAGGATTGATCTCACCCTTTTCATTCAAAGAGAACAGACGGATTGTATCATCGCGCGCCGCGAATATAATCACGTCTTCCGAAGAGTGGGTAAGCTTCACTTCTTTCTCTTCACAATCAATAGATGCCTTGTTCATGGCCGGCCAGTCCATACCAAGTATCAAGTCAATGTCGGAATTTCCCAAGACATACGGAGAAGCCAGAAAAGAATAGCTTCCTATCTTGACATTGACATTAGGAACTCTAAAATTTGACCTCATCTAAGCACCCGGAGAAACAACACCCAAAGGTCTATGCAAACTTGTCGAGGGAAAATCATGCTTGATGAAAAATGACTTTGACATAAAGCAATGCAAAGCACCAGAATCAAACAAGACTTTAGTAGGAAAATCATTGACTAAAAGATTACCCATGATCACATCACAGGAGTTGTCTGCTTCAGCTGCGTTCACCATGTTGATTTGAGCTGATCTGGGGTTGAACTTGACAAGAGCGTTGCTTGGAGGTTTGCCTGGAGGAGGAGGCAGCAGTCGGAGCTGAGAAGTACACTTGTTGGCATAGTGACCCTTCTGACCACACTTGTGACAAGTCACCTCTGCTGGCTGCCGGTACTGAGTCTGAGGAGGCCCTTGTTTCTGATGCTGGTATCTCTGCTGGAAGACAGGGTTGGGTGGGTGGGAAGAACCACGACCACCGGAGTGCTTAAGCTGCTGCGAGTGCCGAGGAGGAGGAGGAGACACCCAAAACTTCTGTTGTTTCTGAACCACCTGAGTCGAGGAAGAGCTGGAATCTCTGAAGCGCTTCTTAGAATTCTCCACCCTGAGCAAGGCTGCCTCTGCTCTGAGAGCTAGGTTGTAGAACTTGTTGAACTCCTCAGGATCGTGCAAGGCAAGAGCTAACTGCAAATCTTCTTTCAAGCGACCTCTAAACTGATAAATCTTGCTCTTCTGATCCGGGATATCCTGCAGCACGTAACGGGCCAACTCGTGGAACTCAACGTTGTACTTGTACACGGAATTGCCACCCTGCTTCAAACGCCTGAACTTCTCACGCATCTCCTCCACAAAGCTGGAAGGGATGTAGTGGGACCTGAAGTCACGACAACACTCATCCCAAGGAATCACCCTAGTGCCTCTGGAGGCCTTCAGCTGCTGCCACCATATAGAAGCCTGCCCCTTCAACTAGAATGTTGCAAATTTGACGAAATCCTCAGGACGCACATTGCTACACTCGAAATGCTTGTTCATATCACGAATCCAGTCCTCTGCATCAAATGGCTGGTCGTATGAAGTGAAAGTCTTTGGCTGGTTCGACAGGAACTGACTCAGACTAGCAAACTGATTGCCACCATGCTGGAAATTGCCTTGCTGCTGATTGGCTCTCTCTTGCAACAACTGTAGCAGCATCTGGGTGTTTGCGTTAGTATCAGCCATCACCACTTGCCAGGCCTCTGCAGGAGGAGGCGGCGGCGGAGGATGATTCTCTGGAGGAGGAGGTGGAGGCGGCATATCCTCACGCCCTGGGTTCTGACGAGTTGGTGGAGCCATCGAGAAGACGGACATCATATTAGCCCACAGAATAAATTAAAGATGTAGCTGAATCAAAGACAGGAATATCTGAACATGAATAAGCAATTGCACTCGAACAAAATAGTAAGAATGCTTCCTCAAAGTGACGGACGACAAAATTCCGATTAAGACCACTGCAAACAAGTATGAGCTAGAACTGCTCGGAACAAACATATGGTCGAGATTTCCCCAACCTCAATCATGCATTTGTAGGAAGATAGTCCTATAAGATACTACTTGATATCCCACCTATGAATTCCTGAAATAACTGGTCATGCAATCTGGTACACGGATACAAGGAGTAATATCACACAACTCCTATACTAACCCGTCACCTGTATCTCATCCGTCAACACACAACCAGCATCTCGGACCTTCATCCACAACAGACCCTCGTGATCACAACGATACTAAGTATGGCAGTACTCCCGAACAATCTGCACCAGTACTGGGGACATCGGGGTTATCTCGCCACTACCAGTATTGAAGCAATTACGAACATCCTTCGTTCTTAGATACTTAGAAATCTGAATGATGGCGATGTGCACAAGAATCCCATGGAGCTCAACTCCCCGGAAGAAATCAAAGCAGACAGGAGGCACCAATACAGGACTCCGTCACATCGAAATCATATAGATTTCACAAATACCTGCGTGATCCTAATTTTTTTTAGCGAGAAGAGGAGTAGAATTTAAGATTTCCTAGGTCGGGAACCTCACCAGAGCATGGAAGTGGAGAAAAAAGAATCCTACCCTCCGATATAACTAAGACTCAAAACATTTTACTAGATTCGACTCGGCCAAGTACGATCACACAAAGGCTCCTATGGTCGTAAGGCTCTGATACCAACTTGTAACGACTAAGATGTGGTCCTTTCCGATCTGGGGATCGAGGCCCCGAATTGGAAAGGAGTGCATCTAAGCGTATCGCAAACAAGGTATCACAGCACATACATAATGATAACGGATTGACAATCAGGGGTTCAATTGCCATCACATAAATATATGAGAGTACATCACGCATACAATCAAAGTAGTTCCGCTACGGACTACAAAACAAGGGAAATGGCTATGCTACCCTGCCTGCTGGCCCACGATCAGGGCCACGCCTCAATCTGCTGGATAGTTCACGTACAGGCGGTCGGTCTCCTCGTCGTACTGCCATGCCAGCTGCGTGCCGTCGGGATCACCTGTCTATGGGTACCTGAACCTATTGGTGTTGTGAAGGAATCTGTGAGCCACGGGGACTGATACATCTCAAACGTATCTATAATTTTTGATGGTTTCACGCTGTTATCTTGTCTTCTTTGGTTGTTCTATATACCTTTTATATCTTTTTTTGGGACTAACTTATTAATTCAGTGCCAAGTGCCAGTTCCTGTTTTTTCCGTGTTTTTGACTCTTTTCATATCTGATTTTGGAACGGAGTCCAAACGGAATAAAAACCCAAAATGATTTTTCCCCGAATGGAAGAAGACGAGGGGGCTTTTAGGCCAAGCCAGGTGGGCTCCAGGGAGCCCACAAGCCCCCACTCCGCCACCAGGGGGGAGGCGACGGTGGGCAGGCTTGTGGCCTCCCTGGCCGCCACTGACCTAGGTCTTTGGCCTATAAATTCCCAAATATTCCGCAAAAAATCAGGGGAGCCTCGAAAATACTTTTCCGCCGCCGCAAGCTTCCGTTTCCGCGAGATCTCATCTGGAGACCCTTCCCGGCACCGTGCCGGAGGGGACTTTGGAGCTGGAGGGCTTCTTCATCATCATCATCGCCCCTCCAATAACTCGTGAGTAGTTCACTTGAGACCTACGGGTCCGTAGTTAGTAGCTAGATGGCTTCTTCTCTCTCTTGGATCTTCAATACAAAGTTCTCCATGATCTTCATGGAGATCTATCCGATGTAATCTTCTTTGACGGTGTGTTTGTCGAGATCCGATGAATTGTGGACTTGTGATCAGATTATCTATGATATATATTTGAGTCTTTGCTGATTTCTTTTATGCATGATTTGATATCCTTGTAAGTCTCTCCGAGTCTTGGGTTTTGTTTGGCCAACTAGATCTATGATCCTTACAATGGGAGAAGTGCTTGGTTTTGGGTTCTGCCATGTGGTGACCTTTCCCAGTGACAGTAGGGGCAGCAAGGCACACATCAAGTAGTTGCCATCAAGGGTAAAAAGATGGGGTTTTTTATCATTGGTTTGAGATTATCCCTCTACATCATGTCATCTTGCTTAAGGAGTTACTCTGTTCTTATGGACTTAATACACTAGATGCATGTTGGATAGTGGTCGACGCGTGGAGTAATAGTAGTAGATGCAGAAAGTATCGGTCTACTTGTTTCAGACGTGATGCCTATAGAAATAATCATTGCATAGATATCGTCACGACTCTGCACAGTTCTATCAATTTCTCGACAGTAATTTGTTCACCCACCGTCTACTTGCTTTCATGAGAGAAGCCACTAGTAAACACTACGGCCCCCGGGTCTATTCACATCCATCGTTTACATCTCCGCTTTTACTTTGCTTTGTTACTTTGTTGCTTTCAGTTCTCACTTGGCAAACAATCTATAAGGGATTGACAACCCCTTCATAGCGTTGGGTGCAAGCTTTTGTGTTTGTGCAGGATCTTGAGATACTATTCCCCCGGATTGATACCTTGGTTCTCATACTAAGGGAAATACTTACCGTCGCTGTGCTACATCACCCTTTCCGCTTCGAGGGAACACCAACGCAAGGCTCTAAGGCCACAGGGAAAATCCTTTGCATACTTGCCTAGGAAGTCCCTTAAGGCGTAGCCGTAGCTGAAGGATTCCTGGTGCCGTCGACACAACTCTTTCTGGCGCCATTACAAGGGATACACAGCAAACATCAGGGACTCAACAATCTAAGACCTTGGTGCCAGAACTAGTCAAGTTATTAGGTTGGATAGGTGGAGTGTTTAAGGTTGCAGCATCCTAAGCTTTATATGGTGGCTAACTTACGTAGAATATTTATGAAGGTGGTCTATGCTAGCGGTTGATTTTACTTGATCACTAAGTGATCCTGAACACCTACCTGCGTCAATCATAACCCCACCGTATTCCCGATCGAAGATAGATCTTCGAGGGGACAGTCACGGTTACGCACACGGTTGGCAATTTTATTAGCGTATGTTTAAGTTATCTAATACCGGATGTTAACAAAATATTCCAAGTTGCCACATAACCGCGGGCATGGCTTTCCGAAAGATTAAACCCTGCAGGGGTGCTCCAACTAGTCCATCACAAACGTACACAGGCCGCAAAGTAATCCTCTATCATGAATCTCGTGATCTCGTCGGATTCCTTAGAGGAAAACCTCAACTCTCAGGAGAACCAAAGCTTCATCGGGATTCCTATAAGCAAGATATATCGCTAAGGTAAGACAAGACTAGCAGGACCTCCCGATGTGTCGATTATAAGAGCCGCATATCTTAGTCTCAGGACACGCCGGATAAGCGAAGCGTACAGTGGCCAGAGAAATCTCCCGAGTTTCCCCGGGATGGCCCCGCATGGTGCTCTAGTTTGGACCAACACTCATGAGGAGAACTGGCCCGGGTTGTTGCTTAATTTCCTCGGGTAGACCATTCCCTATGCAGTTTATTATTAAGTGATTAGCAAATTAACACCAATGTTGGGTCTTGCCGGACAAGTCTTAACACTACGCGATTTATCGCGGGGTGATACGTCTCAAACATATCTATAATTTTTGATGGTTCCTTGCTATTATCTTGTCAACTTTGGATGTTTTATATGCATGAATATGCTATTTTATATCTTTTTTTGGACTAACCTATTAACTCAGTGCCAAGTGCCAGTTTCTGTTTTTTCTGTGTTTTTGGCCCATTTTCAGACGGAGTCCAAATGGAATGAAACTTTACGATGATTTTTTTTGGACCAAAAGAGACACCCGAAGCTTTGGAAGAAGGCCAGAAGAGCCACGAGGGAGTCACAAGCCCTGACGCCGCCACCACCCCCCTAGGTGGCGCAGGCCAGGCTTGTGACCTCCTCGTGGGCCCAACCTACGTAATTCCACCGCCATAAATTCCTATAAATTCAGAAACCCCCCAAAAGAAACCTAGACCGGGAGTTCTGCCGCCGCAAGCCTGTGTAGCCACCAAAAACCAATCTGGAGCCCGTTCTGGCACCCTACCGGAGGGGGAATCCATCTCCGGTGGCCATCTTCATCATCATGGCGATCTCCATGACGAGGAGGGAGTAGTTCTCCCTCGGGGCTGAGGGTATGTACCAGTAGCTATGTGTTTGATCTCTCTCTCTCTCTCTCTCGTGTTCTTGAGATGTCTTGATTTCGATGTACCGTGGGCTTTGCTACTATAGTTGGATCTTATGATGTTCTTCCCCCTCTCCTTCTTGTAATGAATTGAGTTTCCCCTTTGGAGTTATCTTATCGGATTGAGTCTTTGAGAACACTTGATGTATGTCTTGCACGTGTCTATCTGCTGTGATCAACTTGCGGGTTTGTGACATTAGGGTCTTGGTTGATATGTATCTTAAGGTGTTATTCTAGTACGAACTCTATGATGGATCGAACGGAAAGAATAGCTTCGTGTTATTTTACTACGGACTCTTGAATAGATCGATCAGAAAGAATAACTTTGTGGTGGTTTCGTACCCGACAATAATCTCTTCGTTTGTTCCCCGCTATTAGTGACTTTGGAGTGACTCTTTGTTGCATGTTGAGGGCTGGTTATATGATCCAATTATGTTATCATTGTTGAGAGAACTTCAATAGTGAAAGTATGAACCCTAGGCCTTGTTTCCACGTATTGCAATACCGTTCGTGCGCACTTTTACCATTTGTTACCTTGCTGTTTTTGTAATTTCAGATTACAAAAACCTATATCTACCATCCATATTGCACTTGTATCACCATCTCTTCGCCAAACTAGTGCACCTATACAACTTACCATTGTATTAGGTGTGTTGGGGACACAAGAGACTCTTTGTTATTTGGTTGCAGGGTTGCTTGAGAGAGACCATCTTCATCCTACGCCTCCCGCGGATTGATAAACCTTAGGTCACCCACTTGAGGGAAAATTGCTACTGTCCTACAACCCTCTGCACTTGGAGGCCCAAAAACGTCTACAAGGAGAAGGTTGCGTAGTAGACATCAAGCTCTTTTCTGGCGCCGTTGCCGGGGAGGCTAGGTAAGCGGCACTAACATCCCATCAACGAAGCTCTTTTCTGGCGCCGTTGCCGGGGAGGTTAGTGCTTGAAGGTATATCTTTAGATCTTGCAATCGAATCTTTTTGTTTCTTGTTCTTTCGCTGAAAATTACAAAAAAATGGAATTGAGGATGCCTCATATGCTCCATGTTTTCAATGTCTTTCATGAGCATGATGGGAAGGAAATTTGTGCTCAAATGCTGAAAGAAGAATTATATAGAATTCTTGGCATAGAATATGTGAAGGATGAGCATGATTGCAATATTTTTAGCATGAATTATTTGAATACCCATGATGCTAATGATATGCAAAGCCACAAGCTTGGGGATGCTATATTTGATGAAGATGATCTTTTTAGTTTTTCCACTTTGAATGATCAAAATCATTTTGATGAAAGCATGCCCCCTATCTATGATGATTATTGTGAGGATACTTATGCTTTGAAGAAGAGGGATGATAAAACTTGTCATACTCTGAAGAACCCTTTTGCTAAACCTTGCTTTTTCATTGTGGACACAATTTGTAGTACTCAAGTCTTTTACGATACTCCCACTACTATCCTTGAGAATAGATTTCCTTATGTGGAGAGTAGTAAAATTTCTATGCTTGTAGATCATGAAAATAAAGCTTTAGGTGCTGGTTATATTGTTGAATTCATTCATGATGCTACTGAAAATTACTATGAGAGAGGATCATATGCTTCTACTTATTGCAATAGTATCAAGCTTCCTCTCCATATGTTGAAATTTTTGAAGCTATGCTTGTTTTGCCTTCCTATGCTAGTTGATTCTTGATCCAATAAATTGATTGACCACAAAATCCATATGCATAGGAAGTGGGTTAGACTTAAATGTGCTAGCCATTTGCTCCATGATGCTCTCGTTGTGTCTCAATCCTTACCTTTTATGTGAGCATCATTGAAATCAATGCCTAGCTAAGGGCGTTAAACGATAGCGCTTGTTGGGAGGCAACCCAATGAATAAATTTTTCTTTGCTTTTTTGCTTCTTGTTTTGTTTTCTCCACACCATCATAATTCTGTTATGATTGTGTCTTTTGTGTTTCTTTTTGTGTTTGTGCCAAGCAAAACCGTTATGATTAGTCTTGGTGATGATTGTTTGATCATGCTGGAAAAAGACAAAAACTTTCTGCTCACGAAAATAATTTTAATTTTTATTATGTAAGAGATTTTGAGTTGATTCTTTTTGATGCTGATTTCTATGCAATTTCTTTAGACTGTCGTAATTTTTCAGATGTTTTGAACTACCAGAAGTATATGAAGTATACAGATTGCTACAGACTGGTCTGCTGTTAACAGATTCTATTTTTGTTGAGTCGGTTGCTTATTTTGATGAAACTATGGATAGTATCGGAGGGTATTAGCCATGGAAGATTGAAAATACAGTAACCCAACATCAGCATAAGTAGAATTTAAGTTTGCTACAATACCTAAGGAAGTGGTGATTTGCTTTCTTATACTAATGTTATCACGAGTTTCTGTTTAAGTTTCGTGTTGTGAAGTTTTCAAGTTTTGGGTGAAGTTCTTATGGACAAAGAGATAAAGAGTGGCAAGAGCTCAAGCTTGGGGATTCCCAAGGCACCCCAAGAGATTCAAGGATGCCATAAAATCCTAAGCTTGGGGATGCCCCGGGAAGGCATCCCCTCTTTCGTCTTCAATCCATCGGTAACGTTACTTGGGGCTATATTTTTATTCACCACATGTTATGTGTTTTTGCTTGCAGCGTCTTGTATCGTAGGAGTCTTTTATTTTTGCTGTGTCACAATCATCCTCGCTTTCCCCACCAAACCAACCTGAGCCGAGCTCCCTCCCGCAGCCAGGCTCGAGCGTCTGCATCCAAGCAGAGCAGCCCCACAGACACAACTGATCTATCTCGCCGGAACGAGACCCAAGCCGCCCCTCGTGCCCTCCGTCGTCGCGCCACCCCGAGGGCCTCGTCGTCGGCAATAGAAGCATTGCCGCTCGTCCAGGCCAGGACCCTGCATCGTCCCTCTCTTCTTCCTCTCTCTTTTCTTCTCCTCTGCTCTAATCTCTCTCTCCTTCTCGTGCTGTTGCACAACCATAGGAGCTCTATCCCCAAGCCATGGACAGGAGCCGCCGCTTCCTTGTTCCCTCCTGCTGCTTGACCCCGAGCTGCCCAGCTCCGTTGGGTCTGCCCCAAGCCGCGCCGCCGACGAACTCCCAGACCGGATCCTGTTATGCATCGCCTCCTTCCCTCCTACTTTCTCCCTCTCTCTAACTCATACCTCTCCCTCTGCTTGTTCTTCTATCAGGAGCAGAACGGAAACCTGCCGCCGCCCCGGATCATGACATCTGCGCCCAACCACCGCCCCTGTATGCCAATGTCCCGATCTGGATCGTCCCCGTGCAGTTCTAGCCAGATCCATGTCGTTCCCTGCTCTGCCTTGACAGGAACTAGTGACCTGAACCGATGCGATGGCCGCTGCCCATGGAGCTCGTCTAACCGCCCCAAGACCCCTCGTCACCGGGAATGGGTTGTCCGTGTCCGGATCTATCATCTCCACCCATCCTCGCCGTGAAGAGCCGCGCTGAATCCGGCTGGAGCAAGCCTCGCAGCGCCATGGCTGCCTCCTGTGTTCGCTGGTCTTTGTACCAGATGTGAGCGTTTCCCCGTTCTGAAACTGTTGCTTCTTAGATCTGTTATAGCCCATGAGTTAACTAACGTTGCAAATGTTTTTCTCCACGAACACACAGCCAACCTATTGGGCTAGCACAACCGGCCTCGTTGCAAGAGGTCTTGGGTTCGAAACCCCACTGCTGCACATTCTTTTTCTGCAATTTCTCCTTCGAGGATGAGCTGATGCGCCGTTTCGTTTAGTGTAGACGCCCAGTTATTTTATGTGTAAGTAGACATCCCAGCTGGTTAGTGGCAGGCCATTATATCCATGAGGTCATGGGATCAAATCCCATCTGCCCATATTATTTTCACCTTGTGTTTTTTTAGTTGTAGTATGTTTTAGAACGTCCGTAACTATTAAACCGTGCATCGGATTAAAATGTTTTCAACATGTAAGTTGCTTAGAATTTTCTGTAGTTTCACAATAACCAAATATCATGCATGTTCAAGGTTGTTAGCGTGTTGTTTGCATCGGTTTGCGTGCCGACGTGTTAAAACCGGTTTAGGACGTAGTTAATTAACCGAAGCTCCGTTGGAGATGAGCCATATATGAAAATGGACTAGAATGACGTGTAGATTCACGTGAACCCCTTTCTTTTGCTGTTTAACAAGTATAAAAAGGTGATTAGGATAAATCTGGACAGATTTAGAAAGTAACACGCGGGGTCATGTCGGAAATGCTATATGATGCTTCCGACCTCATTTAAAATGCCTAGATAGGTAGATTAATTACGCTTCACCTCTTGCCATGTTTAACCACATTTAATATTGTCGAGTACCTAATTGGGATAGAACTAAATAAATTAACGTGGAGTTTTGTCAATATGCAACTCGTTGCATATTGAACTTCACTTAATGTGTAGTGTCTGTTTGTGTGAATTGTCATGCCCTGACTTGCATGTATTCAGCTGCTCATGCATCATTTTTGTTGTGCATCGTGTGGTGAATATCGTGTGTTGATGCTTGTTTCCGGTTTCCCCCGTCTCGATAGAGCTCCGCAAGCGTGTCGGATGTGAGGACCCGTTCGACTACGTCGGTTCGTCTGCTTCACGGAGTCATTCTTCTTCCAAGCGGGATCTCAGGCAAGATGACCATTTCCCTAGATACCATTACTATCATTGCCATGCTAGTTTTACTGTTTCTATCGATTATGTCTCGTTGCCTACCACATGTTAAATGCCAGCCTCTCAACAATGCCATGAAAACCTTCTACCTGTTCAACCTAGCAAACCACCGATTGGCTATGTTACCGCTTGCTTAACCCTGTGTTAGCGTTGCTAGTTGCAGGTACAGTTGCTTCCATGTGATAACATGGGTTCCTTGTCATATCACCATATCAAATGCTATTTAATTTAATGCACCTATATACTTGGTAAAAGGTGGAAGGCTCGGCCTTTCTAGCCTGGTGTTTTGTTCCACCTTTGCCCCCTTAGTTTCGGCTACCAGTGTTATGTTCCATAATTGAGCGCTCCTAACACGATCGGGGTTGTTATGGGGACCCCTTGATAATTCGTTTTAGATTAAAGCTGGTCTGGCAAGGCCCAACTTTGGTTCTACATTTTCTCAACATAATAACTTTGATAATACTGAAATGCATAGGGAGTTAGCGCTACCCGAGGAGTAATTCTACATAATACAGGGGGGCCAGTGCTGATGGTGTTGGTCCCAAAAGGGCAGACTGCGGGGCCACCACGGGGCAACTCGAGGTTTGGTACCTGTAGGCTTTTCCATCCATCGTGTCCCTCCAAACGAGATACACAGCTCCTATCGGGATCGTCGACACGTCGGGCGGCCTTGTTGGATTTGTTTTACCTTTGGCGAGATATCTTGTGCATCGGGAATTCGGTGATGCTTTGGGTAATCTCAGAGTTGAGGTTTTCCACTAAGAAATCCGACGAGATCGCGAGTGTCGTGATCGAGGATTTCTATGCGGCTTGTGGTAATTTGTGATGGACTAGCTGGAGCACCCCTGCAGGGTTAAGTCTTTCGGAAAGCCGTGCCCGCGGTTATGTGGCAACGTGGAGACTTTGTTTAACACTGGTTCTAGATAACTTGAAGTTAACTTAATTATAACTTGCCAACTTTGTGCGTAACCGTGACTGTCTCTTTCGTGAGTTCTTTCTCCGATCGAGGACACGGTGGGGTTATGTCTGACGTAGGTAGGTGTTCAGGATCATTCATTTGATCAACAGTAGTTCACGTCTGCTATGCGTAGATCTTCCCCCTCTTATTTCTTGTACTCGTAAGTTAGCCACCAAATATATGCTTAGCCGCTGCTGCAACCTCACCATTTAACCATGCCTCACCTAATAAGCTTTGCTAGTCTTGATACCTTTGGAAATGAGATTGATGAGTCCTCTGTGGCTCACAGATTACTACAACACGAGTTGCAGGTACATGTAAAGGTTACTTGACACGAGTGCGTTGCTTGTTCATTTGGAGTTGATTCTTCTTCTTCTTCTTCATCGATCTAGGATGGGTTCCAGGCCGGCAGCCTGTGATAACAAGGATGGACGTCGTTCTTCTTTTCTCGTTTGTTTTTTCGTCCGTAGTCGGACCCTGCTCTTCTTCTTGATGTTAATGTATTGTACCGCTGTGACTCTGATGTAGCATGTGGCGGGTGTAAGCCAATTCTATATATATATATCTCTTCTTTTCACTACTTGTACTTGTAACGATATCCATTCTTGCGACGAGATACGCTTCTATCCCTGATGAGGCCTTCGTGCCAAATTGAGGATAGGGTCGCATCTTGGGCGTGACAAGTTGGTATCAGAGCTGTACCGACCTAGGAGCCCCCTTGATTGATCGAACTTGGCCGAGTCGAGTCTAGTGAAAAACTACTTTGAGTCTAGTTATATATCAGAGAGTAGGATTCTTTTTTCTGCTCTTCTATGCTCTAGTGAGGAATCTTGACGTAATATTTTAATTCTACTCCTGTTCTCACTCAATTTTTTTAGGATCACGCGGATATTTTTGGGATCTATATGATGCCGAGGTGACAGAGTTCTATCTTGGTGCCTCCTGCCTGACTTGATTTTCTTCCGGGGAGTTGAGCTCCAGGGGATTCTCGAGCACATCGTTATCATTCAGATTTGTTAGTATCTCAGGACGAAGGATGTTCGTAATTGCTTCAATACTAGTAGTGGCGAGATAACCACGATGTCCCCAGTACTGGTGCAGATTGTTCGGGAGTACTGCCATACTTTGTATCGTTGTGATCACGAGGGTCTGTTGTAGATGAAGGTCCGAGATTCTGGTTGTGTGTTGACGGATGTGATACAGGTGATGGGTTAGTATAGGAGTTGTGTGATTATTACTCCTTGTATCCGTGTACGAGAATGCATGACCAGAAATATCGGGAATTCTTGGGTGGGAATTCTAGTAGTTGCTTATAGGACAATTTTCCAACAAATGCATGATGTTAGGTTGGGGTTCGACATCTAGTGGATTCGTTTGTTGACGGTCGACTTACAGCGGTACACGTTGTGTCTTAAAGAGTCCTTGTAGCTTGCTACGACTCGGGGACGCTTCGTATGCCAGGTGCACTGCCTTGCACTTGATGGCTACTGTAAGGATCGAGCCCGTGTGATCCTGTCCACAAAAATATCGAACGAAATCTTTCTCATGAGTTTGTTCTGGCTAATTGCAAGCCGCACCCTTTGTTTTGTTGAATGTGGTAATTCAGTTGCTTCGATGTCAAGTGGTGATTTTAGATCTTTTCTAAGGAGTGTTCTCATATTCATATGAGAGTGCTAATCCTTTTGCTTAATCAATTGTCTTATCAATTCTTGTCGACCGGAGTCGTCATGTTAATTCTTTTCCAACCGGTGTGCTTCTCCTCAAGTGAATTCAACCCTCTCCAATATTGCAGATCATTCTCTCATTTTATTCCGGAGTTCATCTCTTATGTCCCAAGTTGTTTTTGTTTTTCCCCACCCTCCTGCCCTTTTCTTCAGTGTTTGGATTTCATCCAAGTGCATTCCATTTTAGTGATGCTTCCGCTATCTTTTCTGTAATGTCCTATCCGGTGATTTATTGTGAAGATTCTCAAGAGCCGAGTTCATAATTTCTTAAATTTATTCTTTTCCGATGAATTCAGTCCAAGCTATCCGTGTTCACTATATCCTTTTCATCCGTGTAAATTCTTTCCCATGTTGATAATTCTTATGAGCCTATCTTGCTATTCTTTCCTCTTTTTGCTATCCGGAGTGTTGAAGATATTTCAGAAGTCCTGATTCTCGATCCTACAGTTATTTCGAGGGTCTCATCTCATCTAGTTTTCATTGTACCGGTGCAATATCTCTCTTTCTAGCAATCCTTTCAATGATGATTTCTTTGAGTGGGCCCATAACCCACAGGTTCTTTCCTAGGATCTTTCCTGGCTTTGTTAATCTTTTTCTGGAGATTTCTAATTATTTTCAACTATGACGTAAGTATGAACTTCATCAGTCTTATTCCTTCTTCAAGATCTCTTCAAATTTATTTGTCATCACTGGCTAAATTTTTCCTTGTTCTTATTCCGGAGTGTCTCAGCTTTCTTGGTCTTGTTCCTCGTCATCATTCTCAGCTTGCAAATTCGAAGGAGTGTTTCTCTCAAATTTTGGTCTATTCTCTTGCAGATTCATCATTTCAGCTTGGTGACATTATCTTGAATTGTTCCCAGTCATGAGTATTCCTTTCTTGCTATCCGGTGCTTTTCTCAATTGTTTTCTTTCTCGATCCTCCGAAGGCCATCATTTTAGAAGATTTTTCGTTCTCAGCCTTCAGCTTTCATCCTCAATTCTTCTCAATTGTTGTCTCTTGTTTGTCTCTCAATTATTCTGGTGCCTTGTTCTAGTTTTCTCTCAGGTGGCTCATGATATCTTCATTCTCATGTATCTCCATTCATTCATGGTTGCCTCGTTGAAAGGATGTGGATGTCGCCTAGAGGGGGGGGGGGTGAATAGGCGCTTTAAAATAATTAAGGTTTAGGCTTGAACAAATGCGGAATAAAACTAACGTTTAATATGTCAAGCACAAAACCTACAAACAACTAGGCTCACCTATGTGCACCAACAACTTATGCTAAGCAAGATAAACAACTAAGTGATAGCAAGATATATTACAATAAACAATATGTCTATCACAAAGTAAAGTGCATAAGTAAAGGGTTCGGGTAAGAGATAACCGAGGCACGGGGAGACGATGATGTATCCCGAAGTTCACACCCTTGCGGATGCTAATCTCCGTTAGAGCGGTGTGGAGGCACAATGCTCCCCAAGATGCCACTAAGGCCACCGTAATCTCCTCACGCCCTCGCACAATGCAAGATGCCGTGATTCCACTAAGGCCACCGAACCCGTACAAATGGCAAACCTTGGGGGCGGTCACCGAACCCGTACACGTGGCAACCCTTGGGGGCGGTTACCGGTACTCGTACAAATTGCTCGGGGCAATCTCCACAACCTAATTGGAGACCCCGACGCTTGCCCGGAGCTTCACACCACAATGATTGAGCTCCGAGACACCACCAATCTTCTAGGACGCCAAAGCATCCACGAAGAACAATATCTAGGGTACTAAGTACCAAAGGTAATAAGCTTCTGAAACTTCACTTCCACGTATCACCGTGGAGAACTCAAACCAATGCAACTAATGCAATGGCAAGAACACACGAAGTGGTCAAGTCCCTCACACTCAAATCCCTCCACAACAACGAAAGCTATGGAGAAATATGAGAGGAAGAACGGGGAGCTCACAAAGAACTCCAAGATCAAGATCCAAGGGGTTCCCCTCACATAGAGGAGAAAGTGATTGGTGGAGATGTGGATCTAGATCTCCTCTCTCTTTTCCCTCAAGAACAAGCAAGAATCATTGGAGGGATTGAGAGTAAGCAAGCTCTAAGAATGTCAACAATGGAGGTAGAACAAGAGCTCAACGAATGGATAAGACCAAGGGGGAAGAAGACCCCCTTTATATAGTGGGGGAAGGAATCAGACCGTTACCCCCACTTTCTGCCCGAGCTCGAGCGGTACTACCGCTGGCTGCAGCGGTACTACCGCTGGCACTCCAGCGGTACTACCGCTGGGCCCCTGGTAGTGCAACGACACTACCACCGCCAAGAAAGTCTTCGCAAAAAGGTCCGTCCACGAACAACCGCTAGGAAGGCGGTACACAGGCGGTACTAAGCTCCTGGAGCGGTACTACCGCTGACCAGGGGCGGTACTATCGCCAGCCAGCGGTACTACCGCCAACTCCAGCGGTACTACCGCTCGCCACTGAAACAGCTATAACTTTCGCATACGAGCTCCGAATCGAGCAAACCCAAGCTTGTTGGATTCAGGACGACAAGGTCTATCCAAACAGCGATGTGAGATCTTAAGACCATGAGGTTATGAATATGCCAATGATATAAAGATGTCAGTCCTCGAAGAATGAAGAACCGGCAAAAACTCCAACATCGAAAACATCATAGTAGTTGCATATGGACTCCGTTTTCGATGAACTCGAGCTTGTCATGAAGATGACCATAAGCTCTAAAACTCACAAAGATAAAAAACAAATAAGAACCAAGAAGTATGATGCAAGGATGCAAATGGTTTGAGCTCACAACGAACGATACGATCAAGCTACTCACTTGAGAGCCCCCCTTGATAGTACATCAATCTATCCTAAACAGAAAACCTATCAAGGGCAAACCTATACCTTGCACCTCGTCCTCTTGAGCTAGATGATGATGATCTTGGCTTCCTCAAGATGGACCACCTTTCTTGATTGCGTTGGTTTGACGAAGACTAGTTGATTGCTCCCCCATACTCACTATGGGTGAGCCACTCTTCAGCATATCTTCACAAGTCCATTGCCACCACAATGAACAGCAAGCTTCAAGCAAGATATCTTCGTGTTGATCCACTTGAACTTGCACACCGCCATCTTGATGACGATCACCACTTGACGTCATCCTTCATGGGTTGTATGAGATCTTCCTCTAGACGCAAGCCCATGGAAACACACCTAACCCCCACATAGAACTCTCACAAAGACCATGGGTTAGTACACAAACACGTAATGGACAATGCTTACCATACCATGGGATCACTTGATCCCTCTCGGTACATCTTGTAAGCTTTGTGTGTTGATCATCTTGATTTACTCTTTGTCTAAGATCTTGATCAACCATGTGTCTCTATGACCATTCTTTGGATAATACCTTGAATACCATCTTGGTCATCATATAAAGTCCTTGAACCCAACAGATGGACTTCAAGAAGTGCCTATGGACAAATCCTATAAATATAACTTAAGGCAACCATTAGTCCATAGGAATTGTCATCAATTACCAAAACCACATATGGAGATATATGCTCTAACACTCGTTCATTTCAATTCTCACTGGTGTTTCTTGCAACAATTCTTCTAGTTTGTGCTCATATCTCTCCTCAATCTTTTCAGAAGAATAAGTGGTACGCTAAATCCGTTGCTTGTCATCAATTAAATTTGATGAAGGATAAGCATAACATAATTCTTATTCTTGTTCATAGTAATCTGAATTCTTCGTCTGGAGTGGTTATTTTACTACAGACTCTTGAATAGATCGATCAGAAAGAATAACTTTGTGGTGGTTTCGTACCCGACAATAATCTCTTCGTTTGTTCCCCGCTATTAGTGACTTTGGAGTGACTCTTTGTTGCATGTTGAGGGATAGTTATATGATCCAATTATGTTATCATTGTTGAGAGAACTTCAGTAGTGAAAGTATGAACCCTAGGCCTTGTTTCCACGTATTGCAATACCGTTCGTGCGCACTTTTACCATTTGTTACCTTGCTGTTTTTGTGATTTCAGATTACAAAAACCTATATCTACCATCCATATTGCACTTGTATCACCATCTCTTCGCCGAACTAGTGCACCTATACAACTTACCATTGTATTAGGTGTGTTGGGGACACAAGAGACTCTTTGTTATTTGGTTGCAGGGTTGCTTGAGAGAGACCATCTTCATCCTACGCCTCCCGCGGATTGATAAACCTTAGGTCACCCACTTGAGGGAAAATTGCTACTGTCCTACAACCCTCTGCACTTGGAGGCCCAACAACGTCTACAAGGAGAAGGTTGCGTAGTAGACATCAAGGGGGTCCCCATAACAACCCCGAACGTGTTAGGAGCGATCAATATGGAATCAAACACCGGTAGCCGGTAACTATGGCGGCAATAACGGAACAAAGCACCCGGCAAAAGGCTAGGCGTTCCGTTATTTACCAAGTATATAGGTGCATTAATTAAATAACATAATTTAAGATAATGATATCAAGCTCATGTTTTCACATGAGGCAAAGCATCTGCATCTAGCAACGCTAACATTAGTAGCTGAGCAAAGCCTACTTAGCCATTCAAGTTTGCTAGGAAGGGATCAATGTTTGGGTTCATGAAATAACTAGAGGCAAATATTTCAGTGGTAGGCAGCGAGCATATGACAAGGAAACGTAATCTAGCATAACAAGTCTAGAGATGGAATCAAGGTCATTTCATCTTGCCTGTGATATCCTCAGCTTGGAACGGTTCTTGTTAGTCCTGCACGTACTCTCCTGAATCCACATATCCGTTCTCCAATCCCGGTGCTACCCAACATAAGAATAACATCCAATGAACAACAACACCTCAAGATGCAACAAGCACATGATGCATGAGATGAATATGAGCATGCATAACTATTTCTATCACTAGCACAAGCATAAGGAGTGAAAACATGTTCCTGGACAGAACTGCATCCTAAGATACTTTGACATGCATGAGAATGACATGATCAGATTCTTCTCGTGAAAACGATGCAAAACCATACAAAGAACATTACAATCAGAGCTACGGATCAACGGGAACCAACGAAACAAGATATGAAGCCCTACGTGTCAAAATCATCACCACACACTCAAATGGCACAACTATGGTATTTCCAGGTTGCCAAGACATAAAACAAACCATCATGGATAGGGTGGAGCAAAGAAGAACAGCACATCATCAACTAAGCACTCACAAACATCAAAATGACAAAACTACACAATCTGCCATAAACTGCATCATAGCACTTTGTGAGCTACATGCAAAGCACCTACAGCCACCCAAATATGACAAATAATATATGTGGCTGTATCTATTCAAGAATACTACAAGCACAAGCAAGAATCACACAAAAAGGAATTAAACACAGAAAGATACAAGGCTGCAAACTTGCCCAAAAATATCAGTTTTCACGGACTTAGTGAAAATTCCAGATTCTCACTTTTTGTCTTTGCTCTGAAGCATTTTGACAGCATTAAAAACAATATCTACAGGAATCAAAATGACATGAAATTTTACAGGGAGCTAAACAAACATATCAGGTCCAACTTTCCAGTTGAAAGCTAAGGCTAGATCACAACACATTGACCTGCACAATATCATCAACAGGAGAAGAAAATATAAACAGATTCTCAGACTTAGTGTGTAACACCTCAGTTTTTGGCCTTCCTCATTAAGTAACTTATTTCAAAATTTAGGACCAATTAATTTTTTTGTGAATGCTGGTGATGCTTGGAGTGACTATTGTCTGCCTGTTTGTTTAAATTGCATGTGATTGATCCCCATTAATTCTTGCCATCCTCCTAATCACCTCCTCACTCCATGATCTCCTGCCTAATGATCATACCATGTGTTTAGGACAAATATCTATTTTTACCAAATATTATTTTCACCAAAAAGCTTTTCTTTGAATTAAACTTTCAAACCCCTCAGATGAGGTTTGTACTACAAGTCCTCAAATTAGGGAGTTTCTTTTGCACCAATTGTTTTATTTAAAACCATTATCAAAATGACTTTCAAAAACCACCATATTATTATTTTAAAAGTTATTTTATTATTTTATTTAAAAGCCCTTCTGTGAGGCCAGAAATGGTCTCCTATGAAGGAAAGTTATTTTTATTGCCTTCAAAATATTTCAGAAAATTTAGGAAAACTCAGTGGATATATTTATTCCATATTTCCGAGTTTAAACACATGGTCATGTTCAAAATATTGGGCAAACCCCTCCAAAACCATTATTGCCTATTTCAAGCTTTTGGAATATTTCTATAAGAAATATTCTCAATAAATTCCAGTAAAATTCTAGCATGTCATCTATGATATTCTTGATGATCTTGCCAAGTTTCATTTCAATCCAAGTTGATTTGACTCCCCTAATGACTCTAAAACCCTATCTGTCCAGAATCAAATTTGAGCAACTCTACATTGTGAAGTGTCTCCAATTGTGCTCAAATTTGGTGGACATGTTCCAGTACTCCAATGAGGCATCCAAACCAAGTGGTACACCAAGGAGAATAGAGGAACTTGTACTAAGACCCTCAAAACCCTCTCTGTTGATTTTTGACTTTGACAAACTTTACATTATAAAGTTTGTCCAATTGACCTCAAACTTTTTGAGCATTACTTAATGCTCAAATAATGCCCCTACACCAAATGTTGGATTTGTGGGAATTTATTTGAATAGGGTTCTAAGCAGAAACTCATTTCTGCCCATTTCTAGGGTTTTTCAAGTCTACATTGGAAAACTTATCCAGAAAATCCCAAATTCGGTGTGCAAGCCTATTTTCATCTATTATTTAATCTTGTTAAGTTTCATAGCCATTGGAATTCATCTGATAGCCTAACCACAGATCAAACACCTTTTGTGCACTCACTAATTTGGCTTCTTTTGCCCCTTCTACTTTTACCCTTGAGCTCAACTTTCTACCACAGCCTCACATAGTCATATTTTACCTCCAGTAACTTCCCCATGGCCACTGGTCAATTATTGGAGAAGGTCCCTTTGTAAGTTTCTCTCATTTTCACCCTTGTAAGCACTATTTTACCCTTCCTTCCATTCTTCTGCTTAATCTATCACCCCAACTCTTTCCAGAGCATCTAATATATGCCAATGCTTCATTTAGAACCAAGATATGGCATGCTCATGTGGAGAAAATGAGCAGCACCTCCTCAAGTTCATTTCTGGCTGAAAAGTAGCTTTGTACAGCAAGTGCTAGCTACACTTCTTTTCTTGAGCTCAATTTTTGTAGATGTGTAGTCCTTCCATACCAGATGCTCCATGACATGGTTTCACCTCCCCTCTGTGCCTGTGAAAACCATGTGTATCAGCCCCTAGTTTCCTGCTGAAATGTTTATAGCAGTCAAACTCCATTCATACCTTCTTCACTTGCTTCCAAACTACTCGAGTGATCTCTGGCATGCATGCCTTGCATGGGAGACAACGTTTCCAGGTCGAATGGACACCGTGGACACGCGTGGCCATGGTGACCACGCTGTCAGCCTGCACTAATGGTGCTCTGCTCCATTTCCTCGTCTTCTAGCTCGTGTCCCGCAGCAGCAGGTTGCCCCAGCATGTCTCAGAGCATCATGTTGACCATTCAAGCCATTCCCCACCATCAGCTAGCCTCCAAGACCCCTCAGGCATGCGTGGCGACCATGCACCGAGAGCTCCAGAGAGCTCCCGAGCTCTCTCGGCTCCTCCGCCCCCCACTTCGACCCTCCCGAGCATCTCTGGCTCCCTCAAACCCTCCTACTCTCTCCCTAGAACACCTCTCAAGCTCCCCTTTTTCTCCCCAAGCCTCCCCTCCTCGTGCCATAGCCATGGCCGAGGGGTAGAGCTTCGGCCCCCGCTCGGGCTGGCCTGCCCAGAGCCTTTCCCAGCCTCCTTCCGCCTTGCCGGCAACCCCCCAGGCCACCGCAACTCCTTCCCAGCGCTCCTGCTCTCTCCCTTCGCTCCTGGTGCCGAAGCTAGGGGGTAGACGGCCTCCCAGCAACCTCCATCGCCGGTGCCCTTGCGGCCCTCCATTGCAGGCGCCGAGCAGGGGTACGGGGGCGGCCACCTCCCCCGAGCCTGCTGGTGGTCGGGGCACAGCCTAGGGTGGCTGCGGCCGCCGGAGAATGCCCCAGCACCGGCCGGCTCCCGCTCCTGTGCTCCCTCTTTGTCCAGCGAGGGAGGTAGAAGAAGACTCCGCGGGGCCCCACGCGTCAACCGGCAAGTGCAGCCGCCAGGTGGGCCGCGCCACTTAAGTGGCAGCGCCCCCACCCTTGCCGTCTCCCTGCGCGGAAGGCGCATTTCGCGCTAGGGCGCCTCCTGCGTGGCTCGGCTGGCCAAGCCAAGCCAGTGGGCCGGCCCGAAGGCCTAACTGGCACCCAGTGCGCAAGATAGCCCCCATAAGCTGAGTCTTTTCCCCCCTTTTCATATTGGTTAAACTTGCAAATTCCACCATAAATTAATTCTGACTCCAATTCCATTGATTCAAATTTCTGCAGGATCCTAAAAACCAGGACTATCCAAATAAGTGCTTTGCACATTTTTACCTCCCAACTTTCTGTGGTGTTTTCTTTAAAATCCCAATCTGGATATAAAATATCCCACCTTTCAAAATTCCTAGCAGATTCAAATCAACTCTAAATGGAGTGATTCAAACTTCCAAAGACTTCTAAAATCCTTCTCTATTTTTAGAACCATGGTCAACATTTTTGTGTGACTTAATTCTGTTGCAGTAAATAAATAGCTCCTATTGCTATTTATTCCTCATTGTAAAATCTCTAGAATATTCATACCATCTCCAAATCCAGTGAAACCACTTCCTAAATATTTCTAAAATCCTTCTCTATTAAATGGGTGCCTCCACTCATTTTTAACAGAATGATTTCTGTTGGCTTCTTCAATGATTACCTATTGCTCCTTTCACCTATTCAAAAATCCTTGATGATTCAAATCTCCTGTGAGAAGCTTCAGTTGACGGTAGACGGAGTATTCGGAGTTGGAGCGGAAGACCTCGAAGACCCCAAGAACTTACGTGAGCAAGGCAAGCAACCCTTTGACCATGACTTGAGCACATACATTGATGCATGCTAGAATAGCAAGTACTTTTTCGTTGCATGAGATCACAGTGCCGGTTCATCATTGGTGTGATGGTACCGAAGGCTTCTTCGAAGCATTTGCATGATAGTGATGTTATTCATATGGCTCCTCGGAGCACAAGCATGATGAGCTTGACCCTACCATCTATGAGGATCATGCTACTGTCATGTTGACTAGTAAAGTTATAGGATCATTGCATTGAGCTTGACTCTACCCCTTGAGGGTCATGCTAATACCATGTTGACAAGTAAAGATAGAAGCATATTATCATGAGCATGATGATGAGTTAAATCAAGAGTTTATGAAAACCCCGTCGGGTGCCACTAATGCCCGAGGGTGATGATGAGTTGGTGATCACTTTTGGTGAAGTGATGCACCGGTGTTTTGTGTGAGTATGGTTTCGGAAATGGGATTAGATTTATGATGTGTCGAGCGTCCCAACCTTACCAGTACGACCACGATACCCCTTTATGGGACGGGGCTTTATTGATTACTCTGGTCGGTGCTAGCAAAGAGCCACATTACTAGTGGCGGGAGTGATTGTCGTCACTCTCGTGATGGGGTCGTGCCAGGTAGGACGACTATGCCATTATTATGAGTTCCAGGCACACCGTTGGTCCCCTCATGGTTGATACTGTCCAGAGTCGGTGCTCGTAAGACGTACAACATGTGGGCTGGGTACCAATCGAGTGGACCTCTTTGTTTAGTATCGTCAGGGGAAAGATGATGATCGGGTACTTACCTTGGGTATATGTGATATACCGCGAGTCGTGGATGACACGGAAGTTTCCCGTTTCTCCTGGGTCCAGCGTACTACCTCTACAGAGTGTCAAACTATTCGAATAGCCGTGTCCACGGTCAAGGACAGTTGGGTGGTGCTGCTTAAACCACGTCCAGCGTTTCCGCATAAACCAAGAGTGTGTGTGTGGTGTTAAAAAGGTGTTGTTATGATAATCACAATAATATGACCAAGTTCGGTGACTTGGCATATAGGGTAAACCCGGATGGTTTAACCCTCAGCTGATACATTGAGGTTATGACAAGTTAGATGACTTGGCATATAGGGTGAACCCGGTTGGTTCAGCCCTTAGCAGATATGTTAATATCTGTAACCTGTTCTTCAAAAGTAACTCTTTAACTTGATGCATATACATGATCATTCCACCCAGATGAGTTATACTAAAGATGCATGATATTGTTATCCTTCATTTTCATCGTTCATATCATGGGCTGTTTGCGAGTACATTCAAAGTACTCATTGGCTTGCCACTGGTTATTTCATTGACCAGTTCTGAAAGACAGGATATGGTGAGGATTAACTCGGTGACGTTCTTGCGAACTAGGACGCTTCCCAGTCAGGATGCCTGTAGGTTAAGGCTGATGGCATGGGTTCATGCTTCCAACCAATAATTCCGCTATTGGTCTAGTTTGGTGCTTTGGACTTTAAGGCCCTATGTATGTAAGACTCGACCGAAGTGGTCTTTATTGTATCAAACGGTATGTATGGATGTAAGACTCTATTATTCAGTATCTGTGTTCAGTGAGCATTGATCCTTGGGATCATTGGGCACGGCGATCTCGACTTACCAGTCGGGGTCCCCACAGAGCTGATATCAGAGCCATCCTGACTGTAGGAAGCCCTTAGTTAGCATGGACGTTAGTTAGGATAAAACTGCTTCCCGGATCCTTCATAATACTTACAAAACTTATATATTTTCTCGACTCTCCTAAATCTTCAAAGAAATTGAAGGTTATGCTCTAGCCTTCCACTCTTATTTTTGTGACACTCCTCGTCTAATTTTTCAAAACTTGCTAATGGTCACTAGAACCTTATGCCCTTCTGACCACGGGATAAATTGAAATCCTCGTGGGCAGCCCGGAAGGAACTAACCTTTCCAGGCAAACACCTGTGCTGAAGGACAGAGAATACCACTCCGCGACCAGACGACACCAACAGAAGTACCTCCATGAGGAACAAGGACATTGAGGCTTAGAAGATGGTGAAAACCTGGGCACTGCCCCAGAGTGATGCCACTTCCGCCTACGATAATCTGGACATAATATATGCAAACCTTGATCTGCATCACTAGTAGAGCGACCCTGTCAGTTATAAGAAATTGTGTCGACCACCACCGGTGGATGAGAACCTCGCCATTTGGTCCGCCTCACCTTAGTGAGCAGGAAAACGGTTCTCTTCATCCCCCGCTCTAGGTGTCGATATCGCAATTAGTATGATTGACAGATCAGAACTCTATCATGTCTTGCAAATATCGGTGCATGAAGGTGTCCACTTGAGACCCTCGAAGCCTCTGAAGACAAGAAGACGATGACAAGATCACAAAGGCAAGGAAGACCCTGTCAGTGACAGCTATGAAGAACCACCTTCGTCAGCAACTTCCCAGACGAGAAGACAACCAGAGTTCCTTACAACTCAAGCGAATTGCTTCAGCAAGCGACAACAAGAGGCGTGACAATACCCTGAGAAGGTCCAGAAGACTTAGCGGACTCCTCTCCGGAGCAAGAAGCAAGCACGACTGTCGAGTCCCTGAACCTAGGATAGGATGAGTCGTGAATCCCCTATGCGAAGTCGAGTCTGTGGAATGGTTCGGATGGACCATGTTAGGTGTTGTTTGTGCTTTGATATAAGTCGCACTTTTGCTTAGGCAACAAGCATGCGGTTATATCACTTGTCTTATTTTGATGTTCAAAATAATTTTAGCACTTGTTTGGGTTGATTTTTCAACGCTTGCTTGATTGCGCTGAGACCCTTAGACACTCCCCTCTGTGCTCTCTCTGTTTCTCTCACACTCTCTCGACAACTGAAGACAGCAAGACAAGATGCACCAAGGATCCACTTCGAAGGACGACTGACACTGAAGACACTGACTGTGCTATGCTTAACCACACGCAACCGTAGGAGTGTGTTTTCCCTCAAGATTGGAAAAACCACACTAGACCAGACTAACCTCCACAAGTCTAGATAACGCCAGAGATTGCAGATCAGAGGACAAGATATAGCACCAGAAGCTGCACTTGAAAGGAGAAAAAAAAGAAATCCCATGCTCTTGTAACACTATAGCATCACACCTAGCAACACAAGTGAAAAACAGCAAAGAAACAACAAAAAAACAAAAGTGTGTGAGGGGGAATCGAACCCTGCACCTCCTGTGTTAATCATCAACACCACTACCACTCTGCTAAGGATCAGGCATTAGACAGAACAGGGATACACAACAAGAAAACCCTGCTCTGCTGCGCAAGGCACTGCCGAAATATATGCAAAAAAGGGGGGAGGCTTCCCCTGGGATCGAACCCACCACCTCATGAATAGAAACGCGGAGACATACCACTGCGCTACGGAAAATGAGCTTGACAAAGGCGATGCACAATCAAGGTAAACAAACAGGAGGTCTCGCTTTGCCTACAGAGCCTGCCGGCGACAGGGAGGCCGCCAGGCTCTCTGCTGCTGTTGCTGCACCAGGAGGGAAAACACACCTCGGCTACTGCATAGCGCGCTACCCACATCTACCGCGGGCACGCACCAAGCTACTGGATCAACATCTGACGCACTGGATAATGCACACCACCACATCACCCTGCTGCTGAACTACTACGAACAGGGAGGAATACCACCATGATCGCCGGATCTATATGAGGTGGAAGGGAGGAAGGTGGCCGGCTCACCTTGGGGAAAGAAGAGGAACCACACGGTGGAGGAGTCCGGCTGAAGAGCAGGAAGATGCGCTGGATCGCTGCTGTAGACGAAGAAGAGCCGAGGAAGAAGAAGTGCACCGGAGGAGGGTTGTTGACGACGAGCTGGCCGTCGACGTAGTCGTTCCCCGGCCTCACCGAGGTCGAGAATGGGGCGCGGGCACCTGCCCCGTGCCCCTGGACATGGCCTCCGGTGCTGCTCGACGGAGAAGGCGGGGTAGACGGTGGCGAGCACTTCTCTCTCTATCTGCTCCTAACCTACAGAGATCTTACCAGGGGGAGGAGAAGGGAGAGGGGAAGGAGATGGGGAATGGAGCGGCGTCGGCGGATGGGAGAGAGGGAACCCTAGGGGAGGGAAGGCACAGACGCCCACACATATAAAGGGGGGACCTCGACGTTCGAGCTCACGGCGCCTGCGCAACTCTCTCGCTGATGGAGACTGAAAGGAGATAGAGAGGGGGACGCCGTCAGGTTGGAGAAGGAGGGTTGCCGCGTGAGCTGGTGCGCGAGAGGGAAGAGAGAGATGGGCCGGCCTTGTGGGAGGGAGCCCACAAGGTGGCACCACTTAAAGAAAAGAACACCCTGGCCCTTTTATTTTATCCGAAAAATCCAGAGAATAAGGGAAATGCACAGAGAAAACTACTGGGGAGAAAAATACAACAAAAATGCCCCTGTGCATGGAAAAATCTATTCTATTTGAATAAAATAATAGAGAAGTATTTGGGGCAACTAAATATTTACAAAACAGCATTGTCATTGGCTGTTTTGTAACTAGTTGCACCGTTTAAACTTGTTTTAAAAATGGCAAACATGCCCCTCCATATCCAACACAAATTTTGCAAACTCATAGGCATTTTTAAAACAGAAAAAGAAGAAGAGTTTCTTGAGCTTGGAATAAAAGAGAGAGGAAAGGTTTTTAATTCCTAAACAACCCAACATAGATGAACCTACTTGCACAAGTCATACTCCACTCAAGATCATATCTCACATCACCACTTAAGATCACATGAAAACACAAGGTGCATAACCACAAGATCACAACCACCACATGAAATGATATGACCATATTGCAACAACACCTAACACATGACATGATATGATATGCATGCAAGCAAGGGAAGAAATAATGATGAGCCAACACATGAAATGATAGAAGCAATAAGACTCTCTCATAACAATGTCAAGGTGGTTCCACATGGAAGGTTACAAAAAGGGAAAGCTTTACACTTGGGGCATTACATGGTGCTCAAGAAGAACGACACTTTCCGCATGTACATTGATTACACTGACCTTAACACAGCCTGCCCGAAGGATCCTTTCGCCCTTCCCCGCATTGATAAAATTATTGATTCGACGGCGGGTTGCAAACGTGTGTGTTTCTTGGATGCTTATTCAGGATACCATCAGATAAAGATGGCGGTGGCGGATCAGGAAAAGACATCCTTCATAACCCCATTTGGTGCTTTCTATTACGTGTCCATGCCGTTTGGGCTCAAGAGTGCGGGGGCAACTTACCAGCGCTGCACCCAAAACTGCTTACACAGCCAAATAGGCCGTAACGTCCATGCTTATGTGGACGACATCGTGATCAGGTCTCAGCGCAAGGAGTTGCTCTTGGAGGATCTCCTAGAAACCTTCGACAACTTGCGCGTTTACCAGATGAGGCGTAACCCCACCAATTGTGTTTTTGGTGTCCCTGCGGGGAAGTTATTGGGTTTCTTGGTATTGGAACGTGGCATTGAGGCCAACCCGGACAAGATTGAGGAAATTACCTCACTTGGGAAACCAGCCAACGTTAACCAGGTGGAGCGCATGGCGGGTCGAATCGCGGCCTTGAGCCGCTTCATAAGTCGCCTTGGGGAGAAGGCCATCCCTCTCTACCAGCTGCTCAAGAAAACTGACCGCTTCGTATGGACGGACGAGGCCAATGAAGCCTTCGAAGCCTTGAAGCGACAATTAGCTAACCCGCTAGTGTTGGCGGCTCCGATAGACAAGGAACCTATGCTCCTGTACATTGCAGCCAATTCCAAAGCGGTCAGCGTGGCAGTAGTTGTCGAGCGAAAGGAAGAAGGAAAGGAGTACCCGGTCCAGTGACCGGTGTATTTCATCAATGAGGTCCTCACCCTCTCCAAGCAACGCTACCCACATTGGCAAAAGTTGGTTTTTGGGGTGTTCATGGCGAGTCAAAAGCTGAAACATTACTTCCAGGAACACCCGATCACGGTCGTCAGCTCCGCTCCCCTCGGCGACATCATACAGAATCGAGAGGCTACTGGACGGATTGCTAAGTGGGCCATCGAGCTTGGATCCCATCAGGTGCGATATACGCCTCAGACAACCATCAAATCTCAAGCACTCGTGGACTTCATCAATGATTGGATTGAGTTACAAATCCCTGAGGAAAGACCAGATCTTACGTATTGGACCATCTATTTCGATGGGTCCAGACAGTTGGAATGCTCGGGGACTGGTGTGGTGATAACTTCGCCTCAAGGTGACAAGTTTTGCTATGTCCTTCGGCTCATGTTCCCATGTACCAATAATGCAGCAAAATACGAAGCTTTGCTCCATGGTTTGCGACTCGCCAAAGAGATCAATCTCACGCAAGTGAGATGTTTCGGCGATTCAGATCTGGTGGCGCAACAGGTTTCTGGCACCTGGGATTCACGAGACCTTCTAACGACGGCTTACAGAGAGCTGTGTTAGATGTGGCGGGTCACTTCAATGGCTATCAAGTGGATCACATCGACCGACGGCTTAACGAAGCAGCGGACGCTCAAGCCTTTGTTCGCAGCGTAAGCCGGTTCCTCCCAATGTCTTTCTGGATATATTACACAACCCTTCAGTGAAACTGCCTTCGAAGGAAGATTTAGCGGTACCAGACCCCGAGTCTCAACTCGTGGTGGCTCTTCATGTTACTCCAGACTGGGCGATTGCCTACATGGCGTACCTCACGAGAGGCGAGTTACCAGCCGAAGAGTTGCTAGCTCGCCAAATCGTCCGTCGGTGTAAATCCATGGTCATACACAATGGCGAGTTACACAAACGAAGCACCCCGGGTATTTTAAAGATGCGTCTCTTCTGAAGAAGGATGTATGATCCTCAATGAGATACACGCGGGCGACTGTGGTCATCATGCTGGGTCCCGATCCTTGGTTTCTAAAGCCTTCAGACATGGGTTTTATTGGCTGACGGCTCACGCAGACGCAGAGGAGATCGTTCACCGATGTGATGGCTGCCAAAAGTTTGGACGCCAGATGCATGTGCTGGCTCAGGAATTGCGGATGATACCAATCACTTGGCCGTTTGCAGTCTGGGGGCTTGATATGGTCAATCCCTTCAAGATGTCTTCCACCAAAAAGACTCACCTATTGGTGGCGGTTGACAAATTGACCATGTGGGTGGAGGCGGAACCTGTTAGCAGTTGTGATGCTGATACGACCGTCAAATTCTTGAAGAAACCGATTTTCAGATTCGTATATCCTCATAGTATCATTATTGACAATGATACTAACCTATCCAAAGGTGCAATTCAAGAGTTTTGTTCACGAGAGCATATCCGGCTTGATGTTTCCGCGGTTGCACATCCCCTGTCCAATGGACAGGCAGAGAGGGCGAATCAGGAAATATTACGGGGGATTAAGCCTCGGCTCATGGTACCTTTGGAACGCACACCAGGATGTTGGGTCGAGGAGTTCCCATCACTACTGTGGAGTATCAGGACAACTCCAAACTGCTCCACGGTTTTACTCCTTTCTTTCTCGTCTACGGGGCAGAAGCGGTGTT
Organism: Hordeum vulgare subsp. vulgare; assembly: GCF_904849725.1. NCBI lineage: Eukaryota > Viridiplantae > Streptophyta > Magnoliopsida > Poales > Poaceae > Hordeum > Hordeum vulgare. Next base: position 339,112,957 of record NC_058524.1, on the reverse strand, counting down.
ACCAAGTGACATCAAACATGATTCCCCACGAGTTGCCACCTATGTGGAGCAGGACAACGAGTTGGCGCGACAAGACTCGCTGGACGCCTTGGAGGAGGAACATGACTTGGCCGCGTTACGATCGACGATTTACCAACAGGACTTGCGACGTTACCATAGTCGCCGGGTCAAGAGCCGAGCTTTCCAAGAAGGAGACTTGGTGCTCTGTTTGATTCAAGATCATACTGCTATGCACAAGCTATCACCTCCATGGGAAGGACCGTTTGTCATCAGCAAGAATCTTCGGAACGGCTCATACTATTTGATGGATCTTCGACCAGATCAGCCAACTATAGAGGTTGAGACAACTCACCCGTGGAACATAGCCCATCTGCGGCCTTATTACACTTAGAGCCATGAGCTCCCACTTTTTTCTTTATCAGTTTTTAGCAAATTGTAATCCATGAATTATGAAAGCAATAAAGCTGACACCCACTAACTTCGGGGTCCTTTGCCGTTTCAACTTTTGAAAGCATGAGTCTTTATTGTTCTATAAGTCGCCCAAACATGGACGCTATTAAAGCCAAAAAGCGTAAGTCGCCATGCTGCACTTTCTTCAAAACTAGGCTTTGATAAAATCCAAAGAGGACCAACGTTGCCACGTCGCACGGTCCAAACATAGGCGCCTTATATGGTTTGGAGAATTAAGTCGGCTTACTTGGGGGCCACTAGTCCCCAAGTCGTTTTGCAGTAAGAGCGTATACGCTACTGTAATCCTATGCCTGGTTTCTTCCTAAATCATAGGTCACTTGGGGGCTTCCACTCATTGAGTTCAGCCTGAATACCCTCTTGGCTAGCGAAAAATTACCGCATTACAAATGGTTATACCAGACTGTGTGTTGAACAAGTCGCCACATGGACCTATGTACTCAAGGCGAGTCAATCCGTTATTTGGTCCCTGAACTCGCCTTGGTTAAAACATAAAAGGTACCGGCCAGAGTCACACATGGAAAATAGAGAAACCATTGGTTCATTGAACCTGCTTCACAGAAGCTTGACTCACGCCTGATCAGCCGGTCTAAAACAACAAGGCTTTTTTGCAAAAGCTTCCTAAGGGTAACACTAGAGTTTTGCAAACTCGTCTTATCCTCTCGAAACTCACCGAGTCGATAATTTTTTTACTTCTTGATGACAAGATCACAAGGTTTCTTAACATATCTTTGAGCCGGCTTTGATTATAACTCGCCCCGGCTCATATTTCTCGCCATAACCCGGGGCTGATTTATTTCTCGCCATACCCCGGGGGCTAATTTATTTCTTGCCATGATCCACGGGGCTGGTTTATTCCTGCCCATGCACTTACTCACTCGGCTGCTGTTTTTCCTAACATACCACGAAAAAATTTGTTTGTCACATTGAGACATTCCTTGGTTTATGAAAAATTGCAGGCGAGTCATGCATAGATTCAAGGACTACCAGTGGTTCCATCAAAAAGCATTACGACATACTTGGTGTTTCACACACACTAACAAGGCTATTAAATGGCTCACATGGCCAGAATGGGTGTCATCCCCCAGTGAAGGAAGGATCCATGGGCGAATCAGGCCGCTGCCGAGTCACCTTGCCTTGAGCTCTGCCCGCCTTCGATTCATAAGTCGCCCAACTTCCAGTTCCACTTGGACAAGGCAAAAAACTCGTCTTCATCATCAAGGAAGAGAGATAGGTCCATTTCAAGATCAAAAGGATTCTTGGGACGACTAGGAACCAGGCTAGCAGTTTCATATGAAGGAGGCGTCACCTTCTTTTTGTTCTCGTTATAGGCGGCTTGGTATTTCTTCAGATCTAAACTGGCAGCCAGTTGAGTCGCCGCATAGCAAGATTCTACGATGGTTCGGTGATAGTCCATCTCGATGAATTCTGACCCGTCATCTTTCAGCTCGGGGTAGCCGGCGGCTATTTCTTCGGTTTTGAGCTCAGGGGCGTACGCTAAGCACCGTCTTAGGGTGTTCAACACTCCCTTTCGGACCGCTGATCTTTTTAATTCCTCTATCCGAGGAGGCAATGTAGACAGGAAGCCGAGCATCTGCTTGATGGTCATCACTGGTCCCTTGTTGCCCATCACTGCCTTGATTGTCAGCACGCCCCTGGTGTATAGCTGCTCAGCAAAGGTATATATGGCTTTTAACTTAAGCATGCAGTCGTCCGGAATATTGGTGGCTCGTGCACCTGCAAAGGGTACATCAGTATTTGAGAATTTTTGATACCAGATTAGTTAATCAAACAGTCAAAGGATAACGCTTACGAAACATGGCGACTGTCATATTGGACACATGCTTTTTAAGCCGGTTAGCTCTTGCGGGGCGGCTTCCAATCTCTCCTCAGCCTGCTCAGCCTGCTTAAGAATGGCGGCTTGATCGGACTTGGCTTTCTTCTCAAAAAATTTCTGATCAGCCTTCATCTTCTCCAGCTCAGCCTGCAGTAAGCGGAATTTCGTCTCCAACTCGGAGTGGGCATCCTGTTGTTCAGCCAGATTTTTCTTTAAGTCGGCCACCGCCGACTCAGTCTGTGTCACAGACTCCTGCACATCAAATTTGGGGAGACAAGTTTCAGCATTACTGCAAGCAATACTCGTGTACTTGGGGGCTAATGTATGATTTTTATCAAAATCATACCGTATGCGAAACCTGGCTCATCTTTCTAAAGATGACCCAACCCTTGGGGGCTACAGGTTGAAGCTTTTTCTCTAATACAAGACCCGACTCATCTTCCAAAAGATGACCGACCCTTGGGGGCTACAGGTTGAAGCTTTTTCTCTAATACAAGACCCGACTCATCTTCCAAAAGATGACCCGGCCCTTGGGGGCTACAGGCTGGAGATTTTTTCTAATACAAGACCCGACTCATCTTTCAAAAGATGACCCGGCCGTTGGGGGCTACAGGTTGAAGCTTTTTCTCTAATACAAGACCCGGCTCATCTTCCAAAAGATGACCCGGCCCTTGGGGGCTACAGGTTGGAGATTTTTTCTAATACAAGACCCGACTCATCTTTCAAAAGATGACCCGTCCCTTGGGGGCTACAGGTTGGAGAATTTTTATTCAAAGACCCGACTCATCTATTTAAAGATGGGCCGGCCCTTGGAAGGCTAATGGGTGCAAAAACTACATCAACGTACGTACCTCATGTTTAGTCCTCATAAGACGGATCAAGCTCTTGTTCAGTTCGTAATCCCTCTCCAGATGACTTGTGAAACCGGAACAAAGTTGGTCGAATTCTAGCTTCTCATATTGTAGGAGCTTGAGGGTGTGTGTGTCTTCATCAGGAGAAAGGCGAGTTGCCTTGGAGGTATGTTTGGAAAGCACTGCAGTCTCACGATGTCTGGATTGTCAGTCGCCTTGAGAGGGCTTGGAGGGTTACTCTTACCAGCGATCTCCTTCAAAATGACGGGCGAGTCATCCCGGGTTTCGGGAATATCGTCCACAGGAATATCATGAGCCGCCGTTTGCTCTTCATCAGTCTCAGGAACAGAGGTGCTCGTGCCTAAGGCGTCAGATGTTCGGAGAGTAGAAGGTGGGTCGGCGGTTTTTCTTCTCTTTGCTTGTGCCCTGCGACAAAAGCACCAAGACTAAAAGCACATATCATTATTTAGAAAAAAATGGATTAGCAAAGAAGACTCACCCTTGCACACGAATCATCAGCGGGAGAGCAGATATTGCCGAGTCGCCAGATGTAGGGGGAGAAGTCTGACAGAACAAAGGCTTGCGGTTGGCAAAGTGGCGAGTCTCAGGGTGTTTAACACTCCCTTTCGGTCAGCTGATCTTTTTAATTCCTCTATCTGAGGAGGCAACGTAGACAGGAAGATGAGCATCTGCTTGATGGTCATCACTGGTCCCTTGTTGCCCATTAGTGCCTTGATTGTCAGCACGCCCCCGGTGTATAGCTGCTCAGCAAAGGTATATATGGCTTTTAACTTAAGCAGGCAGTCGTCCGGAAGATTGGTGGCTCGTGCACCTGCAAAGGGTACATCAGTATTTGAGAATTTTTGATACCAGATTAGTTAATAAAACAACGAAAGGATAATGATTACGAAACATGGCGACTGTCATATTGGACACATGATTTTTTAAGCCGGTTAGCTCTTGCGGGGCAGCTTCCAATTTCTCCTCAGCCTGCTCAACACACTTAAGAATGGCGGCTTGATCGGACTTGGCTTTCTTCTCAAAAAATTTCTGTTCAGCCTTCATCTTCTCCAGCTCAGCCTGCAGTAAGCGGAATTTCGTCTCCAACTCGGAGTGGGCATCCTGTTGTTCAGCCAGATTTTTCTTTAAGTCGGCCACCGCCGACTCAGTCTGTGTCACAGACTCCTGCACATCAAATTTGGGGAGACAAGTTTCAGCATTACTGCAAGCAATACTCGTGATACTTGGGGGCTAATGTATGATTTTTATCAAAATCATACCGTATGCAAAACCTGGCTCATCTTTCTAAAGATGACCCAACCCTTGGGGGCTACAGGTTGAAGCTTTTTCTCTAATACAAGACCCGACTCATCTTCCAAAAGATGACCGACCCTTGGGGGCTACAGGTTGAAGCTTTTTCTCTAATACAAGACCCGACTCATCTTCCAAAAGATGACCCGGCCCTTGGGGGCTACAGGCTGGAGATTTTTTCTAATACAAGACCCGACTCATCTTTCAAAAGATGACCCGGCCGTTGGGGGCTACAGGTTGAAGCTTTTTCTCTAATACAAGACCCGGCTCATCTTCCAAAAGATGACCCGGCCCTTGGGGGCTACAGGTTGGAGATTTTTTCTAATACAAGACCCGACTCATCTTTCAAAAGATGACCCGTCCCTTGGGGGCTACAGGTTGGAGAATTTTTATTCAAAGACCCGACTCATCTATTTAAAGATGGCCGGCCCTTGGAAGGCTAATGGGTGCAAAAACTACATCAACGTACGTACCTCATGTTTAGTCCTCATAAGACGGATCAAGCTCTTGTTCAGTTCGTAATCCCTCTCCAGATGACTTGTGAAACCGGAACAAAGTTGGTCGAATTCTAGCTTCTCATATTGGGGGAGCTTGAGGGTGTCTGTGTCTTCATCAGGAGAAAGGCGAGTTGCCTTGGAGGTATGTTTGGAAAGCACTGCAGTCTGAGGAGTGGAGCAGCCAATGCCAGTGACCAGGACGTCTGGATTGTCAGTCGCGTTGAGAGGGCTTGGAAGGTTACTCTTACCAGCGGTCTCCTTCAAAATGACGGGCGAGTCATCCCGGGTTTTGGGAATATCGTCCGCAGGAATATCATGAGCCGCCGTTTGCTCTTCATCAGTCTCAGGAACAGAGGTGCTCGTGCCTAAGGCGTCAGATGTTCGAAGAGCAGAAGGTGGGTCGCCGGTTTTTCGTCTCTTTGCTTGTGCCCTGCGACAAAAGCACCAAGATTAAAAGCACATATAATTGTTTAGAAAAAATGGATTAGCAAAGAAGACTCACCCTTGCACACGAATCATCGGCGGGAGAGCAGATATTGCCGAGTTGCCAGATGTAGGGGGAGAAGTCTGACAGAACAAAGGCTTGAGGTTGGCAAAGTGGCAAGTCATATTTTACATGACAAAGGGTATGATAAAACAAGAATGTACCTCGCTGGTGCGTTTCCGACCGGTTGTCTTCTCAGGCAGTCTGTTGATCAAGTCGCCAGAGCGACTACGGGTCTTGCGCGTGGGGGTAAATCTTGCTTTCTTCAAAAGGAAATCAGTGTCCATATAAGCATGTGGGTGAGACATGGGAACCTTTCTGCAGATCCACTTGGCTGGTCTAGGGGAAGGAGAAGGTGAGTCGGAAGAAATGGAAATTACCTCGACTGCATCATTTTTGCTCTCATGACCCTCGCCCTACACATAAGGATGCATGGTATAAATGTAAGTCGGAACACATAGATGATGAGTAAAGGGGAAACCTTACCTTTGAATGTGCCTCGTCTGCTTGTGAGTCGCCAACAAAAAATGAATCTTTGGTGGCGGCTTTCTTTTTGCTCACCGTCTTGTTTTTTTTTGGCGGCGGCATGGTGGACTTCGGGGCGGCCGCTTTGGGGCCCCTTCGCCAAAATACATCGGTTTTCTGATGAATAGAGGCAAATATTGAGCCAAGAACATTGTTAAGCATAAAAAAGACAAAGGGCGGCTTGGATTCTTACTGGTGGCACCGGGTTGGCGCGACAGAAGGCCTTAAGACCAATCTTGGCGCATTCTTCCAAGGTTTCGCCGGTTTGTTTTTTGATGACTCCGACAATTTCGCTCTCTGAGAGTCTGTGGCGACTGAAGCACTATGGATGGTCTACTGTACCATCGTAGTCATACATCAGCCCGTCTCGTCGACTCAGGAGAAGGATGTTCCACTCTATCCAGCAGCGGAATAGGTCGATCCCGATGAGCCCGTTGTTGCTCAGAGATTTCAACTCAGAGAAGATTGGGATAAACTCCGACTCTTCTTCTTCTTTGAGCTTGTCGGGAAATTTGAAGTCCATGGGCAGGCGGTCTGCTCTGAAGCCCGGGAGAGGGTTCTCACCAGGTGGAGAAGTGTCTCGGCAGTAGAACCATGACTCGGCCCAACCTTTGGGATGGCTGGGCAGAAGAACTATCGGAAATCCACGTTCGCGGCGTCTTTGGATGTTGACTCCTCCGAGCTCATGGTTGGGACCGTTGGGAAACTTGGTCTGGCGGTTTAGATGGAAAAAGTTCCAGAATAAGGGGATCACGGGTTCTCTGTGCAAATATACTTCACAGAAGACCTGGAACTAGCATAGGTTGCTCATGGAGTTGGGTTCCAGATCTTGAGGATGGATATTGAGGAAATGCAGGACGTCCCGGGAAAACTTTGACCCGGGTGGTTTAAAACCGCGCTCAAGGTAATCGGTAAAGATTACTACTTCTCCTAGAGCGGGGTTGGGAGTCAACTCGCCCGGGGCGGTTCTCCAACCAATGGTTTCCTTGCTGTCAAGAAGACCCGCATTAACAAACTTCTCAAGCGTGGCATCGTCGACTTTGGTTGGTAACCAGTCACACTTCATAATGGCCATGACTACAAAAGAGAGGGGACGAGGCGACTCAGTAAAAGACTAGGAAATGTTCTAACCCGCCGATATGGGTCTGCGGTGTTCATAAAAGATCTGGTAACCCGCCAAATGGTTGACGTACGTCGTAGCCCGTTATTTGGGCGATCCATGGGCATATCTTCAAAAGTATTCTAACTCGCCCTTCAGACTGGAAGAGAAGGTGTCATAGCTATAGTAATAAAACTAAGTCGCTATGAAGGCTGGAGCTAAACGGCGACTCTTAGAGGTGTTTTTTTCCTTAGAGATATTCTCAACAGATGAACAAACATGTTTCTAAAGATAGGTAGTAAATTGTGGATCTACGAATAGGTCAAAATAGAAGGATATTGCCTGGAATAATGATAGTGAACTATGCACATAACACAGCGACAACATTGGGTCTGCAGTATGTAGGTTTAAGTTGGCAAAAGGACATGATTAAATGGCCGAAGCCTGCTACTGCCTAAGGTCAATCACGAGAACATGAAATGGATCTAAAGCAGATAAGGGTGCTCATCGCATTGTGGAAGCTAGTACGCAAGAGACTACAGTCATGGCGTTCTTGGCCTAACCCTAAATGGAGGGAATGTGTGTACCTAAGAGCAGGAGATCGGTGTCGGGGACAAATGCACAGTGCTCTGTGTTCCTTGACGCACGAAAGGTCGCGGTCGATCGAGACGAAGCTCCTAGAGCCAGAGACGACGCGGGGGCGCTGGTGCTCAGAGACGAAGTGCGCGAGGAAGACGAGGAAGAGATGGAGGTTGGTGACGGGGTTTCCTTCCCCCCATTTCCCTTATTATTTAAAGGGCAGGAACGGAAATCGAGGCTGTCGAGGCGGAAATCAAGGCGACAAGTCAGAGGTTGCGATGATGGCGCCTAGATTTTCGGGATAATTAATTATGAGCGAAAGATCCGTTGATGGTTGCGGAGGTGAGAGCCCCGGAACTAAGGGGATGAGGTGATATCATCCAGTATTCCATGGCAACTCGGATTAGGTGACAACGGGTGGCGACTTGTCATTTGTCGAAGGATAGAAATGGGAAGAGTCGCCCCAAGTTGATGGGAGTCTATTGACATGAATGATTTCAAGACAATCTGGGGCGTAATGTTGGGGCTATTACCTATGGGTGACCCGCCCCTAGTGGGCCGGGTCACCAAAGGGGCGACTCACCATTAGCTGCGCGTCCCGTGGCCCAGATGCTGATGGCGGTTCGAGAGGTCGTGCGGATGATGGATTACCAAGAAAGCTCCTGGTCGTGGGGGACACGGCGACTTAAAGATAAGGAAAGTCACAAAGAGTAGAATGTCAGGACTTTGTAAACCCTAGGGCATTGACCTGTATATAAAGGCGAGTCCCAGGGAGAGATCAGGCGAGTTAGAGAGAATCGAGAACTAGGTCAGGGGAGTTACGCCCTCCTTGTAATCGAAACCACCATTAATCCATACATAGCAGGACGTAGGCTTTTACCTCCTCACGAGGGGCCGAACCTGGATAAATATGAGTCTTGCTTTCGCTCACCCCCTTCGAGTCGCCACCAAGGTGCGATGGCTCCATATCTAAGTCCTTTCACGAGGACATCTGCCATGACAAAACCACGACAGTTAGCGTTCGAGTTCTCCCACCTGAGGTACTTGATCGATTAATCTAGAAGTAATAATTACATGAGTGCTCCTGTGACACCCTTACTCGAATGCGTGAAGACGTAAGGGAAAACATAAGAGCGAGGCAATCTGGCTTGACCAAAGACACAAGTAAGAAGTAGCGCATGGTTTTGCGAATACGATCGTAGAAGGAGCCCGATAGGTCGATGAGGTGGCGTAGTTCTATTTTGTAACAAAGGCCGTTACAATCCCCGGAGCTGTTCTGAAGAACAAATACCACATACCTGGCGCGTAGCTGGATCCCACTTGATTTGTGTTGGGAAAGATGGACAAGTCTAAAAATGAAGATACATTGTTAATATAAAAGACCTCGTAATCGAGCTAACTATCTTCATCTAAAATTAAGATGAATTTAATATCGAGTTATGTAATAGAGTAACTAAAGATGAGAATAGACATGGTTGTCAAACAACGAAGTAGGGCAGTGTTCGAGGGGTTGGGCTCTGCACGACGTGACTTTGCTTCTCGGATCAGATATGCTCCTTCCGCGAAGACTTTGTCAATGACAAACGCCCGTCCCATTGTGCTAACAACTTGTGTTTGCATGTCTTGTCCTGGTGGTGGCGCAAGACGAGGTTGCCGATGTTGAACGTCCAACTTTGTACCTTGCATTGTTGGTATCACAAAAGTTGTTGTTGATAGAGGCCAACCTTATTATTGCCATGTCTCATTCCTCATCCATTGTGTGTAGGTCGTTCTGGCATTCAAGTTTTGTCGCGTGTTCTTCATAATTTCATATTTGAGGACCATCATGCACGATATCGCTCGGATGGACAACCATGACACCGTATATGATGAAGAATGATGTATATCGTGTAAAGTGGTTTGGGTGATTTGCATGCTCCATAAGATGGAGTCGAGCTCTTCTACCCATTTGGTGTCCGCATTTTCCAAAGATTCCACCAGCCTTGGTTTCATACCAGATAGGATTAGTCTATTGACATGTTCCACCTTATTATTTGTTTTTGGGTTATAGATGGAAGCATAGTCGAGTTTAATGTTGTGATTGGCGCACCATTTCTGGAGTATGCCGACAATAAATTTGGATGCGCTGTTTGTGATGAGGTTGGGGGGTACGCCATAATGATCGATAGTATTAAGAATATAGTCAATGACCGGTTCAGTCTCTTGATGAGTGATCAGCTTTGCTTATATCCACTTTGTGAACTTGTCGACCATGAAAAGCAGGTACTTATTGCCGGTTTCTCCTTTATGGAGCGGTTCAACCATGTGCAACCCAAAGACCATGAATGACCAGGTTATATATATATTTCTTTTAGGGTCGTAGCCATGTGGATAACTTTGCTAAGAAGTTGGAACCCAACGCATTTTGTGACCAACTCCTCTGCGTCGGCTTTCGTTGTGGGCCAGTAAAAGCATGCGTGATAAGCCCTACTTCCAAGGTTCAGGTGGTGTGATGGTGATACGTCTCCAATTTATCAATAATTTATGATGTATTCATGCCAATATTCTACAACTTTCATATACTTTTGGTAACATTTTATATTATTTTTGGGACTAACTTACTTACCCAGTGCCTAGTGCCAGTTCTTGTTTTTTGTGTGTTTTTTGTTTTGTAAAAGTTCCATATCAAACAAAGTCCAGCCGCGATAAAAATTTACGAAGATTTTTTTGGAATATATGTGAATTTTGGGAAGAAGAATCAACTCAACACGGTACCTCGGGGAGGCACAAGCCAATAGGGTGCTCCTAGGGGGGTTAGGTGCGCCCGGAGCTTGTACGCCCCCCTTAAGTCGGTTGGAGCCCTTCTTCGCTACAAGAAAGATATTTTCCAAATAAAAATACCCTTGAAATTTCAGCCCGATCAGAGTTACGGATCTACGGATATTAAAGAAACGGTGAAGGGCCAGAAAACTGGAGCGATAAAAAGGAGAGAAACAAAGAGAGATCCAATCTCGGAGGGGATCTCGCCCCTCCAGGAGCCATGGCGACTAAGGACCAGAGGGGATAACCTCTCCCCATCTAGGAGAGGCCATGGAGGAGGAAGCCTAAGGGGGGAGACTCTCTCCCCCTCTCTTTTGATGGTGTCGGAGTGCCGCCGAGGGAACCATCGCCGCGGTAATCGTGTTCATCGACATCACCGTCTCCATTACCTTCCCTCATCTATCTATGACGGTCCACGCTCCCGTGCCCCACTCCTGATCTAGGTGGATTACCCCTCTGACAGGGTGCCGGAACGGGCTCCTGATTGGTTTTTGGTGGTTTATAGAGGCTTGCGGCGGCGGAACTCCTGATCTAGGTTTCTTTTTGGGGGTTTCTGTATTTATAGGAATTTATGGCGGTGGAATTACGTCAGTTGGGCCCACGAGGTTGTCACGAGCCTGCTAGGCCCTCCGGAGGGGGGGGGGGGGGGGTAGGGCGTGCCTACCGGGCTCGTGACTCCCTCGTGGCTCTTCTGGCCTTCTTCCAAAGCTTCGGGGGTCTCTTTTGGTCCAAAAAAAATCACCGCGAAAGTTTTATTCCATTTGGACTCCGTTTGATATTCCTATCTGAAAAAGGTCAAAAACAAGGAAAAAACAGGAACTGGCACTGGGCTCTAGGTCAATAGGTTAGTCCCAAAAATAATATAAAATAACATATTCATGCATATAAAACATCCAAAGTTGATAATATAATAGCATGGAACGATAAAAAATTGTAGATACGTTGGAGACGTATCAAGCATCCCCAAGCTTTATTCCTGCTCGTCCTCGAGTAGGTAAATGATAAAAACAGAATTTTTGATGTGGAATGCTACCTAACATATATTGTGGCATGAATATTCAGATCCATATGATTCAAGAAAAAAAGTTTAATGTTGACATAAGAACAAAATACTTCAAACATACTAACAAAGCAATCATGTCTTCTCGAAATAACATGGCCAAAGAGAGTTATCCCTACAATATCATAGAGTTTGGCTATGCTCCATATTCCCCACACAACATATTTAAATCATGCACAACCCCGGTATTAGTCAAGCAATTGTTTTAAAACTTTTACTTTCTCAAACCTTTGCAACTCTCACGCAATACAATACATGAGCGTGAGCCATGGACATAACACTATAGGTGGAATAGAATTTGGTGGTGGTTGTGAGGAAAAAAGGAGGAGATGGTCACATCAACTAGGCATATCAAACAGGCCATGGAGATGCCCACCAATAGATATCAATGTGAGTGAGTAGGGATTTCCATGCAACGGATGCACTAGAGCTATAAGTGTATGAAATCTCAAAAATAAACTAAGTGGGTGTGCATCCAACTTGCTTGCTCACGAAGACCTAGGGCAATTTGAGGAAGCCCATCATTAGAATATACATGCCCAGTTTTATAATGAAATTCCCACTAGTATATGAAAGTGACAATATATGAGACTCTCTGTCATGAAGATCATGGTGCTACTTTGAAGCACAAGTGTGGTAAAGGATATTAGCATTGTCCCTTCTCTCTTTTTCTCTTTTTTTGTTTGGGCTCTTTGGCCTCTTTTTTTCATTTTTTTTCATTCATCATTTTTTGGTGGGCTCTTTGGCCTCTTTTATTTTCTTTTTATTTGAAGTCCGTAGTCTCATCCCAACTTGTGAGGGAATCATAGCTTCCGTCCTTTCCTCACATGGGACAATGCTCTAATAATGATGATCATCACACTTTTATTTACTTACAACTCGATACTTAGAACAAAGATATGACTCTATATGAATGCCTCCGAGAGTGTACCGGGATGTGCAATGACTCATGAGTGACATGTATGAAAGGTAACGGTGGCTTCGCCACAAATACGATGTCAAGTACATGATCATGCAAAACAATATGACAATGATGATGCGTGTCATAATAAACGGAACGGTGGAAATTGCATGGCAATATATCTCGGAATGGCTATGGAAATGCCATGATGGGTAGGTATGGTGGTTGTTTTGAGGAAGGTATATGGTGGGTTTATGCACCGGCAAAAATTGCGCGGCACTAGAGAGGCTAGCAATGGTGGAAGGGTGAGAGTGCGTATATACTATGGACTCAGATTAGTCACACAGAACTCACATACTTGTTGCGAAAGTTTTACTAGTAATCAAAACAAAGTGCTAGACAGATGCTCCTAGGGGAAGGGTTGGTAGGAGTTAACCATCGCGCGATCCCGACCGCCACACAAAGGATGACAATCAAGAAAAACATCATGCTCCGACTTCCTAGCATAGCGGTTCACCATACGTGCATTCTACCGGAATCACAAACTCTAACACAAGCATTTATACCAATCCATAATTACTCACTAGCATGACTCTAATATCACCATCTTTATATCTCAAAACTATATGCAAAGAATCAAACTTCTCATAGTATTTGATGCACTCTATATGAAAGTTTTTATTATATCCCTCTTGGATGCCCATCATATTAGGACTAGATTCATAACCTAAGAAAATTACCATGCTGTTTAAGACTCTCAAAATAATATAAGTGAAGCATGAGAGTTCAACTATTTCTATAAAATAAAATCATCGCAATTCTCTACAAAGATATAAGTGAAGTACTAGAGCAAAAGGCAAACTACTCCAAAAGATATAAGTGAAGCTCAATGAGTAGTTGAATAATTATTTGGCTATGTGAAGACTCTCCCATCTAATAATTTCAGATCCTAAGTACCTTATTCAAACAAAATAAAATGACACTCCAAAGATAGCACGAATCATGTGAAGAAGCAAAACTTAGGTTCAACCGATACTAACCGATAATTGTTTGAAGAAGAAAGGTGGGATGCCATCCGGGGCATCCACAAGCTTAGGTGCTTGATACTTCTTGAAATATGTATTTAGGATTACATGGGAATCCCCAAGCTTGATATTTTGTGTCTCCTTAATTCCTCTCATATGATGGTCTCCAAAATCTTAAAAACTTCATCCACACAAAACTCAACAAAAACTAGTGAGATAGGTTAGTATAAATCAATGCAAAACTTTATCATCCTCTACTGTAGTAAATCACTAAAATTATTATTTGACATTGCATACTAAATTCCTCTGCATATTTAAAACTGCTATCCTCAAATAGGATCATTAAACAAGCAAACATATGCAAACAATGCAAACATAACAACAATCTGCCTAAACATAACAGTCTGTAAAGAATTCAGCAAGATCAATACTTAATTAACTCCAAAAAATATTAAACAATTCCACGCTGTAGGGAATTCATAATAGCATACCCTGTCCAAATTTCAAGTTATTTTGACATACAGAAAATTCTAGGGAATTTTTGCACTAGAAGCAAACTTTCTGTTTTGGAACAGCAACTCCTATACTTGCAAATTAAGCATGATAAAGGCTATCCTTGACATTTTTATTGAACTAAATGATGCAAAACATTAATATAAATAACATAAAGCAAGTAAGAATAAAATAAAATGAAGTTCCAAGCAAAACACATATCATGTGGTGAATAAAAATATAGCCCCAAGTAAAGTTACCGATGGATTGAAGACGAAAGAGGGGATGTCTTCCCAGGGCATCCCCAAGCTTAGGCTCTTTGGTGTCCTTGAATATGGCTTTGGGGTGCCTTGGGAATCCCCAAGATTAGGCTCTTGCCACTCCTTGTTCCATAGTCCATCTAAACTCTACCCAAAACTTCAAAACTTCAGAACACAAAACTTAACGGAACTTCTTGAGATGGGTTAATATGATAACGAGCAAATCAATCACTTGGGTACTGTCAAAACAAGACTCATAATTATTTTCACACAATGCCTACTGTATATTAATATTTCCACAATTTATATCACTCAATATAATCTATGGAAACACCAAAACAAGCAAACTATGCATTGAAAACGGAATCTGTCAAAAACAGAACAACCTGTAATGATCTGAATAATAACCATACTTCTGCACTTCCAAATATTCTGAAACAATTATGACATTTAAGGAAATTTGTATATAAATCAGCAGAAAAAATAATCAACCTAAAAGCACTCTCTGTATAGAAATTAGAAATGATTTCGCGAGCGCAAAGTTTCTGTCTTTTTCAGCATGATCAAACAACTATCACCCAAACTAATTATAAAGGCTTTACTTAGCACTTTATTGAAACTAAGGCAATAAAACATGATTAATAGAGTATACTAATCATGTTAACACACAAAAAAATTAAGGATACATATTGGGTTGTCTCCCAACAAGCACTTTTCTTTAATGCCTTTTAAGCTAGACATGATGATTTCAATGATGCTCACATAAAAGATAATGATTGAAACATAATGGAAGCATCATGAAGCATATGACTAGCACATTTAAGCCTAACCCACTTCCTATGCATAGGGATTTTGTGAACAAACAATTTTTTAGAGCAAGAATCAACTAGCATAGGAAGGTAAAACAAGCATAGCTTCAAAACTTTCAACACATAGAGAGGAAACATGATATTATTGCGATATGTAGAATCATATGTACCTCTCTCATAATAACTTTCAGTAGAATCATGAATGAATTCAACAATATAAACAACACCTAAAGCATTCCTTTAATGATCTACAAGCATATAAATTTTACTACTCTTCACAATAGCAAATTTATTCTTATGATTAATAGTGGGAGTATCGTAAAAGACTTGAGCACTACAAATTGTTTCCACATTAAAAGAGTGATGTTCAGTGAAAGGATACTCAAGAGTATGACAAGTTTTGTCATCCCTCTTCTTTATAGCATAAGTATCATCAAAATAATCATCATAAATAGGGGGCATTCTTTCATCATAATAAATTTGATAATTCAAAGTGGGGGGGACTAAAAAGATCATCTTTATCAAACATAACATCCCCAAGCTTGTGGCTTTGCATATCATTAACATCATGGGTATTCAAAGAATTCATACTAAAAATATTGCAATCATGCTCATCATTCACATATTTTATACCAAGCATTCTATGTAATTCTTATTCTAGCACTTGAGAACAATTTTTCTTCCCATCATTTTCACGAAAGACATTAAAAAGATGAAGCATATGAGGCAACCTTAATTCCATCTTTTTGTACTTTTCTTTTATAGACTAAACTAGTGATAAAACAAGAAACTAAAAGATTAGATTTCAAGATCTAAATATATACCTTCAAGCGCTAACCTCCCCGGCAACGGCGTGAGAAAAGAGCTTGATTTCTACTACGAAACCTTCTCCTTGTAGACGTTGTTGGGCCTCCAAGTGCAGAGGTTTGTAGGACAGTAGCAATTTTCCCTCAAGTGGGTGACCTAAGGTCTATCAATCCGTGGGAGGCGTAGAATGAAGATGGTCTCTCTCAAGCAACCCTGCAACCAAATAACAAAAGTCTCTTGTGTCCCCAACACACCCAATACAATAGTAAATTGTATAGGTGCACTAGTTCGGCGAAGAGATGGTGATGCAAGTGCAATATGGATAGTAGATATAGGTTTTTGTAATGCGTGGAAACAAGGACTCGGGTTCATACTTTCATTAGTGAAGTTCTCTCAACAATGATAACATAATTGGATCATATAACTAGCCCTCAACGTGCAACGAAGAGTCACTCCAAAGTCACTAATAGTGGAGAACAAACGAAGATATTATTTTCGGGTACGAAACCACCACAAAGTTATTCTTTCTGATCGATCTATTCAAGAGTCCGTAGTAAAACAACATGAAGATATTCTTTCCGTTCAATCTATCCTAGAGTTCGTACTAGAATAACACCTTAAGACACACATCAACCAAGACCCTAATGTCACCTAGATACTCCATTGTCACCTAGATACTCCATTGTCACCTCAAGTATCCGTGGGTATGATTATACGATATGCATCACACAATCTCAGAATCATCTATTCAACCAACACATAGAACTTCAAAGAGTGCCCCTAAGTTTCTACTAGAGAGTCAAAACGTGTGCCAACCCATATGCATAGGTTCCCGATGTCACGAAACCCGCAAGTTGATCACCAAAACATACATCAAGTACTCACATGAATATCCCATTGTCACCACAGATAGACTCATGCAAGACATACATCAAGTGTTCTTAAAGACTCAATCCAATAAGATAACATCAAAGGGGAAACTCAATTCATTACAAGAAGGGAGAGGGGGAAGAACATCATAGGATCCAACTATAGTAGCTAAGCCCGCGGTACATCGAGATCATGACATCTCAAGAACACGAGAGAGAGAGAGAGAGATCAAACACATAGCTACTAGTACATACCCTCAGCCCCGAGGGAGAACTACTCCCTCCTCGTCATGGAGATCACCGGGATGATGAAGGTGGCCACCGGAGATGGATTCCCCCTCCGGCAGGGTGCCGGAACGGGCTGCCGATTGGTTTTTGGTGGCTACAGAGGCTTGCGGCGGCGGAACTCCCGATCTAGGTTTTTTGGGGGGTTTATGTATTTATAGGAATTTATGGTAGTGGAATTACGTCAGTTGGGACCAGGAGGAGGTCACAAGCCTGCTAGGCCCTCCCCGGGGGGGGGGGGTAGGGCGCGCCTACCGGGCTCGTGACTCCCTCGTGGCTCTTCTGGCCTTCTTCCAAAGCTTCGGGGGTCTCTTTTGGTCCAAAAAAATCATCGCGAAAGTTTTATTCCATTTGGACTCCGTTTGATATTCCTATTCGAAAAAGGTCAAAAACAAGGAAAAAACAGGAACTAGCACTGGCCTCTAGGTCAATAGGTTAGTCCCAAAAATAATATAAAATAGCATATTCATGCATATAAAACATCCAAAGTTGATAATATAATAGCATGGAACGATAAAAAATTATAGATACGTTGGAGACGTATCAGTGACCGTAGGTTGTCCGGAGTCCAGGATGAGATCACAAACGTCACGATGATTTTCAGAGTGGTCCGGAAACAAAGATTGATATATAGGAGAGTTTCATTTTGTCTCCGGAAAGATTTCGGGCATTACCGGCAGTGTACCGGGAGTTCCGGGTTTTCACCGGGAGGGGCCCACCTACCTCGGAGTGAGCCCAATAGTCCAAGGGTGGCGCACCAGCCCTTAGTGGGCTGGTGAGGCCAGCCCAAGTGGGCTGTGGCGCTAGGAAAAGAAAACCAAAAGAAAAAGAAGAGGGAGGTGGGAAGGAAGAGGAGGACTCCTCCTTCTCGAAACCGAATTGGAGTTGGAGTCCTCCTCCTCCTTTCGGCCGACGCCCTTGGGGATCTCTTGAGCCCCAAGGCTAGCCCCTCCCCTCCTCCTATATATACTAGAGGTTTTAGGGTTTTTGTGACAAACTTTGCCACGTGCAACTCAAACCTATACCTCGTAGTTCTTCCTCTAGATTGGTTTTCTGCGGAGCTCGGGCGGAGCCCTGCAGGAATAGATCATCACCATCACCGGCGCGCCGTCATGCTGCCAGAGAATTCATCTACTTCCCCATCTCTCTTGCTGGATCAAGAAGGCGGATATCGTCATCGAGCTGTACGTGTGCTGAACGCGGAGGTGCTATCCGTTCGGTGCTAGATCAGGACGGATCGTGGGACAACAGTGATTTGAATCACGAAGCTGTACCACTACATCAACCACGTTTCTTAAGACTTCCCACTTAGGAATCTACAAGGGTATGTGGATCCGGTCTCCCTCTCGTAGATGAGCATCACCATGATAGGTCTTCGTGTGCGTAGGAAATTTTTTGTTTCCCATGCAACGTTCCCCAACATCGAGGCCCTTCCCCAACAAGAACAACTTCTTCAAGAACAAGCCCAAAAGGTGTTGGTGGCTCAAGATGAGTACCTCTCCGATGAGGATGAGGATGAGGATGCAAGTGGTGAAGTGATGGGGATAGCCACCAAGACCATTGCATCCTCTTCTCCATGCAAGGTGTCCCTCTTCAACGCCCCCAACGAGAACCGAATTGCCAAGTGCCTTATGGCCAAGGCATCCAACAAGGTAACATCTAAGATTAAAACTTCCAACCTCAATGCTACCATTTCCACTACCTCTCTTAGTGGTGATGAAAAGGAAGAGTATAGGAGGAGGAAAACTCCTTTGATAAATTCATGAGAAAACTCAAGGGTAAATCCAAAAAAGATTTTGTTGATTTCTTGGAACAACTTGGAGAGGCTAATGAATTCAATGAATATCATGAAGAAACTATCTCTACATTACAAGGACATGGTCGTGACTATGCCGATGAGATTGTAGATCTTTCTATTGCTCTCGAAGAAGAGCAAGGACTTCGTTTGACTCTTGAGGAGTCACACAACGATGATCTTGCTAAATTAGAGAAATACCTTGATCATGCTCTTGTTCTTACTCATGTGCTTCAATCCAAAAAGTTTGCACTTGGGCTTGACCATGTTAGACTCAAGGAATAGCTTGCAACACTTTCCAAGGCTCACAAGGCCTTGAAGAATGTTCATGCCTCTTTAAAAGAGTCTCATGCTCAACTCCAAGTAAAACTAACTAAGGAAATAGACACTTGTTCTCCATTTGTTTTAATTTATAATGTCCATGCTACTAACTCTTGTTGTGAGCATGCACACCATGTGTAAGAGAACACTAAATTAAAAGAGCATCTTGAGAAAGTCCTTGTGACATGCATCCAAGGTGAAAAGAATCTTCATGATCTTTTGAGCAGTCAAAAGGAAGTGGTTGCAAAGGAAGGAGTTGGGTTTGCACCCAAGTCCAAGAAGGAAAAGAAGAGGAAGACCAAGCAACCTCCCCAGCTTATGGAAACCTTTGTTAAAACTCGGGAGGGTACTCATGAGAATAAAAAGGACCAAGCTAAGGGTGGTAATGCCAAGAAGGGCAAAACCTCTATACCAAACACAACCGGCGACTTTCACCCATCTTATGTTTTATGTCGTGCGAGTGATGGGAATGTTTTTACTAAGTTTGTTGGTTCTTATGATGAGTACATGCAATTGTTTATTTGGGTTCCTAAGACCCTTGTTACTAACCTAAAAGGACCCATTAACGAATGGGTACCTAAATCCAAGCATTGATCTTATGCAGGAGTTTGCTTCCAGCGGGGTGTCATGGTTGCTTGATAGTGGTGCAACAAATCATATGACCGGAAGCAAGGACTTGGTGGTGGACGTTCATCTCGACCCATCCATTGCCGCCCAATTCTCCTTTGGTAATGATGCGATTTCAAATGTATTGGGTCTCGACAAGGTGGTAATTTCTCCGGAACTTACGAGTGAAAAGGTTATGCTTGCTGAGACCCTCGCATACAATTTACTTTCCGTTCATCAACTTGCACTTATGGGCTTTAGTACCTTCTTTGGCATTGACTCTGTGGCCCTTTTGTGGAGAAAGACTCTTAAAGTAGCCTTTGTTGGGCATGTCGAGAACGGTCTCTATGTGCTTAACTTTTCGGAGCAACCCACTAAGACCGCGACTTGCCTAATGGCTAAATTTGATGTGGGATGGCTTTCGCATCACCGGCTAGCTCATGTCAATATGAGATAATTGCAAAGTCTCCTCAAAGGGGATCACGTTCTTGGACTAACAAATGTGAGTTTCGCCATAGATCATGCTTGCAGTGCCTGTATTGAAGGAAAGATTCATGAGACAACTCACCGCCCCACGACTACCATCTACTCAAAAACGACCTTGGAGCTCCTCCACATGGATCTGTTTGTCCTCCATCCTATGATAGTCTTGGGGGAAGAAGGTATTGCTAGGTGATAGTGGATGATTGATACGTCCAAAACGTATCTATAATTTCTGCTTGTTCCATGATCTTTTGGGTGACATTGTTATATGTTTTGCTACACTTTTATATCATTTTAAACATATTTGGACTAACCTACTAACTCGGTGCACCCGATGCCAGTTTCTATCTGCTGATGTCTATTTTGCAAGGGGCTTTTACCCAATTTTCCGAAGCCCAAAAAATCTCAAGAAAAATATATAAAAAATCAGCATAACGGAAGCTTCGAGATCACCGAAGATGGGCCACAAGGGGACAATGGGCCGCCCAGGAGACCTGTGGGCGTGGCCAACCCCCTGGCCATGCCAAGAGGCCGCCTGGGTGGGTCCCACCTCCTCCGGTGCCCTCCTTCGGCCTATATTTACTCCTCCGAGAGAAAACGCTTCCACGAGATCCAAAATCGTGAATTTCTCCATCGTTCCGCCGCCGCAATGCTTCCAAGATCGGGAGCGTCAGGAGACCTCTTCTCGGCACCCTGCAGGAGGGAGGATTGTCCTCCGGGAGCTTCTCCACCGCCATGGACGCTTCCCGGACCTGCTGTGAGTAGTCCTCCTTGGACCATGGGTCCATGACCAGTAGTTATGTGATGTCTTCTCTCCAATCTTGTGCTTCAATGGTTAGTTCTTGTGAGCTGCCCTACATGATCAAGGCATCTATGTAATTCTCTTGCTATTGCTATGCTCGGTTTGTTGGGATCCGATGGATTATGAGATTATGTTCAGATTGTTATGAGTTATATATTTGATTATCCTTTTATGTTATGTTCCTTAGTGATTCATGCATGTTCTCCGTTGCTATTTATTGCTTTGGCCGAGTAGTAGATTATAACTCCAAGAGGGAGCGTTATGCATGATTGTGGGTTCATGCCCCTTGATGTCTAGCTTGAGTGACAGAAACATGAGACCAGGGGATGTGATGTTGCCACGAGGGAGAAAATAGCGGTGCTTGTGACCATGGTTGCAAGGATTGTTTACCTTACACATAGTTCGTTAATGCAGTTGTCCGTTGCTCTGAGTTTACACTTTGGGTGGGGCTCGCAACTTAATACCGATGAGATGTTCTGGATAGATATCTCAAGGTGGATGATTAGTAAGCAGATGCTGATGAATAAACGGTCTACTTGTCTTGGCGTACTGCCCATTACTATTGAACCTCTAACTATCAAGTAGCATAATTAGCATTGCGGTGCGTTCATAATTCTGTCAATTGCCCAACTGTAATTTGTTTACCCAACCATAGTTGTTTATCGTCTTTTGGGAGAGAGACACCACTAGTGAACATCATGTGACTCCGATCCATATCACCATCATTGTTTACAACTCCATCATTTACCGCTTTCATTTACTTTTCCGTTGCAATCACTATTACTTTCCCGCTTGTGTTTTGATCCTTTGCAAACCACAAGGCCAGAGAGATTGACAACCTCTCTGTACTCGTTGGGAGAAAAGTTATTTGTTGTGTGTGCAGGTCCACGTCTTCTGGTAGCATCAGGGTGGGAGACACCTACTTGTTAAGCCTAGGAGTCCTCCTGGTTCGATAAACCTTACAGTCTCCATGTAAGGTAAAAATTGCTGCTGACTACATCTCAACCTTCCACTTGGGGTAACCAACGAGGTGCGAGAAGTATATACATCATCTCGTCATCAATGATTACTCAAGATATACTTGGGTATACTTTTTCAAGAGAAAGAGTGAGACTCAACAAACTATCATCGACTTTTCTAATGAAGCTCAATGACACCATAATGCAAAGATATTGATGATTAGAAGAGACAATGGCACCGAGTTCAAGAATTACACCTTAAATGAATTTCTGAGTGATGAAGGAATCAAGCATCAATACTGTGCACCTTACACTCCTCAACAAAATGGTGTGGCAGAAAGGAAGAACTGGACGTTGATGGACGCAACAAGAACCTTGATGGCGGAGTTTAAATCTCCTTTAACTTTTGGGCCGAAGCCATAAACACCGCATGTCATGCATCCTATCGGCTCTACCTTCGCAAAGGCTTGAACAAGACTCCATATGAAATTCTTACTGGTAAAAATCCCAACCTCAAGTACTTCCGGGTGTTTGGGTGTAAGTGTTTCATTCTTAAGAAAGGTGCTCATTTGTCTAAATTTGAACCTAGAGCTCAAGAGGGCATATTTGTGGGTTATGCTACAAACTCTCGCGCTTACCGTGTCATCAACAAGTCCTTAGTACTCATTAAGGAGACGTGTAACATCGAGTTTGATGAGAATAATGGCTCCCAAGTGGAGAAAACTGGTCTTTGTGATGTAGGTGATGAAATTCCTCCCGAAGCGATAAGAATAATGAGTGTGGGACACTTCCTTCCCATTGAGGAACCCCTTGTGGTTGAAGGAGAAGGACAATGTTCCACTGATGTGGAACCATCACCGAAGGAAGACCCACACGCTTTCGAAGAACACTCTGAAGACCCTCAACCCTATGATCTTGAGCAAGGAGAAGATCAACCTCACGATGGACCTGCACCAAGTGATGTCCTTGATCAAGCTCACCCAGTGAGGATTCTCAAGATCAAGAGCAAGCTTAAGATCAAGACCAAGTCCAAGATCAAGAACAAAACCAAGATCAAGATCAAGGAAAAACTCGCAAAGGCGGTAAAAGTCTCAAACAGGCTCCTCATCTTACCCCTAAGGAGATTTAATAAAGACGTGTGGCCAAGAATGCCAAAAAGCTCATAAATAATTCTCATATAGTGGAGAATGTCTATGACATCTTAAAGAGATGGGTAAACACTCGTTGTCAATTATCAAACTTTAGTGCCGATCATGCGTTTGTTTCTTGCATTCAACCCCTAAAGGTACAAGAGGATCTCGGAGACATGGATTCGGTTGAAGCCATGCATGAAGAACTCAGCAACTTCGAGCGCAAATGAGTGTGGCGAGTGGTGCGAATACCAAAGGAGAACCACAATGGCATTGTGACAAAGTGGATCTTTAAGAACAAGCAAAATGTGAATGGTGTCGTCACTCGTAACACGACAAGATTGGTAGAACAAGGCTACTCCCAAGTCGAGGGAATTGACTATGGTGAAATCTTTACTCCCGTCGCTCGCCTTGAAACTATTCACATGTTGCTTGCATTTGCTTCTCATCATAACTTAAAATTATATCAAATGGATGTGAAGAGTGCATTTCTTAATGGTCCCCTTAAGGAGTTGGTTTATGTGAAGCAACCCACAGGGTTCGAGGACCCCAAGTTCCCTGATCATGTGTATGTTCTCGATAAGGCACTCTATGGCCTTAAACAAGTCCCACGTGCGTGGTATGAGCACCTTACCGAGATGACACATGACCGTGGATTTGAAGTTGGGAAAATTGACCCCACTCATTTTACTAAGAAGGTCAAGGGGATATTATCTTTGGTTCATATGTTGATGATATTATCTTTGGTGATATTATCTTTGGTTCTCCTAACAAAGCTTTTAATGAAGAATCCGCACGAATGACTAAAGAGTTTGAGATGTCTATGATGGGAGAGTTGAAGTTTTTCCTTGGATTCGAAGTCAAGCAACAAAGTTAAGGAACCTTCATCAATCAAGCAAAATACACTCAAGACATGCTCTAGAGGTTCAAGATGGATGATCTCAAACCGGCAAAGGCCAACACTCCCATGCCTCCCAACTGCCATCTTGACCTCGATCCCAATGGTAAAGCCGTGGATCAAAAGGTATACCGCTCTATGATCGGCTCTCTGATTTACCTTTGTGCATCTAGACCGGATATTATGTTGGGCGTGTGAATTTGTGCACGACTTCAATCCGCACCTAAGGAAAGCCACTATGTGGCGGTCAGGCAAATCTTTCGATATTTGGCTCATACCAAAAACTTTGGCTTATGGTATCCCAAAGGTGCTTCATCTGATCTCATAGGATATTCAGACTCGGACTGGGCTGGAGACCGTGTGGATAGGAAGTCAACTTCCGGAGGTTGCCAATTCCTTGGTCGCTCTCTAGTATTTGGTCTTCAAAGAAACAAAATTGTGTTTCTCTTTCGTCCATCGAGGCCGAATGTGTAGCTGCTACCACTTGATGTGCTTAGTTGCTCTCGATGAGGCAAACTTTAAACGACTACGGTGTCCCTTGTGACAAAGTGCCTATTTATTGTGATAATATAAGTTCTATCTCAATCTCCAATTGATGGAAATATGCCATAGAGGCAATAATAAATTGGTTATTATTATATTTCCTTGTTCATGATAATCGTTTATTATCCATGCTAGAATTGTATTGAATGGAAACACAAATGCATGTGTGGATACATAGACAAAACACTGTCCCTAGTAAGCCTCTAGTTGATTGGCTCGTTGATCAAAGATGGTTAAGGTTTCCTGGCCATAGACAAGTGTTGTCACTTGATAACGGGATCACATCATTAGCAGAATGATGTGATGGACAAGACCCAAACTATGTACATAACATATGATCATGTCAGTTTATTGCTATTGTTTCCTCCATGTCAATGTATCTGTTCCTATGACCATGAGATCATGCAACTCGCGGCCAGAGAAATACCATGTGTGTATCAAACGTCGCAATGTAACTGGGTGACTATAGAGGTGCTCTACAGGTATCTCCGAAGGTGTCTGTTGGGTTGGCGTGAATCAAGATTGGGATTTCTCACTCCGTTTGACGGAGAGGTATCTCGGGGCCCACTCGGTAATACAACATCACAATAAGCCTTGCAAGCAATGTGACTAGAGAGTTAGTAACGGGATCTTGTATTACAAAATGAGTAAAGAGACTTACCGGTAATGAGATTGAACTAAGTATACAGATACCAACGATCGAATCTCGGGCAAGTAACATACCGAAGGACAAAGGGAACAACATATGTAGGAGCCAATATGTGCATCCAAGTCCCGCTAATGGTTATTGACCGAAGAGTGTCTCAGGTCATGTGTGCATAGTTCTCGAATCCGCAGGGTCTGCACACTTAAGGTTCAGTGACGTTTCAGTATAGTTAAATTATTGATGTTGGTAACCGAATGTTGTTCGGAGTCCCGGATGAGATCCCGGACATCACGAGGGTTTCCGGAATGGTCCAGAAATGAAGATTGATATATAGGAATGTTGCATTTGGCTTCCAGAAAGATATCGGGTATTACCGATAAAGTACTGGGAGTGACGTATGGGTTCTGGGGTTTTACTGGGAGGGGCCACTCACCAGGGAGAGGACCTAATAGGCCCATGGGTGGCGCACCAGCCCTTGGTAGGCTGGTGAGACCAGACCAATAACCTATTTTGGCCAAGGAAAAAAGAAAAAGGAAAAAAGGGAAAATAGAAGGAGGTGGACAAGTTGGAAGGGAGTCCTCCACCAAACCAAATTGGAGGAGGACTCCTCCCTCTTAGTTCGGCCAAACCCTCCTACTTTGGATGGGAGGCAAGGAAAGCCTCCCTCTTATTCCACCTATATATAGTGGAGGTTTTGAGAGGCTTTTTGAACCCCAAGCCATAGTGCAACCCACTCTCCCTCGACCAATTCGTGACACCTCGTAGCTAGTTCGGTACAGCACGACGAAGCCCTGCCGGAGTAGCTCCACCACCATCACCGCCACGCCGTCGTGTTGTCGAAGAATTCAGCTACCTATTCATTTCTATTGCTAGATCAAGAAGGCGGAGATCATCATCGAGCTGTACGTGTGCTGAACACGGAGGTGTCGTCCGTTCGGTACTAGATTGGGACGGAGTTCGTGGGACGATTGCGAATCGGACCGCGAAGACGTTCGACTACGTCAACCGCGCTTCTTAACACTTCTCGCTTAGCAATCTACAAGGGTATGTGGATCCGATCTCCCCTCTCGTAGATGATCATCAACATGGATAGGTCTTGCGTGTGCGTAGTAATTTTTTTGTTTCCCATGCAACATTCCCCAACAGTGGCATCATGAGCTAGGTTTATGCGTAGATGATATCTCGAGTAGAACAGAAAAGAGTTTGTGGGTGTTGATGTTCAATTTGCTGCCCCCCTTTGTATTTTCTTGATTCAGCGGTATTGCTAGATTGAAGCGGCCCGGACCAACATTACTTGTACACTTACGAGAGACCGGTTTCATCGACTAACATGCAACTTGTTGCATAAAGATGACTGGCGGCTGTCTGTATCTTCAACTTTAGTTGAATCGGATTTGATTGAGACAGTCCTCGGAGAAAGTTAAATAGCAATTTGCATATCACCATTGTGGTTTTGTGTAACTAAGATGCGATTATACTAGATACCCATAGTATCCACATAAAATTTGCAACAACAAATTAGAGGACGCCTAACTTGTTTTTGCAGGGTATGCATGTGATGTGATATGGCCAAAGACATGATATGATATATCGTATGTATGAGATGATCATGTTGTAATAGTTAAATATCGACTTGCACGTCGATGCTACGACAACCGGCAGGAGCCATTGGGTTGTCTTTAATTATTTTGCGCTTGGTGATGCTTTTCTTTATCACTATTAGTAGCTTTAGTAGCAACAACATAGTTAGCGCAAAAACCTCGATGGCAGGACGATGATGGAGATCATGGTGTGGCGCTGGTGATGATGGAGATCATGCCGGTGCTTTGGTGATGGAGATCAAGAAGCACAAGTTCATGGCCATATCATGTCACTTATGATTGTCATGTGATCTTAATCCTTTTATGTACCTTATTTTGCTGAGGATGATAGTAGCATTATAAGGTGATCCGTCACTATAATTTCAAGATAAAATTGTGTTCTTCCTGATTGTGCACCGTTGCGACAGTTCATCATTTCGAGACACCACGTGATGATCGGGTGTGATAGACTCTACGTTCACATACAACGGGTGTAAAACGGTTTTCACATGCGGAACACTCGGGTTAAACTTCATGAGCCTAGCATGTACACACATGGCCTGAGAGCACAAGAGACTGAAAGGTCGAGCATGAGTCATACAGTGGATATGATCAACATGTAGTTGTTCACCATTGAAGCTAAACTCCACTGATGTGATGATCGGACTTGAGTTAGTGAATCTGGATCATGCGACACTCGAATGAATAGAGGGATGTCAATTTGAGTGGGAGTTCTTAAGTAATATGATTAATTGAACTCATATCATGAACATAGTCGAAAAGTCTTTGCAAATTATGTTGTATCTTGCGCTGTAGCTCTACTATTTTGATATGTTCCTAGAGAAAATTTAGTTGAAAGATGATAGTAGCAATTATGCGGACTTTGTCCGTAAACTGAGAATTGTCCTCATTGCGCAGAAGGCTTATGTCCTTAATGCCCCGCTCGGTGTGCTGAACCCCGAGCGTCGTGTGTGGATGTTGCGAAAATCTGACATACATGTTTTTTGATGACTACGTGATAGTTCAGCGCGTAATGCTTAACGACTTAGAATTGAGGCACCGAAGACGTTTTGAACGTCACAGAACATATGAGATGTTCCAAGAGCTGAAACTGAGATTTCAGGCTCATGCCCGCGTTGAGAGGTATGAGACCTCCGACAAGATTCTTGCCCTGCGAAGTAAGGGAGAAAAGCTCAATCGTTGAGCATGTGCTTAGATTGTTTGAGTACTACAATCGCTTGAATCGAGTGGGAGTTGATCTTCCAGATAAGATAGTGATTGACATAGTTCTCCAAAGTCACTGCCACCAAGCTACCGAGCTTCGTGATGAACTATAACATGTCAAGGATAGAGATGATGATCCCTAAGTTATTTGCGATGTTTGACACCGCGTAAGTAGAAATCAAGTAGGAGCATCAATTGTTGATGGTTAGTCAAACCACTAGTTTCAAGAAGGGCAAGGGCGAGAAGGGATACTTCATGAATGGCAAACCAGTTGCCGCTCGAGTAAAGAAACCCAAGGTTGAACCCAAACCCGAGACTAAGTGCTTCTGTTATGAGGGGAACGGTCAGTGAAGCGGAACTACCCTAGATACTTGGTAGATGAGAAGGCTGGCAAAGTCGACAAAAGTATATTGGATATACGTCATATGGATGTGTACCTTACTAGTACTCCTAGTAGCACCGGGGTATTAGATACCGGTTCAGTTGCTAAGTGTTAGTAACTCGAAATTATAGCTATGGATTAAACAGATACTAGCAAGGGTGAGGTGACGATGTGTGTTGGAGGTAATTCCAAGGTTGATGTGATGAACATCGCACGCTCCCTCTACTTTCAAGACTAGTGTCGAACCTGAATGTTGTTTGGTGTTTGCGTTGAGCGTGAACATGATTGGATCATGTTGATTGCAATATGATTATTCATTTAAACAGAATAATGGTTACTCTATTTACTTGAATAATACCTTCAAAGGTCATGCACCTAATATGAATGGTTTATTGAATCTCGATCGTAGTGATACACATGTTCATAATATTGATGCCAAAAGATACAAAGTGGTAATGATAGTACCACTCACTTGTGGCACTGCCGCTTGAGTCATATTGGTATAAAACGCATGAAGAATCTCCATGTTGATGGATCATTGACTGACTCGTTTTTGAATCGTTTGAGACATGCGAACCATGCTTATTGGTTTAAACGCATGAAGAAATTACATACAGATGGATTGTTAAGACTCACTTGATTTTGAATCACTTGAGACATGCAAATCATGCCACATGGGCAAGATGACTGAAGGCATCATTTTAAGTAAGATGGAACGAGCAAGTGACTTGTTGCAAATAATACATTTTGATGTATGCAGTCCACTGAGTGCTGAGGCACACAGTGGATATCATTATGTTCTTACTTCACTGATGATTTGAGTAGATACCGGAGTATTTGCTTGATGAATCACAAGTTTGAAATATTGGAAAGTTCAAGCTATTTCAGAGTGAAGTTGAAGATCATCGTGACAAGAGGATAATATGTCTACGATGTGATCGTGGGGGTAAATATATCTAAGTTGTGAGTTTGGTAAACATTGAAGACAATGAAAATTGTTTCACAACTCATGCCACCTGGAACACCATAGTGTGATGGTGTGTCCGAACATCGTAGCCGCTCCCTATTAGATATGGTGCATACTATGATGTCTCTTATCGAATTACCACTAATGTTTTTGGGTTATGCATTAGAGACAACCACATTCACTTTAATTAGGGCACCACGTAAATCCGTTGAGATGACACTGTATGGTTTAGAGAAACCCAAGCTGTGATTTCTTAAAAGTTTGGGTTGCGATGCTTATGTGAAAAAGTTTCAGCCTGATGAGCTCGAACCCAAAGCGGATAAATGCATCTTCATACGACACCCAAAACAGTTGGGTATACCTCCTATCTCAGATTCGAGAGCAAAGTGTTTGTTTCTAGAAACATGTCCTTTCTCGAGAAAGAGTTTCTCACGAAAGAATTGAGTGGGAGGATGGTGGAACTTGATGAGGTTATTGAACCATCACTTCAACCAGTGTGTAGGAGGGCGCATGAAGTTGTTCCTGTGGCGCTTACACCAATTGAAGTGGAAGCTGATGATAGTGACCATGAAGCTTTGGATCAAGTTACTACAAACCTGTAGGTCGACAAGGTCACGTACTGCTCCAGAGTGGAACGATAACCTTGTCTTGGAGGTCATGCTATTGGACAACAATGAACCTACGAGCTATGGAGAAGCGATGGTGGGCCTGGATTCCGACGAATGGCTGGACGCCATGAAATCTGAGGTAGGATCCATGTATGAAAACAAAGTATAGACTTTGGAAGAGCTACTTGGTGGTCATAAGGTTGTTGGGTACAGATGGATTTTTAAAAGGAAGACATACGATGATGGTAAATGTCACCATTAGGAAAGCTCGACTTGTTGCAAAGATGTTCCCGACAAGTTCAAGGAGTTGACTACGATGAGACTTTCTCACTCGTAGCGATGCTAAGAGTCCGTTGGAATTATGTTAGCAGTTGCTGCATTATTTATGAAATCTTGCAGACAAGATGTCAAAACATTGTTTCCTCGATGGTTTCCTTGAGGAAAGGTTATATGTGATACAACCAGAAGGTTCTATCGATCCTAAAGGATGCTAACAAGTATGCAAGCTCCATCGATCCTTCTATGGACTGGAGCAAGCATCTCGTAGTTGGAATATACACTTTGATGAGATGATCAAAGTTTTTTTCGTTTTATACAAAGTTTATGAGAAACTTGTATTTCCAAAGAAGTGAGTGGGAGCACTATAGAATTTCTGATGAGTATATGTGGTTGACATATTATTGATCGGAAATGATGTAGAATTTCTAGAAAGCATATAGGGTTCTTTCAAAAGTGTTTTCAAAGGAAAACCTGGATTGAGCTACTTGAACATTGAGCATCAAGATCTATGGAGATAGATCAAGGCGTTGGATAAAACTTTCAATGAAATGCATGCCTCGACAAGTTTTGAAAGGAGTTCAAAATAGATCGGCAAAGAAGGAGTTCTTGGATGTGTTGTAAGGTGTGAGTATTGAGTAATAATCAAAATCCGACCATGGGATAAGAAAGACAAAGGATGAAGGTCGTCCCCTATGCTTTGGCCGTACGCTCTATAGTATGCTATGCTATGTACTGCACCTGATGTGTGCCTTGCCATGAATCTATCAAGGGGTACAAAAGTGATCCATGAATGGATTACTGGACAACGGTCAAAAGTTATCCTTAGTAACTAGTGGACTAAGGGATTTTTCTTGATTATGGAGGTGATAAAAGAGTTTGTCGTAAAGTGTTACATCGGTGCAAGATTTGACACTAATCCGGATGACTCTGAGTAGTAAACTGGTTCCGTATAGTGGAGCAGTCATTTGGAATAGTTCCAAATGGCGCATAGTAGCAGCAGCTACATGATAACATACAGATTTGTAAAGTACACACAGATCTGAAAGGTTCAGACCCGTTGACTAAAACACTCTCTCACAAGCAAGATCTGATCGAACCCCATGGGTGTTAGATTCATTACAATCACATAGTGATGTGAACTAGATTATTAACTCTAGTGCAAGTGGGAGACTATTGGAAATATGCCCTAGAGGCAATAATAAATTGGTTATTATTATATTTCCTTGTTCATGATAATCGTTTATTATCCATGCTAGAATTGTATTGAATGGAAACACAAATGCGTGTGTGGATACATACACAAAACATTGTCCCTAGTAAGCCTCTAGTTGACTGGCTCGTTCATCAAAGATGGTTAAAGTTTCCTGGCCATAAACAAGTGTTGTCACTTGATAACGGGATCACATCATTAGGAGAATGATGTGATGGACAATACCCAAACTATGAACATAGCATATGATCGTGTCAGTTTATTGCTACTGTTTTCTGCATGTCAATGTATCTGTTCCTCTAACCATGAGATCATGCAATTCCCGGACACCGGAAGAATATCTTGTGTGTATAAAATGTCACAATGTAACTGGGTGACTATAAATGTGCTCTATAGGTATCTCCGAAGGTGTGTGTTGGGTTAGCACAAATCAAGATTGGGATCTGTCACTCTGTGTGATGGAGAAGTATCTAGGGGCCCACTCGGTAAGACAACACCACTATAAGCCTTGCATGCAATGTGAGTAAAGAGTTAGTCACGTGATCTTGTATTATGGAACAAGTAAACAGACTTGCCGGTAACGAGATTGAACTAAGTATAGAGATACCGATGATCGAATCTCGGGCAAGTAACATACCGAAGGCCAAAGGGAACAACATACATGATTAACTGAATCCTTGACATAGAGGTTCAACCGATAAAGATCTTCGTAGAATATGTAGGAGCCAATATAGGCATTGTAACAACCCAAGTGCTTTTCTTTCCCCTATTGTAATCCTTTCCATATGTGACAACTATGTTGAGGCAATGTTATGGAGTTGAAGTGTGGCTTTACCATTTCATGTGCATCTCATGCATCTTGCATATTTTGCTTATTTTCCTTTTGCTTGGTTGTGTGATCTTGTGTGTAGTGTCACTTGATGATCATGTGGTGAGTATGTTTATGATATTGTGCATGGGAGTGGTGGCAACAAGCCATTCAAAAGACCTTGTAGCACTTTGGTTCAAACCCCTATTTATTCAATAGGTGTTTCTTGTGTTTTTCAAATTGTTTTAAAAATTCCAATAAAATGGCCCACCTATCCTCTCTATTTTTGTGAGTGGCTTAGTGTGGTTCCTTTTTTTTTCCAAGGCTTGACATTTTGTTGTTATTTCAGACAACCAAGGTTTTATTGTAAAATCATTTATTTTGCTTGGTCTGAAAATAGTTAAACCTATTCTAATAAATAGGTTGTATTTCTATGCTTAGCAAGTCTTTCTGTTTTTAAAACCCTCTTTATTTGGAGTGGGGATTAATTTGAGTGGGGATTTTTTAATTAATAGGAAAGGGGGTCTCTTTTCTGTTTATTTTCCTGTGAGAAAGGGAGTGGTGCCAACAGACTTTTAAGCCGAGCCAGTTTTCCCAAAGAGAGAGATTGGCCCAACAGAGTGGAGTGTCCAACCCACCCCTAGGACCATCTTCCTCCTCGCGCTACGCCACCCCTGGTACGACCTCCTCCTGCACCACAGATGCTCTCTAGCCCTTATCAAACGGCTAGGAGCGCATGGATTGGAGTATATAGGAGCCCCTGCCATAGCCTAGGGTTGCCGCATCCCTTCTCCCCACCGCAACTCCTTCTCCCTCCTTCTTCCCCTCTTCAGGTAAGGTTCAGAGAGCAGAGTTTCAGAGTGATTCAGGTTCAGAGCAGGACAGCAGCCCGGATCGCCCCCTTCCCCCTCGTTGCCGACAGCTCCTGCGGGGAGATCAAGAGCGCAGGGAGGATGCTGGATCCTCCCCCTTCCATTTTCGTCGCTAGGAGGTGGGATTATCCTCCCTGGCATCGGCCCCGCGTCGTCGTTGCCGGAGCAGAGCAATGGGTCCCTTCCCCACCTTGCCTCTTCTTCTTCTCTGTCGGGCCGACCCTCCTCCTCGTTGTGCTTGGGTGAGCGCAACTCCTTTTCGTCCGCCTTCCCCCTTCCTCTGTAGCCCTGCTCGCGCCGTGTATCGTCGCCGACGGTGTGCCGTTCTCGAGCAACAACAATAGTTTCAGGGAGTAGCGTAGCGGCAGGTTCAGTGTTAGAGCAGCAGCTTCAGGCTGCAGTAGTTTCGGTAGCGCAGCAACACGCGCAACACAGTAGCCACACCACTATACTGCTCGTAGCGCACACAGCTTCAGGCAACAGAAGCGAGTAGTAGCAGAGGTAGTAGGGCAACCCCCTCGCGCCGCCGCCATGGCCCACCTCTCGCCGAGCTTGCGTCGAAAATGGGTTCCCCCATGGCCCCGCAACCGTCGTAGATGGTCCCCTATCGCCGTTGTGGCCGCATCCCTTCTCCCCGCCGCCACCTCCTTCTCCCTCCTTCCTACCCTCTTTAGGTAAGGTTCAGACATCAGAGTTTCTGAGGGATTCAGGTTCACAGCAGGTCAGCAGCCCCAGTCGCCCCCTTCCCCCTCATCGCCGGCATCTCCTCCAGGGAAATCAAGAGCATAGGGAGGATGCTGGATCCTCCCCCGTTCCATTTTAATCGCTAGGAGGTGGGATCCTCCTCCCTGGCGTCAGCCCCGCATCGTCGTTGCCGAAGCAGGGCAACGGGTCCCTTCCCTACTTCGCCTCTTCTTCTTCTCCGTCGGGCCGACCCTCCTCCTCGTTGTGCTTGGGTGAGCGCAGCTCCTTCTCCTCCACCTTCCCCTTCTTGTGCAGGCCAGCTCGTGCCGTATATCGTCGCCGTCGGTGTGCCGTTATCGAGCAGCAGCAGCAGTTTCACGCAGTAGCACAGCGGCAGGCTTAGTGTTAGAGTAGCAGCTTCAGCCTGCAGTACCTTCGATAGCGTAGCAGCAGGCACAATGCAGTAGCTTCTCACAGTGCATGCAGCAAAGCAGCAACTTCAGGCAGCAGAACCGAGCAGTAGCAGATGCAGTAGGGCAGCCCCGTCGTGCCGCCGCCATGGCCCACCTCTCGCTGAGCTTGCGTCGAAAATGGGTTCCCCCATGGCCCCACAACCCCCACAGGTGGTCCGTGTAACGCCCAGGATGGGATCATATCCTCAATTTGGCAAGAAGGACTTGTCACGGATAGAAGCGCATCTCGTCGTTTCGCAAGAATGGATATCGTTACAAGTACATGTACTGAAAAGATGAGATATATATAGAAATGGCTTACACTCGCCACAACCTACATCAGAGTCACATAAGTTCAAAACATAACATCATGAAGAAGAGCAGGGTCCGACTACGGACGAAAACAAACGAGAAAAGAAGAACAACATCCATCCTTGCTCTCCCAAGCTGTCGGCATGGAACCCATCCTAGATCGATGTAGAAGAAGAAGAAGTAGAAGAAGCAACTCCAAATGAACAATCAACGCGCTCGCATCAAGTAACCTTTACCTGTACCTGCAACTAGTGTTGTAGTAATCTGTGAGCCACAGGGGACTCAACAATCTCATTTCCAAAGGTATCAAGACTAGCAAAGCTTAATAGGTGAGGTAGGTTAAGTGGTGAGGCTGCAACAAGAGACTAAGCATATATGAGGTGACTAACTTACGAGTACTAGAATAAAGAGGGGGAAGATCTACGCATAACGGACGTGAACTACTGATGATCAAATGAATGATCCTGAACACCTACTTACGTCAGACATAACCCCACCGTGTCGTCGATCGGAGAAGGAACTCACGAAAGAGGCAGTCACGGTTAAGCACACAGTTGACATGTCTTAGTTAAGTTAACTTCAAGTTATCTAGAACCAGTGTTAAAAAAAGTTTCCACGTTGCCAAATAACCGCGGGCA
Organism: Hordeum vulgare subsp. vulgare; assembly: GCF_904849725.1. Taxonomy (NCBI): domain Eukaryota; kingdom Viridiplantae; phylum Streptophyta; class Magnoliopsida; order Poales; family Poaceae; genus Hordeum; species Hordeum vulgare. The sequence continues at coordinate 339,077,800 of NC_058524.1, read as the reverse complement.
CGGATTTTTGAAAGATTTAACCCTGCACAGGTGCTCCAACTAATCCATCACAATTTACCACCAGCTGCATAGAAATCCTCGATCACGAAACTCGCGATCTCATCGGACTCCTTAGTGGAAAACCTCAACTCTGAGATTACCCAAAGCGTCACCGGAATCCCGATGCACAAGACATTCGTCAAAGGTAAAACTAATCCAGCAAGGCCGCCCGGCGTGTCGACGATCCCGATAGGAGCTGCGTATCTCGTTCTCAGGACACAATAGATGAGCGACGCGTACGGTGCCCTGATAGAAATCTCCCAAGTTGCCCTGGGTTGGCCCCACACAGTGCTCTGTTTTGCACCAGCACCATCAGCACTGGCCCTCCCTGTAGTATGTAAAATTACTCCTTCGGTTCATGACGCTCTATGCTTTCAGTATTAACAAGATTATTATGTTGGGAAAATGTAGTACCAATGTTGGGCCTTGCCAGACCAGCTTTAATCTAAAACAAATTATCAAGGGGGTCCCCATATGAACCCCAATCGTGTTAGGAGCGCTCAATTATGGAACATATCACTGGTAGCTGAAACTAAGGGGGCAAAGGTGGAACAAAACACCAGGCTAGAAAGGCCAAGCCTTCCACCTTTTACCAAGTATATAGGTGCATTTAATTAGATAGCATTTAATAGGGTGATATAACAAGGAACTCATGTAATCACATGGAAGCAACTGCACCTGCAACTAGCAATGCTAATACTTGGTTAAGCAAGCGGTAACCTAGCCAATCAGTGGTTTCTAGGTGGTGAACAGGTTGAAGGTTTTCATGGCATTGTTGAGAGGTTGATATTTAACATGTGGCAGGCAACAAGACATAAGCGATAGAAATGGTAATACTAGCATGGCAATGATAGTAATGGTATCTGGGAAAATGGTCATCTTGCCTGAGATCCCGCTTGGAAGAAGAATGACTCCGCAAAGCAGACGAACCGACGTAGTCGAACGGGTCCTCACAATCCAACACGCTTTCGGAACTCTATCGAGACGAAGCAAACCGGAAACACAAATCAACACAGATATTCACCACAACACATGAACGAAAAAAATGCAATCCACATATGATGCACGAACGGAGAATACATGCAAGTTACGGCATGTCAATTCACAAACACCAATTACTACACATTAAGTGAAGTTCAATATGCAATGAGTTACATATTGACGACACTCCACATACGAGTTATTTAGTTCTATCCCGATTAGGTACACGACAATATTAAATGTGGTTACACATGGCAAGAGGTGAAGCGTAATTAAACTACCTATCTAGGCATTTTAAATGAGGTCGGAAATGACATATAACACTTTCGAGATGACCTCACATGTTAATTAAAAATTCTGTCCAGATCTGAACTAACACATTTAATTAGTTTTTAAACAGCAAAACAAGTAGGTTCACATGATTCTATGCGTCGTTACAAGCAATTTACACATAGCGAACATCTCCAACGGAGCTACGGATCAAAAGATACGGACACCGCAAGATATGATGGCATGAATGCAATATGTGTGCAACGACAGTCACAAGCACTTAATATGAAACTACACGAGATTCTAAGCAAGTTTCGTATAGGACACGATCAAAACAGAGCAACGGTTCAACAACTACGAGCTAAACAAGAAATCACTACAATTTGCCAAAATCAGCCACATAACATTTTCTACACCCCGCAACTACGAGCTACACAAAACCAATATACTCAACCAAGGCATGAGGTGGTAGAGGGCAAGAAGCACTACAACATACAACTAACAACATCTAGCATGGAAGCATGGAAGACTAGGAATAGAAGTCACAAAATGGCTTCTCACACACAGTTTCAGACTTAGTGAAAATAACAGTTTATGAAACTACAGTTTTCGATCTGAAGGCATTTTGACAGCAGCAAAACCGTAAGCTACATGACTCCAAATGATATGAAAATTCACAGGATGGTAGAGAATCCTAAAGTCTACAACTAACTCCATTGCACCAACCTCAAAAGAGCTACAGAACACCAGATAAACTCATGCAAAGACACCAACAAAATATAACAGATTTCAGACTTAGAAATATTTCAGCATCTCTAAACAACACTATTTCCTAGCAAGTAGAGAACAAGAAAACCACACCTAAACATGGATTTCTATTGCAACCAAAATTACCAGGGGCTAGCCTACACATCAAAGGGCAACTCTCTAGTTGACAACTCCTTCAAATGAAACACAGATTAAACCACACAAAAGAGACAAGAGGGCAACATAGCAAAATATCACGCGCACTAACTTGCTCAAAAGCCAAAACTAAATGCACAGTAAAATCCTATGGATTTTTCTACCCCGAAAACATATATAACATGAGGGGTTGCACAATAATAATATCACCACACGTATATGCGGGAATATGTCCTAAACGCGAAAATATAAACTATCTATGGAATCCTACATGCAAAAATACCAACGGCTACTCTAAAATACATGGCAAAGGGGTTCCTAAAACATGAAAATTTTATCTACGGGGTCGGGCAATACGGACACGCACGAAAAATTAATACGGGACGCTAACATATTAAGACAGCACGCAAAACTAGGCATTTGGTGGCTCAAACTACTTCAAATATTTATGCAAGTTGCAAATTCGTAATCTACGCGCAAAACTACACAAGATCCATATATGGATCACCTCAATCCGACATACGCTTAAGAACTTACGAGTGTTTTAATATATGTCTATTTTCTGGAATTAATTAATTCCGAAAAACCTAATTAATCTAACCGGGCCTAATAGAGGCGCGCAAAATAGCTACCATGTGCCCGGGCGAAGGATAGTGGGATCGAGGCTCACCTTGATTGGCGGGAGCTGGGCCTCGCGCTTGGTGGAGCTGGTGGGCCGGCCGAGCGCTGCGTTAGGAGGCCGACCTGGCCTCGACTGGAGAGGGCAATAGCGGGGGGGGGGGGGGGGGCGAGTTGGCCTGGGCCGACGCGAGCGCTGGGCCGCGGCGCGGGGGAGGCTCAGGACGGGTGGTCGAGCAGTAGTTGGAGCGGGGCGCCGACTCCTCGTTTCTCCCGAGCTCGAGCACGAGCTCGAGGCCATGGCGGTTGGCCGGCGGGAGACCGAAGGGCGGCGACGGTTGCCAGCGGGGACCGGATCCGGGGGTGGCCGGCCGGATCTGGCGTCGCCAAGGCCGGGCTGGCGACGGGTGAAGCGGCGGCTGCGGGCGCCATGGCGGCATGCAGGAAGATGGGGAGGCGCGACGGGGAAACTCCAGCCGGGGGTCAGGCCAGCGGCTACAGGTAGCCGCACAAGGTGCTGGCGGCGAAGGGCAGGTGCGCCGGTGACTTGCAGGAGGCGGCGCGGCGAGCGACGGCGGGGCAGGAGGTGCTGCAGCCTCGGGAGGAGCATCTCGGCCAGGGCAATGCAGGGCGTCGGCGGCGGCTCGGTTCGGGGCCGGGCGAGCTCCAGATGGGCCTCGGCGGGCCCGCGGCGGCTGGAGGCTGAGGGGAGGAGAGAGAGAGGTGGGATTAGGGTTTGGGAGCGCGGATCCCGAGGTAGGGTTAGGGAGAGGCTAAAATGGAAGGGGAGGTCTATTATAGACAAATGGGGGGCTAGGTTTAGCGGAATGTTGTTCCGGATCGAACCGCGTGGTCGGAATCGAACAATTCCACATGCGGGGACGGGCTAAGTGGCTGTGTAGAGTAGGTTAGCCGGGGAAGAGAGGGAAACAGTGCGGCGCGGAACGCGTTTAAAATACCGAAAACGTCCGACGATAGACCGAATACGGTGCCGCTACAGTCGACCGCTCAGGTACCAGACGGACTACGATTGCAATGAAACTTGACAAGCGGCCTACCTATATCAGACTGCACGTCAAATCTCAACCCAAACAGAGAAAATTTTACACACACTTTTAAAACAAGGTTTTAAACGCTGCCGTGGGCGCGTGCGAGTGTGTTCGGGCTCCGAACGGACAACGGCGAGAACCGGCAACTAACAACGAATGCAAGTTTTGTAAACTGGCGGTAACGGAGATACCGATGCAATGCAGATGATGCGAATGATGCGACAAATAAAGATAAACACACGACGAAAACAGAATAAAGGGGGGATCTTCTGGAACGTCGGCATCAGGTTGTCACAACTCTCCTACACTACAAGAGGATCATCTTGAAAGAACAACAAGATTGACCCAAAAGAGCAATATCACAATGCCTCCGAAACAAGAGAATAAAACTAGATCATTGGGATCGAAATAATGAATAAGAGAATGACAACTACTATCACAAGAATATTGAAGAACACTTGAGACAAAGAAATGATATCATGAGCCCTCCAGAAGAAGAATTGAAATCACTATGAACAAGAATAAGAATTATGTTATGGTTATCCTTCATCAAGTTTAATTGATGACAAGCAACTGATTTGGCATACCCCTTATTCTTCTAGAAATGATTGTGGAGAGATATGAGCACAAACTAGAAGAAATCTTGAAAGAAACACCGGTGAGAATTGAAATGAATGAGGCAACCATGAATGAATGGAGTTACATGAGAATGAAGAGAGCATGAGCCACCTAAGAGAAAACCAGAACAAGGCACCACAATAATTGAGAGACGAACGAAGAGACAACAATTGAGAAGAATTGAGGATGAAAGCTGAATGCTGAGAACGAAGAATCTTCTAAAATGATGGCCTTCGGAGGATCGAGAATGAAACAACTCAGAAATGCACCGGATAGCAAGAAAGGGATACTCATGATTGGAACAACTAAGATGATGGCACCAAGGTGAAATGATGAATCTTCTAGAGAATGGACCAATATTTAAGAGAACACTCCTTCGAATTAGCAAGCTGAGAAAGATGACGAGAAACAACACCAAGAATACTGAGACACTCCGGAATAAAGAAGAATGAAAGGTTGAGCCAAAGATGAGAAACAACTCAAATTGATCTTGAAGAAGGAATATGACTGATGGAAATCATACTTACGTCATAATTGAAATGAATTAGAGATCTCCGGGAAAAGATAAAAAGATCCAGGAAAGATCCTGGGAAAGAACCTGTGGGTTATGGGCCCACTCAAAACAAACACCGTTGAAAAGATTGCTCAGAGATAAAGAGAGATTGCACTGGTAGAAAGAAAACTTGATGAGATTAGCACCTCGAAATAAATGAAAGAATTAAACACAAGAACTTATGAGAAAATTTCAACACTCCAGATGGAATAGAGAGAAATGAAAACAAGACTTGATAAGAATTTTCAACATGGAAAATAATTAAAAGATGGAAAAGATATGATGACATAGATAACTGAATTGAATTCACCGGTAAAGATGACAGAATGAACAAATATGCACGAATCTCCTGGGAATCTTCACAGTGAACCACCGGATACCACACAGAAGAAAAGATAGCGGAAGCAACAAAGAAATGAAATGGACTTGGATGAAATCCAATCACTGAATAAAGGGCGGGAGGGCGGGGAAAAACAAAGACAACTTGGGACAGATGAGACGAACTCCGGAATAAAAGAGAGAATGATCTTGCAAAATTGGAGAGGATTGAATTCACTTGAAGAGAAGCACACCGATTGGAAAAGAATTAACATGACGACTCCGGTTGACAAGAATTGATAAGACAATTGATTAAGGAAAATGATTAGCACTCAGAAAAATATGAGAACACTACTTAGGAAAGATCTGAAATCACCACTTGACATCGAAGCAACTTGAATTACCATACTTCACAAAACAAAAGGGTGAAGCTTATGAAACAAGCCAGAACAAACTCATGAGAGAGATTTCCGTTTGATATTTTCGTGGACAAGATCACACGGGCTCAAACCTTATAGTAGCCATCCTATGCAAGGCAGTGCACACGACATATGAAGCGTCCCCGAGTCGTAGCAAGCTACAAGGACTCTTTAAGACACAACGAGAACCGTTGTAAGACGACCGTGAACAAACGAATCCACTGGATGTCGAACCCCAACCTAACATCATGCATTTGTTGGAAGATTGTCCTATAAGTAACTACTTGAATTCCCACCTAAGAACTCCCGAAATTTCTGGTCATGCAATCTGGTACACGGATACATGGAGTAATATGTCACATAACTCCTATACTAACCCGTCCAATGTATCACATCCATCAACACATAACCATAATCTCGGACCTTCATCTACTACAGACCCTCGTGATCACAACGGACAATCTGCACTAGTACTGGGGACATCGGGATTATCTCGCCACTACTAATATTGAAGCAATTATGAACATCCTTCGTTCTGAGATACTAAGAAATCTGAATGATAACGATGTGCTCGAGAATCCCTTGGAGCTCCACTCCCCGGAAGAAATCAAGTTAGATAGGAGGCACCAAGACAGAACTCCGTCACATCGGCATCATATAGATTCCAAAAACATCCGCGTGATCCTAATTTTTTTTTGAGTGAGAAGAGAAGTAGAATAAATTATTACGTCACGATTCCTCACCAGAGCATAGAAAAGGAGAAAAAAGAATCCGACTCTCTGATATATAACTAGACTCAAAGTAGTTTTTCACTAGACTCGACTCGTCCAAGTTCGATCAATCAAGGGGGCTCCTAGGTCGGTACTGCTCTGATACCAACTTGTAATGCCCAAAATGCGATCCTATCCTCAATTTGGCACGAGGGCCTCGCCAGGGATAGAAGCGCATCTCGTTGTTTCGCAAGAATGGATATCGTTACAAGTACATGTACTGAAAAGATGAGATATATATAGAATTGGCTTACGGTCGCCACAAGCAACATCAGAGTCACATCAGTACAAAACACAACATCATGAAGAAGAGCAGGGTCCGACTATGGACGAAAACAAACGAGAAAAGAAGAACGACGTCCATCCTTCTTATCCCAGGCTGCCGGCATGGAAATCATCCTAGATCGATGAAGAAGAAGAAGAAGAAGAAGCAACTCCAAATGAACAATCAACGCGCTCGCGTCAAGTAACCTTTACCTGTACCTGCAACTGGTGTTGTAGTAATCCGTGAGCCACCGGGGACTCAACAATCTCATTTCCAAAGGTATCAAGACTAGCAAAGCTTAATAGGTGAGGTAGGTTAAGTGGTGAGGCTGCAACAAGCGACTAAGCATATATGAGGTGGCTAACTTACAAGTACAAGAATAAAGAGGGGGAAGATCTACGCATAACGGACGTGAACTACTGATGATCAAATGAATGATCCTGAACACCTACTTACGTCAGACATAACCCCACCGTGTCCTCGATCGGAGAAGGAACTCACGAAACAGACAGTCACGGTTACGCACACAGTTGCATGTTTTAATTAAGTTAACTTTAAGTTATCTAGAACCAGTGTTAAACAAAGTTTCCACGTTGCCACTTAACCGCGGGCACGACTTTCTGAAAGATTTAACCCTGCAGGGGTGCTCCAACTAATCCATCTCAAATTACCACAAGCCGCATAGAAATCCTCGATCACGAAACTCGCGATCTCGTCGGACTCCTTAGTGGAAAACCTCTACTCTGAGATTACCCAAAGCGTCACCGAAATCCCGATGCACAAGACATTTGTCAAAGGTAAAACTAATCCAGCAAGGCCGCCCGGCTTGTCGACGATCCCGATAGGAGCCGCGTATCTCGTTCTCAGGACACAACGGATGATCTACGTGTACGGTGGCCTGTTAGAAATCTCCCAAGTTGCCCTGGGTTGGCCCCGCACAGTGCTCTGTTTTGGACCAGCGCCATCAGCACCGTCCCTCCCTGTAATATGTAAAATTACTCCTCGGGTTCATGACGCCCTATGCTTTTAGTATTAACAAGATTATTATGTTGGGCAAATGTAGTACCAATGTTGGGCGTTGCCAGACCAGCTTTAATCTAAAACGAATTATCAAGGGGGTCCCCATAGCAACCCCGATCGTCTTAGGAGCGCTCAATTATGCAACATAACATCGGTAGCTGAAACTAAGGGGGCAAAGGTGGAACAGAACACCAGGCTAGAAAGGCCAAGCCTTCCACCTTTTACCAAGTATATAGGTGCATTAAATTAGATAGCATTTAATAGGGTGATATAACAAGGAACCCATGTAATCACGTGGAAGCTACTGCACCTGCAACTAGCAACGCTAATACATGGTTAAGCAAGTGGTAATATAGACAATCAGTGGTCGCTAGGTGGTGAACAGGTTGAAGGTTTTCATGGCATTGTTGAGAGGCTGATATTTAACATGTGGTAGGCAACGAGACTAGCATGGCAATGATAGTAATGGCATCTAGGGAAATGGTCATCTTGCCTGAGATCCCTCTTGGAAGAAGAATGACTCCGCGAAGCTGACGAACCGACGTAGTCGAACGGTTCCTCACAATCTGACACGCTTGCAGAACTCTATCGAGACGAAGCAAACCGGAAACACAAATCAACATATATCTTCACCACGACACATGCATGACAAAAATGCAATCCACATATGATGCATGAATAGAGAATACATGCAAGTCACGACATGTCAATTCACAACAACGAATTACTACATATTAAGTGAAGTTCAATATGCAACGAGTTACATATTGACGAAACTCCACATACGAGTTATTTAGTTCTATCCCGATTAGGTACACGACAATATTAAATGTGGTTACACATGGCAAGAGGTGAAGCGTAATTAAACTACCTATCTAGGCATTTTAAATGAGGTTGGAAATGACATATAGCACTTCCGAGATGACCTCATATGTTAATTAACAATTCTGTCCATATATAAACTAACACATATAATTAGTTGCTAAACATCAAAACAAGTAGGTTCGTGTGATTCTACGCATCGTTACAAGCAATTTACACATAGAGATCATCTCCAACGGAGCTACGGATCAAAAGATACGTACACCGCAAGATATGATGGCATGAATGCAAGATGTGTGCAACGACAGTCACAAGCACTTCAAAAACATACAACCAGCAGGATAATATGAAATTACACGAGATTCTAAGCAAGTTTCGTATAGGACATGATCAAAACGGAGCAACGGTTCAACAACTATGAGCTAAACAAGAAATCACTACAATCTGCCAAAATCAGCCACATAGCATTTTCTACACCCACAACTATGAGCTACACAAAACCAATATACTCAACCAAGGAATGAGGCGGTAGAGGGCAAGAAGCACTACAACATACAAGTAACAAAATCTAGCATGGAAGCATGGAACACTAGGAAAAGAAGTCACAAAATGGCTTCTCACACACAGTTTCAGACTTACTGAAAATAACAGTTTATGAAACTGTAGTTTTCGATCTGAAGGCATTTTAACATCAGAAAAACCATAAGCTATAGGACTCCAAATGGCATGAAAATTCTTAGCATGCTAAAGAATCCTAAAGTCTACAACTAACTCCATTGCACGAACCTCAAAAGAGCTACAGAACACCAGATAAACTCATGCAAAGACAACAACAAATATAACAGATTTCAGACTTAGAAATATTTTAGCATCTCTAAACAACACTATTTCCTAGCAAGTAGAGAACAAGCAAACCACACCTAAACATGGATTTCTATTGCAACCAAAATTACCAAGGGCTAGCCTACACATCAAAGGGCAACTCTCTAGTTGACAACTCCTTCAAATGAAGCACGGATTAAATCTCACAAAAAAGACAAGAGGGCAACATAGCGAAATATCACGTGCACTAATTTGCTCAAAAGCAAAAACTAAATGCACAGTAAAATCCTATGGATTTTCCTACCCCGAGAACATATATAACATGAGGGGTTGCACAACAATAATATCACCACACGTATATGCGGGAATATGTCCTAAACGCGAAAATATAAACTAGCTACGGAATCCTACATGCAAAAATACCAAGGGCTACTCTAAAATACATTTTATCTACGGGGTTCGGGCAATACAGACACGCACGAAAAATTAATATGGGACACTAACATATTAAGACAGCACGCAAAACTAGGCATTTGGCGGCTCAAAGTACTTAAATATTTATGCAAGTTGCAAATTCGTAATCTACGTGCAAAACTACACAAGATCCATATATGGATCACCTCAATCCGACATATGGTTAAGAACTTACGGGCGTTTTAATATACGTCTATTTTCTGGAATTAATTAATTCCGAAAAACCTAATTAATCTAACCGGTCCTAAGAGGGGCGCGCAAAATAGCTACCATGCGCCCAGGCGAAGGATAGTGGGCTCGAGGCTCACCTTGATTGGCGGGAGCTGGGCCTCGCGCATGGTGGAGCTGGTGGGCCGGCCTGGCACTGCGGGAGGAGGCCGGCCTGGCCTCGGCTGGAGAGGGCCCTGGTGGGGGGGCCGAGTTGGCCTGGGCCGACGCGAGCGCTGGGCCGCGGCGCGGGGGAGGCGCAGGACGGGTGGTCGGGCAGTTGCTGGAGCGGGGCGCCGGCTCCTTGTCTCTCCCGAGCTCGGGCACGAGCTCGAGGCCATGGCGGCTGGCCGGCGAGAGACCGGAGGACGGCGGCGGTTGCCGGCAGGAACCGGATACGGGGGTGGCCGGCAGGATCTGGCGTCGCCAAGGCTGGGCTGGCGACGGGCGAAGCGGCAGCTGCGGGCGCCATGGCGACACGCAGGAAGATGGGGAGGTGCGACAGGGAAACTCCGGCCGGGTGCGAGGCAAGCGGCTACGGGCGGCGGCACAAGGTGCTCGCAGCGAAGGGAAGGTGCGCTAGCGACTTGGAGGAGGTGGCACGGCGAGCGGCCGCGGGGCAGGAGGTGCTGCAGCCTCGGGAGGAGCACCTTGGCCAGGGTGATCCAGGGCGCCGCCAGCGGCTCGGTTCGGGCCCGGGCGGGCTCCAGATGGGCCTAGGCGGGCCCGCGGCGGCTGGAGGCTGAGGGGAGGAGAGAGAGAGAGAGGTGGGATTAGGGTTTGGGGGGCGCGGATCCCAAGGTAGGGTTAGGGAGAGGCTAAAATGGAAGGGGAGGTCTATTATAGACAAATGGGGGGCTAGGTTTAGCGGAATTTCGTTCCAGATCCAACCGCGCGATCGGAATCGAACATATCCGCACGCGGGGACGCTCTAAGTGGCGGTGTAGAGTAGGGTAGCCGGGGAAGAGAGGGAAATGGTGCGGCGCGGCAACGTGATTTAAAATACCGGAAAACGTCCGACGATAGACCGAATATGAGGTTAGCCGGGTCGACCGTTCGGGTACCAGACGGACTCCGATTGTGACGAAACTTGACATGCGGCCTACCAATATCAAAATAAGATTGCACGTAAAACCTTAACCTAAACAGAGAAAGTTTTACACACACTTTTAAAACAAGGTTTTAAACGCTGCCGCGGGCGCGTGCGAGTGTGGTCGGGCTCCGAACGGACAACGACGAGAACCAGCAACTAACAACGGATGCAAGTTTTGAAAACTGGCGGCGACGGAGATGCCGACGCAATGCAGATGATGCGAATGATGCAATAAATCAAAATAAACACACGACGAAAACAGAATAAAGGGGGAATCTTCTAGAACATCGGCATCGGGTTGACACAGTCCCCTCCCGCCCTTGTGGCTGCATCGGTCGCCAGAGTCGAGGTCTTCTTCCCTGTACTTCAGGCTGGAGGTAGGAGAAGACCCTATGATATTTGTACTTGAGGAGCAGAACCATCTTTAGTTCGAATCCCCCTCCTAGCCCAGTGGTAGCGCCCATCCTATCTTCCCTGGGAGACCCAGGTTCGAGTCCGTGTGGGCACGATTAAATCCCCCCGACGCCCCTTCTTGTTTCGGTTTTCCCCCGTTTTTTATTGGGTGGCAGGGTCGGTTCACCTGGAGTGTTGCCTCTGTTTGAACAACTGCAGAGTGCTAGCCCAGTGGTAGCGTAGTGCACATGTGTGTGTGAGGTGGTGGGTTCGAAACCCACCTCTCCCTATTTTCTTTTTCGGTGAAATATTGTGTGTGTGGATATGGTGTGTCTCTGGTGTGCCTATAGTGGTGTGGTATTGTGTGTGTGTATGACAGTGGGCCCTGGTCCCACATGTCACTAAGAGAGGGGCCACTGCAAGGTGGGACCCCCTCATAATTTTCCCGTGTTATATTTATTTTTTTGTTTGTGAATATTTTTTGTGGTTAAAATGGCATATTTCCATTTCTGGAAATGTCTAGATCTGGACTTGCCAAATTGGGTTGACTCAAGAACAAACCTTCTTCTTGAATTAATGCTGTGTTTGATCCTGTGAATTTATCCTTTTACTGTTGTGGAGTTTTCTATATACAAAGGTGGCAGTATGATATATGGATTTGGGGTACAAAGACTCAGTGAGTCCAATTGTGTTGTTAGTTTCTCATTTTGGGCATATCTGTAAAAAAACCTTGTGGTGAGGTGGCAATAGATTTATCGACGTAGGGCTATTTTATGTGCTTGTTTGGAGCAGTGCATGCATGCCTCATATTGTCTGTTGCCGCTTTGTTACCGCTTGCTTAACCATGTGTTAGCGTTGCTAGTTGCAGGTGCAGTTGCTTCCATGTGATTACATGGGTTCATTGTTATATCACCATATTAATGCTATTTAATTTAATGCACCTATATATTTGGTAAAAGGTGGAAGGCTCGGCCTTTCTAGCCTGGTGTTTTGTTCCACCTTTGCCCCCTTAGTTTCGGCTACAGGTGTTATATTCCATAAATGAGCGCTCCTAACACGACCGGGTTTGTTATGGGGACCCCGTTGATAATTCATCTTAGATTAAAACTGGTTTGGCAAGGCCCAATTTGGTACTACATTTGCCTAATAACCTAATCAAAATGCATAGGGACCCGCCGACACCCGCAGAGTAATTAATCAACCCCCGAGCCAGTGCTCCGCATGAGTGTTGGTCCAACCTATCAACCGCCGGTGGCTACCAGGGGCAACTCTGTGATTGGCCTACCGGAAGTTTGGACAATCCGTCGTGTCCTGAGAACGAGATACACTGCTCCTATCAGGATGGTCAACAAGTCGGCGGCCTTGCTGGATTAGTTTTAACTTTGACGAATGTCTTGTGCATCGGGATTCCGGTGATGCTTTGGTTAATCTCAGAGTTCAGGTTTTCCACTAAGGAGTCCGAAGAGATCGCGAGGTTCGTGATTGAGGATTTCTATGCGGCTTGTGGTAATTTGTGATGGACTTGTTGGAGCACCCCTACAGGGTTAAATCTTTCGGAAAGCCATGCCCACGGTTATGTGGCAATGTGGAAACTTTATTTAACACTGGTTCTAGATAACTTGAAGTTAACTTAAATTAAACTTCCCAACTGAGTGCGTAACCGTGACTGTCTCTTTCGCGAGTTCCTTCTCCGATCGAGGACACGGTGGGGTTATGTTTGACATAAGTAGATGTTCAGGTTCATTCATTTGATCATCAGTAGTTCACGTCCACTATGCGTAGATCTTCCCCCTCTTATTCTTGTACTCGTAAGTTAGCCACCTCATATAAATGCTTAGTCACTTGCTGCAGCCTCACCACTTAACCATACCTCACCTATTAAGCTTTGCTAGTCTTGATACCTTTGTAAATGAGATTGTTGAGTCCCATGTGGCTCACAGATTACTACAACACCAGTTGCAGGCACAGGTAAAGGTTACTTTGACGTGAGCGCGATGACTGTTCATTTGGAGTTTCGTCTTCTTCTTCTTCATTGATCTAGGATGGGTTCCAGGCCGGCAGCCTGGGATAGCAAGGATGGACGTCTTTCTTTTCTCGTTTGTTTTCGTCCGTAGTCGGACCCTGCTCTTCTTCGTGATATTTATGTATTGTACTGATCTGACTCTGATGTAGCTTGTGGCGAGTGTAAGCCAATTCCATATACTCTTCTCTTCAGTACATGCACTTGTAACGATATCCATTCTTGCGAAATGACGAGATGTGCTTCTATTCTTGTCGAGGCCCTCGTGCCTAAATAAGGATAGGATCAAATCTTGGGCGTGACAACTGTACCCTCGGGTCCATAAATTGCTGCCACCGACTCTAACGATGAGCCTGAACCAAACTACACTGATGACACTTATGCTCCTCCTTATGAGCACGATCCGTCTTGGGAAGCCAAGCTAAAGATGAAGTTGCGGAACCTCCTGTGCTTTCAAGTCAAAGGGTAGTACAAGGCTCATGTGGACTCCAAAAAATCTCGTACATGTGACAAGATCATAACGAGGAAGATGGGTTTGCCTGTTGACAGCGGGTCTGAGGATTGGATTACTGATGAGGAGGAATGGGTCAAGAAGAACTATGTGTCGGATGAGTCAGATGAGGATGTTCCTGTTGCCACTGATGAAGATGATGATGATGAGGAGGACTAATCTCTTTGGGCTTGTCATCACCTTTTATCTCTTTTTATTCTCTTTGTCCCTTTTGGTGTCTCGATGACAAAGGAGGAGAGTTAGGGATTTGCCTTGTCGAGTTACGAGTGTGTTTATTTGCACGTCTTTCTACCTCGTGAACTCATTTATCGTTTGCTTTGGTTTATGTTTGTCCATGACTTGTGTGAACCTATGTATGTTGTAAGACATATGCTACCGTGTCTATCCTATTATGTCTATTATCTCTATGTTGTGAGATCCGATGTCTCACATGCTTGCTTACTTGTTTCAATATTCTTCTATTCACGCAAGTATATAGTCTTGTCTAAAAAATATAGGGGAGTGTTGATCCTAGGTTGTGCTCTTTGCATTCCAAAAGCATATTCAAATAGAGCACACACCTAGGGGGAGCCCGTCTATATTTTTCAGGTATTGGGTTTCTCTCTCATTCTTATGGCAAATCCGGTATTGTCATCAACCCACTAAAGGGGGGAGACTGTAAGAGCATAATTTTCCCTAAGTTGTTTTGATGGTTGATGACAAAACCTTTGCACACTAACCGTGTGCTTTGAGCTTTCAGAGGTTATCAGGTGGCATAAGACGGTTATTCTTCCCCTAGGATGTTAAACGAAAATATGGAGTGCTTGGTATGGTTTAGTGTTGGTGGACCTCAGTCATAGGATAATTTGTACTATCTCGAGGGGGTCCGCATTTGGAAAAGTTGGGAGAATCATTCACGTACACATTCTTCTCCTCCTTTCCTCCTCATCTCTTTGGAGCTATCATCTTGTTGTTTATTAAGCGAAAGTACCGCTCGGGGTCCGATGGTAGTACCGCTTGCACGGTACTGCCGGTCCCTACTTCCGTCCGAACGTCGGCTGAACTTTCCCGATATGTCAATTGTGTTTAGCAATTGTTTTTGCAAGGAAGTTTGTAGCGGAAGTACCGCCCTGAGCGGTACTTCTGCTCTGTTTCTACCCTATCAGTGCTGAGCGATAGTACCGCTGACCGGAGCGGTAGTACCGCTCCAGCAGAACTTCCGCTACTCTTTTCATGTTTGTTTGGCTGCCCCACCCGATTCTTCAGTGCAAGCGGAAGTACTACTCCTCTAAGCGGTACTACCGTTCCTGCACAGTTTTGGGGCGTAAAACGATCACTTTCTTCCTCCACTATATAAGTGGGTCTTCTTCCCCGTGGAGACTCACTTTTCCCCCCCAAAGCTCCATTGTTGCTCCAAGCTCCATTTTAGCCCGATCTCTCTCCCTACCCAACCAAACTTGTTGATATTCTAGGGTTTGGTTGAGAGGGCCTAGATCCACACTTCCACCAAGATAAATTTGGTTCCCCCACTAATCCCTTCCGGATCTTATTACTCTAGGGTGTTTGAGCACCCTAGACGGTTGAGGTCACGTCGAAGCCATATTCCATTATGGTGAAGCTTCGTGGTCTTGTTGGGAGCCTCCAATTGAGTTGCCGAGATTACCCCAACCTTGTTTATAAAGGTTCGGTTACCGCCTTCAAGGGCACCACTTAGTGGAATCAAGACACCTTGCATTGTGTTAGGGCGTGAGGAGAATACGATGACCTTAGTGGCATCTTGGGGAGCATTGTGCCTCCACACCGCTCCAACGGAGACGTACTTCCCTTTAAAAGGAAGGAACTTTGAAAACACATCCTCGTCTTCATTGGTTCCACCTGTGGTTATTTCTTACCTTTCATTGTATTTAGTTCTTGCTTATTGTTGTTGTTGTTAGCATCATATAGGTTGCTCAATTAGTTGCATATCTAGACAAGCTATTTGTTCCTAAACCTATTTTGTTTAAAGAAAACTTTAAAATTTGTTAGTTGCCTATTCACCCCCTGTAGTCAACCATATTGATCCTTTCAACTCGTCCACCCACATATCAAATTATCAAAGTACCGAACGCGAATTAACCCAACATGACGAAAGTGACTAGATGCGTGTGCCCTCGAGAACGCTTTGCCTATTATAAGAAAATGTTCTGGCGTGTCCTTTGCCACAAAAGGATTGGGCTACCTTGCTGCACCTATTGTTACTATTTCTACTCGTTGCTTGTTACAATTATCTTGCTATCAAACAAATTGTTACCGCTATTTCAGTGCTTGCACTAATTACCTTGCTGAAAACCGCTTGTCATTTCTTTCTGCTCCTCATTGGGTTCGACACTCTTACTTATCGAAAGGACTACGATTGATCCCCCATACTTGAGGGTCATCAAGACTCTTTTCTGGTGCAGTTGCTGAGGAGTGAACCGCCTTTGGTAAGCATAGTTTGGTAAGGGAAAATTTGTATTACGTGCTGAAATTTACTGTTACTTGTCACTATGGAAAGTAGTCCTTTCAGGGGCTTGTTCGGGGTATCTTCATCTCGACCGGAACACATAAGTAGTTATCCCTCAACCTGCTGAACCTACTGAAAATGTTTATTATGAAATTCCTTCGGGTATGATAGAGAAACTGCCAGCTAATCCTTATGCGGGAGATGGAACGAAACATCCCGATATGCACCTAATCTATGTGGACGAAGTTTGTGGACTATTTAAGCTTGCAGGTTTATCCAGAGGTGAAGTCAAGAAGAAGGTTTTCCCTTTATCTTTTGGGGGAAAAGCATTGACATGGTATAGGCTATGTGATGATACATGATCTCGGAATTGGAATCGATTGTAATTGGAGTTTCACCAAAGAAATTACCCTATGCATCTTGTTCATCGCGCTCAGAATTTTATCTATAATTTTTGGCCTTGTGAAGGAGAAAGTATTGCTGTAGCTCGGGGGCGGCTGAATTCAATGTTATATTCATGCCCCAATCATGAGCTCCCAAGGGATATTATTATTCAGAATTTTTGTGCTCGGCTTTTTCGTAATGATCAAACCATGCTCGATACTTCTTGTTCTGGTTCTATTATAAAGAAGACTACTGAATTCAGGTGGGATATTTTGGAAAGAATTAAACACAACTCTGAAGATTGGGAACTCGACGATGGTAAAGAGTCAGGTACAAAACTTAAGTTTGATTGTGTTAAATCTTTTATGAATGCCAATGATTTTAATGATTTTAGCACTAAATATGGACTTGACTGAGATAGTAGCCTCATTTTGTGAAACCTTTGTTGCTCATGTTGATCTCCCTAAATATAAATGGTTTAAATATCATCCACCTATTAAAGAAAAAGTTGAAGAACCAATTAAAGTTGAGGATGAAACTATCATTTACAATGTTGACTCGGTTGTGCCTACTTATATCGAGAAACCACCTTTCATTGTTAAGATAAAGGAACATGCTAAAGATCCAATCATGGTTAACAAAAGTTGTGTTAGAATAACCACACCCTGTGAGCAAATCAAGGTAGAACCTAGTATTGCTATGGTTAAAAATCTCTTGGTCGATAATATTGATGGGCATGCTATTTATTTCTATGACGAAGCTCCTAGAATTTCCAAACCTCATACTAAAGATAAGAATAGACCCGTTGTTGGCATGCCTGCCATCTTAGTCAAAATAGGACATCATTATTATCATGGTTTATGTGATATCGGTGCTAGTGTTAGTGCTATTCGTTTTACCTTATATCAAGAAATTATGCATGAGATAGCAACCGCTAAAATAGAAGACATAGATGTTACTATTAAACTTGGTAATAGAGACACCATCACACCACTTTGGATTTTTAGAGATGTCAAAGTCTTGTGTGGAAAAGTAAAATACCCTACCTATTTTCTAGTACTTGGCTCACCACAAGATGATTTTTGTCCCATAATATTTGGTAGACCCTTGTTCAACACTATCAATGCTCAAATAGATTGCAAAAGGCAAACTGTCACTTTTAGTTTTGGTGGTATGTCTCATGAGTTTCATTTCTCCAACTTCAGTAATAAACCCCATGATAAAGAATTGCCTAGTAAAGATGAAGTAATTGGTCTTGCTTCTATTTCCATTCCTCCTACTGATCCATTAGAACAATATTTGCTAGACCATGAAAATTATATGCATATGTGTGAAAGAAATGAAGTAGATAATATGTTCTTTAAGAAAAAGCCTATCCTTAAACACAACTTGCCTATTGAAACTCTAGGAGGCCCTCCTCCACCCAAGGGTCATAATGTGTTTGAATTAAAGCAATTACCTGGCACTTTGAAATATGCTTATCTTGATGAAAATAAGATATATCCTGTTATTATCAGTGCCAACCTTACAGAGCACGAAGAAGAAAGATTGTTAGAAATTTTAAGGAAGAAACAAGCTACTATTGGGTATACTCTTAATGATTTTAAGGGCATTAGTCCCACTCTCCGTCACGACAAGATTAATATGGAACCAGATGCTAAACCCGTTGTTGATCACCAATGGAGACTGAATCCCAAAATCAAATAAGTGGTAAGAAATGAAATATTAAAGCTTGTGGAACCACATATAATTTATCCGATAGCTAATAGTAGATGGGTAAGTCCTATTCATTGTGTTCCTAAGAAAGTAGGTATTAGTGTTGTTCGTAATGATAAAAAATGAACTCATTCCACAAAGAATTGTGACTGGCTATAGAATGGCAATTGATTTTAGGAAACTAAACAAAGCTACTAGAAAAGATCATTATCCTTTACCTTTCATATACCAAATGTTAGAAAGATTATCGAAGTACAAACATTTTTTTCTTTATAGATGGTTATTCTCCTTTCTCTCAAATACCCGTGTCACAACCTCATCAAGAGAAAACCACCTTTACTTCCCCTTTTGGAACTTATGCTTATAGAGGTATGCCTTTTGGATTATGCAATGCACCTGCTACATTTCAAAGATGTATGACCACTATATTCTCCAATTTTTGTGAAAAGATAATTGAGGTTTTCATGGATGCTTTTTCCGTTTATGGAACTTCTTTTGATGATTGCTTAAGCAACCTTGATCGAGTTTTGCAGAGATGTGAGCAAACTAACATTGTCTTGATTGGGGAGAAGTGCCAATTTACGGTAAATGAAAGTATTGTCTTCGGTCATAAAATTTCCGAACGAGGTATTAAGGCTAAAGTTGATGCAATTGAGAAGATGACATGTCCTAAAGATATTAAAGGTATCAGTAGTTTCCTTGGTCATGTTGGTTTCTATAGGAGGTTTATTAAAGACTACTCTAAAATCTCTAGATATCTTACTAATTTATTACAAAAGGATGTTCCTTTAGTTTTAAGAAGAGGGAGTAGATCGTATTAGTAATTTATTAAAAAGGATGTTCCTTTCGTTTTATGAAGTGGGAGTAGATGTGGGTCATCCCAAAAGTAATGTCTTAAATCGAAGGATGTGGCTTTGAAACACTTAAGAAAGCTTTAACTTCTGCACCTATTGCTCAACCACGTGATTGGAACTTGCCTTCTGAAATTATGTGTCATGCTAGTGATTATGTTGTTGGTGCTATTCTAGGACAAAGAGTTGATAATAAATTAAATGTTATCCTTTATGCTAGTAAAACTCTAGATAGTGCCTATAGAAATTATGCTACCACTGAAAAAGAATTCTTAGCAACTGTATTTTCTAGTGATAAATTCAGATCCTACATTGTTGATTCCAAAGTAATTGCTCATATTAATCATGCTGCTATTAAATATCTTATGGAAAAGAAAGATGATATGCCTAGACTTATTAGGTGGGTTCTTTTGCTACAAGAACTTGATTTGCTTATCATTGATAGGAAAGGAGCGGAGAACCCGGTAGCTCATAACTTGTCTTAGTTAGAAAATGTTCTTGATGACCCACTACCTATTGATGATAGCTCCCCGGATGAACAACTGGTTATGGTCAATGTTTCTCATAAGACGTCGTAGTTTTCTGATTATGCTTATTACATTGTTGCTAAATACATACCACCTAGTTTCACCAATCAGCAAAAGAAAAAAAATCTTCTTTGATTTAAGACATTACTTTTGGGATGACCCACATCTTTGTAAAGAGGGAGTAGATGGTATTATTAGACATTTAATGCATGAGCATGAACAAGAACAAATCCTTCAGAAGTGTCACTTCGAGGCTTATGGACGACACCATGCGGGAGATAGAACCGCACACAAGGTATTACAGTCTGGATTTTATTGGCCTACTCTTTTCAAAGATGCTCGTAAGTTTGTTCTCTCTTGTGACGAATGTCAAAGAATTGGTAATATTAGTAGACATCCAGAAATGCCTATGAATTATTCACTTGTTATTGAACCATTTGATATTTGGGGATTTGATTATATGGGACCTTTTCCTACCTCTAATGGGTATACACAAATTTTGGTTGTTGTTGATTATGTCACTAAGTGGGTAGAAGCTATTCCAACGAGTAATGCTGATCATAACACCTCTATTAAAATGCTTAAGGAAGATATTTCCCCATGTTTTGGAGTCCCTAGATACTTAATGACTGATGGTGGTTCACATTTTATTCATGGTTCTTTTTGTAAGTTGCTTGCTAGGGACTCCAAAATAGTGGTCAAGTAGAATTAACATCTCCTTATCACCCTCAATATAGTGGTCAAGTAGAATTAACAAATAGAGAAATAAAATTAATATTGCAAAAGACTGTCAATAGGTCCCGAAAGAATTAGTCTAAGAAATTAGACGATGCATTGTGGGCCTACAAAACAGCTTATAAAAATCCTACACGCATGTCTCCTTATAAAATGGTTTACGGAAAAGCCTGTCATTTACCTCTCGAGTTAGAACATAAAGCTTATTGGGCAATTAAATAACTCAACTATGATTCCGAACTTGCTGGCGAAAAGAGGTTATTTGTTATTAGCTCACTAGATGAATGGAGAACCCAAACTTATGAAAATGCCAAACTATTCAAAGAAAAGGTTAAAAGATGGCATGACAAAAGAATCCAAAAACAAGAATTCAAGGTCAGTGAATTTGTTCTATTGTACAATTCTTGTCTTAGATTTTTTGCAGGAAAACTTGTATCCAAATGGGAAGAACCATATATCATCGAAGGATTTTATCGATCTGGAGCCATTAGGATCAATAACCCCGAAGACAGTAACACGAAGGTGGTCAATGGACAAAGAATAAAACACTATATTATAGGTACACCTATTAATGTTGAAACAAATATTATTCAAACCATGAAACCGGAGGAACACATAAATGAGACTTTGCAGAACACTCCAGAATCCTTAAAAGGAAGAGGTATGTGATAGGGTAAGTAAACGGACTCCGAAAAGTCCACAAAAATATTTTCTGTTAGTTTTGGAATATTAGAAAAAATAGGAAATTGATAAATACATGGGAAGGCAACCCAGGTGCCCACTAGGCACTAGGGCACGCCAGCCCCCCTCGTGCGGCCTGGTAGGTAGTGGGCCCCTCGGGCACCTTCGTGGCTTTGTTTTATTGTAGGACAAGTATTTCGATGTATAAAAATTCTTTATATATATGTCCCAATTATTTGACCCCAGTACCATGGAGAAATCATGTGCTATTGTTTCGTGTTGTTTCCGTGCTACAACTGTCAAGCCGAGCATCACGTCTTCTCCCTCCTCCAACCGCATAGAAGAGGATGCCTTTCTAATGAAAATGGAATCAAAGAAGGAGAAACCAGTAGGAGCCACCAAGGAGAACAAGGGCAAGGAAGTCTAGGGGGATAAAGCTCGAGAAGAAGGGTAGGCTATGTCGGCAAAGGAAGAGGAGGAAGAAGATTACCTCCAACCCTACTATCAGCATCTCACCCCTACTAAAATCGAAGCCTTTAGAGCCTTCAAAACGGTTTGTGTTCAGAATAAATATCTTACTCGTCATAATATTTTGTTAAAGGACCAAATCATCAGCCTCCGGAGCATTATTCAACAACTGGAGAAACTCTTCAGGTTACATTGTGATGCTATCTCATCATCTACACCACTGCCACCTTCATCTTCATCACCAATGGAGGAGACTTGAGTACACGGGTATGGGCAGTCCCCTTGGCTTGTGGCAAGCTTGGGGGAGGTGCCCCGGTATCATATCACCATCACTCTTATTATCTTTATCCATCTTAGTTCAATCTTTAGTTATTTCATGATTTGGTCAAATAAAAGTTTAGTTCGACCAATCTTTTTGTGTGTTAGTTGGTGATCTATCTATCTATGTAATCGAGTGAGAGTTATATAATAAAGTTAGTTTGAGTTTTGTGCTTCTTTACTTTCTTGCTGCAATCAACATAAAGGAAAATAATGAAAAAGATCATATGCTAATCCTGTAGTAAGTAGTGACATCAAATAAGGAAAATTATAATTGGTAAAATTTGTTGAAGGTTGAGAAACATAATATCGGTCGATGGTGCAACACATGAAAGAATTAATAATGGAAGAGAAGATTTACACGCAAATACACTTTCCTTGACACCTTTTATGATTGTGAGCCCCCGTTAATTATAATATGCCAAAAATATTGACGTTGCAGAGGGAAGACAACGTAATGATTTGTGTTTGTGCACATTCACATGGAATTTATATTGTTATAGATCCTCTAAGATGCGGTGCTTGCCCAATATCTTTGCTAGTCAAAACTCTGCACTAAGTAGAGATACTGCTTGTGCATCCAAAACCTTAAACCAAAATCCATGTTTTAAGTGTCCACCATACCTACCTATGGATTGAGTAAGATCTTTTAAGTAGGTTGTCATGAGTGCACAAGGCAATAAAAATTGCTTCTAAACATGTTTTATCATTTAGTGTAAGGGAAATTAAGCGTTGTACGAACTTGTGATGGCAATAATAAAAGCGATAAACTGCATAATAAAGGTTGTCATCATAAGGGGCAATATAACAGAATGTTCCTTTGCACTAATGGATTTGACCTACAAGTAAAAAACACATGAAAACTTGTGCTTCCCTCTACGAAGGGCCTATCTTTTACTTTTATGTATTTACTTTTATGCAAGAGGGAAAGTATTCTTCTCTACTCCTCTTTATTTTCTCTTTGGCAAGCTTCATGTGGTGGGGAAACATCTAGACATATATATCCAGTTGAATGTCGGTGGTCATGAGTTATTATTGTTGACATCACCCTTTCGGTGAATATGTTGGGAGGCGACACTTTAAGCCCCTATCTTTCTATGTGTCCGGTTGAAACCATTTTCTCATATGTATGCGGTGAGGGTTAGCAATCATTGAAGACTAAATGATGGTTGAGTATGTAGACTTGCTTAAAAACTCTAATATGTGACCCTTCCTGAAAATGTGATGAATTATGATGCAAAGTTGACTGAAAACATAGTTTGTTAATTTTAATAGAGTTTATGCTTCATACTTCGATGTTGTGATGAATTGTTACTTGTTTATAAGAAGTTCTTATGATGAAAGTTATATGATTAAAATCTTATGACAAAGCATTTTACAAAGTTTATTTGTTGTTGTAATAATGAGCATGATGCTACTATGTCCGTATTTTGTTTTTATCGACACCTCTCTCTCAAAGCATGTGGTCACGATTTTTGTTATCGGCTTTCGCTTGAGTACAACCGAGGTCTAAGCTTGGGGGAGTTAATACATGCATTTTGCTTCATGTTTTGTTACTGTCATTTATAGTGTTTTTATGCATTATACCACTTTATGGAGTAATTCTAATGCCCTTTCTCTCATAATATGCAAGATTTACACCAAGATGGAGAATGCAAAGAGATGGAATAGGTCCAGCCACATATCAAATTATCGAAGTACCGAACGCGAATTAACCCAACATGAACAAAGTGACCAGATGAAATTCCCGTGTTCCCTCAAGAACGCTTTGCCTATAAAAATAAATTGTCCTGATATGTCCTTTGACAGAAAAGGATTGGGCTACCTTGCTGCACCTATTGTTACTATTGCTATTCTGGTCAACCTCTTGACCAGGCTGGGCTACCGTGAGTTCAGCCAGGAGAAGTACCATGCCGTGGTTCATATGTTTGATCGATGGAACTTCTTCATCACGAAGCTGCACACCTGACATGGTGTTGGAGTGATTGTTGATATGGCAGCCCATGATGTTGCATATGCTACTATCATCCATCTCCATGGAGAGAACCCCCTGCTTGGAGGTGACTCGGTTCAAATACATCTCATATGTCCCCACTAGGGATGAGAGTGGGTGATATGTCCATTTTGCATCATGTTTTGTTACTATTATCTATAGTGTTTTGATGCATTATGCCACTTTATAGAGTAATTCTAATGCCTTTTATCTCATAATATGCAAGGTTTACACCAAGAGGGAGAATGCCGACACATGGAATTCTGGACCTGAAAAAGCTACGCCACAGATACCTGTTAAGCACATATACCTATTCTGCACATCTCCAAATGGGCTGAAACTTTATGAGGAACTTTTGGAATAAATAAGAAATATTGGAGGAAAGAAGTACCAGAGGGCGGCTGCCAGGTGGCAACTAGGCACCCGGGTACGCCAACCCCCATGGCGCGTCTTCGTGGGTAGTGGGCCACCTTGCCCACCTCTGCCGATCATCTGCTGGTATATACTCTCTTTTGACCTGAAAAAAAAATTCAATAGAGGACTTTCGGGATGAAGCACCGCCATCTCGAGGCAGAACCTAGGCAGGAGCACTTTTACCCTCCGGCAGAGTGATTCAGTTAGAGGAACTTCCCTCCGAGAGGGGGAAATTGAGGCCATCATCATCAGCAACAACCCTCTCATATTGGGGAGGCCAATCTTCACCTTCAACAACACCATCTCCTATCAAAACCCTAGTTCATCTCTTGTTCTCAATCTTGTATCGGAACCTCAGATTGGTACCTCGGGGGTGACTAGTAGTGTTGATTACATCTTGTGGTTGATTCTTTATGGTTTACTTGGTGGAAGATCATATGTTCATATCGAATATGCTATTTAATACCTCTTTGATCATGAGCATGTTTATCACTTGTGAGTAGTTACTTTTGTTCTGGAGGCCACGAGAGAAGTCATGTTGCAAGTAGTCATGTGAAGTTGATATTCATTCGATATTTTGATGATATGAATGTTGTGATTCCCTTAGTGGTGTTATGTGAACGCGGACTAAATAACACTTCACCATCTTTGTGACTAAGGGAATGCATTATGGAGTAGTTATTAGATGGTGGGTTGTGAGAGTGACAGAAACTTAAACCCAAGTTTATGCACTATTCCGTAGGGGGCTGATTTGGATCCCTATGTTTAATGCTATGGTTAGAATTTATTCTTAATACTTTTCTCGTAGTTGCGGATGCTTGAGGGAGGGTTAATCATAAGTTGGAGGCTTATTCAAGTAAGAACAACACCCAAGCACCGGTCCACCCACATATCTAATTCTCAAAGTACCGAATGCGAATTAACCAAACATGATGAAAGTAACTAGATGAATTTCCCGTGTGCCCTCGAGAACGCTTTGCCTATTATAAGAAAATGTTTCGGCCTGTCCTTTGCCACAAAAGGATTGGGCTACCTTGCTGCAACTATTGTTACTATTGCTACTCGTTACTCGTTACAGTTATCCTGCTATCAAACAACTTGTCACCGCTATTTCAGTGCTTGCAGAAATTACCTTGCTGAAAAGCACGTGTCATTTCCTTCTGCTCCTCAATGGGTTTGATACTCTTACTTATGGAATGGACTATGATTGATTCCCTATTCTTGTGTGACATCAATGAGTACTACACAACCATGTGCACCCCTTACGTGATCCGTCATTATAACCCGGAGGTTCTGGTTCCGTACACGGAGGCTCTGGATCGTGTTGTTTGAGCACTTGCTATCAAGCTGTACGCCACTCGTTCTCGTCTTCAAGATGTTTCGACACATTTGATGCCAGCTATCAGTGCGAGGATGCATCCCGTGCACATCCTTTACCCACGAGGAAGGAGCTACCATCAGTTCTTGAGTGGCGTGTTGTTGGAAGTTATACTCCTCCACGTGGGCCTTTGCTACCCGGTCGGGACCATGTTTTGCACGAGAGTGTTCATGAAGCGCGCGATCCTTATATCGAGGGTGCCTTGCGTTATCACCAGCGACTACATGGCTACAGTGGTTCTCTCCGATGTTGATGTAGAAATCACTATGTTCTGTTGTTGTATCCCTCTACAGCGTGCGTGCGTTCCGCCTATTATGTCTAGGCTATTTACCTTTCCGAATATATAACCACTGGCTCGTAATAGACCTATGTATGGATTTGTATGTCATGTTTGACTACTATGATGTATCTATTGCACTTATTTTCATTCTGCATGTTACCTCATGAATGATACCTTGTATTTGCTATTATTCAATACTGAATTACCACTAGTACAATTTGACATGACGATTAGGCAAGCTGGTCGTGGTCGTGGTGCCAGCAATCCACCACTCCCCGAATATATGGCTAGAATGGTACAACAGTTTGAGCTGAATCGCATGTTTATGCAAGGACTTATGGATCAATTCCCGCAACCGAATATGAATCAACAACCAACCCCAATAACTCTGCAACACTTTGTGCACCTCAACCCTGCTATCTACCGCAAGTCAACTCAGCCCCTTGATGCTGAGGATTGTCTCCGCGACATCACTTATGAACTTGAGTCTGCTAACGTCCCACTTCCAAATTCTGTCACTTTTGCATCCTACTTCCTAAAGGGTCCCGCTTCTTAATGGTGGGATAGTCACAAGCATTCACAGGCAGTTGGAACCATCATTACCAGGCCGGAGTTCCAAGCTGCCTTTTGTGCCTGCTACATTCCTCAAGGAATCATGGAGAGGAGGAAGCAAGAGTTTTGCAACCTCACCCAGGGCAACAAGAACGTAGATGCTTTTCAAAGGGAGTTTCTTGACCAGTCCCACTATGATGAAGAAGATATCGCTACTGGTGCTCGCAGATAGGAAAAGTTTCGTGAAGCAGTTCACCCTAATATCATGCTCGCATTCCTTGTTCACGACATTGGTGTCTTCGCCACATTGGTGAACAAGGCCATTCAGGTCGAGACTAATTTGCAAGAATACAAGGAAGGGCACAACCGCAACCGTGACATGGGCCCATCTTCGGGCTCATCATCATTGCACAAGCAGTGGATATAGATTCCCCACAACATATACCATTCACCTCCTCCCGCTCCAAGACCGTCCTATGTTGTGCCTCGTCTGCCTCTTCCACCACCTAGGCAGCCGAGACTTCCACCTGCACCACCCCGAGCTCCTGCTACCCGTCCCAACGACGTGCTATGCTTCAAGTGTGGTCGTCTAGATCATCGTGCCAAGGAATTTAAATATCCCGGAACCGATGCTCCAGAAGATTCCCCTTTTGTTCCATTGTCGTTGTGTGTTTTATTTGGTTGTCGCATTCATCATTGCATCATGTGCACCATCTGATTGCATCGGCACTCCGTTGCCATTATTTTTTCAACACCTTCATCCGTTATTAGTTACCGGTTCTCTCTGTTTTCGTGGTTGACCGTTTTGAGACGAAGCACACACGCATGGGCCCGTAGCTTTGTTAAAACATTATTTTTAAAAGTGTGTACAAAACTTTCTCAAATTGGGTTGAAAGTTGGCGTGATCTCTTAATATAGTGTAGGTAGGCCGCGTGCCAAATTTTGTCGCAATCGGAGTCCGCTTGTTACCCAAACGGTCGACCATAGCGGCACCGTCATCAGTTTATTATCAGACGTTTTTTGGTGTTTTTACACGCATGTCACGGTCCACATACTTACCTGTCATCTCAGCCCAACACCCCCTACACAGCCCACTAACCCAGCTAACCCCCTTCGATCAAGACGTCCGATCGCGATCACATGGTCGAAATCGGGTGAAAACTGCTAACCCTAGACCCTCTTTCCTATTTAAGGATACCTACCGTGCCTATTTTGACCTAACCCCTAACTCCACCTCGAGGCCCGCGATGGATCATCCCCAGCCGCCACCCACAGCTTCGAGCCGCACTGGGCCCGCCGAGCCCATCTGAGGCCCGCCCTGGGCCCAGACCTCGCCGCCGCTTCGCCCGAGTTCCCGCCACCACGGGAAGAGCCCCGATCTCGTGTGATCCTGCGTCCCAACCGCTTGTTACCTCGCCCCTCGTCGCCCCACCGCCCTCCGCCGCCGGTGACTGCCGGAGTAGGCTAGCACAACCGCGTTGCTCCCTCTCTCTCCCTTCTTGGGCCCTCTCTCTCATATCCATGTCCCTCTGTGCCCTACTGGATCCCCATGCCATCGTCATCCCTCAAGTTTGTCGCCGAAGGACGGATCAGGCGACCGCCATCGTCATCACACCGTAGCCGGAGCCCCATCTTCGCTGTGGCGCCCTGCGCCTCCGCACCGCCCGACCGCCACTCGTCCACCTCGCCATGGCCTCCTCCTGCCTCGATCCAGTGGGATCAGGAGGAAGGCAACGCCAGCCATCACCTGGGCCACACCCAGGACGACCCAACCCTTCCCCACCTCATCTCGCATCTCCCTCCGGACCCAGCGCATGGCCCAGCCGCTCGCCAGGCCGACCCAGCTCGCACTTGGTTGCCGCTGCCCAGTTCACCTCCTCCCGAACCGACCACCTCCTCACCTCGGCCGAAGCCCGCTAAGGTGAGCTGCCCCCTTTTCCTGTATGACGCCTCGGGTGACGTTTAGACATCTTGCGCCCATGCTCTGATTCAGACCAATAGTCAGTTTCGGTACGTTGCAGTTTTTACGTGTTGTGCGATTTTTTCAATTAACCAGGAATTTCAGCTTTTCAGAAAATGTGCATATTTTAAAATGCTAATAAGTTTTAAACCACGCATCACATTAAAATAAATTAGATATTTAAAATGATTAGAATTTCATGTAGATTAATATTTTCCAACTTTCATGCATGTTAAAAGTGTTTAAATGTGCTGTTTAATTAATTTTGTGTAGATGCTATATTAAAACGATTTAATTCGTAACTAATTAACCGTTGGTCTGATTAAAATGTTCCACATATGTAAATCGACTAGGATAACGTGTAGAATCACATGAACCACTTTATTTTTCAATTTCAGAAAGATAAAATCTGTTTAGTTCATATCTCGACAGATTTAGAAATTAACATATGGGGTCATTTCGGAAATCCTATAAGTTGTTTCCGACCTCGTTTAATATGCCTAGATAGTGTAGTTTATTTATGCTTCACCTCTTGCCATTTTTAAACAACATTTAATATTCATGAGTACCTAAACGGGAGTGAACTAAGTAATTCAAGCGTGGAGCTTCGTCAATATGCAACTCGTTGGATATTGAGCTTCATTTATTGTGTAGTAATAAATTGTTGGGTTTGCCATGCCTTGCATAATTGAAAAGGACATGCATGATATATGATTGTGCATTATTTCATGCATATGTGTGGTGTTATCGTGTGTTGATTGTTGTTCTGGATTGTTTCTTCTCGATAGAGTTCCGAACCGCTTCGGAGTGTGAGGATCCATTCAATTACGTTGGTTCCTGTGCATCACGGATTCGTTCTTCTTCCAAGCGGGATCACATGCAAGATGTCCATTCCCTAGATACCATTACTATCATTTCCATGCTAGTTGACTCGTTTCTTTTGCTATGTCTCGCTGCCTACCACCTGTTTAATAAGCCTCCCAACATTGTCATGAAAAGCCTCTAACTTTTCCACAACCCAGCAAACCTGTGTTTGGCTATGTTACAACTTGCTTAGCCTTTTGATAGCATTGCTAGTTGGAGGTGCAGTTGCTTCCTTGTGAAAACATGGGTTCCTTGTTATATGACCATATTAGTGCTATTTAACTTAATGCACCTATATACTTGGTAAAAGGTGGAAGGCCTGACCTTCTACCCTGGTGTTTTGTTCCGTCGTTGCTGCCTTAGTTTTGGCTACCGGTGTTATGATCCATAAATGAGCGCTCCTAACATGCTTGGGGTTGTTACGGGGACCCCCCTTGACTTCCGTTTTGGGATAAAACTCATCTCGCAAGGCCAAACAATGGTACTATATTTGCCCAACATAATAATACTGATAATTAATTGCCGCATAGGGAGATAGCGCTACCGGGGGAGTAATTCAACATAATACAGGGGGCCAGTGCTGATGGTGTTAGTCCCAAATAAATCAGCTTATTAACGCTCCTCGGGGCAACTCGGTGTTTTGGCATGGTAACCATAGCTCATCTGATGTGCCGTGAGAATGAGATACGCGACTCCTATCGAGATTGTCGACACGTCAGGCGACCTTGCTGGATTTGTTTTACCTTTCTCGAGCGTCTTGTCCGAGGGATTTCGAGGATACTTTGGGCTATCTTGAGGTTGAGGTTTTCCAATAGTAACCCAAAGAGATCACACGTTTTCTGTGGTTGAGGGCATTTCGACGCAACGTGTGGTAGTTTGTGATGGACTAGTTGGATCACCCCTGTAGGGTTAAATTTTTCAGAAAGCTGGGCCCGCGGTTATGTGGCAAACCCGGAAACTTTGTTTAACGACCGGTTCTAGATAACTGGAAGTAAACTTAATTAAAACATGCCAACTCTGTGTAATCATGACTGTGTCTTCTCGTGAGTCGTGTATTCGGAAGAGGACACAGTGGGGTTATGTCTGACATAAGTAGTTGTTCAGGATCCTTCATTTCATCATCATTATCCATGTCTGTTTATGCATAGATCATCCGCCCTTTTATACTTGTACTCGTAAGTGTAATGCCCAAGATGCGATACTATCCTTATTTTGGCACGGGGGCCTCGACACGGATAGAAGCGCATCTCGTCATTTTGCAAGAATGGATATCGTTACATGTACTAAAGAGATGAGTATATGGAATTGGCTTACACTCGCCACAAGCTAAATCAAGATCACATCAGTACAACAACATACAATCATCATGTAGAAGAGCAAGGTCTAACTACGGATGAAAACAAAATGACAAAAGAACGACGTCCATACTTGCTATCCGAGGCTGCCGGCCTCGAATCCATCCTAGATCGATGAAGAAGAAGAAGTGGAAAACTCCAAATAGCACAATCATCGCGCTCAGATCAAATGATCATATTACCTGAACCTCCAACTGTTGTTGTAGTAATCTGTGAGCCACAGGGACTCAACAATCTCATTTCCAAAGGTATCAAGACTAGCAAAGCTTAATGGGTGAGATATGGTTAAGTGGTGAGGCTGCAACAAGCGACTAAGCATTTTTGTTTGAGGTGGCTAACTTACGAGTACAAGAATAAAGGGGGGGGGATGATCTACGCATAACGGATGTGAATTATGGATGATCAAATGAATGATTGTGAACACCTACTTATGTCACACATAACCCCACCGTGTCCTCAGTCGGAGAAGGAACTCACAAAAGAGATAGTCCGAGTTACGCACATAGTTGGCATATTTTTATTAAGCTTACTTCAAGTTATCTAGAACCGGATGTTAAACAAAGTTTCCAAGTTGACACATAACCGCGGGTACAACTTTCCGAAAGATTTAACCCTGCATGGGTGCTCCAACTTGTCCATCACAAATTACCACAAGCTGCATAGAAAGCCTCGATTACGTAACTCGTGATCTCCTCAGATTCCTTAGTGGAAAACCTCAACTCTGAGATAACCCAAAGCATCACTAGAATCTCGATGCACAATATATCTCATAAAATATAAATCAAATCCAGCAAGGTCGCCCGCCGTGTCGACGAACCCGATAGGAGCCACATATCTCGTTCTCAGGACACGACCGGATGAGCAGTACGTATGGTGGTCGGATAGAGATCCCCCGAGTTGCCCTGGGTGGCCCCGCAAGTGGCTCTGTTTTGGGCCAACACTCACGAGGAGCACTGGCCCGGGTTGTTGATTAATTATCCACGGGGTGATCAAACCGTATGTGGTTCATTAGTTATTATGCAAAAGTTGGGCCTTGCCAGACCAGTTTTAAACTAAAACAAACTATCAAGGGGGTCCCCATTACAACCCCGAGCGTGTTAGGAGTGTTCAATTATGGAATGTAACACAGTTAGCCGAAACTAGGGCGGCAAAGATGGAACAAAACACCAGGCTAAAAAGGTCGAGCCTTCCACCTTTTCCAAGTATATAGGTGCATTAAATTAAATATGATTAATATGAGGATATAAAAAGGAACCCATGTTGTCACATGGAAGCACCCACACCTGCAACTAGCAACGCTATCAAATGGTTAAGAAAGCGGTAACATAGCCAACAAATGATTTTTTGGGTTGTGGAAGGTTAGAGGTGAGCATGGCAATGTTGGTAGGCGGACATTTAAGTGGTAGGCAGCGAGACATGGCGATAGAAGCGAAACAACTAGCATGGAAAGGATAATAATGGTATATATGGAAGTGGTCATCTTGCCCGTGATCCCGCTTGGAAGAAGAACGACTCCGTGAAGCGGACGAACTAAGTAGTTGAACAGATCCTCACAATCTGAAGGATTCGTGTTGGATTTCGGGCTCCGCAAAACCCTAAAGATCCGAACTCAGGGGCGTGTACGAAGATCCCTCGTGGGCTCGCCTCACCTAACTCGCTACTCCCTGGGGATGGTAGTGAACTCACTCGATGGTGAGGAAGACACAGAACACAACGGTTTACCCAGGTTCGTGCCGTCGAGAAGCATAATACCCTACTCCTGCGTTGGTGGATTTCCTCTCAGGGAGGTTGGTGGATGAACTAGTGCAGTGTTCGAGGGCCTCCGGAGGCTGGGTGGCCTTTGTGTGGTGCCTGTGGGCGAATGAATGGATTGGGGCCCTATGACGTAACCTACTGTCTCTCTATATAGTGGCGGCCCCAGTCCTCTTCCCTTATCGCAAGGGCGAGAAGGGATCCCACAACAGCCAATATTAAAGGGGGAAACATGAACGTGCTTTCCGTGTATAAAAGTAGTCTTTGCCTACAAAGTGGTTGTCAACACAGCAGGGACGGGTCCAGGGATGATGTCCGTCTTGCTGGCGGGCGATGGTGGCCTTGTTGCACCAGAATGGAAACCTTTGGGAGACGCCTCAGAGACCGGCGTGCGTGCTCGCCCCCTTTGCACTAAAGGGGTAACTGCATCGTCCTGTTGTATGTTGCTCGCTTGTCCTTCACCCGCGTCATCCTAGACTCTTGAGGCCAGATCTCGCCTCGAAATATCCATCGGTCCGGAGGGGTCCTCATGAGGCCCCCTGCGTGTCTTGATGCTGTTCCTCCTCACGAGGCTTGGCCCCTCGCGAGGACCTTGCCCTGAATTGTGTCGTGCGTGGTTGCATCTCGTCGGGGAAGTGGGCTAGCCCTGGGCTGTAGGCAGCCAAGTCTGGGTACCCCATTACCAAAACGCCGACAATAGACACTGGGCCCAAGGCGTGCTCGAGCTGGCTTTTGGGCGAAGCATTGGGGGCGGCCCGAAGGGCCGCGGATCCTAATTGCTTGCGGGCCAGGCCCTATAAGCAATGAACTGAAAGCTTGTCTTCCCATCTTCTCCGCGCCAGACCAGCCTCACCAAGGCTCACTGAATCACTTGACCCACATCTGCGAGCTGCCTTCGTCTCTCGTCGATTTCGCCATCGGTTCTTCCTCCTGTGCGATCCCGGCTCGCTCCTCCGAGCCCCCATGCGCCGCGTCATTTTCCCCCTCATTCTCCTCGCCATGAATCCGAAAGGGGGAAAATGAGGAGGTGATGACCCACGAGTATAGGGGATCTATCGTAGTCCTTTCGATATGTAAGAGTGTCGAACCCAACGAGGAGCAGAAGGATCTGACAAGTGGTTTTCAGCAAGGTAAAATCTGCAAGCACTGAAATTATCGGTAACAAGTAGTTGTGTGGTAAGATGATTCGTAGCAAGCAACAAGTAACAAAAGTAGCAACGATGCAGCAAAGTGGCCCAATCCCTTTTGTAGCAAGGGACGAGCCTGGAAAAAGTCTTGTAGGAGGAAAAACGCTCTCGAGGACACACAGAAATTTATGTCATGCTAGTTTTCATCATGTTCATATGATTCGCGTTCGTTACTTTGATAGTTTGATATGTGGGTGGACCGACATTTGGGTACTGCCCTTACTTGGACAAACATCCCACTTATGAATAACCCCTCTCGCAAGCATCCGCAACTACGAAAGACGAATTAAGACAAAGTCTAACCATACCATTAAACTAGTGGATCCAAATCAGCCCCTTACGAAGCAACTCATAAACTAGGGATTAAGCTTCTGTCAATCTAGCAACCCATCATCTACTTACTACTTCCCAATGCCTTCCTCTAGGCCCAAATAATGGTGAAGTGTTATGTAGTTGATGTTCACATAACACCACTAGAGGAAAAACAACATACAACACATCAAAATATCGAACGAATACCAAGTTCACATGACTACTATTAGCATGACTTATCCCATGTCCTTAGGAACAAAACTAACTACTATCAAAGCATAATCATATTCATGACCAGAGAGGTAATGAGTAGCATCAAGGATCTGAACATAAACTCTTCCACCAAGTAATCCAACTAGCATCAACTACAAAGAGTAATTAACACTACTAGCAACCTTACAAGTACCAATCGGAGTCGCGAGACGGAGATTGGTTACAAGTGATGAACTAGGGTTTGGAGATGAGATGGTGCTGATGAAGATGTTGATGGTGATGAGTCCCCTCTGATGAGAAGAGTGTTGGTGATGATTATGGCGACGATTTCCCCCTCCGGGACGGAAGTTTCCCCGGCAGGATCGTCCTGCCGGAGCTCTAGATTGGTTCTGCTCAAGTTCCGCCTCGTGGCGGTGGCGAATCCTCGAAAAAGCCTCCTCCTATTTTTTCCAAACGAAACCCTTCATATAGCAGAAGAGGGGGGCCAGAGGGCCAGTTGGGTGCCCACAAGCCCCATAGGCGCGGCCAGGGGGGTGGCCGCGCCTAGCAGGCTTGTGGCCACCTGCTGGCGCCCCTCTGGCACTTCTTCGGCCCAATATTTTTTATAAATCTCGAAAAAAATCCTCGTTGATTTTTACGGCGTTTGGAGTTGCGCATAATAGGTATCTCAAACTTGCTCCAATTTCAGGCGAGAATTCGAGCTGCCGGCATTCTCCCTCTTCATGTAAACCTTGCAAAATAAGAGAGAAAAGGCGTAAGTATTGTACCGTGAAGTGAAATAACAGCCCAAGAAGCGATAAATATCAACATGAAAGCATGATGCAAAATAGACGTATCAACTCCCCCAAGCTTAGACCTCGCTTGTCCTCAAGCGAAAGCCTAGCTCAATAAATATGTCCAGATGTTTAGAGACAGAGAGGTGTCGACAAAACAAGATACGAATATGCATGCGTCATGGTCATGATCAGAATAGCAATACCATCGTATCATCTCTCATGCTAAAGTGATAATTCCTTCACAAGGTAAAGCATGGATCAAGAACCTTACCGAGAAGTAACAGCCGATAGCCTTTAGTCATTGAAGAAATTGCAATTTATCACAACATCAGAAAGAGTCAAATAAGAGCTTGTAAAGCAAATCCACATACTCAATCATCTTTTCATTCTGTAGAATTGCTACAACTCACGTGGTACTCATGAGATCAAAGTTTCAGCTGGACACAGAGAAAGATAGCGGCTTATAGTTTTGCCTCCCAACTGCTTACCTCAAGGGTAATGTCAACAATAATAATTCATGAATACTTACTTCCAAGTTGACATATGAATATAGATCTTTCCCAAGTATATGACGTTAGCCAAGATAAAGGAGAAACAAGGAATTGGTGAAGATCACCAGGACTCTTTCAAGGGCAAAAAGTAAAGGTACAAGATAGGCCCTTCGCAGAGGGAAGGAGAGGTTTTCATGCGCTTTTGAGGTTTGGATGCGTGTCTTCTTAGTGCGGAGGAACGTCACTTTATATTGCCTCCTGTGATAAAGAACTTTATTATGCAGTATGTCGCTTTTATGTCTTCCTCATCACAGGTTCGTACAAAGCTTATTTTCCACACACTAATAGATCATACATATTAGGTAGCAATTTTTATTGCTTGCACCGCTGACAACGTACTTGAGGGATCTTATTCAATCCATAGGTTGGTATGGTGGACACTCATGGCAAAACTGGGTTGAAGGTTTACGGATGCACAAGTAATATCTCTACTTGGTGCAGGAGTTTTGGCTAATATGAGGTGGAAGCAATTGTCACATGCTAAGGGAATTATAATCATATAACATTGTTCGGAACCAAGCAAACACAATTCATTATGTTGTCTTCCTTGTCCAACATCTACTTCTAGGCATGCAATAGTTTCGTGAGTGTTCACAATCATAGATGGTGCCAAAATAATGTATTTATATGTGAACCTTTCCTTCTTTATCACTTCCTATTAATTGCAACAATGACCAAGGTCTACGTTTGTCTACCCTCAACAAGTTTCAATCATCATTCTTTTTATATGTGAAGCCATCACTCCCCATAAGATCATTACATGATCTTTCATGCTTTTGTTCTTTTCTCACTCTTTTGATCATGGCATGAGGCAAAACCCTTCAACTAAGACACTCTTTATTATAAAGCTCACGAGCTCGAATACATCGGGGGTGACACAAAGCAAAACTCAAGACAAAAACACTAAGACTTTTATTCTACTAGAGAAAGAGAAAACTGAAAAGGAAAAAACTAAAACAAAGGTAAAGGCAAAAGATGTGATGGTGATATGATACCGGGGTAACTCCCCCAAGCTTGGCACAAGACAAGGGGATTGCCCATACCCATGCTTAGTTGTCTTCCTTTGGAGGTGATGGTGGTGGAGTTGTTGCAATCTTTGATTCCAAGAGGGCCATCAATCTTTGATATATACCTTGGAGATCTGTGATATGTTTCTCCAGCAATACAACTTCATGAGTGAGATAAGTATTGCAAGCACGAGTTGTTTCACAAAACCTCAAGAGTTCAATCAAGGATGGAGAAAGTAGGTGGAGGTAGGGTTGGAGGAAATCCACTTCTTCAACTTCTTCCTTGTTGAGCACATATTGCACTTCGTCCCATGCCTGATTATTCTCCTTAGTTTTGCCCTTGGTTTCTTTAGGTAGCCTTTCCTTAGCCTCCATGACCTCCATCCTTTTCAGATCAGCACTTACTTCTCCATAAACTTGAGGGATATTATTCTCCCCCACAAATTCATGAGACGACATCTTGCTCTAAATCTGCGACAGAAAACAGGCTCGAAACGAAATAGAGAGAATCTGCGTGATACAAGGGTCAGACCTTACGGGAGAATATATAATGATTTTTCCAGACCAGAAGGAGTACTACGCACAAAAATGGAGTCCGGGAGGCACACGAGGTGGCCACAAGCCCCCTAGGCGCGGCCAGGGGGTGGGCCCGCGCCTCGCATGCTTGTCGCCTCCTCGCGCGCTTTCCGGACTAAGTCCAATTTTTCTATTTTTTCAAATATTCCAAAACGGAGAAAAATTCCTACTAGAAAAGTTTTGGAGTTTGTTTACTTACCGAAACAAATACCTCTTCGTTTTCGGAGTGTGAAACAGGCTGATAAATATCCCTTAGGTATTCTTCCGGAGTTATGGTATTGATAATATTGCTTTCAACATTTATGGGAGTACCTGAGAAATAATGCTTGATTTTCTGCCCATTTACAACTCTTAGACAATTACCTTCTGTGTTGTTGATCTTGATAGCACCAGAACGATTTACTTCCTCAACAATATAGGGACCTTCCCATTTAGAGAGAAGCTTGCCTGCAAAGAATCTTAAACGAGAGTTATATAGCAAGACATAATCACCAACATTGAACTCACGCTTTTGTATCCTCTTATCATGCCTCCTCTTCACCTTTTCTTTGAACAACTTGGCATTCTCATATGCCTGAGTTCTCCACTCATCAAGTGAGCTAATGTCAAATAACCTCTTCTCACCAGCAAGTTTGAAATCAAAGTTGAGCTCTTTGATTGCCCAATAAGCTTTATGCTCTAGCTCAAGAGGTAAATGACATGCTTTACCGTACACCATTTTGTACGGAGACATGCCCATGGGATTCTTATAGGCAGTCCTATAAGGTCACAGTGCATCATCGAGCTTCTTAGACCAATTCTTTCTAGACCTGTTGACAGTCTTTTGCAGAATTAGTTTAATCTCTCTATTGCTTAGCTCTACTTGACCACTCGACTGAGGGTGATAGGGGGACACAATTCTATGGTTGACATCGTACTTAGGAAGTGTTTTATGGAAAGCACCATGAATGAAACGTGAACCACCGTCGGTCATTAGATATCTAGGGACTCCAAACTAGGGAAAATAACTTCGTTAAGCATCCTGATAGAAGTGTTGTGATCAGCACTACTAGTGGCGATAGCTTCTACCCACTTAGTGTCGTAATCAACAACAACTAGGATATGCGTATACCCGTTGGATTTTGGAAAAGGTCCCATATAATCAAAGCCTTAGACATCAAATGGTTCAATGACAAGTGAATAGTTCATAGGCATTTCGTGACGTTTACCGATATTACCTACTCTTTGACATTCGTCACAACACAAGACAAACTTACGGCATCCTTGAAGAGAGTGGGCCAACAGAAACCTGATTGCAATACCTTGTGTGCAGTTCTATCTCCCGCATGGTGTCCTCCGTAGGCCTCCGAGTGACACTTCTCTAGGATTTGTCCCTGTTCATGTTCAGGCACACAACGTCTAATAACACCATCTACTCCTTCCTTATAAAGGCGAGGATCATCCCAAAAGTAATGTCTCAAGTCAAAGAAGAATTTCTTCTTTTGCTAGTATGTGAAACTAGGTGGTATATATTTGGCAACAATATAGTTTGCATAATCAGCATACCACGGTGCACTATGTGAATTATTGATGACATTCAATTGCTCATCAGGAAAGCTATCATCAATAGGTTGTGGGTCATCAAGAACATTCTCTAACCTAGACAAGTTATCTCCTACGGGGTTATCAACACCCTTCCTGTCAACAACGTGCAAATCAAATTCTTGTAGCAAGAAAACCCATCTGATAAGTCTAGGTTTAGCGTCCTTCTTCTCCATGAGGTACTTAATAGCAGCATGATCAGTGTGAATTGTGACTTAGGAATCAACTATGTAAGACCTGAACTTTTCACATGCAAACATGACTGCTAAAAATTCCTTTTTCATAGTAGCATAGTTTCTTTGGGCACTGTCTAGAGTTTTACTAACATAGTGAATAACATTCAACTTCTTATCAACTCTTTGCCCTAGGACAACACCAACAACATAATCACTAGCATCACACATGATTTAAAAAGGTAAGTTCCAATCAGGTGGTTGAACAATAGGTGCCGTTATCAAGGCCTTCTTAAGTATTTCGAAGGCTTCCTCACAATCATCGTTAAAAACAAAAGGAATATCCTTTTGAAAGAGATTGGTAAGAGGCCTAGAAATCTTGGAAAAGTCTTTAATGAACCTTCTATAGAAACCAACATGACCAAGGAAACTTCTTATACCTTTGATATCTGTAGGGTATGGCATTTTCTCGATTGCATCAACCTTAGCCTTGTCGACTTCAATACCTCTTTCAGAAATTTTATGGCCTAAGACGATGCCTTCATTAACCATAAAGTGGCACTTCTCCCAATTCAAGACAAGATTGGTGTCTTTACATCTCCACAAAACTCGATCAAGGTTGCTGAGGCAATCATCAAAGGAAGACCCGTAAACGAAGAAGTCATCCATGAAAACCTCAACAACCTTTTCACATAAGTCAGAGAATATAGCCATGATGCATCTTTGAAAGGTGGCAGGTGCATTGCATAAGCCAAAAGGCATACGTCTATAAGCAAAGGTACTGAAAGGGCAGGTGAAAGTGGTTTTCTCCTAATCAGATTGTGCAACTGGTATTTGGGAGAAACCAGAATAACCGTCTAGAAAGTAGAAGTGTGTGTGTTTAGACAGTCTTTCTAGCATTTGGTCGATAAAAGGCAAAGGGCAATGATCTTTCCTAGTGGCTTTATTCAATTTCCTAAAACCGATCACCATCCTATAGCCAGTAATAATCCTTTGTGGGATCAATTCATGCTTATCATTAGGGATAACGGTAATACCTCCCTTCTTAGGGACGCAATGCACCGGACTAACCCAATCACTATGAGCAACAGGATAGATGATACCCGCTTCCAAGAGCTTTAGTATTTCTTTTCTCACTACTTCTTTCATCTTAGGATTCAATATCCTTTGATGATTAGCAACTGGTTTGGAATCAGGATCAGTTTTGATTTTGTGCTGGCATAGAGTGGGACTAATGCCCTTAAGATCATCAAGAGTATATCCAATAGCAGCACGGTGCTTCCTCAGAGTTTTTAGTAACTTCTTTTCTTCATGCTCTGAGAGGCTAGCACTAATTATAATAGGATATATCTGTTTTTCATCAAGATAAGCATACTTAAGAGTATCAGGCAACTGTTTAAGCTTGAACACAGGATCACCCTTTGGTGGGGGTGGATCCCCAAGCAGTTCAACAGGCAAATTATTCTTAAGGATAGGATATTGGTCTAAGACAACTCTATCTATCTCATCCCTTTCATCCATATGCATATCATTTTCATGCTCAAGCAAGTATTGCTCTAAGGGATCAGTAGGAGGCACGGCAATAGAAGCTAAGGAAATAGTTTCATCCCTACTAGGCAACTCCTATTCATGAGGTTGTCTACCAAACTTGGAGAAATTGAACTCATGTGACGCACCTTCAAGCCAACAGTGACAGTTTGCTTCATACAATCAATATGAGCATTGAAGGTATTGAGGAAGGGTCTGCCAAATATGATGGGACAAAAGCTATCTTGTGCGGTAGCAAGAACGAGGAAAGCAGCAGGATACTTCGTTTTACCACACAATACTTCACCATCCCTAATAATTCCCACAGGGCAGATAGTATCTCTATTGGCAAGCTGAATAGTGACATCAATAGGTTCTATCTCAACACGTGCAATCTCGTCTTTGATTTCATCGTATAAGGATTGAGGTATTGCACTAACACTAGCACCCATGTCACATAAACCATGGTAGCAATGATCTCCTATATTAACAGAAACAACATGCGTGCCAACAACAGGCCTATGTTTGTCTCTAGCGTGAGGTTTAGCAATTCTAGCAGCATCTTCACAGAAGTGAAAATTATGTCCCTCAACATCGTCGGACAGAAGATCTTTCATAATAGCAATGCTAGGGTCAACTCTACTTTGCTCAGGGGGTGTAGGTGTTCTAATGTAGCCTCTATGTATCATAGTTGAAGCTTTAGAATGATCCTTTATCCTAACAGGGAAAGGTGGTTTCTCAATGTAAGTACTGGGAACAACAGGATCATTATAGGCAATGAGTCTCTCTTCAACTGGATTGGGTTTAACTACATTGACTTCTAATGGAGGATGGTATTTAAACCATTTCTCTTTTAGGAGATCAATATGAGCACCAAAAGATTCACCCAG
Organism: Hordeum vulgare subsp. vulgare; assembly: GCF_904849725.1. NCBI lineage: Eukaryota > Viridiplantae > Streptophyta > Magnoliopsida > Poales > Poaceae > Hordeum > Hordeum vulgare. The sequence continues at coordinate 339,036,153 of NC_058524.1, read as the reverse complement.
TGAAGCTACTATCTCAGAGTCAAGTCCATACTTAGCGCTAAAGTCACAAAAGGTATTTGTTTCAACAAAGGATTTAACACAATGAAACTTGAAATTCATACCTGACTCCTTACCTTCTTCAAGCTCCCAATCTTCAGAGTTGCGTTTAATTCTCTCCAATAAATTCCATCTGAAGTCAATATCTCTCTTCATAAAAGAACCGGTACAAGAAGTGTCAAGCATGGTGTGATCATCATGAGAAAGCTGAGCATAGAAGTTCTAAATGATAATTTATCTCAAGAGCTCATGGTTGGGGCATGAATATAACATTGATTTAAGCCTCCCCCAAGCTTGAGCGATGCTTTCTCTGTCATGAGGCCAAAAAATATAAATATAATTCCGATCACGATGTACTAAATGCATAGGATAAAACTTTTGATGAAATTCCAATTTCAACCGATTGTAGTTCCTTGATCCAGTATCATCACATAGCCTATACCATGTCAATGCTTTATCCTTCAAATATAAAGGAAAGACCTTCTTCTTGACCTCATCCTCGGGCAAACCTGCAAGCTTCAATAAACCACAAACTTCATCTACATAGATTAGATGCAAGTCTGGCTGTGATGTTCCATCTCCTGTAAAAGGATTAGCTAGTAGTTTTTCAAGCATACCCGAAGGAAATTCAAAGCAAATATTTTCAGTAGGTGCAGCAGGTTGAGGAGCAACTCCTTGTGCTTCCGTTCGAGGTGAAGATACCCCGAACAAGCCCCTCAAAGGATTAGTTCCATAGTGACAACTCACAATAAATTTCAGCACACTATATGAATGTTTCCTTACCAAGTTCCACTTACCAAAGGCGCTTCACTCCCCGACAACGGCGCCAGAAAAGAGTCTTGATGACCCACAAGTATAGGGGATCTATTGTTGTCCTTTCGATAGGTAAGAGTGTCGAACCCAACGAGGAGCACAATAATCTGACAAGTGGTTTTCAGCAAGGTAAAATCCCTTTTGTAGCAAGCACTGAAATTATCGGTAACAAGTAGTTGTGTGGTGAGATGATTCATAGCAAGCAACAAGTAACAAAAGTAGAAACGATGCAACAAAGTGGCCCAATCCCTTTTGTAGCAAGGAACAAGCCTGGACAAAGTCTTATAGGAGGAAAAACGCTCCCGAGGACACACGGGAATTTATGTCATGCTAGTTTTCATCATGTTCATATGATTCGCGTTCGTTACTTTGATAGTTTGATATGTGGGTGGACCGGCGCTTGGGTATTGCCCTTACTTGGACAAACATCCCACTTATGATTAACCCCTCTCGCAAGCATCCGCAACTATGAAATAAGAATTAAGACAAAGTCTAACCATAGCATTAAACTAGTGGATCCAAATCAACTCCTTACGAAGCAACACATAAACTAGGGTTTAAGCTTCTGTCACTCTAGCAACCCATCATCTACTTACTACTTCCCAATGACTTCCTCTAGGCCCAAATAATGGTGAAGTGTTATGTAGTCGACGTTCACATAACACCACTAGAGGAAAAACAACATACAACACATCAAAATATCGAACGAATACCAAGTTCACATGACTACTATTAGCATGACTTATCCCATGTCCTCAGGAACAAAAGTAAATACTCACAAAGCATAATCATATTCATGACTAGAGAGGTAATGAGTAGCATCAAGGATCTGAACATAAACTCTTCCACCAAGTAATCTAACTAGCATCAACTACAAAGAGTAATTAACACTACTAGCAACCTTACAAGTACCAATCAGAGTCGCGAGACGGAGATTGGTTACAAGTGATGAACTAGGGTTTGGTGATGAGATTGTGCTGATGAAGATGTTGATGGTGATGAGTCCCCTCCGATGAGAGGAGTGTTGGTGATGATGATGGCGACGATTTCCGCCTCCGGGAGGGAAGTTTCCCCGGCAGAATCGTCCTGTCGGAGCTCTAGATTGGTTTTGCTCAAGTTCCGCCTCGTGGCAGCGACGAATCCTCGAAAAAGCCTCCTCCTGATTTTTTCCGGACGAAACCGTTCATGTAGTAGAAGAGGGGGGCCAGAGGGCCATCTAGGTGCCCACAAGCCCCCTAGGCGCGGCCAGGTGGGGTGGCGGTGGGGTGGACGCGCCTAGCAGGCTTGTGGCCACCTGCTGGCGCCCCTCTGGCACTTCTTCAGCCCAGTATTTTTTGTATATCCCGAAAAATAATCCTTATTCATTTTTACGGCGTTTGGAGTTGCGCAGAATAGGTATCTCAAACTTGCTCCAATTTCAGACCAGAATTCAGCTGTCGGCATTCTCCCTCTTCATGTAAACCTTGCAAAATAAGAGAGAAAAATCATAAGTATTGTACCGTGAAGTGAAATAACAGCCCAAGAAGCGATAAATATCAACATGAAAGCATGATGCAAAATGGGCGTATCAGGAGGCTCGCGGGGTCCGACCGTCTCGACGGCGCCTCGGCCCGCGTTGGGCCTGTCAACGGTGGTGAACTTCGAGGGGTTGGATAAGATCCTACTGGTAGTCACGGCCGGCTCCAATGAGTGGGGAGCCACCAAGATCTGGCCAGGTTCATGGCCTCGGGGCGAGATAGCGACCCCCGTAGTTCCCCTTCATATCCATGCTCTTCTATCTGGTGTACTGTCGCCGTTCTTGAGCTTCCTCATCGCAGTGCTTTCGCATTACCACATCCATGCACTCCACCTTGACCCCAGTTCTTTGGTTCTCCTCTCGGCCTTCTTATTCTTGTGCGAGGCCTTTGTTGGCATTACCCCTTCCATGGCATTGCTTCGCCACTTCTTCTCCCTTGAATATGTCTCCGAGGAGCAGTGCTTTGGGTGCGCGTCCTTGAAAACGGCCGATGCATCGGTCCCGGGGACCCTCGATGCTGAGCTCCTCCACGAAGCAGAAGGGTTTCGGCGGCAGTGGGTGCAGGTCGAAACTGCCATGGCCGGAGCCCTGTTCCAGCCCCCGTCGACCCCCGCAACGTCGAACCAGGGGTGGATGCGCGGGGAGCTTAATGACCCCTGGCTCATGTCGGTCCTGACCCGGCTGGAGAAGCTGAAGCGGGCGGGGGGTGATGATGGCGATGGTGGTGCTGGAATTTATCTGTCGAAGGATCGCTCCTCTCCAGCGCCACTCCTGTCCAACATGGGCCTACGCGGGACCTCGCAACCCAATGAGGATCCAGGTCGTGCCTCTCTCCCCTGTCCTCTTGCGTGAGTTGCTCCATCGGCTGACTAGTGGCGATCCTGACGAGCTTCCCCAGAATGGCCTTCCATTGTATAACTTCAAGACCCTAGAAGCTCTCGTCGCAGAGATGCCGCTCTTTGATGACTGGGGGTTCCTCCTTGGGGGGCACGCGCCCCCCGGGGGGCCTCGACCCTTGGAGTTCAGGCCCACCAAAACTCTAGTCGTGCCGCGACTCCCACAGCCGGAGAGGGCGGTGTATCACCGTCCGCTCCCCCGGTTCTTGCTCCGGGTGGAGCCGGGGTTGGTGGTGACGACCGGTCGACGGTGGAAGTCGCCGCCCCGGCCTTCAAGCTTCAGCCGAGGGTCGACGGGTCTCCATGTCAGGCCACCTGCGTCGGCCGGAAGAAGAGGCCGCCTGAGGGCGGCCGCCCCTCCTTCGTCCTTTCTTTCTGCGCCTCCCTTCTGAACCTTTGTTCTAGAGGCTCTCCACCGGCGACAGGGGCCTAAGATCGCCGAGCATGTTGTGGTTTCTTCCCTCGCACCCTGTGGGGTTCAACCTCCTGAGTCTCTGCGCATGCGCCTCCCCCGGTCTACCTCGTCCGCGGCCTCTGTCTCCCCAGAAGAATGCCATTCCCCTCGCCTGCAGCCCCTCCTAGGGTCGTGCTGCACCTCTCTTCCGGACCCCTCCTACTTTGTCATGCGAGGCCTCAGGGCGCTTCCTTTCGACGAAGTGCCGGTGTGAGCCACCAGCCCCCGAGCATGGATTCGGGCTGAGAGACTCCTCGCGCGCCTCTCCCGTTCGCCATGTAGAAAGTGAGAGCTCTTGTTGGCCATTGAAGCCTTTTAAAGGTCTGCGTGCTGCACCGTGGGGCTTGCTCCGCACTCCGGCGGACGCGCTTCAGCGTCTAGGAGCGGGGCTTGCCAGCAATGAAGTCCGCCTGGAGGATGAGTGCCGGCGCCTTGCGTCGGGGTGGCGCCAGCTTGGAGTTGCCGTGAACCTCAACCGTCTGCAGCATGAGCGCACCTGCGCGGAGGCAGAGGGGTCTCTTGCCGTGTGCTCTCTCTGAGGCTCAGGAGGCTGATTGTTGGCGTAGGGCCTCCGAGCATCGCCACAAGGAGCTTTGCACCCTCAACGCCGATCTTGAAGAGCTGGACTATCTAATTGAGGCCCTAGGGGGTCCGCCTGCGGAGTTCTTCCCTACCGATGTGGGCTTGCGAGCGTCCACCGATTCGCTCGCGCTTTTAGAGGTGGAGCAGAGCCTAGAGCAGGAGCGTCTGGAGGTGAGGGAGCGCTAGGTGTCGGTTGCTGAGGAATCTCTTGCCTCTCGTGAGGCGAAGCTTCAGGAGGACATTGACATGGGGGTGGCAGAGGCTCAGCGTTCCCTTCTTCTGGACTATCATGCAAAACTGACGCTCCATGAGTCCCGCTTCCACGAGTGCCGTGACCACCTGAAAAACGAGGTCGATGCCCTCCGGAAAAGGTTGGATCAAGAAGTGAATCGTCGACAGGTCGCACTGGACGCCTAGGCTACTAACGAAGGTAAACTTTCTCTTCTTTTCAAATAGGTGAAAGGCGCGGCTTCCCTGGTTGGAGAGGTCTCCGAAGAGGCGATCCATGCTCGCGGCCTCCAGCTTGAACGCTCCTAGATGTTTCAATCCCTCGAGAGGAGAGCCTCTCGTGCTTTGAGCAACATTTTTGGTGAGGGCGTACAGAGCCCCCTGGTTCCCGACGATGCTGGGTACTTGGGCTTCTTCTTCCATGCTGTGGAATGTCTTGAGGCGGGTGCCGAGAAGGCCCACGCGCCCGTAGAGGAGAAGATCCATGACTTCTTGGGTCAAGCAGCCTCGGACGTCTTAAGCCACCTCCTTCGCCTCGACCCAGACTTTGACTTCGCTGCTGTGTTGGGTCCGGTGCCAGAGGCGATCTGCGCCACACTGGCCGAATGGGTCGAGGTCCACGAGGAAGGCCTGGTGACAAGGCTTGCTCCCGAAGGCTGTGGTGTGACCTCTGGCGACGATGAGTCCTCCTGATCCGCCACCTTGTTCTCCTGGTAGGGTTATGTACTAGATTTAACAACAACTTTGATGTATATGGAGGGTACCTTTTAATGCGCTCTTTGAAGACGAGGTGTGCACAATGATTTCCTCCTCGTTGTGGCCGCTGCTAGCCCCGTGTTGTCGCGACATTGACGGTCTAGCCCGCGAGCATGGAGCCGTTCGTGGCGCTTTCTCCCTACTTGAGGGGCGGTTTGAGGACCCTTTCGGCACTTTAAGTCTGCAGGTCCCGGTCCCGTACATTTCCCTGCCGCCGTGAGGCGCAACCCGTTACCAAGGTTGTTCCTCACGGGGAAAAGCCCCGACGCCTTGGGTGCCAGCATGGGCGGCACCTGGGTGGCCAAGTGGCCTTGCGACCGGTAATGCTCCTGAGGCATGTTTCTCAGGAGTCCCCCTTGACACTCAAACCGCTCTATGTTGATAGGCTCCAGTCCCGCACATTTCCGCACCACCATTAGGTAGGGCCACGAAGGGCGCGTCTAAGGGGTGGGGCCCCGCCTCCTGTGATACCGCCGGAATTCCAGGACGGCATCAAAGAGGGCTAGTGGCCTTATGACCGGTAAGGCTCCTGAGGCGCGCCTCAGGATCCCCCTTTGGTGCTCGATCGATTCCCCATTCCGCCCTCTTGTGGTTGCCTTGGGAGGCCCAACGGTCTCCCGAGGTTTCCGCGAAACACCAATCAAAACAAAGGGAGAAAGAAAACTCGAGTTTGGTAAAACGAGAATGCATAGAGAATAAATCCACGCCCTTCTTTTCTTTTCAAAACACTAAGTGAAGATATCTTCGAGCCTTTGATAGCTCAAAATACAAAAGGGGAGGACCTTGAGGGTCACAACTTGAAACGCAAGAAAAGAACGAGAAAACGGCCAAGTCCGACACCTAATATATTCACTACCTCCGTCTCCCCCCAGCACGGAGCTTAGGGCTTCCACTAGGCGTGGGAGGGACCCCTTCGTGTCCTCGGGGGGCCCCAGGCGTATACAGCCACAACTTTTTATTACGTGAGAGTGTCACGGTGGGGGTGTATCTAGGAGGTCGCGAGGACGCTTTGGCCTCGCGATTGTCCCTTCCCCCAAGGCATAGGCGCCTCATTCCTTTTGGGTCGGGCATAGTCGTTGGTGGATTGTGTTGATTGCCTCCGCCTTCTCCCCAGCTTAGATAGTAGGGTTGCCACTAGGCGTGGGAGGGACCCCTCCGCGTCCTCGGCGGGCCCCGGGCATATACAACCGCACGTCGTTATTACCTGAGAGTGTCACGGGAAGAAGTAGGTTCCAGAAGGATTGAAGGACGATGCACAGGTGCTACGGGTTGATGCAGGTCACGGGGACGCTTCAGGATCCCCATGCCTCACAGACACATGCCTCGCTCATGGTCCGTGGGCTCGTAGCGATGTGGCGTGGTCCGCCTTGAGCAAGCCCTCGAGCGTGGGAGGAGATGGCTTGAGAACTCGCCTAGATGGTAGGTCCTGAGTGCCTGGGGCGTAGCCCCAACGCGCCTCGCTGGCCCCCCCAGGTTCCCACGTTGGTACCCTGGGCCATGCCCCCAGGCCGGGCTAGCTCAACCTGAGGGCAACGGTGGGTGCCCGAACACCCGCTGGCGACCGAACGAAGCCCGCACTAGCGACATGGGCGTGTCTTCCACCCTCAGTCCCCAGGTGGGCGTCACGTGCCCCGAAGGCAGGGGCGGATATACCACTCCTGGCCTCTATGTTAGGATTGTCTAGACCGGGAACATGGTCGTTGCTACGGCAACAAAAGTCCTTCCCTGGCGCGTAGGAATTCTTCTTGTTATTCTCTGGTTTGCGTCGGTTTTCCCTTGAAGGGGAAAGGGTGATGCAGCATAGGAGCAATAAGTAGTTCCCTCAGTTTGAGAACCAAGGTATCGATCCAGAAGGAGGGCGTTGTCAAGTCCAAAGTACCTGCACAAACACAAACAAGCTTGCACCCAATGCTTCAAAGTGGTTGTCAATCCCTTCAAGATTGTTTGCAAAGTGAGATCTGAAGGCGGAAAGTGCAACGAAGTAAAAAGTGTAAGGCTGAAAATATGGTGTGGAGTAGACCCTGGGGGCCATAGTGTTCACTAGAGGCTTCTCTCATAATATCAAATATCACGGTGGGTGAACAAATTACTATCGAGCAATTGATAGAACCGCGCAAAGTCATGACGATATCTAAGGTAATGATCATGCATATAGGCATCACGTCCGAGACAAGTAGACCGATACTTTCTGCATCTACTACTATTACTCCACACATCGACTGCTATCCAGCATGCACCTAGTGTATTGAGTTCATGACAAACAAAGTAACGCTTTAAGCAAGATGACATGATGTAGAGGGATAATCTCAAACCAATGATGTGAACCCCATCTTTTTACCATTGATGGAAACAACACGATACGTGCCTTGCTACCCCTTCTATCACTGGGTGAGGTCACTGCATGGTATGAACCCAAAACCCAGCACTTCTCCCATTGCAAGAATCATAGATCTAGTTGGCCAAACAAAACCCACAACTCGAAGAGAATTATAAGGATATGAAATCATGCATAAGAGAGATCAGAAGAAACTCAAATAAGATTCATTGATGATCTGATCATAAATCCACAATTCATCGGATCTCGACAAACACACCGCAAAAGAAGATTACATCGGATAGATCTCCATGAAGATCATGAAGAACTTTCTATTCAAGATCCAAGAGAGAGAAGAAGCCATCTAGTTACCAGCTATGGACCAGTAGGTCTATGGTGAATTACTCACGCATCATCATAGAGGTCATGGTGTTGATGAAGAAGCCATCCGTGTCCGAATCCCCCCTCCGACAGGGCACCAGGACGTGCCCCAGATGGGATCTTGCGGAGACAGAAGCTTGCGGCGGCAGAAAAGTAATAGCGATCGTCTCTTTGTTTTTTTCAGAATATTTGGGAATATATAGGTGAAAGATCTAGGTCAGGGGACCTCCAGGGGGCCAACAAGCCTGGATGGCGCGCCCCCTGGCCGCGGGGTGGGCGCTCGTGGCCCCCCTAGGGTTCTTCTGGCTTGGCTCCCAAGTTCTCCGATCTTCTTCCGTTCCAGAAAAAATCTTTTCGGGGATTTTCTTCCGTTTGGACTCCGTTTCGAAATATCCTCTGAAAGGGGTCAAAAACATGGAAAAAACAGGAACTGGCACTTGGTACTGAGTTAATTAGTTAGTCCCAGAAAATAAATAAAAGGCATGCAAAACATCCAAAGTTTGATAAGATAATAGCATGAAACAATAAAAAATAATAGATACGTTGGAGACGTATCAAGCATCCCCAAGCTTAACTCCTGCTCATCCTCGAGTAGGGAAGTGATAAAGAATGAATTTTTGATGTGGAATGCTACCTAGCATAGTTGTCCTTTGCAACTTCTTTTCACGTGGCATAAATTTTCAGATCCGTAAGATTCAAAACAATAGTTTGCTATTGAGATGAAAACAATAATACTTCAAGCAAACAAGGTAATCATGAACTTTCAAAATAACAAGGCCAAAGAAAGTTATCCCTACAAAATCATATAGTCTGGCTATGCTCCATCATCCTCACAAAACTAATGTAAATCATGCACAATCCCGAAATTGGCCAAGTAATTTTTTTTGCACTCTTACTTACTCAAACTTTTTATAACTATCATGCAATACATTAGCGCGAGCCATCGATATAGCACTATAGGTGGAATAGAGTATGGTGGTGGTTATGAGACAAAAAGGAGGAGATGGTCATGCTGACTCGGCATATCAATAGGCTATGAAGATGCCCATTAATATATATCAATGTGAATGAGTAGGGATTTCCATACAAGAGATGCACTAGAGCTATAAGTTTGTGAAAGCTCAAGAGGAAAACTAGTGGGTGTGCATCCAACTTGCTTGCTCACGAAGACCTATGGCAATTTTGAGGAAGCCGATCATTGGAATATACAAGCCAAGTTATAAAATGAAGATTTCCACTAGCATATGGTAGTGACAAAGCAAGAAGCTCTCAATCATGAAGAACATGGTGCTAACAAGAAGCACAAGTGTGGAAAAAGATAGTAGCATTGTCCCTTCTTTCTTTTTCTCTCATTTTTTGGGCTCTTAGGCCTCTTTATTTTTCTCTCTCATTTTTTTGTTTTTTTTGGGCTCTTTGGCCTCTTTTTTTTATTTCCTCACATGCGACAATGCTCTAACAATGATGATCATCACACTTTTATTTACTCAGAGCTCAAAAATCACAATGATGATGACTCCATAGGAAATGCCTCCGGCAGTGTACCGGGATGTGCAACGATCTAGTATGATCATGCATTGGCAATATGGGAGTGACGACACAAGTCATGAGACGGAACGGTGGGAGTTGCTTGGCAATATATCTCAGAATGGCTATGAAAATGCCATTGTAGGTAGGTATGATGGCTGTTTTGAGGAAGGATTTTGGTGGGTTTGTGCACCCGCGAGAATTGCGCGGCACTAGGGAGGCTAGCAATGGTGGAAGGTGAAAGTGCATTTATACCATGGGCTCACATTAGTCATGAAGAACTCATATACTTATTGCGAAATTTTTTATTAGTACCTGAAACAAAGTGCTAAACGCATACTCCGAGGGGAAGGGTTGGTAGGTGTAAACCATCGCGCGATCCCGACCTCAACACAAAGGATGACAATCAATAGATCAATTATGCTCCGACTTCCTAACATAGCGGTTCACCATACGTGCATGCTACGGGAATCACTAACTTCAACACAAGTATCTCTAGGTTCACAACACCCTACTAACATAACTCTCAATATTACCGAATCCATGTCTCAAAACTAATTGAGACGAATCAAAACTTCTCTTTCTATTCAATGCACATGAAGATGGAGGTTTTTGCATCCTCTTTGGGTACCTAGCACATTTGGGACTACTTTCATAGCATAAGCCAACTACCAAATCACGCATCGCCGTGCTCTAAAGATATAAGTGAAGCACAAGAGCAAAAAGTATCTAGCTCAAAAGATATAACTGAAGCACTAGAGCAAAAGTATCTAGCTCAAAAGATATAAGTGAAGCACTATGAGGATTCTAGCAAAATTATGATGAGTGCATGTCTCCCTATCTCAAAAAGGTGTGCAGCAAGGATGATTGTGACACAACAAAAAGAAAAGACTCCAAAATACAAGGCGCTCCAAGCAAAACACATATCGTGTGGTGAATAAAAGTATAGCTCCAAGTAATGTTACCGATGGATTGAAGACGAAAGAGGGGCTGCCTTCCTGGGGCATCCCCAAGATTAGGATTTTTGGTGTCCTTGAATTTGGCTTGGGATGCCTTGGGCATCCCCAATCTTGAGCTCTTTCCACTCCTTATCTCTTTGTCCATGAGAACGTCACCCAAAACTTGAAAACTTCACAACACAAAACTTAAACAGAAACTTGTGATAACATTAGTACAAGAAAACAAACTGCCACTTCTTTTGCTACTGTAGCAAACTTGAATTCCATCTATATTGATTATGGGATACTATATTCTCACTTTTACATGGCTAGTACCCCTCGATACTAATCATAGTTTCATCAAAACAAGCAACCAACTCAACAAAAACAGAATCTGTCAAAAACATACCAGTTTGTAGCAATCTGCATACTTCGTATACTTTTGGTACCTCAAAAAAATCTAAAAACTTACGAAGGCCTGGGGAAAAAGCAAATCAATCATCAGCGAAAAGTTTGTGTCTTTTTCCAGCAAGATCAAATAACCATTACCAAGACTAGTCATAAAGGTTTTGCTTGGCTCAAACACAAAAAGAAACACAAAAAACACAATCACAACATAATTATGAAAGTGTGGACGCAACAAAACAGAAATAAAAAGATAAATTCATTAGGTTACCTCCGAACAAGCGCTATTGTTTAACGCCCTTAGCTAGGCATTGATAAGTCAATGATGCTCACACAAAAGACAAGAATTGAAGTACAAAGAGAGCATCATAAAGCATGTGAAAATCACATCTAAGTCTAACATACTTCCTATGCATAGGCATTTTATAGGAAAAAAGATTGTCAAGACAACCAATAGTTGCCATATGCAAGGAAGAAGAAAGAGACAATAGCAATCTCCACATAACGAGAGGTAATTTGGTAACATGAAAGTTTCTACCACAATATTTTCCTCTCTCATAGCAATTACATGTGGGATCATAATCAAATTCAACAAAATAGCTACCACAAAGGATATTCTTCTCATGATCCACATGCATGAAAAGTTGACGCTCTTCAAAAATAGTGGGATTATCATCAACTAAAGTCATGGCTTCTCCAAACCCACTTTCAATATTATTGCAAATATCATTGCAACAAGTAGTGGACATAAAAAACTAGCATCCCCAAGCTTAGGGTTTTGCATATTTTTAGCATGATTGTCATTAATAGAATTTATAATGAAATCATTGCAGTCATGCTTTGCATTCAAGGAGCCCTCGTGAATAATTTCATAAATTTCTTCATCACGATTTTCAGATTCACGTATCTCAATCAAAACTCCATAGAGAAAGTCAAGTGCACTCAACTCACTAGCATTTGGATCAACATAATTGGATCTCTTAAAGAGAATAGCAAGTGGGAGAGGATCCATATCACTAGATTTTCAGCAAGCGAAGATGCAAGCATATGGAAGGCACAAAGAACACAAGAAAAGGAAAGGCAAACGAAAAAGGCAAACGAAAAAGGAAAATTGTGAAGTGGGGGAGAGGAAAACGAGAGGCAAATGGCAAACAAAGTAAATGCAAGAGATGAGTTTGCGACACCTACTTCGATGAGTTCTTGACTTGATCCTCCCCGGCAACGGCGCCAGAAATTCTTCTGCTACGACAACAAAAGTCCTTCCCTGGCGCGTAGGAGTTCTTCTTGTTACTTCTCTAGTTTGCGTTGGTTTTTCCCTTGAAGAGGAAAGGGTGATGCAGCACAGGAGCAGTAAGTATTTCCCTCAGTTTGAGAACCAAGGTATCGATCCAGAAGGAGGGCCTCGTCAAGTCCAAAGTACCCGCGCAAACACAAACAAGCATGCACCCAACGCTTCAAAGGGGTTGTCAATCCCTTCAAGATTGTTTGCAAAGTGAGATCTGAAGGCGGAATGTTCAACGAAGTAAAAAGTGTAAGGCCGAAAATATGGTGTGGAGTAGACCCTGGGGGCTATAGTGATCACAACAGGCTTCTCTCATAATAGCAAATATCACGGTGGGTGAACAAATTACTGTCGAGCAATTGATAGAACCGCGCAAAGTCATGACGATATCTAAGGCAATGATCATGCATATAGGCATCACGTCCGAGATAAGTAGACCGATACTTTCTGCATCTACTACTATTACTCCACACATCAACCGCTATCCAGCATGCATCTAGTGTATTGAGTTCATGACGAACAGAGTAACGCTTTAAGCAAGATGACATGATGTAGAGGGATAATCTCAAACCAATGATGAAAACCCCATCTTTTTACCCTTGATGGCAACAACACGATACGTGCCTCGCTACCCCTTCTGTCACTAGGTGAGGTCACCACACGGTATGAACCCAAAACCAAGCACTTCTCCCATTGCAAGAATCATAGATCTAGTTGGCCAAACAAAACCCACAACTCAAAGAGAATTACAAGGATATGAAATCATGCATAAGAGAGATCAGAAGAAACTAAATAAGATTCATAGATAATCTGATTATAAATCCACAATTCATCGGATCTCGACAAACACACTGAAAAAGAAGATTACATCGGATAGATCTGCATGAAGATCATGAAGAACTTTGTGTTGAAGATCCAAGAGAGAGAAGAAGCCATATAGTTACAAGCTATGGACCCGTAGGTCTATGGTGAACTACTCATGCATCATCAGAGAGGTCATGGTGTTGATGAAGAAGCCCTCCATGTCCGAATCCCCCCTCCGGCAGGGCACTAGGACGTGCCCCAAATGGGATCTTGCGGAGACAGAAGCTTGCGGCGGCGGAAAAGTAATTGCGATCGTCTCTTCTTTTTTGGGAATATTTGGGGTGGGGGCTTGTGGGGGCCCTGGGGATCTTCTGGTATGGCTCCCAAGTTCTCCGATCTTCTTCCGTTCCATAAAAAATCTTTTCAGGGATTTTTTTTCCGCTTGGACTCCATTTTCAAAATCTCCTCTGAAAGGGGTCAAAAACATGGAAAAAACAGGAACTGGCACTTGGCACTGGGTTAATAAGTTAGTCCCAGAAACTAAATAAGAGGCATGCAAAACATCCAAAGTTTGACAAGATAATAGCATGAAACCATCAAAAGTTATAGATACGTTGGAGACGTATCACGCGTGTGTTCCACCCTCAGTCCCTAGGAGGGTGTCATGCGCCCCGGAGGCAGGGGCGGATATACCACTCCCAGCCCTAGGTTAGGATTGTCTAGATTGGGAACATGGGCATGTGTTCCACCCTCCGTTCCGAGTCTGGGGCATCTCGGCCTGGATACAAGGGTGCGTCCACCCTGTCCTAGGCGAGAGGTCCTCGATCTCGAGACCCAAACGTCTGCCCGAAGCAACTCCCGGCCAGCAGGTGTGCCCCGCCAGGACACCGTGCTGGGCGTCCCCGCGAAGCCACCCCACGGGCCACCCTCGCGGTGCCATTCATAACTGTTTGCGCGGGGGCTGCCCGCGGGCTCGCTCGCGTGCCTCCTTCCAGAGTGATGGTCTGCGCTGCTTCCTCCGTAGCCCGGACGTGTGCCGACGTGGTCGTCTTTGAACTGTGCACGCCTCCAGGGGTTGATGTAGTCAGGCCTCTCGTACTCCCTCCTTGTTTCGTGAAGCACACCGGGGGACGTTGGATGACGCCTCCCCAGCGCGGCCAAATCCCGTGCCTCCAGCAGCTTCCACCGAATCCCCAGTGGGTGCGGGCCTGAGTGTATGTTTGGGACATGCCCGCGTGGCTCCCTTGTTGTAGCCCCTGGCGATGCAGGCTAATGAGTGCGGTTCCCACAGGGGCGCGCTTGGGTCTCGCCGGTGACGTCACGCCCAAGAGCGCGCCGGTGCCCATCGACGCGGTGGCGACATGTGGCATGTCGACGCCTGAGCTCATGCGCCACTCGGAGCGCGACATGTCTGTGCGTCGGGTGGTGACAGACTCAGATGGGGGGAGGAACAACCTAGACGCGTGGAAGGGTCGGGGCAACGGGGGGATGCCATGTGGTTGGTGAAGGTGGCTGCCCCCGGCGCTCGTTGGAAGCCTGTCCGGTGTGAACCCGGAGCGTTGCAGGGCGTTTCGGCCCGCCTGCGCCGGCCGCGCCACGCGAGCGGCCGATCTCTCCATGCGGATTCGACGTCTCCCTACCATGAGTGTGACTAGCTTCAGCTGGCCGAGCTGGGAGATTCCGTGAAACAACCCCTACCTGGCGTGCCAAATGTCACATTTCGTGCTCCGCAAAACCCTAAGGATTCAAACTCAGGGGCGTGTACGAATATCTCTCGTGGGCTCGCCTCACCTAAATCGCTACTCGCTGGGGATAGCTGTGAACTTACTTGATGGTGAGGAAGACATAGAACACGGCAGTTTACCTAGGTTCATGCCATTGAGAAGCGTAATACCCTACTCCTGTGTTGGCGGATTGCCTCTCCTGGAAGTTGGTGCGTGAACTAGTACAGTATTCAAGGACATCTAGAGGCTGGGTGGTCTTTGTATGGTGCTTGTAGGCGAATGAATGGATTGGGGCCTGATGAAGTAACCTACTCTCTCTATATATAGTGGCGGCCCCAGTCCTCTTCCCTTATCGCAAGGGTGGGAAGGGATCCCACAACAACCAATTTTAAAGGGGGACAGTGGAACGTGCTTCCCGTGTCCAAAAGTAGTCTTCGCCAGCAAAGTGGCTGTCAATGCAGCAGGGACGGGTCCAGGGATGACGTCCGTCTTGCTGGTGGGCGATGGTGGCCTTGTTACACCAGAATGGAACCTTTGGGAGATGCCTCGGAGACCGGCGTGCGTCCTCGCCCCCTTTGCACTAAAGGGGGGAACTGCACCGTCCTGAAGTGTGTTGCTTGCCTGTCCTTCCCCTGCGTCATCCTAGACTCTCGAGGCCGGGTCTCACCTCGGAATATCTGCCACTCCGGAGGGGTCCTGAGGAGGCCCCACACGGGTCTTGATGTTGTTCCTCCTCACGAGGCTTGGCCCCCCACGTGGACCTTGCCTTGAGCGGGGATGTGCGTGGTTGTGTCTGGTCGGGGAAGTGGGCCAGCCCTGGGCCTTAGGAAGGCAGTTCTGGATACCCCCATTCCCAGAACGCCGACAGTTCGGAACACCATCGAGAAGAAACAATATGGAACAACAATTGACACACGGTAACACCACAACAAATGCATGATATGATGGACAACACATATGATGCATGTTCGGTTTCATTATGCCAGGCACGACATGGGAATTCACAACAATCAAACACTACACATTAAGTGAAGCTCAATATGCAACGAGTTGCATATTGACGAAACTCCACATTTGAATTACATAGTTCACTCCTGTTTAGGTACATGTCCATGTTAAATGTTGTTAAACATGGCAAGAGGTGAAGCACAAATAAACTACCTCTCTAGGCATTTGAAATGAGTTCGGAAACGACATATAGCATCTCCGAATTGACCCCAAGTGTTAACTTGGAAATCTGTGCAGATCTGAACTAACATGTTTTAATATTTGTTAAACAACAGGATAGAGTGGTTCACATGATTCTACGCGTCATTTTAGTCGATTTACATATACGAATCATCTCCAACGGAGTTACGGTTCAAAAGATACGGCCATGGCAAGATATTATGCCATGTATGCAATATGTATGCAAATGACAACCACAAGCACTCCAAACCAATAATGCAGCAAGGAATTATGAAACTAAATGAGATTTTATGCAAGTTTCATATATGGCACGTGCAAAACGGAGCAACTGTTCAACAATTATAAGCAACACAAGAAATAATTACAATCTGCTAACAACAGCAACATGGCATTTTCTACACCCCGAAAGAACAAGCTACATGATTCTAAAATGCTCAATCAAGACATGAGGCAGTAGTGGGCAAGATGCACAACAACACTCTACTAAATACAAGTAGCATGGAAGCATGGATCACTAGGTAATGAGCTCACAAAATGGCAAGTTGCACACAGTTTCACACTTAGTGAAACAATAGTTTGATAGTGCAGTTTTTAACCTCATGGCATATTGGAAGCAGTCAAACTATATGGTAGAAGGCATATAGTGGCATGAAACTTAACATCATGATAGAGGATCTTAAGCACTACAAATAACTCCATTGCACCAACCCCAAAAGGGTTGTAGATCACTAGCAAATCTCATGACAAGACAACTACAAAATATTACAGATTCCAGACTTAGAGTAATTTCAACATCTCAATTCAGCTACAACAACATACCATCTTCACATGAAGAAAACTACAACTAAGCATGGCATACATAGCATGCTCAATGGAATGTAGACTCATGCACGATGCAAGTATCAATGAGAAATGCATGAGAGTCTCCACCACCCACCGACGATCTGCTGATCTGACCATCAACTAGGATCGCCGCTCTGATCATCTTTTCGGGCTTCTCCTTGCGATTCTAGATTCACCCATCTCTGATTGGTACTCGTGGCGTCTCTATCATTGGCTTGGATTTCTCCAAGGGGCCGGCTTTTGCGGATGAGATTTACAGATCTACATGTCTTACTGTTCATCCTATGAAGGGTTTTGGGTCTTTCACATTGATTGTCTCTTTCAGTAGACAGACTTTCTGATTGAATGAGGCTTCGGTGTCTGTTGCGCTTGAATCATCCATTGGTGGTTCGTCCATTGATCTTCGAGTGTTACAGGTGCAGGACAAGGTTTCCTCTTTTAATGTTTCCTCCAAGAAGGTTGGATTTCTAATTACTCGACTGCATTCATATTCTTGTTCGGATTTCAAATGTTTCTTTCATCTTTGGGGGAATGGAGGACCTAATTGGGCCACAAAATTCCGAATTTGGAAAAAAGAATGTGATACTGAATGGATTTTGATAAGTCCTTCCAAGCGACGTGCAACTATGGGATTATTGGCCATGCATAAACATCATATGCATTCATGTTTAAAGAAGCGGGATTCTGTGAAGAAAAAGTTATTATTTCCTACCATTCACAAATATCTTGTATGCTGAGGGTACAGATATGCGACGACTCAGAATGAAATTTATGTGCTCTCTCAGGATGTAGGCTATTCTTTCTCTGCCCATGAACGAGTGATTATTCATCCTCCTCAACCACCAGCTATCAATTGGACAATATCTCGCCCACATATTGTGTTCGAGTCTGTTTCTTCCCCTCTGAGGTCTTCTCCACTGCTAATGGAATCTTCAGCGAGGGAAGCTTCTCCGGTGAGTGAGTTGACAAGATCTACCTCCCCTTCTTTGGTAGGTCCGGATATCGTGGCACCTGTCATGCCTGACTTCAACAGCGGGAATGTGGGATTTTCAAATCCTCGGACGGGTAATGGGCCTTGGAATGGGCCAAAGACTTCTGAGTCATCCCAAACATACGATCTTGATGATGTTTCTATTCCGTCTACCTAAGATGCAGAGGATTCTTTTAATAATTTGATTTCTGATATGGTTCAAAATATTATCGTGTCGGGTTTGTTCCAAGGAGGGACACTTCGCGAGTAACTGCCCCTTAGTATTGATTTGCATGGCATGTTCGAAGGTAGGCCATCATTGGAAGGCTTGTGCCGCGCGTGCTAGGGACTTGGTCTCGTTTGGAGGGAGAAACCTCCGGAGCCGTATATTGAGGGACCCACTTCCATTACTCCAACAAGACATATCCGCGATGCTTCATGCTCTTCCCCGACTAGTCCCATCGCTAGCCTGCCACAACCACCATCTTGCCCTCCGCCAAAGACCCCCCCTCCTCCATCGCCAGAAAAACCTCAGGAGAAAATGGCCAACTTCCGGCTAAACCCACAACGATTTCTACCGGCAGGAGATGAGATCGCCGATGGTGGTGATCTCAGACTTCCTCAAACCTTCATCGCTCTCCCCACCCGAGTCCAGCGTTGCCATGAAGAGTTCGTCATTGCGGAGGTAATGCCGCTTCCGGTGCCCAATGAGATAGATTTTTTGAGGGAAGTGGTGGTCCAGTTGCTCGAGCAGAGGGGGATCAGGTCACGTCAGCGCAGCCTTAGATTTCCGGTGTCGGTTTGTTTCATTTGCGTGATGCGGGAGTGTGCTTTTCTCTATTTCAGTTTTCTCCTATTGCTATGGGTGATGATAGATTTTTCAGATTCATGAAGCATGATGAGGGAGAGGGATACCGAGGGGCTTAGGATCTTTGTGATGGTTGTCTGATGTTCCTAGGTGTTCCTCTTGATCTGCGCACAACGAAACATCGACGTGCGGCAGTTAACACTTTTGGGAAGTTTCACTACTGGATTAATGAAGATCCCTACCTGGCAAGTACCATTGTATTTGCTTCGTTCCCTAATGATATTTTGGTCCATAGGGATGTGGCCTTCAATGACTATGCCACCAGAGGAGGAGCCAGAGTTTCATGGAGTGTCCCTGTTATATATTGGGGTCAACTTTTGCTGATCATATGCCTGAGGATGAAGATCCTATGCTAGTGAATGGTAAGCCACATCCTCTGCGAGGAGTGTCATTTCCAGAGCCTCACAACTTTCCTCTCCCACCGTACCCTGCTCTGGCACGGAACGATCTTCCCCCAGTGTCACCACCCATGAACCATCAGGTTGATCCTGACAACTGGGTCACGGTCACTGGGGTGATGCTGAACTTGAAGAACCTCCACACCATCACGAAGAAGACCATCCACTTTAGGATCAAGAATCTATTGTGATTGATCAACCATTTGCCAGACTGTCAGAGAACTACTTCAATGAACAACATCAGCAAGATCAGCAGGATCACCTGCAAAAGGACCAGATGCAGAATAATCAAGATCAGGAGGAGCCAGTGCAAGAGAATCAACAACAAGATGAGTAGCAGAATGATCAACAGTTGGCAATTGTTCCATACCAACCACCCCTGGTAAAGGATCAGCAAATATTTGTTGGAGCTATGAGGGTGGTCTATGGGCCTCCCCTACCTCCACAATTTGCTTAGAAGAGAACTTTTGAGACTCTGCTACAAGGTGAGATGTTTTTTGAAGTCCCAAAGCCTCTGTCTGTCAAACCTATATCCCCAGTCATGCTTTCCAAAAGGAACCGTCCCTTGCTTTTGATGACGTTCAGGTTCTATCCTGGATTGAATGGAGGGAAGATTCTTCTAGAAGGCCCACTGCTAGGCTTTTGTTGCCTCGGTTGGATGCCTCTTCTGATGCACTCGTGGAGGAAGATGTTATTGCTATCAGCCAGGAAGATAACACTATGCACTTCGAGGCTATTTCAACGATGGAAGGTAAATCAAAGGCTAAAACTCATGTAGTGGAAACACAGGTTTACAGATGCACTAGAGGTTTAGTTTGGCGAGATGTCTTCAAGCATGTTTTCTTTGAGCTAGCATCAGAGCCAAAGAGGAACAAGCCGTGCACTAGGCCTATCTAGGAGGCCAACACCTCAAGGTCAGAGCATAAGTAAGCAGATGTCCCACCACCCACCTCGATCAAGGCGCTTCAGGTGATTGGGCATCATCTTCGAATTGAGTAAGGCAAGCTCTCGGAGGAGCAGCTTATGGCTTCCCATGCAACCAAGCCATATGTGGTTGCTGATAACTAACAAAGCTACTCCCCAATGGGTCTGGCGGACCCATAAGTTTGCCTTTCTATGTCTGTTCTGTCTCTGTCATCCATAACTATGTGTTATTGTGATTTCTTGTAAGTGTATGTCAGTACTCTGTCATGACATGTTATCTTTTGGCTTGTATATATGTTGCTTGTTACTATGTAACTGGTTGATGGCTACTACTTACATGAGCTATTAATAAATAGTCACAAGCATAGAAACTGGAATGTACTATGTTGGAATATCCGAGGGCTAAACTCTCCGGCTAGGCAGAGAGCCGTGCGACAAGAAATGGAGGAAAGTCAATGTGTTGTCGCATGCTTCCAGGAAACTAAGTGTGGTTCGTATACAATTAAGGAGATTCAGTCTTTTTGCCCAAGACAATATGATCATTTTGCTTTTGCCCCATCTAATGGTGCATCGGGGGGTCTTTTGGTGGTTTGGAATTCTGCAATTCTCCAAGGTGATTTAATGGAGATACAATCATTTGGAATGGTAATTAAGTTCACCTCCAAAGTGAGCGCAGATGTTTGGACATTAGTTAATGTTTATGGAACATGCCGGGGTGAATTAGGAGACATTTTTGTTGAGTGTCTATATAATTTGCACATTGCTTTTGAGGAGAATTGGCTTCTGTTGGGAGATTTTAATTTTATTAGATCCCATGATAACATAAATCTCCCTGGTGGGGATATGAATGATATGTTCATCTTCAATGAAATCATTGGGCATCTGGGTCTAGTTGAACTACCTATTAAAGGTAGATCATACACTTGGTCTAATATGCAGGATAATCCTCTTCTAGAGCAACTAGATTGGTTCTTTACTTCCACTAATTGGATCTCATGTTACCCCTTGACTGAAGTTTTGCCTTTGGCTTGAACTACCTCTGATCATGTAACCTGTGTGGTGGTCGTCACCACCTCAATCCCCCCATCCACTATCTTTAGATTTGAGAATTATTGGACCAGGGTGGAGGGTTTCTTGGAATGTGTTGCCAAATCCTGGAATAAGCCTTCTTATAAGAGAGATCCTGCAGCTATTCTCACTCACAAGCTTAAATCCCTGAGACATGATCTCAAGCATTGGAAATTGGGAATCTTAAAGATGAAAATTGTCATTGACAAATGTAATAAGGTGATTGAATGGATTGACAGTTTGGAGGAGCTCAGATCCCTCTTCAGGCAGGAATTCAATTTCAGAAAGATTGTCAAGGCACACTTGCAGCATTTACTACATTTGCAGTTTCTCTACTGGAAAAAGAGGTGTAGGATCAGGTCAATCAAGGTAGGAGAAGAGAATACTAAGTTCTTCCATGCCATGGCCTCTGAGAGACATAGAATAAACTCTATTGCCAACGTGATCCTGGCTGATGGCAGACTGATTTCAGAGCATAGTCAAATGGAGGGGATTCTGTGATCTTCATATAAAGGACGAATGGGCACAGCTAAAGGTATCAATAGGGGTTTTGATTTGCCCAATCTTATCAAGCCGGTGCAGGGATTAGATGTGTTGACTGTGCCATTCACCAATGACGAAATGGACCAGGTTGTCGAATGCATGCCTCTGGACAAGGCACGAGGTCCAGATGGTTTCAATGGGTTGTTCCTTAAAAAGTGATGGCATATTGCTAAAACTGAATTTTATGCATTTCCTCATCACCTTTTTCAAGGAAAAGTAAACTTAGAAAGTTTGGACAACTCATTTTTCACACTGATTCCAAAGAAAGCCTCACCAGAGTTTGTTGGGGATTACAAGCCCATATCCTTTACATGTGTGGGTATCAAATTCCTAACCAAGATGGATGCTAATACATTGCAAGCTGTCATTCTTGACTGCGTTCATAAAAATGAGTATGGATTTATCAAGACGGGAACCATTCAGGACTGCATTGGTTGGACCCTGGAATATTTGCATCAATGCCATCAGTCCAAAAGACCAATTCTCATTCTTAAACTGGATTTTGAGAAAGCTTTTGACTCTATTGAACATGAGGTCATCTTGCATATCCTTAAGTATAAAGGGCTCAACAGCAAATGGAGAGGATGGATTCATCAATTCCTCACCTCTGGGTTATCTTCCATTCTTCTTAATGGTGTTCATGGAAATCATTTTCACTGCATGGCTGGTGTCAGATAGGGAGATTCCATTTCCCCTTTACTCATTGTTCTAGTAGCAGATTTGCTATAGTGTATTATTAATGATATGTTAGCCAAGGGTCACATTTTGTGGGGACCCCGACTAGTAAGTCGAGATCGCTGTGCCGAGTGACCCCAAGGATCAATTTTTACTGAACACAGATACTGAATAATAGAGTCTTACATCCAAATACTGAATATTACATGCAATGACCGAAGGGTCAGGTTCACAAGCAGGTCCTAAGGCCAATTAAAACGGGTACGATGGGTAGCGGAAACTCATAAGGGCTAAGCGGGTGCCCATGCCATCAAGCCTACACCGACATGCATTCTGACTTGGAAGCGCCCTAGATCGCAGGTCCGTCTCCGAAGACGTTCTCATCGCCAAACTCCGGTCCTTCCATGTGTGTTCAATAATATAACCAGTGGCAAGCCAATGAGTACTTTGAATGTACTCGCAAACAGCCCATGATATGAATAATGAAAGTGAAGTACAACAATAACATGCAGCTTTGATGAAATGCAACTTGGTGGGATGATCATGTATATGCATCAAGCTAAAGAATTACTCTAAGAACAAGTTACAGATGCCCTCGCATCTGTCAAGGGCTTAACACTCCGGGTTCACCCTATATGCCAAGTCACTGAACTTGGTCATATCAATTCATCTTGTAACACCAATTACCACACATACACACACACACTCACACTTGGTTTACGTGGAAACACTGGACGTAGTTTAAGCAGGATTGCCCAACTGTCCTTGACAGTGGACATGGCTACTTGAATAGTTTGACACTCTGCAGAGGTTGTGCTGTACCCACGAGAACCAGGAAACTTCCGTGTCATCCACGACTCGCGGTATATCACATATACCCGAGGTAAGTACCCGATCATTATCTTTCCCCTGACAATACTAGACAAAGAGGTCCACTCGATTGGTACCCAGCCCACATGTTCTACGTCTTACCAGCACCGACTCTGGACAGTATCAACCATGCGGGGACCAACGGTGTGCCTGGAACTCATAAACATGGCATAGTCGCCCTTCCTGGCACGACCCCATCACGAGAGTGACGACAATCACTCCCGCCACTAGTAATGTGGCTCTTTGCTAGTACCGACCAGAGTAATCAACAAAGCCCCGTCCCATAAATGGGTAACATGGTCGCACATGTGAGGTTGGGACGGTCGACACATCATAAATCTAACCCCATTTCCGAAACCATACTCACACAAAACACCGGTGCACCACTTCACCAAAAGTGGCCACCCATCTCATCATCACCCTCGGGCATTAGCGGCACCCGACGGGTTTTTTCATAAACCTTTGATTTAACTCAACATCATGCTCATGCCATGGTTCTCTAACTCTACTAGTCAACATGATAGTAGCATGATCCTCATAGATGGTAGGATCAAGCTCATCATGCTTGTGCTCCGAGGAGCCATATGTATAACATCACCATCATGCAAGTTCTTTGAAGAAGCCTTCGGTACCATCACACCAATGATGAACCGGCACTATGATCACATGCAACGGAAAAGTACTTGCTATTCTAGCATGCATCAATTTATATGCTCAAGTCATGGTCAAAGGGCTGCTTGCCTTGGTCAGCTAGGTATCTGGGGTCTTCGAGGTCTTCCGCACTGAATCCTTCGTCACTCGGTAATTCTATCATCGAGAATAGAATAAATAAGAAATAGCTTACACAAAAACAGATCACGAATCACTTTTAAAAATGTTGCAAAAATTGGTTAAATTCAGGTTGTTAATTTGAAAAATATCTTCTCCTAGTTTTTACTAGCTAAGCATTTTTAATAATTACTAACCAGGGGCAAACTATTGCCTTTAATGCCTTTATATTATTATAAAACACATTCTGTTTTTGAAAAATGCCAACAATGGCAGAATCAAATACTACTCATTTTTAGAAAAATATCAGTGGAAGAATTATATTTTTCCACTGGGTAGTTATTTTTACAAAAATCATTTTAGTATCTGTTTTAAAAATAAAAGAAAAAGGCCAAAGCCTGGCCTGGGAAGCAGGCCGGCCCAGCCAGCCAGCAGGCTGCCAGGCGCGCGCGCGCCATGTTTGAACCTGACGTGCGGGCCCCTGGGATCAGCGGCTGTGGCTGCGCGCGGGGGCTGCTCCAGGACACCGACAGGTGGAGCCCACCTATCAGGTTCTTCCCCTACCTCTGGCCAGGGAGGAGGAGATGAAATCCGGCGAGGCTACCATCGTCCTTGGGCCTAGCTAAGGACAGGAATGGGTTCAGCGTGCCTCTGCCTACCTGCAGGTGGTCGGGACAACGCCGGAGAGGCTTGGAGACGCCGGCGAAGAGGTGGCCGTGGCGGAGGGGTTTTAGGACGTCGTTGAACTGGTAGCTAGGGGCACGGAATCGCTCGGGGAAGTTGGGAGAAAGGTTCCTGGTGTCGAGGGGAGTGCTCTCGTGGGTCGAGTGTCGCAGAAGCCGTCGTTAAGCCAGAGATCGACCGGAGCTCCGAGGCGGAGGGGCCTCGGTCGATCTCGAGCACCGGGGCTCTGCGAGCTCGATTGGGTGGCTAGGGAGGAGCTAGTGGTCGTGCAGAGGCTGCTGGAGGGGTGCTGAGGCGCCGGGGAGGCCTATTTATAGGCTCGCGACGGTGAGCCGACTCGGTGCGCCGGTGACTCACGGTGGCACGCGTGCGTGCATAGTGAGGAGCTAGCTGCGAAACCACGGTCTCCAGACGTGGCTTGGGATGCTCTGAAGCATTGGCCGCAGAGGGAGAAGGCATGGGGTCGAGCTGCAGCGTCTGTGCATGCTCGGCCGAGTCGGGTGCGCGCGGGCACGCTTCGCCCGAGATCTAGCGCGGGAGAGGAGGGTCCATGGTGGCTGCTTTACACAGAGGAGTTGTCGGGGGAGGTCTTGGACACTTCGGGGGAGGTTGGGACCGGCCGGGAGCGTCGTCCCCTTCTCGGTGGCTCCCTGTAGCGCGTCCAGAGCGCAGTTTTGGCATGCCACGGCATGCTGGCGCGCTCTGGGGCACTTTAGACGAGTCCCTCATGTCTTGGGTGTTGCTAGGAGTGTTTCTAGCCATTGTATGCTAGTGAGAGCACTGGCTGGTCAAGGGGGCAGGTTTCACTAGTGCTGTGTGCCCTGATCTGTGGCATAAATTGGGGTTCTTATCACATGTGCTTTCAACTAGGGAGGGGCCAGTTCACTGGGTGTTTAGGTTGATCTGAGGCACTAATACACCAAGTTTGAGGCTTTGACATTGGGTAAAACATTAGCTAGGTGGGTTTTTACCTTCGTGTCAGAAGGTGTTTGATAGTGGTTTGGGGTGCTTCC
This sequence comes from Hordeum vulgare subsp. vulgare, assembly GCF_904849725.1. NCBI lineage: Eukaryota > Viridiplantae > Streptophyta > Magnoliopsida > Poales > Poaceae > Hordeum > Hordeum vulgare. The sequence goes on along the minus strand of NC_058524.1, from coordinate 339,010,688 downwards.
ACTCCACCACTGGAACTGCAACTTAACAGGTTTGGTCTTAGGGTTAGAGTAGGGGTTTCCACCAATTTTGAGCTCCATTGAACAAGTTTAGCTTTGTAAACTTGAAAATGCATCAAAGTGGCCAGATCTGTCCTCTCCAAAGTGAGTGTGACTAAACAGAATCTTGCAAATCTCATTTTTGGTGTGGAATCCTCATTTGAGGTGCCAAACACCCCTGCGAAGTTCCAGCCCCATTGAACAAACTTTGCTACATAGAGTTGCTCCAACTCTATTCTGGACAAAGAGGGTTTTAGGCTCATTTGGTGACCTTCCCCAACTTGGATCAAGGTGAGATTTTATGTGGGCACCAAATATGGCTTGGGAAGGCTCCTGTAATTTAATGGGATTTTATTGAGAGTATTTCCTTTGGAAATAATCAAAAAGGTTAAAACAGACAGGAATGCTTTTCAGGGTTTTATTCAAATAATTATAATATAAAACAGGGTTGAAAATCTTATATATGGAAAATATATGTCCTTCTGAGTTTCCATGATTTTACTCAGAATTTTCTAAGGCAGAGAAGCATTTTTCCTTGTGGGAATATCATTCCCGGCCTTAGGAACAAACATGTATTTAAAATAGAAAAATAATGTTTTAAATCATTAATTAATGTTTTTGGTAAATAATAATAGTATTTGAGTTCAGATCACCAACTTTGGTTGGGAGTGCTACTAGGCATCATGAGCTAGTAGTGTAACCCAAGTAAAGTTAGAGGTGATCTGGTGTCAAAGAAAAAGAGCTTTGGAAGTTCATTTAAAAATAAATTTATCATGGGTTTTGGATCAACAAGCAAACAAGCATACATTCATACAAGACATTCATAGCATTCACAACATCATTAGAAAAAGTTTTAACAAGCTCTGATTTTTGCAACTTAAAACATTGGTGGTGAAAAACAGGGTGCGACACATTTAGTTACCAATCCCATGTCATGACAAGCATTTTCCTATTATCCAATATGCTGATGACACTTTGATAGTGTTCCGTGCCGAGGAAGGGTAGTTGAAGGCTCTCAAAGAGATGCTTCAGATTTTCACTAGATCAACATGCCTACACATTAACTTTGAGAAGTCATCAATGGTGCCAATCAATGTCTCATCAGAGGAAACTGCGAGACTTTCTCATGTCTTTGGATGTGAAGTTGGTTCCATGCCTTTTACATATCTTGGATTGCCGGTTGGCACATCACCGCCCAAGATGGAGCACCTGATGCCTCTTGTTTCATGCATGGAACGAAGGATGTCCTCTAGCTCCTCCTTCCTGGCTCAAGGAGGACGACTGCAATACGTTAACTCTCCTCTATCCTCTTTGCCAATATTTTTCCTCTGCAGGCCTTTCTATCCCTCCAGGAATTCTCAAGCAGTTAGAAAGGTGCTAGAGGCAATGTTTTTGGATAAGGAATAGAAAGGAGCATTCACCATCTCTGGATGTTGGGGAATTGATCTAGAAACCGAAGAACAAGGGTGGATTGGGTATTCTAAACCTGGGTCTACAAAATGCAGCTCTGCTTTCGAAACATGCCAACAAATTTCTTAACAGAATGGATCTGCCTTGGGTTCAACTGATCTGGAACACTTACTACCATGACCAAGTACCACAAGGAACTGAGCTATGTGGATCATATTGGTGGAAGAGTATCCTCAAGTTATTGGACAACTTTAGGGAGGTCACTTGCAAGTCAAGCAGGGAGATAATGTCCTCTTTTGGCATGACAAATTGAACATTGGCAACTCAGTTATTCCTATCAAAGACAGATTTCCTAGACTGATTTCATATGTCAAGGATCCTTGGACAATGGTCAAAGATGGACTAAACACTGAGGATTTGCCCCCCTGGTTCAATTTGCCTCTCTTTGAGCAGGCTTACTTGGAGCTGTCCACACTTCAGGATTCCCTCCAGGATTTTCCACCCAGTTAAAACCAGAATGATGTCTGAGCTTGGATGGAAACATATAAACCTTATACCCCAAAGTCTTTATACACCCATGTGCATAGCGGCCAAACTTTTAACCCTCTCCTGAATATGATATGGGCCAGTTCTTGCACATTGATTATCAAGGACTTTGCCTGGATGCTGATCATCGACAAATTCAATACCAAGGACATGGTAGAAAGAAGGCATTGGCACATGGAGGATGGGGCCAATTGTAGAATTTCCCATGTACAAGTAAGAGAAGATAGGGATCATCTATTCTTCACCTACCACTTCAGCAGTAGAATCTGGAATTATCTGCAAATTGACTGGGGTGATACAAATGATATGGCAACCGCTGTCTCCCATGCTAAAAGTTCCTTCCAACACCCTTTTTTCTCTGAGATGGTGTTCATTGCATGCTGGCATATTTGGCTAGCGAGAAATGACAAGGTATTCCAGAATGTTCGGCCTAGATTTGCTGCCTGGAAGTCAGGATTTATAACTAACATGTCCCTTATGGCACATAGGATCAAGCCTAAGTTCAAAGAGGACTTGCTGAAATGGGTCTCTTTCTTACCACCATAAATATAAACAACTCTTTAGGTTAGGTTCCTTCCTCTTCTACCTTACTTCCGGTTATCAAGGTAACCATGTAAATATTGTAATCTCCTTTTAATAAATGTTTGTGGCTGTCGGAATTTGGGCTCCGCAAAACCGTAAATATTCGAACTCTAGGGCGTGTACGAAGATCTCCCTTGGGCTCGCCTCACCTAACTCGCTACTCGCTGTGGATGGCACAGAACTCACTCGATGGTGAGGAAGACACATAACACGGCAGTTTACCCAGGTTTTGGCTGCTGAAAAGCGTAATACCCTACTCCTGCTTTGGTGGATTGCTTCTCGTGGAGGTTGGTGGATGAACTAGTACATTGTTCTTGGGCCTCTGGAGGCTGGGTGGCCTTTGTGTGGTGCCTGTGGGCGAATGAATGCATGGATCGGACCGCCCCCCCTCTATGAAGTAACCTATCTTCTATATATAGTGGCGGCCCCTGTCCTCTTCCCTTATCGTTTCGGTGGGAAGGGATCCCGCAACAACCAATTTTAAAGGGGGATAGGGGAACATGTTTCCCGTGTCCAAAAGTAGTCTCCGGCTGCAAAGCGGCTGCCAGCGCTGCAAGGACGCGTCCAGGGATGACATCCGTCCTGCTGGCGGGTGGTGATGGCCTTGTTACACCAGAAGGGAAACCTTTGGAAGATGCCTTGGGAACACGCGTACGTCCTTCCCTCCTTTGCATGAAAGGGGGAACTGGATCATACTGCAATCCGTTGCTCGCCTGTCCTTCCCCTGCATCATCCCCAACTCCTGAGGCCATGTCTTGCCTCAAAATATCCGCCGCTCCGGTGGGGTCCTGAGGAGGCCCCGTGCGGGTCTTGATGTGGTTCCTCCTCGCGAGGCTTGGCCCCTTGCGAGGGCCTTGCCTTGAATGGTGCCGGGCCTGTTGGTTTTTTTTCGATGAAGTGGGCCAATCCTTGGGCTGCAGGTAGGCAGGTCTGGGTACCCCCATTCCCAGAGCATCGACATTAGCCCCAGGGCCCAAGGTGCGCCTGGGATAGCTTCTTGGCGAAGCCTTGAGGGCAGCCTGACGCGTCCCAGGCCCCAAGTGCCTACAGGACAGGCAACATAGGTGTCCAGCCGCCATGCGGCAACACTCTCACTCCTCGAGGCGTCCGGGGCGCACCAGACCATGATGGCACGATCTCCAAGAACCGCGCCGATCATCATTGTTACTCATTGAATGGCATTGGCGCGACCTGCCCATGCCCAACGGGCTCTCGGACGTGACCGCTCGGTTGTCAGGTGAGGTGACGTGGGCAGCAACGCACCCACCGGCCCACCTCACGGCCCCCGTGGGGCGCATGACGCTCGCGCTCCCATGACGGTTGGTGGCCGTGGTTCGCCTATAAATCTTCCCCGCCCTTGTCAAGGGGAGGCACCACGATCTTGAGCTTCTTCTTTGCTTCCTTTGCCCCGCCGAGATAAAACTCTTCTCCTCTTTGTTTCTTTGTCTTCCATGGCGTCTCCAGGAGGCCATCCTGGCAGGGGGAAACACGCGGCTCCATCCGCCCCCACGTCCGCCCCTGGGAGCAGCGAGGGAGGAACCTCAGGGTCGCCGCGATTCCCCGGCGCTGGGCTCTGACGAATGAGTAAGTTCCTCGCTTTCACCCCCTTTCCTTGTTGTCCCATCTCCTGCTTGGTGGTTGATCTTCCCTTTTCTCCAGAGTGCCCGCAGCCAAGAAGCTCAAGCTCGGCGAGCTTCAGGAGGAGGTGGAGGGGCTGCGGGCTCATCTCAAGAGTGCCGAGGTTGCCCTCGAGGCCGCCCGCCAGGGCGAAGTGGAGGCCAAGGAGGAGTTGGCGTTGCTGCAGAGCTAGGTCCAGGAGGCAGACTACGCTGTTCAGGCCGCCTATGACAAGGCGACGTACGCTCGGATGATGGAGTCCCAGCGCGCCAAGCAGTTCGCGAGCATCGCCGGCCGGGCGGCATGCACGACACGGTGATTCGTGGGGGATGCCCCATCGCTGCCAAGGGTGAGCAGCGACGGGGGCTACCTTGTCTTCTAGAGGGTGGTGGATACGCTGGAGGCCGACGTCTCCTGCATGGAGGAGGACAACGCGTCTGACGTGCGTGAGCTTCTCGGCCTTGCCGGCCGACGTCTCCTGCATGGAGGAGGACAACGCGTCTGACGTGCGTGAGCTTCTCGGCCTTGCCTTGACGCTCGTCTTCTCCAACGGGCGCTGCCTCCTCCCGTAGCTTTATCTCCAGCGAGTCATCGAGCCGGTGCCTGCTGAGTCCAGGCGTCTTCTCTGGGATGAAGTGCGCCCCCGTGTGGACGCCCTGGTGGAGCGGTACGTCCGGGTGCCCGCGTCTAGTGAGGAGGAGGGCTCCGACGCCGAACCTGCCGGTGCCAAGGGCGGTGTCGGCGACCTCTCCCCCTAGGCATCCCCCAGCTCCTGTCTTCCAACCCTTGTAATGTTGAACCATGAACTCTGCCCTGCCGGGCGTTAGACTTTTGTATGTTACCTTCGCCATTCTCCCATTTTCCTTTCGCTCTCGAATCGTTGGTTTGCTCGATGGTAGTCGTTGCGTCTTGGTCCCTCCCATAGGGCCCGTTGATGACCCAGACGTCGCTAAGGGGTAGCGGCGGCTAGGGCCCTCAGGAGGTCCCATCCTGCCGAGGCATCGTTTGTGCCGCTGCACGCTTCGTCGATGGCCTCATTCCTTGCCGCAACTTAGTCCGTAGGCCCTGCATCCTTTCATTAGTACGCGTGTTTTTAATTCGTTCTTGGTTCGACGCGAAACCAGATGGCCCCGTCTGGGTCTGCGGGGTACTTAGCTCACTAGTTCGTGCTGGCCCTTCCGCAGCTCCTCCTAAGTGACTCCTGCTTTGTCAGTGGGACGGGGTGGAGACACTTTCGACACTCTATGTCTGCGGGTCCCGGTCCCGCACATTTCCCTGCCACCGTGAGTCGCAACCCGTTACCAAGGTTGTTCCTCACGGGGCAAAGTCTCGACGCCCTCGGTGCCAACAGGGGTGACTCCTGGGTGGCTGAGTGGCTTTGTGACCCATAAGGCCCCTGAGGCATGCTGGTCAGGAGCCCGCCTTGACACTCAAGCCGCTCTACATCGACTCGTCCCGGTCCCGCACATTTCCCCACCGCCGTTTGGTTCAACGCACTTCACGGGGCGGGGCCTCGCCGCCCCCGACACCGACCGGAGCTCCAGGACGGCACCAGGGGTGACGAGTGGCCTTATGACCGCTAAGGCTCCTGAGGCTCGATGTTCAGGAGCCCCCTTTGACGTTTGAGCGATTCCCCATTCCGTCCCGTCGATCATCGCCCCAGGACGCCCTGAGGCCTCCCGTGACTCTTTGTGGACCGCTGAAAATGTTTGTCCCTCGGACGGCAAGTCCTTGCTTTCACGCTCCTTGGCACCTAGGGGCGGTGCGGAGCGTTCAGCTCCTCAGAAAATATCATCCAGAAAAGGAGGCTTCGAAGCAGGCGAAACGAGAAAGTGCAAGAGAAAATCCTCTCCCATTTTGTTTTTCAAACATCAACTTTTGAAATCGGAAAATTTAAGTCCAGCAGAGGATAATTCAAGCTCCAGGTAGAAGCAAGCAAACGCCATGTCCGACACCTAGGCTAATCTCCGCCCCCATCTCACCTGGCTGTGGGCATAGTGATTGGTGGGCTAACTTGATTGCCTCCGTGTTCTCCCCAGTGCAGAGCGTAGGGCTGCCACTAGGCGTGGGGGGGACCCCTCCACGTCCTCGGGGGCCCCCCGGGTGTATACAACCTCGACTCGTTATTACGTGAGAGTGTCACGGTAGGGGTGTATCTGGGTGGTCGCGAGGACGCTTTGGCCTCCCGAGTGTACCTACCCCCGAGCCATATGCGCCTAATTCCTTTTGGGTCATTGGTGGACTGTGTTGATTGCCTCCGTCTTCTCCCGAGCGCAGAGCGTAGGGCTTCGACTTGGCGTGGGAGAGACTCCTCCGCGTCCTCAGGGGTCCTTGGGCTTATACAACCTCGTCTCGTTATTACGTGACAGTGTCACGAGATGAAGTAGGTTCCGAAAGGATTGAAGGACGATGCAGAGGTGCGATGGGTTGATGCGGGTCCCATGAGGACTGTAGGGCGAACGCGAGGGCGCCCCAGCTTTGCGATGTTTCCTCCTTCTCCCGAGACTTGTGGAGGGCTTTTCTATTGTTTTACGTTGGCAGGTCCAAGTCCCACTCATTTCCCTGCCGTCATGAGACGCCTCACAGGGTAAGGCCGTGACACCCTTGATACCGATCAAATGTGCCCGGACAACACTAGGATGGCCAGGTGGCTTTATGATTGGTAAGGCTCCTGAGGCGCGATGCTCAGGAGCCCCCTTGGACGTTCGAGTGGCTCTGTGCCGCCAACCGCCCTTGCTTGCGACCGAATGAAAACTATGGGGCCCTACCACCCTTGATAACAACCGAATGCCCGTGGACGACATCAAGAGTGGCAGGTGGCCTTATGACCGGTAAGGCTCCAGAGGCTCGAAGCTCAGAAGCGCCCATTTGACGCTCAAGCGGCCCCAATCTCATCATGTTGATCGTAGCCTTGGGAAGCTACGGGGCCTCCCCAGGTCCCGCAACGAGGCGACACGCACCGACCGGAGCCACTGATCGGGGGGGGGGGGGGGTTGGGGTGGGGGGGTAGATCGCCTAAAGATGCAAGCAAGGTGAGATGTCAGATCACCGAATGGATGTAGCAGAATGTATGGGGGCATGCGTAAATGATATGATGGGGGAAGAGGTGTGCCGTGAACACTTGAGGTTCACGCGGCCAACTGACACCCCTTAGAGCAGTGAACCAAAAAAATTACCTCGCATAGCTTCTTCGCGCGTGAGGGGCGCCTCGTGAGACCCAGCCCCCGGCACCCACAACAGCACCGTAGTCACTGCGGGTGATCCGCGCCACTTGTATCTCATTGCTTTCTCTGGCTCGTCCTTGTGAGGCCGAGGGCCCGGTTCTTCCAGTTCCTGCGCGGTGGCGGCGGCTGGCATCCTGCTCGCGGCTTGGGGGCACCTCCCTACCCGTGGCCCTTAGGCCCAATGTTCTAGCAGCGGGAGCCCTAGGGTCCTGCTCAAGGGGGGCGCCGGAGCGCTCTTTACTCCGAAGGAGGACTCGCGCCCAGGTTGGACGCTTGAGGCTCTTCCTCGATGGGAGGGACAGGTGGTGTTACATAACACGGTACGTAAGGCTCCACGTAGGTGTTTGATCGACCTCCAAAGCCGTTCAACAGCGTGGTGTTGGCAGTTCCTCTCTGTGGCGGGGGGAGGTCCCCCCGGTCGCGTTGCTCGGAGTTCTTCTTGCGATGGGCCTTTGCATGAAGTCGCTTGTTCCCATTGCAGCTGTTGGGTGGTCCCAGCATTGCCTGGTGCAAACTCCCCTCTTGGTACCCTGGCATGTCTCCATCGCCGCGGTTCACCCGTGTCGACGCCTCCGCCGCCCGTTGGCTGCGCCTGAGGGAGCGTTCCCGCCTAGCCACCCCGGATTGTCGGGGGGCGACTTGGTCTTGGTGATGCATGCTGGTGTGTGCATCTAATGTCCAGCCGTTCTCTTCGCGCCCCTAGTAGTCGCCGGCATGCTGCGCCTTCAGGCCGTCCACTAGGATCTGGAGGAGGAGGAGGGCAACATGTGACGCGTCTCTCTCGGCCCCGCCCAGCGCAAGGAGGGCCCCGTAGCTTGCAGGCCCTGGGATCGGTACGAGTTGCAAGCCCCTGGTGCCTGGCGCGTGTGGCCCTGAAGAAGAGTGGGCTCGGATGGCCTTCTAGGAGATGGCAATCAGTTCCGTGATGTGGTCCGTCCATACGTCGAAGCCCCCTTACGTTGGTCGTTGGCGGAGCATCTCGTTCGCCATCTGCAATGCGTCGTGCGCGCCGAGGTCCCCCAAGTTGATGCGGCGCATCGTGGATGCCGGGGGCGCCGCCCAGCCGCCGTGCGCCTGGGTGGCGCGGGTGGTTGCGATGGTGTAGACTATGTTGACGATCTGGTACGAGCCGCCTGGTACCATAACGTCGGTACACCTGCTTCCGGCCGCCGTGGTTTGACGACAGGAAGCTAGTTCGACGAGGCTCAAAGAAGCTTGTTGGGTGCCGGCCATCAGAGCTGTGTAGCTTAGGGAAGACGAAGCTCGGAGAGGACCTTGATAGAGAACCCCCTACCTGGCGCGCCAAATGTCGGATTTTGGGCTCCGCAAAACCCTAAAGATTCGAACTCGGGGGTGTGTATGAAGATCTCTCTCAGGGTAGCCTCACCTAACTTGCTACTTGCTGGGATGATATAGACTCACTCGATGGTGAGGAAGACACAGAACATGGCAGTTTACCGAGGTTTGGGCCGTTGAGAAGTGTAATACCCTACTCCTGCTTTGGTGGATTGCCTCTCGTGGAGGTTGGTGGATGAACTAGTACAGTGTCCTTGGGCCTCCGGAGGCTGGGTGGCCTTTGCATGGTGCCAATGGGTTAAAGAATGGATGCATCGAATCGGCCCCCTCTATGAAGTAACCTATCCTCTATATATAGTGGAGCCCCCGGTCCTCTTCCCTTATCGTTTCGGCGGGAAGGGATCCCACAATGGCCAATTTTAAAGGGGGGCACGGGAACATGCTTCCCCTGTCCAAAAGTAGTCTTCGCCCGCAAAGCAACTGCCATGCTGCAGGGACGCGTCGAGGGATGACGTCCGTCCTGCTCATGGGCGGAGATGGCCTTGTTACACCAGAAGGGAAACCGTTGGAAGATGTCTTGGGAACCCGCGTACGTCCTTCCCTCCTTTGCACGAAAAGGGGAACTACATCTTCCTGCAATCCGCTGCTCGCCTGTCCTTCCCCTGCGTCATGCTCGACTCCTAAGGCCAGGTCTTGCCTCGGAATATCTACCGCTCCGTAGGGGTCTTGAGGAGGCCCCCTGCGGGTCTTGATGTTTATCCTCCTCGCGAGGCTTGGCCCCTCGCGAGGGCCTTGCCTTGAGTGGTGTCAGACCTGTTGGTTTCTGGTCGATGAAGTGGGCCAATCCCTAGGCCGCAGGCAGGCAGTTCTGGGTACCCCCATTCCTAGAACGCCAACATTGGATGTGGGGGGCTTTCCCTTGCAGTGTTCGGTCAAAAAACCCTACTAACAACAACTAGTCATAGCCTTCTACAAACCACTCTACTTGGCACAATCAAAAGGGGCGTGGTTTGCTTAATACGAACTCCGCAAAATGGAACCTGTCATTAACAAATTTAAGTTTTAAAGTGGTTGCGACTTGAGAGCAACAAATAAGCATGATGATGAAGTTATACCTAGAAACCATAGACATGGCATGAAAGTGGGCATCACATAGGGAAATACCCATGAAGACAACACATGCAAGAGACCTACCGATTAGACGTAGCCATGCGCGCAAAATTGAATAAAATAGCAGTTTTGCAACTACGATGGCATACACTTTTGCCACACACATAACAACATCTAAATGAATCCCTCGACATAGAGCTCATCGAGTAGATCAAGTTTCATATAAAAATCATCTCCATCCGATACATGGTTTTAAAAATGCAAGAATCGCAATTATGCAACATGATAAGAAAGTGACAGTTTGAGACTTCGAACAAAACATATGGCTGCTTAGAGGGGGCTGGATCGGTCGGTGCAGTGGACGGGGAGGTCTCGTTTGGCTCAAGGGATCGGGGCTTCAAGGTCAAGGCTGTGCAGATCCGATGGAGAGGAGCTCGCTGACTGCGGCCGACCGACGCGTCTTTGGCGAGCGGGCAGGCGGCAGGGCAGGGCAGCGACACAGCTTGGGGATCATCGGATCCGGGGGAGGCCGACCAAGATCTGGCGGCGGCACGGTCGGGGCAATCGACGGCGATGCTGGCGGCGGGGTTGTGGCTATGGCAGTGCACGACGACAGTGGTTGCGGGCAGCCGAGGCAACATGAGTGCATTAGGGCGATGATGAGGCGCAAGGCGACGATGGCGCAGGCCTGCAAGAGGGTGCGCGCTCCGGCGAGGTCGAACGGCGGTGGGGCACTCCGGCGCGGGGTGGTGCAGCGGGCTAGGGCGCGCGATGCAGAGAGAGGCACAGGAGCGGGTGGAGCAGCGCGGTCGTGCTCGGGCTCGGACGGGCCGTGGAGGCCACGGGCACAGGAGGGGCGAGGTCGTAGTCTCCATTTGGCCGCGGGCGGGGTTTGCGGCGGCTAGCCCGTGGCTTGCCCCCACTTGGCGTCTGCGGGCTGGGGAGAGCCGGATCTCGCGGGGGAGGTGGCATATATTGCTTCGGGAGGCGCGGAAAATGAGGGAGAGGAGGAAGAAGGACAAATTTGGAAGGGGGAGGTCCTTATATAAGGTAGGGGCTAGGGTATGGGGGGTTTGGGACCCTTTTCGGACGCTCCGATCGCGATGAGACGATTTCGGTCACGGGTAGGGGATAGGTTGGGCTAGGTGCGCTGCGATGGACTGTGTAGATGGGGTTCGAGCAAGAAGAGGGGGAGGTTTGCAGCCCGGCACAAGGTTTTTAAACCCCGAAAAACGTCTGACGATAAACTCATGACGATGCCACTAGGATCGACCGTTCGGGTATCAAATGGACTGCCATTGCGACGAAATTTGGCAGGCTGCCTACCTACATTAGAATAAAACCACACGCCCAGTTTCGACCCAATCCGAGAATATTTTATACCCAAATTTAAAAACAATATTTTAATGAGGCCATGGGCGCGAGCGTGAGTGGTCGGTTTCGAAACGGTCAAAGATGATAACGAATATAAGCGACAAGTAATACGCATGCACGTTTTGAAAACTGGCGGCAACCGAGTGCCGATGCAATGCAGATGATGCGAATGATGCGATGATGAATGTGCCAAACAAATAAATCAAACGACGACAACAGATAAAAGGGGAATCTTTGGGAGCGCCGGTCTCGGGCTGTTACAACTCTCATACAGTAAGAAGAGACCTCGACCCGAGATCTAAGAATGGAAGGGGGAACAGGAAGAGAAAGAGCAATATGTAAACTTAGTTTCTTCTTTCACAAATGAGTGAAACCAATCGATCTTGAAGGTTGAAAACAAATGAAGAATGACATGAGAAACAAGCAAGAATTGAAACAAAATTTCAGCAACACTTCGGTAGGAAAGATGGCAAAATTTGATAAGATGGAAAGATCTTGAAAAGATTCACACAATCCAACTGAATTGAAAAGCAAGGAAAGAATATGCGGTCCATCGCCGCTCGGTCTTGTATGCAGGTTCTACAGGGTCTTCGTCTTCATACTCGTTGGTATCTTCTTCCTTGAGAGGTGCGGGGGATGGAAGAGGTCCATCACGACGTCCCTTTGTTGGCGGAGCGGTGAGAAGCTCAGTGTATTCTTCCGCGGTCAGGCGACGACTCTGTATAGGAGTGGCCTGGAGCGATGGTATTCCTCCTCGGAAGGCAATGGTAGGCTGACCTCCTGGTGCTCCTTCGTTCTTGACCTTGCGGGTCTTCATGTTTTCCAGGCAAAGTACGTCCTTGACTTGGTGTAATTCTTGGCGAAGTGTCACAGATTCCTTGACCAGAAGGTGAGTCAGGGTGCCGGCGGAGAGGCTGTACTAGGTCTGAAACCTGAGTGGCATCCCGTCCTCTGGGGATGGGTTGAATGTCCAACTCCTATCAAATCCGTCCTTAGCAAAGGGCAGGTGACAAGTAGCAGGCTCGTTGGCCATCTCGGGAAGGATATGACGGAGATGCACGAGTGCCTCTCGTGTTGGTGTCTCCACTACCAGCATTCGATTCTCCATCTATGGCCCTTCAAAGAACCAACTAGTTGGGGAGTCGTTTGCTTTCACTGTCATGTCCACGTGATATTCCTTTGTGTCGGTGTTGACCCAGTGCTCATCGTAGAGGAAAATGGGCGTGCGACATACTTGACACTTGTCCAGGATGTCTCCCAAAAGTAGGGGAAAACCAGTTTCCAGAAGCATATTAGGTACGACGGCCATCTACAAGGTTTTTAGGAGAGGGTTAGAAATTTGGGGGTGGTATGAAATAGTAGTAGGGTGTAGCTATCTCAATTGTAAGGGGTGAGTGTGCTAATCGTCTCGGCTATCATCCATGCGACCTAAGGCTTCCTACAGTCAGGATGGCTCTGATACCTGCTCTGTGGGGACCCCGACTTACGATTCGAGATCGCCGAATGAACGTGCTCAGTGATCCCAGAGATCGATGCTCACCGAACACAAGGATACTGAATATTAAGAGTCTTACATCCAAACATACCGTTTGATAGAACAAATGACCATCACGGTCAAGTCTCACATAGGTAGTGCCTATAAGGCCAATCACACCGATACAACTACTAGTAGAATTCTTGGTATTACACGGGAGCCCATCCAATCAGCCTTCACCAACAGGCATTCTGATTGGGAAGCGTCCTAGCTCGTGTGTCCGTCCCCGATGACGAATTCGTCTCCAAACTCCGGTTCCTCCACGTCTGATCAATAATATACAAGTGGCAAGCCAGTGAGTACTTTGAATGTACTTGCAAACCGCCCAAGATATGGATAATGTAGTTGGTGCAATAATAAAGTAATATGCAACCTTTTTGGAAATCAAGCTCTACTTAAGAATATGCATGGTTAATTACTTGTATGGGTATGCATCATAAACTTGATGGTAATCATAAGAACAGGTTACAGATATCAACATATCTGTTGAGGGCTGAACACTTCGGGTTCTCCCGATATGCCATGTCACCAAAGTTGACCATATCAATTCTCTCAGATAACACATTTAAACACACACACACACACACACTTGGTTTATGCGGAAATGACTAGACGTAGTTTAAGCAGCACCACCCAACTGTCCTTGACCGTGGACACGACTATTCGACTAGTTTTACACTCTATAGAGGTCATATGTTGTACCCACGAGATCCGGGAAACTTCTGTGTCATCCACGACTCACGGTATATAATATACCCAAGGTAAGTACCCGATCATTGCCTTTCCCCTGACGACACTAGACAAAGAGTCCACTCGATTGGTACCCATCCCTCATGATGTACGTCTTACGAGAACCAACTCTAGACAGTATCATCCATGCGGGGACCAACGGTGTGCCCGGAACATGTAAAAATAGCATAGCCGACCTACCTAGTACGACCCCGTCACGAGAGTGACCACATATCACTCCCTCCACTAGTAATATGGCCTCTTTGCTAGCACCGACCAAAGTAATCAACAAAGCCCCGTCCCATAAAGGGGTATCGTGGTCTTACATGTAAGGTTGGGACGGTCGACACATCATAAATCTAATCCCATTTCCGAAACCACTCACACAAAATATTGCCCCGTGCACCACTTCTTCATAAGTGGCCACCTATCTCATTATCTCCCACGGGCATTAGTGGGACCCGACGGGATTTTCGTAAAACCTTTGATATCAACTTTGTGTTACCATCATCATGCACATGCTCTTTCTATGTGTAGCACTACTCTCTACTTGTCAACATGTTATCAGCATGACCCACATAGATGGTATGGTCACGCTCTATGCAAGTGCTCCGGAGGAGCCATCGGTAACACCATGCTGGGGTGCACCGAATAACCTTAACTATATGCATTAGAATAAAGTATTCAACTTGGTATGCATGAAAATGTTTGCTCATACATGGTCAAAGGTTTGGTTGCCTTGATTAGCTAGGTATCCGGGGTCTTCAGGGTCTTCGAGTCCAACTCCTTCATCGAACGCGGAATCTATCGTCGTAACAATAGTAGTAAAATAAGAAGCTCATTAAAAAACAAAGCACAAACTCACTTTACAAAATGTTATCCTATTGTGATAAATCTTTATTATAGTTAAAAAATTTATTTTTCTTTGGTTTTTAAACAAAAAGGTATTTTAAAAACCTAAATAACAAGGGCTAAAATATTTAAACTAGGCATTTTAATCAAAGCTATCTGTAAAAGGTTTTACAAAAATTAGTGCAACAACACTAATAAATTCTACACATTTTTAGAAGATTTGTGGTGGAAGAATATTTAAATTTGATTAAATATTTAATTTTACAAAAATCATTTATAATCAAAAATAAAAGCAAGAAGATAAAGGGGCTTAACCCTGGCATGGCTCGGCCAGTGGTTTGGCCGGCCCAACTGGCCAACAGGCCAGCTAGCGAGCGAGCAGCCGAGGTGCGCGCGCGCCGTCAGGTTGAAACCTAACGTGCGGGCCCCTGTGGTAAGTGGCAGAGAGAAGAGAGAGGAGGAGAACTGGCCACCGACAGGTGGGGCATGCCTGTCAGGGTCGTCTACCTCCTCTGGACAGAGGGAGGGGAGGCATGCCGGCGGCCGTACCGACGCCCTCGAGGCCAGGTCACAGCAGGAACGACACCGTGGCAACGTCGTCTACCTGCTGGTGGTCGAATGAACGACGGGGAGGCCCTAGGTCATTGGCGAGGAGGTGTCCTCGACGGAGGTGCTACGGGGGGTGGTGGAGTTGGGTGCTACGGGGTAGGAAATGCTTGGGGATGAGGTGGAGAAGCTTCCGGAGCTCACTACAGTCACGGAGGAGGTGAGAGTAGCGTGAGAGCTGGCGTATACCCGGAGATCGACGAATCTCTGAAGCGGCGGGGCCTCAGTCGATCTCGAGCACTAGAGCTCTTTGTGCTTGAATGGGGTGGCTAGGGCCTCGATTGAGGGTATGGAGGAGTGGTGTGGGGCGCTGGAGTGAAGGGGGAGGACCTATTTATAGGCTAGCAATGGTGCACCGAGTAGGGGAGCGCCGGTGGTTTCACCGCAGCTGCTGGAGAGGGAGAGAGTCCCCGGGGTGGATACCACGGTTTGACGGACGTGGTTTGAGACCCCAATGACTCAACGATCGAGAGGGGAGGCTCAGTGCGCACGTGCTGTGGGGCCGCGTTCTTCTAGTCGAATGTGGCGCGCACAGGCACGCGTTGCCCTGGTCAGCAGAGAGGGGGAGAAGGGGCCCTGAGGCTGCCCTGAGTCAGGAGGTTTGTCGGAGACGCGAAGAGACACCGGGGGGAAGTGAGAACCGGCCGGGTTTGGCCTCCTTTGCCTCCGGTGCGCCATGTAGCACGCCCAGAGCGCAGATTTGGCATGCCACGACATGCTGACGCGCTCTATGGCTCTTTGGCCGTGTTTGGCGTGCCCAGGGGTTGGCTTAGATGCCCCTTAGCCATTTGGGAGCTGAGGGTCTCACTGCTGGTCAAAGGAAGAGCTTGGAGAGGAGCTTTGAGCCTTGATTCAGAAACCAAAATGGAGATTTTGGCTTACCTGCTTGTAACCAGAGAGGGGCCACTTGTCTATAGTTGAGGAGTGGTCCTGGCAGCTTGCACTAAGAGTTTAGTGGAAAGGGAGTGGGTGTAGAGGGTGTTAAGTGTTGTTTGACCAAATTGGAAGAAGGTGTTCGACATGTGTTTTGGGTAGTTAACCTTCCCCACAGATGCTGAAAGTTAACATGATTGGGTTTTATGCAAAAGTAGGATGGTCCACAAAATTTGAGCTCCATTGGACAAGTTTGACAGTGCAAACTTAATATCACACCCAAATGGACAGTTTTGTCCTTTGAAAAGAGAATGTGGGTAAATTTATCCCCACAAATCCCATTTTCGGCACGGTCTCCTCATTTGGGGTGTTGAGCACTCCTGCAAAGTTCCATGCCATTTGGACAAACTTTGCTATGTAGAGTTGCTACAACTTGATTCTGGATAGGGAATGTTTTAGGATTATTTGGTGAACCAAACCACCTTCAAATGAGGTGAAACTTGGCACGACCACCAAATATTGCTTGGGAAGCATGCTAGAATTTTCTAGTAATTTATTGAAAATATTTCCTTAGGAAATATTTCAAAAGGTCAAAATAAACAGAATGGGTTTCCAAGGATTTGCTCAAATATTTTGAACATAAATAGGGATTCAAAATCTTATGTATGGAAAATATATGTCATGTGAGTATCTCCAAATTTTCTCAGATTTTTCTAAGGCTTAAAAATAATTTTCCACCAAGAAATATCATTTCTTGCATCAAGAAAGGACATACAAATAAAATAGAAAAATATTTTATAAAATAATTATTTTATGATTTTGGATAGCTAAAATAGTGCTAAAATCAGAATACAATCTTTGGTGAAGGCACTCCATTGGAATCAGGGACTAGAAGTGCAAACCCAAAGCATGGTTTTGAAATAGCAAAAAATGAGAAAAAAGTCCTTTTGTAAATACCAGGTTATAAAAATATTGTTTTTGGATCCACTCACTCAAGCATACACACAAACAATGGAAGTCACAACACTCATAGCACTTGCTTAAAATGTTTTAATAAATTGATGTTTTGAAGAGGCTAAAGTTGAAATAAGGTAAAAACAGGGTGTGACAGATCTATCCCCCTTACAAGAATCTCGTCCCCGAGATTCCTAAGCTAGGTGCTAAAAAGGTACGGAAATTCGGATCAGAGATAGTCTTCACGCTCTCATGTTGCTTCTGCCTCGGTGTGGTTGCTCCACTGAACATTGAAGTACTTGATGGTGCGGCTTCTGGTACAACATTCGGCTTCATCCAGGATGTAGATCGGCCTCTCGCGATAAGTGAGGTCAGGCTGAAGGTAAATGGCTTGATTGTCGATGTCCTTATAAAGATCTGGACGGTTTGGCGCTTGAGGGCACTTCCAAAGTTGTGACACGTGGAAGACATTGTGCACACCCGAAAGTTCCAGAGGTAGCTCCCACTGGTAAGCAACTTCTCCATGCCTTGTCGTGATCTTAAAAGGTCCAATGAACCTTGGAGAAAGTTCCCCTTAACGTGGAAACGCTTGGTTCCCTTGAGAGGTGTGACGCGAAGGTACACATGGTCTCCGGGGTGGAACTCCACTTCTCTGTGGTGAGTATCCGCATAGCTCTTCTATCGCAACTTGGCTACTTTTAGGTGTTGTTTGACAAGTTGCACCTTGTCTTCGACTTCACAAAGAATGTGTGGCCCGAAAATCGATCGTTCACTAGTTTCGGACCAGTTGAGGAGGGTGCGACACTTCCGTCCATATAGCACTTCAAATGGGGCCATCTGGAGACTGGACTGATAGATGTTGTTGTATGAGAACTCAACGAATGGCAGACAGTCCTCCCATTTGGTCCCATGTGCTAAGACACAAGCGCGGAGCATATCCTCAAGTATGTGATTCACTCGCTCCGTCTGTCCGCCCGTCTGCGGGTGGAAGGCGGTGCTGAAAGAGAGCTTGGTTCCCAGAGCTTCTTGGAACTTCTTCCAGAATCTTGAGGTGAATTGCGTGCCTCGGTCGGATACAATCTCCTTGGGAACTCCATGGAGGCTCACAATACGATGGATATATATGCTCGCCAATTGGCTACCATCGTAAGTGGTGTTGACCCGAATAAAATGGGCCACCTTGGTTAGGTGGTTAACAATCACCCATATGGAGTCGTGCCCTTTGGCTGACTTGGGCAGACCGGTGATGAAGTCCATGCTGACTCTGTCCCACTTCCTTGCGGGCACCTTGAGAGGTTGTAGAAGCCGAGCACGTTGCCAGTGGTCAGCCTTGACACGCTGGCACACATCTCACTTGGCGATATAGGAAGCTATTTCCCTATTCATGCCGTGCCACCAGAACCTTTCCTGAAGGTCTTGATACTGTCGGCGTTCTGGGAATGGGGGTACCCATACATGCTTTCCTGCGGCCCAGGGCTGGCCCACTTCATCAACTCAAGATCGACTGGCACGACACCACCCGAGACAAGGCCCTCGTGAGTGGCCAAGCCTCGTGAGGAAGAGCGATATCAAGACCCGCACGGGGCCTCCTCAGGACCCCTCCGGAGCGGCGAATATTTCGAGGCAAGGCCGGGCCTCAAGACTCAAGGGTGATGTCAGGGAAGGACATGCGAGCAGTAGATGGCAGGACGGGACAGTTTCCCCTTTAGTGCAAAGGAGGTGGGAGCGTACCAGGGCTCCAAAGGCATCTTCCAAAGGTTTCCCTTCTGGAGCAACAAGACCACGGCCGCGTGCCGGCAGGACGGGCGTCATCCTTGCACCCACCTCTCCAGCGGTGGCAGCTACTTTGCAGGCAAATACTACTTTTGACAGGGCAAGCATGTTCCCTTGCCCCCCACCGAAATTGGCCTCTGTGGGATAGCTTCCCACCGAAGCTATGAAGGAAGAGGACCAGAGCCTCCGCTATAAATAAAGCGAGTAGGATACTTGAGAGGTAGACCGGGGAGAGTTCATCCCAACCCAAGGCGAACACACCAAGCCACTTGGCCTCCGGAGGCTCGAGAGCACTGTATTTGTTCGTCCACCAACCTCTGTGAGAGGCAATCCACCAAAAGCAGGTGTAGGATTTTATGCCTTGCAGTGGCTAGAACGTGGGTAAACTATTGTGCTCTGCATTCCCCTCACCATCGAGTGAGTCCTTCATCGTTTCAATTGAGTAGTAGGCTAGGTGAGACAGGAGCTGGGAGAGACCATCGTACACACCCCTGTGTTTGAATCCTTAGGGTTTTGCGGAGCCCGAAATCTGACATTTGGCGCACCAGGTAGGCGGCGTGTGAAGGTCTTCTCCTAGCTTCCTCCTACGCAAGCTGCTACACCGATGACCGACGACCGAACAACTTCTCCGAGCCTCATCGAGATGGTATCAAACCGCCACATCACAGCGGCTAGAAGCTCGCATGGTGATGTCGCGGTACCAGGCGGCTCATACTAGGTCGTCAACATCGTTTCCACCGTGGCGGCCACCCGTGCCACCCAGGCGCATGGTGGCTGGGCGGCGGCCCAGGCACCTGCAGCGCGCCGCATCAACTTGGGGCACCTTAGCGCACACGACGTGTTGCAGATGGCAAGAGAGATGCTCTGCCAACGACCGACACCACGGGGATTCGACGCCTGGGTGGACCACATCATGGAGCTGATCGCCATCGCCCAGAAGACCATCCATTTCGGTGCATACTCAAGGCCACAAGCGTCGGACGTTCGGGGCTCGCAGCACGTGCCGGTCCCCGGGCCTGCAAGCTTCGGGGCCCTACCCTCTCTGGGCGGGGCCGAGAGAGGCACACTTCACGTTGCCGCCCTCCTTCTCCAGACCCTAGCGACCGGCTCCGAGGCGCAACAAGTCGACAACCACCAGGGACGCGAGGTGAACGGCGGGACGACCGATGCACATGCTAGCGCGCATCACCAAGACCAGGTCGACCCTCTATAAAGCGGGTGGCTAGACAGGAGCTCTCCCTTCGGTGCAGCCAGCTGAGGGCCGAGGCGATGATGCGGACGAACTACGACAACAGAGGCATGGCAGGACACCAAGGAGGGGCTCAACACCGGGCGGCGTAGGGACCAGCCAACGACAGCAACATTAACAAGCGACTTCGCGCAGAGGCCTTTCCCAGGAAGAACTCCGAGCAATAGTGTCGGCAAGACCCCCCTCCGCCACCAAGGGGGACCGCCACCGTCGCACTGTTGACCGGCCACGGGGGACGACCAAGCGCCTACATGCAGCCGTACGTGCCGGAGTATGCAGCATCACCTGACCCTCCTAACGAGGAAGAGCTTCAGGCGTCCCCCCGGGCGCCTATCCTCCTCATGACTAAGGAACGTTTTGGTGCCCCTCCTTGAGCCGGGCCCAAGAGGCGCGAGCAGGGAGCCGCCCTCAAGCCGCGGGGCGCGGCGCTAGCCGCCTTCCCACGGGCCTTAGGAGGACGAGTCAAATACTGCGACGAGACGCAAGTGGCACGGATCACCCGCGACGACCACGATGCAGGCGTTAGCGTCGGAGGCCAGGCCTCACGAGGCGCTCCTCAGGCGCAAAGGAGCTATTCGAGGTAATTTTTTGGATTTACTGCCATAAGAGGTGTCTGCTGACCGCAGGGAGTTCAACTATTTGGGGCATACTTCTGCATGTCGTATCATTTGCGCAATCTTTTACAATTTCCATTGCATCCACTTGGCGACCTGACATACTACCTTGCTTGCATCTTATGGCGTCCACCTTCCTCGTGCAGAGCACCGGCCGGTATGCATCACCCCAACGCGGGGATAGGGGAAGCCCCATGGCTCCTCAGGACCACAACCGACAGGATGAAATCAGAGTCGCTTGAGCATCAAGGGGGCTCCTAAGCATCGCGCCTCACGAGCCTTACTGGTCACAAGGCCACTTGCCGCTCTTGATATCGTCCTCGGTGATCCGGTCGTTATCAGGGGTGACAGGGCCTGGCCCCGTAGCTCAGATCATTCATTCAGTCGCAAGCAACGGCGGTCGGGAAATGTGCGGGACCGGGTCCTCGTGAAGCAGAGCTGCTTGAACGTCAAAAGGGGGCTCCAAAGCATGGCGCTCCAGGGGCCTTAACGGTCGCAAGGCCACCTGCCGCCCTTGACAATATCCTTGGTGATCCAGTCATTTTCGGGGGAGGCAGGGTGTGACCCCGTAGCTACATCCATTCACTCAGTCCCACGCAACGGTGGTTGGGAAATGTGTGGGACTGGATCGTGGCAACGTAAAGCCGCTCGAACGTTAGAAGGGTCCTCCTGAGCATCGCTCCTGAGGGACCTTACCATTCACAAGGCCACCTGCCGCCCTTGACAGCGTCCTTGGTGATCCGGTCGTTGTTAGGGGAGGCACGGCCCGACCCCTTAGCTACATCCATTCACTCGGTCCAATGCAACGACGATCGGGAAATGTGCGGGACTCGGACCGGTCGACGTAGAGTTGTAGAAAAGCCCTTAATTTTCCTCTGGGGAAGAAGCACAGAAGACCTGAATCAACCCGTCATACCTCTTCATCATCCTTCAATCCTTCCGGAACCTACTTCATCCCGTGACACTCTCACGTAATAAAGAGCCGAGGCTGTATACGCCCACCCCCCCTCCCCCGAGGACGCGGAAGGGGTCCACCCCACGCCTAGTGGAAGACCCTATGCTCCGCGCTGGGTACAGATGAAGGAAATCAACAAAGTCCACCAATGACTCCTCAAGCTCAGGCCCTAATGCCTCGGGGGTAGGGACACTCGCGAGGCCAAAGCGTCCTCGCGACCTCCCATATACACCCCCACTGTGACACTCTCACGTAATAACGAGTCAAGACTGTAAACACACAGGCACCCCCCTCCCCCCCCCCCCCCCCCGAGGATGCGGAGGGGTCCATCCCATGCCTAGTGGCATCCCTACGCTCTGCGCTGGGGAGAATATGAAGGCAATCAGCATGGTCCGCCAATGTCCATGCTCCCAGCTGTCAAGGAAACACATATAGTCCGCCAATGACTATGCCAGCCTTAATGCCGGACGGGGCGCTTGCTTGCTTTTTCTTGGATTCGAACTATCTTTTGCTAAGTTTGAACTGGCCAATTTCAAAAGTTGGTTTTTTCCAATCTCAATGCGTGACGTATGAAAAATAAAAAGGGGGGAAAACTTTCTCTGGCATTTCTTATTTCACTGGCTTCGAAACCTCCCGTCCAGAGGACATGTTTGGAGATAACCGCTCCGCGCCGCCCCTAGGAGTCAAGGAGCATGAATGCAAGGACTTGCCACCCGAGGGGCAACGTTTTTAAGTAGTCAACCCCTGCTCGGGGTTCCGAAGCAAAACTTGATACCACCACAAAGATTCTCGTGAAACCTCAGGGCCCCCTAGGGCGATGACCAAAGGAACGAATTGTGGAATCGCTCGGGCGCTAGAAAGGGGGTTCCTGGGCGTGCCTCACGAGCTTTACCGGCCGTAACGCCAACCGCCACTGTTGGCGCCGTCTGGGAGCATCGGACGGCACCAGGAGTTGCGGGGCCCCGCCCTGTGAAGCGCGAGCGTAACGACGGTGGGGAGATGTGCGGGGTCGGGGCCTGACGATGCAGAGTGACTTGACTGTCAAAGGGGGCTCCTGAGTAGTGTGCCTCAGGAGCCTTACTGGTCGCAAAGCCACTCGGCCCCTAGGGCGCCGGGGCTTTCTCCCGTGAAGAGCAGCCTTGGTAATGGGTTGTGCCCCACGGCGGCAGGGACATGTGCGGGACCAGGACCTGCATAAATAGAGTGCCGAAAGGGTCTTCACCTCGTCCCACTTATTAAACTAGAAGTGCACAGGAGGAACTACACAAAGGACCGACGCGAACCCACGAGCAAAGTGCCCCGCAGGCCGCGACCGGGACCTTACGCTTTACGACAAACTAACGGTGAATTGAAAACATGTGCACTAACGAAGGGATGTAGGGCCTAAGGATTCAGTGGCAGCAATGAGCGAGTCCAACGGCCAAGAGCGCGGCGATACGAGAGGTACCTTAGGAGGGAAGGACCTCTAGAGGGTCGCGCTTTCCACGTCGTCCTGAGCCACGACAGGTGTGCTACCTCTTGAGCTTACGTTGGTTTTTCCCTTGAAGAGGAAAGGGTGATGCACCATAGTAGCATTAAGTATTTCCCTCAGTTTGAGAAATAAGGTATCAATCCACTAGGAGTATCAAGGAAAGTCTCCAAAATACCTGCGCAAAAACAGCAAACTTGCACCCAATGCTACAAAGGGATTGTCAATCCCTTCACGATTGATTGCAAGGTGAGATCTGAAGGTGGAAAGTGCAACAAAGTAAGAGTGTAGAGCTGAAAATATGATGTGAAGTAGACCCGGGGGCCATAGTGTTCACTAGAGGCTTCTCTCATGATAGCAAATATTACGGTGGATGAACGAATTACTATCCAGCAATTGATAGAACCGTGCAAAGTCATGACGATATATAAGGCAATGATCATACATATAGGCATCACGACCGAGACAAGTAGACCGATACTTTCTGCATCTACTACTATTACTCCACACATCGACCGCTATCCGGCATGCATCTAGTGTATTGAGTTCATAACGAATAGAGTAACGCCTTAAGCAAGATGACATGATGTAGAGGGATAAATTCATGCAATAGATATAAACCCCATATTTTTACCCTTCATGGCAACAACACGATGCGTGCCTCGCTACCCCTTCTGTAACTGGGTGAGGTCACTCCACGGTATGAACACAAAACCAAGCACTTCTCCCATTGCAAGAATTATAGATCATGTTGGCCAAACGAAACCCACAACTCGAAGAGAATTACAAGGATATGAAATCAAGCATATAAGAGATCAGAGCAAAATCAAATTAGATTCATAGATAATCTGATCATGAATCCACAATTCATCGTATATCGACAAACACACCGCAAAAGAAGATTACATCGGATAGATCTCCATTAAGATCATGGAGAACTTTGTATTGAAGATCCAAGAGAGATAATAAGCCATCTAGCTACTAGCTATGGACCCGAAGGTCTGTGGTGAACTACTCACGCATCATCTGAGAGGCAATGGTGTTGATGAAGAAGCCCTCTGTGTCCAAATCCCCCCCTCCGGAAGGGCACCAGAACGGTCCCCAGATGAGATCTTGCGGAGACAGAAGCTTGCGGCGGCGGAAAAGTATTTTCGTGGCTCTCTCTCGTGGTTTCATATTTTTCGGGGATTTATAGGTGGAAGAAGTAGGGCAAAGAAGCCATGGGGGGCCCACAAGCCTGCTAGGCGCGGCCCCCCAGGCCTCGTCTAGGGGCTTGTGGCCTCCCCCGGGAGCCTTTGCCTTGGTTCCCAAGCTCCCTGCATATCTTCTGTTCCGGAAAAATCTTTTCGGAGGTTTTATTCCGTTTGGACTCCGTTTAATATTCTCGTCTGAAAAGGTCAAAAACACGAGAAAAATAGGAACTGACAGTTAGCACCGAGTTAGTAGATTTGTCCCAAAAATATATAAAATGCATACAAAACATCCAAAGTTGACAAGATAATAGCATGGAACCATAAAAAATTATAGATACGTTGGAGACGTATCAAGCATCCCCAAGCTTAACTCCTGCTCATCCTCGAGTAGGGAAGTGATAAAGACTCAACTTTTGATGTGGAATGCTACCTAACATATTTGTACGTTGCAGCTTCTTTCATGTGAAATTAATGTTCAGATCCGTAAGATTCCAAAAAATTGTTTGCTATTGACATGAAAACAATAATATTTCAAGCAAACTAGCAAGGTAATCATGAACTTTCGAAATAACAAGGCCAAAGGAAGTTACCCCTACAAAATCATATAGTCTCGCTATGCTCCATCATCCCCACACAACGAATTTAAATCATGCACAACCCCCATATGGGCCAAGTAATTATTTTCGCACTCTTACTTTCTGAAACCTTTTTCAACTCTCACGCAATGTATGAGCGTGAGCCATGGATATAGCACTATGGGTGGAATAGAGTGTGGTGGAGGTTGTGAGGCAAAAAGGAGGAGATGGTCACATCGACTCGGCGTATCAAAGGGCTATGGAGATGCCCATCAATAGATATCAATGTGAATGACTAGGGATTACCATGCAACGGATGCACTTAGAGCTAAAAGTGTGTGAAAGATCAAAAGGAGAACTAGTGGGTGTGCACCCAACTTGCTTGCTCACGAAGACCTAGGGCAATTTTGAGGAAGCCCATCATTGGAATATACTAGCCAAGTTACATAATGAAGATTCCCACTAGTATATGGAAGTGTCAAAACAAGAGACTCTCTATCATGAAGAACATGGTGCTTATTGTTGAAGCACAAGTGTGGAAAAAGATAGTAGCATTGTCCCTTCTCTCTTTTTCTCTCTCTTTTTTTGTTTGGGCTCTTTGGCCTCTTTCCATTTTTTTTTATTTCCTCACATGGGACAATGCTCTAATAATGATGATCAACACACTTTTATTTACTCACAGCTCAATGTTTAGAACAATGATGACTCTTAGCAACTGCCTCCGGGAGTGTACCAGGATGTGCAAGGACCTATCTTAGCGTATGATGTTGAAACATCTCGCTAGCTATCTTACGATCATGCAATGGCAATATGAAAGTGACGGCACAAGTCATGAGATGGAACGGTGCGAGTTGCATGACAATATATATCGTAATGGCTATGAAAATTCCATAGTAGGTAGGTATGGTGGCTGTTTTGAGGAAGGTATATGGTGGGTTTGTGCACTGGCGAAAGTTGCGCGGCACTAGAGAGGCTAGCAATGGTGGAAGGTGAAAGTGCATCTATACCATGGACTCACATTAGTCATGAAGAACTCATATACTTATTGTGAAAGTTTTTATTAGTAATCCAAACAAAGTGCTAAACGCATACTCCTAGGGGCAGGGTTGGTAGGTGTTAACCATTGTGCGATCCCGACCACTACACAAAGGATGGCAATCAATAAATCAATTATGCTCCGACTTCCTAACATAGCGGTTCACCATACGTGCATGTTACGGGAATCACTAACTTCAACACAAGTATTTCAAGATTCACAACACCCTACTAACATAACTCTAATATCACCAAATCCATGTCTCAAAACTAATTGAGAGGAATCAAACTTCTCTTTACTAATCAATGCACATGAATATGGAAGTTTTTATTATATCCTCTTTGGATGCCTATCATCTTTAGTACTACTTTCATAGCACAAGCCAATTACCAAGTTTCTCAGAGAGAGCACTCTCAGAAAGATATAAGTGAAGATCGAGAGTTCTTATTTCTCCAAAATATGACACCGCCGTGCTTTAAAAAGATCTAAGTGAAGCACTCAGAGCAAAGTTATCTAGCTCAAAAGATATAAGTGAAGCACATGCGAGCTAAATTGCCTAACTCAAAAGATATAAGCGAAGCTCAATGAGTATTCTAGCAAATTCACGATGAGTGCATGTCTCTCTCAAAAGGTGTGCAGCAAGGATGATTGTGACACAACAAAAAGAAAAGACTCCTATAATACACGACGCTCCAAGCAAAACACATATCATGTGGTGAATAAAAATATAGCTCCAAGTAACATTACCGATGGATTGAAGACGAAAGAGGGGATGCCTTCCCGGGGCATCCCCAAGCTTAGGCTTTTTGGTGTCCTTGAATTTGGCTTGGGATGACTTGGGCATCACCAAGCTTGATCTCTTTCCACTCTTCATCCCATTGTCCATGAGAACATCACCCAAAACTTGAAAACATCACAACACAAAACTTAAACAGAAACTCGTGATATCATTAGCACAAGAAAACAAACTACCAACTCTTTAGTTACTGTAGTAAACTTGATTTCTATTTATATTGGTGTTATATTACAGTATTATCACTTTTCCATGGCTAGTACCCCCCGATACTATCCATAGTTTCATCAAAATAAGCAATCAACACAACAAAAACAAAATCTGTCAAAAACAGACCAGTCTGTAGCAATCTGTATACTTCATATACTTGTGGTATCTACAAAATTCTTAAAAATTACGAACCTTTGGTTAATTGGCATATTAAGCAGCAGAAAAAAGAATCATCTCAAAATCTCTTTCTCGATAAGAATGAAAAATAATTTCGTGAGCGAAAAGTTTCTGTCTTTTTCAGCACGATCAAACAACCATCACCAAAACTAGTCATAAAGGTTTTACTGGGCTCAAACACAAAAAAGAAACACAAAAAACACAATCATAATAGAATTATGATGGTGTGGACGCAACAAAATAGAAAATAAAAAAACAAAGATAAGTTCATTGGGTTGCCTCCCAACAAGCGCTATTGTTTAACACCCTTAGCTAGGCATAAGGCGATAGAATCACGTATCGTGGCCTTTGGTGCTCAAACCATAAGTAGCCCTCATCATGGATTCACAAGGCAATCTTATTTTCTTTCTAGGAAAATGTTCCATGCCCTTCTTTAATGGAAATTGAAATCTAATATTCCCTTCCTTCGTATCGATGACAGCACCAATAGTCCTTAGGAAAGGTCTACCAAGAATGCTATGACACGTCGGATTGCAATCAATATCAAGCACAATGAAATCCACGGTACATAGTTCCTATTTGCAATAATAAGAACATCATTGATCCTTCCCATGGGTTTCTTAACAGTAGAATCCGCAATATGCAAATTAAGAGAGCACTCATCAATCTTATTGAAACCTAGAACATCACATAAAGACTTTGGAATAGCGGAAATACTAGCACCCAAATCACACAAAGCATTGCATTCATAGTTTTTGATATTGATTTTGATAGTAGGTTCCCACTCATCATGAAGTTTTCTAGGGATAGAAACTTCCAACTCAAGTTTCTCTTCAAGAGATTTTATCATAGCATCGACGATATGCTCGGTGAAGGCCTTGTTTTGGCTATAGGCGTGTGGACAGTTTAGCATGGATTGCATCAGGGAAATACATTCAATCAAAGAGAAACTATCATAATTGAATTCCTTGAAATCCAAAGTAGTAATTTCATTACTACTCAAAGTTTTGATATCCTCTACTCCACTTTCAATGCTTTTAGCATCAAGATAGATAGACTCCAAATCATTGGGGCGTTTCTCAACCAAAGTGGATTCATATCGAGCCCCATCATGAGGTTTGAAATTAGAAAACAAGGATTCGATGGGAGTCACACCAAGCAGTTTAAGATCTCCGTGATTCTCGTCACGAGAACACACCTTTTTAAGCCATTCATGTCTAGCACGAATTTGGGCGGTTCTTTCTTTACTCTCATTCATGGAAACACGCATAGCTTTCAAAGTTTCATCCATATTGATCTTGGGAGGAGCACATCTCATTTTCAAATCATCAATATCACGAGACATTCTATCAACAGTCCTAGCCAAATCATCAATTTTGAGCAGTTTTTCTTCTATGGACGCATTGAAAATCTTTTGCGAGTTGATAAACTCTTTAATATTACTCTCTAGATCAGAGGGTAATTTATTGTAATTTCCATGAGCATTGTTGTAGGAGTTGCCAAAGTTATTAGACGGATTACTAGGAAAAGGCCCAGGAATTACTGTGGGTGAACGAATTACTGTCGAGCAATTGATAGAACCGCGCAAAGTCATGATGATATCTAAGGAAATGATCATACATATAGGCATCATGTCCGAGACAAGTAGACCGATACTTTCTGCATCTACTACTATTACTCCACACATCAATCGCTATCCAACATGCATCTAGTGTATTGAGTTCATAACGAACAGAGTAACGCCTTAAGCAAGATGACATGATGTAGAGGGATAAATTCATACAATAGATATAAACCCCATCTTTTTACCCTTGATGGCAACAACACGATGCCTGCCTCGCTACCCCTTCTATCACTGGTTGAGGTCATCACACGGTATGAACCCAAAACCAAGCACTTCTCCCATTTCAAGAATTATAGATCAAGTTGTCCAAACGAAACCCACAACTCGAAGAGAATTACGAGGATATGAAATAATGCAGATAAGAGATCAGAGGAAACTCAAATAAGATTCATAGATAATATGATCATAAATCCACAATTCATCGGATCTCGACAAACACACCACAAAAGAAGATTACATTGGATAGATCTCCATGAAGATCATGGAGAACTTTGTATTGAAGATCCAAGAGAGAGAAGAAGCCATCTAGCTACTAGCTATGGACCCGAAGGTCTGTGGTGAACTACTCACGCATCATCGGAGAGGCAATGGTGTTGATGAAGAAGCCCTCCGTGTCCGAATCCCCCCTCCGGCAGGGCACCAGAACGGTCCCCAGATGGGATCTTGCGGAGACAGAAGCTTGCGGCGACGGAAAAGTATTTTCGTGGCTCTCTGTCGTGGTTTCAAATTTTCGGGGATTTATAGGTGGAAGTAGGTCAAAGGAGCCACTGGGGGCCCACAAGCCTGCTAGGTGTGCCCCCCCAGGCCATAGCTAGGGGGCTTGTGGCCTCCCCCGGGAGCCTTTGCCTTGGTTATTCAAGCTCCCTGTGTATCTTCTGTTCCGGAAAAAATCTTTCCGGAGGTTTTATTCCGTTTGGACTCCGTTTAATATTCTCCTTTGAAAAAGGTCAAAAACACAGAAGAAACAGGAACTGGCACTTGGCACTGAGTTAATAGATTAGTGCCAAAAAAGATATAAAATGCATACAAAACATCCAAAGTTGACAAGATAATAGCATGGAACCATCAAAAATCATAGATACATTGGAGATCTATCAAGGTGCAAGGACGAGCCCTAAGTTTGCAGCCCGACCACAACAACCACCCAAGTGCAAGCCATCAGCTCAGGAGCAAAAAGGAAAGACGAGAGCAACGAAGGTAATAACGACAAAAGCTTAACGCCCGGGAGGGCAGAGCTCTTGGTCCACTGTTACAGGAGCACGCAAACAGGAGCTTGGGGCACTAAGAGGAGGGGCCGCTGACGTCACCCATGGCGCCAACTGGCCCGGCGTCGGGACCACCCTCCTCGCTCGATGCGGGCACCTGGACGTACCGCCCCACCAGGGCGGCCACATGCGGGAGGACCTCATCCCGGAGAAGACGGCGGGACTCAGCAGGCGCCGGTTCAACGACGCACCGAAGGTCGAGATCCGGAGCAAGGCGACACAAGTAGGAGAAGACGAGTGTCAGGGAAAGGCCTAGAAGCTCGCGTGCGCTGGACGTGCTGTCGTCCTCCACACGGTGGACACCAACCTCCAGCGCTTCCACGACCTCCTAGAAGAAGACAAGGTAGCCCTCATCGCTTGTCATGTCAGGCAGTGCCGGGGCCTCCCCGACAAACCGACGTGTCACGGCGGTCGCTCGACCGGCGATGTCCGCGAATTGTAGGGCATGCTTGGACGCCATCAGTCAGGTGTATGACGCCTCGTCTGGAGTGGCTTGCACGGCATATGCTACCTCCTGGACCTGCTGCTGCAACGACGTTAGCTCCGCCTCGCCTTGGCGGGTGGCACGGAGGTCGGCCTAGGCGCTCTCCAGCTGGGCCCGAAGCTCCTCTTCCTCCTCTTGGAGCTCGCCGAGCTTTGGCTTCTTGGCGGAGGGTGCGCTGAAGAAGAAGGAAGATCAACCTCGGGACAATAGATAAAGCGACAAGCAAAGGACACACAATGAAGGACTTACTCATCAGCCATAGCCCAGCGGTGGCGGACACGCGTAGGACCTGAGGGCCCTCCGCTGCTGCCTCCGGGGGCGGACGAAGGTGCAGGAGGTGCCGCACGCTTTCCCCATCCAGAACCGTCTCCGGGGGATGCCATGAAGTCGAAGGGCGAAGGAGAGAACAGGTTTTCTCGCGGCAGACGGATGAAGCAGAGAAGAAGCTCAAGGTTGCGGTGCCCCCCCGAAGGGGCTGTGCCAATTTATAGGCGAGACCTAGCCACCAACCGTTGCGGGAGCGTGGGCGTCGCAGGCCCCACGAGGGCCGCGAGGTGGGACGACAAAAGCGCTGACGCCCACGTCGCCTCACCTGTCCACCGATCGGTCACATCCGCGAGGGCCGTTGGGTGTGGTGAGGCCGCACCCATGCCATTCAATGGGCAACATGATGGCCTGCGTGATTCTTGGGGATCGCATCGTCGTATCCTAGCACCAATCGGCGCCTCGAGGAGCGAGAGCGTCCTCGCGCAGCTACGGGACATGTGGGTTGCCTGAATCGCAGGCAAATGGGGCCCGCGACGCTTCGAGCCACCCTCAAGGCTTCGCTGAGAAGCCAACCCAATCGCGCCTTGGGCCCGGGGGCTACTGTCGGCGTTCTGGGAATGTGGGTACCCTGACATGCGTGCCTGCGGCCCAGGGCTGGCCCACTTCATAAACACAAGATCGACTGGCACAGCACCACCCGGGACAAGGCCCTAGAGAGGGGCCAAGCCTCGCAAGGAAAATCGACATCAAGACCCGCAGGGGGCCTCCTCGGGACGCCTCCGGAGCGGAGGATATTTCGAGGCAAGGCCAGGCCTCAGGAGTCAAGGATAACGCCGGGGAAGGACATGCGAGTAGTAGATGGCAGGACGGGACAGTTTCCCCTTTAGTGCAAAGGAGGTGGGAGCGTACCAGGGCTCGAAAGGCATCTTCCAAAGGTTTCCCTTCTGGTGCAACAAGACCATGGCCGCCCGTCGACAGGACGGGCGTCATCCCTGCGCCCACCTCTGCAGCGCTAGCAGCTACTTTGCAGACGAAGACCACTTTTGAGATGGGAAGCATGTTCCCTTGTCCCCCGCCGAAATTGGCCATGTGGGATCCCTTCCCGCCGAAGCTATGAGGGAAGAGGTCCCGGGCCTCTGCTATAAATAGAGAGAGTAGGATACTTAAGAGGGAGATCGGGGAGAGTTCATCCCAACCCAAGGGCAACACACCAAGCCACTTGGCCTCCGGAGGCTCGAGAGCACTGTATTAGTTCATCCACCAACCTCCATGAGAGGCAATCCACCAAAAGCAGGAGTAGGGTTTTACGCGTCGCAGCGGCCCGAACCTGGGTTAACTGTTGTGTTCTGCGTTCCCCTCACCATCGAGTGAGTCCTTCATCATTTCCATTGAGTAGCAGGCTAGGTGAGGCATGATCTGGGAGAGACCATCGTACACGCTCGTGTGCTCGAATCCTTAGGGTTTTGCGGTGTTCGAAATTGGACAGATACATCTTGGTCCCACCGGGGTGAATCGAGTTGGGCGTGTCGTGGGCTTCTTGCAAGATTAAATTCTTGAGTTCAGCCTTGTTGGGTACGCATAAACGCTTCCCAAACCACACGACTGCTTGTTCATCCACTGAGAATTCTAGGGCCTTGCCTTCCTGGATCTTCTTCTTGACGCCTTCAATGGTCTTGTGTCCCTTCTGGGCCTCTTTGATATTGTCTGCCAGAGTGGGTTTGACTTCGAGGTTAGCAAGGAATCCTGGTACAACGAGCTCCAACTCGAAGCTCTCCAGCTCATCATATAAGGCGGGTAGCCTTTACTTGAGCGTAGCATTCAAGGTGCAGGCCTTCCGGCTTAAGGCATTGACCACCACATTGGCCTTACCGGGGTGGTATTGAATGCTGAGGTTGTAGTATTTGATCAGTTCTAACCATCTTCGCTTCCTCATATTCAACTCCCTTTGAGTAAAAATATGCTTCAGACTCTTGTGGTCAGTGTATATTTGACACCGCTTCCCCGGAAGGTAATGTCGCCATGTCTTCAGGGCGTGCACTACTGCTGCCAACTCGAGGTCATCAGTTGCGTGGTTCTCCTCATGTGGGTGCAGTTGCCATGACAAGTAAGCCACGACCCTGCCATCTTCCATTAGGACGCCACCAAGCCCGATTCTGGAGGCATCACAGTATATCACGAATTCCTTGTTGATATATAGAGTAGCTAGTAACGGGGCGGTATCAATCACTTCTTCAGTTCCTGGAAGCTTTCTTCTCACTCCAGCGTCCATTCGAACTTCTTGCCCATCTTCAAGAGATGAGTCATCGGTTGGGAGATGCGGGAGAACCCTTCCACGAACTTGCGGTTGTATCCCGCGAGTCCGAGGAAGCTTCTGACTTCCTTCACGTCGATTGGCGACTCCCAGTTGGTTACCGTAGTAATCTTGGAAGGATCGACTGCCAATCCATTTTCCGTCATGGTATGAGCCAAGAATCCAACTTCGTGCAACCAGAATTTGCATTTGCTAAACTTGGTATAGAGTTGGTGCTCTGGAAGCTTTTTCAGTACTAGCCTCAAGTGGTGCTCATGTTCTTCTTCAGACTTGCAAAAGATTAATATGTCATATATGAAGATGACGACAAACTTATCCAGGTATTCCATTAAGACTTTGTTCATGAGGTACATGAAGTATGTTGGGGCATTTGTAAACCCAAATGACATGACTATGCACTCGTATAAACCCTACTGGGTCACGAATGCCGTCTAAGGTATGTACTCGGGACAGATCTTCAGCTCGTAATATCCAGATATGAGGTCGATCTTGGAAAATACCTTGGCACCATTTAACTCATCAAATAGGTCTTCAATCTTGGGGAGTGGGTACTTGTTTTTTGTCGTGACTTCATTGAGGGAACAGTATTCGATGCAGAGCCTGATAGTCCCATCCTTCTTGGAGATGAATAGAACAGGTGATCCCCAAGGTGATGCATTCGGACGGATGAATCCCTTCCTGAGTTTCTCATCCAACTGCTTCTTCAACTCTGCTAGCTCTCTGGATCCCATCCTATCAGGCTTCTTATAGATAGGCCTTGATCTGGGGATGAGCTCAATGGTGAACTCGATGTCTCGGTTAGGAGGCATCCCAGGCAGGTCATCAAGAAAGATGTCCGAGTATTCACAGACTATTGGTTCTCGATCCAACTCTTCTTCCGAAAGGCAATTAACCTGAGGGACTTGAGTGGAGGTTGGTTCAGGGACATACTTGATTTTGACCCCTAGGTCACTTGTCATGGTAATAGCCCTTTTAGCGCAGTCCAGTATGCTTTGGTGCCTGGCCAACCTATCTATACGAAGGATCACGTCCAAACCTAGCGACTTAAGGACGATGAGATCTGCTAAGAAGCTTATCCCATTATTGTTGATCCCGATCCTCTACATCCTACGTTGGTCCTTAGCACTGCTCCCGGGGTATGTACTGCCATTTGTCCATTAAGGAGGGTAGGCTTCAAACCACATTTTTCCGCAAACTTTTGGGTGAAAAACGAATGAGAAGCACCACAATCAAACAATACTTTTGCTGGGGTGGAGTTGACGAGGAACGTACCCAGAATGCAGTCGGGGTCCCCCTGAGCTTCTTCTATGGAGATGTGATTCAGGCGTCCCCTGTTGTGATACTGCGGGTTGCGGGGAGCATGGTTCCTTCTTGGCGCTCGATGACCTTGTCCTTCATTAGGCGGATTGGGGTGCGGTGCATCGGGCTTCTTATTGGGGCACTACCTGGGGTAGTGCCCAGTCTGACCACATCCAAAGCAGGTAACATGCCCTGGAATGTTGGGCTTGACCCCACTGCTGTTGGGTGGATTGATTGCTGGCTTGGGGTTGTCATGCTGCTGGGGCTGGTAGATTTGGCGGAACGTGGTGCATTATACTGCTCTTGCTCATAGCTGGGTTTTGTCGGGGCAAATTGCCACGGACGTGCCTTTTGGTTACTGGAACCTCCATTGCCCATCAACTTACGCTTGTGGGTGTCATCCATGGCAAGACGCTTATCTTCCTGCATGAGGGCCTTGTTTACCAGATCACAGAAGGTCCGGCATTCACATACATAAAGCTGATACTGAAGCGACTATTGAAGTCCTTCCATGAAGCGTTCCACCTTCGCAGCTTCAGTGTTGACGTCTTCTCGTGCATACCTTGACAAAAGGTTAAACTTTTGCAGGTACTCCTTGACCGTCCCGCTGCCTTGCCTCACAACTCGGAATTCCCGCTTCTTAATGGTCATCATTCCAGGGGGAATGTGAGCGGCGCGGAATCCTTCCTTAAAGACAATCCAAGAGATAGCTTGTCCTTTCCGCATGATTTGGAACCCGTCCCACCAAGCCCTGGCCGTGCCACTGAGATAGTGAGAATTATAAACTACTTTCTCATGGTCGTCGATGCATTTAACGAGCACGCAAAGGTCTTCAATGGTGGGGATCCAGTTATTGGCATCTAGGGGTTTAGTTATCTCCGTGAATATAGGAGGCGTAGTCCTCATAAACTCACACAGACTAGAGAGACTATTGCCATTTCCGTTTTGCGGTGGATTGTTCACTAAGACTTGAGCCAACTATTGGATGGCGGCATTGTTGGCTTGACGATGTTCTCAAAGAGCCTGGAGGAACTGACCCACGGTCATGCTCTCCGGAGGAGGCAGTGGCGGGGGAATGTCACCTTGCTGCTGCTCGGGGTGATCTCTAGCTTGGGCAGACCCACCGGTTCATGGCTGCTGGCTAGAAGTGCCAGTGCTGGGGTTGCCAAAGGTGCTGGTGCGAGTAGAAATCACCATCCTGTTTGGGAGCAGACAGGTGAATATTCCGAAGTGGTCGGGGAATCATAAGGGATGACGCTCCTATATAAGGGGGTTTGGTACAGTGCAATTGTGTGAGACAAACAAAAAGGTTTTGAGGAACCTTATGCAAATACTCAATTAAAACAGGTAATGCAGTCGCTTACAAGTTGCCTAAGGCAGAAATGCGGCTTGCATCAAAACATGAACATGAAGCGGCGGACTCGACTTTGCTAGGGAGACTCCTAACTTGCCTAAGACGTTCGTGTAAGCGGCGGACTGCTCGGTCTCGAATGTAGGTTCTACAGGGTCTTCGTCTTCATCCTCGTTGGTATCTTCTTACTTGATAGGGGCGGGGGATGGAAGAGGTCCATCATGGCGTCCCTTTGTTGACGGAGCGGTGAGGTGCTCAGTGTATTCTTCCGTGGTCAGGCAGCGACTCTATATAGGGAGTGGCCTGGAGCGGTGGTATTCCTGCTCGGAAGGCAATGGTAGGCTGCCCTCCAGGTGCTCCTTCCTTATTGACCTTGCGGGTCTTCATCTTTTCCAGGCGAAGTAGGTCCTTGATTTGGTGTAGTTCTTGGCGAAACGTCACGGATTCCATGATCAGAAGGTGAGTCAGGTTGCCGGCAGAGAGGTTGT
Source organism: Hordeum vulgare subsp. vulgare (assembly GCF_904849725.1). Classification (NCBI taxonomy): domain Eukaryota; kingdom Viridiplantae; phylum Streptophyta; class Magnoliopsida; order Poales; family Poaceae; genus Hordeum; species Hordeum vulgare. The sequence goes on along the minus strand of NC_058524.1, from coordinate 338,974,813 downwards.
ACTAGGTCTGAAACTTGAGTGGCGTCCCGTCCTCCCGGGATGGGTTGAGTGTCTAGCTCCCGTCAAATTCGTCCTTAACAAAGGGTAGGTGACAAGTAGCAGGCTCGTTGGCCATCTCAGGAAGGATATGATGGATATGCACGAGCACCCCTCGTGCTGCTGTCTCCACTACCAACATCAGATTTTCCATCTGTGGTCCTTCAAAGAACCAACTAGTTGGGGGAGTCGTTTGCCTTCACTATCACTTTCATGTGATATTTCTTTGTGTCGGTGTTGACCAAGTGCTCATGGTAGAGGAAAATGGGCGTGTGACATACTTGACACTTCTCCAGTCTGCCTCTTAAAAGTAGGGGAAAGCTAGTTTCCAGAAGCATCTCAGGTACAACGGCCATCTACAATGTTTTTAGGAGAGGGTTAGAAATTTGGGGGTGGTATGAAATAGTAGTAGGGTGTAGCTATCTCAATTTGACGGGGTGAGTGTGCTAATCGTCTCGACTATCGTCCATGCGACCTAAGGCTTCCTACAGTTAGGATGGATCTAATACCAGCTCTGTGGGGACCCCGACTAACGGGTCGAGTTCGCTAAAAGAACCTGCTCAGTGATTCCAGAGATTAATGCTCACCGAACACACAGATACTGAATATTAAGAGTCTTACATCCAAACATATCGTTTGTTACAACAAATGACCATCACGGTCAAGTATCACATAGGTAGGGCCTATAAGGCCAATCACACTAATACAACTACTAGCGGAATTCTTGGTAGTAAACGGGAGCCCATCCCATCAGCCTTCACCAACATGCATTCTGACTGGGAAGCGTCCTAGATCGCGTGTCCGTCCCCGATGACGAATTCCTCTCCAAACTCCGGTTCCTCCATGTCTGGTCAATAATATAACCAGTGGCAAGCCAGTGAGTACTTTGAATGTACTTGCAAACAGCCCATGATATGGATAATGCAGTTGGTGTGATAATAGAGTAATATGCATCCTTTGTGGAAATCAAACTCTACTTAAGAATATGCATGTTCAATTACTTGTATGGGTATGCATCATAAACTAGATGGTAATCATAAGAACAGGTTACAGATATCAACATATCTGCTGAGGGTTGAACACTTCGGGTTCACCAGATATGCCAAGTCACCAAACTTGACAATATCAATTCTCTCAGATAAAACCTTTAAACACACACACACTTGGTTTATGCGAAAACGACTAGACGTAGTTTAAGCAGCACCACCCAACTGTCCTTGACCATGGACACGACTATTCGAATAGTTTTACACTCTGCAAAGGTTGTACATTGTACCCACGAGACCCTGGAAACTTCCATGTCATCCATGACTCGCGGTATATAACATACCCGAGGTAAGTACCCGATCATTACCTTTCCCCCGACGACACTAGAAAAGGAGTTCACTCGATTAATACCCAGCCCACATGACGTACATCTTACGAGTACCAACTCTGGACAATATCATCCATGCTGGGACCAACGGTGTACCCGGAACACATAAAAACGGCATAGTCGACCTACCTGGTACGATCACGTCACGAGAGTGACCACATATCACTCCCGCCACTAGTAATGTGGCCTCTTTGGTAGCACCGACCAAAGTAATCAACAAAGCCCCGTGCCACAAAGGGGTATCGTGGTCGTACATGTAAGGTTGGGACGGTCGACACATCATAAATCTAATCCCATTTCTGAAACCACTCACACAAAATATTTCCCGGTGCACTACTTCCTCACAAGTGGCCACCTATCTCATTATCACCCTTGGGAAGTAGTGGCACCCGACGAGGTTTTCGTATAACCTTTGATATCAACTTTGTTTTACCATCATCATGCACATGCTCTTTCTATGCGTATCACTAGTGTCTACTTGTCAACATGTTATCAGCATGACCCTCGTAGATGGTAAGGTCATGCTCTATGCAAGTGCTCCGGAGGAGCCATCGGTAACACCATGCTGGGGTGCACCGAATAACCTTAACTATATGCATCAGAATAAATTATTCAACTTGGCATGCATGAAAATGTTTCCTCAAACACGGTCAAAGGGCTGCTTGCCTTGATCAGCTAGGTATCCGGGGTCTTCGGGGTCTTCGAGTCCAACTCCTTCGTGGAACGTGGAATCTATCGTCGTAATAACAGTAGTAAAATAAGAAGCTCATTAAAAAGCACAGCACAAACTCACTTTAAAAAATGTTATCCTATTTTGATAAATATTTATTATAGTTTTAAAAATATTTGTGTGTGGTTTTTATACAAAAAGCTATTTTTAAAACCCAAATAACACGGGTTAAAATATTTAAACTAGGCATTTTAATCAAAGCTATGTGTAAAAGTTTTTACAAAAAATAATGTAAGAACACTAATAGATTCTACACATTTTTAGAATATTTGTGGTGGAAGAATATTTAAATTTGCTTAAATATTTAATTTTACAAAGATAATTTAGAATCGAAAAGAAAAATAAAAATAAAAAGGGGCTTAACCCTGGCCTCGCTCGGCCAGTGGCAGAACTAGCCCAACTGTCCAACCGGCCAGCTAGCCAACCAACAGCCCAGGTGCGCGCGCGTCATCAGATTTAAACCTCACGCGCGGGTCCCTGCGGTCAGTTAGAGAGAGAAGAAAGAGAGGGGGAAACTAGCCACCGACAGGTGGGGCATGCATGTCGGGGTCATCTTCCGCCTCTTTACAGAGGGAGGGGAGGCACGCCGGCAGCGATATCGACGCCCTCGAGGCCAGGTGACGGCAGGAAGGGCATCATGGCATCGTCGCCTATCTTTTAGTGGTCGAACGAACGACGGGGAGACCGCGGGTCACCGACGAGGAGGTGGCCGTGGCGGAGGTGCTACGGGTGGTGGTAAAGTTGGGTGCTACGGGCGGGGAAATGCATGGGGAAGAGGTGGAGAGGCTTCCTGAGCTCACTATGGTCACGGAGGAGGTGAGAGGAGCGCGAGAGCTGGCCTGTAACCCGAGATCGACGGAGCTCTAAAGCGGCGGGGCCTCGGTCGATCCAAAGCACCGAGCTCTCTGTGCTCGAATGGGGTGGATAGGGCCTTGATTGAGGGTCTGGAGGAGTGATGTGGGGTGCTGGAGTGAAGGGGGAGGGCCTATTTATAGGCCAGCAACGGTGCACCGAGCGGGGAGTGCCGGTGGTTTTACCGCAACTTTTTGAGAGGGAGACAGGGCTCGGGGTCGATACCACGGTTTCATGGACGTGGTTTGAGACCCACTGACTCAACGAGAGAGAGGGGAGGCTCAGTGCGCGCGTGCTGCGGGGCCGCGTTCTTCTAGCCGAACCTGGCGCGCACGGGCACACGTCGCCTTGGGCAACAGAGAGGGGGATAACGGGCCCTGAGGCTGCCCTGAGTCAGGAGGTTTGTCGGAGATGCGGAGAGAAACCGAGGGGACATGAGAACCGGCCGAGGCTGGCCTCCTTTGCTTCTGGTGCGCCATGTAGCGCGCCCAGAGCGCAGATTTGGCATGCCACGACATGCTGGCACGCTCTGGGGCACTTTGGCCCTGTCTGGCGTGTCCGGGGGTTGGCTTAGATGCCCCTTAGCCGTTTGGGAGCCGAGGGTCTCACTTCTGGTCAAAGGAAGAGCTTGGAGAGGTGCTGTGAGCCTTGATTCAGAAACCAAAATGGAGATTTTGGCTTACCTGCTTGGAACCAGATAGGGGCCACTTGTGGGCAGTTGAGGAGTGGTGTTGGCAGCTTGCACTAAGAGTTTAGTGGAAAGGGAGTGGGTGTAGCGGGTGAGTGCTGTTTGACCAAATTGGGAGAAGGTGTCCGACATGTGTTTGGGGTAGTTAACACTCACCACTAATGCTGAAAGTTCACATGATTGAGTTTTATGCAAAAGTAGGATGCTCCAACAAATTTGAGCTCCATTGGAGAAGTTTGACAGTGCAAACTTGAAATCATACCCAAATGTGCAGCTCTGTCCTTTCAAAAGAGAAGTGGGTAAATTAATCCCCACAAATCCAATTTTTGGTACGGTCACCTCATTTGGGGTGTTGAGCAGTCATGCAAAGTGTGAGGCCATTTGTACAAAATTTGCTATGTAGAGTTGCTACAACTTGATTATGGACATGGAAGGTTTTAGGATTATTTGGTGAACCAAACCACCTTGAAATGAGGTGAAACTTGGCATGACCACCAAATATAGCTTGGGAAGCATGTTAGAATTTTCTAGTAATTTATTGAAAATATTTCCTTTGGAAATATTTCAAATGGTCAAAACAGACAGAGTAGGTTTTCAAGGATTTTCTGAAATATTTTTAACATAAATAGGGGTTGAAAATCTTATGTTTTGAAAATACATGTCGTGTGAGTATCTCCAAATTTTCTCAAATTTTTCTAAGGCACAAACATAATTTTCCACCCAGAAATATCATTTCTGGCCTCACGAAAGGACATACAAATAAAATAGATTTTTTTTATAAAATAATTATTTATGATTTTGGACACTTAAAATAGGTCTAAAATCAGAATACAATTGTTGGGTGAAGCCACTCCCTTGGAATGAGGGACTTGTAGTGCAAACCCAAAGCAAGGTTTTGAAATAGCCAAAAATGAGAAAAAGGTCATTCTGGAAATATCAAGTCATAAACATATTGTTTTTGGATCCACTCAGTGAAGCATACACACAAACAATGGCAATCACAACACTCATAGCTCTTGCTTAAAAAGTACTAATAAACTCAGGTTTTGAAGAGACTATAGTTGAAATAAGGTAAAAAATAAGGTGTGACATAACACGAGCTCAAAGTATAAAGGAGGAATAATTATTCTTTGAAATGCAAGAGAAAGAATACTTGAGGTTCTCCAACAAGAATCTTGAAGAACACCTTGAAAATGAATAAAATCCTTGATTAACCACCATGAAGAACCACTTGGAGAACACCGGAATGAGATGATGATATAAAGGAATTGAAGGTTGAAAATAATACGATTGAGGCCTTGCCATGATTTAGATGAAGCTTCGCAAATAGATACTTGAGAGAAAAAATTGGATCTCCGGAAAAGAAAAAATAAGAACACTTAGGAAAAGAATTAGATGTCATGACAACTCCGGAAGAAGGACGAAATGAAATGAAACAATAACATGAATAAAAATTATGTTATGCTTATCCTTCACCAAGTTAAATTGATGACAATCAACGGATTTAGCATACCACTTATTCTTCTTGAAATGATTGGAAAGATAGATATGGCACAAACTTGAAGATGTCTTGAAAGAACCACCGACAAGCATTTGGAATGAAAGAGCATAACACAAATGAACTGGGCTACATGAGGACAAGAGAACATGATTCCACTAACGAATGCAGGAACAAGCCACTGGTAAGAATTGAAATGAATGGGAAAACTTTGAATGAATGAAGATACAAGAGTGCGAAGAGCTCATGATCCACATGAGAGAATAATTGAGAGACGAACGAAGAGATAACAATTAAGAACAATTTGAGAATGAACCTGAATGCTGACAATGAAGAAATCTTCTCGAATGATGGCCTTCGGAGGATCGAGAAATGAACACAACACTGAAATGCACCAGATAGATAAGGAAGGAATTTCTCATGATCGAAAACAATTCAAGATGATAGCAAGCTAAAACCATGAGTCTTCAAGAGAGTGTACCAGGATTTGAGAGAAGCACTTCTTCGATCTTCGAGGTGAGAATGATGACGAGAAACACCATCAAGAATTATCGAGACACCCAGGAATAATGAATGAGGAAAAGTATGAGCCAATGATGAAAATAAATTTGAAACGATCTTGAAGAAGGAATATGACTGATGGAATCCATACATATGTTATAATTGCAAAGAACATGATATCTCCAAAAAATATTGGAAGAGGCAGATAAGATCTTGGGAAAAAAACTGTGGTTTATGGGCCCATTAAAAGAGAACACCGTTGAATGGATTGCTAAGGAAGAGAGATTGCACCAGTATAAATGAAAACTTGATGAGGTGAAAACCTCAAAATAATTGAAAGGATTCAAAACAACAAACTTCTGAGATCACTTCAACACTCCGGATAGAATAGAGAGGGATGAATAAACAAGAGAGACTTGATGAGAATTTTCCAACACAAAAATATATTTGAAGGATGGATATGATATGATGATCACCAAAAGCTAGAATTGAATCCAATGGAAAATAATAGAAGAATGAAGAATGATGAACTAGAAACTCCTAAGAATCCTGAGAAAGAATCATCGGATACTAAATGAAAGAAAAAGATGGCGGAAGCATCAATGAATTGAATTGCACTTTGATTATAATCTAATCACTAAAGAAAAGGAGGGTGGGAAGAACAATGACAACTTGGGACAGATGAGACGAACTCCAGACAGAAATGAGAAATTGATCTTGCAAATATTGAAAAGGACATAATTCACTTGAAGAGGAGCACACAGTTTGAGAAAGAATTGACATGACGACTCTAGATGAAAATAATTGATAAGCCAATTTGATTGAGATAAAGGATAGCACTCTCATAAAAACATGAGAAGACCACTTAGGAAAGATATGCAATCACCACTTGACATCGAAGCAACCCGAATTACCATACTCCAACAAAACAAAGGATGAGGCTTATGGAACAAGCCAGAACAAATTCATGACAGAGATTTTGCTTGACATTTTCATGGTAAGGTTCGCACGGGCTCTATCCTTCAGTAGCCATCATGTACAAGGCAGTGCACATGACATACAAAGCGTCCTCGAGTCGTAGCAAGCTACAAGGACTCTTTAAAACACAACGAGAACCACTATAAGACGAGTGTGAACAAATGAATCCACTAGATGTCGAACCCCAACCTCACATCATGCATCTGTTGGAAGATTGTCCTATTGGTAACTATTTGAATTCCCACCTAAGAACTTCCAAAAATTTCTGGTCATGCAATCGGGTCCACACATACAAGGAGTAAAATCCATCACTCAACTCCTAGCAATAACACTACCTGTCCAGTGTATCACATCCGAAACACATAACCAGAGATCTTGGAAACTCATTTATCTCACACTCTTGTAAACACAACGATACCAAGTATGGCAGTACATCTGAACTATCTCCACCAGTACAAGGGATGCCGGACTCCTCTTGCCACTACTAGTATTGAAGCAATTTTGAACATCCTCTGTCGTGAGATACTAAGAAATCTGAATGATAACGATGTGCACAAGAATCCCCTGGTTTTCAACTTTCCGAAAGAAATCAAGCCAGACAGGACGGACCAAGATAGAACTCCGTCACATCAACATCATATAGATTACAAAATACTCGCGTGATCCTAATTATTTTGAGTGAGAAGAGGAGTAGAATTAAAATGCCCACGTCATGATTCCTCACCAGAGCATAGAAGAGGAGAAAAAATAATCCTACTCTCCGATATATAACTAGACTCAAAGTACTTTTTCACTAGACTCCACTCATCCAAGTTCGATCAATCAAGGGGGCTCCTAGGTCGGTACTTCTTTGATACCAACTTGTAACGCCCAAGAAGCGATTCTATCCTTATTTTGGCACGGGGGCATCGACAGGGATAGATGCACATCTCATTGTTTTGCAAGAATGGATATCATTACAAGTACATGTACAGAAGAAATGAGTATATGGTATTGCCTTACAATCGCCACAAGCTACATCAAGATCACATGAGTACAACAACATAAAGTCATCATGTAGAAGAACAGGGTCTGAATATAGATCAAAACAAAACGTGTAAGTGCATCTAGTGCCCCTTAGTGATTTTGGTGGTTTGAAGACTTATAGGTGAAGAGACTGATATGTTTGTAAGTATACACAGGCTCTATAAATCGCCAAGGAGTTTGAGTTATTTGATGAATATCAACCCCTAAAAATGTATGTCTTCGGGTGAAGAATTTGGTCATTCCTTGAAGACTTTGATGGCGAAGAAATTGATATTCCTCATGAAGATATTGAAGATGAGGAATTCGGTGCATCCCGAAGAAAATACTCTAAAGACTTTGAAGCTTGAAGATTTACTCTTTCTGTTTCATTTTATTTATCCTTGATTTATAGGAACACCATACTGTTAAGGGGGGTCGAGGTAAAACTATGGAACGAATTTCCTCATGATGCTCAACCCAAACCTACATCTACCAAATCCTCAAAGTGAGGATCATGAGAGACATGAGGACTTTCACAGTTGAAAGTTTCGACCGTTATAGCGCCACGCGCCACCTGTCCCCGATGTTATCCATCCAACAACCATATTATTAAAGGGCATTTATATAAAATCATGTCGGGAAGCTCCCAGGCTATAAATAGCCGCCCCCACAACCAGTAGTTGGTTGGCTGCTCCGAGAGAAACTAACACTAGTCATTTAGAGCAACCCAAATTCCTCAGAGCATTTGAATGAAAATCATCAAGTGAGGAAATACCTCAAACAACCAAATTCAAATCAAAAGCCAAATGATTGAGCATCACTGAAGAAGTTATTCCTGTGTGGAATCGACAGTGTCATAGCCCAGACCTAGAATTGTTTGTCTTTGCATCTCATGCATGCATTCCTATTAATTTTTTTATTTTGGAAATGAAATGAGGAGTGATCAAGCCTCATCATTTAAATTTTTGTCAAACAAGCAACATAAATATTGCTTCAAATTGATTCAAGGAAATGTCCCTGATTTTCCAATAAAATATTGGACTGAAATAAAAATGTTAACCAATATTTTGGATCACAGAAATTTTTATATTGGATTTTTGATTTAATCAAACAACTATTTTAAATGCAATTATATTTTCTATATATAAATATAGCTTTGTAAATACTGAAACTATTATGTGGTATTGGACATTTATATTTATGCCACATAAAAATATTATAAGGATTTTGCAATATGATTTGGTTTTATTTTAAAATCAACACAAATGTTAGCAAATAGAAAACAGAAAAGAATAAAGAGAAGAAAATAGAAATCTTACCTGTCGCCCCTCCAGGCCCGGTCCACCAGGGGCGAGGAGGTCATCTTCCTCCTCTGCCAGGAGGACGGGCAGAGCCGTGGCGAGCTCGCCGTCATGCCTCGCCACCTCCTGCTGCCACCTCCTCCCTGCGTGCCTGCCTCATCGCCCTCCTCTCCCTTATCTTTGCGCCGCTGAGCCGCACCCGACCCCTCTGCCTCATCTTCTTCCTCCCCTTCTCTTCTCTCTTCTTCCTCCCACCATTGACGAGCTCGGGCTCAAGCTCTCCACCGCCCCCTTCGGCCCTGCTAGCCTACCCCGGCGTGTCCTTCGACCCCGCAATGATGAGCCACACCTCCCCGCTGAAGGAATCGAGGCCGGAGCCCCCTGATGCCGCCATCGCCGTCGTCCCCCTCGGCTGCCGGATGTCGTCGTCGACTCGCTAGCTCCGATGCACCTCCGACCTTGCCGTCGACTCCGTTCGAATCACCGTGAGCCGCTGATCATTTTCCCCCATCTCCCTGTCCTGTTCCGCGTCCCCAGCGCTAGCCCCACCACGGCCGAACCCCGCCGCCGATTCGTCTCGTTGCCGGCACTCTCTCTAGCGACCGGAGCTCCTCCTGATGCCCCTACTAGATCAGGCGCTTTGCCAGCTTCGCGTAGCCGCAAACCGTGTCCGATTTGGTGCCCTATAGCGCCGTTTATCTCAACTCCGGCGAGTCCTCCGCCGCGCCCGTGGTCGCCGCCGGCCACATTCCGGTGGGGGCCGACGTGGTCAGCTAATTAACCCACTAACACCGCCCTAGCCGCTGACCGTGGGCCCCAGGCTGGGTCAAACCCCAGTTAGGGGCTGGTCAACTCGGGGATTAGCCCCTGGTCACTGACCAGTGGACCCCACTGGTCAGGTTTGACCTAGCCCAGCCCCTGTTGACCAGAGACATCACTATGACGCAATAAAGGATTTTCTAATATAAAAGAAATTCCAGAATAATAGCAAAACTTGTAAAAATCATAGAAATTAAAATATAACTCGGATGGAAATAATTTATATATGAAAAAGGATGAGAAAAATCCGAAGAATCTGATTATGGCATTTTCATGCATGTTTGAAAAAGTTAACATCACCAAATAGGGAAAATGGTGTATAGGATAAATTTCATATTTAGTTTGGAGATGGAAATTGATACTTATTTGAATTCCACTTCAATTGTTATGACCAAACATTGGTCAATGAAAATCAGTACCTCAAAATACTAACCCAATGCATGTTGGAACAATTTGTTATGAGCATCAGGTCGAATAAATTATAAGGGTACTTGGAAAGATAACCGGCTTGAAGTGATGTTTGACTCCTAATTCAAACCAACTTCAACTTAAGAAATGATAGCCACATTAGCCCTGCCACCTTTCATTTCATGTCTTGAGCATGCATCATAGTGTTGCGTTTCCATGAAGTGATTGTTGTTCCTTTCTTGTTTGCCGGTGTTCTTCCCTCCCGGTAGGCGATGTTTTCGACGATGTGATCGTTGACATTGATGAAGACTCATTGCTATCTTCAGATGTGTCAGGCAAGCAAACCCCCCTTGAGCATATTGATATAAACCCATTCTCTCGCTCCTGCTCTCCTTTACTACATTAGGACAAACACGACTCAATTGTACATATTATCGGTAGTTGAACCCATTCCTTTGCATGACCTGATTTTGTCACAGTAAATAGTTGAAACCATTTAGCATGAGCAGCAACTGCTTGAGCCTTGTTGTGCTTACTCATCCATGCTTGTTTACAATGCCTGCTATGCTTAGAGTCGTGGCGGGTCTGATCCATCTGGATGATGAATCGGAATGGTTGTGATCATGTTCTACAGTGTGAGAGTAAAAGTGTGAATCCGATTTGGTAAAGGTAGCGATGAGAGGCCATGTAGGAGTACATGGTGGGTTGTCTCATTGGGACCGTCCATAAGAACTGAGTTCTGTGTATGTTATCCAAGACAAGATACTACCATGCATTGGGCCCTGAAATATGACCCCGCTCGGCTTATTAATTGCCTAGATCCCTGTCCTGGAGTTGCAATTAGTTTTTGGTGTTTGTAGGAAAAGTGTTGGCGGCCGTATTTAGCTCTACCCGACGGGGTAGGCTTCACTACGGTAGATACACAGTGGCACGGTGTACCAAGTGGCACCCGGATGGTGGGCTTGGGAACCCTGCGCACATCGTTTGGGGTCGTAGAGGAAACCTTGGCCGGACTTCCTTGCGGGTTCAGTCTCAAATAGGCGATAAACCTGGACTAGGGTCTTGTGTGGTTAACGATCGTGGCCGACACCCACGCTAGTGCTTCCGCTTGAAGGTTGCCGAGATGCATGACATGCATATGGTGCGAAGTGGTGAGAGCATGTGTGAAGAAGTATACCCCTGCAGGGTGATTTAATTTGTTCGGATAGCCGCGTCCTCGGATATGGACTACTTGGAAACATTACGTGGTACGTAGACAATTTAAATGGATATTCTAAAACATGCAAGATAAGTGTGCGTGCTATGGAAGACCTTGTCGTAGGGAGACGAGAGTGGATCCATAGTGGTGTATTGAATTGGTGAATATGTGGACTCGTGTGCGCTATCCCACCTCAAAGAAAGAACTTGTAGTCGTAGTACAGGTTAGCCAAGAGACAAAGCTGGCTTGGTGCAATCAAACTCCACAATCCTTTCATTGAAACATGATGCATATGTAGATAGTTCTGATGTAAGACTTGCTGAGTACCTTTGTACTCACGGTTGCTTTATTTATGTTTTTGCAGAAAAGACTTAGACTCATTAAAAGGTTCTACGCGATGTGATCGATGTTGTCCGGAATAGCTTGGGAATCCTAGACAGAGGTCTGGCTCCTTTGGTAGGGTCGTAGTAGCTTTTCAGGCTCTTCCAGCCACTTTTAGTAGATGTCTGTACCCAGACATGATTTGCTTCCGCTTGTTGTTTGTATGACTTGAGTGTCGGGTTCCGAGACCCCTGTTTGTAATATCATACTATGTTGACTCTTATGAGTCTTTAATAAATGCTTGAGTCATAGAGTTGTGATGTGATGCCATGTTGTATCTACACATATCGTGCATAATGTGTGTATGTTTGAAATGCATTATATGTGTGGGATACGACACCTAGTTGTTTGCCTTTAGTAGTACTCTTTACAGGGAAATGCCTCTTTCTGTTTCCATCGGGCCTTGGTAGCTTGCTACTGCTCGGAACACATTGATTGACCACGACACCTGCTTTGCTGCTGTGTCTGTCCCCTCGGGGAAATGTCACGCGGTGTAATGGAGTCGTTGTAGCTTGCTACGACTCGTCTACTCACGCTGATGACCGACACCTGCTTTGCTGGGTTATGTATGCCTGTCCGTGTACGGATGTATCGCTTGGGTTTATAACTAGTCATGTCGACCCGGGTTCTTTGTCGTTTGAACGCTAGCAACATATTCACATACGTGAGCCAAAAGACGCAAACGGTCCCGGCCAAGGTAAGGTGGCAGTCGTGGAGTTTACCGTGCGTGAGGCCGCAAAGTGATGTGATATGTTACAGGCTGGGTTCCTATGACTCAGGATCGGGGTCCCGACAGACGGTTGTTACCTTTGAGGACTGTGCATCCTCCAGAAGGCTAGGCATCATAGTCTAGAGCATCCATCAGCCAATTGTGGATCGTCGGATGATCGACTTTGTGAGGGTTTGGAAGGCTGCCCTGAAGACTTACCACGAGTGTTGGGCGAGGATTGTGTGTCCTTAGCTCAACGAGAATACGGTAGGGACTGTGTGTCCTTTGGTTTCAATACCAAGCCGCTCCAAACCAGACGTACAACTGTCACAACAGTTGGAATTGGGCTATCAAAAGTTGTCTTCGTCGAGCTACTGGTTCTATTTCCTCAACACAGTCATTTCCTTAATTGCATGTTGAAGAATTTCATCTGTACTGTTTGAGGATTTTCACTGAAGACTTTCTCTGAATTCCTCACCTCAAATTCTTCACCTTCTTATCCTGTACTCGTGACCTGTGCAAACCTATTCTCTTAATTCACACTGAGTACTTTACTATAGACGTTTTTGCACTCCTGATTAAGTACTATTTCTGCCGAGCTCAGTTCATGACTGAGGACTTTCCTCACTAGGAATTTTCGGAGTGATGAAATTGTAAAATCGCCTATTCACCCCCCTCTAGTCGATATACCGCACTTTCAATTGGTATCAGAGCAAGGTACTCCCTAGTTCTGTGTGATTTTTGTTTAACTGCCTGGAGTTTTAGTTATGTTGACCGCATGTATGATCAAGGTTACTGCAGGGTGTCCTACCTTTGAAGGGAAGGACTTCCCCTACTGGAAGAGAAAGATTCAAATGCATCTTCAAGCAATTGACAATGATCTCTCGTATATTGCGGAAAATAGTATTCCATCCATCACTGCTACAGTCTTTGTCGCGGATGTGCTGAAGTTCAAGCAACTTGACTCGCAAGCGAAGAATATCATCTGTGGCAAACTGAACAAAGGTCGGTATGGCAGAGTCAGCGCTTTGGGCACTGCTATCCCACCGACAACAGCGCCAGAAATTGACACGTTGACAGAGGCTGAGCTTGCGTTGGTTCTTCCCTTGAAGAGGAAAGGGTGATGTAACACAGGAGCAGTAAGTATTTCCCTCAGTCTGAGAACCAAGGTATCGATCCAGAAGGAGGGTCTCGTCAAGTCCAGAGTACGTGCGGAAACACAAACAAGCTGGCACCCAACGCTTCAAAGGGGTTGTCAATCCCTTCAAGATTGTTTGTAAAGTGAGATCTGAAGGCGGAAACTGCAACGAAGTAAAAAGTGTAAGGCTGAACATATGGTGTGGAGTAGACCCTGGGGGCCATAGTGTTAACTAGAGGCTTCTCTCAAAATAGCAAGTATTACGGTGGGTGAACAAATTACTGTCAAGCAATTGATAGAACCGCGCAAAGTCATGATGATATCTAAGGCTATGATCATGCATATAGGCATCACGTCCGAGAGAAGTAGACTGATACTTTCCGCATCTACTATTATTACTCCACACATCGACCGCTATCCAGCATGCATTTAGTGTATTGAGTTCATGACGAACGGAGTAACGCTTTAAGCAAGATGACATGATGTAGAGGGATAATCTCAAACCAATGATGAAAACACCATCTTTTTACCCTTGAGGGCAACAATACGATGCGTGCCTCGCTACCCCTTCTGCCACTAGGTGAGGTCACCGCATGGTATGATCCCAAAACCAAGCACTTCTCCCATTGCAAGAATCATAGATCTAGTTGGCCAGACAAAACCCACAACTCGAAGAGAATTACAAGGATATGAAATCATGCATAAGAGAGAAGAGAAGAAACTCAAATAAGATTCATAGATAATCTGATCATAAATCCACAATTCATCGGATCTTGACAAACACACCGCAAAAGAAGATTACATCGGATAGATCTCCATGAAGATGTTGGAGAACTTTGTATTGAAGATCCAAGAGAGAGAAGAAGCCATCTAGTTACTAGCTATGGACCCGTAGGTCTATGGTGAACTACTCACGCATCATCGGAGAGGTCAAGGTGTTGATGAAGAAGCCCTCCGTGTCCGAATCCCCCTCCGGCAGGGCACTAGAACGTGCCGCAGATGGGATATTGCGGAGACAGAAGTTTGCGGCGGCGGAAAAGTACTTTCGATGATCTCTTGATTTTTTCTAGAATTTATGGGAATATATAGGCAAAAGTACAAGGGCAAAGAGCGTCCAGGGGGCCCACAAGCCTGGATGGCGCGACCCCCCTGGCCGCGGGGTGGGGGCTTGTGGGGCCCCTGGGGCTCCCCTGCCTTGGCTCCCAAGCTCCCCGATCTTCTTCCGTTCCAAAATAAATATTTTCGGGGATTTTCTTCCGTTTGGACTCCGTTTCAAAATCTCCTCTGAAAGGGGTCAAAAACATGGAAAAAACAGGAACTGGCACTTGGCACTGAGTTAATAAGTTAGTCCCAAAAAATATATAAAAGGCATGCAAAACATCCAAAGTTTGACAGCATAATAGCATGAAAGCATAAAAAATTATAGATACGTTGGAGACGTATCAGGCACTGCTAAGCTTATGTGGGATAGGCTGTCCAAAGTAAATGAGGGAATCTCAACACAGCGTGACTCTTGTGTTGATGTTCTTCGCAATCACTTCAACCATTTCACGAGGCTTGATAATGAATGCTGCCAAGACACCTTTGAGCACCTCACTGACATCTCAAATGAATTGCAAGCTCTGGGAGCTAGAGACATCACTGACCATGAAGTTGTGAGGAAACTGTTATGATCTCTTGATCCATCATTTGACACACTGGTTCTGATGATCCAAGAACGAAGAGATTACTGGATGCTTGATCCTGCAGATATACTTGAGAGACTCAATACTCATGAATTCCAACAAGAAGAAAAGAGATATTTGTATGGACCAAGCTATTCAAGACATCATGCGCTGAAGGCTAAGGCTGTTTCCTCATATGAAGAAGAATAATTTGATTCCAGTCTTGGTGACCCTTAAGAACTTGGACAGGAACTTGCAATGCTCGTGAGGAAATTCCAGAAGTTCACGAAGCGTGTCATGTTCGGATGATCTTCAAGAAAAGATATGAGGAAATCAAAATCTTCATCTGAGGACTACAAGACAAGAACCTGCCACAAATGCAAGAAATCTGGTCACTACATTGCTGATTGTCTTTGCTGGGTGAAAGAATCAAGGAAGAAGAAATACAAGGATTAAAGTTATGATTACTCCAAGAAAAAGAAGAAATCTTCGAAATCCTCATCTTCAAAGTCCTCTTCACACAAAAAGACCAGTTTAAGAAAGGCTCGGGCACTCATTGTCAAGGAAATGGATTCTGAAGAAGAATCTGAGGAATGTGATGAAGAGGAAGGTTCTGAAGTGGAGTCAGAATCTCGTGTGACAAGTATTGCACTTGCTACCACATTCGTCACCAAGTCGATCTTCAACCTTGAAGAAAATGATAACGCTAACTACACTGATGAATATGCCGACGACTTTGCTCCAACCTATTGCTTCATGGCAAAAGGTTTGAAGATACCAAACCAAACCTCATCCTCTGATTCTAGTGACTGTGAACCTGATGATTATCAAAAACCCAGTTACTATAAACTTGCCAACATTGCCACTAAGCAGCAAAGTGCTATTGAAAAGCTTCAGAAACTGCTAGACAAAAGCGATGATTTGTCGAATGATGAAATGAATCATACTCAAGTCCTCACTGAAGATGTTCAAAGTCTTCACTCTATATTTCATAGTCTCCAAGATTGCTATGGCACACTCTTGGCTGATTATGAGAAATTTTCCTATGAATTTATTCAAAGGAAGATTGATCTTGAGAAGTTAAGAATGTCTCATGATGATCTTCAAATGGAAAATGATTGATTGCTTGCTCAACAGATTATTACCACTCAGGTTGAATTCATTCCACCATGTATGAAATACATCAAGCGTGAAGCTGCTAATTCTTCACCAGAATCATCAAATGCTTCTATCGCTACAAATTCTTCAACTGTTCATGTGGTATCAAATTCTTCACTTGAGGAAACCACAAATGCTACTGACAAAAATGCAGGATTGAACCCTTTGCGATGTGCTCAAAAAGCAGATTCTGAACAGGAACCCGAGGAAAGAGGAATTGCCTTCGAGAGGAAATTGAATGTTGATGGATCGTACTGGAAACCTCAGCAGTATCCCAAAACCTCATGGGTTGCTGCTAAAGGTCCTCCGATTGATCCATCCACTCTAACAGGCTTTGCATGTGAAATGTCCTATTCCTCTGATGAGTCATTTGACTCCAATTATAAATTGTTCAAAAATCAATCTGGTGAATTATATGCTCGATATGTTGGAAATAACTGTAGGAATGGACCTCCCGTGAGGAAAATCTGGGTTCCCAAAAGGCGCTTGGAAAATCTTCAGGTGAATGTCCTCATGATACCATCAGTGAAGAACCAGAACCCCTGATAAAATTCCTCAAGTGGACCAAAGTCTTCACGAGGATCAAATTCTTCAAATGATCAAAATTATGCCCATACTCGCACTAATGCTTCAGATATGCAGGGGAACTATAAGGGACATGAATATGAGCACTATTCCTCAAATCAATCTGTTCATAAGTCCTCGGAGAGTTTCATTGCCTATTCATTTCAGTACTGTAGCCCCCTACTATGAAAAGAAATGTATTAGCTTCAATGCCTCAATTCTCATATGGTGCTCGCACGATGATGAACTCCTTGCCACCTGTCGTGGTTTTGTCATGACAGATGTCCTCGTGAAAGGACTTAAAGATGGATCCATCGCACCTTGGTGGTGACTCAAAGGGGGTGAGCGAATGCGAGACTCAGATTTACCCAGGTTCGGCCCCTCGTGAGGAGGTAAAAGCCTACGTCCTGCTTTCTGTAGATTAATGGTGGTTTCGATTGCAAGGAGGGCGTAACTCACTTGACCTAGCTCTCGATTCTGTCTAACTCGCCTGACCTTTCCTAGGGATTCTCCTTTATATACAGGTCGAGGGCCTAGGGTTTATAAAGTCATGTTATCCTACACTTGGTAGTTTTCCTTATCTCTAAGTCGCCGTGCTCCCCACGACTAGGAGCTTCCTTGACGTTCCATCATCCGTACGGTCTTCTTGAACTGCCCCACAACTCCTGGGCCACTGGACGCATGGCCAAAAGTGAGTCGCCCCTTTGCTGACCCGGCCCATTAAGGGCGGGTTACCCACATGCAACATCCCCAACATTAGGCCCCAGATTGTCATGAATTCATTCGTGTCAATAAACTCCCTTCAATCTTGGGGCGACTCTCCTTATTTCCAGCCTTCAGCGAACGCTGAGCCGCCATTCGTGACGTTCTAACCTGAGTCGCCATACAATATTAAAGGGTGTCGCCTCATCTCCTCGGTTCCAGTCCCCAAACACTGTAACTGTCAGCGAATCTTTCGCCCATAATTGCTTATCCCGAAAATCTAGGCGCCATCATTGCGTTTACTGACTTGTCGCCTTGATTCCCACAATGACAGCCTCGTTTCCCGTTCCTGCTCCTTAAATAGAAAGATAAATGGGGAGGGAGAGAAACCTCGTCACCAACCCCCATCCCACCTTCGTCTTTGTCTTTGTCTCTGCGCACCGGCTTCTCGGCACTGTCTCCGAGCTCCAGCGTCCCGGCGTCATCCTCGGCTCCAGCGCCCGGCGTCATCCCCGGCCCCCGGAGTCTTTCTCCATCCACCGCGGCTTTCCGGGCGGCAAGTAACACGAAGCTCCGAGCCCTTGTCCCCTGCGGCGATCCCCTGTTGTCAGGTACACTCCTTCCCTCTCTTAGGTGTAGACCAAGAACTCCATGGCCGTAGCTCTCTTGCCAGCCAGCTCCATAGCAGAACGAACACCATGAATTATGTTAGATCTGTTCCCCGTTGCAGTGATTAGCTTTAGATTGCAACAGGCATCGGCCATTTTAATCACGGCCTCCCGCTAGTTGAAACTCATGTTCTGTTGACCAACACTGTAGTTGTACTATATGCGCAGTTCCTCGCCGTTACTTCAGATGATATTTTCTTATTTTTATCTGTCCGTAGATCCATAGCTTACCACCTGCTCATAGAAACATGTTTTTTTCACCCATTGAGAATATCTCTAAGGACAAGAACGTTTCTGAAAGTCGCCTTTTAACTTCAGCCTTCATGGCGACTCAGTTTAATTACTGTAGTCAGGACGCCCTTTCTTTCAGTCTGGAGGGCGAGTTAGAACAACCTCCAAAGGTGTATTCGTAGATGGCCCAGATAACGGGCTATGATGCAAGTTAACTGTTGGGCGAGTTACCATACCCTTTTGTGAACACCATAGACCCGTACCAGTGGGTTAGAATACTTTCTAATCTTTTGCTGAGTCGCCTCGCACTCCTTTTTTTTGTAGTCATGACCATCACGAAGTGTGATTGATTGCCAACCAAAGTCGACGATGCCACACTAGAGAAATACGTCGAGGCGGGTCTCCTTGACAGTAAAGAAACTATTGGTTGGAGAACCGCCCCGGGCGAGTTGATTCCCAACCCTGCTCCAAGAGAAGTGGTGATCTTCACCGACTACCTCGAGCGTGGATTCAAGCCGCCCGGGTCAAAGTTTTTCCGAGACGTCCTGCACTTCCTCAACCTCCATCCTCGAGATCTAGGACCCAATTCCATCACCAATCTATGCCAGTTCCAGGTCTTCTGTTAAGTGTACTTACAGAAAGAACCCTCCATCCCTTTGTTCAGGAACTTCTTCCACTTAAACCGCCAAACCGAGTTCTCCAACGGTCCCAACCATGAGCTTGGAGGAGTCAACGTTCAGAGACGCCGCGAGCGTGGATTCCCGGTAGTTCTTTTGCCCAGGCACCCCAAAGGATGGGCCGGGTCATGGTTCTACTGCCAAAGCACTCCTCCACCAGGCGAGAACCCTCTTCCGGGTTTCAGAGCAGACCGCTTGCCTATGGATTTCAAATTCCCTGACAAGCTTACTGAAGAAGAAGAGTCGGATTTCATCCCACTCTTTTCAGATCTGAAATTCCTGGACAACAATGGGCTCATCGGGATCGACCTGTTCCGTTGCTGGATAGAATGGAATATCCTTCCCCTAAGTCGCCGCGACGGGTTGATGTACGAGTATGATGGTACTTTAGACCATCCACAGCGCGCCAGCCGCCTCCAACTCTGAGAGAGCGAGATCGTCGGAGTCATTAAGAAGCTGACCGGCGAGTATCTGGAAGAATGCGCCAAGATCGGCCTTAAAAGGATTCTGCCATGCCAACCCGGTGCCACCAGTAAGAATCTAAACCGCCATTTGTCTTGTTTATACTTAGCAATCCTTCGTGGTTAAAGACCTGCCTCTGTTTATCAGAAAACCTATGTGGTTTGGCGGAGGGGTCCCAAAACCGTCCCCCCAAAGTCCACCAAGGTGCCAACCAAGAAGAAGAAGACGGTGAGCAGGAAGAAATCCGCCACAAAAGATTCATCTTTTGTTGGCGACTCTCACGCAGACGAGGCAAATTCTGAGGTAAGGCTTTTTGCTCGTCCCTTCTCTATATGTTCCGACTTAAGCTTATACCATATTATCTTTACATGTACGGTGATGACGATGAGAGCAAGAATGATGCAGTCGAGGTAATTTCCATTTCTTCCGACTCACCTTCTTCTTCCCCTAGACCAGCCAGGCGGATCTGCGGAAAAGTGCCCATATCTCATGCTTATGCTTATATGGACCCTGATTTCCTTTTGGAGAAAGCAAAATTCACCCCCTCTCGCAAGACCCGCAGTCGCTCTGGCGACTTGGTCACTGGACTGCCCGAGAAGACGAGCGGTCCGAAACGGACCAGTGAGGTACACTTTTGTCTTGTTATATCTTTTGCCGTGTGAAATATAACCCGCCATTTTTGTGACCTTCAAGTCTTTGTCCTTTCAGACTTCTCCTCCCACATCTAGAGACTCGGCCATCTCTGCTCTCCCACCGATGGTTCGTGTGCAAGGGTAAGTCTTCATTGTTAACCCAAGCTTCCTAAACAATAACATGGGCTTTTAACCTTGGCGCTTTTATCGCAGGGCACAAGCAAAGAAGAGGAAAGCCAGCGACTCTCCTTCTGCACAACAAACATCTAATGCCTTAGGCACAGGCACATCTGTTCCTGAAGCTGAAGGGGAGCAAAAGGCGGCTTGCGATATTCCTGCATGCGATATTCCCGATGCCCAGGATGACTCGCCCGTCATTTTGAAAGAGACCGCTGGCCAGAGTAACCCGCCAAGCCCCCTCAAGGCGACCAATGACCCATACGTCGTGGTTACCAGCTTTGGGTACTCTACTCCCCCAACTGTCGTGCTCTCCAAACATACCTCAACGACAAGTCGCCTTTCCCCTGATGGTGACTCAGAACCCCCTCAAACTTCCTCAATACGAGAAGCTGGAATTCGACCAGCTATGCTCCGGCTTCACAACTCACCTGGAGAAGGATTTTGAGCTGAACAAAAGCCTACTCCGACTTATGAGGACTAAATACGAGGTATGCGGATATATGTTCCCATACTCATTAGCCTTCCAAGGGCCGGGTCATCTTTTTTGAAGATGAGCCGGGTCTTTGCATTAGAAAACTTCAACCTGTAGCCCCCAAGGGTCGGGTCATCTTTTTTAGAAGATGAGCCGGGTCTTGTAATAGAAAACTTTAACCTGTAGCCCCCAAGGGCTGGGTCATCTTCTTTGAAGATGAGCCGGGTCTTGTATTAGAAAACTTCAACCTGTAGCCCCCAAGGGCCGGCTCATGTTCTTTGAAGATGAGTCGGGTCTTGTAATAGAAAACTTCAACGTGTAGCCCCCAAGGGCCGGCTCATCTTCTCTGAAGATGAGATGGGTCTTGTATTAGAAAACTTCAACCTGTAGCCCCCAAGGGTCGGGTCATCTTTTGAGAAGATGAGCCGGATCTTGTATGTGGTATGACTTTTTGATAAAAATCATACATTAGCCCCCAAGTGTCAGGAGTATTGCTTGCAAAAATTCTGAGACTTGTCTCCCCAAATATTATGTGTAGGAGTCTATGGCCCAGAGTTAAAGAAGAATTTGACTGGTCAACAGGATGCTTACTCCGGGCTGGAGGCTTAATTCCGCTTGCTGTAGGCCGAGTTAAAAAAATGAAGGCTGACCAGGAGAAATTTGAGAAGAAAGCCAATGTCGACCAAGCCACGATCTTGAAGCGTGCTGAACAAGCAGAAGAAAAACTGGCAGCCGCCCAAGAGGAGCTGACTGGCTTGAAAAAGCATGTATCCAATATGACAGTCGCCTTGTTTGGTAAGCTTGATCATTGAACTCTTTTGACTAACCAGGATGGGATTCAAAAATCTCCAAATACTTATGGCCCTGTTGCAGGTGCCCGAGCTGTCAAGCTACCAGAAGACTGTATGACTAAATTGAGAGCCATATACACCTTTGCTGAGCAGCTGTACACGGGAGGTGTGTTATCAATCAAGGCAGTGATGGGCAGTAAGGGACCAACAATGACCATCAAGCAAATGCTCGGCTTCTTGTCCACGCTGCCTCCTCAAGTAGAAGAATTAAAGAGATCAGCCGCCCGAACAGGTGTGTTGAATACCCTAAGTCGGTGCCTTGCGTACGCACCGGAGCTCAAAACCGAGGAAATAGTCGCCGACTACCCTGAGCTGAAGGTTGATGGGTCAGAATTCACCGAAGTGGATTATCAGCGGACCATCGTAGAATCTCGCTATGCGGCGACTCAACTGGCGGCGAGTTTGGACCTGAAGAAGTATCAAACCGCCTATGATGAAAACAAAAAGAAAGTGACACCTCCTTCATATCAAATTGCAAGCGTGGTTCCCAGCCACCCCATGAATCCTTTTAATCTTGACTTGGACCTGTCTCACTTCCTGGCAGAGGAAGATGAGTTCATCGCCTTGTCCAAGTGTAATTGGAAACTGGGCGACTTACGAATTGAAGATGGAGAAAGCTCAAGGCAAGGCGACTCGGCGGCAGCTTGATTCGCCCATGGATTCTTCCTTTGCTGGGGAATGATACCCATTTTGGCTATGAGAGCCATCTAATTATCTTGCTAGTGTTTGTGAAACACCAAACATGCCATATTGTCTTTTGGATGGAACCATTTGTAGTCCCTGAACCTTTTCATGACTCGCCTGCAACTTTTTCATGAACCAAGCAATGGCTCCAAATTTGTCCCTGTCCGTTAAGAAAACAATAACTTTATTTCGGCAAGTGTATGTGCAGGAATAAACCAGCCCCCTGAATCATGGCGAGAGATAAATCAGCCCCAGGGTTAGGGGAAAGCATGAACCAGGGTGAGTTATAATCAAGACCAGTTCAAAGGAAAGTTTTATCGACTCAATGAGTTTTGATAGGATAAGACGAGTCTGCATAACTCTAGTGTTACCCTTATGAAGGTTTTCAAAAAAGCCTTGTTGTTTTAGACCGGCTAATCATGTGCGAGTCAAGCTTCTGTGAAGCAGGTTCAATGTACCAATGGTTTCTCTATTTTCCATGTGTGACTCTGGCCGGTACCTTTTATTTTTTAACCAAGGCGAGTTCAGGGTCCAAATAACGGATTGACTCGCCTCGAGTACATAGGTTCGTGTGGCGACTTGTTCAACACATAGTCCAGTATAACCATTTGTAATGCGGTAATTTTCAAGAGGGTATTTAGGCTGAACTCAATGAGTGGAAGCCCCCAAGTGACTTCTGGTTGAGGAAGAAACCAGGCATAGGATTACAGAAGCGTATACGCTCTTACTTTAAAATGACTTGGGGACTTGTAGCACCCTAAGTAAGCCGGTTCACTTCTCAAAACCATATAAGGCGCCTATGTTTGAACCGTGCGACATGGCAACTTTTTCTCCTCTTTGGCTTACCAGCATCCAGTTTTGAAATAAGTGCAGCATGGCGACTTATGCTCTTTGATGCTGATAGCGTCCATGTTTGGGCGACTTATTGAACAATAAAGACTCAGGCTTTCAAAAGCAGAAACGGCAAAAGACCCATAAATTCGTGGGTGCTGGCTTTATTGCTTTCATAATTCATGGATTACGAAAACTTGATAAAAGAGAAAAAGGGAGCTCATGGCTCTATGTATAGTAAGGCCACAGATGGGCTATGTTCCAGGGGCGAGTTGCCTCAACCTCCGTAGTTGACCGATCTGGACGAAGATCCATCAAATAGTAGGAGTCGTTCCGAAGATTCTTGCTGACGATAAACGGTCCCTCTCATGGAGGTGACAACTTGTGCATACCGGTATGATCTTGAATCAAACGGAGCACTAAGTCACCTTCTTGGAAAGCTCAGCTCTTGACCCAGCGGCTATGATAACGGCGTAAATCCGGTTGGTAAATCGCCGACCATGACGCGGCCAAGTCACGTTCCTCCTCCAAGGCGTCCAGCGAGTCTTGCCGTGCTGACTCGTTGTCCTGCTCCACGTAAGCGGCGACTCGCGGAGAATCATGTTTGATGTCGCTTGGTAACACCGCCTCCTCCCCGTAGACCAGAAAGAAGGGAGTAAAACCCGTGGAGCGGTTTGGAGTCGTCCTGATACTCCACAGAACTGATGGCAATTCCTCAACCCAACATACTGGCGTGCGTTCCAAGGGCACCATGAGTCGGGGCTTAATCCCTCGTTATATTTCCGAATTCGCCCTCTCTGCCTGGCCATTAGACTGGGGGTACGCCACCGCAGAAACATCAAGTCGGATATGCTCTCGTGAGCAGAACTCTTGAATTGCACCTTTGGAAAGGTTGGTACCATTGTCTGTAATGATACTATGTGGATATCCGAACCGGAAAATTAGCTTCTTCAAGAATTTGACAACCGTCTCGGCGTCACAACTGCTAACAGGTTCTGCTTCCACCCATTTGGTAAATTTGTCAACCACCACCAACAGATGAGTCTTTTTATTAGACGACATTTTGAAAGGGCCGACCATATCGAGACCCCAGAATGCAAACGGCCAAGTGATTGGTATCATCCGCAATTCCTGAGCCGGCACATGCGTGTGACGCTCAAACTTTTGGCAGCCATCACATCAGCGAACGATTTCCTCCGCGTCTGCGTGAGCCATCAACCAATAAAACCCATGCCTGAAGGCTTTAGAAACCAAGGATCGGGATCTAGCATGATGACCACAATCACCTGCATGAATCTCATTGAGGATCATACAACCTTCTTGAGAAGAAACGCATCTTTGAAATACTCCTGAGGTGCTTCGCTTATGTAACTCGCCATTATATATGACCATAGATTTGCACCGCGGACAATTGGCGAGCTAGCAGCTCGTCGGCAGGTAACTCGCTTCTGGTGAGATACGACATGTAGGGAATCACCCAATCCGGAGGCAGTTTTACTGACGCCAGCGGAGGCGAGCTAGCGTGAAGAGCCGCCACGAGTTGAGATTCGGGGTCTTGTACCACCAGGTCTTCTTCCGAAGGCAGTTTTACTGACGGGTTATATAATATATCCAAAAAGACATTGGGGGGAACCGGCTTACGCTGCGAACCAAGGCGGGAAAGAGCGTCCGCTGCTTCGTTAAGCCGTCAATCGATGTGATCCACTTGATAGACACTGAAATGACCCGCCACATCCGACACAGCCTGTCGGTAAGCCGCCGTCAAAGGGTCTCGTGAATCCCAAGTGCCAGAAACATGCTGCGCCACCAGATCGGAATCTCCCAAGCATCTCACTCTCGTGAGGTTCATCTCTTTGGCGAGTCACAAACCATGAAGCAGAGCTTCGTATTCTGCTGCATTGTTAGTACATGGAAACATGAGTCGGAGGACATAGCAAAACTTGTCACCATGAGGCGAAGTTATCACCATGCCAACCCCCGAGCCTTCCAACTGTCTGAACCCGTCAAAGTAGACGGTCCAATATGTGAGATCTGGTCTTTCCTCATGGATTTGTAACTCGGTCCAATCATTGATGAAGTCCACGAGCGCTTGAGACTTGATAGTTGTCCAAGGTCTATACCGAATCTGATGAGGACCCAGCTCGATGGCCCCTTTAGCAATCCGTCCAGTGGCCTCTCGGTTATGTATGATATCGCCGAGGGGAGCGGAGCTGACGACCGTGACCGGGTGTTCCTGAAAGTAATGCTTCAACTTTCGACTCGCCATGAATACCCCAAAAACCAATTTTTGCCAATGCGGGCAACGTTGCTTGTAGAGGGTGAGGACCTAGCTGATGAAATACACCGGCCTTTGGATGGGGTATTCCTTCCTTCCTCCTTTCGCTCGACAACTATGGCCACGTTGACTGCTCTGGAATTGGCCGCAATGTACAGAAGCATAGTCTCTTTGTCTGCCGGAGCCGCTAGCACCGGCGGGTTAGCTAATTGTTGCTTCAAGGATTCGAAAGCATCATTGGCCTCATCTGTCCATATGAAATGATTGGTCTTCTTGAGCAGCTGATAGAGAGGGATGGCCTTCTCCCCAAGGCGACTTATGAAATGGCTCAAGGCCGCGATTCGACCCGCCATGCGTTGTACTTGGTTAACGTTGGTTGGTTTCCCAAGCGAAGTAATCGCTGCAATCTTTTCGAGGTTGGCCTTGATTCCTTGTTCTGACACCAAGAAACCCAATAGCTTCCCCGCGGGGACACCAAATACGCACTTGGTGGGATTAAGCCTCATCTGGTACACACGCAGGTTGTCGAATGTTTCTTTGAGATCCTCCAATAGTGTCTCCTTGCGGTGAGATCTAACCACAATGTCGTCCACTTAAGCATGGACGTTACGACCTATCTGGCTGTGTAAGAAGTTTTGGATGCAGCGCTGGTAAGTCGCCCCCGTGGTCTTAAGCCCAAATGGCATGGACACATAATAGAAAGCTCCGAAAGGGGTTATGAAGGATGTATTTTCCTGATCCGCCACCGCCATTTTTATCTGGTGGTATCCTGAGTAAGCGTCCAAGAAACACAGACATTCGCAACCCGCCATCGAGTCAATAATTTGATCAATGCGAGGAAGGGCGAACGGATCCTTTGGGCAGGCTCTATTAAGGTCCGTATAATCAATGCACATGCAGAAAGTGTCGTTCTTCTTGAGTGCCAAGACCGGGTTAGCCAACCACTCCGGGTGAAAAACCTCGATGATGAACCCGGCGGCAAAGAACCGGGCCACTTCTTCTCCAATCGCCTTATGCCGCTCTTCGTTAAACCGGCGGAGGTACTGTCGTACCGGCTTAACCTTGGGGTCAGTATTGAGATGGTGCTCAGCGAATTCTCTCCGCACACCCGGCATGTTAGAAGGTTTCCATGCAAAGATGTCCCGATTCTCACGAATGAATTCGATGAGCGCGCTTTCCTATTTGGGGTCAAGACCCGCCCCAATAGTGAACTGCTTGGTGGAGTCGCGGCGTAAAATCAATGACCTTGGTGTCGTCTGCTGGTTTGAACTTGTGGCGTGGCTCAGAATCAATAGTCGGCTTTTTGAGGGGCGTCATGTCTGCCGGGTCGACGCGGGATTGGTGAAATTTAAGCTCCTCGGCCACGCAAGCGGACTCGGCATAGGTGGCATCTCCTTCCTTGCATTCTTGGGCTATTTTCCTGTCGCCGTGGATGGTGATGGGACCCTTGGGTCCAAGCATCTTGAGCTTGAGATAAACATAGCACGGGCGGGCCATGAACTTGGCGTAAGCTGGTCGTCCAAACAACGCATGGTAGGGGCTCTTTATCTTGACTACCTCGAACAAGAGAGACTCACTCCTGTAGTTTGATTCTGTGCCAAAAGCCACATTAAGTTTGATCCGCCCAATGGGGTATGCCGACTTACCAGGCACAATACCAGGGAAAACTGTGGAAGATGGCATCAGGTCCTTCTCGAGGAGGTTCATCCGCCGGAAAGTGTCGAAGTATAAGATGTTGATGCTACTGCCCCCGTCCATAAGGCCTTTAGAGAGGGTGTATCCTCCGACTTGAGGAGCCACGACCAGGGCTAAGTCGCTAGGGTTGTCGACTCGGGGCGGATGGTCTTCCCGGCTCCATGTTATGGGTTGCTCTGACCAGTGAAGGTATCGAGGAAGCGCCGACTCAGCTACGAAAGTTCTGTGCTTTACCCTGCGGTCCCGTTTCTAGGTGTTAATGGTGAACACATGGTACTGCCCGCTGTTCAACTGCTTGGGGTTGTTTTGGAACCCGCCCCGGTCCTCCTGTCGCTGGGGGTCTCCTTGCGGGGGAGGTTGTTGGAATATTCCCGTGGGTGATATTGCTGGTTATGAACTTGGTATTGACCGGCATTATGCTGCGACCCACCCTATGGTCCTTAGTTGGGGAAGCCCCCGAATGTGACCTGTCGTGACCCGGACGGGCCGGGTTGCTCCTGCCGCTGGCCCTGCTCGCCGCCTTGACTCCTTTTGAGCGCCTCGGCCCCGAACTCTTGCATCACATAGAAATCCTCACATGAGTGAGTCGCCGGTCCGTCAGCTGTGGCGTGCTGCGGGCACGGGCCCTTAAGCATTTCATGGTAGTTACGCGGTTTCTTCCCATTGAAGCCCCGTTTCTTCTGACGCGGGTTCGCGTTGCCAGTATTAGTATTAGCTACAAATTCCATAGGACCCTCCTGCTGCCGTTTCTTGGCATGCCCGCCAGGGTGGTTATTTCCCCGGTTCTGGAACCGGGATTGGCCCTTTTGTAACTCGCCCTTGCGGATAGCTCCAGTTTTATCGTCTCCCTCCCTGGGATCCTTAGTGTCATCCGACTCAGCATATCTGGTAAGGGCATCCATTAGCTCGCCCATGTCCTGCACCATTCGCTTAAGTCTCCCTAGTTTCAGCACCAGAGGCTCGTAGTGGCAATTTTTCTCCAGGATCAACACCCCTGAGCCGCCGAAATACCTTCCGACGAATGAATGACTTCCGCAAGTCGCCTAGTCTAGTGATGGGCCGACTCACCCGGCCGCTGAACGTAGTGTTGTAAGTCGACGATGGTCATCGGGTGTTTGCAGGTCCCTCTGAAGTTCTTGATGAAGCGCTCCTTCAGTTCCGCCCAAGTGTTGATAGAGTTGTGCGGCAGGTTTTTCAACCAAGTGTGTGTCGTCCCTTCGAGCAGCATGGTGAAGTATTTCGCGAAAACTGCCTCGCTAACATCCATCATATCCATTGCGAGTTCATAGATCTTGATCCATGACCCGGGCTCGAGATCCGGCAAGTAGTTGGGGACCTTCATGGGTCCTTTGAAGTCCTTCGGCATGCGCTCGTTGCGCAAAGCTGGCGCGAGACAGGATACTCCAATGTGTTTGCCTCCACTATCCAGGGGCGCGGGCGACAGTGGTACATAGGCCGGATAGACCTGACCCGCCATGGCTGTTGGCTCCATGTGCCGCACGGCCCGTGCTGTGTCCATAATATCCTGGGCTCGTGTGTCAGGCATCCCAAGCAGATCATGTTGGGGGAGCCGCCGTGGCCCGCTGGTCACTGCGGGGAAATCCTCGTGGCGACTTCTGGTGTGACTCGGCTCAGGTGTAGAGTGGAGCCGATCAAGGCTATGGGAATACTGCACGTGCTGAACCACGGCCGTTTTCAGCATCTCAATGGCATTTCTAGCTTCTATCTCGGTCGGGGTGTTTCCGTAAATCGGAAGAGACTCCAGGTGGCGGGTTGTAGCCAGCACGTTGTCGATGGGGTTTGAGAAGTGACCTCGCGGTGTCTGGAATCGAGTCGCATGAGCGTCCATGGGCTGATCCGGCGGCGGATTGGGTGGTGGAATCGTTCCTCCCCTCGGGGCGGCTTGTAGAGGCCGATCAGGACCCGCCCCAGGGGTGCGTGGAGTGTCAAAGAGGCGAGTTGGGTGTAAGTCGGCCGGGACGTGCCTGCTGTGTCTTCTTTGGTGGACAATGTTGGACGCGCGTTGCTGTATCCCGAGCCGCTAGCCTTCGGTGTTCAGTCGATCGGTTTCTGCGGCGACCGCAACCCGCTGTGTCTCCATCCTGGCGGCTTGTGCTTCCATGTCGCGTTGTGCTTTGGCCATTGCCTCCCGCACTTTTGGTTAGCTCGGCATTGACCGACTCCTGATTTTTAGATGTAACCGGGGTTGCCATAAGGCTGGCTATCTCCACTGCTAGTTCCATCATGGTTTGCGCCAGAGGCTTGGACGTCCCTCCGGTCTCGTTGTTGCAAGTCGGGTTCTGAGGAGGCTGTGCTGATCCCGCCATGTAGATGGCGATCTACCAGCGAGACCACTCGAGGACTTCGGGATCCATCGCCAGCGATAGCCCCCCGAGCAGCCCTTCCTCAAGGGGTGGATCGACCCCGTCTCGCCCATGGATGACTCACCATCAGAATTGACGGGGTGGCATCCTGGCCCGCCTCTTCGTCCTGCGAGTCGCCTCCCTGCGTAAAGCCGACGAAAACCTGGCGGCTCTTGTTCCGCCGAGTGACGGGGAGGACGTACCTGGCCGGCTCGATGATGTCGGTGGAGGTGTCCGGCTCAGGAACAGGCATCCCGATCATGCCGATGAAGATGTTGATCTTGCCGAAGGGGACTCGGTAGCCAGATTCGACAGAATCGGCCTCCGATTCCCATAGTGAGTTGTCGATGTAGTACTTCCCGTGGCGACTCTTGGTCATGATGCCGATCGCATAGCTTTCTAACCCTGATAGGGCTCCCTTCGAGAACTCAACTCCACCGTGCACTAGCCCCACGGTGGGCGCCAATTGTCGTGGTTTTGTCACGGCAGATGTCCTCGTGAAAGGACTTAAAGATGGAGCCATCGCACCTTGGTGGCGACTCAAAGGGAGTGAGCGAAAGCGAGACTCAGATTTACCCAGGTTCGACCCCTCGTGAGGAGGTAAAAGCCTATGTCCTGCTTTGTGTAGATTAATGGTGGTTTCGAATACAAGGAGGGCGTAACTCGCCTAACCTAGCTCTAGATTCTCTCTAACTCGCCTGACCTTTCCCTGGGACTCGCCTTTATATACAGGTCGAGGCCCTAGGGTTTACAAAGTCCTACTATCCTATACTTGGTAGTTTTCCTTATCTCTAAGTCGCCGTGCTCCCCACGACTAGGAGCTTCCTTGACGTTCCATCATCCGCACGGTCTTCTTGAACTGCCCCACAACTCCTGGGCCACTGGACGCATGGCCAAAAGTGAGTCGCCCCTTTGGTGACCCGGCCCATTAAGGGTGGGTTACCCGCAGGGAACATCCCCAACACCACCCCTTCACATGTGGGTGGTGAAGAAATCAAACTAATCACTTCTGCATGCTAGGTCTCTAGATGAAAGTCATCAACTGAAGAATTTGCTGGAGACCTGAGGAGTGATAATGGGACATAATTCAAAAATGCCGGTCTTGATGATTATCTTGATAAACTTGGTATTACTCACGAATCGTCTCCTCCCAATAGTCCTCAACAGAATGGCATCGTTGAACGCAAAAACAAGA
Source organism: Hordeum vulgare subsp. vulgare (assembly GCF_904849725.1). Lineage (NCBI taxonomy): Eukaryota > Viridiplantae > Streptophyta > Magnoliopsida > Poales > Poaceae > Hordeum > Hordeum vulgare. Next base: position 338,943,892 of record NC_058524.1, on the reverse strand, counting down.
CTCTGGTTGAAATGTCATGGACTATGCTTGAAGAATATCAGACTCCTCGTCGCCTTTGGCCTGAAACAGTCAACATGCCTTGCCACATCATTAACAGGGTGTACCTTCACAAATTCCTCAAGAAAACCACATATGAACTCCTCACTGACAAGAAACCCAATGTAAGTTATTTCAAAGTCTTCGGTGCAATGCTGGATTAGAGATCCTCACCATAGCTCAAAGTTTGCACCTTAAGCACATGTGGGTTTTATGCTTGGTTACGGAAAGGACTCGCACTCGCATAAAGTCTTCAACACCTATCACAACAAGGTTGTTGAAACTCTAGATGTGTGGTTTGATAAAACTAATGGCAAACAAAGAGAGAAACTCCCTGCTATGCGAGATAAATGGACTCCTGAGGAAGCTATTAAGCACAAGGCTACTGAAGATATCATTCCTACTGAGGAACAACCCCTTGTTGAAGAAATCGTCCCCAACACTGATGAAATTCAAGAAAGTGCACCTGAGCAAAATGCTACAGATCAAACTCCTCATCCCAACCAAAGTCTTCAACCAGTTCATCCACAAAACTTGACAAAATCCTCGATGAAATCAATGCGCCAGGTCCTCTCACTCGCTCAAAAGATTCACATGTAGTTAACTTTTGTGGGCATTCCTCTTTTGTGTCTATCATAGAACCCTCAAAAGTTGTTGAAGCCTTCATGGAACCAGAGTGGATTCAAGCCATGGAAGATGAACTTCTTCAGTTCAAGCTAAATAACGTATGGGAACTCGTCAAAAGACCAGATCCTCACAAGCACAATATCATCGGCACTAAGTGGATCTACCGAAACAAGCAGGATGAGGATGGTCAGGTTATGAGGAACAAGGCATGACTTGTAGCCCAAGGCTACACACAGGTTGAAGAAATTGACTTTGGTGAAACTTTTGCACCTATTGCTAGAGTAGAAGCTATTTGAATACTGCTTGCTTATGATAACCATCACAATATTACTGTATATCAAATGGATGTGAAAAGTGCATTCCTCAATGGTAAGCTTGAGGAAGAAGTATATGTTGCTCATCCCCCAGGTTTTGAAGACTCGAAGCATCCTCACAAAGTCTTCAGACTCAAAAAGGCACACTACGGCCTCAAGCAAGCCCCTCGGGCGTGGTATGATACATTGAAGGAATTCCTCATGAAGAAAGGCTTCAAACCTGGTTCACTTGATCCTACTCTTTTCACAAAATCCTATGACAATGAACTATTCGTGTGCCAAATATATGTCGACGACATTATCTTTGGTTGTACTGACGAACATTAAAGTGATGAATTTGCCTACATGATGGGTGACAAATATCAAATGTCCATGATGGGGGAGTTAAAAGTCTTCTTAGGTCTGCAAATACGTCAACAACACAATGGCATATTCATATCCTAGGAAAAATACCTCAAGGATGTTCTCAGGAAATTTGGCATGCATGAATGCAAAGGCGTCAAGATACCTATGCACGACCACCTCTACACTGACGAAAATGGTATAGATTTCGATCAGCAGGTATATCGTTCTATGATTGGCTCTTTGTTGTACCTATGTGCATCTAGGCCAGACATTATCTTAGTGTGTGCATGTGTGCACGTTTTCAAGCAAAACCGAAGGATCAGACCATAAGGCTGTGAGACATATTCTTCGATATCTAGCTCACACACCAACACTAGGATTATAGTACCCCAAGGGCTCAAATCTTCACCTTGTTGGATATTCTGATTCTGATTATGCTGGTGACCGTGTGGATCATAAGTCAACGTCACACACATGTCATTTCCTGGATGATCCTTAGTCTTCTCGTCCTCAAAGAAGCCGAACTGCGTATCTCTCTCCACTACCGAAGCTGAATACATTGCTGCTCGATCTTGCTGTGCTCAACTGCTACAGATGAAGCAAACCCTCAGATATTAAGATGTCAACATGAAGAATGTACCTCTGTACTGCGATAATCAGAGCGCAATCAAGATCGCCTACAACCCTGTGCAACACTCAAAGACCAAGCACATCTAGATACGTCAACATTTTCTTTGTGAACATGTACTCAAGGGCAATATCATCATCGACCATGTGAAGACTGATGGCCAGCTAGCAAGTATCTTCACAAAGGTCTTGGATGAGAGAAGGTTTTGCAAGTTGCGGTGTGAGCTAAGTATCCTGGAATCTTCAAATGTTCTGTAAACAATCAGACATCCTAACACTTACGCAAAATTGATGACTTAGATGTGCAACACACGAAGTAACGATTTTCTTCAATCAATGAACAATATCACTCTAAGTGTGAATAAATTAATGAAGAATTTGGTTCTCAGACCCTACAACAATTGTATGCGGCACGTGAAATCATCATTCTTATACGGTGGGTCACGCCACAACCAAACTTTGAAATTCTTCAAATTGGAAATTCTTCAAAGTTGAAATTCTTCAATCTGAGACTTTTCGCAAATTCCTTAACATTTTCAAAGTCTTCAAAATTTTCAAATTCTTCAAACTTTTCTGTGATGATCTTCATTGACTATATATATATATATATATTATAATGAGCTTTCAGTGTCCTCAACAACATTCGCTTATTGCTAAATCTTCAAGTTGGTATTTCTTCTAAGTGAATGTGATCGGACCCATCTTCCCTCTATTGTAAGCTCAACCCAGTCTATTATCAATTCTTTATCTGTGTTATATTTGACACTTGTTCAAAGTCCTCACTAAGTACTTGTCAGCTGATGACTTTGCAACAAAATCCTCAAAATTTCGAAAAAATTAACGTTACCCATTAACCACACCCACTACTCACGATAGGATAACCACGATCTTGATCGCTTCGTACGTGGGTAGCACGTGTCATGCGGAGACGATAGGGCAAGGGTAGTTTCGTATGAAGTTTTCGCTTCAGACCGTTTTCACCTGAGCTATAAATAGCCCCTTACCCCCTCAAGACAAAAACTCTTCTCACCCTCTCGTCTTCTCCGCTCGAGCTCAAAACGTAGCGCTGCTGCTAGCATCTTTGTCGCTGGTGAGGAACAGCTTCACTACCTGGACCTCACTATCGCCAGACTCGCACTGACTGCGGATCTTCTTCCTCCGCCGCCGCCGTAGGTGTCTTTAGTCTCCAAGTTAGGTCACTAAAGATATGAACCGAAGAAATTCTGTTTTTACTTCCCCAGTTCATCGTGTTCCTCATATGGGGTAATTAAATCCTATTTTACTATACCTGTTGATCCATTTATTTTCTTTAGATTCGTGAAATCAATTTTTCCTCAGAAAATCTCTTAGCTGTGCACACCCATGTCTAGAACACTTGATGATTCTCACTAATCCCCTAAAACTCTTCACGAGATTCCTCAATTGTGTAAATTTTTGAACCAGCACAACTCTGGAACCCAAGATCAGAATACTTAGTCAAATTCCTCAATACACTTGTCAAATTCCTAAACATAAGTCATTTTTAAATTTCCTCAAATCGGGGAACGCATATGACCTTTCCAAACTCTTCGCACCTATACTGTGTTCACAAGTACAAAATATCAGGTGATGAATCACTAGGTTCTCATCAACTTAACTCATTTGCATCATTTCTTGAAGAAACATTACGTGTGTCGTCAGATTCCTCAAGAATACAAATTCCTCAGCAAAAACCTCATGGAAGAAAATGTAGGAAGATAGAAAACAGAAGGGTGGGAAGAAACTTGAACAGAACATTGCTTTGGAAATCCCGGAGGATATATATGCTGAGTATTGCATGCGTGATGAATAAATTTATGAAAAATAGACCATGGCCAAATGCAAGATCAGGCTTCAAAAGATTAAATGCAGATGGGCAAAAGAGTGGAAATAATACATGTATGTCACTCCAAAGTATGCCAAGAAGTTTGCCCTCAAACCTCCCTGCAAAAGATTGCCTCAGGGAGACCAACAAACTACACATCCCTCGGGTGTAGCCACAACTGAAGACTATCCGGAGAAAAAAGACAGGTATTTGTCTAAGCTGCAGAAAAAGGCAAAAGTGGCTGTAATAAAGTTTAACGAGCATTCTGTTGCTGCAGCTGCTCCTGCCACCTCTTTTGCTGCTGAGGCTTCTGCTACAGTACAACCTCAGAAGAAGGTTCTGACGAAGAAATGAGGTCTCAAGCCAAAACCCTCAACAACATTATCAAAAGAGCAAATTCCTCAGAAAGAAGCAACAACGGCTGCCAAGTCCTCATGTGCAACACAGTCTTCACCTCCTGTGCATTCACAGCTCATGCAACATCAAATAGGAAATCCAAATTCCTCAGTACCATCTACCTGAGGCTCATCTCTCAAATCTTCACCTGGCATACTGAAGACAAAGATGACTGTTGGAAAAGGAACAAGGCTCAGCCCAAGCAAAGTTGTCAACATCCCTTCTACATCAGAAGGAAGTGAGGAATATGATGATGAAACTCTTCAAGCCATCATGAGAAACAAACAAGAAAGGGTAGCACAAGCTACATGCAACACCATTCCCCTCACACTGGATCCAAAAGTGGTGCTGAACTTCATCGATCTCTCGTATGAGGATCCAAACACACCCATTGATGATTTGAAATTCCACCTGCACTAAGTCACATGCTTACTTCATTCATTAATGAAGCAAAATGGAAGGATCAGCAAGCCAAACAAGCTCGGGCCGCAAAGGTTAAAACGGAGAAGTACTTGAAGCAAAACATCCTTAACCTGGCAGCTAAGAAACTTGTTTCTACTCAGGCAGAGCTGAAAACCCTCACTGACAATTACACAAGTCTTCATGCCGACCGAAAGGGTGTCAAAGTGAGGTTTGTCAAGGACGCACCTGAAGCAATTGATGAATACAACAACAGGGTTGCAACCCGAAAGCAACCAATAGATCCTCAACCCAGCTATACTATACAACTGACTGATTCTGATAAAGATGAAGAAGCAACTGCTGATGAAATTACACAGAATATTCATGTTGAAGAATCTTCCACGCGTGACACTGGTCATGCACTTCCTGATGAAAATGCTCCTTCACCAATAACTTCAAAGGTGAAGAAAATAACTCTTCTGTCTGCATCAGACGCGAAGAAAACAAAGGTTGCTGAGCAGAAAGGAAAGAAGAGAAAGGAATCAACACCCTCAAAGTGTTCGCAGGCAAAATGCCTGAAGACTCTACCTACTACATCGTCACCTCTAGTAAATGCAACTCCCCTGAGCGTTGCACCATCATACATGAGTGTACCATTTGGTGAAGATCACATCATTCCAGAACAGGATGAGGAAATGGATGACAATCACTCTGCTACATCCACACCAATAGATGAGGAAATTCAAGCTGATCAAATTCCTCAAGTCTCAACACCTCCTCCTAAAAACCCATAAATGAATGCTGAAGAAAAGGAAGACGGTGAAGACATTGGCAGCAGCACACTTGTTATCCATGATGAGTTTTGGGAAAGGCTCACCAAAACTCGCCAAAGACCACTCAAATTCCTAAAAATCATGCATCTCCTCCAGCAACAAAATTTTTGACTGGCTCTGAAGAATAGAGCTCACTTATGAAATTAGCACCAGACCAAGAATCAGCTGCATGAGTTGAAGAACTAAAATACAAACTACTGTTCCAGAAACTGTCTCTACATCGGTATAGGAAATTCCTCAAACTGAAGAACAAGCCCGTGATGAAAATGCCTCGGCACAAGATAAAAACACTACTGATTAAACTGCAATTGTGGTTGCAAATCCTGAAACTGCAATTGTGGTGGACAAAACTCCTCAAGATGATGAAATTCAACATCAAAACCTTCAACCAAAGCCTCATCAACCCTTCTCAAAAAGGCCCATGTTTCTAAAGGCATATTTCTATGATGAACATCATTTCTTCACTGGAGAAATTCCTTACGATAAGCTCCATATCAGACACAAAAAGTTCTGTACGAGAACTCAACTTAATTACTATGCTGCTGTGCTTTGTGGGAAAAGGAAGATATTTCATCACACACACATTCCTCATTGTGATATGGAGGAAATTCCTTGCTTCACCCAAGTACCGAGTGTTCTTCATGAAGCAGGGCTACTGCCATTTTGCGCAGATATCAGTGATTGGAATGCCACACTGATATCTCAGGTGACCCCAAAAACATCAACTCTTGGGTCTTGGACTGGAAGACACAACACACTCACTACAAAGCTCCACCCAAAGAATTGCTTCGAGCTTTACGAGTCTTAATTCCTTCAGATGAAGCAATTAACCTATATGATGAAAGAGAGTTGCCAAATCAGCTAATGGAGGTCCTAATGAAACCTTTGGCTCCGGGCCAACCTCCAAGGACTAGATTCCTCGTGAAGGAATTGAAGTATGTGCCAAGAACTGTCTACAAAATATTGGCATATTCCATCGCACCTATCAAAGGGCATGATAAGGAAGAAGATGTTGTTGGAATCATGAAGAACGTCCTCTTCCATGTCATTCATGGCATCAAAAAGATCCTTCATGATTGCTTCTTGAGGACTTTGGCTGACAATGCCATGTCACCATTTGAGCTGAAGATTTAGGCACCTTCGATCATGAGATTCATCAGAAACTAATCCGCCATCAACTACCAAGCTGACTATCAGAATCACCTCGGTTATCTGCCGCCTCTCAAAGTCATCAAGAAATCTTTTGAACTAGTTGAGTGCAAAGGCAAGTCAATGGTTGAAGAAGGAAATTGGCCACTCGATGGTCAATTTCACAAGGCTGCCTCCTACTCCTCATATCATGATACTGCCACTCAAGAATCTGATGGCAGAGCAAAACCTCCAAGCCCAACAGCCCAAGGGTGATGACTAACATAGAGCTTCTCCTCAGTATTCATCAGAAAGTCGATCACAATCACAAGTAGGTAAAACGCTAGTTTGGCTCCATTGTGAAAACCCTCAATGATACTCAAAATGTTGTGAAGAAAAATCACTATTATCTTCATGAGGTATTTGATCGCACTTGGGCCATACTGTCCCACCTGAAGACTTCAAAGGAACTTGAAGAATTGGAATTCACTCAAGACTTTGATTGGTCATGGCCACCAAAGAAGAAATTCAAGAATATTCCAGTTCGTGACTTGGTGGACAACTCATTTTATTAATTCCACACTGCTGATTCAGATGAAGAACCCGCGGATACTACTAGTGGCCCAACAAGGAAGTGTGACTCGAAGAATTCTCGCGCCTCTTCCTCAACATAGAAGTGAAGTTCTTCATGGTCATTAGTCCTCAGTTTCGTCCCTTTTCATCACTTGATGACAAAGGGGGAGAAATCTGAGAGTTAGTCTTCAAGCAGATTAAACTTATGGGCTTATAAACTTATCTAAGTTACAAACTCTTGATTCTTCTGAAGTGTTTGATGTAATGAGTTGTAACTTAAGCCCAATGGTGTTCTGACACTTTTGAACGTTTTTCCTCGCATGCTTATTCCTCAAGTTAATTAATGCATGCATGCTGAAATTCATCAGACACCATTTTGATCATGCATTTCAAATTCCTCATACTATATGCATGAATAAAAAAGATACAGTGGGATTTTGAGTTATTTGATGAATATCGACCCCTAAATATGTATGTCTTTGGGTGACGACTTTGGTCATTCCTTGAAGACTTCGATCGCGAAGAAATTGCAAAGAAATTGATATTCCTCATGAAGATACCGAAGATGAGGAATTAGGTGTGTCTCAAAGAAAATACTCTAAAGACTTTGAAGCTTGAACATTTACTCTTTCTATTTCATTGTCTTTATCCTTGAGTCATAGGAACACCGTACTGTTAAAGGGGGTCGAGGTAAAACTATGGAATGAATTTCCTCATGATGATCAACCCAAACCTACATATACGGAATCCTCAAAGTGAGGAACATGAGAGACATGAGGACTTTCACATTTGAAAGTTCCGACCGTTGCCGCGCCTTGCGCCACCTGTCCCTGATCTTATCCACCCAACGGTCATATTATTAAAGGGCATTTATGTCAAATCATGTCAGGATGCTCCCACGCTATAAATAGGCGCCCCCACAACCACTAGTTGGTTGGCTGCTCTAGAGAAACTGACACTAGTCATTTAGAGCAACCCAAATTCCTCAGAGCCTTTGAGTGAAAATCATCAAGTAAGGAAATACCCCAAGAACGCAAACCCAAACCAAAATCTAAGTGATTGAGCATCACTGAAGAAGTTATTCTTGTGTGGAACCGATGCTTGTTACCTTTGAGGACTGTGAATTCTCTAGACGGCTAGGCGTCATGGTCTAGAGCATCCAGCAGTCAATTGTGGATCGATGGGTGACCGAGTTTGTGATGGTTTGGATGTCTGCCATGAAGACTTACCACGAGTGTTGGGCGAGGACTGTGTGTCCTTAGCTCAAGGAGAATACGGTAGGGACTGTGGGTCTCGGGACTGTGTGTCCTTTGGTTTCAATACCAAACCGCTCCTAACGAGACGTACAACTGTCACATCAGTTGGAACTGGGTCATCAACAACTGTCTTCATCGAGCTACTGGTTCTATTTCCTCAACACTCTCATTTCCTCAATTGCATATTGAAGACTTTCATTTGTACTGTTTGAAGATTTTGACTGAAGACTTTCTCTAAATCCCTCACCTCAAATTCTTCACCTGAGTAATTCTTCACCTGCTTATCCTGTACTCGTGACCTGTGCAAACCGATTCTTTTAATTCATGCTGAGTACTTTGCTGTAGACATTTTTGCACTCTTGACTAAGTACTATTTCCGCTACGCTCAGTTCATGACTCAGTACGTTCCTCACTAGGAATTTCCTTAGTGATGAAATTGTAAAAATCGCCTATTCACCCCCTCTAATCGATATAACACACTTTTAAAACGACAAAAGAGCGACGTCCATCCATGCTATCCTAGGCTGCCGACCTGGAACCCATCCTAGATCGATGGAGAAGTGGAAAACTCCAAATAGCACAATCGTCGTGCTCACGTCAAATCATCATATTACCTGAACCTGCAGCTGTTTTGTTGTAGTAAACTGTGAGCCACATGGACTCAACAATCTCATTTCTAAAGGTATCAATACTAGCAAAACTTAATGGGTGAGGTATGGTTAAGTGGTGAGGCTGCAACAAGCGACTAAGCACTTTTATTTGAGGTGTCTAACTTACGAGTACAAGAATAAAAGGCGGGATGATCTACACATAATGGAAGTGAATTAAAGATGATCAAATGAATGATCCTAAACATCTACTTACGTCAGACATAACCCCACCATGTTCTCGGTCAGAGAAGGAACTCACGAAAGAGACAGTCACGCTTACGCACACAGTTGGCATATTTTTATTAAGCTTACTTCAAGTTATCGAGAACCGATGTTAATCAAAGTTTCCGAGTTGCCACATAACTGCGGGCACGACTTTCCGAAATATTTAACCCTTCATGGATGCTCCATCTAATCCATCCCAAATTACCGCAAGCTGCATAGAAAGCCTCGATCACGAAACTCATGATCTCCTTAGATTTTGTAGTGCAAAACCTCAATTCTGAGATGACCCAAAGCATCACCAGAATCCCGATGCACAAGATATTTCGTACAAGATAAAACAAATCTAGCAAGACCGCCCGACGTGTCAACGAACCCGATAGGAGCCGCGTATCTCATTCTTAAAACATGACCGGATGAGCAGTACGCACGGTGGCTGGATAGACATCCCCTGAGTTGCCTCGGGTGGCCCCATAAGTGGCAGTGTTTTGGACCAACACTCATGAGGACCACTGGCCCGGGTTGTTGATTAATTATCCACGGGGTGATCAAACCCTATGAGGTTCATTAGTTATTAGGAAAATGTAGTACCAAAGTTGGGCCTTGCCAGACCAGTTTTAAACTAAAAAGAATTATCAAGGGGGTCCCCATAACAACCCCAAGCGTGTTAGGAGTGCTCAATTATGGAATATAACACCGGTAGCCAAAACTAGGGTGGCAAAGATGCAACAAAACACCAGGCTAGAAAGGCCGAGCCTTCCATCTTTTACCAAGTAAAAAGGTGCATTAAATTAAATAGCATTAATACGATGATATAACAAGGAACCCATGTTGTCACATGGAAGCAACTGCACCTGAAACTAGCAACGCAATCAAATGGTTAAGAAAGTGGTAACATAGCCAAACAGTGGTTTGCTAGGTCGTGGAAGGTTAGAGGTTTTCATGGCAATGTTGGGAGGCTGACATTTAACTGGTAGGCAGCTAGACATAGGAATAGAAACAAAACAACTAGCATGGCAAGGATAGTAATGGTATGTAGAGACATGGTCATCTTGCCTGTGATCCCACTTGGAAGAAGAATGACTCCGTGAAGCAGACGAACCACATTGTCGAATGGATCGTCACACTCCGAAGGGGTCCAGAACACTATCGAGAAGAAACAATCTGGAACAACAATCAACACATGGTAACACCACAACAAATGCATGATACGATGCATAATACATATGATGCATGTCCGGTTTCATTATGCAAGGCAGGACATGGCAATTCACAACAATCAAACACTACACATTAAGTGAAGCTCAATATGCAACGAGTTTCCTATTGACAAAACTCCACATTTGAATTACTTAGTTCATTCCCGTTTAGGTACACATCCATGTTAAATGTTGCTAAACATGGCAAGAGGTGAAGCACAAATAAACTACCTATCTAGGCATTTTAAATGAGGTCGGAAACGACATATAGCATCTCCGAACTGACCCCATGTGTTTACTTGGAAATCTGTCCATATCTGAAATAAAATGTTTTAATATTTGTTAAACAGTAGAATAATGTGTTTCACATGATTCTACGCGTCATTCTAGTCGATTTACATATATGGATCATCTCCGACGGAGTTACGGTTCAAAAGATACAACCATCACAAGATATTATGCCATGTATACAAATGACAGCCACAAGCACTCCAAACCAAGAAGAAATCAAGGTATTATGAAACTAAATGAGATCTACTCAAGTTTCATATATGGCACGTGCAAAACGGAGCAACGGTTCAACAATTACAAGTAATGCAAGAAATAACTACAATCAACCAAAAATAGCAACATGTCATTTTCTACATCCCGAAACAACAAGCTACATGATTCTAAAATGCTCAAACATGACACGAGCCAGTAGTGGGCAAGATGCAAAACAACACTCTACTAAAGAGAAGTAGCATGGAAGCATGGATCACTAGGGAACGAGGTCACAAAATGGCAAGTTGCACACAGTTTCAGACTTGGTGGAAACAAAAGTTTGACGCTGCAGTTTTTAACCTGATGGCATATTGGCAGCAGTCAAACTATATGCTACAAGGCATATAATGGCATGAAACTTAACAGCATGCTAGAGGATCTTAAGCACTCAAAAAAATCCATTGCACTAACCCCAAAGGGGTTGTAGATCACTAGCAAATCTCATGGCAAGACAACAACAAAATATTATAGATTCCAGACTTAGAATTATTTCAGCATCTCAATTCAGCATAACATAGCATGTTCACATGAAGAAAACTACATCTAAGTATGGCATACATGGCATGGGGAACCTAATAACATCAACTAGTCATAGCCTTCTACAAACCACACTACTTGGCACAATCAAAAGAGGCATGGTTTGCTTAATACTCACTCCGCGAAATGGATTTTGTCGTTAATAGATTTGAGTTTTAAAGCGGTAGCTACTTGAGAGCAACAAATAAGCATGATGATGAAGTTCTACCTAGAAACCAGAGACACGACATGGAAGTAGGCATCACATAGGGCAATACCCATTAAGACACCACATCCAAGAGGCCTGCCGATTAGACCTAGCCATCCACGCAAAATTGAATAAAATATTAGTTTCGCAACTACGACGAGATACACTTTTGCCACACACATAACATGATCTAAATGATTTGCTATGAGCATGCAAATGACCCCATGACGTAGAGCTCAGCGAGTAGGTCAAGTTTCATATAAAAATCATCTCCATCGGATACACGGTTTTAAAAATGCAAGCATCGCAATTATGCAACATGATAAGAAAGTGCCAATTTCAGACTAAGAAAAAACACATGGCTGCTCGGAGGGGACCGGATCGGTCGGTGCAGCGGACGGGGAGGCCCCATTTGGCTCTAGGGATCGGGGCATCTGTGTCGAGGTCGTGCAGATCTGGCGGCGGAGGAGCTCACCGACGGCTGCTGACCGACGCGTCTCCGGCAAGCGGGCATGCGGCAAGGCAGTGCAACGATGCAGCTTGGGGATCACCGGACTCGGGGGCGGCCGGGCCAGATATGGCGGCGGCGAGGTCGGGGCGACCGGCGGCAAGCCTGGCGGTGGGGTTGTGGTTGTGGCGCTGCACGACGGTGGCGGTTGTGGGCAGCCGAGGCAACAATGGCGTAGCAGGGCGGTGATGAGGCGCAAGTCGGTGGCGGCGAAGGCCTGCGAGGGGTGCGCGCTCTGGTGAGGTCAAACAACGGCGGGGCACTCAGGCGAGGGGCGGCGCAGCAGCCTAGAACGCACGGCGTAGAGCGGGGTGCGGCAACGGGAGGAGCAGCGCGGGCCTGCTCGGGCTCGGGCGAGCCACGACGGGCCTTTTGCGCGATCAGGCGGGCCGCGGCGGGTGCATGCATAGGAGGGGCGACGTGGCAGCCTCCGGTTGGCCGCGTGCGGGGTTGGCGGCGACTGGCCCGTGGCTTGCTACCACTTGGCGTCTATGGGTTGGGGAGGGCCGGATCTCGCTGGGGAGGTGGCGGCTACTGCTTGGGGAGGCGCAGAAAACGAGGGAGAGGGGGAAGATGGCCAGATTGGGCAGGGGGAGGTGCTTATGTAAGGTTTGGGCTAGTGTTTGGGGGGTTTGGGACCGTTAGGGAAAGAAGAGGGGGAGGTTTGCAGCCTGGCACAAGGTTTTTAAACCCCAAAAAACGCCTGACAATAAATCGATGACGGTGCCACTACGGTAGACCGTTCGGGTATCAAACGGACTCCGATTGCGATGAAATTTGGCAAGCGGCCTACCTACGTTAAAATAAGACCGCACACGAAGTTTCTACCCAATTCGTGAAAAATTTCTACACATATTTTAAAACAATATTTTAACGAGGCCGTGGGCGCGTGCTTGAGTGGTTGGTCTCGAAATGGTCAACAATGATAAGAAAGAGATTTGACAACTAATACCAATGCAAGTTTTGAAAACTGGCGACAACGGAGTTCCGATGCAATGCGGATGATGCGAATGATGCGATGATGAATGCGACAAACAAATAAATCAAACGATGACAATGGAGTAAAAGGGAAATCTTCGGGAGCGTCGGTCTCGGGCTGTTACAGTAAGTTAGCCACTCAAATAAATGCTTAGTCGCTTGTTGCAGCTTCACCACTTAACCATACCTCACCCATTAAGCTTTGCTAGTCTTGATACCTTTGTAAATGAGATTGTTGAGTCCCTGTGGCTCACATATTACTACAAGAACAGTTGCAGGTATAGGTAAAGCGATACTTTGACGTCAACGCAATGATTGTTCTGTGTGTAGTTTATGCTTCTTCTTCTTCATCGATCTAGGATGGGTTCCAGGACGACAGCCTGGGATCGCAAGGATGGACGTCGTTCTTTTATCGTTTGTATTCGTCCATAGTCAAACCCTGCTCTTCTAAATGGTGATTGAATATGTTATGGTATTCATGTGATCTTGCTGTAGCTTGTGGCTAGTGTAACCCAATTCCATATATTCGCCTCTTTTGTACATGTACTTGTAACAATATCCATTCTTGCGAAACGATGAGATGCGCTTCTATCCGTGTCAAGTCCCTCGTGCCAAAATAAGGATAGGATCACATCTTGGGCATTACGAGTTGGTATCATAGCAGTACCGACCTAGGACCCCCCTTGATTGATCGAACTTGTCTGAATCGAGTCTAGTGAAAAATTACTTTGAATCTAGTTATATATCAAAGAGTAGGATTCTTTTAACTCCTCGTCTATGCTCTCGTGAGGTTCACGACTTAGGAATTTTAATTCTTCGCCTCTTCTTACTCAACTGTTTTTGGATCACATGGGTATTTTGGAATCGATATGATGTCGATGTGACAGAGTTCTAACTTGGTGCCTCATGTCTGACTTGATTTCTTCTCGGGAGTTGAGCTCCAAGGGAATCTTGTCACACTCGCTATTGTTCAGTTTCATTAGTATCTCAAGATGGAGGATGTTCGAAATTGCTTGAATACTAGTAGTGGTGAGAGGAGTCTGGCATCCCCAGTACTAGTGGAGAGCATCCGGATGTATGCCATACTTGGTATCATTGTGATTATGAGGGTATCAGGTAGATGAGTTTTTGAGATCTATGGTTATGTGTTGATGGATGTGATACATTGGACGAGTAGTGTTATTGCTAGGAGTTGTGTGATGGATTTTACTCCTTGTTTCTGTGGACCCGATTGCATAACCAGAAAATTTCAGGAGTTCTTAGGTGGGAATTCGAGTAGTTACCTAGGATTACCTTCCAATAGATGCGTGCTGTGAGGTTAGGGTTCAACATCTAGTGCATTCATTTGTTCACGGTCGTTCTTACAGAGGACAATCTTGATATATGTCATCAGATATGCTTCGTTAATCCTTGTAGTTCGCTATGCCTAGGGAGCATACCACGAAATTATTGGATGAAATCTCTGTCATGAATTTGTTCCACTTGTTTCGTAAGCCTCATCCTTTGTTTTGTTTGAGTATGGTAATTCGAGTTGCTTCGGTATCAAGTGGTGAATTCATATGTTTCCAAGAGGTGTTCTCATGTTTTTATGGGAATGGAATTTCATTTACACAATGAAATTGTCTTATCAATTATTTTCAAACCGGAGTTGTCATGTCAATTCTTTTCCAACTGGAGTGCTTCTCTTCAAGTTGATTTAATCCTTTTCAGTATTTGCAAGATCAATCGCTCATTTCTTCCGGAGTTCCTCTCATCTGTCCCAAGTTGTCTTTCTTTTTTTCTTGCCCTCCCACCCTTTTCTTCAATGTTTCGATTATCATCCGAATGCCTTTCTTTCATTGATGCTTCCACTATATTTTCTTCTGTATCCTATCCGGTGGTTTGTTGTGAAGTTTCATAGGAGTTTAGAGTTCATCAATCTTTGTTCTTGTTTTTCTTCACCGGTGAATTCAATTCAAGCTTTTGATGTTCATAATATCCTTCTCACTTGTTAAATGCCGATGTGGTGAAGATATCTTAGAAGTTTCTTGTTTTCAATCCTTTCAATTATTTCGAGGTTCTCATCTCATCAAGTTTTCATTGATACTGGTGCAATCTGTCTCTACCTAATCAATCAATTTAATGATGTTCTCTTTTGAGTGGGCCCTAACCCACAGGTTTTCCCTCGTTCATACCTGGCTCTTCTAATCTTTTTCGAAGATCTCTAATTCATTTGAAGTGTGTCGTAAGTATGGATTCCATCAGTCATATTCCTTCTCCAAGATTATTTCCAATTATTTTCTCATCATTGGCTCAAACTTTCCTTATTCATTTATTCTAGAGTGTCTCAGTAATTCTTGATGGTGTTTCTTGCCATCATTCTCAGCGTGGAAGGCCGAAGAAGTGTTTCTCTTAAAACTTTGTCCATTCTTTTGATGATTGTCATCTCACCTTCGTGCTCTCTCTTAAATTGTTTCCAATTATGAGAAATTCCTTCCATATCTATGTCTTACATTTCAGAGTTGTTGTCATTTCTCGATCCTCCGAAGGCCATCATTTCAGAAGATTTCTTCATTCTCAGCTTTCAGCTTTCATTCTCAAATTCTTCTCCATTGTTTTCTCTTTGTTCATCTCTCAATTATTCCGGTGCCTCATTCAAGTTTGCCATTAAGCAAATCATGATTTCTTTGTTCTCATGTATTCCATTCATTTTTAATATCCCCATCTTTTCCAAATTCTTCAAGTGGATCATGATCTCTTTGTTCTCATGTATCTTCATTCATTCTTGGTATCCCCATTCATTTGTGAATTCTTACCGGTGGCTTGTTGAGTCATTCTCTAATCGAATCACGCTCTCTTTGTCCTCTTGTAGCCGAGTTCATTTGTATTATCCTCTTCCATTCCAAATTCTAAAAGGTGTTTAGTTGAAGACTTCTTCGAGTTTGTGCTCTATCTCTCTCTCTCCAATCCTTTCAAGAAGAATAAGTAGTATGCTAAATCCGTTGATTTTCATCAATTTAACTTGATGAAGGATAAGCATAACATAATTCTTATTCTTGTTTCATCAAGGTGATTTTAGTCTTTCTTCCGAAGTTCTTTATGATATCAAATTCCCTATTCCAAGTGCTTTATCTTTTCTTTTCAGGAGTTTTTAGCCTTCCCAAATATCTCATCACGAAGCTTCATCTAAATCTTTGGAAGGCCATAATCTTATTCTTTTACAAACTTCAAGTCTCTTCTATCATCATTTCATTCTGGTGTTCTCCAAGTGGTTCTTCATGGTGGTACATTGAGTATGTAATTCTTTCTCAAGGTGTTCTTTCTCTTCCATTTCAAAGAGAAATTCTTCATCCTTTTTTCCTTTGAGGTGCTATTATAGCATTTTGATCCGTGAGGAATCTCAAACAGAATTATTTCAAGAATGATATAGTTAAACCCACCCATTTCTTGATCATGAGATATTTTCAACACATGATTTCTTCATTGAAGTCATCTTCGATTGGATTTCACCTAAAGCTATTCCTAAGGATTGTTGCTATTATGGTGATTATTATTGATCCAAGCTCTCAATGTACCCTCTTGGTTAAAGAAGCTTTGCATATGTTGTTTCTCCCAAGCTAGCTCTGTTTCTGTTTGTGGCCGGTTGTCACCTCATATTTTTGAAATGGTTTCCATAAGCCCACAACTAGCATGTTCTTTCGTTGTTGATTATCCAAAAACTCCGTTCAATTCTTCTTGTCAGGATGCTCTTCAATTCAGTTGTGGTATAATTTGTCATTTTCTTCTCTCCAATGATCTAGTTTCTATTCTTTTGCTCTGGAGGTTTTGTGATGCTGCTCTCTTTCATCCCTTATCTCATCTTATGAAGATCATGTTCTTTCCTTGTTTTTTCTTTGTCTAGAGTGTTGTGTTCTCTTTTCAATTGCTTTGATTCTTATCAAATTTTGACTCTATTTCCTACCAAAGTGCTACCGATATTTCATTTGAAATCTTGTTTGTTCCTCATATCATTCTTCATCTATTTGGAACCTTGAAGTATCGTTCATTTCACTCGTTTGTCAGGAAGCGACTAAGTTTTACCTACCGCTCTTGATCTTTCACTTCCCCTTTTCATTCTTATATCTCGGGGCGAGATATCTTGTTAGTGTAGGAGAGTTGTAATAGCCCGGAACTAACGGTCCACAAGATTCCCCTTTTTTTCCATTGTCCCCATGTGTTTTATTTGGTTTTCGCATTCATCATCGCATCATGTGCATCATCTGCACTGCATCAGCACTCCGTTGCCGTCATTTTTTCAAAAACTGCATCCGTTATTAGTTACTGATTCTCTCCGTTTTTTGTCGTTGACTGTTTTGAGACAAACCACACACGCACTGCGGCTTTATTAAAATATTGTTTTTAAAACTGTGTATAAAACTTTCTCGAATCGGGTTGAATGTTTAGGTGCGGTCTTCATATAGTGTAGGTAGACCGTGTGCCAAATTTCGTCTCAATCGGATTTCGTTTGTTACCCGAACGGTCGACCATAACGGCACCGTCATCAGTTTATTATCGGATGTTTTTTGGTATTTTTAAACGTGTGTCACGGGCCACAAACTTTCCTCTCATCTCAGCCCAACACCCCCTACACAACCCACTAAACCAGCTAGCACCCCTTCAATCGGAGTCCTATGATCGCGATCACTCGGTCGAAATCGGATGAAAAATTGCTAACGCTAGACCTCTTTCCTATTTAAGGAGATACCGTGCTTATTTTGACCTAACCCCTAAATCCACCTTGAGCCTAGCGCAGGATCAGCCCTAGCCGCCACCCATGTCCTTGAGCCGCACCTAGCCTACCGAGCTGATGTGAGGCCCGCCCTAGGCCTAGATCCCGCTGCCGCTTCGCTCGAGCTCCCGCAACCATGGGAGGACGCTCGAGATCCTATGCTCCCGCGCCTGCGCCGTGACTGACTTGGACCCTTGTCACCCCGCCGCCATCCACTGCTGGTGTCCACCGGAGTAGGCCAGCACCATCATGCTGCTCCCTCTCTCTCCCTTCTTTGGCCCTCTCTGTCATCTCAATGTCCCTGTGTGCTGTGCAAGATCCCCATGGCATCGTCGGCCGTCAAGTTCGTCGCCGATGGCCGGATACGATGACCGCCATCGTCGTTGCACCGTTGCTGGAGCCCCAGCACCGCCATGGCGCCCTACGCCTCTGGGCCGACCGACCGCTGCTCGCCCACCTCACGATGGCCTCCCCGTGCCTCGAGCTAGTGGGATCGGGAGGAGGGCAACGCCAGCCATCCCATGGGCCGCACCTAGGCCAGCCCAGGTCTTCCCCACCTAGCACAGCCCTGCGATGGCCCGCAGCTCCCTCTGGCCCGAGCGTGTGGCCCAGCCGCTGACCAAGCCAGCCCAGCTTGCAGTTGGCCACCACGGCCCAGTTCGCCTCCTCCCCAGCTGGTCTCCTCCTCACCTGGGCCGAAGCCCGATATGGTGAGCTTCCCCCCTTTGCCTATATGACGCGCAAGGCAACGTTTAGCTATCTTGCGCCCATGCTGTGATTGAGCCCAATAATGAGTTTCGGCCCGTTGCAGGTTTTACGCGTTCTACGATTTTTCAATTAACCCAAGAATTTCAGATTTTCAGAAAATGTGCATATTTTAAAATGCTTATTACTTTTTAAACATGCATCGAATTAAAATAAATTAGATATGTAAAATGATTGGAATTTTGTGTAGATTAATATTTGCCAACTTTCATGTGTGTTAGAAGTGTTTAAATGTGTTGTTTAATTAATTTTGCTCAGATGTTGTATTAAAATGTTTGAATTCGTAACTAATCAACCGTAGATCCGATTAAAATGTTCCATATATGTAAATTGACTAGGATAACGTGTGGAATCACATGAACCACTTGATTTTAATATTTAATAAAGGTAGAATGTGTTTAGTTCAGATTTGGCTGATTTCGAAATTAACATATGGGGTAATTTTGGAAATCCTATAAGTTGTTTCCGACCTCATTTAATATGCCTTGATAGTGTAGTTTATTTATGCTTCACCTCTTGCCATGTTTAAACAACATTTAATATTGATGAATACCTAAACAGGAGTGAACTAAGTAATTCAAGTGTGGAG
Organism: Hordeum vulgare subsp. vulgare; assembly: GCF_904849725.1. Classification (NCBI taxonomy): domain Eukaryota; kingdom Viridiplantae; phylum Streptophyta; class Magnoliopsida; order Poales; family Poaceae; genus Hordeum; species Hordeum vulgare. The sequence goes on along the minus strand of NC_058524.1, from coordinate 338,924,587 downwards.
CTTCATCAACATGCAACTCTTTGCATATTGAGCTTCATTTAATTGGTAGTAATAAATTGTTGTGTTTGCCATGCCTTGCATAATTTAAAAGGGCATGCATCAGATTTGAGTGTGCATAATGTCATGCATATGTGAGGTGTTATCATGTCTTGATTGACATTCCGGATTGTTTCTTCTTGATAGGATTCCGGACCACTTTGAAGTGTGAGGATCCGTTTGACTACGTTGGTTCGTCTACTTCACGGATTTGTTCGTATTCCAAGTGGGATCACATGCAAGATGACCATTTCCCTAGATACCATTACTATCATTGCCATGCTAGTTGACTCGTTTCTTTCGCTATGTCTCGCTGCCTACCACCTATTTGATACGCCTCCCAACATTGCCATGAAAAGCCTCTAACTTTTCGACAACCCAGCAAACCATTGTTTGGCTATGTAACCGCTTGCTCAACTTTTAAATAACGTTGCTAGATGCAGGTGCAGTTGCTTCCATGTGAAAAGATGGGTTCCTTGTCATTTCACAATATTAATGTTATTTAACTTAATGCACCTATATACTTGGTAAAAGGTGGAAGGCCTAGCCTTCTAGCCTGGTGTTTTGTTCCATATTTGCCGCCTTAGTTTCGGCTACCGGTGTTATGTTCCATAGATGAGCGCCCCTAACATGCTTGGGGTTGTTATGGGAACCCCTTGACTTTCGTTTTGGAATAAAATTCGTCTGGAAAGGCCCAAAATTGGTACTATATTTGCCCAACATAATAATACCGATAATTAATTGCCGGATAGGGAGTTAGTGCTACCCGAGGAGTAATTCAAGATAATACAGGGGGGCAGTGCTGATGGCGTTGGTCCCAAACAGAGCGGCCTATTAACGCTCCCCGGGGCAACTTGGTGTTTTGGCATAGTAACCATAGCTCATCCGGTGTGCCCTGAGAACGAGATACGCCGCTCCTATCGAGATTGTTGGCACGTCGGGAGGCCTTGCTGGATTTGCTTTACCTTTCTCGAGCGTCTTGTGCGAGGGATTCCGCAGATACTTTGGGCTATCTTGAGATTGAGGTTTTCCAATTGGAACCCTAGGAGATCACAGATTTTCTGTGGTTGAGGTCATTCGGTGCAACATGTGGTAGTTTGTCATGAACAAGTTGGAGCACCCCTACACGGTTAAATCTTTTGGGAATCCATACTCGCGGTTATGTAGCAAACTTGAAACTTTGTTAAACTTGCCAACTGTGTGCGTAACCGTGACTATCTCTTCTCATGACTTATATATCTGGAATAGGACACGGTGGGGTTATGTATGATGTAAGTTGGTGTTCAGGATTATTCATTTGATCACCATTAGTCACGTCGGTTTATTCGTAGATCATCCCCCCTTTTATTCTTGTACTCGTAAGTTAGCCACTCGAATAAATGATTAGTCGCTTGCTGTAGCCTCACCACTTAACCATACCTCACAAATTAAGCTTTGTTAGTCTTCCATACCTTTGGAAATGAGATTGTTGAGTCCCCGTGGCTCACAGATTACTACAACAAGAGTTGCAGGTACAAGTAAAGGGATATTTTGACGTGAGTATGATGATTGTTCTATTTGGAGTTTCTTCTTCTTCTTATTCGATCTAGGATGGGTTCCAGGCCGACAGCCTGGGATAGCAAGGATGGGCGTCGTTCTTTTATTGTTTTTTCGTCCGTAGTCAGACCCTGCTCTTCTACATGGTGAGTGAACATGTTATTGAATTATGTGATCTTGATGTAGCTTGTCGTGAGTGTAAGCCAATTCCATATACTCATCTCTTTTGTACATGTACTTGTAAGGATATCCATTCTTGCAAAAAAAAGATGCGCTTCTATCCTTGTCGACGCCCTCATGCCAAAATAAGGATATAATCGCATCTTGGGCGTTACAGGAATGCAACGAGAATTAGAATCATCTTGCAGTGCCATCTACTAGCTGTGCAACCAACCCAATAACCCATGCTTTGTTATGTTCATGGTTAGGCTAATCATATTCATCTTAATGAAGCTCAAGACAAGCCTTCTACTATGATGGGTACTCTTCTTATTAATTCAGTATCCTCTTCTGTTTTATTCTATTCAAGAGCATCACATTCTTTCATGTTAGAACATTTTGCATACATGCATGGCATTACATACAAAGAGATGAACACTCCACTAGTGGTACACACCCCCGCATGCCAATGCTCAACCACCATGGTTAGCCACAACGTCACCATTGAAATTGAATGGTTGGAATTCCATGTCTCTCCAATTATTTTGAAGTCTTCCTATATTGACCTCATTCTGGGAATGGATTAGATGAAAGCACATACTGCTTCAATCGTTTGTGCCACAAAAAACGTCTATCTCTTACATCCTTTGAATGAGATAGTAAGCTACAAGCTCATCTTGTTCGAGATGTCAAAGCTTGGATTTATTTCTTAAATGCATTGAATGTGTCACCTCTTGAAGGGATTGAACGCGTTCCAGTTGTTTGTGACTTCCAAGATGTCTTTCCCCAAGAACTTCTAGGAGTTACCCTTGTTAGAGCTCTCGACTTTGCCATCGACTTAAAAGCAGGCAGCACTCCTATCGCCAAACGACCTTATAAGATGCCTCCTCATGAACTCCTTGAAGTTAAGTAAGAAATCGATAGTTATCTGTGCAACGATTTCATTTGTCCAAGATCCTCTAATTGGGGAGCACCTTCTCCCTTTGTCAAGAAGAAAGATGGTATGAATCGTTTGGTCCAAGACTACCGACCCATCAACTAAGCAACAATTGAGAACAAGTATCCACTTCCTCAGATCAACGATTTGTATGATCAACTTGTTGGTTCCTCTGTATTCTCTAAACTCGAGTTTAGGTTGGGTTACCAGCAAATCCGAGTTCGTGAAGAAGATATTCCAAATGACGCATTCGTTACTCGCTATGGTTCATGCGAGTACAACATCATGTCTTTCCGTTTTACCATTGCTCCAGGAACCTTCTCTCGTTTGATGAACTACATATTTATGGACTACATCGACAAGTTCATCATGGTTTATCTGGATGATATCCTAGTGTATTCCAAAGAAGAACATGATAAACATCTTTGTCTTGTACTAAAAAGAGCTTCAAGAACATCAGTTGTATGCGAAATACTCCAAGTGTGAGTACTGGTTACCCGAAGTGACTTACCTTGGTCATGTGATCTCCCAGGATGGTATTGCGGTCAATCCAGAATGAGTTCTGGCTATTCTTGACTGGACTACCCCGTAGAATGTCAAGAAAGTCAGAAGTTTTCTCAGACTCGCCTGTTATTGCCTCCGTTTTGTGAAGAACTTCACTAAGATTTCCAAATGCTTGATTAATATGCGTCACAAAGGAGTTAAGTTTGAGTGGACAGAAAGATGTGAGGAAAGTTTCCAGGCACTCAAGGACAAGATGACATCTGCTCTAGTTGTTGCTCCTCCAGATTCTCGTAAAGACTTTGTCATTTATATTGTGACGCATACCATCAAGGATTAGTCTGTGTCCTAATGCAAGAATGTAGGGTGATTTCTTAAGCCTCATGACAGTTGCGCCCTCATGAAGAGAACTATCTAGTTCATGACCTCGAACTTGATGCAGTTATCTATGCACTGTTGTTGTGGCAACATTACCTCCTCTGTAATCATTGTGAAATCTACACCGACCATCAAAGTATGAAGTATGTGTTTACTCATCTAAATCTTCGTCGACAAGGATGGATGGAAGCAATTACCGACTATGACTGCGGTATTTCTTATATTCCTGGCAATGATAATGGCATGGCAGATGCCTTGAGTCCAAAAGCTTATTGTAACAACGACATGGTTAAGAAATCTCAACCCCGACTTCATGAAGAGCTTCGCAAGTGGAGCCAGCACATTTTTCCACATTGTTCTCTTAATAACCTTGTTCTGGAACTGACTTTTCAGAAAGATATCAAGTCTGCACAGGAGAAAGACAGTGAAATTGATCGGATCGAGAGTGATCTTGCCTTTGACAAGGCCAATGACTTCTCACTGGATGAATGTGCAGCCTTATTCTTCAGAGATCGCCTTGTGTTCCCCCAGTTTGACCTTGTGACAGAGAAATTTATGAAAGAAGCACATGATAGACCCTTGTCTATTCACCCAAGCAGTACCAAAGATGTATCTATACATTCATTAGAAATATTGGTGGTCTAAGATGAAGCAAGACATTGCTCGCTATATTGAAGAATGTGACGTTTGTCGTCACGTCAAAGCAAAACATCAGAAGCCTGCTGGACTTCTGCAACCACTACCTATTCCTCAATGGAAATGGGACAAGGTTTGTATGTATTTCATCCCTTGCCTCCCCAAATCACAAAAGGGTAGCGATGCTATTTTTTTCATCATCGACCAATTCTCCAAAGATGCACACTTCCTGCGAGTCAATATACTATAACTACTAGTTAGTTAGAGAACTTGTATATCTCCAAAATTGTGTCACTCCAAGGCATTCCAAAGGAGATCAGTTCAGACCGAGGCATCAATTTCCCCTTGAAATTTTGGGAAGTTTCCGAGAAGCTATGGGAACTCATATAACCTGGAGCACTGCTTATCACCCATAGTCTCAAGGTCAAGTTAGGCGAGTTAACCAAGTGCTTGAAGATATGTTGCGTGCTTGTGTCATCTCCTTTGACAAGAAGTGGGAAGAATCTCTCCCGTATGCTGAATCCTCTTATAACAACAGCTATCAAGCTAGCTTGAAGATGGCCCCCTTCGAAGTATTATATGGACGTAAGTGTCAAACCCCTTTGAAATGGTCAGAAACTTTGGAAAGGCAACTCATCGGTCCGGATATTATCCAACAAGAAGAAGAGCAAGTTCGCATAGTGTAGGAAAATCTTAAGGCAACCCAGTCCCGTCAGAAGAGAAACTATGATCGTAAACACTAGGAATCTACCTATCACCCTCGTGAACAAGCTTATCTGTGTGTCACTCCTATGATAGGCACTCATCATTTTGTTGGAAAGGGAAACTTAGCTCCTTGGTACATTTGTTCTTTCTGCATTCTTGCACGTGGCCTATAACCTGGAACTGCAATGGGGGTTCTCTCAACTCCATGATGTCTTCCATGTTTTACAGCTTCGTCGTTGCTTCAAGGTTCCCCAACGAATAGTGGATCATGAGATGCTCGAGGTACAAGTTGATCTCTCCTAAAAGACCACCCAATCTGCATGCTTGATCAAACTAAATGTCGAACCTATTAGAAGGTGAACAAGTTCCTAAAAGTTCATTGGTCGGACCATTCTAAAGATGAAGCCACTTGAGAACGTGAGGATCATCTTCGTGAAGAATACCGTGATCTTTTTCCTTTTACCTCTTAATTCTCGGGATGAGAATTAATTTTAGAGGAGGAGAGTTGTAACACCCGTATGTAACAAGCTACAGTAACCACTCTCACCAAGCTAAGGCATTTTGCTAAAAGTGCTTGACCATTTTTTGATCCATATCTCATTTCAAATTCCACTTTTGAATTAAAATTCAAATAATAAGTGAAATAAAAAATTTCACAAACATGACAACTAAAATATTATTAATGTGGAAAATAATCCATAGTCAATTATGGTGGGGAAACCAACTTTTTATAAAGTGGTTAAAAGCCCTAAAACATTTAAAACACATGCCAAAACAATAATTTAAATGACTTTTTAAATTATAAAATTTCCCAAACTATTTTAAAAGCATCCCAAACTTTTGTGGCAGTTCATAATATTGCATTACTAAAAATGGGCTAAGTTCCAGATTTTACTAAACCCTTTTTTGTATTTTAATTAATTACAAAACAGAATAAATAAAAGGAAAAATAAAAGAAATGAAAAATAAAAAGAAAAGGCCCCGTGCCATTGGCCTTAGTGTAAGGGCATATTTCTACCCTAGTGGTTTTGGTGATTGATGACAATGCATTCGCGGACTAATTATGTGCACAAAACCTTTCACGTATTTCATCATTTGGCACAAGACGATTCATTCCCCTTGATGTATTACTATGAAGACGGTTTTCTTGGAAGAGGCAACAATAAATTAGTTATTATTATATTTCTTTGTTCATGATAATTGTTTATTATCCATGCTATAATTGTATTGATTGGAAACGCAAATACATGTGTGGATACATAGACAACACACTGTCCTTAGTGAGCCTCTAGTTGAATAGCTCGTTGATCAAAGATGGTCAAGGTTTCGTGGCCATAGGCAAGTGTTGTCACTTGATAACGTAATCACATCATTGGGAGAATGATGTGATGGACAAGACCCAAACTATAAACGTAACATATGATTTTGTGAGTTTATTGTTACTGTTTTCTGCATGTCAATTTATCTGTTCCTATGACCATGAGATCATGCAACTCCCGGACACCGGCGGAATACCTTGTGGGTTATCAAATGTCGCAACGTAACTAGGTTACTATAAAGGTGCTCTACAGGTATCTCCAAAGGTGTCTGTTGGGTTGGCATGGATCAAGACTAGGATTTGTCACTCCGTGTGACAGAGAGGTATCTTGGGGCCCACTCGGTAATACAACATCACAACAAGTCTTGCAAGCAATGTGACTATGGAGTTAGTTACGGGATCTTGTATTACGGAACGAGTAAAGGGACTTGCCGGTAACGAGATTGAACTAGATATAGAGATGCCGACGATCGAATCTCGGGTGGTAACATACCGAAGGACAAAGGGAATAGTATAGGGATATATGAATCATTGACATAGAGGTTCAACCGATAGAGATCTTCATAGAATATGTAGGAGCCAATATGGACATCCAGGACCCGTTGTTGGTTATAGACCGGAGAGTGTCTCAGGTCATGTCTGCATAGTTCTCGAACCTGTAGGATCTGCACACTTAAGGTTTGGTGAAGTTTCGATGTAGTTGAGTTATATGTGTTGGTGACCGAAGTTTTGTTTGGAGTCCCGAATGAGATCCCGGAGATCACGAGGAGTTCCGGAATGGTATGGAAACGAATATTGATATATAGGAAGTTTGTATTTGGATTCCAGAAGGTTTTCGGGCATTGCCGGCAGTGTGCCGGGAGTGACGAATGGGTTCCGGGGGCCCACTGGGTGGGCCCACCACGCCCCAAGGGGTCCACGTGGGTTTATTGGATGTGCAATAAGGCATAATGGGCTGACAAAGTCATCCAAGGAAAGCCCATGAGGAAAAATTGGAAAATCCAAAAGAGGTGAGAAATTAAGGAAGGAGTCATAATCCAAGTGGGATTGGAGGAGGACTCCTGCCTCCATCACTTCGGCCGACCCAAGGGAGACTCCTTTGGCGCGCCAAGGCTGCCTCCACCCTCCTCCTATATAGATACTAGAGGTTTAGGGCCGACCCAAGGGAGACTCCTTTTCCACGTGCTGCCCTCTCCTCTAGTTCGTAGTTCTGCCTCTAGATCGGTTTTCTACGGAGCTCGGGCGGAGCCCTGCAGGAATAGATCATCACCATCATAGGCGCGCCATCACGCTATTTGACAGAAGTATATTTGATATACATGATATTGATTTGTACTTTACTAGTACTCCTAGTAGCACGAGGGTATTAGATACCGGTTTAGTTGCTAAGTGTTAGTAACTCTAAGTTATAGCTACGGATTAAAAGGATACTAGCAAGGGTGAGGTGACGATGTGTGTTGGAAGTAATTCTAAGGTTGATCTGATCAAACATCGCACGCTCCCTCTACCATCAGGATTGGTGTTAAACCCAAAAAATTGTTATTTGGTGTTTGAGTTGAGCGTGAACTTGATTGGATCGTGTTTATTGCAATACGATTATTCATTTAAAGAGAATAATGGTTATTCTATTTGCGTGAATAATTACCTTCAATGGTTTATTGAATCTCAATCGTCGTGCTATACATGTTCATAATATTGATGCCAAAAAATACAAAGTAGTAATGATAGTACCACTTACTTGTGGCACTGTCACTTGTGTCATGTTGGTGTAAAATGCATGAAGAAGCTCGATGCTGATGGATCTTTGTACTCACTCATTTTTTAAACGTTTGAGACATGCAAACCATACCTATTGGTATAAACGCATGAAGAAACTCCATGCATATGGATCGTTTGGACTCACTTGATTTTGAATCACTTGAGACATGCAAATCATACCACATGGGCAAGATGACTGAAGGCCTCGTTTTCCAATGAGATGGAACAAGAAAGTAACTTGTTGGAAGTAATACATTTTTGATGTGTGCAGTCCAATGAGTGTTGAGGAACGCAGTGGATATTGTTATGTTCTTAGTTCATTGAAAATTTGAGTATATACAGGAGTACTTACTTGATGAATCACAAGTCTGAAATATTGAAAAATTCAAAGGAATTTCAGACTGAAGATCGTCGTGACAAGAGGGTAACATGTCTACGATATGATCATATAGATGAATATCTGAGTTGCGAGTATGGTACACAATTAAGACAAATGTGAAAATTGTTTCACATCTCATGCCACCTGGAACACCATAGTGTGATGGTGTGTCCGAACGTCATAGCCACGCCCTATTTGATATTGTGCATACTATGATGTCTCTTATCAAATTACCACTATGGTTTATGGGTTATGCATTAGAGACAACTTCATTCACTTTAAACAGGGCACCACACATTTCCGTTGAGATGACACCGTATGAACTATGGTTTGGAGAAACCTAAGTTGTCATTTCTTAAAAGTTTGGGGCTGCGATGCTTATGTGGAACGGTTTCAGCATGATAAGCTCAAACCCAAAGCAGATAAATGCATCTTCATAGGACTCCCAAAACAGTTGGGTATACCTCCTATCTCTGATCCGGAATCAAAGTGTTTGTTTCTAGAAACGGGTCCTTTCTCGAGGAACAGTTTCTCTCGAAAGAATTGTGTGGGAGGGCGGTGGAACTTGATGAGATTATTGTACCATCACTTCAACCAATGTGTAGCAGGGCGCATGTAGTGCCCCAAGTGTAAGGCTTTCCCTTTTGTAACCTTCCATGTGGGACCACCTTGACTTTGTCATGAGAGTTTCTATGCATGTATGAATTCATGTGTCACCTTCTATTCTTCTTTTGCATGCATGCATCCATGCCATACCATCCTTGCCATACCTTATGTTTCTATGTCCTCTTATGATTGCATGTGATCTTGCTAGGTGTGATGTTGTGGTATTGAAATTTCTTGTGTTGATGCACATGTGATGATGGTTTGTGGAGTGTAGGAGTGAGTGCTATGTAATTTTAAAGTTCCTTGCTATTTCAAACCCTTTTCCTTTCCTTTTATCTCATGTTCAAAATTCCATCTTCCCAAAAGTTGTTCTAAAATGTCTTGTGTTTACGGATTAAGGTGAGTGTGTAGTTATGCTAGTTTGGTGGTTTTAAGAGTGATTTATACAGGTGGCAATGACACAAAACAGCAAACTTAATGCTGTTTTGTAAAATATTTGCCTACTCTAAGAATCTTGTTCTTATTTTTTTAACTTAGGTCATATTTTTCTATGACCAGGGGATTTTTCCTTTTAAGTTTATTCCCACCAGATTATTTGTTTTATTTCTTTTCCTTCTTGGTTTTTCTTTTATTTGGGAAAGGCCACTGGGGCCTTTCTTATAATGGTCGCCTGTGGGCTCCCTCCCACTTTGCTGGCCCATCTAATCTTCCTCCGGCGCTAGGAGCCCACGCCAGCGGCCTCCTTCCCTCCTTCTGACGCCGTTTCCTCCCCGTGCGAGCTGACCGTCAGGCGCCAGAGAGAACACGCGCGACGCCGTGAGGTCTCACGGACGTCGAGGTCCCCCCTTTTTAAGCGCGTTGGCGTCCGTGCCTCCCTCCCCTCGCCTAGGGTTCCTCCATTCCCTCCTGCCGCCGCCACCTCTCTTCCTTCCCTTCTCTCTTCTCCCGTCGGCAGGTGAGACTCTGTAGGGTTAGACCGAGAGTGAGCAGCTCCTCGCCGGCGGACGCCGCGCTCCCGTCTCCGTTCGCCGTCGTCGCCATGTCCGGGAGCTCGGGGTGGATCATCGCGATCCATTCCCGGCGCTAGGAGCCCCGGGGACCGATTGCTCCGACGGATCCGACCACGTCTACGGCGAGTTCCCAGTGCTCCTTCCCCTGCATCGGTTCTGCAGATCAGGAACTTCTTTGTCGACGGCCTTCTTCCCCTCCGGCGCTTCTCCCTCCACAGATCGGCGCCCCGTCTTCCTGCTCTAGGTGACGACCGCTCCTCCTCCCTTATCCTCGGTTGCATCTGCCGGTGTAGCTGCCGTGCTCCTCTGTTCAGAGGAGAGAACGACAGGAGCTTGTGTGGTGTGTGCGTAGGGGTAGAGCGCTCGGTGTGAGTAGTTTCAGTGTAGATGCAGGTGCGTCTTCCCCTTTCTCGCAGGCGTGGTAGAGGCCGTGGTAGAGAATACCATCTCCAGTGACCTCTCTGTCACCGGCTCGCAGGTGCAGGCCAGCGAGTAGGTTCGAGGCCATGCTACGTTGCGTTAGATCCCTCCTCCTCCAGTCATTGCAATGTAGCCAAGTGGTTGTTTGTGCGTGTGTCTTCGTCAGGTGCAGGGATCGATTCCCAGTAGGAGCACCCCCCCCCCCTTTTTGTTTTTCCTTTTCCTGTTTCATCAGTAGGGCAGCGCAGTAAGTAGTTCTCCTGCATCGATCCTCCTATGTCGAGTACCTAGAGCCTAGCAGAGTGGAAGGGCTGCATTTTGCACTCCAGTAGGTCTGGGGTTCGACCCCAGCACCTCTCCTTTTGTCTGACCCTTGTTTTTCTTTTTTCTCTCTTCCTTGCTGTTTGGTAACTAAACAGCCCTGTTAATTTGTAACTTGGTATTTCTTTTCTTCCTTGGCGTTTTTCCTTTCCTGCCTAGTTTAGGAGTGTGTGTATGTGATAGACTTGGTGAAGGTTGATGATGGAGTGTGTGCATGGTGGCACACACACAAGGGGTGTTTATGTGCATAAGAGAGTGTGTGTGTATGATTTTGCCCCACACACCTTGCAAAGATGTTGGTGTAGGGTGCTTGCAAGCATGTGTGTGTATTTGCACTAGGGGTGCTTATGTAGCTAAAATCATGTGTAGGAGATCATGTAGCCTTATCATGCTTAGAAGTGCATTTTTTTTGTTGGGTGCAAGTAAGTATAGAGTTGCTAGATCCTATGGTGTGTGTATGTTTGCCATGTGGTGCAAGCTATGTGTAGTATGTGTAGGTATGGAGATGTGTTTGTTGTGAGTGCACACCACTTGTGGTTCCTACTAAGGTGTTGGAGAGGTGAGGCTACCAAGTTACTTGCTTAGTATTTTTCCCCCTCTTGTTGTTCTTGGGTTTAAGAGCATGAAGTTGTTGTGAAGGATGTGGAGTATATGTGTGTGTGTGGAACTTTTCCACCTTGGCAAAACTATGCACCTTCACATGTCTATATGTGAGAGGGCATGGTGTCGGTGTGGGGGGATAGTTTGGTAGAGGTGCTTGTGTTGTTGATGTGCATGACACAGACATGGGGTTCAAACCCCCATGTCACTTTGTCATTGTGCACATGAAACTCAACCTATGTAGTTGTCATCTTAGAAGTATACTTTATGGAGTTGCATTTGCAGTTTTGTTGAAAGTTTGGTCCTTGATTCCATGGTATAGGTGGAGCCCAAGGGCATGGGTTTTTGTGTGTTAATAGTAGGGGTTTGTGCTCAACACCATAGTGGTGTCAATAACCTCTTGGTGTCATGTGTGTGCAAACTACGCCTAGACAAAGTGGGCATGTGGCTGAAAAATTCCAGATTATTGAACTCCGAAAATTTCACTAAGTCTGGGATTCTGGAAACATTTTCTTCCCCTGTAGATGAGGATGTGCTGGTCATTCTATTGAGAACTAGCCTTAGTTCAGTGCTAGGATTTTGAACCTGGTATGTTTGTGAAGCTACCTGTCACATTTAAAGACATTTGGAGTCCAGTAGCTTGTGTTTTGATTGCTGTCAAAAACCTTCAGAACAGAGACAGAAACTCAGGTGCAGGAATTATCACAGTCCCTGAGATCTGATGGTTTTGGGAACGTTTGTGGCCTTGTATCTTCTAGAGTTTAATTCCTTTTGCTGTGATTCTTGCTGGTGCTTGTAGTGTTCTTGGTTGGCAACAGCCACATATATTATTTGTCATGTTTGGAGGCCTGTAGCTATGTTGCATGTAGCTCCCAAGTAGCTAAGATGCAGATTATGGCAGATTATGTAGTTTTGTCATTTTGTTCAAAGTATGTGCTTAATTGATGTTGTGGTGTTCTAACTTGCTCCAATTCATTCATGTTGGGTTGTTACATGTCTTGGCAACCTGGGAATACCATATTTGTGCCAATTGGGAGTGTGGTGTTGAATCTTTCACGTAGAGCTTCGTATATTGTTTCGTTGATTCCCGTTGATCCGTAGCTCCGTTTGCAATGTTCTTTATATGGTTTTGTACCATTTTCACGAGCCGCATCTGTTCATGTCATTCTCATGCATGTCAAAACAGTTTAGTGTTCAGTTCTGTCCAGAAACTTGCAGTAGTTTATTTTGCTTGTGCTAGTGATAGAAATAGTGGTGCATGCTCAAGTTTTATTTCATGCATCATGTGATTGTTGCATTTTGTGGTGCTGCTGTTTATTGGCTGTTATTCTTATGTTGGGTAGCACCGGGATCGGAGAACGAATACGTGGAGTCAGGAGAGTACGTGCAGGACGATCCAAAACCATTCCAAGCTGAGGATATCACAGACAAGATGATATGACCTTGATTCCATCTCTAGACTTTGTTACGTTAGTTTCGTTTCCATGTCATATTGCTCGCTGCCTACCACTGAACTTAAATTTCCTCTTCATATGGCATGAGCCCAAACACCGTACTCCTTCCTAGCAAACTTGTATGGCTAAGAGGGCTTGCTCAGCTTCTAATGTTAGCTTTGTTAGTTGCAGGTGCTTTGCCTCATGTGAGAACATGAGCTTGTTATCATTATTTTAAATTCTGTTAATTAATTAATGCACCTATATACTTGGTAAATGACGGGAGGCCTAGCCTTTTTCCCGGGTGTTTTGTTCCGTTATTGCCGCCTTAGTTACCGGTTACCGGTGTTTGATTCCATAATGATCGCTCTTAACATGTCCGGGGTTGTTATGGGGACCCCCTTGATAAATCGCGTAGTGCTAAGGCTTGTCCGGCAGGACCCAACTTTGGTTTTAATCTGCTAATCACATAATAATCTGCATAGGGAATAGCTACCCCGAGGAATTTAATCAACAACCCGGGCCAGTGCTCCTCATGAGTGTTGGCCCCACCTGAGCGATGTCCGGGGCCCCACTGGTCGCCCAGAGGTTTAGCCATCCCGACGTCTAGCTCATCTGTCGTGTCCTGAGACTGAGATACGCGGCTCTTATCAGGGTCGTCGACACGACGGGAGGTCCTGCTAGCCTTGTCTTACCTTAGCGGTATATCTTGCGTATAGGAATCTGAGTGAAGCTTTGGTTTCCCCCAGAGTTGACGTTTTCCTCTAAGGAATCCGACGAGATCATGAGATTCGTGATAGAGGATGCATTTGCGGCCTGTGTTCGTTTGTGATGGACTAGTTGGAGCACCCCTGCAGGGTTTAATCTTTCGGAAAGCCGTTCCCGCGGTTATGTGGCAACTTGGAATATTTTGTTAACATCCGGTAATAGAGAACTTAAACATAAACTAATAAAACTGCCAACTGTGTGCATAACCGTGACTGTCCCTTCGAAGATCTCTCTTCGATCGGGAACACGGTGGCGTTATGAATGCCGAAGGTAGGTGTTCAGGATCACTTACTGATCAAGTAATTCCCGACCGTAAGCGTAGACCACCTTCACTTCTCTTTTGCGTAAGTTAGACACTTATTCAATCAAAGGATGCAGCAGCCTGATACACTTCACCCCTACCTTACCCAATAACATGACTAGTTCGGGCACCAAGGTCTTAGATTGCTGAGTCCCCGTGGCTCACGGATTCCTCCAAAACTCCCAGCAGGTACAGGTACCCCAGAGACAGATGATCCCAACGTCTCCCAGCTGGCGTGGCAGTACGACGAGGAGACAGACCGCCTCTACGTGAACTATCCCGAGGACTGAGGCATGGTCGTGATCGTGGGCCTGCAGCAGGGTAGCATAGCATTTTCCATGTTTTGTAGTCCGTAGCGGAACTACCTTGATTGTATCTGTGCTGTACTCTGATTTATTAATAAGAAGACAGTTGAATCCCGAATTGTCTACTTGTATTATTATTTTGTGCTATGTTACTTGCTTGTGAAACGCTTAGATGCGCTTCTTTCCTATTCGGGGCCTCGACCCCCAGATCGGAAAGGACCGCATCTTGGTCGTTACAAGTTGGTAATCAGAGCCTTACGACCATAGGAGCCTTTGTGTGATCGTATTTGGCCGAGTCGAGTCTAGAAAATGTTTTTAGTCATAGTTATATCGGAGAGTCGGATTCATTTTTCTCCTCTTCTTTGCTCTGGTGAGGTTTCCGTCTTAGGTTATCTTTAACTCTACTCCTTTTCTCGCTCAAATTTTTTTTTAGGATCACGTGGGTATTTGTGAAATCTATATGATTTCGATGTGACGGAATCATGTCCTGGTGCCTCCTATCTGCTCTAAGTATCAGGGGAGTTGAGCTCCAGGGATTATCGCGCACATCGCCATCATTCAGATTTCTGAGTATCTAAGAACGGAGGGTGTTCGTTATTGCTTCAATATGGGTAGTGGTGAGATAACCCCGATGTCCCCAGTACTGGTGTAGATTGTTCGGGGGTACTACCACACTTTGTATCGTTGTGATCACGAGGATCTGTTGTAGATGAAGGTCCGAGATGCTGGTCGTGTGTTGAAGGATGTGATACAGGTGACGGGTTAGTTTAGGACTTGTGTGAAATACTCCTTGTATCCGTGTGCCTGATTGCATGGCCAGTTATTTCGGGAATTCATAGGTGGGAATTCAAGTAGTTACTTATAGGATAATTTTCCAACAAATGCTTGATGTTAGGTTGGGGTTCGACATCTAGTGGATTCGTTTGTTCATGGTCGACTTACAGCGGTACACATTGTGTCTTAAAGAGTCCTTGTAGCCTGCTACGACTCGGGGACGCTTCGTATGTCGGGTGACTGCCTTGCACTTGATGGCTACTGTAAAATCGAGCCCGTGCGATCCTGTCCATGAAAATATCGGACGAAATCTTTCTCATGAGTTTGTTCTGGCTAATTGCAAGCCGCACCCTTTGTTTTGTTGAACTAGGTGGGATATCTAGTGGTATCTTATAGGACTATCTTCCTACAGACGCTTGATTGAGGTTTGGGAAATCTCGATCATATGTTTGTTCCGAGCAGCTCTAGCTCACACTTGTTTGCAGTGGCCCTTATCGGATTTTTGTCGTCTGTTACTTTGAGGATGCACCCTTGCTATGTTGTTCGAGTGCTATGCTAAATTCTATTCAGATATTCTGTCTTTTGATTCACCAATATCTTGAATTATTCTGTGGTCTAATATGCTGTCCGTCTTCAGGATGGCTCCACCAACTCGTGAGACCCCAGTCCGTGAGGATATGCCGCCTCCACCTCCTCCTCCTCCGCCGCCTCCGCCTCCTCCTGCAGAGGCCTGGCACGCGATGATGGCAGCTACCAATGCAAACACTCAGATGCTGTTGCAGTTGATCCAGGAGAGAGCCAGTCCTCAGCAGGGCAATTTCCAGCAGGGTGGCAATCACTTCGCCAGTCTGAGTCAGTTCCTGTCAAACCAGCCTAAGACGTTCACTTCTTGCGACCAGCCGTTTGATGCGGAAGATTGGATCCGTGATAGGAACAAGCATTTCGAGTGTAGCAATGTGCATCCAGAGGATTATGTCAAGTTTGCAACGTTTCAGTTGAAGGGGTAGGCTTCTATTAGGTGGCAGCAGCTTAAGGACTCAAGAGGTGGCAGGGTGATGACTTGGGACGAGTTTTGTCGTGACTTCAGGTCCCACTACATCCCTTCCAGTTTTGTTGAGGAGATGCGTGAGAACTTCAGGCGCTTGAAGCAGGGCAACAATTCTGTGTACAAGTACAATGTCGAGTTCCACGAGCTGGCCCGTTACGCGCTGCAGGATGTTCCGGATCAGAAGAGCAAGATCTACCAGTTCAGGGGTGGCTAGAAGGAGGATTTGCGGTTAGCACTTGCTTTGCACGATCCTGAGGAGTTTGACAAGTTCTATAACTTAGCTCTCAGAGCAGAGGCAGCCTTGCTCAGGGTGGAGAACTCCAAGAAGCGCTTCAGAGATTCCAGCTCTTCCTCGACTCAGGTGGTTCAGAAGCAACAGAGGTTTTGGGTTTCTCCTCCTCCTCCTCGGCACTCGCAGCAGCTGAAGCACTCAGGTGGACGTGGTTCTTCCCACCCACCCAACCCTGGCTTCCAGCAGAGATACCAGCATCAGAAGCAAGGGCCTCCTCAGATTCAGTTCCGGCAGCCAGCAGATGTCACTTGTCACAAATGTGGGCAGAAGGGTCACTATGCCAACAAATGCACTTCTCAGCTGCGTCTGCCGCCTCCTCCTCCAGGCAAACCTCCTAGCAACGCTCTTGTGAAGTTCAACCCCAGATCAGCTCGACTCAACATGGTGAATGCAGCTGAGGCAGAAAATTCATCAGATGTGATCATGGGTAACCTCCCCGTCAATGATATTCCTGCTAAAGTCTTGTTTGATTCTGGTGCTTCGCATTCGTTCCTCTCCATTCCATTTGCATCCAAGCATAATGTTCCTGTTGAAGAGCTTCCTGGTTCGTTGTCAGTAGTTTCTCCAGGCAAGTTCATGCATGCTAGTACCCGTGCTCCGGATGTTTCTATCAAGATGGGCAGTTATTCTTTTCTGGCCTCTCCGTATGTCTTGGGTAAGTCCGACATTGATTTGATCCTTGGTATGGACTGGTTGTCCATGAACAAGGCATCAATTTATTGTGAAGCTAAAGAAGTGAAACTGACCCACTCTTCGGAGGATGTGATTATATTCGCGGCGTGCGATGACACAATCCGCTTGTTCTCCTTGAATGAAAAGGGTGAGATCAATCCCATTCAGGAAGTTCCAGTAGTCTGCGAATATCAAGACGTGTTTCCTGAAGAGCTGCCAGGCATGCCTCCGCACCGTGAAGTGGAGTTCGTCATTGAGCTTGATCCAGGCACAGAGCCAGTGTGCAAACGGCCGTACAAGCTGGGTCCAGAAGAGTTGAAGGAACTCAAGAGGCAACTCGATGAGCAGGAGCGTTTGGGTTTGATCAGACCAAGCTCGTCTCCGTGGGGATGTGGTGTTCTGTTTGTCAAGAAGAAGGATGGTTCGGACCGGCTGTGTGTCGATTACCGCCCATTGAACAAGAAGACAATCAAGAACAAATATCCACTTCCGAACATAAATGAGTTGTTCGAACATGTGAAAGGTGCTAAAGTATTCTCCAAGCTTGATCTCAGAATGGGCTATCATCAGATTCGCATTCGTGAGGAAGACATAGCGAAGACTGCATTCAGGACCAGTTTTGGCTCGTATGAGTATACAGTCATGTCTTTTGGTCTGGCTAATGCTCCTCCTACTTTTTGCCGATTGATGAACTATATTTTCTCGCCATTCAAGAATGAGTTTGTCTTGCTCTATCTTGACGACATTCTGGTCTTCTCTGAGGATGAGGAAGAACACGAGAAACATCTCAGGTTGGTTCTTGATAAACTGAGAGAATACAAGTTGTATGCCATGTTTTCCAAGTGCGAGTTCTGGCTGAAAGAAGTGGTTTATCTTGGGCATATTATCTCTGCCGAGGGCATTAAGGTTGACCCGTCCAAGGTTCAAGCCATTGTTGAATGGGAACCTCCGCGGAATGTGAAGCAGCTTCAAAGCTTTCTCGGTCTTGCCGGATATTGCGGAAGATTCGTTGAGAACTTCTGCAAAATCGCCAAGCCGCTCTCTAGTCTTCTTCAGAAGGGTGTCAAGTATGTTTGGTCTCCAGAGTGTCAACTGGCTTTCGATACACTCAAAGAGAAGCTTATCTCCACTCCGGTATTGGCTCCTCCGTATGATTCCAAGCCATACCAGGTCTTTTGCGATGCTTCTCTCCAGGGTTTCGGTGCAGTCTTGATGCAAGATAGGAAGGTGGTTGCTTATACCTCTAGGCAGCTAAAGCCTGCGGAGAAGAACTATCCTGTGCACGATCTCGAGCTAGCAGCTGTTGTGCACGCCTTGATGACTTGGACACATCTCTTGTTGGAACGTAAGGTTGAAGTTTTCACCGATCACAAGAGCCTCAAGTATATCTTCACTCAGCCTAACTCGAATCTTCGGCAAACACATTGGGTGGAAATGCTCCAGGATTTTAAGCCGAGTGTTGAGTACACGCCAGGCAAGGCAAATGTTGTGGCAGATGCATTGAGTAGGAAGGCATATTGCAACAATTTGATTCTGCAACCTCTCTAGCCGGGTCTTTCTGAGTCTTTCAGGAAGCTCAATCTTCAGCTGGTTCCTTAGGGTTTTCTTGCGAACCTTCAGATCTCTCCTACCTTGGAAGATCAGGTCAGAGCAGCTCAGCTACTTGATACTATGGTGAAGAAGGTCAAGATTGGTGTGGGAAAGAGTCTTCCCAAGTATAAGTGTTTCACTGTGGATGCCAGGGACACTTTGTTTTTCGAGGACCGCCTTGTCGTCCCGAAAGGTGATCTCAGGAAGGTGATCTTGGAAGAAGCTCATAACTCTCTGCTTTCTATTCATCCTGGAAGTTCCAAAATGTACCATGACTTGAAGCAGACTTTCTGGTGGACCCGTATGAAGCGTGAAATTGCACAATTCGTAAATGAGTGTGATGTATATCGAAGGGTGAAAGCAGAACATCAAAGACCAACGGGCCTCTTGCAGCCTTTGCTGATTCCCGAGTGGAAGTTCGATCACATTGAGATGGACTTCGTCACAGGGTTTCCGAAGTCCAAGAAGGGCAATGACGCTATCTTCGTCGTCATCGACAAATTGAGTAAAGTGGCGCATTTCCTTCCAGTCAAGGAGTCCATTTCAGCAGCTCAGCTGGCAGAGTTGTACACCTCGAGGATTGTCTCGTTGGACGGTGTACCTATGATGATCTCATCAGATCGCGGAAGTATCTTCACTTCCATGTTCTGGGACTCCTTTTAGTCTGCTATGGGCACGAAGATCCGCTTCAGCACAACGTTCCATCCTCAGACTAGTGGTCAAGTGGAGAGAGTGAATCAAGTTCTTGAGGACATGCTGAGAGCCTGTGTTATCTCTTTTGGCATGAAGTGGGAAGATTGTCTGCCTTTCACGAAGTTCTCATATAACAGAAGTTATCAAGCTAGTTCTGGCAAGGCTCCGTTTGAAATTCTCTATGGCAGGAAGTGTCGTACTCCGCTCAACTGGTCCCAGACAGGCGAGCGTCAGATCCTTGGCAATCATATGATAGAAGAAGCTGAGGAGATGTGTCGGATCATTCGTGACAACCTCAGAGCAGCTCAGTCCCGTCAGAAGAGCTATTACGATAGCAAGCACCATGACATGTCGTATGAGTTTGATGATTTTGTCTATCTCAAGGTGTCGCCTATGAAGGGTATGCAGCGTTTTGGCATCAAAGGCAAGCTTGCGCCTCGTTTCGTTGGTCCATTCAGAGTGGTTGGCAAGAGGGGCGACCTCGCGTATCAGCTCGACCTTCCATCAACCTTTGCAAATGTCCATGATGTGTTCCATGTTTCTCAACTTCGGAGGTGTTTCAAGAACCCCGAGCGCACTGTGCATCTTCAAGATATCGATCTTCAGCCTTATGTTTCTCGAGGCGACTGAGCGCAAGACCCGTAACAAGACTGTCAAGTTTCTCAAAGTGCAGTGGTCACACCATTCCGAAAAAGAGGCTATGTGGGAATGCGAGGACCACCTCCGTTCCGAATTTCCCGATTTCTTTCAGTTTTAGATCTCGAGGGCGAGATCTTCTTTGTAGTGTGGGAGAATTTGTAGTGCCCCAAGTGTAAGGCTTTCCCTTTTGTAACCTTCCATGTGGGACCACCTTGACTTTGTCATGAGAGTTTCTATGCATGTATGAATTCATGTGTCACCTTCTATTCTTCTTTTGCATGCATGCATCCATGCCATACCATCCTTGCCATACCTTATGTTTCTATGTCCTGTTATGATTGCATGTGATCTTGCTAGGTGTGATGTTGTGGTATTGAAATTTCTTGTGTTGATGCACATCTGATGATGGTGTGTGGAGTGTAGGAGTCAGTGCTATGTAATTTCAAAGTTCCTTGCTATTTCAAACCCTTTTCCTTTCCTTTTATCTCATGTTCAAAATTCCATCTTCCCAAAAGTTGTTCTAAAATGTCTTGTGTTTAGGGATTAAGGTGAGTGTGTAGTTATGCTAGTTTGGTGGTTTTAAGAGTGATTTATACAGGTGGCAATGACACAAAATAGCAAACTTAATGCTGTTTTGTAAAATATTTGCCTACTCTAAAAATCTTGTTCTTATTTTTTTAATTTAGGTCATATTTTTCTATGACCAGGGGATTTTTCCTTTTAAGTTTATTCCCACCAGATTATTGGTTTTATTTCGTTTCCTTCTTGGTTTTTCTTTTATTTGGGAAAGGCCAATGGGGCCTTTCTTATAGTGGTCTCCTGTGAGCTCCCTCCCACTTTGCTGGCCATCTAATCTTCCTCCCGGCGCTAGGAGCCCACGCCAACGGCCTCCTTCCCTCCTTCTGACGCCGTTTCCTCCCCGTGTGAGCTGACCGTCAGGCGCCAGAGAGAACACGCGTGACGCCGTGAGGTCTCACGGACGTCGAGGTCCCCCCTTTTTAAGCGCGTTGGCATTCGTGCCTCCCTCCCCTCGCCTAGGGTTCCTCCATTCCCTCCTGCCGCCGCCACCTCTCTTCCTTCCCTTCTCTCTTCTCCCGTCGGCAGGTGAGACTCTGTAGGGTTAGACCGAGAGTGAGCAGCTCCTCGCCGGCGGACGCCGCGCTCCCGTCTCCGTTCGCCGTCATCGCCATGTCCGGGAGCTCGGGGTGGATCCCCGCGATCCATTCCCGGCGCTAGGAGCCCCGGGGACCGATTGCTCCGACGGATCCGACCACGTCTACGGCGAGTTCCCAGTGCTCCTGCCCCTGCATCGGTTCTGCAGATCAGGAACTTCTATGTCGACGGCCTTCTTCCCCTCCGGCGCTTCTCCCTCCACAGATCGGCGCCCCCTCTTCCTGCTCTAGGCGACGACCGCTCCTCCTCCCTTCTCCTCGGTTAGATCTGCCGGTGTAGCAGCCGTGCTCCTCTGTTCAGAGGAGAGAACGGCAGGAGCTTGTGTGGTGTGTGCGTAGGGGTAGAGCGCTCAGTGTGAGTAGTTTCAGTGTAGATGCAGGTGCGTCTTCCCCTTTCCCGCAGGCGTGGTAGAGGTCGTGGTAGAGAATACCATCTCCGGTGACCTCTCTGTCACCGGCTCGCAGGTGCAGGCCAGCGAGTAGGTTCGAGGCCATGCTACGTTGCGTTAGATCCCTCCTCCGTCAGTCATTGCAACGTAGCCCAGTGGTTGTTTGTGCGTGTGTCTTCGTCAGGTGCAGGGATCAATTCCCAGTAGGAGCACCCCCCCCTTTTGTTTTTCCTTTTCCTCTTTCATCAGTAGGGCAGCGCAGTAAGTAGTTCTCCTGCATCGATCCTCCTATGTCGAGTACCTAGAGCCTAGCAGAGTGGAAGGGCTGCAGTTTGCACTCCAGTAGGTCTGGGGTTCGACCCGAGCACCTCTCCTTTTGTCTGACCCTTGTTTTTCTTTTTTCTCTCTTCCTTGCTGTTTGGTAGCTAAACAGCCCTGTTAATTTGTAACTTGGTATTTCTTTTCTTCCTTGGCGTTTTTCCTTTCCTACCTAGTTTAGGAGTGTGTGTATGTGATAGACTTGGTGAAGGTTGATGATGGAGTGTGTGCATGGTGGCACACACACAAGAGGTGTTTATGTGCATAAGAGTCCGTGTGTGTGTGTATGATTTTTCCCCACACACCTTGCAAAGATGTTTGTGTAGGGTGCTTGCAAGCATGTGTGTGTATTTGCACTAGGGGTGCTTATGTAGCTAAAATCATGTGTAGGAGATCATGTAGCCTTATCATGCTTAGAAGTGCATTTTTTTTGTTGGGTGCAAGTAAGTATTTAGTTGCTAGATCCTATGGTGTGTGTATGTTTGCCATGTGGTGCAAGCTATGTGTAGTATGTGTAGGTATGGAGATGTGTTTGTTGTGAGTGCACACCACTTGTGGTTCCTACTAAGGTGTTGGAGAGGTGAGGCTACCAAGTTACTTGCTTAGTATTTTCCCCATCTTGTTGTTCCTGGGTTTAAGAGCATGAAGTTGTTGTGAAGGATGTGGATTATATGTGTGTGTGTGGAACTTTTCCACCTTGGCAAAACTATGCACCTTCACATGTCTATATGTGAGAGGGCATGGTGTTGGTGTGGGGGGATAGTTTGGTAGAGGTGCTTGTGTTGTTGATGTGCATGACACAAACATGGGGTTCAAACCCCCATGTCACTTTGTCATTGTGCACATGAAACTCAACCTATGTAGTTGTCATCTTAGAAGTATACTTTATGGAGTTGCATTTGCAGTTTTGTTGAAAGTTTGGTCCTTGATTCCATGGTATAGGTGGAGCCCAAGGGCATGGGTTTTTGTGTGTTAATAGTAGGGGTTTGTGCTCAACACCATAGTGGTGTCAATAACCTCTTGGTGTCATTTGTGTGCAAACTATGCCTAGACAAAGTGGGCATGTGGCTGAAAAATTCCAGATTATTGAACATTGAAAATTTCACTAAGTCTGGGATTCTGGAAACATTTTCTTCCCCTGTAGATGAGGATGTGCTGGTCATTCTGTTGAGAACTAGCCTTAGTTCAGTTCTAGGATTTTGAACCTAGTATGTTTGTGAAGCTCCCTGTCACATTTAAAGTCATTTGGAGTCCAGTAGCTTGTGTTTTGATTGCTGTCAAAAAGCTTCAGAACAGAGACAGAAACTCACGTGCAGGAATTATCACAAAGTCCCTGAGATCTGATGGTTTTGGGAACGTTTGTGGCCTTGTATCTTCTAGAGTTTAATTCCTTTTGCTGTGATTCTTGCTGGTGATTGTAGTGTTCTTGGTTGGCAACAACCACATATATTATTTGTCATGTTTGGAGGCCTGTAGCTATGTTGCATGTAGCTCCCAAGTAGCTAAGATGCAGATTATGGCAGATTATGTAGTTTTGTCATTTTGATCAAAGTATGTGCTTAATTGATGTTGTGGTGTTCTACCTTGATCCAATTCATTCATGTTGGGTTGTTACATGTCTTGGCAACCTGGGAATACCATTTTTGTGCCAATTGGGAGTGTGGTGTTGAATCTTTCACGTAGAGCTTCATATATTGTTTCGTTGATTCCCGTTGATCCGTAGCTCCATTTGCAATGTTCTTTATATGGTTTTGTACCGTTTTCACGAGCCGCATCTGTTCATGTCATTCTCATGCATGTCAAAATAGTTTAGTGTTCAGTTCTGTCCAGAAACTTGCAGTAGTTTATTTTGCTTGTGCTAGTGATAGAAATAGTGGTGCATGCTCAACTTTCATTTCATGCATCATGTGATTGTTGCATTTTGTGGTGCTTCTGTTTATTGGCTGTTATTCTTATGTTGGGTAGCACCGGGATCGGAGAACGAATACGTGGAGTCAGGAGAGTACGTGCAGGACGATCCAGAACCATTCCAAGCTGAGGATATCACAAACAAGATGATATGACCTTGATTCCATCTCTAGACTTGTTATGTTAGTTTCGTTTCCATGTCATATTGCTCGCTGCCTACCACTGAACTTAAATTGCCTCTTCATATGCCATGAGCCCAAACACCGTACTCCTTCCTAGCAAACTTGTATGGCTAAGAGGGCTTGCTCAGCTTCTAATGTTAGCTTTGTTAGTTGCAGGTGCTTTGCCTCATGTGATAACATGAGCTTGTTATCATTATTTTAAATTCTGTTAATTAATTAATGCACCTATATACTTGGTAAATGACAGGAGGCCTAGCCTTTTTGTCGGGTGTTTTGTTCCGTTATTGCCGCCTTAGTTACCGGTTACCGGTGTTTGATTCCATAATGATCGCTCCTAACACGTTCGGGGTTGTTATGGGGACCCCCTTGATAAATCGCGTACTGCTAAGGCTTGTCCGGCAGGACCCAACTTTGGTTTTAATCTGCTAATCACATAATAATCTGCATAGGGAATAGCTACCCCGAGGAATTTAATCAACAACCCGGGCCAGTGCTCCTCATGAGTGTTGGCCCCACCTGAGCGATGTCCGGGGCCCCACTGGTCACCCAGAGGTTTAGCCATCCCGACGTCTAGCTCATCTGTCGTGTACTGAGACTGAGATACGCGGCTCTTATCAGGGTCGTCGACACGATGGGAGGTCATGCTAGCCTTGTCTTACCTTAGCGGTATATCTTGCGTATAGGAATCCTAGTGAAGCTTTGGTTTCCCCCAGAGTTGAGGTTTTCCTCTAAGGAATCCGACGAGATCACGAGATTCGTGATAGAGGATGCCTTTGCGGCCTGTGTTCGTTTGTGATGGACTAGTTGGAGCACCCCTGCAGGGTTTAATCTTTCGGAAAGCCGTGCCCGCGGTTATGTGGCAATTTGGAATATTTTGTTAACATCCGGTATTAGAGAACTTAAACATAAACTAATAAAACTGCCAATTGTGTGCGTAACCGTGACTGTCCCTTCGAAGATCTATCTTCGATCAGGAACACGGTGGGGTTATGAATGCCGAAGGTAGGTGTTCAGGATCACTTACTGATCAAGTAATTCCCGACCATTAGCGTAGACCACCTTCACTTCTCTTTTGCGTAAGTTAGCCACTTATTCAATCATAGGATGCAGCAGCCTGATACACTTCACCCCTACCTTACCCAATAACATGACTAGTTCGGGCACCAAGGTCTTAGATTGCTGAGTCCCCGTGGCTCACGGATTCCTCCGAAACTCCCAGCAGGTACAGGTACCCCGGAGACAGATGATCCCGACGTCACCCAGCTGGCGTGGCAGTACGACGAGGAGACAGACTGCCTCTACGTGAACTATCCCGAGGACTGAGGCATGGTCGTGATCGTGGGCCTGAAGTAGGGTAGCATAGCATTTTCCATGTTTTGTAGTCCGTAGCGGAACTACCTTGATTGTATCTATGCTGTACTCTGATTTATTAATAAGAAGACAGTTGAATCCCGAATTGTCTACTTGTATTATTATTTTGTGCTATGTTACTTGCTTGCGAAACGCTTAGATGCGCTTCTTTCCTATTCGGGGCCTCGACCCCCAGATCGGAAAGGACCGCATCTTGGTCGTTACAGCGCAGGAAGTTGTTCCTGTGGCGCCTACGCCAATTGAAGTGGAAACTGATGATAGTGATCACTAACCTTCAGATCAAGTTGATGCAAAGCTCGTAGGTCGACAAGGTCGCGTACTGATACAGAGTGGTATTGTAACCCTATATTGGAGGTCATGTTGTTGAACAACAATGAACCTACGAGCTATGGAGAAGCGATGGTTGGTCCGGATTCCGGAAAATGGCTGGAGGCAATGAAATGCAAGAGAGGATCCGTGTATAAAAACAAAGTATAGACTTTGGAAAACTACTTGATGGTCGCAAGACTATTAAGTACATATGGATCTTCAAAAGGAAGACCGACGATGATGGTGAAAAGTCACCATTAAGAAAAGCTCGATTTATCACAAAGATGTTTCCGACAAGTTCAAAGAGTTGACTATGATGAGACTTTCTTACTCATAGCGATGCAAAAAGTCTGTTGGAATTGTGATTAGAAGTTGCTGCATTATTTGTGAAATATTCTACATAGGATGTCAAAACATTGTTTCCTCGACAGTTTCCTTGAGGAAAGGTTGTATGTGATACAACCGGAATATTTTGTCGATCCTAAGGATGCTAACAAGTATGAAAGCTCCAGCGATCCTTCTATGGACTGGTGCAAGCATCTCGGAGTTGGAATATACGCTTTGATGAGATGATCAAAGCTTTTGGGTTTTATACAAGGTTTATGAGAAACTTGTATTTCCAAAGAAGTGAGTCGGAGCACTATAGAATATCTGATAAGTATATGTGGTTGGCATATTGTTGATCGGAAGTAATGTAGAATTTCTGGAAAGCATAAAGGGTTGTTTGAAAGGAGTTTTTCAAAGGAAAACCTGGATAGAGCTACTTGAACATTGAGCATCGAGATCTATAGATATAGATGAAAACGCTAAATAGAACTTTCAATTAAATGCATGCCTTGACAAGTTTTTGAAGGTGTTCAAAATAGATCAGCAAATAAGGAGTTCTTGGCTGTGTTGCAAGGTGTGAATTTGAGTAAGACTAAAATCCCGACCAAGACAGAAAAAAGAGAAAGGACGATGGTCGTCCCCTATGCCTTAGCCGTTGGCTCTAAAGTATGTCATGCTGTGTGCCGCACTTGATGTGTGCCTTGCCATAAGTCTGTTAAGGGGTACAAAGAGTGATCCAGGATTGAATCACTGAACATCGGTCAAACTTATCCTTAGTAACTAATGTACTAAGGAATTTTCTCAATTATGGATGTGATTAAAGAGTTCGTCGTAAAGGGTTATGTCGGTGCAAGCTCTGACACTATTCCGAGTAACTCTAAGGAGTAAAGTGGATTCGTATAGTGGATCAGTCATTGGGAATAGTTCCAAATGGCATGTAGTAGAAGCATCTATAGGACAACATAGAGATTTGTAAAGCACACACAGATCTTAAAGGTTCAGACTCGTTGACTAAAACCTCTCTCACAAGCAAGACGTGATCAAACCCAGAACTGTGTGGGTGTTGGATTCGCTAAAATCACATAGTGATGTGAACTAGATTATTGACTCTAGTGCAAGTGGGAGACTGTTGAGAATATGCCCTAGAGGCAATAATAAATAAGTTATTATTATATTTCTTTGTTCATGATAATCGTTTATTATCCATGCTATAATTGTATTGATTGGAAACGCAAATACATGTGTGGATACATAGAAAACACACTGTCCTTAGTGAGCCTCTAGTTGAATAGCTCGTTGATCAAAGATGGTCAAGGTTTCCGGGCCATAGGCAAGTGTTGTCACTTGATAACGTAATCACATCATTGGGAGAATGATGTGATGGACAAGACCCAAACTATAAACGTAACATATGATCGTGTCAGTTTAATGTTACCGTTTTCTGCATGTCAATTTATCTTTTCCTATGACCATGAGATCATGCAACTCCCGGACACCGGAGGAATACCTTGTGGGTTATCAAACGTCGCAACGTAACTGGGTTACTATAAAGGTGCTCTACAGGTATCTCCAAAGGTGTCTGTTGGGTTGGCATGGATCAAGACTAGGATTTGTCACTCCGTGTGACAGAGAGGTATCGTGGGGCCCACTCGGTAATACAACATCACAACAAGCCTTGTAAGCAATATGACTAAGGAGTTAGTTACGGGATATTGTATTACGGAACGAGTAAAGAGACTTGCCGGTAGCGAGATTGAACTAGGTATTGAGATGCCGAAGATCGAATCTTGGGCAAGTAACATACCAAAGGACAAAGGGAATAGTATACGGGATTATATGAATCCTTGACATAGAGGTTCAACCTATAGAGATATTTGTAGAATATGTAGGAGCCAATATGGACATCCAGGTCCCGATGTTGGTTATTGACCGGAGAGAGTCTCAGGTCATGTCTGCATAGCTCTCGAACCAGCATGGTCTACACACTTAAGGTTCGGTGACGTCTCGGTATAGTTGAGTTATATGTGTTGGTGACCGAAGTTTTTTTCAGAGTCCCAAATGATATCCCGGATGTCACGATGAGTTCCGGAATGTTCCGGAAACGAAGATTGATATATTGGAAGTTGGTATTTGGATTCAAGAAGGTTTTCGGGCATTGCCGGCAGTGTGCTGGGAGTGACGAGTGGGTTCCGGGGGCCCACTGGGTGGGCCCACCATGCCCCAAGGGGTCCACGTGGGTTTATTGGATGTGCAATAAGGCATAACGGGCTGACAAAGTCATCCCAGGAAAGCCCATGAGGAAAAAGTGGAAAATCCAAAAGAGGTGGGAAATTAAGGAAGGAGTCCTAATCCAAGTGGGATTGGAGGAGGACTCCTCCCTCCTCCACTTCGGCCGACCCAAGGGAGACTCCCTTGGCGCGCCAAGGCTGCCTCCTCCCTCCTCCTATATATACTAGAGGTTTAGGGCTTTTGAGACACAACTTTGCCACGTTCTGCCCTCTCCTCTAGTTCGTAGTTCTTCCTCTAGAACGTTTTTCTGCGGAGCTCGGGCGGAGCACTGCAGGAATAGATCATCCCCATCACCGGCGCGCCATCACGCTGCTGGAGAACTCATCTACTTCCCCGCCCCTCTTGCTGGATCAAGAAGGCGGAGATCGTCATAAAGATGTACGTGTTTTTTGCGGAACACGGAGGTACCGTCCATTCGGCACTTGATCGGGATGGATCGCGAGACGGTTCGTGGGACGGGTCATGGGACGGCTCGTGGGACGGATTGTGAAGACGTACCACTACATCAACCGCGTTTATTAACTCTTCCGCTTAGCAATCTATAAGGGTATGTGTATCCGATCTCCCTCTCGTAGATGAACATCACCATGATAGGTCTTCGTGTGCGTAGGAAATTTTTTGTTTCCCATGCAACGTTCCCCAACAAGTTTTCTCTCTTACATTTCCTTGTCGGCGAACTTGAGTCGTAGGAAAAGTAGTACTATTAAGAGGGGGTCCGCATGAAAAAGTTTTGGGTGGAATCATCATGTACACATTCCTTCGCACCCTCTTTCCTACCTTAGTAGCTCATCCGAGCTTGCCCTAGTCGTGCGTGGAAAGATCCAAGCGGTAGAACCTCTCCCTGGAGCGGTACTACCTCTTATTAGAGGTAGTACCGTCGTGGCAACATTAGTACTGGCATGGACAAAAGTGCTATGGCCAGTTCCACTGGCTAGTACTGCAGCCCGTGGGTCACGATACTTCTCGTGTCATACTGAGCGATTTCTGGAGCGGTAGTGGAGGGTGGTAGTACGGCCCAGCAAGCGGTAGTACCACTTGTTACTACCGCGCCAGAACCCCTTGGTATTTCTTGGATAGGTTTGGAGCATGTCCTAAGTGGATATAGAAGGCGGTACTACCTCTTATGATCGGTAGTACCGCTCCTGGTTGTGATAGTACCGCTCCAGCAGTACTACCTATCAGGGAAATTACCCGCGGATAAAACTCGGCTCATGACGTTAAGTCATCTCTAAGGTTAAGTCCTCTATGGGATTAAGTCACCGTGAGACCTAAGTCCTCTCTCGACTTAAGTCGCCCTCAGACCTAAGTCTTCTCTAGGCTTAAGTAGCCCCGAGTCTTAAGTCCTCTTTCGGCTTAAGCTGCCCTCAGACTTAAGTCCTCTTTGGGCATAAGCCGCCCAGAAAATGAGCCCTCAAGATAAGCTGCCTGGAGATAAGAAGCCCGGGGTTAAGAAGCCCAAGTTGAGAAGCCCGTGATAAGAAGCCCACAGTGAGTCACCCGCGGTAAGAATCCCGCGATGGGAAGACAGAATACGTTAAGTCCTAACCCTAATAGGACTTCACACGTAAGACGCCCCTTCAACTTATATAAGGAGGGGCTGGGAACCCCAAGGGGGACAGGTGAAAATAGACATGTCATAGAGAGACAAGTCTCGAGACATAAGTTTTAGTAGGTCTCGAGACGGATGTTTTAAGTGCTCTTGAGATAGAGGTAGAAAAATAGTGCCATTGTAATCGAGACCATGCTGATCAATATAAATCAAGCACGATGTAGGATTTTACCTCCACCGTGAGGGGCCGAACCTAGGGAAAACTTGTGGCTTCTTGATTCCAACCAACTCCTCTCAAGCTGCCACATAGTTGAGATGGCCTCACACCTAAGTTCTCTCACGAGGACCTCTGCGTGACAAAAGCACAAAGTTGGCGCCCACCCTAGGGCTCTTCGCATGGTGGTATTGTTTTCTTGGAGGAGGATTTTCAGGGATCAAGGAGCTCGTGATTAGTCGGATGAAGAAGGGCTGACAAGGAACAATCGCATTGAATAATCTAGCATGGGACAACCTTCGTGGAGCCATTAAATTCATGATTTGTTGACGATAATTTGGTGATGCAAGTTTGAGTTCGAGAGTTCAGGTTTCGTGCACACTGCGGCACACACACCGTAAGGAACATCGATTTCGGGTACGTTGCTATCAAGTCGTGTGTTCTCAAGCTGTCGGAGATGGATCAATTTTTCCAACGCTGGCTTCACTTGTTTGCCCATGGAGTTACCGATGTCAAATTCATGAGCCACTACCATCATGTCACGACCGGAAGAAGAAAAACGCGAGATAGACTCGTACCGAAACCACCGGGAGCAAGCCAGTTTGCATAAAAAGGGTGGATGGAGTTCGGCTTGCAAACAGAACCTCGCGTCACGAGTAACAACAGGATCAGCAAAAATGGATCACACCAGGAAACAAGTAGTCGGCCACTTCCTGTGCAGCAACCCCGGGACACGGCCGACTCCGCTTCACATCGCCCGTCCGCTGCTGCGCCAACTCGCCCCACCTCGCCTTGAGCCAGCCCTCGCTCCGCACCCGCCACTTCCCCTTTTGCTTGCCGCATCACTGCGCTTGTCTGCGTTGTGGGTGCTCACCTCGCCTCGCTCGATCGCGTTACCGGCTCCATCGC
Source organism: Hordeum vulgare subsp. vulgare (assembly GCF_904849725.1). Classification (NCBI taxonomy): domain Eukaryota; kingdom Viridiplantae; phylum Streptophyta; class Magnoliopsida; order Poales; family Poaceae; genus Hordeum; species Hordeum vulgare. The sequence goes on along the minus strand of NC_058524.1, from coordinate 338,893,835 downwards.
CCGTCCATCTCGCTTGCCGCTGCTGACCTACCTCTCTTGCCGCTGTTGACCCGTCTCGGTCGCCCTGAGATGCCACGCTGACCGTTGCATGCTAATCTGCCTCGCCCTGGCCTGGCCTCGGCTACGTCGAGCCTAGCCACCTGCGCCTGCTTGCCTCGAACCGATCCGCACCTGTCACCGCCTCATCTACACGGCGATGGATGAAGAAGTCGACGACCTCGTCTGGTACCCCGTCACGAGCAACTGCCACACTGTACCCGCGTCGGACATCGACTGGCTTCTCAAGTCCGTGGTGTTGCTCTGCGCTTCCCACGGTTGCGACCACCTTGATGGCCATGGGGTCCTTTCGTGGTGGCCTTCCTCAGCACGGGTGCCAGCGACAACAATGCGCGCGCCTGAATCTATGATACATCTCCAACGTATCTATAATTTATGAAGCATTCATGCCATGTTCACAATAATTTTATATGATTTTGGTATGATTTTATTAGAATTAACTTAGAGTGACGCTGTTTTCAGCAAGACTACCATGGTGTTGTTTTTGTGCAGAAATAAAAGTTCTCTGAATGGTGGAAAATTTACGGAGAATATTTTTGGAAAATATAAAAAATTCTGGAGCAAAAAGATACCAGAGAGGAATCCCGAGGCAGTCACAAACTTCGGGGCGTTCTCAAGAGTCCCCTTGACGTGAGACTCACGCCCAAAATTCCTATAAATCCCAAAACCCCCGGAAAGAAACCTAGATCGTGAGTTCTACCGCCGCAAGCCTCCACAACAACGAAAAACCAATCGGGATCCCGTTCCAGCACCCGGCCGGAGGAGGAAACCATCACCGGAGGCCATGTTCATTATCCCGATGATCTCCATGATGAGGAGGGAGTAGTTCACCCTCAGGGCTGAGGGTATGTACCAGTAGCTATGTGTTTGATCTCTCTCGCTCTCTCGTGTTCTTGAGATGGCACGTTCTTGATGTATTGTGAGCTTTATTAATATAGATGAATCATATGGAGTGTTCTCCTCTCTATCTTCTTGTGATGAATTGAGTTTTCACTTTGAAGTTTTCTTATCGGGTTGAGTCTTTAAGGATTTGAGAACACTTGATGTATGTCTTGCGATGGCATATCCGTGGTGACAATGGGGTGTTCTATTGATCCACTTGATGTATGTTTTGGTGGTCAAGTTGCGGGTTTCGTGACCTTGGGAATCTACGCATAGGGGTTGGCACATGTTGTCGTCTTGACTCTCCGGTAGAAACTTTGGGTCACTCTTTCAAGTTATCTGTGTTGGATTGAACATGATGAATCTGAAATTGTGTGATGCATATTGTATAATCGAGCCCATGGGTACTTGTGATGACATTGGAGTATCTAGTTGACATTAGGGTTTTGGTTGATGTGTGTCTTAAGGTGTTATTTTAGTACAAACTCTAGGGCTGTTTGTGACACTTATACGGATAGCTCATCAGATTGATCGGAAAAGATAACTTTGAGGTGGTTTCGTACTCTACAATAATTTCTTCGTTAGTTGTCCGCTATTTGTTACTTTGGAGTGAACTCTTTGTCGCACCAGAGGTGTTTACATATGATTCAACTATGTTAGTATTGTTGAGAGAACTTGCACTAGTGAAAGTATGAATCCTAGGCCTTATTTCTAAGCATTGCAATAACGTTTGTGCTCACTTTTAGCATTAGTTACCTTGCTGTTTTCATATTTTAGATTACAAAAACCTATATCTACCATTCATATTACACTTGTATCACCATCTCTTCGCCAAACTATTGCACCTATACAATTTACCATTGTATCGGGTGTGTTGCGAACACAAGAGACTCTTTGTTATTTGATTGCAGGGTTGCTTGAGAGAGACCATCTTCATCCTATGCGTCCCACGGATTGATAAACCCTAGGTCATCCACTTGAGGGAAACTTGATATTGTCCTACAAAACTCCGCGCTTGGAGGCCCAACACGAGTCTACAAGAAAAAGGTTATCTAGTAGACATGAAGCTACTCTTTAGAGACTAGTGTGTGGAGATCGCAGTCCTATGTTGATCTTGTTTCTGAGCTCGATTCCTATGACAACTCGATGCCCCCTGTCATCACTGGAGAAGCGCTCTACTTCATGTGTGGGAACGGCAGCCGGATTGTGCGCTACAACTTGGGCGGCGATATGGGCCTATGAGTGATCGACATGATGGATGTTTATGAGTGTGGGGATAACCCGGATGGGGGTGGCGTTGTCATCATGGCCATGCCAATGGAAAATGGTGGACTTGGGATCGATGTCCTTAACATGTTCAACCTCTACCTATCGGTGCTGAAGATGGGTCCTACCAGTGGGGTCATCTAGCTCGATATCCTCTTCATTGGCCACCCAAGATGCTCAATGTGTCTGTTGACCGCCTTTGCCAAGGGCCATACTTCCGATGTCATTTTCATCAGCACACGTGTTGTTGTCTTCATGATCGAGCTAAAGTCTGAGCAAGTGACAAAGCAAAAAATCGGTGATTTGCTTCCTAGCTGCTCAATATCAATCCACCAAAAGTGCTACTGTTCATGCGAGACACGGCTGATCATCTATTGATTAAATCTATCACATGATATCCATCAATTCTGTTTATTTAAACACATAATAATTTCTTTGAGAAAAACTACTCTGTATTGCAATATTTTTATAGAGGACAAATTCTTCATTACAAAAGTGGTATTATATCTCGGGGATGGAGCGCACACTACCACCCTTTCTGCACTGGTGTTCGTCCATGTTACGTTGCTCAAGGGACTCACGCACTCTCTTACAAATGACACGGCCAACACGCTGTCCGCACCAGCCTACAACGGCACGGCCGACTTACTATCCGTGTCGGCTTCCAAATGACGTGGCCGACTCGCCATCCGCGCCGGCTTACAAACGCCACGGCCAACTCGCTATCCGCGTTGGTTTCCAATGCCGCGGCTAAATCCCACATCTAGATGAACACGTGGGGCTACATACACTCGTATGAGCCGCCCAATGGACATGCTCAAGCCGCCAACCCCATGGTACGGTCTGTATCAAGATGTTGTTGTCACACCTGCTCACTCGAGCCGTCATACGGACGCATGCAAGCCGCACCCACGGCTTGTCTCCTTCAACAACAATGGAGTATCACGAAGATCAACAACTCGCCATATTGTCTCGTGCTGCAATAAAATTCATCTTGCAACTCTCAACTTTACACCAGCTTATCCTACAGCCAAGTAGGAAGACTCTCAAGCTAGCTCCTCGAGTTGACTTAAGATTTGGGGGCTACATAGACATGGCTCAACAAATTTAGTTGTTGTCAAGAAATACAAGAACACAGGGTGATTGCAAGGAAGATAACCCGATCCTGGGGGCTCCTACCATATTAGTGGATAGAACTTAAAGGTCACCAAATAGGACTAGCTTCCATGATGCATAGTTCAAACATGGGTTCCCTGCCTTATCAGCAAAATTAAAGGTTACCAAAGAGGACTAGCTGGCACGATGCGCAGTTCAAACATAGGTGTCATGCCTTATTGGTGAAAAAATCATGGTTAAAACTGCATGTCTACATGATGCTACTCTGAACCTCGTGTACTCTTGATAAGTCGTATCCAAACTTATCTGGTTAAAACATCGATTGGGTCATGTGAGAGCCGTCTTACAGAAAACACCGATTGCGCAGGATACTCCATGGGCTATTAAGCCGCCTTCTGTGAAACTTGGTTAAACCTGCCTGTTTGCAAGCTGCTACTCTGACCTTGTATACTCTTGATAAGTCGTGTCCGAACTTATTAGGCTAAAACATCGATTGGGTCATGTTAGGGCCAACTTAGAGAAAGCAAGGATAAACCATTGGCTATCAAGCGAGTTTCATTGAAGGAAGATTCGAGTCTTAAAAACCGACACTTTTCTATCATATACATGCATCATCCTCCATTGTATCATTGCATCATGCATCATATATACATATCATGCCGGTCTTCAAACCTGGTTACAACATAAACTTCTGCAACATAAAATAAATCTCTGATAGCCAAAATGGCCGGATTTTCACCATGATTTATCATAACTACTATTAAATGATTAGGATTTTTCAAAGCTAGTTCGTGAGAAATAAATATTCATGAAAAACCAGTTTCCCGCATTTTCCTGAGCTGGTATATTACATATTGCTCAGCTGGCCCATCATTTATAATGCTGGGTCATCCAATTGACCGGCTCTTGCATTTATTCAACTTGTGCTTGTAGTAAACTACAACACTTATGGACTTCTCAAACATATATTTCCCGGGCACCACAACCACACGTAGGGATTTTATTTCAAGCACAAATGCATTATTTCGGAATAGTCATATAATCAATATTACCGGGTTGCATTACAACCACGGTCAAGGATTCCTTCAAGTTCAAGAGAACGTGTGAAGTGCATTATGATGGGTTATACTATTCTCACATAGTCCCAAGTCACCACAAGCAAATGACCCGACACTTGGGGGATACATGATTCTGGATCAAATTGACTAAGTCCCATGCAGTTTCAAGAAATCCACATTACACTTGGGGGCCAATGCACCACTTTCTTTATTTTGTAATGGGAAAGACTCGGCCATCACTAAGAGGAAAGCCAGCTCTTGGGGGCTACATCATATGATGTTTTTCTTTTCAAAGGAGTGCACCTAAGTCCCAAGTCGCTACAGGCATATCCCTCGGCACTTGGGGTTACACTATTCAGATCAAAATTTCTAAAGTCCCAAGTAGCTGCACGCATGCGACCCGACACTTGGGGGCTACAATATTCAACTGTTTAATAGATTATGAGTTCCAAATTGAAGACCCGGCTCGTCAGATACTGATGAGCCGGCCCTTGAGGGCTACACATTTGAAAACCAAAAATTGACGTTATAACTGGCGACTTAGATGGACAATCTGGATTTCTCAGAGCTATCTAAAAAATTCATAAACTAAATTCTCAACTCCTAGGTTGCTGCACGCAAGACAATCTGACCCTTGGGGGCTACACTAGATGAAGCTTTATAAGTATAAGACAATTACAAGTCCCATGCTACTATGGGCAAGACAACCCGACACTTGGGGGTTACAGGTAATATGGAGATAAAAAGAGAGATGAAGAACATCTGCAACCGATCAATTTTAAGTGGAGCGGAAGCAAAAGTCGGCTCATTATCACATGGATTTCTTTATTGCCAACATTTTTTTCAAAACAAAGCATTGGAGGCCGACTCAACGACAGATGGGTTATTATTCCCAATATTTTATTGCAAAGCATACGAACATGCAAGATGATTATGAAGACGGATCATTGATAGGAAGAAGAAACTCGGATTTTCGAGGAGCCAATTCGTTGAAATAAGCCCGCCATGGGGCAAGCTGGTCCCTTAACATATTTTTCTTATTTTAGGAGTTATCCATTAATAAATTCAAGCTAACTCAAGGGCTATTGTCACTGGAATTACCCGCGGCTAAACCCGGCTCATGATGCTAAGTCATGTCTAAGGTTAAGTCATCTCTTGAGTTACGTTGCCCTGAGACCTAAGTCCTCTTTGGGCTTAAGTCGCCTTCATAGCTAAGTCCTCTCTCGGCATATGTCGCCCTCAGACTTAAGTCCTCTCTAGGATTAAGCGACCCTGAGACTTAAGTCCTCTCTAGTCGTAAGCCTCCTTGAGACTTAAGTCCTCTCTGGGCATAAGCCGCCCGAAAGATGAACCTTAAAGATAAGATGCCTCGAGATAAGAAACCCATGTGAGTCGCCCGCACTAAGAAGCCGACAATGGGAAGCTATAATAGGTTAAGTCCTAATCCTACTAGGACTCCACATGGAAGCCGCCCCTTCAACTTATATAAGGAGGGGCATGACACCCCAAAGGGGACGGTGAAAATAGACAGGTCTTAGATAGACAAGTCTCGATACAGACATTTTTAGTAGGTCGCAAGACAGATGTTTTAAGGGCTCTCGAGATAGAGGCAGAAAAATAGCGCCCTTGTAATCGAGACAATGATAGTCAATATAAATCAAGCAGGATGTAGTGTGTTACCTCCACCGTGAGGTGCCGAACCTGGGTCAAACTCGCGTCTTCTCGATTCCGACCAACTCCTATCAAGCCTCCACATAGTTGTGATGTCTTCACACCTAAGTTCTCTCACGAGGACATATGCCATGACAAAAACACAACACTATCGGACTGTGCCTCCCTTGTTGACTGCTGCCCTCTGCACCAACGGTAGTACTGCTCCCCATTGGAGCGGTACTACCCCTTATGGGCGGTAGTACCGCTCATGTGCGGGCTGAGTAAGTGGGTAACTGTTGGATTTGTCCTCCCACTATATAAAGGGGTTCTTCCTCCCTCAGAAGACTACCTTTTCCAACCCTAAGCTCCATATTTTCTCCAAGCTCCATTTTTACCCGATCTCTCTCCATGGCCAAAAACTTGTTTATTCTCTAGCTTTTCCTTGAGAGGGACTTGATCTACACTTGCATCAAGAGAAATTTGATCCCCCCACTAATCCCTCATCGATCTTGTTACTTGTGGGTGTTTGAGCATCCTAGACGGTTGAGGTCACTTCAAAGCCATAGGTAATTGTGGTGAAGCTTTGTGGTTTCGTTGGGAGCCTCCAATTTAGTTGTGGAGATTTCCACAACCTTGTTTGTAGAGGTTCAGTCACGACCTTCAAGGGCACCACTAGTGGAATCATGACATCTTGCATTGTGTGAGGGCATGAGGAGAATATGGTGGCCTTAGTGGCATCTTGGGGACCATTGTGCCTCCACACCGCTCCAACGGAGTAGTACTTCCCCTCAAATGGAAGGAACTTCGGAAACACATCCTCGTCTTCATCTGTTCCACTTGTGGTTATTTCTTACCTTCACTTGTATTAGTTACTTGTTTGCTATTCTTATTACTAGCATCATATAGGTTTCTCACTTAGCTGCATATCTAGACAACCTATTTGTTTCTATACTTAACTTGTTAAAGAAAAGATTAAACTTGATAGTTGCCTATTCACCCCCCTCTAGTCAACCATATTGATCCTTTCAATTGGTATAACCACCCAAAGAGTATGAGTGACAACGGGGAATAGGTTGTGCAGCTGCCCGAGGGAGGGGTTGTGAACTCAGTCACCCGAGAGGATCCAAATGAGGCTATGATACAATTAGATCCTGAGTGGCTATAGAGATCAAAAACATGCTCAAAGATTTCCTTGATGCCTTCAAACTTTCTATTGATCTGTTGCATGTGGTTAATCCCACAACTTCGGATTTAGGGACCAACTCTGAAAAGGAGAATGCTAGTAGTGATAGAAAGAAATTTCCTCAAGGAACGAGTGGGGAAAATACCTTTGCCTCGGTTCCTCCTCCCGTGGTCTATGGAGGACCGGTTCACCCACCACATATTATTAACTTCGGTCCTCCTCCTAAACTTGTTAAGAATGATTTTGCTAATTGGGTTTTTCGTATCAAGGCTCATTTGAATTAGAGCTCAACACAACTTTGGAGAATCATTGAGCAAGACTACAACCCCAATGATCCAAGAAGATTTACTCCAACAGAAGAGGTCCACAATCAGCTCAATCACTCTGCCTTGTTCATCATTCAAGCATTAGTTCCCATTGAAGATCTTGCTCATTTATGTCCCTCCACTCTGCCAAAGATTGTTGGGAGCACATCATTTCCATGTACAACGGAAGCTCAAGCATTCAACAATCTAACAATGAAGTGGTACTTGATGAGGCCGACGAATTTGTTGTGATTGAGGATGAGGACCATCGTAAGCTCTACCGAAGAGTCACAAAACTTGCCATTTCTCTTCAAGATCATGGAAGCAAGGATGTGTTTGACAATTGGATCAAGTGTAAGTTTCTCAAGGCTATCATGACTATCAACAAATCCATGTCCTCCGACATCCATCAAAGGCGGGACTTTCACTCCTTGTCCTCAAGCAATGTGTTGTATGAGTTCATTGCCATGAACATATTGAACAAGACTGTTGACAATTGTTAGGGCATATTTATGCCTAAGTAATTTTGGTGATTGATGACAGTACCTTGATGAACTAATTGTGTGCATTGAGATTTCAGATAATACATGACAAAGGCACAAGATGATTTGGCACCCTCCATGGAATAGAATCACGGTGTCCTCTACGATTCTCTTTGGTGGTTTTTGAGTCGTAGGAATGTCGTACTATTAAGAGGGGATCCGTATTGGAAAGGTTTGGGTGGAATCAATCTTGCACGCACACACTTTATCTCCACCCCCTTTCCCTGCAACTTTGGAGCTTTTCCCATCTATGTTTTTTCTCCTCTTGCTAAAAAGTCACCTAGCGGTAGTACCGTTGGGACTAGCGGTAGTACCGCTAGAGCTGGCGGTAGTACCGCCCCTGGTCAGCGGTAGTACCGCCCATGGTCAGCGGTAGTACCGCTCCAGGACTTTAGTACCGCCATCCTTGCGGCTGTACTTCGTCGGACTTTTTGCGAAGACTTTCTTGGCGGTGGTTGGCCCGGAAGTATCTTTGCGCTACCATGGGCTCAATGGTAGTACCGCTGCAGCCAGCGGTAGTACCGCTAGGCTCGTGCCGTGAGTGGCAAAAAGGTTGGATCCCCCCCCCCCGCTATATAAAGGGTTCTTCTTGCTCAAGAAACCTACCTTTGACCCTCCCAAGCTCCATTGTTGCTCCCTAAGCTCAAAAGTGCCTGATCTCTCTCCCTAGCCAATCAAACTTGTTGATTTCCTAGGGATTGGTTGAGAAGGCCTAGATCTACACTTCCACCAAGAGAAAATTGATTCCCCCCACTAATCCCTTGTGGATCTTGTTACTCTAGGGTGTTTGAGCACCCTAGCCGGTTGAGGTCACCTCGGAGCCACATTCCATTGTGCTGAAGCTCCGTCGTCTTGTTGGGTGCCTCCAAGCTTTGTTTGGAGATTGCCCCAACCTTGTTTGTAAAGGTTCGGTCGCCGCCTTCAAGAGCACCTATAGTGGAATCACGACACCTTGCATTGTGTGAGGGTGTGAGGAGAATACGGTGGCCCTAGTGGCTTATTGGGGAGCATTGTGCCTCCACACCGCTCCAACGGAGACGTACTTCCTGTCAAAGGGAAGGAACTTTGGTAACACATCCTCGTCTTCATTGGTTCCACTTGCGGTTATCTCTAATCTTTACATTGTGTATGTTTTTGTTGTTGACTTCTCTTACTTGCCTTAGTGTTTATAGTTGGTAGCATCATATAGGTTCATCACCTTGTTGTCATTTTTGAGAACCTTGATGTTGCTAACCCTAACTTGTTATGATTAATTAAAAAGTGGTTGTTGCCTATTCACCCCCCCTCTAGTCAACCATATCGATCCTTTCAACAATGCTCTAGCTGGTGTCCAATTGTCAATAAAAGACTCCTCCAACCTTGATTTGAAGGCCAAGGCTGTTTTGGAGGAACATGATGAAGAAGAATAGGAAATTTGCCCCGAAGACACTATGCTTATCATGAGCACATGGCTCTTGCATCAAGGCAATTTTGTGGCAACAAGAGAAACTCAAGGCCCAACTTCTCCAAGAACAACTCAAGTGGGTCCAAGGGCAAGCAACACATCAGGACTTGCTACAACTGTGGCAAGGTGAGTCACTTTTTGGCAGAGTGTCATTATGAGAAGAGGGAAGACAATGGTGGCAAACTTATTCGCAAAGACAAAGCCAAGTCCTTCCCCAACAAGAACAACTTCTCCAAAAAGATGACCCAAAAGGTGTTGGTGGCTAAATAAGAGTACCTCTCCGATGAGGATGATGACGATGACGAAAGTGGTGAGATTATGGGAATGGCCTCGGTGGATATTGCATCCACCTCCCCAAGCATGGTGTCCCTCTTCGATGCCCTCAACGAGAACTGCATTGCCAAGTGCCTTATTTCCAAGGCATCCAACAAGGTAACCTCAAACATCAAAACTACCATTTCCACTACCCGTTCTTCTATGGATAGTGGAGATGAACAAGAGGAGTTAAATGTTCAGGTAAATTCCTTTAATAGTTTCATGAGGAAGGTCAAGGGTAAAACTAAGAAGCATTTTGTTGCTCTCTTAGAACAACTACTAGAGTATAGTGACCTAATTGAAACTCATGAAGAAACTATATGTGTGTTACAAGGACATAGTCGTGACTATGCTGATGAGATAGCAGATCTTTCCATTGCTCTTGATAAAGGGCAAGGTTTGCATTTGGCTCTTGAGGAGTCAGACAATGTTGACCTTGCTAAATTACAAAAGGTTCATGATCATGCTCTTTTTCTTACTCATGTGCTCCAATCCAAAAAGGTTGCACTAGGGGTTGACCTTGATAGACTCAATGAAGAGTTTTCCACACTTGACAAGGCTCACAAGGCTTTGAAGGCTGTTCATGCTTCTCTAAAATAGTCTCATGTACAACTCCAAGTAAAACTCAATAAGGAAATAGCCATATGTTCTCCTTTTTTATGAATTGATAATGCTCATGCTACTAACCCTTTTTGTGAGGATGTGCATCTTGTGGAGGAGAATGGAAAATTAAAAGAGCAACTTGAGAAAGGCATTATCACATGCATTCAAGGCAAAAAGAATCTTAATTACTTTTTGAGAATTCAACAGGAGGTGGTTGCAAGGAAAGGAGTTGGGTTTGCACCCAAGTCCAAGAAGATCAAGACCAAGGAACCTCCCTTCCTTAAGGAAACCTTTGTTAAATCCGAGGAGGATACTCATGAAAAGGAGAAGGGTAATGCTAAGGGTGGTAATGCCAAGAATGGCAAAACCCTCCTTCCCAACAATGTCGGCGACTTTTACCCCTCTTATGTTTTTATGTCATGCTAGTGATGGAAATGTATTTGCCAAATTTGTTGGTTCCCCTTATGAGTACATTGAATGGTCTATTTGTGTTCCTAAGATCCTTGTTACTAACCTAAAATGACCCATTAAAGAATGGGTACCTAAATCCAAGCATTGATCTTATGCAGGAATTTGCTTCTGAGGAGTGTCATGGTTGCTTGATAGTGGAACAACAAATCATATGACCGGAACCAAGGACTTGGTGGTGGACCTTCATCCCGACCCATTTATGGCCACCCAAGTCTCTTTTGGTGATGATGCGATTCCAAATGTATTGGTTCTTGGCAAGGTGGTAATCTCTTCGGATCTCTCCATTGGGATCTCATGCTTGTTGAGACCCTTGCATACAATTTACTTTCTGTTCATCAACTTGCACTCATTGGTTTCAATACGTTCTTTGGTGCTGACCACGTGGCCCTTTTTTGGAGCAAAACTCTTAAAGTAGCCTCCGTTGGGTATGTCTACAATAGTATCTATGTGGTTAACTTTTCGGAGCGACCCACTAAGACCGCGACATGCCTAATGGATAAAGTTGATGTCAGATAGCTTTGGCATCATCGGCTAGCCCATGTCAACATGAGATCTTTGCAAAGTCTCTTCAAAGGGGATCATGTTCTTGGACTAAAGAATGTGAGTTTTTTCCAAAGTCCGTGCTTGCAGTGCTTGTATTGAAGAAAAGCTACATGAGACTCCTCATAGCCCCGCAAATACCATATACTCAAATAGGACTTTGGAGCTCCTTCACATGGATCTCGTTGGTCCTCCATCTTTCGATGGTATTGTAGGAATAAAGTATTGCTTGGTAATAGTGGCTGATTACTATAGATATACTTGGGTGTACTTCTTCAAGAGGAAGAGTGTGACCCAAGAAACCATCATCGACTTTGCGAGTGAAGTTCAACGTCAACACAAGGCAAAGATATTGATGAGTAGAAGTGACAATGACACCGATTTGAAGAATTACACCTTGAATGAGTTTTGCGTGATGAGGGGATCAAGCACCAATACTCTACACCATATACCCCTCAACAAAATGGTGTAGTGGAAAGGAAGAACCGGACATTGATGGACGCGACAAGAACCATGGTGTAGTGCAAATCTCCGCTGAAGCCATCAACACCGCTCTACCTCAACAAAGGCTTGAACAAGACTCTTTGTGAAATTCTTACCGGTGACAAGCCCAACCTCAAGTACTTCCGGGTGTTCAGTTGTAAGTGTTTCATTCTCAAGAAAGGTGCTCGTTCGTCTAAATTTGAACCTACAGCTCAAGAGGGCCTATTTGGTTGTTCTGCTACAAACTCTCGTGCTTACCGTGTCCTCAACAAGTCCAATGGACTCATTAAGAAGACGTGTAACATGGAGTTTGATGAGAATAATGGCTCCCAAGTGGAGAAAAGTGGTATTTGTGACGCATGTGATGAAATTCTTCCCCAATCCATAAGAAGATTGGGTGTGGGACACTTCCTACCCATTGAGGAACCCCTTGTGGACGAAGGAGAAGAGGAATGTTCCATTGAAGTGGAACCATCACCGACGCAAGATCCACACGCTTCTAAAGAACAAAGTGAAGGCCCTCAACCTTGTGTTCAGGAATAAGGTGAAGATCAACCACATGATGGTGGTTCACCAAGTGATGTCCTTGATCAAGCTCACACCTTAGAGCAAGCTCAAGATCAAGAGCAAGCTCATGATCAAGACCAAGCTCAATATCAAAACCAAGCTCAAGATCTTGAGCAAGCTCACAAGGGCGGTAATGGTCACAAAAAGGTTCCTCCACAACTTTCCATGGAGGAGATAAGAGAAAAACGTGTCGCGAGTAATACTGCCAAGCTTAAAAAGAATCAACATGTCTTAGAGAATGTATACGATAGACTAAAGAGAGGGGTAACCACTCGCATATGATTAACAAACCTTAGTGCACAACATATGATTAAGGAGATAAGAGAAAGGTACAAGAAGCACTCCAAGACATGGAGTGGCTTCAAGCGATGCATGATGAACTCAACAACTTGAACCGCGACAACGTGTCAAGACCAAAGGATAACCACAATGTCATTGGAACCAAATGGATATTTAAGAACAAGCAAGATCCAAACGATGTCGTCATCCGTAACAAGCCAATATTAGTAGTACAGGACTACTTCTGAGTCGAGGGTATCGACTACGGTGAAGTTTTTTCTCCCATTGCTCGCCTTGAATCTATTCGCATGTTGCTTGCATTTGCTTCTCATCATAGTTTAAAATTATATCAAATGGATGTGAAGAGTGCATTTCTTAATGGTCCCCTTAAGGAGTTGGTATATGTCAAGGAACCCCCATGGTTCGAGGATCCCAAATTCCTGAATCATGTTACGTTCTTGATAAGGCACTCTATGGCCTTAAACAAGCCCCACATACGTGCTATGAGCACCTTACCGAGATGTTACAATATTGTGGGTTTGACATTCGGATAATTGATCCTACTATTTTCACAAAGAAAGTAAAAGGAAGCTTGTTCATATACAAACTATATGTTGATGGTATTATCTTTGGTTCTCCTAACAAAGCTTTTAATGAAGAGTTTGCCACACTAATGACGAAAGAGGTTGAGATGTCTATGATGGGAGTGCTGAAATTCTTTCGTGTATTCGAAGTCAAGCAACAAAGTCAAGGAACCTTCATCAATCAAGCAAAATATACTCAAGACATGCTCAAGAGGTTCAAGATGGATGATCTCAAACCAGCCAAGGCAAACACTACCATGCCTCTCAAATGCCAACTTGACTTAGATCCCAATGGTAAAGCTATGGATCAAAACATATAGAGCTCTATGATTGGATCCTTTCTTTACCTTTGTGCATCTAGACCAGATATTATGTTGAGTGTGGGAATTTGTGCATGATTTCAATGTGCACCAAAGGAAAGTCATTGTGTGGTAGTCAAGCGAATCTTTCAATATTTGGCTCATTCCCCAAACTTTTGCTTATGGTATCGAAAGGTGCTTCATTTGATCTCATAGGATAGTCGGAGTCAGATTACGCAGGAGACTGTGTGGGGAGGAAGTCAACCTCCAAAAGTTGCCAATTCCGTGGTCGCTCTCTGGTAAGTTGGTCTTCAAAGAAACATAATTGTGTTTCTCTCTCGTCCACCAAGACCGAGTATGTAGGTGATGCAAGTTGTTGTTCTTAGTTACTTTGGATGAGAAAAACTTTCAAGGATTACGGTGTCACTTGTGACAAAGTGCCTCTTTATTGTGATAATGAAAGTGCTATATCAATCTCCAACAACCTGGTTCAACACTACAAGACGAAGCACATTGATATTCGTCAGCATTTCATCCCGGATCATATCAAGCGTGGGGAGATTGATCGTATTCACCTTAATACAAATGATGAACTTGCAGATATTTTCATGAAGCCGTTGGATGAAGCAAGATTTTGCGAGTTAAGGTATGATCTAAATATCATTTATTCGAGCAATGTGAATTGAAATTAGGCACACCCACCACTCTCATCATACTTCCTCATTTAGATGTAGGCATGGACTTAGGGGGAGTGTTGTTCTCTCAATGAACTATCCCTCCCCTTATGATGCATAAATCGATCAAGTCTTTCACATTAGTCATATTAGATGACAGTTGTGCTTCAAAGACAAGTTTTGGTCTTTGGCCGAAGGTTAAAATCTTTGCAATGCCATACCAATAAACTCAAATATAGGTGGCTTCGGCCACCGCCCCTCCTATCTAAGGCATTTGCTATTTGAGAGCCTGCTTGTGTTTTCGTCACCCCAAGTTGATTTCTCTCATGTTTACTTCTTCACAACTTGGTGTGTCACCTTCACAGTCACTGTCTTTCTAGTCTCATGCCACTTTGTGTTTTCAATAATGTATTCATTCCTTGTGCCACCTCTTGGAAACTTTTTCACGCCGTGTAGGGCAATACTACCGCTGTCATGAGCGGTACTACCTTGGATAAGAGGTAGTACTCCTAATCACAGCGGTATTACCGCCGGGTGGTACTACCGTTCTTAGAGCGGTATTATCGCTTACGTGAATCCATAAGGGTTCATGGGGCACGGGCAGGAGAAGTTCCCACTCCCCATATGTGACAGCCCGAGACCGACGTTCCAGAAGATTCCCCCTTTATTCCGTTTTCGTCGTGTGATTTATTTTATTTGTCGCATCATCATCGCATCATGCCCATCATCCGCATTGCATCGGCATCCGGTTGCCGCCTGTTTTCAAAACTTGCACCCATTATTAGTTGCCTGTTCTCTCCGCGTCCGTCGTGGCCCGTGTTAAGCCCCACCACACTCACACGCGCCCACGGCATCGTCAAATCCTTGTTTTTAAAAATGGGTATAAAACTTTCTCGGATTGGGTTGAAACTTGACGTACGGTCTTAATTAGTTACACGTAGGCCGCCTGCCAAATTTCGTCGCGATCGGAGACCGTCTCGTACCCGAACGGTCGACCGTAGCGGCACCGTCTTCGGTTATTCGTCAGACGTTTTTCGGTGTTTTAAATTACGTTGCCGGCTGCCGTTTTTTCCTCTAATCTCCGGCTAACCTACTCTACACGGCCACTTACCCATCCCCGCATGCGAAACCGTCCGATTTAGATCGCGCGGTTGAAACCGGGGCAAAATTCTGCTAAACGTAACCCACCCAATGTTATAAATAGGCCTCCCATGCTATTTTTGGACAGCCAAAATCTTCTCCCACCTCGGTTTCCGCGCCCCTCCTAACCCTAGCTGCCACTGCCCTCTCTCTCTCCTCGCACCTGCGTGCAAGGCCCGCCGAAGCCCATCCGCGTCCCTCCCCGGGCCCGGTCGCGCCGCCACTCGCCCGAGCCGCCCGTGCCTCCTACTTGCTCGCCCCGCCGCCACCTCCTCGCCGCGAGATGCGCCGCCCCAGCCGTCGCTGGTTCCCCGCTGAACGCGCTCCTGTCGCCTGCCGCCAAACGTGCCGTCGTAGCCCTTGCCCCAGCCAGATCCGGCCGCC
Organism: Hordeum vulgare subsp. vulgare; assembly: GCF_904849725.1. Taxonomy (NCBI): domain Eukaryota; kingdom Viridiplantae; phylum Streptophyta; class Magnoliopsida; order Poales; family Poaceae; genus Hordeum; species Hordeum vulgare. The sequence continues at coordinate 338,877,990 of NC_058524.1, read as the reverse complement.
GCCCGTCTGTTCCTGGAAGCCGGCGTACTTCCCCCGCCTCCCATGGCCGCCTCCCTCCTCCTAGTCATGGAGGACGAGGGAACCGCCCCTGCGTTGACCAGCGCTGTCCCGCCTCGTGATCCCACGCCAGCCATCCGACCTCCCCAACGCCTCGCCGGCCCAGTCCGCGCCAGGCCAAGTGACCTCCCTGCCTCGCCGGCCCACCTCCCCATCAGCCTCCACGCATGTTCCCGAGGCCCACTCAGGTGAGCCGACCCCGCAGCCCTATCCAGTGCCCGTGGTGCATTATAGTGTATTTCGCATGCCGTGTTAGGACCAGATTCAAATTCGGCGCAATAGTATTTTTATAGGATTTAGAATTTAATTCTATTTCACGAAGTTATAGATATTTAGAACGTCCGTATCTTGTAAACCGTAAGTCGGATTGCGGCAAGCAATATATGGTACTTGTGTAGTTTTTCGCGTAGATTCAAAATTTGCAACTTGCATGCATGTTTGAAATAGTTTGACTTGACGAATGCATAGTTTTGCGTGTTGTCCTAATAGGGGATTATCCCGTATTTTTTTGTCGTGCGTGTCCGGATTGCTCAAACCACGTATATGAAATGCTCATGTTTTTAGGTACCTTTTGCCATGTATTTTAGAGTAGTTGTTTGCATTTTTGCATGTAGGTTCCATCGCTAGTTTATTATACCGCGTTTAGGACATATTATCGCATATTCGTGTGGCGTTATTTTTATTTTGCAACCCCTCATGTTATACTTCCTCCTTCCTAAAATAAGTGTCTCAACTTTAAAATATCTCTAGTATAAAGTTGTACTAAGTTTGAGACAGTTATTTTGGGATGGAGGGAGTATATGTTTTCGGGGTAGCAAAATCCATAGAATTTAACTGTGCATTTAGTTTTAGCTTTTGAACAAGTTAGTGCGGGTGATATTTTGCCATGTTGCCCTTTTGTTTATTTTGTGGGTTTTAAGTTGTGCATGATATGAAGGAGTTGTCAACTAGAGATATGCCCTGGGATGTGTAGACTAGCCTCTGGTAATTTTGGTTGCAATAGAATTCCATGTTTAGGTGTTGTCTGCTTGTTCTCAACTTGCTAGAAAATAGTGCTGTTTTGGAGATGCTGAAATACTTCTAAGTCTGAAATCTGTTATATTTTGTTGTTGTCTTGTCATGAGTTTATCTGGTGATCCGTAGCTCTTTTGAGGTTGGTGCAATGGAGTTAGTTCTAGACTTTAAGATTCTGTAGCGTGTTATCACTGGTCATGCCATTTGGAGACATGTAGGTTATGGTTTTGCTGCAGTTAATATGCCTTCAGATCAAAAACTGCATTGTCATAAACTGTTATTTTCACTATGTCTGAAACTGTGTGTGAGAAGCCATTTTGTGAGTTCATTTCCTAGTGATCCATGCTTCCATGCTAAATGTTATTGTAGTATGTTGAAGTGCTTCTTGCGTCTACTATCTCATGCCTTGGTTGAGCATATTGGATTTGTGTAGCTAGTTGTTCCAGGGCGTACAAAATACTATGTGGCCGTTTTTGGCAGATTATGTCTATTTCTTGTTTAGCTCGTAGTTGTTGAACCGTTGTTCCGTTTTGATCGTGTCCTATATGAAACTTGCTTAGAATCTCGTGTAGTTTCATATTATCTTGCTGGTTATGCATTTTGAAATGCTTGTGACTGTCGTTGCACCCATGTTGCATTCATGCCATCATATGTTGCGGTGTTCGTATCTTTTGAACCATAGCTCCGTTGGAGTTGTTCTGTATGTGTAAATTAATTGTAACGACGCGTAGAACCACGTGAACCTATTTATTTTGCTGTTTAACAAGCTTTTAAACATGTTAGTTCTGATCTGGACATAATTACAAGTTAACGCATGAGGTCATCTCGGAGGTGCTATATGTTGTTTGCGACCTCATTTAAAATGCCTAGATAGGTAGCTTAATTACGCTTCACCTCTTTCCATGTTTAACCACATTTAATATTGTCGTGTACCTAATCGGGATAGAATTAAATAATTCGTATGTGGAGTTTCGTCAATATGCAACTCGTTGCATATTGAACTTCACTTAATGTGTAGTGTTTGGTTGTTGTGAATTGTCGTGCCGTGTCTTGCATATATTCGACCGCTCATGCATCATTTGTGTTGTGAATCGTGTGGTGTATATCGCGTGTTGATGCTTTTTCTGGTTTGCTTCGTCTCGATAGAGTTCCGCAAGCATTTCGGAATGTGAGGACCCGTTCAACTACATCGGTTCGTCTGCTTCACGAAGTCATTCTTCTTCCAAGCGGGATCTCAGGCAAGATGAGCATTTCCCTAGATACCATTACTATCATTGCCATGCTAGTTTCACTTTTTCTATCGTTATTGTCTCACTGCCTACCACCTGCTAAATATCAGCCTCTCAACATTGCCATGAAAACCTTCATCATGTTCACCACCTAGCAAACCACTGATTGGCTATGTTACCGCTTGCTTAACCATGTGTTAGCGTTGCTAGTTGCAGGTGCAGTTGGTTCCATGTGACAACATGGGTTCCTTGTTATATCACCCTAGTAAATGCTATTTAATTTAATGCACCTACATACTTGGTAAAAGGTGGAAGGCTCGGCCTTTCTAGCCTGGTGTTTTGTTCCACCTTTGCCCCCTTAGTTTTGGCTACTGGTGTTATGCTCCATAATTGAGCGCTCCTAACACGATCGGGCTTGTTATGGGGACCCCCTTGACAATTCGTTTTAGATTAAAGCTGGTCTGGCAAGGCCCAACATTGGTACTACATTTGCCCAACATAACAATTTTGTTAATACTGAATGCATAGGGCATCACGAACCCGAGGAGTAATTTTAGATAATACAGAGAGGGCCAATGCTGGTCCAAAACAGAAGATTCTGTGGGGACAACCCAGGGCAACTTCGGAGATTTCTATCAGGCCACCGTACGCGTCGCTCATCCGCGTGTCCTGAGAACGAGATACGCGGCTCCTATCGAGATCGTCGACACGTCGGGTGACCTTTCCGGATTAGTTTTACCTTTAACGAATGTCTTGTGCATCGGGATTCCGGTGATGCTTTGGGTAATCTCAGAGTTGAGGTTTTCCACTAAGGAGTCCGACGAGATCGCGAGCTTCGTGATCGAGGATTTCTATGTGGCTTGTGGTAATTTGTGATGGACTAGTTGGAGCACCCCTGCGGGGTTAAATCTTTCAGAAAGTCATGCCGCGGTTATGTGGCAACGTGGAAACTTTGTTTAACACTGGTTCTAGACAACGTGAAGTTAACTTAATTATAATATGCCAACTGAGTGCGTAACCGTGACTGTCTCTTTCGTGAGTTCCTTCTCCAATCCTATTCATCCCCACTCCTCCTCGTGTGTTTCTCTCTCCACAGGACCCAATGGCCCCGATGGCCGCCGTCGATCTCCATTTTCAGCCGCTCTTTCTTGATTCCAACCGGTGGAATCAATCCCCACCCCTTACTCTTGCCTTGGATACCGGTATTGCCCCGTGTTCTCTAGATCTAGGTTTTGGGCAATATGAGATGTATCATTTGCTTCTTAGTCAAAAATTGCGGCTTGAGTAGGATATGGAAGGCGGCTTGGGAGTAGACTTGATGTTCTATTTGGAATTAGGTGCTCTTGGCATCCCAAGTAGTATCAGATCTGACTAGTGGTGGTTTTTACCCAGCGGTCTCTGCCCTGAGTGGTACTACTACTCCTCTCGACGGTACTACCGCCCATAAGAGGTAGTACCGATCCTGGCAGTGGTAGTACCGCTATGGGCTGACAAGTTCACATACTTCCTACTATTCCATCACCCTTTTCTCCCATTTTTTGGTTTCTTGTTGGCATATGCATATGTTTTAAACTCATATTTTTCCCTTGATTGTATTTTGGATCTCACGAGGTGACAACTCTGCTCCTCACGAGCGTACGACGAAACCCAACCATTGAAGCATGAAGCGTTTCTGTTCCGTTGATGCAGATAGCTCAAGTCAGCCACAACACACAACTGAAAAATATAGTGCGAGTCAGCAATCTTCCAAGTCAAAGGGGAAGAGACCTGTTGTCCGACCCTTCAAGTCCCAATCCATGGTCACTTTGATTGCTAAGGACTTCTCGATGTCTTGCAAGGCCTATCCCTGTGGGGAACCCTAGGTGCCATCTATGCGCAACTGTCCCTTCTCGACAAGAAAGCAACTAACCTTCTATAATGACGTTTTCAAGAAAAAGGAGAACTTGTATGTTCCACATGTCAAATCCATTTACGTGGAACATATGCAGCAGAATGCTACGTACTTCAAGACTGGTATTCCTCTGTATGAAAAAACAGGCATTCTCAACATTATGCAGTTCAAGAAAGACTTTGATGGCGAAATTATTGGTCTCTTCTTTGCCATGGTGCATCTCGGAACTGATGCAGACAGGACATTGACTTGGATGACCAACAGCAGGCTGCTTTCTGCTCCGTGGAAGACCTTTATGAATCTGCTTGACTATGAGGACAATGGACTCGAGAACCCTCTTGGTTTCCGTCCCCACAAAGAGACTGCTGCAACCGGCAAGTGCCACCTTTCCATGTACAATACAGAAAAGATCTCCTGCACCACCGCAAGTCCTCTTGGGTGTTGGAACCATTCCTAGACATTATGCATCGTATTTTCAGGCACACTCTCTTTCCTCGTGTTGGGAATCTGGATGAGGTACGCTCATACTTGGTGGATATGCTCCTTTTCTGCCATCATAAGTTTAAGGTTAATGTGGAGCCATCTCAAGTTATGTTGTGTGAGCTTTGTTCTGCTATTTCTGAGTGTAAGTGTCCCATCTATGGGCCCTATCTGATGCTTCTGATTGAGAAAACTTGGACAACAACTTTTCCTGACAATATGTTTGACTGTGGGGAGATGATATCACACAAGGTGGATCAGCTTCATAACAAGGATAAGTGGGCCACTCACACTACTCCTGAGGAGGATGTGATAGAGTATGAGGATGATTTTGATGATGAAGAGGCTGATGAGGACTTTGTCTGTGAAACTGATGCTGCTTCCCGTGTTGTCCCCCTACTGTCGAACCATCTTGGTCTAGGAAGTTCAAGGAGAAGATGTAGAAGTTATTCTGTCTACAGGCCAAAGGTTAGTACAGGGCCCATGCGGCTGAGAATGGGGCTATCAATCGTCACAAGGCTCATGGTAGGCATGTTGGTTTACATATTGAGTGTTGTTCTAAGGACAGACTCATCGATGAGGACACTTGGATCGCTCAACACTGCCCATGGGATTCTGACGCTGAGTTGCGTGGCTCTTCTGTCCTCGTGGCACCGTTCGTTGCAACTCTGAGTCTGGAGAGTATTGAAGTTCGCCATGAGAGTTACCACCCTTCCTGGATCCTCTTTGTTCTCTCTGTCTTTTTTGGCGTCTCGCTACCAAAGGGGAAGACAGTTTAAGGATTTGCGAGAGTCATGAGTGTGTTGTTTCGTTGCCCATTTTTATCCGCCCGTGAACTCTTTTATCAATTGATTTGCTTTAATGTATGTGAGACTCTTGTGAGACTATGTCATATGGTGTGAGACATATACTACCTTATTTTTATCTTATGTTTTAGTTTGTGAGATTCTTATCTTGTGCCCTATTATTAACGCTGACATTTCTTCTTGCATATATATTATTTTCAGTTTCTCCTATTGCAAGTAGTGTCTTTCTATAAAATATAGGGGGAGTGTTGATCCTAGTCTATGCACTGTGCATTACAGAGGCATACCTAAATAGTGCACACATCTAGGGGGAGCCTGTCTATATTTTGTAGAGAGTGTGGTTTGCATTATATCTTGTATATATCTTCTAAGAAAATCCCGTGTTGTCATCAATCCACCCAAAAGGGGGAGATTGTAAGGGCACATTTCTACCCTAGTGGTTTTGGTGATTGATGACAATGCGTATGTGGACTAATCATGTGCACTAAGCCTTTCAGGTATTTCATCATTTGGAACAAGAAGATTCATGCCCCCTCGGTGTATTAATATGAAGACAGTTTTATCTCTTATGTTTCCTTGTCGGTGGATTTGAGTCTCAAGAGAGGTCTTACTATTAAGAGGGGATCCGCATCGGAAAGGTTTGGGTGGAATCATCACGTACACATTCCTTCGCACCCTCTTTCGTGCCTCAGTGGAGTATATGACGTTGCCCTAGCCCTCCTAGAAAGATCCAAGCGGTAGTACCGCTCCCTGGAGCAGTACTACTTCTTATCTGAGGTAGTACCGCCCTCGCAGCGGTAGTACTGCTATGAGGTGGAAGTGCTTTGGCCAGTTTCGCTGGCTACTGTCACTGTCGTGGGTCACGACACTTTTCGTGTCAGACTGAGCGGTTTCTGGGGCGGTAGTGCAGGGTGGTAGTACCACCCAAAAAGCGGTAGTACCGCTTGTTACTACTACACAGGAACCCTTTCGTATTTCTGGGATAGGTCTGCAACATGTCCTGAGAAGATATAGGAGGTGGTAATACCTCTTATGATCGGTATTACCGCTCCTCGCAGCGGTAGTACCGTCGGCTTCTGCCTCCCTCATTGACTGCTGCCCTCTACACCATCGGTAGTACTTCTCCCCATTGGAGCAGTACTACCTCTTATGGGAGGTAGTACTGCTCCCTCGAGCGGTAGTACCGCTCATGTGTGGGGTGAGTAAATGGGTAACAGTTGGATTTGTCCTCCCACTATATAAAGTGGTTATTCTTCTGTGAGAAGACTACCTTTTCCAATCCTATGCTCCATCGTTGCTGCAAGCTCTCTTTTTTCCCGATATCTCTCCCTAGACAACAGAACTTGTTGATTCTCTAGGGTTTACTTGAGAGCGACTAGATCTACACTTCCACAAAGAGAAATTTGATTCCCCCACTAATCCCTCACGGATGTTGTTACTCCTGGGTGTTTGAGCACCCTAGATGGTCGAGGTCACTTCGAAGCCATAGTCCATTGTGGTGAAGCTTCGTGGTTTCGTTCGGAGCCTCCAATTTAGTTGTGGAGATTACCCCAACCTTGTTTGTAAAGGTTCGGTCGCCGCCTTCAAGGGCACCACTAGTGGAATCACAACATCACGACTTGTGTGAGGTCGTTTGGAGAATACGGTGGCCTTAGTGGCATCTTGGGGTGCATTGTGCTTCCACACTGCTCCAACAGAGTCATACATCCCCTCAAAGGGAAGGAACTTCGGAAACACATCCTCGTCTTCATCGGTTCCACTTGTGGTTACTTGTTACCTTCACTTGTATTAGTTACTTGTTTGTTATTCTTGTCGCTAGCATCATATATGTTGCTCATTTAGTTGCATATATAGACAACCTATTTGTTGCTAAAATTAATTTGTTAAAGAAAAGCTTAAAACTGTTATTTGCGTATTCACCCCCTCTAGTCAACCATATCGATCCTGTCACTTAGACCACACGGACAGGCCCAACCGAGCCCAACCCAACCCCCAAGGTCATCTCCCTCCCACAGTTCGTTCCACGTGGGGAACATGAGCGCCCGTGCGTGCTGGTCTCCACCAAGCCCCCTTGTCATCCCCACCGGGAGGTTAAGGGCGGCGACACCTCGAGCTCCTCCATGCCACCCCACTCACTCGCCCCCACCACTTGCTCGCCTCTTGCTCGCACTCTCTGCTTCCCCCTTGGTTCCTGTGTGGAACCGAGCGCCACCGCTGCAGCCATCGGCCCTCCCGTGCCTCGTCTTTGTGTCTAGAAGAACTTCCGACCCCATCCTCGTCCTCTGCCTCTACCAGCTAGAGTAGGAGGCCCCACAACACTCCTTCGTCATCGGCTTCCTCGTTGGGATGCCGAAGCTCCGCCGTCGTGATTCGCCACCTCGATCCCTCCCAGAGCTCGCTCTCACACAACTAAAGGGCCACGGTAAACCCCCGCTCCTCCTCCCTCTCTCCCATATCCCTCTACGTAGCATAGCCGTCATTGTCGATGTTCTGGGAATGGGGGTACTTAGACCTACCTGCCTACGGCCCAGGGCACGGCATCAGTCCAGGCAAGGCCCTCATGAGTGGCCAATCCTCACGAGGAGGAACGACATCAAGACCCGCACGGGACCTCCCCAGGATCCTTCCGGAGCAGCGGATATTCTGAGGCGAGGCCCGGCCTCAGGAGTCAAGGATAACACAGGGGAAGTACATGCGAGCAGCAAATAGTGGGGTGGCGCAGTTTCCCCTTTAGTGCAAGGGAGGCAAGGACGTACCAGAGGTTCCCAAGGCATCTCCAAAATGTTTCCATTCTGGTGCAACAAGACCATGGGCGTCTGCCGGCAGGACAGACATCATCCCTGAACCCGCCCATGCAAGGCTGGAAGCCAATTTGCAGGCAAAGACCACTTTTGTACATGGGAAACATGTTCCCCTGCCCCCATTTGAAATTGGCCGTTGTGGGATCCCTTCCCGCTGAAATGATAAGGGAAGAAGACCCAGACCGCCACTATATATAGACGGTAGATTACTTCATAGAGGCGGGGACTCATTCATTCTCCCACGGGGACAACACCAAGCCTCTGGAGGCTGTCAAGAACACTATACTAGTTCAAACACCCACCAGCAAGAGAGGCAATCCACCAAAGCAAGAGTAGGGTATTACGCTTCTCAGCGGCCCCCGAACCTAGGTAAACTGATGTGTTATGTGTCTTCCTCACCATCGAGTGAGTTTCTTGCCATTGTTAGTCGAGTAGTGAGTTAGGTGGGCGAGCAGGTGAGAGATCTTCATACACGCCCCTGAGTTCGAATCTTAAGGGTTTTGCGGAGCCCGAAATCTGACATTTGGCGTGCCATGTAAGGGCGTGTGGAGGTCTTCTCCGAGCTTCATATTCCCTAAGCCCGCTGCCGCGGTGACTGACGCCTAGCAAGCTTCTTCGAGCCTCGTCGAGCTGGCCTCCAACTGACATTTGGCCTCCAACGTGTGACGACGTTGTGGTACGAGGCGGCTCGTACCAGATCATCAACATCACGTCCACCATCGAGACCACCCGCACAACCCGAGCGCCCGATGGCTGGATGGCGCCACCAGCATCCCTGACGTGCCACATCAACTTGGCGGACCTCGGCGTGCACGAGGCGTTGCAGATAGCGAGCGGATGCTCCTCCAACGACCGACGCAAGGGGGCTTGGACGCCTGGGCATACCACATCTTGGAGCTGATCGCCATCCCCCAGAAAGCCATCCAACCCCACTCTCTTGCAAGTCCGCACGCGCCGGTCGCCGGGGGCTCGCACCTTGTACCGGTCCTTGGGCCTGCAAGCGATGAAGCCCCTCCTGCGCGGGGCAGGGCCGAGAGAGACACTTCGCACACCGCCCTTCTCCTCCTCCATATTCCAGCGGCCGGCCTCGAGGCATAGCATGCCAGCAACCACGAGAGGCATAGCATGCCAGCAACCACGAGAGGCATGCCGGCGAGACGTTTGATGCACACACCGGTGCGCATCACCAAGACCAGGTCGGCCCCCGACAACCCGGAGCGGCCAGCCAGGAGCGCTCCTTCAGGCGTAGCCAGCATCGGACGGCGGAGGCACAAGCGCGAGCGAGCTATGGAAACGGAGACACGCCTAGGCACCAAGGGGGGAGTCTGCACCAAGAAACACCGGTACCAACCAACGGCGGCAACAGGAACAAGGAGCTTCGCGCGGAAGCCCGTTGCAGGAAGATCTTTGAGCAACAAGCTACTGAATGGCTTTGGAGGTCGATCGAACGCCTACATGTAGCCCTACGTACCGGAGTATGCGATGCCGCCTGACCCTCCCGATGAAGAAGAGCCTCAAGCGCCCACGCCGAGCGCTTATTCTCCTCGGGAGTAAGAAGCACCCTGGAGGGCCCCAACGCCCCTAGGCCATAGGGCGTGACGCCAGCCGTCGCCCCCGCAGAGAAACTGCGAAGAACCGGACCCCAGGCCTCAATAGGACAAGTCATATGAAGCAACGAGACGCAATTGGTGTGGGCTACCCGCGACAACCACGGAGCTGGAGCAGGGGCCGAGGGTCGGGCCTCACGAGGCGCCCCTCATATGCGAAGAAGCTATGCAAGGTAATTTTGTTTTGGGTTCACTTCTCTAGGGAGTGCCTGCTAACCGCACGGACTTCAGGTGTTTACGACATGCCCCTTCTTATCACATAATTTACTCATCTTTCTATAACTCCTGCTGCATCCATTCGGCGACCTGACGTCTTGCCTTGCTTTCATCTTCGGGCAATCTATCCCCCACGCTCTGGGGCTCCGGCCGGTACATGTCGCCCCGACAATCAACAAGATGAAATGAGGGCCAATTGAGCATCAAAGGGGGGCTCTTGATCTTCGCGCTTCAGGGGCCTTACCGGTCACAAGGCCACCTGCCGCCCTTGATAACGTCCACGGACATTCGGTCATTATCAAGGTGGCATGGCTTGACCCCGTAGCTCAGATCTTCCATTCGGTCGCAAGCAATGACGGTTGGGAAATGTGCAGGACCGGGTCCTGGCAACGCAGAGTCACTTCAGCGTCAAAGAGGGCCTCCCGAGCATCGACCCTCAGGGGCCTTACCTGTCATAAGGCGACCTACCGCCCTTGATATCGTCCACGAACATTCGGTCGTTATCAGGGGTGGCAGGGCTTGACCCTGTAGCTACATCCGTTCATTCGGTCACACGCAGCGGCGGTTGGGAAATGTGCAGGACTGGATCTTAGCAACGCAGAGCCGCTCGAACGTTAAAGGGGGATTCTGAGCATCGCGCCTCACGAGCCTTATCGGTCATAAAGCCACATGGGCAGCCTGCTGCCGTCCAGGCACGTTCGGTCGGTGTTAGGGGAGCCAGGGCCTTGCCCTGTGAGGCGCCTCACGGCGGTAGGGAAATGCACGGGACTAGGACCTGTCGATGTAGAGCAATAGAAAAGCCCTCAACCGGCCTCAGGAGGAGGAGAGCACATGACCTGCATCGACCCATCGCACCTCTGCATCGTCCTTCAATCCTTCTGGAACCTACTTCATCCCGTGACACTCTCACGTAATAATGAGCCAAGGCTATATACGCCCAGGGCCCCCGAGGATGCAGAAGGGGTCCACCCCACGCCTAGTGGAAGACCTATCCTCCGCGGTGGGTGCAGACGGAGGAAATCAACACAGTCCACCAATAACTTCTGGAATCTGCGCCTATGCCTTGGGGGTAGGGACACTCGCGAGGCCAAGGCGTCCTCACGACCTCCCATACACACCCCCATCGTGACACTCTGACGTAATAACGAGCCGAGGCTGTATAAGCCCAGGCCCCCCGAGGACGCAGAAGGGGTTCACCCCATGCCTAGTGGAAGACCTATACTCCGCGATGGATGAGAACGAAGGGAACCTACTTAGTCCACCAATGACTATGCCCGCAGCTGGTAAGGAAACCCACATATTCCACCAATGACTATGCCATCCTAGGTGTCGGATGCGGCATTTCTTGCTTTTCCTGGATTTCGAACTATCTTCTTTCGGACTTACATCTGTCAATTTTAAAAGTTGATGTTTGAAAAACAAAAAGGGGGTGGAACTTTCTCTTGCGCTTTCTCATATTCGCCAGTTTTGTAGCCTATTTTTCTGGATGACATTCTCTGAGGAGCTAAACGCTCCGCACCGCGCCTAGGGGCCAAGGAGCTAAAGCAAGGACTTGTCATCCCAGGGGCGAACATTTTTGGCAATCAACCCTCGCTCGGCGGTCCGGATCGAAGCACAATATCACCACAAAGAGTCTCGGGAGGCCTCAGGGCGTCCTGAGGCGATGACCAAAGGAACGGGAAGAGGAATCACTCAAGCGACATAGGGGGCTCCTGAGCATCAAGCCTGAGGAGGCTCACCGGACACAGTGCGGGACCAGGGCCTGCAAACATAGAGTGACGAAAGGGTCTCCACCCCATCCTGCATACAAAGAGGGAGCTACTCAAGAGGAGCTACGGAAGGGACCGGCGCAAACTCATGAGCTAAGTACCCCGCAAGCCCAGACGGGGGTCATTTGGTTTTGACATACTAACAATAAATTAAAAACACGCGTACTAACGGAGGGATGCAGGGCCTAAGGATCCAACTACGGCGAGAAACGAGGCCGACGACCAAGAGTGTAGCGGCTCGAGCAGTGCCTTGGGAGGACGGGACCTCACGAGGGCCCTGACCGTTGTTACCCCCGAGCTATGGCTAGGGCAGTGATGGGCCTTTAGCTTTGAAGCCAAGCTGCAACAACCACCAGCGAGCAAACCATCAATTCCAGAGCAAAAGGGAAGACGATGGATGGCAAAGGTAATAACACAAAATCTTAATGCCCAACATGGTAGAGTTCTTGGTCCACTGCTACAGGGGAAGGAAATGGAAGCTGGAGGTGCCTAGGGGGAGGGGTAGGCGACGTCTCCCATGGCGCCTGCAATCTCGGCTTCGGAGCCCTTGTCCGCGCTAGAGGCAGGCACCTGGATATACCGCTCCACCAGGGCGTCCACACGCGGGTGGACTTTGTCTCAGAGAGAACACCGGGACGCAGCAGGCACCGGCTCGACGACGCGCTGGAGATCGAGCTCCGGGACGAGGCGACGCAGGTTGGAGAAGATGAGTGTCAAGGCAAGGCCCAGAAGCTCGCACGCGTCGGACGCGCTGTCCTCCTCCGCACGGGAGATGCCAGCCTCCAGTGCCCCCACTACCTTCTGGAAGAAGGCGAGGTAGCCTCCGTCGCTCCTCACGATTGGCAGCGTCGGGGCCTCCTCTACAAATCGGCGCGTCGCGTCGGCCGCCCGGCCGGCGATGCCCTCGAACTGTTTGGCGTGCTCGGATGCCATCATCCGGGCATACGACGCCTCATCTTGGGTGGCCTGGACGGCATCGGTCACCTCCTAGACCTGCTGCTGTAGCGACGCTAGCTCAGCCTTGGCCTCCGCTTCACCTTCGCGGGTGGCCTGGAGGGCGGACTTGGCGTTCTCAAGCCGGGACCGTGGCCCCTCCACCTCCTCCTGAAGCTCGCCGAGCTTGGTTTTCTTGGCGGAGGGTGCGCTGGAGAAGAGGAGAGATCAACCACCAAGCAACTCAAGATTGGAGAGGAGAGGAGAGGAGGTTTTTTTCGATGGAGCGAAGGGAAGCAGAGAGGAAGCTCAAGATTGCAGTCCCCCCCTTGACGGGGGTGGGGCAGATTTATAGGCAAACCGCGGCCACCAACCGTCATGGGAGCGCGAGCGTCGCGCGCCCCACGAGGGTCGTGAGGTCGGCCGACGAGAGCGATGCCGCCCACGTTGCTTCACATGTCCGCCAGTGGTCACGTCCTCGAGGGCTGTTGGGTGTGGTCAGGTCGCACCGACGCCATTCAATGAGAACGATGATGACCTGCATGGTTCTTGGAGATCATGTTGTGGTGGACTAGCGCATCCCGGATGCCTCGAGGAGCGAGAGCGTCACCACATAGCCGTTGCACATGTGTGCCGCTTGGCCCGCAGGCAACTAGGGCCGGCGATGCTTCGGGCCACCCTCAAGGCTTCACCGAGAAGCCAACCCATGCATGCCTTGGGCCCGGGGGCTATTGTCGGCATTATGGGTTTGGGGTACCCAGACCTGCCTACCTATAGCACAGGGCTAGCCCACTTCATCAAGCAAACTAACGGGCGCGACATCACTCTAGGCAAGGCCCTCGTGAGGGTCCAAGCATCACGAGGAGGAACGACATCAAGACCCGCAGGGGACCTCCCCAGGTGAGGCCCGACCTCAGGAGTCAAGGATGATGCAAGGGAAGGACACGCAAGCAGCAGATAACGGGGCGGCGCAGTTTCCCCTTTAGTGCAAGGGAGGCAAGAAAGTACCAGAGGTTCCCAAGGCATCTCCAAAAAGTTTCCTTTCTGGTGCAACAAGACCATGGCTGCCCGTCCGTAGGACGGACGTCATCCCTGAACCCGCCCATGCAAGCTGGCTACCACTTTGCAGGCGAAGACCACTTTTGGACATGGGAAGCATGTTCCCCTGTCCCCCTTCAAAATTGGCCGTTGTGGGATCCCTTCCCGCTGAAACGATAAGGGAAGAGGACCCAGGCCACCACTATATATAAAGGCTAGGTTACTTGGTAGAGGCGGGGACTCATTCATTCTCCCACGCGCACAACACCAAGCCTCCGGAGGCTCTCAAGAACACTATACTAGTTGATCCACCCAATTCCAAGAGAGGCAATCCACCAAAACAGGAGTACGGTATTATGCTTCTCAGCGGCCCGAACCTAGGTAAATTGTTGTCTTTTGTGTCTTCCTCACCATCGAGTGAGTTTCTTGACGTCGTCTATCGAGTAGCGAGCTTGGTGAGGCAAGCCGGTGAGAGATCTTCGCACACGCCCCTGAGTTCGAATCTTAAGGGTTTTGCGGAGCTTGAAATCCGAGCTCGTCGACGACACGTCTCCGGTGACCATTTGGTCATGCATGTGCACTCGTTAGCTTCGTCGCGTCGCGTAGAAACCCCTAGCCGCTTTGTTTGCTCGATTGCGTGCCGCAGCACAATCCCCGTTGTGGACCGAATGCCTTCGCCGCCTGTTGTCGCTGCTTCGCCCAGCTCCGGCCACTTCAGCCCGTGCCTCTGCCGCTGTTCGGTGCACGGTTGTGCCCCCATTCTTACACCCCTACCTGCGCCTCAAATCTCGTCTCGTAGCATCCTCCTACTCGTGCTACCAATTGCGCCGTCGCCTCAGCTCGTCGTCGACGACATTCTGGCCGCTCCCGGCACCAACCAGCAGCGCCTCCACGTGTGCGGCATCGAGACGGTCCCATAGGACCGTGCCACAAGTCTAGAGGCCATCGTTTGTCATTTTCCGACAAAGCTTGGTGCCCTCTGCCGCGTTTAGTGTACAACGACATTTAAACGCCGGTGGACCGACGTGGAATCTCCTCGGGCCCACACTGGGTCACTTTCAGTGGGCCCCATGGCCCCCGTTATGTGTGTTGACCAAGTCACCTAAGCTAACTAGGCAGCTCTAGTCATGGACTGGTGGGCTCCACCATCTAATTAAATATCTAATTTATTAAGTTAGTTAAACTAATTTCGTTAGTCACTAACTAGTGGGCCCTGTTAGCTAATTAACAAATTGCGTTAAAATTAAACCCCTCTTAGTCCTTATGTCAATGACATGTGGGACCTAGCTGTCAGGTTTCACCTAGACCAGCTCGGTTGACTACTCACATGAGCGCGACGTGCTGGTGATGCAGTAAAGTTATTTCCTATTTAAAATAAATCCATGAAATTTAAGAAAATGTTCAAATATTGAAAAATTCATATAATTCAATCGTAAGTTAGATCAAAATAATTTATATATGAAAATTGCTCAGAAAATGAATCCGAGTATGCTATCCGTTCATCTCTCACATGCCTCTAGCATGGTGAACATGGAACTTTCCCTTGTGTGTCTTTTGTGCGTAAATGCCTAAGACCAATGAAATATCCACATATATTTTCCCGCTCCATTTTTTATGTATAGCACTTTGTTTGCTCAACCCTAGCACGACATATGTTCCATGTCATGCATCAATATGCGTTTATTTTCCTAATTTTTTTGTTCTTCCCCTCTTCTCTCCGGTAGACCGTGAGACCGGTGCTTTTCCCGAGTATGATTATGCTCTTAACGTCAATCCCCTTTCAACAAAGCTTCCACACAAGCAATCCCCCTTGATAATTCCTATATCTCCCAATTATTTCTCTCTCATGCTTGCATTAGAATTTGTCATTGCATTGATTGCTCCAATTCTGATGCATAGACCCATTTTGTAACCTTTTATTGTTACCTACGTGCCTATACTATGTGCTTAGTATAGTTGGTTAGTGAGCCACGAGTGACCCCTCACCATGTATTCGTTGCCTCCGCTTAATCACCGATGACACGATCAATGTGATCGATGTTCTGAGCTCGACGCATCACCTCACACCCCCTTAGTTGTATGACTCTACTCAACTACTATCGAGTGCTGAGGGTGATACCACTTAATGCATTCTTGATGTTAACTATGTAGTGTAGCTAGTCGGTCATGGATTACGGAGGGTGGTTACTCCTTCACCACTCCCGATAACGACTCTGTCGTGCAAAACCTCAAGTGTGAACCCTCGAGGATGATCCCTTCCATGTCACCCTGACGGTTACATCGAGTGGAATGCATCAAAGTCGATTCCCCGGATTCCCCCTTGATGTTATGGACACACGGTTACTTTGATGGGTCAACCCCGAGGGGTGCCCGCTAGTGATGTGGAGACAGGTTGACCTGGAAGTTAACCGCGAGATAATTACGAGACATGGCCAGGCAAGCAGACCGCCCCAGGAGAGGGATGGGCCTGACACTTGCCATAAGTCCTCGAGACCGGGCGATAGGATCACTATTCATTTCCGCTGGCTCTCAAGAAACTAACATCTCATTTGCCACCCTTCATTTCATTTCTTTTGTATGAAATGAAATGAAATGAAATATTTGTTGGATTTAATTTGGTGGAATGCAAATTCAAGTGCAAACAATAAATTTTTGCCTACCACAAGGATTTGTAAGTTGAAATGACTCTAAATATCATGTTTACTGTCCAACTAGCCAGGCCAGTTAGAATCTACTTGTCTGTACTAATGCCTTCGCTATCCAGGCCAGGAGTAGTAGAAAGGATATCGGCCGCTCTCTCATCGTGGTGACCTTCACTAGCACGAGCACGGGCTGCGGCTCCTTGGGATACTTCAACTAGAGAGAAATCCATGGTGTTCCGCCACAGCTTGACAAAGGCGGCCTTATGGAGCGACATGCTATCCAGGAGCACGAGCTCATCCTCATCCTCCCGCAGTCCGATTCGTGCCATGGTGTGGGAGGGCATGTGCACGATGCCATGAAACCCTCCTCGGTGACAAACTCAAGCACCTTGCAGTGGTAGTCCAGTAGCGTGGCGGCGTTCTAGACCCTGAAACACCATCGGGTACTTCATGTGCACTAAGCTGATCCGGTCCAGTAGCGACATGGACCAACACCTGTAGTATTGCATGAACCCGCGACGCGACCAGTGTTGCCGGAGGTACACCTTCATTGCCTCAACCTCCCTTGCCTAGTCCTCCTTGACGTTCCAGTTCAACGACAAAGAGCCGCCGCCCATGCCCGCACCAGAGAAGTTGGCCAACACCACAACACCTCATTCATTCCTAAGAAAAGGGAAAGGGAGTGTGACACAGAACTGATAAGATGAGAAGTGGACGAGGAGATTAACCAGGGGTGTGAATCGGCCTGCGACACTCATGAGCGGCGGGACGGGATCTCAGAGAATAGGGGAAGGGAAGGGACAGAGCAACTAGTATTCGAGTAAAAATAAGAGTGGAGGAAGGAGAGGGGAGGTGGAAAGGAGACTCAACTCAGCCAGAGGGCTCGCAAGCGGCGACGAAACCGGACGCCATGGAGACGAACCGGTCTAAATCCTAAATGCTCACACGTGATGGGCCCAAGACCCCTGAGCACTTAGGATTTAGACCGACGTGTTGGCCTCTCTATTGAGGCTAGGTAGGACTATGATGTGCCGATCAGCCAAGGCCGGGAATGACCCAGGAAAGTGTGTTCGACCAGAGTTAATCGGGCGTGTTGGGTAACTTAGTGCATCCCTGGAGGGCAGTATATCTATTCGAATAGTCGTGTCCATGGTAACGGACACTCGGAAAGTATCCCGATCTACTACAACTAGAATTGGATACTTGTGGCACTAAAAGGAAATGCTGGCTCCGGCACCACTTCCTCCCAGGGAGTCGAGGAAGGATCTCTGGGCCTTGATACTACATGCTTCCATATGTTACACTAATCTGTAGTCTTCTAATGTTGCAAGAAGCTGAAGATGCTAGTTTTCGATAGGCTAGGTCTTTCCCCTCTCTTGTGGCATTTTTGCAGTTTATTCCAAAGGTATAGCCACATTCCTTTGGTAATGATCCATACTTAGTATAGATCTGATGTAAGTCTTGCGAGTACTTTGTATGAGTACTCACCGTTGCGTTGCTTACCTTCTGCCAATATGATTGTCGCGGTCAGATGGCACCTAGGAGCTAGTTGATCTCGTCGATGACTACTACTACCTCGACGGAGCCTACTAGGCCGCCGCCGATCTGGAGTAGATAGAAGGCTCCCAGGCAGGAGACATGCACCCTTTCGATGTAGTTGTTTTTTTCTTTGGCTAGCCTTCTCAAGGCAAACTTGTCTAATTATGTCTATACTCACATGTTGATGCTTCCACTAACTCTTTTGTATTCGTGCTTATGTATTCCAGCCCTCGAGGGTCCTAGCTTGTAATATAAAGCTTGTATTATTTTTTTGTATATAGAGTTATGTTGTGATATCTTCCCATGACTCTGTGATCTTGATCATGCGCATTTACGTGTATGATTAGTGCACGATTAAGACGTGGGCATTGCAAGTTGGTATGAGAGCCAACTGCCTGTAGGAATCTCATTTCCAACTCCTTGGCCAAAGTTTAGTCTAGTCTTTGAAAAACTATTTTACTAACATTGTTGTGCGGCTTACGGGCCTACATCACAAGTGGGTTGTATTAGTATCTTTTATTCCTCTTCATAACTCTGGGTTCTGATCTCTCTTCTATTTTAGGTTAAATATTTTGCTAACTAGAAAATAGGTTCTCATGATCACATCCATCGGAGAGCCGTTTTATCAGCAATTGTTTGTTTTTGAAAGCATGATGACGCTTTCATTTGACATCTTTGAACCTCCTTGTTTCAGATGCGTCCCTCAAGACAGATCGTACGTTAGACTATGCGTGTCGATTCGACTAGATTCCCGACTATTCTAGCTAACCACTTGGCCAGGCTAGGATATCACTGGTACCCCGAGTAAACTGTTTACGAGGACTACCGTGTGTTCAACTAGGAGCAGTACCATGACATGGTTCATATATTTGATCGACAGAACATCTCCATCACCGAGCTGCACACGTGTCATGGTGTTGGAGTGATTGTTGATATGGCAGTCCATGATGCTCCCTATGTTGCTATCGTCCATCTCCGTGGAGAGCATCCCCTCTTGGAGGAGACTTGGTTCAAATACATGCCGTATGTCCCTCCTGGGGATGAGAGTGGGTACTACCCCGTTGTGTGCACCCCTTACATGCAGCGTCGTTATGACCCGCAGGTTCTGGTTTAGTACACGGAGGCTCTAGATCATGCTGTCGAGCTCTTGCTGTAGAGCTGTACGCCACTCGTACTCGTCTTCAGGATGCTCTAACTCATTTGCTACCAGCAGTCAGTGCAAGGACGCGTCGTGAGCACATGCTTTACCCGCGCAGGATGGAGCTACCATCAGGTCTTGAGTGCATTGTTGTTGAAGGTTATACTACTCCAGCGGGCCTTTGATCCCCGTTTGGGACCATGTTCTGCACCAGAGTGTTCACGAAGTGCGATGTCCTTATATCAAGGGTGCCCTGCATCATCACCGGTAGGTACCTCGCGACACTGGTTCTATCTGCAATTGATGTAGCAACCGCTATGTCCCGTTGTTGTATCCCTCTACCGCATGCACATGCATGCCGCCTAGTTTGTCTAGGCTATGACTCGTTATTATATCCCTCTACTGCGTGCTTGTGTGACATCTAGAGTGGGCCAACGACCATGAGTAGAAACGAGGCTCCATGCAGGAGGCTTACGCCTTTTTGATCGAGTTGATTTTGCTTTTGCTAGCCTTGTGGCCCCTCTCTTGTTTAATTATGTATTCCAGTCCTTGTGGCCCCTCTCTTGTAATATAAAGCTTGTATTATTTTATTTGTGTCTATAGTTGTATTCTGATATCTTCCCGTGAGTCTCTGATCTTGATCGTGCGCATTTGCGTGTATGATTACTGCACGATTAAGACGGGGGTGTCGTAAGGTTGTATCAGAGCCAACTGCCTGTAGGAAGCCCCTTTCCAACTCCTTGGCCGAAGTTGAGTCTAGTCTTTGAAAAACTATTTTACTAAAAAATTTGTGTGGCTTACGGGCCCACATCACAAATGGGTGGTATTAGTATCTTTTATTCCTCTTCTTAACTATGGGTTCTGACCTCCAATTTTGGGTTAAGTATTTTTCTAACTCTAACATTAGTTTTTCGTGATCACATGCACTAGAGAGACGTTTTATCAACAATTGTTTATTTTTGTAAGTATGATGCACACATTGTCATTCGACATCTTTGAACCTCCTTGTTTAAGATGCGACCCTCAAGGGAGACCGGACGTCAGACTATGGCTATCTATGCGACTCGATTCCCGGCTATTTTGGTCGACCTCTTAACGAGGTTGGGATATCGCTGGTACCCAACTATTTACGAGGACTACCGCAAGTTCAACTAGGAGCAGTACCA
Source organism: Hordeum vulgare subsp. vulgare (assembly GCF_904849725.1). Taxonomy (NCBI): domain Eukaryota; kingdom Viridiplantae; phylum Streptophyta; class Magnoliopsida; order Poales; family Poaceae; genus Hordeum; species Hordeum vulgare. Next base: position 338,857,664 of record NC_058524.1, on the reverse strand, counting down.
TGCCGTGGTTCATATCTTCAATCGGTAAACATCTCCATCATCGAGCTACACACCTCTCATGGTTCCAGAGTGATTGTTGATATGAAGTCTATGATGGTGCCTATGCTGCTATTATCCATATCTGTTGAGAGCACCCCCACTTGGAGTAGATTGGGTTCATATACATCTCATATGTCCCCACTGGGATGAGAGTGGGTACCACACTGCTATCTACACCCTTATGTGCACCGTCGTTACCACCCTCAGGTTCTGGTACGGTACATAGAGGTTCTGGATCATACTATCCGAGCTCTTGTTGTCGAGTTGTACGCCAGTCATACTCTTCTTCACGATGCTCTGACACATTTGTTGCGAGCAGTCAGTGCAAAGATGCATCGTGAGCAAATCCTTTACCCGCGCAGGATGGAGCTATCATCAGGTCTTGAGTGTCCTGTTGTTTCAGTTTATACTCCTCCACATGGGCCTTTTCTCCTCGTTCGGGACTAGGTTGTGCACCAAAGTGCTCACGGAGTGCACGACCTTATATCGCGGGTGCCCTGCGTTGTCACCAGGAGCTACCTCGCTACAGTGGTTCTCTCCGACATTGATGTTGTTGGAAATATGCCCTAGAGGCAATAATAAAATAGTTATTATTATATTTCTTGTTTCAAGATAATCGTTTATTATCCATGCTATAGTTGTATTGAATGGAAACATAAATGCATGTGATGATATATAGAGAAAACTATGTCCCTAATGAGCCTCTAGTTGACTAGCTTGTTGATCAAGGATGGTTAAGGTTTCCTAGCCATAGACAAGTGTTTTCAGTTGATGACTGGATCACATCATTAGGAGAATGATGTGATGGACAAGACCCAAACTATAAACGTAGCATATGATCGTGTCATTTTGTTGCTGTTGTTTTCTGCATGTCAAGTATACATTCCTATGACCATGAGATCTTGTAACTCACTAACACCGGAGGAATGCCTTGTGTGTATCAAATGTTGCAACGTTACTGGGTGACTATAAGGTGCTCTATAGGTATCTCCGAAGGTGTCCGTTGAGTTAGCAAGGATCATGACTGGGATTTGTCACTCCGTGTGACGGAGAGGTATCTCGGGGCCCACTCAGTAATACAACATCACAAACAAGCCTTGGAAGCAATGTGACTAAAGAGTTAGCCACGGGATCTTTTATTAAGGAACGAGTAAAGAGACTTTCCAGTAATGATATTGAAATAGGTATGTCGATACCGATGATCGAATCTCGGGAAAGTAACATACTAAAGGACAAAGGGAATGATATACGGGATTGTGTGAATCCTTGACATAGAGGCTCAACCGTTAAGATCTTTGTAGAATATGTAGGATCCAATATGGACGTCCAGGTCCCGCTATTGGATATTTACCGGAGAGTGTCTCGGTCATGTCTACATAGTTGTCGACCCCGAAGAGTCTGCACACTTAAGGTTTGGTGACATTTTTCGGTATAGTTGAATTATTTAGGTTGGTAGCCGAATGTTGTTCGGAGTACCGAACGAGATCATGGACATCACGAGGGTCTGTGGAATGGTTCGAAAACGAAGATTGATATATAGGATTGTTGCATTTGGCTTCCAGAAAGATTTGTGGCATTATCAGTAAAGTACCCGGAGTGATGAATGGGTTCTAGGGTTTTACCAAGATGGGCTACCCACCCGGGAGAGGACCTAATAGGCCCATGGGTGGCGCACCAGCCCTTGGTGGGCTGATGAGGCCAGACCTATAAGCCTATTTTGGCTGAAGCAAAAATAAAAAGGAAAAAAAGGAAGGAGGTGGACAAGATGGGAAGGACTCCTCCACCAAACCGAATTGGAGGAGGAATACTCCCTCTTGGGCTTGGCCGAACCCTCCTACTTGGAGTAGGAGGCAAGCCAACCCACCCTCTTGTTCCTCCTATATATAGTGGATATTTGAGAGTGTTTTTGCACCCCAAGAATTTGTGCAGCCCTCTCTCCCTCTACTACTTCATGACACCTCGTAGCTAGTTCCGTACGGCATGGCGCAGCCCTACCGGCGTAGCTCCACCATCATCACCGCCACACTGTTGTGCTGCCGGAGAATTCGGCTACCTCTTCGTCTCTCTTGCTGGATCAACAAGGCGGAGATCGTTATTTATCAGTACGTGTGCTGAACGCGGAGGTGTCGTCCCTTCAACCCTTTGGATCGTGGGACGGCGGCGATTTGGATCGTGGGACAGATCGTGGGACGGTGGCGATTTGGATTGCGAAGACGTTCCACTACATCAACCGTGTTTCTTAACGCTTCATGCTTAGCGATCAACAAGGGTATGTGGATCCGGTCTCCCTCTCATAGATGATCATCACCATGGTAGGTCTTCGTATGCGTAGGAAATTTTTTGTTTCACATGCAACATTCCCCAATAGTGGAATCATGAGCTAGGTTCATCCGTGGATGATATCTCGAGTAGAACACAAAAGAGTTTGTGGGCATTGATGTTCAATTTGCTGCCCTCCTTAGTCTTTTCTTGATTCAACGGCATTATTGGATTGAAGCGGCCCGGACCAACTTTACTAGTATGCTTACCAGAGACCAGTTTCATCGACTGACATGCAACTTGTTGCATAAAGATGACTGGCGGGTGTCTGTTTCTTCAACTTTAGTTGAATCAGATTTGACCAAGGTGGTCCTTGGAGAAGGTTAAATAGAAGTTTGCATATCATGGTTGTGGCTGTAGGTAAGTAAGATGCGATCATACTAAATACCCATAGCAGCCACGTAAAACATGGAACAACAAATTAGAGGACGTCTAACTTGTTTTTGCAGGGTATGCTTGTGATGTGATATGGACAAAGACATGATATGATATATTGGATGTATGAGATGATCATGTTCTAATAGTTAAATATCAACTAGCACGTCGATGCTACGCAAACGGCAGGACCCGTAGGGTTGTCTATAAATTTGTTTTGCGCTTCCAGATGCTCTTGCTATATCGCAAGGCAGTAGCTTTAGTAGTAACAACATAGTTATCGCGACAACCTCGATGGTAGCACAATGATGGAGATCATGATGATGGACATCATGGTGTGGCTCCGGTGACATTGGAGATCGTGTCGGTGCTTTGATGATGGAGATCAAGAAGCACAAGTTCCTGGCCATATCATGTCACTTTTTGATTTGCATGTGATGTTAATCCTTTTATGCACCTTTTTTTGCTTGGAACGACGGTAGCATTATAAGGTGATCCCTCACTAAAATTTCAAGATAAAATTTTGTTCCCCGACTGTGCACCGTTGCGACAGTTCATCGCTTCGAGACACCATGTGATGATCGGGTGTGATAGACTCAACGTTCACATACAACGGGTGCAAAACAGTTTCACACGCGAAACACTCGGGTTAAAGTTGACGAGTCTAGCATGTACAGACATGGCCTCGGAATACAAGAGACCGAAAGGTCGAGCATGAATCATATAGTTTATATGATCAACATGGAGATGTTCACCATTGAAACTAGTCTCAATTCACGTGATGATCGGACTTGAGCTAGTGGATTTGGATCATGCGACACTCGAATGACTAGAGGGATGTCTATTTGAGTGGGAGTTTATTAGTAATATGATTAGCTAAACTCAATTATCTTGAACATAGTCTAAGTAATCTTTGCAAAATTTGATGTTGTAAAACAATGGATCACGCAGTACCAACCCTGAATTTTAATACGTTCCTAGAGAAAGCTAAGCTGAAAGATGATGGAAGCGTATCCTCACAGCTGGCCAAAAGCAATATGTCCTTGATGCTGCGCTAGGTGATGCACCACCCGCTACGGCGACCCAAGATGTTTTGAACGCTTGACAGTCCCGTAAGGATGACTACTCACTAGTTCAATGTGCAATTTTGTATGGCTTAGAACCAGGACTTCCAAGACGTTTTGAACGTCGTAGAGAATATGAGATGTTCCAGGATTTGAAATTTATCTTTGAGAAGAATGACCGGGTCGAGAGGTATGAGACCTCCGATAAGTCTTATGCTTGCAAAATGGAGGAGAATTCCTTTGTCAGTGAACACATGCTCAGAATGTCTCAGTACTCTGACCTTCTAGCTGAACTAGGGATTGAACTCCCACAAGAATCTATCACTGACATAATTCTTCAGTCACTGCCACCTAGCTATAAGAGCTTTGTCTTGAACTATAAAATGCAAGGGATGAATAAGTCACCCGGCGAGTTGTTTGCGATGCTGAAAGTCGTTGAGTTAGAAATCCAGAAAGAACATCAAGTGTTGATGGTCAATAAGACCACTAGTTTAAAAAACGGCAAAGGCAAGAAGGGTAACTCCAAGAAGAGTGGCAAAGTGGTTGCCCCTCCAACGAAGAAACCCAAGAATGGACCTAAGCCGGAAACTGATTGCCATTATTGAAAGGGGACTGGTCACTAGAAGCGCAACTGCGCCAAGTATATGGCCGATAAGAAGGCGGACAACACCAAACAAGGTATATTTGATATGCATGTTATTGATGTGTACCTCACCAGCTCTCATAGTAGTGCCTGGGTATTTGATACGTGTTCTGTTGCTCACATTTGCAACTCGAAATGGGAACTGCGGAATAAACAAAGACTGGCGAAGGATGAAGTGACGATGGGTGTGGGAAATGGTTCCAACGTTGATGTGATCGCCTTCGACATGCTCTCACTTCAGTTACCATCGGGATTAGTGATGAACTTAAATAATTGTTATTTAGTGCCTACGTTAAGCATGAACATTATATCTGGATCTTGTTTATTGTGAGACAGTTACTCATTTATGTCAGAGAATAATGGTTGTTCTATTTATATGAGTAATATATTTTATGGTCATGCTCCCAATGTGAGGGGTTTGTTCATATTGAATTTCGATTGTGATGACACTCATGTCCATAACATTGAGACCAAAAGATGTAGATTTGATAATGATAGCACCAATTTCTTGTGGCACTGCCGCTTAAGTCATATTGGTGTAAAGCCCCTGAAGAAACTCCATGTTGATGGACTTTTGGAGTCACTTGATTTTGAATTACTTGACACATGCGAACCATGTCTCATGGCAAGATGACTAGGACTACTTTCTACGGAACAATGGAGCGTGCAAGTGACTTGTTGGAGATCATACATACTAATGTGTGCGGACCAATGAGCATAGAGGCGCGTGGTGCATATCGTTATTTTCTCACCTTCACTAACGATTTGAGTAGGTATGGCTATATCTACTTGATGAAGCACAAGTCTGAAACGTTTGAAAAGTTCAACAAATTTCTGAGTGAAGTTGAAAATCATCGTAGCAAGAAGATCAAGTTCCTAGGATCTGATCGGGGAGGTGAATATCTGAGTTACGAGTTTGGTGCTCACTTAAGAAAATGTGGAATTTTTTCACAGTTGACACCGCCTGGAACACCACAGCGCAATGGTGTGTCTGAACGTCGTAATCGTACTTTGTCAGATATGGTGCGTTCTATGATGTATTTTACCTATTTGCCATTATCATTTTGGGGCTATGCATTGGAGACAGCTGCATTCACTTTAAATAGGGCGCCATGAAAATCCGTTGAGACGACACCATATGAGTTGTGGTATGGCAATAAGCCAAAGTTGTCGTTTCTTAAAGTTTGGGGATGTGATGCTTATGTAAAAAAGCTTCAACCTGAAAACCTCGAAGCTAAAGCGGAAAAGTGCATCTTCATAGGTTACCCAAAAGATATGGTTGAGTATACCTTGTATCTCAGATCCGAGGGCAAAGTGTTTGTCGCTAAGAACGGAGCTTTTGTTGAGAAAGAGTTTCTCTCGAAAGAATTGAGTGGGAGGAAGATAGAACTTGATGAGGTTATGGAACCTCTACATCAACAAGATGGTGGCGCAGGGCAGAAAGAAATTTCTATCGAGGCAAAACCAGTTGAAGAGGAAGCAAATGATGGTGACCTTGAAGCTTAAGATCAAGATACTGTCGGACCTCGCAGGTGGACAAGAGCACGTACTGCTCCTGAGTGGTACGGGAATCATGTCTTGTCAATCATGTTGTTGTACAACAATGAACCTGCGAATTATGGAGAATTAATGGTGGGCCCAGATTCCAACAGATGGCTAGAAGCCATGAAATATGAGATAGGATCTATGTATGAAAACAAAGTATGGTCTTTGGAAGTATTACCTGAAGGTTGAAAGGCTATTCAGAACAAATGGATCTTTAAGAAGAAGACGGATGCACACGGTACTTTGACTGTTTGTAAAGCTCGACTTGTGGCAAAGGGTTTTTCACAAGTTGAAGGAGTTGACTATGATGAGACATTCTCACCCGTAGCGATACTTCAATCCGTCTGAATCATGTTAGCAATAACTGAATGTTTCGATTATGAAATTTGGCAGATGGATGTCAAAACGGCGTTCCTTAACGGGTTCCTTAAGGAAGAGTTGTATATGATGCAACCCGAAGGTTTTGTCGATCCAGAGAATGCTGACAAAGTATGCAAGCGCCAGCGATCCATTTAGGGACTTGTGCAGGCATCTCGGAGTTGGAATCATCGCTTTGATGAGGTGATCAAGGCGTTCGGGTTTATACAAGTTTTTGGAGAAGCTTGTATTTACAAGAAAGTGAGTGGGAGCTCTATTGCGTTTCTAATATTATATGTGGACGACATATTGCTGATTGGAAACAATGTAGAGTTTTTAGAAAGCGTAAAGGATTACTTGAATAAAAGTTTTTCAATGAAGGACCTAGGAGAAGCTACTACATAATGGGCATAAAGATCTATAAAGATAGGTCAAGGCGTCTGATAGATCTTTCACAAAGCACATACCTTGATAAAGTTTTTACAAAGTTCAAAATGGAACAATCCCGGAAGGGGTTCTTGCGTGTGTTACAAGGTATAAAGCTGAGTAATAGTAAGTGTCCAGTAACTGCAGAAGATAGAGAAAATATGAGTGTCGTCCCATATGCTTTAGCCATAGGGTCTATCATGTATGCAATGTTGCATACAAGACCGGATGTTAGCTTGTCCATATATATGGCAGGCAAGTTTCAGAGTGATACAAGAGTGGAGCACTGGGCGGCGGTCAAGAATATTCTGAAGTACCTGAAAAGGACTAAGGAAATGTTTCTCGTTTACGTAGGTGACAAAGAGCTCGTCGTAAAGGGTTACGTTGATGCAAGCTTTGACACTGATCCGGATGACTCTAAGTCTCAAACCGGATACGTATTTATTCTTAACGGGGGTGTAGTAAGCTGGTGGAGTTCCAAGCAAAGTGTCGTAGCTAATTCTACATGCGAAGCAGAGTAAATAGCTGCCTCAGAGGCCACTAAGGAGGGTGTCTGGATGAAGTAGTTCATGTCAGATCTTGGAGTAGTGCCAAGTGCACTGGACCGAATCAATCTGTTCTGTGACAACACTGGTGTCATTGCTCTAGCCAAGGAACCAAGGTTTCACAACAGGACCAGACACATAAAGCGACGCTTCAATGCCATCCATGATTACTTCAAGGAGGAGGACATCAATATTTTCAAAGTGCACACATATCTGAATGTTGCAGATCCGCTGACCAAACCTCTTCCATGAGCAAATCATGATCAACACTAGAACTGTATGGGTGTTAGATTCATTACATTGTAAATCACATCGAGATGTGAAGCTAGATTATTGACTCTAGTGCAGGTGGGAGACTGTTAGAAATATGACCTAGAGGCAATAATAAAATAGTTATTATTATATTTCTTGTTTCAAGATAATCGTTTATTGTCCATGCTATAATTGTATTGAATGGAAACATAAATGCATGTGTGGATATATAGACAAAACAATGTCCCTAGTGAGCCTCTAGTTGACTAGCTTGTTGATCAAGGATGGTGAAGGTTTTCTTGCCATAGACAAGTGTTGTCACTTGATAACGGGATCACATCATTAGGAGAACGATTTGATGGACAAGACCCAAACTATAAATGTAGCATATGATCGTGTCATTTTTTGCTATTGTTTTCTGCATGTCAAGTATACATTCCTATGACCATGAGATCATGTAACTCACTGACACCAGAGGAATGCCTTGTGTGTATCAAACGTTGCAACGTTACTGGGTGACTATAAAGGTGCTCTACAGATATCTCCGAAGGTGTCCGTTGAGTGAGCATGGATCACGACTCGCATTTGTCACTCCGTGTGGTGGAGAGGTATCTTGGGGCCCACACGGTCGTGCAACATCACAAACAAGCCTTGCAAGCAATGTGACTAAAGAGTTAGCCAAGGGATCTTGTATTACGGAATGAGTAAAGAGACTTTCCGGTGACGAGATTGAAATAGGTATGTCGATACCGACGATCGAATCTCGGGCAAGTAACATACCGAAGGACAAATGGAATGATATACGGGATTGTGTGAATCCTTGACATAGAGGTTCAACCGATAAGATATTCATAGAATATGTACGATCCAATATGGACGTCCATGTCCCGCTATTGGATATTGACAGGAGAGTGTCTCGGTCATGTCTACATAGTTCTCGAACCCGTAGGGTCTGCACACTTAAGGTTCGATGACGTTTTCGTATAGTTGAATTATTGATGATGGTAACCAAATGTTGTTCGCAGTCCCGCATGAGATCCCGGACGTCACGAGGGTCTCTAGAGTGGTCCCGAAACGAAGATTGATTTATAGGATTGTTACATTTGGCTTCCGGAAAGATTTCAGGCATTACCACTAAAGTACCGGGAGTGGCGAATGGGTTCCGGGGTTTTACCAGGAGGGGCCACCCACCCGGGAGAGAACCTAATAGGCCCATGGGTGGCGCACCAGCCCTTGGTTGGCAGGTGAGGCCATCCAAATAAGTATTTTTGGGCTGAAGCAAAAATAAAAAGGAAAAGGGAAAAAAGGAAGGAGGTGGACAAGTTGGGAAGGACTCCTCCCCCAAACCGAATTGGAGGAGGAATCCTCCCTCTTGGTCTCGTCCGAACCCTCCTACTTGGAGTAGGAGGCAAGCCAAACCTCCCTCTTGTTCCTCCTATATATAGTGGAGATTTGAGAGGGTTTTTGCACCCCAAGCCTTTGTGTAGCCCTCTCTCCTACCAATACATCATGACACCTGGTAGCTAGTTCGGTACGGCACGACGCAGCCCTGCCGTAGTAGCTCCAACATCAACACCGCCACGCCGTCATGCTGCCGGAGAATTCAGCTACCTCTTCGTCTCTCTTGGTGGATCAAGAAGGCGGAGATCCTCATCGAGTTGTACGTGTGCTAAAAGCGGAGGTACCATCCGTTCGGCGCTAGATCTGGACGGATCATGGGACGGCGGCGATTTGGATCGCGAAGATGTTCCACTACATCAATTGCGTTTCTTACCTCTCGACCTGGGTATGTGGATCCGATCTCCCTCTTGTAGATAATCATCACCATGATAGGTCTTCGTACGCGTAGGAATTTTTTTGTTTCCCATGCAACGTTCCCTAACAGATGTAGCAATCGCTATGTCCCTTAGTTGTATCCCTCTACCGCATGTGTGCATGCCTTCTAGTTTGTCTTGGCTATCTCCCATTGTTGTATCCCTCTACCGCTTTCCTGCGTGCCGCCTAGAGTGCGCCGACGACTAGGAGTAGATAAGAGGCTCCCAGGCAGGAGGCCTATGCCTTTTCGATCTAGTTTTTTTGCTTTTGCTAGGCTTCTTAAGGAAAACTTGTTTAATTATGTCTATACTCACATATTGATGATTTTGCTAACTCATTTGTATTCGAACTTGTGTATTCAAGTCCTCGAGGCTGTTGGCTTGTAATATAAAGCTTGTATTATTTTATTTGTGTCTAGAGTTGTGTTGTGATATCTTCCCGTGAGTCTCTAATCCTGATCGTGCACATTTGCGTGTATTATTAGTGCACAATTAATACAGGGCCGTCACACAAGTTGTCGCTGATCTATGAGATGGCGAGATTACAATTACCTCTGACTTCCAGACGCCGGATCCCCATGGAGACTGTTATCCGAAGACCATGTAATTATGCCTCATATTCTATAGCGTTGCTCGAGTAGGTGTACATGATCTGAAGTATGTATTTCATGACATCACTGGTAAGGGAGGTTAATTCCACCTCGACTACCTATCGAGTAAGAATTTTTGATCTATCAAAGTACATTACCCAATTGGTGTGGGTTATGTGCTCATTGGGGAGCCCGACCTCCGTCCATTCGACGACAAAATCGGCCACGTGGGACTTTTCTGACCCGACGTGGGCGACATAACATCTCAAAGTGAAGGAGTTCAATGGCCCACTTTGCAATCTGACCCGTGGCATCCTGGTTGTTGATGATATCAATCAACAAGACCTCATATGCAACCATTGATAACTAGAACAGAAGTGATAAATTATGATGCTCATTCTGTGATGATTCCGTGAAAAAACGTCACAGTTTGTGAAAATAAGATGATTCCCTGACGTTTTTCACTGAATCATCACAGAATGTGCGTCACAGATTAACACATTTGTTGTGTATCTTAGTAGTAGTGTCTAAGTTTCTGAGAAGCCATGAAGACGACATGAGCTACTTATAGTAGCGTGGGTACCTCGTTTTACATAGGGTGACAACTTCGGAAACATAATATACCAATCTATGTACTTTAGTATGTGGCCCTCCATCTTGCACTCCACGACTAGGACCGTGCTAACAACTTGGCTGACAGTCGAGATGTAATGTAACAACGATCTGCCAGGGTGCAACGCGGCCTGAATTGAATTTGTGGCCAACAATGTTTGATTTCTTCTAAGGCTTAGCTAGCCTTGATTGTCTACTCAAGCCCCTCGTCTGCTTTGGTAGTCTATACAGGGGCAGTGCCTTTTCGACGATTCATGAGATGGACCAGTATAGGGAAGCAACATGGGAGCAAGACATTCGATTTCCTTGAGATTCTCTAGTGCATTGAGTTTTTCTAGTGCTTTTATTTTATCGGGGTTTGCTTTTATGCCCTGGTGTGAGACAATTAATCCAAGGAGCTTTCCAAATGGTACACTTGAGGCACATTTTTATTGTTTGTGCTTGATGTTGTATATGCAGAGATTATTAAACGTCATGCTTAGATCATCAATCAAGGTGTTGGCGTGTCACGAGTATATCATCAATCAAGGTGTTCGCGTGTCAGATCGTGACAACCACATCATCCACATATACCTCCGCGGTTACAATTTTGACCGGCTACTGTAGGGAAACACCCCACAGTCTTTTCTCTCTATTTATAAAGCAGTAATTATGTACAAAGGAGGGGAAGAATGTACAAGAGATGTAGGGGGTGGGGGTGTGGGGGGGATACAAACCTCAAGGAGATAAAAATGCTATCCATCTAAGGAGATCATCCCTAAAACTAGGTTTAATCCTATGTGCTAGAAGTGATATATCCTGAATAAAACCAGCCCTCCATTTTCTGAACCTTGGTTGCTGATGATGAAAGACCTTTGCATTTTTGACAGTCAATATGTTCCAGCAAGTAATGAAGACCACTTCAGTGAAGAAAGGGTGGTGAAAGTCTCTTCTTGCAGCTACAGAAGTACTCCACATAGAATTCCCCTGCCATGAGATCTGGAGATAATTCCAAATCCTGGTACTGAAGAGATAGTTTAAAAACAAGTGGTCTCTGTCCTCCTTGATCCTGGCATGGCAAAGAACACAAAGATTTGAATCAGATACCTTCCAGTGACGCCTCTCAAGCATGTCTTGAGTGTTGAGTCTGTCCATAATCATCATCCAGTCAAACATCTTGATTTTCATGGTGCAGCAGCTCTTCCAGATCCAGGTAAGCAATGGGTTTGGTGTGATGGGTTGGTGGATATGGTCATAATACTTCTTGGCACTGTATGGTTTAGAGTCTTTACTCCAGAGCCAGATATCATCAGCATTCTGGTTTATATGAATATTCTGAAGCATAGAGTTTACACAAGCCAGCTCTTTGTAGGCTTGTTCAGAGAGAGGTAAGTGGAACATGGATAGCATATTGTTGTCATGAAAAGCTTGGAAAACTTCCTGAGCAGTGCAAAAAGAATCCATCAAAAAAGAGAATAGTCTTTGGAACCTAGTAGCCAGTGGTCAGATAGAATCTCCAATCAACCAAAAATCAGACCAAAACAAGAATGTATCACCTCTATTTGGTTGAACATAAGTTACAACTCTCAACATATCCAGACGTTTGCAGATGTCCTTCCACAAAATAGAACCACAAAGTGAGGTACCTTGGGGAACTGTGTTATGATAATATGTGTTCCAAATCAGTTTGACCCAAGGAATATCAGCTTTATTCAAAAACTTGTCTGCATGTTTTAGGAGCAGGGCCTCATTCTGGATAGCAAGATTCATAATCCCCAATCCACCCTTCATCTTAGGTCTGCATACAAGGTCCCAGGCAGCAAGAGAGGGGGCATGATCTTGACCATTCTTTCTCCATAAACATTGCTGTTGGATTCTTTCTAACTGCTTAAGGATCCCTGGAGGAACTTCTAAACTGTAGAGAAAGAAGATAGGAACTGATGACAGAGCTGAGTTCAGATATTGCAAACGCCCCCCATGGGCCAGGAAGGAAGAACTGGCATTGTGTCTTCTTTCCATGTTATCCACTAATGGCATTAGATCAATTATCCTTGGTTTCGTTGTTCCCACAGGCAAACCAAGGTAGGTGAATGGCAAGGAACCCACCTTGCAACCAATAGCATCTGCCAATCTTTTCAGCAGATCTTGATCTATATTGATGGGGAGCATGGCAGACTTGTGATAGTTCACCTGGAGACCAGTGGATTGAGAGAATAGAAGTAGCATACTTTTGAACTCAAGCAACTGAGATTCTTCTGCAGGTAGAATTACGAGAGTATCATCAGCATACTGTACTATGGGGATGTCTCTGTCATGACAAGGAATTGGCAATTGAATGAGACCATCCTCTAATAGCCTGTTGACCAAAGTTTGCAAGTAATTTGCAGCAATTGCAAACAGGGGAGGGAACATAGGGTCACCCTGTGTAACCCCTTTCCTGCACATGAATTTTCTGCGAGGAACTCCATTGAGAAGAACAGAGGAGGAGCCAGAAGTGAGCAGTTGTTACACCCATAGGATCCATCTATCATTAAACCCCTTATGTCTGAGAATCTGAAAGATGAACTCATGTTCCACAGAGTCAAAAGCTTTTTCAAAATCCAGCTTGAGGATGACAATAGGTTTCTTGGACTGGTTACATTGATGTAAGTATTCTAGAGTCCAGCCCACACAATCTTGGATGGTTTTGGATTTGATAAAGCCATGCTGATTTTTGTGTATACATTTCATAACTTGTAGTTGCAGTCTATTGGCCACCATTTTAGACAAAAACTTAAGTCCCATTCCGGTGAGAGAGATAGGCCTAAAGTCACCAACCTGCTCAGGGGAGCTCTTTTTGGGAATCATAGTTATATACGATGAGTTCATGTTTTCTAGCTTGGCAATGCGACCACGGAAATCAGCTGCAAGTTGATAAAACTCAGGGCAGATAATAGACCAGCATTTCTTGAAGAAAAGCCCATTGAAACCATCAGGACCAGGGGCCTTATCAGTGGGCATTTCCTTCACTGCCTGGTCCATTTCAGCCTTAGTAAAAGGTTCTGTGAGCACATCCAGCCCCTCCACCTTCTGAATTAGGGACTGTAGGTCAAAAGCCATATTAATACCTTGGGAGGAGCCCATCCTATCCTTGAAAGATGTCCAGAAACAGCTAACAATTTGCTCATGATCAAAGATAACAGAACCATCATTCAACTTAAGAGATGAAATGGAATTTTTCCTATATCTTTAGTTGCCATGGCATGGAAAAAATTTGTGTTCTCTTCTCCAACTTTGATGAAATGAATTGTAGCTCTTTTTTCCTAGTAAAGGAACTATAGATGCAGGAGATGATCCAAATGCAACCTGACAATCACTCCGAAATTAGCTTCAGGCCTATACAGGGGTCTTAACTCCTCTAGATCATCAAGACAGAGAACAACCAGGTTGCACCTGTCAATGAGAAGCTTGAGCTGAGAGAGGTTAGTTTGCCATTTCTTTAGGGCCTGTCTTAGGTGTTTGTACTTATCCATGATGATGGCAGTAATATGCCCTTTCCTGGATGGAATGTTCCAAGAGTCCTTGACACAATCCATGAAGCCATCCATTTCAACCCAATAGTTTTCAAAACGAAAGAGATTGCATTTAGGGATGGAAGTGTTAACTGTGACTACACACGGGACATGATCATATGTAGTTTTAGCCAAAGGGAGGACTTCTGTGAGAGGATATGTTGAGATCCAAGAAGCAGATGTAAAAAACCAATCCAGTTGCTCTAGCAGGGGTGAATCTTGCATATTGGACCAGGTGAAAGATCTGCCCTTAATAGGCAATTCCAGTAGTCCAAGGTGGCCAATGATCTCATTGAAGATGAACATGTCATTTACATCAGCCCCAGGAAGGTTTCTATTTGATGGAGATCTAATAAATTTAAAATCCCAACGAGTAACCAATTGTCATCAGCAGGGATGTTGAGATTATATAACCAGCTGACAAAAAGGTCTCGAATCTCACCCTGACAAGGTGCATATACATAGACTAGGGTCCAAGTTTCTGCAGAGTGATTGGAATTAAAGGAGATGACAAGGGCAAAAGGCTGACACTCAATTAAGGTTCCAGTAAGAACAGAGGATTTCCACAAAGTAATCAGACCCCCAAAGGCACCACGGTATGGCGAATATGCAAACTGATCAAATCTTTTTCCGTGGTTACAATTGTAAGCATGTTTGGATGATTCGTTGATATATGGCTCCCGTATTTTTAAGTTCAAAGGGCCTGGTGATGAACTAGAAGAAACCATAATGGGTGATAACATAGTTGGCTCCTGGTCAGATTGTTCCATCTTAATCTAGGGGTACTCAGAATATGCCAATACGATCACCCCCTAAGTCGCACCACCTAGGCTTATGGGCCCCACGAAAGTCATCTCCTAACGTCCTTCTCCTATATTAAGCACTTTATCCTAGAAAAAAATTAGTATAGGATTTAGGGACCTTACATGACCATCTAGAGGCAGAGATGAAGGCGAAGTACTTTTGCTCCCTTACATAGGTATTTTGGAGAGGAAACTTCCCTCCGAAAGGGGGAATCAAAGCCCTCAACGTCATAAATGCTCATATTGTCATGGAAGGCTCATACGTCACCAAAGTATCTATAATATTTTTATTGTTCCATGCTATTATATTATCATTCCTGGATACTTTATATGCATTTATATGTTGTTTTATATCAGTTTTGGGAACTAACCTATTAACCCAATGCCTAGTGAGAGTTGTTGTTTTCTGCTTGTTTTTGGCTTTTCTTGAAATAAGTACCAAATGAAGTTGAAATGCAACCAAACATTTCGATGGGTTTTTTCTGGACAAAAATAGGACCTGGAAGATTTGGAGGGAGGACAGACGCTTGATACGTCTCCAACATATTGATAACTTATGAAATATGCATGCCATATTCACCTATGTTTATAATACTTTTATATGGCTTTGATGCACTTCTTCTGATTTAATTAGAACTAACCAGAAGTGATGTTGTTTTCAACAGAATTATGGTGGTGTAATTTTTGTGTGCAGAGAATGAAAGTCCTCAAAATCTCCTGAAACTTTTTGGTGATTCTTTGGCAACATATGAGAAACATTGGTGCGAAGAACCACTGGAGGGGGCTTTTTATTGGCCACAAGCCAAGAGGGAGCGCCCAGGGGACTTAAAGGGCCCTATTAGCTTGTGGGCCCCTTGTAAGTCTGTTTTGCATGACTCCAACACCAAAAACTCCTATAAGTAGAGAAACCCTCGGAAATTAGGAGAGATTCTCCACCTCACCACCGCAACTCTCTGTATCGACGAAAAACCAATCTTGAGAGAAAACAATAGCGAAAACAGGAGAGAAACAAAGAGAGATCCAATCTTGGAGGAGCTTTCGCCCCTCTGGGAGCCATGGAAGCCAAGGGCCAGAGGGGAGAACCTCTCCCCATCTAGGGAGAGGCCATGAGGAGGAAGCCTAAGTGAGGAGACTCTCTCCGCCTCTCTTTTGGTGGCGTTGGAGTGCCGCCGGGGGAACCATCGCCGCCGTGATCGTCTTCATCAACACCATCGTCTTCATCAACTTCCTCATCTATTTTCAGCGTCCACTCTCCTGCACCCTGCTGTAATCCCCTACTTGAATAAGGTGTTTCATGCCACATATTTAATTAATTATGTGTTACCATCCTATGATGTTTGAGTAGATTTATGTTGTCCTTTGGGTTGATTGATGATCTTGATTGGTTTGAGTGCATGTTTTATTTTTGTGTTGTCCTATGGTGCCTTCCATGTCGTGCACACGTGAGGGATTCTTCCTGTTGGGTGTTGCAATATGTTCATGATTTGTTTATAGTGAGGGGATAGCATGACACAAGCTTACAACCGAGTAAGAAGATTGTTGCGTATGGGAGTAAAGGGGACTTGATGTTTAATGCTATGGTTGGGTTTACCTTAATGGTTTCTAGTAGTTGCAGATGCTTGCGAGAGGTCCAATCATAAGTTCAATTGATCAAAGTACAGATAGTATGTAAGATCATGGCTCTGCCTCATATAAAATTACAAGAATGATTACTAATCTTCTTATTAATTGCCTAGGATGATTCCGCACACCATACCATCATTATTCCACACTCTATATTTGTAATATATTGTAATATATTCTAACTTTATTTAGGCAGCAACTATTTTCATATTTTAGTTCCCGAGTATCATGCAAAGCTACACTATTTATACCCACAACACAGTTTTATTTCTTGTTACTAGATAGAAGCAAACGCTCGGTGTACATAGAGTCGTATCGGTGGCAGATAGGACTTGAGAGAATATTGATATAACCTTTAGCTCCTTCTGGGTTCGACACTCCATACCTATCATTTCTATTTTTGGAAAGTTCTACGATGATTCCTTGCACTTGGGGATTATCAACCTCTTTTCTAGCACCGTTGCGTGGGAGCAATAGCATGGGGTTAGTATTTTCATGTATGCTTAATTTGCTTTTATCACTAAGTAGATTTTGTTTATATTTTGGTTATATTTTCTTGTTTTCTTCATTTAGTTATGGGTGAAACAAATAAAAAATTGGAAAAATTATAAACCCAATTTTTTTACTTGCCTCTTAAAAGAGAAGCGATTGGAAAGTTATGCATTGAAGAAGTGTGGGTCGACCTTGGAAACTTGTGTTCATGCTCATGGAAACAATATAGAAATTTTCATGGAAGTTTCTCATAAAATAATTTTCCCTTATATTTTTCCCTTATATTACCAATGTACCATAAAAATAATGTGCTTATCATAATATTCATGATGCTCTTTTTCATGTTTCATCTACTATTCTTTTGCGACCATCATGGATATTATCATGCCTAGCTAAAAGGCTATAAAAAGGGCTTGTTGGGAGAAATCCCAACACTTATCATGTAACCCCCAAGATGCGATCCTATCCTTATTTTGGCACGAGGGCCTCGACAGGGATAGAAACGCATCTCGTCATTTCGCAAGAATGGATATTGCTACAAGTACATGTACAAGATAGATGATTATATGGAATTGGCTTACACTCGCCACAAGCTACATCAGAGTGACATCAATACAACACATAATACGTCATCATGAAGAAGAGCAGGGTCCGACTACGGACGAAATCAAATGATAAAAGAATGACGTCCATCCTTGTTATCCCAAGCTGTCGGCCTGGAGCCCATCATAGATCGATGAAGCAGAAGAAGAAACTCCAAATGAAAAATCAACACGCTCGCATCAAGTAACCCTTTACCTGTACTGGTAACTGGTGCTGTAGTAATCTGTGAGCCATAGTGACTTAGGAATCTCATTTCCAAAGGTATCAAGACTAGCAAAGCTTAAAGGGTGAGATATGGTTAAGTGGTGAGGCTGCAGCAAGCGAGTAAGCATTTATTTGGGTGCCTAACTTACGGGTACAAGAATAAAAGAGGGGGATGATCTACGCATAACGGATGTGAACTACTGATGATCAAATGAATGATCCTGCACACCTACTTACTTCAGACATAACCCCACTGTGTCCTCGATCAGAGAAGGAGCTCACAAAAGAGACAGTCACGGTTACGCACTCAGTTGGAAAGTTTTTAATTAAGTTTACTTCACGTTATCTAGAACCGGATGTTAAACAAATTTCCACGTTTCCATATAACCACGAGCACGGCTTTCCGAAAGATTTAACCTTGCAGGGGTGATCCAACTAGTCCATCACAAACTACCACACGCTACGACGGAGTGACCTCGATCAGGGAAACCCGTGATCTCGTCGGGTTCCTATTAGAAAACCTGAACCCCGAGATTTCCCAAAGTATCCTCGGAATCCCTCACACAAGACGCTCGAGAAAGGTAAAACAAATCCAGCAAGGCCGCCCGGCGTGTCGATGATCCCGATAGGAGCCTCGTATCTTGTTCTTAGGACACGACGGATAACCAAAGCGTACGGTGGCCTGATAGACATCTCCCGAGTTGCCCCGGGTTGTCCCTGCACGGTGCTCTATTTTGGACCAGCACCATCAGCACTGGCCCTCCCTGTAATTACTCCACGGGTTCATGATGCCCTATGTTTTTCAGTATTATCAGGATTATTGTGTTGGGAAAATATAGTACCAATGTTGGGCCTTGCCAGACGAGTTTTATCCCAAAACAAGAATCTAGGGGGTCCCCATAACAACCGCAAGTATGTTAGGAGCACTCATTAATGGAACATGACACCGGTAGTCAAAGGTGGAACAAAACACCAGGCTAGAAAGGCCGAGCCTTCCACCTTTTACCAAGTATATAGTTACATTAATTAAATAGCATTTAATATGGTGATATAACAAGGAACCCATGTTATCACATGGAAGCAACTCCACCTGCAACTAGCAATGTTATCCAATGGTTAAGCAAGTGGTAACATAGCCAATGAGTGGTTTGCTAGGTTGTGAACAGGTTGAGGGTTTTCATGGCAATGTTGAGAGGCTGATATTTAACAGGTGGTAGGCAGAGAGACATAATGTTTGAAATGAAACAACTAGAATGGCAATGATAGTAATGGTATTTAGGGAAATGATCATCTTGCCTGAGATCCCGTTTGGAAGAAGGACGACCCCGTGAAGCAGACGAACCGACATAGTCGAACGGATCCTCACGCTCTGAAGCGGTTTGGACTCTATTGAGACGAAGCAAAACCGCACAAGAATCAACACAAGATATTCACCACGACACATGCATGATAATATGCACACCCTAATATGATGCACAATCGGTTCAAATATGCAAGGCATGGCATGGCAATTCACACAATCAAACACTACACATTAAGTGAAACTCAATATGCAACGAGTTGCATATTGACGAAACTCCACGTTTAATTATTTAGTTCACTCTCGTTTAATTCCAAGACGGTATTAAATGTTGTTAAACATGGCACGAGGTGAAGCACAACTTAAACTACCTATCTAGGCATTTTAAATGAGGTCGGAAATGACATATAGCATCTCCAAAATGACCCCACACGTTACTTTCAAAATCTGTCGAGATTTGTCCTAATCTCATTTTTTGTTTATTAAACGTGAAAATAAAGTGATTCACGTGATTCTACTCGTCGATATAGTCCATATACATATATGGATCATCTCCAACGGAGCTACAGTTAATTAACTACGACATAAACCATTTCTATCACGTCGACACACAAACCAATGCAAATGGCACACTAACCAGCTTTAATTATGCATGGGAGTGGAAAATATTATTCTACGCGAAAATCTACACGTTTTACATATATAACTTGTTGCGATTCGATGCACGGTCTAATAACTACGGGCGTTTGAAAATATGCAGTTTTCTGAAATTAATAAATTCATTAACCGGAAAAAACAATCGGGTCGATTCTGCTGAACTAGGCCAGCAGTGCATATGCTGGTGCAAGATAATGAAATGTTGCTGGAGCACGGGATAGCAGGTCAAAGCGCTCACCTAGCTGGGCTGGCCCAGGTCGCTGCAGGGCTTAGGCCGGCGGCAGCGGCAGCCCATGCAAGGCTCACGTGCGAGCTGGGCTAGAGCTGGGCCTGGAAGCCGGCTCGGGGCCGAGGTGCTGGTGAGGCCGGTCAACGGCGGAGCTCCTAGATATGATCGGGATAATGTGGGCAGCGGCGGCAGTCCCTCGCAGTGGCGACGGCGAGGCTCGGGAGCGAGAGGAAGGGGCGGTTGGCGGCGGGGCACAGCAGCCAGCAGCTGCGACGGAGCAGAAGGCGGCGGCGGGCGGAGCAAGTGGGGCGAGATCCGGCGACCAGACCCTCGGTGGCCAGCGGCGCTGCACGCGAGTAGCTACGGCTCGGCAGAGCTCCAAGGAGAGAGGTGCAGGGGTGCGTCGAGGAGAGTGGCACGGGAAAGGGGCGACCGGCCTGGCTGGCTCTCGTTGCCGGCGGCGGCTCGCCGGAGGCGCGGGCGGCACGCGGCTCGCGAAGGCGGAGCAGGGAGCTCGGGGGCTCTGGATAGGGAGCTCCTCTACCGATCTGGAGCTGGGGCGGATTGATCTGGTTCGGGCTGCGAGCAGGCCTACGATGGGCTCGGGCGGGCCCGACGGCTGGATGGGAGAGAGGAGGAGCTGGGGGTGCGAGGAGAGTCGGCTAGGGTTAGTGTTTTGGTGGACATGGATCCCGAGGCATGAGGATGGCTCCCTATTTATAGACAGGGGCTAGGGTTAGCTATTTTGCTCCATTTTTGGACCGTTGGATCGTGATCTGGCGTCTCCGGAAGCGGAGGGGATTAGGGTTAGCTTAGGTGGTTTGACGAGATGTGTTAGAGAGGCTAGGTGGGGAAGAGAGGGGAGATTGGCAGCCCGACAATGATATTTTAAACATTGAAAAATGTTTGACGATAAACCAAAGACGGTGCCACTACGGTCGACCGTTCGTGTATCAAACGAACTCCGATTGAGACGAAATTTGGCAGGAGGAGTACCTACATTATATTAAGACTGACGTCAAGTTTCAAATGGTCAGCGAAAAAAATGGAGAGAACTGACAACTAATAACGGTTGCATGTTTTGAAAACTGGCGGCAACGAAGTGCCGATGCAATGCGGTTGATGCCCACGATGCGACGATGAATGTGACAAACAAACGAATCACACGACCAGAACGGAATAAAAGGGGAATCTTCTGCAGCGTCGGTCTCAGGCTGTCACATATCCTTTATGTTTCTGTGTGTTCACATCATTAAGCTACTATAGTAATCATATTTTGTGTCTTTTATTCAATAATGTGCCAAGTAAATCCTTTAGGATGATTTGGATAATAATAGATTTAATTCTGTGCAAAAACAGAAACTTTTGCGCGAGGTGCAGAATTTCGCTCATTTTACTCGAACATATTTTTGATATTATAATTTTACACGTTATTTTTATACAAATTTCCCAGGTTGTTCTAATTTTTCACAACTATTTGAGTTACACAAGTATGGTGTTTCTGCTCATCATTACAGATTATTCTGTTTTAGACATATTCTATTTTTGCTTGCATAGTTTGCTTGTTTTGATTATGATATGGATTATATCGGGGGGGTATAAGCCTTTATAAGTTAGAATAAATTACCTTACGAAATAACTAAATATGAATCAATTTATAAAAATACCTAAAGTTTATGATTTTCCTATTATACTAACGGATCTCATGTGGTTCTTGTTAAGTTTATTGTGATTGGAGTTTTCAAGTTTTGCATGCGATACCGTGGCGACCCCAACTCATAAGTCGTGATCACCGAATGCATGTGCACATTGATTTGAGAGATCAATGCTCACCAAACATACGGAAGCTGATATTCAAGAGTCTTACATCCTTAGATACCGTCTGATACTAATAAAGATCGTTACGGTCAAGTCTTACATAGGTAGGGCCTCAAAGGCCATCACAACAAACATAACTACCAACCGAAATCTTGGTCGAAAGCGTGAACCCATGCCATATGACTTAACCTACACGCATTCTGACTCGGGGGTGTCCTAGTTTGTATGTTCATCATTGACTAATTCTTCTCCAAGTTCCTGCTTTTCCATGCCTGGCCATTTAAATAACCAGTGGCAAGTCAATGAGTACTTTGAATGTACTCAAAAGCAACCCATGATGTGGAACAAGGCAATAATGAAGCATGATATAGCACTAATAGGTAATTTGCAGAAAGCAGATTTTTCCATGGTGCAATAACATGATCAACTTCTCGTGCGGGCATGCACCATGAGGTAAGTGATGACCATGTGAACATGTTACATATACCAATATCAACTGAGGGATGAACAACCCATGCTCACCCATTATGTCAAGTCGTCCTACTTAGCTGAAGTATATTACACACATAACCACCTTTCTCACAGGCACACACTATCATGGTTTTGTCACGACAGATGTGATCGTGAAAGGACTTGTGAAGGAGCCATCACACCTTGGTGGCGACTTAAATGGGGTGATGGAAAGCAAGACTCGGATTTACCCAGGTTCGGCCCCTCGTGTGGAGGTAAAAACCTACGTCATGCTTTGTGTAGATTGATGATGGTTTCGATTACAAGGTGGGTGTAACTTGCCTGACCTAGCTCTCGATGATTTCTAACTTGCCCTATCTTCCCCAGGGACTCACCTTTATATACTGGTCGAGGCCCTAGGGTTTACAAGAGTCCTAGCCATGCTACAGATCGTGGTTTTCCATATCTCTAAGTCGCCGTGCTTTCCAAGACTGGAAACCTCCTTGGCGGACTATCCTCTGCATCGCTCCTGAACCGCCATCCGGCTTATGGGCCCCAGGGCCAAGGCTTGCATTACCAAAGGATGAGTCGCCCCTTTAGTGACCCGGCCCAGCTAGGGCGGGTTACACCGCAGGTAATATACCCAACACACACTGTTTGGCAAACATGGACATAGCCCAAGAGAGGTCATCCAACTGTCCTTGACCGTGGACACATCTATTCGAATAGTTTTACACTCTGCGTATGTTGTGCACTTTAACAACAAGACTCGGGAAACTTCCCTCTCAAGACACGGCTCATAGTATTTCTCACACCCGAGGTAAGTACCCGAACATCACCTTTCCCATGACGATACTAGCAAAGAGACCACTCATTGGTGACAAGCCCTCTTGATGTACATCTCACGTATCATCCACGTGGGCACGCAACAGTGTGCCTAGTGTTTGTGAAAACAGCCCATGGTCACCCTTTCTTGGCACGACCTTGTCTCATCAGTGACCATGTCACTCCCGCCACTAGTAATGCGGGATCTCTACTAGAACCAACCATTGTAATTTGCATAGCCTCATCCTATAAGGGGTATCATGGTTGTACAAGTAAGGTTGGAGTAACGGTCGCAACTTAAACCAATCTGATTTCGAAAACCACACACTCACTAGCCTCGGTACACCACTTCTACCTCAAGTGGCTACCTAGCTCAAACCTTCTCCTTGCGGCATTAGTGGCACCCGATGGGGTTTTCGTAAAACCTTTGAAATCACTTTCCTTTTTCGTCCCATGCATGTTCCATCTCATTCATCGCAACTACTAGCAACTTGACTACATCCCACCTGCACAACCCTCATAGGTAGGTAGGGTTTTGATCAAGTGCAAGTGTCAACGTGTAGTTATGGGAAACATTCCACTACGGTAGTCACCTCTTCATCATGATCTTATGCATTTGAACGAAGTGCTAAATATGACATTCATGAAAATAGCTTCTTAGACATGGTCAAAGGGCTGCTTGCCTTGCTCAAGAAAGTCTCCAGGTCTTCAAAGTCTTCTGGCCCAACTCCCTCATGAACAACGCAATCTATCGTCGCAATAACAACAAGCAAAAATAAGAGCTCAACTAAAAACAGAAAAAATAATCTACTCAGAAAAATGTCAAACCATTTTTGTAAAGTACTAGGGTGAGCCTAGGTACTGTCAAAATTGTTGGGTTTTATTTTTGTAGTGTAAAAAGTTGTAGTTAAAATTTCTTAGACAAGGTTTTAAAATAAAATAGTGCATGCAACCTTGTGGAAAAATTACACACGTGACATCATAAAATACTACACAATATTACAATATTTTAGGTGGAGGAATACTTGGATTTAGATATATATTTATCCATGTAGGATTTTTGCAAAACATAATAAAAACAAAAAGGAAAATGTGCCACAACACCTGGGCCAGAGTCGGACAGTAGGTGGGCTGGCCCAAAGGCCAACCAGCCGAGGCGAGCCAGGCAACCGTGCCTCGCCAGATTCATACCTGACGGGCGGGGCCTGGGGGCCAGCGAAAGAGAGAGAGACGAGAGAGAGGCGCGAGAGGTTGCCGGTTGGACCCCACCTGTCGGGCCCATCGTTAACCCCTCACTAGAGGGCGGCGAGGCTCACCGGGAGCAACATGGACCACGACGAGGCAAGCTGACAATGGGAATGGACTCAGGGGCGAGTTGCAGATTTGGTGTAGGTGGAAAAGGGCTGCCGGAGCACAGGGAGTCGCCGGCAACAAGATCCCATGGCGGATGAGCTTCGGGAGGTGGTCGTCGGGGGCGTTTCCTGTAGCAAAAAGGACGGGGGAGAGGGTGAAATGCATCAGATGTGCAAGGGAGAGCCGAAGGAGGAAGAAGGAGGGCTGGAGCGGCTTCCTACTACGAGATCAATGGTAGCACTAGGTGGCAGAGCTCCGGCTCGATCTCGAGATCAGGGAGCTTTGGGGGCGAACTGAGGGCACTTGAGCACAATTAGGAGGAGGGGAGAGGGACAAGAGGGGAGACGGGTCTAAGGGGAGTCTTTAATATGTGGGGCACGAGACCACCATGGACCCATGCGCCGGAACAGGCTAGAACGGCGACTTAGGGCAGGGGAGGAGAGACGGATGGCTCGGGGGCCTTCCTGGGGTTCGTCCACGACCACTGGGAAATAGATAGGAGAGAGGGGAGCACACGCGAGCGAGCGCATGAATTGGCCGACATGGGCAGCGTTGGGCACGGGCTAGGAGAGTCATTGTAGAGGGAGAGAGAGGAGAGGGCCAACAGTCTGGCTTGTCCCGAACGCCAAGGCGCCTCGACAGGCGCGAGGGGGAGGCTCAAGGCGGCCTCAGGATGGTTGTCGAGCTGACCAGTGTTCGGCCATCACTATAGCATGCTCTAGAGCGCGACTTTGGCCGGCATGATGGCGCTTTTGTCGTGCTCTGGCGTGTCCTACAATGTCCACTAGCTGCGGGGAGAATAAACAAAGGGGAAGAGGCATGGGATGCTCTGGAAAAGCGAGGGGTGGAGGAGAGCAGAGAGAGAGGGGAAATAAGTGCCAGTCCAGGGGGTAAAATCAATAGGGATCACCAAGTTTGAGCTCATTTGAGAAAGTTTGGCAATGCAGACATGAAAATCCTTAGAAATGGACAAAACAGATTTGTATGAACCAAAGTGATCAAATCAACTCCCACAAACGCACAACTTGGTGTAGCATCTTTATTGGGGTGCTACATCACTCGCAAAGTTTGAGACGAACTAGATAAACTTGGCAATGTAAAGTTGCTCAAACTTAGTTTTGGACACAGAGGGTTTTGGGGTACTTTAGTGAATCAAATCAACTTGGATTGAGATGAAACTTTGCAGGATCACCACATTTATCATGTGTGTCTTGCTAGAATTTTCCTGGAATTTATTGAGAATATTTCCTATTGAAACATTTTCAAATCTTGAAATAGGCAGAAAGGGTTTTGAGGAATTTTGTCCAATATTTTCAACATGCCCATGTGGTTAAACTCTTAAGTATGGAAAATATATGTCCACTGAGTTTCCCTATATTTTCTCCAATATTTTTGAAGTGAAAAAAATAAATTTTCTCTATGAAATACCATTTACGGCTCCATAAATATGTGCTTAAATAAAATAGGAACATAACTTTTAAAATAATTATTTTGTGGTTTTAAGAAACCTTTTTAATAATAGGTTCCAAATAAAAGCTTTTGTGTAAGGCATCTCTCCTAAATTGGGGACTTGCAGTGCAAATCTCAAATCAGGGGTTTTAGAAAGCTTAAAATAAATAAATGCCTTTTGTTGAAATAGTAATTTAGAAAAATAGTTTTCTGGTCCTATTCACATGGCATGATCATTGGGCAAAGGTTTGTGGTCAAGGAGATGTTTTATTTAGAGGAGAATACCTCTAGTGATTCAAAAACTCAATCCGAAATACAAGCAATTAGCAACCAAATCAACCATCACAAACATGCAAAAAGTTTTAATTGGCTCCAATTTTTACAAAAACGTCATGTGAAAAAAGTGGTACACACAAGGGTGTGATAGACCTACCCCCTTACAAGAATCTCGTCCCCGAGATTCCTAGGCTAGGCGCTAAAAAGAGAAGGAAACTCTAAACTCAGGTAGTTTTCACGCTCCCATGTTGCTTCTCCTTCGGTGTGGTTGCTCGAGTGGACCTTGAAGTACTTGATGGTGTGGCTTCTGGTGCAACGCTCAGCTTCATCCAAGATGCATATTGGTCTCTCACGATAAGTGAGGTCTGGCATAAGATCAATGGCTTGATGATTGATATCCTTGAAGAGGTCACGACGGTTGTGAACTTGGAGGCACTTCCGGAGCTGCGACACGTGGAAGACGTTGTGCACATCCGAGAGCTCGGAAGGTAGCTCCAGTTGGTAAGCTACTCTTCCTCGCCTATCGGTGATCATATAGGGGCCGATGTATCTTGGTGCAAGCTTTCCCTTGACATGGAAGCGTTTTTACCTTGAGAGGCGTAATTCAAAGATAGACATAGTCCCCAACACGAAAACTTATGTCTCAGCGACGGCAGTCGGTGTAGCTCTTCTGTCTTGACTTGGCAGCCTCTAGATGTTCTTTGATGAGTTGAACTTTCTCTTCTTCTTGATGGAGGACATCCAGTCCGAAGACCATCCCTTCTCTGGTTTCTGACCAGTTGAGAAAAGTGCGGCACTTGCGCCCATACAACACCTTGAATGGTGCCATATGAAGGCTCGACTGGTAGCTGGTGTTGTAGGAGAACTCAGCAAAAGGCAAAAAATCCTCCCACTTGGCTCCATATTCCAAGACACACACACGAAGCATGTCCTCGAGTATCTAATTTACTCGCTCCATTTGTCCGCCTGTCTCAGGGTGGAAAGCGGTGCTAAAGGATAGCTTGGTTCCCAAGGCCTCTTGGAATCTATTCTAGAACCTCGAGGTAAACTGGGTAGCTCGATCTAACATGATTTCCTTAGGGACTCCATGGAGGCTTACAATCCGGTTGATGTAGAGACTTGCCAATTGGTTTCCCATGTAGGTCGTCTTGACGGGATCATGTCGCTTGCTTCATCAGATGATCGAGAATGATCCAAATGGAATCATGTCCCTTGCTTGATCTGGGTAGACTGGTGATGAAATCCATTCCAACCTTGTCCCACTTCCATTCAGGCACCTTGAGAGGTTGTAGCAGTCCAGCGCGTCGCTGATGCTCAGCCTTAGCCCTTTTGCATACGTCAGACATAGCGACATAAGAAGCTATCTCTCTCTTCATGCCATGCCACCAGAATCTTGTCGTGAGGTCTTGGTACATATTGGTTCCTCCAGGATGGATGGAATATGGAGTGTCATGTGCTTCTTGCAAGATCATATTCTTGAGATCGACTTTGTTGGGTACGCAAAGGCGATTCCCAAACCATACAACTCCTTGTTCATGCACGGAGAATCGTGGGGCCTTGCCATTCTTGATCTTCTTCTTGATACCTTTGATGCTCTCATGTTCCTTCTGAGCTTCCTTGATGTCGTCCATCAGTGTAGGCTTTGCTTCGAGGTTGGCCAGAAATCCTGGTGCGATTAGCTCCAACTCGAAGCTTTCAAGTTCCTCATACAGGGCAGGTATCCTTTCCTTGATCATATCAATTAAAGGAACAAGATTTCTGCTCAAGGCATCAGCTACCACATTGGCCTTCCTAAGGTGGTATTGAACACTCAGATCGTAATCTTTGATTAGCTCCAACTATCTGTGCTTCCTCATGTTCAATTCATTGTGAACGAAAATATAGTTCAACCTCTTTTGGCCCATGTATATCTCACACCGCTTTTCGAGAAGGTAATGCCGCGATGTCTTCAAGGCAAGAACCACTGCTGCCAGCTCAAGATAATGAGTGGCGTAGTTTTTTTCATGAGGGCGTAACTGTCTGGATATATATGCCACGACTCTGCCTTCTTGCATCAGGACACTTCCAAGCCCGATCTTTGATGCGTCACAATATATTACAAACTCCTTGTGAATATCAGCGGTGGCAAAACTGGGGCCGTTGTCAATCTCTTCTTGAACTCCTGGATACATTCCTTGCACTTCGGCGTCCATTCAAACTTCTTGTCCTTCTTCAAGAGTTGAGTCATTGGTCGGAAAATGCTTGAGAATATTTTGACAAACTTGCAATAGTACCCCGCGAGTCCAAGGAAGCTTTTGACTTCCTTCACATTGGTCACAGATTGCTACTCTGTCGCGGCTTCAATCTTGGCACGAACAAGTGACAATCCATCTGTTGTCAACACATTTCCCAAGAATCAAACTTCATGCATCTAGAATTCACATTTTCTGAACTTTGCATAAAGCTTGTGCTGTTGAAGCTTCTCGAGAACCATTCTCAAGTGTTGCTCATGTTCTTCTTTAGACTTGGAGAAGACGAGTATGCCGTGAATGAAGACAATGAAAAACTTGTCCAGATACTCCATGAAGACTTTCTTCATGAGGTACATGAAGTAGGTTGGGCATTGGTTAACCCAAATGACATGACCGTGTATTCATACATACCATATCTGGTAAAAAATGTCGTCTTCGGGATATCCTGGGGTCCGATGTTCAACTGGTAGTACCCAGGCCTAAGATCGATCTTGGAAAACACCTAGGCACCGTTCAGCTGATCGAACATGTCTTCAATCTTGGGTAGTGGATACTTGTTTTTTATGGTGACTGCATTGAGAGAACAGTAATCAATAGAAAGCCTGATAGTTCTGTCCCTTTTTGACACAAATAGGGCATGCGATCTCCAAGGAGAGGCACTAGGGCGAATGAATCATTTTTTGAGCTGCTCACCTAGTTGCTTCTTCAGTTCAGCCAACGCTTTGGATCCCATTCTATAGGGCTTCTTATGGATGGGTCTTGCTCCGGGCTTTAGCCCAATAATGAACTCAATGTCATGATCAGGAGGCATTCCGGGCAGCTCGTCATGAAAGACATCCGGGTATTCACATACACTAGCACTTGATCCAACTCAATCCCCGACACGCAATTAACCTGAGGGGCTTGATTGGAGGTAGGGTTGGTAACATACTTGACCTCGACTCCTTGGCTATTGGTCATGGTATCAGTCCTCTTGGTACAGTCCAACAAGCCTTGATGCTTGGTTAACCAATCCATGCCAATGATCATATACAAGCCTTGCGGCTTCTGGACGGTGAGATCTGCTAAGAAGTCTACCCCGTTGATGTTAATCCCAACTCATTTACACCCTATCTTGGTCCTCATTACTGCACCCAGGGCTTGTACCATAATATGACTACCCAAAGGCGTAGGGTCCATGCCACTGTGTAGAGCAAACTTTTGGGTAACAAAAGAATACAAAGCACCACAATCAAGCAGAATTGTTGGTGGGGTTGAGTTGACAAGGAACATACCCAGTATGACATCCGTGTCGTCTTGGACTTCCTCAACGGAGACGTGATTCACATGACCTTTTCCATTGTTGGGCACGTTGCGGGGATCTTGGTTCATGGGTGGCGCTCCACGACCTTGTCCCTGGTTTGGTGCATTGTGGTGCATTACATCTGGCTTCTTGTTGGGGCACTGCTTCGAGATGTGTCTAGGCTGACCACACCCAAAGCACATGACATGCCTGAAGTTGTTGTTCTTGCCGCCAGTGTTGTGATTGGGATTGTTGTATGCCGACCTCGGGTTGGCATACTACTAAGGTTGGTAGCTTGAACGAGGTGCATGACTCGTGGATTGCTGAGGCTGATAGTTTGGCTTTGCTGGGGCTGGTTGCTAGGGATGAGTCTTTTGGTTTGCTGGAACGACCAATGTTGACCATCTCGCATTTGTGTGTGTCTTCCATGGCATGAAGATTATCTTCAAGCATGAGGGCTTTTTAACCACCTCAAAGAAGGATTGACACTCACACACAACAAGTTGATACTGCAGTGATTGTTGAAGCCCTTCCATGAAGCATTCTATCTTAACTCCCTCATTGCTGACATCATTAGACACATATGTTCACAAGGGATTGTACTTCTGCAGGTACTACTTGACAGAGCCACTTCCTTGCTTCAGCGCTCGAAATTCCCGGTTCTTGATGGCCATAATCCTAGAAGGGATATGGGTAGTGCGAAAATCCTTGCTTGAAATCATCCTTGGTGAACGCACGCACGCCTTGCATGACCTTGAATCCATCCCACCAAGCTCTGGCGGTACCTCTGAGGCAGTGAGAGGCATAGAGATATTTCTCACAGTCCTCATTGTAGTTGACCAATGCAAGGAGGTCCTCGATGGTGCGGATCCAGCCATCAGCATGCAAAGGTTAACCTATGTTGTGAAGGTCGGCGGCGAACTCTTCATGAACTCTGACAGAGTGGAACGACCATTGCCGTTCCCTCCCTGCTGGTGGGTGTACATGATAACTTGAGCCATGTGCTCGGTAGCGGCAGTGTTGGCTTGGCGTTCCTCCCGGATAACTTGAAGAAACTGAGCGATGGCCATGTTCTCAAGTGGAGGTGGTGGCGGGGGGAGATCACCTTGTGGCTGCTCCTAGTGACCTTGAGCTTGAGCAGACCCACCGGCTCCTGGCTGCTGGCTAGAGTTGTCGGTGTTGGGGTTGCCAAAAGTATTGGTGTGAGTAGCAGTCACCATCCTATTTGGAGCAGCCAAGTCAAACAACTAGAATAGACGGAAGAAATAGCAACAAGAGGTAAACGCGCCTAAGGGGGTTGGTATAGTGCAAGTGTGTCAAACAAAGATCGGAAGCCTCAACACATAACATTAAGATAAGGTAGGCGATGTAGTCGCTCACATGTTACCTAAGGCAAAAGTGCGACTTGCATCGAAATCTGAACAGTAAAACAAACAACAAGCACACATGGTTTCATATGAACCATTACACGGACTCGACTTCGCATGAGGGATATATATCTTATCCTACCCTAGGGGTTCTTGGACTCAAGTGGTGGAGTGCTTGGTCTCGTACTCACACTCCTCTAGGTCTTCCTCCTGGTTATCATCTGTACGTGCATCGTCTCCTGTCGAGGGGGTCGGTGAACGGGGAGGTCCATCTCGACAACGCTTCACCGGTGGAGCGGTGAAGAGCGCATGATACTCCTTCGTACTCATGCGATGACGACGTGCGGGTGCATGTCTAGTTGGGGGGGTACTCCTCCTCTGTAGGCGATAGCGGGTCGTCCCTCGTGGGCTCCATCCTTCTTGATCTTGTCCGGCTTTGTCTTAGCTTATCGGAGTACCTCACGGGTGTGGTGAAGTTCCTGACGGATCTTCACGGACTCCTTGATCAGGTTATGAGCCAGACTATCGGTGCAGAGGTTGAAGTAGGTGTGGAACATGAGTTCTGTTCTATCCTTCGGGGATGGGATCAACGTCCAACTCTCGCCAACATCATCTTTCCTGAAAGGGATGTGGCGAGTAACCGGCTCGTCGGCCATCTCTAGGAGGATGTCTCGGAGGTGGATGAGCGCCTTCCGCGCGGCTGTCTCAACTACTATCACGTGAGTCTCCATCTATGGTCCTTCAAAGAACTAGCTCGTCGGGGAGTCGTTTCCTCTACGACCACATCGACGTGGTACTCCTTCGTGGTGGCGTTGACCCAGTGCTCGTGGTACAGGAAAATGGGTGGTCGACAGAACTATCACTTCTCCGGGCTACCCTCCAGGAGTAGGGTGCAGCCGGATGCTAGGAGGTCTTCTGGTACGATGGCCATCTACAAGGTTTAATGGGATGGTGTGAGTAAAGCTTTTGAAAATAGAGTATAAGAGGCAAGAAGTGCAAAAACTTCTAAGTATAGATTCTAGGTATAGTTTTTGGGAAGATGTTCATCCTAACTAACGTCCATGCTAACTAAGGTTTCCCACAGTGAGGATGGCTCTGATACCAGCTTTGTGGGGACCCCGACTCGTAAGTCGTGGTCATAGAATGCACGTGTATAGTGATCCCAGAGGTCAATGCTCACAGAACACATAGAAGCTGAAGTTCAAGAGTCTTACATCCTTACATACCATCTGATACAAATAAAGACCGTTACGGTCAGGTCTTACATAGGTAGGGCCTCGAGGCCGTCACACCAAACATAACTAGCAGCAGAAATCTTGGTCAAAAGCGTCAACATATGCCATCTGCCTTAACCTACACGCATTCTGATAGGGAAATGTCCTAGTTCGAATGTTCGGCACCTGCGAACTCTTCTCCAAATTCCCGCTCTTCCATGCCTAGCCATTTAAATAACAAGTGGCAAGCCAATGAGTACTTTGCATGTACTCGCAAGCAACCCATGATGTGGAACAAGGCAATAATAAAGCATGATATAACACAAATAGGTAATTTGCGGAAAGCGAATATTTGCCTGGTCCAATAACATGATCAACTTCTCGCGCAGGCATGCAGCATGAGGTATGTGATAATCATGTGAACAAGTTAAAAATATCAATATCAACTAAGGGCTGAACAACCCATGTTCACCCATTATGCTAATTCGTCTAACTTAGCTCAATTATATTACTCACATAACCATCTTTCTCACACATGCACACTCATTGGTAAACATGGACGTAGGCCAAGAGCGGTCATCCAACTGTCCTTGACCATGGACACGGCTATTTGAATTGTTTTACTGTCTATAGAGGTTTCACACTTTACCCGCAAGACTCAGGAAAAATCTATGTCAAGATACGACTCGCGTATTTATCACACCGATGGTAAGTACCTGAACAACACCTTTCCCATGACGATACTAGCAAAGAAACCACTCGTTGGTAACAATCCCTCGTGATGTACATCTCATGCATGAACCACAAGGTCACGCAATGATGTGCTTGGTGTGTGTGGAAACAACCCATGGTCGCCCTTTCTTAGCACGACCCCATCTCTAGAGTGACCACATCACTCACGCCACTAGTAATGTGACCTCTCTACTAGAACCAACCATAGTAATTAGCAAAGCCCCGTCCCATAAGGGGCATCGTGGTTGTACATGTAAGGTTGGAGTAACGATCCCAACTTAAACTAATCCCATTTTAAAAAGCACACACTCACTAGCCTTGGTACACCACTTCTTTCTCAAGTGGCTACATAGCTTACACCATCTCCCCTGGGCATTAGTGGCACACGATGGGGTTTTCGTAAAACCTTTGAAATCACTTTCCATTTTCGTCCCATGCATGTTCCCAGCCCATGCGTAGCAACTACGAGCAACCTAACCGCATCCCACCCACACAAACCTCATAGGTAGGTAGGGTTATGATCAAGTGCAAGTGTCAACGAGGAGTTACCGCAAACATCCCACAAAGGTAGTCGCCAATTCAATATGATCTTATGCATTAGAGCGAACTGCTAAATATGACATGCATGAAATATAGCTTCTTAGACATGGTCAAAGGGCTGCTCGCCTTGCTCAAGAAAGTCTCCAAGGTCTTCAAAGACTTCTGGCCCAAGTCCCTCGTCAATAATGCAATCTATCGTTGCAATAACAACGGGCAAAAATAAGAACTCAACTAAAAACACAAAAAATAATCTACTCAGAAAAATGTTAAACCATTTTTGTAAAATACTAGGGTGAGCCTAGGTACTGTCAAAATTGTCGGTTTTTATTTTTGAAGTGTAAAAAGTTATAAAACTCATTTTGACAAAGTGTTAAAATGCCCTAAACAAGGATTTAAAATAAAATAGTGCATGCAACCTTCTTTAAAAATTACACAAGTGGCACCATAAAATACTACACAATATTACAAGATTTTAGGTGGGGGTATTTGGATTTGGATATATATTTATTCCTGTGGGATTTTTGCAAAACAGAATGAAAAGAAAGGGCCACAACATGTGGGTCAGAGTCGGCAAGAAGCTGGGCCGGCCCACAGGCCAACAAGCGAAGTCAAGCCATACAACCATGTCGCGCCAGATTCAAACCTTATGGACGGGCCCCGGGGACCAGCGAGAGAGAGAGATGAGGTAGAGGCGCGAGAGTTTGACGGTTGGACCTCGCGTGTAGGGTCCATCAACAACCCCTCACTAGAGGGTAGCGAGGCTCACCCGCGGCGACAGGAACCACGAGAGGCAAGCTGGTGATTAGAATAGATTGAGGGGCGAGTCGCCGATCTAGTGGACGTGGAAAGGGCAGCCGGAGCGCAGAGAGTCGCCGGCGTCGAGATCCCACGGCGGAGGAGCTTCAGGAGGTGGTCGTCGGGGTCGTTTCGTGTAGCAAAAAGGTGGGGGAGAGGGGGAAACACATCAGATGTGCAGGGGAGAGCTGAAGGAGGAAGAAGGAGGGACAGAGCGGCTTCCTACCAACAGATCGTTGATAGGTCGAGGCGGTAGAGCTCCGTCTTGATGTCGACCTCAGCGAACATTGCGGGTGAACTGTGGGCACTAGAACACGATTAGGAGGAGGGGAGAGGGACCAAAGGTGAAAGGGGGGGTCTCGGGAGGAGCTTTAAATAAGCGGGGCATGAGAATACCATGGACCCGTGCGTCGGAGCTTGCTGCAATGGCACTCGGGGCAGGGGAGGAGAGATGGATGGCTCGGGGGCCTTCGTGGGGGTCGTCCACGACCACATGGAAAGAGAGAGGAGAGAGGGGAGCACGTACGAGCGAGCACATGCATTGGCCACCTTGGGTGGCGTTGGGTGCGGGCTGGGAGAGCGGTTGCAGAGGGAGAGAGGAGATGGCCGGTAGTGTGGCTTGTCGTGGACGCCAAGGCACCTCGACTAGCGCAAGGAGAAGGCTCGAGGGGGCCTAGGGACGGGCGCAGAGCTAACCCGTGCTCGGCCGTAAATGTAGCGCGCTTGAGAGAGCGAATTTGGACGGCGTGATGGTGCTTTTGTCATGCTCTAGCGTGCCCTGCAGTGTCCACCATCTGCGGGGAGAATAAACAAAAGGGAGAGAGGCATGGGTTGCTCTAGAAAAGCGAGGGGTGCAGGAGAGAAGAGGGAGAGGGGAAATAACTGCCTGTCCAGAGGCTTGCGGGAGGGGTTTCGACCCTACATTCATGGATCTGGGCACGACGAAATTTATTGGGGAAGCTTGGGGTCCCTATGGAGTTGTGGTAAAAATTTGGGGTAAAGGGGGAAATGCTTTGGATGCTCTAGGAGTAGATTTGATAATCTGGCCAAAGGTTTTTGATAAGGTTTTGGGCAAGATTCCTTTACCCAAATGTTCTGAAACTTAACAGGATGCTATTGGGTGTAAAAATCAATAGGGATCACCAAGTTTGAGCTCATTTGAGCAAGGTTGGAAATGCAGACATGAAAATCCTTAGAAATGGACAGAAACAGATTCCTATGAACCAAAGTGATCAAATCAACTCCCAAAAATGCACAACTTGGTGTAGCATCCTTATTTGGGGGCTACATCACTCTTGCTAAGTTTGAGACAAGTTGGATAAACTTGGCAATGTATAGTTGCTCAAATTTAGTTGTTGACAAAGAGGGTTTTGGGGGTACTTTCGTGAATCAAATAAACTAGGATTGAGATGAAACTTTGCAGGATCACCACATTTATCATGTTGACTTGCTAGAATTTTCCTGGTATTTATAGAGAATATTTCCAATGGAAACATTTCAAAATCTTGAAATAGGTAGAAAGGGATTTGAGGGCTTTTATCCAATATTTTTTTGAAGGAAAACTTTTAAAATAATAAGAACTCAAATTTGCGCCCGTGGGGAGTTGATCCTGGGTGGCTGGTTTGTACATCCACTCCACTAGCCAAGTGAGCTAGGCTCACTTCCTCTTTTATCCAATTCTTTGAACATGACCAGGTGTTGAAACTCTTATGTACGGAAACTATATGTCCAATAAGTTCCGCTAAATTTTCTCAAATTTTTTGGAAGAGAAAAAAATATTTTTCCGTATGAAATACCATTTTTGGCACCAGAACGATGTGTTTAAATAAAATAGCAAAATGAATTTTCAAAAAATTATTGTATGGTTTTGGGAAACCTTTTGATAATAGGTTCCAAATAAAAACTTTGGGGTAAGGCATCTCTCCTAAATTGTGGACTTGAAGTGCAAATTTTAAATCAGGGGGTTTTAGAAAGCTTAAAATAAATAAATGCCTTTTGTCGAAATAATAATTTATAAAAATTGTTTTTTGATCCTATTGACATGGCATGATCATTGGGCAAAGGTTTGGGGTCAAGGAGATGGGTTATTTAGAGGATAATATCTCTAGTGATTAAAAAACTCAATCATACATACAAGCAAGTAGCAACCATATCAACCATCACAAACATGCAAAAAAATTTAATTGGCTCCAATTTTTATAAAAACATCATGTGGCAAAAGTGGTACCAACACAGGGTGTGATCGACATCGATATGATGAGTATAAGGAGCATGAAGACACTAAACTTGGGGATGCTCGTGGCACCCCCAAGGTAATATACAAGGAAGACTCAAGTGTCTAAGCTTGGGGATGCCCCATAAGTCTTCCCCTCTTTCATCTTCAACACTATCGGTATACCTTACTCGGAGCCATATTTTTATTTGTCACATAATATGTCTTTTGCTTGGTGGCGCTGTCAAAACCAGGAGCCTCGGGTAGGGGGTCACGAAATGTGTATCTTAGATCGATCGTTAACAAGAGACAAAGGATACAATGTTTACCCACATTCGGGCCCTCTTAATGGAGGTACAGCCCTACGTCTGCTCTTGTTTATACTGATGATGTAGTGTTGAATACAAAGTTGATCTACCTCGAGATCGCACTATGTGGTCTAAACCGTAGGACTAGTGATCCTAACTTGTCCTATGGACAAAAGGCACTATGGTTTATATAGATACTAGGGGTACTAGATTTACACAATGTTGGTTATACCAACGAGGAAACATGTCAATTATCATCTTGTCGTAGGATGCACACCATGTCTTCGGGAGAGTTCGTCTTGGATACATCATCGTCTTGTAGCTCAGGCTCCAGTGATAACTATAGGAGCGCCCACGAGTCCAGCCCACAGAAATAGGTAAGTGGCCCGAGGTGTAACGCCCAAGACGCGATCCTATCCTTATTTTGGCACGAGGGCCC
Source organism: Hordeum vulgare subsp. vulgare (assembly GCF_904849725.1). Taxonomy (NCBI): domain Eukaryota; kingdom Viridiplantae; phylum Streptophyta; class Magnoliopsida; order Poales; family Poaceae; genus Hordeum; species Hordeum vulgare. The sequence goes on along the minus strand of NC_058524.1, from coordinate 338,820,351 downwards.
TGATAGGGACAGAAGCACATCTCGTTGTTTCACAAGAACGGATATTGTAACAAGTACATGTAAAGGAGAGGTGAGTATATGGAGTTGGGTTACACTCCCCACGGGCTATAACAAGATCATCTCAAACACAACAATGCATTCAATCACCAAGTGGAAGAGCAGGGTCCGACTACGAATGAAATCAAATGAATAAAACAGCGGCCATCCTTGCTATCCTAGGCTGTCGGCCTGGAACCCATCCTATGATCGATGAAAAAGAAGAAGAAACTCCAAATAGAACAATCATCGCGCTCACGTCAAAGTATCTCTTTATCTGTACCTGCAACTGTTGTTGTAGTAATATGTGAGCCACACGGACTCAACAATCTCATTTTCAAAGGAATCAAGACTAGCAAAGCTTAATAGGTGAGGTATGGTTAAGTGGTGAGGCTGCGGCAAACACTAAGCATAAGCATTTATTTGAGTGGCTAACTTACGAGTCTAAGAATAAGAGGGAGGGGGTGATCTACGCATAAATGGCCGTGACCTAATAATGATCAAGAAATGATCATGAACACCTACTTACGAGTAATACGTAACCCCATCGTGTCATCTTTGGGTTACAGATCTCTTGAGAAGAGGCAGTCACGGTTACTACACAATTGGCATATGTTAATTAAGTTTACTTCAAGTTTGGTATGACCGGGTGTTAAATAAAGTTTACTTCAAGTTTCCAAGATTTAACCCTGAAGGGGTGCTCCAACTAGTCCATCACAAACTACCACAAGCTACGTAGGAAAACCTCAACCATGGAAACCGATGATCTCCTCGGATTCCTCGTGGAAAACCTCAACCTCGAGATAGCCCAAAGTATCCTCGGATTCCCACGCACAAGGCGGTCGAGAAAGGTAAAAAATCGAGCAAGACCACTCGACGTGGCAACGACCCCGATAATAGCCGTGTATTTCATTCTCAGGACACGTCGGATAAGTAAAGCATACGATGGCCTGATAGAGATCTTCCGAGTTGCCCCGAGTAGGCCCCGCACGGTGCCCTCGTTTGGACCAACCCTCATGAGGAGCACTGGCTTGGGGGTTCATTAATTATCCACGGGTTAATTGCTCCATATGTGGTTCATTAGTTATTAGGCAAATGTAGTACCAAAGTTAGGCATTGCGAGAAGAGTTTTATCCCAAAATGAAAATCAGAGGTGTTCCCATAACAACCCCAAGCATGTTAGGAGCGCTCAGTATGGAACATAACATCGGTACTCAAGTAACTAGGGCGGCAAAGATGGAACAAAACATCGAGCTAGAAGGCCAAGTCTTCCACCTTTTACCAAGTATATAGGTGCATTAAACAAAATAGCAACAATATTGTGATATATCAAGGAACCCATATTTTCACATGGAAGCAGCTTGTACGTGCAACTAGCAATGCTATAAGAAGGGTTGAGCAAGCGGTAACATAGAAAAACAAGGGTTTGCTGGGATGTGGAGAGGTTAGAGGCTTTTCATGGCAATGCTGGGAGGCTGGCATAACAGGGGTAGGCAACGATGCATAGTGATAGAAACGCGACAACTATCATACCAATGATGGTAATGGTATCCAGGGAAATGATCATCTTGCCTAAGATCCCGCTTGGAATAAGAATGAATCCGTGAAGTAGACGAACCAACATAGTCGAACAAATCCTCAAACTCAGACTCGCTTGCGGAACTCTATCGAGAAGAAGAAGTCCGGAAACCACAATCAACACACGATAAACACACAACATATGCAAGACATGATGCATAAACACATATGATGCATGTCCGGTTTAATTATGCAAGGCATGACAATGACAACAATCAAACTCTACACATTAAGTGAAGCTCAATATGCAACGAGTTGTGTATTGACGAAACTCCACATTTAGGTCATTTAGTTCACTCCTGTTTATTTACCCAATAAGTTTAAATGTTTATTAAAATGGCAAGAGGTGAAGCATAAATAAACTACACTATCTAGGTATTTTAAATGAGGTATGAAAGAACATATAGCATTTCCGAAATGACCCCATATCTTAATTTCGAAATTGATCCAGATCCAAACTAAACACATTTTATATTTATTAAATGGCAAAATAAAGTGGACCATGTGATTCTACACGTCATTACAGTTGATTTACAAACATAGATAATCTAACCGGAGTTATGGTCTAAAAGATATGACCATCACAAGATGATATGGCATGAATGCAGAATGTATGCAAATGACAACCGCAAGCATGTTAAATCATGAATGCAACAAGGTATTATGAAACTACATGAAATTCTAGGCAAGTTTAAATGAGGCCAGAACAATGAATAACAAATCAGGAGCGTCCCCATATGCAAATTACAATTTTGGTACTGTTAGTTGTTAAACAATAAAATATTTGTCACCATATTCTTCTCCACATTTTTCTAGTCAAGTTACATATATGGAACATTTTAATCGAAGCTATGGTTAATTAGTTATGCAATAAATCGACTTAATAAGGCACTTATGCAAATTAAATGAAAACAACAAGTTAAACATTGTAAACTTGGTTCAAAGTTGCAAATTATTAATCTACACAAAATTTTAAACATTTTACATATATAAATTGTTTTAATTTGGTGCAATTCTGTAAATCACTCGTTAATTAGCAAATTCTCACGAGAGGGAAAAATATAGATGGGACGAAACTGGAACAAGACTGAGTGCAACATATAGTTATCCTATAGACAGAGAAGCATATAGCAGATACACCTAAGGAGGGGGACCGGGCTGACTCACCATGGGCCGCTTTGGCCGGCGCTTGGGTTGGAACTGGGCCTCGGCTCGCTCAATGCCCCCAGCCGGCTACAGCCAATGATGCATGGGAGGGAACAGATTGAGCAGCTTCTGCTCGATGCAGAACTACAGCACGAGGCAGACAAAGTAGGTGGCATGACGGCTTCGGAGGGCTTCATGCGAAGCACATGAGGAGGGCCAAGGGACAGCAGGGCGATGGCAGCGTCGGGTGGGGGGGAGGGGCCGGAGGTGAGCACGGGTTGGTCGGATCCAAGGTTAACACAATGGTGAGCTCCATGTTCGGCACCGGAGAACGTCGGGCTCGTGTGACGAGCAGAGGCGGGTATGTCAACGAGCTTCGAGGGAGCTCGAAATTGGGCGTCTCTACTCAAGCGCGGGGCCGAGGGGGCTTGGTCTCCTTGATGGTCACTGCCGATGAGGCGAGCTTCTACTGCTATTGAGGTCGCGAGGGGACAGGGTCCGGAGGCACTCGATGGTTGGATCAGCGAAGGTGGAGGCCGGTTGGCTCGCTACGAATGGATTTGGCTGGTGCGGCGCGGAAACTGAGGAGAGGCTGGCGGCGGCTGGATCCCGAGGTGGGACTAGGTTCTAGGGTTATCTAGATTAGTTATACGGTTGTTCTATATATAGAGAAAAGGGACTAGTTTTGGACCCTTCGATTTCGATCACGTCATCGAGGTAAACTTGCTTAGGAGAGACCAATAGAAAAAATCAATGATGGTTTAGGGTATTGCGTGGTTGATCCGGACCGAACGGTCACGATCATACATTTTGGGTTCTATGAGGTTTTCAGGCTAGGATGCGCGTAGGGTGTGTGCACCGTGTAGAGGGGCTAAGTATAGAAGACACAGAAAACGGGCAGCCCTGCAACAAGGGTTTAAATACCGAAAAGGTCCGCGATTTGACCCGCTATTGTGTTGTTATTTGTTTAACGGTTCCGGTATCAAACAGACTCCGATTGCGATGAAATTTGGCACACGGTCTACCTACACGATAGTAAGACCGCAAGTCAACTTTCAGCCCAATCCGAGAAAGTTTTAGACACACTTTTAAAATTAATATTTTAACGATGTCGTGGACGCGTGCGTGTGTGCTTGGTCTCGATGCGGTCACCGGAACAAACGGAGAGAACCCCCAAATAATAGTTGATGCAAGTTTGAAAAATGGCGACAACGGAGTGCCTATGCTGTGTGAATGATGCGAATGACGCGATGGTGAATGCGACAACCAAATAAATCAGTCGGCTACAATGGAATAAAAAGGGAATCTTCCGGAGTGTCGGTTTCGGGCTGTTACACGAGGACCCCTTAATCCTCGACTCGCTGAGTAGCCCCCGAACTAGCCCTGAACGACGTAGTCTTAATTCTGAGCTCCTACTTGCCCCCAAGGTCTTCAGCTTGTGGCGCGAGTTCTCGCCCGCCTTCATATTCAGCCAGTAATAGTTCGGACACCGATGACTTCCCTTTTTCTTATAGGGAAAATACCTCCTACTACCAGGTGTAATTACTCCCATGCCTCATGTACTACCATGCGGTAGTATATATTGAATATTTTCACATAGTATATATAATATAGTACAAAGTATGTTACATGAAATAATAAATATAGTTAATCCATAGTTTTTATAATATTATGAAATACGTACATACTTGTACGTAAAAATGAGTATGCTAAAAATATGATACGTACTACCTAAAAAGTAGTCTATATACTATCTAAATATTCTTATATACTACATAGTACACATACATACTCTTCGATATGATAGATACTATCTACAGCATACCAAACAAAAGTGGGAGTAACTACATCCGGTCGTACGAAACATTTGTCCAATATATATGTTACATGATAGGCCGTTACGAGTATGTATATATATATATATGTGTGTGTGTGTGTGTCTATATATATAGATATATGTATGTATGTATGTATATATAAGTATATAAACACCATTCTGATCCTGTGATGAGAATAACTATTCTGATCCCACACTAACTCATCCCAATAGTAGCACTTGGACTTCCCCGGGTGCTCGGTTGAACTTCCGCGAAAAGTGTCCAAAGCGATCTATCGTTTGAAAGCTATGGACACCCTCGTAACAGCCTAGGTTTAATTTTTATCAAAATGTTCAGGGTTTAAGAGCAGTTTTGAAAATCATTTTTGTTCGTACAAAAAACGTGAAACGTATTATTGGTCCTATTTCTAAACCGTTTATTACAATGAGGCAAATGAGATGGTGTTGGATAGATACTACAAATCCACTCATTTCATATGTTGACAGTTTTTTAAAATTAACTACGGTTAAAGAGAAATTTCCAAAATCGCGGAATTTCTAAAACCGAACAAATGGGTTAGTATTTCGGGGTTAATTTGAAAACGGCTAGTCTGATTGATGCCAATGATATGGCGTTTGAAAGCTTATGAAAATGCGCAGTATTTCATGTAAAAATTTCTTCCAACTATTAATAGTTTAAAAGTAATTAAGAAAACGGCAGAAGTTGTACCAAATTCGTATTTTCGCTTTTGTTTCTCAATGCTTTCTCGGAATGTAGAAAATGATATGTCGTTGGTAAGTTTGAGAAAATGCGAAAAATTAATATGTTGATTGTTTTTCCAATTCCTTACGGTTTTACAAATGGCTAAAAATGTTTTTGGGACGTAATATTTGAAAACTTTATTGGAATGGGACAAATAATATACCGTTCAAAAGCTACGGGAAATGCGGAACTTTATCATGTAGATGGTTTTCTCTAATTCCTAGATGTTTTCAAGCAATCTCGAAAACAAGGAGATCATGCGTGCTGTCTATAGCGTAAAACAAAGCCTTCGGAAATGCACCGCGTGAAGAACTTGACCTTCTCGCCATGTCCACTTGAACTTCACTCCGTTTTCCACGTGTTGTTTTTTGCTCGTATCTCTCCATCCACTCACCGGAATGGAGCAAATGATAGATGGATGGAAATATGTTCTAAACACACAACTTTTCTGTGTTGATGCTTTTTTTCATACTCTCCACGGTTTAAAAGATTTTCATATGACATTCATGCAATATAGTAATTGAACTTTCCCGACTGCTAGGTTGAACTTTCGCTAAAAGTGTCTAAATGGGGCTTGTGATATACCTTTTGGACGATATGGACACCCTCGTAATAGCCTAGGTTGAATTTTTGTCAAAATGTTCATAGTTTAAGAGCAGTTTTGAAAACCGTTATTGTTCATACAAAAAAATGTGAACCATATTTTTGAACCTATTTTAAATAAAAATTGGTCGGAATGAGGCAAATGAGATGACGTTGAATAGCTGCTGCAAATCCCCTCATTTCATAAGTTTAAAGTTTTTCCAAATTCCCTATGCTTAAAGAGGAAATTAAAAAATGGCAGAATTTTTGAAACCGAACAGCCGGGTTTTTATTTTGGGATTAATTCGAAAACGGTTTATGAAAATGTCGTTGAAATGCTTATGAAAATGCACAGTTTTTCATACAAAAAATTCTTCTAACTATGAACAGTTTAAAAGTAACTTAGAAAAAGGCAGAAGTTGCACCGAGTTCGTATTTTCGCGTTAATCTCTCAATGGTTTCTGGGAACGGAGAAAATTATATGGCGTTCGAAAGTTTGAACAAATGTGAAACTTTTATATGTAGGTTGTTTTTCCAATTTCTTACGGTTTTAAGCAGTTTTAAAATGGACAAAAAAGTATTTTGGTCATAGTTTTTGCAAACTTTATCGGAATGGGGCAAATAATATACCGTTCAAAAACTACGGAAAATGCGAAGCTTTTTCACGTAGATAGTTTTCTCTGATTCCTAGCCGTTTTCAAGCAATATCAAAAATAGAAAGATCATGCGTTGTGCCTTCATTGCGAAAAACATCCTTCGAAAATGCACTATGTGAAGAACTTGACCTTCTCGCAACGTCCACTTGAAATTCACTCTCTTTTCCACGTTTTGTTTTTTGCTCGTACCGTCTACTCAACTTTTTCGCATTCCTGTTTTTTTTCATACTCACCACGGTTTAAAAGATTTTCATATGTCATTCATGGAGCGTAGTAGTTGATCTTCCCCGAGTGTTAGGTTGAACGTTGCACGCTGGTCCTTGCGAGCTTCCCTTTTTCTAATGTTAGAAACGATGGCTGCCCTTTTTATGTTTTTTGAGCTTCTCTATTTTAAAAATTCGAAATTCTTGTTGTTTTATTGTTGAACTTCTTGTTTGTTTTATTGTTGAACATCTTGTTTTCATTCTTTAATAATGAGGAAAGCCTGAATTTTGTATAACCGCCGAACTGCTCCTTTTTTAATTTGGACTTCTTGGTTTTATTTATTTTAGTAATGAAAAATCATAATTTTTAATAAACATTGATCTGCTCTGTTTTTAATTTGAACCTCTAGGGTGTTTTTAACGGAGAAAATCCCTTTTTATAACTTTATGTTGAGATGCTTTGTTTTTTCCAGTTTGAACTTCTAGGGTCTTTTTCTTTGTTGTTACCATGGTAGTCTCTATTCATCTTTGTGCTCTCTATTCTTCGTCACACTACACCAAAGAAAACAAAATTTAAAAAATAATGGTTAACTTTTTTTTAGAAAACATAATGTAAGCAAGCTCACACATTTTAATAGGTAAGTCTTTCCACTTCGGACATATATATTGGTGATGTCTTTGCTAGAAAAAGAAATGAAGTACTTACTAATTAAGAAAACCAATGGACTTATTCCCTACCACAGTTTCCTCTTTTAGACTTTTCTTTGTTTATTAGCTTCTTCACCACCGGACGCCTCTGAACGTCTTGAATATTTTTTCACTCGTGCATTGAAGGAGGTTGCACAAGAGAACAATCCCTAGTTTCTCAAAGTGGAATTTGTGCTCCTTTTTATGTTTAGCATAATGAACTTTCTGTTTTGTTTTTTCAACACGAACTTTGTAAGTTTTGCAGACTAAACTTTCTGTCTTATTTTTAGCACAAACAACCTTGCCTATGCAATAGAAACAAGCAAACAGAGTAGATGCACTAAGTTTTTGCAAATTGTGGGAATGGAGTGCAGTGCACACACACGACTCGCAACGCACATGAGTAGACGCACAAAAGAGGTGGTAAGAAGCCTTATTCTTGACTACAGGAAGCATTATTTTCAGTAAAGAGCAGATCAAATAGCGTATCATAGTGAAAATTCAATTATGATTCAAAAGAAATTTAGAACAAACTGTGGCACAAGTCCATAACATGCAGAACATTAATTGTTAGAAGATTTTGAGGAGCACTCCCACAGGAGAGGGCACAGCATTTTTTTGGCGCAGAGGCCTGGACTCAAAGCTCTGCAGTAGGGGAGGAGCTGCGGCCAAGAAACTTGAATTGTAGTCGAGATTGACCAAGGTGATGCACCAACGATGAATTTGGCTATAGCTCTGACTGATGAACATCATGCGGAGCCGTAGTTGACCTGTAGTAGTATGGGGGACATCTTGATGGGAGGAGGAAGAGGGTCACCCCGGTCGGCGATGAAGCTCCGGCTGGTGCTCTCCCCGACGGACACCGAGCTGTGGCCGACGAGGACTGCACCTTGACGGGTGTCAGCTCCTTGAGGGCGAGGTGGTGGCGGCGGATCTGGGAGTCGAAGGTGGTTGGGGAGGAGGCGGCGGATCCCGGAGGCGAAGGTGGTTGGGGAGGAGGCGGCGGCGGGAGGCGACGGTTGTTGGGGAGGAGGCGGCGGATCCGGGAGGCGATGGTGGCTGGGGTCTTCAGATCCAGGTCGAGGGCGGCGCACGTCACCATTGGCGGTGGGGGTTGTTTGGTGGGTTGGGAGCGCCGGTAGTAGCGGGATGGATGTAGCCTGTGGGGTGGGCAGATGGGAAACGAGGGAGTCCGGGTTGCTGGCGACGGGGAAGAAACGAGGTACCCGGGGTGGCGGCCGGGCTGGAGGGGCGAGGAAGGTGGGGATCGGGTGGGGATGGGCTGGTGGGGGTTGTGGACTCGTGGGTGGATCGGTTTGGCAATTCGGGATGATTCCGTCGGTGCGCTAGGATTAGAATAACTATTCGATCAGAATAGTGCTACCTGATACGTCTCAAACGTATCTATAATTTTTGATGGTTTCACGCTATTATCTTGTCATCTTTGGATGTTTTATGTACCTTTTATATCTTTTTTGGGACTAACTTATTGATTCAGTGCCAAGTGCGAGTTCCTGTTTTTTCTGTGTTTTTGGCTCTTTTCAGATCTGATTTTGGAACGGAGTCCAAACGGAATAAAATCCCCAAAATGATTTTTTCCCTAACGGAAGAGGATCAGGGGGCGTGTGGGCCAAGCCAGGTGGGCCCCAGGGATCCCACAAGCTCCCACTCCGCCACCAGGGGAGGCGGCGGTGTGAGGGCTTGTGGCCTCCCTGGCCGCCCCCTGGTCTAGGTCTTTGGCCTATAAATTCCCAAAAATATAGCAAAAAACCAGGGGAGCCTCGAAAATACTTTTCCGCCACCGCAAGCTCCCGTTTCCGGGAGATCTCATCTGGAGACCCTTCCCGGCACCCTGCCGGAGGGGACTTTGGAGTTGGAGGGCTTCTTCATCATCATCATCGCCCCTCCAATGACTCGTGAGTAGTTCACTTCAGACCTACGGGTCCGTAGTTAGCAGCTAGATGGCTTCTTCTCTCTATTGGATCTTCAATACAAAGTTCTCCATGATCTTCATGGAGATCTATCCGATGTAATCTTCTTTGGCGGTGTGTTTGTCGAGATCCGATGAATTGTGGATTTGTGATCAGATTATCTATGATATATATTTGAGTCTTTGCTGATTTATTATTTGCATGATTTGATATCCTTGTAAGTCTCTCCGAGTCTTGGGTTTTGTTTGGCCAACTAGATCTATGATTCTTGCAATGGGAGAAGTGCTTGGTTTTGGGTTCTACCATGTGGTGACCTTTCCGAGTGACCGTAGGGGCAGCAAGGCACACATTAAGTAGTTTCCATCAAGGGTAAAAAATGGGGTTTTCATCGTTGGTTTGAGATTATCCCTCTACATCATGTCATCTTGCTTAAGGCGTTACTCTGTTCTTTTGGACTTAATACACTAGATGCATGCTGGATAGCGATCGACGTGTGGAGTAATAGTAGTAGATGCAGAAAGTATCGGTCTACTTGTTTTGGACGTGATGCCTATAGATATAATCATTGTCATAGATATCGTCACGACTTTGCACGGTTCTATCAATTGCTCGACAGTAATTTGTTCACCCACCGTCTACTTGCTTCCATGAGAGAAGCTACTAGTAAACACTACGACCCCGGGGTCTATTCACATCCATCGTTTACACCTCCGCTTTTACTTTGCATTGTTACTTTGTTGCTTTCAGTTCTCACTTGGCGAACAATCTATAAGGGATTGACAACACCTTCATAGCGTTGGGAGCAAGCTTTTGTGTTTGTGCAGGATCTTGTGATACTCCTCCACTGGATTGATACCTTGGTTCTTAAACTGAGGGAAATACTTACCACCGTTGTCCTACATCACCCTTTCCGCTTCGAGGGAACACCAACGCAAGGCTCCTTAGCCATAGCAGAAGGATTCCTGGTGCCGTCGACACACCTATTTCTGGCGCCATTGGAAGGTCTTTTGCATTAGCCCCGCTGACATCAAGGAGTATCTCTGGCGCCGTTGCCAGAGAAGGTCTGTTGACGCAGTAGCACTACCCTGGAGCGTAAGCAATCTGTGCCGCACGTTATATGTTGGGATACGCATATGTGTGTGTGCGTGTGAGAGAGATAACCTTATCTACAAAAAAGTGTGAATCTCGATGCGAACAAACGGTTTAGATGCGGCCCGCCACCGGAGTAGACAACGGCGACCGCGGCCACGGGAGGTCTTTGTGGGAGTGTGCATTGGAGGTCACCATTCCACTATCCGTCCCCAGCCCTCCAGCTCCCACCGATCTACCCGGAACTGACGATCCCCATCTTGCTGAGATCCCTCTACAACCCTGCTCCGACTTTGCCCTACCCAGTTTCACCTATGAGCGCAGTCCATCAGAGAGCAGCTCTCTCTCCCACTCGAGGAGGAACAACAAGCGCCATCTCTTCCTATCTGGCCGGCCGACCATGGTCGTACAGCTCGAAGATGCTCGCCATGCGGTTCGGAGCTCGTGTGTGTGCAGTCCGACAAGTGCCATCTCTCCCCCAGCAATCCGTCGACCAAGCCATGCAACTGACACATGCTTAACATGCGGTTCAGACCTCGTGCGCGTGCAATCTGGCGAGTGTCCAACACAAAACAAAACGTGTGCATGCAGTTTGGTTAGCTCGCTCGTGCAGTAATTTGTTTTTGTGTTTTGTTGTTCATTTGTTAGTTAGAAAATTCAAAGAATATTGGTGACAGATAACATTCTTTTGATGCAAAAATGTAAATTTAAATGCAGTGCACTCGTCCCATTAATGCGGTTTACTTTCCGTAATATCGAGGTTCATTTTTGTCCCGTTCTTTGAAAACTTACATCACACAAAATAAGTTATGGAAGTTGATTACACATTCGATCCAGTGCGATTTTTAGTATGAATCAGTGTGGTTTTTTGGTGTCGCGAAAAACAGAGTATTGGGCAGTTTTTTCCGACACGAAGTTCACTAGTCTATGTATTGCACTACCTTTGCTACAGAAAGTGCAGTGTCCTCGCGTTGAGCATGCAGTTCGTAAGTGTTAGCAGAATAACTATTCTGGTAGGAGAATAGACCGACTATATATATATATATAATAATAATACTATTCATCACCCACGATGTAGAATGAGTTATTATTCACGGGAGATAATCTTCTGATTGTTTCATAATTAATTTTCTTTATACAAATAGCTACATGCATATTAATTCATTATGTAAAATTTGGTGTAAGAAAACAAAAATATATAACAAAGACCAGAGAAAGTGCATTTTATGTGTATTTTACACTATGTTTTTACGTTTGTTACTTTACATAGCGAAAAATATTTTTTATGGTGATTTAATATTTTCTTACGTTCTCTTTTCAAGTAAGAAGTAACAAAAAAATTATGGCAAGTAAAAAATATGGTGCATTGATGGTAAAATAGAGGGGTGAAGAATAACTATTCTGCACCTAGGGTGATGAATAGTGCGACCCTATATACAACACATCCACTCAGCTAATATTAGGAGACTAGTTATTCTCCTAACACTTCCCAACTCCATGCTCAATGGTAGTGCACTGCATCCATTCAAAATAAGCATTGCATTGTCACAAAAAAACTACACACGCTTTTTCGACACCGTTTTGGCTTCAGGTTTTAAACTGTTTGGTGGAATGAGGCTTATAATATATTGTTGGATTGCTACAGAAAATCCCCAACTCCATCATGTTGAAGATTTATCGCGATTCCTCACTTTTTTATAGTAGTTTCGAATATGATGGGCGCATGACAGGCCAGTGCGACCTTATTTTCATGATTTTTACTAAACCTCCCGTGGGAATGAAGCAAACGATATTCCATTGGAAAGATATCGTCGAGCCGCATCTTTTTATGTAGATTACTCTCTCTAATTCCTTACGGTTTGAGAGTAATTTCAAATTTACTAAAAAGTGGAATTCTGTTTTTTGAAATTTTTCGTTTTTGGCATTGTTTTCGCTATAGTTTTTAAACTGTTCCTTGGAACGAGGCGTATGACACGGTGTTGAAAACGGCTGGATATGCGCAACTTTCATATGTTGTCCATTCGTTGAGATTCATCGTAGTTTTAAATGAATTTTGAAAACGGTGTGACTTCCTAGGAGTGGGAGCAAGCGTATTTTCGTAAATTTTTGCAAACCTCTTGTCGGAACGATGCAAATAATACGGCTTTGGAAAGATCTGTTAAGGCACATCATTTTCATGTACAACACACTCTCTAATTCCTTACGATTTAAGAGCAGTTTTGAACTTGCCGAAATGCGGACACTCTATTTTTTTGCGACACCCAAATCAACGCGTGAACCGCATCGGATAGAAGATAGCACTGCTTTTTGACAAAAAACCACACTGCATCACACGGTTAAGTGAACTTCATGATTTAATTTTTGTTAAGCATGAAATTTTCAAGACGAGGGAGTGGACCACACCTCACGTAGGGCGTAAGTGAACCTCAACACTAACAACAAGTGATTTGCAATTTTTTTATCGTTTCCGTAACAATTTATTACGCTTAATGAATAACGTTAGACATCAGACCGCATTGTCTCATACAAAAAACTGCACTAGATTAAACTGTTAATAGAGCTGCTGTTGGGTTCTGCCGTAGGCGCATCGCATGGAAATTAAATTTTCCTATGTGAAGAACAACCAAGAACATGCTACGAAGATGGATCATAGATTGTTACCACTAGACGCACAGTGCCGTGCAGCAGAAGTAGATGTGGTAGCGCGTACGCTTGGTCCGTCTCCTCCTCGTCCGATCTCGCTCGAACAACCGGTCGACAGATCCCACGTACATGTTCGCCGGAGCAGTGCAGGTGCACTGCATCTAATGGTATCCGCGCATGCAGGAGGAACACCGTGCGGCGGACTACTAGGTCCAGGTCACACGATCGGCAGGGCCGAGTGGAGGTGGCTAATTGCAGCACATGCAAAGTCCTAATGATGGTGCCGAAGCGATCAATCCAATAGGTGTGCCACACCTCCCATATATATAGTCGTCCGATGCGGGCTCAACTCTTGGGCCTCGCACGGACCCTAAAGCCCACATGTTCCTTCCCTTAAGCGCGCGACCTTTAGGTTCTCGTTCACTTGATCGCGAGTCAGACCACGTCTGACTCGGCTAGTCAGTAGTGGTCTCTAGCAAGACGTGTCGACTCCAAGTGTCCGATGAAGCTGGTTAGGCAAACCTGTACTTCATACTTTTGTTCCCTTTGCCACACGATATACGTTTTCATGCTCAAGGCGACATGGTCATCCTTGTTTCTGCACGACCTCTTTCTCATTCCACTGAATCTGACGAACATTCAGATTATCTCATAATCCTCATCGCATGGCCATGCTTATCCAGGTCAGATAACCCGAGGGGCCCAAAGTATATCTCTCCTGATCAAGCTACCTTTGTAACTACCCAGTCACGGAGTAGCGTTTGGTCGGACCAAAGCAAGTCTGTCACGATCCCGAGTACATATGTCAGCTCAGGCCTTAGGACATAGAACGTATGTTGTACTAGAGACTCACAGATGACCTATCGCTGCATCTCATAGTTGGGTTTGTCCAACTTAGACCTTATCACGACTCTGATCCGACTACATCGAATCTGACCAGATCTTTCTGAGTACATATTATCTCGTTAGCATCCACTGCTACATGGTTAGTGAGACCAGACCATCCACCATATCATATGCCAGTCTAGTTTTTTAATCATTCACTCAACTCTTTCGACTAGGGACCATTTAGGACAGTCATCACACAATGTATAGTCTCACATACAAGTTAAGTACTTGTTAATACAAATCATTGATAACGTGCAAGGACTATCTTTATTCATAAACAAATAGGAAATATCATCATACATGATTGCCCCTAGGGCATATCTCCAACAGTCTCCCACTTGCACTAGAGTCTATCAAATAGACATCGAATGCCCATAGGTCTAACGTGCCCCTCATGCTTGGGTTGTGGAAGCGGCTTAGTCAACGGATCCGCGACATTTGCATCTGTGTGAATCTTGCATAAGTTAGTATCACCATTCTGTATGATATTTCGTATCAGGTGATAATTTCTGTCTATGTGCCTGGTCTTGTGGTGTTGTGTCAGCTCCTTGGCCTGTGCGATGGCACCTGAATTATCGCAATAAAGGTCCAACGGTTTTGACCATCTCGAGAACACACCAAGATCCTCCAAGAACTTCCGAATCCAAACACCTTCCTTTGCAGCTTCACAAGCCGCAATGTATTCGGCCCCTGTTGTGGAGTCGGTCATTGTATCTTGCTTGGAACTCGTCCAACTCACTGCTCCTCCATTCATGACATACACAAATCCAGTTTGCGATTGACAACCATCCCCGCCGGTTTGGAAACTAGCATCAGTGTAACCCTTTACGCAGGGATCCTCCTCACCTCCATAAACCAGGAACATCTCTTTAGTTCTTTTTTGATACTTCAAGATGGGTTTCACCGCTGCCCAGTGACTCTCACCTGGGTCGGCCTGTTATCTGCTTGTTAAGCTTATTGCAGAGGCAACATGAGGTCGTGTACATAGCATGGCATACATGATGGATCCTATTGCTGAAGCATATGGAATCTAACTCATCTGGTTTCGCTCATCAGAAGTCATAGGATGCTGAGTCTTTCTTAGCCTTATACCATGTGAGATGGGCAAGAACCTTTTCTTGGCCTCACTCATGTTGACCGGCTTCAACACTTTGTCTATGTACGTGCTTTTTCTTAAGCCGAGCAGGCTCTTCGATCTATCTCAATAGATCTTGATACCTAAAATGTACATTGCCTCCCCAAGGTCCTTCATTGAAAACTTGCCATTCATTGATTACTTATGTGAATTCACATACAAAAATACTACGGAGCTCCCACTAGAATTCTGGTATAAATAATAGTCCTCTTCGTTCTTGATGAAATCAAGGTCAACGATGACTTCATCAAAATGAATATTCCAACTCCAAGTTGCTTGCCTGAATCCATAAATGGATCTGTTGAGCTTGCATATTTTACCAACGTTAGTTGGATCGACAAAACCTTCGAGTTGTATCATGAATACACCCTCCTTTAAATTTTCATGAAGGAAATCCGTTTTGACATCTGATATGTCTCCAACGTATCTATAATTTTTGATGTTGTCATGCTATTATCTTGTCAAACTTTGGATGTTTTGTATGCCTTGTTTTTTTCTTGGGACTAACTTACTAACTCAGTGCCAAGTGCCAGTTCCAGTTTTTTCGTGTTTTTGACCCTTTTCAGAGGAGGATTTTAAACGGAGTCCAAACGGAACGAAACTTCCAAAAATATTTTTTCCAAAACAGAAGAAGATCGGGGAGCCTGAGAACCAGGGCAGGGGGCCACCAGGGACCCCACAAGCCCCCTAGCCGCGGCCAGGAGGCCCGCGCCTCCCAGGCTTGTGGGCTCCCTAGGCCTCCTCTGCCCTAGGTTTTCTGCCTATATATTCCCATAAATTCCAGAAAAAATCAGGAGATCATCGAAAGTACTTTTCCGCCGCCGCAAGGTTCTGTCTCCGCAAGATCCCATCTGGGGCACGTTCTGGTGCACTGCCGGAGGGGGATTCGGATACGGAGGGCTTCTTCATCAACACCATGACCTCTCCGATGATGCGTGAGTAGTTCACCATAGACCTACTGGTCCATAGCTAGTAGGTAGATGGTTTCTTCTCTCTCTTGGATCTTCAATACAAAGTTCTCCATGATATTCATGGAGATCTATTCGATGTAATCTTCTTTTGCGGTGTGTTTGTCAAGATCCGATGAATTGTGGATTTATGATCAGATTATCTATGAATCTTATTTGAGTTTCTTCTGATCTCTTTTATGCTTGATTTCATATCCTTGGAATTCTCTTTGAATTGTGGGTTTTGTTTGGCCAGCTTGATCTATGATTCTCGCAATGGGAGAAGTGCTTGGTTTTGGGTTCATACTGTGCGGTGACCTCACCCAGTGACAGAAGGGGTAGCGAGGCACGCATAATGCTGTTGCCATCAAGGGTAAAAAGATGGGGTTTTCATCATTGGTTTGAGTTTATCCCTCTACATCATGTCATCTTGCTTAAGGCGTTACTCTATTCATCATGAACTCAATACACTAGATGCATGATGGATAGCGGTCGATGTGTGGAGTAATAGTAGTAGATGCAGAAAGTATCGGTCTACTTGTCTCGGACGTGATGCCTATATGTATGATCATTGCCTTAGATATCGTCATGAGTTTGCACGGTTCCATCAATTGCTCGACAGTAATTTGTTCACCCACCGTAATATTTGTTATTTTGAGAGAAGCCTCTAGTGAACACTATGGCCCCCGGGTCTACTCCACACCATATTTTCAGCCTTACTCTTTTATTTCGTTGCACTTTCCGCCTTCATATCTCACTTTGCAATCAATCTTGAAGGGATTGACAACCCCTTTTTAGCGTTGGGTGCAAGCTCGTTTGTGTTTGCGCCGGTACTCTGGACTTGACGAGATTCTCCTACTGGATTGATACCTTGGTTCTCAAAATGAGGGAAATACTTACTGCTCCTGTGCTGCATCACCCTTTCCTCTTCAAGGGAAAAACCGACGCAAGCAAGTCTCCGCCAACGTGTCAATTTTTTGCGTTGTTGTTTGAGAAATAGCAACATCCATCTGCCATATCTCATAGTCAAAATATCCAGCTATAGCTAGTATGATCCTCACTGACTTCAGCATCGCTACCGGCGAGTATGTCTCGTCTTAGTCAATTCCTTGAACTTTTCCATAACCTTTAGTGACAAGCCGAGCTTTGTGGATCTGACCATTTCCATCCACATCGGTTTTCTTCTAAAAGACCCATTTGCAACCAATGGCTACTACGTCAGGCGGTGGATCAACCAAATCCCAGGCTTGATTATCATCCATGGACTTTAACTCGGGTCTCATGGCCTCAATCCATGCCTCGGAATCTTGGCTCATCATCTGTGGGGACCCCAACTTACGGGTCGTGATCACCGAATTAACGTGCTCAATGATCCCAGAGATCAATACTCACTGAACACAGAGAAATTGAATAACAAGAGTCTTACATCCATACATACCGTTTGATACAAATAATGACCTTTGCGGTCATGTCTTCCATATATAGGGCCTTGAAGCCCAATACACCAAACTGGACCAATAGCGGAAGGTGTGAACCCATGCCATCAGCCTTAACCAACACGCATTTTGACTGGGAAGCATCCTACCTCACAGGTACGTCACCAAGGTGGTATATCCAGTGGATCTTCTAGGTTAGATGGGTCATGGTAGTAGCCGAGGGTTTATTACCTTGTCCAGGACTTGATAAACTCCCGCCAGCCTCCATCGGTGTGGTGGTGACGACGGTGGTGACAGAGAAGTACGACGATGAAGTTGCTGGTGGCGTCGGTGGGCTTCCCATCGCTTCAGCACTTCCCTCTAGATCGGATTAGGGTTATGATTGGGAAAATAGTGGCGGCGGCGAACCTCTTGTCATGTACCATGGTCCCCACCTCCTCTATATAGCGTTGCGCAACAGGGGCCCACTGATACGTCTCCAACGTATCTATAATTTTTTATGGTTCCATGCTATTATCTTGTCAACTTCGGATGCTTTGTATGTATTTTTATATCTTTTTTGGGACTAACCTATTAACTCAGTGCCAAGTGCCAGTTCCTATTTTTTTGTGTTTTTTACCTTTTTTAGAGGAGAATATTAAACGGAGTCCAAACGGAATAAAACCTCTGAAAAGATTTTTTTCCGGAACAGAAGATACGCACGGAGCTTGAGAACCAAGGCAAAGGGCACCAGGGGAGGCCACAAGCCCCCTAGCCGCGGCCTGGGGGCGCCTAGCAGGCATGTGGGGCCCCCGTGGCTCCTTTGCCCTACTTCTTCCGCCTATAAATCCCCGAAAAATCTGAAACCACGGGAGAGAGCCACAAAAATACTTTTCCGCCGCCGCAAGCTTCTGTCTCCACAAGATCCCATCTGGGTCACGTTCTCGTGCCCTGCCGGAGGGGGGATTCGGACATGGAGGGCTTCTACATCAACACCATTGCCTCTCCGATGATGCGTGAGTAGTTCACCTCAGACCTTCGGGTCCATAGCTAGTAGCTAGATCGCTTCTTCTCTCTCTTGGATCTTCAATACAAAGTTCTCCCTGATCTTCATGGAGATCAATCCGATGTAATCGTCTTTTGCGTTGTGTTTGTCGAGATCCGATGAATTGTGGATTAAGATCAGATTATCTATGAATCTTATTTAAGTTTGCTCTGATCTCTTATATGCATGATTTCATATCCTTGTAATTCTCTTCGAGTTGTGGGTTTCGTTTCTCCAACTTGATTTATAATTCTTGCAATGGGAGAAGTACTTGGTTTTGGGTTCATACCGTGCGGTGACCTCACCCAGTGACAGAAGGGGTAGCGAGGCACGCATCGAGTTGTTGCCATCAAGGGTAAAAAGATGGGGTTTATATCTATTGCATGAATTTATCCCTCTACATCATGTCATCTTGCTTAAGGCGTTACTCTGTTTGTTATGAACTCAATACACTAGATGCATGTTGGACAGCGGTCGATGTGTGGAGTAATAGTAGTAGATGCAGAAAGTATCGGTCTACTTGTCTCGGACGTGATGCCTATATGTATGATCATTTCCTTAGATATCATCATGACTTTGCGCGGTTCTATCGATTGCTCGATAGTAATTCATTCACCCAACGTAATATTTGCTATCACGAGAGAAGCCTCTAGTGAACACTACGGCCCCCGGGTCTACTCCACATCAAATTTTCAGCTCCACACTTTTACTTTGTTGCACTTTCCACCTTCAGATCTCACCTTGCAATCAATCGTGAAGGGATTGACAACCCCTTTGCAGCGTTGGGTGCAAGCTTGCTGTTTTTCCACACGTACTTTGGAGACTTGGCTTGATACTCCTACTGGATTGATACCTTGGTTCTCAAACTGAGGAAAATACTTACTACTAATGTGCTGCATCACCCTTTCCTCTTCAAGGAAAAAACCAATGCAAGCTCAAGAGGAAGCTAGAAGGATTTCGGGTGCCGTTGCCGGGGAGGAGGATCAAGTCAAGAATAGTCTCCCGTCAACATGCCAATTTTTGGCGCCGTTGCCGGGGAGCATCAAGTTAAGAATAGTCTTCCTCCAACGTGTCAATTTCTGGCACCGGGGACTGTTCTAAGTGAAGCTTATCCAAGTAACTGTCGCAAACTCATCTCTTGCATTTACTTTTTTGCCTCTCGTTTTCCTCTCCCCCACTTCTGAAAAACAAAAAATTACAAAAATATTTGCCTCTTTCGTTTGCCTTTCCTTTGCTTGTGTGCTATGTGCCTTCAATATGCTTGCATCTTCGCTTGCTGAAAATCTATTGATATGGATCCTCATCCAATTGCTAATCTCTTTAAGAGATCCAATTATGTTTGCTTGTGAGTTGAGTGCACTTGACTTTCTCTATGGAGTTTTTCTTGAGATGCGTGAATCTGAAAATCGTGATGAAGAAATTTATGAAGTGATTCACGAGGGCTCCTTGAATGAAAAGCATGATTGCAATGATTTCATTATAAATTCTATTAATGACAATCATGCTAAAAATATGCAAAACCCTAAGCTTGGGGATGCTAGTTTTGCTATGTCCACTACTTTGTTTCAATGATCATGATTGGGGTAATGATTTTTCTTATGATCTTGAATTTTTTTAAGCCTAATGATGAATATGATATTTGCAATAATATTTAAAGTGGGTTTGGAGAAGTCATGACTTTAGTTGATGATAATCCCACTATTTTTGAAGAGCGTCAACTTTGTATGCATGTGGATCATGAAAATAATATCCTTTGTCATAGCTATATTGTTGAATTTGATTATGATCCTACATGCAATTGTTATGAGAGACGAAAATATTGCGATGGAAACTTTCATGTTACTAAATTACCTCTCATTTTGTTGAGATTGGTATTGTCTCTTTCTTCTTCCTTGCATATGGTAGTTATTGCTTGTCTTGATAAAACAAATTCCTATAAAATGCCTATGCATAGGAAGTATGTTAGACTTAGATATGTTTGTCACATGCTTTATGATGCTCTCGTTCTGCTTCAATTCTTGTCTTTTGTGTGAGCATCATTGAATTATCAATGCCTAGCTAAGGGCGTTAAACAATAACGCTTGTTGGGAGGCAACCCAATGAATTTATCTTTGCTTTTTGATTTCTGTTTTGTTGTGTCCACACCATCATAATTCTGTTATGATTGTGTTTTTTGTGTTTCTTTTTGTGTTTGAGCCAAGTAAGACCTTTATGACTAGTTTGGTGATGGTTGTTTGATTGTGCCGAAAAAGACAGAAACTTTTCGCTCACGAATTTATTTTTCATTGTTATCTAGAAAGAGCTTTTGAGCTGATTCTTTTTGCTGCTGGTTGATATGCCAATTTCCCAAATTGTCATAATGTGTCAGAATTTTTGAGATACCAGAAGTATACGATGTATACAGATTGCTACAGACTGGTCTGTTTTTGACAGATTCTGTTTTTTGTTGTGTTGATTGCTTGTTTTGATGAAACTATGGATAGTATCGGGGGGTACTAGCCATGGAAAAGTGATAATACAGTAATCTAACACCAGTATAAATAGAAATAAAGTTTGCTACAGTACGTAAAGAGTTGATAGTTTGTTTTCTTGTGCTAATGATATCACAAGTTTCTGTTTAAGTTTTGTGTTGTGAAGTTTTCAAGTTTTGGGTGATGTTCTCATGGACAATGGGATAAAGAGTGGAAAGATCTCAAGCTTGGGGATTCCCAAGGCATCCCAAGCCAAATTAAAGGACACCAAAAAGCCTAAGCTTGGGGATGCCCCGGGAAGGCATCCCCTCTTTCGTCTTCAATCCATCGGTAACGGTACTTGGAGCTATATTTTTATTCACCACATGATATGTGTTTTGCTTGGAGCGTCGTGTATTATAGGAGTCTTTTCCTTTTGTTGTGTCACAATCATCCTTGCTGCACACCTTTTTTGAGAGAGACATGCACTCATCATGAGTTTGCTAGAATACTCATTGAGCTTCGCTTATATCTTTTGAGTTAGGCAATTTAGCTCGCATGTGCTTCACTTATATCTTTTGAGCCAGATAACTTTGCTCTAGTGCTTTACTTAGATATTTTTAGAGCATGGCAGTATCATATTTTGGAGAAATAAGAACTCTCGATCTTCACTTATATCTTTTTGAGAGTGCTCTCTCTAAGTAACTTGGTAATTGGCTTATGCTATGAAAGTAGTCCTAAATATGATAGGCATCCAAAGAGGATATAATAAAAACTTCCATATTCACGTGCTTTGATTAGTAAAGAGAAGTTTTATTCCTCTCAATTAGTTTTGAGACATGGATATGGTAATATTAGCATTATGTTAGTAGGGTGTTGTGAATCTAGATATACTTGTGTTGAAGTTAGTGATTCCCGTAGCACGCACGTATCGTGAACCGCTATGTTAGGAAGTCGGAGCATAATTGAATTATTGATTGTCATCCTTTGTGTTGCGGTCGGGATCGCGCGATGGTTAACACCTACCAACCCTTCCCCTAGGAGTATGCGTTTAGCACTTTGTTTCGATTACTAATAAAAACTTTCGCAATAAGTATATGAGTTCTTCATGACTAATGTGAGTCCATGGTATAGATGCACTTTCACCATCCACCGTTGCTAGCCTCTCTAGTGCCGCACAACTTTCGCTGGTGCATAAACCCACTGTATACCTTCCTCAAAACAGCCACCATACCTACCTATTATGGCATTTTCATAGCCATTCGGAGATATATTGCCATGCAACTCCCATCGTTCGGTCTCATGACTTGTGCCATCACTTTCATATTGCCATTGCATGATCGTAAGATATCTAGCGAGATGTTTCAACGTCATACGCTAAGCTAGATCGTTGCACATCCCGGTACACTTCCAGAGGCATTTCCTATAAGAGTCATCATTATTCTAAAGCATTGAGCTGTGAGTAATTAAAAGTGTGATGATCATCATTATTAGAGCATTATCCCATGTGAGGAAATAAAAAAAAGAGGCCAAAGATGCCCACAAAAAAAAATGGAAAGAGACCAAAGAGCCCAAACAAAAAAAACAAAAAAAGAGAGAAAAATAGATAAGGGACAATGCTACTATCCTTTTCCACACTTGTGCTTCACAATAGCACTATGTTCTTCATGATTGAGAGTCTCTTGTTTTGACACTTCCATATACTAGTGGGAATCTTTATTATATAACTTGCCTTGTATATTCCAATGATGGTTATCCTCAAAATTGCCCTAGGTCTTCGTCAGCAAGCAAGTTGGGTGCACACCCACTAGTTTTCCTTTTGAGCTTTCACACACTTATATCTCTAAGTGCATCCGTTGCATGGTAATCCCTACTCATTCACATTGATATCTATTGATGGGCATCTCCATATCCCTTTGATACGCTGAGTCAATGTGACCATCTCCTCCTTTTTGCTTCACAACCTCCACCACACTCTATTCCACCTATAGGGCTATATCCATGGCTCACGCTCATACATTGCGTGAGAGTTGAAAAAGGTTTGAGAAAGTAAGAATGCGAAAACAATTACTTGGCCAATACCGGGGTTGTGCATGATTTAAATTCGTTGTCTGGGGATGATGGAGCATAACCAGACTATATGATTTTGTAGGGATAACTTTCTTTGGCCTTGTTATTTCAAAAGTTCATGATTACCTTGCTAGTTTGCTTGAAGATTATTGTTTTCATGTCAATAGCAAACTATTATTTTGAATCTTACGGATATGAACATTCATGTCACATGAAAGAAGTTGCAAAGGACAAATATGTTAGGTAGCATTCCACATCAAAAATTCAGTCTTTATCACTTCCCTACTCGAGGACGAGGAGGAGTTAAGCTTGGGAATGCTTGATATGTCTCCAACGTATCTATAACTTTTGATAGTTCCATGCTATTATCTTGTCAAGTTTGGATGCTTTGTATGCATTTTTATATCCTTTTTGGCACTAACCTATTAACTCAGTGCCAAGTGCCAGTTCCTGTTTTTTCCGTGCTTTTGACCTTTTTCAGAGGAGAATATTAAAGGAGTCCAAACGAAATAAAATCTCCGAAAAGATTTTTCCGGAACAGAAGATACGCAGGGAGCTTGAGAACCAAGGGAAAGGGCACGAGGGGAGGCCACAAGCCCCCTAGACGTGGCCTCGGGGGGCGCCTAGCAGGCTTGTGGGCCCCCCATGGCTCCTTTGCCCTACTTCTTCCGCCTATAAATCCCCGAAAAATCTGAAACCACGGGAGAGAGCCACGAAAATACTTTTCCGTCGCCACAAGCTTCTGTCTCTGCAAGATCCCATCTGGGGCACGTTCTGGTGCCCTGCCGGAGAGGGGATTCGGACACGAAGGGCTTCTTCATCAACAACATTGCCTCTCCGATGATGCGTGAGTAGTTCACCATAGACCTTCGGGTCCATAGCTAGTAGCTAGATGGCTTCTTCTCTCTCTTGGATCTTCAATACAAAGTTCTCCATGATCTTCATGGAGATCTATCCGATGTAATCTTCTTTTGCGGTGTGTTTGTCGAGATCCGTTGAATTGTGGATTTATGATCAGATTATCTATGAATCTTATTTGAGTTTCCTCTGATCTCTTATATGCATGATCTCATATCCTTGTAATTCTCTTGGAGTTGTGGGTTTCATTTGGCCAACTTGATCTATAATTTTTGCAATGGGAGAAGTGCTTGGTTTTCGGTTCATACCGTGCGGTGACCTCACCCAGTGACAGAAGGGGTAGCGAGGCACACATCGTGTTGTTGCCATCAAGGGTAAAAAGATGGGGTTTATATCTATTGCATGAATTTATCTCTCTACATCATGTCGTCTTGCTTAAGGCGTTACTCTGTTTGTTATGAACTCAATACACTAGATGCATGCTGGATAGCAGTCGATGTGTGGAGTAATAGTAGTAGATGCAGAAAGTATCGGTCTACTTGTCTCGGACATGATACCTATATCTATGATCATTGCCTTAGATATCGTCATGACTTTGCACGGTTCTATCAATTGCTCGACAGTAATTCGTTCACCCACCGTAATATTTGCTATCATGGGAGAAGCCTCAAGTGAACACCATGGCCCCCGGGTCTACTTCACATCATATTTTCAGCTCCACACTTTCACTTTGTTGCACTTTCCACCTTCAGATATCACCTTGCAATCAATCGTGAAGGGATTGACAACCCCTTTGTAGCGTTGGGTGCAAGTTTGCTGTTTTTGCGCACGTACTTTGGAGACTTGGCTTGATACTCCTACTGGATTGATACCTTGGTTCTCAAACTGAGGGAAATAGTTACTGCTACTGTGCTGCATTACCCTTTCCTCTTCAAGGGAAAAACCAACGCAAGCTCAAGAGGTAGCACCCACCAGCCTTGCTTGGGCTGGACGCCCCCGATCAGGGCGTGAGTCAAGGATCCAATAGGCCGTTGGGCACATTGGGGAAGAGATCAATCTAACATTCTCCCCTTTGATCTCATCATATACTTTTAACTTTACTCGTTTCATAACAGATCAATACATAGGGCATGTTTCACCGTCACAGCTCAATTGCCGATAGAATCAGACAGCCACAACGTACCTCTCTGTCTTTGAAACAAATTCTTTAACCTTGGGTCCTTTATTGTCCGGAAATCTTAGACGTTGAGTGTGTGATCTCCGAACACACTGGGCGGTAAGCCTTTAATAAGCAGACCTGCAAACACTTGTCTGTTGCTTTTATGCTTCAAGCATTTCTGCATAATTCCGGAATTTTGTCCTTACAACACATAACTCCGTGTCAGTGTGTTTGGCATCAACACTTGACTCGTTGTCATAGGAGAAAAATACTTAAAATGGTTATCGTTGTTGTCAACCAATATCAACTCCAGGTACTGGTCTCCTTAACCATTTTGCCTGTCCCTCAGCCTCATATCAAGCTATAACATATCTTTGCTTCACATTGATGATAATTGTTTCATTCATTTGGAGATTTTCCACACAAAATTCCAAGTATGAAAGTTAGCAGCAATTGTGGATTTCGCTATACATTTCACAAGTCGTGTCTTTGTACTCACAATCTTTTGAGAGATCTTATATCTTTCAGTATGAGGCCGATATCTTTGACTCCATTCCACTCATCTATATATGGACTGGACATTGCCAAAACATCCCGGATATATACGTGAACTGTGTCAAGGTAATATATTGAGCTTCCAATAATTGAAACATACGGTACCATATCCGTTCTCAATTGTTTCCCATCAACTTTTGGAACACCATAGTTTCCAGTTCCATTATCCTTGACTATAAGAACAGGCGTAGGTTTTCTCACATGCATACGTTAGAAATCTTTCTTAGCATGTCCATGCAACATTCCTAATACCCCCTTTTATTGTTTTCTTGGTGAATCTGCATACTTATAACGAGAGACACTCTACCGAGAATAGTCTTTTGAAATTTTGAGGACAAGAACTTCTTTTCTCCTCCTGCAATAGATTGACATCACCACTAGCAAGTAGGACGTCGTCCACATCCACAGGAATTAGGAAACGAATTTTCCATTCTATAAATTTTCATGAATACAATTGTTCTCTCGTTTTCTTTAACCCAAAATAACATCTGATTCTTTTAACTTCAAATGCCACTGTCTAGAGACTTGCTATTGTCCATAAAAGACTTCTTGAAGTAGTATTCCTTGCAATCTTTACTTTCATCTGATGTTACTCAGATCATGATGTCGATCATGATGTGCCACTAACACTCATAGTAATATATTCATTCTCTTTGCACAAAATCTTTTGATTTAAGTCATGCTTTACACCTTTACATATTTCCTTTGGAGCCACATTTGCCTTGTATACCCATTAAAGCCTACTATTTTGGCTCCATTGGAAATTACTTATGAGTCCCAAACATCATCAGGATTCACCAATTTTATTTCATCTCACATAATCTCTTATCATTTAGACAAACAGACACTTCTCAAAGCTTGATTGAGCGCTTTAAATGAGGTGGAATCAACCTCCATTTGAATTTCACTAACATAGACTTTATAGTAATCAGATGTATCTAATTTTCTCATTCTTTGAGACCATCAGTGTCTCAGGTACTGGCACTTCTTTTATATGGGGTTGTCGTTGCTCTGTCATTGCCAAGAGGCAAATTAATTCTATATTCACCCACTCCAAGAGGTAATAGGTTTTACAGAGACCTGTATCACAAGATCCATGTTTACTCATTCATCCTTTATAGAGCTAACAACATGTGTTGTATAGGTCATACAATATGCTCCCCCAGATTACTCCATCTTCACTAAAAATGGCGTATATTTAAACTTTATCATTTGGGTTTATTCTGTTAAAACTTTCTTCTTTATGGCACTTTAGGCACCATTTTTGTATTCCTTAGTATGCTTTCGGAACTATAAAAGATCCAGAAATACAATTATTTCTTTTCCTTAGGGGTATTATAATGACTATCGTACTCCCCCTGATAATCACATTGTTCATTAATGGATCACTTTAGATGCACAATGTGCATCACATTATCTAAAATATAGGGGAGTCATGAATACCATTTATTTCATATTTTTCTCCCCCTCTAAATGTGGCAAGAACTTTTCTGACACAATTTTGAAAACCATTCATAACTCTTGTGAATTAAGGAAACTTCGATTATCTAGTTCATTCATATGATTACTTCATGCGAAATGAAGTTATCTGTTAACTAGTATGGGAGTACTTTTTCCTCATTTCATTTCAGAAACTCAAGAGAGTTCTTTATAATTAGTACTTTTGCAAGTCACACTTGCATATCATTATTGTCTTTAGGTTCGTCTGTAACTTTTATCCTCTTTGGATTTATTGAGTGCTTAATGACCGTTACACATAAGGTGTACGGTCGATACTTGAGAAAGCATAATAGCTACTCCATACTTTTCTCCCATAGTGCGACACATTAACCGCACATGAGTCATCATATCTTTATCCTAACATACAAGATAAGTCCTTTGCCAAAATTTCTCCCGCCATACAGGATTGTTGACATAATACTATATCAACTTTACCTAGTTACGCATGTATTTTCCCAGACTTTTTCCACCATGCGGGTTTTATCATAATCAACTTTTCCCGCTATGCAGGTAATTCCCTCTAAGGGATATAAATGCTAGAATTGACTCTTTTGACTGCATATTCAATCATCAAATTCAGAAATAAATCCGAATGTTCGTTGACACACATGCTTGATCCAACGTTGGTCAAATTAAACACGCATGTTGCTTGTTTTAGCTCAAATCATGTTGACTGAAAAACTTCTTCATAGGGAGTGCATCAAAGATATTCATCAACCAAGACTCTCAATGATCTATTTGTTTTCTTTTATTGAATTACTATCCAAGAGTTCTTTTCTTTTGAAGCCATTCTTTAGAGAGAACGTACTCCCGCATGTTGTGACCTTTCTCGTTCATCTTTCAGGTCACAAGTACCCAACCATTCGCTTTCCTGAATGAAAGCATGGAAAACTTTTAGTCTGAGAAAACTTAGCCAATAAACAACAATAATGAGAATGAAAAATAACCCTACGTTGGTCTGGTTAAAAATTATGCACATTAAACCTTTTAAAACTTTCTTTTATATTCTAAATCACCGTTGTGGCAGACTTAGAATAAAACATCATCCTTCTACATTAATTCCATATCACCGTTGGGCAGAAATGGAAATAATGCATATAACTCATAAACAATGCGATGATAATATTTCTATTGAACAACTTTGCTAAGAAATAATCATCATCATCAACTTTATTACAGAAGGAACAAGAAATATACATTTCTGTAGGTCGAGAGCATTTCTTCATCTTTATCTGTCCTCTGAAAGTTGATCACTTTGATACAAAATTTATCACAGATTTAAGCTTTGAACATATGATGACTCATAAAATTATAGTACTGTTGTCATCAACGTTGGTCAGAAAACAACAATACCATATTTAACTTTAAAACAAACATCTTCCTTTTGTCATAGCGGAAACTATCTGAATCTTATTTCACCCACACGGGAAAACATTGCTAAGAACAGTTCTTCCAGTTAAATTTTCTCCTTGGTTCCAATTTAATTGGAGGATTAAACTTTTACTTTGCAGCGGAAAAACATGAATATAAAATTCATGAACTTTTTCTAACTTTATTTTCCTTTTATAAATTCCATGAACTTTCTTTTTCTGAAAAATCTCCTTTTATTTTGAGGAACATTTATTTTTCTTTGCAGAAAATATAATATTACTTTTCTGTCTATTTTTACAGAAACTTTTAACTTTTTGCTTTTCTATTTTCTAAACAAAAATTTTGTTGGAAAAAATGAGTAGAAATAGGAATTAGAATACTGTGTAGAAATTTTCTAAATAATAGACAAACCTGGGTCCTCTTAAAAGAAAACCGGGGCTCTGGCCAAAAATTGGCCTGGGAGCCGGCCCGCTCCCGCTGGCCTGGGGCCTTGCCTCCGCCTTGGCCGGATCTCTCCCCGTTTGGCCCAAAGGCCCGAGCTGGGCTAGGGTTTCGGTGTGGATAGATCGGGGCCGTCGGATCCAATCCCACGGATTGCTGCGACTTTCGCCTGGTATAAGGGCTGGCCATAGTCACGAGAAACCCTAGAGCGCTCATTCTCTCCCCCATCGCGCCGTTCTCTCTCTCGCTGCCTGCTCCTTTGAGCCGCAAGCGGTGATGAGGAGCAGCGCTGGCCAGCGTGAGGCGGCGCCGAAATGCCACCGCCGCCACCACGCTAGCCTCTCCTCCCGACTTCCTTTTTCCTCGCTCACAACCCTCTGGTGGGCAGCACCATGGTGTGCATCATCGCGTTTGTGCTCTCGCAGGACACCGACTCCCTCTGCATCTCTTGCCGGTGCGCGCGAACTCCCGATGGAGAGCGCGCCGCCGTCAAGCGGTGCAGTGGAGTGCCTTTTGTGTCGTCTCCTCCTTTGCGTCGTTACCTTTGCGTCGATGCCTCCCCTTCGCCGGTAGCGCGTTTCCCTTAGCGGAAGCGCGCTGCCGTAGAACAGCGTGGCTGCGGTGCATGTACTTTGCCCCTGGAGGGATGGCTTTCTTTGCCTTCTTGTTTGCTTTTTCGGATCAAGCCAATTTATTTCTTTGCCTCCGAAGAGGTGGCACCTTCGTCCGACGCCTCGGCTTGCCGATGCGCGTCGAGATCAAGAGGGTTGGCGCGGCCTTGCGGCGGCGCTCTTTGCCGATGAGGCCCGAGGCCATCTTCGGTTTATTTGCCCATATAGGGCGCTTTTGGGGAGGGGAATACTTTGCTCGTGCTTCTTTCAATCGAAACACATCTAATGCCTAGTGGATCATGATACCATTGATAGATCCCGTGGATCTTCTTGGTTAGATGGGTCACGGTAGTAGCCGAGGGTTTATTCCCTTGTCCAGCACTTGATGACCTCCCGTCGGCCTCCATCGGTGTGGAGGTGACGACGGTGGTGACAGAGAAGTACGACGGCAAAGTTGTTGGTGGCGTCGGTGGGCTTCCCATCGCTTCAGCGCTTCCCTCTAGATCGGATTAGGGTTATGATTGGGGAAACAGTGGCGGCGACGAACCTTGTGTCATGTGCCATGGTCCCCACGTCCTCTATATAGCACTGCCCGACACGGACCCACCAGCCTTGCTTGGGTTGGACGCCCCTGATCAGGGCGTGAGTCAAGGCTCCAATGGGCCGTTGGGCCCATTGGGGAAGAGATCAATCTAACACAAGGTACTCTTCACCATCTCCCGTTCTCTCTTACCTCATCAATGAAATAACCAATGGCAAGCCAATAAGTACTTTGAATGTACTCGCAAACAGCCCATGATACGGATTATGTAATTGAGTGCAATATGAAGTATAGTGCAGCCTTTGCGGAAAGCAGATCTTATTAATGCATAAATTTGGGCATGTATTTAGATAGTCATGCATAAATAAGTAACCAGTAACCAAAAGAACAAGTTACATATATCAATATAAATAATTCGAGGACTGAACTCCTCATGTTCATCCTCCATGTTAAGTCACCAAAATTTACCAAGTAATCACTTTCTCACGCAATTCCTTTATTCACACGCACACTTGGTTTATGCGGAAAACACTAGACATAGTTTTAGCAGCACCATCCAAGTGTTATTGACCATGGACACGGCTATTCGGATAGTTTTACACTCTGCACAGGTTGTATGTTATAGCCACGAGATCCGGGAAACTTCCGTGTCATCCAAGACTCGCGGTATATAACATACCCGAGGTAAATACCCGATCAATGCCTTTCCCCTAACGACACTAGACAAAGTGTCCACTCGATTGGTATGTCTTGCGAGCACCAACTCTAGACCATATCATCCATGCAGGGGAAACGGTGTGCTCGGAACACGTAGAAACAACATAGTCATCCTACCTGGCATGACCCCGTTACGAGTGGCCATATCACTCCCGCCACTAGTAATGTGGGGTCCTTGCTAGCATGACCAGAGTAATCAACACATCCCTGTCCCATATAGGGGTATCGTGGTCGCTTATGTAAGGTTGGGAAGGTCGACAAATCTTAAATATAATCCCATTTTCGAAACCACTCATACAAAACCTTTCTGGTACACCACTTCTTCCTCAAGTGGTCATCCAACTCAACACCATCACCGTAGGGCTTTAGTGGCACCCGATGTGGTTTTCGTAAAACTTTTGATATCACCTTTGTGTTACCATTAACATGCGTATGCTCATCCTATGTGTAGCACTACTAACTACTTGTCAACTTTTCATTAGCGTGACCCTCATAGATGGTAAGGTCATGCTCAATGTAAGTTCTCCATGCGAGCCATTGGTAACACCATGCCGGGATGTACCGATTAATCTTGACTATATGCATCAGAATATAGTAATCAACGTGGCATGCATAAAACATCTTCTCAGACATGGTCAAAGGGCTGCTTGCCTTGCTCTAATAGGTCTTTGGGGTCTTTGAGGTCTTCCAGTCCAACTCCAAGTACTCCGTCTATTCCGTCAGCTATCGCCGGAAACAACCACAAAAAGCCACACAGCAAGTAGAAACAAAAGTGCTCAAAAATAGGAATTTTATTTTTCTTGGACTGCTCTCGTCATAAGAAAAATATGTGAAGCTTGTTCTCGGAGATTTGGATCATGAGAGATTTTTGAATTGAGGAAAGGAGGAATAGGTGATCCTATAAGAAGTCTACAAAAAACATTCTTCTAAAAAGGAGTGGAGGCACTCATTTAAGAGAGCATGAATTTAGAAACATTTAGGAAGTGGTTTCACTGGATTTGAAGTTGGTATGAATTTCCTATGGATTTTCTAATATGGAAAAAATAGCAAAAATGGGCTATTCATTTGATGCAACAGAAATATAGCCCATACAAATGTTCACTATAATTGGAAAAATAAAGAATGATTTTTAGAGCACAAGGAAGTTTGAATCACTCCATTTGAAGTTGATTTGGACCCTCTAGGATTTTTACAAGGTTAGATTGAAATATTCAAACTTGAATTTGAATATAATCACTACAAAGAAGTTATTTGAAAAAATGTGCAATAAACCTCTTTTGATAGATCTGGATTTTATGGAGCTACAGAAATTTGAATTAATCAAATTGGAGTTAGAATGAATGAACTAAGGATTTTAGAACTTTCTGATAAAGATAAAAAGAAGCAAAAGGTTTTTACCAGAGGGTTAAGTTGCGCCTAGTGCGCTAGTTACGCCTCTGGCCGGCATAGTGTTTTGGTCTGGCCAGC
Organism: Hordeum vulgare subsp. vulgare; assembly: GCF_904849725.1. NCBI lineage: Eukaryota > Viridiplantae > Streptophyta > Magnoliopsida > Poales > Poaceae > Hordeum > Hordeum vulgare. The sequence continues at coordinate 338,788,051 of NC_058524.1, read as the reverse complement.
GGAGCGGCCACGCCGAAGGCGTACTCCATAGAGTACGCTTCCCTTGCACGGAAGCGACTTTGCGCCAGGTCATCTCCACTTACCAGCTGGCCAAGCTCGCGTGTCACCGACTGGTGGGGCCTGGGGATCAGGCTTGTCTTTCTCCTCCCGCTCAATCAGAGGGGGAGCAGGGTAGGCAGGGCGAGCCGGCGAAGGCACATGGCCTCGGCGGCACCGGCTACCTCCAGGGGTGATCTGACCACCGCCGCGCTCGGGGTGGCGAACCGCACGCGTCTGGGTTGCCCCCATGCCTTTGGAGTGCCGAGATCTGGCATGACGCTACCCGTGGTAGTGGGCACCTGATGGAGGAGATAAGTATGGCGCCTTAAACACGCGGAGAAGGGGAGGAAACATGGGGAACGGCCGAACTGAAGCTTGGGCGCTCTCGTGGGGTCCTAAGGGGTAGGGAGAGGCCGGAGTGACTGAATCAGAGAGGAGCCTGACGGGGGAGGTATCGGTCGTGGGGGGAGTGGAGAGGGTGCGGGAGGATGCATGGGCGGCTCCGGGAGGTTGCTAGGAAGGGAGGGAAGTAGGAAGGAGACATCAGGGGCTCGAGGGAGGCCCTAAATGGAACTGACACAGAGGAGAGGCTCGGAAGTGCCTCAATTACTCTCATGGCACGGCAGACACGCGTGCCAGAGCCGTCTTGGCCTCTTCCTGGCATCGGGGAGGTGCTTGGACGGTCAAGGGGGAATCCCTCGTGCGCTGGGGCACCCTACAGCTGCGGGACACGGGCTGCACGATAAGAACAAGGCACAAAGCACCAGTTTTTAAGCCATGGAGGTGGTCCTCCCCCCACTACGGGTCCATGGTCACCCCTTGGCCAAACCAAGGTGTCAAGCATGCAAGGCATCCGTGTGGGAGGGCACTGGTGAAATTTGAACTTGAGTGGAGCAGATTAGGTAGGGTTTCAGCTCTGCTTAAGTTTGCAACAACAAACTTGGGGCTAGCAAAAAGTGTTTGCACTGGGAGTAAATTGGGATGACACCTTGTCTAGAAGTCTTATTCATGGAAAGTCTACAAGATTGCCAATTTTCACCTAAGGGGGATGAGATTAGCTAGAAGTTGTAGTTCAAGGCAACATTTGTGCTAGAAATCAAGTTTCAGATGGGCTGCTCATATTTCCCACATGAGCATGCCATATTTTGGTTTGGAATGATGCATTAGCCTGCTAGAGGCTCTCTGGAAAGAGGTGGAGGCATTTTCTTAAGCAGAAGTATAGCAAGAGGGGTAAAATAGTGCTGCCAAGGTAAAAATGAGAGGTAGATACATGGAGTCACCCTCCAATAATTGACTAGAGGTCATGGCAAGGTTACTGGAGATAAAAGGGGACTAGAGAGAGTTGTGGTAAGAATTTAAGCTCAAGGAGATTAGTGGAAAGGGCCAAAGCAGCAGTTTTGGTAATTGGGCAGAAGGTGTTTGATGGATGCTAGGGCTAGCAAATGGACTTCATTTGCTAGGAAACTTAACATGATCACATAATAGGTGAAAATAAACTTGGACACTAAATTTGGGATTTGGTGGAGAAAGTTTCCAATGTAGACTTGAAAACCCATGAAATGGGGAGAAATGGCTCTCTGCATATAAAACCATGCAAATCAATTCCCACAAATCCACAACTTAGCGTGGGGCATTATTTGAGCATTAGAGCATGCCCAAAAAGTTTGGGATCAATTGGAGAAACTTTATAATGTAAAGTTTCCCAAAGTTAGAAATCAACAGAGAAGGTTTGGGGGGGACAAGTTCTTCTTTTCTCCTTGATGCACCACTTGGTGTGGATGCATTATAGGAGTATCAGAACATGTCCACCAAATTTGAGCACAATTGGAGACATTTGGCAATGTAGGGTTTCTCAAATTTGGATCTGGACAGATAGGATTTTGGAATATTTATCTAAAACAAATTAACTTGGATTGATATGAAACTTGGCAAGATCATCACATATTTCATGTGTGACATGCTAGAATTTTACTGGGATTTATTGAGAATATTTCCTATAGAAATATTTCAAAAACTTTAAATAGGAAGGAAGGGTTTTGAAAGGTTTTACCCAATATTTTGACATGACCATGTGTTGAAACTCCTATATATGGAATATATATGTCCATTGAATACCTCTAAATTTTCTCAAACATTTTGAAGGCAATAAAAATAACTTTCCTTCACTAGGGACCATTTCTGGCCTCACAGAAAGGTATTTAAATAAAATAGTAAAATAACATTTAAAATAATAATATCGTGGTTATGGGAAGAATTTTTTATGATGGGATTCAAATAAAATATTTTGTGCAAAACAACTTCCCTAATTTGAGGACTTGTAGTACAAATCCCAACTTAGGGTGTTTTGAAAACTTAAATGAATAAAAGATTTTTGGTCAAAATAGTATATGGTAAAAAATATATTTTATCGTCCTATTCACATGGCATGATCATTAGGCAAGGGTTTGAGTCAAGGAAGTGAGTTTGGAGAGTAGCAGCAACATTGGGATTAAACATTAGCAAACAAGCAAGCAAGCAGGAGTCACATCAATCATTACAATCAGTCATAAAAAATTTAATTGGCCCTAATTTTTGGGATAAGTTAATGTAGTTACGAGGGTTAAAACACACGGTGTTACAGACCTTACCCCCTTAAGAAAATCTCATCCTCGAGATTTCTAGGCTATGCATTGGAGAGATACTTAATTTTAAGTTGGAGGCAGTCTTCACGTCCCCATGTTGCTCCTTCATCGATGTGGTTGTTCATATGGGCCATGAAGTGCTTGCTTATACGGCTTCGAATGCTCCGCTCGTCCCTGCCTGACTGTGAGCGGGGTTCTGGCAACAAGTTAGGCTTGACTGAGGGTCAAGGGCTTGGTGCACTAAGTTCTCGCAAGGTCCTCGCTTGCACGTGTACCCCAAGGTCGGAATACGTGGCAAGGTAGCGTGTCTAGTGTTGGTCCCGGAGTTGCGCACATTGGTTAGTGACACCTAGATGTCTCGGGTTAGAATAGAAGGGTTTGACGTGGGCTTTAATCGAGTTCTTCTGCTTGAGTAAGCTGCCCGTGCATGTGCCTCATTCTCCTCCGGCTATTTGCCGTTGTCGTCATGGACACATGCTTCCGGTGTGTCTTAGATGTTTGGCCTCCTAGCCTCTTCGTAGCTCCTCGTGAAAGGGTTTGGGTCGGATCTCGCCCATGAGTCTAGGATCGGAGACTCAGCCCTTAGAACGGGGTTTATCATCTAGGAAGGTTCGTGAGGGCTTCTCGATGAGCTGGCTACCCTAGACTATAGACCAGTCATCTAGTCTCTAAAGTTTGAGGTTTGGCAAGCGGGTGAATCACGTTTGGCAGGTTTTCACCATGACCCAATTAGGACTCTCGTCGTTGTTTTGGACCAAAGAGAGGCTCTCTGATTTCCCTCGCTGCCCAAAGGCTTCATCGACTTGGTCCTCGATGCTTCTTGGCATAGTTGATGTAGCCGGCACATGAGAGGTGGTTGGCTTCTACTGCTTCTTCTCCGTCCGTCATAGTCCAAACTCTTTCTCGTGTGACTGGTCGTGGTTTCCCAACCATTGCAGTTCTTCGTTGTTCTTGAGAAGGACTGGCTTCTGCTACCTGGGTAGTGTGTCGAGGAGCCCATCCTCTCGAGATAACACCTTACTCTCGGTAGGCACGGCGATCGGCGTTCCTGGGGCTTGTTCCAAACAGGACTATAGTGCTCCTCCTCTTATCGGGTGAATAAGTATGTCATCCAGGAGGACAACAACATCCTTAGCCAAGCACCACATAAGCACAGTGCTCATGAGACATGTGAGAGGAGCGGTGACTCGCTATGGGAGGTCACTGGACGAGGGGTTTGTGGTCCAACATGATCTGATACCTCATGCCCATGTTTGCCATAGACATGATGGGTGGTGGTTAGGGTGGAGTACTGGCCATATTCCAATGACTTAGAGTTGTTTCCTATGGTCATAATCCGACCATCTTATGGCTCGGTGAAGCTTTGGGGTTTTAAGGAACTTAGGATGCGAGTGAACATCTATCATCTTATCTCTAAGAACATTCCTTAGTAGTCTGACCTCTATCTCCGTGCAATATCACCCTATATCATCGAAGGTACCATCTCACACAAGTTTATTCCATGCCACTCATCCTAGTCAACTCCAGGGTTTGAGGGGAGGACTAAACCAAAACATCATAAGTGCGTCATACCTAAGTTGCACAAGTATCTCTATGCAAGAACCTCGGGAAAGCATACAAGCTGCTAAGCTTGAAGTGAGATGCTACAACTCCAAGTGTTCATCTAAACTGTCCAATGGCCAGAGTACTGCATTCCTATATTAAAGAAACACGGAGTATAACAATGCAAGGTTTTGTTTCCTTTCTATGAATCCGATCAAGTGGTCTACCAACCCTATTGATCACCATTGGACCCATCACTCCTACAATCTGATATCGATGGGGTTCTACATGATCATCTAGAGTCTTCATATCTACGTACTATTGCAAGGACTATGCCATAGTGTATCCACCAACCTACAATATCATGGCCAACTAATCTCCAAGGCCAAGCTTATATAGGTCTGTAAATCAATTTGACAACTCCAATTACTTCTACTCGTTATCCACCGAGAAACATGGTATCATGATCGAGATCACCGGGCTAAATCCAATTTACTCTGGACCATGTCGCCTCATACATCATTGATACTCTATTGAGGTCACTTTCTAAATCCAAATTTCATCTCTAACAAGATCTCTTACTCGTTACCCCAAGTCATTATGGCAACCCCATGATCCATGACTAGTAATCAATAAAGCCAATTTATTAGATTACCAAGAATCTAGCTCACGATCATAATTGTCCTACTGAATCCAAACTTACTCCACGAATATGTAGGTTATGCTACTTTATCAAATTGTTCCGCCAAGTTCACCTACCTTCATAAGGGTCTTACGATCCACCAAGATGGTCTAGCTATATCCCCAAGACACCTATCATCACCACAACAAACCATGGTTTACAAATCACCTATCCGAGAACGGTCACTCCTATGGCATCCGAGTTCTGGTGCTAGCTTTAAGAATGATGGATACTTGTCCATTGTGATCGCTTGTTTCATAAAGAACCCAATGCTAATCAGGGTTTATCGAAGGTAAGTGGGTGCTCTGGCAAATTCGTGTAGTAGACACGTGACTAGAAGTTTGAGCTGGGGAAGCTTGTGAGGGTTAGTCTGGTCTAGAGAGGATTTTCCAATCTTGAGGGAAGCATCACTTCTACAGGTCGCGCCTGGTTGAGCACGTCATAGTCAGCGTCTTCAGTATCATCTTCTTGTCGAAGTGGACCCTTGGTGCATCATGTCTTGCTGGTCTCCCGTTGTCGAGAAAGGTGGGAGAGAGAGAAAGTAGAATAGAGGGGAGTGCAGAACATGGTGATATAGTGCAAGTGAAATCAAACAAGTGTCGAAAAGTCAAGTAAACATCAGGATGAGGCAGGTGATATAACCGCGTGCTTGTTTCCTATAGCAAATGCGTGGCTTATATCAAAGCACAAACAAACAAAAACAAGAAACACAAAACATGGTTCCACCCGAACCATTTCAGGGACTCGACTTCGCATAGGGGACTCACGGATCATCCTACCCTAGGGTTCTCGGACTCGATAGTCATGCTTGCTTCATGCTTCGGAGAGAAGTCCGCTTAGTCTTCTGGCCCTTCTCATGGTGTCGTTGTGTCCCTTGTTGTTGTTTGCCGAAACGACTCAGGCTGGGCTGAAAAGAGTCCATGATGCCTTCTCATCTGGGGAGTTGCCGATGAATGTGGTTCCTCATGGCTGTCATTGACATGGTCTTCTGTTATCTTTGTAATCTTTTCATTGTCTTCTTGTCTCCCAAGGCGTCAAGAGTTCCAAGTTGACAACTTTTATGCATCAACAAGGCATGATAGAGTTTTGACCTGTCAGTCACGTTGATCACAGTATCGACACCTAGAGCGGGGGATAAAGAAAACCATTTTCCTGCTCACTAAGGTGAGGCGGACCAAATGGCAAGGTTCTCATCCACCGGTGGTGGTCGACACAACCTTGATATTGATAGGGCCGCTCTATTAGCTATGCAGATCACGGTCTTGCACATATTACGTCCTGATCATCGTAGGTGAAGGCGGCATCTCTCTGGAACAGTGTTGAGGGTGTCGCCATTTTCTGTGTCTCGATGTCCTCATTCATCATGGAGGTACTTCTGTTGGTGTCGTACGGTCGTAGCGTTGTAGTACGTGGGTGATTGCTTGGAAAGGTTGCTTCCTTCCAAGTTACCCACGAGAGTTTTAAGTAATCCGGTGATCAGAGGGCACAAGGGTGCTAGCGACCATTTGCAAGTTTTGAAAAAGTAGACGAGGATTGTGAAGAGAATAAGGGTGGAAGTGCTAAGGTAGAACCTTCGCTTTCTTTGAAGATTTAGGAGAGGTGAGAAATATAGAGGTTTGCAAGTGCTTTTGAAGGGTCTGGAAAAACAACTTTGTCCTAACTATCGTCCGTGCTAACTAAGGGCTTCCTACAGTCACGATGGCTCTGATACCAGCTATATGGGGACCCTGACTTACGAGTCGTGATGACCGAATGAATGTGCTCAATGATCCCAAAGATCAATGCTCAATGAACACGTAGAAACTGAAAAACAAGAGTCTTACAACCATACATATCGTTCGATACAAATAATGACCTTTGCGGTCAAGTATTACATATATAGGGCCTTGAAGGCCAACACACCAAACTCGACCAATAGCGGAGATATTGGTCGAAGGCCTGAACCAATGCCATCAACCTTAACCTACAGGCATTCTGAGTGGGAAGCGTCCTAGCTCGCAGGTATGTCACCAAGGTACTCTTCACCATCTCCTGTTCTCTCTTACCAGGTCAATGAAATAACCAGTGGCAAGCCAATGAGTACTTTGAATGTACTTGCAAATAGCCCATGATGCGGATTATGTAATTGACTACAATATGAAGTATAGTGCAGCCTTTGCGGAAAGCATGTTTTATTAATGCATAAACATGGTCATGTATTTAGATAGTCATGCATCAATAAGTAACTCGTAACCATAAGAATAGTTTATAGATATCAATATAAATAAACCAAGGACCGAACACCTCATGTTCACCCTCCATGTCAAGTCACCAAACTTGACCAAGTAATCACTTTCTCACGCAATTCTTTTATACACACACACACACTTGGTTTATGCGAAAAACACTAGACGTAGTTTAAGAAGCACCACCCAACTGTCCTTGATAGTGGACACGGCTATTCGAATAGTTTTACACTCTGTAGAGGTGTACATTGTCCCGACGAGATCCAGGACACTTCTATGTCATGCACGACTCACGTAATATAACAAACCCGAGGTAAGTACACGGTCAATGCCTTTCCCCTGACGACACTAGACAAAGAGACCACTCGATTGGTACCCATCCCACATGATGTACGTCTGGCGAGGACCAACTGTAGAATGTATCATCCATGCAGGGACCAACGGTGTGCCCGGAACACGTAAAAACGGCATAGTCCAACTACCTTGCACGATCCTGTCACGAGACTGACCATATCACTCCCGCTACTAGTAATGCGAGCTCCTTGCTAGCACGACCATAGTAAGCAACACAGTACCGTCCCATAAAGGGGTATCGCGGTCGCACATGTAATGTTGGGACAGTCAACAAATCTTAAATCTAATCCCATTTCCGAAACAACTCACACAAAACCTTTTCGGGACACCACTTCTTCCTCAAGTGGTCATCCACCTCAACACTATCACCCTCGGGCATTAGTGGCCCCCGACGGGGTTTTCATAAAACTTTTGATATCACTTCCGTGTTACCATTAACATGCGTATGCTTATCCTATGCGTAGCACTACGAACTAATTGTCAACTTTTCATCAGCATGACCGTCATAGATGGTAAGGTCATGCTCACTACAAGTACTCTAGAGGAGCCATCGGTAGCACCATGCCGGTGTCTACCGATTAATCTTGACTATATGCATCGGAATAAAGTAATCAACGTGTCATGCATAAAACATTTTCTCCGTTATGGTCAAAGTGTTGCTTTCCTTGCTCTAATAGGTATTCAGGGTCTTTGAGGTCTTCCAGTCCAACTCCGAGTACTCCGTCTATTCCCTTTACTATCATGGGAAACAACCACAGTAAGCCACACAGGAAGCAGAAACAAAAGTGAACTAAAAATAGGAATTTATTTTTCTTCGATCTCTCTGGTCATAAGAAAAATAACCGAAGCTTGTTCTAGGAGATTTGGATTATCAGAGATTTTTGAATGGAGGAAAGGAGGAATAGATGATCCTATAAGAAGTCTACGAAAAACATTCAGCTAAAAATGAGTTGTTGCACTCAGTTGACAGAGCATGAAATTGGAAACATTTAGGAATAGTACAAATCCCAACTCACGGATTTTTTAAAGCTTAAATTAAATAAAAGCTTTTTGGTCAAAATAGTATTTGGTAAATAAATAGTTTATGGTCATATTCACATGGCATGATCGTTAGGCAAGGGTATGGGTCAAGGAAGTGAGTTTGGAGAGTAGCTGCAACATTGGCATTAAACATAAGCAAACAAGCAAGCAAGCAACAGTCATATCAAGCATCACAGTTAGTCATCAAAATTTTAATTGGCCCTATTTTTGGGATAAGTTAATTTAGTCAGGACAGTTAAAACACAGGGTGTTACTCCATCGCTTCTGCATATGTGGCTCGCACATCGCTTTCTAGAAACAACACATCACGCACTTTGCGCAATCTATCCGACCTCCGTGGCTCCGATATTGACTCCACTACGGGTTCCGTTACAGGCTCCAGTATGATATCATCACCAACCGAGTTGTCCCTGAGTGGCTCTCGAATTTCTTCGAATCGCACTATTCTCCCACTTGCCTCCGGACTCAGAAACTCTTTGTTTAGGAAAATCCCATTCCGAGCAATAAACACTTTGTTCTCTTCCCGGTTGTAGGAGTTGTATCCCAAGGTTTCCCTCGGATATCCCATGAATATGCATTTATCTGACTTGGGTGTAAGCTTGTCCAACATGAGTCGCTTGACAAATGCTTCACAACCCCAAATATTTAGAAAATACAAACTAGGACTCTTCCGTGTCCACATCTCATATGGTGTCTTGTTTATGGATTTTGATGGTACCCTGTTAAGTGTGAAAGCCGCACTTCTAGAGCGTATCCCCGGAATGAAGGGTAAATCCGATTTTCTCATCATCGATCGGACCATGTCCAAAAAGGTTTGATTTTTCCGTTCTGACACGTCGTTTCTTTGCCGTGTACCCGGAGGTGTGAGCTGAGGTACTACACCTTGGCTTTTCAGATGATCATCAAATTTATGTCTCATGTACTCACCTCCATGATATGATCGTAGGAGCTTTATCGTCTTGCCGAGATAATTTTCAACCTCGTTTTGAAACTCTTTGAACTTTTGTGACTTGTGCCTCATCAAATAGATATATCCATATCTACTCAAGTCGCTGGTAAAAGTCACGAAGTACTGATAGCCACCTCTAGCCGTTGTGCTCATTGGACCACACACATCACTTTGTATAAGCTCCAATAGCTCGGACGCCCACTCGCAACTCTTTGCAAAAGGAGACTTAGCCATCTTGCCTAGCAAGCATGATTCACATGTCTTGAACGACCCAAAGTCGGACAAACTTAGGATTCCATCATCATGGAGCTTCTTCATGTGTTTCAGACTAATTTGTCCAAACCGACAATGCCAAAAGTATGTCGGATTTATCTCATTAGGCTTATGACTCTTGACATTCACGTTCTAGAATGGTTCTGTTTCCAGATTCAAAATAAATAGCCCATCTACAATGGGTGCATAGCCGTGGAACATTCCATTCAAATAAAATGAACAACCATTGTGCTTCAAATTGAATTCATAACCTAGACTCATCAAACATGATGCAGAAATAATGTTTCGAGTAAGTGTTGGAATGTAATAACAATTATTCAATTCCAAAATAAATCCAGAAGGACGCTGGAGCTGCATCGTGCCGAGCTCCAACGTAGCAACTCTTGCTCTGTTGCCGACCCTGATGTCAATCTCCCCTTGTTCGACACTCCTAGTTCTTACCATCCCCTGCATTGAGTTGAAAATATGAACAACCGATCTGGTATCAAATACCCAAGAGCTACTAGGTATGTTGGCAAGGTAAATGTCTATAACATATGTAACAAGTGTACCTTTGCCTGAAGAAGCATATTCGGCCTTCTTGCCATGGTCAACAAGCCACTTGCTACAGTGCCTCTTCTAGTGACCAGCTTCCTTGCAATGATAGCAAAATGGTCTCTGAGTTTGGTTCAGACTTCGATACAGTGGCGGAGATAACGTTCTTCGTGCCCTTTGCCTTACCTTTTTTCTTGGACCAACTCTTCTTGAACTTGGCTGAGTTCTGCACCATCAACACTTGATGTGTGCCTTTCTTAATATCCTATTGTGCCACCTTGAGCATCCCATGCAATTCAGTGAGCTTCTTATCCATGTCATGCATATGATAGTTCGAGATGAACGTCTCATAGCTAGCTGGAAGAGAACCGAGAACTGTATCAGTAGTCAGCTCGTCCAAGAGCGGGAAGCCCAAACGATCCAAAGCTTGCATGTATCTGATCGTCTTGATCACGTGCGGGCTCAGTGGATCACCTTCCTTCAGCTTACAATCCATCAAGTATTGCTAGACGTTGAACCTTTCGGTCCTAGCCTGTACGTGAAACATGGTCCTGAGACTCTTGATCATATTGAAAGATGCAATGTCCTTGAAATGTTGTTGCAAATCAGGCTCCATACAAGCCAACATGAGGCAGTTGATCTCGTTTGATTCCTCAACAAGTTTATGGTAGGCATTCTTGGTCGTGGCATTAGCATTATTGGCACGCACCTTTGGAAGTGGATCATATAGAACATGTTCCTTTTTATCGTGCTTGAGAACAATTCCCAGATTCCTATACTAGGTGGTAAACTTTCTTCCATTAAGTTTATCCTTTTCCAGAATGGATTTCAACACAAAGTTTTGAGCAGGTGGTGCCATTGATCTACAATAGAAAATATGCGATCACTAAGCAATGTGTTTATGTAGAGTAATTCAAGCCTCAAATAGAACTACTCCCACTGAAGTCATCATCCCTCCGCAAACTCTCAGTGATTCAGGATCCGTCGAGCGCGAGCGACTAGTGAGGTTTAGCATCACTTCCAACCAACTTTCCTATTTGTTAAGCAAGACCTTGCTAATAGTATCTCTATATGACTCATGTCGGTCGGGTAGGTATCTCATACCCCGGCTCCCAACCTTCTTTGCCATAAGGCCCAAAACCATTTTGACAACCTTGTCAGGTTAACCTGATGCAGTGTATCTCCGTGTCTGACACGAACCCTCCAGTTCAAGGACACCTAGTAGCACCTCAATTTCATGAGCCCATCACTAGACGTAGTTGACACGCGTGCGAAGGAGCAACATCCGGAATGGAAATGTGCTTGATATTTATGAGGGATCTTTCTACACTATAACTCGCATAGAAAGCATGAAGCAATATCAATTACATATAAACATAAATATGTGAAATAGTATGGCTCCTTTATGGATATCCTTCCAGGCCAGCTCTAACTCCGATGATTATGGAGACACTCCATCCGTTCGCCACGTCGCGGCACCAAAACCTCAAACTTGATCTCTATCCTCTAACTACTACAACTAGTAATTAATTTACACAGAATCAGAAGTCGACACGCAGGTCATTATACAATATAATGACAACACTTTAGCTCCCGTCGACTGACAATCATGACAAGCAAGTGATGTTAAATTACAAACATGCATCACATACATATGATCCATAATATACACATCAAACCCACAAAATAAACTTATGCATAGAATTGCATTCTACCGGTTTGTGTGATCGTGTACAAAATATTCGATGCTATGAACACCCTGGTCCCTCGCGGGTGCGGGCAGCGCCTGATGTTTTCAAAGATCACAGATTAAAACTGTACTCAGATCACGCCGAACTTTCTGATCTCACCGACCTCATCGATCATCACGAACCCGATTCGGATTTACGTTTCACTGTTAACCCCGATGACGGAAAACGACCTGTAGGGGTAGACTGTGCCACGACCTCATCTATTCTGATTAACGGAAAACATAGCCGATCTCAAGAACGACGACGGATCTCATCCACCGCCTCCACATATCAAATATGCATTCAATCTAAATACCAAATCTTATAACACAGGATCTAATACAACTATTAGGTTCTACCGTAGGCGCATCGCATGCAAATTAAAATTTTCCTACACGAAGAACAACCAAGAACATGCTACGGATATGGAACACATATTGTTCCACTAGACGCATAGTGCTATGAAGCGAAAGTAGATGTAGCAGTGCGTCCGCATGGACTGTCTCCTCCTCGTCCGATCTATCTCGAACAATAGATCGCCGGATCCCATGTACAGGTTCACCGGAGCAACATAGGTGCACCGCCTCAAATGGTATCCGCGCGTGCAGGTGGAACATCGTGTGACGGACTGCTAGGTCCAGATCGCATGGTCGGCGGCGGCGAGTAAAGGTGGCTAGTTGCAACACACACAAAGCCCTAATGATGGCACCGAAGCGATCGATCGAGAATATGTGTGCCGCACATCCACTATATATAGGCGTCCGGCGCGGGCTCAATTCTTGGGCCTCGTATGGACCCTAAAGCCCACGTGTTCCTTCACTTAAGCGCGCGACCCTTTAGGTTCTCGTTCACTTGGACGCGAGTCAGACCACGTCTGACTCGGCTAGTCGGTAGTGGTCTCTAGCAAGATGTGTCGACTCCAAGTGTCTGATGAAGCTGGTTAGGCGAACCTGTACTTCATACTTGTGTTTCCTTTGCCACAGGATATACGTTGTTGTGCTCAAGGCGACATGGTCATCCTTGTTGACGCACGACCTCTTTCTCGTTCTGGTGAATCTGACCAAATTCAGATTATCTCATAATCCTCATCGCATGGCCATGCTTATCCAGGTCAGATCACCCGAGGGGCCGAGAGTATATCTCTCCTGATAGAAAAGGAAAATCCCATCTTGCTCGAGCACGTCTCATAGCATGGGTCTGGACAAGCCTGAAACCTACCTTTGTAACTACCCAGTCACAGAGTAGCGTTTGGTCGGCCCAAAGCAAGCCTGTCACCATCCCCAATACATGCGATAGCTCAAGTCTTGGACATAAACGTATGTTGTACTAGAGACTCATAGATGACCTATTGCTGCATCTCATAGTTCGGTCTGTCCAACTCAGACCTTATCTCGACTCGGATCCAACATCAAATCTTTCTGTGTCCATATTATCAGGCTAGCCTCCAATGCTACATGGTCAGTGAGACCGCACCATCCACTGTATCATATGCCAGTCTAGTTGGTTGCGCGTCCACACAACTCTTTCAAATAGGGACCAATTGGGACAGTCATCATACAATGTATAGTCTCAAAAATAGTCACGTACTTATTAATACACATCATTGATAATGTCCAAGGACTATTTTTATTCGTAAATACATAGGAAATAGCAGCACACATGATTGCCTCTAGGGCATATCTCCCATAGCTGCATGATTGCTTAGGATTTTTATTTGGTGATACATAGGTTCCAGGATTCTGCCATTGTCTTCTTGCTACCAAGAAGAGTGCACTGCATGTCAAGTGTTTTGAGCTGCCTGTTTTACTTTTTGCAAACAATTCTTGTTTGCATTGTTGAGGCTAGTGAACTTCACTACTATCTTCTATCTTTTTTATCATTTTGTACCTGAAGTGCACTGCTGAGACAAAGCAAGTATACTATGTTAACATTTTTTTTATTTTCACACAACTTTGTATGAAGCAAACTACACACGCAACAGAGTTGAACTTCTCCTCGGTATCTTTAATGAACAAACGACCAATTTTTTTACAACAAACTTCATGTTCTTTTACAATAATTTTTAAGTATGCCTTAATGTATTACAGAATAACCACTACAAACTATTTTTTCAAAGCATTTCGGACCTGCATTTCTCTATACAACTGCAAAATGATTCAAGAAAAAGAGGCACCAAACTGCATACCGCGTGACATCCAGAGTCTCCCTACGCTAGACTCCATCATCGAGAGTCTCCCTACGCTAGACTCAAGGCAAGAAAATGCAGCATGAGAGGTGTGGGTGCCGCATCAGGCACTGCACATGCTACCTGGGTGGACTGCACAAATGCTCATACCGTCCTGCACACGCACACGCCGCAAACTGCAGGGTGCCATGGACCCCTTTAGATCTGATGGTCGTTTTGGGAAAGATGCTGCTCCTCCACCAATATCTGCCACTCACTAAGGGGGGTCAGCGTCGCCGGTGCGGCTTGCTGGTGAGTCAGGTGCTCAGCGGGACATGGGGAGTGGTGAGGCCGTCTCCACCTGAACCGAGCGGCGGCACCAGAATCCCTGGTCGAGAGCAGCCGTGAGAGCGTCTATTGAGCCTCGAGGAGGGACATGCGATCCGCCGCCCATGACTTCCCGATGCATTGGAGCGAGGCCCTCCATGAAACCGGACCATGTAGTGGCGACCTCCACGATGAGGGAGATTACGCGAATCCCGTCGGCCCCTAACCCCCGCAACTGATGGATCTACACTGGCGGAGTAGAAGGAAGGAGGCAGGGGTGCTCGAGAGGGAGGGGAGGGGGAGGTGGGCACGGGGCATCCTAGTTGGATTTATGTGGTCAGCGACACCCTGAACCGCTTCGCTGACGCGTGCACACACACACACCCATACCAGAGAACGAATCAAGAAACACCCAAGGCGACAAAGGCATTTATCGATAACAAAACCAGAGAAGAAGGCAAGAAGGAAACCCTGTGTGTCTTCATCTTGTACCCCTTCCCGGTGGCTACGACGGCCAGGGGCGAGGGAGATGGGCCATGGGGGAGAGCGCGGCAGCGCTGGCGAGGACCACGGCGAGCAGCGTGCCGAATAACAAGTTGACCGGGAAGGCGAGGGCGGAGTGGGACGGCCTCCTCCCGGGAAGGGCCTCGCGCACGAGGGAGAGCGACATGGCCATGGCTTCCTCTCTCGCTCTCTCTCTCTCTTGGTTCTTGTTCAGTGTGTATTTTTCCTCTTCTTGCGAGAGTGAGCTGAAGGAGATTAGATCGAGAGCCGAGCTGAGCGGATAGCGTACATCTATGGGTACTCGAGAGGGAGGGGAAGGGGAGGTGGGCGCGGGGCAACCTAGATGGATCTATGGTATTCGCGAGAGAAGGTGGATCTCGTGCCTCTTCCCGGGGGGGTGGGTGGGATGCCGCTTGTATCCGGTGCCCCTACCGACGGAGGTAGGGAGGGAGTGAACGTGGGTAGGTTGACAGAAGGTGTGGGGATTGAGGAAGTGTGTTTGTGGGGACGTGTGAGGCGCTACGACTGTGGGAGGAGGTGGCGCGCCATAGGAGTGGGGGTTGTCGGGCGACGTGTGGGGCGCTACGACTGTGGGAGGAGGTGGCGCGCCATAAGAGTGGGGGTTGTCGGGCGTAAGGGTGGGTGGTGGGGGGGAGGGGGGGAGAATGTGGGGAAGAAGGTGGGCACTGCGAGGTAGAATGTGGGGTGCAGAGGTTGGGCTAATGCAATTTTTTCCGGTTGTTGCGCGGTGCGGGTCAGGTGGACGTAGTAGTGTAGAAGTGTTAAGAATATGTTATTTTGTTATTAGAATAAGGTCTTAATGGGTGTTATTAGAATAGACCATCATATATATATATATTGCGAACAACATTTTTGTGTGACAACTTTTTGACGAAAGGTCATGACCGGTCAAAACCACGAACCCGTTACGAAAACGCGGTTCGAGGTAGGATTCTCATTAGCACGTCCAATCAACACGGATATCGTGCCCCACTTTTTTGGGATATGGCTTATGATTTGGGCTATCCAATGCGCGCATAACTACTCTTTTTTTGGGGAATGGCGAGGTTCATGTCGCGACAAAGGGGCTCCTCGTATTACATTGGCTTATAAAAAGGAAACAACCACCACACCCTCCACACGCCTTCGAGATCTCACATCACCGTTGCCTTTCCCAATCCTCAGAGTTCCAGCTTCCAAGCTTCCTCTATTCCTCCAATCCCCTCGAACCCTTTATCTAGTTCGGCCATGACTGGCTCGGCCTCGAAAGTCAAGTGGGAGGCTTCCCGTGTCACTGAAAAGGACATCTTGGAATCCAAGAGTGCTGGCTACTTGTCGTCAGAAATCGTCCACCGCCCTCCATAGAAGGTCCAGGTCATCCCTACACCTAAAGAAGGTGAGAAGGTGGTTTTTATCTCTCACTTTCTTGGGGGCCTTGGCTTCCCTCTGCACCCATTTGTTCGGGGTATAATGTTTTACTATGGGTTAGATTTCCATGATCTTCTCGCAAACTCCTTTTTGCATATTTCGGTTTTTATTGTTGTGTGTGACGCCTTTTTGCGGGTCCAACCCCACTTCGGCTTATGGTTGAAAGTCCTCAACATGAAGCCAAAGGTATTTAACGGCAAGCAGGCAGACTTCTAGGGATCGATGATTAGCAAGCTCCCCCTGGTTCAATGGTCGGGCTGTTCCTTCATAGACACCGTCAAGTTCTGGGAGCAGGAGTGGTTTTATATCATCGAGCCAGGCGACGTGGGGTGGGCAGCACCCCTAGATTCAGATTCGGACCTCCCACTAGAATAATATCCTCGACGGAGAAGTCGATCGAATTGAGGGAAACCGTGAAGGTTGAGGCGCTGCAAAGGTGCACCTCCATCTTGCTAAAGAAGAAGATCAATATCACCAACGTAGTTCATGTCAGGCTACAATGTTGCCTCCTCCCCTGTCAGCATCAGGCTGCTCCAATGTGGGCATACCGTCTGGGCGACCTGGTCACTATGCAAAACTTCTTCCGCATCGCCCGTGAAAAGTCATGGAAGTTGTTGTTTAAGCCGTAGAAGACTTGGTCGGCCGAATAGGAAGGCATCGGCATCTCTGTTACTAACCCTCCTAGACTGGTAAGATCTCATTATGAGTTCGGTTTTCTCCCCTTTTAATAAGGCTCTTATCTCTCTTTCTCTTCATATTTGCAGATCTCGCTGGAAAAGTCCCAGCGCGTCAACTGCCTAGCGCCATTATGCGAGGGCCCCAAGATGGCTTTATTGAGAGCCATGCTAGACGAGAAGCCCTACATGGTGCCGAAGGAGAAGGAAGAAAAGAAGAAGGATAAGAAGAAGGCCCATGAGGGTCTTCGGTCGAAAGGACCTCCAGACCCTAGGTCCGAACACACACTCGCTCCCTTTCATCTGGAGGGAGAAGAGGAAGAAGGCGGGGAGGAGAGCGTCTCCTCCCACATAAAGAAAAGGGCGGCGTCCAAAGACGCCAAGGGGGATCCAGGTCCCACTGCCCTAGAGAGGCAATGTAGGGCCAAGGTGGCCCCATTTTATGATGCTCCGGCCTCCATCGAGGAATCCGAGGACTTTGAAAGGGTTCCTCGAAGAACCCTAAGGTGAAGCCCGAGCGAAAAGGTATTATTCCGAAAACCCAAACGCCCTTCCACACTGAGATTTTCTTACTAATGATAAGCATACTTTATGTATTGTAGCCCGCTGCACGATTTTCCCACCAATCAGGTTTTGGAGGGGGGCTCCTTGCCAGCCAACCTAGCAGAGAGCGGGACCGCCTCACACAACATGCCTCCCGCACTCGTCCAGGAGATCAGGGAGGTAGTGTCTCGAAAGAACCCCCCGGAGCCGGATACCAAGGTCGAGGGTGATGATATCATGGCCGGTTCTAATTCCTCAGCCGCCAAAGATGAGGAGGACAAATCCCTCCTGGTAAGCAAAGAGGAAGTGCATGGGCAATCCGTTCTTGCTCCAAAGACAGTTCCGGTCTGCCTCCGGACTCGTTTGCACCAGCTTGTCCAAGAGGAGAAACTGCAACGCTGCACCCGGAGCCGCCCACAATAGAGCGGCCCCAAACTGGGTGGCCGACCATGATGGACGAGGGATTAAATGTCTCCTCCATCCCCGAGGAACACCACACTCTTCAAGTGTAGTTCTGCAAAGCATTCAATCCTTTGATAGCGGATTGAGGGATGCTTTCGACGACCCGTTAACAGGCTTCTAGGTAATTTGAAATATATTTTTAGAAAGTAGTGGTAATTTATCGGTTTATAGGCAATCCCCATATTTAGTAGCCCCCGAGCCTTGTGTGAGTTTGAAAACTTCATGCGGGGGTCGAAGTAGTGCTCGAAATACAATTTTTTTTAAATGAGTCGTAGCCCCCAAGACTCTGATAGAATGGTAGAAAGAACCTAGGAGTGGATTAAAGAAATTAGGTAACTTGGGAGTCCGACACATATAATTTAGTTGTGCAGGCTTCATCTTCGGCAACAGCCCTCAACTCCGTGGAGTTGGCGATAATGAATCGGAAGCTTAAGAGCTCTGAGGAAGAGATCGACCTACTTAACAAACGGTTCGATGAAGCACAAGGTAAGTCCGAAATGGACTATTAGCAATAAGTTTCATAGTGAGGAAAGGTATGTCTAGTGCGAAGTGTTTGCATGAAAACTGTATTCACTGCGACGGAGGTCGAGAAACTCAAGGCCGAGCTGAGAAAAGCAAGGCAAGAAGTTGTCAAACAAAAGGCGGCAGATATACAGGTAGCCGCCGAAGTATTGACGGCGAGGTCATTTAGTCACAAGCACAAGGAAATGGTTGATAAAGTGGAGCAAGAGCTCAAGGACTCCTTTACGAAATATGAGGCCCTTGAGCAGAAAAACAAGGAGCAAGCTACTGAGGTATCCTCTTTACTCACCGCACTCAAGGAGGCTCAAGGCCATGAGAAGGAGATGTATGAAATCAAATGCACTGTGGATGGTAACCAATACCTGCTGCAATGCATCTTTGGCAAAAAAAGTTCACATTACTTTCTTTAGTATGGCATTCTACATGCATGTTTGCAGACCTCCCCAAGAATGCTTCAAAAGCTTTAAGGCACTGTGCGTCTAGGGAGGATATGTCGAGCTGAGACTTTTCTAGAAGTAGTTCCAAGCCCCTAATCAGCCCCTCCTCATCTCTGGTTAACTAAAACAGTTGATGGAGCTACATCACCGGTGGAGCCAGCCATGAAGGATCTCTGCATCACGTTATGGCCTGCAGAGCCACCGTCGAGCAGTTACTTCGGCCTTGTGCAAAAATTGATCGCCACTGTGCCCCGGATTGATGTCTTGAAGTGCCCCGTTTGTATTGAGGGAGCTCGGATGGCATTCGCGAGGACCATGGTGCACTTGTCAAAGTTGAAGCCCAACGATATGGCCATTGCACCTCTTCCGCCTGGAAAGGAGCATAGGCGCCCCGAGCTATATTTCCCCAATGTCATGGAGGGTGCTCGAGTAATAGAAACCCAATCCTCCAAGGATCTAAATTTTGAATGAAAATACTATCATCTATGAACGGTTCAACCTTTGTGTCAAATTATGCTTTTTTGCTTTGCATGTTATACCATGTCCTGTTTTGTGTAATTTTGACTCCTTGTGCGCCCGCTTTAACTTGAATGTTTCCACTCTCGGCTTAAGCCCCCTAGTATATGCTATGACGGGTGTTTTTGGCTTCCGCACTTTTACCCTTAGCCAACGTCTTGGTGCCTGGAGGCGGTAGTGCTAAAGAAAACAAGGTAATCAGACTATGCAACTTTAATTCTTTCACTTAACCATAGGAGCTTGAGCGCGGGGACCAGTTACTAGGCCCCTTATATTTTCTGATGTTCGAACATACCAAGATTAGAAAAACATTATCACTTGGTTTGTATAACTACAAACCCTTCGCATAACACGTTGAACCTCCATCGGTTCTTAGTTTAACACATGTCATCGGATCGCATATTAGTTCTCACATATTATGAAAGTTAGTCTTTGGCTTTCTCCACTCAGGTACTTAACCACACGAGCTAGAGTACATTCGAAGTGGTTCTTCCTTTACCCGTTTAGTCGAATAGGCGAAATGTAAAAGGGTAATCACAGGAGCCAGGCAACCCAACTATTGACCCAACACATAATTTGGAATTGATGCGTATAACGCAATATCCAAGACGCCGAACACACACGGTAAAAAATGCTATTGGAGTTATGCTTAGGGCGAGCATAATAGCCGAGTTCCCGACCGAAATCAGATCTAAAATATGTATCGAATAGGCTCGTGCTGGTTTGAAAGGGTAGAAGAAAAAGGAAAAGACGTAAAAAAGGTTGTACAATATAAATAATTGCCATCGGACCATAAAGATTGGTGTTTATTTAGGATTAACTCATGATGTCTATTCGTATAATCTGATCTGCCCAGACAACTGTTATGGCTACTATAAAAATAAATTTAGAGAGGAAATGTTTACATATGGCCTTTTGTGGATGGCTTGATGTCCTTTATGACGCCCTCTTGTACGTCCGTGGCTTTGCTCTCCATGAAGTGCTCCTTTATGCATGCGGAGATAGTTAGCAAAGTGTCTTTGGACCTCTGATAGACATGGTCTTGAGAAGTCACCTATGTGTTTTTAGCTTGACACCGAGGAGGTCCTTTATGGTACCTGAATTTGTCCGAAGATGTGTAATGACCATAGTTCGGTCAAGCCGGATACTTGGTTCCTGTGTATTTGGTCCCCACAGCTATCCATGGTATTTTAAGTGCGAAACTCTGCCTCTAACGCCATATTTTAAGACTAGCAAGGCCCTACCACGGGGACTGTATCCCTATTTCTTTTTAGCATAAGAAAGATCCAGGAACTGTGGCTGGACCTGGGCTCGTTTGTTTGCCCAATGTTCCTTAACGGTGAGCTGAAACTTTGAAGTTGTACTACCGACCTATAGTTCGGCTGCCGGAGCCACGTTATGTTCCTTGGTCCGGAGGGATCACTAAGTGTTATCGTTGATGGTAATAACACCCTTGGGTCCTGACATCTTAAGCTTTAGGTATGCATAATGGGGAACAATATTAGAGCGAGCGAACGCTATACGGTCGAGGAGTGCATGATAGCCACTTCAAAAAGGGAGAATGTCGAAGATCAAGTCTTTTCTACGGAAGTTCATGGGCGAACCGAACACTACTTCCAAAGTTATGGTACCCGAGTAGCGGGCCTCGACGCCATGAATTATTACTTTAAATGTTGTGTTGTAGGTTTGATTTTTGATGGATTGATACCCATTTTGTCGGTGTTTACTCACAACATAAGGCATGGGTATGCTAAAGATGGTGGGAACCGAAGTGGCACTGGAGGGCGCTGGGAACGAGAATGGTACAAGCATGGAACGCACGATGTACCCAGGTTCAGGGCTCTCCGTACAGATAATACCCCTAATCCTGCGGGAGTGTATGATGTATGAATGGGACTACAAAGTGCTCCTGGAGCTGTATTGCGGAGGAGGAAGAAGGAGCTGCCGGCTCGCGTCTGCCTCTCCTATGTGGTGTGTGTGTATGCTGAGTTGACCGACCCTCTCCATGGAGGGGGGCAGGGGGTTTATAGACGAACCCACCGACCTACAATATGAATAAAGAACAAGAGTGGGACCCGACTGGCAGCCTCACCGGCTAGCCAGGGGGGCCACGGGGGTCTTGTCTTGTCGCTGGAGGGGCTCGCCGGCTGCGAGGTCCCGTCTGGCTGTGGGACCCACCGGCTAGCCAATAAGGATCCCGTGTAAGGTTAACGTAGGACACGTGTGGTATGTCCGGCATTGTCCAGCGAGAATCGTCATGGGCACACAGTACGGCCGTCTCCACTATTCCCACGCCGAGTGCAGTAATGGAGTGGGAGTTTGACGGGCCGACACTGTGCAGGGTGATGGATCGGAGCCGGAGGAGGTCAGCAGCGTGGCCGCCGATGTTGTACCTGCCGTGCTCCCCCATCTAGTACCTTTGTTGACGCATAGCCACCTTTAACCGTAGGGTCTCATCATGACCTACATTATGATGTGACTTGAGCTCCCTAGCCGGCTAGTCGCTTGACTAGCCGGCCTGGGTACGACCGCCTCGCCTCTAGCCGGCCGGCTTGGCCTTGATGGCCAGAGGGAGGTAACCGTCTCGTCTCTAGCCGGCAAGTGCTTCCTGGCCGGCTAGAGAGTTGGTGATACGTCTCCATCGTATCTACTTTTCAAAACTCTTTTGCCCTTGTTTTGGACTCTAATTTGCACGATTTGAATGGAACTAACCCGGACTGACGCTATTTTCAGCAGAATTGCCATGGTGTTGTTTTTGCGCAGAAATAAAAGTTCTCGGAATGACCTGGAAATTTAAGAGGATTTTTTGTGGAATATATAAAAAATACTGGCAAAAGAATCACCTGGAGACGCGGAGCCACGAGCCCACAAGCCCAGAAGGCGCGGGGCCCCCGTCGCCGCGCTTGGCAGGCTTGTGAGGCCCTCGTGGCTCCACAGCCTCCAATTCCAGCTCTATATATTCTCTTTCGCCGAGAAAGAAATTAGGAGAGAAGAGTTCATCGCATTTCACGATACGGAGCCGCCGCCACCACCTGTTCTTCCTCCGGAGGGCAGATCTCGAGTCCGTTCTAGGCTCCAGAGAGGGGAAATCGACGCCATCGTCATCACCAACCATCCTTCATCGCCAATTCCATGATGCTCTTCATCGTTCATGAGTAATCTCATCGGAGGCTAGCTGGACGGTGATGGGTTGGATGATATTTATCATGTAATCGAGTTAGTTTTGATGGGGTTTGATCCCTAGTATCCATTATGTTCTAAGATTGATGTTGCTACTACTTTGCTATGCTTAATGCTTGTCACCAGGGCCCGAGTGCCATGATTTCAGATCTGAACCTATTATGTTTTCATCAATATATGTGTATTCTTGATCCTATCTTGCAAGTTGTAGTCACCTACTATGTCTTATGACCCGGCAACCCCGGAGTGACAATAGTCGGAACCACTCCCGGAGATGACCATAGTATGAGGAGTTCATGTATTCACTTTGCGCTAATGCTTTGTTCCAGTTCTCTATTAAAAGGAGACCTTAATTTCCCTTAGTTTCCATTAGGACCCCGCTGCCACGGGAGGGATGGACAATAGATGTCATACAAGTTCTTTTCCATAAGCATGTATGACTAAATACGGAATACATGCCTACATTACATTGACGAACTGGAGCTAGTTACATATCACCCTATGTTATAACTGTTGCATGATGAATGTCATCCGGCATAATTATCCATCATCGATCCAATGCCTACGAGTCTTTTCCTACTGGTCCTTGCTAAGTTACTTTACCGCTACTGCTGTCACTGCTGCTGCTGTCACTACTGCTACCGTTACTATCACACTACTTTGCTACTGAAACCTTGCTGCAGATACTAAGTCTTTCAGGTGTGGTTGAATTGAAAACTCAACTTCTAATACTCGAGAATATTCTTTGGCTTCCCCTTGTGTCGAATCAACAAATTTGGGTTGAATACTCTACCCTCGAAAGCTGTTACGATCCCCTATACTTGTGGGTTATCAAGACCTTATTGTGCCGCCGTTGCCGGGGAAGCATAGCTCTATTCTCTGAGTCACTTGGGATTTACATCTGTTGATCACTACGAAGAATCCGAGAGATCCAAAAACTAAAGTCTTGCCCTCAACTACGAGGACAGGTAAGGAACTGCCATCTAGCTCTGCACTTGATTCACCTTCAGTTATGAGTAAATTTGCGACACCACCACCTATTGGTAATTCTGATATGTCGTATGTGCTTGATGATGCTACTTTTGCTATCCATGATGCTTATGATGATGCTTTGCTTGATAATGATTTGCCACTCGGTGCATTTCTTGATGCACAAATTGCTAGAGCTACTGCTGAATGTGATGATACTTCTGAAACTGATGAAATTATTGAAGTAGAACCTGCTGTTACACCTGTTAGACCTAGTTCTCCTACATATGAATTGCCTCATATACCTAAGGGTTATGTTATGGAGGGAGAGGTAGCTAAAGACTTTCTTGCTTGTAAGGATAGCTATGATCTTGAGAATTTATTGCGCAAGTGGAAAGAAAAATATCTGAATGCTAGAATGAAATACGATCCTAAGTTTGCTACTTCGCCTATGTTTGTTACTGATAAGTATTATGAGTTCTCTGTTGACCCTGAGTTAATCACTTTGGTCGAATCTGATCCTTTTCATGGTTATGAGTCTGAAACGGTTGTAGCACATCTTACCAAACTGCACGATATAGCCACCCTATTCACGAATGAGGAAAAGATTCGCCATTACTATATCCTTAAGTTGTTCCCTTTCTCTCTAAAGGGTGATGCTAAGACTTAGTTCACTTCTCTTGCTCCTGGTTGTGTGCGTAGTCCCCAGGATATGATTTACTACTTCTCTGAGAAATATTTTTCTGCCCATAAGAAACAAACTGCCTTGCAGGATATATATAACTTTGTGCAAGTTGAAGAAGAGAGTCTCCCACAAGCTTGGGGGAGGCTTGTCCAGCTACTTAATTCTTTTCCTGATCACCCTCTTGAGAAAAATGAAATACTTGATATCTTTTGTAATGGACTAACGATGCTTCTAGGGACCACCTAGATAGTTGTGCTAGTTGTGTTTTCTGGGAATGAACTGTGGAACAAGCTGAAATTCTATTGAATAATATCTTGAGCAATGATAATGCTTGGACTATTCCCGAACCACCTCTGAAGCCAACTTCAAAGAAAAGAGGTATTCTTTTCCTCAGTCCTGATGATATGCAAGAAGCCAAGAAATCTATGCAAGAGAAAGGCATTAAATCTGAAGATGTTAAGAATCTACCACTATCGAAGAAATAAATGGTCTTGATAACCCGACACAGGTAGTAGAGGTAAATTCTCTTCGTAGATTCAATGAGAGTGATATTACCTATGATAAACCTGCTAGCTTATGCTTATATGTATTTGATAACTTTGTTGCCAAACAACAAATTTCAATGATTATGTTAGCAGACAATTGAGACAAAATGCTCGTATGATTGATCATATAAGTGCTTGTGTGGATAGAAATGTCAATGATCCTAAGCTTTTGAGTAAAGATGCCTCTATGGTCACTACTCAAGTAGAACAAGTACTTAAGGCTCAAAATGACTTGCTCAATGAGTTGAATGACAAGTCTGTTAGAGTTGTCACTAGAGGTGGTAGAATGACCCGGGAACCTTTGTATCCTGAGGGTCATCCTAAGAGAATTGAACATGATTCTCAAGGAGTTAGCACTGATGCACCTAGTCATCCTGGTATTAGGAAGAAACAGAAAGATGATAGGAACTTGCATGCTAGCAAACCTGTTGCTGTTACACCCGAGAATCCAAACGATGTCTCTGTTTCTGATGCCGAAACACAATCTGGTGATGAACATGAGCCTAGTGATAATATTGATAGTGGTGTTCATGTTGATGCTCAACCTAGCAATGATAAGGATGTGGAGATTGAACCTGTTAATCTTGATAACCCACAACCTAAGAAGAGGAGATACGATAAGAACAACTTTATTGCTAGGAAGCATGGTAAAGTAAGAGAACCATGGGTTCAGAAACCCATGCTCTTTCCTCCCAAACCATCCAAGAAAAAGGATGATGAGGTCTTTGAGCGCTTTGTTGAAATGATTAGACCTGTCTTTTTGCAAATGCGTTTGACAGATATGCTCAAAATGTCTCCTTATGCTAAGTACATGAAAGATATTGTGACTAATAAAAGGAGGATACCTGAGGTTGAGATTTCCACCATGCTCGCTAATTACACCTTCAAGGGTGGAACTCCTAAGAAACTAGGTGATCCCGGAGTGCCCATATACCTTGCTCCGTTAAAGGAAATTATGTTAGAACTGCTTTATGCGATCTTGGAGCCGGTGTTAGTGTTATTCCTCTCTCTTTATATCGTAGACTTGACTTGGATAAGTTGACGCCTACTGAAATGTCTTTGCAAATGGCCGACAAATCAACTGCTTTTCCTATCGGCATTTGCGAGGATGTGCCTGTTGTAGTTGCTAACGTTACTATCTTAACGGACTTTGTTATTCTGGATATTCCCGAGGATGATGCCATGGCAGTCATCCTTGGAAGACCCTTTTCAAAGACTGCAGGGGCTGTTATTGATTGCAACAAAGGCAATGTCATTTTCCATGTTAATGGTAATGAGCATACGGTGCACTTTCCGAAGAAACAATATCGAGTTCATTGTATCAATGCTCTTGAAAAAACTTCATCAATTTTTATTGGGAGCTTTGAATGCCCTATACCTATTGTCAAGATGAAGTATGATTTACTTATTGGGGATATGCACATCCCCATTGAGGTAACCTAGTGATTATTTGAAAATTCTCGAGTTTTATGTGATTCGAAAAAGTTTGTCAAGGAGACTTGATCAACCTCATTGACGGATTTCTTTTGATGACCACGAGATGGACGAATCTAGGAGTCACAACTTTGAGCTCCCAACCTTTACTTTCTGTTGTTTAGAAGAAAAATGATAAATTTAGCTTTAGTTTCTCCTGTTTTCTGTTTTCCCGTCCCTTAGAAAAGTGTCCCGAAAATAAAAGTTCTTCAAATGCCCTGAAATCCAAGTATGATTTTTTCTGGAATATTAGAAAATTTCTGAGATAGAGAGCTAGTCAGGGGGATGCACCAGTGGGCCACAAGCCCAGGAGGCATGGGCACCCCCTGGACGCGCCTGGCAGGCTTGTGGGTCCCACGTGGCCCCCCTCCACTTATTCCAGCTCCCATCTCCTTCTCCTACCTCCAGAAAAAATCATTCCACAGCTCAAACCCGTGTTCTTGCTCTTATTGCTGCATTTTTCGATCTCCTTGTGCAAATCCCCATTCACCAAACTGTTTTGGGGAATTATTCCTTGCTATGTGACTCCTCCATTGGTCCAATTAGTTTTTGCTCTAGTGCTTTATTCGTTGTGTATTTTTGTTGTCCTGGTGACCATGTTCTTGAGCTTTGCATGTTAATTTTAGTTGGTCCCAAGTAGTTTTGATGCATGATATGGCCTCTAGGCACTTGTAGGAGTATTTTCTATGAGTTTTGTTGAGCCTTGTTCACTTTTCTTTTGAGTCACTACAAATTTCAGAAAAAGAAGATGTTCAGGAAAAACTATAATGGTGGTTCTTCAAGCAAAAGGGGTCCCCGTCACGCGATTCGGGAGCCCGATCCTTACCAGCCGTGGGAGTAGACCAACTTAGGCCAAAAGCCAAAGCCTGGGGGAGTACGTGTTTCACACCGACTTTATATTCATGCTCTCACTTTCACTTTAATAGTCGGTTTTCACACTTTGCCACTGTATTATCCATGCTAGATTATTTCTTTTTCTCGCTTTCTTCTTGTGTGTTTGTTTAAATTTGAGAAAAACAACAAAAAAATTAATTGTAAGTTTACTTTCTAGCTTGCTTAGTGGTTTTTAGAAGGAAACCCCAAAAATATTTCTCGTTCTTCTTTTGCTTGTTGGGAGCTTTGCCGTGTAAATAGTTTTTCTTTGTCTTTGGGTCAAGGTAGAAGACCATGGTTAAAATGTTTAGTGGCTCTCGTATGCATTATTGTTTATTCGT
Organism: Hordeum vulgare subsp. vulgare; assembly: GCF_904849725.1. Classification (NCBI taxonomy): domain Eukaryota; kingdom Viridiplantae; phylum Streptophyta; class Magnoliopsida; order Poales; family Poaceae; genus Hordeum; species Hordeum vulgare. The sequence continues at coordinate 338,760,418 of NC_058524.1, read as the reverse complement.
CAAAGAGCCATATTACTTTGTCTTCTCCTCTGAGTTTGCTTGTAGATTCCAGCTTAGTCCAATGCACGAACACTCTCATTATTATTCACATCATTCGGTCGTGCAAGTGAAAGGCAATAATGACGATGTATTTTGTTTTTGTAAATATTACTAGCGCATCGTTCCTAATTCAGCATTGTTATGAGAGAAACATGTTTGCAATGACAAATTAGAGATCATAGTTTCTGATGCCATGCTTAATTAGCTAGGACCTTATAATGGTTTGTCTTGGATGCCAACATGAATTTCAAGATGATTATGATGTAGTATGATAGGATGATATCTCCCTTTGAATGATTCAAGTGGCTTGACTTGGCACATGTTCACGCATGTAGTTGAAACAAAAATCAACATAGCCTCTATGATATTCATGTTTATGGTGATTTGTATCCTACTCATGCTTGCACTCAAAGTTGGTTAATTTCAATGCATACTGATGACTGTTGTCGCTCTCTAGTTGGTCGCCTCCCAGTCTTTTGCTAGCCTTCACTTGTACTAAGCGGGAATACTTCCACTTCCAAAAACCCAAAGTTGTTCCATATGAGTCCACCATACCTACCTACATGCGGTATCTACCTGCCGTTCCAAGTAAATTTGCATGTGCCACTCTCTAAATCTTCAAGAAATAATTTGTTTTGTATGCCCGAATCGCTCATGTGGTGACAAGGGGCGGTCAATATCTTCCATGCTAGGCGTGTTATCCTCGATATGTGTTTATTCACTATCATTCACGAGGAAGGGGACGGTAATCGGAATGCCCAGTTCCATGCTCAAATTGAAAATATAATTGCAAACAAAACTCCCTTTGGATTGTTGTTGGTATGGACGGCACCCGAGGATTGGTTAGTCATGGAGTGTGATTGATCGATGGTGGGGGACTCAAAACTTTACTTTTCTGTTTGGGAACCGCCTATAATTTGTGTAGCATGGAAGAAGGTGAAAACTCTTGGTGATCATGTTGACAATGAAAGCATACCACCCAAAATTATTTATCTTTGTTTTAAAAGCTTGAGCTCTGGCACCTCTGCAAATCAATGCTTCGCTCTGCGAAGAGCCTATCCATTTACGTTTCTGTTGAGTCATCCTCTACTTATAAAAGGGCACCAGTTAGAGAGAACCTCCGTCATTGTTATGCTTTGCAATTAATTGATATTGAGTATGACTGTGACTGGATCTTCTTTGCCATGAATTACAATGTTCAGTCATCCCTTTGTCTTTGAAGGTCCTCTGCATTTATGTTTTGCAGTCTCAGAAAGGGCTAGCGAGATACAATCTGTTCATATTGTTTTCATGTTTGTTTTGATTGAAGTGTTGACGTTTGAAACTTATCATTATTGCTCGCTAGTTGATTATGCCATTGATATGAGTACACCATGAGACCTAAAGGTTATTGCTTATGTGGTTAGCTTATGATCTTGCTGAAAATCTGAATATGAGTTAGACATAATTACAACAACAAGATCAAACAGAGTTCGTAAAAGTTTTTCTTTTGTCTCTTTCAGTTTGTCAACTGAATTGCTTGAGGACAAGCAAGGCTTTAAGCTTGGGGGAGTTGATACGTCTCCATCGTATCTAGTTTTACAAACTCTTTTGCCCTTGTTTTGGACTCTAATTTGCATGATTTGAATGGAACTAACCCGGATTGACGCTGTTTTCAGCACAGTTGCCATGGTGTTATTTTTGAACAGAAATAAAAAATCTTGGAATGACTAACCCGAACTGACGCTGGAAATTTACGAGGATTTTTTGTGGAATGTAAAAAAAATACTGGCGGAAGAATCACTTGGAGACGTGGAGCCAAGAGCCCACAAGCCGAGAAGGCGCGGGCCCACCTGGTCGCGCATGGTAGGCTTGTGAGGCCCTCGTGGCTCCGCAGCCTCCAACTCCAGCTCTATATATTCTCTTTCACCCAGAAAAAATTAGGAGAGAAGAGTTCATCGTGTTTCGTGATACGGAGCCGCCACCATCACGTGTTCTTCCTCTGGAGGGCAGATCGGGAGTCCGTTCTGGGCTCCGGAGAGGGGAAATCGACGCCGTCGTCATCACCAATCATCCTTCGTCGCCAATTCCATGATGCTCTTCATCGTTCGCGAGTAATCTCATCGTAGGCTTGCTGGACGGTGATGGGTTGGATGAGATCTATCATGTAATGGAGTTAGTTTTGCAGAATGGTTCTTGTTGTTCCTTCTTGGTTGAAGGCAAAGGAGTAGGCCTGATGAGCCTACCCCGGGGTTATCCCCCTGACAGTAGTCCCCGAAGCAGGGGAGGCCCGCCGCCTTGGAGTGGGTGGCCTCACCGGCTTGAGTTGTTTGCTGTTGAATTCCTGCCGCCGCCTGCGGCAGGAGAAGCCGGCTTGGAAGCCGGCTAGCTTCCAAGTGACGCCTCGGCTTCGTCGTACGTCGCGCAAATCATGCCACGTGCCAGGCCCGGCCTGACGTGATGATGGATTGTTCAGATGACGGGACTGGGCCTGAGCCCTCGGTCCCGCCACGACGCCCCCTCAGCCCCCGTGCGGAGGATCCTCCGCGGATTTACTCCACGACGGTTGGGTTTTGGGAGTCGTAATGCCTCCGTAATAATCGGAGATGGTGGGACCGGTGCGCAACGGATCCCCTCCCCACGATCCATCGTGGGGTTTAAATGGGGTGCGGGGGTACCGAGGAGGCCATTCGCCCCCTCTCGCCCCGCACTTGCGCGCCCTGCATCCCTGAGCCCAGAGAAAGAGAGAGTCTCGTCTTCTTCTTCATCTTTGTCGTCGTGCAGATCGTCGCCGCCTCCCCTTCGAGCTCTCGCCGCTCGCCGCCATGTCGAGTAGCTCTTCCAAGAAGGGCCAGCACAACGGTGCGTGGCTCGGCAACGACATCTGCGCCGAACACATCGACGCGCTCCGCCATCACCGAATGCTGCCTTCGGCCTGCCTCATGGCCGTGCAGATCCCGGAGCCGAGAACACCCCAACGCTGCAAGAGGGAGAAGTAGTCGTGTTCGATGAACACTTCTACAGAGGCTTCGGTCTCCCAGCGAGCACCTTATTCTCCAACTTCCTCACCTTCTTCGTCTTGCAGCCGCACCATCTGGCACCAAACGCCATCCTTTAGCTCGCCTTGTTCGTCGTCCTGTGCGAGGGCTTCCTGGGGATTGAGCCCCGTCTCAACGTCTGGCACAGCTTTTTTTTCAAGCAGCAGTCCATTAAGATGGACAAGGCCGAGGTAGAGAAGCTCGATGGCCCTCCCCCGATGACCCCGTGCGGCGCGGCATTCGTGCATCAACGCACGAAGTGCGTCTTCCCCTAGATGCCGCTCTAGGAATCCATCAAGAAGTGCCAGAGGGGCTTCTTCTATGTGAAGAACATCAGCCCCTCTCACAACGCCCTCAACATGCCCCCTTCGCCATCAAGCCTCCGATGGCGAAGAAGAACTGGCAAGCCAAGTACCCGAAGCCAATTGCCGAGGTAGCGCAGATAGGCGTCTACCTCGAAAGCCTAAAGCCTCGCGACCTTCTGGGCCGCGACTTGCTCACAACCATGATGACCCGCTGGTTCCTATTGCTACAGAGACGGCCTCATCTGATATGCCAGATGAGCGGCCGGTACGATCCCTACCGTCTCTCCACCAAGAACTTTCATACCAGCGTGGTGGCGAAGAACGTGAACCAGATCTCCTCCGCCAACATGAATGAAGGAGGAGATTGGGAATGGGGGCTGGCCCTTGAGACAGACCTGATCCTCCCCCAATGGTGAGTATCTTCTCCAATCTTGTTTTTTCTTTGTCTTTTTGAAACTGTTGTTTCTTCTCTTGAGCCGGCTACAAATTGTATTGTCTTAGCTGTTTGAGAACCTGCAAAGGCTCAACCCGCTGGCTCCCGACGTAGAGACGTCAAACCCCTCGGAGATTGAAGACGAGGGGATGATCGAGTCACGGGACACCGTCTCGGAGGAGGCGTTGGAGTTGGAGGGCTCTGGGCCGTCTAGTGAGCACCTGAGGCCTCCCCATGTTGACTGGACGGACGATGATGAGACGCAACCTTCTTCATATGATGCACCCTTCGAGGAAGACACCGAGGAGGTGGAGGAAGTCACCAGCCCTGCCCTGACACGAGGCCGCCGCCACGCTGGCGAGACGGCCGTGCCTGGCGAGGTGTCCAAGAACAAGGGCAAGGGCGCCACAACCTCCAAGCCGGCCCCCAAGCGCGCTGCCCCAGGACCTCCAGCCGGTGGATGAGCACGCGGCGCCAAGAAGCGTCGAGCCGGCGCTAGCAGGAAGCGGGTGCCCGTCGTAGCGGGGTAAGAGTCCTTCGTTGTCTCTTTTTGTTTTGTCGTGTGAGGATAGGATCGTCACATTGTGCCTCACAGGGAGGCAGAAGACGTGGAGGAAGAAACCGCCTCAGCCGCCAAGCGAGCCGGCTGGGCCGCGGCTGACGCTCCACAAAACGCTCTGGATGATTAATCCGCCCTTCGCTGGGAAGTGGCAGCGAAGAAGATGGACGCGGGCCAATCTCAGCCCAGCCGGGCTAAGAAGCCCAAGGAGAAGCGTACGAAGGCTAGACATGACCCCTACAAGCAAACTTGTGTGGAGGAGCCATCTAGCGAGGCGGCTCCGAGGCGCACCCAGGGGACCGAGGCGGCCAAGCCTCCCGAGCCGGCCATCTTCACAACTGCGGACCTCGAGGTGATTCCCGACAAGCCGGTGGCCGAAGTAGGCGACGTGTCGGAGCTGAACCTGGAAGCGCCAGAGGTGACCATGCATGCGCCAGAGGCGGCCGATCCACCCCCAGCTGCAGAGACGGTGCCGACCAGAACGTCCATGGAGGCGGCCGCCAACAAGCCACCTGGAGCCGGCGCCATCATCGTGACCAACCGTGGCCCAGCCGCTACAGGAGTCGGCTCCAGCGCAGGCAGGCGGCTCATGAAGACTTGGCATGTGGCCAAAGCCGAGCGCCTAACGATGGCCAGAGGCGCCGAGCTCAGCGCTGTCCCGGAACTGGTGGCGAAGTTTACCAGTAGCTGAGACAAGGTGAAGCAAGCGGCCAGGGTGGCCCACAACGATCTGGAGCGCCTAGAGGAACTCGCCAGGGTGAGTCCTTCATCCTTAGGCGGTTTTTTTGTTCTTGAATCAGTGGGGGCACCTTGGGTGTAGCCCCCAAGAAATGGGTCGGCCAAGCGTTGGACGGGCCGAATTTCCTTGTGCTATATTTTGCCTTTGCTTTTTTAGTGGGGGCGCGCTAGCGCACACACTGGGTGTATCCCCCGAGGATTGGGCCGACTATGAATTAGCCGGGCCAAATCTTACTTCTTGCTTATTTTGCTTTGCTCGTTGGAGCTTCATGATGCCCAAGTGCACGCGTACAACATGTTGCGGGCCCAGACCCAGGCGGCTGATGGCCAAGTTGCTGATCATCAAGGCCAGCTGGGCATGGCCACCTCGGAGCGAGACGCCTTGCGCAAGGTGGGCCAGCGGCTCCAGCAGCAACTGAGTCTTCTCCAGACGGAGAAGAAGGATCGCGAGGCGGCCCTTCAGGCCGAGCTGGGGCGGCTTCCCACCACCCTTGAGGAGAAGGACACCTCCTATGCCGCCGACACGGAGCGTCTCAAGACGGCTCGTCTCGAGGAGATGAAGCTCAAAGATGTCGCCCTAAAGGAGAAGGAGGATGCCATGATCCAGAAGCAGGCGCAACCTGGCCAAGGTGAGGGAGACGGACGCGGCACTCCAGGAAGAGCTCTCCCGCACAGCCCAAGAAAGCGCCGTGCGGGAGCGTGAGGCCTTAGAGGAGGCCCGCGACATCGATATCCATTTCAACCGTAAGCCTTTCTTTCATTTCGTCTTGAACTTCTTCTTCTTTGTTTCTCTCCCCTCTTATTCTTTTTCCCACCCCTTCCCCTGCCTCAGGAATCTTCCCTGAGTCACGGGAAGCGGATGAAACAGCTATTGAGACAAGCCGCAAGGAGTGTCGCGCTGCTGGTGAGGAGATGGATACCGACGCTGGCTGGACTGTGGAGTAGATTGCCGTGGGCATCAGAGCCCGTCTTCTTGTCTTGGCCGAATCCTTGGAGCGGCTCCAGAGTGCCGGCGCATTGATGATAAAGGCTCTATGGCCCGAAGCCGTGGAGCCGGCATCGGTGAGCAGGCTATCCCGCTGGCTTGCTGCTGGTGACGATCGTCTTGACGCCTGGCGCGCCTCAGCCGCGCGTGCTGGTGCCTACATGGCGTTGCGCTTGGCCAAGTCCTGGTATCGGAACCTGGACTTGGGCAAGCTCCTCGCGCAGCGCAACGGCTCAGAGGGGGAGCTGCAGGCCGTGGAGGACTAGCTGCGGATGAGGGCCAGTGACAACGCCTCATATGCCGCCTAGGACGAGCTAAACTTGGAGCGGGATGATGATGACAACGTGGTCCCTGAGGACTTGCACCGTCTTCAGCCATATGATGCCGATGGAAGCTCCGACGAGGCGGACCTTGAGGAGGCAGACACCGACTCCAGCAGCGAGGCTTATGCCGACTCCGCCAGGGATGGAGCCGAAACCTCTCGTGATGGAGACGGCGCCGCCACCCCGGGAGCAGCCGGCGATGGTGAAGCCACCACTTCAGGAGCTGTAGCCGGGGCAACAGACAAGGCCGCTGCCCCTTAGCTGGTCCTGTTTTTGTTTTTGTTGTCTGCAATGTATCGTCAGTCCAATAGTTCCACCCACTGGGGTTGTTAATTAACTTCGGCCATGGGCCAAATGCTTTTGAATGTATATATTCTGCATTAAATTCGTAACACCATGCTTGTTGTCTTGTATTTTCATCTTTTGATACCTGCTTGACTTCCTTTTCTCCAACCCCTTCATTCCCTCTAGCATCCACCTAGCGAGCCCGACAGCCGGGAGCCAGTCTGTGACTGGGTCGAGGTTTCTGCCTTTTAGAATATTGGACTTAGATTTTTCTAAGCCATCAAGACTTAAAGATTCAGACACAAGCCAGCAGAGGCTGACTAGAATGATAAGATCGTAGAAGGATCAAGCCAACCCAAGCCGGCAACCCTTTTTGTAGTTGAACTTTTCATGCAGATCGCCTTACCTGGCGCCGCCTCGTTAGCCGCACAACCAGGAGCCGGTCTGTAGCTATTACGAGACGGCCAGGGTTCGACCCGACGTGCACTATATGCTCCTCTACAACTAAGGAAACTGTTGAGGCCGGCTAGTGAGCCCCCGAGCCCGTGGATTCGGACCAAGGGACTCACAAAACGAGTGAAACTCTTGTTATGAATCCAAAAGAGGCGTGTCCCAAGCCTTGGCTTGAAACACCCATTGCATTCATTGGAAATCCCGAAGAGGGAGAAAGATAGATATGTACATGCTCTTTCCATTTTTCTTACTTGTATTTGGCAATAGAACAGGCGAAGCAACTCCGCGTTCCATGGACTATCCTTCTCCTTGCCGGAGTCGTCTCTCTTGCGCTTCCTTGGCTTCTGGACATCGATCAGGTAGTATGCATTGTTGTGCAATGCCTGGCTGATGATGAAGGGCCCTTTCCATGGGGAAGAGAGCTTGTGCTGGCCGGCTGTTCGATGGATTCTTCTGAGCACCAAGTCCCCCTCCCTGAAGGAGAGATGCTTGATCTTCTTGCTGTGGTAGTATCTCAGCTTTTGCTGATAAATAGCCGCCCGGCTCAAGGCTAGGTCCCGTGCCTCCTCAAGAAGATGGACACCGTCTTCTCTTGCCTCCTTCGTTTATGTCTGTGTGTATAAGGTGACCCGAGGTGAGTCGAACTCGACATCCGTGGGGATGATTGCCTCGGACCCATATACCAGAAAGAATGGGGTGAATCCGGTTGACCCGTTCGGCATGGTGCGGAGGCTCCACAACACTGCCGACACCTCTTCGATCTAGCAGCCAGCAGACCTGACGAGTGGCGCCACCAGTCTTGGCTTGATATCGGTCAGGATCAGGTCGTTGGCCCTCTCCACCTGGCCATTGGATTGTGGGTGCGCCACTGACGCCAAGTCGAGCGGGATGCCTTCCTTGGAGTAGTACAGTGCCAAAGCACCCTTGGCGAAGTTGGTTCCGTTGTCGGTGATGATGCTGTGGGGTACGCCATAGCGGACAGCAATGTCCTTGATGAACCTGACGGTCGTGGGGCCGTCAAGCTTCTTGATGGGCCTAGCCTCCATCCACTTGGTAAATTTATCGATGGCTACCAAGAGATGCGTCATGCCGCCTCGAGCGGTCTTGAATGGCCCCACCATGTCCAACCCCCAGACGGCGAATGGACATGACAGGGGTATGGTTTTGAGGGCTGAGGGTGGCATGTGGCTTTGCGCGCCAAAGCGTTGGCAGCCCTCGCATTTGTTGACCATGTCCACGGGCTCGAGGGCCGTGGGCGAGTAGAATCCATGGCGGAACGCCTTGGCCTCCAGGGTTCTAGAGGAGGCACGATGCCCACACTCCCCCTGGTGAATGTCTCTAAGGATCTCCTGCCCCTTTTCTGATTTGACGCAGCGCTGGAACACGCCAGTCACGCTACGCCAAACCAGCTCGCGATTGATGATGGCGTAGGCTGCTGATCTGTGCTGAATCTGCCTTGCCTCCTACTAATCTTGAGGAAGCTCGCCGCGAAGAATGAAGGCCAAGATGGGTTGATCCCACGACGAAGCCGACACAAGGGTTGGCTCCGTCTCGACTTGAGTGTCTGGGGCTTCTACAGCCCACGCGCTTGATGAAGCAGTCATAGGCTCGAGACTCTGTGTCTCTGATGCTGTCGTAGCAGCCGGCTCCCGTCTACCTCCATGACGTCCACCCACTAGGTGTCAATATGACATGATTCGAGTCTTGGCGAAGCCGGATTTGTTGTTGTAGCCGGCGGAGTAGTCATAGCCGGCAGGGTGATTGTAGCCGGTACAACAATTGGAGTCGGTAGAGCCAGTGTAGCCGGCACAGCTGGCGTAGCCGACGGTGCTTGTACTGAGGGATCATCCGGCACAAAAATTGACGCCGACTGTGGAGACGGCTTGATGGACGGCTTGTGCAGCTGTTCGAGGGAGACACCGACTGGAATTGCTTGTCTTGTGGAGCCAATCTTGGCCAATGTATCAACCGCCTCGTTGTCCGCCCTAGGGACGTGGTGAAACTCACAACCCTCGAAAGGGCCGGTGAGCTGCTGGATGAGGAAGCGATAACTCGCCATGTTGGCGTCCCTGGCGTCCCATTCTTCAGAGACTTGCTGCACCAAGAGATCCGAGTCGCTGAAGCAAAGGAGTCGTCGGATGCCAATCTCCTTGGCAAGCCGGAGGCCATGAGCAAGCGCTTCGTACTCGGCGACGTTGTGATGGAGGCGGTGAAGTGAATCTGGAGAGCATACTTGAGTCGGTCTCCCTTCGGAGACGTCAAGACGATGTCGACTCCTAGACCATTTCGCTTCTTTGAGCCATCGAAGTGCATCCGCCAATGAGTGGAGTCTGGAGGTGGCGGCTCGAATTGGGTTTCGGCCCAATCGACAACGAAGTCGGCCACCACCTAGGACTTGATGGTAGCGCGTGGCTCGTAGCGGATGTCATGGTCGGCCATGGAGATGGACCACTTGGCAATCCGGCTAGTTGCATCACGATTGCCCATGATTTCTGAAAGAGGAGCAGTGCTCACCAAAGTGATGGCATGCTCTTCGAAATATTGCTTCAACTTCTTTGCGGCAAGGTAAACACCATAACACATTTTCTGTTAGTGGGGGTAGTTTTGCTTGGAGACGGACAAGACATCGCTGAGGTAATAGATAGGGTGTTGAACTAATAGTACCTTGCCCTCCTCCTTGCACTCTACTACCAACACTACACTAACCACGCGAGTGGTCGCTGCAATGTATATGAGAATGGGTTCCCTTTCAGCTGGTGGTGCCAAGATTGGCAGGTTTGAGATGACCCGCTTGAGATCGTGGAAGGCTTCGTCCATGTGGTCGTTCCACTGAAACTTGGTTTTTTTCTTCATGAGGTCGTAAAGTGGACGCCCCTTCTCGCCGAGCCGGTGGACGAACTGGCTAAGGGACGTCAGGCAGCCGGCGAACTTTTGGGCGTCAAGGATTCGAGACGGCTTTACAATCCGCTCGATGGTTCCGATCTTCTCGGGGTTCGCTTCGATACCACGAGTACACACAAAGAACCCCAAGAGCTGGTCGCCTGGAACTCCAAAGACGCACTTCTCCGGATTGAGCCGGATCTTGTATTAACGCAGGTTGGCGAACGTCTCCCGCAAGTCGTCAAGGAGGCTGAAGTGCTGCTTGGTCTTGACGATGATGTCATCCACATAGACGTGGATGTTTCTGCCAATCCCTGGCAGGAGCCACTGCTGCATGCAGCGTTGGAATGTCACACCAGCGTTCTTTAGGCCGAACGTCATGGTGGTGTAGCAGTAGTCCCCGAAGGGCGTGATGAAGGAGGTCTTCAGGTGATCAGCTGGATCCAGCTTGATTTGATGATAGCCTGAATAAGCATCCAGAAACGACAACAGTTCGCAGCCGGCTGTAGAGTTGATAACTTGATCTATCCTGGGCAAGGCGAAAGGGTCTTTCGGGCATGCCTTATTCAGTCTCGTGTAATCGATACACATTCTCCATGTGTTGTTCTTCTTCAGCACCAGGACTGGATTGGCTAACCAGTCCGGGTGGAAAACCTCCATGATGAAGCCGGCTGCAAGTAGCCAGGCAATCTCTTCTCCAATTGTGCACCGCTTCCCCTCGGCGAAGCGGCGCAAAGGTTGTTTCACCGGCTTTGCATCCGGTCGCACGTGAAGTTTGTGCTCGGCGTACTTCCTCGTAACCCATGGCATGTCTTTGGGAGACCATGCAAAGATGTCCCTATTCTCACGGAGTAAGTCGACGAGCTCGCCTTCCTATTTGGGGCTGAGGTTAGCCCCGATGGTGACGCACTGCTTGGGGTTCGGAGGGTCGCGTGGCACCTGCTTGGTTTTTTGGCCGACTTCTACGAGCCTTCGCCGGCCGACTAGTATGGAGGAGTAGGGATCGCCGGATGCTCGGTAGCCTGAGCCACGAGCCGGTCGATCTGCCTTTTCTCCTCAGCAATCACCATGGCACCGGCCACGCGTCTGCTGTCCTGTGCACACCCGAGTGACTTCTTGTAGTCGCCAACAATGGTGATGATGCCCTTTGGACCCGGCATCTTCATCTTGAGGTAGGCGTTGTGGGGGACGACCATGAATTTGGCCAGAGCTGGCCTGCCCAGCAGCGTGTGATACGGGCTGCTGAGATCCACCACCTCGAACCATATGGACTCATGGCAGAAGTGAGCCTTGTCTCCGAAAAGGACGTCCAGCTGGATTTTGCCTATCGGCGAGCATGACTGTCCCCGCACGATGTCGTGGAAGACAGTGTTGGTCGGCTGGAGGTCCTTCTCCTTGAGCCCAAGCTTGAGCAGGGTGTCAAGGTAGAGGATGTTGATGTTGCTGCCGCCGTTGACCAACACCCGGGAGAACCGGCATGTGAGCCTCTGGGAGGCGAAAGTGGGGTCGAGGACGAGCGCGTATGAGCCAGGGTTTGGCATCACCGCAGGATGGTCAACCCGGCTCCATGTGATGGGCTTTTCAAACCAATGCATGTATTGGGGAACTAGGGGCACCGTGGCGTTCACCTCGCACCGTCTCTGGCTGTGCTTGTCGTCACCCTCGCTGGTGAAGAAAACAAATGCTCCGTCTTGCTGGGGGTAGTCGTCATGGAGGCGGCCGTCGTTGTGAGGCGGTGGCGGTGAAGCCGGAGCTGGACCGAGAGCCGGAGCATGAGGCGCTGCGGCTGCACCTAGGGCAGCCGGCATGCCCTCCCCTTGCGACAGTCCTCGTGCAAAGCTGCACAGTCGAAGGGTATGGGTAGAGGGCTTTGCCCCAGAGTGCATCTTGCAGGGCGCGTTAAGCATCTGCTCAAAGCTAAGCTTGGGCTGCCAGTCGTTCTTGCCGGTCCGCCTCTATTGAGAGCCGGCTTGAGTAGCCGGTGCCTCTCCCTCCACCTTGGCTACCAACTTGTTGTTGGAGCGCGAATCAAGGTGATCCGCCTTGCGCTTGTTGTTCTGGCCGCCTCGATTGTTGCCAGCCGGCTTGGGAGTAGTCGGCGTGGGGACAACCTTGTCCGAGCCGGTCACCTTGACCTGCATCGCGGAGTCGGCCGTGGCGTACTTGTCCGCCTTGGCCATGAGCACCGCCAGAGAGGTGAGATCGGAGCACATGAGCTTGTGCTTGAGGAGAATGATGTCTCTGCAGCCGTCGATGAAGTACTAGATGGCCTGTACCTCATACACTCCCTCGCAGGAGTTGGGAAGCTCCGTCCAACGCGTGACATAGTCGTGAAGGGGTTCGTCGGGCCTCTGGACGCACATGGCCAGGTCGTGAGGCCGACCAGGGTGCTTGTAGGTGCCAGTGAAGTTGCAGACGAACGCCTCCTCGAAATCAACCAAAGAGTTGACGCAGCCGGCTGGAAGGCTGTTATGCCATGTCCTGGCCGAGCCGCTAGCATGAGTGGCACGTAGGGGATGGCTACACGCTTGTTGCCCGTGGAGATGCCAAAGGCGGTGGTGTAGTCGATCAGCTAGTCTTCTCGCTTGGCTGTGTCGTTGTACTTGGGGGTGTCCTGAGGAAGAGTGAAGCCTCGGGGAAACGGCTCCCCTCGGATCCGGGGTCCGAAGCACGCCGGACCAATGGGGACATCCTCCTCCAGAAGAGCTGATTGTGCCAGGGAGTTGAGATGCTTGCAAGCGTCGTTGTTCCCATGTGGGACACAAGCACCAATACGAGCCTTGATCGGAAGGGTGCCTTGTGAGCCGGCTGCATGGGTCCTCCTCGGAGGAGGAACCTCATACACCGAGTCACTCTCATCATCTCCGCGACGTCGGCTCGAAGTCGGCTCGCTCTGGCGCTGAGAACGCCTGTCGTGGCTTCCCTCGCCCTTCCGGTCGGAAGTGCGATGCAAGGAAGATCCCTCGACTTGATGATGACCGCTGGGGTTACGTTGCACCCCGGGATTGGGCCTTAGAGACTCCGACTGTGCTTGACCAGGGTCAAGCCGTGTTTGCTGCTCGTTGGCGGCATCAAGGAGATCCTTGACCCGCTTCTCCTGAAGGACGCGCTCCTCGCCCTCCAAGCCTGGCATTTCTGCCATGGCCGCCTGTGCAGCTTGTAAGTTGGCTGCAGGAGTCTCATAGATGGGCTGCTTGCCACCTAGGATCTCAGCAATGACCCGGCCGCGGCCGCCGACCGAGGCAAGCCGGTTAGGACCCTCAGAAACCAGAGTGGGGCCATAAGCAGAGTTATACTCGCGCTGCGTGGCCTCCATCCAGCATTTAGCCATGGCGCTGGCAATGCCCTCCTCCAAGATCTGCCTGTGAGCCTCCTCCAGCGAGGCCCGCGAGTCAGTGGGATTTTTGGAGGTGTTGATGGGCGTCTTCAAGCCATCAAGGGCGGCATGAACCGTGTCGACGGAGATAGCAGCAGGGTCACCAGCGTCAACCGACGCCTTGCCATGAGCCTTCCTGGTGTCGACGCCAATGACCATCACCTCCACGATGTTGGAGACGACGGCGACGTGATACGTGGAAAGGCGCCCCGCAGATGACGGTGGACCGTCGAAGAGGAGCATGTTGCTAGGGTATACGTCAAATGTAGGCATCTCGGTGAGGGAGAGCCTACTGAGGCTGGCGCATAACGCCTCGACGTCGAAGTCCTCGCCACGGTAGCGAGGACCATCGTTGAGACATAGATCACATAAGAGAACGCTGAGGTTCTCCACAGCAGCGATGACGAACCTGGGGAGTGACTCATCGTCGGACTCCCCATCGGAATCCGAATGACGGACTGGGACATCGATCAACATGGGTGAAGCCTCATCAATAGCAGGCTCCACGGGCATGCTGATTGGTCCGGACGCGATGCATCCGGCGGTGTAAGTGGAGGGCCCCACCCAATGCGTAAATCCGGTCGATGCCACCGACGGCCCCACGGTGGGCGCCAAATGTCGGTGTTTACTCACAACATAATCCATGGGTGGGATAAAGATGGTGGGAACCGAAGTGCCACCGGAGGGCACTAGGAACGAGGATGGTACAAGCATGGAACTCACGATGTACCTAGGTTCAGGGCTCTCCGTAGAGATAATACCCCTAATCCTGCCGGAGTGTATGATGTATGAATGGGACTACAAAGTGCTCCTGGAGTTGTATTGCGGAGGAGGAAGAAGGAGCTGCCGGCTCACGTCTGCCTCTCCTATGTGGTGTGTGTGTATGCTGAGTTGACCGACCCTCTGCATGGAGGGGGCCGGGGGTTGTATAGATGAACCCAGTGACCTACAATATGGATAAAGGCACAAGAGTGGGACCAGGCTGGCAGCCTCGCCGACTGGCCAAGGATCCCATGGGGGTCTTGTCTTGTCACTGGAGGGGCCCGCTGGCTTCGAGGTCCCGTCTGGCTGTGGGACCCGCCGGCTAGCCAGTAAGGATCCCGCGTAAGGTTCATGCGGGACACGTGTGGTACGTCCGGCATCGTCCAGCGAGAATCGTCATGGGCAGACAGTACGGCCGTCTCCACTATTCCCACACCGAGTGCAGTAATGGAGTGGGAGGTTGACGGGCCGACACTGCGCAGGGTGATGGATCGGAGCCGGAGGAGGTCAGCAGCGTGGCCACCGATGATGTACCTACCGTGCACCCTGATCCAGTACCTTTGCTAACGCATAGCCGCCTTTAACCGTAGGGTCTCGTCATGACCTATAGTCTGATGTGACTTGAGCTCCCTAGCTGGCTAGTCGCTTGACTAGCCAGCCTGGGTACGGCCGCCTCGCCTCTAGCCGGCCGGCTTTGAGGTAACCGTCTTGTCTCTAGTCGGCAGGTGCTTCCTGGCCGGCTAGAGAGTTGGTCGTCTCGCCCCCAGCCGGCAGGTACTTCCTAGCCGGCGAGGGGGACTTGGGCTTTGCAGAATGGTTCTTGTTGTTCCTTCTTGGTTGAAGGCAAAGAAGTAGGCCTAATGAGCCTACCCCGGGGTTATCCCCCCAACACATTTCCCTCACTATGTCAGCATAAATCAGATTGGGACTGCTACCTCTAACCATAAGGAATCCAGTCAGGTGGTACCCCTCGATAATGGCATCAAGACCAGGGCCGTCGAAAGCCCGTGCCAAATATTGGTCGGGTGATCCATGCGTTCAAAAGTGATCGAACATGCCGACCATGGATTATACTTCAGAGCTACTAGCTTTATGGCGTATACGTACCGAAGTGCTTGTTTCCTCTCCTTTTTTGGTATGTGTGTGACATAGAACATGTTCACGGTTTTCACCTCAGGAGCGAATTGCTTTTGGCCTCCATTGTTCGGCCTGCGAGGTTCTTCGTCATCCTCACTATGGGAACTCTTACCCTGGTCCTTGGCTATATTTTCTTCGCATGTTTGATAAACCAACAATTACGGTTGGTGTGAGTAGCGGGCTTATTTGAAGTGCCATGGATCTGGCAGGGCCTATCCAGTATTTTTTCTAGTGTGGTTGGTCCACCCCGGTACCCCTTAGAGGGTTTCTTCTGCGGTCCAGACCTAGTGCTTATGAATCCGGCATTGACAGTCGTGACTTCGGCTACACCAATGTTGTGTCGATGCTTGTTCTTGTTACGTAGTGGCTTTCGTTGTTGTCTCGAACTTCAGACCTGTCGGGGTCCCTAGGTGGGTTGTTCTGGTAGGCCCGCCAGCTGTTTTCGCCTGCGCAAAAGCACGTCATAAGGGACATAAGGGCTGGCATTCTTCTTGGCCTATCTTGCCCGAGTGTCCAGGCTAACCATTCACCCCGGATGTTGCTTCTAAAGGAGGCTAGTGCCTCGGCATCCGGATAGTCGACAATTTGTTTTTTCTTGGTCAGGAATTGATTCCAAAATTGTCGGGATGACTCATCGGTTTGTTGGACGATGTGGCTCAGGTCATCAGAGCCCGGCGGCTGGACATAGGCACCTTGAAAGTTAGATCAAAAAGCATCTTCGAGCTCTTCCCAACTCCCGCTAGAGTTTTCGGGGAGGCTATTCAGCCAATGTTGTGTTGGTCCCTTGAGCTTCAATGGTAAATATTTTGTGGCATGGAGGTCATCACCTCGGGACATATGAATGTGGACAAGGGAATCTTCAATCCACAAGGTTGGGTTTGTTCTCCCGTCATATTCCTCTATATTGATAGGTTTAAACCCTTCAAGGAACTGGTGCTGCATCACCTCATGTGTGGAACACATTGGGTAAGCAGCACCTCTGACCCGAGCTACATCATGACGGAGGTCGGATGAAGTCCGGGTCCAAGGCAGTTCCCGACCTTTGTCATTATGATCGAATCGACCTTGGTACCCATCCCGTCTAGCGGGAGTGCGTCCTCTTGGCCCATAGATTGATCTTGTGTGTCATGCTTTAGCATTCAAGTTATGTCACAGGTTAGATGGGTCTCCAGGCTATGCCAGCTCCTTCCTTCTTCTTCGAAGATGTTTGGGGTTTTTCACCGGCTTCTTCAACCATCCTGTCCCGACCTCGGGGGTGAGGGTGGTGGGGGGTAGGTCAAGCTGGTCGCCCTGAGTGCGTCTGGGGAGTGTGGGCTTAAAGGCATCATCCTCTAACTCTGGCAATAACCGGCGGCGCGGGTAGCTTTTGTTTTGTCCTTTCCATTCCTTACCATATCCCTCTTTGGCGGCTAGGATTTGAGTCCATCTATCGTTGATGGAGTCTTGTTTGGCTTTCATTTGCTATTGTTTTATATTAAGGCTTCGAGCACTGGCTATGTGTTGCCAGTCGAATCGTTCTTGATCGAGCGGGTCTTCGGGGACGATAAAGTACTCATATCCGACACTATAGTCGTCTTCGGAAGGAGGTAGGTGGTTTATATCCTTGGAGTCGTCGAGGTCCTCGAGTTTTTCCAGATCCGTGTCTCCATCAGAATCATCGAGCTTGTATTCGGGAGCAGCAGGATCAATGGGGTTTCCTGGGTCATACAGGGTAGTGTTTTCTTGGTTCTTGTGTTGCTTTCCTTGCCCTTGCACGCCTTAGGATTTTTGCTATGCCAATGCCTTTGGGGTTCATCGCCACTATTTTTTATTGGGGTGTCATAATTTCTCTTCCTTGAGGGGCCATCGTCCTTAGGGGTGTCCACCATGTACACATCATTGGTGGAGGTGGTCGTCCATCGTCCATTGGTGGGAGGACCAGATGTGTCCACATCCATATACATATATTTGGCCTCATCCAAGGAGAAGTCTAGCATATCGATTAAATCTTTGATAGTGTCTACCAAGTGGGTGGTGGGTGGGAAATAAATTCCATGTGACCAAGCTCGAAGCCAAACTGAGGAAAGGTCGGGACCAGGTCATCCGAAATTTCTGTAGTTTGGATCCGGGTTCGCATCTCGTCTCATAGAAGGGGACCCCTCGAACAAGTCTTCTGGATTTTGGAACAACCGATCTTCGGTTTGTAAGTAGAGGCAGTGTGCTAGTCCAGGGTTAACCCCTTATCATCGAATGCCGCAGTCACATCCGTGTTCGAGGCCGGATCTGGAGTGGGCATCATCCCGAACACGAAGTTGGGGAGGAGACTTGAAGTCAACGCTTCGGGGTTTTCTGGTTGAACGGATGAAGCCATGAACCCAGCAAGCACCATATCACCTTGGGAATCATCGACACAAACTAAGTCCCCGAACTTGATTCGCTGACCGAGGGACAACCCGTTGATCTGGCCATGGTGATGAGCTGTCTCAACATGCGAAACAACGCTGCTAAATGCAAAGAGCTGTCAGGGGACAAATGTATCCCCGATACCGATGTCGTCTCTTGTGATCAAGTGAGCCATCAATCCTTCTGGCAATCCTATAGTGGAACTCTCAATGAAAGCACCAATGCCAGTGTCAAAACCGACAAATCTTGGGTATGGGTCCCGAACTATTGATCTTAGATCAATGGGTAACAGAAGACACATGATATGATGTTTACCCAGGTTCGGGCCCTCTTGATAGAGGTAAAACCCTACGTCTTGCTCTTGTTTATATTGATGATGGACTTTCGAATATAGGGACGATCTACCTAGAGATCGTATGATGTGGTCTAAACCCTAACTGTACTGATCATAACTTGTCATATGGACTAAAGGCCCTCTAGTTTATATAGATACGAGGGGTACTAGGGTTACACAATGTCACTTATACCAAAGAGAGAACATGCCGATTATCATCTTGCTGTGGGGTGCACATCAAGTCTTCGGAAGAGTCCGTCTTGGTTTAAGTATCGTCTTGTAATTCGGGCTCGAGTGATAATTATAGGACGACCCAAGAGTCCGCCCATGGAAATAGGTAAGCAGCCCGAGGAACCCTTAATCCTGGACTCCCTCACTTGGAGCATCTTTTTATTTTTATATTCTTTCTTATATGTTATTCACAATCATCTTTTCCAATATAAAATTCCAAGAATTGCCTTTGAATGCTTCAATTGATGTCACTGCATAAAAGTAGAAACTTTTTCTGTAGTATTTGAATTATGAGACTTTACATGAGCGTGACAAGTTTATAAAAAATTTACACAATACTTCCATACAGATTCTTTAGCTTGTTCTAATTTTTCAGAATATTTGGAGATACATAAGTAAACATTTTTAATTGATTACTACACATTGTTCTGTTTGGATAGATTTCTATCATAGTTCTGTCACTACTTACCCTAAAGTTTCCACTGCTTATATTTGTAGATATACATTGTGCAAATGATAGTACATAGTACTTAATATTTGAAAGTTATTATGCAACTTGTCTTGGGAGCACATCTCTCTATCTCATGAGTTCTTTTCAATTTTTGTGTGGATGAATTTTTTGAGACATGGGTGAAACCAGGATATTAGAGGATTGAAAGGGGTAGAAAAGATCAAGCTTGGGAATGTCCAAGGCTCCCCAAGTATATATTACGAGAAGTATCATGCATGTAAGCTTGGGGATGGTACGCATCCCACCTCTCTTCATCAACAATTATCGGTTAGCTATTGTTGATCCTAAGTTTTCATTCGTTCACATGTGCTATTCTTGGAACATATTTTGTGTTTATTTTTCCCTCTTATTTTATGTACCACGCAGGTAGGATATAATACTTGGTTGATTTATATAATGCTTCATGTGCTTCACTTAAATATTTTGAATATGGCTTTATAGAATGCTTCTTTGCTTCGCTTATATATTTTGAGCTTGGATATCGATGTCTCTATATTAATTGAAGAATGCACTATGAACTCCACTTATATATTTTTGAGAGTAGACTTATGATCAGTCTTTCGCTTCAATTATATCCTAAGAGGAAATGTTGAATGAATTGGATGTCATAAAATGTGAAAATATATATGCTTCATATGCCTGTCCTATGGGGAGTAGTGATTTCACATACTAAGAGTATAAGCAATCAAATTCATTGGAGGTTAGCAAACATAGAATTGGTCACTTGAACAATTCATGAAATAATACTTAAGGAAGGGATATTTCACATCTAAATATACTATCTTGAACTTCTTCTATGATTGTGAGCCCCCATTAATTATTTTGAAACTTGATCAAGTAGTTCATGTTGGACAAGAAAGACAACGTAATGGATATGTTTGCTTATATTCAAATAGAATTCTTATTGTCATGGATCCTCTAACATGTTGTGCTTGTTTTAGATCCTTTGCTAGCCCAAAAATTCACACTAAGGAGAGATACTACCCGTGCATCCATAACCCTTAAACTCAGTTTCTTGCCATGAGAGGACACCATACCTACTTATGGATTGAATAAGATCCTTCAAGTAAGTTGTCATTAGCGCAAAAAGCAATACAATTTTCTCCTAAATATGTATGATATTGTACGAACTTGTGATGATGGAGAAATAAAAGTGGCGAATTGCATAATAAAGTTTTCTACCACAAGGGGAAATATAAAGTGATGTTCCTTTTCTTAAGAGATGGCACATCCAAAAATAAAAAGCGCATGACAACCTCTTATTCCCTGTGTGAAGGGCATATCTTTTACTTTTATGTACTTCTACTATTACTTTTATGCGAGAGTCAATATTGTTCTTTCCTATTCCACTCTATTAGTTCTTTAGTTGGCAAGCATCATGTGGTGCGGAAAGATCCAGGCATATATATCCAGTTGGATATAAGTGATCATGATTCATTATTGTTGACATTATCTCTGAGATAGATAAGTTGGGAGCAGTAACATTTAGCCCTATCTTCCTATGTGTTTGATTGAAACTGCTTGTTTAAAAATATGATTTGAGTATGAGTAATCATAGAAGACTAAATGATGGGTGAGTATGTGGAATTTGCTAAATCAAAGCTCTTACATAGGCCCTTATTGAAAATAAGATGAATTGTAATTGTTTGATGATTGAAAACATAGTTTTCTAGTTTTCAAGGAATTTTATGGTCTATACTTTAACATGTGAATAACTTTTTACTTGATCATGAGAAGTTCTATGAGAAAACAATTGCGTTTTTATGATGCTAGAAAAAGTGATTGTAAGAAACATCGATCAAACTTATATACTATGCTAGCATTCACACTACATAAATTATTTCTTTTATCATTTATCAACTCGAGGACGAGTAGGATTTAAGCTTGCGGATGCTGATACATCTCCAACATATTGATAATTTATGAAATATTCATGATATATTCACCTATGTTTACAATACTTTTATATGTCTTTGATGCACTTTTTATGATTTACTTATAACTCACAGGGACTCACACTTTTTCAGCAGAATTATCGTGGAGCCATTTTTGTGTGCAGAAAATGAAAGTTCTCGGAATCGCCCGAGACTTTTTGATGATTTTTCTAGAACATATGAGCAACATTGGATCTAAGAACCACAAGAGGGGGCCTCCCTGTTGGCCAAAAGCCAGCAGGGTACGCCTAGGGGATGGGTCAAAGGGTCGTGTTAGCTTGTGGGCCCCTCATAACTCCGTTTTGCATGCTTCCAACACCAAAAACCATATAAATAGAGAAACACTCAAAAATAAGGAGAGACTCTCTGCCCCGCTACCGCAACTCTCTGTATTGATGAAAAACGAATCTAGAGTGAAAATAGTAGCAAAAACTGGAGAGAAACCGAGAGCGATATCCAATCTTGGAGGGACTCTCGCCCGTCTGGGAGCCATGGAGGCCAAGGACCACAGGGCAGAACCTCTACCATATAGGGAGCTGCCACGGAGGAGGAAGCCTAAGGGAGGAGACTCTCTCCCCCTCTCTCTCAATGGCGCCGGAGTGCCACCGGGGGAACCATCACCGTGGAGATCGTCTTCATCAACATCACCGTCTTCATAACCTTCCTCACCGTCCACTCCCCCGCACCCCGGTGTAATCCCCTACTTGAACATGGTGTTTCATGCCACATATTATTAATCAATGATGTGTTTCCATCCTATGATGTTTGAGTAGATTCATGTTGTCCTTTGGGTTGATTGATGATCTTGATTGGTTTGAGTGTATGTTTTATTTTGGTGTTGTCGTATGGTGCCCTCCATGTCGGGCACACATGAGGGACTCTCTCTGTAGGGTGTTGCAATACATTCACGATTAGCTTATAGTAGGGGCTAGAGTGATAGAAGGTTACAACCAAGTAATAGGATTGTTACGTATGGGAGTATAGGGGACTTCATGTTCAATGTTATGGTTGGGTTTACCATAATGGTTTCTAGTAGTTGTGGATGCTTGCTAGAGGTCCAATCATAAGTTCATATGATCCAAGTACGGAAAGTATGTTAGCTCATGCCCCTCCCTCATATAAAATTGCAAGAATGATTACCAATCTTGTTATCAATTGCTTAGGAAGATTCCACACACCATACCATCATTATCGCACACTCACTATTTGTAATTTCCTATGCATGGTGGTGGGTACACACCCTTTGCATCAATGCCTTTTTAATATATGAGGTTTCGGCTTTCTTACGGCATTGGCACGAGTGCATTTTTATTGTATAGAAATGACACTTTCTCACTTCTCTTTGTCTTTTTTATACAAATGCCTTTTTGTTGTGTAGAAAGGGCATTTTCTCACTTCTCTTGACTTGTATGCATAATTGCATGTTTTCTTGCGTGGCTAGTCCAAAGTCAAGATATTTTAATCGTAGAGTTAATTAGAGATAAAAGTTGGATCCATGCCTAGCTACCACCATGGGTAGCAAATGATTTCTATATATTTTAATATATTCTAACTTTATTTAGGCAGCGACTATTTTCATATTCTAGTGCTCCAATGTCATGCAAAGCTATACTCTATACCCACAGTGTTGTTTTATTTCTTGTTACTAGATAGAAGTAGACGCTTGGTGTATGTAGAGTTATATCGGTGACAGATAGGACTTGAGAGAATATTGATATTTTGTTTAGATCCTTGTAAGTTCGACACTCCATACTTATCACTTCCATCTTTGGTAAGTAATACGATGATTCCTTGCACTTTGGGATTACCAACGCTACACGAGGTAGTGCCAAGCCAAAAGGGCGTGCCCTGATTGCTTGGGACCACCCATGGCACCTCCTAACATAACTCCACCTCTATAAATATTCTAAAATCAGGAAAACACCAGAGATCCACCCGAAACACTTTTTCTGCGCCGCAAGCCTCTGTTCCGTCATGATCCCATCTGGAGTCGTGTTCCTGTGCCGTTCCAGAGGTTTCTCGATTACGGATGTCCTCTACATCAATCTTGCTGCTCCCATGGTGATGCGTGAGTAGTTTACCATAGACCTACGGGTCTATAGCTAGCACCTAGATGGTTATCTCTCTCACTATGATCTTCAATATAAAGTTCACCGTGATTCCTGCGGTGATCTATTTGATGTAATCTTCTTTGCGATGCATTTGTTGGGATCCAAAGAATTATGGGTTTATGATCAGATTATTCATGAAAATATATTAAGTCTTTGCTGGTTTATTTTATGCATGATTATGATACCATCGTATTTCTCTCCAATCTATCAGTTTGGTTTGGCCAACTAGACTGATTTATCTTCGGTGGGAGTGGTGCATTGTGATGTGTTCAATCTTTTGTTGCTTAATCCTAGTAATAGAAGAGGAAATAACACGTCTTTGTATCGCTGACATTAAGGAACAAAATATGGGGTTTATTCATATTAGTTGAGCTTACTACAGATACATGTTGGATAACAATTGATGAGTGGAGTAATGGTAGTAGATGTAGGAATCAGTCGGTCTACTTGCTTATCGAAGTGATGCCTATATATATGATCATTTTTGTGAATAAGTATTTCATAACTATTTGATTTTCTATCAATTGCCCAACAGTAATTTGTCTACACACTGTATGCTTTCCTCGAGAGAAAAGCCTAGCAAAAACTATGTCCGACGGGTCTTCACAAAATATATTTCAAAAGCCCTAAAAATATTGCTGCCATTTATATTACTTTATTTTATTTTATATTTATATTAGCTATCTATGACTACTTAATCGTTGCAAGTAACTAGTTCAAGGGGCTTGAGAACCCTCTTGCCCACGTTGGGTGCAAGTGTTTCCTCTTTTGTGTGTATGTGCAGACGACGAGAATTTGCATGGTTCTCCTATTGGTTTGATAACCTTGGTTATCACTGAGGGAAATACTTATATCTACTGTGTTGCATCCCTCTCCTCTTCAAGGAAAATCCCAACACAATTACAAGTAGTAGGAAGAATTTCTGGCGCCGCTGCCGGGGAGACATCATCAATTTTTTATAGGTACCTTCACACAAATTATCATTCACTTGTTCTACTTTTATTTTCCTTTATACATGCTTGCCTCAAAATATCAAAATTTATTATTATTATTTTTAGTTTACCTGCTTTATTGGTTAAAATGTGTGGACCACCTATTAATGTTTCTCCGGAATTTGAAGTAATTTACTTCAAACGAAAATATGTGAGAAACTGAAAGATGCATTGTACGATATAATAGATTCTCACCATAATGCTACTATAAAAAATTATATGAACATCCCCTTCATAATTTTTATGTAGGAGTTGGTATGTCCAATAGGCAAGTTCTAGACTTTGCTGCCAAAGGAAATTTTATTGAGATGGATTCTAGTGCTGCTTATGAGATAGTAGAAGGAATGGTGGAAACCCCTCCATTACTTGAAATATCCTCTTTTACACATCAAGGTATCCGAATATTATAAAAATTAGGGGATTTGCAGAAAAATCAAGTGCGATACAAAAAGTTAATGAACCTATCAAAACCTTAGGCCCTAGCCTTCATTGCTTGCAATTTTTTGTCACTACTTCTAGTAAAAAACATGAGTTCCTAGAGAAATTGGTGACTTCGCTTTCAGAAATTGAGAGTAAAAGGAAGGAACTTCCATGGTTCGATTAGAGTCCCTGTATGGTGACTAAAGAGGACGATAAGAAAGATGTCACTTGATAATATGCATTATGCCTAGTTAGAGGCGTAAAACGATAACGCTTGTTGGGAGGCAATCCCATAGTTATCTTAATATTTTATGATCTAAATTCTATTATTTTTTGTTGACATGATTATTGCTACTATAATTCTTGTTTTATTATGTTTTAGTTAGTGTTTGTGCCAAGTAAAGCCTTTGGGATGATTTGGATGATAGTAGATTTGATCCCGTCAAAAATAGAAACTTTTACGTACACTGCAGAATGTCTATGATTTTACTAGAACGTATTTTTGACTTGAATTTTTTACACAACATTGATACACAAATTACCGAGGCTTTCGTATTTTTCAGTGTCACACAAGTCTGGTTTTAGTGATGGTCATTACGGACTGATTTGTTTTAGACACATTATGTTTTTGCTTACATAGTTTACTTGTTTTGATGATGTTATGGATTATATCGAAAGGAGGGGTATAACCATGGAGAAGTTTGAATACAATACCTAATGAAATAATAAAATATGAATCAATTTATAACAATACCTAAAGTTTATGATTTTCGTATTATACTAACGGATCTCATGAGGTTTTTGTTGAGTTTTGTGTGCTGAAGTTTTCAAGTTTTGGGTGTGATCACGATGGATGAAGGAATAAGGAGCAGAAAAGACCCTAAGCTTGGGGATGCCCAAGGCACCCCAAGGTAACATCCTAGGAATACTCAAGTGCCTAAGCTTGGGGATGTCCCGGAAGGCATCCCCTCTTCCGTCTTCATTCCATCGGTATGTCACTTGGAGCTATATTTTTGTTCAACACATGATATGTGTTTTTCTAGGAGCGTCGTGAATTATAGTTTGATTTTGTTTTATTTTTCTACAACCATTGTTTGCTGGATACACCTAATTGAGAGAGATAAATGTTCATTATGATTTGTTAGAATACTAAACGTCCTTCACTTATATCTTTTGAGCTAAGCAATTGCTTTGGTGCTTCACTTATATCATTTAGAGCACAACAAAATGTAGGTTTTAAAGAAATAATTGCACTCTCGTTCTTCACTTATATTTTTTTGAGAGTCTAATTGGGAGTAACGGTAATTTCCATGGGTTATAAGACTAGTTCAAAAATGATAGGTATTCAAGGAGGATATAACAAAAACTTTCATGTAGCACATGAAAGAGAAATTGTGGGTTAACAATATTGATGTGGTAATATGAAAGGCCATGTGTACATGGTTGTTGGTTAGTAGAAATATTGAATGATTAAATGGTGTCTGTCGACCTCCACCGACGAGGCACCATTGCTGCAAAAGCCCTGTCCTGTGCCTGATCTAGCTGACAAGCCAACAACTAACTCGGTCCTCCCCGAGAGGCCCAAGTCAGTGGTTGGCCTTGCTTCCTGTTCCGAGCAGGAACAAATAAATCTAGCTCAACCGGAGAACTCACTCCGAACTGAAAACCGACCGATGCCACTTTCCCATGATGCCATCACCTACCAACCTCCACCCTAGGGACATGCGGTATTACTTTTCTTCAAGAGAGATAATAATGATTTACAATAAGTATATGAGTTCTTTATGACTAATGTGAATCCATGCATGTATGCACAATCACCTTTCCCTATTTGCTAGCCACTTTGGTACCTGCATTGCCCATTCTCACCTCGAGGATTGGTCCAACCTTCGCTAGTGCATACAAACCCATGATATGATATGTTCTATCACACATAAGCCATCCTATATATTTTTCAAAACAGCCACCATACCTACCTATCATGTCATTTCCATAGCCATTCTGAGATATATAACCATGCAATTTCCACCGTTATATCACATGACTTGTGTGTTCATCATCATATTGATTTGCATAATCTTAAGATAGCTAGCATGATATTTACATCGCTCATCCGTTTTCTGATTCTTCGTTATGCTAGATCATTGCAAATCGTGGTACATTGCTAGAGGCATTCATATTAAGTCATTTATTTCATCATCATTAAGTTGTTGTCTCGAGTTGTAAGTAGATAGAAGTGTGATATTCATCAGTATTAGAGCACTGCCTCAGTGAGGAAAGTATGATGGAGACTATGATTCCCCCACAAGTCAGGACTGGACTCTCGATGAACTTCTTTAAAAATAAAAAGGGGGGAAAGAAAGAAAGAAAAGAAATAAAATGGAGAAAAGGGAGAAGGGACAATGCTGCTACTTCGTTTTCCCCACTCGTGTTGATAAAAAGCACCATGTTTTTCGTATAGAGAGTCTCATGAGTTCTCATTTTCATATGCTAGTTGGAATTTTTCATTATACAACTTTGCTTGCATATTCCGATGTCGGGCTTCCTTAAATGCCCAAGGTATACATGATCAAGCAAGTTAGATGCACACCCACTTAGCTTCCATTGAGATTTCATACACTTATAGCTCTAGTGCGTCTGTTGCATGGCAATCCCTAGTCCTTGCATTGATATCGATTGATCGGCATATCCATAGCGCGATGGTCCACCTAGGTTATGTGATACTTTCTTTTCCACATTTAGTCCTTTTGATCTCTTCCACCATAATCTATTTTACCCATATGCTATGTCCATGGTTCACACGCATGTATTAAGTGAAGTTGAAAATGCTCAAGCGAGTTAGAAGTATGATCCAATTGCGTGACTTAACACCATGGTGCTCATCATTTGTACTTATGTGGTGAAGGCAGAGCCATGCCATGCTAATATGATAAAATGAGTGTGGAGTAATATTCTCTAGGGATCGTATATTTTTAAAGTTAATGATTGTGTTTTTTATGTTGACAGATATTGCTATGTTGATGTTCATTAGTTCATTGCTTAGTCCTGCTAATGCGTTGGTTTCCTTCCAAGCTTAAATGGTCATGTAGCACAGTGATGGC
The DNA here is from genome assembly GCF_904849725.1 of Hordeum vulgare subsp. vulgare. NCBI lineage: Eukaryota > Viridiplantae > Streptophyta > Magnoliopsida > Poales > Poaceae > Hordeum > Hordeum vulgare. The sequence continues at coordinate 338,733,110 of NC_058524.1, read as the reverse complement.
AAGTATTTAAGAAACCAATGTATCAATCTAGTAGGAAGATCTACAAGACTATGTAAGCAACGCCTGCACACAAATAGAAAATCCTCGGAACCCAACGCGTGGAGGGGTTGTCAATCCCTCGTGGGTAAAGTAAGGATAGATTAATAGATGAAAATAAGAGTGATAGCAAATAGAATGCAACAAGGTAGTTTTGGGTTTTTTTGATAATAGAGATCCAAAAACAAAAGATCAAATAAAGTAGAAATGCAAAAAAGCAAAGTAGAGATTGCAAATAGATGACGTCAAGTAGACCCCGGGGCCGTAGGTTTCACTAGTGGCTTCTCTTGAGAAATAGAAAAAGGTGGGTAGATAAATTACTGTTCGGTAATTGATAGAAGAGCATATAATTATGACGATATTCAAGACAATGATCATCTATACATGCATCACATCCAAGATAAGTAGACTGACTTATGCCTCCATCTACTCCTATTACTCCACACATCAACCGCTATCCATCATGCATCTAGTGTATTGAGTTCATGGAGAAGTGGAGTAATGCCTTAAGAACAATGACATGATGTAGAGAAGGTCTATTCATGTACGAATAGACTCCATCGTCTTATCCTTGATAGCAACGATACGTGCATGTCATGTCTCTTTCTTTCACTTAGATTGAGCACCGCAAGATCGAACCCATCATAAAGCACCTCTTCCCATTGCAATATAAAAGATCAAGTTGGCCAGACAAAAACCAAATATGGGAGAAGAAATATGAGGCTATAATAATCAAGCATGAATATGTTTTCATAGAAACGATCGTAAACTCGCAATTCATTGGATCCCAACAAACACACCACAAAAGAAAGAGTTACATCATATGAATCTCCAAGAGACCATTGTATTGAGAAACAAAATGAGAGAGAAAGCCATCTATCTACTACCTACGCATCCGTAGGTCTGAAATGAACTACTCACGCATCATCGGAGGAGCACCAATGAGCATGGTTGTAATAAGCCAAGTGCAACCCCTACCAGCTTGTAATATATTTTTCCATGTGACCCCTTCATGTATGCCATATTGTGGTTTGGTTTAATGAAGTTTCCCTCATATCATTTCGCATCATGGCATCATGTCATCATTCATGAGCTTGCATCTTGCTTGTGTGAAGTAGTATGTTGTCGTGTGTGTGTGGTGTTGATGTGCTTGCATGAGATTCTTGCTTGATACCTCCATCTTCATTCTAATCAAATTATATGTCTCGTGATAATTTTGCTTGCTCTAATCCAATCACATAAATTTTCAAAATTTGTCTAATACTGTAGGGTATTTTAAAATAGTTCTTAGCCATGTGATGCTTTCCAACCTTTTGTAGTTTTCGCGAAACAGATCCAATGGAAATAAAAGGTGATTTATTTTCTTCCTCTAAAAATCCCAAAACCTTTTTTATAAAGTTGTAGATATATTCAACATCCCAAATCCATTTTGCTATGACTCTAATCATGTACCAAACTCCCTTGGTTCTTTTTGTCTTCTCTTATTGTATTTAAAACAAAAACCCATATTGTTATTCTGGGAGAGAAGAGTGCGCAACCAACTAGGCCTCCTTGCCTTCGCTGACCTAGCGCATGTCAGCGCAGCCACAACCCCCATTCGGGCCCTCGAGCGTTCTAGCCCTGTGCGCGCGACGGTCACCTGCCCCCTCTCGTGACGGCATCTTCCTCCTACAGTCAGAGGGAGAGAGTGCCCTGCACCATTAGTATCACGGACGCCGAGGATGCCGTTCCCTCTCTCCCTCCTCCGTGCCGCCATTGCTTCTTCTCGCCTAGCGTTGCTCCTGTAGCCGCAGCTAGCTAGGTCTATGTAGGGCTCCTGCCGAAGTGCATCACCGGCGTGAGAAGCCGGTTAAGCCCCAAAGGCCGCGCCCCCGAGTTCGCCACGAAGCCGTTTTGCGCCAAGGATGGGCCAAGGTCTGCTTCCAAGACGTCCCCTAGTGCCTCTGCTTCCCCTACAACTTTGGATTCGATCCACGCCGGAGTTCGCCGCCTCTCGACAACCTCTCGCTGCGAATCCGACATCTTGTTCTTGTCTAAGGTAGGGAGGTATCATCATCCCTTCCATCCCCGGGGTTTTCCCCATCGCTAGCCCCTCATAGAGGCCGCCACAACCATGTCTCCAACGTGTCCCCGTGCTGCGTCGTTTGTTCTAAAGAAGTTCGTGAGGGAAAAGTCTCGAGTCTTCTACTTCATGCCCATAGCATCCCTGCGGCCTCATGTGTAAGCCGTGCTCCTTGCCATGTCGTGCCTAGCCCCGCAGCCTCGCGCGCCAGCCATAGCGCACGCCTCGCCATGGCCCTGAAACGAGCAAGAGGTCGAGCTCAAGCATCCCGTCCTCCTCTAGCCTTGCACCATGCCCCGCCTCCATAACCCGCATGCCTGCCACGGTTTCGTGAGACGAGATGTCACCGTTGTGGGTCGTAGACGTCGAGTTCCTTCTGTGTCAGCACAGAAGAGGATTGCTCCGCCCACATTTGTGTTAAAAGGCAGCGCCCCTGACATGTCGTGAGTCATGCAGCGGTGCAGTGGTAGTGCACTAGGGAGGTGTCCGAGAGGTCTCGGGTTTGAATCCCCCTCGAGCCCCTTTTGTTTTCCTTGTGATTTACCTATGTGTGTATGAAATTGGGCCTGAGGACCCACATGTCATACTCTGAGGACCGTGGTGAGTATGCCAAGTGCCCCCCTTTCTCTTATATTTTGTTTATTTGTTTTAATCATTGTTTTGGATTATGCCATTTACAGTAAGTTCCAGATTACGTTAGTTCCATGCCATTTATGGATAGGCCTAATTTGGCATGTACCAAGTTATAGGTAGTTCTTTCAAATTTTGATTGGGATTTGTGTGAGATTTTGCTACAGGAACATACGGGTACGATATATAATTTTGGGGTGGAAAAATCCCAGGAATCCAGTGATGCCCTTAGTTTTTTAATTTTTGAAAGTTTGTGAAAATGTTATTTTGTGATAAGATGCCATTTTGTGAACTACATAAGAATTAACCCTTGCACCCTTTGTAAAACTTATCAACATGAAAGTGGTAGTGTTTTGAGCGTACTAGGAACTATTAATCTTGTTTTCCATGAAATCTTTGTGTATTTGCGGGGTTTTTTGCTGTGAAAATGCCATCTCATTAATGATGTTTTGTGACATGTTGAAATATGGCTAATTCTAAATACTAATTCAAGTTGCTATGTTGCCATAATGATTGCCCTTCTTCTACAACTTATTTGTTGTGGCACTTTGGCGTGAGTTAATAGCTTGTTTCCCTCTGTAAGATGGTGCCATTCCTTCGCAAGATTGGTGTTGAATCTTAGTTATTCTTTGTGTCAAACATGCTATGATGTTGTAAATTGCTGTGAATTCTCCTTGTGAAATATTGGCCAAGTCTGAGAGTCTGTTGTTATTATCATGCCATGTTTAGAGGATGCTACCATGAATTCTGTGCAGCTTTAATCATGTTTCGTGCAAGTGATTTGTAGTAGCTGTTTCCCTCTATCATTTAGTCAAATTTGATGCCATGAAAGTTGCTGTAGAGTAGAGTTTTATTGATGTCAACATGCCATCATGTTAAAAGCTGCAAGTATATAATGAGATTTTCACTAAGTCCTAATGTGTGATATTTCTTGCCATGTTGGGAGCTTGATTGCCAGTGATCCATGAACATATCCACATTTATGTTATCTAGGGGGTTTTGTAATCTTTTATAGCTTCATATTCATGTATTGGTTGAACTTGTTGAGTGCTTGTAGCTGCTAGTTTTCACATGAACGAATTGGTATGATGTTGTTCGTGGATAGATTAGTTGTTGATTTGTTTTGCGCTTTGTGTGAGTTGTGCTCCTTTGTTTTGCACAAAATTTAGTTCTATTACACCTAGAATTTCCTGCCCAATCTAGTGGAATACTTGGAGTGCCAACAAATTGCCCGTAGCTTCTCCCAAATGATGTTTTTGTCATTGTTGCCTTCCGTTTCTTGTTTTGCTAGTTCCGAGAGATCCGTAGCTCGGTTTGCGACGTTTCTTATATGCTTTTGCACAGTTTTCACATGATGCATACATTTTTGACATGTTCATGCATTCCCTAATAAATAAACTTGAGGTTCTGTCCCGAATGCTAACAACTGAATAAATGCATGAGAAACATGACTATCATAGCACTGCCATGCTACTTTCATACCATAGTCATGCATCATATTGTTTGAAGCATTGTACCTTGTTGTGTATTCATTCGATGTTTATTTTTATTTATGGTAGCATCGGGTGCTAAAAACGAGTGCGAGGATACCCTTGAGTATGTTCCTGAAGAGCAAGAGTTGTACCCCTTAGGAGAAATACGAGGCAAGATGACCACGACCTTGATATCGTTTGTAATTTTGTTGTGTTCAGATGTCTTGTTTCCATCGCTATTTATCGTTGCCTACCACCTGAATATCAAGTCGCCAAACATTGCCATGAAAAGTCCCTAATTGTCAGACCCTATTTTTCACCACCAATGTTTTAAGTTGCAAAAAACAGAGCTTGTTAAAACTTTTTCTAATGATGTTGTGAATGCTATGAATGTCTTGTATGAATGTATGCTTGTTTGCTTGTTGATCCAAAACCCATGATAAATTTATTTTTAAATGAATTTCCAAAGCTCTTTTTCTTTGACACCAGATCACCTCTACCTTGCTTGGGTTACACTACTAGCTCATGATGCCTAGTAGCACTCCCAACCAAAGTTGGTGATCTGAACTCAAATACTATTATTATTTACCAAACAGATTAATTAATGATTTAAAACATCATTTTTCTATTTTAAATACATGTCTGTTTCTAAGGCCAGGAATGATATTCCCACAAGGAAAAATGCTTCTCTGCCTTAGAAAATTCTGAGTAAAATCATGGAAACTCAGAAGGACATATATTTTCCATATATAAGATTCTCAACGCTATTTTATATTATAATTATTTGAATAAAACCCTAAAAACCATTCATGTCTGTTTTAACCTTTTTGGATATTTCCAAAGGAAATACTCTCAATAAAATCCCATTAAATTACATGAGCCTCGTCAAGCCATATTTGGTGCCCACATAAAATCTCACCTTGATCCAAGGTGGGGAAGGTCACCAAATGAGCCTAAAACCCTCTCTGTCCAGCATAGAGTTGGAACACCTCTACATAGCAATGTTTGTCCAATGGGGCTGGAACTTTATAGGGGTGTTTGGCACCTCAAATGAGGACTCCACACCAAAAATGATATTTGCAAGATTCTGTTTAGTCACACTCCCTTTGGAGAGGACAGATCTGGCCACTTTGATGCATTTTCAAGTTTACAAAGCGAAACTTGTTCAATTGAGCTCAAAATTGGTGGAAACCCCTACTTTAACCCCAAGACCAAACCTGTTAAGTTGCAGTTCCAGTGGTGGAGTGGAAGCACCCCAAACCACTGTCGAACACCTTCTGAAAGGAAGGTAAAAACCCACCTAGCCACTGTTTTACCCAATGTCAAAGCCTCAAACTTGATGTATTAGTGCCTCAGATCAACCTAAACACCCAGTCAACTGGCCGCTCCCTAGTTCAAAGCACAAGTGACAAGAGCCCCAATTTATGCCACAGATCAGTGCTGACAGCAGTAGTGAAACCTGTCCCACTTGACCAGCCAGTGCTCTCACTAGCATACAACGGCTAGAAACACTCCCAACAACACCCATGACATGAGGGACACGTCTAAAGTGCCCCAGAGCGCGCCAGCATGCCGTGGCATGGCAAAACTACGCTCTGGATGCGCTACAGGGAGCCACCGAGAAAGGGAAGACACTCCCGACCGGTCCCAACCTCCCCCGAAGTGTCCAAGACCTCCCCCAACAACCCCTCTCTGTAAAGCAGCCGCCAGGGACCCTCCTCTCCCGCGCTAGGGCTCGGGGGACGCGTGCCCGCGCGCACCCGACTCGTCCGAGCATGCACAGACGCGGCAGCTCGACCCCACGCCTTCTCCCTCTGCGGCCGATGCTTAAGAGCGTCCCAAACTACGTCCGGAGACTGTTGTTTTGCAGCCAGCTCCTCATTGTGCACGCACGCGTGCCACGATGAGTCACCGGCGCACCGAGTCGGCTCACCGTCGCGAGCCTATAAATAGGCCTCCCCGGTGCCTCAGCACCCCTCCAGCAGCCTCTGCACGACCACTAGCTCCTCCCTAGCCACCCAATCGAGCTCGCAGAGCCCCGGTGCATGAGATCGACCGAGGCCCTTCCTCCTCGGAGCTCCGGTCGATCTCCGGCTACACGCCGGCTCCTGCGACACTCGACCCACCAGAGCACTCCCCTCGACACCAGGAACCTTTCCCGCAACTGCCCCGAGCGATTCCGTGCCCCTAGCTACCAGTTCAACCACGTCCCGAAACTCCTCCGCCACGGCCACCTCGTCGCCGGCGACTCCAAGCCTCTCCGGCGATGTCCCGACCACCTGCAGGTAGACGGAGGCACGCTGAAACCATTCCTGCCCTTAGCTAGGCCCAAGGACGACGGTAGCCTCGCCAGAGTTCATCTCCTCCTCCCAGGCCGGAGGTAGGGGAAGAACCCGACAGGTGGGCTCCACCTGTCAGCGTCCTGGAGCAGCCCCCGCACGCAGCCACAGCCGCTGACCCCAGGGGCCCGCACGTCAGGTACGAACCTAGCGCGCGCTGGCTGGGCCGGCCTGCTTCCCAGGCCAGGCTTTGGCCTTTTTCTTTTATTTGTAGAACACAGACTAAAATGATTTTTGTAAAAATGACTACCAAGTGGAAAAATATAATTCTTCCACTGATATTTTTCTAAAAATGAGTAGTATTTGATTCTGCCATTGTTGTCATTTTTCAAAAACAAAATCTGTTTTATAATAATATAAAGGCATTAAAGGCAATAGTTTGCCTCTGTTTAGTAATTATTAAAAATTCTTAGCTAGTAAAAACTAAGAGAAGATATTTTTCAAATTAACAACCTGAATTTAACCAAGTTTTGCAACATTTTTAAAAGTGATTTGTGATCTGTTTTTGTGTGAGCTATTTCTTATTTATTCTATTCTCGACGATAGAATTACCGAGTGACGAAGGATTCGGAGCGGAAGACCTCGAAGACCCCGGATACCTAGCTGACCAAGGAAAGCAGCCCTTTGACCATGACTTGAGCATATAAATTGATGCATGCTAGAATAGCAAGTACTTTTCCGTTGCATGTGATCATAGTGCCGGTTCATCATTGGTGTGATGGTACCGAAGGCCTCTTCGAAGCACTTGCATGATGGTGATGTTATACATATGGCTCCTCGGAGCACAAGCATGATGAGCTTGATCCTACCATCTATGAGGATCATGCTACTATCATGTTGACTAGTAGAGTTAGAGAACCATTGCATGAGCATGATGTTGAGTTATATCAAAGGTTTATGAAAAAACCCGTCGGGTGCCACTAATGCCCGAGGGTGATGATGAGATGGGTGGCCACTTTTGGTGAAGTGGTGCACCGGTGGTTTGTGTGAGTATGGTTTTGGAAATGGGATTAGATTTATGATGTGTCGACCGTCCCAACCTCACCTGTACGACCATGTTACCCCTTTATGGGACGGGGCTTTGTTGATTACTCTGGTCAGTACTAGCAAAGAGCCACATTACTAGTGGTGGGAGTGATTGTCGTCACTCTCGTGATGGGGTCGTGCCAGGAAGGGCGACTATGCCATTTTTATGAGTCCCAGGCACACGGTTGGTCCCCGCATGGTTGATACTGTCGAGAGTCGGTGCTCGTAAGACGTACAACATGTGGGCTGGGTACCAATTAAGTGGACCTCTTTGTCTAGTATCGTCAGGGGAAAGATAATGACCGGGTACTTACCTCGGGTATATGTGATATACCACGAGTCGTGGATGACACGGATGTTTCCCGGTTCTCGTGGGTACAGCGCGCAACCTCTGCAGAGTGTCAAACTATTCGAAGAGTCGTGTACACGGTCAAGGACAGTTTGGTAATCCTGCTTAAACTACGTCCAGCGTTTCCGCATAAACCAAGTGTGTGTGTGTGTGTGTGTGTATGTGTGGTAATTGGTGTTGCAAGATGAACTGATATGACCAAGTTCGATGACTTGGCATATAGGGTGAACCCGGAGTGTTCAGCCCTTGACAGATGTGAGGGCATCTGTAACCTGTTCTTCAAGAGTAATTCTTTAACTTGATGCATATACATGATCATCCCACCAAGTTGCATTTCATCAAAGCTGCATGTTATTGTTGTACTTCACTTTCATTATTCATATCATGGGTTGTTTGCGAGTACATTCAAAGTACTCATTGACTTGCCACTGGTTATATTATGGACCAGACATGGAAGGACCGGAGTTTGGCGATGAGAACGTCTTCGGAGACGGACCTGCAATCTAGGACGCTTCCAAGTCAGAATGCATGTCGGTGTAGGCTTGATGGCATGGGCACCCGCTTAGCCCTTATGAGTTTCCGCTACCCGTCGTACCTGTTTTAATTGGCCTTAGGCCCTGCTTGTGAACCTGACCCTTCGGTCATTTGATGTAATATTCCGTATTTGGATGTAAGACTCTATTATTCAGTATCTGTGTTCAGTGAGCATTGATCCTTGGGGTCACTGGGCATGGCGATCTCGACTTACTAGTTGGGGTCCCCACAAAACTGGTATCAGAGCCATCCTGACTATAGGAAGCCTTAGGTAGCATGGACGTTAGCCGAAAACGATTCGTACACCAGCCTTACACTTAAGATTTTGCACCTAGAATCTTCTGATTCTCTCTCTCTCCTATATCTTGTAGATGGCCGTCGTACCTGAGACGCTTCTGGAGACCGGCTTTCCCCTACTCCTGGTGAACAGTCTCGCAAAGTGCCACGTATGCCGCACGCCCATCTTCCTCTACCACGAGCACCGGGTCAACGCCGACACCAAGGAATATCATGTGGATGTGATAGTGAAGGATAACGACTCCCCATCTTGTTGGTTCTTTGAAGGACCACAAATGGGGGAACTGATGCTGGAAGTGGAGACAGCCGCACGAGAGGCGCTCGTGCGTCTCCGCGATATCCTCTCTAAGATGGCTTATGAGCCCGCTACTCGTCACCTACCTTTTATTAAGGAAGGAGTGGACGGGAGTTGGACGCTCACCCCATCGTCTGAGGACGGGATGCCATTAAGGTTTCAGACCTACTTCAGTCTCTCATCCCACACCCTGACGCACCTTCTGGTTAAGGAATCAACAAAGCTTCGCCAAGAACTGCACCAAGTCAAGGGCCTACTTCACACCGAGAAGATGAAGAATCGCAAGGTGAAGAAAGGAGGCGCACCTGAAGGAAGGACCGATGTTGCTACCAGGGGTGGTGTGCTACTGATCCGGGCTGTTCCTCTTCAGAGTCGGCGCCTGACAGCAGAAGAGTATACTGAGCTTTTCGCCGCCTCACCTAAGAGACGCCGTGATGTACTGCTTCTTTCTTCCACTCCTTTGAAGGAAGAAGACACCGACGAAGACGAAGATCCTGCCGAACCCACCTATGAGACAGAGCAGTCCGCCGCGTAGGATTTCAGAGTAGGCAACTAGGAGTACCCCTGAGCGTAGGGTATCCATGTATCCGATCTTTCAAATTATGAGTGTGTATGATGTAAGCCGCATTCTGCCTTAGGAAGCATGTACGCAACTACGTCACTTGTTTTCAATGAATGCAAATTCCCTTTTTCAGGACTTTGATTTTAAAGACTCGCACTAGGGCACATTTGGACCCCCCCCCCTCTTACTAGAGCAAACCCTTGTGGTTTCAAGCAAGGTGGATTTTTGACCTATCTGTTTCCATGACAGGATGGTGAACGCAACCCGCAACAGCACCTTTTGCAACCCCGGCGCCGCCTCCTCAGGTCAGCTGCAGGGAACCGAAGGAGAAGCTCACGCTGGAGATCACCATGAGCAGCCTAGCAATGTTCCTCCGCCACCTCCTACCAAGAACTTGACTATAGCTCAGTTCCTTCAGGCTCTTCGTGAGGAGCGTCAAGCCAACAATGCCGCTATTCAGCAGCTCGCTCAAGTCCTAGTGAACAACCCGCCACAGAACGGGAATGGCAATGGCCGCTCTACTCTCTCCGAGTTTATGCGGACTACGCCTCCCATATTCACAGAGATGACTGAACCATTGGATGCCGATGACTGGATTTGCACTATTGAAGACCTCCTTGCGCTGGTCAAGTGCACCGATGAACGTGAGATGGTCCTTTGTGCTTCTCACTGTCTCGGAGGCACCTCCAGGGGTTGGTGGGATGGTTTCCAGATCATGCGAGCTGGGCAAGTCATCACTTGGGCAATGTTCAACGAAGGATTCCACGCGGCTCATATTCCGCCTGGAATGATGACCATCAAGAAGAGGGAATTCCGAGCCTTAAGGCAAGGCAGTGGAACAGTTAAAGAATATCTGCAGAAGTTTAACCTCTTCTCGAGGTATGCCCCTGAGGATGTTAATACTGAGGCCGCTAAGGTGGAATGCTTCATGGAAGGGTTGCAGCAGTCCCTGCAATACCAGTTGGTAGTTTGCGACTGCAAGACCTTCAGCGACCTAGTTAACAAGGCACTTATGCTGGAAGACAAGCGTCGTGCAATGGACGACACCCGCAAGCGCAAGCTCATAGGCAGTGGAGGACCCACTAATGCAAGACCAAGACCATGGCAGTCAGCACCTGCGAGGCCCAACTATCAGTAGCAGCAGTACAAGACCCTGGTATTCCGTCAGAATTATCAGCCTCAAATCAACACCAAGCCAGTTTCCAACCCGCTGAATAAGAGTGGAGTCAAGACCAACCCTCCTGGTCAGGTCACCTGTTTTGGGTGTGGTCAAACCGGGCACTATTCCAGGCAGTGTCCCAAGAAGAAGCCCGATGCACGACGTCCCAATGCACCCAACCCAGGTCAAGGAGCACCAGGAAGAAACCAGGTTACCCGCAACCAGCAGTTCAATAGCAAGGGGCGGATCAACCACATCACCGCCGAAGAGGTGAAGGAACACCCAGACTACATTCTGGGTACGTTCCTCGTCAACTCCACCCCAGCTACAGTGTTGTTTGATTGTGGTGCTTCTCATTCCTTTGTTACTCGAAGGTTTGCGGAGAAGTGTGGTTTAAAACCCTCTCTGCTTCGCGGGCAGATGGCAATTCAAACCCCGGGAGTAGTGTTGAGAACCAATCTAGGGTGTAGAAGGGTCGAGATAGTTATCCATGGGACGAGCTTCTTGGCAGACCTCATTGTGCTTAAGTCGCAAGGCTTAGAAGTAATTCTCGGCATGGATTGGCTGGCCAAGCACCAGAGTCTCTTGGACTGTGCCAACAGGGCCATTACCATGACAAGCGACCAAGGGGTCAAGGTCAAGTATGTCTCTGAGCCGGTATCAGCTCAAGTACCTTGAATCAACAGCCTATCCGAGGAAGAGCTCGACCAAATGCCTATAGTCTGTGAGTACCCGGACGTCTTTCCTAACGAGCTACCTGGAATGCCTCCTGACCGAGACATCGAGTTCATCATCGAGCTCATGCCCGGGTCAAGTCCTATATATAAGAAGCCTTACATGATGGGATCCGAGGAGCTAGCAGAGCTGAAGAAGCAGCTGGATGAGCAACTCAGGAAAGGATTCATTCGTCCGAGTGCATCACCTTGGGGATCACCTGTTCTGTTTGTATCAAAGAAGGATGGTACCATTCGACTCTGCGTCGATTACCGTTCTCTCAACGAAGTCACAATCAAGAACAAGTACCCACTCCCCAAGATAGAAGACCCGTTTGACCAGTTAAATGGAGCTAAGGTATTCTCCAAGATCGATCTCCGATCCGGATATTACCAGCTGAAGATTCGATCCGAGGACATACCCAAGACTGCATTCGTGACCCGATACAGTCTCTATGAGTGCACTGTCATGCCCTTCGGATTCACAAATGCCCCAGCTTACTTCATGTACCTCATGAACAAGGTCTTCGTGGAGTATTTGGACAAGTTTGTCATCGTATTCATCAATGACATATTAATCTTCTCAAAATCCAAAGAGGAGCATGAGCAACACTTGAGGTTAGTTCTGGGAAAGCTTCGAGAGCACCAACTGTATGCCAAGTTCAGCAAGTGCCAATTCTGACTGAACGAAGTTGGATTTTTGGGTCATATCATGCGGCAAGCGGATTGGCAGTAGATCCATCCAAGATTACAACAGTGACGAACTAGGAATCACCGAGAGACGTGAAGGATGTCAGGAGTTTCCTCGGGCTCGCGGGATACTACCGCAAGTTCGTAGAGGGACTCTCCAGCATCGCTCGACCTATGACTCAGCTTTTGAAGAAACGCCGGAAGTTCGAGTGGACACCGGCATGTTAAGCGAGCTTCCAAGAGTTGAAGAAAAGACTGACTACAGCCCCGATAATAGCTACCCCGGACATCAATAAGGAGTTTGTGATTTACTGTGATGCTTCCGGAACCGGACTCGGTGGAGTCTTAATGCAAGATGGCAGAGTCGTGGCGTACTTGTCATGGCAAGTGCGTCCACATGAGGAGAACTACGCCACCCATGATCTCGAGTTAGCAGCCGTAGTGCATGCCTTGAAGACATGGCGACATTACCTTCTGGGGAAGCGATGTGAAATATACACGGACCACAAGAGTCTGAAATATATCTTCACCCAAAGGGAGCTGAATATGAGGCAACGAAGATGGCTTGAGTTAATCAAGGATTACGACCTCAGCATTCAGTACCACCCCGGTAAGGCAAACGTGGTAGCCGATGCTTTAAGCCGGAAGGCTGGCACCTTGAACGCCATGCTCAAGGAAAGGTTGCCCGCCTTGTATGAAGAGATGGAAAGCTTCGGGCTAGAGTTAGTCGAACCAGGATACCTGGCCAACCTCAAAGTCAAACCAAGTTTGGCTGATGATATCAAGGAAGCCCAGAAGGGACACAAGAGTATTGAAGGCCTCAAGAGGAAGATACAGGAAGGCAAGGCCCCAGGGTTCTCGGTTGATGATCAAGGAGTGGTGTGGTACGGGAAACGCTTATGCGTGCCCAACAAGGCCGAACTCAAGGACTTGATCCTACAAGAGTCTCATGACATGCCATACTCCATCCATCCCGGTGGTACCAAGATGTATCAAGACCTCCGAGAACGATTCTGGTGGCATGGCATGAAGACAGAGATAGGCTCCTACGTCGCTAAGTGCGATGTATGCCAGCGGGTCAAGGCTGAGCATCAGCGACCTGCTGGGCTGCTACAACCTCTTCAAGTGCCAGAATTGAAATGGGATAAGGTCGGCATGGACTTCATCACCGGACTACCCCGATCAAGCAGGGGTCATGACTCCATATGGGTCATCGTCGACCACTTAACTAAGGTGTCTCATTTCATTCCGGTCATCACCGCCTATGGGGGCGACAAGTTGGCTAGCCTCTACATTGAGCGCATCATTAGCCTCCATGGAGTTCCTAAGGAGATCGTGTCCGACCACGGCACGCAGTTCACCTCAAGATTCTAGAAGAAGTTTCAAGAAGTTCTCGGAACCAAGCTCGCTTTCAGCACGGCTTTCCACCCGCAGACGGGTGGACAAACCGAGAGGGTAAACAAGATACTCGAGGACATGCTCCGCGCATGTGTCTTGGCTCATGGTGCCAAATGGGAAGACTGTCTGCCGTTTGCTGAGTTCTCAAACAACAACAGCTACCAGTCCAGTCTTCAAATGACCCCATTCGAGGTGCTATATGGGCGAAAGTGCCGCACCCCACTCAATTTCTCCGAAACCGGAGAAGGACTAGTTTTTGGGCCAAGCGCTGCAGGAAGCGGAAAATAAGGTGCAGCTTGTCCAAGAAAACTTGAAGGCAGCTAAGTCCCGACAAAAGAGCTATGGGGACTCCCACCGCAAGGATGTGGAGTTCGTTCCCGGAGGCGAGGTGTACCTGCGCGTTACGCCTCTCAAGGGAACCAAGCGATTCCATGTCAAGGGGAAGCTAGCCCCAAGGTTTATTGGACCCTTCAAGATCACGACAAGGCGCGGGGAAGTGGCTTATGAGTTGGAGCTACCCCCAGAACTTTCGGGTGTGCACAACGTGTTCCATGTGTCACCGCTCCGGAAGTGCTTACAAGTGCCGAACCGTTCCGATCCTTGCAAGGACATTGACCACCAAGTTGTTGACCTTCAACCGGACCTTACCTATCGCGAGAAGCCGATTCGCATTTTGGATGAAGCAGAGCGTTGCACCAGAAGCCGCACCATCAAGTATTTCAAGGTTCAGTGGAGCAACTATACCGAAGCAGAAGCAACATGGGAATGTGAAGACTATCTCCGATCAGAAATTCCAAAGCTATTTAAAGCCTAGCTTAGGAATCTCGGGGACGAGATTCTTGTAAGAGGGATAGGTCTATCACACCCTGTTTTCACCACCAATGTTTTAAGTTGCAAAAATCAGAGCTTGTTAAAACTTTTTCTAATGATGTTGTGAATGCTATGAATGCACGCTTGTTTGCTTGTTGATCCAAAACCCATGATAAATTTATTTTTAAATGAATTTCCCAAGCTCTTTTTCTTTGACACCAGATCACCTCTACCTTGCTTGGGTTACACTACTAGCTCATGATGCCTAGTAGCACTCCCAACCAAAGTTGGTGATCTGAACTCAAATACTATTATTATTTACCAAAAACATTAACTAATGATTTAAAACATTATTTTTCTATTTTAAATACATGTCTGTTGCTAAGGCGAGGAATGATATTCCCACAAGGAAAATTGCTTCTCTGCCTTAGAAAATTCTGAGTAAAATCATGGAAACTCAGAAGGACATATATTTTCCATATATAAGATTTTCAACCCTATTTTATATTATAATTTTTTGAATAAAACACTGAAAACCATTCCTGTCTGTTTTAACCTTTTTGGATATTTCCAAAGGAAATACTCTCAATAAAATCCCATTAAACTACAGGAGCCTCCCCAAGCCATATTTGGTGCCCACATAAAATATCACCTTGATCCAAGGTGGGGAAGGTCACCAAATGAGCCTAAAACCCTCTCTATCCAGAATAGAGCTGGAACAACTCTACATAGCAAAGTTTGCCCAATGGGGCTGGAACTTTGCACGGGTATTTGGCACCTCAAATAAGGACTCCACACCAAAAATGAGATTTGCAAGATTCTGTTTACTCACACTCCCTTTGGAGAGGACAGATCTGGCCACTTTGATGCATTTTCAAGTTTACAAAGCTAAACTTGTTCAATGGAGCTCAAAATTGGTGCTAACCCCTACTTTAACCCCAAGACCAAACCTGTTAAGTTGCAGTTCCAGTGGTGGAGTGGAAGCACCCCAAACCACTGTCGAACACCTTCTGACAGGAAGGTAAAAACCCACCTAGCCACTGTTTTACCTAATGTAAAAGCCTCAAACTTGGTGTATTAGTGCCTCAGATCAACCTAAACACCCAGTCAACTGGCCCCTCCCTAGTTCAAAGCACAAGTGACAAGAACCCCAATTTATTCCATAGATCAGGGCTGACAGCACTAGTGAAACATGTCCCCTTGACCAGCCAGTGCTCTCACTAGCATAGAACGTCTAGAAACACTTCCAGCAACACCCTGGACATGGGGGACATGTCTAAAGTGGCCCAGAGCGCGCCAGCATGCCGTGGCATGCCAAAACTGCGCTCTCGACGCACTACAGGGAGCCACCGAGAAGGGGACGATGCTCCCGGCCGGTCCCAACCTCCCCCGAAGTGTCCAAGACCTCCCCCGACAACCCCTGTGTGTAAAGCAGTCGCCAAGGACCCTCCTCTCCCGCGCTAGAGCTCGGGTGACGCGTGCCGCTCGCACCCGACTCGGCCGAGCATGCACAGACGCTACAGCTCGACCCCACGCCTTCTCCCTCTGCGGCCAATGCTTCAGAGCGTCCCAAACCATGTCCGGAGACCGTGGTTTCGCAGCCAGCTCCTCACTGTGCACGCACGCGCGCCACGGTGAATCACCAGCGCACCGATTCGTCTCACCGTCGCGAGCCTATAAATAGGCCTCCCCGGCGCCTCAGCACCCCTCCAGCAGCCTCTGCACAACCACTAGCTCCTCCCTAGCCACCCAATCGAGCTTGCAGAGCCCCGGTGCTCGAGATCGACCGAGGCCCCTCCGCCTGGGAGCTCTGGTCGATCTTTGGCTACATGCTGGCTCCTGCGACACTCGCCCCACCAGAGCACTCCCCTCGACACCAGGAACCTTTCCCCCAACTGCCCCAAGCAATTCTGTGCCCCTAGCTACCAATTCAACCATGTCCCGAAACCCCTCCGCCACGGCCACCTCGTCGTCGGCGACTCCAAGCCTCTCAGTCGCTATCCCGACCACCTGCAGGTAGGCGGAGGCATGCTGAACCCATTCCTGCCTTTAGCTAGGCCCAAGGACGATGGTAGCCTCGCCGGAGTTCATCTCCTCCTCCCTGGCCGGAGGTAGGTGTAGAACCCGACAGGTGGGCTCCACCTGTTAGCGTCCTGGAGCAGCCCCCGCGCGCAGCCACAGCCGCTGACCCCAGGGGCCCGCACGTCAGGTACGAACCTGGCGCGCGCGCGCTTGGCAGCGTGCTGGCTGGCTGGGTCGGCCTGCTTCCCAGGCCAGGCTTTGGCCTTTTTCGTTTATTTTTAAAACAGAGACTAAAATGATTTTTGTAAAAATAACTACGCAGTGGAAAAATATAATTCTTCCACTGATATTTTTCTAAAAATGAGTAGTATTTGATTCTGCCATTGTTGGCATTTTTCAAAAACAGAATCTATTTTATAATAATATAAGGGCATTAAAGGCAATAGTTTGCCCCTGTTTAGTAATTATTAAAAATGCTTAGTTAGTAAAAACTAAGAGAAGATATTTTTTGAATTAACAACCAGAGTTTAACCAAGTTTTGCAACATTTTTAAAAGTGATTTGTGATCTGTTTTTGTGTGAGGTATTTCTTATTTATTCTATTCTCGACGATAGAATTACCGAGTGACGAAGGATTCAGAGCGGAAGACCTCGAATACCCCGGATACCTAGCTAACCAAGGCAAGCAACCCTTTGACCATGACTTGAGCATATAAATTGATGCATGCTAGAGTAGCAAGTACTTTTCCGTTTCATGTGATCATAGTGCCGGTTCATCATTGGTGTGATGGTACCGAAGGCCTCTTCGAAGCACTTGCATGATGGTGATGTTATACATATGGCTCCTCGGAGCACAAGCATGATGAGCTTGATCCTACCATCTATGAGGATCATGCTACTATCATGTTGACTAGTAGAGTTAGAGAACCATTGCATGAGCATGATGTTGAGTTAAATCAAAGGTTTATGAAAAAAAACGTCGGGTGCCACTAATGCCCGAGGGTGATGATGAGATGGGTGGCCACTTTTGGTGAAGTGGTGCACCGGTGTTTTGTGTGAGTATGGTTTCGAAAATGGGATTAGATTTATGATGTGTCGACCGTCCCAACCTCACCTGAGCGACCATGTTACCCCTTTATGGGACGGGGCTTTGTTGATTACTCTGGTCGGTACTAGCAAAGAGCCACATTACTAGTGGCGGGAGTGATTGTCGTCACTCTCGTGATGGGGTCGTGCCAAGAAGGGCGACTTGGCCATTTTTATGAGTTCCAGGCACACTGTTGGTCCCCGCATGGTTGATACTGTCCAGAGCCGGTGCTCGTAAGACGTACAACATGTGGGCTGGGTCGAGTGGACCTCTTTGTCTAGTATCGTCAGAGGAAAGATAATGATCGGGTACTTACCTCGGGTATATGTGATATACCGTGAGTCATGGATGACACGGAAGTTTCCCGGTTCTCGTGGGTACAGCGTGCAACCTCTGCAGAGTGTCAAACTATTCGAATAGCCATTTCCACGGTCAGGGACAGTTGGATAATCCTGCTTAAACCACGTCTAGCGTTTCCGCATGAACCAAGTGTGAGTGTGTGTGTGTGTGTATGTGTGGTAATTGGTGTTACAAGATGTATTGATATGACCAAGTTCGATGACTTGCCATATAGGGTGAACCCGGAGTGTTCAGCCCTTGACAGATGCGAGGGCATCTGTAACCTTTTCTTCAAGAGTAATTCTTTAGCTTGATGCATATACATGATCATCCCACCAAGTTGCATTTCATCAAAGCTGCATGTTATTGTTGTACTTCACTTTCATTATTCATATCATGGGCTGTTTGCGAGTACATTCAAAGTACTCATTGACTTGCCACTGGTTATATTATGGACCACACATGGAAGGACCGGAGTTTGGCAATGAGAACGTCTTCGAAGACGTACCTGCGATCTAGGACGCTTCCAAGTCAGAATGCCTGTCGGTGTAGGCTTGATGGCATGGGCACCCGCTTAGCCCTTATGAGTTTTCGCTACCCATCCTACCCGTTTTACTTGGCCTTAGGACCTGCTTGTGAACCTGACCCTTCGGTCATTTGATGTAATATTCGGTATTTGGATGTAAAACTCTATTATTCAGTATCTGTGTTCAGTGAGCAATTATCCTTGGGGCCAATGGGCACGACGATCTCGACTTACTAGTTGGGGTCCCCACACTAACCCTCCATATACTAGCAAACATTGATTGGCTAAGTTAACGCTTGCTCAAACCATCTTATAGCATTGCTAGTTGTAGGTGCACGCTGATCCATGTGTTAACATGGGCTTTTGAATATCATCTTATTCTGCTATTTAAATTAATGCACTTATGTAACTGGTAAAAGGCGGAAGACTTGTGAAAGTGTGTTATATCGACTATAGGGGGTGAATAAGTGAGTTTTACAATATCATCACTCAGGAAATTCCTAGTGAGGAAAGTCCTCAGCCATGAACTGAGTGCATCGGAAATAGTACAAAGTCTAAAGTGCAAAAAGTCTACATCAAAGTACTCAACATGATTCCAGAGATTTGATTTGCACAGGTCACAAGTACATGATAAGAAGGTGAAGAATAACTCACGTGAAGAATTTGAGGTGAGGAATTCAGAGAAAGTCTTCAGTCAAATTCTTCAAACAGTACAGGTGAAAGTCTTCAACATGCAATTGAGGAAATGAGGGTGTTGAGGAAATAGAATCAGTAACTTGATGAAGATAGTTGTTCATGACCCAATTTCAACTCCTGTGGCAGTTGTACATTTGGTTTGGAGCGGCTTGGTATTGAAACCAAAGGACACATAGTCCCGAGACACAGTTCCTACCGTATTCTCCTTGATCTAAGGACAAATAGACATCGCCCAACACTCGTGGTAAGTATTCTGGGAAGACTTCCAAAATCTCACAAACTCGGTCACCTGGGGATCCACAATGGACTACTGGATGCTCTAGACCATGACGCCTAGCCGTATGGAGGACGCACGGTCCTAAAAGGTAACAAGCGTCGATTCCACACAGGAATAACCTTTTTCAGTGATGCTCAATCACTTGAGTTTTGGTTTAGGTTTGGGTGTTTGGGGTATTTCCTCACTTGATGATTTTCTCTCAAAGGCTGTGAGGAATTTGGGTTGCTCTAAATGACTAGTGTCAGTTTCCCTCAGAGCAGCCAACCAAATAGTGGTTGTGGGGGCGGCTATTTATAGCCTGGGAGCATCCCGACATGATTTGACATAAATGCCCTTTAATAATATGACCATTGGGTGGATAAGATCTGTGACGCGTGGCTCGTGGCGCGACAATGGTCGGAACTTTCAACTGTGAAAGTCCTCATGTCTCACATATTCCTCACTTTGAGGCTTTGGTAGATGTAGGTTTGGGTTGAGCATCATGAGGTAATTCATTCCATAGTTTTACCTCGACTCCCTTTAGCAATATGGTGTTCCTAGGACGTAAGTATGAAGAAAATGAAACAGAAAGAGTAAATCTTCAAGCTTCAAAGTCTTCAGAGTGTTTTCTTTAGGAAACACTGAATTCCTCATCTTCAATATCTTCATGAGGAATATCAATTTCTTTGCAATTTCTTCGCTATGAAAGTCTTCACTCGAAGACATACATTTTTAGGGGTCGATATGCATCGAATAACTTAAACTCCTCAGCAACTTATATATCATGTGTACACTCACAAACATATCAGTGTTTTAACCTATAAGACTTCAAAACACCAAAATTACTAAGGGGCACTAGATGCACTTAAAATCTCGCCCTTTTTGGTGGTTGATGCCAAATAGGTTAAGTTTTAAACGGAGATAATAATATGCAATGTAAGTAGTGAGCATGAGTAATTTGAAGATAAGATACAGAGAAACTCCCCCTAAAGATGTGCATGTTTTGAGGAATTTACTTTGAACACCAAATGCACGTTGATGATATATATCATGGATATACCCCTGTGTATATTGTAATTCATGCATGCATTTGACATATAGTATGAGGAATTTGAAATGCATTATGAAAAATGGTGTCTCACGAATTTCAGCTTGTGTGCATTAATTAAATTGAGGAATAAGTATGCGAGGAAAAGCAATCATAAGTTTAAGAACACCATCGGGCTTAAGTTACAACTCATTATATCAAAAACTTCAGAAGAGCCAAGAGTTTGTAAATTAATAAAGTTTATAAGCCCATAAATTAACTCGCTTGAAGACTAACTCTTAGATTTCTCCCCCTTTGTCATCAAGTGATGAAACTGAGGACTAACGCCCATGAAGTACTTCACTTCTGTGTTGAGGAACAGGTGCGAGCATTCTTCGAGTCAGACTTCCTTGTTGGGCCACTTGCAGTATCCGTAGGTTCTTCATTTGAATCAGCACTACAGAATGAAGAAAATGAGTTGTCCTAAAGGTTAGGAACTAGAATATTCTTGAATTTCTTGTTTGGTGGCCTTGACTAATCAAAGTCACGAGTGAATTCCAATTCTTCAAGTTCCTTGGGAGTGTTTAGGTGAGACGATATGCCCCAAGTGCGGTCAAATACCTCATGAAGATAATAGTGATTATTCTTCGCAACATTCTGAGTACCATTGAGGGTTTTCACGATGGAGTCAAACTAGCGTTTTACCCACTTGTGATTGTGATCGACTTTCTAATGAAGACTCAGGAGAATCTCTCTGTCAGTCATCACCCTTGGGGAAGTGGGCTTGGAGGTTTTGCTGTGTCATCAGATTCTTGAGTGGCAGTGCCATCATATGAGGAATAGGAGGCAGCCTTGCAAAATTGACCGTCTAGGGGCCGATTTCCTTCATTAATCACTGACTTGCCTTTGCCTTCAATAGGTTCAAAAAATTTATTGATGACTTTGAGAGGTGGCAGATAACCTAGGTGATTCTGATAGTCATCTTGGTAGTTGATGGGGCATCTGTTTCTAATGAATCTCATGATCCAAGGTGCATCAATCTTCAGCTCAAACGGTGACAATGCGTTATCAGGCAAAGTCCCCAAGAAGAAATCGTCAAGGTTCATTTTGTTGCCATGAATGACGTTGAACAGGATATTCTTCATGATCCCAACAACATCTTCTTCCTTATCATGCCATTTGATAGGTGCGATGGAATATGCCAATATTCTGTAGACAGTTCTAGGCACATACTTCAATTCCTCTAGTAGGAATCTTGTCCTTGGAGGTTGGGCCGGAGCCAAATGTTTCATGAGGACTTCCATTAGATGATTTGGTAGCTCTCTTTCATTATACAGTTTAATTGCTTCATCTGAAGGTATTGAGATTGGTAAGGCTCGAAGCAATTCAGTGGATGGAGTTTTTTAGTGGGTGTGTTGTGTCATCCAGTCCAAGACCCACGAGTTGATGTCTTTGGGGTCACCAGAGATATGGAGTGTGGCATAAAACTGAAGAATAATATCATTATTCCAGTCACCGATATATGAGCAGAATGGCAATAGCCTGCATCGTGAAGAACACTCAGTACTGAGGTGAAGAAAGGAATTTCCTCCATATCGCAATGAGGAATGTGGGTGTGATGAAATATATTCCTTTTCCCACAAAGCATAGAAGCATAGTAATTAAGTTGAGTTTTGGTCCAGAACTTTCTGTGCCTGATACGAAGCCTATCGTAAGGATTTTCTTTAGTGAAGAAATGATGTTCATCATAGAAGTCTTACTTCAGAAACTTTGGCCTCTTTGATAAGGTCTGATGAGGCTTTGGTTGAAGATTATCATGTTGCTCATCTTGAGGAGTTTTGGCCACCAAAATTGCAGTTTCAGGATTTGCCACTACAATTGCAGTTTCATCAGTAGTACTTCTATCCTGACATGAGGCATTTTCATCAGGAGCTTGTTCTTCAGTTTGAGGAATTTGTTGTGCCGAAGGAGAAGATGCAGTTTTTGGTGCAACGGTTTCCTTTTCAGTTTCTTCAGCTAATGCAACTGATTCTTGGTCTCGTGCTGATTTCACCTGTGAGCTCTTTTTATCAGAGCCAGTCAGAATTTTAGTGGCTATAGGAGTCTGAGGGATTTGAGTGGTCATTGGCGAGTTTGGGTGAGCCTTTTCCCTAAACTCATCATGGATAACGGGTGTGCTGCTGCCAATGTCTTCATCAGCCTCCTTTTCTTGAGCAACCATTTCTGGGTTTTGTGAAGGAGGTGTTGAGACTTGAGGAATTTGATCAGCTTGAATTTCCTCATCAATTGGTGTGGATGCAGCAGAGCGATTGTCATCCATTTCCTCATCCTCCTGTGGAATAATGTGCTCTTCACCAAATGGAAAAATCATGTATGATGGTGCAATGCTGAGGGGTGTTGCATCCACTGGAGCTGATGATGTAGTAGGCAGAGTCTTCAGGCATTTTGCCTCTGAAGACTTTGAGGGTGTTGATGCCTTTCTCTTCTTTGCTTTCTTCTCAGCAGCTTTTGTTTTCTTCACATCTGAAGCAGATGGAAGAGTCATTTTCTTCACCTTTGAAGACATTGGTGAAGGAGCATTTTCATCAGGCATTGTATGAGCAATGTCAGGCCTGGTAGATTCTTCATCAAGAATATGCTGAGTGATTTCATCTGCAACTGCTTCTTCGTCTACATCAGAATCAGGCAATTGTACAGTATGGCTGCATTGACGATTTTTTGGTAGCTTTGCGGCTGCAACCGTGATGTTGTATTCATCAATTGCATCAGTTGTGACTTTGACAAACCTTACTTTGACACCCTTTCGGTCCGCATGAAGATTTGTATATGCGTAAGTGAGGGTTTTCAGCTCTGCCTGAGTAGAAACAAGTTTCTCAGGCGTCAGGTTAAGGATGTTTTGCTTCAAGTACTTCCTCCTTTTTAACCTTTGCAGCCCGAGCTTGTTTGGCTTGCTGATCCTTCCATTTTGCCTCATTGATGAATGAAGTGACCATATGACTGAGTGCAGGTGGAAGTTTCAAATCATCAATTGGAGTGTTTGGATCCTCATACCAAAGGTTGATGAAGTTCAGCACAACTTTGGGATCCAATGCGAGGGGAAAGGTGTTGTCAGTAGCTTGTACAACCCCTTCTTGCTTGTTTCTGATGATGTCTTGAAGAGTTTCATCATCATAGTCTTCACTTTCTTCTGATGCCCAAGGAATGTTGACAACATTTCTTGGGCTGGGCCTTGTTCCTCTTCCAGCAGTCATCTTTGTCTTCAATAGACCACGCGAACATTTAAGAGCTGAGCCTGAGGCTGATGGTATTGAGGAACTTGGATTTCCTGTTTGATGTTGACTGAGCTATGACTTTAGAGGAGGTGAAGACTCTGCTGAAGTTGAGGACTTGGCAGTTGTTGTTGCTACTTTCTGAGGAATTTTCTCTTTTGACAGTGTTGTTGAGGGTTTTGCCTTGAGACCTGGTTTCTTCATCAGAACCTTCTTCTGAGGTCTTTCTATAGCAGAAGCCTCAGGAGCAGAAGAAGTGGCAGCAGTAGCTGCAGCAGGAGAATCCTCATTAAACTTTGTGACATCAGCTTTTGCCTTTTTCTACAGCTTAGACAAATACTTGTCTTTTTCATCAGGATAGTCCTCAATTGTGGCTACACTTGAGGGATGTGTTGCTTGTTGGTCTACCTGTGGAAATCTTTTGCAAGGAGGTTTGAGGGCAAACTTCTTGGCATACTTTGGAGTGACATACATGTATTCCTTCCACTTCTTTGCCCACCCTCGTTCAATATTTTGAAGCCTTATCTTGTGTTTTGCCATGGTCTCTTTTCCATGAATTTCCTCATCACGTGTGTAGTACTCAGCATATATCTCCTCTAGGATTTCAAAAACAGTATTTTGTTCAAGCTTCTTGCCACCCTTCTGTTTTCTGTCTTCCTCCATTTTCTTCAGCTGAGGTTTTTGCTAAGGAATTTGAATTCTTGAAGAATGTGAGGACACACGAAATGTTTCTTCAAGAAACGCTGCAAATGAGTTAAGTTGATGAGAACCTAGTGATTCATCAACAGAGATTTTGTACCTGTGAAGAGAGTATAGGTGCGAAGAATTTGGAGAGGTCATATGCGTTCTCAGATTTGAGGAAATTGAAAAATTACTTAAGTTGAGGAATTTGACCAATGATTTGAGGAATTTGACTAAGCATTCTGATCTTCGGTTCTAGAGTTGTGCAGATTCCAAAATTTACACAATTGAGGAATCTCGTAAAGAATTTTGTGGCTTAGTGAAATTCATCAAGTGTTCTACACATGGGTGTGCACAACCGAGAGATTTTCTGAGGAAAAAGTAATTTCACGAATGTAAAGAGAAAAAAATGGATCAAACAGGGACATTAAAATAGGATTTTAATTACCTTGTGTGAAGAACTCAATGAACTGGGGAAGTAAAAACAGAAGTTCTTCGGTTCAGATCTTCAGTGCCCTAACTCGGCGGCTGAAGACAGCTATGGCAGCGGTGGAGGAAGATGTTCCGTAGTTGGCGTGAGTCCGGCAACGACGAGGGTGAGGTAGTGAAGCTGTTCCTCACCAGTGATGAGGATGCTAGCGGCGGCGCTAGGTTTTGAGATCGAGCGGAGAATACGAGAGGGAGAGAAGAGTTTTTGACAGAGGGGGTAAGGGGCTATTCATAGCTCACGTGAAAATGGTCTGAAGCAAAAACTTCGGACGAAACTGCCCTTTCGTCTCCGCATGACACGTGCTAGCCACGATTGAAGCGGTGGATATCGTGGTTATCCTACCATGAGTAGTGGGTGCGGTTACTGTGGTAACGTTAAAATAAGTTTTTGAATTTTGAGGATTTTGTTGCAAGGTCCTCATCTGACAAGGACTGAATGAGGATTTTGAACAAGTGCCAAACAAAACGCATATGAAGAGTTGAGAATAGACTGGTTTGAGCTTAGCATAGAGGGGAGTCGGGTCCGATCACATTAACTTAGAAGAAATACCAAATTGAAGACTCAGCTATAAGTGAATGTTGTCGAGGACATTTAAAGCTCATTATAATATATATATATATATATATATATATATATATATATATATCCAATGAAGATGATCATAGAAAATTTTGAAGAATTTGAAAATTTTGAAGACTTCCAAAATTTTGAGGAATTTGTGAAAAGTCTCAGATGAAGAATTTCAACTTTGAAGAATTTCCAACTTGAAGAATTTCAAAGTTTAGTGGTGGCGTGACCCACCATATAAGAATAATGATTTCATGCGCCGTGTACAATTGTCGTAGGGCCCTGAGAACCAATTCTTCATTAATATTTTGACACTTAGAGTGATATTCTTCATCGACTGAAGAAAATCATTACTTTGTGTGTTGCACATCTAAGTCATCAATTTTGCATAAGTGTTAGGATGTGTGCATGTTTACGAAACATTTGAAGATTCTAGGATATTTAGCTCACACCGCAACTTGCAAAGCCTTCTCTCATCCAAGGGCTTTGTGAAGATATCTGCTAGCTTGTCATCAGTCTTCACAAGGTCGATGATGATATTGCCCTTGAGTACATGGTCACGAAGAAAAGGATGACGAATCTGGATGTGCTTGGTCTTCGAGTGTTGTACTGGGTTGTAGGCGATCTTGATTGCACTCTCATTGTCGCAGTAGAGAGGCACATTCTTCATGTTGATGTCGTAATCTCTGAGGGTTTCCTTCATGAATAGCCGTTGAGCACAGCAAGATCCAGCAGCAATGTATTCAGCGTCAAGAGTGGTGAGTGATACGCAGTTCTACTTCTTTGAGGACCAGCAGACGAAAGATCTTCCGAGGAAATGACATGTGCCTGATATTGACTTGCGATCCACACGGTCACCAACATAATTAGAATCAAAATATCCAACGAGGTGAAGATTTGAGCCCTGAGGTACCATAATACTAGTGTTAGTGTGTGAGCTAGATATTGAAGAATATGTTTCACAGCCTTATGGTGTGATTCCTTCGGTTTTGCTTGAAAATGTGCACATATGCAAACACTAAGCATAATGTCTGGCCTAGATGCACATAGGTACAATAAAGAGCCAATCATAGAACGATATACCTGCTGATAGAAATCTATACCATTTTCATTAGTGTAGAGTGGCCGTTCGTAGGCAAAGGAATCTTGACGCCTTTGCATTCATGCATGCAGAATTTCCTTAGAACATCCTTGAGGTATTTCTCTTGAGATATGAAGATGCCATTGCGTTGTTGACAAATTTGCAGACCTAAGAAGAATTTCAGCTCCCCCATCATGGACACTTGATGTTCTTCACCCATCTTGTAGGCAAATTCATCACTGTAACGTTTGTCAGGACAACCCAAAATAATGTCGTCGACATATATTTGGCACACGAATAGTTCATTGTCATAGGATTTTGTGAAAAGAGTAGGATCAAGTGAACCGGGTTTGAAGCCTTTCTTCATGAGGAATTCCTTCAATGTATCATACCATGCCCGAGGGGCTTGCTTGAGTCCATAGAGTGCCTTTTTAGTCTGAAGACTTTGTTAGGATGCTTCGGGTCTTCAAAACCTTGGGGCTGAGCAACATATACTTCTTCCTCAACCTTACCGTTGAGAAATACACTTTGCACATCCATTTGATATAGTGTAATATTGTGATGATTAGCACGAGCAAGTTATATTCGAGTAGTTCAAGTCTAGCAACAGGTGCAAAAGTTTCATCAAAGTCAATTCCTTCAACCTGTGTAGCGTTGGGCTACAAGCCATGCCTTGTTCCTCACAACCTGAACATTCTCACCTTTCTTGTTTCGGTAGATCCACTTGGTGACGATGATATTGTGCTTGCGAGGAACTGGTCTTTTGACGAGTTCCCATACGTCATTTAGCTTGAAATGAAGAAGTTCATCTTGCATGGCTTTAATCCACTCAGGTTCCATGAAGGCTTCAGCAACTTTTGAGGGTTCTGTGATAGACACAAAAGAGGAATGCCCACAAAAGTTAACTAAACGTGAAGCTTTTGAGCGAGTGAGGGGACCTCGCGCA
This sequence comes from Hordeum vulgare subsp. vulgare, assembly GCF_904849725.1. NCBI lineage: Eukaryota > Viridiplantae > Streptophyta > Magnoliopsida > Poales > Poaceae > Hordeum > Hordeum vulgare. The sequence continues at coordinate 338,705,752 of NC_058524.1, read as the reverse complement.
TTGATGTCATTGAGGATTTTGTGAAGTTCCACTTCATTTGCGATCCTTGGATGAGCTGGTTGAAGACTTCGGTTGGGCTGAGGAATTTGATCTATAGCATTTTCCTGAGGTGCACCTGCTTGGATTTCATAAGTGTTGGGGACAACTTCTTCTACAAGGGGTTGATCCTCAGTAGGAATGTCATCTTCAGTAGCCTTGTGCTTAATATCTTCCTCAAGAGTAAATTTATCAAGCACACGAGGCAATTGCTCTCTTTGCAAGCCGTTAGTTTCATCGAACCGCACATTTACAGTTTCAACAACCTTGTTGTGATAGGTGTTGAAGACTCTGTAGGTGTGAGAGTCCTTTCCATAACCAAGCGTAAAACCCTCTTGTGCTTTAGGTGCAAAATTTGAGCTATGGTGAGGATCTCTAATCCAGCATCTTGCACCAAAGACTTTGAAATAACTTCCATTGGGTTTCTTGTCAGTGAGAGGTTCATATGAGGTTTTCTTGAGGAATGTATGAAGATATACCCTGTTGATGATGTGGCAACCAGTGTTGATTGCTTCAGGCTAGAAGCGACGAGGAGTCGGATATTCTTCAAGCATAGTCTTTGCCATTTCAACCAGAGTCATGTTCTTGCGTTCAACGAGACCATTCTGTTGAGGAGTATAAGGAGCAAACAATTTGTGAGTAATACCAAGTTCATCAAGATAATCATCAAGACCAATATTTTTGAATTATGTCCCATTATCGCTTCTAATGTGTTTGATCTTGACGTCGTAGTTCGTCGAGGACCTTGAGGAAATTTGTTTGAAGAGTTCCTGGACTTCAATTTTATACAGAATGATATGCACCCATGTATATCATGAATAATCATCAACGATTACAAATCCATATAAAGATGTTGCATTTGTTAGGGTAGCATAATCAGTAGGTCCTAAGAGATCCATGTGAAGCAATTCACATGGATGGCTCGTAGTCATGATAGTCTTCGAGGGGTGTTTGGATATGGACATTTTTCCAAACTCACAAGCACCACAGAGATGGTCCTTGAGGAATTTGACAGATTCCATGCCAATGACATGCTTCTTCTTCGCCAGTGTGTGAAAATTCCTCATGCCTGCATGACCCAGTCGTCGATGCCATAGCCATCCTTCTGAGATTTTTTCTTAAACATGTGGATGGTTGAGGACCTATGGAAAAATAAACAATGTACAAATTCCTCTCCTAAAGCCTTCGAAGACTTTGGATTTGTCAGATTCTATGATGACTACAAATCTATATTTTCCAAATATGACAATGATATCAAGATCACAAAACATTGAGACTGACATGAGGTTAAACCCAAGGGATTCAACAAGCATGACTTTATCCATGTGCCGATCCTTAGAGATAGCCACTTTACCTAGTCCCAATACTTTGCTTTTACCTTTATCAGTGTAAGTGATTTGCTTCAGTGGTGATGGAGTCAGTGGTATATTCATCAATAAGCTTTTATCACCAGTCATGTGATTTGTGCTACCACTATAAAGAACCCACTCTGTATTCTTGGGGTTGTCATCCTGCAGATGAATTCGTACAATTTACCATCTCATATGCTTCAGACTTGAAGCATATGATATCAATTTCATCAGATAAGGATTTCATCACAAATAGTAAATTTGAGGACGTATGAAATGTTAGATCATTCAATCATGTTTTAGCTTGCGTCCAATCAAGCAATTTCCTTAGGTCTCTAGCAAGTTATTGAGATGATGACTTTCATATGGAGACCTCACCTGCGGAAGTGATTAGTTCGATTTCTTCACCACCCACATATGAATGGTTGGCAAAGAGTTCATCATCCTGCGAGCACCATATGAGAATGGAGGCATTGAAGCTAATGCACTTCTTTTCATAGTAGGGGGCTTAGAGTACTCGAATGAATAGGTAGATAAATTCTTTGAGGACCTATGAACATAATGATTTGAGGAATAATTCTCATATTCATGTCCCTTGTAGTTTCCATGCATATTAGAAGCATTTGGTCCATTTGAGGAATTTCATCCTCGTGAAGACTTTGGTTCTCCTGAGGAACTTGATCTAGGGTTCCGGTACTTCACAGGTGTTGTCATGAGGACATTCACGTGAAGGTTTTCCAAGCAACTTTTGGGAACCCAGATTTTCCTTAGGGGAGGTCCACTCCTGAAGTTAGTTCCAATATATCGAGCAAATACTTCATCTGATTGATTTTTGAACAGTTTATAATTGGAGTCAAATGACTCATTAGAGGAATAGTACATTTCACATGCAAAGCCTGTTCGAGTGCATGGATCAATGGAAGGGCCTTTAGCAACAACCCATGAAGTTTTCGGATACTGTCAGGTTTCCAGCACGTTCCATCAGCATTCAATTTCCTCTCGAAGGCAATGCCCTCTTTCCTCGGGTTCCTGTTCAGAATCTGCTTTTTGATCACATCGCAAAGGGTTTGATGCCCTTTGAGACTTTTGTATATGCCTGTCACATACAATTCCTTCAACCCTGCATTTTCGTCAGTAGCATTCGTGGTTTCCTCAAGTGAAGAATTTGATACCATAGGAACAATTGAAGAATTTGTAGTGATAGAAGCATTTGATGATTCAGGTGAAGAATTAGCAGTTTCATGCTCGATGAATTTCAGACATGGTGGAACGAATTCAACCTGAGCGGTACTCATCTATTTAGCAAGCAATGAATCATTTTCCATTCAAAGATCATCATGAGACATTCTTAGCTTCTCAAGATCAAGATTCCTTTGAAGAAATTCATAGGAAAGTTTCTCATGATCAGCCAAGAGTGAGACATAGCGATCTTGAAGACTATCAAATCTAGACTGAAGACTTTGGACATCTTCAGTGAGGACTTGAGTACGATTCATTTCATCATTCAACAGATATTCACTCTTGTCTAGCAGTTTATGAATCTTTTCAATGGCACTTTGTTGCTTAGTGGCAATGTTGGCACACTTATAGTAACTAGGTTTTTGATAATCATTAGGTTCACAGTCATAAGAATCACAGGAGGAAGTGTGGTATGGTACCTTTGAACCTTTTGCCGTGAAGCAATAGGTTGGAGCGAAGTCATCAGCATATTCATCAGTGTAGTTGGCGTTGTCATTTTCTTCAAGGTTGAAGATCGACTTGCTGACGAATGTGGTAGCAAGTGCAAGGCTTGCCACACCATATTTTGACTCCACTTCAGAACCTTCCTCTTCATCACATTCCTCAGATTCTTCTTCAGAATCCATTTCCTTGCCAATGAGTGCCCGAGCCTGTCTAAAAGTGGTCTTCTTGTGCGATGAGGACTTTGAAGATGACGATTTTGAATATTTCTTCTTTTTCTTCGAGTCATGAGAACTTTCATCCGTGTATTTCTTCTTCTTTGATTCTTTCACCCAGCAAGGACAATCAACAATGTAATGACTAGATTTCTTGCATTTGTTGCAGGTTCTTTTCTTGTAGTCCTCAGATGAGCGATCAAAGGTATCTTGGCAGCTTTCATTGTCAAGCCTCTTGAAATGATTGAAGACATTGCGAAGAACATCCACACAAGAGTCACGTTGTGTTGAGACTCCCTCATTGACTTTGGACAGCCTATCCCAGATAAGCTTCGTTGTGCCCAAAGCACTAACTCTGCCATACTGACCTTTGCTCAGGTGGCCACACATGATATTCTTCGCTTGCGAGTCAAGTTGATTGAATTTCTTTACATCAAAGGGAAAGGTAGTAGCAGTGATGGAGGGAATACCGTTTTCCACAATATACCAAAGATCATTGTCAATTGCTTGAAGATGCATTTGCATCTTGGTCTTCCAGTAGGGAAGTCCTTTCCTTCGAATGTTGGACATCCTGCAGTAACCTTGATCATACCTGAGGTCGACATAACTAAAACTCTAGGCGGTTAAACCAAAATCACACAGAACAAAGGAGTACCTAGCTCTGATACCAATTGAAAGTGCCTTATATTGACTAGAGGGGGGTGAATAGCTGAGTTTTAAAATTTCATCACTAAGGAAATTCCTAGTGAGGAAAGTCCAAATAAAGTACTCAACGTGATTTCAGAGATTCGGTTTGCACAGGTCACAAGTACAGGATAAGCAGGTGAAGAATAACTCAGGTGAAGAATTTGAGGTGAGGAATTGGGAGAAAGTCTTCAGTCAAATTCTTCAAACAGTGTAGGTGAAAGTGTTCAACGTGCAATTGAGGAAATGAGAGAGTTGAGGAAATAGAACCAGTAGCTTGATGAAGACAATTGTTGATGACCCAGTTCCAACTGCTATGATAGTTGTACGTCTGGTTTGGAGCAGCTTGGTATTGAAACCAAAGGACACACAATCCCTAATGTATTCTCCTTGAGCTAAGGACACACAGTCCTCACCCAACACTTGTGGTAAGTCTTCAGGGCAGACTTCCAAACCCTCACAAACTTAGTCACCCGGCGATCCACAATTGACTTATGGATGCTCTAGACCATGACGCCTAGCCATCTAGAGGATGAACAGTCCTCAAAGGTAACAAGCATCGGTTCCACACAGGAATAACTTCTTCAGTGATGCTCAATCACTTGGGTTTTGGTTTGGGCTTGGGTGTTTGGGGTATTTCCTCACTTTATGATTTTCTATCAAACGCTCTCGGGAATTTGGGTTGCTCTAAATGACTAGTGTCAGTTTCTCTCGGAAAATCCAACCAACTAGTGGTTGTGGGGGCAGCTATTTATAGCCTAGGAGCATCCCGACATCATTTGACATAAATGCCCTTTAATAATATGGCCATTGGGTGGATAAGATCTGTGACAGGTGGCGCGTTGCGCGGCAACGGTCGGAACTTTCAACTGTGAAAGTCCTCATGTCTCTCATATTCCTCACTTTTAGGCTTTGGTAGATGTAGGTTTGGGTTGAGCATCATGAGGAAATCCGTTCCATAGTTTTACTTCGACCCCTTTAATAATATGGTGTTCGTATGACGCAGTATGAAGAAAATGAAACAGAAAGAGTAAATCTTCAAGCTTCAAACTCTTCAGAATGTTTTCTTCAGGACACACCGAAATCCTCATCTTCAATATCTTCATGAGGAATATCAATTTCTTCGCCATTTCTTCGCGATCAAAGTCTTCAAGGAATGACCAAAGTCTTCACCCGAAAATATACATTTTTAGGGGTCGATATTCATCAAATAACTCAAACTCCTCATCGACTTACAGAGCCTGTGTACGCTCACAAACATATCACTCTCTTAACCTATAAATCTTGAAACCACCAAAATCACTAAGGGGCACTAGATGCACTTACAACTTGGCCTTTTGCTTGGTGTTTTTTCCACTTTTACCGCCCTAGTTTCGGTTACCGGTGCTATGTTCCATATTGAGCGCTCCTAACACGCTCGGGATTGTTATGGGGACCCCCTTGATAAATCAATTTGGAATAAAACTTGTCTAGCAAGACCCAACTTTGGCACTCCATTTGCGAAAAACTTAATAATTAAAAAGCATAGGGATAGCTACCCTGAGGATAACTAATCAACCCCCTGCTAGTGCTCCTCATGAGTGTTGGCCCAACCGAGAGCACTGTGCGGGGCCAACCCTGGTCAACTTGGGTGATTTTTATCAGGCCACTCTACTCGTCGCTTATCTGACGTGTCGTGAGACTGAGATACGCGGCTCTTATCGGGGTCGTCACCACGTCGGGCGGTCTTGCCAGATTTGTTTTGTACCTTCTCGATATAACTTGTGCATCGGGATTCACAAGATGCTTTGGGATATCTCAAGGTTGAGGTTTACCACTAAGGAATCCGAGGAGATCACGAGTTTTCTATGGCGAGGCTTCCTATGCAGCTTGTGGTAGTTTGGGATGGACTAGTTGGAGCACCCCTGCATGGTTAATATCGTTCGAAAAGCCATGCCAGCGGTTATGTGGCAACTTAGAAAATTTGTTTAACATACGCTTATATAAAGCGTGAAGTAAACTTAATTAAATATACCAACTGTGTACGTAACCGTGACTATCTCTTTCGTGAGCTTCTACTCCGACTAAGGACCCAACGGGTTTATGACTGACGTAAGTAGGTGTTCAAGATCACTTAGTGATAATATCTAAGCTCACGACCGTTATGAATAGACCACTCACTTTACATTATGTTCTCATAAGTTAGCCACCAAATATGCTTAGTGCTGCTGCAACCTCAATAGTTAACCTTACCACACCGAATAACTTAACTAGTTCTGATATCATGGTCGCAAGATTGATGAGTCTGTGTGGCTCAGAGATTACTACCACACTACAATTTCAGGTACCACGGATCCAGACGCATTTTACGCTTCACAACTTCAGTGGGAGTTCAACGAAGGCAGTGCGCGTATGTACGTGACATACCCCGATGATTAGAGGACCTTGGTCGTCTCCAGGGTTAGCGAGACAGATTAATGCCATTTTATCATTTGTTTTCGTCCGCAGTCGGACCCTGTCTTCTGAATGATTGAGTTAAATGTTTTGTGGTTTTTAACTTAGCTTGTGGCGAGTGTAAGACAATCCATATACTCATCTCTTTATACATGTATCTGCAATGATTTATGTACTTGTGAAACGCCTAGATGCGGCTCTATCCATATTAAGGCCTCGACCCCAAATATGGATAGTGCCGCAGCTTGGACTTTACAAGTTGGTAATCAGAGCCATATGACCATAGGAGCCTTTGATTGATAAAACTTGGCCGAGTCGACTCTAGCAAAAAATTATTTTGATTCCTAGTTATATCAGAGAGTAGGATTGTTTTTACTCCTGTTCTCAGCTTTGGTGAGGTGCACGACTTAGAAATTTTTAATTCTACTCCTCTTCTCGCTCATTTTTTAAGGATCACGCGGATATGTTGGAATCTATATGATACCGATGTGATGGAGTTATGACTTGGTGCCTCCTGTCTGACTTGATTTCTTCCAGGGAGTTGAGTTCCATGGGATTCTTGAGCACATCATTATCATCGAGCTTCCTTAGTATCTGAGGACGGGAACATTGAAACACATATATATTTTTCTTGGTGGAAAATAGTGCCATTACTTTTCCCCAATACTGGTGGAGATAGCGTGGATGATCTACCAGGTTTGGTATCATTGTGTTTTTGAAGGTCTGAGGTAGATGAATTTGTGGAACTTCTCGGATGTGCATTGATAGTTGCAGGAAAGGTGTAGCTGATTACACTTAGTAGATTCTCGGACCCGCAACCGGATAGCTTAACCAAGAAAGATTTCGTAAGTTCTCAGGTGGGAATTCCATTAGTCATCTAGGAAATTATTTCATGGGATGTATGTTGGGATATAAAGAAGATATTCCCAAGACTGTTTTCAGGACAAGCTTGACAATTGCAAGTGGCTTTCGAATCATATGTTGTCTTCACTAATTTTGTGGAAGCTTTCTTACTAATTCTAGTTCTAATGCAAATTGCTAAGACTTTATGTTGCAATATTTCAAGTTTTCGATTCAGCTTGTCAGCTTCATCTTTGAGCCGTGGTCTAATATTCTTGTGTGTCTCTAGGATGGCTCCAACAACTCACCAGAATTCGGGTCATGATGGAGAGTAAGCAAAACCTCCGCCACCCCGTCCTCCTCCTCAAGAGGCGTGGCAAGCTTTAATGGTTGCGACCAATGCAAACACTCAAATGCTGCTTCAAATTATGCAAGAAAGGAACCAAGGCCAGCAAGGGAATTTCAACAAACAGCAGTAGTTTGCAGCTTTCTCTTGCCCTACACGACCCTCCTGAGTTTGATGAGTTCTATAACTTAGCTCTCACAACTGAGTCAAGTTTGCTCAGGGTTGAAAATTCAAGGAAGCACTTCAGGGACTCTCATTCATCTTTGTCCTCAACTCAAATTGTTCAAAAGCAGCAGAAGTTCTGGGTTCCTCCTCCACCTCGTTAGCCTGAGTAGTTCAAGCAGTGAGGAGGTCGTGGATCTGCCCACCCACCTAACCGAAGTTTCTAGTAGAAGTCTCAGCCGCCTAAGTCAGGAGCTATCCATCTCACTTCCGTCCGCTGCAGAGGTGACTTGTCACAAGTGTGATCAGAAGGGTCACTACTCCAACAAGTGTACCAACTAGTAGCTTCTTCCGCCTCCTTCTCCAATCAAGCCCCTAGACAATGCAATGGTGAAGTATAATCCCAAGGTAGCAAGAGTGAATATGATCAATGTAGCTGAACCAGAGGACTCCTCAGATGTGATAATGGGTAATCTCTTAGTTAATTCTTTTCCTGCAAAGGTTTTATTTGACACTGGTGCATCCCATTCATTCATGCCAAGAACATTCTTCTCCAAGAATGAATTTGATTCAAAATATTTGAGCCAAGCTTTGCATGTTGTGTCACCCGACACTCTCATGAGTGCTAACAAGGTGGTTCCGGATGTCTTTGTCAAGTTGGGCAGTTGTTCTTTTCTAGCTTCTCCAGTGGTTCTCGGCAATTCCGATATTGATCTTATTCTTGGCATGTATTTTTTGGCGATGAATAAGGCTTTTGTTGATTGTGAAGCCAAAGAAGTCATATTGACTCATCCTTCAGAAGACGTGATCATTTTTGCTGCTCGCGATGACACGATTCGTGTGTTTTCTCTCAATGAGAAGGTAAAATCTTAGCCATTTCTCATGTGCATGTTGTTTAGGAGTATGAATATGTCTACCCAGAAGAATTGCCAGGGATGCATGTAGAGTTTGTGATTGAACTCGAGCCTAGAACTGAATCAGTTTGCAAGCGTCCTTATAAACTTGGTCCTGAAGACCAGAAAGAGTTGAAGAAACAACAAGATGAACAAGAACGTCTGGGTTTGATCTGACCGAGTTCTTCTCCTTGGGGTTGTGGTGTTCTTATTGTCAAGAAGAGAGATGGCACGGACCGACTGTGTGTCTATTACCGTCCATTAAATAAGAAGGCAAAAAAACAAGTATCCACTTCCCAACATCAATGAATTGTTTGAGGAATTGAAAGGGGCCAAGATCTTCTCTAAGCTTGATCTTTGGATGGGCTATAATCAAATCCGCATTCATAAAGAAGATATTCCCAAGACTGTTTTCAGGACAAGCTTTGTCTCTTATGAGTACACAATGATGTCTTTTGGTCTCGTTAATGCTCCTGAAACTTTCTCTCGTGTGATGAATTATTTCATCTCTCCCTTCAAGAATGAATTCGTCTTGGTGTATCTTGATGACATTTTAGTCTTCTATGAGACTTGGGAAGAACATGCAGAAAATCTCTGGCTTGTGCTTGATAAGCTAAAAGAACATAAATTCTATGCTAAGGTCTCAAAATGTGAATTTTGGCTCAATGACGTGGTGTATCTTGGGCATATCATCTCTGTTGGGGGCATCAAGGTGGATCCTAAAAAGGTTTAAGCCATTGTGAAGTGGGAGCCTCCTCAGAATGTCAAGCAGCCTCGAAGCATTCTCGGGCTTGCAAGCTATTGCAGAAGATTCGTTGAGAACTTATGTCCAACATTCTTCATAAGAGCATAAAATATGTGTGGACTCCAATGTGTGATTTGGATTTTAATACACTCAAGGAGAAGCTCACCTCAGCTCCAGTTCTAACTCCTCATGATGATTCCAATACATTCTATCTTGAGTTGGTGGCAGTTCTCCATGCTTTGGTGACTTGGAGACAAGATGACCGGGACCTTGCTATCGTTCCTAATTTTGTTGTGCTTAGATGTCTCGTTTCCATCAGCATTTATCGCTGCCTACCTCCTGAATATCAAGCCTCCAAACATTGCCATAAAAAGCCTCTAACCCTCCCCATCCTAACAAACATTGATTATCCAAGTTAGCGCTTGCTCAAACCATTTTATAGCGTTGCTAGTTGCAGGTGCAGGCTGATCGACGTGTTAACATGGGCTTTTGAATATCATCTTATTACCGCTATTGAAATTAATGCACCTGTATACCTAGTAAAAGGCGGAAGGCTTGGCCTTCTACTCGGTATTTTATTCCACTTTTGCCGCACTAGTTTCAGTTACCGATGTTATATTCAATATTGAGCGCTCCTAACACGCTCGGTGTTGTTATGGGACCCCCTTGATAAATCGATTTGGCTTAAAACTTGTCTGGCAAAACCCATATTTGGTATTCCATTTGCTAACAACTTAATAATTCAAAAGCATAGGGAATAGCTACCTCGAGGATAATTAATCAATCCCCGGGCCAGTGCTCCTTACGAGTGTTGGTCCAACCTAAAGCACTATGCGGGGCCAACCCACGGCACCTTGGGTCATTTGTATCATGCCACCATACATGTGCTTATCCAACGTTTCCTGAGACTGAGATACGCGGCTCTTATAGGGGACATCACCACGTCGGGTGGTCTTGTCAGATTTGTTTTTTACCTTCTCGATACATCTTGTGCATCGGGATTCCGAGGATACTTTGGCTATCTCATGGTTGAGATTTTACCCTAAGGAATTCGAGGAGATCATGGGTTTTCTGTGGTCGAATGTTCCTATGCAGCTTGTGGTAGTTTGTGATGGACTAGTTGGAGCACCCCTGTAGGGTTAATATCTTTGAGAAAGCCGTGCCCGCAGTTATGTGGCAACTTGGAAATTTTGTTTAACATCCGGTTATAGAAAACTTTAAGTAAACTTAATTAAAATATGCCTAATGTGTGCGTAACCGTGACTATCTCTTTGGTGAGCTTCTTCTGTGACTGAGGACACGGTGGGGTTACGAGTGACGGAAGTAGGTGTTCGGAATGACTTAGTGATCATCGTTTAGCTCACATCTGTTATGCATAGACCACACACTTTACATTATGTTCTCGTAAGTTAGCCACCATATATGCTTAGTGCTGCTGCAACCTCAAGACTTAATCTTACCACACCAAATAACTAATTAGTTATGATATCATGGTCAGAACACTGTTGAGTCCGTGTGGCTCACAGATTACTACAACACCAAAGGTCCAGGTACCCTCGATCCAGAGACGTTTGACGCTTCGCAGATTCGGTGGGAGTTCGATGAAGGTAGTGGGCGTATGTATGTGATGTACCCCCAACGATTAGAGGACCTTGGTCGTCTCCTGGCTAGTGAGACAGATTCATTGCATTTTATCATTTGTTTGCATCCATAGTTGGACTGTGTCTTCTGAATGATCGAAATAAATGGTGTGTGGCTTGTAATCTAACTCGTGGCGAGTGTAAGCCAATCTGTATAGTCATCTCTTAATACATGCATCTGCAATGATTTTCTGTACTTCTGAAACGCCTAGATGCGCCTCTATCAATATTAAGGATTCGATCCCAAATATGGATAGTGCCGCATCTTGACGTTACAATGGTGAACCCCTTCGTGATTGTGTCCCTCTCCAGAACGGGCTCTAGGTTAGATTTCGTGGCTCAAGAACTTCCGCCAGCTGAGATGATTTTTGTCGACTCCTCTAGGGTTTTCTAAGTATTGTTGGTATTTATAGATCTCAGAGGCGGTGGAAGAGGAGCCCGAGGGCCCCACTAGACACTATGTCGCGCCAGGGGCATCTAGTGCGCCTTGATGTGTGGTGGGCCCGCTGGGCCTCATGCGCTTGTCATTCTTGGCTCCCAAGTTTCCTTCTGGTAAAACAAATCTCCGTAAAGTTTCATGGCAATTGGACCTCATGTGATATGCATCTTCTATGAAGGAAAGAAATAGGAAAAAAGAACAACTGACACTTATTAGTATGTCAATAGGTTAGTACAAAACATGATATAAAGTTGCTATAAAATGATCATAAAGCAACCAAGAATGATAATATAACAACATGGAACAATCAAAAATTATAGATAAGTTGGACACGTATCAGCATCCCCAAGCTTAATGCATGCTCGTTCTTGAGTAGGTAAATGATAAAAACAGAAGTTTTGATGTGGAATGATGCCTCACATGTTCATCATATTCTTTTTCTTTCAGCATGGACATATGGACCTATAGATGATGCAAAGAAATAGTCTATACTTTGACATAAAAATCTTAATACTCAAGCATATCAACAAGCAACCAATTCTTAAAACACTACTCGCTAAAGAACGTTATCCCTCACCCATCATGCTCTATCATTGATCCATTCATGCAACACACTCTAATATTAACTACGTACAATGCTCAAGTATGATAATGGTGTTCCTTAGTTGGTGATTTATAACAGAATATGAAGACTCAAATTCAAAATAAAATTTTCATAAAGTAAATAGATAGGCCCTTCTTAGAGGAAAGCAGGGATTTGTAGAGGTGCCAGATCTCAAAGTGAAAAACTTAGAGATAAATTTTTTAGGTGGTATCCTTTTCCTGTCAATAAGAACGACTAAGTGTTTCCAATATCCTCCATGCTAATAAAATTATAGAGAGTTCCCAACCTGAAAATAAAGTTTATTCCTTTTTCCACCATACTTTCACATTTCATAGCTAGCCGTATCCACGGGTACCGTCCATACCAACACTTCTCAAGGAATTTATTATTTGAGAACATAAAACAATTCTTTTGGGACTGGGCATCCCTGTTACCACGATACTCTCATGCAATCATAAGTGAATAAACAGTCATCTTGAGAATAACCTATTTAACATGGAAGATACCGGCCACCCCTCGCCCCTTCTTGAGCGGTACGGGCACAGAAAACATGAATTTATTTTGAACATTAGAGTTGGCACTTGCAAATTTACTTGGAACGACGTTGAAATACCACATATAGGTAGGTATGGTGGACTCGTTTGGCACAATTTTTGGGTTTAGGATTTGGATGCACAAGCAGTATTAGCACTGAGTACAAGTGAAGGCTAGCAAATAGATTGAGAAGCGCCCAACCAAGGATCAAAAATCATCATAAGTGAACATTAAACATAACTTACACTGAATAATACAACACAAGTAGCATGACTGGAATCACAGAATTTTCCATCTGCCTGATCTTTGTCGTCTGCTAGCAGATGGCAAAGAAGCACTTTGCCTTCAGCTTTGAAAAAACAAACGACAATCTTTGCCATAAGTGGTTTCTTTGCCATCAGCTGGCGGACGGCAAAGATGGACCAAGAACATGGCAAAGACATAGCTGATGGCGAAGACGACCTAGGAAGATGGCAAAGAAAAACTGCACCTCGAGCCGTTACCTTTGCCATCAGTGGCATCTTTGTCGCCCGCCTTAGTAAATGGCGGACGACAAAGGGGACAGCGGCCCACCAACCCTACTAACATGGTTAGGTTTCCCCACCCCATCCTCACTCTCCCTGCCTCCGGTCACCCCCCGCGTGCGCTTCCCTCCACCCGTCGCCGCCTCCCACCATTGTGTCGCCCTGCGCCACCGCGATGCCCCCACCCGGCGCCGCCCCCACCACCGCGCCGCCCCTACCCGGCGGCCACCACCACCTCACCGCCCCCTCTCCCAGGCCGGCTCCCCCACGCCGCCCTTCCTCACGCCGGCCCCCTTCCCGCACTGCCCCCTGCCCGCTTCGTGCCACCCTCCCCTCCCTACACCGCCCCACCTCCCTACGCTACCAAACCTACCTGCGCTGCCCCCCATAACCGTGCCACCCGTGCCAACGCTGCCCCTCCCCTAGTCGCGCCCCTATTCCCGCGACAGCCCCCACCACCACCTCCCCTCCAAGTTTTTTTGTGCTTTTTTGTTTTTTTTTCTATTTCTTCATGTTTAGGTTCATGGTAATTAGTTTGTTAGGTTAGCAGAAAAAAAAAGGAAAAAAAAGAGAAAAGGAAAAAGAAAAAGAAGAAAAGAAGAAGGAAATAACAAGGAGAGGAAGAGGAGGAGGAGAAGAAAAGAAGAAGAAAAAGAAGAAAACCGAGGAGAGGAGGAGATGAGAAGAGGAAAAAGAAAAAGAAGAAGAAGAAGAAGAAGAAAAAGAAAAAGAATAGAAGAGGAGAAGAAGAAGAAGAAAATGAAGAGAAGAGGAGAAGATGAAGAAGAGGAGGAAGAGAAGAAAAATAAGAACAAGAAAAAGAGGAGAGGAGGAGAAGTAGAAGATGAAAAAACAAAATATTTTCCGACACCCTTACACGACACCCCGACACCAAAGGAGGGGAGGCATAGTTTTGTAAATTATGAGTTAGGTCATATAATTTCCGACACCCTTACACGACACCCCGACACCAAAGGATGAAACTTGCTAGATATAGGTACATTAAATTATCAGTATGCGTGACCAGTATGCATCTCCTGTTCAAAAGGGTTGCAATTATAAATATGCATGCATTTGCATATATTTATAATCGTGATTCTTCCGAATTGTCCAACATTATCCATGGGCAGCCCGAATATATGTAGCTTGGGTGTGTTTTCCCATATGTTGTGTTCCAGATCAGATGCATAATTTCATCAGTGCCTCCCTGTTGTTCTCCGGATACACATCCTCTCCGTTTATTGCCAAGACGTGTATCAGGAGAACGACAATCTACACATACACGGGGTGGGATTAGGACCTATCTTTACCTATTAGTGGGTAGCTTGCATGAATGTAATACAACTAACAAATTTGATTAACTGATGAATATATATATATGCTGAATTATATATATATTTCCTGTGTGTTTAGTAGCTAGGAAAGATGAGTGATCGTGCATGGATTACACCAGTTGCACTAGTTAGAAAGAGATGACCAAAGAATGGTTTACAAAAACCAAGGAGTTTGTGAAAGCCGCATTTGCAAAATGGCCAGACAACAGTCTGATGCCCATGTCGTGGGTGAGACAACTATGAAAAGAGGACAGGGGCTGAAATGGCTAAACACTTGCAGAGGAGGGGTTTTACGTCTGATTATACGGTGTCGACATTTCATGGTGAGTCGGCCCAATGCACCACAGCTGAGGTGGTTCGTCGTTGCACCGATGAGCATGGTACCGGGATCGAAGACATGGTGCAAGCCATTGATGATGGTTGAGATTCGGATGATGAGATGGAGGATTCTGCAAAGGCCTTCTACGAAATGTTGGAGTCTTCAAAACGTCCTCTCCACGAGCACATTGAGCTTTGTCAGTTGGATGCCATTGCACAAGTAATGGCTTTGAAGGCTCAATTCAACTTGGGAAGAGAATGCTACGACGCGATGATGACACTATTTGGACGCTTTCTATCCAAAGGCCATGTCATGCCCACAAACTGATACGTCCATTTTGCATCATCTTTTCGTACTGTTATTTATAATGTTTTCATTCATAATAATGCTTTTGGGAGTATGTCTAATGCATTTTTCTCATAAGATGTAAGGTTTGCACAAAAGAGAGCAATACCGCCAGCTGGAAATCTGGTCCTGAAAAGCTACGACAAGTTACCTATTCTGCACAACTCCAAATGACTTGAAACTTCACGGAGATTTTTTGTAGAATATATAAAAAATACTGGAGCAAAGAGTTACTGGAGGGGGCCACGTGGTGAGCACAAGACACAAGGGCACATGAGGCCCTCAAGTTCGCCCTAGTGGGTGGTGCTCAGCACGGCCCACCTCCGATGCCCCCCTTCTGATATATGTTTGCTTTCGACATAAAAGAATAGAGGAGGAATTTCGGGAAGAATCATCGTCATCTCGAGGCGGAACTTGGGTAGGAGTACTTTTGCCCTCGGGCGGAGCAATTCCGTTGGGGGAACTTCCCTCCCAGTGGTGGAAATCATCTTCATCGTCATCACCAACAACCCTCTCATCTTAGGGAGGACAATGTTCATCAACATCTTCAACATCACCATCTCCTCTCAAACCCTAGTTCATCTCTTGTGTTCAATCTTTGCACCATAACCTTAGATTGTTGTTTGTGAAGGGCTAGTAGTGTTGATTACATCTTGTAGTTGATTACTATATGGTTTATTTGCTGGAAGACAAAATGTTCAGATCCTTTATGCAAATTAATACTCCTCTAATCTTTAGCATGTTTATCATTTGCGAGTAGTTACTTTTGTTCTTGAGGGAATGGGAGAAATCATGTTGCAAGTAATCATGTGAACTTGATATGTGCTCAATATTTTGATGGTATCTATGTTGTGATTCCCTTAGTGGTTTCATGTGAACGTCAACTACATGACACTTCACCATATTTGGGCCTATGGGAATGCATTGTTGACTAGTTATTAGATGATGAGTTGCTAGAGTGACACAAGCTTAAACCCTAGTTTATCCGCTACTTCGTAAGGGACCGGTTTGGATCCAAAAGTTTAATGCTATGGTAAGATATTTATCTTAATAGTTTTCTCATAGTTGCGGATGCTTGCGAGGGAATTAATCATAAGTAGGAGGTTTATTCAAGTAAGAAAAACACCCAAGAACCATTCCACCCACATATGAAACTATCAAAGTATCAAACACGAATTAAGCTATCATGGTGAAAGTGACTAGATGAAATTCCTGTGTGCCCTCAAGAACGCTTTGCCTATTAAAAGAAACAACTTTGGCCTGTCCTTTGCCACAAAAGGATTTGGATAACTTGCTTCACTTATTTCTAATCTTGCTACTAGTTACTTGTTACAACTATATTGCTATCAAACAACTTGCTACCGCTATTTCAGTGCTTGCAGAAATTACCTTGTTGAAAACCACTTGTCATTTCCTTCTGCTCCTCGTTGGGTTCGACACTCTTACTTATAGAAAGGACTACGATTGATACCTGCACTTTTGGGTCACCAAGACTCTTTTCTAGAGCTATTGTCGGGGATCGAAGCACTCTTGGCATGTGGAAATTGGTAAGGAAAATTTATTGCTATGTGCTGAAATTTATTGTCACTTGCTACTGTGGAAAACAATCCATTGAGGGATTTGTTCGGGTTATCTTTACCTTGACCCGAAGCACAATTAGTTGCCCCTCAACCTACTGCACCTACAGAAAATATTATTTATGAAATTCCTTCGGGTATGATAGAACAACTTCTAGCTAATCGTTATGCATGAGATGGAACTGAACATCCTGATAAGCACTTGATATATGTGGATGAAATTTGTGGATTATTTAAGCTTACAGGTCTACTCGGAGATGATTTTAAGAGGAATGTTTTCCCTTTATATTTTAAGGGAAAATCATTGGCATTGTATAGGCTATGTGATGATATTGGATCAGGGAACTAGAATCGATTGCAAATGGAATTTCATCAAAAAAATTATCCTATGCATCTAGTTCATCATGATCGGAATTATGTATATAATTTTTGGCCTCGTAAAGGAGAAAGTATTGCTCTAGATTGGGGGAGTATTAAGTCAATGTTATATTCATGACTCAATCATGATCTCTTGGGAGAAATTATTATTCAAACCTTTTATGCTTGGCTTTCTCGTAATAATCAAACCATGCTCGACGCTTCTTGTACCGGTTCTTTTATGAAGAAGACTATTGAATTCAGGTAGGATCTCTTAGAAAGAATTAAACGCAACTATGAAGATTGGGAACTCGATGAAGGTAAAGAGTCAGGTATGAATCTTAAGTATGATTGTGATAAATCTTTTATGAATACCGATGCTTTTGAAGAGTTTAGCACAAAATATGGACTTGACTCTGAGATAGTAGCCTATTTTTGTAAATCATTTGCTACTCATGTTGATCTTCGTAAGGAGAAGTGGTAAATATCATCCCCCCTATTAAAGAAAAAATTAAAGAACCAATTATAGCCAAAGAAGAAACTATCAGTTATAATGTTGAACCAGTTGTTCCTTCCGCTTAGATTGAAAAACCTCCTTTTCCTCTTAAGATAAAAGAACATGCTTAGGTCTCAACTGTGGTTCGCAAAAGTGATATTAAAGCACCTAAAGCTTCTGAAAAACTTAAGGTAGAACCTAATCTTGCTATGGTTAAAGATCTCTTCGAAGAAAATAGTGATGGGCATGTTATCTACTTCTATGGTGAAACTGCTAGAATTGCTAACTGTGATGGGAAAGAAACATAGACCAGTTGTTGGCATGCGTGTCGTTTTAGTTAAAATAGGAGATCATTGTTACCATGGTTTATGTGATACAGGTGCTAGCGTAAGTGCTATTCCCTTTACTTTGTACCAAGAAATTATGGATGAAATAGCACCCGCTGAAATAGAAGACATAGATGTTACTATTAAATTTTCTAATAGAGACACTGTCGCACCACTTGGGATTATTAGAGATGTTGAAGTCTTGTGTGGGAAAACAAAATATACTACAAATTTTCTTTTCCTTGGTTCCCCACAAGATGAATTTTGTCCCATTATCTTTGGTAGACCTTTCTTGAACACCGTTAATGGTACTATAGATTGCCATAAACAAATTGTCGGTGTTAATTTTGTTGGTGATTCTCATGAGCTTATTTTTTCCAAGTTTAGTAGAAAACATCATAAGAAAGAATTTCCTTATAAAGATGAGATAATTGGTCTTTCTTCTATTGCTGTGCCGCCTACTGATCCTTTAGAACAATATTTGCTCGACCATGAAAATAATATGCATATGCATGAAAGAAATAAAATAGATAACATCTTCTTTGAACAACAACCTGTGCTTAAAAACAATTTGCCTATTGGAACTCTAGGAGGTCCTCCTCCACCTAAAGATGATCCTGTGTTTGAATTGAAATAATTGTGTGATACTTTGAAATATGCTTATCTTGATGAAAAGAAGATATATCCTAATATTATTAGTGCTAACCTTTCAGAACCTGAAGAAGAAAGATTATTGAAAGTTCTGAAGAAGCACCGAGCTACTATTGGATATACTCTTGATGACCTTAAGGGCATTAGTCCCTCTCCATGTTAGCACAAGATTAATATGAAACCCTATGTTAAACATGTTGTTGATCATCAACGTCGGTTGAATCCTAAAATGAAAGAAGTGGTCAGAACTGAAATACTAAAGCTTCTCGAAGCAGGAATAATCTATCCCATAGCTGATAGTAGATGGGTAAGCCCCATTCATTGTGTCCCTAAGAAAGGAGGTATTACTGTTGTTCCTAACAATAAGAATGAACTTATCCCACAAAGAATTGTCACTGGCTATAGAATGGTAATTGATTTGAGAAAATCAAACAATGCAACTAGAAAGGATGGTTACCCTCTACTTTTTTCGATCAAATGCTGGAAAGACTCTCTAATCACACACAATTTTTGCTTCTTAGATGGATATTCAGGTTTCTCTCAAATACCGGTTTCATAATCTGATCAAGAGAAAACCACTTCTACTTGTCCTTTTGGAACTTATTCTTGTAGATGTATACGTTTTGGTTTATGCAATGCACCTGCTACCTTTCTAAGATGTATGACTGCTATATTCTCTGATTTTTCTGAAAAGATTGTTGAGGTTTTCATGGATGATTTTTTGTTTATGGAACTTCTTTTGATGATTGCTTCAACAAACTTGATTGAGTTTTGAAGAGATGTGAGCAAACTAATCTTGTCTTGAATTGGGAGAAGTGCCACTTTATGGTTAATAAAGGTATTGTCTTGGGTCATAAAATTTCTGAACGAGGCATTGAGGTGGATAAAGTTAATGTTGATGCAATCGAAACAATGTTGTGTCCTAAAGATATCAAAGGTATTCGTAGTTTCCTCTGTCACGCTAGGTTCTATAGGAGGTTTATTAAAGACTTCTCTAAAATTTCTAGGCCTCTTACAAATCTTTTACAGAAGGATGTTCCATTTATTTTTGACAATGATTGTGTAGAAGCCTTTGAAACACTTAAGAAATCCTTGACCACTTCACCCATTGTTCAACCACCTGATTGGAACTTGCCTTTTGAAATTATGTGTGATGCTAGTGACTATGCCGTTGGTGCTATTCTAGGACCAAGAGTTGATAAAAAATTAAATGCCATTCATTATGCTAGTAAATTTATAGAAAGTGCTCAAAGGAATTATGCTACCAGTGAAAAGGAATTTTTAGCTAGTTGGGTTTGCTTGTAATAAATTCAGACCTTATATTGTGGATTCCCAAGTAATTGTTCACAATGATCATGCTGCCAAAATCTTATAGAAAATAAAGATGATAAACCTAGACTCATTAGATGGGTTCTCTTGCTACAAGAATTTGATTTACACATCACTCATAGGAAAGGAGTTGAGAACCCCGTTGCAGATAACTTGTCTAGGTTAGAAAATGTTCTTGATGACCCACTACCTATTGATGATAGTTTCCCTGATGAACAATTAGCTGCAATAAATGTTTCTCACAACACACCTTAGTATCCTGACTATGCTAATTTTATTGTTGCAAAATATATACCACCTAGTTTCACATATAAACAAAAAAAGTTCTTCTATGATTTGAGAAAATATTTTTGCGATGACCCACATCTTTATAAAGAAGGAGTAGATCGTGTCGGGGATATACCCCGCGGTGTAACCCGACTTGAAGTATGACCTAACCGGGACTTACTGGTGACTCATTAGTGACCTGGCGGGTGGCTCATACATGACCCCGCAAGCGACCCAGACAAACGACAAAGACCCAACGGCCTAGAAGGCGGCTCTTGGGAAGGTTGACTCACACAAAACACCCAACAAGAGGAAAGATTGCCTCACAAAGGAAACAATACCCGACTTAGGATTCAAGAGAGACTAGTCCTAGTACTATTACCAGTAGGACTCTACATGTAAACCTACCCCTTCCACTTATATAAGGAGGAGTAAGGCGCCTTAAGAGGGACATATTGACAAGTTCAAGTCATTAGAGATAGACAGATTAGACACCCTCGAGAGTAGAGGTAGCGATTCCGCACCCTTGTAATCGAGATCATCATCTTCATCAATGAACACATGCATGACGTAGGCTTTTACCTTCATCGGATGGGCCGAACCTAGGTAAACTCGCGTCTCTCGACTCCATGACTAACCACGACATTTGACGCGCACCATGGAGCCAATGCACAATGAAGTTGTGTTCTTGGAGTGATATCTTCAGGGATTGAGATGCTCGTGATTTTCGGATGAAGAAGAATCGGGCAAAAGGACGAGTATACGCGATCTGAGACAAGAGTTAGGGTTCGATGTTCAGTGCACCGCCGCCGATGTGAGCTGGCTAATGAGAGATCTGAAGCCGGATCTATTAAGAAATGCAAGGCGACATGTGTTTTCCATCGCTCGTATCGCCATGTCCGAGATTGAGAGGGAGTAAGATGTTGTACCTACGCGTACAAATTACTCCAAAGCTGCAGACCTAGAGAACCACTTGATCGCTAGCAAGAAGAAAAGAGAAAAAAAGATGGAGGCGGACGCAGACACAGATTCATCCAACCAGCTACGACCCGGAATGGGACTAGCACTTGAGTTGGCCCCGTAGTCGTCGGCCTCGACGAGCAGGAGGCGCATCTGGCCCTGCTCACCCAGCGCCTCGCCCAAGGTCCGCGCCGCGCCCCATTGCACCAAGCCCCAGTCGATCCCGTCGCTATTCCCCCGGCTTGCTTTGCTCCGCCCCATGCAGGCTTTACTCAGGCTGCAGGTGAGAGCGGACCTAAGTGGGACTAGCTGGGCTATCCCACTTATATCATTTTAGTGGACTCACATCCGCTTTACTGTGGGCTAAGCCGCTTTACTGTCGGCTCCAATCCGCGCCAGATCCCACGAATCCGCAAACCGTGTTGTGCTAGTCCACCGGCTCTGCCCGCGTCGTCCCACGCGCGGCCTGCCACCCCGCACGCACCCTACTCCAGCCAAGCAGCAACGCACGCCCCGCGTCTCCGCCCACTAGTCCGCATCGCCGCATGCCCCGTACCACCTACCCGCGGACGTTTCCCGCCTTCGCCGACTGTCACCTGCTGCCGCACCCGCCTCCCGCCTGTGTGCACCGATGCCCCAAGCCGCCATGGCCACATCGCACGCCGATGCCCGCACGAGCCACCTCCTCCGCCAAGGCCTCCCTAGCCACCGCGGCTTCATCCGCGTCTCTGCTTGTCGTTGCCACTGGGCAACTCTCTTAGCTCACGATCGAAGGAGATACACCTCACACAATCGTCTTCCAGATCACGCGAGAGAGGGGACAGTATTTGCGCCGTCTGAACCGATGTGACAGCCTTTTCTGTTTCCTTACGTTATTTTCCCTGCTACTTCAACAGCTCGACCGATTCCTACGCCACACCCGTCCTCAATGCGCCATCCCACGTCGAGCGGATCACGGACACGATCAAGCTGTTGGTGGCCCATCGTGGACGCAGCACGACTCGGCCCTACATTATGGAAAGGAAAAAACTTACAGACTCTAAACATAAAACTCCTGTCGAACACCTGTGACAGACTAACAGAAATAAGGAACGAAAGGGGGGCGAGCCCAGCCCATCTACAGAGGGTTTTGCACGACCCAAGTAACCCTACAGATCACCCCCTTACTTGCGTCGTCCAGCCTACACCTCCTCGATGCCGATCCTCCTCTTCATCTCCATGAACTGGACCCTGCCCACGGACTTGGTAAGAGCATCTGCGAGCTTATCCTCAGTGCCCACGTAGTCGATGTCTACCTTCCCTGTCTCAACACAGTCTCGTATGAAGTGGTATCTCAGATCAATGTGCTTGATGCGATCGTGATGTACTAGGTTCTTGCTCAACGCGATCGCCGACTTGTTGTCCATCAGCAGCTTCACGGTTCTTGGCTGGGTGCACTGGATATCCGCAATCAACCTGCTCAGCCATACTGCCTGCATCGCCGCTGCTGCTCCTGCCACATACTCGGCTTCACAAGAGGACATGGCGATTATCTTCTGCTTCTGCGACGCCCAGGTGATCAGGTTTCTGCCGAGGAAGAAAACTGATCCGTTGGTGCTCTTTCGGTCGTCTATGTCCCCGCCATGATCACTGTCACTATAACCCACGAGCTCTTCCTCGTGTCCTCCTCCTCGCTGGTACTTGCAGCCATGTGACATGGTTCCACTGATGTAGCGAAGCAGATGTCGTACAGCAGCCATATGCTGTGCTGTGGGAGCCTCCATATAACGACTGACGATGCCTACTGCATATGCTATGTCTCCACGAGTGTTTGCTAGGTATCTTAAGCTTCCCACCACGCTTCTGTAGTGAGTAGCGTCCACCGCTGGGCTCCCGTCGCTCTTCGACAGCTTCAGTCGATTTTCCATGGGAGTAGAGCACGGCTTGCAGCCTGTCATTCCCATCTGCTCAATAATCTTGCGGGCATAGCTGCTCTGGAACAGGGAGATGGAGTTGTCCTTCTGTTCAACCTCAATCCCGAGATAGTAGCTCAGAAGCCCAAGGTCGCTCATGCTAAACGTGCGCTGCATTTCTGCCTTGAACTCTGCAATTTCGTCAGTGTTGGCTCCTATGATGACAAGATCATCAACGTACACCCCCACAATGAGGAGAGTATCGCCACTGCCGCGCTTGTACACAGAGTGCTCCAGCGGGCTTCTCTCATATACAAGCGCTACAAGCTCGCTGTCCAGCTTGATATTCCATGCTCGCGGGGCTTGGCGGAGTCCATACAATGCCTTGTGCAGTTTCAGAACAGCTTGAGCATTGTTGTCGTCGATGAATCCTTCTGGTTGCCGCACGTATACCTCCTCTTCCAGCTCTCCGTTCAGAAATGCTGACTTCACATCCATATGATGTACTTGCCATCCATGATGTGCAGCAAGAGCGATGAGGATCTACACTCCATCCGTGCTACCGGTGCAAACACCTCCTCAAAGTCGATCCCTTCTCTCCGTGCGTATCCTTTGGCAACCAGTCGAGCTTTGTGTTTTATCACATTACCTTGGGGATCTTTCTTGATCTTGAACACCCACTTCAGCCCAATTGCTCAGTGTCCGTCAGGGAGCTCTGTCAGTTCCCAGGTGTCATTCTTGTGAATGGCCTGCATCTCCTCTTCCATCACTCTTTTCCAACACCCTTCTGCTAGTGCCTCGCTGACGTTGCTTGGTTCTTCGTTAGCCAGCAGACATAGCCCACTGTACTCGATTTCGACTGGTTCTGTATGGTCCATCACCTCCTTCATCATGCGGTACCGGAGTGCCACTCCCTCCGAGTCGTGTGACTCTCCCGTGGGAGGCGTCGCCAACGGCGCCGAAGGGGGCTCCGGTGTGCATGGCTTGTTGGGGGTTGACGGCGTTGGTGGTGTTGCTGGAGACTTATCCAGCGCGTCGTCATTGCCGTCGACTAGCTTGGTGTTGTTGATGGTGTACTCGACGGTGAAGGAAGCCGGAGCTCCAGTGGGGACTGCTGGGTCTCAGTCTCTTCCCAATTCCAGGGACGATCTTCGTCGAAGATCACATCCCGTGTAACATGGAGTTTGCGTGCCACCGGGTCGTAGACTCGGTACGCCTTGCTGCCATCCTCATAGCCCACGAGCACCATGGGTGTTGCTCGATCTGACAACTTGGTGATGCCTGGTCCAACCTTCTTCACGAAAGCAGTGCAGCCAAAAGTGCGCAGGTAGGACACGTTTGGGCGTCTTCCGTGCCATGCCTCATATGGAGTGATGCCGTCCAGAGCACGTGAGGGCGCTCTGTTCAGGATGTGCACTCAGTTTTTACAGCTTCTCCCCAGAACTCGCCAGGGACCTTCATGCTTTTCAGAAGACTGTGTGCAGTTTCCACCACTGTCTGATTCCTGCGCTCAACTACACCATTCTGCTGTGGGGAGTACGGTGTCGTTGTGTATCTCTTGACACCGTTCTCTTCGCAGTAGGTCTTGAAGGTGAATTCTCTCCTCTGCCAGTTCTGAATGCAAGCAGCTTTGTGCCACGCTCGCTCTCTACAAGCGTCTTGACCTTTTTGAAAAATTTGAATGCTTCATCCTTCGTTCGCAGAACCTCTATCCACATATACCGGTTGTAGTCATCGACGATGAGGAGCAAGTAGTTGTTACCGCTCGGGGTGGCCGGTCTCATAGGTCCGCAGAGATCGCCGTGGAAGAGCTCGAGTGTGCGCTCCGCTCGATACGACGACACCTGGGGGAACGGTGTGCGATGCATCTTGGCTAGTGCGCATCCGTCACAGAGCTGATCCACACGTGCGATCGGTGGCACACCAGTGACCATGCCCTTGCTGGTGAGATCATGGAGCTCCCTGAAGTGTAGATGCCCGTATCTTGCGTGTCAGCGCCAGGCCATGTCGTTCGCCTTGGCCAGAAGGCACACTGGTGCAGTGATGTCGAGTCGTAGCATGTACAGCCTGCTCGCGGTGCGTCTTACGCGCACCAGCAGTAACCCTTCGTGGTCGTGGACGTAGAGCTCTCCGCTTGCAACCACCGTCTTGCACCCAGCTTCGTCGAGCTGCCCAATACTAACGATGTTACTTCGCAGGCGGGGAATAAAGTACACCTCTGTCAGTGCCCGGTGCGTCTTGTTTCTGCAGTTGAACAGCATCGTGCCGCGTGTTAGAGCATATATCTCCATATGTGGTTTTGGTAATTGATGACAATTCCTATGGACTAATGGTTGCCTTAAGTTACATTTATAGGATTTGTCCATAGGCACTTCTTGAAGTCCATCTGTTGGGTTCAAGGAGTTTATATGATGACCAAGATGGTATTCAAGGTATTATCCAAAGAATGGTCATAGAGACACATGGTTGATCAAGATCTCAGACAAAGAGTAAATCAAGATGATCAACACACAAAGCGTACAAGATGTACCGAGAGGGATCAAGTGATCCCATGGTATGGTAAGCATTGTCCATTACGTATTTGTGTACTAACCCATGGTCTTCATAAGAGTTCTATGTGGGGGTTAGGTGTGTTTCCATGGGCTTGCGTCAAAGGGAAGATCTCATACAACCCATGAAGTATGACGTCAAGTTGTGATCGTCATCAAGATTGCGATGTGCAAGTTCAAGTGGATCAGCACGAAGATATCATGCTTGAAGCTTGCCATCCATTGTGGTGGCAATGGACTTGTGAAGATATGCTGAAGAGTGGCTCACCCATAGTGAGTATGGGGGAGCAATCAACTAGTCTTCATCAATCCAACACAATCAAGAAAGGTGGTCCATCTTGAGGAAGCCAAGACCATCATCGTCTAGCTCAAGAGGACGAGGTGCAAGGTATAGGTTTGCCTTGATAGGTTTTCTGTTTAGGATAGATTGTTGTACTATCAAGGGGGCTCTCAAGTGAGTAGCTTGATCGTATCATTCGTTGAGAGCTCAAACCATTTGCATCCTTGCATCATACTTCTTGGTTCTTGTTTGGTGTTTCTCTTTGTGAGTTTTAGAGCTTATGGTCATCTTCGTGACAAGCACGAGTTCATCGAAAACGGAGTCCATATGCATCTACTATGATGTTTTCGATGTCGGAGTTTTTGCCGGTTCTTCATTCATAGAGGACTCACATCTCTATATCTTTGGCATTTTCATAACCACTGTTTGGATAGCCCTTGTCGTCCTGAATCCAACAAGCTTGGGTTTGCTCGATTCGGAGCTCGAATGCGAAAGTTATGGCTGTTTCAGTGGCGAGCGGTAGTACCGCTGGACCTAGCGGTAGTACCGCTAGAGTTGGCGGTAGTACCGCTGGCCCTAGCGGTAGTACTGCTGGCTGGCGGTAGTACCGCCCCTGGTCAGCGGTAGTACCGCTCCAGGAGCTTAGTACCGCCTGCCTAGCGGTTGTTCGTGGACGGACCTTTTTGCGAAGACTTTCTTGGCGGTGGTAGTGTTGTTGCACTACCAGGGGCCCAGCGGTAGTACCGCTGGAGTGCCAGCGGTAGTACCGCTAGCTGGCGGTAGTACCGCCGGAGTGCCAGCGGTAGTACCGCTGGAGTGCCAGCGGTAGTACCGCTGCAGCCAGCGGTAGTACCGCTGGAGCTCGGGCAGAAAGTGGGGGTAACGGTCTGATTCCTTCCCCCACTATATAAAGGGGGTCTTCTTCCCCCTTGGTCTCATCTATCCGTTGAGCTCTTGTTCTACCTCCATTGTTGACATTCTTAGAGCTTGATTACTCTCATTCCCTCCAATGATTCTTGCTTGTTCTTGAGGGAAAAGAGAGAGGAGATCTAGATCCACATCTCCACCAATCACTTTCTCCTCTATGTGAGGGGAACCCCTTGGATCTTGATCTTGGAGTTCTTTGTGAGCTCCTTGTTCTTCCTCTCATATTTCTCCATAGCTTTTGTTGTTGTGGAGGGATTTGAGTGTGAGGGACTTGACCACTTCGTGTGTTCTTGCCATTGCATTAGTTGCATCGGTTTGAGTTCTCCACGGTGATACGTGGAAGTGAGAAGTTGAGAAGCTTACTACCTTTGGTACTTAGTACCCTTGATATTGTTCTTCGTGGATGCTTTGGCGTCCTAGAAGCTTGGTGGTGTCTCGGAGCTCAATCATTGTAGTGTGAAGCTCCAGGAAGCGTCGGGGTCTCCAATTAGGTTGTGGAGATTGCCCCGAGCAATTTGTACGGGTACCGGTAACCGCCCCCAAGGGTTGCCACGTGTACGGGTTCGGTGACCGCCCCCAAGGGTTGCCATTTGTACGGTTTCGGTGACCGCCCTCAAGGGTCCCTTAGTGGAATCACGGCATCTTGCATTGTGCGAGGGCGTGAGGAGATTACGGTGGCCTTAGTGGCATCTTGGGGAGCATTGTGCCTCCACACCGCTCTAACGGAGATTAGCATCCGCAAGGGTGTGAACTTCGGGATACATCATCGTCTCCCCGTGCCTCGGTTATCTCTTACCCGAACCCTTTACTTATGCACTTTACTTTGTGATAGACATATTGTTTATTGTAATATATCTTGCTATCACTTAGTTGTTTATCTTGCTTAGCATAAGTTGTTGGTGCACATAGGTGAGCCTAGTTGTTTGTAGGTTTTGTGCTTGACATATTAAACGTTAGTTTTATTCCGCATTTGTTCAAGCCTAAACCTTAACTATTTTAAAGCGCCTATTCACCCCCCCCCCCCTCTAGGCGACATCCACGTCCTTTTCACCGCGCCCACAAATGTCGACAGTGGATCCATCGCCGAACCTGATAGTCCCAGTCACGGTCTCATCTAGGGTGGCAAAAGCCGAGCGATCACCAGTCATGTGATTGCTCGCGCCTGTGTCCAGGTACCAGGCCTCCCGTGGAGTCTCCACAGGGATCACGTTCTTCTCGTTGAGGAAGACGTGCTCGAGGGTCGGTTTCTCCTTGTGCCAGTCCGTAGCTCACGGCCATGAGGAGTGCAGGTTGATCCTCCTGCGCCTGGTTGAGGTTCGCTTCCTCCTTGTGCTCTTGCTTCGGCTTGCGGCAATCCCGGGCCATATGCCCCTGGATTCCACAGTTGTGACAGTTTCCCTTTATGCGGTATCCGCCCCCGGCGTGACCCCTGCCGTCTCCCGACGCGCCATCCCTGCCTCTTCCGCCTCGGCCTCTGCCGCGGCCACGGCCACTGCCACGCCCTGCGCCCTGAGATGAGCCATCACCATGCTCACGCTGCTTGGCGCGTGCGTTCCACTGCTCCTCTATGAGCATCAGGCTGCCTCCGGCATGCCCTGAGCCGCCTTGATCGAACTGCTCCTCGGCGGCTTTCAGGCGACCGGTTAGGTCCTCAATACTTAGGGAGTCAAGATCAACTAGTGTCTCGATGGACAGGGCTATCTACGAGTACCTGGGAGGGACGACGCGGAGAAACTTCCTGACAGCCTTCTCCTCCGTGACCATGTCGCCGAGAATATTCAGGTTTGTGACCATGGAACCGAGTCGCATCGCAAAATCGTCCACGGTCTCGTCGTTGCGGAATTCGATGGTCTCGAACTCCCTAGCCAGCGACTGCGCCTTAACCGCGCGTACGCGGTCACCACCAAGGCGCATGGTCGCGATGGCATCCCACGCCGCCTTTGCCGAGGGTTTTACGGCCAGTGTGCTCAGCATCTCTGGTGGCACTGCCCCGAGGATGGCCTCCAGCGCCATCCTGTCCTCGTGGTAGTCGGCGTCCCCTCGCTCGACGGCGTCCCAGTAGCCGCGCGCTTCGAGCTTCACCTTCATGAGGAGCGACCAGTCGTTGTAGTTTGTCTTCGTGAGCATCGGCCAGCTGGCCGAACCCGACTCACAAAACACCTTCTGCACAACAGGCGCCGCAAGTTCGCGGCCGCGTGCCGTGCGGCTCCGCCCATGCCTCCTCGGTGGCGACCGCGATGGCGACCGTGAACGAACTGGCAACTTCACGCCTGAGCCAGTCCCCTCGTCCGTCGGCGTCTTCCCGTCGGCCATATCAGCAGGATCTTACACCGGCTCTGATGCCACTTGTCGTTGCCACTGGGCAACTCTATCAGCTCACGATCGAAGGAGATACACCTCACACAATCGTCTTCCAGATCACGCGAGAGAGGGGACAGTATTTGCGCCGTCTGAACCGCTGTGACAGCCTTTTCTGTTTCCTTATGTTATTTCCCCTGCTACTGCAACAGCTCGACCGATTCCTACGCCACGCCCGTCCTCAACGCGCCATCCCACGTCGAGCGGATCACGGGCACGATCAGGCTGTTGGTGGCCCGTCGTGAACGCAGCACGACTGGGCCCTACATTATGGAAAGGAAAACATACAAACTCTAAACATAAAACTCATGTCGAACACCTGACAGACTAACAGAAATAAGAAACGAAAGGGGGGCGAGCCCAGCCCATGGGTTTTTCATGACCCAAGTAACCCTACACTGCTCACCTACCTCCGCTTCACCCCGAGCTCGCCGAGGCCCAGCCACCGCGCCTCAAATCACCAGCCTGCCTGTGCTCATAAGCGAGCCGCCTCACCATGCTCCTGAGCCACCTCGGCCCCTGCTGCTCCTTGATCGACACGAGCTCGCGCCCTCTGCGCCTGCATCACCGTCCAGCCTCGGCCCTGCACCTACTCCACCTCTACGTGCACACCTACACGCCAGCTCGCCGTCCCAGCCTTATTACATCACTGCCTCCCCGATCCACAGCACCAGCTGTGGCTCCAGCACGCTCAGGCTGCTCTCCCTCGACCCGCCTCCTCAAAGCAGAGAACTACAACCAGGTACCCAGGTAGTAGTGGCAGAGAATAAGAAAAGACGTGGGTGGCTGACTGCTAAAAGGCGAAGTCTAAAAAAGTGTGGAAGGACAACATGAATGTTACTATTATGTTAGAAGTACAACTACGCAGTCGTTCGGCTACGTCCAGCATCAGCGTCCGCACTCATCCGACCAAAATATCTGATGTTATTCGTCCTACGTACTTTTATTTTCAATTCTTTAGAGAAAACAATTACTTTGGCTTGCAATATTTTTACGTAGGAGAATTCTTCATTTTAAAAGTGGCATTACATCTTGAAGATGCAGAGTGCCCCAACATTTTTTCTGTACGGTGTTCATCCGTGTTGCATTGCTCAACAGGCTCGCACACCGGCTTGCAACGCAATGATAAAATCACCATCAGGGACAGCTTACAACGACAACTTTTACGTCCGCACGACCAACCCGGCATACAATGACGCGGCCAACTCTCACGTCTGCACGACCAAGACGACCTACAACGGTGCGACCAACTCACACGTCCGCACAACCAAGGCGGCTTATAGCGCTGCGACTGATTCTAGAGTCCGTGCCAAATCGTCAGACAACTCTCGCATTCAACTCAACCCGACGGTGCAGTGCTAACCTATACGAGCCGTCCAACAGACGCGCGTGAGCTGTCGCCCCCATGGTCCCATCTACATGAACCCGCCGGTGTAGTGCTTGCATGTGCGAGCCGCCCAATGGACGCACGCAAGACGCCATCCCTGTAGTCCAGTCTACATCAACATGTCGTTGCAGTGATCGCATGTACGAACCACCCAGCAGACACATGCAAGCCGCCGTCCCCACGATCTGTTCTCCATCAACATATCAGTGCAGTGCTCACCTACACGAGCCGCCCAACGGACGCATGCAAGCCACCTCTATGGCCTGTCTCCAGCAAAAACATTGGAGCAAAGGGAAAATGACATTCATGTCTTACACGACATCATCAAAACACGGACCAGCAAGTAGAGCTGAACTCATTGAGCCTGTTTTCTCAATGAATAGACACCTTGGCTAATACTATCTACTTCAGCCTATCAGAGTAATAGGAGAGTTTGCCATGTAGGGAACATCTGTGGTGAAGCTAAAAATGGCCCTCGAGGAGCCAGTAGAGCCGAACTATGTGAGAACAAAGCATGGGCCAAGATATATATGCACTCAATTTTGCCATGATGTTTTCCAAATACATCCGATGAGCGTCACAAAGATCATCAGATCACTACGTCGTCTCCAGTCTGGATAAAATCCATCGTTCAAACAATAACCCTTATGCCGGGTTATGTCACAATAAAGTATGGAGACTCTCAAGCCTCCTCCTTAAGTCGACTTAAGACTCGGGGGCTACACACACATGGCTCGACAAATTCAACTAGGCTGAATAGTTCAAGAACCCTGGGTCATTATAGGAAAGTTAGGACGGTCCAGGGGGTTCTGCCTCATTGGCAAAGAGATTGAAATTCGCCCAAGAGGACGAGCTGCCATGATGCGACCATTCAAACATGGGTGCCTTGCCTCATTGGCGGGTGATTTAAAAGCCGCCCAAGAGTTTGAGCCACCGCCAATGACGTCATTCAAACATGGGTGCTATTAGTATCAAAGAGGATGAGCCCCCACGTTGCGATCATTCAAACATGGATTCTAATAAGCCAAGGAGGACCAGTTTCCATGACACATGGTTCAAACATAGGCACCAATTTATGATCTTGAGAATCAAGCCGTCTTACCTTGGGGCTATTAGTCCCTCATACTTCTCCAACATATCTATAATTTTTTATTGTGTCATGCTATTATATTATATGTTTTGGATGTTTTATATGCATTAATATGTTATTCTGTATTATTTGTGGGACTAATCTATTAACCTAGAGCCTAGTGCCAGTTTCTGTTTTTCTATGTTTTTGAGTATTGCAGATAAGGAATATTAAATGGAGTCCAAACGGAATAAAATCTCCGGAATGATTTTTCTTGGACCAGAAGAAACCTGCCAGACTTGGAGAAGGGGGCAGGAGACCTGCTGGGAGACGACAAGCCTGTAGGGCGCACCCTCGGGGGGCGCCCCCTGGCTTGTGGGCCCCTTGCATGGCTCCTAACCCTAATGTCCGTCCTATACATTCCCAAATATTTCCCCGATACTAGAACGACACCAAAAAATACTTTTCCGCCACCGGGAGCCTCAGTTACCATGAGATCCAATCTGGGAGCCTTTTCCAGTAATCTACCAGAGGGGGAATGAATCACTGAGGGCATCTACACTAACTCCATTGCCCCTCCGGTTATGCGTGAGTAGTTCACCACAGACCTACAGGTCCATAAATAGTAGCTAGAAGGCTTCTTCTCTCTCTTTGTTCTTCAATACCATGTTCTTCATGATCTTCATGGAGATCTATCAGATGTAATACTCTTTTGCAGTGTGTTTGTCGAGATCCGATGAATTGTGGGTTTATGTTCAAATTATCTATGAATATTATTTGAATATTCTCTAAATTCTTATATCATAACTTGGGATGAGTCTCTGGACTTTACAAAAAATAAAAGAGGCCAGCGAAGGCCATAAAAAATTTCAAAAGGCCAAAGATGCCCACCAAAAAAAGAAAAAAAGAAAAAAATGTGAGAAAGAGACAAGGGGTAATGCTTCTATCTTTATCCACACTTGTGCTTCAAAGTAGCACCATGTTCTTCATAGAGAGTCTCCTAGTTTTTCACTTTCATATAACTAGTGGAATTTCATCTTTCGAACAACCACTTAGTTTTCCTTTTGAGCTTTCATACACTTATAGCTATAGTGCATTTGTTGCATGGCAATCCCTACTCACTCACATTGTTATCTATTGATGGGCATCTCCATAGTCCGTTGATACGCCTAGTTGATGTGAGACCATCTTCTCCTCTTTTTCTTGCAACCTCCACCATATTCTTTTTCACCTATAGTCCTATATCTATGGCTCACACTCATGTATTGCGTGAAGGTTGAAACGGTTTGAGAACATAAAAAGTATGAAACAATTGTTTGACTTTCATCGGGGTTGTGCATGATTTAGATACTTTGTGTGGGGAAGATGGAGCATAGCCAGACCATATGATTTTGTAGGCATAACTTTCTAAGACCATGTTATTTTGAAAGGGTGCAATTGCCTTGTTAGTATGCTTGAAGTATTATTGTTTGTATGTCAATATTAGACTTTTGTTTTGAATCTTATGGATCGGAATATTCATGCCATAATAAATAGTATTACATGGATAAATATGTTAGGTAGCATTCCACATCAAAAATTCAGTTTTTATTATTTTCCTACTCGAGGACGAGCAGGAATTAAGCTTGGGGATGCTTGATACGTCTCCAACGTATCTATAATTTTTGATTGTTCCATGCTATTATATTATCTGTTTTGGATGTTTTATATGCATTAATATGCTATTTTATATTATTTTTGGGTCTAACTTCTTAACGTAGGGCCTAGTGCGAGTTTCTGCTTTTTCCATGTTTTTGAGTATTGCACATAAGGAATATTAAACGGAGTCCAAACGGAATAAAATCTCCAGAATGATTTTGCTTGGACCAGAAGAAACCTGCGAGACTTGGAGAAGGGGGCAGGAGACCTCCTCGGAGACAACAAGACTGCAGGGCGCGCCCCTTGGCTTGTGGGCCCCCTACAGGCCTCTTAACCAAAATATTCATCCTATAAATTCCCAAATATTCCCCCAATACCAGAATGACACCCAAAAATACTTTTCTGCCACCTGGAGCCTCTGTTCCTGTGAGATCCAATCTGGGAGCCTTTTCTTGTAATCTGTCGGAGGGGGAATCGATCACGGAAGGCCTCTACATCAACTCCATTGCCCCTACAATTAACCGTGAGTAGTTCACGACAGACCTACAGGTCCATATCTAGTAGCTAGATACCTTCTTCTCTCTCTTTGTTCTTCAATACCATGTTTTCATGGAGATCTACCCGATGTAATACTCTTTTGCTGTATGTTTGTCGAGATTCGATGAATTGTGGGTTTATGTTCAGATTAGGTATGAATATTATTTGAATCTTCTCTGAATTCTTTTATGCATGATTTCATAACTTACCAAGTCTCTTCGAGTTATTGGTTTTGTTACGCCACCTAGATTGGTAATTCTTGCAATGGGAGAAGTGCTTAGTTTTGGGTTGAATCTTGCGGTGTCCTCACCCAGTGAAAAAGTAGGGGTAGCGAGGCACGTATTGCATTGTTGCCATCGAGGATAAAAAGATGGGTTTTTCATCATATTGCTTGAGTTTATCCCTCTACATCGTGTCATCTTACCTAATGTGTTACTCTGTTCTTCACGAACTTAATACTCTAGATGCAAGCAAGAGTCGATCGATGTGTGGAGTAATAGTAGTAGATGAAGAATCGTTTCGGTCTACTTGACAAAAACATGATGCCTATATCCATAATCATTGCCTTGGATATCTTCATAACTATTCTCTTTTCTATCAATTGCTCCACAGTAATTTTTTCACCCACCGTATAATTTTACTTCATGAGAGAAGCCTCTAGTGATACCTATGGCCCCCGGGTCTATTTTCCATATTGTACTTTCATATCTATAAACCAAAAATACCAAAAATATATTCTTCCATTTATTTACTTTTGTTTTACTTTTAGTTCTAGCAATCTTTTATATCTATCTCTATCATATCACATCCTTGCAAATAACCGTGAAGGGATTGAGAACCCCTTTTTAGCATTGGGTGCAAGTGTTTGATTGTTTGTGTAGGCGCTAAGATTAGGGCCTTGCTTGTTCCTCCTACTGGATTTATACCTTGGTTCTCAACAAACTGAGGTAAATACTTATCTACTTTGTTGCATCGCCCTTTCCTCTTCAAGGGAAATCAACGCAAGCTCAAGAAGTAGCAGTCCCCAGGTTGTTTAGTAGTAATTGCACAGTTTTCTGCAAGCATATGCTCAACTTTTCCCTGATCATAGGTCACTTGGGGGCTTCCAACTCGTTGAGTTCAGCTTTCTTACCCACTTGGCTTGCGAAAAATTAACACTCTACAATGGTTATACTGGACTGTATGTCTTTGTGACTCGCCTTATTGGCCTATGTACTCTTGATGAGTCTATCCATTTTGGATTCTCACTTGCCAATGTTAAAACATCGAGGTGTCGAGCGAGAGCCAACATATGGAGAATAGACAAACCATGGGTTCATCGAACCCTGCTTCATTGAAGCCTGACTTGAGACTGATATGTCAGTCTAAATTCTAAAGGTTAATGCACAAACCTCTTAGGGTACGACCAGAGCCTTGCAAACCTGTCTACCCACCGTGACTCGTTGAGCCGGCTTATTTATCACAATTCAATACCCTATATGGTGTTATCTTTTTCAGGCAAGGATTCAATATTCTTACCGGCTCATGCAAAGCATGGTGACTATGAAGTTCTTTTTATCATAAAGGGAAAATCCAAATTGCAAGGCAATAAAGCTTAGAAGGGCGGCTTATATTAAAAGAAAACCAACACTATTTTATCATATACATGCATCATCTTGCATTGCATCGTGCATCATACATTCATATCCTACTATTCTTCAAACCGGGTCAAATCATAAACTTTTGCAACAGAAAATAAATTCTTGATAGTCAATATGGTTGGATCTTCATCATGATTTATCATAGCCGGTGTTCAGTGATTGGGGGTTTTCAAGTCAGCTCGGAAGAATTGATTATTTTCGAAGAGCCACCCTCTCACATATAATCCCGAGTCATCTAATTGACCGGCTCTTGGATTTCTTCAACCCGTGCTCTGTTGTAAACTACAACATTTATGGATTTCTCAAACATATATTTGTCGAGTTACATTGCAACCACGGTCAAGGATTTCTTTCATCTAAAGACATCATCAGTTCACAGAGTGGGTATGATTTTATTCTACAATGGAAGGAATAGTCCCGAGTCGCTATAGGCATACAAACGGACACTTGGGGGCTACATTATTCAACTCAACACTACATCAAAGTATGGAAGTACCATATTGCTGCAAGCATGCACCATGACACTTGGGGGCTAATCCAAACTGCTCTTTCAAATCATCACATCATCAACAGAACCTACTATCTCAAGGAGATAAGTCGGCCCTGGGGGCTACAGGTCGCTCTTTATTCAAGTATGCATTCAAGGAAGATCCGACTCATCATTTTTATAATGACCCATCCCTTGGGGGCTACACATTGTTGCTGAAGTTTACAAAATCAGATCTGCAGAGTCCTTGCTCATTATTGCATAATGACCCGACCCTTGGGGGCTACATCATATGATGTTTTATTTTCAAAAGAGAAAAACGTGGAAGTCCCGAGTCGCCGCAAGCAATCGACCCAACACTTGGGGGCTACATCACTCATATAAAAATTTCTAAAGTCCCAGGTTGCTGCAGGCAAGACAACCGAGCACTTGGGGGATACAACACTTAGTTGTTTCATATATTATGACGTACAAAATGAAGACCCGACCAATCACACACTAATGAGCCGGCCGTTGGGGGCTACACTGGTTGAAGCTCTATATAGAATAAGACAGTTACAAATCCAAGGTTGATGCAAGCAAGACAACCTGACAGTTGGGGGCTACATGGTCAAAGATATGATTGCAAACCACCAAGTCATCACGAACTCTAAACTTCGAGCTTGGGGGCTATAGGCAATATGAATATATCAAAAAATAGAAGAGCACTTTCAAGATGTCAATTGTGAACAAGACCGTTGAACATATTTTTATCTAGTTGAGGCATTGAAAGACCGGCTCAACATCACACGGATTTCTTTATTCCCAATAATTTGATCAAGTCAATTGGAGCTTAGTGTTTTGACCAGACATTACCAACAATCATGACCCGACATTATCAATCTTAACACGGCAGCTTCGATGATCGCAACTTGACAAGCTCTAAACATCCTCAAGTCAGAACTATTGAAAGCTAGTTCAGCACAAGAAAGATATTTTAAGTCTAATATTTTCATCAAGCCAAAGCATTGGAGGCTGACTCAATGGCATATGTATTTTATTGCAAAGGACACGTACCTGCAAGATGATTGTGAAGACGGCTCGAAGAAACCCGGATTTTCAAGGAGCTACTTCATTAAATGAAGCCGGCCAATGGAGCAAGCTTGTCCCTTAACATATTTGTTATCCTTATTTCTGGAGCTTACCATGAATAAATTCAAGCTAACCTGGGGGCTAATTTTGGGGATATACCCCCACGGTGTAACCGAGCTGGGACTTACTGG
This sequence comes from Hordeum vulgare subsp. vulgare, assembly GCF_904849725.1. Lineage (NCBI taxonomy): Eukaryota > Viridiplantae > Streptophyta > Magnoliopsida > Poales > Poaceae > Hordeum > Hordeum vulgare. The sequence continues at coordinate 338,668,641 of NC_058524.1, read as the reverse complement.
CGACTCATTAGTGACCTGGTGGGCGGCTCATACATGAATCTACAAGCGACTCAGACAAACGACAAAGACCCAACAGCCCAGAAGGCGACTCATGGGAGGGCCGGCTCACACAGAAAGCCCAAGAAGAGGAAATAGTCCCTCATGAAGGAAAGAAGATCCGGATTAGGATTCAAGAGAGACTAGTCCTGGTCCTACTCCTAGTAGGACTCTACATGTAAACCTACCCCTTCCACTTATATAAGGAGGGGTACGACGCCCCAAGAGGGACAAATTGACAAGTACAAGTCATTAGAGATAGACATATTAGACACCCTCGAGATTAGAGTTAGCGATTCCGCACTGTGATAGCCTGGCTTATTAGGGATGATAGACTACTCATATCAATAAGGAATTCCTTCTTTTCCGGGAGCCCATTCGAACAGAACCCCCAGGTTAAGCGTGCTTGGCTTAGAGTAGTTCTAGGATGGGTGACCGACCGGGAAGTTGATCCCGGGTGCGCATGAGTGTGGACAAAGTGCGCAGAAAAGACTAGTATTGATACGTGGGGCCAGTCTAGATCCCGTGAGGAGTAACGACCGCCCGCGGGTGTGTCCGGGGCGTTACACGTACCCTTGTAATCGAGATCATCATCTTCATCAATGAAACACATGAAGGTCGTAGGCTTTTACCTCTATCGGAGGGGCCGAACCTAGGTAAACTCGCATCTCTCGATTCTGAGCAACCCCTCTCAAGACGCCACATAGTTGCGATGGCCTCACACCTAAGTCCTTGCAAGATGACGTATGCCGTGACTAAACCACGACAGATGGTATTATTAGACATTGTGTACCCGAGCATGAACAAGAACAAATCCTACGGAAATGTCACTCTGAAGCTTATGGAGGACATCATGCGGGAGATAGAACTACTCACAAGGTATTGCAATCTGGTTTTTATGTCCAACTCTCTTCAAGGATGCCCGTAAGTTTGTTTTATCTTGTGATGAATGCCACAGAATTGGTAATATCGGTAACCGTCAAGAAATGCGTATGAATGATTTGATGTTTGGGTTTTTGATTATATGGGACCGTTTCCTTCCTCTAATGGGTATACTCATATTTTGGTTGTTGTTGATTACGTTACTAAGTGGGTAGAGGCTATTCCAACTAGTAGTGTTCATCACAACACTTCCATTCAAATGATTAAAGAAGTTATTTTCCCCAGGTTTGGAGTCCCTAGATATCTAGTGACTTATGGTGGTTCACACCTTATTCATGGCGCCTTCCATAAAATGCTTGCTAAGTATGATGTTAACTATAGAATTGCATCACCGTATCATCCTCAATCTAGTGGATAATTTGAACTTAGCAATAGTGAAATAAAATTGATATTACAAAAAACTGTCAATAGGTCTCGAAAGAATTGGTCTAAGAAATTAGATGATGCACTTTGGGCCTACATAAAAACCTATAAAAATCCTATGGGTATGTCTCCCTATAAAATGGTCTATGGAAAAGCTTGTCATTTGCCTCTTGAGTTAGAACACAAAGCATTTTGGGTAATCAAAGAGGTCATCTATGATTTCAAACTTGCCGGTGAAAAGAGGTTATTTGATATTAGCTTGCTAGATGAATGGATAACCCAAGCTTATGAAAATGCCAAACTATTTAAAGAAAAAGTTAAAAGATGGCATGATAAAAGAATTCAAAAGCAGGAATTTAAAGTGTGGGAATATGTTCTTTTGTACAACTCTTGTTTAAGATTCTTTGCAGGAGAACCTCTCTCTAAGTGGGAAGGACCTTGTATCATCGAAGAAGTTTATCATTCTGGAGCTATCAAAATAAATAATGCCAAAGGTACTAACCCAAAGGTGGTCAATGGTCAAAGAATTAAACACTACATCTCAGGTATGCCCATTAATGTTGAAAGCAATATTATTCAAACCATGACACCGGAGGAACACATCAGGGAAACCTTTCGGAACACTCAAGAATCGTAAAAAATAGAGGTTTGTGATACGGCAAGTAAACGGACTCTGAAAAATCCGCAAAAATATTTTTATCAGTTTTGGAATATATAAAAAATTAGGAAAATAAGAAATAGCCCGGAAGGTACCCGAGGAGGCCACAAGTCACCAGGGCGCACCAAGCACCCGAAGCGCGCCCAGGTGCGTGGTGCCCACCTCGGACACCTTTTCGACTTCGTTTTCCCCTCGTTCTACTTGTTTCCTAAAAATCTATATATGCTCCCCGATTGTATTGACCACCGTACCATAGAGAAATCTCATGTTCTTCTTCTTTGCTGTTTTCTACCATATCTAGATCGCCATGGCTCCTTGAAGCTCCTCCAAGGACAAGTTCTTCGACAAGGTCATCAACCCGTATCTGCGAGAGGTGATGCAACACCCTCAATCCATTGAGATGCATGAGGGGACGCTCCACCTCCAAGACGTACAAGGACCCCACAGGAAGGGAACCGTGGAGGATAGACTCAAAGCTATGGAACAAGAGATCTTCAAGTGCAAGGGAATGGCGGAACATGGACTCAACGTCAATCACCTCATGATCGCGGACTTCAACCGTGATCTCAAGGTGGGTGGCAAATCCATGAAGGATATTATCTTCACCTTCAACGAGAAAATCAACTTTATGCAAGACCAAGTCTATGATCTCCAAAACCAAGTCTTTGAATATGAGACAAGGTTCGAAAGTATGAGTTTGGTACTAGTTGCACGACTCCCGGGACCCTCGCTTCCTCTTATGATGGTGATCCACTTGCATGGAAATCGGAGGACAAGCCTACTACCTCATCACCACCACTTTCATCATCTTCACCACCCAAGGAGGATTGAGTATCGGGTATGGGCACTCCCCTTGGCTTGATCCAAGCTTTGTGGAGGTGCCCTGGTATCATATAACACCACTATATCCATTTTTATCTACTTTAATTTGATCCTTAGTTTTCCTATCATTCTGTTGAATAAAAGGTTTAGTTTGATCCTTTCTATTCGAGTGTTTGCTTAGTGATATATCTTTGTAATCGTATACGAGATATAATAAAGTGTGTTCAAGTTTTGCCTTGTTTAGTTCTATGTTGCAATCAAAATAAAGGAAAGGAAATAAATGAATAATATCATATACTAGTCTTATGTCGAGTAATGATATTACATAAGGAAGAGTATAAGTAGTAAAATCGGTTGGAGATTGACAAACATAGCATTGGTCACTAATGCAACTCATGAAAAAGTTAATGAGGGAAGAGAAGGTTCACATGCAAATATATTATCTTGGATGCTTTTATGATTGTGAGACCCCGTCAAAATACTATATGACAAAATGGTTGACGTTGGACAAGGAAGACAATGTAATGATTTATGCTTGCTTAAATTCACATAGAAGTTATATTGTCATGGATCCTTTACCATGTCGTGCTTGCTCAATATCTTTTCTAGCCAAAAATTCTGCACTAAGTAGAGATACTACTTGTGCATCCAAAAACCCTTAAACCAAAATATTATTCCAAACAGTTCACCATACCTACCTATGGATTGAGTAAGATCCTTCAAGTAAGTTTTCATCGGCACAATGAGGTAATAAACATTGCTTCTAAATGTGTTGGATCATTTAGTGTAAGAGAACATCGAGCGTTGTGCGAACTTGTGATGGCAAAGTAATAAAAGCGACGAACTACATAATAAAGGTTACTATCATAAGGGGAAATATAACGTGTTGTTCTTTTGCATTAAGGAATTTAACATACAAACAAATATGAGCACGACAACCACTGCTTCCCTCTGCAAAGGGCCTATCTTTTATTTTCATGAAAAGAGTCAAAGTATTTTTTTTCTATTCCATTTTAGTCTTATCTTTTGCAAGCATCATCTGGTGAGGAAATATCTAGGAAAATATATCCAGTTGATTATGGGTGAGCATGAGTTATTATTGTTGACATCACCCTTGGGGTGAATACGTTGGGAGGCGGAAGTAAAAGCCCCTATCTTTCTATGTGTCGGGTTGAAACTTTTGGCTCATGTGCATGCGGTGAGTGTTAGCAATCATGGAAGATTATATGATGGTTGAGCATGTGGACTTGCCAAAAGGCTCCGACATGAGACCCTTCCTGAAAATATGATGAATTGTAGTTGCAAAGTTGACTGAGAACATAGTTTGTTGGTTTTAAATAAAGTTAATGCTTCTACTTCGATATTGTGATGAATTGTTACTTGTTCATGAGAAGTCATATGATAAAGTTGTGTTATGAAATGTTATAAATAAGTTTCTTACTGTTATGATATTATGCATGATGCTTCAGTGTCCATATTTTGTTTTTATAGGCACCTCTCTCCCTAAGCATGTGGACATGTTTTTTGATTTTGTTTTTTCGTTTGAGGACAACGAGGTCTAAGCTTGTAGGAGTCGATACATCCATTTTGCATCATGTTTTCCTACTATTATTGATAATGTTTTTATGCATAATAATGCTTTTGGGAGTATTTATAATGCATTTTCTCTCATAATATGCAAGGTTTGCACAAAAGGGAGGAATACCGGCACTTGTAAGTCTCGACCTGGAAAATATACATAAAGTTACCTATTATGCACAACTCCAAATGAGCTGAAACTTCACGGAGAATTTTTGTGGAATATATAAAAAACACTGGAGCAAAGAGTTACCAAGGGGGGCACCTGGTGAGCACAAGACACTAGGGCGCACCAGGGCCCTCAAGTGCGCCCTCATGGGTGGTGCTCAGCCTAGCTCACCTCTGGTGCCCCCCTTCTGGTATATATTTGGTTTTGACCTAAAAAATATAGAAGAATACTTTCGGGACGAAGCGCCGCCTTTTCAAGGCGGAACTTGGGGAGGAGGACTTTTGCCCTCCTGCGGAGCAATTTCGCCGGGGGAACTCCCCTCCCCCCCCCCCCCCCCGGAGGGGGAAATCATCGTCATCATCAACACCAACAACTCTCTCATCTTGGGGAGGACAATCTTCATCAACATCTTCAACAACATCATCTCCTCTCAAACCCTAGTTGATCTCTTGTGTTCAATCTTTACACCGGAACCTGATACGTCCATTTTGCATCATGTTTTCATGTTGATATTTATCGCTTCTTGGGCTGTTATTTCACTTCACGGTACAATACTTATGCCTTTTCTCTCTTATTTTGCCAGGTTTACATGAAGAGGGAGAATGCTGGTAGCTGGAATTCTGGCCTGAAAAGAAGCAAAGTTGAGATACCTATTCTGCGCAACTTCAAACGCCGTAAAAATCAACGAGGATTTTTTTCCGGATTTATAAAAAATACTGGACCGAAGAAGTGCCAGAGGGGCGCCAGCAGGTGGCCACAAGCCTGCTTGGCGCGGCCACCCCCCTGGCCGCGCCAAGGGGGCTTGTGGGCAGCCTACTGGCCCACTGGCCCCCTCTTCTGCTATATGAAGGGTTTCGTCCATAAAAAACTCAAGGACGAGATTTTTCGTGGATTCGCCGCCGCCACGAGGCGGAACTTGAGCAGAACCAATCTAGAACTCCAACAAGATGATCCTGCCGGGGAAACTTCCCTCCCGGAGGGGGAAATCATCGCCATCGTCATCACCAACACTCCTCTCATCGGAGGGGACTCGTCACCATCAACATCTTCATCAGCACCATCTCATCTCCAAACCCTATTTCATCACTTGTAACCAATCTCCGTCTCGCGACTCCGATTGGTACTTGTAAGGTTGCTAATAGTGTTGATTACTCTTTGTAGTTGATGCTAGTTGGATTACTTGGTGGAAGAGTTTATGTTCAGATCCTTGATGCTACTCATTACCTCTATGATCATGAATATGATTATGCTTTGTGAGTAGTTACTTTTGTTCCCGAGGACATGGGATAAGTCATGCTAATAGTAGTCATGTGAATTTGGAATTCGTTCGGTAATTTGATGTGTTGTATGTTGTCTTTCCTCTAGTGGTGTTATGTGAACGTTGACTACATAACAGTTCACCATTGTTTGGGCCTAGAGGAAGGCATTGGGAAGTAGTAAGTAGATGATGGGTTGCTAGAGTGACAGAAGCTTAAACCCTAGTCTATGCGTTGCTTCGTAAGGGGCTAATTTGGATCCACTAGTTTAATGCTATGGTTAGACTTTGTCTTAGTTCTTCTTTCGTAGTTGCGGATGCTTGCGAGAGGGGTTAATCATAAGTGGTATGCTTGTACAAGTAAGGGCAGTACCCAAGCGCCGGTCCACCCAAATATCAAACTATCAAAGTAACGAACGCGAATCATATGAACATGATGAAAACTAGCATGACAGAAATTCCCGTGTGTCCTCGGGAGCGTTTTTCCTCCTATAAGACTTCGTCCAGGCTTGTCCCTTGCTACAAAAGGGATTGGGCCACTTTGTTGCACCGTTGCTACTTCTGTTACTTGTTGCTCGCTACGAATCATCTCACCACACAATCACTTGTTACCGATAATTTCAGTGCTTGCAGGTATTTCCTTGCTAAAAACCACTTGTCAGATCCTTCTCCTCCTCGTTGGGTTCGACGCTCTTACTTATCGAAAGGACTACGATTGATCCCATATACTTGTGGGTCATGAGAACCTTAGATTGTTGCTTGTGAAGGGCTAGTAGTGTTGATTCGATCTTGTAGTTGATTACTATACGGTTTATTTGGTGGAAGACAAAATTTTCAGATCCTTTATGCCAATTAATACTCCTCTGATCTTGAGCATGTTTATCATTTGTGAGTTGTTACTTTTGTTCTTGAGGCCATGGGAGAAATCATGTTGCAAGTAATCATGTGAACTTGATATGTGTTCAATATTTTGATTGTATGTATGTTTTGATTCCCTTAGTGGTGTCATGTGAACATCGACTACATGACACTTCACCATATTTGGGCCTAAGGGAATGCATTGTGGAGTAGTTATTAGATGATGCGTTGCTAGAGTTGCGGAATCTTAAACCCTAGTTTATGCGCTACTTCGTAAGGGACCGATTTGGATCCAAAAATTTAATGCTATGGTTAGATATTCATATTAATACTTTTCTCGTAGTTGCGGATGCTTGCGAGGGAGTTAGCCATAAGTAGGAGGTTTGTTCAAGTAAGAACAACACCTAAGCACCGGTCCACCCACATATCAAACTATCAAAGTGTCGAACATGAATTAAGCTATCATGGTGAAAGTGACTAGATGAAATTGCCGTGTGCCCTCAAGAACGCTTTGCCTATTAAAAGAAGCCACTTTGGCATGTGCTTTGCCACAAAAGTATTGGGCTACCTTTCTTCACTTATTGTTACTCTTGCTACTAGTTACTTGTTCCAACTATCTTGCTATCAAACAACTTGCTACCGCTTTGCTTGCAGAAATTACCTCGCTGAAAACCACTTGTCATTTCCTTATGCTCCTCGTTTGGTTCGACACTGTTAGTTATCAAAAGGACTACGATTGATACCCTATACTTGTGGGTCATCACAAACCTGTACCTGTCGGACAAAATACTTCGTGTACTTAAGATGCCCTATGAGAAGATACATGCCTGTGAGCAAGGATGTGCCTTATTTAGGAAGGCGTATGCAGACTTGGACTATTGTCCCATTTGCAAGTCTTCCAACTATGTTGTCGTAGACAATGGTATGGGTGAGAAGATCCATACCCAAATCCGAGTTAATGTTCTTTGGTATATGCCACTCATACCAAGGCTTCAACATCTTTTCATGGTCGAAGAGATGGCCAGACAGATGACATGGCACAAATTGGGCAAAAGAACCGAACCAGATGTAGAAGGTAATAAGATGGCGGTACACACATCGGAAGGGGAAGCGTGGAAGCACTTCGATGCATTGCATCCGGATAAAGCGGCAGATCCAAGGCATCCTAGAGTCTGCATCGCCATAGATGGCTTCAATCCCTTTGGTATGACGACAACCCAATACAATAGTTGGCCTATATTTGTCATTCCAGTCAATCTCCCCCTGGAGAGATTATGCATAGAAATAACATATTCCTGACGTTGATAATTTTAGGGCCCAACTATTTGGGGAAGAATATCAATGTGTACATGTAGCCTCTTAAGGATGAATTGAAAGAAGCTTGGGACAATAGGGTCAAGACATACGACACCGCTAGAACAAGAAACTTCAAAATGCATGTCTGGTACATGTACTCGATGCATGACTTGATGGTGTATGCGTTATTCTCTAGCTGGTGTGTGCATGGAAGGTTCCCGTGCCCCAAATGCAAGGCAGTTCTTCAGTTTCATTGGTTGTAGGCGGGTCAGAAGTATTCTTGATTTGACTTGCTTAGAGAATTCCTGGATCCTGGCCATTAGTTCAGAAAAGACAAGAAGAACATTACCAAAGTTAAAGTTGTCAAAAACTCCGCACCACCTGCGTTGACAGGCCAACATATCCTAGACCAGTTAAACACTCTCGAGCCTGATCCAGAGCGTCTAGGGTATTTCAAGGGGTATAATTCAGAACACGCTTGGACTCACAAGAAATGCTTCTGGGATCAGCCTTATTTCAATTACCTCCTTCTTCCACACAACATCGACATGATGCACACTGAAAAGAATATCGGAGTGGCCATTTTTGGTACATTGTTCAGCATATACGGGAAGTCAAAGGATAATCCTAAGGCTAGAGTCGATCAAGAGACTTTATGTCATAGGCCGTTACAAAACATGCAACAATCAAAAGGAATGGAGTTGTTGAAGCCAAATGCATGGTTCAATCTTGGAAGGCCAGCTATGAGGGAAATTATCTTGTGGGTCAAAATGCACTTGATGTTCCCCGATGGGTATACAGCAAATCTAATGAGAGGAGTGAGCCTTAAAATTGAGAATATTTGCTCCCAAGAGTCATGATTGGAACATATGGCTTGAGCGAGTAATGACAGTGATGTTACGTGGCTTTATTCCCGAGGATGAAAGGCTAGTACTCGCAGAGCTGAGCTATTTCTTCCGTGTTCTTTTTGCGAAAGAACTATCGCGTGGTGTGGTAGATGACATGGAGGAGTTGGCGCCGGAGTTTCTGTGCAAGTTAGATAAGATCTTTCCACCGAGATTCTTTAATCCAATGCAACATTTGATTTTACATCTCCCAGCCAAGGCAAGATTGGGTGGCCCCGCGCAGAATCATTGGTGCTTTGCAACTCAGAGGACACAGAAGACGCTTCGAGAAAAATGTAAAAATAAACGGAGAATTGAAGCATCGTTGGCCGAGGCATTCATTACTGAGGAGGTGGCAGACTTCGTGACAGCACACTACGAACCTAGAAATCGTCATTTGCAAAATCTGAAGCCTCGGTAAAATTATGGATACCCTAAAAAGGTGGATCCAACTTCAACCTATTCAAAGGGAAGCTTGCACCAGTCGGTGCTTCGAAACCAACAGTGTTGGATGTCGAAGAATGGCGGACCATTTCGCTGTATATCTTGAACAACCTACCAGAAGTTCGGTCGTACATCGAGTAAGTTCTCGGTACATTTTTATGCAACTTCTAATTCTTTTGAACTTCTCTTATTCCCGGATATTTGATACAGGCGATACGTCGCCAACTTCTCGGATGGAGCGGTAATCCAAAATGATTCCATCAAAGAGCATGAGCTTCAAACAAAGCATGGTGGCAGCTATTCCGGTTTCATCTCTTGGTTCAAACAAACGGTAAATATCAACAATGGACCATTTCATTTCTTGGTCTAATTTGTGGCCTATGTAACTATCATTTTGTATTAAACGGTAATTGTCTAATTCAAAGTCTATGGATGCCGAATTGAGACAATCTGCTAATGGTTTTGGCTATAAGGTCCGTTCATTTGAGAAATACAACAACAACGAGTATCGCTTTCGTACCTGTGGCAAAGAGCTATCTACGCCCGACCAGAAATCTACAAATTGTGGTGTATCTTCTATCGGCGAAGGAGGTACCGAGTATTATAGAAGATTTGAAGCAATTTATGAACTTCAATTCTACAGTGAAAACCCACCGAACGTCGTAGTCTTCAAATGTTATTGGTTCCAGCTGAAGGAGAATAGGACTCATGAACATATAGGGCTAGTCAAAATCAATGAAAGTACCCATTTAGATGTTCCCGATGTCTATATTACGGCTCAACCGGCAACCCAAGTTTTCTATCTACCATGGGTTTGTCAAACTAATACGAATCTAAATGGTTGGGATGTTGTTTATGAAGTGCTGCCACATGCTAGACCACCTCCCCAAATGAAGAGGATTATGAACCTCACATTAACCCAGACACATATTACGGAGAATTCTTCCAAGAAGCACATCTTTCGAAGAAACCTTTCAAGAACTCTTCTACTTCACCCCAGAACATGGAAGTAGACAGCGATAGTGAATCCGACTTCACCCTTGTGCCATAACCAGCAGAGCTGGAACTAGAAGAGGTTACCGTTGTGGATGACCTATCAATGCTTGACCGATTACACAAAGGCCTTCCATATGTTGATGCCGATGGACCCGATGAGCACGTCATTCATGAAAGTGATGATGATGATGCATTTGTTGATCTCGAAGCATATATAGATGATCTAGAATATTATTAGTTGCTATGCATCTCAACTTAAATTATATATGTACATATTCTTATTCATGTTAAGTATTCAAGTTTTTTATGTTGTATAAGTTTATTTGACTCTTTGTCATGGAAGGTGTTGAAAGATGGCTGGTGCGCGTCCAGACCGCTCGGCGGGTACTTCGTCGACGGCCTGCGGGAGGGGTCCTTCCATTCCACCCATATCTCTCCGTAGAGCGTTGGTAGATAGTATGGGGACACCCGCTGGTGTTTCTTTGTCGGCGTCATTGCCCTCGGGAGAGGTGATTGGCTAATTATCCTCCAAAATGATATAATTAACTTATTTAGTCCATTTATGACATAATTAGCTTACTTAGGTCAGAAATAGCATAAGAACCTTAGTTAGGTCATAAATGTCATATACTTAACTTATCTTCCTCCTAAATGACATAATAAGCTCAAAATAAGATAAGTATTATAATCATCTTCTCTTTCTTGTTCTCCTTCTCCTCCTTCTTCTTCTCCTTATCCATCTCCTCCTTCTCCTTCTTTTTCTGCTTCTTTTTCTTCTTTTTCTTATCCTTCTTCTTCTCGTTCTCCTTCTTCTTCTCCTCCTCCTTCTTCTTGTCCTTCTCCTCCTCCTTATTCTCCTCCTCATCCTTCTTCTTCTCCATCTCCTTCTTCTTCTTCTTCTTCTCCTTCTTCTTCTCCTCATTCTTATTCTTCTTCTTCTTCTGCTCCTTCTTCTTATTTTCCTTTTTCTTCTTCTTCTTCTTCTGCTCCTTCTTCTTATTTTTATTTTTCTTCTTGTTCTTGTTCTTGTTCTAGTTCTTGTTCTTCTTCTTCTTCTTCTTATTCTTATTCTTATTCTTTGTCTTCTTGTTCTTCTTCTTCTACTACTACTTTTTGTTGTTGTTGTTGTTGTTGTTGTTGTTCTTCTTCTTCTTCTTCTTCTTCTTCTTCTTCTTCTTCTTCGCATCCTCCTCCTCCTCCTCCTGCTTCTTCTTCTTCTTGTTCTACTTCTTGTTGTTGTTGTTGTTGTTCTTCTTCTTCTTCTTCTTCTTCTTCTTCTTCTTCTCCTTCTTCTTCTCCTTCTTCTTCTCCTTCTTCTTCTCCTTCTTCTTCTCCTTCTTCTTCTCGTTCTTCTTCTCCTTCTCCTTCTTCTTTTCCTTCTCCTTTTCCTTCTCCTTCTTCTCCTTCTCCTTATTCTTCTTCTTCTTCTTCTTCTTCTTCTTCTTCTTCTTCTTCTTCTTCTTCTTCTTCTTCTTCTTCTAGTCGACAACAAAGGTGCCACGTGGCGCAAACCTATGCAACCTAGAAGCACGCTAGACCTATATGGTCACTTTGCCATATGCGGCACACGACAAAGGGGGAGGGTCGGCAGATGGCAATGGGGTGCGACACGATAGACGACAAAAGTGCTTGGCGCGGCCGACATACGACAAAGGGGCGCTGGGGGGGAGGGGAGGCAGGCGGCAAAGGAGGGAGGCATGACAGATGACAAAGGTGGAGTCCTGGCAGACGGCAAAGGTGTTGTGCAGCAGACGACAAAGGGGCGGGGGGTGGCAGATGGAAAATGCCCCGTTAACTTTCTAATAGAGTTGTTCCTATTTTCTACCGTGTAGCTACCTTTGCCGTCGGCTTGGCATGGCAGCCGATGGCTAAGATCTTTGTCGTATCCTTTCTCGCATCAGATGGCAAAGGACCTATTTACCGGCGCAAGCTACCATGGAAATATTGCCGGTCTTTTCCATCCATGGAGTGGCTCTTTTGCGTTCGCCATGGCACACGGCAAAGAAGCTGATTCATGTCGTGTAGGATGTTATTTCATTGCATAATTATTGACTTCATGTGCATGCATCGGGAATCACAAAGCTTAACACAAATATTCTTACTACAGCATAATTACTCATCAACATAACTCACATATTGCTATCTTCATATCGCAAAACTATTGCAAAGAATCAAGTTTAATATCCAATGATCTTCATGATAGTTATTATTATATCTTTCCTGGACATTCATCACTTTGTAACTCATTTTCATTTAAAGCATATTGCCAATGCAAATAGCAAGCTCTCAAACAAATATAAGTGAAGAATGATAGTACAAGTTTCTTTAAAATTTTAAACTGTCAAAATTATATAAGTGAAGAAAGAGAGGATTTCTTCAAAAATTCAAAAACTCTCGAAATAATCTAAGTGAAGCATAAGAGAATATTTCTTCAAAATAACAACACCATCGTGATCAAAAAGATATAAGTGAAGTGCTTGTGCAATTGCATGTCTCAAAAAATTTAAGTGAAGCATAGAGAGCGATTCTAACAAATCATAGCATAATTTAGCTCTTTCAATTGGGTGTGTATAGCAAGGTTTATTATGACAGACTAACCTGCAAAGAAAGCAAAGACGCAAATGATACAAGGCGCTCCAAGCAAAACTCATGATATGTGACAAATAGAATTATTTAACTTTGTTCAAATTGAAGAATAGAGTCTCCCACAAGCTTGGGGAGGCCTCTCCAATTACTTAATGCTTTGCCTGATAACCCTCTTAAGAAAAAATGAAATACTTGATATATTTTATAATGGACTAACCGATGCTTCTAGGGACCACATAGATAGTTATGTTGGTTGTGTTTTCAGGGAACAAACTGTCAAACAGGCTGAGGAATAATTGACTAATATATTGAATAATTATGATGAATGGACACTTCGTGAACCACTGCCTAAACCTAGTCCAAAGAACAGGGGTATCTTATTGCTTAGTCCTAAAACTATGCAAGAGGCAACGAAATATATGAAGGAAAAAGGCATTAAAGCATAAGATGTTAAGAATTTACCACCTACCAAAGAAATCCATGGTCTCAAAACACCACCATAGGTGGTGGAGATAAATTTTCTTTTAAATTTTGATGGAGGTGATATCCCTTAGAATTAACTTCCTAGCCAAAGCTTATAAGAGTTTGATAATTATATTGTAAAGCAAGATCATTTCAACTCCTACGTTGTGAAACAGTTGAAACAAAACTCTGATATGATTGCCCACTTAAGTGACTTGTTATTCAGAATAACCATTGATGTAAGAGGTGTAGGAAAACATGCTTCTATGGTTCAAACCAACTAGACCAAGTTGCTAAATCTAAAAGTGAGTTGCTTCATGAAATGACTAATTAATAATATAAATGATCATGTTGTTAGAGTAATGACTAGAGGAGGAACAATGACTCAAGATCCACTATATCCAGAAGGTCATACTAATGGAACTCAAGAAGATTCACAAATAATTAATGTTTATGCACTTAGTCCTTGTGGGAAGAAACAGAAAAATAAAAATGATGGGACCTTGCATACTTCTAGTGAACCCGAATTAGAGAAACCTTCTAATAGTGCTAATGATATCTCTATCTATGATGTTGAAACTCAATATGGTAATTAGCATTCACCTAGTTATAATGAAAATGATAATGATGATGCTCATATAGATGCTCAACGTGACAACGATAAAGAACCAGATAATGATGTTGAGATAGAACCTGCTATTGATCTTGATAACCCACAATCTAAGAATAAACGTTATTATAAAAGAGATTTTTTTGCTAGAAAGCAAGTAAAAAAAGAGAGCCATCGGTTCGAAAACCCATTCCTTATCCACCTAAACCAACTAAGGAAAAACATGATGGAGAATTTGAACGCTTTGCTGAAATGCTTAGGCCAGTCTTTTTGCGTATATGTTTAACCGATCTTTTAAAGATGGCCCCTTATGCTAAGTACAAGAAAGACATCGTCACTAATAAAAGAAAAAATACATAAAGCTAAAATATCTACCATGATTTATAAATATACCTTTAAGGATGGAGTACCTAAAAAACTAGAGATCCAGGAATACCAACTATACCATGTTCCATAAAAAATAACTACGTGAAAACTGCTTTATGTGATAATGTTAGTGTTATGTCTTTCTCTTTATAAAAAAGACTTGACTTGAGTAAACTCGCACCTACTGAAATTTCATTGCAAATGGCTGACAAATCAACAGCCATACCTATCGGTATTTGTGAGGATGTACCCGTTGTTGTTGCAAATGTTACCATCTTGACAGACTTTGTTATACTTGCTATGCCTGAGGATGACAACATGTGAGTTATCCTTGGTAGACCTTTCTTGAATACTGCAGGGGTTGTTATTGATTGCAACAAAAGCAAGGTCACTTTCCATGTCAATGGTAAAGAACATACAACGCATTTTCCAAGGAAACAATTTCAAGTGAATGGTGCTAATGTTATTGAAAAATATCCGACTACCATCAATGAAAGTATTCAACTACCTCTACCTACAGACGAAAATAAATATGAGATACTTATTGTTGGGGATATGCACATCCCCATTAAGGTAACTTAGTGTTTTACCAAAATTCTTCGGGATCATGCTAATTGGAAGTGGTTGTTAATAAGACTTGATCAACCTTGTTAATGAATCATTTTCAAGAAGCATGAGGACGATGAATTCAGTAGGCACAACTCTCTGAATCCATTTTACTTTTCCTTTTATTTTCATTTTATTACAATAGAAAGTCATGATAATCCTGTTTTTTGATTTTTCCGCACAATAAAAAAGTGCCCAAACATAAAAGTTCTCCAAATGACCTAAAATTTTCACATGATTTTTTTCTGAATATTTGAGAATCTCTGGTACTAAAAATACTACAATTGGGTGTCCCAGGTGGCCACTAGACACGAGGGCGCACGAGCCCCATAGCACGGCCAGGTGTCTAGTGGGCCCCTCAGGGGTCCCATCACTTATTCCTTCACCTCACTTCGTTACTCACCTCCATAAAAAATCCATGTAGCTCCCTCTCTCTCTCTCTCTCGTATTCTTGCTCTCAAACCCGTGGATTTCAATCTCTTTGCTCGAAAGTCCGGTTCTGAAACTGTTTTGGGGGATTGCTCCTTGGTATGCAACTTCCCCACTCCTCCAATTAGTTTTTGCTTTAGTGGTTTATCTTAGAAGTAATTAGATACTTTAGGTGCTACTGTAGATGATCTTGTAGGTTGAATTCTTGAATTTCCAAGTAGTTTGAATGCTTATTTTAGGCTCTAGACATCCCTATGAGTAATTGCTATCATTCTTGTGAAGCTTTGTTAACCTTAGTTTGTGAGCCAAAAAATTTCAGAAATTTTATTCTTGGAAACATGGACATCTTCATGATGTGTTCATCAAAGAAGAATGCCAAGGGGGTTCTTGGTGAATCGTCTGCTGCTGGACTCACCACCCCACGATTGATGGAGGTCCGGCCATGCGAATGGCCACACACTCCTTTCATGGAACAAGCCGGATTCCACCATGAGTTTGCGCAATTTGTGACAAATGTTGGGTTGGCAACTTCATTTGATATGATTGTGACCAATACCATACTCTCACTAATTCCCTTTTCCAAAATTTCTATTTTCTAAATAAGCATGATCCACCTTAAGTGTGGTTTAAACTATATACCGAAACCCACGAAATACCACTTATTAGATTTTGTGAGATATGTTTAATTCGCTCTCACGGGGAGTTAAGAGAACTCAAACTGATTGAGTTTGAGGATTTACTGTTCACCTTAACTGTCGGTGAGACAAGAGGCGTGTCAAAAGCCACGGCCCCGAGCCTGCAGTTTCCTTCAATGCACTACTTTTCTTTATTCATCATGAAATGTTTAACTGCTAGGGGGAAGGGTAGTATCCTTAGTGCTCCTGACCATGCCATTTTGCGATGAGTACTCCATAATTATCACACCTTTAATTTGGGAGCTATTATTGCTTGACATTTACACAAGCGATGAGCACAACTAAGGGTAAAAATCCACGATGGTATTTATGCCACTCACATAGCGAAACGCTTTACACATCCCGTTTTTTCATGATGACTATCTGTTACCACAAGCTTATCTAGATCGTGAGTCTATGGATTATCATCCATTTATTGACAGTGATGATTGCTTGGATAACCATCCGTATAACTTAGTTTTTAGTGAGGTTACCCGAGATATTATCCCATTGCCTGCACCTATTTTGTTTGAATGTATTGCAAGGAATAGATACAGATCATGCCTGAGGACAATATCACTTACCAGAAGGCCCATGCAGCGGCTGAGGAGGAGCCCCGGTAGTGGGACTCTCTGGTGCCGCTGCCCTAACACTTTGAAATGAGGCCGGACGGCTACCACGGTTCGTGATTACCAAGCTTGGCACTCTTGCACAGGATTATCCATGTTAGATTTAGTTTATTGCCTTCTTCTTGTGTGTTTGAAAAACTTGCAGAAAATCTAAAAATATTTATCACTTCTTTTTGGATTTTCTCTCTTGCGTAATTTAGTTGTAATATTAAAAGAAAACCCAAATATATTTCTCTTTCATTGTTTCACTTGTTGGGAGCTTTCCCGTGTAAATAGTTTTCCTCGTTTTAGTTCCTTCTTTAATTTGCTTTCCTCTTGAAAAACTAAAAACTCAAAAAATATTTTGGTGTGTTTCTCTGATTTTATTTTCCCTTCTTTGAGTTATACCCAAGGGGAAGACCTCGATGAAAATATTGGGCGGCTCTCATATGCACTGTTATTGATCTAATAAAGAGCTCATATTACTTTGTCTTCTCCTTTCGAATGCAATCTTGCAGATTCCGGCTTAGTCCATGGCACTCTTGTATTATTATTATTTTCATATCGTTCGGTCATGCAAGTGAAATGCAATAATGACGATATCTAATGAACTTATTGTGGTAGAGAAAAGCGGGTATCAACTGAACTTGTTTTTGCTTTTGTAAATATGTTTAGACGAGTATCCATGATCCAGCGTATTATGACCAAACTTTTTTACAATAAAAATTAGAGATTATAGTTGTTCATGCCATGCTTAAGTAGCTAGGAGTGGATAATGATTTATCTTGGATGACAACATCCATTAAAATGATTGTGATGTAGTTTGATGATATGGTATCCTCCTCTCAATGTTGGAGTGGCTAGACTTGGCACATGTTCACGCATGTAGTTGAATCAAAACCAACATAGCCTCCACGATATTTATGTTCATGGTGTTTATATCCTACTCATGCTAGCATGCAACAATAATTATTCATAAAGCATGTTAATGATCGTCTTCACTCTCTAGCTGGTCCCTTCCCAAACTATTTGATAACCTTCGCCTTTACTAAGTGGGAATACTGCTTGTGAAACAAAATCCTTGGATTTTTTTATTCCAGATGAATCCACTATACCTACCTATATGCGGTAGTACCCTGTCGTTACATGTAAATTTGCATGTGCCACCTCTAATATTTCAAATGAACTTATGTTTTGTGTGCCTGGACCGCTCATGGAGCGACAGGGGGCGGTCAGTCTTCCATGCTAAGTTGGTTATTCTCGTGATGAGTGTTTATTCACTCGTCCTTGCAAGAGAGGGGTGGTAGAAAAGGACTCGAAATCTCAAATCATAAATCGCAAATAATTAAACAAAACTCCCCCTAGATTGTTGTTGGTAAGGACGACACCCGTGGATTCTGCTAGTCGTGAAGTGTATTTGTTGGTGGAGTGAGTAAACCTGTACTTTTACCACTTGGGAAGTGCCGCTAATTTGTTTTTCATGGAACATATCGATAACTCTTGGTCGTAACATTGAAAGGAAGGGTGTACCTCCCAAAATAATTTATCTCTTATTTTCATTATGAGCTCTGGCACCACTCCAAATCCCTTCTTCCTTTTGCGAAGGGACTTTCTACTTACTTTCATGTCATTTTATTTTTACTTTGAGTCATCACCGTCTCAAATATGCACTAGACCTGAGAGCACTACTGTCAACATCATGCTTTGTGTCTAGTTTGTCGTTCTTTTCAGCATGACCGGATCTCTTTTACCATGAATTACACTGTCTAGTCGCTGCTTGAACTTTGGAGGTGCTCTCCATTTCTGTTTTGCGGTCTCGGAAAGGGCTAGCGATTTACCATTATTGTCATATTATATCACGATTGTTTTGACCAAGTGTTTCCATTTGAGTTATCTTATTGTTTCTCGCTAGTTGATTATGACATTGATATGAACTAATATAGTTTCTAAGGGTTATTGTCTATATGATTAGTTATGATTTATGCTTAAAAGCTGGGTGCTCTCTAAGCATGTATATGTAAACAAGAACAAAAGAGTTCGTAAAAGTTCTTATTTATCACTTTCAGTTTGTCAACTAAATTGCTTGAGGATAAGCAATGGGTTAAGCTTGGGGGAGTTGATAAGTCTACATCGATTATACTTTTCCTAACGCTTTTGCTCTTGTTTTGGATACTAATTTGCATGATTTGAATGGAACTAATCCTGACTGGCGTTGTTTTTAGTAGAACTACAACGGTGTTGTTTTTGTGCAGAAATAAAAGTTTTCAGAATGGAATGAAACTTTTTGGAGATTTCTTCTAGAATAAATGAAAAATACTGCAACCAAGACCCACTAGAGGGGACGCCCTAGGCGCCCACTAGACATCACGACGCTCGAGGATCTCCTGGCGCGGCCTCGTGTCTAGTGGGGCCCACGTTGCTCGGCTGACCCTAATTCCAGCGCTATAAAATCCTATTTTTGGAGAAAAAATTAGAGAGGAAGTTTCATGGCGTTTCACGATATGGAGCCACCACCACCTCCTGTTCATTATCGGGAGGCCTAATCCGGAGTCGTTTGGGGCTCCGGAGAGGGAAATCTTCGGTCCTCGTCATCACCAACTCTCCTCCATCGCTAATTCCATGATGGTCTCGAGTGAGTAATCCCTTCGTAGGCTTGCTAGTCGATGAAGAGCTTAATGAGATTCATCATGTAATCGATTTAGTTTTGTTAGGGCTTGATCCCTAGTATCCACTATGTTCGGAGATAGTTGTTTCTATGGCTTTGCTATGCTTAATGCTTGTCACTAGGGCCCGAGTGCCATGATTTCACATCTAAACCATTTATGTTTTCATCATTATATCTATGTTCCCGATCCGATCTTGCAAGTTATATGCAACTACTACGTGTTAGGATCCCCATACCCCAAAGTAACAATAATTGGGATTCTTTCTAGTGACTACGGTACAATGAGGAGTTCATGTATTCACTATGTGTTAATGCTTTCTTCCGATTCTCTATTATAAGGAGACCTTAATATCCCTTAGTTTCCTTATGGACCCCGCTGCCACGGGAGGGTAGGACAAAAGATGTCATGCAAGTTCTTTTCCATAAGAACATATGACTATTTATGGAATATATGCCTGTATTATATCGATGAACGGGAGCTAGTTCTGTGTCGCCCTATGTTGTGACTATTATATGATAAATATTATCTGGCAATATCATAGATCCAGTGTCTACGAGTTTTCCACATTATCTCCTTGCTAAGTTAGTACTATTGCTACTGCTGTTACAACTGTTACAAAACGTATAACTCTGTCATGGGCCACAACCTTCCCCCTCATCCCCACCTAGCCCACATACATAACCCACTAGACCCATCTAGCCTTCCCTCCATTCGTGGTTATCGGATCACGATCGAACGGACATCATCCAACCCACCAATGGCCATTCCCTATATAAAACCCACCTTCTAGAGAGAGGCTCTCATTCCACTAGGATTTCCCCCAAGGCTAATTTGCAGCCACCCCCTTCAAAAACCCCACCTGCAAGCTCCACCTCCTCCCTCCCCCAAAATCCTAACCAGGGCCCAAATTTAGACCATAGGATCCCCATCCAATGTCTGAGATTTGTCTGAAATCCCACCCTGGACATTATCCACGACAAATCCTGACATGTTGAGGTGACCACATGCCCCAGATCCGCAACGCCATGGTCGACCACAGCTACCGTGTGCCGTGTCGTGCTCCTTCACCGACCCGCACTACACCTCCGCATCGGAGCCCCGCCACATGAGTCCGCCGTGCCCTCACCTCGCTGTAGCCGCTGCCAACCGAGGTCCGCGCCGCCGCTTGCAAGCCCCGTCACCAGAGCTCGCCACCGCCCCAAGCTCCACTCGTTGTCATGGAGCTCACCGCCGAATGACGTGGACCCTCCGCACCTCCCTCGTCATCTTTCAGCCCCCTACATCACCGTCGGACGTAGCGATATGCGCCGCATCATGGCCCTCCGCTGCTTCGTCACGATCGGGAAAGAGCGCCCGCTCACCGAGCCCCTACTCGCCACGTGGGCCACTTCCAACGCCCCGACCCAGCTCGTCTTAGGCACCAAAGCCCACAGGAGAGCTAAGGACCAGTCGGCGCCAGGCCCAACGATCCTCCAGCCTCGGCCTCAAGCCGGCCTACCAGACCCGCTCCACCGCCGGCTTGTTGGCCCAAGGTGAACGGCTAGCACCATTTTGTTATCATGCGGAAGCCCATGCTAGCCCGTGTATCTCCAGATTTGGCCCATAGATGTTTTTCCCCAGTGCTACGAATTAATATAATTTCCAGGGAATCTCGTAATTACAGGAAATTGCATCATTTTGCATTGCTAATAAATATTTAATCATGCATCATATGTAAAAATTATAGATATGTAGAATGTTCATAATTTCGTGTAGATTGATAATATCGCACTTTTAGACACGCTAAAAATATTTAAACTTGATGTTTGCATTGTTTTGTGTGATTCCATGTTGAAATGATTTAATCCATAGCAAAATAACTGTGCATCGGATTTAAAAAATTTATACATGAAAAATGCTTAGAATTTTGTGTAGTTTCACAATAACCAACTTTCACACATGTTTAAAATATTTAACTTGTTTTTTCATGCAATTTGCATTTATGTCATATTAAAATGGTTGTCTCATAATTCATTACGTGTAGCTCCAATTAAAATGTTCCACATAAGTAACTTGACTAGAAAAATGTGTAGAATAACATGGTGACATTTGTTTTGATGATTAACAACTCTTAAATTTTGTTATAGGAAGAACAATACCAAAATCTTAATTTGCATATGGGGACTTTCCGAAATTGTTATTTGTTGTTTCGGCCTCATTTAAACTTTTCTAGAATTTCTGTAGTTCCATAATATCTTGTTTATCCATGTTTTAATATGCTTGTGGCTATCATTTGTATAAATTTAGCATTCGTGACATATTATCTTGTGTTGGTCATATCTTTCAAACTTTAGCTCCATATTCAATGATCTATATATGTAAAGCGATTAGATTGACATGTAGAATCACATGATCCACTTTATTTTGTTGTTTAAATATTATAAAATGTGTTTACTTGAGATCTAGAACAATTTCAAAATTAACACATGTGGTCGTTTCAGACATGCTATTTGTTGTTTCCGCCCTCATTTAAAATGCCTATATGGTGTAGTTTAATACTGCTTCATCTCTTGCCATGTTAAACAACATTTAATATTGTCGTGTACCTAAATGGGAGTGAACTAACTAATTAAAATATGGAGTTTCGTCAATACGAAATGCGTTGCATATTGAGCTTCATTTAATGTGTAGGACTTGATTGTTGTGCGGTACAATACCGCATAATTAAATGGACATGCATCATAATTGCTTGCACATTATGTCATGAATATGTTGTGGTGTTTTCATGTGTTAATTGTTGTTTCCGGAATGATTCTTCTCGATAGAGTTCCGAACCGCTTCCAACTCCAAGGATTTCGTTTGACTACGTCGGTTTGTCTACTTCATGGATTCGTTCTTCTTCCAAGCGGGATCACATGCAAGATGATCATTTCCCTAGATACCATTACTATCATAGCCATGCTATTTGTCTCGTTTCTATCCTATGTCTCGCTGCCTACCACCTGTTAATGTCAACCTCCCAACATTGCCATGAAAAGCCTCTAACCCCCTTGACATCCCAATGAACCTTTGTTTGGCTATGTTATCGCTTGGTCAGCCTTGTTATAGCATTGCTAGTTGCAGGTGTAGATGCTTCCATGTGACAACATGGACATTCTTTTGAACACCACCATATTATTGCTACTTAATTTAATGCACTTATATACTTGGTAAAGGGTGGAAGGCTTGGCCTTCGAGCTCGGTGTTTTGTTCCACCTTTAATGCCCTAGTTACTTGTGTACCGGTGTTATGTTCCATAATTGAGCGTTCTTAACATGCTTGGGGATGTTATGGTATCCCCTTGATTTGCAATTTGGGATAAAACTCTTCTAGCAAGGCCCAACATTTGGTACTACATTTTGGGATAAAACTCTTCTAACATGCTTGGGGTTGTTATGGGTACCGCCCTAGGGACTTCCTAGACATCATGTATAATTAATCAACCCCCGGACCAGTGCTCCGCATGAGTGCTGGTACAAACCGGACGATGTCCAACACCCCCTGGTGACCCAGGGTTTCAGCCAACCCGACGTAATGCCCATTTGGTAGTGCCATGGGAAAGAGATACACGGAGCTCCTATTGGGATCTAGCCAGTCGGGCGGTCTTGCTAGATTTGTTGTACCCTTCTCGAACGTCTTTTGCAAGGGATTCCGAGGATACTTTGGGCTATCTCGAGGTTGAGGCTTTCCATTAGGAATCCGAGGAGATTACGGGTTTTTCGTGGTCGAGATTTCCGATGAAGCTTGTGGTAGTTTGTGATGGAGTAGTTGGTGAACCCCTGTAGGGTTAGATCTTTTGGAAAGCCATGCCTGTGGTTATGTGGAAACTTGGAAACTTTGTTTAACACCCGGTCATAGCAAACTTGAAGTAAACTTAATTGAAATATGCAAACTGTGTGCGTAACCATGACTGCCTCTTCTCGTGAGCTCTGTGTCCGAGAGAGGACACAATGGGGTTTTGTTTGACATAAGTAGGTGTTCAGTATCACTTCAAGATCATTATTAGTTCATGTCCGTTTATGCGTAGATCACCCCTTTGATTCTTGTACTCGTAAGTTAGCCACTCGAATAAATGCTTAGTGCTTGTTGCAGTCTCACCACCTTAACCATACCTCACCCACTAAGCTTTGCTAGTCTTGATACCTTTGGAAATGAGATTGCTTAGTCCCTGTGGCTCATAGATTACTGCAACAACATTTGGAGGTACAGGTAAATCGATATGTTGACGTGAGCATGACTATTGTTCTATTTGCAGTTTCTTCTTATTCTTCTTCTTCATTGATCATAGGTTGGGTTCCACGCCGACAACCTGGGATAGCAAGGATGGACGTCGTTCTTTTATCGTTTGATTTTGTCCATAGTCGGACCTTGGTCTTCTACATGATGATTGAATGTATTGTTGTGTTGGGATGCTCATGCTGTAGCTTGTGGTGAGTGTAAGCCAATTCCTTATACTCACAGGCCTGACCTAGACGTCCTACCCAAGGGTACCTCATTAAAGACTTGATGGTCATGAAGAAGATTCCGACTGGATATCCATGGCATCTAAAGTCACTCGGTAAGAATTCACTCGGAAGATGTTCCCCTTCACTCGACAACCAACTTCCACTCGGGAAGAAACCAGTCGACGCAGAAGTCCAGAAGCCACTCCAGGGAGGCTAACATGCGAGCGTTCGGCTTATCATCATGAATACCATTAATTACATACATACTTTATCAGTAATGTATGCCTTTAAACTCTATTGATCGAACCCTTAGATGCTGGGGCCTTGATGACGGTAGCGCACTCTATATAAGACACCCCTTCCCTCTAGCTCAAGGGTTCACACCCTCTCTAACACTTATTCCACACCGCAAGAGCTCCAAAGCACTAAGACGTAGGGTTGTTACCTCTACAAGAGGGGCATGAACTCATACATCTTGAGTACAAGCTTGTCGTAGCTAGGACTCTACCCTCTCCTTTCGTACCCTACACCTCTACTGTTAGGTTCATTCCCACGACTGTAGGCACCCACCTTGGGGCAAGCGTCTAAGAGACTTCCGGCAAGTTTGCAATCTTTACTCGTCGTCATGTCTTCCGACTGCGATTCATTTCTGGGCAGCGAGATCCGTTTCGGCGCGCTCATCTTCATTGCCGATGAGTCAGCATGGCTTCAGGAGGCGCCTCTCGACATTGAGGCGCTCCAGATCTGTGGTGCGACGCACTTCCATGCAAGCTCCTGTGGTGTACTCCTTCGGCAACCATTGACTCCGTTGTCGACCGTTCGCTCCGCTTTTCATCGTCACAAGCGATTTGGTCGCTCACGACTTCAGCGATGGGTGAAGCACGCAGTGGCTCTCCATGCGTCATCTCTGCGATCTCCGCAGGTTGCTGCCATCGAGCCTGCTGAACCTATCTGGAGCCCAATCCACTCGGCATTAGATCAGTCCGATGTCCCTTCCGAGTGCGAGAGATGCAATCCAGCAGCCGATTTTTTCATGACGGATTCTATGGAGAGCCCGCCCGGGTTCGGTCACGGCGAACGCGAGGTCAGAGAACAGTCGACTGGACACGCACGTTGTCGTCCATCTTCCAGGCGGCATTAGCAACAACTCTTCTCGAGTGGGCGACAGGACAACATTGAGGTATATAGTACTCCGGTACTAAATGTTGGAGCCACCCCTAAGATAGAAGATTCTATTCAACCATCAAACTCAGAGGCTGGTAGAGGCTTAGAGCAGATTCTTACTGTGCTTCAAGCAACGCAGCAACAAAATTCAGCTATATCACAGTCGCTGAATAAATTGCACAGTAATTCACCCAGAGCAGATACAGTTCATTCAGTTTACAGTCCAGGGTCACCTCAGCGTCGCAGAGATGGGGGTTACCAAGAGAATCAACACACAGACCAGGGGCGGAACCAGTTCGCTCCGTGTTATCACCGTGATGACCGCCGTCGGGTGCATTCTCCTCCGAGGAGCGGTATGTATGTGTCCCGACACTACGACGACATGGCCCCTTCGGTGATGAGTGGAGTCCTGGATTTGATGCGAGAAATGTACGCACGCAGTGAAGGATTGATAGGGGTAGAGCTCACAGAGATGGTTTCAACACTGATCATCCGAGTGGAAGCGGTATTGCAGTTTCTGGTCCTGAGTGCTTTAGTAGAGCGATCCGTTTTGCTGATATTCCCTCGAACTTCAGGTTGGCGGCCAGAATAAGTAAGTTCACATGAGAATCCAAACCTGAAACATGGTTTGATGACTACCGAGTGGCAGTGCAAATTGTGGAGGTAATGACAACGTCGCCATGAAGCATTTGCCTTTGCTGCTAGATGCTTCGGCCAGGGCGTGGCTGAATCAGTTGGGTCCTTCTAGCATCTACTGCTAGGAAGATCTCGCCCAAGTGTTCATAAAAACATTCGAAGGGACATGCAAGCTTCCTGCCTGTCTGTCCGAGCTGCAGCTTTGCATGCAGATGTCGAATGAATCTTTGAAAGATTATATTCAGCGGTGGACCACCCTTCATCACACGATGGAGAATGTTTCTGAGCACCAGGCAGTATGTGCTTTCAAAGCCGGTGTCAGATACAGAGAGTTGTATTTGAAGTTCGGTCGTACAGGCGACATGTCCATGAGCAAGATGATGGAGATTCCTGCCCGATATGCCAATGGCGAAGAAGAAGACCGCATCCGCAACGGTAAAGGGAAAGCAGTCGACAACAATGTTGGTGGCAACTCCAATCGGAAGCAGAAGTGCAAGCCTGATGGTTCCACTCCGGCAGAAGCAGCCGCCCTGGCGGCAGAAGGAATATTCAAGGGAAAACCCAAGGGGCAATTTCCCCCCAAGAAGTCCAAGTGTCAGTCAGATATTTTGGATCAACCGTGTGTACTCCACACGAAGAAAGATGAAGATGGCAATCTGATATTGCCTAAGCACACCACTCACTAGTGTAGGTTGTTGATCCAACAGTTTGAAGAGGATCGGTCGAGTGGAAAGGATCCTGAAAAGGAGAATGTTGAAGAGAAAGTTGATTTCCGAGAAGTTCAAGCAACGCTGATGACTTTTCTGACGTGGAGAGCACGAGTCGATTGAAGGTCATCAATAGAGAAGTCAACATGGTTGTACCCTCCACCACCACATACCTCAAGTGGTCACAGACCCCCATAACGTTTGATTAGTCGGATCACCCAACTCATGTTGCTACTCGAGGTCGATAGACTCTGGTGGTTGATCCAGTTGTGGAAGGTGTTCGGCTTCGCAAGGTCCCGATGGATGGAGGAAGCGGGTTGAATATTTTGTATGTAGAAACTCTTAAGGGGATGGGCATTCCAATGTCCCGACTCAGCAAGAGCAATATGCAGTTCCATGGAGTCATTCCCGGAAAGAAGGCCAAGTCACTCGGCCAGATTGCGTAGGAGGTCATTTTCGGTTCTGACAAAAACTTTCGCAAGGAGAAGTTGAGATTCGAGGTGGTAGATTTCCATAGTGCATATCATGTCATCCTTGATCGTCCGACCTATGCTCGTTTCATGGCCCGACCATGCTACTAATCAAGTCGTCAGCATGGTTCTGACCGTCGAGCGAGAAGAAGGCAAAGCTTACAAGGTCCAGCGCCAGTCTATTAGATTTCTGAAGTATTGATCCCTTCGAAGCATATGTCTCCTCATTACTAGAATCTCATTTATGGAATATACTTATCAGTAAAGAAGGTGATGCATTACTTTCAAGATCACTCGATATCAGCCATCAGCGATGCTCCATTATCAGAGATCCTTAACAATCGCGACGCATTAGGTCGTGTGGCTAAATGGGCTATCGAGCTATTATATTTTGACATCAAGTTCAAGGCAAAGAAAGCAATAATATCTCAAGCCCTTGCTGATTTCATGTTGAGTGGGTCGAACAACAGCAGCCAGCTCAAATTCACTCGACACACTGGACTATGTTCTTCGATGGCTCCAAAATGTTGAATGGGTCCGGTGCTGGTGTGCTATTGGTGTTCCCAAAAGGCGACAACCTCAATTATTTTCTCCAGATTCATTTTGATTACTCCAACAATGAGGCTGAATATGAAACCGTCCTCTACGGGTTGTGTATGGTCATCTCACTCGGCGTCCGACGCATGATGGTATACGGCGACTCAGATTTAGTGGTCAGTCAAGTGATGTAGGAATGGGATGTCAGAAACCGTGCCATAACTGGATATTGCAATGCAGTAAGGAAACTTGAGAATAAGTTTGAAGGTCTTATTACAAGAAATATGCTAACTTGCGACCTTCAATATTGATCACCGAATGGTCGTTGATTTCCATTTACGACCTTTTTACGACCAAAAACAGACGGTCAAAAGCTGAGGATATCTAATGAACTATAACGACTTTTTTTATGGAATGGTCGAAGACATTTACGACCAACGAAAGGTCGTTGGTTCTACGGCCAATTGTATTGGTCGTTGCTTGTTTGCCCAAGCCACATCGGATCCAACGTGGCAAAATTTTGACCAAAGGAATTGGTCGTAGATTAGAATCAACCCGGTCCAGTTCGGTGTTAAAGATGCGCCGAGCCCATTTAAAATATATTTTCTATCACTTTGCATCTGCTACGTGGGCCAAGCCCACGAATTTGATAATTTGTTTTTCTAGGACGTGGCCTTCTACATTCCAGTTCTCTTTTGGGCCTCAAGAACAAATATTCAGAAACTTATGATTATTCCAGCAACAAAGTGAAACAAAGAGGGAATTCAAACAAGCCACGACACAACAGTAGGTACATTTGACATACTTAATTAACATAAACATGAAGCAACATAGGGCAACCCAAGCACGTGAACTACACTACATGGGACTAGAGCTACCATTTCTACCAGCAACAACAACCGCCTAATAGGATTTAACCATTTCTACCAACAACAGAACCATCAATCATCAATCAATTACACTAGCAATTCGTAGCAATGGTGAAGTTCCAAAGACTTCAAACCCCCTCCCCCGCTTCTACTCTTCTAATCCGTGTAGGCGTCGTGTACCCGACCTTGAGCTGCTCAGCCTTGGTAAAGTAGGAAGCCTTCTTCTGCAATTCATAATTCATTTGAACATCAGTGTGGTGCAAGGATGAAACATTAGTGTGGTGCAAGGCAATGGATCTCAGGATAAGAAGTAACAGAAGAGGAATAGTTGAAAAACACATGCAAAATGGCAAGGCGGATATGGAAACTAACATTCAAGCAACAGTTTGAATCGATGAACATAGAGTGTACAAATCCTAACAGGGCTACAGACAATTGAACACACCAAACCATAAATTTGAACAACCAAATCAAGATTAGGCAGTATATCAACAATTGCATAGCGACTAAATTTAAAGTCTCACTGACCAACTAGGTTGAACAATACCCAAATGACGCATTGCAGCGACACCGAAACATGTAAACCAACACATGGTCGGCCAAAATTTTATCGCATCATTGAGCAAACACTGAGATCACGCGGAAGAGACCAACATCGAATAGAGTGGTAACACAGAGGGGATGGGGGAATAGGTAACTTACAGCATCACTAAGAGACTTCCACTTCTCACCACCGGCCTTGCCAACCTGCAATTAAAACACAAATCAAGACACATGATTCGAACGGAAAACTATCGCAAGGCGAGGTTTTAAATAGCGGCCTCTACCCCCGCTCTTGCAGTAGCGCGCACCTAACGTTAACTCTTTTGCATTGCATTGTGATATAGCGGGCTTGTCATGATTCGTCCGATACTGAGTATGTGACAGCGATATTGCATTCTATATAGCGTTTTGTGGTGCGGTCGTAGCGCTCTCACTTCATAAAATATGGTAGTCAGACCAGAACCCTAAACACCACCAAAAGCATGTGTGTCACGCATGCACTATCGTCCAAGCTCCTGTACGACCCACCTCTCTCTCCTTGGTTTTGATGCTAGCCTCAGGTGCTGCTACTCTGGTACACAGTGGAAAGTGGAGAACCTAAACAATTTTTTTTGCGGGTAGAACCAAGACAGTCAATACACGAGAAGTCTGATCTCATTACAAGTTGATTAATTTAATATGGTGCTTCTAGATAGAGAAGTTCTTTGATTAAAATAGTGAGGTTTGGGGCTGGATACACATGGACACAATTGTTTCATAAGTGGTTTTGTAGACTGTAGCCCACAGCTTTGACGACACAAAGATCTTATGTGCATGTCACTTAGGGAGACTGTCACACAGAGCTTATACAAATAAATTGCAAAGTTAAAATAACAATTTTTATTAACAACTCTATAAAAATATACGAAACACGCTTAATATCTTGCACATTTTTATAAGTATGTTGTGAGGACATAGCGCCCGCAATAGCGCCGCAATTTGCGATCCGCTATACCGACCCAAATCCATAGTGAGCCCACTATCCGCTATTTAAAATCGTAATTGTAGCACCATTTCGAACGAGGAGAAAGAGAAAGGGGCGGGAGAAAATGGAACCGAGATGCTTACCAGAGAAACCTGCTTGATGTTGGAGTCCTTGCTGAAGCTATCCCTGTGAAAAGAAAACCAAAATGCCCTGCCCCTAGTCAGGACACGTTACGATGCCACAGAGGCAACACAAACCGAACCACGCCAACGAATCGAAACCAGGGCTGCCATGAAGACTAAGAAGGTGCTTGAGGTGCGCTTGGGCTTGCCGGGGTCCTACTCGGCCTTGAGGTTCTTCACCGCGAGCCTGCGCTGGCACAAAAACATCGACAACAAAGCGAACCAAAAACAGAGGCAAAACAACAACATTTTTCAGATTCCAGACAACTGAAAATTGAACTACATTACTAGTATCAGCCACACAAAACTCCCTGACATTAGTATATTCAGGACAAATAAGTAACAGATTTAGCAAAATCAACAAAAAGTTGTTGAAAGTGGCACTAGCTGATAATAGAGACTCACATCCAAAATTCACTCTCTCTTTGCGAGAATGATAACTCACTATTCAACATTTAGCAGTTTGAAGTAAGTTAGCACAAATACATATGTAAGAGACGTTGCCTTCTTCTCTGCAACGACTTGATATTAGCATGAGTTATATTTCATGAACTGTGGAATGAGTTAAAATTTGATATGGAGAACTCGTCATTATGGAAACAAGCAGGAGCTTACGAATGCCAGCAATCCTAAACTACACATATTGTTACAATTAGGAAACAGACAGATTCAGCCAGCTATACTTAGGCCAAACCAAGGCAAAGTTAAATCAAGCCTTGGAAATTAAAGTTGAATTAAGAGCATTCAGAACAGTTTTGGCACTACAAAATTCAGCCAGCTCCCATCCTTGCCCTTGTGGATGTTCTTTATATGGATCAAGAGTAGACGGGAAGGCATCCATCCCTACTGCCACATATGCATACCTAGTGCAGATGAGGTTTCCTTTGTAGACGAACCAGATCCTGGAAGAGGGGTTGGCCTTCCGCTGCACCCTCACCGCCTTCTTGGACTTCGGCGTCCGCGACTTCCTAGCAACCACAGACACCATATCCATCACAATCACAATCACAAAATGTATCTTGTATCACACCATATCTAGCTAGGAAATGTTATCTTGTACGTATCGATCATCCCTACATCCACACGCGTGCGCACACTGACACTAGACGTATGAACCTACTGCAGGTTCAAGAGAGTGCTAGGTAGGCGGGTACCTGGTGTATCCCCGGTCAGCAATGGCGCCAATGACGATCTCGGTGACGGCATGGTCATCGAAGAGCTAGACCAGCCCCCTCGCGGTGTCGTCCTCGGACATGACGACCTTGCGCGCCTGAACCTGCTCCAATCGAATGCGACCACTCGTTCAGCTCAGCGTCCCGGCGGCGGTGGGGATCAAAATGAGGATCGCCTCATACCATCAGAAAAAACGAAGGGGGAGGAGTTGACTTCCGCAGATGTCGATGAGGACGTCGAGGGCCTTGCTGGCACTTGAGGAACATCATGCCGTGCCCCTTTCACAAGCTGATGACCAGCACCTCCAGCTCGCCCTCGCCCTCGCCCTCGCATACCCGGTACGGAATGCACCCCACCACGATGCGCCTGCCGGTGCTCGCGCTGCACCGCTACTGCTCGCGCCCCTGCCTCACCACAAGAACTGCCATCCTTCGAATCTTGAGCTGGCTCACATGCCTGGTCAGCGCCACGCCCATCCCCGTGCACGCGTGACGCAGCTCCCCGCGTGACGAGGGCTCGTCCTCATCCTCTCCCATGCCGCGGGACGAGGGCAAGCAGAAGTGGCTCGCGCTGGGCTCGCGCCTCGGCCTTGGTGCGTACGGTCGTGGAGGATGAGGAGGCAGAGGAGGACGAGGACTGCGCGTTAGCCGGCCACAGCGGAGGCGGAGGGAGAGGAGGGGCACGAGGGGCATGGGCACCGAAGGTGGCGGTATCCTTGATCTGGATCTGGGAGAGGGAGAGAGAGGGGCGGCGGTGCGTAGGGAGGCGGGTGTTTCGTGCTCTAGGTTTAGGTAGGAGAGGGAGAACACGTTGGATATGTAGGACATGGACAGCTCAGATGCCTTCGGTAGGGTGATCCGTGGGAGAGTGATTCTGCATTCTTATTGGTTTGAGACATGTGTCACTTACAAACTTCTAAGTGCTAGAAAGTAAGGGGATTTATGAAGCAACTATCAAAAATATCATTCAAAATGGCAGCACTAAATTTTCCTCTGAAGTTATGCCACATTTTATGGATAAGAGCAACTCCAACGCGCCGATCCAAGCAGACGACGCTTTTGGCCGCCTTTTGTCCATTTGGATCGATGGCCCGCTCGGTGTCCGCCCTCTTTAAAATAGTTTGCTCAGATGACATCATATTTTGCACAAGTTTGCATCGTGTAGTGACAAACGATATTACATAAGGGAGTTTTCATTTTCTTTACACGAAACTTTCATTGTCCATTTTCCGACTGTCCAAAATAATTTTTTTGTGAATAACCTATCAAATATTCATTGCACAATTGGACCGAATCATTTTTCTAAAATATTAGGTTATATTTAATGTACAATCGACTAAATGGCTGGGTGTAAAAAGCTGTGAGACACCTCTCGTGAAAAAGACAAATTTCCCCAGATTTAGTAGGAACCGGCTCCAATTTGAACTGCAGCTACCTCATAGATTGCTTTTTATTTTTTGCAGAAATATTTTCTAGGTATAGAAGTATCTATTTAATCATACAAGCATCAAAAGTTTTCAAATTTTCAGCCACTAGCTATGAATGGGCATGCCCGCCGTTGTGACCGCATTTTGAAATGGGCATGCAAAATAATAAAAAAGTAAAACTTTCGCAGTGTATCATTATATGTGACAAAGTTACGAAGAAAAATAATAAACTTGTAATACGGTAATTATTTTTAAAAAGTGTTCTAAAAAATGAGCTATCATGTGTGAAGATTCATGGCTTTCAAGCCAAATGATCAATCTTATGGACACATTCATGACATAGTTTGCTCAAATGATCTCATATTGTGCACAAGGGTGCATATTGGAATGACAAACAATGTTGCCTCATAGATTGCTTTTTATTTTTTGAAAAAATCTTTTGTAGGTACAAAAGTATCTATTTAATCATATAAACACCAAAAAATTTCCAAGATCCAACAACTAGCTAGGAACGGGCATGCCCGTCGTTTTGACCGCATTTCGAAATGGGCATGAAAATTTCAAAAAAAATTGAAAAATTGAAGAATATTCACATTGTGTCATTACATGTGACCAAGTTACCGGGAAAAATAATAAACTTCTAATACTATATTTATTTTTAAAAAGTGTTCTCAAAAGTGAGCTATCATTGGTGAAGATTCATGACTTTCGAGCCAAATGATGAATCTTATGGCCACATGTATGGCATATTTTTTTTAAATGTTATAACATTATGCACAAGGGTGCATCTTGAAATGTTAACCAATGTTGCATAAGGAAGTTTTCATTTTCTTTGGACGGAAAATTCATTTACAATTTTTCGAGTGCCCAAAATGAGGTTTTTTTTGTGAAGGACCAACCATATATTTGTTGCAAGATTGGACCAAATCATTTTTATAAAATACAAGGCCATATTTAATGTACAATTGATCCAATGGTTGGATGTCAAAAACTTTTATCCACCTCTCGTGAAGAAGACAAATTTTCATCGATTCAGTTGGAAGCGGGTCAAATTTGAACTGCAGTTGCATTATAGTTTGCTCTTTATTTTTCCGAAAAATCATTTCTAGGTACACAAGTATCTATTTCATCATAGAAACACCAACAGTTCCCAAGATTCAACCACTAGCTAGGAACGGTCATACGTGCCTTTTTGACCGCATTTTGAAATGGGCATGAAAAATGTAAAAAAACAAAAAATTGGAAAAGCTTCGCATTGTGTCACTATATGCGACAAAGTTACGAGGAAAAATAATAAACTTATAATACGACAATTATTTTTAAAAAGTGTTCTTGAAAATGGGCTATCATGTGTGAAGATTCATGGCTTCCAAGCCAAATGATCAATCTTATGGCGACATTCATGGCATAGTTTGTTGAAATGATCTAATATTATGCACAAGGGTGCATACTCGAGTGGAAAATAATTTGATTAAGGAAGTTTTCATTTTCCTTGTATGAAAAATTCATTTTCCATTTTTCAAGTGCCCAAAATGAGTTTTTTCTGTGAAGGACCTACCATATATTTGTTTCAAAATTGCACCAAATAATTTTTTGAGAATACCAGGCCATATTTAATGTACAATTGACAAAATGGTTGGGTGTTAAAAGCTTTTACACACCTTTCGTGAAAAAGACAAATTTGTGTCGATTCACCTAGAAGCGGGTTAAATTTGAACTGCAGCTCCATTATAGTTTGCTCTTTATTTTTCCCAAAAATCATTTATATGTACATAAGTGTCTATTTAATCATAAATACATGGTGTGGTGGCTTGACATCGAGGTTTGTATGGTGGTCGAGGGCCCCAACTCCAGAGCGCGTAAACTTGCATGCCAACCGCGTGGTCACCGCCTCACCGTTGCGTTGCCACACGTTCTGGTTGGAATAGGAATGTGTGGTGGGTTGGACACTCCCTCGGTAGGTGTTAGGAAGAAGAATACAGTACAAGTATCTCACGAGGAGACTGAACTAAGCTCAAACATGAATTAGCAGCCAAGTGTTTGATTAGCGGTGCGGGAAATGCACAAAGACAATGGGACTAAATTTTTACTGAGGATGATAATCTACTAAGGAGACTCTCTTGGCAAATTTTTATCCCAAATGGATGAACCTAGGTGGCACTTGCTTTGCAAAGTACTAAACTGTGCAGAAATATGGATGTTGAAGCTGTGATCAAATGAATGAATGGACTGAGCTGAAATTTGGTGGACGATGTTAATTTGGGTATATGAAGGCACTGTAAAAAAAATGTATACCGTTTGGACATGCCAAAGTGACACTTCGTTCACAATGTGCCAATCTGGGCAGAAAATGGTAATTGAAACTGGGCTCACATAGCTGCCTGGATTGAGCTGTAATTTGGAGGAGGATGATAATTTGGGCACATTAAGGCACTGTAAAAATTTCATAAAATTTTGATAAACAAAAATTGTACTTTCTTCACAATGCTCTGTACTGAACAGAATATTAGAAAAAATATTGTGGGAAACTGGATGAATTAAATGAGCTAAAATTTGGTGAAGTGAGGTTATATGGTCATTTTCATGTCGTGGTAAAGTTTCATCAACTATAAAGCAATATAAAATGTAGTTGCTTCACGAACTGAAAATATTACCAGAAACAAAGATTGGATGATGAGCTTGCATGGATTTTTAGATGGGGCTCAAATTTTGTGCAGAGCTATGGTTTGGGAATATAGAGGATGTGGAAAAAATTCAAGTCATTAGGATATTCCTAGCTAGTATTTCCTTCACAAAGTTGTTAGCTGAACACAAAATTTGGAAATTTGATAAGAAAGATTTACTAGGCAAATGGATACAAAAGTTTTCAAGAGGCAATGATTTGGATAGGCAAGAGTGCATTTTTTTAGGGCAATCAAAAAAATATAAATCGCACTTCCTTCACAAACTGCTATTCTGAATAGAATAGGAAAATGAATATTGCTGAATTATTTACGAATATGGAAGGAAGGGATTTCACATATTTGAGGAATATATGATCCAAAGTATTTATGAGAATTTTTTTAGAATTTTTCGAATGACAGAATAGTAGGTTGCTTCACAAACTAGGGCAAAATTTGACACATGGACATGACACGTAGGCAAAACTAATGATGTGGCGCCTAGTCATAGCTATGACCATCTATATTTGTCGTAGTTAGCTACAAATTAGGCAGCGGAACATGGCTATTCGCTTTACGACCATTTCCAGTAAGGAAGTTACGACCTTTCTCGTGAAAATGGTCGTTAGTTTTTAGGGTTAGGACCCCTCCGGACAACTTACTTCCAATTGGTCTCAAATGGTCATAGATTTATGACCATTTCTGCCAGCGTCACTACCAAAAAGTTGCTAGTTGACATATTTCTTGTAGTGTCTCGAGCTCCACCATGTTCCCTAATTGAAACACCAAGCAGCTGATGAACTGGCCAAGATTGGATCCACTCGGAAACCTGTCCCGAGCCATGTGTTCCTGGAACACTTACATACTCCTTCGGTACAAGAGGATTCTTTCACTGAAGAGCCCACACAACTGATAAGCACCTCCAATCCGACTGAGATTGATGTCCCAGTAGTGGTTGATTTAGTTATCGAAATTCTGGTGAGCACGCCCGAGTGGACAGTACCATACATTGCATACATCCTGAGAAGAGAACTCCCTCAGGACGAAGCTGAAGCTAAGTAGAATGTCCGCAGATCTAATGCTTTTATTTTGATGGGATACCAGCTTGACAGAGAAAGTGTTACTGACGTAGCTCAATGGTGCATCGCCCCTGAGGAGGGCCGACTGATCCTGGAAGAAGTCCACTCGGGGACCTGTGGTCATCATGCGTACTTTCGGGCCATTGTTGCCAAAGCTTACCGAGTTGGGTTCTTGTGGCCTCGTGCTAATGAGATGTCTAAAGATATTGTTGATTACTTTGAAGGTTGCCAATTCTATTCTAACTTGTCTCACAAACCTGCGTCTGCCTTGAAGACCATCCCACTCGTCTGGCCATTTGCTGTTTGGGGTTTCGATATGGTCGGCCCCTTCCGAACAGGTTAGAGTGGATTCACACACCTGCTTGTTGCAATAGACAAGTTTAGTAACTGTATTGAAGACAAGCCGATAAATAAGTTGGACTCGTGCACCACATAAAGTTCATGAGAGATATAACATTTCGGTATGGAGTTCCTCACAACATCATAATAGACAATGGTTCCAACTTCAGTACAGAGGAATTCAGGCGCTTTTGCTCTGCTCAAGGCACTCGGGTGGATTATGCGACCGTCGCACACCCCCAAACCAATGGACAAGCTGAGCGGGAAAACGGCCTTATCCTTCAAGGGCTGAAACCGCGACTCATGCAGGATTCGGAACATGCAACTCGAGCATGGGTAACTGAACTACCAACTGTTTTGCGGGGCTTAAGAACAACTCCTGACCGGTCGACTGGACGCACACCTTTCTTCTTGGTGTATGGAGCTGAAGCTGTCTTGCCGAGTGATCTCCTTCATAACTCTCCCCGTCTTGATATATATTCATAAGTTGAAGCTGAAAAGGCGCGGCAGCACGGAGTGGATCTCTTGGAAGAGGAGCGTGAACTAGCCTTAATTCGGTCGACTGTGTACCAACAAGATCTTCGTTGCTTCCATGCGAGGCATGCGTTCCACGAGGGTGATCTGGTGCTCCGAGTGTATCAATAGAGACCTCACAAGCTAGCCCCTATGTGGTAAGGACCATTCATCGTCACCAAGGTACTAAACAATGGAGCCTACCATCTTTACAACCTCAAGAAGAGAGCCAACGAACCCCGTGCTTGGAATGCGGATCTATTCCGACGTTTTGATGCTTGACAACCGGTGGGATCGATGTAATAAGAGAGTTTACTGAATAATGTTGCTTGTCAAAGTCATAATTTCTACAATTTGTGTCGATTCTGATCGAGCAGTTTCACAAC
The DNA here is from genome assembly GCF_904849725.1 of Hordeum vulgare subsp. vulgare. NCBI lineage: Eukaryota > Viridiplantae > Streptophyta > Magnoliopsida > Poales > Poaceae > Hordeum > Hordeum vulgare. The sequence continues at coordinate 338,631,222 of NC_058524.1, read as the reverse complement.
CAAAATATACTCCGAGTGAAGAGCAATCCTCTCACTATGGGGCTTAGGTGCGAACATGTTTTCGCCTAAGTGAAAACCCCTTCTGAGTGAATAGAAACCTATTCACTCGCATGTTTAGCTACGAACCAGTCTTGGCCTAAGTATAACATATACTCCAAGTGAAGATCAATCCCCTCACTCGGGGGCTTAGCTGCAAACATGTTTTCGCCTAAGTTAAAAACCCTTCGGAGTGAATAGCAACCTATTCACTCGGATGCTTTGCTGTGAATCAGTCTTTGCCTAAGTATAGAATATACTCCGAGTGAAGAGCAATCCTCTCACTCGAGGGCTTAGTTGTGAACATGTTGTCGCCTAAGTTAAAAACACTTCCGAGTGAATATCAACCTATTCACCCGGATGCTTAGCTACGAATCAATCTTCGCCTAAGTATAGAATATACTCCGAGTGACGAGCAATCCCCTCACTCGGGGGCTTAGCTGCGAACATGTTTTCGCCTAAGTTAAAAACTCTTCTGAGTGAATATCAACCTATTCACTCGGATGCTTAGCTGCGAACCAGTCAAAGCTTACCAGGACTCGCATGCTCAATGAAGGTGTCAAGGTTGATCTCATCAGCAATACGAGTTGCCGCGTCGATGAAGGTCTGTATGAAATCTTCAAATTGGAGCTTCTTCATGTTAGCCACCTGGAGCGCCTTCTATTTATCTTCCCTAGCTTCTTTACAATGGACCCGTACGAGCGAAAGGGTCACGTCAACTCCACATCGTGCAACAGACTTCTTCCACGCTTGCACCCTATTGGGAATCTGGTCCAAGCGGCCACCATCGACCCCTCGAGCCCGTTCGGTAGGAGGAAGTAGCACGAACCCATTCCCGTACCTGCCTGACCTCGACACCATCGGGAACGCCGCCGATCACGTGTTTGACGAAGGACTTGGACCAGAAGACCTCGAAGACAACGGACACCTAGTTGATCAATGCAAGCAACCCTTTGATCATCTTTGAGAAAATATTTTTGTGCATGCCATGTTGATTATTTTATTCCGATGCATATGACCTAAATAAGTCGGTAACCCCTCGAGATGGTGTTACCGATGGCTGCTCTGGAGCACTTGCATTGGAGCATGACCTTACCATCTATGAGGGTCATGCTGATGAAAAGTTCACAAGTAGATAGTAGTGGTACGCATAGGATGAGCATATGCATGGTGATGGTAACACAAAGGTGATATCAAAGGTTTTTCGAAAACGCTGTCGGGTGCCACTAATGCCGGAGGGTGATAGTCATGAGGTGGATGACCACTTGGGAAAGAACTGGTGTACCGGAAGTTTTTGTGTGAGTGGTTTCGAAAATGGGATTAGATTTAAGATTTGTTGACCGTACCAACCTTACATGTGCGACCACGATACCCCTTTATAGGATGGCGCTATGTTGATTACTCTGGTCGTGCTAGCAAGGAGACCACATTACTAGTGGCGGGAGTGATATGGCCACTCTTGTGACGTGGCCATGCCACATAGGAGGACTATGCCGTTTTTACGTGTTCTGGGCACACCGTTGGTCAATGCATGGATGATACGGTCTAGAGTTGTGCTCGTAAGACGTACATCATGTGGGTTGGGTACCAATCGAGTGGACTCTTTGTCTAGTGTCGTCAAGGGAAAGGCATTGATTGAGTACTTTCCTCGGGTATGTTATATACCGCGAGTCTTGGATGACACGAAAGTTTCACGGATCCTGTGGGTACAGCGGGCAACCTCTGAGGAATGTAAAACTATTTGAATAGCCGTGTCCACGGTCAAGGACAATTGGGTGGTGCTACTTAAACTATGTCGAGTCGTTTTTGCATAAACCAAGTGTACGTGTGTATAAAGGTGTTACACGAGAAAGGAATACTTGGGCCAAGTCTGGTGACTTGACATGGAGGGTGAACATGAGGTGTTCATCCTTCGGAATATTTACGTTGATATGTGTAACATGTTCTTATGGTTACTACTTACCTAGTGATGCATGACCGTCTAAGCACTTGACCATGTTTAAGCATTAATAAAACATGCTTTCCGCAAAGGTTGCATTCTACTTCATATTATTCGCATCATGGGTTGCTTGTGAGTACATTCCAAAGTGCTCATTCGCTTGCCACTGGTTATTTCATTGACCAGACATGGAAGAACTGGAATATGGCAAAGAATTCATCGTCGGAGATGGACACGCGAACTAGGACGCTTCCCAGTTAGCATGCTTGTTGGATAGGGATGATGACATGGGTTCACGTTTGCAACCAAAATTTCGCAATTAGTTGTGTTGGTGTGATTGGCCTTCATGGCCCTATCTATGTAAAACTTGACCATAATGGTCATTATCTGTATCAAACATTATTATTGGATGTAAGACTCTTGTTATTAAGTATCCGTGTGTTCAGTGAGCATTGATCTTTGGGATCACTACACACGTTCATTTGGTGGTCTCGACTCATAAGTCAGGGTCCCCATAGAGCTGGTATCAGAGCCATCCTGAGTGTAGGAAGCCTTAAGTAGCATGGACATTAGCGAGGATGAATAGCACACCCAGTCCTTACACTTGGGGTTTTATACACCCTTACTACCTTTCTATACCATTGTAACATCCCAAATTTTGGAATGTTAATAATAATTATTAGATTGTTTGTTTGTTTGCTTGAGTGATTGAAACTTGTGTGAAATTTGAAACTTTTCAAAAACTTTTTGAATGAGAGGGAATAAAATGACTTTCCCCTTCTCCGATGAATTCAAATTCAATCATTTTAAAAAGCAAAGAGAGAAGATGACGTGACTTCTTCAACTATAAAGAATTTGAACGAATATTTGCATTTGAATTCTTTTGCATTTCTATTTGTTTTCTTCGTGCAAGAAATGCCGGGAAATACATTCTGTCAAACAGAAAAGAGAGGAGGAACATGACCCTCAAACACATGGGCATTTTGAAGGTTATTTGAACCCTATAACTTAGAGGGTCATTTGAAAATTATTTGCAAAATAAAATAAATCTTTTAGGCAATTTTGTGAAAATAATTTTTTCTGAAGTTTTTATTTTTGTCGTGGAAAAATGCCCATCATTTATATTTTATTTTTCTAATAATTTTAGTATATAGAAACTCCTTATTCCGAATTGATTGAATTCCCTTTTATCGTTTTAGTTTCCTAGTTTTAAAAATAGGAAAGGAATCCCTTTTATTTGGAAACTGCAGGTGGCCCATTAAGACTTTTCCTTTTCTCTGGCCCAACCAGATCATCTCCTACCTCTACCTCTCCCTCACGTCACAGAAACCTTCCTTGCCATGGACAGAGGAATCCCCACCTCCGGGATTCGCGAAGCTCTTTCCCTCCCAGCACCTCCCGTCGCCTCTATAAGAACCCCATGGCCTCCTCATTCCATTCCCGTTGAAACCACCGCCTCTCCTCACCTCCTCCTCCCCTTGCACCTCGCCGGAGTCGGCACCAGAGAACTCGCCAGGAGCTCCTCCCGTTGGCCCCTCCTACACCCTCCCCTCCCTGCCCAGCCCCACCTCGCCCTGCTGGCACCCCTGCCGCACCGCCCCACCCCTTCGGCCCCTCCTCCTCGCCACCCCCTGCCACCCCTCCCCATCCCCACGAAACTCCTGCCAGGAGCCCATACCGCCAGCAGCTCCTCCCGTCGGCCTCCCCCCTGCACCCCTCGCCACTCCCCCTCGCCTTCCCCCTGGAGCCTCGTCGCCACCCCCCCCTCCCCGCCGGAGTTACCCACCTTGCCGGAGAAGGCTCCAGCCCCTGCTGGGTTCACCCACGGGAGGTAACCCCCCCTCCCTTTTTTTTTCTTTTACTTGTTTTTTTTGGTATTGTGTAGTTTTACCCTTAGATCTATTTTCAACGGTGTAGATTAGAGTAACTTTCCCCTTCGGTTTTAGTTATAAAACCATACCGGTTCCCTGTTAGTAATTTTAAACCGAAAGGGTTTTTCTTATTTAGCGGCCATCCGCTGTTTAGCCTATGCCACGCACACCCCTCAGCCAATCAGAAGCCGCCACATGGATTCCCTGTTTGTTTTTACTTTTCTGTTTAGTTCCAAAAACAGAAAAGTTCCAATCTTGTTTAGCCCATAACTTTTGATCCACAACTCCAATGGAGTTGATTCTTTTTCCAGTAGCTCAAAAATTTCCTGTAGGTTTTAAAAACATATAATTTGCCTATGTTTGAAATTTTCAAATTTGAGTTAGATCAGATTTAGTTTAAACCTTGTTTTGCCTATTCCAGGAGTTTAAAAATAGCTTTTAATTTGATTCTTTTTTGCTACTGATCACTAGTGATATTATTTATCAGTGGTAAAAATTCAGATCTGTTTGAATATTTTAGCTCACTGTTTCTTGTGAAACAATTTCTGTTTCGCCTCTTTTAGGATTACGGCTAATTCCTTTTCTATTTTTGTTTTAAAATATTTTTCTTTATTATTTCAGAAAGATTATTGTTTTGTTTATGTTAGTTAAACAATAGTTTTGCAACAAGTTTTTATTTTATTCTTGTTTGTGTTCATGAAATCAATTCTAGTTCCTTAGTAACTTGCAATTGGTTTCCCCACTGTTTCAAATCCCGTTCGGAAATACTTTCAAATAGTTTTGTGAAAAATACTTTATTTTATCCTAGTAAAATTTATATCTTAGTACCTTGTTATTATTTTCTGTTAGACAAAACTATTTAGTGTTTGATGTAGTAGAGGATTCTCTAGTCTTATTTGAAATTCCTTTCGGTTTCTTATTCGCTCTCTCTTTTGTTTTGATTGTTAGAATGATTGCTAGTATGAGTGCTTATGAGAATGATATGTTTGTTATATAGATTTCATCGGAGAGTGACGAGTAGTCTATCAAGTTATTTCTCGAGAAATTCTTCTTCGTCAACATCACCAGGCAAGTCATTTGATCATGTATCACCTATGTTTTATGCATCGTAGTTCTACCATCCTATGCCCAATTGCATGCTGCCTAGGTACTTGGAAATTTTAGTATAGATTGTAGTATCATGTGGTAGGCACACAACAACCCCGATACTTGGCCCGGGACGACAAATTTCATACTGCTATGCTAGAGTAGACGGGATTTCGGTTGAGTGCATAACACGAGTGATGCGAGGTTGGTTAAATAATCAAGACCAGTTAAGACAAGATTTTCAAGACCTCGGACGCAATGCAACTCTGGGTGAAGGACGGTTGATCGGCTCCCTGGAGAACCCAGTGGATGACCCAGGATGCTGGAGAGGCCATGACATCCTGCGGAAAGCTTCACCCAGGCTCGAAGAGACGGACGGATATTTTCAAGACCCAAGGCTTACCTGCACAACCACAAGTCATTATGGGCTCTGGCTTGGTTGGACAACGCGGCGACTCTGGACAGGAGGTGCTAGCAGATGTAGAAGAACGGTAGGAATGGATGGGCATCGACAGGGATTCAGAGGGACCCGTTGAAAGACCATGTTTTGATCATCCGGTCTTCAAACACCCTGAAGTGCGAGGACATACACAGAGGCGATCAAATCTTGTGGGGAACGTGTGCAAAACTCTGCAGAGTACTCAAACCTAATCGATTAGCCGTGTCCACGGTCATGGACAACTTGAGCCAAAGGAACTGAAGTTATCTGGATTTCTCAGCACCATTAAATATATTTGATGAGGGTAATTATTGACAACTCGGGTACGAGAACTGGTTGGCGGAACCATCTCGTTAACAACCAACAAAGTAGTAACATTTTGCTTTTAGCCCACTCTTGTTGTAGGAGAAAAACTTGCTTTTCGCTAAAAACTTATAGCCCCACCTGCCATATATGCATATAGTATAAATGATTACTTTTCTCCCCTCTCTTATGTGACTTGCCGGCATATTCAATATGCTGACCTACACGTCTGCGACGTCTTATGTTGCAGATATTTTTCTTCGACGAGTAAGAGTACGATTCAGGGTTACGGTCTACACTCAACTTGCCGTTGGTGTTTATTGGGACTCCACTCCCTTGACTGCTTCCGCTGAAATATTTAAGGTATATATCAGTTTTACGCTATTTACATGTGATTGCACTTTGATATATACATTGATGTACTGTGTGTGCCAGCATACTGATCCAGGGATGGCACAAAAACACAGAGGCTTGAATCGTTTTGAGTCGGGTCGCTACAACCATTCACATCTTTATGTCACCTCTCCTAAAACCTTGTAGATGGCCGTCGTACCTAAGACACTCCTGGAAACTGGTTTTTCCCCTACTTCTAGGGGACAGCTTGGAGAAGTGTCAAGTACGCAGAATGCCCATTTACCTCTACCACGAGCACTGGGTCAATGCCAGCACAAAAGAATACCACGTGCACGTGGTTGTGAATGCAAATGACTCTCCAACTAGTTGGTTCTTTGAAGGGCCACAAATGGAGACTCTGGTGTTGGCACTTGAGACGGCAGCACGAGAAGCTCTCGTTCACCTCCACGACTTCCTTCCAGAGATGGCTGATGAGCCGGCTACCCGCCACCTGCCTTTTGTTAAGGACGAGGCTCACGAGAGTTGGACACTAACCCCATCACGGGAGGAAGGGACGCCACTTAGGTTTCACACCTACTTCAGCCTCTCCGCCGATAGCCTGGCTCACAACTCGATCAAGGAGTCAGTGATGCTTCACCAAGAATTCGATCATGTCAAAGACCTACTCCGCCAAGCAAAGATTAAGACGAGCAAGATCAAGAAGGATGGAGCACCCGGAGGATAGCCAGGTGTCGCATATAGAGGAGGAAGACCAACTATCACACCCTGTTTTTACTATCACTTATCTGTATTGTGAAAGTATGAGCATGTTAAAACTTTTTCAAGACTAATGTTGTGAGTGCCATGATTGACATTGTATGCTTGTGTGCTTGATCATGTGAGGATAAAACCCTATTTCATATCATTGATTTCCAAAAACCTTTACTTATTTCTGATCAAGGTAAAACCCTACCTTGAGTTGCACTACATGCCCTTGATGGCAAGGAGTGCTTCTACTCAAAGCTAGTGATTTGATTTTAACTTATCTTTATATTCCAAAACCACAAAAATAATTAGTTTTCCTAATTGAATAACATGTGCATTTCTGAGGCCAGAATTGGTATTCTTAATTGGAAAAAATACCTTTCTGCCTTAGAAAAATCTGATTAAATATGGAGATGATCAAAAGGACATATATTTTCCATACATAAGATTTTAAACACTATTTTATATTATACTTATTGAATAAAACCCTGAAAGCTATTTCTGTCTGTTTTGACTTTTGAAATATTTCTAAAGGAAATATTCTCAATAAATTCCTAGAAAATTCCAGTGATATCCCTAAGCCATATTTGGTGTCCACATGAAGTTTCACCTTGATCAAACGTGATTAAGGGCCCCAAATAAGCCCAAAACCCCTTATGTCCAAAATCAAGTTAGAGCAACTCTACATAGCAAAGTTTATCCAATGATGCTGAAACTTTGCAGGAGTGCCTAATACCTCAAATGAGTGTTCCACACCAAAAATGGGATTTGTGGGACTTACTTAGCCCACACTCTCTTTGGATGGGCCAGATCTGGTCATATTGGAGTAGTTTCAAGTTTACAAAGCTAAACTTGTCCAATGGAGCTCAAACTATGTGAAACCCCATGATTTAGCACCAAACCCACACCTGTTATGTTGCAGCACTAGTGGTGGGGTGCAACCCCCTCAAACCACTGTCGAGCACCTTCTGACAGATGGGAGAAAGCCACCTTAGACACAACTAAACCCAACCCCTTTGCTCCAAACTCATGGATTAGGTTGCCAGTACCTGTGTCTAACCCCAGTCAACTGGCCCCTCTCTGGTTCAAAGTGGAAAGGCCAGAAACCCCAATTTAGAATTCAGTTCAAGGCTGACAGCACCAGTATTTCTTATCTCCCTTGACCAGCCGAAGCTCCCACAAGACCCAAATGGCTAGCCACATCCGAGCCAGTGCCAAGACATGCTAGACACGTCCAAAGTGCCTCAGAGCACACCAGCATGCCGTGTCATGCAAAAACTGCGCTCTAGGCGCGCTACAGGAAGCCACCAAGGTGGGAGCGACACTCTCAGCCAGTTCCAGCCTCCCCCGAGGTGTCCAACCTATTCCCCGACAAACCCTCTGTGTCAAGAAACCCTCAGGGCCCCTTCTCTCACGCGCTACAGCTCATGTGACGCGTGCCCGCACGCACCAGAACTGGCCAAGGTTGCACGACCACGGATGCTCGACTTCTGCCTCTCTCCCTCTACAGCAGATGGTTCTGGCAGTCCAAAACCATGTACTGAGACCGTGGTTTCGACCCCAGCCTCTCTCTGCACCCTCATGCGCGCCACGGTGAGTCATCGGCGCACCCGAATCAGCTCACCATCGCAGGCGTATAAATAGCCCTCCCCCTTGCTCCTGCACCCCTCAGATAGCTTCACCACGATCACTAGTACCTCCCTAGCCACCCCAGCAAACCAGTAGAGCCCCGGTGCTCGAGATCGACCGAGGCCCCTGCGCCTCGGAGGTCCGATCGATCTCCGGCTACACAACGGCTCCTGCGCCCCTCGACCCACCAAACTGATCCCCTCAATCCCACGAAGCTTTCCCCCAACTCGCCTGAGCATTTGCGTTTCTCTAGCCACCTCCTCGACCACCTCCCGAAACTCCTCCGCCACGGCCTCCTCGTCGCCGGCGAACCCGTGCCTCGCCGACATTGTTCCGACCACCAGCAGGTAGGCGACATCAAGGCGAACCATTCCAGTCCTTGTTGGGGCTTGAGAGAGTCGACAACCTCGTCGTCGTGCTCCTTCTCCTATGTGGCCAGAGGTAGGAGACATCCCCGATAGGTGTGCCCCACCTGTCGGTGGCCCTGCCTCCTCCCCTGCGTTGTCCACAACCACTGAACACAGGGCCGCACACATCAGGTTCAAACCTGATGGCGCGCGGGCCTGGGCAGGCTGTCGGCTGGCCATGGGCCGGCCTAGCTCCAAGCCGAGCCAGGCCAAGAGTTTTAGCCCGATTTTCTTTAATTTTAAAACATGGTTTCTAAGATTTTTATAAAAACATTTAACCAATGTAAAAATATAACTTTTCCACTGTTATTCTTCTAAAAATATGTAGTTTTTAATAAAATGAATGCATGAATTTTTCTACAACCATTCTGTTTTTCAATAATAAAAAGAACTAAATTGGAATAGTTTTGCTTATATTTGGTTAACTTAAAAAATGTTCCTTCAAGGGAAATTAAGGCAAATATTTTTCAAATTTATAACTTAGATTTATCAGTAATAAAGAACATTTTTAAAATGACTTTGTGATCTGTGCCTGTGTGAGCTATTTTTTATTATTATTTTATCGACGATAGAAAATCCGTGTGACGAGGGGATCGGAGCGGAAGACCTGAAGACCCCGGATACCTAGCTGACCAAGGCAAGCAACCCTTTGACCATGACTGACCATATGTTACTTTGCATGATTAAAATAGCAAGTATTATCATTGCATATGATCATAAGTGCGGGTAATCATTTGATATGATTTTACCGATGGCTCCCCCGGAGCACCTGCATTAAGCTTGATCCTACCCTTGAGGGTCATGCTGATATCATGTTGACAAGTAAAGATAGAAGTAGCATTATCATGAGCATGTTGATGACATAAATCAAAGAGTTTATGAAATCCCCGTCGGGTGCCACTAATGCCCGAGGGTGATGATGAGATAAGTGGTCACTTTTGGTGACATGATGCACCCGGTATTTGTGTGAGTATGGTTTCAAAAATGGGATTAGATTTATGATGTCTCAACCATCCCAACCCTACGAGTACGTCCACGTTACCTCTTATGGGACGGGGCTATGTTAATTACTCTGGTCGGTGCTAGCAAAGAGCCACATTACTAGTGGCGGGAGTGATGTGTGGTCACTCTCGTGATGGGGTCGTGCCAGATAGGACGACTATGCCATTTTTATGAGTTCCAGTCACACTGTTGGTCCCCGCATGGTTGGTACTATCCAGAGTCGGTGCTCGTAAGACGTACAACATGTGGGCTGGGTACCAATCGAGTGGACCTCTTTGTCTAGTATCGTGAGGGGAAAGGCATTGATCGGGTACTTACCTCGGGTATGTTATATACCGTGAGTTGTGGATGACACGGAAGTTTCTCGGAACTCGTGGGTCCAGCGTACTACCTCTGTAGAGTCTAAAACTATTCGAATAGCCGTGTTCACGGTCAGGACAGTTGGGTAATACTGCTTAAACTACGTCCAGCTATTTCCACATAAACCAAGTGTGTGTGAGTGTGTGTGGTGATTAAAAAGCTGTTGTTATGGAAATAAATGACATAACCAAGTTCAGTGACTTGGCATATAGGGTGAGCCCAGATGGTTCAGCCCTCGAAAGATATATTGATATCTGTAACCTGTTCTTCAAAAGTAATTCTTTAACTTGATGCATATTCATAATCATGCCACACCGATGAAATCCACCAAAGATGCATGATATTGTTATCCTTCACTTTCACTGTTCATATCATGGGCTGTTTGTGAGTACATTCAAAGTAATCATTGGCTTGCCAGTGGTTACGTTGTTGACCAGACATGGAAGGACCGGAGTTTGGCGATGAGTACGTCTTCGGAGACGCCCCTGCAAACTAGGACGCTTCCGAGTCAGAATGCCTGTCGGTGTAGGCTTGATGGCATGGGCACCATTTTAGCCCATACGATTTCCGCTACTAGTTGTATGAGAGTAATTTGGCCTTAGGCCCTGCTTTGTGAACTTGACCATTCGGTCATGTATTGTAATAATTGGTACTTGGATGTAAGAATCTTTTATTCAGTATCTGTGTTCGGTGAGCATTGATCTCTGGGATCACTGAGCACGGCGATCTTGAATCGTAAGTCGGGGTCCCCATAGAGCTGGTATCAGAGCCATCTTGACTATAGGAAGTCTTAGGTAGCATGGACGATAGCCGAGGCGACTAGTGCACATAAACCTTAACCTAAGATTCTACACCCACTAAAAACTTTCTAACTCTCTCCTCTACATCTTGTAGATGGCCGTCGTACCTCAGATGCTTCTGGAGACGGGCTTTCCTCTGCTTTTGAGAGATAGCCTCGAGAAGTGTCAAGTACGTCGCACGCCCATCTTCCTCTACCACGAGCACTAGGTCAACTCCGACACTAAGGAATATCACGTGGACATGATAGTGAAGGCTAATGACTCCCCGACTAGATGGTTCTTTGGAGGACCACATATGGAGGATATGATGTTGGCCGTGGAGACTGCAACACGAGAGGCGCTCATGCGACTCCGCGACATCCTTCCCGAGATGGATGACGAGCCAGCTACTCGTCACCTAACTTTTGTGAAGGATGGGGTAGACGAGAGTTGGACACTCAACCCATCTTCTGAGGACAGGACGCCACTGAGGTTTCAAACCTACTTCAGTCTCTCCTCCGACACCTTGACGCATCTTTTGATCAAGGAGTCAACTAGGATCCGCCAAGAGCTACACCAAGTCACGGATCTGCTTTGCACGGAGAAGATGAAGAACCGCAAGGTGAAGAAGGAAGGGTCACCCGTTGGATCACCTGGTTTACTTTCCGAGGAGGGATACCACCACTCCAAGCCACTCCTCTTCAGACTCGTCGCTTGATCACAGAAGAGTACACCGAACTCTTTGCCACCTCGCCAACCAAGAGACGCCGTGATGGTCCGCTTCCTTCCCCTACTCTTTCAAAGAAGGGAAGCACTAATGAAGATGAAGATGAAGACGAAGACGAAGATCCCGCATAACCCGCTTATGAGACCGCGCAGTCGGCTGCTTAACCTTAGCAACGTAGGCAATTAGGATGTACCCTGAGCGTAAGAGTTCTTGTATTGGTTTGTATGAACCCCGAAAGTTGTGTAAGCCTGTTGGATGCAAGTCGCATTCTGCCTTAGGCAGCTTGTGGGCGACTACATCGCTTGTTTTCAATCTAATGCAGTAGCTCTTTTGAAAACCATTGGCTTAAAAAAGTTCACACTAGCACACCACCAGACCCCTCCTTACTAAGAGCATCATCCCTTATGATATTAGCCAGTTCGGCAAATTGACCTGTCCACTCCCGTGACAGGATGGTGAATGCAACTTGCAACAACACCTTTAGCAAACCCCGACTCTGCCTCTTCAGGTTAGCAGCAGGGAACCGGAGGGGAAACTCGAGCTGGAGATCACCACGAGCAACAAGACGATGTTCCACCGCCACCGCCTCCTCCTGAAAGCTTGACCATGGCTCAGTTCCTTGAAGCTCTTCGAGAGGAGCGTCAAGCCAACAATGCTGCTATTCAGCAGCTGGCTCAAACCTTGGTGAACAACCCACCACAGAACGGGAATGGCAATGGTCGCTCAACTCTCTATGAGTTTATGCGAACTACGCCACCCATATTCACGGAGACGACTGAACCATTGGATGCCGATGACTGGATCTGTACTATCGAAGACCTCCTTACGCTGGTCAAGTGCACTGATGATCGTGAGAAAGTTCTCTATGCTTCTCACTGTCTTGGAGGCACATCCAGAGCTTGGTGGGATGCATTTCAGATCATGCGAGTAGGGCAAGTCATCACTTGGGCTGTGTTTAAGGACGAATTCCGCGCTGCTCACACTCCTCCTGGAATGATGACCATTAAGAAGCGGGAATTCCGAGCCTTAAGGCAAGGCAGTGGATCTATCAAGGAATATTTGCATAAGTTCAATATCCCGTCAAGATATGCGCCTGAAGACGTCAGCACCGAGGCCGCCAAAGTGGAACACTTTATGGAAGGACTGCAGCAGTCACTCAAGTATCAGCTGGTTGTTTGTGAATGCCAGACCTTCTGCGATCTGGTTAATAAGGCCCTTATGTTGGAAGACAAGCGTCGTGCCATGGACGACACCCGTAAGCGCAAGCTAATGGGTAGTGGATGGCCAAGTAACACTAAGCCACGACCATGGTAGTTAGCTCCAGCAAGACCCAACTATCACCAACAGTACAAGTATCCAACATTTCGCCAGAACTACCAGCCTCAGCATCAAGTCAACACCAAGCCAGCAAACAATCTGCCAAACAACAGTGGACTCAAGACCAATCTTCCAGCACAAGTTACCTGTTTCGGATGTGGACAAACATGGCACTATTCCACGAAGTGCCCCAACAAGAAACCCGATGCTCCGCGCCCCAATGCGCCAAATCCAGGCCAAGGAGCACCAGGCAGGAATCATGCTCCCCACAATCAGCAGTATCACAACAAGGGGCGGATGAATCATATTTCCACAGAAGAGGCACAAGAAGACCCGGACTGCATTCTTGGTACGTTCCTCGTCAACTCTACCCCAACAACAGTATTGTTTGATTGTGGTACTTCACATTCTTTTGTTAAGCAAAAGTTTGCAGAAAAAGGTGGTTTAGAACCTACCTTTCTTCGAGGGCATATGGCAATTCAAACCCCGGGAGCAGTTTTGAGGACCAACCTAGGGTGTAGGAAGGTCGGGATAGTTATCAATGGGACGAGCTTCTCAGAGGATCTCATTGTGCTTAAGTCACAAGGTCTAGAAGTAATTCTCGGCATGGACTGGTTGCCAAGCATCAAAGCATCTTGGACTGTGCCAACAGGGCCATTACCATGACAAGTGACCAAGGGGTCAAAGTCAACTATGTCTCTGAGTCAGTACCGCTCGAGTACCACGGGTTAACAATCTGTCACAAGAAGAACTCGATCGAGTGCCAATAGTATGTGAATACCCGAACGTCTTTCCTAATGAGCTACCAGGGATGCCTCCCGACCGAGACATCGAGTTCATCATTGAGATCATGCCCGGATCAAGGCCTATCTATAAGCAGCCTTACAGGATGGGATCCGAAGAGCTAGCGGAGTTGAAAAAGCAACTGGATGAGCAACTCAGGAAAGGGTTTATTCGTCCAAGTGCGTCACCTTGGGGATCACCTGTTCTCTTCGTGTCCAAGAAGGATGGGACCATCAGACTCTGCGTCGATTACCGTTCTCTCAACGAGGTCACAATCAAGAACAAGTACCCACTCCCCAAGATTGAAGACTTGTTCGATCAGCTAAATGGAGCTAAGGTATTCTCCAAGATCGACCTCCGATCTGGATATTACCAACTGAAGATCCGACCCGAGGACATACCCAAGACTGCATTCGTGACCCGGTACTGTCTGTATGAATGCACTATCATGTCTTTTGGGTTGACTAATGCCCCAGCTTACTTCATGTACCTCATGAATAAGGTCTTCATGGAATACGTGGACAAGTTTGTCGGCGTGTTCATTGATGACATATTAATCTTTTCCAAGTCCGAAGAAGAGCATGAGCAATACTTGAGGTTAGTATTGGAGAAGCTTCGAGAGCACCAACTTTATGCCAAGTTCAGCAAATGCCAATTTTGGCTGAATGAAGTTGGATTCTTGGGTCATACCATGACGACAAGTGGATTGGCACTTGATCCCTCCAAGATTACTACGGTAACCAACTGGGAATCGCCAATTGACGTGAAGGAAGCTAGGAGCTTCCTCGGACTCACAGGATATTACCGCAAGTTCGTAGAAGGATTCTCCCGCATCGCTCGAGCTATGACTCCGCTCTTGAAGAAAGGCAAGAAGTTCGAGCGGACGCCAGAGTGTGAAGTGAGCTTCCAAGAAATGAAGAAGAGGCTAACCACCGCCCCGGTATTGGGCACTCCAGATATCAGCAAGGAGTTTGTGATATATTGCGATGCCTCCAGGACCGGATTCGGTGGGGTTCTAATGGAGGATGGCAGAGTCGTGGCGTACCTATCACGGCAACTGCGCCCGCATGAGGAGAACTATGCCACCCATGATCTCGAGTTGGCAGCCGTAGTGGATGCTCTAAAGACGTGGTGACATTACCTTCTCGGGAAGCGGTGTGAAATATACACTGACCACAAAAGTCTAAAGTATATGTTCACCCAAAGGGAATTGAATATGAGGCAATGAAGATGGTTGGAGTTAATCAAAGACTACAACCTCAGCACTCAATATCACCCCGATAAGGGCAATGTAGTGGCTGATGCCTTAAGCTGGAAGACCAGCACCTCGAACGTCATGCTCAAGGAAAGGCAGCCCTCCTTATAAGAAGAATTGGAGAACTTCGGGTTGGAACTAGTGGAATCAAGATTCCTAGATAACCTCGAAGTCAAGCCAACGCTCGCGGACGACATCAAGGAGGCCCAGAAGGGTCATAAGAGCATTGAAGGCATCAAGAAGAAGATTCAAGAAGGAAAGGCCCAAGGATTCTCGGTGGATGAATAGGAGTGGTGCGGTTTGGGAAACGTTTATACATACCCAACAAAGGTGAACTCAAGGACTTAATCCTACAAGAAACTCATGATACACCCTACTCTATTCACCCCGGTGGTACCAAGATGTATCAAGACCTCCGGGAAAGATTCTGGTGGCATGGCATGAAGAGGGAAATAGCTTCTTATGTTGCAAAGTGCGACGTGTGCCAACAAGTCAAGGCTGAGCATCAGCGACCCGCAGGACTGCTACAACCTCTCAAGGTGCCAGAATGGAAGTGGGACAAGATAGGCATGGACATTGTTACCGGCTTACCAAGGTCCAGCAGAGGCCACGACTCTATATGGGGTATTGTCGACCATTTGACCAAAGTGGACCATTTCATTCCTGTCAACACCACTTATGATGGGAACAAGTTGGCTAGTCCCTATATTGAGCGTATTGTAAGCCTTCATGGAGTTCCCAAGGAGATTGTATCTGACTGAGGCACGCAGTTCACCTCAAGGTTTTGGAAAAAGTTCCAAGAAGCCCTCGGAACCAAGCTCTCTTTCAGCACCACTTTCCACCCGCAAACGGGCGGACAAATGGAAAGAGTGAATCACATACTCGAAGATATGCTCCGCGCGTGCGTCTTGGCGCATGGAGCCAAATGGGAAGACTGTCTGCCGTTCGCTGAGTTTTCAAACAACAACAGCTACCAGTCCAGTCTCCAGATGGCCCCGTCCGAAGTGTTGTACGGACGAAAGTGCCGCACCTCGCTCAACGGGTCTGAGACCGGTGAAGGTTTGATTTTCGGGCCGTAAATTTTGCACAAGGTAGAAGAGAAGGTGCAACTGGTCCGAGAAAATCTGAAAGCAGCCAAGTCGCGACACAAGAGTTATGCGGATTCTCGCCGCAGGGATGTGGAGTTCCTTCCCGGAGATCTGGTGTACCTCCGTGTCAGACCTCTCAAGGGAACCAAGCATTTCCACGTTAAAGGGAAACTCGCTCCAAGGTTCATTGGACCTTTTAAGATCACGACAAGGCATGGAGAAGTTGCTTATCAGTTGCAGCTACCTTCGGAACTTTCGGGTGTGCACAACGTATTCCACGTGTCACAACTTCGGAAGTATCTACAAGCACGAAGTCGTCCCGATCTTTACAAGGACATTGACCACCAGGACATTGACCTTCAGCCTGATCTCACCTACCGCGAGAGGCCGGTCCACATTCTGGACGAAGCAGAGCGCTGCACCAGAAGCCGCACCATCAAGTATTTCAAGGTGCAATGGAGCAACCACACTGAAGCCGATGCTACGTGGGAGCATGAATACGTAAGGGGGATAGGTGTGTCACACCCTGTTTTTACTATCACTTATCTATATTGTGAAAATCTGAGCTTGTTAAAACTTTTTCAAGACTAATGTTGTGAGTGCCATGATTGACATTGTATGCTTGTATGCTTGATCATGTGAGGATAAAACCCTATTTCATAACATTGATTTCCAAAAACCTTTACTTATTTCTGATCAAGGTAAAACCCTACCTTAAGTTGCACTACATGCCCTTGATGGCAAGGAGTGCTTCTACTCAAAGTTAGTGATCTGATTTTAACTTATATTTATATTCCAAAACCACAAAAATAATTATTTTTATAATTATTTTTCCTAATTAAATAACATGTCCATTTTTGAGGCCAGAATTGATATTCCTACTTGGAAAAACACCTTTCTGCCTTAGAAAAATCTGATTAAATTTGGAGATGATCAGAAGGACATATATTTTCCATACATAAGATTTTAAACCCTATTTTATATTATAATTATTCAATAAAACCCTAAAAGCTATTTCTGTCTGTTTTGACTTTTCAAATATTTCCGAAGGAAATATTCTCAATAAATTCCTAGAAAATTCCAGTGATATCCCTAAGCCAGATTTGGTGACGACATAAAGTTTCACCTTGATCAAAGGTGATTAAGGGCCGCAAATAACCCCAAAACCCATTCTGTCCAGAATCAAGTTAGAGCAACTCTACATAGCACAGTTTATCCAATGATGCTGAAACTTTGCAGGAGTGCCTAATACATGAAATTAGGGTTCCACACCAAAAATGGGATTTCTGGGACTTAGTTTGCCCACACTCTCTTTGGAAGGGACATATCTGGTCATATTGGAGTACTTTCAAGTTTACAAAGCTAAACTCGTCCAATGGAGCTCAAACTTGGTGAAACCCCGTGATTTAGCGCCAAACCCAAACCTATTAACTTGCAACACTAGTGGTGCGGTGCAACCCCCTCAAACCACTATCGAGCACATTCTGACAGATGGGAGAAAGCCACCTTAGCCACAGCTAAACCCAACCCCTTTGCTCCAAACTCATGGATTAGGTAGCCAGTATCTGTGTCTAACCTAGTCAACTAGCCCCTCTCTGGTTCAAAGTGGAAAGGCCAAAAACCCAAATTTAGATTTCAGTTCAAGGCTGACAGCAATAGTATTTCTTGTCTCCCTTGACCAGCCGAAGCTCCCACAAGACCCAAACAGCTAGCCACACTCCGAGCCAGTGCGAGGACATGCTAGACATGTCCAAAGTTCCTCAGAGCGCACCAGCATGCCGTGGCATGCCAAAACTGCACTGTGGGCGCGCTACAGGAAGCCACCAAGGTGAGGGCGACGCTCTCGGCCAGTTCCAGCCTTCCCCAAGGTGTCCAACCTCTTCCCTGACAACCCCTCTACGTCGAGAAACCCTCAGGGCCCCTCCTCTCCTGTGCTAGAGCTCGTGCGATGCGTGCCCATACGCACTAGAACCGGCCAAGGTTGCGCGACCACGGATGCTCGACTTCTCCCTCTCTCCCTTTGCACCAGATGGTTCTGGCAGTCCAAAACCATGTCCTGAGACCGTGGTTTCGACCCCAGCCTCTCTCTGCACCCCCATGCTCGCCACGGTGAGTCGCCGGTGCGACCGAATCGGCTCACCGTTGCGGGCCTATAAATAGCCCTCCCCTCGCTCCTGCACCCCTCAGATAGCTTCACCACGATCACTAGTACCTCCCTAGCCACCCCAGCAAACCAGCAGAGCCCCGGTGCTCGAGATCGACCGAGGCCCCTCTGCTTTGGAGCTCCGATCGATCTCTGGCTAAGCGATGGCTCATGCGCCCCTTGACCCACCAAATTGATCCCCTCAACCCCAGGAAGCTTTCCCCCAACTTGCCCGAGCATTTCCGTGTCTCTAGCCACCTCCTCGACCACCTCCCGAAACTCCTCGGCCATGACCTCCTAGTCGCCGGCGAACCCCTGTCTCTCCGACGTTGTTCGGACCACCAGCAGGTAGTTGACATCAAGGCGAACCCATTCCAGTCCTTGTTGGGGCTTGAGAGCGTCGACAACCTCGCCGTCGTGCTCCTCCTCCACTCTGGCCAGAGGTAGGAGACGACCCTGACAAGTGTGCCCCACCTGTCGGTGGCCCAGTCTCCTCCCACGCGCTGTCCGCAGCCACTGAAAGCAGGGCCCCGCATGTCACGTTCAAACCTGATGGTGCGTGCGCCTAGGGAGGCTGTCGGCTGGCCATGGGCCGACCCAGCTCCAGGCCGAGCGAGGCCAAGAGTTTTAGCCCGATTTTTTTTTATTTTTAAAATCTGGTTTCTAAGATTTTTATAAAAACATTTAGCAAGTGTAAAAATATATTTTTTCCACTGTTATTCTTCTAAAAAAATGTAGTATTTAATAAAATGAATGGATGAATTTTTCTACAACTATTCTGTTTTACAATAATAAAAAGGACTAAATTGGAATAGTTTTGCTTCTGTTTGGTTAATTTCAAAAATGTTCCTTCAAGGGAAATTAAGGCAAATATTTTTCAAAATGATAACTTAGATTTATCAGTAATAAAGAACATTTTTAAAACGACTTTGTGATTTCTTCCTGTGTGCGCTATTTCTTATTATTATTTTATCGACGATAGAAAATCCGTGTGACGAGGGAATCAGAGCGGAAGACCTCGAAGACCACGGATACCTAGCTGACCAAGGCAAGCAGCCCTTTGACCATGACTGAAAATATGTTACTTTGCATGATTAAAATAGCAAGTATAACCGTTGCATATGATCATAACTGTCGGTAATCATTTGATATGATTTTACCGATGGCTCCCTCGAAGCACCTGCATTAAGCTTGATCCTACCCTTGAGGGTCATGTTGATATCATGTTGACAAGTAAAGATAGAAGGAGCATTATCATGAGCATGTTGATGACATAAATCAAAGGGTTTATGAAAACCCCGTCGAGTGCACTAATGCCCGAGGGTGATGATGAGATAAGTGGTCACTTTTGGTGAAGTGATGCACCTGGTATTTGTGTGAGTATGGTTTCAAAAATGGGATTGAATTTATGATGTGTCGACCGTCCCAACCCTACCAGTACGACCACATTAACCCTTATGGGACGAGGCTATGTTAATTACTCAGGTCGGTGCTAGCAAAGAGCCACATTACTAGTGGCGGGAGTGATGTGTGGTCACTCTCATGATGAGGTCGTGCCAGGTAGGACGACTATGCTATTTTTATAGTTCCAGTTACAACGTTGGTCCCCGCATGGTTGGTACTGTCCAGAGTCGGTGCTCGTAAGACGTAGAACATGTGGGTTGGGTACCAATCGAGTGGACCTCTTTGTCTAGTATCGTCAGGGGAAAGGCACTGATCGGGTACTTACCTCGGGTATGTTATATACCGCGAGTCGTGGATGACACAGAAGTTTCCCGAATCTCGTGGGTCCAGCGTACTACCACTACAAAGTGTAAAACTATTCGAATAGCCGTGTCCGCGGTCAAGGACAGTTGGGTAATCCTGCTTAAACTACGTCCAGCTATTTCCACATAATCCAAGTGTGTGTGAGTGTGTGTGGTGAATAAAAAGGTGTTGTTATGGAAAGTAATGACATAACGAACTTCGGTGACTTGCAATATAGGGTGAACACAGATGGTTCAACCCTAGACAGATATATTGATATCTGTAACCTGTTCTTCAAAAGTAATTCTTTAACTTGATGCATATTCATGATCATTCCACTCCGATGAAATCCACCAAAGATGCATGATATTTCTATCCTTCACTTTCATTGTTCATATCATGGGTGATAACCCACAAGTATAGGGGATCGCAACAGTTTTCGAGGGTAGAGTATTCAACCAAAATTTATTGATTCGAATCAAGGGGAAGCGAAAGAATATTCTCAAGTATTAGCAGTTGAGTTGTCAATTCAACCACACCTGAAAGATTTAGTGTCTGCAGCAAAGTATCAGTAGCAAGGTAATATGAAAGTAGCAGTAGCAACAGAGTAACAGCAGCAACAACAAAGTAACGTAGCAAGGACCAATAGGAAAAACTCATAGGTATTGGATCGGTGATGGATGATTATGCGGGATGTGATTCATCATGTAACAGCTATAACACGGAGAGATAAGTAACTAGCTCTCGTTCTTCAATCTAATGTAGCCATGTATTCCGTATGTAGTTATACGTGCTTAGGGAAAAGAACTTGCATGACATCTATTGTCCATCCCTCCCGTGGCAGCGGGGTCCTTATGGAAACTACGGGATATTAAGGTTCTCCTTTTAATAAAGAACCGGACCAACGCATTAACACTTGGTGAATACATGAAGTCCTCATACTATGGATATCTCCGGGAGTGGTTCCGGCTATTGTCACTCCGGGGTTGCCAGGTCATAACACATAGTAGGTGACTACAACTTGCAAGATAGAATCTAAAACACACATATATTGGCGACAACATAATAGGTTCAGATCTGAAATCATGGCACTCAGGCCCTAGTGACAAGCGTTAAACATGGCAAAGTAGTAGCAACATCAATATCAGAACATTGTGGATACTAGGGATCAATCCCCGTCAAAACTAACTAGATTACATGATAGATCTCATCCAACTCATCACCGTCCAGCAAGCCGACGAATAGATTACTCACGAACGGTGAACAACATCATGGAATTGGCGATGAAGTAAGGTTGATGATGACAATGGCGACGATCTCCCCTCTCTGTAGCCCAAAACGGACTCCAGATCTACCCTCCAGAGGAAGAGTAGGAGGTGGAAGCGCCTCCGTATCATAAAACACGATGAACTCTCCTCCCTGATTTTTTCCGGACGAAAGAGGTTATATAGAGCTGGAATTGGGGGCGGCGGATTCCCGAGGAGCTCACAAGCCTCCCAGCCCCGGCCATGGGGGGTGGCCGGGCCTGGTGGGCTTGTGGGCTCCTATCTCCATCCCTCCAGTTGATTCTTGCGCCAGTATTTTTTATATATTCTAGAAAAATTCCACGTAGATTTCTAGGTCATTCCGAGAACTTTTATTTCTGCGCAAAAACAACACCATGGCAATTCTGGTGAAACAGCGTTAGTCCGGGTTAGTTCCATTCAAATCATGCAAATTAGAGTCCAAAACAAGGGCAAAAGAGTTCGGAAAAGTAGATACGACGGAGACGTATCAACTCCCCCAAGCTTAAAGCCTTGCTTGTCCTCAAGCAATTCAGTTGACAAACTGAAAGAGAGAATAGAAAAACTTTGACGAACTCTGTTAGATCTTGTTGTTGCAACTATGTCTAACTCATATCCAGAATTTCAGCAAGATCACAAGTAAACCACATAAGCAAATGCCATCTAGGTCTCACGGTAAACTCATATCAATGGCATAATCAACTAGCGAGCAAATAATAAGAAGTCTCAAACGTCAACACTTGAATCAAAACAATCATGAAGCAGTACGAACAGATGGTATCTCGCTAGCTCTTTTTGAGACCGCAAAACATAAATGCAGAGCACCTTCAAAGACCAAGGGCTGACTAAACATTGTAATTCATGGCAAAGAAGATCCAGTCACAGTCATACTCAACACAGTTAAAAGCAAAGCATAAAAATGACAGAGGTGCTCTCTAATTGGTGCTTTTGTAAGAGGAGGATGACTCAACAGGAAAATAAATAGACATGCCCTTTGCAGAGGGAAGCATTGATTTGCACAGGTGCGAGAGATCAAGCTTTGAAAACAGAGATACTAATTTTGGGTGGCATGCTTTCATTGTCAACGCAATGACTAAGAGTTCTCACCATCTTCGACGCTACACATGCTCTAGGCGGTTCCCAAACAGAAAAGTAAAGTTTTGACTCCCCCACCACCAATCAATCACACTCCACGACTAGCCAATACTCGGGTGCCGGTCATACCAACATCAATCTAGGGGGAGTTTTGTTTGCAATTATCTTTTCGATTTCAGCATGGAACTGGGCATTCCAATTACCGGCCCCTTTCTCGTGAATGATAGTGAATAAACACATATCGAGGATAACACGCCTAGCATGGAAGATACTGATAGCCCCCTGTCACCACATGAGCGGTTCGGGCATGGAAAACATATTATTTCTTGAAGATTTAGAGAGTGGCACATGAAAATTTACTTGAAACGGTAGGTAGATACCGCATATAGGTAGGTATGGTGGACTCATATGGAACAACTTTGGGTTTAGGGAAGTGGATGCACAAGCAGTATTCCCGCTTAGTACAAGTGAAGGCTAGCAAAAGACTAGGAAGCGACCAACTAGAGAGCGACAACAGTTATCAAAATGCATTGAGATTAACTAACATTGAGTGCAAGCATGAGTAGGACATAAATCACCATGAACATCAATATCATAGAGGCTATGTTGATTTTGTTTCAACTACATGCGTGAACATGCGCCAAGTCAAGCCACTTGAATCATTCAAAGGAGGATACAATCCTATCATACTACATCACCATCATCTCAAAATTCATGTGGGCATCCAAGACAAACCATTATAAGCTCCTAGCTAAGTAAGCATGGCATAAGCAACTATGATCTCTAAGTTGTCATTGCAAACATGTTTCTCTCACAACACAGCTGAATATGGTACGATGAGCTAGTCATATTTACAAAAACAAAATAGATCGAGTTCATACCAGCTTTTCCAGGCTCAGTCGCTTCATCATATATCGTCATTATTGCCTTTCACTTGCACGACTGAATGATGTGAACAATAATAAGAGTGCTCGTGCATTGGACTACGGTGGAATCTGCACGCAAACACAAAGGAGAAGACAAAATAATAGGGCTCTTTAACAGATAAACAGATATGCATGCGAGAGCCACTAAACATTGTAACGATAATCTTCTACCTTGAACCAAAGAAAAAGAAAACTATTTACACGGGAAAGCTCCCAACAAGCAAAAGAAGGAAAATAAAATCTTTTTGGGTTTTCTCAAACTAGACAGACACACGAAAAGAAAACGAGAAAAAGAAAATAAACTAGCATGGATGATACAGTGGCAAAGTGTGAACACCGACGAACAAAGTGAAAGCATAAGAAAGAATGTAAACTCCCCCAAGCTTAGGCTTTTGGCCTAAGTTGGTCTACTCCCATGGAGGAAAATAAACAACTCCGGGGTACTACGGAGTGGACTGAGGATGACAGTGTTGTGTGAGCTCCTCTGGCTCCCACTGATAAACCGGCGTCTGGTACTCGACTGGTGGCTCGGGCACGGGCACCTGTGGTTGGGCTAAGCCCCAATAAGCGTAGATGTCTGAGGGCATAATAATGTACCTGCCTGCATGAAGATTGAACAAAGAAGGAGCAAGCAAAGTAATAGTATCACGAGTACCCAGACTAAATACTAGGTTATAAATCATCCTTCTATTTATATCTCTATCAAGAAAGTCATGGCGAACCATGCTATCGTAATCTAGATATCTCTCTGGAAGAAGAGTCTCTTCTTCCTCCTCCAGTCTAATAGGTATCTCAAAGTGTCTAGCAAGACAAGAAGCATAGATACCTCCATAGACAATGCCTTTAGAATGGTTCATGTTCAACCGTTGAGCTACTATAGCACCCAGGCTATAAGATTTATCGTTATAAAGGCCTTCGCGCAAGACCGCAAGATTTGGGGAGCTAAGTGACCCAGCTTACCCACGGCCAATCAAACATTTTCCCACAAATAATGAGAAGTACCGAAGCACAGGAAAATGTATGCTAGCAGCTCTAGCGCAAGACACTCCTCTCTCCTCTCCTATAGCAATAGTGTCGATGAAAGCTTCCAAGTCCCGTGGACAAGGTTCATGAATATCCCCAACGTAAGGTAATTTGCAAACATTGCAAAAATCCTGGAGTGACATGCACTGGGGGATATCATAAAGTTTGAACTCAACCATAGGAGGATTCTTCCTCGGATCAAAGTGAAAGCTTTGTACGAAGATATTAGTGAGGAGGAGGTATTGCGGACACTTATCTTCAATGGAGGTGGTATGGCTTGCGTTCTCCACCAAGTAATAGAAGTCCTCATAAAGTTCGGCGGCCCGTAAGAACACATTGCTTTGCCATTCGCACGCTCGAACTTATGCAACTCGAGGGACCGGATACTTGGGCTTCTTCTCACTTCCATCATCCTTGGGGTCATGGCTTGAAGAGCCTATTAAGAACCTCCTCATCTTTTCCCTTTTCAATCTCTGAAAATTTCTGAATTTTTTAGTGATTCTAAGGAAAAGTGAACAAGGCTCAACAAAACTCATAGCAACTACTCCCACAAGTGCCTAGGGGCCATTTTACGCATCACAACTACTTGGGACCAGCTAAAATTGGCATGGAAAGCTCAAGAACATGGTCACCAATGCATCAAAAATACGCGGAGTATAAGGCACTAGAGCAAAAACTAATAGGACCAATGGAGGAGTCACTTACCAAGGAGTAATTTCCCCAAAACAGTTCGGAGAATGGTGCTTTGAGAAAGGAGATCAAAATTCCCAGCAAGAGGAGCAAGAACACGGGTTTGAGCTGCGAAATGAGTTTTTCTGGAGGAAGGAGAAGTGGATGAGAGCTACAATGAGTGGCGGGGGTGCCTGTGGGCCCCACAAGACTGCCAGCCCCGGCCAGGGGGGGTGGCCGGGCCTGGTGGGCTTGTGACCCACTGGCGCATCTCCTAGACTAGTTATTCGTCTCAGTATTTTTCAAAAATTCCATAAAATATCATACTTGATTTTCAAGACGTTCGGAGAACTTTTATTTTCGGGGTACTTTTCTACGGGACGCTAAAACAGAAAACAGGGAAAACAAAACTAAATCTATCATTTTTCTTCTAAGCAACCGAAGGTGAAAGCTCGGAATAGAGGTTTGTGACTCCTCGATTCATCCATCTCATGGTCATCGAAAGAAATCCGTCGACGAGGTTGATCAAGTCTCCTTGACAAACTTTTTCGAATCGCAAAAGAAGACGGAGAATTTCGAATAGTCACTAGGTCACCTCAATGGGGATGTGTATCTCCCCAACAAGCAAATCATACTTCATCTTCACAGGAGGTATAGGGCATTCAAAGCTCCCAATAAGAATCAATGAAGTTTTTTCGATAGCATTGATGCAATGTACTCGATATTGTTTCTTCGGAAAGTGCACCGTATGCTCATTACCGTTAACATGGAAAGTGACATTGCCTTTGTTGCAATCTATAACAGCCCCTGCAGTTCTTAAAAAGGGTCTTCCGAGGATGATCGCCATGGCATCATCCTCGGGGATATCCAAGATAACAAAGTCTGTCAAGATAGTGACATTGGCAACCATGACAGACACATCCTCGCAAATGCTGATAGGGAAAGCGGTTGATTTGTTGGCCATTTGCAGAGAGATTTCAGTGGGTGTCAACTTATCCAGTTTAAGTCTATGATAAAGAGAGAGAGTCATAACACTAACACGGGCTCCAAGGTCGCATAAAGCAGTTCTGACGTAGTTACCTTTAATGGAGCAAGGTATAGTGGGCACACCGGGATCACCTAGTTTCTTAGGAGTTCCACCCTCGAAGGTATAGTTAGCGAGCATGGTGGAAATCTCAACCTCAGGTATCCTCCTCTTATTAGTCACAATATCCTTCATGTACTTAGCATATGGAGACATTTTGAGCATATCTGTCAAATGCATTTGTAGAAAGACATGTCTAATCATTTCAAGAAATCGCTCAAAATCCTCATAATCCTTTTTATTGGGTGGTTTGGGAGGAAAGGGCATGGGTTTCTGAACCCATGGTTCCCTTTCTTTACCATGCTTGCTAGCTGCAAAGTCATTCTTATCGTACTTTCTATTCTTAGGCTGTGGGTTATCAAGATCAATAGGTTCAATCTCCACATCCTTATCGTTGCTAGGTTGAGCATCTTCATGAACATCACTATCGATATTATCATTAGGCTCATGTTCATTACCAGATTGTGTTTCACCATCAGAAACAGAGGCATCGTTTGGACTCTCAGGTGTAGCAGCAACATGGTTGCTAGCGTGTAGGTTCCTATCATCTTTCTTATTCTTTCTAGGATGACTAGGTGCATCAGTGCTAACTCCTTGAGAATCTTGTTCAATTCTCTTTGGATGACCCTCAGGATACAAAGGTTCCTGGGTCATTCTACCGCCTCTAGTGACGACTTTGACAGAATTGTCATTCAACTCATTGAGCAAGTCATTCTGAACTTTAAGTACTTGTTCTACTTGAATAGTAACCATAGAGGCATGTTTACTCAGAAGCTTAAGATCATTGACATTTCTGTCCACACAAGCACTTAAATAACTAAGCATACGAGCATTCTGTTCCAATTGTCTGCTAACATAATCATTGAAACTCTGTTGTTTGGCAAGAAAGTTATCAAATTCATCCAGGCATAGGCTAGCAGGTTTATCAAAAGAAATATCACTCTCATCAAACCTACGCAGAAAATTTACTTCTACTACCTGTATCGGGTTATCAAGACCATGGATCTCTTCGATAGGTGGTAGATTTTTGACATCTTCAGATTTAATGACTTTCTCTCGCATAGATTTCTTAGCTTCTTGCATATCTTCGGGACTGAGGAATAGAACACCTCTTTTCTTTGGAGTTGGCTTAGGAGGTGGTTCGGGAATAGTCCAAGCGTTCTCATTGCACAAGATGTTATTCAATAGGATCTCAGCTTGTTCTACAGTCCGTTCCCTAAAAACACAACCAACACAACTATCCAGGTGGTCTTTAGAAGCATCGGTAAGTCCATTATAGAAGATATCAAGTATTTCATTCTTCTCAAGAGGGTGATCACGGAAAGCATTCAGTAGCTGGACAAGCCTCCCCCAAGCTGATTGGAGACTCTCTTCTCCAACTTGAGCAAAGTTGTATATTTCCTGCAAGGCAGCTTGCTTCTTATGGGCAGGGAAATATTTTTCAGAGAAGTAGTAGACCATATCCTGGGGGCTACGCACACATCCAGGAGCAAGAGAAGTGAACCAAGTCTTAGCATTATCCTTTAGCGAGAAAGGAAACAACTTGAGGATATAATAGTGGTGAATCTTTTCCTCACTAGTGAATAGGGTGGCTATATCGTGCAGTTTGGTAAGATGGGCTACAACCGTTTTAGACTCATAACCATGAAAAGGATCTGATTCGACTAGAGTGATTAACTCAGGGTCGACAAAGAATTCATAATCCTTATCGGTCACAAAGATAGACGAAGTAGAAAACTTCGGGTCGTATTTCATCCTAGCGTTCAGAGATTTTTCTTTCCACTTGAGCAGTAGTTTCTCAGCATCATAGCTATCCTTACACGCAAGAAAGTCCTCAGCTATCTCTCCCTCCATAACATAACGTTCAGGCATATCAGGCAATTCAGGCATAGGAGAGCTAGTTCTAGCAGGCAAAATAGAGGTTCTACTTCAATATTATCAGCAGTTTCAGAAGTATCATCACATCTAGAAGCAATTCTAGCAATTTGTGCATCAAGGAATGCACCTAGTGGCAAAGCAGTATCAAGCACAGCATCATCAGGCATAGCAGTATCAGGCATAGCA
This sequence comes from Hordeum vulgare subsp. vulgare, assembly GCF_904849725.1. Lineage (NCBI taxonomy): Eukaryota > Viridiplantae > Streptophyta > Magnoliopsida > Poales > Poaceae > Hordeum > Hordeum vulgare. The sequence goes on along the minus strand of NC_058524.1, from coordinate 338,603,070 downwards.
TCATCAGGCAAAGCAGTATCAAGCATAGCATCATCAGGCAAAGCAGTATCAGGCATAGCAGTATCAGGCATAGCATCATCATAAGCAGCATAGGCAGCAGAAGTAGCATCATCAAGCACAGGCGACATATCAAGATTTCTAGCAGGAGGTGATGTCGCAAACTTACTAATAACTGAAGGTGAATCAAGTGTAGAACTAGATGGCAGTTCCTTACCTGTCCTCGTAGTTGAGGGCAAGATTTCAGTTCTTGGATATTTCGGATTCCTCATAGTGACCAGCACACGTAAATCCCGAGTGACTCAGAGAATATAGCTATGCTTCCCTGGCAACAGTGCCAGAAAAAGGTCTTGATAAACCACAAGTATAGGGGATCGCAACAGTTTTCGAGGGTAGAGTATTCAAGCCAAATTTATTGATTTGACTTAAGGGTAAGCGAAAGAATATTCTCAAGTATTAGCAGTTGAGTTGTCAATTCAACCACACCTGAAAGATTTAGTGTCTGCAACAAAGTATCAGTAGCAAGGTAATATGAAAGAGCAGTAGCAACAGAGTAACAGCAGCAGCAACAAAGTAACATAGCAAGGACCAGTAGGAAAAACTCGTAGGCATTGGATCGGTGATGGATGATTATGCCGGATGTGATTCATCATGTAACAGCTATAACACGGAGAGATAAGTAACTAGCTCCCGTTCGTCAATCTAATGTAGGCATGTATTCCATATGTAGTCATACGTGCTTAGGGAAAAGAACTTGCTTGACATCGATTGTCCATCCCTACCGTGGTAGCGGGGTCCTAATGGAAACTACGGGATATTAAGGTTCTCCTTTTAATAAAGAACCGAACCAACGCATTAACACTTGGTGAATACATGAAATCCTCATACTATGTTCATCTCCGGGAGTGGTTTCGGCTATTGTCACTCCGGGGTTGCCGGGTCATAACACATAGTAGGTGACTACAACTTGCAAGATAGGATCTAGAACACACATATATTGGCGACAACATAATAGGTTCAGATCTGAAATCATGGCACTCGGGCCCTAGTGACAAGCATTAAGCATGGCAAAGTAGTAGCAACATCAATCTCAGAACATAGTGGATGCTAGGGATCAATCCCCATCAAAATTAACTCGATTACATGATAGATCTCATCCAACTCATCACCGTCCAGCAAGCCTACGAATAGATTACTCACGAACGGTGAAGAGCATCATGGAATTGGCGATGAAGGAAGGTTGATGATGACGATGGCGATGATCTCCCCTCTTCGGAGCCCAAAACAGACTCCAGATCTGCCCTCTAGAGGAAGAACAGGACGTGGGGGCACCTCCGTATCGTAAAACGCGATGAACTCTCCTCCCTGATTTTTTTCCGGACGAAAGAGGTTATATAGAGATGGAATTGGGGGTGGCGGAGCCCCGAGGAGCTCACAAGCCTCCCAGCCCCGGCCAGTGGGGTGGCCGGGCCAAGTGGGCTTGTGGGCTCCTGGCTCCGTCCCTCCATTTCATTCTTATGCCAGTATTTTTTATATATTCCAGAAAAATTCCACATGGATTTCCAGGTCATTCCGAGAACTTTTATTTCTGCGCAAAAACAACACCATGGCAATTATGCTGAAAACAGCCTCAGTCCGGGTTAGTTCCATTCAAATCATGCAAATTAGAGTCCAAAACAAGGGCAAAAGTGTTCAGAAAAGTAGATACGACGGATACGTATCAATGGGCTGTTTGCGAGTACATTCAAAGTACTCATTGGGTTGGCACTAGTTATGTTATTGACCAGGCATGGAAGGACCGGAGTTTGGCGATGAGTACGTCTTCGGAGATGCCCTTGCAAACTAGGACGCTTCCGAGTCAAAATGCGTGTCGGTGCAGGCTTGATGGCATGGGCACCAGCTTAGCCCATATGATTTCCCCTACTAGTTGTATCGGAGTAATTTGGCCTTAGGCCTTGCTTTGTGAACTTGACCATTCGGTCATGTGTTGTAATAATCAGTACTTGGATGTAAGACTCTTTGATTCGGTATCTATATTTGGTGAGCATTGATCTCTAGGATCACCGAGCACGACGATCTCAACTCGTAAGTCGGGGTCCCCACACCAACACAAAGGTCACCCCTATTCGGAGTCGCAGCATGACCGCCGAGGAATGTACAAACCTCATCACCGCTTCTTCGACGAAGCACCGTGGCATTGAACCTGTTCCATCCCCCACACCCTTGATAGGAGATGATGCTCGCACAGATGATGACGAGGAGGAAGACCCGGAGGAGCGTGACTATGAGACCGAGCAATCCGCCACTTAAGTTTGAACGTCTTAGGGCAAGCTAGGAGTCCCCATGGGAAGTCGAGTCCATGTAATGGTTCATATGAAACCATGTGTGCTTGTTGTGTGCTTTCTTGTTTGTGTCTTGATGGAAGCCGTGCTTTTGCACTAGGCAACATGTAAGAGGCTACATTGCTTATCTTAATTAATGTATTTGCATAGGGTTCTTCGACCCTTCTTGTTTCACACACTTGCACCATATCGAAACCTCTTATGTACGCATGTTTCTCCCGTATGCTTTTCTCTCGGCCATTTTGGGATATTAACTTGGCTTCTCCAGATAGGATGGTGACTGCTACTCGTACCAGTACCTTTGGCCACCCCAGCACTGGTGAATCTAGCCAGCAGCCAAGAGTGGGTGGGTGTGACCAAGATGGATTTCACCAGGAGGAGCAGAAAGGCCACATTCTCCCGCCACAGCCTCCTCCAGAGAACCTATCTGTGGCTCAGTTCCTCCAGGCTCTCCGAGAGGAACGCCAAGCCAACAACACCGCTATCCAGCAGATAGCTCAAGCCTTGGTGAACAACCCGCCGCAGGGCGGGAATGACAATGGTCACTACACTCTCTCAGAGCTCATGAGGACTACGCCTCCAATATTCACTAAGACAACTGACCCCCTGGATTCTGATGACTGGATCCGCATGATTGAATACCTCCTCGCACTGGTTAAGTGCAGCGACGACCACGAAAAGGTTCTCAATGCATCTCACTATCTCGGAGGCACTACCAGGGCTTGGTGGGATGGGTTCCAGATCAACGGACCATTCCATCAGAAATACAAATGCATGTATATTGAAGAAGACACATGTGAGTAATTTGACGTGCAGATGGAAGTCCCTGACCTTGGGTTGGCGTGGTGGTGTTTTGTCTTCGTGAGCAGCCTCTCGCGTATGGCAGCGATTTCACAGGAGGCCTGTGAAAGCATCCTATGGTCCCGTTGGTAGCACAAACTAGTTCTCGGGCAAGATACAACCAGTCAGGCGTACTCCAAGTGTTGGATAAAAGAACTCCTTTTCTTTAATTAGACACCTCTACTTTGTAAGGAAGCAATGAAATAGTGACTACTTTTTTAAAAATCATTCATTATTATCTTGATGATGAACCGATGATACAGTCAACAGTCAAAGCTACAGAGGGCATGAAAAAGATTAAGGTTTGGCGTTTGAGGGGATGAAAAAGATTCAAGTTCGCCAAAGCTTAGCTTAGCGGACGAACTCCACACTCGCGACCTTGATGCAAATAATGCCAGGTAATGTTTGAACCGTTAGTCTCGACAAGTTCTGTTTGTAAATAACTGTAGTTATTATCTTTTCACAAAATGATAGACGATTCGAAGTACACATATATCGTACTAAGGTAAGGAAGACCCGCCTTGAAGAAAACCATGATGTTTTGTGCCTTATCTACTATTTAAGGCTAAACAATTAATTTCTAGCATTGTGCAACTTGAATTGTACCAAATGTATCCCTTCTAATTAATAAGCGTACTCATATTTGTGCCAGGTAACGTACTAATATTTATAAAACTTTTCTTTTGGCAAAGCACAAGAAATCTATATTTAATAAAATGGATGCATACATCGTCTAGATACAGAGACCGGGGGTATATCCTCCTTTTTAAGAAAAAACAAGAAATCTATATTAAATTATTGCGTGTGAAATTTGAAATCAATAGACAACATGTCAACAACATATCTCCTTATAATCACGATTATCAAGAATTTGGCCATATTTAATAAAATTAATCATTCTTTTGTATAAATAATTGTTATTTAGTGGAAAAATATAGTTACTGAAATTATACGCAACATTTTCTCTATGATCAACCCTGGACGACTCCACCGCGTGTGGATTTTCCAAATACAAATACCAATATTGTTTATAGTTGTCGGACTGCACAAAGTTTCTCTGATGAAATTTCCGTGTAACATGCATGGATAATAACTTTTTACTTCAAACGAGTGACTATCTCAAGTTGATAATGGTTGTATTCCCAAAATGGGAAGGGACATTGTACGGGCAAATTTGACTATTGTAGGAAAAGAGGACTACAATTCAACAAAATTGTTTATCTCATATCTTTATAATTATTTTCTTAAAGTGTAACCAAATAAAATGTCCATTCATCTAACCTTTGTTGATGGAGTACCATATATTATTATTACTGAAAATGAAGGTGATTTTATAAATTTCCTGGTCATGTAGGACTAACCCATGCAGTAGCACGGGTTGATGACTAGTTCTAATTAATTGTCTACATATCAATCAGCGAATAAATTGAGGGAGAATAGGGGTACTTTGCCTCACCTATGGGAGTAACTTCATAGATAATTGGAGTGACAAGTTGAGAGTCCAAGTCCAATGCAGCTATGCTAAATACAGTTGTTAAATTTGCATGCTAAAAGACCAAAACTAGGTTGTACAAAGAAGATAAAGCCAGAATAACTATTATCAAGAACGAAAATGGCTCATACTTGTACATCTGTCCTACCAAAACCTTACTATGGTAAGAGACAAAGGTTATTACGGCAACCAACATAGAGCCGATGGCAGTGCTACATCATTTCTTAACCTGTATCTATCTACCGCGAAATAAAAGGTTCAATTATTTGTGCCAGAGGTAGTAATCTCCTCAAACAAACTTACATAGGCAAACACACAAAACCAACCTCAGGTCAACTAACCAAAACATATTAGATAGCAAGGAACATTAAAGTTGACAAGTGCCATTGGTACAACAGATAAGTTAGTACACAAACCTGATATCCATATAAATTAGTAGCGTTAACCTTAGCTCCTTCTTTCAGAAGTAGTTCTGCAACTTGAATACGACCGCGCACTGCACTCCACTGAAGCGTTGTTTGCCCTGTATGGTCTATAGCATTTACATCTGCTCCATGTTGTCTAGATAACAAGTGAATAACCATCATCACACCAAATAGAAAACAAAAGGAGCATAACAGTACAGGGGGAGCTCGGGGAAATGGCGGACCTTCGAGGATGTACTCGGCAGCGGCGACGCGATTGTTGAGGGTGGCCCACTAGAGCGCGCGGTAGCCGAGGCCGTCGGGCTCCGTTACCGACCGACCCTTCATCTCGACGAGGTGGTGCAGAGCGGCTCCTCCGCCGCCTCTGCCTCCCCCGCAGCGGTTGCCAAGCCGGCCCCGGTCTCCAATGCCATGGCGGGATCGAGCTCTCGAGGACCTAAATATCTGATGCCGTGGCGGGATCGAGCTCTCTGGATTGGGTCGGGGAGGGAGGGAGGGAGGGGGTTGGAGGACGCTGGACGCGGAGGTTCCCGAAGGGACCTTGTAGTGGGGGTGTTTTTTACTCCGGTGGATGGGGGAGCCGCCGAGAGGGGGGCGGCACTGTGGTGGTGGTGTGGCGGCATGGGGAGGAGAGGCATAGAGGTGTGGATTGGGGAGAGAGAGTAGGGACTGAGGGGGAGGGGAGATGGGGGTGGGAAGATGGAACGCCAACCGTGATCGACCGTCCTCTTTTCCGTCCGCCTAGATATGAAGCTGTGGGCAAACAGGTCGAAGCAGACGGCAAAGCGGGTTTGTGTAGATGGCAAAGAGTCCCAGGCAGACGGCAAAGGGGCGGGGTGCGGGTGGGGTTTCGGCCGTTTGGGGGGGGGGCTTTGCCGTCTGCCCACCCTTTGCCGTCTGCATAGGGATTCTTTGCCGTCCGCCAGCGGACGGCAAAGAGTTGGCCGAGGGAAAATTAAACCTTTCCCATCAGCCACTTTGTCGTCAGCACCATGACAGCTGACAGCAAAGAGTACCTTTTCCATGCGTCAGCAGACGGCAAAGGCAAGGCAGACGGCAAAATTCTGAATTCCAGTAGTGAATGGTTTAAAAGGGTGCGTTCTAGTGATGCATATCACGAAGATCTTAAAGTGCTTGGTGTGACTCCTCTTGAATCTTTGTTTTCTCGTGTCAAACCTATTGATGAAGGGGCTGGTTATGAATCCACTTTGGTTGAAAAATGCCCCAATGATTCGGAGTCCACCTATCTTGATGATAAAGGTGTGGAGAGTGGAGTAGAAGAAATCAAAATATTGGGTAGTAATGAAACTCCCACTTTGGGTTTCAAGGAATTCAATTATGATAGTTTCTCCTTGCTTGAATGCATTTCCTTGATGCAATCGATTGCAAACTCTCCACATGCTTATAGCCAAAGCAAAGCCTTTAACGCTCATATCGTAGATGCTATGATGAAATCTCTTGAAGAGAAACTCGAATTAGAAGTCTCTATACCTAGAAAACTTCATGATGAGTGGGAACCTACTATCAAAATCAAAATCAAAAACTATGAATGCAATGCTTTGTGTGATTTGGGTGCTAGTGATTCCGCGATTCCAAAGTCTTGATGTGATATTCTTGGTTTTCATGACATTGAAGAGTGATCTCTTAATTTGCATCTTGCGGATTCTACTATCAAGAAACCCATGGGAAGGATCAATGATGTTCTTATTGTTGCAAATAAGAACTATGTACCCGTGGATTTCATTGTACTTCACATAGATTGCAATCCTTCATGTCCCATTATTCTTGGTAGACCTTTCCTAAGGACTATTGGTGCTATCATCGATATGAAGGAAGGGAATATTAGATTTCAATTTCCTCTAAAGAAGGGCATGGAGCATTTTCCTAGAAAGAAAATAAGATTGCCTTATGAATCTATGATGAGGCCTACTTATGGTTTGAGCACCAAAGATGACTATACGTTATTCCATCACCTTATGCCTAGCTAAGGGCGTTAAACAATAGCGCTTGCTGGGAGGCAACCCAACGAATCTATCCTTTTTCTTTCTGTTTTTTGTTTTCCACACTTTCATAATTCTGTTATGATTGTGTTTTTTGTGTTTCTTTTGTGTTTGTGCCAAGTAAAACCGTTATGATTAGTCTTGGGGATGATCGTTTGGTCATGCTGGAAAAGACAGAAACTTTCTGCTCACGAAAATAATTTTCTTTTTGTTTCTGTAAGAGGTTTTGAATTGATTCTTTTTGCTTCTGATTGCTACGCAAATTATTCAGACTGTCGTAATTCTTCTGAATTTTTGAAGTACTAGAAGTATACGAAGCATACAGATTTCTACAGACTGGTCTGCTGTTAACAAATTCTGTTTTTGTTGAGTTGGTTGCTTATTTTGATGAAACTATGGATAGTATCGGGGGTATTATCCATGTATGATTGAAAATACAGTAACCCAACATCAACATAAGTAGAATTTAAGTTTGCTACAGTACCTAAGGAAGTGGTGGTTTTCTTTCTTATACTAATGTTATCATGAGTTTCTGTTTAAGTTTCGTGTTGTGAAGATTTCAAGTTTTGGGTGAAGTTCTTATGGACAAAGAGATAAAGAGTGGCAAGAGCTCAAGCTTCGGGATGCCCAAGTCACGCCAAGTTGATTCAAGGATGCCGAAAAAGCCTAAGCTTGGGGATGCCCCGGGAAGGCATCCCCTCTTTCATCTTCAATCCATCGGCAACGTTACTTGGGGCTATATTTTTATTCACCACATGTTATGTGTTTTGCTTGGAGCGTCTTGTATCGTAGGAGTTTTTTTATTTTTGTTGTGTCACAATCTTCCTTGCTGCACACCTAGAGAGAGAGAGACATGCACTCACCGTGATTTTGTCGAGCTTCACTTATATCCTTTGGTTAGACAATTCACCTCACATGTGCTTCACTTATATCTTTTGAGCTAGTTGATTTTTCTCTGTGTGCTTCACTTATATCTTTTAGAGCACGGAAGCGCGTGGCGTGGTAGTTGATCTATGCTATGAAAGTAGTCCCAAAAGGGGTAGTTATCCAAAGGGATATGCGAATTTCCACCTTCATGTGCATTGAATAGTTAGAGAAGTTTGATTCATCTCAATTAGTTTTGAGTTGTGGTTGTGGTAATATTGAAGTTATATTTGTAAGGTGTTGTGGACCTAGAAGTACTTGTGTTGAAGTTAGTGATTCCCGTAGCATGCACGTATGGTGAACCACTATGTGATGAAGTCTGAGCATGATTAGTCTATTGATTGTCATCCTTTGTGTGGCGGTCGGGATCGCGCGATGGTTTATACCTACCACCCTTCCCCTAGGAGTATGCGCTGAATGCTTTGTTTCGATTACTACTAAAACTTTTGCAACAAGTATATGAGTTCTTCATGACTAATGTTGAGTCCAGGGTTTAGATGCACTTTCACCTTCCACCATCACTATCTTCTTTAGTGCCATGCAACTTTCGCCGGTGCATAAAACTACCATTAGCCTCCCTCAAAACAGCCACCATACCTACCTATTATGGCTTTTTCAAAGCCATTCCGAGATATATTGCCATGCAACTACCACCATGACATGTGCCACCACTTCTACATTGCCATTGCATGATCATAAGATAGCTAGCATGATGTTTCCATTGATGTCTATGCCATGCTAGATCATTGTCAAGCTACACTACCGAAGGCATCCCATATAGAGTCATCATTGCTCTAAGTTTTGAGCTGTAAGTGTGATGATCATCATTGAAGGAGCATTGTCCGATGTGAGGAAATAAAAGAGGCCAGCGAAGCCCATTTACAAAAAGAGGCCAAAGATGCCCACCAAAATAAAAAAATAAAAAATAAAATAAAAAAAGAGGCCAAAGAGCCCACCAAAAAAATGAGAGAAAAAGAGAGAAGGAACAATGCTACTATCTTTCCACACTTGTGCTTATTAAACACCATGATCTTCATGATTGAGAGTCTCTCGTTTTGTCACCACCATATAGCTAGTGGGAATTTTTCATTATATAACTTGGCTTGTATATTCCAATGATAGGCTTCCTCAAAATTGCCTTAGGTCTTCGTGAGCAAGCAAGTTGGATGCACACCCACTAGTTTTCTTTAAGAGCTCTCACATACTCTTAGCTCTAGTGCATCATTTGTATGGCAATCCCTACTCATTCACGTTGATATCCATTGATGAGCATCTCCACAGCTTATTGATATGCCTAGTCAATGTGACCATCTTCTCCTTGTTTGCCTTGCAACCTCGACCACACTCCATTCCACTTATAGTGCTAAAACCATGACTCACTCTCATGTATTGCGTGAGAGTTGAAAATGTTTGAGAAAGTAAAGGTGTGAAAACAATTACTTGGCCAATACCGAGGTTGTGCATGATTTAAATTCGTTATGCAAGGATGATAGAGCATAGCTAGACTATATGATTTTTTAGGGATAACTTTCTTTTGGCCTTGTTATTTTGAAAGTTCATGATTATCTTGCTAGTTTGCTTGAAGCATTATTGTCTCCACGTCAATAGCAAACTATTGTTTTGAATCTAATGGATCTGAACATTCACGTCACATAAGAGCAGTTACAAAGGACATCTATGCTAGGTAGCATGAAAGCATCAAAAATTCATTCTTTATCACTTCCCTACTCGAGGACGAGCAGGAGTTAAGCTTGGGGATGCTTGATACGTCTCAAACGTATCTATAATTTTTGATGGTTTCATGTTGTTATCTTGTTAACTTTGGATGTTTTATATACCTTTTATATCTTTTTTGGGACTAACTTATTAATCCAGTGCCAAGTGCCAGTTCTTGTTTTTTCTGTGTTTTTGACTCTTTTCAGATCTGATTTTGGAACGGAGTCCAAACGGAATAAAATCTGCGAAATAAATTTTTCCAGAACAAAAGAAGATCGGGGGACTTGAGGGCCAAGGCAGGAGGCCCACAGGGAGCCCAAAAGCCCTGTTGTCGCGACCGAGGGGGCCCGCGGCGACCATGCTTGTGGCCTCCCTGGCGCTCCCCTGCACTAGCTCTTTGTCCTATAAATTACCTAAAATCCAAGAAAAAATCAGGGCATCCACGAAAACACTTTTCCGCCGCCGCAAGCTTCCGTTTCCACGAGATCTCATCTGGAGAGCCTTCCCGGTGCCCTACCGGAGGGGACTTTGGAGCTGGAGAGCTTCTACATCAACATCATCGCCTCTCCAATGACTCGTGAGTAGCCCACTTCAGACCTACGGGTCTGTAGTTAGTATCTAGATGGCTTATTCTCTCTCTTGGATCTTCAATACAAAGTTCTCCATGATCTTCATGGAGATCTATCCGATGTAATCCTCTTCGGCGGTGTGTTTGTCGAGATCCAATGAATTGTGGATTTGTGATCAGATTATCTATGATTTATATTTGAGTCTTTGCTGATTTCTTATATGCATGATTTGATATCCTTGTAAGTCTCTCCGAGTCTTGGGTTTTGTTTGGCCAACTAGATCTATGATTCTTGCAATGGGAGAAGTGCTTGGTTTTGGGTTCATACCATGCGGTGACCTTTCCTAGTGACAGAAGGGACAACAAGGCACGCATCATGTTGTTGCCATCAAGGGTAACAAGATGGACTTTCATCATAGATTTGAGATTGTCCATCTACATCATGTCATCTTGCTTAAGGCGTTACTCTGTTCTTATGAACTCAATACACTAGATGCATGCTGGATAGCGGTCGACGTGTGGAGTAATAGTAGTAGATGTAGAAAGTATCGGTCTACTTGTTTTGGACGTGATGCCTATAGATATGATCATTGCCATAGATAACGTAATGACTTTGCGCGGTTCTATCAATTGCTCGACAGTAATTCGTTCACCCACCGTCTACTTGCTTTCATGAGAGAATCAACTAGTGAACACTACGGCCCTCGGGTCTATTCACAACTATCATCTCCACTTTAACTTTAACTTTGCTTTGTTTACTTTTTGCTTTCAGTTCTCACTTTGCAGACAATCTATAAGGGATTGACAACCCCTTCTTAGCATTGGGTGCAAGCTCTTTGTGTTTGTGCAGGTACTTGTGACTTGAACGCTCCTCCTACTGGATTGATACCTTGGTTCTCAAGCTGAGGGAAATACTTACCGCCACTATGCTACATCACCCTTTCCTCTTCAAGGGAACACCAACGCAAGGCTCCAAGGCCTCGGGGGAATGCTTTGAATATTTGCCAAGGAAATCCCTATAGGCGTAGCCAGCAGCAGAAGGATTCCTGGCGCCGTTGCCGGGGAAGGTCTTTTGTAGCTGTAGCACTAGTCAAGCATGTATTCTTTGCAAACTTCGAAGCCAAACCCACACTGATGGACGACATTAAATAGGCCTAGAAGGGACATGAGAGCATCGAAGGCATTAAGAGGAAGATCAAGGAAGGCAAAGCCCCAGGATTCTCAGTGGATGAACATGGAGTTGTGTGGTTTGGGAATCGCATATGCGTACCCAACATGGAAGAACTCAAGAACCTAAACTTGCAAGAAGACCATGAAACTCCATACTCAATTCACCCTAGTGGTACGAAGATGTATCAAGACCTCACAGAAAGAATTTGGTGGCATGGCATGAAGAGGGAAATAGCTTCGTATGTCGCCTAACGCGGCGTATGCGAACGGGTCAAAGCTGAGCTCCAGCGACCTGCCGGGATCCTACAACCTCTCCAAGTGCCTGAATGGAAGTGGGATAAAGTCGATATGGACTTCATCACCGGTCTGCTTAGGTCGGGCAATGGGCACGACTCCATATGGGTCATTGTTGACCATCTGACCAAGGTGGCCCACTTCATTCCTGTTGGCACCATGAACGATGGTAGCCAGCTGGCCAACCAATACATCCATCATATCGCGAGTCTTCATGGGGTTCCCAGAGATATTGTGTCCGACCGAGGCACACAGTTCACCTCAAGATTTTGGAAGAAGTTACAATAAGCTTTAGGAACCAATCTCCCCTTCAGCACCGCCTTCCACCCACAGACCGGCCAAAAGATGAAACGAGTATATCATATACTTGAGAATATGCTCCGCGCTTGTGTCTTGGCACACTAGACCAAATGGCAAGACTATCTGCCTTTCACTAAGTTCTCTTACAACCAAAACTATCAGTCGAGTCTCGAGATGGCACCATTTGAGGTATTGTACGGATGTAAGTGCCGCATTCCCCTCAACTGGTCCGAGACTGGTGAAGGACTGATTTTCGGGCCACACATCCTCCGTGAAGCTGAGGAGAAGGAGCAACTCGTCAGTAAGCACCTAAAGGCCGCCAAGTCATGACAAAAGAGCTACGCGGATTCTTACCATCGAGAAGTGGAGCTCAACCCTAGAGACCACGTGTACCTCCGTGTCATGCCTCTCAAGGGAACGAAGCAATTGCACGTCAAGGGAAGTTTGATCCCAGGTACATTGGAACTTTTAAGATCACCGCAAGGCATGGAGAAGTTGCTTACCAGTTGGAGCTACCACCAGAACTTTCGGGCGTGCACAACGTCTTCCACGTGTCACAACTTCGGAAGTGCCTTGAAGCACCAAGCTGTCCAGATCTTTATAAGGACATTGATCATCAATCTATTAACCTTCAGCCACACCTCACTAATCGTGAGAGATCGATCCACATTCTGGACGAAGCCGAGCATTGTACCTGAAGCCGTACCATCAAGTACTTCACGGTCCAGTGGAGCAACCACACCGAGGCAGAAGCAACATGGGAACGTGAAGACTATCTTAGATCCGAGTTTCTGTACCTTTTTATCACCTAGCTTAGGAAACTTGGGGACGAGATTCTTGTGAGGGGATAGGTCCGTCACACCTTGTTTTCACATCACTTTGTCTCTGGTGTCTTCCTTTCAAAATTTGGCATAAAATTAAAGCTTCTTAATTAAATGCTATAAGTGTCTTGATTGTCATTGTTTGTATGTGTGCTTGTCAATAGATATCTAAAAATAGTTTTTATAAAAGTTTATTTCCATTAAAATCCTTTTTAATTATATTGGTAACCCAAAACCTTGCTTTGGGGTTTGCACTACAAGTCCATGAATTTAAGGCAGTGCCTTCACCCACACATTGTATTCTGATTCTAATAATAATATAACTCTTCAAAACCATAAAATAATTATTTTGTCATTTTTCTATTTTATTTATATGTCCTTTTCTAAGACGAGAAATGATATTTCTGGGTGAAAAATTATTTTTCTACCTTAGACAAATCTGAAAAAAATGGTAATACTCACAAGACATATATTTTCCATACATAAGAGTTTCAACCCATAGTCCTGTTCAAAATATTAGAGCAAACCTTTGAAATCCAATTCTATCTGTTTTGATCTATTGAAATATTTCCAAAGTAAATATTCTCAATAAATTACCAGAAAATTCTAGCATGTCCCACATGCTATACTTGGGGATCATGCCAAGTTTCACCTCCCTCCAAGGTGATTTGATTCACCAAATAATTCAGAAACTCTTTCTGCCCAGAACCAAGTTGGAGCAACTCCACATTGACAAGTTTGTGCATTTGTCCGCAAACTTTGCAGGAGTGCCCAATACCACAAATAAGGAGATCATGCCAAGATTTGGATTTGTGAGAATTGATTTGCTCACATTTTCTCACAAGATTGCAGGTCTGCCCATTTGTGGGTATTTTCAAGTCTACATTGTTGAACTTGTCCAAGGGAGCTCAAATTTGGTAGAGCCTCTTAATTATATCCAAAACCAAATCCTGTTAACTCTTAATGCATTTGGAGGAGGTTAACTTCCCCCCACATGCATTAAACACCTTCTGCCAGATTTGAAAATAAACATCTAGCACCCTCCACACTTACTCCCTTCACTCCAAACTCATGACAAATACTGCATGTTCCTTCCCAAAACTGCAGACAAAAGACCCAGCACTGGTTCAATGAGAGGGAGCCAAAATCCCCAATTTGGCATCTGAATCAAGACTCCCAGCATCACTTTACCACTCTCCCCTTGGCCAGCTTGTTTCCTCTCGGCCCCTGTTATCCAAGGAGCATCTAACACCTCTCCCAGACACCCCAGGCACAGCCAGGACGCGCCAGAGCGCGCCAGCATGCCGTGGCATGCCAAAGCTGCCCTCTGGATGCGCTATAGGGCGCACCCGAGCCCAAGGAGGCTAGCGCCGGCAAGTCCCTGCCCCTTCCTGTGGTCATTCATTGACCACATTGTCGACCGTGTCCAGGGCAGTGTCGGGCCCCTTCTTTCCCCCTTCCCTCTGCCCCTGGAGACGCGTGCCCACGCGCGCTCGAACCAGCTAGAAGAGCTCAGCCACCGCGGCGCGCTAGCAGAGCTGGCCCGCTCCTCGTAAAGATCCTACTCAGTCTCAAACCATGTCCGCAATACCACGTGTTCACTCCCGAGCCCTCTCTCCCTCTCCCTCCACTATAGCAAAACCATCGGTGCACCATCGTTCGGTGACTCGTCGCCCAGATATTTAAAGGCTCCCCGGCTCCACCCCGCATTGCTAGAACCTCTCTATCCTCCCCAATCGACCACCCTGAGCACCACCTTGAGCTAAAAAAGCCTCAGTACTCGAGATCGACCGAGGTGCCAATACGTTGGGGCTCCGTAGATCTCGGGCTACACACACGCTTCGATGCTCTTTTCACTTCCCCTGTGACCGTAAGGACTTCCCGAACCTTCTCCACCACTCCCCCGTCCTTCTCCCTGCTCGAAGAACCATTCGCAGCATCTTCCCGAAGGTTTCTGCAGCAGCTTCGTCGTTGCCGGCGACACAGGCTGTCACTATCGTCCCCTCGACCCCGTCCGGTAGGTGGAAGTTCCACGAACCCACTCCCGTGCTCGCCGAACCTCGACACCACTGGGTACGCCGCCGATCACGCGTTTGATGAAGGACTTGGACCCGAAGACCTCGAGGACCCCGAGTACCTAGCTAATCAAGTCAAGCAACCCTTTGACCATGTGTGAGAAAATATTATTATGCATTCCATGTTGATTATTTCATTCCGATGCATATGACCATGATTAAATTGGTAAACCCTTGAGATGGTGTTATCGATGGCTCCTCTGGAGCACTTGAGTTTGAGCATGACCTTACCATCTACGAGGGTCATGCTGATGAAAAGTTGACAAGTAGATAGTAGTGCTATGCATAGGATGAGCATATGCATGGTGATGGTAACACAAAGGTGATATCAAATGTTTTTAGAAAACCACGTTGGGCGCCACTAATGCCCGAGGGTTATGGTGATGAGCTGGATGACCACTTGATAAAGAAGTGGTGTACCAGAAAGGTTTTGTGTGAGTGCTTTCGAAATGGGATTAGATTTAAGATTTGTTGACCGTCCCAACCTTACATGTGCGACCACGATACCCCTTTATGGGATAACGCTATGTTGATTACACTGGTCGTGCTAGCAAGGAGCCTGCATTACTAGTGGCGGGAGTGATATGGCCACTCTCGTGACGGGGTCGTGCCAGGTAGGGCGACTATGCCATTTTTACGTGTTCCGGGCACGTCGTTGGTCAATACATTGATGATACGGTCTAGAGTTGTGCTCTTAAGACATACATCATGTGCTATGGGTACCAATCGAGTGGACTCTTTGTCTAGTGTCGTCAGGGGAAAGACATTGATCGGGTACTTACCTCGGGTAAGTTATATACCGCGAGCCGTGGATGACACGAAAGTTTCCCGGATCTCGTGGGTATAGCGCGCAACCTCTACATAGTGTAAAACTATTCGAATAGCCATGTCCACAATCAAGGACAGTTTGGTGGTGTTGCTGAAACTAAGTCTACTCGTTTCCGCATAAGCCAATTGTACATGTGTATAAAGGTGTTACATGAGAAAGGAATACTTAGGCCAAGTTCGATGACTTGACATGGAGGCTGAACATGAGATGTTCAGCCCTCAGAATATTTATGTTGATATCTGTAACCTGTTCTCATGGTTACTACTTACCTAGTGATGCCTGACCATCTAAGCACTTGACCATGTTTAAGTATTAAAAAAACCTGCTTTCCGCAAAGGCTGCATTCTACTTCATATTATTCACATCATGGGTTGCTTGCTAGTACATTTAAAAGTACTCATTGGCTTGCCACTCGTTATTTCATTGACCAGACATGGAAGAACTGGAGTATGGAGAATAATTCATCGTCGGAGACAAACACACGAACTAGGACGCTTCCCAGTCAGAATGCGTGTTGGATAGGGCCGATGGCACGGGTTCACGTTTGCTACCAAAATTCCGCTATTAGTTTGTGCTGGTGTGATTGGCCTTCATGGCCCTATCTATGTAAGACTCGACCATAATGGTCATTATCTATATCAGATGTTATTCGTGGATGTAAGACTCTTGTTATTCAGTATCTGTGTGTTCAGTCATCATTGATCTCTGGGATGACTGTACACGTTCATTCGGTGGTTTCAACCCGTAAGTCGGGGTCCCCAGAGCTTCATATGTAGAATCAGCTACGACGCTCTGCTTGGAACTGCACCAGCTTACCACACCCCCTTTGAGAATAAATACATATCTGATTTGTGACTTAGAGTCATCCGGATCAGTGTTCAATCTTGCATCGATGTAAGATTTACGACGAGCTCTTTGTCACCTCCATACATGAGAAACATGTCCTTGGTCCTTTTCAGGCACTTCCGAATATTCTTGTCCACTGTCTAGTGCTCAATTCATGGATTACTTTGAAACCTTCCCTCCATACTTATGGCAACGCTGACATCAGATCTAGTGGACAACATTGCATACATGATATACCCTATGGCTGAAGCATAGGGGACGACACTCATCTTTTCTCTATCTTCTGCACTTACTTGGCATTGAGTCTTACTCAACTTTATACCTTGTAACATAGGCAATAACCATTTCTTGGATTGTTCCATTTTGAACTTCTTCAAAATATTATCAAGGTATGTGCTTTATGAAAACCCTATCACGCGTCTTGATCTATCTCTATTGATCTTGATGCCTAATATGTAAGTAGCTTCTCCTAGGTCCTTCATTGAAAAACTCTTATTCAAGTAATCCTTTACAGTTCCCAAAAGTTCAATATTGTTTCCACTCAACAATATGCCGATCACATATAATATTAGAAACGCTATAGAGCTCCCACTCACTTTCTTGTTGTTGGATTTCGGGCTTCGCAAAACCCTAAAGATTCGAACTCACTGGCGTGTACGAAGATCTCTCACGGGCTCGCCTCACCTAACTTGCTACTTGCTGGGGATGGCAGAGAACTCACTCGATGGTGAGAAAGACACAGAACATGACAGTTTACCTAGGTTAGAGACGCTGAGAAGCGTAATGCCCTACTCCTGATTTGGTGGATTGCCTCTCGTGGAGGTTGGTGGATGAACTAGTATAGTGTTCGAGGGCCTGTGGAGGCTAGGTGGCCTTAGTGTGGTGCAAGTGGGCAAGTGAATGAATCGGATCCATCCCTACGAAAAAACATATCATCTATATATAGCGGCGGCCCGGGTCCTCTTCCCTTATTGCATGTGCGGGAAGGGATCCCATAACGACCAATTTTGAAGGGGAACAGGGGAACATGCTCCCCCTGTCCAAAGGTGGTGTTCGCGTGAAAAGTGGCTACCAGCACTGTCGGGATGGGGACAGGGATGACGTCTGTCCTACTGGCAGGCGGCGACGGCCTTGTTGCACCATAAAGGAAACCTTTGGAAGATGCCTTCGGAACCCTCAAACGTCCTTCCATCCTTTGCACGAAAGGGGAAACTGCACTATCTTGCAATCCGCTGCTCGCATGTCCTTTCCCCGCGTCATACTTGACTCCTGAGGTCGGGTCTTGCCTCGGAATCTCTGTCGCTTCGGAGGGGTCCTAAGGAGGCCCCTTGCGGGTCTTGGTGTTGCACCTCCTCGCGAGGCTCGAGCCATCGCGAGGGCCTTTCCGTGAGTGGTGCCGTGCCTGATTGTGCTTGGTCAATGGAGTGGGCCAGCCTTAGGCCACATGCAGGCAAGTCTGGGTACGCCCATTCCTAGAACACCGACAGTAGCCCCCGGGCCAATGATGCGCTGGGGTCCTGAGGCGCTGCGGTCCCTAAATGCCTGTGGGACAGGCCGGTGCGCGTCATGCGGCTGATGTCGGGTCCCCCTTGCCTTGTGTCTTCATCGAGTTATCATGAATTTGATTTATTGCATTGTTCCATTATTGCTTTCCTTTCTCCTGCATTTGCTCTTCCTCCTTGGTCTCCAACTCCAACCGGCGTCTCCCAGATCCAACACGGCGTTGTTCCCTTGTCGGTTCAGTGATGACGCCCACCGGCAAGCAGAAGCCAGAGATGCAAGGTCCTGCCCCGACTCCTCCGCTCCTGGAGTGCGCCCTTTCCAAGGATGTGGATCTTACCCTCGTGCTCCCATTAACAGCGTCCGAGTCCAGCGAGCACGGGCAGACCCTGATTAGGCCCGGCCCTACAGCAAAGCAGCCCTCGTCGAAGGAGGTACACCCTTCTTCCTTCATAGCATCTTCGTCGGGCTGGTGCCGCCTTTCTCCTTGTTCTTCACCGCCATCCTGAATCACTATGGGATCCAGGACCTTCACCTCCAGCCCAACTCCATCTTTCTCATGTCCGTCTTTGCTTTCTACTATGAGGCCTTCGTAGGCATGTGGCCTTCGGTAGCCCTCTTCAGCCATTTCTCCAGCTTGCGCCTGCACGACGAAGCCAATTTGTCAGCATGCGTCTCCTTCGTAGTGGCCCAGAACGGCAATTTGCTCCTGGAGGCAATGCACATCGTGCCTCTTGGAGGCATCAAGCTCATTTGCGTTTTAGGAACTTGTTAAGGCTTATAATAACTGGGTGACTACTTGAATGTTTTCTTCGCCTCATTTCTTTCATTTTTGCTACGATACTATGCGTCGGCAGGGCCCGGCCCGCACATACCTCATCTGCCATTGAACCGACCGGATTCTACGATGGCCCAAGTGGTGAGGGGCTACGGGTCTAGTTAGGCTCCTGAGTTGCGATGCTCAGGTGTGCCCCTTGACGTGCGAGCAGCCCTCATGAGGGGAACACAACGAGGATCTTGAAACTTCAGAACACCTTCAGCACTCTACGTCTGAAGGTCCCTCGTCGTGCGTACCTCCGTCGCCATTGCACTGACTGGATAATAGGACGACCCAAAGGGGGAAGGGGCTACGATCACAGTTATGCTCTTGAGTCGCGATGCTCATGAGTCCCCCTTGACGTACAATCGAATCCAATGTCCCTCCTAAGAAACTGACAATTTGAGACTCCCGAAGTCCTTCGCCCCGTGCGCGCGTACCTCTGCCGTCGTTGGACCGCGTGGGTGGCCCAAGAGGGAAGGGGCTATGGGCGCAGTTCAGGCTCCTGAGTCGCGATGCTTAGGAGTCCCCCTTGACGTACGAGTGACTCCAGCTATCGGCGTCTTGGGAACGGGGGTACGCAAACTTGCCTGTCTGCGGCACAAGGCTGCCCCACTTCATCGATCAAGCACCAACAGTCTCGGCAAGGCCCTTGTGAGGGGCAAAGCCTCATGAGGATGAATGGAATCAAGACACACAGGGGCTCCTGAGGACTTCTCCGGAGCGGCGGACATTCCGAGGCAAAGCCTAGCCTCACTAGTCAAGGATGACGCATAAGGTGGACACGAGACCCGCAGAAGGCAGAGTTGTGTAGTTCCCCCTTTGGTGCAATAATAGCAGGAGCGTACATGGGTCAAAAAGGCATCTCCCAAAGGTATCCCTTCTGGTGCAGCGAAGCCGCCGCCGCCCGTAAGTAGGGCAGACGTCACCACGGGCCTTTCTCTGCCACGTGGAAAGTTACTTTTTACGCGAAGACCACTTTTGACAGGGGAGGCATGTTCCCTTGTCTCCCACCGAAACTGGCAGTTGTGGGATCTCTTCCCGCCTACGATAAGGGAAGACGACCCTGGCCACCACTATAAATAGAGTGGGTAGGATACCGGAGAGGGGGACCGGATCATCGTAACCCTAGAGCAACACACCAAGCCACTTGGCCTCTGGAGGCTCAAGGGCAGTGTACTATCTCGTTCATCAACCTCCGTGAGAGGCAATCCACCAAAAGCAGGAGTAGGGTTTTACGCTTCATAGCGGCCCGAACCTGGGTAAACTACCGTGTTATGAGTTCTCCTCACCGTCGCGCGAGTTCGTAGCCTTGCCCAACGTGTAGTGAGTCTGGAAAACTGGATCTGTTGAGTGGCCTCTGCGCACCCCTGAGTTCGAATCCCTAGGATTTTGCGGAGCCCGAAATCTGACATTTGGCGCACCACGTAGGGGTCGTGTGTCGAAGCCTCCACGCCAACAGCAGGAACCAGATCTCGTCTCGGCAGCACCATGTCAAGTGCAACCATCGATAACCGCCGGTCCGCGACGGCGGACGGCGTCCGAGCCGGCACGGCCGCCCCTGCGGTTGCCTCCATTCTCGGCGGATTGCAAACGCCACCCTCCAGCCGCCACGTCAAGCTTTTCCTGAGTCGCAGGGGGATGACCTGTCTAAGGCCCAAGGCCCCGGAACGCCGTGTGTGGCCAGAGGTCGACATCACCTTCGGCCTCGACGACCACCCTAAAGCCACGACGGCTACCGGGGCGCTTCGCATGTTGTGCACGCCGACCATCTCCGGCGTGGCTGTGCCCAAGACCCTCATCGATGGCGGCGTTGGCCTCAACGTCATCTCACTGGAAGCTTTCGACACACTGCGGTTGCCCCGAGAGCAGCTCGCGCCCTCGAAGCCCTTTTTTGGGGTCGTGGCAGGATCCATCATCCCCGTCGGACGGATCCGTCTCCCTATTACGTTCGGCACCCGCTCCATCTTCCGCACCGAGCGGATCGACTTCGACGACGCTCACATCCACCTTCCTTACAATGCTATACTTGGCTACACTTCCCTCTCGCAGTTCATGCCAGTGACGCACCCGGGCTACAACGTCGTAAAGATTTCAGGGAGCGACGACGTGCTTACCGTCATGGGGGACATCAAGGACACCTCGCGGGTGCTCGGGTTATCCTGTAAGGCCGCAGCCGCGACGCGTGCCGACTCCAGGGGCGAGGCATGCGTCTCGGGGGACCCAGGAGATGCCCTCGACATCCCGCTCGTGAAGAAGAAGCAATTGTTTTCCCAGGACCGGGCGGAGACGGAGCAGGTGCCGGTGGACGAAGGGAGCCTGACCCCCGCCTTCAACATCGGCGCGAATCTCCCCCAAGACCAAGAGAAGACATTGGTGGATTTCCTGAGTGCTAACAAGAGCGCGTTCTCCTGGAGTGCCTCTGACCTTGTGGGGGTCCCGTGGGACGTCATCGAGCACCACCGCATGGTATGCCCAAACGCTCGTCCGGTGAAGCATAAGGCAATAAGGCAGGCTCCGGAGAAGCATTCCTTCATAGCTTAGGATGTGTGTAAGCTGAAGGAAGCAAGGGTCATAAGGGACATGCGCTACCCGGAGAGGGTGGCAAACCCGATGGTTGTCTCGAAGTAGTGTGGGATGGAGCGCATGTGCGTCAACTTAATGAACCTCAACAAGGCCTGCCCTGAGGACCCATTCCCGCAACCGTGCATCGACCAGATCATGGACTCCACCGTAGAGTGCGACCTTCTGTGCTTCTTGGACGCCTTCTCGGGCTACCACCAGATCAAGATGCCGGTGGAGGACGTTGAGAAGACGGCTTTCCTCTCTCCGTGTGGGGTGTACTGCTACGAGTGTATGCCTTTCAGGCTGCGGAACGCTGAGGCGACCTTCCAGCAGTTGATGCACATTGCCTTGGGGCTGCAGCTCGGGAGAAATGCGAAAGCCTATGTCGACAACATCGTGGTCAAGTCAAGGCAAGCCAAAACATTGGTGGAGGAACTGGAAGAGTCCTTCGCCAGCTTGCGGGAGGTAAACCTGAAGCTTAACCCTGAGAAGTGTGTCTTCGGAGTCCCATCAGCCAAGCTACTTGGTTTCCTGGTGTCACACCGGGGGATCGAGGCTAACCCAGTAAAGGTAAATTCCATAAACAAGATGAGCGCGCCCACAAGCCTCATGGAAATGCAGAAGGTGGCACGGTGTGTCACCTCCTTGGGTTGTTTCATCTCCAAGCTTGGCGAGCGGGCACCGCCCTTCTTCATGATCATGAAAAGGAAGGGGCCCTTCGAGTGGACCTGAGAGGCTGACGCTGCCTTCAAAGAGCTCAACCATTACCTCACAAGCCTACGTATGATGGTGGTGCCTTTCCCTCGGGAGCCCCTGCTTCTGTACCTAGCTGCCACCCACACTCCGCCAGCGCCGCTTTGGTGGCACTAAGGGAGGAGCGAGCCGGCAAGGGCGCTACTTTGGTAAGCCACATCAGGCCCTCGCCCGATGTTCCACAGGGCTCGCGCGATCCACAAGCTTCAACTCCCCCGCAAGTGGAGGGACTCGAGGTCCAAACTAGCGAATCAGGTCTTGAAGAGACTTGTCCTCCCAAGGCCCGGGCCTTCCCTCCGGACGACGAAGAGTCCCAAACTCCTGAAGCCACCAAGGATCACGGCGCCCCAGGAGGTCTCGTCCTCGTCGAGCACCCCGTGTACTTCGTCAGCACGGTACTGCGGGACGCCCGCTCATCCTACCCCATGCAGCAGAAACTCCTTCTAGCGCTCCTCATCGCCTCGTGCAAGTTGCGTCACTACTTCCAAGGACACCCGATCAAGGTCATCTCCGCTTACCCCTTGGACAAGATCTTGCACAACCAAACGCGACAAGAAGAGTTGTTGAGTAGAACATCGAGATTCAAGCCTTCAACATCGACTTCAGCATGACCAGGGTCATCAAAGGAGCCGCCTTGGCTGACTTTGTGGCGGAATGGACGGACGCGCCTGACTGGGGGTTGGAAGTGAACAAATCCCTTGACCCCGGAACAGAGGCGCCCGAGGGATGGATAATGCACTTCGATGGAGCCTTCACGTGAATGGGAGCAGGGGCTGACGTCCTCCTCACTTCCCCGGTGGGAGACAAGCTTCGCTACGCCATGCAACTCTGCTTCCAAAGGGGGGAGAAGGTCTCCAACAACATAGCGGAGTACGAGGGCCTCATCATCGGCCTCAAGCAGAAGCGGCCTTGGGGGTCCAGTGCCTCACTGTGATGGGCGACTCTCAGCTCCTCGTCAACTTCTCTAACAAGGAGTACACACCCAAAGACGAGCATATGGAGGCATACCTGCAAGAGATGCGTAAGATCGAGAAACGTTTTCAGGGCCTGGAGTTGCAGCACGTCCCACGACGCAAAAACATGGAGGCGGACGATATCGCCAAAATAGCTTCGCGTTGCGAGGCTCAAGAGCATGGCGTCTTTGAAGAGCGACTCTTTGAGCCTTCTGCCACGCTGTCACCCGAGGACCTGGCACCGCGTCGAAAGGAGCTCTCCCCAGCACCATCCTCGGGGGCTCCGGACTGTGGTCAAGCCCCGGGGGCTCGACTGCTCCTGGCGCTCGAGGCTCAAGACGTACACTGGATGCAGGAACTTGGAGCATATCTGCTCCGTGGCGCATTGCCGGAGAAGGAGGAGGATGAAGAACGTGTAGTAAAACAAGCCTCGGCTTACTGCGTGCGAGACGACGCCTTGTACCGTAGGCGCCCGAACGACGTCGCGCTATGGTGCATTCCCAAGGAACAGGGGCGCAAGATACTAGCAGACATTCACAGAGGGGACTGCAGGCATCATTCTTCCTCGCGCACGCTCACAGGTAAGGCGTTCAGGTCCGGTTTTTATCGGCCCACAACTCTGGACGACGCTACCGAGCTGGTCAGGTCTTGCAAGGCCTGCTAGTTCCATGCCAAGCAGATCCACCAGCCCGCGCAGGGCCTCCAGACCATCCCACTCACCTGGCCCTTTGCGGTCTGGGGGCTGGACATATTGGGGCCTTTTCCGCAGGCCACGGGGGGCATCCACTACCTCTACGTCGCCATCGACAAATTCACAAACTAGGCGGAGGTGGAGCCCATGCGCACCATCCCGGTCTGGTCCGCCGTCAAGTTTACCAAGGGCCTCATGAGCCGCTTAGGCGTCCCCAACCGCATCATCACGGATAATGGTTCGCAGTTCACCACTCAGCTCTTCAATATTTACTATGCTAACCTCGGTTCACAGATATGCTACGCATCGGTGGCCCATCCGCGGAGCAATGGCCATGCAGAGCGCGCCAACACGGAGGTCCTGCGGAGTCTCAAAGTGAGGAGTTTCAAGAAGAAGCTCGAGTCTTGCGTCCGAGGTTGGGTCGATGAGCTCCCGTCGGTATTGTGGTCCATGCGCACCACTGCAACCAAGCCCAACGGGGAGACCCCATTCTTCCTCGTCTATGGAGCATAGGCGGTTGTTCCCCACGAAATCAAGCACCACTCCCCGCGGGTCCTGGTGTTTGATGAGGAGCGTCACGAGGCTGCGAGGGGGACGAACCTCGTACTCGGAGAGGAGGTGTGCCGCCGGGCCTCTCTCTGAGCCACGAGGTACCAGCAGGCCTTGCGGCGCTACCACTGCCTCAACATTAGCTCGAGGACCCTCTAATTCGGCGACCTCGTCCAGAGGCGGGTCCAATCCAGGGAAGGCTTGCATAAGCTTTCTCTCTTGTGGGAAGGCCCTTTTAAGGTCGTCCACGTCTCTAGGCCAGGCTCCGTGCTTTTGGAGACTCAAGATGGAGTCCCCATCCAGAATGCCTGGAACATCCAGCACCTTCGCAAGTTCTACCCATGACGACTCTGCACCGCCCCTGCACTTCCTCCGTGCCGCCTCTTCATCGACCCTGCATTGTCCTTCAATTCTTCCGGAACCTACTTCATCCTGTGACACTCGCAAGTAATAACCAGTCGAGGCTATATACACCTAGGGCCCCCCGAGGAATCGGAAGGGGTCCATCCCACGCCTAGTGGGGAAGACGAAGGAAATCAACACAGTCCACCAATGACTTTCGGAATCAGGTGCCTAATGCCTCGGAGGTAGGGACACTCGTGAGGCCAAAGCGTCCTCGCGACCTCCTTGATACACCCCCACCGTGACACTCTCATGTAATAACTAGCCGAGGATGTATACTCCGAGGGACCCCCCCCCCCAGGACGCGGAAGGGGTCCACCACACGCGTAGTGGAAGACCTTAGTTCCGCGTGGGTGGTGATGGAGGCGGATAACAGATTAGGTGTCGGACGTGGATTGCATTTGCTTTTTCTGGCTTGGATTTAATGGTATTTATGAAATCAAAACTTGGGGCCTTTCGAAATCAAGCTTTCCGCAAAAACTTACTTTCCTCATATTCTTCGCAACACACTCTTTTGCTCTAAGTCGTGCGTCCGTCTACCCTCACCCGCTCGTACCCTGCGAGCAGGGGCTCGGGGCACGGTGCCGGCACCTCGCCAAGCCCTTGGCGCCCGAATACTCGTGTGGTACTCACTGACGAGTCGGTAGACTCATGCCAACTAGCACTCGCTCACGAGGCCTAATCGCGGCTCGGCGCACCACCATGGAGAGGGAACAACATTTGGTTTTCCTCACAACAACTGTTTATCTTGGGACAGTTTGAGTGCCTAAGGGGGCTCCTGAACATAACGCCTTAGGACCCTTACCGGTCACAAAGCCACCTGGCACCCCGGTGCCGGGGCCTGGCCCCGTGAGGAACCACCTTGGTAACGGGTTGCACCTCACGAAAGCGGGGAAATGCACGGGACTGGGACCTACCGACGCAGAGCTTCCTGAATGCAGATTAGGGACCTCCAAAACAGAACTCGTGAGGGCCTCTTGAATGTCAAAGGGAGGTCCTGAGCATCACGCTCAGGAACCTTACCAGTGGCAAAGCCACCTGGTACACGGGTCCCAGGGCCTTGTTCCATGAGGGGCGACATGCAAGTCGCACCTCGCTGCAGGGAAATGTGCGGGACTGGGACCTGTCGACGTAGAGACACTTGAATGTCTAACGGGGCTCTTGAGCACAACACCTCAGGAGCCTTACCGGTCACAAAGCCACTTGGCACCCTGGTGCCAGGGCTTTGCCTCGTGAGGAATGACCTTGGTAATGGGTCACACTCCACGGCGGCACGGAAATGTGCGGGACTGGGGCCAGCTGACATAGAGCATCGACCCACTTCACCTGCAACAAGGAAAAGACCAACCAACCGACGAGCCCCCCCCCCCCCCCCCCCGAACACCACAGTCATGCATCGCAACAAAGAAGTTCCCCCAAGCATACAAAGCTAAGTATCTAAACCAGCAGAGAAACAACATCACTAACAAAAGGGGCCGGCCGCCAAAATCCATTACATGCCCGAAGGGTCTACCCCTGTTCGTGTGGATGCTGGGTCAAGAACAAGGAGAAGGTATCTAGATATGGAGATCTCAGAGGAGGGTTTCCGCCGCCGACTCCCGGCACCCGCACACCGACACTCAGTCCGTGTCCTCCTCCTCCTTCATAGGCGCCGCAAGAGCAGACTGGCGGCACCATGCTTGGGGGCTTCCCCCGAGGCTCGGGCATGGCGGCGAGGCGGCTCATCATAGCTGTTGTCGTTGTTGTCGCTTGGGCTCCTCCCAAAGGGGGTGTCACTATGGCTGGAGGTGTGGCGCCCATCGCCAGAGACGGGCTCATCCACGGGACCACCATGACCAGCGTCCTATAGGAAGCAACCCAGACGATCGCCCTCGACACCAAAGATCTTGACAAAGAGCGTCGCCTCCCCGTCAAACTTGAAGTGGAGGTAGCACCTCCCCTTCAAGCCTCGAGCATGGGCGAACGCCTGCCACCCGCGGTTCAGATACACGTAGCCACGGGGGGTGACCTCGACCTCGACCCAGGACACCCCGCCACGGCAGCCGTCGGCCTTCAGCCAGAGGCCCGAGAGACCGCCGGCCGGCAACGCCTTCGATAAGAAGCTTGGGAGCTAGAGCCAGGCGATCTCCAACATGTCCACCCACGTCATGAACTCCATCGTTGTATCAGCCGAGTGGAGCCACGGGCGAGGCGGCCGGGTGGCCATCACCGTCCTCCCATTTCGTCCGCCACGGGCACCCGCACCGGTCGTCGCCCCGCCATGACTGCCGATGGTGTTCCCCGGGCAGGCGGAACCACGGCCGCGGTAACTGGAGGCAGCTGTCGGCGCCGCCGCGTACTTTTGAGGGTGGCCTCGTGCCCTCTTGGTCGTTGGAGCAGCAAGACCTTCACAAGGGGCCTTCCCCTAATCGGCAACAAAGAATCTCCTCACCGGCACCATGCTGAAAGAGTGGAGGGCCGAAGGTGGAAGGCGAAGAATACTAAGGCGAGGCAAGCCTTATCGCCCTCGTTGGGCTAAATAGGCAGCCCAGAGAAGGCATGCATCCCTTCACGTCCCTGGGCCCACGCAATTCGTGAAGGGACGTGACCGCGTGGCGTGTGTACAGGCGCCGTCCCCAAGGAGCAATGATGGCTGGCGCAGCATCCAGGCATCACATCAATTTGACTAGGCGCGCCTCCGGGCGGTTCGGGAACTAGAGTGTTGCCACTGGGCTGCGAGGCGCATGTGAAGCCTGGCCCGCAGACATTTAGGGCCCACGACGCTTCAGGCTGCCTCCAAGGCTTCGCCAGGAAGCCAGACCGAGCGCGTCTTGGGCCCGGGGGCTACTATCGGCGTCCTTGGAACAGGGGTACCCAGACTTGCTTGTCTACAGACCAGGGCTGGCCCACTTCATCGATCAAGCACCAGGAGTCTCGGCAGGTCCCTGATGAGGGGCCAAGCTTCACAAGGAGGAATGGAATCAAGACCCATAGGGGCCTCCTCAGGACCTCTCTGGAGCGGCGGACATTCCGAGGCAAGGCCCAGCCTCAGGAGTCAAGGATGACGCAGAAGGTGGACAGGTGTAACGCCCAAGATGTGACCCTATCCTTATTTTGGCACGAGGGCCTTGACAGGGATAGAAGAATATCTCATCGTTTCGCAAGAATGGATATCATTACAAGTACATGTACTGAAAAGAGGAGTATATGGATTTGGCTTACACTCGCCACAAGCTACATCGAAGTCACATCAGTACAATACATAATCATCATGAAAAAGAGCAGGGTCTCACTACGGACAAAAACAAATGATAAAAGAACGACGTCCTTACTTGCTATCCCAGGCTGTCGGCCTGGAACCCATCCTAGATCGATGAAGAAAAAGAAGTAACTCCAAATGAACAATCATCGCACTCACGTCTTAATCACCTTACCTGTACCTGCAACTGGTGTTGTAGTAATCTGTGAGTCATAGGGGACTCAACAATCTCATTTCCAAAGGTATCAAGACTAGCAAAGCTTAATAGGCGAGGTATGGTTAAGTGGTGAGGCTACAACAAGTGACTAAGCATTTATTTGAGGTGGCTAACTTACGAGTACAAGAATAATAGGGGGATTATCTACGCATAGCGGACGTGAACTATTGATGATCAAATGAATGATCCTGAATACCTACTTACGTCAAACATAACCCCACCGTGTCCTCGATCGGAGAAGGAACTCACGAAAGAGACAGTCATAGTTACACACTGAGTTGGCAAGTTTTAATTAAGCTTACTTCAAGTTGTCTAGAACCGGATGTTAAACAAAGTTTCCATGTTGCCACATAACCGCGGACACGACTTTCCGAAAGATTTAACCCTTCAGGGGTGCTCCAACTAGTCCATCACCAACCACCACACGCTGCGATGGAATGAGCTCGATCAGGGAGACCCGTGATCTCCTCAGATTCCTATTGGAAAACCTCAACCTCTAGTTAGCTCAAAGCATAATCGGAATCCCTCGCACGAGATGCTCAATAAAGTCCAGCAAGGCCGCCTGACGTGTCTACGAACCAGATAGGAGCCGCGTATCTCGTTCTCAGGACACGACCGGAAGGGAAATCCTACGAGTAAAACCAAACCTTGGGTTTCCCCATGGTGGCCCCGCAGTCTGCCCGTTTGGGACCAACAACATCAGCACTGGCCCCCCTGTATTATGTTGAATTACTCCTCGGGTAGCGCTAACTCCCTATGTTTTTTAGTATTAGCAGAATTATTATTGTGGGCAAATATAGTACCAAAGTTGGGCCTTGCCAGACGAGCTTTATCCCAAAACGAGAATCCAGAGGTCCCCATAACAAACCCAAGCATGTTAGGGGCGCTCATTTATGGAACATAACACCGATAGCCGAAACTAAGGCGGCAAAGGCGGAACAAAACACCAGGCTAGAAAGGCTGAGCCTTCCGCCTTTTACCAACTATATAGGTGCATTAAATTAAATAGGATTAAATAGGGTGATATAACAAGGAACCCATGTTATCACATGGAAGCAACTACACCTGCAACTAGCAACTCTAACACATGGATAAGCAAGCAGTAACATAGACAAACAGTGGTTTGCTAGGTTGTCATCAGGTTGACAGCTTTCATGGCAATGTTGGGAGGCTGATATTTAACATGTGGTAGGCAGCGAGACATAGCAATAGAAACAAAACAACTAGCATGGCAATGATAGTAATGTAATCTAGGGAAATGGTCATCTTGCTTGGGATCCCGCTTGGAAGAAGAATGACTCCGTGAAGCAGAAGAACCGATGTCGTAGAACGGATCCTCACTTTCCGACACGCCGCGGAACTCTATCGAGACGAAGCAAACCAGAAACAAGAATCAACACACGATATTCACCACGGCACATGCATGACATAATGCTCAACACATATGACGCATGATCGGTCTAATGCAAGGCATGCCATGGCAATTCACTCCAATCAAACACTACACATTAAGTGAAGCTCAATATGCAATGAGTTGCGTATTGACGAAACTCCACATACGAATTTGAAAGTGCGTTATATCGACTAGAGGGGGGGAGGGGTGAATAGGAGATTTTTAGAATTTCATCACTGAGGAAATTCCTTTTGAGGAAATTCCTCACTGATGACTAACTTACAACAGAAACAGTTAAGGATCAGTTGTGCAATCGTTCACAATGGCAGTATTACAGAGTGAAGATTATGAAAACAGATTGCACAGTAAGCAGGCACGCAGAATACAGATGATGATTTACTCAAGTGAAGAATTTGGGGTTGAGGAAATTCAGAGAAAGTCTTCAGCAAATTCTTCAAACAGTCACAGTGAAAGTCATCAACACATAATACAGAGAATGTAAAGAGTTGAGGAATTAGAACCCGATTCTTGGTGAAGACTGTTGTTGATGACCCAGTTCCAACTGCTGTGACAGTTGTACATCTCGTTTGGAGCGGCTTGGTATTTAAACCAAAGGACACCCAGTCCCGGGACACACAGTCCCTACCGTATTCTCCTTGAGCTAAGGACACACAGTCCTCGCCCAACACTCGTGGTAAGTCTTCAGGGCAGACTTCCAAACCCTCACAAACTCGGTCACCCGGCGATCCACAATTGACTGCTGGATTGCTCTAGACCATGACGCCTAACCGTCTGGAGGATGCACAGTCCTCAAAGGTAAAAGGCTTCAATCCCACACAGGAACAACTTCTTCAGTGATGCTCAATCACTAGATTTGGTTTGTGGTTTCGGTGGGTGGTGTATTTCCTCACTGATGATTTACTCTCGAAAGCTCTGAGGAATTGGGTTGCTCTTATGACAAGTGTCAGTTTCTAGCGGAGCAGCCAACCATCTAGTGGTTGTGGGGGGCGGCTATTTATAGCCTGGGAGCATCCCGACATGATTTGACATTAATGCCCTTAAACAATATGACCGTTGGAGTGGATAAGATTAGTGACTTGGCATGGCTTATCAAAACGGTCGGGACTCTCAACTGTGAGAGTCCTCATGTCACTCATATTCCTCACTTGAGGCTTTTGGTAGGATTTGGCCTGGGTTGAGCATCATGAGGAAATCCATTCCATAGTGTTACTTTGATCCCCTTTAACAGTACGGTGTTCCTATTCATCAAATGCGAAGAAAGTAAAATAGAAAACGTAAATCTTCACGCTTCAATTTCTTCAGAACGATTTTCTTCAGGAACCACCGATCTTCTCAATATCAATATCTTCATGAGGAATATCAATTTCATCGCAAATTCTTCGCGATTCATTTCTTCAGCTTCAGACCAATTTCTTCAACTGAAGACATATATTTTTAGGGGTCGATATTCTTCAAATATCTCAAACTCCTCAATGACTTATAGATCCTGTGTACACTTAAAAACACATTAGATACTTAACCTATAAGTCTTCAAACCACCAAAATCACTAAGGGGCACTAGATGCACTTACAATCTCCCCCTTTTTGGTGGTTGATGACAATTAGGTTAAGTCTTCAACAGGGATCAAAAATATGAAGTGTAAATACTCATTTGAGGAATTTGAAAACAAGATTCACAGAGACTCCCCCTGAAGATGTGCATACCTTGAGGATTTTGCTTTTATAGCATATGCACATTGATGATTTATATCATGGAGATCTCCCCCTGAATCTTGTAAATCATGCATACATATAATATATCATATGAAGAAAATGACGATGCATGATGACAAATGGTATCTGACGAATTTCAGCATGCGTGCATTAAAACTTGAGGAATAAGCATGCAAAGAAAAATGTTCAAAAGCGTCAGAGTACCATCGGGCTTAAGTTACAACTCATTACATAAACACTTCAGAAGAGCCAAGAGTTTGTAACTTAAATATAGTTCATAAGCCCCAAAAATAAATCCCGTTTGAAGACTAACTCTCAAGTTTCTCCCCCTTTGTCATCAATGGACAAAAAGGGACAAACTGAGGACTAACGCCCGTGAAGACTTCATGGCTTGGCAGTTGATGAAGATCCTTGGCGCTTCTTTGGTGTAGTCTTCTTCCTTGGGCCTGTCGCGGTGTCAAGTTGTTCCTCATCAGATTCGGCGGTGCGGAAGGACGAGAAGGAGCTGTCTTCAAGATCTGGCACTGGAATGGGCCTGAACTTCTTCTTGGGAGGCCACGACCAGTCAAAGTCCTGCTCAAAGTTCAATTCTTCAAGCTCAGTCTGGGTCTTCAGATGTGCAAGGGTAGCCCAGGTGCGATCAAAAACCTCATGCAGATAGTGATGATTAAGCTTCACACTGTTCTGTGTCTCAGTGAGGGTTTTCACAATGGCACCAAACTGACGTTTGACCCATTTGTGGTTGTGATCCACCTTCTGATGAAGACTGAGAAGAAGCTCTCTAGTGGTTAGCACGCGAGGAGGAACTGGGCTTGGCGGACGAGTCTCAGTGTCGTCCCATGAGTAATATGCATCGGACTCTTTAAATTGACCATCAAGAGGCCTGCTTCCTTCATCAATTACAGACTTTCCTTTTCCCTCAATAGGCTCGAAAGTCTTCTTGTTGACTCGGATAGGAGGCATATAACCAACATGGTTCTGGAAATCTGCGTGAAAGTTGATGCCTGTCCTTGTCCTGAGGAATCTCATGATCCATGGTGCATAAATTTTGTGATCATATGGGCACATTGCATTGTCAGCCAAAGTCCTCAAGAAGAAATCATGGATATTCATGGGTATACCGTGAATGATGTTGAAGAGGATATTCTTCATGAGGCCGACGACATCTTCGTCATCATCATGGCCTTTGATTGGCGCTAGCACACTGCAGAGAATGCGGTAGACAGACCGGGGTGTGTACTTTAGCTCATGGACGAGGAATGTGGTTCTTGAGGGTTTTCCTGCAGCCAAAGGCTTCATGAGGACTTCCATCATTCCATTTGGCAGCTCACGCTCACCATAAAGCTTCACTGCCCCTTCTGAAGGAATTGGTACGGGCAGTTCTCTGAGGAGTTCAGACGCTGGAGCCTTGTAGTGAGTATTTTGGGTCATCCAGTCGAACACCCAAGTGTTGAAGTCATCAGCATTGCCCGAGATGTGCAGAGTTGAATAGAACTGAAGAATTAGTTCACTATTCCAATCTGATATGTCGGAGCACATAGAGAGCAAACTTGCATCATGTAGTACACTGAGGACTGGTTCCATGCAGGGAATTTCTTCAAGGTCAGCATGAGGAATGTTCCTGTGCTGGAATATCTTGTTGCGGCCACAGAGCACAGAAGCATAGTAGTTCATCTGCGTCCTTGTCCAAAACTTCAGATGCCTCATTTGAGGCTTGTCATAAGGATTCTCTCCGATGAAATACATACGTTCCTCAAAGAAATTCTCTTTCTGAAACTTGGGCCTCTTCGAGAATGGCAGGCGCTGAACTGGATTGTGATTGTGCTGAGGAATGGGAGGGGAAACAACCATGGAAGATTCTGGGTTGAGGACAATGAATTCATTGTCAGGGGCGGGAACATTTTCTTCAGCAGTTTCCTCAGGATGAGGAATTTCTTGTTCTAGCTGAGCATCAGGCTGAGGAATTTCTTCATCCTTCTCAGCTTGAGGAGTTTGATCAGCTTGTTCAGTGGGAGGAGCCTGCTCAGACTGGACATTTTCTTCAGCTTGATTTTCATCAGCTGACTTTGTGGCAGAAGCAGATTCATCAGCTGCTTCAGCTGAGGCTTCAGTAGTCTCTTTCTGAGGAATACGAGGTTGAGGACTGTCATCAATCTGTATTTCCTCATCAGTATGCTCCTCAGAGGCAGCATCCTTCATTTCCTCATCTGCCCTCGTAGTGTGGTCACCAACAACGACCATTTCAAATGAGGGTGCAACATTAAGAGGCACCGGGTCCAGTGGGGCAGATTCTTCAATTTCCTTGAGGCGTTTTGCCTCAATCTTTTCTTCTGCTGAGGAAGCTTTTCTCTTCTTCGCTTCCTTCTCAGCAGCCCTTGTCTTTTTCACGTCTGATGCAGACGGGATTAACCTCTTCACCTTTGAAGTTTTTGGTGAAGGTGATTTCTCAACAGATTGTTCAGCTGGCAGTGAGGAACCAGCTGGAACAGAGTCATCAGCCTGCTTTGGTGAAGCAGCTGGATCAGTAGCAGTTTCATCAGGAGCGGTCTCAGTGATGATCTCTTCAATGGCCGGCTCATCAGCACGGCGCTCTTGGTATTGTTCCTCAGCTTGAGGAATTTCCTCCTCAACAGGAGATGCATCTTTTGGCTGTTCAACCAGGGGCTGAGGAGTTGGTGCTGGTGGGGGGTGACGTCTGTTGTAGTCATCAACAACACAAGTGGCTAGCTTGATGAAATTGCTTTTGATGCTTGTTCGATCTGACAGTTTCTCACACTTGTCAGTCAAGACTTGCAGTTCTGCCTGGGTGGACACCAATGCTTCAGGCGTCAGTTTGAGAACATTCTGCCTGAGGAATTTCTCCTTTCTGGCCTTTGCAATCTTTGCCTGCTTGGCCTTCTGTTCCTTCCACTTGGCTTCGTTTATGAAAGTAGCCACCATGTGGCTTACACCAGGAGGAAGTTTCAAATCATCAATGGGTGTGTTTGGGTCTTCATACCACACGTTGATGAAATCGAGGAGGACCTTGGGGTCCATCGCCAGAGGAATAGCACTGCCTGATGCTTGTGCTACCCTTCCTTGTTTGTTCCTGATGATGGCTTCCAGAGTTTCATCATCATATTCTTCACTTCCCTCTGATGCAGACGGGACTGTGATGTTTCTTGGGCTGGGCAGAGGTGCAGGTTCAGTAGTAGCCAAAGTCTTCACATGGGGTGTTGAAGACTTTGTCTCCGAGCTAGTTGCAGCTGGGAGTGAGGAGCTAGAGCTGGCAGTCGTAGTCTTCACGACTTTCTTCTGTACTGGCTTTGGAGGTGGAGCTGAGGACTTTGGTGTAGATGAGATTGGTGCTGAGGGTTTTGGCGCTGATGGTTTTGGTGTGGACGGTTTTGGAACCGAGGGTTTTGGAGCTGAGGGTTTGGTGACTGAAGCCCGTGCAAACTTTTCTTGGGGTTTTGAAGCTTTTGCCTTTGCTGGCATAGACTTTGGTTGAGGAATCTCGGAGCCTGAGGTTTCTGCTGCTGAGGAATGAGCAGCACTGGAGGCAGCAGATGAAGATTCATGAAATTTCTTCACTGCTGTTTCTGCTTGCTTCTTCAGCTTGGCCAGATGCCTTTCTTTTCCCTCTAGGTAGTCATCAAGTGTCATGAGACTTGAGGGATGAGCAACTTGATGATCCTCAAGCGGGGCCCTTCTGCCAGGAGGCTTCAAGGCGAATTTCTTTGCATACTTTGGAGTCACAAACCTGTACTCCTTCCACTCCTTTGCCCATCTGCGTTCAATTTTCTGCAGCCTAATCTTTCTTTTAGGCATAGTCTCAGGTTCATCATCAGGCGTGCAGTAGTCCAGGTATATGTCATCAGGAATGTCCACAGCTGTGTTCTGCTCCAGTTTCTTTCCTCCCTTCTGTTTCCTTTCTTCCTCCATTTTCTTCAGACGAGGAACTTTCTGAGGATTTTGAACTCTTGAGGATTCTGATGAGCCTTGAAGATTTTCTTCCAGAAACGCTGCAAATGAGTTAATGTGATGAGAACCGAGAGATTCATCAGCTGACATGTGTGTACCTGTGAACAGAGTATAGTTGCGAGGAATTTGGAGAGGTCATATGCGTTCTCAAATTTGAAGAAAAAGGAAAGGTTTGACAGTTTGAGGAATATAACCAGTAGTTGAGGAATTTGCTTAAGCATTCTGTTCTTGGGTTCCAGAGTTGTACAGATCCGAAAATTCGCACAATTGAGCAATCTCGTGAAAATCTTAGATGCTTAGCTAGTTCATCAATGATTGTGGTGATGGATAGTGTGTGAGGAATCATGTACGCATCGTATCTTGAAGAAAAACAGATTTCACAAGGGAGAGGTAAAATTTTAGATCTAATCTGTTGTAAAAATGGGATATAATTACCCTGGAAGGTGCGAACGAAGAACAGAAAAAGGTGGTGTTGGAGAGGTTCTTCGGTCAAGTGTCCAATGCACCCTAACTTGGCAGCAGAGGACGTCTACGGCGGCGGCGGACGTAGATGTTCCGTCTCCGGCATGATCCTGGCGGCGAGAAGGTTGAGGCAGTGAAGCTCTTCCTTGCCGGCGTCAAGACTTCCAGCGGTTGCGCTAGGGTTCGGTGTGCTGTGGCAGGAGAGCGATGAGGCGAAGAAGATGATACCGAGGGGGTTAAGGACATATTTATAGCCCGAAAGTTACTGTTTGGCATGAAAGTTTCGGACCGAATAGCCCTTGCCTCTACGTCTCCGCAGGAGACATGTAGCTCCCATACGATGCGGTGGAGATAGTGGAGATCGTGGCTATCCAATCGTGGGAAGTGGGGGTTCAGTTACTGTTCCTTTGAAGAAAACAATTTTTCAAAGATTTGAGGATTTTCGTTACAAAATCATCAGCTGACAAGGATGCAGTGAGGATTTGGAACAAAGTTTCAAGTAGAACGCATATGAAGAATTGAATAGACTGGATAAGTAAAGCATAGAGGGAAGATCGGTTCCGATCACATTCACTTAGCAGAAACATCAACTTGAAGAAATAGCAATAAGTGAATGCTGTTGAGGACTAGAAATCTCAGTCTACCTAGGCAAATGAAAGTCATCAAGTGTTTTTGAAGATTTTG
The DNA here is from genome assembly GCF_904849725.1 of Hordeum vulgare subsp. vulgare. Classification (NCBI taxonomy): domain Eukaryota; kingdom Viridiplantae; phylum Streptophyta; class Magnoliopsida; order Poales; family Poaceae; genus Hordeum; species Hordeum vulgare. Next base: position 338,566,510 of record NC_058524.1, on the reverse strand, counting down.
CAATAGATCATCACAATGAAGAACAACTGTTTTGAAGAAAAATGCATTGTGAGGAATTTGATCATTTGAAGAAAATCAACTTGAGGAATTTCACATTGGGCGGTGGCGTTGCCCACCATATAAGAAAGTTGATTACAGACGCCGCGTACAATTGTCGTAGGGGCCCTGAGAATCAATTTCTTCGTTAATTTCTTCACATTCAGAGTGACTTTCTTCATCGGTTGAAGAAAATCGTTTCATCATGTGTTGCACATCTAAGTCATCAACTTTGCATAAGTGTTAGGATGTGTGCATGTTTTTACAAAACATTTGAAGACTCTAAGATATTTAGCTCACACCGCAACTTGCAAAACCTTTTCTCATCCAAGGGCTTAGTGAAGATGTCAGCCAGTTGATCATCAGTCTTCACATGGTCGATGAGGATATTGCCCTTGAGGACATGGTCCCGAAGGAAATGATGACGAATCCGGATGTGCTTGGTCTTCGAGTGCTGTACTGGGTTGTAGGCAATCTTGATAGCACTCTCATTGTCACAGTAAAGAGGCACATTCTTCATGTTGATGCCGTAGTCCTTGAGGGTTTGCTTCATCCATAGTAATTGAGCACAGCAAGAACCAGCAGCAATGTACTCACCTTCGGCAGTGGAGAGTGATATGCAGTTCTGCTTCTTTGAGGACCAGCAAACAAGTGATCTTCCGAGGAAATGGCATGTGCCAGATGTTGACTTGCGATCCACACGGTCACCAGCATAGTCTGAATCAGAATACCCTACCAGATGAAGATTGGAGCCCTTGGGATACCATAATCCTAGTGTTGGTGTGTGAGCTAAGTATCGAAGAATATGTTTTACAGCCTTATGGTGTGATTCCTTCGGTTTTGCTTGAAAACTTGCACACATGCAAACACTAAGCATTATGTATGGCCTAGATGCACATAGATACAATAAAGAGCCAATCATAGAACGGTATACCTGCTGATCGAAATCTTTACCATTTTCATCAGTGCCGAGGTGACCGTTGGTAGGCATTGGAGTCTTGGCACCTTTGCATTCATGCATGTCGAATTTCCTCAGAACATCCTTGAGATATTTCTCCTGTGATATGAAGATTCCATTGTTTTGTTGACGAATTTGAAGACCTAAGAAGAATTTCAGCTCCCCCATCATAGACATCTGATATTCTTCACTCATCATATAGGCAAATTCATCACTGTATCTTTTGTCAGTACAACCAAATATGATATCATCAACATAAATTTGACATACAAACAGTTCATTATCAAAAGATTTTGTGAAAAGAGTTGGATCGAGTGAACCAGGTTTGAAGCCTTTCTTCATGAGGAATTCCTTCAATGTATCATACCATGCCCGAGGGGCTTGCTTGAGGCCATATAGAGCCTTCTTGAGTCTGAAGACTTTGTCTGGATTCTTTGGATCCTCAAAACCTAGGGGCTGAGCAACATATACTTCTTCCTCAAGCTTACCATTGAGGAATGTACTTTTCACATCCATTTGATATAAGATGATGTTATGATGATTGGCATAAGCAAGTAGAATTCGAATAGCTTCAAGTATAGCAACAGGTGCAAAAGTTTCATCAAAATCTATTCCTTCAACCTGGGTGTAGCCTTGGGCTACAAGTCGTGCCTTGTTCCTCACCACTTGACCGTCCTCATCTTGCTTGTTTCGGAAAATCCACTTGGTGCCGATGATGTTATGCTTGCGAGGATCGGGTCGTTTGACGAGCTCCCATACGTCATTCAGCTTGAATTGAAGAAGTTCGTCTTGCATGGCTTGGATCCACTCCGGTTCCAGAAAAGCCTCAGCTACTTTTGAGGGTTCTGTGATAGATACAGAAGAGAAATGCCCACAAAAGTTAACTAAGTGTGAAGATTTTGAGCGAGTGAGAGGACCTGGCGCGTTGATGTCGTTGAGGATTTTGTCAAGTTCTACTTCATTTGCAATCCTCGGATGAGCTGGTTGAGGATTTTGTCTGGGCTGAGGAAGTGGTGTTGTTGCAATTTCCTCAGGAGCATCTTCTTGGTTTCTGTCAGCGATAGGGATTATTTCTTCTTCAATTTCCTCAGTGGGAACAATGTCTTCAGTAGGCTTAAGCTTTATCGCTTCCTCAGGGGACAGTTTATCTGGATCAGAAGGCAATTGCTCTCTTTGCGAGCCATTAGTTTCATCGAACCGCACATCTACAGTCTCAACAACTTTGTTGTGATAGTTGTTGAAGACTTTGTAGGTGTGCGAGTCCTTTCCATAACCGAGCATAAAACCTTCATGTGCCTTAGGTGCAAATTTTGAGCTATGGTGAGGATCTCTAATCCAGCATTTTGCACCGAAGACTTTGAAATAACTTACATTGGGTTTCTTTTCAGTGAGGAGTTCATATGAGGTTTTCTTGAGGAATTTGTGAAGATATACTCCGTTGATGATATGGCATGCATTGTTGATTGCTTCAGGCCAGAAGCGACGAGGAGTCTGATATTCTTCAAGCATATCAAGATCACAAAGCATCGAGACTGACATGAGGTTAAAACCAAGGGATTCAACAAGCATCACTTTGTCCATATGCCATTTCAACCAGAGTCCTGTTCTTTCTTTCGACAACACCATTCTGTTGAGGAGTATAAGGAGCAGACAATTCGTGAGTAATACCAAGTTCATCAAGATAATCATCAAGACCAGTGTTTTTGAACTCGGTTCCATTATCACTCCTAATATGTTTGATCTTGATGCCGAAGTTCGTCGAGGCCCTTGAAGAAAATCATTTGAAGATTTCCTGCACTTCAGTTTTATACACTATGATATGCACCCAAGTGTATCTGGAATAATCATCAACTATGACAAAGCCATATAGAGATGCTGCATTGGTTAGCGTTGCATAGTGAGTAGGTCCAAACAAATCCATATGAAGCAATTCAAATGGACGGGTAGTGGTCATGATGGTTTTGGAGGGATGCTTGGATCTGGTCATTTTCCCAGATTCACAAGCACCGCAGAGATGGTCCTTGAGGAATTTGACAGATTCGATGCCAATGACATGCTTCTTCCTTGCAAGTGTGTGCAAATTCCTCATGCCTGCATGACCTAGTCTTCTGTGCCACAGCCATCCTTCTAAGGTTTTTGCTAGTAAGCAAGTGGCTGGTTGAGGACCTGTAGAGAAGTCAACAATGTACAAATCCCCTCTTCTTACACCTTCGAAGACTTTGGATCTGTCAGATTCCATGATGACTACACATCTATATCTACCAAAGATAACAATCATATCAAGATCACAAAGCATCGAGACTGACATGAGGTTAAAACCAAGGGATTCAACAAGCATCACTTTGTCCATATGCCTATCCTTGGAAATAGCTACTTTGCCAAGTCCCAATACCTTGCTTTTACCTTTATCAGCATATGTGATTTGCTTCAGAGGTGATGGAGTTAGTGGCATATTCATCAGTAGGCTTTTATCTCCAGTCATGTGATGTGTGCAGCCACTATCGAGAACCCACTCAGTATTTTTGGGTTTGTCATCCTGCAGATGAATTAGTACAGCTTACCATCTCATATGCTTCAGGTTTGAAGAATATGATACTAATTTCATCATGACAGAAATGTAAGGACGTGTGAAATATTTCTATTTCATCAATCATTAGCTTGCGTCCTATCAAGCATTTCTTCAGGTCTCCAGCAAATTCTTCAGATGATGATTTCTTCACCACCCACATATGAAGGGGTGGCAAAGCGTTCATCATCCTGCGAGCACCATATGAGAAAGGTGGCATTGAAGCTAATGCACTTCTCTTAACAGCAGGGGGGTTAAGGTACTCATATGAGTATGCAGAGAACTGGTTTGAGGATTTATGAACATAATGATTTGAAGAATAGCGCTCATAATCATATTCCTTGTAGTTTCCCTGCATGTTAGACGCATAAGCACGGGTATGAGCATAGTTTTGACCAATTGAGGATTTTGATCCTCTTGAAGACTTTGGTCCTCCTGAGGAATTTGATCTGAGGTTCAGATTCTTCAGAGGTGATGTCATGAGGACATTCACTTGAAGATTTTCAAGACAACTTTTGGGAACCCAGATTTTCCTCAGAGGAGGGCCATTCCTGCAGTTAGTTCCAACATATCGAGCAGATACTTCACCAGATTGATTTTTGAAAAGTTTATAGTTGGAATCAAATGACTCATCATAAGAATAGGATAATTCACATGAGAAGCCAGTTAGATTAGATGGATCAAAAGGAGGCCCAGTAGCAGCAACCCATGAGGTTTTGGGATACTGCTCAGGTTTCCAATAAGATCCATCAGCATTCAGTTTCCTCTCAAAGGCAATTCCTTCTTTCCTCGGGTTCCTGTTCAAGATCTGCTTTTTGAGTACATCACAAAGGATTTGATGTCCTTTGAGGCTTTTGTACATGCCTGTCAAGTACAATTCCTTCAACCCTGCATTTTCGTCAGTGACATTTGTGTTTTCCTCAAGTGAGGAAATAGACACAACAGGTGCAGTTGAAGAATTTGTAGCTGTGGTAGCATTTGAAGATTCTGGTGAAGAATTGCAGTTTCACGATCAATGCATTTAAGACATGGAGGAATAAATTCAACTTGACTAGCGCTGATCTGTTGAGCTAGTAATGAATCATTTTCAGTACCAAGATCATCATAAGACATCCTCAGCTTCTGAAGATCAAGCTTCCTTTGAAGAAATTCGTAGGAAAGCTTCTCATTATCAGTGAGGAGTGTATCATAACGATCCTGAAGAATATCAAATCTAGACTGAAGATTTTTCATGTCATCAACGAGGATTTGATTAAGATTCATTTCATCATTCAACAGATCATCACTTTTGTCTAGCAGTTTTTGAAGCTTTGCCAGAGCAGTTTGTTGTTTAGTGGCAATGATGGCAAGTTTACTGTAACTGGGTTTTTTGTAATCATCATGTTCACAGTCACTTGAGTCAGATGAGGAGGCAGTATGTGATACCTTTGAACCTTTTGCCATGAAGCAATAGGTTGGAGAGAAGTCATCAGCATAGTCATCAGTATGGATGGTGCACTCATTTTCTTCATGATTGAAGATTGACTTGCTGACGAAATTGGTTGCTAGTGCAAGACTAGCTTGTCCGGATTCTGAATCTTCTTCAGAGCCTTCTTCATCATCACATTCTTCTGATTCTGCCTCGGAATCCATTTCCTTGCCAATAAGTGCCCGAGCCTTTCTGAAGCTAGTCTTCTTGTGTGAGGAGGACTTTGAAGATGAGGATTTTGAAGATTTCTTTTTCTTCTTTGAGTCATCAGAACTGTCATCCTTGTATTTCTTCTTCTTTGATTCCTTTCCCCAGCGAGGACAATCAGCAATGTAATGACCTGATTTCTTGCACTTGTGACAGGTCCGTCTCTTGTAGTCCTCAGATGCAGATTCTAATTTCCTCATGTCTCTTCTTGATGATTTACCGAACTGGCCTCGTCGTGTAAATCTCTGGAATTTTCTCACAAGCATTGCAAGCTCCTGTCCAAATTCTTCAGGGTCACAACTGCTGTCATCTGTTTCTTCTTCAGATGAGGAAATTGCTCTAGCCTTCAGTGCTCGTGGTCTGGAATAGCTTGGTCCATATAGATCTCTCTTTTCTTCTTGCTGGAATTCATGAGTATTTAGCCTTTCAAGAATATCAGCTGGATCTAGCATCTTGTAGTCTGGTCTTTTTTGAATCATCAGAACTAGAGTGTCAAATGAAGGATCCAAGGATCTCAGCAGTTTCTTCACAACTTCGTGATCAGTGATGTCTCGAGCTCCCAGTGCTTGCAGTTCATTTGATATATCAGTGAGGCGATCAAAGGTGTCTTGGCAGCATTCATTGTCATGTCTCTTGAAGCGATTGAAGAGATTGCGAAGAATATCAACACGAGAGTCACGCTGGGTTGATACTCCTTCATTTACCTTGCACAATCTCTCCCAGATCAGTGTTGCAGATCCCAAAGCACTTACTCTTCCAAACTGACCTGGGCTCAAATAGCCAGAGATGATGTTCTTCGCTTGAGAATCGAGTTGCTTAAATCTCTTCACATCAGCTGCAGTGACACTAGCAGAAACGAGGGGAACGCCATTTTCCACAATATACCAGAGATCATTGTCAATTGCTTGCAGATGCAGTTGCATTTTGTTCTTCCAGAAAGGAAAGTTCTTCCCTTCGTAGGTGGGACATGGTGCAGTCACCTTGAACATGCCTGCAGTCGACATAACTAAAACTCCAGGTGGTTAAACCAAAATCACACAGAACAAGGGAGTACCTTGCTCTGATACCAATTGAAAGTGCGTTATATCGACTAGAGGGGGGGTGAATAGGAGATTTTTAGAATTTCATCACTGAGGAAATTCCTTTTGAGGAAATTCCTCACTGATGACTAACTTACAGCGGAAACAGTTAAGGATCAGTGGTGCAATCGTTCACAATGGCAGTATTACAGAGTGAAGATTATGAAAACAGATTGCACAGTAAGCAGGCACGCAAAATACAGATGATGATTTACTCAAGTGAAGAATTTGGGGTTGAGGAAATTCAGAGAAAGTCTTCAGCAAATTCTTCAAACAGTCACAGTGAAAGTCATCAACACATAATACAGAGAATGTAAAGAGTTGAGGAATTAGAACCCGATTCTTGGTGAAGACTGTTGTTGATGACCCAGTTCCAACTGCTGTGACAGTTGTACATCTGGTTTGGAGCGGCTTGGTATTTAAACCAAAGGACACCCAGTCCCGGGACACACAGTCCCTACCGTATTCTCCTTGAGCTAAGGACACACAGTCCTCGCCCAACACTCGTGGTAAGTCTTCAGGGCAGACTTCCAAACCCTCAGAAACTCGGTCACCCGGCGATCCACAATTGACTGCTGGATTGCTCTAGACCATGACGCCTAACCGTCTGGAGGATGCACAGTCCTCAAAGGTAAAAGGCTTCAGTCCCACACAGGAACAACTTCTTCAGTGATGCTCAATCACTAGATTTGGTTTGTGGTTTCGGTGGGTGGTGTATTTCCTCACTGATGATTTACTCTCGAAAGCTCTGAGGAATTGGGTTGCTCTTATGACAAGTGTCAGTTTCTAGCGGAGCAGCCAACCAACTAGTGGTTGTGGGGGGCGGCTATTTATAGCCTGGGAGCATCCCGACATGATTTGACATTAATGCCCTTAAACAATATGACCGTTGGAGTGGATAAGATCAGTGACTTGGCGTGGCTTATCGAAACGGTCGGGACTCTCAACTGTGAGAGTCCTCATGTCACTCATATTCCTCACTTGAGGCTTTTGGTAGGATTTGGCTTGGGTTGAGCATCATGAGGAAATCCATTCCATAGTGTTACTTTGACCCCCTTTAACAGTACGATGTTCCTATTCATCAAATGCGAAGAAAGTAAAACAGAAAACGTAAATCTTCACGCTTCAATTTCTTCAGAACGATTTTCTTCAGGAACCACCGATCTTCTCAATATCAATATCTTCATGAGGAATATCAATTTCATCGCAAATTCTTCGCGATTCATTTCTTCAGCTTCAGACCAATTTCTTCAACTGAAGACATATATTTTTAGGGGTCGATATTCTTCAAATATCTCAAACTCCTCAATGACTTATAGATCCTGTGTACACTTAAAAACACATTAGATACTTAACCTATAAGTCTTCAAACCACCAAAATCACTAAGGGGCACTAGATGCACTTACAGAATTATTTAGTTCACTCTTGTTTAGGTAGACGGCAATATTAAATGTGGTAAAACATGGCAAGAGGTGAATCATAATTAAACTACCTATCTAGGCATTTTAAATGAGGTCGGAAACGACATATAGCATCTCCGAAAGGACCCCATGTGTTACTTTCTAAATATGTCCAAATTTGACCTAAACACATTTTATTTTTGTTAAACAGCAAAACAAAGGGTTTCACGTGATTCTACATGTCGTACTAGTCCATTTACATATATGGAACATCTCCAAGGGGCTATGGTTCAAAAGATATGATCACCACAAGATATGATGCCATGAATGCAATATGTATGCAATGACAGTCACAAGAATTCCAAAGCATTCAGGCAGCAAGATAATATGAAGCTACATGATATTCTAAGCAAGTTCCATATAGGACACGATCAAAACGGAGCAACGGTTCAACAACTAAACAAGAAATAGCTACAATCTGCCCAAAACAGCAACATGGCATATTCTACACTCTAAAATAACAAGCTACATAATTCTAAAATGCTGAAACAAGACATGATGCAGTAGAGGACAAGATGCACTTCAACACCCTACTAATTACATCTAGCATGTTAGCATGGATCACTGGGAAAAGAACTCACAAAATGGCATCTCACACACAGTTTCAGACTTAGTGAAAATCACACTGTTGACAGTGTAGTTTTCGATCTAAAGGCATATTGGCAGCAGCAAAACTATATGTTGCAGGGCACCGATTGACATGAAAATTTACAACATGCTAGATAATCTTATGAACTACAAATAACTCCATTGCAGCGACCCCAAAAGAGCTCTAGATCACTAGGAAACTCATGGCAAGAAAGCAACAAAATATAACAAATTCAAACTTAGAAATATTTCAACATCTCGAAAACAAAACTATTTCCTAGCAAACTGACCACAACCAAACAACACATAAAGATGGATTTACATTGCAACCAAAATTACCACGGGCTAGCATACATGTCCAAGAGCATATCTCTAGTTCACAACTCATGCATATCAAGCACGGAATAAATCCCACAAAATAAATAAGAGGGCAGCATGGCAAAATATCATGCACGCTAACTTACTCAAAGGATAAAACTAAATGCATAGTTAAATTCTATGGATTATTCTACCCCGAAAACATATATAACACGTGGGGTTCGAAAAATAAAACTAGCGCCACACATGTATTTGAGAATATCTCCTAACCATGACATAGCAATCTATTAATACCACCTACACAAAAACATCGAGACAACTATTTCTAAAATACATGCAAGGGGCTACAAATTACATGAACATTTTATCTACGAGATTTGAACAATCCGGACGCGCACATATTATCTACGGAAATATTACCCTAATAGGACAACACATAAATGTAGGCAAACGACAGGTCAAACCACTTCAAAGATGCATGCATGTTGTAAAATAATATTCTACGTGAAATTCTAGCCCAAATACATATCTAAATCGTCGTGATCTGACGCACGGGTTAAAAACTACGGTCATTTGAAAATCAATTCTTTTCTGAAATCAGATAAATTCGCATGATCTTGAAAAAAACTATTCGAGCTAGATCTGGTATTGGGCTGAAGTAGACAGTAGGCACGTGATATCTAAGTGGTTTTACCTACACGTCGGGTGGCCCTGCTGGACTTGCTTTACCTTTAACGAGCGTCTCGTGCAAGGGATTCCGAGGATGCTTTGAGCTAACTCAAGGTTGAGGTTTTCCAATAGGAACCGAGGAGATCACGGGTTTTCCCGATCGAGGTTATTCCGTCGCAGCATGTGAAAGTTTGTGATGGACTAGTTGGAGCACCCCTGCAGGGTTAAATCTTTCGGGAAGCCGTGCCCGCGGTTATATGACAACATGGAAACTTTGTTTAACATCCGGTTCTAGATAACCTGAAGTAAGCCTAATTAAAACTTGCCAATTAAGTGCGTAACCGTGGCTGTCTCTTTCATGAGCTCCTTCTCCGATCAAGGACACGGTGGGGTTATGTTTGACGTAAGTTGGTGCTTAGGATCATTCATTTCATCATCAGTAGTTCACGTCCGCTATGCCTAGATCATCCCCCTCTTATTCTTTTACTCGTAAGTTAGCCACCTCAGATAAATGCTTAGTCACTTGCTGGAGCCTCGCCACTTAATCATACTTCGCCTATTAAGCTTTGCTAGTCTTGATACATTTGAGAATGAGATTGCCGCGTCCCGTGTGACTCACAGATTACTACAACACCAGTTGCAGGTACAGGTAAGGTGATTAAGACGTGAGCGCTATGATTGTTCATTTGGAGTTTCTTCTTCTTCTTCTTTGTCGATCTAGGATGGGTTCCAAGCCGGCAGCCTAGGATAGCAAGGATGGACGTCGTTCTTTTATCGTTTGTTTTCATCCGTAGTCGGACCCTTCTCTTCTTCATGATGTTTATGTATTGTACTAATGTGACTCTGATGTAGCTTGTGGCGAGTGTAAGCCAATTCCATATACTCATCTTTTCAGTACATGTATTTGTAACGATATCCATTCTTGCGAAACAACGAGATGCGCTTCTATCCCTGTCAAGGCCATCGTGCCAAAATAAGGATAGGGTCGCATCTTGGGCGTTACAATAGGCGACCCGCAGATGGCAGAGCCGTTCACTCCCCCCTTTGGTGCAATAAGGGTAGGAGCGTGCATGGGTCCCAAAGGCATCTCCCAAAGGTTTCCCTTCTGGTGTAACGAAGCCGCCACCGCCCGTTACTAAGGCAGACGTAACGACGGGCCTTTCTCTGCCGTGCGGATAGTTACTTTGCATGCGAAGACCACTTTTGACAGGGGAGGCATGTTCCCTTATCTCCCACCAAAACTGGCCGTTCTGGGATCGCTTCCTGCCTACGATAAGGGAAGAGGACCCAGGCCTCCACTATAAATAGAGAGGGTAGGAAACCGGAGAGGGGGGATTGGATCATCGTAACCCTAGAGCAACACAACAAGCTACTTGTCCTCCGGAGGCGCAAGTGCACTGTACTATCTCGTTCATCAACCTCCGTGAGAGGCAATCCACCAAAAGCAGGAGTAGGGTTTTACGCTTTGTAGCGGCTCGAATCTGGTTAGACTATTATGTTCTAAGTTCTCCTCACCGTCGCATGATTTCTTAGCCTTGCCCAGCGTGTAGTGAGTCCAGAAAACCGAATCTATTGAGTGGCCGATGCGCGCGCCCCTGAGTTTGAATCCCTAGGGTTTTGCGGAGCCCGAAATCTGACCCCAGCATTCTCCTTAAGAGATTTTAAGTAGCTTGTTGAGCGTACTAGGCTCTACGTTGGCAGGGCCCGCCCCACGCATACCTCCACCGCAATTGAACCGATTGGATTCCAGGATGGCCCATGAGGGAAGGGGCTACGGGTGCAGTTAGGCCACTGAGTCGCGATGCTCAGGGGTCCCCTTTGACGTACGAGCGGCTCCGTACCTCAAGTTGTCCGTCCCCCGCACTGGGCATGGCCGGGCGTAGTCGTAGGTGGACTAGGTTGACTTCCTGGCCAGCTGTGGGCATAGTCATTGGTGGACTGTGTTGATTTCCTTGCCAGGTGCGGGCATAGACATTGACGGACTGAGTTGATTTCCTTGCCAGCTGAGGGCATAGTCATTGGTGGACTGAGTTGATTGCCTCCGTCTTTTCCGCAGCGTGGAGCGTAGGGCTGCCAATAGGCGTGGGAGGGACCCCTCCGTGTCCTCGGGGGGCCCTGGCCGTATAGAGCCGCAACTCGTTATTACGCGAGAGTGTCACGGTGGGGGTGTATCTGGGAGGTCGCGAGGACGCTTTGGCCTCTTGAGTGTCCGTATCCCCAAGGCATAGGCGCCTGATTCCTTTTGGGTCTTCACCCAGCGCGGAGCATAGGTCATCCACTCGGCATGGGAGCGACCCCTCCATGTCCTCGGGGGGCCCTGGTCGTATGCAGCCGCAGCTCGTTATTACATGAGTGTCATGGTGGGGGTGTATCTAGAAGGTTGCGAGCATGCTTTGGCCTCGCGATTGTACCTACCCCCGAGGCATAGGCGCTTGATTCCTTTTGGGTCATTGGTAAACCCTCCTGACTTCTTCTTCTTCGGGAGTGAGGCTGGGTGTCTAGTGACTCAGGAGGCCTGCAAGGATAAGCTTCAGCTGGAGCACCCAAGCGGGGGGGCGACCTCCCACGGAGGCAAGCAAGGTAGAACGTTAGGGTTCGAAGTCGGTGCTACAGAAACAACTGAAGGATGGGTAAATGGAAGTGCCTTGAACTCCTGGAGGCCACATGGCCCTGTGGGCTCCCTCTGACGGAGTGAGACAAAAACTTACCTAGCGGCAGCGAACAAAAAGTCACCTACCGGCCATGCCGCTCAAGGGCCGAGGTCACCATCGTCACTCTATATCCTGCCTACATGATCGCGACCCTCACGGGGTCCGCCGCCTCCTGAGACTTGGGACCATCGCTTGGCCCGAGCATCTCCTCCTCTTCCTCACCACGCCCCAGTAGGAAAGGAATGAGCATGGCCTGCTGGAGCCGCCGGTAGGTAGCAGCTGCGTTCCCCAGTCTGAAGGGCATGAGGGTGCCGGCACCCGAGCACACCCACCGATGGTCAGTTCGTGCGGGCCAGAAGGGGCATGGAGCTGCAGCTCTGTCGATTGCGAGCACATTGATGCAGATGCGGTCCGATCGACTGTGCCGACACGACGACTGCGATTGGTGATGCAGGTTAGTCCCTGCCTCGCATGGCCTAGGCCTCTCGGAGTTCTTGGATTGCTCTGATGACGGAGTCACAGGAGCTAGGCGAACGCGCTCCTTAGTACGCCCTCGGGTTGTGCTCAAGCGCCACCCTCGCCTCACTGGTCAGGCTGGGAACCTCCCCGATGGGAGCCCCCAGGCCTGACCGAAGGGGGGCGCCAAGCACACGTTCCTATGCAATGGGAGGCATGAGCTGTTCGTACGGTAGCTGGAGTGTATCGAAGGTCTCGACCGAGAGGACGTTGAGCCCCACTCCACTTTCGATAAGGGTCTTAGTGACGAGGACGTTGCTGATGGTCGGGTGCACATCATGGGGAGCTTGCCGACCATGAACGAGCACCTGAGCTGATCACTTGGGTTAAAGGTGATGGTGGTTTGGGACCAATTGAGGGGGTGAATTGGTTTAGGATTCGGGAGAGTGGCATTCCCCTCCCGGGCGAACTGCTTGAAGGCGCAGTTCGAAGCCAGGGTCTGGGCGCCGCCCAGAATGGAGGCCACAGCCCTGACCTTCCGGAAGCCCCCAGCCCCATCATTCTGCTTGTCTTCATCCCTCATTCTGGGTGGCGGAGGCAGCCAAGCCTCACGAGGGCGAACCTCACAAGGCCAACCACGTCGTGGCCCCTCCTAAAGTTCGTCTTGCCAGTGGTCCTCCTGAGGCTGGCTGCGCTAGCGGTTCTCCTGAGGCTGGGCGTGCCAATGGTCTTCATGAGGCTGTTCATGTCACCCGCGATGCTGCTCCCGGTCATCCTAGCAGCCTCCACTGCGACCACCGCCATGCGAGGGGCTTCTATCTGTCCATCCGGGGCTCCTGCTGAAGTTCTCGTCACAGACGAGTCGATGCTCGTGGCATTCACAGCTATCATGGTCACTGGTGCCGTGGAAGATGCACGTTGCCCCCTCCTGATGGAAGCTCTTGCCCTCGGTTGTGCTTCGCCTCAGGCTCGGCTGCGAGCACCACCGGAGGCTTGTGCTTCGCCTCCTTGGCCTTGGTCTTCTTTTCTTCTGGTTCCTCCACCTGAGGCCCGAGGAGTGACACGCGACCTTCTTCAGCCCTGACGCACTTGTTTGCGAGGTTGAACATCTAAAATGCAGTGCTCATTTCATCACTCATGGCGAGCTCCTCCTTCATCTAGAGGTCGGTGACTCCGTCGGAGAAGGCGGAGATGATGGAGATGACGGCCTCATTCGACGCCTTGGGGATCTTGAGGCACATGGCCGGGAAGCGCTACATGAACTTGTACAGGGTCTCCCCCTCCTGCTGCTTGATGCGCCGCAGGTCGTTCATGGTGGGAGCACGGTCACGGGTGCCCTGGAAGTTGGCGATGAAGCATTCGCGTAGATCATCCTAGGAGGTGATGGACGCCCTTGGGAGGTTGAGGATCCAAGAGAGCGCGCCACCCTTGAGCGCCATGTGGAACCAGCGGGCCATGACCTTGTCTGCCCTCCTGCCGCCGTGATACTCAGCGTGTAGAGTTGCATGAACTCGGTATGGTCCAGGGCGCCGTCGTAGCACGGGGGACTGTCGGGCTTGAACTTGCAGGGCCACACGGCTGGGTAGAGCTCGGGGGCGATGGTGAGGTACCACACCGGCCAGACAGGTGCGGCGCGCGCGAGGGCTGCCCGATCTTGTTTCTTCAATGGGTCTGCTTCGAGCGGGGCATGCTCGCGGCGCCAAATTTGCAACGCCGGGAGCGTCCGCGCGTCGGCGCATGGCCGAGGAACCACCTGACAACTTGCTTCATATCCAGGACCCGCCCTAGGTTCGCGAGGATGCTCGGGGGGACGCGCTTCCTACCTGGGCTCGAGGCGCGCAACACGCCGCGGAGGTGGGGGTGGCGCGTCTTGTTCCTCGATGTTCGCCATGTACGGTTGGGGTCGAAACAAGCAGGTGAACGCTGTGAGATCATCGGCAGCGGCGACGAGCTCCTCGATGCACTGGAGCCAGTTGTGGCGGTCAGGCGCGGGCCGGTAGCGGAGCAGCTCGGTGGCCATGGCAAGCACGCGCCAGCCATGCGATATCTCCGTTCGGGCGCTTGAGGCCGACCTGGAAGCCCGTACGACCGACGGAGTTGCGGTGCGGCTGTCGGGCTGCTCGGTAGCCGGGTGGGAGGAACCTTGCTGTGCTTGAACATCGAGGCCCATGGGGGCGTTCACCACGGGCGATGGTGATCGGCGCGCGCCGACGGACCCCACATGCACCGTCTGAGCAACACGGGTGGTGCGGCGCTCGACGCGAGCCCGGTGAGTGTCAGCCATCAGAGCGGCAAAGCTTGGTGAAGGCGGACTTTGGAGGGAACTTGACACGCCCCCTACCTGGCGCGCCAAATGTCGGATTTCGGGCTCCACAAAACCCTAAAGATTCAAACTCAGGGGCATGTATGAAGATCTCTCGTGGGCTCGCCTTGCCTAACTCGCTACTCGATGGGGATGGCAGAGAACTCACTTGATGGTGAGGAAGACACGGAACACGGCAGTTTACCTGGTTCGGGCCGCTAAGAAGTGTAATACCGTACTCCTGCTTTGGTGAATTGCCTCTCGTGGAGGTTGGTGGATGAACTAGTACAGTGTTCGAGGTCCTCCGGAGGCTGGGTGGCCTTTGTGTGGCGCCACTGGGCGAATGAATGAATCGGATCCCTCCCTACGAAGTAACCTATCGTCTATATATAGCGGCGGCCCGGGTCCTCTTCCTTTATAGCAAAGGCGGGAAGGGATCCCACAACAACCAATTTTGAAGAGGAACAGGGGAACATGCTCCCCCTGTCCAAAGGTGGGCTTCGCGTGCAAAGTGTCTGCCAGCACTGCAGGGACGGGTCCATGGATGACGTATGTCCTGCTGGCGGGCGGCTACAGCCTTGTTGCACCAGAAAGGAAACATTTGGAAGCTTCCTTAGGAACCCGCGTACGTCCTTCCCTCCTTTGCACGAAAGGGGAAACTGCACTATCCTGCAATCCGCTGCTCGCCTGTCCTTTCCCTATGTCATCTTTGACTCTTGAGGCCAGGTCTTGCCTCGGAATCTCCACCGCTCCGGAGGGGTCCTGAGGAGCCCCCCTGTGGGTCTTGGTGCTGCTCCTCCTCGCGAAGCTCAGGCCCTCGCAAGGGCCTTGTCATGAGTGGTGTCGTTCCCGATTTTGCTTGGTCGATGAAGTGGGCCAGCCCTTGGCCAAAGGCAGGCAAGTCTGGGTACCCCCATTCCCAAAACGCCGACACTTGTAAATACAAGATTCTCGAAAAACTTGTATAAATCCAAACACCTTGATCACCTCATCAAAGCACCGATTCCAACTCCGAGATGCTTGCACTAGTCCATAAATGGATAGCTAGAGCTTGCATACTTTGTCAGCATTCTCTGAATCGACAAAACCTTCCGGTTGCATCATATAAAACTCTTCCTTAAGAACCCATTAAAGGATCTTGTTTTGACATACATCTACCAAATTTCATAATTGAAAAATGCAGCTATTGCTAATATGATTCTGACGGACTTAAGCATCGCTACAGGTGAGAAATTCTTATCGTAGTCAATTACTTGAACTTGTCAAAAAACCTTTGCCACAAGTCGAGCTTTATAGACGGTCACATTACCGTCCGCGTCTGTTTTGTTCTTAAAGATCCATTTGTTCTGAATGGCCTTTCGCCCTTTAGGTATTACTTCCATAGTCCATACTTTGCTTTCATACATAGATCCTATCTCAGATTTCATGGCCTCTAACGATTTGTTGGAATCCCGACCCACCACTACTTCTCCATAGCTCATAGTCATTGTTGTCTAACAACATGATTGATAACACATGATTCCCGTACCACTCAAGAGCATTACGTTGCCTTGTCGACATACCAGGTCCGATAGCAAATTGATCTAAAGTTTCATGATCATCATCATTAGCTTCCTCTTCAACTTGTGTAGCTTCGTCACTTTATATCCTGTGCCACCATCTAGTTGAAGCAAAGGTTGTACAACCTCATCAAGTTCTATCTTCCTCCCACTCAATTCTTTCGATAGAAAATCTTTCTCAAGAAATGCTCCGTTTTTATCGACAAACACTTTGCCTTCGGATCTGATATAGAAGGTGTAACCAACTGTCTCTTTTGCATATCCGATAAAGACGCACCTTTCCGCTTTGGGTTCCAGCTTTTGAGGCTAAAGCTTTTTGACATAAGCATGATCCCCAAACTTTACGAAACGACAACTTTAACTTCTTGCCATACCACAGTTGATATTCGTGTCGTCTCAATGGATTTTGGTGGTGCCCTATTTAAAGTGAATGCAGGTGTCTCTAATGCATAGACCCAAAACGATAATTGCAAATCAGTAAGAGACATTATTGAACACAGATATGAAATAAAGTACGATTACGACATTCGGACACACCATTAAGCTGTGGTGTTCTAGGCGGTGTCAACTATGAAACAATTCCACATTGTCTTAAGTGAGCACCAAACTCATAACTCAGATACTCACCTCCTCGATCAAATCGTAGGAATTTGATCTTCTTGTTCCGATGATTTTAAACTTCACTCGAAAATTGCTTGAAGTTTACAAACATTTCAGACTTGTGCTTCATCAAGTAAATATAACCATATCTACTAAAATCATCAGCAAATGTGAGAAAATAACGATATCCACCGCGTGCCTCTATGGTGTTTGGTCCGCACACATCAGTAAGTATGATCTCCAACAAGTCACTTGCACACTCCATTGTTCCGGAGAACGGAGTCTTAGTCATCTTGCCTATGAGGCATGGTTCACATGTGTCAAGTGATTCAATATCAAGTGACTCCAAAAGTACATCAGCATGGAGTTTTTTCATGTGTTTTATACCAATATGACCTAAGCGGAACTGCCGCAAGAAAGTGACACTATTATCATTAACTCTACATCTTTTGGCCTCAGTGTTATAGATATGAGTGTCATCACTATCGAGATTCAACATGAACAAACCCGTCACATTGGGTGCATGACCATAAAAGTTGTTACGCATATAAATAGACAACCATTATTCTATGACTTAAATGAGTAACCGTCTCACAATAAACAAGATCCAGATATAATGTTCATGCTTAATGCATGCACTAAATAACACTTATTTAGGTTCATCACTAATCCTGTCGGTAATTGAAGTGAGAGCGTGCCAACGACGATCGCACCAACCTTGGAAATATTTCCCACGTGCATCGTCACTTTGTCCTTCGCGAGCGTTCGTTTATTCCGCAGTACCTGTTTCGAGTTGCAAATGTGAGCAACAAAACCGGTATCAAATACCCATGCACTACTACGAGAGCTGGTGAGGTACACACCAATAACATGTATATCAAATATACCTTGTTTGGTGTTGGCCGCCTTCTTATCGGCCAGATACTTGGGGCAGTTCCGCTTCTAGTGACCAGTCCCCTTGCAATGATAACACTCAGTCTCCGGATTGGGTCCAGACTTGGGTTTCTTCGTCGAAGGGGCAACAGCTTTGCAACTCTTCTTGGACTTACCCTTCTTGCCTTTGTTGTTTTTCTTCAAACTGGTGGTCTTATTGACCATCAACACTTGGTGTTTTTTATGGATTTCTGACTCAGCAACTTCCAGCATCGCAATCAGCTCGGCGAGTGACTTATTCATCCCTTGCATGCTATAGTTCAACAAAAAGCCTTTGTAGCTAGGTGGAAGTGATGAATAACTCTGTCAGTCATAGCTTCTGGTAGGAGAGCAATTCCTAGCTCAGCCAGACGGTTAGAGTACCCACGCATTGTGAGCACATGTTCACTGACAGACCCGTTCTCCTCCATTTTGCAAGCACATAACTTATCGGAGGTCTCATACCTCTAGATCCGGGCGTTGTAATTAAAGATAAACTTTAACTCCTGGAAAATCTCATGTGGTGCATGACATTCAAAACGTCTTTGAAGTCCCGGTTCTAAGCCTTACAAAACTGCACATTAAACTAATGAGTTGTCATCCTTGCATGTGTGCCAAATGTTTATAACATCTGGGAACGCAGGTTGGGGTGATTCATCTCCTAGCTGTGCATCAAGTACATATTGGTTTTGGGCCGCCGTGAGGATAAGCCCCAGATTACGGGCCCAGTCAACAAAGTTGCTTCCATCATCTTTCAGCTTAGCTTTCTCTAGGATCGTATCAAAATTCAGGGTTGCTACTGCACGAGCCATTGATCTACAACATAAAATTTTGCAAAGATTGCTTAGACTATGTTGAAGATAATTGAGTTTAGTTAATCATATTACTAATAAACTCCGAGTCAAATTGACATCCCTCTAGTCATTCGAGTATCACATGATCCAAACTCACTAACTCAAGTCCGATCATCACCTGAGTTGCGTTAGCTTCAATGGTGAACATCTCCACGCTGATTATATCCACTATATGACTCATGTTTGACCTTTTGGTCCCTTGTGTTTCGAGGCCATGTCTGTACATGCTAGGATCGTCAAGTTGAACCCGAGTGTTCCGCATGTGCAACTGTTTTGCACCCGCTGTATGTGAACGTAGATTCTATCACACCTGATCATCACATGGTGTCTCCAAACGACGAACTATCGCAAAGGTGCAAACTTGGCGAGAACACAATTTTATCTAGAAATTGTAGTGAGGGATCACCTTATAATGCTACCACCGTCCTAAGAAAAAAAGGTGCATAAAAGGATTAACATCACATGCAAATCATAAGTGACATGATATGGCCATGAACTTATGCTTCTTGATCTCCATCACCAAAGCAACGACACGATATCCATCGTCACCGGCACCACACCATGATCTCTTTCATCATGATCTCCGTCATTGTGATGCTATCAAGGTTGTCGTGCTAACTATGCTATTACTACTAAAGCTACTGATTGGTGATAAAGCAAAGCATCTCCAAGCGTAATATAATTAAAGACAACCCTATGGCTCCTGTCGGTTGCCATAGCATCGACGTGCAAGTCAATATTTAAATATTACAACATGATCATCTCATACCTCAAATATATCATATCACGTCTTTGGCCATATCACATCACATCATACCCAGCAAAAACAAGTTAGACGTCCTCTAATTTGTTGTTTCTTATTTTACGTGGCTGCTATGGGTATCAAGTATGATCGCATCTTACTTATGCATAACCACAGCGGTGATATGCAAGTTGCTATTTAACCTTCTCCAAGGACCACCTCGGTCAAATCTGATTCAACTAAAGTTGGAGAAACATACACCCGTCAGTCATCTTTATGCAACAAGTTGCATGTCAGTCGATGAAACCGGTCTCTCGTAAGCATACGATTAATGTTGGTCCGGGCCTCTTCATCCAACCATACTGCCGTATCAAGAAAATTCTAAGGAGGGTAGCCAACTGAACATCAAC
The DNA here is from genome assembly GCF_904849725.1 of Hordeum vulgare subsp. vulgare. Lineage (NCBI taxonomy): Eukaryota > Viridiplantae > Streptophyta > Magnoliopsida > Poales > Poaceae > Hordeum > Hordeum vulgare. Next base: position 338,546,674 of record NC_058524.1, on the reverse strand, counting down.
ACCCACAAACTCTTTTGTGTTCTACTCGAGATATCATCTACGCATAGACCTAGCTCATGATGCCACTGTTGGGGAACGTTGCATGAACAACAAAATTTTTCCTACACACACACACAAATCCTATCCATGGTGATGATCATCTACGAGAGGGGAGATCAGATCCAAGTACCCTTGTAGATTTTAATCGGGAAGCGTTAAGAAACGCGGTTGATGTAGTAGAACATCTTCGTGATAGGAATTGCAAGTGCCCACGAACCCCGTCCCAATCTAGCGCCGAACGAACAATACCTCAGCATTCAGCACACGTACAGCTCGATGATTATCTCCGCCTTCTTGATCCATCAAGAGGGACTAATAGGTAGATGAGTTCTCCGGCAGCATGATGGCCTGGTGGTGGTTGTGAATTAATCCAGCAGGGCTTCGCCAAGCAATGCCGGAGTAATCTAGACGAGGGAGATGACGTATGGAGGAGAGGGCAGCACGTGTCTTTTTCTGGTGTAGTTTGCCCTCAAAACCTCCACTATACATAGGAGACATAGGACGGTGAGCTGCCTTGCCTCCTACTCCAAGGAGGATGGCTCGGCCGAGCAAAGGTAGGAAAGTCCTCCTCCAATTCGGTTTGGTGGAGGACTCCCTCACTAGTAGGAAAAACTTTATAGGTAGGAGCCTATTAGTAGCGCTGGAAAATAGCCAACGCTGCTGCTATGCAGCAGTAGTGCTAGAAATATTAAGCGCTACTGTTTATGGCCTTAGCAGTAGAGCTGGAAGTATTTGCAGTGCTATTGCTAAAAGGGGCCCAACGAGGCCCCTGATAGTAGCTATAGTAGTAGCGCGCGCTTGTGGAAAGCGCTACTGCTAAGTGCCGTAGCAGTAGCGCCCTTCTGGAACCAGCGCTACTGCTATTGCACCCACTTAGAAGTAGCGCCGGCTTGACAAAAAGCGCTACTACTACACTTGGTTGTGGGCATCTTTTCAGCCACACACACCCCCTCTCCCCCTTTCTCCCTCCTTTGCCCTATCCCCTCCTTTCTCTTCACCTCTCTCTAAGTTACTTCTCCACCATTTTTGCCCTTCTTCTCTCTTCCTTCTACCTATCTTCTCTCCCCATTAATGCCCCCTCCACCCTAATTAGTTCTCCTTCATAAATATGGCCTTCTCACTCTAGTTACCTTCCACACTTATTTGGTTCTCCCTCCTTCCATACACATAGAGCTAGCTAGCTAGGTCATCTCTCTCCTCGCCCCTAGTTAGCTAGAGTCATCTCTCCTCGCAACAACTTGATCTAGATATTTATTTAGCCGTGCACAATCTCTCTTTGGATATATATAGATGAGTAAAAATGTGTGCATTTCAATAATGGGAATATGTGTGGTTGCGATATGAAGGGATTTCTATGAGTGACATGACCCGTGAGTTTCTTATGTTTTTCCGAAATATCGATTTATTCCATTTCGGAGAATTTCAAGCAAACACGATATGTCCTATTTTTAGGAAAGGTCATGCCAAATTTTTATATGCATGCATTTTGTTTATGACCCTTTTGCTTGTTATACCTTGCAGTCATCAAGGTGAGTGGTAGGAAGGTTGAGCGATACTTGCAATCGGCGGTGATGGACATGTATGCAAATAAACAAACTGGGATTAGATGTCCATCTACAAAAAGCAAAGAAGGAATAATTTTCAACCCATTTGATGGTGGCAGTTTGAAGGCCCACTTGCTGATCAATGGTTTCATGGATGGCTATACTCTTTGGATAAGTGAAGATGATGATGAGGACGTCCAGATGGCAGGGAATAACGACATGGGTCCACACAAAGACAATGGCACCGAACAAGGCGGCGGTGACGAGTCTGAACACGAAGGCAGGGAAGAGTCCGGACACGGTGGCGGGGAAGAGTCCAGACATGGCGTCGAAGAAGATTCTGGACACAGCGAAGAAGCAACGTCTGGACATGGCGGAGAAGAGGCGATGGACACGTCGTAGAGTTCGATGCTACTAAGTTTAGTCATCCAGGAACCTCATGTTTGAGAACTCCTTCGCAAGAGTACGAATAGCAAGAGAGTTGCTTCTAGAGAGAAGGCCAAGCTGGCGCAACATGAAGTAGACTCGAACACTCCATTATATGACGGTTGCGATCCCGAGGTTACCCGCTTGAGTTTCACGCTCGAACTTCTAAAGAAGAAGGCCAGAAACAAATGGAAAAACAAAAGCCTCGATTAGCATTTGAAGTATCTACATAATAATGTTCTTTTCGCGGGGAACCTGTGTCCTACTAGTGTCGATGAGTCCAAGAAAATCGTTTGCCCTCTTGATCTGCCACACAGTAGATACCATGCATGCATCAACGATTGCTTCATTTATCTAGTGGAGCACGCAGAAAAAACCACGTGTTTAGAATGCAATACTTCTCGATACAAGAAGGCAAGACAGAAAGCTCCTGGGAAAGTTGTATGGTACTTTCCAATCACTCCCCGTCTACAAAGCACATGTGCTGGCTCGCGGGAGGAAGAAGCCCGATGATGGAGGTGAGCCAAAGCTGAGACACCTCAGAGATGCTAGCCAGTGGAGAGCATTCAACGCCAAATATCGTTTTTTCGGAGAAGATGCAAGGAACATCGTTCTTGGTGCGTGTACCGATGGCATGAATCCGTTTGCAAACCAGAGCACCAACTACAACACATGGCCCGTCTTTGTATGGATGTACAAGCTCCCCCCATTGAAGTGCATGAAGAGAAAGTACATACACATGAGCATGCGGATTGAAGGGCCGAAACAACCAGTAAATAATATTAACCTATATATGTAGCTTCTGAAGGAGGAGCTAGACACGTTATGGATATAGTCGGTCAAGACATGGGACGCCAGCACAAGAGATTATTTCTATATCAGAGCTACCGTCATGACGACGGTGCACGACTATCTTGATTACGGGTACACCTCAGGCCATGTGTGCCACAGATACTGCGGATGCACCAGGTGCATGAATGATACAACTTCTCAGCAGCTTACGTCAATGAAAGATGGCGGGTCAGGGAAAGTCGTGTATATGGGGCATCGTACATGGCTCGAAAAGGATGACCATGGAGAAAACATGGAGATATGTTGTAACAACCAAGATGAGGCACTTTCCTTATTTAGGGGCGAGGCCTGAAAAGGGGAAAGGGTCGCATCTAAGCGTATGACAAGTAGGATAACAATGCCATTACATAATGGAGAGATGAGTATAAGCTTCGGCTTACAATCACCACATGCTAAATTACAATCCACACAAGCATTCGTTATTCATACATAAGACAGGGTCTGACTACGGACAAGATAAACCGCAAAATCATGCTATCACATCTTGCTAGTCCCACGATCACGACCATGCACCTCTAATCCTCAGGATACATCACATACAGCCTGCCACTGTCTTCGTCGAACTCCCACCTCATCTGGTTATCGTCGGGGAACTCCTGCATCTGGGGTACCTGTACCTGTGGCTGTGGGTGTTTGTAGTAAACTATGAGACATGAGGACTCATCAATCTCATGACCTTGGTATCGATTCTAAGTAAGTTAAATGGGTGAGGTAGGTTAGGTGTTTGAGTTTGCAACATCCTCAGCATATATGGTGGCTATCTTATGAAGAACAGAAATAATGTATGGTGGTATACGTAAGATGGTCGAAGACTCGAATGATCACTAAGTGATCCTGAACACCTACTTACGTCATTCATAACCCCACCGTGTTCTCGATCAAAGAAGGAGCTCTGAAAGAAACAGTCACAGTTACGCACTCAGTTTGCAAGTTTTATTTGAATTACTTTAAGTTATCTAGAACCGGATGTTAAAAAAATATCCATGTTTGCCACATAACCGTGGGTACGGCTTCCTGAAAGATTAAACCCTATAGGGGTGCTCCAACTAGTCCATCAGGAATTACCACGGGTCACATAGTAATCCTCTACCACGAAACTCGTGATCTCATTGGATTCCTTAGAGTAAAACCTCAACTCTGAGAAGACCCAAAGTCTCACCAGAATCGCAATGCGCAAGATATATCACTAAGGTTAGAAAAGTCCGGCAAGACCTCCCGATGTGTCGACGAACTAGATAGGAGCCGCGTATCTCGTTCTCATGACACTACAGATGGAACTAGCCATGGGAACCAAACCTTGAGTTTCCTCGCAGTCGCCCCGCAGGTAGTCCATTTTGGACCAACACTCATGATGGGCACTAGACCAGGGGGTTGATTACATTCCTCGGGGTAGTTATTCCGTGTGCTTTTTATTATTAATTTATTAACAATTTAACACCAAAGTTGGGTCCTGCCAGACAAGTCTTAACACTATACAATTTATCGAGGGGGTTCACATAACAACCCCGAATGTGTTAGGAGCGCTTAGTTATTGAATAAAACACAGGTAGCCGAAACTAAGGCGGCAACAACGAAACAAATCACCCGACCAAAGGCTAGGCCTACCGTTATTTACCAAGTATATAGGTGCATTAATTAAATAACAATTAAATATGATGATATCAAATTGCCCATGTTATCACATGGACCATCTGGCACCTGCAAATAGCAACACTAACAATTATTGGTTGAGCAAGCCTAACTTAGCCAAACAATATTTGCTAGGAGGAGAGGTGTTTGAGATTTCATGGCAATGTTTGATGGCCTATATATCAAGTGGTAGGCAGCGGAGATGTAACGAAAGAAACGTAGCACCGAGAAAAACAAAGCTAGAAACGGTGTCAAGGTCACGATCGTCTTGCCTGCGATCTCTTCAGAGTGGAACTGATCCTGATCTTCCTGCGCGAACTAACACGACTCTTCGATCTCGTTTCCAGTCCCAGTAGCTACCCAAAACAAATAAGCAGGAAATAAATATCAGCAAGTAGATGATGCCATAGACATAATGATGCATGCAAGCACTACCTCTAACCATGCACATGAACCACCCTACACCGATAAAACTATTGCCACCTCACCACAAGGGGACTTTCCACATAAATGCTCAAAACCAGAAACGAGTACCAAAATTGGATTCCTTGAGACTTTCTACCCAAAATCCATATATTACACTGCCATTTTTGCATTCAGGAAAACTCCACAAACAAGAAAAGAAAAATCAGCACAGATCAAACTACTACAATGTTCAGAACAGGGCTGTTCTTGGGCCTGCCCAATTTGGCAAGTCCAAGTATGGAAATATCCAGAACTGGAAATATTCCTCTTATCCCCTAGATAATACAAGCAAATAAATAAAATAGGTAAAAAAATAATAAGGAGGGGACCCACCTCGCAGTGGCCAGGGCCCCCTCACTAGATGACATGTGGGCTGTTATGGCCCACTGTCAGACAGACACACACACACAATACACCAATACACACACCACAACACCGAAAAATAAAAGGGCCAGGGGATTCAAACCCACGACCCCCCTAGTGGGGCGCGGCGCTTACACCACTGCGCTAGGAGGGGGAGGTGTGAACCCAAAGAGGTTCACCTCACCTTATGCTAAGGCCGAGGGCCATCTCCTACCTCGAAACCGAACTGCAGAGGACAAGGAGTTGACGCCGGCGAGCTAGGAGGTGGCAACGATGGCTAGGAGCTACCGGGTGGGGAGCGAGAACCATGGGGGTACCATTCCCGTGGCTACCTCCAGGAACCAAAGGGCTGAGGCCCCCGGGCTGCGCTGCCTCAGGCACAGCGGCAACATGCGCTATGGCTCCTGCATCTACGCGCTGTTGCTGCTGCGCCTGCTACCTGCTGCAGCCAAACTGCTGCTGTGCGGAGGCTGCTACTGATGTGCTTCCTGCAGCTACCGAAGCTGTTGCGCCTGCTACCACCTGCAACTACGCCTACCACCTGATACATGCTACACCACTGAAGCTGCTACTGAAGCCATGCGATAGAGACACTACAGCGACGCGAGCGAAATAGAGGGAAGGGGAAGAAGCTGCGGTCACCCAAGCTCAGAGAAGAGGAGGATGAGCGCAGAGGAGGCAGATCGAGCGTGGGCTACTGCAGGGCTTCGGTTCTGGGTACTCACCGGAGACCAGGTATCGACCATCGCTGTGGTGGCCCTTCGGCCACCCTAGTGGCGTGAATGAAACGAGGGAGGCACCAGCATCCTCGTCCCCATCTTGGATGCCACGAGGAAGCTGCTGGCGACGAGGGAAACAATGGAGACGACGGCGATGCAACTCTGTTAACTTCTCTATACTTACTGAACCTCACCTGAAGCTCATCTTGCAGATGGGGAAAGAAGGAGGGAGAAGAGGATGGCGGTGGTGGAGGAGAGATCTTGCAACCCTAGGCCACATGGGCTCCTAAATAACCCCATCCACCTGCTCCTGGCCGTCTGATGATGGCTAGAGAGCATCAGTGGTGGAGGAGGAGGCCGTACAGAGTGATGACTGGAGGAGGAAGAAGGGACGCGGGACGGGCTGGACCGAAGGGGTACCGGGCCGTAAAGGTAGCTAGGCCTGGCTCTCACTCCCTCTCAAAGAAATAAAACACTTCGTCTCTCTATAAAATAAAACCACAACACTTTTGAACTAAAAACCACAGAGGAAAGACAAGAGTTTTAGTCAAAGTTATAAATACTTTTGGAAATATATAGTGAACCTTCTATTAATAAAAATAGGTGGGACATTTTAGAGAAAAGAAAAATAACATGTTTTATTAGAATGTGGCTCTATTTTAAAATAAAACAAAAGGAAAAATAAATTCAAATAAGTGTGTGTTGCCACCCAGATATATTTAAAAGGGTTTTAAATAACTTGAACATTTTTAATAGGCCAAAACAGAAAACTTCAAATCTGCCCTAAGAGATATGAAAGGAGAGAGGGTTTTGGACATGATGCAACTAAGGTTTTGAAGGGCTCTTGTTGCACCGACACCACACTCCACAAGAATAATCACAAGACACATGCAATCACATACACCACCAAGGTGAAACCACCACACCAACATCAAACAAGGAAGACAAAAGAATTAAAAAGCTATGCATGATACATGATGCACATGAAATGACAATGTCACCAAGTCTCTCATCCATCCAAACATGGAAAGGAGTTACAAAGGAGGAACGAAAAACATCGGGGCTGTCACATCTATTCAATGGTTTGGCTGAGCATCAAGGACCTCCACATAAGAGGAGCGGTGCCGAAATCAACAAGCTGTTGAATAACTGGCAAGAGTGCCCCATGCCTGGAAAGATGGAAAAGGCGCCGGAGCCGCTGCTGAAGGTATGGAAAATGAGGTCTATTTTCTGGGACTTGGAGTACTCGCCCAATCTCGACATGCCTCATTGCCTTGATCAAATGTGTATCACGAAGAATATCCTCGAGAGCTTGCTTGGCACACTGGTGAACATGCTGGAGAAGACCGAGGATGGGCCGAAGGCAAGGAAATACTTGGTGTGTTTGGAGATCAGGGGGATCTCCACATGCCCCATAAAAAGTCGACAGAGGAGACGGAGACGGCTGCAGGCCAAGGGGAAGAAAAGTCAACAAGAAGGAGGAGAATTGTTGCGCCCCTTCTTGCTTCACCTTATGTCCGAAGGAGATCGATCAATTCATCAAGTGCCTTACGGAAATCAAAGTCAGTTCCGTTTACTGTGGGAGGATAAGCAGATTTCTAGACACCAATAAGAAAAGGTTTAGTAGGATGAAGTATCATGAATGTCACATGATGATGATGCAGATACTCCCGGTTGCCATTAGAGGGATAATGGACAAGCACGTCCATGGGACGCTTACTGGTCTGTGCAACTTCTTTGACGTTATCTCTTGAAAGTCCATCGGTGTGAAGCAGCTCCAAAGGCTACGAGAAGAGATCATTGTCATTCTATGTGAGCTTGAGATGTACTTCTCTCCCGCGTTCTTTGATGTCATGGTGCATCCGTGAGTTCACATTGTGGACGACATCATCAACCTTGGGCCGACATTCCTTCGTAGCATGATGCCGTTTGAGAGGATGGATGGGGTCATCAAAGGATTCATTTGCAATATTTCCTGTCCCGAGGGGAGCATCGTCCAGGGGTACCTGACCCAAGAGTGCATCTCCTTTTGCGAGAATTATATGGGAAAAGAAGACCCTGTTGTTCGTTTGCCCGTCAACAAGCACCATGGGAGGCTGGGAGGAGAATGTCACAACAACGGTCGGAGGGAATTGCAGATGGACTACTCAGATCGATGGGACGACTTTGACATGGCTAAATTAGTAGTGCTACAACACCTAGATGTGGTAGATGATAATGTGACACTGCACAAAGAAATCATCGCGAAGAAGTAATGTGATCAGGGTGTGATAGCCTGGCTTATTAGGGATGATAGACTACTCATATCAATAAGGAATTCCTTCTTTTCTGGGAGCCCCTTCAAACAGAACTCCCAGGTTAAGCGTGCTTGGCTTGGAGTAGTTCTAGGATGGGTGATCGACCGGGAAGTTCATCCCGGGTGCGCATGAGTGAGGACAAAGTGCGCAGAAAAGACTAGTATTGATATGTGGGGCCAGTCTAGATCCCGCCAGGAGTAACGACCGCCGGCGGGTGTGTCCGGGGTGTTACAAGTTTGATATCAGAGCCGACCCTCGCGGTTACAGGATGTTTGCGGACAGGTGCACGGTCATGTTGTTCATGACGTTTGTGACCCGTCGTGGCACACGGCATGGCACATGTACTGGATTGGATGCACAGACGTTTGTACCAAGAGGGAACGCTCCTGTGGCCCGACGAGGACGTCGGTTCCTCTGAGTGGTGGTGTATGTGATAGCCTGGCTTATTAGGGATGATAGACTACTCATATCAATAAGGAATTCCTTCTTTTCCGGGAGCCCGTTCAAACAGAACTCCCAGGTTAAGCGTGCTCGGCTTGGAGTAGAACTCCCAGGTTTAGCGTGCTCGGCTTGGAGTAGTTCTAGGATGGGTGACCGACCAGGAAGTTCATCCCGGGTGCGCATGAGTGAGGACAAAGTGCGCATAAAAGACTAGTATTGATATGTGGGGCCAGTCTAGATCCCGCCAGGAGTAACGACCGCCGGCAGGTGTGTCCGGGGCGTTACACAGGGAAAGCTCAAGACGTACGTCGAAGTTACTATAGAGCGCAACGCCACTTTCTAGCGTTGGTTTAAGAGAAGGTTCATGCTAATCCCCACGAAGAGGGCAATGCGGACGGGTTTCTCATATATGTCTTAGCAGAGGGCATGCGCCCAAACTCGTGTCCTATGAGGAATACGATATCAATGGGTACTCGTTCTACACGGAGGCGAAAGACATGGACAGTGATTAGCAGAACTCAGGGGTGACGATTGAATGCATGATTGAATCCAACGGCACAACTGAAAGATTCTACGGAAGGGTCGAAGACATCTGGGATCTTAACTATGCAGGAAAGCACAATGCGACGATGTTTCGTGTCAGGTGGGCTAAGGCCGTTGTAAGGGAAAACAAGTATTTCACTACCAAGTCTATAAATGACGCAAAGAGCGCTACCATGAACGTTAACGTCATCACCAAAAGTGATCCATCGATACACGGTAAGCACGTGACACCATGCTTCTTGATAACCGATCCGACCAATCCCAACCATGTTGTCGTGAGGAGAGGAAAAGGTAACATCGTCAGAATGGATGGAGTCGCCAACGAGGAAGACTACGACCAACACGGCAACACAATGAGAGAAGGTGACGATGACGATCAAGCATACGTGAAGTTAAGAATCAAGAGTACATTACCTAAGAAAGATCATACTCCCTGGTGCCGGAAAATAAGAATCAACACAACTAACAAGAAAGGAAAGAAGCTCAATGTGAAACATCTTCGATGCAGCTCAGAAACATTCATTTATATATATGTACATATTTTGTGTACAAAACAACACATGGTTCCGGTAATGTTCGCGTAGTGTGGCCGGGAGGGAGTCGTTCTTGCCGTCGAGAGAAAAATAAAAAGGAGAAAGAAATAAAAAAGAAACAGAAAAGGAAAGGAAAATAATTAAAAGAAAAGAAAATAATAAATATAAAAAATAATAAGGAAAAATAACAATAAGGAAAAATAATAAAGAAAATAATGTTATGAGTAGCGCTGGATTTTTCCCAGCGCTATTGCTAAGTGCCCTAGGGAATTTAGCAGTAGCGCTGGATGAGAACCAGCGCTACTAATAAGTTAGGAGTAGCACTGGCCTAAATCCAGCGCTGCTGCTATGTTTACTAAACCGGCCAAAAAAATTCCTCTCCCTCAACTGCTGCCTCCATCTCCTCCTGCAGTCGCCGCCGCTGTCCCCTCCTACAGTCGCCGCCCCCCCTCATGTAGTCACCGCCGCCGCCGCCGGACGCCGACACCCCTCTCTCCCGCTCCAGGTAACCCTACCCCTCTTCCTACACTGCTGCTATAGAAGATGAGGAGAAGAAGAAGAGGAGGAGAGGAAGAAGAGGAGGAGAGGAAGAAGAGGAGGAGAGGAAGAAGATGAGGAGGAGGAGAGGAAGAAGAGGAGGAGGAAAGGAGGAAGGAGAGAAAGAAGAGGAGGAGAGGAAGGAGAGGAAGAAAATAATAAGGAGAAGAAGAAGAGGGAGAAGAGGAAGAAGATGAGGATGAAGGAGAGGGAATAATGTTTTTTTAAATTTAGTTTTAGATTAATTCCATTTTTTTGTTAGAATTATTAGGGTTAGTAATATTTAGAATTATGTTTTAAGTTAATTCTGTTTTAGAGTTATTAGAGGAAGAGGGTGAGAGGAAGAAGAGGAGGAAAAGAAGAAGAAGAAGGAGAATAAGAAGAGGAGGAGAGGGGAAGAAGAGGAAGCATAGAAGAAGAGGTTAAGTAGAAGAAAAGGAGAAGTAGAAGAAAAAGACGAGAAGTAGAAGAGGAGAAGAAAAGAAGAGGAGGAGGAGAAGAAAAGAAGAGGAGGAAGAGAGTAAGAAGCGGAGGAGGAGAAGAAGAAGAGGGGAGGGGATTTCTATTTTTATATATTTTTTTCATTTAATTTCTATTGTTAGTAGGTAATCCAATGTGTTCTATTTGTGCTAAGTTTGTGGCAAATTTTGTGTGAATGTCCGAGTGGCCTATGTTTTGCGAGAATGTTGATTCATTTCCGTTCTGGCAAATTTCACGCGCTCCATATGTCCACTTTTTACCAAAGGTCACGCCGAAAATTTCTGGTAATTTCGGCACGACTAGTGCTAGAAACTAGGACATATGGAGTGCCCGAGAATTGCCGGAAAGGGGAATGAATCAACATTCTGACCAAATATAGTCCCCCTTTTATTATTCATGCTTCTGTTTATATATAGATGTTCAATTCTTTAGATATAGTGTCACGGATTTTTGTTTACTCATTTACAAACCTGTTCCACGGATTATAAGTTAAATTACCACATTAAAACAGGAAATGTGTCACGATGATTATTGGGATTGTGAATATTGCTGCAACTATCGGGGTTCATGCACCATGCCTCACTTGCGAGACGACACGTTCTTCAGAATCAAGCTTGACGAGACCTTCAATGTTTCTATGGTACACAATGATCACAAGTGTTTTTTCTTAATTAAGCATGCATGACTTCTGTTTCTTTGCTTCAATGCATAATTTTTGTTTTATACAATTCGACTAGTTCCTCCCTTGTCATGCAAGAAGATATGTGTTGGGGAGGCACGGTTTCAAAGAGAAAAATAGTATGGAGACGAGGAAAGCTATCCTAACGACTATACATGGTCACACATTTCTTATCAAAGTAATGAATTCAATTTTTACACCGAAATAGAGTGCCTAGAATGGGAAGATCTTCGCAAGCCATATGGATTTTAGGAGGGTATTGAAATAATGTTCGATCTTCATCATGAAGATAATATGCCACGCAACATCGACATTTGGGAGATGTCGATATGCTTCCTGTTTTACCTCTATGTGAGTTCCTGAACCATATTTGTTAAGTAATTTGCATTCTATATTTATAAATAGTTGGTGTTCATCCATAGTGTAAATTTGTTAAATTATAATTTACAACTTATTTCGTTTGTCGAGTGAATTACGGAAATTAATTGAGACGACACACTACACGTATGGATCACATCTAACTTGGGAGGAGAAGGATGTTCTTCTCTACTTTCTTTTTGTTGTCCTGGTTTGTAGGGATAATTTCACATATAATTTGGGAATTGGCCCAAATTGTACCTTTTACATGCCACTAGTGCATAGGTTGAGGGAGGATGACATTCGCCAAAATATCTTGGTAAGAGTTTGCTAATTAAGTATGCTCTACTATTGCATAAATGTTGTTGATTATATTTCACTAACTAGGTTATTATTATGTTCTTCAACATCAACTGCCAAATGATGTAATGCCTCTATTGATGCACCTAGAAGGTCATATGAAAATTAAAATCCCGCTGAGGGCTAAGTTCGATGCTCCATACTCGACTGACCACAAATCAAAAAGGCTCTAAATTGAAGCATGGAGAGAAATAAAGAAGGATCGCAAGCTATAAGTTGGAGACCATTGGATCTCTGAGCTTCATCACAGAGTCATAGGTGTTATTCTGTTTTATGACATTATACCTAGGAGTGAGGACTAGGTCTTATGACAGACAAGTTTTTCTGGTTTATATTAACTTGGTATGATCGATTAGGATGCATGCATATGATGACTCTTATGATGTTTTTATGTTTTATGATAATTTAACTTGGTATATGATTAAGATGATGATGAGTTGTTAGATGTGTATGTAGGATGATGTTGAGTTATATGACATGATACTTTATGTGTATGATATGATGAGAATAATGCATGTTTATTATGATACGATGAAACTATTGTTTAGAGCATGCACAAATACGTAGATGGGGCATAAATACGATGGGAATGAAATATTGAAAGGAGGAATATTAACAGTAGCGCTGGAATATTAGCAGTAGAGCTGGCTTAGCAGTAGCGCTTAATTTAATCCAGCGCTACAGCTAACATAGATACAAGTAGCGCTTTCAATCCGGCGCTACTTCTAACTGGTTAGCTATAACGCGTTAGCAGTAGCGCTGGCCCCAGCGCTATTGGTAAGGGTAAAACCAACGCTACTAGTAGTGTTTCTCCTTCTAGTGCCATCCTACTGGGCCACCTCCTTCCTTTTTTTCTTTTCTTCCTTTTCCTTTTGCACTTGGCGGAAATTTTCCCTCTTGGGCTGGCCGCACCCACCCACTAAGTGCTGGTGCAGCACCTTTAGGCCTATTAGGTTTCCTCCCGGGTGGGTGGCCCCTCCCGGTAAAACCCCGGAACCCATTTGTCACTCCTGGTACTTTACCGGTAATGCCCTAAAAACTCTCCAAAATCCAAATGCGACTTTCCTATATATCAATATTTACCTATGGACCATTCGGGAGCTCCTCATGATGTCCGGGTTCTCATCCGAGACTCCAACGACTTTCGATCACCTACATACATAACTCAATAATACCGAAATGTCATCGAACCTTAAGTGTGTAGACCCTGTGGGTTAGAGAACTATGTAGACATGCCATGAGACACTCTCCGATCAATAACCAATAGTGGGACCTGGATGTCCATATTGGCTCCTACATATTCTACGAAGATATTTATAGGTTGAACCTCTATGTCAAGGATTCAATTAATCTCGTATAACATTCCCTTTGTCCTTCGGTATGTTACTTGCCCGAGATTTGATCGTCGGTATCTCTATACCTACTTCAATCAAGTTATCGGTAAGTCTATTTACTCGTTCCGTAATACAAAATATCCTGGCTAACTCTTCAGTCACATTGCTTGCAAGGCTTGTTTGTGATGTTGTATTACCGAGTCGGCCCCGAGATACCTTTCTGTCATACGGAGTGAAAAATCCAAGTCTTGATCCATGCTAACTCAACGGACTCCTTCGGAGATCCCTGTAGAGCACCTTTATAGTCACCCAGTTACGTTGCGACGTTTGATAAACGGAGGGCATTCCTGTGGTGTAAGTGAGTTACATGATCTCATGGTCATAGGAATGTATACTTGACATGCACAAAATTGTAAGAATAAAATAAGACAATCACATGCTACATTCATAGCTTGGGTCTCGTCCATCACATCATTCTCCTAATGATGTGATCCCGTTATCAAGTGACAACACTTGTCTATGGCTAGGAAACCTCAATCATCTTTGATTAACGAGCTAGTCAACTAGAGGCTTACTTGGGACAGTGTTTTCGTCTATGTATGCACACATGTATACGAGTTTCCATTCAATACAATTTTAGCATGGATAATAAACGATTATCTTTAACATGAAATATAGTAATAACTATTTTATTATTTCCTCTAAGGCATATTTCCAACAAGTAGTCTGGCACCCGATGCCATCTCCTCCGTCTTTCTTCTTCTCATCAACTTCCGCTGCTTTCCACTCTCATCTAGACGACAAAGTGTGGCTTCAGCTTTAATTTTGTGCAATTGCGAGCAACAATTGCATGAAGGGCACACAGTTTCTGCCTTCATTTGTTCTTATCTTGGTTGTAGATCGATAATGTTTGGTTGCAACTGATAACCAAACCGAGCTCTCGGTGCAAAGAAGAATATGTTACGTGATTTTCTATTAACCGATCGGTCACCATTTTCTAAAAACCAAAATTTTGAAAAGACCGACGTACCGACCCGATCGGTTCAGTGGAACCGAACTCCCAACCTGAGGTAAGGCTTCCAACCATGAGGTCATTGCGAAAGACAACACCATGCTAGTTGAGAAGGCCACAAGATGCAAGGCGGAGATCCACGAGCAGGCCCATGGTGAGATTCTATGGAGAACCGAGGTTCTCGCCAACAAACTACAACAAGAAACAATAGAGGCAGGAGGAACACTTCACGAAGAGGCGCAACAAGCTCGATGCCCAGGTCGCCAAATTTAGGGAGCAACTTGTAGTGTCGGAGGCAGAGATGATAAGGGTGAAAACGCTTTAGGCCACCACCTTCTGTGAGCTGGAGCAACTTCATGTGCAGGTGGGAGCCGCTAGTGACAAGGCATAGAGGAACCATGACTAATTTCCTGAAGGCGTGGCGAGCAGTACCAGCGCTACAAGATGTTCCGACAGCTCGCGGAGCACGCCTGTCGGATTTCAGGTTCCATGAAACCCTGTCGGATTTCAGGCTCCGCGTGTACAAATATCTATCACGGGCTTGTCTCACCTAACTTGCTACTCACTAGGGATGGCAGAGAACTCACTCGACGGTGAGGGAGACACAGAACACGGCAGTTTACCCAGGTCCGGGCCGTTGAGAAGCATAATACCCTACTCCTGCTTTGGTGGATTGCCTCTCATGGTGGTTGGCGGATGAAGTAGTACAGTGTTCTTGGGCCTTTGGAGGCTGGGTTGCCTTTGTGTGGTGCGAGTGGGCGAATGAATGGATGGATCCCAATCTATGAAGTAACCAACTCTCTATATATAGCGGCGTCCCGGGTCCTTGATACGTCCATTTTGCATCATGCTTTCATGTTGATATTTATTGCTTTTTGGGCTGTTATATTACTTGTGGTACCATATTTATGCCTTTTCTCTCTTATTTTGCAAGGATTATTTGAAGAGGGAGAATTCAGGCAATTGGAATTCTGGACTGGAAAAGGAGGAAATCCTAGTCCACTATTCTGCACATCTCCAAATGCCCTGAAAATTTACGTGGATTTTTTCTGGAATATATTAAAAATACTGGGCGAAAGAACTACCGGAGGGGGGCCACTAGGGCCCCACAAGCCCCCACTCCGCCACCACCCCCTGGTGGCGGTAGCAAGCTAGTGGGATGCCTAAAGGCCCACTAGCCCCCCTCTTTAGCTATATGAAGCGTCCTGGTCTAGAAAAAAAATCAAGAGGGAGCTTTTTTGTGGTTTCGCCGCTGCCACGAGGCGGAACTTGAGCAGATCCAATCTAGAGCTCCGGCAGGACGATCCTGCCGGGGAAACTTCCTTCCCGGAGGCGGAAATCGTTGCCATCGTCATCACCAACACTCCTCTCGTCGGAGGGGAGGCATCTTCATCAACATGTTCATCAGCACCATCTCCTCTTCAATCCCTAGTTCATCTCTTGTAACCAATCTTCGTCTCGCAACTCCGATTGGTACTTGTAAGGTTGCTAGTAGTGTTGATTACTCTTTGTAGTTGATGCTAGTTGGATTACTTGGTGGAAGAGTTTTTGTTTAGATCCTTGATGCTATTCATTACAGCTCTGGTCATTATTATGATTATGTCTCGTGAGTAGTTACTTTTGTTCCTAAGGACATGGGTTAAGTCATGTTAATAATAGTCATGTGAATTTGATATTCATTCGGTATTTTGATATGCTGTATGTTGTTTTTCCTCTAGTGGTGTTATGTGAACGTTGACTACATAACACTTCACCATATTTGGGCCTAGAGGAAGGCATTGGGAAGTATTAAGTAGATGATGGGTTGCTAGAGTGAAAGAATCTTAGACCCCAGTCTATGCGTTGCTTCGTGAGGGGCTGATTTGGATCCACTAGTTTAATGCTATGGTTAGACTTTGTCTTAATTCTTCTTTTGTAGTTGAGGATGCTTGCGAGAGAGGTTAATCATAAGTGGGATGCTTGTCCAAGTAAGGGCAGTACCCAAGCGCCGGTCCACCCACATATCAAACTATCAAAGTAACGAACGCGAATCACATGAACATGCATGATGAAATTAGCATGATAGAAATTCCCGTGTGTCCTCGGGAGCGTTTTTCCTCCTATAGGACTTTGTTCAGGCTTGTCCCTTGCTACAAAAGGGATTGGGCCACTTGCTGCACCATTGCTACTACTTGTTATGTTTGCTTTCTATGTTTCACCTCGCTACACAATCACTTGTTACCGCTACTTTAAGTGCTTGCAGTTATTACCTTGATGAAATCCGCTTATTAGAGCCTTCTGCTCCTCGCTGGGTTCGACACTCTTACTTATCGAAAGGACTACGATTGATCCCCTATACTTGTGGGTCATCAAGACTCTTTTCTGGGGCCGTTGCCAGGGAGTGAAGCGCCTTTGGTAAGTGGAAATTGGTAAGGAAACATTTATTTACTGTGCTGAAATTTATTGTCACTTGTCACTATGGAAACTCTTCCTTTGAGGAGTTTTTTCGGGGTATCTTCACCACGAACGGAAGCACAAGGAGTTGCTCCTCAACCTGAGGTACATACTGAAAATATCTTTTATGAAATTCCTTTGGGTATGCTTGAGAAACTGCTGGCTAATCCTTTTACACGAGATGGATCTTCACATCCAGAATTTCATCTAATCTATGTAGATGAAGTTTGTGGTTTATTTAAGCTTGCAGGTTTGCCCGAGGATGAGGTAAATAAGAAAGTATTTCCTTTATCTTTGAAGGATAAGGCGTTGACATGGTATATGCTATGTGATGATACTGGATCATGGGGCTACAATCGGTTGAAATTGGAATTTCATCAAAAGTTATATCCTATGCATTTAGTACATCGTGATCGGAACTTTATTTATAACTTTTGGCCTCGTGACAGGGAAAGCATAGCTCAAGCTTGGGGGAGGCTTAAATCAATGCTATATTCATGCCCCAATCATGAGCTCTCGAGAGAAATCATCACTCAAAACTTTTATGCTCGGCTTTCTCATGAAGATCGTACCATGCTTGACACTTCTTGTGCCGGTTCTTTTATGAAGAAGGATATTGATCACAAGTGGAATTTATTGGAGAGAATCAAACGAAACTCTGAAGATTGGGAGCTGGAGGAAGGTAAGGAGTCAGGTATGAATTTCGAGTTTGATTGCGTTAAATCTTTTGTTGAGACAAACACTTCTAGAGATTTTAGCGCTAAGTATGGACTTGACTCTGAGATAGTAGCTTCTCTATGTGAATCTTCTTCTGCTCATGTTGATCTTCCCAAAGAGAAGTGGTTTAAATATCATCCTCCTGTAGAAAGCAACATAGCCAAAACCAATCTAGGTGAGGAGAAAATCATAGTTTTTAGTGATCCTGTTGTTCCTTGTGCTTACACTGAGAAACCACCATACCCTGCTAGGATAAAGGATTATTCTAAAGCTCCAACTGTGATACGTAGGGGTTACATTAGACCACTTGCACCCCCTGAGCAGATTAGAGTTGAACCTAGTATTGTTATTATCAAAGATCTCTTAGCCGAAGACATAGATGGGCATGTTATCAAATTTTGTGAGGATTCCGCTAGAATTGCTAAACCTCACGCGAAAGATAAACACGGACCTCTAGTTGGCCTGCCCGTTGTCTCTGTTAAGATAGGAGATCACTGTTACCATGGTTTATGTGATATGGGAGCTAGTGTTAGTGCAATACCCCATTCTCTATATGATGAAATCAAAGATAAGATGCACCTGCTGAGTTAGAACCCATTGATGTCACTATTACGCTAGCTAATAGAGACACTATCTGCCTCTGGGAATTGTGAGAGACGTAGAAGTCCTGTGTGGTAAGACGAAGTATCCTACTGATTTCCTCGTCCTTGGTACTGCACAAGATAGCTTTTTCCCATCATATTCGGTAGACCCTTTCTCAACACTGTCAATGCTCACATTGATTGCATTAAGCAGACTGTCACAGTAAGTTTCGAGGGTGTGTCTCATGAATTTAACTTCTCCAAGTTTGGAAGACAACCCCATGAAAGAGAGTCGTCTGGTAGGGATGAAATCATTGCTCTTGCCTCTATTGCCGTACCTCCTACGGATCCTTTGGAGCAATATCTTCTTGAGCATGAAAATGATATGCATATGGAGGAGAGAGATGACATAGATAGAATTGTCTTAGAACAATATCCTATTCTCAAGAATAATCTGCCTGTTGAACTGCTTGGAGATCCTCCCCCACCAAAGGGTGATCCTGCGTTCGAGCTTAAACAGTTGCCTGATACTCTTAAGTATGCCTATCTGTATGAGAAGGAGATATATCCTGTCATTATTAGTGCTCTCCTCTCAGAGCGTGAAGAGAAGAAGTTACTAAAAACTCTGAGGAAGCACCGCGCTGCTATTGGATACAGTCTTGATGATCTTAAGGGTATTAGTCCTAGTCTATGTCAGCACAAGATTAAAACCGATCCTGACTTTAAACCAATTGCTGATCATCAAAGGAGATTAAATCCTAAGATGAAAGAGGTCGTTAGAAAAGAAATATTAAAGCTTTTGGAAGCAAGAATCATTTATCCTATTGCTCATAGTGATTGGGTAAGTCCAGTACATTGCGTACCTAAGAAGGGAGGTATCACCGTCGTGCCTAATGATAAGGATGAACTAATCCCACAAAGAATTATTACCGGCTATAGAATGGTGATAGACTTCCGGAAACTGAACAAGGCAACTAGGAAAGTTCACTATCCTTTGCTGTTTATCGACCAAATGCTAGAAAGGCTATCAAAGCACACACACTTCTGCTTTCTAGACGGTTATTCAGGTTTCTCGCAAATACCTGTTGCAGAATCTGATCAAGAGAAAACCACTTTCACCTGCCCTTCCGGTACCTTTTCCTATAGACGTATGCCTTTTGGCTTATGTAATGCACCTGCCACCTTTCAAAGATGTATGATGGCTATATTCTCTGATTTTTGTGAAAATATTGTCGAGGTTTTCATGGATGACTTCTCCGTTTACGGGTCTTCCTTTGATGATTGCCTCAGCAACCTTGATCGAGTCTTACAGAGATGCGAAGAAACCAACCTCGTCTTGAATTGGGAGAAGTGCCACTTTATGATTAATGAAGGTTTCGTGTTAGGACACAAAATCTCTGAAAGAGGCATTGAAGTTGATAAGGATAAGGTTGATGCAATTGAGAAAATGCCTTGCCCCACAGATATCAGAGGTATACGAAGTTTCCTAGGTCATGCTGGTTTCTATAGAAGGTTCATTAAAGACTTCTCTAAGATTTCTAGGCCTCTTACCAACCTCTTGCACAAGGATGTTCCTTTTGTTTTTGATGAGGATTGTGAGGAAGCCTTTGAAATGCTTAAGAAGGCTTTGATAACCGCACCTATTGTTCAACCATCTGACTGGAACTTGCCCTTTGAAATCATGTGTGACGCTAGTGATTATGCTGTTGGTGTTGTTCTAGGACAAAGAGTTGACAAGAAGTTGAATGTCATTCACTACGCTAGTAAAACTCTAGACAGTGCCCAAAGAAACTATGCCACTACAGAGAAGGAATTTTAGCAGTCGTGTTTGCATGTGAAAAGTTCAGATCTTACATAGTTGACTCCAAAGTCAATATTCACTCTGATCATGTTGCTATTAAGTACCTTATGCACAAGAAGGATGCTAAGCCTAGGCTGGTCAGATGGGTTCCCCTGCTACAGGAATTTGATTTGCACGTCATTGACCGAAAGGGTGCTGATAACCCTGTAGCAGATAACTTGTCTAGGCTAGAGAATGTCCTTGATGACCCACTACCAATTGATGAAAGCTTTCCTGATGAGCAATTAAATGTCATCCGCACTTCACATAGTGCACCTGTTATGCCGATTATGCAAACTATATCGTAGCCAAATACATACCACCCAGTTTCACCTATCAACAAAAGAAGAAATTCTTCTTTGATTTGAGACACTACTTTTGGGATGATCCTCACCTTTATAAGGAAGGAGTAGATGGTGTTATTAGATGTTGTGTGCCTGAACATGAACAGGGACAGATCCTGCAGAAGTGTCATTCCGAAGCTTACGGAGGACACCATGCTGGAGATATAACTGCCCATAAGGTATTGCAATCAGGTTTCTATTGGCCCACTCTCTTCAAGGATGCGCGTAAGTTTCTCTTGTCTTGTGACGAATGCCAAAGAATAGGGAACATCAGTAAGTGTCAGGAAATGCCTATGAACTATTCACTTGTCATTGAACCATTTGATGTGTGGGGCTTTGATTATATGGGACCCTTCCCGAGTTCCAATGGGTACACTCACATCTTAGTTGCTGTGGATTACGTTGCTAAGTGGGTAGAAGCTATCGTCACTAAAAATGCTGATCACCACACCTCTATTAAGATGCTTAAAGAAGTCATATTCCCAAGATTTGGAGTCCCTAGATACTTGATGACTGATGGCGGTTCACACTTCATTCATGGTTTTTTCCGCAAGATGCCAGCTAAGTATGGTGTCAACCATAGAGTTTCATCTCCTTATCATCCTCAGTCCAGTGGTCAAGTGGAATTGAGTAATAGGGAGATCAAGTTGATCCTACAAAAGACTGTCAATTGATCTCGAAAGAACTGGTCTAAAAAACTTGACGATGCACTATGGGCTTATAGGACTGCTTATAAGAATCCCATGGGCATGTCATTTACCTCTTGAGCTGGAACACAAAGCTTATTGGGCAATCAAAGAGCTCAACTTTGATTTCAAACTTGCCGATGAGAAGCGGTTGTTTGATATCAGCTCGTTAGATGAATGGAGAGCCGATGCATATGAGAATGCGAGGTTGTTCAAGGAATATGTTAAGAGATGGCACGACAAACGAATAGAGAAACGAGAATTCAATGTAGGTGATTATGTCTTTCTATACAATTCTCGTTTGAGATTCTTTGCAGGCAAGCTTCTCTCTAAATGGGAAGGTCCCTATGTTGTCGAGGAGTATATCGTTCCGGTGCCATCAAAATCAATAACATGGAAGGAAATTTTCCTAGAGTGCTAAATGGGCAAAGAATCATGCATTACATCTCTGGTACTCCCATAAATGTTGAGACCAATATCATCGATGTCATAACTCCAGAGGAGTACATAAGGGATGTTTATCAGCCTGTTTCAAATCCTTGAAAACGAAGATGTATCTGTTTTGGCAAGAAATTGGACTTCGATACTTTTCCAATAGGAAATTTCCTCAGTTTTGGAATTTTTGGAAAATTAGAAAAATAAAAAGCAGTCCGGTGAGCAAACGAGGCAGCCACAAGGGCCCACTCCGCCACCACCCCCCTGGTGGAAGTGGGCAAGCTTGTGGGCACCTCGTGTGCCCCCCGGACTCCGTTTCCTTGCGGAGGACTCCTTCTGACCCAGAAAAAAACAATATATAGTCGCCCGAAGGTTTTGATCTCCATATCGCGTAGTTTTTCTGTGTTTTCATTTTGAGCTTGTTGTCTGCCACAGATTTAGAGCAAATATGTCTCAGGAATCTGTTGGGGAGAATGATCTTCACCAAGTTCATGAGGAAGTAGATGCTGATCTGAAAAGAGTAGAAGTCATGGAAGCCAGGGACCAAGCTAAGGAGAAAACCCAAGCTAGGGAGGAAGTTCAACCTATGTTCAACATTGAAGACGTTGAAGGAGTAGATTTTCTCCAACCCTTCCTCCACGTGCTGTCTCCATCCTTGATTGAACTCTTGAGGTTTTGCGAAACAACTCGTGCTCGCAATATTTCTCTTTCTCGTGAAGTTGTTTTGCTAGAAAACTATGTCATAGATCTCAAAGGTATAAATCAAAGGTTGATAGCTCTCTTGGAATCAAAGGCGACAGCAACAACACCAACATCGCCACCAAAGGAAGACAACTAAGCATTGGTATGGGCAATCCCCTTGGCTTCTGCCAAGCTTGGCGGAATTGCCCTGGTATCGTATCACCTTTCTATCTTTTGCTTTTACCTATGTTTTAGTTCTTTCCTTTTCAGTTTTTATTTCTTCTTTTAGAGGAATAGGTCTTTCGTTTTTAGTCTGAGTCTTTTGCTTTTGTCTCTCCCCCGATGTATTCGAGCTTACGAGCTATATAATAAATCGTGTCTTAGTCAAGGGCTTTGCTTTGAGCCATGATCAAAAGTATGAAAAGAACGATAGCATGAAAGATCATGAGACGATCTTATGGAAAGCGATAACTTCACTTATGACACGTATGGTGATTGAAACTCGTTGAGAATAAATCAACGTAGACGTTAGTCATTGTTGCAATTAATAAGAAGTAATAAGGAAAGAGAGGTTCACATATAAATATATCATCTTAGACACTTTTTACAATTGTGAGCACTCACCAAACTATTACATGCTTAGGAGTAGATGTTGGACAAGGAAGACAACATAATGAATTGTGTTTTCTTGGTTCCAAACAATGTTATATGATTAAAGATCCCTTAGCATGTGAAGATTGCTTCCACCTCATATTAGCCAAAAATCCCGCACCAAGTAGAGATACTACTTGTGCATCCATAAAACTTCAACCCAGTTTTGCCATGAGAGTCCACCATACCTACCTATGGGTTGAATAAGATCCTTCAAGCAAGTTGTCATCGGTGCAGGCAATAAAAATTGCTCTCAAATATGTATGATCTATAAGTGTGTGGAAAATAAGCTTTGTACGAACCTGTGATGAGGAAGACATAAAAGCGATAGACTGCATAATAAAATTCTTTGTCACAGGAGGAAATATAAAGTGACGTTCCTCCGCACTAAGAGGACACACATTCAAACAACAAAAGCGCATGACAACCTATGCTTCCCTCTGCGAAGGGCCTATCTTGTACCTTTACTTTTTACCCTTGTAAGAGTCATGGTGATCTTCACCAATTCCCTTTTTGCCTTTGTCTTGGCTACCGTCACATGCTTGGGAAAGATCTATATTCATATATCAACTTGGAGTTGACTACTCATGCTTTATTGTTGTTGACTTTACCCTTGAGGTAAATGGTTGGGAGGCAAAACTATAAGCCCCTATCTTCCTCTGTGTCCAGCTGAAACTTTGACACCATGAGTACCACGTGAGTTGTAACAATTGTGGAAAACAAAAGAGATGATTGAGTATGTGGGTTTTCCTTAAAAGCTCTTATTTGACTCTTTCTGATGTTGTGATAAATTGCAATTGCTTCAATGACTATGGACTATTGTTGATTACTTCTCAGTAAGGTTTTTGCTTCATGCTTTGCTTTGTGAAGGAATTGTTACTTTCCCACAAGAATCTTTATGATATATTGCTGTTCTATGTGTGATCATGATGCCCTCATGTCCGTATTATGTTTTATCGACACCTTCGTCCCTCAACATGTGGACATGTTTATGGAACTTGGTTTTTTGCTTGAGGACAAGCGAGGTCTAAGCTTGGGGGAGTTGATGCGTCCATTTTGCATCATGCTTTCATGTTGATATTTATTGCTTATTGGACTATTATATTACTTGTGGTACCATATTTATGCCTTTTCTCTCTTATTTTGCAAGGATTATTTGAAGAGTGAGAATTCAGGCAGCTGGAATTCTGGACTGGAAAAGGAGTAAATCCTAGTCCACTATTCTGCACATCTCCAAATGCCCTGAAAATTTACGTGGATTTTTTCTGGAATATATTAAAAATACTAGGCGAAAGAACTACTGGAGGGGGGCCACTAGGGCCCCTCGAGCCCCCACTCCGCCACCACCCCATGGTGGCGGTGGGCAAGCTTGCGGGCTGCCTGAAGGACCACTAACCCCCCTCTTTTGCTATGTGAAGCGTCCTGGTCTGGAAAAAATCAAGAGGGAGCTTTTTCGTGGTTTAGCCGCTGCCACGAGGCGGAACATGAGCAGATCCAATCTAGAGCTCTGGCAGGACGATCCTGCCGGGGAAACTTCCCTCCCGGAGGCGGAAATCATCGCCATCATCATTACCAACACTCCTCTCATCGGAGGGGAGGCATCTTCATCAACATCTTCATCAGCACCATCTCCTCTTCAATCCCTAGTTCATCTCTTGTAACCAATCTTCGTTTCGCAACTCCGATTGGTACTTGTAAGGTTGCTAGTAGTGTTGATTACTCTTTGTAGTTGATGCTAGTTGGATTACTTCGTGGAAGAGTTTATGTTCAGATCCTTGATGCTATTAATTACACCTCTGGTCATGATTATGATTATGTCTCGTGAGTAGTTACTTTTGTTCCTGAGGACATGGGATAAGTCATGTTAATAATAGTCATGTGAATTTGATATTCGTTCGGCATTTTGATATGCTGTATGTTGTTTTTCCTCTAGTGGTGTTATTTGAACGTCGACTACATAACACTTCACCATATTTGGGCCTAGAGGAAGGCATTGGGAAGTAGTAAGTAGATGATGGGTTGCTGGAGTGACAGAAGCTTAAACCCCAGTCTATGCGTTGCTTCGTGAGGGGCTGATTTGGATCCACTAGTTTAATGCTATGGTTAGACTTTGTATTAATTCTTCTTTTGTAGTTGCGGATGCTTGCGAGAGAGGTTAATCATAAGTGGGATGCTTGTACAAGTAAGGGCAGTACCCAAGCGCCGGTCCACCCACATATCAAACTGTCGAAGTAACGAACGCGAATCACATGAACATGATGAAACTAGCATGACAGAAATTCCCGTGTGTCCTCGGGAGCGTTTTTCCTCCTATAAGACTTCGTTCAGGCTTGTCCCTTGCTACAAAAGGAATTGGGCCACTTGCTGCACCGTTGCTACTACTTGTTACTTGTTACTCTTTGCTTGCTACATTTCACCTCGCTACACAATCACTTGTTACCGCTACTTTCAGTGCTTGCAGTTATTACCTTGCTGAAATCCGCTTATCAGAGCCTTTTGCTCCTCGTTGGGTTCGACACTCTTACTTATCGAAAGGACTACGATTGATCCCCTATAGTTGTGGGTCATCAGTCCTCATCCGTTATCATTTCGGCGGGAAGGGATCCCACAATGGGCAATTTTGAAGGGGGATAGGGAACATGCTCCCCTGCCCAAAGGTGGTCTTCGCCTGCAAAGTGTCTGCCAGTGCTGCAGGGACGGGTCGAGGGATGACGTCTATCCTGTTGACGGGCGGCGATGGCCTTGTTGCACCATAAAGGAAACCTTTGGAAGATGCCTTCGGAAACCGCATTTTCAGCTACTTGTTGCACGCCGACAACAACTTCAACCTCGTGCAGGTACTATCTCCAGTCCTGGAGGAACTTCGAGTTGAACTCGCGAGGATGGGGGAAAATCCTGTGGTGAGCCTACTGGAGTTGTTCGCCCTTGATGGAGAGGGGTCACGCAAGGACAACGACACCTCCGTTGATGATGCTGATCATGGCACCGCCTCCTGATGCCCTCACGTGCTCATCCGTGTAATAAAATAGATGCGGAATTTGAGGGTCGAAAAGCGCTTTGGTAGAAATTTTGTAGGGGATGCTTAATTCTCGTGGTATTTTACGCACTTCCGCCTTTTCCCGAGGCCCTTCTTCCCTTTTTTATGCTGCTTTCGTGCCCTGCATTGCTAGGGCCCAGCCCCTGAGGCGGGCTACACCATTGCTGGGATGCTTGGAGCGACAACTCGGCAAGGCTAGAGAGTGTAGGCGTTTTGGGGCTTGTGAGGGACGTCGAGGTGCGATGCTGAGAGTCCCCCCTTGACACGCATGCGGCTTGTGCGAGGGAAGCCAGAATGCCTCAAAAAGGAAAAGAGGGGGGAAGTGACCTTCAGGGGTGTGCTTAGACTTAGCCGGTGAAGCCTTCTACCAACGGGGCGATGCCCACGAGGCCTCTTGAAGAGGGGCTCCTAAAGCCCTCAATGTTTCGCACCAAGGAAAATGCCAAGTTTTGCAAGGAGTTCAGTGGGCGTGCTCATGAGGTCACTCGTGAGTGTCACACAAGAAGACAGAGGCACCAAGGTCCCAGTGAGGTGACATGCATGGGAGCAGGCCCACGAGCCAAATCACAGTTGCTTGGGATTTGCAGTTCTACACGGACTAACCGGAGAACAAATATTGTGCCTAGCCCCCGCTCGCATGATGCACGCAGGGGAGGGGCGAGCGCGCGCCCTTCCGTAGGCTTGCTGTGAGAGCCCCAATGCAATTCCACACACCCTGCTTGTAATCTTTCCTTGTAAGGCAACCTTGTCATGTTATGTTAAGTGGTATGAGTTTTGGTGACATCATTTCATGTGCATCATGGCATCATGCTTTGCATCTTTTCCCTTTTGTTTTGTGTTGTGTGGTTTGTTGCACCTTGGTGCTTGAGTAAAGTGCATGGATGAGAGTGGCATGTGTTGGTTATGTGGTGTGGGTGTAACAACGACCATCTCAAAACACCCTTGTTGCACCATGACTTCCAAACTCCCCCACCCCCTCTTTCAATTATTTTGTGGCAGTTTAAAAAACCTTTTGTTTTGACCCAATAAAAAGTTCCTCTTTTCCTAAAAATCCTTTTGATAATTGTGGAGGCAACCCCTCTAGTTTTTGTTTTTATTTTATTTTCCTTTTATTTTATTTAAAAACCAGGGCCTAATTTAATATAAAGGGGTTTTATTTTTATTCTTCTAAAAATTTGCCAATTTATTCTTATAAATTGGGACATGTTTTTACGAGCCCAAAGGTTTAACTCATTTTTATCAACCTCAGACTTCTATTCAAAATCTGTTTTATTGTTTTTGCAAAAGAGTTCCATAGAGAGAGAGAGAGGGAGAACCATGCCCAGCTTATATAGTTTCGGCCCACCCAGCCCAGGAACATGTCCCTTCTTCCTCCTCGTTGTCGTCACCTTCGTACGGCACCAGGGAGAGCCGCCGATCCGCTTCTGGATCCATCAAAAGGCCCTGGCTCGTGCCCCGAGGGTATAAGCAGCCAAGTCGTGTCTCTCCAACCATATCCTCTCTCTTCTCCCACTCTCTTCCCCTCTTGCGCCGTCAAGGACAAATAGAGGATAGCGTCGCCATGGACAGCTCCAGCTCGAGCTCGACGCCTCCGTAGCGTCGCCTCCCCTCCTTCCTCGTCTGGTCCAGGAGAAAGTGGTTCCGGACGCGGTTCCATTTTTGCGAAGATCCAGCGAGAAGGCTGCTTCCCCGACGTCCACGACGGCACGCTGCTTCCTCAACTCCGGCGATCTCTTCTGCAGAGAACCTTGACGTCGTGTGTTCCTCTCGTGCGCTGGCTCTTCTCTTCGCCCCTAGGTGAGGAGCCACAGCCTCGTCCCCTCCCTTCTATCCGTAGCCTTGCCGTAGCTGCCTCGCCGACGCGTTGCCTTGCTGCGCGACTCTATAGAGCAGCAGCAGAGGAGGTAGTAGCAAGTAGTTGCAGCGTGCAGCAGCAGCATGCTGCGGTAGCAGTAGTAGCTGCAGCATCTGCGCGTCGCAGCATGTTAGTAGCAGCGTGCAGCAGCAGTAGCAGTAGCAGCCAGCGAGCAGCGCATTTGCACGGGCCTAGAGCGGCTCACGTCGTCGCGTGCGTCGCTGGAGTCGCACCACCGCACGTTTCTCTGTTGCGATGTAGCAAGAAACCCCCCTTTTGCGTTCAGCTAGCATTAGACCCCCCTGTTGAGCAGAAGCCCCATGCTTGCCCAGTGCCAACGGAGCGAGCGTCACACTGCAGTGTCGCGGGTTCGAATCCCCCCACCCTGCCGCGCACGCTGAAATTCCCCCCCCCCTTTTTCCTTGCATTTTGTGGTGGCTGTAGTGAGTTACAGGTTACCTCGCATGTCGCCCTGCCTAGTGAAGTGGCAACACAACGTGGATGGAGAAAACATGTCATGAGTTCGACCCCCACCAAGCCCCATTTTTATTAACCATTTTAGTTGTGTGTGTGTGTGACACGTGGGCCCAGGGTCCACTTGGTATACTCTAGGGCCCCTGCTGAGTATGACCACTGAGCCCCTCCCCTGTTGTATATGCGCGTTGTTTTTTGTGTGTGTTTTGTGATGAATTTCCAAATCTGGAATATTTCGAGAGGAGGAATATACCCAATTGGGCCGGTTCAAGAACAACTCTTGTTCTAGACAATAGCAGAGTTTGATCCTATATAGTATTTCCTTTTCTGTTTGTGGTGTTTTCCTGCATGCAAATATGGCAGTATAATATATGGTTTTGGGGTAGAAAAGCCCAAGGAATCCAACGGTGGCCCTGGATTCCAGATTTGAGCAGTTCTGCAAAAGTGTCACTTTGTGGTGAGGTGGCACTTGGTTATGTGACTAGGATTGTTTCTTTGCATATTTAGAGTTTGCGCATGCATGCATCATTTTGATTGTTGCATTATCAATTGTTGTCGTTTATTTGCTGTTTGTTTCTTTGGGGTAGCTACTTGGTCCGGAAACGTGTTCGAGGAGTTAGGTGAGTTCGTGCAGGAAGATCAGGAACAGTTCCACTCTGAAGATATCACACGCAAGATGATTGTGACCTTGACACTGTTTCTAGCTTTGTTATTCTTAGTGATTCGTTTCTATCCATATATATCCGCTGCATACCACATGATATATAGGCCATCAAACATTGCCATGAAACCTCAAACACCTCCCCTCCTAGCAAATATTCTTGTTAGTGTTGCTTGTTGCAGGTGTCGGCTGGTCCATGTGATAACATGGGCAATTGATATCATCCTATTTAAAAATTTCTATTTAATTAATTCACCTATATACTTGGTAAATAGCGGAAGGCCTAGCCTTCTGCCGGGTAATTTGTTCCGCTGTTGCCGCCTTAGGTTCGGCTACC
Source organism: Hordeum vulgare subsp. vulgare (assembly GCF_904849725.1). NCBI lineage: Eukaryota > Viridiplantae > Streptophyta > Magnoliopsida > Poales > Poaceae > Hordeum > Hordeum vulgare. Next base: position 338,517,332 of record NC_058524.1, on the reverse strand, counting down.
GGTGTTTTATTCCATAACTGAGCCCTCCTAACATGTTCGGGGTTGTTATGGGGACCCCCTTGGTCAATCGTTTAGTTTTAAGGCTTGTCTGGAAAGAACCCAACTTTGATGTTAATTTGGTACCAACTTAATAAAAAGCATAGGGCATAGCTACCCCGAGGAATCTAAGCAACCCCCCGGGCGAGTGCTCCTCATGAGTGTTGGTCCAAACTAGAGCACTCCGCGGGGCCAACCCATGGCAACTTGGGTGATTTCTATCAGGCCACCGTACGCGTCGCTTATCCGTCGTGTCCTGAGAACGAGATATGTGGATCCTATCATGTTCGTCGACACGTTGGGAGGTCTTGTTGGACTCGTCTTGCCTTAGGATATATCTTGCGCATTGGGATTCCGGTGAGACTTTGCGTCTTCTCAGAGTTGAGGTTTCCCTCTAAGGAATCCGATGATATCACGAGTTTCGTGGTCGAGAATTACTATGCGGCCTGTGGTAATTTGTGGTGGATTAGTTGGAGCACCCTTGAAGGGTTAAATCTCTCGGAAAGCCGTGCCCGCGGTTATGTGGCAATCATGGATATTTTTTTAATGTATTGTTCTAGAGAACTTAAAGTAACTTAAGTAAAATTAGCCAACTGTGTGCGTAACCGTGACTATTTCTTTCAGAGCTCCTTCTATGATCAAGAACATGGTGGGGTTATGAATGACGTAAGTAGGTGTTCAGGATCACTTAGTGATCATTCTTAGACCTCGACCGTCTTACGTAGACCACCATAACCTAGTTCTGTTCTTTGTATGTTTGCCACCATATATGCTTAGATTGCAGCAAACTGGAACACTTACCCCAACCTCACCTATTAACTTAGTTAGAGTAGATACCCAAGGTCATGAGATTGTTGAGTCCTCATGGCTCACAGTTTACTACAACCACCCACGGGTACAGGTACCCCAGATGTAGACGTTCCCGAGGATAACCAACTCAGGTGGGGGTTCGACGAGGCCACCGGCAGCCTATATGTGACGTATCCCGAGGATTAGAGGCACTTGGTTGTGATCGTGGGCCTAGCAAGGCGGGATAGCATGGGTTTTTGTCGTTTATCTTGTCTGTAGTTGGACCCTGTTTTTCCCTTTTGAATAATGTATGACTGTGTGACTCTGTAATTTAGCTTGTGGTGAGTGTAAGCCAAATCTTATTACTCTTCCATCTTTTAATTATTACGATGTTATCCTACTTGCGAAACGCTCAGATGCGCCTCTTTCTCCTTTTGAGGCCTCACCCCCAAATAAGGAAAGTGTCGCATCTTAGTCGTTACACTTGCTAATCGCCATCATGTGGTATTCTGAAAGAAGTGAACTTTATTGGTGCATGAAGCAGGTTCATTGTATAACGGAAATATACATGTTTTCGCGTTCGATGTGGGTTGGTGTGAGGTTTTGTGTAGCTGAAAAGTGCCCTCAAGTTATAGAGATGTTGTCATGTTCGACACGGATCATCCTAAGGTTGATGTAGCTGAAAAGCGCCCTCAAGGATGACGAAGATTCTGTCGTGTTTGACACGGATCAACGTGAGATTGATGAGCTCAAAAGCACCCTCAAGGTTGACGGAGATACTGCCATGTTCAACACATATCAGCTTGAGGTTAATGCAGATAAAAAGCACCTTGTTGTCAAAAAGCCCGCCATGTCTAAGCATGGGGCTTCCACATGAGTGGGTAGGATATTTCCACCAGAATGGACCATGGGGCTTCCATGAAAGTTGGTACGATATTTCCACCACCATGGAGCATGGGGCTTCAAAGAAAGTGGGTTGGAGAGTTCCGCCAGCGCTGAGCATGGGGATTACATGACAGTGGGAAGGGGCTCTCATATGCCGAAGGCAACATGGGTAGAGAGAGCCATGGAGCGTGTATAGCTCGGGCTCACTCGTATCCGTGGAGCACAGATAGAACTTATGGTGCTGCAGGATGTTCCATGTGTTTTGTACCGGAAAACCCTCTAGTATCATTCACGAGGTCGTGGGGGTGGGGGGGGTTGATGATTGTACACCACATTCCAGATGTGGGACTCCAGGCTCATGCGTGTGAGCCCAGGGAGATGGATGTGATGTTCACCATGCCAAAAGATATGGGAATGAGTGGAGATGGAGGAGATATGGGCCTTGTGAGGCGAGCCATATTGAGGGAGAATAAGTCGACGCACATGAGCCTGCCGCTGTGCTGCTTGGAGATGGGTGTAGTACCGATGATCCACGTGGGGTAGGGTTCTTTGCATGGATTACCGCATCTTGGGGCTTCCTGACGGTGTGTGTCCCTCGCACGCGACTGGGTTGTGCCTGATCACCTCCATCTGTAGGCCGGGCATGCATGGCGCCCTTCCGTGATGGTCTAACAGGGCTTGCGAGGGGGTTAGGGAGGCGGCAAGTGCGTCTTGCTATTTGTGCGAGGGGGCACTACCGACGGTGCGTGCAGGGGGGGGGGGCTTCTCAGCCCTCGCCTGGCGGCACCCTATTGATCCCAGCCCACTACTGAGGGATCATAGGCTTCTTCTTTGGGATCGCCTCCCCGGGAGGGCCATGGATTCCCGTCGGCGGGGTACACAGCGGTGACGGCCTTGTAGGCATGCTCGAGGGTGCACACCGCGACCTCCTCATGGCAGCGGATGGTGATGGTTCCGCCATAGCCAGGGACTCTTGACAAGGCCGTAGGCGTGGTGGGTCACGACCATGAACTTGGAGAGTGTCGGGTAGCCTAAGATGGCATTATAGGGGAAGCCGATGTGTGCTACATCAAAGTCAATGAACTCCGTTCAATAGTTCTCGTGGATGGCGAAGCTAACAGGAAAGCGCACCTGCACCAGGGGAATATTTGAGCCGTCGGTGACACCTAAGAAAGGCCTCATGGGCGTCATGCCATTGTAGGGTACTTGAAGTGTCTCGAAGGACTCCACAGAGAGCACGTTGAGCCCTGCCTCGCCGTTGATGAGCATCTTGGTGAAGACCACATTGCTTATAGTGGGAGTGCACAATAGGGGGATGGCGACATGGCCTTTGTGGACTTGGCATGATCGTTGGTGTCAAAAGCGATGGGGAGCCCTCGCCACTTGAGGCAGCTGGTTGGTCGAGCGCTGGGAGGGCCGCATCACCTCACAGAGAACTGCTTTAAGTGGCCATTGGAGGGAGGAGCCTGGGCCCTGCCCAGGATGTAGGCCACCCTGCGGGTCTCCTAGTAGCCCCCGATGTTCTTAGTGGGAGGGAGTTTGTTGGCGCGTGGTAGGGCAGTGTTGGACTGAGGGTTAGCCTTCCGCGGCTGGTCCTACCATCCCTGACGGTTATTGATATTCTTGCTACCCAAACGTGCACCTATGCGGCTGCTCGCGCGGCCACTGCCGCCCTGCTAGCGGCCATCGTGGCGACCAGCACGACCCTCGTGAAGCGGCCTGAGCTCGTATCTGTTGGGAAACGTAGTAAGTTCAATAAAATTCCTACGCCATACAAGGATCTATCTATGGATATACTAGCAACGGGCAAGAGGGAAGAGCATCTTCATACCTTTGAAGATCGCTAAGCGGAAGCGTTTCTAGAACGCGGTTGATGGAGTCATACTCGTAGCGATTTAGATTGCGGTGTGATTCCGATCTACGTGCCGAATCACGGCACCTCCGCGTTGAACACACGTGCAACCCGGTGACGTCTCCAACACCTTGAACCAGCAAGGAGGGAGAAGAGGTTGAGGGAGAGCTCGGCAGCACGACGGCGTGGTGGTGGTGTAGCTACATGGAACTCCGGCAGGGCTTCGCCAAGCACCGCGGAGGACGAGGAAGAAGAGAGGTAGGGATGCACCAAGAGACAGAGGTTTGTGCGTCTCAAAACATCCCCAACTCATGGGTATATATAGGAGGAGAGGGACGAGGGTGCGCCACCTCTAGGGTTCCCACACTAGGGGTGGCGGCATCCCCATCTCGCGCCAGGAGGTGGCGTCCAAGGCAGGGAGAGGAGGGGTGGCGCGCCAGGTGGGCCTGGGCCCCTCCTGCGCTATGGTTGCCCCCTTCCTCCCTTGCCACGCCTTCGGCTGGGTGGGAGGCACACCAGCCCACCAAGGGGCTGGATCCCTCCAACACTTGTCCCATGTAGCCTCCCGGGGCTGGTGCTCCCTCCTGGTGGACCCCCGGAACCCTTCCGGTGGTCCCAATACGTTACCGGTGATGCCTGAAACATTTCCGGTGTCCAAAATCTCACTTCCTGTATATAATTATTTACCTCGGGACCATTCCAGAGCTCCTCGTGACGTCCGGGATATCATCCGGGACTCAGAACAACCTTTGGTAACCACGTACACTATTTCCCTATAACCCTAGCGTCATCGAACCTTAAGTGTGTAGACCCTACGGGTTTGGGAGATGTGCACACATGACCGAGACATCTCTCCGACCAATAACCAACAACGGGGTCTGGATATCCATGTTGGTTCCCACACGTTCCACGATAATTTCATCGGATGAACCACGATGTCAAGGATTCAATCAATCCCGTATGCAATTCCCTTTGTCTATCGGTATGATACTTAGTCACATTGAGCTAGTTATGATGATGTTCTACCATGTGGGTCCAGAGATACCTCTCCATCATACGGAGAGACAAATCCCGGTCTTGATTCGTACCAACTCAAAATACACTTTCGGAGATACCCGTAGTATATGTTTATAGTCACCCAGTTACACTGTGACGTTTGATACACCCAAAGCACTTCTACGGTGTCCGGGCGTTGCACAATCTCACAGTCCAAGGAAATGATACTTGATATTAGAAAAGCTTTAGCAGACGAACAACACTATCTAGTGCTATGCTTAGGATTGGGTCTTGTCCATCACTTCATTCTCCTAATGATGTGATCATGTTATCAACGACACCCAATGTCCATGATCAGGGAATCATGATCATCTATTGATCAACGAGCTAGCCAACTAGAGGCATACAAGGGACAGACTGTGATCTATATATTCACACATGTATTACTGTTTCCGGTTAATACAATTATAGCATGAACAATAGAAAATTATCATGAACAAGGAAATATAATAATTACTACTTTATTATTGCCTCTAGGGCATATTTCCAACAGTCTCCCACTCGCACTAGAGTCAATAATCTAGTTACATTGTGATGAATCGAACACCCATAGCATTCTGGTGTTGATCATGTTTTGCTCGTGGAAGACGTTTAGTCAACGGGTCTGCAATATTCTGATCCGTATTTCCTTAACAGATATCTATTTCTCCATTCTGAACATAGTCCTGGATGGAGTTGTAGCGGCGTTTGATGTGCTTGGTCTTCCTATGAAATCTGGGCTCCTTGGCTATGGGAATAGCTCGAGTGTTGTCACAGAAGAGTGTCATCGGGCCTAATGCACTTGGAATCACTCCAAGGTTGGTGATGAACTCCTTCATCCAGATCCCTTCTTGAGCTGCTTCTGAAGCAGCTATGTACTCCGCTTCACATGTAGATGCTGCGACGATGTCTTGCTTGTAGCTGCACCAGCTGACTGCCCCACCATTCAAAACATACACGTGTCCAGCTTGTGACTTGGAGTCATCCGGATCTATATCAAAGCTAGCATCGGTGTAACCCTTTACGACGAGCTCTTCGTCACCTCCATAAACGAGAAACATCTCCTTAGTCCTTTTCAGGTACTTGTGGTTATTCTTGACCGATATCCAGTGTTTCATACCGGGATCACTTTGGTACCTCCCTACCACACTTATGGTAAGGTTCACATCAGGTCTGGTACACAGCATGGCATACATAAGAGAACATACGGCTGAAGCGTAGGGGATGATACTCATTTTCTCTTTTTCTTCTGCCATGGCCGGGCATTGAGTCTTACTCAACCTCATACCTTGCAATACAGGCAAGAACCCCTTCTTTTACTTATCCATATTGAACTTCTTCAATATCTTGTCAAGGTATGTACTTTGTGAAAGACCTATGAGGCGTCTTGATGTATCTCTATAGAACATGATGCCTAATATGTATGCAGCTTCTCCAAGGTCCTTCATAATAAACTTTTGTTCAAGTAGGCCCTTATGCTCTCCAATAACCATATATCATTTCCCATCAACAATATGGCATCCACATATACTACGAGCAACACTATAGAGCTCCCACTCACTTTCTTGAAAATACAGACTTCTCCATAAACCTCTATAAACCCAAACGCTTTAATCACCTCATTAAAGCGAATGTTCCAACTCCGAGATGCTTGCACCAGCCCATAGATGGAGCGCTGGAGCTTGCATACGTTGTCAACACTCTTAGGGTCAACAAAATCTTCCGGTTGCATCATATACAACTCTTGCTTAAGATATCCATTAAGGAATGCTGTTTTGACGTCCATTTGCCAAATCTCGTAATCATGAAATGCGGCAATTGCTAACATGATTCGGACTAACTTTAGCTTCGCTATAGGAGAGAAATTATCATCGTAGTCAATTCCTTGTATTCGTCGAAAATCCTTTGCGACAAGTCGAGCTTTATAGACGGTCACATTACTGTCTGCGTGAGTCTTCTTCTTAAAGATCCATTTATTTTCTATGGCTCGCCTATCATCGAGCAAGTCCACCAAAGTCAATATTTTGTTCTCATACATGGATCCTATCTCGGATTTCATGGCCTCAAGCCATTTGTTGGAATCCAGGCCCGCCACCTCTTCTTCATAGTTCGAAGGTTCACTGTTGTCTAACAACATGATTTCCATGACAGGGTTGTCGTACCACACTGGTGCGGAGCGTACCCTTGTCGACCATTGAGGTTCAATAGCAACTTGATCCGAAGTGTCATGATCATCATCATTAACTTCATCTCTAGCCGGTGCAGGCACCTCAGAAACATTTTCCTACGCTGTGCTACTCTCCGATTCGAGAGGAGGTACGATGACCTCATCAAGTTCTATTTTCCTCCCACTTACTTCTTTCAAGAGAAACTCTTTCTCTAGGAAGGATCCATTCTTAGCAATAAAGACTTTGCATTCGGATCTAAGGTAGAAGGTATACCCAATAGTTTCCTTAGGGTATCCTATGAAGACACTTTTCTCTACTTTGGGTTCGAGCTTTTCTAGTTGAAGTTTCTTCACAAAAGCATCGCAGCCCCAAACTTTCAGAAACGATAGCTTAGGTTTCTTTCCAAACCATAATTCATACGGTGTCGTCTCAACGGATTTAGATGGTGCCCTATTTAAAGTGAATGCTGCGGTTTCCAATGCATATCCCCAAAATCATAGCGGTAAATCGGTAAGAGACATCATAGATCGTACCATATCAAATGAAGTGCGATTACAACATTCAGACACACCGTTACACTGCGGTGTGCGAGGCGACATGAGTTGTGAAACAATTCCACATTCCCGTAGGTGTGGGCCAAACTCATGACTCAAATATTCTCCACCACGATCAGATCGTAGAAACTTTATTTTCTTGTCGCGTTGATTCTCTACCTCACTCTAAAATTCCTTGAACTTTTCAGAGGTTTCAGACTGGTGCTTTATTAAGTAGACATATCCATATCTACTTAAATCATCACTGAGGGTGAGAACATAACGATAGCCATAGAGAGCTTCAACGCTCATTGGACCGCATACATCAGTATGAATTATTTCCAACAAGTTGGTTGCTCGCTCTATTATTCCGGAGAATGTAGTCTTGGTCATCTTGCCCATGAGGCACGGTTCGCATGTGTCAAATGATTGAAATCAAGTGACTTAAAAAGTCCATCTGTATGGACTTTCTTCATGCGCTTTACGCTGATATGACCAAGGCGGCAGTGCCACAAGTATGTGGGACTATCATTATCAATCTTGCATCTTTTGGTACTCACACTATGAATATGTGTAACATCATGATCGAGATTTATCAAGAAAAACCATTGACCAGTGTGGCATGACCATAGAACATATCACTCATATAAATAGAACAACCATTATTCCCTGACTTAAATGAGTAGCCATCTCGCATTAAGCAAGATCCCGATACAATGCTCATGCTCAAAGCTGGTACTAAATAACAATTATTAAGGTTTAAAACTAATCCCGTAGGTAGATGTAGAGGTAGCGTGCCGACGGCGATCACATCGACCTTGGAACCATTCTCGACACGCATCATCACCTCGTCCTTAGCCAACCTTCGTTTATTTCGCAGTTCCTTCTTAGAGTTGCAAATGTGAGCAACAACACCGGTACAAAATACCCAGGAGCTACTATGAGGGCTGATAAGGTACACATCAATAACATGTGTATCATATATACCTTTGACGTTGCCGGCCTTCTTATCCGCTAAGTATTTGGGGCAGTTCCGCTTCCAATGACCAGTTCCCTTGCAAAAGTAGCACTCAGTCTCAGGCTTGGGTCCATTCTTTTTCTTCTTCCCGGCAACTGGCTTACTGGGCGGGGCAACAACTTTGCCGTCTTTCTTGATGTTCTTCTTACCCTTGCCTTTCTTGAAACTAGTGGTCTTATTGACCATCAACACTTGATGCTCTTTCTTGATTTCTACCTCTGAAGAGCATCGAGTACAACTCGAGAATGGTCTTCTCCATCTCTTGCATGTTGTAGTTCATCACAAAGCTTTTATAGCTAGGTGGAAGCGACTAGAGGATTCTGTCAATGACAGCATCATCCTGAAGTTCGACCCCAAGCTGAGTCAGACGATCGTGCAACCGAGACATTCTGGGTATATGCTTAGTGACAGAACCGTTATCCTCCATCTTACAACTAAAGAACTTGTCGGAGACTTCATATCTCTCGACCCGGGCATGCCGCTGAAAAACTAGTTTCAGCTCCTCGAACATCTCATATGCTCCGTGTTGCTCAAAACGCCTTTGGAGCCCCGGTTCTAAACTGTATAGCAAGCCGCACTGAACGCGACTGCCAGGCGTTCTGAACATCCTGGGCTGTCGGGGCAGCGGGAGGATCACCTAGCGCCGCATCAAGGACATAAGTCTTCTTGGCCTCAATAAGGACGAGCTTTAAGCTACGGACCCAATTCACATAGTTGCTGCCATCATCTTTCAGCTTTGTTTTCTCTAGGAACGCGTTGAAATTCAGGTTGATAGGTGCGTTTGCCATTGGACCTACAATATTTGTAAAGACAACTTTTAGACTAAGTTCATGATAATCAAGTTCATCTAATCAAATTATGTAATGAACTCCCACTTAAATTGACATCCCTCTAGTCATCTAAGTGTTACATGATCCATGTCGACTAGCTTGTGTCCGATAATCACGTGAGACGGACTAGTCATCAATGGTGAGCATCTCCATGCTGATTGTATCAACCATACGACTCATGTTCGACCTTTCGGTCTCCCGTATTCGAGGCCATGTCTGTACATGCTATTTCCGTAAGTGTTTTTCATCTTATTGCTTAGAATCTATCACACCCGATCATCACGTGGTGCTTCGAGACAAGGATCCTTCACAACGGTGCAAACTTAGGGAAATACTTTCTCGAAATTTTATGAGGGATCATCTTATTAAGCTACCATCGTTCTAAGCAATAAGATTAAAAACATGATAAACATCCCATGCAATCATATAGTGACCTGATATGGACGTTATCATCTTTACTCCTTTGATCTCCATCTTTGGGGAATCGCATGATCATCATCGTCACTGGTGTGACACCATGATCTCCATCATCTTGATCTCCATCATTGTTTCTCCGTGAAGTTGTCACGCCAACGATTACTTCTACTACTATAGCTAAGCGTTAGTAATGAAGTAAAGTAATCAACACATGGCGTTACATCTCATACAATAAATTAAGAGAACTCCTATGGCTCCAGCCGGTTGTCGTACTCATTGACATGCAAGTCTTGAATCCTATTAGAAGAACATGATCAATCTCATACATCACACATGTAACATCACATCCTTTGGCCATATCACATCACATAGCAAACCCTGCAAAAAACAAGTTAGACATCCTCTAATTGTTGTTGCATGTTTTACGTGGCTGATTTGGGTTTCTAGCAAGAACGCCTTCTTACCTACGTGATGGCCACAACATTGATATGCCAAATCTATTTACCCTTCATAAGGACCCTTTTCATCGAATCCAATCCGACTGGAGCGGGAGAGACAAACACCTGCTAGCCACCTTATGCACCATGTGCATGTGAGGTGGTGGAACTAGTCTCACGTAAGCATACGTGTAAAGTCGCTCTGGGCCACTTCATCCCACAATACTGCCGGAAAAGATAAGACTAGTAACGGCAAGCAATTGACAAAATAGAATCCACAACATTTTGTGTTCTACTCGTGCATAGAATCTACGCATAGAAAACCTTGGCTCAGATGCCACTATTAGGAAACGTAGTAAATTCAAAAAAAATCCTACGCCATACAAGGATCTATCTATGGAGAGACCAACAACGAGCAAGAGGGAAGAGCATCTGCATACCTTTGAAGATATCTAAGCGGAAGCGTTACTAGAACGCGGTTGATGGAGTCATACTCGCATCAATTCAGATCGCGGTGTGATTCCGATCTACGTGTGGAATCATGGCACCTCCGCGTTCAACACACGTGCAGCCCGGTGACATCTCCAACACCTTGAACCAACACTGAGGGAGGAGAGGTTGAGGGAGAGCGGCGGCAGCATTACGACGTGTTGGCGGTGGAGCTACGTGGAACTCCGGCAGGGCTTCGCCAAGCACCGCGGAGGACGAGGAAGAAGAGAGGTAGTGCTGCGCCGAGAGAGAAATGATTGTGCATCTCAAAACAGCCCCAACTCATGGGTATATATAGGAGGAGAGGGAGGAGGGTGCGCCACCTCTTGGTTTCCCACCCTAGGGGTGGCGGCAGCCCCATCTGGCGCAGGAGGTGGCGGCCAGGGCAGGGAGAGGAGGGGTGGCGCGCTAGGTGGGCCTAGGCCCCTCCTGCGCTAGGGTTGTCCCCCCTCCTTCCTCCCTTGCCATGCCTTGGGTTGGGTGGGAGGTGCACCAGCCCACCAAGGGGATGGTTTCCTCCCACACTTGGCCCATGTAGCCTCCCGGGGCTGGTGGTCCCTCCCGGTGGACCCCCGGAATCCTTCCGGTGGTCCTGGTAGTTACCTATGACGCTCGAAACATTTCCGGTGTCCAAAATCTCACTTCCTATATATAATTCTTTACCTCCAGACCATTATGGAGGTCCTCGTGACATCCAGGATATCATATGGGACTCCGAAGAACCTTCGGTAACCACGTACACTATTTCCCAATAACCCTAGCGTCATCGAACCTTAAGTGTGTAGACCCTACGGGTTCGGGAGACGTGCAGACATGACCGAGACATCTCTCCAGCCAATAACCAACTGCGGGGTATGGATATCCATGTTGGTTCCCACACGTTCAACGACGATCTCATTGGATGAACCACAATGTCAAGGATTCAATCAATCCCGTATGGAATTCCCTTTGTATATCGGTATTTACTTGCCCGAGATTCGATCGTCGGTATCCCTATACCTTGTTCAATCTCGTTACCGGCATGTCTCTTTACTCGTTCCGTAGCACATCATCCCGTGATTAACTCCTTAGTCACATTGAGCTCATGATGATGATGTTCTACCGAGTGGGCCCAGAGATACCTCTCCATCATACGGAGTGACAGATCCCGGTCTTAATTCGTACCAACTCAACAGACACTTTCGGAGATACCCGTAGTGCATCTTTATAGTCACCCAGTTACGTTGTGACGTTTGATACACTCAAAGCACTTCTACGGTGTCTGGGAGTTGCACAATCTCAAGGTCCAAGGAAATGATACTTGACGTTAGAAAAGCTTTAGCACACGAACATCACGATCTAGTGGTATGCTTAGGATTGGGTCTTGTCCATCACTTCATTCTCCTAATGATGTGATCCCGTTATCAACGACATCAAATGTCCATGATCAGGAAACCATGATCATCTGTTGATCAACGAGTTAGCCATCTAGAGGCTTACTAAGGACATATTGTGATCTATATATTCACACATGTATTACTATTTCGGGTTAATACAATTATAGCATGAACAATAGACAATTATCATGAACAATGAAATATAATAATAACTACTTTATTTTTTCCTCTATAGCATAGTTCCACCAGTATGAGTCCTCGGTTTTGTGGGAGTTCACATTGTGATAAGCTTAGAAGGGCTTTGCAACCACTTCGCTGGGGCCTTGTCCGCGTTTTACTCAGGCTCCTCCACAAGCATGTCAAGGCCCTTGCACTTGATGTCCTTGCCCTTGGACTTAACGGCGGAGAGCTCGACTTCAGGGTTGCCGTGAAGGAAAATGTGCCCTTCTTCGGCCTTGGCACAATGGTCGACGAAGATGAAAAGCTCCACTATGGAGTCCATCTCGTCCCTAACAGAGAGCTTCTCACACATTTTCATGTCGATGACATTGCTGGTGCAGGCAGAGATGATCGCAACATCATAGGCCCTCGGATATTATTGCGCAAGTGGCTGAAGCGCTGGACGTACTTGCAGAGGGGCTCGCCAAGGCACTGGCGCACGGCCCACAACTCATTGAGCGTTAGGGGGCGGTTGCTTGTGCCCATGAAGTTAGCGACTAACTGCTTGCATAGGTCCTCACATGAAGAGTTGGACGCCTCAGGTAGGTTCAGGAGGCATCCGCTCACAACGTCCTTGAGGGATATGGGGAACAATTTTTCTATGACCCGGTCGTCCCCCCTTATGGCCTGGATGCTGATGTTGTAAATGAGGAGGAACTCTGTGGGGTTGGAACGGCTGTCGTAGGGAGGAGGATGCTTTGGCTTGAATTTCTTGGGCCACACCATCTGACGCAGCTCAGGGGTAAGGGCGAGGTAGCCCATAGGATGGAGGTGCCTCCATTGAGGGTGATATCTCTCCAACGTATCTATAATTTTTTATTATTCCATGATATTATATTATCATCCTAGGATACTTTGAAGTGATAATTTACCAGTTTATATCATTTTTGAGCACTAACCTATTGATTCAGTGCCTACTGCCACTTGTGGTTTTCTGCGTGATTTTTACTTTTCAGGTTTACAATACCAAACGAAATCTACTTGCCCCTACATATTTTTATTGTTTTTCTCGAGACAAGCCCGGAAGCGACACATGGGAGGCACAAGCCAATAGGGCGCGACCAGGGGGGTTCAGTGCACCATGATGGCTTGCCCCTCCCTAGTGGTCCCTCTGCCTCCGTTATCTAGCCTATAAATTCACATATATTCCAAAAACCATACATCATATTGTGAATTTTTTTTTCCGCCGATGCAATTCTCTGTTTCACACAAATCCCATTTGGAGCACCATTTTGGCACCCTGCCGGAGGGGGATCGGTAACGGAGAGCCTCTTCATCAACCTTCCTGTCCCCTTTATGATGTGTGAGTAGTTTACCACAGATCTACGGGTCCGTAATTAGTACCTAGATGGCTATCTCTCTCTCTCTCTCTCTCTCTCTCTTGATGTTCAATACAATGATCATCACATCTTCGCTTTGATCTATCTGATGTAATTCATTTGAATGGTGTGTTTGTTGGGATCCGATTGAATTTTGGGTTTATGTTCATATTATTCATAAAAAGTATTTGAGCCTTCTCTGATCATTATGCTTCTTATTTGCATGATCGTCATAGCTTTGTAATTCTCAACTATCTATTGAATTGCTTTGGCCAAGTAGCCTGATATTTCTCCAGTGAGTGGGGTGCATTGTAGTGGGTTCAACCTGACGAGTTTCTATATCCCGGTGACGGAAGGGGACAAGATGCGTCTTTGTGTTGTTGCACCTCGGATAAAACAATGGGGTTTATTCATATTGATTGAGTTTACTTTTTCTACATCATGTCATCGTGCTCCAAGCATTACTCTGTTTGTCATGAACTTAATACATAGAGAGGCAAGCATAGAAGCGCTCTTCAAGTAGAGTAATAGTAGTAGGTGCAGGTAGGAGTCAGCCTATTTGCTTATGGACATGATGTCTATCTAGACATGATCATTGCCATGAGAATCACAGCACTCCCGCTTTTGTGTCAATTTCCCAATCGTAATTTGTTTACCCACCAAGTTTCTTACATCAGAGATTGTTGGATCCAAAGTATGTCTAGAGGGGGCGATTAGACTACTTAACTAAATAAAAACTTATCCTTTTCCGAAATTAGTTGTGGCGAAGTTGTGGTAGAAGTTGTAAGTCAAGCACACCCTACACATGCAAGTCAAAAGTATAAAAGTGGAAATTACTGACATGCACATGTAAGTAGAGAGTAGGGGTAGGACAATCAGACACAAAGATTGAAACGACAATTTTTGGTGTTCTTCCTATAGGTGGTGCTATTATACGTCCATGTTGATGGAGACTTCAGCCCACGGAGGGTAACGGCCACACGAGTCCACAGAGGGCTCAACCCATGTAGGGTCCATGTAGAAGCAACTCCACAACACGAAGTAGGAGGCTCCCAAGCGATACCTAACCAATCAAGGAGGAACCACCCTCCAAAAGGTAATAGATGTGCTAGAACGATGAACTCCTAGCTATTGTGCTTCAAAAGATAGTATCCTCAACACACAACCACTCTCTCACACATTTGGCATGTGTAGAATAGATTGATTAGGTGGAAAGCAAGTTCGGGAGGCTAGAGATCAAGTTTCAAATGGATGGATTGGAATATCTTGATCCCAAGAGATGAGTAGGTGGCTCATTCTCAGAAAAAAAATGATTGAGTGCTTCCTCAATGAATGAGAGGTGATGGATGGGTATATATAGGCATCTCCCAAAATCCAACCGTTACAACATTATTGCCCAACTCGGTGAAACCAAAGTGAATCTCGGTGGCACCGATTTGCACAAAATCTGTCAACTTTGAAATTCTCGGTGAGACCTATATAGGAATCTTGGTGGTACCGATATGGTGACCTAGGGCAGTTTCCAAATATGGGTGAGACCAATTCCAAAACTAAGAAATTCTGATTCTTCAAATAGACATACGAGAAACTTGGTCACTGGTTTTCGGTGGCACCGAAAGGAATGTTGGTGGTTCCGAGATTCTAGGGTTTGGGAAAGGTTATGTCTGGTGGAAATCAGTAGGGTCGAATGGAAAATCTTGGTGGTACAGATTTTTCATGTTTAGGCTTTGGATAGAGAAATTTTGTGGGAGAATGGCTCAATATTTTTGGTGGGTATCT
Organism: Hordeum vulgare subsp. vulgare; assembly: GCF_904849725.1. Taxonomy (NCBI): domain Eukaryota; kingdom Viridiplantae; phylum Streptophyta; class Magnoliopsida; order Poales; family Poaceae; genus Hordeum; species Hordeum vulgare. Next base: position 338,502,150 of record NC_058524.1, on the reverse strand, counting down.
CTAATCACTTGAGAAACCAATTCATCATAGATACCTAAACCCCTTTTAATAGCATTGGGTTTCCTATGGACTCAAATGTGATTTCTCACAAATATGAAATGCTGAGTCTTGTAGCTTGAAGCTTGGCCAATCCTATTACTTTCCTTGCATCAAGGGGTTATCCTCATAATCCTTAGCCAATGCGTATTTGAACTTTTCTGAAATATACTTGGATAAGATCATTAGTTCAATGACAAATATGTTGTGATTAATTACCCAACCAACCTTAGGGAGAAGTTTTGCTTTCAATCTACCCCTTTGTGGTAATTGATGACAACATATAGATCAAAGCTTTGACAAAAGTTATAATCAATGATTAGCATCGTAACTTTGAGAAGTATGTAAAAAAGAGCTCCCTCTAAATTTATGCATTAGTTTAGGTTTTCGTTTGAATACAAATGCACAATCGATTAGGATCATGGGTCACATACATCTTGGTGGTGCCCATAAATGATATGAATGAATTGTAAAGAACATGACACCAAACAATGAGCCAATGATCATCATGTACATAGCTCAAAGATATAAAATAGTAGCATCAACAATCAAAGCGTATGATCGAAGACAATGAATTTTAAGACACCAAAAAGACCAAATGTTTTGAAAAACCAAAGAGAGCAATAAAATGAAAAACTCTCTCTATCTCTCTCGAAGCCCTATAGATCTATACATCAAAAAGTTGAAAGACCTAGAACTAAGCATCACCCTGGGCTCGATATCCTCCTGTAGAAGTTGATGGAGTCGACAATAGAGCATCGACGAAGGAATTGGATGAAGTCCTCTGAGGTGGAGGTGTTGACACGGGAGGTGCAAGAGCTAATGGAGCTAATGGAGTTGAAGGTGTTCATGCTTGGGATGATGAAGATGGTCTAGCTTGCGAAACACACATAGCTGCACATCTGACCTTTGTCCTAAATTGAGTGGTAGTAGGAAGAGACGTTTCATCCTCATCATCACTGCTGGAGCGAGGTGTGTGCAATGCATCAACTACATGTTTCTGCTGCTCAAAAGTGGTAGTCAACTATGTTAGTTTGATGTTCAGGTCATGGAATTTTATATCCATGATCCGCGCAAGACACTTCTAGTTCAACAAGATGTCTGTAATTTTCTTCTCCATCCCCTGGATGGTGCTAACAAGGAATGAAATTTGTTCCTCTCTAGTTCTTAACTGTGGAGTTGGAGCTTCTCTAGCTACATCTGCCTATGTTGCTACCTCTGTTGTACACGAGCAGAAGCTAAACTGGTATGGTTGGGGTCCATCAGAACTTCACTGTCTTCAAATTCAGGCTTGAGTGGCAGGTGTGGACGTTCAAGGAGATATGCATTCTTCTCCATCTTGGAGTTGATCAACACCTAGATGTATGGAGCATATCCACAGGATTTCTTCTGATAAGCAACAGTCCTCCTGACTGTCTCAACTATCATATCCATCACTCTACCCCTTGTGTGGGTGTCAATGTGGTGCAACATGTTGAAGGAATACCCTATGGTTATTTTATCATCTCCTGATTTAGGCATCATGGTGTACCTCATAATAGTGTTGGTGGTGGGTATTCCTACTTGCAGGAAATGGATAGAGCCAAGCTTGCGTGTCTTCAAATACTTGTGGGGCACTGGGTTGTAAATATTAGCCATAGAGATATGATTCCTTTTTGGCTCAGAGTACACATCCAAGTCACCCTCTTGGACCTTTCGAGCGCCTATGATGGTTCCCCACCTCTCATTAATTGACTCATACCTGTAACCTTTAGTCATCCATACAATCCTACCATCAGGAAAAAATGTGAAGTGGAGTAGAATTGCATGATAATCTCATCATTCCACGCAGTCATCTCTGTGCCAACAAAATCTTCTGTATCAATGGCCCTGAAGTTTTCTCTCACATGAGGGAAGTAGTCCTCATGTTCTTTGATGTAGTCCCAGTCTACGTCTCTCATATCAATTATAGCAGGACTTTTGTTGTCGGGACCCCGATCCTAAGCCATAGGTATCCCGCCTGTAACACATTGCATTCCTTTGTGGTCTCACGCACGGTTAACCCCACAGCTCCCACCTTACCCTAGCCGGGACCGTTTGCGCCTTTTGACTCACGTATGCATTAGTGTCGCTAGCATTCCAATGTCAAAGAACCCGGGTCGACATATCTAGTCATAAACTCAAGTGGCTCGACTGTACAGAGACATGCATACATAACCCAGCAAAGCAGGTGTCGGTCATCAGCGACTGTAGACGAGTCATAGAAAGCTACAAGGACTCCATTACACCACGTGACATTTCCCCGTAGGGACATACACATCAGCTAAGAAGGATACATGCCGGTCAACCAATGAGTCCAGAGCAGTAGCGAACTACCAAGGCTCGGTGGAATCACAAAGGGGAATTTCTCTATATAGAGAGCTACTAAGGGCATACGACTAGGTGTCGAATCCCATGGATACCATAGTGCATCACACTTATGCATGACATACTCGATATGCATAGATACAACAATGGCATTACAACATAACCATACAACAACACAACATTTATTTAGAAGACTTGAAAGAGTCTTGCATAATATGTTCATACCCGCAAGGGTCACATGACCCGACACTCAAGTCATACAAGCAGAGTTATACAAACCAACAGAAGCATAAAAGTTGTCTGTGTACAGACAGTTGAAAGGATAAGGCATAAAGCCTGACTATCTACAGATCCCTTCTGAAAGTGCCATGTCGTAGCTGGGACGCCAGCTACTCGTCATCATCGATGTCTAGATAGAACCCACCTGTTGGCTCGTGGGTATCCTCTGCAACAATTATTAAGCAAACATGAGTACAAGAGTACTCAGCAAGACTTTAGAACAGATCTATCTACTCATGCACATGTATCAGCAAAGGGGGTTGTGGTGTTTCATGCAGCAAGCCAGCTATGACTCTTGGCTAGACTAAACTACAATTTTAAATAGTTTTAACAACTTTGATAAATCGTAGATGAGTCCACTACCACCACAACAATACACTATGATGAACTCCTTTCCATCTCCCTACGGAAATGCCATACCTGATACTCACGCTTATGTTGATACTTTTATGAGTAGCCATTAAAGTTATCTACGAACAACATATGTCTGCAAGTAGTCCATATTCGCGGACGCTTCTATTCGAATAGATCATAACCCTGCAGGGGTGTACTTCTTCACACACGCTCTCGCCACTTGTCGACATGTGCACGTCATGCACCTCGGCAACCTTCAAGCGGAAGCCCAGCGAGGGAGTCGGCCAAGACCGTTAACCACACTAATACCTAGTCCAGGTCTATCGCCTATTTGAGGGTGAACCCGCATAGAAGTCCGGCCGAGGTTTCCGCCACGGCCCCAAACGATGTGCGCAGGATTCCCAAGCCCACCATCCGGGTGCCACTTGGTACACTGTGCAACTACCTACCGCATCATAGCCCACCTCTAAGGTGAGCACTATGCACGGCCTCCAGCATGACTATAAACACCAGAAACTACTTGCAACTCCTGCACCAAGTACTCGGCGATTAATAAGCCGAGAGGGTCAATTAAGTATCCCAACGTTTGGTAGTATCTAGTCTTGGATTGCATACACGAAACTCAGTTCCTAAGTACGGTTCCAATGAAACATCCCGCCATGTACTCCTACATAGCCTTTCATCGGTACCTTTACCAAATCAGGTTCCACACTTATTCTTTTTCACTAGAACACATTCATCCATTCCTGTTCATCACCCAGATGAAACAGACCTGACACAACTCTAGACATAGAAAGCATAGGAGGAAAAGGCACATCATGGCTCAAGCAACTACCAGGTATGCTAGGTTGCAAGGTTTGGCTATTTACTGTGACAATGACAGGTCATGCAAAGGACTAGGTTCAACTACCGAAGTAAAGCATTTGAAATATTTTGTCCTAATGCAATAAGTGGGAGAAGGAGAAAGAGAATGGGATTATATCGGGATGATCAAAATGGTGCTGCCTTCTTCCTCAGCAGAGGGATTAAATCCGTCAGTCGGATATTCGGACGTATCCGGAAGGGCAGAGCCTACCGAAATAATAACAATCAATCAATAACAATCATATGTAACAACATGATGCATGATCATGGCATGAAATGAGATGTAGCATGAGCTATTGTGGCTATCAACCTTAGTATTAATCTGATTTGAATTCAAAATTCAAATATTAATTAAAGGAATATATTTATGAAATTCATTTAATTGATTTGACGTGATGCTATTTCATAACTTTGTTTTTCATGCATGAAAGTAGCACCATTGTGTTCATTGAATTTTTCTGATCAATTTGCATATACTATTTTTCAAATTTGGAGTTGTATTTAATTTTCTATAAATTTCCAAAGTTTTAGCATTTTCTGGAATTATATTAAATCAGAGTTATAGTTACTACATCAGCATGACATCAGCAGGTCCAACTAGCCGTTGAAAGTCAAACCTGGCCAGTGGGACCCACTGGTCAGTGACTCTCGCGAGATTTTAATTAAACTTTAAGTTAATTAGTTATTTAACAGAGGTTGGCCCACATGTCAGTGTCTGTTTAGGGTTTTAATTAATCATTTATTTTTATTAACCTAAAGTTAATTAGTCACGGGGCTGGCCCCACCTTTCATAGACCCAGGAGATCAAACCCACCGGCGATGGGGTCAAACCCACCGGCGGCGAGCCTCGAGTGGCTCCAGAGACGGCAGAGGGCTTCGGGATTGCTCCGCCGGCGACCAAAATGACGACGGAGGGCACCACGGGATCGACCACTCGATGGCACATCCATTTTTGGTATGCTCAGGAGCTGAAACGGCCGAAGCTAACGCCGGCGACGAGTTCGGCGGCTCCCGGAGCTCGGGCATCATCAAGATTGATGCTACTGGGCCTATCACGCACGGGGCTGGGCTCCTACGGCAACTACTTGTCAAGCTGGAGCTGATGGCAGCCTTAGATCGACAAACCTATCACCGGAGCGTCACCGGCGACGAGCTCCCACGGCAGATGTCGTCGGGTGATGACCCACTAGTATAGGGGATCAATCGTAGTCCTTTCGATAAGTAAGAGTGTCGAACCCAACGAGGAGCAGAAGGCTCTGATAAAAGGATTTCAGCAGGGTAATAACTGCAACCACTGAAAGTAGCGGTAACAAGTGATGGTGTAGCGAGGTGAAACGTAACAAGTGAAAAGTAACAAGTAACAAGTAGTAGCAACGGTGCAGCAAGAGGCCCAATCCCTTTTATAGCAAGGGACAAGCCTGAACAAAGTCTTATAGGAGGAAAAACGCTCCCGAGGACACATGGGAATTTCTGTCCTGCTAGTTTCATCATGTTCATATGATTCGCGTTCGTTACTTTGATAGTTTGATATGTGGGTGGACCGGCGCTTGGGTATTGCCCTTACTTGGACAAGAATCCCACTTATGATTAACCTCTCTCACAAGCATCCGCAACTACAAAAGAAGAATTAAGACAACGTCTAACCATAGCATTAAACTAGTGGATCCAAATGAGCCCCTCACGAAGCAACACATAGACTGGGGTTTAAGCTTCTGTCACTCCAGCAACCCATCATCTACTTACTACTCCCCAATACCTTCCTCTAGGCCCAAATATGGTGAAGTGTTATGTAGTCGACGTTCACATAACACCACTCGATGAAAAACAAAATACAACATATCAAAATACCGAACGAATATCAAATTCACATGACTATTATCAGCATGACTTATCCCATGTCCTCAGGAACAAAAGTAACTACTCACAAAGCATAATCATAATCATGATCAGAGGTGTAATGAATAGCATCAAGGATCTGAACATAAACTCTTCCACCTAGTAATCCAACTAGCATCAACTACAAAGAGTAAACAACACTACTAGTAACCTTACAAGTACCAATCAGTGTCGCGAGATGAAGATTGGTTATAAGAGATGAACTAGGGATTGGAGAGGAGATGGTGCTGATGAAGATGTTGATGAAGATGCCTCCCCTCCGACGAGAGGAGTGTTGGTGATGACGATGGCGACGATTTCCCCCTCCGGGAGGGAAGTTTCCCCGGCAGGATCGTCTTGCCGGAGCTCTAGATTGGACCTGCTCAAGTTCCGCCTCTAGGCGGTGGCGAAACCACGAAAATCTCTCGAATGATTTTTTTGGAACGAAACCCTTCATATAGCAAAAGAGGGGAGCTAGTGGGCCGCCAGGGAGCCCACAAGCTTGCCCTCCACCACCAGGGGGGTGGCGGTGGCAGGGCTTGTGGGGCCCTGGTAGCGCCCCTCTCGTACTTCTTTTGCCCAGTATTTTTTATATAATCCTAGAAAATTCCATGTAACTTTTCAGGGCATTTGGAGATGTGCAGAATAGTGGACTAAGATTTGCTCCTTTTCCAGTCCAGAATTCCAAGTGCCTGAATTCTCCCTCTTCAAATAAACCTTGCAAAATAAGAGAGAAAAGGCTTAAATATGGTACCACAAAGTAATATAACCGCCATAAAGCAATAAATATCAACATGAAAGCATGATGCAAAATGGACGTATCAACTCGCCCAAGCTTAGACGTCGCTTGTCCTCAAGCGAAAACCAAGTTCCATAAACATGTCCACATGTTGAGGGACGAAGGTGTCGATAAAACATAATACGGACATGAGGGCATCATGATCACACATAGAACAACAATACATCATAAAGATTCTTATGGGAAAGTAACAATTCCTTCACAAAGCAAAGCATGAAGCAAAAAACCTTACCGAGAAGTAACCAACAACAGTCCAAAGTCATTGAACCAATTGCAATTTATCACAACATCAGAAAGAGTCAAATAAGAGCTTGTAAGGCAAACCCACATACTCAATCATCTCTTTTGTTTTCACAATTGTTACAACTCACGTGGTACTCATGGTGTCAAAGTTTCAGCTGGACACAGAGGAAGATAGGGGCTTATAATTTTGCCACCCAACGATTTACCTCAAGGGTAATGTCAACAATAATAAAGCATAAGTACTCAACTCCAAGATGATATATGAATATAGATCTTTCCCAAGCATGTGACGGTAGCCAAGACAAAGGCAAAAATAGGGAATTGGTGAAGATCACCATGACTCTTACAAGGGAAAAAAGTAAAGGTACAAGATAGGCCCTTCGCAGAGGGAAGCAGAGGTTGTCATGCGCTTTTGAGGTTTGAATGCGTGTCCTCTTAGTGCGGAGGAACGTCACTTTATATTGCTTCCTGTGATAAAGAACTTTATTATGCAGTCTGTCGCTTTTATGTCTTCCTCATCACAGGTTCGTACAAATCTTATTTTCCACACACTAATAGATCATACATATTAGAGAGCAATTTTTATTGCTTGCACCGATGATAACTTACTTGAAGGATCTTATTCAATCCATAGGTAGGTATGGTGGACTCTCATGGCAAAACTGGGTTGAAGGTTTATGGATGCACAAGTAATATCTCTACTTGGTGTGGGAGTTTTAGCTAATATGAGGTGGAAGCAATCGTCACATGATAAGGGATCTCTAATCATATAACATTGTTTGGAACCAAGCAAACAAAATTCATTATGTTGTCTTCCTTGTCCAACATCTACTCCTAAGCATGTAATAGTTTGGTGAGTGCTCACAATTGTGAGAAGTGTCTAAGATGATATATTTATATGTGAACCTCTCTTTTCATGTTACTTCTTATTAATTGCAAAAATGACTGAGGTCTATGTTGATTTATTCTCAACAAGTTTCAATAATCATACGTGTCATATGTGAAGCTATCACTTTCCATAAGATCCTCTCATGATCTTTCATGCTATCGTTCTTTTCATACTTTTGATCATGGCACAGAGCAAAGCCCTTGACTAAGACACTCTTTATTATATAGCTTGTAAGCTCGAATACATCGGGGGAGAGACAAAAGAAAAAGACTCAAACTAAACATTAAGGACTTATTCCTCTTAGAGAAGAAATAAAAACTGAAAAGGAAAGAACTAAAACAAAGGTAAGAGCAAAAGATATAAAGGTGATACGATACCAGGGCAACTCCCGCAAGCTTGGCAGAAGCCAATGGGATTGCCCATACCAATGCTTAGTTGTCTTCCTTTGGTGGTGTTGGTGGTGGAGTTGTTGCATTTGATTCCAAGAGAGCTATCAACCTTTGATTTATACCTTTGAGATCTGTGACATAGTTTTCTATTAAAACAACTTCATGAGAAAGAGAAATATTGCGAGCACGAGTTGTTTCGCAAAACCTCAAGAGTTCAATCAAGGATGGAGACAACACGTGGAGGAAGGGTTGGAGAAAATCTACTCCTTCAACGTCTTCAATGTTGAACATAGGTTGAACTTCCTCCCTAGCTTGGGTTTTCTCCTTAGCTTGGTCCCTGGCTTCCGTGACTTCTACTCTTTTTAGATTAGCATCTACTTCTTCATGAACTTGGTGAAGATCATTCTCCCCAACAGATTCCTGAGACATCTTTGCTCTAAATCTACGGCAGACAACAAGCTCGAAACGAAACCAGAGGAAAACTGCACGATACGGAGATCAAAACCTTCGGGCAAATATATATTGATTTTTTTCTGGAGCAGAAGGAGTGCTCCATAAGAAAACGGAGTCCGGGAGGCACACGAGGTGCGCACAAGCCCTCCCTCCTCCACCAGGGGGTAGGGGTGGTGTCCAAGCTTGTGGTCGCCTCGTGCACTCTCCCTACTGCTTTTTATTTTTCTAATTTTCCAAAAATTCCAAAACAGAGGAAATTTCCTATTGGAAAAGCATCGGAGTCCAATTTCTTACCGAAACAGATACCTCTTCATTTTCACGGTCTGAAACAGGCTGATAAACATTCCTTATGTACTCCTCTGGAGTTATGACATTGATGATATTGGTCTCAACATTTATGGGAGTACCAGAGATGTAATGCTTGATTCTTTGCCCATTTACCACTCTAGGAAAATTTCCTTCCGTGTTATTGATTTTGATGGCACCAGAACGATATACTTCCTCGATAACATGAGGTCCTTCCCATTTAGAGAGAAGCTTTCCTGCAAAGAATCTCAAATGAGAATTGTATAGGAGGACATAATCACATACATTGAACTCTCGTTTCTGTATTCGTTTGACGTGCCATCTCTTAACCTTTTCCTTGAACAACTTGGCATTCTCATATGCCTGGGTCCTCCATTCATCTAATGAGCTGATAACAAACAACCTCTTCTCACCGGCAAGTTTGAAATAAAAGTTGAGCTCTTTGATTGCCCAATAAGCTTTGTGTTCCAGCTCAAGAGGTAAATGACATGCCTTACTGTAAACCATTTTATACGGCAACATGCCCATGGGATTCTTATAGGCAGTCCTATAAGCCCATAGTGCATCGTCAAGTTTGCTAGACCAATTCTTTCGAGATCTATTGACGGCCTTTTGTAGGATCAATTTGATCTCCCTATTACTCAACTCCACTTGACCACTAGACTGAGGATGATAAGGAGATGCAACTCTATGGTTGACATCATACTTAGCGAGCATCATGCGGAAAACACCATGAATGAAGTGTGGACTGCCATCAGTCATCAAATATCTAGGGACTCCAAATCTTGGGAATTTGACTTCTTTAAGCATCTTAATAGAGGTGTGGTGATCAACATTTTTAGTGGAGATAGCCTCTACCCACTTAGTGACGTAATCCATAGCAACTAAGCTGTGAGTGTATCCATTGGAACTCGGGAAGGGTCCCATATAAACAAAGCCCCAGCCATCAAATGGTTCAATGACAAGTGAATAGTTCATAGGCATTTCCTGACGCTTACTAATGTTCCCTATTCTTTGGCATTTTTCACAAGACAAGACAAACTTACGAGCATCCTAGAAGAGAGTGGGCCAATAGAAACCTGATTGTAATACCTTATGGCAGTTCTACCACCAGCGTGGTGTCCTCCGTAGGCTTCGGAATGACACTTTTGCAGGATCTGTCCCTGTTCATGTTCAGGCACACAACGTCTAATAACACCATCTACTCCTTCCTTATAAAGGTGAGGATCATCCCAAAAGTAGTGTCTCAAATCGAAGAAGAATTTCTTCTTTTGCTGATAGGTGAAACTGGGTGGTATGTATTTGGCTACGATATAATTTGCATAACCAGCATACCACGGTGCACTATGTGAAGTGCGGATGACATTTATTTGCTCATCAGGAAAGTTGTCATCAATAGGTAGTGGGTCATCAAGGACATTCTCTAGCCTAGACAAGTTATCTGCTACTGGGTTATCAGCACCCTTTCGGTCAACAACATGCAAATCAAATTCCTGTATCAGGAGAACCCATCTGATCAGTCTAGGCTTTGCGTCCTTCTTCTCCATGAGGTACTTAATAGCAGCATGATCAGAGTGAATAGTGACTCTGGAGTCAACTATGTAAGATCTAAACTTTTCACATGTAAACACGACTTCTAAAAATTCATTTTTTGTAGTGGCATAGTTTCTTTGGGCACTGTCTAGAGTTTTACTAGCGTAGTGACTAACATTCAACTTCTTGTCAACTCTTTGTCCTAGAGCAGCACAAACAACATAATCACTAGCATCGCACATGATTTCAAAGGGCAAGTTCTAGTCAGGTGGTTGAACAATAGGTGCGGTTATCAAAGCCTTCTTAAGTATTTCGAAATCTTCCTCACAATCCTCATCAAAAACAAAAGGAACATCCTTCTGCAAGAGGTTGGTAAGAGGCCTAGAAATCTTAGAGAAGTCTTTAATGAACCTTCTATAGAAACCAGCATGACCTAGGAAACTTCGTATACCTATGATATCTGTGGGGCAAGGCATTTTCTCAATTGCATCAACCTTAGCCTTATCAACTTCAATGCCTCTTTCACAAATTTTGTGTCCTAAGGCGATAACTTCATTTACCATAAAGTGGCACTTCTCCCAATTCAAGACGAGGTTGGTATCTTCGCATCTCTGTAAGACTCGATCAAGGTTGCCGAGGCAATCATCAAAGGAAGACCCGTAAATGGAGAATTCATCTATGAAAACCTCGACAATCTTTTCACAAAAGTCAAAGAATATAGCCATCATACATCTTCGAAAGGTGGCAGGTGCATTGCATAAGCCAAAAGGCATACCTCTATAAGCAAAGGTACCGAAGGGGCAGGTGAAAGTGGTTTTCTCCTGATCAAATTGTGCAACAAGTATTTGCGAGAAACCTGAATAACCATCTAGAAAACAGAAGTGTGTGTGTTTTGATAGCCCTTCTAGCATTTGGTCGATAAACGGCAAAGGATAATGATCTTTCCTGGTTGCCTTGTTCAGTTTCCGGAAGTCTATCACCATCCTATAACCGGTAATAATCCTTTGTGGGATTAGTTCATCCTTATCATTAGGAACGACGGTGATACCTCCCTTCTAAGGTACGCAATGTACTGGACTTACCCAATCACGATGAGCAACAGGATAAATGGTTCCTGCTTCCAGAAGCTTTAATATTTCTTTTCTAATGACCTCTTTCATCTTAGGATTTAATCTCCTTTGATGATCAGCAACTGGTTTAAAGTCAGCATCGGTTTTAATCTTGTGGTGACATAGAGTGGGACTAATACCCTTAAGATCATCAAGATTATATCCAATAGCAGCACGGTGCTTCCTCAGAGTCCTTAGTAACTTCTTCTCTTCGTGCTCTGAGAGGAGAGCACTAATAATAACAGGATATATCTCCTTCTCATCAAGATAGGCATACTTACGAGTATCAGGCAACTGTTTAAGCTCGAACACATGATCACCCTTTGGTGGGGGAGGATCCCCAAGCAGTTCAACAGGCAGATTAATCTTGAGAATAGGATATTGTTCTAAGACAATTTTATCTATCTCATCTCTCTCCTCCATATGCATATCATTTTCATGCTCAAGAAGATATTGCTCTAAAGGATCCGTAGGAGGTACACAATAGAGGTAAGAGCAATGATTTCATCCCTACCAGACGACTCTCTTTCATGGGGTTGTCGTCCAAACTTGGAGAAGTTAAATTCATGAGACACACCCTCGAAACTAACAATGACGGTCTGCTTAATGCATTCAGTGTGAGCATTGACAGTGTTGAGAAAGGGTCTACGAAAAATGATGGGACAAAAGCTATCTTGTGCAGTACCAAGGATGAGGAAATCAGTAGGATACTTCGTCTTACCACACAAGACTTCTACGTCTCTCACAATTCCCAGAGGGCAGATAGTGTCTCTATTAGCTAGTGTAATAGTGACATCAATGGGTTCGAGCTCAGGAGGTGCAATCTCATCTTTGATTTCATCATATAGGGAACAGGGTATTGCACTAACACTAGCTCCCATATCACATAAAACATTGTAACAATGATCTCCTATCTTGACAGAAACAACGGGTAGGCCAACTACAGGTCCGTATTTGTCTTTCGCGTGAGGTTTAGCAATTCTAGCAGAGTCCTCACAGAATTTGATAACATGTCCGTCTACGTCTTCGGCTAAGAGATCTTTGATAATAGCAACACTAGGTTCAACTCTAATCTCCTCAGGGGGTGCAAGTGGTCTAATGTAACCCCTACGTATCACAGTGGGAGCTTTAGAATAATCCTTTATCCTAGCAGGGTATGGTGGTTTCTCAGTGTAAGCACAAGGAACAACAGGATCACTAAAAGCAATGACTTTCTCCTCAACTAGATTGGTTTTGGCTATGTTGCTTCTACAGGAGGATGATATTTAAACCACTTCTCTTTGGGAAGATCAACATGAGCAGCAAAAGATTCACATAGAGAAGCTACTATCTCAGAGTCAAGTACATACATAGCGCTAAAATCTCTAGAAGTGATTGTCTCAACAAAAGAATTAACGCAATCAAACTGGAACTTCATACCTGACTCCTTACCTTCCTCCAGCTCCCAATCTTCAGAGTTACGTTTGATTCTTTCCAATAAATTCCACTTGTGATCAATATCCTTCGTCATATAAGAACCGGTACAAGAAGTGTCAACCATGGTACGATCTTCATGAGAAAGCCGAGCATAAAAGTTTTTAGTGTAATTTCTCTCGAGAGCTCATGATTGGGGCTTGCATATAGCATTGATTTAAGCCTCCCCCAAGATTGTGATATGCTTTCCCTATCACGAGGCCAAAAGTTATAAATAAAGTTCCGATCACGATGTAATGAATGCATAGGATAAAACTTTTGATGAAATTCCAATTTCAACCGATTGTAGTCCCATGATCCAGTATCATCACATAGCCTATACCATGTCAACGCCTTATCCTTCAAAGATAAAGGAAAGACTTTCTTATTTACCTCATCTTCGGGCAAACCTGCAAGCTTAAATAAACCACAAACTTCATCTACATCGATCAGATGCAAGTCTGGATGTGAAGATCCATCTCCTGTAAAAGGATTAGCTATCAGTTTCTCAAGCATACCCGAAGGAATTTCATAAAATATATTTTCAGTAGGTACCTCAGGTTGAGGAACAACTCCTCGTGCTTCCGTTCATGGTGAAGATACCCCAAACAAACTCCTCAAAGGTACAGTTTCCATAATGACAAGTGACAATAAATTTCAGCACATTATAAAAATGTTTCCTTACCAATTTCCACTTACCAAAGGCGCTTCACTCCCCGGCAATGGCGCCAGAAAAGAGTCTTGGTGACCCACACGTATAGGGGATCAATCATAGTCCTTTTTATAAGAAAGAGTGTCAAACCCAACGAGGAGCAGAAGGCTCTGATAAAAGGATTTCAGCAAGGTAATAACTGCAAGCACTGAAAGTAGCGGTAACAAGTGATGGTGTAGCGAGGTGAAACGTAACAACTGAAAAGTAACAAGTAACAAGTAGTAGCAACTGTGTAGCAAGTGGACCAATCCCTTTTGTAGCAAGGGACAAGCCTGAACAAAGTCTTATAGGAGGAAAAACGCTCCCGGGGACACACGGGAATTTCTGTCATGCTAGTTTCATCATGTTCATATGATTCGCGTTCGTTACTTTGATAGTTTGATATGTGGGTGGACCGGCACTTGGGTACTTCCCTTACATGGACAAGCATCCCACTTATGATTAACCTCTCTCGCAAGCAACCGCAACTACAAAAGAAGAATTAAGACAACGTCTAACCATAGCATTAAACTAGTGGATCGAAATCAGCCCCTCACGATGCAACGCATAGACTGCGGTTTAAGCTTCTGTCACTCCAGCAACCCATCATCTACTTACTACTCCCCAATGCCTTCCTCTATGCCCAAATATGGTGAAGTGTTAAAGTAGTCGACGTTCACACTACACCACTAGAGGAAAAACAACATACAACATATCAAAATACCGAACGAATATCAAATTCACATGACTATTATCAGCATGACTTATCCCATGTCCTCAGGAACAAAAGTAACTACTCACAAAGCATAATCATAATCATGATCAGAGGTGTAATGAATAGCATCAGGGATCTGAACATATGCTCTTCCACCAAGTAATCCAACTAGCATCAACTACAAAGAGTAATCAACACTACTAGTAACCTTACAAGTACCAATCAGAGTCGAGAGACGAAGATTGGTTACAAGAGATGAACTAGGGATCGGACAGGAGATGGTGCTGATGGAGATGTTGATGAAGATGCCTCCCCTTCCACGAGAGGAGAGTTGGTGATGATGATGCCGACGATTTCCCCCTCTGCGAGGGAAGTTTCCCTGGCATGATCATCCTGCCGGAGCTCTAGATTGGATCTGCTCAAGTTCCGCCTCGTGGCGGCGGCGAAACCACGAAAAAGCTCCGGAATGATTTTTTCTGGAACGAAACCCTTCATATAGCAAAAGAGGGGAGCTAGTGGGCCGTCAGGGAGCCCACAAACTTGCCCTCTGCCACCAGGCGGGTGGCGCTGGCGGGGCTTGTGGCGCCCTGGTAGCCCCCCTCTGGTACTTCTTTCGCCCAGTATTTTTTATGTAATCCCAAAAAATTCTACGTAACTTTTCAGGGCATTTGGAGATGTGCAGAATAGTGGACTAAGATTTGCTCCTTTTCCGGTCCTGAATTCCAGCTGCCAGAATACTCCCTCTTCAAATAAACCTTGCAAAATAAGAGAGAAAAGGCATAAATATGGTACCACAAAGTAATATAGCCGCTCATAAAGCAATAAATATCAACATGAAAGCATGACGCAAAATGGACGTATCATCGGGCTCCGGTGGAATCGGCGCTAGGGCACAGGATCGAGGGGGAAACGAGGGGGAAACCATCAGGAGCTCACTACGGTGTCGATGGAAGGCTGAGGTTGCTCGGGGAGGCGCTGGATCCGACGGATCGACGACGGCTTGCCGGCGGCCGAAGGTAGAAGACGACGGTGATGGAGGCAATGCAGGGCTCGGGGGCTCCTTTCCTTAGGCAGGGATGACGTGCTCGTCAGGGCGGAGAGAACCCCGTGCTCAGGGAGGCTAGAGGTGGCCGGACATGACGGCGAGCTCAAGCTTTAGCTCGCTCCAATGGCGGCCGAGAGGAGAGGCAAAGTGAGGGCGAATGGGGAGAGGGAGAGCGCTGGAATGGGTTGCACAAGCTTATCCCTCCGTGGCCAGCACGATCGGAGGGTCCAGGCAGGCACGCAGGTGCGTGGCCGCGCCGGAGGGAGCGGCAGCCACCTCCTGCTGCCTACTAGCGTGAGGAAGACGACAGCGAGGGAGGAAGCTGGGCTGGGCTTGAGTGTGAGGTAAGCTTTTTCATATTTTTTTATTTCTATTTCTGTTAAAACAATTCTGACTTTTGTTTGATTTTATTTTTGGCTCCAAACTATTTCTAAAATAGTGAATAAACTCTGAGATGTTATTTGGAATATTTACAACCCCATATAAAAGAATCAACATTTTATGAAACTTTGAAATATTTGAAATCAAATATATAGTTGATTTCAGTGGCTTTTATGTTTAAAGTAAAATGCCAAAAGTATTTTTTAAAAGAAATCCACCCCTGAATTGCTGTTTCCAATATTTATCAAAAAAGATGGACTTTAATGAAGGCCATTGTGGGTTCATTGATTTGTGAGAACTTTGAATTGTTTTGAATATAGAGTTGCTAGGCTTTTTCTCTTTAATTTCCATTTTGACTTTTAATGTAAGAATGGAAGTATGAACACAATCTTGCTAGACTTCAAAGGGGTAGCTAGGGATGTGACATTTGTCCAATAGCACAGTCTCATAAAGTGTTGTTGCTCCTTGGTATCAAATCTAGCATCAACACCTCTTCTTCTCTTAATAGCATAAGGATTTGTTGCTCTCCATAGTCTTAGACCCAGTTCTCTTCCCCTCTTCATGTCCTGTGCAATAGGATGAGCATCATTATGCAATGGCAGGTAAGCTCTCAACTACTTTTAACATTAAGATCTTCTTCCTCCTCTACAGCAGCATCTCTCGATGCAAAGCCTTTGTTCTTCTTTGCTCTAGGCATATCCCTAGTAGTCCTATTGGATTTAGGAGCTACAACCTTTTTGGACTTGGGAGCAGCAAACTTTGTCTTTCAAGCAAACTTGTTGGGTATAGCATCTCCCATCAGCTTGTTCTTTTTTGAAGGAGGTGGATTGGCACATGACTCTTCCTCTTCTTCCTGAGTAGCTTCTACTGGATCTTCATACATAGATGTTGGCCTTCGAACAACATTCATTGTCCTCTTCCGGATTCTCTTGTTCCCTGGTTTCTTCGCTTCCTCGGAGGTGGGATTCTCAAGGGTGAGTTTCATCCCTTTCTTAGCAGTCTTAGGATCTCTCATAGTATCAATCTTGGCATACTCCTTTCTCATAGTTTTCTTGATTGTGACCCTCTCCCTTTGCTTGTGGGAAAGCTTTTCTCGGGAATGAAATCTACATCCTCTTCATCTCAGTTCAGCTTCTTCTGGACCTAGTAGCTTCCTTGGGCATATCATGAGAGCTTGGAGTACCTATATCAGAAGCAGTCTTCGTAGGACTAGTGCCTGAATCCATCTCCATACTTGGATCTCTAGAAAAATTCTTTGTATCTTCATACCTTGACATGCTAACAAGCAAACAAGCTGACCCTGTGAATAGTTGTAGAAGAGTAGGAGTGAATGAGCATCACAAAACACAAAAGTTTTCAAAAAAATGAACTTAATGTTTTAGTTTTAAGTATCAACTTTGTGTATTTCGATTCCACCGAGATGGAAAAATAGGAGCCTACGAGACTGACCATCTGCCTTAACACAGACCTATCCACACTTTTTGGTAGCACCGAAAAGTGAGACTCGGTCTCATTAAGATGGTTCTCATAAAAACTAATTCTTGAATCGGTGACATCGATCCAATCCACTCGGTGACTCCGAGATACAAAAATAGGAGACTTAACCATAAAAATCTTCTTTCAACCATACTACGAGATTTGTTTTGTGGTTGGAGTCATGTCACACTATGGCGAGATTTAGGGAAAATGCTTATGCCAAGATTCGGATAAAGGAGCGCAAAAAGGGGCCGAAACTTTACCAAAATTCGGTGAAGTTCAGCTATGGTGGCGGCAGAGGAGATGTAGATTGTCTTCGACGATGATAGACTCCGGCGGTGAGGACGTGCTAGAGATGTGGAGGAAGTCTGTGGACAAGAGCGACGACAGCACACAGGCACAGAAAGTCGAGGAGGTGAAGATATTTTCAGCCTCGGGTCCGCCAGGATATATATACCCTGTAGCTATCGGTGACACGGGGTTGGAAAGGGGGGGCACCGATTTTCATAATTGCCTGGTTATAGTGAAACTCGGTGAGGCCGATATTTACAAATTGGTGGTACTGAGGTCTTAAAACCAAATAAACCGCAGTGCTTCGGTGGGACCGAGATTTTGGGGTTTGTCACACCGAGTAGCACATTGGAGGTTTTGGAAGTGAGCTCTTGTCGAGACGGAACTCCAAGTGCTTCTCACTCAGTGTCCCTAAAGTGTTTTCACAAATTTTGTGATGTGGCATGAATAGAATTTGAGAAGAGAAAGCATTGATATCCAAAGAGGGTTACTTAGGCATTCTTGTATATCCGATTGGCCAAATAAAAAGGAAAATCCAAATAAAAAGAATTGGATATCCTCGAATGAGCAAAGATATGCATACCAACATGCTCACACAGTAAGATGTCAAATAAATCATGGCAAACATGCAGAACCACTCAAGTATATACCAAGCACTTTGGCGATGACAATGTCATCTATATATGAGTATATTGACATAGGGTCCAAGCAAGAATACTTGATCATAGGTCATACTCATTGTTTAAGCACAAGTGGAGTTACCACTTCTACATAAATCTTGTCAATGTGTTCACATCTTGATCATATGCTTATAATCAAGTCTTAGAGTAATCCTCCTCCTTAATGTGACATCCCCCTAAGAGGGATAAGCTAACCTTAGGTTTTGTGGTGGGGGATGCTCAGTGTTGATTAAGATCATCTTGAGTTGGGAGCAAGACTTCTTGTTTCTTACTCTTCTCACCTACATGGGTTAGTCCAATACACAAGGAACAAATACAAGGATATTTATGGACATGGAATGAAGTACATATGAGATAATGTCCATTGATACATTAATTACCTTGTCCCTTGCTTACCTTTAAGGGAATGTGTGACTCCTTGAACTAATGCGTAAGGTTGGGGTTAATTGCGACTAAATCTTGCAAAAATGAATAAGAGTGAATTTCATAGGCGGAGTCACCCCTCAATAAGTTATCTAGTTCTTCTTCTCTAGGACCCACATCAACTTGATGGGGATCTTCGGAATTGTGGTAGTGTGGGGACCCCGACTTACAAGTCGAGATCACCGAATGAATGTGCTCACTGATCCCAGAGATCAATGCTCACTAAACACACAAAAACTAAATAACAAGAGTCTTACATCCATACATATCGTTTGATACAAATAATGACCTTGCGGTCAAGTATTACACAGATAGGGCCTTGGAGGCCAATACAACAAACTTGACCAATAGCGGAAATTTTGGTCGAAAGCGTGAACCCATGCCATTCGCCTTAACCTACACGCATACTGACCGGGAAGCGTCCTAGCTTGCAGGAATGTCACCATGGTACTCTTCACCATCTACTGTTCTTTCTTACCTTTTCAATGAAATAACGAGTGGAAAGCCAATGAGTACTTTGAATGTACTTGCAAGCAACACATGATGTGCATAATGTAATTGAATGTGATATGAAGTATAATGCAGCCTTTGCGGAAAGCAGGTTTTTGTTCATGCGGAAACATTGTCAAGTGTTTAATGGTCATGCATCACTAGGAAAGTGGTAACCATAGGAACATGTTACATATATCAACATAAATATTCCGAGGGCTGAACATCTCATGTTCACCCTCTATCCTAGTCACCGCACTTGACAATTATCATATTTCTCGACCACACACACACTCACACTTGGTTTATGCAGAAAATACTAGACGTAGTTTAAGCAGCACCACCCAACTGTCCTCGACCGTGGACACGACTATTCGAATAATTTTACACTCTATAGAGGTTGCACGCTATACCCACGAGATCGGGGAAACTTCCGTGTCATCCACAACTCGTGGTATATAACATACCCGAGGTAAGTACACGAAAAATGCCTTTCCGTTGGTGACACTAGACAAAGAGTCCACTCAATTGGTACCCAGCCCACAAGATGTACCTCTTACGAGCACCAACTCTAGACCATATCATCCATGCGGGTAACAACGGTGTGCCCGAAACACATAAAAACGGTATAGTCGCCCTACCTGGCACGACCCCATCACGAGAGTGACCATATCACTCCCGCCACTAGTAATGCAGGCTCCTTGCTAGCATGACCAAAGTAATCAAGACAGCCCCGTCCCATAAATGGGTATCGTGGTCTTACATGTAAGGTTGGGACGGTCTAGAAATCATAAATCTAATCCCATTTCCAAAAGCACTCACACAAAACCATTCTGGTACACCACTTCTTTCTCAAGTGGTCATCTAGCTTGACACCATCACCCTCGGGTATTAGTGGCACCAGATGGGGTTTTCGGAAAACCTTTGATATATACTTTGTGTTACCATCACCATGCATATGCTCATCCTATGCGTAGCACTACTATCTACTTGTCAACTTCTTATCAGCCTGACCCTCGTAGATGGTAAGGTCATGCTCAAATGCAAGTGCTCCGAGGAGCCATCGGTAACACCATACCGAGGGTTTACCAATTAATCGGGATCATATGCATCGGGATAAAGTAATCAACATGGCATGCATAAAAATAATTTTTCAGGCATGGTCAAAGGGCTACTTGCCTTGCTCAAATAGGTCTTCGGGGTCTTCGAGGCCTTCTAGTCCAACTTCGTGTACTCCATCTATTTCGCGAACTATCGTTGACAACAACCACAGTGAGCCTCACGACAAGCAGGAACAAAATTGCTCTAAAAATAGGAGTTTTATTTTTGTGGGGCATCTCTGGTCATAAAAAAATTTCATAAAGTTGTTCTAAGGGATTTGCATCACCACATAATTTTGAATGGTGGAAATGGAGGCATTACTGGCCCTAGAAGAACTGTATAGAAAATATTTTACTAAAAATGATTGGAGGCACTCATTTAGAACCTGTTTGGGACTGCTCTACTCCTTAAAATTCAGCTTTGCTCCAAAAAAGACAAGCCAAACGGGGTAGCTCCACGATATGCTGCTCCGCGAAAAAACTAGAATCTGGGATTCAACTTCAGAGTTTTTATGAAGCTCCTAAGAGGGTGCTCTAAAAACCTCTAGAAGCTGAAGTTGGGGGCAAATTACCCACCACTACCACCAGTAAGTGGATACCCCTTCATTTCTTTCCCCTCAACCAATCAAATAGATTCTTTCCACCAATTTTTCTATTCTTGAAGCTGGAACTAAACGGAAGCCAAACATTCTCTTGATAGTGCTATAGCTTCTATATGAAACTGCTCCAAAATGAATTTGATGAAGTGAAGCTGATTTTGGTTAGTTGAAGCAGTCCCAAACAGGCCCTTAATAGGGCATGAATTTAGAAATATTTGGGAAGCTGTTTCACTAGATTTGGAGTTGGTATGAAATTCCTACGTATTTCCTATTATGGAATAACTAGCAAAAAGGGGCCATTTAATTGATACAACAGAAATATGGCAAGGAAAAATGTTGACTAAGGTTATAAAATTAGTGCATGATTTTAGAAGTGTGTGGAAATTAGAATAACTCCATTTGGAGTTGATATGGAGGCTCTAGGAATTTTGCAAGGTGGTGTTTTAAGTGTTCAAACTTGTATTTGAATATTAACACCACAACAAAGTCCTCTGGAAAAATGTGCAATGCACATGTCTAAATAGATCTTGATATTTAGAATCTGTGAGAACTTCAATCATCAAATTTGGAGTCCATATGAATTTATTGTGGATTTTTGAATCTTCCCAACAAAAGAAAAAGGAGAAGTCCATACCATCAGGAAAAGGGTGTTGAGTGCACAAGATGGTTGGTTGGGCCGGCCGAGCTTGCCCTGGATAGCAGTGGAGCGGTGACACATGAGGCGCCTTTTGGCTTTACATCTTCCAAGTGGGGAGACGACCAGGAGGGGCACCCGCCTCCACTTATGGCTGGGCCCGACCAGTCGGGTCGCTGACGTGGGTGCCTCCCATGCAGGTTTGTCCCTACCTCCTATGCATGCCAGAGGAAGCAGGGGGCCTAGAGGAGCTCGCGCTGGCACCTCGTTCCGGCGGCTCCAGCAGCGTCGGGCGGAGCTCCGGCTACCGTCGGGTTCGGGGGGTTGCGCCGCACCCAGACCGATGCTTGTGTCCGCGGGGGAATCTGTGGCCGCCGTGGCTTGGGGTGGACGCGGGGACACCTTGTCGTGTCGTCGTGGCCCTGAGTATGAGATGCCCCGAGCAGATAATGGGCCGGGGGAGGCTTGGAGGCGACGAGGGAAGTGCCCAAGTGATGCCCAATGGAGGGAGATGGCTCGGGGAGCTCTAATTTTACCACAGGTCGTCGCCAAGACCTTGTCCATGGGGAATGGAGGAGAGCATTGGGGAGAGATTGGGGAGGTCCAGGAGGTGCACAGTGGTAGGGGGAGTGAGGGAGAGCAAGAGTGGCTCGGCGGAGAGCAGATATGTGAGGGGGAACAGCAGGGTGAGCTCGGGAGAGCTTGGAGGCTCTTGGCATGGCGTCCACGCATGTCCATGGCGCCTTTGGGTGCACCCTAGCATCGGGGAGGGGCGTGGACGATCAAAGGGAAGTGCCTTGGTGCTCTGGGACAAGCTTACATAGCTAAGCATGGCCTGCAGGATGAAGACAAGGTGCAGAGCACCATTTCTGCATGCCAGGGAGGAGGTCTCCACCCCTCTACGTGTCCAGAGCCACCCCTTGGCAAGGTGTCAAGCATGCAAGGCATGCGTGCCATAGAGAAGTTATGAAGTTTGGATCGAAATGGTACTCATTTTAATAGGTTTCAACTCTGATTAAGTTTGAAGGAGCAAACTTGGGGCTAGAAAAAGTGGTTTTTACTAAGGGAATCTTGGGATGAAACCATGTCTAGTGGTTTTAGGAATGGAAGGACTACAAGACTTCAAAGATTCAGATCAAGGAGAGATGCATAGATAGTACTTGCCGTTCAAAGCCATATTTATGCGAAAAACAAGTTCCAGAAGGGTTGCTCATATTTTCCACATGAGCATGCCATACTTTGGTTTGAAAAGATGCATTAGCACACTAGAGTTGCTCTATAAAGAGGTGGGGCATTGTCTTGAGAAGAAGTGTAGCAAGGGGATAAAAATAGTGTTTCCAAGGTACAAATGAGAGGTGGATAGATGGAGTCACCCTCCAATAATGGACCACATGCCATGTCAAGGCTACTCGAGGTAAAAAGGAATTACGGAGAGTTGTGGTAAAAGTTTAAGCTCAAGGAGATTAGTGGAAGGTGCCAAAGTAGCAATTTTGGTAAAAGCGAAGAAGGTGATTTATAGATGTTAGGGCTACCAGGTGGATTCTAATTGCTATGGAACTTAACAGAATCACATGATAGGTCAAAATAAGCTTGGATCCCAAATTTAGGATTTGTTGGAGAAAGTTTCCAATGTAGACTTGAAAACCCCAAGAAATGGGTAGGAATGCTTTTATGCTTACAAAACCATGCAAATCAATTGCCACTAATCCACAACTTGGTTTGGTGGCATCATTTGGATATTAGAGCATTCCCAAAAAGATTGGGATAATTTGGAGAAACTTTATAATATAAAGTTTCCCAAGTCTAGAAATCAGCACACTAGATTTTGAGGGATTTGGGACAAGTTCATCTATTCTCCTTGATGCACCACTTGGTGTGGATGCCTTGTGGTAGTATCAGAACATGTCCACTAAATTTGAGCACAATTGGAGACACTTGGCAATGTACAATTGCTCAAATTTGGATCTGGAAAGATAGGGTTTTGGAATATTTAGCTGAATCAAATTAACTTGGACTGAGATGAAACTTGGCAAGATCATCACATATAACATGTGTGGCATGATAGAATATTACTCGAGTTTATTGAGAATATTTATTATAAAAATATTCCCAAATCTTGAAATAGGCAGGAAGTGTTTTGAATGGTTTTGCCTAATATTTTGAAGATGACAATGTGTTGAAACTCTAATATATGGTATATATATGTCCACTGAGTTTCCCTAAGTTTTGTGAAATATTTTGAAAGCAATAAAAGTAACTTTCCTTCATAAGGGACCATTTTTGGCCTCAAAGAAAGGTATTTAAATAAAATAGTAAAAAACTTTTAAAATAATAATATTGTGGTTTTGGAAGCCATTTTGATGATTGGATTTAAATAAAATATTTTGTGCAAAATAACATCCCTAATTTGAGGTCTTGTAGTACAAATCCCAACTCAGGGGTTTTTGAAAGCTTAAATCAAGGAAATGCTTTTTGGTCAAAATAATGTTTGGTAAAACTAGTTTCTCGTCATGTACGCATGGCATGATCATTAGGCAAGAGTTTGGGTCAAGGAGGTGAGTGTGGGTAGTAGCAGGAACATTGTGAACCAAACGCAAGCAACAGGCAAGCTAACAACAATCACATCAAGCGTCAAAAAAATTAATTGGTCCTAATTTTGGAGAAAAGTTAATTTAATCAGGAGAGTCAAACGCAGGGTGTGACAGGTACGACTTGAATTAAGTAGAGGTAGTAGTGGCCTTGGAAATCAACTTGAGCATGGTTTGGAGCTCTTCCTCAAACGAGTCAATTCCCTCTCGAAGCTTGTCCTTGACCATGTGGTCTTGTGGTGGAAGGTCATCTTAAGAGCTTGTTTCCTTGGAGAGAGTAGGATCATACTTCTAGTTTTGGGGAACAAACTTCGGGTTTGTGTTTTTACCTTCTTACGATTCAACTCCATTAGCATTGAAGTAGCCAATGCCTCACTACTTGAAAAAAGGCTATTAGTGGCGCACCTATTTTGCCTATTAATGGCGCACTATAGGTGCGCAACTATTATCACGCCACTACTAACAAATAGTAATGGCGCACCCATGGTGCGCCACTGTCAATATACATAACAGTGGCGCACCGCTTGGTGCGCCATTTGTAGGCCCAGAAGTGCGCCACTGCTATGGGTTTACTAATGGAGAACTTTTAGATGGTGCGCCACTACTATGAATATTAGGATTTTTTTTGCTTTTCTGATATTTGCACAGGTTACAAAATACATTACTACACAGAATATAAGTGATGTAGAAGTAAGTGATACATATTCTATACAATAGTTTCATAAAATATCATCACATCATCTCGAAACTAGTGTATGTTGTCAACTCATGAGTCAAACATAAAGATATCGGAATGTGTCAACTCATGAGTCAAATCATAAAATACATTACTAATGGCTATTTTTTTTATTTTTTCTAAAAAGGGAAAAACCTTCGCCACATTCATTTATTAAGAGAGAGTATTGCATTTTTTTGCATGGTTGGATATTACAAAAGCTTGGACACATGTATATGTATCAAAGTTTCGAATGTCGCTGTAGCTTTTGAAGAGCTCTGTCATTTACATGTGCATGTATATGTTAAAAAGTTTCAAATGTCGCTGTAGCTTTTGAAGAGCTCTGTCATTTACATGTGCATGTATAGGTTGAATCAACCGACAGAAACAGAGAACTTTCACATTATTATTAATCTGATTATTGACTTGTGCATGGGTCAAATCAACAAACAGAGATATAGACATATGACCTTGACATTGTTACTAGTCTCGCATATGACCTTGACCTTGACATGTGCATTAGCTGTACCGTTTCTCTCTTCATTCAGACATAATCCTAAATAATTTGATGGCAAAATCCTACCATTGCGGATGGTGGTAATAGTTAGACCTCGTCAAGGGCACATTTATCAGCGTGGGTTGGCGCTCGTAACAAATGGGAAACATGTGTTGTTGCCCATAATCAATCATGATCTTATGAAATATTATCTTTCGAGCCATTTTTTGTAAAAAAATTGTTCCTAAGTATAATTTACAACTTTGCACTATGGTTGTACGAATACTGCCAGCCTGTTCCTCTCAAAACTTCACGTTTCAGCTACATGGCAGAACCACATAAACAAAATGATTCAAAAAGCACTGACCTCGATCCTTCTCAATTTGTAATAACCACTACACATTGTCCGCTATGTTTTGAGAGGACAGTGTGCCCTTGACGAGGTCAAACTATTACCACCATCCGCAACGGTGGGATTTATTCTCATGTACTCGGAGTAGAATCACCTATGAGAATCATGTGATGCGTTCTCTGGTAGAATTGTGGAAACTATCTGCTCGTTCTTATCCTAGAGGGTTTTATACGGGGGAGGGAGGGGGGCGCACCTCGCGGCCAAAGAGGGGAGCGCGGCGGAGGGGGAGGGGGAGGCGGCGGAGCCCTTGTCGTCGCCCATCATCGGGGGTTCCTGGCGCGGTGGCGAGAGGCAGGGAGCGGGGAGGGCGCGGTGTGAGGCGGACGGTGGCACAACCGCGAGGGGGGAGCAGGGGGTTTAGCCAGCAGCGGCAGGTGCGGTGGGAGGGGTGGCCGGAGGGCTCGCCCGAGAGCGGGAGTTTCGCTGGATTGGATCGGAAGGAGAGCCACGAGGGGAGGGGAGTGGGAGTTTTTTTTCAATTCTAGTTATCAATGGCGCACCCACCTAAGTATGCGCCATTGGTAACCAGGGTTACTAATGGCGCACCTCGTAAGAATGCGCCATTAGTAGTTTTGAAAAAAAACTGAAAAACAATTGTTAGCTCTGTTGCACTGTGGACGTGGTGCGCCATTACTAGTTAAAACTAGTAATGGCGCACTTCCCCTGGTGCGCGACTCATATGTCTAGGAAATGGTGTGGGGCCAGGACAAATATAGTAATGGCGCACGACACACAAGGTGCGCCATTAGTAATATGGACACTAATGGCGCACGAGTCTCTGGTGCGCCACTGCTATATAGGAGTGGCGCACCACATACATGGTGCACCGTTAATGTCCATATTAGCTATAACCCTTTTTCTAGAAGTCCCTTGTTTCTTCCGATGTCCTCCTTGCTTGCTTATAGTTTCCTCTAATTACTTACTTTGGCAAGACTCTTGAAGACACTTCTCTCTATAATTCCTTTCAATAAATCGTTTTCTTTCTCAAGTGTAACTTGGCTAAGAGAATCATTAGTGGAATCAAGAGAGCTACTAACAACAACATCATTTGATTTAACATTAGTATTGTTATAACTAGATGAAGAAACTTTCTTGCCTTTGTTACTAGTGTGCTTAGATTTTACTTGTGGAACAAAAGTGGACAAGAGTAATCGTTTGGCTAGATAAGAAGAATTGTTCTTTCAAGAATCATCATTTATTGCTTCTAGAAACTCATGCTCCCTCTCTAAATGAAGAAACTCATGAGTTCTTGCAAGCTCTCTATGATATTCTATAGTAGATTCATGGGCTAACTTAAGAGTGTTTAATTATCTAGTTAGAGTCTCAATCTCCTTCTTATCATCATCACACTACTTATCTTGACTAGCATGACGATCAACAAATTCAATTTCATTGCTATCACTAGTTTTATCAAAGAACAAGTCACGACTAGATGAACGTTTCTCTTCATATCTTGAGTTGGAGATTCTCTCTTTCCCACTACTCTTATAGAAATTGTTCAATTTCATGACCATGAGGCTTATCTCTTCATTGGTGACAAGGTTGTCAATTGAAGTAGTCGGAGCATCACTTGAAGCTTTTGTAAGCACCGCTTAACTTGTTGTGCAACTCTTCTTTGTCCTTGAGTGACATTCCTTGAGCGGCAATCCTTCCAATGACTTCTGTTGCTTGTTAGTTTGGCATCATTTGGATCAATGTGAACACGGTGTCATACGTTCCATCCAAGTTTCTAAGTATCATACTGATGACAAATTTGTCTGCTATGTCTTTGCTTCCTAAGCCGACAATCTCAATTGTGATGAGAGCAAGCCTAGAGTACATCTCAGGGACTCCTTCATCATCCTTCATCTTGAACTTGTCAAGTTGACTTTGTAGCGCATCCAACATAGATTCCTTAGCAGATTTTGTACCTTCGTGCATATCAATCAAAGTGTCCCAAATTTCCTAGGCATTCTCAAGACGACTAATCTTGTTGAACTCTTGGGGGCATAGGCAGTTGAACAAAATGTCGCATGCTTGAGCATTGTATTGCAACATCTTCAATTCTTCCACAGTCGCTTCATGATCCGGTTCCTTTCCATCACCAAAGATTTCATCTTGCAAACCAACATGAACAATAGCCCAAAGGGAGGGGTTATGACCAAGAATATGCATTTTCATTTTATGCTTCCAACTAGCAAAATATGGACCTCTACGGTGATAATTTCCGTCAGTAGATGCCATAATCTCCTAGGTTGTGAAACCAATGTAATGGAGACCAAGGCTCTCATACCACTTGTAGAATCCGAAATATGTCTATGAGGGTAACTAGACTACTTGACCAAATAAAAACTTTTCCATTTCGCAATTTTAGTTGTGGGCAAGATTTAGGAGTTGTTGTAAGTAAAACTCATCATACACGTGCAAGTCTAAGACTATAGCAGCGGAAAGCAATGACATGCACATGTAATTAGAGAGTGGGGATTGGAAGATCAAATGAATGGTTTAAACGGCGATTTTTGGCATGATTCTCATAGGTGGTGCTATGTACGTCCACATTGATGGAGACTTCAACCCATGGAGATTAACGGCCGCACAAGTCCATGGAGGGCTCAAACCACGGAGGGTCCATGGAGAAGCAACCTCGTCTATTCTATCATGGCTTATGTCCTCGAAGGACTAGCCTCACTAGGGGTAGATCTTCATGAAGTAGGAAATCTCCTTGCCCTTACAAACTTCTTGGTTCAAGTCCACAACATGAATTAGGAGGCTCCCAAGCGACAAATAACCAATCTAGGAGGCACCACCCACCAAAAGGTAATAGATGTGATAGAATGTCGGACTCATTGCTCTTGTGCTTCAAAAGATAGTCTCCTCAACACTCAATCACTCTCTCAAAGAATTGGGATGGGTAGAAGAGATTGATTGGGTGGAAAGCAACTTGGGTAGGCTAGAGATCAATTTTCCAATGGATGGATTGGAATACCTTCATATCAATACATGAGTAGGTGGCTCTCTTTGAGAAAAATGGATATGGCAGGTGTATGTGTGTTCTGAGTGCTTCCTGTATGAATGAGAGGTGGTGGAAAGGGTATATATAGGCATCTCCCAAAATCCAATCGTTACAACATTATTGCCCAACTCGGTGAAACGATGTGAATCTCGGTGGCACCGCTTTGCAAAAATGCGGCAACTTTCGAATTGTTGGTGAGACCGATATAGGAATCTCGGTGGTACCGATAGAGTGACCTAGGGCAGTTTCCAAATCTGGGTGAGACCGATTCCAAAACTTGGAAATTCCAATTCTTCAAAGTGACATACGAGAAACTTGGTCACTGGTTTTTGGTGGCATCCAATGGAATGTTGTTGGTACCAAGATTCTAAGGTTTGATAAAGGTTCTATTTGGTGGAAAAAAATAGGGCCAAATGGAAAATCTTGGTGGCACCGATTTTGACGTTTAGGCTTTGGACAGAGAACTTTTGTGGGAGAATGGCTGAGTATTTTTGGTAGCTATCTCCAAGCACATGAGCAACCAATTCCTCATAGATACCTCACCCCCTTTTAATGGTATTGGCTTTCCTATCGACTCAAATGTGATTTCTCAGAAATATAAAATGCAGAGTGTTGTAGCTTGAAGCTTGACCAATCCTATTACTTTCCTTGCATCAAGGGGTTCTCTTCACAATCCTTAGACAATGCATGTTTGAACTTTTCTGAAATATACTTTGATAAGATCATTAGTTTAACGATAGATATGCTGTGATTAATTACCGAAACCACCTTAGGGAGAAGTTGTGCTTTCACAGATGCCACTAGAGAACATATGGCCCCCGGGTCTATTCACTCATATATTCACAAAACTTATCTTTACTTCACTGTTCTTATTTCTCTTTTGATTTATTTTGAAATTTACAATTTTCTACAATTATCAACACACCTTGTTCGCTTGCAAATAACGGGAACAAGGAGATTGACAATCCTTTTGCCCGCGTTGGGTGCAAGTTGTTTGCTCTTTTATGTGCAGCTACTGAAGATAGTTGAGAAATTATATTCCCATTGGTTTGATAAACCTTGGTTTCTTAATTGAGGGAACTACTTACCCGTATTGTGCTGCAATTACCCATTCCTCTTTATGGAAAACCCAACGGAGATCACAAGTATCAGGAAGGATTTTTGGTGTCGTTGCCGAGGAATACCATCACCAACTACCAAGTAACTTCTCACAAATTATCATTCACTTGTTCTACTTTTTATTTCCAGCTATATTTTGCTTGATTCAAAAAAATAAAAAATATTTATCTTTGCTTGTCACTAGTTTACTTCTTTGCTCGCTAGTTCACTTGTCCTACTTGTTACTTTGCTTGCTCGGTCACTAGGTCTCAAGATACTACTAAGTTGTGTGACTTCTCAAGTACTAATAATAATGATTTTATTAGTACTCCTAGTCCTATACCACCCACCTCTAGTGCGAAGGATTTTGATATTAATGCTGCATTGCTGAATCTTGTCATGAAAGAACAATTTTTGGGAAGTCCCAATGAGGATTCCGCTGGTCATATTAATACCTTTGTTGAACTTTGTGATATGCAAAATAAATTACATGGATAATTATATTTGTGAAATTAAAATTATTTCATTTTCCACTAAGAGATAGAGCTAAGGCTTTGTTATCATCTTTACCACGTAATAGTATTGGAACATGGAATAAGTGTAAAGATCCTTTTATTGCCACGTATTTTACTCTAACTAAGATCATCTCCCATAGAAATAAAATATTGAATTTTAAACAACATGATAATGAACATGTTGCACAATCTTGGGAGAGGATGAAATGGAAGGTTCGAAATTGCCCTACTCTTGGTTTAAACTTGTGGATCATTATCCAAATCTTCTATGTTAGACTAAACTTTGTATCTAGAAATCTTCTAGATTATGCCGCAGGTGGTACCTTCATGGAGGTGACCTTTGGAGATGCCACTATACTTCTGGACAACATCATTACCAGATACTCTCAATGGCATATCGAAAGAGCTCCAACTGGTAAGAAGGTTAAATCTGTTGAGGAAATCACTACTTTGAGTGAAAAGGTGGATGTTCATATGAATTTGGTTGCTAATAAAAATGCTCATGTTGATCCTAATGAAATGCCATTGTATTCTTTGATTGAAAAAATGATAATGCCATTGATGTGAATTTTATCTCATGAAATAATTTCAATTATCGCCTATATGGGTAATTTCAATGCTAGGCCATATCCTGATAATCCCTCTAATGGTTATGACAACTCTTATGGAATTCTTATGGAAATTATTCTACCAATAATAGTAAGTTATCCTCTGATCTTGAAAAAAACATTAAATAATTCATTAATTCTCAAAAAGTAATACTATGGTAGAGGAAAAACTGCATACAATCGATATTTTGGATAAAAACATGGATATAATTGCTCTTGATGTAGAAACTCTTAAAAGTAAAGATTTTCCACCCAAGAATGATTTCAACGAGACTATTAAATCAATCCAAATAACTATTAATGAGGGCAAGGAGAGGACCACTAAGTTGAAAGCTAAACAAGAATTCCTAGAAAAAGCTCTCCCCCTTGATTTTTACTTCTGTAAGTCATGATGAACATCTTAAAATTATTGGAGCTTCTCCTATTGAATACTTATTTACTTCTATGAATATAAATGATAAAGGAACTGGGTATGAGTCAACGTGATGATTATGATGCTAAAACTAAAAAAATGCTTTGGAGAGGTCAAAACTTTAACTAGTGATGTGCCCACTATATTGTATTACAAGGACTTTAATTATGAAATTTTCTCTTTAGTATAATGTATTTACTTGTTACAAGCCATTAATAGCTCATACAATGCTTAGGGACAAAACAAGGCTTTCAGTAATCATAGAGTGGAAGGAATGATAAAAGCATATGATGAGAAACTTGAAATTGAAGTTTCTATTCCTAGAAAATTGCATGATGAGAGGGAACCTACTATCATAATAATGAAAAATAAATATTAATGCAATGCATTGTGTGACCTTGGTTCTAGTGCTTCAATAATACCTAAATCCTTTTTTGATGAGCTTGGTCTCACTAACATTCAAGATTGTTGTAAAGACTAAGATGCGGTCCGTTCCGATTTGGGGATCGAGGCCCCGAATTGGAAAGAAGCGCCTCTAAGCATTTTGCAAACATGGTAACATAGCACATACATAAATAATAGAGGAATGACAATAAGGGATTCAACTGTCATCTCATAGATATATCAGAGTTACATCACGCATTCGAACAAGGTAGTTCCGCTATGGACTACAAAACATGAGAAATGACTATGCTGCCCTGCATGCTTGCCCATGATCACGACCATGCCTCAGTCTTCTGGATAGTTCACGTACAGGTGGTCGTTCTCCTCATCGTACTGCCACGCCAGCTGCGTGCCGTCGGGATCACCTGTCTCGGGGGTACCTGAACCTGTTGGTGTTGTGAAGGAATTTGTGAGCCACGGGGACTCAGCAATCTATGACCTTGGTGCCAGAACTAGTCAAGTTATTAGGTTGGAAAGGTGGAGTATTTAGGTTGCAGCATCCTAATCTTTATATGGTGGCTAACTTACGTAGAACATGTATGAAGGTGGTCTATTCTAGTGGACGATAATAGATGATCACTAAGTGATCCTGAACACCTACCTACGTCTATCATAAACCACCATGTTCCCGATCGAAGAGAGTTTTTCGAAGGGGACAATCACGGTTACGCACACAGTTGGCAATTTTCTTAGCTTATGTTTAAGTTATCTATTACCGGATGTTAACAAATATTCCAAGTTGCCACATAACCGTGGGCACGGCTTTCCGAAAGATTATACCCTGCAGGGATGCTCCAACTAGTCCATCAGAAACGTACACGGGCCGCAAAGTAATCCTCTATCATGAATCTCGTGATCTCGTCGGGTTCCTTAGAGGAAAACCTCAACTCCGGTGAGAACCAAAGCTTCACCGGGATTCATATACGCAAGATATATCCCTAAGGTAAGACAAGACTAGCAGGACCTCCCGACGTGTCGACGACCCTGATAAGAGCCACGTATCTCAGTCTTAGGACACGCTGGATGAGCACAGCGTACAATGGCCTGATAGACATCTCCCGAGTTGCCCCGGGTTGGCCCCGCACACAACTCTAGTTTGGACCAACACTCATGAGGAGCACTGGCCCAGGTTGTTGATTAAATTCCTCGGGGTAGCTATTCCCTATGCACATTATTATTAAGTGATTAGCAAATTAACACCAATGGTGGGTCCTGCCGGACAAGTCTTAACACTATGCGATTTATCGAGGGGTTCCCCATAACAACCCCGAACGTGTTAGGAGCGATCATTATGGAATCAAACATCGGTAGACGGTAACTATGGAGGCAATAACGGAACAAAACACCCGACAAAAGGCTAGGCCTTCCGTTATTTACCAAGTATTTAGGTGCATTAATTAAATAAGAGAATTAAGATAATGATATCAAGCTCATGTCATCACATGAGGCAAAGCACCTGCATCTAGCAACGCTAACATTAGTAGCTGAGCAAAGCCTACTTAGCCATTCAAGATTTGCTAGGAAGGGATAAGTGTTTGGGTTTCATGGCAATTCAGGAGGCAATTACTTCAGTGGTAGGCAGCGAGCATATGATGGAAGAAACGTAAACTAGCATAACAAGTCTAGAGATGGAATCAAGGTCGTATCATCTTGCCTGTGATATCCTCAACCTGGAACTGCTCTTGTTCGTCCTGCACGTACTCTCCCGAATCCACGTACTCGTTCTACGATCCCGATGCTACCCAACATAAAAATTACATCCAATGAACAACAGCACCTCAAGATGCAACAAGCACATGATGCATGAGATGATTATGAGTATGCATCACTATTCTACTCACTAGCACAAGCATGAGAAGTAAATACATGTTCCTGGATAGAACTGCATCCTAAGCTATCTTGACACGCTTGAGAATGCCATGATCAGATGCGTCTCATGAAAACGATGCAAAGGCATATAAAGAACATTACGAATGGAGCTACGGATCAACGGGAAACAACGAAACAAGAAATGAAGACCTACGTGTCAAATTCATCACCACACAGGCCAATGGTTCAACTCTAGTATTTCCAGGTATCCAAGACATAAAACAATCCAACATGGATGGGGTGGTGCAAATAATATCACCACACCACCAACTATGCACTCACAAACATCAAAATACCAATGCTACACAATCTGCCATAAACAGCATCATAGCACTTTGAGAGCTACATGCAAAGCACCTACAGCCACCTAAACATGCCAAATAAGATAAGTGGCAGTAGCTATCCAAGACTACTACAATCACAAGAAAAAATATCACACAGAGGAGTTAAACACAGAAAGTTACACAGCTGCAAACATGCCCAAAAATATAAGATTTCAGGGACTTAGTAAAAATTCCAGATTCTCACTATCAGTTTATGCTCTGAAGCATTTTGACAGCAGCCAAAAGAATATCTACAAGACTCCAAATGGAATGAAAATTTACAAGGAGCTACACAAACACATAAGCTTCAACTTTCCAGTTGAAAGCTAAGAATGAAACACAACACATTGACCTGCACAAGCTCATCAACAGGAGAAGAAAATATAAACACATTCTCACATTTGGTGAAAATCTCAGATTTTCACTAATCTGGAATTTCAGCCACATGCCTACTTCGAATGGGCACCACTTGCACATATGACTTCCTAAGCATGAAACAAAAGCATCAAGTGGTAGAGGGGGTTACCCTCTAATGCCACAACAAGGAATCAACCTCTTGTGCACACCACATCTCATGGAACCAAGCTCCAAACATAGAACAAAACTAAAATAAGTCATCTCCAGAAAATGTTCCAATGGAAAAACTGATTTCACCAATGGATTCCTGGGATGATTCTACCCAAAAAACATATATAATACCTATGCACTTGTATGGAGCAAATGAGCACAAACTAGGAAATGAAATCTACATAGAATCCTATCTAATGAATAGTTCATCATCACACATGCCATTCACTAGAACAAAACCTACATAAGCATGTACATATGTCCACAACATCAATGGGGTACATGAGGGGTAGGCCTCATGCATATGTGCCTTGGCACACCACCACACACTCACATGCATCACATCTAACATGCCCATGGGAAAAACACCCACACATGAAATCACATGCACACCATGGATACACCACCTACACATAGGATATCGCAACCCTATAGATACATGCACCCAATCCTTTAGATGCCTCCTACACATGATAATTCTACTATACACTCCTAGTGCAAATACCACACACTCACACACACATCATCAACTATCTACACCACATATAAACAAGGTGTGTGTGGAGGGGGAAACCCATCCACACACACACACACACATAGGACCTACACATGAAACATGCCAATCCACCTACACATGCATAGCTTCCAAAACCAAGTGCAACATGAACTCTTGTTCATGTGTGTGGGATGCACACCACACATGCACCATAACACCAATTGTATGTGTGCCATCACACACACACCACCTACATCAACAAGCAATCAAATCTAACAATATATCTATGCACCACATGCTGGTTTGAGAGGAGGAAAAAAATACCACATGTTGTTGAAATACCATAGCACTACATCTAACAAACACAAGAAGAAAAGAGCAAGAAAGCAACAAAAATAAAAAAGGGTGTTGATGGGGGAATCGAACCCTGGATCCCACGGTACTGCCTACAGACCCAAACCACTGTGTTAGACACCAAGCACTCGACAGAGGAGGGACTAAGCAGGGTATCTACTCTGCTTCTACTGCTAGCACCACTGTGCCAAAACAATTGCAAAAAGGGGGGTCGAGGGGGATCGAACCCACGACCTGGGTACAACACATCCCACAACTGTGCCACTATGCTATGCATCGACCTCTGACAGATAGAAGGAAATCTACCACGTAACCTACCACTCCAAAGCTCTGTTCTGCAAGGCACAAAGAAGCGCAGGTGATAGGGAGGCCGCCGTGCTGCACTGCTACTGCTGCTGCACCACGAGGGAAAACACCACTGCTCGCGCTGCTACTATGAGGGGAAGGGGCCATCTGCGATGCTCCCACCTCCACCGAGAAAACACACCGAACACACAACACATGCACGCAAGAGCTACTCCCTGACAGAGGAACTCCGGCGAACCCTAGTCGATCCAGTCGAGGAGAAGGAGGGACGGAGGAAGGAGGTGAGGCTCCTCACCAAGGGAAGGAAGAGGGGAAGCCGTACGGTGGAGGAAGCCGGATCGGATGGGAAG
Source organism: Hordeum vulgare subsp. vulgare (assembly GCF_904849725.1). Taxonomy (NCBI): domain Eukaryota; kingdom Viridiplantae; phylum Streptophyta; class Magnoliopsida; order Poales; family Poaceae; genus Hordeum; species Hordeum vulgare. The sequence continues at coordinate 338,466,154 of NC_058524.1, read as the reverse complement.
TAGACGATCAGAAGAAGCCCCTGCTGCAGCCCGAGGAAGAAGACGAGGTGCTCCGGGACCGAGCTGATGGCGAGCTCCTGCCCGTCGGTGAGGCCACTCCTCGACCTCAGCGACGCAGGGAATGAAGCGCGGGGTGCTCCCCCGTGCCCCTGGACATGGTGGCTGCGCCGGTCGATGGTGGATGCAGGTGTAGACGCCGGCGATGCTTCTCTCCTCTCTCTGTTCTGATCTGTAGAGACTCACCTTGGGGGGAGACAGAGAGATGGGGAATGGAGTGGCGGCGGCAGATGGGAGAGAGGGGAACCCTAGGAGAGGGGAGGCACGGACGTCCACATATATGGGGGGACCTCGACGTTTGTGCCTCACGGCGCTTGCATCTCTCTCGGCAAGCCTGGCAGAAAGGAGCGCGCGGTGCAGACGACGTTTGAAGGAGGAAGGCGGTCGTGGAGCTGGGCCACCGCGTGAGATAGGGAAGGAGTGGGCCGCCAGGGAGGGAGGAAGCCCACCCGTGGCGATTTATAGACAGGAATAAATCCTGGGGCTTTTCTTTTAACAGGAAAATCCAGAGAAGAAAGCAATGCACAGAGAAAACTACTGGGGATAAAAACAAAACAAAACTACCCCTGGACATGATAAATCATGACCTATTTGAATAAAATGGAAAAGAAATATTAGGGGCAAATAAATATTTACAAAACAACATTTGTTAGATCTGTTTTGTAATTAGTTGCACCTTTAAAACATGTTTTTAAAAATAGCAATGTCACCTCTCCATATCCAACACAAAACTTGCTAAATCATGGGCATTTTTAAAACAGGATATGAACAAGTGGAAATTGAGCTAGAGATAATTGGAGAGGAAGTTTTGAAACCCATGAAAGCCACAATGCACTACACACTACCATCTACATCCACCTCAACCACACATCCAACATCACACCAACACAAACATGAAATCACAAGGCACAAACACAAGACAAGGTATGAATGGGATGGCATGGATGAAAAAGAGTATTAAACAAAGGGAGCATCACATGGAATATAACACACATAGATAGCTCTCATGTCCATGACAAGTTGGACCCACATGGGAAGGTTCCAAAAAGGGAAGGTTAGACACTTGGGGCATTACAAGTGTTCCCTAAACTTGCATCTCATGGATTCTACCATGGGATGGCATGGATGCATTGCCCGTTCTCACCTCGAGGATCGATGCAAACTTCGCCGGTGCATCCAAACCCCATGGCATGATACGCTCTGTAACACATAAGCCTTCCTATATATTCCACAAAACAGCCACCATACCTACCTACCATGCCATTTCCGTAGCTCTTCCGAGATATATTGCCATGCAAATTCCACCATTACATCATATGACTAGTTCGTTCATCATCATATTGCTTTGCATGATCATATAGAGCAGGCATAGCATTTTTGTAAATGCCACCATTCATCATATTGCTGATACATATTAGGCTAGATCATTGCAAATCCTGGTACACTGCTAGAGTCATTCAAAATGAGTCATATTGGTTCGTAGTTCCTCATACCGAGCTTTCATTGAGTTGTAAGTAAATAAAAGTGTGATGATCATCATTATTAGAGCATTTTCCTAGTGAGGAAATAAAAATGGGGGAGGACAAATGAGACCATGATAATATATAAAATGAAAAAATGATTGAGAGAAAAAGAGATATGGGACTTTGCTAGTATCCTTTACCACACTTGTACCTCTATGTGGCACCTTGTTCCTTATATAGAGAGTTTCATGTTATGTGAAAGCACAATTGCTCCCTAAGATGGTTTTGGTAATTAATCACAACATATGTATAATTGAACTAATGATCTTATCAAAATATATTTCAGAAAAGTTCAAAGATGCACTGGCCAAAGGATTGTGAGGAGACACCCCTTGATGCGAGGAAAGGAACAAGATTGGCTAAAGCTTCAAGCAAGAGGACTCTACATTTTACATTTGTGAGGTATCACTTTGAGTCCATAGGAAAACCAATACTATTTAAAGGGGGTGAGGTATTACGGCGGATTGTTTGCTTAAGTGCTCACAGGTATCCACCAAAAATATTCCTCATTCTAACACAAAAATCTCTGTCCGGAGCGAAAAAAGGAAAACCGGTGGCACCAACTTTTCCCACTCGGCCTTACCGATTTTCCCAGTGACACATCCTTTTCCAAACCCTAATCTCTTTGTACCACCAAGTTTCATATCAGTGCCACCGAAAAGCATGTGACCCACTTTTTGTTGAGCAGATTTCAACAATTGGAATTTCCGAGTTTGAAATTAGTAGCACGAAGGTTTGTAAATTTCTCTAGGTCATCATATTTGTACAACCGAGATTTACATATCGGTTTCACTTAGAATTCAAAATTTTCCACATTTAGTGCAACTCGGTACCACGAAGATTCATTTTGGTGCACCGACTTGGCTGACAATGTTGTAATGGTTGGATTTTGGGGATGCCTGTATATACACCTCCACCTCCTCTCATCCACAAAGGAAGCACTCAGAACACAAACCTACTTGCCAGATCCATATTTCTGAGAGAGATTCACCTACTCACGTTTTGAGATCAGGAGATTCCAATCCAACCATTTGAAGCTTGATCTCTAGCCTCCCCAAGTTTCTTTCCACGAAATCAATATCCCCTACCAAGGCCAAATCTGTGAGAGAGTGATTGAGTGTTGTGGAGACTATCTTTTGAAGCACGAGAGCAAGGAGTTCATCACTCTGCTGCATCTATTACCTTTTGGAGGTTGGTGCCTCCAAGATTGGTTATGTGTTTCTTAGGAGCCTCTTACTTCGTGTTGTGGAGTTGAACCAAGAAGTTTGTATGGGCAAGTAGATCGCCTACTTCGTGAAGATCTACTATGAGTGAGGCTTGTCCTGTGTTGACATAAGCCATTGTGGAATAGACAAGGCCGCTTCTTTGTGGACCAGTTGTAGGTGGAGCCCTCCATGGACTCTCGTAGTTGTTACCCTCCATGGGTTCAAGTGTCTACTAACATGGACGTACGATAGCACCACCTATCATAACTACGCCAAAAATCATTGTGTCAACCTTTGCATTTGATCTTCGTTCCCTTCCCTCTACATTATATTTGCCTGTCTTTACATTCCGCTACTATACTCTTAGATATGCATGTGTGGGTGAACTTGACTAGTCATAATTGCCAAAACTGGCCCACAACTAAAAATAGGAAAAAACTAAGTTTTTAATTGGTCAAGTAGTCTAATCCCCCCCTCTAGACATACTTCACATAATACAAGTGGTATTATAGCATTGCTCTCCATTGCATTGGTTTCATAACATAGGAGAGTATGGCGTCTTGTGAGGGAAATTACCACCATGGAGGTCCATATTTTGATGGTACAAACTTTTCTAGTTGGAAGCATAAGATGAAAAATCATATTCTTGTTCATAATCCCGCTGTTTGTTGTGTTGTTCGTGTTGGTGTGTAAGGTGACTTCTTCGGAGAAGGAAGAGAACTGGATCTTGATGCGACATCGCAAGAATTGAAGATGTTGCAGTACAATTCTGAAGCGCGTGACATCCTGTTCAATTCCTTGTGCCCCAAAGAATTCAACAAAATTAGCCGCCTTGAGAATGCAAAGGAAACTTGGGATACTTTGGTTCATATGAACGAAGGTACTGAATCTATCAGGGAATCCAAGTTGGATGTGCTTCAAAGTTAGCTTGATAAGTTCAAGATGAAGTATGGTGAAGGAGTCGCTCATATGTACTCTAGGCTAGCTCTCATCACAAATGATATTGTCGTCTTAGGAAGCATAGAGATGACCGACAAATTCATCATCAAGAAGATAGTTAGTGCCTTGGATAGTAGATATAATACCATGTGCATATTGATCCAGATGGTGGTACCAAGATGTACCAAGATCCCCGAGAAAGATTCTGGTGGCACGGCATGAAGAGGGAAATCGCGGCGTATGTGGCCAAGTGCATTGTGTGTCAGCAAGTTAAGGCTGAGCATCAGCGACCCGCAGGACTGCTACAACCTCTCTAGGTGCCGGAATGGAAGTGGGACAAGGTAGGGATGGATTTCATTACCGGCCTACCAAGGTCTAGCAAGGGCCATAACTCGATATGGGTTGTTGTCGACCATTTGACCAAAGTGGCCCATTTCATCCATGTCAACACCACTTATGATGGGTACAAGTTGGCTAGTCTCTATATCGAGCACATAGTAAGCCTTCATGGAGTTCCCAAGGAGATTGTATCTGACCAAGGCACGCAGTTCACCTCAAGGTTTTGGAGGAAACTTCAGGAGGCCCTCAGTACCAAGCTCTCTTTTAGCACTGCCTTCCACCCGCAGACGGGAGGACAGACGGAAAGGTGAATTAGATACTTGAAGATATGCTCCGCGCGTGCGTCCTAGCGCACGAAGCCAAATGGGAAGACTGTCTGCCATTCGCTGAATTTTCATACAACAACACCTACCAGTCTAGTCTCCAGATGGCCCCGTTAGAAGTATTGTACTGGCGGAAATGCCGCACCCCGCCCAACTGGTCAGAAATCGGAGACGGGTTGATTTTCAGACCGGTAGTTTTGCACAGGGCAGAAGAGAAGGTGCAACTAGTCCGAGAAAACCTGAAGGCAGCCAAGTCACGACAAAAAGAGTTATGCGGACTCTCGCCGCAGGAATGTGGAGTACATTCCCGGAGATCTGGTGTACCTCCGTGTCACCCCTCTCAAGGGAACCAAGCGTTTCCACGTTAAGGGGAAACTCGCTCCAAGGTTCAATGTGCCATTTAAGATCACGACAAGGTGTGGAGAGGTTGCTTATGAGTTGGTGTTACCTCCGGAACTTTCAGGTGTGCACAATGTTTTCCACGTGTCACAACTTCGGAAATGTCTCCAAGCGCCAAGTTGTTTCGATCCTTACAAGGACATTGATCATCGGGCCATTGACCTTCAGTCTAATTTCACCTACCGCGAGAGGCCAATCCGCATTCTCGATGAAGCAAAGCGATGCACCAGAAGCCGCACCATCAAGTATTTCAAGGTTCAATGTAGCAACCACACCAAAGCTGAAGCTACATGAGAGCATGAAGACTATCTCCAATCTGAGTATCCAGACCTTTTTAGCACCTAGCTTTGGAATCTCGGGGACGAGATTCTTGTAAGGGGGATATGCCTATCACACCCTGTTTTTGCTATCACTTGTCTGTATTGTGAAATTCTGAGCTTGTTAAGACTTTTTCAAAACCAATGATGTGGGTGCCATGATTGACAATGTATGCTTGTATGCTTGATGATGTAAAGATTTTTAAAAACCCTAAAGTCCTTTGGTATTATACTGTTTTCCAAAAAAAACTTTGCTTATTGCTAACCAAAGTAAAACTACCTTGAGTTGCACAACAAGTCCTTGATAGCAAGGAGTGCTTCTACTCATATTTGGTAATCTGATTTTTACCTATCTTTATATTTCAAAACCACAAAAATAATTATTTTTGTGATTATTTTCCTAATTAAATAGCATGTCCATTTCTAAGGTCAAAATTGGTATTCCAACATGGGAAAATACTTTTCTGCTTAGGAAAAATATGATTAAATTTAGAAATGATGAGTAGGACATATATTTTCCATACATAAGATTTTAAACCCCATTTTATATTATATTTATTCATTAAAACTATAAAAGCTATTTGTGTCTCTTTTGGCATTTTGAAATATTTCTGAAGGAAATATTCTCAATAGATTCCTAGAAAATTCCAGTGATATCCCTAAGCCTTGTTTCGTGTCCACATAAAGTTTCACCTTGATCAAAGGTGGATAAGGACCCCAAATAACCCAAAAACCTTGTGTGTCGAGAATCAAGTTAGAGCAACTCTACATAGAAAAGTTTGTCCCATGATGCTAAAACTTTGGATGAGTGCCTAATACCTCAAATGAGGGTTCCACACCAAAAATGGGATTTCTGGGACTTAGTTTGCCCACACTCACTTTGGAAGGAACAAATCTGGTCATATTGGAGCGTTTTCAAGTTTACAAAGCTAAACTTGTCCTTTGGAGCTCAAATTTGGTGAAACTACATGGTTTACCACCAAAACCAGACATGTTAAGTCTCAGCACCAGATTACCGGCACTTATGTGAGCTATTTCTTATTTATTGTTTTGCCGACGATAGAAAATCCGTGTGACGAGGGAATCGGAGCGGAAGACCTTGAAGACTCCGGATACTTAGCTAACCAAGGCAAGCAACCCTTTGACCATGACTGAGCATATGTTACTTTGATGTTAAGATAGCAAGTATTCCCATTGCATATGATCATAAGTGCCGGTAATCATTTGATATGATTTTACCAAAGGTTCCTCCGGAGTGTTTTGCATTGAGCTTGACTCTACCCCTTGAGGATCATGCTAATACCATGTTGTCAAGTAAAGATTGCAGTAGTATTATCATGAGCATGATGTTGTCATAAAGCAAGAGTTTATGAAAACCCCATCGGGTGCCACTAATGCCCGAGGATGATGATGAGTTAGGTGGTCACTTTTGGTGAAGTGATGCACTCGATATTTGTGTGAGTAAGGTTTCGGAAATGGGATTATATTTATGATGTGTCGACCGTCCCAACCTTACCAGTACGACCACGCTACCCCTTATGGGACGGGGCTATGTTAATTACTTTGGTCCGTGCTAGAAAAGAGCCATATTACTAGTGGCGGCAGTGATGTGTGGTCACTCTCGTGATGGGGTCGTGCCGGGTAGGACGACTATGCCATTTTTATAAGTTCCAGTCACACCGTTGGTCCCCGCATGGTTGGTACAGTCCAGAGTTGGTGCTCGTAAAACGTACAACATGTGGGCTAGGTACCAATCGATTGGACCTCTTTGTCTAGTATCGTCTGGGGAAAGGCATTGATCGGGTACTTACCTCGGGTATTTTATATACCGCGAGTCATGGATGACACGGAAGTTTCCCGGATCTTGTGGGTCCAGCGTACTACCTCTGTAGAGTGTAAACTATTCGAATAGCCGTGGCCACGGTCAAGGACAGTTGGGTAATCCTACTTAAACTACGTCCCGGTATTTCCGCATAAACCAAGTGTGCGTGAGTTGTGTGTGCGTGTCTGTGGTGATGAGAAAGGTGTTGCTACGATAGAAATGATATAACCAAGTTCGGTGACGTGGAAAATAGGGTGAACCCGGATGATTCAGTCCTCGCCAGATATATTGATTTTTGTAACCTGTTCTTCCAGAGTAATTCTTTAACTTGATGCATATTCATGATCATTCCACCCAGATGAGTTACACTAGAAATGCATGATATTGTTATCCTTCACTTTCGTTGATTATATCATGGGCTGTTTGCGAGTACATTCAAAGTACTCATTGGCTTGCCACTGGTTATGTTATTGACCAGACATGGAAGGACCGGAGTTTGGAGATGAGTACAACTTCGGAGACACCCCTGCGAACTAGGGCACTTTCGTGTCAGAATGCCTGTCGGTGTAGGCTTGATCGCATGGGCACCGCTTAGCCCCTTTGTTTTCCGCTATTAGTGTACTCGTGTGATTTTGGCCTTAGGCCCTGTCTTGTGAACTTGACCCTTCGATCATGTGTTGTAATAATCGGTACTTGGATGTAAGACTCTTTATTTAGTATCTTTGTTCGGTGAGCATTGATCTCTGGGATCATTGAGCACGACGATTCTCGACTAGTAAGTCGGGGTCCCCACACATGACTAGTACAAGATCCCCCTAAATGTGTTCAATCCCATTTAATGGATAGTTGCGTTGGACTGCATGGGCACACACATGGTAGAAGGACAAGACAAGCCATATAAATCTTGGCTATATGCATCAAACATATGTGAATGAAGAACTTCCATGTTCAAAACTCACTCTTGTAAACAATATGTGCAAGGGACAAGAGATCATCATGAACAAGGATATGATGCATATACTTACCTTGAGGTTCTTGGGCGTCTTAGCACTAGGAGTACACTTCGGAAAACAAATGTTAGATAACACAAGAGTACTCTATTGTAAAGATGCAAAGAGCTTCAAAATTACCAAGATATTGAAGACATATTGAAAATAGGATTTGATGATAGATATGTCTCCAAGAAAATTTAGAAGTTTCACCCTTAAAAATGATAAGTAAGATTACCCCTCCCCCGGAGTCATAGCATGTAGATATTGGGAGTAGGTAGGGTAAGACAAGTTCAATCCGAAGATAGTGGAAAACTAATGTATCTGTAACAATTTTATCTCTCCCCCTTAATGGTGTTTCTCCCCTTGAATATGAAAAGTTTGATATATCTCCCGGTTGACAGATTTCCCCTTGGCAGACCTTCCTTTAGGAACATATATCCCCCCTTTTGATATTTCTCCCCCTTTTTGTAAGTTTATTGGAAACTTTGATATTTCTCCAAAATGGTCACAGGGTAAGTGCTAAGAGAAAGGGATCCTTGATTCTTCTCTCTTGATAAGGGTTCTTTGAATTTGACTTTTCTCCCCATTAATAATAGATAAGAGTTACTTGAACTATCTCCCCGTGTGTTAGGGATCCTAGCTGTTTCTCCCTCTTATATTGCATGTGATCACTGAGGTTTTCCCCCCCTCGAAAATTATGGTAAAACAAAAATTGTTTCCCAAAATGTTTAATAAGATCTTAGGAGGTAACGAAACATGGGATCATTGATAGTCTTTCTCCCCCTTAGGCAAAAGTGCACACCATACATGAAAATCATAGGCAGTGATAATATTCGGAATCACCGAGGCATACAGGTTCGGTAGAACCAAGAATGATAGCAGGCCTCTAGGAGAAATCAGTTAGACCAAGTTTCCCAGATCGGTGAAACTGAGTTGTACTGAAAGTCAACTCATTAAATTAAAATAGACAGAAAATATCCACAGATTAAAAGAAAATAAAAGAAACATTTTTTTGAAATATATACATACATATAGATGAGAGTTTAATGGTTCCAAGAAAGTATGCAATGAGGAAAGGGGACCATACGAGAATCTCCCTCTAGATGTAGGGCGGTGACTAGGTCACCTGTATTAGAGTATATTGACTTGTGGAGTCAAGCAAGAATGTTGGAACATTGGTCATAGTCATTGTTAAGCGCAAAATGGGGTTACCAATTTTTATTAAGATTTTTAACGTTTTCATATCATTTGAGTTCCTTTACATCATGACTTGGTGCAAATCATTATCAAGGATATGAGTACATACCTTCGAATGATGTTGATGGCATGGCATGTAGGTGAACTTGTCGTGAATGCTCAACGTTGACGATGATCATCTTGAGTTGCAGATATCCTTGTCGTTTTGGTTCACTTTCCTCCTACAATTGTTAGTCAGGCAAGGAAGAACATAAGATATCCAGATGACATGAGTGAACTTCATTATCATATAATTGTCAAGGATATGTTTTCGTTGTCTTCTTCCTCTATCTCCGAAGAATGGGTTGTTGATACTTGGCTACGTCAAGATTGCTTTCGATTTGAGTTGATGGCAATCTTGTGGAGTGTATTCTTTCAAGTACCAACAAAAGGTTAGATGCAATACAAAAGTTTAGATTCATATCAATGGCATCATGGAAAATACAATCAAGATCATGCCCTTACATGCATCTGAGTGAGTCTAGCTCAAGTTTGAAGCATCAATGATTTTCAACTCACTTCTCAAATGACAAAATACTTTCTCATCAAGTCGTTTGGTAAAGATATCAGCTAATTGTTTGTCTGTACGAATATGCTAAAGATCTATATCTCCTTTACCAATATGATCACAAATGAAATGATGACGCACTTGAATATGTTTTGTTTGAGAATGTTGCACATGATTATAGGGAATTGTAATTCCACTTTCATTGTCACACAATAATGGAACATTTCTAATATGAATGCCATAATCCTTAATAATTTGAGTCATCCATAGTGATTGCGCATAGCATGATCCGGCGGCTCTATATTCAGCTTCGGCAATAGATAAAGACACAGAATTCTGTTTCTTGGATGACCAAGACACAAGAGATCTCTCGATAAATTGACATGTACCCGGGGTGGATTTTCTATCAACCTTGAATCCATCATAGTCCGAGTTAGAATAGCCAACGAGATGAAAAGAAGATCCCTTGGGCTACCGTATGCCAAAGTTTGGTGTATGTATCATGTATCTCATAATTCTTTTCACTGCCAATAGATGACACTCTTTAGGTGTTTCTTGATATCAGGCACACATGCAGACACGCAACATGATGTCAGGATGGGAGGCACAAAGATATAGCAATGAACCCATTGAGCAAAAAACCCTTTGATAAACCGGTTTGTCCGCCTTAGTGAGGTCAACATGTTCTCTGGTAGGCATGTGGGTTCTCAGATCTTTGCACTCTTGCATGTTGAACTGCCTGATTAGGTCCTTCGTGTACTTGGTTTGAGAGATAAACGTACCTTCTCTCGATTGTTTTATTTGCAATCCAAGGTAGAATTTCAGCTTGCACATCATTGACAGCTCATATTTCTCTCACAACAACCTTCCAAATTTCTAACTAGAATGTGGGTTAGTAGAACCAAAGATAATATCATCCACATATATTTGGCACACAAATAGTTCACCATTAACTCTTCTAGTGAATAGGGTTGCATGAACTTTACCAATTTCAAAACCCTTTTCTATAAGAAAGTTCGTTAGGCATTTGTACCAAGCTCTAGGGGCTTTTTTAAGACCATATAAAGCCTTACAAAGTTTGTAAACATGATTATGATTCTTGGGGTTCACAAAGTCGGGAGGTTGTTTGACATAAACCTCCTCCTCCTCAATTTCACCATTTATAAAATCAATTTTGATATCCATTGGTAAAGAGAAATTTCATGGTGATTGGCATGAGCGAGAGGAATGTGAATAACATCAAGTCTAGCAACAGGGGCATAATCCTCACCATAGTCAATACCTTCAACCTGCGTGTATCCTTGGGCTACGAGACGCAACTTGTTGCGTACAACTTGTCCATACTCATCTTGCTTGTTCCGAAACACCCATTTTGTACCGATGATGTTGAGCTCGTCTTCGGGCTTTTCAACAAGTGTCCACACTTGATTCCTCTAAAAGTTGTGTATCTCTTCGTGCATGGGATTCACCCAATTCGGGTCCTGAAGGGCTTCTTCTACCTTAAAAGGCTCAATGCTACAAATGAAAGAGTAATTCTCAAAAAAGTTAGCTAAACGAGATTTAGAGCAAGTAATTCTACCACTTTGCATCTCACTGAAGATTTGATTTAGCGGATGATCTTTGTATACTCTTCCTCGAACTCGTGACAGCTTGTTCTTGTTGAATGGTGGAGATTCTTCATCATCATCTTCTTGCTCGTTATCATTGACGGTGTCATCTCCTTGAGGTGGTGGTGAGGAAGGTTGAGGTGGATCATCATGATGTACTTTTTCCTCTGCTTCATCATGTCGTGTACTGCTTGTGGATACCTCCATGTCATTTTGTGGTTTGTCTTGACGCGAAGTTGGAGCTTCCACTTGAGTTGATGACGTACTTTTCTTCACCTCCATGGGACGAATCTTGCTGATAGATCGATTTTGAATGGCTTCCGAAGGTCCCTTATCCCCTACATCATTTGGCAGTTGTTCGACTTGCGAACTAGTAGATTCATCAAACTTTACATCTACCGTCTCTTCAACTTTTCGAGTGAAGCTGTTGTAGACACGGTAAGTGTGAGACTTCGATCCGAAACCAAGTAGGAAACCTTCATGACATTTAGGAGTAAATTTATTGTGACGATGCTTATCAAGAATGTAGCACATAGAGCCAAATACTCGAAAGTATCCAACTTGGGGTTTGTTACCGTCAATAGATCGTATGCCTTTTTACCGAGAAACTTGTGTAAGTAGAGTTGGTTTATGGTGTGACAAGTTGTTTCCACGGTTTCTGCCTAAGAGTATCTTGGTGTCTTGTATTCGTCCATCAACGTTGGCCATCTCTATGAGAGTCCGCTTCTTCCTCTAGACAACTCCATTTTCTTGAGGCTTGTACGTCACCGAGAACGCATGTGAGATACTTTCTTCATCAAGAAAATTATCCACATTATTGTTCTTGAACTCCATTCCATTGTCGCTCCGAACTTTCTTGATCTTCACTTCGAACTGATTTTGGGCTTTCCGAGAGAAGTTCTTGAAGATCTTTTGTACCTGTGACTTATCATCAAGAAAGAATACCCACATAAATCTGGAAAAACCATCAACAATGACTAAACCATAAAAATTTCCAGCGAGGCTCTTGTATGCATTGGGACCAAAGAAATCCATGTGTGGCAGCTCGAGTGACCTTCTTGTAGTCATGATATTCTTCACGGGATGACTTCCACTGACTTTTTTTCTTGCTTGACAAGCACTACAAAGTCTATCTTTGTCAAATATAACATCTCTAACACCAAGAATATGATCACCTTTGATAAGATTGCAAAGATTACGCATACCTACACGTCCTAAACATCTATGGCATAACTAACCTTTAGAAGATTTTGCAATAAGACATGTACGGGATTTGGATTTTTTAGTGAAATCGACAATATATAGATCACCTTTGCGAAAACAATTAAATACCATGTTATGATTGCTGCTTTGGCAGAGAACTTTCGTAAATAGCACATTGAAACCAAAGTCTGCAAGTCTATATAAGGAAATAAGATTGTATCCAAGGGATTCAACAAGCTTGACATTTTGAATGGAACTATCATGAGATATAGACACCTTACCAAGACCAATTACCTTATCCTTGAACTTGTATCTAAAATTTACATACCTTCAAGGTCCACGCTTTGGTGTGCTCTGATGGAACATGTCTTTATCTCTGGTCATGTGATCAGTGCATCCACTGTCAAGTATCCACTCCTTTCCTCCAACCATGTACTCTCTAAGGTTTGCCACAAGACTAAGGTTCCTCATGGTCTTCTCATACTCGGTGTCAAACTCTTCATCTTCATCGTAGTAGCCATGCTCCACATTGTCGTCATCGGACGAAATATCCTCATCATAGGAAACAAGAATTTCATCAGAATTTTGACTATGACAATGTTCATATTTATGTATGTGAATGGCTTCAAAAATGACAATGTTAATGGTAATGGCATCTCCTTTAGCACGAATGAGGTCATGAAGCTCATATAGGTATTTATGAAAAATAGGATCGGTTGGCTTCATTTTGTGAAAGACAATGCATTTATGGAAAATGATCTCAACATTTTTCACTAAATAGTCACGATGTCTTTTGTCTAAGTTTTTCCACAAAGCATGAACATGATCAAATTTGTGCAATTGATTAAGCATATTTCTTGGCAATCCTATAATGATTAGATTTGCAGTCTTAAGATTAGCAAGAATATCAAGTTCTTTATCATGAGAAGGATGTAAGGGACCAATGGGAGGCTCATAGGGATATTCAACATAATTGCGCAAATGGAATTCATCAAATATATCAAGCATTTCATATTTCCATTATCTAAAATATTCCCTATCAAGAATAGGCATTGTATAACTAATATTCAACAATCTAGGCGCATCCATCTTTCTCTATTGGTGTTTAAACCAAGGTTATGGAGACCTTGCTCTAGTACCAATTGTGAGATTGATAGAAAAGACATCTAGAGGCGGGGTAAATAGACTACTTTCATAAATTAAAATCCTAGCCTTTTCCCAATTTTAGTGGTTGGAAGATTTTTACAATTCTAACAAGTCTACTGCACCCTACACATGCTAGTCAACAAATATGGCAACGGAAAGTAAAGACATTGGACATGTAGTAAGGAGTAGAGTTTAGGAATATCAAACACAAAGTGGTTGACACGACGATTTTTGGTATGGTGGTGATAGGTGGCGCTATCGTGCGTTCATGTTAGTGGAGACTTCAACCCACGGAGGGTAACGGCTGCGGGGGTCCACGGAGGGATCCACCCACAAGGGGTCCATGAAGAAGCGGCCTTGTTTATTCCACCACGGCTTCCGTCCACACATGACTAGCCTCACTCACGATAGATCTTTACGAAGTAGGCGATCCCCTTGCGTCTAGAAACTTCTTGGTTCAACTCCACAACATGAAGTAGGAGGCTCCCAAGCGACACCTAATCAATCTAGGAGGCACCACCCTCTAGAAGGTAATATGTGTGGTAGAACGATGCACTCCTTGCTCTTGTGCTTGAAAAGATAGTCTCCTCAACACGCAATCACTCTGTCTCTCAGATTTGGTAGGGTTAGGAGAGACTGATCTTGTGGGAAGCAACTTGGGGAGACTAGAAATCAAGGTTCAAACGGTTGGTATGGAATCTCTTGATCTTAACACATGAGTAGGTGGCTCTCTCTCAGAAAAATGGATCTGGCAAGTGTAATTGTGTTCTAAGTGCTTCCTCTATGAATGAGAGGTAGGTGGAGGGGTATATATAGGCATCCCCAAAATCCAGGCGTTACGACATTATTTCCCAACTCGGTGACATCAAAGAGAATCTCGGTGGTACTTAGTTGCACTAAATGTGGCAACCTTTGAATTCTTGGTGAGACCGATATAGGAATCTCGGTGGTACCGATACGATGACTTAGACCAGTTTCCAAATCTTGGTGAGACCTATTTCAAACTCTAAAATTCCGATTCTTGAAATCTTCTCCATATAAAGTTTGTCCCTGAATCTCGGTGGCACTAATGTGAAAGTTGGTCGTACTGAGATGGTATGGTTGGGCATAGGATGTGTCAAGTGTAAAATCGGTAGGGCCGAGGGGAAATTGTTGGCGGCACTGATTTTGCTAGTTTGGCTTTGGAAAGAGATATTTGTGAGAGAATGACTGAGTATTTTTTGTGAGAACCTCTAAGCACTTGAGCAACTAATTCATCATAATAAATCATCCCCTTTTAATAGTATTGGCTTTCCTATGGACTCAAAGTAATTTCTCACAAATATAAAATGTAGTCCTTTTGCTTGAAGCTTGAGCCAATCCTATTCCTTTCTTGCATCAAGGGGCTTCTCCTCACAATCCTTTATGCCAAGGTTTTATGTGGACTATACCTAAAATATAATAGGTAAAGTGTTAGTCCAAGAGGCAATTCATGTTGTCATGAATTATCAAAACCACCAAGGGAGCATATGTGCTTTCAATGGGCCGAACCAGGCTTATCCTGCCGTGTGGGGACCCCTACTTGTAAGTCAAGATTGTAGAATGCACACGTATAGTGATCCGAGAGATCAATGCTCATTAAGCACACAGATACTGAATAATAAGAGTCTTACATCGACACATAACATCTGATAGAAATAGGGCCATTATTGCCAAGTCCTTACATAAATACAACATCGAAGACTCACACACCAACACAGTACTGAATGTAGATAACTTGGAGGATAGCGTGAATCTATGTCGTCTGCCTTATCCTACAAGCATTCTGACTGGGAAGCGTACTATATCGCATGTTCGTCCCGAAGGAACTCTTCTCCAAACTTCGGTTCTTACATGCTTGGACAATTAAATAACAAGTGGCAAGCCAATGAGTACTTTCAGTGTACTCGCAAGCAACCCATGATATGGAACAAAGCAATAACAAAGTAAGATATAACAGTAGTATGATGATTTTGCGGAAAGCAGGTTTTCCCTAGTGCAACAACCTGATCAAATTTTCTTGGCGACATGCATTTCAAGATGTAGCGGTAACCCTATGAACAGGTTACATATAGCAATATCAAGTGAGGGTCGAACATCCCATGTCCACCCATCATGCCAAGCCACCTAACTTAGATCAAGCATCATCTTTCCCATGTCACCATCTTTTCGTCATACTCCCCCCACCCAACACACTTGATTTATGTGGAGACAACTTGACGTAGTTTAAGCAGGATTACCCAACTTTCCTTAACCATTACACGGCTATTCTAATGATTTTACACTCTGTAGAAGTTGCGCGCAGTACTAGAAGACTTGGGGAACTTTTGTGTCATCCACAACTCGTAGTATATAACATACCCGATGTAAGCACCCGAAAAATGACTTTCCTCATGATGTACATCATCTGAGCCTCGCTCTAGGTCATATCATCTATGAGGGCACGAAACGGTGTTCCGGAACCTATAAAAACAACATGGTCGCCCTACCTGGCACGACCCCATCACAAGAGTGACCACATCACTCCCACCACTAGTAATGCGGGCTCTCTCCTAGTAACAACCAAAGTAATGAAAAAAGCCCCGTCCCATAAGGGGTATCATGGTCGCACATGTAAGGTTGGGACGGTCGACAAATCTGAAATCTAATCCCGTTTCCGAAACCACATACACAAAACCTTTCATGGTACACCACTTCTTTCTCAAGTGGTTACCCATTTCAACGCCTTCACCCTCGGCCATTAGTGGCACCCGACGCGGTTTTTGGAAAGCTTTTGTAACACATTGTTCATCATCACCATGCATATTCCCGTCCCTGCTTGTGTAGCAACTACTAGCAACTAGCTACATCCCACATTCACAACCCTCATAGGTGGTTGGGTCATTCCCGCCCCGTCGGATGGATGTCGAGGGAGTGGCTAAGGTGGGCGAAGTCGCCAGTGGCAAGGAGGACGCAGCTGAGGGCATCGGGAGGTGGTTGATGCCGACGTTCAACGAAGGAAAAGGGACATGGAAGAGGTGGTGGTGAGGTTAGGGCTTGTTACGGTCATGATGGATGTTAAACGGATACCAGAGCGGGCCTATGTCCCGAGATCGACGGAGCCCCGATGTGGCGGCGCCTTAGTTGATCTCGAGCACTAGTGGTCGGGGAGCTCAAGTGGGGTGATTGGACGGTCGATTGGAGATGAGAGTAAGGTTCCGGAGGGGAGGAGACAGGCTGGGGTGTCCTTTATATAGGCAGGGCGCGGTCCACCAAATGTTGTTGCGCCGGCAAGGCCGTGGCATCGGCTAGAGGAGGAAAGAAGGCTCGGGAACGAGCTCGTGGTATTTATGGGCGTGGTTTACGTCCGTAGAAAGGATTGAGGGGGAGTGGGGCTGGCTCCTTGCGCTTCGCGGTAGCAATCGCTAGCTGACCGCTTCGGGCATGCACGGTCATGCATCGCCAGGGGCAGGAAATAGGGAGAGAGGAGGGGCACAACACGGCGCTGGCACCGGTCGTCGAGGTAGTCAAAGCCAGACAACTTGTGGGGGCGAGGCATGGCCAGGGCTGGCCTCCCTTGGTGCGGGAGTGCACTGTGGCGCGTCCAGAGCATAATTTGGCATGCCACGACATGCTGGAGCGCTCTGGCGTGCCCCCACCGTGTCTATTAGTGTCTAGGGCTTTGGAGATGCCCGTGTGATATTTGGAGCTGAGGAGAGAAGTGGGGGTCTAGGAAAAAGTAAGGGACAATCTGTGCCAGGGATTAACCATGAAAGGAATTGAGGATTTTGTCTTCCTCCCATTGAATTAGAGCTGGGGCTCTTTGCTACAAATGTGGGGCTGAACCACATACTTGTGATAAAAGTTTGGAGTCAAGTAAGAAAGTAGAAGGGGTGAAAGTAGATATTTTACTAAACACCACAAGGTGTTTTAAGCTAGTTTGAGAAAGATAGACTTCACCAAATGTAGTAAGAATTAACACGATCAAATGATGGGGAAAATAGTAGGATTCACCAAGTTTCAGTTCATTTGAGCAATGTTGACAATGTAGACATTGAAAACCCTAGAAATGGGCAAACTTAGATTTCTGTGACGAAGGTGAGTAAACAAACTACCACAAATGCACAACTTGGTGTGGCACCTTCATTTGGGGGATGGATCACTCCTACAAAGTTTGCGAGCAATAGGGCAAACTTGGTATTGTAGAGTTGTTCAAAGTAGGTTCTGGACAGGAAGTGTTTTGGGTTTCTTTGGTGAATCAAATCGACTTGGATGGGGATCAAAGATGCAGAGTCACCTCATATAACATGTGGGACATTCTAGAATTTTCCTGGGATTTTTTGAGAATATTTCCTTTGGAAATATTTCAAAAGCTTAGAATAGGCAAAAAGGGTATTGAGGGGTTTTTACTAATATGTTGAAAAGGACCATGTGTTAAAACTCACATATATGGAATATAGATGTCCTCCAAATTTCCCTAATTTTTCTCAAATATTTTGAAGGTAGGAAAATAATTATTCCATATGAAATACCATTTCTGGCCTCAGAAAAGGGTGTTTAAATGAAATAGAAAAATAAATTCTAAAATGATTATTTTGTGGTTTTGGGAAGTTATTTTAATAATAGAATCCAAGTAAAAACTTTGGGGTAAAACATCCCTCATAAATTAAGGACTTGTAGTGCAAATCCCAATTCAGGGGTTTTGAAGCTGTAAAAATAAATAAATGCTTTTTGTTCAAATAATATTTTATTAAGAATAGTTTCTCGTAGAATACACGTGGCAAGATTATTGGGCAAAGATTTGGGGCCAAGGAGAGGAGTTTTCAGAGGGAAGGTAGTTTGGGTGAATTAAAACACAGTCAAGCACACAAACAAGTTGCAATCAAATCAGTCATCAAAAGCACTCAAAAAGTTTTAGTTGGTTCCAAATTTTGCAAAACATAATGTGACAAAGTGGTACAAACACAGGGTGTGACATGTCGCGTCGTGCCCGGGGCGCAGATCGACGGCTTGGGTACCATCAGTTTGAGGGGCCCGATAGTAGCCCCTGGGACAACGTTGTGCACGGCCCCACCCGCCTGGGGGACAAAACGACGCAAGCCCTATCCACCTACGGGCCAGGCTCCACGTGTGGCATCCTACACGACGGGGGACCCTTCTTTCCCGCAACACTTTGGGAACCGCTCTAAATGAGTTGAAATGACACATGTGCGCAACGCCGATCATCATTGCCCTTGATCGACACCATCCACTTGAGTCGTCCTTCCCACGAAGACAACCGGTTGGGGGAACGAGGCAACGCAAGTCAGAACCACCCTCGGGCCAATCATGTCACGCGGCGCATGACGGGCGCACGTCACCACTACTCCCACGATGCCTTGGGGGTCGTCATCATAGCTATAAAACGGCCGCCCCCGGGGCGTGCCACCACACCGCTTCTTCCTTCCTCCAGCCCTTTTGCTGCTCCACCATCCCTCCGCAAACACCGCCTCCTTGCTTCCTCCTCCCATTCCATGGCGACTAGAAGGGACTCTTCCGGTGACGAGACGCTCATGGGGAATTTAGAGTCGTGGTTGGACCCACGTCGATGAGTAAGTACACCATCGCCGTTGCTTGTTCTCGTGTGTCTTGCTTGGCCTGACGAATCTTGATCGCTGGACTTTCAGGGCGCCCGTGCCCCAGAGCTGCCATGTGGTCCCGCTAGCGGTGCCCTCTCGCACGCCACCTTCCGAGGAGGCCACCTACTCCACATGTGGCCTCACGAGGCTCGTGGGACGAGCGGCCCCCACCGGAGCGGTGGTCGGGCCCTGGGAGCACGCAGGCCAATTCGCCATGCCTGCCCCACAGGTCACCGGGCATCAGGTGGACCCAAACCGCAGTGCACTCTCCTAGCAAGAGGACCACCTGTGGCTCAGGTGCGAAGCACTTCAGGCGGAGAGGGGCGAGCTCAAGGCCCAGATCTGCGATGCTTAGGACGCACTCCTGCCGCCATCAGGGGCCAGGAGGGTGCCAAAGGAGGAGCTGGTGATGCTCCAAGCCCAAGTCGAACTTTCGAAGTCATGTAGGCGGCCAAGGATGACGAGGCACATGCGCGGATGATGGAGTCATAGCACGACAAGCAGTTCCGAGAGCTCGCCCTTCGTGAGAATGAGGTGTTGCGGTGCTTCATGGTGGATGCCCCGCCGCTGCCTCGTGCGCATGGAAATGGGGGATACCTCAACATCTCCCTCAAGGTGGTGGAGGCGCTTGAGTCGGGCGTCTCCAAGGTGGACGACGTCATCAAGTCCAGCATGTGCGACCTCCTAGGCGACGCGTTGATGCATGTATTCTCGAACCTACGGCGATGTGATCCCGTGTTTAATCTCCCCCGCGTGATAGACTTGGTGCCCGCTGACCTCCGGGGCCTCCTAACGGACGAGGTGCGTGAGCACGTGGAGTCCCTGGCAGGGTTGTTCGTCCAAGTAGCGCCCCCTGAAGGAAGAGGCAGCCCGGGGGCCGAGGCGAAGATAGCACCTCCTCCGCCTAGGCTTCCCTTTTCCTATTGCTTTGAAAATCACTAGGCCCCACGCGGGGGCATTAGATGTCATGTAATATACCTTTGTTTTTAACGATGTTCGACTGTCATGCTTGGCTTGTCCCTCCTCCCCTCGCGAGACCTTTCGACGCCCCTCAGGCATTTCCTTGGTCCCCACCAGGGAGCAGCGATGCTATGCACTGGAGGCCCTTTCCCACCGGGCGACGAGGCCTCGTGGGCGGGGAGGGAGGGGTGTAGCCCCCTAGGGCACCTTAGTACTCGCCCTTACCTGGCAAGGCTGCCGCTCTGCGATGCCTTGGTTGTCCTTCCCATGCAGCCCCTGGAGCAGCTCTTGCCATCACTCCGCGGGGGCGCCTCGAAATCCCTGATGTCTGTCGTTGGCGCAAGCCTCGCGAGACTGGTGCCTTCACAATGTCTTTGTCCACACGGCATGGCTACGGGTCGATCCCCACACCGCGGCCCGCATCACAAGGCCGCAACTAGCACCTATGGGCTTCCCCAGGCCTTCGGGCCTAGCGGCTCGACCCACCGACATGTGCTCGATGCGTTTTATCCTGTAGTGGGGAACGGAGCAGCGCAGGCCTTCCCCACCGATGAGTCACGCACGACACGTCACGAGAAGCAGGCGCTGGGCGCTCCCGCTTCCCACCTCACCTTGGTGCTCGTCCGACACCAACATAAACCTGCGCGCAGCATGGGGCCATCATTGGCCCTTTTAATATTCCATCTGTGGGGTATGTGCAAGGCGGGTAGACCAACACCCACTCGGAGGCCCCATATAATGGCGAGGGGGAGGGACCTCCTGCCCCGACCTTCTCGCCCTTGCCTTCCATTCCTACCAATCATCGTTCTGATGATGGCACCAGCAAAGATGTCCCTCGCTCCTGAGAGGAAGACGGTAGTAAAGAGGGGAGCGAGTGTGGGATGGTCGGTGACGGAAAAGGGGCATCTTTGCGCGCCTATTGCCGCACTCGAGGCTCCTCCCGAGGGACGCGGGCGCTCCTCGTCGGCCATCCGTGTCGACATCAGCATCCACGGGAGGGGTGCCTTTCGTGGGCACGGTGGCCGTGGCGGATGCGATGGACGGGGCGGCCGTGGACGTGCCCGGCAGGGCGACGCATGCTTCCGCCCCCACCCCAAGGTCGTTAAGTCAGGGTGGAGGGAAGGCCCTGCACCTGGCTCCGGCTCATGCACTTTTTCGCGGAGGAGATGGAGGATCTTGTGCCCTTGGGCTTGTGAATGGAACCAGACGTGTGTTGCAACGGGCCCAGCTGGGTGGCGACGGTGTTCAACTCCCTTGGCTTCTTGTTCCTGAGGCGCAGGTGGAAGTCGTTCGCCCTGGCCCAAGGCTTGCGGGATGGGCACGTCCTGCACTTCAAATTCGACGGGGCCGCCACGCTCTTCATGAAGGTCTTAGGAATCGCCGGCGATCGCCTGGACTACTGAATGGAGGACAACATTAGCGGTAGCAGCGGCCCCTCCGACATAGAAGACAGCGGCAGTAGCTCCTCCTCTAGCGGCGGCGGGGTGACAGCCACTCCAATGTCTCCCTGGGTGCCCGAGTGACGCAGGAGGCAAACTCCGACTGAGAGTGTGCGCTGTTGGCGCCGGATTGCCCGAGCACGGTGCTTCGAAGGCCCGTCTTTCTTTTCCTTATGATATTTCTCCTTTCCTATAGTGCAACACGCAGGCCCCGCAGGGCGTGTAAGAAAGATCATGTTCTCCAAACCTTGAATCGGAAGCAATTTTGAATTGAAAATGAACTTCTCCCTCACATTTTATACCAAGCTCGGATCCAACCCCGATTCCTGAGGCGCGAGGCCTCGAGACTTCACAATGCCTCAGGGGGAACCCCGTGGAGGAGTGCCTTGTGGCGACAACGCGTGTTTGACTTCCCATGTCTCATCATCTCGTGAGGGGTACACCCTGTGGCCATGATGAGGTGGCAGGCATGCGCATGGGGTGTGCCCGCAAGCTGGGCCCAAGGTCCCCAAGTCCCCAACGTATCCAATTCAACCCTAGGTTGAGACGAAGTAGGCTGGCAGGCACTTGTTTCAATGGCGTTTCCTTGCCATCGTCGTCGTCGTCCCTTGGGTGAGGTATGGGGCCTCCGTTGGGCATGGTCATGGTAAGGGAAAGGCAAACTAGGGGAACTCCGAAAACCAAAAGACCGAAACTTTCATCGAAAACTGGAGGCTAACTTTTCCACGAGGCTAAAAAGGGGGTACGGCTACAACATCAACACGGGTCAGCCTGGCGGGCTCACTCGCAGGTCGAAGAAAAAGGCGAATGTAAACGGCTACCGTATTTAGTATGGGTCAGCCTTTGAAAAAACGGGTTGCCGTATTCAGTACGGGTCAACGTAAAAAGAAGGGTGTGACTCACAAGGCATCTGTCTTGATCATTTTGCTCCCTAGCGCGGAGCACGAGGACTGCCACTAGAACGTTGGAGGGGGCCCTCCACCGCGGCCACGACATGGCTCGTTGTGCGTTTCGAAATAGGAGGCCCCCGTGCGTGTACAACCTAAAATTCATTATTATGTGAGAGGGTCACGGGCGGCGATAGTTGGGCGGAAACCCTAGGCACAAGGCTGAGGCATTCTTAACTCGGTCTTTAGGTGTGGTCCCAAGGTCCAAGCATGAGTGTCGTTCACACCCTGCATACCCCAGGAGTGCCATTGTGTGCCCCAAGGTCCAAACATGAGTGTCATTCACACCATGCGTATTCGAGAGAGGACATCATCAGGAGAGTCATTATGTGGAGCCGCAAGGCTCCTATCCGAGTCTTGTCTTCTTCGCCTCCCTTGTGGTGGCTTGTAGAGATGGCGCGACCCTAAGGACACTTGAGAGATGGCTAACATGGGTGGCTAGCCCGCGATCCAAAGCTCGGTCACTTATATTTCTCGGTGCTGTGAGGACGAATCCTTCACACACGCTGTGTGATACCCCTCACCATTTATCGTTCCTTGGGCGGTCGTAGGGGCGCATCATTCCCCGGTGGCATCGAAGCATCGGAGCTTAAAGTCCAAACAAATCACACGATCTCAAGTGAAGGTTAGTCGAGCTTTTATACATCTATAAAATGCCCGCTTGAGATGATACAAAGTACATGGTGCCGCCCAAGTGAGACAACCCAAAAAGTCACCTGGCGGACATGCTTCAGCTGAAGCATCGAGCCTCTTGACGATTTGCACCACGAAGGCCTACTCCAAAGGGAGGGGGTGACTAGCCTCGAAAGCTCCAGCACCTCGTGGGGATGACTCATGAGGCACCGAGAGCTCGCGGGGATGACTCGTGAAGTGCTCACGCTCCCATGTTGTTCTGCTTGCCAGACCTTGAACGATGATCTCCTGTGCCCCGGCCTCCCGCGCCACGCTTGCGGGCCAAGGTGATCATCCATGCGGGCCAGGTGGCCCCCAGACGGGAGCCCCCGGGACAGGCCCGCCAATGGTGTCGGGTGCAGCCCCCTACGCCATAGGCAAATGCATGTCGGTCGAAGGCACGAGGTGCGCGGCGCCGACGCCTGCCGTGGCCCTCTCCAGCCTGTTGAGGCGAGCATGGGACCGACACCAGGTCGTGCGCACTTCTCGGGCAAATTCACCTACCCGACAGTCCTTCTTGTCAAGGGTGCGCATGTTGTGGTGAGAGGAGAACACCGTGCAGACCCTTCCGGGCATGCTCGCGCTAGGGCCCGGTGGTGGCCCAGGACTAGCCACCGGGACCCGGAGGAGGAAGAGGATGATGGCGGATGCGTCTGGCCTAAGCCTCCCTAGCTGGGACATAGGCGGGTCGCCATGGGGTGGTGAAGGTGGTTCGTCGCGTGAGCCACCCACTTTTTGCACTGCTGACGAAGTAGGCGTAGGGCGCCAAGGCCCTCCCGGTGGCAGCAGCGTGTCCTGCGATACGGTCTACCCACGCGTCGTACCCTCCATTGGTCGGGCGGTGGTGGAGCAACTCGCCATCCATGAGTACCACGTCTTGTGTGTCCAGATCTCCCCAAGAACGCAGGCCACGCCGTTCATCGTGAGGGGCGTGGAGGATCGGCAGCCCTGCTTCCGACGGGGTCATGACGGGCCCTGTTGTGTTGTAGGCCATGATACCGGCGGGCTAGTTGCGGCCCCTCAACGCCGAGCCACCGGGGCGCGCATAAAAAGCATCGGCCATGGAGTCGGTGAAGCCAGAGCAAAACTGGAGCGGAAGAGCGGTTGCACACCCCTACATGTTGCAGCAAATGTCGGAATCGGGACTCCGCAGACCCAAGGAGAGGTTCGAACACTTCGGTGCGCTCGCTCTCCAATCCTGTTCAAACTATCAACCTCACGGTGACTCTACGGTGGTGCGAGCTAGGATGGCGAGCTAGAACACGCGGTAGTTTACCCAAGTTTGGGCCACCTTGCGGTGTAAAACCCTACTACTGCTTGTGGTGGGATTACTTGAGGTGGAAGATTTGTACAAAGGCGGGTTCATTCCCTAGCGGGGGAAATGAGGTTCGAATCCCCTCGATGGAGGCCGGGCCTCTCCTATTTACTGGCCTCGGTCCTCTTCCCCCAAAAACATTGGAGGGAAGGGTTGCCACAACGACCATTTTCCAAAGGGACAACACAACAAGCCGCCGTGACAAAGGTGCTCTTTTCCTGCAAAAGCTTCTCTTCATGACGGGACGTGGGCTCGGGTGTGACCTCTCTCCTACGGAAGTCCCAACTTTAGTCTCCTTGCATCTAACAAGAAACATTTGGGAGTCGCGTTGGGAGCACGCCAGCTGGCCCAGCTTACTGAGCATGGAAGGGGCTATCCTCCCCGTACACGACCGCTGGCACCGCTCCTACGCCTCCTGCACAGTCTGCCTCATCCGCGTGAAGGAGATGGGTCATGGGACCCTACCAAGGCGCCCTCGGCAGTCCATTCCGCAAGGGCCTCATGGGAGACCTCGCGACAGATGACCTCTCGAGGCCCTTGGCGATAATCTTCAAGCGCTCGCCTCACGAGGCAAGGGCCCTCGCGAGGGTTCTCACTGCCGAGCTCGTCAATGCGCCAAACCACGCTTATCCTACCGTATCGCACCTGGGGCCACAAGCCGACGGGTATGGGTACCCCCGTTCCCAGGGGCCGGATACCGATTTGTTCTTTTCAGCCTCGCCGAGTTTCACTGTCAATTGGTAGTTATGGAATTTGGTGGCTCCAGAAATTGCAACTCCGTGCCACCGACAGCCAAGGGCTATATAAATTCAAACTTCTCCTTCTGCACTAAATCTCTATCGTTCCCTCATCCCTAGGACTTCATCAACTTTCTCCCATGCACTCTCGCTACCGCAGACTTTGCCATCGATGGAAATATTCGTCGCCGTCATCGGTGTAGCAGATCCATTACCAAGCTAGGGTATGGATCCGGCCCCTCTTTGCGCTCCCATCTCCGATTCATGGGCAAATAGGCTTTCATGAAATCTGTCCATGATTGCAATGACTCTATCTAGAAGATTATACCCGTGGATTAGAGAACAAAGAAGAACTTAGGGTTAGCAGTCACTAAAACCGAATCTCGGTGTCACTGTGTCCGATTGGTATTGCCGATTTTAGTTTTAGGGCAAGTGAGAACATTGTCGATGAAACCGAGTTTCCCTTCTTGGTGGAATGGAAAAAGGTTGCCAAGTTTCTGTTAAAGAGAATGTCAATCTCGGTGGCTCTCAAAATTTTGTCACGATGGAACCGATATTCCTTTTTACAGAAAGTAAAACTTAATTTTTTCGGAGTTCAAAATTATCAAAAACTTGTGATTTTTGTAATGCTCATCCATTCTAGCTCTTCTAAATTCTTTTCCCAGGGTCTACTTGTCTTCTTGGCTGTCTCAGGTACACCTAGGTCATTGATCCTAGTGCCAAGATGGATTCATGCACTACTTAGAAGAAGACAACTTCTGACCCAGGTACACCTAGGTCACATGGTTTGCCCAAGGCAGCTACCAGGTTTAGGAAGAAGCTCAATTCAGATGAAGAAGTGGTTGATTTTATCCTAGAGGAGATTATTCCCCACAAGCAGAAGGAGAAGACCATTGTCACAAATACTATGAGAAAGGATTATGCCAGACCTGTTGATGTAAGAGATCCACAGGCTATTCAAAGAGGATTGAAGATCTCTCTTGGAGCCCCTTCTTGGAGGCTTGCAAAGAAGCCATATCAAAAAAGATCTAGAAAGAGAGTAGTGCATGTTGTTGGAAGGCCAACATCGATGTATGAAGACCTTTCAGCAGCTGATGATGATGAGGAGGAAAAGATTCCAACTAATCTCCCTCCTGCTAAGAAGAAGAATCTCATGGATGGTGCTATGCCAGATAAGTCCGCACCCAAGCCTTCTGCACCTAAGAAGCCAGTAGCTCCTAAGAGGACTACTAAGGACATACCTTCAGCACAGAAGAACAAAGGCTCTGCTTCCAGAGAGTTTGCTGCATAGGAAGAAGCAAATGCACCATTACTGATGAATTGAGATACCACTTGCCATTGCACAATGCCGCTCATCCTCTTGAGCATATGAAGAAGAGAAGGGATCACGGTTTGAGGCAGAGCAGGACTACATATCCATATGCTATCAGGGGAAGAACTGTTGTTAATCCCTGTTTCCACACCAAGAAGCAAAAGGTTTTCTATGAGACAGTGTTGCTTGACAAGAGTCGTGTAGTTAGTGACATGTGATATGTTGATTAGGAATATATCAAGGCCAATGTGAACAACTTTCCTCATGTGATAGTAAATTTCAGGCTAGTTGATATTGAAGATTTGGTTGGCAGAGAGATGATTGCCTGGAATGATGAGATGGTCATGCAATTCTATTCAACTACTCATTTTATCGTGACGGAAGGATAGATTGGATGACAGAAGGTCACCGGTATGAGTCTACTATAGATCAGTGGGCTACTATCATTAGTGCCCCAAAGGCACAAGAGGGATATTTGAATGTGTACTCAATATCCAAGATGAACCACAACACTATGTCACATGTACAAACCAATGCCCCATTAGTATCGACAAACACACAAATTTGGCTCGGTCTATTTTGTGCAAGCAGGAATAACTAGTACGAATACCATTCTAAGGCACACCCTGATGCCTAAGTAAGGAGATGACAAGATGACCAGAGGTTATTCCATTAACATGCTTCACCACTTAGACACCCACACCCGGTTCAGAGTGATGGACTTGATAGTAGAGACTATCAGGAGGACTACTGTTTATCAAAAGAGATCTTGTGGGTATGCACCTTATATTTAGATGCTCATCAATGCCAAGGTTGCTAAGCATGCAAAAACCACTTGATCGTCCACACCTGCCACTTCAGCCAGATTTCAATGATAATGAAGTTCTGATCGACCCCAGTCATCCCATCTCAGCTTCACCACGTGAGGCAGCAGAGGCAGCAGAGCCACACACAGTTATGAATGCTCCAGCACCAGCTACAACTCAGGACTAGAGAGGAGCGGATGTATTTCCTCGTCATCACCATCCAAGAGATGGAGAAGAAAATTTTAGGGATCTTGCTGAACTAGAACAGGCTTGAGAGGATCATGGAGACAAAATCCCATGACATGTATGTTAAGGTGACGGAGTTGACTGCCAATCTTTAGCAGCTCCATCATGAAGTTAATTCTATGATGATTCTCCACTCCAGCAGTGATGATGAAGAGTAGCCTCTTCCCAGACTAATCAGTTCATGCCCACACTAGTGTCGGGCCACTCGGACCGGGGATACCAAGGCCCATCGGCGTGCGGCCCCGAGCGCGACGCGATAGGATAAGCCTGGTTCGACCATGCAAGGAGTTTCCTCGCGAGAGCCCTCGCCTTGTGAGGCGAGCACTTGAAGATCGTCGCCAGGGGCCTTAGGAGGGTGTTCTTCACGTGGTTTCGCCCTGAGATCCTCACGGAGTGGGCCTGCTGAGGGAAACTTTGTAGGGACCCATGACCCGACTCCTTCACGTGGGTGAGGCACGTAGAGTAGGTGGTGCAGGAGCGGTGTGATCAAGCACGTACGAGGAGGGTTTCCCCTTCCATGGTAAGTAGGCCAGGACAGCTGGCGTGCTCTTGAAGTGACTCTCAAAGGTTTCTCGTTTGGTGCAAGGAGACTAAAGCCGGAGGCTCCACAGGACGGAGGTCATCACCGAGCCCACCAGTGCGTTGTGAAGCGAAGCTTTTGCACGCGAAGACCACCTTTGTCTGGGCAGACTGCTGTCATGTCCCCTTTTGAAAATGGCCGTTGTGGCAAGGCTTCCCGCCAATGTTTTGGCGAGAAGGGACCAAGGCCAATATATAGGAGAGGCCCAGTCTCCATAGAAGGGCATGCAATTTTGTCCCTCTGCTCGGGCAAGAACCCACCTTTGTACTTGTCTTCCACCTCAAGCAATCCCACCTCAAGTAGGTGTAGGGTTTTACAACGAGAGGTGGCCCGAACCTGGGTAAATTGTTGTGTGCTTCAGCTCGTCTAGGGCTCGACCAGCGAGCCTCCCTCGAATGGGGACTCGCTCGGCCCGCAGCCTGTGGGGCCCAAGCTGGCCCCGCCTCATGTCGTGCTCCTGCTCCCGAGGGTCCCTGTGACAGGCTTCGGACCTCCACCGCCCCCTAGAGTGACGCACCTCATAAGGTCGACAACAAGTTATGTGCCCACCACGACATGCACACCCACAACACGGAGGATTGCCACGCGGTCAGGATCCACAATGCAAGCGCGCCGCTCGACACCAAGAACGTATCGTCCCCCAACCGTAGAGGAGAGTTTGGTGACCACGCCCGCCGACCCTGTTGCGTCGGCGAAACAGGCCATCCCCGAGACATTACATGGCACGGGTCTCCCCAGGAAGTGTGCCACCCGGATGCCGCCGCCAAGTTGTCGCACTCATGACCCTCGAGCAAGAGGGGTGTCACGCCGGGCGCTAGCACAAGGGCCTACATTCCACAAGACCGCGTCCGCTCCCCCTGGCGTAGGGGGTATGCCAAGCACTACCATCTGGTCGGGCTCGGGGGCTCTAGCTTTGGTCCGCCGGGAATGGCCGGATCGACGGGAAGGCGCCCGCGGGGCCACGAGCGTGTGCCCCAACGTGCGCCCCCGTGTGCCAGGGGAGTGGCGTCGAGCGCTAAGTTCATGGGAGTTCGTCGTTCAAGAGCTCGGTAGGCTACATGGGACGTGGGGCGTGTGCGCCTTGCGATATGTCGGGATCCCACGGGCTCGAGAAGCTCCAAGGGTGTAACAACCCAGAACCGACGCTCCATAAGATTCCCCTTTTATTCCATTGTTGCCCTGTGATTTAATTGGTTTTCGCATTCATCATCACATCACTCATATCATCTGCGTTGCATCTACACTCTATTTCCGTCATTTCTCAAAACTTGCATCCGTTATTAGTTGTCGGTTCTTCCCATTTGTCATTGACCATTTCGGGACCAATCACAAACGCATCGCCCGTGGCATCATAAAAATATTGTTTTTAAAAGTATGTATAGAACTTTCTCGGATTGGGATGAAACTTGGCGTGCGGTCTTCATATTGTGTAGCTAGGACGCGTGGCAAATTTCATCCCAATTGAAGTCCGTCTGATACCCGAACCATTAAACCTATAGCGACACTATAGCCGATCAAATTGTCGGACGCTTGGGTGTTTAAAAACGTTGTCACGGGCCGCAAACCTCCCTCTCGTGCCCACCTAGCCTGCCTATACAGCCCACTAGATCGACCTAACCCCTCCCTACGTTCTTGGCCTTCGGACCGCGATCGTACAAACGAGGTCCATACGACGAGTGTACATTCCCTATATAAAGACCACCCATGGAGAGGCGTCTCTACCTCTCTAGGGTTTGCCCTAGCTAATTTTGCAGCCACCGCCCCTCCAAAACCACACCTAGTCACCCAAACCCTGCAGGTCCCGAAAACCTATCCCAAGGAAAATTTGGAATATGGGATACCCATCCAATGGCCCAAAAATCACCCAAATATCCCCAGCCGGAGATGTCCGCGGTCAACTTGGACATGTCCGCAGGACCAAAACCCCGCTGCCCTGTCGCACTCATCCTCGCAGCAGCACCGGCTGCGGCCTGCAGCCGTCACGCGCCTCCATACCCGCACCCCGCCCGTGTCTCCGACCTAGCCCCACCACAGGAGCATCTTGCCACCGCGTGTCGGCCCCGTCGCCTCCCTGGCTCGCCGCGCCGCCGTATCTTGGCTACACTGCAACAAGCTGGGGCCTCCGCTCCCCGATCTCCTAAATCCCCGGCACCGCACCAACCCTCCTCTGTCGGAATGGGATGCTCCACCGCCTGCCGCCGCCCTCCAGCCAGATCCGTCGAGCCTCAGGACGGATCCGTGCCAGGGCCGGTCCTGTGAATTTAGGGGCCCGGGGCGAAACTAAAATCCGAAGCCTTTTGTATAAACATCTAAATAATAATCAACGAATGTAGATGTAAATTTTTAGGGCGAAAAACTAAGTCCATCCAAAATTGATATGCATATATTATATAATATTTGCACCTTAAAAATTTCTCCGAGATGCAAAATCATTGATGATAGTAAATATTAGTCACCTCCAACAATTTCTTCTGAGTGCGTACTTTTTAGATATCATGACAATGCAAAAACTGAAAAGCACAATTAGTCTTGTTAATTAGCACAGAGATAATAGATTAATTAAAAAAAAGTCTTCATCAAATATTATGAAAACAAAATCTGCTAGAGCATACCTTCTCTGTAATTTGTCTCTGGTCTTTTATTGTGGGGGACGGTGATCAATTATCACCTAGAGGGCAACACTAGCGATCAGATCATGATGTTAAATACTAAGGACAGAAACAATCATGGGATGGGATTATAAGCGCAAAGGTCGCTGCTTGCTGGGAGGAAGAGAGATGAATAGGCAGACGTATCTACCTGGCGGCGCTGGCGCCCTGCGCTCCGGACAAAATCGAATTAACGACGCAGCGAAGCCTCATTTTTTTTGGAAGCAAATCAACAATGCGTCCTAGTGTGTATGCTCCATCATCTTTTTTTAGATAAAGTACGCTCCATCATCTATGTGTACGAGCCTTGAGATCGGCCTCGTTCTTGTTTTTTTTAACGCATGGGCCTTCATAATTAAGAATTGTAGTGCGTGTTGTAAATAAATAGTTGTAGTGCATGTACATACCTGGTAGGGGCCCTTTCGGTTTGACGGGCCCGGGGCAGCCGCCCCGTTCGCCCTGCCACAGGACCGGGCCTGATCTGCGCCTGCGCCTTCTCCAGCGCCGCCTGTTGCAGCAGCTCTCCCGGGAGCGAGCTTGGAGATGAGCGTGAGAGTGCCTAGCCCCGTGGGTTGCTTCTAGCAACCCAACCGAGCCCCTCACTAGCCTCGTCCCGAGGCCCAGCCCAAGCAGCTGCGCCATAGCCGGCTCGCCTCGCTCCGGCCAACCAACGAGCCAAGCAAGTCCGGCCTCGGATCCGCCTCAACCGGCCCAATTCGCCCCGCCTCAGCCGGCCCGGCTTCTCCACCGAGCAAGGCCCAAGACCTGCAAGATGAGCACATACCTGTCCCTCGCCCATGAGCGCCTTATAGTTGTTCTGTGCCTAGTAGATTCAGCCCAGCTCCCTTTTTTAGTATCTACGAATTTGCCAATTACAAGAATGTTTTTGTTACAGCAAATCACATCATTTTGCATAGCCAATAATTCAATAATCGTGCATCATATGAAAACAATTGAGATATGTAATATGTCCAGAATTTCGTGCAGATTCATAATAACCAACTTTCATGCATGTTTAAAGATGTTTAACCTATTGTTTGCATTGTTTTGTGTGATGCCATATTAAAATGATTTAACTCATAACTTTATAACAGTGCCTTGGATTGAAATGAATTACACATGTAAAATTCTTAGAATTTTGGGTAGATTCACAATATCGAACTTGCACACATGTTTAAAATGTTTATATTGTTGTTTTCATTTAATTTGCATAGATGCCATGTTACAAACAGTTTATTTCATAACTAATTAACCGTAGCTCCCATTAAAATGTTCCGGAGATTTAACTTGGTTAAAAAATGTGTAATAACATGGTGGCATTTATTTTCCTGTTTAACAACTATAAAATTGTGTTTAGGCAGATCTATTGCAAATTCAAAATTACATATGCAGACATTTCGGAATTGTTATTCATAGTTTTGGCCTCATTTAAACTTGCCTACGTTTGCATTTAGTTTCAAAATATCTTGTGCATCCATGATTTAACATATGTGGTTGTCATTTGCATACATTTTGCATTCACGTCTTATTATCTTGTGATGATCATATCTTTTAAACCGGAGCCCTGTCTGCAATGATCTATATGTGTAAATCAACTAGAATGACGTGTAGAATCACATGGTCCACTTTATTTTCCTGTTTGATAAATATAAAATGTGTTTAGCACAAATCAGGAACAATTTAGAATTTAACTCATGGGGTCATTTTGGAAATGCTATATATTGTTTCCGGCCTCATTTGAGATGCCTAGATAATGTAGTTTATTTATGCTTCACCTCTTGCCATGTTTAATAACATTTAATATTGTCGTGTGCCTAAATGGATGTGAAATAAGTAATTCAAATATGGAGTTTCGTCAATATGCAACCCATTGCATATTGAACTTCATTTAATGTGTAGGAGTTGAATGTTGTGCTTTGCCATACCATGCATAATTAAATGGGCATGCATCATATTTGATCGTGTATCACGTATGGCATATGTTATGGTGTTTATTGTTTGTTGATTATTGTTTCCAGATTGCTTCTTCTTGATAGAGTTCCGCAAGCATGTCGGGTGTGAGGATTCGTTCGACTATGTTGGTCTGTGTGCTACACGGGTTTGTTCCTCTTCCAAGCCGCCCCATAAGAAGATGATCATCTCCCTAGATACCATTACTATCATTGCCATGCTAGTTATCTTGTCTTCTTTGCTATGTCTCGCTGCCTACCACTTAAATGTCGGCCGCCCAACACTGGCATGAAAAGCCTCCAACATTTCCACCACCCAGCAAACCACTGTTTGACTATGTTACCGCTTGCTCAGCCTTCTTATAGCGTTGCTAGTTGCAAGTGTAGTTGCTTCCATGTGAAAACATGGATTCCTCGTTATATCACCATATTATTGCTATTTAATTTAATGCACCTACATACTTGGTAAAATGTGGAAGGCTTGGCCTCCTAGCCTGGTGTTTTGTTCCATCTTTGTCGCCCTAGTTACTTGAGTACCGTTGTTATGTTCCATAAATGAGCGCTCCTAACATGCTTGGGGTTGTTATGGGGACCCCCTTGATTTTTGTTTTGGGATAAAACTCTTCCGGCAAGGCCCAACATTGGTACTATATTTTCTCAACATAATAATACTTAACAACTTAGTAATGGATACGGAGTTAGCGCTACCCGTGGATTAATTTAACATAATATAGGGAGGGCGAGTGATGATAGTGTTGGTCCTAAATAGTGGATTGTGTAGGGCTAACCCAGGGTAACTTGGGTGATGTCTATGAGGCCACTCTATGCGTCGCTTATCTGTTGTGTCCTGAGAGTGAGATATGCGGCTCCTATCAGGATCATCGACATGCCGGGCAGCCTTTGTGGATTTGTTTTACCTTTCTCGAATGTCTTGTTTGAGGGATTCGAAGGATACTTTGGACTATCTGGAGGTTGAGGTTTTCCACCAGGAATCCGAGGAGATCTTGGTTTACTGTGGTCGAGTTTTCCAACGCAGCTTGTGGTAGTTTGTGATGGACTATTTGGAGCACCCCTGCAGGGTCAAATGTTTGTAAGAGCAGTGCCCGCGGTTATGTGGCCACTTGGAAATTTTGTTTAACATCCGGTTCTAGATAACTTGAAGTAAACTTAATTAAAATATGCCAACTGTGTGCATAACTGTGATTGTCTCTTCTCATGAGTTCTGCATTCGGAAGAGGACATAGTGGGGTTATTTTTGACGTAAGTAGATGTTCAGGATCATTCATTATATCATCATTAGTTCACACCTGTTATGCGTAGATCATCCCCCTTTTTATTCTTGTACTCATAAGTTAGGCACTCAAATAAATGCTTAGTTGTTTGTTGCAGCCTCACGAGTTAACCATACATCACACATTAAGCTTTGCTAGTCTTGATACCTTTGGAAATGAAATTGTTGAGTCCGTATGGCTCCAGATTAGAACAACAACAGTTGCAACTTCAGGCAAAGTCACACTTCGATGTGGGTGAAATGATTGTGCTATTTGGAGTTTCTTCTTCTTATCATTCTTCATCGATCTAGGATAGATTCCAAGCCGACAGCCTGGGATAGCAAGGATGGACGCCGTCCTTTTATCATTTGATTTCATCCGTAGTCGGACCTTGCCCTTCTACATGATGATTGAATGTATTGTTGTGTTGAGATGATTATGGTGTAGCTTGTGGTGAGTGTAAGCCAATTCCATATACTCATCTCTTCTGTACATGTACTTGTAACGATATCCATTCTTGCAAAATGACGAGATGCGCTTCTATCCCTATTGAGGCCCTCGATCCAAAACAAGTATATGATGGCATCTTGGGCGTAGGGCCAGCAGCCTCAGGACCCGGCTGTCACCCACCAGCGGGGTGGACCCCGCGTACGTGACGCCAAGAAGACGTATGGACTGTAACGGTCGCGCCGTCCGCTGGTTTTTTGGACCGACCGGGTTAAAATGGTCCCTGGTATTTGTACTCCCCCAAACGAGTATTTCTTGAATATGTAACAAACTTGATTGAGTTTCTCTTGGAATGGCAGTTTTTGCCTTAAATGTTAAGCTTTAGTGCCAGGCTGCCGTCTTGCGGTCAGACTCTTCAGGTCATGTGGAGCATGACGGCCCTCGTGCGAGAGTCAAGGGAGCGATGAGCTAGCATACACGCTTCCTCGCTGAGTGGCAAGAAGCATTGGATAAGGAAGGACCCCCCAAGGGCGCCCATGTCTCCAGGCTGGACGCACCACATGTGGAGATGGAGGGTGAGGGGCCGCATCAGAATCGCCCATAGCCCCAGGCCAGACGACACGCGCCTCGGGCTTGAGGGTTGCCCCCCCAGAATACCGTACGTGTCCCCAGGCCCCGCACCACTTACCTGGGGACAGGAGGTGGGAGCTTGGAGCCAGGCACCCGGAGGCCAACCCGTGACACTCCCACATAATAATGAGTGGGATGTATACGGCGAGAGGTCTCTTGTGCGTAACCCCATGACAAGCAGCGTCATGTCTGCGGTGGGGCCCCCCTTCCACGTCTTAGTGGCACTCCTCATGCTCCGTGCTAGAGAAGAATACCATGACACTCTCACGTAATAATGAGTGGGTTGTATATGCCCGAGGGTCTCTTGTCTATGACCCCACGATGAGCCGCGTCGTGGATGTGGTGGGGCCCCCTCCCACATCTTATTGGCAGTCCTCTTGCTCCGCACTAGGGAAGAAGACGAAGGAGACACCCTGGAGTCCACATTTCTTTTTTGGTTTGCCGTTCTAGGCACGCTAGCTGACTATATTCGTCCCTATTTTTGACTTGCGAGCAAGCTCGCTGGGCTGGCCAATGTTGAGTGTGAGAGTCACGCCTCTCCTTTTTGGTCACGCGAACAAGTTAGATTTGTTGTTTCTAGTGGAGGTCTCGGTTTGTCTAGTTTTTATGGAGGTCCTTTGTTTTTTGTTGTATTAACAAACCATATGCAAGCGGGGACGCCCAAATGCGAGGTGGAAAGTACGCACCACCAAGACATGGTGTTTTTCTCTGCGCAAGACTTCCCCCGAGGGGCCTTGCAAGGTGGGTCACGTGACCAGTCATGGCCTCCACCGGCGCGGGTCCCTGAGTGTCATGCTTCACGTGCCCTCGCTCTAGTGCTCAGGTGGTGGGCCCTAGAGCCACGGTGCATCAAAGCAGCCATGAGAGGAGACAATGCGAAGGAAGGGGGAACTGTGTTCCTGAAGCGCCTCCACTCGACAGCCAAGGTGGGGCCCTCGCGAGGGTACCAGCCTCGTGAGATTCACGCGGACAACCATGGACGAGGGAACGCGAAGCTGGGCAGCGCTCGGGGTTTTCGTTCCGCACCCCGGGTGCACACTAGGAATAAGGCATTAGGAGATGTGTGCAACAATCTATCCTCCACCGGGACGCATGAGACGTGCGAGAAAAAGGGAGAACGTTACAGAAGAAACAAAGATGCCCTATCGTAACAAACAATCGTTACTCACAAAACTAGTAAGTTACAAAGTATCTAATGTCCTCACGAGGCCAAGGGTTCTTTGGTGCGGCAGATAAAGGCTGAGGAAGCTCAAGCAAAGGAGGTGTCGTCCTTGCCGTGGGTTGCGACGCTCACGTCATCGCCCTCCTCGAGAGGCACCACTTGCGAGAACCGCTCGACCAAGGACTCCACGTCCCTAGGCACCACATCCCCGAGGGAGCTCCGGAACTCCACAGACACTCGCTCCATCGCATGGGATAGGTAGAACGCGGGATTGTGTCAGCATAGGTTGGAGAAAACGTGCATGAGCGCATTGCCCAGGAGGTCACATGCGCTAGACTGACTCCACCTTGGAAGCACCCGACACCAGCGCCTCCACCACCGTGAGGAGAAAGTTTGGGTAGCCCCCGTCTCTAGAGGCTCACTGCAGCGCGGGGGCGTCCCTGATGAAGCGGTGAAGCATGGGGCCAGTGCAGGGCCAGCTCCTGGGACCGCTCCTCCATGCAGCGCGGTCGCCGCCGTGCGTCATGTCGTCCTTGGGCGCCTGCGCAGCTTCACCAACCAGGGCCAACAGCAAATTCAGCTCCTCCTTGGCCTCCCCCTCACTTCTGTAGGCGGCCTCCAGGTGGCTTAGGCCCGTTGCACGTGGGCCTTGAGCATGCTTGCCTCCTCTTGGAGCGCATCGTTGTTAAGTTGGAGGAAGTCCTCCTACGGGGCGAGCTTGCAATGGTACTCCTCAAGGGCAGCTGCACGCTCAAGAGCCACCCTCGCGTTTGCACCAACCAAGGCCTCCTCATGCACCGCTACAAGAGTGGACTCGCTGGTGAGGACGCACCTCTCCATGGCATCGAGGTGCTCATGCTCCGACTCCTAGTTACATGCGATCTGGGTGGCCTCCCACTCGTGACACGAAAAGATTGCTGATATGTCTCCAACGTATCTATAATTTTTTATTGTTCCATGCTATTATATTATCTGTTTTGGATGTTTTATATGCATTAATATGATGTTTTATATTATTTTTGGGACTAACCTATTAATCAAGAGCCTAGTGCCAGTTTCTGTCTTTTCCACGTTTTGGAGTATTCCAGATAAGGAATATTAAAGGGAGACCAAATGGAATATAATCTCCAGAGAGATTTTTCTTGGACCAGAAGACACGCAGCTGACTTGGAGTAGGTGGCAGGGCACCTGCCAGGAGGCCACAAGCCTGTAGGGCAAGCCCTGGGGGTGGATGCGCCCCTGGCTTGTGGCCCGCCATAGAGGTATCCTGACCCTAATTCTTGGCCTATGAATTCCCAAATATTAATGTATCACCAAAAAGAGGAACGAAAATACTTTTACGCTGCAGGGAGCCTCTGTTCCCGAGAGATCCAGTCTAGGAGCATTTTCCGGTAATCTGCTGAAGAGGGAATTGATCATGGAGGGCATCTACATCAAGTCCATTGCCCCTCCGATGATGTGTGAGTAGTTCACCATAGACCTATGGGTCCATAGCTAGTATCTAGATGGATTCTTCTCTCTTTGATCTTCAATACCATGTTCTTTATGATCTTCATGGAGATCTATCCGATGTAATACTCTTGCGGTGTGTTTGTTGAGATCCGATAAATTGTGAGTTTATGTTCAGATTATCCATGAATATTATTTGAGTATCTTCTCAATTCTTATATGCATGATTTCATATCTTTGCAAGTCTCTTCGAATGATTTGTTTGTTTTGGCCAACTAGATTGGTAATTCTTGCAATGGGAGAAGTTCTTAGTTTTGGGTTCAAACTTGCGATGTCCTCAGTCAGTGACATATTAGGGGTAGCGAGGCACGTATTGTATTGTTGCCACCGAGGATAAAAAGATGGGGGTTTCATCATATTGCTTGAGTTTATCCCTCTACATCATGTCATCTTACTTAATGCGTTACTTTGTTCTTCATGAACTTAATACTCCAGATGCACGCATGAGTCGGTCGATGTGTGGAGTAATAGTAGAAGATGCAGAATCGTTTCGGCCTACTTGATATGGAAGTGATGCCTATATGCATAATCATTGCCTTGGATATCTTCATAATTATTCGCTTTTCTATCAGTTGCTCAATAGTAATTTGTTCTCCCACCTTATTATTTTCCTTTATGAGAGAAGCCTCTAGTGAAACCTATGGACCCCGAGTCTATTTGCAATATTATATTTTCAGATCTGTAAATTAAAAATATCAAAAATACTTTGCTACAATTTATTTACTTTTGTTTTACTTTCAGATCTATCACTATTTTATAACTCTGAAGGGATTGACAACCCCTTTATAGCGTTGGGTGCAAGTGTTTGATTATTTCTGTAGGTACTACTATTGGAGCCTTGCTTGCTCCTCCTACTGGATTGATACCTTGGTCCTCAACAAACTGAGGGAAATACTTATCTACTTCGTTGCATGACCCTTTCCTCTTCAAGGGAAAACCAACGCAAGCTCAAGAGGTAGCAATTGCCTCCCGCTGGATGACCGTAGTTGCCCTGCGGGTCAGGTACGCACCGCACCCGAGGCCCTGAAGGGCAAGCGTGGCATCCACGCCCAGACGCTCCCAGGGTTCCGCCGCTGCCTCGGCTGTGATCGAGCGCCCCCAGGCCCCGCCAGGCCACGTGCCTAGTAAGAAGCTTCGCAAACTGGTGGCACACAGAGGAGCGCTCCCAGCGCGGCGCCCCTAGGCCTCTTGGACGCGGGCGCCGTATAAAGCTCGCTGATTGTGTTCATCAGATTAGAAAGGATATGTGAGTGCAGGCGATAACGACGACACACTTACTCATCGCTGGCAACCCTGCGCCCGCATGCTAGGGCTGAGCTCGGAGGCGGAACCTCGTCGCCCTCAGGGGACACCGGCGATGCTGAGAGCCTCGGCCGCGCTCCGGTGCTCGTAGTATCTCTGTTGGACGCCATGCAAAGAGTGAAGGCAAAGTTTGCTCGAGGACAGTGGGGGCGTAGAGGATGAAGGCACTCAAGGAGCGGTGCAGTGGCGGATCCAATCCTGGGGTGTGGTGGTTTTTATAGGCATAGACACAGTTCTCGAGGCACTGTAGGGGGTGGAGGTGATGAATGCCCGTGTGGGTACCGCG
This sequence comes from Hordeum vulgare subsp. vulgare, assembly GCF_904849725.1. Taxonomy (NCBI): domain Eukaryota; kingdom Viridiplantae; phylum Streptophyta; class Magnoliopsida; order Poales; family Poaceae; genus Hordeum; species Hordeum vulgare. The sequence continues at coordinate 338,426,705 of NC_058524.1, read as the reverse complement.
CGCCAGACTTGGCCCATGGGCAGCAGGGGCTCGCGCCTCCCTATTCCACCAATTAGTTGCCCTATGCGTGCCGCAGGCCCAGGGGCAATCTTGCATGAGAAGGATGGCGCAAATGGGTAGCATCAGTCAAAGGAGCAATAATGACCGGCGCTGCACACGGGCAGCATGTCAACTCACCTAGAGTGGCTCCCGAAGTGTTGCGGAGAAGAAGGGTCCCATGTCGCGTCGAATGCCACACGTCAATCATGGGCCCCTGGTGGTTGGGGCTCGCATCGCTTCATCCTCCCAATGGGTGGGACTGTGCACAATGCGGGCCCGACGCTTACTATCTCGCTACTAGGACCCGGGGTACCCAGACCCGTTGGACTATGACCCTGGGCGTGACATGGCAGGATAAGCCTCGTTTGGCCTAACGATGAGCCCGACAAGAAGGACCATCGTGAGGGCCCTCGCCTCGCAAGGCGAGCACTACAAGATCCTCGCAAGGGCCTCGGGAGGCAGTTCGTCGCGAGGTTTCCCCCTGAGATCCTCATGGAGTGCACCCACTGAGGCCGACTTGGTAGGGACCCATGACCCGGCTCCTTCATGTGGGTGAGCAATGTAGAGTAGGCAACACATGAGTGGTGCTAGTGGGCGCGTAGGAGGAGGGTTTCCCCTTTCGTGCTAAGTAGGCTGGGACATCTGGCATGCTCCCAAAGCGACTCCGAAAGCTTTCCCATTCGGTGGAAGGAGACTCAAGCTAGAGGCTCCGCAGGCCGGAGGTCATCCCTGATCCCACCAGCGCATCATGAAGAGAAGCTTTTGCAGGCAAAGACCACCTTTGTTAGGGCGGACTACAGTCCTGTCACCTTTTGAAAATGGCCATTGTGGCAACCCTTCCCGCTATTATTTTCGGGGGAAGAGTACCAGTGCTAGTATATAGGAAAGGTGAGGCCTCCATAGAAGCTGATCCAATTTGGTCTCCAGGGTAGCGAAAGAACCCACCTTTGTACTTGTCTTCCACCTCAAGCAGGAGTTGGAATTTACGCCGGGAGGTGTCCCGAACATGGGTAAACTATCGTGTTTTACAACTCGTCTTCCTAGCCCATCGCACCACAGAGTCGCCATGAAGACGCGAGGTATAACACAGTAGGAGAGTTAGTGTACTTAGTGTTTGAACCTTGGTTCTGTGGAGGCCGGATTCTGAGAACTAGGCGAGTAGTTGGGCCAGTTCCAGAAGCAAGACCAACTTCATCAGCTCATGCTTCAACACCTTTAGCTTCAGCTCAACCTCCTGCACCTCCAGTGTCTACACCTCTAGCTCCATGGACATCCGTAGAACCCTTTGCCAACGCTCTCTTGTCCACTTCATCGACTTCCAGCGGAGGAGATCGAGCCCATAGAGATGATTAGTTCTAAAGCTTTGATCTTTTTGGTAACTTGTTGCCAAAGGGGATTAGTGTATAGAACAATTAGGGCTTCAAGAGAGAGATAGAGAGAGAGAGGTTTGCATTTTATTTGCTCTCATTTGGTTTTACAACTTTTGGTCTTTTGATGTCTTTAAACATTGTTGTGTTTGATCCTTGACCTCGAGTATCTACATGATGATCATTCACTTATGTGTTTGGTGTTATGTGCATTACTATTCATTAATGTCATTTATGCGCACCACCAAGATGTATGTGACATGAAAGAATGACCCATTATTTTCATTCAAACGCAAATTCAAATAATGCACAAATTTAGGGGGAGCTCTTGCTTTTCACATACTTCTCCAAGCGACGATGCTAATCATTGATTATACCTTTTGTCGAAGCATTGATCTATATGTTGTCATCAGCTACCAAGAAGGGGAGACTCAAAGCACAATTGTTCCCTAAGGTGGTTTTGGTAATTAATCACAACATATGTATCATTGAATAGTATTGGCTAAAGCTTCAAGGAAGAGGACTCTACATTTTATATTTGTGAGAAATCACGTTGAGTCCATAGGAAATCCAATACTATTAAAAGGGGGTGAGGTATTATGATGGATTGGTGGCTCAAGTGCTTAGAGATAGCCACCAAAAATGCTTAGTCATTCTCCCACAAAATCTCTGTACCAAGACAAAATAGCAAAATCAGTGCTACCAATTTTTCCTGCTCGTCCCTACCGATTTAGCGAGTGACAGATCCTTTACCAAACCCTAATCTCTTGGTACCTCCAAGTTTCACATCGGTGACACCGAAAAGCATGTGACTAATTTTGTGTTGAGCAGATATCAAGAATCGGAATTTCTGAGTTTGAAATCCATCTCTCGAGATTTGGAAACTTCTCTAGGTCATCGTATCGGTACCATCGAGATTTATATATCTGTCTCACTGAGAATTCAAAAGTTGTCACATTACTACAACCCAGTACCATCGAGATTCATTTCGGTGTCACCGAGTTGGGCAATAATTTCGTAATGCTTGGATTTTGGGGGATGCCCATATATACACCTCCACCTCCTCTCATTCGCAGAGAAAGAACTCAGAACACACACCCACTTGCCAGATCCATATTTCTGAGAGAGAGCAACCTACTCATGTGTTGATATCAAGAGATTCCAATTCAAACATTTGAAACTTGATCTTTAGACTTCCTAAGTTGCTTTCAACAAAATCAATGTCACCTACCCATGCCAAATAACTGAGAGAGTGATTGAATGTTGAGGAGACTATATTTTGAAGCACCAGAGCAAGGAGTTCATCGTTCTACCTCATCTATTACCTTTTGGAGGGTCGTGCCTCCTAGATTGGTTAGGTGTCGCTTGGGAGCCTCCTACTTTGTGTTGTGGAGTTTAGCCAAGAAGATTGTAAGGGCAAGGAGATCGCCTACTCCGTGAAGATTTACCGTGAGTGAGGCCAGCCGTGGTGGAATAGACAAGGACGCTTCTTCGTGGACCCCTTGTGGGTGACGCCCTCCGTGGACTCTTGCAGTCGTTACCCGTCGTGGTTGAAGTCTCCACCAACGTGGGCGTACGATAGCACCACCTACCGGAACCACGCCAAAAATCGCCGTGTCAACCTTTGCATTTGATCTTTCTTCCCTTCCCTCTACATTACATTTTCATGCATTTACATTCCGCTGTTGTACACTTATATATGCATGTTTAGGGTTAACTTGACTAGTCATAATTGCTAAAACTGGCCCACAACTAAAATTTGGAAAAGACTAAGTTTTTAACTGGTAAAGTAGTCTAATCACCCTCTCTAGACATACTTCGGATCCTACATTATGTCGTTTCCATATGCTGGTGGAAATCACTTTTTCATTACTGTAAACTTGACTTGTATATTCCGATGACGGGCTTCCTCAAATACCCGAGGTCTTCATGAACAAGCAAGTTGGATGCACACCCCACTTAGCTTCAGTTGAGCTTTCATACACTTATAGCTCTAGTGCCTCATTTGCACGGCAATCCCTAGTCCTTGAATTTATATCTACCAATGGGCATATCCATAGCCCATTGGTACACCTAGTTGATGTCAGACTATCTTCTCCACTTTTTACCCATTTGATATATACCACCATATTCTATTCCAGCCTTATGCTATTTCTATGGTTCACGCTCATGTATTGCGTGAAGAATATAGAGTTTCTTCACATTGTAAAAGTACAATCCAATTGCCCAACTTGCACACAGTGGTGCTTGGCATTTGTATTAATATGGTGAAGTTGGAGACATGCCTTGTTATGTGGGGACAACGGAATGTATGTGCACAGTGATCCCACAGATCAATGATCACTGAACACACAGAAACTAAATAAAAAGAGTTTTACATTCATTACGTAATGTTTTACTCATTTCTGGTCTTTCTGGCCAAGTCTTTATATATTTACAACGAAAATCTTCAATCATAGCGTGAACCCATGCTATCTGCCTTAACCCAACATGCATTGTGACTCGGAAGTTTCCTAGCTCGCATGTACTTCACCAAGGTATTCTTCATCATATCCTTCTTTTATGTCTGGTCAATAGAATAACCAGTGGCAAGCCAATGAGTACTTTGAATTTACTCGCAAGAAACCCATGTTTGGAAGAAGGCAATAGCAATGCACGATATAGCACTAAGCAGGTAATTTGCAAAAAGCTAATTTTGAGTGGAATGACATGTTAAAATCAACTTGTAAAAGAATGCATCAACAGGTTTCAGGTATCCATATGAATAAGCTACAAATATCAATATAAGCACGGGTCTGAATATCTCATGTTCAGTCATCATGTCAAGTTATGTGACTTAGCTCAAGTATCATCTTTCTCACGCACAAACTACAAGTTTGTGAAAACATCTCGACATAGTCTAAGTAGGACCTCCAACTGTCCATGACAGTGGACATGGCTATTCGAATAGTTTTACACTCTATAGAGGTTGTGTAGTGTACACAGAAGACTTGGGGGAACTTCTGTGTTATCCACGACTCGCGGTATATTACATACCTGAGGTAAGCACCCGAATAATGCCTTTCTTCTTGCGATAGCAAATAAGGACTCGACTTGATTGGTATACAACCCACATGATGTACATCATACTAGCCTCGCTCTAGATCGTACCATCCATGAAGGAAACAACGGTGTGCCCGGTGTCTGTAAAAACATCCCATGGGCACCCTACTAGGGACGACCCCGTATAGAGAGTGACCATGTCACTCCCACCACCAGTAATACGGGCTCTCTCCTAACATCGACCAAAGTAATCAACAAAGCCCCTTCCATAAAGGGGTATCGTGGTCCTACCTCTAAGGTTGGGACGGTCAGCAAATCTTAAATCTAAATCATTTTTGAAAATACACAAACCACTTGTCTTTGTACACCAATTCTTTCTGAAGTGGTTACCTAAGTCAACACCCTTTCCCTCGGGCATTAGTCGTACCCGACGAGGTTTTCGAGAAGTCTTTGCAATCATTTCTTGTACAAGTCCATGCGTTTTCCCATCCCATTATTGTAGCAATTACTAGCATCCTAACTACTTCCCACCCACACAACCCTCATTCGAAGGTAGGGTCATGCTTAGTGCAAGTACCAACGAGGAGTTATCATAGAAAACCCACCAAGGTGGTCACCAATTCAACATGATTCAGATGCAATGAAGTAAAGTGCCATAAGACATGCATAAAAATGGTTCCAAGTCATGGTCAAGGGGCTACTTGTGTGGTTCAACAAAGTCTTTGGGGTCTTCACGAGCTTCCAGTCCAACTCATAGCACTTCGTCTACTTCGTCAACTATCGTCGTAAGCACCCACGATATGAAACAAAACAAGAAGGAAATAAAAAGTGCTCTATAAATAGGAATTTTAGTTTTCTTGGACACCTCTAGTCACAAGGAAAATACCTAAGGTGGTACTACTTGAGTTGAGTAATAAATTAATACCTATGGAGGAAATGGAGAGATTTATGATCCTATGGGGAGTCTACAAAAACTATTTTATAAAATGATTGGGTGCACCTATCAAATAGGGTATGATTTTACAAGAATTTTGGAAGTGGTTTCACTCGATTTGGAGTTGAGATGAATATTCTACGTATTTTATAATATGGAATAAATGGTAATGGGAGCTTTTTTTTTTGGCCCAACGAGAATAATCATAGGAATATTTGAACCAAAGCTAGTTAAATTGGGCATGATATTTAGAGCATCTAGAAATTGGAATCACTCCATTTGTAGTTGATTTGGATGCTCTAGGAATTTCACAAAGTGGCTTTGGGAGGCTCAAATTGGAATACGACAAAATCTTGTGGTGAAAAATTATCAAAGTTGCATCATGAGATAGAATGGAATATTAGATGACTTTTGGAGTTTGAATTATTGGATTTGGACAAATATTTTTGGCTTGTGGAATTTATGCAAGTTCACTCGAAAAAGGAAATGAAAACATCACTATTCACTATGTGGGCCGAAAAGGACGGAGCTGAGCCGGCTAAAACGAGAAACCGCCTAGGCTCACCACAATGTTGTGGCTACGTCGAAGGCGTAAGAAAGGAATACACCTTCATTTACCACTTCGGGAGGGGTTTAAACCCGATAGGCCGGTCCCGTCTTTCAATGAGTAGGCGAACGGGTGAGCGTGTGACATGCGGGGACCGCATGTTGTCTCAACCCGTTCTTCTCCACCAAAACAAGAGGGAGAGTTCGGAAGGCGACTGCGGTACTCAACGGCGATGGGGGGTGGATGGAGAGGTCCGGAGATGCCGTGAATGCACTTGTGGAACTATGAGGACCCAAACGGTGTGCCAATGGGTGACAGAGCCATGGGTGGCTGATGGAGGAGACGATGATGCGCTCCAGTGAGGTTCCCTTCCATAGACAGAAGGTCGAGGGGAGTTCAAGGAGTCCCCAGGGGTACATAACTGTGGTATATCTATAGGGGCATACGAGAGCAAGCCAATCAAGCTCGTGTCGGACGCGGAAGCTCTCGGTCATTGCTCATGGAAAGATCGGTCAGGAAGAGTTGGGGTGGTCCAGGAGTTCGATTGGGAGGAGTAGGAGGTGGGGTTAGATGGAAGTGAGGATGGGGAGGCCTATTTATATCCCGACGCTGACTTGTTCGTGGATAACATCCACGTCCATGGTCCAAGCAGCGCGAGGGGCCAAATTGGTGCTCCGGATCGTGTCTAGGGGCCTCGTGGGCGTGGTTCTAATGCCGGGAAGAATAGAGGGGGAGCAGCGGAGGTTAGAGGTGGAACATGCACGAAGAGGGTCGTCGAGGAGAGAGGAAAGAGGGGCGGTAGTTTGGATTCTTGTGGACGTTGAGGGGGACACGGGGGACAAGGTCCCACCTCCCTAGGCTGCCAGGCGCCTCAAGATTCTGTGGATGTAGTTCAGCTGGGCACTGTCGTGTGCTCCAGAGGACGCCAACTGGATGCCAAGGCATGGCTTTGGCGTGCAGGGTGTGGCCACTTGCGTCTGCGCGCGGCTAAAGTTGTCCACTAGGCCTAGAAGGGAGTAAAATACTAGGAATACACCTTGGATGCTCTAGAAACAACCATGAGTGAGAGAGAGGAAGGAAAGGACAGAGATGGGATGTCCATAGGAGTAAAAGGGCGTCGCAACCCACTCCATGATTGAGCTGGCACGTGCCTATTGCGTGTGGGGTGTTGCGGGTCTTGGTGAGGTAGTGGTAAAAGTTGGAGGCCAAGGAGAAGAGTTTTGGTAGCTCAATCATTGCAGTTTGGATCCCACTAGAAGGTGTTTGATCCATGTTGGGGTTTTCTCTGGTGCACCACTGATGCTTAAACTTAACAAGATCAAATACCTGGGATCAAGAAGCTTAATCACCAATTTTGAGATTATTTGGTGAAAGTTGCTAGTGCAAACTTGGTAAACCCTACAAATGTGCAGAAATAGTTTCTTCTGGATCTATCCATGCAAATTGATTCCTCCTAATACACCAATTAGTGTGGTGGCATTATTTGACGATTATAGCATGCCCAAAAAGTTTGGGACCAATTGGGAAAACTAGAAAATGCAATTATTCCCAATTCTAGAAATCAGCAGAAGTGGTTTTGAGGGGATTTGGACAAGTGGATCTGTTCTCCTTGATGTAAGGCTTGGTGTGGATGCGTTATTAGAGGATTAATACATGTCCACAAAGTTTGATAATAATTGTAGACACTTGGCAATGTAAATTTGCTTAAGTTTGGATACGTACAGAAAGGGTTTTGGAAAAGTTTGGTCAACCAAATCAATTTTGATTCATATGAAAGTTGGCAAGATTATCACGTATATCATGTGTGAATTGCTAGAATTTTACTCGATGTGATGAGAATATTTCTTATAGAAATATTTCAAATATTTGAAATGAACAAAAAGGGGTTTGGAGTATTTTCTCCAATATTTTGTACATGACCACGTGTTGTAACTCTTACATATGGAAAATACATGTCCACTAAGTTTTCCTAAATTTTCTCAAATATTTTGGAAGCATAAAAATACTATTTTTTCCTCATTAAAGACCTATTTTGATATTAGAAAATTTTATTTCAGTAAAATAGTAAAATACCTTTTAAAATAATAATTTTGTGGTTTCGGGAAGTTCTTTTCGTAATAGAATCCAAATAAAATATTTCGAGCAAAACATCTTCCCTAATTTGAGGACTTGTAGTACAAAGCTCAATTCAAGTTTTTTGAAATATTATATTAAATTATTTTTTTCGGTCAAAATAAAATGTTATAAAAAATAGTTTTAGGTCATATAGACATGGTATGGTCATAGGGAAAAGATTTGGAGAAAGGAGATGTGTCTTGTGAGAAGGAGATTTTTTTTATTTAAAACACAATCAAACAAGCAAGCAATCACTATCAAGTCAAGCTTCACAAGCATATAATTTTTTTAATTGGTCCTAATGTTTCATCTATGTTAACTTAGCAATGTAACACAAAACACAGGGTGTGAATGGGGTTCTAGCAATATGCTAGGCTTGATTAAAGGTCAAGGGCTTGTCAAACATGGTTCGGGCAATGGTTTGGCTTACTTGTGGGCAAAACAACCTGTGAGCGTGATGTCCTTGGGGTTACTCATGTTTGTTAGTGACACCTAGATGTCTTGTGCTAGGCAAAAAGGTTCATAGTTTTTGGTGCTGCTTCTTGTTGACTGGGAAATCCTTGACTTCCTGAAAGGAGGTAATCTTCAGTCGTTGGTGGCCTTCAACCTTGACAGTGTTGAAGAACGTCAACATAGGCTTCTCATTGAGATCTTCTGCTTGAGTAAGGTGCCTAGGTACATTCTGCATTCATTTTGCCATTTGTCTTTGTTGTTAAGGATGCATGTTTCGGGCGTGTCTTCGAGCATTTGGTCTTCTAGCCTTTTTGTAGCTTCTTGTGAAAAAGTGTGGGTCTAGTCTCATCCTTAAGCTTTATGTCAAAACGGGTCCTACCACCTAGGAAGGTTTTTGAGGAGGGGGGCTCCTAGATGAGCTAGTTACCCAAAAGTATAAACCAGCCATCCAATCCCCAAGGTGTGATGCTTGGCAAGTGGGCTGAATCACCTTTGATGGGGGTTCAACCATGATCCAGCCGGATTCACGTCCTTGATATGGACGAAAAAGGGGGCTCTTTAAATTTTCTGTATGTGCATAGGACTCATTGTGCTTGAACGTCGGTGCTTCCTGACACCTTGCTGATGTAGCCGTTAGAGGACTGGTGGTTCACTTATCTCGCTTCTTCTTGATCGTCGTGGTTTCCCAACAGTAGTGGTTATTCATCTTGCTAGGGTAAGATTGTCTTCTACTGCTTGGAGGGTGCTTCCAGGAGTCCACTTCTTCAAGGTAAAACCTTACACTTGAGAAGAATGGCAATCGGTGCTTCTGGGGGTTTATCCAAAGAGGACTAAGGTGTTACTTCTCTAGGTTCGTAAATAAGTACGTCATCCATGTGGACAACAACTTATTTCTCCAAGTATCCCATAGACACATTGCTCATGAGATATGTGAGAAAGACGGGCATTGGGCCCAGATGGTCACTTGCCTATGGGTTCGGTGGTGGTCGAGGTGGAGTATTGGCCATAGTCTAATGCTTAGAGCCAAGACTTATGGTCACAATTCGACCATATTATGTCTCGGTAAAGTTTCGGGGTTTCAAGGAGCTTATCATCTAATTCTTGGGCACAGTTCTTCGATGCCAATATTCCTACCTATTTCTCCAAATAGAATCATTCAATATCATAAAAAAGTACCATCTCATATAAGTCAACTCCACATCACTTATTCTATTCAACTGCAAGGTTCGAGAGAAGGACTAAACCAAAATCTCATAAGTATACCCTAGCCAACTCACATGTATCCCTATGTAAAATCCCTTGGGAAAGCATACTAATTCCTAAGCTTTAATAAGGTACTACAAATCCAACTACTCGACTAACCTATCCACGATCTAATGTAATGCACCTCTGTGCCAAGGAAACATGTATTATATCAATCCAAGATCTTGTTCCCATCCTAGGAATCTGATCAAGTGGTCCTAAAATGCCATCATGCACTACATGACCCACTACTCCTATAATCCAATATCGATGGGGTACTACATAATATCATAGTGTTCCCATATTTCACGTATCAAGGAAAGCACTCTTTATCGTAGTATATCCACCAATCACCATTATGATGACCTAGTAAATTCCAAGGTCAAGCTTACCTGGATACTTAAATCATCCCTAACATCATCAAAGTACTTCTAGTGATCGTCCACCAAGAAACCTGGTATCATGATCAGGATCATTGGACTAAATCCAAAATACTCTAAATGACGTGATAGAATTTATCATTTACACTCTTTTAGGATTACCAATTCAAATCCAAATCTCATGTCCGACGAGAATTCCTACTGATTCCTTCAAGCCATTGCTATAACATTATCAATTCATGACCACTACTTGTGAGAATCAAGTTATAATACCTCCAACAATTTTCAACGTGGGGGTCTTCATTTGTCCTAATAAATTCAGTTTACTCGAAGGAGAAGTAAGTTATACTACTCTATCAAGTTGATCCACCAAGTTCATCTACCAACATAAGAGCCTTACGATCCACCAAAGGGGCTTAGCTACATCCTCAGGACACTTATTATAGTCACACAAAATAATTTACCTATGAATTACATATTATCAACCAATCTCTTTTATGGCATCAAGATTGCGGTGCTAGCTTAAGAATGGAAGATGTTTATCACTACAATCACTGGCTCCATAATGAACCAAGTGCTAAGCAAGGGTTATTGATGTTGGAAATATGCCCTAGAGGAAATATTAAATTAGTTATTATTATATTTCCTTGTTCATAATAATCTTTTATTATCCATGCTAGAATTGTATTGATTGGAAACTTAAATACATGTGTGGATACATAGACAACACACTGTCCCTAGTGAGCCTCTAGTTGACTAGCTTATTGATCAAAAGATGGTTAAGGTTTCCTAACCACAGACAAGTGTTGTCACGTGATAATGGGATCACATCATTAGGAGAATGATGTGACGGACAAGACCCAAACTATAAACATAGCATATGATCATGTCAGTTTATTGTTATTGTTTTCTGCATGTCAATGTATCTGTTCCTATGACAATGAGATCATGCAACTCCCGGACACCGAAGGAATACCTTGTGGGTTATCAAACGTTGCAACGTAATTGGGTGACTATAAAGATCCTCTACAGGTATCTCCAAAGGTGTGTGTAGGGTTGGCATGGATCAAGAATGGGATTTGTCACTCCGTGTGACGGAGAGGTATCTCGGGGCCTACTCGGTAATACAACATCACAATAAGCCTCTCAAGCAATGTGACAAAAGAGTTAGTTACGGGATCCTGTATTATGGAACGATTAAAGAACCTTGCCAGTAAAGAGATACCGACGATCGAATCTTCGGCAACTAACATACCGAAGGACAAAGGGAATAGTATACGGGATTATATGAATCCTTGACATAGAGGTTCAACCGATAAGATCTTTGTAGAATATGTAGGATCCAACATGAACATCCAGGCACCGCTATTGGATATTCACCGAGGAGTGTCTCGGGTCATGTCTGCATAGTTCTCGAACCCGCAGGGTCTGCACACTTAAGGTTTAGTGACGTTTTACTATAGTTGAGTTATATGTGTTCCTGACCGAAGGTTTTTCGGAGGCCCAGATGAGATCACAGACATCACTAGGGTTTCCAGAATGTTCGGGAAACGAACATTGATATATAGGATGGTTTCATTTGGTCACCGGAAAGATTTCGGGCATTACCGGTAGTGTACCGGGAGTGACGAATGGGTTCCGGGTATTCACCGGGAGTGAGCCCAGTAGCCCTAGGGTGGCGCACCAACCCTTAGTGGGTTAGTGAGGCCGGCCCAAGAGGGCTATGGCGCCATAAGAGAAAATACCAAAGGAAAGAAAAAAAGGAACGAGGGAGGTGGGAAGGAAGGAGTGGACTCCTTCCCCCAAACCGAATTGGGGTGGGAGTCCACCTCCTCCCTTCGGCCGGCGCACTTGGGGCTTCCTTGGGCCCCAAGGCTAGCCCCTCCCCTCCTCCTATATATATTGTTGGTTTCAGGGCTTTTGAGATAGAACTTTTGCCACGTGCAACTCAAACCTATACCACGTAGTTCTTCCTCTAGATCGGATTTCTGCGGAGCTCGGGCGGAGCCCTGCAGGAGTAGATCATGACCACCACCAATGCGCCATCACGCTGCCGGAGAACTAAGGTACTTCCCCGTCTCTCTTGCTGGATCAAGAAGGCGGAGATCGCATCGAGCTGTACGTGTGCTGAACGCAGAGGTGCCGTCCGTTCGGCGCTAGATCGGAATGGATCTTGGGACGTATGGTGGGACGACGGTGATTTGAATCACGAAGCTGTACCACTACATCAACTCTGTTTCTTAACGCTTCCCGCTTAGCGATTTACAAGGGTATGTGGATCCAATCATTCTCTTGTAGATGAACATCACAATGGTAGGTCTTCGTGTGCGTAGGAAGTTTTTTGTTTCCCATGCAACGTTCCCCAAAAGTGGCATCATGAGCCAGGTTCATGCGTAGATGTAATCTCAAGTAGAACACAAAAGTTTTTGTGGGTGTTGATGTTCGATTTTCTGGCATCCTTAGTCTTTTCTCGATTAGGTGGTATTGTTGGATTGAAGCGGCCCACACCGACATTACTCGTACGCTTACGCGTGACTGGTTTCATCGACCAACATGCAACTCGTTGCATAAAGATGACTGGCGGGTGCCTGTTTCTTCAACTTTAGTTGAATTTGATTTGACCGAGGCGGTCCTTGGAGAGAGGTTAAATAGCAATTTGCACATCTCCGTTGTGGTTTTTGCGTAAGTAAGATGCGATCATACTAGATACCCATAGCAGCCACGTAAAACATGCAACAACAAATTAGAGGATGTCTAACTTATTTTTGCAGGGTATGCTTGTGATGTGATATGGCCAAAGACATGATGTGATATATTGGATGTATGAGATGTTCATGTTGTAATAGTTAATATCGACTTGCACGTTGATGCTACGGCAACCAGCATGAGCCATAGGGTTGTCTTTAAACTAACGTTTGTGTTTGCAGATGCGTTTACCATATTGCTAGGTTGTAGATTTAGTAGTAATAGCATAGATAGCACGACAACCTCGATGGAGGCACGATGATGGAGATCATGGTGTGGCGCCGGTGACAAGAAGATCATGCCGGTGCTTTGGTGATGGAGATCAAGAAGCAGAAGATCTTGGCCATATCATGTCACTTATGAATTGCATGTGATGTTAATCCTCGTATGCACCTTATCTTGCTTAGAACGACGGTAGCATTATAAGGTGATCCCTCACTAAAATTTCAAGAAAAAATTGCGTTCTCCCCGACTGTGCACCGTCGCGACAGTTCGTCGTTTCGAGACACCACGTGATGATCGGGTGTGATAGACTCAACGTCACATACAACGGGTGCAAAACAGTTGCACACGTGGAACACTCAGGTTAAACTTCACGAGCCTAGCATGTGCAGACATGGCCTTGGAACACAAGAGACTGAAAGGTCGAGCATGAATCGTATAGTTGATATGATTAGCATAGAGATGTTTACCACTAAAACTATACTGAACACACGTGATGACCGGACTTGAGTTACTGGATTTGGATCATGCGCCACTTGAATGACTACAGGGATGTCTATTTGAGTGGGTGTTCTTAAGTAATATGATTAATTGAACTGATTATCATGAACATAGTCAAAAGGTCTTTGCAAATAATGTTGTAGCTTGCACTGTAGCTCTACTGTTTTTATATGTTCCTAGAGCAAATTTAGTTGAATTATGATAGTAGCAATTTTGTGGACTGAGTCCGTAAACTAAGGATTGTCCTCATTTCTATGCAGAAGGTTTATGTCCTTAATGCACCACTCGGTGTGCTGCCCCTCAAGCGTCGTCTGTGGACGTTGCGAACATCTGACATACACGTTTTTGATGACTACGTGATAGTTCAGTGTGTAACACTTACCGGCTTAGAAGCAAGGCGCCGAAGATGTTTTGAACGTCCCATAACATAATAGGTGTTCTCAAGAGATGAAATTGGGATTTCATGCTCGTGCCCTTGTTAAGAGGTATGAGACCTCCGACAAGATTCTTTGTCTACAAAGTAAAATAGAAAAACTCAATCATTGAGCATGTGCTCAGATTGTGTGAGTACAATAATCGTTCAAAGAGAATAATGGTTGTTCTATTTGATTGAATAAATACCTTCAATGGTTTATTGAATCTCGATTGAAGTGATACACATGTTCATAATATTGATGCCAAAAGATACAAAGTAGTAATGATAGTACCACTTACTTGTGGCACTGCCACTTGAGTCATGTTGGTGTTAAATGCATGAAGAAGCTCCATGTTGATGGATCTTTGTACTCACTTATTTTTGAAACATTTGAGGCATGCAAACCATACCTATTGGTATAAACGCATGAAGAAACTCCATGCAGATTGTTGGGGATATTACCTGTGGATAACCTGCCCTTAGTGGGACGGGTCATCAAGGGGGTGACTCAACATTAGAAGTGCGGCCCTTGGCCCAAAGCTGACTGGCGGTTCGAGAAGCTATGAGTATGATGGATTACCGAGGGAGTTCTTGATCTTGGAAGACACGGTGACTTAGAAACAGGGAAAGCTACGATAGGTAGCATGGCCAGGACTCTTTTAAACCCTAGAGACTCGACCTATATATAAAGGCGGGTCCCGAGAGAGGTGGTGCGAGTTAGAAATTATCGAGAGCTAGGTGAGGCGAATTACGCCCTCCTTGTAATCGAAACCATCATCAATCCACAAAAAGAAGGACGTAGGATTTTACCTCCACACGAGGGGCCGAACCTGGGTAAATCCGAGTCTCGCTTTCGCTCACCACCTTCGAGTCGCCACCAAGGTGCGATGGCTCCATCTCTAACTCCTTTCACGAGGACATATGTCGTGACAAAACCACGACAGTTGGCACCCACCGTGGGGCTGGCGCACGGTGGAGTTGAGTTCTCGAAGGGAGCCCTACCAGGGTCAGAAAGCTATGCGGTCGACATCATGACAAAGAGCCGCTGCGGAACGTACTACATCGACAACTCGCTGTGGGGCCCAGAAGCCGATTCAGTCGAATCTGGTTACAGGGTACCCTTCAGTAGGATCAACATCTTCATCGGCACGATTGGCACGTCCGTGCCTGAGCCGGACACCTCCACCGACATCCTCGAGCCAGCCAGGTAGATCCTCCCCATCACGCGGCAGGGCAGAAGTCGCCACGCCTTCGTCGGTTTTACACAGGGAAATGATGTGCAAGACGAACCGGCGGCCCACGAGATCACCCCCGTCAATTTTCACAGCGAGTCATCCATGGGCGAGACATATTCAATCCAGCCTCTTCAGGAAGGACAACTCGGAGGGCTGTCGTTGGCAATGGACTCCGAGATCCTAGAGAGATCCCATCGACAAATCCCAATCTATATGGCGGGGTCGGCACAGCCTCAGCAACAACGAGACCGGTGGGACGTCCAAACCCCCAGCACAAACTATGGCGGAGTTAGCGGCGGAGGTCGCCAGCCTTATGGCAACCGCCGTCACATCCAAGAAGCATGAGTCTATTAACACCGAGCTAGCAAAGCTGCGGGAGGCGATGGCCAATGCGCAACGGGACATGGAACCAGAAGCCGCCAGGGTAGATACGCAGCAGGCTACAATCGCAGCAGAGACGGAGCGGTTGAACACCGAAGGCTGGCGGTTCGAGAGATAGTAGCACGCGTCCGACGCCGTTCACCAAAGGACGCACCACGGACGTATCCCGGCCGACTTACATCCAACTAGCCTTTTCAACACCCCGCGCACCCCCGGGGTGGGTCCGGATCGACCTTTACAAACTGTAACGAGGGGAGGTCCGGTTCCACCGCCTAATCCACCACCGCCTCAACCAATGGATGCCCATGCGACTCGATCCCAGATGCCACGAGGACACTTTTCGAATCCCGTGGATAATGTGCTGGTGGCAAACCGCCACCTAGAGTCCCTTCCGATTTACGGAAACTCCCCGGCCGAGATAGAGGCCAGAAACACCATCGAGATGCTAAAGACGGCCGTGGTCCAGCACGTGAAGTATTCTCATAGCCTCAATCGGTTGCACACCACGCCTCAGGCGAGCCACACCAGAAGTAGCCACGAGGACTTACCCGCGGTAACCTCCGGGCCATGGCGATTCCCTCAACATAACCCGCTTGGGATGCGACACGAGCTACTCGTCAGATAGAAACAGTAGCCGCGGCGGGTCAGGTCTATCCGGCTTACACCTCAACACCTACCGCACCCCTGGACGCCGGAGTCAAGCACATCGGAGATTCGTGTCTTGCACCGGTTTTGCGCAATAAGCGGATGCCAAAGGACTTCCAAGGGCCCTGGAATGTCCCTAATTACTCACCGGATCTCGAACCAGGGTCATGGATCGAGAGTTACGAACTCATGATGGACATGCTCGATGTAAATGAGGCAGTTTGCGCCAAGTACTTTACTATGATGCTCGTAGGGACGGCGTGTGCGTGGTTGAAAAACTTACCGCCCAACTCCATCAACACCTGGGCAGAGCTAAAAGAGCGCTTCATCAAGAATTTCAGAGGGACTTGCAAACGCCCGATGACCATCGTCGACCTACAACACTGCGTTTAGCGGACGGATGAGTCGGCCCATCATTGGATTCGGCGAGTCGCAGAAGTTATTCATTCATCAGAAGGCATCTCGGAGGCTCAGGCAGTGTTGATCTTCGAGAAGAACTACCATTACAAGCCTCTGGTACTAAAGCTAGGGCGACTTAAGCGGAAAGTATAGGACATGGGCCAATTAATGGATACCCTCACTAGGTATGCTGAGTGGGACGACACCAAGGATCCTGGGAGGACGACGACAAAATTAGTACCACCAGGAAGGGCGAGTTACACAAGGGCCATTCTCAGTCTCAAGGGCCCGGGCAACCACCACCATGGTGGGCACGACAAAAGGAGACAAGAGGAAGGTCCTATGGATTTGGTCGCTAATACTAATACCGGCAACAAAAACTCGCTCCAGAAGAAGCGGGGCTTTAGTGGGAAGAAGCCGCGCAATTATCACGAGATGCTCAAAGGCCCTTGTCCAGAGCATGCCACGGCGGAGGGACCGGCGACTCACTCTTGGGAGGTTTGCTATGTGATGCAGGAATTCTAGGCCGAGGCGCTCAGAAGAGGTCAAGGCGGTGAATAGGGCCAACACCCGGAACAACCTGGCACATCCGGGTCACGCTAGATCCTGTTCGGCGGATTGCCTAACCCGGGACCACATGGCGGATCGCAACCCATCGCTGGGCAATACCATGTTCATAATGAACAATACAACCCGCCGGATGTATTTCAGCGACAACCCCTGAAGGAGATTCCCAGCGACAGGAAGATCGTGGTGGGTTTCAGAATAACCCAAAGTAAATGAACATCGGGCAGTATCATGTGTTCACCACCAGCACCAGCAAGCGGGATCATAAGGTGAAGCATAGAACCTTCAGCATAGCCGAGCTGGCGCTCCCTCGATACCTTCACTAGTCTAAACAAGCCATAACCTGGAGTAGGGAAGACCACCCACCCCGAGTAGACAACCCTGGCGACTTGGCTTTGGTCGTGGCTCCCCAAGTCGGAGGATACACCTTTTCCAAGGTCCTCATGGATGGAGGCAGCATCATCAACATCTTATACTTTGATACCTTCCGACGGATGAATCTCTTGGAGAAAGACTTGATGCCATCGTCCACGGTCTTCCACGACATCGTCCCCGGTAAGTCGTTGTATCCAATTGGGCGGATTAAACTTAACGTGGCCTTTGGCACATAATCCAATTTCAGGAGCGAGTCTCTCCTGTTCGAGGTGGTCAAAATCAAGAGCCCCTACCATGCATTGTTTGGACGGCCGCCCTACGCCAGATTCATGGCTTGCCCATGCTATGTTTATCTCAAACTCAAGATGTCGTCCCTAAGGGACCTATTACCATCAGCGGAGATAGGAAAATAGCTCAAGAATGTGAAGAAGGAGACACAGCTTACACCGAGTCGGCTTGCGTGGCTGAAGAGCTCAAGTTTCACCAAGCTAATGTTGACCCGGCAGACATGACGCCGCTCAAGAGTCCAACCATCGATTCTGAGACGCCCCTCAAGTTCAAGTCGACGGACGATACCAAGGTCATAGACTTCACACCTGGCGACTCCACCAAGCAGTTTACTATTGGGGCGGGTCTGGACCCCAAATAGGAAAGCGCGCTCATCGAATTCATCCATGAGAATAGGGACATCTTTGCATGGAAACCTTCTGATATGCCAGGTGTACCGAGAGAAATCGCTGAGCACCATCTTAATAATGACCCCAAAGTTAAGCCAGTTCGACAATACCTTCGCAGGTTTAATGAAGAGCGTCGTAAGGCGATTGGAGAGGAAGTTGCCCGGTTTCTGGCAGCCGGGTTTATCATCGAGGTTTTCCATCCTGAATGGCTGGCTAACCCGGTCCTGGTGCTAAAAAAGAACGACACTTTCCGCATGTGCATCGACTACACTGACCTCAACAGAGCCTGTCCGAAGGAACCCTTCGCCCTTCCCCGCATTTATCAAATTATTGACTCGACGGCGGGTTGTGAGCATTTGTGTTTCTTGGACGCTTATTCGGGATACAATCAGATCAAGATGGCGGTGGTGGATCAGGAGAAGACATCCTTCATAACCGCATTCTGGGCCTTCTGTTACATATCTATGCCGTTTGGACTCAAGAGTGCGGGGGCGACTGATCAGCGTTGCATCCAAAATTGCTTGCACAACCAGATCAGTCGTAATGTCCATGCTTATGTGGATGACATCGTGGTCAGATCTCGATGAAAGGAGTCGCTCTTGGAGGATCTCAAGGAAACCTTTGACAACCTGCGCATTTACCAGATGAGGCTTAACCCCACCAAGTGTGTTTTTGGTGTTCCTGCAGGGAAGTTATTGGGTTTTTTGGTGTCGGAACGTGGCATTGAAGCTGACCCCGACAAAATTGAGGCAATTACTTCATTGGGGAAACCGGCGAATGTTAACCAGGTCCAGCGTATGGCGGGTCGAATCGCAGCTCTGAGCCGCTTTATAAGTCGCCTCGGGGAGAAGGCCATCCCTCTCTATCAGTTGCTCAAGAAAACTGATCGTTTGGTATGGACGGACGAACCCAACGAAGCTTTTGAAGCCTTGAAGCAGCAATTAGTTAACCCGCCAGTTTTTGCGGCTCCGACGGACAAGGAACCTATGCTCCTGTACGTCGCAGCCAATTCCAACGCAGTCAACGTGGCAGTGGTCGTCGAACGGAAGGAAGAGGGAAAGGAGTATCCGGTCCAGCGACCGGTGTATTTTATCAGCGAGGTCCTAACCCTCTCCAAGCAACGTTACCTGCATTGGCAGTAGCTGGTTTTTGGGGTGCTTATGGCAAGGCAGAAGCTGAAGCACTACTTCCAGGAACATCCAATCACGGTCGTCAGTTTCGCCCCCTCGGTGACACCATACAGAATCGAGAGGCAACTGGACGAATTGCTAAGTGGGCCATCGAGTTAGGGCCCCATCATGTGTAGTATACGCCTCAGACGACCATCAAATCTCAAGCACTCGTGGATTTCATCAATGATTGGACCGAGTTGCAAATCCCAGAGGAGATGCCCGATCATACTTATTGGACCATCTATTTCGATTGATCCATGCAATTGGAAGGCTCGGGTGCTGGCGTGGTGATAACTTCGTCTCAAGGTGACAAGTTTTGCTATGTCCTTCGGCTCATGTTCCCATGTACCAATAATGCAGCAGAATACGAAGCCTTGCTCCATGGTTTGTGACTCACCAAAGAGATGAACCTCACGCGAGTCAGGTGTTTGCGCGACACAGATTTGGTGGCACAACAGGTTTCTGGCACCTGGGATTCACGAGACCCTTTGATGGCGGCTTACAGACGAGCTGTGTCAGACGTGGCGGGTCACTTCAATGGCTATGATGGGGATCACATCGACCGGCAACTTAATGAAGCAGCGGATGCTCTTTCCCGTCTCGGTTCACAACGTAAGCCAGTTCCTCCCAATGTCTTTTTGGATGTATTGCATAACCCCTCGGTAAGACTGCCTTCAGAGGAAGACTTAGCAGTGCCGGACCCCGAGTCTCAACTCGTGGCGGCTCTTCATGCTACTCCGGACTGGGCGGCTCCTTATATGGCATATCTCACCCGAGGCGAGTTACGTCCCGATGAATTATTAGCTCGCCAAATCGTCCGTCGGTGTAAAGCCATGGTCATATACAATGGCGAGTTGCACAAACAAAGCACCTCAGGGGTATTTCAAAGGTGCATCTCTCCCGAAGAAGGATGCATGATCCTCCATGATATTCATGCAGGCGATTGTGGTCATCATGCTGGGTCACGATCCTTGGTTTCTAAAGCCTTCAGACATGGGTTCTATTGGCTGACGGCTCACGCATATGCAAAGGAGATCGTTCGCCGATGTGATGGCTGCCAAAAATTTGAATGTCAGATGCACGTGCCGGCTCAGGAATTGCAGATGATACCAATCACTTGGCCGTTTGCAGTCTGGGGGCTTGATATGGTTGGCCCCTTTAAGATGTCATCCACTAAAAAGACTCACCTATTGGTGGCGGTTGACAAGTTTACCAAATGGGTTGAGGCAGAGCCCGTTAGTAGTTGTGATGCACACACGGCTGTCAAATTCTTGAAGAAACTAATTTTCAGATTCAGATATCCTCATAGTATCATTACTAACAATGGTACTAATCTATCCAAAGGTGCAATGCAAGAGTTTTGTTCACAAGAGCATATCCGGCTTGACGTTTCCACGGTTGCACATCTCCAGTCTAATGGGCAGGCGGAAAGGGCGAATCAGGAAATTTTGTGGGGGATTAAGCCTCGACTCATGGTACCTTTGGAACGTACTCCAGGGTGTTGGGTGGAGGAGTTGCCTTCAGTATTATGGAGCATCAGGACAACTCCAAATCGCTCCACGGGTTTTACTCCTTTTTTTCTGGTCTACGTAGCAGAAGCGGTGTTACTAAGTGACATCAAACACGATTCACCGCGAGTCACCACCTATGTGGAACATGACAACAAGCTGGCACGGCAAGACTCGTTGGACGCCTTGGAGGAGGAATGTGACTTGGCCGCGTCACGATCGGTGATTTACCAACAAGACTTGCGAAGCTACCACAACCGCTTGGTCCAGAGCCGGACTTTCCAAGAAGGCGACTTGGTGATCCGTTTGATTCAAGATCACACTGGTATGCACAAGCTATCACCTCCGTGGGAAGGACCGTTTGTCATCAGCAAGAATCTTTGAAACGGCTCATATTACTTGGTGGATCTTCTCCCAGATCAGCCAACTACAGCGGTTGAGACAACTCGCCCCTGGAATAGACAACTCGCCCATGGAACATAGCCCACCTACGGCCTAACTACACTTAGAGCCATGGGCTCCCTTTTTTACCAGTTTTCAGAAAATTATAATTCGTTATTGATGAAAGAAATAAAGCAGGCACCCACGAATTTCGGGGTCCTTTGCGGTTTCAGCTTTTGAAAGCATGAGTGTTTATTGTTCTATAAGTTGTCCAAACCTGGACGCTATCAAGGTCAAAGAGCGTAAGTCGCCATGCTGCACTTACTTCAAAACTGGGCCTTGATAAAGCCAAAGAGGAAAAAAGTTGCCACGTTGCACGGTTCAAACATGGGCGCCTTATGTGGTTTTGAGAACTAAGCCGGCTTACTTGGGGGCTACTAGTCCCCAAGTCGTTTCGCAGTAAGAGCGTATACGCTTCTGTGATCCTATGCCCTGTTTTTCCTAAATCATAGGTCACTTGGGGGCTTCCACTCACTGAGTTCAGCCTGAATACCCTCTTGGCTAGTGAAAAATTACCGCATTACAAATGGTTATACTAGACTATGTGTTAAACAAGTCGCCACATAAAAGGTACCCGCCGGAGTAACACAAGGAAAATAGAGAAACCATTGGTTCATTGAACCTGCTTCACGGAAGCTTGACTCGCGCCTTATTAGCCGGTCTAAAACAACAAGGCTTTTGCAAAGGCCTACTAAGGGTAACACTAGAGTTTTGCAAACTCGTCTTGTCCTGTCGTAGCTCATTGAGCCGACAAAATTTTATTTCCTGATGGCACGACCACAAGGTTTCATAATATCTTTGAGTCGGCCTCTGTTTATAACTCGCCCCGACTCATTGACTTTAACTACTATTTGCCATAACCCAGGGGGCTGGTTTATTTTTTCCCTAACCCAGGGGGCTGGTTTATTCTTTGCCCTAAACTCACGGAGTCGGTTTATCTTTTCCTGACACATAAGATGAAGGCTTTTTTATGCCAAACTGGGACACTTCCTTGTTTCTCAAAATTAAAATGCGGTTCACGCATAGACTCAAGGAATAAATGGTTCTGGAAGGTCAAATCCAAAGGCGCTGATGACCAATTGTTTCTCCACAAAATCTAACAAGCTATTACATGGCTCACATGGCCAAGTCGGGGTCATCCCCCAATGAAGAAAGGATCAGGTTGTCTTTTTAAGGTACAAGTTATACCTTGGTAAGAGTCAAGCCGCCTCCGAGTCACCTTGCCTTGAGCTCTCTCCAACTTCAATTTGTAAGTCTCCCAATTTCCAGTTACCCTTGGATAGGGTGACGAACTCATCTTCATCATCAAGGAAGAGGGATAGATCCATGTCAATGTCAAAAGGATTCTTAGGCTGAGTTGCCGAGAAGCGGGATTCCGTGATAACTCGGTGGTAGTCCTCCTCGGTGAACTCTGACCCGTCCTCCTTCAGTTCAGGGTAGCCAGCGGCTATTTCTTCTGGTTTGAGCTCCAGAGCGTAGGCTAAACACCGGCTTAGGGTATTCAAGACTACCTTCCGGGCGGCTGATCTTTTCAGTTCCTCTATTTGAGGAGGCAACATGGACAGATAACTCAGCATATTCTTGATGGATTTAAATGGCTCCTTGCTACCCATCACCGCTTTAATTGTCAGCACGCCCCCGGTAGATAGCTGCTCGGTGAAGGTATATATAGCTTTTAGCTTCAGCATGCAGTCATCTGGGAGATTGGCGGCTCGTGAACCTACAAGAGGACACATCAGTAATTGATAGTTTTGGGAGATTAGATTTATTTCTTCAATAAGCAAGGGTTAGTGATTACCAAACATGGCTACAGTCATATTGAAGATGTGCTTTTTCAAGACGGAAAGCTCTTGCTGGGCGGCTTCTAGTTTTTCTTCGGCTTGCTCAGCACGCTTGAGGAGGGCGGCTTAGTCAGCTTTGGTTTTCTTCTCCAGTTTTTGATGATCAGCTTTCATTCTCTCTAGTTTAGCCCGAATCAAGTGATATTTCCTCTTCGACTCAGATCGTGCATCTTGTTGTTCAGCTAGATTCTTCCTTAAGTGGGCTAAAGCTCACCCAGTCTGGGTAACAGAATCCTGCAAAACAAAATTTGGGGAGACAAGTTTCAAAATTATTGCAAGCAATACTCGTGACACTTGGGGCTAATGTATTATTTTATTCAAAATCATACGAAATTCAAGACCCGGCTCATCTTTCAAAAGATGACCTGGCGCTTGGGGGCTATAGCTTGAAGATTTAAACTATATTCTAGACCTGGCTCATCTTTCACAACATGACCCGGCCCTTGCGGGCTATAGGTTGAAGATTTAAACTATATCCAAGACCCGGCTCATCTTTTACAAGATGACCCGGCCCTTGGGGGCTACAGGTTGATTATTTAAACTATATTCAAGACCCGGCTCATCTTTCAAAAGATGACCCGGCCCCTAGGGGGTTACAGGTTGAAGATCTTCATTCTACACAAGACCCGGCTCATCTTTCAAAAGATGACCCGGCCCTTGGAAGGCTAATGGGTGGAAGAGAATACATAAATAGACGTACCTCATGCTTAACCTTCATAAGGCGAATCAAGCTTTTGTTCATTTCATAACTCGTCTGTAGGCGACTTGCGAAGCTAGAGCAGAGTTGGTCAAATTCCAGCTTCTCATACTCGGGGAATTTGAACTTACTAACATCCTGATCGGCGGAGGGATACGTTTCCTTTGAGGTATGCTTGGATAGCACTGCTGTCGAAGGTGCGGAGTAGCCGGTGCTGGTGATTATGATGGCATCCGGATCTTCAGTCGCCTTTAGAGGGCTTGGCGGGTTAACCTTATCAGTAGTTTCCTTCAAAATGACGGGCAAGTCATCCCGGACATCAGGGATATTATCCACGGGAATGTCATGAGCCGTCACTTGGTCCTCAGCAAGCTCTGCGACAGAGGCGCTCGTGCCTAAGGTGTAATGCCCCAAGAGTGTATCTTTCCCTTTTTGGAACCTTCTACATGTGGGTCCAACTTGTCATTGACATGAGAGCTTCTATGTGTTATGATTTCATGTGTCACCTTGCAGTGTTCTTCCTTTGCATGCATGCATCACTATCATTTCATGTCCTTGTGTTGTTGGCTTGTGATCATTTGTGGTGTGTGATGATATGAGTTGTGATGTGATGTGGTATGTGTGGATAAGAGGAGTGGTGCAATTGCTAGTAGGTAACTATGTGGTTTGCATAGGCTTCAAAACCCTCTTCCTCTTATTTATCTCAAGGTCAAGTTTCTCTTATCCCATCCTTGTTTTAAAAATGCCCATGTGTTAGCATTATTTTGTGGTGGATATGAGATGTGGATTTTCTGTTTTGAAAAGGTGTTCTAATGGTGCAAATAATTACAAAACAGATCCAATAATACTGTTTCGTAAATATTTAGTTGCTCCAAATATTTCTTTTATAATTTATTCAAATAGGTCATAATTTCTTATGACCAGGGGCATTTTTGTTTTGTTTTGAACCCCAATAGATTTTTCTTTGCTTTATTTCCTTTCTCTGGTAATTTTGTATTTGGAAAACCCAGGGAATTAATTTCCTTCTATCTGGCGCCACTAGTGGGCTTCCTCCCACTAGCAGGCCCATCACCCCTCCCCTCTTTTCCTTCGGCAGCCCAGGCGTGCGTCCCTATTCTTCTTTAGACGGCGTCCCCCTCAGCGCTTGCTTTCCGTCAATGCTCCGAGAGAGAGAGCAAGAGAGATAACGCCGTCCATCCCATCGAGTCCCCATATAACCTCGGCGCCCGTGCCCCTTTCCCTAGGTTTCCACGCCTCCCTCTTTGTGCTGCCACTCCTCCCTCCATCTCCCTCCATCTTCTTCTTCCCCAAGGTAAGCTCTGTAGCCCATCTAGCAGAGAGAAAGAGAAGCGCTCTATCGTCGTCTACCCTGCTCCCGTCATATCCGGCGCCGGCCACCATGTCCGGGGGCTCGAGAGAGGTGCCCGCGCTCCATTCTTGTCCTCTGTGAGGCCGGGGAGCGACCTCACCGACGGGCAAGAGCTCGTCTACGGCGTGCACCCGTCAGTCTTCTTCCCCTGCTTCGTTCTGCAGCAGGCCATCATCGTCAGGACGTCCTCGTCGTCTCAAGGCGCCTCCTTCCCGGTCGGTGCCCCCTTCTCCTTCCCCTAGGTGAGCTGGCTCTCCTCCTCCCTTCCCCCTCGTTAGATCGGCCTAGGGCTCGTCGTCATACCTCTGTCCCGACAGGAGTTCGTGCAGGTGTGTGATATGTGTTTTGTGTGTTGTGCTCTGGCTCGTCGTGGCGCAGGGCATCCCTTGTAGCGTAGTGGTAGCCATAGTAGATCTCCCCCTCGCGTAGTAGTAGCAGTAGCGAGGCCATGCTCCGGTGATGTTCTCTGCCGCCGGCATCTCTGTCTTCAGAGCAGAGCATCTGGTGCTCGTGGTAGATCACCTAGTAGTACCCCTCTGTTCTGTCAAGTCTCGTAGTGTAGCCTAGTGGTTTGTATGTTGGGGTAGTTGCAAGTGGTTGTGGGTTCGAGTCCCAGCTTTGCCCCCTTTTTAATTCATGTTTTTCGTCACAGTAGCAAGATGTGGGTTCAGTAGCAGTTAACTTGCTAGGCTTCCATTCCGTGTCGAGCTAGTGCTTGTTAGCAGAGTGGGATGGGTCTGTGGATTGAACCAGGGGGTCTAGGGTTCGACCCCCCCCAATCCTTTTTATTTTTCCTTTTGCATTTCTTGCTGTTTTCTTTTGTTTAGAGGGTGTGGTGATGCTGTGTGCTATATCATCTCTTGTGGTATTAATTTCAGCTCACAAACAGCAGGTGTGATAGAATTTTGCTAGCTTATGTAGATGGATGATCATGCTTAGAAGTTGTGCATATGAGCCATGTGACCTAGATACTATGTGTGGTCGTGTCCTAGGTTGTGGGTGTGCACTAGTAAAATTATGCATTTGTCTGTATGTGGTATTTGTGGTAAGATGTAGAGCTGATGTGCTTGTGCCCTTTGAGGAAAAAGTGTGTGAGTGTGTGTGTGTGTTGGTTACCCCCCCCCCCCACACATTCCTTGTGATGCGTGTGAGTGTGTGTGTACTTATGTGTGTGTGTGTCTCACAAATGTCATGGCATGATGTGTCATGATAAGCACATATGCTTGTATGTGTAGGTGTAGTAATGCCTTTGAGAGTGTAAGCTTGGGTGTGAGTGTTATTTGCAAGTGTAGGTGCTTGTTAGAGTGGTCCTTGATGCTTGTGTGTGTGTGGTGGTGTGCTAAGGCACATGAGCATGAGGCAAACCCTCATGTGCACCATTGTGGTGTTGTTAGTGTGCAAGTGGACGTGCAGGTGATAATCTAGTGAGAAGCACATGTGATGATGCACTATTCATTTCTATGTGATTCCATGTAAATTTTCCTTGCTAGTTTGTGCCCATTTATTCTATGCAAGTGCCCATGTATTATATATGCTTTTGGGGTAGAATCATCCCAGGAATCCATTGGCGAAGTTAGTTTTGCCTTTGGAACACTTTCTGGGAATGTCATATTTCAGATTTGTTCAATGTTTGGAGCTTGGTTCCATGAGATGTGGTGAGCCCAAGAGGTTGATTCCTTGTTGTGGCATTAGAGGGTGACCCCCACTATGGCATGTTGGTTTTGTTTCATGCTTAGTAGTTCACATGTGCAAGTGGTGCTTAGTCAAAGTAGGCATGTGGCTGAAATTCCAGTTTAGTGAACATATGGGATTTTGACCAAGTCTGAGAATCTGCTTATATTTTCTTCTCCTGTTGTTGTGCTTGTAGAGGTCCATGTGTTGTGAATCAGACCTTGATATCAACTGGGAAGTTGTAGCTTTTGTGTTTGTCTAGCTCTCTATAAATTTTGATTCCATTTGGAGTCCTGCAGATATTGTTTTGGGTGCTGTCAAAATGCTTCAGAGCATAAACAACTAGTGAGAATCTGGAATTTTCACTAAATCCCTGAAAACTGATGTTTTTGTCCAAGTTAGCAGCTGTGTGACTTTCTGTGTGAAACTACTTGTGCTTGTAGTACTTTTGAATAGCTTCTCTCACATATCCTATTTGGCATATTTGGGTGGCTGTAGGTGCTTTGCATGTAGCTCTCAAAATGCTATGATGTTGTTTTTGGCAGATTGTATAGTTTTGATG
This sequence comes from Hordeum vulgare subsp. vulgare, assembly GCF_904849725.1. NCBI lineage: Eukaryota > Viridiplantae > Streptophyta > Magnoliopsida > Poales > Poaceae > Hordeum > Hordeum vulgare. The sequence goes on along the minus strand of NC_058524.1, from coordinate 338,399,163 downwards.
TTTTGATGTTTGTGGGTGCATAGATGATGGTGTGGTGATATCCCTTGCACCACTCCATCCTTTCTTGGGAATACCAGAAGTATGCCATTGGGGTGTGTGGTGATGATTTTGATACGTAGGACTTAAATTCTTGTTTCGTTGTTTCCCATTGATCTGTACCTCCGATCGTTACGTTCTTTATATGTTTTTGCATTGTTTTCGCGTCACGCTTCTGTTCATTTCATCCTCATGCATGCCAAGATAGCTTAGAGTGCATTTCTGTCCAGGAAATTGTATTTTCTTCTCATGCTTGTGCTAGTGACTAGAATAGAGATGCATGTTCATTTTCATCTCATGCATCATGTGCTTGTTGCATCTTGAGGTGTTGTTGTTCACTGGATGCTATTTTTATGTTGGGTAGCACCGGGATCAGAGAACGAGTACATGGATACGGGAGAGTACGTGCAGGACGAACAAGAGTTGTTCCAAGCTGAGGACATCACAAGCGAGATGATATGACCTTGATTCCATCTCTAGACTTGTTTTGCTAGATTCACATTTCTTCGTCATATGCTCGCTGCCTACCACTGAAATAATTGCCTCCTGATATTGCCATGAAACCCAAACACTTTTCCCCTCATAGCAAATCTTGAATGACTAAGTAGGCTTTCCTAAGCTTCTAATGTTAGCGTTGCTAGCTGCAGGTGCTTTATCTCATGTGATAACATGAGCTTGATATGATTATGTTAAATCTGTTATTAATTAATGCACCTATATACTTGGTAAATAACGGAAGGCCTAGCCTTTTTCTGGGTGTTTTGTTCCGTTATGGCCGCCATTGTTACCGGCTACCAGTGTTTGATTCCATAATGATCGCTCCTAACACGTTCGGGATTGTTATGGGGACCCCCTTGATAAATCTTGTAGTGTTAAGACTTGTCCGGCAGGACCCAACATTGGAGTTAATTTGCTAATCACTTAATAATAATCTGCATAGGGAATAGCTACCCCGAGGAATTAATCAACAACTCGGGCTAGTGCTCCTCATGAGTGTTGGTCCAAACTGAGCACTGTTCGGGGCCAACTCAGGGCAACTTGAGTGATTTCTATCAGGACATCGTGCGCGTAGCTCATCCGTCGTGTCCTGAGACTGAGATACGCGGCTCTTATCGGGGTCGTCGACACGACGGGAGGTCCTGCTAGTCTTGTCTTACTTTAGTGATATATCTTGCGTATAGGAATCCCGATGAAGCTTTGGTTCTCCCTAGAGTTGAGGTTTTCCTCTAAGGAATCCGACGAGATCACGAGATTCGTGATAGAGGATTACTTTGCGGCCCGTGACCGTTTGGGATGGACTAGTTGGAGCACCCCTGCAGGGTTTAATCTTTCGGAAAGCCATGCCCGTGGTTAAGTGGCAACTTGGAATATTTGTTAACATCCGGTTATAGATAACTTAAACATATCTCTAATAAAATTGCCATGTGTGTGTGTAACCGTGACTGTCCCCTTCGAAGACCTCTCTTCGATCGGGAACACGGTGGGGTTATGATTGACGTAAGTAGGTGTTCAGGATCACTTAGTGATCAGCTAATCATCGACCGCTAGTATAGACCACCCCCAATACATGTTCTACGTAAGTTAGCTACCATATATGCTTAGGATGACGCAACCTAAATACTCCACCTTCTTACCTAATAACTTGACTAGTTCTGGCACCGAGGTCTTAGATTGCTGAGTCCCCGTGGCTCACAGATTCCTTCACAACACCAACAGGTTCAGGTACCCCCAAGACAGGTGATCCCGACGGCATGCAGCTGGCGTGGTAGTACGATGAGGAGAACGACCGCCTGTACGTCAACTATCCAGAAGACTGAGGTGGAACTACCTTGTTTGGATGCGTGATGTAACTTTGATATATTTATGAGATGACAGTTGAATATCTTATTGTCGTTCTACTATTATTATGTATGTACTATGTTACCGTGCTTGCGAAACGCTTAGATGCGCTTCTTTCCAATTCGGGGCCTCGTTCCCGAAATCGGAAAGGACCGCATCTTAGTCGTTACATAAGGCCTCAGTCGTCTTAGGAGCAGAAAGTAAGTCGCCAATTTTTCTTTTCTTCGCCTGTGCTCTGAGATAAGGGCACCCTGATTAAGCCGCATATCAGTATTTAGAAGAAAGATAGTTAACAAAAAGACTCACCCTTGCACACGAATCATTGGCGGGGGAGCTAACATTGCTGAGTCACCCGATGAAGGGGGGAAGTTAGACAGAATAAACGTTTGAAGGCTAAGGAAGTTGTGAATCGTATATTCCACAAGGAAGTGTGATTAAACAAAGGTGTACCTTGCTCGTGCGCTTCTAATCGGTTGTCTTCTCAGGCAGCCCGGAGATTAAGTCGCCAGAGTGACTACGGGTTTTGCGCTTGGGAGTGAATCTTGCCTTCTTCAAAAGGAAATCAGGCTCCATATAAGCATATGGATGTGACATGGGGACTTTCCCACAGATCCGTCTGGCTGGTCCGAGAGAAGGAGAAGGTGAGTCGAAAGAAATAGACATTACCTCAACCGCATCATCTTAGATCTCATTGTTTTCAACAGACGCATGGTATAAGCATGAGTCAGAATATAAATGTGATAAGTAAAGGGAAGTTCTTTTTACCTCTGATTTATTTTCAACAGCTCGTGGCTCGCCGACAACAGATGAGTCCTTGGCGGCGGCTTTGCTTTTGCCTGCTCTCTTCTCCTTCTTTGGCGGTGGTTTGGTGTTCTTCTGGGCTGTCACTTTTGGACCCCTTCGCCAAAAGGGATCGTCTTTATGATGAACAAAAGTAAAATTCAAACACAGAAGCATTTGGCAAGTATATTTATAAGGAAAAGAAAGGCGGCTTAGACTCTTACTCGCTGAGCTGGGTTGGAACGGTAGAAGGCCTTGAGCCCAGTTTTGGCGCATTCTTCCAAAGGCTCGCCGGTTAGCTTCTTGATTATTCCAACAATATCGCTCTATGCGAGTTTTTGTGGTGGAAGCACTGTGGATGGTTCACCGTGCCATCATATTCACACATTAACCCGTCTCGGGGACTCAAGGGAAGAATGTTCCATTCCACCCAGCAGCGAAACAAATCAATCCCGATAAGCCCATTGTTGGTTAAAGACCATAACTCGCAGAAGATGGGGATAAATTCAGATTCTTCTTCTGTGAGCTTCTCGGGCAGTTTGAAGTCCATAGGCAGGCGATCCTCTCTGAAACCCGGAAGAGGTTTGACGCCAGGTGGAGAAGTGTCGCGGCAGTAAAACCATGACTCGGCCCAGCCTTTGGGATGGCTTGACAGAAGGACTGATGGAAATCCATGCTCACGGCGTCTCTGAATGTTGACTCCTCCAAGTTCATGATTGGGACCGTTGGTAAATTCAGTCTAGCGATTCAGGTGAAAGAAGTTCCAAAACAAAGGAACCGTGGACTCTCTTTGGAGGTATACTCCAGAAAAGACTTGGAACTGGCAAAGATTGCTGATGGAGTTGGGTCCGAGGTCTTGAGGATGGACGCTAAGAAAATGCAAGACGTCTAGGAAAAACTTTGACCCAGGCGGCTTAAAACCTCATTCGAGGTAGTCGGTGAAAATGACTACTTCTCCAGCGGCAGGATTGGGAATTAACTCACCCGAGGCGATTCTCCAACCAATGGTTTCCTTACTGTCTAGATGACCCGACTGGACAAACTTTTCAAGAGTAGCATCATCGATTTTGGTTGGTAACCAATTGCACTTCGAAATAACAACCATGACTACAAAAGAAAGGAGAACAAGGCGGTTCAATGAAGACTGTGAAATGTTCTAACTCGCTTGATCGGGTCTACAATGTGTTTGAGAAGGATTTGGTGACTCGCCAATAGGTGACAAGTATCCTAACTCGCTAGTTGGGTGATTCATGGACACATCTTTAAGGAATTGCAGCTAGCCCTTTAACTGAAAGGGAGGGAGTGTAGCTATATTGATAAGTTTAAGTCGCTATGAAGGAAGAAGTTGAACGACAACACTCAAGGGCCTCTTTTTTCCTTTGGGATATTCTTGGGGGACGTACAAACATGTTTCTAAAAGCAAGCAGTAAATTACAGATCAATGAGTGGGCAAAAACAAAGGGATAATGCTCGGTAAAATGATGAAGGCTTTGAATGTAAAACAGCGACAGTGTTATTGCGTGGATCTACGGTGCGGAAGCTTAAGGTAGCGGAAAGACACAATAAAGCGACCATGGTTTGCTACTGTGGAAGTCTACTGTCAAAATGTAAAGTAGATCTGAAGCAGAAAAGGACGTATGTTCCGTTAAGAAGCTAGCTCGCGAGGACAATGGCCATGGCGTTCTCAGTCTAATGGGGAAATGTGTTTACCTGAGGAAGGAGACGGTGCTGGAGACAGGTGCAGAAGACCCCGCGCCTCTTGTTGACTTGAAGACGCTCGAGAACCCGCGGTGGCGATGGAGTTCCAGGTGTCGGCGCAAGGAAGTCGGAGTGCTGGCGCGAGAAAGACGAAGGTTAGGAGACGGCCAAGGTGGGGGAAGGTGACGATGCCCCCCCATTCCCCTGTGGTTATTTAGAGGACCAAGACGGGAATCGAGGCTGCGAGAGCGGGAATCAAGGTGGTCAGAACGGCGATCGAGGCGTCAAGTCAGAATCTGCAATGATGGCGGCTAGGTTTTCGGGATAAATAAATACAGAGCAAATGATCCGTTGCGTGCTTATGGCATTAAAAAACCCGGGATTAAGGGTATGAGGTGATGTCATCAAAGATTACTCGGCGGGTCAAATAAGTCGTGACAAAACCACGACACAGATGGATCATTTGGACTCACTTGATTTTGAATCACTTGAGATATGCAAATCATACCACATGGTCAAGATGACTCAAGGCCTCGTTTTTCCAGTGAGATGGAACAAGAAAGTAATTTGTTGGAAGTAATACATTTTTTGATGTGTGCAGTCCAATGAGTGTTGAGGCACGTAGTGGATATCGTTATGTTCTTACTTCACTCACGATTTGAGTAGATACAATAGTATTTACTTGATGAATCAAAAGTCTGGAATGTTGAAAAGTTCAAAACTATTTAAGAGTGAAGATTGTCATGACAAGAGGATAAACTGTCTACGATATGATCATAGAGATGAATATCTGAGTTGTGAGTTTTGGTACACAGTTAAGACAATGTGAAAATTGTTTCACAATTCATGCCACCTAGAACACCATAGTGTGATGGTGTGACCAAACGTCATAGCAGCGCCCTATTTGATATAGAGCATACTATGATGTCTCTTGAGTATTTCCGTTGAGATGACACAGTACGAACTATGGTTTGGAGAAACCTAAGCTGTTGTTTCTTCGAAGTTTGGGGCTACGACGCTTATGTGAAAAAGTTTCAGTCTGATAAGCTCGAACCCAAAGCGGATAAATGCATCTTCATATGATATCAAAAACATTGGGTACATCTCCTATCTCAGATCCGAAAGGAAAGTGTTTGTTTCTAGAAACGGGTCCTTTCTCGAGGCAAGGTTTCTCTCGAAAGAACTGAGTGGGAGGGTGGTGGAACTTGATAAGGTTATTGAACCGTCACTTCAACTGGTGTGTAGCAGGGCGCAAGAAGTTGTTCCTGTTGCGCCTACACTGTAATGACTAAGATGCGGTCCTTTCCAATTTAGGGAACGAGGACGCAAAATGGAAAGAACCGCATCTAAGCGTTTCGCAAGCACGATAACATAGCACACATAATAATAATAGAATGACAATAAGGGAATCAGCTGCCATCTCATAGATAATATCAGAGTTTACATCACACATTTATCCAGACAAGGTAGTTCCGCTACGGACTACATAACATGAGCAAAGGCTATGCAACCCTGCATGCTTGCCCACGATCACGACCACGCCTCAGTCTTCTGGATAGTTCACGTACAAGCGGTCGTTCTCCTCATCGTACTGCCAGGCCAGCTACGTGCCATCGGAATCATCTGTGTCGGGCATACCTGTACCTGTTGGTGTGTTGAAGTAATCTGTGAGCCATAGGGACATAGCAATCTATGACCTCGGTCCCAGAACTAGTTAAGTTATTAGGTAAGGAAGGTTCAGTGTTTAGGTTGCAGCATCCTAAGCATTTATGGTGGCTAACATACGTAGAACAAGTTACTGATGGTGGCCTATACTAGCGGGCGAAGACTAGCTGATCAATAAGTGATCCTGAACACCTACTTACGTCAATCATAACCCCACCGTGTTGCCGATCAAAGAGAGGTTTTCGAAGGGGACAGTCACGGTTATGCGCACAGTTGGCAATTTTATTAGATTAGGTTCAAGTTATCTATAACCGGATGTTAACAAATATTCCAAGTTTCCACATAACCGTGGGCATGGCTTTCCAAAAGATTAAACCCTGAAGGGGTGCTCCAACTAGTCCATCACAAACGGTCACGGGCAGTAAAGTAATCCTCTATCACGAATCTCGTGATCTCGTTGGATTCCTTAGAGGAAAACCTCAACTCTGGGGAGAACCAGAGCTTCACCGGGATTCCTATATGCAAGATATATCGCTAAGGTAAGACAAGACTAGCAGGACCTCCCGTCGTGTCGACGACCCCGATAAGAGCCGCGTATCTCAGTCTCAGGACACGACGGATGAGCGATGGTTGCCATGCCAAAACACCGAGTTGCCCCGGGGAGCGTAATAAGCTGCTCTCGGTTGGACCAACACTCATGAGGAGCACTGGCCCGAGTTGTTGATTAATTCCTCGGGGTAGCTATTCCCTATGCAGATTATTATTAAGTGATTAGCAAATTAAAACCAATGTTTGGTCCTGCCGGACAAGTCTTAACACTACACGATTTATCAAGGGGGTCCCCATAACAACCCCGAACGTGTTAGGAGCGATCAGTTATGGAATCAAACACCGGTAGCCGGAAACTATTGCGGCAATAACGGAACAAAACACCCGGCAAAAATCTAGGCCTTCCGTTAGTTCCAAGTATATAGGTGCATTAATTAAATAACAGAATTAACATAATGATATCAAACTCATGTTATCACATGAGACAATTACACCTGCAACTAGCAATGCTAACATTAGAAGCTGAGCAAGCCTACTTAGCCATTCAATATTAGCTAGGAGGGGAAAGTGTTTGGGCTTCATGGCAATATCAGGAGGCAATTATTTCAGTGGTAGGCAGCGAGCATATGACGAAACGAAACGTGAATCTAGGCATAACAAGACTAGAGATGGTATCAAGGTCACGTCATCTTGCGTGTGATGTCTTCAGCTTGGAACTGCTCTTGTTCGTCCTGCACGTACTCTCCCGGATACACGTAATCGCTCTCCGATCCTTGTGCTACCCAACATAAATATATCATCCAATGAACAACAACACAACATGATGCAACAAACACATGATGCATGAGATGAGAATGAACATGCATCTCTAAACTAGTCACTTGCACGTGCATGAGAAGAAAATACAAACTTATGGATGGAACTGCACTCTAAGCTATCTTGACATGCATGAGGATGCCATGAACAGATGCATCATGTGAAAACGATGCAAAAACATATAAAGAACATTACGAACGGATCTACGGATCAACCAGAAACAACGAAACAAGAAATGGAGTCCTACGGATAAAACCATCACCAACACACTCCCATGGCATGCTTCAGGTATTCCCAGGTTGCCACATCACCAAACAAGCAAGGATGGATGGGGTGGTGCAAAGAAACTCACCGCACCATCAACTATGCACTCACAATCATCAAAACATCAAAACTATACATTCTGTCCTAAACAGCACCATAGCAGTTTGAGAGCTACATGCAAAGCACCTACAGCCTCCCAAATGTGCCAAATAAGATATGTGGCAGAAGCTATTCAAAATCACTACAAGGCTGAGCAACAAGATAATAAAAATGAGTTTCACACAGAAAGTTCTACAGCTGCTAACTGGGACACATATATCAGTTTTCACGGACTTGGTGAAAATCTCAGATTCTCACTAGTTGTTTATGCTCTGAAGCAGTTTGACAGCACCCAAAACAATATCTACAGGATGCCAAATAGAATGAAAATTGAGAGAGAGCTATACAAACACAAAATATACAATTTTCTAGTTGATTTCAAGGGCTGATTCTCAACACATAAACTTTTGCAAGCACAACTACAAGGGAAGAAAATAACAGCACTTTCTCAGACTTAGTGAAAATCACAGATTTTCACTAAGCTGAACTTTTCAGCGACATGCCTACTTTGACTAAGAACAACTTGCACATATAAACTCCTAAACATGAAAGGACACCACCATGATGTAGAGGGGGTCACCCTCTACTGCCACAACAAGGAATCATCCTCTTGGGCTCATCACATCACATGGAACCAAGCTCTAAACATTGAACAAAACAGAAATATGACATTCCCAGAAAGTGTTCCAAAGTAGAACCTCATTTCACCAATGGATTCCTGGGATGATTCTACCCCCAAAACATATATAATACCTAGGTACTTGCATAGAACAAATGGGCACAAAGATAAGAAGAAAATCTACATGGAATCACATAGGGGTAAATAGTGATATATCACATGCTTCTCACCAGATCGTCACTTTGACATGCACTTGCACACACTCACAAATCCAATGGTGCACATGAGGGGTAGACCTCATGTTCATGTCACTTAGCACACCACCACACACACACATACATCAAGCACACATATGTCAAGCACCTACACATGCTAGTTAAACACACACACTTACTTACACTCACAACATGCATTCCTACACCTACACATACAAGCTTGCACATAAGTACTCATCAAGGAAAATCATGCCTTGACATGTGGGTGTCACGCACACACATGCACACACACACATCACCCCACATGAACACCTACACTACCTCAAGTATGTAGGGGGGGACCACACACATACTCAATCACAACTTGCACAACCTAGTGAATGAGCTCAACACCCATGCACAAGAGTAACACACACACACATATATATCACACACCCTAGTGCATCATACACTTACTAACACACACACATACCACATGGGAGCTTGCTGACACACACCACATGGAACCAAATCACTACACATGCATCACTACATGCTAGCAAAATAACTAGGGACACCTGCTGGTAGGAGGCAAGAAAAATTATCACACATTATGTCCTAGCATGCCACATGAACTACATAGCAAACAAAAGAAAAACAGCAAAAAAAAATAGGCAAAAAAAATAAAAGGGGCTGCCTGGGAATTGAACCCACACCCTGCAAATCCACACACACACGACAAACCACTCGGCTACTGAACAGGGGCTCGACAGAACAGAGGGATTTAATAGGATAATCTTCTTCTATGCGCTACTGTGCCCGAGAGATAAAATAGCAAAAAAAAGGGGGCGATGCGGGACTCAAACCCACGACGTGCTAGTTGGCAAAATTGCCTGCTGCCACTCTGCTGTGCTGCGGATCTTGGCCTAATAGAGGGATCCTACTAGGTAACCTATGCAAGGTCCGCCCTGCTCTGCCTTGCACAAAGACGCCAGCAACGACGCCCACCGGAGCATGCCCTCCTACCTCTTCTGCTGCGCCAGCGGGAATCATCTACAACTACCACTCCTGCTCTGTTGGAAGGCCCTGCCCTGAGCATCGAACAAGCCCAGGCACACACGCACAACATATATACTATCGTTCTCATCTCCGATCAGAGACACATGGCAACGAGCATATAGGATGGATCTAAAGAGGGGAAAGGGATGAAGGAGCACGGCTCACCGAGAGGAAGGAGAAGAGGGGTGTCCCAATCGGAGGGAGACGCTTGAAGACGACTGAGGATGATCTGAAGACGGTCTGAAGCAGAACCGAAGCAGGGGAACGGGACCGCCGGGAACACATCAGAGAAGAGGTCTTGCCCGTCGGTGTAGTCGCGCCCCGACCTAACCGACGACGGGAATGGAACGCGGGGACTTCCCCCGAGCTCCCGGACATGCTTGCCGGCGCCAGAGGCGAGGGACGCTCGATGGATTACGGCGGCGACCTACTGCTACTCTCTTCTACCCGGATCTACAGAAAGCTTACCTTGGGGAAGGGAGAGAGAGATGGAGGGGAGGTGGCGGCGTGATACGTCCATTTTGCATCATGCTTTCATGTGGATATTTATCGCTTTATGGGCTGTTATATTACCTTGTGGTACCATACTTATGCCTTTTTCTCTTATTTTGCAAGGTTTATTTGAAGAGGGAGAATACCGGCAGCTGGAACTCTGGACTGGAAAAGGAGCAACTCTGAGTCCTCTATTCTGCACAACTCCAAATGCCCTGAAAATCAACGTGGAATTTTTTGGGAATATATCAAAAATACTGGGCGAAAGAAGTACCAGAGGGGAGCTACCAGGGCCCCACAAGCCTGGTAGCCGCCACCCCCTGGTGGCGGCTACACGGCTTGTGGGCTCCTTGACGGCCCACTGGCCCCCCTCTTTTGCTATATGAAGGGTTTTGTTCCAGGAAAAATCAAGGAGGAGCTTTTTCGTGGATTCTCCGCCGCTACGAGGCGGAACTTGAACAGATCCAATCTAGAGCTCTAGCAGGACGATCCTGCTGGGGAAACTTCCCTCCCGGAGGGGGAAATCATCACCTTCGTCATCACCAACACTCCTCTCGTCGGAGGGGAGGCATCTTCATCAACATCTTCATCAGCACCATCTCCTCTCCTATCCCTAGTTCATCTCTTGTAACCAATCTCCGTCTCGCGACTCCGATTGGTACTTGTAAGGTTGCTAGTAGCGTTGATTACACTTTGTAGTTGATGCTAGTTGGATTACTTGGTGGAAGAGTTTATGTTCAGATCCTTGATGCTATTTATTACACCTCTGATCATGATTATGATTATTCTTTGTGAGTAGTTACTTTTGTTCCTGAGGACATGGGATAAGTCATGCTGATAATAGTCATGTGAATTTGGTATTCGTTCGGTATTTTGATATGTTGTATGTTGTTTTTCCTCTAGTGGTGTTATGTGAACGTCGACTACATCACACTTCACCATATTTGGGCCTAGTGGAAGGCATTGGGGAGTAGTAAGTAGATGATGGGTTGCTAGATTGACAGAAGCTTAAACCCCAGTCTATGTGTTGCTTCGTAAGGGGCTGATTTGGATCCACTAGTTTAATATTATGGTTAGACGTTGTCTTAATTTTTCTTTCGTAGTTCCAGATGCTTGCGAGAGGGGTTAATCATAAGTGGGATGCTTGTCCATGTAAGGGCAGTACCCAAGCGCCGGTCCATTCACATATCAAACTATCAAAGTAACGAACGCAAATCATAAGAACATGATGAAACTAGCATGACAGAAATTCCCGTGTGTCCTCGGGAGCGTTTTTCCTCCTATAAGACTTTGTTCAGGCTTGTCCCTTGCTACAATAGGGATTGGGCCACTTGCTGCACCGTTGCTACTACTTGTTACTTGTTACTTTTCGCTTGCTACATTTCACCTCGCTACACCATCACTTGTTACCGCTACTTTCAGTGCTTGCAGTTATTACCTTGCTGAAAACTGTTTATCAGAGCCTTCTGCTCCTCGTTGGGTTCGACACTCTTACTTAACGAAAGGACTACAATTGATCCCCTATACTTGTGGGTCATCACGACGCTAGGAGGGGGAACGCGAAACCATAGGCACTAGGGCACGCACGCCAACGATATAAGGGCCACGGATGGGACTCACGCCGTCAACTACCTTGCTCTCTCTGTGCAGCCACTGACGGAAAGCAGCGCGGGATGACGCCGTCAGGAGGAAGGGGATGGAGCGCGCTTGGGCTCTCGCTGGGGAAACATAGAGGGAGAGATGGGCCTCGGGAGGGGAAGTAAGCCCATGCTGGCGACAGGTAAGGGAGAAAACCCCCTTGGGGTTTTCTATTTAAAAACTACACCAACAAAACAAATAAGCTCCCAGGGAAACCTATTGCACCAAAAATTAAAATAAAAATGCCCCTGGTCATAAGAAATTATGAGCTATTTGAATAAAATGAAAAAGGAATTTTCAGGGCATCTAAGTATTTACAAAAGAGAAATAATCACACTGTTTTGTGAATATTTGCACCACTCAAACAAAGTTACAAAACACTAAAAACATAGCATCAAATCCACCACAATTCACTTAGAAATATGGACATTTTTGAATCAAGGATGGAGCAAGAGAAACTAGTGCTTAAGATAAATAAAGAAGGGGGAAGTTTTTGAATCCTATTTGAAATCTAAGAAGTTGCACCCTACTTAAAATGGACCACTCATTACAACACATCACATACCATAACATCCCATCACACCTCATCTCGACACCATGGATTCACAAACAACAACACAATGAAAGCATGGAATGAAATGGATGCATGCATGCAAAGGGAAACAATACATGAGCACATGAGATACCACAAGGAATATACTCTCATTGCAATGACAAGATGGACCCACATATACAAGGTTCCAAATAAGGCAAGTTACACTCTTGGGGCATTACAAACACTCCCGCACTACAAAAAGATCTCGCCCCGATATCTAGGACTAAAAGAACTCTGGGAATTCAGAATGGAGGTGATCCTTGCATTCCCAAGTGGCCCTTTATCGGAATGAGGTGACCATTGCACCTTGAGAAATTTGACAGCCTTGTTGCGGGTCTTGCGCTCAGTCGCCTCGAGAAACGAAACTGGATGCTCACGATAGGATAGGTCAGGTCGAAGGTCGATGTCTTGAAGATGAACTGTGCGCTGAGGAGTCTTGAAGCATCTCCGGAGCTGAGAGACATGGAACACATCATGCACATTTGCAAAGTTTGAAGGGAGCTCGAGCTGATACGCAAGGTCGCCTCTCTTGCCAACAATTCTGAAAAGACCGACGAAACGAGGTGCAAGCTTGCCCTTGATGCCAAAGCGTTGTGTACCCTTCATAGGGGACACCTTGAGATAGAGGAAGTCATCAGCTCATAAGACATGTCACGATGCTTGCTATCATAATAGCTCTTCTTACAGGACTGCGCTGCTCTGTGATTATCCCGAATGACCCGACACATCTCTTCAGCTTCTTCTATCAAGTCATTCCCAAGAATCTGACGCTCACCGGTCTCGGACCAGTTGAGCGGGGTACGACACTTCCTACCATAGAGAATCTCAAACGGAGCTTTGCCTGAACTAGCTTGATAACTGTTGTTATATGAGAACTCAGCAAAAGGCAGGCAGTCTTCCCACTTCATGCCAAAAGAGATAACACAGGCTCTCAGCATATCCTCAAGGACCTGATTGACTCTCTCCACTTGACCACTAGTCTGAGGATGAAAAGTTGTGTTGAAGCGTATCTTCGTGCCCATCACAGACTCAAAACAGTCTCATAACTTGGAACTGAAGATACTTCCACGATCCAAAGAAATCATCAAAGGAACGCCGTGCAAAGATACTATCCTGGAAGTGTACAGCTCTGCAAGCTGAGCTGCGGAGATGGATTCCTTGACTCGAAGAAAATGAGCCACTTTACTCAACTTATTGATGACGACGAAGATGGCATCATTACACTTCTTAGACTTCGGAAACCCGGCGACGAAATCCATCTCAATATGGTCAAACTTCTACTCGGGGATGGGCAATGGATGCAAAAGACCTGCTGGACGTTGATGCTCTACTTTCACCCTTTGACATACATCAGATTAATTTACGAACTAAGAAATCTCACGCTTCATGCGAGTCCACCAGAAGGTCTGTTTCAAGTCCTGATACATCTTGGAGCTTCCTAGATGTATAGAGAGCACAGAGTTATGAGCTTCTTCCATGATTACCTTTCTGAGATCACCTTTCGGAACGACAAGACGATCCTCAAAGAACAACGTGTCTCTGGCATCAACACTGAAGCACTTATATTTGGGAAGTCCATTTCCCAAGCCAATCTTGACTTTCTTCACCATTGCATCAAGAAGCTATGCTGCTCGGACCTGATCTTCCAAGGTAGGAGAGAAGTGAAGATTTGCAAGAAATCCCTGAGGTACTAACTGAAGGTTGAGCTTTCTAAAAGATTCACAAAGGTCAGGCTGGAGAGGCTTCAGAATGAGACTGTTGCAGTAAGCCTTCCTTCTCAAAGCATCTGCCACAACATTAGCTTTTCCTGGCGTGTACTCAATGCTCGGATTAAAATCTTCGAACATTTCCACCCAACGAGTTTACCGGAGATTCAGGTTAGGCTGGGTGAAGATGTACTTGAGACTCTTGTGATCGGTGAACACTTCAACCTTTCGTTCCAACAAGAGGTGTCTTCAAGTCATCATAGCATGTACCACTTCTGCCAGCTCAAGATCATGCACAGGATAATTCTGCTCAGCTGGCTTCAACTGCCTGGAGGTATAAGCAACCGCTTTCTTCCCTTGCATCAGAACTGCACCAAGACCTTGAAGAGAGGCGTCACAGAACACTTGGTAGGGTTTGGAATTATCAGGGGGAACCAAGACTGGAGTAGACGTGAGCTTCTCTTTGAGTGTGTCGAAGGCCAAGTGACACTCTGGAGACCAGGCATATTTCACACCCTTCTGAAGAAGACTTGAGAGAGGCTTAGCAACCTTGGAGAAGTTCTCAACAAACCTTCTAAAATAGCTTGCAAGCCCGAGAAAGCTTCGAAGCTGCTTGACATTCTGCGGAGGCTCCCACTCAACAATGGCCTGCACCTTCGGCGGATCAACTTTGATGCCCTCGGCAGAGATGATGTGCCCAAGATAGACGACTTCTTTCAACCAGAACTCACATTTGGAAAACTTGGCATAGAATTTGCGCTCTCTCATCTTATCAAGCACCAGCCTGAGATGTTCTTCATGTTCTTCCTCAGTTTCTAAAAAGACCAGAATATCGTCGAGATACAACAAGACAAACTCATTCTTGAACGGAGAGAATATGTAGTTCATCATTCGACAAAATGTCGGAGGAGCATTTGCCAGACCAAAAGACATGACCGTATACTCATACGAACGAAAACTTTTCCTGAAAGCAGTCTTTGGAATATCCTCTTCGCGAAAGCGAATTTGATGATAGCCCATCCTGGAATCGAGCATGGAGAAGATCTTAGCCCCTTTCAACTGTTCGAACAACTCATTTATGTTCGGAAGTGGATACTTGTTTCTGATTGTCTTCTTGTTCAATGGACGGTAATCGACACACAACCGGTCCGTGCCATACTTCTTCTTGACAAACAGAACTCCACAGCCCGAAGGAGATGAGCTCGGTCTGATCAGACCCAAACGCTCCTGCTCGTCGAGTTGCCTCTTAAGTTCCTTCAGCTCTTCTGGACCCAATTTGTACGGCCGTTTGCACATAGGCTCAGTACCTGGTTCAAGCTCAATAACAAATTCAACTTCTCGGTGTGGAGGCATTCCTGGCAACTCTTCTGGAAACACATCTTCATATTCGCAGACCACTGGGACTTGCGAAATAGGATTAATCTCACCCTTTTCATTAAAAGAGAACAGACGGATTGTGTCATCGCGCGCCACAATGATAATCCCATCCTCCGAAGAGTGAGTAAGCTTCACTTCTTTAGCTTCACAATCAATTCATGCCTTGTTCATGGCCAACCAGTCCATACCAAGGATCAAATCAATGTCGGAATTAACCCAAGACAATAGGAGATGCCAGAAAAGAATAACTACCCATCTTGACAGAAACATCTAGAACCAACATGTGAGAACTCATACGCATGCCCGGAGAAACCACCCGGAAGGGACTATCCAAGTGAATTTCAGGAATATCATGGTTAGCAATGAAAGGCTTGGAGATGAAGCAATGCGATGCACCTGAATCAAATAACACTTTAGCGGGAATATCATTAACGAGGAGGTTACCCATGATCACATCTGACAAGTTTTCTACCTCAGCCGCATTCACCATGTTGGCTCGAGCAGACCTGTGGTTGAACTTCACGATAGCATTGCTTGGAGGTTTGCCTGGAGGAGGAGGCGGAAGAAGGAGCTGAGAAGTGCACTTGTTGGTATAGTGACCCTTCTGTCCACACTTGTGACAAGTAACATCTGCTGGCTGACGGTACTGTGTGTGAGGAGGCCCTTGCTTATGCTGCTGGAATGTCTGCTGCAAAGCTGGGTTGGGTGGGTGGGAAGAAACACGACCACCTGAATGCTTGAACTGCTACGTGTGCCGAGGAGGAGGAGGAGACACCCAAAATTTATGTTGATTCTGAACCACCTAAGTTGACGAAGACGAGCTGGAATCTCTGAAGCACTTCTTAGAATTCTCCACCTTGAGCAAAGCTGCCTCAGCCCTGAGAGCTAAATTGTAGAACTTATCAAACTCCTCAGGATCGTGCAAAGCAAGAGCTAACTGCAAATCTTCTTTCAAGCCGCCTCTGAACTGATAAATCTTGCTCGTCTGATCAGGCATATACTGCAAGGCATATCGGGCTAGCTCGTGGAACTCGACGTTGTACTTGTACACGGAGTTACCACCTTGCTTCAAGCGCCTGAACTTCTCAAGCATCTCCTCCACAAAGCTGGACGGAATGTAGTGGGATCTGAAGTCACGGCAGAACTCATCCCTAGTGATCACTCTAGCACCCCTGGAATCCTTCAACTGTTGCCACCAGATGGATGCTTGTCCCTTTAGCTGGAATGTTGCAAACTTGACGAAATCCTTTGGATGAACATTCCTACATTCAAAGTGCTTGTTCATGTCGTGGATCCAATCCTCAGCATCAAACGGCTGGTCACAGGAAGTGAAAGTCTTCGGCTGATTTGATAGGAACTGACTCAGATTAGCAAACTGATTGCCACCATGATAGAAGTTGCCTTGCTGCTGATTATTCCTCTCTTGCAAGAACTGTATCAGCATCTCAGTGTTTGCATTTGTAGCAGCCATCACCGCTGGCCAAGCCTCTGCAGGAGGAGGCGGCGGCGGAGGAGGGTTCTTCAGAGGAGGAGGTGGTGGTGGCACATCCTCACGACCTGAATTCTGACGAGTTGGTGGAGCCATCCTGAAGACGGACAACATATTAGCCCACAGCATAAATTGAAGGTACAGCTGAATCAAAACGGCAGGAATATTTGAACAGGAATATTAGCAATTGCACTCGAACAAAATAGTAAGAATGCTTCCTCAAAGTGATTGTCGACAAAATTCTGATTAAGACCACTGCAAACAAGTATGAGCTAGAACTGCTCGGAACAAACATATGATCGAGATTTCATCCGATATCTTCGTGGATAAGATCGCACGGGCTCGAATTTACAGTAGCCATCTTGTGCAAGGTAGTGCACATGACATACGAAGTATCCTCAAGTCATAGCGAGCTACAAGGACTCTTTAAGACACAACGAGAACCGCTATAAGACGTCCTTGAACAAACGTACCCACTGAATGTCGAATCCCAACCTCACATCATACATCTGTAGGAAGATTGTCCTATAAGTCACTACTTGATATCCCACTTATGAATTCCCGAAATATCTGGTCATGCAATCTGGTACACGGATATAAGGAGTAATATTCACACAACTCCTATACTAACCCGTCCACTGTATCACATCCGTCAACACATAACCAGAATCTCGGACCTTCATCTACAACAGACCCTCATGATCACAACGATCCAAAGTATGGCAGTACTCCCGAACAATCTGCACCAGTACTGGGGACATCGGTGTTATCTCGCCACTACTAGTATTGAAGTAATTACAAACATCCTCCGTTCTGAGATACTCAGAAATCTGAATGATGGCGATGTGCATAAGAATCCCCTGGAGCTCAACTCCCCAGAAGAAATCAAGGTAGACAGGAGGCACCAAGACAGAACTCCGTAACATCGATATCATATATATTTCAAAAATACCCGCGTGATCCTAAAACAATTGAGCGAGAAGAGGAGTAGAATTAAGATTTCCTAAGTCGGGAACCTCACCAGAGCATGGAAGAGAAGAAAAAAGAATCCTACTCTCCAATATAACTAAGACTCAAAACATTTTCCTAGACTCGACTCGGCCAAGTACGATCACACAAAGGCTTCTATGGTCGTAAGGCTCTGATTACCAAATTGTAACGACTAAGATGCGGTCCTTTCTGATTTAGGGAACGAGGCCCCAAAATGGAAAGAAGCGCATCTAAGCGTTTCGCAAGCACGATTACATAGCACATACATAATAATAAAATGACAAATAGGGAATCATTTGCCATCTCATAGATAATATCAGAGTTTACATCACATATTTATTCATGCAAGGTAGTTCCGCTACGGACTACATAACATGAGAAAAGGCTATGCTACCCTGCATGCTTGCCCACGATCACGACCATGCCTCGGTCTTCTAGATAGTTCACGTACAAGCGGTCGTTCTCCTCATCGTACAGCCACGCCAGCTGCGTGCCATTGGGATAACCTGTGTCGGGCGTACCTGTAACTATTGGTGTGTTCAAGTAATCTGTGAGCCACAGAGACTCAGCAATCCATGACCTCGGTGCCAGAACTAGTCAAGTTATTACGTAAGGAAGGTTCAGTGTTTAGGTTGCAGCATCCTAAGCATTTATGGTGGCTAACTTACGTAGAACAAGTTATTGATGGTGGTCTATATTAGCGGGCGAAGACTAGTTGATCAATAAGTGATCCTGAACACCTACTTACGTCAATCATAACCCCACTGTGTTCCAGATCGAAGAGAGGTCTTCGAACTGGACAGTCACGGTTATGCACACAGTTGGCAATTTTATTAGATTAGGTTCAAGTTATCTATAACCGGATGTTAAGAAATATTCCAAGTTGCCACATAACCGCGGGCACGACTTTCCAAAAGATTAATACCTGCAGGGGTGCTCCAACTAGTCCATCACAAACGGTCACGGACCGCAAAGTAATCCTCTATCACGAATCTCGTGATCTCGTCGGATTCCTTAGAGGGAAACCACAACTCTGGGGAGAACCAAAGCTTCACCGGGATTCCTATACGCAAGATATATCGCTAAGGTAAGACAAGACTAGCAGGACCTCCCGCCGTGTCGACGACCCCGATAAGAGCCGCGTATCTCAGTCTTAGGACACGACGGATGAGCGATGGTTACCACGCCAGAACAAAGAGTTGCCCCGGGGAGCGTAATAAGCTGCTCTGGGTTGGACCAACACTCATGAGGAGCACTGGCCCGGATTGTTGATTAATTCCTCGGGGTAGCTATTCCCTATGTAGATTATTGTTAAGTGATTAGCAGATTAAAACCAATGTTGGGTCCTACCGTACATGTCTTAACGCTACACGATTTATCAAGGGGGTCCCCATAACAACCCCGAACGTGTTAGGAGCGATCAGTTATGGAATCAAACACCGGTAGCCGGAAACTATGGCGGCAATAACGGGACAAAACACCCGGCAAAAGGCTAGGCCTTCCGTTATTTACCAAGTATATAGGTGCATTAATTAAATAATAGAATTAACATAATGATATCAAACTCATGTTATCACATGAGACAATTGCACCTGCAACTAGCAACGCTAACATTAGAAGCTGAGGAATCCAACTTAGCCATTCAATATTAGCTTGGAGGGGAAAGGGTTTGGGTTTCATGGCAATATCAGGAGGCAATTATTTCAGTGGTAGGCAGCGAGCATATGACGAAGGAAACGTGAATCTAGGCATAACAAGACTAGAGATGGTATCAAGGTCACGTCATCTTGCCTGTGATGTTTTCAGCTTGGAACTTCTCTTGGTCGTCCTGCACGTACTCTCCCGGATCCACGTAATCGCTCTCAGATCCCGGTGCTACCCAACATAAAAATAGAATCCAATGAACAACAACACAACATGATGCAACAAACACATGATGCATGAGATGAGAATGAACATGCATCTCTAAACTAGTCATTTGCACATGCATGAGAAGAAAATACAAACTTCTAGACAGAACTGCACTCTAAGCTATCTTGACATGCATGAGGATGACATGAACAGATGCATCACGCGAAAATGATGCAAAAAACATATAAAGAACGTTACGAACGGAGCTACGGATCAACCGGAAACAACGAAACAAGAAATGGAGTCCTACGGATCAAATCCATCACCAACACACTCCCATGGCATACTTCTGGTATTCCCAGGTTGCCACATCACCAAACAAGAAAGTATGGATGGGGTGGTGCAAATAAACTCACCACACCATCAACTATGCACTCACAATCTTCAAAACATCAAAACTATACATTATGTCCTAAACAGCATCATAGCAGTTTGAGTGCTACATGCAAAGCACCTACAACCACCCAAATGTGCCAAATCAGATATGTGGTAGAAGCTATTCAAAAGGACTAGAAGCCTGAGCAAAAAAGATAATACAAATGAGTTTTACACAGAAAGTTCTACAGCTGCTAACTTGGACAAAAATATCAGTTTTCACGGACTTGGTGAAAATCTCAGATTCTCACTAGTTGTTTATGCTCTGAAACATTTTGACAGCACCCAAGACAATATCTACAGGAAGCCAAATGGAATGAAAATTGACAGAGAGCTAGACAAACAAAAAAGCTACAACTTTCCAGTTGATTGCAAGGGCTGATTACCAACACATGAACTCTTGCAAGCACAACTACAAGGGAAGAAAATAACAGCAGTTTCTCAGACTTAGTGAAATCACAGATTTTCACTAAGGTGAACTTTTCAGCCACATGCCTACTATGACTAAGAACAACTTGCACATATAAACTCCTAAGCATGAAACAACAGCACCATGTTGTAGAGGGGTTCACCCTCTACTGCCACAACAAGGAATCATACTCTTGGGCTCATCACATCACATGGAACCAAGCTCTAAACATTGAACAAAACAGAAATATCACATTCCCAGAAAGTGTTCGAAAGCGGAATCTGATTTCACCGATGGATTCCTGGGATGATTCTACCCCAAAAACATATATAATACCTAGGTACTTGCATAGAACAAATGGGCACAAAACTAAGAAGAAAATCTACATGGAATCACATAGGGGTAAATAGTGCTATATCACATGCTTCTCACTAGATCATCACCTTCACATGCACTTGCACACACTCACAAATCCAATGGTGCACATGAGGGGTAGACCTCATGTTCATGTGCCTTAGCACACCACCACCACACACACATACATCCAGCACACATATGTCAAGCACCTACACATGCTAGTTAAACACACACACTTACTTACACTCACAACATGCATTCCTACTCCTACACATACAAGCTTGCACACAAGTACTCATCAAGGCAAATCATAACTTGACATGTGGGTGTCACGCACACACATGAACACACACACATCACCCCACATGAACACCTACACTACCACAAGTATGTGGGGGGGGGGGAACCACACACATACTCAATCACAACTTGCACAACCTAGTGAATGAGCTCAACACCCATGCACAAGAGTAACACCCTAGTGAATCACACACCCTAGTGCATCACACACTTACTAACACACACACATACCACATGGGAGCTTGCTCACACACACCACACGGAACCAAATCACTACACATGCATCACTACATGCTAGCAAAATAACTAGGGACACCTGCTGGTAGGAGGCAAGCAAAATTATCATACATGTAGTCCTAGCATGCCACAACAACTACATAGCAAACAAAAGAAAAACAGCAAAATAAAATAGGCAAAATAAATAAATAAAAGGGGCTGCCTGGGAATCGAACCCACACCCTGCAAATCAACACACACACGGGAAACCACTCGGCTATTGAACAGGGGCTCGACAAAACAGAGGGATTTAACAGGATAATCTTCTTCTATGCGCTACTGTGCCCGAAAGATAAAATAGCAAAAAAAAGGGGGGCTATGTGGGACTCGAACCCACGACGTGCTAGTTGGCAAAATCGCGTGCTGCCACTCTGTTGTGCTGCGGATCTTGGCCTAACAGAGGGATCCTACTAGGTAACCTACGCAAGGGCCGCCCTGCTCTGCCTTGCACAGAGACGCCAACAGCGATGGTCACCGGAGCATGCCCTCCTACCTCTATTGCTGCGCCAGCGGGAATCATCTACAGCTACCACTCCTGCTCTGTTGGAAGGCCCTGCACTAAGCATCGAACGAGCCCAGGCACACACGCACAACACATATACAATCGTTCTCATCTCCGATCGGAGACACACGGCAACGAGCATATAGGTCGGATCTAAAGAGGGGAAAGGGATGAAGGACCACGACTCACCGAGAGGAAGGAGAAGACGGGTGTCCCGATCGGAGGGAGACGCCTGAAGACGTGTGAGAACGAGTTGAAGACGGTCTGAAGCAGAACCGAAGCAGGGGAACAGGACCACCGGGAACACGTCGGAGAAGAGGTCCTGCCCGTCGGTGTAGTCGCGCCCCGACCTCACCGACGACGGGAATGGAATGCGGGGACATCCCCCGAGCTCTCGGACATGCTTGCCAACGCTGGAGGCGAGGGACGCGCGGTGGACGACGGCGGAGTCCTACTGCTACTCTCTGCTACCCTGATCTACACCAAGCTTACCTTGGGGAAGGGAGAGAGATATGGAGGGGAGTTGGCTAAGCTAGGAGGGGGAACGCGGAAACCTAGGCACTAGGGCACGCACGCCGAGGATATAAGGTCCGCGGATGGGACGCACGCCATCAACTACCTCGCTCTCTCTTTCCATCCACTGACGGAAAGCAGCGCGGGGACGACGCCGTCAGGAGGAAGGGGATGGAGCGTGCTTGGGCTCTCGCTTGGGAAACAGAGAGGGAGAGATGGGCCTCGGGAGGGGAAGTAGGCCCATGCTGGCGACAGGTAAGGGAGAAAACCCGCCTGCGGTTTTCTATTTAAAAACTACACCAGCAAAACAAAGAAACTCCGAGGGAAACCTATGGCACCAAAAATTAAAATAAAAATGCCCCTGGTCATAAGAAATTATGACCTATTTGTATAAAATGAAAAATGAATTTTTGGGGCATCTAAATATTTACAAAACAGAAATAATCACACTATTTTGTGAATATTTGCACCACTCAAACAAAGTTACAAAACACTAATAACATAGCATCACATCCACCACAATTCACTTAGAAATATGGACATTTTTGAATCAAGGATGGAGCAAGAGAAACTAGTGCGTAAGATAAATAGAGAAGGGGGATGTTTTTGAATTCTATTTGAAATCTAACAAGTTGCACCCTGCTTCAAATGCACCACTCATTACAACACATCACATACCATCACATCCCATCACACCTCATCTCCACACCATGGATTCACAAACAACAACACAGTGAAAGCATGGAATGAAATGGATGCATGCATGCAAAGGGAAACAAGGCATGAGCACATGAGATACCACATGGAATATACTCTCATTGCAATGACAAGATGGACCCACATACAGAAGGTTGCAAATAAGGCAAGTTACACTCTTGGGGCTTTACATACACCAATTGAAGTGGAAACTAATGATGGTGATCATTAAGCTTCGGATCAAGTTACTACAAACCTCGTAAGTCAACAAGGTCGTGTACTACTGCAGAGTGGTATGGTAACCCTGTTTTGGAGGTCATGTTATTGAACCTACGAGCTATGGAAAAGCAATGGTAGGCCCAGGTTCCGGCAAATGGCTGGAGGCCATGAAATCCGAGAGAGGATCCATGTATGAAAACAGAGTGTAGAATTTGGAAGAACTACTTGATGATCGTAAGACTATTAAGTAAAGATGGATCTTTAAAAGAAATATAGACGATGATGGTGAAAAGTCACCATTAAGAAAAGCTCAACTTATCGCAAAGATGTTTCCGACAAGTTCAAAGAGTTGACTATGATGAGACTTTCTGACTCATAGCGATGCTAAAAGTCTGTTGGAATTATGTTAGCAGTTATTGCATTATTTATGAAATATTACACATAGGATGTCAAAACATTGTTTCGTCGACGGTTTCCTTGAGTTGAGGTTGTATGTGATACAACCGGAAGGTTTTTTCAATCCTAAAGATGCTAACAAATATGCAAGCTCCAGCAATTCTTCTATGGACTGGTGCAAGCATCTCGGAGTTGGAATATACGCTTTGATGAGATGATCAAAGCTTTTGGGTTTATACAAGGTTTATGAGAAACTTGTATTTCCAAAGAAGTGCGTGGGAGCACTACAGAATTTCTGATAAGTATATGTGGTTGACATATTGATGATCGGAAGTAATGTAGAATTTCTGTAAAGCATAAAGGGTTGTTTGAAAGGAGTTTTTTAAAGGAAAACTTGGATAGAGCTACTTGAACATTGAGCATCAAGATCTATAGAGATAGATCAAAACGCTTAATAGAACTTTCAGTGAAATGCATGCCTTGACAATTTTTTGAAGGAGTTCAAAACAGATCAGCAAGGAGGGAGTGCTTGGCCGTGTTATAAGGTGTGAATTTGAGTAAGTCTCAGAAAATCCCGACCAAGGCAGAAGAAAGAGAAAGGACGAAGGTCGTCCCCTATGCCTTAGCCGTAGACTCTGAAATATGCCACGCTGTGTCCCGCACCTGATGTGTGCCTTGCCATGAATCTGTTAAGGGGTACAAAGAGTGATCCAAGTTTGAATCACTTAACAACGGTCAAAGATATCCTTAGTAACTAGTGGACTAAGGAATTTTTCCTCGATTATGGAGGTGATTAAAGAGTACGTCATAAGGGGTTACGCCGATGCAAGCTTTGACACTAATCCGAGTAACTCTGAGTAGTAAAATGGATTCGTATAGTAGAGTAGATATTTAGAATATTTCCGAATAGCACGTAGTAGCAACGTCTATAAGATGACATAAAGATTTGTAAAGCACACACGGATCTGAAAAGGTTCAGAACCGTTGACTAAAATCTCTCTAACAAGCAAGACATGATCGAACCCCAGAACTGTATGGGTGTTAGATTCATTACAATCACATAATGATGTGAACTAGATTATTGACTCTAGTGCAAGTGGGAGACTGTTGGAAATATGCCCTAGAGGCAATATTAAATTAGTTACTATTATATTTCCTTGTTCATAATAATCGTTTATTATCCGTGCTAGAATTGTATTGATTGGAAACTCAAATACATGTGTGGATACATAGACAACACACTATCCCTAGTAAGCCTCAAGTTGACTAGCTCATTGATCAAAAGATGGTTAAGGTTTCCTAACCATAGACAAGTGTTGTCACTTGATAACGGGATCACATCATTAGGAGAATGATGTGACGGACAAGACCCAAAATATAAACGTAGCATATGATCGTGTCAGTTTATTGTTACTGTTTTCTCCATGTCAATGTATCTGTTCCTATGACCATGAGATCATGCAACTCCCGGACACCGGAGGAATACCTTGTGGGTTGTCAAACGTCGCAATGTAATTAGGTGACTATAAAGATGCTCTACAGGTATCTCCAAAGCTATCTGTTGGGTTGGCATGGATCAAGACTTGGATTTGTCACTCCGTGTGACGGAGAGGTATCTCGGGGCCCACTCGGTAATACAACATCACAATAAGCTTTGCAAGCAATGTGACTAAAGAGTTAGTTATGGGATCTTGTATTACGAAACGAGGAAAGAGACTTGCCGGTAACGAGATTGAACTAGGTGTAGAGATACCGACGATCGAATCTCCGGCAAGTAACATACCGAAGGACAAAGGGAATATTATACGGGATTATATGAATCCTTGACAGAGGTTCAACCGATAAGATCTTTGTAGAATATGTAGGATCAAATATGGACATCCAGGTCCCACTATTGGATATAGACCGAGGAGTGTGTCGGGTTGTGTCTGCATAGTTCTCGAACCCACACGGTCTGCACACTTAAGGTTTAGTGACATTTTAGTATTGTTGAGTTATATGTGTTGGTGACCGAAGGTTGTTCGGTGTCCCGGATGAGATCACGGACGTCATGAGGGTTTCCGGAATGGCCTGGAAACGAAGATTGGTATATAGGATGGCTTCATTTGGTCACAGGAAAGATTTCGGGCATTACCGGCAGTGTACCGGGAGTGACGAATGGGTTCCGGGTATTCACCGGGAGGGGCCCACCCACCCGGGAGTGAGCCTAGTAACCCTAGGGTGGTGCACCAGCCCTTAGTGGGCTGGTGAGATCGTCCCAAGAGGGCTATGGCACCACAAGAGAAAGTACCAAAGGAAAGAAAACAGAAGGAAAGAGGGAGGTGGCATGGAAGGAGTGGACTCCTTCCCCCAAATCGAATTGGGGTGGGAGTCCACCTCCTCCTTTCGGCCGTCGCCCTTGGGGCTCCCTTGAGACCCAAGGCTTGCCCCTCCCCTCCTCCTGTATATATTGGTGGTTTTAGGGCTTTTGAGACACAACTTTTCCCACGTGCAACTCAAACCTATACCAAGTAGTTCTTCCTCTAGATCGGATTTCTCCGGAGCTCGGCCGGAGCCCTGCAGGAGTAGATCATCACCACCACTGGCGCATCTTCATGCTGCCGGAAAACTCATCCACTTCATCATCTCTCTTGCTGGATAAAAAAAGGTGGAGATCATCATCGAGTTGTACGTGTGATAAACGCGGAGGTGCCGTCCGTTCGGTGCTAGATCGAAACAGATCGTGGGATGACGGTGATTTGAATCACGAAGCTGTACCACTACATCAACCGCGTTTCTTAATGCTTCCCGCTTAGCGATCTACAAGGGTATGTGGATCCAATCTCCCTGTCGTAGATGAACATCACCATGATAGGTCTTCGTGTGCATAGGAAATTTTTTGTTTCCCATGCAACGTTCCCCAACAAATGAATCTCTATAGGCCCTCTTGCAAATCCATGTATTAAACACATGGTCACAGGTTTCTGTAGGGGTAACTCATGCGGTCTAGGTTAAACCTAGGTAAGGGTTTCCAATTTTGAGGGAAAGCATAGCTCTAAGCGGTTGCACTTCATTGTGTACGTTGTAGTCAAGGTCCTCAGGGTAAGTTGTTTGTCGAGGTGGATCCTTGGTGCATCTGGTCTTGCTGGTCTATAGTTGATGAGATGGGGAGAAGGAAAGTAGTATAAAGGGGAGTTCCCAAGGGGTGCCATAGTGCAAGTGCAATCAAAAAAGTGTCGAAAAGGACAAACACCAATATTAAGATAAGATTGGCAGCAAAGTCTCGTACATGTTGCCTAGGTCAAAAGGGCGACTTATACAAAAACACAAACAGATAAAAACAAGCAACACAGAACATGGTTTCATTTGAACTATCACACAAACTCGACATTGCATAGGGGATACATGACTCATCCTACCCTAGGGGTTCTCAGACTCGAGTAGTAGTGCCTTGGTTTATGTCTTGGGGAAAGGACGCTCAGTCTTCAGCTTCTAGCTCCTCCTAGGGTACCATTGGGTATGCGATAGTCGGCTTCATTTTGGAACACCATTTAACAATATGCCCATATTCGCCACTGTCGGATTTCGGGCTCCACAAAACCCTAAAGATTCAAACTCAGGGGCGTGTACGAAGATCTCTCGCGGGCTCGCCTCACCTAACCGGCTACTCGCTCGGGATGGCAGAGAACTCACTCGATGATGAGGAAGAGACAGAACACGGCAGTTTACCCAGGTTCGGGCCGCTAAGAAGCGTAATGACCTACTCCTGCTTTGGTGGATTGCCTCTCATGGAGGTTGGTGGATGAACTTGTACAGTGCTCGAGGGCTTCTGGAGGCTGGGTAGCCTTTGTGTGGTGCTGGTGGGCGAATGAATGAATTTCCCCCTGATGACTAACAAGCGTATGGGATCGCAACAGTTTCGAGGGTAGAGTATTCAACCCAAATTTATTGATTCGCTCACAAGGGGAAGCTAAAGGATATTCTCGAGTATTAGCAGCTGAACGTGTCAGATTAAACCACACCTGAAAGATTAGTGTCTGCAAGCAAAGTATCAGTACCAAAGTAGTATGATAACAACGGAGCCAGAAATGATGTGGTGACAAGGCAGACTATTCCTAACTGTTGTATCAATGGCGCCAGTAAAAGCTTTGACAATCCCCAGCAACGGCGCCAGAAAAAGGCACGTTGACGGGAGATTAGTGCCAACAACGTCTTGCAACAAGTAACAACGGAGTAGCAACGAACAGTAGTAGTACCAGCAGAAGCAAAGTAACAAGTAACAGCAGTAGCAACAGCAGCAGCAAAGTAACAGCAGCAAAGTGGCCCAGTCCATCTTGTAGCAAGGGACAAGCCTAGGCAAAGTAACGTAGCGAGAACTAGTAGTAGAAGACTCGTAGGCAGTGGATCGGTGATGGATGAGTGTGACGGATGTGATTCATCATGTAACAGCTATAACACCGAGAGATATGTGACTAGCTCCCGTTCATCAATCTAATGTAGGCATTTATTTCGTATGTAGTCATACGTGCTTAGGGAAAAGAACTTGCATGACATATATTGTCCATCCCTCCCGTGGCAGCGGGGTCCTAAAGGAAACTACGGTATATTAAGGTTCTCCTTTTGATAAAGAACTGGACCAACGCATTAACACGCGGTGAATACATGAACTCCTCATACTATGGTCATCTCCGGGGGTGGTTCCGGCTATTGTCACTCCGGGGTTGCCGGGTCATAACACATAGTAGGTGACTACAACTTGCCACATAGGATCTAAAACACACATATATTGGCGACAACATAATAGGTTCAGATCTTAAATCATGGCACTCGGGCCCTAGTGACAAGCATTAAGCATAGCCAAGTAGTAGAAACATCAATCTAGAACATAGTGGATACTAGGGATCAATCCCCGTCAAGAACTAACTCGATTACATGATAGATCTCATCCAACTCATCACCGTCCAGCAAGCTTACGATGAGATTACTCAGGAATGATGAAGAGCATCATGGAATTGTCGATGGAGAAAAGTTGATGATGACGGTGGCGACGGTTCCCCCTCTCCGGAGCCCGAAACGGACTCCAGATCTGCCCTCCAGATGAAGAGCAGGATGTGGCGGCGCCTCCGTATCGCAAAATGCGATGAAACCTTCTCTCTGATTTTTTTCCAAGCGAAACGGAAGATATAGGACTGAGATTGGGGGCGGTGGTGCCGCGTGGGCCCCACAAGCCTACATGGCGCGGCCTAGGGGGGTGGCCGCGCCGTGTGGGCTTGTGGCCTACTGGCACACCCCCCACGTGGAACTTTGCGTAGGTATTTTTCTTTTATTCCATAAAAATCTCCGTAAATTTTCAGGACGTTCCGAGAACATTCATTTCTGCACAAAAACAACACCATGGCAATTCTGCTGAAAACCGCGTCAATACGGGTTAGTTCCATTCAAATCATGCAAATTAGTGTCCAAAACAAGGGAAAAAGAGTTCGGAAAAGTAGATACGACGGAGATGTATCACCCCCTATGAAGTAACCTACTCTCTATATATATGGTGGATGCCCCGATCGTCTTCCCTTATTGTTTCGGCACGAAGGGATTCCACAACAGCCATTTTTCAAGGGGACAGGGGAACATGCTTCCCGTGTCCAAAAGTATTCTTCACCTGCAAAGTGGCTGCCAGCGCTACATGGACGGGTCTAGGGATGACGTATGTCCTGCTGGCGGGCGGTGATGGCCTTGTTGCACCAGAAAGGAGACCTTTGGAAGATTCCTTGAGGACCCCGGTTCGTCCGTGCCCCCTTTGCACTACAGGGGAAACTGCTCCGTCCTATTGAATGCTGCTCGCCTGTCCTTCGTCCGCGTCATCCTTGACTCCTGAGGCCGGGTCTCGCCTCAGAATATCCGCCGCTCCGGAGGGGTCCTAATGAGGCCCCCTGCGGGTCTTGATGTTGTTCCTCCTTGCGAGGCTTGGCCCCTCCCGAGGAGCTTGCGTTGAGTGGTGCCGCGCCAGATTGTGTTTGCTTGATGAAGTGGGCCAGCCGTGGGTCATAGGAAGGCAGGTCTGGGTACCCCCATTCCCAGAACGCCGACAGTAGCCCCCGGGCACACGGCGTGCTCGGGTGGGCTTATAGGCAAAGCATCGGGGACGGCCCGAGGCGTCACGGGCCATAATTTCCTACGGGCCAGGTGACACGAGTGTCCAGCCACCATGGGGCGACGGTCTGACTCCCCGAGGCGTCTGGGGCGCACCAGACCACGATGGCACGATCTCCAAGAACCACGTCGGCCCTCATTTCTACTCATTGAATGGCATTGGCGCGGCCGGCCCACGCCCAACGGCACTCACTAACTTGACTGCTCGGTTCTAAGGTGAGGCGACGTGGGCGGCAATGCGCCTACCGGTCCATCTCGCGACACCTGAGGGGCGCGCAACACTTGCAGTCCCACGATGCTTGGTGGCCGCGGTTCGCCTATAAATCTGCCCTGCCCCTCGCAAGGGGGGGGGGCACTGCGATCTTGAGCTTCCTCATTGCTTCCTTTGCTCCGCCAAGAAAAACCTCTTCTCCCCTTCATTTCTGTCTTCCATGGCGTCCCAAGTTGGCGATCCTGGTAGGGGAAACGCGCAGCTCCGTCCGTGCCCTCGTCCGCCCCCGGGAGCAGCGGTGGAGGGCCCTCAGGGTCGTCGCGCGTCCGCCAGCGCTGGGCTCTGATTGATGAGTAAGTCTGTCGTCTGCACCTCCTTTTCTTGTTGTCCTGTCCGCTTCTTGGTGGTTGATCTTCCCTTTTCTCCAGAGTTCCCGCAACCAAGAAGCTCAAGCTCGGCGAGCTTCAAGAGGAGCCGGAGGGGGCACGAGCTCAGCTCGAGGGTGCCGAGGCCGCCCTCAAGGCCGATCGCCAGGGCGAAGCGGAGGCCAAGGCGGAGTTCACGTCACTTCAGAGACTGGTCCAGGTGGTGTCCAACGCCATTCAGACCGCCCAGGACAAGGCGACATACGCCCGGATGATGCAGTACCAGCGTGCCAAGCAGTTCAAGAGCATCGCTGGCTAGGCGTCAGGCGCTGACAAGGGTGAGCAGCGACGAGGCTACCAAGCCTTCTTCCAGAAGGTGGCGGAGTGTTGCCACAGGGCTGCACAGCGTATGTGAAGCCTGGCCCACAGACATTTAGGGCCCGCGACGCTTCAGGCTGCCTCCAAGGCTTCGCTAGGAAGCCAGCCCGGGCACGCCTTGGGCCCAGGTGCTACTGTCGGCGTCCTAGGAATGGGGGTACCGAGACTTGCCTTTGTGCGGCCCAGGGCTGGCCCACTTCATCGATAAAGCACTAGCAGGCTTGGCAAGGCCCTCGTGAGGGGCCAAGGCTCACGAAGAGCAATGGAATCAAGACCCGTAGGGGCCTCCTCAGGACCTCTCCGTAGCGGCGAAAATTCCGAGGTAAGGCCCAGCCTCATGAGTCAAGGATGACGCAGAAGCTGGACACGGGACACGTAGATAGCAGAGCCGTGTAGTTCCCCCTTTGGTGTAATGAGGGCAGGAGCGTACATGGGTCCCAAAGGCATCTTCCAAAGGTTTCCCGTCTGGTGCAACGAAGCTATCGCCACCCATCAGTAGGGCACACGTCACCACATGACTTTCTTTGTTGCGCAGACAGTTGCTTTGCAGGCGAAGACCACTTTTCACAAGGGAGGCATGTTCCCTTGTCTCCTACCGAAACTGGGTGTTGTGGGATCCCTTCAGGGCAACGATAAGGGAAGAGGAACCTATCCTCCACTATAAATAGAGAGGGTAGGATACATGAGAGGGGGATCGGCTCATCATAACCCTAGAGCAACACACCAAGCCACTTGTCCTCCAGAGGCTCAAGAGCATTGTACCATCTCGTTCATCAACCTCCGTAAGAGGCAATCGACCAAAAGCAAGAGTAGGGTTTTACGGTTCGCAGCGGCCCAAACTTGGGTAAACTACTAAGTCCTGAGTTCTCCTCACCGTCGCGTGAGCTCTTAGCCTTGCCTAACGTGTTATGAGTCTGAAAAACCGAATCTGTTGAGTGGCCTCTGCATGCGCCCCTGAGTTCGAATCCTTAAGGTTTTTCGGAGCCACAAATCGGACATTTGGTGCGCCAGGGAGGGGGCACGTGTCAGAGCCTCCACGCCAATAGCAGGAACCAGATCTCGGCTCGGTAGCACCATAGCAAGTGCAACAATCGACAATCACCGGTCTGTGGCGGCTGACGGCGTCCGAGCAGGCAGGGCCTCCACTCTGTCGCCTGCACTCGGCGGATCGCAGGCGCCACCCTCTAGCCGCCACGTCAAGGATTTCGTGCGTCGCGGGGGGAGGGCCTGCCTAACGCCCGAGCCCCCGGAACGCCGTGCGTCACGGGGGAACTGAAAAGGTAATATGTTAATTGTGCTTACAAGTTACAAATCAAGCTGCTTGGTAGTTAAGGACAGGATGACATGAGTGTTGTTTTTCTCAGTTTGAGAAAAGAGTGATCTGGACCTCTTTTTATAAAACATAAAGAAAAAACACTATATCAATAATACTACTGATTATGAAACTACAGTTGTTGGATTAGCGAAACACCTCACAGTATTTAAAAGTTTTGTAGAAACCATAGTATTCTGATAATACTTTGTATCCAAACAGGGCCCAATATTTTTTATTTTTATGTAGTGTGCAATGGATTTAGAATCCACCCAATTACTATTGCAATTTTCAAGAGAGAGTACACAGTACTCAGCTGGTGTATATGAATTTCTAGAGTTCGTGTATAAAGATATACCAGCAGATACAATGATCTGATGTCCTTGTGAAGATTGTGTTCACACTTCAGTACTATCAAGGGATGATGTTCGTGGCCATTTGATGTGGAACGGAATGCTTCAGAGCTATGACAAATGGGTTTTTTACGGTGAGTCTTCATCCGATCACAATGATGATCCACAACGACAACCAGAAACTGAAGGAAATGCTAATATGCATGAAATGATTCTGGATTCAATTAGGAAAATATATGATGGTGATGTGCCTATGAGTGATAGTGCAGTTTTTTCAAATCCACTTCCAGATGGAGCAACTAAAGAAGCAGAAGCATTGTACAAATTAATTCAAGATTCAGAGAATCCTTTATGGCCAGGATGTGAATTGTCTCAGCTTTCCTTACTTTCTCTTTTGTTCAATACAAAATCCAAGAACAAATGGTCTCATAAGTCATTTGGAGATCTACTTAATATTCTGCACATGGCTATTCCAAATGGAAAATCTCTTCCCCAAAAAATTTATGAGGCCAAGAAGATCATATCGAAGTTTGGATTAGGATATCAAAAAATTCATGTTTGCCCAGATAACTGTCAGTTGCTCTGGAAAGAGACAGACAATGATGATTTTTGCCCTAAATGCAAGACTTCTAGGTGGAAAGATAAAATGCCCAAAATCAAGTTAACTAAAAGGAAATAAAGAGATTTACACCAATGAAAGTTCTGAGATACTTTCAAATCAAAGAGTGGCTGAAAAGGATATTCATGTGCAAAGAAACAGCAACTCTAGCTCGATGGCATGATGAAGGGCGCATTAAGCAACATGGAGTGATACGGCATCCAGCAGATTCTAAGGCATGGAAGAAATTTGACGAGAATCATGGATTTGCAGATGATTGTCGTAATATACGGTTTGGCCTAGCATCAGATGGATTTAATCCATATGGTATGTTGAGCAATAAAAATAGTTGTTGGCGAGTTGTGCTAGTCATGTATAATCTGCCACTATGGCTATGCATGAAGAAATCTTATCTTTCATTGCCTTCAATTATTCCTGGACCTAAGAGCCCTGGAGATAAGATTCATGTTTTTATGCAGCCTCTTTTGGAAGATCTGAGAGATCTTTTGGTGAATGGGATGACAACCTATGATGCTTCCCAACAGAGAACATTTAAACTGAGGGTGGCTGTCTTGTGGACCATAAATGACTTCCCAGCATTAGGAATGCTTGCTTCACATATGGTGCATGGAGATTACGCATGTCCACCTTGCGGTGCAAATGTATGGACTAAGCGCTTGAAATATGGCAAGAAAGCTTGTTTTATGGGTCACCGACGATTTCTACCACCAGATCATGAATTTCGTAATCATGCTTCTGCTTTTGATGGAACAACGGAGAATAGAACAGAGCCTATAACCTATTACGGTCGCTCCATATTAGATGACATAGCTGCATGTGCAGATTTTAGGAGCTCAAAAACTTACAAAGGAAAAAGTAGCTTATTCACATTACCATATTGGGACAGTAATCTCCTTTGAAATAATATTGATGTGATGCATATAGAGAAGAATGTGTGTGATAATATTTTAGGCACACTTCTCAATTTGGATGGGAAGTCAAAATATAATCTACAGGCTCGTCAAGATCTTGAAGATATGAATATTAGAGAGGAGCTCCATCCACAGAAAAAACCTTCAGGCAAGTATTACTTGCCACCAGCTATCTTTACCATGTCTAAGAAACAAAAACAATTATTCTGCAAAATTATCTATGATATAAAAGTTCCTGATGGATATTGTGGAAATATATCGAAATGTGTGAATTTTATTGAAGGAAAAATTAGTGGCCTCAAAACACATGATTGTCATGTCCTATTGCGTCTATTTCTGCCAATTGCTGCGAGAGGTATTCTTCCAAATGATTGACCATTTGGAAGAAAGAATCAAACTTACACTCTACAAAATGGAGATGATATTTCCTCCTGGTTTTTTCACAGTTATGGTGCACTTAGTTGTCCATTTAGCAAGTGAATATAAAATAGGAGGACCAATTGCATATCGGTGGATGTACTTCATTGAAAGGTAATTTAATTCATATACATTGGTTACTTCTTACAATATTCACTCCTAAACTTTTTACAATCTTTTTTTTTGCATATACATTTATAACTTATTGGATATATATGTGCATAGGTATCTTGGTGAGCTAAAGTCCTTTGTTCGAAACAAAGCTCGTCCAGAGGGTTCAATTGCAGAATCTTTTTTAGTGGATGAGTGCATGACATTTTGTTCAAGATATCTACAGGGTTTCTCCACCAAGAATAACCAACCATCCAGGAATGATGACAACCCAGAGGACTCTGAATCTTCACTATTTCTACAACAATCTATGCTGTTTCCTCAAGTAGGGAAACCATTGGGAAGACCAATGGTATACACTATAACGGATAAGGAAGCAACACAAGCCCATAGATATGTGTTGTTCAACCGTGATGCTGTGAAGCCCTATTTGGAGTAAATGTCATGCCACCACCTCTGCATTTGTTAATTAATAATTTTTGAACTGAAATTGTGGTTGTTTATATTTTGTAGAGAACATGAGGCTTATTTGAGAAGGAAGAATCGCAAGAAACGCATAGATCCAAGGACCTTTGAGAGGATGCAGCATGAGCAATTTCCTAAATGGTTCAAGGATCATGTAAGTACAATGATTCAGTTTATTTAGGATTAGAAAGTATCTTATGCACTCTATTATTTGTGTTCCTATAGGTGATGCAGTTGGAGAGGGAGAAAGGTAGTGACAACATTGGTGAGGAAATTAGATGGTTGGCCCGTTGTCCACTTGAGGTTGCAATGAAACATAGAGCATTCAATATTCAAGGATGCATATTTAGACCCTAGCGTTATGACCAAGTAAATCAAAATAGTGGAGTTGTTGTGATAGCAAAAACATCAAGCTACTCTTCTGCACGTGATAGAAATCCAATTCCTGGAAATGTCATTTATTTTGGAAGGATTGTGGACATCATTGAGTTAGACTATTTCCAAAAAATTTCAGTGGTGCTATTTAAATGTGAATGGGTTAATGTTACTAAAGGAAAAGGTATGCAAATAGATAAGTATGGGTGTATACTTGTGAATTTCTCTAGTCTAACTCACACTGGTAAAAATGCTGAGGATGAACCTTTTGTATTTGCCAATCAAGTTGACCAATTATTCTACGTGGATGACCATGTTTATCCAGGATGGTCAATTGTTTTGAAGATGATGCCTCGAGACAATTTTGATATGGGTGAAGAATGGAATGATGTGGAAACAGAACCTTATCATGTCAGTAAATTCTTTCAGGTTTTTGATACTGCCCATGAGAAACAAAATTGGATGAGAAGAGATATAGAGGGAGAAACTGTAGATGGTCCTATAGTGTCAAATGATGACATAATACCTGAATAAAGGTCAGGTTAGAATCTGATTTTATTATTTACATTCATAGTATCATTGTTGTATTTTTTGTCTTTTTGGACAGGAAACTTACCACTCCATTGCTTCTGAATGCAGGTTCGATGGATCATGTAGAAGTCACCTATCTGAAAATGTGGAGCCTGGTTAAAGTGATTCATTAGTATTATTGCTATTTTTTCTTTGATGTGCATGCACTTTCTAGTTCAGACAAGAAGATTTGTAGGCCGTGGATGCTTTGGTTTTGTCTTGTATGTTTGAATGGTTTAATTTCACTTAAGTAAAACGAACGCTCAAATTTCTTTACCTAAACTTACTATCTCTGAACATACCTGAGAAAATCGACACCTTCAGTTAACTATGTTTCAGTGTGTGCTATTTAAGTTCCTCTTATAGGTAGCTTATGAATTCTCGATCGTGGATAACGTTCGGTGGAGCGGATGACCAGGATGTAGGCCGGCGAGAGGTGTCACGCACCACACCAGGCAATGTCGCTGCTGTGTTTGTTTGGAGGCATAGGGAAAAGTTTGAATTTCCACTGGAAATATATTTGACAAAAATTTGTATCCACGCATACATAATTTCATTTTTGAGTGGTAGAAATAAAATTGAAATAAAAGGCAAAATTAATCAGCACTAGACTTTGAATCGCACGTATTTTATTTACTCGGAGGAAAATATTATGAAGTCACAAAATAATAAGGGATGACAACATATAAAAAAGGTATCTATTTTTATTATAATATATTAATGATATTTAAACACATATACAATTAAGTATGCGTGCTCAACTTCTCTCAATCAACACCAAACCCGGGGAGGTTTGTTGGCATCCGGACTCGTGCTAATATACATAGTCCCATCAAACCATTCTCCTGTGCAAGTCGCTCTCGAAACTATACGTACGCATCGATGCTAATCATCTAGTCGAGATCAGACATGCTTTACAATCTTGTTGGCGATCGCGTGCATACTTTTTTTGGCTAGTAGGGAAATATTATGAGGCACAAAATAATGAGGCATGACAACATATATGAATAGATTTTTTTATTATAATATAATAATGATATTAAAACACACATGCATAATTAAGTACGAGCGCTTAAATTCTATCGATCAAACACCAAATCCGGGGGACGTTGTGGGCGTCTCGACTCATGCTAATATACGTGGTCCCATCAAATCCCTCTCCCACGCCAACCACTCTCAAAACCGCACCTGTGCATTGATGTCGATGAGCTACTCCAGAGAAGGCGTGACTTCATGACCTTGATGGTGGTCAGAGCGCCTAGACAGGACGGGAGTGCGGTGTCGCTTAATTGCGACACAACCGATGGAGTAGGCTTCTTGATCGCTGTGTTCATATTGAAGCAATATTAACTTTGAATAACAAGCATAATTTTTTTGACCGGTTTGCAAATATTATGGCGTCACAAAATAATGAGGCATGTCAGCATCTAAGGACGATTTTATATCTTTTTGTTATAATATATAAAAGATATTAAAACACACATATACAATTAAGTATGAGTACCCAAATTCTCTTGAAGCGGCACCAAACCCGGGGAAGGTTTGTGGGCGTCCATACTGCTGATAATATACGCGATCCCGTCAAACTCCCTTCCGTGCGAACCACTCTCAAAACTGCACCTACACATCGATGTCTATCAGCTACTCCAGTGCAAGCATCTTGTGTGGTGTTTTGACCGATCATCCTCCTCTATGTTGTCGAAGGAGGTGGGACTTTCTCTCATCGGGTGGTGCAGAGCATCATCAGCTGCCCTTCACAATGAGGATGTCACAACGGACGAGGAGTTCTAGTAGCAGTTTGAGCTCACTCCAAGTTTGGCGGCGCCCTCATCACTGCCCTTGTCGCCTCACGGCTGGCATCACCGCCCTATTGGTGCCCGCTCAGCATGAAGCAGGAGCCATACCTGGCACTCACAAACTCACACGGGCGCCTCGTGCATTACCTCAACGCGGTAGCGGTAGAAGATCGTCGCGCGATGCCCTAACGACGACAAAGTGAGTGGACCGGCGCAACGTGCTTCCCCATGCCATTTTCAGGATGTCGGATGTCTTGTCAGACTAGGTCCTCGCAAATTTCACGCTGGTGTAGGCCTATGCACACCCTCAGGGGCGGACGAAATGAGGAGACGTCCATGGTCAACATTGGCCCGTTCATGACGAGCGAGGAAAGTGAGTGGCTACACCGTGTGCGGCACGTCGCAGCCAATCGACACGTTTTGAGTAATAGATAACATTATTAGTTCATCCATTTTGCAATTTGTACAAACATAGAAAAAACATTGTTTGGCATAAATATATGTACAAGTGCCCGTTAAGGGTCAGATGATAATTAAAAAAACTTATGATTTTTCAGCTAAATTTGTAGTCGTTTCCTTTTATTTATTCATTTTGTACCAAAAACTTTTGATTTTGCCTCCTCCTGCCTTTTTAGTCCAGATCTATCCCTTCTATGCTTCCGAATTACTCTCTTCCTGATTGAATTTGACCGTGCACACCAAGTGTTTGATAGTTGTCCTGTGTTATTGATTTAGAATTTTGGGGAGTCTTCTATAGATTGGGTTACTTATAACAACTGCTGGGGAGTCAGGTGCGGACGCGCTAAGTATTTGAATCCAGTTTTCTACCATTACTACCTTGGTGAGTTCAATCTCTTCATACACAATTCTGATTATGATGTGCATGTTGGTAGTGTATGTTGGATCTAATCTTGTTATTAGTGCAAGGTTTAGATTATTACTTGTTTTTTGTGTCATGCATGCAGTCGTGTCCAAGCTACTAGACTGCGGGTGTGTACTCACATGATGATGTGTTAATGTGTATACACGCAAGTTAGTAGTGGCACTAGGTGAGTTAGTTAGTAGCAGGAAGATAATAGGTCTAGGTGCATGCGTGAGTGGATTTGTAACGCAACCGGTGTGCCTTGGATGTTAGCCAAGTCCCATGCATGGAGAGATTCCAGGAGGTGGATTAGCGTTGTTTCAGATATCAGCATATTCTGATAATTTAGCTTATAGATTATTCCGCTGAAGTGAGCGTTGTTTCATTTTCCTAGGGGAAATTAGCGTTGTTTCAGATATCAACAATTTCATAATTTAACTTATAGATTCTTCCGCTGAAGTTAAAACAAGGGTGTGGTTTGTCTCAGACTCTCAGACACACAGTCACTGAATTCTTTGGGGATCAAATTCAAGTTAACAAGAATTAATCCAAACAATCAGGTCCCTTTTTTCATGGGAATACAGCTTTGCTGCAAGTACGGACTAGTAGTCCACTGATGGAAACTCGTCAGTAACACCCAATCCATGTTCATCTAGCCACTGGCACTTTGCCAAAAAAGATGACAGTAATGTGCAGTAGTAGTAGTAGTATATACGTATGTAGCTAGTTAAGGGTTGCTGCTCTGTTACGCTTGCCACATGAGCTGCAGGAGCCTGGCTTCCAGCTCGGCCTTCTCTGCGCCGAGCCGGTTGTTGTCGCGGAGCACGTCGCCGCAACTCCTCATTGCGCGGTTGAGCTCGTCGAGGAGGCGGCGGTTGGCGCCGCGGAGGTGGGCGACCCACGCAGGCAAGCCCCCTTCTGGATTAGTTGGGTTAGTGGCCGTGAATGGCGGCTGGGTTGTGTGCGTGAGGATAGCGTCATGTGTATAAGTATCACATTTGTTGGGATGACTGTCATAAGCCCCATGTAGGACCACAAAATATTATCTTTTGCATAAATTATTTAAAGTTTTGGTCATTTTAATGTTGCAGAAGATATGTGACGGACAAGAATTAACGTTCTTGAATCCAATGAAGAGTATATGATGGAAGAACCAATTGAACATCAAAATTTTGGT
Source organism: Hordeum vulgare subsp. vulgare (assembly GCF_904849725.1). Lineage (NCBI taxonomy): Eukaryota > Viridiplantae > Streptophyta > Magnoliopsida > Poales > Poaceae > Hordeum > Hordeum vulgare. The sequence goes on along the minus strand of NC_058524.1, from coordinate 338,359,256 downwards.
GAAAAGATCTCGAATCATCTGATGTCCATGAAAGAACTACTAATGGTGAAGAAAGCTTCACCGATTGTGATGATGCTGATGCTGATGAAAATGAAGATGGTAAGTTTGTTTCTCATTACTTACCATCTACAATATATGATAATTCATCATCCTAACATATAACTCATGGTTCTATATATTCAGCTGAAAATGCAGAAACAAAAGAGCGTAAGAAGAGGAAGCTGAAATATATTTGGAACCTTCCAAAAGGGAAAAGGATAATGGTTCTCTGCAATGACATAGATCAGCCAATGGGAAAAGAGGCTAAACACCTTGGGGACTTTCTTGGCTCAGTTGCAAGGAATGGATCATTGTGCTATTTGAGCTACAAGGATTGGAGATTGCTCAAAACTAAAACAAATGTAAAGGCTATACTAGATCAAGTTAAGGTAAAATTTAGTCCATTAAATATCTTTTACTAGCTTCTTCTATGTTGCCTTATATTGCATTCACTCTATTTATGTTGTAACTTTTGTGCAGATGCGGTTCCTTTACCTTCCTCGCATGAAAAAATATATATTGAAGGCAATTGGAGCCAGATGGAGGCAACATAAGTCCAATCTGAAAGCAATGTATTTTGATGAGAAAAAGAGCACCAAAGCCAATTACAACAAAAAACCGAAATCGGTGACTCCGGACCAGTGGAGATCTCTAGTTAATCATTGGACAACCGAGAAAGTGAAGGTACTTAAAGGAATTCCATTTTCAACTTTCCTTGATGGACTTTATACATTCTTGTGTAGATACCATAAAAGATATGCACATAATTACTTCGATTCATTCTTGGGTAGGGGGTTAGTGCTATAAATAGAAACAATTGTTCAATGAGGAAGTCTACACATACTAGTGGGACAAAAAGTTTCCCTCGTCAGAGGGAAGAAATGGTAAAATATACTAACTTCAAGCACCCCTTTTCCATTCATGTTTTCTAATGTAATTCATGTTTACATTATGTATCAACACAAAGATGCAGATCCTGAAAAGAAGTACGCTCATAGGGCTCACGTGTTCATCCATACGCAGACGTCGAAAACTTGCAAGAACAAAATCATTAATGCTCATGTGGTACATTTACAAGTCTCACCACTCGTATTTGAATTTGATATTTTGTATATTCTTATTATTTACATTGTTTTTTTAGGAGGAGTTAAATGATATTATGGATAAGAACCCTGAATTAGCAAATAACAGCGATGGAAAGACTGCATGGAAAGGTGATGCGTTGAACAAAGTATTAGGGATGACAAGCTTGGCCATGTACGTGGTTTGGGACTAGTTCCAAAGCCCAAAAACCTTTTTGATGTTTCTACTTCAAGTCTATTCCAGAATATGCATTTTACTTTGGTGGAAGATACACCAAATGAAGATATGCTAGCTTTTAGAGTTGAAATGGAAAAATTACAAGAAGTAAATAAAAATCAAGATGCTACAATTATGGAACTCGAGGAGAAGATGAGAAGAATGGAAAGACGACCATATCAGGTAAATTTCTAACAACTTTAATCATCCTTTATTTTGTGGACTAACCTTTATGTATTCCAATCATAGGAATTTTCAGATCCAATGGCTACAATTGGTATCGAACCTTCGGTCAATGGACACAACTCAAACAGAAAAGTTTGTACCTTGTCAAAGTACACAATAAAACTCCTCATATTTCACTCTAGAAATTATTTCACAATTATTTATGTTACGCTATCTGTAGAGAGTGCTTGCTCCTCCGGTTGATGGACCCCAACTTGTTAAAAAACCATCTAATTTACACAACAAGCCAAGTATGTCAAAGGATTCAGATTTACAAGTATCAAACAAGAATTCTGTTTCAGATAAGCTTTGTCTACTTAAACTCTTAAATAATTTTTAGAACCTGTCTTTGTTGACTTTTAAATTGCCGTGCTTGCACTTTTTGCAAATTTGATATACAATAACTAAAACTTGATGTATATCATTTTATCCTAGAACAAAGAAACTATGGTTCATAATGGTGGTAGTGCACGACAAATAGAAAAATGTTTTGCTGGACACAAGGTATTATCATAGTCCCATATAGAAAATCATGATCAACCTACAATGCAGCCATGTTTATGTGTTTACTTGTTGCTATCTCAGAATGTTGTGTGAAAATCTCATATTTCATAGTTACACTACTCAGCATGGGGAAACAAATTCTGTTGCACATAAGGTATGTTTCTGTTACCATACACAATATGTTCAAAATATATTGCTCCATTGTTTATGTATCTACTGGTCGTTTTGCTACCACAATGTTGTTCAGAACAAAGAAACTTTGCTTCAGAATGTCTGTACACAGCAGGGAGAAAAAACATTTGTTGCAAACAAAGTGGTATGTTTTCATAATAGCATACACATTTATGTTCAACTATAGTGCCAAATTGTTTATTTGCTTATTATTTTTTCTTTGCTATCAAACTCTTGTCCAGACCAAAAAAACAACAAAAGGTGCTACTTCAAGCAGTAAGAGTGCTGAGAGTGGTTCATTGAGCTGGTTGGGTGCCAGTGAATTACCTGTAAGAGTGCTCATTCATTTCATATGTTCCTATGTTTTGTTTCTTTTTTTTATATGGTTACCTTGATTTTCTCGAGCAGGTAGGAACTAAAGTATTCTTGAAGAGCCTGATAAAACATAATAGGGACGTAGATCTTGCTATAATTATGAGTTGTGATCCTAAATTTAAACTTGATGGTTCTGAAATTGGAAATGAATATTGGGTGGTGCATGTTGATATGGCACTTGTGAAAACTGAAAATTTGGTACAGAGTCGCAAAGACTGCAATACTCTCGGTAATGCAGAAAAAACAAAGATTGCATGGCCCTCAACCTTTGTACGTGACTAATATCTGGCCTCTATTACTACTTGCATCATGTCAATGCATTATGTATTAACAATTCATTTTTTGTTTGTAGATTAAAAAGATAAATGGATGACTATATGGATGCGTGGCAAGTGTACTGCATTGATGATGTTGATGTTCTGTTTCATGATGCGGACGATGATAGATTCTTTCAGATTTAGTTATGTTGTGTGGATGACATTCCTGTTGGATGTTGTTCCTCAATTAAATTTTAGTGAAGTTATAGGGGTGTTAATGGATGCTTTCAGTTTAAGTTTCATTTTCAAAAAAATAGTTAGATTATGCATCACATTTGATGATGTTCCTCTTGTAATATTATTGTAATCCAACAATTTTATATCATATATGATTGCTTCCTCTTATCAATATATTATCTTGTTTTTGCTTCACTTGAAATACATTATTACACTAAGCATTTTACATAAATACACCTATATAATAATAATAATAATAATAATAATAATAATAATAATAATAATAATAATAATGATGCTTACCAATGCCAACACTTAAGCGTTGGAAATTCTCCGTTGCCAAGTAATGAGAATTTGATTCTTGTACATTAATCAGCAACATATAGAACTGTTCTAGAAATTCGCTTTATCCGTTGTAGTATTGCAACGATTCCATTTACCAACGGCGATATAAGCGTTGTATTATACGCTAGCAACATTGGATAAGGCAACGCATCTCAAATCGTTGGTAAAGGCACTCGCAACCCATATATGAGCTTTTAGATACGGAAAAAAGCGTTGCTATAGCGAGGATCTTGTTGTAGTGTGTGAGGGCTAGTTCCTGTCCTAACTAATGTCCATGCTAACTAAGGACTTCCTACAGTCAGGATGGCTATGATACCAGCTATTTGGGGATCCCGACTCCTAAGTCGTAATCACCGAATGTACGTGCATAGTGATCCCACAGGTCAATGCTCAGTGAACACAGATAAACTGAATAACAAGAGTCTTACATCCATTACGTATTGTTTTACCCATTGGTGGCCTTTATGGCCAAGTCTTCATATGTTTGCAGTATGAATCTTCAATGATAGCGTCAACCCATGCCATCTGCCTTAACCCTACAAGCATTCTAACTGGGAAGCGTCCTAGCTCGCACGCACGTCACCAAGTAATTCTTCATCATATCATGTTCTTTCATGCCTGGCCAAAAAATAGCTAGTGGCAAGCTAATGATTACTTTGAATGTACTCGCAAGAAACCCTTGTTTGAAACAAGGCAATAACAATCCATGATATAGCACTACACGTGTAATTTGCAAAAAAGCTCATTTTGAGTGTAATGACTTGTTCAAATCAACTTGTGGAAGCATGCATCAATAGTTTTCAAATATGCATATGAACAAGCTACGCATATCAATATAAGTTGGGGGCTGAACATCTTATGTTCATTCATGATGTCATCCATGTGACTTAGATCAAGTATCATCTTTCTCATGCACACACTCGAAGTTTGTGAAAACATGTGGACATAGTCTAAGAAGGACCTCCAACTATCCATGACCATGGACACGACTATTCGAATAGTAATACACTTTGCCTTGTACCCACAAGACTCGAGGAACTTCCGTGTCATCGATGACTCGCCGTATATTACATACCCGAGGTAAGCACCCGGACAATGCATGTCCCCTGGCGACAGTGGACAAAGAGTCCACCCGATTGGAACCCAACTATCATGACGTACATCATACGAGCTTCCCTCTTGATCGTACTATCCATGAAGGGACCAATGTTGTACCGGGTGTGTGTAAAAACAGCCCATGGTTGCCCTACCAGGCACAACCCCGTATCGAGAGTGCGGTCTCTCTTCTAGTATCGACCAACGTAATCAACAAATCCCCATCCCATAAAGAGCTATTGTGGTCGCACATGTAAGATTGGGACGGTCAGTAAATCTTAAGTCTTATCCGTTTTCGAAAAAGCACACACCACTTGTTTTTCTAGAAACCTTCTTTCTCAAGTGGTTACCTAACTCAACACCCTTTGCCTCGCACATTAGTGCACTCCACGGGGTTTTGGAGAAGTCCTTGAAATCATTTATTTTACGACTCCATGCATTTCCCATCCCATTAGCGTAGCAATTACTAGCATCCTAACTACTTCCCATCCACACAACCCTCATAGCAAGGTAGGGTCATGCTCAGTGCAAGTATCAACAAGGACTTATCGGATACAACCCACAAACATGGTCACTGATTCAACCTGATTCAGATGCAACAAAGTAAAGTGCCATATGACATGCATAAAAATAGTTTCAAGTCATGGTCAAGGGGCTTCTTTCCTAGTTCAGCAAAGTCTTTGAGGTTTTCATGAGCTTCAAGTCCAACTCTCAACACTTCATCTACTTCGTCAACTATCATCGGAAACACCCACAATAAGCAACACAACAAAGAAGGAAAACAAAAAAGCTTTATAAATACGAATTTTATTTTTCTTGGAGACTTCTGGTTGTGCCGAAAATACCTAAGGTGGTACTACTTGAGTTAAAACAACAATAATTTTTAAAATGTGGAAATGGTGGGATTTATTACCCTATAGGGAGTCTACTAAAAATATTTTTATGATAATGATTGGATGCATCTATCTAATAGTGCATGATTTTAGAAGAATTTTGGAAGTGGTTTCATTGGATTTGGAGTTGGGATGAATATTCTATGTATTTTCTAATATGGATTAAATACTAAAGGGAGCTATTTATTTGGCCCAACCAAAATAAGAATAGGAAAAATGTCAACCAAGGCTAGTAAAATAGGGCATGCTATTTAGAGAATCTAGAATTTGGAATCACCCCATTTTGGGTTGATCTATATGTCCTAGGAATTTTACAAAGTGGCTTTGGGAGGCTCAAGTGTGAATAGGGAAAAATCTTGTGGTGAAAAATTATGAAACTTGTATGATGAAATAGTATGGAATATTAGAGGAATTTAGAAGTTTGAATTATTGGATTTGGACAAATATTTTGGCTTGTGGGATTTTTGGGAGTTCTCTCGAAAAAGGAAAAGAAAAACATCACTATCCACTATGGGCCGAAACGGACAGAGACAAGCCGGCCCAAAATAGGAACGGCCCAGGGTCACCAAAGTGTTGCAGCTACGTCAAAGGTGTAAGCAAGGAATACACCTTCATTTACCGCTTCGAGAGGGGTTTAAACCCGTCAGGTGAGTCCCACTTGTCAGCGAGTAAGTGAACGACTGAGCTTGTGACAGGCGGGGCATGTCTATCTGCTTGAACCGTTCTTCTTTGGTGAAATAAGAGGCAGAGTGGGGGAGGCTACGGCGGTACTCGAGAGGTTCGATGATGCTGGGAATGGACATGTGGATCGACGAGGACCCGAACAATGTGCGGGGTGGCCGGAGAGGAGCTCAGAGTTGTCGGCGACGATGAAGCCTGTGGTGGCCCACGGAGGAGACGATGATGTGCTCCCTTGAGGCCTCCCTTCATTGATAGAAGGTCGAGGGGGTGGTTAAGAAGCCAGCGAATCGAGATCATGACGATGAGGAAACTGCATGCCACGGCATGGCTTTGGCATGCAGGGCATGACCACTTGTGTCTGCACGCGGCTAAGGTTGTCCACTAGGCCTAAGAGGGAGTAAAATACTGGGAATACACCTTGGATTCTGTGTAAACATCCATGAGTGATAGAGAGTAGGGAGATGAGAGAGATATGGATTGTCCGAAGGAGTAAAAGGTGGATTTACCCACTGCATGGTTGAGCTGAGGGTTGGTTGTTGCATCTGGGGTGTTGTGGGTCTTGGTAAAGTTGTGGTAAAAGTTGGAGGCCAAGGAGAAGAGTTTTGGTAGCTCAATCATTGCACTTTGGATCCCACGAGAAGGTGTTTGATCCATGTTTGGGTTGTCTTTGGTGCACCACTGGTGCTGAAACTTAACAGGATCAAATTATTTTGATTGAGAATCTTGATCACCTATTTTGAGAATATTTGGTGAATGTTGCTATTGCAAACTTGGTAAACCCTAGAAATGGGCAGAAATGGTTGCTTCTAGATCTATACATGCAAACTAATTCCCCCTAACGGGCCACTTTGTGTGGTGGAATTATTTGACGATTAGAGCATGCCAAATAAATTTGGAACCAAATGGGGAAACTTGACTATGCAATTATTCCCAATTCTAGAAATTAGCAGAAGTGGTTTCTAGGACATTTGGACAAGTGGGTCTATTCTCCTTGATGAATAACTTGGTGTGGTTGCATTATGAGAGGTACATAACGTGACCACAAAGTTTGAGAATAATTGGAGACACTTGGCAATGTAAAGTTGATCAAGTTTGGATCTAGACAAAGAGGGTTTTGAAATATTTTGGTGAACCATGTCAATTTGTATTGAGATGAAACTTGGCAAGATCATCACATATATCATTTGTGAATTTCTAGAATTTTACTCGAAGTATTTCAGAATATTTCTGATAGAAATATTTCAAATACTTGAAATAAACAGAATTGGTTTTGGAGTGTTTTACCAAATATTTTGAACATGACCATGTGTTTAAATTCTTATATATGGAAAATATATGTCCACTAAGTTTCCCTAAATTTGCTCAAATATTTTGGAAGTATAAAAATAAAATTTTCCTTATAAAGTACATTATGTGGCCTTAGAAAAATGTATTTGAATTAAATAGGAAATAAAATTTTATAATAATAATTTTGTGGTTTTGGGAAGTCTTTTTGCTAGTAGGATCCACATAAAATATTTGGAGCAAAACATCTTCCCTAATTTAAGGACTCGTAGTACAAAAATTAATTAATGGTTTTTCTGAAAGATTAAATTAAATGAATTATTTTTGATCAAAATAATATTTTATAAAAATAGTTTTAGGTCCTATACACAAGGTATGGTCATTCTGCAAAGATTTGGAGCAAGGAGATGAGTGTTGATAGAAGGAGATTTTTTGTTATTTAAAACACCATCAAACAAGCAAGCAAGCACAATCAAGTCAAGTGTCACAAGCACATACAAAAGTTTTAATTGGTACTAATTTTTATCTATGTTAACTTAGCAATGTAATGCAAAATAGAGGGTCTGACATGTTAATATGATAAGATGAATGGGGGTAAAGATTCTTTTTGGATTGTATACTTTGAAAGATTGATGATTTTGTTGCTTGTGCTTACAAATATTAGTATGGTGATGTTTGTTAATTCATTGTTTGTCAATGATAATACATGCAAAAGATTACATGTTGGGTAGCATGTCACATAAAAATTTATGTTTTTATCATTTACCTACTCGAGGACGAGTAGGAATTAAGCTTGGGGATGCTTGATACGTCTCCAACATATCTCTAATTTTTATTGTTCCATGCTATTATATTATCATCCTAGGATACATTTTAAGTAATAATTTACCAATTAATATTATTTTTGAACACCAAGCTATTAATCTATCTAATGTAATTCTTTTGATGGTGTGTTTGTTGGGATCCGACGAATTGTGTGTTTATGTTCAGCTTATTCAATAAGAGGGTCCTTATGAAGGGTAAATAGCATTGGCATATAAATTTTTTGGTTGTCACATATGTAAGAAGCGTTCTTTCTAGAAACCCTAATCGGCCACGCAAAACTTGCAACAACAATTATAGGACGTCTAACTTGTTTTTGCAGGGTATGGTATGTGATGTGATATGGCCAAAAGGATGTGATGTTACATATGTGATGTATGAGATTGATCATGTTCTTGTAGTAGGATTCATGACTTGCATGTCGATGAGTATGACAATCGGCATGATCCATAGGAGTTGTATTAATTTATTGTATGAGAAGCAACGCCATGTGATTACTTTACTTTATTGCTAAACATTAGGTATAGTAGTAGAAGTAATAGTTGGCGTGACGACTTCATGGAGACACAATGATGGAGATCATGGTGTCATGCCGGTCACAATGATGATCATGATGCCCTGAAGATGGAGATCAAAGGAGCAAGATGACATTGTCCATATCATGTCCCTATATGATTGCATTTCATATTTATCATGTTTTTCATCTTATTGCTTAGAACGACGGTAGCAAAGCTAAGATAATACCTTATTAAAATTTTGAGATATGTATCCCCCTAAGTGTGCACCGGTGTGAAGGATCATTGTCTCGAAGCACCACGTGATGATCGGGTGTGATAGATTCTAACGTCCGCATACAACGGGTGTAAGCTAGTTTACACACGTAAAACACTCAGGTTGACTCGATGAGCCTAGAATGTACAGAGATGGCCTCTAATACGGGAGACTGAAAGGTGGAACATGAGTTATATGGTTGATACGATCAACATGAAGATGCTCACCATTGATGACTAATTCGTCTCACGTGATGATCGGACACGGGCTAGTCAACGTAGATCATGTAACACTTGGATGACTAGAGGGATGTCGATCTAAGTGGGAGTTCATTACTAATTTGATTAGATGAACTTAGTCTAAAATTGTGTTTACAAATATTGTAGAATCAATGGCCAACGCAAATGTCTCATTCAACTTCAACGTGTTACTAGAGAAAACAAAGCTAAACGATGATGGGAGCAACTATGCGGATTGGGCTCATAACTTATAGCTCATCCTTAATGCACCGCTAGGTGATCCTCCCGTTCCCGTGGCAACCCAGGATGATAGGAATGCCTGGCGGTCACGGAGTGAGGACTACTCTCTGGTACAGTGCGGCATGCTTTACAGTTTAGAACTGGGGATCCAAAGGCGTTTTGAGCAACACAGAGCATATGAGATGTTTGAGGAGCTGAAACTTGTTTTTCAAGCTCATGCCCGGGTCGAGAGATATGAAGTCTCCAACAAGTTCTTTAGCTGTAAGATGGAGGAGAATAGTTCTGTCAGTGAGCACATACTCAGAATGTCTGGGTTGCACAACCGCTTGACTCAGATGGGAGTTGAAGTTCCAGATTATGCGGTCATTGAGAGAATCCTCCGGTCGCTTCCACCTATATATAGAGGCTTTGGATCAACTACAAAATGCAAGTGATGGAGAAAACCATTCCGGAGTTGTATTCAATGCTGAAATCTGCGGAGGTAGAAATCAAGAAAGAACGTCAAGTGTTGATGGTCAATAAGACCACCAGTTTCAAGAAGCCAAGGGTAATAAAAACTTCAAGAAAGACGTCAAAGCAGTTGCCGCGCCCGGTAAACCAGTTGCCGGGAAGAAGCCAAAGAAAGGACCTAAGCCTGAGACTGAGTTCTATTACTGCAAGGGAACTGGTCACTGGAAGCGGAATTACCCCAAGTACTTAGCGGATAAGAAGGCTGGCAACGTCAAAGGTATATGTGATATACTTGTAATTGATGTGTACCTTACCAACGCTTGTAGTAGCTCCTGGGTATTTGATACCGGTGATGTTGCTCACATTTGCAACTCTAAGCAGGAACTACGGAACAAGCGTAGGCTGGCTAAGGACGAGGTGACGATGCGCGTCGGGAATGGTTCAAAGGTCGATGTGATCGCCGTCGGCACGCTACCTATACATCTACCTTCGGGGTTAGTTTTAAACCTAAATAATTTTTATTTAGTACCAGCTTTGAGAGTAAACATTGTATCGGTATCTCGCTTGATGCAAGATGGCTACTCATTTAAATCGAAGAATAATGGTTGTTCTATTTATATGAGTGGTATGTTTTATGGTCGTGCCCCGCTGGTCAATGGTTTATTCTTGATGAATCTCGATCGTGAAGTTACACATATTCATAGTGTGAGTACCAAAAGATGTAAAGTTAATAATGATAGTCCCACATACTTGTGGAACAGCCGCCTTGGTCATATCGGTGTCAAGCGCATGAAGAAACTCCATATAGATGGACTTTTGGAGTCTCTTGATTTTGAATCATTTGACACATGTGAACCGTGCCTCATGGGCAAGATGACCAAGACACCGTTCTCCAGAACAATGGAGCGAGCAACCAACTTATTGGAAATAATACATACCGATGTATGCGGTCCAATGAGCGTTGATGATCGCGGTGGCTGTCGTTATGTTCTCACACTCACTGATAATTGAAGTATATATGGGTATGTCTACTTAATGAAGCACAAGTATGAAACCTTTGAAAGGTTCAAGGAATTTCAGAGTGAGGTGGAGAATCAACATGACAAGAAAATATTTGAGTCACGAGTTTGGCACACACCTAAGGAAATGTGGAATTGTTTCACAACTCACGCTGCCTGGAACATCGCAGCGTAACGGTGTGTGTGAACATCGTAATCGCACTCTATTGGATATGGTATGATCTATGAGGTCACTTACTGATTTACCACTATCATTTTGGGTATATGCCTTGGAAACTGCCGCATTCACTTTAAATAGGACACCGTCTAAATCCGTTGAGATGACACCATATTAATTATGGTTTGGCAAGAAACCTAAGATGTCATTTCTGAAAGTTTGGGGCTGCGATGCTTATGTGAAGACACTTCAACGAGAGAATCTCGAACCCAAAGCGGAAAAATGCATCTTCATAGGATCCCTAAGGAGACTATTGGGTACACCTTCTATCTTAGATCCGAAGGCAAAATCTTTGTAGCTAAGAACGGATCCTTTCTAGAGAGAGAGTTTCTCTGAAAAGAAGTAAGTGGGAGGAAAATAGAACTTGATGAGGTAATTGTACCTCCTCTCGAACTGGAGAGTAGCACAACGTAAGAAAATGTTTCTGAGGCGCCTGCACCGGCTAGAGAAGAAGTTAATGATGATCATGAAACATTAGATCAAGTTGCTATTGAACCTCGAAGGTCCACGAGTGTACGTTCCACACCAGAGTGGTATAGAAACCCTGTCATGGAAATCATGTTGTTGGACAATAGTGAACCTTCGAACTATGAACAAGCGATGGCGGGCCAAGATTCCAACAAATGTCTTGAGGCCATGAAATCCGAGATAGGATCCATGTATGAGTACAAAGTATGGACTTTGGTGGACTTGCCCGATGATCGGCGAGCCACAGAAAATAAATGGATCTTTTAGAAGAAGACTGACGTGGATGGTAATGTGACCATGTATAAGGCTCGACTTGTCGCTAAGTGTTATTGACAAGTTCAAGGGATTGACTACGATGAGACCTTCTCATCCGTAGCAACGCTGAAGTCAGTCTGAATCATGTTAACAGTTGCCGCATTTTATGCTTATGAAATCTGGCAAATGGACGTCAAAACAACATTCCCGAATGACTTTCTTAAGGAAGAATTGTATATGATACAGCCGGAAGGTTTTGTCGATCCTAGCAATGCTAATAAGGAATGCAAGCTCCAACGCTCCATTTACGGGCTGGTGCAAGCATCTCGGAGTTCGAACATTCGCTTTGATGAGGTGATCAAGCATTTGTGTTTGTACAGACTAATGGAGAAGCATGTATTTACAAGAAAGTGAGTGGGATCTCTGTAGCATTTCTCATATTATATGTGGATGACTTATTTTTGATGGTAAATGATATAGAACTATTGGGAAGCATAAAGGCCTATTTGAATAAGAGTTTTTCAATGAAGGACCTTGGAGAAGCTGCTTACGTATTAGGCATCAAGATATATCAAGATAGATCGAGACGCCTCATAGGTCTTCCACAAAGCACATACCTTGACAAGATATTGAAGAAGTTCAATATGGATAAGGACAAGAAGGGGTTCTTGCCTGTATTACAAGGTGTGAGGTTGAGTACGACTCAACGCCTGACCAAGGCAGAAGATAGAGAAAAGATGAGTACCATCCGCTATGCTTCGGTCATAGGCTCTATTATGTATGCTGTGTACCAGACCTGATGTGAACCTTTCCATAAGTTTGGTAGGGAGGTACAGAGTGATCCAGGAGTGGATCACTGGATAGCGGTCAAGATCATCCTTAAGTACTTGAAAAGGACTAAAGATATGTTTCTCGTTTATGGAGGTGTCGAAGAGCTTGTCGTAAAGGGTTACGTCGATGCTAGCTTCGACATAGATCCTAATGACTCCAAGTCACAAAACGGATACATGTACATGTGAAGCGGAGTACACAGCTGCTTCGGAAGCAGCACAGGAAGGAGTCTGGATGAAGGAGCTCATCACCGACCTAGGAGTGATTCCAAGTGTGTCGGGCACGATGAACTTCTTCTGTGACAACACTGAAGCTATTACTATTGCAAAGGAGCCCAGGTTTCACAAGAAGACCAAGCACATAAAGCACTGCTTCAACTCCATTTGTGGATACATCTAGGATGGTGATATAGATATTTGTAAAGTACATATGGATCCGAATGTCGCAGACCCGTTGACTAAACCTCTTCCACGAGCGAAACATGATCAACACCATAACTCTATGGGTGTTCGATTCATCACAATGTAACTAGATTATTGACTCTAGTGCAAGTGGTAGTCTATTGGAAATATGCCCTAGAGGCAATAATAAAGTGGTTATTATTATATTTCCGAGTTCATGGTAATTGTCTATTATTCATGCTATAATTGTATTAACCGGAAACCTAATACATGTGTGAATATATAGATCACAATATGTACCTAGGAAGCCTCTAGTTCACTAGCTCGTTGATCAATAGATGATCATGGTTTCCTGATCATGGACATCAGATGTCATTGATAATGGGATCACATCATTGGGGAATGATGTGATGGACAATACCCAATCCTAAGCATAGCACTAGATCATGTTGTTCGTCTTCTATAGCTTTTCTTATGTCAAGTATCATTTCCTTAGACCATGAGATTGTGCAACTCCTAGATACCGTAGGAGTACTTTGGGTGTATCAAACGTCACAACGTAACTGGGTGATTATAAAGGTGCATTAAAGGTATTTCCGAAAGTACCTATTGGGTTGTACGAATCGACACTCGGATTTGTCATTCCGTGTGACAGAGAGGTATCTCTGGGCCCAACTGGTAATCCATCATCATAATGAGCTCAATGTGACTAAGGAAATAGCCATGGGATGATGTGTTATGGAACGTGTAAAGAGACTTGTCGATAACAAGATTGAACAAGGTGTAGGGATACCGACGATCGAATCTCGGGCAAGTATTATACCGGGAGATAAAGGGAATTGAATGTGAGATTGATTGAATCCCCGACATCATGGTTCATCTGATGAGATCATCATGGAACATGTGGGAACCAACATAGATATCCAGACCCACTGTTGGTTATTGGCCAGAGAGATGTCTCGGTCATGTCTGCATGGTTCCCGAACCCGTACGGTCTACACATTGAAGGTTCAATGATGCTAGGGTTATATGGTAATAGTGTATGTGGTTACCGAAGGTTGTTCAGAGTCCCGTATGTGATCCCGGATGTCCCGAGGAGTTCTGTAATGGTCCAGAGGTAAAGATTCATATATAGGAAATGAGGATTCGATCGCCGGAAGTGTTTCGGGCGTGATCGGTAATGTACCGGGACCACCGGGAAGGGCCACTAGCCCCAAAGGGTATATGGGCCTAAAGGTGGATGAAATCCAACCCGTATGTGGGCTGGTGCACCACCACAAATAGCCCAAGTCACAAGAAGAGGGGAGGTGGGTTAACCCTAGACGTGGTGGGCTTGCCCACCCTAGGGAGCCACTCCGTCCACCCTTGGCCACCGCCCCTTTGCCCTAGATGGGCTACCACGATGGACACCCTCCTCCCTCTCCTCATATATATAGTGGAGGGTTTGGGGCTGTTTTGAGACACAACCTCTCTCTCTCTCTCTCTCTCTCTCTCTCTCTCGGCGCAGCCCTACTCCTCCTCCTCGTAGTCCTCCGCAATGCTTGGCGAAGACCTGTCGGACTACCACGCAGCTCCACCGTCATCACGCTGTCGTCCTACCGGAGCTCTCCCTCAACCTTTCCGCCCTCCTTTCTGGATCAAGGCATTGGGGACATCACTGGTATGCACGTATGTTGAACGCGGAGGTCCTGTCGGATTTCAGGCTCCGCAAAACCATTAAGATTCGAACTCACGGGCGTGTATGAAGATCTCCCACGGCCTACCTCGCCTAGATCGCTACTCGATGGGAAAGACGAGGAAGTCACTCGATGGTGAGGAAGACATAAAACACATCAATATACCCAGGTTCGGGCCACTGTGAAGCATAATACCATACTCCTGCTTTGGTGGATTGCCGCTATTGGAGGTGGGTGGATGAACTAGTACAGTGTTCTTGAGGGCCTCCAGAGGCTTGGTGGCTTTGTGCGGATCTAGTGGGTGAACCAATGAATCTGTGTCCCCCCTCTACAAAGCAATCTATCCTCTATATGTAGTGGCGGCCCGGCTCCTCTTCCCTTATCATTTCGGCGGGAAGGGATTCCACAACTGCAAATTTTGAAGGGGGACAGGGGAACATGCCTCCCCTGTTCAAAAGTTGTTTTTGCCTGCAAAGTGCCGGCCAATACTGCAGTGGCGGGTTCAGGGATGACGTCCGTCCTGCCGGCACGCGGCCATGGTCTTGTAGCACCAGAATGGAAATCTTTGGGAAATGCCTTAGGAACCTTTGGTACGTCCTTGCCTCCTTTGCACTAAAGGGGAAACTGTGCCACCCCGCTATCTGCTGCTCCCGTGTCCTTCCCATGCGTCATCCTTGACTCATGAGGTCGGGCCTCGCCTCGGAATATCAGCCGCTCCGGAGGGGTTGTGGGGAGGTCCCCTGTGGGTCTTAATGTCGTTCCTCCTCGTTAGTCTTCGCCCCTCATGAGGGCCTTGCCTCGTTAGTTTGCTTGATGAAGTCGGCTAACCCTGGGCGTAGTCACACAGGTCTGGGTACCCCCATTCCCAGAACGCCGAAAGTAGCACCCGGGCCCAAGGCGCGCGTAGTTTGGCTTCTCAGGGAAGCCTTGAGGGCTGCCCGAAGCGTCACGGGCCCTAATTCACTTGAGGGCACACCTGCTGGCCTTGAGAGCTGCCCAAAGCGTCGCGAAGCCTTGAGGGTACACCTGCTGGCCGGGAGCTACTTCGGGCACACGCCTGGGTCTCGGAACGGAGGGTGGAGCACACACCCATGTTCCCGGGCCAGATGATCCTAACCTGGAGGCCGGGGGTGGTATATCCGCCCCTACCTCCGGGGTGCGCGACACCCGCCTGGGGACCGAGGGTGGAACACACGCCCATGTCACCATGACAGGCTTCATTCGATCGCCAGCGGGTGTTCGGGTACCCGCCATTGCCCTCAGGTTGGGCTATCCCGGCGTGGGGGCATGGCGAAGGGAACCAACGTGGGAACCTGGGGGGCACAGAGGCGCGTTGGGCAACACCCTAGGGACTCAAGACCGATCATCTGGGTGAGCTTTGCTGCCAGTGAGCGCAGGGAGCTCCCCCCACGCTCGAGGGCTCGCTCAAGGCGGATTATGCCATGCCGCTATGAGCCCGGGGGCACCCGCGTGAGAGGCATGGGGCCCCCAAAGTGTCCCCGGGACCTTCATCAACTTGTAGCACCTCTGCATCGTCCTTCCATCCTTCTCGAACCTACTTCATCCCGTGAGACTCTCACGTAATAACGAGTCAAGGCCTTTGTCGGATTTCGGTCTCTGCAAAACCCTCAAGATTCGAACTCACGGGAGTGTACGAAGATCTCTCACTGGCTCGCCTAGCCTAGCTCGCTACTCACTGAGAATGGCGAGGAACTCACTCAATGGTGAGGAAGACACCGAACACAAATGTTTACCCAGGTTCGGGCTGTTGAGAAGCGTAATACCCTAGTCCTGCTTTGGTGGATTGCCTCTCGTGGAGGTTGGTGGACGAACTAGTACAATGCTCAAGTGCCTCCGGAGGCGAGAGACTTAGCGTGGTGCTAGTGGGTGAATGAATCGATCTCCCCCTTCTACGACGAAACCTATCCTCTATATGTAGTGGTGGCCCGGGTCCTCTTCCCTTACCGTTTCGGTGTGATGGGATCCCACAATGGCCAATTTTGAAGACGAACAGGGTAACATGCTCCCCTTCCCAAAGGTGGTCTTCGCGTGCAAAGTAGCTGCCAACTCTATAGGGACGGGCCCAGGGGTGATGTTTGCCCTACTGGCAGGTGGCGACGGCCTTTTTGCACCAGAATGGAAACCTTTGGGACATGTCCTCCGAACCCCGGTACGTCCATGCCCACCTTTGCACTAAAGGGGAAACTGCGTTGGCCTGTTCTCCGCTGCTCGCTTGCCCTTCCTCTATGTCATCCTTGACTCTTGAGGTCGGGCCTTGCCTCGGAATATATGCCGCTCTGGAGGGGTCCTAAGGAGGCCCCCTATGGGTCTTGATGTTGTTCCTCCTCTCGAGTCTTGGCCCCTCACGAGGGCCTTGTCTTGGGAGGTGTAGGGACCGTCGGTTTGCTTGATGAAGTGGGTCAACCCTGGGCCGCACGCAGGCAGGTCCGGGTACCACCATTCCGAGTATGCTGACAGCTGTATACACCCAGCGCCCCCGTGGACGCAGAAGGGGTCCATGCCACGCCGAGTGGAATGCCTATGCTCCACGCTGGGTGAAGACAGAGGCAATCAAGTCATTCCACCAATGAGTATGCCCATAGCTGACCCAAAACGAATCAGGCGCGTATGCCCCGGAGGTAGGGACACTCGCGAGGACAAATCGTCCTCGCGACTCCAAGATACACCCCACCGTGACACTCTCACGTAATAATGAGTCGGGGCTATATACGGCCAGGGCCACCCAAGGACGCGGAGGGGTCCATCCTATGATGAGTGGAAGCCCTATGCTCCGCGCTGGGGGAGACGGAGGCGGTGAATAGCTTATGTGCCATACGCGGCCGTTTACTCGTTCTTTTCTTGCACTTCAATTTGTGACCCTCAAGGGCCGCCTCTTTTGTATTTTGAGTTGTCAAAGGCTCGAAGATCTCTTTGCTTAAAGTTTTGAAAAGAAAAGAAGGCCGGGGATTTCTTCTCTATGTTCTCTCGTTTTACCGAAACTCAAGTTCTCTTTCTACCTTTGTTTTTGATTGGTGTTTCGCGACGACGTCGGGGGACCGCCTGGCCTCCCCAGGCAACCAAAAGAGGGGCGGAATGGGGAATCGCTCGAGCGCCAAAGGGGACTCATGAGGCGTGCTTCAGGAGCCTTACGGGTCATAAGGCCACTTGCCCTGTTTGATGGCGTCGTGGAACTCCGGTCGGTATCAGTGGACGCGGGGCCCCGATACTTAGATGCCCCCCTTCGTGACCGTATCGAACGGCGGAGGGGAAATTTGCGGGACTGGGACCTTTCGACGTATAGCGGTTTGAGTATCAAGGGGGGCTCTTGAGCAACACGCCTCAGGAGCCTTACCGGTTGCAAGGCCACTCGGCCACCCAAGTGCCGCCCATATTGGCACCCATGGCGTCGACGCTTTTCCCCGTGAGGAACAACCTTGGTAACGGGTTGCGCCTCACGACAGCAGGGAAATGTGTGGGGCTAGGACCTGCAGACAGAGAGTGCCGAAAGGGTCCTCAAACCGCTCGACAAGCAGGGAGGAAGCGTCACGAGCGGAGCCATGCTCGTGGGTTAGACCGTCAGCATCGCGACAACACGGGCCTGACAGCGGCCACGACCAGAAGGAAAGCATCGCGCACACCTCATCTTCAAAGAACGCGTTGAGAGGTACCCTCCTGATACATCAAAGTTACTGTTAAACCTAGTACATAACCATATCAGGAGGATAAGGCGTGGGATCAAGAGGACGCATCATCGCCAGAGCTCACACCTCAGTCTTCGGGAGCAAGCCTTGTCATTAGGTCTTCGAAGGCCAGGGCGGCGAGGATCATCTCTGGCACCGGATCCAACACGGCGGAGAAGTCATAGTTTGGGTCGAGGCGAAGGAGGTGGCTGAAGACGTCCGAGGTCCCTTGACCCAAGAGGTCATGACTCTTCTCCTCTGCAAGGTGTGGGCCTTCTCGGCACCCGCGTCAAGACATTCCACAACACGGAGGAAGAAGCCCAGGTACCCAGCGTCACCGGGGACTAGGTGGCTCGAGACACCCTCACCACAGATGTCGCTCAAAGCCCGGGAGGCTCCCATCGAGGGATTGGAACATTCGGGAGCGCTCAAGTTGGAGGCCGCGGGTATGGATCGCCTCTTCGGAGGTATCCCCAACCAGGGAAGTCGCGCCTTTCACTTGTTTGTAAAGAAGAGACAGTTTACCTTCGGCAGTATCCTGGGCATCCAGCGCGACCTGTCGACGTTTCAATTCCTGATCCAACCTTTTCTAGAGGGCATTTACCTCATTTTTCAGGTGGTTGCGGCGCTCGCGAAAGCTGGACTCGTGGAGCCTCACCTTAGCATGATGGTCAAGAAGAAGGGAACGTCGAGCCTCCGCCACCCCCCTGCCGATCTCCTCCTGAAGCTTCGCTTCATGAGAGGCAAGGGATTGCTCAGCAATCAACACTTGGCGCTCCCTCACAAATAGACGCTCCCGCCAGAGAGTCTGCGGACACCCGAAAGACCACGCTGGCAGGGAAGAACTCAGCGGGCGGACCCCCTATGGTGGCCCTTAGCCGAGCCTGCTTTGCAAGATCGGCGTTGAGGGCGCAAAGCTCCCTGTGGCGATACTCGGAGGTCATGCACCGACAATCAGCCTCCTGAGCCTCGGAAAGACCATGCTCGCGGGCTTCCATCACCACGGCAAGAGACCCCTCTGCCTCCACGTGGGCGCACTCACGCTGCACACGACCGAGGCTCACGTCAACTTCAAGCTGGCGCCACCCTGACGCAAGTAGCCGACGCTCATCCTCCAGCCAGACTTCATTGCTGGCCAGCCCCGCTCCTAGACGCTAAAGCGCATCCACCGCAGGGCGGAGCAAGCCCCACAGCGTGGCACACAAACCTTCAATAGGCTCTAGTGGCCAACAAGAGCTCTCACTTTGTACACGAAAAACGGGAGAGGCGCACGAGGAGTCTCTCAACCTGAATCCATGCTCAGGGGCTGGGGGCTCACATGCAGGCGCTTCGTCGAAAAGAAGCGCCCCCTGAGGCCCCACTTCAAGAAGAGGAATGTCTCCGGAAGTGAGGCGCAACACGACCATAGGAGGAGAAGCGGGAGAGAGGAATGTCACTCTTCTGGGGAGCCAGAGGCCGCGTGTGAAGAAGACTGCAGTAGGCTCACGCGTGAGGGACTCGGGAGGTTGAACCTTGTGGGGTGTGAGGGAAGAAAGCACAAGATGCTCGGCGATCTCACGGGTGGGCAGCACCGACGCACCTCCCTTGTCGCCGGTGGAGAGCCTGCCGAACAGAGGCTCAGAAGGTAGGCGCAAAAAGAAAGGACGAAGGAGGTTACGAGCGCTTACTCGTCTACGGGGAGCCAATTCTTCTTCACCGGAGCCCACGGCGTCGAGGGGCGGCCGCCCTCAGGCGATCTCCTCTTCCGGCCGACTCGGGTGGCCTGTCATGGAGACCCGACGGCCCTCGGTTGAAGCTTGAAAGCGGGGGCGGCGACTTCCACCGTCGATCGGTCGTCACCAGCAACCCCTACCTGAACCGGAGCAAGGGCCGGGGGAGCGGCTGGTGATACACCGCCCACTTCGGCTGCGGGAGGGCGGCACGACCAGATTTTCGTGGGCCTGAGCCCCAAGTTCCCCTGGGGGCGCGCATTCCCTCCAGGGAGGAACCCCACTCTTCGAAGAGCTACATCTCCGCGACGAGAGTTTCTGGTACCTTCAATTTATACAATGGGAGGCCATTCTGGGGAAGCTCGTCAAGATCGCCACCATTCAGCCGACGGAGAAACTCACGCAGGACATAAGGGGGGAGAGGCAGAACAGGGATCCTCATTGGGTCACGGGTCCCGTGTAGTCCGACATCGGACGGGAGTGGCGCTGGAGAGGAGCGATCCGTCGACAGAGAAATTCCTGCACCATCATTGCCATCGTCACCCACTCCCGCTTTAGCTTCTCTAGCCGGGTCAGGACCGGCGTGAGCTTGGGGTCATTGAGCTCCTTGCGCATCCACCCCCGGTTCGACATTGCGGGGGTCGACGAAGGCCGGAACAGGGCTCCGGCCTCGGCATTGTCGACCTACACCCACTGCCGTCTGAACCCCTCTGCTTCGGAGAGGAGCTCGGCGTTGAGGGGCCCCAGGGCCGATGCGCCGGCCATCTTCAAGGACGCGCACTTAGAGCACTGCTCTTCGGAGACCAATTCAAGGGCGAAGAAGTGGCAAGAAATGCCACAGAAGGGGTAAGGACAACAATGGCCTCGCACAAGAACAAGAAGGCCGAGTTGAGAACCAATGAATTGGGGTCAAGGTGGAGCGCGTGGATCTGGTAATGGGAAAGCATTGCGTTCAGGAAGCTCGAGAACGACGACAGTACACCGGAAAGAAGAGCGTGGATATGAACGGGAACCACGGGGGTCACCATCTCGCCCCGATGCCTTCACCTCGGCTAGATCTTAGTGGCTCCACACTCATTGGAGTCGTTCGCGACCACCAGTCGGATCTTGTCCAACCTCTCAAAGTTGACCACCATTGACCGGCCCAACACGGGCCGAGGCGCCGTCGAGACGGTCGGACCCCGCGAGCCTCCGCTTTTCCACCCTTTCGGAGGCATGGCAAGGAGAATGGAGGGAAAAACGACAGGCGTGCGGGGGTTCGAAGGAGGGAGTCGTGATCACACAGCAGGAAGAACCGACCGCGAAATCGACGAGAGACGAAGGCGGCTCGCAAATGCGGGTCTAGTGGTTCACCGAGCCTTGCTGAGGCTGGTCTGGCGCGGAGAAGATGTGAAGACAAGATTTCAGTTCATCGTTTCTAGGGCCTAGCCCACACGCAATTAGGGCTTGTGGCGCTTCAAGCCGCCCCAAGGCTTTGCCTAGAAGCCAGCATGAGCACTCCTTGGGCCCGGGGGCTACCGTCGCCGTTCTGGGAATGGGGGTACCTAGACCTGCCTGCCTGCAGCCTAGGGCTGCCCCACTTCATCAAGCAAGCACAATCGGGAACGACAACACTCAAGGCAAGGTCCTTGCGAGGGGCCAAGCGTCGCGAGGAGGTGCAGCATTAAGACCCGCAGGGCCTCCCCTTAGGACCCCTCTGGAGCGGTAGAGATTTCGAGGCAAGACCCAACCTTAGGAGTCAAGGATAATGCGGGGAAAGGACAGGCGAGCATCGTATTGCACGATAGTGTAGTTTCCCCTTTTGTCCAAAGGAAGGAAGGACATACGCGGGTTCCCAAGGCATCTTCCAAAGGTTTCATTCTGGTGCAACAAGGACATCGCCGCCCGCCAGCAAGACGAACGTCATCCCTGGACCTGTCCCTGTAGCGCTGGCAGCCACTTTGCAGGCGAAGACCACCTTTGGACACGGGGAACACGTATCCTTGTCCCCCTTTAAAATTGGCTATTGTGGGATCCCTTCCCGCCCTGGCGATAAGGGAAGAGGACCCGGGCCGCCGCTATATATAGAGGATAGGTTACTTCGTAGAGGGGGATCCCATCCCATCCGCTCCGATCCAATCCATGCATTCGCACACCCACACCACACGAATTCCACCCAGCCTTCAGAGGCCCTCGAACACAATACTAGTTCATCCGTCGATCTCCATGAGAGGCAATCCACCAAATCAGGAGTAGGGTATTAGGCTTGTCAGCGGCCCGAACATCGGTAGACTGCCGTGCTCTGCGTCTTCCTCATCATCGAGTGAGTTCTCTCCCATCCCCTGTGCGTAGCGAGCTAGGTGAGGCGAGCCTGCAAGAGATCTTCGTACACGCCCCTAAGTGCGAACTTTAGGGTTTTGTGGAGCGCGAAATTCGACAAATATCTTGATACAAATTCATCATTCTAAGAGAGACATGAAACATCTTTCCATTGAAGGTATGTTTTAGGAATGTAAGTACTAACAACATAGACACTCTGTCATGAATAGAAAAGGAGCAATGCAACGACTTATTAACATATATCTTTGCAAATTCTTTTGGTCCCACTAGCAAACAAATGGTACACGGTAAGATGAAGAACATCAAATTGGTAAACTTTTCTGAATTGTGTGTTCAAGAACACAAAAAGGAATCAATTCGTTGAACTTTAGTGCATGAATCACTGATAAGAGAAAAATGGATAAATCAAGTCGAACGAAGACAGTAGCAAGGAAAGATGCAGTAATATCCTAAACTTGTCATTATACTATGATTACAGTCTTATCTAAGCAATCATAAACTTTGCACCCAACTTATTTTTCTATCCATCCATCTTGAGAAGCTCTATGTATAGTCCCACAAAACTCTTTGCTACTTCTTAGTAGGAGATTAGTATCTTGCATGAATTCTGTGCAAGTAGGGACCTGCTCCACAAAGAGTAAAACTAATCGAAAATTAAATTGTAGACCGTATGATAGAAGGATGCATCACATGTTGTCATGGATTTAATTGCTTGAACTGTTTATTACTAACCAATTGGTACATGTACGCATACTTTTTTGCTATGATGGAGCCAATTTTTCAAAGATAATTTTAGGCTCAAAACTTATTACTGGTTTTAAACAGGTAAAGCTTCCAATGCCACAACTATATGTACATGCACTCTGAAAGAAGAAATTTCGCTCAAATAGATCCTTGGCACCTTATAGAGCAAATGCATTACTGCACTCATATTCATTTTCTGTGCTTGTTAATAATATATATACAATCGATTATTTTAGTCTGAAGATGCCTATGGTTTGAGAGGAAATTAAACTACATTAGTAGTGATACAACAATTCTCGGTTCAGTAAAAATACCCAGAAAAATGCATGCATTTGTGCTAAGAACATACACTTATATAAGGGATCAAAGTTCTCATGAAGGTAATGATGAGTGGGCAGGCGTTATCAAATCATCCAGCTTGGCCATATTAGCAAAATTGCTAGTAGCTGGTCTATCTATCTACTTCAGGCCACTACTCCTTTGATCCATATTCTACTTCATTGATTTATAGCACTTTCAAAGAAATAGATGGAGAAAATAGAGTATGAGAAATTTTACAATGCAGAATAAATAACCTTGGATAAAATATTATAAATAACAAAGAATACCACAAGGAGCCCCAAGGGAAGGAAGACTATTTGTGTGGTTGTTGTTGAGAATTAGGCTCATTTGTCACAATATTTATTTTGTTCTGCTCCCACAAAAATTCCTGGACAACGATGTATTTCTCTTCCAGTGTGCAGTTCACGAAATACATGCTAGTAGGAATATAATCATATAATGCTAATTTTACACCCACAAGATGGAAGTATGAGATTTAAACACTACAACTAGACATGGCAGTAGTTGTTAGTTGTGGATCATTAATTTTCAAAGAAGATAAACTCAAAAATAAAAATGTGCACCAACTAACCTGACATGAGTATATTAGTTCCAATTAATTTTTTGAGTTCAGAAAACGGCAATCCATTATGATCGTTGAGAGGAAAACGAGGAGGCCGAGGACTGACTGGACATACATAAGTTGTGTTATTAAAAGAAAGCTTGAAAGAACGATCAGGTGCTGTGTTTTTATTTTGCTTTCACTATCAAGTAGGGAGGAATCGTGTAGACTACTAATAACCCACAAGTATAGGGGATCGTTTGTATCCTTTTTCAATAAATAAAAGTGTCAAACCCAGCGAGGAGCTAAAGGTATAACAAATATTCCCTCGAGTTCTATCAACCAATGATAGAACTCTATGCACACTTTACGTTTGCTTTACCTAAAACAAGAATAAAACTAGATGTACTTAGTAGGTGTAATAGATAGGTTTGCAAGATAATAAAGAACCATTAAATGAAAGTTAGGTTTTGTTTTGCAATAAAATATAGAGTGTGGAAATAAAAGTTACGGGTTGTTTAGTAGAAAGTTTTTTGTGTAACGCAAGAAAAAGATTGACCATAGGCAATTGAATATAACATGATAGACATTTATCATGTGCAATGAGGGAGAGGCATACACTAACACACTTTTCGTACTTGGATCACATGCACTAATGATTGGACCTCTAGCAAGCATCCGCAACTGATAGGTATCATTAAGGTAACCCCAGCCATAGCATTAAACATCAAGTCCTCTTTACTCCCACACGTGCACAACTCCCTAGCTTAGGTTTAAGTTTCTATCACTCTCGCCACCCACTATAAGAGAATCATGAACATATTGCAAACCCTCCAACATGTGTGCCTCACGGAAGGCACCTTAGGGCAGCACCATATCAAGAAAGTACTCATATCAATAACGTCATATCACAATTAACCCGTAGGACAAAACGGATCTACGAAAATATCATAGGATAGCCACATATCATTGGGATATAGTATGTAGTGTTGTGCACAACGTTTAAGTAGAGAGTTACATTGGGAAAAGAGGTGTTACACTACTGCATAGAGGGGGATAGAGTTGGTGTTGATGGCAGCAAGATTGTTTATGTAGATCGCCATCACGCTCCTTGCCCCGGCGGCACTCCGTTGCCACCGCGAGAAAGGGGGAGAGATCCCCCCTCCTTATTGTTGTTCCTTGGCCTTCCCCTAGATGGGAGGAGAGTTCCCCTCTGGTCCATGGCTTCCATGGAAGCGTAGGGGCACCAGCCACTCCGAGATTGGAAATCCCTCTCTATTCTCTTCTGTTTCGCGTTCGTATTTTCTGGCCCTTCACCGTTTCTTCAATTCCTGGATATCCGGAACTCTGATCGGGCTGAAATTATTACATGATTTTCCCCATAAATTATATTTATTGCACCTGAACAAGATCCCCAACGGACTCATGGTGTGGCCACTAGATGGCACGGCACGCCAGTGGGTATGGTACATGCCCTGGTGGGTAGTGGAGGCCCTGGGCCTCCGTTTACGTTAGTTGCACCTACAAAAAATCACATATATTCAAAAATAATCCTCCGTAAATTTTTATCGCGTTTGGACTTTGTTTGATATGGATATTCTATGAAACAAAAAACATGCTACAAACAGGAAGTCGCACTTGGGACTCGATCAATATGTTGGTCCAATAAATCATATAAAATGCTGCCAAAAATATGTGAAATTTGTATAATATAGGCATGGAACAATAAAAATTTATAGACACGATGGAGACGTATCAACATCCCCAAGCTTAATTCCTCCTCGTCCTCGAGTAGATAAATGATAAAAAGATATTTTTTTATGTGGAATGCTACCTAGCATTATCTTGATGATATATGTAATCATGGCTTGAATATTAAGATGAAAGTGATTCAAGGCAATGCTCTATTATTTGACAAAAATACATCCATACTCACATTGACTAGCAAACAATTACGTCCTTTCAAAATAATGATGCTACGGAGTGCCACTCCTACAAAATCATATAGCCTGTCATGCTTGGTCTTCCTAGCATAAAGTATAAATCATGAGCACCCCGGGGTCAAACCAAGTAATCGGATCGTACTTTTTAACGCAGTTCAAATTTTTATTACTTACTCAATACATGAGCATGAACCATGGATATAACTATGGGTGAAATAGAGTATGATGATAGGGGTAAATATTGAGAATACAAAAATTATAAAAAATTCTCACATCAACGTGGCTAATCAACGGGCTATGCAGATGCCCATCCAATGATATCAATGCGAGGAGTAGGGATTGCCATGCAACGGATGCACTAAGAACTATAAGTGTATGAAAGATCAATATGAAAACTAAGTGAGTGTGCATAAAACTCTATAATGAAAGATTCCCACTATTATATGAAAGTGACAACATAGAAGACTCTCCATATGAAAAACATGGTGCTACTTTGAAGAACAAGTGTGGAATTAGCATGCCCCTTTTTTTTCTTTCTTTCTCTTTTTTTTCTTTCTTTTTTATTTTTCTTTTTTCCTTTTTCTTTGGAGTCTCGTCCCGACTTGTGGCGGAATCATCCTTTCCGCACTGGGACAATGCTCTAATAATGAATAATGATAATCATCACACTTCTATTTACTTACAACTCAATATTACAACTCGATACCAAGAACAAAGTATGACTCTACATGAATGTGTGTTGCACTGTACGAGGATCTGTAATGATCTAGCATAGCACGGATATAAAAAATTGACAAGACATAGAAATATCATACTAGCTATCTTACGATCATGCAAAGCAATATGACAATGAATGATCACGTCGTCAAAACAGAAGTTGTGGAGGTTGCATGATAATATATCTCGGAATGGCTATCGAAAGTAATCGACCCGTTTCCCAAGAAGAGTCTCGCGAAACCTTCCCTCTTTACCTTCAATTACATCTAAAGTGATTTGTATACTTTATTGTGAACATCCCTCTTCGCTTATGTGTGATAGAGCGTATCATATCCGACTCTCAAGGTGAGAAAGGGCAATGCACGACACCCAAGAGGCTAGCAAATTGCGCAAAGGTAAGAGGGCGTATAATCCATGGACGCACATTAGTCATAAAGAATTAATATACTTATTGCAAGATTTAATTAGCTCTCTTGAAACAAAGCACTACACGCATACCCTGAGGGAAAAGGTTGGGATGAGTTAACCATCACGCGACTCTGATTAAAACACCACAAAGGATTTCAATCAAGGATAAATTACGCTCCAACTTCATTGCATAACCAGAGACTATACGTGCATGCTTCAGGAATCACAAGCCTTCACATCAATATTCTTACTAATCCACAATTATCGTCGAGTCACCCACATATTACTGTCTTAATGTTGCAAAACTATTATAAGCAATCAAACATATCATACTCAGTGATCTACAATTTTATGTACGATTCTATGACTAACCATGTAAATGACCAATTCCTTTTGAATCTCTAAATAGGTATAAGTGAAGAGTTTAAATCTTTCTGTAAAAAAGCATGCTCTAATAAATATAAGTGAAGCAAAAGAGCATTCTACAAATAACGGTTTTCTATGTCAGGAGAAAGAGGCAATCTAAACTTCAAATGATATAGTTGAAACACATGAAGCATTCTATAAAACCATACTAGAAATATATAAGTGAAGTGCAACGGGCATTCTATAAATCAACCATGGACTATATCATACCAGCATGCTGCATAAAATAAAAGTGAAATCAAAACACAAAAGACGTTCCAAGATTTATGCATATCACGTGAATGAAACGAAGACGAAAACATACCGATACTTGTTTAAGAAAGATGGGATGCCTTCCGGGGCATCCCAAGCTTAGACGCTTGAGTCTCCTTGGATATTTAATTGAGGTTCCTTGGTCATCCCCAAGCTTGAACTCCTGCCTCTCTTGCATCTCCTCATATCGAGATGTCCTCGAACTTCGAACACTTCATCCACACAAAACTTAACAGAAAACTCGTGAGATCCGTTATTATAATAATGCAAATGACTACCTTATGTACTTTGGCAAAAAAATTCATATTTTGTTTTTGCATTATATCTAATGTAATATAATTTCTCTATGGCTTATACCATCGATACAATCGATAGTTTCATCAAAATGAGCAAAACAATGCGCCAAGAACGGAATCTGTCAATAATAGGATAGTCAGTAGTTATCTGAACATTGACCATACTTCTGTATCTTTAATAATTCTGAAAAATTTGGAAGAAATAACCAATTTTCATAGCATTACTGTGTAGAAATTTCAGAAACTTTTGATGTTCCAGTAAAAAATGTAAATTCAGGCACTACAGCCCAAGTTTCTCTTTTTGCACCGCACATACCAAGAAGCAATCTAATCATCCTAAAGGCAAATATTGGGACATTATTTTATAATACAATAGATTTGTACAAGGGGATCATTATTTTTGTGAAAAACTCATGAAAAATTCTACATTGTTTCCATGAGCATGAACCAAGTGTTCAAGGTCGACCCTCACTTCTCCCATGCATAAACGTCCTATCGCTTCTCTTTTGAGAAAGTTTTAAGTTCCCCTCTATATTTTTTTGTGTATAGACATTTTATAAGAACTCAATAGAAATAAATGACTCTTTAAAACTTCTAGGTTGTCTCCCTAGTAGCTCTTTCTTTAGAGCCATTAAGCTAGGCAGAAAGTGCTCAAGTAATTAATCCACCTCGATCCCAAGGTATATCAAAGCCAATTTTAATTAACAATGATTTGTAATTAAGTAGTGAGCACTAAGTGATATATATCATGTGAGAACAAAGTAACACTCTTGCTATGCATTGGCATGTCCTCAAAGAACAATTCATTCCCACAAAGTAAAGGCCAATACATAGCATAAGTAGTTTCTTGCAATTGTTTCGTATTGTAAACATAGAGAGGTGAATATTTGGTTCGTCTCTCATAATAATTGCAAATTGGAGCAGCAATCACATGTATATTATATTATTCAAAATCATCTTGTGTAGTGATAAAACACAACCCATCAATATAATCCTTAATAAGTGCAAACTTCTCCGATATGGTGTAGTTGGGAAATTTTAAAAATATAATAGGACTATCATGTGTGGGTGCAATAACAAAAACTTCATTCTTAACATAACAAACTATAGCGAGTTAATCATCACAAGCATAATTCATATTGGCCACAAGCATATCAAGCATCAATTTCATCAAAATGAGTTATTTCAAAAGAATCAATAGGAAATTAAAGTTTTCATAACATTCATCCTTCGGTAAGCATGAAGGGAAATTAAAAAATGTATGAGTTGAGGAAATACTCTCATTAGAAGGAGGGCACGGGTATCTATTATGCTCTTCCTCCCTTTGCTATTCACTCTCCCCATCATCTTTTTCAACCAATGAGCTCACAGTTTCATAAATTTCTTCTTCCATAGACTCCTGCAAAATATTAGCCTCTTCTTGAATAGGAGAGGAGTCCTCAATATATAGTTTAATATAAGCATTAGAAGCATAGATTTGATAGCAAAATTTTAGTATGGCAAAAATTTCAGATTTGTAAAGAGTTGCATCATACTTTTCAATCAAAGAAACTATTTCATAAGCACCCTTAAAAGCAACAAATTGTTCAGTTTGTTCAACATCATAATAACTATAAACACATTTAGCATAAGAAGAGAAGATTCCATTATCACTAAACTCACATTGGTAGGGAACGTGTTTCTTAGTGTCTTCAGAACAACAAGTAAAATCATATATTTGACATAAATTCCAAGCATAGAAATACAAAGTATTAATATGATGCCATAAAAGTGTACCTTTTTGAGATAAGCGGCGTCGCACATAATAATCATGCTCATCTAATGTTTTTCCCTCATGTAAGCCAGTTGGGGTTTCAGCACGAGCACATAGGGATTGAAGAAAATCCAAGTAAAAAGTATGATAGACTTTGGGTGGTTCTTCAACCATTAGTTTAGTAATTTTTTGGTATTGTGCATTTCCTACCCATAACTGAAGATAGAAGCAAGAACAAGATAAAACTACTTAGTGATAAAGCGAACAAGCACACACGAGAATATTCACCCCACGCTATTGCTCCCTGACAATGGTGCTAGCAAAAGGTCTTAATAATCCACAAGTATAGGGGATGGTTTGTAGCCCTTTTCGATAAATAAGAGTGTCGAAACTAACAAGGAGCTAAGGCTAGAACAAATATTCCCTCATGTTCAATCGACCACACATACAATCTATGCACACTTCACGATTGCTTTACATAAAACAAGAATAAAACTAGAAGTACTTAGTAGGTGTAATAGATAGGTTTGCAAGATAATAAAGAACAAGTAAATAAAATTTAGGTGTTGTTTCGCAAGAAAATAAAGAGCATGACAATAAAAGTTAGGGACTGTGTAGTAGAAAGCTTTTTGTGTAATGTAAGAAAAACATTGTCCATAGGTAATTGAATATAACGTGGTCGATACTTATCTTGTGGAATGAGGGAGAAGCATACGTTAACACACATTCCATACTTGGATCGTATGCACTTATTGGACCTCTAGCAAGCATGCCCAACTACTAGAAATCATTATGGTAAACCCAACCATAGCATTAAACATCAAGTCTTTCTACTCCCATATGCGCACAACTCCCTTACTCGGGTGTAAGTTTCTGTCACTCTCGCCACCCACTATAAGCGAATCATGAACATACTTTAAACCCTCAAGCATGTATCCTTCACGTGTGTGCCTCACGAAAGGCACCTTAGGAAAACACCATATCAACACACAACTCATATCAGTAACAACATATCACAATTAACACATAGAACAAAACGAATCTACTCAAACATCACAGGATAGCCACATATCATTGGGAAATAATATGTAGTGTTGAGCACCATGTTTAACTAGAGAGTTACAACGGGAAAAGAGGTGTTACACTTCTGCATAGAGGGGGAGAGAGTTGGTCTTGACGGTGGCAAGATTGTCGATGTAGATCGCCATCACGCTCCTTTTCCTCGTGGTATTCCGGAGCCATCGGAGAGAGGGGTGAGAGCCCTCTACTTCTTATTCTTCCATCGCCTGCCCCCTAGATGGGACCAGAGTTTCCCCTCTGGACCATGGCATCTAGGGCGGTGGAGGGGCAGGAGCCCCTATGAGATTGGATCTCCCTCTCTGTTCGCTTATGTTTTGGGTTCCTGTTTTCTAGCCCTTCACCATTTCTTGAATTCCTGGAGATCCCTAACTCCGATCACAGTGAAATGTTTACACAAATTTTTTTCCATAAATTTTATTTCTTGCGCCCGAAGAAAAGCCCCAACCGACTCAAGGTGGGGCCACTAGAGGGAGGGCGTGCTAGGGGTATGGGTCTCGCCCTGGTGGTAGTGGGGGACGTAGGCCTGCATTTACGTAGATTCCACCTCCCAAAAATTACACGTATTCCAAAATATTTCTCCTGAAATTTTTATGGCATTTGGATTTTGTTTGATATGGATACTATGTGAAACAAAAAACATGCAAAAAACATGAACTAGCACTTGGCACTGGATCAATAACGTCCAATAAATCATATAACATGTTTTCAAAAATATGTGAATGTTGTATAATATTGGCATGGAACAATAGAAAATATATATACAACGGAGACATATCAACTACTCTTTCATACGTATTGTTCTTGAATTTTTTCATTTTATCCACTGGGATAACACGTTCTGTCTTTTCTCGCTGCTTAAGAAAATTCATAAATTAGTTATCTGTTTTATTTTCAATCAACAACGAAGAATGTTTAAAGAAGAGTATATTATGATACGTGCTAAGGTGTCATGTCTTTCGATGATATGTGACTCTTGTTTTTGGTGTAGACTTTACCGATCTGACTACAAACATGCGACGACGTCGTGCCTTAGCAATTGCTAAACCAACACCGAGAGATTATTTACCACGCCAGAGCAGGATCAACCTGACCACGAGGGTCTATTTTTGGATGCAAATGAAGAACAAATAAGAAACTAAAATTGCAATCTAGATATTGTGAATATAAGAGGAAAGCTTTAGTAATCAAAAGTGGAGTTCGGTGATGTCATGGTGTGATTGTTGAACACAAACGAAGAAGTGAGTTACAACTATGGAAAATTTAATTTAAACAAAACCCATGTATAAACGGTGCGTGAAGGTCTATATTGATAGGATAAAAGGGAGGGAATTTCGTCCATGTTTGGCAAGGTGGGACAAGAACACGTCCTGAGTTGTTTCCCCTACAATACGGACTCTATAACTAGCCTACTGAGTAGGATTTTGAAATTACATTGGCGAGGCCCAAAAATAAGCTAGCACAACACTTATACTAAGATATGGATGAAAATTTTGAAACTGAATCTTGTATATTTCATCCATGTCCTTGTATGTCATCATGGGGGCTTTAAAGTGTTGAAATATGCACTAGAAACACCGTTATGGTTCCCTTCACGCGTGACTTCATATCCATGCTTGATTTTGCTCCCCTATTCATCCCTCTTGTCCATGCTAGGCCCTATATTAGTAATCAACACAAATGTATCCAATTAAGCAGCATCATATTCTCATGAACATTAGAATTGTTACCAAGAAACAAAAGTACCTGATAATCCAATTGTCATGCGTGAGCTCTAGTAATTGGTCGAATATATATAGAAGCAAGGGTTGTGGGTGTAACAATGGTATTGATGTCCTCATAATGATCCCGTTCTTGAAATGAGTAGTCCTAGACAGAAGCTCACTAATCCAAAAATGCGCACACAGCTCAAGTTTGTATGCAATATCGTTTATTTTATCTAACATCTTAAAAGGACCATCTACCCATGGAATTAGATTTGATTTGTGCAAATAAGGAAACCTATCCTTACGCAAATGTAATGAAACAAGATCTGCATGTGAGGGGGTCTGGGAATAAGGGGTCCTCAGCTATTCGACTTACTACGAAGAGGTCGGCCTGATGGGTATCACCCACTAGTATAGGGGGTCAATTGTAGCCTTTCTCGATAAGTAAGAGTGTCGAACCCAACGAGGAGCTAAAGGTAGATCAAATATTCCCTCAAGTTATATCGACTACCGATACAACTCTGCGCACGCTTAACGTTCGCTTTACCTAGAACTAGTATGAAACTGGAAGTACTTTGTAGGTCTGATATGATAGGTTTGCAAGAAAATAAAGAACACGTAAATAAAAACTAGGGACTACTTAAGTAAATAAAAAATTAAGTTAGTCTTAGTAGAGATCTTTTTGTCACAAGAAGGTTATTTCTCCCTAGGCAATTGATAACTAGACCGGTAATCATTATTGCAATTTTATATGAGGGAGAGGCATAAGCTAACATACTTTCTCTACTTGGATCATATGCACTTATGATTGCAACTCCAGCAAGCATCCACAACTACTAAAGAACATTAAGGTAACACTACAGGAATTAGCTTCTTTGCCGTCTGCCATCACAGACGGCAAAGAGTATATCACGGACGGCAAAGACAATATCACAAACGGCAAAGAATCTCACTGTCGGCAAAATTTCTACGTCAACCTACGACGGCATTGTAGCTTCTTTGCCGTCTGTCTCACCTAAGCGGACGACAAAGAGCTTTCCGTCAGCTTTTCATCAGAGCTGTCGGCAAAGTGGTCGAGACGGCAGCCGACAGGCGTTGCCTCCGTTAGGGGCTAACGGAGGCTTTGTCGTCTGCCTCCCCTCTTATGTGTCGTCTGCCTCCGCCCTCTTCTTTGTCGTCTGCCTCCCCCTCCTCCTCCCCCCTCCTTTGTGTCGTCTGCCTCCCCCCCTTTTTGCCGTGTGCCTCCCCCTCTTCTGTGCCGTCTGCCTCCCCCTCTTCTTTGCCGTCAGCCTCCACCTCGTCCTCCCCCCTCCTCTGTGCCCTCTTCTTTGCCGTCCGCCCCCCTGGAAGCAGATGGCAAAGATACTATATGGCCAGCAGCTACTGCCCAGGTTGCACAGCTAGGTGCCACGTGGCACCTTTGCTGTCGGTGAGCTGCTGGCAGACGGCAAAGAGCCTATATTGTCACATTTTTGTTTATTCTTTCTATTTCACAGCACATATACATATAATTCATAGCACATATATGATAAATAGGTCACAACACATATATGATATACATATAAAGCTCATCAATGTCATTTGTTCATCAACGTGCACCCCATATATCAAAAGAACCAACACATACAAAGTTTCATCCATATATACATACATATAGTTGCACATATATTGTTCATCCGTATACATATATACATATAGTTCCACATTGTTCATCAACTCAAATAAAAACGGAAACTAAAACACTCCAATGCTCGCATCCATGCATGTAGTACATCCAACCCGCAAAATGGGAATAAGAAAGTCAGAAGAAGAAGAACAACAACATATATATGACAAATAAGCTAAATTGAAGAAGAAAGAGAAGAAGCAAGAAGAGAACAAGGAGAAGAAAAACAAGAAGGAGGAGGACGAAGAGGAGGAGGAGGAGGGGAAGAAGAAGGAGAAGGAGGAGGAGAAGAAGAAAAAAGAAGAAGATAAGAAGAAGGAGAAGAAGGAGGAGAAGAAGGAGGAGAGAAGAAGATTTAGAAGAAGGAGGGCTCCTTCTCCTTCTTCTCCTCCTTCTCCTTCTTCTTCTCATCTTCTCCTCCTCCTTCTTCTTCTTCTCCTTCTCCTTCTCCTTCTCCTTCTCTTCTTCTTCTCTTCTTCTTCATCTTTTTCCTTCTTTTCATTTTTCCTCTTCTCCTCTTCTTGGAGCTAAATTAGCTAACTATGTCTTTTTGGAGCTAAATGGGGTAATTATGTCATTATAGAGGAAAACAAGCTAAGTATATTATATTAATGAGCTAACCAAGGTTCTTATGCCATTTTGAGCTTATAATGTCTTTTAGGAGCTAAATTGGCTAATTATGTCATTGTTTGGGAAATTAAGGCAAGGAGAATGTGAAAGAGGAGAAGAAAAAGGAGGAGGAGGAGAAGAAGAAATAAAGAAGAAGAAGGAGAAGGAGGAGGAGGAGGAGAAGGACTAGAAGGTCCTTGGCCTTCTCCTCCTTCTCCTCCTCCTCCTCCTCCTTCTTCTCCTCTTCTTCTTCTTCTTTCTTTTCATTTTTCCTATTTCTTCTCCTCTTCTCCTCTTCTTGGAGCTAAATTAGGTAACTATGTCTTTGTGGAGCTAAATGGGCTAATTATCCCATTTTAGAGGAAAACAAGCAAAGTATATAATATTAATGAGCTAACCAAGGTTCTGATGCCATTTTGAGCTTATTATGGCATTTTGGAGCTAAATGGGCTAATTATTTCATTGTTGGGGAAATTAAGGCAAGGAGAATATGAAAGAGGAGAAGAAAGAGGAGGAGGAGGAGAAGAAGAAGAAATAAAGAAGAACGAGGAGAAGGAGGAGGAGGAGGAGAAGGACTAGAAGGTCCTTGGCCTTCTCCTCCTCCACCTCCTCCTCCTCCTTCTCCTTCTTCTCTTCTTCTTCTTCTTCTTTCTTTTCATTTTTCCTATTTCTTCTCCTCTTCTCCTATTCTTGGAGATAAATTAGCTAACTATTCCTTTTTGGAGCTAAATGGGCTAATTATCCCATTTTAGAGGAAAACAAGCTAAGTATATAATATTAATGAGCTAACCAAGGTTCTTATGCCATTTTGAGGTTATTATGGCATTTTTGAGCTGAATGGGCTAATTATGTCATTGTTGGGGAAACTAAGGCAGGGAGAATATGAAAGAGGATAAGAAATAGGAGGAGGAGGAGAAGAAGGAGGAGAAGGAGGAGGAGTTGCAGAAGGACTAGAAGGTCCTTGGCCTTCTCCTCCTTCTTCTCCTCCTCCTCCTCCCCCTTCTCCTTCTCCTCCTCCTTCTTCTCCTTCTCCTTCTCTTCTCTTTCTCTTCTTCTTTTTGTTCTTCCTTTTCATTTCTCCTCTTCTCCTCTTCTTGGCGCTAAATTAGCTAACTATGTCTTTTTGGAGCTAAATGGGCTAATTATCCCATTTTAGAGGAAAACAAGCTAAGTATATAATATTAATGAGCTAAGAAAGGTTCTTATGCCATTTGGAGCCTAATATGGCATTTTGGAGCTAAATGGGATAATTATGTCATTGTTGGGGAAATTTAGGGAAGGAGAATATGAAAGAGGAGAAGAAAGAGGAGGAGGAGAAGAAGAAGAAGAAATAAAGAAGAAGGAGGAGGAGGAGGAGGAGGAGGAGAAGGACTAGAAAGTCCTTGGCCTTCTCCTCCTTCTCATCCACCTCCTCCTCCTCCTCCTCCTCCTCCTTCTTCTTCTCTTCTTCTTCTTCTTCTTCTTCTTCTTTCTTTTCATTTTTCCTATTTCTTGTCCTCTTATCTTCTTCTTGGAGCTAAATTAGCTAACTATGTATTTTTGGAGCTAAATGGGATAATTATGTCATTGTTGGGGAAATGAAGGCAAGGAGAATATGAAAGAGGAGAAGAGAAACTTACCATAGTGGTCATCTAGGAGGATAAACACGTGGAGAAGGGTCGTGCGATGCCGCTCGGGAGTTATTCTGCAGAACAGATATTTTGCAATGTCTCAGTTAGCATGATGACACTCAATTATTATTACTAGTTTATAATGAAACTCACCGTGCCAATCAAAGAGAAGACGGGCATCAGCGGAGGGACTTGACCGCTCTTCTCGCACAGACCCTGAAGAGTGGGTCGTATTAGTTAGTAATGAAACAGACATCACACAGATGATTTGGCTAATGTGAAAAAACTTACCACAAATAGCTCGTACAAGGCCCATTGACCCGCCTCATTCCGGGACCTCTCCTCCTCAACCAATCGTGTCGTGGTCTGGTCCGTCTCATCAAGAGCAGCCTGACTTGCCAATCTCTCTTTCTCAAGAGCAGCCTGGCTTGCCAATCTCTCTTTCCCAAGAGCAACCTGATTTGCCAATCTCTCTTTCTGAAGAGCAGCCTCAAACACCATTCCTCGTTACCACAGTAATGATCTATGGTGACACACATAATGAAATGGATGAAAGTGTTCTTAGTCCGTACAACTAACCTCGATGGCAAGATTGACTGGCCATGGACGACGCGTTATCTCACAACACCTGCTCGACTGGCGCGCCTTGATCTCCGAGAGAGTGAGTGGACAACGTATTATCCCATCTCCAATGGCTATCGAGCAATGGGGCCTCCCGCCACCAGATATCATCACCAGCTCTGGATCCAAAGGTTCCTGGCTAGGGTTAAAGTCATCCCCTTTCGTAGCCTTCCCCGCGTCCCTGTATGCCACGAGCTTGTGGTGCGATGATATGTTTGTGAAGTTGTTGGGATCATCCAGGTCACACTCAGAGAATGCCTTCGCCTTCTTGTATGGGGTAGTATGGGCCATGCCATAAAGGTCGTACAAGTGTGGCATCTCCGTCTTATTATGATGCGCCTAAAAGAGGCGAACAAAATATTAGCATGAAGAATGAATTGCATGAATCATGAAGCAAATCACATATCCAGTTTCATCCGAACGAAAGTAAGCTGGCGCTGCCTTGATGGTGTGGCACACCAACCATTTGGCTACGCCGATCCTTCGCATTCTCGTGGACGGCTCGCCAGCTGCGTGTGCACCACTCATCAACCAACGCCTCCCAACAATCCATCTTATCCGCACACCATCTCGGGGGCACCTGTAAGTTATTAGAAAGAATTTTGAGCACTACACCTATGAATGAAATCAAGAAAACTACGTAGAAGGACTTAAGAATAGGTAATTACCTTCATGTATTGCTCCTTCTTCAGAAACTTTCCGCGGCACTCCTTCTTCTGCTTCTTAATACCACGCGTGGCGTAGTAGTCTCGAATAGCCTACGGCCGAGCCTCGTGGCGTAAGTTCTGTAGTAACCGCCTACACTCGGCCTCGACAACCTTGGCCGCCTCCTCCTCATATCCATCCTTACACCTATAGAAGGTCTGCAATCAAACATGAAAACACCGATTAGTACAATAATTAGCTATATTGTTAATTTTAGATGTGTAAAAGTATAATTTACCCAAAATCTCTTGATCACCATCTCGGCCCTCGTGTGGCACAAGACACCATCGATAATGTCCTCCGGCGGGGCCTGCGCAGCCTGGTAGTGCTCCCAGGAAATCCTAGTGTAGGAACCTGACCGTCACAAGGGAACGTGACAAACCCCGGGAAATTTGTCCGGCAAAGCACACCAAGGACGGAGTTCGGCCTGCGGACTCCAAGAGGGTGTACCCATCCCCTGCAGTATGACAAGGTCAACGCATTAGATATTGGAACAAACTTGAAGACAAAAGCTAAAAAAGAGTAAATGTACTTACCTATCTCCTTCAGGTATAATCACCGGCCTCTTCTCGCCGGTAGCCGGCACGATCAAGAGACGTGTACTACCACGCTTGTACACGGTGGCCCCGTCCACCTGCACATCGCCCTCACTATCCTGAGCCACCCGGATCCTCAGTCCAATCCGGCAACTCGGTCCAATCCGGCCAGGTCTCCCATCCGGGCCTCTCCAAGTCGGGTGAAGCCTCCGGAACTGTAGTCTCGTGGGCTGAATGCACCTCGACCCGAGGCTGATCCTAGACCGGAGTCTCATGGGACGAATGCCCATCAACACCAGGCTCCTGGAACGGAGTTCCCGTAGCCTCCTCCGCAAACGGGTCGACCATAGTAGTCCTATGCTCGGGTGAATGAGCTGGTGGTGGTGGCGAGGACGGCTGAACAGTCCTCCTGGATCTTCCGCGGCCACCACCTCTCCCTGTACCCTTCCCCTTCTTCCCTACCCGACCAACACCTCTCCCGGTGGGCAATGCCGCCGACGAAGAAGAACCCACGGGTGGTGTCGACAGACTGTCTGCCAAGGCTCTACGGAGAGATAGGGGTGGAAGGGAAGTACCACCCCTCGTGCGGGACTCCTCGGAAGAACCCGTCGAGCGATCTGGACCAGCGCCCACCATCTTTCAACACCTGGTGACGTGCCATGATAAAGATTAAAAGAAATTAGTAAAATATAAAAAAATTGAATATCTGACATGAATAATAATATGTACATGAATAATAAAGACTAAAATATATATAATTTAAGTTGTGAATCTTACAAACTAATAATCATCATCAATAAATGCATCATCATCATTACTATCACGCATGTCTTCATGAATGACGTGCTCGTCGGGTTCAACGACATGAAGTTGTGAAAGGCCTTTCTTTAATCGTTGAAGCATTGAAAGGTCATCCGCATCAGTAACCTCTACGAGTTCCAGGTCTTCTGGTTCCGGCTCAGGGCTCGAGTCGGATTCATTTTCACTGTCTACTTCCAAGTTCTTGGGTGAAGCACGACGGTTACTGAAATGTTTCTTGGAAAGACGTGTTTCTTGGAATAATTCTCCATCATATGTGTCAGGGTTAATGTGAGGTTCATAATCCTGTTCATTTGGGAGAGGTGGTCTGACATGTGGCGGCACTGAATAAACAACATACCAACCTTCCAGATACTTATCCGTTTGGCATGCCCACGGTAGATAGAAAACTTGGGTCGTCTGTTGAGACGTAATATATACATCGGGAACATCTAAATGGGTGTCTGGATTGATTTCGACTAGTCCTATATGTTCATGAGTCCTTCTAGTCTCCTTCGGCTGGAACCTATAACATTTGAAGACTACGATGTTCGGTGGGTTTTCACCATAGAATTGAAGTTCATAAATTATTTCAACTCTTCGATAATACTCGGTAACACCTTCGCCGATAGCAGAGACACCACAATTTGTAGATTTTCGGTCGGGCATAGATAGCTCTTTTCCAAAGGTACGAAAGAGATACCCCTTGATGTTGTATTTCTCAAATGAACGGACCTTATAGTCAAAACCATTAGCGACTTGTCTCCATTCGGCATCCATAGACTCTGAATTAGCCTACAAGTTTAATACGAAACGATTGTTGCATTAGCCGCAAGTTAGACCAAGAAATGAAATGGTCCATTATTGATAATTACCATTTGTTTGAACCAAGAGATGAAGGATAGCCGCCTCCTGTCTTTGACAGAAGCTCATACTCTTCGAAGGAATCATTTTCGATCACCGCTCCATCCGAGAATTTGGCGACGTAACGGCTGTTTGATATATCCGGGAATAAGAGCAGTTTAAATGAATTAGAAGTTACGGGAGGATTCTTCTCCTTTTCTTCTCTTCTTCTTCTCTTCTTCTTCTCTTCTTCTTTTCTTCTTCCTTTCTTCTTCTCCTTCTTATTTTTGTCTTCTCCTCCTCCTCTTCTTCTTGTTCTTCTTCTTCTTCTTCTCCTCCTCCTCCTCTCCTCCTCTTCTCCTCCTCCTCCTCTTCTTCTTCCTATTCTTTCTATTAAGCTAACTAACTAACTAACCTAACTAACCAAGCTAACTAAACCAATCGCTAAACCTAGATAGCACTAAACAGCAAAAAATAACAAAATTAGAATCTACCACTAAGTAACTAAAAAATAATCTAGGTACCACTAAATACCAAACAATAAAAAATCAACTTCTTCTTCTTTTTTCTCTTCTTCTCCTTCTTATTTTTTTTCTTATTCTCTTCTTCTCTTCTTCTTTACTTCTTCTCCTTCTTATTTTTTCTTCTCTTCTTCTTCTTCTTCTTCTTCTTCTTCTTCTCCTTCTTATTTTTTTCTTCTCCTTTTCTTCTTCTTCTTCTTCTTCTTCTTATTCTTTTTCTTCTCCTCCTCCTACTCCTCTTCTTCTTCTCCTCTTCTCGTCCTCCTCCTCCTCCTCTTCTCCTCTTCTCCTCCTCCACCTAACTAACCAAGCTAACTAACTAACCTAACTAATTTAACAAGCTACCACTAATTAACAAAACAAAATCTACCACTAAACTACCTACTAATAAACAAAAATAATGCGGGTGCGGGGGGTGGGTGTGGGGGCTCACCGGGAGGGGCGGCTGTGGCGGGGCCGGGGCTGTTGGGGGTAGCGGGGCGGCGCCGGGGGCGCCAGGGGCGGCGGCGTGATGGTGCTGGGGCAGCGGCAGTGGGGCCGAGATGGGGCAGCGGTGGGACGATGGTGGTGGCGCGACGGTGTCGGCGGGGGCGACTTGGGCGGCGGTGGGCGCGATAGGGGCGGCAACAGGGGCGACAGGGGCGGCAACGCGACGGGAGCGGCGTCACGATGGTGGTGGCGGCGGCCGGTGGGCATCAGGGATTGGGAGA
Source organism: Hordeum vulgare subsp. vulgare (assembly GCF_904849725.1). NCBI lineage: Eukaryota > Viridiplantae > Streptophyta > Magnoliopsida > Poales > Poaceae > Hordeum > Hordeum vulgare. Next base: position 338,317,930 of record NC_058524.1, on the reverse strand, counting down.
GAGAGAGAGAGGGGCGCGTGGGGTGAGCCGTTACAGAGAGAGAGAGAGAGAGAGAGAGAGAGAGGGGCGGGGTGGGGGGAAGGAGCCGTTAACGGAGTTAGCTCTTTGCCGTCTGCCGGCGGACGGCAAAGAGTCTAGACTCTTTGTCGTGTGTCGACGGACGGCAAAGAGTCTAGACTCTTTGTCGTCTGCCTCCGGACTCTTCGCCGTCCCCTAGCAGACGGCAAAGAAGGGACTCCAGTTTGACCTAACCACCCCGCGGTCAGGTGGGCCCATCTACATATTTGCCGTCTGCTGTAAGACTCTTTGCCGTCTGCTAGCTAACGACAAAGATGTCCGTGATGGCAAAAACACTCTATGCCATCAGCCAGTCCTTTGTCGTCTCCTTTCTTGAAGATGATGGCAAAGACACTCTTTGCCATCAGCTAGCAGACAACAAAGACTAGGTAGATGGCAAAAAACTGTTTTCCAGTAGTGTAAAACTCAACCATAGCATTATAAGGTATCTAGTCCTCCTTTACTCCCATATGCAACAACCCACCTACTCGGGTTTATGCTTCTGTCACTCAAGCAACCCACCATAGGCAAATCATGAACACATTGCAACACCCTATAACGGGGATCCCTCACGCTTGCACGACACAGAGAGCACCATAGGACAACACCAATAATAAAACATGCAACTCAAACCAATCATGATCATCAATCAACTCATAGGACAAAACAGATCTACTCAAACATCATAGGATAGACATACATCATTGGGAAATAATATATAGCATTGAGAACCATGTTTAATTATATATTACGACAGGGAGAAGCGTTGTTACACCACTGCATAGAGGGGGGGAATTGGTGATGATGGAAGCGAAATTGTTGGTGTAGATCGTCGTCACGATGATGGCCCCGGTAGCGTTCCGGTGCCACTAGGAGAGAGGGGGAGAGAGCCCCCTCCTTCTTCTTCTTCCTTGGCCTCCACAAGAATGGGAGGAGGGTTTACCCTCTTGGCCTTGGCCTCCATGGTGGCGGAGGAGCGAGAGCCCCTCCGAGATTGGATCTCTCTCTCTCTCTCTCTCTCTCTGTTTCCTTCTGTTTCTGCCTTCGACATTAAGGGTTTTCACCATTTCTTACATTCCGGGAGATCGATAACTCCGATTGGGTTGAAATTGTAACATGATATTTACCCGGATATTAGCATTTTTGCAGCGAAAGAAGGGCATCAGCCACCTTATGGGGTGACCATAAGCCACCCTGGAGAACCCTAGCCCCCAAGGCGCGCCCATAGGGCTTGTGGGCCCCCCGGGCACCGCCTTCTGTTAATTCCACTTCCCAAACTTCACATATATTCCAAAAACAATCTTCGTAAGTTTTTGTCCCATTTGGACTTTGTTTGCTATGGATTTTCTGCGAAAAAACATGCAACATACAGGAACTGGCACTAGGCCCGGATCAATATGTTAGTCCCAAAATTAGTATAAAAAGTTGCCAAAAGTATATGAAAGTTGTAGAATATTGGCATGAAACAATAAAAATTTATAGATACGACGGACACGTATCAGCATCCCCAAGCTTAATTCCTTCTCGTCCTCGAGTAGGTAAATGATAAAAAATGTATATTTTGATGTGGAATGCTAGCTAGCATAATCTTCGTCATATAATCTAATCATGGCATGAATACTAAGACACACGTGATTCAAAGCAATAGTCTATCATTTTACATTAAGACAATAATACTTCAAGCATACTAATAAAGCAATCATGTGTTCTCACAACATCATGGCTAAAAGAAAGTTATCCCTACAAAATCATATTGTCTTGCTATGCTCCATATTCATCACACAAAGTATTAAATCATGCATAACCCTCCTTTAGCCAAGCAATTCTTTCATACTTCAGTATTCTCAAACTGTTTGAACTTTCACGCAATACATGAGCGTGAGCCATGGGTATAGCACTATAGGTGGAATAGAATGTGGTGGAGGATGTGGAGAAGACAAAAAGAAGGAGATAGTCTCACATCAACTAGGCGTATCAATGGGCTATGGAGATGCCCATCAATACATATCAATGTGAGTGAGTAGGGATTGCCATGAATCGGATGCATTAGAGCTATAAGTGTATGAAAGCCCAAAAAGAAACTAAGTGGGTGTGCATCCAACTTGCTTGCTAACGAAGACCTAGGGCAATTTGAGGAAGCCCGTCATTGTAATATACAAGCGAAGTGCTATAATGAAAAATTCCCACTAGTATATGAAAGTGACAATATAGGAGACTCTCTATCATGAACATCATGGAGCTAGTTTGAAGCACAAGTGTGGATAAAGGAATAATAGCATTGCCCCTTCTCTCTTTTATTTCATTTGTTCTTTATTATCCTTTTTCGTGGGCTTCTTGGGCCTCTTTTTTATTTGGGCTTCTTTGGCCTCTTTTTTATTTCGGATTCTTTGGCCTCTTTTATTTTTCATGAAGTCCTGAGAGTCATCCCAACTTCTGAGGGAATCATAGCTTCCATCATCCTTTCCTCACATGGTACAATGCTCTAATAATGATGATCATCGCACTTTTATTTACTTACAACTCAAGAATTACAACTCGATACTAGAACAAAAGATGACTATAGGAATGCCTCCGGCGGTGTACCGGGATGTGCAATAATCTAGCGTAGCAATGACATCAAAAACATGAAAACATCATGCAAAGCAATATGCAATGATGGTGCGTGTCAGAATAAATGAACTGATGGAAGTTGCATGGCAATATATCTCGGAATGTCTATGGAAATGCCATAATAGGTAGGTATGGTGGCTGTTTTGAGGAAGGTGGGTTTAATGCACTAGCGAGAGTAGCACGGTACTAGAGATGCTAGCAAATGTGGAAGGGTAAGAGTGCGTATAATCCATGGACTCAACATTAGTCATAAAGAACTCACATACTTATTGCAAAAATTTATTAGTCATCGAAACAAGGTACTACACGCCTGCTCCTAGGGGAAGGGTTGGTAGCTGTTAACCATCATCAGATCCCGACATCCACACAAAGGATGACAATCAATAGATAAATCATGCTTTGAGTTCTTCACATAACGATTCACCATACGTGCATGCTATAGGAATCACAAACTTTAACACAAATATTTCTACCAATCCACAACTACTAACTAGCATGACTCTAATATCACCATCTTTATATCGCCAAACTATTGATAGGAATCAAACATATCATATCTAGTGAGCTACAAGTTTTATGTAGGATTTTATGACTAGCCATGTGAATGATCAACTCCTGTTAACTCTCTAAATAGATATAAGTGAAGCATGCGAATTTAATTCTTTCTACAAAAGATATTCCCACGATCTAACAAATATATGTTCAGAAAAAGAGCATTCTACAAATGGTGGTTTTCTATGTGTAGAGAAAGAGGCAATCCAAACTTCAAATGATATAAGTGAAGCACATGAAGCATTCTATAAACCCGTACTCAAATGATATAAGTGAGGTGGAAAGAGCCTTATATAAATCAACCAAGGAATTTCTCATACCAGCATGGCGCAATATTAAAAGAAAAATAAAAATCAAACGACGCTCCAAGATTTACACATATCATGTGACGAATAAAAATATAGCTCCAAGTGAAATTACATATGGTTGTTAGAAGAAAGAGCGGATGCCTTCTAGGGCATCCCCAAGCTTAGTTGCTTGGGAGTACATTAATATTACCTTGGGGTGCCACAGGCATCCCCAAGCTTAGTCTCTTTCCACACCTTATTCCTTCATGCATCGTGATCTCACCCAAAACACGAAAACTTCAATGACACAAAACATAACAAAACCCTCCTGAGATCCGTTAGTAATAATAAAGAAAATTGCAACTTAAAGAAATGTTGCTAACCAATTAATATTTTGTTTTTGCATTGTATTTATTGTACTATAAATTTTACATGGCTTATACCACCGATACAATAAATAGTTTCATCAAACGAGCAAAACAATGCATCAAAAACAGAATCTGTCAAAAATAGGACAGTCTGTAGTAATCTGTACATTCACCATACTTCTGTAACTCTAAAAATTATGAAAACTTAGGTAGAAATAAACAATTTGCATAGCAGTACCTTGTCAAAATTTCATAAAATTTGACATTCGAGTAAAAAAATGTAAATTCACGCACTACAACCAAAGTTTCTGTTTTTCCACTGCACACACCAAACAAGCAATCTAATCATCCTAAAGGCAAATCTTGGCTCATTATTTTTATAATACAATGGATTTATACAAGGAGATAATTATTTTTGTTGACACCACGTGACATTTCCCCATAGGTACAGAAAGAGCAGCTAAGAAGGATACATGCCGGTCAACCAATGTGTCCGGAGCAGTAGCGAACTACCAAGGCTCGGTGGAATCACAAAGGGGCATTTCTGTGTATAGAGAGATACTAAGGGCATACGGCTAGGTGTCGAATCCCATACACATAGTGCATCACACGTACGCATGACATACTAGATATGCATAGATTCAATAATGGCATCACAACATAACCATACAATATCACGACATTTATTTAGAAGACTCGGAAGAGTCTTGCATAATATGTTCATACAAGCAGGGGTCACACGACCCGACACTCAAAGTCATACAAACAAAGTCTTAAAAACCAACGGAAGCATAAAAGTTGTCTGAGTACAGACAACTGAAAGGATAAGGCATAAAACGTGACTATCTACAGAACCCTTCTGAAAGGGACCAGGTCGTAGCTGGGACACCAGCTATTCGTCATCATCGATGTCTATAAAGAACCCACCTGTTGGCTCGTGGGTATCCTCGGCAACAATTATTAAGCGAACATGAGTACAAGAGTACTCAACAAGACTTTAGAACAGGCCTATCTACTCATGCTCAGGTATCAGTAAAGAGGGTTGTGGTGTTTCATGCAGCAAGCAAGATTTGACTCTTGGCTAGATTAAACTACAATTTTAAATAGTTTTAACAACTTTGAGAAGTCGTACACGAGTCCACTACCAGCACAACAATGCACTATCATGAACTCCTTTTCGTCTCCCTATGGAAATGCCATACATGATACTCATGCTTATCTTGATACTTTTATGTGTAGCCATTAAAGTTATCTATGAACAACATATGTCTCCAAGTAGTCCATACCCGCGGACGCGACTATTCGAATAGATCATAACCCTGCAGGGGTGTACTTCTTCACACACGCTCTCGCCACTTATCGCCATGTGCACGTCATACACCTTGGCAACCTTCAAGCGGAAGCCCAGCGAGGGTGTCGGCCACGTCCGTTAACCACGCTAATACCTAGTCTAGATTTATCGCCTATTTGAGAGTAACCCGCATGGAAGTCCGACCGAGGTTTCCGCCACGGCCCCAAACGATGTGCGCAGGGTTCCCAAGCCCACCATCTGGGTGCCACTTGGCACACCATGCCACTGCCTACCGCATCATAGCCCACCTCTAAGGTCAGCACTATGCACGACCTCTAGCATGACTATAAACACCAGAAACTACTTGCAACTCCTGGACCGAGTACTAGGCGATTAATAAGCCGAGAGGGTCAATTAAGTATCCCAACGTGTGGTAGTATCTAGTCTTGGATTACATACACGAAACTCAGTTCCTAAGGACGGTTCCAATGAAACAACCCGCCATGTAATCATACATAGCCTTTCATCGGTACCTTTACCAAATCAGGTTCCACACTTATTTCTTAGTCATTAGAACACATTCATCCATTTCTGTTCATCACCCAGATGAAACAGACCTGACACAACTCTAGGCATAGAAATCATAGCAGGATAATTCACATCACAACCCAAGCATCTACCAGGTATGCTAGGTTGCAAGGTTTGGCTATTTACTGTGACAAAGACATGTCATGCAAAGGAATAGGTTCAGCTACCGAAGTAAAACATTTGAAATATTTTGTCCTAATGCAATAAGTGGGAGCAGGAGCAAGAACATGGGATGATATCGGGATCATCAAAAGGGGTGCTTGCCTTGTTGCTCAGCAGAGGGATTAAATCCGTCAGACGTATATTCGGACGTATCCGGGAGGGCAGAGGTCACATCCCTAACCCCTAAGCAAGTTAGTCTTGTGCTCATGTCTTCTTTGCATTTGCATCTAAGAAGTTTCAACAAAAACAACAAAGTGGCAAAGGAAAAACTCAAAACCCTAGCCACCATTTCAATTAAAGAAAATCTCAAACTAGTTCAAATCAATGAACCCAAAATGGCCTCAAGAAATGTTCAAACTTTCTGATAAATCATGAAAGTAAATGAGCATTGGAGAAAACTATTTTCTTGACACTTTAAGCATTTTAAATAAATGCAAAAGGCTACTGGTTTCAAGTTTTAAATTTGAAATCAGAATCTATAAATTTCCAAAAATGTTGAAAACTTTGGAAATGGTTGGGAATGTTATAACAATATTTCAGGAGGTCTAAAATAGTTTTTAATTTTTGTTTTGGAGCTGAAATAATTAGCAAAACAATAGTTAGCAAAACAGAAAAACAAAAACAGAAAAAAATGGGAAAACCCTTACCTGTCGCCTAGCCTGGCCCGGCCCATCTCCCTCGCTCATCCCCTCCCTCGCGCCAGTAGGCAGCAGGAGGTGGCCGCCGCCCCCTCCGGCGCGGCCACGCACCTGCGTGCCTGCCTGGCCGTCGCCTCGCGCTGGCGACGATGGGGATAAGCTCCCCAGGGCCTCCCCTATCCATTCCCCGCCTCGGTTCTCTTCCTTCTCCCGGATCTCCTCCTCCTCCTTGCTGCCGCCATTAGAGTGGAGCTCGAGCTCGAGCTGCCTGTGCCCCTAGCCATAGGATTCCCTCCCACAGCACGCCATTAGCTCCGCCTCGTCGCCCTGGTCATCTCTGCAGAAGCCGAAGCTTCCTCGAGCCCTGCAACGCCCGCAACGCCGTCGTCTTCCACCTCCGGCCGCCGAACCTCTTCCGTCGATTCGTCGCCCCCAGGCCTTCCCCGAGCCGTCTAAGCTCTGCTCTGCACTCCCCGTGAGCATGCGGTCGTTTCCCCTAAGTTTTCCCCGTCGATCCCCTCCTCTAGCTCTAGTTTCACCGGAGCCCGACGAGGACCGCCGCTGTCGCTCGTCGCCGGTAGCCCTCCGATGATCAGCTCGTCCTTCCGAGGGCACCAGCAGCTCCAGGTCGACGCGTAGATGTTGTAGCAGCTAAGAACCGAGCGTAGATCCCTCTGATTCAAAGACCCCGATGACGCCCGAGCCTTGGCCGCCGCCAAGCTCGTCGCCGGCGTCATCTCCGGCCAGATCAGCCCCAGCTAATTGCAGAAATGAAGCTGCGGGAGACGTGTCGTTCCTCTGGTGCTCTCCGCACAGCATTTGGCCCCCTGTGCGCCGTTTCCGAGCCCCTCCACCGTGCTGGTGGTCGCCGGAGGCTCCCCGCCGGCGAGGACGACCTCGCCGCCGGTGGATGTCGACGTGGCAAAGCTAACCCAGGAGCTCAGGACTTAATCACTCGCTGAGAAGTGGGCCCAAGGCCAAGTCAAACCTCAGTTAGGGCTGGTCAGCGCGGGATTAGTCCCAGAGAGGCTGACTAGTGGGGCCCCCCTGTCAGGTTTGACCTGAACAGGTCGGCTGACCTACTCACGTCAGTCTGATGCAATAATTAGAATTTCCAGTATAAAACTAATTCAGGAAATTGCTAAAAATTGTAAAAATCATAGAAATTAATCTGTAACTCCAATGAAAATAATTTATCTATGAAAAAGTATCAGAAAAATTCAAGGATTCTGATTATGCTATTTTCAACTATGTTTGAAAAAGTTACAAAACCCTAAATTGTGGAATAAGGAATAATTCAATTCTTATAATCACTTTTTAAATGGAAATTGCAAAAATATTCAAATTCCATTATATATACAGTGTTCACCACTGTCCTAATTACAAATCAGTATCATAACATGACATTTCATGCATGTTAACATCAAGTTGATCTGAGCATCAGGTCGAATCAATTAAACCGGTATCCGAGAATACCCCGTTTGGAATTGATATTCGAATGTGATTCAAATCAACTCTAAATCTAATACATGTTGAAAATAATAACTTATCACCTTGCATTCTCATGCCATGCTCATGCATCATTTTGAGTGCATATGATTGTTATTGAATGTTGCCATTCATTTCGGTAGGCTCGGCACCCCCGGATTCCACCGAATATCCGTCTGACGGATATCGTTCCTCCTCTGAGCAACAAGGCAAGCAACCCCTTTGATCATGCCGATAACTCCCATGTTCTTGCTCCTGCACCTAATTATTGCATTTAAGATCAAATGCTTAAACTGCTTTTGCCACGATAGTTGAACCCACTTCCTTTGCATGACTTAACCTTGTCACAGTAAAGAGCCGAACCTTGCAACCTAGCATACCTGGTAGTTGCTTGAGCTATGATGTGCCTTATCCTGCTATGCATGCTATGCTTAGAGTTGTGTATGGTCTGTCATCTGGGAGATGAACAGAATTGTGGAATGTGTTTGGTGAGCAAAGGTTGTGTGTTGAACTTGTTTTGGTAAAGGTACCGGTGAAAGGCCGTGTAGGAGTACATGGCGGGTTGTTTCATTGGAACCGTCCTTAGGAACTGAGTTCCGTGTATGTAATACAAGACTAGATACTACCACATGCTGGGCCCTGAAATATGACCCCGCTCGGCCTATTAATCGCGTAGTACTCGGTCCAGGAGTTGCAAGTAGTTTCTGGTGTTTATAGTAATGCTGGAGGCCGTGCATGGTGCTGACCTGAGAGGTGGGCCGTGATGCGGTAGGCAGTGGCACGGTGTACGAAGTGGCACCCGGATGGTGGGCTTGGGAACCCTGCGCACATCGTTTGAGGCCGTGGCGGAAACCTCGGCCGGACTTTCGTACGGGTTACTCTCAGATAGGCGATAAACCTGGACTAGGTACTAGTGTGGTTAACGGTCGTGGCCGACTCCCTCGCTGGGCTTCCGCTTGAAGGTTGCCGAGGTGCATGACGTGCACATAGCGATAAGTGGCGAGAGCGTGTGTGACGAAGTACACCCCTGCAGGTTTATGATCTATTCGAATAGCCGCGTCCGCGGATATGGACTACTTGGAGACATATGTTGTTCATAGATAACTTCAACGGCTAGTCATAAAATTGCCAAGATAAGAGTGAGTGTCGTGGACGGCATTCCCGTACGGATACGGAATGATTCCACGATAGTGTATTGTTGTGGTGTTAGTGGACTCGTGTGCGAGAAATCAAGTTGTCAAAATTATTTAAAAATGCAAGTTGTCTAGCCACGAGTCAAATGCTGGCTTCCCGCATGAAACCCCACAATACCTTTTGATACCTTGCATGAGTAGTTAGTCATCCTAAAGTCTTGCTGAGTACCTTCGTACTCATGTTTGCCAAATAAATGTTGCAGAGGTTGCTAATGACCCTAATGGAGGGTTCTTCGTAGACATCGACGACGACGAGTAGCTGGTGTCCCAGCTACGATCTGGCCCTACGTCGGCTCTGTAGTATAGTCAGGCCATGTGCCTTCTAGTTTCCCTGTCTGTACCCAGATAGTTTATAACTCTTCCGCTGGCTTGTAATTGTATGACTGCTATTATGGGTCGTGAGACCCTTAATGTGTAATATTATGTGTGTGGCTCTTCCGAACCTCTTAAATAAAGCTTGTATGTTTATGGTTATGTTGTGATGCCATCGATGTATCTATACATATCGGTATGCCATGCGTACGTGTGTCTTACTTGATATGTATGGGGTTCGAATACCTAGTCGTGAACCTTAGTAGCACTCCTTACAAGGAAATGCCTCTTTGTGATCCAACGAGCCTTGGTAGTTCGCTACTGCTCCGGACATATTGGTTGACCGGCATGTGTCCTTCTTAGCTGTTGTGTCTGTCCCCTTTGGGGAAATGTCACGCGACGTAATGGAGTCCTTGTAGCTTGCTACGACTCGTCTACGTTCGCTGATGACCGACACCTGCATTGTTGGGTCATGTATGCATGTCCTTGTGCGGTACTGCCACTTTGGTTTATGACTAGACATGTCGATCCGGGTTCTTTGACATTGGATTGCTAGCGACACTATCGCATACGTGAGTCAAAAGACGCAAACGGTCCTGGCTAAGGTAAGGCTGCAGCCGTGGGGTTAACCGTGCGTGAGACCACAAAGGGATGCGATGTGTTACAGGCTGGATTCCTATGGCTTAGGATCGGGGTCCCGACAGCGTTGGTATCAGAGCCTGACTGACTTTAGGATTACTAAGCCAAACTTGTCGAAGTTGAGTCTAGAATTGCTTTAGTTATATATAAGGGAATTGTTTGTGGAAGGGAACGTAAGACTCTTGTTCTCTTCTCAAGTCATTCTATTCTGGTCATCCTCGTCTTTTCTGCGGGAATTAAGGACTAGGTTACTCATCTTCTCCTAGGCTCTTGTTTCTGATCGGTAAACTATAGGACTACGGGTCGAGAGATATTGGGTTTCTTTTATTCCTAGGAAGCAGGAAGTAAGTTTGATGATCAGAGAGTTGAACTTGATAGTTGAGTGGTTACGCTATTCCATTTTTGGGTTGTCTCAAAATTTGTTTTTGAGCATTTACAGCCGTTATGCTGCCCAATTTTTCATTCGGAGCTCTAATGCTTTTGCATAACTCTCTATTTACAGATGCCTGGCCGTCCTTCTCGTCAGGTGGTACGTCTGACCAGGTGCATTGATGTACCGGGTCATACGGCCATGCTGGTCAGGGTGATGTCGGTGTGCGGTTACCGCTGGTACCCCGAGTACACAGTGGAGGAACAGTACCGAGACTTCAACCAGAGCCAGTACATCTGCACTGTTAGGGTATTTCCAGACTACCCTGGAGCTGAGAACCCAATCCATTGGTCCTATGGGTTGGGGGTCACCGTTGACATGGCAGTACAGGATGCTGCCTATTCAATGCTGACTATTATGAGAGCGAGGCATGCACTGCTGCAGAATTCAGAGTTCTGCTATGTTCCGGCCTCTTAGCCTGGTGAAGAGGGATACCTCAGTGGAGTCTATTTTGATTCTTCTATGGAGGATCCACTACTGCAGTCCACTCTTGAGATGCTAGAGAACAGAGACAGGGATGCTCGTGCTCTCCGCATGGAGCTTTATGCTACCCGTGCTCGTCTGTGGACAACTTTGACGCAGCTGGCACCGGTAGTCCAGACAGGGTATGGAGAGATGGAGATGCTGAACCCTGTTAGGAACCATCTTCCGGCCCACGTCGACTCGCCAGCCATAGGAGGAGTCACACCTCTTCAGGGACCCCTCTTACCACCAGTCAGGGGACCAAGGCCACATCCGTGTCCTTATGGATCCCAGGGATCTCAGGCTAGAGTGTTTCCTGATCCGCAGGTTGAGCTTCCAGGTCATGGAGGTAATCTCTATGAGATGTTCTATGCGGATGCCTGAGCTGTGAGCGGAAGGATAGTATGGTAGTAGCCGTACGTTCACAGTTCTGCGTGACTTTTGAAGTATGGTTGTACTGTGAAATGAATTCCGAAGGCCTAGATAAATAATGTATAGGAAGTTTGTAAGCCTCTGATGAGTAGTTTCACAATTCCAGTAGTTTGCTCTTCGGTTAAGGGTGTACTGAACTATGTAAGGGTGTGTATGAACCATGGTGTATATATAGTAGTTGCTTGTTACCATGTTGTTCGGATATTCATTTCCGCATTTCGTGTGTTCAGTACATTCTTAATCCATAGCTAGTATTGATATGATATTGGTCTAAGCTATGAGTTTGTTTGTCAGGATGGTGTTCACCAGGTTGAACCGTGCCCCTACTCATGAGCAAGGTGAGGGTAGTCAAGCATCGCAGGAAGACCTGCCTCACCCGCCTTCTCTGGTAGAAGTGATGCTTGAGGCAGAAAGAAATAAAAGGGAGACCAATCGACTGCTAGAGCGTATTGAGCAGAATACGGCTCGACAACCTAGGAATGCTGCAGTGTCCCTCAATGACTTTGTGAAGCTGAATCCTCCAAAGTTTCATCATTCCGTCGATCCCCTCGACGCTGAGGACTGGCTGTGCAACATCTCGCGCAAGTTCGCTCTGCGAATGTGTCTGAGACCGACAAGGTGACCTTTGCGGCATATTTCCTGGAGGGACCCGCCAATCTGTGGTGGCAGAATTTTGAAGCTATGCGTCCCGCTGAACCAGTGGCCACGTGGGCAGACTTCAGTGCAGCTTTTCGTCTGCACCATATTCCAGAGGGCCTGATGGACAGAAAGAGAGAGGAGTTCTGTGCCTTCACTTAGGGCAAGTTGTCTGTGGATACCTATAGCTGCGAGTTCGGTAACCTCGCCCGCTATGCAACAGAGGAGGTGTCTACTGACGCCAAGAAGCAAGCAAGATTCCGTAAGTGTCTGAGCCCTGAGCTCCGTCGTGACCTGCGCCTCCATGAGTGTGCAAGCTTTCAAGCCCGGGTCAACAAGGCGATTAGTGCGGAGACTGGTCATACTGACTTCGAAGCCACAAGGAAGCACTCCCGTGAGTTTGGCTCATCTTCTGGTTCCGCGTTTCCAAAATGCAGGCTGTGGGTTCCAAACAGTTCTGTGCCGCCAAGATACACTCCGAGGCCATCCTACGTGGCGCCTCAGACGAATCAGGCCAACCCTCCAGCAAAAGCTTATGGTGGTCCAGCTAGCAATGCTGCACCACGTGCCAACCAGGTCATATGCTACAAGTGTGGAGAACCAGGGCACTATTCCCGTGAGTGTCCTCAGAATGTGGGTGCCAAGCAACCCGGAAAGTCCGTCGGGCAGGCCAAGTCGGGCAAAGCGTTCTATGTGAAGCCAACTCCTGCACGTGGCCGTGTGAGCTATGTGTCAGCAGAAGAAGCTGCACAGGATCCCGACGTCATGCTGGGTACGCTTCTTGTTAATCATCACCCAGCGTCCGTTCTCTTTGACACTGGGTCTTCTCATTCCTTCATTTCAGAAAGTTATGCACAGTTGCATAACATTTCTTTTTGTGATATGCCAATCCCATTGGTTGTCCAAACCCCTGGTAGTAAATGGCAAACCTCTAGGATAACCTATGACAATGAAATTCTAGTAGACAGGCTAGTTTTTCTAGCCTCATTGATAGCATTGAAATCTTCGGATATTAATATCATCTTGGGCATGGACTGGATGTCAGCTCACTATGCCAAGATTGATACTCATTCTAGAAATGTCCAACTTACCCATCCCTCGGGTGAGATAGTAAATGTCTCCACTCGAGTTGCCAAATGCCAACTCTATTCCCTAAATGCCAACCCTCTTCCAGAACTTGAAGACATTCCGGTAGTCCGTGACTTCCCGGATGTTTTTCCAGAGGAACTGCCAGGAATTCCACCTGACAGAGATGTAGAGTTTGTGATAGATCTTGTTCCGGGAACTGTCCCAATAGCCAGGAGACCTTATAAGATGGCACCCCTGGAGCTAGCCGAACTTATGAAGCAATTAGATAGGCCTTGAACAAGGGTTTCATTCGTCCTAGCTCTTCTCCTTGGGCTTGCCCCGTCCTCTTCGTCAAGAAGAAAGACGGAACGGATCGGATGGTTGTAGATTACCGACCAATTAATCTGGTCACCATAAAGAACAAGTATCCGCTCCCCAGGATCAACGACCTGTACGATCAGCTCGCTGGATCCTCAGTCTTCTCCAAAATGGATTTGAGGTTGGGATACCATCAAATCAAGATTAAGAACGGGGACATTCCAAAAACGGCTTTTGTTACTCGTTATGGCCAATATGAGTACACCGTTATGTCCTTCGGTTTAACCAATGCCCCAACCACCTTCTCTCGGCTGATGAATTCAATCTTCATGGAGTATTTGGATAAATTCGTCGTGGTATACCTCGATGATATTCTCATCTACTCGAAGAATGAACAAGAACATGCCGAGCATCTAAGGATGGTATTGATGAAACTTCGAGAGCATCGCCTTTATGCCAAATTTTCAAAATGTGAATTCTGGTTACCGGAAGTGACCTATCTAGGACACGTAATCTTTGGTAAGGGTATTGCTATCAATCCCGAGAGAGTTCAAGCTGTCCTTGATTGGACTCAACCTGAATCGGTTAAGCAAGTTAGGAGTTTTCTTGGTTTAGCGAGCTATTGTCGCCGCTTCGTCGAGAATTTCTCCAAGGTTGCAAAGCCTCTAACTGAACTCCTCAAGAAAGATAAAAAGTTTGAGTGGACACCACAGTGCGAGCATAGTTTTCAGGAACTGAAAAGACGCCCGACTTCCGCACCTGTGTTGCTACCACCAAATTTTTCTAAAGACTTTGTTATCTATTGCGACGCCTCGCGACAAGGATTGGGTTGCATTCTCATGCAAGATCGTCATGTGATCGCATACGCATCTCGACAGTTGCGTCCACATGAGGATAATTATCCCACACATGACCTTGAGCTTGCAGCTGTGGTCCATGCACTAAAAACCTGGCGACATTACCTTCTGGGTAATCGTTGCGAAATATTCACTGATCACCAAAGTCTGAAATATATTTTCACCCAGCCGGATTTGAATCTCAGGCAAAGACGGTGGGTTGAGTTGATCTCGGATTACGACTTAGGTATAACTTACACCCCGGGGAAGGCCAATGTTATGGCCGATGCGCTAAGTCGTAAATCTTATTGTAACAACTTGATGCTACAACAAGGTCCACCACATCTCCAAGAGGAGTTTCGGAAGTTGAATCTTCATATTGTTCCCCAAGGATTCCTTTCTACCCTGGTGGCGAAGCCTACTCTTAAGGATCAAATTATAGCTGGCCAAAAGCGTGACAAGGGTATATCACGGATCAAGGAGAATATTTTTAGCAGAAACGCTAAAGAATTTTCCATGAACGATCAAGGTGTTGTGGTCTTCCAGAATCGTTTAGTGGTTCCTAAGAACCCACATCTAAGGCAGTTAATCCTTAAGGAGGCTCATGATTCTCCTCTCACCATTCATCCCGGTAGTACTAAGATGTATCAGGACCTACGCCAGAGGTTTTGGTGGACTAGGATGAAGAGAGAAATTGCTGAGTTCGTTGCTAACTGCGACGTTTGTCGTCGAGTTAAGGCAGAACATCAAAGGCCTGCTGGCACCCTGCAACCTTTAGCTATTCCTGAATGGAAATGGGATAAAGTTAGCATGGATTTCATTACCGGATTTCCCAAGACCAAGAAAGGAAATAATGCTATCTTTGTGGTCATTGACCGTCTTTCCAAAGGGGCTCATTTTCTTCCTGTTCGTGAGAGTATAACAGCTAGCCAGCTAGCAGAATTATATATCTCCCGAATAGTGTCTCTTC
This sequence comes from Hordeum vulgare subsp. vulgare, assembly GCF_904849725.1. Taxonomy (NCBI): domain Eukaryota; kingdom Viridiplantae; phylum Streptophyta; class Magnoliopsida; order Poales; family Poaceae; genus Hordeum; species Hordeum vulgare. The sequence goes on along the minus strand of NC_058524.1, from coordinate 338,302,593 downwards.
ATGGAGTTCCCGTGGAAATTAACTCGGACCGTGGAAGTATCTTTACTTCTCGCTTCTGGGAAAGTTTTCAGAATGCCATGGGGACTCACTTATCTTTTAGCACTGCTTTCCATCCTCAATCAAGTGGTCAAGTAGAAAGAGTGAATCAAATCCTAGAAGATATGCTCCGAGCTTGTGTTATTTCGTTCGGTATGAATTGGGAGAAGTGCCTTCCATTCGCCGAATTCGCTTATAACAATAGTTATCAATCAAGCTTGGGCAAAGCCCCTTTTGAAGTTCTCTATGGACGAAGATGTCGAACCCCTCTTAATTGGTCAGAAACCGGAGAGAGGCAACTCTTTGGCCCGGACATGATCCAGGATGCAGAAGAGCAGGTTCGCATTATTCGTGAAAAGTTGAAAACAGCCCAGTCTCGTCAAAAGAGCCAATATGATCGTCATCATAAGGCTGTGACCTTTGAAGTTGACGAGAAGGCTTACCTTCGGGTTACACCTTTGAAGGGTACCCATCGATTCGGTATAAAGGGCAAATTGGCTCCTCGTTACATTGGTCCTTTTCGCATTCTTGCCAAACGAGGAGAAGTTGCCTACCAGTTGGAACTTCCTCCGCATCTTTCCAAGGTTCATGATGTTTTCCATGTCTCGCAACTCAGGCGTTGCTTCTCGGATCCTATCCGTGAAGTGGACCACGAAACGCTTGATCTCCAAGATAACCTTTCATACCGAGAATACCCCGTGCGTATTCTTGATCAAGCTGAGCGTACCACTCGACGTCGAAACCTCATGTTTCTTAAAGTTCAATGGTCAAATCATTCTGAAAAGGAGGCAACTTGGGAAAGAGAGGATCGTCTCCGACTTGAATATCTTGCGTTATTCCCGACGACTTCTAAATCTCGGGACGAGATTCTTTTGAGTGGGGGTGAGTTGTCACATCCCTAACCCCTAAGCAAGTTAGTCTTGTGCTCATGTCTTCTTTGCATTTGCATCTAAGAAGTTTCAACAAAAACAACAAATTGGCAAAGGAAAAACTCAAAGCCCTAGCCACCATTTCAATTAAAGAAAATCTCAAACTAGTTCAAATCAATGAACCCAAAATGGCCTCAAGAAATGTTCAAACTTTCTGATAAATCATGAAAGTAAATGAGCATTGGAGAAAACTATTTTCTTGACACTTTAAGCATTTTAAATAAATGCAAAAGGCTACTGGTTTCAAGTTTTAAATTTGAAATCAGAATCTATAAATTTCCAAAAATGTTGAAAACTTTGGAAATGGTTGGGAATGTTATAACAATATTTCAGGAGGTCTAAAATAGTTTTTACTTTTTGTTTTGGAGCTGAAATAATTAGCAAAACAAAAGTTAGCAAAACAGAAAAACAAAAACAGAAAAAATGGGAAAACCCTTACCTGTCGCCTAGCCTGGCCCGGCCCATCTCCCTCGCTCGTCCCCTCCCTCGCGCCAGTAGGCAGCAGGAGGTGGCCGCCGCCCCCTCCGGCGCGGCCACGCACCTGCGTGCCTGCCTGGCCGCCGCCTCGCGCTGGCGACGATGGGGATAAGCTCCCCAGGGCCTCCCCTATCCATTCCCTGCCTCGGTTCTCTTCCTCCTCCCGGATCTCCTCCTCCTCCTTGCTGCCGCCATTAGAGCCGAGCTCGAGCTCGAGCTGCCCGTGCCCCTAGCCATAGGATTCCCTCCCAGAGCACGCCATTAGCTCCGCCTCGTCGCCCTGGTCATCTCTGTAGAAGCCGAAGCTTCCTCGAGCCCTGCAACGCCCGCAACGCCGTCGTCTTCCACCTCCGGCCGCTGGACCTCTTCCGTCGATTCGTCGCCCCCAGGCCTTCCCCGAGCCGTCTAAGCTCTGCTCTGCACTCCCCGTGAGCATGCGGTCGTTTCCCCTATGTTTTCCCCGTCGATCCCCTCCTCTAGCTCTAGTTTCACCGGAGCCCGACGAGGACCGCCGCTGTTGCTCGTCGCCGGTAGCCCTCCGATGATCAGCTCGTCCTTCCGAGGGCACCAGCAGCTCCACGTCGACGCGTAGATGCTGTAGCAGCTAAGAACCGAGCGTAGATCCCTCTGATTCAAAGACCCCGATGACGCCCGAGCCTTGGCCGCCGCCAAGCTCGTCGCCGGCGTCATCTCCGGCCAGATCAGCCCCGGCTAATTGCAGAAATGAAGCTGCGGGAGACGTGTCGTTCCTCTGGTGCTCTCCGCGCAGCATTTGGCCCCCTGTGCGCCGTTTCCGAGCCCCTCCACCGTGCTGGTGGTCGCCGGAGGCTCCCCGCCGGCGAGGACGACCTCGCCGCCGGTGGATGTCGACGTGGCAAAGCTAACCCAGGAGCTCAGGACTTAATCACTCGCTGACAAGTGGGCCCAAGGCCAAGTCAAACCTCAGTTAGGGCTGGTCAGCGCGGGATTAGTCCCAGAGAGGCTGACCAGTGGGGCCCCCCTGTCAGGTTTGACCTGAACAGGTCGGCTGACCTGCTCACGTCAGTCTGATGCAATAATTAGAATTTCCAGTATAAAACTAATTCAGGAAATTGCTAAAAATTGTAAAAATCATAGAAATTAATCTGTAACTCCAATGAAAATAATTTATATATGAAAAAGTATCAGAAAAATTCAAGGATTCTGATTATGCTATTTTCAACTATGTTTGAAAAAGTTACAAAACCCTAAATTGTGGAATAAGGAATAATTCAATTCTTATAATCACTTTTTAAATGGAAATTGCAAAAATATTCAAATTCCATTATATATACAGTGTTCACCACTGTCCTAATTACAAATCAGTATCATAACATGACATTTCATGCATGTTAACATCAAGTTGATCTGAGCATCAGGTCGAATCAATTAAACCGGTATCCGAGAATACCCCGTTTGGAATTGATATTCGAATGCGATTCAAATCAACTCTAAATCTAATACATGTTGAAAATAATAACTTATCACCTTGCATTCTCAAGCCATGCTCATGCATCATTTTGAGTGCATATGATTGTTATTGAATGTTGCCATTCATTTCTGTAGGCTCGGCACCCCCGGATTCCACCGAATATCCGTCTGACGGATATCGTTCCTCCTCTGAGCAACAAGGCAAGCAACCCCTTTGATCATGCCGATAACTCCCATGTTCTTGCTCCTGCACCTAATTATTGCATTTAAGATCAAATGCTTCAACTGCTTTTGCCACGATAGTTGAACCCACTTCCTTTGCATGACTTAACCTTGTCACAGTAAAGAGCCGAACCTTGCAACCTAGCATACCTGGTAGTTGCTTGAGCTATGATGTGCCTTATCCTGCTATGCATGTTATGCTTAGAGTTGTGTATGGTCTGTCATCTGGGAGATGAACAGAATTGTGGAATGTGTTTGGTGAGCAAAGGTTGTGTGTTGAACCTGTTTTGGTAAAGGTACCGGTGAAAGGCCGTGTAGGAGTACATGGCGGGTTGTTTCATTGGAACCGTCCTTAGGAACTGAGTTCCGTGTATGTAATCCAAGACTAGATACTACCACATGCTGGGCCCTGAAATATGACCCCGCTCGGCCTATTAATCGCGTAGTACTCGGTCCAGGAGTTGCAAGTAGTTTCTGGTGTTTATAGTCATGCTAGAGGTCGTGCATAGTGCTGACCTTAGAGGTGGGCCGTGATGCGGTAGGCAGTGGCACGGTGTGCCAAGTGGCACCCGGATGGTGGCACTTATCATAACCCTGCGCACATCGTTTGAGGCCGTGGCGGAAACCTCGGCCGGACTTCCGTACGGGTTACTCTCATATAGGCGATAAACCTGGACTAGGTACTAGTGTGGTTAACGGTCGTGGCCGACTCCCTCGCTGGGCTTCCGCTTGAAGGTTGCCGAGGTGCATGACGTGCACATAGTGATAAGTGGCAAGAGCGTGTGTGATGAAGTACACCCCTGCAGGGTTATGATCTATTCGAATAGCCGCGTCCGCGGATATGGACTACTTGGAGACATATGTTGTTCATAGATAACTTCAACGGCTACTCATAAAATTGCCAAGATAAGCGTGAGTGTCGTGGACGGCATTCCCATACGGATACGGAATGATTCCACGATAGTGTATTGTTGTGGTGTTAGTGGACTCGTGTGCGAGAAATCATGTTGTCAAAATTATTTAAAAATGCAAGTTGTCGAGCCACGAGTCAAATGCTGGCTTCCCGCATGAAACCCCACAATACCTTTTGATATCTTGCATGAGTAGTTAGTCATCCTAAAGTCTTGCTGAGTACCTTCGTACTCATGTTTGCTTAATAAATGTTGCAGAGGTTGCTAATGACCCTAATGGAGGGTTCTTCGTAGACATCAACGACGACGAGTAGCTGGTGTCCCAGCTACGATCTGGCCCTACGTCGGCTCTGTAGTATAGTCAGGCCATGTGCCTTCTAGTTTCCCTGTCTGTACCCAGACAGTTTATAACTCTTCCGCTAGCTTGTAATTGTATGACTGCTATTATGGGTCGTGAGACCCTTAATGTGTAATATTATGTGTGTGGCTCTTCCGAGCCTCTTAAATAAAGCTTGTATGTTTATGGTTATGTTGTGATGCCATCTATGTATCTATACATATCGGTATGCCATGCGTACGTGTGTCTTACTTGATATGTATGGGGTTCGAATACCTAGTCGTGAACCTTAGTAGCACTCCTTACAAGGAAATGCCCCTTTGTGATCGAACGAGCCTTGGTAGTTCGCTATTGCTCCGGACACATTGGTTGACCGGCATGTGTCCTTCTTAGCTGCTGTGTCTGTCCCCTTTGGGGAAATGTCACGCGATGTAATGGAGTCCTTGTAGCTTGCTACGACTCGTCTACGTTCGCTGATGACCGACACCTGCTTTGTTGGGTCATGTATGCATGTCCTTGTGCGGTACTGCCACTTTGGTTTATGACTAGACATGTCGATCCGGATTCTTTGACATTGGATTGCTAGCGACACTATCGCATACATGAGTCAAAAGACGCAAATGGTCCTGGCTAAGGTAAGGCTGCAGCCGTGGGGTTAACCGTGCGTGAGACCACAAAGGGATGCGATGTGTTACAGGATGGATTCCTATGGCTTAGGATCAGGGTCCCGACAGCAGAGTGTACCGAAATAATAACATTCAATCAATAACATTCATATTCTACAATATGATGCATGAACATGGCATGAAATGAAATTTAGCATGGGTTAAAGTGGCTATCAAACTTTTAGCATGATGCTCATTTGAATTCAATTCAAATATTAATTGAAATAATATATTTGTCATATTCATTTCATTGATTTGACCAGATGTTGTTTCATAACTTTGTTTGTCATGCATGAAAATAGCACCAATGTGTTCATTGAATTTTTCTGATCAATTTGCATATATTATTTGTCAAATTTGGAGTTATAATCATTTTACTATGAATTTCCAAAGTTTTCCACTTATTCTGAAATTATATTAAATCAGAATTAGAATTACTGCATCAGCATGACATCAGCAGGTCAGCTGGCCATTTCAAAGTCAAACCTGACCAGTGGGACCCACTAGTCAGTGACTCTAGCCAGATTTTTAATTAAGTTTAAACTAATTAGGTATTTAACAGGGCTAGACCCACATGTGAGTGACTGTTTAGCTTTTAATATATTCATTTCTTTTTATTTGACTAATCTTAATTAGCGAGGGGGGCTGGCCCCACCTTCCAATGACTCACGGGAGTCAACACCACCGGCGATTGTACTCCTCAGTCTGAAGATATGCAAGCAGCCAAGAGAACTATGAAAAAAAGGTAGTAAATCTCAAGATGTCAAGAATTTACCACGTATTGAAGAAATACAAGGACTTAATATCCCTGCACACGTAGTAGAGGTAGATTCTCTCTATAGATATGATGCGAGTGATATATATAGCTTATACCAAAACTCCTAGTCAATGCATGGATGGATTTGATAATTACGTTATCAAGGAAGAACACTTCAATAATTACGTTAAAGATTAGTTGCAACGTAATGCTATGACGATATATTGTTTGAGTGACTTGATGTTTAAAATTTCAAATGATTTTAATGGTTGAGGTAAACATGCTTCTATGCTTCACACTCAACTAGCGACCATGTTGGTAAGTTACAAATGGATTTGCTTTTCAAAATTAAATGAAAATATGACCATGCTATTAGAGTAATGACTAGAGTAGGTAGAATGACTCGGGAACATCTTTAACCTGAAGGTCATCCTAGAAGAGTCAAGACTCTCAAGGAATTAATGTTGATGCACCTAGTCCTGTTAAAAGGAAAAATAAAAAAAAGTGATAGGACCTTGCATGCTTCTAGTGAACTTGTTATAGAAAAACATGTTGAAACACAATATCATAGTGAATATGCACCCATTGATAATAACAATGATAATGTAACAACGAAGTTCACATAGATGCTCAACCAAATAGTAAAAAAGAACATCATAATGACGTGGAAATATAACCTTCTCTACTTCTTGATAACCCACATCCTAAAAATAAATGTTATGAGAAGAAATATTTGTTGCTAGAAAACATGGTAAGGAAAGAGAGCTGTGGTTTCAGAACCACATGCAATTCCCTCCTAATACTTCCAAGAGGATGACAAAACATGAGGAGTTTGAACATTTTGCTGAAATGATTAGACATTTTTTTTTGCGCGCTCACTTGGTTGATATTTTGAAAATGCATCTCTATGCTAAGTATATGAAGGACATCACTCCCAAAAAAAATAAATATATCTGAAACGTAAATTGCTACCATGCTTGCTAACTATTCCTTTTATAGTGGAGTGCCTAAAAAGTTGGGAGATAAGGGAATACCCATAACACCTTGCTCCATTATATGAAGTTATGTCAAAACTGCTTTACGTGATTTAGGACTCGGTGTTAGTGTTATGCCTTTAACTTTATATAAAAGACATGATTTGAATAATCTTACACCTAGTGAGATATCCTTGCAAATTGGTGATAAATCCACTACTATAACTATTTGGATTTGCGAGAATGTTCCTGTTGTGGTTGGAAACGTTAATATCTTAACACACTTTGTTATCCTTGAGATGCCAGAGGATGACAAAATGTCGATTATCCTTGGTAGACCCTATTTAAATACTGCAGGGGATGTCATTGGTAGCAACAAAATCAAGGTTACTTTTCATGTCAATGGCAAACAACATATGATGCATTTTACGAAGAAACAAGCTTCGGTAAATAATATTAATGTTGTTGAGGAAATTGCCACAATCACTATTGGACGGTTAAAATTTTCTATTCCTATTGCCAAGAAGAAATATGATATTATTATTTTTGGGGATATGCAAATCCCCATTGAGGTAACTTACTGTTTCATGAAAATTCTTTAGTTTCTTGTCAATCAAAAATGGTAATTAATAAGAATTGATCAACCTAATTAATGGATCCTTTTTACAAGACATGTGGTTCACACATGTGGTTCATGAATTTAGTAAGCACAACCTTTTGTAGCATTTGTTTACTCTCTCTTATTCTTGGTTAAATAAATAAAATGCCAAGATTATCCTGTTTCCTGAGTTTACCGTACAATAAAAATGACCCAAAAATAAAGTTTATTAGAATGCCACAACATTTTAAAATTATTTTTCTGTAATATTTTAAAAAATTCTGGTGCTAAAAACACATCAGTGAGGTGCACCTGTGGGCCACAAGACAATAGGGCGCGCCCATCTCCTAGGCGTGCCTTGATAGCTTGTGGGGCCCGTATCCCCCCGCCTTATCTTTTCAGCTATCACACCGTGTATTTGACTTTCCTCACTAAATTACCTTATCTGAATAGTTAGGACCAATTAAAAAATTTGTGAATGCTTGTGATGCTTGATGTGATTATTGCTTGCTTGCCTGTTGCTTGTGTTTGAATCACAATGTTCCTGCTACTCTCCAGACTCACCTCCTTGAATCAAACCCTTTCCTAATGATCATGCCATGTGAATAGGAATATAAACTATTTTTACAAAACAATATTTTTACCAGAAAGCATTTCCTTGATTTAAGCTTTTTAAACCCCATGAGTTGGGATTTGTACTACAAGTCCTCATATTAAGGAAGTTGTTTTGGACCAAATATTATATTTAAATCGCATTATCAAAATGGATTCCCCAAACCACAAGATTATTATTTTAAAAGTTATTTTACTATTTTATTTAAATACCTCTTTCTTAGGGCACAAATGGTTCCTTATGAAGGAAAAATATTTCTATTGCTTCAAAAATATTTGAGAACATTTAGGGAACTCAGTGGACATATATATTCCATATGTAAGAGGTTCAACACATGGTCATGTTCAAATTATTTGGAAAAACCCTTCAAAACACTTTCTGCCTATTTCAAGCTTTTGGGATATTTCTACAAGAAATATTCTCAATAAATTCAAATAAATTTTTATCATGTCAAACATGATATATATGATGATCTTGCGAAGTTTCATCTCAATGCAAGTTAATTTGATTCAGCTAAATATTCTAAAACCCTATCCTTCCAGATCCAAATTTGTGCAACTCTACATTAGCAAGTGTCTCCAATTGTTATCAAATTTGGTGGACATGTTCTAATACTCTAATAGTGCATACACACCAAGTGGTGCATCAAGGAGAATATAAGAACTTGTCCCAAACCCCTCAAAACCTTCTTTGTTAATTTCTAGCTTTGGGAAACTTTACATTATAAAGTTTCTGCAAGTTGTGGATTAGTGGGAATTGATTTGCATTGTTTTATATGTAGAAAGTCACTTCTGCCTATTCCTTGGGTTTTTCAAGTCTACATTGGAAACTTTCTCCAAGAAATCCTCAATTTGGTACACAAGTTCATTTTGACTTATCATGTGATCGTGTTAAGTTTGATGGCAATTGGAATCCACCTAATAGCCCTAACATCCATCAATCACCTTGTGTCCATTTACCAAAGTTGCTACTTTGGCCCCTTCTACTATTTCCCTTTAGCTCAATTTTTTTCCATATCTCTCTCTAGTCCCCTTTTACCTCCAGTAACCTTGTTGTGGCCTCTGGAAAATTATTGGAGGTTGACTCCATCTATCTACCTCTCATTATTAACTAGGCAACACTACTTTTACCCCTCTTGCTATACTCCTGCTCAAGGCAATTCCCCACCTCTTTCCGGAGCACCTCTAGCATGATAATGCATCTTTCCAAACCAACATATGGCATGCTCATATGGGAAATATGAGCAACATATCTGAAACTTGATTTTGGCAGAAATTTGACCTTGAACTGCAAGTACTTGCTACACACCTCTTCTTGATTTGAAACATTGCAGCATTGTAGTACTTCCGTACCTAATCCTACTACACATGGTTTCATCCCAAGATTCCCCCACTCAAACCCACTCTTGCTAGCCCCAAGTTTGCTGCTACATACATAAATGCAGTTAAAACCGATTCTAACCAGCTCCATATGAGGCCAAATTCCTCCATCAACCTCCTGCATGCATGCTACACACTTTAGAGAAGGTTGGCCGGCCAGAAGAGCAGCCTCGACAAGGGTTGGCATGGTGACCATGCTGGCCGCACGCAATAACGGTGCTCTGCGCCTTATTTGCTTCCTCCAGCTCGGGTCTGGCCTCGTAAGAGCACCATCACGCACCAGGGATTCCACATTGACCGTTGAAGCCGCTCCCCGACACCAGGAAGCAGCAAAGACAGCTCTGGCTCTCGTGGCCGCCATGCCCAGAGCGCGCCCGAGGCACTCCCGATCTTTTCTCGATCTCCCCCTCCTTTTGACCTCCCCCGAGCCCCTGCTACCACATACCTCTCCCTCTCCCTTCCGCAAGCATTCTGAGCCCATCCATCTCTCCTCCCATGCCTTGCCACGCCCCCCATAGCCGCAAGGTCGCCATTTAGGCCCTGCTCCAATCCGGGCTCCTCCGAGCCCCGTGTCCCCTTTTGACATGCACTAGAGTGCTCTCCTCCGTGCCGCCAGCACCCCCGTGCCCTTCTTCAACCTTTAGGTGGCCGGGTCACCATCCCACCAAAGTCGTTGTTGTCGTCCTCGACCATGGCCGAGGCCCCCTCTACCCAGGAGCTCCCCAACGGAGCTAGACCCCCAAGTGAGTGCCGGTCCCTCCCCCCAACACGCTGGTGGTCGTGGCGTCGCCAGCCATCGCCGGAACGACCATTGTAGGTGACGACCTGGCTCGGTCCCTTTGTCCCCAGCTCCTCCGCTGTGGGGCGGGAGGTAGGGGACGTCCTCACGGCCAGGTCCCGCGCGTCAGGGCCCCCTTTGTTGGAGTGGAAGAGGGGCCTACCAAATCCGCTTCCCGTGCAACGAAGGTATTTTTCGCCAGTGCGCTTTCGGCTTGGCCATCCTGCCGTGTGGCCAAAGATGATGGGCTGGCCCAAACACTATCCAGCGCCCAGTGCACGACTTAAACCGCTAGTACAATCTTTTTTCCTCATTTTTTCACATATCTCGATTATATCTTAACTAATTCAAATCATCTCCAAAAATGTTGATTCAAATTTCTGTAGATTCCTAAAATCAAGAACTATTCAAATATGTGCTTTGCACATTTCTCAAAGATGTTTTCTGTAGCCTATTTATTGAAATCCAAATTAGAATGATTGAATCCCCGCCTTCGTAAATTCTTGCAACATTCAAATCAACTCGAAATGGAGTGATTCCAATTTCCAGAGACTTATAAACTAATGTGCTAATTTTCTAACCATAGTCAACATTTTTCTTTGCCATATTACTGTTGCATCAAATAAATGGCCCCTTTTTCTATTTATTCTAAATTAGAAAATGCCTATAATATTCATACCAACTCCAAATCCAGTAAAACCACATCCTAAATATTTTTAAAACCATTCCCTATTAAATGAGTGCCTCCACTCATTTTTATTAGAATATTTTTTGTATACTTCTTGTTGGGCCAGTGATGCCTCCACTTCCCATAAAAATCTTTAGTAATCCAAAACCTCCTAGAACAAGCTTTAGGTATTCTTCTCGTGACCAGAGGTATTCAAGAAAAATAAAACTCCTATTTATAGAGAACTTTTGTTTATACTTATTGTGTGGCTTACTGTAATTGTTTCTGACGATAGTTGACGGAGTAGACAGAATTCTCGGAGTTGGACGGGAAGATGTTGAAGACCTCGAAGCCTTATGTGAGCAAGGCAAGCAGCCCTTTGACCATGTATTAGAAAAATATTTCTTTCATGCCATGTTTAATATTCCTTTCTGATGCATATGATCATGATTAATCGGTCAACCCCTCACCATGATGTTTGCGATGGTTCCTCGATAACACTTGCACGAGATCATGACCCTACCATCTATGAGGGTCACGCTGATGAAAAGTTGACAAGTAGATAGTAGTGCTATGCATAGGATGAGCATATAAATGGTGATGGTAACAAAGAGGTGATTACAAAGACCTTTCGAAAACCCTGTCGGGTGCCACTAATGCCCAAGGGTGATGGTGTTGAGATCGTCACCACTTGAGAAAGAAGTCGTGTACTGGAGAATGATTTGGTGTCTGTGTGTGGTTTCAAAAACAAGGAGAGATTTAAGATGTACTGACCATCCCAACCATACATGTGCGACCACGATCCCCCTTTACGGGACGAGGCTTTGTTGATTACTCTGGTCGGTGCTAGCAAAGAGCTCACATTACTAGTGGCGGGAGTGATATGGTAACTCTTGTCATGGGGTCGTGCCACATAGGGCGACTATGTTGTTTGGTAACACCCAATATGCGGTCCAATCCTTATTTTGGCGCAAGGCCTCGAGAGGGATAGAAAGGCATCTCATCGTTTCGCAAGAATGGATATTCTTACGAGTACTTGTACTGAAAAGACGAGTATAAGGAGTTGCCTTACACTCGCCACAAGCAGCATCAAGGTCACATCAATACAACCATATACAGTCATCATGAAGAAGAGCGAGGGACCGTCTACGGACAAAAACAAACGATAAAGGAACAACTTCCATCCTTGCTATCCCAAGTTGCCGGCCTGGAAACCATCCTACATCAGTGGAGAAGAAGAAGAAGAAACTCCATATGAACAATCATCTCGCTCACGTCTTAATATCACTTTACGTGTATGTGCAATCATCTCACTCACGTATTAATCATCTCGCTCACGATAATCTGTGAACCACAGGGGACTCAACAATCTCATTTCCAAAGGTATCAAGACTAGCAAAGCTTAATGGGTGAGGTATGGTTAAGTGGAGAGGCTGCAGCAAGCGACTAAGCATTTATTTGATGGCTAATTCACGAGTACAAGAATAAGAGGGGGTTGATCAACACATAATCAGACGTGAACTAATAATGATCAAATAAATGATCTTGATCACCTACTTACGTCAGACAAAACCCCATCGTGTCCTCGATCGGAGAAGGAGCTGACGAAAGAGACATTCACGGTAATGCACTCAGTTGACTAGTTCTAATTAACTTTACTTCATGTTATCTAGACCAGATGTTAAATAAACTTTCCAAGTTTGCCACGTAACCATGGGCATTGCTTTTCGTAAGATTTAACACTGCAGGGGTGCTCCAACTAGTCCATCACAAACTACCACACGCTGCGCCGGAATGACCTCGATCAGGGATAACCCGTGATCTCCTCGATCGGGTTCCTATTGGAAAAGCTCAACCTCCATATATCCCAAAGTATTCTCGGAATCCCTCACACAAGACGCTCGAGAAAGGTAAAACAAGTCGAGCAAGGCTGCCCGACGTGCCGACAATCCCGATAGGAACCGCATATCTTGTTCTCAGGGCACACTGGATGAGCTATGGTTACCACACGAGACGCCGAGTTGCCCCGGGTAGTGTTAATAAGCTGCTCTATTTGGGACCAAAACCATCAACACTACCCCTGTATTATGTTGAATTACTCCTCGGGTTCATGACACCCTATGTTTTTCAGTATTAACAGAATTATTATGTTGGGGAAATATAGTACCAATGTTGGACCTTGCCAGACGAGCTTTATCCCAAAACGAAAGTCAAGGGGGTCCCAATAAAAACCCCAAGCTTGTTAGGAGCGCTTATTTATGGAAGATAACACCGATAGTCGAAACTAAGGCGACAAAGGTGGAACAAAGCACCAGGCTAGAAAGGTCGAGCCTTCCACCTTTTACCATGTATATAGGTGCATTAAAGTAATTTGCATAGTATGGTGATATAACTCTCCAAAATCACCAGGCTAGGAACTCAGCACCAGGCTAGGAACTCATCTTTCACATGGAAGCAAGTGCACCTGCAACTAGCAACGCTATCAAGCCTGAGCAAGCTGTAACATAGCCAAACAAGGTTTGATGGGTTGTGGAAAGATTAGAGGTTTTCATGTTAATGTTGGGAGGCTGATATTTAACAGGTGGTAGGCAGGGATACATAGCGAAAGAAATGAAACAACTAGCATGGCAATGATAGTAATGGTATCTAGGGAAATGATCATCTTTCGTGTGACCCCGCTTGGAACAAGAACGTATCTGTGAAGCAGACGAACCGACGTAGTCGAATGGATCCTCACACTCCGAAGCGGTTCACAACACTGTCAATAAGAAATAAACCAGAAACAATCAACACACGATAACAACACAGCACATGCACGATATGATGCACACCCTAGTATGATGCATGTCCAGTTCAATTATGCAAGGCAGGTCATGGAAATTCACAATAATCAAATGCTACATATTAAGTGAAGCTCAATATGCACCGAGTTGCATATTGACGGAACTCCACATTTAGTTATTTAGTTCACTCCCATTTATTTCCACGGCAATATTAAATGTTGCTAAATATGGCAAGAGGTGAATCATAATTCAACTACCTACCTAGGCATTTTAAATGTGGTCGTAAATGACTTATAGCATTTCCGAAACGACCCAATGCATTAACTTTGTAATCTGTGCAGATCTATCCTAACCACATTTTATGTTCTTTAAACGATAAAACAAATTGGTTCACATGATTCTACTCACCGTTCTAGTCCATTTACATATATGGCTCATCTCCAACGGAGCTACGATTAATTTACTACGAACTAAACCGTTTTTACCATGCTGTCACGTGAACTAATGCAAAAATCAAGGTTAACAGTTTTAATTATGCCTGAGAGTTCGAAAATATTAATCTAGGCAAAATTCTACATATTTTGCATATACGAACTATTCCAATCAAACGCACGGTTGAAAAGTTACAGACGTTTTAAAAATATGCAATTTTCCTGAAATTACGCAAATTCGTTAAACAAAAAAAATGAATCGGGTCGTTTTCTCTCTGCCATGCGAAACAGGTTGGGCGTTACATAGCTAAATCATGCACGAGGCGTCGGACAGAGAGGTGGCGCTCACCTTGGGCCTCGGGCTGGTAGATCTCGATCTGGAGTTGGGGACGGGCCAACTGGGCTATGGGGAGGTTGGCCCATGCGAGGGCAAGTTCAGCCCACGGGCGACGCGGGTCAGCATTCCTCGCTCCCGTGCTCAATGCAGGGACACCGGTAGGCCGCGACGGCACTGGAGGCTGGGATGCGGGACGGCACCAGCAGGGTCCTCCGACGAGGCTGGCGGAGGACGCGGGGATCCGGTCACGGGAGGCGGCGGGGCAGCCGGATCCGTCCCCCGAGGTCTCAGGCGGTGGCGCTGCATGGCCTGAAGGCAGCAACAACAGATCGGGAGGCAAGGACCAGCTCGGGGCACCACAGCTGGATCGCGGTGGTGGATGGTGCTACCGGTGCCGGCGGGAGGTGGCGGCGCGACCTGTGGTGGCACGGAGGAGCTTTGGCCGACGGGGAGGAGCTAGGACTGCTGCTACTTCTCGGAAGCTCGGGGTAGAGTGGAACATCATGGCTGCTGCGCTTGCGGGAGGAGCCGGCGGCTCGGGCTATCCGGGCCTGGGCGGGCCGGACGCGGGCTGCGGTGTGTTGGATAGGTTGGAGGAGAGAGAGGCTGCAGGGCTAGGGTTGTTGGCTGCGCAGAAAATGAGGTGGAGCTAGGGTTAGGAAAATATATGCAGGGGAAGGTTGTTAAATAGGGAAAGGGGAGGTTAGCATTAGGGGTATTAGCCTGTTTTCGTGTCGTACGATATTGATCGGACCGCTTCGGACGTAGGGATGGTGTTAATGGGCTAGGTGGGCTTTGTAGAATAGGCTAGGTGGGGAAGAGAGGGAAATTCGCGGCCCGGCAACGAACTTTTTAAACACGAAAAAATGCTCGACGATAAACCCATGACGGTGCCGCTACGGTCAACTGTTTGGGTATCAAACGGACTCTGATTGCGATAAAATTTGGCACGCGACCTACCTACACTAAAACAAGACCGCACACAAAGTTTCATTCCAATCCGAGGATATTTTATACACAATTTTAAAAATAATACTTTAACGATACCGCGGGTGCGTGCAAGTGTGGTTGGTCTCCAAACGGTCAACGTCGATAACGGAGAGAACCGACAACTAATAACGGATGCAAGTTTTAAAAACTGGCGGCAACAGATCAGCAATGCAATGTGGATGATGCGCTTGATGCGATGATGAATGCGACAGACAGTATAATCGCATGGAAGCAATAGAATAAGAGGGGAATCTTCTGGAGCGTCCGTCTCGGGCTGTCACAACTCTTCTACACTAACAAGAGATGCCGCCCCGAGATCTGAGAATGAATGGGGAGAGGAAGAGAAAAAGCAAAAGGTAAACTTAGTTGCTTCTTTGACAAACGAGTGCATCTTGAAGGTTGCAAAGAGATGAGGAATGATATGAGAAACAAGAATGAATTCAAACAAAATTTCGACAACACTTTGGTAGGAAAGAGCGCAAAATTTGTCTCACACCCTGTTTTCACTTTGTTTCAACTCTAGTCTTTTCAAATATGGAGTTTATTAAAAGTTATTAAGCAAATGCTATGAGTGCCATGATTGTCATTGTTTGTGTGTATGCTTGAGTGTCTGGATCTAAAAACAATTTTTATAACATACTATTTCCATTAATGTTCCTTTTTTCTCATTTTGATTAATTCAAAATCTTGCTTTGGGGTTTGCACTATAAGTCCGTAATTTCAAGGGGGTGCCTTCACCCAAATATTGTATTATGATTTTAGCACTATTATAACTCTCCAAAATCATAAAAATATTATTTTATAAAACAATTTTCTATTTTATTTGCTTGTCCTTTTCTAAGGCCAAAAATTATATTTCTGAGTGGAAAATTATTTTTTTGCCTTAGAAAACTATGAGAATATTTGGAGATACTTCGAGGACATATATTTTCCATACATAAGATTTTCAACCCCTATTTATGTTGAAAATATTTGAGCAAACCTTTGAGAACCTATTCTATCTGTTTTGACCTTTTGGAACATTTCCAAAGTACATATTCTCAATAAATTCCCAGAATATTCTATCATTCTTCCCAAGCTATATTTGGTGATCATGCCAAGTTTCACCTCCTTCCAAGGTGGTTTGGTTCACCAAATAATCCTAAAACCCATCCTGTCCAGAATCAAGTTGGAGCAACTCTACATACCAAAGTTTGTCAAATGGCCAGAAACAATGCAGGAGTGATCAATACCCCAAATGAGGAGACCCTGCAAAGAATTTGATTTGTGGGGATTAATTTTCTCAAATTCTCCTTTAACAAGGAAGAACTGTCCATTTGGGGGTGTTTTCAAGTTTACACTGTCAAACTTGTCCAATGGAGCTCAAATTTGGTAGGGCATCCTACTTCTGTCTAAAACACAATCCTGTTATCTTTCAGCATCATTAGTTGAGGTTAGCTACCCCAAACCCATATCAAACACCTTCAGCCAAATTGGTCAAACGGCACCTAGCACTCTCTACACCCACTCCCTTCTCATTAAACTCCTAGCACACGCTACCAGCACCACTCCTCAGCTGCAGACGAGTGGCCCCTCTTTGGTTCCATGTATGTAAGCCAAAAACAACAATTTAGTTTCTGATTCAAAGCTGACAACATCTCCTAAAGAACTTCCCATTGACAAACAATACATCTCTTGGCTCCTAGCATCCGAGGGGCATCCAAGATAACCCTGAGACACACCATATAGGGAAAAAGCACTCCAGAGTGCGCCATCATGTCGTGGCATGCCAAATCTGCGCTCTGGGCGCGCTAGAGGGTGCACCCAAGGCAAAGGAGGCCAACCCCGGTCGGTTCTCACCTCCCCTCGGAGTCTGTCCGCGCCCCTGACAACCACCCAACTCAAGGCAGCCTCAGGGTCCCCTACTTTCCCTCTCAACTGACTCAGGCGACACGTGCCCGCGCGCCCGATTCGGTCAGTAGTGCGCGGCACCGCAGCAGGCAAGCACACATGCCCCGCTCCCTCTCATTGAGTCTCTAGAGTCTCAAACCACGTCCGCAAAACCTTGGGTTTGACCCCGAGCTCTCTCTCCCTCTCCTGCAGCCACGGTGAAACCACCGGCGTTCCCCCGCTCGGTGCACCATTGCTGGCCTATAAATAGGCCCTCCCCCTTCACTCCAGCACCTCACCCCTCTCTTCCATACCCTCAATCGAGCCTCTAGCCACTCCACTTGAGGTAGGAGAGGTCTGGTGTTCGATATCGACCGAGGCCCCGCTGCTTCGGAGCTCCATCGATCTCGGGCTACAGGCTAGCTCTCGCACTCGACTCACCCCCTCCGTGACCATAGAGAGCCTAGGAAACTTCTCCACCTCTTCCCCGAGCTTTTCCCTGCCCATAGCACCTATCTTCTCCACCACCCGAATCATCTCTGCCACGGCCATGTCATCTCCGGTGACTCAGGTCCTCCCTGCAGTTCTTTCAACCCCCATCAGGTTGGCAACGATGCCACGGTGCCATTCGTGCAATCTCCTGGCCGCGAGGGCATTGGAGCTGCCGCCGGCGTGCCTCCCCTCCCCTTTGTCTGGAGGTGGAAGACAACCCTGACAGGCATGCCCCACCTGTCGATGGCCAGCCTATCCCCCTCTCTTCTCTCTCTGCTGCTGACCGTAGGGGCCCGCACATCAGGTTTAAACCTCACGGCGCGTGCGCACCTTCGCTAACTGGTTGGCTAACTGGCCGGTTAGCCAGTTGAGCCGGCCCAGCTGCTGGCTAAGCCAGGCAAGGGGCTGAGCCCGTGTTTCTTTTTCTTTTAAATCTGATTTTAGATTATTTTTGCAGGATAAAATATTTAATCAAATTTAAATATTTTTCCACCATAATTCCTCTAAAAATGTGTAGAATTTATTAGTGTTGTTGTGCTATTTTTTGCAAAGGCTTTTATGCACAACTTTAATTAAAATACCTAGATTAAATATTTTAGGTCCTGTTACATAGATTTTGAAATTATCTTTTTACATCAAAAACACAAACAAACATTTTCAGAATAGGTTAACATTTTTGAAGTGAGTTTGTGTTCTGTTTTGAGTGTGCTTCTTGTTCTTATTATTATTATTACGATGATAGATCACACGTTCGACGAAGGACTTGGACCCGAAGATCCCGAAGACCCTCGATACCTAGCTGATCAACGCAAGCAGCCCTTTGACCATGTCTGAGAAAATATTTTATGCATTACATGTTGATACCTTATTCCGAGGCATATAGTTAAGATTAATCGGTGCACCACAACATGGTGTTTCCGATTGCTCCTCGGGAGCATTTGTATTGAGCATGACCCTATCACCTACGAAGGTCACGCTGATAAAATGTTGACAGGTACTAGTAGTGCCACGCATAGGATGAGCATATGCATGATGATGGTAACACAGAGTTGATATCAAAGGTTGTACAAAAACCCCGTCGGGTGCGACTAATCCCCGAGGGTGATTGTGTTGAGCTGGATGACCACTTGAGAAAGAAGTGGTGTACCGGAAAGGTTTTGTGTGAGTGGTTTCGGAAATGG
This sequence comes from Hordeum vulgare subsp. vulgare, assembly GCF_904849725.1. Lineage (NCBI taxonomy): Eukaryota > Viridiplantae > Streptophyta > Magnoliopsida > Poales > Poaceae > Hordeum > Hordeum vulgare. The sequence continues at coordinate 338,283,718 of NC_058524.1, read as the reverse complement.
GATTAGATTTATGATGTGTCGACCATCCCAACCTTACATGTACGACCACGATAACCCTTTATGGGATGGGGTTTTGTTCATTACTTTGGTCGGTGCTAGCAAAGATCCCGCATTACTAGTGGCGGGATTTTGTGGTCACTCTTGTGACGGGGTTGTACCAGGTAGGTCGACTATGCCGATTTTACGTGTTTTGGGCACACCGTTGGTCCATGCATAGATGATACAGTCTAGAGTTGGTGCTCGTAAGACATACATCATGTGACTTGGGTACCAATCGAGTGGACTCTTTGTCTAGTGTCGTTAGGGAAAGGCAATGATTGGGTACTTAACTCAGGTATGTTATATACCACGAGTCATGGATGACATGGAAGTTTCCCGGATCTCGTGGGTACATCGTACAACCTCTGCAAAATGTATAACTATTTGAATAGCCGTGTCCATGGTCAAGGACAGTTGGGTAATCCTGCTAAAACTATGTACAGTCGTTTTCGCATAAACCAAGGGTGCGCGTGTATAAAGGTGTTACATGAGAAAGTGATTACTCGGTCAAGTTTGGTGACTTGAAGTGGAGGATCAACATGAGATGTTCAGTCCTCGGAAATATTTATGTTGTTATATGTAACCTGTTCTTATGATTACCATCTAGCGTATGATGCATATCCATACAAGTAATTGACCATGCTTACTCTTAAGTAAAGCTTGCTTTCCGCAAAGGTTGCATATTACTTTATTATCGTAGCAACTGCATTATCCGTATCATGGGCTGTTTGTGAGTAAATTCAAAGTACTCATTGGCTTACCACTGGCTATTTCATTGACCAAACATGGAGGAACCGGAATATCGAGAATAATTTGTCGTCGGAGACGGACACACGATCTAGGTCGCGTCGTAGTTAGAATGCCTGTTGGTTAAGACCGATAGCATGGGTTCCCGTTTACTACCAAGTCTTCCGCTAGTAGTTGTTATGGTGTGATTTGTCTCCTAGGCCCTATTTATGTAAGACTTGACCATGATGGTCCTTATTGTATCAAACGTTGAATTCGAATGTAAGACTCTTGTTATTCACTATCTGTGTGTTCTGTGAGCATTGATCTTTGGGATCATAGTACACATGCATTCGGTGATCTCAACGCATAAGTCGGGGTCCCCACAATTTGATAAAATTGAAAGATCTTGAGAAGATTCACAACAAACTAACTAAATTGATATGCAAGGAAAGAACATGAAAGAAGACACAACACTCTGGTTAAATGAATAATAAAGGAAAGACCACGATCTTGACAAAACCAAATAATAGATAAAATAGAGCAACATCACAACAACTCCGGAACAAGAGAATAGAAACTAGATCATTGGGAAGAAGGAATGGAGAGAAAAAATGAAAACTTCTACCACAATTGAATTGAAGATCCTCCAGACAAGGAGAATCGAACGTAGTTGTTGGAAAAAACAACAACAAAAGGAACAAGTTTGTTGTGGGTTTATGGAAACTATTTCAAAATAATGAGTTGATAACCAGCCACTAATAGAAACAAGGATTGATTGAATGCAACAGGAATGGCAAAACTTCTAACTCCTAGAGGATACATTGAGAACTTGGATCAATGATAATCACCATAATAGCCGCAAAACTTAGAAAAAGCATTAGGTGAAGTCTAAACCAAGATAGCTCATTGAAGAAATCATTTGTTGAAATATCTCATGATCAAAGAATTGGTGGGTTTAAATATGTCATTGTTGAAACACCTTCTCTTCGAGACTGCTCCACTAACAAGAACGCTATAACAACACCACAAAGCATAAAGGACGGAGAATTGCACTTGGAATGCAAAACACATGATATTTCAGCCTCTCCAACAAGAATGTTGAGGAACACTTCGAGAAAGAATTGAAATCATGAAGAACCAGCATCACAAACCTCCGGAACAAAAGAATGACCGAAGGAAATGATGGTTGAAAACATTAAGATTAAGACCTTGCAAAGAGACGAAGCTTCCCAAAGAGATACTTGAGAAAACATGGAACTCCGGAAAAAGGAAGATGAACAACATATAATAGAATATTGATATCATGAGCCACTCCAGAAGAAGAATTGAAATCATCCAGATGAAACAAGAATAAATTGATGACAAGCAACGGATTTAGCACACCACTTCTCCTTGTTAAAAAGATTGGAGAGAGAGAGATGGAGCACAACTGAAGAAGTCTTGGAAGAAACACCAGTAAGAATTGAAACGAATGAGACGACCATAAATGAATGGATAGATCATGATCCAGCCATAAGAATCGTGAACAAGGCACCAAAATAATTGAGAGACAAACTGTAACACCCAAAATTTACCAACTTTTTATTCCTTTCATTTCCTTGGAATTTGAATTTTTTACTTGACAAGAAATTTGAAGTTTTCTTGCTTTTCTTCATGAGAGAAGACTTCTAAGATTCTTCTTCTCCAAACCAATTCAGAAATATCTTTCGGCCTTTCCAATATATGAAATGGTTAATATAATATTTCTCAAAATTGGATTCCTTCTATTCTTGATTTGAATATTTTCCATAGCCTATTATTGAATTCTTCAAAAAGTTTTGACCACCATTCTATTTTTGAATGTTTTCACTCCTCTCCAAACCCTAAATTTGTTTTTGAAAGATTTCCAATAATTTAGAATAGCTGGATCACTGCTAATTTATTTTATTGTTTAAATGGGATTTTTTGTAATCAGTTTGAACTCCAAATTGTTTCCAACGGAACCCCCTCTTTCCTTCGGAATCTTGATCCCAAACTTTGGCAGTTTGTAGTTAGTGGAACCCATTTTAGCATAAACTTTGGGATCTCAAGTTTGAAAAAATCAAATTTGGTTTGACTAAAGTTTGACCCCAGAGACTCAATTGTGATTCAAATCTGCCTTAAAGTTCTCCAAGAATTCTGAAAATATTTGTAGCACCTTTTCTTCCTATGAGAGAGCTTCCCTCCAAATTTCAACCTCAAATTCATTTCCTAGCTATGGTTTTTCTCCTGTCGATCACCTCAGCTAAATTGGATAGAAGAAGTCTGAATTTATTTCACACCTACCTTCAGATAGGTGCTACCTTCTCCCCCAGCACCAATCTCACTAGTGACAACGCACTCCTCGTTGATCCTGTGCTCCTTCTTATCCTCTCCATTTCCCGTGAGCTTGGCCCCTTCCTCCTCGTCGGTGGCAAGCCGTAAGAGCTTGCCCAGGCGCCGACAGCGGCTCTGCTTGAGCACCAGAGTGCTTCTGCTGCACAGCCGCACCGCACGGCACCGCCCATCGCTCTGGCAGCCTCCTCGCAACCCTGCTCTCGTTCAGCCCCGCACAGATCGTCGCCACGCCCCTGCAACCCCAGAGCACCATTCCTGCCGCCGTAGAGCTCCGTGTTGACCGCATCGTCCCCACGTTCTTCTCGTGCATGACCAAGCCTCTCGGGTCAAAAATGAGTTCCTCTCGGTGATTAGGTTCGTCCAGTACCACCTAATCGCCCGCCCAAACACCTGCTTCGCCGGAATTCCTCACCGAAGTAATGGCCGAAGCCCCTCCCGCGGCGCTTCTGAGCTCACCCACCTCTCTCCCGCACTCCATTTTCCCCTCCAGGAAACAGACGATCCAGGAAGAGGCCCTTGAGGGACCTTCTTCCCCAGCTCTGGCCGCCTAGATCCGCTTTGGGATCCGGCCGCTCCCGTGCTGTGAAAGTCAAGGTAGGATGACCTAAGACCTTCGGTCGCATCCAGCAGTTCCACCCCTGCTTACCCCGTGCTCGATTTCATTGCAGAGGCCCTCGGTTGTCGATTTCGTCGTGTCACCGGAGTTGTTGCCACCAGAGATCTGCTACCGCTGTCATGAGCCATCCCCCGCCATCCAATCCACCTCCATCCATCAGGCGAGTCAACGTTGAGTGCACCCGCACCCCTAGCTCACTCTCTCCTCCCTCCTATCATCGCTGACGATCACCGGAAGCCTCTCGCGCCAGTGAGGAGTTAAAACCCGACAGATGGGCCTTCCCTGTCACTCTCTCTCCCCTCTCCGAAACGATTTCGTCGAAGGCGTATTTGGCCGAAGCCGTTTTCCTTTCTGGGAAACGTACCCCCTCGGGCGCTTTGGAATCTTTCCATTCTAGCCCCTATTTCCTTTGAAACTAATTACACAACAACCCCTAGTATGTTTTTCTCTGTAACTTTTATTCTATAACTCCTTTTGTAGTGATTCTTTTTGCATAATGATCCTGATAAGGTCTAGTTTATTTTAAAATTTTCTAAAAATATTTCTATACCAGTAGCTAGGCAGTTTAGCTTATGTCATTGTTTGTGTTATACTGTAGATTCCAACACCGAGATACCCGACGTCAACTGCAACGAGCTCGATCCTGACTACATGGAACCAGGCAAGCATGTTTGTTACTTTTGGTGTGTTGTTTGCTATCATTCTCATATTTATTTTTCCTACACCTTGCATATTTCATACTTGTTATACATACTCAACCATGATATAATATGATGAAGGCAACTGACGGTTATGAAACGTTGTGGAATAGCCTAGTCACATGAAACGTGATAGGTTATGGCCTTGCCATGGCTTGAGCACATTGGTGCTAGTATAAATTTGGTAAACTCCAGTATCGACCTAGATCGAGTCTTGTCCGTGCCATACTTCTTATCGTGCTACCACAATTCCCTGGATAATGGGTTCGGTATAGTCAGTTGTAGACCTATTATCCATCACACACCAATAGAGGGACCGGTATGAAGGTATCCATGGCCTTGGACTAAATCTAGTCATCCGGTCAGGGGGCATGGGTGTTCCGGTGTGGGACCGGAAGGTAGGGCACTCCCGTGAGCGCGCGATATAAATATTGTGATCCCATACTAGTCGAGGTCGGAGCCTCCCCGTCTTATGGTTTTACCTTGGCAGCGTAGTCCGGGTGAGACCAGGCTTCGCGGAGGTAAAGTGGGTGTTTGTTGATTCTGAATGTCCACTTCTGAGACACCATACGCGGGAATAGTCATGTTGACTATTGAAAACTATGGACTATGGGTAAAGAGTACACCCTCTGCAGAGTCAAAACTATTCGAGAAGTCGTGTCCCCGGTCAAGGACGTTGTTTGACGAGTCAAGTGTTCGTCCTAGAGTCGGTTTTTGGAGTACAAGTGATATTAATAACAATGGGGTGGTGAATCATATGATGACGTGGTGGATGATCATATATGGTTATTATCCTGGACTAACCCCTATGATTTTTTTGGATATCCTTGGGATGGTTCTACCTCGTGGGTATTCAATATTTATTATTTATTATAATAACTTTATGTGGTGTCGCTGAGACGGCCGACTGTGGCATTGCTTTGGTATGTATTATAAGCCCTTTATGTGGTGTCGTTGAGACGCCCGACTGTGGCATTGCTTTGTTATTTACTATAAGCCCTTTATGTGGTGTCGCTAAGATGCCCGACTGTGGCAGTGTTTTATTATTTATTGTAAGCCCTTTATGTGGTGTCACTGAGACGCCCGACTGCGGCATGTTATGATATTTATTTTTTGCCCTATATGTGGTGTTTCTCAGACACCCGACAGTGGTATTTATTTTTCTACATGGATATCTCGAGAGGACTACCACCTGATTTATCCACTAACCTATTTACTTTCAGTGCGTATATTTTTGCATATAACTTGACTATAACCATGCATAATAAAATGAACTTCATGCATCTCAACTTTTGTGCAAACTGTTTTCGAGTACTTCCTAGAGTACTCATTGTCTTGTTGTTGTGGCCAGATATGGATGAAGGAGATATCATGGATGAGGATTACGATAGTGAGTCCGATGTCTAGAGAAGTCCGCCACTGTATTATTCCACCGCTTTCGCCACCCTGAATAAATCATTGAGCTTCACTCTGAGGCTTAGCGCGTAGTAGTACTTGTCTGGTCACATTACTCTGATGTGACGTGCCCTATTTATTATTGCGAGTAGTAGAGTCACCCCAGACCACTATAACATTTCCATCTCCCCTAAGACATGGTTATGTTGTAATAATTTTGTCGAGAAACCCTTGCTCTACCTGTATAATAGTAAGTACTACTCGTTGTTTTCTGCATCAAGTTGAGTCTTTAGAGGGAAATATTTTCTTCACTAAGGACGCCCATGACTGATTTACGATTAATTAATTTATTTGGAAACTGTTCATGACACGAACGAAGAGACAACAATTGAGTCGAATTTGAGAATGAAAGCTGAAAGGTTAGAACGAAGTAATCTTTTAAAATGATGGCCTTTATAGGATCGAGAATGAAAACAAATCTGAAATGCACCGGATACATATGGAAGGAATTTCTCATGATCGAAAACAAATGAGAGGATATCACGAAGCTGAGATGACAATCTTCAAAAGTATGGACCAAGATTTAATAGAAGCACTTCTTCGGTCTTCATATTGAGAAAGATGAGAGGAAAACCATCAAGAATTACTTAGACACTATGGAATAAGAGTAGAAGAACCAAGTAAGATCCTGGAAAATCCTGTGGGTTATGGGCCCATTGAAAGAAACCACCGGAGTAAGGATTGAAAATAAGAAACTCTGAGATATCTTGAAAACATCGGATAGAATGGAGAGTGATGAAAAACAAGAAAGTCTTGATCTGAATTATAAACATGGGAAAGAATTTAAAGGATGAAAATGATATGATGAACACCTATAACTTGAATTGAATCCACCAGAGAGATAACAAGAATGAAGAATGATGAACTCAAACTCCCGAGAATCTTCACGCAAAATCAGCGGAAACAACAAAGAAGATAAGATAGTGGAAGCAACACTGAAAAGAAAGGCACTTGGATGATAACTGAACCATTAGAAAAAAGTGAGGGAGGGGAAAAACAAAGACAACTTGGCACTCATGAGACTAACTCCGGAAAGAAATGAGAGATTGATCTTGAAAAATTGGAGAGGATTGAATTGACTTGAGTAGAAGAATCAACATTCCCATAGAAATATGAGAACACTAGTTAGGAAAGATATGAAATCACCACTTGACATCGAAGCAAATCGAATTACCATACTTGAACAAAACAAATTATGAGGCTTATGAAACAAGCTGAAAAAAATTCATGACAGAGATTCCGTCCGATATTTTTGTGGATTGGATAGCACGGGCTCTATCTTCCCGTAGCAATCATGTACAAGGAAGTGAACATGACATACGAAGCGTCCTCGAGTCGTAGCAAGCTAGAAGGACTCTTTAAGACAACACGAGAAACGATGTAAGACGAACATGAGCAAACAAATCCACTAGATGTCGAACCCCAACCTCACATCATGCATCTCTTGAAATATTGTCCTATAAGTAACTACTTGAATTCCCACGTAAGAACTTCCGAAATTTTTGGTAATGCAATCGAGTCCACCGATACAAGGAGTAAAATCCATAGGTCAACTCCTAGCAATAACACTAACCCGTCCAGTGTATCACATCCATAAAAAAAACCAGAGATCTCGAAAACTTGTCTATCTGAGACCCTCGTAATCACAACAATACTAAGTATGGTGGTACCCCCGAACTCTCTGCCCCAATAATGGGGATGCCGGGCTTATCTCGCCACCACTAGTATTGAAGAAATTTCGAACATCCTCCGTCCTGAGATACTAAGAAATCTGAATGATAACGATGTGCTCAAGAATCCCCTGGAGCTCAAATCCCCGAAATGAAATCAACAAAGTAGGAGGCACCAAGTCAGAACTCCGTCACATCGGCATCAAATAGATTCCAAAAATATCCGCGTGATCCTAAATTTTTTTGAGTGAGAAGAGGAGTAGAATTAAAATTCCTCACTAGAGCATAGAAGAGGAGAAAAAACAATCCTACTATCTGATATATAAATAGACTCAACGTAGTTTTTCACTAGACTCCACTCAGCCAAGTTCGATCAATCAAGGGGACACCTAGGTCGGTACTGCTCTGATACCAACCTGTAACTCCCAAGATGTGGTCCTATCCTTATATTGGCGCGAGGCCTTGACAGGGTAGAAATGCATCTCGTCGTTTTGCAAGAATGGATATCGTTACAAGTACAGGTACTGAAAAGATGAGTATAAGGAGTTAGCTTACACTCGCCACAAGCCGCATCAAGATCACATCAATACAACAATATATAGTCATCATGAAATAGAGCAGGGTCCATCTACGAATGAAAACAAATGATAAAGGGACGACGTCCATCCTTGCTATCCCAGGCTGCCGGCCTGGAACCCAGCCTAAATCAACGAAGAAGAAGAAGAAGCCCTAAATGAACAATCATCGCGCTCATGTCTTAATATAACTTTCCCTGTACCTACAACTGGTGTTCTATTAATCTATGAGCAATAGGGGACTCAGGAATCTCATTTCGAAAGGTATCAAGAATAGCAAAGCTTAATAGGTGAGGCATAGTTAGGTGGTGAGGTTGCAGCAAGCGATTAAGCATTTATTTGGTGGCTAATTTACGAGTACAAGAATAAGAGGGGGATGATGTACGCATAATCAGCTGTGAACTAATAATGATCAAATGAATGATCCGGATCACCTATTTATGTCACACATAACCCCACCATGTCCTCGAAAGGAGAATGAGCTCACGAAAGAGACAGTCACGGTTACGAGTCAGTTGGCAAGTTTTACTTAAGTTTACTTCATGTTATCTAGAATCAGATGTTAAACAAACTTTCCAAGTTTGCCACATAACCGTGACACGGCTTTCCGAAAGATTTAACCCCGCAGGTGTGCTCCAACAAGTCCATCACAAACTATAACACGCTGTGCCGGGATGACCTCGATCAGGGATAACACGTGATCTCCTGGGGTTCCTATTGGAAAACCTCAACCTAGAGATAGCCCAAAGTATCCTCGAAATCCCTCGCACAAGACGCCCGAGAAAGGAAAAACAAGTCCAGCAAGGCTGTGTATCTCGTTCTCAGGGCACACCCGATGAGCTATGGTTACCACGCCAGATGCCAGTTTCCCCGGGTAGCGTTAATAAGCTGCTCTGTTTGGGACCAACACCATCAGCATTGCCCCACTGTATTATGTTGAATTACTCCTTGGGTTCATGACACCCTATGTTTTTCAGTATTAACATAATTATTACGTTGGGAAATATAGTACCATTGTTGGGCCTTGCCAGACGAGCTTTATCCCAAAAGGAAAATCAAGGGGGCCCCCTAACAACACCAAGCATGTTAGGAGCACTCATTTATGGAACATAACACCGGTAGCCGAAACTAAGGCGGCAAAGGTGGAAGAAAACACCATGCTAGAAAGGCCGAGCATTCCACCTTTTACCAAGTATATAGGTGCATTAAATTAGCTATCATAATATGGTCATATAACAAGGAACCCATGTTTCACATGGAATCAACTTCACTTGCAACTAGCAACGCTATCAAGGCCGAGCAAGCGGTAACATAGCCAAACAAGGTTTGCAGGGTAGTAGAAAGATTAGAGGTTTTCATGGTAATGTTGGGTGGCTGATATTTAACAGGTGGTAGGGAGCGATACATAGCAAATGAAACAAGACAACTAGCATGGCAATGATAGTAATGGTATCTAGGGAAATGATCATCTTGCGTGTGATCCCGCTTGGAAGAAGAACGAATGTGACAAACTGAGCTAATGGAACGGATCCTCACACTCTGAAGTGGTTCGGAACACTATCGAGAAGAAACAAACCAGAAACAATCAACACATGATAACACCACAACAAAGGCACGATGTGATGCACACCCTAATATGATGCATGTCTAGTTCAATTATGCAAGGCAGGGCATGGCGATTCACAACAGTCAAATGCTACACATTAAGTTAAGCTCATTATGCAAGGCAGGGCATGACAGAACTCCACATTTAATTATTTAGTTTACTCCCATTTATTTACACGGCAATATTAAGTAATGTTTAACATGGCAAGAGGTGAAGCATAATTAAACTAGCTACCTAGGCATTTTAAATGATGTCACAAACGACTTATAGCATTTCCGAAATCACCCCACTCACTAACTTTGTAATCGGTCTAGATCTGTCCTAACCACATTTTATGTTTGTTAAATGGAAAAAAACAAAATGGTTCACATGATTCTACTCGTCGTTCTAGTCCATTTACATATATGGATCATCTCCAACAGAGCTAGGATTAATTAACTACGAACTAAACCATTTTTAACACGTTGTCACGCGAACCAATGCAAACAACAAGGTTAACAGTTTTAATTATGCATGAGAGTTGGAAAATATTAATCTACGCGAATTTCTACATGTTTGACATATATAAACTATTCCGCTCCGACGCATAGTTGAAAAGTTACGGACATTAAAAAAATATGCAATTTTCCTGAAATTACGCAAATTCGTTAAACGAAAAAATAACGAATCAGGCTGATTTCTCTCTACGAGGCGAAACAGGGCTGGGAGCTAGATAGCTAAATCACGCACGAGGTGTCCGACAGGGAGGTGGCGCTCAACTTGGGCGTTGGGCCGGTGGATCTGGAGCTGGAGTTGGGGACGGGGCCAACTAGCTATGGGGAGGCTGGCCCATGCGAGGGCGAGCTCGGCCCAGGGTAGATGCGAGCGAGCGCTCCTCGCTCCCGTGCTCAATGCAGGGACACCGGGAAATCATGGCGGCGCTGCAGGCAGGGATGCGGGACAACATCGGCAGCGTCCTCCGAAGAGGTTAGCGGCGGACACAGGGATCGGGTCACGGGAGGTGGCGGGGCAGCCAGATCCAGCACCTGAGGTCTCAAGGCAGTGGTGCGGCATGGCCTGCACGCATCAGCAACATATCGGGAGGCAAGGAGCAGGTCGGGGCATTAGGGCTGGCTCGCGGTGGCGGCTGGTGCTACCGGTGCCGGCGGGAGGTGGTGGCGCGACCTGCTGTGTCACGGAGGAGCTTCGGCCGACGGGGAGGAGGTGGGGCTGCTGCTGCTTCTCGGGAGCTCGGGGCAGAGTGGGACACTGGGGCTGCCGTGCTTGCGAAATGAGTCGGTGACTCGTGCGATCCTGGCCCGGGCGGGCTGGACGCAGGCTGCGGCGGACCGGATCGGCTAGAGGAGAGAGGGGCTGCAGGGCTAGGATTGCTGGCTACGTGGAAAACAAGGTGGAGCTAGGTTTAGGCAAAAATCGGCAGGGGAAGGTAGTTAAATCGGGAAAAAGGGTTAGGGTTACGGGAATTAGCATGTTTTTGAGCCGTATGATCTCGATCGGACGGCTCCGGACGTGGGGGTGGTGTTAATGGGCTAGGTGGGTGTGTAGAATATGCTACGTGGGGAAGAGAGGGAAGTTTGCGGCCCAGCAACGAGATTTTTTAACACCGAAAAACGTCTGACGATAAACCGATGAAGGCGCCGTTACGGTCGACCGTTCGGGTATCAAACGGACTCCCATTGCAACGAAAATTGGTAGGCGGCCTACATACACTAAAACAAGACCGCACACCATGTTTCAACCCAATCTAAGAATATTTTACACCAGTTTTGAAAGTAATATTTTAACGATGCCGTGGGCGCGTGCGAGTGTGCTTGGTCTCAAAACGGTCAATGTCAATAACGGAGAGAACCAGCAACTAATAACGGATGCAAGTTTTAAAAACTGGTGGCAATAGAGTGACGATGCAATGCGGATGACGTGCATGATGCGATGATGAATGTGACAGACAATCTAATCACACGGCGGCAATGGAATAAGAGGGGAATCTTCTGGAGCATCGCTCTGGGGCTGTCACCCCTTCTTTCCGTGTTCTGGGCACATTGTTGGTCCCTGCATAGATGATATGGTCTAGAGTTGGTACTCGTAAGACGTACATCATGTGGGATGGGTACCAATCAAGTGGACTCTTTGTCTTGTGTCATCAGGGGAAAGGCAATGATCGGGTACTTACCTCGGGTATGTTATATACCGCGAGTCATTGATGACACGGACGTTTCTCGGATCTCGTCGGTAAAATGCGCAACCTCTTCAGAGTGTAAAACTATTCGAATAGTCGTGTCCACAGTCAAGGACAGTTGGGTAATCCTGCTTAAACTGTGTCAAATCGTTTTTGCATAAACCACGTGTGTGTGAGTATAAAGGTGTTTCACGAGAAAGTCATTAACTGGACCAAGTCCGGTGATTTGGCATGGAGGGTGAACATGAGGTGTTCAACTCTCGGAATATTTATGCTGGTATATGTAACCTATTCTTATGGTTACCACTTACCTAGTGATGCATGACCATCTGAACACTTAACCATGTTTATGCATTAATGAAAAATTGCTTTCCGCAAAGGCCGCATTATACTTCATATCACGCTCAATTACATTATCCGTATCATGGGTTGCTTGCGAGTACATTCAAAGTACTCATTGGCTTTCCACTCGTTATTTCATTGACCAGGTAATAGAGAACAGGATATGGTGAAGAGTATGATGGTGACATTCCTGTGAGCTAGGACGCTTCCTAGTCAGAATGCCTGTAGGTTAAGGCTGATGGCATGGGTTCACGCTTTTGACCAATAATTCCGCTATTGGTGAAGTTGGCCCTATCTATGTAAGACTTCACCACAAGGTCATTATTTGTATCAAACGGTATGTATGGATGTAAGACTCTTTTCATTCAGTTTCTGTGTGTTCCATGAGCATTGATCTCTCGGATCACTAAGCACGTTCATTCAGCGATCTCGATTCGTAAGTCGGGGTCCCCACATCAGCCCATGCCCTCTCCTACCTCGAGCAAAATTTCGTATTTACTCACTCTCTCTCCCTTTCTCTCTCTCTGTCTCTCTCTCTCTGTATGTGTGTGTGTGTGTCTCGTGTTGTTGCTCCCAAACCTGTGATTTTTTATTTCTTTGCTCGGAATTGTGTTTCTTAAACTCATTTGAGGGATTGCTCCTTGGTATGTGAATCTCGCATTCCGCGAATTAGTTTTTTTGCTTTAGTGGTTTATATATTGCATATTTCACTGCACTTTGTACTACTGAAAAAAAGATTGCATGTGAATTCGTTAGGTTCCAAGTAGTATGAATGCTTGATGTGGCCACTAGGCATCTATATGAGTAGTCACTATCAATCAAACCAAATTCTATTTATCTAATTTTGTGGCCCAAAAATTTTAGAAAATTCGAAAAATGAACTTCCTTAGGTGTGGTTCTTTAAGGTGGAATCCCAAAGGAGTTGTTGAGAGGACCCAGGATCAAGACATCAACATCTTTCGCAATAGAGAGGTTACGTCCTGTGAATGGCCACACACACCTTTCATGAGCGACGAAGGTTTCCACCTAGAGTTCATGCAATTCATTGGAAATCCCGGGCTGACCAACTTCCTCGCACATGAGCGTGATCAATACTATCTCCTTACAAATTCTTTTGTGAAAATTTTTGTTTCATAAATAGGCCCAATGCTCCCATGGTGCACTTCGATTTATATGCACAACATTATGAATTACCATGCTCTGAATTCTTTGAAATATGCTTGATTTCTTGTGATAGGGGAACACATGAGCCGAAACTAGAGGAGTTCGAGGACTTCCTCCTTACCTTAACTATGGGAGTAACTAAGGGTGTATTAAACGCCAGGGCCACCAGTTTACATCCTCCTTCTATGCATTACTTTCCTTTGTTCATAGGGAAATGTTTAACTGCTATTGGTTACAACGGCGGTCTGAGTGCCCCCACCCTAGGTATTTGCGTACTGCACAAAATGAGGTAACACTTAGAACTTATGAGCTATTGTCGCATGCTGTTTGCATAGTAACCGAACCAAAGGCATGGTTCATGGTGGTATTTATGCCACTCTCTTAGCAAAACATTTTAATGTCGGTGTACACCTGAGTGATTATTTGTTGCCTAAGGTTTATCTTGATCATCAATCTGTGTTAGATCACTAGTTCATTGATGATCCTGAGCCTCGACACCACATTCGTTATAATGTGGTATATAGCAAGAACATTTGTTACTCACATGGTGTTTGTTTGATTATCATGCCAGGAATGGATATGACATCCCGCCGTGAGATATAATTGTTTATCCGAAAGAGTTGGTTGAGGCGGAGGATCCGGCTCAGGCTTGCGACGCTCAATTATCTCAGCCTAATTACTTCCGTGGACCCGACGCCTACTTCAAATGGTGATCACCAAGCTAGGCAAAACCCTATGCTCGGGGGGTATGTATGTGTCACTAACATTATATTCAGTGTTCACACTTCATATAAATTGTTGATTATCATCATATTTCATTGTACATCCATGTTAGCTTTATTTTTCGCTTTGCTCTTGTGTGTTTCAAAGACACGAAAAACCTAAAAATATTTCTTGCCTCTTTTGTGTTTATCTTTCTTGTTTAGATAGTTTGAAGTATTGAGAGAAAACCCAAAACTATTTCCTTTGCATGTTGGGACCTTTCCCATGTAAATATTTTTCTCATTTTCGCTTTTCTTTGATTTATTTGCTTCCTTAATAAAAAACAAAAAATCAAAAAATAATTTAGTGTGTTTCGCTGGATTTATTTTTCTTTTGTTGAGTCATTGAAAGGATAAGACCACGAAGAAAATGTTGAGTGGTTCTCATATGCATTAATTTTGATCTAATAAAGAGCTATTAATACCTTGTCTTCTTGTGGGGACCCCGACTTATAAGTTGCGATCACCGAATGAAGGTGTACAGTGATCCCAGAGATGAATGCTCACTGAACACGCAGAAGCTGAATAACCAGGTTCTTACATCCATACATACCGTATGATACAAATAGAGACCATTAAGGTCAAGTTTTACATAGATAGGGCCTCCAAGGCCAACACACCAAACATAAGTAGCAGTGAAATTCTTGATTTAAAGCATGAACCTGAGCCATCTGCATTAAACCTATATGCATTCTGATTTGGAAGCGTCCTAGTTTGTGTGTTCATCTTTAGTGAACTCTTGTCCACATTCCTGCTCTTCCATGTTTGGCCAATTAAATAACCAGTGGCAAGGCAGTGAGTACTTTGAATGTAGTCGCAAGCAAGCCATGATGTGGAACAAGGCAATAACAATGCATGCTATATCACTAAGTAGGTAAGTTTGCAAAAAGCTAATTTTGAGTGCAATGACATGGTCAATCTCTAAAAAAGCATGCATCAACTTGTCATGGATATCCATATGAATAAGATATAAACTATCATCATAAGCCGGGGTTAAACATCCCCCGTTCAATTCCCATACCAAGTCGTCCGACTTAGCTCAAGTATCATCTTCCTCATATCATCATCTTTTCCACATACTCACACACACACGCTCATTTGGTTTAGGCAAAAACATCTGGACGTAGCCGAAGAGCACCCATCCGACTGTCTAACCGTGGACACGACTATTCGAATAGTTTTACACTCTGTAGACGTTGCACGCTGTACTCAAAAGACTCGGGGAGCTACCGTGTCCTCCACGACTAGCAGTATATTACATACCTAACATAAGAACCCAAACAATGTCTTTCCCATGATGATGCTAAACAAAGACCTCATACGATGTAAATCATACAAGCCTCTCTATAGATCATATCATCCATGAGGGTACCAACGGTGTGCTAGGTGCATGTGAAAACAGCTCATGGTCGCCCTACATGGCACGACCACGTCACAAGAGTTACCACGCCACTCTCGCCACTAGTAATGTGCGCTCTGTGCTAGCACCGACCATGGTAATTAACAAATCCCCGTCCCATAAGGGGTATTGTGTTCGCACATGTATGGTTGTACTAACAGTCATAACTTACGCCAATCCGTTTTTGAAACCACACACACGAACCTTGGTGCGTCGGTGAGCTCAGGGTCAAGGCCAGAGGGCACGGGGGCTTGAGGGGAGGCATGTGGGTTGTTCATGGGCATGGTCTACGTCGAGGGCAGGGAAAGAAGAGAGAAGGGAGATGCGCGCTTGTAGGTTTGTCGTTTGGCCGAAAGGGGCAGCATCGGACATGTGTCGGGGATGGCCGTTGGAGATAGTCGCGGATGCACACGCGCCTCGACTGGCGCGAGGTAGTGGCTTGAGGCTATCTGCAGCGTCGGGTAGAGGGTGGCTAAAGTGCGGTTGGGCACTGTAGCATGCTCGAGAGCACCGGAATTGCATGCCACAGCAGGCCAGCGACAACTTTTGTGTGGACAAGCGTGTATAGGGGTAATTAAACAAGTGGGCAAAAGCTTTGGATACTGTGGAGGTTTGACAGTGAGAGAGAGAGAGAGAAGTGGGGAGAGAGATGAGATGTTGCTATCTAGAATGGGGAAATGGGGGTCTTACCCCATCAATAATTGAGGTGAGGCCGTGGGAAAGTTACTGGGGGGTGAAGGATCACGAGAAGAAGGTGCGGTAGAAATTTGAAGTGAAGGAGAAGAGAAAAAGTGGAGAAAGTAGCAACTTTACCAAACTACCAGAAGGTGTTTTATGATTGTTTGGAAAAGTTACCTTTACCCAATTTCTATTAAAGTTAACATGATTGAATTGAGGTAACAACCAAGAGTGTTCACCAAGTTTCAACTCATATGAGCAAAGTTGGTAATGTAAACATGAAAATCCTCAAAAATAGACAGAATCAGAATCCTGATGACTTTGGTGACCACATCAATTCCCATAAATTAACAACTTGGTGTAGCATCCTTATTTCCGGTCTAGATCACATCTATAAAATTAGATGTTATTTGGATATACTTAGCAATGAAAAGTTGCTAAATTTGGTTTTGGACAAGGAAGGTTTTGGGATTCTTAGGTGAACAAAATCAACTTGGATTGAGATGAAATTTTAGGGTCACCACAAATATCATGTGTGCCTTGCTAGAATTTTCTTAGAATTTATTGAGAATATTTATTTTTGGAATATTTGAAAATCTTGAATTGGGCACAAAGGGTGTTGAGGGGTTTTGTCCAATATTTTGAACAACACCATGTGTTGAACCTCATATGTATGGAAAATATATGTCATCTCAATTTCCCTAAATTTTCTCAAATATTTGTAAAGCAAGAAACTATTTTTTCCCTCTAGATATCATTTCTGGCCTCAGAAAAAGGTGTTTAAATAAAATAGGGAAATGACTATTAAAATAAATATGTTGTGGTTTTGGGAAGTATTTTTGGTAATAGAATCCAAATAAAATCTTTGGGGTAAAACATCGCTCCTGAATTAAGGACTTTTAGTACAAGTCCCAATTCACGGGTTTTGAACTTTAAACTGAATAAATGACTTTTGTTTGAGATAATATTTTTATAAGAGTAGTTTTTGGTTGTCATATCCCTGGTTTCCGTTACTTGGTGCCTAGCTGGAGTGTGCATCATATTTTCTTTTGGCATTAAAATGAAATGGGGAATAAGGAAAACCCTAGCACCTCACTCTAATATAAGAAATTCAACGAAGTGTGATTTTCAATGAACCCAAAATGGCCTTAAAAATGTTCATATTTTCTGTTAAATGTTGGCAACAACATTACAGGGATGAATTCTATTTTGAAATCATTTTGGCATTTTAATTAATCCAAAGAAGCATGCCAAAACAAATAACTATAAATATTTTAGTTACTACAAAAATGCTGAAATAATTTGTGGAGTTTGGAAATAATACAAATATGCTCCATATATTTTTATAGGCTTTTTGTCAATGTTTTTTAGCCCACACAAAGTAACAAAACCCATGTTAAAACTAAAACAAAAAACAGAATAGAAAAAAACTTACCTGGCGCCGGCCCAGCCCAGCTTGCCCTCTCCTGTCGTCTTCCACCTCTATTAGTAGGCAGAGGAGGAGGTGGTCGACGCTTGCTGATGATGAGTTGATGGATATACTTCTTGACCCTCGTTGGTTAATCCAAGTGTAAGGTGGAGATGTAGTCAACAACAGATTTCCCTTAACGGCGATTGTAAGGTTTATCGAACCGGGAGGACTCCGAGGATCAATAAGTAGGTGTACACTGCTCTGGCGCTAGCAGAAGATATGGGCATGCACACAAAACAAATAACTTAGCTCCGAACGAGTACAAAGAGGTTTTCAATCTCTCCGGCCTTGTAGTTTGCAAAGGATCAAAACACAAACGGGAATAGTGATAGTGATTGCAACGGAAAAGTAAATGAAAGCAGTAAATGGTGGAGGTGTAACCAATGGTGGTAATATGGACCTGAGTCACATGATTTTTGCTAGTGATGTATCTCTCCCAAAAGAATATAAACAACTATGCATGAGTAAACAAATTACAGCTGGGCAATTGACAGAATTATAAACGCACCGCAATGCTAATTATGCTACTTGAAAGTTAGAGGCTCAATAGTAATGGGCAGTATGCCAAGACAAGTAGACCGTTTATTCATCAACATCTACTAACAAATCATCCACCTTGATATATATATCCAGAACATCTCGCTGGTATTAAGTTGGGAGCCCCACCCAAAGTGTAAACTCAAAGCAACGGACAACTGTGATACATCTCCAACGTATCTATAATTTTTGATGGTTTCATGCTATTATGTTGTCAAACTTTGGATGTTTTGTATGCCTTTTATATATTTATTTGGGATTAACTTATTAACTCAGCGCCAAGTGCCAGTTCCTGTTTTTCCATGTTTTTTACCCCTTTCGGAGGAGGATTTGAACAGAGTCCAAACGGAATGAAACTGCCAAAACCATTTTTTCCGAAACAGAAAAAGATCGGGAAGCCGGAGAATCAGGGCAGGGGGCCTGCAGGGACCCCACAAGACCTCATGGCGTGGCCAGGGGGCCCGCGCCACCCTGGCTTGTGGGCTCCATGGGTCACCTCTGCCCTAGGTTTTGCGCCTATATATTCCCTAAACTCCCAGAAAAATCAGGAGATCATCGAAAGTACTTTTCTGCCGCCACAAGCTTCTGTCTCCGCAAGATCCCATCTGGGGCACGTTCTGGTGCCCTGCCGCAGGGGGATTCGGATACGGAGGGCTTCTTCATCAACACCATGACCTCTCCGATGATGCGTGAGTAGTTCACCGTAGACCTACGAGTCCATAGCTAGTAGCTAGATGGCTTCTTCTCTCTCTTGGATCTTCAATACAAAGTTCTCCATGATCTTCATGGAGATCTATCAGATGTAATCTTCTTTTGCGGTGTGTTTGTCGAGATTCGATGAATTGTGTATTTATGATCATATTATCTATGAATCTTATTTGAGTTTCTTCTGATCTCTCTTATGCATGATTTCGTATCCTTGTAATTCTCTTCTAGTTGTGGGTTTTGTTTGGCCAACTAGATCTATGATTCTTGCAATGGGAGAAGTGCTTGGTTTTGGGTTCATACCATGCAGAGACCTCACCCAGTGACAGAAGGGGTAGCGAGGCACGCATCATGTTGTTGCCATCAAGGGTAAAAAGATGGGGTTTTCATCATTGGTTTGAGATTATCCCTCTACATCATGTCATCTTGCTTAAGGCGTTACTCTGTTCGTCATGAACTCAATACAGTAGATGCATGCTCGATAGGAGTCGAAGTGTGGAGTAATAGTAGTAGATGGAGAAAGTATCGGTCTACTTGTCTTCGATGTGATGCCTATATGTATGATCATTGCCTTAGATATCGTCATGACTTTGCGCGGTTCTATCAATTGCTCGATAGTAATTTGTTCACCCACCATAATACTTGCTATTTTGAGAGAAGCCTCTAGTGAACACTATGGCCCCCGGGTCTACTCCACACCATATTTTCAGCCTTACACTTTTACTTCGTTGCACTTTCCGCCTTCAGATCTCACTTTGCAATCAATCTTGAAGGGATTGACAACCCCTTTAAAGCGTTCGGTGCAAGCTCTTTTCTGTAGGCGCAGGTACTCTGGACATGACGAGATTCTCCTACTGGATTGGTACCTTGGTTCTCAAACTGAGGGAAATACTTACTGCTCTTGGGCTACATCACCCTTTCCTGTTCAAGGGAAAAACCAACGCCAGCCCAGTCTCCATCAACGTGTCAATTTCTGGCCTTGTTCTCTGTTGCCATAGCAGAAGAATTTTTGGCACCGTTGCCGAGGAGAATCAAGTCAAGAACTCATCCAAGTAGGTGTCGCAAAGTCATCTCTTGTATTTACTTTGTTCGCGAGTTGCCTCTCGTTTTCCTCT
This sequence comes from Hordeum vulgare subsp. vulgare, assembly GCF_904849725.1. Classification (NCBI taxonomy): domain Eukaryota; kingdom Viridiplantae; phylum Streptophyta; class Magnoliopsida; order Poales; family Poaceae; genus Hordeum; species Hordeum vulgare. Next base: position 338,263,627 of record NC_058524.1, on the reverse strand, counting down.
CCCCCACTTCACCAATTTGCCATTTTCGTTTGCCTTTTTCGTTCGCCCTTTTCTTTCGCTTGCTTTCTGTTCGCTTGTGTGCTATGTGCCTTCAATATGCTTGCATCTTCACTTGCTGAAAATCTAGCGATATGGATCCACATCCACTTGCTAATCTCTTTAAGAGATCCAATTATGTTGAACCAATTGCTAGTGAGTTGAGTGCACTTGACTTTCTCTTCGGAGTTTTGCTTGAGATGCGTGAATCTGAAAATCGTGATGAAGATCTTCATGAACTGATTCACGAGGGCTCGTTGAATGAAAAGCATGATTGCAATGGTTTCACTATAAATCCTATTAGTGTCAATCATGCTAAAAATATGCAAAACCCTAAGCTTGAAGATGCTAGTTTTGCTTTGTCCACTACTTGTTGCAATGATTATGATTGGGGTAATGATTTTTCTTATGATCTTGAAAATTTGTTTAAGCCTCATGATGAATATGATATTTGCAATAATATCGAAAGTGGGTTTGGAGAAGTGATGACCTTAGTTGATGATAGTCCCACTATTTTTGAAGAGCGTCAACTTTGCATATATGTGGATCATGAAAAGAATATCCTTTGTGATAGCTATATTGTTGAATTTGATTATGATCCCACATGTAATTGCTATGAGATAGGAAAATATTGTGGTAGAAACTTTCATGTTACCAAATTACCTCTCGTTATGTTGAGATTGCTATTGTCTCTTTCTTCTTCCTTGCATTTGGTAACTATTGGTTGTCTTGCCAATTTTTTCTCCTATAAAATGCCTATGCATAGGAAGTATGTTATACTTAGATGTGACTTACACATGCTTTATGATGCTCTCGTTGTGCTTCAATTCTTGTCTTTTGTGTGAGCATCATTGATTTATCAATGCCTGGCTAAGGGCGTTAAACAATAGCGCTTCTTGGGAGGCAACCCAATGAATTTATCTTTTTTTCTTTCTGTTTTGTTGCGTCCACACCATCATAATTCTGTTATGATTGTGTTTTTTGTGTGTATTTTTGTGTTTGATCCAAGCAAAACCTTTATGACTAGTCTTGGTAATGGTTGTTTGATCCTGCTGGAAAAAGACAGAAACTTTTCGCTCACAAGATGATTTTTCATTTTTATTCAGAAAGAGCTTTTCAGTTGATTCTTTTTGCTGCTGGTTGATATACCTTTTCCCAGGCAGTCGTAATGTTTCAGAAGTTTTGAGGTACCAGAAGTATACTAAGTATACAGATTGCTACAGACTGGTCTGTTTTTGACAGGGTCTGTTTTTGTTGAGTTGGTTGCTTGTTTTGATGAAACTATGGTTAGTATCGGGGGGTACTAGCCATGGAAAAGTGAGAATACAGTATCCCAACACCAATATAGATAGAATTCAAGTTTTATAGAGTACCAAAAGAGGTGGTAGTTTGTTTTCTTGTGCTAATGATATCACGAGTTTCTCTTTAAGTTTTGTGTTCTGAAGTTTTCAAGTTTTGGGTGATGTTCTCATGGTCAAAGAGATAAGGAGTGGAAAGAGCTCAAGCTTGGGGATGACCAAGGCATCCCAAGCCAAATTCAAGGACACCAAAAAGCCTAAGCTTGGGGATGCCCCGGGAAGGCATCCCCTCTTTCGTCTTCAATCCATCGGTAACATTACTTGGAGCTATATTTTTATTCACCACATGATATGTGTTTTGCTTGGAGCGTCTTGTGTCGTAGGAGTCTTTTCTTTTTGTTGTGTCACAATCATCCTTGCTGGACACCTTTTTGAGAGAGAGAGACATGCACTCATCGTGATTTTGCTAGAATGTTCATAGTGCTTCACTTATACCTTTTGAGCTAGATAGTTTTGCTCTATGTGCTTCACTTATACCTTTTATAGCACGGCGGTGCGTGACTTGGTAGTTGGATTATGCTATGAAAGTAGTCCCGAAGGTGATAGGTACACAAAGAGGATATAAAAACCTCCATCTTCATGTGCACTGAGTAGAAAGAAAAGTCTTGATTCCTCTCAATTAGTTTTGAGACGTGGATTCGGTAATATTAAGAGTTATGTTAGTAGGGTATTGTGAACCTAGAAATACTTGTGTTGAAGTTAGTGATTCCCGTAGCATGCACGTATGGTGAAGCACTATGTTAGGAAGTCGGAGCATAATTGATCTATTGATTATTATCCTTTATGTTGAGGTCGGGATCGCGCGATGGTTAACACCTACCAACCCTTCCCCTAGGAGTGTGCGTTTAGCACTTTGTTTCGATTACTAATTAAAACTTTCACAACAAGTATGTGTGTTCTTCATGACTAATGTGAGTCCATGGTATAGATGCACTTTCACCTTCCACCTTTGCTAGCCTCTCTAGTGCTACGCAACTTTCGTCGGTACACAAACCCACCATATGCCTTCCTCAAATTTGCCACCATACCTACCTACTATGGTATTTTCATAGCCATTCCGAGATATATTGCCATGCAACTCCCACCGTTCTGTCTCATGACTTGTGTTGTCACTCTCATATTGACACTGCATGATCATAAGATAGCTAGCGATATGTTTAAACGCCATACGCCAAGCTAGATCGTTCCACATCCTGGTACACTGCCGGAGGCATTTCCTATAGAGTCATCATCATTCTAAGCTTTTAGCTGTGAGTAAATAAAAGTGTGATGATCATCATTAGAGCATTGTCCCATGTGAGGAAATAAAAAAAAAGAGGCCAAAGAGACCAAGAAAAAAGAGAGGCCAAGATCCCAAATAAAAAAAAAAGAGGAAAAGAGAGAAGGGACAATGCTACTATCCTTTTCCACACTTGTGCTTCATAATAGCACCATGTTCTTCATGATTGAGAGCTTCTTGCTTTGTCACTACCATATGCTAGTGGGAATCTTCATTATATAACTTGACTTGTATATTCCAATGATGGGCTTCCTCAAAATTGCCCCAGTTCTTCGTGAGCAAGCAAGTTGGATGCACACCCACTAGTTCTCCTTTTGAGCTTTCACATACTTATAGCTCTAGTGCATCCCTTGTATGGCAATCCCTACTCATTCACATTGACATCTATTAATGGGTATCTCCATAGCCTTTTGATATGCCGAGTCAATGTGACCATCTCCTCCTTTTTGTCTCACAACCACCACCACACTCTATTCCACCTATAGTGCTATATCCATGGCTCACGCTCATGTATTGCGTGATAGTTATAAGAAGTTTGAGAAAGTAAGAGTGCGAAAACAATTACTTGGCCAATACCGGGGTTGTGCATGATTTACATTAGTTGTGTGAGGATGATGGAGCATGGCGAGACTATATGATTTTGTAGGGATATCTTTCCTTGGCCTTGTTATTTTGAAAGTTCATGATTACCTTGCTAGTTTGCTTGAAGTATTATTGTTTTCATGTCAATAGCAAACCATTGTTTTGAATCTTACAGATCTGAACATTCATGTCACGTGAAAGAAGTTGCAAAGGACAACTATGCGAGGTAGCATTCCACATCAAAAATTCAGTCTTTATCACTTCCCTACTCGAGGATGAGCAGGAGTTAATCTTGGGGATGCTTGAACGTCTCCAACGTATCTATAATTTTTTATGGTTTCATGCTATTATCTTGTCAAACTTTGGATGTTTTGTATGCCTTTTATATATTTTTTTGGGACTAACTTATTAACTAAGTGCCAAGTGCCAGTTCCTGTTTTAGCATGTTTTTGACCCCTTTCAGAGGAGGATTTTGAACGGAGTCCAAACGGAATGAAACTGCCAAAAAGATTTTTTCCGAAACAGAAAAAGCTTGGGAAGCCGGAGAATCAGGGCAGGGGGCCTGCAGGAACCCCACAAGCCCTCATGGCGCGACCTGGGGGGCCCGCGCCACCCTGGCTTGTGGGCTCCGTGGGCCACCTCTGCCCCTAGGTTTTGCGCCTATATATTCCCTAAAATCCTAGAAAAAATCAGGAGATCATCAAAAGTACTTTTCTGCCGCCGCAAGCTTCTGTCTACGCAAGATCCCATCTGGAGCACATTCTGGTGCCCTGCCGGAGGGGGATTCGGATACGGAGGGCTTCTTCATCAACACCATGACCTCTTCGATGATGCATGAGTAGTTCACCATAGACCTACGGGTCCATAGCTAGTAGCTAGATGGCTTCTTCTCTCTCTTGGATCTTCAATACAAAGTTCTCCATGATCTTCATGGAGATCTATCAGATGTAATCTTGTTTTGTGGTGTGTTTGTCGAGAGCCGATGAATTGTTCATTTATGATCAGATTATCTATGAATCTTATTTGTGTTTCTTCTGATCTCTCTTATGCATGATTTCGTATCCTTGTAATTCTCTTCGAGTTGTGGGTTTTGTTTGGCCAACTAGATCTATGATTCCTACAATGGGAGAAGTGCTTGGTTTTGGGTTCATACCGTGGGGTGACCTCTCCCAGTGACAGAAGGGGTATCAAGGCACGCATCATGTTGTTGCCATCAAGGGTAAAAAGATGTGGTTTTCATCATTGGTTTGAGATTATCCCTCTACATCATGTCATCTTACTTAAGGCGTTACTCTGTTCGTCATGAACTCAATACACTAGATGCATGCTGGATAGCAGTCGATGTGTGGAGTAATAGTAGTAGATGCAGAAAGTATCGGTCTACTTGTCTCGGACGTGATGCCTATATGTATGCTCATTTCCTTAGATATCGTCATGACTTTGCACGGTTCTATCAATTGCTCGACAGTAATTTGTTCACCCACCGGAATACTTGCTATTTTGAGAGAAGCCTCTAGTGAACACTATGGCCCCCGGGTCTACTCCACACCATATTTTCAGCCTTACACTTTTACTTCGTTGCACTTTCCGCCTTCAGATCTCACTTTGCAATCAATCTGGAAGGGATTCACAACCCCTTTAAAGCGTTGGGTGCAAGCTCTTTTGTGTTTGCGCAGGTACTCTGGACTTGACGAGATTCTCATACTGGATTTATACCTTGGTTCTCAAACTGAGAGAAATACTTACTGCTCCTATGCTGCATCACCCTTTCCTCTTCAAGGGAAAAACCAACGCAAGCCCAGTCTACGTCGACGTGTCAAATTCTGGCGTTGTTGTGTTTTGTCGTAGAAAACTGCATTAACGAACTTTGCGTAAGGTAAACAATACTTGCAACCGCGGTGACAAGCACCGTTGTTTTCTCCCTGGTGGCAAGAACACATCTCCTAGTCTCATGTTTCTGTCACTCAAGCTAGACATCAGGGGGCATGAACCCACAATCATGCTTAAAGCTCCCTCTTGGAGTTACAATCTACTACTCGGCCAAAGCAATAAAGAGTAATGGAGAACATGCATGCAACACTAAATAACATAATATAAAATAATAATAAAATATATATCTCATCATAATCTCAACATAATCTCATAATCCATCGGATCCCAACAAACCAAGCATAGCAATAGAAGGAAAATTACATACGTGCCTTGATCATGTAGGGCAGCTCACAAGGGATAATCATTGAAGCACAAGATTGGAGAGAAGACATCACATAGCTATTGGTCATGGACTCATGGTCCAAGGAGGACTACTCACGACATGTCCGGGAAGCGTCTATGGCAGTGGAGAAGCTCCCGGAGGTCAATCCTCCCTCCGGCAGGGTTTAGATCCTGACCCTCCAGATCTCGGAATCGCCGCAGCAGCGGAACGATGGAGAAATTTGTGATTCTAGATATGATGGAAGGGTTTCTGATCGGAGGGGTAAATATAGGCCAAAGGACGGCGTGCGAGGAGGTGAGGCCCACCCAAGCGACCTATGGGCACGGCCAGGGGCCAGGCCACGCAGGGAGGCCGCTTGGGAAGCCCCTGACTCCCCTCTGTCCCATCTTCGGTGTTCCAAAAGCTTCCATCACGTTGATTTTTGTATATTTTTCTCGGGATTTTTGGGGCTCTGGAAATTTTGGTAAAAGTCCCTGCAAAAAAGACATCTGCAGACAGAAACTGGAATTGGGTGCACTGAGTTAGTAGGTTAGTCCAAATATGTGTAAAAAGATATGAAAGTGTAGCAAAAGATGTAACAATGTCACCCAAAAGATCTTGGAACAAGCAAAAATTAAAGATACGTTTGGGACGTATCAACATCCCCAAGCTTAATTCCTGCTCGTCCTCGAGTAGGTAAATGATAACACAAATAATTTCTGTGGTGACATGCTAACACACATATAAGAACTTCAATGTAAAGCAAGTAAGATATGCAATTCAAGTCAAGACAATAACAAGCAAGAGTCTATATTTAGTATTGAAATTAGAAAAGTAAGAACATAAAGGTGCAAGAGCTCTCGTTGTCCGTGAGTCGAATGTCTCCAAATGGTGTTTGCGTGGAAGAAGTGGGAGATGGGTTTAGAGCATAAATATATTGTTTTAAGTGAGAACTCAACCTACTAAACTTCACACTTGGTCTCCTTCGGAATCTTATTTTGACTCATCCCAAGACCACTAGTCAGGCACAAGTCAAAATGATCCTCTCCCTTTCGACTTTGAGCACTCATCCAATGGATGAGTGCAAGCAAGATATGTTGGCACTTAGGATGGCAAAGAGAATAATGATGGGGAAGAAAGACAAAAAGTTGTGAAAGACTCATATCAATGAGGAAAACCATAGGCGAGAGAAAGGCAAATGATAGATATGATGTGAGGAGTAGGGATTGCCTTGCAACGGATGCACATATGAGCTAAGGTAAGCTCTCCAATGGAACTAGTGGGGGTGCATCCAACTTGCTTCCTCATGAAGACCTAGAGCTCATTTGACGAGGCTCATCATTGGAATATACAAGCCAAGTTCTATAGTATAAGGGTCCCCACATAGTTATGCATGAATGATAATCTCTATGTAGTACAAATATAACAATGGAGTACGGGTGTGGATCTTTCAAAAGGAATAGTAGTGTTGCCCCATTCTCTCTTTTTATTTCTTTTTTATTTTTTCTTTTTCTTATTTTATTTTATTTTTTTGTGGCCTCTTTGACTCTTTCTATTTATCTCTCATTTGTCCTCTTTGGGATCTATTAATTTGTCCTCTATGGGATCTTTTCTTCACTTAAGGGCAACACTCTATGTTTTACAAGAATAAAAATAAGATCATCACACTTTATAAGAAGTACTCAACATAAAGACAAATGATAACTATCATGATATATGCAAATGTATGCCTCTCCCAGCGTAGCAGGATATGCAATGACACTAGCGCGTCATGTAGCAATAATAAGGCCCAACTAGCATGCGGCTCCTCGATCAAGCAAAAGCATGTATTACATGAAGATCAAATCTTGAGATGGTGGATGTTGCATGGCAATGTATCTCGGAAAGGCTATGGAGATGCCTTAATAGGTAGGTATGGTGGCTGTTTTGAGGGAAGATATAATGAGGCTTATGATGATAGAGCGTATCATGCCAAGGGTTTGGATGAACCGGCAAATTTTGCACCAACTTTCAAGATGAGAAAGGGCAATGCACGGTACCGAAGAGGCTAGCAAAATAAGGATGGTGGAAGTGCCAACAATGAAATACCCGCATTAGTCCAAACAACTCATACACTTATTATCGGTAGCTCTCTATCTAGTGAGGAAATTCACAAAGAGACAAGTACCCCGAGGAGGAGTGTTTGGGGGTTTGGTTATCCTAGTGCATCCTCGACCTGGTAACGTGAGGGTACTCTATATATTCCAACAACTCCAAAGGTTAGCGATCAATTTAGTAGCTAGAGTTGTCCACTAATTTTTAGTTTTTTGAAAAACACACAGATTTCCCAAAATCCGACACCTATCACTAATAGGCTCAAGCTCCCGGCACCATTAGTCCAAACATTACTCAAATCAATACCCCCAAACTATTGCAAGTTACTACTATACTTAAATAGCAACCTCAATTACCTACTCATGCAAAACACACAACTCAGTGCAACAAGCCAACTCTCTAAACAAGATAAGCATGATAACTCAAGAGAGTTCCAAAATCAACCTAAACAAAAGCTCTTAAAAATATAAAGCATGAAAACTAAGAGCTAAGCATGACAGTAGCTATGAAAAGATAAAGAACACACAAAAAGATAATCATGAAAACCTATGTTGTGTTCTAGAGTGTACTGGAGCGTGTTTCTCTCCCAAACAAAGACGACTAGTTTCCGACTTGTTATATAGAGCAAAAAAAAACTAAAACAAAATAAAAATTAAAGAGCGGGACGTTCCAAGCATAGCACATAACATATGAAGTGATAAAAATATAGCATGGAGATGGACGAACTGATGATTGTTGATGGAGAAGGGGATGCACGCGGGCATCCCCAAGCTTAGACGCTTGAGTCTCCTTGAATATTTCTTGGGGGTTTCATGGGGGAATACCCAAGCTTGAGAGCTTTACAATCCTGGATCTTCTTTCTTCATCTTCCATCGCATACTTGAAAACTCCCTTCATACCAAACTCATCATAAGCTGATTAGAGTGGTTAGTGACCATCATAAAAAAATACATTCCTTACTAGAAATAAATATTTTCATGAAAAGCTACTATTTCTCATGATTTCCAAAAGGTTTTTCCAACAGAAAAGCAAGCTTAAGATTTGCAACACAATGAAAACGCAAAACATGGCAGAATCTATGAAAAATAGTAATACATGTAGCAAATAATTTTTTGGGGCACATTTGCAACTCAAATAAAAAAACTCAGAACAGATGTCGGAAACACAATTATATAGAGCATGATGTCAAAACAATTCAGGTCCAAAAGATGATCTGGTGATTTTTGGCGAAGTTTTCCCCAAGCAGACATAATCTGTTTGTGGACAGCATGTCACAACTATTGAACTTTCTTGCAATCGGAGGCTAAAACTTGGCACAAAGCTTGAAAAAAAGGATACAATGATGTTGATATAGTAGTAACAAGCATCAAGACCACTAAAACTGAAAGTAAAAATAAATTGGTTGCCTCCCAACAAGCACTTTCTTTTATGCCTTTGAGCTAGGCATGATGCAAGAAGATCAAGTATTATCAACTATATAAGAATAACTTGCCCGAATAACGGACTCATAAGGTAACTTAATCTTCTTTCGAGGGAAGTGATCCATTCCCTTTTTAAGGGGAAATTGGAATCTAATGGTCCCTTCTTTCATGTCAGTGATAGCACCAACGGTGCAGGGAAAAGGACGTCCCAAAATAATTGGACATGAGGGATCACACTCAATGTCCATAATAAGAAAATCAACGGGCACATAATAATCATTGACAACAATAAGAACATGATCAATTCCCCCTAAAGTTCTCTTTATGGAAGAATCAACAAGATGAACACCAAAAGAAAATTGATCAAAAGGTTTCAAATCAAGCATATCATACATTCTTTTGGGCATAACGGAGGCACTAGCTCCAACATCACATAAAGGAAAGCAAGATATATTATTCAATTTAATCTTTACCATAGGATCCCAACCATCTTCTAGTTTTCTAGGAATAGAAGTATCTAGCTTGAGCTTCTCCTCCCTAGCTTTGATACGAGCATTGGTAATATGCTCGGTGAAGGCAATATTTAGTGTACTAGTGTGGGGGTCTTTAGCCATTCTTTGCAAAAAAAGTGATCACTTCGGACAGACTACAATTATCAAAATCAAGATTACTACCATTAATTAAAGTGGTAGTGATGTCATCTAAGCTCATTCTTTTGGTAGTCTCAAAGTTCAAAGGAACTTCTTGTCCTATAGTTGAGGTATTAGCATCACCATTAATAGGTCCATTGGGACTAGGGGTGCGATGGGTGCTAAATGCTTCGAGATCCTCAACAACTTGAATAATAGAAAGGGTAGTGTGTGTAGGAAGGCTCTTAATCCTATCTTCCTATTCTTTTTCTCTAGCCCGTCTATCTTTAAGTTTGGCTAGCATTCTTATGTTCTCATTAATTTGGACTTGGATAGCATTCATGGGTGTGGTGTTCCTTTCCTCAAGGGGGAAGTTCTAATTTTAAGCATCTCTACATCATGAGCTATGTTGTCTACCTTCAAAGAAAGACTATCTATTTTTTCTAATTTCTCTTCTACACTCTTGTTGCAGGCTTTTTGAGAAGTGATAAAGTCGTTAAGCATGCTCTCTAATTCATAAGTGGAGTTTTTGGTGCTAGGATAAGTGTTGTTGTTCCCACAGTTGTTGGATGGGAACGGTCTAGGATTGCTACCAAAATTACTCCTAGAGGCATTATTATTAAAGTTGTTCCTAGAGATAAAATTAACATAAACTTGCTCTCTTTCTTGAGAAACCAAAGAATTTAAAGGAACATCATGAGGATCAATAGGAGCTTGCTTAGTAAGTAAAGTCATGATCAACCTTATCATTAAGGGAGGAGATCTCCTCAACAGAGTTTACATTCCTACCTGTTGGAGCTCTCTCTGTGTGCCATTGAAAACAATTTGTCATCATCTCGTCCAATAGTTTCGTTGCAACACCAAATTTAGTTTACATAAAGGTTCCTGTCGCGGCCGAGTCTAATAGATTCTACGAGGTAAAGTTTAATCTTGCATAGAAAGTTTGGATAACCATCCAAGTAGTCAAACCATGTGTTGGTAAATTCTTCACAAGAGATTTCATACATTCCCAAGCTTGAGCAACGTGTTCATTATCCAGTTGCCTAAAATTCATAATGTTACTTCTTAACTGGATAATCATAGAAGGTGGGTAATACTTCCCAGTAAAAGCATCTTTGCACTTATCCCAAGAATCTATGCTATTCCTAGGCAAAGATTGAAGCCACACTTTAGCTCCTCCTCTCAAGGAGAAAGGAAAAAAAGCTTAAGTTTAACAATATCACCATCTACTTCTTTATATTTTTGCATATCTCAAAGCTCAACAAAATTATTCAAGTGCAAAGCAGCAACATCTCCAGCACAGGAGAATTGTCTTTCATAACAAGGTTTAGTAAAGCATGTTTAATGTCATAGGATATAGCCCGAGTGGCGGGAGCATCAATAAGAGTGCAGATAAAGTCATTGTTGATGTGACTAGTGAAGTCACACAACTTGGTGTTTGAAGTGGAACCCATAGCAGGAGCAACAAGCAAGAACGAAGCAACTAATTTTTTTGTGGTTTTTGGTATAAGACTCTAAAGCAAAAACTAGAAAGCAAACTAACCAGACTAAAAAGAAAAGGTAAAGGATAGTGTGCAACTCCCCTATCTTGAAGACTGGAGTCACCGGCAACGGCGCCAAAAATTTGCTTGATGGCGAGTTGATGGATATACTTCTCGCCCCTCGTTGGTTACCCCAAGTGGAAGGTGGAGATGTAGTCAGCAGCAGATTTACCTTACACGTGGACTGTAAGGTTTATCGAACCCGGAGGACTCCGAGGATCAATAAGTAGGTGTCTGCTGCTTTGGCGATAGCATAGGACGTGGACCTGCACACACACAACAAATAACTTTGCTCCCAACGAGTACTGAGAGGTTGTCAATCTCTTCGGCCTTGTAGTTTGCAAAGGATCAACACACAAGCGGTTAATAGTGATAGTGATTGCAAGGGAAAAGTAAATGAAAGTAGTAAATGATGGAGGTGTAAGCAATGGTGGTAATATGGGCCTGAGTCACATGATGTTCACTAGTGATGTCTCTCTCCCAAAAGACGATAAACAACTATGCATGGGTAAACAAATTACAGCTGGGCAATTGACAGTATTATAAACGCACCGCAATGCTAATTATGCTACTTGAAAGTTAGGGGCTCAATTGTAATGTTCACTGCACCAAGACAAGTATACCGTTTATTCATCAACATCTGCTTACTAATCATCCACCTTGAGATATCTATCCAGAACATCTTGCTGGTATTAAGTTGTGAGCCCCACCCAAAGTGTAAACTCAATGAAACGGACAACCGCATTAAAGAACTTTGCGTAAGTTAAACAATACTTGCAACCGTGGTCACAAGCACCGTTGTTTTCTCCCTGATGGCCACAGCACATCCCCTAGTCTCATGTTTCTGTTAGTCAAGCTAGACATTAGGGGGCATGAACCCACTATCATGCATAACGCTCCCTCTTGGAGTTACAATCTACTACTCGGCCATAGCAACAAAGAGCAACGGAGAACATGCATGAATCACTAAAGAACATAATATAAAAGGATAATCAAATATATAACTCATCACCATGTGAACATAATCTCATAATCCATCGGTTCCCAACAAACCAAGCATAGCAATAGCAGGAAAATTACATAGGTGTCTTGATCATGTAGGGGAGCTCACAAGGGCTAATCATTGAAGCATAAGATTGGAGAGAAGACATGATATAGATACTGGTCATGGACTCATGGTCCAAGGAGGACTACACACGGCACGTCCCGGAAGCGTCCATGGTGGTGGAGAAGATCTCGGAGGTCAATCCTCACTACCGCAGGGTGCCATGAAGAGGTCTCCTGACGCTCCCGATCTCTGAAGCGCTCCGATGGAGGAATGATGAAAAAATTCACGATTCTGGATATGATGGAAGGGTTTCTGATCAGAGGGATAAATATAGGCCAAAGGAGGGCGTTAGAGGAGGTGGGGCCCACCCAGGCGACCTGTGGGCGCGGCCAGGTCCAGGCCGCGCGGGGAGGCCGCCTGGGCAGACCCTGGTTCCCCTCTGGCCCATCTTCGGTGTTCCGGAAGCTTCCGTCATGCTGATTTTTATATATTTTTCTAAGCATTTTTGGGGCTCTCGAAATTTGGGTAAAAGTCCTTGTAAAAAAGACATCAGCAGACAGAAACTGGCACTGGGTGCACTGAGTTAGTAGATTAGTCCCATCAAACGAGCTCGCCATCACTAGCTCGCTCCACTCATTCTCTCTCGCCCCTGAGACGCTAATTAGCTCCGCCTCGATGCCCTCAAGCTCTCCAGCAAGTCATGCAATGCCAAGAGCCCCCAAGTCATGGTCACGCTATCGTCTTCCACCTACGGTCACCGAGGTCGCCGCCATCGATTCGCCGTCATGAGGCCCTCCCCAAGCTTGCTTTCGACGCCTTTGCACTCCTCGTGAGCTGTAGAACCCATTCCCCTCCTTTTCCCTTCGATCCCGAGCTGTAGCTTCCGATTCCATGGATGCCGACGAGATCCTCCGCCGGAGCTCACCGTCGGTGATGCTCCGGTGATCGGTTGGTCCAGTATATGCCACCAGTAGCTTTGCAACATCACGTAGGTGTTGTAGGTACCTAGTTTCGGTTCGTTCGCGCGTTGCAACGTCGATCTCGATGAAGCCCGAGCTCCGGCATTCGCCGAGCTCGTGGCGACATTTCCGACTGTTCTAGCCCCTGTGGCTGGCTCCTTTAGATGCGCGGGTGAGAGGCCGACCCATTCGTAGTTTCAACCGTCCATTTGGTCGCCGGAGGAGGAATTCCGACCTCCTCCGCCGTCTCTGGAGCTATCGGCGGCTCACCTCCGGTGGATATGACCCCATCGACGAGGAGTTTGACCTCCGTGTGTCACTGCCACGTGGGGCCATCCTCTGGTTAGTCAATCATTAAGCTAATTAAATAATTCAATTTTTTTAAACTCGACCTACTTACTGACTAGTGGGCCCAGCCCTGTTAATTAGTTTATTAGTTTAGTTTTAATCTCAGTTAGTTCCTGAGACACTGACGAGTGGACCCCACTGGTCAAGTTTGACCAACAACGGCCAAATTGACCAGTTGATGCAAATGCTGATGTCGTGCTAGTGCAATAGCTAGAATTCTGTGATTAATAAAATTCCTGAATTTGTTCAAAACTTCTAAAAACCATAGAAATTAACCTGTAACTCAGATTAAATTAAATTTTATATGAAAATTTGTCATAAAAATCCAAAGAATTCAATGGTGCTATTTCCATGCATGATAAAACAAGTTATACCTCAGAAACAGGTCAAATCAATTAAAAGGGTGTATCAAAATACCTTATTTGAAGTGGCATTTGAATCTTTGATTCAAACCAGCTCCAACCAACTTATTTAAAGATGCATTAGCTCATCCATCATATCCATATCATCCATGAGCATGCATCACATTGTTGCACCATTCGTGTATTGATTGTAATTGTTTGTTTCGGTAAGCTCCGCTCCACAGGATACTAAGGAGTATCCGATTGAAGGAGTGTATCCCTCCGTTGATCCACAAGGCAAGCACCCCTTTTGAACATCCCGATAAATCCCATGTTCTCACTCTTGCTCTCAATTATGGCATTAGGACACAATGTTTCAAATGGTTTTTGCTTCGGTAGTTGAACCCATTCCTCTGCATGACCTATCATCGTCACAGTAAATAGCTAAACCATGCAACCTAGCATACCTAGTGGTTGCTTGAGCCATGATGTGCTTTCCCCTGCTATGCTTAGTGTTGTGTCAACACCCTGTTTCATTTGGGTGATGAACTACATTGAATGAATGTGTTCTGTTGACTAAAGGTTAGGTGTTGAACCTGATTTGGTAAAGGTATCGGTGAGAGGCTATGTAGGAGTACATGGTGGGTTGTCTCACTAGACCTGTTCTTAGGAACTGAGTTCCGTGTATGTGATCCAAGACTAGATACTACCATACGTTGGGCCCGAAACCAACAGACCCTCTCGGCTTATTAATTGCGTAGTACTCGGTCGAGGAGTTGCAAGTAGATTGTGGTGTTTGTAGTCATGCTAGAGGACGTGCACGGTGCTGACCTTAGAGATGTACTATGACGCGGTAGGCAGTGGCATAGTGTACCAAGTGGCACCCGGATGGTGGGCTTGGGAACCCTACGCACATATTTTGGGGTCGTAGCGGAAACTTCGGCCGGACTTCCGTGCGGGTTCAATCTCAAATAGGCGATAAATCTGGACTAGGTATTAGCGTGGTTAACGGTCGTGGGTGACTCACTCGCTGGGCTTCTGCTTGAAGGTTGCGGAGGTGCGTAAAGTGCACATGGCGATAAGTGGCGAGAGTGTGTGTGAATAAGTACACCCCTGCAGGGTTATGATCTATTCTAATAGCCGCTTCCGCGGATGTTGACTACTTGGAGACATATGTTGTTCGTAGATAACTTTAATGGCTACTCATAAAAGTATGAAGATAAGTGTGAGTATCATGGATGGCATTCTCGTAGGGAGACGGGAAAGAATCGATGATTGTGTATTGTTGTGGTGGTAGTGGACTCGTGTACGACTTATCAAAACTTGTTCAAAAATACATAAATTCGTAGTATATATTAGCCAAGAGTCAAACTCGGCTTGCTGCATGAAAGCCCACAGCGCATTTTGTTGATACTTGTGCATGAGTAGATAGATCTGATTTAAAGTCTTGCTAAGTATTTTCGTACACATGTTTGCTTAATAAATGTTGCAGAAGATACCCACGAACCATCTGTGGGTTCTACCAAGATGTGGATGATGATGAGTAGCTGGATTCCTAGCTACGACCTGGCCCCTTCGGAAGGGATCTGTAGATATTCAGGCTTTATGCCTTTTCATTTCATCTGCCTGTACCCAGATAGCTTTAATGCTTCCGCATGGCTTGTATGACTTTGTTTGTAATACTTGAGTGTCGGGTCATGTGACCCCTACCTATATGAACTTATTATGCAAGGCTCTTCTGAGTCTTCTAAATAAATGTTGTGATGTCGTATGGTTATGTTGTGATGCCATAGTTGTATCTATGCATATTGAGTATGTCATGCGTATGTGTGATGTGTTGAGATATGTTTGGGGTTCGACACCTGGTTGTCAGCCTTTAGTAGTACTCTTTACAGAGAAATGCCCCTTTGTGATTCCACTGAGCCTTGGTAGCTTGCTACTGCTCCGGACACATTGATTGACCAGTGATACGGCTCCATCATATCTACTTTTCCAAACTCTTTTGCCCTTGTTTTGGACTCTAATTTGCATGATTTGAATGGAACTAACCCGGAGTAACGTTGTTTTCAGCAGAATTGCCATGGTGTTGTTTTTGCGCAGAAATAAAAGTTCTCGGAATGACTTGGAAATTTACGAGGATATTTTGTGGAATATATAAAAAATACTGGCGCAAGAATCAACCGGAGACGTGGAGCGAGGAGCCCACAAGCCCAGGAGGCGCGCCACCCCTGGCCGTGCCTAGCAGGCTTGTGGGGCCCTCAGGGCTCCGTCGGCTCCAACTCCAGCTCTATTTAATCCGTTTCGTTCGAAAAAAATCAAGGAGAAGAGTTCATCACATTTTACGATACGGAGGCAGTGCCACCACCTGTTCTTCCTCTGGAGGGTAGATCTGGAGTCCATTCTGGGCTCCGGAGAGGGGAGATCATCGCCATCGTCATCACCAACCTTCCTTCATCGCCAATTCCATGATGGTCTTCACCGTTCGTGAGTAATCTCATCATAGGCTTGCTGGATGGTGATTGGTTGTATGAGATCTATCATGTAATCGAGTTAGTACTGATGGGGATTGATCCCTAGTATCCACTATGTTCTGAGATTTATGTTGCTACTACTTTGCCAAGTTTAATGCTTGTCACTAGGGCCCGAGTGCCATGATTTCAGATCTGAACCTATTATGTTCTTGTCAATATATGTGTGTTCTTGATCCTATCTTCCAAGTTGTAGTCACCTACTATGTGTTATGACCCGGCAACCCCGGAGTGACAATAGCCGGAACCAATCCCGGAGATGACCATAGTATGAGGAGTTCATGTATTCTCTAAGTGCTAATGCTTTGTTCCGGTTCTCTATTAAAAGGAGAACCTTAATATCCCATAGTTTCCATTAGGACCCCGCTGCCACGGGAGGGATGGACAATAGATGTCATGCAAGTTCTTTTCCCTAAGCACGTATGACTATATACGGAATACATGCCTACATTACATTGACGAACTAGAGCTACTTACATATCTCCCCATGTTATAACTGTTGCATGATGAATGTCATCCGGCATAATTATCTATCACCGATCCAATGCCTACTAGTCTTTCCCTATTGGTTCTTGCTACGTTACTTTGCTGCTACTGCTGTCACTGCTACTACTGTTACCGCTACTGATGTCACTGCTGCTACTGTTACCGTTGCTACTGAAACTTTGCTGCAGATACTAAGTCTTTCCGGTGTGGTTGAATTGACAACTCAACTGCTAATACTCGAGAATATTCTTTTGCTTCCCCTTGTGTCAAATCAACAAATTTGGGTTGAATACTCTACCCTCAAAAACTGTTACGATCCCCTATACTTGTGGGTTATCAAGACTATTTTCTAGCGCCGTTGCCGGGGAGGCAGAGCTATATTCTCTGAGTCACTTGGGATTTACATCTGTTGATGACTATGAGGAATCCGAGAGATCCAAAAACTAAAGTCTTGCCCTCAACTACGAGGACAGGTAAGGAACTGCCATCTAGCTCTGCACTTGATTCACCTTGAATTATGAGTAAGTTTGCGTCACCACCTCCTTCTAGAATTTCTGATATGTTGCCTGTGCTTGATGATGCTACTTCTGCTATCAATGATGCTTGTGATGATGGTTTGCTTGATAGTGATTTGCCACTAGGTGCAATCCTTGATGCACAAATTGCTAGAGTTGCTGCTTAATGTGATGATACTTCTGAAACTGCTGAGATTATTGAAGTAGAACCTACTATTTCACATGTTAGAACTAGTTGTCCTAGATATGAATTGCCTGATATACCTGAGGGTTATGTTATGGAGGGAGACATAGCTCAGGACTTTCTTGCTTGTAAGAATATCTATGATCTTGAGAACTTATTGCGCAAGTGGAAAGAAAAATCTTTGAACGCTAGGATCAAATACGATCCTAAGTTTGCTACTTCGCCTATCTTTATGACCAATAAGGATTATGAATTCTTTGTCGACCCTGAGTTAATCACTTTGGTCGAATACGATCCTTTTCATGGTTATGAGTCTGAAACGGTTGTAGCACATCTTACGAAGCTGCACGATATAGCCACCCTATTCACGAGTGAGGAAAAGATTCGCCACTACTATATCCTTAAGCTGTTTCCTTTCTCGCTAAAGGATGATGCTAAGACTTGGTTCACTTCTCTTGCTCCTGGTTGTGTGCGTAGTCCCCAGGATAAGATCTACTACTTCTCCGAGATATATTTTCCTGCCCATAAGAAACAAGCTACCTTGCAGGAAATATATAACTTTGTGCAACTTGAAGAAGAGAGTCTCCCACAAGCTTGGGGGAGGCTTTTCCAGCTACAGAATGCTTTGCCTGAGCACTCTCTTGAGAAGAATGAAAAACTGGATATATTCTATAATGGACTAACTGATGCTTCTAGGGACCACCTAGATTGTTGTGTTGGTTGTGTTTTCAGGGAACGAACTGTGGAACAAGGTGAGATTCTATTGAATAATATCTTGTGCAATGAGAATGCTTGGACTATTCTCGAACCACCTCCGAAGCCAACTCCGAAGAAAAGAGGTATCCTATTCCTCAGTCCTGAAGATATGTAAGAGTTTAAGAAATCTATGAAAGAGACGGGCATTAAATCTGAAGATGTCAAGAATCTACTACCTATCAAAGAGATCCATGGTCTTGATAACCAGACACAGGTAGTAGAGGTAAATTCTCTTCGTAGATTCAACGAGAGTGATATTCCTTTGGATAAACCTGCTAGCTTATGCTTAGATGAATTTGATAACTTTGTTGCCAAACAACAAAGTAGACAATTGGAACAAAATGCTTGTATGCTTAGTCATTTAAGTGCTTGTGTGGATAGAAATGTCAATGACCTTAAGCTTTTGAGTAAACATGCCTCTATGGTCACCACTCAAGTAGACCAAGTACTTAAGGTCAAAATGACTTGCTCAATGAGCTGAATGACAATTCTGTTAGAGACATCACTAGAGGTAGTAGAATGACCCAGGAACCTTTGTATCCTGAGGGTCATCCTAAGGGAATTGAACAAGATTTTCAAGGAGTTAGCACCGAGGCACCTAGTCATCCTAGGAAGAAGAAGAAAGATGATAGGAACTTACATGCTAGCAACCCCATTGTTGTGACACCCGAGAATCCAAATGATATCTCTGTTTTTGATGCCGAAACACAATCTGGTGATGAACATGAGCCTAATGATGATATCGATAGTGATGTTCATGTTGATGCTCAACCTAGCAATGACAAGGATGTGGAAATTGAACCAGTTGATCTTGATAACCCACAACCTAAGAACAGGAGATATGATAAGAATGACTTCATTGCTAGGAAGCATGGTAAAGAAAGGGAACCATGGGTTCAGAAACCCATGCCCTTTCCTCCCAAACCATCTAAGAAAAAGGATGATGTGGATTTTGAGCGATTTGTTGAAATGATTAGACCTATTTTTCTGCAAATGCGTTTGACAGATATGCTCAAAATGTCTCCTTATGCTAAGTACATGAAGGATATTGTGACTAACAAGAGGAGGATACCTGAGGTTGAGATTTCCATCATGCTTGCTAATTACACCTTCAAGGGTGGAACTCCTAAGAAGCAAGGTGATCCCGGAGTGCCCACTATACCTTGCTCCATTAAAGGAAACTACGTTAGAACTGCTTTATGCGACCTTGGAGCCGGTGTTAGTGTTATGCCTCTCTCTGTTTATCGTAGACTTGAATTGGATAAGTTGACACCCACTGAAATCTCCTTGCAAATGGCCGACAAATCAATTACTTTCCCTATCGGCATTTGAGAGGATGTGCCTGTTGTGGTTGCTAACGTTACTATCTTAACAGACTTTGTTATGTTGGATATTCCCGAGGATGATGCCATGGCGGTCATCCTTGGAAGACCCTTTTTAAATACTGCAGGGGCTGTTATTGATTGCAACAAAGGCAATGTCACTTTCCATGTCAATGGTAATGAGCATACGGTGCACTTTCCGAAGAAGTAATATCGAGTACATTGCATCAATGCTATTGAGAAAAATTCATCGATTCTTATTGGGAGCTTTGAATGCCTATACCTGCTGTTAAGATGAAGTATAATTTGCTTGTTGGGGATATGCACATCCCCATTGAGGTAACCTAGTGACTATTCAAAAAATTTCCGTTCTTATGCGATTCGAAAAAAAAGCTTGTCAAGGAGACTTGATCAACCTCATTGACAGATTTCTGTTGATGACCATGAGACGGATGAATTCAAGAGTCACAACCTTGTGCCCCATCTTTTACTTTCGGTTGTTTAGAAGGAAAATGATAAATTTAGCTTTAGTTTTTCCTCTGTTCTGCTTCTTGCGTCCCATAGAAAAGGGTCCTGATAATAAAAGTTCTCCAAATACCCTGAAAATCAAGTATGATTTGTTCTGTAATTTTTGAGAAATTATGAGACGGAGAGCTAGTCAAGAGGATGCACTAGTGGGCCACAAGCCCAGGAGGCGCGGGCACCCCCTGGTCGCGCCTACCAGGCTTGGGGGCCCACGTGTCCCCCCTCCACTTATTCCAGCTCCCATCTCCTTCTCCTACCTCTAGAAAAAAATCATTCCTGAGCTCAAACCCGTGTTCTTGCTCTTCTTGCTGCGATTTTCGATCTCCTTGAGCAAAGCCCCATTCACCAAACTGTTTTGGGGAAATTGTTCCCTTGTATGTGACTCCTCCATTGGTCCAATTAGTTTTCTCTCTAGTGCTTTATTCGTTGCGTATTATTGCTTTCTTGGTGACCCTGTTCTTGAGCTTTGGATGTTAATTTTAGTTGCTCCCGAGTAGTTTTGATGCATGATATGGCCTCTAGGCACTTGTAGGAGTAGTTGCTTTGAGCTTCTTTGAGATTTGTTCACTTTTCCTTTGAGTCACTAAACATTTCAGAAAAAGGAAGATATTCAGGAAAAACTATCATGGTGGTTCTTCAAGCAACAGGGGTCCCCGTCTCGCGATTCGGGAGCCCGATCCTTACCAACCGAGGAACGCATAGGTACTACCGTGTGAATGGCCTTCTGATGAATTCATGATTGATGCAGGTTTCAAAGACGAGTTTGATACACATGTACACAATGTCAAAATTGAAGAGTTCATCTCCAATAAATGTGAACAGTCTACTTCTCTCACTTCTTCTTTTGTTCGTAGATTCAAATTTTCAGCTGGCCGTGACACATCCATACTTTTTGATCTCTATGAAAAATCGTACACCGTGGATTTAGAGGATTTCAATAGAATTTGCAAGATACCTGACTGGCGGAGTGTCAATGATCCTCCTAAGTCTTCGGTTAGAGATTTTATCTCTAGTATAACTGTCGGAGAAACTAGAGATATTACACACTCTACCATGGGGAGCATTCATTTTCCTGCCTTGCATTACTTTGCCCTCTTCATAGGTAGATGCATTAACGGCAAGATCGAGCACTGTCACCTTTGCGCACCTAACCTTAGCATTCTTAAGAGCGCAGTTACGGGTGATAGAAGTTTCAACATGGGAGCTATAATCACGAGGAGGCTAAATAATAATGCTAATGGAGGGGATTTCTTTGGTGGGATCTATGCCACTCGCATAACAAATTTTCTTGGAGTACCCATCCGGAAGGAGAACCCCCGCTCCATACAGCTTTCCTTGATCGCGCCGCTATGACTCGTTATCAGTTCCTTGAGAGGGATAATGAATCAGTCCTGTACCGGTTAATATTTAACCAACAACTTGTTTTCCATATTACCCTTCCTGCTCCTGCCTTCTTTGACTTTCACGTAAAACGGAGATATTACGTAACTAGAGGAGAGGCAGAGGAGTATGAAAGGGATGCAAAGGCTGCTCGCCTCCGTGAGGCAGCTATTCACGTAGTGGCTGCCGCGCTCCCATAAAACCCCCATTATGATTTTGGATATCGCCCGGACCAGCCTTGGGAGTAGACTAACTTAGGCCGAAAGCCTAAGCTTGGGGGAGTACGTGTTTCTCACCGACTTTATATTCTTTCTCACGCTTTCACTTTGTTAGTCGGTGTTCACACCTTACCACTGTATCATCCATGCAGGTTTATTTTCTTTTTCTCGCTTTCTTCTCGTGTGTTTGTCTAGTTTGAGAAAACCCAAAATGATTTCTCGTTCTTCTTTTGCTTGTTGGGAGCTTTCCTGTGTAAATAGTTTTCTTTTTCTTTGGGTCAAGGTAGAAGACCATGGTTACAATGTTTAGTGTCTCTCGCATGCATATCTGTTTATCTGTCAAAGAGCTATATTACTTTGTCTTCTCCTTTGTGTTTGCTTGCAGATTCCAGCTTAGTCCAATGCACGAACACTCTTATTTTCGTTCTCATCATTCGATCGTGTAAGTGAAAGGCAATAATGACGATATGTGATGAAGTAAGTGAAAAGCTGGTATGAACTAGATCTATTTTGTTTTTGTAAATATGACTAGCTCATCGTTCTTAATTCAGCATTATTGTGAGATAAACACGTTTGCAATGACAACTTAGAGATCATAGTTTCTGATGCCATGCTTAATTAGCTAGGAGCTTATAATGGTTTGTCTTGGATGCCAACACGAATATCAAGATGATTATGATGTAGAACGATAGGATGGTATCCTCCTTTGAATGATTCAACTGTCTTGACTTGGTGAATGTTTACGCATGTAGTTGAAACAAAATCAACATGGCCTCTATGATATTCATGTTTATGGTGATTTATGTCCTACTCATGCTTGCACTCAATGTTGGTTAATCTCAATGCAAATTGATGACTGTTGTCACTCTCTAGTTGGTCGCTTCCCAGTCTTTTTCTAGCCTTCACTTGTATTAAGCGGGAATACTGCTTGTGCATCCACTTCTATAAACCAAAAGTTGTTCCATATGAGTCCACCATACATACCTATATGCGGTATCTACCTGCAGTTCCAAGTAAATTTGCATGTGCCACTCTCTAAACCTTCAAGTAATAATATGTGTTGCATGCCCGAACCGCTCATGTGGTGAGAAGGGGTAGTCAGTATCTTCCATGCTAGGCGTGTTATCCTCGATATGTGTTTATTCAATATCATTCCCGAGAAAGGGGCCGGTAATTGGAATGCCCAGTTCCATGCTCAAATTGAAAAGATAATTGCAAAAAAAACTCCCCTGGATTGTTGTTGGTATGGATGGCACCCAAGTATTCGGCTAGTCGTGGAGTGTGATTGATCAGTGGTGGGGGAGTCAAAACTTTACTTTTCTGTTTGGGAACTGCCTATAACATGTGTAGCATGGAAGATGGTGAAAACTCTTGGTCATTGCGTTGACAATGAAAGCATGCTACCCAAAATTATTTATCTCTCTCTTCAAAGTTTGAGCTCTGGCACCTCTGCAAATCAATGCTTCCCTCTGCGAAGGGCCTATCTATTTATGTTTCTGTTGAGTCATCCTCTTCTTTCAAAAGGCACCAATTAGAGAGCACCTCCGTCATTTTTATGCTTTGTTTTTAATTGTTATTGAGTGTGACTGTGACTGGATCTTCTTTGCCATGAATTACAATGTTCAGTCAGCCCTTGGTCTTTGAAGGTGCTCTGCATTTATGTTTTGCGGTCTCAGAAAGAGCTAGCGATATACCAACTTTTCATATTGCTTCATGATTGTTTTGATTGAAGTGTTGACGTTTGAAACTTATTATTATTGCTCGCTAGTAGATTATGCCATTGATATGAATACGCCATGAGACCTAAATGTGATTGCTTATGTGGTTAGCTTGTGATCTTGCTGAAAATCTGAATACGAGTTAGACATAATTACAACACCAAGATCGAATAGAGTTCGTAAAAGTTTTTCTTTTGTCTCTTTCAGTTTGTCAACTGAATTGCTTCAGGACAAGCAAGGCTTTAAGCTTGGGGGAGTTGATACGTCTTGATCGTATCTACTTTTCCAAACTCTTTTGCCATTGTTTTGGACTCTAATTTGCATGACTTGAATGGAACTAACCCGGAATAACGCTGTTTTCAACAGAATTGCCATGGTGTTGTTTTTGCATAGAAATAAAAGTTCTCGGAATGACCTGGAAATTTACGAGGATTTTTGGTGGAACATATAAAAAATACCGGCGCAAGAATCAACCGGATATGTGGAGCGAGGAGCCCACAAGCCCAGGAGGCGTCTCCCCTGGCCGTGTCTACCAGGCTTGTGGGGCCGTCAGGGCTCCGCCGCCTCCAACTCCGGCTCTACTTAGTCGATTTCGCCCGGAAAAAAAATCAAGGAGTAGAGTTCATCTCGTTTTACGATACGGAGGCGCCGCCACCATCTGTTCTTCCTCTTGAGGGCACATCTGGAGTCCGTTTTGGGCTCCGGAGAGGGGAGATCGTCGCCATCGTCATCACCAACCTTCCTTCATCGCCAATTCCATGATGCTCTTCACCGTTCGTGAGTAATCTCATCGTAGGCTTTCTGGACGGTGATGGGTTGGATGAGATCTATCGTGTAATCTAGTTAGTTTTGATGGGGATTGATCCCTAGTATCCACTGTGTTCTGAGATTCATGTTGCTACTACTTTGCCATGCTTAATGCTTGTTAGTAGGGCCCGAGTGCCATGATTTCAGATCTGAACCTATTATGTTATCGTCAATCTATGTGTGTTCTTGATCCTATCTTGCAAGTTATAGTCACCTACTATGTGTTAAGACCCGACAAGTGCTAATGCTTTGTTCCGGAACCACTCCCGGAGATGACGAGAGTATGAGGAGTTCATGTATTCAATAAGTGCTAATGCTTTGTTCCGGTTCTCTACTAAAACGAGAACCGTAATATCCCATAGTTTCCATGAGGACCCCGCTGCCACGGGAAGGATGGACAATAGATGTCATGCAAGTTCTTTTCCCTAAGCATGTATGACTACATACGGAATACAAGCCTACATTACATTGACGAACTGGAGCTAGTTACATATTTCCCCATGTTATAACTGTTGCATGATGAATGTCATCCGGCATAATTATCCATCACCGATACAATGCCTACGAGTCTTTTCCTACTGGTTCTTGCTACGTTACTTTCCTGCTACTGTTGTCACTGCTGGTACTCTTACCGCTACTGTTGTCACTGCTGCTACTGTTACCGTTGCTACTGTTGTTATCACACTACTCTGTTACTGAAACATTGCTGCAGATACGAAGTCTTTCAGGTGTGGTTGACTTGAGAACTCAACTGCTAATACTCGAGAATATTCTTTTGCTTCCCCTTGTGTCGAATCAAAAATTTTGGGTTGAATACTCTACCCTAGAAAACTGTTGCGATTCCCTATACTTGTGGGTTATCAACCGGCATGTATCCGTCCCTTCGGGGATTGTCTCGCAGTGTAATGGAGTCAGCTTACTACGACTCGTCTACACAGGCTGATGACTGACACCTGCTTTGCTGGGTTATGTATGTCTGTCTGTGAACGGATGTGCGAGATGGGTTTATAACTAGTTATGTCGACCCGGGTTCTTTGACATTGGAATGCTGTGATACATTGCATACGTGAGTCAAAAGACACAAATGGTCCCGGCCAAGATAAGGTGGCAGACGTGGGTTAACCGTGCGTGAGACCGCAAAGTGATGATGTGTGTTACAGACTGGATTCCTATGGCTTAGGATCGGGGTCCGGACACCGGTCATATACACATGGTATTGTTAGTGCGCAACGATTTGGGGCCAAGGCGAGCAGTTTCAGAGAGAAGAATTATTTTGGGGAATTGAAACAAAATCAACCACACAAGCATGTTGCAATCAAATCAATAAGCACAAACACTCAGAAAGTTTAGTTGGCTCAAAATTTTACAAAGACATAATGTGGCGAAGTGGTACAAACACACGGTGTGACGCTTCTCATTTGCGCAGTCTATTTTCTAGATTCTAGCTTAGTCCACGTCACATGTACATTATTATTATTATTATCACATCATTGGGTGGTGCAAGTGAAAGGCAATAATGATGATATTTGATGAAGTGGTCGTGGCAAACCAAGCTGGTATGAACTCTTCTTGTTCTCCATTTTCATAAATATGTTTAGCTCGTTTAATCCTGATTAAATATATTACGAGAAACATGTTTATGATGAAAATTAGTGATCATAGTTTCCCATGCCATGCCTAAATAGCTAGGAGTGGATAATGATTGATCTTATGTGTCAACATGCATTAAAATGGTTATGATGTGGTATGGTAGTATGGTATTTCCGTGTGAGTAATTCGAGCGGTTTGACTTGCCTCATTTGCAAATATGTACTTGATTCAAAACCAATGCAACCTTCATCATATTTAAATTTAGAGTGTCCATATCATACTAATGGTAATGTTCAATATTAATGATTCGCAATGCATGATTATGACCGTTTTCGCTCTCTAGCTAGTCACTTCTCAACCTACTTCTAGCATTCACGTGTACTAAGCTGGAATAATGCTTGTGCATTCAAACTACTGAACCCAAGTTATGCGACATGAGTTCACCATACCTACCTATATGCGATATTACCTTGACGTTCAAAGTAAATTTGTACGTGCCACCTCTAAACATTCAAATAAACATCCATTTTATGTGCCCTTACCTCTCACGGAGTGATGGGGCGGTCCGTATCTTCCATGCTAAGTGGGTTATTCTCAAGATAGGCGTTCATTTGTTTGTCGCTGCACAAGAGAGGCTGGTAAAAAGGATGGCCAGTCCCACATAATCAAAAATAAATTGAACAAAACTCGTGGGACAATTGATATGTTGGCAGGCACCCGTGGATTCGGTTAGCCATGGTTTGTGTATGGATGGTCGAAAGGAGTAAACTTTACATTTCTGTTTGGGAACCGCGAATAACGTGTTTAGCATGGACGATAACGAAAAATCTATTGTGACGTTGATAGGAACAGCACACCACCCAAAATCACAATTTCATATCTCATTTAAACCTTGAGCTCTACCACCTCTTCAAATCAATCATTTCCTCTACAAAGGGACTCTCAATTTACTTTTAGGTTATTTTATTTTTACTCTTGGGTCATCACCTTCTTACTAAAACACTAGACCTGAGAGCACTATTGTTATTCTTATGCATTCAGTATAGTTAATGTTGGGTGTGAGCATGACTGGATCTTTTGTACTCTGAATTACAATGTTTAGTCACTGCTTGGATGTTCGAGGTGATCTGCATTTATGTTTTGTAGTCCCAAAAAGGGCTAGTAGATACCATATCATCATATTATATCATGATTGTTTCGACAAATTGTTGGCATGTGAGATATTTTATTATTGCTCGTTAGGTGGTTACGTACTGCCATGAATGAATATGATGTTTAATTGTTATCATGGATATTGTTATTTATTATTTAGACTGAGAACCTGAACACTTGCTACACATATGTGTAACAACAAGAACACAAGACTTAGTAAAAGTTATCTTTCTCACTTTCAGTTTATCAACCGAATTCCTTGAGGACAAGAAATGAGTAAATCTTGGGGGAGTTGATACGTCTAAAATGTATATACTTTTCCAAACACTTTTGCTCTTGTTTTTGACTCTAATTTTCATTATTTGAATGAAACTAACCCAGATTCACGAGAACTACCTTGGTGTTAAATTTTTGCAAAAATAAATGTGCTCGATATCGGACGAAACTTTTTCTGATTTTTTTCTAGAATATATGAAGAATTACGGAGCGAACATCTACCGGAGGGGGGGCTACCTATGGTCCACAAGCCAACAGGGTGCACCCACCCCTTGGACACGTCGTGTTAGATTTTGGGGATGACGTAGCTCCCCCAACCCTAATTATAGTCCTATAAAGTCACAATTATGGATAAAAGATAACATATAAGTTTTCATTACATTTTATGAGACGGAGGTTTCCGCCACCTCTTGCTCTTCCTTGGGAGGGCTCATTTGGAGTTCATTTGGGGCTCTGGAGAGGGGGATTCATCGCCGTCATCATCATCAACCCTTGTCCATCAACAATTCCATGATCCTCACAGCCGGGAGTGAGTATTCCCTTTGTAGGCTTGCTGGACAGTGATGGGATTGCATGAGATTGATCATGTAATCGAGTTATTTTGATAGGGCTTGATCCCTAATAAGCAATATGTCCTGAGATTGATGTTGCCATGGCTTTGCTATGCTTAATACTTATCACTAGGGCCGGAGTGCCATGATTTCAGATGTGAACCTATTATGTTTTCTCCTAATATGAAAGTGTTTAGATCCTATCTTGCAAGTTGTATGCACCTATTATGTGTTATGATCCGCATACCCCAAGGTGACAATAACTAGGATTCTTTCCGGTGATTGTCGTAGTTTGAGGAGTTCATGTATTCACCATGTGTTAATTCTTTGTTTTGGTTCTCTATTAAAGGGAGTCCTTAGTATCCCTTAGTTTCCTTATGGACCCCGTTGCCATGGGAGGGTAGGACAAAATATTTCATGTGAGTTCTTATCGCAAGCACGTATGACTATATACGGAATAGATGCCTACATTATATTGATGAATTTGAGCTAGTTTCGTGTCACTCTAGTGTATAACGGTAACATCATTGATGTCATCTAAATCATTATCTATCACTGATCCACGTTCATACACTTTTCATATAATGAATCTTGCTAAGTTACTATTGGTGTTGCTACCATTACAATCACAGCAAAACTATTGTTGTTACCATTACTACTAATATTTTGGTCTGCTACTAAAATCTTTGTTGGGAGAAATATCCCAGGTGTGGTTCAATTAACAACTCAGCTGCTAAGACCAATACATATTGTTTGGATCCCTTGGGTCGAATCAATAAATTAATGTGTAATACTACCCGTGAAGACTCTTGCGATCCCTTATACTTGTGGGTTATCAGGGTGTAAGCTTCTGTCACTCTAGACACCCACTTTAAGTGAATTATGAACATATTGCAACACCCTATAGTGGGAATACCTCATGTGTGTGCAATAGATAAGGTACCATATGACAACACCAAAATAAAACATACGACTCAAACCAATCAAGACCATCAATCAACCCAAAGGATGAAATAAATCTACTCAAACGTGGCAACACATTATTGGATAATAATATGTGGCAAAATGCACCATGTTCATGTGTGGGATTACAGAGGGCATGAGAGAGCGGGCTGCTGAAAATAGATGAGGAGGTGATGATGATGATCACCACGGCGATGGTCACCCTGGCAGCACCCCTGTGCCAACGAAAGAGGGGGGTAGTCTCACCCTCGGGCTTCCTCCTCCATGGTCTCCCCTTAGATGGGGAGAGGTTATCTCCTCTAGTCCTTGGCCTGCATGGTGCCTCGAGGGATGAGACCACCTCCAAGATTAGATCGTTCTCTCTGTTTTCTTTTCTAGTCCGCGTCTTTTTTCTCGCCTTTCACCATTTCTTATATTCCCAGATAGCGAAAACTCGTATTTGGCTCAAATATTGAGGGTTTTTTTGTCTGGAAATTATCTTTTTGTGGTGATAAAAGGGCTTCAACCGCCTTACGAGTGTCCACAAGGCAACCCGAAGCACTTAGGAGGGTGGGCGCTCCCTGTTGCCTTGAGGTGGACTCAAGCACTGCCATGCGTTGATTCTTCTTCCTAAAAGTCATAAATATTCCAAAATAATTCTCCATGAAATTTTATCACATTTGGACTTTGTTTGGTATGTTCTTTCTGTGAAACAAAAAAACATGCGGAAAATAGGAATTGGCACTAGGTGCTAGATTAATAATTTAGTCCATCAAAATCATATAAAATCCATATAAAAGTGCACCAAAAACATACCAAATCATTGCTAACTTGGCATGAATACTTCATAAATTATAGAGACGTTGCACACGTATCAACACCCCAAGCTTAATTCCCGGAGAATGAATTTACCGTTTGTCACACCCTGTTTTTACTATCACCTGTCTGTGTTGTAAAATTCTGAGCTTGTTAAAACTTTTTCAAAACTAATGTTGTGAGTGCCATGATTGACATTGAGTGCTTGTATGCTTGATCATGTGAGGTTTTAAAGCCCTAAATTCCTTTGGTATTATACTGATTTCCAAAAACCTTTGCTGACCAAAGTAAAACCACCTTGAGTTGCACTACATGTCCTTGATAGCAAGAAGTGCTTCTACTCGTATTTAGTAATCTGATTTTTACCTATCTTTATATTTCAAAACGACAAAAAAATTATTTTTGTGATTATTTTTCTAATTAAATAACATGTCTATTTCTGAGGCCAGAATTGGTATTCCAACATGGGAAAATACTTTTCTGCCTTGGAAAAATCTGATTAAATTTAGAGATGATCAGAAAGACATATATTTTCCATACATAGGATTTTAAACCCCATTTTATATTATATTTATTGATTAAAACTATAAAAGCTATTTCTGTCTGTTTTGGCATTTTGAAATATTTCCAAAGGAAATATTCTCAATAAATTCCTAGAAAATTCCATTGGTATCCCTAAGCCTTGTTTGGTGTCCACATAAAGTTTCACCTTGATCAAAGGTGGATAAGGACCCCAAATAACCCAAAAACCCTGTCTGTCCAGAATCAAGTTAGAGCAACTCTACATAGCAAAGTTTATCCAATGACGCTAAAACTTTGCAGGAGTGCCTAATACCTCAAATGAGGGTTCTACACAGAAAATGGGATTTGTGGGACTTAGTTTGCCCACACTCCCTTTGGAAGGAACATATCTGGTCATATTGGAGTGATTTCAAGTTTGCAAAGCCAAACTTATCCTTTGGAGCTCAAATTTGGTGGAACTCCATGTTTACCACCAAAACCAAACCTGTTAAGTCTCAGGACCGGTGGTGGGGTGCAACGCCCTAAACCCACTGTCGAACACCTTCTGACAGATAGGAAAAAGCCACCTTAGCCACAACTAAAACAAACTACTTTGCTTCAAAGTCTTAGATTAAGTGGCCAGTAGCTGTATCTAACCCCAGTCAACTAGCCCCTCACTGGTTTAAAGTTGAAAGGCAAAAAAAACCAATTTATACCTCAGTTCATGACTGACAACACCAGTATTTCTTGCCTCCTTTGACCAGCCGAAGCTCCCACTAAAATCAAACGGGTAGCCCACCCCCAGCAAATGCCAGGACATGCTAGACACGTCCAAAGTGCCTCAGAGCGTACCAGCATGCCGTGGCATGCCAAAACTATGCTCTGGGCGTGCTACAGGGAGTCACCGAGGTGGGGGCGACGCCCTCGGCCAGTTCCATCCTCCCCCAAGATGTCCAACCTCTTCCCCGACAACCCCTCTGCATCGGGCAAGCCTCAGGGCCCCTCCTCTCTCGCGCTAGAGCTTGCACGACGCGTGCCCGCGCGCTCCAGAACCGGCCAAGGTCGCGCGGCCACGAATGCACGACTCTCCTCTCTCTCTCTCTGTAGCAGATGGTTCGGGCGGTCCAATACCACGTCCTGAGACCGTGGTTTCAACCCCAACCTCTCTCTGCACCCCCATGCGCGCCACGGTGAGTCATCGGCGCTCCCGAATCTGCTCACCGTCGCGGGCCTACAAATAGCCCTCCCCCTCGCTCCGGCACCCCTCAGATAGCTTCGCCACGATCACTAGTACCTCCCTAGCCACCCCAGCAAACCAGCAGAGCCCCGGTGCTCGAGATCGACCGAGGCCCCTCCGCCTCGGAGCTCCGGTCGATCTCCAGCTACACGACGGCCCATGCGCCCCTCGACCCACCAAACTGACCCCCTTGATCCCAAGAAGGTTTCCCCCAGCTCGCCCGAGCATTTCCGTGTCTCTAGCCACCCCCTCGACCACATCCCGAAACTCCTCCATCACGGCCTCCTCGTCGTCTGCGAACCCCTGCTTCCCCGTCGTTGTTTCGACCACCAGCAGGTAGGCGTCAGTGAGGCAAACCAATTCCTGTGTTCACTAGGGCATGAGCTCGTCGGCAACCTCGTCGGCATCCTCCTCCTCCTCTCTAGCCGAAGGTAGGAGACGACCTCGACAGGTGTGCCCCACTTGTCGGTGGCCTAGCCTCCTCCCCCGCTTTGGCCTGCTTGTCTGGTTCAAACCTCACGGTGCACGCGCCTGGGCAGGCCGTCGGCTGGCCATGGGCCACCCCAGCTCTGGGTCGAGCCAGGCCAGAGCTAGCATGTTTTTCTTTTATTTTGAAACCTGGATTTCTAAGATTTTTATAAAAACATTTAACCAGTATAAAAATACAATTCTTCCACTGTAATTTTTCTGAAAATGTGTAGTATTTAATGATATGCTTAGATGAATTTTTCCAACAACTATTCTATTTTATAATAATGAAAAGGGCTAAAATGAAATAGTTTTGCTTCTGCTTGGTTGTTTCAAAAATATTCCTTCAAAGAAAACTCAGGCAAATATTTTTTAAATGATATCTTAGATTTATCAGAGATAGGGAACATTTTTAAAAATAACTTTGTGGATTGTTTCTGTTTGAGCTACTTCTTATTTATTGTTTTACCGACGATAGAAAATCTGTGTGACGAGGGAATCGGAGCGGAAGACCTCGAAGACCTTGGATACTTAGCTGAACAAGGCAAGCAACCCTTTCACCATGACTGAGCATATGTTACTTTGCATGTTAAATAGCAAGTATTCCCATTGCATATGATCATAAGTGTCACGCCCAAGATGCGAGCCTATCCTCAATTTGGCACGAAGGCCTCGTCAGGGATAGAAGCGCATCTCGTCGTGTCGCAAGAATGGATATCGTTACAAGTACATGTATTGAAAACATGAGATATATATAGAATTGGCTTACACTCGCCACAAGCTACATCAGAGTCACAGCAGTACAATACATAATCATCATGAAGAAGATCAGGGTCCGACTACGGACGAAAACAAACGAGAAAAGAAGAATGACGTCCATCCTTGCTATCCCAGGCCGCCGGCCTGGATCCCATCCTAGATCGATGAAGAAGAAGAAGAAGAAGCAACTCCAAATGAAAAATCAATGCGCTCGCGTCAAGTAACCTTTACCTGTACCTGCAACTTGTTGTAGTAATATGTGAGCCACAGGGGACTCAGCAATCTCATTTCCAAAGGTACCAAGACTAGCAAAGCTTAATGGGTGAGGTATGGTTAAATGGTGAGGTTGCAGCAGCGGCTGAGCACATATTTGGTGGATAAACTTACGAATACAAGAAATAAGAGGGGGAAGATCTACGCATAACGGACGTGACTACTGATGATCAAATGAATGATCCTGAACACCTACCTACGTCAGACATAACTCCACCGTGTCCTCTATCGGAGAAAGAACTCACGAAAGAGACAGTCACGGTTACGCACATAGTTGGCATATTTTAATTAAGTTAACTTCAAGTTATCTAGAACCAGTGTTAAACAAAGTTTCCATGTTGCCACATAACTGCGGGCACGGCTTCCCGAAAGATTTAACCCTGCAGGGGTGCTCCAACTAGTCCATCACAAATTACCACAAGCCGCATAGAAATCCTCAATCACGAAGCTCGCAACATCGTCGGATTCCCTAGTGGAAAACCTCAACTCTGATATTACCCAAAGCATCACCGGAATCCCGATGCACAAGATATCTCGTCAAAGGTAAAACTAATCCAGCAAGGCCGCCCAACGTGTCGACGAACCCGATTGGAGCCGCGTATCTCGTTCTCAGGACACGACGGATGGAAAAGCCTACAGCTACGAAACCTCGAGTTTCCCCATGGTGGCCCCGCAGTTTGTCCATTTGGGACCAACACCATCAGCACTGCCCCCCCCTGTATTATGTAGAATTACTCCTCGGGTAGCGCTAACTCCATATGCATTTCAGTGTTAACAAAATTATTATGTTGGGCAAATGTAGAACCAATGTTGGGCCTTGCCAGACCAGCTTTAAACTAAAACGAATTATCAAGGGGGTCCCCATAACAACCCTGATCGTGTTAGGAGCGCTCAATTATGGAACATAACACCGGTAGCCGAAACTAAGGGGGCAAAGGTGGAACAAAACACCAGGCTAGAAAGGCCGAGCCTTCCACCTTTTACCAAGTATATAGGTGCATTAAATTAAATAGAATTTAATAGGGTGATATAACAAGGAACCCATGTTTTCACATGGAAGCAATGCACCTGCAACTAGCAACGCTAACACAAGGTTAAGCAAGCGGTAACATAGTGAATCAGTTGTTTGCTAGGTTGAACAGGTTGAAGGTTTTCATGGCATTGTTAAGAGGCTGATATTTAACATGTGGTAGGCAACGAGACATAATCGATTGAAACGATAAAACTAGCATGGCAATGATAGTAATGGTATCTGGGAAATGGTCATCTTTCCTGAGATCCCGCTTGGAAGAAGAATGACTCCGTGAAGCAGACGAACCGACGTAGTCGAACGGGTCCTCACAATCCGACTCGCTTGCGGAACTCTATCGAGACTAAGCAACCCGGGAACACAAATCAACACACGATATTCACCAGACGATGCAAGACACATATGATGCATGAACGGTCTAATGCAAGGCATGACAATCACAACAATCAAACACTACACATTAAGTGAAGCTCGATATGCAACGAGTTGCATATCGACGAAACTCCATGTTGACTTATTATTTCACTCTCGTTCAGGTACACGGCTATATTAAATATGGTTAAACATGGCAAGAGGTGAAGCGTAATTAAACTACCTATCTAGGCATTTTAAATGAGGTCAAAAATGACATATAGCATCTCCGAGATGACCTCACATGTTAATTTACAATTCTATCCAGATCTGAACTAACACATTTAATTAGTTGTTAAACTGTAAAACGAATAGGTTCACATGATTCTATGTGTCGTTACAAGCAATTTACACATAGAGATAATCTCCAACGGAGCTACGGATCAAAAGTTACAAGCACCGCAAGATATAATGGCATGAATGCAATATGTGTGCGACTACGGTCACGAGCACTTCAAAACATACAACCAGCAAGATAGAATGAAACTACATGAGATTCTAAGCATGTTTCATATAGGACACGCTCAAATCGTAGCTACGGTTCAACAACTACGAACAAAACAAGAAATCACTACAATCTGCCAAAATCAGCCACATAGCATTTTCTACACCCCACAACTACGAGCTACACAACTCCGATCTACTCAACCAAGGCATGACACAGAAGAGGGCAAGAAGCACTACAACAAACAACTAACAACAACTAGCATGGCATCATGGATCACTAGGGAAAGAAGTCACAAAATGGCATCTCACATACTATTTCAGACTTTGTAAAAATTACACTTCATGAAAGTGCAGTTTTCGATCTGAAGCCATATTGACAGCAGCAAAACCATAAGCTACAGGACCCCAAATGGCATGAACATTTACAGCATGCTAGAGAATCACAAGGACTACAACTTACTCCATTGCACCAACCTCAAAAGAGCTACATAACTAAAGATAGAAGCACGGCAAGACAACAACAAAATATAATAGATTCCAGACATAGAAATATTTCAGCACGTCCAAATCACCACTATTTCTAGCAACTTGAGAGCAAGCAAACCACACCTAAACATGCATTTCTATTGCAACCAAACAACTCTCTAGTTGACAACTTAATCAAACGAAGCATGAAATAAATCCTACGAAAAAGACAAGAGGACAACATGGCAAAATATCGCGCGAACTAACTTGCTCAAAAGCTAAAACTAATTGCACAGAAAAATCCCATGGATTTTTCTACCCCGAAAACATATAAAATATGTGGGTTGCAACACATAAATGATAGCACACGTAAATGCGAGATAATATCCTAAGCACGAAAAATGAACTAGCGGCAAATCCCTATGCGCAAAAATACCAATGACCGCTCTAGAATACATGGCAAAGGAGTTCCTAAATCATGGACATTTAATGTACGGCATACGAGCAAACCGGACACGCGCGAAAAAATAAATACGACAATAAACCTATCGAGACAACACACTAAACTAGGCGTTAGGCACGCTAAACGATGTCAAACAATTATGCATGTTGCACCAACGTATTCTGCGCGCAAAACTACATGAAAACCATATGCTACATGTTCCGATCCGACACACGGATTAAAAAATACGGGCAAACTAATATTCGGCTATTTTTCTGGAATTTTATTAAATTCCGAAAATGATCTAAACAGCTATGGACCGAACAAAGGCATTACCTTATTAAAAGTCGCGCAGGCGGGGGATAGCTCACCTGAGGGCTTCTTGGGCCCGCCTGGCCGGGAGGTAGGCGAGGCCTCGGGCAGCTGGCGCCAGCTGGGCCGGTGGGAGACCGGCTTGGGCGAGCTGGCCAGGCGGCTGCTGCTCCTACTGGACCGACTCGGCGTGGTGGGCCGCTGGACCCGGGCGAGGAGGTGGCCTAGGCTGGCCGCGGTTGTGGGGGCGCGGTCAACGCCCATCGTTCCTCCGAGCTCGGGCGGACGAACCATGGCGGCTGGCTGGCGCGTCTTCAGGCGAGGCAGCGAGAGGCTCAGAGGCGAAGGGTCGGCCGGGGCTGGCGGATCCGGGGCGCCCCTTCCCATTCCCGCCGGTGGCGGCTCAATGCGGTGGTCGGGCAAGGAGATCGCGGCGTCTTCCATGGCGGCTTCATGCGGACAGAGAGAGGGAGAGAAAAAGAGTGACAGGGAGGCCGAGATGAGGGGAGGGGATGGGGAGGAAGAGGGTGGAGCTCCGGCCTGGTCGCGGCTGCTCCGGCAAAGCGCTCCGGCGGTGCTTCTGGCGAGCGGCGGCTGGAGGCGGGGCCGACGGGGAGGGCACAAGGCTGCTCGGATCGGGAGCAGGGAGGAGCGAGCGCGGCGGGGCGATCCAGGCAGAACGGGGCTGCGGCGGCTCGTGCCCGGATGGGCTCCAGATGGGCCTGGGCGGGCCCTGCGCGGGAGGAGAGAGGAGAGAGGCTGGAGGTGGCAGCTTTTGGGTAGGTGGGTGCGGTTTTCGAGGCAGAGGGCTAGGTTTAGCCATTTTAGGCAGGGTAAGGCATCTATTTATAGGAAGGCGCTAGGTTATAGGGTATCTGGGGGTTTTTTCGACCCTCCGATCGCCATCGTACGGTCCGATAGGAGAGGCGGGTTAGCGGTTGCTGTGAAGAGTAGTTATCCAGAGACGAGGGGGGAAACGGGCGACGCGGCAACGATTTTCAAAACACCGACAAACGTCCGATGGTAGACCGAATACAGTGCCGCTACGGTCGACCGTTCGGGTACCAGACGGACTCCGATTGCGACGAAACATGACAGGTGGCCTACCTAAATAAAAATACCACCGCACGTCAAATCTCACCCCAATCAGAGAAACTTTTACGCACACTTTTAAAAACAAGATTTGATGATGACGCGGGCGCGTGCGAGTGCGGTCGGACTCAGAACGGACAACGACGAGAACCGGCAACTACTAACGGATGCAAGTTTTGAAAACTGGCGGCAACGGAGATGTTGATGCAATGCAGATGATGCGATGATGATGCGACAAAAGAAAACAGACACACGACGAAAACAGAAAGAAAAGGGGAATCTTCTGGAACGTCGGCATCGGGCTGCCACAACAAGTGCCGGTAATCATTTGATATGATTTTACCGAAGGCTCCCCCGGAGCACATGCATTGAGCTTGACTCTACCCCTTTAGGGGCAAGCTAATACCATGTTGACAAGTAAAGATAGCAGTAGCATTATCATGAGCATGATGTTGTCATAAAGCAAGAGTTTATGAAAACCCCGTCGGGTGCCACTAATGCCCGAGGGTGATGATGAGTAGGTGGTCACTTTTGGTGAAGTCATGCACCCGGTATTTGTGTGAGTAATGTTTCAAAAATGGGATTAGATTTATGATGTGTCGACCGTCCCAACCTTACCAGTACGACCATGTTACCCCTTATGCGACGAGGCTATCTTAATTACTCTAGTCGGTGCTAGCAAAGAGCCACATTACTAGTGGCGGGAGTGATATGTGGTCACTCGCGTGATGGGGTCGTGTCGGGTAGGACGACTATGCCATTTTTATGAGTTCCAGTCACACCATTGGTTCCCGCATTGTTGGTACTGTCCAGAGTTGGTGCTCGTAAGACGACAACATGTGGGATGGGTACCAATCGAGTGGACCTCTTTGTCTAGTATCGTTATGGGAAAGGCATTGATCGGGTACTTACCTCGGGTATGTGATATACCGCGAGTCGTGGATGACACGGAAGTTTCCCGGATCTCGTGGGTCCAGGGTACTACCTCTGAAGAGTGTAAACTGCTCGAATAGCCGTGTCCATGGTCAAGGACAGTTGGGTAATCCTGCTTAAACTACGTCCTGATATTTCCGCATAAACCAAGTGTGCGTGAGTGTGTGTGTGTGTGTGTGTGTGTGTGTGGTGATGAGAAAGGAGTTGATATGATAGCAATAATATGACCAAGTTTGGTGACGTGGCATATTGGGTGAACCCGGATGGTTGAGCCCTTGACAGATATGTTGATATCTGTAACTTGTTCTTCAAGAGTAATTCTTTAACTTGATGCATATTCATGATCATTCCACCCAGTGGAGTTACACTAGAGATGCATGATAGAGATGCATGATATTGTTATCCTTCACTTTCGTTGATTATATCATGGGCTGTTTGTGAGTACATTCAAAGTACTCATTGGCTTGCCACTTGTTATGTTATTGACAAGACATGGAAGGACTGGAGTTTGGAGATGAGTACGTCTTCGGAGACACCCCTGCGAACTAGGACGCTTCCGAGTGACAATGCATGTCGGTGTAGGCTTGATGGCATGGGTACCCGCTTAGCCCCTTTGTTTTCCGCTATTAGTGTACTCGTGTGATTTGGCCTTAGGGCCTGTCTTGTGAACTTGACCCTTTCGGTCACGTGATGTAATAATCGGTACTTGGATGTAAGACTCTTTATTCAGTAGCTGTGTTCGGTGAGCATGGATCTCTGGAATCACTAAGCACGGCGATTTTCGACTAGTAAGTCGGGGTCCCCACAGAGTTGGTATCAGAGCCATCCTGACTATAGGAAGCCTTATGTAGCATGGGCGATAGCCGAAACAATTAGTGCACATAGAATGACCCGAGAACCGCACCCACTATATATTTCTAACCCTCTCCCCTACACCTTGTAGATGGCCGTCATACCTGAGACGGTTGTGGAAACGGGCTTTCCTCTGCTTTTGAGTGATAGCCTCGAGAAGTGTCAAGTGCGTCGCACGCCCGTCTTTCTCTACCACGAGCACTGGGTCAACGCCGACACCAAGGAGTATCACGTGGACGTGATAATGAAGGCTAATGACTCCCCAACTAGCTTGTTCTTTGAAGGGCCACAAGTGGAGGATCTGATGTTGACCGTGGAGACTGCAGCACGAGAGGCACTCGTGTGACTCCGCAACATCCTTCCTGAGATGGCGGACGAGGCCGCTTCTCGTCACCTACCTATTGTTAAGGATAACGTAGACGGGAGTTGGACACTCAACCCCTCATCCAAGGACAGGAGGCCATTAAGGTTTCAGACCTACTTCAGCCTCTCCTCAGACAACTTGACGCATCTTTTGATCAAGGAGTCGACTAGGATCCGCAAAGAGCTGCACCAAGTCAAGGACCTACTTCGTATGGAGAAGATGAAGAACCGCAAGGTGAAGAAAGAAGGAGCACCCGTAATATCACCTGGCTTTGCTTTCTGAGGAGGAATACCCCCGCTTTAGGCTCTTCCTCTTCAGAGTCGTCGTTTAACCGCAGAAGAGTACACCAAGCTCTTCGCTACCTCACCAACCAAGAGACGTCGTGATGGTCTGCTTCCTTCCCCTACTCCCTCGAGGAAGGGTAGCACTAATGAAGATGAAGGCATAGAGGAAGATGAAGACAAAGATCCCACCGAGCCGGCTTATGAGACCGCGCAGTCGATCGCTTAGCAGCGTAGGATGTACCGAATGTAGGAGTTTTTGTATCAGGATTTTATGACCCGGGTGTTGCGTGAACATGTTGGATGCAAGTCGCATTCTGCCTTAAGCAACTTGTGAGCGACTGCGCCACTTGTTTTAAATTAATGAAGTAGTTCCTTTTAAAACCTTTGTCATAAAAACCTTGCACACTAGCACAACACCAGACCCCCTCTTTACTAGAACATCATCCCTTTCGAATGCAACTAGTGGCAAAAATTGACCTGTCTACTCCCCTGACAGGATGGTGAATGCAACTCGCAACAGCACCTTCGGCAAGCCCGGCTCTGCTTCTTCAGGACAACAGCAGGGAACCGGAGGGGAAGCTCAAACTGGAGTTCACCATGTGCCGCAAGACGATGTTCCACTACCGCCACCTCCCCCTGAAAGCTCGACCATGGCTCAGTTCCTTCAAGCTCTTTGGGAGGAGCGTCAAGCCAACAATGCCGCTATCCGGCAGCTCGCTCAAACTTTGGTAAACCACCCGCCGCAGAACGGGAATGGCAACGGTCGCTCAACTCTCTCGGAGTTTATGCGGACTATGCCACCCATTTCACGGAGACGACTGAGCCTTTGGATGCCGATGACTAGATCCGCACTATTGAAAACCTTCTCGCACTGCTCAAGTGCACTAACGACAACGAGAAAGTCCTCTATGCAACCCACTGTCTCAGAGGCACAGCTAGAGCCTGGTGGGATGGGTTTCAAATCATGCGAGCCGGGAAAGTCATCACTTGGGTTGTGTTGAAGGATGGATTCCGCGCCGCTCACATTCCTCCGGAAATAATGACCATTAAGAAGCAGGAATTCCGAGCCTTATGGCAAGGCAGTGGATCAGTCAAGGAGTATTTGCAGAAGTTCAACCTCCTATCAAGATATGCACCTCAAGACGTCAGCACTGAGGCTGCCAAAGTGGAGCGCTTTATGGAAGGACTGCAGCAGTCACTCCAATATCAGTTGGTTTTTTGTGAATGTCGGGCCTTCAGTGACCTGGTTAATAAGGCTATTAGGTTGGAAGACAAGCGTCGTGCAATGGACGACACCCGTAAGCGCAAGCTAATGGGTAGTGGAGGACCGATTAGCTCGAAACCACGACCGTGGCAGTTAGCCCCAGCAAGACCCAACTATGAGTAGTAGAAGTACACGCATCCAACATTTCTCCAGAATTACCAACCTCAGCAAGTCAGCGTCAAGCCAGTAAGCACTCCGCCAAACAACGGTGGGGGCAAGACCAACCTTCCACCGCGAGTTACCTGTTTCGAGTGTGGACAACCAGGGGACTATTCCAGGCAGTGCCCCAATAAGAAACCCGATGCTCCGCGCCCCAATGCGCCAAATCCAGGCCATGGAGTACCAGGCACGAACCAAGCACCCCGCAATCGGCAATATCACAACAAGGGGCAGATTAATCATATTTCTGCAAAAGAGTCACAGGAAGACCCGGACTGCATTCTTGGTACGTTACTCATCAACTCTACCCCAGCAACAGTAGTGTTTGATTGCGGTTCTTCGCATTCCTTTGTTACGCAAAAGTTAACGGAAAGGTGTGGGCTAGAACCTACCTTGCTTCATGGGCATATGGCAATTCAAACCCCGGGAGCAGTTTTGAGAACCAACCTAGGGTGTAGGAAGGTCGGGATAATTCTCAATGGGACGAGCTTCTCAGCGGATCTAATTGTGCTTAAGTCGCAAGGCCTAGAGGTAATCCTCGGTATGGACTGGTTGGCCAAGCATCAGAGTATTTTGGACTGTGCTAACAGGGCCATTACCATGACTAGTGACCAAAGGGTCAAAGTCAAGTATGTCTCTGAGCCAGTACCCACTCGAGTGCCACGAGTTAACAGCCTATCAGAGGAAGGACTCGACCAAGTGACAATAGTGTGTGAATACCCGCACGTCTTTCCTGATGAACTACCAGGGATGCATCCTGACCGAGACATCGAGTTCATCATCGAACTCATGCCAGGATCAAGCCCTATTTATAAGAAGCCTTACAGGATGGGATCCGAAGAGCTAGCGGAGTTGAAGAAGCAACTGGATGAGCAACTCAGGAAAGGGTTTATTCGTCCAAGTGCGTCACCTTGGGGATCACCTGTTCTCTTCGTGTCCAAGAAGGATGGGACAATCCGACTTTGCGTCGATTACTGTTCTCTCAATGAGGTCACGACAAGAAGAAGTATCCACTACCCAAGATTGAAGACTTGTTCGACCAGCTGAATGGATCAAAGGTATTCTCCAAGATCGACCTCCGATCTGGATATTACCAACTAAAGATTCGACCCGAAGACATTCCAAAGACGACATTTGTGACCGGGTACGGTCTGTACGAATGCACTGTCATGTCCTTTGGTTTAACGAATGCCCCAGCTTACTTCATGTACCTCATGAATAAGGTCTTCATGGAATACCTAGACAAGTTTGTCGTCGTATTCATTGATGACATATTAATCTTTTCCAAGTCCGAAGACGAGCATGAGCAACACTTGAGGCTAGTATTGGAGAAGCTTTGAGAGCACCAACTGTATGCCAAGTTCAACAAGTCCCAGTTTTGGCTGAACGAAGTTGGATTCCTGGGTCATACCATGACAGCAAGTGGATTGGCAATTGATCCCTCTAAGATTACCACGGTAACCAACTGGGAATCGCCAACCGACGTGAAGGAAGTCAGGAGTTTCCTTGGGCTCGCAGGATATTACCGCAAGTTCATAGAAGGATTCTCCCGCATTGCGCGACCTATGACTCAGCTCCTGAAGAAAGGCAAGAAGTTCGATTGGACGCCGGAGTGTGATGCAAGCTTCCAAGAGTTGAAGAAGAGGTTAACCACCGCCCCGGTATTGGCCACACCAGATATTACCAAGGAGTTCGATATATATTGCGATGCCTCAAAAACAGGGATAGGTGGGGTTCTA
The DNA here is from genome assembly GCF_904849725.1 of Hordeum vulgare subsp. vulgare. Classification (NCBI taxonomy): domain Eukaryota; kingdom Viridiplantae; phylum Streptophyta; class Magnoliopsida; order Poales; family Poaceae; genus Hordeum; species Hordeum vulgare. The sequence continues at coordinate 338,220,999 of NC_058524.1, read as the reverse complement.
ATGCAGGATGGTAGGGTCATTGCATAGTTGTCACGGCAACTGCGCCCGCATGAGGAAACTTATGCCACCCATGATCCCGAGTTGGCAGTAGTAGTACATGCCCTGAAGACATGGCGACATTACCTTCTGGGGAAGCAATGTGAAATATACACCGACCACAAGAGTCTGAAGTATATCTTCACCCAAAGGGAATTGAATATGAGGCAACGGAGATGGTTGGAGTTAATCAAAGACTACGACCTCAGCATTCGATATCACCCCGGTAAGGCAAATGTAGTGGTTGATGCCTTGAGTCAAAAGACCAGCACCATAAACGTCATGCTGAAGGAAAGGCAGCCCGCCTTATATGAAGAATTGGAGAACTTCGGATTGGAACTGGTGGAACCAGGATTCCTAGATAACCTCGAAGTCAAGATAACACTAGAAGACGACATCAAGGGAGCCAGAAGGGTCACAAGAGCATCGAAGGTATCATGAAGAAGATTACAGAAGGCAAGGCCCCAGGATTCTTGGAGGATGATCAAGGAGTGGTGTGGTTTGGGAAATGTTTATGCGTACCCAACAAGGCTGAACTCAAGGAACTCATCCTACGGAAGCTCATGATACACCCTACTCCATTCACCCCGGTGGTACCAAGATGTATCAAGATCACCGAGAAAGATTCTGGTGGCACGGCATGAAGAGGGAAATCGTGTCGTATGTGGACAACTGCGTTGTGTGTCAGCAAGTTAAAGCTGAGCATCAGCGACCCGCAGGACTACTACAACCTCTCCAGGTGCCGGAATGGAAGTGGGACAATGTAGGGATGGATTTTGTTACCGGCCTACCATGGTCTAGCAAGGGCCATAACTCGATATGGGTTGTTGTCGACCATTTGACCAAACTGGCCCATTTCATCCCTGTCAACACCACTTATGACGGGAACAAGTTGGCTAGTCTCTATATCGAGCGCATAGTAAACCTTGATGGAGTTCCCCAGGAGATTGTATCTGACTGAGGCACGCAGTTTACCTCAAGGTTTTGGAGGAAACATCAGGAAGCCCTCGGTACCTAGCTCTCTTTCACCACCACCTCCCACCCGCAGACGGGAGGACAGACGGAAAGGGTGAATCAGATATTCGAAGATATACTCCGCACATGCGACCTAGCGCACGGACCCAAATGGGAAGACTGCCTGCCGTTCACTGAGTTTTCATACAACAACAGCTACCAGTACAGTCTCCAAATGGCCCCGTTCGAACTGCTGTACGGAAGGAAATGCCGCACACCGCTCAACTGGTCAGAAACCGGAGACGGGCTGATTTTCGGACCAGAAGTTTTGCACCGGGCAGAAGAGAAGGTGCCACTAGTACAGGAAAATCGGAAAGCAGCCGAGTCGCGACAAAAGATTTATGCGGACTCTCGCCGCAGGAATGTGGAGTTCATTCCCGGAGATCTGGTGTACCTCCGTGTCACACCTCTCAAGGGAACCAAGCGTTTCCACATTAAGGGGAAACTCGCTCCAAGGTTCATTGGGCCATTTAAGATCACGACAAGGCATGGAGAGGTCGCTTATTAGTTGGAGTTACCTCCGGAACTTTCGGGAGTCCACAACGTTTTCCATGTGTCACAGCTTCGGAAGTGTCTCCAAACGCCAAGTCGTTCCGATCCTTATAAGGACATTGATCACCGGGCCATTGACCTTCAGTCTGATCTCACCTACCGCGAGAGGCCAATACGCATTCTGGATGAAGCAGAGCGATGCACCTGAAGCCGCACCATCAAGTACTTCAAGGTTCAATGGAGCATCCACACAGAAGCCGAAGCTACCTCGCAGCGTGAAGACTATCTCCGATCTGAGTTTCTAGACCTTTTTAGCACCTTGCTTAGGAATCTCGGGGACGAGATTCTTGTAAGGGGGATAGGTCTATCACACCCTGTTTTTGCTATCACCTGTCTGTGTTGTAAAATTCTGAGCTTGTTAAAATTTTCAAAACTAATGTTGTGAGTGCCATGATTGACATTGAATGCTTGTATGCTTGATGATGTGAGGTTTTAAAACCGTGAATTCCTTTGGTATTATACTAATTTCCAAAAACCTTTGCTGACCAAACTAAAACCACCTTGAGTTGCACTACATGTCCTTGATAGCAAGTAGTGCTTCTACTCATATTTGGTAATATGATTTTTACCTATCTTTATATTTCAAAACCACAAAAATAATTATTTTTGTGATTATTTTTCTAATTAAATAACTTGTTCATTTCTGAGGCCAGAATTGGTATTCCAACATGGGAAAATACTTTTTTGCCTTGGAAAAATCTGATTAAATTTAGAGATGGTCAGAAGGGCATATATTTTCCATACATAGGATTTTAAACCCCATTTTATATTATATTTATTAATTAAAACTATAAAAGCTATTTTTGTTTGTTTTGGCATTTTGAAATATTTCCAAAGGAAATATTCTCAATAAATTCCTAAAAAATTCCAATGGTATCCCTAAGCCTTGTTTGGTGTCCACATAAAGTTTCACCTTGATCAAAGGTGGATAAGGACCCCAAATAACCCAAAAACCCTATCTATCCAGAATCAAGTTAGAGCAACTCTACATAGCAAAGTTTGTTCAATGAGGCTAAAACTTTACACGAGTGCCTAATACCTCAAATGAGGGTTCTACACAAAAAATGGGATTTGTTTGACTTAGTTTTCCCACACTCCCTTTGGAAGGAACATATCTGGTCATATTGGAGTGATTTCAAGTTTGCAAAGCCAAACTTATCCTTTGGAGCTCAAATTTGGTGGAACTCCATGGTTTACCACCAAAACCAAACCTGTTAAGTCTCAGCACCAGTGGTGGGGTGCAACCCCCTAAACCCACTGTCGAACACCTTCTGACAGATAGGAAAAAGCCACTTTAGCCACAACTAAACCAAACTACTTTGCTTCAAACTCTTAGATTAAGTGGACAGTACATGTATCTAACCCCAGTCAACTGGCCCCTCACTGGTTCAAAGTGGAAAGGCCAAAAACCCCAATTTAGACCTCAGTTCATGACTGACAACACCAGTATTTCTTGCCTCCTTTGACCAGCCGAAGCTCCCACTAAAATCGAACGCCTAGTCACACCCCCAGCAAATGCGAGGACATGCTAGACACGTCCAAAGTGCTTCAGAGCGTACCAGCATGCCGTGGCATGCCAAAACTGCGCTTTGGGAGCGCTACAGGGAGTCACCGAGGTGGGGGCGACGCCCTCGGCCAGTTCCAGCCTCCCCCAAGATGTCCAACCTCTTCCCCGACAACCCCTCTCCGTCGGGCAAGCCTCAGGGCCCCTCATCTCTTGCGCTAGAGCTCGCGCGACGCGTGCCCGCGCGCTCCAGAACCGTCCATGGTTGCGCGACCACGAATGCACGACTCTCCTCTCTCTCTCTGCAGCAGATGGTTAGGGCGGTCCAATACCACGTCCTGAGACTGTGGTTTCAACCCCAACCTCTCTCTACACCCCCATGCGGGCCAAGGTGAGTCACCAGCGCTCCCGAATCTGCTCACCGTCGTTGGCCTATAAATAGCCCTCCCCCTGAATTCAGCACCCCTCAGATAGCTTCGCCACGATCACTAGTACCTCCCTAGCCACCCGAGCAAACCAGCAGAGCCCAGTGCTCGAGATCGACCGAGGCCCCTCCGCTTTGAAGCTCCAGCCAATCTCCGGCTACACGACGGCTCGTGTGCCCCTCGACCCACCAAACTGACCCCCTTGATCCCAGGAAGCTTTCCACCAACTCGCCCGAGATTTTCCGTGTCTCTAGCCACCCCCTCAACCACTTCCCGAAACTCCTCCGCCACGGCCTCCTAATCGCCGGCGAACCCCTGCCTCCCCATCGTTGTTTCGACCACCAGCAGGTAGGCGCCGATCAGGCAAACCCATTCCCGTGTTCATTGGGGCATGAGCGCGTCGGCAACATCGTCGGCGTCCTCCTCCTCCTCTCTGGCCGGAGGTAGGAGACGACCCCGACAGGTGTGCCCCACCTGTCGGTGGCCTAGCCTCCTCCCCCGCGCAGGCATCGGCCACTGACTGTAGGGCCACGCGCGTCAGGTTCAAACCTGACGGCGCGCGCGGCTAGGGAGGCCGTCGGCTGGCCATGGGCCAGCCCAGCTCTGGGCCGAGCCAGGCCATAGCTAACCTGTTTTTCTTTTATTTTGAAACCTGGATTTCTAAGATTTTTATAAACACATTTAACTAGTGTAAAAATACAATTCTTCCACTGTTATTTTTCTAAAAATGTGTAGTATTTAATGATATGCTTAGATGAATTTTTCCAGCAACTATTTTATTTTATAATAATAAAAAAGGCTAATATGAAATAGTTTTGCTTCTACTTGGTTGTTTTCAAAAATATTCCTTCAAAGAAAACTAAGGCAAATATTTTTTAAATGATATCTTAGATTTATCAGAGATAGGGAATATTTTTAAAAATAACTTTGTGGACTATTTCTGTGTGATCTACTTCTTATTTATTGTTTTATCGACGATAGAAAATCCGTGTGACGAGGGAATCAGAGCGGAAGACCTCGAAGACCCCGGATACTCAGCTGACCAAGGCAAGCAGCCCTTTGACCATGACTGAGCATATGTTACTTTGCATGTTAAATAGAAAGTATTCTCATTGCATATGATCATAAGTGCGTGTAATCATTTGATATGATTTTACCGAAGGCTCCCCTGGAGCACATGCATTGAGCTTGACTCTACCCCTTTAGGGTCACACTAATACCATGTTGACAAGTAAAGATAGAAGTAGCATTATCATGAGCATGATGTTCTCATAAAGCAAGAGTTTATGAAAACCCCGTCGGGTGCCACTAATGCCCTAGGGTGATGATGAGTAGGTGGTCACTTTTGGTGAAGTGATGCACCCGGTATTTGTGTGAGTAAGGTTTCAGAAATGGGATTAGATTTATGATGTGTCGACCGTCCCAACCTTACCAATATGACCACGTTACCCCTTATGGGAGGGGCTATGTTAATTACTCTGGTCGGTGGTAGCAAAGAGCTACATTACTAGTGGCGGGAGTGATATGTGGTCACTCTCGTGATGGGGTCCTGCCGGGTAGGACGACTATGCCATTTTTATGAGTTCCACTCACACCGTTGGTCCCCGCATGGTTGGTACTGTCTAGAGTTGGTGCTCGAAGGATGTACAACATGTGGGCTGGGTACCAATCGAGTGGACCTCTTTGTCTCTAGTATCGTTAGGGGAAAGGCATTGCTCGGGTACTTACCTTGGGTGTGTGATATACGCGAGTAATGGATGACACGGAAGTTTCCCGGATCTCGTGGGTCCAGCGTACTACCCTGCAGTGTGTAAACTATTCAAATAGCTGTGTCCAGGGTCAAGGACAGTTGGGTAATCCTCTTAAACTACGTCCTGATATTTCCGCATAAACCAAGTGTGCGTGAGTGAGTGTGTGTGTGTATGGTGATGAGAAAGGAGTTGCTATGATAGCAATAATATGACCAAGTTTGGTTACTTGGCATATAGGGTGAACCCGGATGGTTCAGCCCTCGACAAATTTGTTGATATATGTAACCTATTCTTCAAGAGTAATTCTTTAACTTGATGCATATTCATGATCATTCCACCCAGTGGAGTTACACTAGAGATGCATGATATTTTTATCCTTCACTTTCATAGATTATATCATGGGCTGTTTGCGAGTACATTCAAAGTACTCATTGGCTTCCCACTACTTATGTTATTGACCAGACATGGAAGGACCAGAGTTTGGAGATGAGTACGTCTTCGGAGACACCCCTACGAACTAGGACGCTTCCAAGTAAGAATGCCTGTCGGTGTAGGCTTGATGGCATGGGCACCAGCTTAGCCCCTTTGTTTTCCGCTATTAGTGTACTCTGTGATTTGGCTTTAGGCCCTGTCTTGTGAACTTGACCCTTCGGTCATGTGATGTAATAATCGGTACTTGGATGTAAGACTCTTTATTCAGTATATGTGTTCGGTGAGCATTGATCTCTCGGATCACTGAGCACGGCGATTCTCGACTAGTAAGTCGGGGTCCCCACACCTCAAGTGCTTAAGAAGTGTGAATGCTACCTAAAGATTCTTCATGGTGGTCCGTTGAGTATGTAATTCTTTCTCAAGGTGTTCTTCATGATTCTTGTTGGATACCTCAAGTGTTCTTTGTCTTGATTTTTCAAGTGAAGTTGTTATTCCTTTATCCTTTGAGGTGGTATTATAGCATTATTGTTAGTCGAGGAGTGTCGAAGAGAAGTTGTTGCAAGAATGAAATATGTAAACCCACCAAATCCTTTGATCGTGAGATATTTTTAACCCATGGTTTCTTCATTGCGTTATCTTCGATTAGATTTCACGGAAAGCTTTTCCTAAGGATTGTTGCTATTATGGTGATTATCAATGATCCGTGTCCTCAATGTATCCTCTTAGTTAAGGAAGTTGTGCATATCTTATTGCTCCCAATCAATCCTTGCTTTCGCTAGTGGTTGGTTGTCACCTCAATATTTTGGGATGGTTTTCATAAGTCCACTACAAGCTTGTTCTTTTCGTTGTTGGTTTTCCAACAACTCTGTTCAATTCTTTTTGCAAGCATGCTGGCAAATTCAATTGTGCTAGAAGTTTTCATTTTCTTCTTCATTATTTCTTCCCAATGATCTAGTTTCTATTCTCTTGTCCGAAGTTCTTGTGATGTTGCTCTCTTTTAACCATTATTTAGTTTTGTCAAGATTGTGTTCTTTCCTTTCTAATTCATTTAAAAGGAGTGTTGTGTATTCTTTCATGTTCTTTCCTTGCCTAAGAATTAAGTTGGGTTGTTGTGAATCTTTTCAACATCTTTCCATCTTACAAAATTTTGCACTCATACCTATCGAAGTGTTGCCAAAAATTTGTTTTAATTCCTTGTTTCTCATACCATTCTTCATCTCTTTGCAACCTCCAAGATTCATTGGTTTCACTCGTTTGTCAAAGAAGCAAATAATGTAACCTATTTTTCCCTTCCTCTTTCTCTTCCTCTTTTCATTATTAGATCTCATGGCGAGATCCCTTATTAGTGTACGACAGTTGTAACATCTTAGAACCGACGCTCCATAAGATTCCCCTTTTATTTTGTTGTCACCGTGTTAGTTATTTGTTTGTTGCATTCATCATGTCATCATGTCATTAAATTTTCTGCAAGTCAGATAAACAAATTGCATGGATCTTGGATCTATTTAAATTGAGGGATTCACATGATGGTTCTCTTTATAACACATCCTCCCAATATTTTAAGGAGCTACTATAAAATATTCCATTAAGTGGAATCAACCAACACCCTTGCATTATAAAGTTTCATGCCTTTTCCACTCCAAGTTTGGTCCCCGAACCTTGCGGTCATTCTTTCATCTTTTCCCAAGCTCGACCTAAATTCTCAACATTTTTGGACTATTCTAAAACCTTTTCGTAATTCAAACCATTTGAATTAATTCAAATGAGTTTGAATACAAACTTTCCAAAATGCTCACTTCTATCTTTCTTTAGACATGCACATTTTTGTGAGTCCAGAAAATAAACACAATGCCCAAATTCCTTTCCTACCATTTCTTTCTCTCTTCTCTTTTTTTTTCTGTTAATAGATAGTAGAATAGAAGAGAGAGAGGGGCCAACGCGCAGGCAAGATCAACAACTCTAGGCCGGTCCATCTACCTCCGATAACCCTAGTGACAGGGGAGAGCGCTCCCCAATCCCCACCTTGCTCTCCTCTCGATGTCTCTCCCTCTTGTTCCCTATCCCACCGCCACCTAATGATAGACCGAGGCATGGCCTCGATCCTTGAGCACTCCTGACAGCGGCGCCTTCGTCCACAACTCCCTGGTATGCCCACGCAGAGAGGAGCGAGAGCCTCGCCTTGATCCCCTCGCCCGCCCTCGCCTTTGGCTGCCGCTCGTGTCACCACGGAGAGCCCCATCCATTGTGCCGCGTCCTGACCTTCCTTGTTCCCGTGTCGCATCCTTCCCTAATCCCCTCTTTGGCCCTGCTCTCCCCGTGCAGCCTCCTGCGCCTCGCATCTCAGCACCGCCATTCCAAGTCGCTAGCCCCACACGTTGCCGCCAAGTGCCGCCGTCCAGCCTCCTCGCGAGTTGGGAGCATCGCCTCCTGGTGGAGCTTGTCGGCCCGCCTCCGCGTCTCCTCCTTCGGCGTCCTCTCATGGTTGTGTACCTCCGCCTCCATGACGGCAGGCCATGCTAGTCGCCTCGTCCTCGCCCTCTCCTCCACTTGGCCCTTGCTGTACCGCCCTGACCACGCCTGTCGACCACCAACCCTTGTTGTCTAGCCTTGTTGCTGCTAACGCCGCCACACACCAGCATCAGCCCACTCCTCTAGGTCCTCCCTCATGCTCTGCCCTCTCCTTCGCGATGGATGCCTCCAGTCCGAGCCACCCTGAGCTCCCTTGCACCTCCCGTGGACGTGGCCATGACCTGCATCTGGTTGCCTACCTTGCGGCCTTTTGTGACATTGCCAAGACAACCGGTACTTAGGTTCATCAAGACCCACAACTCCGGCCTCGAATGGTCGACCATTCAAGGACTGCCTTGACCATGTACCACTACCGCAAGTGTACATCTGCTGCCGCCGATGATCCGACAAGACCGTTGTCATGTCACTACACCACTACTTCCACGGCGTCCACGACGACACGTGTACGACTACTTCCCTCGACGAACCTCGGTCCACCCTGAACGCACGCTTCAAAGCTATAACCACCGAGACAATCATCCGTGGACCGAATGCATGTGATGTATGAGCTGAACCGTCTGTTTGCACCATATACGATTGCTCGTTGCATGTTGTCCCTCTTTTGTTGTGCCCCCGACACATGGGCACCCGGTAACCGGGATCACCCCATCATGCCTTCGCATGACATTCACACACTCACAATTCTTTTGCACCGGTATCTCATCGAGTGATGGGGACGAGAACATTGTCGGGACATCGTTTCCATTTTGCCGCCATGGTTCCCTCTCTTTCGCCATGGAGACACATGTTTCATATCCTTCTTGCCAATGTCCTAATAAAATTGCATGCATGTTGCATTCATGACATAATATCTTGTGTTGCATGTATCTTTTAACCCTAGCTTCATTCAAATGTTCATGCCATGTAGAGACACATGCTTCACCAATTGCTATGTTAATAGCATTTTAATATTTTCATGTACCTAAATGGGAGTGAACTAAATAATTCATAGGTCGAGTTTCGTCAATATGCAACTCGTTGCATATTGAGTGTCACTTAATGTGTCGTGTTTGATTGTTGTGAATTGCCATGACATGCCTTGCATAATTAAAACGATCATGTATCATATGTGTTGTGCATCATATCGTGCATTTGTTGTGGTGTTATCGTGTGTTGATTCTTGTTTCCGGATGGTTCCTTCTTGATATAGTTCCGAACCGCTTGGACGTGAGAAGATCCGTTTGACTCTGTGGGTTCGTCTGCTTCACGAAACCGTTCTTCTTCTAACCGAGATCATAGGCAAGATGATCATTTCCCTAGATACTATTACTATCAATGCCATGCTAGTTGTCTCGTTTCTTTCGATATGCCTCGCTGCCTACCACTTAAATATATCCTGTCAACATTGCACTGAAAATCTTTAATCTTTCTACAACCTAGCAAACCACTATTTGGCTATGTTACCGCTTGCTCAGCCTTTGATAGTGTTGCTAGTTGCAGGTGCAGTTGCTTCCATGTGAAAACATGGGTCACTTGTTATATCACCATATTATTGCTATCTAATTTAATGCACCTACATACCTAGTAAAAGGCAGAAGGCTTGGTCTTTTGGCTAGGTGTTTTTATTCCACTTTTGCCCCCTTAGTTTTGGCTACCGTTGTTATGTTCGATAAATGAGCACTCCTAACACACTCGGGGTTGTTATGGGGACCCCCTAGATAATTCGTCTTAGTTTAAAACTGGACTGGCAAGGCCCAACTTTGGTACTACATTTTCCTAATAACAAATGAACCGCATAGTGAGTAATTAACACGAGAATACTTAATCAACAACATGGCCCAGTGTTGGTCTAAACTGAGCGATGTCCAGCGCCCCCTGGTCACCTGAGGTTTGAGCCAACCGGACGTCTATCTCATCCGTGTTGGGGAACGTCGCAAGGGAAACAAAAATTTTCCTACGCGCACGAAGACCTATCATGGTGATGTCCATCTACGAGAGGGGATGAGTGATCTACGTACCCTTGTAGATCGTACAGCAGAAGCGTTAGTGAACGCGGTTGATGTAGTGGAACGTCCTCACGTCCCTCGATCCGCCCCGCGAACAATCCCGCGATCAGTCCCACGATCTAGTACCGAACGGACGGCACCTCCGCGTTCAGCACACGTACAACTCGACGATGATCTCGGCCTTCTTGATCCAGCAAGAGAGACGGAGAGGTAGAAGAGTTCTCCGGCAGCGTGACGGCGCTCCGGAGGTTGGTGATGACCTTGTCTCAGCAGGGCTCCGCCCGAGCTCCGCAGAAACGCGATCTAGAGGAAAAACCGTGGAGGTATGTGGTCGGGCTGCCGTGGAAAAGTCGTCTCAAATCAGCCCTAAAACCTCCGTATATATAGGTGGGAGGGAGGGGAGGAGGCAGCCTCAAAACCTAAAGGTTTGGCCGAAATTGGAGGTGGAGGAGTCCTACTCCAATCCTACTTGGAGTAGGATTCCACCTTCCCACTTGGAAACTCTTTCCACCTTGTGTTTTTTCCTTCTCAAACCTTATGGGCCTTAGTGGGAACTTATTCCAGCCCACTAGGGGCTGGTTTATCTCTTCCCATAGCCCATGAGACCCCTTGGGGCGTGACACCCCTCCCGGCACTCCCGGTACACTACCGATGAGCCCGAAACCTTTCCGGTAATGCACGAAAACCATCCGGTAACCAAATGAGGTCATCCTATATATCAATCTTCGTTTCCGGACCATTCCGGAAACCCTCGTGACGTCCGTGATCTCATCCGGGACTCCGAACAACATTCGGTAACCAACCATATAACTCAAATACGCATAAAACAACGTCGAACCTTAAGTGTGCAGACCCTGCGGGTTCGAGAACTATGTAGACATGACCCGAGAGACTCCTCGGTCAATATCCAATAGCGGGACCTGGATGCCCATATTGGATCCTACATATTCTACGAAGATCTTATCGTTTGAACCTCAGTGCCAAGGATTCATATAATCCCGTATGTCATTCCCTTTGTCCTTCGGTATGTTACTTGCCCGAGATTCGATCGTCAGTATCCGTATACCTATTTCAATCTCGTTTACTGGCAAGTCTCTTTACTCGTTCCGTAATACAAGATCCCGCAACTTACACTAAGTTACATTGCTTGCAAGGCTTGTGTGTGATGTTGTATTACCGAGTGGGCCCCGAGATACCTCTCCGTTCACACGGAGTGACAAATCCCAGTCTTGATCCATACTAACTCAACTAACACCTTCGGAGATACCTGTAGAGCATCTTTATAGTCACCCAGTTACGTTGCGACGTTTGATACACACAAAGCATTCCTCCGGTGTCAGTGAGTTATATGATCTCATGGTCATAGGAATAAATACTTGACACGCAGAAAACAGTAGCAACAAAATGACACGATCAACATGCTACGTCTATTAGTTTGGGTCTAGTCCATCACATGATTCTCCTAATGATGTGATCCCGTTATCAAGTGACAACACTTGCCTATGGCCAGGAAACCTTGACCATCTTTGATCAACGAGCTAGTCAACTAGAGGCTTAGTAGGGACAGTGTTTTGTCTATGTATCCACACAAGTATTGTTTTCCAATCAATACAATTATAGCATGGATAATAAACGATAATCATGAACTAAGAAATATAATAATAACTAATTTATTATTGCCTCTAGGGCATATTTCCAACAATCCGGTCATACCCTGAGAATGAGATACGTGGCTCCTATCGGGTCTGTTGGCACGTTGGGCGGCCTTGATGGATTAGTTTTATGTTTTACGGAATATCTTGTGCATCGGGATTCCGGTGATGCTTTGGGCTATCTCAGAGTTGAGGTTTTCCACTAAGGAATCCGAGGACATCACAAGTTCCATGATCGAGGCTTTCTATGCAGCTTGTGGTAATTTGTGATGGACTAGTTGGAGCACCCCTGCAGGGTTAAATCTTTCATAAAGTCGTGCCCACGGTTACGTGGCAAACTTGGAAACTTTGTTTAACATCCGGTCCCTAGATAATTGGAAGTAAGCTTAATTGAAATATGCCAACTGTGTGCATAACCTTGACTATCGCTTTCTTGATTCCCATCTCCGACTGAGGACACTATGGGGTTATGTGTGATGTAAGTAGGTGTTCAAGATAATTCATTTGATAGTTATTAGTTGAAGTCTGAATAGCGCAGATCATCCTCTATTTTATTCTTGTACTCGTAAGTTAGCCACCTCAAATAAATGCTTAGTTGCTTGTTGCAGCCTCATCACTTAACCCTGCCTCACCCATTAAACTTTGCTAGTGTTGATACCTTTGGAAATGAGATTACTGAGTCCCTATAGCTCAGAGAGTACTACAAAAATAGTTGCAGGTACATGTAAAGTGATATGTTGACGTGAGCGCATTGATTTCTCTATTTGGAGTTTCTTCTTCTTCTTCATTATCGATGTAGGATGAGTTCCAGGCCGATAGACTTGGATAGCAAGGATGGACGTCATCCTTTTATCGTTTGTATTCGTCCGTAGTTGGACCCTGCTCTTCTACATGGTGTTTGAATGTGTTGATGTGTTCTTCATATAGCTTATGGTGAGTCTAAGCCAATTCCCTATAGTCATCTCTTGTGTACGTGTACTTGTAACGATATCCATTGTTGCAAAATGACGAGATGCGCTTCTGTCCCTATTAAGGCCCTTAAGCCAAAATAAGAATAGGATCGCATCTTGGGCGTTATAAGTTGGTATCACAGCAGTACTGACCTAGGAGCCCCATTGATTGATCAAAGTTGGTATCACAGCAGTACTGACCTAGGAGCCCCATTGATTCTTTTTTCTCTTCTTCTATGCTCTGGTGAGGAATCTTATTCTAATAATTTTAATTCTACCTCTTCTCACTAAAAAAATTAGGATCACGCGGATATTTTTGGAATCTATATGATGTTGATGTGACGGAGTTCTGTCTTGGTGCCTCCTATCTGAATTGATTTCTTCTGGGGAGTTGAGCTCCAGGCGATTCTTGAGCACATCCTTATCATTCAAATTTGTTAGTATCTTAGGACGGAGGATGTTTGCAATTGCTTCAATACTAGTAGGGGTGAGATAAGCCCAGCATCGCCAGTACTGGTGCACAGAGTTCGGGGGTACTGCCATACTTAGCATTGTTGTGTTTTCGAGGGTCCGAGATACATGAACTTGCGGATCTTCTTGCTTGTGTTTTGAAAAGTTGCAGGAAAGGTGTAGCTGATTACAATGAGTATGTTCGTGGACCCGCAACCGGATTGCACAATGAAAACAAAATTCGGAAGTTCTCAGGTGGGAATTCAAGTAGTTACCTATAGGATTATCTTCCAACACATGCATGATGTGAGGTTGGGGTTCGACATTGAGTGGATTCGGTTATTCGCAGTCATTTTTACTGAGGACAATCTTGATATATGTCAATAGATATGCTTGGAAAAGCCTTGTAGTTCGCTACTATCGGATTTCGGGCTCCGCGAAACCCTAAGGATTCGAACACTGGGGCGTGTACGAAGAGCTCCCCTGCTTCACCTCACCTAACTCATTACTCGATGGAAACGACGAAGGACTCACTCGATAGCGAGGGGAACACAGAACACAACTATTTACCTAGGTTCGGGCCACTGCGAAGTGTAAAACCCTACTCCTGCTTTGGTGGATTGCCTCTCGTGGAGGCGATGGACGAGTTAATACAGTGTTCTTGGGCCTCCGGAGGCTGAGCAACTAAGTGTACTGTTTCCGCTGTCCGAATGAATCCCCTTCTTAGGTACCCTACCTTCTCTATTTATAGAGGAGGCCCGGGTCCTCTTCCATCATAGCTTCTGCGGGAAGGGATCCCACAGCGGCCAATTTTAAAGGGGAACAGGGGAACATACTCCCCTGCCCAAAGGTGGTCCTCGCTTGCAAAGTACCTGTCCGCGCCGCAAAGACGGGCCCATGGATGATGTTTGCCCTACAGGTTGGGGCTACGGCTTTGCTGCAACACAAGAGAAACCTTTCGGAGATGCCTTTGGAAAGCCTGCACGCTCCCGCCTCCTTTGCACCAAAGGGGGAACTGTCCAGTCCTCCCATCTGTTGCTCGCCTATCCTTTTATGGCATCACCCTTGACTCCTAAGGCTCGTCCTTGCCGCGAGATATCCGCCACTTCGGAGGTGTCCTAAGGAGGCCCCCTGAAGGTCTTGAGGCTGCTCCTCCTCGTGAGGCTTGCCCCCCCACGTTTAGGGCCTCGTTTAGGGTGGTGCTGATCCTTGTTGATCTCGCGCTGATGAAGTGGGCCAGCCCTAGGCCGCACGCAGGATGGTCTGGGTACCCTGGTTCCCTGAACGCCTATAGTAGACCCCGGGCCCACGGCGCGCTTGGGTTGGCCTCTCGGCAAAGCCTTGGAGGCGGCCCAAAACGCCGTGGGCCCCATTGGCCTGCGGGCCGGACCCTTAAAATGGAGAGCCGATTCGATCTGCACTCTATCTCCTGATCCGAATACGTTGCTCGTCTCCGCGCCCTATCCATCCCACAACTGGTTCTTCCTCCTGTTCCACGCGCGCCACAACATATTTTCCTTGTTCTCTCCTTCTTGATTCAGAAAGGAGGAGCTGGGGGGCCGGGGGGGGGAGGGGCTCGCGGGGTTCACTTGTGCCAGAAATGCCCCGGCCCCCGTTGGAGCGGTCTGCGGTGGTAAACCTCAAGGGGTTGGACAAGGTTCGGCTTGTTGTTGCTGCCAATTGCAATGAGTGGGGGGCCACCCAGATTCAGATGGGCCCACAGCCTTGGGGCGAGAAGGTGTCTGCCACGGTTCCTCTTCATTTCCACTCCCTCTTTTGGGGTGTGCTATCTCCATTCTCGGGCTTCCTTGATGCGGTGCTTTCGCACTACCAGATCCACGCGCTTCATCTGGACCCCTATACTTTGATCCTCCTCTCTGCCTTCTCGTTCTTGTGTGAGGCCTTTGTCGCCGTCACTCCTTCTGTGGAATTTCTCTGCCACTTCTTCTCTCTTGAATTAGCCTCCGAGATGCAGTGCTATGGGTGTGCGTCCTTGAAATTTAATGACGCATCAGCCCTCGAGATCCGAGGCGTCGAGCTCCTCCCCGAGGCATAACGGTTTCGAAGGCAGTGCGTGCTGGCTGAAGCTCTCGGGGCAGGAGCTCCGTTCCAGCCTCCTCCATCCCCGGCGGCACCGAAACGGGGGTGGGAGTGCGAAGAGCTCAGCAACCCCTGGCTCACACCGGTCCTGACCTAGTTGGGAAAACTGAGGTGCAAGGGGGTGTCGATGGTGATGGTGTTGCACGAGTTCATATATCGGCGGATTGCTCCCCTTGAACGCCACTCCCGCCCCATGTTGGCTTATGCAGGGCCCAGCGAGTCGATGATGACTCAAGCCATCCCCTTTTCTCCTGATGTTTTGAGTGAGCTGCTTCGTCGGTTCACCGGCGGCAATCCTTATGAGCTTCCCCCGGGCGGTCAGCCGATGTACCGCCTCAAGGCCCTGAAGGATCTCACCATGGAGATGCCGCTCTTCGACGAATGGGGGCTCCTCCCTAAGGGAAAGGAATGTTCTCATGGGGCCGTGCCTCCTGGAGTTCGGCCCCGCGAGGACCTTGATCACGTGGTTGCCTCTAGGACCATGGTGGGCGACGCACCGGCGCTTGCCCCCCAAGCTCTAGCTCCACGACGGGCCGGGGTTGGAAATGACGATAGTTCAACAATGGAAAGCGCTGCCCCCACTACCAAGCCTCGCTCGAGGGCTGTTGAGCCCATCCGTCGGGTCGCCCCAGCCAGCCAGAAGAGGAAGTCGTCCGAGGGTGGCCGGTCCCCGGCGCATGGGGCTCTGGTGTGGAAGAAGTGGATGGACATTGACGAGTAAGCACCAGCCCCCATGTCTGTCCTGATTCATGCGCCCGTCTTCTAAGCCTCCGTTCTTCAGGTCTCCATTCAACGGCCAGGGGCAGATCCGGGTCGCCCGCTCCGAAGGCCGCTGGGTGTTCCGCGGCTTCTTCCCTCGCACTCCGCGTAGCATGGTCTTTGGAGCTTCCTGTGCGTGACCCCCCACGGTCTTCCTCGCTGGAGGCCTTCGGCTCTTCGAGGGGGTGCCTTTCCCCTTACTCGTGGCACCTCCCATGGGCATGTCACACCTTATCCGTGGGCCCATCCTGCATAGTGATGAGGGGCTTGACATCGATGAAATGGGCACAGGAGAGCCCCCAGCTCCCGAGCACGGGCATGGGCGAGGCGCCCCTCGCGCACTTCTTCTGTTCGCCGTCCGAGAAGTGAGAACCCCCGCCTGCCTCTAGAGCCTGGCGTGGGTTGGTCCGCCGCACCCTGGGCTTGCTCCACATCTCTACGGACGCTCTTCAACGTCTGGGGGCGGGGCTTGCCAGTCACGAGGCCTGCCGGGAAGGTGAACGCCAGTACCTTCTGTCAGGATGGCGCGAGCTTGAAGTCACCGTGAACCTCGACCGTCTGCAGCGGGAGCACGCCCGTGCAGAGAGGCATCCCTGATCGTGGCGGTAGAAGCCCACGAGTGCGCCCTTTACGAGGCTCTCGAGGTTGTTTATCGATGCAGAGCCTCCGAGGACTGCCACAAGGAACTATGCTCCCTCATCGCCCGGCTCGAAGCACAGGCTCCACCAATGGTTCCTTGTGGGAGCCCGCCGGTGGAATCCTTCTTGTTAGTCCTCGAGCATCTGCCGACTCGCTGGTGATTGAAGGAGTGGACCAGTGCTTGGAGCAGGAGCATTTAGAGACGTGGGAGCGCCTGTTGTCGCTTGCCGAAGAGTCCCTTGCCTCTCGGGAGGCAAAGCTTGAAGAGGAGGTAGACAGGAGGGTAGCGGAGGCCCGATGTTGCCTTCTCCTTGATTATCGCATGAAGTTGAGGCTCCAGAAATCCCGCTTCCTTAGGCGCCGCGACTGCCTCCAAAATGAGACTAGCTCCCTCCGGAGGAGGTTGGATCAGGAAATGGAAGGCCGGCAGGCCGCGCTGGACGCGCAGGCCATTGTCGAGGGTAAGCTGTTGATCATCTACAAACAAGTGAAAGGCGCGTCTTCCTTGGTTCGAGAGCCTTCCTTATAGGCCGGCCATGCTCGCCGCCTCCAACTTGAATGCCCCAAGATGTTCCAGTCCCTTCAGCGGAGGGTTTCCCATGCCCTGGGCGACATATAGGGAGAAGGCATTTCTGGTCCCCTGTTTACTGATGACTCTGGGTACTTGGGATTTTTCTGCCGCGTCATGGGGTGTCTTGAGGCGAGCGCCTGGAAGGCCCTTGCGTTCATGGAGGAGAAGGGTCGCGACCTTTTAGGTCAGGCTGCCTCGGACGTCTTCAGTCACCTTCTTCGCCTTGACCCTGATTTTAACATCGCTTCAATGCTAGATCCGGTGCTAGAGACGATCTGTGCTGCCCTGGATGAGTGGGTCGAGGTTCACGTGGAAGACCTGGTGGCAAGGATAGCTCCATTGGGCCGCGGCATGGGCCCCGATAAATACGTGCCCGCATGATCTTCAACCCTGTACACCTGATTGGTTCCTGTGTTAAATTTAACATCAGCAAGGTCGTGTCTGGCGGGTACCTTTTGACATGTTTCGTGGCGTCGAGGTACGCGTGGCGCTTCTATTATGCCTACGGTCGTCGCCAGTCTAAGATGTTGCAGTGCTAATGTTTTGTCCTGCGAGGGTGGGCTCGTTCGCATGTCTCCTTCCTGCTTTTGGGGTGGTTTGAAGGTCCTTTCGGCACTCTGTGTTTGTAGGTCCCTGTCACGCACATCTCCCTGCGGCTGTGCGGTGCAATCTGTTACCAAGGCTACTCCTCACTGGGCAAAGCTCCGACGCCCTGGGGGGCCGGGTGGCATTGTGACCAGTGAGGCCCCCAGGGCGTGCTGCTCAAGAGCCCCCTTCAACACTCAAGCCGCTTTGCGTCGTCAAGCCCCAGTCCAGCACATATCCCTGCCACCGTGAAGCTCGTGCTTCACTGGGCGGGGCCTCTCCACTCCCGGCGGTGACCAAGCCTTCGCCGATAGCGGCGAGTGGCATTATGACCAGTAAGGCTCCTGAGGTGGGAGCCAGGAGCCTCCTTTTTGCGATTGCCCCGGGGGGACCGAAGATCCCTGAGGTTCCCGCGAAATAACAATCAAAACAAAGGGGATAAGGAAACACGAGTCCAACGAGACGAGAGAACACAAAAACGAAATCCCCACCCTTCTTTTCTTTTCAAAACGTCAACTGGGAAACTCGCGAGCCCTTGGCAGCTCAGGATACAACATAAAAGGAAAGGCCTGGGAGGCCCTCAACTTAAAATGCAATGCAGGAACGAGAAGAAACAACGTCCGGCATCCTAGGTATTCACCGCCTCCGTCTCCCCCGGCACTGAGCATAGGGCTTCCACTAGGCGTGGGGTGGACCCCTTCCGCGTCTTCCGGGTGGGTGGGGGGGGGGGCATATATAGCCTCGGCTCATTATTATGTGAGAGTGTCACGGTGGGGGTGTAAATGGGAGGTCGCGAAGACGCTTTGGCCTCGCGAGTGTCCCTACCGCTGAGGCGTTAGGCACCTGATTGCAGAAGTCATTGGTGGATTGTGTTGATTCCTTCGTCTTCTACACTAGGCGTGCTGTGGACACCTTCTACCTCCCTGGTGGGCACTGGCCTCGTTATTACATCCTAGGCTCGTTATTACATGAGAGTGTCGCGGCATGAAGTAGGTTCCGAAAGAATTTCAGGACGATGTCGAGTCAATGCGGTGGTGGTGCTGGGGCGTAGCAGAGCTGTGCCGAGGTGCTACGGGTTGATGCGGGGCCTGGGGATGCCTTGAGGGTTCCACGCCTCATGGGCATGCGCCACGCTCACGATACCCAGGCTAGTAGCATGACAGACCCTGAGCGAGCCCTCGAGTGTGGGGGGAGCCCCCTCCACCCTCCTGCCAGAAGGATTGCCCACGCGGCGGGTGTGGGATCCCCGGGGTGATGCCCCAGCGCGCCTCGCTGGATCCCCCAGGGTTCCCTGGCCGATACCCTGGGCCGCGCCACGAGGCCGGTCTGGCCCAGCCTAAGGGCAACGACGGATATCCGAACACCTCCTGGTAATCGAACGAGGTCTGCACCGGTGAGATCGTGTTGTTCGTCTGCTAATGCTTTTCTAATGTCAAGTATCATTTCCTTACACCATGAGATTGTGAAACTCCCGGATACCGTAGGAGTTCTTTCAGTGTATCAAACGTCACAACGTAACTGGGTGATCATAAAGGTGCACTACAGGTATCTCCGAAAGTGTTTGTTGGGTTGTACGAATCGAGATTGGGATTTGTCACACCGTGTGACGGAGAGGTATCTCTGGGCCCACTCGGTAATGCATCATCATAATGAGCTCAATGTGACTAAGGAGTAGCCACGGGATCATGTGTTATGGAATGAGTAAGTAGACTTGTCGGTAATGAGATTTAACAAGGTATAGGGATACCGACGATCGAATCTCACGCAAGTATCATACCGGTGGACAATGGGAATTACATACGGGATGGATCGAATCCTCGACATCGTGGTTCATCCGAGAGGTGTCTCGGTCATGTCTGCATCGTTCCCGAACCCGTAGGGTCTACACACTTAAGGTTCGATGATGCTAGGGTTATAGGTGATCAAGTTACGTGGTTACCGAATGTTATTAGGAATCCCAGATGAGATCTCGGATGTCACGAGGAGCTCCGAAATGGTTCGGAGGTAAAGATTCATATATAGGAAGTGAGGATATGATCGCCGAAAGTGTTTCGGGCATCACAGGTAATGTGTCGGGACCATCAGAAGGGTTTCGGGGGTCCACCGGGAAGGGCCACAAGGCCCATACTGCTACATGGGCCAAAAGCGGATGGAACTAGCCCCTAGGTGGGCTGGTGCGCCACCACTAAAGGCCCAAGGCGCAGCAAGGGGTGGAGGGGGCCAAACGCTAAGCATGGAGGGGCTGCCTTGGGCCTCAAGGCCCACCCTAGGGCGCCTCCACCCTTGGTCGCCGCCCCCATGCCCATCTAGGGCTGCCGCACCCTTAGGGTGGGAAACCCTAAGGGCGGGCACCCTCCTCCCTCTCCTCCTATATATAGTGGAGGGTTTGGGGCTGTTTTGAGACACAATTGCCTCTCTCCATGGCGCAACCCTACTCCTCATCCTCCTCGTCGTCCTCCACAGTGATTGGCGAAGCCTTGTCAGAATACCACGCAGCTCCACCATCACCATTCCGTCATGCTTCCGGAGCTCTCCCTCAACCTCGCCTCCCTCCTTGCTGGATCAAGGTGTTGAAGACGTCATCGGGCTGCACGTGTGTTGAACGCGGAGGCGCCGTTGTTTGGCGCATATATCGGAATCCACCGCGATCTGAATCGATGCGAGTACGACTACATCAACCGCGTTCTAGAAATGCTTACGCTTAGTGATCTTCAAAGGTAAGAAGATGCTCCACCCCTTTGCTCGTTGCTAGTTTCTCCATAGATAGATCCTTGTGTGACATACAATTTTTTTGAAATTACTATGTTCCCCAACACCGCAGTGGGTGCCAACTGTCGTGGGAATGACCCACACAATAGTAGCTAGGGGTACGAACGAAGGGTCGAAGTCTAGCTAGGCGCAGTGGATACACTCAGATGTACGAGTTCAGGCCCCACTCGGAAGTGGTAATAGCCCTACATTTCAAGCCCTGAGGCTAATGTTTTCTTATGGGGTATGAAGGATTACAAGGTGCTGAATCCTCGAGGTGGATCCTGGGAGTGGCTTATATAGTTGCTTCCACGACTGATCGAGCTTAATTACAAGGTAATTAATGCTAATAAATAGGGAAGTTACTAGAAACGACATCTATAACTCCCCGCGTTTCTGGTAATGCAGGGATTCACTGCACTTGATGTGATGGATTACATCCTTAGACATTGTAGCCTCTTTGGTGCCTTCACCTTTGTGACAGCCCAAGACCGAGGCTCCAGAAGATTCCCCTTTTATTCCATTGCCGTCGTGTTATTATTTTGTTTGCTGCATTCATCATCGCAGCATTCGCATCATCTGCACTGCACCGGCATCCCATTGCCGCCATTTTTCCAAACATGCATCCGTTATTGGTTGCCGGTTTTCTCCGTTCTCGTCGTTGCCGTTTTGAGCCCGACCACACTCGCACACGCCCACAGCATCGTCAAACCTTGTTTTTAAAAGTGCGTTGAGAATATTCTCGGATTGGGTTGAAACTTGGCGTGCGGTCTTATTTCAATATAGGTAGGCGCCAGCCAATTTTTGTCGTAATCGGAGTTCGTGTGGTATCCGAACGGTCAGCCGTAGCGGCACTGTATTTGGTATTCGTCGGACGTTTTTCGGTATTTTAAACCGCGTTGCCGCATTGTGCTATTTCCCTCTCATCTCCGCCTACGCCACTCTACATGGCCTAACCTAACCCTAGGGCATTTCCGGAGCGTCCGATTGGGATCGGAGGGTCCGAAAACGCCCCATTTGGCAAACCCAAGCTACCCCGGCTATAAAAGGATGGGTCCCTCCTTCCATTTTAGTCTCTCCATCCGTGCCTTGAAATCTACGCCGCCCCACCAAACCCTAGCCGCCACCTGGTCGCCCTCCTCTCCCCTCAGCGTCCCTCAATCACGCCGGGCCTGCAAGCCCATCGCCGGCCCTTCCACGCCCGAAGACGTCGCCTAGCTTGCCCCTGTTTGGCCGGGCCGCGCTGCATCCCGCGACTCGCCTCGCCGCCCTAGGTCACCGCCGGAGCCCCTTTTCGCCACCTCGTCACCGACCCCTCGATCCCACGCGCCATGCCCCGCCTCCGGCAGCCGCCGCCGACATTGAGATCTTGTCGTTTGTATGTTTTGGGATGCTTGTGACTATCATTGCATACATATTGCATTCATGCCATCATATCTTGCGGTGATCATATCTTTTGAACCGTAGCTCTGTTTGTAGTGATCTCTATGTGTAAATTGATTGGAACGACGCGTAAAATCACGTGAACTTATTTTTTTGGATGTTTAAAAAATATTAAAATGTGTTAGTTCAGACCAGACAGAATTATAAATTAACGTATGAGGTCAGTTTGGAGATGCTATAAATCGTTTCCGACCTCATTTAAAATGCCCAGATAGGTAGCTTAATTATGCTTCACCTCTTTCCATGTTTAACCAATATTTAATATTGCCGTGTAAATAGACAGGAGTGAAATAAATAATTAAATGTGGAGTTTCGTCTTCACTTAATGTGTAGTGTTTGATTATTGTGAATTGCCATGTCATGCCTTGCATTAGACCGATCATGCATCATACGTGTTGAGCATTATGTTGTGCATGTGTTGTGGTTAATATCGTGTGTTGATTCTTGTTTCCGGTTCCTTTGTCTCGATAGAGTTCCGCAAGCATGTCGGAAAGTGAGATCCGTTCGACTATATCGGTTCGTCTCCTGCACGGAGTCGTTCTTCTTCCAAGCGGGATCTCACGCAAGATGACCATATCCCTAGATACCATTACTATCATTGCCATGCTAGTTATTTCGTTTCTATCGCTATGTCTCGCTACCTACCACCTGTTAATTATTAGCCTCTCAACATTGCCATGAAAACGTTCAACCTGTTCACAACCTAGCAAACCACTGATTGGCTATGTTACCGCTTTCTTAACCATGTGTTAGCGTTGCTAGCTACAGGTGCAGTTGCTTCCATGTGATAACATGGGTTCCTTGTTATATCACCCTATTAATTGCTATCTAATTTAATGCACTTATATACTTGGTAAAAGGTGGAAGGCTCGACCTTTCTAGCCTGGTGTTTTGTTCCACCTTTGCCCCCTTAGTTTCGGCTAACGATATTATGTTCCATGAATGAGCGCTCCTAACATTATTGGGGTTGTTATGGGGACCCCCTAGATTCTTTTTTTGGTATAAAGCTCATCTGGCAAGGCCCAACATTGGTACTATATTTGCCCAACATAATAATTCTGCTAATACTGAAAGATAGGGAGTTAGCGCTACGTGAGGAGTAATTCAACATAATACAGGGAGGGCTAGTGCTGATGGTGCTGGTCGAAAAAAGAGTCGTGTGCGGGACCGACCCAGGGCAAATCGGGTGATTTCTATCAGGCCATTGTACACTGTGCTCATCTGATTGTGCCCTAAGAACGAGATACGCGGCTCAGATCGGGATTATCGGCATGTCGGGCGGCCTTGCTGGACTTGTTTTACCTTTCTCGAGCGTCTTGTGCGAGGGATTCCGAGGATGCTTTCAGCTAACTTGAGGTTGAGGATTTCCAATAGGAACTCGAGGAGATCATGGTTATCCCTGTCGAGGTCATTTCGTCACAGCGTGTGGTAGTTTGTAATGGACAAGTTGGAGCACCCCTACAGGGTTAAATCTTTCAGAAAGCCATACCCGCGGTTATTAGGCAACGTGGAAATGTCGTTTAACATCCGGTTCAAGATAACTTAATTAAAACTTGCCAACTAAGTGCGTAACCGTGACTGTCTCTTTCGCGATCTTTTTCTCCGATCGAGGACACGGTGGGGTTATGTCAGACGTACGTAGGTGTTCAGGATCATTCATTTGATCATCAGTAGTTCACGTCCGCTATGCGTAGATCATCCCCCTCTTTATTGTTGTACTCGTAAGTTAGCCACCTTACATAAATGCTTAGTCGCTTGCTACAGCCTCACCACTTAACCATACCTCACCCATTAAGCTTTGCTAGTGTTGATACCTTTGGAAATGAGATTGCTGAGTCCCATGAGGCTCACAGATTACTACAACACCAGTTGCAGGTACAGGTAAAGGGTTACTTAACACGAGTGCGTTGATTGTTCATTTGGAGTTTCTTCTTCTTCTTCATCGATCTAGGATGGGTTCCAGGCCGGCAGCCTGGGATAGCAAGGATGGATGTCATTCTTTACTCGGGAGAGTGATATTTATGTATTGTACTGATGTGACACTTATGTAGCATGAGGAGAGTGTAAGCCAATTCCATATACTCTTCTCTTCTGTACATGTACTTGTAATGATATCCATTCTTGCGAGCCCCCTTGATTGATCGAACATGGTCGAGTCGAGTCTAGTAAAAACTATTTTGAGTCTTAGTTATATCGAAGAGTAGGTTGCTTTTTTCTCCTCATCTATGCTCTGGTGAGGTTCACGACTTAGGAATTTTAATTCTACTCATGTTTTTACTCAAAAAAAAATTTAGGATCACGTCGATATTTTTGGAATCTATATGATGTCGATGTGACGGAGTTCTGTCTGTGTGCCTCCTGACTGACTTGATATCTTCTAGGTTTTTTGAGCTCCAGGGGACTCTTGTGCACATCGTTATCATTCAGACTTCTTAGTATCTTAGGATGAAGGATGTTCAAAATTGCTTCAATACTAGTAGTGGCGAGAGGAGTCCGTCTTCCCCAGTACTGGTGCAGATAGATCCAAATGTACTGCCATACTTAGTATCATTGTGATTACGAGTGTCTAAGATAGATGAGGTTCCGAGATTCTGGTTATGTGATGACGGATGTGATACACTGGACGGGTTCGTATAGGAGTTGAGTTATTTATTACTCCTTGTATCCATGGACCAGATTGCATGACCAAAAATTTCGGCAGTTCATAGGTGGGAATTCAAGTAGTTACTTGTAGCACAATCTTCCAACAGATGCATGATGTGAGGTTGGGGTTCAACATCTAGAGGATTCGTTTGTTCACGACCATTTTACAACGGTTCACGTTGTGTATTAAAGAGTACTTGTAGCTTGCTATGACTCGGGGACGCTTCGTTTGTCGTGCGCACTACCTTGTACATGATGGGTACTGTAGGATCGAGCCCGTGCGATCCTGTCCACGAGAATATCGAATGAAATCTCTGTCATGAATTTGTTCTGGCTTGTCTCGTAAGCCTCATCCTTGTTTTTGTTGGAGTATGGTAATTCGAGTTGCTTCGATGTCAAATGGGGATTTCATATCTTTGCCAAGAGGTGTTCTCATATTTTTATGGGAGTGCATATTCTTTTGCTCAATCAAGTTGTCTTTTCAATTCATGTCAAACAGAGTTGTTATGTCAATTCTTTTCAACCGGTGCTTCTCTTCAAGTAATTCTGTCCTCTCCAATTATGCGACTTAATCTCTCATTTCTTTCTGGAGTTCTTCTCATATGTCCCAAGTGGTCTTTGTTTTCCCCGCCCTCCTGCCCTTTTCTTCCGTGATTGGATTTCATCCAAGTGCATTTCATTTCATTGTTGCTTCCGCTATCTTCTCTTCCGTGTTGTATCCGGTGATTCATTGTGAAGATTCTCAGGAGTTCTGAGTTCATCATTTCTTCATTGTTGTTTTATTCTCCGGTGAATTCAATTCAGTCTCTCAGTGTTCATCAAATCCTTTTTCATTCGTTCAGTGCTCTCTCATGTTGGAAATTCTTATTCAAGTCTCTCTTGTTTATTCATCAATCTCTTTCTACTAGAGTGTTCAAGATATCTCAGGGTTTCTTGTTTTCAATTATTTTGAGGGTGTCACCTCATCAAGTTTTCTTTATACCGGTGCAATCTCTCTTTCTATCAGTTGTTTCAACAGTTATATATTACTCCTTGTATATAACTCCTTGTATCAAGAAACCATGAGGGTGAGTTGTTTTCTTTATGAGTTGTTTTCAGTTGTTTTATTATTGTTGTTTTCCATGGATACAAGGAGTTGAGTTATATATTACTCCTTGTATCCATGGACCAGATTGCATGACCAAAAATTTCGGGAGTTCATAGGTGGGAATTCAAGTAGTTACTTGTAGCACAATCTTCCAACAGATGCATGATGTGAGGTTGGGGTTCGACATCTAGAGGATTCGTTTTTCACGACCGTTTTACAACGGTTCACGTTGTGTATTAAAGAGTACTTGTAGCTTGCTATGACTCGGGGATGCTTCGTATGTCGTGCGCACTCCCTTGTACATGATGGGTACTGTAGGATCGAGCCCGTGCGATCCTGTCCACGAGAATATCGAATGAAATCTCTGTCATGAATTTGTTCTGGCTTGTCTCGTAAGCCTCATCCTTGTTTTTGTTGGAGTATGGTAATTCGAGTTGTTTCGATGTCAAATGGTGATTTCATATCTTTGCCAAGAGGTGTTCTCATATTTTTATGGGAGTGCATATTCTTTTGCTCAATCAAGTTGTCTTTTCAATTCTTGTCAACCAGAGTTGTTATGTCAATTCTTTTCAACCGGTGCTTCTCTTCAAGTAATTCTATCCTCTCCAATTATGCGAGTCGATCTCTCATTTCTTTCTGGAGTTCTTCTCATATGTCCCAAGTGGTCTTTGTTTTCCCCGCCCTCCTGCCCTTTTCTTCCGTGATTGGATTTCATCCAAGTGCATTTCATTTCATTGTTGCTTCCGCTATCTTCTCTTCCGTGTTGTATCCGGTGATTCATTGTGAAGATTCTCAGGAGTTCTGAGTTCATCATTTCTTCATTGTTGTTTTATTCTCCGGTGAATTCAATTCAGTCTCTCAGTGTTCATCAAATCCTTTTTCATTCGTTCAGTGCTCTCTCATGTTGGAAATTCTTATTCAAGTCTCTCTTGTTTATTCATCAATCTCTTTCTACTAGAGTGTTCAAGATATCTTAGGGTTTCTTGTTTTCAATTATTTCGAGGGTGTCACCTCATCAAGTTTTCTTTATACCGGTGCAATCTCTCTTTCTATCAGTTGTTTCAACAGTTATATATTACTCCTTGTATATAACTCCTTGTATCAAGAAACCATGAGGGTGAGTTGTTTTCTTTATGAGTTGTTTTCAGTTGTTTTATTATTGTTGTTTTCCATGGATACAAGGAGTTGGGTTATATATTACTCCTTGTATCCATGGACCAGATTGCATGACCAAAAATTTCGGGAGTTCATAGGTGGGAATTCAAGTAGTTACTTGTAGCACAATCTTCCAACAGATGCATGATGTGAGGTTGGGGTTCGACATCTAGAGGATTCGTTTTTCACGACCGTTTTACAACGGTTCACGTTGTGTATTAAAGAGTACTTGTAGCTTGCTATGACTCGGGGATGCTTCGTATGTCGTGCGCACTCCCTTGTACATGATGGGTACTGTAGGATCGAGCCCGTGCGATCCTGTCCACGAGAATATCGAATGAAATCTCTGTCATGAATTTGTTCTGGCTTGTCTCGTAAGCCTCATCCTTGTTTTTGTTGGAGTATGGTAATTCGACTTGCTTCGATGTCAAATGGTGATTTCATATCTTTGCCAAGAGGTGTTCTCATATTTTTATGGGATTGCATATTCTTTTGCTCAATCAAGTTGTCTTTTCAATTCTTGTCAACCAGAGTTGTTATGTCAATTATTTTCAACCGGTGCTTCTCTTCAAGTAATTCTATCCTCTCCAATTATGCGAGTCAATCTCTCATTTCTTTCTGGAGTTCTTCTCATATGTCCCAAGTGGTCTTTGTTTTCCCCGCCCTCCTGCCCTTTTCTTCCGTGATTGGATTTCATCCAAGTGCATTTCATTTCATTATTGCTTCCGCTATCTTCTCCTCCGTGTTGTATCCGGTGATTCATTGTGAAGAGTCTCAGGAGTTCTGAGTTCATCATTTCTTCATTGTTGTTTTATTCTCCGGTGAATTCAATTCAGTCTCTCAGTGTTCATCAAATCCTTTTTCATTCGTTCAGTGCTCTCTCATGTTGGAAATTCTTATTCAAGTCTCTCTTGTTTATTCATCAATCACTTTCTACTAGAGTGTTCAAGATATGTCAGGGTTTCTTGTTTTCAATTATTTCGAGGGTGTCACCTCATCAAGTTTTCTTTATACCGGTGCAATCTCTGTTTCTATCAGTTGTTTCAACAGTGGTTTCTTTTGAGTGGGCCCAAAACCCACAGGTTTTTCCCAGGATCTTATTTGTGTTTTCTAATCTTTCCGGAGTCCTCTAATTCTTTTCAACTATGATGTAAGTATGAATTTCATCAGTCATACTCCTTCTTCAAGATCAAACTGAAATAGTTCTCATATTTGGCTCAACCTTTCATTCTTCATTATTCCAGAGTGTCTTAGTTATTCTTGGCGGTGTTCTCCTCATCATTTTCAGACTGCAAGATCGAAGGAGTGCTTCTCTCAAATCTTGGTCCACTCTCTTTTGCAGATTGTCATTTCAGCTTTGTGTGATCCTCTCAATTTTTACAATCATGAGTAATCCCTTTCTAGCTATCTGGTGCATTTCTGAGTTGTTTTATTTCTTGATCCTGTGAAGACCATCAATTCAGAAGATTTCTTCGTTCTCAGCTTTCAGCTTTCATTCTCAAATTCTTCTCAATTGTTGTCTCTTCGTTCGTCTCTCAATTATTCCGGTGCCTTGTTCAGATTTCTCTTAGGTGGCTCGAGATCTCTTCATTATCAAGGTGTTCTTCAAGATTCTTGTGGTAGTAGTTTTCATTTTCTTCTTCGTTCTTTTCTTGCCAATATCTAGTTTCTATTATTTGTAACCGAGGCTTTGTGATGTTGCTCTCTTCAATCTATCATTTTGTCTTTTCAAGATCATATCATTCCCTTGTTCAATTTAGTTAGTTTGTTGGGGTTCTTCTCAAGATCTTTCCATTGTATCAAATTTTGTCCCCTTCTCCTACCGAAGTGCTGCCGAAATTTTGTTTCAATTCTTCCTTGTTTCTCAGATGATTCCTCATCTCTTTGCAACCCCAAGAGTCATTGGTTTCACTCGTTTTTCAAAGGAGCAACTAAGTTATACCTCTTGCTTTCTCATCCTCTTCCCCTTTCATTCTTGGATCTCAGGTCGAGATCATCTTGTAGTGTAGGAGAGTTGTGACAGCCCGAGACCGACACTCTAGAAGATTCCCATTTTATTCCGTTGCCACCCTGTCATTATTGTGTTTGCTACGTTCATCAGTGCATCATTCGCATCATACGCACTGCATCGGCATCCCATTTCTGCCAGTTTTCAAAACTTGCATCCGTTATAAGTTGCCGCTTTTGTCCATTGTCGTCGTTGCCCATTTTGAGCCCAACCACACTCGCACTCTCCCGCGACATCGTCAAACCTTGTTTTAAAAAGTGCGTTGAAAATATTCTCGGATTGGGTTGAAACATGGCGTGCGGTCTTATTTTAATATAGCTAGGCCGCCTGCCAATTTTCGTCGCAATCGGAGTTGGTCTGGTACCCGAACGGTCAACCGTAGCGGCACCGTATTCGGTTATCGTAGGACTTTTTCGGTATTTTAAATCCCGTTGCTGCACTGCGCTATTTCCCTCTCATCTACTCCTCAGCCACTCTACACGGCCTAACCTAATCCTAGGGCATTTCCGGAGCGTTCGATCGAGATCGGAGGGTCCGAAAACGCCCTATTTGGCAAACCCTAGCTACCCCGGCTATAAAAGGAAGGGCCACCCTTCCATTTTAGTCTCTCCCTCCGTGTCTCGAAATCCACGCCGCCCCACCATACCCTAGCCGCCACCTGGTCGCCCTCCTCTCCCCTCAGCGCGCCTCAGCCTCGCCGGGCCTACAAGCCCACCGTCGGCCCTTCCAGGCCCGAAGGCGCCGCCTAGCTCGCCCCTGTGTGCCCGAGCCGCCCTGCATCCCCCGACTTGCCTCGCCGCCCTAGGCCACCGTCGTGTACCGCCTCCGGCAGCCGCCGCCACAGTTTGCATCAACTGCGTCCTCGCGATCTGCACCATTCCCCGGCCCGGATCCGGCCGCCGTGACCAGATCAATCGTTCGTGAGCCGCCCCGAAGAACCTCCCTCGCCAGATCCCTCGGCCCCGTCATCCCGATCCCCGCACGAGGCCAGCCGTCGGCGCTATGCCTCCCAATCCAGGAGGGATCGGGGATGAGAAGCATGTCTTCGCTATTGGGACGCTCCTGGGTGCGCTAGGTCCAGCCGCGCATGGGCCCCAAGCTGAGCCGCTCCAGCTCCCTTCGTCGCCAAGTCGAGGCCCAGCTGGCTTGCCCCGGTTCAGCCTCGCCACCGACAGGGCCAGGCCCGCAAGGTGAGCGCGCCGCCGCTATCTCCCGCCCTGACGTCCTTTAGTTAAATCCCGCGCCCACCTTTGTTTAGGGCAGTAGCAAATCTGGCCCGATTAGGTTTTCTTTTAAGGTCATGCGAATTTATTCTTCTTAGAAATATAGCAGATTTTCAAATGCCCGTAGTTTCTAAACCGTGCATCGGATCGCAGCGAGTAATATATGTATTTTGTGTAGTTTTTCATGTAGAACCTTATTTTGCAACTAGCATGCATATGGGAGTTATTTGAACCACCTTTTCCCTAGATCTACGTGCTGTCCTATTAGGGTTAATATTTCGTAGCTATTTTCGTGCGCGTCCGGATTGTTCAAACCTCGTAGATAAAATGTTCATGTTGTTCGAGACCCTTTCCCATGTATTTTACAGTAGTTGTTTCCATTTTTTCATGTAGGTTCCGTTGCTTGTTTGCTATGTCATGGCTAGGATATATTCTCGCCTATATGTGTGGCGTTAGTTTATTTTTTGAACCACACATATTATATATGTTTTCGGGGTAGAATAATCCATAGAGTTTAACTCTGCATTTAGATTTAGCTTTTGAGCAAGTTAGTGCGTGTGATATTTTACCATGTTGCCCTCTTGTCTATTTTGTGGGATTTTTTCCGTGCATGATATGAATTAGTTGTGAACTAGAGATATGCTCTTGGATATGTACGACAGCCGCTGGTATTTTTAGTTGCAATAGAAATCCATGTTTAGGTGTCGTTTGCTTGTTGTCAACATGCTAGAAAATATTGCTGATTTGGAGATGCTGAAATATTTCTAATTCTGAAATCTGTTATATTTTGTTGTTGTCTTGCCATGAGTTTTGCTAGTGATCTAGAACTCCTTTGGGGTTCGTGCAATAGAGTTACTTGTAGTCCTTAAGATTCTCTAGCATTCTGTGATTTTTCATGTCATTCGGTGCCCTGTAGCATATAGTTTTGCCGGTATCAATATGCCTTTAGATCAAAAACTGCGTTGTCAACAGTGTTATTTTCACTAAGTGTGAAACTTTGTGTGAGTTGCCATTTTTGAGTTCTTTTCCTAGTGATCCATGCTGTCATGCTAGATGTTATTAGTAGGATGTTGTAGTGCATCTTGACTACTACTGTCTCATGCCTTGTTTGAGCATTTTAGATTTTTGTAGCTTGTTGTTTTGGGGTGTAGAAAATGCCATGTTGCTGTTTTTGGCACATTATGACTATTTCTTGTGTAGCTTGTATTTGTTGAACCGTTGCTCCGTTTGGAACGCGTCATACATGATACTTGTTTAGAATCTCATGTAGGTTCATATTATCTTGCTATTTCTATGATTTGGTATGTTGTTGACTGTCATTGCATACATATTGCATTCATGCCATCATATCTTGCGGTGGTCATATCTTTTGAACCGTAGCTCCGTTTGGAGTGATCTCTATGTTTAAATTGATTGGAACGACGCGTAGAATCACGTGAATTTGTTAATTTGCTTTTTAACAAATATTAAAATGTGTTAGTTCAGATCTGGATAGAATTATAAATTAACGTATGAGGTCAGTTTGGAGATGCTATAAATCGTTTCTGACCTCATTTAAAATGCCTAGATAGGTAGCTTAATTACGCTTCACCTTTTGCCAGGTTTAACCAATATTTTATATTGCCGTGTAAATAAACAGGAGTGAAGTAAAATAATTAAATATGGAGTTTCGTCTTCACTTAATGCGTAGTGTTTCATTGTTGTGAATTGCCATGTCATGCCTTGCATTAGACCGATCATGCATCATACATGTTGAGCGTTATGTCGTGCATGTGCACTGGTGAATATCGTGTGTTGATTCTTGTTTCAGGTTTCCTTTGTCTTGATAGTGTTCCGCAAGCGTGTTGGAAAGTGAGGATCCATTCGACTACATCAGTTCGTCTGCTGCACGGAGTCGTTCTTCTTCCAAGCGGGATCGTAGGCAAGATGACCATTTCCCTAGATACTATTACTATCATTGCCATGCTAGTCATTTCGTTTCTATCTCTATGTCTCGCTGCCTACCACCTATTAAGTACCAGCCTCTCAACATTGCCATGAAAACCTTCAACCAGTTCACAACCTAGCAAACCACTGATTGGCTATGTTACTGCTTGCTTCAACTTGTTACGGGACCCCCTAGACTCTCGTTTTGGGAAAAAGCTCGTCTGGCAAGGCCCAACATTGGTACAATATTTGCCCAACATAATAATTTTGTTAATACTGAAAACATAGGGAGTTAGCGCTACCGGAGGAGTAATTCAACATAATATAGAGAGGGCCAGTGCTGATGGTGCTGGTCCAAAACAGAGTCGTGTGCGGGGCCAACCCGGGGTAACTCAGGTGCTATCTATCAGGCCACTATACGATGCGCTCATCCGATTGTGCCTTGAGAATGAGATACTCGGCTCCTATCGAGATTCTCGGCACGTCGGGTGGGCTTGCTGGACTTGTTTTACCTTTCTCGAGCGTCTTATGCGAGGGATTCCGAGGATGCTTTGAGATAACTCAAGGTTGAGGTTTTCCAATAGGAACCTGAGGAGATCACGGATTATCCCTGATAGAGGTCATTCCGTCGCAGCATGTGATAGTTTGTGATAGACTAGTTGGAGCACCCCTGCAGGGTTAAATCTTTGGTAAAGTCGTGCCCGCGGTTATGTGGCAACATGAAAACTTTGTTTGACGTCCGGTTTTAGATAACTTAAGGTTAACTTAATTAAAACTTGCCACTGAGTGCCTAACTGTTACTGTCTCTTTGGCGAGCTCCTTCTCTGATCGAGTGCACGGTGGGGTTATGTCTGACGTAGGTAGGTGTTCATGATCATTCATTTGATCATCAGTAGTTCACGTCCGCTATGGGTAGATCATCCGCCTCTTTATTCTTGTACTCGTAAGTTAGCCACCTTACATAAATGCTTAGTCGCTTGCTGCAGCCTCACCACTTAAGCATACCTCACCCATTAAGCTTTGCTACTCTTGATACCTTTGGAAATGAGATTGCTGAGTCCTGTGTGGCTCACAGATTACTACAACACCAGTTGCAGGTACGGGTAAAGGGTTACTTGACGTGAGCGCGTTGATTGTTCATTCGGAGTTTCTTCTTCTTCATCATTGATCTACGATGGGTTCAAGGCGGCAGCTTGGGATAGCAAGGATGGTACATGTACTTGTAACGATATCCATTCTTGCGAAATGACGAGATGCGCTTGTATCCCTATCGAGGCCCTTGCGCCAAAATAAGGATATGGTCGCATATTAGGCGTTACAACCTTGTTGTGGTCTATGTGCCAGGATGTGACCAACTGACACAAGGTGATCCGAATGACTCCAAGTAGGCCGAGTGACGATTTCTGAACCGAGTGAGGTCGAGGCTATGACAAATCTCCAATGTATCTATAATTTTTGATTGTTCCATGCTATTATATTATCTGTTTTGGATGTTTTATATTCATTTATATGCTTTTTTACATAATTTTTGGGACTAACCTATTAATCTAGAGCCTAGTGCCAGTTTCTATTTTTTCCATGTTTTTGAGTATTGGACATAAGGAATATTAAATGGAGTCCAAATGGAATCAAATCTCCAGAAATATTTTTTTTGGATGAGAAGACACGCAACAGACTTGGAGTAGGGGGCAAGGTAGCTACCGGGAGGCCACAAGCCTGCATGGCGCGGCCTGGGAGCTGGTCGTGCCCCTTGGCTTGTGGCCCCCCTGCAGGTCTCCTAACCCTAATTATTGGCCTATAAATTCCCAAATATTCTCGTATCGCCAAAAAGAGCCACGGAAATACATTTACGCCGCCGGGAGCCTATGTTCCAGAGAGATCCAATCTAGAAGCCTTTTCTGGTAATCTACCAGAGAGGGAATTGATCACGGAGGGCATCTACATCAACTCCATTGGCTATCCAATGATGTGTGAGTAGTTAACCACAGGCCTATGGGTCCATACCTAGTAGCTTGATGGCTTCCTCTCTCTCTTTGATCTTCAATACCATGTTCTTCATGATCTTCATGGAGATCTATCCGATGTAATAATGTTTTGCGGTGTGTTTGTCGAGATCCATGAATTGTGAGTTTATGTTCATATTATCCATGAATATTATTTGAGTCTCTCCTGAATTATTATATGCATGATTTCATATCTTTGCAAGTCTCTTCGAATTATTTGTTTGGTTTAGCCAACTAGATTGGTAACTCTTGCAATGGGAGAAGTGCTTAGTTTTGGGTTCAATCTTCCGGTGTCCTCACCCAGTGACATAGTAGGGATAGCGAGGCCCGTATTGTATTGTCGCCATTAAGGATAAAAATATGGGGTTTTCATCATATTGCTTGATTATATCCCTCTACATCTTGTCATCTTACTTAATGCGTTACTCTGTTCTTCATGAACTTAATACTCTAGATGCATGTAGGAGTCGGTCAATGTGTGGAGTAATAGTAGTAGATGCAGAATCTTTTGGGTCTACTTGACACAGATGTGATGCCTATATGCATAATCATTGCCTTGGATATCTTCATAATTATTCGCTTTTTTATCAATTCCTCGAGAGTAATTTGTTCACCGACCGTATTATTTTCATTTATGAGAGAAGCATCTAGTGAAACCTATGGCCCCCGGTTCTATTTTCCATATTATATTTTCAGATCTATAAACCAAAAATACCAAAAATACTTTACTGCAATTTATTTACTTTTGTTTTACTTTCAGATCTATTAATATTTTATAACCCCCTCTATCAGATCTCATCTTTGCAAATAACTCTCAAGGGATTGACAATCCTTTTATAGCTTTGGGTGCAAGTGTTTGATTATTTGTGCAGGTACTACTATTGGATCCTTGTTTGTTCCTCCTACTGGATTGATACCTTGGTTCTCAACAAACGGAGGGAAATACTCATCTACTTCGCTGCATCTCCCTTTCCTCTTCAAGGCAAAACCAACGCAAGCTCAAGAGGTATCAAGAAGAATTTATAACGCCGTTGCCGGGGAGGATACGTAGCAAGATCACGCTTACCAAGTACCCATCACAAACTCATCTCTTGCATTTACTTTATTTTCCATTTTCCTCTCGTTTTCCTCTCCCCCACTTCTAAAATGATTTTCAGAAAAGTCCAAAAAAAATTGCCTTTTTATTCGCCCTTTTTCCGTTCGTCTTTTTATTTTCTTGCTTGCGTGCTAGATTGCTTGCTTTGTCATTATGAATCTAGATAAGACTAAGTTATGTGATTTTTCCACTAATAATAATGATTTTATTAGTACTCCGATTGCTCCCGCCACTAGTGCTCAATCTTTTTGTGGAAGAACTATTTTTTGGACTTCCTTGTGCAGATGACACATCCCATCTAAATACTTTTGTTTAGTTGTGTGATATGCAAAATAATAAAGATGTGGATAATGACTTTGTTAAATTAAAGTTATTTCCTTTCTCATTACGAGATTGTGCCAAAACTTGGTTTTCATCTTTACATAAAAATAGTATTGATTCATGGAATAAGTGTAAAGATTATCTCCCTTAGGAACGATATAATGAATTTTAAGCAACTTGATCATGACCATGTTGCACAATCTTGGGAGAGGATGAAACTAATGATTAGGAATTGCCCCGCGCATGGTTTGAGTTTATGGATGATTATACAATTTGTTTATGCGGGATTGAATTTTCCTTCTAGAAATCTTTTAGATTCCGCCGTAGGTGGTACCTTTATGCAAATCACATTAGGAGAAGCTACTAAATTCCTAGATAATATTATACAAATTACTCTCAGTGGCATACCGAAAGATCTCCTACTAGTAAAAAGTGCACGCTATTGAAGAAATAAAAACCTTGAGTGAAAATATAGATGATTTGATGAAATTGTTTGCTAGTAAGAGTTCTCCTATTGATCCCAATGATATGCCTTTGTCTTGTTTAATTGTAAATAATGATGAATCTATGGATGTGAATTTTGTTGGCAGGAACAATTTTGGCAATAACGCGTATAGAGGTAATTTCAATACTTGGTCATTTCCTAGTAATTCCTCTAATCATTATGGTAATTCCTACACCAACTCTATCGGAAATTATAATAAGATGCCCTCTGATCTTGAGAATAATATTAAAGAATTCATTAGCTGTCAAAAAGGTTTCAACGCTATGATTGAAGAAACATTGCTCAAGATTGATGATTAGGCTAGGAAAGTTGATAGAATTTCTCTTGAAATTGATTCTTTGAGTATTAGATCTAATCCACCCAAGCATGATATTAATGTGTCTTTAAAATCTATGAAAATTTCTATTCATGAGTGGAAGGAAAGAACCGCTAGAATATGTGCTAAGCGTGAAGGGCTTGAAAAGGTGTTTTCTCGTGATAATATTGATGAAGATCTAAAAGTGATTGGTGTGACACCTATTGAATCTTTGTTTTCTAGCATAAATTTTTAAAAATATGGGACTGGAGATGAGTCAACTTTATCTAAAAGGTTTCCCAATGATTCGGAGTTCATAGATCTTAGTGATAAGATTGATAAAAGTGGGATGGAAGAGGTCAAAACTTTGAATACCAATGAGCCCACTCTTTCGGATTTCAAGGATTTTAATTATGATAGTTTCCCTTTAATTGATTGTGTTTCGATGTTGCAATCCATGTTGAATTATTCGCATGCTTATAGTTGAAATAAAATCTTTACTAAACATATTTTGGACGCCATGATGAAATCTTTTGAAGAAAAACTTGAGTTGGAAGTTTCTATACCTAGAAAGCTTTATGATGAGTGGGAACCTACCATTAAGATTAAATTAAAGATTATGAGTGCCATGCTTTGTGTGATTTGGGTGCTAGCGTTTCCACGATTCCAAAAACATTATGTGATGTATTAGGATTCCGTGCATTTGATGATTGTTCTCTAAATATGCATCTAGCGGATTATACAATTAAGAAACCTGCGGGAAGGATTAATGATGTTCTTATTGTTGCTAATAGGAATTATTTTCCCGCAGATTTCATTGTTCCTGTTATAGAATGCAATCCTACATGTGCTATTATTCTTGGTAGACCCTTCCTCAGAACGATTGGTGCAATTATTGACATGGAAGAAGGTAATATTAGATTCCAATTTCCATTAAGGAAAGGCATGGAGAACTTTCCTAGAAAGAACATAAGATTACCTTATTAATCTATTATTAGAGCTACCAATGGATTGCGTACCAAACATGATAATACCTAGATCTATTGCATTATGCCTAGCTAGGGGCGTTAAACAATAGCGCTTGTTTGAAGGCAACCCAATTTTATTTCTTTTGCTTTATTTGTTTCTGTTTTTGAGTGTTGCACACATCATTACCTCTGTAATAATTTTATTTTCTTGTTTTAATTATTGTTTGAGCCAAGTAAGACCTTTGGGATAGTCTATGGTGTTTGCAAGTTGATTATGCTGAAAAACAGAAACTTTCGCTCTCAGTCTGGAAATTTTATAAATTCAATGGAATGTGATTTTGACCTGAATTATCTATACAAGATTGGTTTACAAATTTCCCATATTTTCCTAATTTTTTCAGACTATTTTTAATTACATAAGTATTGAAGTAAATAGATTGCTACACATTGTTTTGTTTTTGACAGATTCTGTTTTCTTTGTGTTGTTTGCTTATTTTGATGAATCTATGTGTTGTATTGGGGGTATGAACCATGGAGAAGTTCGAATACAGTAAATATTACATCAATATAAATAAATAATGAGTTCACAACAGTACCTCAAGTGGTGATATGTTTTTCTTATACTAACGGATCTCATGAGTTTTCTATTGAGTTTTGTGTTGTGAAGTTTTCAAGTTTTGGGTAAAGATTTGACGGATTATGGAATAAGGAGTGGCAAGATCCTAAGATTGGGTATTCCCAAGGCACCCCAAGTCATATTCAAGGATACCAAAGATCCTATGCTTGGGGATGCCTCGAAAGGCATCCCCTCTTTCGTCTTCAATCCATCGGTAAATTTACTTGAGGCTATATTTTTATTCACCACATGATATGTGTTTCGCTTGGAGCATCTTGTATGATATGAGTCTTTACTTTTTAATTTGCCACAATCATTCTTTCTACACACATCTTTTGAGAGAGAGAGAGAGACACGCCGAATCTTGAATTTATTAGAATACTCTTTATGCTTCACTTATATCTTTTGAGCCACGCGATGTTGCTGTAGTTCTTCACATATATCTATTAGAGCAGGACGGTGTTGTGGAAACTATTAAACTATCGTACCTCACTTATATTATATTTAGAGTTATTTAAAGATCATGGTAATTGTTTTAGGTTATGAATTTAATCCTAATATAATAGGCATCCAAGAGAGATATAATAAAAACTTTCATATTAAGTGCATTGAATATGATGAGAAGTTTGATTCTTTTCTTATAGTTTTGAAATGTGGAGATGGTAATATGAGAGTCATGCTCGTAAGTAATTGTGAATTATAAAATATACTTGTGTTGAAGATTGCGATTCTCGTAGCATGCATGTATGGTGAATCGTTATGTGATGAAGTCGGAGCCTGACTTGTTTAATGATTGTCAACCTTTGTGTCTAGGTCGGGATCACGCGCTGGTGAACTCCTACCAACCCTTCCCCTGGGAGCATGCGTCTAATAGTTTGCTTCAATAACTAATAGGCTTTTGCAATAGGTATGTGAGTTCTTTATGACTAATGTTTATTTCATGGATTATATGCACTCTCACCCTTTCACCTTTGCTAGGCTCTCTAGTACCGCGCAACTTTTGCCGGTACATTAAACCCACCTACCTCAAAACAGCCAGCATATATTTTCCTCAAAACAGACACCATACCTACCTATTATGGCATTTTCATATCCATTCCGAGATATATTGTCATGCAACACCATCATCCCATTTTTCATGACACGCACCATCACCTCCATATTGCTTATAGAGTCATACTTTGTTCCATCTATCGACTTGTAATCTTTGAGTTGTAAGTAAATACAAGTGTGATGATTTGCATTATTAGAGCATTGTCCCATGTGAGAAAAAGGATGATGGAAGCTTTAATTCCCTGAGAAGTTTGGTGAGTATCCGTACTTTACAAAACTAAAATAAAAAGACGCCAGCGAAATCCACAAAAAAAGAGGACAAAGAAGCCCACCAAAAATTTAAAAGAGAGAACAAAAAGAAAAAAAATGAGAGAAAGAGAAAAGGGACAATGCTACTATCTTTTTCCACACTTGTGCTTCAAAGTAGCACGATGTTCTTCATAGAGAGTCTCCTATTTGTTCACTTTCATATAACTAGTGGAATTGCACAACCACTTAGTTTTCTTTTTTTGTTTTCATACACTTATAGCTCTAGCAAATCTTTTGTATGGCAACCCCTACTCACTCTCATTAATATCTATTGATGGGCATCTCCATAGCTCGTTGATATGCCTAGTTGATGTGAGAGTATCTTCCTCTTTCTTTTGCAACCTCCACCAAATTCTATTCCACCTATAGTGCTATATCCATGGCTCACGCTCATGTATTTTGTGAGAGTTGAAAAGGTTTGAGAACATAAAAAGTGTGAAACAAGTGCTTAGTTTTCATGAGGGTTGTGCATGATTTAGATACTTCGTGTGGTGAAGGTGGAACATAGCCACACCATATGATTTTGTGGGGATAACTTTCTAAGACCATGCTATTTCAAAAGGAAGCAATTACCTTATTAGTATGCTTGAAGTATTATTGTTTTTATGTCAATATAGACTTTTGTTTTGAGTCTTATGGATCTGAATATTCATGCCACAATAGAGAATATTACATGGATAAATATGTTAGGTAGCA
The DNA here is from genome assembly GCF_904849725.1 of Hordeum vulgare subsp. vulgare. Lineage (NCBI taxonomy): Eukaryota > Viridiplantae > Streptophyta > Magnoliopsida > Poales > Poaceae > Hordeum > Hordeum vulgare. Next base: position 338,180,970 of record NC_058524.1, on the reverse strand, counting down.
TTCCACATAAAAAAATCTGTTTTTATCATTTACCTACTCGAGGACGAGGAGGAATTAACCTTGGGGATGCTTGATACGTCTCCAACGTAACTATAAATTTTGATTGTTCCATGCTATTATATTATCTATTTTGGATGTTTTATATGCATTGATATGTTGTTTTATATTATTTTTGGGACTAACCTATTAATCTATATCCTAGTGCTAGTTTCTGTTTTTTCACATTTTTGAGTATTGCAGATAAGGAATATTAAATGGACTCCAAACGGAAGAAAATGTCCGGAATGATTTTTCTTTGACGAGAAGACACGCAACATACTTGGCGTAGGGGGCAAGGCAGTTGCTGGGAGGCCACAAGCCTACAGGACGCGCCCTGGGGGGTGGTCGCGCCCCCTGGCTTGTGGGCCCTTTACAGGTCTCCTAACCATAATTCTTGGCATATAAATTCCCAAATATTCCGTATCGCCAAAAAGAGCCACGAAAATACGTTTACGCCGCCGGGAGCCTCCATTCCAGAGTGATCCAATTTGGAAGCCTTTTCCGGTAATCTGCCAGAGAGGGAATTGATGATGGAGGGTATCTACATCAACTCCATTTCCCCTCCGATGATGTGTGAGTAGTTCACCACAGACCTACGGGTCCATAGCAGATAGCTAGATGGGTTCTTATCTCTCTTTGATCTTCAATACAATGTTCTTCATGATCTTCATAGATATCTATCCGATGTAATTATCTTTTGCGTTGTGTTTGTCGAGATCCGATGAATTGTGAGTTCTGTTCAGATTATCCATGAATATTATTTTAGTCTCTTATGAATTCATATATTTTCATATCTTTGAAAGTCTCTTCGAATTATTTGTTTGGTTTAGCCAACTAGATTGGTGATTCTTGCAATGGGAGAAGTGCTTATTTTTGGGCTCAATCTTGTGGTGTCCTCACCGAGTGACATAGTAGGGTTAGCGAGGCACGTATTGTATTGCTGCCATTAAGTATAAAAGGATGAGGTTTTCATCATATTGCTTCAATATCCCTCTACATCATGTCATCCAACTTAATGCATTACTCTGTTCTTCATTACCTTAATACTCTAGATGTAGGCACGAGTATGTCAATGTGTGGAGTAATAGTAGTAGATGCAGAATTGTTTGGGTCTACTTGACACGGAAGTGGTGCCTATATGCATAATCATTGCCTTGGATATCTTCATAATTATTCGCTTTTGTATCAATTGCTCGACAGTAATTTATTCGCCACCGTATTATTTTCCTTCATGAGAGAAGCCTGTAGTGAAACCTATGGCCCCCGAGTCTATTTTCCATATTATACTTTCAGATCTATAAAAAAAATACTTTGCTGCAATTTGTTTACTTTCGTTTTACTTTCAGAACTATCAATATTTTAAACCTATCCCTAATAGATCGCATCCTTGCGAATAACTCTGAAGGTATTGACAACCCCTTTATAGTGTTGGGTGCAAGTGTTTAATTTTTTGTGCAGGTACTACTATTGGAGCCATGCTTGTTCCTCCTACTCGATTGATACCTTGGTTCTCAAAAAACTCAGGGAAATACTTATCTACTTTGCTGCATCACCCTTTCCTCTTGAAGGGAAAACCAACGCAATCTCAAGAGGTGGCAGGCTACAATGGTGACTTTAAGGACACTGATGTCCGTAAGGGGTCCTAAGTGGGCCAAGAAAAGCAGGTCCGTAGGCCTACCCCTAATGTACAACCCCATTAGTTCCCATTCATCATGCAATTTTTAGGAGGTCATATCTGTGACAGTCATATAACTTGCATATGATGTTCAGTTTAGTGCCAAAGTTATAAAATACGTCATTGCAGTCACATAACTTGTCTATGCATGCACATACGATCATTTTTTGTATCCAAACGTATCTCGAGCTCACGTGGCTATAAGCAAGAATGTGTCCCTCATGTTAGTGTTGAGAGTGGTGAGGCGATGTGTGAGGCAAGCATTATCTTTTTTTCATAAAACAACCTCAGCTTTTATTTAATAACACACACAGTGGCTCGCAGGAAACAAGAATAAAAAAATAGCGCCAAGGGGATTCCGTCGACTTCCTCCACTCCATAAACTAATTAAACTATCCACTAGACAAGCAATAATTTGATACAAGGAAAAAAAGCTATTTTCTTTAATACAATGTTCACTCAGTCCAACAAGCGAATAAGGAAAAACTAAAAACATGTCATGTTATTTGACACGGAAATAAATTAATATAAATAAACAACTTACATTCTATTATTTGTGACACTAAAAAATCACGGGTTACAAAAAAGTACATCACATTTTTTAAAATGTTTAAACATTCTAAAAATTATTTGTGTAATTAGAATAACATAAGTTGCATTTCATAAATGTTCATGTATATATACCAAAAAATGATAATGCTTGGAATATATATGTTCTATTTAATAAAACTATGTGGGGAATATATATTCTCCAAGACATGTGTGTATTATCATGGGGAGAGTGGTGTCATCCTGATTGAGCGGTCTATTCTTTAAAAAAAATCAAATTTCAAAAAAATTTCAAACAAATAACGGGACCTATGTTTTCTTTTACGTAGATTTTAAATTTAAAATTATTCATATTCAAACAAAACTTCCATTTAACCGATTGAATGAAATTTACGTACATCCAATCTCCACCATATCACTACATGAATGGGCTTCTTTATCGTCTGCCATAGCGGACGGCAAAGATCCACTCCATAGATGGCAAAGACCTTTGTCGTCCACTGGCTGATGGTAAAATTTTCGGCACTGAAAGGCACGGTGAAGGTTTTCTTTGCCGCCTACCGGCTGGCCACGGACGACATATGTCTTTGTCGTCGGTCTACCTACGCCAGTAGATGGAAAAGGTGCTAGACAGTAGCAGACATCTGTCAGCTCTGTTAGGTGGCTAACGGAGCCTTTGTCGTCTGCCACCTACCGAGAGCCTTTGTCGTCTGCCAGCTGACATCACCACTAGCTCTGCCAGTCGGTGTTTTCCATGTCCTTTGCCGTCTACATGGGTGCCTCTTTGCCGTCTGCCTGGGTGCACCTTTGTCGTCTACCTCGGTGCACCTTTGTCGTTTGCCTGGCTCCAACTAACAGCAAGATGACCATATGGTGCAGACCTGCTACTCCTAGGTTGCACAAGTAGCTGCAACGTGGCACATTTGCTATCAGCTGGCACAATGCAAAGCCCTTGACATCCGCTAGCACAATGCAAAATGCATGTATTGCCATTTTTTGTCCGTTTTCAGTTATTTCACTGCATTTTCTGATAACATATTGATATATACAGTTTCCAACATCATCTATAGTTTCAAACATCATAGAAGAAGCACCGTCCATGTATCCAACATCATCGTGAAAATATTGAGCAAGACTAGAAATAAGCTAGCTTCCCATTGTTCATCCATATATACACATAGTTTCAAACATCACACGGTTCATCCATACAAATCAAAACAAAAATAAGATAGTAGCATCCCATCAATGCTAGCTTCCATGAAGTGAATCAAATATGAAAAATGAGAATAAGAAAGTTAGAAGAAGAAGAATAAGAAGACTAGAAGAAGAACAATAAGAACACTAGAAGAATAATAATAATAAGAAGAAGAAGAAGAAGAAGAAGAAAAGAAGAAGAAGATGATGATGATGATGAAGAAGAAGAAAGAGAAGGAAAATAATAAAAAGAAAGAAAGGAGTTGCTCATTCTTCTTCTAATGTTCTTTGTTTTCCTTTTCTTTCTCCTTCTATTCTTTCCTTTTCTTTTCATGCCATTTTCATCTTACAATGTCATTTTTGGAGGAAAATAAGAGAAGTATATGACTTTTATGAGAAAACCAAGTTTATTATGCCATTTCTGACCTAACTAAGTTAAATATGTCATTTTATAGGAACACAACCTAAGTATATGACATTTATGAGCTAACCAAGGTTATTATGCCATTTCTGACCTAACTAAGATAATTATGTCATTTTGGAGGAAGATAAGCTAACTATATGACATTATGAGCTAACCAAGGTTCTTATGCCATTTCTGACCTAACTAATCTAATTATGTCATTTTGGAGGATAATTAGCTAATAATAATAATAAGAAGAAGAAGAAGAAGGAGGAGAAGAAGAGGGATAAGAAGAACAAGAAGTGGGAGGAGAAGAAGAAGAAGGAGAAGGAGAAGAACAAGATGAAGAAGAAGGAGAAGAAGAAGAAGAAGAAGAAGAAGAAGAAGAAGGGGACGGAGAAGGAGAAGGATAATAATAAGAAGAAGGAGAAGAATAAGAAGAAGGAGCAAAAGAAGAATAAGAAGAAGGAGAAGAAGAAGAAGAAGCAGAAGAAGAACAAGAACAAGAAGAAGAAGAAGAAGAAGAAGATGATGATGATGATGATTATGATGATGATGATGAAAAAGATGACGAATAAGATGATGATGATGATGATGATGATGATGATGCTGATGATGATGAAGAAGAAGTATAAGAAGAATAAGACTCGAAGAAGAAGACGACGAAGAAGAACAACAAAAACAATAACAACAAGAAGAAGACTAGAAAAAGAAGAAGAAGAAAGAGAAGGAAAATAATAAGAAGAAATAAAGAAGAAGCTCATTCTTCTTCTTATATTCTTTCTTTTTCTCCTTTTTCCTCTTTTATTCTTTCTTTTTCTTTTTATGACATTTTTGAGTTTATCACGTCATTTTGGAGGAAAATAAGTTAAGTATATGACATTTATGAGCTAACCATGGCTATTATGCCGTTTTTGACCTAACTAAGCTAATTATGTCATAAATGAACTAATTAAGTTAATTATATCATTTTGGAGGATAATTGCCTAAGTATGTCTTTCTTGGGGGAAATAAGATAAGTATGTGGCATAATAGGTATAACAAGCATGTACAAAGCTAAGTATGCATTTGTTAAGGAGAACACTAAAGAAAACTTACCGTCGTCGTAAGGGCGGATGTGAATCACCGGGTTGCGCGGGGCGGTTTCACCTGGAGAAGGTTTCCCTGGAGACGGGTTGTGCGATGCGGCTCGGGAGATATTCTACACCAAAGATCATTTGCAATTTTTGGTTAGCATGATCACAATACAATGTTAATACTAGTAACTAATGACCATTCAAATGAAACTCACCGTTCCAACCGCAGAAATGCCTCGCATCGGCGGAGGGGTTTGACCGTTCTTCTCGCACATAGACTGCACATTTGGTTTAGAAGATTCAATCATATTAGTTAGTAATGAAACGGACATTTCATGCATGATTTGGCTAATATGAACAAGAAACTTACCACAAGGAGCTCGTACATGGACCAGTGAGCCGCCTCATTCCGTGCCCTCTCCTCCTCGACATCCGAGCCATCTTCTCCTTCGTGGCCCAAGCCGTCTCCGCCGCCACCCGGTCCCTCTCTTGAAGTAGCTCCGGAAGAGCATCATGGGTTGTTTCTCTCTCTCTCCGAATAGCAGCCTGCAACACCACTCCTTGTTAGCATTGAATCATCGATGGCCACACACACAATGCAATGGAAGAAAGTTTTCTGAGTCTGTATAACTAACCTTGATGGCGAGATCGACTAGCCGTGGACGAGGCCTTATCTTAGGATAGGAGCTCATTTGGCACACCTTGATCTCCGAGAGAGTTAGAGGACAACGTATCAGCCCTTCTCCAATGGATATCTTGCCATGGGTTCTCCCGCGACCACATATCATCACTCGCACTAGATCAAAAGGTTCATGGCTCGGGTTAAAGTATTCCCTTTACCTCACCTTCCCCACCGCCTTGTAACTCACGAGCTTGTAGTGGGAGGAAATGTTGGCGAACTTCTCTGGATGATCGAGGATAGACTTAGAAAATGCCTTGGCCTTCTTATTGGATGCAGTATGGGCCATGGCATAGAGGTAGTACACCTCTGGCACCTCTTTGTTATTGTGATGCACCTAAAAGAGAGGACCAAAGTATTAGTAAAGGGCTAAAGGTAGCATGAAGAAAGAATTCATGAATCATGATGCAAACCACATACCTAGTTCCGCGTGAACTGAAATAAGTTGGCACTGCCTTGATGGTGTGGCACACCAATCCTTTGGGCATGCTAGTCCATCGCATTGTCATGACGGCTCGCCATTGGCCTGTGAACCACTCATCCAGCAACGCCTCCCAATAATCCATCTTATCCGCACACCATCTCGGGGACACCTATAAGTTAGTAAATATAAATTTGAGCGCTAAGCCTATGAATCAAATCAAGGAAACTAAGTACAAGGCCTTAATAATAGGTAATTACCTTCATATATTGTTCCTTCTTCAGAAACTTTTTGCGGAACGACAACTTGTCCTTCTTAATAGTACGTGATGCGAAATAGTCTCAAACATCTTGGACCCGAGCCTCGTGGCGTAAGTTCTGTAATAGGCGCTTGCACTCAGTATCGATATCCTTTGCTGCCGCCTCCTCATATCCCTCCTCACACCTGTAGAAGGTCTGTAATCAAACGAGACAACACTGATGAGTACAATAACAAGGCATTTTGTTAATTTTAGATTGTGTAAACGGTGAAAATACCCAAAAGCTGTTGATCACCTTCTAGGCCCTGTTGTGGCACAAGACACCAATGATCATGTCCTCCAGCGGGGCCTCGGAAGCCTTGTAGTACTCCCGGCTAAATCCTAGTTGAGGCACATGTCCCTCACCATGAAACGTGACAAACCCCGGGAAATTTTGCTGGCAAATCACACCAAGGACGGCGTTCAGCTTGCAGACTCCAAGGGGGTGATGCCAACTCATGCAGTATCACAAGGTCAATCCATTAGATATTTGAAGAAACGTCTATGCAAGTCAAAGGAAGAATAATTCTGACTCGCTTGTAGCCAATGAAATTGAAGAGCTGTCTAGCATGTGGGGCACAGTAACCTTCAATGCACACACCAGCCAGCGAATAACGTATGCACAAGCAAGTCATGCATCGAGTACATGTACCAGACATCCATTTTGAAGTATTATTTTCTAGCGGCATCGTATGTCTAGAACCCATTATGCCAAGCTTCTTGCAATTCATCCTTAATCGGCTGAGTGTACACATTCGTATTCTTCCCCAGATTGTTGGGCCCTGAAATTATAAACGTGAGGAATATGTTATTTCTTTGCATAATCTGTCTTGGGGGAGATTGAGCGGAATGACAAATACAGGCAACAAATGTATTTGTTTGAAGTCATACCAAAGGGATTGAACCGATCCGTGTCGACGTAGACTTGAGGATGTCTTGGATCTGCCGCTTTATCTGGATGTGATGCATCGAAGTGATTCCATGCTTCCGTATTCTATTTGTGTACCAAGATGTTATTCCCATCTACATCTAGTTCGGTTCTTCTGCCCAATTTGTGCCATGTCATCTGTCTAGCCATCTCTTCTACCACGAAAACACGTTGATGTCTTGGTATGGTTGGCATATACCGAAAAACATTAACTGGGATTTTGGTCTGCCTCTTTTCACCCATACCATTGTCTACCAAATCATACGTGGAAGACTTGCAAATGGGACAATAGTTCCAGTCCGCATACTCAAGCCTAAACAAGGCACATCCTTTCTCACATGCATCTATCTTATCATAGGGCATCTTTAGTACACAGATTATTTTTTCTGACTCGTACAGGTTTGCAGGCATGACATGGCCATTGGGTAGAAAGTGTCCAAATAGTGTCATCGTCGCACCGTAGCATTCTCTACCAAAGTTGAATTGAGCCTTCGGAGCCATTACTTGTGTGATGGCTTCCAGGTGACAAAGCTCAGTGTGCTCGTGGAGATGACATTTTGAAGACTCCAACATTTCATAGGAAGCCTTTGCAGATTTCTCCATCTCATCCTACGAATCCTGAGCATCATCAAATTCTTGCACCATGTCGTCGATTGCGGTAGTATGCTCATCGGTATGATGATGAACCACCTCAGCTCTGTTATGGTTTTGTTCTTCTTCCCATTCTTCTTTATCCCTCTTCTTCCTTTTCTTCTTCTTCCTCTTCTTCCTTTTATTCTTCTTATTTTTCTCCTCCTCCTCCTCTTCTTCTTTTTCCTCTTCTTCTTCTACTCCTCCTCCTCTTCTTCTTCTTCTTTTCTTCTTTTCTTCTTTTCCTTTTTCCTTTTTCCCTTCTTCTTTTCTTCTTCTTTTACTTCTAATTTTCTTCTTTTCTTGTTTTCCTTCTACTAACTAATCTAATTAAACTAAGATAATTACTTACCTACCATTTTCTAATTACATGGAAAAAACAAATAAAACATACTTGCCGGCATCGGGCGGGGGGGGGGTGCAGGGGCCTGGGAGCAGTTGAAAAGGGTGGGCACAGTGGGCGGGGCGGGGCGGGCGTAGTAGTTGGTGGTGGTGCTAGGCAGCGGAGAGGGGTGGCGGCAACAACGCAGGGGCTAAGTGTGGTGTAAGGAGGGGAGGGACGAAGTTAAGGGAAGGAGAGAGAGAGGGGGGGCGGGGCGGGGCACGACCGTTAGTAGGTAGTGTGCTTTCTCGTGTGTCAGCAGATGATAAATAATGTTTACCGTGTGATGACACACGACAAAGAAGCATGTCGTGTGACCTAAGCAGGTCGAGGGCCGAGGGGGCCCAACTAGGTCCTTTGTCGTCTGCTTTTGGACTTTTTGCCATCTGCTAGCACACGGCAAAGAAATGCCTAAAGGAAAATATGTTCTTGGCCATCAGTCCCTTCTTTGCCATCTGCTTTTTGTAAGATGATGGCAAAGACCGTATTTGTCGTTCGGTGGCAGACGGCAAAGAACTCACACACGGCAAATTCCATGATTCCAGTAGTGTATCATATTTTATCTTGATTTTAAAACTGAAACTATTCAAGATTAAAAAAACTTGATTTGTCCGAAAAATATACATACATGCATTGTGACCTATATTTTCCTTTATCGATATTTCAAATTACAAATTATTCGTTCTGGTCCAAAAAATACATACATGCATTGTGACCTATATTTTCCTTTGTCTGAAGAATACATACATGCATTCCAAACAAAAACTTCATTGCTTGTTCCAAAAAATTTACATACATTCATTCTGGTATATATTTTATTTTATGTAGATTTTCAAAATCCAAGTAATTTAATTCGATCGAAACATTCATTGATTTGTTTCAAATAATTTAAACTAAAATGATTAGAATAAAAAAATTCAATTTTACGAAAAAATTATGTACACTCATTTTCCATTATATTTCCTTTTATCTACTATATTTGAAAATTTTAAACTATTAGAATTGAAACAAATTTTTTGTTAATTTTCCCAAAAGAATTTACGTGCATTCATTATGCACTAGATTTTTTGAGTTAAAATTGTTCTTATGCAAAAAAGAAGTTGATTTTTCACAAAAAATTACGTACATTCATTCTGCACTATATTTCCTTTTCTCCAGATTTAAAATTTCAAATTAAAAAGAACTTTAGTTGCTTTGTCTAATTTTTATCTAGAATATATGTTGTTTGTGTACATAGAAAAAAGACAGAAGATAAATTACCTATATCGCTTTAATTCATGTCAGGAGGGTTTTTTACTTTATGGTTTATTGAGCATACATTATATTGATCTAATTGTCATACGTCCATTGGTTATCTATGCGCTCTTAATCACAAGAGGTCGTGGGTGCATATCTAGCTCTAGGGCTTTCTCAATTTTATGACATGTGTGAATTTAAATAAAAGCCAAGAGTGTCTTCTGTAAAAAAAAGATAATGTGTGTCTCACGCAATGCCTCACAGTCTTAGGGAACGACATGTGGGCCGTGTTGATGCTGACATACCATGTGAGTACTAGATACGACTTGATACAAAATAAGTGACTGTATCTGCACGCATAGGCAAGTTATGTAACTACAATGACATATTTTACAACTTTTAGCACTAAACTGAACATGAGATGAAAGTTCTATGACTGCCACAGATATTACCTCATTTCTTGGCTATAGAAACTTCTAGTTTAAGTTTCTTATCATAAGTTTTTATCATCGCTTCTATGATATGCTTAGTAAAAGCTTTATTGTGTTCGTAGGCATTGGGTCAGCTAATTATGGATTGAAACAAGGAAATACATTAAACCAAAGAACAACTGACATAATTAAAGCCCTTGTAATCCAAGATAGTGGGTACATCACTAGCTAATGTCTTGAACTCTTCAAATCCACTTTTTTCATTTTTATCATTAGGATCATCACCCTCCGAACAAACGGATGGTTTCTAGCTAAAGTAGACTAATATCTGGTTCATTTATCATCAGTTTTTGGATACTAAAAAAAGATTATATAGTACAAACACTAATCATTTTAGTATATTCATCATGATTACGGTAAACACATGGTAGAAGAGCTTTTTCCTAACAACTCTCGCTTCGCTCTCAACCCAGAGGTCATGTCCTTTCTTTCATTAATAGAGACTTTGTGACACCTGAGTTTTTGGCCCTTTTTTCTTTTGGATTTCTTTGAATTTTGCTCGGAATTTCTTTTTCTGTGGCTCACTCATCTTCAAACATGGGAAGATTATCTCTTCCTGCCCACCCAAGAGGTTGCTCACTCTTAAATCCTTCCCAAGGCCATGTCATTTCCAGCTTAGCCCAATCCCCAAATCATTTTTCTTGGGAATATTCTATTCTTATGTTAAAGGAATAACCTTGTTTGCCCTAGGTTGTGAAGCAACCTATATTTATGTCTTGCCATCAATACCCACAAAATTCTCATCGTTAAAAAATAACTCAGGAATATTAATTTTCCCATTTTGTCTAGAGTGGCACTTTGTGAAGAAAGTGCTATTTCTCTTTTCATGATTGACCTCAAACTTTTTGGTCACTCTCTCCTATACATTTGACCACCTCATGACAAAATTCAACTACATTTGGCTAGTCAATTTTACTCAGCGATTTTTCAAAGTTTTTGTTTAGATAGAAGCTTTGTGAGGGAAGTACTAGCCAGGGTTTATCCAAATGAGTTGAAAGTTTGCAAGTCCCTTCATTTTCTCAAATAATGCCTCTCCAGAAAATTTCAGATCCATCCACCAATCTATGTAATCCCAACATCAAATCTTTGCTTCTAGTCATATTTTCTATTTAGGAAGCAACTACATTTTATATTGCTTCATAATTGCTGAACATTTACCGCGACATGCTCCTCCCTTTATTCTACCTCCAAATAATTTGGGATAATTTCATTACGCCGATCTCTCTCCATAATTTCCCAAAGTTTCTGTCTCGAGAAGATCATTGTGAAAGAAATATCACTTTGGAATGTCCAAATGGTATGAAAATTTGAAGTGTATTCTTATGTGTGAATCACTATAGTATGACCAGTTTCTGCCCAATCCAAGAATCCATGTGGGCGCATGATCCAAATCCATTTTCTGGACCAGATTTGCAGTTATGAAGCAACTATGATCAAACTTGGTTCAAATATTTTCATTTTTCACTAGATTGTAGTCCTTCCTAGCCTAAACTCGTGAGACAACTTTATTTTCCATTTAACCCTCCCATTTTACCACGGCTTCTAGCTCAAGTTTTCCATAAGAAACTTTAGATGATGCATTCCATCAACACAACGTCTCTCTCTTCGAGCTATGACCTCAAGTGGGTCCCAGGATGCAAGGACTACCCTAGGGAGATCCTTTCGCATGCCTTCATTCCCTCCTCGATCGACGCCACACGGTGACCATGCGGCCTGGCATGCCGCACCACATGTAGAGATGGCCCTATGCCAGGGTAGCAGGGATGGTGGCCCGGGGCCCAGGCAAACTAGGTGCCCCAACCTAGTGCTACAACCTAAAGTGCATATATAGATATGGGACCTGATAAATTGGTGCAAATTAAAAATGCCTTTAGACAGCGAGGCATATCTCATCCACAAGGCGCTAGAGCCATACAACCTGGAGGCATGAATGTGAAGGCAAGAAACACAGGCCTAGGGCATACGACTTGATTCGTCGGACTGCACGCCGACGCCAGTTCATTTTCTCGCATGTTCGTCTCCATAAATCAGGTGCCGATAGGGGCAAGGAGCAATTGCGATGGCGATTCTGCAACTACGGCCGCTGCCGGATGCTGGTGTATACGGTGTGGTCGCAGCGTGCAAGGAATAGCAGGAGACAAAGCTACAAAGGTAAATCTCTAGATATAATGCACGAAGGAGCTGTTTGTCATGATCAATGAAGGCTTGGATGTTCGTTAGGGTCATTTTTTTGGTTTATGCTATGTAACTTCAATCATTCTATGGTATATGATTTAGACCTGAAGTATGACATTCTAATAATATATTATTTATCAAGGAAAATTACCACTATTTATTGTAGCTTTGCCAAAAAATAACAACATATGGAATCAACTTTATCCTCCTATGTTGCCATGGCTCCATTCATTTGAGTTTGCCCTGGGCCTCCGAAACTCGAGGACCAGCCCTGACCCCGAGCATCATTTTTCTTTGGGCCCCTCTTCCCAGCCGATTCCCTTGCACCCTATGGTGCCATCATCCTCTCCATTGTCCACCTAGCCCTCAGAGCCTTCTCCCCCTCCTCTTTCATCCACGGCGTGCCAGGATAGCTCCAGTTGCGGCACTATTCACCCGAAGTGGCCGACCGAACTTCTCCCTCCCCGTGTTTGACCTCGCTGCTCCCGTGGAGCCCCACTAGCTCCCTTTCGTCATCATTCGAGCTTGCCCATGGGTGCTTGCATACGCGGCCATGCTAGAGCACTAGCTCTGTGCTCCCATCATCGTTCGGCCAGGAGCATCTCGGCCCATCTATATAAACCGTTCCTGAGCCCCTTCGAGTAGTCCATCCCCCTCACCACTGTGCTAACATCATCCCCTATCCTTAAGTGGAGTACGTTCGTCAGTTATGCATCGAAATGAACCTGTTTTTATTTGTTTTCTTGCATAATGAACAAATTGTCGTCATTTTGCAACCGTGACTTTGATTGAGGTGATTCAGAATCCCACATTATCTATTCATTGACCCCGTTGTGTTGGTAATATTTTCATGATATTGTCACACTCTGAAAATGGGATTTTGCCATTTCCCTAATTCACCCCCTTCGAGAGGGAAAATTTTCCAGTGAATCTTTCTGCGAGTTCATCGCACTTCTTCGTGATCTTTCCTTCTCCTCCACGTAGGACACAACACCTACTGAAATGATGACATTGTAGTAGCCATGGTTCCAACCTAAATATTCAAACAATTGTTTGTTCACTTAATAATTTTGTAAATACTTCGAAGATGCTTGTGGTTCCATGTTTATGCCATATTCTCATGCACCAATGATTATTTGCTAGCATTATTATTCTCTTATTTCATTCTTGAAATTGTTTCGTATGCTCGTGATAATGAAATTCTCATATGGATTATAATCATGTGTTGTGAAAATACCTATCGCATGCATAATCATCACTTTGCCATGCTCATTTGCATCTTGTAGAATAAATGATTTATTGTTGATGATGATTAATATGCTAAATGTTATGTCGCCCATCCTTGTTCATGTTGACATCATGCTCATATAAATTATCATTTCATTATGTTATTTTATAATGGCTCAGCTCATCATTGTCCATGTTAAACCTGACATTAATCTAACTTGAACAATTATGTTGGCTGAATTATGGTACCACATAATTGAGCTCAGCAATGCGACCACGCGTTCCAGGATGGGAGGCCCTAATTTGGTCTACTTTCATGCCTCTCACCGGTACCTCCAAGTAGGGAAGGTTATGTGTTCTCGCTACCTTGATCAGGTAGGCGGCCATATCCTTGTGTACCGAGTTGTGTTGTACTCGGGTGTCCCTCTTTGGGACAATTTTTGTTTTGGCCACGACACTAGCGTTCACAAAGGCGAAGGATGTCACGAATTGACATTGGGGCCACCCATAGCATATCCCAAAGGGGAGTTTGTCGAAGTGGCCGAGAGAGTGTCATTTAATAGATTGGGTTTCCGGAATGTCGTTGCTTAAACCAAATGGGAGCACAAGGACATGAGTTATGTGCTGCGAGTACAATGTACTAAACCTTGCAAAGGGTATAATCTATCGGTTGCCTTGTCCTCCGATCCTATGGGCAATAGTAATAATAATCTGAATAATGAATAACCCCAATTCTAAGAGGCAACAAGTTGGTTGATCTTTAAGGGGTCACGAGAAGGCCATGATGGTCTTATTGATGATGGATCATGATGTGATCGTGTTATGATCATGGTGGTTAGTAAGGTGGTTATCTATGATGGTTATGAGGTAATCTTCGATCATAGTAAGTTGGTCCATGAGACCTTAAACATCACCCCTTCTCATGTTAGTACCATCGTGTTCTGTAGGATCGAAACTATGTCTAGATTGGGGTGATTAGACTACTTGACAAGATAAAAACTTAGCCTTTTCGCAATTTTTAGTTTGGGCCAGTTTTCGCAATTATGACTAGTCAAGTACACCCTAGCCATGCACATCTAAGAGTATATAGCAGGGGAAAGTAAAAATGCAAGTGTAAAGTAAGGAAGGGTAGGGAGATCAAATGCATGAGGTTGACATGGCGATTTATGGCATGGTTCTGGTAGGTGGCGCTATCATACATCCATGTTACTTAAGACTTCAACCCACGGAGGGTAATGGCTGCAAGAGTCCACAGAGGGGTCCACCCACAAGGGGTCCACGAAGAAGAGGCCTTGTCTATTCCACCATGGCTTCCGTCCACACACGACTAGCCTCACTCATGGTAGATCTTGATGAAGTAGGCGATCCGCTTGCCCTTACGAACATCTTGGTTCAACTTCACAACACGAAGTAGGAGGCTCCCAAGTGACACCTAACCAATCTAGGAGGCACCCCCCTCCAATAGGTAATAGATGTGGTAGAACGATGAACTCCTTGCTCTTGTGCTTCTAAATATAGTCTCTTCAACACTCAATCACTCTCTCTCAGATTTGGTATGGGTAGGAGAGATTGATCTTGTGGAAAGCAACTTGGGAAGGCTAGAAATCAAGGTTCAAATGGTTGGAATGGAATCTCTTGATCTCAACACATGAGTAGGTGGCTCTCTCTTAGAAAAAATGAATATGGCAATGAAGTTAGTGTTCTGAGTGCTTCCTCTACAAATGAGAGGTAGGTGGAGGGGTATATATAGGGAGTACAAAAAATCCAAAGTTACAAACTTGATGGTACCGACTTTCTCAAAAGAGAGTAACTTTGAATCTCGGTGGAACCGATAAACACAACTTGGTGGCACAAAATAGGTGACTAACGGTCACATGAGACAACTCGGTGACACCGATACTCAAACTCGGAAATTCCGATTTTGTGTACCGAGGCATCAGAAAGTTGGTCACATGAACTCGGTAGCACTGATGCAATTTCGGTTTCACCGAAGTGGTAGGGTTGGCTAGGTTCTGTGTAAGTCTGAAATCGGTAGGGCTGACTAGAAATCGCTGGTGGCATCGATTTTGGACATTTGGCTTGGGACAAATATATTTTGTGGAAGAGTCGCTTAGTATTTTTGGTGGCTAACTCTAAGCACTTGAGAACCCAATTCATCATAGATCCTCATTCCCTTTTAATATTATTGGCTTCCTATGGACTCAAATGTGATTTCTCACAAAGTATAAAATGAAGATTCTTCCTACTTGAAGCTTTAGCCAACCTTATTCTTTCCTTCATCAAGGGGCATCTCTACTCAATCTTACACCCAAAGCATATTTTGAACTTTTCTAAAATATACTTGGAAAAACTGATTAGTCCAATGATGCATATGTTGTGATTAATTACCAAAACCACCTTAGGGAGCAATTGTGCTTTCATGTTGATATCATGAGTAAGAAGTGCATCCCATGGTCATCTCTTATGATCCTAATAGTATGATGCTGATCATTAATTAACTTGCAAATGCCATGCCATTATTTGGCTTGATTGCTTTGCTTGCTGTGAGCTTGCGAGTACATTCAAAGTAGTCATCTCGCATGTCATGCTAGATTGCAGGTGATGCTATGATTGATTGCTTGTCGAGGATCCCGAGTTTGTGCTGTAGGGCGTGTCCCAGCTAGAGTCCCTTCAGAGTGTAGTTCATCACCATCGTCGTTATTGCACTGCTATAAGTTATTCCTCTTCTACGAGTTGTTCTGCTCCTAGCATAGACTTACCTTAGCAAACATGGTCTAGCCATGCCGATGTAGTATTTTGAAATACCTGAAACCTTGTACCCTGATTACTTGTAATAAAGAGATAATTTATTCCATGATAAATATTTTTGTAGTCCAAAAGAATTGATATGTGTCTGGAATACAGGGTGTTCCGGTTCCTTTGAGCTGGGGTGCCACATTGCTTGGTATCAAAGCAAGGTCTGGCTGTAGGATGTCGTAGTCAACGTGAGCATTAGAAACCGGTAGTATAGAGTTTAGTTGGTTTGTCGCATTTGGTTGTTGCATTTGGTTGCCGCATAGCATGCATATACACATATTATGTTGTCATAATGGTTAATCTTATGAGTGTAGGTGGTATTGGTTTTCATACACTACCTGCACCCTCTAGTTCAGCATATCTGCCTTTGGTGTTGGTGTCCTCTCTATCAAGAATAGTGAAGCCGAGGTACCTAGTGATGTCGATCACTTATAGGATTGATGCACAAGTACCCTACCAATATATTTTCTTCAACCACTCCTATTGTTTCGGTGTTAGACATGTTTCTACCCCAAACCTTGCCACCCGACTCGTTGATTTGGCAACCCTTACTCATCTTGGTTATCAGGAAAGGGCAATGCTAGCAGACCTTACTTCCACCGTTATGATACCCTATCACCCTTTCCCTGGACGAGTACGGTTCCATTCCCTATGCTTGATGATTATGTGGTCATGACATACGTGTCTTGCTACATGGTCACCAAGTCCATCCTCACCCCTAAGCCCATCTAGATGCAATCTATGTTAAGCGAACACTTGGTGTAGCTCTATTTACACCAATCCCTCCACATGTGTATTCACCTTCGTGCACATCGCGACAACATGTTATATTGTAGTACCGGAGTTCTACGAGATTTGTGTGCTTAAGTAGGCATGCATATTGTTATGAATGGTAGTAAAATGTGATGTTGCTTGTATGCAATGTCGATGCCTCATGTGTTCTTATTTGCGTCGTTTCTTTTGCTTATTTGTTTGGGCCTTCGGTGTCATCTTGATTCCTGTTATGAAAATTGCTCATCAACCAAAACCGGACTCGACGAATCAGGAAGGATTTCAAATGTTTGGAACCTCTGTTAAACATTATGACATTATCACGACCGCATCGCATTGGGAATATCTGGTTTGATTACAAATGATATCATGGATACCTTATCAGCATCAATTTTACATAAGTGATGCAATTTTCACACTTGTAATGATTAAGTCAGACGAAAGACGAGTTGAGACCAAGATCAATAGTATAATTATAGTCAAAGCTATGGGTCATATACGAAGTTTGGTTCCGCTTGAGTAAAAACTGAAGCATGTTATACCCGGAAGAAAGCCTAAATGTGCCATGCATTCAGTACTCAGCAAGAAGGATAGTCTGACAAATACTTTTCATAGAAGAAACCAATAGCAGGGGACTGAAGGTTGTATATATAGCATTCACTTAGCATATCACAATGACAAACTTCTGGTGTAAGCAACCAGGAGGAGATGCTTCTGAGGTGCGGTACCCGGTCTTCTTCAACAATCTACCCCAACAAAATCTTTGGACATAAGTTATTCAGTCTTCTTCAGCAAGATACTATCCATAGTTTCCACCACAAGCTACACAATCTTAGTAAGGCACTAAAAAGAATTAGGAGGATTGGTACAAGATATTACACTACCAGTTGGCAATGCATCTACGAAATCAGTTCCACAACATTTGTGTGAGAAGCAAGACACAAGTTCGCCTCAAGAATCAAATGCTCATCTACCCATATGTCCATATATATTGTGGGCATGCTACTCAAGTCATGAAATTAACTCGTATGATGATGCAAGCACGATGAGAATCCATCAACCCCATGAGATATGAAAGCCTATTATTGTTCGTGATATACTCCACCGGTATGGCCCGCCCTAATTTTAACCCGGGCTTTACTGTAGAAGGTCCAGACAGAGGATGTTCATTGGAAGAACAAAGCCCAGAAGGGCGGCTTGTATGTGGGCCGACTCATTGATGTTGTATGTCTGACCGACTCAAACTTGATGATACAGGAAACCCTCTTTACCTTGAGGAGCACGAGAAGTAGGAGTTAGATTAGATCACGAGCTCTTTATTGACCCGAACTCTATTGTAAACTCAAGTCCTCCACCTATATATAAAGGGGAGCCCTTGAGATAGAAACATTAAGTAAGAAACAAGCCAACTCTTAAGAGCTAAGTTAGCGATTACTCATCCTTGTAATCGAGATCTTCATCAATATACACACAAGCATGACGTAGGCTTTTACCTCCATCGCAGGGGCCAAACCTGGGTAAACTTGTGTCTCATTCTAGATAAACCCCTTTGAGTCGCCACCTAGCTGCGATGGCTCCACACCTAAGTCCTTTCACGAGGACATCTACCGTGATAAAACCACGACAATTGGCGCCCATCTGGGGGCTTCACACGATGGAGTTGAGTTCTCGGAGGGAGCTCTTCCAGGGTTCGCGAGCTACGCAATGGGTTAGATGAACAAGAGTCGCCATGACAAGCTGTTCAACGACAATTCAAGCTAGGGCCCCGAGGCCGACTCAAACGAGTCTCGGTACCGGGTCCCCTTTGGCATGATACACGTCTTCATCGGCAAAATCATTGCACCAGTGCTCGAGATGGAAATCAGCAGCACCATCGTCGAGCCGGCTCGGTACGCTTGATGCCGGCCAACGTGACATCTTTGTTGGGTTCACCCAAGGAATCAGCATCCCGGATGGGCTGGTACGCAGCGAGGACACCCCCATCAACTCTAATGGCGAGTCATCCATGCGATACACCGTATCTATTTGTCATCTCTATGATGGCAGTCTGGGGCTTTTCAAAAGAAGAAGCTATCAAGGAATAAGGCTAGGCAGGAGCTGCTTACGGTGCTAGCGTGTCAGGCAAAACGTTTGCTCAAGCTATAAGTGACTTGATGGTTGAGATGGCCAACCTCTTGGATAATCCCATCACTATGGAAACCAGGAGCAGCATAATACAGAATTGGTGAAACTTCGCGTAGAGATTGTCAAAGTTTAGCAAGAAATTGACACCAAAGATGCCAGGATGGCTGAATTGCAAGCTCACATCCAATGTGAATCGAAGCACTTGAAGGCCAAGGCTTGGTAGTTAGGGCTGTGTCATAATGTCTCTGACGAGGTGCACCGGAGGAGATATTGCACAGGGTTGCCATTAAACCTTGCGCCAACCCGTTTGTTCACTAGCCCGCACATGCCAGGGGTCGAGCAAGATCCAGCTCGCTACGTTGCTAGGCAGACAGACCCAATTCAGCCTCCATCGGCTCAGTTGCCATCTCAATGTTTCCAGACACCACAAGGTCACTTTTCCTACCGTGTTGACAATATGCTGGCGGTGACACAAAAATTAGAAGCACTCCCCATTCACGAGAACACCCCAGTTGAGATCGAGGCTAGGAACTACAGGGAGATGTTGAAAACATAGATGGTCCAACAAGCACAGTACTCCTATAACCGTGACCGGGTGCACTCCATGCCATACGCCAGTCGCACTAGGATCCCCCATGAGGAATCTCCGGCAATTTCCAGCAATGGATGTCGGCACTAGCCCCAAGTTTCCCCAACCCGGGCTGGGTTACTAGATGTTCAAACAGTGATTGTCGGGAGGATAACCCCGGGGTAGGCTCAACAAGCCTGCTCCTTTACCTTCAGCCTAGAAGGAATGACCAAAACAATTCTACAAAGCCCAAGTCTCATGGCCAGCTAGGAAGCACCTACCGTCCGGGGGGCGAGGCAGCCAATTCTCTGGCCGGCCAGGAAGCACCTGCCGGCTAGATGCCAGACGGCTACCTCTCCCTGGACGCCTAGGCCAAGCCAGCCATCTAGGGACGAGGTGGCCGTGCCCAAGCCGGCTAGTCAAGCAATCTAGTCGGCTACAGATCTCAAGTCACATCAGATCGTAGCTCATGATGAGACACTACGATTAAAGGTGGCTACGCGTCATCAAAGTGTGGGGACCCCGACTGGTAAGTCGAGATCGTCGTGCCCAGTGATCCCAAGGATCAATGCTCACTGAACACAGATACTGAATAATAGAGTCTTACGTCCATACATACTGTTTGATACAATAAATGACCACTTCGGTCGGGTCTTACATACATAGGGCCTTAAAGGCCAAAGCACCAAACTAGACCAATAGCGGAATTATTGGTTGAAAGCGTGAACCCATGCCATCAGCCTTAACCTACAGGTATTCTGACTGGGAAGCGTCCTAGCTCGCAAGAACGTCACCGAGTTAATCTTCACCATATACTGTCTTTCACACCTGGTCAATGAAATAACCAGTGGCAAGCCAATGAGTACTTTGAATGTACTCACAAACAGTCCATGATACGAACAATGAAAGTGAGGGATAACAGTATCATGCATCTTTAGTGTAACACATCTGGGTGGAATGATCATGTATATGCATCAGGTTAAAGAATTACTTTTGAAGAACAGGTTATAGATATCAACATATCTGCTAAGGGTTGAACCATTCGGGTTCACCCTATATGCCAAGTCATCGGACTTGTCATAACCTCCATGTATCAACTGAGGGTTAAACCATCCGGGTTTGCCCTATATGCCAAGTCATCGAACTAGGTCATATTATTACTCTCATAACAACACCTTTTTAACACCACACACACCCACTTTTGGTTTAAGCGGAAACGCTGGACATAGTTTAAGCACCACCACCCAACTGTCCTTGACCGTGGACACGACTATTCGAATAGTTTACACTCTGCAGATGTAGTACGCTGGACCCACGAGAAACGGGAAACTTCTGTGTCATCCACGACTCGCGGTATATCACATATACTCGAGGTAAGTACCCGATCATCATCTTTCCCCTGACGATACTAGACAAAGAGGTCCACTCGATTGGTACCCAGCCCACATGTTGTACGTCTTACGAGCACCGACTCTGGACTGTATCAACCATGCAGGGGCCAACGGTATGCCTGGAACTCATAATAATGGCATAGTCGTCCTACCTCGCACGACCCCATCACGAGAGTGACACCGATCACTCCCGCCACTAGTAATGTGGCTCTTTGCTAGTACCGACCAGAGTAATCCACAAAGCCCCGTCCCATAAAGGGGTATCGTGGTCGTACTGGTAAGGTTGGGACGGTCGACACATCATAAATCTAATTCCATTTCCGAAACCATACTCACACAAAATCACCGGTGCATCACTTCACCAAATGTGATCACCAACTCATCATCACCCTCGGGCATTAGTGGCACAAGACGGGGTTTTCATAAACTCTTTATTTAACTCATCATCATGCTTGTGATAATATGCTTCTATCTTTACTGGTCAACATGGTATAACATGACCCTCAAGGGGTAGGGTCAAGCTCAATGCAATGATCTTATAACTTTAATAATCAACATGACAGTAGCATGATCCTCATTGACAGTAGGGTCAGCTCATCATGTTTGTGCTCCGAGGAGCCATGTGAATATCATCACTATCATGCAAGCGCTTCGTTGAAGCCTTCGGTACCATCACATCAATGATGAACCGGCACTGTGATCACATGCAACGGGAAAATACTTGCTATACTAGCATGCGACAATGTTTATCCTCAAGTCATGGTCAAAGGGCTGCTTGCCTTGCTCACGTAAGTCCTCGGGGTCTTCGAGGTCTTCCGCTCCATCCCCGAATACTCCGTGTACTGTCAACTATCGTCGGAAACAACTATAATAAGCCATATATCCAGCAGAATAAAAGTGTTCTATAAATAGGATTTTTATTTTTCTATGACCTCTCTGGTCATAAGAAAAATACCTGAAGCTTCTCATAGGAGATTTGAATCATCAAGGATTTTTGAATAGGTGAAAGGAGCAATAGGTGGCCATTGAATAAACCAACAGAAATCTTTCCGTTAAAAATGAGTGGAGGCACCCATTTAACAGAGAAGGATTTTAGAAACATTTAGAAAGTGGTTTCACTGGATCTGGAGTTGTAATGAATATACTAGGAATTTCTAATGTGGAATAAATAGCAATAGCAAGCTATTTATTATAAGCAACAGAATGAAGTTTGATAAAAATGTTGACCAAGGCTCTAAAATTAGGAAATGATTTAAGAAGGTTCTGGAAATTTGAATCACTCCAATTGGAGTTGATTTGAACCCTATAGGATTTTACAAAGGTGGGCTAAATATATTCAAATCTGCATTTGAATAATAATACCACAGAAAGGTTTCTTGGAAAAATGTGCAAGGCACATGTTCGGATAGTCCTTGATTTTAGGATCCTGCAGGAATTTGAATCAAGCAAATTGGAGTTAAAATGAATTTCCCATTGATTTTCGAAGTTTACTGATAAATAAAAAAAAGAAAGAGGGCCTCCACAGAGTTATAATGCGCTCGGCGCGCTAAACAGACAATGGGCCGGCCCAGCTGCCTTAGCCTCGAGGGGTCGGTGACGTCGAAGGCGTAGCATGCAAATGTGCCTTCGCGAGCGGGAGGCGCCAATCGGCCAGGGCGTAGCCGCTTTAAACTAGGGCCGACAGGAGAAAGGCTGACGCGGGGGCCTCGCCCGTCAGCTCCTACCCTAACCTCCCGCTCAAGACGGGAGAGAGAGGAGGCCGAACAGGGCCGGGATCCGACGCTGCCTCCGGCAACTCGGGCTGCATCTGGCGCAGCTCCAGCCACTAGGGCGCTTGGGGGAGGGAGCCACGTCGGCCTAGGGGTCCATCCCTGCTGGTTCTCTTCCTCCTCACGCTGGAGTAGAGGAGCCGCGGGAGAGGGAGAGGAAGCCGCGCGGTGTCGTGCCTCCGGCCGTCCCCTGACCAAGGGAAAGGCACCAGCGAGCTCAGGGACCTCGCCGCTCCCCATTCCCACATAGGGTGTCCGCATAGGGACCGCGGGGGAAGCCAACGGTGGTGGTTGTGGGAGGTCGTCTACCCCCTGGTTTCGGCACCAGGAGCGAAGGGAGAGAGCAGGGGCGCTGGGAAGGAGATGCGGTGGCCTGGGAGGTTGCCGGCAAGGTGGATGGAGGCGGGGAAGGGCTCTGGGCAGGCCAGCCCGAGCGGGGGCCGAAGCTCTACCCCTCGGCCATGGCTATGGCAGGAGGAGGTGAGGCTTGGGAAGAAGAAGGGGAGCTTGAGAGGGGTTCCAGGCAGAGAGGGAGAGGTTCTGGAGGATCAGGGAGCTCGGAAGGGAGCCATATGGGGAGGGGGAAAAGGAGAGAAAGCCCAGGAGCCTTTGGAGCTCTCTGGTGCATGGATGCCACGCATGCCTGAGGGGGTTTGAAGGGTAGCTAATGGATGGAGATGGCTTGAACGGTTAAGGGGAGCCTCTGAGACACGCTGGGACAACCTGCCTCGCCAAGAAACGGTCGGGAGGAGCGAAACTAGGTCCAGAGCACCCGGTTTGCACGCTAGGGTGGTGGTCACCACGGCCACCCACGCCCACATGTTTGCAAAGACCAGTCAATCATGTCTGGGAGGTGGGGCATGCTATCTGGAAAGGGACTCTGGAGTTTGGTGACTAGTGGAGTCGGATTGAACTAGTTTTGACTGCTGCCAAGTTTCTAACAGCAAACTTAGAGCTGACAAAACTGGGTCTTAGGAGAGAATTCTTGGAGAGAAATTATGTCTGGCAGTGCTAGGCTTGGAAGGACTTTAATACTGCAAAGTTTCAGATCAAACAAAGGAGGATAGCTACTACTTGTTGTTCAAAGCCATGATTCAGCCAGAAATCTATTTGAAGAAGTCCTGCTCATTTTTCCCACATGAGCATGCCATATGTTTGCTCTAAATGAAGCCTTGGCACACAAGGGAGGCTCTGGAAAGAATTGGGGGTCTTGGGTTAAGCAGAAGTGAAACAAGAGGGTAAAAACATTGATTCCATGGGTAAAAATGAGAGAAGTTACAAAGGGTCCTTCCCAAATAATTGACCAGTGGCCATGGGAAAGTTACTGGAGGTGAAATGTAACTATGTGAGGCTGTGGTAGAAATTTGGGCTCAAGGAATAAAGTGCAAGGGGAAAATGAAACCAAATTAGTGAGTGCACACAAGGTGTTTGATCTGTGGTTAGGCTATCAGATGTATTCCAATGGCTGTGAAACTTAACAGGATCAAATAATAGATGAAAATACGCTTGCACACCAAATTTGGGATTTGCTAGAGGAGTTTTCCAATGTAGACTGGAAAAACCCTATAAATGGGCAGAAATGGGTTTCTGCTTAGAGCCCTATTCAAATGAATTCCCACAAATCCAATATTTGGTGTAGGGGCATTATTTGAGCATTAAGTCATGCACAAAGAGTTTGAGGATAATTGGAGAAACTTTATAATGTAAAGTTTACCAAAGTGAGAAATCAACAGAGCGGGTTTTGATGGTTTTTGGACAAGTTCCTCTATTCTCCTTGGTGTACCACTTGGTGTGGATGCCTCATTGGAGTACTGGAACATGTCCACCAAATTTGAGCACAATTGGAGACACTTCACAATGTAGAGTTGCTCAAATTTGATTATGGACAAATAGGGTTTTAGGGTGATTAGGGGAGCCAAATAAACGTGCATTGAAATGAAACTTGGCAAGATCATCAAGAATATCATAGATGACATGCTAGAATTTTACTGGAATTTATTGAGAATATTTCTTATAGAAATATTCCAAAAGCTTGAAATGGACAGGAATGGTTTTGAAGGGATTTGCCCAATATTTTGAACATGACCATGTGTTGAAACTCATAAATATGGAATAAATATATCCACTGAGTTTCCCTAAATCTTCTGAAATATTTTGAAGGCAATAAAAATAACTTTCCTTCATAGGAGACCATTTCTGGCCTCACATAAGGGCTTTTAAATAAAATAGTAAAATAACTTTTAAAATAATAATATGGTGGTTTTTGAAAGTCATTTTGATAATGGTTTTAAATAAAACAATTGGTGCAAAAAGAAACTCCCTAATTTGAGGACTTGTAGTACAAACCTCATCTCAGGGGTTTGAAAGTTTAATTGAAAGTAAAGCTTTTTGGTGAAAATAATATTTGGTAAAAATAGATATTTGTCCTAAACACATGGTATGATCATTAGGCAGGAGATCATGGAGTGAGGAGGTGATGAGGAGGATGGCAAGAATGAATGGGGAGCAATCACATGCATTCAAGCAAACAGGCAAACAATAGTCACTCCAAGCATCACAAGCATTCACAAAAAATTTAATTGGTCCTAAATTTTGAAATAAGTTAGTTAGTAAGGAAAGCCAAAAATTGGGGTGGGACAGACCTTACCCTCTTAAGAAAATCTCGTCCCCGAGATTTCTGGGCTAGGGGTTGGTGAGATACAGAATCTTGAGTTGGAGGTAGTCTTCATGTCCTCATGTTGCTGTGGTGGTCTTGAGGTGCTTGATGATACAACTTCAAATGTTCACAAGTCCTCGACTGATCGTGAGCGGGATCTGGCAATAAGTTAGGCTTGGCAGAGGTCAAGGGCTTGGTGAGCTAAGTCTGTGCAAGGTTCTAGCTTGCGAGGTGTATTCCAAGTGAGAATACGTGGCAAGATAGTGTGTCTAGGATCTGGTCCTGGGGTTTCGCATGCCGGTTAGTGACATCAAGATGCCTCGTGTCAGAACGTACTACCCGAGTCTATGTATAGCTTCCTATTTACGGGGAAGTCCTTGACTTCCTTTCGGCAGTCAAGCTATAGTCGCAAATAGTCTTCGCAGGCTTCTCGTGGAAGGCTCCGGGCTGGGTCTCACCTATGAGTCAGCTCGGAGGCTCAGGTCCTGAACAAGTCCTGCCATCTTGGGAGTTGCGAGGGTTTCTGGATAAGCTGGCTACCCAAGAGTATAGACCAGTCATCCATTCCCAAGGTCTGCGACTCGGCTAGCGGGAATCACCTTTAGCAGGTTTCCACCATGACCTTCTAGTACTTGCGTCCTTAATATGTACCAAGGAGAGATCGTGTGATCCTTTCGCTTGTCGAAGGGCTTCATCATCTTGAATCGTCGAGGCTTCTTGACGTCGTTGATGTAGTCGGTGCGCGGTCGGAGGTTGACTTCTGTTGCTTCATCGTCGTTGTTGTGGCTTCCTCGTCATGGCGGTTCTTCGTCTTGACTTGAGTAGGATAGACTTCCGTCGTCTTGGGATTTCTTCGAGAAGTCCACCTTCTCGAGATATCCCTGTACCTTCGAGAGGCATAACAATCAGCATTCCTGAGCTCGACCAGACATGGCTAAGGTGTTCTTCCTCTTACTAGGTGAGTAAGTATGTCATCAATGAGGATGACAACCTACCTTCCCAAACACGACATAAGCACAGTGCTCGAAAGTCAGGTGAGGAGAACGGGACTTGCTATGGGCGGGTACTGGCCACATTTCAACGACTTAGAGTCGTCTTCTATGGTCGTAGTCCGTCCATCTTGTGGCGCAACGAAGCTTCAGGGTCTCAAGGAACTTAGGATGTGGCGAACAGTTATCATCTGATCTCTAAGCACATTCCTTAGATGCCAGTAGTTCGACCGCTAACTTGAGACAACATCATCTCATCTCATCAAGGATACCACCCTACACGGTCAACTCCACACCGCTCAAGCTAGTCAACTCCGGGTTGAGGGAAGAACTAAACCCAAACACTTACAAGTATGGCGTAACCCCAACCGTACATGCATTACTATGCAAGGACCTTGGGGAGACATACACCTACCACGATTGAATATGAGGCACAACAATCCAATTGTCCACCTAAGTCATCCAACGGACATGGTACTACACTACTATATTAAGGAAACACGTAGTAGACCAATCCAATATTTTGTTTACTTCCTATGAATCTGATCAAGTAATCCGTCAATGTGATCAATCATTACTAGACCTATCACTCTTACAAATCCAACACGGATGGGTTTCTACATAATCTCTTAGAGTCCTCATAACTCACATCTTACTACAAGAATTGCGTCGTAGTATATCCACCAACTTCAATAATCATGGCCATCTAATCTCCAAGGCCAAACTACATAGGTTGTGAATCAATTTGACAACTCCAAGTATACGTACTCTATATCCACCAACAAACAGGGTATCATAATCGAGATTACCTAGCTAAATCCAATTTACTCCGAACCATGTGGTCTTTGTCATCCTCAATACTCTATTAAGATTACCTATTAAATCAAGACTCGGATCCAATAAGAAGTCTACTTGATACTCCAAGTCATTATGGTAATTATCTCCAAACCGTGCCAACTACTAGCTAAAGTCATGTATACCACCAAGAATAATGTTTGCGATCATAATCATCCTACTAAATCCATCTTATTCCAGATTATGAAGATTATGCTAATACCAACTTGTTCCACCAAGTTTACTTACCTTTATAAGGGTCTCACGATCCACCAAAATTAGTCTAGCTATATCCTCAAGACAACTATTATCATCACAACAATCTTAGTCTAATGCTCTCATATCGGAGATCGGTCCTCTTATGGCATCGAGGTTACAGTGCTACCTTAAGATGGAAGGATACTTGTTCATGGTGATCACTTGTTCCACAAGGAACCCAGTGCTTAGCGGGGTTTATCGGGGACCTACACGAGTTCTGGCAAGTCCATGTACTAGACACGTGACCAGAAAATTTGAGCCGGAAAGGCTTGTGGAGGTTAGTCTGGTCTAGTGTGGTTTTTCCAATCTTGAGGGAAAACACACTCCTACGGTTGCGTGTGGTTAAGCATAGCACCGTCGGTGTCTTCAACGTCAGCCGTCCTTCGAAGCGGATCCTTGGCGCATCTGCCTTGCCGCCTTCAGTTGTCGAGAGAGATGAGAGAAAGAGGGAGAGCACAGAGGGGAGTGTCTAAGGGTCCCGGGGCAATCAAACAAGCGTTGAAAAATCAACTCAAATAAGTGCTAAAATTATTTTGAACATCAAAATGAGGCAAGTGATATAACCTCATGCTTGTTGCCTAAGCAAAAGCGCGACTCATATCAAAACACAAACAACAAAAACAAACAACACACAACATGGTCCATCCGAACAATTTCATGGACTCGGCTTCGCATAGGGGATTCACGACTCATCCTATCCTAGGTTCTGGGACTCGACAGTCGTGCTTGCTTCTTGATCCGGAGAGGAGTCCGCTAAGTCTTCTGGATCTTCTTAGGGTGTTATCACGACTCTTGTTGTCGCTTGCTGAAGCAATTCGCTTGAGTTGTAAGGAACTCTGGTTGTCTTCTCGTCTGGGAAGTTGCTGACGAAGGTGGTTCTTCATAGCTGCCACTGACAGGGTCTTCCTTGTCTTCGTGATCTTGTCATCGTCTTCTTGTCTTCAGAGGCTTCGAGAGTCTCAGGTGGACACCTTCATGCACCGATATTTGCATGACATGATAGAGTTCTGATCTGTTGATCATACTAATTGCGATATCGACACCTAGAGTGGGGGATGAAGAGAACTGTTTTCCTGCTCACTAAGGTGAGGTGGACCAAATGGCAAGGTTCTCATCCACCGGTGGTGGTCGACACAATAACTTATAACTGACAGGGTCGCTCTACTAGTGATGCAGATCAAGGTTTGCTTATATTATGTCCCTATTATCGTAGGCGAAAGTGGCATCACTCTGGAACAGTGCCCAGGGTTTCACCATGTTCCAAGCCTCGATGTCCTCGTTCCTCTTAGAGGTACTTTTGTTGGTGTCGTCTGGTCGTAGAGTTGTCTTCTCTGTCCTTCAACACAGGTGTTTGCCTGGAAAGGTTACTTCCTTCCAGGCTGCCCACGAGGATTTCAATTTATCCAGTGGTCAGAAGGGCATAAGGTTCTAGCGACCATTAGCAAGTTTTGAAAAAGTAGACGAGGAGTGTCAAGAAAATAAGAGTGGAAGGCTAGAGCACAACTTTTAGTTTCTTTGAAGTTTTAGGAGAGTTGAGAAAATATATAAGCTTTGTAAATATTTTTGAAGAATCTGGAAAGCAGTTTTATCCTAACTAACGTCCGTGCTAACTAAGGGCTTCCTATAGGCAGTATGGCTCTGATACCAGCTTTGTGGGGACCCCGACTGGTAAGTTGAGATCGCCGTGCCCAGTGATCCCAAGGATCAATGCTCACTGAACACAGATACTGAATAATAGAGCCTTACATCCATACATACTGTTTGATACAATAAATGACCACTTCGGTCGGGTCTTACATACATAGGGCCTTAAAGGCCAAAGCACCAAACTAGACCAATAGCGGAATTATTGGTTGAAAGCGTGAACCCATGCCATCAGCCTTAACCTACAGGAATTCTGACTGGGAAGCGTCCTAGCTCGCAAGAACGTCACCGAGTTAATCTTCACTGTATCATGTCTTCAACACCTGGTCAATGAAATAACCAGTGGCAAGCCAATGAGTACTTTGAATGTACTCGCAGACAGTCCATGATACGAACAATGAAAGTGAGGGATAACAGTATCATGCATCTTTAGTGTAACACATCTGGGTGGAATGATCATGTATATGCATTAGGTTAAAGAATTACTTTTGAAGAACAGCTTACAGATATCAACTTATCTATTAAGGGTTAAACCATTCGGGTTCACCCTATATGTCAAGTCATCGGACTTGTCATAACCTCCATGTATCAACTGAGGGTTAAACCATCCAGGTATACCCTATATGCCAAGTCATCGAACTTGGTCATATTATTACTCTCATAACAACACCTTTTTAACACCACACACACCCACTTTTGGTTTAAGCGGAAACGCTGGACGTAGTTTAAGCAGCACCACCCAACTGTCCTTGACGGTGGACATGGATATTCGAATAGTTTACACTCTGCAGAGGTAGTACGCTGGACCCACGAGAAACGGGAAACTTCCGTGTCATCCACGACTCACGGTATATCACATATACCCGAGGTAAGTACCCGATCATCATCTTTCCCCTGACCATAGTAGACAAAGAGGTCCACTCGATTGGTACCCAGCCCACATGTTGTACGTCTTACGAGCACCGACTCTGGACTGTATCAACAATGCAGGGACCAACGGTGTGCCTGGAACTCATAATAATGGCATAGTCGTCCTACCTGGCACGACCCCATCACGAGAGTGACACCGATCACTCCCGACACTGGTAATGTGGCTCTTTGCTAGTACCGACCAGAGTAATCAACAAAGCCCCGTCCCATAAAGGGGTATCGTGGTCGTACTGGTAAGGTTGGGACGGTCGACACATCATAAATCTAATCCCATTTCAGAAACCATACTCACATAAAATCACCGGTGCATCACTTCACCAAAAGTGATCACCAACTCATCATCACCATCGGGCATTAGTGGCACCCGACGGGGTTTTCATAAACTCTTTATTTAACTCATCATCATGCTTGTGATAATATGCTTCTATCTTTACTTGTCAACATGGTATAACATGACCCTCAAGGGGTAGGGTCAAGCTCAATGCAATGATCTTATAACTTTAATAATCAACATGACAGTAGCATGATCCTCATAGACAGTAGGGTCAGCTCATCATGTTTGTGCTCCGAGGAGCCATGTGAATATCATCACTATCATGCAAGTGCTTCGATGAAGCCTTTGGTACCATCACATCAATGATGAACTGGCACTGTGATCACATGCAACGGGAAAATACTTGCTATACTAGCATGGGACAAAGTTTATGCTCAAGTCATGGTCAAAGGGCTGCTTGCCCTGCTCACGTAAGTCCTCGGGGTCTTCGAGGTCTTCCGCTCCGTCCCCGAATACTCCATGTACCGTCAACTATCGTCGGAAACAACTATAGTAAGCCATATATCCAACCGAATAAAAGTGTTCTATAAATAGGAGTTTTATTTTTCTTGGACCTCTCTGATCATAAGAAAAATACATGAAGCTTCTCACAGGAGATTTGGATCATCAAGGATTTTTGAATAGGTGAAAGGAGCAATAGGTGGCCATTGAATAAGACAACAGAAATCTTTCCGTTAAAAATGAGTGGAGGCACCCATTTAACAGAGAAGGATTTTAGAAACATTTAGAAAGTGGTTTCACTGGATTTGGAGTTGTAATGACTATACTAGGAATTTCAATTGTGGAATAAATAGCAATAGGAAGCTATTTATTATAAGCAACAGAATGAAGTTTGATAAAAATGTTGACCAAGGCTCTAAAATTAGGAAATGATTTAAGAAGGTTCTGGAAATTTGAATCACTCCAATTGGAGTTGATTTGAACCCTATAGGATTTTACAAAGGTGGGATAAATATATTCAAATCTGCATTTGAATAATAATACCACAGAAAGGTTTCTTGGAAAAATGTGCAAGGCAGATGTTCGGATAGTCCTTGATTTTAGGATCCTGTAGGAATTTGAATCAAGAAAATTGGAGTTAAAATGAATTTGCTATTGATTTTCGAAGATTACTGAT
Source organism: Hordeum vulgare subsp. vulgare (assembly GCF_904849725.1). Lineage (NCBI taxonomy): Eukaryota > Viridiplantae > Streptophyta > Magnoliopsida > Poales > Poaceae > Hordeum > Hordeum vulgare. Next base: position 338,149,386 of record NC_058524.1, on the reverse strand, counting down.
AAATAAATAAAAGAAAGAGGGCCTCCAGAGAGTTATAACGCGCTCGGCTCGCTAAACAGACAATGGGACGGCCCAGCTGCCCTAGCCTCGAGGGGTCGGGGACATCGAAGGCGTAACATGCAAATGCGGGAGGCGCCAATCGGCCAGGGAGCCGCCGCTTTAAACTGGGGCCGACTGGAGAGAGGCTGACGCGGGGACCCCGCCCGTCAGCTCCTTCCCTAACCTCCCGCTCAAGGCGGGAGAGAGAGGAGGCCGAACAGGGCCGGGATCCGACGCTGCCTCCGGCGACTCGGGCTGCATCTGGCGCAGCTCCGGCCACCAGGGCGCTTGGGGGAGGGAGCCACGTCGGCCTAGGGGTCCATCCCTGCTGGTTCTCTTCCTCCTCACGCTGGAGTAGAGGAGCCGCGGGAGAGGGAGAGGAAGCCGCACGGTGCCGTGCCTTCGGCCGTCCCCTGACCAAGGGAAAGGCACCAGCGAGCTCAGGGACCTCGCCGCTCCCCATTCCCACACAGGGTGTCCGCATAGCGACCGCGGGGGAAGCCAACGGCGGTTGTTGCGGGAGGTCGTCTACCCCCTTGTTTCGGCACCAGGAGCGAAGGGAGAGAGCAGGGGCGCTGGGAAGGAGTTGTGGTGGCCTGGGAGGTTGCCGGCAACGTGGAAGGATGTGGGGCAGGGCTCTGGGCAGGCAAGCCCGAGCGGGGGCCGAAACTCTACCCCTCGGCCATGGCTATGGCAGGAGGAGGGGAGGCTTGGGAAGAAGAAGGTGAGCTTGAGAGGGGTTCCAGGGAGAGAGGGAGAGGTTCTGGAGGCTCAGGGAGCTCGGAAGGGAGCCATATGGAGCGGGGGAAAAGGAGAGAAAGCCCAGGAGCCTTTGGAGCTCTGTGGTGCATGGATGCCACGCATGCCTGAGGGGGTTTGGAGGGTAGCTAATGGATGGAGATGGCTTGAACGGTCAAGGGGAGCCTCTGAGACACGCTGGGACAACCTGCGTCGCCAAGAAACGGTCAGGAGGAGCGAAACTAGGTAAAGAGCACCCGGTTTGCATGCCAGGGTGGTGGTCACCACGGCCACCCACGCCCACTGGTTTGCAAAGACCAGTCAATCATGTCTGGGAGGTGGGGCATGCTATCTGGAAAGGGACTCTGGAGTTTCGTGACTAGTGGAGTCGGTTTGAACTAGTTCTGACCGGTGCCAAGTTTCTAACAGCAAACTTAGAGCTGATAAAACTAGGTCTTAGGAGGGAATTCTTGGAGAGACATTATGTCTGGCAGTGCTAGGCATGGAAGGACTTTAATACTGCAAAGTTTCAGATCAAACAAAGGAGGATAGCTACTACTTGCTGTTCAAAGCCATGATTCAGCCAAAAATCTATTTGAAGAAGTGCTGCTCATTTTTCCCACATGAGCATGCCATATCTTTGCTCTAAATGAAGCCTTGGCACACAAGGGAGGCTCTGGAAAGAATTGGGGGTCTTGGGTTAAGCAGAAGTGAAACAAGAGGGTAAAAACATTGATTGCATGGGTAAAAATGAGAGAAGTTACAAAGGGACCTTCCCAAATAATTGACCAGTGGCCATGGGAAAGTTACTGGAGGTGAAATGTAACTATGTGAGGCTGTGGTAGAAATTTGGGCTCAAGGAATAAAGTGCAAGGGGCAAATGAAACCAAATTAGTGAGTGCTCACAGGTGTTTGATCTGTGGTTAGGCTATCAGATGGATTCCAATGGCAACTTAACAGGATCAAATAATAGATGAAAATAGGCTTGCACACCAAATTTGGGATTTGCTGGAGAAGTTTTCCAATGTAGACTTGAAAAACCATAGAAATGGGCACAAATGGGTTTCTGCTTAGAGCCCAATTCAAATGAATTCCCACAAATCCAATATTTGGTGTAGGGGCATTATTTGAGCATTAAGGCATGCACAAAAAGTTTGAGGATAATTGGAGAAACTTTATAATGTAAAGTTTACCAAAGTGAGAAATCAACAGAGAGGGTTTTGATGGTTTTAGGACAAGTTCCTCTATTCTCCTTGGTGTACCACTTGGTGTGGATGCCTCATTGGAGTACTGGAACATGTCCACCAAATTTGAGCACAATTGGAGACACTTCACAATGTAGAGTTGCTCAAATTTGATTCTGGACAGATATGGTTTTAGGGTGATTAGGGGAGCCAAATAAACTTGGATTGAAATAAAACTTGGCAAGATCATCAAGAATATCATAGATGACATGCTAGAATTTTACTGGAATTTATGGAGAATATTTCTTATAAATATTCCAAAAGCTTGAAATAGGCAGGAATGGTTTTGAAGGGATTTGCCCAATATTTTGATCATGACCATGTGTTGAAACTCATAAATATGGAATTAATATATCCACTGAGTTTCCCTAAATCTTCTGAAATATTTTGAAGGCAATAAAAATAACTTTCCTTCATAGGAGATCATTTCTGACCTCACAGAAGGGCTTTTAAATAAAATAATAAAATAACTTTTAAAATAATAATATGATGGTTTTTGAAAGTTATTTCGATAATGGTTTTAAATAAAACAATTGGTGCAAAAAGAAACTCCCTAATTTGAGGACTTGTAGTACAAACCTCATCTCAGGGGTTTGAAAGTTTAATTCAGAGTAAAGCTTTTTGGTGAAAATAATATTTGCTAAAAATAGATATTTGTCCTAAACACATGGTATGATCATTAGGCAGGAGATCATGGAGTGAGGAGGTGATTAGGAGGATGGCATGAATGAAAGGGGAGCAATCACATGCATTCAAGCAAACAGGCAAACAATAGTCACTCCAAGCATCACAAGCATCCACAAAAATTTTAATTGGTCCTAAATTTTGAAATAAGTTAGTTAGTCAGGAAAGCCAAAAATTGGGGTGTGATAAAAAGATACTGGATCGGAGTGCACGGCGGGTACCAGCGCCGGCTGCCACGCTGCTGACCTCCCCCGGCTCTGATCCATCACCCTGCACAGCGTCGGCCGTCAAACTCCAACTCCATTACTACACTCAGCGTGGGAACAGTGGAGGCGGTCGTACTGTCTGCCCATGACGAATCTCGGTGGACGACGCCGAACGTACCATACGTGTCATGCGTCAACCTTACGTGAGAGTCTCATCGGCTAGACGGTGCTTCGCACAGCCAGATGGGACCTTGCAGTCGACGAGCCCCTCAAGCGACAAGACAAGACCCCCGTGGGCCCCTACGCCAGCCGGCGAGGCTTCCAGCCGGGTCCCACTCTTGTACCATTTATCCATATTGTAGGCCAGTGGGTTCGTCTATAAAACCCCCCGGGCCCCCTCCATGCAGAGGGTCGGTCAACTTAGCACAGAAACCAACCACATAGGAGAGGGAGAGACGAGCCGGCTTCTCCTTCTTCCTCCACCGAATACAGCTCCAGGAGCATTTTGTAGTCCCATTCATACATCACACACTCCGGCAGGATTACGGGTATTATCTCTGTGAAGAGCCCTGAACCTGGGTACATCGTGCGTTCCATGCTTGTACCAACCTCGTTCCCAACGTCCTCCGGTGCCACTTCGGTGCCCACCATCTTTAGCCTACCCATGGCTTATGTTGTGAGTATTCACCGACATTTGGCGCCCACCGTGGGGCCGTCCACGGCAACAGCTGGCTTCGTGCGCTGGGCGGAGCCCCGCACATACACCAACGGATGCATCGCATCCGGATAGATCTGCATGCCTGTGGAGCCCACCTTCGATCAGGCTTCACTGATGATGATCGACGTCCCTGTCCGTCACGCGGTTTCGGATGGGGAGTCCGATTACGAGGCACCTCCCAGCGTCGTCATGACTGCTATGGAGAACCTCAGTGTTCTCTTTAGCAATCTGCGCCTCAACGATGGTCCTCCCTAATTCGGCGAGGACCTCAATGTCGAGGCGTTATGCGCCAGCTTCAGTAGGCTCTCTATCACTGAGACGCCTACATACGACGTGTACCCCAGCAATGTACTACACTTCGACGGCTCTCCGCCGTCTGTGGGGTTCTTCACCTTGTATCATGTCGCCACCGTCTCCAACGCCGTGGAGGTGATGGTCATCGGCGCTGGCACCAGCACGGCTCATGGCAAGGCATCAGCAAACGCTGGTGAGCCTGCTGCTGTCACCGCTGACACTCTTCAGGCTGCGCTTACCGGCTTGAAGACGCCCATCACCGCCTCCACAAACCCCAATGACATGCGGGCCTCGCTGGAGGAGGCTCGCAGGAAGATCTTGGAGGAGGTCATCGCCATCTCCTCGGCTAAACCCCGGATGGAGGCCAGCATCGCGAGTATAACTCTGCATACGACCTCACTCCGGTTTCCGAGGCCCCTGGCCGGCTTGGCTCGTTCCGCGGCCGCGGCCGGGTCATCGCCGGGATTCTAGGCGGCAAGCAGGTGTCGCTTTGAGGAACAACTCTTCACGCAAGACAAATCAAAAAAGGGGGATGAAAGGGCACCCTTACCCCGCAACGATGGGCACCTGTGTCCTGCCGGCACCAGCACGACGCTTCTTAGTGCCGCCTGCTCGTCCTCCGGCTGGAGGTCCCGTCGCGACTCGCTTGGGAGCTGGCCTGGAAGCTGTGGCACCCTTGCCTTTCTTTCGGTCCGCCTCACCAAGACCGGCCCTCTCGGCCGCATGGCATCGACCACGCTTCAAGGGTGGGCTGGTGACCTCCTCCACCATATCAGAGTCTTCCTCGAAGGATGCATCAAATAAGGAGGGCGGTGTCTCATCATCAGTCGTCCTATCAACAATGGAGGGCTTCAGATGCTCTCGAGACGGCTCCATGCCCTCCGACTCTAGCGCATCCTTCGAACCCTTGGAGGCGGCAGAGCACGACTCGATTGTGCCCTCGTCCTTGATCTCCGAGGCGTCGGACGTCACCACGTCGGCGGCAGGCAGCTTGAGTGCTTGCAGCTTCTCGAACATCTGTTCAACGGAATCGGCGGCCGGCTCAAAAAGGAGATCAACTACAAGAAAAATAACAAGAACAACATCAATGAGATTACTTACCATCGGAGGCGGATGGGCCCAGTCGTAAGGGACCAGCCCCCACTCCCAGTTCCCACCATCATCCATGCGGGTAGTGGAAATCTGGTTCACACCCCGAGCCACCGCGCCGGCCGTGAAGTTCTTGGTGGAGATCGGGCAAGGATCATACCATCCACCCATCTGGCAAACTAGATGGGGCCGCCTCTGCACGGGCAAGATCCTGTGGGCGATCATGGTGGTGAGCAGGTCACGCCCGAGGAGGCCGCGATTCTTCAAGCTGTCGAGGTAGGCACCGATCTGCGCCACCTCGGGAATCGGCTTCGGATACTTCGCCTGCCAGTTCAACCTCGCCATCGGAGGCTCGATGTTGAATGGAGGCATGTTGAGAGCGTCGTGTGCGGGGCTGACGTTCTTCACATAGAAGAAGCCTTTCTGCTACTACTTGATGGATTCTTGAAGTGGCATCTGGGGAAGCCGGACATCAATCGATGGTGCACCTGTGCGGCTCCGCACAGCGTCATCGGGAGAGGGCCGTCGAGCTTCTCCCGCTCGACCTTGACCATCTTCTTGGACTGCTGCTTGAGGAAGAATAAACTCTATCAGAGGTCGAGGTGAGGCTCAATCCCCGGGAAGCCCTCGCACAGGACGACAAAGGAAGACGGTTGGAGAATGGCGCTCGACGCTAGGTGGTGCAGCTGCAGGCCGAAGAAGGTGAGCCGGTTGGAGAAGGTGCTCGCCGGAGCCAGTTGGAGAAGGCTCCGTTGGACGAGCTGTTCTTCGAAGAGGAGCCGCTCTCCATGATTGCGGGCAACGGGCGCTAGGGAAGACGGGTGGACGACACGACGAAGAGGTGGAAGACGAAGGCAGACGGTCTGTTTCTCTCTAGGCTCAGGGAAGAAGAGGGCAATGATGCGGGGCGAGAGAGGGGCGAATGGCCTCCTCGATACCCCCGTGGCCCATTTAAACCCCATGAAGGATCGTGGGGAGGGGATCCGGTGTGCCCAAAGACCCCACTAATACCGTTTATTACGGGTGGTAACGCTTCCCGAGACCCAACCGCCGCGGAGTAAATCCACAGAGGATCCTCCACACGGGGGGCCGAGGGGGCGTCGTGGCGGGACCCAGGGCCCAGGCCCGGTCCCGTCACCTCCGTAAACCATCATCACGTCAGGCCGGGCCAGGCACGTGGCGCGTTTTGCGCGACCTACGTCAAAGCCGAGGCGTCGCTTGGAAGCCAACCGGTTTTCAAGCCGGCGTCCACTGCCGCAGGCGGCGGCAGGAATACAAAAACAAACGATCAAGCCGGTGAGGCCACCCACTCCCAAGCGGCGGGCCTCCCCAGCTTCGGGGGCTACTGTCAAGGGGGATAACCCCGGGGTAGGCTCAACGAGCCTGCTCCTTTACCTTCAGCCCAGAAGGAATGACCAAAGTAATTCTACAAAGCCCAATTCCCCTCGCCGGCTAGGAAGCACCTACCGGATGGGGGTGAGGCGGCCAATTCTCTGGCCGGCCAGGAAGCACCTGCGGGCTAGAGGCGAGACGGCTACCTCTCCGTGGCCACCTAGGCGAAGCCAACCGGCCAGGGACGAGGCGGCCGTGCCCAGGCCAGCCAGTCAAGCAAGCTAGCCGGCTGGAGATCTCAAGTCACATCTGATCATAGGTCATGACGAGACCCTACGATTAAAGGTGGCTACGCGTTAGCAAGGATACTGGATCGGAGTGCACGGCAGGTACTAGCATCGGCGGCCACGCCGCTGACCTCCCCCCAGTTCTGATCCATCACCATGCACAGTGTGGGCTGTCAAACTCCCACTCCATTACTGCACTCGGCATGGGAACAGTGGAGGCGTACTGTCTGCCCATGACGAATCTCGCCCGACGACACCGGGCATACCATACGTGTCCTGCGTCAACCTTACGCGAGTTCTCATTGGCTAGCCGTCGGGTCCCACAGCTAGACGGGACCTTGCAGCCGGCAGGACCCTCAAGCGACAAGACAAGACCCCATGGGCCCCGTGGCCAGCCGGCAAGGCTGCCAGCGGGGTCCCACTCTTATACCCTTTATCCATACTGTAGGCCGCTGGGTTCTTCTATAAAACCCCCAGCCCCCCTCCATGTAGAGGGTCAATCAACTTAGCACACACACCAACCACATAGGAGAGGCAGAGACGAGTTGGCTGCTCCTTCTTCCTCGTCCGCAATATTTCTCGAGGAGCATTTTGTAGTCCCATTCATACATCATACACTCCGGCAGGATTAGGGGTATTATCTCTACGGAGAGCCCTGAACCTGGGTACATCGTGCATTCCATGCTTGTACCAAGCTCGTTCCTCGCGTCCTCCGGTTCCACTTCAGTTCCCACCATCTTTAGCCTACCCATGGCTTATGTTGTGAGTATTCACCGACAGTGATCGACATGGCGGGAATCGCTAGGCAGGCAGAAGCAGCAGCGATACTCGTGGCTTAACGACCCACAGCGGAACCCCAATCAACTATGCATGGGGCTAGAGTCAACAATAGGATTATAGGCGTCCCTTGTTTGTCCCCGGCTTTGTGTAGTGAGCGTATGCCAACAGATTTGAGGGGCATCGCAAGGTGCCCTGTTATGCAGCAGATATCGAGCCGACGACATGGATCGAGAGCTATGAGGTAGCCATGGATATGCTCGATGTCAGCGACACTATATGCGCGATGTATTCGATGATAATGCTGGAAGGGCCGGCATGAGCATGGTTGAAAAACCTTCCACCTAACTCCATCAACACCTTGGCAGAGCTGAAGGAGCGATTTATCAAGAATTTCCATGGAAAGTGCAAACGACCAAGGACAGTTGTGGATCTCTAGCATTGTGTTCGGTGTTCGGACGAGTTGGCTCATAACTGGACTTGACGGGTTGCCAAGATTATCCACTCGTCAGATGCATCTCGGCTGCTCAAGCCATCTTAATCTTGGACTAGAATTACCACTTACAACTTAATATTGAAGTTTGGCCGTTTGAATCGAAAGGCGCATGATATGGGCAACTTGATGGACGTTCTTACCAGATACACCGAATCAGACAACACAAAGGATCCCGGCTCAGATGATGATAAAGCTGGCAAGAACAAAAAAGGTGATGGTGGCAAGTGTTATCAAAACCACGGGCACAATGGTAACCAAGGATGTCGAGGAAACAACGGAAAGAGGAAGCAACCCGATGGCGGGTCATACATTATTGCTGACACCAACATTGGTTACAAAAACCAGCACCGAAACAAGCGCTCGGGATGACCTCACAATGGAATTAAACTGCGCAACTACGAGGAAGCGTTTAAGGAACCTTGTACCGAGCATAGTACCCAGGATAAGATGGCCACTTATTCGTGGGAAGATTTTTATATCATGCAGGAATTTCGTAAACTGGATTTCCAGAACCACCACGGAGGCAACGGTGGGGGACCTCCGGGTCTGCATGGACCTCAAGGGTCACATGGCGGCTCATCTGGCACATTTTGAGGATCTTGTTTTCAAGGTCAGGGCGGCTCAGGGACCGAGTTCCAACATCAAGGAAATACAGGCGGTGGACAGTGTTCTGGCGAGAGCAATCAATTGTATAACTGCCGAGATGGTTTTTAGAGAAATCCAAAATAGTTGAAAAGTGGTCAGTATCACATTTTTACCAGTAACACTTCCTGGCGAGACATCAAAATCAAGCAAAGAGTCATCAATGTGGTTGTCCGGCAGTCCCGAGATATCTCAATTGGTGTGAAATGCCAATCATTTGGAGTAGGGAAGATCACCCCCGAGGGTTGATAACCCGGGTGGTCTAGCTTTTGTGGTGGCACCTCAAGTTTGATGGTACACTCTTTCAATGGTTCTCATGGATGGGGGAAATTGCATCAATATTCTGTACTATGAACCTTTTCGACGGATGAATCTCCTTGAAACCAATTTAAAAACTTCAACCAATTTCTTCCGTGGTATTGTTTCTCACAAGTCGGCATACCCAGTCGGGAGGATTAAGTTGGACGTCACTTTTGGTGACGAATTTAACTTCAGATATGAGTCTTTGACATTTGAGGTGGTTAAGATCAAGAGTCTTTATCTTCTCCTTTTTGGGTGGCCAGCTTATGCTCGTTTCATGGCCCGACCCTGCCATGTTTACCTCAAGCTTAAAGTGTCTGGCCCCAATGGCACTATAACTATGTGAGCCAGCAGAAAGATAGCTCACGAGTATGAGGAAGGGGATGTGTCTTATGTTGAGTCATCTTGTGCAGCTGGAGAATTGAAGTTCTACGCAACCAACGTTGACCCGAATGATATGTGCCCCCTCAAAAAGCTAACTATGAGTCTGAAACATTGCTCAAATTCATGCCGCCTGAAGATACAAAGCAGATTGACTTCACCCCAGGAGACTCTTCCAAACATTTCACTATTGGGACTAGTTTGGACCCCAAACAAGAAAGCGCACTCATAGAGTTCATCCATGAGAATCGGGACATCTTCACATGCAAACCTTCTCACATGCTTGGAGTACCGAGAGACATCGCTAAGAATCAACTTAATGTGGATCCAAAGATGAAACTAGTTTGGCAATAACTTTGTCGTTTTAACGAGGATAGACGTAAGGCCATTGGGGAAAAGCATCCTAGCTCCTAGTTGTAGAGTTTATCGTTGAAGTTTTCCATCCTGAGTGTCTAGCTAACCCGGTGCTTGTTCTAAAAAAGAACGACACCTGGTGTATGTGTGTTGACTACATGGATATCAACAAGGCTTGTCCCAAAGATCCATTTGCCCTCGCACGTATCGATCAGATCAGTCACTCTACGATGGGTTGTGAACGTTTATGCTTCCTGTATGCATACTCTGGCTACCATCAGATCAATATGGATGTTGAGGATGAAGAGAAGATGGCTTTCCTAACTCCCTTTGGTGCTTTCTGCTATGTGCCCGGGCCTTTTTTGCTCAAGAGTGCAGGGGCGACTTCAACGCTGCGTTCAGAATTGCCTCCACTCGCAGAATGGGCACAATTCTCATTTTTTTTGTTGATGACATCATCGTGAAATCTTATAAGAAGGACACACTCTTGTGTGACCTCAAGGAGATATTTGATAATCTTTGAGTATGCCTAATGAAACTTAATCTGGCGAAGTGTGTCTTTGGTATTCCTGCAAGCAATTTGTTAGGATTCCTGGTCTCCGAGCGCAGCATCGAAGCTAATCTAGAATGTTTCTGAGGCCGACAAGGTGACCTTTGCGGCTTACTTTATGGAAGGACCCGCAAATCTATGGTGGGTGAACTTTGAAGCTATGCGTCCTGCTGAGCCACCAGCCACATTCCAGAGGGCCTGATGGGAAGAAAGAGAGAGGAGTTTTGTGCACCATATTCCAGAGGGCCTGATGGGAAGAAAGAGAGAGGAGTTTTGTGCATTCCCCCAGGGAAAGTTGACCGTGGATGCCTATAGCTGCGAGTTCGGTAACCTCGCCCGCTATGCAACAGAGGAGGTGTCTACTGATGCCAAGAAGCAAGCAAGATTCTGTAAGGGTCTGAGCCCTGAGCTTCGTCGTGATTTGCGCCTCCACGAATGTACAAGCTTCCAAGCCCTGGTCAACAAGGCGGTCAGTGCCGAGACTGGTCATACCGACTATGAAGCCACAAAGAAGCACTCCCGTGACTTTGGCTCATTATCTGGTTCCGCATTTCCCAAACATAGGTTGTGGGTTCCAAATAGTTCTCTCCCGCCAAGATACACTCCGAGGCCATCCTATGTGGCGCCTCAGACGAATCAGACCAACCCTCCAGCAAAAACATATGGTGGTCCAACTAGCAATGCTGCACCACGTGCCAATCAGGTGATCTGTTACAAGTGTGGAGAACCAGGGCACTATTTCCGAGAGTGTCCTCAGAAGGTGGGTGCCAAGCAACCCGGAATGTACGTTGGGCAAGGCAAGTCGAGCAAGGCTTACTATGTGAAGCCAACTCCTGCACGTGGACGTGTGAACTATGTTTCAGCAGAAGAAGCTGTAGAGGATCCCGACATGATACTGGGTACGCTCCTTGTTAATCATCACCCAGTGTTTGTTCTTTTTGACACTGGGTCTTCTCATTCCTTCATTTCGGAAAGTTATGCACAGTTGCATAACATGTCTTTCTGTGATATGACAATCCCATTGGTTGTCCAAACCCCTAGTAGTAAGTGGCAAACCTCCAGGATAACCTATGACAATTAAATTCTAGTAGAGAGGCTAGTTTTTCTAGCATCATTGATAGCCTTGAAATCTTCGGATATTAATATCATCTTGGGTATGGACTGAATGTCAGCTCACTATGCCAGGATTGACACTCATTCTAGAAATGTTCAGCTTACCCATCCCTTGGGCAAGATAGTCAATGTCTCTACTCGAGTTGCCAAATGCCAACTCTATTCCCTCAATGCCAACCCTCTTCTGGGACTTGAAGACATTCCGGTAGTCCGTGACTTCCCGGATGTTTTTCCACAGGAACTGCCAGGAAATCCACGTGAGAGAGATGTAGAGTTTGTAATAGATCTTGTTCCGGGAACTGTTCCAATAGCCAGAAGACCATATAAGATGGCACCCCTGGAGCTAGATGAACTTAAGAAGCAACTAGATGAGGCCTTGAATAAAGGTTTCATTCGTCCTAACTCTTCTCCTTGGGCTTGTCCCGTCCTCTTCGTCAAGAAGAAAGATGGAACGGATCGGATGGTTGTAGATTACAGACCAGTTAATCTGGTCACCATAAAGAACAAGTATCCTCTCCCCAGGATCAAGATCTGTATGATCAGCTCGCTGGATCCTTAGTCTTCTCAAAAATGGATTTGAGGTTGGGATACCATCAAATCAAGATCAAGAACGGGGACATTCCAAAAACGGCTTTTGTCACTCGTTATGGCCAATACGAGTACACCGTCATGTCCTTCGGTTTAACCAATGCCCCAGCCACCTTCTCTCGCTTGATGAATTCAATCTTCATGGAGTATTTGGACAAATTCGTCGTGGTATATCTCGATCATATTCTCATCTACTCGAAGAACGAACAAGAACATGCCCAGCATCTAAGGCTGGTATTGATGAAACTTCGAGAGCATCGCCTTTATGCCAAGTTTTCAAAATGTGAATTTTGGTTACCAGAAGTGACCTATCTAGGTCACGTAATCTCTGGTAAGGGTATTGCTGTCAATCCTGAGAGAGTTCAAGCTGTCCTTGATTGGACTCAACCTGAATCGGTTAAGCAAGTTAGGAGTTTTCTTGGTCTAGCGAGCTATTGTCGCCGCTTTGTCGAAAATTTCTCCAAGGTTGCGAAGCCTCTAACTGAACTCCTTAAGAAAGATAAAAAGTTTGAGTGGACACCACAGTGGGAGCATAGTTTTCAGGAACTGAAAAGATGCCTGACTTCCGCACCTGTGTTGCTACCACCAGATGTCTCTAAGGACTTTGTTATCTACTGCGACACCTCGCGACAAGGATTAGGTTGCATTCTCATGCAAGATCATCGAGTGGTTGCATACACATCTCGAAAGTTGCGTCCACATGAGGATAATTATCCCACACATGATCTTGAGCTTGCAGCTGTAGTCCATGCACTTAAAACCTGGAGACATTACCTTCTTGGTAATCGTTGCGAAATTTTCACTGATCACCAAAGTCTGAAATATATCTTCACCCAGCCGGATTTGAATCTGAAGCAAAGACGGTGGGTTGAGTTGATCACGGATTATGACTTAGCGATAAGTTACACCCCGGGGAAGGCCAATGTTATGGCTGATGCACTAAATCGTAAGTCTTATTGTAACAATTTGATGCTACAGCGAGGTCAACCACATCTCTATGAGGAATTTCGGAAGTTAAATCTTCATATTGTTCCTCAAGGATTCCTTTCTACCCTGGTGGCGAAGCCTACTCTTAAGGATCAAATCATAGCTGGCCAGAAGCGTGATAATGGTATATCACGGCTCAAGGAGAATATTATTAGCGAAAACGCTAACGAATTCTCCATGAATGATCAAGGTGTTGTGTTCTTTCAGAATCGTATAGTGGTTCCTAAGAATCCACATCTAAGGCAGTTAATCCTTAAGGAGCCTCATGATTCTCCTCGCACCATTCATCCTGGTAGTACTAAGATGTATCAGGACCTACACCAGAGGTTTTGGTGGACTAGGATGAAGAGATTAATTGCTAAGTTCGTTGCTAACTGCGATGTTTGTCGTCGAGTTAAGGCAGAACATCAAAGGCCTGCTGGCACCCTTCAACCTTTAGCTATTCCTGAATGGAAATGGGATAAAGTCAGTATGGATTTCATTACAGGATTTCACAAGACCAAAAAAGGAAATAATGCTATCTTTGTGGTCATTGACCGTCTTTCCAAAGTAGCTCATTTTCTTGCAGTTCGTGAGAGTATAACAGCTGGCCAGCTAGCAGAGTTATATATCTCTCGAATAGTGTCTCTTCATAGTGTTCCCCTGGAGATTAACTCAGACCGTGCAAGTATCTTTACTTCTCTCTTCTGGGAAAGTTTTCAAAATGCTATGGGTACTCACTTATCTTTTAGCACTCCTTTCCATCCTCAATCAAGTGGTCAAGTAGAAAGAGTAAATCAAACCCTAGAAGATATGCTACGAGCTTGTGTTATATCGTTCGGTATGAATTGGGAGAAGTGCCTTCCATTCGCCGAATTTTCTTATAACAATAGTTATCAATCAAGCTTGGGAAAAGCTCCTTTTGAAGTTCTCTATGGACGAAGATGTCGAACACCTCTTAATTGGTCAGAAACCGGAGAGAGGGAACTCTTTGGCCCGGATATGATCCAGGATGCAGAAGAGCAGGTTGGCATTATTCATGAAAAGTAGAAAACAACCCAGTCTCATCAAAAGAGCCAATATGATCGTCATCATAAGGTGTGACCTTTGAAGTTCACGAGAAGGCTTACCTTCGGGTTACACCTTTGAAGGGTACCCATCGATTCGGTATCAAGGGCAAGTTGGCTCCTCGTTACACTGGTCCTTTTCGCATTCTTACCAAACGAGGAGAAGTTGCCTAACAATTGGAACTTCCTCCGCATCTTTCCAAGGTTCCTGATGTCTTCCATGTCTCACAACTCAGGCGTTGCTTTTCGGATCCTATCCGTGAAGTGGACCACGAAACGCTTGATCTCCAAGATAGCTTTTCATCCGAGAATACCCTGTGCGTATTCTTGATCAAGCTGAGCGCACCACTCGACGTCGAAACCTCAAGTTTCTTGAAGTTCAATGGTCAAATCATTCTGATAAGGAGGCAACATGGGAAAGAGGGGATCGTCTACGACTTGAGTATCCCACGTTATTGAGTGGGGGTGAGTTGTCACATCCCTGGATCGCTAACTAGGGTTTAGTAATTGTGCTCATGTTTTCTTCCATTGAAAACAAATTATCAGGGGAGAAAAATATTTTCAAAACACCCTTGGCATTTATTTTTTAATTCAGAAATCTCTTGAATTCAAACTTAAATTTGAATTCAAATATTTTCAAGTTTCAAAAATGTTGCAAACCTCAGGAGTAGTTGGGAATATTCTAACTGTCACTCAGGGCTTTTCAAACTAATTTTTGAATTGCTTTTTGTAGCCAAAAAAAATAGCAAATAAAATCAGCAAGTAAATTAGAAAACAGAAATAGCAGAAAATGAAAAAAACCCTAAGCTACGCACACCTGTGAGGCCCAGCCAACCAGGGCAGGGTCGTCTTCTTCCTCTGCCTGCTGGCACACGAGAGATCGACCACGACGGCCTCCTCCACCTCCTCCTTCACAGTGGCGACCTCCGGTGCCCCAGGACAGCACGACAACGGGGATGACTACCCCGAGTGTGTCCCTATCCATCCCCGCTCTCCATTCCTCCCCCTCCTCTCGGTTTCTCCCTTCTCCTCCTGCCGCCAATGATAGAAGCTTGAGCTCGAGGAGCCGAGCTCTCTCGCCACAAGGAAGCCCTCCCAAGTGCTCCATCCTCTCCGCAACGTCAAGTTCGACGCGCACGTCAATGAAACCATCCTCCCCGAGCCCTGCAACGCCCCAAGTGCCGTCGTCTTCAACCTTCGGCCGCCGGCAAATCGACGGTGGATCGCCGGCTAGAGGCCCACCCCGAGCAGTCTGAGCCGAGCTTCGTCTCCACCGTGAGCTTGCGAGCATTTTCCCTTCGTTTCCCCTCTCTCTCCGACAATCTAGCCCCGAGACACATGAACCCGAGCTCCGGCAGCCGCCTCGGCTCGTCGCCGGCATGCTCCGGCCACCTATAGCCCCTCCTGATGCCCGTAGAGCATGAGGCCGAGCCTGGGAATCATCCCAGTGCTCTCGGCACTCGATCCCAAGCACCACAGCGCAATTTGGCGCGTCTCCGGCGAAGATCTGCCACGGATCTGGTCGCCGCCGGTCAGTCTCCGGTAGGGGACGACATGGCCGGCCTAATCCCGGTGGATTAGCACTAAGTAGCCACTAACAGTGGGCCCTAGTAGTGGGTCAAACCCACTTAGGGGCTGGTCAGTGCGGGATTAGCTCCTGAGACACTGACCAGTGGCCCCCACCTGTAAGGTTTGACCTGACCAGGTCAGTTGACTTGTTGACGCAGTGCTGACGTAGTTATGACACAATAAAGAGATTTTCTGATTTAAAACAATTCCAAAAAATGCCCGAAACTTCTCAAAATCATAGAAAATAATCTGTAACTACAATGAAAATAATTTATATATGAAAAAATATGAGAAAAATCCAAGGAATCTGATTTTGATATTTTCAAACATGTTTGAAAATGTTAACATCACCAAACAGATTAAATGATGATTGGGATAACCTTATGAAATAATATAGATTTGGAATTTGAAATCCATTTGAATTCCACTTCAAATATAATGACCAAGCCATGATCAAGAACAACCAGCAACCCAACATACCATCATATTGCATGCTAAAACAAGATTACCTGAGCATCATGTCAAATCAATTAAAAGGGTATTTGAAAATACCTTGTTTGAAGTGATATTTGAATCTTGATTCAAATCAACTTCAACTTAAGGAATGGTAGTCACATTAGCCTACCACCTTTCATTTTCATACCATGGCCATGCATCATCTTGTTGCATACGATTATTATTGATTGATATTGTTTTACCGGTAGGCCCCGCTCCTCCGGATTCCACCGAATATCCGACTGACGGATATTGTCCCTCTACTGAGCAACAAGGCAAGCAACCATTTTGATCATCCCGATAAATCCCATGTTCTCGCTCCTGCACTTACTTATTGCATTAGGATCAAATGCTTCAAATGCTTTTGCCACGTTAGTTCAACCCACTTCCTTTGCATGACCTGTCTTTGTCACAGTAAATAGTTGAACCTTGCAACCTAGCATACCTGGTAGATGCTTGAGCCATGATGTGCCTTATCCTACTATGCATGCTATGCTTAGAGTTGTGTATGGTCTGTCATCTGGGTGATGGATAGAATTGTGAGAATGTGTGCAGTAAGTAAAAGTTGTGTGTTGAACCTGATTTGGTAAAGGTACCGGTGAAAGGCTATGTAGGAGTACATGGCGGGTTGTTTCATTGGAACCGTCCTTAGGAACTGAGTTCCGTGTATGTAATCCAAGACGAGATACTACGACATGCTGGGCCCTGAAATATGACCCCGCTCGACTTATTAATCGCTTGGTACTCGGTCCAAGAGTTGCAAGTAGTTTTTGGTGTTTATAGTCATGCTGGAGGCCGAGCGTAGCGCTGACCTGAGAGGTGGGCTATGATGCGGTAGGCAGTGGCACGGTGTACCAAGTGGCACCCAGATGGTGGGCTTGGGAACCCTGCGCACATCGTTTGGGGCTGTGGCGGAAACCTCAGCCGGACTTCCATGCGGGTTACCCTGGGATAGGCGATATACCTGGACTAAGTATTAACGTGGTTAACGGTCGTGGCCGACTCCCTCGATGGGGTTCCGCTTGAAGGTTTCCGAGGTGCATGACGTGCACATGGCGATAACTGGCGAGAGCGTGTGTGAATAGGTACACCCCTGCAGGGTTATGATCTATTCGGATAGCCGCGTCCGCGGATATGGACTACTTGGAGACATATGTTGTTCATAGATAACTTTAATGGCTACTCATAAAATTGTCAAGATAAGCGTGAGTGTCATGGACGGCATTTCCGTATGGAGATGGAATGATTCCACGATGGAATATTATTGTGGTGTTAGTGAACTCGTGTGCGAGAAATCAAAGTTGTCAAAACTATTTAAAAATGCAAGTTGTCTAGCCACGAGTCAAATGCTGACTTTCCGCATGAAACCCCACAATTCCTTTTTGATACTTTGCATGAGTAGATACCTTATCCTAAAGTCTTGCTGAGTACTTTTGTACTCACGTTTGCTTAATAATTGTTGCAGAGGTTGTTAATTACCCTAATGGAGGGTTCTACCTAGACATTGACGACCACGAGTAGCTCGTATCCCAGCTACGATCTGGCCCTATGATGGGTCTGTAGATAGTCAGGCCATGTGCCTTTATCTTTCCATCTGTGTGTACTTAGACAACTTACTCTTCCACTGGTTTATAAGAATTGTGTGTATAACTTGTGATGATGGGTCGTGAGACCCCTACCTTGTAATATTATGTGTGTGGCTCTTCCGAGCCTTCTAAATAAAGTTTGTATGTTTATGGTTATGTTGTGATGCCATCGATGTGTCTATACATATCGGTATGCCATGCGTACGTGTGTTGTACTTGATATGTATGGGGTTTGATAACCTAGCCGTAGGCTTTAGTAGCATTCCTTACAGGAAAATGCCCCTTTGTTATCCAACGAGCCATGGTAGTTCACTACTGCTTCGGACACATTGGTTGACCGACATGTGTCCTTCTTAGTTGTTGTGTCTGTCCCCGTTGGGGAAATGTCACGCGATGTAATGGAGTCCTTGTAGCTTGCTACGACTCGTCTACATTCGTTGGTGACCGACACCTGCTTTGTTGGGTCATGTATGCTTGTCCCTGTGCGGAACTGCCGCTTTGGTTTATGACTAGACATGTCGATCCGGGTTCTTTGTCATTGGATTGCTAGCGACACAATTGCATACGCGAGTCAAAAGGCGCAAACGGTCCTGGCTAAGGTAAGGCTGCAACAGTGGGGATAACCATGTGTGAGACCGCAAAGAGATGCGATGTGTTACACGCTGGATTCCTATGGCTTAGGATCGGGGTCCCGACACTTTTATTCTTTTGCATTTCTTTGAATTTTTCATTCAATTTATTTTTCTATGGCTCGGTGATCTTGAAACATGGGAAGATCATATATTCTCCCTTTCCCAAGAATCTTATCACTCTTAAAATCCTTGTCAAGGCATTTCCATTTCCTTCTTAGCCCAATCCCCAAATCCTTTTTCTTGGGAATATTCCTTTTTTATTAAAGGAATTACCTTGTCTTCCATAGGTTGTGAAGCAACCAATATATCTGTCTTGCCATTAATTCCCACAAAATTCTCTTAATTGTTTGGATCAAATTTTCAACAATTACGTTAAAAACACTACCTTTCCTAGTTCAAAAGGAATTACGGAATATTAATTTCCATTCTTTTCAAAGTGGTACTTTGTGACGGAGGTGCTATTTCTCATTTCTTGATTGTCCTCAAACTTTTTGCGAGTTCTCTCCTATCCATATCATTGTGACATGACAAAATTCAACTACATTATCCTGGTCAATCTTCATCAGCAGATTTTCGAAGTTTCCATTCACATAAAAGCTTTGTGAGAGAAGTACTAGCTAGGATTCTGCAAATGAGTTAAAAGTTTGCAAGATTTTTTATATGATCAAATACTAACTCTCTACAAAATATCAGCTCCATCGAGCAATATATATAAGCCCAGAATCATGACCTTAGTTTCTGGTAATATTTCTAGTTTTCCTCCGAATTGCTGAAAATTTACCAGGACAAGCTCCTACCTTTATAACTTCCCTACACCAAATTGGGATCATTTCATTAAGACAATCCCTCTCCATAATTTTCCCATGTTCTTGACGACAGAAGATCATTGTGAAGGAGTACCATTTTGGCATGTACAAATGGACTGAAATTCATAGTGTATTCTTATGTCTAAATAACCATCCTATGATAACATTCTACCAAATGAAACACTCTATGTGAGTGCATCATCCAATTCCATTTTCTGGAGCAGATTTGCACTTGTGAAGCAACTACAATCAAATTTGGTACAAATGTTTTCAAATTTCACATGATTTTAGTCCTTCCTAGACTAAACCCATATCATAACTTGCTTCTCCACTTAATCCTCCCATTTTACCACAATTTCCAACTCAATTTTGCAACAACAAACTTTAGATGATGCATCCCATCGGCACAAAGTCTCTCTCTTAGAGCTATCACCTCAAGTGGGTACAACGATCCATACACGACCCCAGGGACATCTTTCTGCATGCCTTCGTGCACTCCCCAACATGTGCCACGTGGTGACCAAACGGCCTGCATGCCAAAAGCTTGCTCTCGTTGCTTTGGGCATGCCCCAAGCGTCATTTTTCTTTGGGACCATCTTCCCAGCCGATTCGCTAGCACCCTCTGATACCGTCCTCCCTCTCGATCATCCTCCTGCCCCTCCAGATCCTTCCTGCCTCCTCTTTCCTCCTCCGCACGCCATGGTAGCTCCGAATGTCGCACTATTTGCGTGAAGGGGCCGACTGGACTTCTCCCTCCCCACGTGTGACCTTTCTGCTCCCCTGGCGCTCCACTAGCTCGCTCCCCTCACCATTCGAGCTTGCTCACGAGCAGACACATACCTGGCCATGCCAAAGCATCAGCTCCGCGCTCCTGTCTTCATTCGGTCACTAGCATCTCGTCTCAGCTATATAAGCCATTCCCGAGCCACTCAGAGCAATCGATCGTCCTCACCATTTGGCTAGCATCCTACCATGTCCCACATTTGTGCTCAAACAACTCTAATTCTCCTCCCATAGCTGCCATGGCCGCCTTGGTCTCCACCTAAATTTGCGTAATGTTCCGCTCCTCCCTCCCTCATTCCTCCACAAGAGAAATACTCTAGCCGCAGTGGATCTCCTTCCCCCTTCCCTTTCCTCTCCGATGAACCGTGATGTCGTGCCCAACATCACCCCAGGCCGCTTTCTACCGTGATCGAATCCCCTCTAGCTTCAACGCTTTTAGTGAGACATGATGCGGTCAGGCGGGTGCACCTCGTTGTTCCGAGCTCACGGGTGGTGAGAACTCCACCGCACATGACCCATGCCATCGGGGCTCGTCGTTGGAGCCCGTGACCTCCTATGCCTCCGCCTAGATCGAGAGGAAAAAGTAGACTTTCTAGGCGGGCTCCACCTCCCTACCGACCCTACCTGTCAACCACACATGGCGTTGACCCTCGCCTGGTGACGTGGATAAGAGGGGCGTATTCCACCGGATTCATTTTCCTCTCAAGAAAGCATACTTGTGCTTCGCACAACAATACGTTTTCTCTTCCCGAAAGTGTATTTTCGAAAATGCGCTTTCTGTTTCACCCTGCTGGCCAAAACCCTTAAGTTGTGGATGACCATGAGTTAAGCGCAGAAATAAACATGTTTTTATTTATTTTTCTTCCTAAAGAACGAATGATCGTAACTTTGCAACCATGACTCCCATTCTGTTCATTCAAAATCCCACATTCTATATTCAACGAGCCTATTATGTTGGTTCCATATTCATGAAGTTGGCATAATCTCAAAATGACCATTTTGCCCTTGCTGTTTTTCAGCCCCCTTCGAGAGGGAAACTTTTCCGACGAATCTTACAACGAGTTCATCGTCGTTATTCCCGATGATTCCTTCATGTACAGGAAGCCATAATAGCTACTTGCATGATGACATTGCACTAGACATGGTTTCCACCTAAATATTTAGACAATTTTTTGTTCACTTAATGATTTTGTTAATGCTTTGGAGATGCTTGTTGGGCCATGCTTATGCCATGTACTCAAGCAGTAATTATTATTTGCTATCATTAATATTCTCACATTTCATTCCTGTAATTATTTTGTATGCTAGTGGTAATGCGATGCTCATATGGATTATTATCGTCTATTATGAAAATACTTGTCACATGCATGATCGTCACTATGCCATGCTCATTGGCATGTTGTAGAATCAATGATTTATTATTGATGATGATTCATATTCTAAATGTTATGTTGTTGTCACACCCTATGTTTGTAACACTTTTCCACATGATGATTTTATAAAAATTAGAGCCAATTAAAACTTTTTGAACGTTTGTGATGGTTAATTTGGTTGCTAATTGCTTGTGTGTTTGATTATGTTTTAAAACAAAAAAATATTCTCCTCTTAAGAACTCATCTCCGTGACCCCAAACCTTTGCCCCATGACAATGCCATGTGAATAACACAAGAAAATATTTTTTCAACCAAAAGGCATTTATTTATTTTAAGCTTTCTAAAACCCCTGAGTTGAGATTTGCATTACAAGTCCTCAATTTAGTAGAGATGGTTTACCATAAAGGGTTTATTTGGGACCAATTATCAAAAAGATTTCCCAAAACCATGAAATAATTATTTTAAAAGTTTTTTTCCTATTTTATTTAAATACTTCTTTCCGATGCCACAAATGGTATTTTCTAGGACTAAACTATTTTATTACTTTGAAAATATTTGGGAAAATTTACGAACACTCAGTGGACATATGTTTTCCATACATAAGAGTTTCAACACATGGTCAAGTTCAAAATATTGGACAAGACCCCTCAAAACCCTTTCTACCTATTAGAAACTTTTGAAATATTTCCATAGGAAATGTTCTCAATAAATTCCATGGAAATTCTAGTAAGTAACACATGATATATGTTATGATCATTCAAAGTTTCATCTCAATCCAAGTTGATTTGTTTCACCCAAATATCTCAAAACCGTGTGTGTCCAAAACCAAATTTGAGCAACTTGACATTGCCAAGTTTATCGAATTGATCCCAAACTTTACATGAGAGATCCATTCCCCAAATAAGAATGCTACACCAAGTTGTGAATTTGTGGGAGTTGATTTGACCACCTAGGTCCATAGGAATATGCTTCTCTCCATTTGTAGGATTTTTCATGTTTACATTGCCAACTTTTCTAAAATGAGCTCAATCTTGGTGATTTTGCGCACAATTCCATCCTATGAAGTTTCACACCAATTGGGCAATGCAATGTTGCCCAAAACCCCGCCAAACACCTTCTGGCAGAATGCCAACTCTGCTTGTAGGGCATCCAAAGCTTTTCCCCTTCACCCTAAAGTTTTACCATGGCTGCATAGGAACCTCTAGATCCCCAAGTAAATTTCCTGACACACATCTCTATGATTGCTGGGGTAAAACCCCACTTGCAAGCCTCTGGATAACCACTTTCTCCCCTCTCTCCCACTTCTCTTTCTTCCCTAGCTAGTTCATGGAGCATCCAAAGCCTCCCCACTCTCTTTTAATCCCGCTATTACCAAAGGGCACTAGTGGTCGTGCTAGAGCGTGTGAGTGGCATCATCATGCCGGCCATACACACGCTCTAGAGTGCACTACAGGACAACCGTGGTGCACCACTGGATTGACTTCATCCGTGTGCCCCCTCGAGCCCTCCTGCGCCAGGAGCAGAGTCCCGACGTCCGCAAGACGCCAAGGCAAAGACCCCCCCTCCTCTCTGCCTCTCCTGTTGTGCCCTCCCATGCGAGCGTGCTTCCGTCCGAGCCCTCAACCGGTGAGATCACACGCGCGGTGCCATGGGGATTTCCCCTTCGTCCTCCCCCTTGGTGTGTCACTGCCGACGAACTAACTATGCCTACACCACTGGTTCGTGGTCTTGTAGCCATAGAACTCGGCCTCGGACTTTCCCCACGCGCCCGACCCAATGCCTCATCGCACACCTATAAAAGTACCTCCCTGAGTCCCTATCTCCCCTTCGGATCCTCTCTCCCTCACCCAATTTAACCATCATACCACCTACTACACCTCCCAGAGTCCATGTGCTTGAGGTCGAGCTCAACACCGTTGCCTCGGGCCACCGTCGATCTCGCTGTAGGGAGCCGCTACGGCCCTATTTCTTTTTCATCTGCCTCCCCCCTTGCTCTCCTGATGTGATCTCCACTCTCTCCCATGCAGTTGTACCTAAGGGATGTCGGCGATAACCTCCTCCCGAAGCACCTCCGGCCTGAGATATCATTGCCAGTGACCCACTGCGCTTCGGCGGTCCTCCCCACCTCCACCTACTCCGCGACCTGCTCCGGAGCCCATCCCCATCACCAGCTTGCCTCACCGTGGTCCCTATCTCCGCCGGTGAGCCTCGTCGCCCTCTGGCGAAGCTTTGACGATCAACCCAATAGTTGGGGTCCAATCGTTAGCCTCTCGCAGCTCTCGCTCGCCCCTCTCTCTCTCACTAGCACCCAGGCCCCGCCCTCCAGGTTTAAACATGGCGCAGCGTGGATGCCCGGCTCCCCTAGGCTGGATGGCCTGTGAGCTCGCCCAGCTACTCACAAACTCTCACCGAGGCACTTTGGCCTTTTTCATTTTTATTTTTATCTCAGTCTTGCAAAAATCCCACAGGAATGAGTATTTATCCAAATCCAAATATTCCTCCACCTAAAATCTTATAATATTATGTAGTATTTAATAATGCCACTTGTGTAATTTTACAGAAAGTCTCATCCACGGTTTTATTTTAAAACATTGTTTAGGGCATTTTAACCTTGTGTAAGAATGTTTTTCACAACTTTATGCCCTTCAAAAATAAAACCAAACAATTTTCACTCTACCTATACTCACCCTAGTATTTTACAAAAATGGGTTGACATTTTTCTGAGTGTGTTATTCTTCCTATTTTTAACGTGGTCTTATTATTTATGTTATATTTGCGACGACAGTTTGCATTCTTGACGAATGGCTTGGACCAGAAGAATTTGAAAACCCTAGAGACTTTTTTGAGCCATAAAAACAACCCTTTGACCATCTTGTTCTGATGCATTGAATCATGTTTTGATGCGTTGTCATATAACACTCTGTTTTGATGCATTGAATAATGCTGAATCGGTAACCACCTTGGTGGGTTGTTTCCGATGACTCCTTGTTGACACGTGCACCTGAGCATGACCCTACCTTCCTACGAGGGTTGTGTGGGTGGGAAGTAGTTAGGTTGCTCATAGTTGCTACGCAAAAGGGCTTGGATTATGCATGGTGACGATGAAGAAAGTGATTTCAAAGGTTTTTCGAAAACCATGTTGGGTGCCACTAACTCGCGAGGGAGATGGTATGAGCTAGGTAGCCACTTGAGATAGAAGTGGTGTCTCGAGGGTAATGTGTGTGTGATGGTTTTTGCAAACGGAATGGTTTAAGTTACGATCGTTACTCCAACCTTACATGTACAACCGCGATACCCCTTATGGGACGGGGCTTTGCTGATTAATATAGTTGGTGATAGTAGAGAGACTGCAATACTAGTGGTGGGAGTAATGTTGTCACTCTCGAGATCGAGTCGTATTAAGAAAGGAAGACCATGGGCTTTTTTCACAAACACCGGGCACACTATTGCATGCCCTCGTGAATGATACGTGTGATGTACATCATGAGGGATTATCACAAATGAGTGGACTCTTTAGTAGTATCGTCATGGGAAAGGTAATGTTTGGGGTACTTAACTCGGGTATGAGAAATACCGCGATTCGTGGAATGACACGAATGTTTCCCCAGTCTTGTGGTTAAAGTATACAACCTCTATAGAGTGTAAAACTATTCGAATAGCCGCGAACACGGTCAGGGACAGTTGGATGACCGCTCTTGGGCTACGTCCATGTTTAGTAAATTGTGTGCGTGTGTGACAAAAAATGATACCTGAGCTAAGTCGGACGGCTTGGCATGATGGGTGAACAAGGGATGTTCAAACCTCAGTTGATATTGATATCTACAACCTCTTCACATGGATATCACTTACCTCATGATGCATGCCCTCACAAGAAGTTGATCATGTCACTCTACTGGAAAAATCTTCTTTCTGTAAATTACCTATTAGTTCTATACCATGTTTTATCATTGCCTTGTTCCACAACATGGTTGCTTGCAAGTACAATCAATGTACTCATTGGCTTGCCACTGGTTATATAATTTGCCAGGCCTAGAATAGCAAAAATATGGAGAAGTGTTCGTTGGTGACGAACATGCGGACTAGGAAGCTTTCTAGTTAGAATGCTTGTAGGTTAAGCCATATGGCATGGGTTCACGCATTCGTTCAAGATTACCGCTGCTAGTTATGTTGGTGTGTCGGCCTTGAAGGCCCTATCTATGTAAGAGTTGACCTTAATGGTCACTATTTGAATCACACGGTATGTAAGGATGTAAGACTCTTGTATTTCAGCTTTTGTGTGTTCAATGAGCATTGATCTCTGGGATCATTGTACAGGTGCATTCAGTGATCACGACTTATGAGTTGGGGTTCCCACAGAGCTGGTATCAGAGCCATCCTCACTACAGGAAGCCTTATTTAGCATGAACGTAAGGTAGGATGAACCTCTTTTTAAAAAACTATACCTAGCATGTATACATAGGAAGCTTTACTACTTGCCTCTTCTTGCCTCTTTCACTCTATTTTCAAAAGCTTTACTAACACCCTCCCCTACTCCTTGAGGACAGCGTGGAGAAGTGCCAGTTCTGCCGATCACCCGTTTTACTATACCACGAGCACTGGGTCGATGGTACCACGAAGGAGTACCATGTTTATGTGTTTGTAAAGGCAAACGACTCCCCGAAGAATTGCCTCTTTGAAGGACCACAGATGGAGACTCTAGCATTAGCAGTTGAGACAGCTGCGCGGAAGACACTCATCCTCCTTCGAGAGACCACTCAGAGATGGCCGACGAGCCAGCTATTCTCTACTTATCTTTCGGAAAATATGAGGTTGGTGAGAGTTGGACGTTGATCCCATCCCTGAAGGATGGAGCACCGCTCAGGTTCCAGACCTACTTCAGCCTCTCCGCCAACACTCTGGCTCACAACTTGATTTAGGAGTTCATGAAGCTCCGCAAGGAACTTCACCACACCCGTGAACTACTCCGACAAGGCAAGACAAAGCCAGACAAGATAAATAAGGATGAAGCCCACGAGGGACGACCTGCTATTTCTTACAGAGGAGGAGTACCACCAGCTAGAGATGCACCAACACATCATCATCGAAGTAGTGCGAAGGAGTATCGTGCGCTCTTCACGGCTCCACCAGCGAAGCGTCATTGGGATTGACCTCCCCGTCCTCCGAGCCCCTCGACGAGAGACGATGCCCGTATAGATGATAACAAGGAGGAAAACCTCAAGGAGCATGTCTACGAGACCGAGTACTCTACTACTTGAGTCTGAGAGCCCCTAGGGCAGGATAAGTTATGTATCCCTCATGCGAAGTGGAGTCCGTGTAATGGTTCATATGAAAGCATGTGTGTTGGTTGTTTGTTTTACTGTTTGTGTTTCGATGCAAGTTGCGCTTTTGCCTTAGGCAGCATGTAAGCGACTACATCGCACTTCCTATCTTAATGTTATGTGATGGGTCTTTTGACCTTTTATTGTCACACTTGCACTATACCAGCCCCCTTAGGCGTGTTTTCCTCTTGTTGCTATTTCTTTCATCTATTCGAGTTGTTTGACTTGGCTGATCCAAACAAGATGGTAAATCCTAGCCGCACCAGTATGTTTCGCAACCCCATAACCGACAACTCTAGCCGGCAGCCGGAGGCCGATGGGTCTGCTCAAGTTGGAGGTCACCAGGAGCAGCCACAAGGCGACCTTCCCCCGCCATCGCCTCCACTGTAGAACATGACCATAGCTCAGTTTCTCCAAGTTCTCTCGAACGAACGCCAAGCCAACACTACTTCAATCCAGCAGACGGCTCAAGTTCTTGTGAACAACCAGCAGCAAGGCGGGAACAACAATGGTCGTTCCACTATGTGGAAGTTCATGAAGAGTTCACCCCCGACCTTCACCAAGACAGCTGAACCTTTGGATTTTGATGACTGGATCTGCACCATCGAGGACCTCCTTGAATTGGAAAACTACAATGAGGACCGTGAGAAGGCTCTCTATGCCTCTCACTGCCTCGAAGGTACCGCTAGAGCTTTGTGGGATGGATTCAAGGTCATGAAAGGCAAGCATGTCATCACCTCGGCTGATTTCAAGCAAGGATTTCGCACTACCCACGTACCATATGGGAGTATAGCCATCAAGAAGTGGGTGTTTTGAGCGTTGAAGCAAGGAAGTGGACTCAAGGTGTACCTGCACAAGTTCAACCTCTTGGCCAGATATTCTCCCGATGATGTTAGCACCGAGGCAGCCAAGATAGAATGCTTCATGGAACTACTTGAGTAATCAATTCAATTTCCACTTGTTGTATGTGACTGCCGGACTTTCTTCGAGCTAGTGAATAAGGCCCTCATGCTCGAACACAAGCATCATGCCATGGAAGACACACACAAACGTAAGATGATGAACAACGGTGGTTCCAGCAATCAGAAGACTCGCCCCTGGCAACCATCCCCAGCAAAGCCAAACTATCACCCTCAGCAGGCCAACAATCTTGCACCTCATCCGAGCTACCAACCTCAGCAGTATGCCAACCCCAATAACAACACTGGTGGCAAGACCGACAACTTCGGGCAGGTCACATGATCTAGGTGTGGTCAGTCTGGACGTATCTCGAACTAGTGCCCCAGCAAGAAGCCAGATGCACCGTGCCCCAATGCGCCAAACCAAGGACAAGGCCATGGAGCGCCACCTAGGAATCAGGCTGCCCCCAACCTGCCCAACAATGGAAAAGGTTGAGTGAATCACGTCACCACTAAAGAATCCTGGGATGACCTGGATGTTATACTCGGTACGTTTCTTGTCAACTCAACATGAGCCACAATTGTGTTTGAAAATGGTTCTTTGGCTTCTTTTGTTACCCAAAAGTCTGTGCTAGAGAGTGGTATGGAGCCTACTGTAACGCCCAAGATGCGATCACATCCTTATTTTGGCATGAGTGCCTCGACGGGGATAGAAGCGCATCTCGTCGTTTTGCAAGAATGTCTATCGTTACAAGCACATGTACATAAGAGATGAGTATATGGAAATCACTTAGACTCGCCACAAGCTACAACATGAACAACACAATCCAACAATATATTCAATCACCATGTAGAAGAGCAGGGTCTCACTACATATGAAAACAAATGATAAAAAGAAGAAAAACAAATGATAAAAGAACGACGGCTATCCTTGCTATCCCAGGATACCATCTTGGAACCCATCCTAGATCGATGAAGAACAAGAAGGAACTCCGAATAGCACAATTAGTGCGCTCACGTCAAAGTATCGCTTTACCTTCACCTGCAACTGTTGTTTAAGTAATCTGTGAGCCATAGGGACTCAGCAATCTCATTCCAAAGGTATCAAGACTAGCAAATCTTAATGGGTGAGGTATGGTTGAGTGTTGAGACTGCATCAAGCAACTAAGCATTTATTTGAGGTGGCTAACTTACGAGTACAATAATATAAATGGGGGATGATATACGCATAAACGGGTGTGATCTAATCAGGATCAAATGAATGATCATGAACACCTGCTTTAGTCGGACATAACCCCATGGTGTCCTCTTCCGCATGCAGAAATCATGAAAAGAGAGAGTCACGGTTACGCACACCAATTGACAGGTTTCAATTAAGTTTACTTCAAGTTATCTAGAACCGCATGTTAAACAAAGTTTCCAAGTTTGCCACATAACCAGGGCATGAATTTCTGAAAGATTTAAGCCTGCAGGGGTGTTCCAACTAGCCCATCAGAAACTACCGCACATTGCATCAGAATAACCTCAACCATGCAAAACCGGTGATCTCCTCAGGTTCCTATGGGAAAACCTCAACCTTGAGATAGCCCAAGTATCCTCAGAATTCCTGAGACAAGATATTTTGTAAAAGGTAAAACAAGTCCAGCAAGGCTGCCCGATGTGTGATGAACCCGATAGGATCCGTGTATCTCGTTCTCAGGATAAGACGTATAAGCACATCGTATCGTGGCCTGATAGAAATGTCCCAAGCTTCCCCGAGTTGGCCCCGCAAACGACTCTAGTTTAGACCAACATTCATGAGTAGCACTAGCCCACGGGTTGATTAATTACTCTGCGGGTGTCGACGGGTCCCTATGCATTTTATTAGTTATTAGGAAAATGTAGTACCAAAGTTGGGCCTTTCTAGATGAGTTTTGAACTAATACGAATTATCAAGGGGGTCCCCATAACAACCCGAAGCATGTTAGGAGCACTCAATTATGGGACATAGCACTCGTAGCCAAAACTAAGGTGACAAAGAACAAAACACCAGGCAAGAAGGCCAAGCCTTCCACCTTTTACCAAGTATATAGGTGCATAAAATTAAATCGAAATTATATGGTGCTATAACAAGGAACCCATGTTTTCACATGGAAGCAACTGCATCTGCTACTAGCAACACTATAAGAAGGACGAGCAAGCAGTAACATAGCGAAACAATGGTTTGCTGGGTTGTGGAAAGGTTAGAGGCTTTTCATGGCAATGTTGGCACGCTTATTAAACAGGTGGTAGGCAGCCGGACATAGTGAAGAAACCGAACAACTAGCATGGCAATTATAGTAATGGTATCTAGGGAAATGGTCATCTTACGTGTGATCCTGCTTGGAAGAAGAACGAATTTGTGAAGTAGACGAACCAATGTAGTCGAACGAATCCTCAAACTCAGACACGCTTGCGGAACTCTATTGAGAAGAAGCAATCCGGAAACAACAATCAACAGACAATAAACGCCACAACATATGCAATACATTATGCACAAGACATATGATGCATGTCCGGTTTCATTATGCAATTCATGGCAAGCACAATAATTAATACTACACATTAAATGAAGCTCCATATACACCGAGTTGCATATTGACGAAACTCCATTTTCATATATTTGGTTCACTCCCGCTTAGATACTCATGAATATTAAAAAACAAACATGCCAAGAGGTGAAGCATAAATAAACTACACTATCTAGGCATTTTAAATGAGACATGTGATTGTACACATCATTCTAGTCGATTTATACTTATTAAGGTGGGACACTATCATGGCAAGATCTGCCTAGAACATGTTTTATACTAACTAAACAGATAAATAAAGTGGTACATGTGATTGTACACATCATTCTAGTCGATTTACATATAAAGGTCATTCGAAACGGAGCTACGGTTTAAAAGATATGGGCAACACAAGATGACATGCCATGAAGGCAAATGCATGTAAATGGCAGCCGCAACATTCCAAACCATAGATGAAATGAGATATTATGGAACTATCTGAGATTCTAATCAAGTTTCATATATAATACGTTCAAAACAGAGCAACGTTTCAACAATTACAAGAAAAACAAGGTAAAGTTATAATCTGCCAAAAAACAGCAACATGACATTTTCTACACCCCAAAACAACAAGCTACAGGAATCTCAAATGCTCAAATATGACATGAGGAAGTAGTGTAAAAGATGCACGACAAACCTCAACTAAGGGCATGTTTCATGGACGCGTGGATCGCTAGGAAATGAGCTCGCAAAATGGCAAGTTGAACACAATTTCAGACTTAGTGAAATTATCAGTTTAACTCTGCAGTTTTTAACATGATGGAATATTGGTAGCAAGAAAAGCACAAGATACATGGCATATAAAAGCATGAAAAGATACAGCATGGTAGTAGGCATGAAGCACTTCATTTAATTCTATGCTAGCAAGGTCTAAATATGCACACATTCATAGCTACCATCAACACAAGATGGCATGATGAAATATCAGATTCTCAGACATAGAAATATTTGACCCTAACAAACAACAACATCAACATAGCATGTTGACATGAATAAAACTATAAATAACCATGGCATACATGGCATGGGAACCCCACTAGCACCGACTACTCATATCCTAGTACTAACCACTTTATTTAGCATAGTCCAAAGAGGCATGGTATGCTTAATACAGACACTGCAGAATGGGACTTATCATTAACAGATTTCAGTTTTAACACCGTATCAACTTCAAGGTAATGAATAGAAAGATAATGAACTTCTACCTAGCAACCAAAGGCATGGAATCAACTTAGACATCGGATAGGGCAATTTTCATGAAGACACCACTTATAAAAGACCTAAGGTTTACTCGCAACAATCTATGTACAACACGATGCACTTTTGCAACAGAGTTTAGGTAATGCAAATTAGTTCCTTCACGCATCCAAATGATGCTATCATGTAGAGCACAAAACATAGATTAATTTTCATGTATAGCTCGTCTCCATCGGACAAACATGAACAAAGTTAGAGATGTTACAAAATGCCATTGTCGGACTTCGGGCTCCGCAAAACCCTAAAGATTGGAACTCACGCGCATGTACAAAGATATCTCCCGGGCTCGTCTCACCTAACTTGCTACTCGCTCGGGATCGCAGAGAACTCACTCGATGGTGAGGAAGACACAGAACACGGCAGTTTACCCATATTCGGGACGCTGAGAAGCGTAATACCGTACTCCTGCTTTGGTGGATTTCCTCTTGTGGAGGTTGGTGGATGAACTAGTATAGTGTTCGAGGGCCTCCGGAGGCTGGTGGCCTTTGTGTGGTGCCAGTGAGCGAGTATGAATGGATTAGATCAGGGCGGATGGGATGGGATCCCCCACTACAAAGTAACCTATCCTCTATATATAGCGGCGGCCCGGGTCCTCTACCCTCATCGCAAGGGCGGGAAGGGATCCCACAATGGCCAGCTTTGAAGGGGAACAGGGAACATGCTCCCTTGCCCAAAGGTGGTCTTCGCTTGCAAAAGTGGCTGCCAACGCTGCAGGGACGGTTCCAGGGATGACGTCTGTCCTGCTGGCTGGCGGCGATGGATTTGTTGCACAAAAAAGGAAACCTTTGGAAGATGCCTTTGGAACCTGCGTACGTCCTTCCCTCCTTTGCACGTAAAGGGAAACTGCAACGTCCTGCAATCTGTTGCCCGTGTGTCCTTTCCCCGCGTCATCCTTGACTCTTGAGGCCGGGCCTTGCCTCGGAATATCCGCCACTCCGTAGGGGTCTTGAGGAGGCCCCCTGCAGGTCTTGAGGCAGTTCCTCCTTCCGAGGCTTGGCCCCTCGTGAGGGCCTTGCCTTGAGTGGTGTCGGGCCTGTTGGTTTTTGGTCGATGAAGTGGGCCAACCCTGGGCCGCAGGTAGGTAGGTCTTGGTACCCGCATTCCCAAAATGCCGACAGGAGCCCCCGAGCCCAAGGCGCGCCTGGGCTGGCTTCTCGATGAAGCCTTGTGGGCATCTTGAAACTCCGTGGGCATACATTGCCTGTGGGCCAGGCAGCACACGTGTCCAACTGCCATGCGGTGATGCTCTCGGTCCTCGAGGCGTTTGGGGCGCACCAAACCACGATGGCATGATCTCCAAGAACCAGGTCGCCCATCATTGTTACTCATTAAATGGCATCGGTGTGGCCTGACCACGCCCAGCGGCCCTCACGGACATGACCGCTCGATTGTCACGTGAGGCGAAGAGGGTGGCAACGCTCCCACAGCCCACCTCGCGGCCCCCGAGGGGCGCGCGACGCTCGCACTCCCACGACGGTTGGTGGTCGTGGTTCGCTTATAAATCTGCCCCGCCCATTGCAAGGGGGAGGCACCGTGATCTTGAGCTTCCTCTTTGCTTCCTTTTGTCCGTCAAGAAAAACATCTTCTCCACTTCTTCTCTTCATCTTCCATGGTGTATCTAGGAGACGATCCTCGCCGGGGGAAATGTGCGGCTCCGTCCGCACGTTTGTCAGCCCCCGGGAGAAGCGACGGAGGGCCCTCAGGATCGCCACTGGACTCTGACTGACGAGTAAGTTCCTCGCTTGCACCCCCTTTCCTTGTTACCCCGTCTGCTGCTTGGTGCTTGATCTTCCCTTTTCTCTAGAGCGCCCGCAACTAAGAAGGTCAAGCTTGGCGAGCTTTAGGAGGAGGTGGAGGGGCTGCGGGCTCAGCTTGAGAGTGCCGAGACCGCCCGCCAGTGCGAAGTAGAGGCCAAGGCGGAGTTTTCGTCGCTGTAGAGCCAGGTCCAGGAGGTGGCCGACGCCGTTCAGGACGCCCAGGACGAGGCTGCCTACACCCATATGCTGGAGTCCCCGCGTACCAAGAAGTTCACGAGCATCGCCGGCCGGGCGGGAGGTGCAAGTCGCCTATTCGTGGGGGATGCCCCGACGCTCCCAAGGATGAGCAGCGACGGGGGCTACCTCGCCTTTTTCCAAAAGGTGGTGGAGACGCTCGTGGCTGGGATCTCCCGCGTGGAGGAGGACAATGCGTCTGACGCACCTGATACGTCTCCGTGGTATCTATATTTTCTGATTGTTTCATGCCAATATTCTATAACTTTCATATACTTTTGGCAACTTTTTATTCTATTTTTCGGACTAACATATTGATCCAATGCCGAGTGCCAGTTCCTGTTTGTTGCTTGTTTTCTGTTTCGCAGATTATCCTTACCAAATGAAGTCCAAACACAATAAAAAACCTACGGCGATTTCTTTTGGAATATTTATGATTTTTGGGAAGAAGAATCTACGTGAAACGATGCCCGTGGAGGTCACAAGCCGAGGAGGCGCGCCCCCCTAGGCCGTGGCTGGCAGGCTTGTGACCAATCTCTAAGGCGGTTGGTTCCCTTCTTTCGCCGCAAGAAAAATAATATACAGAAGAAAATCGTCTTAAAATTTCAGCCCAATCAGAGTTACGGATCTCCAGGAATTTAAGAAACGGTGAAAGGCAGAATATGGGAGCGCGGAAACAGAAGGACACAGAGAGAGATCCAATCTTGGAGGGGCTCTCGCCCCTCCGCCACCATGGAGACCATGGACCAGAGGGTAAACCCTTCTCCCATCTAGGGAGGAGGTCAAGGAAGAAGAAGAAGAAGGGGGGCTCTCTCCCGCTCTCTCCCGGCGGTGCCGGAACGCCGCCCGGGACATCATCGTGTGACGGCGATCTACACCAACACCTCCGTCATCTTCACCAACACATCCATCACCTTCCCCCATATATATTCAGCGGTCCACTCTCCCGTGACCCGTTGTACCCTCTACTTGAACATGGTGCTTTATGCTTCATATTATTATCCAATGATGTGTTGCCATCATATGATGTCTGAGTAGATTTTCGTTTCCCTTGGATTCGTTTGAAATATCCCTTTTGGATGAACTTGATGCTTGCTATGCTTGTGGCCATGATGCTAATATGAATGATGCTTATGAAGATGAACTTGCCATAGTTCCTTATGTTAAACATGAAATTGTTTCTATCGCACCCACTTATGATAGTCCTATTATCTTTTTGAACTCTCCCAACTACACTATATCGGAGAAGTTTGCTCTTATTAGGGATTACATAGATGGGTTCCCTTATACTATTACACATGATGATTTTGATGAATATAATATGCATGTGCTTGCTGCTCCTACTTGCAATTATTATGAGAGAGGAACTACATCTCCACCTCTCTATGTTTCCAATACGATAAAATTGCAAGAAACTGCTTATGCTATGTATGGGCCTTTACTTGATGTGCATGAATTGTTCTTTTAGGACATGCCAATGCATAGGAAGAGAGTTAGACTTCGTCATTGCATGATATATGTTACCTTGTGCTCACTACTAAATTACAAATCATTGTTAATTAAAATTGGTTTTGATATACCTTGGGATCCGGGTGGACCCATTACTTGAGAACTTTATGCCTAGCTTAATGGCTTTAAAGGAAGCGCTGCCTGGGAGACAACCCAGAAGTTTTAGAGAGTCATTTATTTTTGTTGGGTGCTTTTATTTAGTTTAAAAACAAAAAAAATATAGAGGGGAACTTAAAACTCTTTCAAAAAGAGAAGTGATTGAAAGGTGATGCATTGCAGAAGTGACGGTCGACCTTGAACACTTTTGTTCATGCTCATGGAAACAATGTAGAATTTTTCATGGAAGTTTCTCGCAAAAATAATTATCCCCTTGTACAATTCCATTGTATTATAAAAATAATATTCCATGTAAAGCCTTTATGATTAGTTTGGGTGATAGTTGTTTGATCATGCTGAAAAAGACAGAAACTTTGTGCTCACAAAATTATTTTTAATTCCTATCCAGAAAGAGTTTTTGAGTTGATTCTTTTTTATGCTAATTGATATGCAAATTTCCCTTATTTTGTCAATTCTTCAGAATTGTTGGAGTATCAGAAGTATGGTATAAGTTCAGATTACTAAAGACTGTTCTGTTTTTGACAGATTCTGTTTTCTATGCATTGTTCTCTTATTTTGATGAATCTATGGGTAGTATCGGGTGGTATGAACCATGGTGAACTTGGATTACAGTATATATAATTCTAATATGAATTTAGAATGAGTTCACAACAGTAATTAAAGTGGCGATTTACTTTCTTATACTAACGGATCTCACAAAGGTTTTGTTGAGTTTTGTGTGATTGAAGTTTTCTAGTTTTGGGTGAGACCACGATGGATGACGGAATAAGGAGAGGCAAGAGCTTAAGCTTTGGGATGCCTCAGGCACCCCAAGATAATATTCAAGGAAGACTCAAACGTATAAGCTTGGGGATGCCCCGGAAGGCATCCCCTCTTTCATCTACAATCTATAGGTAATTTTACTCAGAGCTATATTTTTATTCGTCACATGATATGTGCAAATGCTTGGAGCGTCTTTTATGTTTTTTTACTTTTTATTTTATGCACCATGCTGGTATGAGATAGTCCTTGGTTGATTTATAGAATGCTCTTTGCACTTCATTTATATATTTTGAGTATGGCTTTATAGAATGCTTCATGTGCTTCACTTATATCATTTGAAGTTTGGATTTCCTGTCACCCTACACATAGAAAACCGCCATTTGTAGAATGCTCTTTTCCCTCACTTATATTTGTTAGAGAGGGGAATATCTTTTGTAGAAATAATTAAACTCTCATGCTTCACTTATACCAGTTTAGAGAGTTAAAAGGAGTTGGTCATTCACATGGTTAGTCATAAAATCCTACATAAAACTTGTAGATCACTAAATATGATATGTTTGATTACTTGCAATAGTTTTGCGACATGAAGATGTGATACTAGAGTCATGCTAAGTGAGTAATTGTGTATTCGTAGAAATACTTGTGTTAAGATTTGTGATTCCCGTAGCATGCACGTATGGTGAACCGTTATGTGACGAACTCGGTGCATGATTTATTTATTGATTGTCATCCTTTGTGTGGAAGCAGGATCGTGCGATGGTTAACTCCTACCAACCCTTCCCTTAGGAGCATGCGTGTAGTACCTTGTTTCAATGACTAATAGACTTTTGCAATAAGTATGTGAGTTCCTAATGACTAATGTTGAGTCCATGGATTATACACACTCTCACCCTTCCACCATTGCTAGCCTCTATAGTACCGCGCAACTTTCGCCCGTGCATTACACCCACCATATACCCTTCCTCAAAACAGCCACCATACCTACCTATTATTGCATTTCCATAGCCATTCCGAGATATATTGCCATGCAACGTCCATCGTTCCGTTTATTATGACACGCACCATCATTGTCATATTGCTTTGCATGATCGTAAGATAGCTAGCATGATGTTTTCATGGCTTGTCCTTTTTGGATGTCATTGCTACGCTAGATCATTGCACATCCCGGTACACCGCCGGAGGCATTCATATAGAGTCATATTTTGTTCTAAATATCGAGTTGTAAGTAAATAAAAGTGTGATGATCATCATTATTAGAGCATTG
Organism: Hordeum vulgare subsp. vulgare; assembly: GCF_904849725.1. Lineage (NCBI taxonomy): Eukaryota > Viridiplantae > Streptophyta > Magnoliopsida > Poales > Poaceae > Hordeum > Hordeum vulgare. The sequence continues at coordinate 338,112,572 of NC_058524.1, read as the reverse complement.
TACCATGTGAGGAAGTAATAAAAGAGGCCAATGAAGCCCAAATAAAAAAAGAGGCCAAAGAAGCCAAACAAAAAAAAGAGAAAAGAGAGAAGGGAGAATGCTACTATCCTTTACCACACTTCTGCTTCAAAGTAGCACCATGATCTTCATGATAAAGAGTCTCCTATGTTGTCACTTCCATATACTAGTGGGAAATTTTCATTATAGAACTTGGCTTGTATATTCCAATGACGGGCTTCCTCAAATTTCCCTAGGTCTTCGCGAGCAAGCGAGTTGGATGCACACCCACTAGTTTCCTTTTAAGATTTCATCCACTTATAGCTCTTGTGCATATGTTGCATGGCAATCCCTACTCACTCACATTGATATCTATTGATGGGCATCTACATAGCCCGTTGATACGCCTAGTTGATGTGAGACTATCTCCTCCTTTTGGTCTTCTCCACAATCACCATATTCTATTCCACCTATAGTGCTATGTCCATGGCTCACGCTCATGTATTGCGTGAAAGTTGAAAAAGTTTGAGAACACTAAAGTATAAAACAATTCCTTGGCTAAAAATGGGGTTGTGCATGATTTAAATACAATTGTGTGGGGAAGATGGATCATAGCCAGACTATATGATTTTGTAGGGATAACTTTCTTTGGCCATGATATTTTGAGAAGACATGATTGATTTGTTACTATGCTTGAAATATTATTGTCTTTATGTCAAATGATAGACTATTTCTTCTAAGCACTCGTGTTTTAGCATTCATGCCATGATTAGATTATATGATCAAGATTATGCTAGGTAGCATTCCATATCAAAAATTATCTTTTTTATCATTTACCTACTCGAGGACGAGCAAGAATTTAGCTTGGGGATGCTGATACGTCTCCGTCGTATCTATAATTTTTGATTGTTTCATGCCAATATTCTACAACTTTCATATACTTTTGGCAACTTTGTATACTATTTTTGGGACTAACATATTGATCCAGTGCCGAGTGCCAGTTCCTGTTTGTTGCATGTTTTTTGTTTCGCAGATTATCCTTACCAAATGAAGTCCAAACGCAATAAAAAACCCACGGGGATATTTTTTGGAATATTTATGATTTTTTGGAAGAAGAATCTATGCGAAATGATGCCCGAGGAGATCACAAGCCTAGGAGGCGCGGCCCCCCTAGGACGCGGCTGGCAGGCTTGTCACCAATCCCTAAGATGGTTGGGGACCTTCTTTCGCTGCAAGAAAGATAATATTCGGAAGAAAATCATGTTAAAATTCCAGCCCAATCAGAGTTACGGATCTCCGGGAATATAAGAAACGGTGAAAGGCAGAATCTGGGAGCGCATAAACAGAAGGACACAGAGAGAGAGATCCAATCTCGAAGGGGCTCACGCCCCTCCACCGCCTTGGAGACCATGGACCAGAGGGGAAACCCTTCTCCCATCTAGGGAGGAGGTCAAGGAAGAAGAAGAAGAAGGGGGCCTCTCTCCCCCTCTCTCCCGGCGGCGCCGGAACGCCGCCCGGGACATCATCGTGTGACGGCGATCTACACTAACACCTTCGTCATCTTCACCAACACCTCCATCACCTTCCCCCATCTATATTCAGCAGTCCACTCTCCCACAACCCGCTGTACCCTGTACTTGAACATGGTGCTTTATGCTTCATATTATTATCCAATGATGTGTTGCCATCCTATGATGTCTGAGTAGATTTTTGTTGTCCTATCGGTGATTGATGAATTGCTATGATTGGTTTAATTTGCTTGTGGTTATGTTGCTGTCCTTTGGTTCCCATCATACCAACGCGCACATGGATCACACCATAGGGTTAGTAGTATGTTGATAGGACTATGTATTGGAGGGAAAGGGTGACAGAAGCTTCAGTCTAGCATAGAAATTGATGCATACGGGATTGAAGGGGGACCAATATATCTTATTGCTATGGTTGGGTTTTACCTTAATGAACGTTAGTAGTTGCGGATGCTTGCTAATAGTTCCAATCATAAGTGCATAGAATTGCAAGTAAGGGATGACATGCTAGTAGTGGCCTCTCCCACAAAAAACTTGCTATCGGTCTAGTAACCTAGTCAATTGCTTAGGGACAATTCCGCAACTCCTTCCACCACTTTTCCACACTCGTTAAACTAACGTAATTCTAATAGGACATGGTTTTTATTTACGTGTTCTTTATTTTCTTGCGAACCTATCCTATCACTCCTACAAAGTACTTCTAGTTTCATACTTGTTCTTGTGTGTGTAGAGTTGTATCGATGGTCGATAGAACTTGAGGGAATATTTGTCCTACCTTTAGATCCTCGTTGGGTTCGACACTCTTACTTATCGAGAAAGGCTACAATTGATCCCCTATACTTGTGGGTTATCAGTGCACGAGCTTCTGGGCCTTGCCTTGACGCTCGTCTTCTCCAACATGCGTCGCCTCGTCCCGAAGCTTCATCTCCAGCTCGTCGTCAAGCCGGTGCCTGCTGAGTCCAGGCGTCTTCTTCGGGAAAAAGTTCGCCCGCACGTGGTAGCCCTGCTGGAGCAGGACGTCCGGGTGCTCGTCTCTAGTGAGGAGGAGGACTCCGATGCCGAGCCTGATGGCGCCAAGGGCGGTGTCGGTGGCCTCTCCCCCTAGGCGTCCCCCGACTTCTGTTTCCCTATCCGTGTAATGTTGGACCACAAACTCTACCCTATCGGGCGTTAGTCTTTTCTATGTTACCTTCGTCATTCTTCCTTTTTTCTTTCTCCCTTGAATCAACGGCTTGCTCGCTCGTAGTCGTTGCGGCTTGGCTTCCTTGCATAGGGCGCGTCGACGACCCAGCCGTTCGTCGGGGGTAACGGCGGCCAGGGCCCTCAGGAGGTCCCATCCTCCGGAGGCATCATTTTTGCCGCTGCACGCTTGGTCGATGGCCTCGTTCTTTTCCGCAGCTTATTCCTTACGCCCTGCATCCTTTCATTAGTAAGCGTGTTTTCAATTTGTTCTTGATTCGAAGTGAAACCAGACGCCCCCCGTCTGAGATGGCAGGGTACTTAGCTCATGGGTTTGCGCCGGTCCCTTCTGCATCTCCTCCTGAATAACTCCTGCTATGCCGGTGTTGCAGGGTGGAGACCCTTTAGGCACTCTATGTAGGCGGGTCCCGGTCTCGCACATTTCCCCACCGCCGTTAGGTTCGACACACTTCACGGCGCGAGGCCCCGCCCCGCTGCCCGTGACACGGGCTGGCGAGTGTCCTTAAGACCGGTAAGGCTCATGAGGCTCGATGCTTAGAAGCCCCCTCTAACGTTCGAGCGATTCCCCATTCCGTCCCTTTGGTCATCGCCCTAAGGCCTCCCGAGATTCTTTATGGTGGTATCGTGCTTTGACCCGGGCCCCCGAGCGGAGGTCGACCGCTGAAAAATGTTTGCCCTTCAGATGTCAAGTCCTTGCTTTCATTCTCTTAGGCGCCTAGGGGCGGTGCGGACCTTTCAGCTCCGCATAAAATGACATCTAGAAAATGAGGCTTCAAAGCCGGCGAAACGAGAAAGCGTAATAGAAAGTATCCCCCCTTTTTGTTTTTCAAACATCAACTTTTGAAATCGGCAAATTTAAGTTTAGCACAGGATAATTCAAGCTCTAGGAAGAAGAAAGCAAACGCCACGTCCGGCACCTAGGCCAATCTCGGCCGCCATCTCCCCCTAGCAGCGGGCGTAATCATTAGCGGACAAAGTTGATTGCCTCCGTATTCTCCCCAACGCGGAGAGTAGGTCTTCCATTAGTTGTGGGATGGACGCCTTCCGCGTCCTCAGGGGGCCCTGGGCGTATACAGCCTCGGCCCGTTATTACGTGAGAGTGTCATGGTGGGGGTGTATCTAGGAGGTCACGATGATGCATTGGCATCGCGAGTGTCCCTGCCCCCGAAGCATAGGCTCCTGATTCCTTTGAGTCATTGGTGGACCGTGTTGATTGCCTCCGTCTTCTCCCCAGCGTGAAATGTTGGGCTGCCACTAGGCATGGGATGGACCCCTTCCGTATCCTCGGGGGGGGGGGGGGGGCTGGGCGTATAAAGCATCGACTCGCTATTACGTGAGAGTGTCACGGGATGAAGTAGGTTCCGGAAAGAGTGAAGGACGATGCAGAGGTGCTGCGATTTGATGCAGATCCTGTGGGGATTGTAGGGCGAATGCGAGGGCGCTCTGGCTCCGTGATGTTTCCTTCTTCTCCTGAGACTAGTTGAGAGCTTTTCTACTTCTCTACATCGGTAGGTCCCAGTCCCGCACATTTCCCTGATGTCATGAGGCGCCTTATAGGGCAAGGCCGTGACACCCCTAATACCGACCGAATGTGCCTCGAAGGCACCAAGGTGGCTATGTCGCTTTGTGACCGGTAAGGCTCGTGAGGCGCGATGCTCAGGAACCCCTTTTGACGTTCGAGTCGCTTTGCGTCTCCAAGACCTAGTCCCGTACATTTCCCAACCGCCATTGCTTGCGACCGAATTGACGAAAGCGGCTACGGTGTCAAGCCCTGCACCCCTGATAACGACTAAATGTCCGTGGACGGCATCAAGGGTGGCAGGTGGCCTTATGACCGGTAAGGCCACTAAGGCTCGATGCTTAGGAGCCCCTGCTTGACGCTCAAGCGACCCCCATTTGATCATGTTGATTATGGCCGCGGGGCCTCCCCAGGTCCCTCGACGGGGCAATGCGCACTGGTAGGAGCCCCCGAGCGGAAGGGGGGGGGGGTTGGGTAGATCGCCCAAAGATGCAAGCAAGGTAAGATGTCAGATCGCCTAATGGGTGGCGCAGAAGTTATGGAAATATGCATAAATGATAAGATGGGAAGAGGCGTGTCCTGAACACTTGAGGTTCATGTGGCAGCAAACACCCCCTAGATCAGTGAACCAAAAAAATTACCTCGCATAACTTCTTCGCACCTGAGGGGCGCCTCGTGAGGCCCGACCCTCGGTGCCCACAACAGCGCCGTAGTCGCCATGGGTGACCTGCACCACTTGTGTCTCGTTTCTTTCTCTGACTCGTCCTCCTGAGGCCGGGGACCCAGTTCCTCGCAGTTCCTCCGCGGGGGCGGCGTCTAGCGTCATGCCCCGCGGCTTAGGGGCGCCTCTCTGCCCGCGCCTCTTGGGCCCATTGCTCCACCATTGGGAGCCCCAGTGTGCGGCTCAAGGGGGACCCCCAAAGCGTTCCTTACTCCTGAGGAGGACTGGCGCCTGGGGTGGACGCGTGAGGCTCTTGCTCGACGGGAGGGTCAAGTGGTGTTACATAACACGAGACGTAAGACTTCGCGTATGTGTTCGATCAGCCTACAAAGTTGTTTAGCAGCGCAACGGTGGCGGTTCCTCTCTGTGGCAGGGGAGGTCCCCCCCGGTCGCGTTGCTCAGAGTTCTTCTTGCGATGGGCCTTCGCACGAAGTTACTTGTCTCTGTTGCCGCCGTTGGGTGGTCCCAGCATTGCCCGGCGCAGGCTCCCCCCTTGGTACCCTAGCGTGTCTACATAGTCGTAGTTCGCCTGCGCCGCCCGCTGCTGGCTGCACCTTAGGGAGCCCTCTTGCCTGGCCTGGTCTTGGGGATGCGCACTGGTGTGTGCATCGAACGTCCTGGCATTATCTTTGCACCCCTGGTGGTTGCCAGCATGCTGCGCCTCGAGGCTGGCCACTAGAATCTGGAGGAGGAGGAGGGCAGCATGCGACGCGTCTCTCTCGGCCCCGTCCAATGCCGAGGGGGGGGGGGTGTGGGCGCCTGCAGGCTCGAAGGCCGGCAGGCGGTGCGAGCCCCTAGCGCCTAGCACCTGTGGCCCTGAAGAAGAGTGGAGTCAGATGTCCTTCTAGGCGATGGCGATCAACTCCATGATGAGGTCCGCCCTGTCATCGAAGCCCCCTTGCGTCGGTCGTTGCTGTAGCATCTAGCTCGCCATCTGCAGCGCGTCGTGCGTGCTAAGGTCCCCCAAGTTGATGCGGCACATCGTGGATGCCGGGGACGCCGCCCAGCCACCGTGCGCCTGGGTGGCACGGGTGCTTGCGACGCTGAAGACGATGTTGACGATCTGGTATGAGCCGCCTGGAACCACAACACCAGTACACATACTTCCGGCCGTTGTGGTATGATGGTTGGCAGCCAGCTCGACGAGGCTCAAAGAAGCTTGTTGTGCGCCAGTCATCGGAGCAGCGGGGCTTAGGGAAGACGAAGCTCGGAGAAGACCTTGACACGCCCCCTACCTAGCATGCCAAACGTTTGATTTCGGGCTCCGCAAAACCCTAAATATTCTAACTCAGGGGCGTGTATGAAGATCTCTCGCGGGCTCACCTCACCTAACTCGCTAATCGTTGGGGATGGCAGGGAACTCACTCGACGGTGAGGAAGATAGAGAACACGACAGTTTACCCAGGTTCGGGACGCTGAGAAGAGTAATACCCTACTCCTGCTATGGTGGATTGCCTCTCGTGGAGGTTGGTGGATGAACTAGTACATTGTTCGAGGACCTCCGGAGGCTGGTGGCCTTTGGGTGGTGCGAGTGAGCGAGTATGAATGGATCAGATCGGGGCCGATGGGATGGGATCCCCCACTACGAAGTAACCTATCCTCTATATATAGCGGTGGTCTGGGTCCTCTTCTCTCATCACAAGTGCGGGAAGGGATCCCAAAACGGGCAACTTTGAAGGGGAACACGGGAACATGCTCCCCTTCCCAAGGGTGGTCTTCGCATGCAAAAGTGGCTGCGAGCGCTACAGGGACGGGTCCAGGGATGACGTATGTCCTGCTGGTTGGTGGTGATGGCTTTGTTGCAACAGAAAGGAAACCTTTGGATGATAGCTTGGGAACCCGTGTACGTCCTTCCCTCCTTTGCACGAAAGGGGAAACTGCACCATCCAGTATTCTGCTGCTCACTTCTCCTTGCGGGTCTTGAACCGGTTCCTCCTCGCGAGGCTTCGCCCCTCGCGAGGCCTTCCCTTGAGTGGTGCCGGGCTTGTTGGTTTTTGGTCGATGAAGTGGGCCAACCCTAGGCCACAGGCAGGCAGGTTCGGGTACCCCCATTCCCAGAATGCTGATAGACATCATGCTATTTTTGACCACAGAAAACAGACTTTGAGAAAACGTGGGTGGTGGGCTGCTCACTATAGGATGGACAGAGGGGTCGGTCGGCCGGCCGGGGCAGTTGACGGCGCTAGCGGTGAGGAGGTCGGAGGTGGACGGGCGACGCCGGGGAGTCGCGGGTCGGCTGGATCTGGACGCGGAGGCGCCGGATCTGGTGGTTCGCGAGGGCGCAAGGATGCTATGGGGACCTCGACTTGTAAGTCAAGATTACTGAATGCACGTGTATAGTGATCCCAGAGATCAATCCTCACCGAACACGCTAATACTGAATAACAAGAGTCTTACATCCATACACAATGTTTGATACAAATAGGTCCATTAGGGCCAAGTCATTACATAAATACAGGTTCGAAGGCCGACACACCAACACACAAGTGAATGCGGATAACTTGGTTCATAGCATGAACCCATGGCGTCTGCCTTCACCTACAAGCATTCTATCTCAGAAGCGTCCTAGATCGGATGTTCATCCCCGACAAACTCTTCTCCAAACTCTGGTTCTTCCATGCCTGGCCAATTAAATAACCAATAAGTACATTGAATGTAATCCAATGAGTACATTGAATGTACTCGCAAGCAACCCATGATGTGGAACAAGCCAATACCGAAGTATGACATAACACTAGTATGCTATTTTTTGCAGGATGCAGGTTTTCCCTAGTGCAACAACATGATAAATTTCTTGCGTGACATTCACCACAAGGCATCGGTAACCAAGTAAACAGGTTACATATATCAATTTGACTGAGGCTCGAACATCGCATGTCCACCCATCATGCCAAGTCACGTCACTTAGCTCCAGCATCATGTTTCCCCCATACTCTCTCTCTCTCTCACACACACACACACACACACACACTTTGTTTATGCGCAAATGACTGCATGTAGTTTAAGTAGCACCACCCAACTGTCCTTGACACGCACTTTGTTTATGCGCAAATGACTGCATGTAGTTTCAGTAGCACCACCCAACTGTCCTTGACAATGGATACGGCTATTCAAATAGTTTTACAATCTACAGAGATTACGCACTGTACCCACAAGACTCGATGAACTTCCGTGTCATCCACGGCTCGCGGTATATAACATACCCGGGGTAAGCACCCAAACAATGCCTTTCCAATGGTGACACTAAACAAAGATTGCACTCCTTGGTGCTATTCCTCATGATGTACATCGTACGAGCCTCGCTCTAGATCGTACCATCCATGAGGGCATGCAAGAGTGTCCCCAGAACCTGTAAAAACTGCATGGTTACTCCTGCCACTTTTAATATGGGCTCTTTTCTCGTATCGATGAAAGTAATCAGAAAATCCCCATGCCATAAGGGATATCGTGGCCGCACATGTAAGGTTGGGACGGTCAACAGATCTTAAATCTATATCTGTTTCCCAAACAACTCACACAAAATCTTTGTTCATACACCCTTCTTTCTCAAGTGGTCATCCATCTCAACACCATCACCCTCTGGCATTAGTGGTACCGGACGGGGACTTTTAAAAAACCTTTGTAAACACTCCCTTCATCATCACCATGTATATTCCAATCCCTGTTTGCATAGTAACTACTAGCAACTAACTACATCCCACATGTACAACCCTCATAGGTGGTAGGGTCATGCCCAACTGCAGGTTTCACCGAGGTGTTTTTCGTGGACAACCCAACAAGGGGGTCTCTGATCCAACATGAATATATGCATAAGTAAGGTGTTATACGACATGCAAATAAAAGTTGCTTAGGCATGGTCAAAGGGCTCCTTGCCTTGGCCAACAAAGTCTCCGATGTCTTCGAAGTCGTCGGGTCAGACTCCTTCGTAAACCACGTGATATTTCGTCGTGATAGTAATAACAATAAGAAGAATCACAATAATAAAAAACACAAAACTCACTCCTAAAATGTTACCCTACTGTTAGTGGCGGATCCAGAATTTGAAGTTACCTAGGGCGGATTTCTCAAAGAAATAAAAAATTGAAAGCACAATACAATCAAATAATAAAGTCAAGTAAATTAATTGGCCAAGTATACACATTCAGACAAGTTGACCAACACACGGATTTTTTTAATGTTTTTTCACTCTTTTAAGAATTACTATGTGAAAATATATAACGTAAAAAATTATATCAAGGCAAACTTCTTAGAATTAGGCCAACGGAACAACAAAATAAAGAATGATAGGACAGAAAAGAAGACTGAGGGATAGCCAAGAACATGCTCGTTGTTGTCTCTGTTGGCAGATCGCTTGTTGTTTTTTTTCAGGGGTTTGGCGTCGTGAATCTCTCTCCTGTGGGGTTGGCATGAAGGAACAAGCGGACTCACTTCTATGACGATCCAGCATCATTAGTTGGACGAACCTGCACAACACGAGGCGGCAAAGGAGGGCACTGCATCGCGGATGAGGTGTGTGATTGTGTGCCACGTGAGGATCAGTTGCACTATCAAATGGAAAGGAGGATGCACACAGAAGCTAATAGCCTCATCTAATCTTTTACTGGGCTTACGTGACTGGCCATGTGTAATCTTCCAGCGAAACTTTACGTGGCCTATCTCACAATCTCACCTGGTGAACCGTTTTTTACCCATCCTTCGTTAAGCTCCCGCTCATCTGTAACCTTGACTGAATCTGTTCGCCTTCCGTGGTGTCCATCAGCCAAAGGCAATAGGGGTACCCTAGGTTCCGAAAATTTACCCGGGGCGGCCGCCCCTACACGACCCACGCTGGATCCGCCCCTGCCTACTGTGTAAAATACTAATTTATATCTAAGAATATGTCTCTGGTTTTGGAGTGAGAAAGGTTTTGAAATCTATCTTAATAGAGGCTAAAAATATTTAAAACTAGGTTTGAAAATAAAACTATGAAGAAACGTTTTTGTAAAAATTACACAAGTAGAGTTATTAAATACTACACATTTTTACAAGATTTATGATGGAAAAATAATTGGATTTGGACGATTATTTTTCCATGTCGAATATTTGGCAAATGCCAGAAAATAATAATAAGGAAAATGTTCACAGCATCGTGGTCCAGACACGGCCAACAGTTGGGCCGGTCCAACCAGCCAGCCATCCAGCCAGCCCAGGCGTGCTCGCAGTTAGGTTAGAACCTGGCGCGTGGGGCCATGTGGCCAACGATTCGAAGAGGGAGAGAGAGCGAGGCAGAGACCAACAGGTGGGGTCCCCCTGTGGGGGTAGTGTTCTACCTCGGGACAGAAAGGGGAGGAGCTCACCGGCGTCAGCTCCGTCGATGGCGATAGAAGGTGAGTGTAGGAACGGACTCCTCGCACTCCCGCCATTCGGATGGAGGTCGAGGGAGTGGTTGAGGTGGCCGGAGTCACCGGTGGCGAGGAAGTCGCAGCGGAGGGCGTTGGTATGTGGTTGGTGCCGATGTTCAGTGAAGGGAAAGTAGCGGGGAAGAGGTGGAGGTGAGGCTGGGGCTCGTTGCAGTCATGAAGAAGGACAAATGGAGCCCGTCGCGGTCGATCTTGATCACTCATGCTCGGGGAGCTCAAGCAGGGTGTTTTGGCGCCTCGGTCGATCTTGAGCACTCATGCTCGGGGAGCTCAAGCAGGGTGTTTTGGCGCCTCGATCGATCTTGAGCACTCATGCTCGGGGAGCTCAAGCAGGGTGTTTTTGCGGTCGATTGGAGGGGAGAGAAAGTTTCCGAAGGGGAGGAGAGAGAGGCTGAGGTGGCCTTTATATAGGTGGGGCGCGATCCACCGAAAGGTGGTGTGCTGGTGAGGTCGTGACAATTGCTAGAGGTGGAGAGAAGGCTCATGAATGAGCCCATAGTCTTCGTGGGCGTGGTTTACGTCCGAAAAAGGGATTGATGGCGAGTGGGGCTGGCACCTGGTGCGTCACGGTGGCATGCACCACCTGACCGCTTCGGGCGGGCGTGGGCACAGGTCGCCAGGGGCAGGGGAAGGGGAGAGTGGTGGGGCCCGATGCAGCACTGGCACCGGTCATCGATGCAGTCAAGGCCAGACAATGTGTGGGGCCGAGGCCTGGCCAGGGCTGGCCTCCCTCGGTGCGGGTGTGCTCCATGGTGTATCCATAGCGCAGTTTTGGTATGGCACGGCATGTTGGCATGCTCTAGAGTGCCCCCACTGTGTCTACTAGTTTTTGGGTGCTTGTGAGATGCCCCTTGGATAATTTGGAGCCGAGGAGAGAAGTGGAGGTCAAAGGGAAAGGGAGAGGCAGTCTTTGCGAGGGTGAACCAAAAAAAGGAATTGAAGATTTTGTCCTCCTCCTATTGAATTAGAGTTGGGGCTCTCAGGTGCAGATGTGCGACTGGACAACACACTTGTGATAAAAGTTAGGAGGGAAGGAAGAAGGTGGAAGGGTTGGAAGTGGCTATTTTACTAAATCACGAGAAGGTGCTTGATGTTATTTGAGCAAGATAAACCTCACCAAATGTAGTGAGAATTAACAAGATTACATGATGGGACAAAATTGTTGTGTTCACCAAGTTTGAGCTCATTTGAGCAAGGTTGACAATGTATACATGGAAATAAATAGAAACGGTCATAATGAGATTTCTCTGGACCAAGGTGAGTAAATCAACTCCCACAAATGCACGTTTTGATGTGGCACCCTTAATTGGAGGCTCGATCACTCCTGCAAAGTTTGAGAGCAATAGGGCAAACTTGGCAATGTAGAGTTTTTCATACTTGGTTGAGGACAGGAAGGGTTTTGGGTTTCTTAGTTGAACTCAATCAACTTGAATGGGGATGCAACTTTGCAGGGTCACCTCATATAACATGTGGGACATGCTAGGATTTTCCTGGGATTTTTTCAGACTAGTTCCTTTGGAAATATTTCAAAAGCTTACAATAGGTAGAAAAAGTTTTGAATGGTTTTCCGCAATATTTTGACCAACACCATGTGTTGAAACTCATATATATGGAAAATATATGTTCTATGAGTTTTCCTAATTTTTCTCAAATATTTTAAAGGTAGGAAAATAAATTTCCCCAATGAAATACCATTTCTGGCCTTCAAAAAGTGTGTTTAAATAAAATAGCAAAAATAACTTATAAAATAATTATTTTGTGGGTTTGGGAAGTCATTTTCATTATCGAATCAAAGAAAAATCTTTGGGGTAAAACATCCCTCCTAAATTAAGGAATTGTAATGAAAAAAACCCAATGTAGGGGTTTTGAAGCTTTACAAATAAATAAATGCCTTTTGTTGAAATAATATTTTATTAAGAATAGTTTTTGTCCTGTACACATGGCATGATCATTCGGCAAGGGTTTGGGGCCAAGGAGAGGAGTTTTTAGAGTGATGCTAGTTTTGGTGAATTAAAACACAATCAAGCACACAAGCAAGTTGCAATAAAATCAGTCATCATAAGCACTCAAAAAGTTTTAATTGTTTCCAAATTTTGTAAAATATAATGTGACAAAGTGGTATAAATATAGGGTGTTACAAAACTAGCACCCTTACAAGAACCTCATCCCCAAGATTCCTAGGTTAGCGCTAAGAAGATAAGGGAACTCGAATGTAAGGTAGTCTTTATGATCCCATGTTGCTTCTGCTTCGGTGTTGTTGCTGCAATGAACCTTGAAGTACTTGATGGTGCGGCTTTGGGTGGGACGCTGGGCTTCATCCAGGATGTGGACCAGTCTCTCGCGATAAGTGAGGTTTGGCTGAAGTTCGATGGCATGATGATCGATGTCCTTGTACAGTTCCGGACGATTGGGGATTTCGAGGCACTTCCTCAGTTTTGACACGTGGAAAACGTTGTGCACACCTGAAATCTTGGAAGGTAGCTCTAGCTAGTAAGAAATTCTCCTCACCTTGTAGTGATCTTGAAGGAGCCAATGTATCTCGGTGTAGCTTCCCCTAGACGTGGAAATGTTTCGTTCCCTTGAGAGGCATGACGCGGAAGTGTACGTTGTCTCCGGTGTTTAGGTCCACTTCACAATGTTGTGAGTCGGCGTAGCTCTTCTGTCTTGAGTTGGCGGTTTCCAGAAGTTCCTTGACAAGTTGGACTTGCTCTTCGGTTTCACGAGGGATGTCTGACTCAAAGGTCAGTCCTTCTCTGGTCTCTGACCAGTTGAGGGTTGTGTGGCACTTTTGTCCATACAACACCTCAAATGATGCCATATGAAGGATGGACTGATAAGTATTGTTGTAGAAGAACTCAACGAAGGGCAAAGAGTCCTCCCATTTGGCTCCATATTCCAAAACACAAGCGTGGAGCATATCTTTGAGTATATGATTTACTCGTTCCGTCTGTCCGCCAGTCTGAGGGGGAAAGGCAGTGGTGAAGGAGAGCTTGGTTCCCATGGCTTCTTGAATCTTCTTCCAAAATCTTGAGGTGAACTGCATGCCTCTGTCGGACATGATATCTTTTGGAACTCCATGAAGGCTCATGATGCGGTTGATGTAGAGGTTCACTAGCTTACTACCATCATAGGTGGTATTAATGGGAATGAAGTGGGCCACCTTGGGCAGGTGATCGACAATGACCCAAATGGAGTCATGTCCTTTGCTAGATCTGGGCAGACCGGTGATGATGTCCATCCCGACCCTATCCCACTTCCATTTTGGCAGTCTGAGAGGTTGAAGAAGCCCAGCGGGCATTGGTGCTCAGCGTTCAATGGGGTCTATTTCCCTCTTCATGCATGCCACCAGAACCTTGCCTTGAGGTCTTGGTACATATTGGTTCCTTGAGGGTGAATAGAATATGGAGTGTCGTCTGCTTCTTGCAAGATCATGTTCTTGAGGTCAGCTTTGCTAGGTACACAAATGCGGTTCCCAAACCACACAACTCCCTGCTCATCCATGGAGAATCCCGGGGCCTTGCCATCCTTGATTTTCTTCTTGATACCTTCAATGCTCTCATGTCCCTTGTGTTCCTCCTTAATATCGTCCATCAGTGTAGGCTTTGCTTCGAGGTTGGCCAGGAATCCTGGTGCAACTAGCCGGAACCCGAAGCTCTCAAGTTCATCATATAGGGAAGGTAGGCTTTCCTTGATCATAACATTCAAGGTGCAAGCCTTTGTGCTCAAGGCATCCGCTACTACATTGGCCTTTAGGGGGTGGTATTGAATGTTGAGGTCATAATCCTTAATCAGCTCCAACCATCTCCGCTACCTCATGTTCAACTCCTTCTGAGTGAAAATATACTTCAAGCTCTTATGGTAAGTGTATATCTCACATCGCTTCCCAGAAGGTAATGTCGCCATGTTTTCAAGGCATCAACCACTGTCACCAACTCAATGTCGTGAGTGGCGTAGTTCTCCACATGGGGACGTAGTTGTCGGGACAGATATGTTACGACCCTGCCTTCTTGCATCAGGACACCACCGAGCCCCGTCTTCGATGCATCGCAGTATATCACAAACTCCTTATGAATAGCAGGGGTGGCCAGACTTGGGGCTATGATAAATCTTTCCTTGTGCTCTTGGAAGATTTCTTCGTTGTTCTGCGTCAACTCTAACTTTTTTTCCTTCTTCAAGAGTTGAACCATAGGTTGATCATGGTACCTCTTGATCTTGCGTTGGTTTTCTCTTGAAGAGGAAATGGTGATGAAGTGAAGTAGATAAGTATTGCCCTTAGTTTGTTCAGAACCAAAGTATTAATCTAGTAGGAGGAACAAGCAAGGCTCCAATAGTAGTACGTGCACAAACAATCAAACACTTGCACCCAACGCTATAAAGGGGTTGTCAATCCCTTCAGAGTTATTTGCAAGGATGAGATCTGATAGAGATATGTATAAAATATTGATAGATCTGAAAGTAAAACAAAAGTAAATAAATTGCAGCAAAGTATTTTTAGTATTTTGGTTTATAGATCTGAAAATATAATATGGAAAATACATCTGGGGGCCTTAGGTTTCACTAGGGGTTCTCTCATAAAGGAAAATAATACGATGGATGAACAAATTAGTTTCAAGCAATTGATAGAAAAGCGAATAATTATGAAGATATCCACGACAATGATTATGCATATAGGCATCACGTCTGTGTCAAGTAGAACGAAACGATTCTACATCTACTAGTATTACACCACACATCGACCGACTCGTGTGTGCATCTAGAGTATTAAGTTCATGAAGAACAGAGTAACGCATTAAGTAAGATGACATGATGTAGAGCGATAAACTCAAGCAATATGATGAAAACCCCATCTTTTTATCCTCGATGGCGACAATACAATACATGCCTTGTTACCCCTACTATGTCACTAGGTGAGGACACCGCAAGATTGAACCCGAAACTAAGCACTTCTCACATTGCTAGAATTACCAATCTAGTGGGCCAAACCAAAAAAATAATTCGAAGAGACTTGCAAAGATATGAAATCATGTATATAAGAATTCTGAAGAGACTCAAATAATATTCATGGATAATATGAAGATAAACTCACAATTCATCGGATCTTGACAAACACACCGCAAAAGAGTATTACATCGGATAGATCTCCATGAAGATCATGAAGAACATGGTATTGAAGTTCAAAGAGAGAGAAGAAGCCATATAGATACTACCTATGGACAAGTAGGTCTGTGGTAAACTACTCACACATCATCGGTGGGGCAATGGAGTTGATGTAGATGCCCTCGATGATCAATTCCCTCTCCGGCAGATTACCGGAAAATGCTCCCAGATTGGATCTCTCGGGGATAGAGGCTCCCGGCTGCGTAAAAGTATTTTCATTGCTGTTTTTTGTGATATGGGAATATTTGGGAATTTATAGGCCAAGAATTAGGGTTAGGAGACCTGCAGCGGGGCCACAAGCCAGGTGGCGAGGCCAACCCCGAAGGCGCGCCCTGTAGGCATGTGGCCTAACGGCAACTGCCTTGTCGCCTACTCCAAGTCTGTTGCGTGTCTTCTGGCCCAAGAAATATCTTTCCCGAGATTTTATTCTGTTTGGACTCCGTTTAATATTCCTTATCTGGAATACTCAAAAACGTAGAACAAACATAAACTGGCACTAGGCTCTAGATTAATAGGTTAGTCCCAAAAATAATATAAAACATCATATAAATGTATATAAAACATCCAAAACAAATAATATAATACCATGGAACAATAAAAAATTATAGATATGTTGGAGACGTATCAAGCATCCCCAAGCTTAATTCCTGCTCGTCCTTGAGTAGGTAAATGATAAAAATAGAATTTTTGATGTGGAATGCTACCTAACATATTTATCCATGTAATATTCTCTATTGTGGCATGAATATTCAGATCCATATGACTCAAAACAAAAGTCTATATTGACATAAAAACAATAATACTTGAAGCAAACTAATAAGGTAATTGCTTCCTTTGGAAATAGCATCGTCTTAGAAAGTTATCCCTACAAAATCATTTCCTCTGGCTATTCTACATCTTCAACACACAAAGTATTTAAATCATGCACAACCCCGATGAAAATCAAGCAATTGTTTCACACTTTCTATCTTCTCAAACCTTTTCAACTCTCACGCAATACATGAGCATGAGCCATGGATATAGCACTATAGGTGGAATAGAATGTGGTGGAGGCTGCAAAAGAAAGAGGAGAAGATAGTCTGACATCAACTAGGCATATCAACGGGCTATGGAGACGCCCATCAATAGATATTAGTGTGAGTGACTAGGGATTGCCATGCAACAAATGCACTAGAGCTATAAGTGTATGAAAGTTGAAAAATAAAACTAAGTGGTTGTGCAAAAGATGTAATCCCACTAGTTATATGAAAGTGACAAAATAGGAGACTCTCTATGAAGAACATGGTTTGAAGCACAAGTGTGGAAAAAATACTAGCATTGTCCCTCTGTTTCTCACATATTTTTCTCTTTTTTCTTTTTTCTCCTTTTTGGTGGGCTTCTTTGGCCTCTTTAATTTTTTATGGGCTTCGCTAGCCACTTTTTTTTTGTAAAGTCCGGATACTCATCCCAACTTGTGAAGGAATCATAGTTTTCATCATCCTTTTCTCACACATACAATGCTCTAATAATGCAAATCATCAGATTTTTATTTACTTAAAACTCAAAGATTACAACTCGATAGCTAGAACAAAGTATGACTCTATAAACAATATGAAAGTGATGGTGCGTGTCATAGAAAACGGGAAGGTGGTGTTGCATGGAAATATATCTCGGAATGGCTATGGAAATGCCATAATAGGTAGGTACGGTGGCTGTTTTGAGGAAAATATATGGTGGCTGTTTTGAGGAAGGTGGGTTTAATGTACCGGCGAAAGTTGCGCGGTACTAGAGAGGCTAGCAAAGGTGGAAGGTGTGAGAGTGCGTATAATCCATGAACTGAACATTAGTCATAAAGAACTGACATACATGTTGCAAAAGCCTATTAGTTATCAAAGAAAAGTATTATATGTATGCTCCTATGGGAAAGGATGGTAGGATTTAACCATCGCGCGATCCCGACCTCCACACAAAGGTTGACAATCATTATACAAGTCATGCTCCGACTTCATCGCATAACGGTTCACCATACGTGCATGCTATGGGAATCACAAGATTCAACACAAGTATTTTTTCTAATTCACAATTACTTACTAGCATGACTCTCATATTACCATCTTCACATATCAAAACTATATGCAAGGAATCAAATTTCTCATCATATTCAATACATTTAATATGAAAGTTTTTATTATATCCCTCTTGGATGCCTATTATATTAGGACTAAATTCATAACCTAAACCAATGAACATGTTGTTTAAAGAACTATCAACATAATATAAGTCAGGTATGAGAGTTTAATAATTCCACAACACCGCCGTGCTCTAAACGATATAACTGAAGTACTAGAGCAACACTGCCTCGTTCAAAAGATATAACTGAAGGATAAAGAGTATTGTAAGAAATTCACGATTTAGTGTGTATCTATCTCTCAAAATTGTGTGCAGCAAGGATGATCGTGGCAAACTAAAAAGTAAATACTCATATCATACAAGACGCTACTGGCAAAACACATATCATGTGGTCAATAAAAATATAGTCTCAAGTAAATTTATCGATGGATTGAAGAAGAAAGAGTGGACGCCTTCCGGGGCATCCCCAAGCTTAGGCTCTTTGGTATCCTTTAATATGACTTGGGGTGACTTGGACATCCCCAAGCTCAGGATCTTGCCACTCCTCATTCCATAGTCCATCAAATCTTTACCCAAAACTTGAAAACTTCACAACACAAATCTCAAGACAAAACTCATGAGACCGTTAGTATAAGAAAAATGAATCACCACTTTAGGTACTGTTGTGAACTCATTATTTATTTATATTGACGTAATATTTAATTTATTTCAACTTCTCCATGGTTCATACCCCCTCAAACAACCCAAAGATTCATCAAAATAAGCAAACAACATAAAGAAAACAGAATCTGTCAAAAACAGAACAGTCTGTAGAAATATATTTACTTCGAATACTTATGTAACTCCAAAAATTCTGAGACATTGGGACAATCTTGTAAATTTTTAAACCAATCTTGTGTAAAAACTTCAGATCAAAAGCAAGTTCGTGTGAATTTATAAAATCCCTGGACTTAGAGCGAAAGTTTCTGCTTGTTAGCAAAATCAACTTGCAAACACCATGGACTATCCCAATGGTCTTACTTGGCTCAAACTCTAATGAAGACAAGAAAACACAATTATTATAGAGGCAATAATGTGTGCAGCACTCAAAACAGAAAGAAAAACAAAAGCAAAACAAATAAAATTGGGTTGCCTCCCAAGAAGCGCTATTGTTTAACGCCCTGATGACCCACAAGTATATGGGGTCAATTGTAGCGTTTTCGGTAAGTAAGGGTGTCAAGCCCAACGAGGAGTATAAGGAAATGACAAGTGGTTTTCAGCAAGTTAATGTTTGCAAGTGCTAAAATTGTAAGTAGCAGAGTAGTTTGATAGCAAGATAATTTGTACCTAGCAAGTCTCGTAGTAGTAACAAAAGTGCACCAAGGTAGCCCAATCCTTTTTGAGGTAAAGGACAGTCCAAAATGGTCTTTTATGATAAGCAAAGTGTTCTTGAGGTTACACGGGAATTTCATCTAGTCACTTTTGATCATGTTGGCTTAATTCATGTTCGCTACTTCAATAATTTGGTATGTGGGTGGACCGGTGCTTAGGTGTTGTTCTTACATGAACAAACCTCTTACTCATGATTAACCCTCTCGCAAGCATCCACAACTATGAGAAAAGTATTAAGAATAGATTCTAACCATAACATTAAACTTTTGGATCCAATCGGTTCCTTATGGAACAACCCATAAACTAGGGTTTAAACTTCTGTCACACTCGCAACCCATCATCTAATAACTACTCCACAATGCATTCCCTTAGGCCCCAATGTGGTGAAGTGTCATGTAGTCGACGTTCACAGCACACCACTAAGGGAATCACAACATACATATCATCAAAATATCAAACTCAAATCAAGTTCACATGATTACTTGCAACATGATTTCTCTTGTGACCTCAAGAACAAAATTAACTACTCACAAATGATAATCATGCTCAATATCAGAGGAGTATTAAATAGCATAATGGATCTGAACATATAATCTTCCACCAAATAAACCATATAGTACCCAACTACAAGATATAATCAACACTACTAGTCACCCACAAGCACCAATCTATAGTTCCGGTACAAAGATTGAAGACAAGAAATGAACTAGAGTTTGAGAGGAGTTGGTGATGTTGAAAATGTTGATGAATATATCCCTCCTCAAGATTGGAGAGTTGTTGGTGATGATGATGACGATGATTTCCCCCTACGACAGGGAAGTTTCCCCAGCGAAATCGCTCCACCCGAGGCTAAAAGTGCGCCTGCCCAAGTTCCGCCTCGAAACAGCGGCGCTTCAACCCAAAAGTCATCTCCTCTTTTTTTCTAGGTCAAAATGACTTATATACAAGAAGAGGGGGCCATAGGTGGGCCTGCGTGAGAACAACCAACCGGGGCGCGCGTGGGCTCCCTTACTTGCCCAGGTGGGTTGTGCCCACCTGGTGGGGCCCCTCTGGTACTTATTTGCTCCAATATTCGAAAATGTTCCATAAAAATCGTCGTAAAGTTTCAGCTCATTTGGAGTTGTGCAGAATAGGTAGCCTGACATAACTTTTTTCAGGTCCAGATTTCCAGTTGCCAAAATTCTCCCCCTTTGTGTATACCTTGCATATTATCAGAGAAAAGGCATTAAAATTATTCCCAAAAGCTTTTTTATACAATAAAACAACATAAATAACAGTAGTAATACATGATGCAAAATGGATGTATCAACTCCCCCAAGCTTAGACCTCGTTTGTCCTCAAACGAAAACCGAAATCGAGAAACATGTCCATATGCTTAGAGAGAGAGGTGTCAATAAAACAAATACGGACATAGCAGCATCATGTCACTTATTATAACAGTAGCAAACTTTAACATAAAAAATTTATCATAGGCTTCTCATGAACAAGTGAAAAATCATCATAACATCGAAGTTTTATCATAGGCTTCTCATGAACAAGCACCAAACTATGTTCTCAGTCAACTTTGCTACTACAATTCATCATCTTTTCAGAAAGGGTCACATATCACAGCCTTTAGGCAAGTCCACATACTCAACCATCATTTAGTCTTCTATGATTGCTAACACTCACCATGTATAGATGAGAAAAACATTTCAACCGGACACATAGAAAGATAGGGGCTTATAGTTTTGCCTCCCAACGAATTCACCTCAAGGGTGATGTCAACAATAATAATTCATGCTACCCATATTCAACTGGATATATGTGCCTAGATCATTCCTCACCACATGATGCTTGCCAAAGGAGAAAATAAAAAGAAATAGAGAGAAAAACATTGACTCTTGCATGAAAATAAATACATAAAACTAAAAGATAGACCCTTCATAGAGGGAAGAAGAGGTTGCCATGCGCTTTTTATTTGTATGCTCAAGACCTTAGTGCAAGAGAACGTCACGTTATATCGCCCCTTGTGATGGCAATCTTTATTACGCAGTATGTCTCTTTTATTCTTCACCATCACAAGTTCGTACAACGCTCAATTTTCCCTTACACTAAATGATCTTACACTTAGCAATTTTTATTGCCCTTTTTGCACTGATGACAACTTACTTGAAGGATCTTACTCAATCCATAGGTAGGTATGGTGTACTCTCAAACAAGATTTGGATTTAAGGGTTTTGGATGCACAAGTAGTATCTCTACTTAGTGCGGAGTTTGTGGGTAGCAAATATAGGGGCAAGCACCACATGTTGAAGTATCCATGCCAATATAACTTATGTGTGAATATAAACAAACATAATTCATTACATTGTCTTCCTTGTCCAACGTCAACAATTTCGGCATATAATATTTTGATGGCTGCTCACAATCCCAAAAGATTGCCACGATAGTGTATTTGCATGTGAATCTTATCTTCCCTCATTAATTCTTTCATGAGTTGCATCATTGACCAATGCTATGTTTGTCAATCTACAATAAAATTTTATACTTATACTTTTCCTTGTGTAGTGTCAACACTTACCATAAGATTAGCCTATGATATTTTTCATTTATTTACATTCTTTTTATTGAAACAAGAAAGTAAAGAAGGCAAAACTCAAACTAAACTTTATTATATATATCATACACGATTGCATAGATTGATCACTAAGAAAACTCTTGGAAAGAAAGGATCGAAGTAAACTTTTATTCATCTAAAGCAAAAGATAACCATGGATCGAACTAAGAAAAGCAAAGGCAAAAGATAGTGGAGATGATACGATAACGGCGGACCTCCTCCAAGGTTGCCGAAAGCCAAGGGGAGTGCCCGTACCTGATACTCTATTTTATTTTGGTGATGAAGAAGGAGGTGGTGGTGATGAAGTAGAAGCAATCTCGTCCTTCGGTTTCCATGGAAGAGGCTCACCATCATAAGAGGAAGAGTGAGTCTCTCGGATCCTGCAACTGGCAGCCAAACTCATACCTTTAAACCGTGCCTCATATTCAAAGATTTGGCTTTGAAGGTCGTGGATCTAGATGTGGAGGAAGTTGATTTTCTCGTTGAGGGAGAAGACGATGTCCTTCATGGATCAAAGGTGTAGTCCGTGATCATGAGATGACTGGCATTGAGCCCACGTTCCACCATCCCCTTGCACCGGAAGACTTCTTGCTCCATAGCTTCAAGCCTGGCCTCCACGGATCCAGTCCCCTCGGGTCCTTACACATGGCGGATGTGCAGCACCCCATCGCACATCTGGATAGCTTGAAGGTGTTGCATCACTTCACGCAAATATGGGTTGATACGTTGTCGAAGAACTTGTCCTTGGAGGAGCTTGAAGCGGCCATGCTGGATTGGATTTGACAGAAAACAGCAAGAAACAAAAACATGAGATTTCTCTGCGTTATGGAGGTCAACAGTTTCGGGGGGTATATAAAGATTTTTTTATCTTGGGGAACAAGCAGAACGGAAGAAAAACGGAGTCCGGAAAGTACCCTTGGTGGGCACAACCTACTGGGGCGCGTCTGGCAAGCCAGGCGTGCCCTGGTGTGTCGTGCCCACCAGGGTCACTTTCTTGGAAGTTTCTTATTTTCCTAATTTTTTAATATTCCAACACTGACAAAATTATTTTTGCGGATTTTTTGGACTCCGTTTACTTACCGTATCACGTACCTCCCTTTTTTCACGATTCTGGAGTGTTCCGGAGGGATTCTTTTATGTGTTCTTCTCGTCACAGTTTCTTCTGACGTTAATGGGCGTACGTGAGA
Organism: Hordeum vulgare subsp. vulgare; assembly: GCF_904849725.1. Lineage (NCBI taxonomy): Eukaryota > Viridiplantae > Streptophyta > Magnoliopsida > Poales > Poaceae > Hordeum > Hordeum vulgare. Next base: position 338,089,787 of record NC_058524.1, on the reverse strand, counting down.
TATAATGTTTTATTCGTTTCCCATTGACAACCTTTGGGTTAGTACCTTCGACATTATTTATTTTGATAGCTCCAAATCGATAGATCTCCTCGGTAACATAGGGTCCTTCCGATTTGGATAGGATTTTTCCAACAAAGAATGTAGAACGAGAGTTGTACAAAAGAATATATTCTCCAACTTTGAACTCACGCTTTTGGATTCGTTTTTCATGCCATCTTTTAAATTTTTCTTTGAATAACTTTGCATTTTCATAAGCTTGGGTTCTCCATTCATCTAATGAGCTAATAGGAAATAACCTCTTTTCACCAGCAAGTTTGAAATAATAGTTGAGTTCCTTGATTGGCCAATATGCATTATGTTCTAACTCAAGAGGCAAATGACAAGCTTTTCCATAAACCATTTTATAAGGAGACATATCCATAGGATTTTTATATGATGTTCTATAAGCCCAGAGTGCATTATCTAATTTCTTAGACCAATTCTTCCGGGACCTATTGACAGTCTTTTGTAAGATTAGTTTTATTTCTCTATTGCTAAGCTGAACTTGACCACTAGACTAAGGATGATAAGGTGATGCAATTCTATGGTTATGATATATAGCAAGCATGTTACCGAAATCACCATGAATAAAGTGTGAGCCACCATGGGTCATTAAATATCTAGGGACTCCAAACCTTGGGAAAATAACTTCCTTCAGAATTTTAATAGAGGTGTTGGGATCAACACTACTAGTTGGAATAGCTTCTACCCACAGCAATCAAAATATGTATATACCCGTTAGAGGAAGGAAAAGGTCCCATGAAATTAAATCCGCAAACATCATATGGTTCAACAACAAGTGAATAATTCATAGGCATTTCTTGACGCTTACCGATATTACTTATTCTTTGACATTCATCACAAGATGAGACAAACTTACGGGCAACCTTGAAGAGAGTAGGCCGATAAAAACGAGATTACAATACCTTATGATCGGTTATGTCTCCTGCGTGATTCCCTCCATAAGCTTCGAAGTGACATTTCCGTAGGGTTTGTTCATGTTCAGGCCGAGGTACACAACGTCTAATAATATCATCTACTCCTTTATAAAGTTGTGGGTCATCCCAAAAGTAATGTCTTAAATCACAGAAGATTTTTTTCTTTTGTTGGTATCTGAAGCTAGGTGGTATGTATTAAGCAACAATATAATTAGCATAATCAGCATACCAAGTTGTACTATTAAAACATTTATTGCAGGTAATTGTGCGACCACGTTACAACTGTATGGGATAGGGCTTTGTTGATTTCTTTGGTCGGTCCTAGCAAAGAGCAACATTACTAGTGGCAGGAGTGATATGTGGTCACTCTCGTGATGGGGCCGTACCAGGTAGATCGAATATGCCATTTTTACGTGTTCTGGGCACACCATTGGTCCGTGATACGTCTCAAACGTATCTACTTTTACAAGATCTTTTGCTATTGTTTTGGCCTCATTCTTGCATGATTTGAATGAAACTACCCCGGACTAACGCTGTTTTCAATAGAGCTGCCTGTATGGTTTTCTTGCGTGCACGAAAATGGATTTTTAAGCTTCCTGGAAAATTCCTATAAAAAAGAGAGAAAATCCACCCACCGGAAGGAACCCTGGGCCAGAAGATGGGCCACAGGGGAGCCATAGGGCCTCCAGGCGACCTGTGGGCGCGGCCTGCCACATGGCCGCGCCGGGAGGCCGCCTGGTTAGGGTCCACCACCTCTCGTGCCCTTCCTTGGCTCCTATTTTTACCTGTGACGGAGAAATCCCACAACATAATTTGTTTTGGAAGTTCTCGACGCAGAGCCGCCGCAACCCTCGGTTCTTCTTCGGGAGAGCTAATCTGGAGGCTGCTTTGGCCTCCGGAGAGGGGAAATTGGTGCCATCGTCATCACCAACGCTACTCCATCATCCTCCCATGGCTTCCCCCATCATGTGTGAGTAATTCCTTGCTATAGGCAAAGGGGATGGTAGAGATTGGATGAGTTAGATCATGTAATAGTTCGTCGGATTGTTGGGTGCATGTTGCCTATCATCTACTATGGTGTATATCATCTTTGCTACTACTTGTTACTCTTGATGCTTGTCACTTTGGGCCCGAGTGCCATGATTTTAGATCTGAATTCATTATGTTTTCATGACTATATTTGTGTTCTAGATCCAATCTATGAGTAGTATGCACCTATTATAGTCTAGAACCGGCGATCCCAATGGTGACAGCTTGCGACACCAAAGGGGATATACTAGTACCCGCATGGATGGTACTGCCATAATCGGTGCTCGTAGGACGTACATCTTGTGGGTGGGTACGAATCGAGTGGAACTATTTGTCTAGTATCGTCAGGGGAAAGGCATTGATCTGGTACTTACCTCGGGTATGTTATATACCGCGAGTCGTGGATGACACGGAAGTTTCCCGGATCTCGTGGGTACAACATACAACCTCTACAAAGTGTAGAACTATTCGAATATCCGTGTCCACGATCAAGGACATTTGGGTAATCCTGCTTAAACTAAGTCCAGTCGTTTCTGCATAGACCAAGTATGAGTGTGTGTGTGTTCAGGGAGTTATCTGAGTAAGAGTTGATATGACCATTTTGTTGGGGAACGTCGCAAGGGAAACAAAAATTTTCCTACGCGCACGAAGACCTATCATGGTGATGTCCATCTACGAGAGGGGATGAGTGATCTACGTACCCTTGTAGATCGTACAGCAGAAGCGTTAGAGAACGCGGTTGATGTAGTGGAACGTCCTCACGTCCCTCGATCCGCCCCGCGAACAATCCCGCGATCAGTCCCACGATCTAGTACCGAACGGACGGCACCTCCGCGTTCAGCACACGTACAGGTCGATGATGATCTCGGCCTTCTTGATCCAGCAAGAGAGACGGAGAGGTAGAAGAGTTCTCCGGCAGCGTGACGGCGCTCCGGAGGTTGGTGATGATCTTTTCTCAGCAGGGCTCCGCCCGAGCTCCGCAGAAACACGATCTAGAGGAAAAACTATGGAGGTATGTGGTCGGGCAGCCGTGAGAAAGTCGTCTCAAATCTGCCCTAAAAGCCCCATATATATAGGAGGAGGGAGGGGGACCTTGCCTTGGGGTCCAAGGGATCCCCAAGGGGTCGGCCGAGCCAGGGGGGAGGACTCTCCCCCCCCAAACCGAGTCCTACTTGGTTTGGTGGGAGGGAGTCCTTCCCCCTTCCTACTTCTTCCTTTTTTTTTCCTTTCCTTTGATTTTTTCTCTCTTGGTGCATAGGGGATTGGTGGGCTGTCCCACCAGCCCACTAAGGGCTGGTGTGACCCCCCCAAATGCCTATGGGCTTCCCCGGAGTGGGTTGCCCCCCTCCGGTGAACTCCCGGAACCCATTCGTCATTCCCGGTACATTCCCGGTAACTCCGAAAACCTTCCGGTAATCAAATGAGGTCATCCTATATATCAATCTTCGTTTCCGGACTATTCCGGAAACCCTCATGACGTCCGTGATCTCATCCGGGACTCCGAACAACATTCGGTAACCAACCATATAACTCAAATACGCATAAAACAACGTCGAACCTTAAGTGTGCAGACCCTGCGGGTTCGAGAACTATGTAGACATGACCCGAGAGACTCCTCGGTCAATATCCAACAGCGGGACCTGGATGCCCATATTGGATCCTACATATTCTACGAAGATCTTATCGTTTGAACCTCAGTGCCAAGGATTCGTATAATCCCGTATGTCATTCCCTTTGTCCTTCGGTATGTTACTTGCCCGAGATTCGATCGTCAGTATCCGTATACCTATTTCAACCTCGTTTACCGGCAAGTCTCTTTACTCGTTCCGTAATACAAGATCCCGCAACTTACACTAAGTTACATTGCTTGCAAGGCTTGTGTGTGATGTTGTATTACCGAGTGGGCCCCGAGATACCTCTCCGTCACACGGAGTGACAAATCCCAGTCTTGATCCATACTAACTCAACTAACACCTTCGGAGATACCTGTAGAGCATCTTTATAGTCACCCAGTTACGTTGCGACGTTTGATACACACAAAGCATTCCTCCGTTGTCAGTGAGTTATATGATCTCATGGTCATAGGAATAAATACTTGACACGCAGAAAACAGTAGCAACAAAATGACACGATCAACATGCTACGTCTATTAGTTTGGATCTAGTCCATCACGTGATTCTCCTAATGACGTGATCCAGTTATCAAGCAACAACACCTTGTTCATAATCAGAAGACACTGACTATCTTTGATCAACTGGCTAGCCAACTAGAGGCTTGCTAGGGACCGTGTTTTGTCTATGTATCCACACATGTAAATGAGTCTTCATTCAATACAATTATAGCATGGATAATAAACTATTATCTTGATACAGGAATTATAATAATAACTATACATTTATTATTGCCTCTAGGGCATAATTCCAACAGTCTCCCACTTGCACTAGAGTCAATAATCTAGCGCTCACATCACTATGTGAATTACATTGTAATAAATCTAACACCCATACAGTTCTGGTGTCGATCATGTTTTGGCCGTGGAAGAGGCTTAGTCAGCGGGTCTGCTACATTCAGATCCGTGTGCACTTTGCATATATTTACGTCCTCCTCCTCGACGTAGTCGCGGATGAGGTTGAAGCGTCGTTTGATGTGTCTGGTCTTCTTGTGAAACCTTGGTTCCTTTGCTAAGGCAATGGCACCAGTGTTGTCACAGAACAAGGTTATTGGATCCAGTGCACTTGGCACCACTCCATGATCCGTCATGAACTGCTTCATCCAGACACCCTCCTTAGCCGCCTCCGAGGCAGCCATGTACTCCGCTTCACATGTAGAATCTGCTACGACGCTTTGCTTGGAACTGCACCAGCTTACTGCACCCCCATTAAGAATAAATACGTATCCGGTTTGCGACTTAGAGTCGTCCGGATCTGTGTCAAAGCTTGCATCGACGTAACCTTTTACGGCGAGCTCTTCGTCACCTCCATACACGAGAAACATCTGCTTAGTCCTTTTCAGGTACTATAGGATATTCTTGACCGCCGTCCAGTGATCCACTCCTGGATTACTCTGGAACCTACCTGCCATACTTATGGCCAGGCTAACATCCGGTCTAGTGCACAACATTGCACACATGATAGAGCCTATGGCTGAAGCATAGGGGACGGAGCGCATATGCTCTCTATCTTCATGAGTTGCTGGGCACTGAGTCTTACTCAATCTCGTACCTTGTAACACTGGCAAGAACCCTTTCTTGGACTGTTCCATTTTGAACCTCTTCACAACTTTATCAAGGTATGTGCTTTGTGAAAGCCCTATCAGGCATTTTGATCTATCCCTATAGATCTTAATGCCTAGAATGTAAGCAGCTTCTCCTAGGTCCTTCATAGAGAAACTTTTATTCAAGTAACCTTTTATACTGTCCAAAAGCTCTACGTTGTTTCCAATCAGTAATATGTCATCCACATATAATATTAGAAACGCTACAGAGCTCCCACTCACTTTCTTGGAAATACAAGATTCTCCAACCACTTGTATAAACCCAAATGCTTTGATCACCTCATCAAAGCGTTTGTTCCAACTCCGAGATGCTTGCACCAGTCCATAAATGGATCGCTGGAGCTTGCACACCTTGTCAGCATTTTTAGGATCGACAAAACCTTCGGGTTGCATCATATACAACTCTTCCTTAAGGAAACCGTTAAGGAACGCCGTTTTGACATCCATCTGCCAGATTTCATAATCGAAAAATGCAGCTATTGCTAACATGATTCTGACGGACTTAAGCATCGCTACGGGAGAGAAAGTCTCATCGTAGTCAATTCCTGGAACTTGTGAAAAACCCTTTGCCACAAGTCGAGCTTTATAAACGGTCACATTACCCGTCAGCGTCCGTCTTCTTCTTAAAGATCCATTTGTTCTGAATAGCCTTGCGGCCCTCAGGAAGTATCTCCAAAGTCCACACTTTGTTCTCATACATGGATCCTATCTCGGATTTCATGGCTTCTAGCCATTTGTTGGAATCTGGGCCCACCATTGCTTCTTCATAATTTGCAGGTTCATTGTTGTCTAACAACATGATTGATAAGACGGGATTACCGTACCACTCTGGAGCAGCGCGTGATCTCGTCGACCTGCGTGGTTCAACAGAAACTTGAACTGGAGTTTCATGATCATCATCATTAACTTCCTCCTCAACCGGCGTCGCAATGACAGAGGTTTCCCCTTGCCCTGCGCCACCATCCAGAGGGATGAGAGGTTCGACAACCTCGTCAAGTTCTATCTTCCTCCCACTCAATTCTCTCGAGAGAAACTCCTTCTCGAGAAAAGTTCCGTTCTTAGCAACAAACACTTTGCCCTCGGATTTGAGATAGAAGTTGTACCCAAGTGTCTCTTTTGGGTAACCTATGAAGACGCACTTTTCCGCTTTGGGTTCCAGCTTTTCAGGCTGAAGCTTTTTGACATAAGCATCACATCCCCAAACTTTAAGAAATGACAACTTTGGCCTTTTGCCATACCACAGTTCGTATGGTGTCGTCTCAACGGATTTCGATGGTGCCCTATTTAAAGTGAATGCAGCTGTTTCTAATGCATAACCCCAAAACGATAACGGCAAATCAGTAAGAGACATCATAGATCGCACCATTTATAATAAAGTACGATTAGGACGTTCGGACACACCATTACGCTGTGGTGTTCCAGGCGGTGTTAACTGCGAAACAATTCCACATTGTCTTAAGTGAGTACCAAACTCGAAACTCAGATATTCACCCCCACGATCAGACCGTAGGAACTTGATCTTCTTGTTACGATGATTCTCCACTTCACTCTGAAATTTTTTGAACTTTTCAAATGTTTCAGACTTGTGCTTCATCAAGTAGACATAACCATATCTACTTAGATCGTCAGTGAAGGTGAGAAAATAACGATATCCGCCGCGTGCCTCCACGCTCATTGGACCACACACATCGGTATGTATGATTTCCAACAAGTCACTTGCACGCTCCATTGTTCCGGAGAACGGAGTCTTAGTCATCTTGCCCATGAGGCATGGTTCGCACGTGTCAAGTGAATCAAAGTCAAGTGACTCCAAAAGTCCATCAGCATGGAGTTTCTTCATGCGCTTTACACCAATATGACCCAAGCGGCAGAGCCACAAAAATATGGCGCTATCATTGTTTACTCTAACTCTTTTGGTCTCAATGTTATGTATATGCGTATCTCTATCAAGATTCAATATGAACAATCCTCTCATATTCGGTGCATGACCATAAAAGATGTTACTCATAGAAATAGAACAACCATTATTCTCAGACTTAAAAGAGTAACCGTCTCGCAATAAACAAGATCCAGATATAATGTTCATGCTCAACGCAGGCACTAAATAACAATGATTTAAGTTCATCACTAATCCCGATGGTAGTTGAAGTGACACTGTGCCGACGGCGATTGCATCAACCTTGGAACCGTTTCCTACGCGCATCGTCACTTCGTCTTTCGCCAGCCTTCGTCTATTTCGCAGTTCCTGCTTCGAGTTGCAAATGTGAGCAACAGAACCGGTATCGAATACTCAGGCACTACTACGAGAGCCGGTTAAGTACAAATCAATAACATGTATATCAAATATACCTGATTTTTCTTTGCCCGCCTTCTTATCTGCCAGATACTTGGGGCAATTGCGCTTCCAGTGACCCATACCCTTGCAATAGAAGCACTCTGTTTCAGGCTTAGGTCCAGCCTTGGGTTTCTTCGGCGGATTGGCAACAGGCTTGCTGCTCTTCTTCGAATTGTCCTTCTTGCCTTTGCCGTTTCTCTTGAAACTAGTGGTCTTGCTCACCATCAACACTTGATGCTCTTTACGGAGTTCAGACTCTGCGACTTTCAGCATCGCAAACAACTCGCCGGGAGACTTGTTCATCCCTTGCATGTTGTAGTTCAACACAAAGCCTTTATAGCTTGGCGGCAGTGATTGAAGGATTCTGTCAGTGATAGCTTCTTGCGGGAGTTCAATCCCCAGTTCAGCTAGACGGTTTGAGTACCCAGACATTTTGAGCACATGTTCACTGACAGACGAGTTTTCCTCCATCTTGCAAGCATAGAATTTATTGGAGGTCTCATACCTCTCGATCCGGGCGTTCTTCTGAAAGATAAACTTCAACTCCTGGAACATCTCAAATGCTCCATGACGCTCAAAGCGACGTTGAAGTCCCGGTTCTAAGCCATAGAAGACTGCACATTGAACTATTGAGTAGTCCTCCTTACGTGCTAACCAAGCGTTCTTAACATCCTGATCAGCCGTAGCGGGTGTTTCATCTCCTAGCGCAGCATTAAGGACATAATCCTTCTTTCCAGCTTGTAAGATTAGCTTAAGATTACGAGCCCAGTCTACAAAGTTGCTTCCATCATCTTTCAACTTAGCTTTCTCTAGGAACGTATTAAAATTCAGGATGACACTTGCGTGAGCCATGATCTACAACACAAATACATTCAAAGTGGACTTAGACTATGTTCAAGATAATTAGAGTTCAACTTAATCAAATTATATGCTAAACTCCCACTCAAAAAGTACATCTCTCTAGTCATTTGAGTGTTTCATGATCCACATACACTATCCCAAGTCCGATCATCACGTGAGTCGAGAGTAGTTTCAGTGGTAAGCATCCCTATGCTAATCATATCAGCTATATGATTCATGATCGACCTTTCGGTCTCATGTGTTCCGAGGCCATGTCTGCACATGCTAGGCTCGTCAAGCTTAACCCGAGTGTTCCGCTGTGCGCAACTGTTTTGCACCCGTTGTATGTGAACGTTGAGTCTATCACACCCGATCATCACGTGGTGTCTCGAAACGACGAACTGTAGCAACGGTGCACAGTCGGGGAGAACACAATTTCGTCTTGAAATTTTAGTGAGAGATCACCTTATAATGCTACCGTCGTTCTAAGCAAAATAAGGTGCATAAAAGGATTAACATCACATGCAATTCATAAGTGACATGATATGGCCATCATCACGTGCTTCTTGATCTCCATCACCAAAGCACCGACACGATCTTCTTGTCACCGGCGCCACACCATGATCATCCATCAACGTGTTGCCATCGGGGTTGTCGTGCTACTTATGCTATTACTACTAAAGCTACATCCTAGCAAAATAGTAAACGCATCTGCAAGCACATATGTTAGTATAAAGACAACCCTATGGCTCCTGCCGGTTGCCGTACCATCGACGTGCAAGTCGATATTTCTATTACCACATGATCATCTCATACATCCAATATATCACATCACATCATTGGCCATATCACATCACAATCATACCCTGCAAAAACAAGTTAGACGTCCTCTAAATTTGTTGTTGCATGTTTTTACGTGGTGACCAAGGGTATCTAGTAGGATCGCATCTTACTTACGCAAACACCACAACGGAGATATATGAGTTGCTATTTAACCTCATCCAAGGACCTCCTCGGTCAAATCCGATTCAACTAAAGTTGGAGAAACCGTCACTTGCCAGTCATCTTTGAGAAAAGGGGGTTACTCGTAACGATGAAACCAGTCTCTCGTAAGCGTACGAGTAATGTCGGTCCAAGCCGCTTCAATCCAACAATACCGCGGAATCAAGAAAATACTAAGGAGGGCAGAAAAACGCACATCACCGCCCAAAAAACCTTTTGTGTTCTACTCGAGAAGACATCTACGCATGAACCTAGCTCTGATACCACTGTTGGGGAACGTCGCAAGGGAAACAAAAAATTTCCTACGCGCACGAAGACCTATCATGGTGATGTCCATCTACGAGAGGGGATGAGTGATCTACGTACCCTAGTAGATTGTACAGCAGAAGCGTTAGAGAACGCGGTTGATGTAGTGGAACGTCCTCACGTCCCTCGATCCGCCCCGCGAACAATCCCGCGATCTGTCCCACGATCTAGTACCGAACGGACGGCACCTCCGCGTTCAGCACACGTACAGCTCGACGATGATCTCGGCCTTCTTTATCCAGCAAAAGAGACGGAGAGGTAGAAGAGTTCTCCGGCAGCGTGACGGCGCTCCGGAGTTTGGTGATGATCTTGTCTCAGCAGGGCTCCGCCCGAGCTCCGCAGAAACACGATCTAGAGGAAAAACTATGGAGGTATGTGGTCGGGCAGCCGTGAGAAAGTCGTCTCAAATATGCCCTAAAAGCCCCATATATATAGGAGGAGGGAGGGGGACCTTGCCTTGGGGTCCAAGGGATCCCCAAGGGGTCGGCCGAGCCAGGGGGGAGGACTCTCCCCCCCCAAACCGAGTCCTACTTGGTTTGGTGGGAGGGAGTCCTTCCCCCTTCCCACTTCTTCCTTTTTTTTCCTTTCCTTTGATTTTTTCTCTCTTGGCGCATAGGGGATTGGTGGGCTGTCCCACCAGCCCACTAAGGGCTGGTGTGACCCCCCCAAATGCCTATGGGCTTCCCCGGATTGGGTTGCCCCCCTCCGGTGAACTCCCGGAACCCATTCGTCATTCCCGGTACATTCCCGGTAACTCCGAAAACCTTCCGGTAATCAAATGAGGTCATCCTATATATCAATCTTCGTTTCCGGACTATTCCGGAAACCCTCGTGACGTCCGTGATCTCATCCGGGACTCCGAACAACATTCGGTAACCAACCATATAACTCAAATACGCATAAAACAACGTCGAACCTTAAGTGTGCAGACCCTGCGGGTTCGAGAACTATGTAGACATGACCCGAGAGACTCCTCGGTCAATATCCAACAGCGGGACCTGGATGCCCATATTGGATCCTACATATTCTACGAAGATCTTATCGTTTGAACCTCAGTGCCAAGGATTCGTATAATCCCGTATGTCATTCCCTTTGTCCTTCGGTATGTTACTTGCCCGAGATTCGATCGTCAGTATCCGTATACCTATTTCAACCTCGTTTACCGGCAAGTCTCTTTACTCGTTCCGTAATACAAGATCCCGCAACTTACACTAAGTTACATTGCTTGCAAGGCTTGTGTGTGATGTTGTATTACCGAGTGGGCCCCGAGATACCTCTCCGTCACACGGAGTGACAAATCCCAGTCTTGATCCATACTAACTTAACTAACACCTTCGGAGATACCTGTAGAGCATCTTTATAGTCACCCAGTTACGTTGCGACGTTTGATACACACAAAGCATTCCTCCGGTGTCAGTGAGTTATATGATCTCATGGTCATAGGAATAAATACTTGACACGCAGAATACAGTAGCAACAAAATAACACGATCAACATGCTACGTCTATTAGTTTGGGTCTAGTCCATCACGTAATTCTCCCAATGACGTGATCCAGTTATCAAGCAACAACACTTTGTTTATAATCAGAAGACACTGACTATCATCGATCAACTGGCTAGCCAACTAGAGGCATGCTAGGGACGGTGTTTTGTCTATGTATCGACACATGTAAATGAGTCTTCATTCAATACAATTATAGCATGGATAATAAACTATTATCTTGATACAGGAATTATAATAATAAGTATACATTTATTATTGCCTCTAGGGCATAATTCCAACACATTTTTGGTGACTTGGCATATTGGGTGAACCACAAGTGTTCAACCCACTGTGGATATGTTGATATCTATAACCTTCTTCATTTAAATACCATCTAGCTTATGTTGCACATCCATCTATGATCATGTTTATTTACAATCAAGTTGCTATCCACCAATACTGCATATTACCTGTTATCATACCAACTGCATTATCCATATCATGGGATGTTTCTGAGTACATTCAAAGTACTCACTTGCTTTCCACTAGTTATGTTATTGACTAGACATGGGAGGACCAGACTTTGGAGAAGAATTCGTCATCGGAAACGGATTTGCGAATTAGGACGCTTCCTAGTCAGAATTCCTGTTGGTGTCGGCTGATGGCATGGGCACCCTCTTAGCCCAAAGATTTCCGCTAGTCGATGTATCTATGTGATTTGGCCTTATAGGCCCTACCTATGTGAACTTGACCTTGATGGTGATTTGTTGTACTATTTCGGTATTTTGGTTGTAAGACTCTTAATATTCAGTATCTGTGTTTTCGGTGAGCATTGATCTCGAGGATCACTCAGCATGTTCATTCGGAGATCTCGACTCGTAAGTCAGGGTCCCCACAACTAATAACCCACAAGCACCAGTCTATATTTCCGGTACAAAGATTGAACACTAGATATGCACTAGGGTTTGAGAGGAGTTGGTGTTGTTGAAGATGTGGATGAAGATAGCCCTCGCCAAGATGGAAGAGTTGTTGGTTTTGATGATGACGATGATTTCCCCCTCCGAGAGGGAAGTTCCCCCGACGGAATCGCTCCACCGGAGGGCAATAGTACTCCTGCCCATGTTCCGCCTCGAGACGGAGGCACTTCATAACGAAAGTCCTCTCCTCCTTTTTTTGTAGGTCAAAATGACTTATATACCAGAAGAGGGGCACCGGAGGTGGGCCTAGGTGAGCCGAACCCACCGGGGCGCGCCTGGGCTCCCTGGCACCACAAGGTGGGTTGTGCCCACCTGGTGAGCCCCCTTTGGTACTTATTTGCTCCAATATTCCTCAAATATTGCATAAACATTGCTTGTAAAGTTTCAGCTCATTTGGAGTTGTGCAGAATAGGTAGCGTGACGTATCTTTTTTAGGTCGAGATTTCCAGCTACCACAATTCTCCCCCTTTGTGTATACCTTGCATATTATGAGAGAAAAGGAATTAGAATTACTACAAAAAACATTATTATACAATAAAAGAACATAAATAAAAGTAGGAAAACACGATGCAAAATGGACGTATCACGCCCCTAGCTAGGCATAATGCAATAGGTCTAGGTATTGTCATGTTTGGTATTCACAATTTTCGTGAGGTCCTTCTCAAATCCAGGATGCTCTCTCCTCTTCCCTAGGTTTGTAGGTGAAGAAACCACCTTATTGTCTAAACTATGCAAATGCTTATTGCTAAGGGTGATCAAAGTGTTCAAACGGTTGAGGATTCCACTAATATGTTTAAGGGGTTCATGATATTGTTGTAGCTCGATTAAGTGCTTATGTAAGTCACTTAGTTTGTCGAGAATTTGAACTCCCTCTTCTGAAAAATTAAACCCTTTTTTGTGGAGGAACTCCCAAAATCCCCTCCAAAACTTCGTAAGCAACGTTTGTATTTAATTCAATAAAATTTCCTTTTGAGGCAAAAATTTAAGAGTTCTCTATGATGTAAATCCAATCCAATGTAAAAAAATTGAGAAAAACATTAGCATCTCCTTTTAGGTTGGAGACACGGTAGGATTCCACTAACCTATACCATGGATCTTTCAAATTTTCCCTTTGTTTATGTTTGAAGTATAAAACTTCAAAATCTGGTGACAAAGTGGAAGTGGTATTGCTTGTCATGGAGACGAGTAAAATACAAAGAAAGAAAGGCGAATAAAAGGGAAAATATTTTTGGTATTATTTGAAAATCGTTTTAGGAGTGGGGGAGAGGAAAACGAAAGGCAAATGGAAAATAAAGTAAATTCAAGAGATGAGTTTGTGATGGGTACTTGATAAGCACGATCTTCCTATGTATCCTCCCCGACAACGGCGCCATAAATCCTTCTTGCCACCTCTTGAGCTTGCGTTCGTTTTCTCTTGAACAGGAAAGGGTGATGCAGCAAAGTAGATAAGTATTTCCCTCAGTTTGTTGAGAACCAAGATATCAATCCATTAGGAGGAACAATAATGGCTCCAATAGTAGTACCTGCACAAATAATCAAACACTTGCACCCAACGCTATAAATGGGTTGTCAATCCCTTCAGAATGATTTGCAAGGATGAGATCTGATAGAGATATGTATAAAATATCGATAGATTTGAAAGTAAAACAAAAGTAAATAAATTGCAGCAAATTATTTTTTGTTATTTTTGGTTTATAGATCTGAAAATATAATGTGGAAAATAAACCCGGGGGCCATAGGTTTCACTAGAGGCTTCTCTCATAAAGGAAAATAATACGGTGGGTGAATAAATTACCGTCAAGCAATTGATAGAAAAGCGAATAATTATGAAGATAATCAAGGAAATGATTATGCAAATAGGCATCACATCCGTGTCAAGTAGACCGAAACAATTCTGCATCTACTACTATTACTCCACACATCGACCTGCATCTAGAGTATTACGTTCATGAAGAACAGAGTAACGCATTAAGTAAGATGACATGGGGTAGAGGGATAAACTCAAGCAACGTGATGAAAACCCCATATTTTTATCCTTGATGGCAGCAATACAATACGTGCCTTGCTACCCCTACTATGGCACTGGGTGGGGACACCGCAAGATTGAACCCAAAACAAACCACTTCTCCCATTGCAAGAATTCCCAATCTAGCTGGCTAACTCAAACAAATAATTCGAACAGACTAGCAAAGATATGAAATCATGCATATAAGAATTCGGAAGAGACTCAAATAACATTCATGGATAATCTGAAAATAAACTCATAATTCATCGGATCTTGACAAACACACCGCAAAAGAGTACTATATCGGATAGATCTCGATGAAGATCATGAAGAACATGGTACTGAAGTTCAAAGAGAGAGAAGAAGCCATCTAGCTACTAGATATGGACCCGTAGGTCTGTGGTAAACTACTCACACATCATCGGAGGGGCAATGGAGTTGATGTAGATGCCCTCCATGATCAACTCCCTCTCTGGCAGATTATCGGAAAAGCGTCCCAGATTGGATAGATCGGGAACAGAGGCTCCCGGCGGCGTAAAAGTATTTTCGTTGCTCTTTTTTGCGACACGGGAATATTTGAGAATTTACAATCCAAGAATTAGGGTTAGGAGACATGCAGGGGGTCCACAAGCCACCCCCCCAGGGCGCACCCTGCAGGCTTGTGGCCTACCGGCAACTACCTTGCCCCCCTACTCCAAGACTGTTGCAAGAAAAATCTTTCTGGATATTTTATTCCGTTTGGACTCCGTTTAATATTCCTTATCTGCAAAACTCAAAAACGTGGAACAAAGAGAAACTGGCACTAGGCTCTAGATTAATAGGTTAGTCCCAAAAATAATGTAAAACAACATATAAATGCATATAAAACAACCAAAAGAGATAATATAATAGCATGGAACAATAGAAAATTATAGATACATTGGATACGTATTAGGGCGACGCTAGAGCATCTTTCAATGAACTTGCGATAGTACCTGCGATTCCGAGGAAGCTTCTCACTTCCTTCACATTGGCTGGTGAATTCTACTTTGACACTGATGCAACCTTGGTGGGATTGACTGACGATCCAACTACTATCATCACATGACCTAAGAACCAAACTTCATGTAGCCATAATTTGCATTTGCTGACCTTGGTATAAAGTTGGTGCTCACGATGTTTTTCTAGCACCGTCCTTAAGTGTTGCTCATGCTCTTGTTCAGTATGTCGTTGATGAAGAGAACGACAAACTTGTCTAGATAATCCATGAAGACTTTGTTCGTGAGGTACATGAAGTAAGCTGGGGCATTGGTCAACCCAAATGACATGACCGTGCACTCATACAAGCCATATCTACTTAGAAATGTTGTCTTCGGAATATCTTTGGGTCGGATAATTAGTTGTTAGTACCTAGACCTAAGGTTGATATTGGAGAACACTTTGGCACCATTCAACTGATCAAAGAGGTCTTCAATCTTGGGGAGTGGATACTTGTTCTTTATCTTAACTTCATTGAGGGAACGATAGTCAACACAGTATTTGATAGTTCCGTCCTTCTTGGACATGAATAGAACAGGTGATCTCCAAAGAGAGGCACTATGGAGAATAAATCTTTTCCTGATCTGCTCGGTCAGTTGTTTCTTAAACTCAGCCAATTCCTCGAACCCCATTCTATAGAGCTTATTATAGATGGGTCTTGATCAAGGCATTAGTTCAATAATTAACTTGGTGTCTCGGTCTGGAGGCATCCTGGGCAGTTCGGCAGGAAAGACATCCGGGTACTCACATACCACTGGCACTTGGTCCAACCCAATTCCCAAAAGGAAATTAACTTGAGGGGCTTGAGTGGAGGCAGGTTTGGAAACATATTTGACGTCAACTCCTTGGTCATTAGTCATAGTAATAGTCCTCTTGGCACAATCCAACATGCCTTGGTGCTTTTCTAACCAATCCATACCAAGGATCACATCCAAGCCTTGCGACTTGAGGGCGATGAGATGTGCTACGAAGTCTACCCCATTGATGTTGATCCCAACTCCTATACACCCTAGATTGATCCTCAATACTACACCCGGGGTTTGAACTCGCATATGACCATTCAAGAGTGTCGGCTTCAAGCCACTCTCCAGTGCAAATAGTTGGGCGACAAAAGAATGTGAGGCACCAAAATCAAATAGTGCTCTTGCTGGAGTTGCGTTGACAAGGAACATACCCAGTATGCAATCCGGGCCCTCCTGGCTTCCTATGCGGAGACGTGATTCACACGACCCTTGCCGTTGTAGGATGGATTGTTGGGATCTTGGTTCCTGGTTGGTGCTCCATGACCTTGTCCTTGATTTGCTACAATGAGACGAGGTGCATCGGCCTTCCTGTTGGGACACTACTTCGAGATTTGTCTAGGTTGACCACACCCAAAGCAGGTGACTTGCCCGAAGTTGTTGGTCTTGCCGCCATTGTTGTTGCTGGGAGGGTTGTATTCTGGCTTGGAGATGGCATACGGCTGAGGCTGGTATCTTGATCGAGGTGCAGGAGCCCTGGGGTGCTGAGGCTGATAGCTTGGCCTTGCCAGAGCTGATTGCGAGGGGCGAGTCTTCTGGTTGCTAGAACCACTTATGTTGATCAACTTGCACTTGCGCGTTTCTTCCATAGCACAACACCTATCTTCAAGCATGAGGGCCTTGTTCACCGGATCGAAGAAGATTCGGCAATCACAGACAACAAGTTGGTATTGCAGCGATTGTTAAATCCCTTCCATGAAGCATTCTATCTTGGCGGCCTCAGTGCTAACATCATCACGTGTGCACCTTAACCGAGCCACTTCCTTGCTTCAGTACGTGAAACTGCCGCTTCTTGATAGCCATCATCCCGTAGGGAATATGGGCAGAATGGAACCCTTTCTTAAACTCATCCCATGTGATAATATGCTTGCCTTGCATGACCTTGAATCCATCCCACCAAGATCTAGCGGTACCTCCGAGAGAGTGAGAGGCATAAACAACCTTCCCACGGTCCTCATTGTAGTTGACCACTACAAGGAGGTCCTCGATGGAGCGGGTCCAATCATCGGCATCCAAAGGCTCGGTTGTGTCGATGAAGGTCGGGGGCGAAATGCTTACGAATTTCAATGGAGTGGAGCAGTAACTGTCGTTCCAGCCCTAAGGTTGTTTATTCGCGAGGACCTGGGACATCTACTGGATAGTTGTATTATTGGCTTGGCGTTCCTCCCGGAGAGCTTTGAGAAACTGAGCCATGGTCAGGTTCTCCGGAGGCGGCTATGGCGAGGGAATGTCGCCTTGTGGCTGCTCATGGTGAGCTCTAGCTTGAGCACTCGCACAGGCTCCTCGCTGTTGGCTAGAGTTGCCAGTGCTGGGGTTGTTAAAGCTACTTGCGCGATTAGCAGTCACCATCTTGTTTGGAGCAGCCAAGTCAATAACTGGAATAGATGAAACGAACAACACAAGAGGAGGACTGGTCTAAATAGGGTTGGGGTTTGGTATAGTGCAAGTCGGTCAAACAAAAGGGCCGAAAGACCCAACAGAAAACCATTAAGTAAGATAATCGATGTAGCTGTTTACACGCTGCCTAAGGAAAAAGCGCCGCTTGCATCGACACACAAACAGAAAAGCAAACAAGAAGCACACATGGTTTCATCTGAACCATTTACGATCTCCACTTCGCATGAGGGGTTCATAGCTTCTCCTACCCTAGGGGTTCTCAGACTCAAGTAGTGGAGTGCTCGGTATCGTACTCACTCTCCTCTGCGTCTTCCTCCTGGTCATCATCTGTGTGGTCATTGTCTCCCGTCGAGGGTGTTAGGGAACGAGGAGGTCCATCCCGACGACGTTTCGCCAGTGGAGCGGTGAAGAGGTCGTGATAATCCTTGGCACTCATGCAGTGACTCAGAATGGGGGTGTCCTTAGGCGGTGGTATTCCTCCTCTGTATGCGGCAGAATGTTGCCCCTCGGGGGCTCCATCCTTCTTAATCCTGCTTTTCTTCGTCTTCGCTTGACGGAGTAGCTCGTGGGCATGGTGAAGCTCCTGGCGGAGCTTCACTGACTACTTGATCAGGTTGTGAGCCAAACTGTCAGTAGAGAGGCTGAAGTAGGCCTGGAACCTGAGCGGTGCTTGTTCTTCCGGGGATGAAGGCAACGTCCATCTCCCGCCAACCTCATCCTTAAAAAAGGCAAGTGATGGATGGCCGATTCGTTGTCCATCCCAGGAAGGATGTCACGAATGTGGATGAGCGCCTTCCGCGCCGCTGTCTTGACTGCTAACACAAGAGTATCCATGTGCGGTCCTTCAAAGAACCACTAGTCGGGGAGTCGTTTGCCTTCATGACCACATCGACGTGGTACTCCTTTGTGGTGGCATTGACCTAGTGATCGTGGTAGACAAAAACTGGTGATCGACGGACTCGAAACTTCTCCATGTTGTCCTCCAGGAGTAGGGGAAAGCCGTACTCTAGGAGGCTCTCGGGTACGATGGCCATCTACAAGGTTTAGCGAGAGGTGTAAGTAAAAGGGGTTTGAATGGTATAGTGGAAGAAGTGAGGGATGCATAAAACACTAAGTGTAAAGGCTAGGTGTAGCTTTTGAGAGGTGTTTTGTCTCATCTGACGTGCATGCTATCTAAGGCGTCCTACAGTCAACATGGCTCTGATACCAGCTCTGTGGGGACCCTAACTTGTAAGTCGAGATTGCCGAATACAATTGTACGATGATCCCAGAGATCAATCCTCACTGAAAAAAGAGATACTGAATAACAAGAGTCTTACATCCATGCATAACGTCTGATACAAATAGAGGCATTAGGGCCAAGTCATTACATAAATACGACCTTGAAGGCTGACACACCAAC
The DNA here is from genome assembly GCF_904849725.1 of Hordeum vulgare subsp. vulgare. Taxonomy (NCBI): domain Eukaryota; kingdom Viridiplantae; phylum Streptophyta; class Magnoliopsida; order Poales; family Poaceae; genus Hordeum; species Hordeum vulgare. Next base: position 338,070,724 of record NC_058524.1, on the reverse strand, counting down.
ACACAACTTAATGCGGACAACTTGGTTGATAGGTGAACCCATGCCATCTCCCTTAACCTACAAGAATTCTCACTTGGAAGCTTTCTAGATCACAAGTTCATCCCCGACGAACTCTTCGCCAAACTTTGGTTCTTCGATGCTTGGCCAATTAAATAACCAGTGGCAAGCCAATGAGTACATTGAATGTACTCGCAAGGAAACCATGATGTGGAACAAGGCAATAACGAAATATGACATAACACTAATATGTTGTTTTTGTGGGAAGAAGGTTTTCCCTAGTGCAACAACATGTTGAAGTTCTTCGGTGACATGCATCACAAGGCATAGTGGTAACCCAGTGAACAGGTTACATATATCAATATTGATTGAGGGTCGAACATCCCATGTCCACCCATCATGCCTAGTCACCTCACTTAGCTCGAGCATCATGCTTCCCCCATACTCTCTCTATCACACACACACACACTTGGTTATCCGACTGGACGTAGTTTAAGCAGAACCACCCAACTGTCCTTGACCGTGGACATGGCTATTCGAGTAGTTTTACACTATGCAGAGGTTGCGCGTTGTACTCACAAGACTCGAAGAACTTTCGTGTCAACCCCGACTCGCGGTATGTAACATATCCGAGGTAAGCATCTGAAGAATGCCTTTCCCATGGTGACACTAAAGAAAGAGTCTACTCATTGGTTCCATTCCTCATGATGTACATCATACGGGCCTCACTCTAGATAGTGCCATCCATGAGGGCATGCAACGGTGTGCCCGGAACCTGTAAAAACAACTTGGTCGCCCTAGCTGGCGTGACCCCATCTTGAGAGTGACCACTTTACTCCTGCCACAAGTAATGCGGGCTCTCTGCTAGTATTGATGAAAGAAATCAACAAAGCCCCATCCCATAAAGGGTATCGTGGTGGCACATGTAAGGTTGGGACGGTCGACAAATCTTAAATCTAATCACTTTTCTGAAACCACTCACACAAAATGTTTCTTGGTACACCACTTCTTTCTCAAGTGGTCATCCATCTCAACACCATCACCCTCGGGCATTAGTGGCACCTGAACGGGGTTTTCGAAAAACCTTTGTAAACACTCCATTCATCGTCACCATGCATATTCACATCCTTTTTGCGTACCAACTACTAGCAACTAATTACATCCCATATGCACAACCCTCATAGGTGGTAGGGACATGCCCAAGTGCAGGTTTCAACGACGTGTTCTTCGGTGACAACCCAACAAGGGGGTATCAAATCGAACATGAATATAGGCATAAGTAAGGTGCCATATGACATGCAAATAAAAGTTTCTTAGGAATGTCAAATGGCTTCTTGCCTTGTTCAACAAAGTTTGTGGGGTCTTCGAAGTCTTTGGGTCCAACTCCTTGGTAAAACACGTGATCTATAGTCACGGTAGTAATAACAATAATAAGAATCACAACAAAAACAGAACACAAAACTCACTACTAAAACGTCACCCTACTTTGTAAAATACTAACTTCACATCTAAAAATATTTGTCTCTAATTTTGGAGTGAAAAAGGTTTTGAAATCTATTTTAACACAGGCCAAAAATACTTAAAATAGTTTTTAAAATAAAAGGTTTTGTAAAAAATAGACAAGTAGTGTTATTAAAATGTATAAAAGGTTTTGTAAAAATTAGACAAGTAGTGTTATTAAACACTACATATTTTTACAAGATTTATGGTGGAATTTTTTTGGATTCGGAGGTTTATTTTTCCGTGTGGAATATTTGGAAAATGCGGGAAAATCATAAAAAAGGATAAAAGCACCCCTGGCCACACTCGGCGAGCAGCTAGGTCGGCCCAGTCAGCCAGCCAGCCCAGGCGCGTCGTTAGATTTGAACCTGACGTGCGGGGTCGTGTGGCTAGCGACCGGGAGAGGGAGAGAGCGAGGAAGAAGCCGACATGTCGGGTACCCCTATCGGGGTCATCTCCTACCTTTGGCTAGAAGGGGGAGGAGCTCACCGGTGTCATCTCCATCGATGGCGAGAGAAGGTGAGTGCAGGAACGAACTCCTCGCACTTCTGCCGTTGGGATGGAGGTCGAGGGAGTGGCTGAGGTGGCCGGCATCGCCAGTGGCGAGGAGGCCGCAACAGAGAACGTCCGGAGGTGGTTGGTGCTGACGTTCAGTGAAGGGAGAGGAGTGGGGAAGAGGTGGAGGTGAGGTTGGGGCTCGATGCGGTCACTATCGGGGGGATAACCCTGGGGTAGGCTCAACGAGCCTGCTGCTTTACCTTCAACCGAAAAGGAATGACCAAAACAATTCTACAAAGCCCAAGTCCCCTGGCCGGCTAGGAAGCTCCTACCGGCTGGGGGGCGAGGCGACCAATTCTCTGGCCGGCCAAGAAGCACCTGCCGGCTAGAGGTGAGACGGCTACCTCTCCCTGGCCGCCTAGGCCAAGCGAGCCGGCTAGGGACGAGGCGGCCGTGCCTAGGCGGGCTAGTTAGGAAGGCTAGCCGGCTAGGGATCTCAAGTCACATCAGCTCGTAGGTCATGACGAGACCCTACGATTAAAGGTGGCTACGCGCCAGCAAAGGTACTGGATTAGAGTGCACGACGGGTACCAGCGTCGGCGGCCACGCCGTTGACCTCCCCCAGCTCTGATCCATCACCCTGCACAGTGTCGGCCGTCAAACTCCCACTCCATTACTGCACTCAGCGTGGGAACAGTGGAGGCGGTCGTACTGTCTGCCCATGACGAATCTCGCTGGACGACGCCAGACGTACCGTACGTGTCCTGTCTCCACCTTACGTAAGAGCCTCATTGGCTAGCCGGTGGGTCCCATGGCCAGACGGGACCTTGCAGCCGGCAGGCCCCTCAAGCGACAAGACAAGACCCCGTGGGCCCCCTGGCAGCCGGGTCCCACTCTTGTACCCTTTATCCATATTGTCGGCCGGTGGGTTCGTATATAAAACCCCCCGGCCCCTCCATGCAGAGGGTCGGTCAACTTAGCACACACACCAACCACATAGGAGAGGCAAAGTCGAGACGACTTCTCCTTCTTCCTCCTCCTCGATACAGCTCCAGGAGCAACTTGTAATCCCATTCCAACATCATACACTCCGACATGACTAGGGGTATTATCTCTACGGAGAGCTCTGAACCTAGGTACATCGTGCGTTCCATGCTTGTACCAACCTCGTCCCTAGCGCCCTCTAGTGCCACTTCGGTTCCAACTATCTTTAGCCTACCCATGGCGTATGTTGTGAGTATTCACCGACATTTGGCGCCCACCATGGGGCGGATCGTGGCATCGGTTGGCTTCACGCGTTGGGTGGGGGATCGCACTTACACCACCGGATGCATCGCGTCCGGACAGATCTGCATGCCCGTGGAGCCCGCCTTTGATGAGGCTTCACCGTTGATGATCGACGTCCCCGTCCGTCATGCGGATTCGGACGGGGAGTCCGATGACGAGGTGCCTCCCAGCGTCGTTGTCGCTACTATGGAGAACCTTAGTGTTCTCTTTCGCGATTTGCGCCTCAATGATGGTCCTCGCTAGTTCCGCGAGGACCTCAATGTCGAGGGGTTATGCGCCAGCTTCAGTAGGCTCTCTATCGCTGAGACACCTACACACGACGTGTACCCCAGCAATGTACTCCTCTTCGACAGCCCTCCACCATTTGTGGGGTTCTTCACCTCGTACCATGTTGCCACCGTCTCCAACGTCGTGGAGGTAATGGTCATCGGTGCTGGCACCAGCATGGCTCATGGCAAGGCGTCAGCAGACGCTCGTGAGCCTGCTGCTGTCACCGCTGACACTCTTCAGGCTACACTTACCGGCCTGAAGACGCCCATCGCCACCTCCAAAAACCCCAACGACGCGCGGGTCTCGCTGGAGGAGGCTCGTAGGCAGATCTTGGAGGAGGGCATCGCCATCGCTTCGGCTAAACGCCAGACGGAGGCCACGCGGCGCGAGTATAACTCCGCATACGGCCTCACTCCGATTTTCGAGGCCCCAAGCCGGCTTGGCTCGGTCTACGGCCGCGGCCGGGTCATCGCCAAGATTTTAGGCAGCAAGCAACCCATCTACAAGACTCCTGCAGCCAACTTGCGGGTGGCCCAGGCGGCCATGGCAGAAATGCCAAGTTTGGTGGGCTAGGAGCACGCCTTCCAGGAGAAGCGGGTCAAGGATCTCCTTGACGCCGCCAATGAGCAGCAGACACGGCTTGACCACGGTCAAGCTCAATCGGAGTCTCCGGGACCCAACCCCGCAGCGTGCCGCAACCCTAGCGGTCATCAGCAAGCCGAATGATCTTCCTCGCATCGTACTTCCGGCCTGAAGGGCGAGGGCAGCCACGACATGCGCTCCCAGAGCCAGAGCGAGCATACTTCAAGCCGGCATCGTAGAGATGATGAGAGTGATTCGGTATATGAGGTTCCTCGTCCTGGAAGGACCCATGCTACCGGCTCAAACGGCGCCCTTCCGATCGCGGCTCGGATCGACGCTTGCATCCCTCAGGGCGACCACGACGCCCGCAGGCATCTTAACATGTTGTCACAGTCAGCTCTTCTGGAGGAGGAAAGTCCCATCGGTCCGGCGTGCTTCGGCCCTCGGATCCGAGGGGAGCTGTTTCCCCGAGGCTTCACTCTGCCTTTGGACACTCCCAATTATACTGGCACCGCCAAGCTGGAAGACTGGTTGATCGACTACACCACTGCCATTGGCACTGCCAGGGGAAACAAGCGCGTAGCTAGTCCGCTACGTGCCACTCATGCTGGTCGGCTCGGCTCGGACATAGCTTAATAGCCTTCCAGCCGACAGCATCAACTCATGGGTTGACTTCGAGGAGGCGTTCGTCCACAACTTCACTGGCACCTACAAGCGCCCTAGCCAGCCTCGCGAGCTGGCCATGTGCGTCCAGAGGACCGACGAACCCCTTCATGACTACGGCACGCGCTGGACAGATCTTCGCATGAGGTATAGGCCATCCGTACTTCAACGACGGCTGCCGAGACGGCACTCTCCTGAAGCACAAGCTCATGTGCTCCGAGCCAACCTCTCTGGCGGTGCTCATGGCCAAGGCGTAAAAGTACGCCACGGCCGACTGCACGATGCGGGTCAAGGTGACCGCCTCGGACAAGGCTGTCCCCACGCCGGCTACTCATAAGCCGGGTGGAGATAATCGAGGCGGCCAGAACAACAACAAGCGCAAGGCGGATCAGCTAGATTCGCGCTCCAACAACAAGCTGGTAGCCAACGTGGAAGGCGAGGCACCGGCTACTCAGGCCGGCTTCCAACGGAAGAGGCCCAACAAAGGCAAGTGGTAGCCCAAGCAGACCTTCGAGCAGATGCTTGACGCGCCCTGCAAAAGGCATTTTGGGCACAGCCCTCTACCCACACCGTTCGACAGTGCAGCTTCGCACGACGATTGTCGCAAGGGGAGGGCCTGTCGGCTTCCCCAGGTGCAGAGGCCGCGCCTCAAGATCCGGCTCCTGGTCCCGCTCCGGCTCTGGCTCGACCACCACCGCCTCGCGATGATGGCCGCCTCCACGACGACTACCCCTATCAAGACGGAGCGTTCATCGTCTTCACCAGTGAAGGCGACGATAAGCATAGCCAGCGCCAGCGACGACGTCAGGTGAATGCCACGGTCCCCCCGGTTCACCAATACATGCAATGGACTAAAAAGCCTATCACATGGAGCCGGGTCGACCATCCTGCGGTTATGACCAACCCGGGCTCATACGCACTCTTCCTCGACCCTACCTTTGCCTCCGAGAGGCTCACCTGCCAGTTCTCCCGGGTGTTGGTCGACCGCGGTAGCAGCATCAACATCCTCTACCTCGACACCCTCCTCAAGCTCGGGCTCAAGCAGACGGACGTCTGGCCGATGAGCACTATCATCCACGGCATCGTGCCGGGACAGTCCTGCTTGACGATCGGCAAAATCCAGCTGGACGTCCTCTTCGGTGACAAGGCTCACTTCCGCCGCGAGTCCATATGGTTCGAGGTGGTGGATCTCAGCAGCCCGTATCACGCGATGCTGGGCAGACCATCTCTGGCCAAGTTCATGGCTATCCCACACTTCGCCTACCTGAAGATGAATATGCCGGGTCCAAAGGGCATCATCACCATTGTTGCCGACGACAAGACGTCGCTCGAGTGTGCACAGGACAACAGCCGCCTGGCCGATGCCATGGTGATTGCTGAGGAAAGAAGGCAAATCGACCGGCTCGTGGCTCAGGCTACCGAGCAGCCGGCGATCCCTATTCCTATAACCCAGACGGCCGGTAAAGCTCCTTCAACATGGCTAAACAAACCGAGCAGGTGCCACTCGACCCTGCAAACCCCAAGTACTGTGTCACCATCGGGGCTGGCCTCAGCCCCAAATAGGAAGGCGAGCCCATCGACTTCCTCCGTGAGAATCGGGACATCTTTGCATGGTCCCCCAAAGACATGACGGGTGTTCCGAGGAAGTACGCTAATACATCTCCAACGTATCTATATTTTTTGATGGTTTCATGCTATTATCTTGTCAAACTTTGGATGTTTTGCATGCCTTTAATATATTTTTTGGGACTAACTTATAAACTCAGTGCCAAGTGCGAGTTCCTGTTTTTTCCATGTTTTTGACCCCTTTTAGAGGAGATTTTTAAATGTAGTCCAAGCGGAATAAGATCCCCGAAAAGATTTTTTCCGTAACAGAATAAGATCAGGAGACTTGAGAGCCAAGGCAGGAGGTCCCCAGGGGACCCACATGACCCTCCCCGCAGCCAGGGGGGAGGCCGCGGCCCCCAGGCTTGTGGGCCCCCTGGACCTCCTTTGCCCTAGGTTTTGCGCCTATATATCCCCAAAAATTCCACAAAAAATCAGGAGATCATCGAAAGTACTTTTCCACCGCCGCAAGCTTCTGTCTCCGCAAGATCCCATCCGGGGCACGTTCTGGTGCCCTACCGGAGGTGGATTCGGATACGGAGGGCTTCTTCATCAACATAATGACCTCTCCGATGATGCGTCAGTAGTTCACCATAGACCTACGGGACCATAGCTAATAACTAGATGGCTTCTTCTCTCTCTTGGATCTTCAATACAAAGTTCTCCATGATCTTCAGGGAGATCTATCCGATGTAATCTTCTTTTGCAGAGTGTTTGTTGAGATCCGATGAATTGTGGATTTATGATAAGATTATCTATGAATCTTATTTGAGTTTCTTCTGATCTCTCTTATGCATGATTTCATATCCTTGTAATTCTCTTCGAGTTGTGGGTTTTGTTTGCCCAACTAGATCTATGATTCTTGCAATGGGTGAAGTGCTTGGTTTTGGGTTCATACCGTGCGGTGACCTCACCAGTGACAGAAGGGGTAGCAAGGCATGCATCGTGTTGTTGCCATCAAGGGTAAAAAGATGGGGTTTCATCATTGGTTTTAGATTATCCCTCTACATCATGTCATCTTGCTTAAGGCGTTACTCTGTTCGTCATGAACTCAATACACTAGATGCACGCTGCACTGCGGTCGATGTGTGGAGTAATAGTAGTAGATGCAGAAAGTATCGGTCTACTTGTCTCGGGCGTGATGCCTATATGTATGATCATTGCCTTAGATATCATCATGACTTTGCGCGGTTCTGTCAATTGCTCGACAGTAACTTGTTCACCCACCGTGATATTTGCTATCTTGAGAGAAGCCTCTAGTGAACACTATGGCCCTACAATTTTTGCTTCGTTGCACTTTTCTCCTTCAGATATCACTTTGCAAACAATCTTGAAGGTATTGACAACCCCTTTGAAGCGTTGGGTGCAAGCTCGTTTGTGTTTGTGCAGGTACTCTGGACTTGACGAGACCCTCCTACTGGATCGATACCTTGGTTCTCAAACTGAGGGAAATACTTACTGCTCCTGTGCTGCATCACCCTTTCCTCTTCAAGGGAAAAACTGACGCAAACAAGAGAAGTAGCAAGAAGAATTCCTGGCGTTGCCGGGGAAGGACTTTTGTTGCCGTAGCAAAAGAATTTCTGGCGCCGTTTCCGGGGAGGGGAAGATCAAGTCAAGAACTCATCCAAGTAGTTGTCGCAAACTCATCTCTTGCATTTACTTTGTTTGCCAGTTGCCTCTCGTTTTCCTCTCCCCCACTTCACCAATTTGCCTTTTTTCGTTTGCCTTTTTCATTTGCCTTTTCGTTCGCCCTTTTTCTCGCTCGCTCTTTTTTTTCCGCTTGTGTGCTTGCTTGCTTGCCGAAGTCACCATGAATGAAAACACCAAACTTTGTGACTTCTCGAATACTAATAATAATGATTTTATTAGTACTCCGACTGCTCCCGCCACTAGTGTGTAGTCATACGAAATCAATGCCGCTTTGTTGAATCTTGTTATGAAAGAGCAATTTTCCGTCCTTCCTAGTGAAAATGCCGCATCCCATCTCAATACTTTTCATTGAGCTTTGCGATATGCAAAATAAGAAACATGTGGATAATGGCATGATTAAATTGAAGCTTTTTCCTTTCTCGTTGCGAGATCGCGCAAAAACTTGGTTTTCTTCTTTGCCCAAAAATAGTATCGATTCTTGGGATAAGTGCAAAGATGCTTATATATCCAAGTATCTTCCGCCGGCTAAGATCATCTCTCTCCGTAATGATATCATGTATTTCAAGCAACTTGATCATGAACATGTTGCAGAATCTTGGGAGAGAATGAAATTGATGATTAGTAATTGTACCCGCTCATGGCTTGAGTTTTGGATGATTATTCAAATCTTTTACGCTGGCGTGAATTTAGTTTCTAGATATATCTTGGACTCCGCCTCAGGTGGAACGTTCATGGAAATCACGTTAGGGGAGGCCACAAAGCTCCTAGACAACATCATGACGAACTACTCTCTATGGCACACTAAAAGGTCACCTACTAGTAAGAAGGTGCACGCTATAGAAAAAATTAACTCGTTGAGTGCTAATATGGATGAGTTAATGAATTTGGTTGCTAGTAGAAGTTCTCCTTTAGATCCTATTGATATGCCCTTGTCTTATTTAATGGAGAGTAGCAACGCTAGCTTGGACGTTAATTTTGTTGGTAGGAATAACGTTGGCAACAACAATGCTTTTAGAGGAAACTATGTTCCTAGGCCTTTTCCTAGTAACTCCTCTAATAATTTTGGCAACTCCTACAACAACACTCATGGAAATTACAATAGATTAACCTCTGATCTAGAGAGTAATATCAAAGAGTTCATCAACTCTCAAAAGATTTTCAATGCGTCCATAGAGGAAAAGCTACTCAAAATTGACGATTTGGCTAAGAGCGTTGATAGAATGTCTAGTGATATTGATGCTTTGAAAGTTAGATGTGCTCCTCCCAAAATCAACATGGATGAAACTTTGAAAGCTATGCGTGTTTCCATGATTGAGAGCCAAGAAAGAACCGCCCAAATTCGTGCTAGACATGAATGGCTTAAAAAGGCGTGTTCTCGTGATGAGAATCATGAAGATCTTAAAGTGCTTGGTGTGACTCCCATTGAATCTTTGTTTTCTTGTGTAAAATCTAATGATTATGGGGCTGGATATGAATCCACTTTGGTTGAAAAGTGCCCCAATGATTTGGAGTCCATCTATCTTGATGCTAAAAGCATTGAAAGTGGAGTAGAAGATGTTAAAACTTTGAGTAGTAATGAAATTACTACCGTGGATTTCAAGGAATTCAATTATGATAGTTTCTCCTTGATTGAATGCATTTCTTTTATGAAATCCATGTTAAACTGTCCACACGCTTATAGCCAAAACAAGGCCTTTACCGATCATATCGTCGAAGCTATGATAAAATCTCTTGAAGAGAAACTTGAATTGGAAGTCTCTATTCCTAGAAAGCTTCATGATGTGTGGGAACCTACCATCAAAATCAAAATCAAAAACTATGAATGCAATGATTTGTGTGATTTGGGTGCTAGTGTTTCCACGATTCCAAAATCTTTATGTGATGTTTTGGGTTTTAATGAGATTGAAGAGTGTTCTCTTAATTTGCATCTTGCTGATTCTACTGTCAAGAAACCCATGGGAAGGATCAATGATGTTCTTATTATTGCAAATAGGAACTATGTACCCGTGGATTTCATTGTGCTCGACATTGATTTCAATCCTACATGCCCTATTATTCTTGGTAGACCTTTCCTATAAGGACTATCGGTGCTTTCATCGATATGAAGGAAGGGAATATTAGATTTAAATTTCCTTTAAGGAAGGGCATGGAACACTTTCCTAGAAATAAAATAAGATTTCCTTATGAATCCATGATGAGGGCCACTTATGGTTTGAGCACCAAAGACGACGATACGTGATTCTATTGCTTTTATGCCTAGCTAAGGGCGTTAAACAATAGCGTTTGTTGGGAGCCAACCCAATGAATTTATCTTTTTATTTCTGTTTTTTTGCATCCACATCATCACAATTCTGTTGTGATTGTGTTTTTTTGTGTTTCTTTTTGTGTTCGAGCCAAGCAAGATCTTTATGACTAGTCTTGGTGATGATTGTTTGATCCTGCTGGAAAAAGACAGAAACTTTTTGCTCACGAGATGATTTTTCATTTTTATTCACAAAGATCTTTTGAGTTGATTATTTTTGCTGCTGGTGAATATGCATTTTTCCCAGGCAGTCGTAATTTTTCCCATTTTTGAGGTACCAGAAGTATACAAAGTATACAGATTGCTACAGACTTGTCTGTTTTTGACAGATTCTGTTTTTGTTGAGTTGGTTGCTTGTTTTGATGAAACTATGGTTAGTATCGGGGGGGGGGGGGTATTATCCATGAAAAACTGAGAATACAGTATCCCAACACCAATATAGATAGAATTCAAGTTTGCTAGAGTACCAAAACAAGTGGTAGTTTGTTTTCTTGTGCTAATGTTATCATGAGTTTCTGTTGAAGTTTTGTGTTGTGAAGTTTTCAAGTTTTGGGTGATGTTCTCATGTACAAAGAGATAAGGAGTGGAAAGAGCTCAAGCTTGGGGATGCCCAAGGCATCCCAAGCCAAATTCAAGGACACAAAAAACCCTAAGCTTGGGGATGCCCCGGGAAGGCATCCCCTCTTTCGTCTTCAATCCATCGGTAACATTACTTGGACCTATATTTTTATTCACCACATGATATGTGTTTTGCTTGGAGCGTCTTGTATCTTAGGAGTCTTTTCTTTTTGTTGTGTCACAATCATACTTTCTACACACCTTTTTGAGAGAGAGACATGCACTCATCATGATCTTGCTAGAATCCTCATAGTGCTTCACTTATATCTTTTGAGCTAGATACTTTTGCTCTATCTGCTTCACTTACATCTTTTAGAGCACGGCGGTGCGTGACTTGGTATTTGGCTTATGCTATGAAAGTAGTCCCAAAGGTGATAGGTACCCAAAGAGGATGCAAAAACCTCCATCTTCATGTGCATTGAGTAGAACGAGAAGTCTTGATTCTTCTTAATTAGTTTTGAGACGTGGATTTGGTAATATTAAGAGCTATGTTAGTATGGTGTTGTGAATCTAGAAATACTTGTGTTGAAGTTAGTGATTCCCGTAGCATGCACGTATGGTGAACCACTATGTTAGGAAGTCAGAGCATAATTAATCTATTGATTGTCATCCTTTGTGTTGAGGTCGGGATCGTGCGATGGTTAAACACCTACCAACCCTTCCCCTAGGAGTATGCGTTTAGCACTTTGTTTCGATTACTAATAAAAACTTTCTCAACAAATATGTGAGTTCTTCATGACTAATGTGAGTCCATGGTATAGATGCACTTTCACCTTCCACCATTGCTAGCCTCTTTAGCGCCGCGCAATTCTCGCCGGTGCACCAACCCACCATATGCCTTCCTCAAAACAGCCACCATACCTACCTACTATGGCATTTTCATAGTCTTTCCGAGATATATTGCCATGCAACTCCCACCATTCCATCCCATGACTTGTGCCATCACTCTCATATTGCCATTGCATGATCGTAAGATAGCTAGCAAGATGTTTCAATGTCATACGCCATACTAGATAGTTGCACATCCCCGTACACCGCCGGAGGCATTTCCTATAGAGTCATCATCATTTTGAGTTTTGAGTTGTGAGTAAATAAAAGTGTGATGATCATCATTATTAGAGAATTGTCCAATGTGAGGAAATAAAAAAAGGCCAAAGAGCCCAAAAAAGGGGGACAAAAGAGAGGCCTAAGAGCCCAAATAAAACAAAGATAGAAAAAGAGAGAAGGGACAATGCTACTATCTTTTTCCACACTTGTGCTTCGTAATAGCACCATGTTCTTCATGATTGAGAGCTTCTTGCTTTGTCACTACCATATGCTAATGGGAATCTTCATTATATAACTTAGCTTGTATATTCCAATGATGGGCTTCCTCAAATTGCCCTAGCTCTTCGAGAGCAAGCAAGTTGGATGCACACCCAATAGTTCTCCTTTTCAGCTTTCACATACTTATAGCTCTAGTGCATCCCTTGTATGGCAATCCCTACTCATTCACATTGATATCTATTAATGGGCATCTCCATAGCCCTTTGATACGCCGAGTCAATGTGACCATCTCCTCCTTTTTGTCTCACAACCACCACCACACTCTATTCCACCTATAGTGCTATATCCATGGCTCACGCTCATGTATTGCGTGATAGTTATAAAAAGTTCGAGGAAGTAAGAGTGCGAAAACAATTACTTGGCCAATACCGGGGTTGTGCATGATTTACATTAGTTGTGTGAGGATGATGGAGCATACCCAGACTATATGATTTTGTAGGGATAACTTTCATTGGCCTTGTTATTTTGAAAGTTCATGATTACTTTGCTAGTTTGCTTGAAGTATTATTGTTTTCATGTCAATAGCAAAATATTGTTTTGAATCTTACGGATCTGAACATTCATGTCACGTGAAAGAAGTTGCAAAGGACAACTATGATAGGTAGCATTCCACATCAAAAATTCATTCTTTATCACTTCCCTACTCGAGGACGAGCAGGAGTTAAGCTTGGGGATGCTTGATACGTCTCCAACGTATCTATAATTTTTTATGGTTTCATGCTATTATCTTGTCAAACTTTGGATGTTTTGCATGCCTTTTATATATTTTTTGGGACTAACTTATTAACTCAGTGCCAAGTGCCAGTTCCTTTTTATTCCATATTTTTGACCCCTTTTAGAGGAGATTTTGAAATGGAGTCCAAACGGAATAAAATCCCCGAAAAGATTTTTTCCGTAACACAAGAAGATCAGGAGACTTGAGATCCAAGGCAGGGGATCCGTGGTCCCCAGGCTTGTGGGACCCCTGGACCTCCTTTGCCCTAGGTTTTGCACCTATATATCCCCAAAAATTCCACAAAAAATCAGGAGATCATCGAAAGTACTTTTCCGCCACTACAAGCTTGTGTCTCCGCAAGATCCCATCTGGGGCACGTTCTGGTGCCCTGCTGGAGGGGGGATTCAGATACGGAGGGTTCTTCATCATCACCATGACCTCTTCGACGATGCGTGAGTAGTTCACCATAGATATACAGGTCCATAGCTAGTAACTAGATGGCTTCTTCTCTCTCTTGGATCTTCAATACAAAGTTCTCCGTGATCTTCATAGAGATATATCCGATGTAATCTTCTTTTGCGGTGTGTTCATCGATATCCGATGAATTGTGGATCTATGATCAGATTATCTATGAATCTTATTTGAGTTTCTTCTGATCTCTCTAATGCATGATTTCATATCCTTGTAATTCTCTTCGAGTTGTGGGTTTTGTTTGGCCAACTAGATCTATGATTCTTGCAATGGGAGAAGTGCTTGGTTTTGGGTTCATACCGTGCGGTGGCCTCACCAAGTGACAGAAGGGGTAGAGAGGCACGCTTCGTGTTGTTGCCATCAAGGGTAAAAAGATGGGGTTTTCATCATTGGTTTGAGATTATCCCTCTACATCATGTCCTCTTGCTTAAGGCGTTACTGTGTTCGTCATGAACTCGATACACTAGATGCATGCTGGATAGCGGTCGATGTGTGGAGTAATAGTAGTAGATGCAGAAAGTATCGGTCTACTTGTCTCGGACGTGATGCCTATATGTATGATCATTGCCTTAGATATCGTTATGACTTTGCGCGGTTCTATCAATTGCTCAACAGTAATTTTTCTCACCCACCGTGATATTTGCTATTTTGAGAGAAGCTTCTAGTGAACACTATGGCCCCCGGGTCTAGTCCACACCATATTTTCAACCTTACACTTTTTACTTCGTTGCACTTTTCGCCTTTAGATCTCACTTTGCAAACAATCTTGAAGGGATTGACAACCCCTTTGAAGCGTTGGGTGCAAGCTCGTTTGTGCTTGCGCAGGTACTCTGGACTTGAGGAGACCTTCCTACTGGATCGATACATTGGTTCTCAAAATGAGGGAAATACTTACTCCTCCTGTGCTGCATCACCATTTGCTCTTCAAGGGAAAAACCGACACAAACAAGAGAAGTAGCAAGAAGAATTCCTGGCGTTGCCAGGGGAGGACTTTTGTTGCCATAGCATACGCCAAGCACAAACTTCACGTGCGACCGGATGAAAAGCCGGTGAAACAACCTTTGTGCCGCTTCGCCGAAGGGAAGCGGCGGATAATTGGAGAAGAGATTACCCAGCTCCTTGCAGCCGGCTTCATCATGGAGGTTTTCCACCCGGACTGGTTAGCTAATCTAGTCCTGGTGCTGAAGAAAAACAACACCTGGCGAATGTGTATCGACTACACAAACCTGAATAAGGCATGCCGGAAAGACCCTTTCGCGTTGCCACAGATAGATCAAGTGATCGACTCCACTGCTGGCTGCGAAATGCTGTCGTTTCTTGATGCTTATTCAGGCTACCATCAAATCATGCTAGATCCAGCTGATCGCCTGAAGACGTCCTTCATCACGCCATTCGGGGCCTACTGCTACACCACCATGACGTTCGGTCTGAAGAACGCTCGTGTGACATTCCAACGCTGCATGCAGCAGTGCTTACTGCCACAGATTGGCAGAAACAACCACGTCTATGTGGATGACATCATCGTCAAGACCAAGCAGCACTCCAGCCTCCTCGACGACTTGCGGGAGACGTTCGGCAACCTGCGCGAGTACAAGATCCAGCTCAACACGGAGAAGTGCGTCTTTCGGGTTCCAGGCGGCAAGCTCTTGGGGTTCTTCGTGTCCACTCGTGGCATCAAAACGAACCCCGAGAAGATCGGCACATCGAGTGGATGGTGAAGCCGGCTCGAATCCTAGACGTCTAGAAGTTCGCTCGCTGCCTGGCGCCCCTTAGCCGGTTCATCAGCCGGCTCGGCGAGAAGGCCTTTCCACTCTATCAGCTCATGAAGAAAACGACGAAGTTCTAGTGGAATGACCAGGCGGACGAAGCCTTCTGCAACCTCAAGTGGGTCATCTCGAGCCTACCAATCTTGGCAGCGCCGGCTGAAAGGGAACCCATTATCATATACATTGAAGTGACCACTCGCGTGGTTAGTGTACTGTTGGTAGTTGAGCGCAAGGAGGAGGGCAAGGTACTGTTAGTGCAACGCCCTATCTACTACCTCAGCGAGGTCTTGTATGCCTCCAAGCAAAACTACCCCCACTACCAATGATGGGGTTATAGTCCCAGGGTAGGGTCATAGGCCTGCCCTATAGGTCCTACCCAAGGACTACCCTTCATAAGGGACAAGGCCCTTAGACAGTTTCGACTGAACTAAGGACTTCCCATCATCCAGTCGGTGACGATTCCCCCATCATCCAGTCGGTGATGAGCATTCGGAGCGTATTAAACGTACCGACTGGATTCCACTCTGTATATCGTAACCTCCCTGGAGGGCAACGGTCATACGTTTTCATACACCATTATTAGCATTTAAGGCATACATTACCTGTAACGTAGGCATTTATTCGCCACTACTCTACCCCTGTCCACCGGACCGTTGTGAAGGGCATCGCACTCTATATAAGCCGCCCTTCCCCACTGGTGCAGGGGTTGGCATTTACTGTAACCCCATATTCCACTCGACACTAAGCTCCCAAGAGCACTGAGACGTAGGGCTTTTACCTCCACCATAGAGGGGCCTGAACTCATACATCCTTGCCGTAGCTAAGGCTCTGCCCATCCTTTCGCACCCTACACATCTACTGTCAGACTTATACCCACGACAGGTGGCGCCCACCGTCGGGCAGGCGTCTAAGCGACTTCCGGCGAGTTTGCGACTTCATCTTTTCGTCATGTTGTCCGGTGGAGATTTGTGCATGGGTCATGAGATCCTCTTCGGTCCACTGTCCTTCATCGTCGATGATTCGGCATGGCATCGGGACACGCGTCTCGACGTCGAGGCGCTCCCCAGTCGCGGGGCTACGCACTTCCGTGCCGGTTCCCGCGGTGTCCTTCTTCTCCAGCAATCGGCTCCGGTGTCGATCTTCGCCCCCGTCACGCGCCGCAACAAGCGGTCCCACCGTCCGCGGCTCCAGCGTTGGGAGCGACACGCCCAGGCGCCCCAGAACGTGTCCTCTCAAGAGGCGGTCCTCAAGTCGGTTGTGGTCGCGCCGCCGTCCCAGTGCTTGGACTCAGTTCCGACTACGTTGCCTTCCGAGTACTTGGGTCGCGGACCTACGGCCGAAGTTCTCATGGCCAATTCCCATGAAAGTCCCCGCCAGACTGGTCGGAACGAGCACGAGGTCGGCGAGTAATCCGGCGCTCCCCGTCAGCCCCGCCGTTCTGCCAGTCAACGCACTCGTCAGGGCAACGTGGAGGTGTTCCGCACACCCGTCCTCAACCTGGCTGCCGCTGCCAAGATAGCCGATTCCCTCCAACCGACTGATTCAGAGGCTGGTAGAGGGATCGAGCAAATCCGTGCCCTGTTGCACATGGCGCAGCAGCAGAATTCGGCGGTCTCCCAGTCGCACAATAGGAACCACAATAGTTCTGTTCACGCGAACACGCATCGGTCGGTTTACAGCCCGATTCTCATCAGCGACGCAGAGGAGGCAGCCGTTCCATGAATCCCGAAGATCGTCGCCGTTCACGCACCCCTCCGCGGGGTGGACCTTATGGGCCCCGACATCATGATGATCGGCGTTCAGTCGGTGACACGTATGATCCAAGGCCCGACGCAAGAGGGTACATCGCCCAGAGGAAGGTCGACAGGAGTCGAGCCCACCGTGATGGTCACGAAAGAGACCGTCCGAGTGGAAGCAGGGCCATCGTCTCTGGCCCCGAGTGCTTCAGGCGGGCCATCCATTCAGCTGACATCCCTCCCAGCTTCCGATTGGCGACGGGGATCAGCAAGTTTACAAGAGAATCCAAGCCAGAAACGTGGCTGGACGACTACCGAGTGGCGGTCCAGATCGGTGGTAGAGATGACCAGGTCGCCATGAAACATCTCCCCCTGATGCTCGATAGCTCGGCACGAGCGTGGCTGAACCAGTTGGCCCCTTCAAGCATCTACAGCTGGGAAGTTCTGGCCCGAGTCTTCATCAGGACTTTTGAGGGCACGTGCAAACCCCCTGCTGGTCTCGTGGAGCTCCAGCACTGTGTCCAGAAGAAGAATGAGCCACTGCGCGATTTCATCCAGCGTTGCACGACCCTCTACCACACGGTGGAGAACGTCACACAGCACCAAGCAGTCTGCGCCTTCAAGGCAGGTGTGTGGTACAGAGATCTGTACTTGAAGTTCGGTCGGACAGGTGACATCTCCATGAGCAAGATGATGGAGATAGCCGCACGCTATGCAAATGGCGAAGAAGAGGACCGCATACGTAGCGACAAGCATAAAGCAGTCGCCGATGGAGATGGGAACAGCACTCGGAAGCAGAAGAAGAAAGCTCCGTCCACTCCGTTGGCAGAGGCAGCAGCCGTTACCAATGCCAAGTTCAAGGGCAAGGGGAAAGCTCAGTTCACCCCCAAGAAGAAGCAGTTCGGAAACTCCATCATGGATCAGCCATGTCCAATCCACACGAAGATGGACGAAGAAGGCAACGCCATATTCCCGAAGCACACCACTCGGCAATGTCGCCTCCTGATCCAAGGGTTCGGTGACGGACAACCGAGTGAAAAGGAGACTGAACAGGATGATGAGGACAAGGAGGATCCGTTCCCCCAAGTCCATGCAACACTGATGATTTTTACTGATGTGGAAAGCAAGAGTCGACTGAAGCTTGTGAACAGGGAGGTGAACATGGCCACCCCAACGAACCTCACGTTCCTCAAATGGTCTGAGACTACGATCACCTTTGACCAGTCGGATCATCCAGCACACGTGCCCACCCTAGGGAGGCAGGCTCTGGTCGTCGACCCGGTGGTGGAAGGAGTCCGACTGCGCAAAGTCCTCATGGACGGCGGCAACGGCTTGAACATGATGTACGCCGACACTCTCAAGGGGATGGGCATTCCGATGTCCAAACTTAGCGAGAGCAGCATGCAGTTCCACGGAGTCGTCCCTAGACGAAAGGCCAAGTCACTCGGCCAGATCGCATTGGACGTCGTTTTCGGCTCCGACAAGAACTTCCGCAAGGAAAAGCTGACATTCGAGGTGGTGGACTTCCAGAGTGCATACCATGCGATTATGGGCCATCCGGCGTATGCGCGTTTCATGGCCCGTCCATGTTACGTGTATCTGAAGCTGAAGATGTCGGGTCCCAAAGGTGTGATCACTGTCACAGGTAATCGGCAGCAGGCCGAGGAGTGTCTGCAGTAGCGGTGGAGGATCGCCGATCAACAGATGGCTATCCTCGAGCTAGACGAGTACAAGAAGACAGCTGACCCAGCTGACTTGATGCGTCCGAAGAAGCCAACTTCGGAGTCCGCATTCCAGTCGGCGGGAGACACGAAGAAGGTCAGCATCCACCCGACGGACGACACCGCTGCCCCGACGAACATCTGCACCACCCTCAATCCAAAATAGGAAGCCGAGCTCATCCAATTCCTCTATGAGATCTGGGACATTTTCGCAATGAAGCCCGCAGACATGCCAGGTCTACCCAGGGAGTTGGCTGAGCACCGACTGCATGTGGATCCTGCTGCTCGGCCCGTCCGAGAACGCCTGCGTCGGTCTGCCGCGCACAAGAGGAAGGCAATCGGAGAGGAGGTGGCTAAACTTTTGGCATCCAACTTCATTCGCTAGGTACACCACTCCAAGTGGCTCGCCAATGTTGTCATGGTGCCCAAGAAGGACAAGACTCTCCGAGTGTGCATCGACTTCAAGCATCTCAATAAGGTCTGCCCGAAAGACCATTTCCCGCTCCCCGGATTGATCAGATTCTTGATTCGACTGCGGGTTGCGAGCATTTGTCATTCCTTGATGCCTACTCGGGCTATCATCAGATCCGTCTGTATGGTCCCGATGAATTAAAAACAGCCTTCATCACCTCATTTGGGTGCTTCTGCTACATCACTATGCCATTCGTTTTGAAGAATGCAGGAGCAACTTTAATGCGCATGATCCAAAAATGCCTCCTTGACCAAATCGGTCGAAATGTGCAGGCGTATATGGATGATATTGTAGTCAAGTCACGCAAAGGTTCCGGCCTGCTGACTGACTTGGCAGAAACATTCGCCAACCTTCGTAGGTACGATATCAAGCTCAACCTTGCCAAGTGTTCATTCGGTGTTCCCAGCAGAAAGTTACTCAGTTTCTTCGTTTCCGAACGAGGGATCGATGTCAACCCCGAAAAGATCGGGACCATCAACCGAATGGAGCGGCCGGTCAGAATACATGATGTTCAAAGGCTCAGAGGTTGCCTAGAGGCTTTGAGCAGGTTTATAAGTCGACTCGGCGATAAGGCGCTACCTCTGTACCGACTCATGAAGAATTCAGATACTTTCGAGTGGACAGACGAAGCCCAAATTGCATTCGACGACCTCAAAGCCCTGCTTTCCACTCAGCCGGTTCTTACTGCCCCGCTCAGTAAAGAACCCCTTCTTTTGTACATCGCGGCTACAAATCAAGTCATCAGCACTGTTCTCACAGTCGAACGCGAAGAAGAAGGCAAAGCGTACAAGGTTCAGCGGCCAGTATATTATGTCTCCGAAGTCCTGACTCCTTCCAATCAGAGGTATCCCCATTATCAAAAGCTTATTTACGGGATCTACATGACTGCGAAGAAGGTGGCTCATTATTTCCAAGACCACTCGGTGTCTGTCGTTTCTGATGCTCCGTTGTCGGAAATCCTCCACAATCGGGACGCATCAGGCCGAGTGGCCAAGTGGGCAATCGAGATGTTATACTGCGACATCAAGTTCGAAGCCAAGAAGGCTATAAAGTCTCAAGCTCTGGCTGACTTCATAGCAGAATGGGTAGAACAACAGGAACCGACTCACATCTACTCGGCTCATTGGACAATGTTCTTCGATCGGTCCAAGATGTTGAATGGCTCCGGCGCTGGCGTAGTGATCATATCGCCAGAAGGTGATAAACTCAAGTATGTGTTGCAGATACATTTTGATTCCTCCAACAACGAGGCAGAGTATGAAGCTCTCCTTTATGGATTGCGCATGGCCATCACACTTGGCGTCCGTCGCCTGATGGTCTACGGCGATTCGGTTTTGGTGGTTAATCAAGTGATGAAGGAGTGGGATGTAAGGAACCCCACCATGACTGCATACTGCAACGCTGTAAGGAAGCTCGAGAAGAAGTTTGAAGGTCTGGAACTTCACCATGTTCCGCGACTGAAAAACCAAGCAACCGATGCATTGGCAAAACTTGGATCCACTCGGAGACCAGTCGTGAGTGATGTCTGCCTCGAGCACCTACATCTCCCCTCGGTGAAAGAAGATCCTTTTATAGAGGAACCAGTACAACCGAAGAGCTCAACAGATCCGACTGAAGTCGAGGTCCCTACTATGGTGGATTTGATCATGGAGATTCTTGCTCTCATCCCCGATTGGACAGTGTCGTTCAGTGCGTACATCCCGAGGCAAGAATTACCAGAAGACAAAGTCCAAGCTAGGCAGATCGTCTGCAGGTCGAAGTCCTTCACCGTCATTGATGGCCAGTTGTACAAAGAATCTCCCCTGAGGAGGGATAGTTAATCCTGGAAGAAATTCACTTGGGAACCTGCGGCCATCATGCCTCCTCAAGAGCAATCGTCGCCAAAGCATTCAGAGCTGGCTTCTTTTGGTTGCAGGCGAATGAAATGGCGAAAGATATGGTCGACCGATGCGAAGGCTGTCAGTTCTATTCGAACAAGTCCCACAAGCCAACATCTGAGCTGAAGACAATCCCTCTTGTTTGGCCGTTTGCAGTGTGGGGATTAGATACAGTCGGACCATTCAGAACAAGCAAAGGGGGATTCACTCATCTATTGGTAGCAGTCGACAAGTTCACCAAGTGGATTGAAGCCAAGCCTATCAAGAAGCTCGACGCCCTTACGGCCATCAAGTTTGTCACATACATCATCGCCAGATTCGGGGTTCCGCACAGCATAATCACTAAGAATGGCACAAGCTTTGACTCCGACAGATTCAAAGGTTTTTGCACAGGCCAAGGTATCCGAGTGGATTTTGCATCTGTGGCGCATCCCCAAACAAAAGGGCAAGCAGAGCGGGCGAGTGGACTTATTCTTCAAGGGTTGAAGCCTCGACTCTTGCAATAAGTTGGACATGCTGCCGGCGCATGGGTCACCGAGCTGCCTTCGGTGCCGTGGGGCCTCCGCACAACTCCAAATAGATCTCGTTTATGGAGCAGAGACAGTCCTTCCGAGTGAGTTGCTTCACAACTCTCCACGAGTCGAACTCTTCTCCGAAGCCGAAGAAGAGCAAGCCAGGGAAGATGGAGTGGATCTTCTAGAAGAAGAGCGCGAGATGGCACTGACTCGCTCAACAATTTATCAACAAGACCTGCGGCGTTTTCACGCGAGGCACGTCAGGAGTGGTAGATTCCAAGCAGGCAACCTGGTGCTCCGAGTGGATCAGTAGAGACCTCACAAGTTGGCTCCCGCCTGGGAAGGACCCTTCATCATCTCCAAGGTGCTGAACAACGGAGCATATCGACTCTACAACCTCGACAGGGAAACGGACGAGCCGCGAGCATGGAACCGGGATCTCCCGAAGCGTTTCTACACGTGACCACGGACGGAGGCAATGCAAAGAACAAGTACCATTGAAGTAATACACAGCGGATTGATTTCTTGCAAGTTCAAAATTCTTCCGCGTTGGCAGACTCCAGTCTAAAAAATAAAAAAATAAATAGAAAATTCCCTCTGAGCGTGCACTGAAAGTCGCACTTGGGGGCTTAGCTGTGACCCAGAGTCGCCTAAGTACAAACTCCTCCAAGTGTGCACTAAAAGTCGCACTCGGGGGCTTAGTTGCGATCCAGAATCGCCTAAGTACAAACTCTCTCCGAGTGCGCACTAAAAGTCACACTCGGGGGCTTAGCTGCGATCCAGAATCACCTAAGTACAAACTCTCTCCGAGTGCGCACTAAAAGTCACACTCGGGGACTTAGCTGCGATCCATAATCGCCTAAGTACAAACTCTCTCCGAGTGTGCACTAAAAGTCACACTCGGGGACTTAGCAGCGATCCAGAATCGCCTAAGTATAAACTCTCTCCGAGTGTGCACTAAAAGTCACACTCGGGAACTTAGCTGCGATCCAGAATCGCCTAAGTATAAACTCTCTCCGAGTGTGCACAAAAAATCGCACTCGGGGACTTAGCTGCGATCCAGAATCGCATAAGTACAAACTCTCTTCGAGTGTGCACTAAAAGTCACACTCGGGGACTTAGCTGCGATCCATAATCACCTAAGTACAAACTCTCTCCGAGTGTGCACTAAAAGTCACACTCGGGGACTTAGTAGCGATCCAGAATCTCCTAAGTACAAACTCTCTCCGAGTGTGCACTAAAGTCGCACTCGAGAACTTAGCTGCGATCCAGAATCGCCTAAGTGCAAACTCTCTCCGAGTGTGCACTAAAAATCACACTCGAAGACTTAGCTGCGATCCAGAATCGCCTAAGTACAAACTCTCTCCGAGTGTGCACTAAAAGTCACAGTCGGGGACATAGCTGCAATCCAGAATCCCCTAAGTACAAACTCTTTCCGATTGTGCACTAAAAGTCGCACTCGAGAACTTAGCTGCGATCCAGAATCGCCTAAGTACAAACTCTCTCCAAGTGTGCACTAAAAATCGCACTCGGGGACTTAGCTGCGATCCAGAATCACCTAAGTACAAACTCTCTCCGAGTGTGCACTAAAAGTCGCACTCGTGGACTTAGCTACGATCCAGAATCACCTAAGTACAAACTCGCTCCGAGCGCGCGCTAAAAATGGCACTCGGGGACTTAACTGCGATCCAGAATCGCCTAAGTAAAAAGCTTCCTTCGAGTGTATCCTAGAGATCCACTCGGAGGCTTAGCAGGTCCTCATTAAAGCTCATGTGGATGCGAAGACAACTGACCACTACATGAGTAGCAACTCGCTCCGAGTGCGACCTTACAGTCGTGCTCGGGGACTTAGCTGCGATCCAGAAGTGCCTAAGTAAAAAGCTTCGATCGAGTGTATCATAGAGATCCACTCGGAGGCTTAACAGACTCTCATTGAGGCTCGTGTGGATGTGAAGACAACTGACAACTACATGAGTAACAACTCGCTTCGAGTGCGCTCTCGGAGACTTGACAGACCCTCATTGAGGCTCATGTCGATGTGAAGACAACTGACAACTACATACTCCACATGTTTGCCATTGGCTTCACCAAGAAACGCCAAACAAAAACCACGAGCCAAAATCGTGTCAAATTTTTTTTTTGCGAAAGAAGAGCAAAATATTCGATTCGAATTCAAAGTTGGATCTCCGATAGTCGGCTCGGTGTGGATCAAGCTTATCCACACCGAACCACGAATGTGACGGTCAACAGTAGTGGCCAAAGTTTGATACAAATACCACTCGGCATACCGAGGTAAAGTTTTTCAAGCGTCACCAGGACTGGCACCGGGACTGGCAGGCTCCACAAAGGTGTCAAGGTCGATCCCGTCTGAGATGCCTGTGGCTGTATCGACGAAGGCCTCCATGAAATCTTCGAATCGAAGCTTCTTGGTGTGGGCGACCTGCAACGCCTTCACCTTTTCTTCGCGAGCTTCCTTGCAGTGCACTCGGACCAGCGATAGCGTCACGTCCGCTCCACAACGAGAGGCAGACTTCTTCCATGCCTGCACTCTGTTCGGGACGTCCTCTAGCCGAGTCATCAAGCCTTCTATTTCCCGCTAGGAATCGTCTTCGGGCCACATCTCCTTGTTGATCCGGTCGACGACTTATCTGAGGCGGCCAACGAAAGGTCCCACTCTGCCAAGGCGAATATGCGCTTGTAGCAAGTCCCGATTAGCTTCATCACCGAGTGGAACATTCGGAATAACGGACCGCTCAATGTCAGCTGCTTTAGCCTCAGCGTCCAGACAAAAATCTACAAAGACAAGACGAGCAGAAAGTAAGCGCAGAATGAACTACAAAGTCAAGAAGCACTCGGCAAAAAAAAAACTTACCACCGAGCAGTGCAATCATCTTCCTTGCCCAGTCGCTGACGTACTTCTCCTGTGAAATGCACCGACTGTTCATCAACTTCATCTGACCCATCAGTTCAGTTATTTGCTTGCCCATTTTCTCAATTTCGGCCTTGTTGGTCTCCTGGTACTCCTCGAAAGACCTCTCTCGGTCAGCAAGAGCCCCCTTCACACCAGCCAAATCATTCACAGCCGCCTCGAATTCCGCAGCAAGGTGAATCTTTTCAGCCTTCAGAGCGTTTTATGCGGATCCCATTTCACAAGTCTTCTGCCAAATCAGCGCAAAGGAAAGATCAGACACATTCAACAAGGAAAACAATAAAAGTTCTTCAGACCCCTGCCGACGCAAGCAGTCGACAGCGGTCTCGGGGACTACACCCAGTGGGTTCACTAAGAGTGACCCCACTGGCATGAAGCTCGAACAGGTCAGCCCTATTGAGTTACATGACAAACAGACAAGCCTATGAGACTACTATTACCCGACCTAAGTAAAACTACTCTCGAAGACTACATCCAGTGGGTGCACTCGGAGTGCCCCCACTGGTACCATTCGGACAGATCAGCTCTGATCCGATCAAGTCACGGAAAATGCATATAAAGACAACTTCCGGTGCAAGCACTCGACAGAAGTCTCAGGGACTACACCCACTGGGTTCACTCGGAGTGAACCCACTGCAAAATAATCCTACTATATCCGAGTATATCACTTAAACACCCAGTGGGTTACAAGAGGAAAGTAAACACTTACTAGCTCACTTACTTGGATATCGTCCTGGAGCTCCAAGCTTCTCTTGTACAAAGATGCGATGGAGTCGTACGCTCCCTTGGCATCACCCACCATCAACTCCACCTGCACCCTGGCCTCCTTGGCGGCTCCCACTTGGTCTTCCGGGAGGTGTCGGGCGTCGTACTGGACGGTCGACGGACCCGGCATGACAGGAGACTCCTTGGGCATCCCAAGTCCCGCTCCAGTCGGTTCAGCCGCGAGGGGCACCGCCTCAGTCGACGGCATCGTCTCGGTCGGCGGCGCATCCATGGTGGGAGCAGCAACAGATGGAACATCCTCAAGGACGGGCGCTAAATTTTGCCCTGACCCCTTCTGGTCGTCCTCCTCCAGATGAATCACCTCCGAAGGAAGCCTGACTGAACAACATGAGATTACAGAAAAAGGCCAAGATTAAAGACAGAACTCGCGAAACAATAATGTGAACTCTCGGAGTCATCACAGCGTACCTTGCTGGGATGTAGCAGCGTTATCCGTATCCATGGGATCATCGTCCTGGCGTGGCAGAGAGGTGGCAGAGGTAGCAGCTCTGTAGAGTAAAATCCACTCCACCGATAAGCATGAGTTCAATCAAATACTGAAAGAAGATAGGAGAACAAGACACTTACGCTGAGGCAACTGGAACAGCGATCCTCATCCGAGGCAAAGCTTTCTGAGGCTTGGACCCACTCGGTTTGGCCACCTTGGACGGTTGGTCCGTGGACTCGGCAGCAGAGTCCCTAGTCCTCTTCAGGCTCCGAGCACTCGGAGCCACGGGAGGGGCTGGCGGAGCACTCGGGGCCGCTGGATGAGCCGATGGAGTCGCAGGTTCGTGACGGCGCTTGGTTCGAGGCTCTGATGGTGGAGGTGGCGAGCTCTGCTCCCCAACTTCCCCCTCCTCCTCTTCGGTCTCCTCCTCCGTCTCCCCACTGTCGGAGATGTACTCGGTGCTGTCCAGGCTGCCCTCCTGGATACCCTCCTCTTCCTCAGCTGGATTCCCGTTCGAGATGGGAGAATACCGGTTGGTCCACGCCTGCAGAAAATACAGTCGACAATATCAGACATCAGGCAGTGGTACAAGAAAAAGCGATAAATTTAAGAAGAATGAAAGCACTCGACAAGAGGTGCTCACCTCATTCGGAGGAGGATTGTCGGCGCGGAAGGGCTTCACCCGCCGAGCTCCTCTGGGGTTGTTGCATGCACGTGTGATGCCGCGGACCCATGCTGTCACAACCTCCCCGGTCACGCATTCTGGATGAGTCCAAGTGGAGTCCCCAGGCCCCGCGTAGTGCCACATGGCATGGTGTCGGGCTTGTAGCGGCTGGATGCGCCGACCCAGAAAAGTCTCCAGCAAATCCGTGTCGACCAGAGGTTGGATCTGGATCTGTTCCACCTTCGAGAGCGCAAGCTGCCTGGGAGGAGCCGGTCGGTCTAGGCTTAAAGGTGGCAGCCCAGTTGCAGCATTTGGACAAGCGACGTCCTGGCAATAGAACCAAGTCGAGTGCCAGTTCCTAACTGACTCGGACAACTGAAGAGGGGGGGTAGCTACTTTTGGTTTTCTTCTGGAAGCCTAAGCCCCCGCAGAGCTGGAGGATATGGGTTTTGTCGTCCGACTAGCTAAGCTTTTTGACAGTTTGGGACCTAGCGGAGAAGATGTACTTAAAGAGCCCCAAATGGGGGGGACATCCGATAGAGCACTCGCAAAGCACGACGAATGCAGCGAGATGGGCTATCGCGTTTGGAGGAAAATGATGGAGTTGCGCCCCGAAGTGATTCAAAATACCTCTGAAGAAGGGGTGGGGAGGCAAGGAGAAGCCCGTGTACACGTGACTGAGCAACAAGACGCGCTCTCCCTCCTGCGGCGCCGGCTCCGTCTCGCCCTCTGCCGGCAGCCTCCACAACTTGTTGGCAATCGTGCCTTGCTCCACCAGCTCCAGCAGGTCGTCCGCCATCACCGTGGAGGGGAGGAAATCCACCTGGATCCAACCCGCCGGCAGTGCCCGCTGTCGCCGCTGAGCTGGGGCCGCCGCCTTCTTATTCTTCTTCTGCGACTCGAGCTTGCTCGTCTGCCCCTTCGTCATGGTGGAGGCACGGGAGGAGAGAAAGGAGGAGGCTTGGACCGCGCAGGGGGCTACGGGAGAAGCGAGGCGAGTACGATTAACCAGGGGAGCGCAACGAGAAACCCTGCTGGAGAGCTTTAAATAAGCTTCCGACTGGGTCACTAACAGGTGGCCCTGAAATCTTATCCCCCAACCGGCTGCTGTGATGAGAAGATAAAGGCGCGGTAATCGAGGCGGTAGAAACTACTCGATGGCGATGTCATCATCCCCGCTGAGCGCGCGGCAACCGAAATTTGAGGATCCCAGAAAATCCGCCGCTGTCAGTTGACCGGTCACGTCGAAAGATTCCGCAGAAGCACTCGGTCCCTGACGGTTCGTTTCACGGATATATTCACTCGGATCACTGGTCGAGAGGATAAAATGGATCGAGGCAAACAACGCCAAAGTCACATCCATACCAGTCGGATCCGTACTCCAGGCATCACTTCGTCGTTCCAACCACGACCCATTCGGGGACTAATGATGGGGTTATAGTCCCAGGGTTGGGTCATAGGCCTGCCCTATAGGTCCTACCCAAGGACTACCCTTCATAAGGGACAAGGCCCTTAGACAGTTCCGGCAGAACTAAGGACTTCCCATCATCCAATCGGTGATGATTCCCCCATCATCCAGTCGGTGACGAGCATTTGGAGCGTATTAAACGTACCGACTGGATTCCACTCTGTATATCGTAACCTCCCTCGAGGGCAACGGTCATAAGTTTTCATACACCATTATTAGCATTTAAGGCATACGTTACGTGTAACGTAGGCATTTATTCGCCACTACTCCACCCCTGTCCACCGGACCGTTGTAAAGGGCAGCGCACTCTATATAAGCCGCCCCCACTGGTGCAGGGGTTGGCATTTACTATAACCCCATATTCCACTCGACACTAAGCTGCCAAGAGCACTGATACGTAGGGCTTTTACCTCCAACGTAGAGGGGCCTGAACTCATACATCCTCGCCGTAGCTAAGGCTCTGCCCATCCTTTCGTACCCTACACATCTACTGTCAGACTTATACCCACGACAACCAAAAAATGTGTTATGGTGTTTAACTTGCTGCAAATAAGTTGAAGCAATACTTCCAAGAGCATGCCATCACATGGTTAGCACTGCTCCACCTTCAGAAATCATGGGCAATCGTGATGCTACTGGCAGGATTGCCAAGTGGTCCATCTCCATTACTGACCACGACATCCGCTACGAGCCTCGCAATGCCATCAAGTCTCAGGTGGTGGCCGACTTCCTTGTTGACTCGGCTGAAACCCAGTTTGACACTCCGCCTCCAGACTCCACTCATTGGCGGATGCACTTCGATGGCTCGAAGATGCGAAATTGTCTGGGAGACAACATTGTCTTGACATCTCCAAAAGGAGACCAACTCAAGTACGCTCTCCAGATCCAGTTCGACAAGCGCTCGCTCACGGCCTTCCGCTCGCCAAGGAGATTGGCATCCGGCAGCTCCTCTGCTTCGGCGACTTGGACCTTGTGGTGCAGCAAGTTTCTACCGACTGGGACGCCATAGACGCCAACTTGGCAAGTTAACGCTTCCTCATCCAACAGTTCAGCGTCCCTTTAGAGGGTTGCGAGTTTCACCACGTTCCCAGGGCGGACAACGAGGCAGCCGATACACTGGCCAAGGTTGGCTCCACAAGACATGCCATTCCAGCCGGCGTCTCCCTCGAGCATGTGCACAAGCCGTCCATCAAGCCGTCTCCAGAGTCGACATCAATTTTCATACCGGCTGATCCCTCGGTGGAAGTGCCGCCTGCTACGCCAGCTGCGCCGGCTATAGCTCCTGTGCCGGCTGCACTGGCTCTGCCGACTCCAATTGCGGCAACGGCTACAACCACTTCACCGACGACGACTACTTTGCCGGCTACAACAAGAAATCCGGCTCCGCCAAGCCTCGAATCCTGTCGTCTCGACACCCAGTGGGCGGATGTCACGGAGGTAGACGACGAGCCGGCTGCCACGACGGCGTCAGAGACAGAGCGTCTCGAGCCCGCGACTGCTTCATCAAGCGTGGGGGCTGCAGAAGCCCCCGACACTTAGGTCGAGACGGAGCCAGCCCTTGTGTCAGCTCCATCGTGGGCTCAACTCATCCCTGCCTTCCTTCTTCGCGGCGAACATCCTCAAGAGGAGGTGGAGGCGAGGCAGATCTAGCGCCGATCTGCAACCTACACCATCATCAATCCCGATCTGGTTCTGCGTAGCGTGACTGGCGTGTTCCGGCGCTGCGTCGAATCAGAAAAGGGACATGAGATCCTTAGAGACTTTACTAGGGGGAGTTCAGGCATCATGTCGCCATGGATTCTCCTGGCCCACGGCCCTCGAGGAGGCCATGGACATGGTCAACAAATGCGAGGGCTGCCAACGCTTTGGTGCGCAGAGCTACATGCCACCTTCGGCCCTCAAAACCATCCCCTTGTCATGTCCTTTCGCCGTCTGGGGGTTGGACACGGTGGGGCCGTTCAAGACGGCTTGCGGTGGCATGACTCATCTCTTGGTGCCCATTGATAAATTTACCAAGTGGATCGAGGCTAGACCCATCAAGAAGCTTGATGGCCCGACAGCCGTTAGGTTCATCATGGACATCTCTGTCTGATACGGTGAATCCCACAGCATCATGACCGACAACGTCACCAACTTCCCCAAGGGTGCTTTGGCGCTCTACTGCTCGAAGGTAGGCATCCGACTCGACTTGGCATCGGTGGCACACCCCCCGTCCAACGACCAGGTGGAGAGGGCCAACGGCCTAATCCTGGCCGGCATACAGCCAAGACTGGTAGCATCACTTGTTAGGTCAGCCGGGTGCTGGATTGAAGAGTTGTCGGTGGTACTGTGGAGCCTCCGCACGACGCCCAACCGTTCAACCGGCTTCACCCCGTTCTTTCTGGTATACGGTTCCAAGGCTATCATCCCTATAGATGTCGAGTTTGACACGCCTCGGGTCACCCTTTACACAGAAACGGAGGCGAAGGAGGCAAGAGAAGACGACGTCGATCTGCTCGAGGAGGCACGCGACCTAACCTTGAGCCGGACGACCATCTATCAACAAAAGCTGAGGAACTACCATAGCAAGAAGATCAAGCCTATCTCCTTCAGAGAGGGGGACATGGTGCTCAGAAGAATCCAGCGAACCGCCGGCCAGCACAAGCTCTAATTACCATGGGAGGGACCCTTCATCATCAGCGGGGAATTGCACAATAATTCTTACTACTTGATCGATGCCCATAAGCCAAGGAAGCGCAAGAGGGATAACCATGGAACGGAGCGTTGCTTCGCTCGTTCTATTGCTATAAGGCAAGTATTAAACATGGAAAGAGCATGCACATATGTATCTTTCTCCCTCTTCGGGATTTCTAATGAATGCAATGAAAAGAGCATGCACGTGTGCTTATTTTTAGATTCATGACTAGAGTTTGCACTCATTTTGTGAGGCCCTTGATCCGGCTCAAATGGGCTCGAGGGCTTGCTAGCCGCCCGATCGACTTCCTTAAATTGTAGAATATCACATAGTGCATGCCGGACCGATCCCTGGTCGTCTTGTAACAGCTATAGACCGGCTCCCGGCTATCCGGCTAGCGAGGGGACGCTAGGTAAGGCCGGATGCATATAAAGTTCGACTACAAAAAGGTCACGGTCTTGGGTTGGTTTGATCCTTTTACGATCTCATTCTAGCCAGCCTCTGATCGTTTGTGTTTGAGTCTTTAAGTCTTGATGACTTCGAAAAATCTAAGCCCAATATTCCCAAAGGCAGAAGCCTCGACCCAGTGACAGACCGGCTCCCGGCTGTTGGGCTGGCGGGGTAGACGCTAGAGGGAGTAAAGGGATTCGAGAAAGAAGTCAAGCAGGAATCAAAGGATGAAAATATAAAGCAGCGCGCATGGCATTACGAATATAATGAAGAATTCATACATTCAAAAGCATTGGCCCATGGCCGAAGTTCATTACACACCCCCAGTGGGTGGAACTGTTGGACTGACAATATATTGCAGATAACACAAAAATAAGCAAGACCGGCTAAGGGACGGCGGCCTCGTCTGTTGCCCCGACTGCTGCTCTTGAAGTGGTGGCTTCACCATCACCGGCTGCTCCCGAGGCGGTGGCGCCGTCTCCTCCGTGAGGGCTTTCGGCTCTGTCCTTGGCAGAGTCGGCATATGCCTCGCCACTGGAGGCGGCGTCTTCCACCTCATGGGCCGCCTCGTCGGGAGCTTCCTTCGGCTTCATAGGGCTGAAGGCCGTGCAGATCCTCAGGGATCACATTGCCGTCTTCACCCTGCTCCAAGTTGAGCTCATCCCAGGCGGCGTATGAGGCGATGTCGCTGGCCCTCACACGCAGCTCCTCCTCCACGGCCTGCAGCTCCCCCTCCGAGTCGTCGCACTGAGCGACGAGCTTGCACAAGTCTAGGTTTCGGTATCATGACTTGGCCAAGCGCAGGGCCATGTAGGCTCCAGCAAGCACGGCCGAAGTGCGCCAGGCGTCAAGGCGATCATCGCCAACCGCAAGCCAGCGGGAGAGAAGGTTGATCGATGCCAGCTCCACGGCATCAGGCCATAGAGCCTTTATCATTGACGAGCCTGCGACCTGGAGCCGCTCCACGGACTCGCCCAGGGCACGCAGGCGGGCTATGAGGCCTACGCCAATCTCCTCCATGCTCCAGCGGGTAGTGCCGTCTACCTCCTGCCCTGCAACACGGCGCTCCTCGCGGTTGACCTTGACAACCGTCTGAGCAGCTTCCCGTGTCTCAGGAAAGTATACTGGGATAGGGGACGGGGTGCGAAGAAGAATAAGAAGAGGCGGCGGTGAAGAAGAAAATTCAAGACAAAACAAAGAGGACTCACGGTCGAAGTGGCCATCAGTCTCCTGGGTATTCTACAGGGCCTCGAGCTCCCGCACCTTACTCGCTTGAGTGACGCGGGAGAATTCTTCCTGGAGGGTTGCGCCCGTCTCCAGCACCTCGGCCAGATGCGCCTGCCTCTGGATCAGGGCTTCCTCCTTCTCCTTCAAGGCAACATCCTTGAGCTTCATCTCCTCGAGATGAACCGTCTCGAGACGCTCCAAGTAGGCAGTATGGTAGTCGTCCTTCTCCTGCAGGGAAGCGCGCAATTGCTCTTGCTCAGCCTGGTGGGCCGCCTCAAGCTTCTTCTTCTCCGTCTGGATAAGAGCCAGCTGCTCCTGGAGCCGCTGGCCCGCCTCCCATAGGGAGTCCCGCTCCGTGAGGGCCTCGCCCAGCAGGACCTGACATTGGGCAAACTGGCCGTCAACCGCCTGGTTCTGAGCCAGCAGCACGTTATATGCCTGCACCTGGGTGTCGGTAAGATCCTATGAGAAAAGCAAAGAAGTAGCAAAGTAAGATTCGGCCTGGTTAATTTATATCCAGCCTGATTCTCGGGGGCTACACCCAGTGGGTGTGCTAGCGTGCCCCCACTAAAAAAGCAAAGAAAGAGATAAGATCGAAATGATTCGGCCAGGCCAATGCTTATCCGGCACGATTCTCGGGGGCTACACCCAGTTGGTGCGCTGGCGCGCCCCCACTGATTGAAGAAGAAGAAGAAAAAAAATCAAAAACCAAGACAAGGAGGATGCAAAGGATGAAGTACCCACCCTGGTGCGCTCCTCCAGGCGCTCCAGATCGCTGTCAGCCACGTGGGCGGACTACTCCACCTTGTGCCGGGTGCTGGCAAACAACGACACCAGCTCCGGGACGCCTTGGAGTATGGTTCCAGCAGGCAGCTTCTGACGCTCAAGGGTGGCCGCTAGCCAAGCGTTCATAGGCCGGCTCCCGGCTCTAGGGCAGGCTCCTGGAGCAGCCGGGCAACGGTTGGAGACGACGATGGTGCCGTCTCCAAGCGTCGGTGTGGCGGCCGGCTGCGTCGACGTCCCAGCCGGCGCCGTCTCCGCAGCGGGAGGTGGATCGACCGCGTCCGGCGCATCCATGGCCACCTCTCCTGCGTCCAGGTTCAGCCCCGGTGTGTCAGCCGTCTCCTCGGCCTCCGGCGACTTGAGGATCTCCTCGAGGTCCACAGGCACAGAGGCGTCCGGCTCGGACGACTTGGTCGCCTCGGCCATCTGGGTACGCCTCGGGGCCGCCTCGCTAGCTGGCTCCTCCATGAGAACATGCATGGAGGGGTCATGTCTAGCCTTCCTACGCCTCTCCGTAGGCTTCTCAGCCCGGCTGGGCCGAGATCGGCCCTCGGCCATATTCTTCGCCGCCACCTGCCAACAGCGGGTGGATTGTTCTTCAATTTCCTTCTTGGCAGCGTCAGCCGCTGCCCAGTCGGCTCGCTCAGCGGTGGAGGCGGTATCTTCCTCCGCCTCCCTGCCAAGTGTCGCTTTGAGGAACAAGTCTTCACGCAAGACAAATAAAAAAGAGGATGAAAGGGAACACTTACCCCGCAATGATGGGCACCTGCTCTTGATAACCCACAAGTATAGGGGATCGCAACAGTTTTCGAGGGTAGAGTATTCAACCCAAATTTAGTGATTCAACTCAAGGGGAAGACAAAGAATATTCTCAAGTATTAGCAGCTGAGTTGTCAATTCAACCACACCTGAAAGATTTAGTATCTGCAACAAAGTATCAGTAGCAAAGTAGGGTGATAGCAGCAGTAGCAACATAGTAACAGTAGTAGCAGTGACAACAGTAGCGGCAAAGTAACACCAAGGACCTGTAGTAAAAGACTCATAGGCATTGGATCGGTGATGGATGATTATGCCGGATGCTATTCATCATGCAACAGTTATAACATGGAGAGATAAGTAAATAGCTCCAGTTCGTCAATCTAATGTAGGCATGTATTCCGTATGTAGTCATACGTGCTTAGGGAAATGAACTTGCATGACATCTATTGTCCATCCCTCCCATGGCAGCGGGGTCCTAATGGAAACTACGGGATATTAGGGTTCTCCTTTTAATAAAGAACCGGACCAACGCATTAACACTTGGTGAATACATGAAATCCTCATATTATGGTCACCTCCGGGAGTGGTTCCGGCTATTGTCACTCCGGGGTTGCCGGGTCATAACACATAGTAGGTGACTACAACTTGCAAGATAGGATATAAAACACACATATATTGGCGACAACATAATAGGTTCAGATCTGAAATCATGGCACTCGGGCCCTAGTGACAAGCATTAAGCATGGCAAAGTAGTAGCAACATCAATCTCAGAACATAGTGGATACTAGGGATAAATCCCCGTCAAAACTAACTCTATTACATGATAGATCTCATCCAACCCATCACCCCCAGCAAGCCTACGATGAGATTACTCACGAACGGTGAAGAGCATCATGGAATTGGAGATGTAGGAAGGTTGGTGATGACGATGGCGACGATCTGCCCTCTCCTAAGCCCAGAACGGACTCGAAATATGCCCTCCAGATGAAGAACAGGAGGTGGCGGCGCCTCCGTATCATAAAACGCAATGAACTCTTCTCCTTGATTTGTTTTCTGGGCGAGACGGACTAAATAGAGCTGAATTTGGAGGCGGTGGAATGTTGTGGGCCCCACAAGCATGCCAGGCACGGCCAGGGGGCCCGCGCCTGGTGGGCTTGTGGGCTCACGGCTCCACTACCTCCGCTGATTCTTGCGCTAGTATTTTTCATAAATTCCACAAAACTTCTCTGTAAATTTTCCGGTCATTCCGAGAACTTTTATTTCTGCGGAAAAAGAACACCATGGCAATTCTGCTGAAAACAACGTTAGTCCGGGTTAGTTCCATTAAAATCTTGCAAATTAGAGTCCAAAACAAGGGCAAAAGAATTCGGAAAATTAGATACGACCGAGACGTATCAACTTCCCCAAGCTTACAGACTGAAAGAGACAAAAGAAAAAAAATTACGAACTCTGTTTGATCTTGTTGTTGCAACTATGTCTAACTCATAACCAGTATTTCAGCAAGATCACAAGTAAACCACATAAGGAAATGACATCTAGGTCTCACGGTAAACTCATATCAATGGCATAATCAACTAGCGAGCAAATAATAATAAGTCTCAAACGTCAACACTTCAATCAAAACAACATGAAGCAGTACGAACAGATGGTATCTCGCTAGCTCTTTCTGAGACCGCAAAACATAAATGCAGAGCACCTTCAAAGACCAAGGGCTGACTAAACATTGTAATTCATGGCAAAGAAGATCCAGTCACAGTCATACTCAACACAGTTAAAATCAAAGCATAAAAATTACAGAGGTGCTCTCTAGTTGGTGCTTTTACAAGAGGAGGATGACTCAACAGGAACATAAATAGACAGGCCCTTCGCAGATGGAAGCATTGATTTGCAGAGGTGCCAGAGCTCAAGTTTTGAAAACAGAGAAAATAATTTTGGGTGGCATGCTTTCATTGTCAATGAAATGACTAAGAGTTCTCACCATATTCCATGCTACACATGCTATAGGCGGTTCCCAAATAGAAAAGTAAAGTTTTGACTCCCCCACAACCAATCAATCACACTCCACGACTAGCCGAATCCTCGGGTGCCGTCCATACCAACAACAATCCTGGGGGAGTTCTGTTTGCAATTATCTTTTCGATTTGAGCATGGAACTGGGAATTCCAATTAGCGGCCCCTTTCTCATGAATGATAGTGAATAAACACATATCAAGGATAACACACCTAGCATGGAAGAAACTGATAGCCCCCTGTCACCACATGAATGGTACGGGCATCCAAAACAGATTATTTCTTGAAGGTTTAGAGAGTGGCACATGCAAATTTACTTCGAACGGCAGGTAGATACAACATATAGGTAGGTATGGTGGACTCATATGGAACAACTTTGGGTTTATGTAAGTGGATGCACAATTCCTGCTTAGTACAAGTGAAGGCTAGCAAAAGACTGGGAAGCGACCAACTAGAGAGCGACAACACTCATCAAAACGCATTGAGATTAACTAACATTGAGTGCAAGCATGAGTAGGACATAAATCACCATGAACATGAACATCATAGAGGGTATGTTGATTTTGTTTCAACTACATACGTGAACATTGGCCAAGTCAAGCCACTTGAATCATTCAAAGGAGGATACCATCCTATCATACTACATCGTAGTCATCTCAAAATTCATGTTGGCATCCAAGACAAACCATTATAAGATCCTAGCTAATTAAGCATGGCATAAGCAACTATGATCTCTAAGTTGTCATTGCAAATATCTTTCTCTCACAAAAAAGCTGAATCAGCAACAATGAGCTAGTCATATTTACAAAAACCAAATAGATCGAGTTCATACCAGCTTTTCCAGGCTCAGTCACTTCATCATATATCGTCATTAGTGCCTTTCACTTGCACGACTGAACGATGTGAACAATAATAAGAGTGCTCATGCATTGGACTACATTGGAATCTACAGGCAAATACAAAAGAGAAGACAAAGTAATATGGCTCTTTGACAGCTAAACGGGTATGCATGCGAGAGCCACTAAACATTGTAATCATTATCTTCTACCTTGACCCAAAGAAAAAAGAAAACTATTTACACTGGAAAGATCCCAACAAGCAAAAGAACAAAATAATATCTTTTTGGGTTTTCTCAAACTAGACAGACACACGAAAAGAAAATAAGAAAATGAAAATAAACTAGCATGGATGATATAGTGGCAAAGTGTGAACACCGACGAACAAAGTGAAAGCATAAGCGAGAATGTAAAGTCGGTGAGAAACACGTACTCCCCCAAGCTTAGGCTTTTGGCCTAAGTTGGTCTACTCCCAAGGAAGGAAATAACCAGCTTCGGGCTACTCCGGAGTGGACTAAGGATGCCACTGCTGTGTGAGCTCCTCTGGCTCCCACTAATAAACTGGCGTCTGGTACTCGACTGGTGGCTCGGGCACGGGCACCTGCGGTTGGGCTAAGACCCAATATGCGTAGATGTCCAAGGGCATAATAATGTACCTTCCTGCATGGAGATTGAACAAAGAAGGAGCAGGCAAAGTAATAGTCTCACAAGTACCCTGACTAAATACCAGGTTATAAATCATCCGTCTATTTATATCCCTATCAAGAAATTGATTGTGAACCATGCTATCGTAATCTAGATATCTCTCAGGAAGAAAATTCTCTTCTTCCTCGTCCAGTCTAATAGGTATCTCAAAATGTCTAGCAAGACGGGTAGCATAGATACCTCCATAGACAATGCCTTTAGAACGGTTCGTGTTCAACCTTGAGCTACTATAGCGCTCAAGCTATAAGTTTTATCATAATAAAGGGATTTGCACAAGACCGCAAGATCTGGAGAGCTAAGGGACCCAGCTTTCCCACAGCCAATCAAACATTTTCCCACGAATAGTGAGAAGTACCGAAGCACGGGAAAATGTATGCTAGCAGTTGTAGCGCAAGACACTCCTTTCTCCTCTCCAAAAGCAATTATATCTATGAAAGGCTCCAAGTCCCGTGGACGAGGTTCATGAATATCCCCAACAAAAGGCAATTTCCAAACATTGCAAAATCCCTGGAGTGACATGCGCTGGGGGATATCATATAATTTGAACTCAACCATAGGAGGATTCTTCCTAGGATAGAAGTTAAATCTTTGCACGAAGATATTAGTGAGGAAGAGGTATTGCGGGCACTTATCTTCAACGAAGGCGGTAAGGCCTGCGTTCTCCACCAAGTGATAAAAGTCCTAATAAAGTCCTGTGCCACGCAAGAACACATCGCTTGGCCACTCGCACGCTCGAACTTCTGCGACTCGAGGGACCGGATAATTGGGTTTCTTCTCACTTCCATCATCCTTGGGGTCACGTCTTGATGAGCCTCTTAAGAACCTCCTCATCTTTTCCCTTTTCTATCTCTGAAAATTTCTGAAATTTTTAGTGACTCTAAGGGAAAGTGAACAAGGCTCAATTAAACTCATAGCAAGTACTCCCACAAGTGCCTAGAGGCCATATTACGCATCGAAACTACTTGGGACCAGCTAAAATTAGCATGCAAAGCTCAAGAACAGGGTCACCAAGGCAGCGAAGTTTAAGGCACTAGAGCAAAAACTAATTGGACCAATGGAGGAGTCACTTACTAAGGAGTAATTTATCCAAAAGAGTTTCCGAAATGGTGCTTTGAGCAAGGAGATCGAAAATCCCAGCAAGAAGAGCAAGAACACGGGTTTGAGCTGCGAAACGATTTTTTCTTGAGGTGGGAAAACCAGATGGGAGCTAGAATGAGTGGAGGGGTGCACGTGGGCCCCACAAGCCTGGTAGGCGCGGCCAGGGGGTACCGGCACCTCCAGGGCTTGTGGCCCACTGGTGCAGCCCCCAGACTAGCTCTTCGTCTCAGTATTTTTTAAAAATTCCACGAAAAATCATACTTGATTTTCACGACATTCGGAGAACTTTTATTTTCGGGGTACTTTTCTACGGGACGCTAAGAAAGAAAACAGGGAAAACTAAACTAAACCTATCATTTTTCTTC
This sequence comes from Hordeum vulgare subsp. vulgare, assembly GCF_904849725.1. Classification (NCBI taxonomy): domain Eukaryota; kingdom Viridiplantae; phylum Streptophyta; class Magnoliopsida; order Poales; family Poaceae; genus Hordeum; species Hordeum vulgare. Next base: position 338,031,971 of record NC_058524.1, on the reverse strand, counting down.
TAAGCAACCGAAGGTGAAAGCTTGGAAAAGAAGTTTGTGACTCCTTGATTCATCCATCTCATGGTCATCGAAAGAAATTCGTCAATGAGGTTGATCAAGTCTCCTTGACAAACTTTTTCGAATCGCAAAAGAGAACGGAGAGTTTTCGAATAGTCACCAGGTTACCTCAATGGGGATGTGTATCTCCCCAACAAGCAAATCAAACTTCATCTTAACAGCAGGAATAGGGCATTCAAAGCTCCCAATAATAATCGATGAAGTTTTTTCGATAGCATTGATGCAATGTACTCGATATTGTTTCTTCGGGAAGTGCACCGTATGCTCATTACCGTTGACATGGAAAGTGACATTGCCTTTGTTCCAATCTATAACAGCCCCTGCGGTATTTAAAACGAGTCTTCCAAGGATGACCGCCATGGCATCATCGTCAGGAATATCGAGGATATCAAAGTCTGTTAAGATAGTGATGTTGGCAACCACAACAAGTACATCCTTGCAAATGCCGATAGGGAAAGAAGTTGATTTGTCGGCCATTTGCAGAGAGATTTCAGTGGGTGTCAACTTATCCAGTTCAAGTCTACGATAAAGAGAGAGAGGCATAACACTAACACCGGCTCCAAGGTCGCCTAAAGCAGTTCTAACGTAGTTTCCTTTAATGGAGCAAGGTATAGTGGGCACACCGGGATCACCTAGTTTCTTAGGAGTTCCACCCTTGAAGTAAAAGTTAGCAAGCATGGTGGAAATCTCAACCTCAGGTATCCTCCTCTTATTAGTCACAATATCCTTCATGTACTTAGCATACAGAGACATTTTGAGCATATCTGTCAGACGTATTTGCAGAAAGACAGGTCTAATCATTTCAACGAATCGCTCAAAATCCTCATCATCCTTTTTCTTGGATGGTTTGTGAGGAAAAGGGAATGGGTTTCTGAACCCATGGTTCCCTTTCTTTACCATGCTTCCTAGCAGTGAAGTCATTCTTATCATATCTCCTAGTCTTAGGTTGTGGGTTATCAAGATCAACAGGTTCAATCTCCACATCCTTATCATTGCTAAGTCGAGCATCATCATGAACATCACTATTGATATTATCATTAGGCTCATGTTCATCACCAGATTGTGTTTCAGTATTAGAGACAGAGACATTGTTTGCACTCTCATGTGTAGCAGCAACAGGGTTGCTAGCTTGCAGGTTCCTATCATCTGTCTTCTTCTTTCTAGGATGACTAGGTGCATCAGTGCTAACTCCTTGAGGATCTTGTTCAATTCTCTTAGGATGACCCTCAGGATACAAAGGTTCCTGGGTCATTCTACCGCCTCTAGTGACGACTCTGACAGAATTCTCATTCAACTCATTGAGCAAGTCATTCTGAGCCTTAAGTACTTGTTCTACCTGAGTAGTAACCATAGAGGCATGCTTACTCAGAAGTTTAAGATCATTGACATTTCTGTCCACACAAGCACTTAAATGACTAAGCATACGAGCATTCTGTTCCAAGCATAAGATAATTATTGAAACTCTGTTGTTTGGCAACAAAGTTATCAAATTCATCCAGGCATAAGCTAGCAGGTTCATCAAAAGGAATATCACTCTCATCAAGTCTACACAGAGAATTTACTTCTACTACCTATATCGTGTTATCAAGACCATGGATCTCTTCGATAGGTGGTAGATTTTTGACATCTTCAGATTTAATGCCTTTCTCTCGCATAGATTTCTTAGCTTCTTGCATATCTTTAGGACTGAGGAATATATACCTCTTTTCTTCTGAGTTGGCTTAGGAGGTGGTTCAGGAATAGTCGAAGCATTCTCATTGCACAAGATGTTATAAAATAGGATCTCAGCTTGTTCTACAGTTCGTTCCCTACAAACACAACCAACACAACTATCTAGGTGGTCTCTAGAAGCGTCGGTAAATACATTATAGAAGAAATCAAGTATTTCGTTCTTCTCAAGAGGGTGATTAGGAAAAGCTTTCAGTAGCTGGATCAGCCACCCCCAAGCTTGTGGGAGACTCTCTTCTTCAGCTTGAGCAAAGTTGTATATTTCCTGCAAGGCAGCTTGCTTCTTATGGGCAGGGAAGTATTTTTCACAGAAGCAATAGACCATAACCTGGGGGCTACGCACACAACTAGGAGCAAGAGAAGTGAACCAAGTCTTAGCATCATCCTTTAGTGAGAAAGGAAACAACTTGAGGATGTGGTAGTGGCGGATCTTTTCCTCACTAGTGAATAGGGTGGCTATATCATGCAGTTTGTTAAGACGTGCTACAACCGTTTCAGACTCACAACCGTGAAAAAGGATCAGATTCGACCAGAGTGATTATCTCAGGGTTGACAGAGAATTCATAATCCTTATCCGTCACAAAGATAGGCGAAGTAGCAAACTTCGGGTCGTATTTCATCCTAGCGTCCAGAGATTTTTCTTTCCACTTGCACTGTAAATTCTCAACATCATAGCTATCCTTACACGCAAGAAAATCCTCAGCTATCTTTCCCTCCATAACATTACACCAAGGCATATCAGGCAATTCATGTCTAGGAGAGCTAGGTCTAGCAGGAAAAATAGCAGGTTCTACTTCAATAGTATCAGCAGTTTCAGAAGTATCGTCACATCTAGCAGCAACTCTAGCAATTTTTGCATCAAGGAATGCACCAAGTGGAAAAGCAGTATCAAGCAGAGCATCATCAGGCAAAGTGAAAGTGCGTTATATCGTCTAGAGGGGGGGTGAATAGGAGATTTTTAGAATTTCATCACTGAGGAAATTCCTTTTGAGGAAATTCCTCACTGATGACTAACTTACAGCGGAAACAGTTAAGGATCAGTCGTGCAATCGTTCACAATAGCAGTATTAACAGCAGCAGTATCAGGCACTAGATGCACTTACACAAAGCAGTATCAAGCATAGCGACATCATAAGAATCATGGGCAGCAGAAGTAGCATCATCAAGCACATGCGACATATCAAGATTTCTAGCAGGAGGTGGTGTCGCAAACTTACTCATAACTGAAGGTGAATCAAGTGCAGAGCAAGATGGCAGTTCCTTACCTGTCCTCGTAGTTGAGGGCAAGACTTTAGTTCTTGGATCTACCAGATTCCTCATAGTGACCAGCAGACGTAAACCCCAAGTGACTCAGAGAATATAGTTGTGCTTCCCTGGCAACGGCGCGAGAAAAAGGCACGTTGATGGGAGAATATTCTTGACTTGGACTCCCCGGCAACGGCGCGAGAAAAAGGTGATCGCAACAGTTTTCGAGGGTAGAGTATTCAACCCAAATTTATTGATTCGACTCAAGGGGAAGCCAAAGAATATTCTCAAGTATTAGCAGCTGAGTTGTCAATTCAACCACACCTGAAAGATTTAGTATCTGCAGCAAAGTATTAGTAGAAAAGTAGGGTGATAGCAGCAGTAGCAAGAGAGTAACAGTAGCAGCAGTGACAGCAGTAGCGGCAAAGTAACAGCAAGGACCAGTAGTAAAATACTCGTAGGCATTGGACCGGTGATGGATGATTATGCCGGATGATATTCATCATGCAATATTTATAACACGGAGAGATAAGTAACTAGCTCCAGTTCGTCAAACTAATGTAGGCATGTATTCCGTATGTAGTCATATGTGCTTAGGGTAAAGAACTTGCATGACATCTATTGTCCATCCCTCCCGTGGTAGCGGGGTCCTAATGGAAACTACAGGATATTAAGGTTCTCCTTTTAATAAAGAACCGGACCAACACATTAACACTTGGTGAATACATGATCTCCTCATACTATGGTCATCTCCGAGAGTGGTTCCGCCTACTGTCACTCCGGGGTTGCCGGGTCATAACACATAGTAGGTGACTACAACTAGCAAGATAGGATCTAAAACACACATATATTGGCGACAACATAATAGGTTCAGATCTGAAATCATGGCACTCGGGCCCTAGTGTCAAGCATTAAGCATGGCAAAGTAGTAGCAACATCAATCTCAGAATATAGTGGATACTAGGGATCAATCCCCGTCAAAACTAACTCGATTACATGATAGATCGCATCCAACCCATCACCGTCCAGCAAGCCTACGATAAGATTACTCACAAATGGTGAAGAGCATCATGGAATTGGTGATGAAGGAAGGTTGGTGATGATGATGGCGACGATCTCCCATCTCCGGAGCCCAGCACGGACTCCAGGTCTGCCCTCCAGATGAAGAACGGGAGGTGGCGGCACCTCCGTATCACAAAACGCAATGACCTCTTCTCCTTGATTTGTTTTCTGGGAGAGACGGACTAAATAGAGTTGGATTTGGAAGCGGTGGAGTGTTGTGGGCCCCACAAGCCTGCCAAGCGCGGCCAGGGGGCGCGCCTGGTGGGTTTGTGGGCTCACGGATCCACTTCCTCCGCTGATTCTTGCGCCAGTATTTTTCATAAATTCCACAAAAATTATCCATAAATTTTTAGGTCATTCCGAGAACTTTTATTTCTACGCAAAACCAACACCATGGCAACTCTGCAGAAAACAACATTAGTCCGGGTTAGTTCCATTCAAATCATGCAAATTAGAGTCCAAAACAAGGGCAAAAGAGTTCGGAAAAGTAGATACGACAGAGACATATCACCTGCCTCCTGTCGGCACCATCATGACGCTTCTTAGCGCCGCCTTCTCGTCCTCCAGCTGGAGGTCCTGTCGCGACTCGCTTGGGAGCCGGCCTGGAAGCTGTGGCACCCTTGCCTTTCTTCCGGGCCGCCTCGCCAAGACCGGCCATCTCGGCCGCATGGCGGCGACCACGCGTCAGGGATGGGCTGGTGACCTCCTCCACCCCATCGGAGTATTCTTCAAAGGCTGCATCAGATAAGGTGGGCGGTGTCTCATCATCATCCGTCCAATCAACAATGGAGGTCTTCAGATGCTCACCAGACGGCTCCGTGCCCTTCGAGTCTAGCGCATCATCCGAACCCTCGGAGGCGGCAGAGTGCGACTCGATCATGCCCTCGTCCTCGATCTCCGAGGCGTCGGACGTTACCACGTCGGCGACAGGCGGGTTGAGTGCTTGCAGCTTCTCGAACATCTATGCAATGGAGCCGGCGGCCGGCTCAAAAAGGAGATCGACTACAAGAAAAATAACAAGAACAACCTCACCGAGAGTGCTTACCATCGGAGGCGTACGGGACCTGTCGTAAGGGGCCAGCCCCCACTCCCAGTTCCCAACATCGGCCATGCGGGCTGTGGAAATCTGGTTCACACTCCACGCCACCGCGTCGGCTATGAAGTTCTTGGTGGAGATCTAGCAAGGATCATACCAGCCGCCCATCTGGCAAACCAGATGGGGCCGCCTCTGCAGGGGCAAGATCCCGCGGGTAATCATGGTGATAAGCAGGTCGCGGCCCACAAGGCCGTGACCCTTCAAGCTGTTGAGGTAGGCGCCGATCTGCGCCACCTCGGGAATTGGCTTCGGATACTTCGCCTGCCAGTTCAACCTCGCCATCGGAGGCTTGATGTTGAATGGAGGGATGTTGAGGGCGTCGTGTGCGGGGCTAGCATTCTTCACATAGAAGAAGCCTTTCTGTCACTGCTTGACGGAATCTTGCAGTGGCATCTGGGGGAAGCCGTACTTTGACCGATGGTGCACTAGTGCGGCTCGGCACGGCGTCATCGGGTGAGGGCCGTCGAGCTTCTCCAGCTTTGCCTTCTCCATCTTCTTGGACTACTGCTTGAGGAAGAATAAACTCTGCCAGAGGTCGAGGCAAGGCTCGATCCCGAGGAAGCCCTCGCATAGGACGACAAAGCAAGATAGTTGGAGAATGGCGTTCGGCGCCAGTTGGTGCGGTTGCAGGCCGAAGAAGGTGACCCAGTTGGAGAAGAAGGTGCTCGCCGGAAGCCCGAAGACCGTGTAGAAATGCTCGTCGAACATGACGATCTCTCCTTCCCACGTCGTCGGGGCGGTTCCCGCATCGGGGTTCCGCACCGTCACGAGAGAGGCCGGAGGCAACATCCGGCGGTGGTGGAGCGCCTCGATATGGCAATCGCAAATCTCGCTGCCCAGCCAGGGTCCGTTGGACGAGCTCTTCTTCAAAGAGGAGCAGCTCACAATGACTGCAGGCGACGGGTGCTTGGGAAGGCTGGCGCCGACGGGTGGCGCGACGGCCACGGAGAGGATGAAGACGAAGACAAATGGTCTCTTTCTCTCTGGGCTCACGGAGGAAGAGCGCGTCGATGCGGGGCGAGAAGGGGGCGAATGGCCCCCTCGGTACGCGCAAAGCCCCACTAATCCCGTTTATTACGGGCGGTAACGCTTCTCGAGACCCAACCGTCGCGGAGTAAATCCACAGAGGATCCACCGCGCGGGGGCCGAGGGGGCGTCATGGCCGGACCCAGGGACCAGGCCTGGTCCCGTCACCTGCGTAAACCATCATCACGTCAGGGCAGGCCTGGCACGTGGCACGTTCTGTGCGGCCTATGACGAAGCCGAGGCGTCGCTTGGAAGCCGACCGGCTTTCGAGCCGGCGTCCCCCACTACATATAGCGGCAGGAATACAACAACAAACGATCAAACCGGTGAGGTCAACCGCTCCCAAGCGGCGGGCCTCCCCAGCTTCGGGGACTACTGCCGGGGGGATAACCCTGGGGTAGGCTCAACGAGCCTGCTCCTTTACCTTCAGCCCAGAAGGAATGACCAAAACAATTCTACAAAGTCCTAGTCCCCCTGGCTGGCTAGGAAGCACCTACCGGCTGGGCGACGAGGCGGCCAATTCTCTCGCTGGCCAGGAAGCACCTGCGGGCTACAGGTGAGACGGCTACCTCTCCCTGGCCGCCTAGGCCAAGCCAGCCGGCTAGGGACGAGCCAGCCGTGCCCAGGCCAGCTAGTCAAGTAGGCTAGCCGGCTGGGGATCTCAAGTCACTTCAGATCATAGGTCATGACGAGACCCTACGATTAAAGGTGGCTACACGTCAGGAAAGGTATTGGATCAGAGTGCACGGTGGGTACTAGCGTCGGCGGCCACGCTGCTGACCTCCCCCGGCTCTGATCCATCACCCTACACAGTGTCGGCCGTTAAATTCCCACTCCATTACTGCACTCGGCGTGGGAACAGTGGAGGCGGTCGTAATATCTGCCCATGACGAATCTCGTTGGACGACGCCAGACGTACCATACGTGTCCTGTGTCAACCTTACGCGAGAGCCTCATTGGCTAGCCGCTGGGTCCCACGGCCAGACGGGACCTCCGTGGGTCCCCTGGCTAGGCGAGGCTGCCAACCGGGTCCCACTCTTGTACCCTTTATCCATATTGTAGGCCGGCGGGTTCGTCTATAAAACCCCCCGACCCCTCTCCATGCAGAAGGTCGGTCAACTTAATTAGCACACACACCAACCACATAGGAGAGGCGAAGTCGAGCTGGCTGCTCCTTCTTCCTCCTCCTCGATACAGCTCCAAGGGCAACTTTTAATGCCATTCCTACATCATACACTCCGGCAGGACTAGGGGTATTATCTCTATGGAGAGCCCTGAACCTGGGTACATCGTGTGTTCCATTCCTGTACCAACCTCGTCCCTAGCGCCCTCTGGTGCCACTTCGGTTCCTACCATCTTTAGCCTACCCATGGCGTATGTTGTGAGTATTCACCGATAGTCATGATGAAGGACAAATGGAGGCTGGAGAGGGTGTGTGTCCCGAGATCAACGGAGCCCCGACGCGGCGGCGCCTCAGTAGATCTCAAACACTGGTGCTCGGGGGCTCAACCAGGGGCTTTGGGCGGTCGATTATAGGTGAGAAAGGTTCCGAACAGGAGGAGAGAGAGGTCGAGGTGGCCTTTATATAGGCGGGGCCCGGTCCACCGAATGGTGGTGCATCGGCGAGGCCGTGGCAATGGCTAGAGGAGGTTAGAAGGCTCGGGAATGAGCCCATGGTCTTCGTGGGCGTGGTTTACGTCTGAAAAAAGGATTGAGGGGGAGCAGGGCTGGCTCCTGGTGCATCGCAGTGGCAAGCACCACCTGAGAAAGGAGAGAGGAGGGGCCCGAAGTGGCGCTCGCTACGGTCGTAGAGGCAGTCGAGGCCACACAACATGTCGGAGCGAGGCCTGATAGGGGCTGGTCTCTAGCGCCCCCCCATCGTTTCTACTTGTGTCTGGGGTCTTTAGAGATGGCCCTTGGATACTTTCGAGCACAGGAGAGAAATGAAGTTTAAAGGGAAGGGAGAGGCAATCTTTTCCAGGGGTGAACCAGAGAAGGAATTCAATATTTTGTCCTTCTCCCACTGAAATAGAGCTGGGGCTCTCGGATGCATATGTGAGTGTGGAGTACAGACTTGTGATAAAAGTTTGGAGGGAAGGAAGAAGGTGGAAGGGGTGAAAGTGGTTGTCTGACTAAATCACCAAAAGGTGTTTGATGCTGGTTTGAGCAAGATAAACATCACCAAATATTGTGAGAATTAACAGGATTAAATGATGGGAAAAAATAATAGGATTCACCAAGTTTGAGCTCAATTGAGCAAGGTTGACAATGTAGACATGGAAACCCCTAGAAATGGGCAGAATCAGATTTCTATGGACCAAAGTGAGTAAACCAACTCCCACAAATCCACGTCTTGGTGTGGCACCCTTATTAGGGGGCTGGATGACTCCTGCAAATTTGAGAGCAATAGGGCAAACTTGACAATGTAGAGTTGTTCAAACTTGGTTCTCTATAGGAAGTTTTTTGGGTTTCTTAGGTGAACCAAATGAACTTGGATGGGGATTAAACTTTGCAGGGTCACCTCATATAACATGTGGTACTTGCTACAAATTTCCTAGGATTTTTTGAGAATATTTCCTTTGGAAATATTTGAAAAGCTTAGAATAGGCAGGACCAGTTTTGAGGGGTTTTGCCCAATATTTTGACGATGACCATGTGTTGAAACTCATATATATTGAACTTATATGTCCTCTGAGTTTCCCTAAATTTTCTCAAATATTTTTAAGGTAGGAAAATAATTTTCCCCTATGAAATACCATTTCTGGCCTCAGAAAAGGGTGTTTAAATAAAATAGGAAAATAACTTTTACAATAATTATTTTGTGGTTTTAGTAAGTCATTTTAATAATAGAATCAAAGAAAAATCTTTGGGTAAAACATCAATCCTAAATTAAGGACTTATAGTGCAAATCCCAATTCACGGGTGTTGAAGCTTTAGAAATAAATAAATGCCTTTTGTTGAAATAATATTTTATTAAGAATAGTTTCAGGTCCTATACACATGGCATAATCATTGGGCAAGGGTTTGGGGCCAAGGAGAGGAGTTTTAAGAGAGAAGGTAGTTTGGGTGAATTAAAACACATTCGAGCACAAAAGCAAGTTGCAATCAAATCAATCATCACAAGCACTCAAAAAGTTTTAATTGGTTCCAAATTTAGTAAAACATAATGTGAAAAAGTGGTACAAACACAGGGTGTGACAGATGCGTATGGGGGCGCGACGGCGCCATGCTCCGGCGCAGGGCGGTGCAGCGGGACTAGGGCGTGCGGCGCTGGAGCGGGGCGCGGGGCATCTCGGGCCCAGGGCGTTCTACGCGTGGGCTTGCGCGGCCTGCGGCAGCGGGGCTAGCTAGGGAGGCGCGGATGATGCACATGAAGCGATGATGAATTCTACAAACAAAGTAAATCGAACGATGACAAGGTAATAAAAGGGGAATATTCTGGCGTGTCGGTTCCGGGCTGTTACAACTCTCCTACACTAATAAGAGATCTCGCCCGGAGATCTAAGAATAAAAAGGGGAAGAGGAAGCGGAAAGGAAGAGGTAAAACTTAGTGGATTCCTTGACAAATGATAGAAACCAATGATCCTTGATGGTTGCAAAGATATGAAGAATGGCATGTGTGACAAGCACTAATTCGAAAGAAATTTTGGCAGAATATCAGTAGGAAAGAGGGAAAAATTGATAAGATGGAAAGAACATGAAAATATTTCACAACTATTCAACTAAATTGATAATGAAGGAAGGAATCTAATCTTGAAGACGAGATAAATAATGAAATAAAGCAACATCACAACCACTCCGGAAGAAGAGAATTGAAGCTAGATCTTCGGAGAGAAGAGAACTGACAATAAATAAATGACAACTTCTACCACAATTGAATTTGATGAGCATCCTAACAAGAAGAATTGAACCGGGTTGTTGGAAATGGACAACGAAAAGAACAAGCTTTTTGTGGGCTTATGGAAACCATTTCAAAATTATGAGGTGACAAGCAGCCACAAATGAAAGAAAGATTGCTTGGCAGAAACAAGATATGCAAAACTTCTTTCTCCAATAGATTATATTGAGAACTTGGGTCAATGATAATCACCATAATAGCAACAATCCACAGAAAAAAGCTTTAGGTGGAATCTAAACCAAGATAGCTCAATGAAGAATCATGGGTTGAAAATATCTCATGACCAAATAATTGGTGGGTTCTAAATATCTCATTCTTGAAACAAATTCCCTTCGAGACTCCTTATTAGTCAAGAATTCTATAACACCACCTCAAAGGAAAATGGAGGAATAATAGCACTTTCAAATGCAATAGAAAGAATACTTGAGGTTTTCCAACAGAAATCTTGAAGAACACCTTGAGAAAGAATTACATGCTGAATGAACCACCATGAAGAACCATTTGGAGAACACTAGTATAGAAGGATGACAGAAAATAATTGAAGGTTGAAACAAATAAGATTATGACCTTGCAATGATTTAGATGAAGCTTCACGAAGATATACTTGATAAATCTTGGTACTCTAGAAAAATAGAAGATGAACAACTTAGAATCAAGAATAGAAGAAGAATTGAAATATTTTGATGAAACAAGAATAAGAATTATGTTATGCTTATCCTTTATAAAGTTAAATTGATGACAAGCAACAAATAGGGCATACCAGTTAATATTCTTGAAAAAGATTGAAGAGAGACAGAGAGAGATAGGTCACAAACTTGAAGAAGTCTTGGAAGAGTGTTCAACACATCAAATGAAGAGTGTGTGCCAAAAATGGGATTTGCAGGGGGTAATCTACCCACATTCCCTTTGTAAGGGACATATCTGCCCATTTGGGTGTGATTTCAAGTTTGCATTGCCAAACTTGTCCAATGAAGCTCAAATTTGGTGGAGTATCCTATTTTTGCATCAAACTCGATCATGTTGACTTTCATCACCAGTGGTGAAGTGTTGCTATGCCAAACACCTATCGAACACCTTCTTCCAAATTTATAAATCAGCTCCTACCTCACTCCACACCCATACAGTTTCCTCCAAACTCTTGGACTAAGTAGCCAGCACCACTCCCCAACTGCACGAGAGGGGCCCCTCCTTGAATCCAAGCAATAGAGCCAAAAAACCCATTCTAAGTTCTCGCTCAAAGCTAGCATCCCTCCTTTAATCACTTCCCATGGCCAACAGAGAGTCTCTCAGCTCTCAAACGGCTAAGCATCTCGAGACCCAGCCCCAGGACACCCCCAGACACGGCCTAGGCGCACTAGAGCACGCTAGCATGCCGTGGCTTGCCAAAACTGGGCTCTGGGCAATGCAACAGGGCGCAACCGAAGCAAAGGTAAAAGCCCGAGCCGGTTCAAGCCTCCCCCCGTTGCCAATTCGTGTCCCCAACAACCCCTTATCAGGGAAGCCTTAGGGACCCTCCTCCCTCGCTCTGTTGATGGGAGTGACGCGTGTACACGCGTGCCAGATTCGTCCAGAAGACCGCGGCAACGCATGCACACTCCTCCTCGCTCTCTCTCCCTCTAAGTGAGTGTCATGGGTCCCAAACCTCGTCCACAATACCAGGGTTTCGACCACGAGCCCTCACTGCCCCTCCTGCGAGCTGCGGTGAAACGACCGGCGCCTCCGGCTCGGTGCACCATCAAGGGCCTATAAATAGGCCTTCCCCATCGCTCCAGCACCCTCACCCAACTCCTCCAGAGACTAAATTCCACCCCTAGCCACTCCATTTGAGCATGCTGAGCTCGTGTGCTCGAGATCGACCGAGGCCGTGCCGCTTTAAAGCCCTGTCGATCTCGGTCTATGGGCCAGCTCCGACACTCCTCTCTCCTTCTCCGTGAACCCTAGAAGCCTCAGGGAGCTTCTCCATCACCTCCCGAGCTAATCCATTCCCATAGCACCTAGTTCATAAAGCTCCCGAATCGGCTCCGCCGCAGCCACCTCGTCGCCGGTGAACTAGGGCCTCCTAGTCGACCCCTCGACCAGCAGCAGGTAGGCGACGGTGAGCTGGTTCCATTTCTGCCATCAGCCGGAATCGAGGGCATCAATAGCGTCGTCGGTGTGCCATCCCTGCCATCTGTCCAGAGGTGGAAGACGATCCTTGATAGGTGAGGCACACTTGTCGGTGGCTCTTCTCTCTCCCCCTCTCTCCTCTCTACAACTGACCGCTGGGTCCCGCGCAACAGGTTTGAACCTGACCGAGCGTGCACATGGGTTGGCTAGCTGGCTAGTTGGCTAGCTGGGCCGGCTCAGGCCAGAAGTCGAACCAGGCCTGAGCCTTAGCGCTTTTCATTTTTTTGTTTATCCAGTTTTAAATGATTTTTGTAAAAAAAATTATCGAGTATAATTTAATTATTTTTCCACCACAATTCTTCTAAAAATGAGTAGAATTTAATGGAGCCTTTGCAGAATTTTTGAATCAAGTTTTCCGTATAACAATAAATAAAAAATGCTATTTTGAGTATTTTAGTTTCTATTAAAATGATTTTTAAAAATGATTCCTTCATCAAAACTAGAAACAAATATTTTCAAAATGATAATATAGATTTATCAGATTATAGTAACATTTTTAAAGTGATTTTGTGCTCTGTTTTTGAGTAAGCTACATATTATTTTATCATTTACCACGACGATAAATACCACGTTTGATGAAGGAGTTGGACTTCAAGACCCCGAAGACCCCGGATACTTAGGAGATCAAGGCAAGCAGCACTTTGACCATGTCTGAGCATATGTTACATTGCATGCTAGTAGAGCAAATATTTCTGTTGCATATGATCGTGATTATTCGGTAAATCATCGATATGATGTTTCCGATGGCTCCTCCGGAGCACTTGCATTTTGAGCATGATCCTACCACCTATGAGGGTCACACTAATATCATGTTGACAAGTAGAGCTAAGCATAGTAGAAGCATGGGCATGATGCTGGTATATATCAAATATGTATGAAAACCTCGTCGGGTGCCACTAATGATCGAGGGTGACGATGAATTATGTGGCCACTTGAGAAGAACTGGTGCACCAGGTAAATTTTGTGTGAGTGGTTTTGGAAATGGGAATCGATTTATGATGTGTCCACCGTCCCAACCTTACATGTGCGACCACGTTACCCCTTTCACTACTAGAAAAAGGTCTATAGCTAATATGGACATTAATGGCACACCATGTATGTGGTGCGCCACTGCTATATAGCAGTGGCGCACCACATACTAGTGCGCCATTAATGTCCATATTACTAATGGCGCACCTTGTGTGTGGTGCGCCTTTACTATCCTTGTCCTGGCCCCACACCCTTTCCTACCCTTATCAGTGGCGCGCCATGGAAAGTGCGCCATTACTAGTTTTAACTAGTAATGGCGCACCACATCCACGGTGCGCCACTACTAACAAGTTTTTCAGTTTTTTTTCAAAACTACTAGTGGCGCATTCTTCCCGGGTGCGCCATTAATAACCTTGGTTACTGATGGCACATTCTTACAGGGTGCGCCATTAGTAACCTAGGAGCAGTAGATATTTTTGATACCCCACTTCACACTCACTTTCCCCCCACTTCACTCTCTCCACCTCTACCAACCTTGTTGGTCTCGGCTGCCTCCTCCTCCTCACCTCATTTGCACCATAGATTCACCCAAATTAAGTGGTTAAATTTCCTTTTTTTGATAGGTAAGTAAGGGGAAAGCTTTCTTTATATTCTAGATATACTTTTTTCTCCCTCCAACATGTACACACTTTTTATGTCCTAGATCTACGTATGTTTGTGGTGTCGTGTTTGCAGGTACCGGTATTTGAAATGCGATAGTTGCCAATATTTTGCCAGAATGTTGATTCATTTCCGTTTCGGCGAGAATTTGGCACTATGCATTCTTTTTGGTCTTATTTTTAGGCAAAGTCATGCCAAATTTTTTTGGTTCTAACATATCGTTTTGCTCTACCCCGTAGGCGACCGTGGTCCGCATGATGACCGAAGGCATCGTGAATAGGTTTTTGAGCTCCGCAAAGGCCGAGATGTTTCAAAAGAACGAGACAGAGATAAGATGTCCATGTCGAAGATGCAAGTTGAAGAGCCTTATGGACCCGGATTCCAGACAGGTGCGGGACCACCTGCTCGTGCGTGGTTTCATGGATGGCTATCGGTGGCAAGGTGATGAAGATGATTATGAAGTCGTCCATGGGGGCCGGGCAAGAAAAACGGAAGGGCTGCAAGACAATAGCGCCAGGGCGGGCGAGAAGACGAAGAATCTCTAGGACATGATCACAAAGTGGATGCAGGACACAATCATCATGTAGAAGATGCCAGACATGATGATGAGGAAGATCAAGACAAAGGGCATGATCATGAAGATGAAGATGCCGGAGGAGACGACAATGGACCATCAATGGGCTGGGTGCAGGACCCTTATATTCAAGAGCTGCTTCTCAAGCAGACGGGTAACGCAAGAGCTGCCGCCCGAGAGAAAGCCAAGATGGATGAATTGGAGATAGACGCGGTTACTCCATTGTATGAAGGATGCAGGCCTGAGGATAGCCGCGTGAAAGTAATGCTCATGGCTCTGGACATGAAGCTAAAACACAAAATGACCGGCACAAGCTTCGACGAGAACATGTCATTCTGGCACGAACGTCTTCCAATGGGGAACAAATTCCCAAACAGTTTCGAGGAGGCAAAGAAAATCGTGTGTCCTCTGGATTTACCGCACGTGAAATACCATGTGTGCATGACCGATTGCATCATTTATCAGGACGAGCACGCGGAGTCTACCATATGTTCGGTGTGCGGCGTCACTCGATATAAGAAGAGGAAGAAAGCTCCTCGAAAAGTGGTGTGGTACTTTCCGATCACTCCTCGTCTGCAGCGGTATTTTGCGGACCCTAAGCATGCAGAGCTCCTGCACTGGCACGTGGATAGGGAGGAGAAGAAGCGAGAAGATGACGAAATGATCGATAGATAAATAAAAAAGACAAGATGCTGAGTCACCCTAAGGATGTGAGCCAGTGGCAAGCATTCAACTTCGAACACCCATAATTTGGGGACGATCCAAGGAACATCATGCTGGGCGCGAGCACCGATGGAGTCAATCCATTTGGCAGCCAGAGAAGCACACAGAGCACCTGGCCTGTGTTTGTGTGGATGTACGACCTTCCCCCCTGGATGTGCATGAAGAGGAAGTACATTTAAATGAGTATGCTAATTGAAGGGCCGAAACAACCAGGGAATGACATCAATCTATATCTGGGGCTGCTGAAAGAGGAGCTAGACACGCTGTGGAAAACGCCAGCAAATACATGGGATGCCGCAACAAAACAATATTTCCCTATGAGAGCCACACTGCTCATGACGGTGCATGACTATCTCTGTTACGGATATGTTGTGGGGCAGGTGGTCCATCGATTTTGTGCATGCGTCAGGTGCATGGATGACACAATGTATCGCCAGCTAGATAGAGATCCCGGGTCTTCGAAAACCGTGTTCATGGGCCATCGAAAGTGGCTTCGCGACGATGACGCATGGAGAAAACGCAAGGATCTGTTCGATGGTGAAACCGAACCCTGAAGACCTCCACGTACGAGGAGCGGCGAGGAAATAGACGAGCTATTGACAAATTAGAAAGAGTGCCCACCGCCGGGAAAGAAGCGAAAGGCGCCACAGCCGCTTCTGAAGGTATGGAAAACGAGGTCTGTTTTCTGGGACTTGCCGTACTGGAAGATCCTCCGTGTGCCTCATAACCTTGATGTCATGCATATCACGAAGAACGTGTGCGAGAGTCTGCTTGGTACCCTGCTCAACATGCCAGAGAGGACAAAAGATGGGTCGAAAGCAAGGGCAGACTTGTAATCAATGGTCATCAGGGAGGAGCTTCACGCTTAACGGCCTAATGATGATGATGATGTTGATGAGGCAAAGGACACGGAAAGTCATCGCAAAGGCAAAAATCCCAAGAATATCGAATATGACTGCCCTCCCGCATGCTTCACTCTAAGTCAGAAGGAGATCGATCAGTTTTTCACCTGCCTCGTAGGAGTAAAACTTCCTTGCGGTTACAGGGGGAAGATAAGCACATCCCTAGACTCAGCGAAGCAGAAGTTCAGCGGATGAAGTCTCACGACTGTCACGTGCTGATGACGCAGATACTTCTAGTTGCAATCCGTGGGATCATGGACGCGCACGTTCGTGAAACGCTATTTGGCGTATGCAACTTTTTCGACATCATCTCTCGAAATTCGGTTGGCTTGAGGCAACTCAGAAGGCTAGAGGAAGAGATCGTGGTGATAATATGCGAGCTTGAGATGTACTTCCCGCCCGCATTCTTCGACGTTATGGTGCATCTGCTGGTCCATATCGTGGAGGATATCATCCAACTCGGGCCGACGTTCCTGCACAGCATGATGCCGTTCGAAAGGATGAATGGTGTCATCAAAGGATACGTTCGCAATAGGGAACATCAAGATGGAAGCATAGCCCAGGGATTTCTGACCGAAGAGTGCATCTCCTTCTTCACGAATTATCTAGGCATCGAGAACCCCGTTGGTGTGCCCGTCAACAGGCACCTAGGCAGGCTCGCTGGATGGGGTCACCGCGAGGGTCGCCGCGAAATGCATGTCGACTTCAAGGGTCAACTCACCGACTTTGAAAGAGCAAACCTAGTAACGCTACAACACATAGATGTGGTTGGTCCTTGGGTGGTAGAGCACAAAACCTTTATTGAGAAGACTTACAATGACCGAGGCCAACAGAGGACGGGCGGAGATATAATCAAAGAGCACAACTCATATTTCACGCATTGGTTCAAGGACAAGCTTCTGTCATACCCTTTACACGAGGATTCTTCCACGGAAGAAAAACTCATATTCGCCTTGTCACAGGGCGCCGAGCACAACCTCATGACCTATGAGGCGTACGATATCAACGGCTACCAATTCTACACCGAGGAAAAGGACATGAAGAGCGATTATCAGAAGTCCGGGGTAACAATGGAATCCTACACCGGTAACGACAAGGACAAATACTACAGAAGGATCGAGGAGATTTGGGAGCTAAGCTACGCTGGAGAGAAGGTTCCGATGTTCCATGTCAGATGGGCCAAGAATGTCCTAAAAGAAGACCGGTATTTCACCACCATGGTTATACACGAAGCCAAATCGAATACCGCGGGAGCAAACATCGCCGCGAAAAATGAGCCATGGGTACTAGCTTGCCAAGTGGACCAATGCTTCTTCATTACCGACCTGTCAAAGCCCAGTCGTGTTGTCATGAGGAGAGGCAAAAGGAACATCATCGGAATGGATGGAGTCACCAATGAGAAAGACTTTGACAAGTACAGCGACCCGAAGATGGAAGATGACGACGACGATGAAGTAGCACACAACACAAGAAGAAGCAGGACCACCCTACCTAAAGGACGTCCGTTCAAGAGAAGGATTCAAGGGTTCCGGGGCTAAATTATTCAACCGTGAGAAAGACGGGCAAGAAGGTCATTGTGAAAACATAGCTAAGATCTAATCACGACGTGTCGGCTGCGTGTGTGTGTCAGTGGCAAGCTCAATCTTTGATGGATGTTATTTCACGTCACTTGATTTCAACCATGTCATGTAATTCTAAATCTTTGCACAACGTGATATCACCTCATATCATGATTTTTTTGTAAGTGTCTCTCTCCGTGAGCTTTATGGATGGGTTAGGTGTAAAACATGCTTTCCTCGGGCAACTCGTAAAACACATTAGCTCATTTAGCTAAACAAGTGGAAATGAGTGATTGGCTCTTTTCATTAAGTAGGCACCCTTTATTTGTCCTCACGCATGGTTCTAGTCCTCAAAGATCCAACCAAATCCATACAAAGTATGCTACTACGTAGATCAACATTCGAATGTGGACCAAACTTACAAATATATAGAAGAATATGTCCCAAATGACATAGTTCTTGGTCCTACATAGTTCTTAGTAAGAAAATAGATGAAGTAAATACAAAGTATACTAGATAGGTGGCGAAACTATTACATGCATGCAACTAAAAATATAAAAAAAGTTAGTAATGGCGCACCAGGGGAAGGTGCGCCATTGCTATCACCTTACTTATGGCGCACCACTAGAAGGTGGGACATTGCTATCACCTTACTTATGTCGCACCACTAAAAGGTGCTCCATTGCTATCACCTTAATTATGGCGCACCCCTAAATGGTGTGTCATTCCTAACCCTCCCCCACCATACCAATTCATTTCCCCCTCCACTAACTCTCCCAACAGCGCGCCCGTCGTTTCTCCCCCCACCTCTCCTCGATCTCGCTGGAACTGAGCCGCCGCCATGGGGACTGCGCCACCGGTGACTCCCTCCTCCTCCTCCACGGGGACTGCACAGCCGAGGACTCCGTCCTCCTCCTCCATGGGGACTGCGCCGCCGGGGACTCCCTCCTCCTCCTCCATGGGGACTCCCTCCTCCTCCTCCACTAGGACTGCGCCGCCAGGGACTCCCTCCTCCTCCTCCACGGGGACTCCCTCCTCCTCCTCCATAGCAGCGGCCCCCTCAACAGCGGCAACTCCTTCTCCGACAGCCCCCCCGTCTCCCTGGATATCTACGACAGCCGACAGTATACAGTGCTATGTCATCCTCCCCCTCTGCATTTTTCTTCTTTCAGATTAGACGAAGTGATGAACTGTCTATTTCCTTTTTAATTGGAATAATAATCCCTCTCTATCATTCCCTAACATGGAAACTAATGTACTTGACAGTTAATATTAGTAAATCTAGCAGTGGGTATAGCATGTCCAAACTGGCGGCTACTCGGGATACATAGTGTTGTGAACTTCAGATCCACAAATGGGATTATTACCGTGCTGAAGATTGTCAGACAGTGTGGCCACAAGGGATTTGGTACACATAGGTTCAGATGAGAGAATAACTAGGGGAGATTAGATTGATTCTTCTTGCTAGAATAAACTGAGACAATGCATCCTTTTCTTTTAACAAATACTGCATCCCTTTCTACTGAATAATGTAACCTTACATACTGGATGTTTTGCCTCTGGACCTATCCTGATACAATGAGAACCCACCACATAGACCATTCTACATGAACTCTTCTCCAAAACCAACTCAACAACTATCCTACTGTTGGAAATATGCCCTAGAGGCAATAATAAAATGGTTATTATCATATTTCCTTGTTCATGATAATCGTCTATCGTTCATGCTATAATTGTATTAACAGGAAACAGTAATACATGTGTGAATGAATAGATCACAACGTGTCCCTAGCAAGCCTCTAGTTGGCTAGCTCGTTAGTCAATAGATGATCATGGTTTCCTTATCATGGGCATTATATGTCATTGATAACGGGATCACATCATTTGGGGAATGATGTGATGGACAAGTACCAATCCTAAGCCTAGCATTAGATCGTATTGTTCGTATGCTAATGCTTTTCTAATGTCAAGTATATTTTCCTTCAACCATGAGATTGTGCAACTCCCGGATACCGTAGGAGTTCTTTGGGTGCATCAAACGTCACAACGTAACTGGGTGACTATAAAGGTGCACTACGGGTACCTCCTAAAGTGTCTGTTGGGTTGGCACGAAACGAGATCGGGATTTTTCACTCCGTGTGACGGAGAGGTATCTCTGGGCCCACTCGGTAGAACATCATCATGAGCTCAATGTGACTAAGGATTTAGTCACATGATGATGTGCTATGGAACGAGTAAAGAGACTTACCAGTAACGAGATTGAACAAGGTATAGGTATACCGACGATCGAATCTCGGGCAAGTTCTATACCGACAGACAAAGGGAGTCGTATACGGGATTGTTTGAATCCTTGGCATCGTGGTTCATCCGATGAGATCATCGTGGAGCTAGTGGGAGCCACCATGGGTATCTAGACCCCGCTGATGGTTATTGGCCAGAGAGGTGTCTCGGTCATGTCTGCCTGTGTCCCGAACCCGTAGGGTCTACACACTTAAGGTTCGATGACGCTAGGGTTATAGGGAATTGTTGTACGAGGTTACCGAAAGTTGTTCGGAGTCCCGGATGAGATCTCGGACGGCACGAGGAGCTCCGGAATGGTCTGGAGGTAAAGATTGATATATAGGACGGATGGTTTCGGACACCGAAAGTGTTTCGGGCATCACCGGTAACGTACCGCGACCACCGGGACCACTGGAGGTTGTCCCGGGGCACCACCGAAGGGGGGAAACGACCCCGGGAGGCTAGATGGGCTAAGCGGGGAAGGGAACCAGCCCCTAAGTGGGCTGGTGTGCCCCCCACCCAGCCCATGCGCACCAGAAAAATAGGGGAAGGGGGGAACCCTAGCTAAGGTGGGCCTAAGGCCCACCAGAGGGGTGCGCCACCCCTCCCCCTTGCCCTGGCCGCCACCCCTCTCCCATCTAAGGGCTGCCGCACCCCTTAGGGGTGGGAACCCTAAGGGTTGCTCCCCCTCCCTCTCCCCCTATATATAGATGAGGTTCGGGGCTGTTTGAGATACGGTTGAATCTCTCTCTCTCGGCGCAGCCCTGCTCCTCTCCCTCCTCTCTGCCGGCGCTTGGCGAAGCCCTGCCGGGAGACCTCGTCTCTCCACCGACACCACGCCGTCGTGTTGCTGGACTTCTTCCTCAACCTCTCCCTCCTCCTTGCTGGATCAAGGTGCGGGAGACGTCACCGGGCTGCACATGTGTTGAACGCAGAGGTGCCGTCGTTCGGCACTAGATCGGGATCGCTGCGAGTATGACTCCATCAACCGCGTTCTAGCAACGGTTCCGCTTAGCGATCTTCAAAGGTACGAAGATGCTCTTACCCCACTCTCGTTGCTGGTCTCTCCATAGGAAGATCTTAATAAGCGTAGGAAAACTTTTGAATTTATGCTACGTTTCCCAACAGTAGCATCTGAGCCAGGTTTTCTATGCGTAGATTCTATGCACGAGTAGAACACAAAAGTTGTGGGCGATGGTTTGTCAATTTTCTTGCCATTACTAGTCTTATTATTTTCCGGCGGTATTGTGGGATGAAGCGGCCCGGACCGACCTTACACGTACGCTTACGTGAGACTGGTTCCACCGACAGACATGCACATCGTGCATAAAGGTGGCTAGCGGGTGTCTGTCTCTCCTACACTAGTCGGATTGGATTTGATGAAAAGGGTCCTTATGAAGGGTAAATAGTTTTGGCATATCATCTTTGTGGCTGTCACGTAGGTAAGAAGGCGTTCTTGCTAGAAACCCAAATCAGCCACGTAAAACTTGCAACAACAATTAGAGGACGTCTAACTTGTTTTTGCAGGGTTTGACATGTGATGTGATATGGCCAAATTTGTGAAGTTGCATGTATGATGCATAAGATGATCATGTTATTGTAATAGGTTTCGCGACTTGCATGTCGATGAGTATGACAACCGGCAGGAGCCATAGGAGTTGTCTTAATTTATTGTATGAGATGCAACGCCATGTGCTTACTACTTTTACTTCATTGCTAACGGTTAGCCATAGTAGTAGTGGTAGTAGTAGTTGGCGTGGCGACTTCACGGAGACACGATGATGGAGATCATGATGATGGAGATCATGGTGTCATGCCGGTGACGATGATGATCATGCAACGCCTGAAGATGGAGATCGAAAGAGCAAAGATGATAATGGCCATATCATGTCACTATATGATTGCATTGTGATGTTTATCATGTTTTACATCTTATTGCTTAAAACGTCGGTAGCATAATAAGATGATCCCTCTTAAAAATTTCGAGAACGTATTCCCCTAAGTGTGCACCGTTGTGAAGGTTCGTTGTCTCGAAGCACCACGTGATGATCGGGTGTGATAGATTCTAACGTTCGCATACAACGGGTGTAAGCCAGATTTACACACGCGAAACACTTAGGTTGACTCGACGAGCTTAGCATGTACAGACATGACCTCGAATACAAGAGACCGAAAGGTCGAACATGAGTCGTATGGTTGAATACGATCAGCATGAAGTTGCTCACCATGGTGACTAGTCCGTCTCACCTGATGATCGGACACGGGTTAGTCAACATGGATCATGTATCAGTTAGATGGCTAGAGGGATGTCGATTTAAGTGGGAGTTCATACTTAATTTGATTAAATGAACTTAATTGTCATGAACTTAGTCTAAAAGTTGTCTTTATAAATATTGTAGATGTCCAACGTCAACCTCAACTTCAACGCATTCCTAGAGAAAAACAAGCTGAAAGGTGATGGTAGCAACTATGCGGACTGGGTTCGCAACCTGAAGCTCATCCTTGAAGCAGCTAAAAAGGCTTATGTCCTTAATGCGCCGCTAGGTGACCCTCCCGCTCCCGCAGCAGCCCAGGACATTCTAAACGTCTGGCAAGCGCGGAGTGATGACTACTCTCTGGTCAGGTGTGGCATGTTATAGAGTTTAGAAACGGGGCTCCAAAGACGTTTTGAGCAACACGGGGCATATGAGATGTTCCAAGAGCTGAAGCTAGTTTTTCAAGCTCATGCCCGTGTCGAGAGATATGAAGTCTCCGACAAGTTCTTCAGCTGTAAGATGGAGGAGAATAGTTCTGTCAGTGAGCACATACTCAAAATGTCTGGGTTACACGGTCGTCTGACTTCACTTGGAGTCGAACTTCCGGATGATGCTATCATTGACAGAATCCTCCATTCTCTCCCACCAATCTACAAAGGCTTTGTGCTTAACTACAACCTGCAAGGGATGGAGAAAACCATTCCTGAGTTGTACTCGATGCTCAAGTCTGCAGAAGTAGAAATCAAGAAGGAGCATCAAGTGTTGATGGTCAACAAGACCACTAGTTTCAAGAAAGGCAGCGGTAAGAAGAACTTCAAGAAAGATGGCCAAGTTGTTGCCGCGCCCGGTAAGCTAGATGCCGAGAAGAAGAAAAAGAACGGACCCAAGCGTGAGACTGAGTGCTTCTACTGCAAGGGAAAGGGTCACTGGAAGCGGAACTGCCCCAAATACTTAGCGGACAAGAAGGCCGGCAACGTTAAAGGTATATGTGATATACATGTTATTGATGTGTACCTTACCAGTGCTCGTAGTAGCTCCTGGGTATTTGATACCGGTGTTGTTGCTCACATTTGCAACTCAAAGCAGGAACTGCGGAATAAGCGGAGACTGGCCAAGGACGAGGTGACGATGCGCGTCGGGAATGGTTCAAAGGTCGATGTGATCGCCGTCGGCACGCTACCTCTACATCTACCGTCGGGATTAGTTTTAAACCTTAATAATTGTTATTTGGAACCAACTTTAAGCATGAACATTGTATCAGGGTCTTGTTTAATGCGAGACGGCTACTCATTTAAGTCAGAGAATAATGGTTGTTCTATTTATATGAGTGATATGTTTTATGGTCATGCTCCACTGGTGAATGGTTTATTCTTGATGAATCGCGATCGTGATGTTACACATATTCATAGTGTGAGTACCAAAAGATGCAAAGTTGACAATGATAGTCCCACATACTTGTGGCACTGCCGCCTTGGTCATATCGGCGTTAAGCGCATGAAGAAGCCCCATACTGATGGACTTCTAGAGTCTCTTGACTTTGAATCATTTGACACATGCGAACCGTGCCTAATGGGCAAGATGACTAAGACTCCATTCTCACGAATAATGGAGAGAGCAACCGACTTATTGGAAATAATACATACTGATGTGTGTGGTCCAATGAACGTTGAAGCTCGCGGTGGTTATCGTTATGTTGTCACTCTCACTGATGATTTGAGTAGGTATGGGTATATCTACTTGATGAAGCACAAATGTGAGACGTTTGAAAAGTTCAAGGAATTTCAGAATGAGGTTGAGAATCAACGTGACAGAACAATTTAATGTCTACGATCTGATCGTGGAGGAGAATATTTGAGTCACGAGTTTGGCACACACCTAAGGAAGTGTGGAATCGTTTCACAACTGACGCCACCTGGCACACCGCAGCGCAACGGAGTGTCTGAACGTCGTAATCGCACTTTATTAGATATGGTACGATCTATGATGTCTCTCACCGACTTACCGCTATCATTTTGGGGATACGCATTAGAAATAGCAGCATTCACTTTAAATAGGGCACCGTCTAAATCCGTTGAGACGACACCATATGAACTATGGTTTGGCAAGAAACCTAAGTTGTCGTTTCTTAAAGTTTGGGGCTGCGATGCTTATGTGAAGAAACTTCAACCAGAAAAGCTCGAACCCAAAGCGGAGAAATGCGTATTCATAGGATACCCTAAGGAAACTATTGGGTATACCTTCTATCTTAGATCCGAAGGTAAAACCTTTGTTGCCAAGAACGGATCCTTTCTAGAGAAAGAGTTTCTCTCGAAAGAAGTAACTGGGAGGAAGGTAGAACTTGATGAGGTGATTACACCCCCTCTCGAACAGGAAAGTAGCGCAGCACAAGAAGTTGTTCCTGTGGTGCCTACATCGACTAAAGAGGAAGTTAATGATGATGATCATGAAGCTTCGGATCAAGTTACTACTGAACCGCGAAGGTCCACAAGGGTACGCTCCGCACCAGAGTGGTACGGCAACCCTGTGATGGAAATCATGTTGTTAGACAACGGTGAACCTTCGAACTATGAAGAAGCGATGGCGGGCCCGGATTCCAACAAATGGCTTGAGGGCATGAAATCCGAGATAGGATTCATGTATGAGAACAAAGTATGGACTTTGGTGGACTTGCCCGATGAACGGCGAGCCATAGAAAATAAATGGATCTTCAAGAAGAAGACTGATGCAAACGGTAATGTAACCGTTTACAAAGCTCGACTTGTCGCAAAGGGTTTTCGACAAATTCAAGGAGTTGACTACGAAGAGACTTTCTCTCCCGTAGCGAAGCTGAAATCAGTCCGAATCATGTTAGCAATTGCCGCCTTTTATGATTATGAAATTTGGCAAATGGACGTTAAAACAGCGTTCCTTAACGGGAACCTTAAGGAAGAGTTGTATATGATACAACCAGAAGGTTTTGTCGACCCTAAGGGTGCTAACAAAGTATGCAAGCTCCAGCGCTCCATCTATGGGCTGGTGCAATCATCTCGGAGTTGGAACATTCGCTTTAATGAGGTGATTAAAGTGTTTGGGTTCATACAGGTTTACGGAGAAGCCTGTCTGTACAAGAAAGTGAGTGGGAGCTCTGTAGCTTTCCTCGTACTATATGTGGATGACATATTATTGACGGCGAATGATATAGAGATGTTGGAGAGCATAAAGGCCTATTTGAACAAGAGTTTTTCAATGAAGGACCTTGGAGAAGCTGCATACATATTAGGCATCAAGATCTATAGAGATAGATCGAGACGCCTCATAGGTCTTTCGCAAAGTACATACCTTGACAAGATATTGAAGAAGTTCAATATGGAAAACTCAAAGAAAGGGTTCTTGCCAGTTTTGCAAGGTATGAGATTGAGTAAGACTCAGTCGCCGACCACGGTAGCAGATAGAGAGAAGATGAGTTCTGTCCCCTACGCTTCAGCCGTGGGCTCTCTAATCTATGCCATGCTGTGTACCAGACCTGATATAAACCTTGCCATAAGCTTAGTAGGGAGGTACCAAAGTAATCCCGGTGCAGAACACTGGACAACGGTCAAGAATATCCTTAAGTACCTCAAAAGGACTAAGGAAATGTTTCTCGTTTATGGAGGTGACGAAGAGCTCGTCGTAAAGGGTTACGTCGACGCTAGCTTCGACACAGATCCGGATGACTCTAAGTCACAAACCGGATACGTATATGTGTTGAATGGTGGGGCAGTGAGCTGGTGCAGCAGCAAGCAAGAAGTCGTGGCAGCATCTACATGTGAAGCGGAGTACATAGCTGCTTCAGAAGCGGCTCATGAATGAATTTGGATGAAGGAGATCATCACCGACCTTGGAGTGGTTCCAAGCGCGTCGGGTCCTATGACACTCTTCTGTGATAACACTGGAGCCATTGCCATAGCCAAAGAGCCCAGGTTTCACCGGAAGACGAAGCACATCAAGCGCCGCTACAACTCCATCCAGGACCATGTCCAGAGTGGAGTGATAGATATTTGTAAAGTACACACGGATCTGAATATTGCAGACCCGTTGACTAAACCTCTTCCACGAGCAAAACATGATCAGCACCATAATGCGATGGGTGTTCGACATATCACAATGTAACTAGATTATTGACTCTAGTGCAAGTGGGAGACTGTTGGAAATATGCCCTAGAGGCAATAATAAAATGGTTATTATCATATTTCCTTGTTCATGATAATCGTCTATCGTTCATGCTATAATTGTATTAACAGGAAACAGTAATACATGTGTGAATGAATAGATCACAACGTGTCCCTAGCAAGCCTCTAGTTGGCTTGCTCGTTAGTCAATAGATGATCATGGTTTCCTGATCATGGGCATTAGATGTCATTGATAACGGGATCACATCATTTGGGGAATGATGTGATGAACAAGACCCAATCCTAAGCCTAGCACTAGATCGTATTGTTCGTATGCTAATGCTTTTCTAATGTCAAGTATCTTTTCCTTCGATCGTGAGATTGTGCAACTCCCGGATACCGCAGGAGTGCTTTGGGTGCATCAAACGTCACAACGTAACTGGGTGACTATAAAGGTGCACTACGGGTACCTCTGAAAGTGTCTGTTGGGTTGGGACGAATCGAGATCGGGATTTGTCACTCCGTGTGATGGAGAGGTATCTCTGGGCCCACTCGGTAGAACATCATCATGAGCTCAATGTGACTAAGGAGTTAGTCACACGATGACGTGCTACGGAACGAGTAAAGAGACTTACCGGTAACGAGATTGAACAAGGTATAGGTATACCGACGATCGAATCTCGGGCAAGTTCTATACCGACAGACAAAGGGAGTCGTATACGGGATTGTTTGAATCCTTGACATCGTGGTTCATCCAATGAGATCATCGTGGAGCTAGTGGGAGCCACCATGGGTATCCAGACCCCGCTGATGGTTATTGGCCACAGAGGTGTGTCGGTCATGTCTGCCTGTCTCCCGAACCCGTAGGGTCTACACACTTAAGGTTCGATGACGCTAGGGTTATAGGGAATTGTTGTACGAGGTTACCGAAAGTTTTTCGGAGTCCCGGATGAGATCTCGGGCGTCACGAGGACCTCCGGAATGGTCCGGAGGTAAAGATTGATATATAGGACGGATGGTTTCGGACACCGAAAGTGTTTCGGGCATCACCGGTAACGTACCGGGACCACCGGGACCACCGAAGGTGGTCCCGGGGCACCACCGAAGGGGGGCAACGACCCCGGGAGGCTAGATGGGCTAAGTGGGGAAGGGAACCAGCCCCTAAGTGGGCTGGTGCGCCCCCCACCCAGCCCATGCGCACCAGAAAAATAGGGGAAGGGGGGGAACCCTAGCTTAGGTGGGCCTAAGGCCCACCAAAGGGGTGCACCACCCCTCCTCCTTGCCCTGGCCGCCACCCCTCTCCCATCTAAGGGCTTCCGCACCCCTTAGGGGTGGGAACCCTAAGGGTTGCTCCCCCTCCCTCTCCCCCTATATATAGATGAGGTTCGGGGCTGTTTGAGATACGGTTGAATCTCTCTCTCTCGGCGCAGCCCTGCTCCTCTCCCTCCTCCTCTCTGCCGACGCTTGGCGAAGCCCTGCCGGGAGACCTCGTCCCTCCACCGACACCACGCCGTCGTGTTGGTGGACTTATTCCTCAACCTCTCCCTCCTCCTTGCTGGATCAAGGTGCCGGAGACGTCACCGGGCTGCACGTGTGTTGAACGTGGAGGTGCCGTCGTTCGGCACTAGATCGGAATCGCTGCGAGTACGACTCCATCAACCGCGTTCTAGCAACGCTTCCGCTTAGCGATCTTCAAAGGTACAAAGATGCTCTTACCCCTCTCTCGTTGCTGGTCTCTCCATAGGAAGATCTGAATAAGCGTAGGAAATTTTTTGAATTTATGCTACGTTTCCCAACACCTACCACATCTACTAGCTGCCTCCCTCGGTTCACAACACACAGAGATAAGTTAGATATGTGTTACTCTTACTGTATCCTCGTATTTCAAATATTTCTCTGCTTCCATAAAGCAAACCATATCATGCAAATCAGTGATAATCCAGAATAAGGAAGTTGCAATTAAGTGAATGAAAATAAACACAAGTCAGGAAGCCGCTCTAACTATCACCCCATTTTCAAGTTTGCAAAGTCGTTCCTGTCATTTTGTCTATCCATGCAGAAATGCATATGTGCAGTAAAGTCAGAATGCACTATCCTGCAGTGCAAGAAAATATGCTGCCTCATATAATCACGACAACGTTCATGTGCCCACCACACACACCAGGCCGAGAAAGCCATTTGTGTGTTAATTTTTCCACCATGGCCACCAGAAAAATAAGTCCTAAAGACGGTGTGGTCTGTGGCAGAACTACGTTGGGGTTTGGGGCCGACCTGGGCTGTGGCTTACCCAGCCTAGCAAAAATCAGTGGAGGGTGAGAGCAAAACTGGGCCTTCAAGACAAACAATGTGTGCTAATCTGGCCTGCCCATCAACTTTCTTGGAGCCCCGCTGCTGTCATGTAGTGACTTATTCTAGATGCAGGCTTACCATTAGCGTGGAACTTCCTCACATGCACCGAATGAAAAAGATAGAAACGTCATGTAAAGTTCAAACTAGAATACAGTGTGGTCTTTGGATCCACAAATAAGTGAGAAATCCGTCACGTCATGTCAAGTTCAGGAGAAAACTATTGTGGATCTGAAGTTCACAACACTATGTGACACAACAGTAATACTAGCAGTATAGCATGCATAGGTGAAACGAAATGAAGTGAAGATGATGATGATAGGTAAAATGAAATGAAGATGACGATAGTTAAATACGTACCCAAGTCACAACCCATTGTTTCACTCGTAGGCAAACATGATGCACATCACTTGAGGTTTGCACTGGGTATAGTTTTTCTGTGTACAGTCGAATTTCTTATAGACGGTGCATCTTGCACTGATAGGTTTATGTTCCTCTTATTATTCTATAAATCGGTCTTCACATCATGCTCTACATTGCCTTATGTAGTTTTGTCCATGTTTCATCAAGTGACATGTTAACAGCTTGCTAGTTTAGGATATGTAGTCGTGGTGTTTGTATTGACTAATTTAAGAAAATAAGGAAAAGTTTATTAAGTTTTATTGGGGTGTTTAAGTTGCATTTGAAGGATTAATTTGCAAAAAATAGCATACTTGCACTGCAAATATACCAAGCCTTTTCCTTCCTCTCTTGTCCGGTCTAAAAAAAGCAGGGGTTGATTCCTGCTCTTTGTTAAGTAGAGAAGTTGTAAAGACCAATGGGGATGCTTTTGCATAATTAGTTTGACGTTGTTCTCCTTTTTCTGGTGTTAACTGTCATATAGATCTACATGCTTTAGTTAGTCACAAGTGCCTTTTGTCACAATATGTATATGTTATCTTAGAAACATGGAAGTGCTCAAATTTTTTATTGTTTGCTTCGGTATGTACCTTCTGATCCTAATTATGATGTGTGTTGGACAGGGAATCTGGTGCAAATGTTACTGAAGTGTCTGATTGTTGTATTACATAATTTTTCCGTGTTCAGTTCTGCTGCATGATTAACCCCCTGTGTACTACTAGCATTTAATTGTCTGCCTTTTAGATGTATCACTGCATTTCATATAATAAATGATGTTTAGTTCTGGTACTGTTATGTATCTTTAGCATGATCTGTTTCAGATAATAAGTGATGCCTGATACGAATTTCTGTGTAAGTGAATGCGTGCTATATTATTACAGCCAGTTGTTTTCTGTTACCTCATTTGGATTACTCACTATTACTTTGTTTCTTACTTGTTGCAGTCAGCTGTATTCTGTTTCCTAATTTGGTTACTCTCAGCTATTTTATTTGTTACTTAGAAATAGTACTGTGATAAAAAATGATTATCTACATTGTATCGTTAAATGTTGTACTAGAAAAACAATGCTTTGTGGTAGTCTGCAATACAATAATAACATATTAGCATGGTCCTAGTTGTCGCATTGTGGTGGCCATGTCGGCCTTGGTTATCATATATATATAATGAGCTTACTGCTTATTTCGGTGGGTATCACCTTTTGAACTTACTACTTGTGTTCTGAAGGTTACCCCTTTCTTCTGAAATGTTGATTAATTTCTGTTTCGGTTGAGAATGGGGCACTCCTAGGTCAAGAAAATTAGCAAAGGTCATGCCCAATTTTCTTGACCTAGAAGATGCCCGATTCTCAACCGAAACAAAAATTAATCAACATTTAGAGACAACGTTATTTCTACAAAGAAAATATTTCTAAGCGTCCATTTTTCAAAAAGAAGGGAATTCAACGTCCATTTGCCTTTCCTGCTAATTGATAATTGTAGACACAAGACCATCTACCCTTCTATTCTCCAAGCCAAGTATGAGTGTGCAAACCCGCACATCTGTTTGTCCGCATGTCTCCTAAGGCCAAATAATGGATAAGGCAACGAGCTAGGAAATGATAACACCACTCTCACCACTCTCATCCGTTCTTCATCATATCAATTTGCATGTTTTATTCTCAGTTTTGCAGTAAATCTGACAAGAATAGATACAACCGTGATCTCATCCAATAACTCTAGTAGCCTTTTTTCCTATTTAGAGCGAACATGGCCAACAACGATGAGGCCGGCGGTTCGGGCAAGCCATTGTGGGAGCTGTCACAGGAGCTGGAGGAAGAACCTCACAGCTATGAGGACACCGCGGAAGACACCGATCCCGACGACACAACCCTAGTGGCGTCGGGGATGACACCACTGATGGTGCCACCGGGGATGTCACCACTGATGATGGCAGCGAACGCACAGATGGCAGCCAACCGAAGAAGCAACGGAAGGACCGGCGCCCGAACGTGCTCGGCACCGTCAGGGAGGAATTTACTGAAGTGTCCTCCAGTGGGCATCCAACGGTGCCCAAAAATTAGTCGGTGGGTACGCGGTACAACTCGGGTGCATTCTCCGGAGTACCGTCTCAATCAACACCGAGAACCTAAGACGTCAAGGCCGAGCGAATTTGCGTAACATCCTCTTGACGAAGCTGCACGAACGATACAAGTTCCCCGATGACGTCACAAACACACACCTTGCAGGGAATAAAGTGAACAGTGCGACCCTCACGAAGATGAGCACGGCCCTGGCTACTTGGAGAGCCTCGGTGAAGAGAAGGATTATAAGAGGTGATAGTTATGAGAAGATAAAGTAGACAAATCCTTCGATCAGCGGAGTTGACTACCTGGAGTTCAAGATCAAGTGCGAGAGCAACGCATCCGTGGAATCAAGTCAGTGGGGGAAAGTTATGCTGGACTTGAACTTAGGGGTCCACAAACTAGGGCCCGGCGGTTACAGAGTGGCGGAACCTAAATGGGACAAGGAGGACGCGGAGCGTGCCGTGCAAGGCCTACCGCCCCTCTTCGATAAATACCCTAAAAAGCAGACCAGGAACTATGTCAGGGCCCGGTACAAGGTGGACCCGGTAACAAAGGAGCTTACCACAGATCCGAAGGTGAAGGAGCTTGAGTGTGTTCTGGTAAGGAATACACCCCCGCGTAATTAGCTCCCTATGGTTTCATTCTAATTAATGAAGCCAAATTTCTAAATGGTTCATGTTCCTTTCGCACGAAACTGAAAGCAGTAGCGCGGGGTCTCCGAACTCCCCGTATGCCCCTTGGGACAACACTTTAAATAGGGCGTTGAACGTAATGAAACACATGGATAAGCTCAGTAAGCCGTCGTCAGCTAGTCGTGTGGCCGGTGAAGGTTTGTCCACGGAATGGTCGGAATACTATAAGGCTGGGCGAAAGGAGAGAAAGACCATCTCGGAAAGCCAGGAGCGCGATGTTAAAGAACTCAAGGCACAAGTGGCACGAATTACGGAGATACTCCAAGAGCAAGTGCGAGAACAACTTGGAGCGATGATCACCGCCATTATGCCTTCCTTGCTTGAGGGGTTGCGGGGGTGGATTGCGAGCGGCTAACAGGGGTCGCCCCGGATTCCCAGCTTCACAGGCAGCAACTTGCACAACGCGTCGGCATCGGTGTCTCCGACGGAGGCGGCATTGCAGGTGCCTCCGGCGTCGGCGCCGGTATTGGAGGTTAACACACTCGTGTGTGGGAAGAATACGCCGGCCGGCACCTCGGCATCAAGTGGACGCTCCGTCACTTGCACGCCCGCCGTTGGCGGTGCCTCGACATTATCCAAGCTCGACGCCATCACGGTAACTATAAGCCTCGGCCGATGATTTCATCTCCTTGCCTTTTTGACTGGGCATCCCTGACGCCCTACATGTTTTCGCAGGGCGCCACCAATGTTCCATGCACTCTCTTGCATTTCGTTGACGGCGAGTTGATCGATGTCGCCAAGGCCAAAATCGTTGAACCGGGCAACCACGTATTCCACGGTAATCCGATGCCAACCACCGTGTATAGGGTTCAACTGGTTCGGGTGCTGCGGGACTGCGACGACTTGTTACCTCCGTATCGACCCGCTGGGGCCGATGAAGATGATGTGATGACCCTCAGCGCCTTCTTAAATTAGTCCGTGCTTTGGCCAAAGAGCCAGATTCATTTGGGGGCGGGGGACACCACTCCACAGACAACACCGCCAGTCGTGTTGGCGCCAAGTCATGGCAAGACCGCCGCAACGCTACCGCCGTCAGCTAATCCGGACATGCATATGGCACAGGATCCAGACGACAACGACGATACAATTTCCAACGTCGATAAGTACATCAACGAACATGGATACGGTGACGATGACGACTTGTTCGGGCCTCCTTCTCAAGAACCCAACCCTGCAAAAGACGATGGCGATCTAACTGGTACCGCGGAGAAACCCAATTTCAACAGGCGTCGGCTGTTCAGTTCTCAGGAGACGCCTCCAGTCCCTCCTTCACCGAGACCTAAATAGCCGAGGAGCGAAATATTATCAGCCCCAACACACTCAAGAAGGTGGTCTCCGAGCAGAACTCGATCCCATTACAACAGAAGAAGCTGAACGGACGGAAAAGAAAATCTAACAAGGGTGCGAGCCAGCCGGCACCAAGTAAGATCCGTCCTCAGGACGTGCCACCAATATCTAAGGATATTGAGATGAGGGTGCATGTGGCGGGTAGGCCGATGCTACCGACTAATCTGCTCACTGCTGCAACCAGTGTTATGCGGAGTCTGCATGACGTTGTTCTTTATATGGAGAAGCGGCGTCTCTCCGACAATGATGTGGCATACCCGGTTTTCGTGGCCAAGGTGCCAGAGGGCAAGGGCTTTGTCGATAGCACCATCGGGCATATGATCGTCATGCGGTTTGATGACATCTTCGATATGCTTAACCTTTATCCGCTGCACAACACCTTCATTCAGCTATTTTCGCTCAGTATGGAGATGCGGATCATTAGAGACAATACCCCGGACATCGTGATAGTCAACCCCTTCTACATGCGTGCCAAGCTCTTGGATGGTGCTGGGGACCGACAAGTCGCGAGTTCATACCTCGAAGGCATCATTCTGGCGAACGCAGATAAGAATAACTTCCTCGTGCCTTAGTTTTCTGAGTAAGTCATCCCCTCATCGCCCCGTAACATATGATTTCTTAGATTTCGATCGCTCTTTTTTTTCTAACATTCCGTGTTTTGTGAAGTGACACACATTGCACATGCATCCTCTTAAGCCCAAAATATTCCATGGCCACGTATTTCGACTCGGACCGTCAGTCGAAGAAAGACTACACAAATATCAAGAAAGTTCTTGATGATGTCCTCCCCGGCTCCACCAAATCTGGAGGCACCTTCAGGAGGCCAATTCTTAGGTATGGCAAGCACATGTTCACCCACATAACGACATTCCCCTGCGTCAAGAAGCCTCCTGGCAGTCAGA
Organism: Hordeum vulgare subsp. vulgare; assembly: GCF_904849725.1. Classification (NCBI taxonomy): domain Eukaryota; kingdom Viridiplantae; phylum Streptophyta; class Magnoliopsida; order Poales; family Poaceae; genus Hordeum; species Hordeum vulgare. Next base: position 337,997,895 of record NC_058524.1, on the reverse strand, counting down.
AGGATGCCTACTATGCCCTCCATCACATGCGGGTGATCGTACGGGACCAGCATCACCGTATGCTACCAAATGATCTCAAAGATTGGGCCGCACGCTTGTCGGCAATCCAGGACGAGGACATCAAACAAGAATTCTTTCACATCCAGTTGGAGTTGGCGAAAATCATCTATCCAGATGTCCTTGCTAGATCGGGGCATTTCTACCTAAAGTGTCAACCGTCCAACAGTGAAATTGACACAATGCTACACATGTAGGATGACAACGACCGCACATTCATGACCATCACGAAAGACGGCAGCTTCATCCATGCTCTGGTCCCTGAGTCGAGTCGAAAGTAGTGATGCTATGTTGTAATTAAACTTTAATGAACTAGTATGTCTCTTTAGTTTGGACAGTCGTTCAACTTATATGTTTAGTCGACGCTATTTATTAGTAGGACCATGAATCGTGCTATTAATGTGTTGTTTTTCTCTTCTGATCCTTTTGTTGCATACTTATATATTATCTATAAATTTCTTTTGTTTGTCTAGTGCATAGAGATTCTGTCATATCTCATGTACAAGGGTGAGGTTCCCGGAGTCTACGACGACTGGGAGGAGTGTTGGAGACAGGTTTACCATTTCAGCGGTAACAGTTACAAAGGGTACACAACTAGGGCGGAGGCGGAAGCTAGATACGCGCGCTATCTAGTGGGAGAGAGGGAGTGGAGGAGGAACCGAATGAAGATCAGTTTCATCGCGATGATGCTCATCGTGACCGCAACCCTCTTCTATGTGATGGTAGTCTACATATCGACTTGCAATGTGAAGACAAACTCGCTACTCGCGGTCTCGAGACTTGTAATGTTCTAACTTTGTTCGTTATTTTGAATTCGGAGACTAATATGATGAATTGTATTGGGAGACTAATCTTCTATTGTATTTGATAAATCTGTTGTTTATATGTTGTGATGTTTATATTCTGTGCTATAATTTATTTTGTAACCTGTACAAATATCATAAAAGAAAAAAATCCTAATATTCATACTAGTGGCGCACCAGGTGGTGCGCCATTAGTATCTGGGATTGTAATGGCGCACCAGGTGGTGCACCACTGTTATGTATATTAACAGTGGCGCACCAGGGGTGCGCCATTGCTATTTATTAGTAGTGTCGTGATAATAATGGTGCACCTATAGTGCGCCATTAATAGACAAAGTAGGTGCGCCACTAATAGCCCTTTTTCTAGTAGTGTTTATGGGACGGGGCTTTGTTGATTACTCTGGTTGGTGCTAGCAAAGAGCCACATTACTAGCGGCGGGAGTGATGTGTGGTCACTCTCGTGACGGGGTCGTGCCAGGTAGGATGACTATGCCGTTTTTATGTGTTCCGTGCACACCATTGGCCCCCGCAGGGATGATTCTGTCTAGTGTCGGTGCTCGTAAGACGTACATCATGTGGTCTGGGTACCAATCGAGTGGATCTCTTTGTCTAGTATCGTCAGAGGAAAGGCATTGATCGGGTACTTACCTCGGTTATATACCACGAGTTGTGGATGACACTGATGTTTCCCATATCTCGTGGGTACAACGTACAACCTATGCAGAGTGTAAAACTATTCGAATAGCCATGTCCACGATCAAGGACAGCTGGGTAATCGTGCTTAAACTACGTCCAGTCATTTCCGCATAAACCAAGTGTTTGTGTGTTTAATGGTGTTGTCTGAGAAAGAGTTATTATGACCAAGTTTGGTGACTTGGCATATCTGGTGAACCAGTAGTGTTCAGCCCAAATCAGATATGTTGATATCTGTAACCTGTTCTTCTAAATACCATCTACCTCAAGTGGCATATTCATCTATGATCATGTTTACTGTTAAGCTGCTATCCACCAATATTGCACATCAGTTGTTATCATACCAAATGCATTATACATATCATGGTTGTTTGCGAGTACATTCAAAGTACTCACTCGCTTGCCACTTGTTATTTTATTGACCAGACATAGAAGGACCGGAGTTTGGAGAAGAGTACGTCTTCGGAGACGGACCTGCGAACTAGGACACTTCCCAGTCAGAATGCCTCTTGGTGTAGTATGATGGCATGGGCACCCGCTTAGCCCCAAGATTTCCGCTATTAGATGTATCAGTGTGTTTTGGCCTTATAGGCCCTACCTGTGAGAACATGACCCTGTTGGTCATGTGTGGTATCATTTCGGTATGTTGGATGTAAGATTCTTAGTATTCAGTATCTATTTTTTTCAGTGAGCATTGTTCTCTGGGACCACTGAGCATGTTCATTCGGCGATCTCGACTCGTAAGTCGGGGTCCGAACAAGCGCATCTTGTCGTTTCGCAAGAATGGATATCGTAACAAGCACATGTACAGAAGAGATTAGTATATGGAATTGGCTTACACTTCTCACAAGCTACAACATGAAGAACAAAATACAACAATATATTCAATCAGATTGTAGATGAGCAGGGTCCCACTACAGACAAAAACAAGCGATAAAAGAACGACGTCCATCCTTCCTATCCCAGGCTGCTGGCGTGGAACCCATCATAGGCCGATGAACAAGAAGAAGAAACTCGAAATAGCACAATCAGCACGCTCAAGTCAAATTATCACTTTACCTGCACCTGCAACTATTTTTGTAGTAATCTATGAGCCACACGGACTCAACAATCTTATTTCCAAATGTATCAAGCCTATCAAAGCTTAATGGGTGAGGTATGGTTGAGTGGTGAGGCTGCAGCAAGCAACCCATCATTTATTTGAGGTGGCTAACTTACGAGTACATGTATAAAAATGGGGATGATTTATGCATAATGGGCGTGTTCTAATAATGATCAAATGAATGATCCTGAACAAATGCTTACGTGTCCTCTTCCGGATGCAGAACTCACAGAAGAGACTGTCACGGTTACGCACACGAGTTGGCAAGTTTTAAGTAAGTTTACTTCATGTTATCTAGAACCGGATGTTAAACAAAGTTTCCAAGTTTTCCACATAACCAATGGCATGACTTTCCTAAAGGTTTAACCCTACAAGGGTGCTCCAACTAGTCCATCACAAACTACCACGCGCTGCATCGGAATATCCTCAACCACGGAAAACCCGGGATCTCCTCGGGTTACTATTGGAAAACCTCTACCTCGAGATAGCCCAAAGTATCCTTGGAATCCCTCACACAAGATATTTGCTAAAACATAAAACAAGTCCATCAAGTCCGCCGACGTGTCAACGAACCCGATAGGAGCAGCGTATCCCGTTTTCAGAACACGACGGATAAGCACAGCGTATGGTGGCCTCATAGAAATCTGCCTAGTTGCCCCGGGTTGGCCCGACAAATGGCTCTAGTTTGGACCAACACTCATGAGGAGCACAACCCCGGGGTTGATTAATTACTCCGCGGGTCTCGACGGGTCCATATTTATTTTATTAGTTATTAGGCAAATGTATTACCAATGTTGGGCCTTGGCAGACGAGTTTTCAACTAAGACGAATTATCAAGGGGCTCCCAATAACAACCCCAAGCATGTTAGGAGCGCTCAATTATGGGACGTAACACCGGTAGTCAAAACTAAAGCGGCAAAGGTGGAATAAAACACCAAGATAGAAGGCCAAGCCTTCCACCTTTTACCAAGTATAGAGGTGCATTCAATTAAATATATATTATATGGTGATATAACAAGGAACCCATGTTTTCACAAGCAAGTGCACGTGCAACTAGAAATGCTATAAGAAGGCTGACCAAGCAGTAACATAGCCAAACAGTGGTTTGCTGGGTTGGGGTCAGGTTAGAGACATTTCATGGCATTCTTGGCAGGCTTATTAAACAAGTGGTAGGAAGAAAGACATAGCGAAGTAATAGAACAACTAGCATGGCAAGAGGTGAGGCATACATAAACTGCACTATCTAGCCATTTTAAATGAGGTCGGAAACAACATATAGCATTCCAAAGATGACCCATAAGTTATTTTTCAAATTGGTCCAGATCTTCCAAAAACATGTTTTATACTTATTAACAGCAAAATAAAGTGGTCCATATGATTCTACACGTCATTCTAGTCGATTTACATATAGAGGTCATTCGAAACGGAGCTACGATTTAAAAGATATGACTAACACAAGAGGAGCATGCCATGAATGCAAATGCATTTAAATTGCAGCCACAACATTTTAAACCATGCATGCAACGAGATATTATGAAACTACCTAAGATTCCAATCAAGTTTCATATATGACACGTTTAATACAGAGCAATGGTTAGACAATTACAAGCAAAACAAGGTAGAGCTATAATCTGACAAAAACAGCAACATGTCATTTTCTACACCCCAAAACAACAATCTAAAATGCTCAAATAGGACATGAGGTAGTAGTGTACAAGATGCACAACAACCCACTACTAATGGAAAGTTTCATGGACGCAAGGATCGCTAGGAAATGAGTTCACAAAATGGCAAGTTGAGCACAATTTCAGACTTGGTGAAATTATCAGTTTAATTGTGCAGTTTTTAACATGATGTTATATTGGCAGCACGAAAAGCACAAGCTACAGGGCATACAAAAGCATGAAAAGTTACAACATGGTAGTAGGCATGAAGCACTTCATTTCATATCCCACTCTAGCAAGGTCTAAATATGCACACATTCATAGCTAGCATCAACACAAGATGGCATGCTGAATTATCACATTCTTAGACTTTGAAGTATTTGACCCTAACAAACAGCAACATCAACATAGCATGTTCACATGAATAAAACTACGAACCACACTAACAGCAACTAGTCATAGCCTACTACGAACACTCTATTTAGCACAATCAAAAGAGGCATGGTCTGCTTAATACAGACTCCACAAAATTGAACTTATGAGTAACAGATTTCAATTTTAACACGGTAGCAAATTGAGAGCAATAAATAGAAAATATAATGAACTTATACCTAGCAACCAAAGGCTTGGAATCAATGTAGACATCACATATGGCAATTTTCATGAAGACACCACTTACAAAATCCTAGGGTTTACGCGCAATCATCTACGCAACTTTGAATAAAAACAAAGATTCACCAAGTATGACACGATGCACTTTTGCAACAGAGTTTAGGGATTGCAAATGAATTCCTATATGCATGCAAATGATGCTATCACGTAGAGCACGAAACATAGATCAATTTTCCTGTATAGCAAGGCTATATCGGACAAACATGCACACTGTTAGAGATGTTACAAAATGCCATCATGCTGATTTTTCACTACAGAAGAAAGACATAGAGAAAAATGGGGGGCTGCTCACTATGGGATGGACAGAGGGGGCGGTCGAACGACGAAGGGCTGTTGAGGGCACCGACGGTGGGGAGGTCGGAGGAGGCCGGGCGACGTCGGGGAGTCATGGGCCGGCCAGATTGGGTCGCACAGGCGGCGGATCCGGTGATTCGTGAGACAGGCGGCGGCCGGCGGGAACGAGGTCGACGTGGCAGCGAGCTTGGAGCGAGCAGCTTGAGGCGAGAGCGAGGAGCTCAGTCTGGCGACGATAGGGGTGGCGCGGCGGCGGCCAGGGTGCGAGGATGCGCAGGGGCACACGACGACGATGCGCTCCGGCGTTGCGCGACGTTATGGGACTAGGGAGAGCGGCGCTCGAGCGGGGTGCGGGGAAGCTCGGGCCCGGGGGCGGGCGTGCCGAGTCGGGCGGGCCAGACGTGGGCTTGTACAGGCCTGCGGTAGCGGGGCTGGCTGGGGAGGCGACATGGCAGCACTGGTGTGGTAGAAGGCCGAGGGGCGGCGATGAGGCGCAATATGGAGCCGTCAAGTGGAGCCGAGGAGGTTGGTCGAGCCTGGATTTTGAGGAGGAGGATGAGGGGTCTATTTTGGATATGGGTGTGCTTAAATAGGCAGTGGGTTCTAGAGTTGGAGTTTTTGCTCCGTTTTGGACCATACGATGTCGATCGGACAGTCCGGAAGCGAAGGGGGCTAGCGGGCTATGATGACATGGAAATGAGCAGCCCGTGACACGAGTTTTAAAGCGTCAAAATGTGTGATAAACAAACTGACAATGGTGCCACTATGATCAATCGTTCGGGTATCAAACAGACTCCAATTGCGATGAAATTTGGTAGGTGGCTTACGTACATTATAATAAGACTACACGCCTACTTTCAACCCAATCCGAGAAAGTTTTATGAACACTTTTATTAACAATATTTAAATGATGTTGTGGGCGCGTGCGTGTGTGGTATGACTCAAAACAGTCAACGACAAAAACGGAGAAAACCGGCAACTAATAACGGATGCAAGTTTTGAAAAATGGTGGCAACGGAGCACCGATGCAATGCGGATGATGCACATGATGCGATGATGAATGCAACAAACAAAATAAATCGCACGTCGACAACGGAATTAAAGAGGAATCTCTTGGAGCGTCGGTTCCAGGCTGTTACACCTACACCTTTGTGTACTCACACGATGGTACAAAACCGTTGTGCAGTGTTAAGGACCAAGATGTGGTGTAAAGGAGTTGGGATTAACGTCAATAGGGTAGAATTCTTAGCACCTCTCGTCATCCTCAAGTCGCAAGGCTTGTATGTGATCCTTGGCATAGGTTGACCAGGCACCAAGGCTTGTTGGAATGTGCCAAGAGAACAGTTACCATGACCAATGTCCAAGGAGTTGAAGTCAGGTTTGTTCCAACCGTACCTCCACTCAAGCCCCTCAGTTTAATTGTTTGCCGGGAATTGAGTTGGATCAAGTGCCATTGGTATGTGAATACCTGGATGTCTTTCCTGATGAGCTGCTTGGAATACCTCCTGAATGTTACATTTAGTTCATCATTGAGTTGATGCCTAGAGCAGAGCCCATCTATAAGAAGCCCTATAGAATGGGTTCTGAAGAGTTGGCTGAATTGAAGAAGCAACTCGTTGAGCATCTCAAAAAAGGATTCATTACCGCGAGTGCCTCTCCTTGGGGATCGCATGTTCTATTTGTGTCAAAATGGGACCAAACTAAGATGATCTGTATATATTATCATTCTCTCCATGAAGTCACAATAAAGAACAAGTATCCACTCCCCAAGATTGAAGACATGTTCGAGCAGCTCGATGGTGCCAAGGTGTTTTCCAAGATCGATCTCAGGTCTGGGTACTCCTAGTTGAAGATCAGGCCTGAGGATATTCCGAAGACGGCATTTGTAACCAGGTACGACCTGTATGAGTACACGGTCATGTCATTTTGGTTAACCAATGCCCGAGCCTACTTCATGTACCTCATGAACAATGTCTTCATGGAGTATGTGGACAAGTTTGTCATTGTCTTCATTGTAGACATACTCGTCTTCTCCAAGTCTGAAGAAGAGCATGAACAACACTTGAGGATGGTTCTAGAAAAGCTTCGAGAGCACCAGCTTTATGCCAAATTCACCAATTGTGATTTCTAGGTGCATGCAGTTTGATTGCTCGGACACTTGTTGACAGCACATGGAATGTCAGTGGATCCTGCCATGATTGAAGCCATGACGGAGTAGCAATCCCTGGGCAAAGTCACTCAAGTCAGAAGCTTCATTAGACTTGCGAGATACTACCGCAATTTCGTTGAAGGATTCTCAAGTATTACCCGACAAATGACTCAACTCTTGAAGAAGGACAAGAAGTTCGAATGGACACCAAAGTGCGAGGAGAGTTTCCAGGAGCTCAAGAAGATATTTACAACGGCCCCCATTTGTGGCCACCCCCAATATTCACAAGGACATTGTGATATATTGTGATGCATCAAGCCTCGGGCTTGGAAGTGTCCTGGTGCAAGAAGGCAGAGTTGTGCAATATTTGTCCAGACAGCTACGCCCACATGAAGAGAACTACAACACTCATGATCTTGAGTTGGCAGCTGTGGTTCATGCCTTGAAGACATGGAGACATTATTATCTGGGAAAGCGATGCGAGATATACACATACCATAAGAGTTTGAAGTATATTTTTAGTCAAAACGAATTGAACATGAGGCAGCGAACATGGTTGGAGTTGATCAAATATTACGACCTCAGGGCTCAATAGCACCCTAGGAAGGCCAATGTGGTAGATGATACCTTGAGCACAAAGGCATGTTCCTTAAATGCTATTATCAAGGAAAGGCTACCTGCCTTGTATGAGGAAGTTGAAAGCCTCGGGTTGGAGCTACTCACACCAGGATTTCTGGCCAACCTCGAAGCAAAGCCTATGTTGATGGATGATATCAAGGAGGCTCAAAAGGGACACGAGAGCATTAAAGGCATCAAGAGGAAGATCAAGAATGGCAAGTCTCCAAGATTCTCATTAGATGAACACAAAGTTGTATGGTTTGGGATAGCATTTAAATACACAACAAAGCTGACCTTAAGAACCTGATCTTGCAAGAAGCACATGACACTCAATATTCCATCCATCCTGGAGGAACCAAGATGTTCCAAGAGCTCAAGGCAAGATTCACTTAGCGTGGCATGAAGAGAGATAGCCTCTTATATCGCTAAGTTTGACATATGACAAACGGCCAAAGCTGAGCATCAGTGACCCGCTGGACTGCTACAACCTCTGACAGTACTTGAGTGGAAGTGGGACAAGTTTGGGACGGATTTCATCATAGATCTGCCCAGATCAAGCAAGGGACATGATTCGATTTGGGTTATTGTCGATCACCTGACCAAGGTGGCCCACTTCATCCGAGTCAAGACAACCAACACTGGGAACCAGTTGGCAAATCTTTACATTAATTGTATTGTAAGCCTCCATGGAGTCCCTAAGGAAATCGTGCCGCCTTGAGGTACCTACTTTAGCTCGAGGTTCTGGAACAGATTTCAAGAAGCCTTGGGAACCAAGCTATCCTGCAACACCGCTTTTCACCCTCACTCAGTCGGGCAAACGGAACGACTAAATCAAATACTCGAGGACATGCTTCGTTCCTGTGTTTTGCCATATGGAGCCAAGTGGGAAGATTGTTTGCCATTTTCCGACTTCTCCTACAACAATTGCTATCAGTCCAATCTCCGGATGGCACCATTTGAGGTGTTATATGGTCGCAAGTGCCGCGCTCCCTCATATTGTCGGAAACTGGAGAAGTGCTGGTCTTCAGACCAGATGTTCTTCGTCAAGCAGAGGAGCAAGTTCAATTCGTCAGAGACCATCTAGAGACATCCAAGTCAATACAAAAAAGCTACACCGACTCCCGTCGTCGACACATGAGTTTCCGTGTTGGGGACTATGTCTATCTTCGAGTTACGCATCTCAAGGGAACAAAGCGCTTCCACGTCAAAGGAAAACTAGTGTGGAGATACATCGGTTTCCAAGAGCTGAAGAAGAGATTGACAACGACCCCCATTTTTGGCCCCCCTATATTCACAAGGAGATTGTGATATATTGTGATGCATCAAGCACCGGGCTTGGAGGTGTCCTGATGCAAGAAGGCAGAGTTGTGGCATATTTGTCCAGACAACTAAGCCTGCATGAAGAGAACTATGCCAGTCATGATGTTGTGCGGGCAGCTGTGGTTCATGCCTTGAAGAGATAACAACATTATTATGTGGGAAGGCGATGCAAGATATACACAGCCACAAGAGTTTGAAGTATATCTTTACTCAAAACGAATTGAACATGAGGCAGCGAACATGGTTGGAGTTGATCAAAGATTACGACCTCAGTGTTCAATACCACCCTGGGAAGGCCAATGTGGTAGTTGATGCCTTGAGGAGAAAGGCTTGTCCCATAAATTCTATGATCAAGGATAGGCTACCCGCCTTGTATGAAGAACTTGAAAGCCTCAGATTGGAGCTACTCGCACCAGGATTTCTGGACAACCTCGAAGCAACGCCTATGCTGATGAATAATAACAAGGAGGCTCAGAAGGGATACGATAGCATCGAAGGCATCAAGAATGGAAAGGCCTCAATATTCTAAGTGGATGAACATGGAGTTGTATGGTTTGGGATTGCATTTGCATACACAACAAAGTTGAGCTTAAGAAACTGATCTTGCAAGAACCACATGACACTCAGTATTCCATCCATCCTGTAGGAATCAAGATGTTCTAGGAGCTCAAGGCAAGATTTTATTGGCATGGCATGAAGAGAGAGATAGCCTCTTATGTCGCTAAGTGTGACATATGCCTGTTGGAAATATGCCCTAGAGGCAATAATAAAATGGTTATTATCATATTTCCTTGTTCATGATAATAGTCTATTATTCATGCTATAATTGTATTAACAGGAAACAGTAATACATGTGTGAATAAATAGATCACAATGTGTCCCTAGCAAGTCTCTAGTTGGCAAGCTCGTTAGTCAATAGATGATCATGGTTTCCTGATCATGGGCATTAGATGTCATTGATAACGGGATCACATCATTGGGAGAATGATGTGATGGACAAGACCCAATCCTAAGCATATTACTAGATTGTATTGTTCGTATGCTAAAGCTTTTCTAATGTCAAGTGTCTAATGTCAACTTCGTTGGGTGTATCAAACGTCACAACATAACTGGGTGACTATAAAGGTGCACTACGGGTACCTCCGAAAGTGTCTGTTGGGTTGGTACGAATCGAGATCGGGATTTGTCACTCCGTGTGACGGAGAGGTATCTCTGGGCCCACTCAGTAGAACATCATCATGAGCTCAATGTGACTAAGGAGTTAGTCACACGATGACGTGCTACGGAACGGGTAAAGAGACTTACTGGTAACGAGATTGAACAAGGTATAGGTATACCGACGATCGAATCTCGGGCAAGCTATATACCGACAGACAAAGGGAATCGTATACGGGATTGATTGAATCCTTGACATCGTGGTTCATCCGATGAGATCATCGTGGAGCAAGTGGGAGCCACCATGGGTATCCAGAACCCGCTGATGGTTATTGGCCGGAGAGGCGTCTCGGTCATGTCTGCCTGTCTCCCGAACCCGTAGGGTCTACACACTTAAGGTTCGATGACGCTATGGTTATAGGGAATTGTTATACGAGGTTACCGAAAGTTGTTTGGAGTCCCGGATGAGATTCCGGACGTCACGAGGAGCTCCGGAATGGTTCGGAGGTAAAGATTGATATATAGGACAGATGGTTTTGGACACCGGAAGTGTTTCGGGCGTCACCGGTAACCTTCCGGGACCACCGGAGGTGGCCCCGGGGGTCCACCGAAGGGGGGCAACGACCCCAAAAGGCTAGATGGGCCTAGTGCGGGAGGGAACCAGCCCCTAGGTGGGCAGGTGCGCCTCCCACACCCAGCCCAATGCGCAAGTGGTGGGCCTTAGGCCCACCAGGTGGTGCGCCACCCCCTCCCACCCTAGCCGCCGCCCCCCTTTCCAATCTGGCGGCTGCCGCACCACCTTGGGGGGAACCCTAGGGGTGGCGCACCCCCGTCCCCCTCCTCCTATAAATAGAGAGGGGTTTTGGCCCTTGGGAGAGAGACTTTTCCCCCTCTCTCGGCGCAGCCCTGCCCTTCTTCCTCCTCCTCTCTGCCGGTGCTTGGCGAAGCCCTGCCGGGAGACCTCGTCTCTCCATCGACACCACGCCGTCATGCTGCTGGAGTTCTTCCCCAACCTCTCCCTCCTCCTTGCTGGATCAAGGTGCGGGAGACGTCACCGGGCTGCACGTGTGTTGAACGCGGAGGTGCCGTAGTTCGGCACTAGATCGGAATCGCTGCGAGTACGACTCCATCAACCGCGTTCTAGCAACACTTCCGCTTAGCGATCTTCAAAGGCATGAAGATGCTCTTACCCCTCTCTCGTTGATGGTCTCTCATAGGAAGATCTGCATATGCGTAGGAAAATTTTGAATTTATGCTATGTTGGCCAACAGTGGCATCCGAGCCAGGTTTTCTATACGTAGATTCTATGCACGAGTAGAACACAAAAGCTGTGGGCGATGATTTGTCAATTTGCTTGCCGCTACTAGTCTTATTCTTTTCCGGCGGTATTGTGGGATGAAGCGGCCCGGACCGACTTTACACGTACGCTTACGTGAGACTGGTTCCACCGACAGACATGCACAACGTGCATAAAGGTGGCTAGCGGGTGTCTGTCTCTCCTACTCTAGTCGGATTGGATTTGATGAAAAGGGTCCTTATGAAGGGTAAATAGCTTTGGCATATCATCGTTGTGGCTGTCACGTAGGTAAGAAGGCGTTCTTGTTAGAAACCCAAATCAGCCACGTAAAACTTGCAACAACAATTAGAGGACGTCTAACTTGTTTTTGCAGGGTTTGACATGTGATGTGATATGGCCAAAGTTGGGATGTTGCATGTATGATGTATGAGATGATCATGTTATTGTAATTGGTTTCACGACTTGCATGTCGATGAGCATGACAACCGGCAGGAGCCATAGGAGTTGTCTTAATTTATTGTACGAGATCCAACGCCATGTGCTTACTACTTTTACTTCATTGCTAATGGTTAGCTATAGTAGTAGTGATAGTAGTAGTTCGCGTGACGACTTCACGGAGACACGATGATGGAGATCATGGTGTCACGCCAGTGACGATGATGATCATGCGATGCCTGAAGATGGAGATCGAAAGAGTAAAGATGATAATGGCGATATCATGTCACTATATGATTGCATTGTGATGTTTATCATGTTTTACATCTTATTGCTTAGAACGACGGTAGCATAATAAGATGATCCCTCTTAAAATTTTGAGAACGTATTCCCCTAACTGTGCACCGTTGCGAAGGTTCATTGTCTCGAAGCACCACGTGATGATCGGGTGTGATAGATTCTAACGTTCGCATACAACGGGTGTAAGCCAGATTTACACACGTGAAACACCTAGGTTGACTCGACGAGCTTAGCATGTACAGACATGACCTCAAATACAAGAGACCGAAAGGTCGACCATGAGTTGTATGGTTGAATACAATCAGCATGAAGTTGCTCACCATGGTGACTAGTCCGTCTCACGTGATGATCGGACACGGGTTAGTCAACATGGATCATGTATCACTTAGATGACTAGAGGGATGTCGATTTAAGTGGGAGTTCATACTTAATTTGATTAAATGAACTTAATTGTCATGAACTTAGTCTAAAAGTTGTCTTTATAAATATTGTAGATGGCCAACGTCAACCTCAATTTCAACGCATTCCTAGAGAAAAACAAGCTGAAAGATGATGGTAGCAACTATGCGGACTAGGTTCGCAACTTGAAGCTCATCCTTGAAGCAGCTAAAAAGGATTATGTCCTTGATGCGCCGCTAGGTGACCCTCCCGCTCCCGCAACAGCCCAGGACATTCTGAACGTCTGGCAAATGCAGAGTGATGACTACTCTCTCGTTAGGTGTGGAATGTTATACTGTTTAGAAACAAGGCTCCAAAGGCGTTTTGAGCAACACGGAGCATATGAGATGTTCCAGGAGCTGAAGCTAGTTTTTCAAGATCATGCCCATGTCGAGAGATATGAAGTATCCGACAAGTTCTTTAGCTGTAAGATGGAGGAGAACAGTTCTGTCAGTGAGCACATACTCAAAATGTCTGGGTTACACGGTCGTCTGGCGTCACTTGGAGTCGAACTTCCGGATGATGCTATAATCGACAGAATCCTCCAGTCTCTCCCACCAAGCTACAAAGGCTTTGTACTTAACTACAACATGCAAGGGATGGAAAAGACCATTCCCGAGTTGTACTCGATGCTCAAGTCTGCAGAAGTAGAAATCAAGAAAGAGCATCAAGTGTTCATGGTCAACAAGACCACTAGTTTCAAGAAAGGCAAGGGTAAGAAGAACTTCAAGAAATACGGCAAACCTGTTGCCGCGCCCGGTAAGCCAGATGCCGGGAAGAAGAAAAAGAGTGGACCCAAGCCTGAGACTGAGTGCTTCTATTGCAAGGGAAAATGTCACTGCAAGCGGAACTGCCCCAAATACTTAGCGGACAAGAAGGCCGGCAACGTTAAAGGTATATGTGATATACATGTTATTGATGTGTACCTTACCAGCGCTCGTAGTAGCTCCTGGGTATTTGATACCGGTGTTGTTGCTCATATTTGCAACTCAAAGCAGGAACTGCGGAATAAGCGGAGACTGGCCAAGGACGAGGTGACGATGCGCGTGGGGAATGGTTCCAAAGTCGATGTGATCGCCGTCGGCATGCTACCCCTACATCTACCGTCGGGATTAGTTTTAAACCTTAATAATTGTTATTTGTTACCAGCTTTGAGCATGAATATTGTATCAGGGTCTTGCTTAATGCGAGACGGCTACTCATTTAAGTCAGAGAATAACGGTTGTTCTATTTATATGAGTGATATGTTTTATGGTCATGCTCCGCTGGTGAATGGTTTATTCTTGATGAATCTCGATCGTGATGTTACACATATTCATAGTGTGAGTACCACAAGATGTGAAGTTGATAATGATAGTCCCACATACTTGTGGCACTACCGCATTGGTAATATCGGCGTTAAGCGCATGAAGAAGCTCCATACTGATGGACTATTTGAGTCTCTTGACTTTGAATCATTTGACACATGCGAACCGTGCCTCATGGGCAAGATGACTAAGACTCCATTCTCAGGAATAATGGAGAGAGCAAACGACTTATTGGAAATAATACATACTGATGTGTGTGGTCCAATGAACGTTGAAGCTCGCGGTGGCTATCGTGATGTTCTCACTCTCACCGGTGATTTGAGTAGGTATGGGTATATCCACTTGATGAAGCACAAATCTGAGACATTTGAAAAGTTCGAGGAATTTCATAGTGAGGTCGAGAATCAACGTGAGAGAAATATTAAGTGTCTATGATCTGATCGTGGAGGAGAATATTTGAGTCACGAGTTTGGCACACACCTAAGGAAGTGTGGAATCGTTTCGCAACTGACGCCGCCTGGCACACCACAACGCAACGGAGTGTCTTAACGTCGTAATCGAACTTTATTAGATATGGTACGATCTATGATGTCTCTTACCGTCTTACCGCTATCATTTTGGGGATACGCATTAGAAACTGCAGCATTCACTTTAAATAGGGCACCGTCTAAATCTGTTGAGACGACACCGTATGAACTGTGGTTTGGCAAGAAACCTAAGTTATCGTTTCTTAAAGTTTGGGGCTGCGATGCTTATGTGAAGAAACTTCAACCAGAAAAGCTCGAACCCAAAGCGGAGAAATGCGTATTCATAGGATACCCTAAGGAAACTATTGGGTATACCTTCTATCTTAGATCCAAAGGTAAAACCTTTGTTGCCAAGAACGGATCCTTTCTAGAGAAAGAGTTTCTCTCGAAAGAAGTAAGTGGGAGGAAGGTAGATTTGATGAGGTAATTACAACCCTCTCGATCAGGATAGTAGACAGCGCGGGAAGTTGTTCCTGTGGCGCCTACACCAACTGAAGAGGAAGTAAATGATGATGATCATGAAGCTTCGGATCAAGTTACTACTGAACCGCGAAGGTCCACTATGGCACGCTCCGCACCAGAGTGGTACCGCAACCCTGTGATGGAAATCATGTTGTTAGACAACGGTGAACCTTCGAACTACGAAGAAGCGATGGCGGGCCGATTCCAACAAATGGCTTGAGGCTGTGAAATCCGAGATAGGATCTATGTATGAGAACAAACTATGGACTTTGGTGGACTTTCCCGATGACCGGCGAGCCATAGAAAATAAATGGATCTTCAAGAAGAAGACTGATGCAAACGGTAATGTAACCATTTACAAAGCTCGACTTGTCGCAAAGGGTTTTTGACAAATTCAAGGAGTTGACTACGAAGAGACTTTCTCTCCCGTAGCCAAGCTGAAATCAGTCCGAATCATGTTAGCAATTGCCGCCTTTTATGAATATGAAATTTGGCAAATGGACGTCAAAACATCGTTCGTTAACGGGAACCTTAAGGAAGAGTTGTATATGATGCAACCAGAAGGTTTTGTCGACCCTAAGGGTGCTAACAAAGTGTGCAAGCTCCAACGCTCCATCAATGGGCCGGTGCAAGCATCTCGGAGTTGGAATATACGCTTTAATGAGGTGATTAAAGCGTTTGGGTTCATACAGGTCTACGGAGAAGCCTGTGTGTACAAGAAAGTGAGTGGGAGCTCTGTAGCTTTCCTCATACTGTATGTGGATGACATATTATTGATGGGGAATAATATAGAGATGTTGGAGAGCATAAAGGCCTATTTGAACAAAAGTTTTTCCATGAAGGACCTTGGAGAAGCTGCATACATATTAGGCATCAAGATCTATAGAGATAGATCAAGACGCCTCGTAGGTCTTTCGCAGAGTACATACCTTGACAAGATATTGAAGAAGTTCAATATGGAAAACTCAAAGAAAGGGTTCTAGCCAGTTTTGCAAGGTAGGATATTGAGTAAGACTCAGTCGCCGACCACGGCAGCAGAAAGAGAGAAGATGAGTTCTGTCCCCTACGCTTCAGCCGTGGGCTCTCTAATGTATGCCATGTTGTGTACCAAACCTTATATAAACCTTGCCATAAGTTTGGTAGGGAGGTACAAAAGTGTTCCCGCTATGGAACACTGGATAGCGGTCAAGAATATCCTTAAGTACCTGAAAAGGACTAAGGAAATGTTTATCGTTTATGGAGGTGACGAAGAGCTCGTCGTAAAGTGTTACGTCGACGCTAGCTTCGACACAGATCCGGATGACTCGAAGTCACAGACCGGATACGTATATGTGTTGAGTGGTGGAGTAGTGAGCTGGTGCGGTAGCAAGCAAGAAGTCATGGCGGCATCTACATGTGAAGCGGAGTACATAGCTGCTTCAGAAGCGGCTCATGAAGGAATTTGGATGAAGGAGCTGATCACCGACCCTGGAGTGGTTCCAAGCGCGTCGGGTCCAATGACACTCTTCTGTGATAACACTGGGGCCATTTCCATAGCCAAGGAGCCCAGGTTTCACCGGAAGATCAAGCACATCAAACGCCGCTACAACTCCATCCAGGTCCATGCCCAGAGTGGAGTAATAGATATTTGTAAAGTACACACGGATCTGAATATTGCAGACCCGTTAACTAAACCTCTTCCACGAGCAAAATATGATCAACACCATAATGCTATGGGTGTTCGATACATCACAATGTAACTAGATTATTGACTCTACTACAAGTGGGAGACTGTTGGAAAGATGCCCTAGAGGCAATAATAAAATGGTTATTATCACATTTTCTTGTTCATGATAATAGTCTATTGTTCATGCTATAATTGTATTAACAGGAAACAGTAATACATGTGTGAATAAATAGATCACAATGTGTCCCTAGCAAGTCTCTTGTTGGCTAGCTCGTTAGTCAATAGATGATCATGGTTTCCTGATCATGGGCATTAGATGTCATTGATAACGGGATCACATCATTGGGAGCATGATGTGATGGACAAGACCCAATCCTAAGCATAGCACTAGATCGTATTGTTCGTATGCTAAAGCATTTCTAATGTCAAGTGTCTTTTCCTTCGACCGTGAGATTGTGCAACTCATGGATACTGTAGGAGTGCTTTGGGTGTATCAAACGTCACAACGTAACTGGGTGACTATAAAGGTGCACTACGGGTACCTCCGAAAGTGTTTTTTGGGTTGGTACGAATCGAGATCGCGATTTGTCACTCCGTGTGACGGAGAGGTATCTCTGGGCCCACTCGGTAGAACATCATCATGAGCTCAATGTGACTAAGGAGTTAATCACACGATGACGTGCTACGGAACAAGTAAAGAGACTTACCAGTAACGAGATTCAACAAGGCATAGGTATACCGACGATCAAATCTCGGGCAAGTTATATACCGACAAACAAAGGGAATCGTATACGGGATTGATTGAATCCTTGACATCGTGGTTCATCCAATGAGATCATCATGGAGCAAGTGGGAGCAACCATGTGTATCCAGACCCTACTGATGGTTATTGGCCGGAGAGGCATCTCGGTCATGTCTGCCTGTCTCTCGAACCCGTAGGGTCTACACACTTAAGATTCGATGACGCTAGGGTTATAGGGGATTGTTATATGAGGTTACCGAAAGTTGTTCGGAGTCCCGGATGAGATCCCGGACGTCACGAGGAGTTCCAGAATGATCCGGAGGTAAAGATTGATATATAGGACGGATGGTTTTGGACACCGGAATTGTTTCGGGCGTCACCGGTAACGTACCAGGACCAGCGGGACCACCGGAGGTGGCCCCGGGGGTCCACCGAAGGGGGGCAACAACCCCAAAAGGCTAGATGAGCCTAGTGCGGGAGGGAACCAGCCCCTAGGTGGGCTGGTGCGCCTCCCACACCCAGCCCAATGCGCAAGTGGTGGGGAGAGGGGTAACCCTAGGCACAGGTGGTCCTTAGGCCCACCAGGTGGTGCGCCACCCCCTCCCACCCTAGCCGCCGCCCCCCTTCCCATCTGGTGGCTGCCGCACCACCTAGGGGGGAACCCTAGGGGTGGTGCACCCCCTCCCCCTCCTCCTATAAATAGAAAGGGGTTTTGGCCCTTGGGAGACAGACTTTTCCGTCTCTCTCGGCGCAGCCCTGCCCTTCTTCCTCCTCCTCTCTGTCGGTGCTTGGCGAAGCCCTGCCGGGAGATCTCGTCTCTCCATCGACACCATGCCGTCGTGCTGCTGGAGTTCTTCCCCAACCTCTCCCTCCTCCTTGATGGATCAAGGTGTGGGAGACGTCACCGGCCTGTACGTGTGTTGAACGCGGAGGTGCCGTAGTTCGGCACTAGATTGGAATCGCTGCGAGTATGACTCCATCAACCGCGTTCTAGCAACGCTTCCGCTTAGCGATCTTCAAAGGTATGAAGATGCTCTTACCCCTCTCTCGTTGTTGGTATCTCCATAGGAAGATCTGAATATGCGTAGGAAAATTTTGAATTTAAGCTACGTTGGCCAACAATGCCAACGTGTCAAAGCTGAGCATCAGTGACCCGCTGGACTGCTACAACCTCTCAATGTACTTGAGTGGAAGTGGGACAAGTTTGGATGGATTTCATCACCAGTTTTCCCAGATCAAGCAAGGGTCATGATTCTATTTAAGTCATTGTCGATCACCTGACCAAGGTGGCCCACTTCATCCCTGTCAAGACAACCAACACAGGGAAACAGTTGGCAAATCTCAACATCAATTGGATTGTATGCCTCCATGGAGTCCCTAAGGAAATCGTGTCGCCTCATGGTACCCACTATACCTCGAGGTTCTGGAACAGGTTTCATGAAGCCTTGGGAACCAAGCTATCATTCAACACCGCTTTTCACCCTCAGACGGGCGGACAAACGGAACGACAGAATCTAATACTCGAGGACATGCTTCATGGTTGTGTTTTCCCATATGGAGCCAAGTGGGAAGATTGTTTTCCATTTGTTGAGTTCTCCTACAACAATAGCTATCAGTCCAATCTCCGGATGGCACTAGTTGAGGTGTTGTATGGGCGCAAGTGCCGCACTCGCTCATATTGTCAGAAACTGGAGAAGGGTTGGTCTTCAGAGCCGATGTTCTTTGTCAAGAAGAGGAGAAAGTTTAACTCGTCAGAGAACATCTAGAGACCACCAAGTCAAGATAGAAGAGCTACACTGACTCCCATCGCCTAGACATGAATTTCCGTGTTGGGGACTATGTCTATCTTCGGGTTACGCATCTCAAGGGAACAAAGCGCTTCCACGTCAAGGGAAAACTAGCGTGAAGACACATCGTCCCCTTCAAGATCACTGACAGGCGAGGAGAAGTTGCTTACCAGCTCGAGCTACCTTTTGAGCTCTCGAATGTGCACAACATTTTCCATGTGTAGCACCTCCGAAAGTGCCTCCATGTTCCCAACCGCCCTAATCTCTACAAGGATATCGACCATCAAGGCATCGATCCTCAACCAGACCTCCTTTATCGTGAGGGACCAGTCCGCATATTGGATGAAGTCGAGCGTTGCACCAGAAGCCGCACCATCAAGTACTTCAAGGTCTAGTGGAGCAACCATACCGAAGCTGAGATTTGCACTACAAGTCCTCAATTCATGAGAGATGCTCTACCCCAAAGCTTTTTATTTGGGACCTATTATCAAAAAGGTTTCCCAAACCATAAAATACTTTGTTTTGAGGCCACAAATAGTATTTCTTAGGGAAAAATATTTTATTACTGAAGAATATTTGATAAAAATTAGGGAAACTCAGTGGACATATATTTTCCATACATAAGAGTTTCAACACATGGTCATGTTCAAAATATTGGACAAGATCCTCACAACGCTTTCTCCCTATTTCAAGCTTTTGATATATTTCCAAAGAAATATTCTCAATAAATTACAGGAAAATTCCAGCAAGTCACACCTGATATATGTGGTGATCTCGCAAAGTTTCATCTCAATCCAAGTAGATTTGGTTCACCAAAACTCCCAAAACCCTGTGTGTCCTAAACCAAATTTGAGTAACTTTACATTGCCAAGTTTATCCAATTTCTATGAAACTTTACATGAGTGATCCAACCCCCCAAAAATTATGCTACGCCAAGTTGTGCATTTGTGGGAGTTGACTTGATCACCTAGGTCCGCAGGAATATGATTATGTCCATTTCTAGGGTTTTTCATGTTTACATTTCCCTCTTGATTTTGCCCACAATTACATCCTGTTAAGTTTCACAGTAATTAGGCAAAGGAATCTAGCATAATGGAAAATGTGCTGCTAGGGCATCCAAAGGTTTCCCCTTGACTCCAAAGTTCTACCACAGCTTCATAGGAACCTCTGGTGCCCCCAGTAAGTTTCATGGCGCCCAGCTCCATGATTGCAGGAATAAAACCCCACTTCCAAGCCCCTAGGAGGCTGATGAAGCAAATCAGAAACGCAAGTATGCGAAGGGCACACCAAGATTATGTTGGAGCAGACCTCTCTATGAGAGAAAGAGCTCCGGGCGTAGAAGGAGGCAGTTGTAGCCCGCGATCAGCGGCTTGCAGCCTACAAGGAGGAGCTCGCCGATCTAGAGGAGACCCTCATGTCTGGCAAGGGGGATATGGTGATCCGAGAGCACGAGCTCAGAGGACCACCGTCAACAAGCAGGCGAAACATGATCACCTGACAAAACTGGAGCATCAAGTCTCAGCCGCCGAGGTTGCCTTCAATGAGGAACACACCAAGACCAACGCATGACTTGCATCGAAGGAGGATAAGATCCAGGCAGACGTCGATGCCATGATAAAGGAGCGAGAGGCTTTCTAGTAGAGTCAGAACGACAAGCTGAAGTAGTAGGAGAAATGCTTCACGGTGAAGCACGTCGAGCTCTGAAACAAGGTCAACAAGCTCAAGAAGCTCCTCCAGCAGCCCAAGGCCAACTTCCATCTCACCCTCAAGGTCTAGGAGGATGCCAAGGGGGAGTTGAATTCGCTGCAAGCGCAGGTTGGTGATACGTCTCCAATGTATCTGTAATTTTTAATTGTTCCATGATATTATATTATCATTTATGGATGCTTTATATGCATTTATATGTTGTTTTATATCATATTTTCAGAATTAACCTATTAACTAAGTGCCTTGTTCCAGTTGTTGTTTTCTGCATGTTTTTGGCTTTTCGGGAAACTAGTACCAAACCATAGTCCAAAAGCCACAAAACTTTTTGATGATTTTTTTATGGACAAAAATTAAGACCTCGGAGCTTTGGAGGGAGGCTAGACACCACATGAGATGGCGCAAAGGCAATAGGGCACGCCAGAGGGGGTAGGCGTGCCATCAAGCCTTGTGTCCACTCCCTAGTGCCTTCTGACCTAACCTCATCTTCTTACAACAGGGAAACGCCAGAGAGCCTCCCCAAACACTTTTCAATAGCCGCAAGTGTCTGTTCTTCCATGATCCCATATGGAGCTCTATTCTTGTGCCCTGTCAGAGGGTGTATCAATCACGGAGGGTCTCTACATCAACCTTGGTGCTCCCATGACATTGTGTATAGTGTATAATTGATCTACGAGGCCATAGCTAGTACCTTGATCTCTCTCTCTGTCTTTCTCTATGTTCTTCAATAGAAAGTTCATCGTGATTCCCATGGTGATCTATTCGATGTAATCTTCTTTGCGGTGTGCTTGTTGGGATCCGATGAATTGTGGGTTTATAATCGGTTTAATTACGAAAATATGTTGAGTCTTTCACGGTTTCTTATAGGCTTGATTGTTATAGCTTTGTATTTCTCTCAGATCTATTGGTTTAGTTTGGCAAACTAGATTGGTTTATCTTCAGTGTTATGGGTGTAGTGTGATGGGTTCAATCTTGCGGTGCTCAATCCTAGTGACAGAAAGGGACATGAAATGTATTTGTATTGCTACCACTAAGGATAAAATGATGGTGTTAATTTATATTAATTGAGTTTACTTTGCCTACATCATGTCACCTTGCTCCAAGAATTTCTTTGTTTTATACTTAAGGAACATTTACATATTTCCTCCTAAATTCATCGCGGCCTCATCTTTCCCCTAAATAAAAGTAGTGCTCAACTATACCCCTCTTCCATTAAGTGCGTTTATAGAAATACCCATCCGTACATTTTCCGCCCAGTCAAAGGCCTTTGACCGTTAAGTGCGCGTATGGAAAAATGTAACGGTCAAAGGCCTTTGACTGGACGGAAATTGTACGGAAGGGAATTTCTATAAGTGCACTTAACGGAAGAGGAGCAAAGTTGAGCACTGTTTTTATTTAGGGCTAACGATGAGGTCTCGCCAAAATTAGGGGGGAAAGTGGATAGATGTCGATGAGCGGAGTAATAGTAGTAGATGTAGGCAGGAGTCGGTCAACTTGCTTATGGATGTGATATCTATATACATGATCATTTCCATGAATATATATTTCATAACTATGCGATGTTTTGTGAATTGCCGAACAATAATTTTTCTACTCACTGTTTGCTATCTTCGAGAGAGATGGTACTAGAGAAAAGTATCGCCCGTGGGTCTACATAAAAAATATTACTAAAAACCTAAAAATATTGCTTCCATTTATATTTTTATATTTTATTTCATATTTATATTATGTTCTTATCACTATTTAATCCTTGTAATTAACAAGTTCATGGGGGTTTGACAACCCTCTTTCCCGTGTTGGGTGCTAGTGCTTCCTCTTTTGTGTGTAGGTGATGACGACGAGAATTTGTGTGATTCTCCTATTGCTTCGATAACCTTGATTGTAAGTGAGAGAAATACTTATCTCTACTATGTTGCTATTTTGATCTTTTTCACACAAAAACAGAAAGTAAAACTAAAGTTTAAGACAAATGGACCCTCATCTACTTGCTAATCTTTTCAAAAGACCTGATTATGTTGAACCAATTGATAGTGAGTTGAGTGCACAAGATTATCTTTACGACGTCTTTCTTGAAAATCATGTGTTTAAAAATTGTGATGAAGTTTTAAAAGAAATTTATAAAATGATTCACGATAGTTCCTTGATTGAAAAGCATGACTACAATTTTTGTTGTATAAATTCTGTGACTATCAATTATTCTAGTGATCATGATTTGAGTGATAATCATGATAATTCTTGTGATCATGAGAAGTTTTAGCTTCATGTTGACTATACTACTGATAATGATATCTGCAATGATACTAAAAGTGGGATTGAAAGAGCGACAACTTAAGGTAATAATGGTCCGACTACTTTGGATAATGATTAATCATATGAATTTTATTTATAAAAGTGGGTTTGGAGATGTCATGAAATCAGTTGATGTTAATCCCACTATCTTCGAAGATAATAAAACTTTTATGTATATCGATCACGAAGAATTTTTTTTGATAACAGATACATTGTTGAATTTGAAAATAGTCCTACATGTAATTATTACGAGAGAGGCAAATATGGTTATACAAATTTTCATGTTAGTCACTAACCTCTCTTGATGATCAATTTGTTAATGTTTCATTCTTCCTATTTCCATATGCTAGATACTTCCTGTATTGATAATTTGTTTACATATAAAATTCCTATCCACAGGAAGTATGTTAAACTTAAATGTGTTAAATACATATTATATGATTGTCGATGTCCTGGGACTGGGGGTTCCCAGGCCCGCCTCCCTGTGGCCAAGGGCACGGCACACATTGTGGGCCTCGGAGCGCTTCCCGCCAAGGATCAGTAATGAGACCCTCGCGAGGACCCCTCCCCGCGAGGTACAGATCATCAAAGGTTGCCATGGACCGACATAGTTCCCCTCGAGGCCATTCCCCCTAAGGTCTGGATTGCAATGTCGCCTCCTGACGCTACCCCTAGGGCCCGCATGGAGCGGATTAACCAAGGACAACCCTTCAGGATCGCATGGTCCTACCTCCTCACGTGGGTGACGTGAGCCACGCATGACGGCACGAGGGTCCGTACCGGCAAGCACAAACAGAGAGGCTTTCCCGTTTGGTTTTAAGGGAGCAGAGCCTGCCCATCGGTTCACAAAGCATCCCCCAAAGGTTTCCTACTTGGTGCAAAAGGACCGAGGCCAGGGGCTCAGGGAGATGGAGGGACCAGCGTGTCATGGTGAAGAGCTTTAGCACGCGTAAATCACCTTTATCGGGGTGGGCTGCACTCCTATTCCCTTTCAAAATGACCGTTGTGGCAACCCTTCCCGCCGAGTATTTTGGGAGGAAGAGGACCGGGGCCAGTATAAAAGGGAGCTCATGTCTCCATAGAAAGGGGATCCACCAACTCCAATAGGGCAAGAACCCCTATGTACTCGTCTTCCACATCAAGCAATCCACACAAGTAGGAGTAGGGTTTTACACCGCAACGTGTCCTGAAACTTGGTAAACTATGTATGTGTTCTTGTTCATCTTCCTTAGCTCGAGCTACCGGAGAGTCGCATTGAGCTTGTGAGGCAAAAAGGGGTAGGAGAGCGAGCGCACTCTAGTGTTCAAATCATTCTCCATCTGCGGAGACCCGATTTCGACATTTGACATGCGAGGTTGCCGATGCACACCGTGTGCGCCCTGAGCGCACAACAGCCCAAGCTGTTGTGAGCATGCCTGTGTGACCTCACGCCAACCGTCACTCTGCACGGGCCGAGGCCATAGCCAATGAACCAGACGCTCGTGAGCAACATGCTTCCTTCATGCACCCCTCCGTGAAGCGGGAAGGCCGCACCGCCACGGCTTCCTCCTCCAACACCCGTCTCGAATGGGTGAATGCGCAAGCGGCACTGCTCATGGCGTGCGAGTTTCTTCGCTACTGCCTGAGACAGGCCAGCTATGACGCATGGCTGGGCCACAGCATTGAACTCGTTACCGCTATCGGAGAGGCCCCGGCACCCTCCCGCTCGTTTTCCCCCTCCATCCCGCGATGGAAAGGTGGTTCAGGGAGCGCCACCGCCTCCTCCCACGCACATCAACAAGGTTGAGCCCCGATGTGACGGGTTCCTGGGCAACCTGGCTCACGAACCACCCCACCTGCCCCCAAGAAGAAGAAGATAGCTGCCAGATCATTCGCATTGAGGCTTCGCTCGTTGCACGTTCAGTCCTCGAGCAACAATGTAAGTGCCAGGATCGGGTCTTCCAGGATGTCTCAGCAGCCGGGTGCCACAACCGAGCCATCCTTGCATGTGGCGGCCCCTTGCACCATGGGTTGTCGGGCTTTCACTCGTGAACTACACACGGTGGTTTGGACCGCCAAGTTCAAGCCTGAGATGCCCCCGTGCTACAATGGCTTCTTCGAGCGCATGGAGTTCTTCCAACTCTACTCCATGAGGATCGAGGCGGCGGGCCATGATGAGAAGGTCGTGGTGAATTGGCTTCCGATCGCCCTCAAGGACAACACACGGTCCTTGCTCCTGAACCGTCCTGAAAAGTCAGTCTCTTCATGGAGTGACCTCTGTGAGCTCTTCATTACCAACTTCAAAGGCACGCACGACCGTCCCCTCTCTGTCAACGACTTGCGCCGCGTGAAGCAGCGCTCCAAGGAGGCCCTCCACATGTACATCCAGCGGTTTAGCCACATGCTCAACAAGATCCCGTGTGGCATGGACGAGCCTGTCATCATGGCATTCAACAACAGCGTCAATGACCTCAATATGTGTGAAAATATCGTCATCAAAGATAACCTGAGCACTGCCATGGAATTGTTCAAGCTCACCGACAAATATGCCAAGGCCCACGAGGGCTATGTGTGCGCCAACAACAACCGTCATGATGTGCCCGGTGATGCCAAGGCCAAGACCAAGGAAAGCAAGCGCAAAGGACCTGCTATGCTCGCGGCTGAACCCGAGCAGAAGTCTGCATGCGAGCGAGGCGTGCCCAAAAAGGACCGCCGCCCGTTCTGCATCTACCACGATGTATACTCCCACAACACTGAAGATTGGCAAGAACTCAAGGTCCTCTGAGACAAGCTGGTTGACGAGCGTCTGTAGCACAATGATAGTGGTGCTGGTCGCGGCGGCTTCCGCTGCGGCAGTAGGTGGGACAGCCGCAACACAATCCTCGTCGAGGCTGGTATGAGAAGCCTCGCGAGAACGGCTAGCGCGATCAACCTAGTGAGGCGCGACCTCGGGACAACGTGACGCTCTCTCCGCTGCTGCCGCTGCCAAGGAGGAACAATGACAAACAACACGACAAGTTGGCCAGAGCCTATCAAGATCCTCGTGCGGTGGCTTGCATTCTAGGCGGAGCTCGTGCCCGTCATCAAACTATCATTTCAAATAGATGTGTCATGAAGTGAACGCCGCCCTCTCGATGCTGGGGCCGCGAACACCCTCAATTGGTCCCAGTACATCATCACCTGTGACACCAGGGACAGCCTTAGGTCCTTCGACGTTGTGGGAACGCGCCCCATGATGTGTACTCCCACCATCAGCAATGTCACGTTCACCAAGACTCTCAACGATGGGGGCGCATGCCTCAACGTGCCCTCTGTTGAAACCTTCAACATGCTCAGGTTCCTAACAACCAACTGCTGTCGACCAGCCGTCCTCTGGGGTGACCGACGTCTCCACCACTCCGCTATGGCAGGTCCACCTTCCAGTCATCTTGAGCTACATTGGGGTGACCGAGCTCATTTACTTCGACGTGGCGTACATTGGCCTCCCATACAATGCCATCTTGGACTACCTAGCACTAGCCAAGTTCATGGCAGCGACCCATCACGGTTAGAACGTACTCAAGATGCCTGGTTGCAGCGGCATCATCACCATCACCTACGAGAAAAAGGACGCGGTCTGCTCCCTCGACCGCGCCTACACAGCCACCAAAGTGGAGTGCTATTATGATGTTAGGGTGGTTGTGCCTCGTGGCGTTGCACCCCCAACTAAGAAGCAGTCGTTGCCCGCCTCTAGCTCCGCCAAGGTAAATGGAACGATGACTAATGACAGGGCCGCAAGACCCATGCACATTGCTGGTGCATGTCCCATTCCTGCATAGGAAGGCGCGCTCGACACCTCCCTTGGTGCGGTCTCAGGGGCTACCACCTTGGAAGCATCTGACCTGGCCGGTACATGAACAGAGGTACTAGGGAACCACCTGGAGGACCGCCTCAATGCGTGCCCTCACAAGCAAGGGATGTGATGCTGGACACCGGAGCACAGGAGTTCATCGCTCAGGAAATCGACAAGTTGCACGACATGCGTGTCATGCATGGGGAGCATCAATGCGTCCCGAGAGGAGCGATGAGGTGCGCATGTGTGTTGATGTCGCGGGCCTCAATGGGGTAAGCTCTTGAAGCTCCTTCTAGCCTTCGCACATGGAACTTGGCCGAGGCACATTCACCGACCAAGCTCACATTCCCTTTAGCCTCGAAAACACCGATGCTACCTTCCAAAGGTTGACAAGGCTCGCAATGGCGCCTCGCATGGCACAGGGACCTTGCGATCCCCCAAAGGTGCGGAGGCACCTGGCCCCTGAGTGGCTTTCCTTCAAAACGTGCTTCATCAAGCAACCCAGAGCTCCTACGACAACAAAATTGCTAGGTGAATTTTTGTTTTTTTCGAGATCGAGGGCAACCTTTAGGCTAAGTTATCCTCAGGCGCGAGGGCCCGCCCTCGTAGAATTCTCGACTTTTGGTTGTGTATTAAAACCTGTTATTCCCTTCAAAGCTTATGTAGTTCACTTAAATCCTGTGTTCGGCGCCTCGCCACTGTTCGAAGTCACCGCACTCCTGCAACTCGGCTCTCATATATCCCTTGGAGGTGCTAGAAATGGCGTTTGTTCTCTCGTTCGTACCTGTTGTCGGTGTTCTGGGAATGGGGGTACCCAGACCTGCCTGCCTGTGGCCCAGGGTTGGACCACTTCATCAGGCAAACCTATGGGCTCGACAACACTCAAGGAAAGGACCTCGTGAGGGACAAAGCCTCACGAGGAGGAACGGCATTGAGACCCACAGGAGGGCCTCCTCAAGACCCCTCGGGAGCGACGGATATTCTAAGGCAAGGCCCGGCCTAAGCAGTCGTGGGTGACGCAAGGGAAGGACAGATGAGCTGCACACAGCAGGGCCGAACAATTTCCCCTTTAGTGCTAAGAGGGGCTATGATGTACCGGGGTTCCAAAGGTTTCCCTTCTGATGCAACAAGGCCGTCGCCACCCGCCAACAGGACGGACGTCATCCCCTGGCCCGTCCCGGCAGTGCGGGTTGCCACTTTGCAGGCGAATACCATTTTTGGCCAGGGGAGCATGTTCCCCTTCAAAATTGGTCGTTGTGGGATCCCTTCCTGCTCAACAGTAAGGGAAGAGGATCGTGTCCGCCACTATATATAGAGGATAGGATGCTTCGTAGAGGGGGATCCGACCCGAACCATTAATTCACCCACTAGCACCACGCAAGGGCACCCAGCCTCCGGAGGCGCTTAAGCACTGACTAGTTCATCCACCAACATCCGCGAGAGGCAATTCAGCAAAGGAGGAGTAGGGTTTTACGCTTCACTACGGCCCGAACCTGGGTAAACTGATGTCTTATGTGTCTCCCTCACAATCGAGTGAGTTTCCTCCATCCCAAGCGAGTAGTGAGCTAGGTGAGGCGAACCAGTGAGAGATCTTCGTACACGCCCCTAAGTTCGAATCTTTAGGGTTTTGCGTAACCCGATATCCGACATTTGGTGCGCCAGGTCGGGGGTGTGCCAAGGTCTCATCCAAGTTCCGCCGTCACCAAGCTTCGTCGCTCCGATGGCTGACGCTCGTCGGGCTCGTGCCGAATGATGCGCGCCTGCATCACTCGGACGGTGCCCGCAGGCCCCGCCGGCGCACGCCGGTCACCATCGCTCGTGGTGAACGCCGCCATGGGCCCCGACGCTCAGGAACAACAGGGCTCCTACCAGTCGGATACCGAGCACCGCGATGGTTGCACCGCCACTCCATCGCTCGTCCGGGCCTCGGGGGGGGGGGGACCTCGCACGCCCGGGTGGAGATGCAACACGGACGGCGCGAGCTTGCCATGGACACTGAGCTGCTCCGTTACTAGCCCGCACCTGACCGCTATAATGACTGGCTCCAACGCATCGAGGAGCTCGTTGCCACCGTCTACGACTCCGCAACGCTCTCCTGTTCGTTTCGGCCCCAACCGTCCCAAGCAAACGACAGGAACAAGAAGCGCCGCCCCCACCACCGCGGCGAGACGTGCGTCCCGAGCCCAGACATGAGGCGCATCCCTGCGACCAACCTCGCAAGCCCAGGGCGAGGCCAGGCGACGAAGCAAGCTGTAAGGTGGTTCCTCGACAACGCAGCGACGGGCACACGCTCCTGGCATTGCAAGTCCCGGACAGCGAGTGCATCCCCCCCGAATCAGACACGTTGGAGCAACAGGGCCCGGTCGCCCCCGCTCGCGCTATGCCCATCGGACCGGTGGGATGCCTCGCCATTGCCACTGAACTTTACCCAACTATGTCGCCCTGCAAATTCAAGCCCGACCTACCACCGTGCTACGACGACACCCTGGACCTACCTGAGTTCCTGCAACTTTACACGGTGAGCATCAGGGTGGCAGGAGGAGGCGACAAGGTCATGGCATGCTGGTTCCCCATGGCACTCAAGTCTGGCGTGCTCTCTTGCCTCCTCAACCTCCCGATGGCGTCTAGCACCTCGTGGGACAGGCTGCGGGAGTGCTTCATCGCCAACATCCAGGGCACTCGTGGTCATGCCACCACCATGAACGACCCGCACTGCATCAAGCACTAAGAGGTGGAGACCCTGCACAAGTTCATACAACGCTTCATGGTCATGCGCCTCAAGATCCCCAAGGCGTCGGACAAGGCCGTCATCTCAGCCTTCTCCAACGGAGTCACCAACCTCAAGATGAAGAAGGAGCTTGCCATGAGTGACGAAATGAGCACCGCATTGGAGATGTTCAATCTAGAAAACTAGTGCGCCAGGGCGCAGGAAGGTCGCCTGTCTCTCCTCGGGCCTCAAGCGGCGGAACCAGAAGAGAAGAAGGCCAAGGCCATGGAGGTGAAGCTTGCAGCCGAGCCTGAGGTGACGTACGGCCGAGGAGTTGATTGCCTGTCAAGAGGGGGGCCGATGTGCATCTTCCATGGCACCAGCGGCCATGATACCTCCGAGTGCCAAGACCTCCGACTGGCCCATGCTGAGCATATCAGTGGGCGCTCTAGACGGGGATACAGAAGCCCCGCCAGTGGTGGAGGCCATGGCGGAGTCCACTGGGATGACTGATAGCCGCGTCCGGGTGGCGCGAGTAGCCTCATGAAGACCGTTAGTCTGGCAAGCCAAAGGAGGACCGCTGGCGCGACAACCCTCAGGAGGGGCAACCTTGGGAGCCTCGTGAGGTCCGTCCCTGTGAGGCTGGACTGCCTCCTATGACTCTGCCACTTAGGAGGAGGGATGAAGACAGGCAGGACGAGGGGGCTGGGCGCTTCCAGGAGGTCAGGGCGGGGGCCTCCATCTTGGGCGGCGCCCAGACCCCGACCTCCAACCGCGCCTTCAAGCAGTTTGCACGGGAGGTGAATGCCACTCTCCCGAAGCCTGAAGCGATGCGCTGCCTCAACTGATCCCAGACCACCATCACCTTTGAGCCAAGTGATCAGCTCAGGTGCTCGTTCATGGCCGGCAAGCTCCCTGTATGTGCACCCTGACCATCATCAATGTCCTCGTTACCAAAACCCTTATCGACAGCGAAGCAGGGCTCAACGTCCACTCGCTCGAGACCTTCGAGAAACTTCAGTTACCGTATGCACAACTCCTGCGGACCAAGCCTTTTTCAGGAGTCATGGAGGGGTCCACCGTGCCCATCGGGCAGGTGCACCTGCCAGTCACCTTCGGTGAGCGCAAAAACTACCACACTGAGATCATTGTCTTCGACGCCACGCGCATCCACCTACCGTAGAACGCGATCCTCTGGTAACCGGCTCTCGGCAAGTTCATGGCAGTGACCCACCGTGGATACAACGTCCTCAAGATGCTGGGGAGCGGCAGCGTCATCACCATTGCCTGCGACGAGAACGACGCTGTCTGCACACTCGAGTGCCCCTACCGCGCAGCAGCAATAGAGCACTCGGACGACGAAGAAGACGAGCCATCCCACGAGGATCCACGCACGAAGACGAAGGAACTCTTCCCCATGGAGCGTCGTGGGGCTTCGGGCTCCGTGCCGGGGGACGGGGCCATGCCTCCCATCGCATAGGAAGGCGCGCTTGGCGCCCCCCCTTGGGTCAGGGCTGGGGGTCCCACCGGGGAGGTCCCTGGTGAGACCAGTGAGGCGAGGGTGGCGCTCGAGCACAACCCGAGGATGAGCTCCGGAGCGGGTCCGCTCAGCTCCCGTGAGTTCGTCATCAGAGAAATCCAAGAACTTCGAGAGGACCATGCCGTGCGAGGCAGGGACTGCCCTGCACCATCAATCGCACTCGGCTTCATCGACACGGTCGACGGGCCTTGCATCAACAATAACGCGATTGCAACCGAAAGAGCCGCGGATCAAGGCCCTTTCTGGCCCACCCTAGCTGACCATCTGTGGGTGTACCCGCGCGCCGGTGACCTCATGCCCTGCGTACTGGGGAACGCGGTTGCCTCTTACCAGCGGCTCCAGCGGGCCATCCTGAGGCTTGTCCTGCTGGGGCGTGGCGAGGAGGAGGAGGAGATGCTCGGTACGAGCAAAGGCCCTGAGCCTCGGGAGATGGCGGACCCGTGAGGTTGCGACCGTGGAAGCAGGAGTTTGGGCGACGACGGCGCTTTCGACACTTCAGCGGCATGGACGCTAGGTGACTTTTTGTGGGTTGCTGCCAGGTAGCTTTTTTGCTAACCCCGTCTGAGGGCGTCCACAGGGCCGTGTGGTCTCCAGGAGTTCAGGGCACTCCCAACCGCTACTTTCATTTAAGCATCTTTTAGTTGTTTCTACCTCACCCGCTTCGAAACCTAACGTTCTACGTTGCTTGCGTCTTTGGGCGGTCGAACCCCGCTTGGGGGCTCCGGTCGAAGCTTATCTTTGCAGGTTGCATGAGGCATCAGACACCCAATCTCACTTTCAAAGAAGAAGAAGTCAACAGGGTTTACCAATGACCGAAAAGAAGCTCAGTCCACCAATGACTCGGGGGTAGGAACATTCGCGAGGCCAACGCGTCCTCACGACCTCCCAGATACACCCCCACCGTGACACTCTCAGGTAATAATGAGTGTGGTTGTATACACCCAGGCCCCCCCCCCCCCCCCGAGGACGCGAAGGTGTCCATCCCACGCCTAGTGGCAGGCCTATGCTCCGCACTGGGGTGAAGCTCAGTCCACAAATGACGAAGGGGTAGGGACACTCGCAAGGCCAAAGCTTCCTCGCGACCTCCTAGATATACCCCCACCGTGACACTCTCACGTAATAACGAGCCGATGTTGTATACGCCTAGCGCCCCCCCCCCCCCCCCCCCGCCGAGAACGCGGCGTGGTCCACCCCACGCCTAGTGGAAGACCTATGCTCCACGCTGGGTACAGATGGAGGAAATCAACGTAGTCCGCCAATGACTATGCCCGCATCTCGCACGAACACAACCCGTCAATGGGATGCCCGCAGCTGGCAAGGAAATCAACATAGTCCACCTGCGACTATGTCCACGCCCAGTGCATGGGACAGACAACTGAAGGTACGGAGCCGCTCGTACGTAAAGGGGGACCTCGAAACATCGCGACTCAGGGGCCTAACTGCACCCGTAGCCCCTCACTACTGGAAAACAGTAATTTGCCATCAGTCAATTCTTTGCCGTCTGCTGGCTGATGGCAAAGACCCTCTTTGCCGTCAGCTGACCTAAAGTGGACGGTAAAGGGCTCACTGATGGTAAAAAGAATGTTTGCCATCGCCCAGGGCTTTGCCGTCTGCCTGCGGACGGCAAAGAGACCTAGGGCAGATGGCAAAGAGGGCAGATGGGTCCCACTAGACCTTGGGCCTGGCCAGGTCCAACTGACGGGCTCTTTGCCGTCCGCCTGGCCTTTGCCATCGGCCGTTGGGCCCTTTGTCGTCCGGGGGCAGACGGCAAAGCTGACGGCCGTTATCCCCTAGCCCATCGCTCCACTACCCCGCTCCCCACTCCGCCTCTCTCTCAACCGTCGTGCGCGCCTCCCTCCTGCACCACCGGCGGTCGGCCACCCCTGTGCCGCCTCTTACACCGACCCCTGCGCCGCCTCCTACGCCGCCCCCTCACCTGCCCCCACCACCGCCACCACTGCCCCCCACTTCCGCCACCACTGCCCCCTGTCGCTGCACTGCCCCCGGCGACGCCCCACTGCCCCGTCGCACCCGTCCTCCTCGCCGCCCCGACGCCCCAGCCGCCCCCGCCGGTGAGTCCCCCCATTTTTTTTGTTTTTCCTTATTTTTATTTATGTTAAATTAGTTAGGTTAGTTTTTTAGTTTATTAGATTAGTTAGGCTAGTTAGTTAGGTTGTTAAATTAGTTTAGTTTAGGTTTAGTTTTAGTTTAGGTTTAGTTAGGTTAGTTTCCTGTTTAGTAAAGGAGAAAAGGAGAAGAAGAAGAAGGAGAAAGGAGAAGAAGAAGAAGGAGAAAGAAGAAGAAGAAGAAGGAGAAAGGAGAAGAAAAAAATAAGAAGAAGAAGGAAAAGAAGAAGAACGAAAAGGAAGGGAAGGAGAAGAAAGAAGAAGAAGAAGAAGAAGAAGGAAAAGGAAGGGAAGGAGAAGAAGAAGAAGAAGAAGAAGAAGAAGAAGAAGAAGAAGGAAAAGGAAGGGAAGGAGAAGAAAGAAGAAGGAGAAGAAGAAGAATAAGGAGGAGAAAGAAGAAGAAGAAGGAGAAAGGAGAAGAAAAAAATAAGAAGAAGAAGGAAAAGAAGAAGAAGGAAAAGGAAGGGAAGGAGAAGAAAGAAGAAGAAGAAAAATAGGAGAGGAAGAGAAGAATAAGAGGAAAAAGGAAAATAATAATAATAATAATAATAATAATAATAAGAAGAAGAAGAAGATGAGAAGAAGAAAAAAACAAGAAGGAGAAGAAGAATAAGAGGAAAAAAGAAAATAAGAAAATAAGAATAAGAAGAAGAAGAATAAGAAGAAGAAGAAGAAGAAGAAGAAGAATAAGAAGAAGAAGACAAGAAGAAAAGAAGAAGAAGGAGAAGAAGAATAAGAGGAAAAAAGAAAAAAGAAAATAAGAATAAGAAGAAGAAGAAGAAGAAGAAGAAGAAGAAGAGAAGAAAAGAAGAAGAAGGAGAACAAGAATAAGAGGAAAAAAGAAAAAAGAAAATAAGAATAAGAAGAAGAAGAAGAAGAAGAAGAAGAAGAAGAGGAAAAAAGAAAAAAGAAAATAAGAGTTAGGTCACATATTTTATGATTATCTTATAAAAACATCATATTTGTGTTGATCGGGTGAATTTCAATGTGCAGTTGTTCGACGACCTCCACGTGCGTTGGACGAGCTCCGCCCCTACGTTTGTTGGTGAGCACAAATGACTTCTCCTCCTACCCCTTTAATTTGCTCTGTCCCGGTCTTCATGCCGATGAACCTTGCTATCTATATATAGGATTCTTCAATCATGAGTATGCTTGACCAATATGCGTCACCCGTTCGAAAGGGCGACATCTATAAATATGCATGTCTTTGCATATTTATAACTGCCATCCTTTCGAATTGTCCAACATTATCCATGGACAGCCCGAGTATGTGTAGATTGGGTTCGTTTTCCCCTATGCTGTGCTCTGGATCCGATGCGGAATTTCGTTAGTGCCTCCCCCGTTGTTCTCCGGATGCACATGCTCTATGTTTATTGCGGAGACGTGTATCAGGAGAACAACGGGGAGGTGCTGCCGAAATTTTGTGTTGGATCCTGAGCAGAGCATGGGAAAACGAACCCAATCTACACATACTCGGGTGGGATTAGGACCTATCTTGACCTATTAGCGTGTAGGTTGCCTCGACGTAATAAAAATGGTGAACCTGATTAACCGATGAATATAAATGCTAAATTATATGTAAATATATTTCTTCTGTCTTTAGTAGCTACGCAAGATGAGTGATCGTGCGTGGATGTGTACCGGTCACCCTAGTCAGAAAGAGATGACGAAAGAATGGTTTGTAAAAACAAAGGAATTTGTGAAAGCCGCATTCGCAAATGGCCAGGAAAGACACTATTGCCCCTGTCCTCGATGCGACAACTATAAAAAGACGACAGAGGTTGTAATGATTAAACACCTGCAGAGGAGGGGTTTTAAGCCTAATTATACAGTGTGGAAATTTCATGGTGAGTCTATACAAAGCACAAGAGCTGAGGTGGTCCGTCGTCGCACGGACGAGCATGGTACCGGGATCGAAGACATGGTGTAAGACTTTGATGATGCTCGGGATTCGGAAGATGAGATGGAGGAATCTGCAAAGGCCTTTTATGAAATGTTCGAGTCTTCAAAATGTCCTCTCCATGAGCACACTGAGCTCTGTCAGCTAGATGTAATTGCACAAGTAATTGCTCTGAAGGCTTAGTTCAACTTGGGAAGAGAATGCTACGACGCGATGGTGACACTATTTGGACGTTTCCTACCCAAAGGCCATCTCGTGCCTGCAAACCTGTACGAGTCGACAAAATACTTCGTGTACTTAAGATGCCCTATGATAAGATAGATGCATGTGAGAAAGGATGTGTCTTATTTAGGAAGGAGTATGCACACTTGGACTATCGTCCCAATTGCGAGTCTTGCAGGTATCTTGTGGTAGACAATGGTATGGGTGAGAAGAGGCAGACCAAAATCGCAGTTAGTGTTCTTCGGTATATGCCAATCGTACCAAGACTTCAATGTCTTTTCATGGTCGAAGAGACAGCGAGAGAGATGACATGGCAAAAATTGGGAAAAAGAACCGAACAAGATGCGGATGGGAATAAGATGATGGTACACACATCGGATGGGGAAGCGTGGAAACATTTCGATGGATAGCATCAGGATAAAGCGGCAGATCCAAGGAATCCACAAGTCTGCGCCACCACGGATGGTTTTAATCCCTTCGGCATGACGACAACCCAATAGAGTTGTTGGCCTGTATTTGTCATTCCACTCAATCTCCCCTCCGGGCAGATTATGCAAAGAAAGAACATTTTTCTGACGTTGATAATTCCAGGGCCCAATTATCCGGGGAAGAATATGAATGTGTACCTGCAACCGCTTAAGGATGAATTGGAAGAAGCTTGGGATAATGGGGTCAAGACATACGATGCCGCTAGAAAAGAAAACTTCAAAATGCATGTGTGGTACATGTACTCTATGCATGAATTGCCACCGTATGCGCTATTCTCTGGATGGTGTGTGCATGGAAGGTTCTCGTGCCCCCAATGCAAGGCAGCTCTTCAGTTTCATTGGTTGCAGGAGGGTCGGAAGTATTCTTGCTTTGACTTGCATAGACAGTTCCTGGATCCTGACCATCAGTTCAGAAAAGACAAGAAGAACTTTACCAAAGGTAAAGTTGTCAAAAACTTGGCACCACCTGCGTTCATAGGCCAACGGATCCTGGATCAGTTAAACACCCTCGAGCCTAATCCAGAGGGTCCAGGGTATTTCAAGGGGTATAATTCAAAACACGCCTAGACTCACAATCCATGCTTCTGGGATCTGCCTTACTTCAAAGACCTCCTTCTTCCACAGAGTATCGACATGATGCACACTGAAAAGAATATCGGAGAGGCTATTTTTGGTACATTGTTCGACATAGATGGGAAGACAAAGGATAATATTAAGGCTAGAGTCGATCAAGAGACACTATGTCATAGACCGTTACAAAGCATGCGAGAAGGCAAAGGAAAGCAGAAGTGGTCGAAGCCAAAGTCCTGGTTCAATCTTGGAAGGCCAGCTATGAGGGAAACTGTCTTGTGGGTCAAAATGCACTTGATGTTCCCCGATGGGTATGCAGTGAATCTAAAGAGGGGAGTGAGTCTCGAAAAATTAAAAATCTTTGGTCTCAAGAGTCATGATTGGCACATATGGCTAGAGCGGGTAATGCCGGTGATGTTACGTGGCTTTTTTTCATGAGGATGAATGGCTAGTACTCGCGGAGCTGAGCTATTTCTTCCGTGTTCTTTGTGCGAAAGAATTGTCACCTGGCGTGGTAGAAGACATGGAGGAGTTTGCACCAGAGTTGTTGTGCAAGTTAGAGAAGATCTTTCCACCGGGATTCTTTAATCCAATGCAGCATTTGATCTTTCCACCGGGCAAGATTGGGTGGGCCCGTGCAAGATCGTTGGTGGTATGCAACTGAGAGGATGGAGAAGACCCTTCGAGCTAAATGTAAAAATAAGCGTAGAATTGAAGCATCCATGGCTGAGGCATTAATTACTGAGGAGGTGGCAAACTTTGTGACAGCACACTACAAAGCCAAAAATCATCATTTGCATAATCCGAAGCCTCGACAGAATGATGCAGACCCTAAAAAGGTGGGTCCAACCTCAGCCTATTCAAAGGGAAGCTCGCACCAGCCGGTGCTTCGAAACCAATAACATTGGATGTCGAAGAATGGTGGAACATTTCGTTGTATATCTTCAACAACCTAACAAAAGTGCGGCCGTACATCGAGTGAGTTCTCGGCACATTTTCCCGTAACTTCTAATTCATTTGAACTGCTCTTATTCCCGAATATTTCAAAGAGCCGTTACGTCGTCAAATTCTCGGATGGAGCGGTGATCAAAAATGATTCCATCGAAAAGTATGAGCTTCTGTCAAAGACAGGAGGCGGCTATCCCGGTTTCATCTCTTGGTTCAAACAAACGGTAATTATCAATAATGGACCATTTCTTTCTTGGTCTAAATTGTGGCTAATGCAACAACCGTTTCGTATTAAACTTGTAGGCTAATTCAGAGTCTATGGACGCCGAATTGAGACAAGTCGCTAATGGTTTTGACTATAAGGTCCGTTCATTTGAGAAATACAACATCAATGGGTATCTCTTTCGTACCTTTGGCAAAGAGCTATCTATGCCCGACCGGAAATCTACAAATTGTGGTGTGTCTGTTATCGGCGAAGGTGTTATCGAGTATTGTGGAAGAGTTGAAGCAATTTATGAACTTCAATTCTATGGTGAAAACCCACTGAACGTCGTGGTCTTCAAATGTTATTGGTTCTAGCCAAAAAAGACTAGAAGGACTCATGAACATATAGGACTAGTAGAAATCAATCCAAACACCCATTTAGATGTTCCCGATGTCTATATTACGGCTCAACAGGCGACCCAAGTTTTCTATCTATAGTGGCCATGCCAAACGGATAAGAATTTGGAAGGTTGGTATGTTGTTTATGAAGTGCCGCCACATGTCAGACCACCTCTCCCAAATGAACAGGATTATGAACCTCACATTAACCCAGACACATATGATGGAGAATTCTTCCAAGAAACACGTCTTTCCAAGAAACATTTCAAGAACCGTCGTGCTTCACCCAAGAACATGGAAGTAGACAGCGACAATGAATCCGACTCCAGCCCTGAGCCAGAACCAGAAGACCAGGAACTTGTAGAGGTTACTGATGCGGATGACCTGTCAATGCTTCAACGATTAAAGGAAGGCCTTTCACAACTTCACACCGTTAAACCCGACGAGCACGTCATTCATGAAGACATGCGTGATAGTGATGATGATGATGCATTTATTGATGATGATTATTGGTTTGTAAGATTCACAACTTAAATTATATATGTTTTAATCTTTTTATTCATGTACATATTATTATTCATGTCAGTTATTAAATTTTTTATGTGGTACTAATTTCTTTTAATCTTTATCTTGGCAGGTCACCAGGTGTGGAAAGATGGTGGGCGCTGGTCCAGATCGCTCGACGGGTTCTTCCCAGGCACCCCGCACGAGGGGTGGTACTTCCTTTCCACCCCTATCTCTCCGTAGAGCCTTGGCAGATAGTATGTTGACACCACCCGTGGGTTCTTCTTCGTCGGCGGAATTGCCCACTGGGAGAGGTGCTGGTCGGGTAGGGAAGAAGGGGAAGGTACAGGGAGAGGTCGTGGCCGCGGAAGATCCAAGAGGACTGTTGAGCCATCCTCGCCACCACCACCAGCTTATTCACTCGAGCATAGGACTAGTATGGTTGACCCGTTTGCGGAGGAGGCTACGGGGACTCCGTTCCAGGAGCCTGTTGCTGACGGGCATTCGTCCGATGAGACTCCGGTCCAGGAGCAGCCTCGGGTCGAGGTGCATTCGGCCCAGGAGCAGCCGGAGGAGACTACGGTTCCGGAGGCTTCACCCGACGTGGAGAGGCCCGGATGGGAGACCTGGCCGGATCGTACCGAGTTGCCGGATTGGACCGAGGGTCCGGGTGGCTCAGGGGGCGGGGATGGCGGGGATGAGCTTACGGATACTGAGGGCGATGTGCAGGTGGACGGGGCCACCGTGTACAAGCGTGGTAGTACACGTCTCCCGGTCGCCCCGGCTACCCGCGAGAAGAGGCCGGTGATTAAACCTGAAGGACATAGGTAAGTACATTTACCCTTTTTTTAACTTTTGCCTTCAAGTTTGTTCGAATATCTAATGCGTTGACCTTATTATACTGCAGAGGATGGGTACACCCTCTTGGAGTCCGCAGGCCGAACTCCGTCCTTGGTGTTCTTTGCCGGACAAATTTCCCGGGGTTTGTCATGTTGCCTGGTGAGGGTCAGGTTCCTACACTAGGATTTTCCTGGGAGCACTACCAGGCTGCGCAGGCCCCGCTGGAGGAGATTATAGATGTTGTCTTGTGCCACACGAGGGCCGAGATGGTGATCAAGAGCTTTTGGGTAAATTATCCTTTTACAGAATCTAAAATTAACAATATAGCTAATTATTGTACTAATCGGTGTTTTCACGTTTGATTGCAGACCTTCTATAGTTGTGAGGATGGATATGAGGAGGAGGCGGCCAGGGTTCTCGAGGCCGAGTGTAGGCGGTTACTACAAAACTTGCGCCACGAGGCTCGGCCGTAGGCTATTCAAGATTACTACGCCATGCGTGGTATGAAGAAGCAGAAGAAGGATTGCCGCGGAAAGTTTCTGAAGAAGGAGCAATACATGAAGGTAATTACCTATTCTTAAGTCCTTCTACATAGTTTTCTTGATTTCATTCATTTGCGTAGCGCTGAAAATTCTTTCTAATAACTTACAGGTGCCCCCGAGATGGTGTGCGGATAAGATGGATTGTTGGGAGGCATTGGTTGATGAGTCATGCACCGGCAGCTGGCGAGCCGTCCACGAGAATGCGAAGGATCGGCGTAGCCAAATGGTTGGTGTGCCACACCATCATGGCAGCGCCAACTTACTTCAGTTTGGACGAAACTGGGTATGTGATTTGCTTCATGATTCATGCAATTCATTCTTGATGCTAATATTTTGTTCCTCTCTTTTAGGCGCATCACAATAAGACTGAGATGCCACACTTGTATGACCTTTATGGCATGGCCCATACTGCCTCGTACAAGAAGGCAAAGGCATTCTCTGAGTCTGACCTGGATGATCTCAATAACTTCACCAACATATCATCCAACCAGAAGCTCGTAGCATACAGCAACATAGGGAAGGCTACGAAAGGGGATTCCTTTAACCCTAGCCAGGAACCTTTGGATCCAGAACTGGTGATGATATCTAGTGTCGGGAGGCCGCATGGCTCGATAGCCATTTGAGATGGGTTAATACGTTGTCCACTCACTCTTCCGGAGATCAAGGCGCGCCAATCGATGAGCTGTCCTGAGATAACGCGTCGTCCACGGCCAGTCGAACTTGCCATCGAGGTTAGTTGTACGGACTAAGAACACTTTCATCCATTTCATTATGTGTGTCACCATAGATCATTACTATGGTAACGAGGAATGGTGTTTCAGGCTGCTCTTCAGAAAGAGAGAGCGGTTAACTAGGCTGCTCTTGAGAAAGAGAGATTGGCAAGCCAGGCTGCTCTTCAGGCTGCTCTTGATGTGAGGGACCAGACCACGGCACAATTGATTGAGGAGGAGAGGGCGCGGAATGAGGCGGGTCAACGTGCCCTGTACGAGCTTTTTGTGGTATGTTTTTTTCACATTAGCCAAATCATGTGTGTAATGTCTGTTTCATTACTAACTAATACGACCCACTCTTCACGGTCTCTGCGAGAAGAGCGGTCAAGTCCCTCCGCCGATGCCCGTCTTCTCTTCGATTGGCACGGTGAGTTTCAATATAAACTAGTATTAATAATTGAGTGTCATCATGCTAACTGATACATTGCAAAATATCTTTTCTGCGGAATAACTCCCTAGCGGCATCGCACGACCCTTCTCCAGGGCAACCATCTCCAAACAAAGCCGCCGCGAGCAACCGTGGTGTTTCTCCTCGTTGATGACAACTACGGTAAGTTTCTCTTCTCCTCTTTCATATTATCCTTGCTTTAATTTCCCCAAAAAGACATAATTAGCCCATTTAGCTCCAAAATGCCATAATAACCTCAAAATGGCATAAGAACCTTGGTTAGCTCATGAATATTATGTACTTAGCATGTTTTCCTCTAAGATGAGATAATTAGCCCATTTAGCTCCAAAAAGACATAATTAGGTAACTTAGCTCCAAGAAGAGGAGAAGAGGAGAAGAGGAGAAGAAATAGGAAAAATGAAAAGAAAGAAGAAGAAGAAGAAGAAGAGAAGAAGGAGAAGGAGGAGGAGGAGGAGGAGGAGGAGGAGGAGGAGGAGGAGGAGAAGGAGAAGGCCAAGGACCTTCTAGTCCTTCTCCTCCTCCTCCTTCTCCTCCTTCTTCTTGATTTCTTCTTCTTCTCCTCCTCCTCCTCTTTCTTCTCCTCTTTCATATTATCCTTGCTTTACATAAGCCATTTAGCTCCAAAATGCCATAACAAGCTAAAAATGGCATAAGAACCTTGGTTAGCTCATGAATATTATATTCCTAGATTGTTTTCCGCCAAAAATGACACAATTAGCGGAAAAACATCATATTTTGTTCTTCTTCTGACTTTCTTATTCACATTTTTGCAGATTGGATATATTCACATTCTTCTGACTTTCTTATTCGCATTCATGGAGTTGAATAATGTCGATGGATGAACTTTATATGTATGTCATCTAGTTTTCATTTGTGTTGATGAACAATGTCGAACTATATGTATATGTATATATGGATAAACAGTGCAATACTTTGTATGTTGGTTCTTTCGATATATGGGGATATACATTGATTTATATGTATATCATATATGTGTGGTGAATTATATATATGTGTTGGCAAGTATATGTGTGGTGAACTATATATCATATATGTGTGGTGAATTATATAAATGTGCTGTCAAATATATA
Organism: Hordeum vulgare subsp. vulgare; assembly: GCF_904849725.1. Lineage (NCBI taxonomy): Eukaryota > Viridiplantae > Streptophyta > Magnoliopsida > Poales > Poaceae > Hordeum > Hordeum vulgare. The sequence continues at coordinate 337,955,343 of NC_058524.1, read as the reverse complement.
TATATATATATATATGTGATGTGAAATAATATAAAACAAAAAAAACAGGTACTATATGGGCTCTTTGTCATCTGCTAGCTGATGGCAAAGACCTATGCCATCAGCTGGCAGATGGCAAAGGTGCCACATGGCACCCAGCTGTGCATCCTGGGGTGTCTATATAGGCTCTTTGCCGTCTGCCTCCAGGTTGGGCAGACGACAAAGAAGAGGGCACAGAGGAGGGGGGAGGAGGAGGCAAGCGGCAAAGAGTGGAGGGGGGAGGAGGAGGAGGCAGACGGCAAAGAGTAAGGGGGAGCAGACGACAAAGAATAAGGGGGAGGCAGACGGCAAAGAATAAGGGGGAGGCAGACGACAGAGCCTCCGTTAACCCCTAACGGAGACAACGCATGTCGGCTGCCGTCTCGAGCACATTGCCGACTGCTCCTATGGAAAGGTGACGGCAAAGAGCTTTGCCGTCCGCTTTGGGGGGACAGACGGCAAAGAAGGTCCTATACCGTCCTAGGCTGACGCAGAAATTTTACAGGCGGTGAGATTCTTTGCCGTCTGTTGTTTTGTCTTTGCCGTTCGGGATTTAGTCTTTGCCGTCTGTGATGGGAGACGGCAAAGAAGCTGATTCCTGTAGTGCCTTCCCCCTTTGGGCTATCCTTGGTTCCCGGTCAGTCCAATCGCTAGGAGGTACGCGCAGGGCGGGCCCTGCCGACACAGACCTTAGTGCACTCCCACAGGCCGTTCCAAATCTATTGGGGAGAACGCTGGAGTCACATGTACGTCAAGGGGGACTCCTAAGCATCACGACTCAGGAGCCTGAACTACGCACGTAGCCCCTTTCCCCTTTGGGTCGTCCTTGGTTTTTGGTCAATCCAATCGCGGGGAGTTACGCGCGGGGCTGGCACTGATGATGTGGAGTGCTGAAGGTGTTCTAAAGTTTTGAAATCCTCATCGCGTTGTCCTCATGAGGGCAGCTCGCGCGTTAAGGGGGACTCCCGAGCATCGCGACTCAGGGGCCTAACTGCGCTCGTAGCCCCTTCCCCCTTTGGTCCGTCCTTTGTTTCCGGTCGGTCCAATCGCGGGGAAGTATGCGCTTGGCGGGCCCTGCCGATGTAGAGTAACACAGCAAACATGACAGGAACGAGGCGAAGAAAACAATCATGCATTCAGTTATTACAAGCCTTGACAAGTTCTTGAAAACGCAAATGAGTTTGACGTCTCCACGAGACACGATGTGCATTGTAGGAAAAAGACAGGGAGAAGAAATCAGGAGGAGCCGCCGCCAGTCGCCCCCCCCCATAGGGGGCTGGTCGGGGACGTCAAAAGCATCGTCTTCCCCGTCGTCGGCTTCAGCGGCATCAGGAGACGAAGGAGTTGCAACGCGGGCGAACCTCTTCACCATTGCCTCCACGAGGCCCTTCACCACCACAGCGGCGCGGTCACGGGCCTCCATAGGGACCGACAGGATCACGGAGCCGCGGTCAAATCCTGGCTCGCAAAGACGCAGGTGGCGGAAGACGCATGTCGCGGCCGCGAATAAGAGGTCGCGACACTCATTGTCCAAGATATTGTCCACCTGTACAACGGCATCCTCCAGCGCCACGGCAAGCTCCGTCGCGAGCGCGGCAAAGCCGTCCTCTAGGGTGGCCAGAGGCTTATCGAACCCCTCCCGATACAGGGAGCAGAGCGTCGTGCGAAGCTTGAGCTCGATGTCAGGGAAGCAGGTTAGATCCGCAGCTTTCTCCCTCTCAGCCGCGGCGAGGGCTTCCCCCTGGGCATCAAGAAGGACCTTCCTCGAGGCGGCATCCTTTTCCTTCTCTTGCTAGAGCGCCTGCTTCGTTGCCACGCGATTCGCCTCCTAGGACAGCCTCTCCTCCCGGACGACAAGCTTGGCCTCGTGGGCCTCGAGTCCCTCCTCCTGCAAGCGATGCTGCTCGGCTCGCTTGGCATGTTCCCCTTGGAGGGCATGCAGACGGGCCTCCACCTCTTCGCAGCGTTTGGCAGCCGCCTTGGCTTCCTTCAGCACGTCGTCACGTGCAGTACGGGCGGCCTTGGCATCCCTCTCGTCCTTCCCCATCTCGACTGTGACCTTGCCCAGGGCGGCGAAGTCCGTGTTCAGGACACCCTAGGTGAATACTGAGGTCCTTTGGATATCCCCCTGAAAAGCCTCCAATGTTATCGTGGGTGCTGCCGTCGGGGAGGCAACGTCCTGAGGAATAGGGGGCTCCGAATGCTGCCTAGAGGTCGCATGCATTGGCGCATCTGAAGGCTGAGGGCCCCCTAGAGCCTGCCCCTCAGGCAACGGTGTCACCATGATCGCCTCTTGTAGATTCGAGGGCTCGGAGGGCGCAATGATCAAGGCCTGGCAGGTCAACCTGCGAGCCTGCCCCTCTCCAACGGCTGGCAGCGACGCGTTGGAGAGAGTCGCGGTACGTCAGGAGTGACCTTTGGCTTGACGCTCGACATCTTCCTCCTCTCCCTCAGCGAGACGATGTCCCTGGACATCAGGCAAAATAGGGAATCACACAAGTGCGGACTTCACATGCAAATAGCGTGCCAAGACAAGTGACTCACTCATAAGGGTCAATCCACCCCCGCACCGGCGCGAGCGACAGGGCCCCCCACGGAGGGAAGCATGCCCGACGCCTCAGGTTTTCCACCGGCGGAGGCAGGATGCGCAAAGGACGAACCAGCCTCGCACTTCTAATGTTCGAGCACGCACACAGACCGTGTAGAGCGAGGGTTCGATTCGGGTCCCCTCGAAGTCCTAGTCGGGCGCGAGGAGACCCCCACGGAGACTTCACCGGCAGCATCATCATTTGCAAGCTCGCACAGAAGGACGACCTGTGACGGGACAGGCGTGCTTGTCAGATAGTCATCGACGGTCTTCTCCGAATCCCCCTCACCAGAGGTGTCGCCAAATGACACCTCTACCGGACCGGAGCCCTCGGCTGGGAGAAGCCCCCGCTCATCAAAGATAGGAAGCCCGGTCCTCAAGATGGTACAACGGACCCAGAGCCTCAGGAAGGTTACCATGGTCGCCGCCCAGCAAGATCGCCATGACCCTGCACAGCTCCTCAGTAGGGAGGTCCTAGGACGAGAGCCTGATCTCGTCGTCACCAGCACGGTAGTCCCACAGAGGCCTGGAGTGGGCCTGAAGGGGCGCCACGAACTGCGCCAAGCATTCCTTCACTATCATCCCACCGGTCAGCCTCTTGGCACTGATGTCGCGGGAGGAAGCGCTCCAGGACGGGCGTGGCCTGAGGGTCGGAGAGCCTCCGACAACTCCATATGAGGGTTGGCGTCCTTAAGGCTCATTAGAACCCAATGTTGCCTAAAGTTTTCCACATTCTTCCGTGCCTGCGGGAGCAGGTTTTCACTCTGGGCCGCCACGAAGGAGATGCATGCCGATGAACGAGCGTCGTCATGCAGGCGAAGGCTGAAGAAATGGAAGAAGGGAGCCACTGAAGGCCTCACGCCTATGAAAGCCTCGTAGTAGAAAGGGAACACGAGCAGGAGCAACACAGAGTTGGGATGGAGGAGAAGGGCCTGTGTCCCATAGTGGATCAAGATGGCAGAGAAGAACAAGGAGAAAGGCGGCACCAGCCCGGCGTAGATGCTGCGGAGGAAGAAGGAGTACACCGCCTTCGATGCGGGCCACTCCTCTATGGCACCAGGGAAGATCGGTGTCCGCTGTGCTTGTTGGACTCGGCCGCAGTCCATGGGAGCACAGGGATGAGATCCACATCCTTGGAAAGGACGCACTTCATGAGTGGAGGAGCCAGGGCTGGACCTTGTGCCTGTTGCTTCTTCTTGCCAGCGGGCGCCATCGCTGGACTGGCGAGGGAACGGTGCGACGCTGGATCTGGGGAATGCCGGTTGGAGTTGAAGAGCAAGGAGGAAGAGTGAGTGTGGGAGAAGGAAAGCAATAATGCACCAACGCAACAACCAAGGCTCCTAATAACTCGGGCAGAGACAGAAGACAAGGAAGACCCAACACTAGCCGCGTGACGCGCACCGTCCGGGCCCACACGCATTTAGGGCACGTGGCGTCTCAGCCCCCCCCCCCCTACCGATTCATTGCCTAGAAACAGACCCGAGTGCTCCGTGGGCCCGAGGGCTATTTTTGGTGTTCTGGGAATGGGGTACCCAGACCTACCTGCGTGTGGACCAGGGTTGGCCCACTTCATCAAGCAAACCAATGGGCTCAGGACCACTCAAGGCAAGGCCCTCGTGAGGGTCCAAGCCTCACGAGGAGGAATGGCATCGAGACGCGTAGGGGGGCTCATCAGGACCCCTTTAGAGCGGCGGATATTCCGAGGCGAGGCCCGGCCTCACGGGTCAAGGATGATGCAAGGGGAGGACAGATGAGCAGCACACAGTAGGGTCGAACAGTTTCCCCTTAAGTGCAAAGAGGGGCAATGACGTACGAGTGTTCCAAAGGCATCTTCCAAAGGTTTCCCTTCTTTGTGCAACAAGGCCGTCGCCGCCCGCTAGCAGGACATACGTCATCACCGGGCCCATCTCTACAGCGCGGGCAGCCACTTTGGAGCCGAAGACCACTTTTCGGCAGGGGAGAATGTTCCCGTGTCATTCACCCACTAGCACCACGCAAGGTCACCCAGCCTCCGGAGTCGCATAAACACTGTACTAGTTCATCCACCAACCTCCACGAGAGGCTATCGAACAAAGCACGAGTAGGGTTTTACGCTTCACAACGGCCCGAACCTAGGTAAACTTCTATGTTCTGTGTCTCCCTCACCATCGAGTGTGTTTCGTGCCATCTCAAACAAGTAGCAAGCTAGGTGAGGCGAACTAGTGAGAGATCTTCGTATACGCCCCTGAGTTCGAATCTTTATGGTTTTGTGGAGCCCGAAATCCGACACCTGCAACATTGATAAATCCAAGCAAGCGACCTCTGTCTCTTGGTCTTGTTCCCGTGCACGTCACCTCCTAAGGTCCTTGGTATCTCGCCCATCACGGGGTTACCACGAACAGGTGAGTGGGGTGCGTTTTAATATGCATTACTTCCATTTTGGCGCTTCGTCGCCTCGGGCGCAATGCAACGGGTGACTTTCCCCTTAGTATTCCATGAAGGAACCTGGGATGACGTTTGTGCTCGGGTTTGTCACTACAGTGTCGCTAAACCTGAGTGACCATGCTCTGTCTGAAGGGCTTACCACCGTACACGTCACCTCCTCGGGTCCACGGTGCCAAACCCCTTCGTGTAGTGTCCTCACGACGATCACCCTGATGCGTGTCACCCCATGTCACAGCCTCCGTAAGCGCACTAATGCACAAAGAGTAAGGCGCAACATGCCTAAAGAATGAGACTAGGAGCTCCTGAGCCTTTGTGCTAGGGGTGTCCCACACCTGTGTAATCGCCGCCTGTGACACTCTCACATAATAATGAGTTTGGGGTTGTATACGCCCCGGAGCCCCCCAAGTGGAAGCCCACGACGAGCTGTGTTGTGGCGTCCGAAGGGGGCTCCCTCCCACTATGACTATGCCACACCCAAGTGGAAGCCCCATGCATCTCGCTCGAGAGGATCGTCACAAATCCACATTCGATAGCTTCCTCTTCTACCTCGCGCGAGCAGGGACTGTGCACAGTGCCTATGCTCGGATTAGTCCCTACAGCCCTGAAAAATCCAAGAGATCGAGATCTATCTTGCGGGTTTACCCCTGTGCATGTCACCTCCTGGGGTCCTTGGTGTCTAGTCTCCTCGCGCGACACCCAAGTGTAAGTACGCAAGCGGACGACGCTCCGACAGATTCATCCGTGTGAGAGTTCCTTGCGCATCAGGGGGGTCTTGAGCATTGCGTCCGAGGAACCTTCACTAGTCCTATAGCCCCTCACCCACTGGCGTTCCAATGGTGGATGAGATATGCACAGGAATGGGCCCTGCAGATGCAGAGTACAAAGGCTCTCAACACGGAGTGCGAGGGCCCTCGAGCGAGCTTCTTGCACATCAAGGGGGTGGGGTTCTTGAGAATTGCATCTCAGGAACCTTCACTAGTCATGTAGCCCCTCACTCCCTGGTGTTCTAGTGGCGACTATGGTAGGCGCAGGGCTGGGCCCTGCCGACGCAGAGTGCAAAGGCTCCCAATGATGAGCGCAAAGGATGTCAAGCAAGCTATTTGCGCGTCAAGGGGGCGTTCCAAAGCATCGTGTCCCAGGTACCTTCACTAGTCCTACAGTCCCGCACCCCCTGGAGTTCTAGTGCCGGATGAGGTACGCGCAGGGCTGGGGCGCGCTAATGCAAAGTGCACAGGCTCCCAAAAGTGAGCGCAAAATCCCTCAAGCGAGTCACTTATGCATCAAAGGGGGGGGGGGTCTTGAGCACCACGCCTCAAGAGCCTTCAGTAGTCTTGTAGCCCCTCACCTCGTGGTTACGCTCAGGTACCACGACCTGGCGTCGCACCATGGCTGGGGTATGCGCAGGGCTGGGCCTTGCCGACGCGGAGCACAAAGGCAAGCAAGAGAGAAATCGAGCGTGCGAAAGAAATTTATGGATCACAAACGATTTTTACAAAGTTCAAATTGTTCCATACGATAAAATTGTCATCTCACCCCTGCTCGTGGCACGAGCAATCTATTTCAGGATGATGACAGGGGGCTCCTCGCCATCGCTGTAGAAGAACTTTCCCAACAGTATGTTCATGTGGCCATCCACGTCTGGCACCAAGTTGCCACAGGATTCCTCAGGCATGGGGCCCATTACCTCATCAAACTTGAAGCGGGGATCACAACGGAGGAGATGGCTGAGGTGGCGGGTCACCGCCAGAAAGAATAGTTCACAGCATTCCTCCTCGAGGATGTCGTCCACCTTCTTAGTTGCACCCTCGAGCTCCTTCACTAACTCGCAGTAAAGCTCGGCGTAGCTGGCGCCCTAAGGGATGAGGGGAGACTCGAGCCCTAGCCTACAGATAGATATTCGGGCCTGGTAGGTCCTGAGTTCCAGAGAGGAGGGTGCGACATGGTCCACTACCGCCTTGGCATCAGCAACGACCCAAATCTACTCCTGTCGGGCGACCAACTTGTTCTTGGCCTTAGAGACTTGCTTTGTGTGGGTGTCCTGGGCCTCGGCCACCTCACGCTGTAGCACCTCCAGATGCCCACGCTCCAGCCTGCTCGGCTGCCACTTTCTTGAGGTCGGTGTCACGGTATGCAAGCTTCTCCTTGCGGGCCTTGACGTTCTCCTCCTGCGGCTGGAGCTACTACATCTCCACGATCCTCTCCTGATGCGCCTTCAAGCTAGCCTGCGTTTCTTCGTAGAACTTTGCGAGCGCCTCCTTCTCCGCAAGAGTACTTGCACGAGCGGCCTTTGCCTCAGTGGCCTAATTATTGCCCTCCGCACGGACGACCTCAACCTTGCCTCGGTCCTCCTTGGCGGAGGCATCAAGTTGGCGCCACCACATGGCTAACCTCGTGCATTCCGTGGCTAAATGCATCTCGGTGCCCCGGAAATCCACCTCAAGAAGGTCGACCACATCCCCACGCCTAAGCAAAGTGTCCTTGGCCACTAGAGCAAGGACATCCCGTGGATCCGCCGTCACAGTGTTTCCCACTGTTGTAAGCAAGGCACAGGGGACTCTGGGTTCTCCCACACGTCTGGCATCCTCTGTGGATTTGCATAGGCTGTCACACCAACCTTTGGGGCCCCTAGATTGATCGCAGCCTAAGGACGACCCACGTTGCGTCCTGCGTTGGGCCTGGCTGCGCGGGTTAGGGAAGCCGGCAGAGGCTGAGACGCTCCTTCCTCCAGCGTGAGCTGCACTGCCGCGGCCTCGACAAATGGCGTTGGGGCTGGACTGTCGTGCACTTGGATGGTGCTGCCGGGGGTTGGGTCATCGTCACCAACACTTGGAGTTGCAGTGGCGCACATATGCCCAAGCACTGCACCGTGCCGGCGCAAGCCTCTCCCGAACTCGCCATGGCTCCGGCCAAGGGACGAGGGTGCCCTCAAGATAGGCATCACCTTCGCCCCAATGGTGGCCCTCTTCTTCCTCTCCTCACTGCCACTAGGGCGCCTACGCCGAAGAAGGGTTGTCCTGATTAAATCAGTCACAGGTGAATAGCATATGGATGGACTAAGGTACTTAGTCGTCCCTGGCCGCCCACTTCCTCTTCTTCTCAACAGCTGGTGGCGCTCCCTTGCCGCCTTCACGCACCGCCCCGCCACTACCAGAGGGGCGCTCGACATGGTCCCCTACGAGTTCGTCGTGTCCTCCCTCCTCTTCGGGGGCCTAAGGGGTCCCCCAAAGAGGGACATCCATCTCAAGTGCACGCACCGCACCATCGCCAGGGGCGCCAATTGCCGGCGCGTCGGCTGTCATGGGCCCTAACCCCACTCCTTCTCCTGAGGCTAGGGGCCTAGGGGGAGTCGCCTGGCGCCGATCATCTACGACAAAGTAGTCCCCAAGGATGCGCAAGGATAGATGGAGATTGGGCGATGGAATCCGGTTGGCTTCCTCCTTCCCTTCCGTCGCCTCTGGATCCTGGTTGCTACCATCCTCACCCAAGGACGACACGACGATCGAGGAAGCCCTACGCGACCCAACGAGCTCCCACTCATCAAATACGGGTATCTTGTGACAACCCGAGACTGACGCCCCAGAAGATTCCCCCTTTATTCCATTTCTGTCGTGTGGTTATTTTTAATTGTCGCATCATCATTGCATCATGTGCATCATCCGCATTGCATCGGCATTACGTTTCCTCCAGTTTTCAAAGTTGCATCCGTTAGTAGTTGCCGGTTCTCGTCATTGTCCGTGTTGAGCCCGACCACACTCGCACGCGCCCACGGCATTGTCAAAATCCTATTTTTAAAAGTGTGTACAAAACTTCCTCCAATGGGGTTGAAACTTGATGTGCGGTCTTTTTAGATACAGGTAGGCCGCCTGCCAAATTTCGTCGTAATCGGAGTCTGTCTGGTACCCGAACGGTCGACCGTAGCGGCACAGTATTCGGTCTATCGTCGGACGTTTTATCGATGTTTCAAATTATATTGTCGGGTGCCCGTTTTTCCTCTCATCTCTGGCTAACCTACTTTACACAGCCACTTAGCCGTCCGCGCGTTCGAGATTGTTTGATTCCGATCGTACGGTTGGATCCGGGACGAAAAAGTTCTAAACCTAGCCCCCCCCCCCAATTGTCATAAATAGACCTCCCGTGCATTTTAGACAGCAAAACCTAATCCCCCTCGGGATCCACACCCCTCAAACCCTAGCCGCGCAGCCTCCCACCTCTCTCTCTTCCCCTCCAGCCACCGAGCCCGCGATGCCATCCGGAGCCCGCCCGGCCCAGATCGCGCCACCGCTCCTCCATAGCTCGCCCGGAGGCAGAACACCAATGCATATCCCGCGTCCTCGCCCCGCCACCGTGTTGTGCCACCGCCGGATACCTTCACCCCCGATCCGCGCCACCACCCCTCAACCTCCGGCCGCGGGCCATGGCCACCGCCCCGTCGTTCCCCACGCGTCCCCGATCGCTCATCTTTGTTGACCTGCCCATCTTTGTTGACCTGCCCAGCCGCTCCTTCCTCCCGCTCGGGGACGAGCAGGGAGGCCCTGCAGCTCCCGCTTCGCCAGCGCCAGGAGGGCCACGCGAGCACTCCGCCCTGTTGGCCGCATGGGCCACCAGGTGCCTCGGCCATCGCCTCCACCTGGCCCAGCTCGCCCCGTCCGCGCCCCAGGCCGTGTCAGATCCAGGCCCACCGCCTCCTCTCCAAGGCCGGCCCAAGGCCAAGGTGTGTGCCCTGCCTATTCCCCGCCCGAGGTGTCTTTGAACTATGTTGCACCCGTGCGTTGTTTCAGCCCGTAGAGGGTTTAGGCCCAGTAGAATTTATTTTAGATTTCGGATTTAATATTCCAGGAAATTATAGATATTTCGAACACCCATAATTATTTAACCGAGCACCGGATCACGACGAGTTGTATATGAAACTTGTGTAGTTTTTCATGTAGATTCGTAATTTGCAAATTGCATGCATGTTTGAATTAGTTTGACCCACGGAATGCCTAGTTTTGCATGTTGTCCCAATAGGGAATTGTTTCGTATTTATTTTTCATGCGTGTCTGGATTGTTGAAACCCCGTAGATAAAATTCTCATGTTTTTAGGGTCCTTTTGCCATGTATTTTAGAGTAGTAGTTTGCATTTTTTGCATGTAGGATTCTGTCTCTAGTGTGCTATACCACGTTTAGGACATATTCTCGCATATACGTGTGCCGTTATTTTCGTTTTCCAACCCCTCATGTTATATATGTTTTCGTGGTCGAAAAATCCATAAAAGTTAACTGTGCATATAGTTCTAGCTTTTGAGCAAGTTAGTGCGCGTGATATTTTGCCATGTTGCCCTTTTGTTTATTTTGTGGGATTTAATCCGTGCATGATACGAATGAGTTGTCAACTAGAGATTTACCCGTGGATGTGTAGACTAGCCTCTGGTAATGTTGCAATAGAAATCCATGTTTAGGTGTGGTTTGCTTGTTCTCAACTTGCTAGAAAATAGTGTTGTTTTGGAGATGCTGAAATATTTCTAAGTCTGAAATCTGTTATATTTTGTTGCTCCCTTGTCATGAGTTTATCTGGTGATCCATAGCTCTTTTGAGGTTGGTGCAATGGAATTAGTTGTATAATTAACGATTCTGTAGCATGCTGTCAATGTTCATGCCATTTGGATTCCTGTAGCTTATGGTTTTGCTGCTGTCTATATGCCTTCATATCGAAAACTACATTTTCATAAACTGTGTTTTTCACTAAGTCTGAATCTGTGTGTGAGATGCTATTTTGTGAGCTCTTTTCCTAGTGGTCCATGCTTCCGTGATAGGTGTTATTAGTTGTATGTTGTAGTGCATCTTGATCTCTGTTGCCTCATGCCTTGTTTGAGCATTTTTTATTTGTGTAGCTTGTAGTTCTGGGGTGTAGAAAATTCTATGTGGCTGATTTTGGCAGATTGTAGTGGTTTCTTGTTTAGCTCGTAGTTGTTGAACCGTTGCTCCATTTTGATCGTGTCCTATATGAAACTTCCTTAGAATATCGTGTAGTTTCATAATATCTTGATAGTTTTGTGTTTTGAAATGTCGTGGATGCCATTTGCACACATATTGCATTCATGCCATCATATCTTGCTGTGTTCGTATCTTTTGAACCGTAGCTCCGTTGGAGATGTTCTCTATGTGTAACCTGATTGGAACGACGCGTAGAATCACATGAACCTATTTATTTTTCTATTTAACAAATAGTCAAACATGTTAGTTCAGATCTGGACAGAATTGTAAATTAACACGTGAGGTCAACACGGAGGTGCTATATGTCATTTCCGACCTCATTTAAAATGCCCAGATAGGTAGCTTAATTACGCTTCACCTCTTGCCATGTTTAACCACATTTAATACTGCCGTGTACCTAATCGGGATAGAACTAAATAATTTGTATTTGGAGTTTCGTCAATATGCAACTCGTTGCATATTGAACTTCACTTAATGTGTAGTGTTTGATTGTTGTGAATTGTCATGCCATGTCTTGCATCTATGCTACCGTTCATGCGTCATATCTGGATTGCATCTTGTCGTGCATGTGCCGTGGTGAATATCGTGTGTTGATTCTTGTTTCCGGTTTGTTCCGTCTCGATAGAGATCCGCAAGCGTGTCGGATAGTGAGTACCCATTCGACTACATCTGTTCGTCTGCTTCACGGAGTCGTTCTTCTTCCTAGTGGAATCTCAGGCAAGATGACCATTTCCCCATATACCATTACTATCATTGCCATGCTAGTATTATCGTTTCAGTCGCATTGTCTCGCTGCCCACCACCTGTTAAATATCAGCCTCTCAACATTGCCATGAAAACCTTCAACTTGTTCACAACCTAGCAAACCACTGGCTGGTTATGTTACTACTTGCTTAACCATGTGTTAGCGTTGCTAGTTTCAGGTGCAGTTGCTTCCATGTGATAACATGGGTTCCCTGTCATATCACCATATTAAATGCTATTTAATTTACGCAGCTATATACTTGGTAAAAGCTGGAAGGCTCGGCCTTTCTAGCCTGGTGTTTTCTTCCACCTTTGCCCCCTTAGTTTCGGCTACCGTTGTTATGTTCCATAATTGAGGGCTCCTAACACGATCGGGGTTGTCATGGGACCCCCTTGATAATTCGTTTTAGATTAAAGCTGGTCTGGCAAGGCCCATCTTTGGTACTACATTTGCCTAATAACCTAATAAAATTGCATAGGAACTTTTCGGACCCCGAGGATAATTAATCAACCCCCAGGCTAGTGTTCCGCATGAGTGTTGGTCCCACCTGAGCGATGTCTGGCGCCCCCTGGTCACCCAGGGTTTAGCGATCTTGACGTCTAGCTCATCCGTCATGTCTTGAGAACGAGATACGCGGCTCCTATCGGGATCGTCAACACGTCGGGTGGCCTTGCTGGATTAGTTCTACCTTTTACAAGATATCTTGTGCATCGAGATTCCGGTGATGCTTTGGGTAATATTAGAGTTGAGGTTTTCGACTAAGGAGTCCGACGAGATCGTGAGTTTCGTGATCGAGGATTTCTATGAAGCATGTGGTAATTTGTGATGGACTAGTTGGAGCACCCGTGCAGGGTTAAATCTTTTCGGAAAGCCGTGTCCGCGGTTATGTGGCAACATGGAAACTATGTTTAACACTGGTTCTAGATAACTTGAAGTTAACTTAATTAAAACGTGCCAACTGAGTGCGTAACCGTGACTGTCTCTTTCGTGAGTTTCTTCTCCGATCGAGGACACGGTGAGGTTATGTTTGACGTAAGTAGGTGTTCAGGATCATTCATTTGATCATAAGTAGTTCACGTTCATAATGCGTAGATCGCCCCCTCTTTATTCTTGTACTCGTAAGTTAGCCACCTCATATCATGCTTACTCGCTTGCTGCAGCCTCACCACTGAACCATACCTCACCCATTAAACTTTGCTCGTCTTGATACCTTTGGAAATGAGATTGATGAGTCCCCTGTGGCTCACAGATTTCTACAACACTAGTTGCAGGTACAGGTAAAGAATACTTGACGCGAGCGCGTTGATTGTTCATTTGGAGTTGATTCTTCTTCTTCTTATTCATCGGTCTAGGATGGGTTCTAGGACGGGATCCTGGGATAGCAAGGATGGACGTCGTTCTCTTTTTTCATTTGTTTTTTCATCCGTAGTCGGACCCTGCTCTTCTTCATGATGTTGATGTATTGTACTGATGTGACTCTGATGTAGTTTGTGGCGAGTGTAAGCCAATTCTATATATCTCATCTTTTCAGTACATGTACTTGTAATGATATCCATTCTTGCGAAACGACGAGATGCGCTTCTATCCCTGACAAGGCCCTCATGCCAAATTGAGGATAGTATCAGAGTAGTACCGACCTAGAAGCCCCCTTGATTGATCAAACTTGGCCGAGTCGAGTCTAGTGAAAATTGCTTCGAGTATAATTATATATCGGAGAGTAGGATTCTTTTTTTCTCCTCTTCTATGCTATAGTGGGGAATCTCGACTTGGGAATTTTAATCTACTCCTCTTCTCACTAATATTTTTTCGGATCACGCATATATTTTTGGAATCTATATGATGTCGATGTGACGAAGTTCTATCTGGGTGCCTCCTGTCTGACTTGATTTCTTCCGGGGAGTTGAGCTCCATGGGATTCTTGAGCACATCGTTATCATTCCGATTTCTTAGTATCTCAGAACGGAGAATGTTCGAAATTGCTTCAATACTAGTAGTGGCGAGAGGAGTCCGGCTTCCCAAGCACTTGTGGAGAGAGTTCCGGATGTATCGCCATACTTTGTATCGTTGTGATTACGAGTGTCTGAAATAGAGAAAGTTTCGAGATTCTGGTTATGTGTTTCCGGATGTGATACATTTCACGGGTTAGTATAGGAGTTGAGTGATACATTACTCCTTGTATCCGTGGACCAGATTGCATGACCAGAAATTTCGTGAGTTCTTAGGTGAGAATTCAAGTAGTTACGTATAGGACAATCTTCCAACAAATTCATGATGTTAGGTTGGGGTTCGACATCTAGTGGATTTGTTTGTTCACGGTCGACTTACAGCGGTTCTCGTTGTGTCGTAAAGAGTCCTTGTAGCTAGCTATGACTCGGGGACGCTTCGTATGTCATGTGCACTGCCTTGCACAGGATGGCTACTGTAAGGATCGAGCCCGTGGGATCCTGTCCATGAAAATATCGAGCGAAATCTCTCTCATGAATTTGTTCTGGCTTGTTTCATAAGCCTCATCCGTTGTTTTGTTGGAATGTGGTAATTCGAGTTGCTTCGATGTCATGTTGTGAATTCACATCTTTTCGTAGAATTGTTCTCATATTCATATGAGAGTGCAAATTCTTTTTCTCAATCAATTGTCTTATCAATTCATGTCAACCGGAGTCATCGTGTCAATTCTTTTCCAACCGGTGTGCTTCTTTTCAGTGAATTATATCCTCTCCAATATTTGGAAGATCAATCTCTCTTTCTTTCCGGAGTTGTCCCATTTGTCCCAAGTTGTCTTTGATTTTCCCCACCCTCCCGCCCCTTTTTCTTCACTGATTTGATTTCATCCAAGTCCATTTCATTTCAGTGTTGCTTCCGCTATCTTCTCTTCCATGTGGTATCCGGTGACTCTTTGTGAAGATTCTTAGGAGCTTCGTGTTCATCTTTCTTCAGTCTTGTTATCTTTTCCTGTGAATTCGGTTCAAGCTATCCGTGTTCCTCATATCCTTTCATCCTTTAAATTCTTTCCCGTGTTGGAAATTCTTTTCAGTCTTCTCATTGTCAATCCTCTCTTTCCTATCTCGACTGGTTAAGATATCTCAGAAGTTTCTTGTTTTTAATTATGTTACTTATTTCGAGGTACTAACCTCATCAAGTTGTCTTTTACCGGTGCAATATCTCTCTTTCTGAGCAATATTTTCAATGGTGGTTTCTTTGAGTGGGCCCATAACCCATAGGTTTTCCGAGGATCTTGTTTGGCTCTTGTAATCTTTCCGGAGATCTTTAATTCTTTTTCAATGTGATGTAAGAATGATTTCCATCAGTCATATCCCTTCTCCAAGATCAATTTGAAATAATTCTCATATTTGGCTCAACCTTTCATTCCTCATTATTCCGGGGTATCTCAGTTATTCTTGGTGGTGTTCTCCTCATTATTTTCAACTTGGAAGACCAAAGGGGTGTTTCTGTCAAATCTTGGTCCATTCTCTTGAAGATTCATCATTTCAGCTTTGTGCCATCATCTTGAATTGTTCCCAATCATGAGTGATTCATTTCTTCCTATCCAGTGCATTTCTGAATTGTTTTCATTCTCGATCCTCCGAAGGCCAATATTTCAGAAGATTTCTTCGTTCTCAGCTTTCATCTTTCACCCTCAATTCTTCTCAATTGTTGTTCCTTCGTTCGTCTCTCAATTATCCCGGTGCCTTGTTCAGGTTTTTTTCTCTCTCAGGTGGCTTATGATCTATTCATTCTCTTGTATCTCCACTAATTCTTGGTATTTCCATTCAATTGTGAATTCTTACCTGTGCTTCCTTCAATTATGCTTCAAGTGGTGCTTACCTATCTCTCTCCTCAGTCTTTTCTAAAAGAATAAGTGGTACGCTAAATCTGTTTCTTGTCATCAATTAATCTTGATGAAGGATAAGCTTAACATAATTCTTATTCTTATTCATAGTAATCTGAATTCCTCTTTCGGAGTGGCTCATGATATCAATTCTTTTCTCAAGTGCTTATCTTCCTTTTCCGAAGTTCCAAGTTCTATCAAGTATCTCTTTGAGAAGCTTCATCTAAATCATTGCAAGGCCTTTAATCTTATTCTTTCATCATTTCATTCCGGTGTTCCCCAAGAGGTTCGTCATGGTGGTGCATCAAGGTTTCAATTCTTCTCAAGGTGCTCTTCAAGATTTTGTGGTAGTAGTCCTCAATTTCTTCTTCGTTCGTTTCTTCCAACATCTAGTTTATATTCTCTTGTTCCAGAGTTGTGGTGATGTTGCTCATTTGGGTCAATCATGTTGTTCTATAAAGATCATGGTGTTCCCTTGTTCTATTTAGTTGTTTGTTATGAATCTTGTCTAATTCTCCTATTTTATCGAATTTTGTCCCCTTTTCCTTCCGAAGTGCTGCCGAAATTTTCTGTGAATTCTGTCTTGCTTCTGATATCATTCTTCATTCCTTTGCAACCTTGAAGGATCGTTGGTTTCACTCATTTGTCAAAGAAGCGACTAAATTTTACCTCTTGCTCTCTCTTCATCTTCCCGTTTCATTCTTGGATCTCGGGTCGAGATACTCTTGTAGTGTAGGACAGTTGTGACAACCCGAGACCGACACCCCAGAAGATTCCCCCTTTATTTCATTTCCGTCGTGTGATTATTTTTAATTGTCGCATCATCATTGCATCATGCGCATTGCATCGGCATTGTGTTGTCTCCAGTTTTCAAAGTTGCATCCGTTAGTAGTTGTCGTTTCTCGTCGTTGTTCGTGTTGAGCCCGACCACACTCGCACGCGCTCGCGACATCGTCAAAATCGTGTTTTTAAAAGTGTGTATGAAACTTCCTGTGATGGGGTTGAAACTTGACGTGCGTCTTATTTAGATACAGGTAGGCCGTGTGCCAAACTTCGTCGCAATCGGAGTCCGTCTGGTAACCAAACGGTCGATCGTAGCGCCACCGTATTCGGTCTATCGTCAGACGTTTTATCGGTGTTTTAAATTACGTTGCCGGGTGCCCATTTTTCCTCTCATCTCCGGCTAACCTACTCTACACAACCACTTAGCCGTCTGCATTCGAGATCGTTTGATTCCGATCGTACGGTTGGATCCGGGACGAAAAACTGCTAAACCTAACCCCCCCAATTGTTATAAATAGACCTCCCTTGCATTTTAGATAGAAAAACATAATCCCCCTCGAGATCCGCGCCCCTCAAACCCTAGTCGCGCAGCCTCCCACCTCTCTCTCTTCCACTCCAGCCGTCGGTCCCGCGAAGCCCATCTAGAGCCCGCCCGGCCCGAATCGTGCAGCCGCTCCTCCCGAGCTCGCCCAGAGGCAGCAAACCCGTGCAGATCCCGCGGCCTCGCCCCGCCACCGTGCTGTGCCACCGTCGGATACCTTCGCCCCTGATCCACCCCGCCACCCCTCAACCTCCGACAGCCGGCCATGGCCGCCGCCTTGCCGCCCCCTCGTTCCACGTGCGTCCCCGGTTGCCTCCTTCCGCATCCCGTAGACAGAACGAGCCCAACCTCTCGGAAACGCCGCCGCACTAGCCTCCCGTCGCCCTGTCCGTTTTGTGCCGCTGTCGTAGGATCCAGAACGCACCGGCCGGATCTGTCCAATCACGGTGTGGCAGTAGCCTCCTGCGTCGCCATCGCCAGGAGGGCCACGCGAGCGTTCCGCCCTGTGGGCCGCATGGGCCAGAGGCGCCTCGACCAGCACCCCCTCCTGGCCCCGCTCGCACTGTCCGCGCCCTAGGCCGCTCCAGATCCACGCCCACCGCCTCCTGTCCAAGGCCGGCCCAAAGCCAAGGTGTGCGCCCCGCCTATTTCCCGCCCGAGGTGTCTTTTAACTATGTTGCGCCCGTGCGCTGTGTCACCCCGTAGAGGGTTTAGGCCCAGTAGAATTTATTTCGGATTCCGGATTTAATATTACAGGAAATTATACATATTTCGAACGCCCTTAATTATTTAACCGAGCACCGGATCTCGACGAGTTGTATATGAAACTTGTGTAGTTTTTCGCGTAGATTCGTAATTTGCAACTTGCATGCATGTTTGAATTAGTTTGACCCGCCGAATGCCTAGTTTTGCGTGATGTCCCAATAGGGAATTGTTCCGTATTTATTTTTTGTGTGTGTTCGGATTGTTCAAACCCCGTAGATAAAATGCTCATGTTTTTAGGGACCTTTTTCCATGTATTTTAGATTAGTGGTTTGCATTTTTGCATGTAGGATTTCGTCGCTAGTGTGCTATACCGCGTTTAGGACATATTCTCGCATATACGTGTGGCGTTATTTTTGTTTTGCAACCCCTCACGTTATATATGTTTTCGGGGTAGAAAAATCCATAGAATTTAACTGTGCATTTAGTTTTAGATTTTTAGCAAGTTAGTGTGCGTGATATTTTGCCATGTTGCCCTTTTCTTTATTTTGTGGGATTTAAACGTGCATGATACGAAGGAGTTGTCAACTCGAGATTTGACCTTGGATGTGTAGACTAGCCTCTGGTAATTTTGGTTGCAATAGAAATCCATCTTTAGGTGTAGTTTTCTTATTCTCAAGTTGCTAGAAAATAGTGTTGTTTTGGAGATGCTGAAATATTTCTAAGTCTGTAATATGTTATATTTTGTTGTTGTCTTGTCATGAGTTTATCTCATGATCTATAGATCTTTTGAGGTTGGTGCAATGGAGTTAGTTGTAGACTTTGAGATTCTCTAGCATGCTGTGAATTTTCATGCCATTTGGAGTCCAGTAGCTTATGGTTTTCCTGCTGTCAATATGCCTTCAGATCGAAAACTGCACTTTCATAAACTGTGTTTTTCACTAAGTCTGAAACTGTGTGTGAGATGTTATTTTGTGAGCTCTTTTTCTAGTGATCCATGCTTCCATGCTAGGTGTTATTAGTTGTATGTTATAGTGCATCTTGACCTCTATTGCCTCATCCTTGTTTGAGCATTTTCTATTTGTGTAGCTCATAGTTGTGGGGTGTAGAAAATGCTATGTGGCTGATTTTGGCAGATTGTAGTGATTTCTTGGTTAACTCGTAGTTGTTGAACCGTTGCTCCGTTTTGATCGTGTCCTACATGAAACTTGCTTAGAATCTCGTGTAGTTTCGTAATGTATTGTTGGTTGTGTGTTTTGAAATGTTGTGGATGCCATTTGCACACATATTGTAAATTCACACGTGAGGTCATCTCGGAGGTGCTATATGTCATTTCCGACCTCATTGAAAATGCCTAGATAGGTAGCTTAATTACGCTTCACCTCTTGCCATGTTTAACCACATTTAATACTGTCGTGTACCTAATCGGGATACAACTAAATAATTCGTATGTGGAGTTTCGTCAATATGCAACTTGTTGCATATTGAACTTCAGTAATGTGTAGTGTTTGATTGTTGTGAATTGTCATGCCATGTCTTGCATATATGCTACCTTTCATGCATCATATGTGTATTGCGTCTTGTCGTGCATGTGCCATGGTGAATATCGTGTGTTGATTCTTGTTTCCGGTTTGTTCCGTCATGATAGTGTTCCGCAAGCGTGTCAGATAGTGAGGACCCGTCCGACTACATTGGTTCGTCTGCTTCAGGGAGTCGTTCTTCTTCGAAGCGGGATCTCAGGCTAGATGACCATTTCCTCGGATACCATTACTATAATTGCCATGCTAGTATTATCGTTTCTGTCGCTATGTCTCGCTGCCTACCACATGTTAAATATCAGCCTCTCAACATTGCCATGAAAACTTTCAACCTGTTCACAACCTAGTAAACCACTGACTGGCTATGTTACGCTTGCTTAACCATGTGTTAGAGTTGGTAGTTGTAGGTGCAGTTTCTTCCATGTGATCACATGGGTTCCTTGTCATATCACCATATTAAATGCTATTTAATTTACACACCTATATACTTGGTAAAAGGTGGAAGGCTCGGCCTTTCTAGCCTGGTCTTTTGTTCCACCTTTGCCTCCTTAGTTTCGGCTACCGGTGTTATGTTCCATTATTGAGCGCTCTTAACACGATCGGGGTTGTTATGGGGACACCCTTGATAATTCGTTTTAGATTAAAGCTGGTTTGGCAAGGCCCAACTTTGGTACTACATTTGCCTAAAAACCTAATAAAATTCCATAGGGACTTTCCGGACCCCGAGCATAATTAATCAACCCCCGGGCCAATGCTCCGCATAAGTGTTGGTCCCACCTGAGCGATGTCCAGCGCCCCCTGGTCACCTAGGGTATAGCGATCCCGATGTTTAGCTCATCCATCGTGTCCTGAGAACGAGATACGCGGCTCCTATCGGGATCGTCGACACATCGGGCGGCCTTGCTGAATTAGTTTTACCTTTTACGAGATATCCTGTGCATTGGGATTCCGGTGATGCTTTGGGTAATCTCAGAGTTGACGTTTTCCACTAAGAAGTCCAACGAAATCGCGAGTTTCGTTATTGGGGATTTCTATGAGGCTTGTGGTAATTTGTGATGGACTAGTTGGAGCACCCTTGCAGGGTTAAATCTTTTCGGAAAGCTGTGCCCGCGGTTATGTGGCAATGTGGAAACTTTTATTAACAATGGTTCTAGATAACTTGAAGTGAACTTAATTAAAACATGCCAACTGAGTGCGTAACCGTGACTGTCTCTTTCGTGAGTTCCTTCTCTAATCGAGGACACAGTGGGGTTATGTTTGATGTAAGTAGGTTTTCAGCATCATTCATTTGATCATCAGTAGTTCAGGTTCGTAATGCGTAGATCTCCCCCTCTTTATTCTTGTACTTGTAAGTTAGCCACCTCATATCATGCTTAGTCGCTTGCTACAGCCTCACCACTTAACCATACCTCACCCATTAAGCTTTGCTAGTCTTGATACCTTTGGAAATGAGATTGTTGAGTCCCCTATGGCTCATAGATTACTACAACACCAGTTGCAGGTACAGGTAAAGAATACTTGACGCGAGCGCGTTGATTGTTCATTTGGAGTTGCTTCTTCTTCTTCTTCATCGGTCTAGGATGGGTTCCACGCAGGCAGCCTAGGATAGCAAGGATGGACTTCATTCTATTTTCTCGTTTGTTTTTTCGTCCGTAGTTGGACCCTGCTCTTCTTCATGATGTTTATGTATTGTACTGATGTGACTCTGATTTAGCTTGTGGCGAGTGTAAGCCAATTCTATATATCTCATCTTTTCAGTACATGTACTTGTAACGATATCCATTCTTTTGAAGCGACGAGATGCGCTTCTATCCCTGACGAGGCCCTCATGCCCAATTGAGGATCTGATAGCATCTTAGGCGTTACATATCTCCACGACCAGTTCCTTCACATCGTCGTAGGCATACATCAGCGACATGGCATGCGGAAGGTCCACGGGATCGGAGCCAAGAAGAGCCCCAAGGAATCCATCCAGCTCATCATGCATTAGGCCGCTGACATGTAGGCGCATCGGGTCCCTCCCGCCGGTAAACTCACACACGGGGCGCGAGTGCGACTGAAGCGGTGTCGTACGATGCCGCAGGAACTCCTTGATGATCATCGCCCACATCAGGCGGGCGTATGCAAGAGCAATGTTTTGCTCCAAGGAAGGCCCCACACTCGGGTCGGTGAAGTTCTTGTGCTCTACCAGGAGGTTTGATCAGGGGCACCCGTGGGGGGCGCCAAGAGCGGACTCTCGAGGCGCGCATCCATAAAGACCTAGTGGTGAAAATAGCCTTCCACCTTATTCTTGGCCTTCAGGTGAGTGCCCGCGCCCGCGACATCATCGAAGGAGATGCACATGGAGTGCTCGCCCGGGGTGGTGAACCGCAAGCTGAAGAAATGACGGAAGAGCGCCATTGAGGGCCTCATGCCCATGAAGTATTCACCGTAACAGGCGAAGATAGCCAGGTGGAGGACGGGATTGGGTTGAAGGTGCAGGTCCTGGATCTAATAATGGGAAAGGATGGCATAGAAGAAATTGGAGAACAGTGGGACCAACCCGACGTAGATGGTGTGGATGAAGAAGGGGTAGGCGGTCTACACCAGGCTGCTCGGCTCTGCCGAACTAGACTAGATGTCGGTCGATCGCCCCTCATTCATGTCATCGTCTACCAGCGGGAGAATTGGACCCAAGTCCTCCTCCTCACAAACGTGGGAGGGCATGAGAGCAGGACCGACGGTGGAAGATCTCGTGGCAGAGGCCACGAACTTTCCCTTCTTTCTGTCGGGCGACATCCGTGAGCCGTAGCCATGAGAGGAGCAAGGAGGTGACTT
Organism: Hordeum vulgare subsp. vulgare; assembly: GCF_904849725.1. Lineage (NCBI taxonomy): Eukaryota > Viridiplantae > Streptophyta > Magnoliopsida > Poales > Poaceae > Hordeum > Hordeum vulgare. Next base: position 337,933,389 of record NC_058524.1, on the reverse strand, counting down.
GCGCGAAGATTGGATCTGTCGTAGTCTTGCATAGAGGAAGAAGTCACAAAAAGGTGGATGCGGCATGAAGGTGAGTAATGATGCCTCCACCCCGCATGCCCACTTTATATCAGCTTGGGCACATGCCAAAGCGCTATGGGAAGGTGGGCACCCCATGCCCCATCGCACAACACGCGTTCGGCCTGGCCCACACGCGGTGACAGCCTATACTGTTTCCCCCTCTAATTGGCCTGGTCATGCATGCCGCATGCTCGAGGGCTACCGTCACGGTCTTGGGGCTGGGGGTACCCAGGCCCGCCTACTTGTAGGCTAGGTCACGGTGAACTTTGTTGGCTCACGAGTGCTTCCCGCCAAGGCCTAGGAATCCGACCCTCGCTAGGCCCCCTCCTAGTGAGGTACATATCATCAATGGTTTCCAGGCACCGACAGAGCTTCCCTAGAGGCCAGTCCCCCCTAAGGTCCGTGTTGTGAAGCCGCCTCGTGACGCCACCCTCCAGGGGCCGCAAGAAGCAGACTAACCAAGGACGACCCATCGGGGTCGCACGGTCCTACCTCATCACGTGGGTGACATGAGCCACATAAGATGATGCCGGGGTCGGTACTAGCAAGCACGAACAGAGAGGCTTTCCCATTTGGTCTTAAGGGAGGGGAGCCCTCCTACGGGTTCCAAAAGTAGACCCCAAAGTTTTCCTACTTGGTGCAAGAGGACCAAGATTTAGGGCTCAGTAGAATGGAGGTCACCACTGATCCCACCAGCGCGTCATGGCAAAGGGCTTTAGTAGGTCCAAATGACCGTAGTGGCAACCCTTCCCGCCGAGATTTTTTGGTGGAAGAGGACCGGGGCCGGTATAAGAGGGAGGTCTTTTCTCCATAGCAAGGGCATCCACCAACTCCATTAGGGAAAGAACCCCGTGTGTACTCGTCTTCCACCTCAAGCAATCTAGACAAGCAGGAGTAGGGTTTTACACCACGAGGTGGCGTGAACCTGGGTAAACTATATGCATGTTCTTGTTCATCTTCCTTAGCTCGAGCCACCGGAGACTTTCCGTGTGGATCTGATGCAGAACAGGGTAGGAGAGAGAGCACACCCCATTGTCAAACCTTTCTGGGTCTGCGGAGCCCCGATTCCGACAATGATGCTCTTTTTGTGCTTTAATTCTTGTCTTTTATGTGAGCATCATTATTATCACAAGCCTATCTTAATGGCTATAAAGAAAGAGCTTGTTGGGAGACAACCCAATATTGTCTGTTATTTTGGGTTTACATGATTATTTCTACTAAAATAATTGTATGTTTCTGTTTAATTAGTGTTCGTGCTAAGTAAAGCCTTTGTGATTGATTTGGATGATCATATAATTGATACAATGCAAAAACAAAAACTTTTACATCGAGTGCAAAAGAATTCTGATTTTACTGGAATGCCATTTTTATCTAAATTTCTTACACAACATTGATATACAAATTTCCCAGGATGTCCTAATTTTTCATAATTTTCACAGTTACAAAAGTATGGTTTTAGTGTGGATCATTACAGACTATTTTGTTTTAGATATATTCTGTTTTTGCTTGCATAATTGTCTTGTTTGGATAATGTTATGGATTATATGGGGGGTATAAGTCATGATGAAGTTAGAATATAGTAACTTATGAAATAATTAAATATGAATCAATTAATAATAGTACGTGAAGTGTATGATTTGCCTATTATATCAACGGATCGCACAAGGTTTGTGTTGAGTTTTGTGTGCTAAAGTTCTCAAGTTTTGGGTGTGATCATGATGGATGAAGGAATAAGGAGCATCAAGACCCTAAGCTTGGCAATTCCCAAGGCATCCCAAGCTAATATTCTAGGAAGACTCAATCGTCTAAGTTTGGGGATACCCCGGAAGGCATCCCCTGGGCATCCCCTCTGTCGTCTCCGTTCAATCGGTATGTCACTCGGAGCTATATTTTTTTGGTCACATGATATGTGTTTTGCTTGGAGGGTCATGTATTAGTGTTTTCTTTGTTTATAGTTTCCCACAATCATCATTTTCTAGACACACCTATTTCAGAGAGACACATGTTCATCATGATTTGTTTAGAATACTCTATGTGCTTCACTTATATCTTTTGAGCTAAGAAGTTGCCATAGTACTTCACTAATATCTATTAGAGGATGGTGACGTATAGATTTTATAGAAGTGATTTCACTCTGATTCATCACTTGTACTTTTTTGAGAGTCTAATAATAAGTAATGGTAATATGAGTGTGTTACAAGACTAGTCAAAAAGGATGGGTATTCAAGGATGATATAATAAGAACCTTCATGTAGTACCACAAAGAGTATTGTAGGTTGATGATATTTATGTAGTAACATGAAGGGCCACAAATACATGATTGTTTGTTAGTAGAAATACCAGTACTAAAGCATGTTATTAATTACTCATCTAAATATTGGTTATGTCATGATGACGATGTGTGAGTGTTATTGTGTCTATATTAAATCATATGTGTTGTTTGGGTCGGAGGCGCGCGATGGTTAACTCCTACCAACATTATACCTAGGGGTATGCGGTAGTACTTTGCTTCAAGAGAGCTAATAGGCTTTGCAATAAGTAAATGAGTTCTTTAGGACTAATGTGAATCCGTGGATTTGCACACTCTCACCTTTTCATATTTGCTAGCCTCCTCGGTACCGTGCATTGCCCATTCTCACCTCGAGGATCGGTGCAACTTTCGCCAGTGCATCCAAACCCCGTGATATGATACGCTTTGTCACACATAAGCGACCTTATATATTCCTTAAAACATCCACCATACCTAGCTATCATGGCAATTCCATAAACATTCTGAGATATATTGCCATGTAACTTCCATCGTTACATAACATGACTTGTGTGTTCAGCATCATATTGCTTTGCATGATCATGTAGCTGACATAGTATTCATTGCAAAGGCACCATTTACCATTTTTTACATGTTACACTAGATCATTGCACAACCTGGTATAGTGCCACAGGCATTTATGTAGTCATTTCTTTTATATCATCACTGAGTTGTCATATTGAGTTGTAAGTAGATAAAAGTATGATGTTCATCATTATTAGAGTACTGTGCTAGTGATGAAAGGATGATGGAGAGTATGATTCCCGCACCAGTAAAGATTTAACTACGAACGAAAAATAAAGGAAAAAAACAAAAATAAAGGAAAGAAAGAAAAAAGGAGGAAAATGGAAGAAAAAAATAATAATAACTAAAAACTAAAAATGGGAGAAAACAGAGAAGGGAAAGTGCTGCTATCTTGTTTTTCCCACTTGTGGTGTAATGCCCAAGATGCGGTCCTATCCTTATTTTGGCTCGAGAGCCTCGATAGGGATAGAAGTGCATCTCGGCGTTTCACAAGAATGGATATCGTTACAAGTGTTTGTATTGGTACCATTACGGATAACAAAATGGGGTTAATTCATATTAATTGAGTTACTTTTCAACATCATGTCACCTTGCTCCAAGCATTACTCTGTTTTATACTAAATACTCTAGGTGCATATTGGACAGCTGTCAATGAGTGGAGTGCTAGTAGTAGTTGTAGGCAAGAGTCGGGCTACTTGCTTACGGTAGTGATTCCTATATACATGAACGTTGCCATGAATAAATAGTTCATAACTATTGCACTATTCAATCAATTGACATAATTATGCACTATTCAATCAATTGACCAATAGTTATTTGTCTACCCATTGTATGCGATCTTCAAGAGAGATGCCACTAGCGGAAAGTATGGCACTCGGGTCTACATAAAAGATTTTACCAAAAACCTACAAATGTTGTTGAGATTTATCTTTTCCATTTTATTTTCTATTTCTATTCTTTCTATCACTATTTAATTCATGCAAGTCACAAGCTCAAGGTTGCTTGACAACCCTCTTGCCCATGTTAGGTGCAAGTGTTTGGTCTTTTGTTTGTTGGTGTTGACGACGAGAGTTTGTCTGATTCAACTACTGGTTCGATAACCTTGGTTTACACTCAGGAAAATACTTATCTCTACTATGTTGCATCTCTCCTCCTCTTAGGGAAAAACCAGACATGGTTTACATCAAGGAGTTGGCAGCGTCTCTAAGGTCGTTAAGAAGGCCATACACAATGCCATGCTGCCGCAAACGATCCATGCGGACCTCGAGAAGGTGTTCTACGGGCTCGTGAAGCACGCCCGCGGAGTGATCTGTCGCTTCATCGAGGAAGTCTCGAACTTCCCCATCACGGAGTGCGATGGTGGCTTTCTAGATTTCTTCACCAAGGTGGCATCGTCGCTCGAGATGGGGGTCTAGAGGCAGGATGCTATCATCGAGTAGGAGATCAGCGACCTCCTGGGTCACGTGGTGACGCGCGACATAAGCAATCTGATCCGCGCCAACTCCGACTTCGACCTCGCCGGCATGGTGGATCCTATTCCCACGAAGTTCCACAACCAGCTCGGGAGGGAGGTGCTTAACAATGTCGACTCCTTGATCGAGCGGTTCACGCATGCTCCAGAGCCCTCCAACGATGGTGGTGACCCTGAAGCGGCCATCTAGGCGATGAATATGGCGCCTCCTCTACTTAGGACTTATATTTCTCTTATTTCCTGCTCCACCACCATTGGCACGGCCCCGTAAGGGCGAAACAACAATTTATTTTGTTATCGAACTTAAGTCTTAATTTATGCTACCATTTTCCTTGTTTTCTCGTGAAATGTTTCTTTCCCTTTTACACTTCCTTTGTGTTCTACGTCGCTTGGACTCAGCCCCAGAGCATACTATGACTATCGTTGGTATGTTGGGACACGTGTGCAATAATGCAAGAGTGTATAGGGTTTTACAAGGAAGTAAGTGCTCCTGAGGTGCAATGCTCAGGAAGCCCCTCCTTGACGTGCAAGCGAATCGTGCCATGGAGAAAGCAGAGATCCTCGGCGAGACCACGGCGAGGAAAAGCTCATGAAATGCCAAGAAAATTGCAAAGTCTTTGGACATAGCTTTTTGTGGGGCATGGGCCTTCGTGTGCTGCATCTTGTGGGATATTCCTCGTGAGACGTCAGCTCGCATGGCCTCCCACTAATACTTGCCAGAGGTGGTGCAACAGGTTATCTCGTGAGGCAGGGCTCATGAGGCCTTTGATGCCTTGTACGTGTGATGATAACGTGCCAGCAAATTTTTCAAGTGATGCAATGATACACGCTCATGGGCATCACACGAGGATATAAAGCACCAAGGACCTTGAAGAGGTGAAATGCAAGGGAGGAGGCCCATGAGGTGGAGATCCATCAGTTGGGTTTTCCGATGCTACAAACACATGCACCGTGGTTAGTACACGCTCGTGTGATACACATAAGGGAGATCGGGAGCATGAACAATTGTTGCAACAAAGTGCTTACCCAACACACAAAATATTTCAGGAAATAAACTTTACTGTTGTATGAAATAATTTATTACACAACCAAAAAGCCAGTGCTAACGGGATGGACCCGAATCAGGTTGAGGACATGGCGCAACCAGGCAGTGCCCTCAGAACGATAGATAGAAATGTAGTCATGACACACATGGGTCAGCTAGAGGATGTGATGTAGCCACGCGTCATCGTCAGGTTATAGTCTTCCCTATTTGAGCATGGGGACACACTAGGTTGTGAGCGGGAGCTCTCACGACCTTGTGGAGACTCAGAAAGAGAGGCTCCGGGGCAGGTACAACCCCTTTCACTCCTAGGTGTGAGGTCCTGGATGGAACTTGTGGAGATGTTGGATGTTCTATGTGCTATGTACCAGAACACCCTCCTTTGTCTCTAGTCGTGTTGCACCAGGCCAGGAAACATGGATGAACTGAACAAGCCTTCCCACATGGGTGAGAGCTTGTGGAGTCCTTCCATACAGAGGATCCTTCGTAGGACAAGATCGCCAGCTTCAAGGGTGCGGGGGCATATGTTGCAACCATGGTAGCGACACAACACCTGCCGATACTGAGCGGCACGGATGGCGGCCTGGCGGCATGCTTCCAAGAGGAGGAGCATCTCAGCTTCTCACAGGCCATCCTAGCGGTACTCTTCGAAGTCCAGGACTAGCGGAGACCCATGCTTGAGTTCGGTGAGGAGAACCACTTCCACCCCATACACAAGGAAGAATGGTATTTTGTGAGTAGGCTTGGTCATTGTCATGGTTTTCTCACACCAGATGTCCTTGCGAGAGGACAAACTCTAGGAGCCATCGCAACTAGGTGGTTGCTTGGATGGAGTTGATCACGAACGAGAGACAAGGTTTTACCCAGGTTCGGCCCCTCCGAGGGAGGTAAAAGCCTACGTCCTGTTTGTATATTATTGACGATAATAATCCCAATGACAAGGGTGTGCAATCGCTAAGCTAGCTCTTGAGGATTTATTACCTGATGTCTCTCCTTCACGGGCTCCCCTTTATATATATAGGTTGAGGCTCGGAGGTTACAATACTAACCAGGTCGCAATACAACCTTTCTCCTAGTCTACTCTACTTTCCTTGGCTTTCAAGTAAGGGAATTCCTAACAACCCCCTCATTGAGCCGGCACGCCAAGTACTGGACCACGAGTCAGCCTTCTTCAATGAGCCGTCTCCTAGGCCTGAACATTAGCCCCCAACTTAACCTGGATTTATCCATGTTAATACCATGGTCAGGTCATACCGTGCAGTATATCCCCAACATTAGCCCCCAACTTAACCTGGATTTATCCATGTTAATTTACATCCTAGAAAGAAGCCAAAAACATATATAATCCTTGTTGAAATCTACAATCGGACAACTTTTCCTTCAGCTACTACCTCAAGGTATGCCCGTGTAAAAAAACTTCGGCGGGGTCGTTTCCCATTCCAAGACATCGATTCTTTTACGCCACCATTATGATGAGATCATCTTTATTATCTATTATAATTTCATGTCATTGTTATGAATATTTATACAGACGTTAAATCCAGTCAAGCACGGTAATCGAGGCATTTTTGTGTGGGGACCCCGACTCATAAGTCATGATCAACGAATGCATGTGTAGAGTGATCCTAGAGATCAATGCTCACTGAACACAAAGAAGCTAAATAACAAGAATGTTTCATCCATAAATACCGTCTTACACTAATTTATGACCTTTATGGTCAAGACTTACATAGATAGGGCCATGAAGGGCAAACACGAAATACAACAAGAAGCGGAAGTCTTGATCTAAAGCGTGAACCCATGTCATCTTCCTTAACCATACATACATTCTAACCAGGAAACGTCCTAGGACACATGTTCGTCACCAACGTAATCTTCGCCATAATCCTGCTCTTTCATGCCTGACCAATTAAATAACCAGTGGCAAGCCAATGAGTTCCTTGATTGTATTCACATGTAACCCATGTTTGGAACAAGACATAACAATGCATGATCTAGGACTAAGTAGGTAAGTTGCAGAAAGCTTATTTTTAGTGCAATGAAATGTTCAATCAAATTCTAAATGCATGCATGAAAAGGTTACAGATATCCATATGAGGAGGTTATAGATATCAATATCACCAGAGTATGAACATCTCATGTTCAACCATCTCATCAATTCATCTGTCTTAGCTCAAGTATATATTTTGTCTCATACACACATCGAGTTTTTGTAAAACATCTAGACGTAGTTTAAGCAGCAGCACCCAACTGTCCTTGATCGCAGACACGGGTATTCGATTAGTTTTACACTCTACACAGGTTGCACACTTTACCGACAAGACTTGATAAAGTTCTGTGTCATCCACGACTCGTATTATATTATATACATGAGGTAAGCAGCTAAACAATGCATTTCGCTTGACGACATTGAACAAGGAGTCCACTCAATTGGTACCTAGCTCTCGTGATGTACATCATACGAGGCTTGCTCCAGACCGTACCATCCATGAAGTGACGAATGGTGCGACCGGTGTGTGAAAACAGCCCATGGTCGCCCTTCCTCGCATGATGCCGTATCAAGAGTGTGTTGTCACTCCCGCCCCGTCCCATAAGGGGTAACATGGTTGTACATGTAAGGTTTGCGTAATGGTCACAAATTAAAGTAATCCATTTTCGAAAACAACGCACTCACTAGCCTTGGTACACCACTTCTTTATCAAGTGCTTACCTAGCTCATCATCATCTCCCTTGGGCATTAGTCGCACCTGGCGGGGCTTTTGATAAACATTTGAAACATTTGTCTCCAATACCATGCAAGTTCCCATACCATTTGCATAGAAACTACTAGCATCCTATCTACTTCCCACCCATATAACCCTCATATGAAGTTAGGATCATGCATAATGCAAGTACCAACGAGAAAAGTAACACAGGCAACCCACCGAGGTCGTCACCAGTTCATCATGTTTCGATGCAACAAGTAAGTGATATATGCCTTGCAAAGAGGGTTTCATAGACATGGTCAAAGGGCTGCTTGCGTGGATCAACAATTTCTTTGGAGTCTTCAAACCCTTCTGGTCCAAGCTCTTCGTCAACTAGGTCATCTATCATCTCAAAATACAGGGCACAAATAAGGACACGATAAAAAAAAAAACTACTCCTAAACATGTCAAACCATTTTTGTAAAATAGTAGGGTGAAATCTAACACTGCCAAAATTATAAGGTTTTGGTTTTGGGGTGTCACAATAGTGAAAAGCATTTTAAAAAGATTTAAAATGCTTTAAAAGGGGTTTTAAATACAAACAGTACATAAAATGTTTTCCAAATGATGCACAACTGGCATCATTAGATAGCTTGGATTTTAATAAAAATTTAGTTGGTGGAATTATTGGATTTGGAAATTTATTTAATCGACAATAATTTTTGGAAAATGTGAGAAAAGGAAAATTAAAAAGGGCACTGTCGCCCTAGGTCAGATCACCCCAAGGCTGGGTCAACCCAGCTTGAAACGGCCTCAAGAGAAACGGTTCCCCCGCGCATTCGAGGTTCAAACCCGATGGGCGGGTCGCGGAGGTCGGCAAGAGGGAGAGAGACGCGGGGCGACACTAATAGGGAGAACCCTAGTACACTACTAGAAAAAGGGCTATAGCTAATATGGACATCAATGGAGCATCATGTATGTGGTGCGCCACTTCTATACCAGATACAGGTGCGCCATTATTGTCCATATTACTAATGGCGCACCTTGTGTGTGGTGCGCCATTATTATCTTTGTCCTGGCCCCACACCCTGTCCTATACTTATCAGTGGCGCACCAGGGGAAGTGCGCCATTACTAGTTTTAACTAGTAATGGCGCACCACATCCACGGTGCGCCACTACTAACATTTTTTTTCAGTTTTTTTTTCAAAACTACTAATTGCGCATTCTTACCAGGTGTGCCATTAGTAACCCTGGTTACGAATGGCGCATTCTTTGAGGTTGCGCCATTGGTAACCTGGGAGTAGTAGATATTTTGGACAGCCCACTTCACACTCACTTCCCCCCCCCCACTTCATTCTCTCCATCACTACCAACCTTGTTGGTCTCGACTGCCTCCTCCTCCTCACCTCATTTGCACCATAGATTGACCCAAATTAAGTGGTTGAATTTCGTTTTTTGATAGGTAAGTAAGGGGAAAGCTTTCTTTATGTTCTAGATTTACTTTTTTCTCCCTCCAACGTGTACATACTTTTTATGGCCTAGATCTACGTATGTTTGTGGTGTTGCATATGTTTGTGTTTGCAGGTACCAGTATTTGAAATGCGATAGTTGCCAATATTTTGCCGGAATGTTGATTCATTTCCGTTTCGACGAGAATTTCGCACTATGCATTCTTTTTGGTCTTATTTTTAGGCAAAGTCATGCCAATTTTCTTTTTGGTCCTTAAATATCATTTTGCTCTACCCCACACGCGACCATGGTCCGCACGATGACCGAAGGCATCGTGAATAGGTTTTTGAGCTCCACGAAGTCCCAGATGCTTCAAAAGAACGAGACGGAGATAAGATGTCCGTGTCGAAGATGCAAGCTGAAGAGCCTTATGGACCCGGATTCCACACAGGTGCGGTTCCACCTGCTCGTGCGTGGTTTAATGGATGGCTATCGGTGGCAAGGTGATGAAGATGATTATGAAGTCGTCCATGGGGGTCGGGAAAGAAATAAGGAAGGGTTGCAAGACAATAGCGGCGAGGGCGGGCGAGAAGACGAAGAATCTCTAGGACATGATCATGAAGTAGATGCAGGACACACTCATCATGTAGAAGATGCCGGACATGATGATGAGGATGATCAAGAAAAAGGGCATGATCATGAAGATGAAGATGCTGGAGCAGACGACAATGGACCATCGATGGGCTGGGTGCTGGACTCTCATATTCAGGAGCTCCTTCTCAGGTAAACGGGTAACACAAGAGCTGCCGCCCGAGAGAAAGTCAAGCTGGATCAACTCGAGATAGACGCGCCTACTCCATTTTATGAAGGATGCAGGCCCGAGGATACCCGCCTGAAAATAACGCTCATGGCTCTGGAGATGAAGGTAAAACAAAAAATGACCGACACATGCTTCGACGAGAACATATCATTCTGGCACGAACGTCTTCCCATGGGGAACAAGTGCCCGACCAGTTTCAACGAGGCGAAAAAATTGTGTGTCCTCTGGATTGACCGCACGTGAAATACCATGTGTGCATGAACGATTTCATGATTTATCGGGACGAGCACGCGGAATCTACCATATGTCCGGTGTGCGGCGTCACTCGATACAAGAAGAGGAAGAAAGCTCCATGAAAAGTGGTGTGGTACTTTCCGATCACTCCTCGTATGCAGCGGTATTTCATGGACCCTAAGCAAGCGGAGCTCGTGCATTGGCACTCGGATAGGGAGGATAAGAAGCGAGAAGATGATGAAAATGATCCAGAGATAAATAAAAAAGACAAGATGCTGAGTCACCCTAAGAATGCGAGCCAGTGGCAAGCGTTGAACTTCGAACACCCAGAATTTGGGGACGATCCAAGGAACATCATGCTGGGTGCGAGCACCGATGGAGTCAATCCGTTTGGCAGCCAGAGAAGCACACATAGCACCTGACCTGTGTTTGTGTGGATGTACAACCTTCCCCCCTGGATGTGCATGAAGAGGAAGTACATTCACAGGAGTATGCTAATTGAAGGGCCGAAACAACCAGGGAACGACATCAATCTGTATCTAGGGGTGATGAAAGAGGAGCTAGACACGCTGTGTGAAAACGCCAGCCAATACGTGGGACGCCGCAGCGAAACAATATTTCCCTATGCAAGCCGCACTACTCACGACGGTGCCCGACTATCTCGGTTACAGATATGTCGTGGGGCAGGTGGTCCACGGATTTTGTGCATGCGTCAGGTGGATGGATGACACAACGTGTCACCATCTATATAGAGATCTCGGGTCTTCGAAAACCTTGTTCATGGGACATCGAAGGTGGTTTCGTGACGATGACGCATGGAGAAAACGCAAGGATCTGTTTCATGGTGAAACCAAACCCCGAAGACCCCCACGTACGAGGAGCGGCGATGAAATAGACGAGTTGTTGAAAAATTGGAAAGAGTGCCCACCGTCGGGAAAGAAGTGAAAGGAGCCAGAGCCGCTGTTGAAGGTATGGAAAACGAGGTCTGTTTTTTGGGAGTTGTTGTACTGGAAGATCCTCCGTGTGCCTCACAACCTTGATGTCATGCATATCACGAAGAATGTGTGTGAGAGTCTGCTTGCTACCCTGCTCAACATGCTAGAGAGGACCAAAGATGGGCCAAAAGCAAGGGCAGACTTGCAATTAATGGGCATCAGGGAGGAGCTTCACGCAAAACGCTCTAATGATGATGATGATGATGATGATGATGAGGCGAAGGACACAAAAAGTCGTCGAAAGGCAAAAAGGCCAAGAAGATAGAATATGACTGCCCTCCCGCGTGCTTCACTCTAAGTCGGAAGGAGATCGATCAGTTTTTCACCTGCCTCGTAGGAGTAAAACTTCCTTACGCTTACGCGGGGAAGATAAGAAGATACCTAGACTCAGAGAAGCAGAAGTTCAGCGGGATGAAGTCTCAAGACTGTCACGTGCTGATGACGTAGATACTTCCAGTTGAAATCTGTGGGATCATGGACGCCCACGTCCGTGAAATACTATTTGGCCTATGCAACTTTTTGGACGTCATCTCTCGAAAGTCGGTTGGCGTGAGGCAACTCAGAAGGCTACATGAAGAGATCGTGGTGATACTATGCAAGCTTGAGATGTACTTCCCGCCTGCATTCTTCGATGTTATGGTGCATCTGCTGGTCCATATCGTGGCGGATATCATCCAACTCGGGCCAACGTTCCTACACAACATGATATCGTTCGTAAGAATGAATGGTGTCATCAAAGGATACGTTCGCAACAGGGCACATCCAGATGGAAGCATAGCCCAATGCTTTCTGACCGAAGAATGCATCTCCTTCTGCACGAATTATCTAGGCATCGAGAACCCCGTTGGTCTGCCCCTCAACAGGCACCTCGGCAGTCTCGCTGGATGGGGTCACCGCGAGGGTCGCCCCGAAATGCATGTCGACATGAAGGGTCGACTCGCCGGCTTTGAAAGAGCAAACCTAGTCGCGCTACAACACATAGACGTGGTCCATCCATGGGTGATATAGCACAAAACCTTTATTGAGAAGACGTACAATTACTAAGGCCAACAGAGGATGGACGGAGATATAATCAAAGAGCACAACTCATATTTCACACGTGTGTTCAACGACAAGCTTCTGTCGTACCCTTTACATGAGGATTCTTCCATGGAAGAAAAACTCATATTCGCCTTGTCCTAGGGCGCCGAGCATAACCTAATGACCTATGAGGCATACGATATCAACGGCTACACATTCTACACCGAGGAAAAGTACATGAAGAGCGATTATCAGAACTCCGGGGTAACAATGGAATCCTACACCGGTAACGACAAGGACAGATACTACGGAAGGATCGAGGAGATCTGGGATATGAGCTACGCTGGAGAGAAGGTTCCGATGTTTCGTGTCAGATGTGCCAAGAGCGTCCTAAAAGAAGACCGGTATTTCACCACCATTGTTATACACGAAGCCAAATCCAAGACCGCGGGCCCAAACATCACCGTGAAAAATGAGCCATGGGTACTTGCTTGCCAAGTGGACCAATGCTTCTTCATTACCAACCCGTCAAAGCCCAGTCGTGTTGTCATGAGAAGAGGCAAAAGGAACATCATCGGAATGGATGGAGTCGCCAATGAGCAAGACTTCGACAAGTACGGTGACCCGAAGATGGAAGACGACGACGACGATGATGTAGCACACACCACAAGAAGAAGCAGGACCACCCTACCTAACGGACGTCTATTCGAGAGAAGAACTCAAGGGGTTCCGGGGCTAAATTATTCAAACGCGGGAAAGAAGGGCAAGAAGATCATTGTGAAAAGATAGCTAAGATCGAATCACGACCTGTCGGGCGCGTGTGTGTGTCAGTGGCAAGCTCAATCTTTGATGATTGTTATTTCATGTCACTTGATTTCAACCATGTCATGTAATTCTAAATCTTTAAACAATGTGATATCACCTCATAACATGATTTAGTGTCTCTCTCCATGAGTTTTATGGATGGGTTAGGTGTAAAACATGCTTTCCTCGGGCTAATCGTAAAACACATTAGCTCGTTTTGCTAAACAAGTGGAGATGAGTGATTGGCTCTTTTCATTTAGTAGCCACCCTTTATTTTTCCTCACGCATGGTTGTAGTCCTCAAAGATCCAACCAAATCCATACAAAGGATGCTACTACGTAGATCAACATTCAAATGTGGACCAAACCTACAAATATATAGAAGAATATGTCCCAAAGGCCATAGTTCTTGGTCGTACATAGTTCTTAGTAAGAAAATAGATGAACTAAATACATAGTTCTTGGTCGTACATACTTCTTGTTTGTCTAGTGCATAGAGATGTCGTCGTATGTCGTGTACAAGGGTGAGGTTCCCGTAGTCTACGATGACTGGGAGGAGTGTCGGAGACAGGATCACCGTTTTAGCGGTAACAGTTACAGAGGGTACACCACTAGGGCGGAGGCAGAAGTTAGATACGCGCCCTATCTAGCCGGAAAGAGGAGGGAGCGGAGGAGGAACCGGATGAAGATCAGTTTCATCGCGATGATGCTCATCGTGACCGCAACCCACTTCTATGTGATGGTAGTTTAGATATGAACTTGTAATGTGAAGACAAACTCGCTACTCGCGGTCTCGAGACTTGTAATGTTCTAACTTTGTTGGTTATTTTTAATTCGAAGAGTAATATGATGAATTGTATTCGGAGACTAATGTTCTATTGTATTCGATAAATCTATTGTTTATATATTGTGTTATTTATATTCTGTACTATAATGTATTTTGTAACCTGTACAAATATCAAAAAAGAAAATAAAAATCCTAATATTCATAGTAGTGGCGCACCAAATTGCACTCTAGTGGCGCACCAGATGGTGCGCCATTAGTATGTGGGATAGTAACGGCGCACCAGGTGGTGCGCCATTAGTGTCTGGGATAGTAATGGCGCACTAGGTGGTGCGCCATTACTATTTATTAGTAATGGCGTGATAATAATGGCGCACCTATAGTGCGCCATTAATAGACAAAGTAGGTGCGCCACTAATAGCCCTTTTTCTAGTAGTGGTAGTAGCGTTGGAAATACGCGTAGCAGTAGCGCTGGGTCGAGTGCTACTGCTATTGCGTTATAGCTATATCCTAGTAGTAGCGCTAGTATGGGCAGCGCTACTAGTAAGTAGTATTAGCAGTAGTGCTTCCCTGCCTAGCGCTACTACTAAATATAGTAGTAGCGATTTCCCATAGTAAGCGCTGCTACTAAGCAGCGCTACTCGTAAGTATTTACCAGAGCTACTGCTAACTTTTACTGCTTCCACAGCTTTTCACCCTCGACATATTTGTGATGTATTTATACAGATTCTATACAATACTTTCATCACATCAAATTAAACATACACCATTCTCACGTATCATAGACATACAATAGTCTCGTCGTACCATCATCATCATCATCATCATTCAACACAAAGTATCATCACATAATCTCGAAAATAGCGATAGATAAGTGCAATCATGTCCTGTCTCGAATAAGTGCAACTGCATGGTCATGGCACACCCACAAGTTTCATCAGCTCTATCTACAACATGATGTAGAAGAGAAGAGCGATCACCATGAGGAAGAGTGCGACTATGTAGTACCGGCGGTCCCGTCCCTGCTCATGCATGAGTGTCCACCTCAAGTAACTACTTTCCGCTTCGGCTCTGGTGTCGAACTATTTGTGGCTAGCACTCGGGTATCTGTGCACCTGGTCCTGAGCGGCTGGCCAGTGGTCGTGGACTCTTGGAACCCTCCCAACGTACACGACGTAGTAGTCCTTTGCCATCTCTGATCTAGGTACCTGCATCGTGAGTTGTTGATTTGTCGATAATATGCAACATAATGTACTTAAGAAAACAAAGAGGCAAGATTAGCAGAATAAAAGCCACCAATAGTAAACATAAATGACGAAGTTCCTCATACCCAAACTAATTAACTAGTCAGGGTCGCGAGGCTGAGAATGATGAGGAGCCCCCTAGTCAGGGTCGTCGTCAACCCCCTGCCAAAGGGGCGGCGAGCTGACTGGCATAGATAGGGGACACGACAGCAGCAGGCGATGACGCGGATGGGTCGAGGGTATTGTCGCTGTTGGGTGGAGGTCGAGGGAGTCGCTGGGGTGGCCGGAGTCTCTAGCGATGAAGAGGCCATGACAAAGGGGTTTCGTGCAAGCTCCAAGTCAACGTTCCCTGTAGAATTCCAAACGGGAAAGGGAGGGAAACGCGTCAGGGAGGCAAGGGGGAACCAGAGTAGAAGCAAGTGGAGCTGGAGAGGGTTTTACCCAGAGAACTCTGGCAAGCTGACGTGGCGGACTCCGGGTTTTATCTTGAGGTATGGAGCTCTTGGAGTGGAATGAATGGAGCAGGAGGTCGATTGGGAGTAGCGGAGAGCCAACAGAGGGAAGAGAGTGGTCCATGGGAGGTGTAAATAGCATGTGGCTGGAGCACCATGGACCCTTGCGCCGACATGGTCGTGGTTGTTACCAGAGGTCACGGGTGCTTGATAGATTATGTTCAGGGCGTCCCGGGACATGGCTTGTAGCCTGAAGAATGGAGGGAGGGAGCACAAAGAAGACAAGGTCTTACACATGTGAGTGCATGGGTTGGCCAAGTCGGGCGATTCTATGGAAAGTGTTGCACGGGCACTGGAGAGAGAGGGAGGACAGGGCATTGCCCTGGCGTGTTGCCAACATCGAGACGCGGCTACTGGTGCACTAGGAGGACCCAAGGTTGTCGGGATGGATGGAGAGGCATGGCATCAACGCTCTAGTGCTCTTTGGAGCATGCGTTTGGCTGGCATTGCCGTGTTTCACACGCTCTGTAGTGTCCTGTAATGTCTTGGAGGTTTATGGGACGGTGTGGGTGGCGTAGATGCTAAGCAAAGTCAAAGGGAGAGCAGAGGTGGGGGAGAAAGTTACAAGAGAGGGAAAAACTTGTTGTCTAGGGGGTTAAAAGAGGGTTTTCCCCCATCAATAATTGGGCAAAATTTAGGGAAAGGTTCTTGGACTTGCATGGGGTCTAGGAGGAAATCTGGTAAAAATTGGAGGTCAAGGAGAACATTTAAAGGGGGCAAATTAGAAAGTTTGGTTTTCTGCCAGAAGGTGTTTGATCCATGCTTAGGCTAGTTAACTTCCTTTTATTGACATGAGACTAAATGGGAGCGGTTATTAACGCATAAATGAGGTTGATCACAAAGTTTCACCCCATGTGAGGCAAGTTGGCAATGCAAACTCGTTAAATCCATGAAATCGACATAAATGGATTTCCTTAGATCTAGTCATACAAATCTATTATCCAAAATTCACCAATTGGTCTAGTGGCATTATGTGGGGATTAGAGCATGCCCACAACGTTTGGGATCAAAAGAAGAAACTTGACAATATAAAGTTGCTCAAGTTTGGATTTGGACAGAGAGGGTTTTGGGTATTTTGGTGAATCAAAACACATAGGATTGAGATTAAACTTGTCCCGATCATCACATATATCATGTGTAACTTCCTAGAAATTTCGTGTAATTATTTGAGAATATTTATTAGAGAAATATTTCAAATACATGAAATAGGCAGAAAAGGTTTTGGAGGATTTTCTCCTATATTTTGAACATGACCATGTGTTGAAACTCTTATATATCGAAAATATATGTCCACTGAGTTTCCCTAAATTTTCTCATATATTTTGGAACCATAAAAACATTTTTTTCCTTATCAAAGTCCATTTCTGGCCTCAGAAAAAGGTATTCAAATAAAATACAAAACTAAATTTTGAAAAAATAATTTTGTGTTTTTGGCAAGTATGTTTGATAACATGAGACAAATAAAATATTTTGGGCAAAACATCTTCCATAATTTGAGTATGTCTAGTACAAACATCAATTGAGGGGTTTTTGAAAGCTTAAATTAAATTAAAAAAATTCAATCAAAATATTACTTTGTAAAAATAGTTTTAGATCCTATACACATGCTATGGTCATTAAGAAAAGATTTGGATCAAGGAGAAGAGTTTTGATAGAAGGAAAATTTGAGTGAGTTAAAACACAGACAAGAACTCAAGCAAACGACAAACAATTCAAACATCACAAGCAACCAAAAAGATATAATTGGACCAAATTTTTATAACTAATAACATAGAAAGGTGTTACAAACACATGGTTGGACAGACCTACCCCCCTTACAATAATCTCGTCCTCGAGATTCCTTAGCTAGGCGATAAACAAATAAGGGAACTCGGATATAAGGAGGTCTTCATGCTCCGCGATTGCTTTCACTTTAGTGTGGTTGCTCCATTGGACCATGACGTACTCGATGGTGCGGCTTCAGGTGTAAGAGTCGGCTTCATCCAAGATATGAACTGGCCTTTTTCACGATAAGTGAGGAGTGGCTAAAGGTTGATGGCTTGATGATCGATGTCCTTGTAGAGATCGTGGCGATTGAAAACTTGGAGACACTTCCGAAGTTTTGACACGTGAACGAAGTTGTGCACATCGGAAAGCTCGAAAGGCATCTCTAGCTGGTAGGCAACTTCTCCTTATTAGTCGATGATCTTGAAGGGGTCGATGTATTTTTGTGCTACCTTTCCTTTGACGTGGAACCGCTTGGTTACCTTGAGAGGTGTGATTTGAAGGTAGACATAGTCTCCAACACTATATATTTTATCTTGACTTGATGGTATCCAGACATTCTCTGATGAGTTGAACTTGCTCTTCTACTTCATCGAGTATCTCTGGTCCAAAGACTGGTCCTTCTACGATTACTGATCAACTAAGGGAGTGCGACAGTTACTTCCATACAACACCTCGAACGGTGCCATCTGCAGACTAAACTCGTAGTTGTTGTTTTAGGAGAACTCTGCAAAGTGTTAGCAATCTTCCGACTTGGCTCCATACACCCAAATACAAGCACAAAACTTATCTTTGAGTATATGGTTTAATCATTATGTCTATCCTACGGTATGGGGTGGAAAGAAGTGCTGAAGGATAGCTTGGTTCCGAAGGCTTCCTGGTATCTATTCCAGAATCTCAAGGTAAACCTGGTACCTCGATCTGACAAGATTTCCTTAGGAACTCCGTGGAGGATCATGATCTGTTTGATGTAGAGATAGGCTAGTTGGTTCCGATTGTAGGTCGTCTTGATAGGGATGAAGTGGGCTACCTTGGTCAGGTGGTTGACGATGACCCATATGGAATCATGTCCCTTGCTTGATCCTGGCAATCCGGTGATGAAATCCATCCCAACTTTGTCCCACTTCCATTCATGCACATTGAGAGGTTGGAAAACATCCAGCGGTTCGCTGATGCTCAGCTTTCACTCTCTGGCGTATGTCACACCCTGTTTTTGGCTTCCTTGACTAATTAACTTATTTCAAAATTTGGGACCAATTAAATTTTTTGTGAATGCTTGTGATGCTTGGAGTGACTATTGTTTGCCTTGCTTGTTTCCATGATTGTGTCTGATACCTAATAGATTGTGTCACTCTCCTAATCACCTCCTTACTCCATGAGCTCCTGCCTAATGATCATACCATGTGTTTAGGACAAATATCTATTTTTACCAAATATTATTTTCACCAAAAAGCTTTTCTTTGAATTAAACTTTCAAACCCCTGAGATGAGGTTTGTAATACAAGTCCTCAAATTAGGGAGTTTCTTTCGCACCAATTGTTTTATTTAAAACCATTATCAAAATGACTTTCAAAAACCACCATATTATTATTTTAAAAGTTATTTTATTATTTTATTTAAAAGCCTTTCTTTGATGCTAGAAATGGTCTCCTATGAAGGAAATTTATTTTGATTGCCTTCAAAATATTTAATAAAATTTAGGGAAACTCAGTGGATATATTTATTCCATATTTACGAGTTTCAACACATGGTCATGTTCAAAATATTGGGCAAACCCCTCCGAAACCATTCCTGCCTATTTCAAGCTTTTGTTATATTTCTATAAGAAATATTCTCAATAAATTCCAGTAAAATTCTAGCATGTCATCTATGATATTCTTGATGATCTTGCCAAGTTTCATTTCAATCCAAGTTGATTTGACTCCCCTAATCACTCTAAAACCCTATCTGTCCAGAATCAAATTTGAGCAACTCTACATTGTGATGTGTCTCCAATTGTGCTCAAATTTGGTGCACATGTTCCAGTACTCCAATGAGGCATCCACACCAAGTGGTACACCAAGGATATTAGAGGAACTTGTCTTAAAACCCTCAAAACCCTCTCTGTTGATTTCTGACTTTGACAAACTTTACATTATAAAGTTTTTCCAATTGACCTCAAACTTTCTATGAATGCCTTAATGCTCAAATAATGCCCCTACACTAAATATTGGATTTGTGGGAATTTATTTGAATAGGGTTCTAAGCAGAAACCCATTTCTGCCCCTTTCTAGGATTTTTCAAGTCTACATTGGAAAACTTCTCCAGCAAATCCCATATTTGTTGTGAAAGCCTATTTTCATCTATTATTTGATCCTGTTAAGTTTCACAGCCATTGGAATCCATCTGATAGCCTAACCACAGATCAAACACCTTGTGTGCACTCACTAATTTGGCTTCTATTGCCCCTTCTACTTTTACCCTTGAGGTCAACTTTCTACTACGGCCTCACATAGTTACATTTTCCTCCAGTAACTTTCCCATGGCCACTGGTCAATTATTGGAGAAGTTTCCTTTGTAACTCTCTCTCATTTTTACCCTTGGCAGCACTGTTTTACCCTTCCTCCCATTCTTCTGCTTAAGCTATCACCCCAACTCTTTTCAGAGCATCTATTATATGACATTCTTCATTTAGAGCAAAGATATGGCATGCTCATTTGGAGAAAATGAGCAGCGCCTCCTCAAGTTCATTTCTGGCTGAATACTAGCTTTGTACAACAAGTGCTAGCTACACTTCTTTTCTTGAGCTGATTTTTTGCTGATATGTAGTCCTTCCATACCAGATGCTCCAAGACATGGTTTCACCTCCCCTCTCTGCCTATGAAAACCATTTGCATCAGCCCCTAGTTTCCTGCTGAAATGTTCACAACAGTCAAACCCCATTCAAACCTTCTTCACTTGGCTCCAAACTTCACCAGTGCATCGTGGCAAGCATGCCTTGCATGGTTGACACCTTGGCCTGGCCAAGGGGTGCCCCAAGACACCAGGTGGGGTTGTGACCACCACCCTAGCATCCTGAAACGGTGATCTACACCATTGGACTCTAGCTGCAGCTTGGGTCCAGCGAGGGGAGCGTGTCCCAGAGCGCCGCAGAGCATCCTGGACCCCCTCCACGACGCTAGCAAGCCTCCAAGACCCCTCTGGGACGTGTGGCGCCCATGCCCACGTGAGCTCCAGAGAGCTCTCGAGCTCTCTCGGCTC
The DNA here is from genome assembly GCF_904849725.1 of Hordeum vulgare subsp. vulgare. Taxonomy (NCBI): domain Eukaryota; kingdom Viridiplantae; phylum Streptophyta; class Magnoliopsida; order Poales; family Poaceae; genus Hordeum; species Hordeum vulgare. The sequence continues at coordinate 337,912,433 of NC_058524.1, read as the reverse complement.
CTCCTCCCCACTTAGAGCCTCCCGGGCCCTCTTTGTCTCTCTCTCGTTTCCCCTCTCTCCCATTAACCTTCGGGCGCCCTCATTTCTCCTCCCATGCCCCATTTCCACCCCATGGCCGAACCACCCTCGGTGGCATCCGCTTGAATCCAAGTATCCCCAGCCTTCCCCTCTCCACCTTGCACCTCCAGGAGCAACCTCCGGGCATCGCAGCTCCTTTCACCTCCTTCCTATCCCCTCCAGGTGGTCGGGGCGCAGCTCCCCACGGCAACCATCGCGGCCCTCCACTGCGGCCGTGGGCCAACTGCCCCGAGGCTCCCCTGCTAGTACCAGGCGTGGGCGGTGGCTGCGGTGCGGTCCCCCCGAGCCGCCGGTGCGCTTGCCTAGGCCGAAGCTGGCCGAAGGCACCGGGCCAGCGCGGCTACCCCTCCTCCTCTACTCCTCCCTGCCCGAGCGGGAGCAAGAAGAAGGGCATGACAAGCGGGGCCCCTGTCAGCGACTAAAGGGATGGGCCCAGCCGTCTTAAGTGGAGGCGGGTTCCCTGGAGCCGTCTTCCTCACGCGGAAGGCGAAAATCCCGCAATGCGCCTCCTGCATGGCGCCACTTTGGTGGCCCGAGCCAGTGGGCCGGGTCAAAGGCTTATCTGGTACTGGTGCCGCAAGATAGCCTTTCCCAGAGGCTGAGCTCTTTTCCTTTTATCTTTCTCTTCAACTTATAAAATCCATTGCAAATTCATACTAACTCCAAATCAGTTGGTTCAAATTTCTGCATGTTCCTAAATTCAAACTCTATCAACCCACGTGCTTTGCACATTTTTCCAAGGCATGTTTTTGTGGTGTGTTAATTAAAATCCAAATCTGGATATCATTAACACCACCTTTCAAAAATCCCATAGGCTTCATTTCAACTCCAAATGGAGTGATTCAAACTCCCAGAGCCTTCTAAAATCATTCTCCATTTTTAGAACCCTGGTCAACATTTTTGTGTGACTTACTTCTGTTGCAATAAATAAATAGCTCCTATTGCTATTTATTCCACCTTGTAAAATCTCTAGCATAATCATACCATCTCCATATCCAGTGAATCCACTTCCTAAATATTTCTAAAATCATTCTCTGTTAAATGGGTGCCTCCACTCATTTTTAACAGAAAGATTTCTGTTGGCTTATTCAATGACCACCTATTGCTCCTTTCACCTATTCAAAAATCCTTGATGATTCAAATCTCCTGTGAGAAGCTTCAGGTATTTTTCTTATGACCAGAGAGGTCCAAGGAAAATAAAACTTCTATTTATAGAACACTTTTATTCTGCTGGATGTGTGGCTTACTATGGTTATTTCCAACGTAGTTGACGGTAGACGGAGTATTCGGGGATGGAGCGGAAGACCTTGAAGACCCCGAGGACTTACGTGAGCAAGGCAAGCAGCCTTTGACCATGACTTGAGCATATAAAATGATGCATGCTAGAATAGCAAGTATTTTCCCGTTGCATGTGATCACGATGCCGGTTCATCATTGTGGTGATGGTACCGAAGGCTTCTTCGAAGCACTTGCAAGATAGTGATGTTATTCACATGGCTCCTCGGAGCACAAGCATGATGAGCTTGACCCTACCACTTATGAGGATCATGCTACTGTCATGTTGACTAGTAGAGTAAGATCATTGCACTGAGCTTGACCCTACCCCGTGAGGGTCATGTTAATACCATGTTGACAATTAATGATAGAGCATATTATCATGAGCATGATGATGAGTTAAATAAAGAGTTTATGAAAACCCCGTCGGGTGCCACTAATGCCCGAGGGTGATGATGAGTTGGTGATCACTTTTAGTGAAGTGATGCACCGGTGTTTTTGTGTGAGTATGGTTTCAGAAATGGGATTAGATTTATGATGTGTCGACCGTCCCAACCTTACCAGTACGACCACGATACCCCTTTATGGGACGGGGCTTTGTTGATTACTCTGGTCGGTACTAGCAAAGAGCCACATTACTAGTGGCGGGAGTGATCAGTGTCACTCTAGTGATGGGGTCATGCCAGGTAGGACGACTATGCCATTATTATGAGTTCCAGGCACACCGTTGGTCCCTGCATGGTTGATACAGTCCAAAGTCGGTGCTCGTAAGACGTACAACATGTGGGCTGGGTACAATCGAGTGGACCTCTTTGACTAGTATCGTCAGGGGAAATATGATATACCGCAAGTCGTGGATGACACGAAAGTTTCCCGTTTCTCGTGAGTCCAGCGTACTACCTGTGTAGAGTGTAAACTATTCGAATAGCCGTGTCCACGGTCAAGGACAGTTGGGTGGTGCTGCTTAAACTACGTCCAGCGTTTCCGCATAAACCAAGTGTGTGTGTGTGGTGTTAAAAAGGTGTTGTTATGATAATCACAATAATATGAGCAAGTTCGGTGACTTGGCATATAGGGTAAACTCGGTTGGTTTAGCCCTCAGCTGATACATTGAGGTTATGACAAGTCCGATGACTTGGCATATAGGGTGAACTGGATGGTTCGACCCTTAGCAGATATGTTGATATCTGTAACCTGTTCTTCAAAAGTAATTCTTTAACTTGATGCATATCCATGATCATTCCACCCGGATGAGTTACACTAAAGATGCATAATACTGTTATCCTTCACTTTCTTTGTTCGTGTCATGGGCTGTTTGCGAGTACATTCAAAGTACTCATTGGCTTGCCACTGGTTAATTCATTGACCAGGTATGAAAGACAGGATATGGTGAAGATTAACTCGGTGACGTTCTTGCGAGCTAGGACGCTTCCCAGTCAGAATGCCTGTAGGTTAAGGCTGATAGCATGGGTTCACGCTTTCAACCAATAATTCCGCTATTGGTCTAGTTTTGTTCTTTGGCCTTTAAGGCCCTATGTATGTAAGACTCGACCGAAGTGGTCATTTATTGTATCAAACGGTATGTATGGATGTAAGACTCTATTATTCAGTATCTATGTTCAGTGAAAATTGATCCTTGGGGTAACTGGGCACAGCGATCTCGACTTACCAGTCGGGGTCCCCACAGAGCTGGTATCAGAGTCATCCTGACTGTAGGAAGCCCTTAGTTAGCACGGACGTTAGTTAGGATAAAACTGCTTTCCGTATACTTCAAAATACTTACAAAACTTATATATTTTCTCAAATCTCCTAAAACTTCAAAAAAATTGAAGGTTATGCTCTAGCCTTCCACTCTTATTTTCTTGACACTCCTTGTATACTTTTTCAAAACTTGCTAATGGTCGCTAGAACCTTATGCCCTTCTGACCACGGGATAAATTGAAATTTCGTGGGCAGCCAGGAAGGAAGTAACCTTTCCACGCAAACACCTTTGCTGAAGGACAGAGAAGAAAACTCTACGGCCAAACAACACCAACAGAAGTACCTCTAAGAGGAACGGGGACATCGCGGCTTAGAAGATGGTGAAACCCTGGGCACTGTTCCAGAGTGATGCCACTTTCGCCTACGATGATATGGACATAATATATGCAAACCTTGATCTGCATCACTAGTAGAGCGACCCTGGCAGTTATATGGAATTGTGTCGACCACCACCGGTGGATGAGAACCTCGCCATATGGCCCCCCTCACCTTAGTGAGCTGGAAAACGGTTCTCTTCATCCCCCGCTCTAGGTGTCTATATCGCAATTAGTATGATGGACAGATCAGAACTCTATCATGTCATGCAAATATCGGCACATGAAGGTGTCCACTTGAGACCCTCGAAGCCTCTGAAGACAAGAAGACGATGACAAGATCACGAAGACAAGGAAGACCCTGTCAGTGACAGCTATGAAGAACTACCTTCGTCAGCAACTTCCTAGACGAGAAGACAACCAGAGTTCTTTACAACTCAAGTGAATTGCTTCAGCAAGCGACAACAAAAGGCGTGACAACGCCCTGAGATGTTCCAGAAGACTTAGCGGACTCCTCTCCGGAGCAAGAAGCAAGAACGATTGTCGAGTTCCAGAACCTAGGATAGGATGAGTCGTGAATTCCCTATGCTAAGTCGAGTCCGTGAAATGGTTCAGATGGACCATGTTGTGTGTTGTTCGTTTTTGTTGTTTGTGCTTTGATATAAGTCGCACTTTTGCTTAGGCAACAAGCCTGTGGTTATATCACTTGTCTTATTTTGATGTTCAAAATAATTTTTGCACTTGTTTGAGTTTATTTTTCAACGCTTGTTTGATTGCGCTGAGACCCTTAGACACTCCCCTCTGTGCTCTCTCTCTCTTTCTCTCATCTCTCTCGACAACTGAAGACGGCAAGGCAGATGAGCCAAGGATCCACTTGGAAGGACGGCTGACACTGAAGACACTTACTGTGCTACGCTTAACCACACGCAACCTGTAGGAGTGTGTTTTTTCCTCGAGATTGGAAAACCGCACTAGACCAGACTAACCTCCACAAGCCTTTCCGGCTCAAATTTTCTGGTCACGTGTCTAGTACACGGACATGCCAGAACGCATGTAGGTCCCCGATAAACCCCGCTAAGCACCGGGTTCCTTGTGGAACGAGTGATCACAGCGAACAAGTATCCTTCCATCTCATGATAGCACTGTAACCTTGATGCCATAAGAGGACCGATCTCCGATATGAGAGCATTAGACTGTGATTGTTGTGACGATAATAGATGACTTGAGGGTATAGCTAGACTATTTTGGTGGATCGTGAGACCCCTTATAAAGGTAGGTGGATTTGGTGGAACGAGTTGATACAGTAGTATAACCTGCATAATCTGGAGTAAGATTGGATTTAGTAGGATGATTATGATCGTGAACCTTATTCTTGGTGGTATACATGACTTTAGCTAGTAGTTGGCATGATTTGATGCGTTTGCCAAGATAACTTCGAGTATCAAGTAGACTTCTTATTGGAGCTGAATCTTGGATTTAATAGGTAATCTTAATAGAGTATTGAGGATGACAAAGACCACATGGTTCGGAGTAAATTGGATTTAGCTCGTTAATCTCGATCATGATACGATGTTTCTCGGTGGATATAGAGTGCGTATACTTGGAGTTGTCAAATAGGTTTACAACCTATGTAGTTGGCCTTGGAGATTAGATGGCCATGTTTATTGAAGTTGGTGGATATACTATGACGTAATTCTTGCAGTATTATGTGAATTATGAGGACTCTAAGAGATTATGTAGAACCCCATCCGTGTTGGATTTGTAAGAGTGATAGGTCTAGTAATGATTGATCAGATTGATGGATCACTTGATCGGATTCGTAGGAAGGAAACAAAATATTGGATTGATCTACTACATGTTTCCTTAATATAGTAGTGTAGTACCGTGTCCATTGGATGACTTAGGTGGACAATTGGATTTGTTGTGCCTCAGATTCAATCGTGCTAGCTGTATGTCTCCCCAAGGTCCTTGCATAGTAATGCATGTACAGTTGGGGCTACGCCATACTTGTAAGTGTTTGGGTTTAGTTCTTCCCTCAGCCCGGGGTTGACTAGCATGACCGGTGTGGAGTTGACCCACGTAGGATAATATCCTTGATGAGATGAGGTGATCTTGTCTCAAGTTAGCGGTCGAACTATTGGCATCTAAGGAATGTGTTTAGAGATAAGATGATAACTGTTCGCCCACATCCTAAATTCCTTGAGACCCTACAGCTTCGCTGAGCCACAAGATGGACGGACTACGACCATAGAAGACGACTCTAAGTCATTGAAATGTGGCCAGTACCCGCCCATAACAAATCCCATTCACCTCAGCTGACTTTCTACTACTGTGCTTATGTCGTGTTTGGGAAGGTAGGTTGTCATCCTCACTGATGACGTACTTACTCACCCAGTAAGAGGAGGAACACCTTAGTCCTGTTTGGACGAACCCGAGGAACGCCGATTGTTATGCCTCCCGAAGGTACAGTGATATCTCGAGAAGATGGACTTATCGAAGCAGGCCCAAGTCAACGGAAGTCTATCCTACTCAAATCAAGACGAAGAACCGCCGTGACAAGGAAGCCACGACAACGACGATGAAGCAATCGAAGTCAACCACCGACCGCGCACCGACTACATCAATGACGTCAAGAAGCCTCGACAATTCAAGATGATGAAGCCCTTCGACAAGCGAAAGAATCAGACGACCTCTCCTTGGTCCAAATCAAGACGCAAGTACTAGTGAGTCGTGGTGGAAACTAGCTAAAGATGATTCCCGCTTGCCAAGTTGCAGACCTTGGGAATGGATGACTGGTCTAAACTCTTGGGTAGCCAGCTCGTCCAGAACCCCTCGCTAATCCTCCCAGATGACTGGACCTATTCTGAACTCTGAGCCTCCGAGCTTAGACTCATAGGTGAGACCCCACCCGCACCCTTCCACGAGAAGCCTACGAAGACTATTTGCGACCATAGCTTGACTTCCGAAAGGAAGTCAAGGACTTCCCCGTAAGCAGGAAGCTACACAAAGACTTTGGTAGTGCGTTCTAACACGAGACATCTTGATGTCACTAACCGGCATGCGAAGCCCGGACCAGATCCTAGGCACACTATCTTGCCACGTATTCTCACTTGGAATACACTCGCACGCCAGAACGTTGCACAGACTTATCTCACCAAGCCCTTGACCTCGGTCAAGCATAACTTATTGCCAGATCCCGCTCACGATCAGTCGAGGACTTGTGAACATTCGAAGTTGTATCATCAAGCACCTCAAGACCACCACATCAACATGAGGACATGAAGACTACCTCCGACTCAAGATTCTGTATCTCACAAACCCCTAGCCCAGAAATCTCGGGGACGAGATTTTCTTAAGAGGGTAATGTGTGTCACACCCTATTTTTGGCTTCCCCGACTAATTAACTTATTTCAAAATTTGGGACCAATTAAATTTTTTGTGAATGCTTGTGATGCTTGGAGTGACTATTGTTTGCCTTGCTTGTTTGCATGATTGTGTTTGATACCTAATAGATTCTGTCACTCTCCTAATCACCTCCTTACTCCATGAGCTCCTGCCTATTGATCATACCATGTGTTTAGGACAAATATCTATTTTTACCAAATATTATTTTCACCAAAAAGCTTTTCTTTGAATTAAACATTCAAACCCCTAAGATGAGGTTTGTACTACAAGTCCTCAAATTAGGGAGTTTCTTTTGCACCAATTGTTTTATTTAAAACCATTATCAAAATGACTTTCAAAAAACACCATATTATTATTTTAAAGTTATTTTATTATTTTATTTAAAATCCTTTCTTTGAGGCCAGAAATGGTCTCCTATGAAGGAAATTTAATTTTATTGCCTTCAAAATATTTAATAAAATTTAGGGAAACTCAGTGGATATATTTACTCCATATTTATGAGTTTCAACACACGGTCATGTTCAAAATATTGGGCAAACCCCTCCAAAACCATTCCTGCCTATTTCAAGCTTTTGGAATATTTCTATAAGAAATATTCTCAATAAATTCCATTAAAATTCTAGCATGTCATCTATGATATTCTTGATGATCTTGCCAAGTTTCATTTCAATCCAAGTTGATTTGACTCCCCTAATCACTCTAAAACCCTATCTGTCCAGAATCAAATTTGAGCAACTCTACATTGTGAATTGTCTCCAATTGTGCTCAAATTTGGTGGATATGTTCCACTACTCCAATGAGGCATCCACACCAAGTGGTACACCAAGGAGAATAGAGGAACTTGTCCTAAAACCCTAAAAACCCTCTCTGTTGATTTTTGACATTGACAAACTTTACATTATAAAGTTTGTCGAATTCACCTCAAACTTTTTGTGCATGCCGTAATGCTCAAATAATGCACCTACACCAAATATTGGATTTGTGGGAATTTATTTGAATAGGGTTCTAAGCAGAAACCCATTTCTGCCCCTTTCTAGGGTTTTTGAAGTCTACATTGGAAAACTTCTCACCAAATCCCAAATTTGGTGTGCAAGCCTATTTTCATCTATTATTTGATCCTGTTAAGTTTCACAGCCATTGGAATCCATCTCATATCCTAACCACAGATCAAAAACCTTGTGTGCACTCACTAATTTGGCTTCTATTGCCCCTTCTACTTTTACCCTTGAGCTCAACTTTCTACCACAGCCTCACATAGTTACATTTTACCTCCAGTACCTTTCCCATGGCCACTGGTCAATTATTGGAGAAGGTTCCTTTGTAACTCTCTCTCATTTACCCTTGGCAGCACTTTTTACCCTTCTTCCCATTCTTCTGCTTAAACTATCACCCCAACTCTTTTCAGAGCACCTATTATATGCCAAGGCTTCATTTAGAGCAAATATATGGCATGCTCATGTGGAGAAAATGAGCAGCACCTCCTCAAGTTCATTTCTGGCTGAAAAGTAGCTTTGTACAGCAAGTGCTAGCTACACTTCTTTTCTTGAGCTGAATTTTTGCAGATGTGTAGTCCTTCCATACTAGATGCTCCAGGATATGGTTTCACCTCCCCTCTGTGCCTGTGAAAACCATTTGCATCAGCCCCTAGTTTCCTGTTGAAATGTTCATAGCAGTCAAATCCCATTCAAACCTTCTTCACTTGGCTCCAAACTTCACCAATGCATCGTGGCAAGCATGCCTTGCATGGTTGACACCTTGGCCTGGCCAAGGGGTGCCCCAGGACACCAGGTGGGGTGGTGACCACCACCCTGGCATGCTGAAACGGTGCTCTGCACCATTGGACTCTAGCTGCAGCTTGGGTCCAGCGAGGGGAGCGTGTCCCAGAGCGCCGCAGAGCATCCTTGACTCCCTCCACGACGCTAGCAAGCCTCCAAGACCCCTCTGGGACGTGTGGCGCCCATGCCCACGTGAGCTCCAAAGAGCTCTCGAGCTCTCTCGGTTCCTCCTCCCCACTTAGAGCCTCCCGAGCCCTCTTTGTCTCTCTCTCGTTTCCCCTCTCTCCCTTGAACCTTCGGGCGCCCTCATTTCTCCTCCCATGCCCCATTTCCACCCGATCGCCGAAGCTCCCTCGGCGGCATCCGCTCCGGGCCTTCGCTCCGGGCCACGCAGCTCCTTTCCCCTCTTGGTGGCCGGGGCGTAGCTCCCCACGGCAACCATCGCGGCCCTTCGCTGCAGTCGTGGGCCAACTGCCCCGAGGCTCACCTGCTAGCACCAGGTGTGGGCGGTGGCTGCGGTGCGGTCCCCCCGAGCCGCCGGTGCGCTCGCCTAGGCCGGAGCTGGCCGGAGGCACCAGGCCAGCGCGGCTACCCCTCCTCCTCTGCTCCTCCCTGCCCGAGCGGGAGGAAGAAGAAGGGCATGACGAGCGGGGCCCCCTGTCAGCGACTAAAGGGATGGGCCCAGCCGTCTTAAGTGGAGGCGGGTTCCCTGGAGCCGTCTTCCTCACGCCGAAGGCGTAAATCCCGCAATGCGCCTCCTGCATTGCGCCTCGCTGGTGGCCCGAGCCAGTGGGCCGGCCCATATGCTTATCTGGCACTGTTGGCGCAAGATAGCCTTTCGCGAGAGGCTGAGCTCTTTTCCTTTTATCTTTCTCTTTAACTTATAAAATCCATTACAAATTCATAGTAACTCCAAATCACTTGGTTCAAACTTTTGCAGGTTCCTAAATTCAAACTCTATGCACCCATGTGCTTTGCACATTTTTCCAAGGCATGTTTGTATGGTGTGTTAATTAAAATCCAAATCTGGATATCATTAACACCACCTTTCAAAAATCCCACAGGCTTCATTTCAACTCCAAATGGAGTGATTCAAACTCCTAGAGCCTTCTAAAATCATACTCCATTTTTAGAACCCTGGTCAACATTTTTGGGTGACTTACTTCTGTTGCAATAAATAAATAGCTCCTATTGCTATTTATTCCACCTTGTAAAATCTCTAGCATAATCATACCATATCCAAATCCAGTGAAACCACTTCCTAAATATTTCCAAAATCATTCTGTGTTAAATGGGTGCCTCCACTCATTTTTAACAGAAAGATTTCTGTTGGCTTATTCAATAGCCACCTATTGCTCCTTTCACCTATTCAACAATCCTTGATGATTCAAATCTCCTGTGAGAAGCTTCAGGTATTTTTTTTATGACTAGAGAGGTCCAAGAAAAATAGAACTTCTATTTATAGAACACTTTTATTCTGCTGGATGTGTGGCTTACTATGGTTATTTCCGACATAGTTGACGGTAGATGGAGTATTCAGGGACGGAGCAGAAGACCTCGAAGACCCCAAGGACTTACATGAGCAAGGCAAGCAGCCTTTGACCATGACTTGAGCATATAAAATGATGCATGCTAGAATAGCAAGTATTTTCCCGTTGGATGTGATCACGATGCCGGTTCATCATTGTGGTGGTGGTACCGAAGGCTTCTTCGAAGCACTTGCATGATAGTGATGTTATTCACATGGCTCCTCGGAGCACAAGCATGATGAGCTTGACCCTACCACTTATGAGGATCATGCTACTGTCATGTTGACTAGTAGAGTAAGATCATTGCACTGAGCTTGACCCTACCCCGTGAGGGTCATGTTAATACCATGTTGACAAGTAATGATAGAGCATATTATCATGAGAATGATGATGAGTTAAATAAAGAGTTTATGAAAACCCCGTCGGGTGCCACTAATGCCCGAGGGTGATGATGAGTTGGTGATCACTTTTGGTGAAGTGATGCACCGGTGTTTTTGTGTGAGTATGGTTTCGGAAATGGGATTAGATTTATGATGTGTCGACCGTCCCAACCTTACCAGTACGGCCACGATACCCCTTTATGGAACGCGGCTTTGTTGATTACTCTGGTCGGTACTAGCAAAGAGCCACATTACTAGTGGCGGGAGTGATCGGTGTCACCCTCGTGATGGGGTCGTGCCAGGTAGGACGACTATGCCATTATTATGAGTTCCAGGCACACCGTTGGTCCCTGCATGGTTGATACAGTCCAGAGTCGGTGCTCGTAAGACGTACAACATGTGGGCTGGATACCAATCGAGTGGACCTCTTTGACTAGTATCGTCAGGGGAAAGATGATGACCGGGTACTTACCTCGGGTATATGTGATATACCGCAAGTCGTGGATGACACGGAAGTTTCCCGTTTCTCGTGAGTCCAGCGTACTACCTCTGTAGAGTGTAAACTATTCGAATAGCCGTGTCCACGGTCAAGGACAGTTGGGTGGTACTGCTTAAACTACGTCCAGCGTTTCCGCATAAACCAAGTGTGTGTGTGTGGTGTTAAAAAGGTGTTGTTATGATAATCACAATAATATGAGCAAGTTCGGTGACTTGGCATATAGGGTAAACTCGGTTGGTTTAGCCCTCAGCTGATACATTGAGGTTATGACAAGTCCGATGACTTGGCATATAGGGTGAACCGGATGGTTCGACCCTTAGCAGATATGTTGATATCTGTAACCTGTTCTTCAAAAGTAATTCTTTAACTTGATGCATATCCATGATCATTGCACCCAGATGAGTTACACTAAAGATGCATAATTTTGTTATCCTTCACTTTCTTTGTTCGTATCATGGGCTGTTTGCGAGTACATTCAAAGTACTCATTGGCTTGCCACTGGTTATTTCATTGACCAGGTATGAAAGACAGGATATGGTGAAGATTAACTCGGTGACGTTCTTGCGAGCTAGGACGCTTCCCAGTCAGAATGCCTGTAGGTTAAGGCTGATGGCATGGGTTCACGCTTTCAACCAATAATTCCGCTATTGGTCTAGTTTTGTGCTTTGGCCTTTAAGGCCCTATGTATGTAAGACTCGACCGAAGTGGTCATTTATTGTATCAAACGGTATGTATGGATGTAAGACCCTATTATTCAGTATCTGTGTTCAGTGAACATTGATCCTTGCGGTCACTGGGCATGGCGATCTCGACTTACCAGTCGGGGTCCCCACAGCATATGTCACACTTAGTGATATAAGTGGCTATTTCTCTCTTCATACCATGCCACCAAAAACCTTCTTTGACATCTTGGTTCCTCCAAGATGGATGGAATACAGACTGTCACTGGCTCCTTGCAAGATCAAATTCTCGATCTCAACTTTGTTGGGTACGCAAATGCGATTCCCAAACCACAGGAATCCTTGTTCATCCACTAAGAATACTACGGCATTGCCTTTCTTTATCTCCCTCTTGATGCCTTCAATGCTCTCTGACCCTTCTGAGCTTCCTTAATGTCATTCATCAAGCTAAGATTTGCTTTGAGGTTGGCCAGAAATCTTAGTGCAACTAGTTCCAACCCAAAGCTTTCAAGCTCTTCATACAATGTGATTAGCCTTTCCTTAACCATAGCATTCAAGGAACAAGTCTTCCTTCTTCAGGCATTGTCGGCAATGCTAGGTCGATACCTATGGGAATCAACGTGAAACCCTTGTGATCGTAGGGCGGGGAAAGACGACATCAAGAGCATAGCTAACGATCCACGCCCGCAAGCCTTTCAACCCAGGTTCAGGCCGCTTACGCGTAAAACCCTATGTCCTGCTTGTCTGATCATATTAAGCGTTCCGTTGTTCGTTACAGTGATTGATGATAATCGTCTTCTCGTCAATGTTCAAAGAGTCTAACCCCTTGTGAATGAGCTAAGGGCCTCCTTTTATAGGCAAAGGTGTCACCTACAATGCTCGTTGATAGGTTCATGAGATGTTACGATGAACCTACAGCGGTGCTTATCCATCTACCCCTGTCACGTGCATTAAATGCACGTCTTGTCCTTGTCAGCAATGTGCTTGTGAAGACACGTGTCCAGGCGTTTCGACACCTGGACCCCTGCGCTCGCGCATGCGGAATGCGCTGGAACTTGGGGGGCGGTGGCACTGTGGCAAGGGTGGTTTCCCTCCAGTTCCCAGCCCGTCATCCCGACAAGGGAGCTTGCCGAGGCCTTGGGTCTTCATCCCGGCAAGGAAGCTTGCCGGGGGCTTCGGTTGTCCTCCCGGCAATGGATGTTTGCCGAGGCCTTGTGCCTGGTGAGTTCATCATGCCCACTAAACGGGAGTTGCCTTGGTTATCTTCCTGGCAAGGCAGGCTTGCCGGGGCCTTGGTCATCTTCGGGGTGTATCTTGTCTGGATCCTGCCACGCCCTGCCGTTAGGGGCTCTTTGTGCCCGTGCACAAGTCTGGGGCACTAGGGACCCCAGTCTTTTAGTGCACTGACAAGAGCCCCCGGCCCTGGTCCGCACACGCACGTGGAGCATTGTTGGGCCAGGTCCAAAGAGGTGCATGGGCCTTCGTGGCTGGATCTGCTGGCGGTTGCCTTTCCCCATGTAGCGCATGGGATGCGCAAAGTGGGAGGTCGTGCACGGAGTGGCCTCTCCACCTCCTAAAACGCCTCTGCCACGCGCGTGCCATGCGCAGTTATGGATGGAGAAGTGGCAGACGAGGCCTTGAAAGGTGCAGCAGGGGCTGGGCCCGCACGTGCATGCATTGGTGCATCAGGGTGGTTCTCTGTTCGCCTGTGAGTTCGAGCGATTGGGCGTGAGGGGTGATGGATTCTAGAGCATGGGAGGCTAGCCCCCGCGCCCCGTCCTATAAATTGGGAAGGTTTGCGAGGGGTTTTGCTCACCCAAATCCATCTGAATCCACCAACTCCTCGATCTTGGCCTTGAGAATCTTCTCCTATATGTAGGTGGCGCTCGCCCCTAACCATGGATAGGGGACGAGGTCGGCCACCATCGGCCGCCAGGGCGGCAAGGGAACCCCGTTCGGATCATGCCACAACTTCTAGGGGTGCCGCGGCGAAAGATGGCCCGAACGCCCGTGGCAGAGGAAGGGCGAGGGGTCGCGGTCGCCACGGAGTTCGAGGCCGAGGGAGGCGGAGCGCTACTCCAACGCCCCTGCCTTCCCCGAGGTTTGCTCCCATGGCGGCCCTCCATGTTGCTTTAGGGGCCCCCACGTGTGCTTCTCGACTACTACGAAGTTCGCTCGAGCGGCATTGGGAGCACCACTTCGAGCGACTGTGACGAGGGGGACAACGACAGTGAGTGTGTCGGGCCTAGTCACAATCACGGGGGACTTGAATCGGATGGCGATTCCCCGGGCTAGGACTGAGTGCTTCCTGCATTAACGTGGCCCAGTCATGCCCCTCCCTCGCCTCAGAGGGGGATCTCAACCGGATCCGTCGCCCCTTCTCGCGGCTTGACGAGGCCGAACCCGCTTCCGCCGGTACAGCGTTGCGGGAGACAGTGTGGGTGTATTGCAGGCCTTGCCGCGTCTTGTCTTCATGAACTCCAATTCCTCCGCATAGGTCGATCCTCGTCAGAAGACACAGTCTTTAGGTTAGGATAACGTCACTAGGTAAGAAAGTCAAATGTATCCATTCAAATGAATGAAAAGATTGTTTTCCCCTTTTCCGATTCCGTTTTTTGTATGACTCGTTTTCGCATAATCTGGGAGCTTGCCGGCAACTACCGGCAAGGCTCCTGGCCGCGTTCAGTGCAACCAAGGAAATCGCGAAGCGCAGCTTGAGATTTAATCGGGTGCTATGTAGCCGCTTGCTTTGTTGATCAGGTTTGCAGTTGTTTGAAGGCGCTCTATGGCCATTCAGGTCGTTTGAACGAGTTCGAAACAAAGACAAGGTGCACTGAGATTTGGGAAGGTCCCAGTATGCGTAAACACCACACACAAATATTGGAAACTTTCAAAGGAGAAGCAAAGAATCCAACTACTTCATATCTGAATCTTTAAGCTTAAAAAGTTATCTGCTAACGACGCAGTTGCGGGGCGTTTAAATCTTTTGCCAGGGCGTCGGAGCCCTCGGCAAGCAGGGAACCACCGCTCCCGACGCCTTTTTCCTCTAGGAAAGTCTTCTTGCCGATGGACCTTGATCGTTGTTTGGAGGAAAAGCCGGCCAGGGTGTAACCCCTTTACTTTTCTCGTGCTAGGTTGTTCTTGCGGAGCCCCCGAGCGCGTCTTTGGGCGACGATGCGACGCTCTCAGGGGCGCGACACTCGCACTGGAGCGTGCATCGGGGCTTCGGGACTGTGTGGCGCATCCTCAACGACTATGCATCGTTCCACGGAGGTGCGTTCGCAGGAGTATGTACCGGGGCCTCTATGAAGCGCCCACGCATGCCCTCACAGCTACGCGTTGGCCCCTGAGCGATGCATCGGCCTGCTGACACTGCTCTTGGAGCCTCCGCCTCCCTGTCCCGTGCGTGCGTGTAGCAACGCGCTCGCGCAGGCCTTGGGAAGCCGTAGCAGAACATGGCTCCCTCCGCGGTACCCCGTTTCCGGGGGGAACGCGACGTATCGCCCAAACTTCGATGGAGCCGATGCTGAGTAGTTTCTGATTCACGCACAACTCTGCACCCCCTACCTGGCGAGCCGAAGATTTCGGCGATGCTAGGTCTACATCTATGGTTATCAACATGAAACCCTTGTGATCGTAGGTCGGGGAAAGACGACGTCAAAAGCAGAGCTAACGATCAACGTGTGGCAAGCCTTTTTACCCAGGTTAGGGCCGCTTACGCGTAAAACCCTACGTCCTACTTGTCTGATCGTATTAAGCGTTGTGTTGTTCGTTATAGTGCTTGATGATAACCGTCTTTTGGTCAATGTTCAAAGATTCTAACCCCTTGTGAATGAGCTAAGGGCCTCCTTTTATAGGAAAAGGGGTCACCTACAGTGCTCGGTGGTAGTTTCACAAGAAGTTATAGCGAACCTAGAGCGGTGCTTATCCATCTACCACTTTGAGGTGCATTAAATGCACGTCTTGTCCTTGTCAGCACTGTGCTAGTTAAGACACTTGTCCAGGCGTTTCGACACTTGGACCCATGCGCTGGCGCATGCGGAATGCGCTAGAACTTGGGGAGCGGTGGCACTGTGGCAAGGGCGGTTGCCATCCAGTGCACAGCCCGTCATCCCAGCAAGGGAGCTTGCCGGGGCCTTGGGTCTTCGTCCCGGCTTGGAAGCTTGCCACAGGCTTCGGTTATCGTCTCGACAAGGGTGGTTTGTCGAGGCCTTGTGCCTAGTGAGTTCATCACGACCACTAAACGGGCATGGCCTTGGTTATCTTCCCAGCAAGGTAGGCTTGCCGGGGCCTTGGTAATCTGGGGGTGCATCTTGTCTAGATCTTCCCACGCGCTGACGTCAAGGGCTCTTTGCACCCGTGCATAAGTCTGGGGCACTAGAGACCCCCATTCTTTTAGTGCACCGACAGGCATCTTCTACCACATTGGACATTCCAGAGAGGCATTGAACACTAAGGTGGTAGTCTTTGATCAATTCCAACCATCTCTGTTGCCTCATGTTCAATTCCCTCTGAGTAAAAATATACTTCAAACTCTTGTGGTCTATGTATATATGACATCGCTTTACCAAAAGGTAATGTCACCATGTTTTCAAGGCATAAACCACCACTACCAAACGAACATCATAAGTGGCATAGTTCTCTTCGTGAAGACGTAATTGTCTTGACAGATATGCTACGACTATGCCTTATTGCATCAGAACACAACCAATCCTGAATCCCGATGCATGACAATATATCATAAACTCCTTGTGATTATCGAGGGTGCCCAAAACTGGGGTTGTTTTCATTTTCTTCTTAAGACCATGGAAGCTTTATTCGCACTTCGGCATCCACTCAAATTTCTTGTCCTTCTTCGAGAGGTAAATCATGGGTTGGGCAATGCTCGAGAATCCTTCGACAAACTTGTGGTAATATATCGCAAGTTCGAGGAAGCTTCTGACTTCTTCACATTGCTTGGAGATTTCCATTCATACACGGCTTCAAACTTGGTAGGATCTACTGACAATCCTTCCACCGTCAACACATGACCCAAGAATCTAACTTCATGCAACCAGAATTCACACTTGCTGAACATGGCATAAAGCTGGTGCTCTTGAGGCTTATCCAGGACCATCCTCAAGGTTTGCTCATGCTCTTATTTAGAATTGGAGTTGATGAGTATGTTTAGTAAAGGCAACTACAAGCTTGTCCAAGTACTCCACGAAAACTTTGTTCATGAGACACATGAAGTAGGCTGGGGCATGGATTAACCTAAATGACATGACTGTGTGCTCATACAGGCAAATCTGGTCATGAATGTGGTCTTCGGATTGTCATGAGGTCTGATCTACAATTGGTAGTATGCAAACTTAGATCGATCTTGGAAAACACCTTGGCTCCATTCAGCATATCGAATGGATCTTGAATCTTTGGAAGTGGGTACTAGTTCTTTATTGTAACCTCATGGAGAGAACGGTAATCAACAAAGAGTCAAATAATTTCACCCCTCTTTTACACAAATAGAATAGGTGATCCCCAAGGAGAGGCACTAGGATAGGTAAACCCTTTTCTGAGCTGCTCAACTAGTTGATTCTTCAATTCAGCTGACTCTTCGTATGTGATTCTATATGGCTTCTTATAGATGGTTCCTGCTCTAGGACAGGTAAATCCTTTTCTGAGATGCTCAAATAGTTGCTTATTCAATCCTCAATGGTGAACTCTATGTCACGGTCAGGAGGTTTTCACGGCAGCTCATCATAAAAGACATTTGGGTATTAACATACCACTCGCACTTGATATAACTCAATCCCCAACAAACAGTTGACCTTAGGGGCTTGAGTGGAGGTAGGGTTGGGAACATACTTGACTTCAACTCCTTGGCTATTGGTCAAGGTAACAGTCCTCTTGGCACAGTCTAACAAACCTTTGTGCTTGGTTAACCAATCCATGCCTAGGATCACATCCAAGCCTTGCGAATTTAAGATGATAAGATCTGCTAGAAAGTCTACCCCATTGATGTTAATCCCAACTCCTTTACATCCAATCTTGGTCCTCAAAACTGAACTGGGGTTTGTACCAACATATGACTACGCAGGGGTGTAGGCTTTGTACCACTATATAGTGCAAACTTCTAGGTAACAAAAGAATGGGAAGCACCACAATGAAAATGAACAATTGCTGGGGTTGAGTTGACAAGGAACGTACCCAATATGACATCCGTGACTTACTAGGATTCCTCTGCGGTGATGTGATTCACATGACCTTTACCATTATTGGCCTAGTTTCGGGAGCTTGGTTCCTCGGTCACACTCCACTTCCTTGACCTGTGTTTGGTACATTGGGGAGTTGTCCATCTAGCTTCTTGTTGGGCACTGCCTTGAGTAGTGTCCTGGTTGAGCAGATCCGAAATAAGTTACTTGGCCAAAGTTGGTGTTGTTGCCGCCTTGTTGGGTTTGTTGTAGGCTGCCCTAGGGTGAGTATAGTGCTGAGGCTCGTAGCTCGGACAAGGTGCATGAGTCCTGGCTTGCTCAGGCTGACAGGTTGGCTTGGTTTGGACTGGCTTCTTGTTGCTGGAACAACCTTTGTTGAGCATCTTGCACTTGCGAGTGTCTTCCATGGCATGACGCTTGTCCTCGAGCATGAGGGCCTTGTTCACAAGGTGGAAGAAGTTCCGGAATCGCACACAATGAGCTGTCACTTTAGGGCTTGCTGGAGTCCTTCCATGAAGCGTTCCATCTTAGCCACCTTAGTGTTGACATCTTCAGGGGAATACCTCGATAGGAGCTTGAACTTGTACATGTACTCCTCGACAGAGCCACTTCCTTGCTTTAGCGTTCAGAATTCCCGCTTCTTGATAAACATGATTCCTGAAGGAAAGTGGGTTGTACGAAGTCTTTCCTTGAAATTAGCTCAGGCGATCACACGGTTGTCTTGCATGACCTTGAATCCGTCACACCAAGCTCTGACGGTACCTCCAAGCCAGTGAGAGGCATAAACAACCTTCTCACGATCCTCATTGCATTTGACCAGTGCAAGGAGGTCCTCAATAGTGTAGTTCGAGACATCGACAACTAGAGGTTCAGCACTCTTGGTGAAGGTTGGGGCGCATTGCTCACGGACTCCGACACAGTGGAGTGGCCATTTCAGTTCCTTCCTTGATGCAGGTTGTTCACATGGACCTTAGCCATCTATTGCATAGCAGCAAGTTGGCTTGGCGCTCCTCCCGAAGAACGTGGAGAAACTGAGGTATGGTCATGTTTTCCGGTGGACGTGGTGGCAGGGGAATGTCTCCTTATGGATGCTCCAGGTGATCTCGTCGCTGAGCACAGCACCATCCCCCTGCTGTTGGCTAGAGTTTCTAGGGCTCGGGTATGTGAAGGATTTGTTGTGAGTTGCAATCACCATCCTGTTTGGAGCAACCAAGTCAACCAACTCGAATAGATGAGAGGGAAAAGCAATAATAGAGGAAACACGCCTAAGGGAGTTGGTATAGTGCAAGTGTGATCAAACATAGGTCAAAACACCAAACACGTAATATTAAGATAAGATAGGCGACGTCGTCGCTTACATGTTGGCTAAGGTAAAAGTGCGACTTGCATCAGGACATAAACAACAAAAACAAACAACAAGCACACATTCTTTCATATGAACCATTACACGAACTCGGTTTCGCATGAGGGATAGACAACTCTCCTACCCTAGGGGTTGAGAGATCTCCATCGTATATATAACTTTTTACTGTTCCATGCCAATATAATACAACATTCACATATTTTTTGCAAAATTTGATATGATTTATTGGACTAACATATTGATCTAGTGCCAAGTGCCAATTCATGTTTGTTACATGTTTTTGTTTCACAGAATATCCATATCAAACAAAGTCCAAACGCGATAAAAAATTATAGAGAAATATTTTAGAATATATGTGGTTTTTGGGAGTTTTAATCAATGTCAACGGACGCCCCCGGCCTCCACTAGATACGAGGACATGGAAGCCATGGAACAGAGGGGGCAACGAGAGCTACCCTCCACTAGATACCGCCTGGCGTGTGGTGGTGGTTAGTGGACACCCCGTAAGTCGGTTGGGGCTCTTCTTCTGGCGCAAAAATATAAATTATGGAAACAAATCGTGTAATAATTTCAGCCCAATAAGATTTACAGATCTCCAGGTATTTAAGAAACTGTGAAGGACCAAAAAACAGGAACCCAAAACAGAAGAGAACAAAGAGGGAGATCTAATCTCGGAGGGGATCCTGCCCCTCCGTCGCCATGGATGCCATGGAACAGAGGGGGAACTCTCCTCCCATCTAGGGGGGTGACAAGGAAGAATAAGAAGGAGGGTAGCTCTCTCCCCCACTCTCGCGATCACGCCGGAGTTTCGTCGGGGCAAGGAGGGTGACAACGATCTACATCAAGAATTTTCGCCATCAACAACAACTCTCTCACTAGCTATGCAACGGTGTCACACCTCTTTTCCCGCTATACCTCTCTACTTAAACATGGTTCTCAACACTACATAATGTTTCCCCATGATATGTGTCTATCTTATGATGTTTAAGTAAATCCATTTTGTCCTATGGGATAATTGGTGAAATTGCTATGATTGGTTTAATTTGCTTATGGATATGTTGTTGTCCTTTGGTGCCCATCATATAAGAGCACGTGTGGGTCATGCCATAGGGTTAGTTGTATGTTGATAAGACTCTGCATTTGAGGGCAAGAGTGACAGAATACTTCTTAATAACATAGAAATTGATGCATAGAGGATTGCAGGCTCACCAATATATTTCTTAATGTTATGGGGTTTTGCCTCAATGAACATTAGTAGTTGCGGATGCTTGCTAATAGTTCCAATCATAGATGTGTGGCATTCTAAATAAGGGCTGACATGCTAGCAATGGCCTCTCCCACATAAAAACTTGCTATCAATCTAGTAACTGGTTCATTACCTAGGGACAAATCCTTCTCTTGTGTTAAAAAAAGCTTGCTACTACACTACTATATTTATTATCTTGCAATTTATTTATAGTTTTATTCTTGCAGAGTACTTCTAGTTTTATTCTTGTTTTAGGTAAAGCAAACATTAAGTGTGAATAGAGTTGTATCAGTGGTCGATAGACATTGAGTGAATATTTGTTCTACCTTTCGCTCCTCACTGAGTTGAACACTATTATTTATGGAAAAGGTCTTCAAACGATCTCCTATACTTGTGGGTTATCAAGACCTTTTACTGGCGCCGTTCCCGGGGAGCAACAGCGTGGGGTGAATATTCTTGTGTGTGCTTGTTTTCTTTATCACTAAGTACTTTTTATTTTGTTCTTGTTTTTTTTATCTTTAGTTAGGGGTAGGAAACGGGAAGTACCAAAAAATAGTTGTACCCGGCGAACTAATAGTTTAAGAACACCCAAATTCTATCATACTATTGAAGATTTTTCCTTGGATCATCTTCGATCCTTATGTGCTCGTGCTGAAACACCAACTAGTTTAGTTGAGCGTAAATCATTAGATGAGAATGCTTATTATGTGCGACACCGCTTATATCAAAAAGGGAAATATTTATGGCATCGTATTAATACTTTGCATTGCTATGCTTGGAATTTATGTGAAATATATAATTTTACTTGATGTTCTCAAGACCCTAAGAAACACCTTCCCTACCAATGTGAGTTTAGTGATAATGGAATCTTATCTTCTTATGCTAAAGGTGTTTATAGTTATTATGACGTGGAACAAATTGAAGAATTTCTTGCTTTTAAGGGTGCTTATGAAATTGCTTCTTTGATTGACAAATATGATGCTAATCTTTCCAAATCTAATTTTTTCCATACGTAAATATTGTTATGGAAATTATGCTTCTAATGCTTATGTTAAACTATATCCTGAGGACTCCTGTGGTGTCCAAGAAGAGACTAATATTTTGTAGGAGTCTATGGAAGAAGAAATTGATGAAACTCGAAGCTCATCGGCTGAAAAAGATGACGTGGAGAGTGAAGAACAAAAGGAGGAAGAGAGGATTAGCTACCCGTGCCCACCCACTACTAGGGAAAACCGTAGGAGTAGCATGGTTTTTAGGTGTATCTGTAGCACGGGCAGCCGTGCTACTGATACAACGCTACATCTAACCTGTGACAGTTCCGTGTGTTGGCCCGCGATACTGCTATATGTGTGTAGCAATAGCGAGCTTTACATCAGCGCGTTACTGCAAATAGCTACAACGCTTTGATTTAAGCAACGTTACTGGTAAGGGCACGCTACTGCTAAGTGTTCTCCCATCGCTACTGCTAGTTTTTTTAGTTTCTGACTTTTTTCTGTATATTTGTTTTGTATTTTCCTACTCTACTGGTAATAGGCTTTATGCAATAATCTTTAGCACATACAAACGTCATCATCATACACAAACAAATGTAATCATAGCATATACATACAAATAGTCTCATCAAATCATGTCATCATCATAATCATCATCCAACACAAAGTGGTCTCTCGTCCTCATCTCAAAAATAGCGATACAACTCTTGAATACTTGCAACTACATCGTCATCCATCTAAACAATGATATACGCGAGAAGAGCTATCACTATGAGTGAGACTGGAACTGTGGAGTAAATGAGGCGACGGTTATGAGTCCTCTCTCGCGCTAGCGTGAATCTCAAGTAACTAGTTTCTGCTTCTTGTCTGCCTTTGAAGCCTTTATGGCTGGCGCCTGAGACCCCCTCCACTTATGCCTGGCACTCAGGCCACTCGTCGAACACTCCCAGAATCTTCCCCTCATACACAACATAGCACTTCTTCGCCATGAAGAATCTTGGTACCTGTTATTTATGCATCTTCATCAAGAGAATGTACAATCACATGCAACAAAATATACTTGGGCAACATGAAAAAGAAAGGAGTAGCAATTAGATGCAACATATGGTAAACATATAAATAATCAACACATTTTCATCGTATGCAAACTAATTAACTAGAGGTACACTTTTCATCATACCCAAACTAACAAAGTAGCGTCACGCAAGTTTGACACACATCGTGAAAAACACAAGGTTTCATCGCTACAGAAACTATACAAGTTCAACAGACACATATCTTCATCATCGGCATCATAAATCACTAGAAGTTCCATCCTTCCAAATCATCGAGGATGCACCCTAGCTTCTTGAATGACCTGAGGTCTCGACGTTGCATGCCTATGCGAGTTCGGACGTCTGCTCGCGATATAGGACCATGGTGGAACATGCCCTTCTCTTCCACGACTTCTTTCATGATGATCGTCGCAATGTCCCTCTGGATGTGAAGGAAGTCATCTCTAAGTTTATAATCCGCTTATCCATGAGATTCTACCCAATTCTGGATATGATCATCATTTCTGCTTGTCATGCGAATCTTTTGGTGATCCCTTGTGAAGTCAATCATGAGATAGGGGAGGTAGAATCCATCGCTCTTAATTGGTTTTGGGACATGGATGCAACGGAAGTTAGTTTTATGTGAGAAACTCATATTCTTGTTCCTTTGTTTCCTGATCTACACATAGTCGCCCCTCAAGCTGAAGCCTTGGAGAGCATCGTCTAGAATATTCATTACGTGGGTGTAGTCCTTCTTCTCGTAGTTTCTGGTAGGATCGAAATACATGGTGTGGGAGACTCGCGAGTAAAGAACGATAAGGACGGCGCACCCGTTGCTACAGGGAAAAAACACCTCAAATTATTCTCCATATGAGCGAGAAGGAATGATTGAAATGTACGAAAGTTTTTTCTGGCACTGACTTACATTGGATGATAAGGCCAGAGGACAATTTCCTGGTCCTTATTCTCTACCCTGAAGTTTTCGAGGTACTCCCTAGCAGTTTTACGCTCAAAGTCGCTGAGACTCATGTTGGACTCGTGTATTCAGTATGGATCTGCCACACAGATTTGCAAGACTTCTTCTCTCTTCATGACGGAGCTCATATGTAGCGCAAAACATCTCGAAAATATTCTCAAGCCACAAGAAGAACACCTCCGTGGGCCGTGTGTCTACATAGCACTTCCCCTCAGGCCCACGAGCAACCTATGTCGGATATCCTGGATCCTTCGAGGCTAGTAGGCTTTTTTTAGTCGACAACACATGGTCATGCAGTCTCCTGAGATCCCCTGATACTGCCTCCAGTAGTTTCGACCGTAGCATTGGCTCCCTGACATGGAACATGGCCGCTCCTTTCACAGGTACACCCTCTTTGAAATCTGCGGTTTGTCTGCTATGTGCTTGTTGGGGCATAGTTTATGCCTAAGTAATTTTGGTGATTGATGACAGCACCGAAAAGGACTAACTGTGTGTATTAAGATTTCAGATAACACACGTCAACGGCACAAGACGACTCGCCCCCTCTTTCGTGGAACAGAAGCACGGTGTTCTCTACGATTCTCTTTATTTGAGTCCTAGGAAGTCGTACTATTAAGAGGGAACCATAGTGGAAAGGTTTGGGTGGAATCAATCTTGCACGCGCACACTTCACACATATTTTCCCCCTTGCCGGCAACTTTGGAGTGGCTCCCGCCTTAGTGTTTCCTTATTCTTTGCAAAGGGTCTCCCAGCGGTAGTACCGCTGGCCTTAGCGGTAGTACCGCTGGAGTGCTAGCCGGGGTACCGCTGCAGCCAGTGGTAGTACCGCTAGCTGGCGGTAGTACCGCCCCTGGTCAGCGGTAGTACCGCTCCAGGAGCTTAGTACCGCCTGCCTAGCGGTTGTACGTGGACGGACCTTTTTGCGAAGACTTTCTTGGCGGTGGTAGTGCTTATGCACTACCAGGGGCCCAGCGGTAGTACCGCTGCAGCCAGAGGTAGTACCGGTGGAGTGCTAGCGGTAGTACCGCTGCGTCCAGCGGTAGTACAGCTAGACACGGGCTATGAGTGGGAAAACGGTTGGATTCCCCCCCCCACTATATAAAGGGTTCTTCTAGCTGTGGAACCCTATCTCTTACCCTCCCAAGCTCCATTGTTGCTCCCTAAGCTCAAAAGTGCCCGATCTCTCTCCCTAGCCAATCAAACTTGTTGATTCTTTAGGGATTGGTTGAGAAGGCCTAGATCCACACTTCCACCAAGAGAAAAGTTGATTCCCCCACCAATCCCTTGCGGATCTTGTTACTCTTGGGTGTTTGAGCATCCTAGACGGTTGATGTCACCTCGAAGCCACATTCCATTGTGGTGAAGCTTCGTGGTCTTTTTGGGAGCCTCCAAGCTTTGTGTTTAGTTTGCCCCAACCTCGTTTGTAAAGGTTCGGTCCCCGCCTTCAAGGGCACCTATAGTGGAATCACGGTACCTTGCATCGTGCGAGGGCGTGAGGAGAATACGGTGGCCTTAGTGGCTTATTGGGGAGCATTGTGCCTCCACACCGCTCCAACGGAGACGTACTTCCTGTCAGACGGAAGGAACTTCGGTAACACATCATCGTCTCCATCGGTTCCACTTCTGGTGATCTCTAACCTTTACTTTGTGTATGCTTATGTTGTCGTCTATCTCTTACTTGTCTTAGTAGCTCTCGTTGTTAGCTTCATTAGGGTTCACCCCATTGTTGTAATATTTGTGAACCCATATGTTGTTACCCTAACTTGCTAAGATTGATTAAAAAGTGGTCGTTTCCTATTCACCCCCCCCCCCTCTAGTCAACCATATCGATCCTTTCAATTGGTATCAGAGCCATGTCTCTTTATTAAGGGTTTAACGACCCGAAGAATATGGAAGGCGAAGAGGGAACTAACCATGGGCAACCCGAGGCCATGGACTTGACTTCGGGCACAAGGGGCGACTTGAATACGGCTACGGCCGCCCTCAAGACGTCCTTGACGAACGAAGTCAAGACCATGCTTAAAGAGTTAATTGAGGGATTTAAAAGTCCACCCGAACCGGCGATAGTGGTTAAACCCACCGTCACCGATTCGGAGGCCAATTCCTCTAAGGAAGCTGCTAAAGGTATGCGACCTTCCTCATCTCACGAAAAGGATGGGACTGGAACATATGCCTCAGTTCCACCCCCCATGGTTTATGGAGGATCCGTTCCCGCACCGCGTCTTAATCCTGTTGGTCCTCCTCCTAAGCTTGTGAAAGGTGACTTTGCTAACTGGGTATTTTCTATTAAGTCTCATTTGAATCACATCTCAACAAACTTGTGGAGAATCATAGAGCAAGGATATTATCCCCATGATCCAAGCAACCTCACTCCAAGAGAAGATGCAGACAATCAATACAATCACTCCGCGTTGTTTATTCTCCAGTGCACAGTGCCACCTGAAGATCTTCCTCACTTGCGTCCCTTCACTTTGGCCAAGGATTGTTGGGAGAATATTATGGTGTTGTACAAGGGAAGCTCAAGCATTCAACGATCCAACTATGAAGTGATACTTGATAAGGCCGATGGGTTTGTGATGAAGCAAGACGAGGACCCTCGTGATCTCTATCGAAGGGTGACTGCTATTGTTGTGGCACTCAAGGACCATGGGAGCAAGGATGTGGATGATACATGGGTCAAGCGCAAGTTTCTCAAAGACATCATGCCTTTCAACAAAGCCACATCATCTGTCATTCGTCAGCGGCCAGACTTCCACTCCTTGTCTTCCAGTGAGGTGTTGGATGAATTCATTGCAATGTCAATCATGAACGAAATAGCCGACAATGCACTTGCTCGTGTTCGCTCAAAGACAACTTCACCCAAACTTGGGTTGAAAGCAAAAGCAATGTTTGAAGAAGAAGAAGAGGATGAGGAAGAGGAGAGCTGCCCTGAAGACACAAAGTATGCCTATCATGAGCACATGGCTCTTGCATCAAGGCAATTCTGGGGCAACAAGAGGAATTCAAGACCCACCATCACCAAGAACAACTCGAGTGGATTCAAACCCAAACAAGTAAGGACATGTTATAACTATGGTAACGTGAGTCACTTAGTGGCTGAATGTCCCTATGAGAAAAGGGAAGACAACGGGGGCAAGCGCATCCGCAAAGACAAAACCAAATCATTTCCAATCAAGAACAACTTTGTGAAGAAACCCCACCCAAAAGGGATGGTGGCCCTTGAAGAGTACCCTTCCGATGATGATGATGATGATGATACAGTGGCAACGGCAACTGTTGCTATTGCCACTACCTCTCCCCAGAAGGTGTCCCTCTTCAACGCCCCCAACGAGAACCACATCACCAAGTGCCTCATGGCAAAAGGTATCAATCAGGTAACCCCCATCATTAAGACCAACATCACTACTGCTCCCTCATTGTTAAATTGTGTTGATGATAGTGTTTTTGGGGAACTTAATGAGCATGATCTTGACAAGTTTCTGTGCACAATTAAGGGAGAATCGAAGAAGTACTTTGTTGCTCTCGTGGAACAACTGGGTGAGGCCACTGACCTCATTGAGTCTCATGAGGAGACCATCTCCGAGCTTCAGGGACACAGTCGTGACTATGCCGATGAAATTGCTGAATTATCTATTGCTCTAGAAAAGGAGCAAACTCTTCCTTTGGCTCTTGAGGAGTCATATAACGATGACTGTGCTAAAATGCAAAAGAAACTAGATCATGATGTTGTTCGTACTCGTATGCTTAAGTCTGAAAAGTATGCTCTTGGGGTTGGCCATGACAGACTCAAAGAGGAGTTTGACACACTTGACAAGGCCCACAAGGTCTTGAAAGGTGTTCATTTCTCTCTGAAAGAGCTCATGATCAACTCCAAGCAAAGCTTACCAAGGAGATCTCTACTTGTCCTGCCTTTGTGTTAATTGATAATGCTTGTGCAACTAATCCCTGTTGTTAGCATATACATCTTGTGGAGGAAAATGCCAAGTTAAAGGAGAAACTTGAGAAGGGCCTTCTGGCATGCATACAAGGTGAGAAGAGCCGGAACGACCTCTTGAGCACTCAAAAAGGTGTTGTAGGAAAGGAGGGACTTGGACTTACCTCCAAGTCAAAAGGTAAAAGGAGGAACAGGAACAAACGATCTCCTACCCTCATGGACATCTTTGTCAAAGAGGGTGAGGGGACTCAGAAGGTGAACAGGAACAAGGTGGACTATGGAAACCTCAAGAAGGGAAAACCCATTCCTACTAACACAGCCGACAAACTCAATTCTTCTTATGTCTTATGTCGTGCTAGTGATGGGCATGTTTATGCCATATTTGTTGGTTCCTACGATGAGTATATTGAATGGGCTATCTGGGTTCCTAAGACCCTTGCTCTAACATGAAAGGACCCATTAAAAAATGGGTACCTAAAACCAAGCCTTGATCTATTGCAGGAGTTTGCTTCCGGTGGGGTGTCATGGTTGCTCGATAGCGGAGCAACAAATCATATGACTGGAAGCAAGGACTTAGTGGTGGATGTGCATCCTTCTCCATCTAAGCCCACCCATGTCCAATTCGTTAATGCATCCTCGTCAAAGGTATTGGGATTTGGTAAGGTGGTCGTCTCTCACGAGTTATCTATTGAGAAGGTCATGCTTGTTGAGTCACTTGCCTACAATTTACTTTCGGTTCGTCAACTTGCAATTATGGGTTTTTCCACATTCTTTAATCTTGATACTGTGGTCCTCCTGAGGAGCAAGACTCTTAAAGTAGCCTATGTTGGATATGTCGAAAATGGTCTTTATGTGGTGAACTTCTCAAAGCGGCCCACTAAGACCGCGACGTGTTTAATGGCTAAAGTTGATGTGGGCTGGCTTTGGCATCGCCATTTAGCTCATGTCAATATGCGATCTTTGCAAAGTCTTCTGATAGAGGACCATATTCATGGACTAACTGCTCATCGTCCAACGACTCTTATGTACACTAAGAGGCCATTGGAGCTTCTCCATATGGATCTGTTTGGCCCTCCATCATTTGATAGTCTTGGAGGCAGAAAGTATTGCTTGGTGATCGTTGACGACTACTCAAGATATACCTGGGTATATTTCTTCAAAAAGAAGAGTGAAACTCAACAAACTGTCATCAACTTTGCTAATGAAGCCCAACGTCAACATGAAGCAAAGATCTTGATGATTAGAAGTGACAACGGCACCGAGTTCAAGAACTACACCTTGGATGAGTTTCTAGGTGATGAGGGAATAAAACACCAATATTCAGCACCATATACCCCTCAACAAAACGGCGTGCTAGAAAGGAAGAACCGGACCTTGATAGACGCTGCAAGGACAATGATGGCAGAATTCAAATCTCCATATAACTTCTGGGCAGAGGCCATCAACACAGCATGTCATGCGTCCAATCGGCTCTATATCCGCAAAGGCTTGAACAACACTCCATATGAGATTCTAACTGGAAACAAACCGAATCTCAAGTACTTCCGGGTATTCGGTTGTAAGTGTTTCATTCTCAAGAAAGGTGCACGTTTAGCTAAATTTGATTCTAGAGCACATGAGGGCATCTTTGTTGGTTATGCTACAAACTCTCATGCTTACCGTGTCCTCAACAAGTCCACCGGACTTATTGAGGAGACGTGTAACATGGAGTTTGATGAAAATAATGGCTCCCAAGTGGAGCAAAGTGGTCTTTGTGATGTAGGTGATGAAATTCGTCCCCAAGCCATAAGAAGAATGGGGATTGGTCAAATACTCCCCATTGAGGAACCCCTTGTGGCTGAAGGAGAAGGACAATGCTCTATTCAAGTGGAGCCATCACCTCCACAAGCCCCACACGCTTCCGATGAACGAAGAGAAGACTCTCAACAAAATGAACAAGCTCAAGGTCAAGATAAATTGCCCAACAATGATGATGTGTCTCATGATATTCAAGCACTCTCCCAGGACTCCGAACCAGCTCATGATCAAGATCAAGTGCAACCACGAGATCCAGACCAAGTAGAAGCACAAGATCAAGATCAAGAGCGACCACAAATACAAGAACAAACTAGTGAACCTGCTCAAGTCGAAGGACAAGATGATCAGGATACTGTCTCACAATTCCCTTCTGTAGCACCAACAGCCGGTGCCAAGGGAGGCTCAAGACGCAAGGGCAAGAAAAGTAAACAAGTCGATGCTCCCCCGTTATCCAATGAAGAACTCTTGGAGCGTCGAGCAGCCAAGATTGCGAACAAGCTGACACTCAAGTCACATCTTATGAAGAATGTACTTGGCAGTTTAAAAAGGGGAGTATCCACCCGTCAACAGATTTGGAATTATTGTGAGCATCACACGTTTGTTTCGTATTGTGAACCTCAACAGGTACAGGAAGCGCTCGATGACGAGGATTGGCTTATGCCCATGCATGAAGAACTTAACAACTTCGAGGGCAACCAAGTCTGGGATTTAGTGCCAAGGCCAACGGAGGAACATAATGTCATCGGGACCAAATGGATATTCAAGAACAAGCAAGATGCCAATGGGATTGTGATTCGAAACAAGGCAAGATTGGTAGCTCAAGGCTACTCCCAAGTCGAGGGTATCGACTACGGTGCAACCTTTGCCCCTGTTGCTCGTCTAGAATCTATTCGGATGTTGCTTGCATTTTCTTCTCATCATAACTTCATATTACAACAAATGGATGTGAAAAGTGCCTTTCTTAATGGTCCTTTAAATGAGTTGGTCTATGTCAAACAACCCCCGGGATTCGAACATCCCAAGCTCCCCAATCATGTGTACAAACTTAATAAGGCACTCTATGGCCTTAAACAAGCCCCACGTGCGTGGTATGAGTATCTTACTGAGTTGTTACAAGATCGTGGGTTTGAAATTGGGAAGATAGATCCCACTCTTTTTACTAAGAGGGTTAAAGGGGATTTGTTCATATGCCAACTATATGTTGATGATATTATCTTTGGCTCTCCTAACATTTCCTTCAATGAAGAATTTGCTGCACTAATGACTGAGAAATTTGAGATGTCCATGATGGGAGAGTTGAAGTTCTTCCTCGGGTTCGAGATTAAACAAGGCCTAGAAGGGACCTTCATCAAACAAGCCGAGTACACTCAAGACATGCCCAAATGGTTCGAGCTTGAAGATGTCAAACCGGTCAAGTTCCCCATGCCAACAAGATGCAAGCTTGACAGTGATCCCAATGGTAAAGCAGTGGATCAAAAGGTATATCGCTCCATGATTGGATCCCTCCTTTACATTTGTGCACCTAGACTGGATATTATGTTGAGTGTAGGGATATGTGCACCGTTTCAATCCGCACCAAAAGAAAGCCATTATATGGCTGTTAAGCGAATCTTTCGATATTTGGCTCATACCCCAATCTTTGGCCTTTGGTATCCCAAAGGAGCAAACTTCAATCTAGTTAGCTATTCTGACTCAGAATGGGCAGGAGATTGTGTGGAGAGGAAGTCAACTTCTGGAGGATGCCAATTCCTTGATCGCTCATTGGTAAGTTGGTCTTCAAAGAAGCAGAATTGCGTCTCTCTATCATCCACCGAAGTTGAGTATGTGGCAGCTGCAAGTTGTTGTGCACAATTGCTATGGATGAGGCAAACATTAAAGGATTACGGTGTAACTTGTGACCAAGTGCCTCTTCTATGTGACAATCAAAGTGCTATCAAGATTTCCCTCAACCCAGTGCAACATAGCAAAACCAAGCATATTGATATTCTCCATCACTTCATTCGTGAACGTATCAAGCTAGGTGATATTGAGGTTCACTTCATCCACACTAAAGAGCAACTTGCAGATATTTTCACTAAGCCCCGAGATGAAGCAATGTTCCGGGAGTTAAGGCATGAGCTAAATATCATTGATTCAAGTAATGTGTATTAAAGCTAGGCACGTTGCGCCTCACTATGCATTCTATCTTGTTTTAGATGTAGGCATGGACATAGGGGGAGTGTTGTTCTCTCAATGAACTTTCACTTTAGCCATTGTCAAATGGCACTTTTTCTTCAAAGACGAGCATTGGTTATGAAACCAAGGATAATTCTTCGCGGTGTCATACCTTTGTCTCAAACATAGGTGGCCTCGGCACCCCCCCACCTTTCTCTCATATAGAAGAAAGGATATAAAATGACAAGTCAGTATATTTTTATGGTGCTATCTTCTTTTTCCACTAACTTGTCATTTGCCCACGTTCTTCTCTTCTCCTAGGTCCCGTTGTGACATTTGCAGCGGTACTATCTCCAGGGCGTAGCGGTACTACCGCCACGGGTAGCGGTACTACCTCTAGGACCCCAGCGGTACTACCGCTTGGGATAGCGGTACTACCGCCAGGATCCCAATCTACCACGACCTAACTAGGAAATTTTTAGGGCTGTCTCAGGGGGAGCGGTACTACCGCCAGGACCCCAGCGGTACTACCGCTGGCCCGTACCCCTTGGGCTATATAAAGGAGGGGGAGCCCGTTTTTTTCCTGCCTCTTTCTTCTTCCTCGCGGCTCCTCCCTCCCCAACCCCGAACTCCCCCTATTTCGATCTCTATTCGTGGAGCCCCTTCTCTCTGTTGAGTTGGAGGGTTTGCTCCACTTCTCCTTCCTCCTCAAAGTGCCATGGACCCCGGTAAAGCTCCTCCCCTTCTTCTCTTGGTTGATGTTCTTGTTCTAGGGTTAGGATCATTGGTGGTTTGGATCCATGTCTTTGATATTGTGCCTTGTTCTTGGATGGCATGAAGGAGATATTTGAGGGGAATGTAGGTCCTATGAATCTTTGCTGTTTATTTTGCCATGCCCTAGGATTTACATGTTTTAGATCAAGCACTTGAACTATGTTTGGATTAGATATAAAACTTGCACTCTCTTGACTAGGCATGTGCTTATTTCGATGATACTTGTGGTCCTCATGTGGTTAGGGCTGTGGTGGAGTTCTTAGTGATCGTAGACAGCCCATGGCCCTCGTAAAATCCATGTAGCCATCTCTATGGGTTCTATTCATATTTTCAGATCTGAAAAATAAAACCCAGTGGTACTACCGCCAGGGGTAGCGGTACTACCGCCAGGACCCCGGCGGTACTACCGCCAGGGTTAGCGGTACTACCACCAGGACCCCGGCGGTACTACCGCCACGGGTAGCGGTACTACCGCCAGGAGGATTCTCTGTGTACTCTTCTCATGTGCTTGGCAATGAGTGTTTACTTTTCTGCTTTTTCTTGTTCATTGCCTTGACTCCTTTTTGTCGCTCTTTTTCGGTGTGTGTTTTGTGTCACAGGTGATGCTCGCCGCTCGAACCCCCCATGGAACACACAGTCCAAGCATTTTTGCAATCCAAAGGCTCCAGAGGGCTCCGCCACTTCAGGTCTGCAACCCAAAAAGCAGGCCTTCAAGAAGACCGCTCACAAGGACAAGGGGATCAACGTACGCACCAAGCCCCCTAAGGACTTTCTGCGATTCCGCACTCAAAACCACTATCTCCAAGAGCGGGCTGTGATCAAGAATGTCGAGCATGTTTGGGAAAGGGATCACTGCAGGATCTACCGTGATATCATCAACCATTTCAAGAAGAACTTTGTCCCCGTTCAGTGGATTGACCTGACTCACCTTCAGCGGAACATGGACTATTTTGGTGATGCTCTCTCTCTGATTGAAAAAATGGGCATCAAGGAGATCATCTCTTTCAATATAGACTTTGCCCCAATGTTGTTGCCCAGTTCTATGTCACGTGTCACCTCTCTCCTGATGACGAGCGCTCCATGGTGTCGATGACTGGGACTCAGCAGATGACCGGTACCTGGCGTGAATTCATCGCATTCCTCAAGGTTGATTTCGAGGGCGCTGACACTCCACTTGGGTCGCGTCCTCATGCTGCAGCT
Source organism: Hordeum vulgare subsp. vulgare (assembly GCF_904849725.1). Lineage (NCBI taxonomy): Eukaryota > Viridiplantae > Streptophyta > Magnoliopsida > Poales > Poaceae > Hordeum > Hordeum vulgare. The sequence goes on along the minus strand of NC_058524.1, from coordinate 337,879,076 downwards.
ACCACTGATAGGGCTTCCGTCAAGGACAGATTGCAGCAACTCTATGTGAAGAAAGGTGTGCTCCCCAGGCATCTGGACATCATGCATCGGATCTTCCATAACACCCTCTTTCCTCGCATTGGCAACTTCGACGAGGTACATGGCTCTCTGGCTGAGATGCTACTGCTCTGTGAGGAGTCTATGACTAAGGAGTCTGCCCCTCTTGATATTTCTGACGTGATGTTCACTGAGCTCTGGAACTGCATCATGATGCGCAAGGTTCCCATCTACTGGCCCTACCTGTTTGCTTATATCCGTTAGAAGTGGCAAGACACCTATCCGCAGGAGGAGTTATACATTCCGGCTGACTACATTGTGCACGATCCTGTCAAGCTTCGCGTCAAGGACAAATGGGCCAACCCATCAACTTCATCTCAGCACATGGACACTGACACAGAGACTGCTGCTGACAGAGGAACCACCTCTCAGTCCCGCTCTTCTGCCATGCCATCTTGGTCCATGAAACTGCAGGATAAGATGAATACTCTCTTCTGCATGCAGGCTAAGGGCCAGTATCAGACGCACGTGGCTCAAAAGGAGAACCGTCAGAGGCACAAGCGTGTCCTGAGGACACTTGATGTTGAGATCTCCACTGGATCAGAGGACGACATCACTCCAGAGGCTGCTTGGATGCGGGCTCAAGGTTACCATTGGTCTGGCGCTGAAGAGGAAGAGGACAATGAAGAGGAGCAGGACGATCCGGAGGGTACGGACGAGTCCGGCGATGCTGAGGATGAGGAGTAACCACCTGTGGCGTTAGGTGTGCCCCTTTTTGGTGTCTTGTGCCAAAGGGGGAGAGAGTCTAGGACATGGATTTGCTTTGAGAGTCGAACTTTGCTTTGCTTTGCTTATCTTTCGTGTTTTGATTCGAACTTGGTTTGCTTCTATTTTGCTATCTTTTGTGAGACATGAACTTGTGTGAGATTTATTTCCATCATACGATGTGAGTCATATGCTCCTTATTTTCATATATCTCTATCTTTTTGTTCTCATATTATTCTCTGTGCAAATCTGGTATTGTCATCAATCCACCAAAAAGGGAGAGATTGTTGGCGCATAGTTTATGCCTAAGTAATTTTGGTGATTGATGACAGTACCGCAAAGGACTAACCGTGTGTATTAAGATTTCAGATAACACACGTCAACGGCACAAGACGACTCGCCCCCTCTTTCGTGGAACAGAAGCACGGTGTTCTCTACGATTCTCTTTATTTGAGTCATAGGAAAGCCATACTATTAAGAGGGGAACCGTAGTGGAAAGGTTTGGGTGGAATCAATCTTGCACGCGCACACTTCACATATTTTCCCCATTGGTGGCAACTTTGGAGTGGCTCCCGCCTTAGTGTTTCCTTATTCTTTGCAAAGGGTCCCCCAGCGGTAGTACCGCTGAGCCTAGCGGTAGTACCGCTGGCCCTAGCGGTAGTAGCGCTCGCCCTAGGAGTAGTACCGATGTAGTGCTAGCGGTAGTACCGCTGCAGCCAGCGGTAGTACCGCTAGCTGGCGGTAGTACCGCCTCTGGTCATCGGTAGTACCGCTCCAGGAGCTTAGTACCGCATGTCTAGCGGTTGTACGTGGACGGACCTTTTTGCGAAGACTTTCTTGGCGGTGGTAGTGCTTATGCACTACCAGGGGCCCAACGGTAGTACCGCCGCAGCCAGCGGTAGTACCGCTGCGTCTAGCAGTAGTACCGCTAGACACGGGCTCTGAGTGGGAAAATAGTTGGATTCCCCCCCCCCCCCACTATATAAAGGGTTCTTCTAGGTGTGGAACCCTATCTCTTACCCTCCCAAACTCCATTGTTGCTCCCTAAGCTCAAAAGTGCCCGATCTCTCTCCCTAGCCAATCAAACTTGTTGGTTCTTTAGGGATTGGTTGAGAAGGCCTAGATCCACACTTCCACCAAGAGAAAAGTTGATTCCCCCACCAATCCCTTGCGGATCTTGTTACTCTTGGGTGTTTGAGCATCCTAGACGGTTGAGGTCACCTCGAGGCCGCATTCCATTGTGGTGAAGCTTCGTGGTTTTGTTGGGAGCCTCCAAGCTTTGTGTGGAGTTTGCCCCAACCTCGTTTGTAAAGGTTCGGTCGCCGCCTTCAAGGGCACCTATAGTGGAATCACGGTACCTTGCATCGTGCGAGGGCGTGAGGAGAATACAGTGGCCTTAGTGGCTTATTGGGGAGCATTGTGCCTCCACACCGCTCCAACGGAGACGTACTTCCTGTCAAAGGGAAGGAACTTCGGTAACACATCCTCGTCTCCATCGGTTCCACTTGTGGTTATCTCTAACCTTTACTTTGTGTATGCTTATGTTGTCGTCTATCTCTTACTTGTCTTAGTAGCTCCCGTTGTTAGCTTCATTAGGGTTCACCCCATTGTTGTAATATTTGTGAACCCATATGTTGTTTACCCTAACTTGCTAAGATTAATTAAAAATTGGTCATTGCCTATTCACCCCCCTCTAGTCAACCATATCGATCCTTTCAGTGCTCTTGCTTGTTTGTAGGCAGGAGAGCCTCTCTTCCCCGGTCCCTTCCTCTCCTTGTTCTTGACGACCCTCGGATTGTTGAGCACGTGTTGAGGCGGCATCTTCACGTGTGTCCTGTGAGTATTGCATGAAGATAGACTTCTTGCAATCCCTGCTAGGACGTTCCTGCCTAGGTAGATCATCCATATCCGCATCAGCATGCTGATAGCCTGAGTCATCATATAGATGACTCGTCATATCTAAGTCACCATCATAGGCGCCTATATTGAGGAACCAAAGATGGTCCTCGTCCGTCCCATCATCTATTCTTTTTTCTATACGGGCGATTACATCAGCCACTATTGGACCCCCTTCATCACGTCGTTCGCTGCTCTCACTCGGCACTACAGGTGCTGGTAATTTCGTAGGCAGTGTGATGGTGTTCATACCTGCTTCTTGATGTGTGGTTATTTGTGTGCTCTCAGCCGACTCGAGACGAAGATGATTCTTTGGCCATAGCACCCAACCCTTGTAGTTTCCAAGCCGTGGTGGGATCTTGTCGTCCTCTCCCCAAAGTCGTACTAGAGGAGGAAAATCCCCATGCCCCGATTTCACACTCGATAAGGTAAGCCTGAAGTGCCCACCGGGAATCGGCTGGCCGTAGAACGTGAGTTCCAAGTGCTTCATTATCACCGCCTTTCCCATGTCCACCTTATGGCCTTTGATCAAGTAGAGTACGGTGCACGGGGTTTCGTCGGCCTGAAAACACATGTCTATGGTGTAAATATATGTTGGTGGGACATGTAATTACCGTGAGGGAGTCAAGCTCAGCCAAAGACGAAGGCCCTCCTAGCACGCCATAGACTAAGGATGGGCCGCTATGAGCGGGTGCGGGTGCGGGTGCGGGAGCAGGCGCAGTTGCGTAAGCAGCTGATGGTGCGGTGGTGTTGTTCAATGAGTTGCTCCCGACGAAACTGGGCATGGGGAAATCATCTACCGTCTTGTCTAGATGATCCTGCATCTAGTTGATCATAGCCGGGATCAACTTAGTAGCGAAATCATTTCCGTAGGCATCTATAGCTGAAGCAATTGCGTGATATAGCAACTAATTTTTCTCCTCGGTTGCTTTTTTCGTGTCCTCAACTGCTTTTTCGCGTCCTCAGCTGCTTTTTCTCGAACGCGATATTCACCTTCTCGTCGACGATGTCCGCCTAACTAAACTTCTTTTTCTGCTTCTTGGCCTCCGGTCCCTCGTTGTAAAATACCTTCCACGTGGCTCCATCTCCAGCGCCGCGCACACGTCCATATTGCGGCCCTTGGTACAAAGGGATTCCCTTAAGTTCGTTCAAGGCTCGATTGAGAGGGGTGTCCCACTTGGGCCTCATCGACGAAGGCTGGCTTTCGGCTGCAAGCTGGTGTTGCTTCTCCTGTAGAAGGAACATGTACCGTTTACGAATGTGTAGTTGACTTGATCATAAGCTAAATATAAGGTGGTGAAATTATAACTGCCAGTATTCCTTGTCACACTTGTAATAGGTTCCGTGTAAAAAATATTATTTTCCTTGTCACACTTGTAGAGGGCCCTGATGAAGTCACGCTCCAAGGGGTTGGTGAACTTCACGAAGGGGTCTCGGAGATCCGCGGCTTCACATTTCGCATCCTCCTTATCCCATATGGGCCTTTTGCCAACATAGCCACGGCTTCCGGGGTATTGGTTCCCCATGTTCCTTTGCTGAAGGATCTTTGATTTCGCAGCCCTAGCCTTGGCTGCTTCAGTAGCACAAGTGGCTTTGAACTTTTGTAACTCATCTTCCGTAATTGTCGGATTTTCCTCCAGAATCTTGGACAGGGGTTCCTTAGCCTCAATAGCTCGTTTTATCCTCCCTTTCTAGGAGTCCAAAACATTGCTTAACATGCCCATGTTGTGATTATTAATATTTTTCATCTTCGGATCATCAAACGGTTGTTCTATGCTATCATCCCGATCGGGGAACTTGAATCTCTTATGCAACTTCGTCAGGAGCAACTGCCTCAAGTGTTCTTTACTCCTTACGTCATCGTCGTTTATGCTCACGCAATCATGTAGGATGCATCCTACTTGGTTCCATAGCACATGCAAGGTTCTTCCGACTCTAATGGATCAAACTTGCCAGGGGCCATCTTTCTGATCACCAGTCGTTCGATGCCGAGTTTTTAGGTTTTCGTATCATCTGCTTCTTTTGCTTTTTCTTTTTGGTAGCGGCTTCGGCGCCGGTACCTTCCCCGCCAGTCTCGGCACTGCCAACGGTGTTGAAGCTGTCGGTGTCGATGTTGGTGCCAGTACCATCATCGAGGCCGCTTTGGAAACCTTGATTATACTCATCACACAAAAAGTCAAGGTACTATTGTTCACCCTCATAATCCATCTCGTCTGCATCTTGGTGAGAAGGCCTGGTTTCTTCGTTGTTCGACATGTTTCGTGTGATTAAGTCTGCTCGTTTAATTCGAAAACAATAATAAAATGAGAATTGACATAAAAAGGTCAATGGTTTGCCGGAATGCCGTTTCATTACCGTCGCATCAAATCCCGGCACTAGATATGCGTACTTTCTAGCAAAAGTCATGCCAAAATTCATGGGAAATTTAGGCATGACCTTTGCTAAAAAATGGACATATCGAGCGCCTGAAATTCACTGGAACAGAAATGAATCAACATTCCAGTGAAACATAGGCCACTCGGATCATTTTCCCTGCAAATAATCATCATTTTCCAGATATCACATGTCCAAAATATGACATGTCCCAATTCCAAATATCACATGTCCAAATAACATGTCCACATATCACATGTTCACTTCAAATTTTCATATAATGGGAAGAAAAATATAGAACTAGTGTTAATCAATTCTGTTTTTTCTTTAAATAGCGTATATGGAACTTGAAGAAAAATGTGCAACGTAAGAACATAATAAAAATGAACCTAAGTAACTTAACCTAAGAACCTAATAAAAATTAACCTAAGTAAATTAATCTTAGTAAATTAACTAAATTAACCAACGCAACTTAACGTAAGAACCCAATAGAAATAAGAACCTAATAACAATAACCATACTAAATTAACCTAACTAAATTAATCTAAGTAAATTAACCTTAGCAAAGAGATAGGGAGAGAAGGAGAGCCACAGGACTTACAAGGGGATAGGGGAGACGTCATCGGCGAGGTGGAGCTCGGGGGAGATACCGGGGGCAATGTGGAGCTCGGGGAGATGGGTGCGGGTGGTGACGGAGGGTGTCGGAGGCTGACAGATGGGACGCGAGCGTCGACGGAGGGTGAGCGAGAGATGACGGAGGGTGCGTGAGAGGCGACGGAGGGCGGACTGGTAGCGACCGAGGGTGACAACGGTGTCGGGGGAGAGGGACCGGTTGGGGAACGGGGTAGAGGAGAGAAGCAGAGGCAGTGGGGTTTATGTAAAGGTAGGGGTAACGCAGGTATGCAACACGTGCTATACCTATCTTACCCGTAGCGCGTTTTCCAAAAACACGTTATAGCTAAGCTAGCAGTAGCGTGTTCCAGGAAAATGCGCTACTGCTAACACTAGTAGCTATAGTGATTTTTTTGAAATAGGTGCTTCTGCTGTTTTCATTTTTACTTTTGCTTTTCTTTTTTATTTTCTTTTTTCTTCTTTTTCTTCTTTTCTTTTCCTTCTCTTTTCTTCTTTTCTTTTTCTTTTCTTTTCCTCTTTTCCTTTTCTTTTCTTCTTTTCCTTTTCTTTTCTATTCCTTTTTTCCGAGAGCTGGAACGAAGAGAAGCTGATACAATGTATATAACTAAGGCGATATATATTGCATCATTTGACCCATAACGGTTAAGTGTGCTATACAAAATAGGAACATATATATTACATCATTTGACCCATAACGGTTAGGTGTGCATATAAAATATGAACATGTATATATATGGCATCATCAGACCGATAACGGTTTCTCAGCTTCGACATTTCCATTTTTTAGTGAGCTTCTTTCCCTTCTTGTTCGTTGATGAATAATTGAGCCCCTCATTGTGACTTTTCCTTTTCCATGGAGTACGATCTTTCTTAGGTAATGTAGTATTGATTCTTCTTTTGACGTATACTTCATCGTCATCTTCATCTTCCCTCATTTGGTTGTCGTACTGGTCGTAGTCTTCCTCGTGGCGACTCCATCCATTCAAATGATATTCAGCCTCTCCTCACGACAACACGGCTGGGGTTGCTCGTGTCGGTTACGAAGAAGCATTGTCTCACGTGCTTAGCGTATACACATGGCTCTTTTTTTGCGATGGCGTTCACGGTAGCGCTCTTGGCGTCGGGTATATTCATGGTAGTGAAATACCGGTTTTCTCTTTCGACATTCTTAGCTCTTGGCGTCACGTTGTGCAGTCCAGAGTAGTCAATCTCCCAGATCTCCTCGACCCCTCCGTAAAATCTCTGAGTTGTGTCGTTGTCGCTACCGGTCATGCCTCCCATCGTCACCCCTGAATTCTGAAAATCACTGTTCATATCTTTGGCCTCCGTGTTGAACGTGTATCCGTTGATACCGTATGCCTGATAGATGACGAGATTGGGCGAGGGGCCATATCCTAAGGCGTATATGAGCAATCCGTCCTTAGAGCCCTCTTCTAGCGGATTAGCAAGAATATGCTCTTTGAACCAATGCAGGAAAGTGGGGTTTTGCTCTCTAGTAACTTCGGCGCCCGTCCTGCATAACCCCCGGTCATGATACCTATTTGCGATAGTTTCTTTATGCAGTGTCACAATGGGATCTACCTGATCTAGGTGTTGTAGAACTACCAAGTTTTCTCTATCAAACACATTGCATTGATATGAGTAGGCCACATGCAATTCCCTATGACCATTGGAGTGACCTTCTCCTTGGAGCCTCCCAACATGCTTGTTAACGGGCAAACATATAGCACGCAGCCGGTATGCGTCATATAGAAAATTCTCGTAGAAAGAGGTGCACTCTTGTGTTAGATAGCCCTGTACGATGCTTACATTTGGACGGGACATGTTACGAACGAATCCTTTGATGACCCCATTCATCCTCTCGAACGGCATCATGTTGTGCATGAATGACGGCCCCAGTTCTATTATGGCATCCACAATATGGACACACAGATGAATCATGACGTCAAAGAACACGGGCGGGAAATATATCTCAACCTCATTTAGTATCACAATGATCTCTTCATGTAGCCTTCGGAGCTGCTTCACACTGATCAAATTTCGAGAGATGACGTCGAAAAAGTTGCAGATACCAATAAGCATGTCACGGATGTGCTTGTCCATTATCCCTCTAAGGGCAACAGGTAGTATCTCTTTCATCATCACATGACAGTCATGGTACTTCATCTCGCTGAACCTTTTCTTCTTCGTGTCTAGAAATCTGCTTATCTTCCCACAGTAACCGGAACTAACTTTGATTTCGGTAAGGCACTTGAAGAATTGATCGATCTCAGACAGACTTAAGGTGAAGCAAGAAGGGGGCAATAATCCTCTTCCTTTACTTTTTTGCCCTTCTTCTCCCACGCCTCTATCTCCGTCTATGTCTCATCTTACTTTTTATGGGGCGGCATGTGCAGATCTGCCCTGATTTTCAAATCTTGCAAGTATTTTCTTGCCTTTGGCCCATCCTTGGTCTTATCCGGCATGTTCGTCAGTGTCCCAAGCAAGCTCTCAAGGACATTCTTACAGATATGCATTTGATCAAGGCAATGAGGCATGTCGAGTTTGTGCCAGTACTCCAAATCTCAGAAAATAGACCTTGTATTGCATACCTTCAGTAGCGGCTCCGGTGCCTTTTTCATTGTCTTTCTCGGCATGGGGCATTATTCCTAGTTTTTCAACAACTCATCAATTTTGGCGCTGCTCCACTTACGTGGAGGTCCTCGATGCTCGACCTCACCACTGAATAGATCTCCACGGGTCGTCGTTCTTGAGCCATCTTCAATGCCCCATGTACGTGATTTTCCCAGACCACCAATCTTTCATTGACGTTAGCTGCTAAGACGTCGCATCATCCATGAACCGCGTGCATCCGCAATATCCATGGCACACCTGGCGTGCGACATATCCGTGACCGAGATAGTTGTGCACCGTCGAGATCAGCACGACTCTCATATAGAATACTCGCCTTTGCTGGCATCCCATGTCTTGGCCAGTGTTTTCCATGACGTGTCCAACTCCTCTTGAAGTAGCCCCAGATAGAGATTAATATTTTTTCCCGATTGTTTCGGCCCTTGAATCAGCATGCTCATGTGTATGTACTTTGACTTCATGCACAACCAGGGGTGAGGTTCTACATCCATACAAACACGGGCCATGTACTATGGTTGTGTTCTCATTGCCAAACGGATTCATGCCATCGGTACATGCGCCGAGCACTATGTTCCTTGCATCACATGCGAAATACCGATATTCGCCGTTGAACGCTCTCCACTGGCTTCTATCCACGAGGTGTCTCAGCTTCGGATCATCTCCATCGTCGGGCTTTGTCCTCTCCGCATCCCAACACATGAGCTTTGCTTCCTTGTGATTACAAAATAACGTTCCAGAGGGGAATTGATCAGTAAGTACCATACAACTTTCTAGGGAGATTTCTTCCCGGCCTACTTGTATCGAGAAGCATTGCACATAGGACATCTGGTTTTTTTCCACGTGCTCATTGCGATAAATTATGCAATCGTTGATGCATGCATGGTATCTAATGTGTGGCCGATCAAGAGGGCACACAATCTTCTTACCCTCATCCACACTAGTAGGACATAGATTCCCCACGGGAAGAACATCCTTCAGGTACTTAGGAAGCTCATCTAGGCTAGTGTCGGGCCATTTGTTGTTAGCCTTCATCTTCACGAGTTCGAGCGTGAAACTCAAGAGAGTCACCTCGGGATCGCAACTATCATACAATGGAGTGTTCGAGTCTGCCACCAGTTGCTCCTTCTTGGCCTCCTCTCTAGAAGCAACTCTGTCGGTACTCGTCTCCTTGCGAAGCAGTTCTTGAACATGAGGGTCCCGCACGATTTTACTTAGTACCAACGAAGTCTGCGGCGTGGAGTCCATGTTTTCTCCACTGCCATGTCCGCCCCTTCTCTGTCGCCATGTCTAGCCCCATCCCCGCCGCCATGTCCGGCCCCATCCCCGCCGCCATGTCCGGCCCCTTCCCCGCCGCCATGTCTGGCCCCTTCTCTGCCGCCATTATCTGTCATCTCTTCGTCTTGCCCCATGAAATAATTGCTTGCCACGTCGGTGTCCTGATCATCATCATCCTCATCTTGAATTATCCATCGAGTATAGGCATCCATGAAACTAGTCATGAGAAGGTGCGCCATCACACTACAATCTTCATAGGGGTCGATCCAAACTCCTCCTTTGCATCTTCGACACGGACATAAAATCTCTGTCCGGTTATTTTCTTTCATGTCCTGCACCGCCTACCGCAACCACGTGTCCACCATCGTTCCACTGACTATCATGAACGCTTGCATGGTAATAATAAACAAATTGATTATAAAAATGCATGTATGCATCAAATTTATACAAAAATTCGGCATGACCTTCCCTAAAAATAGGACATATAGAGTTTGCCTGGAATTCTCCGAAACGGAAATAAATCAATATTTTGGCAAAACATAGGCAACTCACAAGCACAATTCGGTGGGAATTCATGCCACACACACAATTTTCATCATATCACTCCATTATGTCATATCGCACACATACACATATTTATATTCGTGTAAAAGCTTAAATTTTTAATCACCTATCTCGAGATCGAGCACGGTGATGATGATGTTGATAGGTGTCACCACACACAACTATGGAATGATCAAAAGTGGACAAAGATCTTCTTGAAAAGGCTAGATCTAATTAGGGAGGTACATAGGTCACTACACTAAATGCTAGATCTACCTAGCTAGCTAGTTTAGGAGGAGACAAGTTCAACTAGTGCAGGGTGAAGGAATAAGATAAAGGAGATGCATTAATGGAGTTGGTGTAGTTAGCTAGGAGTAATAAAGAGAGAGAAAGATAAGTAGAAGAAGGATAGTAATGGGGGAGAAGTAGTGAGGAAGAAGAAAAGTGAGGGAGAGAGGAGATGGGATCTAGGGGAAAGTGAAGGAATTGAGGGTGGGGGAGAGGGGAGGGGGAGGGAAAAGCTGGTGGCTGCGGTTCAGTAGTACCGATTGGTGTAAACCATGCTGCTGCTAATAAGCAAGCTGTAGCGCGCTTCCGGCAGACACCCTACTGCTAAGCGGGGTCTGCCATGTGGCCAGGTTCAAAATTAGCAGTAGTGCCGTGCACAAAAAAGCATGCTACTACTATTATAGTAGCGGTAGCACGATTGATGTGGGCGCGCTACTTCTAAACCTCGCTTGGTGGGAATGGTCGGGCAATTTTACTAGTAGCGTTGTTCTAGCGAGATTCTAGCGAGCCGCGCTAGTGCTAATTCTGTGACAATAGTGCTCTCTGTGACGCACGTTGCTACTAATTAGCAGTAGCGCCCCTTCTTGATGCGTGCTACTGCTAAGATTTTGTGTATAAGGTTTTCCCTAGTAGTGACATTCTAATGACGGTAAATCTTCAACTCATACATCATTTAATTTCCATTAGTGCTTAACAAAGGATGGATGGTATGATAACTGCTATGATCTCGTTGATTCTTTTGAAATATCCCTTTTAATGAAATCTATGCTTCCTATGCTTGTTGCCAAGATGCCAATATGAATTATGCATGTGAAGATGAACTTTCTATATTTCCTTATGTTAAGAATGAAGTTGTTGCTATTGCACCCACACATGACAGTCCTATTATCTTTTTGAATTCTCCCAACTACACTATTTTGAAGAAGTTTTCTGTTATTAAGGATTATATTGATGGGATGTGTTTTTCCATTAGAAATGATGATTTTGATGGAAATAATAGGCATGTGCTTCGTGTTCCTACTTGAAATTATTATGACATAGCAACTACATCTACACCTCTGTATGTTTCCAATATGATAAAACTGCAAGAAACTGCTTACAATATGTATTGGCCTTTACTTGATGTGCATGAATTTTATCTTATGACACACTAATACGTCTCCAATGTATCTTCAATTTTTATTGTTCCATGTTGTTATGTTATCATTCTTGGATGTTTTGCAGTCATTTTATAGCAACTTTATATCATTTTTTGGGACTAACCTATTGACACGGTGCCCAGTGCCACTTGTTATTTTTTTTTTACTTCACGGAAAATCAATATCAGATGGAGTCCAAATGTCATGAAACTTTTTGGAGATTTTTTATGCACACAAGAAATCTAGAGGAGCAAAGAACCAGCAAAGATGAGTCCCACGCTTCCCACTAGGCACCAAGGCGCGCCTTCCCCGTGGCATGGACTGATACATAACGGGCACCACTGTGACACCGTGTTTTCAACTCTCCTGACTGATTTGCTTTTCTCAAAAATTAGCACCAATTATTTTTTGTGTGAATTCTTGTGATGCTTGAAGTGATAATTGCTTGCTTGCTTGCTTGTATGCGTGTGTTTGATTCTCAATAATTCCTGTTACTCTCTAGACTCACCTCCTTAGCCCAAAAATCCTGCCTAATGATCATGCCATTTGTTTAGGACCAGAAACTATTGTACCACATACTATTTTCACCAAAAAGCATTTGTTTGAATTAAGCTTTCAAAACCCTAGAGATGGGATTTGTAATACAAATCCTCGTATTAGGGAATTTATTTTGCACCAATTATTTTATTTAAAACCCATTATCAAAATGGCTTCCCAAAACCAAAATATTATTATTTTAAAAGTTATTTTACTATTTTAATTAAATGCCTTCCTGTGAGGCCAGAAATGGTCACTTATGAAGGAAAGTTATTTTTATTGCTTTCAAAATATTTGAGAAAATTTAGAGAAACTCAGTGGACATATATATTACATATATACTCCCTCCGTCCGTAAATACTTGTCCTAAAAATGGATGTATCTAGACTTATTTTAGTTATAGATACATGAATTTTATTTATTTTTAGTGCAAGTATTTTCGGACGGAGGGAGTATGAGTTTCAACACGTCGTCGTGTTCAAAATATTGGGCAAACCTCTTCAAAACCCTTCCTCCCTATTTCAAGCTTTTGAAATATTTCTTAAAGAAATATCCTCAATAAATTACTGTAAAATTCTAGCATGTCACATATTTTAGAGATAATTGCAGGGCACTACCACAGTTGGGCACGTCGTAACGGATAGGTACCAATAGTCAAAAAATTTGCATGTCAGACACGACGTTGCCACTACACCAGCTAGAGTGCTTTGAGCATACAAGCATCCTACGGCTTTATAACATTGTAAGTTTAAACAATTAAAAAAACAAAAAATGATCACACAAAATTTCTTTAATGTTTTCCAGACTTCGTTATTGTTCTGTTTTTCATGTTTTTCATTATTTTTCATTTCTTTTTTCCATAGTTTAGTATGCAGTTTGTTTTAATAAAACAAAATGAACATTATTGTACAATTGTTTACATTGCAAACGGCCCTTGCCGCACATTTCGTAATGTAATAATTTTAAGGTATTTTATATTGAAAATGTTGAATATATATATTAAAGGATGTGATGAACATTTTCTCTGGACATGTGCGAGAAAAGTAATTAGTCGGAATTCTTTATCATTTTTCACATTGGGTATTAAAATAAGATAAACGTTCATCATATACATATTATACAAAAAATGTTCAATATATATAGGATGAACATTTTATAATATGAAAACACGCACTTGGTCCGTTGCACGCGTGAAAAGGATCGAGATAGACCTAGAGGGGGGTGAATAGGTACAAGTCCAAATTTTAATAATTACTTAGCAATTTTAGACTAAAGTGTGGAATATGAGTGTAAGCCTAATAATTGCTATGACAATGAGTAAGCAATTTGGAGTGAAGTAAAACAACCGGTAAACAATAATCAAATACAAGTATGTAATGAGGATTAACACAAGTAGAGAGTTAGTGTTAGGAATAACCGAAACTCCGAGAGAGACAAGGATGTATCCCGATGTTCACTTCCTTGGAGGGAACCTACGTCACCGTTAGAGGGGCGGATGTTACCACGAAGGCACACCAATGTCACGAAGGCTCACCCTATTCTCCCTTTGAGATAACTCCACGAAGGCGTTTCTCAACCACTAGTGGTAAGCCTTGAGGTGGCTTCCAAACCTTCACAAACTTTCCGGGGGATATCACAATGGTTTGATTCCTCTCCGAAGACTCCTACCGCCTAGGAGTCTCCAACCTCTAAGACTAACAAGATCACGGGGATTGCTCAAAACTTGCTCAAATCACAAATCACTTTCGTGGGAAGGAGGAGAGGGAGACGATCTATCTTTTGATTGGAACAACAGTCAAAAGGACTCACAAATGCTCTTGGGATCTAGGATTAGGTGTAGAGAGGAGTGAGTGAGAGGAAAGGTGTTCTTGGCTGTATTCTAGCTGTGTTGAACACCCTTTCACAAGGTGGGAGAAGAGTATATATAGTGTGGAGTGAAATCCAGCCGTTGGAGGTGCTTAAGTCACACAGGGTCCGGACGTCCGACAGTTGCCGGAAGTCTGGGCATCCGCGAGGGACCGGACGTCCGACAGGGTCGGTCGTCCGAGGCCTGTGGGCACGACTGGAAATCTTTTGAATTTATCAGCGACCGGATGTCCGACAGGGGTTGGTCGTCCGAGGCCTGTAGATACGACTGAACCTATTTTGAATTTATCAGCGTCCGGACGTCCGGAGTAGACCAAATCCGTGTTATACAGCTCAACTTCTACTGGTGGTAGTTTCCGGATTTCCGACGGGGGTCGGACGTCCGGCGCTCGGACGTCCGGAGGGAGCCGGATTTCCGAGTTATAGAACACAAATTCTAATGGTGCAGGCTTCCGGATTTCCGGGGCTTGGCCGGTCGTCTGGCCCTCGGATGTCCGGAGGGAGCCGGATTTCCGAGTTATACGCCTCACAAACTTCTAGTGACGGGCTGCGGATTTCCGAAGCCAGCCGGTCGTCCGGCCCTCGGACGTCCGGAGGGAGCCCGATGTCCGAGGCAATAGACCTATTTTGAATGAGAACAGAGTGGAGATTGTGTGGAGTTTGGTATGATAGTAAAGATGTGGTATGAGCAAGTTCATCGCAAAACCTGTGATCCCCTCTTAATAGTGCGGGATCCCTATACTCAATATCAGTAAATTCAAAAGCCTAATCTACATCATCTCTTCTTAATCCCGAGCTTCTCGAAATATAACTCCCCAATCTTTTCAGACAACCTTTGGCACATAATTCTCAATCTACTACATCCTGAGATACACTCAACAAATAGGATTAGTTTCCTATGTATGTGTTGTCATTAACACCAAAAGACGATTAGGGGCATAGCATGCACTTTCAACGCGCACACGGTTTTTTATATATAAAGTGCACACGCACACGGGTTTCTCGCAAAAAAGAAAACGCACACGCGGTCCGTTGTAGGCGTAGGTTCGAACGAATATAAACGCACACACCTAAAACTCGAACGAATATAAACTTGATATTTCCAAGTTGTAGATACATTGTGTAATCAACTATTAAAAAAATACATTCACCAAAAAATAGAATACAATAATGTTCTACAATTTGGATAAAATACATTCAAATTATTATATTACTAAATATGTGGCAGTCTGTTAAAAAAAATAACGTGCGCGAGGGCCCATTTGCAATGTAAAAAATTATACAGAAATGGTCATTGTGTTTTTACTAAAAAATATTGCATACTAAATTATTGAAAATAATGAAATGCATGAAAACCCGAAGAATATTGTACCAAAAAATGTAAAATAGCTTTTCATGTTTTTCATTATTTTACATTTCTTTTTTCCATAGTTTAGTATGCAGTTTGTTTTAATAAAACACAATGAACATTATATATATGTTTAGACTTTTACTATATATGTTTGCTTCGAAGATTCACTTCTCGGAGTACTGGAATCTCTACTCTATTCTGACTGAGATAATCTTGTACCGAACTGCCGAGAATTCAGATTGGCAACTAATTAAGAGCCCCAAGGGTACTTTCATGTTTCAGGATTAGCTTTTTTATATTATCTTTTGGTGGTTTTATGGGGGAGCAGAATTTTGAAAAGCGTGGTCTCCTTATAAGAGCATTATGTTTTAAAATATACGGTTTTGCATGTTTGATATTGAGTACTTGATCTTGCTTTTGTCTCAATCTGTAATTGTTTGAAACTGCAAGTTCTGCTTCAGAGGAAAGTAGCCATGCTGAGCCAGATGGTACACTCACTTCTCAGTTCGTTCACACTAATTTTTTTTGAAAGATCCAGCCTGAGGCTGGCATATATTGATTTGAAGCAAGAAGCAGCGCGGAGGAAACAAAAACGTGACAAGGGTGTTGGGGGTGATCATAATGATCAAGGAGAAAAGAAAAATGATGAAACAAACACGCCCAGCACAATGACGGTGGTTACAGAGGTAGATATCTCATGGAGGATCCCAGAACGAGGGCTCCAAAACTGTGGCTCCGGCTTGCCTCCAAAGTTCTACGGTGCTGTTCATGGCATGTTTCAAACTTTGAAGATCTGCAGACTTGTCCTTGAAGGTGCATTCGTTCTCTTCTTCCATATCTCCGAGAGGATCAAAATGATGATTGTCTTGACTGCTTTTTTGTACTTCGGCAAAGCTGAGTTGATCATCAAGGCTAGAAATTCTGATGAGTTATCACTGTCCACCCATACTCCCGGGCGCAGCGATGCACATCCGTTGTGCGATACTGCATGTGTCCAAATTTGTAGGGACAACGGGCATTGCCAGAACAGGTGCTTTGTTGATTCGAGATTTATGTGGCACAATTGGCAGAAATAGCCATTTGGCCAGCCTCTGCGTTGAAGACGATCGTTACACCAAAGTTTGTTCTTCAGCAGCAACCAGAAGAAGATCTTGAGCCGTGTAGGCGCCCAAGTTGTCCATATTATCTTCTTGTACTCACATCTCAGGTGTCCTTGGAACTGAGCCTTGTTTGCCGATCTGGCTGAATATACTCCTGAAGGTTCCAGATTCCAGATGATTGTGTCCTGAATACCTTCTTGTAATTGGATGTCCGTGTCTTGGACCCATCTGTGCAGCCTGATTGCCACTTCCCAGAGCTGCACCGTGTTCCCATGGGCGAGGTCAGATAGCCAAGTGCTGTTTGCAAGTGCATCTCGGACCGATCTGTTTTTCTGCCTGGAGTGTCTAAAAAGATTTCGGAAGGACGTCTTTAGGCTTCCCGATCCCATCCAGGAGCAGTGCCAGAATGTTGTCGTTCTTCCATTTCCTAGGGTGACCGTTGTGGACGCATGAAAAAGGGCCCTGTCGGCCTCGTCGCATGGTAGAGCCATGCCATGCCACGGCCTCTCATTGCTTGTCGAGGATAGCCGTAGCCATCCTAGTCTAAGCGCTCTACTGTAGCGATTCAGCTCCAAGAATCCTAAGCCTCCGTTTTCCACAAGGGAGCAAACTGTCGGCCAGTTGACTTTGCATTTTCCTCCGGTAGGTTTATCGACCTGTGCCGAAAGGAACCGACGCCTAACCTTATCTACCTCGGCAAGGAATTTCTTGGGCGTCCTAAGTACCGCCAATGCGAAGGTTGGTAGGGCGGTCAGAACGCTGCGAACTAGGACCCTTCTTCCCGCGATGTTTAGAAGTCTACCCTTCCATCCTGCTAGTCTTGCCCTAATCCTGTCCAAGATGAATTGTATGTGGACTAACCGTAGTCGTGCCAGGGTGATCCGCAGCCCTAAATATTTCAGCGGGAAGCCCTTTATTTCGCCCCCAAAACTAGCAAGGATCTCACGGACGTTGATCCCCTCGCAAAAGATGGCCGAGGCGGTAGACTTTGCCGGGTTAATGCGGAGACCCGATGCGTGCCCAAAGTTACGGAGGATAACCATCAGTGTGTCTATCTTAGTTTTGGTTGGGTTGGCAAAAATGACCGCGTCGTCGGCGTATAGGCTGACCCGGAGGGAGATGTCCCTCCCCGGCAATGGGTCTAGCAGGTGCAGCTCCGTTGCTTTTTCCAACAGGCGATGGAGTGTATCTATTGCAATGATGAAAAGAAGCGGCGATAGGGAGTATCCTTGTCTAAGTCCCCTTTGGTGGCAGAAAGAGCGGCCGGCCGAGCCGTTTAACATGACCGACGACGATGCAGTGCTAAAAAGAAGCGCCATCCAGTCACGCCAACGAGCTGGGAATCCTAGTTGCTGTAGTACTTCTAGGAGATACTCCCATGAGACGTTGTCGAAGGCCTTTGCTATATCTAGTTTAAGTAGCAGGGCCGGTACTTTCCTCTTTTGTAGTGATCTCACTACGTTTTGCACATAGAGGAAACTATCTTGAGTACACTTGGAGCGCAAGAAAGCTGATTGCGCCGGGGAGATGATGGTGTTTATCTGTGCCGCTAGCCGTCAGGGTAGGACTTTGGTGATTAGTTTCGCCACTGAGTGGATGAGACTAATTGGTCGAAAGTCCTCCACCCTTGTGGCTCCCTCTTTCTTAGGTAGCAGAATTACAGTAGCTGTGTTTAGCCTGCCGAAATCTCCCCTCGCTAAATTGTAGAAGCTACTAAACACACTCATTACGTCCTCCTTAATAATTGACCAGCAGGACCTGAGGAAATTCCCTGTGAAGCCATCAGGGCCTGGTGCCTTTTCTGCTGGTGCTACCTTTATCGCCTGCCAAACCTGTTCCTGAAGAAAGGGTTATCTAACCCCCCCCCCCCCTGTTTTGCACTGACGGAAGGTCGAGAATCGACCAGTCGATCGATATAGGTCTATCAGCCCTAATACCCCAAATTTGCTGGAAATGACTAAAGATGGCCTCTTCCTTTTGCTCGTGCGAGGATGCTACGATGGAGCCTATTTGTAAGCAGTGGATGTAATTTTTTCGCTTACGGGACGTGGCCTTGGCATGAAATTTTTTTGTTCCCGCATCACCTAGTCTTATCCAAGTAAGGCGTGATGCTTGCCGTCGTCGAGCTCGTTCTAGTGCCGCCAGCCCTAGTAGCCGCAGCTTTAGCAGTTTACGGAGATGGAATTCTGCGTCTGAGAGTTGACGACTCTCCTGCGCTACGTCAAGTCGAAGCACTACTTCTGCTGCGAGACGAAATTGGAGTTTGCCTGGCTGAAGAATCCCTTACTCCATGTCTTCAAATCACGCGTCGTCCTAGTCAACTTAATGCTGAGTATATTGAAAGGACAAGAAGATTGCACTGGTCTATTCCATGCTTTTTCGACCGTGACGTGGAAGCGTGGGAAGCTAGGCCAAAAAAATTCAAATCTGAATTGTGCCTGCCTAGGGGTGGCCGTGGTGTCTAGAAGGACTAACGGACAATGGTCCGATGTTGCAGTTGATGCCGCATGCAGGGACACCGAGGGGAAGCAGTTGTCCCAGGGGATGTTGCAGAAAAACGTGTCGATGCTGACTAGGGTGGGATCCCGACGCTCATTGCTCCATGTGTATCTGCGGTTTGTGCATCTAATCTCTTTTAGTCCCGCCGAGTCGATTGCCGATCTAAAGCTACCCATTAACCTTCGGTTGAGGATAAGGTTATTCTTGTCGCGCGCTTCGTATATGAGATTAAAATCTCCATTGATGAGCCATGGCTCATTCGCCGGTGGTGCGGAGGAGGAGATTTCCCTTAGGAAATTTTCCTTTCTAACATCGTCCGCCGGGCCGTAAACCGAGGACAGCCAGAAGCTATGCTGGTGCCCCAGCAGAGTAACCTTCGCCGTGATGGCAAAGACTCCTATTGCATGGGAGGTGATGGTGCCAAGGTTTTTATCCCAAAGGATAGGTGCTCCTCCACAAGTGCCTATTGCAGGCAGCGCGATACATCCAGTTAGATTTGCTCCCCCGATGTCCATAACTAGTTCTGTCTACCAAGCAGAGATCTTAGTCTCTTGGAGACATAGGATGGCCGCCCGGAGTGTGTTTTCCATCTCCCCGATGGACGTCCTCTTAGCAGGGCTGTTAAGACCCCGTACGTTCCAACACATAACTGGCGGGAATTTTTCACTCATTTGGAAACGTAGTAAAGCTCCGAAGGAAATAACTAAACGGCCTCAGGCCCATGACACACACAACCAACTTAACTATGGCGCGTCGGCGCCCACCAACAGCCCCTAAGATGCGCCGGCGACGAGTTTCCTTCTCTCTGCCCGAACTAACTCTCGACGAACCTAGATCAAACCTAAACCGAGCTATACTCAGTTGTCGATGAAACGGGATACATAAGTCGGCTAACATGGGTTACACCATTGCCTCCTCGGCAAATCCTTCAGGGCCGATCATGCCGGCCATCACACACAGTGCCTCGCTATCCAAGCGAGTCAGCTTGGCGATCACTGCTAAGTCACCGTCAGACAACGGTTCTTCGAAATGCTGCAGCAGTGCTCTCACCACCTCATCGGCCATCTTATCTCGAGGGCCCAGCAACCCCAGCTCCTTCACAAGGCGCAGCGAGGCGCGCTGACCTACTGGCACCGTCGAGCCGCTAGCCGCCTGTCTGGCGCTGTGCCTAGTCGGGGTCGAGGAAGCCCTGCTCTTGGGGGGTGCAACTTGGCGGCGAGCAGTGGCTGGGACTGGAGCAGCCGAGATGAGGGCCTGCTTGCTGGCGCGGAAGAGACCCCGGGCCTCCGGCCGATCAGTGGCAGCTCCCAGCTGCATCTTGCTCACACGCCCGGTGACTGCACCTAGCTGCAGTTCCATCGTGCATGCCGTTGTCGAGGTAGTTATATTGTTCTGGCCCATGTCCGACGCCGCGGCGGACAGAGTTGGGCTGAAGGTGTCGAGTTGTAATGCCTCGGATGGGTCATTTAGCAGCCGCGCCGTGTCAAACTCGAGCGGCGAAATGACTACTGCTTCTGCAGCGGCGTGTACGTCCGCCGCCAAGCTGTCGACGGCGGCGGAGGTGCTGTAGGGCTTCGGCGCGGTCTTAAAAAATCTTCCACGGGGTCTTTCCCCGTGCGCCCGGCGTCAGGGCCAGCTGTCTCTAAACTTACGATGGCCATGGGGGCATACCTCGCGACAGAGGGAGGCGGAGGGGGAGGTCGCGCCCGCGGCTGATGGGGCTGAGGCCTCGCCCTCGAAGAGGCTCTCCCAGCTCCCTCACGACGCCCAGAAGAGTCCCCGGACCTACGGCGGGGCTGCGGGGAGCTGCTCCGGTGGCGAGGAGCCGGGGCAGCCTTGGGAGGAGCCTGAGAGCGTCCCCGGCGAAGGAGGACATCTCTCCAGGACCTCTGGTTGCCACCCCCCGAGCGTCCGTCGCCGTCTTGATCCCACGCGTGTCCACCCGACGGCCTGCCACGGCAGCCTAGATCAGCAACCGAGACGCGAGCCTGTCGCTGATTGCGCCCTGGCCCCCGTTTGTCCTCGACCCCCATCGACCAGGTGGCGGGAGCCAGCAACGGGAAAGGGGCCGAGTCATCGTCGGAACCTGACGATGGTAGGCCACTCTGGCCGGAGTGAGAGGAGCGAGGGGAGGGCGTTGTCCAGTCTTCGATGCGATCAATGTGAATCAGCAAGGTGTAGTCCGCCGTTGCCGGTGGCAGCGCGATGCGCCTGTCGGGAGGGGAGAAACCCTCCATCTCGTCCACCCGGCCCGCACCCTGCGGCAGGACCGCAATGGTATGCGAGGTGAGGATGTTCGCGATGTCCCGCGTCCAAATCCAGCAAGCAAAAGTCTTTGTGTGACCTCGCTCGAGCGTCCGACTGTCGAGACGATCCACCCGTACCCGCTTCCCCAGTATCTCCTTCGCCCCCTACACGGACCAGAACTGCATTGTAACCATCTCAATGACGACGCAAACGTGTAGGTGCAGGGAGCTGAAGATGGCATGGTCATGCTCGTGCCAGGATGCAATGTTAAAGGAGGCACCCTCGACACGGATGGAGCCTCTGCGCAGGGCGTTGACTTGATGCGCGGGCTGCGTGAAGAGCACTAGGAAATGCTCTGGGTGATGCGCGGTGACTCGCAGCGAGTGCACCCGTGTCGGGACCCCGATCCTAAGCCATAGGAATCCAGCCTGTAACACATCGCATTCCTTTGTGGTCTCACGCACGGTTAACTCCACGGCTGCAGCCTTACCTTAGCCGGGACCGTTTGCGTCTTTTGACTCACGTATGCGATAGTGTCGCTAGCAAACCAATATCAAAGAACCCGGATCGACATGTCTAGTCATAAACCAAAGTGGCAGTTCCGCACAAGGACAGGCATACATGACCCAACAAAGCAGGTGTCGGTCATCAACGAACGTAGACGAGTCGTAGCAAGCTACAAGGACTCCATTACGTCGCGTGACATTTCCCCAAAGGGGCCAAACACAGCAGCTAAGAAAGACACATGCCGGTCAACCAATGTGTCCGGAGCAGTAGCGAACTACCAAGGCTCGTTGGATCACAAAGGGGCATTTCCTTGTAAGGAGTGCTACTAAAGTTCACGACTAGTTATTCGAACCCCATACATATCAAGTAAGACACACGTACGCATGGCATACCGATATGTATAGATACATTGATGGCATCACAACATAACCATAACCATACAAGCTTTATTTAAGAGGCTCGGAAGAGCCACACACATAATATTACACATTAAGGGTCTCTCGACCCATAATAGCAGTCACACAATTACAAGCCAGCGGAAGAGTTATAAACTGTCTGGGTACAGACAAGGCAACTAGAAGGCACATGGCCTGACTATACTACAGAGCCGACGTAGGGCCGGATCGTAGCTGGGACACCAGCTACTCGTTGTCGTCGATGTCTACGAAGAACCCTCCATTAGGGTCATTAGCAACCTCTGCAACATTTATTAAGCAAACATGAGTACGAAGGTACTCAGCAATACTTTAGGATGACTAACTACTCATGCAAGGTATCAAGAAGGTATTGTGGGGTTTCATGCGGAAAGCCAGCATTTGACTCGTGGCTAGACAACTTGCTTTTTGAAATTAGTTTTGACAACTTGATTTCTCGCACACGAGTCCACTAACACCACAACAATACACTATCGTGGAATCATTCCGTCTCCATACGGAAATGCCGTCCACGACACTCACGCTTATCTTGACAATTTTATGAGTAGCCATTGAAGTTATCTATGAACAACATATGTCCCCAAGTAGTCAATATCCGTGGGCGCGGCTATTCGAATAGATCATAACCCTGCAGGGGTGTACTTCGTCACACACGCTCCCGCCACTTATCGCCATGTGCACGTCATGCACCTCGGCAACCTTCAAGCGGAAGCCCAGCGAGGGAGTCGGCCACGACCGTTAACCACACTAGTACCTAGTCCAGGTTTATCGCCTATCTGAGAGTAACCCGTACGGAAGTCCGGCCGAGGTTTCCGTCACGGCCTCAAACGATGTGCGCAGGGTTCCCAAGCCCACCATCCGGGTGCCACTTGGTACACCGTGCCACTGCCTACCGCATCACGGTCCACCTCTCAGGTCAGCACCATGCACGGCGTCCAGCATTACTATAAACACCAGAAACTACTTGCAACTCCTGGACCCAGT
Source organism: Hordeum vulgare subsp. vulgare (assembly GCF_904849725.1). Lineage (NCBI taxonomy): Eukaryota > Viridiplantae > Streptophyta > Magnoliopsida > Poales > Poaceae > Hordeum > Hordeum vulgare. The sequence goes on along the minus strand of NC_058524.1, from coordinate 337,855,972 downwards.
ACTACGCGATTAATAGGCCGAGCGGGGTCATTTTTCCGGGCCCAGCATGTGGTAGTATCTAGTCTTGGATTACATACACGGAACTCAGTTCCTAAGGACGGTTCCAATGAAACAACCCGCCATGTACTCCTACACAGCCTTTGACCGGTACCTTTACCAAATCAAGTTCAACACACGACCTTTGCTCACCGAACACATTCCACATTTCTGTTCATCTCCTAGATGACAGACCATACACAACTCTAAGCATAGCATGCATAGCAGGATAAGGCACATCATAGCTCAAGCAACTACCAGGTATGCTAGGTTGCAAGGTTCGGCTATTTACTGTGGCAAGATTAAGTCATGCAAAGGAAGTGGGTCCAACTATCGTGGCAAAAGCAGTTGAAGCATTTGATCCTAATGCAATAAATATGTGCAGGGGCAAGAACATAGGAGTTATCGTGATGATCAAAAGGGTTGCTTGCCTTGTTGCTCAGAGGAGGAACGATATTCGTCAGATGGATATTCGGTGGAATCCGGGGGTGCGGAGCCTACCGAAATGAATGGCAACAATCAATAACAATCATATGCAATCAAAATGATGCATGAGCATGGCATGAGAATGCAAGTGTTAAGTTATTATAATCAAGATGTTTTAGGTTTAGAGTTGATTTGAATCACACTCGAATAGCAATTCAAACGGGTATTCTCGGATACCGGTTTAATTGATTCGACCTGATGCTCAGATCAACCTAATGTTAACATGCATGAAATGTCATGTTATGGTACTGATTTATCTCTAGGGCAGTGTGTGATCATTGTATTTATAATGAAATTTGGATATTTTTGCAAATTCCATTTATAAAGTGATTTATAGGGCAGAATCCTTGAATTTTTCTGATACTTTTTCATATATAAATTATTTTCATTGGAGTTACAGATTAATTTCTATGATTTTTGCAATTTTTAGCAATTTCCTGAATTATTTTTATACTGGAAATTCCATTTATTGCATCAGGCTGACGTCAGCAGGTCAGCCGACCTGTGCAGGTCAAACCTGACAGGGGGGCCCCACTGGTCAGCCTCTCTGGGCTAATCCCGCGCTGACCAGCCCCTAATTGGGGTTTGACCAGGCGTGGGGCCCTCTGTCAGTGACTGAGGGGAGGGCGATTACGCCCTAATGGTCGGCCACGTCGAGGGCCACCGGAGGGGGGTCGCCGGCGACCAAACCCGTGGCGGAGGGCTCGCCGGAGGCGACCTAGACAGCGCTGCACAGCACGAAAACGCACGCGGTTGGCAGCTACAGCAAGCTCGCGAAGTGGCCGATCTGTCAGGACCAACTGGGGAGGCTAGGGTCGCCGGAAGAGGCGTCGGCGACGAGCCGGAGCGGCAGCCGAAGCTCGGGCGTCGTCGGGGCTTTGAATCGGAGGGATCCACGCTTAGTTCTTAGCTGCTACGACATCTACTTGTCGTCCTGGAGCTTCTGGTGCTCTCGGGAGGACGAGCTGGACATCGGAGGGCTACCGGCGACGAGCGGCAGCGGCGGTGCTCGTCGGTCTCCGGTGGAACTAGGGCTAGAGGAAGGGATCGACGGGGAAAACATAGGGAAAACCACCGCATGCTCACAGGGGGTGCAGAGAAGAGCTCAGACGGCTCGGGGAAGGCCTGGGGGCGACGAATCGACGGGAGAGGTCCGCCGGCCGGAGGAGGAGGACGACGGCGTTGCGGGCGTTGCAGGGCTCGAGGAGGCTTCGGCTTCTGTAGAGACGACCAGGGCGACGAGGCGGAGCTAATGGCGTGCTCGGGGAGGGACTCCTATGGCCAGGGGCACGGCCAGCTCGAGCTCGAGCTCGGCTCTAATGGCGGCAGCAGGGAGAAGGAGGGGATCCGGGAGGAGGGGAAGAACCGAGGCGGGGAATGGATAGGGGAAGCTCTGGGGAGCTTATCCCTGTCGTCGCCAGCGCGAACCGGCGGCCAGGCAGGCACGCAGGTGCGTGGCCGCGCCGGAGGAGGCGGCGGCCACCTCCTGCTGCCTACTGGCGCGAGGGAGGCGACGAGCGGCGAGATGGGTCGGGCCTGGCTTGGGCGACAGGTAAGACTTTTTCCATTTTCTCTTTTTTTGTTTTTCTGTTTTGCTATTTATTGCTTTGCTAATTATTTCAGCTCCAAAACAAAAAGTAAAAACTAGTTTATACCTCCTGAAATATTTATTATAATATCCCCACACATTTCCAAGACTTTCAACATTTTTGGAAAAATTATAGTTTCTGATTTCAAATTTTAAGTTTGAAACCAGTGGCTTTTGCATTTATTTAAAATGCTTAAAGTGTCAAGAAAATAGTTTTCTCCAATGCTCATTTACTTTCATGATTTATTAGAAAGTTTGAACATTTCTTGAGGCCATTTTCGGTTCATTGATTTTGAACTAGTTGAAATTTCCTTTAATTGAAATGGTGGCTAGGGTTTTGAGTTTTTTTTTCCTTTGCCACTTTGTTGTTTTCGTTGAAACTTCTTGGATGCAAATGCAAAGAAGACATGATCACAATGCTATCTTGGTTAAGGGTTAGGGATGTGACAACTCACCCCCACTCAAAAGAATCTCGTCCCGAGATTTAGATGTCGTCGGGAATAATGCAGGATATTCGAGTCGGAGACGATCCTCTCTTTCCCAAGTTGCCTCCTTTTCAGAATGATTTGACCATTGAACTTTAAGAAACTTGAGGTTTCGACGTCGAGTGGTACGCTCAGCTTGATCAAGAATACGCACGGGTTATTCTCGGTAAGAAAGGTTATCTTGTAGATCAAGCGTTTCGTGGTCTACTTCACGGATAGGATCCGAAATGCAACGCCTGAGTTGCAAGACGTGGAAAACATCACGAACCTTGGAAAGATGCGGAGGGAGTTCCAACTGGTAGGCAACTTCTCCTCTTTTGGCAGAATGCGAAAAGGTCCAATGTAACGAGGAGCCAACTTGCCCTTGATACCGAAACGATGGGTACCCTTCAAAGGTGTAACCCGAAGGTAAGCCTTCTCGTCAACTTCAAAGGTCACAGCCTTATGACGACGATCATATTGGCTCTTTTGACGAGACTGGGCTGTTTTCAACTTTTCACGAATAATGCGAACCTGCTCTTCTGCATCCTGGATCATGTCCGGGCCAAAGAGTTGCCTCTCTCCGGTTTCTGACCAATTAAAAGGTGTTCGACATCTTCCTCCATAGAGAACTTCAAAAGGGGCTTTGCCCAAGCTTGATTGATAACTATTGTTATAAGCGAATTCGGCGAATGGAAGGCACTTCTCCCAATTCATACCGAACGAAATAACACAAGCTCGGAGCATATCTTCTAGGATTTGATTCACTCTTTCTACTTGACCACTTGATTGAGGATGGAAAGCAGTGCAAAAAGATAAGTGAGTCCCCATGGCATTCTGAAAACTTTCCCAGAAGCGAGAAGTAAAGATACTTCGACGGTCCGAGTTAATTTCTAGGGGAACACCATGAAGAGACACTATTCGAGAGATATTTAACTCTGCTAGCTGGCTAGCTGTTATACTCTCACAACCAGGAAGAAAATGAGCCACTTTGGAAAGACGGTCAATGACCACAAAGATAACATTATTTCCTTTCTTGGTCTTGGGAAATCCGGTAATGAAATCCATGCTAAATTTATCACATTTCCATTTAGGAATAGCTAAAGGTTGAAGGGTGCGAGCAGGCCTGTGATGTTCTGCCTTAACTCGACGACAAACATCGCAATTAGCAACGAACTCAGCAATTTCTCTCTTGATCCTAGTCCACCAGAACCTCTGGCGTAGGTCCTGATACATCTTAGTACTACCGGGATTAATGGTGAGAGGGGAATCATGAGCCTCCTTAAGGATTAACTGCCTTAGATGTGGGTTCTTAGGAACCACTAAACGATTCTGGAAGAACACCACACCTTGATCATTCATGGAAAATTCTTTAGCGTTTCCGCTAAAAATATTCTCCTTGATCCGTGATATACCCTTGTCACGCTTTTGGCCAGCTGTAATTTGATCCTTAAGAGTAGGCTTCGCCACCAGGGTAGAAAGGAATCCTTGAGGAACAATATGAAGATTCAACTTCCGAAAGTCCTCATGGAGAAGTGGTTGACCTTGTTGTAGCATCAAATTGTTACAATAAGATTTACGACTTAGTGCATCGGCCATTACATTGGCCTTCCCCGGGGTGTAAGTTATCCCTAAGTCGTAATCCGAGATCAACTCAACCCACCGTCTTTGCCTGAGATTGAAATCCGGCTGGGTGAAGATATATTTCAGACTTTGGTGGTCAGTGAATATTTCGCAACGATTACCCAGAAGGTAATGTCGCCAGGTTTTTAGTGCATGGACCACAGCTGCAAGCTCGAGGTCATGTGTGGGATAATTATCCTCATGTGGACGCAACTGTCGAGAGGCGTATGCGATCACATGACGATCTTGCACGAGAATGCAACCTAATCCTTGTCGCGAGGCGTCGCAATAGATAACAAAGTCCTTAGAAAAATCTGGTGGTAGCAACACAGGTGCGGAAGTCAGGCGTCTTTTCAGTTCCTGAAAACTATGCTCACACTGTGGTGTCCACTCGAACTTTTTATCCTTCTTGAGGAGTTCAGTCAGAGGCTTTGCAACCTTGGAGAAATTCTCGACGAAGCGGCGACAATAGCTCGCTAGACCAAGAAAACTCCTAACTTGCTTAACCAATTCAGGTTGAGTCCAATCAAGGACAGCTTGAACTCTCTCGGGATTGACAACAATACCCTTACCAGAGATTACGTGGCCTTCATAGGTCACTTCTGGTAACCAGAATTCACGTTTTGAAAATTTGGCATAAAGGCGATGCTCTCGAAGTTTCATCAATACCAACCTTAGATGCTCGGCATGTTCTTGTTCATTCTTGGAGTAGATGAGAATATCATCGAGGTATACTACGACGAATTTATCCAAATACTCCATAAAGATTGAATTCATCAGTCGAGAGCAGGTGGCTGGGGCATTGGTTAAACCGAAGGACATAACGGTGTACTCATATTGGCCATAACGAGTAACAAAAGCAGTTTTTGGAATGTCCCCATTCTTAATCTTGATTTGATGGTATCCCAACCTCAAATCCATTTTGGAGAAGACTGAGGATCCAGCGAGCTGATCATACAGATCGTTGATCCTGGGGAGCGGATACTTGTTCTTTATGGTGACCAGGTTAACTGGTCGGTAATCTACAACCATCCGATCCGTTCCGTCTTTCTTCTTGACGAAGAGGACGGGACAAGCCCAAGGAGAAGAGCTAGGACGAATGAAACCCTTGTTCAAGGCCTCATCTAATTGCTTCTGAAGTTCGGCTAGCTCCAGGGGTGCCATCTTATAAGGTCTTCTGGCTATTGGGACAGTTCCCGGAACAAGATCTATCACAAACTCTACATCTCTGTCAGGTGGAATTCCTAGCAGTTCCTCTGGAAAAACATCCGGGAAGTCACGGACTACCGGAATGTCTTCAAGTTCCGGAAGAGGGTTGGCATTCAGGGAATAAAGCTGGCATTTGGGAACTCGAGTAGAGACATTTACTATCTCACCCGAGGGATGGGTAAGCTGGACATTTCTAGAGCGAGTATCAATCTTGGCATAGTGAGCTGACATCCAGTCCATGCCCAAGATGATATTAATATCCGAAGATTTCAACGCTATCAATGAGGCTAGAAAAACTAGCCTGTCTACTAGAATTTCATTGTCATAGGTTATCCTAGAGGTTTGCCATTTACTACCAGGGGTTTGGACAACCAATGGGATTGGCATATCACAAAATGACATGTTATGCAACTGTGCATAACATTGTGAAATGAAGGAATGAGAAGACCCAGTGTCAAAGAGAACAGACGCTGGGTGATGATTAACAAGAAGCGTACCGAGCATGACGTCGGGATCCTCTGCAGCTTCTTCTGCTGACACATAGTTCACACGGCCACGTGCAGGAGTTGGCTTCACATAAAACGCTTTGCCCGACTTGGCCTGCCCGACGGACTTTCCGGGTTGCTTCGCACCCACATTCTGAGGACACTCACGGGAATAATGCCCTGGTTCTCCACACTCACCTGGTTGGCACGTGGTGCAGCATTGCTAGTTGGACCACCATAAGCTTTTGCTGGAGGGTTGGCCTGATTCGTCTGAGGCGCCACATAGGATGGCCTCGGAGTGTATCTTGGCGGCAGAGAACTGTTTGGAACCCACAGCCTGCGTTTTGGAAACGCGGAACCAGAAGACGAGCCAAAGTCACGGGAGTGCTTCCTTGTGGCTTCGAAGTCAGTATGACCAGTCTCCGCACTGATCGCTTTGTTGACCAGGGCTTGAAAGCTTGCACACTCATGGAGGCGCAGATCTCGACGGAGCTCAGGGCTCAGACCCTTACGGAATCTTGCTTGCTTCTTGGCGTCAGTAGATACCTCCTCTGTTGCATAGCGGGCGAGGTTACCGAACTCGCGGCTATAGGCATCCACAGATAACTTGCCCTGAGTGAAGGCACAGAACTCCTCTCTCTTTCTGTCCATCAGGCCCTCTGGAATATGGTGCAGACGAAAAGCCGCACTGAAGTCTGCCCATGTGGCCACTGGTTCAGCGGGACGCATAGCTTCAAAATTCTCCCACCATAGATTGGCGGGACGCCACTGAAGTCCACCACTTCTTAGCTGCTATGGCATCTACGCGTCGTCCTGGAGCTTCTGGTGCTCTCGGGAGGACAAGCTGGACATCGGAGGGCTACCGGCGACGAGCGGCAGCGGCGGTGCTCGTCGGGCTCCGGTGGAACTAGGGCTAGAGGAAGGGATCGACGGGGAAAACTTAGGGAAAACTACCGCATGCTCACAAGGGGTGCAGAGAAGAGCTCAGACGGCTCGGGGAAGGCGTGGGGGCGACGAATCGACGGGAGAGGTCCGACGGCCGGAGGAGGAGGAAGACGGCGTTGCGGGCGTTGCAGGGCTCGAGGAGGCTTCGGCTTCTGCAGAGACGACCAGGGCGACGAGGCGGAGCTAATGGCGTGCTCGGGGAGGGAATCCTATGGCCAGGGGCACGGCCAGCTCGAGCTCGAGCTCGGCTCTAATGGCGGCAGCAGGGAGAAGGAGGGGATCCGGGAGGAGGGGAAGAACCGAGGCGGGGAATGGATAGGGGAAGATCTGGGGAGCTTATCCCCGTCGTCGCCAGCGCGAACCGACGGCCAGGCAAGCACGCAGGTGCGTGGCCGCACCGGAGGAGGCGGCGGCCACCTCCTGCTGCCTACTAGCGCGAGGGAGGGGACGAGCGGAGAGATGGGCCGGGCCTGGCTTGGGCGACAGGTAAGACTTTTTCCATTTTCTCTTTTTTTGTTTTTCTCTTTTGCTATTTATTGCTTTGCTAATTATTTCAGCTCCAAAACAAAAAGTAAAAACTATTTTAGACCTCCTGAAATATTTATTAGAATATCCCCACACATTTCCAAGACTTTCAACATTTTTGGAAAAATTATAGTTTCTGATTTCAAATTTTAAATTTGAAACCAGTGGCTTTTGCATTTATTTAAAATGCTTAAAGTGTCAAGAAAATAGTTTTCTCCAATGCTCATTTACTTTCATGATTTATCAGAAAGTTTGAACATTTCTTGAGGCCATTTTGGGTTCATTGATTTTGAACTAGTTGAAATTTCCTTTAATTGAAATGGTGGCTAGGGTTTTGAGTTTTTTTTCCTTTGCCACTTTGTTGTTTTTGTTGAAACTTCTTGGATGCAAATGCAAAGAAGACATGAGCACAATGCTATCTTGGTTAAGGGTTAGGGATGTGACAACCGGCACCGACAACAGCCCCTCCAGTGCTCTGCGCACAGCCGTTGGAGATGTGGCATTCTCCCCGTCTGCCGCGGACAGGGTGATTGCGTGGCTGCGCATGAAGAAGATCGTCTGGTCCACAAACGGGGAAGGGACAGCGACGGAGCTGGTCACTCTCAGCCGGCGCATGTGGTCAAGGTGGCGGAGCATGACGGGGGAGAGCTGCGACATGGTGGAAACAACTGGTGGTGGGAAGCGGATGCGCTGGTGCAGGGGTTGCTCGGGAGGAGCCGGACCTAGCCTCTCTCTAACTTGGCCTCCCCGACCTCGGACAAGGGGATTCCGAGGGCAGTTTTTTGCGATGTGGCCGGCTCTCCAATAGGCGATGCAGTGTATTGGATCCTGGCAGTCCGTTAGTCGGTGTCGCTTGCTCAGGCAACGGAAGCAGCATCCACCGAACAGATATAGCGGGGGCGGCGACGTACCGGCAATGAATGTCTGCAGGCGGCTGGAGCGGTGCGGCAGACGGCGCGCCCGAGGGACCGATGGGTCGAGGAGGTGACGGCCGCCCCTCCGAGCGCTGACCTCGGTCCAGCCTGGCTCCGTGCCCGAAGAGGAATGCCTACAGCCTGGAAGAGACGGGACGACGATGGATTTGATGCGGGGCGCAGGCTGAGGTTCTGTCCCGTCGGAGTTAAAAGGCGAAGGACGCTCCGCTGCGACCGGATCCGAGAGCGGACCCGAGCTCCCCGACTCCTGCCGTAGCAGCAGAGGCGCTAGCTCCACCGACGGACTGGCAGGGAACGCCGAGCATCCGCCGTGCCGTAGGATTCGCGGCGCCTGGTCTGGATCTGGAGCAGCCCAAGGTGGGGATGTCGACCGCACGGCGCTGCTCAGACCACGGGGTAGGGAGCCACGCCGGTCACTCCTAGGGGACACCCGCGGGGGACTGCTGGATCCGCCGATTCCCGCCATGAATGCGAACTTGGTGGCCGCCGCGGCTGGAGTGGCCCGCAGTGCGGATGGGGGAGTGGGGTGTCCCGGGTCAGGACCGATAGCTAGTGGAGTTCAGAAGCCGGGTGGTGGTTTCCGGTTCACACTATTGAACGTGAACTTTTTTTCAGTAATGTAATATTCAACAGATAACACCCTTTTATACTCATAGTCGCCAGGCCACCCCGCTCGCATGTACATATGCCATCGTACAACAACACACCAAAGCTTACTCCCCCAGACAAACCTCCTAGCGGTTATGCACCACTCTCACGATCAAGGAGACATTCAATCTCGATTGCGTCATTGAACAAGCTCGATGACACGTCTTCGGTCTTTTCCAGTAACCATATCTTACTATGCTATAAAAGAAAACTATCCTTGAGTGGTCAACCAAGCCTGCTTGATGTAGTGGTAGTGTAATAAGTGATTGAGTGGGAGGTCGCCGGTTCGAGCCCTCGCGGCGCAGCGTTTTTAATATTTATTTTCGCAAAGGGCATGTGCATGATTACATATAATGTCAGGGGTCTTTCTATATAAACCTATGGCACGTGTTACCTGATAGGCGGGCCCCGCTGGTCGGATACGGTGTCATAGAGTGGTTTAGATCGTTTTGCAACACTTATTCTTAGAGTTGGTACTAACATGCAAAAAAATGATTATTGGTACTAATTCTTTACAACGTGCCCAAGTGTGGTAGTGCTCTGCAATTCTCCATATGATATATCTGATGATCTTGCAAAGTTTAATCTCAATCGAAGTTGATTTGACTCCTCAAATTATTCTAAGACCCTATCTGTCCATATCCAAATTTGAGAAATTCTACATTGCCAAGTGCCTCCAAGTGTGCTTAAATTTGGTAGGCATGTTGTGATACTCCAATGATGCATCCACACCAAGTGGTGCATCAAGGAGAATAGAAGAACTTGCGCCAAGCCCCTCAAAACCCTCATTGTTGATTTCTGGCTTTGGTAAACTTTACATTATAAAGTTTCTCCAATTGGTCCGAAACTTTTTGGGCATGCTTTAATACTCAAATAATGACCCCACACCAAATATTGGATTTTTGGGAATTTATTTTCATATATTTGAAAGGAGAAGGCCATTTCTTCCCATTTTATTGGTTTTCCAAGTCTACATTGGAAACCTTCTCCACCAAATCTCAAATTTGATGTCCAGGCTTATTTTCATCTATTATTTGATCCTCTTAAGTTTCATATCCATTGAAGTCCATCTAATACCCCTAACTCTCATCAAACACCTTGTGTGCACTTTTACCCTTGATCTCAAATTTCTACCACAGCTCTATATAGTTACATTTGACCTCCATTAGTATTGTCATGACCTCTGATCAATTATTGGAGAGAGGCTCCATGTAGCTACCTCTCATTTTTACCCTTGAATCACCATTTTTACCCCACTTGCCCCACTTCTGCTTAATCCAAAGCCCCCACCTTTTTCCAGAGATTCCACAACATGCTAATGCATCATTTCAAACCAAGAGATGGCATGCTCATGTAGGAGAAATGAGCAGCACATCTACAAGTTGATTTCTGGCTGGAATGTAGCATGCACAACAAGTACTAGCTACCCACCTCTACCTGAGCTCAAACTTGGCATTGTTTTAGTCCTTCCATGTTTAAGATTGGTAGGCAAAGTTTTACCTCAATTCCCTTTCTGTGAAAACCAATTTTGCCAGCCCCTGGTTTCCTGTTGCAAACTTAGTCACAGTCAAAATCCCATGTACCCTACCCCAAGTGCAACCGAAATCCTCCATCAGTCTGCAAGGGGGCATGCCTTGCATGTTTGACGACAAGGCTTGACCATAAGATGGTCCTGGGCATAGGTGGTCGTGGTGACCACCAGCCTAACCTCCCAAGCTTCTCTTCGGCCGCCCCTTCCATTTGAGGCCTCCCCCAAGCCATTGATGCCCCTGCATCTCTTCCCCTCTCCCTGTAAGCCTCCTGGACCACCTCCCCTTTTCTCCTAAGCTCTCCACCTCCTCCTACCCCTCCAATGGCCGGAGCTTTCGCTCTGGGAGCAGCTTCCACTTCGGGCTCGCACGGCTCCCTCCTTCCCTTCTAGCTCCCCAAAACTATCCACAGACCCCCGTTTGCTCCCTCCTTTCCCTCCCGTCGCCGAAGCATCCACAACTAGGGCCGACCCCCTACGGCCTCCGCCATGGCTAGGGACCCCTCGCCCGAGTAGCTCTCGTGCGGGGCTGGGGCACCAAGCGGGTGCGGAGCTCCTGCTTGAGCTCGACGGTGGCTACAGCATCGCTAGTCATTGCCAGAGCCACCGACGTGAGCTTCGGTGTGGCCTGCCTCCCGCTCCCGTGCTCCCTCTCTGTCCGAGCGCAAGAAGAAGAAGACTCGTGCGCGTGGGGCCCCTTGTCAGCGTGCGAACATCGGTCCCAGATGTTAAGTGGCCTCGCCCCTAGCCGGAGACCGTCTCCCCTGAACGGAGTTGCATTCCTGTGAATGCGCCTTCGACCTGGCCGGCCTGCCTGCGTGGCTGAGCAGCTGGGCCCGTCCACATGTCTATCGGCCACTTTGAACGCTCTATAGGCTCCCTGGTAGCCCCTTTCTTTTGCCTTTTGTTTTTGAAAAACTTCAAAAATCAATAGCAAAATCATTTGAGCTCCAAAATTGATGATTCAAATTTGTGTAGGTCCATAAAATCAAGACCTATCCATTTAAGTGCATTGCACATTTTTCCAGAAGACTTTCTGTGGGATTACTATTCAAATGCCCATTTGAATAATTTAAATCCCACTTTGTAAATTCCTATAGCATTCAAATCAACTCCAAATGGAGTGATTCCAAATTCCAGAGTCTTCTAATATCATTCCCTATTTTTGAAGCCTTGGTCAAATTTTTTATCAAGCTTTATTCTATTACATTAAGTAATTAGCTTCAAATTTCTATTTATCCAATATTATAAAATCCATAAAATATTCACCTCAACTCCAAATCCCATGAAACAACTTCAGAAATATTTCTAAACTTATACTCTATTAAATGAGTGCCTTCACTCATTTTTATCATGATATTTTCTATAGGCTTCACTACTAGGATTATTTTTATCATGATATTTATATACAGAGAATCTTACCAGTAGCGCCTGTTAAAAGAAAGCGCTTCTGCTAATTACCCGTAGCGCGTGCACGTGAACCGCGCTACAGATATGTGTGTAGAACTAGCACGTTTTCGTGGGAAAGTGCTACTACTAAAATTCCCACTACTAAGCCGGTAGGCTACGAATAGCAGTAGCGATCTTCGAAAAACCGTGCTACCGCTAAGATTATTGTAGCAACGCATTTTCCGAGAACAACGCTACTGCTAATGAAAAGAAAATACAATGAAAAACAAATAGGAAATTAAATGAAAATGAAAGAAATAGCAAAAGGAGAAAGGACTAAAATGTAAATAAAAATGAAAGAATAAGAAAAATAAAGGAGAAAGGCATAGCAGCAGCGTCTATTCAAAACATGCTCTATAGATAATGTAGCAGCAGCGCGTTTTGCAAACCCCCTCTATAGAAAGGAAAAAGGAAAATAAATAGCTATAAGAGTAGTGCATTGTGCAAAACGCGCTATAGCTAACTTAGCTATAGCGTTGTTTGTCTACCAGCGCTACCGCTACGTTTGACTTAACACCCGCGCGGTTTCTCCCCCCCCCCCCGGCCACTACTTCTTCCCCAAATCCCACGCCACACTTCGCCGCCGTCTTTCCACTTTGTCGTCTCCCCACTTCGCTGCAGTCTCCTGCGGACATTGACGCCCCTGGAGTCACTAGAGCCGCACGCCGTCGACGCCAATGGAGCCGCCCCCAACGCAATCGAAGCCGCGCGGCCTCATCAACACCACCGGAGCCGCCCTCACCTCCACCGGAGCCACCCTCGACACCCCTACCTCCCTCGCCGTCACCGGAGACACCCCTGCCTCCCTCGCCGTCACCGGAGACACCCATGCCTCCCTCGCCACCGCTGGAGCCATCCTCTCTAAGCCCCACCCCTCCTCTCTCTCTGTCATGCATGGCGTAAACATTGGACAGAAAACTAGCTAGCTAGGTTAACTAGTTTAATTAGGTTAATTATCTAGGTTACTGCAACAAAATTAGTTAGGGCTTTGACCGAGAACTAGCTAGGTTAAATAGTTTACTTAGGTTAATTATGTAGGTTAGTGCAAAATTTTAGTTAGGGCTTTGATAGAGAACTAGCTAAGTTAACTAGTTTAATTAGGTTAATTATCTAGGTAAGTGCAAAAATTTAGTTAGGGCTTTGACAAAGAACTAGCTAGGTTATCTAGTTTAAGTAGGCTAATTATCTAGGGAAACTAGGTTAACTAGCTACGTTAACTAACTAGATTAACTAGCTAGGTTAACTAACTTGAATAACTAGCAAAAATTATTTGGACTATGGACCTGAATCTGGTCCAAATTTCATTAAAATGAAATTTGAATTATTGGGACTATGGAAATTTTGGTGAGGTCAGAAGGGTTAGAGAAAATGGAGTTCCTTTGCAATTTAATTGGATTCTGTCCTAGGCAGAGAAGCGTTAGAGAAAATAATGTGTGTGTGTGAGAGAGAGAGAGGAATAGCTAGAACAGAATTTGGGTTTTGTCCTAGGAACAGAAGTGTTTAGTGAGGTCATTTGCAAAGGTTTTTTATTTTTGAAAAGACCACTATTTTTCAAGGACAAGAATTTAGGAAAGTTTTATTTTAAAGATGATCTCTTCCTAGTATTTTAGCTTTAAAAAAAAAACAAAAGTATTTAACTAAAAATAAAAAACAGTAGCTATGGCATTTAGCTATAAACAAAAAATAGAATTGATGTTATATGATATATGTTATTGATGTTCATTTGCATATTCCATTATTGTTGATTATATATTTTCATTGAAGTGGTCATGTTATATCTTTTCATTGAAGTGGTTCGATTATGCCCAAGTGGCCTTTTGTTGTTTGGAAGGAATGATTCTGAGTGGCCTATGTTCTGCCGGAATGTTTATTCATTTTCGGTCCAGTAAAATTTCAGGCGCTCTATTTGTCCAGTTTGTAGCAAAGGTCATGCAGAAATTTTCCATGAATTTCGGCATGACTTGTGCTACAAACTAGGAAATATCGAGTGTCCTGGATTTGCCGCAACGGGAATGGATCAACATTCCTGCAAAACATTGGCCTTTTTTATGTCATTACTCATTTTATTAGGTCTAGAATTAATTGACTAGATTTAATCATAGGAAACATGGCTAGCAACGATGAAGGACAGGGTTCTGGTGATTGCAACGTCTACGCGGCGGCAGACGCCTATTTGAAACTTCTCAATGAGCAACGGTTGTTGCAGGGCCCACCTGTCACATCCAAGACTGAGACCAACACCGAGATCAGCGCTGAGACTGACACCGACACTGAGACCGGCGCTCAGGCTGACACCGGCGCCGAAACTGACACCGGCGCTGAGACCGGCGCCCATACCGTCACCGAGACTGGCAAAGCCGGTATAGAACCGAAACCAAAGAGGCAACGGCCCCCAAAGCAGCTCATCACTACTAGTCTGATGGTCACGGAGGTGGACGACGGCAATTTTGAGTCAAAAGATCCTGTGGAAGCGCGAGCGTGCTTCGGCAATCAAATAGGCTACATCCTACGGGCAACCGCCACCATCAACGATCCGAAACTATGGAAGATGCCAGATGTGAACCGACGCCTCAAGAAGTACTACATTATGTATGATGATACATGTCATGTATCTTGTATAGCTCTATCTTGATTATGAAGTGACGACATGATTTGTGTTGGATGATATGATGACACTATTATGTGTATGATATGATGAGCATATTGCATGTTTATGATATGATTAGAATATTGTATGAAACCTGTACAGAAACATCGCAAATATGTAGCAAAAAAATGATATGAGAAAATATAGTAGTAGCACTCTTTAGCACTGCACAGGAAAACGCTGGTGCTAAATTAACAGTAGCGCATGTCAAAACACGCTACTGATACACTTAGCAGTAGCGCCGGTACACAAAGCGCTACTGCTAAGTAGGGATAGCAGCAGCACATGTCAAAACGCGCTACTGATAAACATTAGCTGTAGCACCGCTATAGATACACCAAATACCCGCGCTACTGCTAGGGTTTTCCCTAGTAGTGCTTATTTTAAGATCACCTATCCTTCCTTTCATCCATTAAAAAATCCCTGATGGTCCAAATATCCTATAGCATGCTTCAGGTATTTTTCGGTAACACCTTGTGTTTAGCTTTCCTAACTAATTAACTTATTTAAAAAATTAGGACCAATTAATTTTTTTTGTGAAAGCTTGTGATGCTTGAAGTGACTGTTGTTTGCTTGCTTGCTGGTATGATTGTGTTGGTTCTCAAAAATTCTTGTTATTTTCCAACTCACCTCCTTGATCATGATCTCCTACCTAATGATCTTGGCAAGTTTCACCTCAATCCAAGTTGATTTGACTCCCCTAATTATTCTAAAACCCCATCTGTTCACATCCAAATTTTAGCAACTCTTCATTATCAAGTATCTCCAAGTGTGCTCAAATTTGGTGGACATGTTATGATACTCCAATAATGCATCCACACCAAGTGGTGCATCAAGCGTACTACCTTTGTAGAGTGTAAAACTATTCGAATAGCCGTGTCCACGGTCAATGACAGTTGGGTAATGCTGCTTAAACTACATCCAGTTGTTTCCGCATAAACCAAGTGTGAGTGTGTTGTGATGAAAGGAGTTGTTATGAAAGTAACGATATGACCAAGTTTGGTGACTTGGAATATATGGTGAACCCGGATGGTTCAACCCGTGGCAGATATATTGATATTTGTAACCTATTCTTCAAAAGTAGTTCTCAACTTATGATGCATAACTGTGATCATGTTTATGTACCACCAAGAGATATCCACCAAATAAGCATGTTATTGTTATCCTTCACTTGCATTGTTCATATCATGGGATGTTTGCGAGTACAATGAAAAGTACTCATTGGCATGCCACTGGTTATTTCATTCACCAGGTATAAAAGAACAGGATATGGCGAAGAGTAACTCGGTGATGTTCTTGCGAGCTAGGACGCTTCCCAGTCAGAATGCCTGTAGGTTAAGGCTGATGGCATGGGTTCACGCTTTCAACCAATAATTTCGCTATTGGTTCAGTTTGGTGTGTTGGCCTTTAAGGCCCTATATATGTAAGACTTGACCAATAAGGTCATTCATTGTATCAAATGGTTTGTATGGATGTAAGTCTCTTAATAATCACTATCTATGTGTTCAGTGAGCATTGATATCTGGGATCACTTAGTATGTTCATTCGACGGTCTCGACTCGTAAGTCGGGGTCACCACAGAGCTGGTATCAAAGCCATCCTGACTGTAGGAAGCCTTAGTTAGCACAGACGTTAGTTACGATAAAACTGCTTTCCAGACCGTTCAAAAGTACTTGCAAAACCTAAATATTTTCTCGCCTCTCCTAAATATTCAAAGGAAATGAAGGTTATACTTTAGCCTTCGACCCTTATTTTCTGACACTCCTCGCTTACTCTTTCAAAACATGAAACTGGTCGCTAGCACCTTATGCCCTCTGACCCCGGGATTACTTAAAATCCTCTTGAGCAACTTGGAAGGAAGCAATCATTTCAAGCAATCACTCCTGTGCTGAAGGACAGAAGACAACTCTACTACCGGACGACGCTAACACAAGAAGCTCCAAGAGGAACAAGGACCTCGAGGCTTAGAAGATGGCAACACCACGACACTGTTCCAGAGTGATGCCACTTACACCTACGATAATTTGGATGTAATATATGCAAGCCATGATCTGCATCGCTCATAGAGCGACCCTGTCAATAATAAGGATTATGTCGACCACCACCGGTGGATGAGAACCTCGCCATTTGGTCTACGTCACCTTAGTGAGCAGGAAAACAGTTCTCTTCATCCCCCGCAATAGGTGTCGATATCACGATCAGTATAACTGGCAGGCCAGAACCCTATCATGCCTTGCTCACGTGATTTCATAAAGGTCGTCTACTTGAGGCTCTTGAAGCCTCGGGAGACAAGAAGACAATGACAAGATTATGAAGACAAGGAAAACCCTGTCAATGATAGCCATGAAGAACCACCTTCTTCAGCAACTCCCCAGACGAGAAGACATCAAGAGATCTTTACGACTCAACCGAGTTGCTTTGGCAAGCAACAACAAGAGGCGTGACAACGCCACGAGAAGGTCCAGAAGTCTTAGCGGACTCCTCCCCGGAGCACCAAGCAAGCATGACTGTCGAGTCCAAGAACCTAGGTTCGGATGAGTCGTAAATCCCTTATGCAAAGTCGAGTCTGTGAAATGGTTTGGATGGACCATGTTATGTGTTGTTTGTTTTTGTTGTCTGTGCTTTGATATAAGTCGCACTTTTGCTTGAGCAATAAGCATGTGGTTATATCACCTGTCTTATTTTGATGTTCGAAATGATTTTGACACTTGTTTGAGTTGACTTTTCAACGCTTGTTTGATTGCACTAAAAGCCTTGGACACTCTCCTCTTTGCTTCTCTCTCTCTCTCTCTCACCCTTCTCGACAACTGAAGAACAGCAAGACAAGATGTACCAAGGATCCACTTCGAAGGACGACTGACACTGAAGACACTGATTATACAATGCTTAACCACACACAACCCGTAGGAGTTGTGCTTTTCCCTCAAGATCGGAACCATTCTAGACAAGACTAACCTCCACAAGACTTTCTGGCTCAATTTTTCAGGTCACGTGTCTAGTACATGGATTTGCCACAACACCTGTAGATCCCCGACAAACCTAGCTTAGCACCGGGTTCTTTTTGGAACAAGCGATCGCCGTGAACGAGAAATTCATTATTCTCCAGCTAGCACCCTAACCCTGATGCCATAAGAAGCACCGTTCCCGGATATAGAGTATTAGACTAAAGATTGTTGTGATGATGATGGTTGTCTTGAAAATACAACTAGATGATCTTGGTGGATCATAAGACCCTTATAAAGGTAGATGAACTTGGTGGGTCAAGTTGATATAGTAGCATAACCTACATATTCCTGGAGTATGTTTGGATTCAGTAGGACGATTATGATCACGAGAAATAATACTTGGTGGTAAAAAGGACTTTAGCAAGTAATTGACGTGGATCGATGATTTTACCATAATGACTTGAAGTATAGAGCAAGAGTTCTTATTGGACTTGAGTTGGGATTAAATAGGTAGTTCCAATAGACTATTAATGATATACGAGGCCACATGGTTTGGAGTAAATTGGATTTAGCCCGATGATCTTAATCATGATAGCATGTTTCTCGGTGGATAACAAGTGCGTACGCTTGGAGTTGTCGAATTGGTTTTCGAGCCTATGTGAACTGGCCTGGGAGATTAGATGGCCATGATATTGAAGTTGGTGCTTATACTATAACGTAATCCTTGCAATAATATGCGAGTTATGAGGACTCTAAGAGATTATGTAGAACCCATAAATTTTGGATTTGTAGGAGTGATAGCTCCAGTCATGATTGATCAGATTGATGGATCACTTCATCGGATTCATAGAAAGGAAACAAGATATTGGATTGGTATACTACGTGTTTCCTTAATATAAAAATGCAGTACACTGTCCATTGGATGACTTAGATGGACATTTTGTTTTTTTGTGTCTTTGAAAGTGCGTTATATCGACTAGAGGGGGGGTGAATAGGAGATTTTTAGAATTTCATCACTGAGGAAATTTCTTTTGAGGAAATTCCTCACCAATGACTAACTTACAGTGGAAACAGTAAAGGATCAGACGTGCAAACGTTCACAACCGCAGTATTTCAGACTGAAGAATGTGAAAATAGATTGCACAGTGAGCAGGCACATACAATACAGATGAGGATTAACTAATGTGAAGAATTTGGGGTTGAGGAAATTCAGAGAAAGTCTTGAGCAAATTCTTCAAACAGTCACAGTGAAAGTCATCAACACATAATACAGGGAAAGTAAAGAGTTGAGGAATTAGAACCCGTTTCTCAGTGAAGACAGTCGTTGATGACCCAGTTCCAACTGCTGTGACAGTCGTACATCTGGTTTGGAGCGGCTTGGTATTGAAACCAAAGGACACCCAGTCCCAGGACACACAGTCCCTACCGTATTCTCCTTGAGCTAAGGACACACAGTCCTGGCCCAACACTCGTGGTAAGTCTTGAGGGCAGACTTCCGAACCCTCACAAACTAGGTCACTTGATGATCCACAATTAACTGCTGGAACGCTCTAGACCATGACGCCTAACCGTCTGGAGGATGCACAATCCTCAAAGGTAAAAGGCTTCAGTCTCACACAGGAACAACTTCTTCAGTGATGCTCAATATCTAGGTTTGGTTTGTGGTTTCGGTGGATGGTGTATTTCCTCACTGATGAATTACTCTCGCAGACTCTGAGGAATTTGGGTTGCTCTTATGACAAGTGTCAGTTTCTAACGGAGCAGCCAACCAGCTAGTGGTTGTGGGGGGTGGCTATTTATAGCCTGGGAGCATCCCGACATGATTTGACACTAATGCCCTTAAATAATATGACCGATGGAGTGGATAAGACTAGTGACTTGGCGTGGCTATCGAAACGGTCGGAACCCTCAACTGTGAGAGTCCTCATGTCACTCATATTCCTCACTTGAGGCTTTTGGTAGGATTAGGCTTGGGTTGAGCATCATAAGGAAATTCATTCCATAGTGTAACTTCGACCCCCTTTAACAGTACAGTGTTCCTATTACTCAAATGCGAAGAAAGTAAAACAGAAAGTGTAAATCTTCATGCTTCAAATTCTTCAGAATGATTTTCTTCAGGAACCACCGGTCTTCTCAATATCAGTACCTTCATGAGGAATATCAATTTCATCGCAGATTCCTCGCGATTCCTTTCTTCAGGTTCAGACCAATTTCTTCAACTGAAGACATATATTTTTAGGGGTCGATATTCATCAAATATCTCAAACTCCTTAATGACTTATAGATCCTGTGTACACTCATAAACACATTAGATACTTAACCTATAAGTCTTCAAACCACCAAAATCACTAAGGGGCACTTACAATCTCCCCCTTTTTGGTGGTTGATGACAATTAGGTTAAGTCTTCAACAGGGATCAAAAATATGAAGTGTAAATATTCATTTGAGGAATTTTAAAACAAGATTCAGAGAGACTCCCCCTGAAGATGTGCATATCTTGAGGATTTTGCTTTCACCAGCAAATGCACATTGATGATTTATATCATGGAGATCTCCCCCTGAGTTTTGTAAATCATGCATACATTTAACATATCATATGAAGAAAATGAAGATGCATGATGACAAATGGTATCTGACGAATTCCAGCATGCGTGCATTAAAACATGAGGAATAAGCATGCGAAGAAAAACGTTCAAAAGCGTGAGAGTACCATCGGGCTTATGTTACAACTCATTACATAAAAACTTCAGAAGAGCCAAGATTTTGTAACTTAAATATAGTTTATAAGCCCCAAAAAAAATACCGCTTGAAGACTAACTCTCGAGTTTCTCCCCCTTTGTTATCAAGTGACAAAAAGGGAAAAACTGAGGACTAATGCCCGTGAAGACTTCACTTCTTGGCGGTTGAGGAAGAGTCGTGATGCTTCTTGGGAGTAGTCTTCTTCCTTGGATCGGTAGAAGTGTCAAGTTGTTCTTCATCAGATTCAGCAGTGCGGAATGAAGAAAAGGAGCTGTCTTCAAGGTCTGGCACTCGAATGGGCCTGAACTTCTTCTTGGGAGGCCACGACCAATCAAAGTCTCGCTCAAAGTCCATTTCTTCAAGCTTAGTCTGAGTCTTTAGATGTGCAAGTGTATCCCAGGTGCGATCAAAAACCTCATGCAGATAGTGATGGTTAATCTTCACAGAGTTATGTGTTTCAGTGAGGGTTTTCACAATGGCACCAAACTGGCGTTTGACCCATTTTTGGTTGTGATCCACCTTCTGGTGAAGACTGAGGAGGAGCTCTCTGGTATTCAGCATGCGAAGAGGAACGGGGCTTGCTGGACGAGTCTCAGTATCGTCCCATGAAGAATAAGCTTATGGCACCCTGAACTGGCCATCAAGGGGCCTACTGTCTTCTTCTATCACTGATTTTCCTTTTCCTTCAATGCGCTCGAAAGTCTTCTTGTTGACCCGGATAGGAGGCATATAACCAACATTGTTTTGACAATCAGCGTGAAAGTTGATGCCTGTCCTTGTCCTGATGAATCTCATGATCCACGGGGCATATATCTTGTGATCAAAAGGGCACATAGCATTGTCGGCCAAAGTCCTCAAGAAGAAATCATGGATATTGATAGGAATACCATGAATGATGTTGAAGAGGATATTCTTCATGAGGCCTACAACATCTTCATCGTCATGGCCTTTGATCGGTGCGAGCACACTGCAGAGGATTCTGTAGACAGACCTGGGTGCGTACTTGAGCTCGTGGACGAGGAAGGTTGTTCTTGAAGATTTTCCTTCAGCCAAAGGCTTCATGAGGACTTCCATCATTCCATTTGGCAGCTCACGCTCACCATAAAGCTTCACAGCCTCATCTGAGGGAATTGGTACGGGCAGTTCTCTGAGGAGTTAAGTAGCAGGAGCCTTGTAGTGAGTGTTTTGTGACATCCAGTCAAACACCCAAGTGTTGATGTCTTCAGGATTACCAGATATGTGAAGAGTGGCATAGAACTGAAGAATTAACTCGTTGTTCCAGTCAGATATGTCGGAGTACATTGGGAGCAGACCTGCATCATGGAGTACACTGAGGACTGGCTCCAGGCAAGGTATTGCTTCAAGCTCAACATGAGGAATATGCCTGTGCTGGAATATCTTGTTTCGTCCACAGAGCACAGAGGCATAGTAGTTCATCTGAGTCCTAGTCCAAAACTTCAGATGCCTCATTTGAGGCTTGTCATAGGGGTTCTCTCCGATGAAGTACATGCGTTCTTCAAAGAAATTCTCCTTCTGAAACTTTGGGGCTTGGAGAATGGCTGACGCTGAACTGGTTGAAGATTTTGTTGAGGAATAGGAGGGGAGACAACAATAGCAGTCTCTGGGTTGAGCACAATGAATGCATTGTCTTCGGCAGCTGCATTCTCTTCAGCATTTTCCTCAAGGTGAGGAATTTCAGCAGCTGGTACTTCAGGCTGAGGAGATGGTGCTTGCTCTGGCTGAGCTTCAGGCTTAGGAATTTCTGCTACTTTCTTAGTTGGAGGAGTTGGATCAGCCTGTTCCTCATCTTGAGGAGTCTGCTCAGAGTGTTGAATTTCGTCAGCTTGAGGATTTTCAGCTTGTTTTTCCTCAGCTGGCTTTGTCGCAGAGGCAGTTTCATCAGCTGGTGCAGCTGATGCTTGAACATTTTCTGTCTGAGGAATGAGAGGTTGAGGACTGTCGTCTATCGGAATTCCCTCATCAGTGTGTTCCTCAGGGGCGACATCTTTCATTTCCTCATCTTCCTTTTTCGCTGGATCATCAATGAAGGAGCGAAATTCAGGGGCACAGGGTCCAGAGGAGCAGATTCTTCAAGTGCTTTGAGGCGCTTCGCCTCTGGTTCTTCTTCTGCTGAGGAGGCCTTTCTCTTTTTGGCTTCCTTTTCAGCAGCCCTTGTTTTCCATACGTCTGATGCAGGCGGAATCATCTTCTTCAACTTTGAAGCTTTTGGTGAAGGGGTTCTCTCTACAGATTCTTCAGCTGGTATTGAGGAACCAGCTGGAACAGAGTCATCAGTCTGCTTTGATGAAGCAGCTGGATCAGGAGCAGTCTCATCAGCGGCAGCAAATTCATCAGTTGGAGTTTCCATGATGATTTCTTCAATGGCTGGTTCATCAACACGGCGCTCTTGGTGTACTTCCTCAGCTTGAGGAGTTTCCTCCTCATGAGGAGATTTATCTGCGGGCTCCTCAATCAAGGGCTGAGGAGTTGGCACTGGGGGTGCGGCTCTCTGGTTGTAGCGATCAACAACACTAGTGGCCAGCTTGATGAAATTGCTCTTGAGGCTTTTGTGATCTGACAGCTTGGCATACTTGTCAGTCAATTTTTGCAGCTCTGCCTGTGTTGTCACCAGGGCATCAGGAGTCAATTTGAGGAGATTATGCCTGAGGAATTTCTCCTTTTTGATCTTTGCAACTTTGGCCTGCCTGGTCTGTTGTTCTTTCCACTTGGCTTCATTGATGAAAGTGGTCACCATGTGACTGATGCCAGGCGGAAGCTTCAAGTCATCAAGTGGAGTGTTTGGGTCCTCATACCAGATGTTGATGTAGTCAAGGAGGACCTTGGGGTCCATGGCCAGAGGAATGGCACTGCCTGATGCTTGAGCTACTCTTTCTTGCTTGTTTCTGATGATGGCTTGCAGGGTTTCATCATCAAATTCATCACTTCCCTCTGATGCAGACGGGACTGTGATGATTTTGCTGGGGTTGGGCAGAGGTGCACGTTCAGCAGTTACCAAAGTCTTCGCATGAGGTGTTGAAGACTTTGTCTCTGAGCTGGTTGCAGCTGGGAGTGAGGAGCTGGAGCTGGCGGTCGTAGGCTTCACGACTTGCTTCTGTACTGGTTTCTCTTGAGGCTTTGGAGGTGGAGCTAAGGATTTTGGTATTGAGGAGATTGGTGCTGATGGCCTTGGCGCTGATGGTTTTGGTGTTGATGGTTTTGGTAATGAGGGTTTTGGTGCTGAGGGTTTTGTGATAGAAGCCTGAGCAGACTTCTCTTGAGGCTTTGGAGCCCTTGGCTTTGATGGCACAGACTGCATTTGAGGAATTTCTGAGCCTGAGGTTTCTGCAGCTGAGGAATTAGCAGCACCTGAGGCAGCACCTGAGGATTCATGAAATTTCCTCACTGCAGCTTCTGCCTGTTTCTCGAGCTTGGCCAGATGCTTTTCTTTCTCATCTGGATAGTCATCAATGGTCATGAGGCTTGAGGGATGTGCTACTTGATGATCCTCAAGTGGGGCCCTTCTCCCAGGAGACTTGAGAGAGAATTTCTTTGCATATTTGGGAGTCACAAACCTGTACTCCTTCCATTCCTTCGCCCATCAGCGTTCAATCTTCTCCAGTCGTATCTTTCTCTTGGTCATTGTCTCATTTTCATCAGGCGAGAAATAGTCCAAGTAAATGTCCTCACGGATATCAGCAGCTGTGTTTTGCTCAAGTTTCTTTCCTCCCTTCTGTTTTTTGTCTTCCTCCATTTTCTTCAGTTGAGGATTTTGCTGATGAGTTTGAACTCTTGAGGAGTCTGATGAGCCTTGAAGAGTTTCCTCCAGAAATGCTGCAAATGAGTTAATGTGATGAGAACCGAGAGATTCGTCAGCTGACATGTGTGTACCTGTGAACAGAGTATAGTTGCGAGGAATTTGGAGAGGTCATATGCGTTCTCAGATTTGAAGAAAACGAAAAAGTTTGACAGTATGAGGAATATAACCAGTGGTTGAGGAATTTGCCTAAGCATACTGTTCTTGGGTTCCAGAGTTGTACAGATCCGAAAATTCGCACAATTGAGGAATCTCGTGAAAATCTTAGATGCTTAGCATAGTTCATCAATGATTGTGGTTATAGGTAGTGTTTGAGGAATCAAGTGCGCATCGTATCTTGAGGAAAAACAGATTTCACATAGAAGATGTAAAATTTTAGATCTAACTTGCTGTAAATATGGGATATATTTACCCTGGAAGGTGCGCACGAAGAGCACAGAAAGTTGTGTTTAGAGAGGCTCTTCGTTCGAGTGTCCAATGCACCCTAACTCGGCGACAGAGGACGTCTACGGCGGCGGCGGACGAAGATGGTACGACTCCGGCGTGGTTCCGGCGACGGAGAAGTCGACGCAGTGAAGCTCTTCCTCACCGACGACGAGACTACCAGCGGTGGCGCTAGGGTTCGGTGGAGTCTGCTGTGGCAGGAGAGCGATGAGGCGAAGAAGAGGATCCCGAGGGGGATAAGGACATATTTATAGCCAAAAGTTACTGTTGGCGCGAGAATGTCGGACCAAATAGCCCCTGCCTCTACGTCTCCGCAGGACACGTGTAGCTCCCGTACGATGCGGTGGAGATAGTGGAGATCGTGGTTATCCGATCGTGGGAAGTGGGGGTTTAGTTACTGTGTCTTTAAAGAAACAATTTTTGAAGATTTGAGGATTTTCGTTACAAAATCATCAGCTGACAAGGACATAGTGAGGATTTTGAACAAAGTTTCTAGTAGAACGCATATGGAGAATCGAATAGACTGGATGAGTATAGCATAGAGGGAAAGTAGGGTCCGATCACATTCACTTAGCAGAAACATCAACTTGAAGAAATAGCAATAAGTGAATGCTGTTGAGGACTAGAAATCACAGTCCATCCAGTCAAATGTAAGTCATCAAGTGTTTTTGAGGATTTTTGTAATAAATCATCACAATGAAGAACGACTGTTTTGAAGAAAAACGCATTGTGAGGAAATTGATCATTTGAAGAAAATCAACTTAAGGAATTTCACATTGGGCGGTGGCGTTACCCACCATATAAGAATGTTGATTACAGACGCCGCGTACAATTCTCGTAGGGCCCTCAGAATCAATTTCTTCGTTAATTTCTTCACATTCAGAGTGACATTCTTCATCAGTTGAAGAAAATCGATTCATCATGTGTTGCACATCTAAGTCATCAACTTTGCATAAGTGTTAGGATGTGTGCATGTTTTTTACAAAACATTTGAAGACTCTAAGATATTTAACTCACACCGCAACTTGCAAAACCTTTTCTCATCCAAGGGCTTAGTGAAGATATCTGCCAGTTGATCATCAGCCTTCACATGGTCGATGAGGATATTGCCCTTGAGAACATGGTCCCGAAGAAAATGATGGCGAATCTGGATGTGCTTGGTCTTCGAGTGCTGTACTGGGTTGTATGCAATCTTGATAGCACTCTCATTGTCACAGTAGAGAGGCAAATTCTTCATGTTGATGTCGTAGTCCTTGAGGGTTTGCTTCATCCATAGCAATTGAGCACAGCAAGAACGAGCAACAATGTACTCAGCTTCGGCAAGGGAGAGTCATATGCAGTTCTACTTCTTTGAGGACCAGCAAACTAGTGATCTTCCGAGGAAATGGCATGTGCCAGAAGTTGACTTGCGATCCACACGGTCACCAGCATAGTCTGAATCAGAATACCCTACCAGATGAAGATTGGAGCCCTTGGGATACCATAACCCTAGTGTTGGTGTGTGAGCTAAGTATCGAAGAATATGTTTCACAGCCTTATGGTGTGATTCCTTCGGTTTTGCTTGAAAACGTGCACACATGCAAACACTAAGCATTATATCTGGCCTAGATGCACATAGATACAATAAAGAGCCAATCATAGAACGGTATACCTGCTGATCGAAATCTTTACCATTTTCATCAGTGCCAAGGTGGCCGTTGGTAGGCATTGGAGTCTTGGCACCTTTGCATTCGTGCATGTCGAATTTCCTCAGAACATCCTTGAGGTATTTCTCCTGTGATATGAAGATTCTATTGCTTTGTTGACGAATTTGAAGACCTAAGAAGAATTTCAGCTCCCCCATCATGGACATTTGTTATTCTTGACTCATCATGTAGGAAAATTCTTAACTGTATCTTTTGTCAGTAGAGCCAAATATGATATCATCCACATATATTTGACATACAAACAACTCATTATCATAGGATTTTGTGAAAAGAGTTGGATCGAGTGAACCAGGTTTGAAGCCTTTCTTCGTGAGGAATTCCTTCAATGTATCATACCATGCCCGAGGGGCTTGCTTGAGGCCATAAAGAGCCTTTTTGAGTCTGAAGAGTTTGTCTGGATTCTTTGGATCCTCAAAACCTTGAGGGCTGAGCAACATATACTTCTTCCTCAAGCTTACCATTGAGGAATGCACTTTTCACATCCATTTGATATAAGGTGATGCTATGATGATTAGCATAAGCAAGTAGTATTCGAACAGCTTCAAGTCTACCAACAGGTGCAAAAGTTTCATCGAAATCTATTCCTTCAACCTGGGTGTAGCCTTGGGCTACAAGTCGTGCCTTGTTCCTCACCACTTGACCGTCCTCATCTTGCTTGTTTCAGAAAATCCACTTGGTGTCGATGATGTTGTGCCTGCGAGGATCTGGTCGTTTGACGAGCTCCCATACGTCATTCACCTTGAATTGAAGAAGTTCGTCTTGCATAGCTTGGATCCACTCCGGTTCCAGAAAAGCCTCAGCAACTTTTGAGGGTTCTGTGATGGATACAAAGGAAAAGTGCCCACAAAAGTTAACTAAGTGTGAAGCTTTTGAGCGAGTGAGAGGACCTAGAACGTTGATGTCGTTGAGGATTTGGTCAAGTTCTACTTCGTTTGCCATCCTTGGATGAGCTGGTTGAGGATTTTGTCTGGGATGAGGAAGTGGTGCTGGTGCAATTTCCTCAGGAGCATATTCTTGGTTTTGATCAGCGATGGGGATCGTTTCTTCACCAATTTCCTCAGTGGGGACAATGTCTTCAGTAGGCTCAAGATTTATTGCTTCCTCACGAGACAGTTTATCTGGATCACAAGGCAATTGCTCTCTTTGCGAGCCATTAGTTTCATCGAACCGCACATCTACAGTCTCAACAACTTTGTTGTGATAGTTGTTGCAGACTCTGTAAGTGTGCCAGTCTTTTCCATAACCGAGCGTAAAACCCTGTTCATGATATGGCATGCAGTGTTGATTGCTTCAGGCCAAAAGTGACGAGGAGTCTGATATTCTTGAAGCATAGTTCTTGCCATTTCAATCAGAGTCCTGTTCTTCCTTTCGACGACACCATTCTACTGCGGAGTATAAGGAGCAGACAATTCGTGAGTAATACCAAGTTCATCAAGATAATCATCAAGACGAGTGTTTTTGAACTCGGTTCCATTATCACTCCTGATATGTTTGATCTTGTTGCCAAAGTTCGTCGAGGCCCTTGAAGAAAATAGTTTGAAGATTTCCTGCACTTGAGTTTTATACACTATGATATGCACCCAAGTGTATCTCGAATAATCATCAACTATGACGAAGCCATATAAAGATGCTGCATTGGTTAGTGTGGCATAGTGAGTAGGTCCAAATAAATTCATATGAAGAAACTCGAATGGACGTGCAGTGGTCATGATGGTTTTAGAGGGATGCTTGGATCTGGTCATTTTCCCAGATTCACAAGCACCGCAGAGATGATCCTGGAGGAATTTGACTGATTCGATGCCGATGACATGCTTCTTCTTCGCGAGCGTGTGCAAATTCCTCAGGCCTGCATGACCTAGTCTTCGGTGCCATAGCCATCCTTCTGAGGTTTTTGCTAGTAACCAAGTGGCTGGTTGAGGACCTGTAGAGAAATCAACAATGTACAAATCCCCTCTTCTTACACCTTCGAAGACTTTGGATCTGTCAGATTCCGTGATGACTACACATCTATATCTACCAAAGATAACAATCATATCAAGATCACAAAGCATCGAGACTGACATAAGGTTAAAACCAAGGGATTCAACAAGCATCACTTTGTCCATATGCCTATCCTTGGAAATAGCCACTTTGCCAAGTCACAATACCTTGCTTTTACCTTTGTCAGCATATGTGATTTGCTTCACAGGTGACGGAGTTAGTGCCACATTCATTAGTAAGCTTTTCTCACCAGTCATGTGATGTGTGCAACCACTATCAAGAACCCACTCAGTATTCTTGGGTTTGTCATCCTGCAGATGAATTAGTACAGCTTACCATCTCATATGCTTCAGATTTGAAGAATATGATACTAATTTCATCAGATCAGTAATTTCATCATAACAGAAATGTAAGGGCGTGTGAAATATTTCTATTTCATCAACATTAGCTTGCGTCCTATCAAGCATTTCCTCAGGTCTCCAGCAAATTCTTCAGATGATGATTTTCATCTGGAGACCTGACCTGCAGAAGTGATTATTTTGATTTCTTCACCACCCACATCTGAAGGGGTGGCAAAGCGTTCATCATCCTGCGAGCACCATATGAGAAAGGTGGCATTGAAGCCAATGCACTTCTCTTAACAGTAGGGGGATTGAAGTACTCATATGAATATGCACAGAAGTGGTTTGAGGATTTATGAACATAATGATTTGAGGAGTAATGCTCATATTCATATTCCTTGTAGTTTCCCTGCATGTTAGACGCATAAGCACGGGTACGAGCATAGTTTTGACCAGTTGAGGATTTTGATCCTCTTGAAGACTTTGGTCCTCCTGAGGAATTTGATCTGGGGTTCAGATTCTTCAGTGGTGGTGTCATGAGGACATCACCTGAAGATTTTCAAGACAACTATTGGGAACCCAGATTTTCCTCAGAGGAGGCCCATTCCCGCAGTTGGTTCCAACATATCGAGCAAATACTTCACCAGATTGATTTTTGAAAAGTTTATAGTTGGAATCAAATGACTCATCCGAGGAATAGGATAATTCACATGAAAAGACAGTTAGATTAGATGGATCAAAAGGAGGCCCAGTAGCGGCAACCCATGAGGTTTTGGGATACTGCTCAGGTTTCCAATAAGATCCATCAGCATTTAATTTCCTCTCAAAGCCAATTCCTTCTTTCCTCGGGTTCCTGTTCAAGATCTGCTTTTTGAGCACATCACAAAGGGTTTGATGTCCTTTGAGGCTTTTGTATATGCCTGTCACGTACAATTCCTTCAACCCTGCATTTTCATCAGTAACATTTGTGTTTTCCTCAAGTGAGGAAATAGACACAACAGGTGGAGTTGAAGAATTTGTAGCAATGGTAGCATTTGATGATTCTTGTGAAGAATTAGCAGTTTCGCGTTCAATGCATTTAAGACATGGAGGAATAAATTCAACTCGACTAGCGCTGATCTGTTGAGCTAGTAATGAATCATTTTCCATACGAAGATCATCATGAGACATCCTCAGCTTCTCAATATCGAGCTTCCTTTGAAGAAATTCATAGGAAATCTTCTCATGATCAGTGAGGAGTGTATCATAACGATCCTGAAGATTATCAAATCTAAACTGAAGACTTTTCATGTCATCAGTGAGGATTTGGGTAAGGTTCATTTCGTCATTCAACAGATCATTACTTTTGTCTAGTAGTTTCTGAAGCTTTTCCAGAGCAGTTTGTTGTTTAGTGGCAATGATAACAAGTTTACTGTTACCGGGTTTCTTATAATCATTAGGTTCACAGTCACTTGAATCAGAGGAGGAGGCATTATTTGGTACCTTCGAACCCTTTGCCATGCAGCAATAGGTTGGAGCGAAGTCATCAGCATAGTCATTAGTATGGATGGTGCAATCATTTTCATCAAGTTTGATGATTGACTTGCTGACGAAAGTGGTTGCTAGTGCAAGACAAGCCTGTCCAGATTCTGAGTCTTCTTCAGAACCTTCTTGTTCATCACCTTCCTCTGATTCTTCCTCGGAGTCCATTTCCTTGCCAATAAGTGCCCGAGCCTTTCTGAAACTAGTCTTCTTGTGTGATGAGGGCTTTGAAGATGAGGATTTTGAAGATTTCTTCTTCTTCTTTGAGTCATCAGAACTGTCATCCTTCTATTTCTTCTTATTTGATTCCTTTCCCCAACGGGGACAATCAGCAATGTAATGACCTGATTTCTAGCACTTGTGACAGGTTCGTTTCTTGTAGTCCTCAGATGAAGATTCTGATTTCCTCATGTCTCTTCTTGAAGATTTACCGAACTGGCCACGTCGTTTAAATCTCTGGAATTTCCTCACGAGCATTGCAAGCTCCTGTCCAAATTCTTCAGGGTCACAAATGTTGTCATCTGTGTCTTCTTCTTCAGATGAGGAAACTGCTCTAGCCTTCAGTGCACGTGGTCTGTCATAGCTTTATCCATATAGATCTCTCTTTTCTTCTAGCTGGAATTCATGAGTATTTAGCATTTCAAGTATATCAGCTGGATCCAGCATCTTGTAGTCTTGTCTTTCTTGAATCATCAGAACTAAAGTGTCAAATGAAGAATCCAAAGATCGCAGCAGTTTCTTCACAACTTTGTGATCAGTGATGTCTCGAGCTCCCAGTGCTTGCAGTTCATTTGATATGTCAGTGAGGCGATCAAAGGTGTCTTGGAAGCTTTCATTGTCATGTCTCTTGAAGCGATTGAAGAGATTGCGAAGAATATCAACACGAGAGTCACGCTGGGTTGATACTCCTTCATTTACCTTGCACAGTATTTCCCAGATCAGTGCTGCAGAGCCCAAAGCACTTACTCTTCCAAACTGGCCTGGGCTCAGATGGCCACAGATGATGTTCTTCGCTTGAGAATCGAGTTGCTTCAATTTCTTCACATCAGCCGCAGTGACACTGGCAGAGATAATGGGGACGCCATTTTCCATAATATACCAGAGATCATTATCAATAGCTTGTAGATGCATTTGCATATTGTTCTTCCAGAAGGGAAAGTTCTTTCCTTCGTAGGTAGGACATGTTGCAGTCACCTTAAACATGCCTGTAGTCGACATAACTAAAACTCCAGGTGGTTAAACCAAAATCACACAAAACAAGGGAGTACCTTGCTCTGATACCAATTGAAAGTGTGTTATATCGACTAGAGGGGGGTGAATAGGAGATTTTTAGAATATCATCACTGAGGAAATTCCTTTTGAGGAAATTCCTCACTGATGACTAACTTACAGCGGAAACAGTAAAGGATTAGACGTGCAAACGTTCACAACCGCAGTATTTCAGAGTGAAGAATGTGAAAACAGATTGCACAGTGAGCAGGCACGCAGAATACAGATGAGAATTAACTAATGTGAAGAATTTGGGGTTGAGGAAATTCAGAGAAAGTCTTCATCAAATTCTTCAAACAGTCACAGTGAAAGTCATCAACACATAATACAGGGAAAGTAAAGAGTTGAGGAATTAGAACCCGTTTCTCAGTGAAGACAGTCATTAATGACCCAGTTCCAACTACTGTGGCAGTCGTACATCTGGTTTGGAGCGGCTTGGTATTGAAACCAAAGGACACCCAGTCCCAGGACACACAGTCCCTACCGTATTCTAATTGAGCTACGGACACACAGTCCTCGCCCAACACTCGTGGTAAGTCTTCAGAGCAGACTTCCAAACCCTCACAAACTTGGTCACTTGACGATCCACAATTAACTGCTGGAACGCTCTAGACCATGATGCCTAACCGTCTGGAGGATGCACAGTCCTCAAAGGTAAAAGGCTTCAGTCCCACACAGGAACAACTTCTTCAGTGATGCTCAATCACTAGGTTTGGTTTGTGGTTTCGGTGGATGGTGTATTTCCTCACTCATGAATTACTCTCGAAGACTCTGAGGAATTTGGGTTGCTCTTATGAAAAGTTTCAGTTTCTAACGGAGCAGCCAACCAGCTAGTGGTTGTGGGGGTGGCTATTTATAGCCTAGGAGCATCCCGACATGATTTGACACTAATGCCCTTAAATAATATGACCGTTGGAGTGGATAAGACCAGTGACTTGGCGTGGCTATCGAAACGGTCGGAACCCTCAACTGTGAGAGTCCTCATGTCACTCATATTCCTCACTTGAGGCTTTTGGTAGGATTAGGCTTGGGTTGAGCATCATGAGGAAATTCCTTCAATAGTGTAACTTCGACTCCCTTTAACAGTACGGTGTTCCTATTACTCAAATGCAAAGAAAGTAAAACAGAATGTGTAAATCTTCATGCTTCAAATTCTTCAGAATGATTTTCTTCAGGAACCACCGGTCTTCTCAATGTCAGTATCTTCATGAGGAATATCAATTTCATCGCAGATTCCTCGCGATTCATTTCTTCAGCTGCAGACCAGTTTCTTCAACTAAAGACATATATTTTTAGGGGTCGATATTCATCAAATATACAAACTCCTTAATTACTTATAGATCCTGTGTTCACTCATAAACATATTAGATACTTAACCTATAAGTCTTCAAACCACCAAAATCACTAAGGGGCACTAGATGTACTTACAGTCTTAAATTCAAGCTTAGGAGCTTGTATGCCTCCCCGAGGTTCTTTCATAGAAACGCATGTGCAATGTATGATACTTGTAGTGTTTGGGTTAGTACATCCCTCAACCCTGGAGTTGTCTAGCATGAGTAGTGTGGAGTTGACACATGTGAGATGGTACCCTTGATGAGATAAGGTGATGTCGTTCCAAATTAGAGGTCGAACTATTGGCATCTAAGGAATGTGCATAGAGATAAGATGATAATTTTTCACCCACATCCTGGATTCTTTGAGACCCTAAAGCTTCACCCAGCAATAAGGTGGTCAGATTACGACCATAGAACAAAGACTCTAAGTTGTTGGAATATGGCCAGTACTTCGCCCAACTGCCACCCATCGTGTCTATGATGAACATGGGCATGAAGGACTAGGTCATGTGGACCTCAAACCCCCTCGGCCAGGGATCACCCGTAGCAAGTCCCCGTTCTCCTCACCTGACTCATGAGCACTGTGCTTATGTCATGTGGACCTCAAACCCCCCTCACTGATGACATACTTATTCACCCAGTAAGAGGAAGAACACCTTAGTCCTGTTTGGACGAGCCCCAGGAACGCCGATTGTTATGCCTCTCGAGGGTAGAGTGTTATCTCGAGAAGGTGGGCTTATCAAACCAAACCCAAGACAACGGAAGTCTATCCTACTCAAGTCAAGACAAAGAAACGCCATGGTGAGGAAGCCACGACAATGACGATGGAGCAACAAATGTCAACCACCGATCTTGCACCAACTACATCAACAACATCAAGGAGCCTCGACAATTCAAGACAATGAAGCCTTTGGACAAGCGAAAGAATCAGACGACCTCTCCTTGGTCCAAACCAAGGAAGAGAGTACTAGTTGGGTCGTGGTGAAAACCTGCCAAAGGTGATTCACCCGCTTGCCGAGCCGCAGAACTTGGGAGTGGATGACTGGTCTATACTATTGGGTAGCCAGCTCATCCAGGAACCCTCGCAACCTTCCTAGATGGTAGAAGTCATTCTGGACTCAAAGTTTCTGAGCTTAGACTCATGGGCAAGACCCAACCAAGACCCTTTCGCGAGATGCCTTCGAAGACCACTTCAACACCCTCAAGGATGAAGATCACCGGCGACCATAGCTTGTTTGCCTTAAGGGAGTCAAGGACTTCCTCAATAGCCACGAACCACGTGAAGGCCTTAACCATTATGTTCTAGCACGAGGCATCTAGATGTCGCTAACCGGCTTCAGCAGCCCCGAGACCAGAACATAGACACACTATCTTGCCACGTATTCTGACTTTGGAATGCACTTGCAAGCGAGAACCTTGCACGGACTTAGCTCACCAAGCCCTTGACCCTCGGTCGAGCCTAACTTATTGCCTAAACCCACCCAGTCAGGCCAAGACGTGCGAAGCATTCAAAGCTATATCATCAAGCACCTCAAGACCCACGACCGCAACATGGGGACATGAAGACGACCGCCGACTCAAGATTTTGTATCTCTCCAACCCCTAGCCTAGAAATCTCGGGGACGAGATTTTCTTAAGGGGATAAGGTCTGTAACATCGTGTGTTTAGCTTTCCTGACTAATTAACTTATTTCAAAAATTAGGACCAATTAACTTTTTTATGAAAGATTGTGATGCTTGAAGTGACTATAGTTTACTTGCTTGCTGGTATGATTGTGTTGGTTCTCAATTTTTTGTTTTTTTTAAACTCACCTCCTTGATCATGATCTCCTCCCTAATAATCATGCCATGTGTTTAGGACCAAAAACTATTTCTACCAAATATTATTTTCACCAAAAATGCATTTCTTTGAATTAAGCCTTCAAAACCCCTAAGATGAGGTTTGTACTACAAGTCCTCAAATTAGGGAATTTATTTTGCACCAATTATTTTATTCAAAACCTATTATCAAAATATCTTCCAAAAACCAAAATATTATTATTTTAAAAGTTATTTTACAATTTTATTTAAATGCCTTTTTATGAGGCCATAACTGGTCTCTTATGAAGGAAAGTTATTTTTATTGCTTTCAAAATATTTTGGAAAATTTAGGGAAACTCAGTGGATATATTTATTCCATATATATGAGTTTTAGCACATGGTCATGTTTAAAATATTGCGCAAACCCCTCCAAAACCTTTCCTGCCTATTTCAATCTTTTGGAATAATTGTATAAGAAATATACTCAATAAATTCCACTAAAATTATAGCATGTCATCTATGATATGTTTGATGATCTTGTTAAGTTTCATCTCAATCCAAGTTGAATTGACTCCCCTAATTATTCTAAAACCCTATATGTTCATATCCAAATTTGAGCAACTCTTCATTATCAAGTATCTCCACATTTTCTCAAATTTGGTGGACATGTTCTGATACTCCAATAATGCATCCACACCAAGTTGTGCATGAAGGAGAATAGAAGAACTTGTCTCAAGCCCCTCAAAACCTTCTCTGTTGATTTCTAACTTTGGTAAACTTTGCACTAAAAAGTTTCTCCAATTGACACCAAACTTTCTGTGCATGTTTTAAAGCTCAAATGACGCCCCCACACCAATTATTGGATTTGTGGGAATTGATTTGAATAAGATTGTAAGCAGAAAGTTATTTCTGCCCATTTCAAGGGTTTTCCAAGTCTACATTGGAAACCTTCTCCACCAAATCCCAAATTTGGTGTCCAAGCTTATTTTCATCTATTATTTGATCATGTTAAGTTTCATATCCAATGAAGTCCATCTGATTGCTCTGCCACTCATCAAACACCTTGTTTGCATTCACTTTATTGACTACTTTGGCCCATTCCACTTTAACCCTTGAGCTCAACTTTCTACCACAGCTTCATATAGTTACATTTTACCTCGAGTAACATTTCCATGGCCACTGGTCAATTATTGGAGGGAAGATCCATGTAACTACTCCTCATTTTACCCTTGGAATCACCATCTTTACCCTCTTGCCTCACTTTTGCCTAAGCCAAAGCCCCCATCTCTTCCCAGAGGGTACCTAGCGTCCCAAGGCATTGTTTCAAGCCAAGAGATGGCATGCTCATGTGGAGAAAATGAGCAGCACATCCTCAAGTTGAATTATGGCTGAAAGGTAGCTTTGTACACCAAGTGCTAGTTACACTTCTTTGCTGGAGCTGAAACTTTGCAGTAATGCAGTCCTTCCATGCCTAAGGATACTAGACATGCTTATTCCCCATTATCCCTCCTGTTAGTGCCCTTATTATTAGCCCTAAGTTTGTTGTTGCAAACTTAACACCAGTCAAAACCTATTCAAACCAGATCCACTTGGGTTCAAACTTCACCAGTGCCTTGTGGCATGCATGCCTTGCATGTTTGACACCTTGGCCTGGCCAAAGGGTGGCCCAGGACACGAAGTGGGGTGGTGACCACCTCCGTGGAGTGCAGAAATGGTGCTCTGCACTTTTCCTCCTTCCACCTGTCCATTTCTAGCTGGTCCAAGATGTCCCAATGTGTCTCATAGATTTCTTTTGACCGTTCAAACCATTCCGCCCCCACTATCTAGATTCCAAGGTTCCTCTGGAACATGTGGCACCCATGGCCACAAGTGCTCCCGAGAGCTTCCAAGGTCTCTTCCCTCCTCTAACTCTCTTATATCCCCTCTCCCGAGTCTCTCTTGCTTCCCCTTCCTTGTGCTCACCCAAGGCTCCTCCTCCTGAGCCCTGCTCTGTCCCCGAGCCCTCCTCCTCCTACCATGACCATGGCCGAAGCCACCTGAGGTCCTTGCTCAGGCCGGGCTAGCCAGGGGGGGGGTTCCCTCGCCACTAGCTTCACCTAGTATTCCTCCTAGCTGGCGCCGTTCCTCC
The DNA here is from genome assembly GCF_904849725.1 of Hordeum vulgare subsp. vulgare. Taxonomy (NCBI): domain Eukaryota; kingdom Viridiplantae; phylum Streptophyta; class Magnoliopsida; order Poales; family Poaceae; genus Hordeum; species Hordeum vulgare. Next base: position 337,819,384 of record NC_058524.1, on the reverse strand, counting down.
CGAGCACCTCCAACTCCCACCCCCTCGCTGCTGGTGCCGAAAACAGTGAGGTCATCGGCCTCCCGCAACCACCGCCGCCGGCTTCCCTTGCAGCCTCTCTACGGACACCCAATTTGGGAATGGAGGCGGCAAAGTCTATTGAGCTCGCTGGTGCACTCGCTTGGGCAAGGAATGGCCGGAGGCACGGCGCCGCACGGCTTCCTACCTCTCCCCGCGGTTCCTATACACCAGCGTGAGGAAGGGGATGACCCTGCAGGCGGGGCCTCCTCTTAGTGAGCCAGGGCTAGGACGGCTGCCTCTAGTGGCCATGCCTCGGCGGGAGTGCGCCACCCTGCGGCAATGGCGCCCTAGGGAAAACCACCTTCGGCATGTACCTTCGCTGGTGGCCCGAGCTCCTGGGCCGGCCCGAAGGCCTATCTATCGCTCTGAGCGCGAGATAAGCCAGAGCCCGAGCTCCTCTTCTCATTTTCATATTTTTCTTACCTTCAAAAATCCATTATAAATCCATTTTTGCTCCGATTCTAATGATTCAAATTTCTCCAGGTTCCTAAATTCAAAACCTATACAAATATGTGCATGGAACATTTTTCCAGAGAAACTTTCTTTGGAGGATCCGATTAAATCCAAATATGAAATTATTTGGCCCACTTTTGGAAAATCCTATAGGGCTCAAATCAACTCCAGTTGGAGTGATTCTAAATTCCAGAGCCTTCTAATATCATGCCCTATTTTTGAAGCCTTGGTCAACATTTTTGTGAGACTTTATTATTTTGCATTAAATAAATAGCTTCCTATTGCTATTTATTCCATATTAGAAAATTCCTAGAATATTCATTTCTTCTCCAAATCCAGTGAAACAACTCCCTAAATATTTCTAAAGTTGTTATCTGTTACATGAGTGCCTCCACTCATTTTTATCATAATATTTTCTGTGGGCTTCATTAAAAATCCCCTACTCCTCCCTTCCTCCATTCAGAAATCCGTGATGATCCAAATCTCCTGTGGCAAGCTTTAGGTATTTTTCTTAAGACCCGAGAGGTCGAAGAAAAATATAACTTCTATTTTTCTAGCACATTATTTCTGCGTGCTGTGGGGCTTACCGTGGTTATTTCCGACGATAGTTGACGAGTAGGTGGAGTACTCGGAGTTGGAGCGGAAGACCTCGAAGACCCGAGGACTTATGTGAGCAAAGGCAAGCAGCCCTTTGACCATGACTGAGCATATGTTATATTGCATAATAAATAGCAAGTATTTCCATTGCATATGATCATAAGTGCCGGTAAATCATTTGATGTGATGTTTCTGAAGCACCTGCATTGAGCTTGATCCTAACCCTTTTGAGGATCATGCTAGCATCATGTTGATAAGTACTGCTAGAGTAAATAGCACGAGCATGTTGTTGGTATAAATCAAAGATTTATGAAAACCCCATCGGGTGCCTCTAATACCCGAGGGTGATGATGAGTTACGTGGCCACTTTTGCAGAAGTGGTGCACCCGGTATTTGTGTGAGTATGGTTCTGGAAAAGGGATTAGATTTACGATGTGTCGACCGTCCCAACCTTACCAGTGCGACGACGTTACCCCTTATGGGACGGGGCTATGTTGATTACTCTGGTCGGTGCTAACAAAGAGCCACATTACTAGTGGCGGGAGTGATGTGTGGTCACTCTCGTGATGGGGTCGTGCCAGGTAGGACGACTATGCCATTTTTATGAGTTCCAGGCACACCGTTGGTCCCTGATACATCTCCGTCATATCTACTTTTCCGAACTCTTTTGCCCTTGTTTTGGACTCTAATTTGCATGATTTGAATGGAACTAACCCGGAATAACGTTGCTTACAGCTGAATTGCCATGGTGTTGTTTTTGTGCAGAAATAAAAGTTCTCGGAATGACCTGAAAATTTACGGAGAATTTTTCTGGAATTAATGAAAAATACCTGCGCAATGATCCACCGGAGGAGGTGAGCCAGTGGCCCACAAGCCCCTAGGCCGCGGCCACCCCCCAGGCCGCGCCGTAAGGCCTTGTGAGGCCCACGTGGCGCCACCCCCTCAAACTCATCTCTATTTATTCCGTTTTGCCCGGAAACAAATCAGGGAAAAGGATTCATCACGCTTTACGATACAGAGGCGCCGCCACCTCCTGTTCTTCATCTGGAGGACATATCTGGTGTCCGTTCTGGGCTCCGGAGAGGGGAAATCGTCGCCATCGTCATCATCAACCTTCCTCCATCGAAAATTCCATGATGCTCTTCATCGTTCGTGAGTAATCTCATCGTAGGCTTGCTGGACGGTGATGAGTTGGATGAGATCTATCATGTAATTGAGTTAGTTTTGACGGGGATTGATCCCTAGTATCCACTATGTTCTGAGATTGATGTTGCTACTACTTTGCCATGCTTAATGCTTGTCACTAGGGCCGAGTGCCATGATTTCAGATCTGAACCTATTATGTTGTCGCCAATATATGTGTGTTTGAGATCCTATCTTGCAAGTTGTAGTCACCTACTATGTGTTATGATCCGGCAACCCCGGAGTGACAATAGCCGAAACCACTCCCGAAGATGACAATAGTATGAGGAGTTCATGTATTTACCAAGTGTTAACGCGTTGGTCCGATCTTTATTAAAAGGAGAACCTCAATATCCTGTAGTTTCCATTAGGACCCCGCTGCCACGGGAGGGATGAAAATAGATGTCATGCAAGTTCTCTTCCCTAAGCACGTATGACTACATACGGAATACATGCCTACATTAGATTGACGAACGGGAGCTAGTTACTTATCTCTCCGTGATATAGCGGTTACATGATGAATAACATCCGGTATACTCATCCATCAACGATCCACTGCCTATGAGTCTTTTACTACTGGTCCTTGCTACGTTACTTTGCTGCTACTGATGTCGCTACTGTTGTTACTCTGCTGTTACTTGCTGTTGCTGTCACTACTTCTGTTCCTTGCTAGTGCTCTTACTCTACTGTTACTTGCTACTTTGCTGTTACCTGTTGCAAGACTTTTCTGGAGCCGTTGCCGGGAAAGAATAGTCCCCCGTCCACATGCCATTTACTGGCGCTATTGATACAACAAGTTAGGAATAGTCTGCTGTCAACAGATCTTTTTATGACACCGTTGCTATCATACCACTTTGCTAGTGATACTTTGCTTGCGGACACTAATCTTTCAGGTGTGGTTGAAATTGACAAACTCAGCTGCTAATACGTGAGAATATTCTTTCGCTTCCCCTTGTGTCGAATAAATAAATTTGGGTTGGATACTCTGCCCTCGAAAACTGTTGCGATCCCCTACACTTGTGGGTTATCAAGACTATTTTCTGGCGCCGTTGCCGGGGAGGCACATCTATATTCTCTGAGTCACTTGGGATTTTCGTCTGATGGTCACTATGAGGAATCCCAAAGATCCAAGAACTGAAATCTTGCCTTCCACTACGAGGACAGGTAAGGAACTGCCATCTAGCTCTGCACTTGATTCACCTTCAGTTATGAGTAAGTTTGCGACATCGCCTCATGCTAGAAATCTTGATATGTCGCCTGTGCTTGATGATGCTACTTCTGCTGCCCATGATGCTTATGATGATGCTATGATTGATACTATGCTTGATGATGCTATCCTTGATACTATGCCTAATACTGCTTTGCCACTAGGTGCATTCCTTGATGCACAAATTGCTAGAATTGCTGCTAGACGTGATGATACTTCTGAAACTGCTGATACTATTGAAGTAGAAACTGCTACTATGCCTGAATTGCTTGTTATGCATAAACGCTATGTTATGGAGGGAGAGATAGCTGAGGACTTTCTTGCGTGTAAGGATAGCTATGATGTTGAGAAACTACGGCGCAAGTGGAAAGAAAAATCTCTGAACGCTAGGATGAAATACGACCCGAAGTTTGCTAATTCGCCTATCTTTGTGACCGATAAGGATTATGAATTCTCTATCAACCCTGAGTTAATCACTCTGGTCGAATCTAATCCTTTTCACGGTTATGAGTCTGCAACGGTTGTAGCCCATCATACCAAACTACACGATATAGTCACCCTATTCACTAGTGAGGAAAAGATCCGCCACTACTATATCCTCATGCTGTTTCCTTTCTCGCTAAAGGATGATGCTAGGAACTGGTTCACTTCTCTTGCTCCTGGTTGTGTGCATAGCCCCCAGGATATGGTCTACTACTTCTCTGAAAAATATTTCCCTGTCCATAAGAAGCAAGCTGCCTTGCAGGAAATATACAACTTTGCTCAACCTGAGGAAGAGAGTCTCCCACAAGCTTGGGGAGGCTTGTATAGCTACTGAATGCTTTGCCTGATCACCCTCTTGAGAAGAATGAAATACTTGATATCTTCTATAATGGACTTACCCATGCTTCCAAAGACCACCTAGATAGTTGTGCCGGTTGTGTTTTTAGGGAACGAACCGTAGAACAAGCTCCGATTCTACTGAATAACATCTTGTGCAATGAGAATGCTTGGACTATTCCCGAACCACCTCCTAAGCTAACTCCGAAGAAAAGAGGTATTCAACTCCTCAGTCTTGAAGATATGCAAGAAGCCAAGAAATCTATGCGAGAGAAAGGCATTAAATCTGAAGATGTCAAAAATCTACCACCTATCAAAGAGATCCATGGTCTCAATAACACGATACAGGTAGTAGAAGTAAATTCTCTGCGTAGGTTTGATGAGAATGATATTCCTTATGATAAACCTGCTAGCTTATGCCTGGATGAATTTGATTATTTTTTTGCCAAACAACAAAGCTTCAATGATTATGTTAGCAGACAATTGGAACATAATGCTCGTATGCTTAGTCATTTAGGTGCTTGTGTGGAAAGAAATGTCAATGATCTTAAACTTCTGAGTAAACATGCCTCTATGGTTACTACTCAGGTAGAACAAGTACTTAAAGCTCAAAATGACTTGCTCAATGAGTTGAATAACAAATCTGTCAGAGTCGTTACTAGAGGCGGTAGAATGACCCAGGAACCTTTGTATCCTGAGGGTCATCCTAAGAGAATTGAACAAGATTCTCAAGGAGTTAGCACTGATGCACCTAGTTATCCTAGAAAGAAGAAGAAAGATGATAGGGACTTGCACGCTAGCAACCATGTTGCTGCTACCCCTGAGAGTCCAAACGATGTCTCTGTCTCTGATGCTGAAACACAATCTGGTGATGAACATGAGCCTAATGATAATATCAACAGTGATGTTCATGATGATGCTCAACCTAGCAATGATAAGGATGTGGAGATTGAACCTGTTGATCTTGATAACCCACAGCCTAAGACTAGGAGATACGATAAGAATGACTTTGCTGCTAGGAAGCACGGTAAAGAAAGGGAACCATGGGTTCAGAAACCCATGCCCTTTCCTCCCAAACCATCCAAGAAAAAGGATGATGAGGATTTTGAGCGATTTGTTGAAATGATCAGACTTGTCTTTCTACAAATGTGTTTGACAGATATGCTCCAAATGTCTCCGTATGCTAAGTACATGAAAGATATTGTGACTAATAAGAGGTGGATACCTGAGGTTGAGATTTCCACCATGCTTGCTAATTATACCTTCAAGGGTGGAACTCCTAAGAAACTAGGTGATCCCGGTGTGCCCACTATACCTTGCTCCATTAAAGGCAACTACGTTAGAACTGCGTTACGCGACCTTGGAGCCGGTGTTAGTGTTATGACTCTCTCTCTTTATCGTAGACTTGAACTGGATAAGTTGACACCCACTAAAATCTCCCTGCAAATGGCCGACAAATCAACTGCTTTCCCTATCGGCATTTGCGAAGATGTGCCTGTTGTGGTTGCTTATGTCACTATCTTAACAGACTTTGTTATCTTGGATATTCCCGAGGATGATTTCATGGTTTTCATCCTCGGAAGACCCTTTTTAAACACTGCAGGAGCTGTTATAGATTGCAACAAAGGCAGTATCACTTTCCATGTCAACGGTAATGAGCATACGGTGCACTTTCCGAAGAAACAATATCGAGTACATTGCATCAATGCTATCAAAAAACTTCATCGATTCTTATTGGGAGCTTTCAATGCCCTATTCCTCGTGTCAAGATGAAGTATGATTTTCTTGTTGGGGAGATTCACGTCCCCATTGAGGTGACCTTGTGACTATTCGAAAATTCTCCATTCTCTTTTACGATTCGAAAAGGTTTGTCGAGGAGACTTGATCAACCTCACTGACGGATTTCTTTTGATGACCATGAGATGGATGAATCGAGTAGTCACAAACCTGTGTTCCAAGCTTTCACCTTCGGTTGCTTAGAAGAAAAATGATAGATTTAGTTTAGTTTTCCCTGTTTTCTGTTTTAATGTCCGGTAGAAAAGTACCCCAAAAATAAAAGTTCTCCGAATGTCCTGAAAATCAAGTATGATTTTCTCTGGATTTTTTGAAAAATTCTGAGACAAAGAGCTTGTCTGGGGGCTGCACCAGTGGGCCACAAGTCCTGACGACGCGGGCACCCCCCTGGCCGCGCCACCTAGGCTTCTGGGGCCCACAGGCACCCCCTCCACCCATTCTTGCTCTCATCTGGTTCTCCTACCTCCAGAAAAAATCGTTTCGCAGCTCAAACCCGTGTTCTTGCTCCTGTTGCTGGCTTTTCGATCCCTTTGCTCAAATCACCGTTCTCCGAACTGTTTTGGGGAAATTACTCCTTGGTAAGTGACTCCTCCATTGGTCCAATTAGTTTTTGCTCTAGTGCCTTATACTCCGCATATTTTTGCTGCCTTGGTGACCATGTTCTTGAGCTTTGCATGCTGATTTTAGCTAGTCCCAAGTAGTTTTGATGTGTAATATGGACTCTAGGCACTTGTTGGAGTAGTGGCCACGAGTTTTGTTGGGCCTTATTCACTTTTCCTTAGAATCACTAAAAATTTCAGAGATAGAAAAGGGAAAAGATGAGGAGGTTCTTAAGAGGCACTTCAAGCCGTGACCCCAAGGATGATGGAAGTGAGAAGAAGCCTAAGTATCTTCTCCCTCGAGTCGCAGAAGTTCGAGCGTGCAAGTGGCCAAGCGACGTGTTCTTACGCGCCGCTGGAATTTATGAGTAGTTTTATCACTTGGTGGAAAACGCAGCCTTATCGCCTTCATTGAAGATAAGTGTCCGCAATACCTCCTCCTAACTAATATTTTCGTACAAAGCTTTAACTTCTATCCGAGGAAGAATCCTCCTATGGTTGAGTTCAAACTTTATGATATCCCCCAACGCATGTCACTCCAGGATTTTTGCAATGTTTGCAAATTGCCTTTCATTGCGGATATTCATGAACCTCGTCCACAGGACTTGGAAGCTTTCATCGGTACTATTGTTGTAAGAGAGGAGCGAGGAGTGTCTTGCGCTAGAGCTGTTGGCATTCATTTTCCCGTGCTTCGGTACTTCTCATTATTTGTGGGAAAATGTTTGATTGGCCGTGGGAAAGCTGGTTCACCTAGTTCCCCAGATCTTGCGGTCTTGCGCGAAGCCCTTTATAACGATAAAACTTATAGCTTGGGAGCTATAGTAGCTCAACGGTTGAACCTGAACCGTTCTAAAGGTGTTGTCTATGGAGGTATCTATGCTATCCGTCTTGCCAGACACTTTGAGATACCCATTATACTAGAGGAAGAAGAAGAGGTTCTTCTTCCCGAGAGATATCTAGATTATGATAGCATGGTTCGCCATGACTTTCTTGATAGAGATATAAATAGAAGGATGATTTATAACTTGGTATTTAGTCAGGGTACTCGTGAGACTATTAGTTTGTGTGCTCCTTCTTTGTTCAAGCTTCATGCAGGCAGGTACATTATTATGCCCTCAGACATCTACGCATATTGGGGCTTAGCCCAACCACAGGTGCCCGTGCCCGAGCCACCAGTCGAGTACCAGACGCCGGTTTATCAGTGGGAGCCACAGGAGCTCACACAGCAGTGGCATCCTTAGTCCACTCCGGAGTACCCCGGAGCTAGTTATTTCCCACCATGGGAGTAGACCAACTTAGGACAAAAGCCTAAGCTTGGGGGAGTACGTGTTCTCACCGACTTTACATTCTTGCTTACCCTTTCACTTTATTAGCCGGTGTTCACACATTGCCACTGTATCATCCATGCTAGTTTATTTTCTTTTTCTTTTTGTCGTTTTCGTTTCGTGTGTCTGTCTATTTGAGAAAAATCCAAAAAGATTTTATTTTTCTTGTTTTTCTTGTTGGGAGCTTTACCGTGTAAATAGTTTTCTTTTTCTTTGGGTCAAGGTAGAAGATATTGGTTACAATGTTTAGTGGCTCTTGCATGCATACCTGTTTAGATATCATAGAGCCATATTACTTTGTCTTCTCCTTTGTGTTTGCCTGCAGATTCCAGATTTAGTCCAATGCACGAGCACGCTTATTATTGTTCACATCGTTCGGTCATGCAAGTGAAAGGCAATAATTATGATATATGATGAAGTGACTGAGCCTGCAAAAGCTGGTATGAACTCGACCTATTTTGTTTTTGTAAATATGACTAGCTCATCATGCCTGATTCAGCTTTGTTGTGAGATAAACATGTTTGCAATGACAACTTAGAGATCATAGTTGCTTATGCCATGCTTACTTAGCTAGGAGCTTATAATGGTTTGTCTTGGACGCCCACATGAATGTTGAGATGACTGTGTTGTAGTATGATAGGATGGTATCCTCCTTTGAATCATTCAAGTGGCTTGACTTGGCGTATTTTCACGCATGTAGTTGAAACAAAATCAACATAGCCTCTATGATATTCATTTTCATGGTGATTTATGTCCAACTCATGCTTGCACTCAATGTTAGTTAATCTCAATGCATTTTGATGACTATTGTCGCTCTCTAGTTGGTCGCTTCCCAGTCTTTTGCTAGCCTTCACTTGTACTAAGCGGGAATACTGCTTGTGCATCCACTCCCATAAACCCAAATTTGTTCCATATGAGTCCACCATACCTACCTATGTGCGGTATCTACCTGCCGTTCCAAGTAAACTTGCATGTGCCACTCTCTAAACCTTCAAGCAATAATCTGTTTTGCATGCCCGAACAGCTCATATGGTTACAGGGGGCTATCAGTATCTTCCATGCTGGGTGTGTTATCCTCGATGTGTGTTTATTCGCTATCATTCACGAGAAAGGGGCCGGTAATTGGAATTCCCAGCTCCATGCTCAAATCGAAAAGATAATTGCAAACAAAACTCCCCCGGGATTGATGTTGGTATGGACGGTACCCGAGGATTCGGCTAGTCGTGGAGTGTGATTGATTGGTGGTGGGGGAGTCAAAACTTTACTTTTCTGTTTGGGAACCGCCTATAGCATGTGTAGTGTGGAAGATGTTGAGAACTCTTAGTCATTGCGTTGACAATGAAAGCATGCCACCTAAAATTATTATCTCTGTTTTCAAAGCTTGAGCTCTGGCATCTTTGCAAATCAATGCTTCCCTCTGCAAAGGGCATGTCTATTTATGTTCCTGTTGAGTCATCCTCCTCTTACAAAAGCACCAATTAGAGAGCACCTCTGTCATTTTTATGCTTTGCTTTTAACTATGTTTAGTATGACTGTGACTGGATCTTCATTGACTTGAATTACAATGTTTAGTCAGCCCTTGGTCTTTGAAGGTGCTCTGCATTTATGTTTTGCGGTCTCAGAAAGAGCTAGCGAGATACCATCTGTTCGTACTACTTCATGTTGTTTTGATTGAAGTGTTGACATTTGAGGCTTATTATTATTTGCTCGATAGTTGACTATGCCATTGATATAAGTTCACCGTGAGACCTAGATGTCATTTGCTTATGTGGTTTGCTTGTGATCTTGCTGATATTCTGGTTATGATTTAGACATAGTTGCAAGAACAAGATCAAACAGAGTTCTTCAAAGTTTTTCTTTTGTCTCTTTCAGTTTGTCAACTGGATTGCTTGAGGACAAGCAAGGCTTTAAGCTTGGGGGACTTGATACGTCTCCGTCGTAACTACTTTTACGAACTCTTTTGCCCTTCTTTTGGAATCCAATTTGCATGATTTGAATGTAACTAACCCGGACTAACGCTTTTTTCAGCAGAATTGCCATGGTGTTGTTATTGTGTAGAAATATAAGTTCTCGGAATGACCTAAAAATTTACGGAGAATTTTTCTAGAATTAATGAAAAATACCTGCGCAAAGATCCACCGGAGGAGGTGAGCGAGTGGGCCACAAGCCCCTGGGCAACGGACACCCCCAGGCCGCGCCATGAGGGCTTGTGGGGCCCACGTGGCGCCACCGCCTCCAAACTCAGCTCTATTTATTCCGTTTCACCCGGAAAAAAATCAGGGAGAAGGATTCATCTGTTTTATGAGATTTTAACTTGGTATATGATTAAGATGATGATGACTTGGTATAAATGATGAGACTACTTTATGTGTATGATATGATCAGAATAATGCATGCTTATTATGATACAATGAAACTATTGTTTAGGGCATGCACAAATACGTAGAGGGGCATAAATATGACGGGAATTAAAATTGAAAGCAGGAATATTAGTAGGAGCATTGGAATATTAGTAGTAGCGCTGGCTTAGTAATAGCTCTTTATTTTTTTCCAGCGCTACCGCTAAGGTAGGTACAAGTAGTGCTTCAATTCCAGCGCTACTACTAACTAGGTGTAGCACATTAGTAGTAGCGCTGGCCCCAGAGCTAGTAGTACTGGTAGCCATTCTCCTACAAGTGCAATAGTGTTATTTTAGTATGAACTCTTGAATAGATAAACTAGAAATGATAACTTTTTATTTTAGTACGAACTCTTAGAAAGATTAATCGAAAAGAATAGCTTTGAGGTGGTTTCATACCCTACAGACAATTTCTTCTTATGTTCTCCACTAGATAAGAAGTTTGGAGTGATTCTTCATTGCACGTTGAGGGATTGTTATGTGATCCAATTATATTAGCATTGTTGAGATATTTCACTAGCAAAAGTACGGACCCAAGGATTCATTTTCAAGCATTGCAATACCGTTTATGACAACTTTTGTTACTTGCTACCTTGCTATTGTTTATTGTTCCTATTACAAAAATCAATATCAACTATCATTACTACACTTGTATCACCATATCTTCGCTAAACTAGTGCACCTATACAAATTAACTTTTTTTTGTTGTGTTGGGAACTCAAGATACTTTTTATTATTTGGTAGTAGCGTTGTTTGAGAGAGGACATCTTCATACGACGCCTCCCACTTATTAATAAACCTTAGGTCATCCACTTGAGGAAAATTTTCTACTGTCCTACGAAACTCTGCACTTGGAGGCCCAACACGCATTTACAAGAACAAGTTGTGTAGTAGACATCAAGCTCTTTTCAGGCGTCGCTGCCAGGGAGTTGAGTGCTTGAAGGTATATCTTTAGATCTTGCATTTAGATCTCTTGGTTTCTTGTTTTATAACTATTTTGGTTTATAAAAATAAAAATACAAAATGTGGAATTGAGGTGGTCTCATATTGTCCATCTTTATCAATGATGGAAAGGAAAACTGTACTCAGTTGATAAATGATGAGCATGATAGAAATATTATTGGTATGAAATCTATGAATATCGAAGATAGAAATATTGTATCGATGGTATAAGCCATGGATAATTTATATTACAGTAGCTACAATGCAAAAAAACAATGAATGGGTTTGCAACAACACTTAAGGTAGTAATTTGCAATTACTATACTAACGGATCTCATGAGTTTTCTGTTAAGTTTTCTGTGGATGAATTGTTCGAAGTTCGAGGAGATCTCGATATGAGGAAATGGAGGAGAGGAAAGAGTTCAAGACTGGGGATGCCCAAGGAACCCCAAGTAAATATCCAAGGAGACTCAAGTGTCTAAGCTTGGGGATGCCCCGGAAGGCATCCCATCTTTCTTCAACAAGTATAGGTAAGTTTTTCGCCTTCGTATCGTTCACGTGATATGCTCAAATCATGGAGCATTTCTGTGTTTGGTTTTCACTTTTATGTTATGCACCATGCTGGTATGAGATAGTCCATGGTTGATTTATAGAATGCTCATTTCACTTCACTTATATCTTTTGGGTACGAGTTCATAGAATGCTTCATGTGCTTTACTTATATCTTTTGAAGTTCGGATTGCTTGTTTCTCTACATATAGAAAAATGTTATTTGTATAATGCTCTTCTGATTCACTTATATTTATTAGTGTGTGGTCTTTTTAGAAACAATTAAAATCTCATGCTTCACTTATACCTATTTAGAGAGTTAAAAGGAATTGGTCATTTACATGGTTAGTCATAAAATCCTACATAAAACTTGTAGATCACCCAGTATGATATGTTGATTCCCTGCAATTGTTTTGTGACATTAAGATAGTAATAGGTGGGTGCACTAGTTGATGATTGTGGATTAGAAAGATAATTCATATTAAGGTTTGTGATCCCCGAAGCATGCACGTATACTCTCTGGTTATGCGCTGAAGTTGAAGCATATTTTATCTTTGATTGAAATCCTATGTGCTGTTATAATTGGAGTCGCGCGATGGTTAACTCCTCCCAACCTTCTCCCTCAGGGCAAGCGAGTAGTTTCTTTGCTTAGAGAGAGCTAAAAAATCTTTCAATAAGTATGTGAGTTATTTATTACTAATGTGAATCCATGGATTATACACACTCTTACCTTTCCGCAATTTGCTAGCCTCTACGATACCATGCATTTCCCTTTGTCACCTCAAGAGTCGGTGAAATTTTTGCAGGTGCATCCAAACCTGTGATATGGTACGCTCTACCACACATAAGCCTTATTATATCTTCCTCAAAACAGCCACCATACCTACCTATTATGGCATCTCCATAGCCATTCCGAGATATATTGCCATGCTACTTTCACCGCTTCCATTTTGATGACTTGAGCATTCATTGTCATATTGCATTGCATGATCATAAAATAGCTAGCATGACATTCCCTTGGCTTGTCCATTTTTTGATGTCTGTGCAACGCTAGACCATAACACATCCTAGTACACTACCGGAGGCATTCATATAGAGCATACTTCATTCTAGGTATCGATTTGTCATATTGAGTTGTAAATAAATAGAAGTGTGATAATCATCATTTTTCATTATTAGAGTATTGTTCGAGTGAGGAAAGGATGATGGAGACTATGATTCCCCCAAACGTCGGGATGAGACTCCGGACAAAAAAAAGAGAAACAAATTAAAAAAAATGAGAGAAAAGAGAGAAGGAGCATGCTAAGTCCACACCCGTGCTTCAAAGTAGCACCATATTCTTCATATAGAAAGTCTCTTGTTTTTTCACTTCCATATGCTAGTGGGAATTTTTCGTTATAGAACTTGGCTTGTATATTATGATGATGGGCTACCTCAAATGCCCGAGTTTTTCATGAGAAAGCAAGTTGTATGCACACCAACTTAGCTTCAATGGAGATTTCATACACTTATAACTCTAGTGCATCTGTTGCATGAAAATCCCTACTCCTCGCACTGATATCTATTCTTGGGCATATCCATAGCCCGTTGATACACCGACTTGATGCGATACTTTCTTATTCGCTTTTACCCCTTTGAAACCTACCACCATATTCTATTCCACCTTTAGGATATATCCATGGTTCACGCTCATGTATTGAGAGAACAATAAGAAGTTGAAGCACATTAAGAAGTACAATCCAATTGCTAGATTTGATATCGCGGTGCTCAAGATTTATACCTTATGCTAGGAACACCAAGCATGACAAGCTATATGATTTTTTAGGGATAGCATTTTTCAAGCATTATTATTTTGAAAGGACGTGATTGTTTGCTAGTAAACCTGAGTACAGATGTCTTTTTGTCAAATGATAGACTATGGACTTGAGTCACTTGTATATTAATATTCATGTCATGATTAGACAATTGTTCAAGACTATCTTAGGTAGCATTCCACATGAAAAATTATCTTTTTTACCATTTACCTACTTGAGGATGAGCAGGAATTAAGTTTGGGGGTGTTGATACGTCTCCGTCGTATATATAATTTTTGATTGTTGCAAGCCAATATTATACAACTTTCACGTGTTTTTGTCAACATTTTATATGATTTATTGGACTATCATATTGATCCAGTGCCAATTGCCAGTTCCTGTTGGTAGATTTTTTTTGTTTCACAGATTATCCATATGAAATGAAGTCCAAACGTGATAAAAATTTATTGAGAATTATTTTGGAATATATGGGATTTTTGGGAGTTGGAATCAACAGCAACAGAGGCCCAGAGCCTCCACTAGATACCAGGGCGCGACCCATACCCCCAAGCGCGCGTTGATGGTTAGTCACCATGATACGTCTCCAACTTATCTACTTTTCCAAATTGCTTTGCCCTTGTTTGGGACTCTAATTTGCGTGTAAAATGGAACTAACCCGGACTGACGTTGTTTTCAGCAGAATTTCCTTGGTGTTATTTTTTTTGCAGAAATAAAAATTCTCGGATTGACCTGAAAATTAACGAATAATATTTTTGGAAATAATAAAAAAATATTAGAGAAAGAATCAACCAGAGAGGGGCCACCACCTTGCCACAAGCCTGTAGGGCGCAACCCCCCTAGGGCGCGCCCCCTAGCTTGTGGGGTTCCTGTGGCTCCTCCAACCTCGTTTCTACTTCTATATATTCCTATTCGGGGAGAAGAAAATCAGAGAAAAGAGTTCATCACGTTTTACGATACGAAGTTGTCGCCATCTCTTGTTCTTCCTCGAGAGGGCAGATCTGGACTCTGATTTGGGCTCCGTAGAGGGGGAATCGACACCGTCGTCATCACCAACCATCCTTCATCACCAATTTCATGATGCTCTCCCCCGTTCGTGAGTAATTCCATCATAGGCTTGATGGACGGTGATGGGTTGGATGAGATCTATCATGTGATCGAGTTAGTGTTGTTAGGTTTTGATCCCTAGTATCCACTATGTTGTGAGATTGATGTTGCTATGACTTTGCTGTGCTTAATGCTTGTCACCAGGGCCCGAGTGCCATGATTTCAGATATGAAGCTATGAAGTTTTCATGAATATATATGTGTTCTCGATCCTATCTTGGAAGTTGTAGACACCTCTTACGAGTTATTCTCAGCATCCCCCATGGTGACAATAACTGGGATTCTTTCCGGTGATTACCGTAGTTTGAGGAGTTCATGTATTCACTAAGTGCTAATTCTTTGGTTCGGTTCTCTACTAAAAGGAGGCCTTAATATCCCTTAGTTTCCATTAGGACACCACTGCCACGGTAGGGTAGGACAAAAGATGCATGCAAGTTCTTTTCCATAAGCATGTATCACAATATATGGAATACATGCCTAAATGATAAATTGGAGCTAATTTTGTATCACCCTATGTTATGACTGTTACATGAGGAATGCCATCCGAAATAATTATCCATCACTGATCCATTGCCTACGATCTTTCCACATATTGATCTTTGCTAAGTAACTTTTCCATTGCTATTGTTACAATCACTACAAAACTACTACTGTCACGTTTGACACCATTACCTCCATACTATTTTGCTACCAAATACTTTGCTACACATATTAAGTCTTTTAGGTGTTGTTGAATTGACAACTCAGCTGCTAACACTAGAGAATATTCTTTGGCTCCCCTTGATTAGAAACAATAAATTTGGGTTGAATACTCTACCCTCGAAAACTGTTGCGATCCCCTATACTTGTGGGTCATCAAGACCTATTTCTGGCGCCATTGCCGGGGAGCATAGCTTTATTCATTGAGTCACTTGCAATTTATGTCTGTTGATCACAATGAAGAATTTGAAAGACGCTAAAACCAAGATATACCCCTCAACTACGACGACGGGTAAGGAACTGCCATCTAGCTCTGCACTTGATTCACCTTCTGTTATGAGTAAATTTGCGACACCACAACCTGCTACTGAATCTAATATGTCGCAATTAATGGATGATATTTTGCTTGATACTATTGTGCCACTTGGTGAATTTCTTGATGAACAAATTGCTAGAGTGAATGCTGAAACTGATGATATTTCTGTATCTGATGAACTTATTGAAACTAAACACTATGATGCACCTGCTAGACCTAGCTCTCCTAGATATTAATTTCCTAATATACCTAAGGATTATGTTATGGAAGGAGAAGTAGCTAGGGAATTTCTTGCTTGTAAGGATAGAGATGATCTTAAGAAATTGTTATGCAAGTGGAAGGAAAAATCTTTTAATGCTAGAATGCAATATGATCCCAAGTTTTCTACTTCACCTATCTTTGTTACTCACAAGGTTTATGAACTCTCTATAGATCCTGAGTTAATTACATTGGTAGAATCTGATCCTTTCCAGGCTTATGAATCTGAAAGTGTTATGGCACACCTTACTAAATTGAATGATATAGCCACCCTATTTACTCACGAGGAAAAAATTCGTTATTACTATATTTTTAAGATGTTTCCATTCTCACTAAAGGGGGATGCTAAGATATGGTTTAATTCTCTTGTTCCTGGTTGTGTGCGTAGTCCCCATGATATGATATTTTCCTTCTCTAAAAAATATTTTCAAGCCCATAAGAAACAAGTTTCCTTGCAGAAAATACTTAACTTTCTGCAGATTGAAGAAGAGAGTCTCCCACAAGCTTGGGGGAGTTTTCTCTAGTTACTTAATGCTTTCCGTTATCACCTTCTCAAGAAAAATGAAATACTTGATATCTTTTATAATGGACTAACCAATGTTTCTAGGGACCACCTAGATAGTTGTGTGGTTGCGTTTTTAGGGAACGAACTGTTGAACAAGCTAAACTACTATTGAATAATATATTGAGCAATGATAATGATTGGATTATTCCTTAACCACCTCAAAAACCAACTCTGAAGAAAAGAGGTATTCTATTCCTCAGTACTAAAGATCTGCAAGAGGCAAAGAAATCTATGAAAGAAAAAGGTATTAAAGCTGAAGATGTTAAGAATCTACCACCTATTGAAGAAATACATGGTGTCGATAACCCGATACAAGTAGTTGAGGTAAATTCTCTTCGTAGATTTGATGAAGGTGATATTCCTTATAATAAGTCTGCTTGCCAATGCTTGGATGAATTTGATAACTTTGTTGTTAAACAAGAAAATTTCAATGCTTATGTTAGTAGACAATTGAAACATAATGCTTACATGCTTGATCCCTTGGGTGATTATATTAGTACAAGTGTTAATGACCTTAGGCTTATTAGTAAAGATACTTCCATGGTAGCTACCCGAGTAGAACAAGTACTTAAGGCACAGAATTATTTGCTCAATGAGATGATTAGTGAGAACAATGATCATTCTATTAGAGTTGTGACTAAAGGTGGTAGAATGCCTCAAGAACCTTTGTATCATGAGGGCCATCCTAAGATAATTGAGCACGCTTATTAAAGAGTTAATATTGATGCACCTTGTCCTTCTAATAAAAGGAAAAGAAATGACGATAGGACTTTGCATGCTGCAAGTGAAACTTTGTAGACTCACATGAAAACCCAAATGATATCTCTATTTCTGATGCCGAGACACAATCTGGTACTGAACATGAAGCTAGGGATAATATTAATGATGATTTTCATGTCGATGATCAACATAGTAATGACAATGATGCGGAGATTGAACCTGCTTTTGATCTTGATAACCCACAACCTAGGAATAAGAGATATGATAAAACAAATTTTATTGCTAGGAAGCATGGTAGAGAAAGAGAACCATGGATTCAGAAATCCATGCCCTTTCGTCCTAAATCATCCAAGAAGAAGGATGATGAGGATTTTGAGCGCTTTGTTGAAATGCGGAGACCTGTCTTTTTACGTATGCGCTTAACTGATATTCTGAAAATGTCTCTTTATGCTAAGTATATGAAAGATATTGTTACAAATAAAAGAAAGATAGCGGAATCTAAGATTTCCACCATGCTTGCTAACTATACTTTTAAGGGTGGAATACCAAAGAAACTAGGAGATCCTGGAGTACCTACTATACCATGCTCTATTAAAGGAAATTATGCTAAAATTGCTTTATGTGACCTCAGAGCTGGTTTTCAGTGTTATGTCGTTCTCTTTTCATCGTAGACTTGATTTGAATAATGTGGGAACCTCGACTTACGCGTCGAGATCGCCGAATGCACGTGTATTGTGATTCCAGAGATCAATGCTCACTGAACACACAGATACTGAATAACAAGAATCTTACATCCGAATTTAACGTCTGATACAATAAAGGACCATCATGGTCAAGTCTTACATAGATAGGGCCTAGAAGGCCAATCATACCAACAAAACTACGAGCGGAATACTTCGTAGTACACGGGAACCCATGCCATCAGTCTTAACGAACAAGCATTCGGACTGGGAAGCTTCCTAGTTCGTGTGTCCGTCTCCGACGAAGAATTCCTCTCCATACTCTGGTTCCTCCATGTCTGGTCAATAAAATAACCAGTGGCAAGCCAATGAGTACTTTGAATTTATTCGCAAACAGCCCATGATATGGATAATGCAGTTGGTATGACAGTAAAGTAATATGCAGCCTTTGCGAAAAGCAAGTTTGAAACATGTGTATGGTCAATTACTTGTATGGTTATGCATCATAACCTAGATGGTAATCATAAGAACAGGTTACGGATATCAATATATCTGCTGAGGGTTGAACACCTCAGGTTCACCCTTTGTGCCAAGTCTCCAGACTTGTCATATCATCTTATTCAGATAACACCTTAACACACACACACTTGGTTTATGCAGAAATGGCTGGACGTTGTTTAAGCAGGATTAGCCAACTACTCTTGACTGTGGACACAACTATTCGAATAGTTTTAGACTCTGCAGAGGTTGTACGTTGTACCCACATGATCTGGGAAACTTCCGTGTCATCCATGACTCGCGCTATATAACATACCCGAGGTAATTACCCGATCATTGCCTTTCCCCTGACGACACTAGACAAAGAGTCCACTCAATTGGTACCTAGCCCACATGATGTATGTCTTATGAGAACCAACTCTAGACCGTATCATCCATGCGGGGACCAACGGTGTGCCCGGAACATGTAAAAACGGCATAGTCGACCTTCCTGGTACGACCCCATCACGAGAGTGACCATAGCACTCCCGCCACTAGTAATGCGGCCTCTTTGCTAGCACCGACCAAAGTAATCAACAAAGCCCCGTCCCATAAAGGGGTATCGTGGTCATACATGTAAGGTTGGGATGGTCGAGACATCATAAATATAATCCCATTTTCGAAACCACTCACACAAAACATTTCGGGTACACCACTTCTTTCTCAAGTGGTCATCCAGCTCAACACCGTCACCCTCGGGCATTAGTGGCACCCGACGGGGTTTTCGTAAAACCTTTGATATCATCTTTGTGTTACCATCATCATGCATGTGCTCATCCTATGCGTAGCACTACTATTACTTGTCAACTTTTATCAGCGTGACGCTCATAGATGATAGGTTGATGCTTAATGCAAGTGCTCTAGAGGAGCTATCGGAAACAACATGCTGGGGTGCACCGATTAATCTTAACTATATGCATCGGAATAAAGTATCAATATGTCATGCATGAAACATTTCCACAGACATGGTCAAAAGGATGCTTGTCTTGATTAGCTAGGTATCCGGGGTCTTCGAGTCCAGGTCCTTCGTTAAACGAGTGATCTATGGTCGTAATAATAATAATAATAATAATAAATAAGAAGCACACTCAAAAACAGAGCACAAACTCACTTTAAAAATGTTAACCTATTATGAGAAATCCTATCTATAGTTTTAAAAGTATTTGTTTATGTTTTTTAGTAAAAATATATTTTTAAAGTCTATTTAATAGAAGCTAAAAATACTCAAACTAGGTATTTAATTAAAGTGGTGCATAAAAGTCTTTGCAAAAATTTTCTCAACAACACTAATAAATTCTACACATTTTTAGAGAATTTATAGTGGAAAAATATTTGATTTTGATTAAATATTTTATGATGTAGACATTATTTAAAATTTCAGTTTAAAAGAATAAAGAAAAGGGATCAGTCCCTCGCCTGGCTCGGCCAGCTGCTGAACCAGCCCAATTTTCCAACCGACCAGCCAACCAAGCCGCGAGCCCACTCACGCGTGCGCTATCAGTTTTAAACCTGACGCGCAGGCCCCTGCGGTCAGTGGTAGATTGGGGAGAGAGGGGGTGAGACGGGCCGCCGACGGGTGGGGCATGCCTGCCGAGGTCATCTTCTACCTCTGGACAGAGGGGAGGGGAGGCACACCGGTGGTGGCTCCGATGCCCTCGTGGCCAGGTGAATGGAGAAATGGCACTATGCCATCACCGCCTACCTGGAGGTGGTCGAAGGACCGACGGGGAGGACCTGAGTTACCGGCGACGAGGTGTCCGTGGTGGAGATGTTTTGGTTGGTGGTGGAGATGGGTGCTTCGAGCAGGGGAAATCTCGGGGAAGAGGTGGAGAAGTTTCCTCAGCTTCCTACGGTCACGGAGGAGGTAAGAGGAGCGCGAGAGCTGGCTTGTAGCCCGACATCGAAGCATCTCCGAAGCGGCGGCGACTTGGTCGATCTCTAGCACCGGAGCTCTTCTTGCTCAAGTGGAGTGGCTAGGGGCTTGATTGAGGGTCTGTAGGAGAGGGTGAGGTGCTGGAGTGAAGGGGGAGGGCATATTTATAGGTGAGCAATGGTGCACCGAGCAGGGAGCGCCGGTGGTTTCACCACGGTTGCAGGAGAGGGAGAGGGAGCTCGGGTCCGAAACAACGGTTTCACGGACGTGCTTTGAGATTCCAGTGACTCAACTAGAGGGAGTGGGGCCTTTGTACGCGCGTGCTACGGGGCCGCACCCTACTGACCGAAACAGGAGCGCGTGGGCACGCGTCGCCTGAGTCAGTAGAGAGGGGAAGAAGGGGGCTCTGAGGCTTCCCAGAGTCGGGTAGTTGTCGGGGACGTCGAGAGACATCGAGGGGATGTGAGAACCGGTTGGGGATGACCTCCTTTGCCTTGGGTGCGCCCTGTAGCATGCCTAGAGCATAGCTTTGGAATGCCACAGCATGCTGGCGCGCTCTGGCGTGCTTTGGCCCTATGTGGCTTGCCTGAGGGTTCGCTTAGATGCCCCTCGGCTGCTAGGAACCGAGAGAAGCGATGCTAGTCAAAGGGAGAGGCTTAAAGAGGTTCTGCCAACTTTGAATCAGAGGTTAAACTCTGGTTTTGGCTTACATACTTGGTACCAAAGAGGGGCCGCTCGTCTGCAGTTGAGGACTGGTGCTGGCAGCCTGTGCTGGGAGTTTAATGAGAAGGGAGTGGGTGTAGAGAGTGCTAGATGTTGTGTGACCAATCTCGCTGAAGGTTTTTGATATGGGTTTGGGGCAGCTAACCTTCACGAATGATGCTGAAAGTTATCAGGATTGTGTTTTAGGAAAAAGTATGATGCTCTACCAATTTGAGCTCCATTGGACAAGTTTGACTGTGTAAACTTGAAAACACCCCGAAAAGGACATTTCTACCTTATTAAAAGAGAATGTGAGCAAATTAATCCTCACAAATATAAGTCTTGGGAGGGTCTCCTCATTTTGGGTATTGATCACTCCTACAAAGTTTTAGGCCATTTCGACAAGCTTTGCTATGTAGAGTTGCTTCAATTTGATTCTGGACAGGAAAGGTTTTAGGATTATTTGTTGAACCAAACCACCTTGGAATGAGGTGCAACTTGGCATGATCACCAAATGTAGCTTGGGAAATATGCTAGAATTTTCTGGGAATTTATTGAGAATATTTCCTTCGGAAATATTTCCCAATGTCAAAACAGACATAATAGGTTTTCATAGGTTTGCTCAATCATTTTGAACATAAATAGGGGCTGAAAATCTTACGTATGGAAAATATATGTCCTCTGAGTATCTCCAAATTTTCTCAGATTTTTCTAAGGTAGAAAAATAATTTTCCACTCAGAAATATCATTTCTCGCCTTAGAAAAGGACATGCAAATAAATTAGAAAAATATTTTATAAATAAATAATTTATGATTTTGGAGATTTATAGTAGTGCTAAAATCAGAATACAATCTTTTCTCGAAGGCACCCCCTTGAAATCAGGGACTTGTAGTGCAAACCCCAAAGCAAGGTTTTGAATTAACAAAAATGAGAAAAGGACTTTTATGAAAATATCATGTTATAAATATTATTTTTAGATCCACACACTCAAGCATACACACAATCAATCACATCATGGCACTCATAGCATCTGCTTAAAAAGTTTTAATAAACTCCAAATTTAAAAGAGTACAATTGAGGCAAAGTGAAAACAGTGCGTGACAGACCTATCCCCGTTACAAGAATCTCGTCCTCGAGATTCCTAAGCTAGGTGCTAAAAAGGTACGAAAATTCAGATCGGAGGTAGTCTCCACGCTCCCATGTTGCTTCTTCTTCGGTGTGGTTGCTCCACTAAACCTTGAAGTAGGTGATGGTGCCGCTTCTCGTGCAACGCTCGACTTCGTCTAGGATGCGTATTTTCTCTCGCGATAAGTGAGGTCAGGTTGAAGGTCAACGTCTTGGTGATCGATGTCCTTATAAAGATCTGGACGGTTCGGCGCTTGAAGGCACTTCCAAAGTTGTGAAACGTTGAAGACGTTGTGCACACCCAAAAGTTCCGGAGGTAGCTCCAACTGGTAAGCAACTTCTCCACGCCTTGTCGTCATCTTAAAAGGTCCAATGAATCTTAGAGCAAGTTTCCCCTTGACGTGGAAACGCTCAATACCCTTGGTAGGTGTGACACGGATGTACACCTAGTCTCCAGGGTTGAAATCCACTTCTCTGCGGTGGGAATCCGCATAGTTCTTACGCCATGACTTGGCAGTCTTTAGGTGCTCCCAGACAAGTTGCACCTTGTCTTCAGCTTCATGGAGAACGTTTGGCCTGAAAATCAACCCTTCACCAATTTCAGACCAGTTGAGCGGAGTGCAGCACTTATGTCCGTATAGCACTTTCAATGGGTCCATTTGGAGACTGGACTGATACCCGTTGTTGTAAGAGAACTCACCGAATAACACACAGTCTTCCCATTTGGTCCCATGTGCCAAGACACAAGCGCGGAGCATATCCTCCAGTATCTAATTCACTCGCTCTGTTTTTTCGCCCGTCTGCAGATGGAAGGCGGTGCTGAAGCAGAGCTTGGTTCCTAGAGCTTCTTGGAACTTCTTACAGAATCCTGAGGTCCATTGCATGCCTCGGTCGGACACAATTTCCCTGTGTACTCCATGGAGGCTCACAATACGCTCAATATAGAGACTAGCCATCTTGTCACCACCATAAGTGGTGCTAACAGGAATGAAGTGTTAGACCTTGGTCAACTGATTGACAATGACCCATATGGAGTCATGGACTCTGTTGGATCTAGGTAGACCAGTCACGAAGTCCATACCGACTTTACCACACTTCCATTCGGGCACTTGGAGAGGTTGTAGCAGCCCAGCAGATCACTGGTACTCAGACTTGACTCGCTCACATACGTCGCATTGGCGACATAGTAAGCTATTTCCCGCTTCATGCCATGCCACCAGAATCTTTCCTTGAGGTCTTGATACATCTTTGTCCCACCAGTGTGGATCAAGTAGGGTGTGTCGTGGGCCTCTTGCAAGATTAAGTTCTTGAGTTCAGCCTTGTTGGGTACACATAAACGTTTCCCAAACCACACAACTCCTTGTTCATCTACCGAGAATCCGGGGGCCTTGCCTTCCTTGATCTTCTTCTTGATGCCTTCAATGATCTTGTGTCCCTTCTCGGCCTCTTTGATGTCATCTTCCAGAGCGAGTTTGACTACGAGGTTATCCAGGAATCCTTGTTCAACCAGCTCTAACCCGAAGCTCTCCAGCTGGTCATACAGGGTGGGTAGCCTTTCCTTGATCATGTCATTCAAGGTGCAAGCCTTCCGGCTCAAGGCATCGGCCACCACGTTGGCCTTACCCGGGTGGTATTAAATGCGGAGGTCATAGTCTTTGATAAGTTCCAACCATCTTCGCTGCCTCATATTCAACTCCCTTTGGGTAAAAATATACTTCACACTCTTGTGGTTGGTGTATATTTCACTTTGCTTCCCCATAAGGTAATGTCGCCACGTATTCAAGGCATGCACTACAGCTGCCAACTCGAGGTAATGAGTGGCATAGTTCTCTTCATGCAGGCGCAGTTGTCGCGACAGATATGCCACGACCCTGCCATCTTGCATCAGGATGCCGCCGAGCCCGATCCTTGAGGCATCATATTATATCACAAACTCCTTGTTGAATGTGGAGTGGCCAGTACCAGGGCGATGGTCAATCTCTTCTTCAGTTCCTGGAAGCTTTCTGCGCACTCCGGCGTCCATTCGAACTTTTTGTCCTTGTTCGAGAGCTGAGTCATTGGTCGGGCGATGCAGGAGAACCCTTCCATGAACTTGCAGTAGTATCCCACGAGTCCGAGGAAGCTTCTAACTTCCTTCACGTTGATTGGCGACTCCCAGTTGGTTACCGTAGTAATCTTGGCAGGATGGACGGCCAATCCTTCTGCCGTCATGGTATGACCCAAGAATCCAACTTCGTGCAGCCAAAATTCGCATTTGCTGAACATGGCATAAAGTTGTTGCTCTTGAAGTTTTCCAACACCAACCTCATGTGTTGCTCATGTTCTTCTTCGGATTTGGAGAAGATTAATATGTCAACGATGAAGACGATAACAAACTTATCCAGGTATTCCATGAAGACTTTGTTCATGAGGTACATGAAGTACGCTGGGGCATTGGTCAACCCAAACGACATGACCGTGCCTTGTCACGAATGTCGACGTAGGTATGTCCTCGGGAGGAATCATTAGTTGGTAATACCCAGACCTTAGATCGATCTTGGAGAAGACCTTGGCACCATTTAACTGTTTGAATAGGTCTTCAATCTTGGGGAGCGTATACTTGTTCTTTATCGTGACTTCGTTCAGGGAATAGTAATCGACGCAGGGTCTGATAGTCCCATCCTTCTTGGACACGAATAGAATAGGTGATACCCAAGGTGATGCACTTGGACGGATGAATCCCTTCCTAAGTTGCTCATCTAACTGCTTCTTCAACTCTGCCAGCTCCTCGGATCCCATCCTATAGGGCTTCTTATAGATAGGCCTTGACCCAGGCATAAGCTCAATGATGAACTCGATGTATCTGGTTCCATGTCATTCTGTCAAAAAGAAATATGATATACTTATTGTTGGGGACATGCATATCCCCATTGACGTAACCTAGTGTTATTCGAAAGTTCTCTCGTTCCATGTCATTCGGATTTTTTTCTGATAAGACTTGATCAACCTTATTGATGGATTCTTTTTTATGGGCATGAGATGGATGAATTTAGAAAGCACAACCTTCTGTATCCAACTTTTATTTTCTGTTCCTTAGTTTCAATTTTGTAAAAAAAATGCTATACTTTCTTTGTTTTCCATTTTATCCATGCAATAGAAAAATGACGTGCAAATAAAAGATCTCAGAACGCCCTGAAAATTTAGTATGATTTTTTCTGGAATATTTAAGAATTTTTGGCCGTGAGAACACATCGGGATGCTGCACCAGTGGGCCATAAGCCTGCAGGGCGCACCCCCTGGCTTGTAGATCCCACGTGGAGCCCCTTCACTTATTCCAGTACCGAACCACTTCGTCTTCCTACAGAAAAAATCCCACCATTGCTCAAACCCGGGTTTTAGCTCATCTTGCTGCCATTTTCGATCTCCTTGCTCAAAGTTACATTTGCAAAACTATTTTAGGGGATTGTTCATCAGTATGTAACTCCTCCAATGGTCCACTTAGTTTTTTCTCTAGTGCTTTATATGTTGCAAAGTATTTCTAATGTGGTGACATTGTTCTTGAGCTTGGATGTCAAATTTGTAGGGTCCTAAGTAGTTTTGATGCACGATATATCTTCTAGGCACTTGCGGGAGTAGTTGCTACAAGTTTTGATTCAGCTTTGTTCCCCCTTATTTGGAGTCACTAAAAATTTCAGATTTATTTTTTAGACAAAGAAAAGATGAGATTTTTGAGAGGCTCTTCAAACCGGGGTGTTAAAGAAAAAGAAAATAAGAAGCCTAGATACCATATTCCTCACACCGCGGATGTTCGAGCATGTGACTGGCCAACTGAGGCATTCTTGAGGGCGGTCGGAATTTATGAAGGTTTGTACTATCTAGTAGAAAATGCAGGCATCACCGACTTCCTCAATGATAAGTGTGACCAGTATCTCCTACTTACTAATACTTTCGTGCAAAATTTCCACTTTTATCCTTGAAGAATCCTCCCATGGTAGAATTTCATTTATATGATGGGCCTAAGGAAATGTCACTTTACATTTTTTGTAATGTCCGCAAAATACCTTTTGAGGGCAACATAAGTGAACCACGTCCTAGAGACATGGAGTATTTTATTACCGCAATCAATGTAGGGGAAGACAGAGGGGTATCAAAGGCAAGAGCCGCCAGCGTACATTTTCCTATTCAACCTTATAATTCATTATTTGCAGGGAGATGTTTAGTTGGTCGCGGCGAGAGTGGAAGCCTGGGCACTCCCGACCTTACTATTATGCGCCACACTTTACTTGCTGATAGAACTTTTAGTCTGGGTGCTAAAGTGGCCCAACGGTTGAACTTAAAGCATTCGAAGGGGCCTATATTCGGAGGTATCTATGCATCTCGTTTAGCTAAACACTTTGAGATACCTATTAGGCTTGACGAGGAAGAGGAAATGCTACTTCCTATAAGATATTTAGATTATGATAAGATGGTAGGACATGATTTTATTAAGAAAGATAACGATAAGATAGTCAGGGTACTTGTGAGATTATTTCTTTGGCTGCTTCTTCTTTGTTTGATATCCATTCAGGCAGGTACACTATTATGACCGAGGACATTTACAAATATTGGGGCATGTCGCAACCCCCAACACCTGAGCCTGTAATAGACCTTCATCCGTATCAGGCTCCAGTTTTTTAGTGGGAGCCTCTGGAGCTTGCAAACCAGTGGAACCCTCAATATTCTCTGGAGTATCCAAGAGAGGATTATTTCCAGCCATGGCCGTAGAACAACTTAGACCTAAAGCCTAAGCTTGGGGGAGTACGTATTTCCCACCAACATTACATTCATGTTCACACACTCATTCCAGTTGTCGGTGTTCATACTCTTTCATTGTGCCATCCATGGTAGTTTATTTCTTTCTTTATTTCTTGTGTGTTTCATTAACCTTGAGAAAATAAAAAAAACAGTTTCAACTTTACCTTTTAGTTTGTTAAATTTGTAGGGTTAAACGAAAACCAAAAAAGATTTTTCGTTGTTCTTTTGCTTGTTGGGGGCTTTCCCATGTAAATAGTTTTTCTTTCTTCTTTGGGTCGTAAGGAGAAGACCCAGATCACATGCTGTCTGGCTCTCATATGCATTATCGTTTATCTATCAGAGAGCCCATGTTACCTTGTCTTTCCCTTTGAGTTATTGTTTGCAGATTCCAGCTTAGTCCAACGCACGTGCACTCTTATTATTCTTCACACCGTTCGGTCGTGCAAGTGAAAGGTAATAATTACGATATATGATGAAGTGACGGAGGTGGAGAAAAGCTGGTATGAACTCGACCTATTTTGTTTTTGTAAATATGATTAGCTCATCACTTTGGATTTAGCTCGTTATGAATTAAACATGTTTGCAATGACAATTAGAGATTATATTTACTTATTCCACGCTTAATTAGCTAGGAGAGAATAATGGTTTGTCTTGAGTGCCAACATGCATATTAAAATGGTTGTGATGTAGTATGATAGAATGGTATCCTGATCTGAATGATTTGAGTGTCTTGACTTGGCACATGTTGAAACAAAACTGACATAGCCTCCATGATTTTTATGTTCATGGTGATTTAGATCCTACTCATGCTTGCATTCAATGTTGGTTAATCTCAAAGCATGTTTATGACTATTGTTGCTCTCTAGTTGGTCGCTTCCCAGTCTCTTGCTAGCCTCCACTTGTACTGAGGGAATACTGCTTGTGCATCCATTTCCATAAACCCAAACTTGTTTCATATGAGTCCACCATACCTACCTACATGCAGTATTTACATGTTGTCGCAAGTAAATTTGCATCTCCCATACTCTAAACCTTCAAATAAATATTTTGTTTTGTATGCCCGAATCGCTCGTGTAGTGACTAGGGGATGTCAGTATCTTCCATGCTAGGTGGGTTATTCTCACGATATGTGTTGATTCACTATCATTCACGAGAATGTGGCTAGTATTCGGGATGCCTAGTTCCATGGTCAAAAGTCAAATCAAAGTATAATGAAACAAAACTCCCGCATGATTGTTGTTTGTATGGACGGTACCCGTGGATTTGGCCCACCGTGGAGTGTGATCAATTAGTGCAGGGGGAGTAAAAACTTTACTATTCTCTTTGGGAACCGCCTATAATGTATCTAGCATGGAAGATATTGAGATCTCTTAGTTGTTAGGTTCACAATGAAAGCATATTGCCCAAAATCCTGATTCGTCCCTGTTTAAAAGATCGAGCTCTGGCACCTCTGTAAATCAATACTTCCCTCTGCGAAGGGCCTATCTATTTTGCTTTACTGTTGAGTCATCCTCTTCTTATAAAAAGGCACCAGTTAGAGAGCACCTCCGTCATTTGTATGCTTTGTTATTAATTGATATTGAGTATGGGTATGGCTGGATCTCCTTTACCATGAATTACAATGTCTAGTCAGTCCTTCTTCTTCGGAGGTGCTCTGCATTTTTGTTTTGTGATCTCAGAAAGGGCTAGCGAGATACCAAATTATCATATTGTATTATGATTGTTTCAATAATATTTTTGTCATCTGAGACTTATTATTATTGATCACTAGTTGATTATGGCATTGATATAATGAAATATGATACCTAAATATTATTGTGAATGTGGTTAGTCAATAATCTTAGCTAAAGATCTAAAGATCAGTTAGACATATTTACAACAGCAAGATCAAAGAGTCTTTGTAAAAGTTTTTCTTTATCACTTTCAGTTTATCAACTGAATTGCTTGAGGACAAGAAATATTTTTAACTTGGGGGAGTTGATACGTCTGCATCGTATCTACTTTTCCAAACTCTTTTGCCCATGTTTTGGGCTCTAATTTGCATGATTTGCATGGAACTAACCCAATCTGACGTTGTTTTCAGCAAAATTGCCTTGGTGTTATTTTTGGGCAGAAATAGAAGTTCTCGGCTTGACCTGAAAATTTACAGAGAACGTTTCTGGAATTAACAAAAAAAATATTGGAGAAAGAATCAACCGGAGAGGGGCCACAAGCCCGCAGGGCGTACCCCTTGGCTTTTCGGGCCCCTGTGGCTCCTTCGACCTCGTTTCCACTTCTATATATTCCTATTCGGGGGAGAAAATAATCTGAGAGAAGTATTCATCGCGTTTTATGAGACGAAGCCGCCGCCACCTCCTGTTCTTCCTTGGTACGGCAGATCTGGAGTCTAGTTTGGGCTCCGGAGAGGGGAAATCGACGCCGTCGTGATCACCAACCATCCTTCATCACCAATTTCAGGATGCTCTTCGTCGTTCGTGAATAATTCCATCCTATGCTTGCTCGACGGTGCTGGGTTGGATGAGATCTATCATGTAATCGAGTTAGTTTTGTTAGGGTTTGATCCCTAGTATCCACTATATTCTAAGATTGATGTTGCTATGATTTTGTTATCCTTAATGCTTGACACTAGGGCCCGAGTGCCATGATTTTGGATCTGAACCTATTATGTTTTCATGAATATATATATGTGTTCTTGATCCTATCGTGCAAGTTGTATACACGTATTACGAGTTATGATCAGCATCCCCCAGGGTGAAAATAACTTGGATTCTTTCTTCTAATTACCGTAGTTTGAGGAGTTCATGTATTCACTAAGTGCTAATGCTTTGGTATGGTTCTCTATTAAAAGGAGGCCTTAATATCCTTTAGTTTCCATTAGGACTCTGCTACCACGAGAGGGTAGGATAAAAGATGTCATGCAGGTTCTTTTTCGTAATCCCATATGACTATGTCGATGTTCTCGGAATGGGGGTACTCAGGGCAAGACCCTCGCGAGGGCCCGAGCCTCGCAGGGAGGAGTGGCATCAAGACCCATAGGGGACCTCATGAGGACACCTTCGAAGCGGCGGATATTCCAAGCCAAGCCGCGGCCTCAGGACTCAAGGATGACGTGTAAGAAGGACAAGCGTGCAGCAGACAACAGGGCGGAGCTGTTTCCCCTTTAGTGCAAAGGGGGAAAGGATGTACCGAGGTTCCCAAGGCATCTTCCAAAGGTTTCCCTTCTGGTGTAACAAGGCCATCGCCGCCTGCCAGCAGGACAACCGTCATCCTAGGACCCGTCCCAGCAACGCTGGTAGCAACTTTGCAGGCGAATACCACCTTTGGGTAGGAGAGCATGTGCCCCTGTTCCCCTTCAAAATTGGCCATTTTGTTATCCCTTCTCGCCGAAACGATAAGGGAAGAGGACCCGGGCCTCCACTATATATAGAGGATAGGTTACTTCCTAGAGGGATCTCCGATCTCATCCACCCTGACCTGACTCATTCATTTGCCCACTGGCACCAAACATAGGCCACCTAGCCTCCGGAGGCCCTCTAACACTGTACTATTTCATCCTCCAACCTCAGTGAGAGGCAATCCACCAACGCAGGAGTAGGGTATTACGCTTCCTAGTGGCCCAAACTTGGGTAAACAGTCGTGTTCCGCGTCTTCGTCACCATCGAGTGAGTTCATTGCCATCCCAGACGAGTAGCGAGTTAGGTGAGGCAAACCCACGAGAGATCTTCGTACACGCCCTTGAGTTCGAATCTTTAGGGTTTTGTGGAGCCCGAAATCCGACACACTATATGTGGAATACATGCCTACATTACATTGATGAATTGGAGCTAGTTCTGTATCACCCTATGTTATGACTATTACATGATAAATGCCATCCGACATAATTCCATCACTAATCCATTGCCTACGAGCTTTCCACATAATGATCTTTGCTAAGTTACTTTTCCGTTGCTATTGTTATTATCACTAGAAAACTGCTACTGTCAAGTTTGCCACCGTTACCTACATACTACTTTGCTACTAAATACTTTGCTGCAGATCTTAAGTCTTTGAGGTGTGGTTGAATTGGCAACTCAGCTGCTAACACTCGAGAATATTGTTTGGCTCCCCTTGAGTCGAATCAGTATATTTTGGTTGAATACTCTACCCTCGAAAACTGTTTTGATCCCCTATACTTGTGGTTTATCAAGCCACCCTGTAAGTTGGTTGGGGCTCTTCTTCTAGCATGAAAAACATAATTTATGCAAAAAAATCATGCAAAAATTTTAGCCCGATGAGAGTTACAGATCTCTGGATATATAAGAAATGGTGAAGGGTGAGAAATTAGGAACACGAAATAGAAGAGAACAGAGAGGGAGATCCAATCTCGGAGGGGCTCCAGCCCCTCCGCCTCCATGGAGGCCATGGACCACAAGGGAAGTCGCCCGCCATCTAGAGGGAGGCCAAGGAAGTAGTAGAAGGAGGGGGCTCTCTCCCTCTCTCCCGATGGCCCCGAAGTGCCGCCGTGGCAAGGAGCATGACGACGAGCTAAATCAACAATTTTGCCGCTCTCAACACCAACTCTCTTCCCCTCTATGTAGCGGTGTAACACCCCTTTTCCCGCTATAATTCTCTACTTAAACATGGTTCTCAACACTACATAATATTTTCCAATGATTTTTGGCTATCCTTTGATGTTTGAGTAGATCCGTTTTGTCCTATGGGCTAATTGGTGAAACTACTATGGTTTAATTTTCTTGTGGACATGTTGTTGTCGTTTGGTGCCCATCATATGAGAGCATGTGTGGATCGCGCCATAGAGTTAGTTGTATTTTGATAGGACTATGCACTCGAGGGCAAGAGTGACATAATACTTTTTTCCTCAGTAGAAATTGATGCACACGGGATTGAAGGGGGACCAATATATATCTTGAGGCTATGGTTGGGTTTTGCCTTAGTGAATGTTAGTAGTTGCGGATGGTTGCTAATAGTTCCAATCGTAAGTGTAAAGAATTCCGAGTGAGGGGTGACATGTTAGTACTTACAGATGCTTGCTATTAGTTCCAATCATACATTAAGTGTGCGTAGAGTTGTATCGGTGGTTGATAGAACTTGAGGGAATACTTGTTCTACCTTTAGCTCCTCGTAGGGTTCAACACTCTTATATTTGTCAAAAAGGCCTACAAGCGATCAACTATACTTGTGGGTTATCACGGATACTCGGACTCAATAGTCATGCTTGCTTCATGTCTTGGAGAGAAATAGTTTCACTCTTCTAGGTCGTCCTCAGGTGTTGCTACGTCGCTTGTAGTTGTTCATCGAAATGATTCGGGTTCTTCCTGAAGAATCTTTGATGACTTGTTATCTAGTGAGCCGACGGGGCGAAGGCGGTTCCTCATAGTTGACATTGATAGGGTCTTCTGTTGTCTTCTTAAACATGACAATGTGTTTTGTCTTCTAAGTCGTCGAGGGTTCTTGGTAGGCAGTCCTTTATGAAATGTCATCCACAAGGCATGGTAGAGATCCAACCAGTCGGTTACTGAAAGTGCTAGTTATCGAATAGAGTGGGGTGAATAGTGATTTTTATGAAAAGCTACGAAATAGTAAATGTATTGAAAGTTAAGAGAAAATGATACATGATGAGGTAGGGATAACTATCAAGGATCTAAGCAAAGCATGCAATACTATGAATACATCCAAGCATACAAAGCATAATCATGATGCACACTAAGATATATCAATGATAAACTTAGGGAGTGTGAAGATAAACAATAGTTGGGGACTATCTTCATAGAATGTCTTCGGGATGAGATGATGAAGCAATGGGTTCACATTATAGTAAGTAAGGGAGTGAAAGATAGAACAATAGTTGATGAAGACACATGATTTGTTGGACCAGTTCTAGTTGCTGTGACATCTGTGCATTTGGATGGGGAGGCTTAGACCTCGTCTTCACCTTGATCCCCTTGAGCCGAAGTGTCTCACACAACGATCAGTCACTCAGGTAAGTCTTCAGGGGAGACTTCATAAATCCGTACATACTTGGTCACCCGTAAATACATAATGACTCTTGGATTGATCTAGACAATGGTCATCCCGCAATCCATAATGAATCTTGGATGCACTATACCATGACGCCTAACCGTATGGAAGATCAAAGTCTTCAAGTGTAACAAGCCTTTAGTTCTATCAGAAAAGAAGGACTTCAGTAATGCTCAAAAAACAATGTCTCTAGATGTTTGTGTTTATCCTCGCAAGATAGTTATCTCTCTCAATGTCTTCCAGGTGGGTTGCTCCAAAATGACAATATATGTATCAAACTCCAAGCAGCCACGAACTTATGGTGGAGGGGTGTAACACCCAAGATGCGGTCCTATCCTTATTTTTGCGCGATGGCCTTGACACAGATAGAAACGCATCTCGTCGTTTCACAAGAATGGATATCGTTACAAGTACATGTACTGAAAAGATGAGTATAAGGAGTTGGCTTACACTCGTCACAAGCTACATCAGAGTCACATTAGTAAAATACATACATTCACCATCAAGATGAGCAGGGTCCGACTACGGACAAAAACAAACGATAAAAGAACGACGTCCATCCTTTTTATCCCTGGTTGCCGTCCCGGAACCCATCCAAGATCGATGAAGAAGAAGAAGAAACTCCAAATGAACAATCAAAACGCTCACGTCAAGTAACCCTTCACCTGTACGTGCAATGGGTGTTGTAGTAATCTGTGACCCACAGGAACTCAGCAATCTCATTTCCAAAGGTATCAAGACTAGCAAAGCTTAATGGGTGAGGTATGGTTAAATGGTGAGGCTGCAGCTAGCGACTAAGCATTTAGTTAGTGGCTACTTTACCAGTCCCAGAATAAAGAGGGGGATGATCTACGCATAGCGGACACGAACTACCGATGATCAAATGAATGATCCTGAACACCTACTTACGTCAGACATAACCCAACCGTGTCCTCAATCGGAGAAGGAGTTCACGAAAGAGACAATCACGGTTACGCACTCAGTTGGCAACTTTTAATTAAGTTTACTTCAAGTCATATAGAATTGGATGTTAAACAAAGTTTCCACGTTGCCACATAACCGCGGGCACGGCTTTTCGAAAGATGTAACCTACCAGGGGTGCTCCAACTACTCCATCACAAACTACCACACGCTGCGACAGAATGACCTCGAGTAGGGAAACACATGATCTCCTCGGGTTCCTATTGGAAAACCTCAACCTCGATATAACCCAAAGCATCCTCGGAATCCCTCGCACAACACACTAGAGAAAGGTAAAACAAGTCCAGCAAGGCCACCCGGCATGTCGAAAATCCCGATAGGAGCCGCGTATCTAGTACCCAGGACACGACGGATAAGCTATACGTACGGTGACCGGATAGAAATCCCCCGAGTTGCCCCGGGTGGCCCCGCAAGTGGCTCTGTTTTGGGCCAACACCATCAGCACTGGCCCTCCTTGTATTATGTTTAATTACTCCTCGGGTAGCGCTAACTCCCTATGTTTTTCAGTATTAATAGAATTATTATGTTGGGAAAATATAGTACCAATGTTGGGCCTTGCCAGATGAGCTTTATCCCAAAACGAGAATCTAGGGGTCCCCATAACAACCCCAACTATGTTAGGAGGGCTCATTTATGGAACATAACACTGGTAGCCGAAACTAAGGCGGCAAAGGTGGAACAAAACACCAGGCTAAAAAGGCCGAGCCTTCCACCTTTTACCAAGTATATAGGTGCATTAAATTATTTAACAATAATATGGTGATATAACAAGGAACCCATGTTATCACATGGAAGCAACTGCACCTCAACTAGCAATGCTACCAAAATGGTTAAGCAAGCGGTAACATAGGCAATCAGTTGTTTGCCAGGTTGTGAAGAGGTTGAAGGTTTTCTTGGCAATGTTGGGAGGCTGGTATTTAACAGGTGGCAGGCAGCGAGACATAACGATAGAAACGAAACAACTAGCATGGCAATTATAGTAATGGTATCTAGGGAAATGATCATCTTGCCTGAGATCCAGCTTGGAAGAAGAACGACTCTGTGAAGCAAACTAAGCGAAGTAGTCGAACGGATCGTCACATTCCGACACGCTTGCGGAACTCTATCGTGATGAAGCAAACCGGAAACTAGTATCAACACACGATATTCATTACACCACATGCACGACATGATGCACTACACATATGATGCATGAGCAGTTTCAAATGCGCAAGGCATGGTGCGACCATTCACATCACCCAAACACTACACATTAAGTGAAGATCAATATGCAATGACTTGTATATTGAAAACACTCCAAGTTAAGTTATTTAGTTCAATCCCGTTTACCTACACGACAATATTAAATGTTGTTAAACCTGGCAAGAGGTGAAGCATGTGATTCTACACATCATTCTAGTCGATCTACACATAGAGATCGTTGCAAATAGAGTTACGATTCAAAAGATACGAACACCACAAGATATGATGCCATGAATGCAATATGTATGTAATGACAATCACAAGCATTCCAAACCATACAAGAACCTACACGAGATTCTAAGGAAGTTTCATGTAGGACACGATCAAAACGAAGCAACGGTTCAACAAATACAAGCTAAACAAGAAATAGCTACAATTTGCCCTAAACAACAACATGACATTTTTCTACACCCTAAAACAACAAGCTAAATGATTCTAAAATGCTCAAACAAGACATGAGGCTGTAGTGGTCAAGATGCACAACAACCCCCTGCTAAAAATAACTAGCATGGAAGCATGGATCACTAGGAAAAGAACTCACAAAATGGCAACTAGCAAGTAGTTTCAGACTTAGTGAAATCACACTTTGATAGTGCAGTTTTCAATCTGAAGGCATATTGACAGCAGCAAAACTGTATGCTACAGGGCATAGAATGGCATGAAAATTTACAGCATGATAGAGAATCTTAAGGACTACAAATAACCCCGTTGCACGAACCCCAAAAGAGTTGTAGAACACTAGAAGATCTCATGGAAAGACAACAACAAAATATTACAGATGTCAGACTTAGAAATATTTCAGCATATCAAAATAGCACTATTTTCTAGCATGTTGGAAACAAGCAAACAACACCTAAACATGGATTTCTAAAGGAAAAAAATTACCACGGGCTAGCATACATATCCAAGCACATATTTATCTTCACAAGTAATTCATAATAAGCACGGAATAAATCACACAAAATAAACAAGAGGGCAACATGGCAAAATATCGTGCATATTAACTTACTCAAAAGACAAAACTAATTGCACAGTTAAATTCTATGGATTTTTTACCCTGAAAACATATATGATATGTTGGGTTGAAAGTACACTAACGTCACACATATATGCACAAAATATGTCCTAAACTGATGATGTCACCAACATGAAAACAACAAGACCACTATTTCTAAAATACATGGCTAGGGGTTGCAACAACATGAACATTTTAACTAATGCAAACGAGCAAACGGTTACACACAAAAATAGCTATGGCATATCTAACATATTAGGACAGCATGCAAATCTAGGCAAATGGCAGGTCAAACCACTTCAAACATGCATGCAAGTATTAAAATAGTAATCTACGTGAAATTCTAGCCAAGTTACATATATAACTCGCCGCAATTCGACGCACGGTTTAAAAGCTACGAGGTTTTCAAAATAATGTTATTTCATGATATTGGATTAGTTCGTCAGACCTAAAAAACAATGGGCCGATATCTGGCTATGGGCCGAAACAGGGGCATGCGCCTTACTCTAAAATGTGGGGAGGGGGGGTTCACCCTGGCGGGCCTCGGTTCGGTCGGTGGGGAGGTGGAGCGGCTGAAGGCTGGGCTGGGCCGGCGGCTGCGGGGCCGTCGGGGAAAGAGTCGAACTGCTGAGCCGCGCCTCGCGAGCAGGCTCACGCGGCTGCAGGCCGAGGCTAGCGGGATGGATCTGGATGCCCAATCCAGATCGGGCGATCGCGACGGCGCACTCTAGCGATGTGCTCAACGGCGAGGAGAGGCGGGGCACCGGCTACGGTCAAAGGCTGGGGGCACCGGTATCCGCCAGCGGTGGCTGGAGGCGGCTGCTGCTGGAGGCGGCGGAGGGAAGCGACGAGAGGCAGCCGAGCTGGTGTTGCTCGGGTTCCAGACGGACTAAAAAGATGGGCTCGGTCAGGCTCGATTTAGGCCTAGCGGGCCCGCGCGATGGAAGTGTGGAGCTCTTGGCTACGGGTTGCACTCGGTGGTTAGGTGGTGGCGGCTGGACAGGGGGGAACAGATCCCAAGGCAAGAGAATGGTTGCCTATTTATAGAAAAAGGGCTAGGGTTGGTGTTTTGCCCGTTTTCGGAGCGTTCGATCTCAATCGGACGGCTCTGGTGGCGGGGTTGGCTAGGACAGCTATGGTGGGCTCTGGAGAAGGGGCTAGGCGGAGATGAGAGGGAAAACAGGCACTCGGCACGATATTTTAAAACACCGAAAAACCATTCGCCGATAACCCGAAGATAGTGCCGCTACAGTTGACAGTTCGACTATCAAACCAACTCAGTTCTCCACAAAAATTGGCAGGCGACCTACCTACATTGAAATAAGATCACACGCCAAGTTTCAAGCCAATCCGAGAATTTTTATATGCATTGTTAAAAACAATATTTTCTAGATGCCACAGGCCCGTGCGTGTGTGGTTGGTCACAAAAGGGTCAACGACGAAAACGGAGAGAACCGGCAACTACTAACGGATGCACGTTTTGAAAACCGGTGGCAACGGAGTGCCGATGCATTGCAGATGATGTGAATGATGCGATAATAATGCAACTACTCAATAAATCACACGGCGGCAACGAAATAAAAGGGGAATCTTCTAGAGTGTCGGTCTCGGGCTGTCACAAGGGGGTGGGCTATTTATAGCTATCAGGCAAACCTACATATTATGACTGAAATAACACTGGGTCAATGGCCAACCTACACGTGTCTAAGCGGTCGTTCAATGACACATGTGGCAACATTACTTGTGCTACAAACATCTCTGACTCAACCAACTCCAGAGGCAATTTCCTCTCATTGTCTTTGCTCGAAGACATAGGTAATTATGGGTTGTGCATTACGTCAGCATCTGACTTCGATCATGTTGACCCCACTTAATAGTACGCTGGTTCCTATCATTCACGAAAGAAGAAACGAAACAACAAAAGACCTCATATTCGCGTCTCATTATCTTCAAGTGTTTATGTTCGCCCACCACTAATGGCTTCAGCCATCATCAATCTCTTCGGAAATTTTTGGGAGTCGTCTTTGACGAATAAACAAAATTTCCAAGGACTTCTATCTTTTTTATCCTGTGAAATCTCACAAACACATTAGTACCTCTACCACATTTGTCTTCAATACTCCAAAACCAACAAAGGGTTGCACTAGATGCACTTGCAATCTCCCCCTTTTTGGTGATTGATGAAAAACTGGTTGAAGTTTTAAATGAGGATAAAAATATGTGAAGATAAATACTTGGAGATTATGATTTCAAGATATAGACAACTTCCCTAAATATGTGCTTATGAAAATTTTGCTTTGAATATAAAATCACATGGCAGGTTGTAGTTAGTGGAGATCTCCCCCTATATCTTGGAATCCAATCACTATGCATTTAAAAGGTTTCATGAAGATAATGAAATGCCTAATGAAAAATGGGCGTTTGCTGAAATGACTTTGGACGCATAAGATATGGATCTAGTGCTATGCTTAGGATTGGGTCTTGTCCATCACATCATTCCCCAATGATGTGATCCCGTTATCAATGACATCGAATGTTCATGAGAAGGAAACCATGATCATCTATTTATCAACGACCTTGCCAACTAGAGGCTCACTACGGACATGTTTTGGTCTATGTATTCACACATGTATTACGGTTTGCGATCAATACGATTATAGCATGAACAATAGACAATTATCATGAACAAATAAATATAATAATAGCCATTTTATTATTGCCTTTAGGGCATATTTCCAACACTTCCAACACACATCGTCACCTCACCTTTAGCTAGTCTCCGTTTATTCCATAGTTTTTATTTTGAGTTACCAACACTTAGCACTCAAACCGGTATCTAATACCCTGGTGCTACTAGGAGTACTAGTAAAGTACACATCAATATACTTTTGTCGACTTTGCTAGCCTTCTCATCTACCAAGCATCTAGGGTAGTTCCTCTTCAGTGACTGGTCCCCTCATTACAGAAGCACTTAGTATCGGGTTTAGGTTCAACCTTGGGTCTCTTCACTAGAGCAGTAACTGGTTTGTCCTTCACTGAAGTATCCCTTCATGCCCTTGCCCTACTTGAAACTAGCGGTTTTACAAACCATCAACAATTGATGCTCCTTTTTGATTTCTACTTTCGTGGTGTCAAACGTTGCGAATAGCTCAAGAATCAACGTATCCATCCCTGACATGTAATAGTTCGTCAGAAGCTCTTGGGGCAGGTGGCCCCTCCCGATGGACCCCCGGAACCCTTCCGGAACCCTAACGGTTAACAAAAAAGTAAAGAAATCACATGGCGTTGCATCTCATACAATAAATTAAGACAACTCCTATGGCTCCTGTCGATTGTCATACTCATCGACATGCAAGTCGTGAATCCTATTACAAGAACATGATCAATCTCATACATCACATCATTTTGGCCATATCACATCACAAAGCATACCATGCAAAAACAAGTTAGACGTCCTCTAATTGTTGTTGCAAGTACTACGTGACCTATTTGGGTTTCTAGGAAGAACGCTTCTTACCTACGTCACAGCCACAATGTTAATATGCCAATTCTATTTACCCTTCATAAGGACCCGTTTCATCGAATACAATTCGACTAAAATGGGAGAGACAGACACCCGCTAGCCACCTTATGCGACAAGTGCATGTCAGGCGGTGGAACTAGTCTGACGTAAGCGTATGTGTAAAGTCGGTCCGGGCCGCTTCATCCCACAATACCGCCAAAAAAAGATTGGACTAGTAACGACAAGCAATTGACAAAATCATCGCCCACAACTTTTGTGTTCTACTCATGAATGGAATCTACGCATAGAACCTAGCTCTGATACCACTGTTGGGTAACGCATTAGTAATTCAAAATTTTCCTACGTCATGCCATGATCTATCTATGAGAAACAAGCAACAACACTGGTTGTAGAGCATTTTCATAACTTTGAAGATCGCAAATAGGAAGCGTTACTATGAACACGGTTGATGGAGTCGTAATCATAGTGATTCAGATCGCAGAAGATTCTGATCTAAGCACCTAACAACGGCGCCTCCACGTTCAACACACGTGGAGCCCGATGACGTCTCGTGCACCTTGATCCAGCAAGGAGAGAGGAGAAGTTGAGGGAGAGCTCCAGCAACACGACAACGTGGTGACGATGGAGCTCCATGGTACTCCGGTAGGGCTTCGCCAAGCGCTACAGAGGACGAGGAGGAGGAGAGGTAGGGCTGCACCAAGGGAGAGATGAACTTGTCTCTAGCAGCCCCAAACCGTGTGATATATATG
This sequence comes from Hordeum vulgare subsp. vulgare, assembly GCF_904849725.1. NCBI lineage: Eukaryota > Viridiplantae > Streptophyta > Magnoliopsida > Poales > Poaceae > Hordeum > Hordeum vulgare. The sequence goes on along the minus strand of NC_058524.1, from coordinate 337,778,765 downwards.
GGGCGAGCAGGAGGAGGGTGCGCCACCCCTAGGATTTTGCTAGGTGGTGCGGCAGCCCTTAGATGGGAGGGGCGGCGACCCAAGGCAGCCCCCACACCTAGGGTTAGCCCTCCCTTGCCCTCTTATGCGCCTTGGGCCAAATTGGGTGGTGCACCAACCCACCTAGGGGCTGGTTCCCATCCACTTTTGGCCAAGTAGCCCTTAGGGGCTGGTGGCCCCTTCCGGTGGACCCCCGGAACCCTTCCGGTGGTCCCATTACAATACCGACGATTCCCGAAATGTTTCCGGTGATAAAATCTCCACTTCCTATATATGAATGTTTACCTCCGGTCGGGTATTCAATCAATCTTGTATGCAATTCCCTTTGTCTACCGGTATGATACTTGCCCGAGATTCGGTCGTCGTTATCCCTATACCTTGTTCAATCTCGTTACCGGCAAATCTTATTACTCGTTCGGTAACACATCATACCGTGACTAACTCCTTAGTCACATTGAGCTCATTATGATGATGCATTACCGAGTGAGCTGAGAGATACCTCTCCATCACACGGAGCGACAAATCCCAGTATTGATTCATACCAAACCAACATACACTTTCGGAGATACGTGTAGTGCACCTTTATAATCACCCAGTTATGTTGTGACGTTTGATACACCCAAAGAACTCCTACGGTATCCGGGAGTTGCATAATATCATGGTCTATGGAAATGATACTTGACATTAGAAAAACTTTAGCGGACGAACAATATGATCCAGTGCTATGCTTAGGATTGGGTCTTGTCCATCACATCATTCTCCTAATGACGTGATCCCATTATCAATGACATCCAATGTCCATTATTAGGAAACCATGACCATCTATTGACCATCTATTGTGGTCTGTGTATTCACACATGTATTTCGGTTTCCGGTCAATGCAATTATAGCATGAATAATAGACAATTATCATGAACTAGGAAATATAATAATAACCACTTTATTATTGCCTCTAGCGCATATTTCCGACAACTGCCTCTTTACCAACTAACGAAAATATCGGACATATTTGAGTGGACAAAGGATGCGCGAATCGCATTCAACCAAGTCAAGGCTTTTCTTTCCACCCAGCCGGTGTGAGTTGCTCCCGGCAGTCACGACACCTTGCACTTGTACATCACTACAACTAGCCAAGTTGTCGGAGTGTTCTCACCGTGGAGCGCAAGGAAGCAGGCAAAGCATACAAGGTACAAAGTCCCATCTATTACATCTTAGAAGTATTGACTACCTCCAAGCAAAGGTACCCGCATTACAAGAAACTAGTTTATGGTATCTATGTGACCGTGAAAAAGGTGGTCCATTACTTTCAAGATCACTCGGTCATAGTCATTAGTGATGCTCCCTTATCGGAAATCCTGCACAACAGAGGCGCCACTAACCGAGTGGATAAATGGGTGATTGATCTCCTCCCGCTCGAGATCAATTTTGAAGCCAAAAAAGCGATCAAGTTTCACACCCTGGTGGACTTCCTAGCCGAATGGGTAGAACAAGAGCAGCTGGCTCCTGGTATCCCCGAGCATTGGACCATGTTCTTCGATGGGTCCAAGATGCTCCATGGCTCGGGGGCTGGAGTAGTTCTTGTTTCCCCAAGGCGAGACCGACTAAACTATTTGCTCCAAATTGACTTTGACTCATCTAACAATGAGTCCGAGTATGAAGCCCTCTTGTACGGGCTCCGTATGGCTATCTCATTCGGCATTCGACGTTTGATGGTCTTGGGCGACTCGGATCTTGTTCTCAATTAGGTGATGAAAGAATAGGACATTCGGAGCCCGGCCATGATAGTTTACTGCAATGCAGTCAGGAAGCTAGAGATGAACATTGAATGGTTGGATTGCACCATGTGCCCCGAGCCAAGAATCAGGCGGTTGACGACTTGGCCAATATCGGCTCCACTCGGGGAGTCGTTCCAAAAGGCGTGTTCCAGAAGACCCTTTTACAAAGAAGCCCCCACATCCAACCATTCTTTCAAATGCGACTGAAATTGTCCTCCTGGCCATGGTCGACCTCGTCCATGAGATGCTGGTCATCACGCCCGAATGGACTCAGCCTTATTTGGCTTACTTCCTTTGGCAAGAATTCCCTTAAGACGAAGAGAAAGCCCGCTGAATCATTCGGAGGTCTAAAACTTTCAATGTTTTGGGAGACAAATTACAAAATAAAAGTGTTACACGAGTTAGTCAAAAGTGTATTTCCCGAGAGGAAGGACTACAAATCTTGCACGAGATTCAGAGGAACCTGCTGTCATCATTTGTCCTCTTTGACTCTGGTGGCCAAATCTTTTCAACTAGGTTTTTATTGGCCCCGACCCAATGAGGCAGCAAGAGACCTGGTCGAGCTATGCGTGGGATGCCAATTTTACAAAAAATCACTCTCACAAGCCTGCATCCGTGTTAACGAAGATTCCGCTCACCTGGTCGTTCGCCGAGTGGGGTCTCGACATGGTCGCCCCTTTACGGACTAGGTCGAGTCGATTCACCCACTTGCTAGTAGTGGCGAATAAGTTCACCAAGTATATCGAGGCTAAGCCCATCAAAAGCCTAGATTCAGCGACTCCCATCAGCTTCATTCGGCAAATTATCTTTAGATTAGGAGTTCCTCATGATATCATCACCGACAACGAATCCAATATCGACTCAGATGATTTCTACGAGTTCCGCCATTACCAGGGAACTCGGCTAAATTACACCTCCGTGGCTCACCAGTAGTCGAATGGATAGGCAGAACAAGCGAATGGTATGATACTGCAAGGATTGAAGCCCCGACTGATGAGAGATCTCAAGTACGTCGCGAGCGCATGGGTAGAAGAATTGCGATCTGTCTAGTGGGGTATGTGGATGACTCTTAATTGTTCCACCAGGCGTACCCCTTTCTTTATGGTGTATGGATTTGATGTCGTTGTGCCGAGTGACCTACGTCACAACTCCCCCCGAGTGGAGAAGTACAATGATGTCGAAGACGAAAGAGAACGACAAGATAGTTTGTATCTCTTGGAATAAGAGAGAGAACTAGCCCTCATTCGGTCAACACTATATCAGCAAGACCTGAGGCACTACCATGATAAACAAGATGGAGGACGAGCCTTCTAGGAGGGTGACTTGGTCCTCCGACTGTACCAGCAAAAGCCTCACAAGCTAGCACCTCTTTGGCAAGGTCCCTTTGCAATCTCCAAGGTCCTGCACAGTGGGGCTTATCGGCTTTAGAACTTCCAAAACAGGACGGAAGAGCCAAGGAACTGGAACACGAACCTGCTCTGCAAGTTCTATACATAGAACATGTATCTTTTTTCTTGTAACAACTCCAAACTATTTGATGAATAAACTATTTTACTTCTACACCCATTCTGTCAAAATTCTCACTCCGGTGAAACACCTCCCTAAAAACCTGCTCCGAGTGTGGAGAATCGCCACGCTCGGGGGCTTAGAAGCAAACCTTCTTTCGCCTAAGTACAATTTTTTCCGAGTGCGGGCACTACCAACACTCGGACATCGCGGTAGAGAGGACCATCTCTCGGTCCTCAAGGTCTACTACAACGTCTTGGTTGCGAATCACAATTCGTCAAAGATAAAATCGATACCGAATGAGGAAAGCCTCCATGCTCGGGGGCTTAGCAGTGGACATGTTTTAGCCTAAGCTCACACGGTTCCGATTGACGACATCATCTTCACTCGTCTTCCAAGTTGAACAACACAATTGTCCCTTTGCTGCGAACCTCTTTTCGCCTAAGACCAAACCTGCCCCAAGTGAGGACAACCTCTACGCTCGGGGGCTTAGCAGCGAACCTACGTTCGACTAAGCTCAAACGGTTCTGAGTGAGGACATAATCTTCTCTCGGCTGCCAAGATGAATAGGACAATCGTCCCTTAGATGCGAACCTGTTTTTTCCTAAGACCAAACCTGTGCAGAGTGAGCACAAACTCTATGCTCGGGGGCTTAGAAGGGAACATGCTTTCGCCAAAGCTCAAACGGTTTCGAGTGAGTACATGATCTTCACTGGGCTACAAAGACGAACAGGATAATTGTCCCTTAGCTACCAACCTGTTTTATCCTAAGACCAATCCCTACCCCAAGTGAGGATAGCCTCCACGCTCGAGGGCTTAGCACCGAACCTCCTTTTGCCTTATTTCAAATGGTTTCGAGTGAGGACATGATCTTCACTCTTCTGCCAAGATGAACAGGACGATCATCCCTTAGGTGCGAACCTATTTTTGACAAACACCATACCTACCCCGACTAAGCACAACCTCCACGCTCAGGGCTTAGCAGAAAACCGGCTTTTGCCTAAGCTCAGACGGTTCTGAATGAGGACATGATGTTCACACGACTGCTAAGAAGAAAATGACAATCGCCCCTTAGTTGTAGACCTGTTTTCACCTAAGTTCAAACCTTCCTGAAGTGAGCACATCCTCCATGCACGTGGACTCGGTTGCGAACCTGCTTTCGCCCGGGTGGAAATGACTCTCAATGAGTATAATCAAGCATATAAAGTCCAAATTCGAAGGAAGTTCGAAACTCCAAATTCAAATGACGATGTACAAAATCGAGTTCCAGTTCAAGCAAAAGGTGCGCATAAAGGGTGCCCATGGCTTGAACGAAGTTTGGAGGTTACATTAATCACTCGACATTCCAAGGGAAATTAGAACTTAATGTTTTTCCCGAGCATCACTTGGAGTCTAAAGACTCCACCACTTCTATGAAGGTGTCAAGCTTTATCCCATCGGCAACCCAAGTGGGAGCTCCCATGAACATCTCGATGAAGTCCTCGAACTTGGCGCTCTTCCTGTTGATGACCCTGAGGTTCTTTAGCTTCCCTTCGTCCACTCCTTTACATTGGATGCGGGCGAGTGAGAGGACGATGTCGGCTCTAGCCCGCATCGCTGATTTCTTCCAAGATTGAAGTTGGCCATGGATTGCCTTCACTCGGTTCATGAAGCTTTGCGCGTCCATGGGGAGCTCTTCACCAGGAGTGACCTCCTGGTCAGGCTCTGAGACAGTCAATTGGAGCCACTTGAAGCAGCCCAGTCTGAGAAGGGCCAAAGAAGCACTATCCTTCATGAGCCCTGCCTTTGGGTTCAATTCTTTCTCGATACGCCCTGTCTCCTCTTTGACACCCATACAGAAAGCTGGGCACAGAAAAAAAAACAAAGGATGAGAAACATCACCGAAAAATCATAAGTCAATAGCAAGGGATCATTCAGATTGACAACGTACCTTTGAGTTTCTTGCTCATCTCTTTGCCATAGTCTTCAAAAACTGTTCCAATTTTGCCCTCTTGGCGGTGACCTCCCCAAACTTGTTCTCCCACTCAGCATAGTGCTTCTTCAGCTCAACAAGTTCCTCGGCAAACTTTTCCGCAACATCCTTCAAAAGTCAGTTCTCCTCTTCAAGCTTCTCGATTGTCTTAAGCTTGGTTTCGGCCACCATGGTTGTTTAATTGGCCTCCCTCTAGGCCGATGCTAGTTCCTCGTCCCTCTTCTCAAGGACCTCCTTCATGGTAACTAAAGAACTGGAATTCTTTGACCTCTCAGAAAGTCGATCTGGTAAAATAACCTCAGTCGGATGAGGAGGAAGATTGAGCCACAAGGCACTCGGTCAGCAAAGGCTTACCTTCAGCAGCACGCTTCTCCTGTTCTAGGCGCTCGCTCTTGGCCTTTTTAGGACCAAGGCTGAGACGCAGGTCCTGCAACTCCCGCTCCATAGCATCACTATGGATGCCGACCCTGCATGTGGTCTGCCATCGACAAATAAAAATTATAAGAAGTACATAAATGATAACTCTAAGATTATCGTCGACTGCTCAAGTCGATGACAGTCTCTGGGAAATATAAGATGCTCAGTGTGCTCACTGTGCCCCCACAGGAAATATAAGATGAGGGACTAACGACCCCGTACCCCATCAACCTCTCTCGAGTCAACAAACGAACTAAGATAACTGCCGACTGCTTCAGTCAACGGCAAGCTCGGGGACTACACCTAGTGGGTGCGCTCAGCGCCCCCCCCATTGAATGTGGACACCGAGTGGGTGTGCCCCGGAGCAAATCCACTCTGGATAAAAAACAAAAAATGTGTAAACAAAGGACTCACTCGAATGTTCTTCGCCATGGATTCGCCGGCACCATATGCCTCCTTCAGTCGTCCAACCATCACCTCCAGCTGAGCTAGGGCTTCTTCGCGTGCGCCTTTTTGGTCCTCCGGGATATGGTTCAACTTGAAAATACTATGGTCCATGGGAGGAAGCAACGGAGTGGCAGACAGACCTAGTTCAAATGATGCCCCAGCTGAGGTTGACTCCTGAGCCACGGGAGTCAAAACCTTGGCAGCCTTGGCAGCCGAGGGCTCAACCACTTGGCTGGAAGTCACATCTTGCTTCGACGCTTCATCACTGGCCGAAGGACTAGTAGGATTGAGTTCGATCGCATCTCGCAGCCCTGCATGCACCGACAGACATTCAGTAGATCATTTCAAGGCTAAGTCTCAAGTCCCGAACAAAACATAAGTGAGCTCAGGGTTTACCTTTGGAGGAGGCGATATTGGCGTCACCTAGTACTTGATCAGAGGTCTTGGGCTCCACCGAAGCAGTCAAGGAACACTACAAGAAATAAGGTCAATTATGACTCCCTATATTGGTCACTGATTCGTCATTGTTGTCGTTTATTGACCTTTTTTTGACCAAATTTACAACGTCAACAGTTGGCCGTCAAGAATGAACAAACATGACCTTTCTAAAATTTTGGTCGCAGGTCTCTATCGACCAAATTTTTGGTTTGGTCATTTCACATTTGTGTGAGCCACATAGGATATGACGTGGCCAAGCTGACGTGGCATTGCTAGTGACCAAATGAAATCATCATAACTTTCAGATCCCTGTCCACCAATCTAGCTACATGGGCCTGGCCCAATACCTATTTTACTATTGGAAATGTTTGATTTGAAGCATTTTTTTGCTAGAAGCACGCATATCTCAGGATAGGCCCATTAAAAATAACTACAACAGAATAAAAGATTGCAAATAAAATGTATATTTCATTTTAGTATCATATAACATCAAATACAATACATCATCCAACGACTCCACGCATTAAGGTTCAACGCCTAACAAGGACACATCAAAATAATTTTACATGTGCACAACATAATACTTCTGCACGTGCAAGTGCATAGAAAAAGGTTCCAACAAATGCACAATCGCACATAAAGAGAGTTCCACAAAGATTGGATGAGAACCACAAGTTTCTTCTCATCCTCTTCCTCTACACAATATGCTCTTGCCATTGCCGCCTGCAAGAAGAAATTATGGTAAGGCTTTCAGACCACGTAAATAGGGATTCAGGCTCATTGTATCTTGCTGAAAAACCGAGATGGAGGTGTACTAGCAAAATATACCATCTCGTAGTAGTGATACAATGATATTGTACTATTAATTTGTACCGGTTACTGTTAATTATCTTGTTCTTCTAAAAGTCCCATTCTACCTTCTTCTGAAATACAAATGTTCTATATTTACTCTCATAAAAATTAAGTATATGTCTCTTCACACGCATGATGTGGTATATTCTACCTAATTTCTTATATATTCTAGGAGTATCAACCTAATTTATTATATACCCCTCGCAAAAAGTCATGTTAGTATATACCCCTCGTAAAATGTTAGGCGAATTTAATCATTGATTGATGTGCTTTCCATGTCATATAAAATAGTAACCCACTTTTCTTTATGTTGTGATTTTAAAAATTGTTATAGCGTTGGTTTGAGGAACCCCTGGAATTCTTCATGGTTGATGGCCTCATGCTTATTTTCCCTTTCTTTCCATTATGCCATGATTATTGGCCTCAATATGTTCAACTCGGTCTTCCGCGAGAATATGAGATCCGGTTGGGTTTTCTGTTTTCCTGTGAAAGTACATGTTATGTTAACATTCCATAGGATTTGATGACTGTTACTACATTTTGAACGCTAGTTCCCAGTATATTTCCTATATTTTTTATTGCCTTAGCTTTTCCCTTGAAATTCTTGATTCGTTTATACTATGCATGTCATCAACTTTTCGCATGCATCATCAGATTTATTTGGCAATTTTATTACATTCTTGATTCTTTTTTTCAGGATTAGAAGCTTCGGTTCTAAATTTTGTAGTTAGAGTAGCTAGTTCCTTTGTGCCGGTGTATTTTAATATTTCATGAATTATTTTATATTCTACTATGAGATTGGTCTAGTAATGCTAATACCTGCAGAGGTGTGCCGCTTAGAAAGCTCTATTTGGTTGCTTGGTGCAGAAGTATGAAGCAAGACCTATGGATGTGACTAATGTACTAAAATCTAGTGATTCTGATTTCATTGTGAAATATGGTATAGTGCTTTCCATTTTGAAAATCTGTATTTTATTCTAGCTCTGGAAGGTGAGTTTACTACGCACATAAGCAACTTCCTAGGTGTTCTGGTACTGACTTTAGCTATACCACCTTTTTGCGAGAGTAAAATACCAACAACATTCATCACATATAAAATAATATTCACAAGAAAAATATGTATAAAAATATATGGAATATTTGGTACTCAAAATATGCCCTTTTTAATCCGCATGCTTGATCAAACAGTGCTTATAAAAAGAAATGTAGGCAGACCCAATCATTTTGTAGACACAGTAATCTGTAAGTATGTGTGTACGTAGGTACTACCAATTGTCGGTGTTGTAGTTTGATAAATTGAAACAGAAAACACCCAGCGGTTTCCAACAAGGATAGGACAGGACATGTATAATTTGCAAGTTCCCAAACATCTGCCATGAATGTGTAATAATCAAGAATGGGTAAACATTCTGTTCATAGCACACATGTATCACAACCCAAATAAACCGAAGAAAAGGGAATTATGTTTCTTGTTCTGACATCATTGCATTTCAAGATCATCTGTATTTATTTGTGTGCTATTGCAGTCTAAAGGGCAGCTCGATTTGGATTTTTTGCCAGGCTTGGTTTTTGTGCCCTAAACAGGATGAAACTCGGTTGAGATGAGCCATGTCGTTTACAAATATTCGTAGAGCTGTCGCTATGTCAAGAGATAGTACAACTCCTGCAATGCCAGCTTGACAGCAAGTGGCTAATGCCCTCATCTTATTTGTTGTGTAAAGTAACGCAACTGGCAGCATCGTGTTGTTAGAATAATTCTATGTTGGCTGTATAATCTGGTTAATTGACTGATCGTGAAAATTCTTTTTTTATAGATAAGGCAACCCCTAGTTATTTGGTGGGCAGGTACGTGTGCAACTGATTTGCTAATCACGGGTTAACCAACGCTATAAAGAGGGCCTGCGTGTTTCATCTGATACACCGAAATACAACAGACCACTAGTTTACAATTAAAGAGCAGTATATTTTTATTCTACTCTACATATTTTTTTCATACTGCCGCTTTAGAAAATCAACTACGTATATACTACATACTCCCAACGAATATACTCCATAATCGAGTAATAAGCATATTCGGTACTCCCTTCTAAAAAGCTATTCTATTTTACATGCTCCCCGTGTATTATACATGTTTTCTTTCGTACTACTGCTTCAAAAAATTAACTATATATTGCTATATAACCCATACTAGTAATAAGCATATATACCCAGCATACATATATACTCCATACTCACATCTAGAAAAGATTATTGTTCACTAACTCTACACAATATAGGGATTAATCAAATAGAAATAGCAGAAAACAAAAAAAAATTTCTAAACTTATTTGTTAACAAGTTAAGTTCGTATGTGAAATATGAGACTACAATAGTATGAAAGATAACTCTGCAATGCCGAGGATCATATCCTTTCAGAAATGTCATCAAATAAGAAAGCTACATTTACCTTTGTGCAAGAGAAGTTCACATTGATGTGATGGAATCCGAACCGACTGATAAAGTCCACTATCTTTGGATAGTCATCATTGGAGTTCTGAAGTGTTTTCCTACGAGCTACCATATTATAGAATAAATTTTCAACCTGCAAATTAAGAAAGAAAATCCTTGTACAAATCACAGGACATATCTAATAGAGCAATAGTACTATGAAAAGCTGCAAGCTCACCATGATTTGAGTTCCTTTAACCGCATCATAGGGCTTTGGGTCATTCTCCATTACTCCATCCCTATAAGAAACTCTGACAGGACAACATGATAATAATCATTAACAGACGACTCCAGAATCTAGCAGAAATATTTGAAGTTGCTCATGGACTGACATGTAGCCATGCAGTTGGCCTTCTATTATTATTGTCACGGTAACATGGCCAACATAAGTCATACTGTCCAAAGCCTCCCCTTCGAACCCCATGGACTTTATTGTCTATAGATCCTCATATGCAGACAATTTGAGGTAGTATGCATCAAACATAATATTGGCAAGTCCTCACACTGTGAAAGGAAACCAAGTTAGCTGACAGAGTGGTGTTCAACAATGCTAGTGCAAATGCTTGACATATGAGATGCTTATAAGAAATTTCTGAACATGCCCGTACCTAACAATAAATACTGTAATCAAATACTAGTACCCTGCAGGCACCTGCCCACATTATAGCACAAAACAAGCCCAGTTCGTAGTATCATAGACAACTAAGTGCAACCTAAAGGCAATTAGCACTAACAATCGTGAACTGTATTAATGGAGTTGTGCGCTGATTTGTCCATGGAATGGCAGCTCCTATGCATTTTTTCACAGCTGAGTGAGTCGGAACAAACAGCCATCAGATCCCCAATCATTCACCCACGTGTTCCTGTACGCAGCAAGGATTAAAAGGTCGCAATCAACAAAACTCATAATTAACAACTCGCATCTGAAGGATTTTTGCAGTAGCAGGCTCCCGTGGCAGCACCAAGGGTTCATGGGATGGGGAATTTGTTTGGAGGTTTAGGGTTTATTTTGGAAGCGAGCGTACCCGGATGCCATGGCCGTCTTCTGAGACCTGGATGAGCTTGAGGCCGCCGTCCTTGACGGTGACGGAGATGGTGGAGGAGCCGGCGTCGATGCTGTTCTCGACGAGCTCCTTCACCGCCGACGACGGGCGCTGGATCACCTCCCCCGCGGCGACGTGGTTCACCACCAACTCCTCCAGCCGCCTGATGCGGGGCGGCTCCGCGCCCCCGCCCCCGCCGCGCGACACCGTGTCATCGACCGCCATACCCACCGCACCGCATCTGGGGACCGGGGGGAGGAGGTGGGGAATGGGGAGGATGAGACGGCGGAGGTTCCGTCGATTTGGTATTCGGGCCGAGGGGAGGATTGGCCGCCATAGGTCGTGGGGGAGAAAGAGATGGGGATCGCGAAGAGAGATGGGGTCGTGGGATTTCTATCTTTCACTTTTTTTTGTTTATTTTCACTTTGGGCAGCCAGCCTATCACATGCGAGGCCACGGATCCCATCCCAGAAACAGATCCTGGCCATCCACTCCTCCTACATCCAACGCTCCAAAACCCTTCCCTCATGCAACACACCTCTATCATTTGTTCTCTTCTTCTTTTTTCAATTGGTAGCACTTAATGACCAATTTGTGCAATAGTATCATGACCTAATGGATGCAAAAGGTCATAACGTTATGGGCTTTGGACCATCTTAGACTTGCCATGACTAATTTTGGAATTTTGGTCATGGATCAACGACCAATTAAACCACCGTCATTTTTTTGGGTCATAATTGAGAATTTTTCTTGTAGTGGAAATCAACTATCACTCAAAAAACCTAGTTCAACCAAAATAAATTACTTAGCAAGAATACTTGTGATGAAGCCACAAACATGTCAACCTTGATGAGCCGAAAACCTTCTAAAGCTTGGAGGCCGTGGTCTTGGGATGCTTGGTGGCCTTTTCCGATGAGACCTCATGCTCACTGCGGCCCCATTTAGAACAGCAACTCGGCTTGGCCAACCTAGTCCGTTTCATCACCCTTGGGGTCTTGCAGGCCCCAGCACTGACCCCGGGGTCCTGGTGTGCCTTGGAGCAGGCCTTGGAAGGGACTTCATCAGATATAGAATATTACGCCTCGTCCCCATGTTCATCGTCACTCTCCTCCATCCCCTCCTCATCATCGTCATCTTCATCATCTTTCGATCCCTCTAGGTGCTCGGTCTCACTCGCCACATCAATGGGCGCATGGTCAACCACTGGCACGGAGCTGACCAGCATCATAAAAGCGTGCCGAATGAAGGAAACAAGATTACAAACAAAGACAAAAGACAACAATGAAGTTCACTCGGTTCAAATGCATGAATACTTACCTCATTTGGCGGGTGCTGCTCTGAGAAAGGGGGCACCAACCTGGTGCCCCTAGGGTTGTCTCGCACAGGTGTTAGGGCTTTGAGCTTATTCCCCAGCAGCTCCGCCCAGATCTCCTCTGGGTAAACGTGGGTTGAGTCATTCGGCCCACTCTACATACACATGGGGTGGGATCTGGCCTAGAGGGGCTGGATCCTCCACCTAAAGAAGACTTCTAGAAGATCCATTTCGGTGACACCTACCGCAACACAGAAACCATCGCTATCACTATAATGTCTACATCCACCTTCTCCTCCTTCGACATGGTCAATGAGGGTGTACATTGGATTTGCTCACGCTAATAAGATGAAAGGCCCGACTGACCCTCACCGACTGGAACAACCTGGAAATATAACCAGGAGTCCTGCAAACCCTTCATAGGATTAGGGAAAGACATCTACACGAAACTCTTCTTACCTCTAAGATGTATTCCTAAACCCGCACAGAGTTGCACTACATTCGTCCTCCACCGGACTAAAAAGGCTTGTTGACCATCATCACTCGACATGTAAACAAGTGCTTGAACAATCCCTAGAACGGATAGCATCCGAGGAAGTTCTTCCACAAGGACACGAAGACAGCTAGGTACGAAATATCATTAGGGGGAAGATGACGAAGTTGTGCATTGAAGAAGTCAAGGAGTGCGCGGAAGAATGGACGCGGGGTCAAAGAAAAACCTCTTAACACATGGATGACGAGGAGCACTCGCTCGTCGCCCTTCGGGGCAGGCTCCCGCTTGCCCTCCTCCGGTAGTTTCTAGCTCCCTACGACCACCAGACCTTCGCTCTCCAGCTCCCACAAGCGCCCCTTGGCGACTGATATGTCCATTTTGCATCATGTTTTCATGTTGTTATTTATCGCTTCTTTGGCTGTTATTTCACTTCACGGTACTATTCTTATGCCTTTTCTCTCTTATTTTGCAAGGTTTAAATGAAGAGGGAGAATACCGACAACTGGAATTCTGGCCTGAAAGTATAGCAAAGTTGAGATACCTATTCTACGCAACTCCAAACGCCTTGAAAATCAACGGAGATTTTTTCCCAATATATAAAAACTACTGGGCCGAAGAAGTACCGGAGGAGGGCCAGGGGGTGACCACAAGCCTGCACGGCGCCACCACCCCCCAGGCCGCGCCATGGGGTCTTGTGGGCACCCTGTTGGCCCACTTGCCCCCGTCTTTTGCTATATGGAGGGTTTCATCCAGAAAAAATTTTAGGAGGGAGTTTTTCGTGGTTTCGCCGCCGCCACGAGGCGGAACTTGAGCAGAACCAATCTAGAGCTCCGACAGGACGATCCTACCGGGGAAACATCCCTCCCGGAGGGGGAAATCGTTGCCATCGTCATCACCAACACTCCTCATCGGATGGGACTCATCTCCATCAACATATTCATCAGCACCATCTCATCTCCAAACCCTAGTTCATCTCTTGTAACCAATCTCCGTCTCGCGACTCCGATTGGTACTTGTAAGGTTGCTGGTAGTGTTGATTACTCTTTGTAGTTGATGCTAGTTGGATTACTTGGTGGAAGAGTTTATGTTCAGATCCTTGATGCTACTCATTACACCTCTGATCATGATTATGATAATGCTTTGTAAGTAGTTATGTTTGTTCCTGAGGACATGGTATAAGTCAAGCTAATAATAGTCATGTGAATTTGGTATTCGTTCGGTATTTTGATATGTTGTATGTTGTTTTTTCTCTAGTGGTGTTATGTGAACGTCGACTATATAACACTTCCCCATTATTTGGGCCTAGAGGAACGCATTGGGAAGCAGTAAGTAGATGATGGGTTGCTAGAGTGACAGAAGCTTAAACCCTAGTTTATGCATTACTTCGTAAGGGGCTGATTTGGATCCACTAGTTTAATGGTATGGTTAGACTTTGTCTTAATTCTTCTTTCGTAGTTGCGGATGCTTGCGAGAGGGAGTAATCGTAAGTGGGATGCTTGTCCAAGTAAGGGAAGTACCCAAGCGCCGGTCCCCCCACATATCAAACTATCAAAGTAACGAACGCGAATCATATGAACACGATGAAACTAGCATGACAGAAGTTCCCGTGTGTCCTCGAGAGCGTTTTTCCTTCTATAAGACTTTGTTCAGGCTTGTCCCTTGCTACAAAAGGGATTGGGACACTTTGATGCACCGTTGCTACTTTTGTTACTTGTTGCTTGCTACGAATCATCTCACCACACAACCACTTGTTACCGACAATTTCAGTGCTTGCAGATTTTTCCTTGCTGGAAACCACTTGTCAGATCCTTCTGCTCCTCGTCTGGTTTGACCCTCTTACTTATCGAAAGGACTATGATTGATCGCCTATACTTGTGGGTCATCAAGACTCTTTTCTGACGCCGTTGCCGGGGAGTGAAGCGCCCTTGGTAAGGAAACATTCATATAGTGTGTTGAAATTTGTTGTCACTTGTCACTAGGAATACTAATCCTTTGAGGGGCTTGTTCGGGGTATATTCACCTTGAACGGAAGCACAAACTGTTGCTCCTCAACCTGCTTGACCTAGTGAAAATATTTTCTTTGAATTCCCTTTGGGTATGCTTGAGAAACTGCTGGCTAATCCTTTTACACGAGATGGAACATCACATCCAGACTTGCATCTGATCTATGTAGATGAGGTTTGTGATTTATTTAAGCTTGCAGGTGTGCCCAAGGATGAGGTCAGAAAGAAGGTGTTTCCTTTATCTTTGAAGGATAATGCATTGGCATGGTATAGGCTATGTGATGATACTGGATCATGGGACTACAATCGGTTGAAATTGGAATTTCATCAAAAGTTTTATCCTAAGGATTTAGTACATCGTGATCAGAATTATATTTATAATTTTTGGCCTCGTGATAGAGAAAGCATCGCGCTAGCTTGGGGGAGGCTTAAATCAATGCTATATTCACGCCCCAATCATGAGCTCTCGAGAGAAATTATCATTCAGAACTTCTATGCTCGTCTTTCTCATGATGATCGCACCATGCTTGACACTTCTTGTACCAGTTCTTTTATGAAGAGAGATATTGACTTCAACTGGAAGTTATTGGAGAGAATTAAACGCAACTCTGAAGATTGGGAGCTTGAAGAAAGTAAGGAGTCATGTATGAATTTCACTTTTGATTGCGTTAAATCCTTTGTTGAGACAAATACCTTTTGTGACTTTAGAGCTAAGTGTGCACTTGACTCTGAGATAGTAGCTTCATTGTGTGAAACTTTTTCTGCTCATATTGATCACCCCAAAGTGAAGTGGTTTAAATTTCATCCTTCTTTAGAAGTCAACGTAGTTAAACTCACTCCAGTTGAAGAGAGAGTCATTGCCTATAATGATCCTGTGGTACCCAGTGCTTACATTGAGAAATCACCTTTCCCTGTTAGGATAAAGGATCATTCTAAAGGTTCAACTATGATACGTAGAGGCTATATTACAACACCACCCCTGAGCAAATTAGAGTTGAACCTAGCATTGCTATTATCAAAGATGTTCTGTCTGAAGAAGTTGAGGGACATAATATTCACTTTTGTGAAGATGCTGCTAGAATTATTAAACCTCATGCTAGAGACAAACATAGGCCTATTGTTGGCTAGGGGGTGGCCACAAGCCTGCACAGCGCGGCCACTCCCCCAGGTCGTGCCATGGGGGCTTGTGGGCACCCTGTTGGCCCACATGCCCCCTTTTTTCTATATGGAGGGTTTCGTCCAGAAAAAAATCAGGACGGAGCTCTTTCGTGGTTTCGTCGCCGCCACGAGGCGGAACTTGATCAGAACCAAGCTAGAGCTTCGGCAGGACGATCCTGCCGGGGAAACATCCCTCTCGGAGGGGGAAATCATCGCAATCGTCATCACCAACACTCCTCTCATCGGAGGGGACTCATCTCCATCAACATCTTCATCAACACCATCTCATCTCCAAACCCTAGTTCATCTCTAGTAACCAATCTCTATCTCGCGACGCCGATTGGTACTTGTAAGGTTGCTAGTAGTGTTGATTACTCTTTGTAGTTGATGCTAGTTGGATTACTTGGTGGAAGAGTTTATGTTCAGATCCTTGATGCTACTCATTACACCTCTCATCATGATTATGATTATGCTTTGTGAGTAGTTACTTTTGTTCCTGAGGACGTGGGATAAGTCATGCTAATAATAGTCATGTGAATTTGGTATTCGTCCGGTATTTTGATATGTTGCATGTTGCTTTTCCTCTAGTGGTGTTAGGTGAACGTCGACTACATAACACTTCACCATTATTTGGGCCTAGAGGAAGGCATTGGGAAGTAGTAAGTAGATGATGGGTTGCTAGAGTGACAGAAGCTTAAACCCTAGTAAGGGGCTGATTTGGATCAACTAGTTTAATGCTATGGTTAGACTTTGTCTTAATTATTCTTTCGTAGTTGTGGATGCTTGCGAGAGGGGTTAATCATAAGTGGGATGCTTGTCCAAGTAAGTGCAGTACCCAAGCGCCGGTCCACCCACATATCAAACTATCAAAGTAACAAACGTGAATCATATGAACATGATGAAATTAGCATGACAGAAATTCCCATGTGTCCTCGGGAGCGGTTTTTCCTTCTATAAGACTTTGTTCAGGCTTGTCCCTTGCTACAAAAGGGATTGGGCCACTTTGCTCCACCGTTGCTACTTTTGTTACTTGTTGCTTGCTACGAATCATCTCAGCACACAATCACTTGTTACCAACAATTTCAGTGCTTGCAGATTTTTCCTTGCTGAAAACCACTTGTCAGATTCTTCTGCTCCTCGTTGGGTTCGACACTCTTACTTATCGAAAGGACTACGATTGATCCCCTATACTTGTGGGTCATCCACGACTCGGTATGACATCTAGTCGCCCTGAATCTAGCCCAGCGGGAGCACAACAGAACTCGAGGAGGACCCATGCGAGCCCTTCTTGGCCCGCTGGGCCTTCGTTGTTGCACCCACCATATCACGTGGTGAGATGGGCAAGGCGGGGGGAAGCGGGATATGGGGAAAAGCTCTCAACTACAACAACAAGGTTCGGGGAGAGATGGAAATAGCCCAGATCAGGCGGCATTATACTCTCTCCTTGCTACCTTGTCCCTTTTATACGCCATCGGGAGATACCCCATCGATCACTTTTCCTCCATGAGGGGGATCTGCAGTATCCCTGGGATACCACACCTATGGCACGACAGCGACATCTCAGGCATAGAAATCGAGGCGCCTCATCACTAACTCCACTAGCCACATCGCCTCTATTTCCGCCCCTCCTACGCGCTGCTTCAATTCAAAAAGACTCGGAGATGCTGCCTGCCTCATAACCCGAATTGATTTTGTATCCACGACACATAATTAGGTGAACCGAACATCCTGTAGCGCGTCCTTCCGTGGGACCTCAATCATTCGGATAAAATATGAAGGAGACCTGATCGCCCTTACCATAGCGCGGGTGGGATCCGTCCTGCCTCATCGTTGGACATTCTGAGCTCCGAGGTCACAATCGTCTGAATTGTCGATCTATCTTCCCAAAAGATACTCAATTATTACCTATTTGAAGCATGCAGACATGCTCAAACACTCGGATTTTTTCATTCTTGAATCCGCAGTGGCTTACTGAGAGTCGAAGTGATGTTGCCTCGAGCTACAACCTCGGCGTCCCCATGAAAGCACATATCCTCCCTTGGTGGTTTTGATAATTCATGACAACATACATTGTCTCTTGGACTAACAGTTTTACCTTGTATATTTCAGGTCTAGTTCACATAGAGCTTTGGCTATAGGATTGAGTGGAGAAGCCCCTTGATGAAGGAAGGAATAGGTTTGGCTCAAGCTTCAAGCAAGAAGACTCTTCATTTTACACTTTGTGAGAAATCACATTTGAGTCCATAGGAAAGCCAATACTATTAAAAGGAGATGATGTGTTATGAGGAATTGGTTGCTCAAGTGATTAGAGTTAGCCACCAAAAATACTCACCCACTCTTCCACAAATTATATCGGTCCCAAGCCAAATATCCAAAATTGGTGCCACCAACATTTATCACTCATCCCTACCGATTTCAGACTTAGATAGATCCTAGCCAAACCCTACCACTTTGGTGCAAGAGAATCTGCATCGGTGCTACCGAGTTCAGCTGACCAACTTTCTGTTGCCTCGGTAAAGAAAATCATAATTTCCAAGTTAGAGTATCGCTGTCACCGAGTTGTGTCATCTGACTATTAGTCACCTTTTCAGCGCCACTGAGTTGTCTATATCGGTTCCACCGAGATTCAAAGTTGCTACCTTTTGAGCAAGTCGGTACCACCGAGTTTATAACTTCTGTGCCATCGATTGGTCAATTATGGTGTAACGGTTGGATGTTGTGTGCTGCCTATATATATGTGACAACCCGAGACCGACGTTCCAGAATATTCCCCTTCTATTCCGTTTTCATCGCGTGGTTATTTTTATTTGTCGCATCATCATCGTATCATGCGCATCATCCGCATTTCATCGGCATCCCGTTGCCGTCTGTTTTCAAACTTGCATCCATTAGTAGTTGCTGGTTCTCGTCGTTGTCCGTTCTGAGCCCGTTCACACACGCACGCGCCCGCGACATCATCAAACCCTGTTTTTAAAAGTGCGTATAAAATTTTCTCTGATTGGGTTGGAATTTGACGTGCGGTCTTATTTAGTTATAGGTCGGCCGCCTGTCGAATTTTGTCGCAATCGGAGTCCGTCTGGTACCCGAACGGTCGACCGTAGCGGCACCGTATTCGGTCTATCGTCGGACGTCTTTCGGTGTTTTAAATCTCGTTGCCGGGCCGCCCGTTTTCCCTCTCGTCTCCGGATAACCTACTCTACATGGCCACTTAACAGTCCCCGCGTTCGAGATTGTCCGATTCGGAGCGCGCGGTTGGATCCGGGACGAAATTCCACTGAACCTAGCCCCCCATTTGTCTATAAATAGACCCCCGTGCATGTTAGACAACAAACATAACTCCCCTCGGGATTCGTGCCCTAACCCTAGCCTCCCACCTCTCTCTCTCCTCCCCTCAGCCTCCAGCCGCCGCAGGCCCACCCAGGCCCATCGAGAGCCTGCCCGGGCCCGAACTGAGCCGCAACCAAGCCGCAACCGACGCCCTGCATCGCCCTGGCCGAGGTGCCTCCCGAGCACTGCAGCACCACCTGCTCGCGCCGCCCCGAGCTCCACCCGAGCCATCGACGTCGCCGGCTGGAGATCGCCGGAGCAGCAGCCCCGCCGGACCTCCCCCTCCCTTCCCATTCTCTTTCCTCTAGTCTCTCACTCCCTCTAATCCCTCTCTATGTCTCCCCTATAGCGCCCGAGCCGTCGCACAGGGACCCCGTCGTGAAGCTCGCCACTGACCCAACTCCTTCCGCTATCCATGGAGGTCTCCGCCGATCGGATGTGGTTCCCCGCACCTTCCACGATGTCCGATGGCCCCTCCCCGCCGATGCCTCGCCTGCTGCCGCCATGAACTGCCGCCGCCGCTTGCTCGTCCCGCTCGGGATCGAGCACGGGACGAGGCAGCTCGTCAGCCTCGTGTGGGCCGGTGTCCGAGGCCCAGCTCGCAGCCTCGCCAGGCCAGCCTCGCCTCCCGGCCCGAGCAGCTCCTCCCAGGCCCAGCTCGCCCCGCCTCGGTCTCCCCCTCCTCCAAGCCGACCGAGGCCCACCTCCTCTCACATCCGGCCCAAGCTGAGGCCCCCTCAGTCCAATCTCCCGCCCTGGGCGGCATTTATTATCCTGCGCCCTCTCAGATTTGGCCCGGTTAGATTAATTAGGATTTTCGGAATTATTTTAGTTCTAGGAAATATATAGATTTTCAAACGCCCGTAGTTTAATAATCGTGCATTGGATCGTGATGATTTAGATATGTATCTCGTGTAGAATTTCGTGTCGATTACGAATTTAGAACTTGCATAAATGTTTGAAGTAGTTTGACCCGCCAAATGCCTAGTTTTGCGTTTTGTCCCAATAGGGGATCGTCCCGCATTTATTTTCGTGCGTGTCCGTATTGCCCGAACCCCGTAGATAAAGTGTTCATGTTTTTAGGGACCCTTTGCCGTGTATTTTAGATTAGTCATTTGTATTTTTGCACGTAGGATTCCATTGCTAGTTTGTCATACCGTGTTTAGGACATATTCCCGCATATACGTGTGGAGTTGTTTTTATTTTGCAACCCCCCATGTTATATATGTTTTAACTGTGCATTTAGTTTTAGCTTTTGAGCAAGTTAGTTCATGTGATATTTTGCCGTGATGCCCTTTTGTTTATCTTGTGGGATTTAATCCGTGCGTGATTGAAGGAGTACTCAATTAGAGAGTTGCCCTTGGATATGTATGCTAGCCCCTGGTAATTTTGGTTGCAATAGAAATCCATGTTTAGGTGTGGTTTGCTTGCTCTGAACTTGCTAGGAAATAGTGCTGATTTGGAGATGCTGAAATGTTTCTAAGTCTGAATCTGATATATTTTGTTGCTGTCTTTGCATGAGTTTATCTGGCGATCTGTAGCTCTTTTTAGGTTGGTGCAATGGAGTTAGTTGTAGACTTTAGGATTCTCTAGCATGCTGTGAATGTTTATGCCATTTGGAGTCTTGTAGCATATGGTTTTCCTGCTGTCAATATGCCTTCAGATCGAAAACTGCAGTGTCATAAAGTGTTATTTTCACCATGTCTGAAACTTTGTGTGAGAAGCCATTTTGTGACTTCTTTTCCTAGTGATCCATGCTTCCATGCTAGGTGTTATTAGCTGTATGTTGTAGTGCTTCTTGCCCTCTTTCACCTCATGCCTTGGTTGAGCATATTGGATTTGTGTAGCTCGTATTTGTGGGGTGTAGAAAATGCTATGTGGCTGACTTTGGTAGATTGTAGTGATTTCTTGTTTAGCTCGTAGTTGTTGAACCGTTGCTCCGTTTTGGTCGTGTCCTATATGAAACTTGCTTAGAATCTCATGTAGTTTCATTTTATCTTGCTGGTTGTGTGTTTTGAAGTGCTCGTGACCGTCGTTGCACACATATTGCATTCATGCCATCATATCTGGCGGTGTTCGTATCTTTTGAACCGTAGCTCCGTTGGAGATGTTCTCTATGTGTAAATTGCTTGTAACAACGCGTAGATTCACGTGAACCTATTTTAACAACTATTTAACAACTATTGCTGTTTTGCTGTTTAACAACAATTGCTGTTTAACAACTATTTAAAATGTCTAGATTCATGTGAACCTATTTTAAATTGTTCGTATCTTTTGCTGTTTAACAACTATTTAAACGTGTTAGTTCAGATCTGGATAGAATTACAATTTAACATGTGAGGTCGTTTCGGAGGTGCTATATGTCATTTCCGACCTCATTTAAAATGTCTAGATAGGTAGTTTAATTATGCTTCACCTCTTGCCATGTTTAACCACATTTAATATTGCCGTGTACCTAATCGGGATGGAATTAAATAATTCGTGTGTGGAGTTTCGTCAATATGCAACTAGTTGCATATTGAACTTCACTTAATGTGTAGTGTTTGATTGTGTGAATTGTCATGCCATGTCTTGCTATATTCTTCGTTCATGCATCATATGTGTTGTGCATCGTGTGGTGAAAATCGTGTGTTGATTCTTGTTTCCGTTTTCCTTCGTCTCGAAAGTGTTCCGCAAGCGTGTCGGATTGTGAGGACCCGTTTGACTATGTCGGTTCGTCTGCTTCACGGAGTTGATCTTCTACCAAGCGGGATCTCACGCAAGATGACCATTTCCCCGGATACCATTACTGTCATTGCCATGCTAGTATTATCGTTTCTGTCGCTATGTCATTTTGCCTACCACTTGTTAAATATCAGCCTCTCAACATTGCCATGAAAACCTTCATCATATTCACAACCTATCAAACCACTGATTGTCTATGTTACTGCTTTCTTAACCATGTGTTAGCGTTGCTAGTTGCAGGTGCAGTTGCTTCCATGTGATAACGTGGGTTCCTTGTTATATCACCATATTATATGCTAATTAATTTAATGGACCTATATACTTGGTAAAAGGTGGAAGGCTCGGCCTTTCTAGCCTGGTGTTTTGTTCCACCTTTGCCCCCTTAGATTCGGCAACCGGTGTTATGTTCCATAACTGAGCGCTCCTAACACGATCGGGGTTGTTATGGGGACCCCCTTGATAATTCGTTTTAGATTAAGACTGGTCTGGCAAGGCCCAACTTTGGTACTACACTTGCCTAAACACCTAATAAAATTGCATAGGGACTTTCCGGACCCCGAGGATATTTTAATCAATCCCCGGGCCAGTGCTCCTCATGAGTGTTGGTCCAAACTGGCAGACTACGAGGCCACCGCGGGGCAACCCAAGGTTTGTTTTCTCCTAGTGTGATCCATCCATCGTGTCCTGAGAACGAAATACACGGCTCCTATCAGGTTCGTCGACACGTCGGGCGGCCTTGCTGAATTAGTTTTACCTTTGACTAAATATCTTGTGCATCGAGATTCCGGTGACGCTTTGGGTAATCTCAGAGTTACGGTTTTCCACTAAGGAGTCCGACGAGATCGCGAGCTTCGTGATCGAGGATTTCTATGTGGCTTGTGGTAATTTGTGATGGACTAGTTGGAGCACACCTGCAAGGTTAAATCTTTTGAAAAGCCGTGCCCGCGGTTATGTTGCAACGTGGAAACTTTGTTTAACAATGGTTCTACATAACTTGAAATTAACTTAATTAAAACTTGCCAACTAACTGTGTAACCATGACTGTCTCTTTCGTGAGTTCCTTCTCCGATCAAGGACACGGTGCGGTTATGTCTGACGTAGGTAGGTGTTCAGGATCATTCATTTGATCACGAGTAGTTCCCGTTCGTTTTGCGTAGATCATCCCCCTCTTACTCTTGTACTCGTAAGTTAGCCACCTCATATATGCTTGGCCACTGCTGCAACCTCACCACTTAACCATACCTCACCCATTAAGCTTTGCTATTCTTGATACCTTTGGAAATGAGATTGTTGAGTCCCCTGTGGCTCACAGATTACTAAAACACCAGTTGCATGTACAAGTAAAGGTTATTTGACGCGAGCGCGTTGATTGTTCATTTGGAGTTGCTTCTTCTTCTTCTTCATCGATCTAGGATGGGTTCCAGGCCGGCAGCGTGGGATAGCAAGGATGGACGTCATTTTCTTTTCTCATTTGTTTTCGTCCATAGTCAGACCCTGCTCTTATTCGTGATGTTTATGTATTGTACTGATGTGACTCTGATGTAGCTTGTGGAGAGTGTAAGCCAATTCTTTATATCTCTTCTTTTCAGTACATATACTTGTAACGATATCCATTCATTCGAAATGACGAGATGCGCTTCTATCCCTGACGAGGCCCTTGTGCCAATTTGAGGATAGGATGCATCTTCGGCATTACAATATACCCCTCCTCCTACCTTTCATTCGCCTAGGAACCACTCGGAACACACTTAAACTTTCCAGATCAAGAGAGCCACCTACATATGTGTTGAGATCAAGAGATTCCAACCCTACCATTTAAAACTTGATCTCTAGCGTCCCCAAGTTGCTTTCCACAAGATCAATCTCTCCTACCCCTGCAAAATCTGAGTGAGAGAGCTATTGAGTGTTGACAAGACTACCTTTATAAGCACAAGAGCAAGGAGCTCATTGTTCTACCACATCTATTTCCTTTTGGAGGATGGTGCCTCCTAGATTGGTTAGCTGTCGCCTGGGAGCGTCCTATTTCGTGTTGTGGAGTTGAACCAAGATGTTTCTAAGGAAAAGGATATAGCCTACTTCATGAAGATCTACCATGACTGAGGGTAGTACTTTGTGGACGGAAGTCGTGGTGGAATAGACAAGGCCGCTTCTTCCTGGACCCCTTGTGGGTGGAGACCTCCGTGGACTCTCGCAACCATTAACCTCCGTGGGTTGAAGTATCGACTAACATGGACGTACCCTAGTGCCACTTATCAGAACAATGTCAAAAATTGCCATGTAAACTTCTTCGTGTTTGATCTTCCTAAACTCTACTCCTTTTTACATGTGCAAAGGCTTTACCTTTCCGGTGCCACATTTGTTCACTAGCATGTGTAGGGTGCAGTAGACTTGTTAGACTTGCTAAAATATGCCAACCATTAAATTGGGAAATGTCTAGGATTTTAATTATGCAAGTAGTCTATTCGCCCCCTCTAGATACCTCTTCTATCGATCCTACAAATGGTATAAGAGCAAGGTCTCCAAAACCATGGTTTAAACACCATTGGAGGAAGATGGATGTGACTAGTTTGGGGAATATCAGTTGTAGAGTGCCCATTCTTGATGGGGGATATTTTTGACAATGGAAATATGAAATGTATGATATATTTGATAAATTCCATTTGTGCAAGTATGTTAAATATCCCTATGAGCCGCCCATTGATCCTTTGCATTCTTCTCATGATGAAGAACTTGATATGCTTCGTAATATTACAACTATAAATCTAATCATTAGAGGACTGCTAAGAAATATGCTTAATCAATTGCAAAATTTTGAGTGTGCTCACACTTTGTGGAAGAGTTATAGAAAACATATCTAGACTATTCTCTTAAAAATATTGAGATCATTTTCCATAAATGCGTTGCCTTTCACAAAATGAAGTCAACCGATCCTAATTTTCATAAATGCCTTTCTAATCTTCGTGACCTCATGCATGCTAAATGAGATCTCATTACCATTAACAATGTCATTGTTGAAGCCATTCGAACGCATAAATATAAACATTGTGATTTTCAAAATCCTGATGAAATTCTTGTTTCTTATGACGAGGATATTTCGTCTGACGACGATGATGTGGAGCATGGGAACTACGATGAAGATGAAGAGTTTGACGTCGAGTATGAAAAGACCTTGAGGAACCTTAGTGTTCGAATTATGCCCTAGAGGCAATAATAAATATAGTTATTATTATAATTCCTGTATCACGATAATCGTTTAATATCCATGCTATAATTGTATTGAATGAAGACTCATTTACATGTGTGGATACATAGACAAAACACTGTCCCTAGCAAGCCTCTAGTTGGCTAGCCAGTTGATCAAAGATAGTCAGTGTCTTCTGATTATGAACAAGGTGTTGTTTCTTGATAATTGGATCACGTCATTAGGAGAATCACGTGATGGACTAGACCCAAACTAATAGACGTAGCATGTTGATCGTGTCATTTTGTTGCTACTGTTTTCTGCGTGTCAAGTATTTGTTCCTATGACCATGAGATCATATAACTCACTGACACCGGAGGAATACTTTGTGTGTATCAAACGTCGCAACGTAACTGGGTGACTATAAAGATGCTCTACAGGTATCTCCGAAGGTGTTAGTTGAGTTAGTATGGATCAAGACTGGGATTTGTCACTCCGTGTGACGGAGAGGTATCTCGGGGCCCACTCGGTAATACAACATCACACACAAGCCTTGCAAGCAATGTGACTTAGTGTAAGTTGCGGGATCTTGTATTACGGAACGAGTAAAGAGACTTGCCGGTAAACGATATTGAAATAGGTATGCGGATACTGACGATCGAATCTCGGGCAAGTAACATACCGAAGGAGAAAGGGAATGACATACGGCATTATATGAATCCTTGACACTGAGGTTCAAACGATAAGTTCTTCATAGAATATGTAGGATCCAATATGGGCATTCAGGTCCCGCTATTGGATATTGACCGAGGAGTCTCTCGGGTCATGTCTACATAGTTCTTGAACCCGCAGGGTCTGCACACTTAAGGTTCGACGTTGTTTTATGCGTATTTGAGTTATATGGTTGGTTACCGAATGTTGTTCGGAGTCCCGGATGAGACCACGGACGTCACGAGGGTTTCCGGAATGGTCCGGAAACGAATATTGATATATAGGATGACCTCATTTGATTACCGGAAGGTTTTCGGAGTTACCGGGAATGTACCGGGAATGACGAATGGGTTCCGGGAGTTCACCGGGGGGGCAACCCACCCCGGGGAAGCCCATAGGCTTTGAGGGTGGCGCACCAGCCCTTAGTGGGCTGGTGGGACACCCCAAAAGGGGCCCTATGCGCATTGGAAGAGAAATCAAAGAGAAAGAAAAAAAGGAGGTGGGAAGGGAAGGAAGGACTCCCACCCACCAAACCAAGTCCAACTCGGTTTGGGGGGGGGGAGACCTTCCCCCTTGGCTCGGCCAACGCCCTTGGGGCTCCTTGAGCCCCAAGGCAAGGCCCCCCCCTCTCCCACCTATATATACGGAGGTTTTAGGGCTGATTTGAGACGACTTTTCTATGGCAGCCCGACCACATACCTCCACGGTTTTTCCTCTAGATCACGTTTCTACGGAGCTCGGGCGGAGCCCTGCTGAGACGAGATCATCACCGACCTCCGGAGCGCCGTCATGCTTCCGGAGAACTCTTCTACCTCTCCGTCTCTCTTGCTGGATCAAGAAGGCCGAGATCATCGTCGAGCTGTACGTGTGCTGAACGCGGAGGTGCCGTCCGTTCGGTACTAGGTCGTGGCACTGATCGCGGGATTGTTCGCAGAGCGGATCGCGGGACGTGAGGACGTTCCACTACATCAACCGCGTTCACTAACGCTTCTGCTGTACGGTCTACAAGGGTACGTAGATCACTGATCCCCTCTCGTAGATGGACATCACCATGATAGGTCTTCGTGCGCATAGGAATTTTTTTGTTTCCCATGCGACGTTCCCCAACAGTGGCATCATCAGCTAGGTTCATGCGTAGATGTCTTCTCTAGTAGAACACAAAAGTTTTTGTGGGCGGTGATGTGCGTTTTGCTGCCCTCCTTAGTCTTTTCTTGATTCCGCGGTATTGTTGGATTGAAGCGGCTTGGACCGACATTACTCGTACGCTTACGAGAGACTCGTTTCATCGCTACGAGTAACCCCGTTGCTCAAAGATGACTGGCAAGTTTCGGTTTCTCCAACTTTAGTTGAATCGGATTTGACCGAGGAGGTCCTTGGATGAGGTTAAATAGCAACTCATATATCTCCGTTGTGGTGTTTGCGTAAGTAAGATGCGATCCTACTAGATACCCATGGTCACCACGTAAAACATGCAACAACAAAATTAGAGGACATCTAACTTGTTTTGCAGGTTCTGCTTGTGATGTGATATGGCCAACGATGTGATGTGATATATTGGATGTATGAGATGATCATGTTGTAATAGATAATATCGACTTGCACGTCGATGGTACGGCAACCGGCAGGAGCCGTAGGGTTGTATTTATACTAATGTTTGTGCTTGCAGATGCGTTTACTATTTTGCTAGGATGTAGCTTTAGTAGTAATAGCATGAGTAGCATGAAAACCCCGATGGCGACCCGTTGATGAAGATCATGGTGTGGCGTCAGTGACAAGAAGATCGTGCCGGTGCTTTGGTGATGGAGATCAAGAAGCACGTGATGATGGCCATATCATGTCACTTATGAATTGCATGTGATGTTAATCCTTTTATGCACCTTATTTTGCTTAGAACGACGGTAGCATTATGAGGTGATCTCTCACTAAAATTTCAAGACGAAATTGTGTTCTCCCGGACTGTGCACCGTTGCTACAGTTCCTCGTTTCGAGACACCACGTGATGATCGGGTGTGATAGACTCAACGTTCACATACAACGGGTGCAAAACAGTTGCGCACGCGGAACACTCGGGTTAAGCTTGACGAGCCAAGCATGTGCAGACATGGCCTCGGAACACATGAGACCAAAAGGTCGATCATGAATCATATAGATGATATGATTAGCATAGGGATGCTTACCACTGAAACTATACTCAACTCACGTGATGATCGGACTTGAGCTAGTGTAAGTGGATCATGAACCACTAAAATGACTAGAGAGATGTACTTTTTGAGTGGGAGTTTAGCGTATAATTATGATTAAGTTAAACTCTAATTATCTTGAACATAGTCTAAGTCCACTTTGAATATATTTGTGTTGTAGATCATGGCTCACGCGACAGTCACCCTGAATTTTAATACGTTCCTAGAGAAAGATAAATTGAAAGATGATGGAAGCAACTTTGTAGACTGGGCTCGTAATCTTAAGCTAATCTTACAAGCTAGGAAGAAGGATTATGTCCATAATGCTGCGCTAGGAGATGAACCACCCGCTACGGCTGATCAGGATATTAAGAACGCTTGGTTAGCACGTAAGGAGGACTACTCAGTAGTTCAATGTGCAGTCTTGTATGGCTTAGAACCGGGACTTCAACGTCGCTTTGAGCGTCATGGAGCATTTGAGATGTTCCAGGAGTTGAAGTTTATCTTTCAGAAGAACGCCCGGATCGAGAGGTATGAGACCTTCGATAAATTCTATGCTTGTAAGATGGAGGAAAACTCATCTGTCAGTGAACATGTGCTCAAAATGTCTGGGTACCCAAACCGTCTAGCTGAGCTGGGGATTGAACTCCCGCAAGAAGCTATCACTGATAGAATCCTTCAATCACTGCCGCCAAGCTATAAAGGCTTTGTGTTGAACTACAAAATGCAAGGGATGAACAAGTCTCCCGGCGAGTTGTTTGCACTGCGGAAAGTCGCAGAGTCTGAACTCCGTAAAGAATATCAAGTGTTGATGGTGAATAAGACCACTAGTTTCAAGGGAAACGACAAAGGCAAGAAGGGTAATTCAAAGAAGAGCGGCAAGCCTGTTGCCAATCCGACGAAGAAACCCAAAGCTGGACCTAAGCCTGAAACGGAGTGTTACTATTGCAAGGGTATGGGTCACTGGAAGCGCAATTGCCCCAAGTATCTGGCAGATAAGAAGGCGGCCAAAGAAAAATCAGGTATATTCGATATACAAGTTATTGATGTGTACTTAACCGGCTCTCGTAGTAGTGCCTGGGTATTCGATACTGGTTCTGTTGCTCATATTTGCAACTCGAAACAGGAACTGCGGAATAGACGAAGGCTGGCGAAAGATGAAGTGACGACGTGCGTAGGAAATGGTTCCAAGGTTGATGCAATCGCCGTCGGCACAGTTTCACTCCAGTTACCATCAGGAATAGTTATGAACTTAAGTCATTGTTATTTAGTGCCTGCGTTGAGCATGAACATTATATCTGGATCTTGTTTATTGCGAGACGGTTACTCTTTTATGTCAGAGAATAATGGTTGTTCTATTTCTATGAGTAACATCTTTTATGGTCATGCACCCAATGTGAGAGGATTGTTCATCTTGAATCTTGATAGAGATACACACATACATAACATTGAGACCAAAAGAGTTAGAGTTAACAATGATAGCGCCATATTTTTGTGGCACTGCCCCTTAGGTCATATTGGTGTAAAGCGCATGAAGAAACTCCATGCTGATGGACTTTTAGAGTCACTTGACTTCGATTCACTTGACACGTGCGAACCATGCCTCATGGGCATGATGATTAAGACTCCGTTCTCCGGAACAACGGAGCGTGCAAGTGACTTGTTGGAAGTCATACATACCGATGTGTGTGGTCCGATGAGCGTGGAGGCACGCGGCGGATATCGTTATTTTCTCACCTTGACTGACGATTTGAGTAGATATGGTTATGTCAACTTAATGAAGCACAAGTCTGAAACATTTGAAAAATTCAAGCAATTTCAGAGTGAAGTTGAAAATCATCGTAACAAGAAGATCAAGTTCCTACGGTCTGATCGTGGGGGTGAATATCTGAGTTTCGAGTTTGGTGCTCACTTAAGACAATGTGGAATTGTTTCACAGTTGACACCGCCTGGAACACCACAGCGTAATGGTGTGTCCGAACGTCATAATCGTACTTTATTAGAGATGGTGCGATCTATGATGTCTCTTACCGATTTGTCGTTATCGTTTTGGGGTTATGCATTAGAAACAGCTGCATTCACTTTAAATAGGGCACCATCAAAATCCGTTGAGACGACACCATACGAACTGTGGTATGGCAAAAGGCCAAAGTTGTCGTTTCTTAAAGTTTGGGGATGTGATGCTTATGTCAAAAAGCTTCAGCCTGGAAAGCTGGAACCCAAAGCGGAAAAGTGCGTCTTCATAGGTTACCCAAAAGAGATAGTTGGTTACACCTTCTATCTCAAATCCGAGGGCAAAGTGTTTGTTGCTAAAAATGGAGCTTTTCTCGAGAAGGAGTTTCTCTCGAGAGAATTGAGTGGGAGGAAGATAGAACTTGACGAGGTTGTCGAACCTCTCATCCCTCTGGATGGTGGCGCAGGGCAAGGGGAAACCTCTGTCATTGCGACACCGGTTGAGGAGGAAGTTAATGATGATGATCATGAAACTCCGGTTCAAGTTTTTGTCGAACCACGCAGGTCGACGAGACCACGTGCTGCTCCAGAGTGGTACGGTAATCCCGTCTTGTCAATCATGTTGTTGGACAACAATGAACCTGCAAATTATGAAGAAGCAATGGTGGGCCCAGATTCCAACAAATGGCTAGAAGCCATGAAGTCCGAGATAGGATCCATGTATGAGAACAAAGTGTGGACTTTGGAGGTACTGCCTGAGGGCCGCAAGGCTATTCAGAACAAATGGATCTTTAAGAGGAAGACGGACGCTGACGGCAATGTGACCGTTTATAAAGCTCGACTTGTGGCAAAGGGTTTTTCACAAGTTCAAGGCGTTGACTACGATGAGACATTCTCACCCGTAGAGATGCTTAAGAATTGTATATGATGCAACCCAAAGGTTTTGTCGATCCTAAGAATGCTAACAAGGTGTGCAAGCTCCAGCGATCCATTTATTGACTGGTGCAAGCATCTCGGAGTTGGAACAAACGCTTTGATGAGGTGATCAAAGCATTTGGGTTTATACAAGTGGTTGGAGAATCTTGTATTTACAAGAAAGTGAGTGGGAGCTCTGTGGCGTTTCTAATATTATATGTGGATGACATATTGCTGATTGGAAACAAGGTAGAGTTTTTGGAGAGCATAAAGGATTACTTGAATAAAAGTTTCTCTATGAAGGACCTAGGAGAAGCTGCTTACATTCTAGGCATTAAGATCTATAGGGATAGATCAAAACGCCTGATAGGACTTTCACAAAGCACATACCTTGATAAGGTTTTGAAGAGGTTCAAAATGGAACAGTCCAAGAAGGGGTTCCTGCCAGTTTTACAAGGTACGAGATTGAGTAAGACTCAGTGCCCAACAACTGATGAGGATAGAGAGCATATGCGCTCCGTCCCCTATGCTTCAGCCATAGGCTCTATCATGTATGCAATGTTGTGCACTAGACCGGACGTTAGCCTAGCCATAAGTATGGCAGGCAGGTTCCAGAGTAATCCAGGAGTGGATCACTGGACAGCGGTCAAGAATATCCTGAAGTACCTGAAAAGGACTAAGGAGATGTTTCTCGTGTATGGAGGTGACGAAGAGCTCGCCGTAAAAGGTTACGTCGATGCAAGCTTTGACACAGATCCGGACGACTCTAAGTCGCAAACCGGATACGTATTTATTCTTAATGGGGGTGCGGTAAGCTGGTGCAGTTCCAAGCAAAGCGTCGTAGCAGATTCTACATGTGAAGCGGAGTACATGGCTGCCTCGGAGGCGGCTAAGGAGGGTGTCTGGATGAAGCAGTTCATGACGGATCTTGGAGTGGTGCCAAGCGCACTGAATCCAATAACCTTGTTCTGTGACAACACGGGTGCCATTGCCTTAGCAAAGGAACCTCGGTTTCACAAGAAGTCCAGACACATCAAACGACGCTTCAACCTCATCCGCGACTACGTCGAAGGAGAGGACGTAAATATATGCAAAGTGCACACGGATCTGAATGTTACAGACCCGCTGACTAAACCTCTTCCACGACCAAAGCATGATCAACACCAGAACTGTATGGGTGTTAGATTTATTACAATGTAATTCGCATGATGATGTGAGGGCTAGATTATTGACTCTAGTGCAAGTGGGAGACTGTTGGAATGATGCCCTAGAGGAAATAATAAATATAGTTATTATTATAATTCCTACATCAAGATAATCGTTTATTATCCATGCTATAATTGTATTGAATGAAGACTCATTTACATGTGTGGATACATAGACAAAACACGGTCCCTAGCAAGCCTCTAGTTGGCTAGCCAGTTGATCAAAGATAGTCAGTGTCTTCTGATTATGAACAAGGTGTTGTTGCTTGATAACTGGATCACGTCATTAGGAGAATCACGTGATGGACTAGATCCAAACTAATAGACGTAGCATGTTGATCGTGTCATTTTGTTGCTACTGTTTTCTGCGTGTCAAGTATTTGTTCCTATGACCATGAGATCATATAACTCACTGACACCGGAGGAATACTTTATGTGTATCAAACGTCACAACGTAACTGGGTGACTATAAAGATGCTCTACAGGTATCTTCGAAGGTGTTAGTTGAGTTAGTATGGATCAAGACTGGGATTTGTCACTCCGTGTGACGGAGAGGTATCTCGGGGCCCACTCGGTAATACAACATCACACACAAGCCTTGCAAGCAATGTGACTTAGTGTAAGTTGCGGGATCTTGTATTACGGAACGAGTAAAGAGACTTGCCGGTAAACGAGATTGAAATAGGTATGCGGATACTGACGATCGAATCTCGGGCAAGTAACATACCGATGGACAAAGGGAATGACATACGGGATTATATGAATCCTTGACACTGAGGTTCAAACGATAAGTTCTTCATAGAATATGTAGGATCCAATATGGGCATCCAGGTCCCGCTAGTGGATATCGACCGAGGAGTCTCTCGGGTCATGTCTACATAGTTCTCGAATCCGCAGGGTCTGCACACTTAAGGTTCGACATTGTTTTATGCGTATTTGAGTTATATGGTTGGTTACCGAATGTTGTTCGGAGTCCCGGATGAGATCACGGACGTCACGAGGGTTTTCGGAATGGTCCGAAAACGAAGATTGATATATAGGATGACCTCATTTGATTACCGGAAGGTTTTCGGAGTTACCGGGAATGTACCGGGAATGACGAATGGGTTCCGGGAGTTCACCGGGGGGGCAACCCACCCCGGGAAGCCCATAGGCTTTGAGGGTGGCACACCAGCCCTTAGTGGGCTGTTGGGACAGCCCAAAAGGGGCCCTATGCGCATTGGAAGAAAAATCAAAGAGAGAGAAAAAAAGGAGGTGGGAAGGGAAGGAAGGACTCCCACCCACCAAACCAAGTCCAACTCGGTTTGGGGGGGAGACCTTCCCCCTTGGCTCGGCCGACCACATTGGGGCTCCTTGAGCCCCAAGGCAAGGCCCCCCCCTCTCCCACCTATATATACGGACGTTTTAGGGCTGATTTGAGACGACTTTGCCACGGCAGCCCGACCACATACCTCCATGGTTTTTTCCTCTAGATCGCGTTTCTGCGGAGCTCGGGCGGAGCCCTGCTGAGACGAGATCATCACCAACCTCCGGAGCGCCGTCACGCTGCCGGAGAACTCTTCTACCTCTCCGTCTCTCTTGCTGGATCGAGAAGGCCGGGATCATCGTCGAGCTGTACGTGTGCTGAACGCGGAGGTGCCGTCCGTTGGGTACTAGATCGTGGGACTGATCGCGGGATTGTTCGCGGGGCGGATCGAGGGATGTGAAGACGTTCCACTACATCAACCGCGTTCACTAAAGCTTCTACTGTACGGTCTACAAGGGTACATAGATCACTCATCCCCTCTCGTAGATGGACATCACCATGATAGGTCTTCGTGCGCGTAGGAATTTTTTTGTTTCCCATGCGACGTTCCCCAACACTTAGTCTTATGGCTAACCTTAGAGAGTACATGGCCTAAGGAAAGGAGTGGGTTATCGACTGTGGATGCACCTATCACGTGACCACAGATAAAGACATGTTCCATGAGATCACACCAAACCATGGTCCTCGAAGGGATGTGACCTTTGGAGACAACTCCAAGGGTAAGGTACTTGGTCTTGGTTAGGTGGACATATCTCATGATAGTTCTATTCGAAAGGTCATGCTTGTTGAATCCCTTGGTTACAATCTTGTTTCCGTCCCTAGACTAGCAGATTTTGGTTTCAATGTACTATTTACAGAAGTTGACTCCAAGTGTTTCGTTGTGACAATCATAAAAATTGTCTTCACTAGCTTCCGTAGATGTCATCTACACATTGTCGATTTCACTAAAAACTCAAACCTTGTACATGTCTTATTGGTAAATCTTCAAAAGGTTGGTTATGGCATAGAAGGTTAGGACATGTAGGTATACCTAACCTTGACATGCTTATCAAAGATGATAATATTCTTGGTGTGAGAGATATTATCTTTGAAAAAGATAGATTTTGTAGTGCTTGCCAAGCAGGAAAGCAAGTTGGTGGAAGTCATCCCATGAAGAACATCATGACTAATAGAAGGCCACTCGAGATGCTTCACATGTATCTCTTTGGTCCCAATCACTACAGGAATCAGCTTCTTTGTCGTCCGCCATCACAGACGGCAAAGAGTAAATCCCAGACGACAAAGAGAATACCACAGACGGCAAAGAATCTCACGGCCGGCAAAATTTTTGCGTCAGCCTACGACGGCATCGTACCTTCTTTGTCGTCTGTCTCCCCAAAGTGGACGGCAAAGAGCTTTGTCGTCAGCTTTTCATAGGAGTAGTCGGCAAAGTGATCGAGACGGCAGCCGACAGTTGTTGCCTCCGTTAAGGGTTAACGGGGGCTTTGCCGTCTGCATCCCCCTATTCTTTGTCGTCTGCCTCCCCCCTCTTCTTTGCCGTCTGCCTCCCCCCTCTTCTTTGCCGTCTACCTCCTCCTCCTCCCCCCTCCACTCTTTGTCGTCTGCCTGCTCCTCCTTCCCCCTCCTCTGTGCCCTCTTCTTTGCAGTCTTCCCACCCTGGAAGCAGACGGCAAAGAGCCTATATAGACACCCCAGGATGCACAGCTGGGCGCCATGTGGCACCTTTGTCGTCTGCCAGCTGATGGCACAGGTCTTTGCCATGAGCTGACAGACGGCAAAGAGCCCATATAGTACTTGTTTTTTTGTTTTATATTATTTCACATCAAATATATATATATATATATATATATATATTTGACAACACATTTATATAATTCACCACACATATATGATATATAGTTCACCACACATATACTTGCCAACACATATATATAATTCACCACACATATATGATATACATATAATCAATGTACATCCCCATATATCGAAAGAACCAACATACAAAGTATTGCACTGCTTATCCATATATACATATACATATAGTTCGACATTGTTCATCAACTCAAATGAAGACTAGATGATATACGTATAAAGTTCATCCATCAACATTGTTCAACTCCATGAATGCCAGCTTCCATGCATGTAGTATATCCAATCTGCAAAAATGTGAATAAGAAAGTCAGAAGAAGAACAAAATATGATGTTTTTGAGCTAATTATACCATTTTATAGGAAAACAAGCTAAGAATATAATATTCATGATCTAACCAAGGTTCTTATGCCATTTTGATCTTATTATGGCATTTTGGAGCTAAATAGGCTAATTATGTCATTGTTGGGGAAATTAAAGCAAGGATAATATGAAAGAGGAGAAGAAATAGGAGGAGGAGGAGAAGAAGAAGAAATCAAGAACGAGGAGAAGCAGGAGAAGGAGGAGGAGGAGAAGGACTAGAAGGTCCTTGGCCTTCTCGTCCTTCTCCTCCTCCTTCTCCTTCTTCTCTTCTTCTTCTTCTTCTTCTTCTTCTTCTTTCTTTTCATTTTTCCTATTTCTTCTCATCTGCTCCTCTTGTTGGAGCTAAATTACCTAATTATGTATTGTTGGAGGTAAATGGGCTAATTATCCCATTTTAGAGGAAAACAAGCTAAGTATATAATATTAATGAGCTAACCAAGGTTCTTATGCCATTTTGAGGTTATTATGGCATTTTGGAGCTAAATGGGCTAATTATGTCATTGCTGGGGAAATTAAGGCAATGAGAATATGAAACAAGAGAAGAAAGAGGAGGAGGAGGAGAAGAATAAGAAATAAAGAAGAAGGAGGAGAAGGAGGAGGAGGAGGAGAAGGACTAGAAGGTCCTTGGCCTTCTCCTCCTTCTCCTCCTCCTCCTCCTCCTTCTCCTTCTTCTCTTCTTCTTCTTCTTCTTCTTTCTTTTCATTTTTCCTATTTCTTCTCCTCTTCTCCTCTTCTTGGAGCTAAATTAGCTAACTATGTGTTTTTGGAGCTAAATGGGCTAATTATCTCATTTTAGAGGAAAACAAGCTAAGTATATAATATTAATGAGCTAACCAAGGTTCTTATGCCATTTTGGAGCTAAATGGGCTAATTATGTCATTTTTGGGGAAATTAAGGCAAGGAGAATATGAAAGAGGAGAAGAAAGAGGAGGAGGAGGAGAATAAGAAGAATTAAAGAAGAAGGAGGAGAAGGAGGAGGAGGAGGAGGAGAAGGACTAGAAGGTCCTTGGACTTCTCCTCCTTCTCCTCCTCCTCCTCCTCCTTGTCCTTCTTCTCCTCCTCCTTCTTCTCCTTCTCCTTCTCTTCTCTTTCTTCTCTTCTTCTTTTTGTTCTTCCTTTTCATTTTTCCTACTTCTTCTCCTCTTCTCCTCTTCTTGTAGCTAAATTAGCTAACTATGTCTTTTTGGAGCTAAATGGGCTAATTATGTCATTATAGAGGAAAATAAGCTAAGTATATAATATTAATTAGCTAACCAAGTTTCTTATGCCATTTTGAGCTTATAATGTCTTTTTGGAGCTAAATGGGCTAATTATATCATTGTTGGGGAAATTAAGGCAAGGAGAATATGAAAGAGGAGAAGAAAGAGGAGGAGGAGGAGAAGAAGAATAAATAAAGAAGAAGGAGGAGAAGGAGGAGGAGGAGGAGAAGGACTAGAAGGTCCTTGGCCTTCTCCTCCTCCTCCTCCTCCTCCTCCTCCTTCTCTTCTTCTTCTTCTTTCTATTCATTTTTCCTATTTCTTCTCCTCTTCTCCTCTTCTTGGAGCTAAATTAGCTAACTATGTCTTGTTGGAGCTAAATGGGATAATTATCTCATTTTAGAGGAAAACAAGCTAACTATATAATATTAATGAGCTAACCAAGGTTCTTATACCATTTTGAGGTTATTATGACATTTTGGAGCAAAATGGGCTAATTATGTCTTTTTGGAGCTAAATGGGCTAACTATGTCATTGTTGGGGAAATTAAGGCAAGGAGAATATGAAAGAGGAGAAGAGAAACTTACCGTAGTGGTCATCAAGGAGGAGAAACACCTGGAGAAGGGTCGTGCGATGCCGCTCGGGAGTTATTCTGCAGAATAGATATTTTGCAATGTCTCATTTAGCATGATGACACTCAATTATTAATACTAGTTTATAATGCAACTCACCGTGCCAATCAAAGAGAAGACGGGCATCGGCGGAGGGACTTGACCGCTCTTCTCGCACATACCCTGAAGAGTGGGTCGTATTAGTTAGTAATGAAACACACATTACACACATGATTTGGCTAATGTGAAAAAAAACTTACCACAAAAAGCTCGTACTGGGCCCGTTGACGCGCCTCATTCTGGGACCTCTCCTCCTTAATCAATCGTGTCGTGGTTTGGTCCCCCTCATCAAGAGCAGCCTGACTTGCCAATCTCTCTTTCTCAAGAGCAGCCTGGCTTGCCAATCTCTCTTTCTCAAGAGTAGCCTAGTTTGCCAATCTCTCTTTCTGAAGAGCAGCCTGAAACACCATTCCTCGTTACCACAGTAATGATCTATGGTGACACACATAATGAAATGGATGAAAGTGTTCTTAGTCCGTACAACTAACCTCGATGGCAAGATCGACTGGCCATGAACGACGCATTATCTCAGCACAGCTGCTCGACTGGGATTATCCAGGTCAGACTCAGAGAATGCCTTCGCCTTCTTATACGAGACAGGATGGGCCATGCCATAAAGGTCGTAAAATTGTGGCATCTCCGTCTTATTGTGATGCGCCTAAAAGAGAGGAACAAAATATTAGCATCAAGAATGAATTGCATGAATCATGAAGCAAATCACATACCCAGTTTCGTCCGCACTGAAGTAAGTTGGCGCTGCCTTGATGGTGTGGCACACCAACCATTTGGCTACGTCGATCCTTCGCATTCTCGTGGACGGCTCGCCAACTGCCTGTGCACCACTCATCAACCAACGCATCCCAACAATCCATCTTATCCGGACACCATCTCGGGGGCACCTGTAAGTTATTAGAAAGAATTTTCAGCACTACGTCTATGAATGAAATCAAGTAAATTAACCTAAGTAACTTAACTAAATTAACCTAAACAACTTAAAGTAAGAACCTAATAGCAACAACAACCTAATAAGAATAACCTAACTAAATTAACCTAAGTAACTTAACTTCACTAAATTACCCTTAGCAAAGAGGCAAAGAGAGGAAAGGAGGGCCGGAGGACTTACATGGGGCTAGGGGAGACGTCAGCGATGAGGTGGAGCTCGGGGGAAATGACGGCGACAAGGTGGACCAGGGGCACGGAGAGGAGGGGGCGGTGGTGGAGCAGGGGGTCGCAGGGAAGAGGGGACGGTAGTGGAGCAGGGCACGGAGAGGAGGGGGCAGTGGTGGAGTAGGGGCACGATGGTGGAGGAGGGGGTCGCAGGGAGGACGAGGAGCGAGCTCCGACGGCAGGTCACGGGGAGGAGGGAGGAGGGAGGACGAGCTCCGGCGGCGGCGTAGGGAGAGAGTTGGGGGCTGTGGTGAGCCGTTATGGGGGAGAGAGAGGGGGTGGGGTGGGGGTTGACGACGTTAGGTCTAGTTGCCTCTTTGCCGTCTGCCCCCGACGGCAAAGTGGTAACAGGATGACGGCAAAGAGGTGGACCGTTATGGGTTAGAGGGCGGTGTGGGGTGGGTTCTTTGCCGTGTGCGTGCATGTGCCTTGCCGTCAGCTGGCAGATGGCAAAGAAGCAGCAGATGGCAAAGATTATGTTTGCCATCAGCGTGCTCTTTGCCGTCAGGTTTCGGGTAGCTGATGGCAAAGAGTGTCTTTGCCATCAGCCAACAGACGGCAAAGAAGGAGCAGAAGGCAAATTCTCTGATTCCAGTAGTGAATGCTTACAAGAGCTTGAGTGGAAATTATTATGGTCTAGTCATTGTTGATGATTTTTCCAGATTCACGTGGGTATTCTTTCTTGATGATAAGTCGCAGGTACAAATGATCTTCAAGAACTTTGGTTGGAAAACTAAAAATCAATTTGAAGTGAAGATCAAGAAAGATTGGCGCAATAGCAGAACAGAGTTCAACAACACTAATGTGGATACTTTTGTTGACGTAGAAGGTATCTCACATGAGTTCTTGGTGACGTACACACCTCAACAAAATGGATCTATAGAGAGCAAGAACCATACAATTATAGAGACGGCTAGAACAATGCTTGACGAATTCAAGACGCCAAGACACTTTTGGGCCGAAGCCGTGGAAACAACTTGCCATGCCATTAGCCGACTATATTTACACAAGCTTCTCGATAAAACGGCATACGACCTACTCACCGGTAACAAACCCCAAGTTCGATACTTTCGAGTATTGGGTTCTAAGTGCTACATTCTTGTTAAGCATCATCTCAGCAAATTTGCTCCAAAATATCATGATGGTTTCCTACTCAGTTACGACACAAACTCTCACACTTACCATTTCTACAACAGCTTCACTCGAAAAGTTGAAGAGACGGTTGATGTGAAGTTTGATGAATCTAATGGTTCGTAAGTCAGGAAATTGTCAAATGATGTAGGAGACAAGGAACCTTCGGAAGCCATCCCAGATCTACCTATCGGCAAGATTCATCCCATGGAGGTGAAGCAAAGTACTTCATCAATTCAAGTGGAAGCTCCTACTTTGCATCAAGGCGAACCACAGAACGACATGGAGGCCTCCACAAGCGTTACACGACAAGATGAATAAGAAGAGGAAGTACATCATGATGATCCACCTCAACATTCCTCACCACCACCTCAAAGAGTTGATACCGTCAACGACAGCGTGCAAGAAGATGATGATGAAGAAGCTCCACCATCCAACAGGAAGAACATGTCACGAGTTAGAGCAAGAGTGGACAAAGACCATCTGTTGAATCAAACATTTGGTGACATACAAACTCGGAGAATCACTCGTTATAATACTAGTTTAGCTAACTTTTGCGAGCATTATTCTTTCATGCCTAGCTTGGAGCCTTTGAAGGTAGAAGAAGCCCTTCAAGACCCGGATTGGGTGAATTCCATTCACGAAGAGCTACACAACTTTGAGAGGAATAAAGTATGGACACTTGTTCAGATGCCCGAAGCTGAGCAAAACATCATTGGTACAAGATGGGTGCTTTGGAACAAGCAAGATGAAGATGGACAAGTTGTATGCAACAAGGCGTGTCTCGTAGCCCAAGGATATACGCAAGTCGAAGGTATAGACTATGGTGAGACTTATGCCCCCGTTGATAGACTTGAAGCCATTCACATTCTTCTCGCTTATGCCAATCACCATGATATTACTCCTTACTAAATGTACATCAAAAGTTCTTTTCTAAATGGTGAAATTGAGGAGGAGGTTTATATCAAACAACCTCCCAAATTTTTGAACCCTAAGAAAGTTGATCATTTTTACAAACTTCATAAAGCTTTATATGGTCTTAAACAAGCCCCTAGATCTTGGTACAAATTACTAACAAAGTTTCTTATAGAAAAGGGTTTTGAAGTTGGTAAAATTGATGCAACCTCATTCATTAAAAGTGTTAATGGCGAACTATTTGTGTGCCAAATATATGTGGATGATATTATCTTCGGTTCTACTAACCAACATTTTAGGAAAAAGTTTGGAAAGTTGATGTGAGATAAATATAAGATGTCAATGATGTTTGACCTAAAATTCGTCCTTGGATTCCAAATCAAACACTCGAGAGAAGGTACGTTTATCTCTCAAACCAAGTACACCAAGGACTTAATCAGGAAGTTCAATATGCAAGACTGCAAAGGTATGAGAACCCCTATGCCTACTAGTGGACATATTGACCTCACTAATGAGGAATAACCGGTTGATCAAAGAGTTTATCAATCAATGATTGGTTCATTGCTATATCTATGTGCCTCCCATCCTGACATCATGTTGAGTGTTTGCATGTGTGCCCGATACCAAGCGGCACCTAAAGAGTGTCATCTATTGGTAGTTAAAAGAATCGTGAGATACCTAATACATACACCAAACTTTGGCATATAGTATCCCAAGGCATCTTCTTTTAACTTGTTGGCTATTCTGACTCGGACTATGCCGGAGACAAGGTTGATAGAGGATCCACCTCAGGTACATGTCAATTTCGTAGGAGATCTCTTGTGTCTAGGTCATCCAAGAAACAAAACTCAGTATCTTTATCTACTGCTGAAGCTGAATATATAGCCACCGGATCATGTTGTGCGCCATTACTATGGATGACTCAAACTCTTAAGGATTATGCCATTCATGTAAGAAATGTTCTATTGTTGTGTGACAATGAAAGTGCTAACAAAATTGCTTATAATCCCGTGCAACATTCTCAAACAAAACGTATTCAAGTGTGACATCATTTCATTTGTGATCATGTTGGTAAAGGAGATATAGATGTTAAGCATGTTCGTTCTAAAAAACAATTAGTTGATATCTTTACCAAACCACTTGATGATAAAGTATTTTATCATTTGAGGAGTGAGTTGAACATCATTGATGCTTCAAACTTGAGCTAGACTCACTCGGTTGCATGCAAGGGCATGAGCTTGATTGACTATTCCCTGATGCTATTGATTTGACACTATCTTATATCTTGGAAACTATGCTACCTTGTATTGCATATAATCTTTTTTAGGTACTTGGATGAAATGCACCACACAAGACTGCCATCAACTCATATCAAAAGCAATCTTGACATAGCCAAGTATCAACAACCCCTTGTTTGGAGATGGTGGAAGAAGACAACAAAATCATATCCTTGGCAATTATAATGAACTCACTGATGTCATTTGGATAAATTATGTTCTTCCTTCCATGACTAACCATTGTAGGTGAAAAGTGAACCAAAATGACAAGTATAGATCCCAACTCAAGATGATCATCATCAACATTGAGCATCCATGACAATTTCACCTACTTGTCACGTCATCAACATCATTCGAAGGTATGTACTCATATGCTTGATAATGCTTTGCACCAAGTCATGAGGTAAAGCAAATCAAGTGGTACGAAGACATTAAATACTTAATCGAAAAATGGTAACCCCATTTCATGCTTAACGACGAGTATGACCTATGATCTAGCATCCTTGCTTGACTCCTCAAGTCAAATACTCTAATATAGGTAACCTAGTCACCGCCCACATCTAGATGGAGATTCTTGTAGGTCCACAATTTTCATTGCATATTTTCTTGGAACCTTTCAACTCTCATCTAAATGTATGTATATATATATATATATTTCTAAAAACACATAAAAAATTAGTATTGTTTCTTGTCTTGTTTTCCTTTCTCAATTGGTATCTTTAGAATATTTTCTTTCTATTTGAAGTTAAGGAGTTGATTTTCATTGCAACTAGGTTTCACCGATCTGAGAAACTCGGTCCAGCTGATTTCACCGAGAGGCCTGATTGTCATTGTCAGCTCTACCGAACCATTTTGACTCGGGGACTCCGATTTTATCACTGCCTTTGTTTTTTCGATATTTTTTGGACTTTTGACTTAGGAGTAGAAAGATTATGAATGATCCCATCTTTCATTTCCTTCTAAGATCTTATTGAGAAATTTCAGAAACAAAATCAGTTTTAGCATTATTTTTGAGGGGCGGAAAACGTCTCTAGGGGGACAAAACCTTAATGGTTCGACAATATAAGAGAGAGAATCATATAGGATCCCTACCATAGGGGGAGATAGTTCAAGGAAATCTTATCCATATTCAAGGGGGAGACCATTCATTGAACCCTTACCTACCATCTAAGGGGGGTAAATTTAAATGAACTCTTATTGCATGTTCAAGGAACCCTTATCAAAGAGAGAAGAATCAAGGATCCCTTTCGCTCAATGAACCCTTACCCTTCTGACCTTTTTAGCAATTAATGCCTAAGGGGGAGAAATATCAAAGCTTCCAATGAACCTATAGAAAGGGGAGAAATATCACTAATAGGCTTACAAAAAAAGAGAAAATATCAATAGAGGGAGATATATGTTCCTAAGGGAAGGTCTGCATAAGGGGAGATATATCAAACCTTACATATTATGGGGGAGAGGGATAAAATTGTTTCAATTATCATTACTATCGGATTGAATTTGTCTCACCCTACCTACTCCCAATATCTACATGATATGGTTCAAGGGGAGAAGTAGTCTTATATATTCATTCTTAATGAAGAGAGTTATTAATTCTCTTGGATACATATCTATCATGAAACACTATTTTCAATATGTCTTCAATATCTATGTACTTTTGAAGCTCTTTGCGTCTTTACAATAGAGTACTCTTGTGTTATCTAACATTTGTTTTCCCAAGTGTACCTCTACTGCTAAGACGCTGAAGAACCTCAAGGTAAGTATATGCATCATATCCTTGTGATGATGATCTCTTGTCTCTTGCACATATTGTTTGCACGAGTGAGTCATGAGCATGGAAGTTCTACGTTCACATATGTTTGATGCATATAGCAAAGATATATATGAGTTGTCTTGTCCTTTCTACGTTGTGTGTGCCCATGCAATCCAAAGAAACTATCCTTTAAGAAGGGATTGCACACATTTAGGGGGAGATTGTACTAGTCATGTATCTTTCAAATATATCATATTCAAATGCCTATCTTTATTTGCAGCTTTGATTGTATGTTGTCATTAATTACCAAAGAGGCGGAGATTGAAATCACAT
This sequence comes from Hordeum vulgare subsp. vulgare, assembly GCF_904849725.1. Taxonomy (NCBI): domain Eukaryota; kingdom Viridiplantae; phylum Streptophyta; class Magnoliopsida; order Poales; family Poaceae; genus Hordeum; species Hordeum vulgare. The sequence continues at coordinate 337,734,646 of NC_058524.1, read as the reverse complement.
ATGCTCCCTTGGTGGTTTCGATAATTCATAACAGCATACATTGTATATTTGACTAACACTTTTGCCTAGTATATTTTAGGTTTGGTTCACACACAGCTTTGGCTATAGGTTGAGTGGAGAAGACCATAGATGAAGGAAGGAATAGGATTGGCTCAAGATTCAAGCAAGAAGACTCTTCATTTTACACTTTGTGAGAAATCCCATTTGAGGCTATACGAAAGTCAATACTATTAAATGGGGATGAGGTGTTATGAAGAATTGGTTGCTCCAGTGCTTAGAGTTAGCCACCAAAAATACTCAACCACTCATCCACAAATTATATCAATCCCAAGACAAATATCGAAAATCGATGCCACCAACATTTTCACTCGGGCCTGCCGGTTACAGATTTAGATAGATCCTAGCCAAACCCTACCACTTCGGTGCAACCGAAACTGCATCGGTGCTACAAAGTTTAGGTGACCAACTTTATGTTACCTTGATATATAAAATTGTCACCGTGTTTGAGGATCGGTGTCACCAGTTGTGTCATCTGGCCGTTAGTCACCTTTTCGGTGCCACCGAGATGTGTATATCGGTCCCACCGAGATTCAAAGTTGCTACCTTTTGATCAAGTCGGTACCACGGAGTTTGTAACTTCTGTGTCACCTAGTTGGTCAATTATGGTGTAACAGTTGGATTTTGTGTGTTGCCTATATATACGCCTCCATCTAACTCATTCGCAAAGGAAGCACTCAGAACACACTTACACTTGCTACATCCATTTTTCCGAGAGAGCCACCTACTCATGTGTTTACATCAAGAGATTCCAATCCTACCTTTTGAAACTTGATATGTAGCCTCCTCAAGTTTCTTTCCAGAAGATCAATCTCTCCTACGCCTATCAAATCTGAGAGAGAGTGATTGAGTGTTGAGGAGACTATCTTTATAAGCACAAGAGCAAGGAGTTGATCGTTCTACCACAACTATTACATATTGGAGGGTGGTGCCTCCTAGATTGGTTAGGTGTATCTTGGGAGCCTCCTACTTCGTGTTGTGGAATTGAACCATGATGTTTGTAATGGCAAGGAGATCACATACTTTGTGAAGATCTACAGTTAGTGAGGCTAATCCTGTGTGGACGGAAGCCGTGGTGGAATAGAAAAGGCCACTTCTTCATGGACCCCTTGTGGGTGGAGCCCTTCGTGGACTCTCGCACTCCTTACCCTCCATGGGTTGAAGTCTCCACTAATAATGACGTGCGATAGCGACACATATCGGAAACATGCCAAAAACCCCCATGTAAACTTCTTCACGTTTGATCTTCCTAAACTCTACTCCTTATGACATGTGCACAGTCTTTACCTATCCGCTGCCACATTTGTTGACTAGCAGGTGTACGATGCAGTAGACTTGTTAGAATCGCTAAAATCTGCCAACCATTAAATTGGGAAAATGCTAGGATTTTAATTATGCAAGTAGTGTAATCACCCCCCCTCTAGACACCTTTTCTATCGATCTTACACCCCGCGACACTGAGGACACTAAAGAGTGTCATCCACTCGGCCAGTAAAACCACAACCGATTTGAGGGCTACTAAGAGGGTTGTACATTAGCGGTAGGCCCACGGACCGACATCCCAGGGCCCACCTAAGACACCGCATGGATATCAATGTTCCCAAAACTACTGGTGCAGTGACGGTCTCACTCGGGTAAACAAGTTGTCACGCAAATAGTATTACATCAGTTGGATGTGCCCCAACACTCGAACTATAGGAAGGCGGGGATGGCGAAGACACTACAATGGCTACAGTCTTAAACTACCACATGAATTGTAGTGAAGACGTGTGTTACGAGTCTTGCCGGAGTGAGAGGTAATGTTACTAGTAACTTACATAGTTATTACCATTAACTCACCCTTGTAATGTGGCTCGGCCGGTGAAGGCACCCTGTATATAAGCCGCACATGAGCTCCTGAACAAGGGTTCAACAATCTATAATCTCACACCCCCCATAAGAAAACACTAGCCCGTGGGCTCGAGACTTAGGGTAGTTACCACTCCCTAGTGGGGCCCGAACTCGTACATCCGAGTGTATTGACTGTGTCATAGCTAGGCTCCGCCCCTCATTCTTACCCCTGGTATTATTGTTAGGATCATTACCACGACACCAGCCACCACCTGCTCATGGGACCATCATGGCGCCTAAGCAAGTGGCCTCTTCCACCACGACCGGAGAGGCGAAGAAGCACAAAAGGGCGACAGAAGCTGAGATGAAGGAAGGCCTAGCGGGAAGGCGCATGAGATATGTTGTCTTCCACCCATGCACTGTCGTGCAGCACGACCTCATCGTGAAATACTCGCCGATGTGGGGGAGGGTGACGAAGGCACATCCAACTCCGGTGGTGCTCCCTCGGACATCCGGGACGACCCCGATAGGTACCCGTTCTTTGCGGCATACTTTTATTGCGTGTTGGGTCCTCCCTTTTCTTCCTTATTCAAAGATCTGATCGAGTCCTATGGTTTCTTATTGCTGGATTTCACGCCAAATGCGGTAACCACTATGTTCATCTTCGCACATTTGTGCGAAAACTTCATCGGAGTGGCCTCCAACGTATCCTTCGTCTATCACTTTTTCTTCCCCCTCATCAAGGGTGTGGATGCCATTTCTGACAGTGTTGCTTGGACCCCCCCCCCCCCGCTTTATCCTAGGAGGAATATCCCCCAAGCCTCCTGCACCAAAGGTGGGAGGAGTGGCGGGGGGATGTTGCTACATTGTAGACGGCCAGCATCCGCCTTTCTACAAGGTCTGGACATCTATGCCTGGCCGTTGGGATGATTGGAGTGATCTCGCCAAGGATGACGCGAAGGTGGAGGTAGAAATCATGCGCGTATGTAGATTGAAGACGGCGTGGCTTACCATAGAAATGGTGGGCTCATATCGCCCCCCGGTATAGGAAATGCTTCGCTTGGGACTACGTCGGACCCGTGGATATTATACAGACTCGTCCCAGGCTTGCCCACGACGTCACCTTCCTGGATCTCACCTACCTACGCTGCCAACTTTTCCGCCCAGAGTGGAAGTTTTTCTCAGGTTGACCATCGTCCCCCTGTGCAACAACTCCAGTCGGGACATGATAGTCGCGATGATGCCATAGTGCGATGCGAGTGGGGTGGACCCCGAGAGGCAGCCCCCCCGCAAGGGAAGACGTATAGAAGGGGTTTGATACTCTACCGGAGGAGCACGTCAGGGATATGGGGTAGATGATCTGCCTCACTACACCGGAGGAGATCGCCTTCATAGGTCGGCGATCCATAGAAGGGGGCCTGGACATTAGCAGCAGGACCTCGGGAGCAGCCACGCCGGAAGAAGGGGAGCAAGAGGGTGTCGACATTGAGGCACGAGCTCATCATCCCCCAAAGGGGCCCTCCGTTACCGGAGGTGCCGGCGAGCGTGTGTCGATGCTGGTGGGGAGAAGGAGCCCTAAGAGGTTCTGGTGTGGATTGCCCAGAATAGGACGCATGTGCTCTACAAGTCCGTCATGTGGGAGCCGGTGTGCCACTCCCCTCCCCCAGAGGTCAAAGATGAAATGGAAGAGGTGGATCCTGCCGCGAGTGTTTCGTGTCCTCGCTGGGCACGAGAGCCTTGTGCTTAGCACATGACATGTCCTACCACCCCAACAGGAGGGGCAATGGAGCCTTCCTCGCCACCAACTCCTGCCCCGTAGAAATGGGGCATGTGGGACCTATCCACCTTCAACTGGGAGGACAAAGACGAGGAGTCAGTGCTGGTCCTAAGTGGTCTTTGCTTATGATCCTTGTTTATTCCTAACTGGCCCTTGTTCCATTTTGTTGTTGTAGGACTGAGGAGACCCTAGCACAGAGGATGACCAAGATGGCGGGCCTGATGTCCGACGCCGGAGGCACGGTGATGACCCACAAGTATATGGGATCGCAATAGCTTTCGAGGGTAGAGTATTCAACCCAAATTTATAGATTCGACACAAGGGGATCCAAAGAATATTTGTAGGTACTAGCAGTTGAGTTGTTAATTCAACCACGGTTGGAGATTTAGTATCTACACCACAGTGATTAGTAGAACAGTAGTATCAGAGTTCGATAGGAGTGGTAACAGTAGTAGTAGTAACGGTAACAGTGATAGAAGTTTTGTAGCAGTTGTAACAGCACTAGCGACAATAGTTACTTAGCAAAAACAATATGTGGAAAACTAGTAGGCACTTGATCGATGATATTTCTTGATGATATTCATCATGTATCAGTCATAGCACAGGGAGACACAGAACTAGCTCCCGTTCATCGATATAATCTAGGCATGTATTTTGTAAATAGTCATACATCCTTATGGAAAGAACTTGCATGACATCTTTTGTCCTACACTCCCGTGGCAACAGGATCCATGAGGAAACTAAGGGATATTAAGGCCTCCTTTTAATATAGAACCGGAACAAAGCATTAACAAATAGAGAATACTTGAACTCATCATACTACCGTAATCGCGAGAAAGAATAACAATTATTGTCAGTTTGGGGTATGCGGATACTAACACGTAGTAGGTGCATATAACTTGCCAGATTGGATCAAGAACATAGATATAATGGTGAAAAAATAAACGGTTCAGATCTGAAATCGTGGCACTCGAGCCATAGTGACAAGCATTAAGCATGTCAAAGCCATAGCAACATCAATCTCCCAACCTAGTGGATACTAGGGATCAAGCCCTAACAAAATCAACTCGATTACATGATGAATATCATCCAGCTCTTCATCGACCAGCAAGCCCATGAAGGGATTACTCAGTCCCAGTGGAGAGCATCATGGAACTGGCGATGAAGGAAGGTTGGTGATCACGAAAATCGAAGATTCCCCTTTCTGGAGCACGAAACGGACTCCACATTTGGCCTCCTGATGAAGAACAGGAGGTGGAGACGGCTCCGTATATTCAAACACGATGAAATTTCCTCTCTTATTTTTTTTCTCCGAAAATAGGATTTTATAGCGCTAGAATTAGGGTCACCGGAGCCCCGCGGGCCCCAGACACCAGGCCACGCGAGGGGGCTGGCGCACCCTGGTGTTTAGTGCGCGCCTGGGGCCTCCCCTCGGGTGGGTCTTGGTTCCGGTATTTTTCTTTTATTCCATAAAAATCTCCAAAAAGTTTCGTTCCATTCTAAGAACTTTTATTTCTGTACAAAAACAACCTCATGGTAGTTCTAGTGAAAATAGCGTCAGTCCGGGTTAGTTTGATTCCAATCATGAAAATTAGAGTCCAAAACGTATCAACTCACCCAAACTTGACCCATTGCTTGTCCTCAAGAAATTCAGTTGACAAACCAAAAGTGATAAAGAAAAACTTTTACGAACTCTTTTATTATTATTTACTTATATAAGCTTAGTGAAAACCCTAGTTTTCAGCATAAATCATGACTAATCATATCGTCAATATCCATTAGAAACTTTATTAGCTCATATCAATGTCAAAATGAACTAGCGAGTAATAATAAGATAACTCAAACACCAACACTTGGTCAAAAAAATCATGATATAATATGAGAACAGCGGTATCTCGCTAGCCCTTCCTGAGACCGTGAAACATAAATGCAAAGCACCTCCAAAGTTCAAGCAGCGACTAGACGTTCTAATTCATGGTAGAAGAGATACAATCATGCTGCAAAGAACGTTTAACTAGACACAAAGCATGAGGCTGAAAGTAGTGCTCTCAGGTCTGGTACTTATTTGAGAAGGTGATGACACAAAGTCCTTTCGCATAGGGAAGCAGGGATTTGAAGTGGTGACAGAGCTCAAAAGCAAAAATTGGAGATTAAATATTTTGGAAGATACACCTTTCCTACTAACGTTAAGATCAAGAGTTATCGGTATATTCCATGCTAAACAAATTAGCGGCGGTTCCCAAGCGGTAAAAGTATAGGTTTACTCCCCTCCACCAACATACAGACTCCACAGCTAGCCGAATCCATTGGTGTGGTCCATACCAACAATAATCCATGGGGAGTTTTGCTTAATTATTTCCGATTGATGATTTCGGAATTGGGAGTCACTTTTTTTGGAAATATGCCCCAGAGGCAATAATAAATTAGTTATTATTATATTTCCTTGTTCATAATAATCGTTTATTATCCATGCTAGAATTGTATTGATTGGAAACTCAAATACATGTGTGGATACATAGACAACACACTGTCCCTAGTGAGCCTCTAGTTGACTAGTTCCTTGATCAAAGATGGTCAACGTTTCCTGGCCATAGGCAAGTGTTGTCACTTGATAACGGGATCACATCATTGGGAGAATGATGTGATGGACAAGACCCAAACTATATACGTAGCGTATGATCGTGTCAGTTTATTGTTACTGTATTTTGCATGTCATGTATCTGTTCCTATGACCATGACATCATGCATCTCCCAGACACCTGAGGAATACCTTGTGGGTTATCATTTTCGCAGCGTAACTGGGTGACTATAAAGGTGCTCTACAGGTATATCCAAAGGTGTCTGTTGGGTTGGCATGGATCAAGACTGGGATTTGTCACTCCGTGTGACGGAGAGGTATCTCGTGGCCAACATGAAGTCATCACTTTTCCAAAGGCATGATTTGGTGTGGGATTCTCGAACCAAACTTTCACTTGGCTTAGGATAATACCGTTGTATCGGAGTCTCATTGGATGGTACCTCCGAGGACTTCCTCCTCGAAGAACTCCTCTTGAACCAGCTCATTACTCGGACATACAAATTTATGAAAACATTTGGGTCACAAAATAGTGTTAACAAGACTTCATAGTCTATAGACCAAATTGAAATATTCAAATTACTTGTAAATTCAATAATTCAACATGCAAGCTCATCTACAACAGCATCTAGAGTAGCTTATTACTTCTAAGATAAACCACTAAAGAAAAAAACTAATTGGACGATTGGTGGAGTTATATACCAAGGAGCAATCCCCCAAAACAGTTTCAAAAACGGAGTTTCGACCAAGGAGGACGAAATCCGCGGGATTGGGAGCAAAGTCATGAGAGAGAGAGAGAGCTACATAGATTTTTTTTCTAGAGGTAAGAGAGGTAGTGAGCTTAGGGAATAAGTGAGGGACCCTCGAGGGGCCCACTAACCACGGGCGCCTGGTGGGGGTAGGGCGCCCTGGTGCCTAGTGGTTACCTCGGACACCCCCTTGTGATGTTTTCAGTGCCACATATTCTCAAATATTCAGAAACAAATTGTTTGAAAATTTCACGACATTTGTAGAACTTTTATTTTGGGTACTTTTTATTGCATGGAAAATTCAGAAAATAGGATAAACATGGTATTTATTTTATTTAACTAAAAATATCAGGTAAAATAAAGTGGGTACACAGAGCTGTGTGTACTGAATTCATCGACCTCATGCCTCTTGAAAATGATTCGTTGACAAGGTTGATCAAGTCTTGTTAACAACGACTTCCAATTAGCATGAATCTGAAGATTTTTTGTCAAACACTAAGTTACCTCAATAGGGATGTGCATATCCCCAACAATAAGTATCTCATATTTATTTTTGGCAGTAGGTAGAGGTAGTTGAAAACTTCCATTGCTGGTAGTCAGAGATTTTTCAATAACATTAACACCATTTACTTGAAAATGTTTTCTTAGGAAATGAACCGTATGTTCTTTGCCATTGACATGGAAAGTGGCCTTGCTTTTGTTGCAATCAATAACAACCCTGGAAAATTTAATAAATGTCTACCAAAGATAATCGACATGTTGTCGTCCTCAGGCATATCAAGTATAAAATGTGTGTCAAGATAGTAATAGTTGCAACAACAACGGGTACATCCTCCCAAATACAGATAGGTATGGTAGTTGATTTGTCAGCCATTTGCAATGATTTTTCAGTAGGTGTGAGTTTATTCAAGTGAAGTCCTTTGTATAAATTGAAAGGCATAACACTAACACGAGATCCTAGATCACATAAAGCATTTTTCACATAGTTACTTTTGATGGAACATGGTATAGTTGGTATTCCTCGATCTCCTAGTTTTTTAAGTACTCCATCCTTAAAAGAATAATTAGCAAGCATGGTAGAGATTTCATCTTCAGGTATATTTGTTTTATTAGCGATGATGTATTTCATGTACTTAGCATAAGAGGGCATCTTTAGAAGATTAGTTAAAAGAGTACGCAAAAAGACTGGCCTAAACATTTCAACAAAGCGTTCAAACTCTGCATCATCTTTTTTCTTATTTGGTTCGGGTGGATAAGGCATGTGTTTTTGAACCCATGGCTCTCTTTCGTTGCCATGCTTTCTAGCAATAAAATCTCTTTTATCATATCGTTTGTTCTTAGGTTGTGGGTTATCAAGATCAACATCAGGTTCTATCTCAACATCATTATCTGGTTTTTATCATTGTGACGTTGAGCATCATCATTATCATTTTCATTATCACTTTGTGACTGCTCACTACCAGATTGAGCTTCAACATCACAGATACAGATATCATTAGCATTAGCAGAATGTTTTTCTATTTCTGGTTCACCAAAAGTATGCAAGGTCCTATCATTTTTCTTTTTCTTTTTCTTCCTCAAAGTACTAGGTGCATCAACATTAACTCTTTCTGAATATTGTTCAGTTCTTTTAAAATGACCTTCTAGATATACTTGATCTTGAGTCATTGTTCCTCCTCTAGTCATTACTCTAAGAGCATGATCATCCATACTATTAGTCATTTCATGAAGTAACTCATTTTGGTATTTAGCAACTTGTTCTAGTTGGGTTTGAACCATAGAAGCATGTTTTCCTACACCTCTTCCATAATTTTTTATTCTAAATAACAAGTCATTTAAGCGAGCAATCATACCAGAGTTTTGTTTCAATTATTTCATAACTTAGGAGTTCAAATGATCTTGCTTCATAATCTAATCATAAAACTCATATAAGCATTTACTAGGATGCTTATTGTAAGGGATGTCACCTTTATCAAACTTTAAAATATAATTTACCTCCACCACATGTGGTGGTGTTTTGAGACCATATATTACTTCGATAGGTGGTAAATTCTTAACATCTTCAGCTTTAGTGCCTTTTTCCTTCATACATTTCTTTGCCTCTTGCATAGTTTTAGGACTAAGGACTAAGATACCCCTCTTATTTTGAGTGTGTTTAGGTGGTGGTTCTGGAAGTGTCCATTCATCATGATTCTTCAATATATAAGTCAATACCTCCTCTGCTTGTTAGATAATTCGTTCCCTAAAAACACAACCAGCACAACTATTTAGGTGGTCCCTATAAGCATTGGTTAGTCCATTATAAAATATATCAAGTATTTCATTTTTCTTAATATGATATCAGGCAAATCATTAAGTAATTGGAGAAGCCTCAACCAAGCTTGTCGGAGACTCTCTTCTTCAATTTTTACAAAGTTAAATATTTCCTCTAAGGCAACTTGTTTCTTAGGAGCAGGAAAATATTTTTCAAAGAAGTAATAAATCATATCGTGGCAACTACGCACACAACCAAGAGCAAGAGTATTGTACCAAGTTTTAGCATCACCCATTAATGAGAACATGAATAATTTGAGAATAGGGTAGTAGCGAATTTTCTCAACATGAGTAAATAGGTTGGTTATATCATTTAGCTTACTAGGATGTGCCACAACCGTTTCATTTTCATAGCCATGAAAAGGATCAGAATCAAACAAAGTAATTATCACTGGGTCGACAGAGAACTCATAATCATAATCGGTAGCAAAAATAAGTGAAGTAGAAAACTGAGGATCATATTTTATTCTAGCATTCAAGGATTTTTCTTCCAACTTGTATAGTAGTTTCTTAAGATCTTCTCTATCCACACATTAAAGAAAGTATCTACTTATTTCTTCATCCATAACATATCCTTCAATTATTTCAAGCGTTTCAGTTCTAGGATAGTCATGTCTAAAAGGTATTTCTATACTTCTAGTTGCAAAGACTTCATCAGTTTCAACAGTATCATCAATTTCAGTATTCTCAATTTCTTTAGCTCTAACAAGTTGTTCATCAAGAAATTCACCTAGTGCCAAAATGTCAGCAAGCAAGGTACTAGCATCATTCACAGCAGCGGTAGCATCACCAATAACTTGCGACATATCAGTATTAATAGCATGTGGTGGTAGTGTTGCAAGTCTATTCAAACCATAGGGTGAATCAAGTGGAGTGCTAGATGGCAGTTCATTACCTCCCATCGTGTTAGAGGGGGTGATCTTGGTTCTTATATCTCTCAGATTCCTCATAGTGATCAATAAATTGATATCCCAAGTGACTCAGCAAATATAGCTATGATCCCCCGAAACAGCGCCAGAAAACATTCTTAATAACCCACATGTATATGGGATCGAATAGTTTTCGAGGGTAGAGTATTCAACCCAAATTTATAGATTCGACACGAGGGAGGCCAAAGAATATTTGCAGGCATTAGCAGCTGAGTTGTCAATTCAACCACACTTGGAGATTTAGTATCTTCAGCACCGTGATCAGTAGCACACTAATATGATAGTTTAGATAGCAGCGGTAAGAGTACACTACAGGAAACAGATAATTTGCCATGTGCCTATAGTTAGCTAGGCTTCCACCTAAATGACATAATTAGCTTAGTTAGCTCCAAAATGGCCTATTTAATAAAAAATGACATATACTTAGCTAAGTTCTCTCCTAAATGACCCATAGTTAGCTTGGCTTCCACCTAAATGAAATAATTAGCTTAGTTAGCTACAAAATGGCCTATTTAATAAAAAATGACCTATACTTAGCTAAGTTCTCTCCTAAATGACATAATATGCTTGCATAGCTCCAAAATGACCTATTCCCCCTAACTTAGCTATTAAATGGCCTATAATTAGCTTAGCTAGCTCCAAAATTGTTTAATAAGCATAGTTAGCTCCAAAATGACCTATTTTTACCTAAGTAGCTTCAAAAAGACATATAGTTAGCTTCGTTTCGTCCTAAATGACATAATTAGTTTAGTTAGCTCCAAAATGTCATATTTCATAAAAAATGACCTATACTTAGCTAAGTTCTCTCCTAAATGCCATATTATGCTTACGTAGATCCAAGATGACCTATCACTAGTAGAAAATGGCCCATTTGTCCCGGTTCCAGAGGCCCATTAGACCCGGTTCTTGAATCGGAACTAAATGGTCGGGACTAAAGCCCAAAACCTTTAGTCCCGGTTCTCTTCCAAACCGGGGCCGAATGGTCTCCACATGGCCGCTGCGGCGAGCCCGGACACGAGGTTCTTTAGTCCCGGTTTGTCACACCAACTGGGATAACATGGCATCCACGCGTTAGCATCTGCCCAGATCTGGGTTTTTTTTGATGGGGAGGGGGGGTTGGACAGTTAATTTAGTGGTTTCATATTGTGTTAGCTAGCTAATAGAGAGAAGTGTCCTCTCTTTCTCCGTGCTTGGTCGATGCTAGCTACTATACATATAGAGAGAACATGACACTAGCTAATAAGAAAATGAAGGAAACCATTTACAATACTTAACATATTTTATAATATAAAATCTTATACAATGCCCAACGTCATTTATCTAATATCCAATCACAAATAGTTCACATGGTGTTGTCGGCACCCCGATCCTAAGCCATAGGAATCCAACCTGTAAAACATCACATCTCTTTGCGGTCTCACGCACGGTTATCCCCACGGCTGCAGCCTTACCTTAGCCGGGACCGTTTGCGCCTTTTGACTCACGTATGCAATTGTGTCGCTAGCATTCCAATGTCAAAGAACCCGGATCGTCATGTCTAGTCATAAACCAAAGCGACAGTTCTGCACACGGACAAGCATACATGACCTAAGAAAGCAGGTGTCCGTCACCAGCGAATGTAGACGAGTCATAGCAAGCTACAAGGACTCCATTACATCGCGTGACATTTCCCAAAGGGATAGACACAGAAGCTAAGAAGGACACATGTCGGTCAACCAATATGTCCGGAGCAGTAGCGAACTACCATGGCTCGATGGAATCACAAAGGGGTATTTCCCCGTAAGGAGTGCTACTAAAGTATATGACTAGGTGTACGAACCCCATACATATCATATACAACACACGTACGCATGGCATACCGATATGCATAGATACATTGATGGCATCACAACATAACCATAAACATATAAACTTTATTTAGAAGCCTCGAAAGAGCCTCACACATAATATTACACAGATAGGGGTCTCACGACCCATCATCATGATTCATGCACACAAGTCTTACAAGACAGTGGAAGAGTAAAAATGTCTGACTACAGACAGATGGAAACACAAACGCACATGGCCTGACTATCTACAGACCCATCCTAGGGCCAGATCGTAGCTGGGATACTAGCTACTCGTCGTCGTCGATGTTTAGGTAGAACCCTCCATTAGGGTCATTAACGACCTGTGTAACAATTTATTAAGCAAACGTGAGTACAAAAGTACTCAGCAAGACTTTAGGATAAACTATATACTCATGCAATTTATCAACAAGGAGTTGTGGGGTTTCATGCGGAAAGCCAGCATTTGACTCTTGGCTAGGAAACATGCATTTTTAAATAGTTTTGACAACTATGTTTCTCGCACACGAGTCCACTAACACCACAACAATACTCCATCGTGGAATCATTCCGTCTCCCTAAGGAAATGCCATCCACGACACTCACGCTTATCTTCACAATTTTATGAGTAGCCATTATAGTTTCTCTATGAACAACATATGCTTCCAAGTAGTCCATATCCGTGGACGCGGCTATTCGAATCGATCATAACCCTGCAGGGGTGTACTTCTTCACACACGTTCTCGCCACTTATCGCCATGTGCACGTCATGCACCTCGGCAACCTGCAAGCAGAAGCCCAGCGAGGGAGTCGGCCACGACCGTTAACCACGCTAATACTTAGTACAGGTTTATCGCCTAACCGACCCAAACGATGTGTGCAGGGTTCCCAAGACCACCATATGGGTGCCACTTGGTACACCGTGCCACTGCCTACCGCATCATAGCCAACCTCTAAGGTCAGCGCTATGCACGGCCTCTAGCATGACTATAAACACCAGAAACTATTTGCAACTCCTGGACCGAGTACTAAGCGATTAATAAGTCGAGAGGGTCAATTAAGAATCCCAACGTGTGGTAGTATCTAGTCTTGGATTACATACACGGAACGCAGTTCCTAAGGACGGTTCTAATGAAACAACCCGCCATGTACTCCTACATAGCCTTTCACAAATACCTTTTACCAAATCAGGTTCAACACACGACCTTTATCAACTGAACACATTCTCACGATCATGTTCATCACCCAGATGACAGAACATACACAACTCTAAGCATAGCATACATAGCAGGATAAGGCACATCATGGCTCAAGCATCTACCAGGTATGCTAGGTTGCAAGGTTCAGCTATTTACTATGACAAGGACATGTCATGCAAAGGAAGTGGGTTCAACTAACGTGGCAAAAGCATTTAAAGCACTTGATCCTCATACAATAAATAAGAGCACGAGAGAGAACATGGGATTTATCGGGATGATCAAAATGGTTGCTTGCCTTGTTACTCAGTAGAGGGGTGATATCCGTCAGTCGGATAATCAGATGTATCCGGAGGGGCGGAGCCTACCGGAATAACTACAACCAATCAATATCAAACATATGCAACAAAATGATGCATGAAATGCAATGTAGCATGGCTTGAGATGACCAACATAACCTTTTGGTGATCTTGATTTGAAATCATAATTCAAATATCATTTGAATTATAAGTTATCACATTCTTTTAATTGATTTGACCTGTTGCTGTTTCATAACTTTTTTTTCAGGCATGCAAATAGCACCATTGGACTCCTTGGATTTTTCTGGCCCATTTACATATATTATTTGTCAAATTTGGAGTTATATTCAATTTTCTATGAATTTCCAAAGTTTTGAACTTATTCTGGAATTATTTTTAAACTGAAAAGATTTTATTGCATCAACATGACATCAGCAGGTCCAACTGGCCGCTGAAAGTCAAACCTCACCATTGGGAACCACTAGTCAATGACTCTGGCCAGGTTTTAGTTTAAATTTAACTTAATAAGCTAATTATCAGGGTTGGACCCACATGTCAGTGTTTGTTTAAGTTTTTATTTAATAAATTATTTTATTAATCCTAAACTTAATTAACCAGGGCTGGCCCCACCTGTCATAGGCTGACGGGGGTCAGATCCACCAGCGGCGAGGTCGATCTCGCCGGCAGTGAGCCTCCGGCGACCACCAGAACGGCGGAAGGGCTGCGAAATGCATCTCCTATGACCAAACTTCACGCGGAGGGCACCAGACGAATGACACTTCACCCGCAGCTCCATTTTTGCACGCAGCAGGGGATGAAATGGCCGGAGATTACGTCGGCGACGAGCTTGGCGGCGGCCGAAGCTCGGGCTATGTCGGGGTCGACGAAACCGAAGGCAAAACGAGCGTGGCTTAGCTCCTAGAGCACCACACGATGCACTGATGCCATTGGTGGCCTCAGATGGACCAGCCGATCACCAGAGAGCTACCGGCGACGAGGTCCCTCGGTGGATCTCGTCGGGCTCCGGTGGAATCGGGGCCTAGAGGAAGGGATCGAGGGGGAAAACTTAGGGGAAAGGACCCTGAGCTCAAGGGGAGTGCAGAGGCCTTGAGAGTGGGCGCGGGGATGGCCTGAGGAGGGAGAACGACGGCGGCGAGCTCCGGTGACCCGAGGAGGAAGACGACGACGTCACGACGTTAAAGAGCTTTTCTGCATCGAGCGACTAGCTAGAGAGCTTCACGGGATCACGGCGAAGCTGTTGCGCCGCTCAGGTCAGAGGGAGATGGGCAGGAGCGACCGCGAGCTCGAGCTCAAGCTTGCTGTCATGGCGGCCGAGAGAGGGAGAGAGAGCAGGGGCGAATGAGGAGGGGGTGAGCTTGGGTAGCTTATCCCCGTTCGCACCAGCGCGACACGGTGGCCAGGCAAGTAGGCAGCTGCGTGGGCGCACCAGGGAACGCGATAACCACCTGCTGCTCCGACTGGCAGGAGGAAGACGACAGGCTAAGGTGGGTTGGGCCTTAGGTAACTGCTAGATAGGTCTTTTCCATTTTCTTTCCTTTCTGTTTTCTGTTTTATTCTTTCTGATATTGTTTCATTTATTTCTGGCTCCAACTATTCCTGAAAATAGTTTGAAAATAGCAGAGTGTTAGTTGGAATATTTCCACCCACTCATGAAGTTTTCAACATTTTTGGAAACTTTGAATTATTTGAAATCAAATATATAATTGATTTTAGTAGGTTTTAACTTAACTTTAAAATGCCAAAGATAGTTTGAAAATAAGTTTCATCTCTGATATTTTGTTTTCAACATTTATCAGAAATATTGAACTTTTCTGAAGGCTATTTTGGATTCATTGATTTTGCAATTGTTGGAATTCTTTTGAATAAAAGTGTGGCTAGGGTTTTGCTTTGGTTTTCATCACTTCTTTTGAGTTATTTTAATTTCTTGAATGCAATGAAAGAAGATATGAGCACAAGTTATTAAACCCTAACAGGGAATCCAGGGATGTGACAACTCACCCCAGTCAAAAGAATCTCGTCCCGAGATTTGGAAGTCGTCGTGAATAGCGCGGGATACTCAAGTCGGAGACGATCCTCTCTTTCCCATGTTGCCTCCTTTTTACAATGATTTGACATTGAACTTTAAGAAACTTGAGGTTTCGACGTCGAGTGGTACGCTCAGCTTGATCAAGAATACGCACACGGTATTCTCGGTATGAAAGGTTATCTTGGAGATCAAGCGTTTCGTGGTCCACTTCACGGATAGGATCCGAAAAGCAACGCCTGAGTTGCGAGACGTGGAAAACATCATGAACCATTGAAAGATGCAGAGGAAGTTCCAATTGGTAGGCAACTTCTCCTCGTTTGGCAAGAATGCGGAAAGGACCAATGTAACGAGGAGCCAACTTGCCCTTGATACCGAATCGATGGGTACCCTTCAAAGGTGTAACCCGAAGGTAAGTCTTCTCGTCAACTTCAAAGGTCACAGCCTTATGATGACGGTCATATTGGCTCTTTTGACAAGACTGGGATGTTTTCAACTTTTCACGAATAATGCGAACTTGCTCTTCTACATCCTGGATCATATCTGGGCCAAAGAGTTGCTTCTCTCCGGTTTCTGACCAATTAAGAGGTGTTCGACATCTTCGTCCATAGAGAACTTCAAAAGGAGCTTTGCCCAAGCTGGATTGATAACTATTGTTATAGGCAAATTCGACCAATTCATACCGAACGATATAACACAAGCTCGGAGCATATCTTCTAGGACTTGATTCACTCTTGCTACTTGACCACTTGATTGAGGATGGAAAGGAGTGCTAAAATATAAGTGAGTCACCATGGCATTCTGAAAACTCTCCCAGAAGCGAGAAGTAAAGATACTTCCACGGTCTGAGTTAATCTCCAGAGGGACACCATGAAGAGACACTATTCGAGAGATATATAACTCTGCTAGCTGGCTAGCTATTATACTCTCACGAACTGGAAGAAAATGAGCTACTTTGGAAAGACGGTCAATGACCACAAAGATATCATTATTTCCTTTCTTGGTCTTGGGAAATCCGGTGATGAAATACATACTGACTTTATCCCATTTCCATTCAGGAATAGCTAAAGGTTGAAGGGTGCCAGCAGGCCTTTGATGTTCTGCCTTAACTCGATGACAAACATCGTAGTTAGCAACGAACTCAACAATTTCTCTCTTCATCCTAGTCCACCAAAACCTCTGGCGTAGGTCCTGATACATATTAGTACTACGAGGATGAATGGTGAGAGGAAAATCATGAGCCTCCTTAAGGATCAATTGCCGCGGACATTTGCTCTTAGGAACCACTAGACGATTCTGAAAGAACACAACACCTTGCTCATTGATATAGAAATCCCTAGCGTTTCCGCTAGCAATAATCTCCTTGATCCGGGATATACCCTAATCATATGCCTGCACGGCTATTATTTGATCCCTAAGAGTAGGCTTCACCGCAGGGTAGAAAGGAATCCTTGAGGAACAATGTGAAGATTTAACTTACGAAATTCCTCATAGAGATATGGTTGACCTCGTTGTAGCATCAGGTTGTTAAAATAAGACATACGACTTAGTGCATCACCCATAACATTGGCCTTCCCCGGGGTGTAAGTTATGCCTAAGTCGTAATCCGTGATCAACTCAACCCACCGTCTTTGCGTGAGATTCAAATCCGGCTGGGTGAAGATATATTCCAGACTTCGGTGATCAGTGAATATTTCGCAACGATTACCAAGAAGGTAATGTCGCCAGGTTTTAAGTGCATGGACTACTGCTGCAAGATCAAGGACAACTTGGACTCTCTCGGGATTGACAGCAATACCCTTACCAGAGATTACGTGACCTAGATAGGTCACTTCTGGTAACCAAAATTCACATTTTGAAAACTTGGCATAAAGGCGATGCTCTCGAACTTTCATCAATACCAGCCTTAGATGCTGGGCATGTTCTTGTTCGTTCTTTGATCAGATGAGGATATTATCGAGGTATACTACGATGAATTTATCCAAATACTCCATGAAGATTTAATTCATCAAGCGAGAGAAGGTGGCTGGGGCATTGGTTAAACCGAAGGACATGACGGTGTACGTGTATTGGCCATAACGAGTGACAAAAGCAATTTTTGGAATGCCCCCGTTGTTGATCTTGATTTGATGGTATCCCAACCTCAAATCCATTTTGGAGAAGACTGAGGATCCAGTGAGCTGATCATACAGGTCGTTGATCCTGGGGAGCGGATACTTGTTCTTTATGGTGACCAGATTAACTGGTCGATAATCTACAACCATCCAATCCGTTTCGTCTTTCTTCCTGACGAAGAGGACGGGACAAGCCCAAGGAGAAGAGCTAGGATGAATGAAACCTTTATTCAAGCCCTCATCTAATTGCTTCTTAAGTTCGGGTAGCTCCAGGGGTGCCATCTTATAAGGTCTTCGGGCTATTGGGACAGTTCCCGGAACAAGGTCTATCACAAACTCTACATCCATGTGAGGTGGAATTCCTGGCAGTTCCTCTGGAAAAACATCGGGGAATTCACGGACTACGGGAATTTCTTCGAGTTCTGGAAGAGGGTTGGCATTGAGGGAATAGAGTTGGCATTTGGCAACTCGACTAGAGACATTTCTAGAATGAGTATCAATCTTGGCATAATGAGCTGACATCCAGTCCATAGCCAAGATGATATTGATATCCGTAGATTTCAGGGCTATGAAAGATGTTAGAAAAACTAGCATGTCTACTAGAATTTCATTGTGATAGGTTATCCTGGAGGTTTGCCACTTACTACCAGGGGTTTGGACAACCAATGGGATTGGCATATCACAGAAAGACATGTTATGCAACTGTGCATAACTTACTGAAATGAAGGAATGAGATGACCCAATGTCAAAAGAACAGACGCTGGGTGATGATTAACAAGGAGCATACCCAAAATAACGTCGGGGTCCTCTGCAGCTTCTTCTGCTGAAACATAGTTCACACGGCCACGTGCAGGAGTTGGCTTCACATAGTAAGCTTTGCCCGACTTGCCTTGCCCAACGGACTTTCCGGGTTGCTTAGCACCTCATGACCCACAAGTATAGGGGATCAATCGTAGTCCTTTCGATAAGTAAGAGTGTCGAACCCAATGAGGAGAAGAAGGCTTTGATAAACGAATTTCAGCAAGATAAGAACTACAAGCACTGAAATTAACGGTCGCAAGTGATTGTGTAGCGAGGTGAGACGTATCGAGCAAAAAGTAACAAGTAACAAGTAGTAGCAACGGTGCAGCAAGTGGCCCAATCCCTTTTGTAGCAAGGGGCAAGCCAGAATAAAGTCTTATAGGAGGACAAACGCTCCCGAGGACAAACGGGAATTTCTGTCATGCTAGTTTCATCATGTTCATATGATTCGCGTTCGTTACTTTGGTTGTTTGATATGTGGGTGGACCGGCGCTTGGGTACTGCCCTTACTTGGAAAAGCATCCCACTTATGATTAACCTCTCTCACAATCATCCGCAACTACAAAATAAGAATTAAGACAAAGTCTAACCATAGCATTAAACTAGTGGATCCAAATCAGCCCCTCACGAAGCAACGCATAGACTGGGGTTTAAGCTTCTGTCACTCCAGCAACCCATTATCTACTTACTACTTCCCAATGCCTTCTTCTAGGCCCAAATATGGTGAAGTGTTATGTAGTCGACGTTCACATAACACCACTAGAGGAAAACAACATACATCATATCAAAATACCGAACGAATATCAAATTCACATGACTATTATTAACATGACTTATCCCATGTCCTCAGGAACAAAAGTAACTACTCACAAGACATAATCATAATCATGACCAGAGGTGTAATGAATAGCATCAAGGATCTGAACATAAACTCTTCCACCAAATAGTCCAACTAGCATCAACTACAAAGAGTAATCAACACTACTAGCAACCTTTCAAGTACCAATCGGAGTTGCGAGACGAAGATTGGTTACAAGAGATGAACTAGGGATTGGAGAGGAGATGGTGCTGATGAAGATGTTGATGAAGATGCCTCCCTTCCGGGAGAGGAGTGTTGGTGATGACGATGGCGATGATTCCCCCCTCCGACAGGGAAATTTCCCCGACAGGATCGTCCTGCCGGAGCTCTAGATTGAATCTGCTCATGTTCCGCCTCGTGGCGGCGGCGAAACCGAAAAAAAGGGGCTAGTGGGCCTTCAGGTAGCCCACAAGCTTGCCCACTGCCACGAGGGGGGTGGTCGCGGAGTGTGGGCTTGTGGGGCCCTGGTGGCCCCCCTCCGGTAGTTCTTTCACCCAGTATTTTTAATATATTCCAGAAAAAATCCACGTAAATTTTCACGGCATTTGGAGATGTGCAGAATAGTGGACTAGGATTTGCTCCTTTTCGAGTCCAGAATTCCAGCTGCCTGAATTCTCCCTCTTCAAATAAACCATGCAAAATAAGAGAGAAAATGCATAAAAATGGAAGCACAAGTAATATAACAGCCCGAAAAGCAATAAATATCAACATGAAAGCATGATGAAAATTGGACGTATCAACTCCCCGAAGCTTATACCACGCTTGTCCTCAAGCGAAAACCAAGTTCCATAAACATATCCACATGTTGAGGGACGAAGGTGTCGATAAAACATAATACGGACATGAGGGCATCATGATCACACATAGAACAGCAATACATCATAAAGATTCTTATGGGAAAGTAATAATTCCTTCACAAAGCAAGAAGCAAAAACCTTACCGAGAAGTAACCAACAATAATCCATAGTCATTGAAGCAATTGCAATTTATCACAACATCAGAAAGAGTCAAATAAGAGCTTGTAAGGCAAACCCACATACTGAATCATCTCTTTCGTTTTCCACAATTGTTACAACTCACGTGGTACTCGTGGTGTCAAAGTTTCAGCTGGACACAAAGGAAGATAGGGGCTTATAGTTTTGCCTCCCAACGGTTTACCTCAAGGGTAAAGCCAACAACAATAAAGCATAAGTACTCAACTCCAAGTTGATATATGAATATAGATCTTTCCCAAGCATGTGACGGTAGCCAAGACAGAGGCAAAAAGGGAATTGGTGAAGATCACCATGACTCTTACAAGGGTAAAAAGTAAAGGTACAAGATAGGCCCTTCGCAGAGGGAAGCACAGGTTGTCATGCGCTTTTGAGGTTTGAATGCGTGTCCTCTTAGTGCGGAGGAACGTTACTTTATATTGCCTCCTGTGACATAGAACATTATTATGCAGTCTGTCGCTTTTATGTCTTCCTCATCACAGGTTCGTACAAAGATTATTTTCCACACACTAATAGATCATACATATTAGAGCGCAATTTTTATTGCTTGCACCGATGACAACTTACGTGAAGGATGTCATTCAATCCATAGGTAGGTATGGTGGACTCTCATGGCAAAACTGGTTTGGAGGTTTATGGATGCACAAGTAGTATCTCTACTTGGTGCGGAAGTTTTGGCTAATATGAGGTGGAAGCAATCGTCACATGCTAAAGGATTTCTAATCATATAACATTGTTTGGAACCAAGCAAACACAATTCATTATGTTGTCTTCCTTGTCCAACATCTACTCCTAGGCATGTAATAGTTTGGTGAGTGCTCACAATTGTAAAAAGTGTCTAAGATGATATGTTCATATGTGAACCTCTCTTTCCTTATTACTTCTTATTAATTGCAACAATGACTGAGGTCTATATTGATTTATTCTCAGCAAGTTTCAATCATCATACGTGTCATAAGTGAAGTTATATCTTTCCATAAGATCATCTCATGATCTTTCATGCTATCGTTCTTTTCATACTTTTGATCATGGCACAAAGCAAAGCCTTTGACTAAGACACTCTTTATTATATAGCTCGTAACCCTGAATACATCGGGGGAGAGAAAAAAGCAAAAGACTGAAACTAAAAACTAAAGACTTATTCCTCTAAAAGAAGAAATAAAAACTGAAAAGGAAAGAACTAAAACAAAGGTAAAAGCAAAAGATATAAAGGTGATACGATACCAGGGCAACTCCCCCAAGCTTGGCAGAAGCCAAGGGGATTGCCCATACCAATGCTTAGTTGTCTTCCTTTGGCGGTGATGGTGGTGTTGTTGGTGTCGCCTTTGATTCCAAGGGAGCTATCAACCTTTGATTTATAGCTTTGAGATCTGTGACATGGTTTTCCAGCAAAACAACATCACAAGAAAGAGAAATATTGCGAGCACGAGTTGTTTCGCAAAACCTCAAGAGTTCTATCAAAGATAGAGACAACACGTGGAGGAAGGGTTGGAGAAAATCTACTCCTTCAACGTCTTCAATGTTGAACATAGGTTGAACTTCCTCCCTAGCTTGGGTTTTCTCCTTAGCTTGGTCCCTGGCTTCTGTGACTTCTACTCTTTTCAGATCAGCATATACTTCCTCATGAACTTGGTGAAGATCATTCTCCCCAACAGATTCCTGAGACATCTTTGCTCTAAATCTGCGGTAGACAACAAGCTCGAAACAAAAACAAAGGAAAACTACGCGATACGGAGATCAAAACCTTTGAGCGACTCTATATTTATTTTTTCTTGGCCAGAAGGAGTCCTCCGCAAGAAAACGGAGTTCGGGAGGCACACGAGGTGCCCACAAGCTTGCCCACCGCCACCAGGGGGTGGTGGCGGAGTGGGCCCTTGTGGCTTCCTCGTTTGCTCTCCGGACTGCTTTTTATTTTCCTAATTTTCCAAAAATTCGAAAACTGAGGAAATTTCCTGTTGGAAAAGTATCGGAGTCCAATTTCTTGCCGAAACAGATACATCTTCGTTTTCAAGGTCTGAAATGGGCTGATAAACATCCCTTATGTACTCCTGTGGAGTTATGACATTGATGATATTGGTCTCAACATTTATGGGACTACCAGAGATTTAATGCTTGATTCTTTGCCCATTTACCACTCTAGGAAAATTTCCTTCCGTCTTATTGATTTTGATGGCATCAGAACGATATACTTCCTCGACAACATAGGGACCTTCCCATTTAGAGATAAGCTTGCCTCCAAAGAATCTCAAACGAGAATTGTATAGCAAGACATAATCACCTACATTGAACTCTCGTTTCTATATTCGTTTGTCGTGCCATCTCTTAACCTTTTCCTTCAACAACCTGGCATTCTCATATGCTTGGGCTCTCCATTCACCTAACGAGCTAATATCAAACAACCGCTTCTCACCAGCAAGTTTGAAATCAAAGTTGAGCTCTTTGATTGCCCAATAAGCTTTGTGTTCCAGCTCAAGAGGTAAATGACAGGCCTTACCGTAAACCATTTTATACGGTGACATGCCCATGGGATTCTTATAAGTAGTCCTATAAGCCCATAGTGCATCGTCATGTTTGCTCGACCAGTTCTTTCGAGATATATTGATGGTCTTTTGTAGGATCAACTTGATCTCCCTATTACTCAACTCAACTTGACCACTGGACTCAGGATGATAAGGAGATGCAACTCTATGGTTGACATCATACTTAGCTAGCATCTGACGGAAAACACCATGAATGAAGTGTGAACCGCCATCAGTCATCAAGTATCTAGGGACTCCAAATCTTGGGAATATGACTTCTTTAAGCATCTTAATAGAGGTGTGGTGATCAGCATTTTTAGTGGGGATAGCTTCTACCCACTTAGTAACGTAATCCACAACAACTAAGATGTGAGTGTACCCATTGGAACTCGGGAAGGGTCCCATATAATCAAAGCCCCAGACATCAAATGGTTCAATGACAAGTGAATAGTTCATAGGCATTTCCTGACGCTTACTAATGTTCCCTATCCTTCGGCAGTCGTCACAAGACAAGACAAACTTACGGGCATCCTTGAAGAGAGTGGGCCAATCGAAACCTGATTGCAATACCTTATGGGCAGTTCTATCTCCAGCATGGTGTCCTCAGTAGGCTTCGGATTGACACTTCTGCAGGATCTGTCCCTGTTCATGTTCATGCACACAACGTCTAATAAGACCATCTACTCCTTCCTTATATTGGTGAGGATCATCCCAAAAGTAGTGTCTCAAATCAAAGAAGAATTTCTTCTTTTGTTGATATGTGAAACTGGGTGGTATGTATTTGGCTACGATATAGTTTGCATAATCGGCATACCGCGGTGCACTAAGTGAAGTGGGGATGACATTTGGTTGCTCATCAGGAAAGTTGTCATCAATAGGTAGTGGGTCATCAAGGACATTCTCTAGCCTAGACAAGTTATCTGCTACAGGGTTGTCGGCACCCTTTCGGTCAACGACATGCAAATCAAATTCCTGTAGTAGGAGAACCCATCTGATCAGCCTAGGGTTAGCGTATTTCTTCTCTATGAGGTACTTAATAGTAGCATGATCAGAGTGAATAGTGACTCTGGAGTCAACTATGTAAGATCTGAACTTTGCACATGCAAACACGACTGCTAAAAATTCCTTCTCCGTAGTGGCGTAGTTTCTTCGGGCACTGTCTAGAGTTTTACTAGCGTAGTGAATGACATTCAACTTCTTGTCAACTCTTTGTCCTAGAACAACACCAACAGCATAATCACTAGCGTCACACATGATTTCAAAGGGCAAGTTCCAGTCATGTGGTTGAACAATAGGTGCGGTTATCAAAGCCTTCTTAAGTATTTCAAAGGCTTCATCACAATCCTCATCAAAAACGAAAGGAACATTCTTCTGCAAGAGGTTGGTAAGAGGCCTAGAAATCTTAAAGAAGTCTTTAATGAACCTTCTATAGAAACCAACATGTCCTAAGAAACTTCATATACCTCTGATATCTGTGGGGAAAGGCATTTTCTCAATTGCATCAACCTTAGCCTTATCAACTTCAATGCCTCTTTCAGAGATTTTGTGTCCTAAGACGATACCTTCATTAACCATGAGTGGCACTTCTCCCAATTCAAGATGAGGTTGGTTTCTTCGCATGTCTGTAAGACTCGATCAAGGTTACTGCGGCAATCATCAAAGGAAGACCCGTAAACGGAGAAGTCATCCATGAAAACCTCGACAATCTTAGGAAGGTGGCAGGTGCATTACATAAGCCAAAAGGCATACGTGTATAGGCAAAGGTACCGAAAGGGCAGGTGAAAGTGGTTTTCTCTTGATCAGATTGTGCAACAGGTATCTGCAAGAAACCTGAATAACCGTCTAGAAAGCAGAAGTGTGTGTGTTTTGATAGCCTTTCTAGCATTTGGTCGGTGAACGGCAAAGGATAATGATCTTTCCTGGTTTCCTTGTTCAATTTCCGGAAGTCTATCACCATTCTATAGCCGGTAATAATCCTTTGTGGGATTAGTTCATCCTTATCATTAGGAACGACGGTGATACCTCCCTTCTTAGGTACGCAATGTACTAGAATTAACCAACCACTATGAGCAACAGGATAAACGATTCCTGCTTCCAGAATCTTTAATATTTCTTTTCTAACGACCTCTTTCATCTTAGGATTTAATCTCCTTTGATGATCAGCAACTGGTTTAAAGTCAGGATCGGTTTTAATCTTGTGCTGACATAGAGTAGGACTAATACGCTTAAGATCATCAAGAGTATATCCAATAGCAGCGGGGTGCTTCCTCAGAGTTTTTAGTAACTTATTCTCTCCGCGCTCTGAGAGGAGAGCACTAATAATGACAGGATATATCTCCTTCTCATCAAGATAGGCATACTTAAAAGTATCAGGCAACTGTTTAAGCTCGAACACAGGATCACCCTTTTGTGGGGGAGGAACCCCAAGCAGTTCAACAGGAAGATTATTCTTGAGAATAGGATGTTGTTCTAAGACAATTCTATCTATCTCATCTCTCTCCTCCATATGCATATCATTTTCATGCTCAAGCAGATATTGCTCTAAAGGATCCGTAGGTGGTACGACAATAGAGGCAAGAGCAATGATTTCATCTCTACTAGAAGACTCTCTTTCATGGGTTTGTATAGCAAACTTGGAGAAGTTAAATTCATGAGACACACCCTCGAAACTTACTGTGATAGTTTTCTTAATGCAATCAATGTGAGCATTGACAATGTTAAGAAAGGGTCTATCGAATATGATGGGACAAAAGCTATCTTGTGGAGTACTAAGGATGAGGAAATTAGTAGGATACTTTGTCTTACTACACAGGACTTCTACGTCTCTCACAATTCCCTGAGGGCAGATAGTGTCTCTATTGGCTAGCGTAATAGTGACATCAATGGGTTCTAACTCAGCAGGTGCAATCTCATCTTTGATTTCATCATAGAGAGAACGGGGTATTGCCCTAACACTAGCTCCCATATCACATAAACCATGGTAACAGTGATCTCCTATCTTGAAAGAAATGATGGGCAGGCCAACTACAGGTCAGTGCTTGTCTTTCGCGTGAGGTTTAGCAATTCTACCAGAGTCCTCACAAAATATAATAACATGACCGTCTATGTCTTCGGCTAAGAGATCTTTGATAATGGCCACACTAGGTTCAACTCTAATCTCCTCAGGGGGTGCAAGTGGTCTAATGTAACCCCTACGTATCACAGTTGGAGCTTTAGAATAATCCTTTATCCTAGCAGGGTAAGGTGGTTTCTCAGTGTGAGCACAAGGAACAACAGGATCACTAAAAGCTATGATTTTCTCCTTAACTAGATTGGTTTTGGCTATGTTGCTTTCTATAGGAGGGTGATATTTAAACTACTTCTCTTTGGGAAGATCAACACGAGCAGCAAAAGATTCACATAGAGAAGCTACTATCTCAGAGTCAAGTCCATACTTTGCGCTAAAATCTCTAGAAGTGTTTGTCTCAACAAAAGATTTAACGCAATCAAACTAGAAATTCATACATGACTCCTTACCTTCCTCCAGCTCCCAATCTTCAAAGATGCGTTTGATTCTCTCCAATAAATTCCACTTGTGATCAATATCCTTCTTCACAAAAGAACCGGCACAAGAAGTGTCAAGCATCGTACGATATTCATGAGAGAGCCGAGCATAAATGTTTTGAGTGATGATTTCTCCCGAGAGCTCATGATTGGGGAATGAATATAGCATTGATTTAAGCCTCCCCCAAGCTTGAGTTATGCTTTCCCGATTGTAGCCCCATGATCCAGCATCATCACATAGCCTATACCATGTCAACGCCTTATCCTTCAAAGATAAAGGAAATACTTTCTTCTTTACCTCATCCTCGGGCAAACCTACAAGCTTAAATAAATCACAAACTTCATCTACATAGATTAGATGAAAGTCTCGATGTGAAGATCCATCTCGTGTCAAAGGATTAGCCAACAGTTTCTCAAGCATACCCAAAGGAATTTCATAAAAGATATCTTCAGTAGGTACCTCATGTTGAGGAGCAACTCCTCGTGCTTCCGTTTGTGGTGAAGATACCAGGAACAAACTCCTCAAAGGAAGAGTTTCCATAGTGAGAAGTGACAATAAATTTCAGCATAGTATATAAATGTTTCCTTACCAATTTCCACTTACCAAAGGCGCTTCACTCCCCGGCAACCGCGCCAGAAAAGAGTCTTGATGACCCACAAGTATAGGGGATCAATCATAGTCCTTTCGATAAGTAAGAGTGTTGAACCCAACGAGGAGGAGAAGGCTGTGATAAACGGATTTCAGCAAGGTAATAACTGCAAGCACTAAAAGTAGCGGTAACAAGTGATTGTGTAGCGAGGTGAAATGTAGCGAGTAAAAAGTAACAAGTAACAAGTAGTAGCAACGGTGCAGAAAGTGGCCCAATCCCTTTTGTATCAAGGGACAAGCGTGAACAAAGTCTTATAGGAGGAAAAACGCTCCCGAGGACACACGGGAATTTCTGTCATGCTAGTTTCATCATGTTCATATGATTCGCGTTCTTTACTTTGATAGTTTGATATGTGGGTGGATCGGCACTTGGGTACTGCCCTTACATGGACAAGCATCCCACTTATGATTAACCTCTCTCGCAAGCATCCGCAACTACAAAAGAAGAATTAAGACAAAGTCTAACCATAACATTAAACTAGTGGATCCAAATCAGCCCCTCACGAAGCAACGCATAGACTAGGGTTTAAGCTTCTGTCACTCGAGCAACCCATCATCTACTTACTACTTCCCAATGCCTTCCTCTAGGCCCAAATATGGTGAAGTGTTATGTAGTCGATGTTCACATAACACCACTAGAGGAAAAACAACATACAACATATCAAAATACCGAATGAATATCAAATTCACATGACTATTATCAGGATGACTTATCCCATGTCCTCAGGAACAAAAGTAACTACTCACAAGACATAATCGTAATCATGACCAAAGGTGTAATGAATAGCATCAAGGATCTGAGTATAAACTCTTCCACCAAGTAATCCAACTAGCATCAACTACGTAGAGTAATTAACACTACTAGCAACCTTAGAAGTACCAATCGTAGTCGTGAGACGGAGATTCATTACAAGAGATGAACTAGGGATTGGAGAGGAGATGGTGTTGATGAAGATGTTGATGAAGATGGCTCACCTCCGATGAGAGGAGTGTTGGTGATGACGATGGCGACGATTTCCCCCTCCGGGAGGGATGTTTCCCAGGCAGGTTCGTCCTGCCAGAGCTGTAGATTCGATCTGCTCAAGTTCTGCACCGTGGCGGCGGCGAAACCACGAAAATCTCCCTCTTGATTTTTTTCCAGACCAGGACGCTTCATATAGCAAAAGAGGGGGGCTAGTGGGCCTTCAGGCAGCCCACAAGCCTGCCCTACGCCACCAGGGGGTGGTGACGGGGGGCAAGCTTGTGGGGCCCTAGTGGACCCCATCCGGTAGTTCTTTCGCCCAGTATTTTTAATATATTCCAGAAAAAATCCACATAAATTTTCAGGGCATTTGGATATGTGCGGAGTAGTGGACTATGATTTGCTCCTTTTCTAGTCAAGAATTCCAGCTGCCTGAATTCTCCCTCTTCAAATAATCCTTGCAAAATAAGAGAGAAAAGGCATAAATATGGTACCACAAGTAATGTAACAGCCCAAAAAGCAATAAATATCAACATGAAAGCATGATGCAAAATGGACGTATCAAACATCTCATAAAGGTTGCCTCCATGGCCTGGAAGCTCAACCTGCGGATCAGGAAATACTCCAGCCTGAGACCCGTGGGATCCGTAAGGACACGGGTGTGGCCTTGGTCCCCTGACTGGTGGTTGTAGAGGTCCCCGAAGAGGGGTGACTCCTCCTATAGCAGGCCAGTCAACATGAGCCGGAAGATGGTTCCTAATAGGGTTCAGCATCTCCATATCCCCATACCCTGTCTGGACTACAGGTGCTAGTTGTGTCAAAGCCGTCCACAGACGGGCACATGTAGCATAGAGCTCCATACGAAGGGCACGAGCATCCCGGTCTCTATTCTCTAGCATCTCAGCAGTGGACAGCAAGAGCGGATCCTCCATAGATGAATCAAAGTAGACCCCAGTGAGGTATCCTTCTTCTCCTGGCTGAGAGGCAGGAACATAGCAGACCTTTGAATTCTGCAGCAGTGCATGTCTGGCCCTCATGATGGTCAACATTGAATAGGCAGCATCTTGTACTGCCATGTCAACAGTGACCCCCAATCCATAAGAACAATGGATCGGCTCCTCAGCTGCAGGGTAATCTGGGAATACCCTAACAGTGCAGAGGTACTGACTCCAATTAAAATCCCGGTACTGCTCCTCCACTGGGTACTCTGGGTACCAGCGGTAACCGGATACTGACATCATCCTGACTAGCATGGCCGTATGAACCGGCACATCAATGCACCTAGTCAGATGGACCACCTGACGAGAAGGACGGCCAGGCATCTGAAAATAGTGAGTAATGCAAAAGCATTAGAGCTATGAAGACAAAATTGGGGAGCATAACGGTTGTAAATGCTCAAGAACAATTTTGAGACAACCCATAAAAATAGGATAGCGTAACCACTCAACTATCAAGTTCAATTCCATGGTCATCAAAACTTACTTCCTTTCCTTGGAATAAAAGAAACCCGAAGTAACTCTCGACTCGTTGTCCTATAATCTACCGATCAGAAACACGAGACTAAGAGAAAGATAAGTAACTTAGTCCTTAATCCCCACAGAAAAGACGAGGATGACCATAATAGAATAATTTAAGAAGAGAAGCAAGAATCTTACGTTCCCTTCCACAAACAATTCCCTTATGTATAACTAAAGAAATTCTAGGCTCAACTTCGACCAGTTTGGCTTAGTAATCCTACAGTCAGTCAGGCTCTGATACCAACGCTGTCAGGACCCCGATCCTAAGCCATAGTAATCCAGCCTGTAACACATCACATCTCTTTGCAGGCTCACGCACGGTTATCCCCATGGTTGCATCCTTACCTTAGCCGGGACCATTTGCGCCTTTTGACTCACGTATGCAATTGTGTCACTAGCATTCCAATATCAAAGAACCTGGATCGACATGTCTAGTCATAAACCAAAGCGGCAGTTCCGCACATGGACAGGCATACATGACCCAGCAAAGCAGGTGTTGGTCACCAGCGAATGTAGACGAGTAATAGCAAGCTACAAGGACTCCATTACATCCCGTGACATTTCCCAAAGGGACAGACACATCAGCTAAGAAGGACACATGCTGGTCAACCAATGTGTCCGGAGCAGTAGCGAACTACCATGGCTCGATGGAATCACAAAGGGGCATTTCCCCGTAAGGAGTGCTACTAAAGCATATGACTAGGTGGTCGAACCCCATACATATCAAATACAACACACGTACGCATGGCATACCGATATGCATAGATACATCAATGGCATCACAACATAACCATAAACATACAAACTTTATTTAGAAGGCTCGGAAGAGCCTCACACATAATATTACACAGATAGGGGTCTCACGACCCATCATCATGATTCATACACACAAATCTTACAAGACAACGGAAGAGTAAAACTGTGTGAGTACAGACAGATGGAAAGACAAAGGCACATGGCTTGACTATCTACAGACCCATCCTAGGGCCAGATCATAGCTGGGATACCAGCTACTCGTCGTTGTCGATGTCTAGGTAGAACCCTCCATTAGGGTCATTAATGACCTCTGCAATAATTTATTAAGAAAACGTGAGTACAAAAGTACTCACCAAGACTTTAGGATAAACTATCTACTCATGCAATGTATCAACAAGGAGTTGTGGGGTTTCATGCGGAAAGCCACCATTTGACTCTTGGCTAGACAACTTGCATTTTTAAATAGTTTTGACAACTATGTTTCTCGCACACGAGTCCACTAACACCACAACAATACTCCATCGTGGAGTCATTCCGTCTCCCTATGGAAATGTCGTCCACGACACTCACGATTATCTTGACAATTTTATGAGTAGCCATTATAGTTTTCTATGAACAACATATGCTTCCAAGTAGTCCATATCCGCGCACGCGGCTATTCGAATAGATCATAACCCTGGAGGGGTGTACTTCTTCACACACGCTCTTGCCACTTATCGCCATGTGCACGTCATGCACTTCGGCAACCTTCAAGCGGAAGCTCAGCGAGGGAGTCGTCCACGACAGTTAACCATGATAATACTTAGTCCAGGTTTATCGCCTATCTGAGGGTAACCCGCACCGAAGTCCGGCCAAGATTTCTGCCACGACCCCAAATGTTGTGCGCAGGGTTCCCAAGCTCACCATCTAGGTGCCACTTGGTACACCGTGCCACTGCCTACCGCATCATAGCCCAACTCTAAGGTCAGCGCTATGCACGGCCTCCAGCATGACTATAAACACCAGAAACTACTTGCAACTCCTGGACCGAGTACTAAGCGTTTAATAAGTCGAGAGGGTCAATTAAGTATCCCAATGTGTGGTAGTATCTAGTATTGGATTACATACACGGAACTCGGTTCCTAAGGACGGTTCCAATGAAACAACCCGCCATGTACTCCTACATAGCCTTTCACCGGTACCTTTTACCAAATCAGGTTCAACACACGACCTTTATCAACTGAACACATTCTCACGATCATGTTCATCACCCAGATGACAGACCATACACAACTCTAAGCATAGCATGCATAGCAGGATAAGGCACATCATGGCTCAAGCATCTACCAGGTATGCTAGGTTGCAAGGTTCAGCTATTTACTGTGGCAAGGACAGGTCATACAAAGGAAGTGGGTTCAACTAACGTGGCAAAAGCATTTAAAGCATTTGATCCTCGTACAATAAATAAGAGTAGGAGCGAGAACATGGAATTTATCGGGCTGATCAAAATGGTTTCTTGCCTTGTTACTCAGTAGAGGGTGATATCCGTCAGTCGGATAATCAGACATATCCGGAGGGGCGGAGCCTACCGGAATAACTACAATCAATCAATATCAAACATATGCAACAAAATGATGCATGAAACGCAATGTAGCATGGCTTGAGATGACCAACATAACCTTTTGGTGATCTTGATTTGAAATCATAATTCAAATATCATTTGAATTATAATTTATCACATTCTTTTAATTGATTTGACATGATGTTGTTTGACAACTTTGTTTTTCATGCATGAAAATAGCACCATTGGACTCCTTGGATTTTTCTGATCCATTTACATATATTATTTGTCAAATTTGGAGTTATATTCAATTTTCTATGAATTTCCAAAGTTTTGAACTTATTCTGGAATTATTTTTAAACAGAAAAGCTTTTATTGCATTAGCATGACATCAGCAGGTCCAACTGGTCGTTGAAAGTCAAACCTGACCAATGGGACCCACTGGTCAGTGACTGTGGCCAGGTTTAAGTTTAAATTTAACTTAATTAGCTAATTATCAGGGTTGGAGCCACATGTCAGTGTCTGTTTAAGTTTTTATTTAATTAATTATTTTATTAATCCTCAACTTAATTAACCAGGGGCTGACCCCACCTATCATAGGCTTAGGGGGGTCAGATCCACCGGCGGCGAGGTCGATCTTGCCGGCGGTGAGCCTCCGGCGACCACCAGAATGGCGGAGGGGCTCGGAAATGCATCTGCGATGATCAAACTTCACGCGGAGGGCACCAAACGAACGACACTTCACCCGCGGCTCCATTTTTGCACGCAGCATGGGATGAAATGGCCGGAGATGACACCGGCGACGAGCTTGGCAGCGGCTGAAGCTCGGGCCATGTCGGGATCGACGAAACCGAAGGCAAAACGAGCGAGGCTTAGATCCTAGAGCACCTACGCGACGGACTGGAGCCATTGTGGCCTCAGAAGGACCAGCCGATCACCAGAGAGCTACCAGCGACGAGGTCCCGCGACGGATCTCATCGGGCTCCGGTGGAATCAGGGCCTAGAGGAAGGGGTTGAGGGGGAAAACTGAGGGGAAAGGACCCTGAGCTCACAGGGAGTGCAGAGGCGTCGAGAGTGGGTGCGGGGATGGCTTGAGGAGGGAGAATGATGGCGGCGAGCTCCGGTGACCCGAGGAGGAAGATGAAGGCGTCACGGCGTTACAGAGCTTCTCTGCGTCGAGTGACTAGCTGGAGAGCTTCACGGGATCACGGCGAAGCTGTTTGCGGCTCAGGTGAGAGGGAGATGGACAGGAGAGACGGCGAGCTCGAGCTCAAGCTTGTGCTCATCGCGGCCGAGAGAGGGAGAGAGAAGAGGGGCGAATGAGGAGGGGATGAGCTCGGGGAGGCCTCGGGGAGCTTATCCCCATTCGCGCCAGCGCGACGCGGTGGCCAGGCAGGCACGTTGCTGCGTGGGCGCGTCGGGGAACGCGGCGGCCACCTCCTGATCCGACTTATAGGAGGAAGACGACATGCTAACGTGGGCTAGGCCTCATGTAAGCACTAGATATGTCTTTTCCATTTTCTTTCCTTTCTGTTTTCTGTTTTATTCTTTCTGATATTGTTTCATTTATTTTTGGCTCCAAACTATTCTTAAAATAGTTTGGAAGTACCAGAGTGTTAGATGGAATATTTCCAACCACTCATAAAGTTATCAACTTTTTTGGAAACTTCGAATTATTTGAAATCAAATATATAATTGATTTCAGTAGCTTTGAACTTAACTTTAAAATGCCAAAGATAGTTTGAAGATAAGTTTCATCTCTAATATTTTGTTTTCAACATTTATCAGAAATATTGAACTTTTATGAAGGCAATTTTGGATTAATTGATTTTGCAATTGTTGGAATTCTTTTGAATAAAAGGGTGGCTAGGGTTTTGCTTTGGTATTCATCACTTCTTTTGAGTTATTTTCATTTCTTGAATGCAATGAAAGAAGATATGAGCACAAGTTATTAAACCCTAACAGGAAATCCAGGGATGTGACAGGTATTCTCCGTCACTAGGTATGACATGGTCAAGAAGGAATCCCGCCAATTCCTCTTTAATTGCTTGTATGCCATCATCTGATAGGGGTTCATCCCACTTCTTCTAGATCTAATTTAAAGAAGGGGGTCAACACATGCATATATATGAATAAAACTCAACACAATTGATGGAAGTATATAAAATAAAATTGTGAATATTATTTACGTACTTGGTCGAGAGGCGAATGAACTCGCATACATAGAATGCACATTTTTCAGTCCCACCTACCTGGTACAAGCACTTTACGAGAATATATAGAGTTCAATCAAACTAATAAGCAAGCATGGTAATGCTATATAGATGAAAATTTTAATCAATTAGAGATGCTCGGAACTAGCTAGCTAGTACTACTTACTTGGGGTGAGTAAATTGTAACTCTTTGGGTATACCGCGAACCTTATTCGTGAACTTCTTCCAAATACTGCGAGGCAAAGAAAATGATTACTTGATATCAGGAAATTAACCAAAGTTGCATGCCGGCATGGTCCCGGTATTGAGTGAACTTAGTTCTTGAGCATTGCAGTCATGTCCGCATAATCCTCGGGATCTTTACGTCTCGAGTCTAAGACACTTACTTTGGCTGCGTCAAGCTTAATGGATAGCAGAGTCCAATGGTAATTGCGCACACATATATAACTCATCAATTACATTTACTAAGTAACCTCGAGTAAGCGAAACCGTGTATACAGAGAAGACAATAACACTCACCTGAAGTTGTAAGGAAAGAGTATTTCCCTTTGTTTCAATTTACAAGAAACGAATTTAGTAACTTAACCTCGGTCTCTTTGGTTTCATTTCGTATCGACAATACATTTACCGATTCTGGGCTAATGAACCCAATGTCAAAGATTCCTGCTTTTTTTAATTCGACAATCTTCAATCTGCATAATATATATATATATATAGTGATGATAACTTTAGATACATGCAATAAACGAGCTGAGCTGGAGACTTAACTATAGAATTAATACTTACAAACAGTAGGAAGTCAGGACTTGTTTGTCGAGGGCCAGGTCATTGTATAGCTGAAATAACTCCTCAAATTCAACAAGCACCACTGTAGCTCCAACGAATTAATGATATTTTTTCACTCTCATATCCACAGCCGTCTTCTCCCTGAAGATGATCATGTACCACTCATGCAATTCGTGCATCCTCGGTGTTACACGAGGATGACCAGGTTTGACGAGAGACTTCCCGACCACGAATTTATATTTTTCTTCATTTTTTACCTCAACCATCTTAGAAATTATTGAAACGCTCATGTAATCACCAGGATTGGTACCGGGAAGCAACCCCGAATCATTAGCGACGACGATATCGCTAGACACCTTGAGCGGGGGGCACAATTGCTTCTTCTGTTGGCCGAGCTGGGGAATTGTTTTCCCACTTCTTTGTTTTGCTAACATTGCATCACTGCTAGCCGCCAGAGCGGCGGAGGAGTCTGTCTTCCGCTTAGAGAAGGAGGAGGCGGCGGCATCTTTCTTACTTGTGTAATTTTTGACGGAGCAGTGACAACGTCTGTCTTCCACTGTTGCGGAGGAGGCGGCCTGGTCCGACACGCCTGAGGAGGAGCCGAAAGAGGAGGACTGCTCCAACGCGCTGGAGGAGGAGCCGAAGAAGGAGACGGAGTGCTCCGACGCGCCGGAGGAGGAGCCGAAGAAGGAGGCGGACTGCTCCGACGCGCAAGAGGGGGAGCCGAAGAAGGAGTCGGAGCGTTCCGACGTGCGAGAGGACCAGGAGCCGAAGGAGGAGAACTGCTCTGATGCGCTGGAGGAGGAGCCGAAGAAGGAGGTGGAGTGCTCCGATGCGCCGGAGGAGGAGCCGAAGAAGGAGGCGGACTGCTCCGACGGGCCGGAGGAGGAGTCGGAGAAGGAGGCGGAGTGCCCTCACGCGCCAGAGGAGGAGCCGAAGAACAAGGTGGAGTGCCCTCACGCGTCGGAGGAGCCCGAGTGCCCTGATCATTCGCTGGAGGAGGATGAGGAGTTCCCCGATCAGTCGTCGGAGGAGGATGAGGAGGGCCCTGATCACTCACCAGAGGAGGAGGAGGCGTCCAGTTTGGAAGATTGATGTACTACTTCGGCCATAGACATGTACTCCTCAAAGCATGAACCATCTTATTATTCTCATCTTCACCTGTAGGGTGGTCAAGCTCGATCTACTCAAAATCCTTATTTACTTCATCCACCATCAAAAGAGCATGACCACGTGGAATCGGACGGCAGTGAAAAGATCGGTAGGATTGAGGAGGTGCAACAATGCCGATAGCAGCCTTGAAAGTGAGGTTCCGGCAATTCGTCAATATCTCGCAAGGTTGAGACTCCGTGATAGTATCCACGGGGTAGCTAGGAGCCGTGAAGTCAGGCTGAACGACCTTCGTGGAAGCCACACTGCTTCTCCGCTGAGATGGCGGGGTAAATTCTGGGGTAGTTTCGTGCCGCTGAGATGGTTGGTCGACAGCTCGTTGGCTCTGAAGTTCCTCTAGAATTTGTAGTCTTGCATTGATCTTCTGCATGTCGCTCAGCTCCGCTTTCCTCTTTCTCGCACGGCTTATGTAACCGGTTGCACTGGGAAACCCAACCTTCCACGGAACGGAGCCTGGTGTGCCTCGTGTTCGTCCAGGGTGCTCAGCATTCCCTAGGGCCTCAGTCAGCTCGTCCTTCCCTCTTTCGAGAAATAACGCCCCTTCCCGCGCTGCGGTGACACATTGCTGAAGTTTGTTGATGGGTGTTGCAAGTTTCTCGTTTTTCCAACGACACTCCCCTGTTTGAGGGTCCAAAGTTCCCCCAAGTCCGAAGAACCAATTACTTGAACGGTTGGGCCAGTTCCATGTCTGTGGTTGGTCCCCTTTAGCAATCCGGTCTTTCTCAGCTTTGTCCCAAGACGGACGGCATTTGAGGTAGCCACCTGACCCTGTGTGATGGTGATGCTGCTTCTTTATATCATTGTTCTTGTTTCTCTCTGACATTTTGATACGTCTCCAACGTATCTATTATTTTTTATGGTTCCATGCTATTATCTTGTCAACTTTGGATGTTTTGTATGCATGAATTGTTGGAAATATGCCCTAGAGGCAATAATAAAATGGTTATTATCATATTTCCTTGTTCATGACAATCGTCTATTGTTCATGCTATAATTGTATTAACAGGAAACAGTAATACATGTGTGAATAAATAGATCACAATGTGTCCCTAGCAAGCCTCTAGTTGGCTAGCTCGTTAGTCAATAGATGATCATGGTTTCCTGGTCAAGGGCATTAGATGTCATTGATAACGGGATCACATCATTGGGAGAATGATGTGATGGACAAGACCCAATCCTAAGCGTAGCACTAGATCGTATTGTTCGCATGCTAAAGCTTTTCTAATGTCAAGTGTCTTTTCCTTTGACCGTGAGATTGTGCAACTCCTGGACACCATAGGAGTGCTTTGGGTGTATCAAACGTCACAACGTAACTAGGTGACTTTAAAGGTGCACTACGGGTACCTCTGAAAGTGTCTGTTGGGTTGGTATGAATTGAGATCGGGATTTGTCACTCCGTGTGACGAAGAGGTATCTCTGGGCCCACTCGATAGAACATCATCTTGAGCTCAGTGTGACTAAAGGAGTTAGTCACACGATGACGTGCTACGGAACGAGTAAAGAGACTTACCGATAACGAGATTGAACAAGGTATAGGTATACCGACGATCGAATCTCGGGCAAATTCTATACCGACAGACAAAGGGAATTGTATACGGGATTGATTGAATCCTTGACATCGTGGATCATCCGATGAGATCATCGTGGAGCGAGTGGGAGCCACCATGGGTATCCAGACCCCGCTGATGGTTATTGGCCGGTGAGCTGTCTCGGTCATGTCTGCCTGTCCTCCAAACCCATAGGGTCTACACACATAAGGTTCGATGACGCTAGGGTTATAGGGAATGGATATACGAGGTTATTGAAAGTTGTTCGGAGTCCCACATGAGATCCCAGACGTCATGAGGAGCTCCGTAATTGTCCGGAGGTAAGGATTGATATATAGGACGGATGGTTTCGGACACCGGAAGTGTTTCGGGCATCACCGGTAACGTACCGGGACAATCGGGAGCACCGGAGGTGGTCCCGGGGGTCCACCAGAAGGGGGCAATGACCCCGGGAGGCTAGATGGGCCAAGTGGGGGAGAGAACCAGCCCCTAGGTGGGCTGGTGCACCCCCCACTCAGCCCATGGCGCAGGAAGAGGGGAAAAGGGGGGAACCCTAGCGCAGGTGGGCCTAAGGCCCACCAAAGGGATGTGCCACCCCTCCTCCCCCCCTTGGCCGCAGCACCTCCCCCCGTCTAGGGTTGCCGCCCCCCCAGGAGAGGGAAACCCTCAAGGGGGCGCAGCCCCACCCTCCCCCTATATATAGTGGGCACTTTTGGGCTTTTGGAGAGACGAATCTTACTCTCCCTCACCGCAGCCCTGCTCTTCTTTCTCCTCCTTTGTGCCGGTGCTTGGCGAAGCCCTGCCGGGAGACCTCGTCTCTCCATCGACACCACGCCGTCGTGCTGCCGGAGATCTTCCCCAACCTCTCCCTCCTCCTTGCTGGATCAAGGTGCATGAGACGTCACCGGGATGCACGTGTGTTGAACGCGGAGGTGCCATGGTTCGGCACTAGATCGGAATCACACCGCGATCTGAATCGCCGCGAGTACGACTCCATCAACCGCGTTCCAGCAACGCTTCCGCTTTGCGATCTTCAAAGGTATGAAGATGCTCTCACCCCTCTCTCTTTGCTGGTCTCTGCATAGGAAGATCTGAATATGCGTCGGAATTTTTTTGAATTTATGCTACGTTGCCCAATAGTGGCATCCGAGCCAGGTTTTCTATGCGTAGATTCTATGCACGAGTAGAACAAAAAAGGTTGTGGGCGATGATTTGTCAATTGCCTGCCGCTACTAGTCTTATTATTTTCCGGCGGTATTGTGGGATGAAGCGGCCCGGACCGACCTTACATGTACGCTTACGTGAGACTGGTTCCACCAACAGACATGCACACCGTGCATAAAGGTGGCTAGCGGGTGTCTGTCTCTCCCACTCTAGTCGGATTGGATTTGATGAAAAGGGTCCTTATGAAGGGTAAATAACATTGGCATATCATTGCTGTGGCTGTCACATAGGTAAGAAGGCGTTCTTTCTAGAAACCCAAATCAGCCACGTAAAACTTGCAACAACAATTAGAGGACGTCTAACTTGTTTTTGCAGGTTTTGACATGTGATGTGATATGGCCAAAGTTGTGATGTTGCATGTATGATGTATGTGATGATCATGTTATTGTAATAGGTTTCACGACTTGCATGTCGATGAGTATGACAACCGGCAAGACCATATGAGTTGTCTTAATTTATTGTATGAGATGCAACGCCATGTGCTTACTGCTTGTACTTCATTGCTAACGGTTAGCTATAGTAGTAGTGATAGTAGTAGTTGGCGTGACGACTTCACGGAGACACGATGATGGAGATCATGGTGTCATGCCGGTGATGATGATGATCATGTGATGCCTGAAGATGGAGATCGAAAGAGCAAAGATGATAATGGCCATATCATGTCACTATATGATTGCATTGTGATGTTTATCATGTTTTTCATCTTATTGCTTAGAGCGACGGTAGCATAATAAGATAATCCCTCTTAAAATTTCGAGAACGTATTTCCCTAAGTATGCACCATTGCGAAGGATCGTTGTCTCGAAGCACCACGTGATGATCGGGTGTGATAGATTCTAACGTTCGCATACAACGGGTGTAAGCCAGATTTACACACGCGAAACACCTAGGTTGACTCAACGAGCTTAGCATGTACAGACATGACCTCGAATACAAGAGACCGAAAGGTCGAACATGAGTCGTATTGTTGAATACGATCAGCATGAAGTTGCTCACCATGGTGACTAGTCCATCTCACGTGATGATCGGACACGGGTTAGTCAACATGGATCATGTATCACTTAGATGACTAGAGGGATGTCGATTTAAGTGGGAGTTCATACTTAATTTGATTAAATGAACTTAATTGTCATGAACTTAGTCTAAAAGTTGTCTTTATAAATATTGTAGATGGCCAACGTCAACCTCAATTTCAACACATTCCTAGAGAAAAACAAGCTGAAAGATGATGGTAGCAACTATGCGGACTGGGTTCGCAACTTGAAGCCCATCCTTGAAGCAGCTAAAAAGGCTTATGTCCTTGATGCGCTGCTAGGTGACCCTCCCGCTCCCGCAGCAGCCCAGGACATTCTGAACGTCTGGCAAACACGGAGTGATGACTACTCTCTGGTTAGGTGTGGCATGCTATACAGTTTAGAAACGGGGCTCCAAAGGCATTTTGAGCAACACGGTGCATATGAGATGTTCCAAGAGCTGAAGCTATTTTTTCAAGCTCACGCCCGTGTCAAGAGATATGAAGTCTCCGACAAGTTCTTTAGCTGTAAGACAAAGGAGAGCAGTTCTGTCAGCGAGCACATACTCAAAATGTCTGGGTACACGGTCGTCTGACTTCGCTTGGAGTCGAACTTCCGGATGATGCTATAATTGACAGAATCCTCCAGTCTCTCCCACCAAGCTACAAAGGTTTTGTGCTGAACTACAACATGCAAGGGATGGAGAAGACCATTCCCGAGTTGTACTCGATGCTCAAGTCTGCAGAAGTAGAAATCAAGAAAGAGCATCAAGTGTTGATGGTCAACAAGACCACTAGTTTCAAGAATGGCAAGGGTAAGAAGAACTTCAAGAAAGACGGCAAAGCCGTTGCCGCGCCCAGTAAGCCAGATGCCGGGAAGAAGAAAAGAATGGACCCAAGCCTGAGACTGAGTGTTTCTATTGCAAGGGAAAGGGTCAGTGGAAGC
The DNA here is from genome assembly GCF_904849725.1 of Hordeum vulgare subsp. vulgare. Classification (NCBI taxonomy): domain Eukaryota; kingdom Viridiplantae; phylum Streptophyta; class Magnoliopsida; order Poales; family Poaceae; genus Hordeum; species Hordeum vulgare. The sequence goes on along the minus strand of NC_058524.1, from coordinate 337,693,902 downwards.
GGAACTGCCCCAAATACTTACCGGACAAGAAGGCCGGCAACGTTAAACGTATATGTGATATACATGTTATTGATGTGTACCTTACCAGCGCTCGTAGTAGCTACTGGGTATTTGATACCAGTGATGTTGCTCACATTTCCAACTCAAAGCAGGAACTACGGAATAAGCGGAGACTGGCCAAAGACGAGGTAACGATGCGCGTCGGGAATGGCTGCAAGGTCGATGTGATCGCCATCGGCACGCTACCTCTACATCTACCGTCGGGATTAGTTTTAAACCTTAATAATTGTTATTTAGTACTAGCTTTGAGCCTGAATATTGTATCAAGGTCTTGCTTAATGCGAGACGGTTACTCATTTAAGTCAGAGAACAATGGTTGTTCTATTTATATGAGTGATATGTTTTATGGTCATGCTCCGCTGGTGAATGGATTATTCCTGATGAATCTCGATCATGATGTTACGCATATTCATAGTGTGAGTACCAAAATATGTAAAGTTGATAATGATAGTCCCACATACTTGTGGCACTGCCGCCTTGGTCATATCGGCGTTAAGCGCATGAAGAAGCTCCATAGTGATGGACTATTAGAGTCTCTTGACTATGAATCATTTGACACATGCAAACCGTGCCTCATGGGCAAGATGACTAAGACTCCATTCTCAGGAATAATGGAGAGAGCAACCGACTTATTGGAAATAATACATACTGATGTGTGTGGTCCAATGAAAGTTGAAGCTCGCGGTGTCTATCGTTAGGTTCTCACTCTCACCGATGATTTGAGTAGGTATGGGTATATCTACTTGATGAAGCACAAATCTGAGACGTTTGAAAAGTTCAAGGAATTTCAGAGTTAGGATGAGAATCAACGTGACAGAAAAATTAAATGTCTACGATCTGATCATGGAGGAGAATATTTGAGTCACGAGTTTGGCACAAACCTAAGGAAGTGTGGAATCGTTTCACAACTGACGCCGCCTGGCACACCGCAACGCAATGGAGTGTCTGAACGTCGTAATCGCACTTTATTAGATATGGTATGATCTATGATGTCTCTTACCGACTTACCGCTATCATTTTGGGGATACGCATTAGAAACTCAAGCATTCACTTTAAATTGGGCACCGTCTAAATCCGTTGAGACGACACCGTATGAACTATGGTTTGGCAAGAAACCTAAGTTGTCGTTTCTTAAAGTTTGGGGCTGCGATGCTTATGTGCAGAAACTTCAACCAAAAAAGCTCGAACCCAAAGCGGAGAAATGTGTATTCATAGGATACCCTAAGGAAACTATTGGGTATACCTTCTATCTTAGATCCGAAGGTAAAACCATTGTTGCCAAGAACGGATCCTTTCTAGAGAAAGATTTTCTCTCGAAAGAAGTAAGTGGGAGGAAGGTAGAACTTGCTGAGGTAATTACACCCCCTCTCGAACAGGATAGTAGCGCAGCGCGGGAAGTTGTTCTTGTGGTGCCTACACCAACTGAAGAGGAAGTTAATGATAATGATCATTAAGCTTCGGATCAAGTTACTACTAAGCCACGAAGGTCCACAAGGGTACGCTCCGCACCAGAGTGGTATGGCAACCCTGTAATGGAAATCATGTTGTTAGACAACGGTGAACCTTCAAACTATGAAGAAGCGATGGCGGGCCCGGATTCCAACAAATGGCTTGAAGCTATGAAATCCGAGATAGGATCCATGTATGAGAACAAAGTATGGACTTTGGTGGACTTGCCCGATGACCGGCGAGCCATAGAAAATAAATGGATCTTCAAGAAGAAGACTGATGCGAACGGTAATGTAACCGTTTATAAAGCTTGACTTGTCGCAAAGGGTTTTCGACAAATTCAAGGAATTGACTACGAAGATACTTTCTCTCCTGTAGCAAAGCTGAAATCAGTCCAAATCATGTTAGCAATTGCCGCCTTCTATGATTATGAAATTTGGCAAATGGACGTTAAAATAGCGTTCCTTAACGGGAACCTTAAGGAAGAGTTGTATATGATGCAACCAGAAGGTTTTGTCGACCCTAAGGGTGCTAACAAACTGTGCAAGCTCCAGCACTCCATCTATGGGCTGGTGCAAGCATCTCGGAATTGGAACATTCGCTTTAATGAGGTGATAAAAGCGTTTGGGTTCATACAGGTTTACGGAGAAGCGTGTCTGTACAAGAAAGTGAGTGGGAGCTCTATAGCTTTCCTCATACTGTATGTGGATGACATATTATTGATGGGGAATAATATAGAGATATTGGAGAGCTTAAAGGCCTATTTGAAAAATAGTTTTTCAACGAAGGACCTTGGAGAAGCTGCATACATATTAGGCATCAAGATCCATAGAGATAGATCGAGACGCCTCATAGGTCTTTCGCAAAGTACATACCTCGACAAGATATTGAAGAAGTTCAATATGGAAAACTCAAAGAAAGGGTTCTTGCCAGTTTTGCAAGGTATGAGATTGAGAAAGACTCAGTCGCCGACCACGGCAGCAGACACAGAGAAGATGAGTTCTGTCCCCTACGCTTCAGCCGTAGGCTCTCTTATGTATGCCATGCTATGTACCATACCTGATATAAACCTTGCCATAAGTTTGGTAGGGAGGTACAAAGTGATCCCGGTATGGAACACTGGACAACGGTCAAGAATATCCTTAAGTACATGAAAAGGACTAAGGAAATGTTTCTCGTTTCTGGAGGTGACGAATAGCTCGTCGTAAAGGGTTACGTCGACGCTAGCTTCGACACAGATCCAGATGACTGTAAGTCATAGACCGGATATGTATATGTTTTGAACGGTGGGGCAGTGAGCTGGTGCAGCAGCAAGCAAGAAGTCGTGGCAGCATCTACATGTGAAGCGGAGTACATAGCTGCTTCAGAAGCAGCTCATGAAGGAATTTGGATGAAGGAGCTCATCACCTACCTTGGAGTGGTTCCAAGCATGTCGGGTCCAATGACACTCTTCTGTGATAACACTGGGCCATTGCCATAGCCAAGGAGCCCAGGTTTCACCGGAAGATGAAGTACATCAAACGCCGCTACAACTCCATCTAGGACCACGTCCAGAGTGGATAAATAGAGATTTGTAAAGTACACACGGATCTGAATGTCGCAGACCCGTTGACTTAACCTCTTCCACGAGCAAAACATGATCAACACCATAATGCTATGGGTGTTCGATACATCACAATGTAACTAGATTATTGACTCTAGTGCAAGTGGGAGACTGTTGGAAATATGCCCTAGAGGCAATAATAAAATGGTTATTATCATATTTCCTTTGTCTTGACAATCGTCTATTCTTCATGCTATAATTGTATTAACAGGAAACCGTAATACATGCGTGAATAAATAGATCACAATGTGTCCCTAGCAAGCCTCTAGTTGGCTAGCTCGTTAGTCAATAGATGATCATGGTTTCCTAGTCATGGCCATTAGATGTCATTGATAACGGGATCACATCATTGGGAGAATGATGTGATGGACAAGACCCAATCCTAAAGGTAGCACTAGATCGTATTGTTCGTATGCTAAAGCTTTTCTAATGTCCAGTGTCTTTTCCTTCAACCATGAGATCGTGCAACTCCCGGATATGGTAGGAGTTCTTTGGGTGTCTCAAACATCACAACGTAACTGGGTGACTATAAAGGTGCACTACGGGTACCTGTGAAAGTGTCTGTTGGGTTGGTACGAATCGAGATCGGGATTTGCCACTCCGTGTGACGGAGAGGTATCTCTGGGCCCACTCGGTAGAACATCATCATGAGCTCAATGTGACAAAAGGATTTAGTCACACGATGACGTGCTACGGAATGAGTAAAGAGAGTTACCGGTAACGAGATTGAACAAGGTATAGGTATACCGACGATCGAATCTCGGGAAAGTTCTATACCGACAAACAAAGGGAATTGTATACGGGATTGATTGAATCCTTGACATCGTGGTTCATCCGATGAGATCATCGTGGAGCAAGTGGGAGCCACCATGGGTATCCAGACCCCGCTGATGGTTATTGGCCAGAGAGGTGTCTCGGTCATGTTTGCGTGTCTCCCGAACCCGTAGGGTCTACACACTTAAGGTTCGATGACGCTAGGGTTATAGGGAATTGTTATACGTGGTTATAGAAAGTTGTTCGGAGTCCCGAATGAGATCCCGGACGTCACGAGGAGCTCCGGAATGGTCCGGAGGTAAAGATTGATATATAGGACGGATGGTTTCGGACACCGGAAGTGTTTCGGGCATCACCGGTAACGTACCGGGACCATCGGGACCACCGGAGGTGGTCCCGGGGGTCCACCGGAAGGGGGCAACGACACCGGGAGGCTAGATGGGCCAAGTGGGGGAGGGAACCAACCCCTAGATGGGCTGGTGCGCCCCCCACTCAGCCCATGGCTCAGGAAGAGGGGAAAAGGGGGGGGGGAACCCTAGCGCAGATGGGCCTAAGGCCCAACAGAGGGATGCGCCACCCCTCCTCCCCCCTTGGCCGCCGCACCTCCCCCCATCTAGGGCTGCCGCCCCCCAGGAGAGGGAAACCCTCAAGGGGGCACAACCCCTCCCTCCCCCTATATATAGTGGGCACTTTTGGGCTTTTGAAGAGACGGATCTTACTCTCCCTCGGCGCAGCCCTGCTCTTCTTTCTCCTCCTCTCTGCTGGTGCTTGGCGAAGCCCTACCGGGAGACCTCGTCTCTTCATCGACACCACACCGTCGTGCTGCCGAAGATCTTTCCCAACCTCTCCCTCCTCCTTGCTGGATCAAGGTGTGGGAGACGCCACCAGCTGCATGTGTGTTGAACGCGGAGGTGCCGTGGTTCGGCACTAAATCGGAATCACACCGTGATCTGAATAGCATCGAGTACGACTCCATCCACCGCGTTCCACCAATGCTTCCGCTTAGCGATCTTCAAAGGTATGAAGATGCTGTCACCCCTCTTTCGTTGCTGGTCTCTCCATAGGAAGATCTGAATATGCGTAGGAATTTTTTTGAATTTATGCTACGTTACCCAACATGAATATGCTATTTATATATTTTTTGGACTAACCTATTAACTCAGTGCCAAGTGCGAGTTGATGTGTTTCCGTGTTTTTGACCTTTTTCAGAGGAGAACATTAAACGGAGTCCAAACGAAAAAAAAACCCGCGGAATGATTTTTTTCCATAACAGAAGACACGCAGGAAACTTGAGAACCAAGGAAGGGGACCTTAGAGGAGGTCACAAGCCACCCAGGCCCGGCCTAGGGGGGGCTAGCAGGCTTCTGGGCCCCCTGTGGCTCCCCTGCCCTACTTCTTCCGTCTATAAACTCCATAAAAATCTGAAACCACGAAAGAGAGCCACGAAAATACTTTTCCGCCACCGCAAGCTTCTGTCTCCGCAAGATCCCATTTGGGGCACGTTCTGGTGGCCTGCCGGAGGGGGGATTCGGACACGGAGGGCTTCTTCATCAACAGCATTGCCTCTCCGATGATGCGTGAGTAGTTCACCACAGACCCTCGGGTCCATAGCTAGTAGCTAGATGGCTTCTTCTCTCTCTTGGATCTTCAATACAAAGTTCTCCATGATCTTCATGGAGATCTATCCGATGTAATCTTCTTTTGCGGTGTGTTTTTCAAGATCCGATGAATTGTGGATTTATGATCAGATTATCTATGAATGTTATTTGAGTTTCTTCTGCTCTCTTATATGCATGATTTCGTATCCTTGTAATTCTCTTCGAGTTGTGGGTTTTGTTTGGCCAACTTGATCTATAATTCTTGCAATTTGAGAAGTGCTTGGTTTTGGGTTCAGACCGTGCGGTGTCCTCACCCAGTGACAGAAGGGGTAGCGAGGCACACATCATGTTGTTGCCATCAAGGGTAAACAGATGGGGTTTATATCTATTGCATGAATTTATCCCTCTACATCATGTCATCTTGCTTAAGGCGTGCTACTACAACAAAAGACCTTCCAACGGCGCCAGAAACATGCTGACGGGAGACTGTTCTTCTCTTGATACTCCTCAGCAACGGCACTAGGAATCCTTCTGCTACGGCTATGCCTTAAGGGACTTCCTAGGAAAATATGCAAAGGATTTCCCCCGTGGCCTTGGAGCCTTGCGTTTGTGTTCCCTCGAAGCGGAAAGGGTGATGTAGAGTAGCGGTGGTAAGTATTTCCCTCAGTTTGAGAACCAAGGTATCGATCCAGTGAAGGACTATGTCAAGTGCCTGCACAAACACAAAAAGCTTGCTCCCAACGTTATGAAGGGGTTGTCAATCCCTTATAGATTGTTCGCCAAGTGAGAACTGAAAGCAACAAAGAAACAAAGCAAGTTAAAAGCGAAAGTGGAAACGATAGGTGTGAATAGACCCAGGGGCCGTACTGTTCACTAGTGGCTTCTCTCATGAAAGCAAGTAGACGGTGGGTGAACAAATTACTGTCGAGCAATTGATAGAACCGCGCAAAGTCGTGATTCATCTATGGCAATGATTATATCTATAGGCATCACGTCCAAAACAAGTAGACCAATACTTTCTGCATCTACTACTATTACACCACACATCGACCGCTATCCAGCATGCATCTAGTGTATTAAGTCCAAAAGAACAGAGTAACGCCTTAAGCAAGATGACATGATGTAGATGGACAATCTCATATCTACGACAAAGCCCACCTTGTTACCCTTGATGGCAACTACACGATGTGTGCCTTGCTGCCCCTACCACACGGTAAGAACCCAAAACCAAGCACTTCTCCCATTGGAAGGATCATAGATCTAGTTGGCCAAACAAAACCCAAGACTCGGAGAGACTCACAAGGATATCCAATCATGCATACAAGAAATCAGCAAAGACTCAAATATATATCATAGATAATCAGATCACAAATCCACAATTCATCGGATCTAGACAAACACACCGCCAAAGAGGATTACATCGGATAGATCTCCATGAAGATCATGGAGAACTTTGTATTGAAGATCCTATCGAGAGAAGAAGCCATCTAGCTACTAACTACAGACCCGTAGGTCTGCAGTGAACTACTCACGAGTCATTGGAGGGGCGATGATGTTCATGTAGAAGCCCTCCAACTCCAAAGTCCCCTCCGGCAGGGCACCGGGAAGGGTCTCCAGATGAGATCTTGCGGAGACGGAAGCTTGCGGCGGCGGAAAAGTATTTTCATGGATTCCCTGATTTTTTCTGTATTTTAGGGAATATATAGGCGAAGGAGCTAGGTCAGGGGGGCGCCAGGGAGGCCACAAGCCTGCTAGCCACCGCCCCCGTGGTGGCGGCTACAGGGCTTGTGGGCTCCCTGTAGCTCTCCTTGCTTGGCTCACAAACCCCCTGATCTTCTTCCGTTCGGGAAAAATTTATGTCGGGGATTTTATTCCGTTTGGTCTCCGTTCCAAAATCAGATCTGAAAAGAGCCAAAAACACAGAAAAAACAGGAACTGGCACTTGGCACTGAATTAATAAGTTAGTCCCAAAAAAGATATAAAAGATACGTAAAACATCCAAAGATGTCAAGATAACAGCATGAAACCATCAAATATTATAGATACGTTTGAGACGTATCAAGGCGTTACTCTGTTTGTTATGAACTCAATACACTAGATGCATGCTGGATAGCGGTCGATATGTGGAGTAATAGTAGTAGATGCAGAAAGTATTGGTCTACTTGTCTCGGACGTGATGCCTATATATATGATCATTGCCTTAGATATCATCATGACTTTGCGCGGTTCTATCAATTGCTCGATAGTAATTCGTTCACCCACGGTAATATTTGCTATCATGAGAGAACCTCTAGTGAACACTATGGCCCCCAGGTCTAATTCACTTCATATTTTCAGCTCTACACTTTCACTTTGTTGCACTTTCCGCCTTCAGATCTCACCTTGCAATCAATCATGAAGGGATTGACAAACCCTTTGTAGCGTTGGGTGCATATTTGTTTGTTTTTGCGCAGGTACTTTGGACACTTGCCTTGATACTCCTATTGGATTGATACCTTGGTTCTCAAACTGAGGGAAATACTTACTGCTACTGTGCTGCATCACCCTTTCCTCTTCAAGGGAAAAAGCAACGCAAGCTCAAGAGGTAGCGAGAAGAATTTATGGCGCCGTTGCCGGGGAGTATGAAGTCAAGAATAGTCTTCCTCCAACATGTCAATTTCTAGCACCTGGGACTGTTGTAAGTGAAGCTTATCCAAGTAACCTTCAAAAACACATCTCTTGCATTTACTTTTTTTTGCCTTTTGCCTCTCATTTTCCTCTCCCCCACTTCTCAAAAAACAAAATTTACAAAAATATTTGCCTTTCCTTTGCTTGTGTGCTACGTGCCTTCAATATGCTTGCATCTTCGCTTGCTGAAAATCTATTGATATGGATCCTCATCCACTTGCTAATCTCTTTAAGAGATTCAATTATGTTGAACCAATTGCTAGTGAGTTGAGTGCACTTGACTTCCTCTATGGAATTTTGCTTGAGATGCGTGAATCTGAAAATCGTGATGAAGAAGTTTATGAAGTGAATCACGAGGGCTCCTTGAATGAAAAGTATGATTGCAATGATTTCATTATAAATTCTATTAATGATGATCATGCTAAAAAAGGCAAAACCCTAAGCTTGGGGATGCTAGTTTTGCTATGTCCACTACTTGTTGCACTGATCATGATTGGGGTAATGATTTTCTTATGATCTTGAAAATTTGTTTAAGCCTCATGATGAATATGATATTTGCAATAATATTTCCCACTATTTTTGGAGAGCGTCAACTTTACATGTATGTGGATCATGAAAAGAATATCCTATGTGATAGCTATATTGTTGAATTTGAATATGATCCCAGATGTAATTGTTATGAGAGAGGAAAATATTGTGGTAGAAACTTTCATATCACTAAATCATCTCTCGTTATGTTGAGATTGCTATTATCTCTTTCTTCTTCCTTGCATATGGTCATTATTGCTTGTCTTGATAATTTGTTTCCCTATAAAATGCCTATGCATAGGAAGTATGTTAGACTTAGATGTGATTTTCACATGCTTTATGATGCTCTCGTTCTGCTTCAATTCTTGACTTTTGTGTGAGCATCATTGAATTATCAATGCCTAGCTAAAAGGCAACCCAATGAGTTTATCTTTGCTATTTTCTTTCTGTTTTGTTGTGTCCACACCATCATAATTCTATTATGATTGTGTTTTTTGTGTTTGTTTTTGTGTTTGTGCCAAGTAAAACCTTTATGATTAGTTTTGGTGATGGTTGTTTGATCATGCTGAATAAGACAAAAACCTTTGCGCTCACGAAATTATTTTTCATTCCTATCCAGAAATAGATTTTGACTTGATTCTTGTTGCTGCTGGTTGATATGAAAATTGCCCAAATTGTCATAATTGTTCAAAACTTTTGGGATAAGAGAAGTATACGAAGTATACCGATTTCTACAGCATGGTCTGTTTTTGACAGATTCAGTTTTTGTTGGGTTGATTGCTTATTTTGATGAAACTATGGATAGTATCTGGGGGTACTATCCATGGAAAAGTGATAATACAGTAATATAACATCAATCTAAATAGAAATCAAGTTTTCTACAGTACATAAAGAGTGGTGGTTTGTTTTCTTATGCTAATGATATCACGAGTTTCTGTTTAAATTTTGTGGTGCGAAGTTTTGAAGTTTTGGGTGATGTTCTCATGGACAATGGGATAAAGAGTGGAAAGAGCTCAAGCTTGGGGATTCCCAAGGCATCCCAAGAAAAATTCAAGGACACCAAAAATACTAAGCTTGGGGATGCCCCGGGAAGGCATCCCCTCTTTCATCTTCAATCCATCGATAACGTTACTTGGAGCTATATTTTTATTCACCACATGATATGTGTTTTTCTTGGAGCGTCGTGTATTATAGGAGTCATTTCTTTTTGTTGTGTCACAATCATCCTTGCTGCACACCTTTTGAGAGAGACATGCACTCACCGTGAATTTGCTAGAATACTCATTGAGCTTCGCTTATATCTTTTGAGTTAGGCAACTTAGCTCGCATGTGCTTCACTTATATCTTTTGAGCTAGATAACTTTGCTCTAGTGCTTCACTTAGATCTTATTAAAGCACGGCGGTGTCATATTTTGGAGAAATAAAAACTCTCGATCTTCACTTATATCTTTTTGAGGGTGCTCTCTCTGAGTAACTTGGTAATTGGCTTGTGCTATGAAAGAGTCCTAAAGATGATAGGCACCCAAAGAGGATATAATAATAACTTCCATATTCATGTGCATTGATTATTATAGAGAAGTTTGATTCCTCTCAATTAGTTTTGAGACATGGATGTGGTGATATTAGAGTTATGTTAGCAGGGTGTTGTGAATCTAGAATTACTTGTGTTGAAGTTAGTGATTCCCGTAGCATGCACGTATGATGAACCGCTATGTTAGGAAGTCGGAGCATAATTGACTTATTGACTATCATCCTTTGTGTTGCGGCCAGGATCGCGCGTTGGTTAACACCTACCAACCCTTCCCCTAGGAGTATGTGTTTATCACTTTGTTTCGATTACTAATAAAACTTTTGCAAAAAGTATATGAGTTCTTCATGACTAATGTGAGTCCATGGTATAGATGCAGTTTCACCTTCCACCATTTCTAGCCGGTGCACAAACCCACCATATACCTTCCTCAAAACAGACACCATACCTACCTATTATGGCATTTTCATAGCCATTCCGAGATATATTGTCATGCAACTACCACCGTTCCGTCTCATGACTTGTGCCGTCACTGTCATATTGCCATTGCATGATCGTAAGATAGCTAGCGAGATGTTTCAACGTCATACGCTAAGCTAGATCGTTGCACATCCCGGTACACTACCGAAGGCATTTCCTATACAGTCATCATTGCTCTAAGTGTTGAGTTGTGAGTAAATAAAAGTGTGATTATCATCATGATTAAAAAGAGACAAAAAGAGAGAAGGGACAATGCTACTATCTTTTTCCACACTTGTGCTTCAAAATAGCACCATGTTCTTCATGATAGATAGTCTATTGTTGTGACACTTCCATATACTAGTGGGATCTTCATTATATAACTTGGCTTGTATATTCCAATGATGGGCTTCCTCAAAATTGCCCTAGGTATTCGTGAGAAAGCAAGTTGGGTGCACACCCACTGGTTTTCCTCTTGAGCTTTCACACACTCATAGCTCTCGTGCATCTGTTGCATGGTAATCCCTACTCATTCACATTGATATCTATTGATGGCCATCTCTATAGCTCACTAATACGCCGAGTCGATGTGACCATCTCCTCCTTTTTACCTCACAACCTCCACCACACTCTATTCCACCTATAGTGCTATATCCATGGCTCACGCTCATGTATTGCGTGAGAATTGAAAAAGTTTGAGAAAGTAAGAGTGCGAAAACAATTACTTGGCCAATACCGGGGTTGTGTATGATATAAATTTGTTGTGTGGGGATGATGGAGCATAGCCAGACTATATGATTTTGTAGGGATAACTTTCTCTGGCCTTGTTATTTCAAAAGTTCGTGATCACTTTGTTAGTATGCTTGAAGTACTATTGTTTTCATGTCAATAGTAAACTGTTGTGTTGAATCTTACGGATCTGAGCATTCATGCCACGAGAAAGAAGTTAGAAAGGAAAAATATGATTAGGTAGCATTCCACATCAAAAATTCAGTCTTTATCACTTCCCTACTCGAGGACAAGGAGGAGTTAAGCTTGGGGATGCTTGATACGTCTCCAACGTATCTATAACTTTTGATGGTTCCATGCTATTATCTTGTCAACTTTGGATGTTTTGTATGCATGAATATGCTATTTTATATATTTTTTGGGACTAACCCATTAACTCAGTGCCAAGTGCATGTTCCTGTTTTTTCCGTGTTTTTGACCTTTTTCAGAGGAGAATATTAAACGGAGTCCAAACGAAAAAAACATGCGGAATGATTTTTTCCATAACAGAAGACACACAGGAAACTTGAGAACCAAGGCAGGGGACTAACCTATTAACTCAGTAACAAGTGCCACCCAGGCAGTTTCCTCACGTGCAACTGCTTGAATTTCCTTAGTGTTGGGGATGAGTTCTTCAACAAGGGGTTGTTCCTCAGTGGGAATGATATCTTCAGTTGCCTTGAGCTTGATGGATTCCTCAGGAGATAGTTTATGGCTTCCTCAGGAGACAGTTTACTGGTCTCAAACCGCAAATCTACAGTTTCAACAACCTTGTTGTGATAGGTGTTGAACACTCTATAGGTGTGCGAGTCCTTCCGTAAACAAGCATAAACCCTCATGTACTTTTGGTGCATACTTTGAGATATGGTGAGGATCTCTAATCCAGCATCTTGTACCGAAGACTTTCAAATAACTTACATTTGGTTTTTTGTCAGTGAGGAGTTCATATGAGGTTTTCTTGAGGAATTTTTGGAGATATACCCGGTTGATGATGTGGCAAGCAGTGTTGATTGCTTCAGGCCAAAAGCGACAAGGAGTCTGATATTCTTCAAGCATAGTCCATGCCATTTCAACGAGAGTCTTGTTCTTGCATTCAACGATGCCATTCTGTTGAGGAGTATAAGGAGAAGACAATTCGTGAGTAATACCAAGTTCATCAGGATAATCATCGAGACGAGTATTTTTAAATTCTTGCCCATTATCACTCCTGATGTGTTTGATCTTGACGCTAAAGTTCGTCGAGGCCCTTGAGGAAAAACGTTTGACGACTTCCTGCACTTCAGTTTTATAGAGAATGATGTGTACCCAAGTATAGTGAGAGTAGTCATCAGTGATAACAAAGCCATATAAAGATGCTTCATTGGATAGAGTAGCTTAATGAGTAGGTCCAAACAGATCCATGTGAAGCAATTCAAACGGACGAGTGGTAGTCTTGATAGTCTTCGAGGGGTGTTTGGATATGGTTATTTTAAGGACTCACAAGCACCCCAGAGATGGTCCTTCATGAATTTGACGGATTCGATGCCAATGACATGCTTCTTCTTCGCCAGCGTGTGCAAATTCCTCATGCCTGCATGACGCAGTCATCGATGCCATAGCCGGCCTTCTGAGGTTTTTTCTAGTAAGCATGCGGCTGGTTGAGGACCTGTGGAAAAATTAGCAATGTACAAACCTCCTCTCCTAAAGCCTTCGAAGACTTTGGATTTGTCAGATTCCATGATGATTACGCATCTGTATTTTCCAAAGATGACAATCATATCAAGATCACAAAGCATTGAGACTGACATGAGGTTAAATCCAAGGGATTCGACAAGCATGACTTTGTCCATGTGCCTGTCCTTGCAGATAGCCACTTTGCCAAGTCACAATACCTTGCTTTTACCTTTGTCAGCATAAGTGATTTGCTTCAGTGGTGATGGAGTCAGTGGCATATTCATCAACAAGCTTTTATCACCAGTCATGTGATTTGTGCAACCTCTGTCAAGAACCCACTCTGTATTCTTAGGTTTGTCATCCTGCAGATGAATTAGTACAACTTACCATCTCATATGCTTCAAACTTGAAGAATATGATATCAATTTCATCAGATAAGATTTTCATCATAAACAGTAAATTTGAGGACGTGTGAAATGTTATCATTCATCATTTTTAGCTTGCGACCCTTCAAGCAATTTCCTCAGGTCTCCAGTAAAAATTTTAGATGATGTCTTTCATCTAGAGACCTGACCCGCAGAAATGATTAGTTCAGTTTCTTCACCACCCACATCTGAAGGGGTGGCAAAGAGTTCATACTCCTGCGAGCACTAGATGAGAATGGAAGCATTGAAGCTAATCCACTTCTTTTGACAGTAGGGTGCTAGAGTACTCAAATGGATATGCAGAGAAATTCTTTGAGGAGATATGAACATAATAATTTGAGGAATAATGCTCATATTCGTGTCCCTTGTAATTTCCCTACATATCATAAGCATTAGCATGAGTACGAGCATAGTATTGACCATTTGAGGAATTTGATCTCGGGTTCTGATTCTGCACTGTTGGTGTCATGAGGACATTCACCTGAAAATTTTCCAAGCAACTTTTGGGGACCCTGATTTTCCTCACGGGTGGTCCATTTCTGTAGTTAGTTCGAAATAACGAGCAAATACTTCACCTGATTCATTTTTGAACAGTTTATAGTTGGAGTCAAATGACTCATCAGAGGAATAGGATATTTCACATGCAAATCCTCTTAGATTAGATGGATTGACGGGAGGGCCTTTTGCAGCAACCCATGAGGTTTTGGGGTACTGCTCAGGTTTCCAGTATGATCCGTCAGCATTCAATTTCCACTCAAAGGCAATGCCTTCTTTCCTCGGGGTCCTGGTTGGAAACTCCTTTTTGAGCACATCGCAAAGGGTTTGATGCCCTCTGAGACTTTTGTATATGCCTGTCACATACAATTCCTTCAACCCTGTATTTTTGTGAGTATCATTTGTGGTTTCCTCAAGTGAAGAATTTTATACCACAGCAATAGTTGAAGAATTTGTAGCAATAGAAGCATTTAATGATTCTAGTGAAGAATTAGCAGTTTCACGCTCGATGAAGTTCAAACATGGTGGAATGAATTCAACCTGAGCGGTACTGGTCTGTTGAGCAAGCAATGAATCATGTTCCATTCAAAGATCATCATGAGACATTCTTAATTCTCAAGATCAAGCTTCCTTTGAAGTAATTCATAGGAAAGTTTCTCATGATTATCCAGGAGTGTGCCATAACGATCTTGTAGACTATAAAATCTATACTAAAGACTTTTCACATCTTCAGTGAGGACTTGAGTACGATTTATTTAATCATTCAATAGATCATCGCTTCTGTCTAGCAGTTTCTGAAGCTTTTCAATGGCACTTTGTTTCTTAGTGGCAATGTTGGCAACTTTATAGTAACTAGGTTTTTGATAATCATCAGGTTCACAGTCACTAGAATCAGAGGAGGAAGTATGTCTTGGTACCTTTGAACCTTTTTCCATGAAGCAATAGGTTGGAGCAAACTAATCAGCATATTCGTCAGTGTAGATAGTGTTGTCATTTTCTTCAAGGTTGAAGATTGACCTGCTCACGAATATAGTAGCTAGCGGAAGACTTGCCACACCAGACTCTGACTCTACTTCAGAACCGTGCTCCTCATCATATTCCTCAAATTCTTCTTCAGAATCCATCTCCTTGCCACTGAGTGCCTGAGTCTTTCTGAAACTGATCTTCTTGTGCGACGAGGACTTTGAAGATTAGGATTTTGAAGGTTTCTTCTTTTTATTTGAGTCATCAAAACTTTCATCCTTGTATTTCTTCTTCCTTGATTCTTTCACCGAGCGAGGACTGTCAGCAATGTAGTGACCAGATTTCTTGCATTTATTGCAGGTTCTTTTCTTGTAGTCCTCAGATGAAGATTCTGATTTCCTCATATCTCTTCTGGAAGATTTACCAAACTGGCCACGCTTTCCGAAATTATGGAATTTCCTCACGAGGATTGTACATTCGTATCCAAATTCTTCAGGGTTACCAATGTCGCAATCCGAGTCTTCTTCTTCAGATGAGGAAATAACATTAGGTTTCAGCGCACGAGGTCTTCAATAGCTTGCTCCATACAGATCTCATTTTCTTCATGTTGGAATTCATGAGTATTGAGTGTCTCGAGTATATCAGCAGGATCAAGCATTTTGTAGTCTCTTCGTTCTTGAATCATCAGAACTAGTGTGTCAAATGATGGAACAATAGATCTTAGCAGTTTCTTCACAACTTCATGGTCAGTGATGTCTCTAGCTCCTAGTGCTTGCAGTTCATTTGAGATGTCAGTGCGGTAATCAAAGGTATGTTGGCAGCTTTCATTGTCAAGCCTCTTGAAGCGATTAAAGAGATTGCGAAAAACATCGACACGAGAGTCATGTTGTGTTCAGACTCCCTAATTGACTTTGGACAACCTATCCCAGATAAGCTTAGTTGTGCCCAAAGCACTCACTCTTGCATACTGACCTTTTCTCACATGGCCATAGATGATATTCTTCGCTTGCGAGTCAATTTGCTTGAACTTCTTCACATCAGCGGCAGAGATAGTAGTAGTGATGGAGGGAATAGTATTTTCCACAATATACCAGAGATCATTGTCAATAGCTTGAAGATGCATTCCCATGTTTGTCTTCCTGTAGGGAAGTCTTTTCCTTGGAAAGTAGGACATCCTAGAGTAACCTTGATCATACCTGCGGTCGACATAACTAAAACTCCACGTGGTTAAACCAAAATCACACAGAACAAGGGTGTACCTTGCTCTGATACCAATTTAAAGTGTGTTATATCAACTAGAGGGGGGTGAATAGGTGATTTTTAGAATTTCATCACTGAGGAAATTCCTTGTGAGGAACGTCCTCAATCACGAGCTAAGTGCAGCGGAAATAGTACAGGATCAAGAGTGCAAAACCGACTATAGCAAAGTACTCGATGACATTTATGAGATTCGGTTTGCACAGGTCGCAAGTATAGAGTAAGCAAGGGAGGATTATCTTACGTGAGGAATTTGAGGTTGAGGAAATTTAGAGTAAGTCTTCAGACAAATTATTGAAATAATACAGATGAAAGTCTTCAACATGCAATTGAGGAAATGAAAGAGTTGAAGAAATAGAACCCGTGGCTTGATGAAGATAGTTGTTGATGACCAAGTTCCAACTGCCGTGACAGTTGTACGTCTGGTTCGGAGTGGCTTGGTATTGAAACCAAAGAACACACATTCCCTACCCTATTCTCCTTGAGCTAAGGACACACAGTCCTTGCCCAACACTTGTGGTAAGTCTTTAGGGCCGACTTACAAGCCCTCACAAACTTGGTCACCCGGCGATCCACAATTGACTGCTGGAAGCTCTAGACCATGACGCCTAACCATCTGAAGGATACACAATCCTCAAAGGTAAAAAGCATCGGTTCCACATAGGAACAATTTCTTCACTGATGCTCAATCACTTGGGTTTTTGGTTTGGGTTTGGTGTTTGGGGTATATCCTCACTTGATGATTTTCTCGTGAAGACTCTAAGGAATTTAGGTTGCTCTAAATGACAAGAGTCAGTTTCTCTCGGAGCAGCCAACAAGCTAGTGGTTGTGGGGGGTTGCTATTTATAGCCTGGGACCATCCCGACATGGTTTGATATAAATGCCCTTAAATAATATGACCTTTGAGTGGATAAGATCAGTGAGGTGGCGCGTGGCGCGGCAACGGTCGGAACTTTCAACTATGGAAGTCCTGATGTCTCTTATATTCCTCACTTTGAGGCTTTGGTAGATTTAGGCTTCGGTTGAGCATGATGAGGAAAATCATTCCGTAGTTTTACCTCGACGCCCTTTAACAGTACAACGTTCCTAGCACTCAAGAGTAAAGAAGATGAAACAAAAAGAGTAAATCTTCACGCTTCAAAGTCTTTAGAGTATTTTCTTCAGGACACACATAATTCATCATCTTCAATATCTTCATGAGAAATATCAACTTCATCGCAATTTCTTCGCGATCAGAGTCTTCAAGGAAGGACCAAAGTCTTCACCCGAAGACATACATTTTTAGGGGTCGATATTCATCGGATAAGTCAAACTCCTCGGCGACTTATAGAGTGTGTGTACACTCACAAATATGTCAGCCTATTAACCTATAAGTCTGCAAACCACCAAAATCACTTAGGGGCACTAGATTCACTTATAGGAACAACATATGTTGATCATCTTGCGCTTGCGTGTGTCTTCCATGGCACGACGCTTGTCTTCAAGCAGGAGGGCTTTGTTCACTATCTCGAAGAAGGTTCCACAATCACAAACAACAAGTTGATATTGCATGGATTGTTGAAGCACTTCCATGAAGCATTCTATCTTGGGTGCCTTAGTGATGACATCATCAGGTTCATACCTTGATAAGAGGTTGAACTTCTGCACGTACTCCTTGACAGAGCCAGTTCATTGCTTCAACGCTCAAAACTCCTGCTTCTTGATGGCCTTAATGTCAGAAGGGATATGTGCGGTACGGAATCCTTGCTTGAAATTATGCCAGGTGATAACATGCTCGCCTTACAAGAATTTGAATCCCACACGAAAGGAAAAGTAACAAGATGGAAACACACCTAAAAGGGGGTTGATATAGTGCAAATGTGTCAAACAAAGGGTTGAAAGACCCATCACATAACCTTAAGATAAGATAGGCGATGTAGTCGCTTATATGTTTCCTAAGGTAAAATCTCAACTTGCATCTAAACACAAATAGAAGAGAAAACAACAAGCCACATGGTTTCATATGAACCATTACACGACTCGACTTCGCATGAGTGGTTCATAGTTTGTCCTTGTTGACATGTATTTCGACTAAGATAAAATATAATGCACAAACCACATAAAATATAAATCCAAACAGATCCATGTGAGAGTAGTCATCAGTGATAACAAATCCATATAAAGATGCTTCATTGGTTAGAGTAGCTTAATGAGTAGGTCCAAACAGATCCATGTGAAGCAATTCAAACGGACGAGTGGTAGTCTTGATAGTCTTCGAGGGGTGTTTGGATATGGTTATTTTAAGGACTCACAAGCACCCCAGAGATGGTCCTTCATGAATTTGACGGATTCGATGCCAATGACATGCTTCTTCTTCGCCAGCGTGTGCAAATTCCTCATGCCTGCATGACCCAGTCATCGATGCCATAGCCGGCCTTCTGAGGTTTTTTCTAGTAAGCATGCGGCTGGTTGAGGACCTGTGGAAAAATTAGCAATGTACAAACCTCCTCTCCTAAAGCCTTCGAAGACTTTGGATTTGTCAGATTCCATGATGATTACGCATCTGTATTTTCCAAAGATGACAATCATATCAAGATCACAAAGCATTGAGACTGACATGAGGTTAAATCCAAGGGATTCGACAAGCATGACTTTGTCCATGTGCCTGTCCTTGCAGATAGCCACTTTGCCAAGTCACAATACCTTGCTTTTACCTTTGTCAGCGTAAGTGATTTGCTTCAGTGGTGATGGAGTCAGTGGCATATTCATCAACAAGCTTTTATCACCAGTCATGTGATTTGTGCAACCACTGTCAAGAACCCACTCTGTATTCTTAGGTTTGTCATCCTGCAGATGAATTAGTACAACTTACCATCTCATATGCTTCAAACTTGAAGAATATGATATCAATTTCATCAGATAAGATTTTCATCATAAACAGTAAATTTGAGGACGTGTGAAATGTTATCATTCATCATTTTTAGCTTGCGACCCTTCAAGCAATTTCCTCAGGTCTCCAGTAAAAATTTTAGATGATGTCTTTCATCTAGATACCTGACCCGCAGAAATGACTAGTTCAGTTTCTTCAGCACCCACATCTGAAGGGGTGGCAAAGAGTTCATCATCCTGCGAGCACTAGATGAGAATGGAAGCATTGAAGCTAATCCACTTCTTTTGACTGTAGGGTGCTAGAGTACTCAAATGGATATGCAGAGAAATTCTTTGAGGAGATATGAACATGATAATTTGAGGAATAATGCTCATATTCGTGTCACTTGTAATTTCCCTACATATCATAAGCATTAGCATGAGTACGAGCATATTATTGACTATTTGAGGAATTTGATCTCGGGTTCTGATTTTGCACTGTTGGTGTCATGAGGACATTCACCTGAAAATTTTCCAAGCAACTTTTGGGGACCCTGATTTTCCTCACGGGTGGTCCATTTCTGTAGTTAGTTCGAAATAACGAGCAAATACTTCACCTGATTCATTTTTAAACAGTTTATAGTTTGAGTCAAATGACTCATCAGAGGAATAGGATATTTCACATGCAAATCCTGTTAGATTAGATGGATTGACGGGAGGGCCTTTTGCAGCAACCCATGAGGTTTTGGGGTACTGCTCAGGTTTCCAGTATGATCCGTCAGCATTCAATTTCCACTCAAAGGCAATGCCTCCTTTCCTCGGGGTCCTGGTTGGAAACTCCTTTTTGAGCACATCGCAAAGGGTTTGATGCCGTCTGAGACTTTTGTATATGCCTGTCACATACAATTCCTTCAACCCTGTATTTTTGTGAGTATCATTTGTGGTTTCCTCAAGTGAAGAATTTGATACCGCAGGAATAGTTGAAGAATTTGTAGCAATAGAAGCATTTAATGATTCTAGTGAAGAATTTGCAGTTTCACGCTCGATGAAGTTCAAACATGGTGGAATGAATTCAACCTGAGCGGTACTGGTCTGTTGAGCAAGCAATGAATCATGTTCCATTCAAAGATCATCATGAGACATTCTTAACTTCTCAAGATCAAGCTTCCTTTGAAGTAATTCAAAGGAAAGTTTCTCATGATTATCCAGGAGTGTGCCGTAACGATCTTGTAGACTATAAAATCTATACTGAAGACTTTTCACATCTTCAGTGAGGACTTGAGTACGATTCATTAATCATTCAATAGATCATCGCTTCTATCTAGCAATTTCTGAAGCTTTTCAATGGCACTTTGTTTCTTAGTGGCAATGTTGGCAACTTTATAGTAACTAGGTTTTTGATAATCATCAGGTTCACAGTCACTAGAATCAGAGGACGAAGTATGGCTTGGTACCTTTGAACCTTTTTCCATGAAGCGATAGGTTGGAGCAAACTAATTAGCATATTCGTCAGTGTAGATAGTGTTGTCATTTTCTTCAAGGTTGAAGATTGACCTGCTCACGAATATAGTAGCTAGTGCAAGACTTGCCACACCAGACTCTGACTCTACTTCAGAACCGTGCTCCTCATCATATTCCTCAGATTCTTCTTCAGAATCCATCTCCTTGCCAATGAGTGCCTGAGTCTTTCTGAAACTGATCTTCTTGTGCGACGAGGACTTTGAAGATGAGGATTTTGAAGATTTCTTCTTTTTATTTGAGTCATCAAAACTTTCATCCTTGTATTTCTTCTTCCTTGATTCTTTCACCGAGCGAGGACTGTCAGCAATGTAGTGACCAGATTTCTTGCATTTATTGCAGGTTCTTTTCTTGTATTCCTCAGATGAAGATTCTGATTTCCTCATATCTCTTCTTGAAGATTTACCAAACTGGCCACGCTTTCCGAAATTATGGAATTTCCTCACAAGGATTGTACATTCGTATCCAAATTCTTCAGGGTCACCAATGTCGCAATCCCAGTCTTCTTCTTCAGATGAGGAAATAGCATTAGCTTTCAGCGCACGAGGTCTTCAGTAGCTTGGTCCATACAGATCTCATTTTCTTCATATTGGAATTCATGAGTATTGAGTGTCTCGAGTATATCAGCAGGATCAAGCATTTTGTAGTCTCTTCGTTCTTGAATCATCAGAACCAGTGTGTCAAATGATGGATCAATAGATCTTAGCAGTTTCTTCACAACTTCATGGTCAGTGATGTCTCTAGCTCCAAGTGCTTGGAGTTCATTTGAGATGTCAGTGCGGTAATCAAAGGTATGTTGGCAGCTTTCATTGTTAAGCCTCTTGAAGCGATTAAAGAGATTGCGAAAAACATCGACACGAGAGTCATGTTGTGTTCAGACTCCCTCATTGACTTTGGACAACCTGTGCCAGATAAGCTTAGTTGTGCCCAAAGCACTCACTCTTGCATACTGACCTTTTCTCACATGGCCATAGATGATATTCTTCGCTTGCGAGTCAATTTGCTTGAACTTCTTCACATCAGCAGAAGAGATAGTAGCAGTGATGGAGGGAATAGTATTTTCCACAATATACCAGAGATCATTGTCAATAGCTTGAAGATGCATTCGCATCTTTGTCTTCCTATAGGGAAGTCTTTTCCTTGGAAAGTAGGACATCCTAGAGTAACCTTGATCATACCTGCGGTCGACATAACTAAAACTCCACGTGGTTAAACCAAAATCACACAGAACAAGGGTGTACCTTGCTCTGATACCAATTTAAAGTGTGTTATATCAACTAGAGGGGGGTGAATAGGTGATTTTTAGAATTTCATCACTGAGGAAATTCCTTGTGAGGAACGTCCTCAATCACGAGCTAAGTGCAGCGGAAATAGTACAGGATCAAGAGTGCAAAAACCACTATAGCAAAGTACTCGATGACATTTATGAGATTCGGTTTGCGCAGGTCGCAAGTATAGAGTAAGCAAGTGAGGATTGTCTTACGTGAGGAATTTGAGGTTGAGGAAATTTAGAGAAAGTCTTCAGACAAATTATTGAAATAATACAGATGAAACTCTTCAACATGCAATTGAGGAAATGAAAGAGTTGAAGAAATAGAACTCGTGGCTTGATGAAGACAGTTGTTGATGACCAAGTTCCAACTCCTGTGACAGTTGTACGTCTGGTTCGGAGGGGCTTGGTATTGAAACCAAAGAACACACATTCCCTACCCTATTCTCCTTGAGCTAAGGACACACAGTCCTTGCCCAACACTTGTGGTAAGTCTTTAGGGCCATCTTCCAAGCCCTCACGAACTTGGTCACCCGGCGATCCACAATTGACTGCTGGAAGCTCTAGACCATGACGCCTAACTATCTGAAGGATACACAATCCTCAAAGGTAAAAAGCGTCGGTTCCACATAGGAACAATTTCTTCACTGATGCTCAATCACTTGGGTTTTTGGTTTGGGTTTGGTGTTTGGGGTATTTCCTCACTTGATGATTTTCTCGTGAAGACTCTAAGGAATTTGGGTTGCTCTAAATGACAAGAGTCAGTTTCTCTCGGAGCAGCCAACAAGCTAGTGGTTGTGGGGGGTGGCTATTTATAGCCTGGGACCAACCCGACATGGTTTGATATAAATGCCCTTAAATAATATGACCTTTGAGTGGATAAGATCAGTGAGGTGGCGCGTGGCGCGGCAACGGTCGGAACTTTCAACTATGGAAGTCCTGATGTCTCTCATATTCCTCACTTTGAGGTTTTGGTAGATTTAGGCTTCGGTTGAGCATGATGAGGAAAATCATTCCGTAGTTTTACCTCGACGCCCTTTAACAGTACAACGTTCCTAGCACTCAAGAGTAAAGAAGATGAAACAAAAAGAGTAAATCTTCACGCTTCAAAGTCTTGAGAGTATTTTCTTCAGGACACACATAATTCATCATCTTCAATATCTTCATGAGAAATATCAACTTCATCGCAATTTCTTCGCGATCACAGTCTTCAAGGAAGGACCAAAGTCTTCACCCGAAGACATACATTTTTAGGGGTCGATATTCATCGGATAACTCAAACTCCTCGGCGACTTATAGAGTGTGTGTACACTCACAAATATGTCAGCCTATTAACCTATAAGTCTGCAAACCACCAAAATCACTTAGGGGCACTAGATACACTTATAGGAACAACATATGTTGATCATCTTGCGCTTGCGTGTGTCTTCCATGGCACGACGCTTGTCTTCAAGCAGGAGGGCTTTGTTCACTAGCTCGAAGAAGGTTCCACAATCACAAACAACAAGTTGATATTGCATGGATTGTTGAAGAACTTACATGAAGCATTATATCTTGGGTGCCTTAGTGATGACATCATCAGGTTCATACCTTGATAAGAGGTTGAACTTCTGCACGTACTCCTTGACAGAGCCAGTTCATTGCTTCAGCGCTCAAAACTCCTGCTTCTTGATGGCCTTAATGTCAGAAGGGATATGTGCGGTACGGAATCCTTGCTTGAAATTATGCCAGGTGATAACATGCTCGCCTTACAAGAATTTGAATCCCACACGAAAGGAAAAGTAACAAGATGGAAACACGCCTAAAAGGGGGTTGATATAGTGCAAATGTGTCAAACAAAGGGTTGAAAGACCCATCACATAACCTTAAGATAAGATAGGCGATGTAGTCGCTTATATGTTTCCTAAGGTAAAATCTCAACTTGCATCTAAACACAAATAGAAGAACAAACAACAAGCCACATGGTTTCATATGAACCATTACACGACTCGACTTCGCATGAGTGGTTCATAGTTTGTCCTTGTTGACATGGATTTCGACTAAGATAAAATATAATACACAAACCACATAAAATATAAATGCAAAACGGTAAACTCCGTGTTGTAACAATAGAACAATTTAAAAAATAAATAGTCATCAAGTTAAAAAGGAGAGCTGATAATAAAATCGGCATATGATATATTGTCCAATGTTGATAATGCAGATACTAAAAACAGGCCAAAAAATTATAAAATGTGACAAAATAAATAGCCATCGAGTCTTGTCCTAAAAATACGGAAGGCGCATGGCTCGCATAAACATAGGTCGTCAGTGATGGTGGAATTCTAATGTCTACATAAGTACAAATTGTTTTTGGCAATGTTGATATTGTTAAATTTGGAGATTATTCCAATACAGATGACCTGCTATTGGCAAAGTATTGCGAAGTATAACAAATACCAGTGTAGCTTCATCAAAATATCACTGTATCTGGGTGAAATGTATAGCATATAAAATCGATGGCCAAAGCAAGTATTAGCATCACATTAATTTAGCTAGCTTGAACATGCATTACATAAAATTGTTGACTAGCTAGTACACGTCACGTATGTGTAATGACCATGCATGCATTAGGATCCAATTAAAATATTCGAGAGAAGCCTCTACGTTGCCTTTTGGCAGGGCCCATCTTTAGATAGAATTTAATTAAGCAAATTAATAATACGGCCAAAGGGCCATGTGCGCTCCCATCAGTACCAGGAGACCAAGTCTGCAATGGCTCATTTCCTCCCACGATCTCCAACGCAGCCACGCTCCCACGATCAAGGACGTGGGCAGGGGCGTCTCGGCGCTTCGGTGTCTCCTTTTGCCCTTATAAATACGAAGTAATGTGACTGCTCCAGGTTGGCTCATTCATTCAACCCGTCGGCACGTCATTCGTTTCTCCCATCGCTCAAAAATCGCACCACACACACGCATGCAGTACACAGAAACACAGAGAAGTAAGGAGAGGAAACTTGGTTTGCCCCAAGGAGGTGAGAAGGTGAGATACTATGTTGCCCTCATGCCCTTAGTTTCGGCCGCTTGGTTTGGATCAAGGAGCTCTCTCTTCTCACACATGAAATCTTGTCCTTAATTTCGGCCTTTGGTTCGGATCAAGGACTTTCCTCTCTTTCTCATCTCATGAAGTTTTGCCCTTAGTTTCAACTGTTTGGTTCGGATCAAGGAGTCATCTCTTCTCATAGATCAAAGCATATCCTTATGTTCGATCGTTTGGTTCAGATCAAGGAACATAAAATTCACCAAATGATGTCCTTAGATTTTGCCTTTTCGTTCGGATCAAGGAACATAAAATTCACCAAATCATGTCCTTAGGTTCGGCCGTTTGTTCGGATCAACGAACATTAAATCCACTAAATCATGTACTTAGGTTGGGTCGTTTGGTTCGGAGCAAGGAACATAAAATCAACCAAGTCATGTCCTTAGGTTCGGCCCTTTGGTTTGGATCAAGGAACATAAAATCCACCAAATCATGTTCTTAGGTTCGTCCGTTTGGTTCGGATCAAGGAACATAAAATTCATCAAATCATGTCCTTAGGTTCGGCCTTTTGGTTCGGATCAAGGAACATATAACTCATCAAATCATGCCCTTATGTTCGTCCTTGTGGTTCGGATCAATGACGTACTTTTTCTTCACGTGGACATGCCATGTGTGAAAAAATTCATAAAATGCTCTACGCATGGGTTCCTTACATTTGAATTCCATGACATGAAAATACATTTCGTGCATGGGTTCTTTCTCACGAATTCCATGATGCGAGCCATAAAATTACTAAGCCATTAGCCAAAGAAAATACACAATTATGCTATGTCATGGGTTCTTCTCATACGCATTCCATGGCATAAGTCATAAAATCAAAGGAAATACAAATTATGCTATGTCATGGGTTCTTCTCATATGAATTACATGACATAAGTCATAAAATAAAGAAAATACATAGTATCTTATATCCTGGGTTCCTTCATACGAATTCCATGGTATAAATCACAAGTTGACAAAAAATATATATAATATCTTATGACATGGATTCCTCCATACGAATTCCATTGCATGAGCCATAAAATAATAAAATTACACTATGACATGGGTTCTCTCATACGAATTCCATGGCATACAACATCCATATAACAAATACACAATTATAGCATGTCATGGGTTCTTCAAAATGAATTCCATGGCATAAACCATCAACCAAATAAAATAGCAATTATGCTCCAAGCAGGGGTTCTCTCAAATGAATTCCATGATACGAGCGTTAAATATTAAAAATGCATGGATGCATCCTATGCCTGAAAACAGGGGGCCAAATCAAGCTTGGACCAAATCAACCTTCATTTTAAATCATAACATAAATGAAGTTGGGCACAGACAAAATAATTGCATGAGAAAGAAATATATGGCAAACCATCAAACATAACGGCGTCGAAGATAATCTACGCTGGTAAACTTCAAGTTCCTAGGCCGGAGTTCAACGTCGACCGCGACGAGGATTTTTTCTTGTAGCATATTGTAATGGGAATGTCTTGCAATCTCATGTAATAGATATGTTTGAATTCTTAATCAGGGGTTTTCTTTTCAGAGATGTAATTAACATAATTTTTATGTAAATAGAAGAATTCTGGAAATATGTACTTGTAATGTTTGATCTTTATTATGTATATTGTATGCGCTATATTTTATACACTCTGTATCAATGACGTGGACGTGTTTTTTCTCGCCTCGCGATTTTCCCGTCATCAGTCCTACCCTAGGGGTTCTCAGACTCAAGTAGTGTAGTGCTTGGTCTCGTACTTACGCTCCTCTATGTCTTCCTCCTAGTCATCATCTATACCCGCATCGTCTCCCATCAAGGCACTCGGTGAACGGGGAGGTCCATACCGGCGATGCTTCTGCAGTGAAGCGGTGAAGAGCTCACCATATTATTTCTCACTCATGCGATGAAGTCGTGAGGGTTTATCTCTAGCTAGGGGTATACCTCCTGTGTAAGCGACAACGGGTTTCCCCTTGGGGGCTCCATCCTTCTTGATCTTTCTTGGATTAGTCTTAGCTTGACGGAGTAGCTCATGGGCGTGGTGAAGTTCCCGGCAGAGCTTCACGGATTCCTTGATCATGTTCTGAGCGAGACTGTCGGCAGAGAGGCTGAAGTTGGTCTAGAATATGGGCGGTTCTCCTTCTTCCGGGGATGGTGTCAATGTCCAACTCCCGCCAACATCATCCTTCATAAAGGAAAGTGTCGAGTAGACGGTTCGTCGACCATCTCAGGAATGATGTCACAAAAGTGGATGAATGCTTTCCGCGTCACTGTCTCGAGTGCCCATCAACATGCGAACACCAGAGTCACCATCTGTGGTTCTTCAAAGAACCATATTGTGAGTAAGTCATTTTCTTCATGACCACATCAACATGGTACTCCTTCCTGGTGGTATTGACCTAGTGCTCGTGGTAGAGGAAAACGGGTCATTGGCGGACCTGACACTTCTCCAGACAGTCCTCAAGGAGTAGGGGAAAGCCGGATTCTAGGATATTTTTCTGTACGACGACCATCTACAAGGTTTAAGGAGAGGTGTCAGAATGGCCGGGTCTTGAAAATAGAGTGGAAGAGGCAAGAAATACAGAATCTCCTAAGTATAAAGGCTAGGTATAGTTTTTGAAACGGGGTTCATCCTATCTAACTTCTATGCTAGTTAAGGATTCCTACAGTCAGGATGGCTCTGATACGAGTTCTGTGGGGACCTCGGATTTATGTTGAGATCATCAAATGAACTTTTACGGTGATCCTAGAGATTAATGCTCACTGTACACACAGAAGATAAATAACAAGAGACTTACATCCATACATACGCCGGGTACAAATAAGGACCATTAAGGACAAACCATTACATAGATAATGCCTCAAAGTCCGACACAACAAACACAACTAACAGCGGATAACTTGATTAAATGCATGAACCCATGCCATCTACCTTAACCTACATGCATTCTGACTGGGAAGCATCCAAGTTCGCATGTTCGTCACCCATGAACTCTTCCCTGAATTCCCTCTCTTCCATGCCTGGCTAGGTAAATAACCAATGGCAAGCCAATGAGTACTTTGAATGTACTCGCAAGCAACCCATGGTATGGAAAAAGGCAATAATGAAGTATGATATAACACTAGTAAACTACTTTTAGAAAGCAGATTTTTCCCATGTGCACTAACATGATCAGCTTCTCATACAACATGCATCATGTGGCAAGTGGTAACCACGCGAACAGGTTACAGATATCAATATGAACTGAGGGCTGAACAACCCATGTTCACCCATCATGCCAAGTCACCTGACTTAGCTCATCATTCATACTATATTCATTCCGACACACACACACACACACACTCTTTGTTTATACGAAAACTCTTGGACGTAGTTTAGGTAGCACCACCAATCTGTCCTTGACCTGGACATGGCTATTCGAATAGTTTTACACTTTGCAGAGGTTGCACACTTTACCCAAAAGACTCAGGAAACTTCCATGGCAAGACACAACTCGTGGCATTTCTTATACCCAAGGTAAGTACCCGAACGTCACATTTCCCATGACGATACTAGCAAAGAGTCTACTCGTTGGAGACACTAACTCCTTAGTCACACTTCTTGCAAGCTTCATGTGATGTTGTCTTACCTAGTGGGCCCTAGAGATACCTCTATGTCATACGGAGTGACAAATCCGAGTCTCGATTCATGCCTACCCAACAAACACCTTCGAAGATACCTGTAGAGTACCTTTATGTCACCCAGTTATGTTGTGACGTTTGATGCACACAAGGCTTTCCTCCGGTGCCCGGGAGTTGCATGATCTCATGATCATAGAAACAGATACTTGGCATGCATAAAATAGTAGCAATAAAACTGACTATCAGATGCTACGTTCATAGGTTGGCTCTTGTCCATCACATTATTCTCCTAATGATGTGATCTTGTTATAAAATGACAATTCATATCTATGGTTAGGAAACCTTGACCATCTTTGATCAACGAGCTAGTCCTTAGACGATCACAAGGGATAGTGTGTTGTCTATTTATCCACATATGTATTTGAGTTTCCAATCAATCCAATTATAGCATGGATAATAAACGATTATCATGAACAAGGAAATATAATACTAACTAATTTATTATTGCCTCTAGGGCATAATTCCAACAGGTTGTACACGTAAGGTTGGAGTAACGGTCGTAACTTAAACAAATCCGTTACTGAAAAACAACACACACAATTGCCTCGGTACACCACTTCTTTATCAGGTGGTTACCTTGCTCATCAACATCTCCCTCGGGAATAAGTGGCACCCAATGGGCTTTTCAATAAATCTTTGAAACATTTTTATCCCCAACACCATGCAAATCCCCATCCCATTTACGTAGCCACCACTAGAATCCTATCTACTTACCACCCACATAGCCCTCATAGGAAGGTAGGTTCATGCACAATACAAGCATCAACAAGAAAAGTAACGGAGACAACCCAACAAGGTGGTCACCGTTACATCATGATTCGATGCAACAAGTAAGTGCTATATGCCATGCAAAAAGGGTTGCTTGCTGATACGTCCATTTTGCATCATGCTTTCATGTTGATATTTATCGCTTTATGGGTTGTTATTATACTTTGTGGAACCTTACTTATGCCTTTTCTCTCTTATTTTGCAAGGCTTATTTGAAGAGGGAGAATACCGGCAGTTGGAATTCTGGACTAGAAAAGGAGCAAGTCTGAGTGCTCTATTCTGCGCAACTCCAAATGTCCTGAAAATCAACGCGGAATTTTTCTGGATTTTATAAAAAATACTGGGCGAAAGAAGTGTTAGAGGGGAGCAACTAGGGGCCCACAAGCCTGGTTGCCGCGGCCTACCCCCCAAGCCGTGGCAACAGGGCTTGTGCGCACCCTGGCGGCCCACTGGCCCCCCTCTTTTGCTATATGAAGGGTTTCGTTCCAGAAAAAATCATTCGGGAGCTCTTTCTAGGTTTCTCCACCGCCACGAGGCGGAACTTGAGCAGATCCAATCTAGAGCTCCGGCAAGACGATCCTGCCTGGGAAACTTCCCTCCCGAAGGGGGAAATCGTCGCCATCGTCATCACAAACACTGCTCTCGTCGGAGGGGAGGCATCTTCATCAACATCTTCATCAGCACCATCTCCTCTCCAATCTCTAGTTCATCTCTTGTAACCAATCTTCGTCTCGCGACTCCGATTGGTACTTGTAAGGATGCTAGTAGTGTTGATTACTCTTTCTAGTTGATGCTAGTTGGATTACTTGGTGGAAGAGTTTATGTTCAGATCCTTGATGCTATTCATTACACCTCTGATCATGATTATGATTATTCTTTGTGAGTAGTTACTTTTGTTCCTGAGGACATGGGATAAGTCATGCTAATAATAGTCATGTGAGTTTGGTATTCGTTCGGTATTTTGATATGTTGTATGTTGTTTTTCCTCTAGTGGTGTTATGTGAACGTTGACTACATAACACTTCACCATATTTGGGCCTAGAGGAAGGCATTGGGGAGTAGTAAGTAGATGATGGGTTGCTGGAGTGATAGAAGCTTAAACCCCAGTCTATGCGTTGCTTCGTAAGGGTCTGATTTGCATCCACTAGTTTAATGCTATGGTTAGACGTTGTCTTAATTCTTCTTTCGTAGTTGCGGATGCTTGCGAGAGAGGTTAATCATAAGTGGGATGCTTTTCCATGTAAGGGCAGTACCCGAGCGCCGGTCCACCCACATATCAAACGTGCAAAGTAACGAACGCGAATCACATGAACATGATGAAACTAGCATGACAGAAATTTGGCGTGTGTCCTCGGGAGCGTTTTTCCTCCTATAAAACTTTGTTCAGGATTGTCCCTTGCTACAAAAGGGATTGGGCCACTAGCTGCACCATTGCTACTACTTGTTACTTGTTACTTTTCAATTGTTACGTTTCACCTCACTACACCATCACTTGTTACCGCTACTTTCAGTGCTTGCAGTTATTACCTTGCTGAAAACCGTTTATCAGAGCCTTCTCCTCCTCGTTGGGTTCTACACTCTTACTTATCGAAAGAACTACGATTGATCCCCTATACTTGTGGGTCATCAAGACTCTTTTCTGGCGCCTTTGCCGGGGAGGAAGCGCCTTTGGTAAGTGGAATTTGTTAAGGAAACATTTATATACTCTGCTGAAATTCATTGTCACTTGTCACTATGGAAACTGTTCCTTTGAGGAGTTTGTTCGGGGTATCTTCACCACGAACGGAAGCACGAGGAGTTGTTCCTCAACCTGAGGTACCTACTGAAAATATCTTTTATAAAATTCCTTCGGGTATGCTTGAGAAACTGCTGGTTAATCCTTTTACAGGAGATGGATCTTCACATCCAGACTTGCATCTAATCTATGTAGATGAAGTTTGTGGTTTATTTAAGCTTGCAGGTTTGCCCGAGGATGAGGTAAAGAATAAAGTCTTTCCTTTATCTTTTAAGGATAAGGCGTTGACATGGTATAGGCTATGTGTTGATAAGGGATCATGGGACTACAATCGGTTGAAATTGGAATTTCATCAAAAGTTTTATCATATGGATTTAGTACATCGTGATCGGAATTATATTTATAACTTTTGGCCTCGTGACAGGGAAAGCATAGCTCAAGCTTGGGGGAGTCTTAAATCAATGCTATATTCATGCCCCAATCATGAGCTCTCGAGTGAAATTATCACTCAAAACTTTGATGCTCGGCTTTCTCATGAAGATCGTACCATGCTTGACACTTCTTACACCGGTTCTTTTATGAAGAAGGATATTGATCACAAGTAGAATTTATTGGAAAGAATCAAACGTAACTCTGAAGATTGGGAGCTGGAGGAAGGTAAGGAGTCAGATATGAATTTCCAGTTTGATTGCGTTAAATCTTTTGTTCAGACAAACACTTCTAGAGATTTTTGCGCTAAGTATGGACTTGACTCTGAGATAGTAGCTTCTGTATGTGAATCCTTTGCTGCTCATGTTGATCTTCCCAAAGAGAAGTGGTTTAAGTATCATCCTCCTGTTGAAAGCAACATAGTCAAAACCAATCTAGTTGAGGAGAAAGTCATTGTTCTAGTGATCCTATTGTTCCTTGTGCCTACGCTGAGAAACCACCATACCCTGCTAGGATAAAGGATTATTCTAAAGCTCCAACTGTGATACGTAGGGGTTACATTAGACCACTTGCACCCCCTGAGGAGATTCGAGTTGAACCTAGTGTTGCTATTATCAAAGATCTCTTAGCCGAAGACGTAGACGGGCATGTTATCAAATTCTGTGAGGACTCTGCTAGAATTGCTAAATCTCACGTGATAGACAAATATGGACCTGTAGTTGGCCTGCCCATTGTTTCTGTCAAGATAGGAGATCACTGTTACCATGGTGTACGTGATATGGGTGCTAGTGTTAGTGCAATACCCTGATCCCTATATGATGAAATCAGAGATGAGATTACACCTGCTGAGTTAGAACCCATTGATGTCACTATTACGCTAGCTAATAGAGACACTATCTGCCCTCTTGGAACTGTGAGAGACGTAGAAGTCCTGTGTGGTAACACGAAGTATCCTACTGATTTCCTCGTCCTTGGTACTTCACAAGATAGCTTTTGTCCCATCATATTTGGTAGACCCTTTCTCAATACTATCAATGCTCACATTGATTGCATTAAGTAGACTGTCACTGTTAGTTTCGAGGGTGTGTCTCATGAATTTAACTTCTCCAAGTTTGGAAGACAACCCCATGAAAAAGAGTCGTCTGGTAGGGATGAAATCATTGCTCTTGCCTCTATTGTCGTACCTCCTACGGTTCCTTTAGAGCAATATCTGCGTGATCATGAAAATGATATGCATATGGAGGGAAGAGATGAGATAGATAAAATTGTCTTAGAACAATATCCTATTCTCAAGAATAATCTGCATGTTGAACTACTTGGGGATCCTCCCCCACCAAAGGGTGATCCTATGTTCAAGCTTAAACAGTTGCCTGATACTCTTAAGTATGCCTATCTTGATGAGAAGGAGATATATCCTGTTATTTTTAGTGCTCTCCACTTAGAGCATGAAGAAAAGAAGTTACTAAAAACTTTGAGGAAGCACCGTGCTGCTATTGGATATACTTTTGATGATCTTAAGGGCATTAGTCCTACTGTATGCCGGCACAAGATTAAAACTGATCCTGACTTAAAACCAGTTGCTGATCATCAAAGGAGATTGAATCCTAAGATGAAAGAGGTCGTTAGAAAAGAAATATTAAAGCTTCTGGAAGCAGGAATCATTTATCCTGTTGCGCATAGTGATTGGGTAAGTCCAGTACATTCCCTACCTAAGAAGCAAGGTATCATCGTCGTTCCTAATGATAAGAATGAATTAATCCCACAAAGGATTATTACAGGCTATAGGATGGTGATAGACTTCCGGAAACTGAACAAGGCAACTAGGAAAGACCATTATCCTTTGTCGTTTATTTACCAGATGCTAGAAAGGCTATCTAAACACACACACTTCTGCTTTCTAGATGGTTATTCAGGTTTCTCGCAAATACCTGTTGCACAATCTGATCAAGAGAAAACCACCTTCACATGCCCCTTCGGTACCTTTGCTTATAGGCGCATGCCTTTTGGCTTGTGCAATGCACCAGCCACCTTTCAAAGATGTATGATGGCTATATTCTCTAACTTTTGTGAAAAGATTGTTGAGGTTTTCATGGATGATTTCTCCATCTATGGTTCTTCCTTTGACGATTGCCTCAGTAACCTTGATCGAGTCTTACAGAGATGCAAAGATACCAACCTCGTCTTGAACTCGAAGAAGTGCCACTTCATGGTTAATGAAGGCATCGTCTTAGGACACAAAATCTCTGAGAGAGGCATTGAAGTTGATAAGGCTAAGGTTGATGCAATTGAGAAAATGCCTTGCCCCACAGATATCAGAGGAATACGAAGTTTCCTAGGTCATGCTGGTTTCTATAGAAGGTTCATTAAAGACTTCTCTAAGATTTCTAGGCCTCTTACCAACCTCTTGCAGAAGGATGTTCCTTTTGTTTTTGATGAGGATTGTGAGGAAGCTTTCGAAATACTTAAGAAGGCATTGATAACCGCACCTATTGTTCAAACACCAGACTGGAACTTGCCCTTTGAAATCATGTGCGATGCTAGTGATTATGCTGTTGGTGCTGTTCTAGGACAAAGAGTTGACAAGAAGTTGAATGTTATTCACTACGCTAGTAAAACTCATGACAGTGCCCAAAGAAACTATGCCACTACGGAAAAGGAGTTTTTAGCAGTCGTGTTTGCATGTGAAAAGTTCAGATCTTATATAGTTGATTCCAAAGTCAATATTCACTCTGATCATGGTGCTATTAAGTACCTTATGGAGAAGAAGGACGCTAAGCCTAAGCTGATCAGATGGGTTCTCCTTCTACAAGAATTTGATTTGCATGTTGTTGACCGAAAGGGTGCTGATACCCCTGTAGCAGATAACTTGTCCAGGCTAGAGAATGTCCTTGATAACCCACGACCTATTGATGACAGCTTTCCTGATGAGCAATTAAATGTCATCCGCACTTCACATAGTGTACCGTGGTATGCCGATTACGCAAACTATATCGTAGCCAAATACAGACCACCCTGTTTCACCTATCAGCAAAAGAAGAAATTCTTCTTTTATTTGAGACACTACTTTTGGGATGATCGTCACCTTTATGAGGAAGGAGTAGATGGTGTTATTAGACGTTATGTGCCTGAACATGAATAGGGACAGATCTTGCAGAAGTGTCATTCTGAAGCCTACGGAGGACACCATGCTGGAGATAGAACTACTCATAAGGTATTGCAATTAGGTTTCTGTTGGCCCACACTCTTCAAGGATGCCCGTAAGTTTGTCTTGTCTTGTGTTGAATGCCAAAGAATAGGGAACATCAGTAAGCGTCTGGAAATGCCTATGAACTATTCACTTGTCATTGAACAATTTGATGTCTGGGGCTTTGATTATATGGGACCCTTCCCGAGTTCCAATGGGTACACTCACATCTTAGTTGCTGTGGATTACGTCACTAAGTGGGTAGAAGCTATCCCCACTAAAAATGCTGATCACCACACCTCTATTAAAATGCTTAAAGAAGTCATTTTCCCAAGATTTGGAGTCCCTAGATATTTGATGACTAATGGCGGTTCACACTTCATTCATGGTGTTTTCCGCAAGATGCTCGCTAAGTATGATGTCAACCATAGAGTTGCATCTCCTTATCATCCTCAGTCTAGTGGTCAAGTGGAGTTGAGTAATAGGGAGATCAAATTGATCTTACAAAAGACCGTCAATAGATCTCGAAAGAATTGGTCTAGCAAACTTGACGATGCACTATGGGGTTATATGACTGCTTATAAGAATCCCATGGGCATGTCGCCGTATGAAATGGTTTACGGTAAGGCCTATCATTTACCTCTTGAGCTGGCACACAAAGCTTATTGGGCAATGAAAGAGCTCAACTTTGATTTCAAACTTGTCGGTGAGAAGCGGTTTTTGATATCAGCTCATTAGATGAATGGAGGGCCCAGGCATATGAGAATGCCAAGTTCTTCAAGGAAAAGGTTAAGAGATGGCATGATAAACGAATACA
The DNA here is from genome assembly GCF_904849725.1 of Hordeum vulgare subsp. vulgare. Taxonomy (NCBI): domain Eukaryota; kingdom Viridiplantae; phylum Streptophyta; class Magnoliopsida; order Poales; family Poaceae; genus Hordeum; species Hordeum vulgare. Next base: position 337,658,355 of record NC_058524.1, on the reverse strand, counting down.
GAAACGAGAGTTCAATGTAGGTCATTATGTCCTGCTATACAATTCTCACTTAAGATTCTTCGCAGGCAAGCTTCTCTCTAAATGGGAAGGTCCTTACGTTATCGAGGAAGTATATCGTTCCGGTGCCATCAAAATCAATAACATGGAAGGCAATTTTCCTAGAGTGTTGAATGGTCAAAGAATCAAGCATTATATCTCCGGTACTCCCATAAATGTTGAGACCAATATCATCAATGTTATAACTCCAGAGGAGTACATAAGGGATGTTTATCAGCGTGTTTCAGACCCTGAAAACGAAGAGGTATCTGTTTCCGTAAGAAATTGGACTCCGAAACTTTTCCAATAGGAAATTTCCTCCATTTTGGAACTTTTGGAAAATTAGAAAAATAAAAAGCAGTCAGGGGAGCGCACGAGGCGGCAACAAGCTTGGTAGCCACCCCCTACCCCCCTGGTGGCGGCTAGAAGGCTGTTGGGCACCTCGTGTGCCTCCCGGACTCCGTTTTCTTGAGGAGCACTCCTTCTGGTCCAGAAAAAATCATTATATATTCGCCCGAAGGTTTTGATCCCCATATCGTGTAGTTTTCCTGTGTTTTCATTTCGATCCTGTTGACTGCCGCATATTTAGAGCAAAGATGTCTCAGGAATCTGTTGGGGAGAATAATCTTCCTCAAGTTCATGAAGAAGAAGATGCTGGTCTGAAAAGAGTCGAAGTCACTGAAGCCAGGGACAAAACTAAGGAGAAAACCCAAGTTAGGGAGGAAGCTCAACCTAGGTTCAACATTGAAGACGTTGAAGGAGTAGATTTTCTCCAACCTTTCCTCCATGTGTTGTCTCCATCCGTGATTGAACTCTTGAGGTTTTGTGAAACAACTCGTGCTCGCAATATTTCCCTTTCTCGTGAAGTTGTTTTGCTTGAAAACCATGTCGCCGATCTCAAAGGCATAAATCAAAGATTGATAGCTCTCTTGGAATCAAAGACGGAGGATCAAACTCATGTTGCAACACCACCACCATCACCACCAAAGGAAGGCAACTAAGCATTGGTATGGGCAATCCCCTTGGCTTTTTCCAAGCTTGGGGGAGTTTCCCTCGTATTGTATCACAGTTATATCTTTTGCTTTTACCTTTGTTTTAGTTCTTACCTTTTCAGTTTTTATTTCTTCTCTTAGTGAAATAAGTCTTTAGTGTTTTAGTTTGAGTCTTTTACTTTTGTCTCTCCCCCAATGGATTCGATCTTGCGAGCTATATAATAAAGAGTATCTTACTCAAGGGCTTTGCTTTGTGTCGTGATCAAAAGTATGAAAAGAACGATAGCATGAAAGATCATGAGATGATCTTATGGAAAGTGATAACTTCACATATGACACGTATGATGATTGAAACTTGTTGAGAATAAATCAACGTAGACATCAGTCATTGTTGCAATTAATAAGAAGTAATAAGGGAAGAGAGGTTCACATACAAATATATCATCTTAGACACTGTTTACAATTGCGAGCACTCACCAAACTATTACATGCTGAAAAGTAGATGTTGAACAAGGAGGACAACATAATGAATTGTGTTTGCTTGGTTCCAAACAATGTTATATGATTAGAGATCCCTTAGCATGTGATGATTGCTTCCACCTCATATTAGCCAAAACTCCCGCATCAAGTAGAGATACTACTTGTGCATCCATAAACCTTCAACCCAGTTTTTCCATGAGAGTCCACCAGACCTACCTATGGATTGAATAAGATCCCTCAAGTAAGTTGTCATCGGTGCAAGCAATAAAAATTGCTCTCTAATATGTATGATCTATTAGTGTGTGGAAAATAAGCTTTTTACGAACCTGTGATGAGGAAGACATAAAAGCGACAGACTGCATAATATAGTTCTTTATCACAGGAGGCAATATAAAGTGACGTTCCTCCGCACTAAGAGGACACACATCCAAAGCTCAAAAGCGCATGACAACCTATGCTAACCTCTGCGAAGGGCCTATCTTGTACCTTTACTTTTTGCCCTTGTAAGAGTCATGGTGGTCTTCACCAATTCCTTATTTAGCCTTTTTCTTGGTGAACGCCATATGCCTGGGAAAGAGCTATATTCAAATATCAACTTGGAGCTGAGTACTTATGCTTTATTTTTGTTGACTTTACCCTTGAGGTAAATGGTTGGGAGGCAAACTATAAGCCCCTATCTTTCTATGTGTCCAACTGAAACTTTGATACCATGAGTACCACGTGAGTTGTAATAATTGTGGAAAACAAAAGAGATGATTGAGTATGTGGATTTGCCTTGCAAGCTCTTATTTGACTCTTTCTGATAATATGATAAATTGCAATTGCTTTAATGACTTTGGACGGATGTTGGCTACTTCTCGGTAAGGTTTTTGTTTCATACTTTGCTTTGTGAAGGAATTGTTACTTTCCCATAAGAATCTCTATGATGTGTTACTCTTCTATGTATGATCATGATGCCCTCATGTCCGTATTTTGTTTTATCGACACCTTCATCCCTAAATTGGTGGACATGTTTTGGGTCTTGGTTTTCGCTTGAGGACAAGCGAGGTCTAAGCTTGCGGGAGTTGATACATCCATTTTGCATCATGCTTTCATGTTGATATTTATCGCTTTATGGGCTGTTATTATACTTTGTGGAACCTTACTTATGCCTTTTCTCTCTTATTTTGCAAGGTTTACTTGAAGAGGGAGAATACCCGCAGCTGGAATTCTGGACTGGAAAAGGAGCAAGTCTGAATGCTCTATTCTGCGCAACTACAGATGTCGTGAAAATCAATGTGGATTTTTTTGGATTTTATAAAAAATACTGGGTGAAAGAAGTGTCAAAGGGGAGCAACCAAGGGTCCACAAGACTAGTTGTCGCGGCCTACCCCCCTGGCCGCGGCAACAGGACTTGTTGGCACCCTGGCGGCCCACTAGCACCCTCTTTTTCTATATGAAGGGTTTCATTCCAGAAAAAATCATGCGAGAGCTTTTTCGTGGTTTCGCCGCTGCCACGAGGCGGAATTTGAGAAGATCCAATCTAGAGCTCTGGAAGGACGATCCTGCCGGGGAAACTTCCCTCCTGGAGGGGGAAATCGTCGCCATCGTCATCACCAATACTCCTCTCGTCGGAGGGGAGGCATCTTCATCAACATCTTCATCAGCACCATCTCCTCTCCAATCCCTACTTCATCTCTTGTAACCAATCTTCGTCTCGCGACTCCGATTGGTACTTGTAAGGTTGCTAGTAGTGTTGATTACTCTTTGTAGTTGATGCTAGTTGGATTACTTGGTGGAAGTGTTTATGTTCAGATCCTTGATGCTATTCATTACACCTGTGATCATGATTATGATTATGCTTTGTGAGTAGTTTCTTTTGTTCCTGAGGACATGGGATAAGTCATGCTAATAATAGTCATATGAGTTTGGTATTCGTTCGGTATTTTGATATGATGTATGTTGTTTTTCCTCTAGTGGTGTTATGTGAACGTCGACTACATAACACTTCACCATATTTGGTCCTAGAGGAAGGCATTGGGGAGTAGTAAGTAGATGATGGGTTGCTGGAGTGACAGAAGCTTAAACCCAGTCTGTGCGTTGCTTCGTAAGGGTCTCATTTGGATCCACTAGTTTAATGCTATGGTTAGACGTTGTCTTAATTCTTCTTTCATAGTTGTGGATGCTTGCGAGAGGGGTTAATAATAAGTGGGATGCTTGTCCAAGTAAGGGCAGTACCCAAGCGCCGGTCCACACACATATCAAACTATCAAAGTAACGAACGTGAATCACATGAACATGATGAAACTAGCATGACAGAAATTCCCGTGTGTCCTCGGGAGCGTTTTTCCTCCTATAAGACTTTGTTCAGGCTTGTCCCTTGCTACAAAAGGGATTGGGCCACTTGTTGCACCATTGCTACTACTTGTTACTTGTTACTTTTCAATTGTTACGTTTCACCTCACTACACCATCACTTGTTACCGCTACTTTCAGTGCTTGCAGTTATTACCTTGCTGAAACGTTTATCAGAGCCTTCTCCTCCTCGTTGGGTTCGACATCTTACTCATCGAAAGGACTATGATTGATCCCCCATACTTGTGGGTGATCACTTGCCTGGCTCAATAATGTCTCCGGGGTCTTCAAATCCTTCTGGTCCAAAATCTTCGTCAAGAACGTAATCTACCGTCACAAAATAAAGGGCACAAATAAGGCATTAGAAAAAAACACAGAATATGTACTACTCCAAAAAATGTAAAATACTAGGGTGATATCTAGCAATGCCAAAATTATTAGGTTCTGGTTTTCGGGTGTGTGAAAAGCAATTTAACACATATCTAAAATGCTTTAAAACCTCTTTTAAACACAAATGGTACATAAAATGTTTTCCAAATGGTGCACAAATGGAATATTTAATAGCTTGGATTTTAACAAAAAATTAGGAGGTGGAATTATTGGTTTTGTGCATTTATTTAATCGAGAGGAAGTTTCATGAAAAATTCTGATAAGGAAACAGAAAAAGGGCACTGTCAGCTTGGGGCAGATCAACCTACAGATGGGTCGGCCCACAACAAAACGCCCTGAGGTGAACCGGTGCCCCCTGCACGCCAGGTTCAAACTAGACGGGCAGGGCCCGGAGGTTAGCGTGAGGGAGAGAGACGTGGGGTGAGGTGGATGGTGACGAGCGGGACCCCTTGTCAGGGTTGTCATCAACCCCCAGCCTGAGGGGCGGCAAGCTCAGTGGCATCGATAGGGGGCACAACAGGGGCAAGCGATGATGGGGATGGGTCTAGGGCATCATCGTCATTTGGGTGGAGGTCGAGGGATTCGTCAAGGTGGCTGGAGCCGCCGCGACGAAGAGGCCGTGACAGAGGGGTTTCGGGCGACCTCGAAGTGAACCATGCAAATAGAAATCCACGCCGGAAAGGGAGGGAAACATGTTAGGGAGGCAAGTGAGAACCATAGGAGAAGGAAGTGGAGATGAAGAGGGGCTATACCCAGAGATGTCCAGCGAGCCGATGCGGTAGATGATACTTCTCAAACGTATCTACAATTTTTGATGGTTTCACATTGTTATCTTGTCTTCTTTGGATGTTTTATGTACCTTTTATATCTTTTTTGGGACTAACTTATTAATTCAGTGCCAAGTGCCAATTCCTGTTTTTTCGTGTTTTTGACTCTTTTCAGATCTGATTTTGGAACGGAGTCCAAACAGAATAAAAACCCCGAAATGATTTTTTTCCGAACGGAAGAAGATCAGGGAGCCTCTGGGCCAAGCCATGTGGGATCCAGGGAGCCCACAAGCTCCCACTCCGCCACCAGGGGGAGGCGGCGGTGTGAGGGCTTGTGGCCTGCCTAGCCGCCCCCTGACCTAGATCCTTGGCCTATATATTCCCAAATATTCAGCAAAAAATTAGGGGAGCCTCTAAAATACTTTTCCGCCGCCGCAAGCTTCCGTTTCCGCGAGATCTCATCTGGGGACTTTGGAGTTGGAGGGCTTCTTCATCATCATCATCACCCCTCCAATGACTCGTGAGTAGTTTCACTTCAGACCTACGGGTCCGTGGTTAGTAGCTAGATGGCTTCTTCTCTCTCTTGGATCTTCAATACAAAGTTCTCCATGATCTTCATGGAGATCTATCCGATGTAATCTTCTTTGGCGGTGTGTTTGTCGAGATCCTATGAATTGTGGATTTGTGATCAGATTATCTATGATATATATTTGAGTCTTGTGTTTCTTATATGCATGATTTCTTATATGCATGATTGGATATCCTTGTAAGTCTCTCCGAGTCTTGTGTTTTGTTTGGCCAACTAGATCTATGATTCTTGCAATGGGAGAAGTGCTTGGTTTTGGGGTCTACCATGTGGTGACCTTTCCTAGTGACAGTAGGGGCAGCAAGGCACACATCAAGTAGTCGCCATCAAGGGTAAAAAGATGGGGTTTTTATCATTGGTTTGAGATTATACCTCTACATCATGTCATCTTGCTTAAGGCGTTACTCTGTTCTTATGGACTTAATACACTAGATGCATGCTAGATAGCGGTCGACGTGTGGAGTAATAGTAGTAGATGCAGAAACTATCAGTCTACTTGTTTTGGACGTGATGCATATAGATATAATCATCGCATAGATATCGTCACGACTTTGCGCGGTTCTATCAATTGCTCGACAGTAATTTGTTCACCCACCGTCTACTTGCTTTCATGAGAGAAGCCACTAGTAAACACTACGGTCCCCTGGTCTATTCACATCCATCGTTTAGACCTCCGCTTTTACTTTGCTTTTTTACTTTGTTGCTTTCAGTTCTCACTTGGCAAACAATCTATAAGGGATTGACAACCCCTTCATAGCATTGGGAGCAAGCTTTTGTGTTTGTGCAGGACCTTGAGATACTCGTCCACTTGATTGATACCTTGGTTCTCAAACTGAGGGAAATACTTACCACCATTGTGCTACATCACCCTTTCCGTTTTGAGGGAACACCAACGCAAGGCTCCAAGGCCACGGGGGAAATCCTTTGCATACTTGCCTTGGAAGTCCCTTAAGGTGTAGCCGCAGCTGAAGGATTCCTGGTGCCGTTGCAGAGGAGTATCAGGCAACACTCCTATATCTGGCGCCGTTGCTGGGAGGAGCACGTCAAGATAATTTCCTGACAACGTGCCTATTTCTGGCGCCATTGGAAGGTCTTTTATTAGAGTAGCAGAAGCCTTTCTGGCACCGTTGCCGGGGAGGAGAAATCAAGATCTATCCAAGTAGATCTCACAAACTCATCTCTTGCATTTAGTTTTGTTGCGAGTTGCCTCTCGTTTTCCTCTCCCCCACTTCACATTTGCCGTGTTCATTTGCCTTTTTCCATTTGCCCTTCTTCTGCTCGCTTTCTGTTTGCTTGTGTTACCATGTGCCTTCTTTTAGCTTGCATCTTTGCTTGCTAAAAATACATTGATACGGATCCTCATCCACTAGCTAGTCTCTTTAAGAGACCCACTATTGTTGAACGAACTGCTAGTGAGTTGAGGACACTTGACTATCTTTATGGAGTTTTGCTTGAGAGGCGTGAATCTGAAAATCGTGATGAAGAAATTCATGAAGTAGTTCACGAGGGCTCCTTGGATGAAAATCATGATTGCAATGATTTCACTATAAATCCTATTAGTGAAAATCATGCTAAAAATATGCAAAACCCTAAGCTTGGGGATGCTAGTTTTGCTATGTCCCCTAGTTGTTGCAATAATCATGATTGGGGTGATGATCTTTCTTATGATCTTGAAAATTTATTCAAACCTCATGATGAATATGATATTTGCAACAATACTGAAAGTGGGATTGGAGAAGTCATGACTTTATTTGATGATAACCCCACTATTTTTGAAGAGCATCAACTTTGCATGCATTTGGGTCATAAAAATAAGATCCTATGGGATAGCTATATTGTTGAATTTGAATATGATCCCACATGTAATTGCTATGAGAGAGGAAAATATTTTGGTAGAAACTTTCATGTTACCAAATCACCTCTCGTGATGTTGAGATTGCTCTTGTCTCTTTCTTCTTCCTTGCATATGGCAACTATTGGTTGTCTTGACAATTTGTTTTCCTACAAAATGCCTATGCATAGGAAGTATGTTAGACTTAGATGTGATTTTCACATGCTTTAGGATGCTCTCGTTGTGCTTCAATTCTTGTCTTTTGTGAGAGCATCATTGAATGCCTAGCTAAGGGCGTTAAACAAAAGCGCTTGTTGGGAGGCAACCCAACGAATCTATACTTTTTCTTTCTGTTTTTTGTTTTCCAAACTTTCATAATTCTGTTATGATTGTGTTTTTTGTGTTTCTTTTTGCATTTGTGCCAAGCAAAACCGTTATGATTAGTCTTGGGGATGATCGTTTGGTCATGCTGGAAAAGACAGAAACTTTCGGCTCACGAAAAGAATTTTCAGTTTTTTTCCGTAAGAGATTTTGAGTTGATTCTTTTTGCTGCTGATTTCTACGCAAATTATTCAGACTGTCGTAATTGTTCAGATTTTTTAAAGTACCAGAGGTATACAAAATATACAGATTGCTACAGACTGGTCTGCTGTTAACAGATTCTGTTTTTGTTGTGTTGGTTGCTTATTTTGATGAAACTATGGATAGTATCGGGGGGGGGGGGGGGGGTATTAGCCATGGAAGATTGAAAATACAGTAACCCAACATCAGCACAAGTAGAATTTAAGTTTGCTACAGTACCTAAGGAAGTGGTGGTTTGCTTTCTCATACTAATATTATCACGAGTTTCTGTTTCAGTTTCGTGTTGTGAAGTTTTCAAGTTTTGGGTGAAGTTCTTATGGACAAAGAGATAAAGAGTGGAAAGAGCTCAATCTTGGGGATGCCGAAGTCACCCCAAGACATTCAAGGATCCCGTAAAAGCCTAAGCTTTGGGATGCCCCGGGAAGGCATCCCCTCTCTCGTCTTCAATCCATCGGTAACATTACTTGGGGCTATATTTTTATTCACCACATGTTATGTGTTTTTGCTTGGAGCGTCTTGTATCATAGGAATCTTTTATTTTTGTTGTGTCACAATCATCCTTGCTGCACACCTAGAGAGAGAGAGACATGCACGCACCATGATTTTGTCGAGCTTCACTTATATCTTTTGGTAGACAATTCAGCTCACATGTGCTTCACTTATATCTTTTGAGCTAGTTACTTTTCCTCTATGTGCTTCACTTATATCTTTTAGACACAGCGGTGCGTGGCTTGGTAGTTTCTCTATGCTTTGAAAGTAGTCTCAAAAGGGGTAGTTATCCAAAGGGATACGAAAACTTCCACCTTCATGTGCATTGAATAGTTAAAGAAGTTTGATTCCTCTCAATTAGTTTTGAGTTGTGGTTATGGTAATATTGAAGGCATGCTAGTAAGGTGTTGTGGATCTAGAAATACTTGTGTTGAAGTTAGTGATTCCCGTAGCATGCACATATGGTGAACCGCTATGTAATGAAATCTGAGCATGATTAGTATATTGATTGTCATCCTTTGCGTGGCGGTCGGGATCGTGCGATGGTTTATACCTACCAACCCTTCCCCTAGGAGTATGCGTTGAATTCTTTGTTTTGATTACTAATAAAACTTTTGCAACAAGTATATGAGTTCTTCATGACTAATGTTGAGTCCATGGTTTAGATGCACTTTCACCTTCCACCATCACTATATTCTTAGTGTCGTGCTACTTTCGCCGGTGCACAATACCCACCATTAGCCTCCCTCAAAACAGCCACCATACCTACCTACTAGGGCTTTTTCAAAGTCATTCCGAGATATATTGCCATGCAACTACCACCATGACATGTGCCACCACGTCTACATTGCCATTGCATCATCGTAAGATAGCTAGCATGATGTTTCCATTGATGTCTATGCCATGCTAGATCATTGCCACGGTACACTACCGAAGGCATTCCATATAGGGTCATAGTTGCTCTAAGTTTTGAGTTGAAAGTGTGATGATCATCATTAATGGAGCATTGTCCCATGTGAGGAAATAAAAGAGGCCAAAGAATCCCACGAAAAAAGAGGCCAAAGAGCCCACCAAATAAAAAAATGAGAGAAAAATAGAGAAGGGACAATGCTACCACTTTTTCCACACTTGTGCATATTAAGCACCATGATCTTCATGATTGAGAGTCTCTCGTTTTGTCACCACCATATAGCTAGTCGGAAATTTTCATTATATAACTTGTATTGTATATTCCAATGATAGGCTTCCTCAAAATTGCCTTAGGTCTTCATGAGCAAGCAAGTTGGATGCACACCCACTAGTTTTCTTTAAGAGCTTTCACATACTCGTAGCTCTAGTGCATCATTCGTATGGCAATCCCTACTCATTCACATTGATATCTATTGATGAGCATCTCCACAGCTCATTGATATGCCTAGTTAATGTGACTATCTTCTCCTTTTTGTCTTGCAACCTCCACCACATTCCACACCATCTATAGTGCTATAACCATGGCTCACGCTCATGTAATGCGTGAGAGTTGAAAAGGTTTGAGAAAGTAAAGGTGTGAAACAATTACTTGGCCAATACGGGGGTTGTGCATGATGTAAATTCGTTGTGCAATGATGATAGAGCATAGCCAGACTATATGCTTTTGTAGGGATAACTTTATTTTGTCCTTATTATTTTGAAAGTTCATGATTACCTTGCTAGTTTGCTTGAATTATTATTGTTTCCACGTCAATAGAAAACTATTGTTTTGAATCTAATGGATCTGAACATTCACGTCACATAATAGGAATTACAAAGGACATCTATGCTAGGTAGCATGAAAGCATCAAAAATTCATTCTTTATCACTTCCCAACTCGAGGACGAGCAGGAGTTAAGCTTGGGATGCTTGATACGTCTCAAACGTATCTATAATTTTTGATGGTTTCACGCTGTTATCTTGTCTTCTTTGGATGTTTTATGTACCTTTTATATATTTTTTTGGGACGAACTTATTAATTTAGTGCCAAGTGTCAGTTCGTGTTTTTTCCATGTTTTTGACTCTTTTCAGATCTGATTTTGGAACGGAGTCCAAACGGAATAAAAACCCCAAAACGATTTTTTTTGAACAAAAGAAGATCAGGGAGCCTCTGGGCCAAGCCAGGTGGGCTCCAGGGAGCCCACAAGCTCCCACTCCGCCACCAAGGGGGAGGCGGCGGTGTGAGGGCTTGTGGCCTCCCTGGCCGCCGCCTGACCTAGATCCTTGGCCTATATATTCCCAAATATTCAGGAAAAAATCATGGGAGCCTCGAAAATACTTTTCTGCAGCCGCAAGCTTCCTTTTCCGCGAGATCTCATCTCGAGACCATTCCCCGCACCCTACCGGAGGGGACTTTGGAGTTGGAGGGCTTCTTCATCATCATCATCGCCCCTCCAATGACTCGTGAGTAGTTCACTTCAGACCTACGGGTCCGTAGTTAGTAGCTAGATGGCTTCTTCTCGCTCTTGGATCTGCAATACAAAGTTCTCCATGATCTTCATGGAGATCTATCCGATGTAATCTTCTTTGGAGGTGTGTTTGTCGAGATCCGATGAATTGTGCATTTGTGATCAGATTATCTATGATATATATTTGAGTCTTTGCTGATTTCTTATATGCATGATTTGATATCCTTGTAAGTCTCTCCGAGTCTTGGGTTTTGTTTGGCCAACTAGATCTATGATTCTTACAATGGGAGAAGTGCTTGGTTTTGGGTTCTACCATGTGGTGACCTTTCCAAGTGACAGTAGGGGCAGCAAGGCACACATCAAGTAGTTGCCATCAAGGGAAAAAGATGGGGTTTTTATCATGTGTTTGAGATTATCCCTCTACATCATGTCATATTGCTTAAGGCGTTACTCTGTTCTTATGGACTTAATACACTAGATGCATGCTGGATAGCGATCGACGTGTGGAGTAATAGTAGTAGATGCACAAAGTATCGGTCTACTTGTTTTGGACGTGATGCCTATAGATATAATCATCGCATAGATATCGTCACGACTTTGCGCGGTTCTATCAATTGCTCGACAGTAATTTGTTCACCCACCGTCTACTTGCTTTCATGAGAGAAGCCACTAGTAAATACTACGGTCCCCGGGTCTATTCAAATCCATCGTATAGTCCTCCGCTTTTACTTTGCTTTGTTACTTTATTGTTCTCACTTGGCAAACAATCTATCAGGGATTGACAACCCCTTCATTGCGTTGGGAGCAAGCTTTTTTGTTTGTGCAGGATCTTGAGATACTCCTCCACTAGATTGATACCTTGGTTCTCAAACTGAGGGAAATACTTACCACCGTTGTGCTACATCACCCTTTCCGCTTCGAGGGAACACCAACGCAAGGCTCCAAGGCCACGGGGGAAATCCTTTGCATACTTGCCTAGGAAGTCCTTAAGGCGTAGCCGCAGCTGAAGGATTTCTGGTGCCGTTGCTGAGGAGTATCAAGCAACACTCCTATTTCTAGCGTCGTTGCCGGAAGGAGCACGTCAAGATAATTTCCTAACATCGTGCCTATTTCTGGCGCCACTGGAAGGTCTTTTGTTGCAGTAGCAGTAGACTCCGAGCTTTATATCAATCTTAGGAGATCCTTGAGAGGAATGAATGGAGCAGGACGTCGATTGGGAGTGGGAGAGAGCCAGCTGAGTGTACAGAGGGGTCTGGGGGAGGCTTATATATGGTCCTTGCCATAGTCCACGGGTGCTTGCTGGATTATGTCTAGGGCGTCTTGGGACTTGGCTTGCAGCCTAAGGAACGGAGGCAGAGAGCAGGGATGAGCCAGGGGATCACGCATGTGAGCACGCGGGTTGGCCAAGCTGGGCAGCGCTTTTGCACGCATTGTAGGGGCACTAAAGATAGGGAGGTGGGAGGCCGTTGCCCTGGCATGTTGCGAACGTCGAGACGCGGCTACTCGCACATGGGGAGGACCCAAGGTGGTCGGGAGGGACGACGAGGCACGGCGTCAATAGTGTGGCATGTTCCAAAGCATGTTTTTGGTTGGCCTGGCCAAGCTTTACACGCTCTGGAGTGTCCTATATTATCCTGGAAGTTTATGGGATGCCCTGGGTGGCGTAGATGCTAAGCAAAATCAAAGGGAGAGCATAGGGTGGGAGAAAGCTGAGGGAGATGGAGAAACTTGCTATATAGGGGGTGAAAAGAGGGCTTTTACCAATAAATAATTCATCAAAAGGCTAGGTGAAAGGTTACTCGAGTTGCATGGCGTCTAGGATTATATGTGGTAAAAGTTGGATGTCAAGGAGAACACTTGAAGAGGGCAAATTGGCAACTTTAGTTTTCTGCCACAAGGTGTTTGATCCATGCTAGGGTTCGTTAACTTTCTTCGATTGACATGAGATTAACGTGAGTGGTCTGTATGCAGAAATGAGGTTGATCACAACTTTTGAGCCCATTTGAGGAAAGTTTGAAATGCAAACTTGGTAAACCCTAGAATTATGAGAATTGGAATTCCTTATATATAGTTATGCAAATATACCCTCCTCAATGCACCACTTCGTGTGGTGGCACTATTTGGGGTTTAGAGGATGCCCACAAGTTCAAAAGAAGAAACTTGATAATGTAAAGTTGCTCAAGTTTGGATGTGCACACACAGGGTTTTGGGATATTTTGGTGAATCAAAACAATTAGGATTGAAATGAAACTTGGCAATTTCGTCACATATATCAAGTGTGACTTGCTAGAATTTTCCTAGAATTATTTGAGAATATCCCTTATAGAAATATTTCAAATACCTGAAATAGGCACAAAACATTTTGAAGGGTTTTGTTGAATATTTTGAACAAGAGCATGTGTTGAAACTAATATATATGGAACATATATGTCCACTAAGTTTCCCTAAATTTTCTGAAATATTTTGGAAGCATAGATTTTTTCCTATAGAAGATCATTTCCAGCCTCAAAAAATGTATTTAAATATAATAAAAATAGTAACTTTTGAAATAATGTTTTTGTGGTTTTGGGAAGTCCTTTTGATAATATGGTCCAAATAACATATTTTTGGCAAAACATCTTCCCTAACTTGAGGACTTGTAGTACAAACATCAATTCAGTGGTTTTTTGAAAGCATAAAATAAATAAATGCTTTTTGGTCAAAATAATACTTTGTAAAAATAGTTGTCGGTCCTATACACATGTTATGGTAAGTAGGCCAAGAGCAGGAGAATTTGCATGAGTTAAAACGCAAAGAAGCACTCAAGCAAATAGCAATCAATCCAAACATCAGAAGAACAAAAAATATTGGTGAGAATTTTTATAACTCATAACATAGCAAGGTTGTACAAACACAGGGTGTGACAATTTGAACCCACCAATTACTGCAACGTCCCACATTTCCACCACGTCCTTTGGGTCCTCCTTCCTTATAAATAGACCTCCAGCGCCATTGTCGAGCCCGCTAGTGTCTTCAATTGTGAGCGAGATCATCCCCATGCCATGGTCACCGGGGCTTATCTACATCGTTGTTCTTTGTGGTTCAACGGAGTTTTTCTTTATGGTTAACTGAGGTTCATCAGAGTTCATCGAGGATTTTAGTTGTAGATATAGTAGCTTCCGTAGCTTCCCATTGCCAACTCGTAGTTTTGCCTCCGCCGCATTCACATGGTCTTCTAGATCCGCAATAATTTATCCATGAGACTCTGCAAATGCTTGAGTTCCAACACCACTGCTGGTTTCTTAGGGCATTTCTTTTCCTTTTCCAACGTTTATTTGGTCCATTCATTTTCATGTCTCATGGTGAAAACTGTTTGTCCATATGAAAATTTTGCGAACTCCTTCTAGGCCCTTTTACTTTACTTCTTAGTCGGCTTGTGCGAACACTACCTCATTCCTGCACTTGTCAATATACCACATTACTGGCTCATTCAGTAATGTCAATTTTGTCTAACTTGCCAGCTCATTCAGTAATGTCAATTATGTCTAACTTGCCAGTTTATCAAGAAATCCTATCATTAGTCTTCTAGTTTAAAACCCATATGGCAACAAGACTCTATATTTCTCTGAAATACCGACTCAATCTTGCAGGCTAATGAACCGACTTGATATCCTCTCCTAATTCCATTTTGGGCCATGGAAATACCGGCTTCAGTACTTGTGTCTGGCTCATTTATTTAGTGAATCTCATGACCCGGATGCTGACTTATTTTCTTTTGCTTTAACCTTGCAATGCGTTCATATAAATATCGATGGGCCTAAAAACCAGAAAATTCGTTGGCTGGGTTAGATCCCAAATGTTAGTGTTTACATTGGAAGATCTTGTGAGTGAGGATCTTTTGCCGGTTCAGTCAAAAATCAGTTGGCGGGCATCTCACGAAGAAGCTCCCCCCAACTTCAACAGGGGAAGTCATGGTTTCCGCAAATCATTTGCAAAGAGGTTTTTTGACCGCCCTGGTCGAAATTTTTCACGGACCTGCTCAACTTTTTTAACCTCAAGACGCAAGACATCAGTCCCAATTCAATTACTAATCTTTGCTAGTTTCAAGTACTTTGCAAAGTGTTTCTTCAAATTGAACTAAATTTCAACCTCTTCCATGAATTCTTTCATAGCAACAATCAAACAAACTGTAATATGGACCCAATGTAGAAGTTGCATGGCAGACTCTCGATTTAGAAAAGGAAAAACACTACTTTCCCTGAAGGCAAGCTACAAAGTCATCCCAAATTTCATACTCTTACCCAACCTGACCGAATGGGTGAGCCAACACGTGAAACAACCGCTCGAGAAGAATCCGAGGTAGACCTCAACTCACTTGAATTTTGAGGTAATTGTCCAACTCATTAGAAACATGTCTCCCAAGTATATCGAGGCGAGCAATCCAAAAAGTTAATTTTTTGCATCCACACGCTCATTTTGATCCCAAATTTATTTTTATGAAAAATCAACAAGTTGGCAAGTGAAAACGCAAGACCCGGAGGAGCTCCAGGGAGTTATTTTTTGTCTTACCCCTAGAGTGAGTCGCCTACAAGCAGCGAGTCGACGTACCTCATAGTACAACCGCATCTCGTCCTCGAGACGATCATTTTAAACAACCACTCAATCGCTGTGAATATAATTATCGAGAATCACCACATTCTTATGGAGATTCAATGGTGTGTAAACTTCATGCTTTCAGCATCAATCGCGGGTAAGTGTTATCAAGCCATGCTTTTTTGCATTACTTTTTATTTCTTTTGATCCCAATGTTACATTCATGGTTTGTAGAGCCAAAGTCTTCGGGAAGCAAAAAATTGGCGGGTCATACTCTGGTGCTGCTGGATCAAATACCCAAGACCCTCCAATGAATGAATAAAAAATCTAAGCTAAACCTACTAGCCAGCATGCCCCAGACATAGGGAATGAGATGGCTCGTGAAAATGACCCGGTTCATGCTAAATAGACGGTGATAATGGCAGAACAGGCTACACATGATGAACTCACCCTGCATGTGGATCTGCCAAGCCCTGTTCGTGCCTCCGGTCTCGTTGACAAGGTGGATAATGTTATCCCATCTCCCACAATGTCTGATTCAGAAATGGCCATCATGGAAGAGGTTTACAAGGCACCTGAAGCTTCAACTACCTTGGCCAAAATTGTCGCCAAACCGGAACTCACCAACTTTGCCAACCTTAGTGCCGATGATCTTCACCAAGAATATTTGACCGAGCTATCTGAGAGTGGGGATTCTGCGATGAATTTGATAAGCATGGTCAAACATAAATACGAGGTTTGCAATATTCATCCTTGTTTTCGTTTTTCATATATACTCTTGTAGCCCCCAAGAGACAGCTTATTAAGACAAGTAATGAGCTGGGTCTTCCAAATTGTATTGTGAACTCGTGAGAACTAACTCTAGCCCCCAAGAACTAGGTCATTTTGAAAATAATGAGTGGATGCTTTAAGAAGCCTAAAATTAGTATGATAAACTTTGATCCCTAGCCCCCAAGGGCTGATTCATTATGAAAATAATGAGTCATTGCTTTAAGAAGCCTCCAATTAGTAAGATAACTTCAATCTGTAGCCCTAAAGGGCTGGACCATCTCCTTGGGATAGCCGCATCTTCTCATAAACAAAAGGAAATGTCTTGCATGATCCCCCAAGTGCCATGTGGAATGCTTGCAACTGCATGGCACTTGAGTAGAAAACAATTTTAGCGGAATATAGCGCTCAACTGTCGGGTTGGCTGCCTGAGGTAGCTCGAGGTTTTATAAACAAACTTCGATGTCTTGTATGTTCTAGGAGATATTGGATGAGGCCAAATAATGTGTGGCCGTCTTATAAAATGATCTCAAACAAGAGAGAGCTCAAGAAAAACATGAAAACTTTGGTGACAAATATGCACGACTCTCTGTGCCAATAGACCAACCTCTTGAATAAGCCGGAAGTTAGTTGGACAAAGAAAGAGCCACCTTGCAGAAGTGTGCGGAGGTAGCTGAAAATCAACTTGGCCCAATGAAAGAGCAGCTGAAAACCATGAAGCAACACATCACCAATATGACTCTCGCCGCTATTGACGTGTCTTTCCTTCTTGCAGGGAAAAGGTGTAGTATTGCTATTGAACAGCCGATGGTTAAACTGAACACCATATTCACATACGTGGAACAAATGTTCACGGGCTGTGTCTATACAATGATGACCTCAAATATTGTCCGCTATGGGTCAAAGACATGCTCAATGATTTGTCAACACTACCCAAGTGGATCGAGGAAGGTAATAGGTCGGCGGCTTACGCCAGGGCCAATATGTACTTGCTCGTGTGAAGGGTTATGTTCCAAGATGGAGCGAGTAGAAATGCAAGGCGGCTTTCTTGAATTCAAAATTGATGGCTTACAATTTTTAGAAGATGACTATGCTAAAGGTGTGAATGAAACCCATGTGCTACCGACTCAACTTGCTGATGAGCTGGATTTATCAAAATTTCAACTCGTCTAATCCAAGGAGAACAAACGCCTCAACCCGCTTGAAGATAAACCTATCAAGCTTGTTCCTCCTTGTTGTAAGAAAACTTTTACCCCTGAGGTTGATTCGTATCTTATCATCCATGGTCACTCAAATTTCAAAGTTTTAAAACAATCCAGTGGACACGAAGGGCCCTCCAAACCAAACGAGATGAGCCGGCGCAAGCTGACCTAGGGGCTTCAAGCTTTGAACGTGCGAAGAAGTACGTCAACTCATCGGATCCAAGAGTTGACATGCAAGAGTGACAAGGCTCTTCCTTGAAGGAAAAAACTTTGAATGTTCTATGGCTAAAGTGTGGGATTGTAATAGGAATAGTTGAAATATTGAGAGACATGTTGTGCCATCGAGAAATTGCTACTGATGAAGTGTTATTCCATGAAAGTAATGAGTCGGCTATTGTAACTGTTTTTGATACGCTTGTCTTTACTTTTGTTCTTGTTCAAAAGTCGGTTGTTGCCATCCTGCCATAAGCCAGGCAAGATGAGGTGAATCTGGTATTTAACAAAAGGCCTTGATAATTGTACCAAGTAAAATAGTTGTATTGGCATTCTAGGAACTAGGCTATCCAGACTTGCCTGTCTGCGTGCCAGGGCTGGCCCACTTTATCGACCAAGCATCAGCAGGCACGACAAGGCCCTCATGTAGGGCCGGGCCTCACAAGGAGGAACGACAATAAGCCCCATGGGGGGCCTCCTAAGGACCCCTCCGGAGCGGGGGACATTCCAAGGCGAACCCCAGCCTGAGGAGTCAAGGGTGACACAGGAGGAGGACAGGTGAACTGCAGATGGTAGAGTAGTGCAGCCCCCCTTTTCGTGCAAACGGGGGCAAAGACGTACGCGGGACCCGAAGGCATCTTCCAAAGGTTTCCACTTCGGTGTAACCAAGCCACCACCGCCCGCCATCAGGGCGGACGTCATCCCTGCAGTGCGGGGAGCCATTTTGCACGCGAAGATCACCTTTGGACTGGGGAGCACGTTCGCCTGTTCCCCTTTAAAATTAGCCATTGTGGGATCCCTTCCCACCGAAATGATAACGGAAGAAGACCGTGGACGCCGCTATATATAGAGGATAGGCCGCTTTGTAGAGGGGGATCGGAACCCTAACCATCATCTCATCCACCATTAGACCGTTGAGGCCACCTAACCTAAGGAGGATGGAGAGCACTGTACTGGTTCACTCACCAACCTCCACAAGAGCAATCCCCCAAAGCTGGATTAGGGTTTTACGCTTCCCAGCGGCCCGAACCTGGGTAAATTGTCGCGTCCCTTGCCTTACTTACCATCGCATGGGTTCTTAGCCTTGCTCATCGAGTAACGGGTCTGGTGACTCGAATAGTTTAAGTGACCTCCGCGCGCCCCCCTGTGTTCGAATCCTTGGGGTTTTGCGGAGCCCGAAATCCGACATTTGGCGCGCCGGGTAGGGGGCTTCTGTCAGAGCCTCCACGCCAACAGAAGGAACTAGATCTCGACACAGCGGCACCATGGCAAGTACAACCACGGACGACCACCTATCCGCGGCGGTGGATGGCGTCCGAGGAAGCAGGGTCGTCCCTGCGGTCGCTTGTATTCTCGGCAGATCACAGGCGCCACCCTCCGGTCGCCACGTCAAGTGTTTCCTGTAGCGCGAGGGGACGGCTCGCCTAAGACCCGAGCCCCAGAACGCCGCGTTAGTCCAGAGGTCAACATCATCTTCGGCCATGACGACCACCCTAAAGCCACGAGGGCTGCCTGGGTGCTTCCCATGCTATGCACGCCGACCATCTCCGGCATGGCTATCTTGTGGGTACCCCGACTTATGGGTCGATATCGTTGAATGAACGTGCTCAATGAGCCCAGAGATCAATGCTCACCGAACACACAGAAACTGAATAACAAGAGTCTTACATCCATACTACCGTTTGATACAATAAATTACCCTTGTGGTCAAGTCTTACATATATAGGGCCTTGAGGGCCAACACTCCACACTGGATTAATAGCGGAAATATTGGTCGAAAGCGTGAACCCATGCCATCATCCTTAACTTACCAACATTCTGACTGGGAAGCGTCCTAGCTTGCAGGCACGTTACCATGTTACTCTTCACCATATCCTGCTCTCTCATACCTGGTCAATGACATAACCACTGGCAAGCCAATGAGTACTTTGAATGTACTCGCAAACAGTCCATGATATGGATAATGCAGTTGGTATGGTAACAAGTAACATGCAGTATTGGTGGATAACAGCTTAACTATAAATAAACATGATCATGGATGGATGTGCAACATAAGCTAGACGGTATTTAGAAGAATAGGATACATATATCAATATATCTGTTGTGGGATGAACACTCCGGATTCACCCGATATGCCAAGTCACGAAACTTGGTCATATCAACTCTTTCTCAGGTAACACCATTAAACACACACACACAGACACACTTGGTTTATTCAGAAACGACTAGATGTAGTTTAAGCAGGATTACCCAACTTTTGTGGACCGTGGACATAGCTATTCGAATAGTTTTACACTCTGCAGAGGTGGTACGTTGTGCCCACGATATCCGGGAAACTTTCGTGTCATCCACGACTCGCGATATATAACATACCTGAGGTATGTACCCGATCAATTCCATTCCCCTGATGATACTAGGCAAAGAGATACACTCGAATTGTACCCAACCCAAATGATGTACGTCTTACGAGCACCAACTCTAGCCAGTATCATCCATGTGGGGTCCAACGGTGTGCCCGAAACACGTAAAAACGACATAGTCGCCCTACCTGGCACGACCCCGTCACGAGAGTGACCACACATCACTCCCGCCAACTCCGATTACTCCGTCTACCCATCACTACTGTCGGAAAAACCATGGTAAGCCAGACAACAAGCAGAAACAAAAGTGCAATAAAATGGAAGTTATATTTTTCTTAAACTTCTCTGGTCATAAGAAAAATACCTGAAACTTCTTATAGGAGATGTGGATCAACATGGAATTTTGAATGGTTGAAAGGAGGAATAGGGGATCCTTTATGAAGCCTACAAAAAGTATCATGATAAAAATGAGTGGAGGAACTCATTTAACTGAGTATAATTTTATAAATATTTAGGAAGTTGTTTCATGAGATTTGGACTTGAGGTGAATATTCTAGAGATTTCCTAATATTGGATAAATAGAAATAAGAAGCTATTTATTTAATGCAATAGAATAATGCTTGCTAAAGATGTTGACCAAGCCTCTAAAAATAGGGTATGATATAATAAGTCCGTGGAAATTGGAATCACTCCATTTGGAGTTCATTTGAATGCTATAGGATTTTTGCAAGATGGTGTTGAAAATATTCAGACTCGTGTTTGAAAATTAACACCATAGAAAGTTACTCTGGAACAATGTGCCATGCACATACCTGTAGAAATTTGAATCATCAGATTTGAAGCCAGAATGAATTTACTAAGGATTTTGGAAATTTATGAAGAAAAACAAAAGGACAAGGGTTACACCAGATTTTCTGTAACGTGCCCAGGCGCTGGAGAGGGACTGGGCCGGCCCAGTGTCTCGGCCTAGAGGCAGCAAGTGGCCACGCCGAAGACGTCTTCACGGAAGGCGCTACTGCAGTAGGGAAACGGTCAGGGCAAAGCTCGCTTCCACTTATGGGGCTGGGCCCGACCGCTGAGCCACTGATCGGCGGGGCCCACCCGCTAGGTCCATCCCCTACCTTCCACTTGGGCAGAGGACGACCAAGGGAGGCGAGGCCGACGCGCCGGCGCTTTGTCCCGAAGGCTTAGGCCATCCCTCGTGGCGCTCCAGCCATCGGTGCGCTCGGGTGAACCTCCCGCGTCTGATGATTTGGTCAGCCCCCCATAGAGGAGCGCTTGGGGGAGGGGCTCCTGGCCGCGACGGAGGCCGAAGACGGCGAGCGTGGGCAGGCCGTCTCAGTAGGGGAGAGAGGGAGCTAGGTTGAGGTGGAGCTTCGGGGGACGCCCCAGGGTTGCTGAACACAAGCGAGGGGCTCGGGAGAGCTGGAATTTTGATGAGTCCGAGGCGGGCATTCCACAGCAATTGGAGAGAAGGAGAGCTCGAGAGGGGGATTGGGGAGGTTCGAGAGGTTGCTAGGAGGAGAAGGAAGTGGATCGGAGGGCTCAGGGCGCTCGGGGAGGCGACATGGAGAGGGGGAGACGAGAAAGATCTCGGATGCTCCATGGTGTTCACTAGGCACTGTGGCCACACGTGCCCGAGCCACCTTGTCTACATCCTGGCATCGGGGAGGGCTTGAACGGTCAAAGGGGAGTGGCCTGGCGCACTGGGAACCACAGCCGTTGATGGACCCGAGTTGCAGCAAAAGAACAAGTGGTAGATCACAGATATTTCATGTTGCCAACATGGTCACCATGGCCACTTATGTCTACACGGACCTCATGACCAGTCAAACATGTCCTACACGTAGGGCACACATGCAGGAAGGAGACTTTGGAGTTTGGTTGCATATGGGTCTGATTTGAATTGGTTTTGTCCGTGGTTAATATTCTAGCTGGAAACTTGGGGCTGGCAAAGGTGGTTTTTAGAGGGGGAACTTGGGGTGAAACCATGTTTAGCAGCCTCTGGTATTGAAGGAATACACCACTTAAATGCAGGGTAGCTAGTACTAGCTGTACAAAGCTACATTTCAACCACAATTCAACTTGTAGATGTGCTACTCAATTTTCCTACATGAGCATGCCATCTCTTGGTTTGAAATGATGCCTTAGGATGCTAGGGGCCCTATGAAAAGAGGTGGGGGCTTTGGCTTAAGCAGAAGTGGTACAAGAGGGGTAAAAATGGTGATCCAAGGGTAAAAAAGAGAAGTAGTTACATGGAGCCTCTGTGCAATAATTGACCATAGGTCATGGCAATGCCACTGGAGGTAAAATGTAACTATATAGAGTTGTGGTAGGAATTTGAGATTAAGGGTAAAAGTGGAAGGGGTCAAAGGAGCCAATTTGGTGGATGCACACAAGGTGTTTGATAAGTGTTAGGGCAACCAGATGAACTTCAATGGATATGAAACTTAACAGGATCAAATAGTAGATTAAAATAAGATTGGACACCAAATTTTGGATTTGTTGGAGAAGGTTTCCAATGTAGACTTGAAAAAACCATGAAATGAGCAGAAATGGATTTCTGCTTGCAAAACTATTCAAATTAAATCCCACAAATCCAATATTTGGTGTGGGGGCATTATTTGAGCATTAAGTCATGCCCAGAAAGTTTGGGGTCAATTGGAGAAACTTTATAATGTAAAGTTTCCCAAAGTCAGAAATCAACAGAGAGGGTTTTGAGGGGCTTGGGACAAGTTTTGTATTCTCCTTGATGCACCACTTGGTGTGGATGCCTTATTGGAGTATAAGAACATGTCTATCAAATTTGAGCACAATTGGACACAATTGAAAATGTAGAGTTTCTGAAATTTGGATCTGGATAGATTGGATTTTAGAATAATTAGGGAATCAAATCAATTTTGATTGAGATGAAACTTGGCAAGATCGTCACATATATCATATGTGACATGCTAGAATTTATAGGAATTTATTTAGAATATTTCTTATAGAAATATTCCATAATCTTGAAATAGGCTGGAAGGGTTTAGAAGGAGTTTGCCCAATATTTTGAACATGACGATGTGTTGAAACTCATATATATGAAATATATATGTCCACTGAGTTTCCCTAAACTTTCTCAAATATTTTGAAAGGAATAAAAAATACGTTCCTTCATAAGAGACCATCTCTGGCCTCACAGGAAGGCATTTAAATGAAATAGTAAAATGACTTTGAAAATAATAATATAGTGGTTTTGGGAAGCCATTTATTGGTGCTAGAAAAACTTCCTAATTTGAGGACTTGTAGTACAAATACCATCTTAGGGGTTTTGAAAGCTTAATTCAAAGAAAAGAAATTGGTGAAAATAATATTTGGTAAAAATAGTTTCTGGTCCTGAACACATGGCATGATCATTAGGCAGGAGTTTTAGCATAAGGAGGTGAGTCTGGAGAGTAACATGGATTATTGAGAATCAAAGACAAGCATACAAGCAAGCAAGCAAACAACAGTCACTTCAAGCATCACAAGCATTCACAACAAATTTAATTCGTCCTAATTTTTGGGAAAAGTCAAAACAATCAGGAGGGTTAAAAACAGGGTGTTACAAACCATACCCCCTTAAGAAAATCTCGTCCCCGAGATTTCTAGGCTAGGGGTTGGAGAGATACAAAATCTTGAGGCGGAGATAGTCTTGATCTCCCCATGTTGTTGTTGTGGGTCTAGAGGTGCTTGATGATACAACTTTGGATGCTCTGCACGTCCTTTCCTGACCTTGAGCGGGTTCTGGCAGTAAGTTAGGCTTGACCAAGGGTCAAGGGCTTGGTGTACTATATCCGTGCTAGGTTCTGACTTGCAAGACTATTCCAAGGTAGGAATACGTGGCAAGATAGTGTGCCTGGATTTTTGTGCTGGGGCCGCTGATTCCGGTTAGTGACATCTAGATGTCTCGCGTTAGGTCATATGGTCAAGGTTTTTGCATAACTCTCTGCTGACGGGGAAGTCCTTGACCCATTAAGGCACGCAAGCAATGGTCACCCGTGGTCTTCATCCTCAAGGGTGTTGAAGTGGTCTTCGAAGGCTTCTCGTGAAGGGGTCTTGGTCGGGTCTCGCCCGTCAGTCTAAGCTCGTAGACTCAATGTCCACAACAGGTTCTAGCGTCTCGGAAGGTTTGCGAGGGGTTTTGGATGAGCTCGCCACCCAAGAGTATAGACTAGTCATCCACTCCCAAGGTCTGTGGCTCGGCAAGAGGGTGAATCACCTTTAGCAGGTTTTCACCAAGATCCAATTAGGACTGTCGTCCTTGGTTTGTACTAAGAAGAGGTTCCTTGATTTATCTCGCTGTCCAAGGGTTTCATAGTCTTGAATCGTCGAGGCTTCTAATGCCCCTTAGTGATTTTGGTGGTTTGAAGACTTATAGGTTAAGTATCTAATGTGTTCATGAGTGTACACAGGATCTATAAGTCGCTGAGGAGTTTGAAATATTCGATGAATATCGACCCCTAAAAATGTATATCTTCGGCTGAAGAAATTAGTCTGAAGCTGAAGAATTGAATCGCGAAGAAATTGCGATGAAATTGATATTCCTCATGAAGATATTGAAAATGATGAATTATGTGTGTCCTGAAGAAAATCAATCTGAAGACTTTGAAGCATGAAGATTTATCCTTTCTGATTTATTTTCTTCACACTTCAGTAATAGGAACACCGTACTGTTAAAGGGGATCGAGGTAACACTTCGAAATGAATTTCCTCATGATGCTCAACCAACGCCTACCAAAAGCCTCAAGTGAGGAATATGAGAGACATGAGGACTCTCACAGTTGAGGGTCCCGACCGTTACCGCAAGTCGCGCCACATCACTGATCTTATCCACACCAACGGTCATATTATTTAAGGGCATTAATGTCAAATCATGTCGGGATGCTCCTAGGCTATAAATAGCTTCCCCCACAACCATTAGCTGGTTGGCTGCTCCGTTGGAAACTGACACTTGTCATAAGAGCAACCCAAATTCCTCAGAGTCTTCGAGAGTAATTCATTAGTGAGGAAATACCCCAAACACCAAACCATAAACCAAAACCAAGTGATTGAGCATCACAGAAGAAGTTGTTCCTGTGTGGGAGTGAAGCCTTTTAACTTTGAGGACTGTGCATCCTCCAGACGGTTAGGCGTCATGGTCTAGAGAAATCGAACAGTCAATTGTGGATCGCTAGGTGACCTAGTTTGTGATTGTTTTCAAGTCTGCCTTGAAGACTTACCACGAGTGTTGGGCGAGGATTCTGTGGTCTTAGCTCAAGGAGAATACAGTAGGGACTGTGTGTCTCGGGACTGTGTGTCTGTTGGTTTCAATACCAAGCCGCTCCAAACCAGATGTATAACTATCACAACAGTTGGAACTGGGTCATCAACCACTCCCTTCACTGTGAAACGGGTTCTATTTCTTCAACTCTTTCAATTCCTCATATTGTATGTTGAAGATTTTCATTGTCACTGTTTGAAGAATTTGCTGAAGACTTTCTATGAAATTCCTCAACCCCAAATTCTTCTCTCAACTTATTCTTCACCTGTTTTCTTTGTGCCTGCAAACTGTGCAAACTGCTTTTCATATTCTTCACTTTGAAAACTGTTGTAGTGATACTTTGCACTCCTGGTCATTGGCTGCAAGGTAGTCATCATTGAGTCGTAAGTTATAAAATTCCTCAGTTATAAAATTCTAAAAATCTCCTATTCACCCCCCTCTAGTCGATATAACGCACTTTCACCATGAAATGGGCAGAAATGGCTTTCTGCTTACAAAACTATTCACATCAATTCCCACAAATCCAATATTTGTTGTGGTGGCATTATTTTAGCATTAAGGCATGCCCAAAAAGTTTGGGGTCAATTGGAGAAACTTTATAATGTGAAGTTTCCCAAAGTCAGAAATCAACAGAGAGGGTTTTGAGGGGCTTGGGACAAGTTCTTCTATTCTCCTTGATGCACCACTTGGTGTGGATGCATTATTCGAGTATAAGAACATGTCTACCAAATTTGAACACAATTAGAGACACTTGACAATGTAGAGTTGCTCAAATTTGGATCTGGACACATAAGGTTTTAGAATAATTAGGGGAATCAAATCAACTTTGATTGAGATGAAACATGGCAAGATCATCACATATATCATATGTGACATTCTAGAATTTTACAGGAATTTATTAAAAATATTTCTTATAGACATCCCATCTTAGGGCTTTTGAAAGCCTAATTCAGGACTTGTAGTACAAATCCCATCTTAGGGCTTTTACCAAATAAAATAATTGGTGCAAAATGAACTCCCTAATTTCAGGACTTGTAGTACAAATCCCATCTTAGGGCTTTTGAAAGCTTAATTCATAGAAATGCTTTTTGGTGAAAATAATATTTGGTAAAAATAGTTTCTGGTCCTAAACACATGGCATGATTATTAGGTAGGAGTTTTGGGATAAGAAGGTGAGTCTGGAGAGTAACAGGAATTCTTGAGAATGAAAGACAAGCATACAAGCAAGCAAGCAAACAACAACCACTTCAAGCATCACAAGCATTCACAAAAATAATAATTGGTCCTAATTGTTGGGAAAAGTCAAAACAGCCAGGAGAATTAAAAACAGGGTGTTAGATGTCTCCAAGACCCTCACCGTGATGGGCGACTCTCAGCTCCTCATCAACTTCTCCAACAAGGAGTACACACCCAAGGACGAACATATCCACGTACATAAGATTGAGAAACATTTTCAAGGCATGGAGCTGCAGCACGTCCCGTGAGGCGAAAACAAGGAGGCAGACGACATCGCCCAAAAAGCTTCGCGTCGTGAGGCTCAAGAGCAACGCGTCTTCAGGGAGTGACTCTTCAAGCCATCCGCAGCGCCATCACCTGAGGACCCGGCACCGTGCGGAAAGGAGCTCCTGGCCCTGGAGGCTCAAGACGATGATTGGATGCAGGAACTCGGGGAATACTAGCTTCACGACACATTGCCGGAGAAGGAAGAGGATGCGGAACGTGTAGTACGACAGGTCTCAACCTACTACATGAGAGACAGCACTTTGTACCGCAGGTGCCCGAACAATGTCGCGCTGCGGTGCATTTCCATGGACCAGGGGCGCGAGCTACTGGCCGACATCCATGGAGGGGACTGCGGACATCACTCCTCCTCACGCACGCTCGCATGTAAGGCGTCTAGGTCAGGTTTTTACTGGCCTACAACTCTGGACGACGCCACCGAGCTGGTTAGGTCTTTCGAGGCCTGCCAGCTCCACGCCAAGAAGATCCGCCAGCCCGCGCAGGGCCTCCAGACCATCCCGCTCTCCTCGCCTTTTGTGCTCCGGGGGCTGGACATATTGGGACCCTTCCCGCGGGCCGCGGGGGATTCGGCTACCTGTACATAGCCATCGACAAGTTCACCCAGTGGGTGGAGGTGGAGCCCGTGCGCACCATCCCGGCCGGGTCCGCCGTCAAGTTCATCAAGGGCCTCGTGAGCTGCTTCGGCGTCCCCAACTTCACCATCACCGATAACGGTTCGCACTTCACCAGTCAGCTCTTCAAGATTTACTGTGCTAACATCGGTACGGAGATATGCTATCCATCGGTGGCCCACCAGTGGAGCAATGGACAAGCGGAGCACGCCAACGTGGAGGTCATGTGGGGTCTCAAAGTGAAGAGCTTCAAGAAAAAGATTGAAGCTTGCGGCCGGGGTTGGGTCGATGAGCTCCCATCGGTATTATGTTCCATCCGCACCACTGCAACTAAACCCACCGGCGAAACCCCGTGCTTCCTCGTCTACGGAGCAGAGGTGGTCCCTCCCCAAGAAATCAAGCACCGGTCCCCGCGGGTCTTGGCATTCGATGAGGAGAATCGGGAAGTAGCGCGGGGAACACACCTCATACTTGGACCCTCGAAGTCAGCGATCTCGTCCGAAGGCGGGCCAAACCAGGGAGGGCTTGCATAAGCTTTCGCCCATGTGGGAGGGCCCATTCAAGGTTGCCCACGTGTCCAGGCCAGGCTCCATGCGTCTGGAGAGTCAAGATGGAGTCCCCATCCAGAACGCTTGGAACATCCAGCACCTCCGCAAGTTCTACCCGTGACGACTCTGCACTGCCTCTGCGTCGCCTCTGCATCAACCCTGCATCGTCCTTCAATCCTTCCGAAACCTACTTCATCCCGTGAAACTCTCATGTAATAACGATCCGAGTCTGTATACGCCCAGGGCCCCCCGAGGACACGGAAGGGGTCCATCCCACGCCTAGTCGGGAAGACGGAGGAAATCAACACAGTCCACCAATGACTCCAGAAGCTCAGGCCCCAATGCCTCGGGGGTAGGGACAATCGCGAGGCCAAAATGTCCTCGCGGCCTCCCATATACACCCCCACCGTGACACTCTCACGTAATAACGAGCCGAGGTTGTATATGCACAGGGACCCCCGAGGATGCGGAAGAGTCCACCTCACGCCCAGTGGATGCTCTATGCTTAGCGCCGGGGGTGATGGAGGCAGAGAATAGATTAGGTGCCGGACGCGGCTTGCATTTTCTTTTTCTAGTTGGATTTGGTGGTATATATGAAATCTAAACTCGGGGCCTTTCCAAATGAAGCTTTTGCAAAAACATATTTTCCCTGCAACTCTTCGCAACACACTCTTTTCCTGTGAGTCAAGCATCCGTGTGCCCTCACCCGCTCGTACCCCGCGAGCGGGGGCTGGGGGCACTGTGTCGGCAACTCTTCAAGGCCTTGGTGCCCGAATCCACGTGTGGTACTCACTAACTAGTCGGCAGACTCATGCCAAGTAGTACTCGCTCAAGAGTCCTATCCACGGCTCGGCGCACCATCCTGGGGAAGGAACAACATTTGGTCTTTACTCACAACAACTGTTTATCTTGGGAGAGTTTGAGCGCCTAAGGGGCTCTTGAGCATAACGCCTCAGGAGCCTTACCGGTCACAAAGCCACCTGGCACCCCGGTGCCAAGGCCTGGTTCCGTGAGGAACCACATTGGTAACGGGTCGCGCCTCACGACGGCGGGGAAATGTGCAGGACTGGGACCTCCTGACGCAGAACTTCTTGAAAGCAGATTAGGGACCTCCAAAAACAGAACTCCCGAGGGCCTCTTGAACGTCTAAGGGCGCTCCTGAGCATCGCACCTTAGGAACCTTACCGGTCGCAAAGCCATCTGGTACCCGGGTGCCAGGGCCTTGTTCTGCAAGGGGCGACCTTGAAAAGTCGCGCCTCGCCGCAGGGAAATGTGTGGAAGTTGGACCTGTCGACGTAGAGCGGCTTGAATGTCTAAGGGGGCTCCTAAGCACAATGACTCAGGAGGCTTACCGGTCACAAAGCCACATGGCACCCTGGTGCGAGGGTTTTGCCCCATGAGGAACAACCTTGGTAACGGGTCGCGCCCCACGGCGGCAGGGAGATGTGCGGGACTGGGGCCAGCTTACATAGAGCATCGACCCACTTCACCTGCAGCAAGGAAAAGGCCAACCGACCAACAACCCCCCCCCCCCACCCCCCGAGCACAACATTCATGCATCACAACAAAGGAGTTCTCCGCATAACAAGCTAAGTATCTAAACCAGCATTGAAGCAACATCACTAACAAAAGGGGGCGGCCGCCCAAATCCATTACACGCCCGAAGGGACTATCCCTGTTTCCGTGGATGCGTGGTCAAAAGAAAGGAGGAGAGAGCTATCAATGGATATCCCAGAGGAGGGTTGTCGCCGCCGAAGCCCGGCTCCCGCACGTCGACACTCAGTCTGTGTCCTCCTCCTCCTTCGCGAGCGCCGCAGGAGTAGACGGGCGGCGCAATGCTTGGGGCTCCTTCCATAGGCTCGGGCGCGGCAGCGAGGCGGCTCGTCGTAGCTGCTCTTGCTCGGGCTTCTTCTAGAGGGGGTATCGCCACTACCGGAGAATCGTTGCTCGCCATGAGAGGCGAGCTCGTCTATAGGGCCGCCAGGGCGGGCGTCCTCTGGACAGCAGCCCAAGCGGTCGCCCTTGACCCCGAAGATCTTGACGAAGAGCATCGCCTGCCCATCATACTTGAAGTGGAGGTAGCGCCTCCCCTTCTGTCCTCGGGCGTGGGAGAATGCCTGCCACCCGCGGTTCATGTACACGTAACCGTCGGGGGTGACGTCAACCTTCACCCAGGATGCCCCGCCACAGTAGCCGTCGACCTGCAACCAGAGGCCCCGAGGACCGCCGGTCGGCAGTGCCTTCGCGAAGAAATTTGGAAGCTGGAGCCAAGCAATTTCCGATCTCTCCACCCACATCACGAACTCCATCACCATATCGGGCGAGTGGATTCGCGAGCGACGCGTCCGGGTGGCCATCACCGACCTCCCACTCCGGCCGCTACGGGCACCCGCACCAACCGACGTTCTGCAATTGCCGCCGATGGAGATCCCCGGGCGGGCGGGACCATGGCCCCATCCGCTAGAGGCCACTACCGTCGTCGCCGCATACTTCCGAGGGCGGCCTCGACCGTCTTGCCAGCTGGACCAGCAGCACCTTTGCCAGGGGCCTTCCCCTTGTCGGCAGTAGAGAATCTTCTCATCGATGCCATGCTGAGAGAGTGAAGGGCTCAAGGTGGGAGGCAACGAAGACAGAGGCGACGCAAGCCTTGTCACCCTTGTTGGGTTAAATAGGCAACCAAGAGGAGGCTGGAGTCCCTTCGTGTCCCCGGGCCCGCGCTGTTCGTGAGGGGAAGCGCCCGTGTGGCGTGTGTACATGTGTCTCCTCCAAGGAGCAATGATGGCTAGCGCCACATCCAAGCATCGCATCAATCTAGCCAGGCGCGCCTCGAGACTCCTCGGGTACTGGAGTGTAGCCACTGGGCTGCACGCCGCGTGTGAGGCCTGACCTGCAGACACTTAGGGCATGCGACGCTTCAGGCTGCTTCCAAGGCTTCGCCGGGAGGCCATCCCGGGTGCGCCTTGGGCCTGGGGGCTACTCTTCGCGTTCTGGGAACGGGGGTACCCAAACTTGCCTTTCTACGTTCCAGGCCTGACCCACTTCATCTACCAAGCATCAGCAAGCACGACAATGCCCTCGTGAGGGGCCGGGCTGTTGGAAATATGCCCTAGAGGCAATCATAAATTAGTTATTATTATATTTATTTGTTCATGATAATCGTTTATTATCCATGCTATAATTGTATTGATTGGAAGCGCAAATACATCTGTGGATACATAGACAACACACTGTCCCTAGTGAGCCTCTAGTTGGATAGCTCGTTGATCAAAGATGGTCAAGGTTTCCTGGCTATAGGCAAGTGTTGTCACTTGATAACTGGATCACATCATTGGGAGAATGAAGTGATGGACAAGACCCAAACTATAAACATAGCATATCATCGTGTCAGATTATTGTTGTTGTTTTCTACATGTCAAAGTATCTGTTTCTATGACCATGAGATCATGCAACACCCGGACATCGGAGGAATACCTTGTGGGTTATCAAACATCGTAACGTAACTGGGTGACTATAACGGTGCTCTACAGGTATCTCTAAAGGTGTCTATTGGGTTGGCATGGATCAAGACTAGGATTTGTCACTCCGTGTGATGGACATGTATCTCGGGGCCCACTCGGTAATACAACATCAGAACAAGCCTTGCAAGCAATGTGACTAAGGAGTTAGTTATGGGATATTATATTACGGAACGCTTAAAGAGACTTGCCGGTAACGGGATTGAACTAGGTATAGAGATACCGACGATCGAATCTCGGGCAAGTAACATACCGAAGGACAAAGGGAGTAGTATACGGGATTATATGAATCCTTGACATAGAGGTTCAACCGAGAGCGATCTTCGTAGAATATGTAGGAACCAATATGGACATCCAGGTCCCGTTGTTGGTTATTGACCAAAGAGTGTCTCAGGTCATGTCTGCATAGTTTTCGAACCCGCAGGGTCTACACACTTAAGGTTAGGTGACGTTTCGGTATAGTTGAGTTATATGTGTTGGTGACCGAAGTTTTGTTCGCAGTCCCGGATGAGATCCTGGATGTCACGAGGAGTCCCAGAATGTTCCGGAAACGAAGATTGATATATAGGAATGTCACACCGTGTTTTTACTACTACTTCTCTATAATGCAAAAATCTGCACTTGTTAATTTTTTTTAAAAGTAATGGTGTGAGTGCCATGGTTGTCATTGTATGCTTGTGTGTTTGATTATGTGATGATAAAACCCCATTTCACAAATATTGGATTATTTTCAAAACCTTCTTTTGTTTCTGATCAAGGTGAAATCCTACTTTGAGTTGCACTACTTGCCCTTGATGGCAATGTTGGTTTCTACCCAAAGTTGGTGATCTAATTTTAACTTATTTTAGTATTCCAAAACCACAAAATAATTATTTTTAGAACTGTTTTCCTAATTTAATTGCATGTCTATTTCTATGGCCAGAAATAGTATTCCTTCATGGAAAAATACTTTTCTGCCTTAGAAAAATCTGATTAAATTTGGTGATGATTAGAAGGACATATATTTTCCATACATAAGACTTTTAACCCTATTTTGTATTATAATTATTTGAATGAAACCCTGGAAACCATTTTGTCTGTTTTGACCTTTTGAAATATTTCCAAAGGAAATATTCTCAATGGAATCCTAGACAATTAGAGTGGTATCCCTAAGCCATATTTGGTGTCCACATAAAGTTTCACCTTGACCCAAGGTGATTAAGGACCCCAAATAACCCTAAAACCCCTTGTGTCCAGATGGAAGTTAGAGCAACTCTACATAGAAAATTTTATCCAATGATGTGGAGACTTTGCAGGTGTGCCTAATACCTCAAATGAGGGTTCCACACCAAAAATGGGATTTGTGGGACTTAGTATTCCCACACTCTCTTTGGAAGGGACATATCTGGTCAAATAGAGGTGTTTTCAACTTTACAAAGCTAAACTTGTCCAATGGAGCTCAAACTTGGTGAAACCCCATGTTTTAGCACCAAACCCGAACCTGTTAAGTTGCAGTACGAGTGGTGGGGTGTAACCCGCTCAAAGCAGTGTCGAGCACCTTCTCACAGATGGGTAAAATCCATCTTAGCCACTGCTAAACCAAAACCCATTGCTCAAAACTCATAGATTATGTGGCCAATATCAATACCCAACCCCAGTCAACTGGCCCCTCACTGGTTCAAAGTGGAAAGGCCAAATACCCCAATTTAAGCTTCAGTTTAAAGCTGACAGCACCAGTATTTCTTGACTCCCTTGACCAGTCGAAGCTCCCATGAGGCCCAAGTGGCTAGCCACACTCCCTGCCAGTTCCAGGACATTCTAGAGACGTCCAAAATGCCTCAGAGCGCACCAGCATGCCAAACCTGCCCTCTAGGCGCGCTACAGGTAGCCACCAAGGTGGGTGCGACGCTCTCGGCCAGTTCCAGTCTCCCCCGAGGTGTCCAACCTCTTCCCTGACAACCCCTATGCGTCGAGCAACCATCAGGGCCCCTCCTCTCCCGCGCTAGAGCTCGAGCGACGCGTGCGCGCGCGCACGAGAACCGGCCAAGGTTGCGCAGCCATGGATGCTCGACTCCTCCCTCTCTCCCTTTGTAGCAGATGGTTCTGGCCCCCATGTGTGCCATGGTGAGTCACCGGCGCTCCCGAATCGGCTCACCGTCGCGGGCCTATTTATAGCCCTCTCCCTCGCTCCAACACCCCTCAAACAGCTGTACCACCACCACTAGAACCTCCCTAGCCACCCACGCAAGCTAGCATATCCCCGGTGCTCGAGATCGATCGAGGCCCCTCCGCCTCGGAGCTCCGGTCGATCTCTGGCTACACATCGGCTCCTGCGTTCCCTGACCTAGCAAACTAATCCCCTCGACCTCAAGAAGCTTTCCCCCAACTTCCTCAAGCATTTTCGTGCCCCTAGCTATATCCTCGACCACCTCTAGAAACTCCTCCGCCGCGGCCTTCTCGTCGCCGGCGAATCCCTGCCTCTCCCTCGTTATTCAGACCACCAGCAGGTAGGCGGTGTCATGTCGAACCCATTTCTGTCCTCGTTGGGGCTTGAGAACGTCGGTAGCCTCGCTGGCGTGCTCCTCCTCCTCTCTGGCAAGTGGTAGGAGACGACCCCGAAGGTGTGCCCCATGTGTCGGCGGCCCGTCTCCCTCCCCCTCGTTGCCTGCAACCGCTGACCACAGGGCCCCGCACGTCAGGTTCAAACCTGACGGCCCGCCAGGCCAGGGACTTAGCCCATTTTGCTTTATTATTAAAAATCTGATTTCAAAGATTTTTATAAAAATATTAAACCAGTGTAAATATATATTTTTCCAATGTTATTCTTCTAAAAATATGTAGTACTTAATAAGACCATTGAGTGAATTCTTCAAC
Source organism: Hordeum vulgare subsp. vulgare (assembly GCF_904849725.1). Taxonomy (NCBI): domain Eukaryota; kingdom Viridiplantae; phylum Streptophyta; class Magnoliopsida; order Poales; family Poaceae; genus Hordeum; species Hordeum vulgare. The sequence continues at coordinate 337,624,008 of NC_058524.1, read as the reverse complement.
AACTATTCTGTTTTATAATAATAAAAAGGACTAAATTGGAATAGTTTTGCTTGTGTTTGGTTAAGTTTAAAAATGTTCCTTCATGAGAATTTGAGGCAGATATTTTTCAAAATGACAACTTAGAATTATCAGTAATAAAGAACACTTTTGAAATAACCTTGTGATTTGTTTTTGAGTGAGCTATTTCTTATTTATTCTTTTATTGACGATACAAAATCCCTGTGACGAGGGAATCGGAGCGGAAGACCTCGAAGACCCCAGTTACCTAGCTGAGCAAGGCAAGCAACCCTTTGACCATGACTGAGCATATGTTATATTGCATGATAAGATAGCAAGTATTTCCGTTGCATATGATCATAAGTGCCGGTAAATCACTACGGTGATGTTGCCGATGGCTCCTCCGGAGCACATGCATTGAGCTTGATCTTACCCCCTTTTTTAAGGATCATGCTATTATCATGTTGAGAAGTAATGCTAGATTAAATAGCATGAGCATGTTGACGATATAATCAAAGATTTATGAAAAACCGGTCGGGTGCCACTAATGCCTCAGGGTGATGATGAGTTAGGTGGCCACTTTTGGTGAAGTGGTGCACCCGATATTTGTGTGAGTATAGTTTCGGAAATGTGATTAGATTTATGATGTGTCGACCGTCCCAACCTTACCAGTACGACCACGTTGCCCCTTATGGGACGGGGATATGTTGATTACTCTGGTCGGTGCTAGCAAAGAGCCACATTACTAGTGGCGGGAGTGATGTGTGGTCACTCTCGTGATGGGTTCGTGCCATGTAGGACGACTATGCCATTTTTATGAGTTCCAGACACATAGATGGTCCCGCATGGTTGATATTGTCCTGAGTCGGTGCTCATAAGACGTACAACATGTGGGCTCGGTACCAATCGAGTGGACCTCTTTGTCTAGTATCGTCAGGGGAAAGGCATTGATTAGGTACTTACCTCGGGCATGTAATATACCACGAGTCGTGGATGACAAGGAAGTTTCCCGGGTCTCGTGGGTCCAGCGTACTACCTCTTGAGAGTGTAAAACTATTCAAATAGCCGTATCCACGGTCAAGGACAGTTGGGTAATCCTGCTTAAACTACGTCCAGTTGTTTCCGCATAAAGCAAGTGTGTCTGAGATGTGTTGAAAAAGGAGTTATTATGAAAGTAATGATATGACAAGTTTGGTGACTTGGCATATAGGGTGAACCCGGATGGTTCATCGCTCGACAGATATATTGATATCTGTAACCTGTTCTTCAAAAGTAATTCTTTAACTTGATGCATACGTGTGATCATGTCTATTTACCACCAAGAGACATCCGCCAAAGATGCATGTTATTGTTATCCTTCACTTTCATTGTTCATATCATGGGTTGTTTGCGAGTACATTCAAAAGTACTCATGGCTTGCCACTGGTTATATTATGACCAGACATGGAAGGACCGGAGTTCGGAGATGAGTACGTCTTCGGAGACGCCCCTGCGAACTAGGACGCTTCCGAGTCAGAATGCATGTCGGTGTAGGCTTGATGGCATGGGCCCCCGCTTAGCCCGTATGATTTCCGCTATTAGTTGTATCAGTATGATTTGGCCTTAGGCCCTGCCTTGTGAACTTGACCATTCGGTCATGTGTTGTAATAAATCAGTACTTGGACGTAAGACTCTTTTATTCGGTATCTATGTTCGGTGAGCATTGATCTCTGGGATCACTGAGCTCGGCGATCTCGACTCGTAAGCGGGGTCCTCACAGAACTGTTATCATAGCCATCGTGACTATAGGAAGCGTTAGGTAGCATGGACGATAGCCGAGACGACTAGTGCACATAGACCTTAACCTGAGATTCTGCACCCACTAAAAACTTTCTAACCATCTCCTCTACATCTTGTAGATGGCCGCCGTACCTGAGATGCTTCTGGAGACGAGATTTCCTCTACTTTTGAGTGATAGCCTCGAGAAGTGTCAAGTACGCCGCACGCCCATCTTCCTCTACCACGAGCACTAGGTCAACGCCGACACCAAGGAATATCATGTGGACGTGATATTGAAGTCTAACGACTCCCTGAGTAGCTGGTTCTTTGAAGGACCACAGATGGAGGATCTGATGTTGGTAGTAGAGACCGCAACACGAGAGGCGCTCGTGCAACTCCGCGACATCCTTCCCGAGATGGCTGACGAGCCAGCTACTCGTCACCTACCGTTTGTTAAGGATGGGATAGACGGGAGTTGGACACTCAACCCATCTTCTGAGGACGGGACGTGGCTAAGGTTTGAGACCTACTTTAGTCTCTCCTCTGACACTTTGACGCACCTTTTGATCAAGGAGTCAACAAAGATTCGTCAAGAGCTGCACCAAGTCAAGGATCTGCTTCGCACGGAGAAGATGAAGAACCGCAAGGTGAAGATGGAAGAAGCAACCGTAGGACCACCTGGCTTTGCTTTCCGAGGAGGAATACCACCGCTTCAGGCCACTCCTCTTCTGAGCCGTCGCCTGATCGCGGAAGAGTACACCGAACTTTTTGCTACCTCGCCAACCAAGAAACGCCATGATGGTCTGCTTCCTTCCCCTACTCCTTCAAAGAAGGGAAGCACTGATGAAGATGAAGATGAAGATGAAGACGAACATCCCGCAGAACCCACTTATGAGACCGCGTAGTCTGTCCCTTAGTATTAGTGACGTAGGAAATTAGGAGTTACCCCCCGAGCATAGGAGTTCATGTATCGGTTCTTATGAACCATGAGTGTTGTGTGAGCATGTTGGATGCAAGTCGCATTTTGCTTTAGGCAGCTTGTAAGTGACTACATCGCTTGTTTTAAATCTAACGCATTAGCTCTTTCAAAACCATTGGCTTAAAATTTTCACACTAGCAGAACGCTAGACCCCCTCTTTACTAGAACATCATCCCTTATGATTTCAGCAAGATCGTTAAATTGACCTGTCTACTCCCCTGATAGGATGGTGAATGCAACTCGCAACAGCACCTTCGGCAACCCCGGTCTGCCTCCACAGGACAGCAGCAGGGAACCGGAGGGGAAGCTCAAGCTGGAGATATCCACGAGCAGCAAGACAATGTTCCACAACCACCGCCTCCTCCTGAAAGCTTGACTATGGCTTAGTTCCTTCAAGCTCTTCGAGAGGAATGTCAATCCAACAATGCCGCTATTCAGCAGCTGGCTCAAACCTTGGTGAACAACCCGCCGTAGAACAGGAATGGCAATGGTCGCTCTACGCTCTATGAGTTCATGCGAACTACGCCACCCATATTCACGGAGACGACTGAACCATTGGATACCGATGACTGGATGCGTACTATCAAAGACCTCCTCACGTTGGTCAAATGCACTGATGATCATGAGAAAGTCCTCTATGCTTCTCACTGTCTCGATGGCCCAGCCAGAGCTTGGTGGGATGGATTTCAAATCATGCGAGCAGGGCAAGTCATCACTTGGGCCGTGTTCAAAGATGGATTCCGCGCTGCTCACATTCCTCGAGGAATGATGACCATTAGGAAGCGCGAATTCCGAGCCTTAAGGCAAGGCAGTGGATCCGTTAAGGAGTATCTGTAGAAGTTCAACCTCCTATCAAGGTACGCGCCTGAAGACGTCAACACTGAGGCCACCAAAGTGGAACGCTTTATGGAAGGACTGAAGCAGTCACTCCAATATCAGCTGGTTGTTTGTGAATGCCGGACCTTCAGCAATTTGGTTAATACGGCCCTTATGTTGGAGGATAGGTGTCGTGCTATGGATGACACCCGCAAGCGCAAGCTAATGGGTAGTGGAGGACCGAGTAACCCGAAGCCACGCCCATGGCAGTCAGCTCCAGCAAGACCCAGCTATCAGCAGCAGTAGTACAACACTCCAACATTTTTCCAGAACTATCACGCTTAGCAGCAAGTCAACACCAAGCCAGCAATGAACCCACCAAACAACAGTGGAGTCAAGACCAATCTTCAAGCTCAAGTTACCTGTTTTGGATGTGGACAAACATGGCACTATTCCAGGCAGTGCCCCAATAAGAAACCCGACGCACCAAACCCCAATGCGCCAAATCAAGGCCAAGGACCACCAGGCAGGAATCAGGCTCCCCACAATTAGCAGTATCATAGCAGGGGGCGGATTAATCATATCTTCGCAAAAGAGGCACAGGAAGACCCGGACTGCATTCTGGGTACGTTCCTCATCAACTCCACCACAACAACAGTATTGTTTGATTGTGGTGCTTCGCATTCCTTTGTTACACAAATATTTGTGGAAAAATGTGGCTTAAAACCTACCCTCCTTCGCGGGCAAATGGCAATTCAAACCGCGGGAGCAGTATTGAGGACCATCCTAGGATGTAGGAAGGTCGGTATACTTATCAATGTGACGAGCTTCTTAGCGGATGTGCCCATCAATGTGGCTGTCCAAGCATCAAAGCATCTTGGACTGTGCCAACAGGGCCATTACCACGACAATTGACCAAGGGGTCATAGTCAAGTATGTCTCTGAGCCAGTACCCGCTCGAGTACCACGGGTTAACAGCCTGTCAGAGGTAGAACTCGAACGAGTACCAATAGTCTGCGAGTACCCGGACGTCTTTCCTGATGAGCTACTAGGAAATCCTCCTGACCGAGACATCGATTTCATCATTGAGCTCATGCCCGGATCCAGGCCTATCTATAAGAGGCCTTACAGGATGGGATCCGAAGAGCTAGCAGAGTTGAACAAGTAGTTGGATGAGCAACTTAGGAAAAGGTTTATTCATCCGAGTGCGTCACCTTGGGAATCACCTGTTCTTTTTGTGTCCAAGAAGGATGAGACTATTAGACTCTGCATCGATTACCGTTCTCTCAATGAGGTCACGATCAAGAACAAGTAACCACTCCCCAAGATTGAAGACTTGTTTGATCAGCTAAATGGAGCTAAGGTATTCTCCAAGATCTGCCTCCGATCTGGATATTACCAATTGAAGATCCGACCCGAGGACATACCAAAGGCTGCGTTCGTGACCCAGTACGGTGTGTACGAATGCACTGTCATGTCTTTTGGGTTGACTAATGCCCCAGCTTACTTCATGTACCTCATGATCATGGTCTTCATGGAATACCTGGACAAGTTTGTCGTCATATTCATTGATGACATATTAATCTTTTTCAAGTCCGAAGAAGAGCATGAGCAACACTTGAGGTTAGTGTTGGAGAAGCTTCGAGAGCACCAACTTTATGCAACGTTCAGCAAGTGCCAATTCTGGCTGAACGAAGTTGGATTCTTGGGTCATACCATGACATCATGTGGATTGGCAGTTGATCCCTCCAAGATTACTACGGTAACCAACTGGGAATCGCTAATTGATGTGAAGGAAGTCAGGAGCTTCCTCGGACTCGCGGGACATTACCGCAAGTTTGTAGAAGCATTCTCCCGTATCGCCCGACCTATGACTCACTCTTGAAGAAAGGCAAGAAGTTCGAATGGACGCCGGAGTGTGAAGCAAGCTTCCAAGAATTGAAGAAGAGATTAACTACCGCCTCGGTATTGGACACTCCAGATATCAGCAAGGAGTTTGTGATATATTTTGATGCCTCCAGGACCAGGCTCGGTGGGGTTCTAATGGAGGATGGCAGAGTTGTGGCCTATCTGTCACGACAACTGCGCCCGCATGAAGAGAACTATGCCACCCATGACCTCGAGTTGGCAGAAGTAGTGCATGCCTTAAAGACATGGCGACGTTACCTTCTGCGGAAACGATGTGAAATATACACTGAACACAAAAGTCTGAAGTATATATTCACCCAAAGGGAATTCAATATGATGCAACGAAGATCGTTGGAGTTAATCAAAGACTATGACCTCAACATTCAATATCACCCCGGTAAGGCCAATGTAGTGGCTGATGCCTTCAGCAGGAAGACCAGCACCTTGAGCGTCATGCTCAATGTAAGGCAACCCGCCTTATATGAAGAATTGGAGAACTTAGGGTTGGATCTCGTAGAATCTGGATTCCTAGATAACCTTGAAGTCAAACCAACGTTGGTTGGAAATATCACGGAGGCCCAGAAGGGTCATAAGACCATTGAAGATATCAAGAAGAAAATTCAAGAAGGCAAGGCCCCAGAATTCTCGGTGGATGAACAAGGAGTGGTGTGATTTGGGAAACGTTTATGTGTACCCAACGAGGCTGAGCTCAAGGACTTGATCCTACAGGAAGCACATGATACACCCTACTTTATTCACCCCGGTGGTACCAAGATTTATCAAGATCTCCGACAAAGATTCTAGTGGCATGGCATGAAGAGGGAAATAGTGTCTTAGGTAGCCAAGTGGGACGTGTGCCAACAAGTCAAGGCTGAGCATCAGCGACCCGCTGCACTGCTACATCCTCTGCAGGTGCCAGAACGGAAGTGGGATAAGATAGGCATGGACTTTGTTATCGGCTTACCAAGGTCAAGCAGAGGCCATGACTCCATATGGGTAATTGTCGACCATCTGACCAAAGTGGTCCATTTCATTCCGGTCAACACCACTTATGATGGGAACAAGTTGGCTAGTCTCTATATTGAGCGTATTGTAAGCCTTCATGGAGTTCCCAAGGAGATTGTATCTGACTAAGGCACGCAGTTCACCTCAAGATTTTGAAAAAAGTTCCAAGAAGCCCTGGGAACCAAGATCTCTTTCAGCACCTCTTTCCCCCCGCAAATTGGCGGACTAACGGAGACAGTGAATCAGATACTCGAAGATATGCTCCGCGCATGCGTCTTTGCGCATGGTGCCAAATGGGAAGACTGTCGGCCGTTTTCTTAGTTTTTATACAACAATAGCTACCACTCCAGTCTCCAAATGGCCCCATTCGAAGTGCTATATAGACGAAAGTGCGGCACCCCGCTCAACTGGTCTGAAACCGGTGCAGGGCTGATTTTCGGGCCGAAAGTTTTGCACAAGGAAGAAGAGAAGGTGCAACTTGTCTGAGAGAATCTAAAGGCAGCCAAGTCGCGACAAAAGAGCTATGCGGACTCTTGCTGCAGGGATTTGGAGTTCATTCCCGAAGACCTGGTGTAGCTCCGTGTCACACCTCTCAAGGGAACCAAGCGTTTCCACGTTAAAGGGAAAGTCGCTCCAAGGTTCATTGGACCTTTTAAGATCACGACAAGGTGTGGAGAAGTTACTTATCAGTTGGAACTACCTCTGGAACTTTCGGGTGTGCACAACGTATACCACGTGTCACGACTTCGGAAGTGTCTTCAAGCGCCAGATCGTCCCGATGCTTACAAGGACATTGACCATCAGGCCATTGACCTTCAGCTTGATCTCACCTACCGCGAGAAGCTGATCCGCATTCTGTATGAAGAAGAGCGTTGCACCAGAAGCCACACCATCAAGTATTTCAAGGTTCAGTGGAGCAACCACACCGAAGTAGAAGCAACATGGGAGTGTCAAGACTATCTCCGATCTGATTTTCCGGACCTTTTTAGCACCTAGCTTAGGAAACTCGGGACGAGATTCTTGTAAGGGGGATAGGTCTGTCACACCTTGTTTTTACTACCACTTCTGTGTAATGCAAAAATCTGAACTTGTTAAAACTTTTTCAAAATTAATGTTGTGAGTGCCATGGTTGTCATTGTATGCTTGTGTGTTTGATTATGTGATGATAAAACCCCATTTCACAAATATTAGATTATTTTCAAAACCTTCTTTTGTTTGTGATCAAGGTAAAACCCTACTTTGAGTTGCACTACTTGGACTTGATGGCAAGGTCGGTTTCTACCCAAAGTTGGTGATCTCATTTTAACATAATTTAGTATTCCAAAACCAAAAAATAATTATGTTTAGAACTGTTTTCCTAATTTAATTGCATGTCTATTTCTGAGGCCAGAAATAGTATTCCTTCATGGAAATATCTTTTTTGCCTTAGAAATATCTGATTAAATTTGGTGATGATAAGAAGGACATATATTTTCCATACATAAGATTTTTAACCCTATTTTATATTATAATTTTTTGAATAAAACCCTGGAAACCATTCTGTCTGTTTTGACCTTTTGAAATATTTCCAAAGGAAATATTATCAATAAAATCCTAGAAAATTCTAGTGGTATCCCTAAGCCATATTTGGTGTCCACATAAAGTCTCACCTTGATCCAAGGTGATTAAGCACACCAAATAACCCTAAAACCCCTTCTATCCAGATTGAAGTTAGAGCAACTCTACATAGCAAAGTTTATCCAAGGATGCTGAAACTTTGCAGGTGTGCCTAATACCTCAAATGAGGGTTCCACACCAAAAAATGGATTTGTGGGACTTAGTTTGCCCACACTCTCTTTGGAAGGGACAGATCTAGTCAAATAGAGGTGTTTTCAAGTTTATAAAGCTAAACTTGTCCAATGGAGGTCAAACTTGGTGAAACCCCATGTTTTAGGACCAAACCCAAACCTGTTAAGTTGTAGCACCAGTGGTGGGGTGTAACCCCCTGAAACCAGTGTCGAGCACCTTCTAACAGATGGGTAAAAGCCCTCTTAGCCACTTCTAAACCAAACCCCTTTGCTCTAAACTAGTAGATTAGGTAGCCAGTATGAATACCCAACCCCAGTCTACTGGCCCCTCACTGGTTCAAAGTGGAAAGGCCAAAAACCCAAATTTAAGCTTCAGTTCAAACCTGACATCACCAGTATTTCTTGTCACCCCTGACCAGCTGAATCTCCCACGAGGCCCAAGCGGCTAGCCACACTCCCAGCTAGTGCTAGGACATTCTAGACACATCCAATGTGCCTCAGAGCGCACCAGCATGCCGTGGCATGCCAAAATTGCGCTCTGGGCAGGCTACAGGAAGCCACCGGGGTGGGGGCGACGCTCTCGGCCAGTTCCAGCCTCCCCCGAGGTGTCCAAACTCTTCCCCGACAACCCCTCTGTGTCGAGCAACCATCACGGCCCCTCCTCTCCCACGCTAGAGCTCAGGCGACGCATGCCCGCATGCACCAGAACCGACCAAGGTTGCGCGGCCACGGATGCTCGACTCTTGCCTCTCTCCCTCTGTAGCAGATGGTTCTGGCATTCCAAAACCATGTCAGAGACTGTGGTTTCGACCCCAACTCCTCTCTGCACCCCCATGCGCACCACAGTGAGTCACCGGCGCTCCCGAATCGGCTCATCGTCGCGGGCCTACTTATAGCCCTCCCCCTCGCTCCAGCACCCCTCACATAGCCTCACCACGACCACCAGCACCTCCCTAGTCACCCCAGCAAGCTAGCAGAGCCCAAGTGCTCGAGTTCGACCGAGGCCCCTCCGCCTCGGAGCTCCGGTCGATCTCCGGCTACACATAGGCTGCTGCGTTCCCCAACCCGCCAAACTGATCCCCTCGACCTCAGGAACCTTTCCCCCAACTTCCCCGAGCATTTCCGTGCCCCTAGCTATCTCCTCGACCACCTCCCGAAACTTCTCCACCGCGGCCTTCTCGTCGTTTGCGAACCCCAGCCTCTCCGTCACTGTTCCGACCACCAGCAAGAAGGCGGCGTCATGCCAAACCCATTTCTGTCCTCGTTGGGGCTTGAGAACTTCGGCTGCCTCGCCGGCGTGCTCCTTCTCCTCTCTGGACAGAGGTAGGAGACAACACCGACAGGTGTGCCCCACCTGTCGGTGGCTTGGCTCCCTCCCCGCGCTGGCCGCAGCCGCTAACCACAGGGCCCCACACGTCAGGTTCAAACCTGACGGCACGTGTGCCTGGGCACTCTGTCGGCTGGCCATGGGCCAGTCCAATTCCAGGCCGACCAGGCCAGGGACTTAGCCCATTTTTCTTTATTTCGAAAAATCTGATTACAAAGTTTTTTCTAAAAATACTTAACGAGTGTAAAAATATAATTTTTCCACTGTTATTCTTCTAAAAATATATAGTATTTAATAAGACCATTGAGTGAATTCTTCAACAACTATTCTGTTTTACAATAATAAAAGGACTAAATTAGAATAGTTTTGCTTCTGTTTGATTAATTTTCAAAATGTTCCGTCATGAGAATTTGAGGCAAATATTTTTCAAAATTACACCTTAGATTTATCAGTAATAAATAACATTTTTTAAATAAATTTGTGATATGTTTCTGAGTGAGCTTTTTCTTATTTATTCTTTTATCGATGGTAGAAAATACGTGTGACGAGGGAATCGGAGCGGAAGACCTCGAAGACCCCGGATACCTAGCTGACCAAGGCAAGTTGCCCTTTGACCATGACTGAGCATATGTTACATTGCATGATAAGATAGCAAGTATTTTCGTAGCATATGATCATAAGTTTCTGTAAATTACTACGGTGATGTTGCCGATGGCTCTTCCGGAGCACATTGATAACCCACAAGTTTAGGGGATCGCAATAGTTTTCGATGATAGAGTATTCAACCCAAATTTATTGATTCGACTCAAGGGGAAGCGAAAGAATATTCTCATGTATTAGAAGTTGAGTTGTCAATTAAACCACACATGAAAGATTTAGTATCTGCAGCAAAGTATCAGTAGCAAGGTAGTATGATAGCAGTAGGAACAGTAACCAATAGCAGCAAAGTAACAGCAGTAGCAACAGAGTAAGAGTAGCAGAAGTGACAACAGTAGCAGCAATGTAACGTAGCAAGGACCAGTAGGAAAAACTCGTAGGCATTGGATCGGTGATGGATGATTATGCCGGATGCTATTCATCACGTAACAGTTATAAAACGTAGAGATAAGTAACTAGCTCCAGTTCGTCAATCTAATGTACGCATGTATTCCGTATGTAGTCATACGTGCTTATGGAAAAGAAATTGCATGACATCTATTGTCCATCCCTCCCATGGCAGCGGGGTCCTAATGGAAACTACGGGATATTAATGTTCTCCTTTTAATAAAGAACCAGACCAATGCATTAACACTTGGTGAATACATGAACTCCTCATACTATGGTCATCTCCGGGAGTGGTTCCGTCTATTGTCACTCCGGGGTTGCCGGGTCATAACACATAGTAGGTGACTAAAACTTGCAAGATAGGATAAAGTACACACATATATTGGTGACAACATAATAGGTTCAGATCTGAAATCATGGCACTCGGGCCCTAGTGACAAGCATTAAGCTTGCCAAAGTAGTAGCAATATCAATCTCAGAACATAGTGGATACTAGGGATCAATCCCCGTCAAAACTAACTCGGTTACATGATAGATCTCATCCAACCCATCGCATTCCAGCAAGCCTACGATGAGATTACTCACGAACAGTGAAGAGCATCATGGAATTGGCGATGAAGGAAGGTTGATGATGACGATGGCGACGATCTCCCCTCTCCGGAGCCCAGAACGGACTCCAGATCTGCCCTCGAGACGAAGAACAGGAGGTGGTGGCGCCTCCATATCGTAAAACGCGATGAACTCTTATCCTTGATTTGTTTTCCGGGCGAGACGGACAAAATAGAGCTGGATTTGGGGGCGGTGGAGCTTTGTGGGCCCCACAAGCCTGCCAAGCGCGGCCAGGGGGGCCGCGCTTGGTGGTCTTGTGGGCTCACGGCTCCACTTCCTCCGCTGATTCTCTGTAAATTTTCAGGTCATTCCGAGAACTTTTATTTCTGCGCAAAAACAACACCTTGGCAATTCTGCTGAAAACAACGTTAGTCCGGGTTAGTTCCATTCAAATCATGCAAATTAGAGTCCAAAACATGGGCAAAAGAGTTCGGAAAAGTAGATACGACGGAGACGTATCAGCTTCCCCAAGCTTGAAGCCTTGCTTGTCTTCAAGAAATTCAGTTGACAAACTGAAAGAGACAAAAGAAAAACTTTGACAAACTCTGTTTGATCTTGTTGTTGCAACTATGTCTAACTCATAACCTGAATTTCAGCAAGATCACAAGAAAACCACATAAGCAAATGACATCTAGGTCTCACGGTAAACTCATATCAATGGCATAATCAACTAGCGAGCAAATAATAATAAGTCTCAAACGTCAACACTTCAATCAAAACAATCATGAAGCAGTACGAACAGATGGTGTCTCACTAGCTCTTTCTGAGACGGCAAAACATAAATGCAGAGCACCGTCAAAGACCAAAGGCTGACTAAACATTGTAATTCATGGCAAAGAAGATCCAGTTACAGTCATACTCAACAGAGTTAACAGCAAAGCATAAAAATGACACAGGTGCTCTCTAATTGGTGCTTTTATAAGAGGAGGATGACTCAACAGGAACATAAATAGACATGCCCTGCGCAGAGGGAAGCATCGATTTGTAGAGGTGCCAGAGCTCAAGCTTTTAAAATAGAGATAATAATTTTGGGTGGCATGCTTTCATTGTCAACGCAATGACCAAGATTTCTCACCATCTTCCATGCTACTCATGCTATAAGCGGTTCCCAAACAGAAAAGTAAAGTTTCGCCTCCCCCACCACCAATCAATCACACTCCACGACTAGCCGAATACGCGGTGCCGTCCATACCAACATCAATGCAGGGGGAGTTTTGTTTGCAATTATCTTTTCGATTTGAGCATGGAATTGGGCATTCCTATTACCGGCCCCTTTCTCGTGAATGATAGTGAATAAACACATATCAAGGATAACACACCTATCATGGAAGATACTGATAGCCCCCTGTCACTACATGAGCGGTTCGGGCATGCAAAATAGATTATTTCTGGAAGGTTTAGAGAGTGGCACATCCAAATTTATTTGGAACGGCAGGTAGATACCGCATATAGGTAGGTATGGTGGACTCATATGGAACAACTTTGGGTTTATGGAAGTGGATGCACAAGAAGTATTCCTGCTTAGTACAAGTGAAGGCTAGCAAAAGACTGGGAAGCGACCAACTAGAGAGCGACAACAGTCATCAAAATGGAATGAGATTAACCAACATTGAGTGCAAGCATGAGTAGGACATAAATCACCATGAACATGAATATGATAGAGGCTATGTTTGATTTTGTTTCAACTACATGCGTGAACATGCGCCAAGTCAAGCCACTTGAATCATTCAAAGGAGGAGACCATCCTATCATACTACACCACAGTCATCTCAAAATTCATGTTGGCATCCAAGGCAAAACATTATATGCTCCTAGCTAATTAAGCATGGCATCAGTAACTATGATCTCTAAGTTGTCATTGCAAACATGTTTCTCTCACAACAAAGATGAATCAGGCACGATGAGCTAGTGATATTTACAAAAACAAAATAGATCAAGTTCATACCAGCTTTTCCATGCTCAGTCACTTCATCATATATCGTCATTATTGCCTTTCACTTGCACGACCGAACGATCTGAACAATAATAAGAGTGCTCATGCATTGGACTACTCTAGAATCTGGAGGCAAACACAAAGGAGAAGACAAAGTAATATGGCTCTTTAACAGACAAACAAATATGCATGCTAGAGCCACTAAACATTGTAACCATGGTCTTCTACCTTGACCCAAAGAAAAAGAAAACTATTTACACGGGAAAGATCCCAACAAGAAAAAGAAGAAAAAGGAAATCTTTTTCGGTTCTCTCAAACTAGACAGACACACGAAAAGAAAATGAGAAAAAGAAAATAAACTAGCATGGATTATACAGTGGCAAAGTGTGAACACTGACTGACAAAGTGAAAGTGTAAGCAAGAATATAAAGTCAGTGAGAAACACATACACCCCCAAGCTTAGGCTTTTGGCCTAAGTTGGTCTACTCCCAAGGAGGGAAATAACTAGCTCCAGGGTACTCCGGAGTGGACTGAGGATGCCACTGCTGTGTGAGCTCCTCCGGCTCCCACTGATAAACTGGCGTCTAGTACTCGACTGGTGGCTCGGGCACGGGCACTTGTGGTTGGGCTAGGCCCCAATATGCGTAGATGTCCGAGGGCATAATAATGTACCTGCCTGCATGAAGATTGAACAAAGAAGGACCAGGTAAAGTAATAGTCTCACGAGTACCCTGAATAAACACCAGGTTATAAATCATCCTTCTATTTATATCTCTATCAAGAAAGTCATGGAAAACCATGCTATCGTAATCTAGATATCTCTCGGGAAGAAGAATTTCCTCTTCCTCGTCCAGTCTAATAGGTATCTCAAAGTGTCTAGAAAGACGAGTAGCATAGATACTTCCATAGACAATGCCTTTAGAAGGGTTCGTGTTCAACCGTTGAGCTACTAAGGCGCCCAAGCTATAAGTTTTATCATTATAAAGGGCTTCGCGCACGACCGCAAGATCTTGGGAACTAAGTGACCCAGCTTTCCCACGGCCAATCAAACATTTTCCCACAAATAATGAGAAGTACCGAAGCACGGGAAAATGTATGCTAGCAGCTCTAGCAGAAGACACTCCTCTCTCCTCTCCTACAACAATTGTATCGATGAAAGCCTCCAAGTCCCGTGGACGAGGTTCATGAATATCCCCAACGTAAGGTAATTTGCAAACATTGCAAAAATCCCGGAGTTACATGTGCTAGGGGATATCATAAAGTTTGAACTCAACCATAGGAGGATTCTTCCTCGGATAGAAGTTAAAGCTTTGTACGAAGATATTAGTGAGGAGGAGGTATTGCGGACACTTATCTTCAACGAAGGCGGTAAGGCCTGCGTTCTCCACCAAATAGTAGAAGTCCTCATAAAGTCCGGCGGTGCGTAAGAACACATCGCTTGGCCATTCGCACGCTCGAACTTCTGCAACTCGAGGGACCGAATACTTGGACTTCTTCTCACTTCCATCATCCTTGGGGTCATGGCTTGAAGAGCCTCTTAAGAACATCCTCATCTCTTCCCTTTTCTATCTCTGAAAATTTCTGAAATTTTTAGTGGATCTAAGGAAAAGTGAATAATGCTCAACGAAACTCATAGCAACTACTCCCACAACTGCCTAGAGGCCATATTATGCATCGAAACCACTTGGGACCAGTTAAAATTAGCATGCAAAGCTCAAGAACATGGTCACCAAGGCAGCAAAAATACGCGAAGTATAAGGCACTAGAGCAAAAACTAATTCGACCAATGGAGGAGTCACTTACCACGGAGTAATTTCCCCAAAACACTTCGAAGAATGGTGCTTTGAGCAAAGAGATCGAAAATCCCAGCAAGAGGAGCAAGAACACGGGTTTGAGCTGCGAGAAACGATTTTTTCTGGAGGTAGGAGAAGAAGATGAGAAAGAATGAGTGGAGGGGGTGCACATGGGACCCACAAGCTAGGTAGGCGCGGCCAGGTGGTGCCCGCGCCTCCAGTGCTTGTGGGCCACTGGTGCAGCCCCCAGACTAGCTCTTCGTCTCAGTATTTTTCAAAAATTCCAGAAAAAATCATAATTGATTTTCAGGACGTTCGGAGAACTTTCATTTTCGGGGTACTTTTCTACGGGACAATAGAATAGAAATCAGGGAAAACTAAGCTAAACCTATCATTTTTCTTCTAAGCAACCGAAGGTGAAATCTTGGAATAGAGGGTTGTGACTCCTCGATTCATGAATCTCATGGTCATCGAAAGAAATCAAGTCTCCTTGACAAACCTTTTCGAATCGCAAAAGAGAACGGAGAATTTTCGAATAGTCACTTGGTTACCTCAATGGGGATGTGTATTTCCCCAACAAGCAAATCATACTTCATCTTGACAGAAGGTATAGGGCATTCAAAGCTCCCAATAAGAATCGATGAAGTCTTTTAAATAGCATTGATGCAATGTACTCGATATTGTTTCTTTGGAAAGTGCACCGTATGCTCATTACTGTTGACATGGGAGGTGACATTTGTCACGCCCAAGATGCGACCCTATCCTCAATTTGGCATGAAAACCTCGTCAGGGATAGAAGCGCATATCGTCGTGTCGCAAGAATGGATATCTTTACAAGTACATGTACTGAAAAGAAGATATATATATATATATATATATATATATATATATATATATATATATATAGAGTTGGCTTACACTGGCCACAAGCTACATTAGAGTCACAACAGTACAATACATAATCATCATGAAGAAGAGAAGGGTACGACTATAGACGAAAACAAACGAGAAAAGAAGAACGACGTCCATCCTTGCTATCCCAGGCTGCCGGCCTGGAACCCATCCTAGATCGAGGAAGAAGAGGAAGAAGAAGCAACTCCAAATGAACAATCAACGCGCTCGCGTCAAGTAACCTTTACCTGTACCTGCAACTATTGTTGTAGTAATCTGTGAGCCACACGGGACTCAGCAATCTCATTTCCAAAGGTATCAACACTAGCAAAGCTTAATTGGATGAGGCATGGTTAAGTGGTGAGGTTGCAGTAGCGGCTAAGCATATATTTGGTGGCTAACTTACGAGTACAAGAAATAAGAGGGGGAAGATCTACGCATAACGGACGTGACTACTGATGATCAAATGAATGATCCTGAACACCTACCTACGTCAGACATAACCCCACCGTGTCCTCGATTGGAGAAAGAACTCACGAAAGAGACAGTCACGGTTACGCACACAGTTGGCACGTTTTAATTAAGTTAACTTCAAGTTATCTAGAACCAGTGTTAAACAAGGTTCCACATTGCCACATAACCGCGGGCACGGCTTTCCGAAAGATTTAACCCTGCAAGGGTGCTCCAACTAGTCCATCACAAATTACCACAAGACGCATAGAAAACCTCAATCACGATGCTCGTGATATCATCGGATTCCCTAGAGGAAAACCTCAACTCTGAGATTACCCAAAGCATCACGGGAATCCCGATGCACAAGATATCTCGTCAAAGGTAAAACTAATCCAGCAAGGCCACCCGACGTGTCCCGCTAGGAGCCGCGTATATCATTCTCAGGACACGACAGATAAGAGAAACGTACGGTGGCCTGATAGAAATCTCCCGAGTTGCCCCGGGTTGGCCCCGCACGGTGCTCTGTTTTGGACCAGCACCATCAGGACTGCCCCCCCTGTATTATGTAGAATTACTCCTCGGGTAGCGCTAACTCCCTATGCATTTCAAATTAACATAATTATTATGTTGGGCAAATAGTACCAATGTTGGGCCTTGCCAGACCAGGTTTAATCTAAAACGAATTATCAAGGGGGTCCCCATAACAACCCCAATCATGTTAGGAGTGCTCAATTATGGAACATAACACCGATAGCCGAAACTAAGGGGGCAAAGGTGGAACAAAACACTAGGCTAGAAAGGCCGAGCCTTCCACCTTTTACCAAGTATATAGGTGCATTAAATTAAATAGCATTAATATGGTGATATGACAAGGCACCCATGTAAACAGATGGAAGCAACTGCACCTGCAACTAGCAACGCTAACACAAGGTTAAGCAAGCAGTAACATAGCCAATCAGTGGTTTGCTAGGTTCTGAACAGTTGAAGGTTGTCATGGCATTGTTGAGAGGCTGATATATAACATGTGGTAGGCAACGAGACATAAACGATAGAAACGGTAAACTAGCATGGAAATGATAGTAATGGTATCTGGGGAAAAGGTCATCTTGCCTGAGATCCCGCTTGGAAGAAGAATGACTCCGTGAAGCAGCCGAACCGATGTAGTCGAACGGGTCGTCACAATCCGACACGCTTGCGGAACTCTATCGAGACAAAGCAAACCGGAAACACAAATCAACACACGCTATTCACCACACGATGCAGAACACATATGATGCATGAGCAGCTGAATACATGCAAGACACGGCATGACAATTCACCCAATCAAAAACTACACATTAAGTGAAGTTCAATATGCAACGAGTTGCATATTGACGAAAGTCCATGTTTATTTATTTAGTTCTATCCCGATTAGATACACGACAATATTAAATGTGGTTAAACATGGCAAGAGGTGAAGCATAATTAAACTACCTATCTAGGCATTTTAAATGAGGTCGGAAATGACATTTAGCACCTCCGAGACGACCTCAAATGTTAATTTCAATTATGTCCAGGTCTGAACTAACACATTTAATTAGTTGTTAAACATCAAAACAAATAGGTTCACGTGATTCTACGCGTCGCTACAAGCAATTTAAACATAGAGAACATCTCCAACGGAGCTACGGATCAAAAGATACAAGCACCGCAAGATATGATCGCCTGAATGCAATATGTGTGCAACGACGGTCACGAGCACTTCAAAACATACAACCAGAAAGAGAAAATGAAACTACACAAGGTTCTAAGCAAGTTTCATATAGGACACGGTCAAATCGGAGCTACGGTTCAACAACTACGAGCAAAACAAGAAATCACTACAATCTGCCAAAATCAGCCACATAGCATATTCTACACCCTACAACTACGAGCTACTCCACTCCAATATGCTCAAGCAAGGCATGAGACGATAGAGGGAAATAAGCACTACAACAAACTACTAACAACAACTAGCATGGCATCATGGATCACCAGGAAAGAAGTCACAAAAATGGCTTCTCACACACAGTTTCACACTTGGTGAAAATTACACTTCATGAAAGTGCAGTTTTCGATCAGAAGCCATATTGACAGCAACAAAACCATAAGCTATAGGGCTCCAGATTGCATGAAAATTCACAGCATGCTAGAGTATCACAAGGTCTATAACTTACTCCGTTGCACCAACCTCAAAGAAGCTACAGATAACAAGATACAGGCAAGACAAGACAACAACAAAATATAACAGATGTCAGACTTAGAAATATTTCAGCTCCTCCAAATCAGCACTATTTCTAG
This sequence comes from Hordeum vulgare subsp. vulgare, assembly GCF_904849725.1. Lineage (NCBI taxonomy): Eukaryota > Viridiplantae > Streptophyta > Magnoliopsida > Poales > Poaceae > Hordeum > Hordeum vulgare. The sequence goes on along the minus strand of NC_058524.1, from coordinate 337,605,389 downwards.
AAACGTGAGAGCAAGCAAACCACACCTAAACATGTATTTCTATTGCAACCAAAAATACTAGGGGCTAGACTAAACATCCAAGAACAACTCCCTAGTTGCCAACTTAATCAAATGGAGCACGGAATAAATCCTACGAAAAAGACAAGAGGGCAACATGGCAAAATATCACGCCAACTAACTTGCTCAAAAGGGCAAATCCCTACACGCAAAAATACCAATGAATACTCTAAAATTCATGGCAAAGGGGTTCCTAAGACATGGAAATTTAACCTACGACATTCGAATGAACCGGACACGCGCGAAAAATAAATTACGGGACGTATCCTATTGGAACAACACGTTAATCTAGGCATTTGGCACGGTAAACCACATCAAACCAGTATGCAAGTTTTATAATCGGATTCTACACGCAAAACTATACCAAATACATATATAACTCATCGCGATCCGACATACGGATTAAAAGATACGGGCGTTCTAAAATCTATATATTTCCTGGAATTCAAATAATTCCGAAAATCCTAATAACCCAACCGGGCCAAATCTGAGAGGTGCAGGATATTAAACGCCGCCTAGGCGAAAAAACACAGAGGGACGGGGGTGGCTCACATCGGTTCGGCCGGGCTGGAGGGGCTGCTGCAGATGGGCCGTTGGAGGGGCGCCCTGGCCTGGGGAGGCCGAAGCTGGCCTTGGGGGGCAGCCGGGTCAAGGGGGGCGAGCTGGGTCAACGCCAGCGGTTGCCTCGTCCCTCCCGTGCTGCTCGGGACGCAGCGACGCACAGCTCGCCGGCGGGAGACCGAGGTAACAGTGCCTGCGCGGGGGAGCGAATCCGGGAGGGACGTTGCCGGAGGAGCCGGATCCGGGAGGCTCCACGACGGCCGGCGTGCTCGGGCAGGCGGCGCATGGTGGCGACGCAGAGAGGACCGGGATGGCGGCTGCTGGCCCGGCGGCGAGCGGGGATAGGTCACCGGAGGCGGTCCTGACCCCGGGGAGGACCGGATCTGGAGTGGGTCGCGTCGGAGACCGGCGGCGGAGGGCGGCGCTCACGACGGGAGCTAGGGGAGGAGGCTGCAACGGGAGTAGGGAGACGCACGAGCGGCTCGGGACGAGGCGGTCTCGCCAGATGGGCTCGGCGGGCCGGTCACGGGCTCGGCGGGCCTGGCGGCGCTCAGGAGGTTGAGGGGAGGAGAGAGAAGAGAGAGAGAGGATTAGGGATAGGGGGAGGCACGAATAACGACGAGAACCGGCAACTAACAACGGATGCAACTTTTGAAAACTGGCGGCAACGAAGATGCCGATGCAATGCACATGATGCGCATGATGCGATGATCATGCGACAAAAGAAAATAGACACACGGCGAAAACGGAATAGAAGGGGAATCTTCTGGAACGTCGGTCTCGGGTTGTCACACCTCTCCTACACTACAAGAGGATCTCGCCCCGAGATCCAAGAGTGAAAGGGGGGAGAGGATGAGAAAGAACAAGAGGTAAAAACTTAGTCGCTTCTTTGACAAACGAGTGAAACGAACGATCCTTGAAGGTTGCAAAGAGATGATGAATGATATGACAAAGAAGCAAGAATTCACGGAAAATTTCGGCAGCACTTCGGTAGGAAGATGGGACAAAAAATTCGATAAGAAGAGAGAATTAGACAATATTCATAACAAACAACTAAATAGAACAAGGGAATACCATGAACTTGATAGAACAACATGATAGACCCAAAAGAGCAACATCACAATGCCTCCGGAACAATAGAATAGGAACTAGCTCATCCGGAAGAAGAGAATGAAGAAAGAATGACAACTACTAACTCCAATGAACTTTGGTAAGCATCCTTGCAAGAAGAATTGGACGGAGTTGTTGGAAAAACAACAACGAAAAGAACAAGATAGTAGTGGGCTTATGGAAACCTTTTCAAACTAACGAAGTGATAACCAGCCACTAACAGAAACAAGGGTTGATTGGGAGAAACAAGCATGAACAATTTCTTACGCCAAGAGGATACATTGAGAACTTGTATTAATGACAAGCACCATGATAGCAACAATCCATAGGAAAAGCTTTAGGTGAAATCCAAACCAAGATAGCTCAATGAAGAAATCATGGGTTGCAAATATCTCATGGTCATAGAATTGGTGGGTTTAATTATCTCATTCTTGAAAGGAATTTTCTTCGAGGCTCCTACACTAATAAGAAAGCTATAATACCACCTCAAAGGATAAAGGAAGAACAATTGCACATAGAAATGCAAGAGAAAGGATACTTGAGGTTCTCCAACGAGAATCTTGAAGAACACTTGAGAATGAATTGAAACCTTGATGAACCACCATGAAGGACCTCCGTATACGAATGAATGATGGAAAGATAACAAGGTAGAAAAGAATAAGATTATCACCTTGCCAGGATTTAGAAGAAGCCTCGCAAAGAGATACTAAAAGAACTTGGAACTCCGGAAAAGAAAGATAAGCGCTTGAGAAAAGAATTGAAACCATGAGCCACTCCGGACGAAGAATTCAGATTACTATGAACAAGAATAAGTATTATGTTATGCTTATCCTTCATCAAATTTAATTGATGACAAGCAACGGATTCAGCATACCATTCAACCTTCTAGAAATGATTTAGGAGAGATAAGCACCACTTGAAGCATAAATGAAGGACGCACAGGTAAGAATTCCAATTGAATGGAAATACCAAGAATTAATGGAGATACAAGAGAATGAAGAGATCATTATCCACCCGAGAGGAAAAATTTAAACAAGACACCAGAATAATTGAGAGATGAACAAAGAGACAACAATTGAGAAGAATTGAGGATGAAAGCTGAAAGATGAGAACGAAGAATCTTCTGAAATGATGGCCTTCAGAGAATCGAGAATGAAACAACTCAGAAATACACCGGATAGCAAAAAATGGATTACTCATGGTTGAAAACAATTGAATATGATAACACAAAGCTAAAATGATGAATCTCCAAGCGAATGAATCAAGATTTGAGAGAAACACCCCTTAGGTCTTCAAAGCTGAAACATGATGAGGAGAACACCACCAAGAATAACTGAGACACTCTGGAATAAAGAATAATGAAAGGTTGAGCCAAATATGAGAATTAATTCTAATTGATCTTGAAGAAGGAATATGACTCATGAAAATCATAATTACGTCATAGTTGAAAAGAATTAAAGATCTCCGGAAAGATTACAAGAGCTAAAAGATCCTGGGAAAAACCTGTGGGTTATGGGCCCACTCGAAGAAACCACCGTTGAAAAGATTGCTAGAACGAGAGATATTGCACCGGTATAAGAAAACTAGATGAGGTTAGCACCTCGAAATAACTGAAGGATCGAGAATTAGGACTTCTGAAATATCTTCAACACTCCGGATAGAAAAAAGAGGAATGAATAACAAGATAGGCTAAAAAGAATTTCCAACATAGGAAAGAATTACAAGGATGAAAATGATATGATGACACGGATAACTGCATTGAATTCACCGGAATATACCACAAGAATGAATAAAGATGAACACGAAGCTCCTGAGAATCTACACGATGAATCACCGGATAGGAGAGAAAGAATAAGATAGCGGAAACAACAACGAAATGAAATGCACTAGGATGATCACATAATCACTGAAGAAAAGGGTGGGAGGGCGGGGAAAACAAAGACAACTTGGGCCAGATGAGAAGAACTTCGGAATAAAAATGAGAGATTGAACCTGCAAAATTGGAGCGGATAGAATTACTTGAAGAGAGACACATCGGTTGAAAAGACTTAACATGACGACTCCGGTTGACAATAATTGATAAGACCACTGATTAAGCAAAAGGATTAGCACTCTCATATGAATATGAGAACACTACTTAGAAAAGACCTGAATCACCACTAACATCGAAGCAACTTCAATTACCATATTCCAACAAAACAAAGGGTGCGGCTTGCAATTAGCCAGAACAAACTCATGAGAAAGATTTCGTCCGATATTTTCGTGGACAGGATCGCACGGGCTCGATCCTTACAGTAGCCATCAAGTGCAAGGCAGTGCACCCGACATACGAAGCGTCCCCGAGTCGTAGCAAGCTACAAGGACTCTTTAAGACACAACGTGTACCGCTGTAAGTCGACCGTCAACAAACGAATCCACTAGATGTCGAACCCCAACCTAACATCATGCATTTGTTGGAAGATTGTCCTATAAGCAACTACTTGAATTCCCACCTAAGAATTCCCGAAATATCTGGTCATGCAATCTGGTACACGGATAAAAGGAGTAATATCACACAACTCCTATACTAACCCGTCACCTGTATCACATCCATCAACACACAACCAGAATCTTGGACCTTCATCTACAATAGACCATCGTGATCACAACGATACAAAGTATGGCAGTACTCCCGAACAATCTGCACCTCTATGTCTAGTATCGTCAGGGGAAAGGCATTGATCGGGTACTTACCTCAGGTATGTTATATACCGCGAGTCGTGGATGACACAGAAATTTCCCAGATCTCGTGGGTCCACACTACAAGAAAAACTGCATGTAGAGACGCCATATTCCATAGCTACACACGTGTTACTTCATCTCTAGGCAACCATAGAGTCAACTTAGTAAAGCGTCTTTGAAGCGTATCCCTATGCACCGTCTCAAAACATGTAGATACGCTGGCTAAGCGTGTGTACATTGCATGAGACGCTATATTGGAACGTCCGAAAGTGTCCCTAGATATGAGACGCTATATTGGGACATCCAAAAGCGTCCCTTGATATGAGACGCTATATTGAAACCTGAAAAACGTATCTAGGTATGAGACGCTGTATTATGACGTTTAAAAGCGTATCTACATATGTAGAGTCGTTCTATTAGATGCGCTTATCACGTCTCTACTCATAGTCAGTTCATTCATCATGGGCCCTAACCCATTCTTATACACGCTATGTACAAACGATATATTTGTCTCAAAATATACACAAGATCTTTGTAACTAAATATATTTAACTTTGAAAATTATTTGATTTATTTTGAATTTGTATTTCATCATTTCAAACGGAGTTACTTTATCACAACACACGCTTATGAAGAATGAATAACAAATATTGTTATATGTAAAGGCATCCACTCCTATCACAAGCCACATTCTTAGGTAACAAATACTATATAAAGGGATCCTCCAATATCAACAATTGTATTCACAAGCATCTCATTCGCACAATTTCAATTAGTAGAAACAAACACCTTGACTTCAGAACTTTATGAAATCAGATATTCATACGAAAGATACAAATAATTATGAAAATATCATACAACCATAACCAAATTTTCCATGAAGCTAGAAATCCTTTGTATAATACACAATATTTGTCCATTTAAAAACTAATTCTTCTGCAGTTGCTTGTTGCTTGTTGCTCTTGCAATGCACTTCTTTTCTAAGCTTGGGCTACCATGAAAAAAAAAGATAACAGAGAAATTGTTAGTATGTAATCTTTAAGAGTAGTGTGAGAAGAAATGTACTTTGATGAAATTGTAAGAGATGTACCAGTGTTTGGTGGCTTGTTTTGAGGCTGAGTAGGAGTGGTTGGGATTGGTTTTTTCACGTAAAAACACAGAGATTTTCATAAAAAATAAACCTGAAGTATGTACATTGGAGCATAATCAGTCATTGTATGGAAGTGTATTTACGTGTGATATAGGCCATGCAATAACATGACCAATATAATCTTGTCATAAGGTCTAACCAGTGTCTCATCTCCAAGTCTTGAAACAGCGGCAACAAAAACTGCTACATATTGATCTGCAAGCATGCTTCCCCCAATGACATATGTTTTATCTCTACTCACTAAAGTTCCTTCAGACACACATTTATTTTTGCTTCTTAGGTTCAACAAAAACAACAAGACGTTCATTTTATCCTATGTTTTCAAGAAATGAAACATTCATTATCACAAACCATGGAAGATTTCACTTAATGCAAAAATGGACGATTTCACATGGAATTAGACCAACTAACTATTATAACCATTATCATTCAGATATATATATTATTACAGAAATGGATGATTACACATGTATACCTTCTTAGTGACGCGATTTAGCTGTACACTTGGTTGAGGACCACCTTACTTGGTCGCATTGATACTTTCAGTATGACCATCTTTTGCTTTATGCAATTGAGGTTTAGTTCAGTTTGATCTTATACAAAACATAGAAATTGTTTGATAACAAAGAAGAAATTTATGCACGCACAGACACACACCTTAGCAACTGTCTGCTCATGTGGTCAAGATAAACTAGTCCAACCCTCTTTTTTTCTCGCGCATTTGCTAGGATGAAATTCATGGTTCGTGAATTGTTGTCCAGTAAATTTGATTCTTCACAACATTGATTGACCTTATCATTTTTTTAGATGTGTGCTTTCTACAATTGATGTTCAGTACACATATACAAAACATAGCCATTGTGCGATAACATATTAGAAACGTATGTACAATGGACATACCTTAGCAACCATATGTTCATGTGGTAAGGAACAATTGGTGTGACCCTCTTTGGTTGACTCCACACAACCTTAATTGGCCCTATCAAACTTGTTAATCTGTGCCTTCTAGAGTTGAGATTCAATTTAGTACTACATTTACCTACATAAAACATAGGCTATGTTTGATAATGAAGCAAAAAATTATGCACATCTGCACCTTAACAACCATGTGTAGTAAAGATAAACCATTGGAATCCTCTTTGGTTCCCACACAAAAGCTAGGATGCAATTCCTCGATAGTGATCTGCTTGTCCAGTACAGTTATTTCTACACTTCCTTGATTTGACCTATCAGACTTCTCAATGTGTGCTTTCTACAATTGAGGTTTGGTTCAGTTGTATGTAATCCTATATGAAACATAGGCACTATTACCTCACTTGCATAGCACTAAATGAGAATAAACAAGTATATTTATTAGTGAACAAACTATTACATCACGTACATAACATTCAATGGAGCATGCATATTGCTAGGTGATTTTTCAACTATATTATGTGACTCATATTGCTTGATGGATTCCAATGTACAAAGATAGCTAGCTACTACAAGCAGGTTGATTGATTGTTCTATGAGCAACAAGACTGAATTTTACATGATACAGAACAGAGAATTGACACATATTGAAGCATAGAACGTTAAAATAAAACTTCAGAGAGCCGTCTTTTTTTATTTAGCAAATGTAGCATACAAGATATACAGTAACAAATCTTTCTTTCCTTTTAGTTGGGAATTGTAACAGACTAACAGTGTACGTCAAACTAACAGTGTACATTGCAGCCTGTACAACCAAACACTATCATGCTTCATGTTACAGCATAAATGGAATTTGAGGTTACATGGCCTGTACAGGGATATACAATAACAAATCTTTCTTTCATTTTAGTTAGGAATTGTAATAGAGCAACAGTGTACGTCAAAATAACAGTGTACAATGCGTCCTGTACAACTAGACACTATCATGCTTTATGTTCCAGCGTAAATGGAATTTGAGTATACATGTCCTGGCTATATAACACCAGTTGTAAAATTAGATTGGAATAAACAGTTGCTTACATATTTTCAAGAAAGTATGTCAGCATTCAATTCTAGGCAAGCAAACAATTCATCAAACACTTGGAGTGCTTTGCTAGGATCGAGACTTGAGATGCATACATGAAGGAGGCCACCTTGGTTGATTTGGTGTTAAAACTGTAGGGGCTATGAGAATCAAGGATCGCCTGCTTGACATGCTGGAGGCTGAATATGATGGATGGAGACGAGAGCTGCTTGCAGGGTAGTGTACCAACAAAACACGGACCCGGGCTTCGGGTGAAGGATGAGACTGACATGGATGTGGCTTTTTGACGCTGAGGACGACGTCAAGGAGGAGCACCGCTTTGTGACGATGAGGACGACGGCGTTGACGGCGCTCCAAGTAGCAAGCTTGCCAATGGAGAAAAACGTCGGCGCGCGGAGCAAGTGGTCTTGGGCGAAGCAAGCGGCGGCGGGCGGATCAAGGGGCGGAGGGCTGCCCTTGAGGGATTAGACTGCCACCGCGCCGAGTCCGGGGATGGGCGGCGCGTGGGGTGGTGATGCTAGGGTAGATTCGATTCAGGAGGTTGGATAATGGGGAGGTGGGGGAGGTGGTAGCGAGGAAAATTATCCGACGAGATATATTATATCTTTCCCTAATAATAAAGCATGGATTGCTTGTGTCGTCCGTCATGGTGTTTTTGTAAAAAAGCCCCTGGTGTTTCCTGAAATCAACCCGCAGTCCGCATTTAAGTCAGAGAACGAATTGGTTTTTACATTTTACACAAACCCCCCTATATTTAATCCAAACTAACCCGCAGTCGAGGGGCCTCTTTCTCCAATCTCCACCAACTCCCCCCGCCGAACCCTAGCTCGCCAAGCCAACCAGCAGCCATGCAGGTGGCGGTCGCCTGCTCCGTCAAGTGCCGCCCCCACCACCGCCTCTCGGTGCCGCAGCTCCCCGCCGTGCTCGAGATCCTCCCCCGCAGCACCCCGGCCTCCGCCGGCGAGCTGCGGGCGACCCGGTGCTGGACCCCGCCCTCCCTCTCCTTCGCGCGTGCCTCCGACCAAGGGGAGCCCCCCGTGCCCCCTACCGAAGTCCGTCGTCCGTGAGACGGGCCCGCGCCGCCATGGCGGGGCGCGAGGAAGCCGGCCCCGCCGCTCCCGTGGCTGCGGCCGCCCTGCTCTTAGGGCGGAGTTTGGGGAGGTGGTCATGGCATGGCATGGATGCGAGGAATTGTGAGGGGGTGGGGAGTGTACAGAAGCAGCGGCCAATGGCGCAGGACGATCCGGTTGTGTCTGCACAGTGGCTGCAGCAGCACCTAGGCCAACCCGACATCAAGGTGAAAGAATCTCTCATCCGACTCACCTTTCCCCCTTCGATTCCTGAGGATATATTACCTCCTTTTTTCGCTAGCGTTTCAGAAGCAGTAACAACATCAGCATGTTCTAGATTTCTCATCATCCAGATTATTTATCCACATGAGAAGCAACTAAGACTTGATTAGTACAGTATTTACCACTTTTATTCTACTCCCTATCATGTTGTTTTCCTATCATTATTGTTGTGCCCAAGAAAACATTAAGGGGACACACGAACCCGTGCTGTTTTTCATATCACATTTGAATTCTTGGTTCAGATACTGGATGCTACCTGGTGCATGCCACACGAGAGCAGGGACGCATGGCAAGAATACCAGGTTTCTTTATGGATCATCTTTGTTGTAAACTCTTCACCCCTTTTGTGCCAATGTTTCTCCCGGCTAAGATGTTCATATATGCTTAGGTGGCCCATATTCCTGGCGCGCTCTACTTCGACATTGATGGAATTTCAGATCGGACGACTAGCAAAAAAGCACGTGTGTTGCAACGGAAGAGAAAATAACACACGCTTTGAACGTAATATATTTTTACATGGCATCACATTTGTGTTGTTGACGATTGCCTCAGTGCTCACACAACAAAAACGCGTTTGAATGTACAATCACTCGGAATAAGATGAGAAATATGTTGTTTCTCCCGAGGACATTTTCCAAAGGTGTGCATGTGTGGTTAACGATGTTTTCTTTCCTCTCAATTTGGTTTTAATTTAATGGATATTTATTGTAATTCGTATGGTCGTCAGAAAGAGAGAGAAAAGACCGTGCACTACAGATTATGTTTGCACCAAAAATAATATTTAAGAATTATTCAACAGCTAGAAATAACATCGTATTTAGATTCTGCACATTTTTTAATCAAATTTCATACATAATATGTTAAAATCGGAGTTACGGATTAAAAGATATGGATAATTTTGTTTTAGATAAAATATGGATTGATTAACTGAAAAGTCAGGGTTTTTTTTTAAAACAAAAAAGTTTCGGCTGACTTAAATAGGGACGGCGGGTTGATTACCTGAAACATCACGGAGTTTTCTGTAAACTGCAAAAAATGGTTCGGCTCTGACTAAAAGATGGACCGCAAGTTGATGATCTAAAACTGTGAGGACTTTTCTGCAAAACAACAGAAAACGGTTCGTTCTCACTTAAAGTTGGACTGCGGGTTAATTAACTGAAACTGCGAGGGCTTTTTTGGAAAATGACCGACGACCCATGGCCGGGGCCGCCCTGATCTTAGGGCGGAGTTTGGGGAGGTGGTCATGGGGTGCCATGGATGCGAGGAATTGTGAGGGGGTGGGGAATGTACAGCAGAGGCGGCCAATGGCGCAGGACGATCCGGTTGTATCTGCACAGTGGCTCCAGCAGCACCTAGGCCAACCCGACATCAAGGTGAAAGAATCTCTCATCCGCCTCACCTTTCCCCCTTCGATTCCGGAGGATATATTACCTCCTTTTTTCGCCAGCGTTTCAGAAGCAGTAACAACATCAGGATTTTCTTGATTTCTCATCATCCAGATTATTTATCCGATTGAGAAGCAACTAAGACTTGACTAGTACAGTATTTACCACTGTTATTCTACTCCCTATCATGTTGTTTTCCTATCATTATTGTTGTGCCCAAGAAAACATTAAGGGGACACACGAACCTGTGCTGTTTTTCATATCACATTTGAATTCTTGGTTCAGATACTGGATGCTTCCTGGTGCATGCCACACCAGAGCAGGGACGCATGGCAAGAATACCAGGTTTCTTTATGGATCATCTTTGCTGTAAACTCTTCACCCCTTTTGTGCCAATGTTTCTCCCGGCTAAGATGTTCGTATATGCTTAGGTGGCCCATATTCCTGGCGCGCTCTACTTCGACATTGATGGAATTTCACATCGGACGACTAGCAAAAAAGCACGTGTGTTGGAACGGAAGAGAAAATAACACACGCTTTGAACGTAATATATTCTTACATGGCATCACATTTGTGTTGTCGACGATGGCCTCAGTGCTCACACAACAAAAACGCGTTTGAATGTACAATCACTCGGAATAAGATCAGAAATATGTTGTTTCTCCCGAGGACATTTTCCAAAGGTGTGCATGTGTGGTTAACGAAGTTTTCTTTCCTCTCAATTTGGTTTTAATTTAATGGATATTTATTGTAATTCGTATGGTCGTCAGAAAGAGAGAGAAAACACCATGCACTACAAATTATGTTTGCACCAAAAATAATATTTAAGAATTATTCAACAGCTAGAAATAACATCGTATTTAGATTCTACACATTTTTTCAATCAAATTTCATACATAATATGTTAAAATCGGAGTTACGGTTTAAAAGATATGGATAATTTTGTTTTAGATAAAATATGGATTGATTAACTGAAAAGTCAGGGTTTTTTTGTTAAAAAAAAAAGTTTCGGCTGACTTAAATAGGGACGGCGGGTTGATTACCTGAAACATCAGGGAGTTTTCTATAAACTGCAAAAAATGGTTCGGCTCTGACTAAAAGATGGACCGCAGGTTGATGATCTAAAACTATGAGGACTTTTCTGCAAAACAACAGAAAACGGTTCGTTCTCACTTAAAGTTGGATTGCGGGATAATTAACTGAAACTGCGAGGGCTTTTTTGGAAAATGACCGACGACCCATGGCCGGGGCCGCCCTGATCTTAGGGCGGAGTTTGGGGAGGTGGTCATGGGGTCCCATGGGTGCGAGGAATTGTGAGGGGGTGGGGAATGTACAGCAGAGGCGGCCAATGGCGCAGGACGATCCGGTTGTATCTGCACAGTGGCCGCAGCAGCACGTAGGCCAACCCGACATCAAGGTGAAAGAATCTCTCATCCGCCTCACCTTTCCCCCTTCGATTCCGGAGGATATATTACCTCCTTTTTTCACCAGCGTTTCAGAAGCAGTAACAACATCAGCATGTTCTTGATTTCTCATCATCCAGATTATTTATCCACAGGAGAAGCAAATGAGACTTGATTAGTACAGTATTTACCGCTGTTATTCTAGTCCCTATCATGTTGTTTTCCTATCATTATTGTTGTGCCCAAGAAAACATTAAGGGGCCATAGGAACCTGTGCTGTTTTTCATATCCCATTTGACTTCTTGGTTCAGATACTGGATGCTTCCTGGTACATGCCACACGAGAACAGGGACGCATGGCAAGAATAACAGGTTTCTTTATGGATCATCTTTGCTGTAAACTCTTCACCCCTTTTGTGCCAATGTTTCTCCCAGCTAAGATGTTCATATATGCTTAAGTGGCCCGTATTCCTGGCGCGCTCTACTTCGACATTGATGGAATTTCAGATCGGACGACTAGCAAAAAAGCACGTGTGTTGCAACGGAAGAGAAAATAATACACGCTTTGAACGTAATATATTTTCACATGGCATCACATTTGTGTTGTCGACAATGGCCTCAGTGCTCACACAACGAAAACGCGTTTGAATGTACAATCACTCGGAATAAGATGAGAAATATGTTGTTTCTCCCCACGATATTTTCCAAAGGTGTGCATGTGTGGTTAACGATGTTTTCTTTCCTCTCAATTGGTTTTAATTTAATGGATATTTATTGTAATTCGTATGGTCGTCAGAAAGAGAAAAAAAAAGACCGTGCACTACAGATTATGTTTGCAGCAAAAATAATATTTAAGAATTATTCAACAGCTAGAAATAACATCCTATTTAGATTCTACACATTTTTTCAATCAAATTTCAAACATAACATGTTAAAATCGGAGTTACGGTTTAAAAGATATGGATAATTTTGTTTTAGATAAAATATGGATTGATTAACTGAAAAGTCAGGGTATTTTTTGTTAAAACAAAAAAAGTTTCGGCTGACTTAAACAGGGACGGTGGGTTGATTACCTGAAACATCAGGGAGTTTTCTGTAAACTGCAAAAAACGGTTCGGCTCTGACTAAAAGATGGACCGCGGGTTGATGATCTAAAACTGTGAGGACTTTTCTGCAAAACAACAGAAAACGGTTCGTTCTCACTTAAAGTTGGACTGTGGGTTAATTAACTGAAACTGCGAGGGCTTTTCTGCAAAATGACCGACGACCCGTGGTCGGGGCCGCCCAGCTCTTAGGGCGGAGTTTGGGGAGGTGGTCATGGTGTGCCATGGATGCGAGGAATTGTGAGGGGGTGGGGAATGTACAGCAGAGGCGGCCAATGGCGCAGGACGATCCGGTTGTGTATGCACAGTGGCTGCAGCAGCACCTAGGCCAACCCGACATCAAGGTGAAAGAATCTCTCATCCGCCTCACCTTTCCCCCTTAGATTCCGGAGGATATATTACCTCCTTTTTTCGCAAACGTTTCAGAAGCAGTAACAACAGCAGCATGTTCTTGATTTCTCACCATCCAGTTTATTTATCCACATGAGAAGCAACTGAGACTTGATTAGTACAGTATTTACCACTGTTGTTCTACTCCCTATCATGTTGTTTTCCTATCATTATTGTTGTGCCCAAGAAAACATTAAGGGGCCACAGGAACCTGTGGTATTTTTCATATCACATTTGACTTCTTGGTTCAGATACTGGATGCTTCCTCGTACATGCCACACGAGAGCAGGGACGCATGGCAAGAATACCAGGTTTCTTTATGGATCATCTTTGCTGTAAACTCTTCACCCCTTTTGTGCCAATGTTTCTCCCGGCTAAGGTGTTCAGATATGCTTAGGTGGCCCATATTCCTGGCGCGCTCTACTTCGACATTGATGGAATTTCAGATCGGACGACTCATGTGAGAAATGCCTCCGGATATTAATCCCCTTGTCGCTTGCGCCATTGTTTGAATCGACGGTTTCTTGGAGCTTTGGCAGTTGGCCTGCTGCAGTGATTTTCTGTCTTCAGTCTTTCACTATATATGCCTATGAAAATAGATATGTGACTTACTTTTACTAGATGCAATTGTTTTCAGTTGCCACACATGCTGCCATCGGAAGAGGCTTTTGCGGCAGTGGTTTCTGCACATGGCATTAGTAACCATGACAAAGTCATTGTTTATGATGGGAAGGGGTTCTATAGCGCCTTGTTTTTTGTGGTAAGTAGCGTGTTGCTTGGGTTGAGTTCAACAGAATGACCGAAATCAAACTTTCTTGCTAATGCACAAACAACGAGACATAAGATGTTCAAATTCATGTTGATACAGTATTTTCTCATTTTTATTTACTGCATGCAAAGGTCTTACTCTTTTACAGTATCTCACATCTATACACGTAGATAGAGTTGATTACTTTATCTACCCAATATTACTTATGTTGCCTCACTTCAACTACTAAAGCTCTGGGGATGTGATCAATAGGATGAATTTTGCATGCAATGGGAAGATAGTGTCATGGTTTCAGATAGTGGGGAAAGGGTATTGTGCCTCAAATTTAAATTCTACAATGTCGTGGTTTTATCCATTTTTCATGTGTTTGGAAAACAAAATGAATCAGTCTGCATATTCAACAAAATATTACCTTTTCGTACATTTCTGCAAACCTATACAAATTAAGATTGGGCCTGCTAATCTTCTGTGTATATATATAGTGTATATTTGCCTACATGGACAGTAACATCAATTCAGCATATACCACAATTTCTCTTTGATTTATTTATTGTCTGTAATATTTTAATATTGATTCTAATTTCAGTTGATATAGAAAACAATATTTTCAATTCCAGCGAGACCGAGCGACCTATATTATAAACATAGCATCCTGATTTAAAGTATTGAGCTACATCCACTAGCTAGCTGTCGATTTAAAAAACAAATGCTATTGAGAGTGACACTGTTTTAGCTACATTGCTCACTTGGACTACACCATAAACTCGACTGGGTAGGAGTCCTCCATGCAGATCCATTCTATGTTTTTAGTTCCACGGTATATGATGCAACTACAACTGCAATCCACATCATCCGCCCTAAATTATTGTTCTTTTATGACAAGGTTTCTCTGTACTTTTGCATGCCTAATTTGGCTATTTCTATGTGCAGTCTATCTGGAGTAGTATCGTTGTCACTGTTGGCAAGAGTGGAAAGGAGGACAAGTGACGACATGGGCGGGGTACCATGTCAAAAAAGAGGATACATATCTCTGGGTTTTTGAGTTATGCTTATTGGCTAAGGATGTGGGATATTATTATTTTCTTCCGTTGTAACGCACGGGCTTTTTTACTAGTATGGATATAAAGGAAATACATACGCAGAAGTGTTCCGCGCTACCGGTACGCGCCAAAAACTAATTGAGTGAAAACAACCCGGGGACGTCATAAGTGCAAATAGTTTGGGAGCGTCAAATAACCACACATGTGGAAAACTATTATTTTAGGTTTTTCTATCACATATATTTGTATTATTTGTTCTTTTCCCGAAAGGATCCAACATTATTGGATAATTAACGTGTGAATTAATATCCACAATAGTATTAATAAAAAGTATAAATCTAGGTTTTTTTAGGGGGACAGTATAAAGCCAGTTTTTTTATAAAGCTAGTGTAATGTTAAAAATGCGATAGTGATATGCGTCGGTCGATTTGGTCGGTCAGCCCGCCACCATTCAATGTGGTGAATTACGACTGGCGGCCGCACACGCTTCTCCGGTGACGTCCACCCCTCCCCCTTTCCCATGGCTGTCTGTCCTTGTCGTCGGTCATCGCCCTCGTACATAGTGCTCATAGTCGGTCACCACCGTCGAGCGGCGTATCTCCATTGTGCGAACGTGTTGCTTGTTGGGGGAGAGAAGAGAGGAGGTGCAAAATCGCCATCATAGGAAAAAAAGGGAGGTGTTGTAGATCTGCAAGGTTGAAGAAGACAAGCGAAGAGGGCAATGTGGATCTCGCCGCCCACAACTTCTACGATTGGCGCCATCTCTTCCATGTCCACCTCGGCAGTTGCGGTCTTCGTCATCACATCAATATAGCCGCTCCCCCGCGGCTGACCGACCCTCTACTCAAATCTCTACCGAGCTCTTCAACCTCGTATCCAACAACGACGCCACCGCCGCTGAACTATGGACCTCTCTTCAGCAGCTCTTCCAGGACAACTCTGATGCGCGCATTAACGCGTTACATATCGAGCTCTACACCAGCACCCAAGGCGATTCTCCGGTCACCGTCTATTGCCAACGCATCAAGTCAGTCGACGACGAACTTCGTGAGCTTGGTGATCACGTTGATGATCGAACTCTCATGAACGCTTTCCTCGTCGGCCTTGGGGAGCAGTTTGAGAAGCAGGTCGCCTTCATCCCTATGATGCGCCCCTACCCCTCCTTCAAGGAGGTTCGCTCCATCTTGCATCTCGAGGCACATAACAAGGCACGCAAGACGACGCGTTCTCCCCAACTATTTCACGTTGCCTGGGCCGCCGCACCGCCTCTACCGACGCCTTCGGCTCCTCCAGGCTGGCTCCCAAGCCCTAATTATCAGTGCAAAAACCCCGTCTACCGCCGACGCAACTAAAGGTGAATTATACCTTTTGTTCCAACCAGTCACCAAAATGTGCACTAATCAAATCCTCGTTGTCATCATCCATCAAATTTAAGTTGCTCGGTTTCCTCTTCTCTAGATCCACAAATTCTCTATAATAATAAGACAAATAAAATCATGATTTTTATAACTTGTGAAAAACAAAAGTTGTAGAAGATAGTACTCAAGCACACCTACATAGATCATCAAGATCGTTAGAGTTTCGCAAGACATATCGTTGTGCTTGAACTAGAAGTTGATCGTCCAACTGGCCTACAATGACAGCCTTTCCAATTGGCCCACCTACACTATCGAACATGTACTCGGTACTTAGGTTCAAATTGTATAATATGGTTTACCACAACCATTCCCCTTACATTACAAAACATAAATCGAGATATGACTTTACTAGAGGAATTTATGTGAAGTAAATAAAGGATTTTTCATGTGGTATAAGGGTTATGATGTGAAGAACTCCCAAAGCATACTGAGCCAAGTCATGAAGATACGGATCAACAAGTAGACACTGAAACAGATTGTTGTGAATCAAATCACCTTACCTACAAATATATTTCTCAAAGGAAGTACGAAAGAAAAACAATAACCACTGTTTTTAACAAAAAAATTCATCCAATCTCCAAAAAGGATTCACTGGTCTTTATCAACAATTGTCAAATTTAAATAATACAGTGAACGACTGAAAAGATAGAAAGGGATAACAGAGTTGTTATATGCAATTCAAGCTATATTTCACATGATGAATACATGCAAAAATGAGAGGAACAACCTCTAGGCAACTCATGGTAGCAGAGCTGAGGGAGAGAGGAGTCATCCGGGTAGTCTATTTTGCGGGCGGTCGAGCCTGGCATTGGGAGCAGTGGCGCCGGACTGATGGAAACCGGCGTCAGGTGGTGGGGGAGCCATCCCTAGGAGAAGGTGATCACTGTATGGAGACGAGGGAGCTTGTCTAGAAGGAGCGGCATCGGGCAGCGGGGCAACTCTGGCCAGAGAGCCGACACGGGATCAGAGTCGGGGGACACTGGAGTTCAGGCTATGGCCGAGTTACGGCGGCGATAGACCTTTCGCTGGGGATGTGCGTCGACATGAGATCTATCGGAGGAGGAGAGCGATGGCGACTTGAGAACTCAGGCTGGGGAGATGGCGGCTAGAGTGTGCCGGCTGGTGCCGCAACACCGACCGGTGGCGGTGCTAGCAGTTCGTTTCTTTTTTTAGGCAGTGGTGTATCACATAGAAGAATATTTTTTTAAAAAATGCTAAACATACAAAGAGTTACACATGGTTACATGCTGACTAGGATTCTTTCTTCCTAACTAACCTCTGTGTCCCCCTGATTTTCAAGGGGGTGGGGCCTCATCTCTCTTAACCTCCAATCAAAATCCATCTGCGTGTAAAAGCCGTGTAAACTTATGTACGCGTAGCATTACAGGGTTTTTTAGGGGTAATGCGGAATTTGATTTGCTGAGTCTCCTTTGCACTTGGATAATTTGCCGCTGATTTTATTGACATTTATTTTTTGGCACACATGTCCGAAACTTTGATGATTTGCACGTGACAAGATGGATCCACTATGAAATGTCTAAAATGTCCCTACAATCAAGATGACCTAACCCCAGCCCCGACTGAGTCCCATCTCACCTCTCCCATCCCCGACCAAATAACCGCGATGACCTGCAAGGGCATGAGCCCCCAACCTCCACGTGTTGTGGAAGGTACCGACCGTCACGGCGATCTCCTTCACGGGGTGCCCATGCTGCTAGCCTACCTTGGCGGCCTGACCAGTTGTGGGAGCTCGCGGACGGCGCGGCGAGTGCCAACATTGGTGCTCGCGGTGACCATTGTTGGTAAGGAGGCATTGCTCGGCTACCTCTTTGTGTCGTGGAAGCTCTGCACATCGCGAAATGAGGGAGCGCAACATGACAACTTGGGTGTCTGACAAGCAAGGGGACAAGAGAAGTATAGCGAGTTGTCGTGGTTGGGCACGAAGGAAGAAATGCAAGTAATGAACAAGAGCTAGTTCTTTTGAATCGATTCAGTTCAACTAATTTAGGTGGCTTGGACTCAAGTGCTATTTTAGTAATCAATTCAATTGCATTATATGAAACATGTGTAAACGGGTTAAAACGGGCAGATCATCAAAGTTTCGGCAAAAGTGTGGGAAAAACTTAGTGTCAATGAAAACATGTCAAATCATAAAGTGTAAAGAAAATTCATGACAAATCATCCAACTTATGATAGATGAATATATGGAGAGGAGATGGTTAAGGTGAGAATGAAATAAGAATTCACATTTATTCAAAGTTTAGTGCAACTAGTTTTAATAGCTATGTGAGTTTTAGAAAATAAAATTATTTAATGTTTTATTATGTCTAAGATAAGAAAAATCGCACATAAAAACCTCTCACGAATGTTCTCTAGGGTCGGACATTTATCATAATTCGTCCCTAAGAATAACGCCACACATATGTCTCATAATTTGCCTCTAAGAATAGAGTGGCACATTAAAATGTCTCACAAATCATCTCTAATAATAGAGTCGCACATTAAAACATCTCACAAATCGTCTCTTAGTTAATCAAAATAGAAAAATCATTTTCTTGAAGGTTGTTGATAAGAAAAAGCTTATGGTGCTTTGTAAACGTCATAAAAAACGTCTTTAGACCGGTAGTGTTTATGGGCGTAGAGACGAACAAAAAAGCGACCTAGAAAAAGCGACCATACATGGTGTTTTTGTTGTAGTGCCAGCGTACTACCTCTGTAGAGTGTAAAACTATTCGAATAGCCGTGTCCATGGTCAAGGACAGTTGGGTAATCCTTCTTAAACTACGTCTAGTTGTTTCCGCATAAACCAAGTGTGTGTGAGATGTGTTGAAAAAGGAGTTATTATGAAAGTAATGATATAACCAAGTTTGGTTACTTGGCATATAGGGTGAACCCACGTGGTTCAGCCCTCGACAGATATATTGATATCAGTAACCCGTTCTTCAAAGGTAATTCTTTAACTTGATGCATACGTGTGATCATGTTTATTTACCACCCAGAGACATCCACCAAATATGCATGTTATTGTTATCCGTCACTTTCATTGTTCATATCATGGGTCGTTTGTGAGTATCAAAAGTACTCATGGCTTGCCACTGGACATATTATTGACCATACATGGAAGGACCGGAGTTTGGAGATGAGTACGTCTTTGGAGACGCCCCTACGAAGTCGGACGCTTCCAAGTCAGAATGCATGTCGGTGTAGGCTTGATGGCATGGGCACCCACTTAGCCCAAATAATTTCCGCTATTAGTTGTATCAGTATAATTTGGCCTTAGGCCCTGCCTTGTGAACTTGACCATTCGGTCATGTGTTGTAATAAATCGGTACTTGGATGTAAGACTCTTTTATTCGGTATCTGTGTTCGGTGAGCATTGATATCTGGGATCACTAGACACGGCGGTCTCGACTCGTAAGTCAGGGTCCCCACAAGGGGGTTGGTGTTTGGATTCCGGAAGGTTTTCGGGCAATGCCGGCAGTATACCGGGAGTATTGAATGGGTTCTGGGGCCCACTGGGTGGGGCCACCATGCCCCAAGGGGTCCACGTGGGCTTATTGGATGCGCAATAAGGTATAATTGGCTGACTAACTCATCCAAGGAAAGCCCATGAGGAAAAAGTGGAAAATCCAAAAGAGGTGGGAAAATAAGGAAGGAGTCCTAATCCTAGTGGGATTGGAGGAGGACTCCTCCCTTCCCCACTTCGGCCGACCCAAGGAGGCCTTCCTTGGCGCTCCAAGGCTGCCTCCCCCTCCTCCTATATATACTAGAGGTTTTAGGGCTTTCGAGACACAACTTTGCCACGTGCTGCCCTCTCCTCTAGATCGTAGTTCTTCCTCTAAATCGGTTTTCTACGGAGCTCTGGCGGAGCCCTGTGGGAATAGATCATCACCATCACTAGCGCGCCGTCACGCTGCTAGAGAACTCATCTTATTCCCCGCCCCTCTTGCTGGATCAAGAAGGTGGAGATCGTCGTCGAGCTGTACGTGTGCGGAACGAGGAGGTGTCGTCCATTCGACACTTGATCGGGACGGATCACGAGACGGTTCGTAGGACGGATCGTGGGACGGTTCGTGGGACGGATCGTGGAGATGTACCAATACATCAACCACATTTATTAACGCTTCCGCTTAGCGATCTACAAGGGTATGTGGATCTGATCTCCCTCTCGTAGATAAACATCACCATGATAGGTTTTCGTGTGCGTAGGAAATTTTTTGTTTCCCATGCAACATTCCCCAATAGTGGCATCATGAACTAGGTTCATGCGTAGATGTAATCTCGAGTAGAACACAAAAGTTTTTGTGGGTGTTGATGTTTGATTTGCTGCCCTAATTAGTCTTTTCTTGATTCAGAGGTATTGTTTGATTGAAGTGGCCCGGACCAACCTTACTCGTACGCTTACGAGAGATCGGTTTCATCGACTAACATGCAACTTGTTGCATAAAGATGACTGGCGGGTGTTTGTTTCTTAAACTTTAGTTGAATTGGATTTGACCGAGGCGGTCCTTGGAGAGAGGTTAAATACTAATTTGCACATCACCATTGTGGTTTTGCGTAAGTAAGATGCGATCATACAAGATACCCATAGCAGCCACGTAAAACATGCAACTACAAATTGGAGGAGGTCTAACTTGTTTTTGCAGCGTATGCATGTGATGTGATATGGCCAAAGACATGATGTGATATATTGGATGTATGAGATGATCATGTTGTAATAGTTAAATATCGACTTGCATGTCGATGGTAGGACAACCGGTAGGAGCCATAGGGTTGTCTTTAAACTAACATTTGTGTTTGCAGATGCGTTTAATATATTGCTAGGTTGTAGCTTTAGTAGTAATAGCATAAGTAGCACGACAACCTCGATGGCGGCACGATGATGGAGATCATGATGATGGAGATCATGGGTGGCACCGGTGACGATGTGGATCATGTCGGTGCTTTGGTGATGGAGATCACGAAGCACAAGATCATGGCCATATCATGTCACTTATGAATTGCATGTGATGTTAATCCTTTTATGCACCTTATCTTGCTTAGAACGACGGTAGCATTATAAGGTGATCCCTCACTAAAATTTCAAGATAAATTTGTGTTCTCCCTGACTAGGCACCGTTGCGATAGTTCATCGTTTTCAGACACCACGTGATGATCGGGTGTGACAGACTCAACGTTCACATACAACGGGTGCAAAACAGTTGCACACGCGGAATACTCGGGTTAAACTTGACGAGCCTGGCATGTACAGACATGGCCTCGGAACACAAGAGACCGAAAGGTCAAGCATGAATCATATAGTTGATCGGACTTGAGTAAGTGGATTTGGATCATGCGCCACTCAGATAACTAGAGGGATGTCTATTTGAGTGGGAGTTCTTAAGTAATATGATTAATTGAACTAATTATCATGAACAAAGTCAATAGGTCTTTGCAAATTATGTCGTAGCTTGCGCTGTAGCTCTACTATTTTTATATAATCCTAGAGAAAATTTAGTTGAAAGATGATAGTAGCAACTTTGCGGATTGAGTCCGTGAACTGAGGGTTGTCCTGATTGCTGCAGAGAAGGGTTATATCCTTAATGCACTGCTCGGTGTGCTTCACTTCGAGCACCATCCGTGGATGTTGCGAACATCTGACATACACGTTTTTGATGACTACGTGATCGTTCAGTGAGTAATACTTAACGTCTTAAGAAGTAAGGCGCCGAAGACGTTTTTGAACGTCACAGAACATATGAGATGTTCTAAGAGATGAAATTGGGATTTCATGCTCGTGCCCTTGTTGAGAGGTATGAGACCTCCGACAAGATTTTTTGTCTACACAGTAAAGGAGAAAAGCTCAATCATTGAGCATGTGCTCAGATTGTGTGAGTACAACAGTCACTTGAATCAAGTGGGATTTAATCTTCGAGATGAGATAGTGATGGTTCACCAAAGTCACTGCCACCAAGCTGCTAGAGCTTCGTGATGAAGTATAACATATCAAGGATAGATATAATGATCCTTGAGCGATTCGCAATGTTTGACACTCCGAAAGTAGAAATCAAGTAGGAGCATCAATTGTTGATGGTTAGTAAAACCACTAGTTTCAAGAAGGGCAAGGGTAGAAGGGATACCTCATGAAACGGCAAACCAATTGCTGATCTAATGAAGAAACCCAAGGTTGAACTCAAACCCAAGACTAAGTGCTTTTGTTATGAGGGGATGGTCACTGAGGCGGAACTACCCTAGATACTTGGTAGATGAGAAGGTTGGCAAAGTCGACTAAAGTATATTGGATGTACCTGATATTGATGTGTACGTTTCTAATATTCCTAGTAGCACGAGGGTATTAGATACCGGTTCAGTTGCTAAGTGTTATTAACTCGAAGTTATAGCTACGGATTAAAAGGATACTAGCAAGGGTGAGGTGACGATGTGTGTTGGAAGTAATTCTAATGTTGATGTGATCAAACATCGCACGCTCCCTCTACCATCGGGATTGGTGTTAAACCTAAATAATTATTATTTGGTGTTTGCGTTGAGCATGAACGTGATTGGATCGTGTTTATTGCAATACGATTATTCATTTAAAGATAATAATAGTTGTTCTATTTGCTTGAATAATTACCTTCAATGGTTTATTGAATCCCGGTCGTAGTGATACACATGTTCATAATATTGATGGCAAAAGATACAAAGTAGTAATGATAGTACCACTTACTTGTGGCACTGCCACTTGATTCATGTTAGTGTAAAATGCATGAAAAAGCTCCATGCTGATGGATCTTTGTACTCACTCAATTTTGAAACGTTTGAGGCATGCAAACCATACCTATTGGTATAAACGCATGAAGAAACTCCATGCAGATGGATCGTTTGGACTCACTTGATTTTGAATCACTTGAGACATGCAAATCATACCACATGGGCAAGATGAATGAAGGCCTCGTTTTCCAGTGAGATGGTCCGAGAAAGTAACTTGTTGGAAGTAATACATTTTTGATGTATGCAGTCGAATGAGTGCTGAGGCATGCAGTGGATATCATTATGTTCTTACTTCACTAACGATTTGAGTAGATACAGGAGTATTTACTGGATGAATCACAAGACTGAAATATTGGAACGTTCAAATCTATTTCAGGGTGAAGATCATCGTCATAAGAGGATAAACTATCTATGATATGATCAAAGAAATGAATATCTGAGTTGCGAGTTTTGGTACACAGTAAAGACAATGTGGAAATTGTTTCGCAATTCATGCCACCTAGAACACCATAGTGTGATGGTTTGTCCTAACGTCATAGCAGCGCCCTATTTGATATGGTACATACTATGATGTCTCCTATCGAATTACCACTACCGTTTATGGGTTATGCATTAGAGACAACCTCATCCACTTTAAATAGGGCACCGTATATTTCCGTTGAGATGACACAGTATGAACTATGGTTTGGAGAAACCTGAGCTGTCGTTTCTTGAAAGCTTGGCGCTACGACGCTTACGTGAAAAAGTTTCATTCTCATAAGCTCGAACCCAAAGCAGATAAATGCATCTTCATAGGATATCCAAAACAGTTGGGTACATCTCCTATCTCAGATCCGGAACCAAAAGTGTTTGTTTCTAGAAACGGTTCCTTTCTCCAGGAAAAGTTTCTCTCGAAAGAATTGAGTGGGAGGGTGGTGGAACTTGATGAAGTTAATGAACCATCACTTCAAGCAGTGTGTAGCAGGGCGCATCATGTTGTTCCTGTGGCGCCTACACCAATTGAAGTGGAAACTGCTGATGGTGATCATTAAGCTTCGGGTCAAGTTAGTACAAACCACGTAGGTCGACAAGGTCGCGTACTACTACATAGTGGTATGGTAACCCTGTCTTGGAGGTCATGTTATTGAACAACAATGAACCTACGACCTATGGAGAAGCGATGGTGGGCCCGGATTTTGACAAATGGCTGGAGACCATAAAATCCGAGAGAGGATCCATGTAAGAAAACAAAGTGTGGACTTTCGAAGAACTACTTGATGGTCGTTAGACTATTAAGTACAGATGGATTTTTAAAAGGGAATACATACGATGATGGTGAAAAGTCACCATTAAGAAAAGCTCGACTTGTCGCAAAGATGTTTCCGACAAGATCAAATAGTTGACTATGATGAGACTTTCTCACTCCTTGAGATCCTGGTGCTTCTCCACTGCTAAATGCTCCTTGAGATCCTGGTTATACGACGTGCATCATGGCTTTCGTCCACGATTATTTTGAGGATGGGGTGGTGATTTGGGTGCAAGGTGTCACGCCGATGGTCGACCATGTGGTATGGAGGAGGAAGGGATGGGAGAGGGGGTATAGGGGAGGTGTCGATGACCTGACAAGATGGACGAGACCAAGCAACAGAAAGGAGCGTCGCCTGCGAGGAGGCAGTGCTGCAAGCAAGAAGTGAAGGTTTAAACTAGGAAATGAACAAGGAAAAGGGGTAAAATTTTGCTTTTGATTTGTACTAGGGGTGGAGGAGGTAGATATTTCCACATTAGCCCAAATGTTTTGTTCGATGCAACGAAAAACTGGCACAAAAAGTATCATTAGACACGGTCCATTATTCAGAACTGGGTGCAATATCTAAAATCATGAATGAAACATTTACTTTACCCCATGTGTGATGCTCTTGAACGTAAAAATTATTTAGAACAGTTTGCGATATATATACATCAGAAATTAAGCATGAGCTGTACACCATGTGTGATGATCTTGAACATGCAAATTTGTGTGTCCAAGCTTCTGACTTATGTTTGGATACTGCATTTCAACGGTTCATGCCAACAAATTTGTGTGTGATGAACTTGAAGTCCATTTTAAATTGGAAGACATAATGGGGATATGGCGGAATTTTTTTGGTAGAACTTCCCTGTTTACAATGGTCATCCACGTTGTGGCATAATTTAACATCAACTGCTAAGTTGGGTATGTAGGGCGTGTGACCGACGATCTATGGGTCCAGCGAGGTCCCTTTGCTATGGTTCTACGGGGATTACGGGTGAACAAAGAGCATCACCGATAGCAACATACACGGGTGGTTTAGATATGTTCGGGCTGCTCGGAACGTAAAACCCTACGTCTTGTGTGGTGGTTGATTATGTGGATGATCACAGTACAAACACGCTCGCCCAACAAGGATGCTGGAGGGCTGAAGCTATGCGCTTGGAATGAATGGGATTTCGACCTTCCTAAATGTAGCCATGTTCCTCCTTTTGTAGACTAAGGTCTACCACAAAGGCTAAATTGGTCTTTTTGTGGGAGAACAGTCAACTGGTTGAATGCCAAAACTACTAGCAGAAGCAGCAGCGGGAAGTTCCTAACTCTGACGGACACAGAGAAACTCTTTAAACGCAGTGTGAGGTGCAGCGTTGGCGACACTACCCGAGAAGGACTACCTCTCCTTATTTTTTGTTCGCCCATCTACCTTCTATTTGCTGGACAAGCCACAAGATGGGTGTCATTATAGTGACTTCATGTCATTGATTAGGCCCACCTAACCACCTGCCCGCTCGACACCTCGCTGATGTCAACACTTAGCCCGATGAGGTGTAGAGGCGTAGGATTAGAGGGGCCTTCCCGGGCATGGTTGTTGTCTTGATTTCCCCCTCCCGGCAAGGTGGCTTGTTGGGGTCTTGTTTCTGGTCTTTCTCGTTGTATTATGAAGTCTCATAGTGATCGGCAGGGTCTTGTAGGGCCGGGTGTCGCAGCTTCGTGTGTACAAGTCTGGGTTCTAATGCCCCCATATTTCAGTAGACTCACAGTAGCCCCCGGGCCTTGGCCACACATGCGCCTATGACATTTGTTGGTCTGGGCCCAAAAACAGTGCACGGGGACATGCGTTCGCAATTCCCTGTGGTAATGATGATTTTTACTGTTTTCCCACGAAGCACATTTACTACAGGGTGTGGGAGTGGTGGAACGAGGAGGCGCTCGTAGGGCTTTATTGGGCAGTCGCAAGCTCATCGAACAAGGAGGCATGACCTCCCTAAATGAACCATCTCGTCCGCCATTATTACCTTCATGACACGTGTTGCATGCCACGTGCGGTATAGGCGAGGTTGGGCGGTCGCTGAATCGGTGATACGTCTCCACCGTATCCAAATTGTTTTATTGTTCTATGATGTTATGTTATCATTCTTGGATGTTTTATGATCATTTTATAGCAACTTTATATCATTTTTTGGGACTATCCTATTGACATAATGCCTAGTGCCAGTTAGAGTTTTGTTTTTTTTTCCTTCGCGAAAAATCCAGACCAGATGAGGTCGAAACTTTACGGGGATATTTTTTTGTAGTATAAGGAAACTTGGGGGCCAAGAATGAGTAGCAGACGAGGCCCAGGGGGCAGTAGACATCAGGGTGCGTCAGAGGCCCCTAGCGCGGCCTCGTGCGTAGCAGGGCCCTCCAACACCTTGTCCACCGCCTCTAAGCTCTATAAATACCCCAATATTCAGAAAACCCTAGAGGAGTCGACCAAAAATCGTTTTAGCCGCTGTAAGGTCCAGAGCCAGGAAATCCAATCTAGAGTCTGTTCTGGAGAGGAACACGGTCACAGAGGGGTTCACCATCCTTATTGGTGCTCCTTCGATGATGCATGCGTAGTTCATATCAGACCTACAGGTCAGTAGGGAGTAGCTATATAGCTTTCTTTCTCGTTTTCTTTCTCAATACAATGGTCTCTTGGATGTCCATATGATGTAATTATTTCTTTTGCGGTGCGGTTGTTGGGATCTGGTGAATTGTGAGTTTATGATGTGATCTATGAAAACATATTCATGCTATAGCCTCGTATTTCTTCTCCTAAATTTGGTTTTTATCCGGCCAACTTGATATTTTATTTTGCAATGGGAAGAGCTACTTTGTGATGGGTTCGATCTTGCGGTGTCCAACCTCAGTGACAGAAAGAGACATGACACACGTGTATCATTGCTATTAAGGATAAAATGATAGGGTCTATAACTACATGAATAGATCTTGTCTACATCATGTCATCATTCTTAAGGCATGACTCTATTTCTCCATGAACTCAATACACTAGATGCATGTTGGATAGCGGTCGATGTGTGGAGTAATAGAAGTAGATGCACGCAGAAGTCGATCTACTTTTCTTCGACGTGATACCTATATACATGATCATTGTCTTGAATATTGTTATAAGTATTTGCTCTTCTATCAATTGCCCAACAGTAATATGTTTACCCACCGTTTGCTATTTCTCGAGCGAAGCCACTAGTGAAACCTACGGCCCTCGGGTCTACTTCACATCATATATTTGCAATCTCTACTTGGCTATTAGCGTTTCTAGTTTATTTGCTCTTTCGTTTTCAGATCTACATTATCATAAACCCAAATATACCTTGTTGTGTTCTATTTGATATCACTCTTATTTGCATCTATCAATCTATCCTTACTTTACCCACAAGGGTTTGATAACCCCTCCACACATTGGGTTCCGAGGATTTGCTATTTGTGTGCACGTGCTTCTTACAATGTCTTGTGGATCTTCCTACTAGATTGATACATCGGTTTCTTAACTGAGGGAAATACTTTCCACTGTTGTACTACATCACCCTTAAAGCTTGGAGGGAAACCAACGCATTAGCGAGACAAAGAAAGCGGCGCTTAATTGTCTCTTGGGGTGATGAAGAGTCGGCCTCCCTAGTATTTTCCCTATAAAAGGGGCTCGAGGGTCGCGATGCTCATTCACACCCCCTTTCAACCATCGCCATTCTTCTTCCACATCCCTTTCCTTTAGCTCCTAGGAGCCACCATTGCACTGGCGAGGGGTAGAGGACGTGGTCGAGGCCGGACTTTAATGGTTGCTTCGTGGACCCCCTCTCAGTCGCACACTAAGGTAGTAGCAGTAGGTGTCGTTGCCAGCTCCCGAGGTACGGGCACAACCATGGATCGTGGGGGACGGAAGGCTGTGCGCCGTGGTGGTCACAGCGGTGTGCCCCCTCCGCAGACCCGAGCGGATCCTCCTCCATGGGGCAAGGCACAAGAGTTCATGGTCTCGCTGCACCGGCATCACCGTAGCTGGCTGCAGCTTCCCGCCTTTTCGCTAGGTCCATGGAAGGTCGCAGACCCGCCAGCTTGTGGCTCCGGGCGGGTGGATGCTGCAACGAACCCGTAAGGGTGGCGGTGGACTTTTCCCCTGGCGGAGCCGTATTCCTGGCACGATGGTGGAAGTCGTTTGCACATTAAGATGGCTTGGGTCCTGGCACACC
The DNA here is from genome assembly GCF_904849725.1 of Hordeum vulgare subsp. vulgare. NCBI lineage: Eukaryota > Viridiplantae > Streptophyta > Magnoliopsida > Poales > Poaceae > Hordeum > Hordeum vulgare. The sequence continues at coordinate 337,576,692 of NC_058524.1, read as the reverse complement.
TTGCATTTGTACTACCACTTTTGCCACGTGTTGATTTTATAAAAATTGGAACCAATTAAAACTTTTTGCAGGTTTGTGATGATTAATTTTGTTGCAACTTGCTTGTGTGACTGATTGAGTTTTCGAATCACTATAGTTGTTCTCCTCTCTGAAACCTACATCCTTGACCCCAAGACCTTGCCCAATGATCATGCCATGTTAATAGAACCAAAAAATAATATTTTTGATAATTATTATTTCAACAGAAGGCATTTTATCTTTGAAATTCTCGAAAAACCCTGTGTGGGATTTGCACTTCAAGTCCCCGATTTAGGAGGGACATTTTACACCAAAGAATTTATTTGAATCCTATTATTCAAAAGACTTCCCAAAACCACAAAATAAATATTTCTAAAGTTATTTTCCTATTGTATTTAAACACCTTTTTCTCAGGCAAGAAATGGTATTTTATAGTGAAAAATTATTTTCTTGCTTCAAAATTATTTGAGAAAAATTAAGGAAACTGAGTGGACATATATTTTCCATACATAAGAGTTTCAACACATGGTCATCTTCAAAATATTGGACAAAACCCCACAAAACCCTTTCTACCTATTTCAAGCTTTTCAAATATTTCCATAGGTACTATTCTCAATAAATTCCAAGAATAATTCTAGCAGGACACACATGATAAATGTGGTGGTCGTGCAAGGTTTCATCTCAATCCAAGTTGAGTTGATCCACCTATTAATCCCAAAACCGTTCCTGTCCAGAACCAAACTTGAGCAACTTTACATAGCCAAGTTTACCCAATTGCACCCAAACTTTACACGAGTGGTCCAACCCCCAAATAAGGATACTCCTACTGCAACAAAAGACCTTCCAACGACGCCAGAAATAGGTGTGTTGCGGCACCAGGAATCCTTCTTCTACGGCTACGCCTTGAGGGACTTCCTAGGCAAATATGCAAAGGATTTCCCCCGTGGCCTTGGAGCCTTGGGTTGGTGTTCCCTCGAAGCGGTGGTAAGTATTTCCCTCAGTTTGAGAACCAAGCTATCGATCTAGTGAAGGAGTATCTCAAGTGCCTGCACAAACACAAAAAGCTTGCTCCCAACGCTATGAAGGGGTTGTCAATCCCTTATAGATTGTTCGCCAAGTGAGAACTGAAAGCAACAAAGTAACAAAGCAAAGTAAAAGCGAAAGTGTAAACGATAGGTGTGAATAGACCCGGGGGCCGTAGTGTTTACTAGTGGCTTCTCTCATGAAAGCAAGTAGACGGTGGGTGAACAAATTACTGTTGAGCAATTGATAGAACCGCGCAAAGTCGTGACGTCATCTATGGTAATGATTATATCTATAGGCATCACGTCCAAAACAAGTAGACCGATACTTTCTGCATCTACTACTATTACTCCACACGTCAACCGCTATCCAGCATGCATCTAGTGTATTAAGTCCAAAGGAACAGAGTAACGCCTTAAGCAAGATGACATGATGTAGATGGACAATCTCATATCTACGACAGAGCCCACCTGTTTACCTTGATGTCAACTACATGATGTGTGCCTTGCTGCCCCTACTGTCACTAGGAAAGGTCACCACACGGTGAGAACCCAAAACCAAGCACTTCTCCCATTGCAAGAATCATAGATCTAGTTGGCCAAACAAAACCAAACACTCGGAGAGACTTACAAGGATTTCAAATCATGCATATAAGAAATCAGCAAAGACTCAAATATATATCATAGATAATCTGGTCACAAATCCACAATTCATCGGATCTCGACAAACACACCGCCAAAGAAGATTAAATCGGATAGATCTCCATGAATATCATGGAGAACTTTGTATTGAAGATCCAAGAGAGAGAACAAGCCATCTAGATACTAACTATGGACCTGTAGGTCTGAAGTGAACAACTCACGAGTCATTGGAGGGGCGATGATGATGATGAAGGAGCCCTCCAACTCCAAAGTCCCCTCCGGAAGGGCAACAGAAGGATCTCCAGATGAGATCTCGCGGAAACGGAAGCTTGCGGCAGCGGAAAAGTATTTTCGTGGATCCCTTGATTTTTTTCTGTATTTTACGGAATATATAGGTGAAGGATCTAGGTCAGGGGGGCGCAAGGGAGGCCAGAAGCCTGCCCACCGCCGCCCCCTGGTGGCGGATGGGGGGCTTGTGGGCTCCCTGTAGCCCTCCTGGCTTGGCCCACAAGCCCCTTGATCTTCTTTCGTTCGGGAAAAATCATTTCGGGGATTTTATTCCGTTTGGACTCCGTTCCGAAATCAGATCTGAAAAGAGTAAAAAACACAGAAAAAACTTGAACTGGCACTTGGCACTGAATTAATAAGTTAGTCCCAAAAAAGATATAAAAGGTACATAAAACATCCAAAGATGACAAGATAACAGGATGAAACCTTCAAAAATTATAGATACGTTTGAGACGTATCAAGCATCCCCAAGCTTAACTCCTGCTCGTCCTCGAGTAGGGAAGTGATAAAGAATGAATTTTCAATGCTTTCATGCTACCTAGCATAGATTTCCTTCGTAACTCCTCTTATGTGACGTGAATGTTCAGATCCATTAGATTCAACACAATAGTTTGCTATTGACGTGGAAACAATAATAATTCAAGCAAACTATCCCTACAAAGTAATCATGAACGTTCAAATTAACAAGGCCAAAAGAAAGTTATCCCTACAAAAGCATATAGTCTGGCTATGCACTATCATCATTGCACAACGAATTTAAATCATGCACAACCCCGGTATTTGCCAAGTAATTGTTTCACACCTTTACTTTCTCAAACCTTTTCAACTCTCACGCAATACATGAGCGTGAGCCATGGTTTTAGCACTATAAGTGGTGTGGAATGTGGTGGAGGTTGCAAGACAAAAATAAGGAGAAGATGATCACATTAACTAGGCTAATCAATGAGCTGTGGAGATGTTCATCAATAGATATCAATGTGACTGAGTAGGGATTGCCATACAAATGATGCACTAGAGCTAAGAGTATGTGAAAGCTCTTAAAGAAAACTAGTGGGTGTGCATCCAACTTGCTTGCTCACGAAGACCTAAGGCAATTTTTAGGAAGCCTATCATTGGAATATACAAGCCAAGTTATATAATGAAAATTTCCCACTAGCTATATGGTGGTGACAAAACGAGAGACTCTCAATCATGAAGATCATGGTGCTTAATATGCACAAGTGTGGAAAGGTGGTAGCATTGTCCCTTCTCTCTTTTTCTCTCATTTTTTTGGTGGGCTCTTTGGCCTCTTTTTTTGGTGGGATTATTTGGCTTCTTTTATTTCCTCACATGGGACAATGCTCCATCAATGATGATCATCACACTTTCAACTCAAAAGTTAGAGCAACGATGACTCTATATGGAATGCCTTCGGTAGTGCACTGTGGCAATGATCTAGCATGGAATAGACATTAATGGAAACATCATGCTAGCTATGTTACGATCATGCAATGGCAATGTAGACGTGGTGGCACATGTCATGGTGGTAGTTGCATGGCAATATATCTCGGAATGACTATGAAAAAGCCATAGTAGGTAGGTATGGTGCCTATTTTGAGGGAGGCTAATGGTGGGTTTTGTGCACCGGCGAAAGTTGCACGACACTAAGAAGATAGTGATGTTGGAAGGTGAAAGTGCATCTAAACCATGGACTGAACATTAGTCATGAAGAACTCATATACTTGTTGCAAAAGTTTTATTAGTAATCGAAACAAAGCATTCAACGCATACTCCTAGGGGAAGGGTTGGTAGGTATAAACCATCGCGCGATCCCGACCGCCACGCAAAGGATGACAATCAATAGACTAATCATGCTCAAATTTCATCAGATAGCGGTTCACCGTACGTGCATGCTACTGGAATCACAAACTTAAACACAAGTATTTCTAGATCCACAACACCTTACTAGAATGACTTCAATATTACCAAAACCACAACTCAAAACTAATTGAGATGAATCAAACTTCTCTAACTATTCAATGCACGTAAAGGTGGAAGTTTTCGTATCCCTTTGGATAACTACCCCTTTTGAGACTACTTTCAAAGCATAGATCAACTACCAAGCCACGCACCGCTGTGCTCTAAAAGATATAAGTGAAGCACATAGAGCAAAAGTATCTAGCTCAAAAGATACAAGTGAAGCACATGTGAGCTGAATTATCTACCAAAAGATATAAGTGAAGCTCGACAAAATCACGGTGAGTGCATGTCCCTCTCTCTAGGGGTGCAGCAACAATGATTGTGACAGAACAAAAATAAAAGACTCCTACGATACAAGACGCTCCAAGAAAAAACACATAACATGTGGTGAATAAAAATATAGCCCCAAGTAACGTTACCGATGGATTGAAGACGAGAGAGGGGATGCCTTCCCGGGGCATCCCCAAGCTTAGGATTTTACGGCATTCTTGAATCTCTTTGGGTGCCTTGGGCATCCCCAAGCTTGAGCTCTTGCCACTCTTTATCTCTTTGTCCATAAGAACTTCACCCAAAATTTGAAAACTTCACAGCACGAACCTTAAACAGAAACTCGTGATAACATTAGTATGAGAAAGGAAACCACCAGTTCCTTAGGTACTATAGCAAACTTAAATTCTACTTATTCTGATGTTGTGTTACTGTATTTTAAATCTTCCATGGCTAATAACCCCGATACTATCCATAGTTTCATCAAAATAAGCAACCAACACAACAAAAACAGAATCTGTTAACAACAGACCAGTCTGTAGCAATCTGTATATTTCGTGTACTTCTGGTACTTCAAAAATTCTGAACAATTACGACAGTGTGAAGCATTTGCGTAGAAATCAACAGCAAAAAGAATCAACTCAAAATCTCTTACATAAAAAAAACGAAAATTCTTTTCGTGAGCACAAAGTTTCTGTCTTTTCCAGCATGACCAAACGATCATCCCCGAGACTAATCATAACGGTTTTGCTTGGCACAAAAGCAAAAAGAAACACAAAAAACACAATCATAACAGAATTATGAAAGTGTGGAAAACACAAAACAGAAATAAAAAGGATAGATTCGTTGGGTTGCCTCCCAACAAGCGCTTTTGTTTAACACCCTTAGCTAGGCAAAAGGTGATGGAATCACGTATAGTCATCTTTGGTGCTCAAACCATAATCATAGATTCATAAGGCAATCTTATTTTCTTTCTAGGAAAGTTCTCCATGACCTTCTTTAAAGGAAATTGAAATGTAATATTCCCTTCCTATATATCGATGATTGCACCAATAGTCCTTAGGAAAGGTCTACCAAGAATAATGGGACATGAAGGATTGCAATCTATGTCAAGTACAATGAAATCCACGGGTACAAAGTTCTTATTTGCAACAATAAGAACATCATCGATCCTTCCCATGGTTTTCTTGACAGTAGAATCCGCAAGATGCAAATTAAGAGAACACTCTTCAATCTCATGAAAACCAAGAATATCACATAAAGACTTTGGAATCGCGGAAACACTAGCACCAAAATCACACAAAGCATTGCACTCATACTTTTTGATCTTGATTGTGATAGTAGGTTCCCACTCATCATGAAGTTTTTAGGTATAGAGACTTCTAGTTCGAGCTTCTCTTCAAGAGATTTCATCATAGCATCTACGATATGCGCGGTAACGGCTTTGCTTTGCCTATAAGCGTGTGGAGAGTTTGCAATGGATTGCATCAAAAAAATGCATTCAAACAAGGAGCAATTATCATAATTGAATTCCTTGAAATCCAAAGTGGGAGTTTCATTACTACCCAAAATTTTGATTTCTTCTACTACACTGTCCACACCTTTATCATCAAGATGGGTGGACTCCGAATCATTCGGGCGTTTTTCAACCAAAGTGGATTCATATCCAACCCCTCCATAAATAGGTTTGGCACGTGAAAACAAAGATTCAAGAGGAGACACACCAAGCACTTTAAGATCTTCGTGATTTGCATCACTAGAGCACACCCTTTTAAACCATTCATTCCTAGCGCGAATTTGGGCGGTTCTTTCTTTGCTCTCATTCATGGAGACACGCATAGCTTTCAAAGTTTCATCCAAGTTGACCTTGGGAGGAGCGCATCTAACTTTCAAAGCATCAATATCACAAGACATCCTATCAACGCTCTTAGCCAAATCGTCAATTTTGAGTAGTTTTTCCTCTATGGACGCATTGAAAATCTTTTGAGAGTTGATGAACTCTTTGATATTACTCTCTAAATCAGAGGGTAATTTGTTGTGATTTCCATAAGTGTTGTTGTAGGAATTGCCATAGTTGTTAGAGGAGTTACTAGGAAAAGGCCTAGGAACATAGTTTCCTCTAAAAGCATTGTTGTTGCCAAAATTGTTCCTACCAACAAAATTCACGTCCAAACTAGCGTTGCTACTCTCAGTCAAGGAAGATAGTGGCATGCCATTAGGATTTACAGTGGCGTTTCTACTAGCAACCAAATTCATCAACTCGTCCATCTTAGCACTAAGCGAGTTAATTTCTTCTATAGCGTGCACCTTTTTGCTAGCAGGCGACCTTTCAGTGTGCCACTGAGAGTAGTTGGTCATGATATTGTCAAGGATTTTTGTAGCGTCTCCTAACGTGATTTCCATGACCGTTCCACCTGAGGCGGAGTACAAGATATTGCGAGAAGAGAAATTCAAGCGAGTGTAAAATATTTGTATAATCATTCACAAACTCAGGCCATGAGCGGGACAATTTCTAATCATAAGCTTCATCCTCTCCGAAGATTGTGCAACGTGTTCATGATCAAGTTGCTTGAAATTCATGATATCGTTACGTAAGGAAATGATCTTAGCCAGCGGAAAATACTTGGATATGTAAGCATCTTTGCACTTATCCCAAGAATCGATACTATTTTTAGGGAAAGAAGAAAACCAAGTTTTTGCGCCATCTCGCAATGAGAAAGGAAAAAGTTTCAACTTAATCACATCATTATCCACATCTCTTTTGTTTTGCATGTCACAAAGCTCAATGAAGGTATTGAGATGGGATGTGGCATATTTACTAGGAAGGCCAGAGAATTGCTCTTTCATAACAAGAATTAGCAAAGCTGCGTTGATTTCATAGGATTCCGCACTGGTGGCGGAAGCAATCGGAGTACTAATAAAATCATTATTATTGGTACTCGAGAAGTCGCAAAGTTTGGTGTTTTCAGCCATGATGACATCAACAAACAAGAAAGCACACAAGAAAGCAAGAAAACCGGCAAAGGAAAACGATAAAAGGCAAAAGGCAAAAGAAAACGGAAAAGGAGAAAGGCAAATGAAAACGGAAAATGTGAAGTGAGGGAGAGGAAAACGAGAGGCAATTGGCAAAAAAAGTAAATGCAAGAGATGAGTTTGTGAGACCTACTTGGATCGATCTCTCCGTTCCCGGCAACGGCGCCAGAAATACTTCTACTACTGCAACAAAAGACATTCCAACGGCGCCAGAAATAGGTCTGTTGACGGCACCAGGAATCCTTCTGCTACGGCTATGCCTTAAGGTACTTCCTAGGAAAATATGCAAAGGATGTCCCCCGTGGCCTTGGAGCCTTGCGTTGTTGTTTCCTCGAAGTGGAAAGGGAGATGTAGCGAAGCGGTGGTAAGTATTTCCCTCGGTTTGAGAACCAAGGTATCGACCCAGTGAAGGAGTATCTCAAGTGCCGCAACAAACACAAAAAGCTTGCTCCCAACGCTATGAAGGGGTTGTCAATCCCTTATAGATTGTTCGCCAAGTGAGAACTGAAATCAACAAAGTAACAAAGCAAAGTAAAAGCAAAAGTGGAAACGATAGGTGTGAATAGACCCGGGGGCCCTAGTGTTTACTAGTGGCTTCTCTCATGGAAGCAAGTAGACGGTGGGTGAACAAATTACTGTCGAGCAATTGATAGAACCGCACAAAGTCGTGACGTCATCTATGGCAATGATTATATCTATAGGCATCACGTCCAAAACAAGACCGATACTTTCCACATCTACTACTATTACTCCACACGTCGACCGCTATCCAGCATGCATCTAGTGTGTTAAGTCGAAAGGAACACAATAACGCCTTAAGGAAGATGACATGATGTAGATGGACATATCATATCTACGACAGAGCCCACCTTGTTACCCTTGATGGCAACTACACGATGTGTGCCTTGCTGCCCCTACTGTCACTGGGAAAGGTGTCACGCCCAAGATGCGACCCTATCCTCAATTTGGCTCGAGGGCCTCGTCAGGGATAGAAGTGCATCTCGTCATGTCGCAAGAATGGATATCGTTACAAGTACATGTACTGAAAATAAGAGATATATAATAGAATTGGCTTACACTCGCCACAAGCTACATCAGAGTCACATCAGTACAATACATCAACATCATGAATAAGAGCAGGGTCCGACAACGGACGAAAAACAAACAAGAAAATAAGAACGACGTCCATCCTTGCTATCCCAGGCTGCCGGCCAGGAACCATCCTAGATCGAAGAAGAAGAAGAAGAAGAAGAAGCAACTCCAAATGAACAATCAACGCACTCGCATCAAGTAACCTTTACCTGTACCTGCAACTGGTGTTGTAGTAAACTGTGAGCCACTCGGGACTCAACAATCTCATTTCCAAAGGTATCAAGACTAGCAAAGCTGAATGGGTGAGGTAAGGTTAAGTGGTGAGGTTTCAGCAACGGCTAAGCATATGTTTGGCGGCTAAACTTATGAGTAAAAGAATAAAGAGGGGGATGATCTACGCATAACGGACGTGAACTAAGGTTGACCAAATGAATGATCCTGAACACCTACCTACGTCAGACATAACCCCAGTCTGTCCTAGATCGGAGAAGGTACTCACGAAAGAGACGGTCACGGTTACGCACACAGTTGGCATATTTTAATTAAGTTAACTTCAAGTTATCTAGAACAAGTGTTAAACAAAGTTTCCACGTTGCCACATAACCGCGGGCTCGGCTTTCCAAAAAGATTTAACCTTGTAGGGGTGCTCCAACTAGTCCATCACAAATTACCACAAGCTGCATAGAAATCCTCAATCACAAAGCTTGCGATCTCGTCGGATTCCCCAGTGGAAAACCTCAACTCAGAGATTACCCAAAGCATCACCGGAATCCCGATGCACAAGATATTCCGTGAGAGGTAAAACTAATCCAGCAAGGCCGCTCGACGTGTCGACGATCCCGATAGGAGCCGCGTATCTCGTTCTTAGGATACGACGGATGAGCGATGGTTACCACGCCAAACGCCGAGTTACCCCGGGTAGCGTTAATAAGTTGCTTTGTTTTGGACGAACACTCATGAGGAGCACTGGCCCAGGGGTTGATTAAATTATCGTCAGGTTAATTACTCCCTATGCAGTTCATTAGTTATTAGGCAAATGTAGTACCAAAGTTGGGCCTTGCCAGACCAGCTTTAATCTAAAACGAATTATCAAGGGGGTCCCCATAACAACCCCGATCGTGTTAGGAGCGCTCATTTATGAAACATAACACCGGTAGCCGAAAACTAAGGGGCCAAAGGTGGAACAAAACACCAGGCTAGAAAGGCCGAGCCTTCCACCTTTTACCAAGTATATAGGTGCATTAAATTACATAGCATTTAATATGGTGATATAACAAGGAACACGTGTTATCACGTGGAAGCAACTACACCTGCAACTAGCAACGCTAACAACATGGTTAAGCAAGCAGTAACATAGCCAAACAGTGGTTTGCTAGGTTGGACAGTTGAAGGTTATCATGGCATTGTTGAGTGGCTCATGTATAACAAGTGGTAGGCAACGAGACGTAAACGGTAGAAAGGGTAAAACTAGCATGGCAATGATAGTAGTGGTATCTGGGGAAATGGTCATCTTGCCTGAGATCCTACTTGGAAGAAGAACAACTCCTTGAAGTCGGCGAACCAACGTAGTCGAACGGGTCCTCACATTCCGACACGCTTGCGGAACTCTATCGAGATGGAGCAAACCGGAAACAAACATCAACACAAATATTCACCACACGATGCACAACATGATGCACAACCTACTATGATGCATGATCAGTCCAATGATGCAAGGCATGGCATTGCAATTCACCTCACGCAACACTACACATTAAGTGAAGCTCAATACACAACGAGTTGCATATCGACGAAACTCCATGTTTAAATATTTAATTTAAGCCAGGTTATTTACACGGCTATATTAAATTGTTGTTAACATGGCAAGGGGGTGAAGCGATGATCCTACGTGTCATCCTAGTCGGGTAACACGCGAAACAGAGATCGGAGCTACGGCACAAGAGACATGCAACACAAGATAATTATGCCATGAATGTGACATGCATGCAAGTTCAAACATCACCGGCACGAAGAGAAAGAAGCAGGTATCGCCACGACGAGCGAGAGGGAACCATGGCGGCAAGACGGAAACGGAGCCACGACAACGTTCCTATCCCGATAACTCAACGAGATAGCGTGCCAACGAATTGAAGCGCGTGCGGGAACGCTAGATAAAGATGGGGTGATCCCGTTACCGGGTTCCCATGTGTCGGGGCTCAACGAAAGAGGTACACGTGCAACGGGCAACATACGACGCAAACAAACATTCATCTCATACAACACATGCATTCGTTTCACGACAACGTCCCGTCGGTATACCTTCGAGGCGTGCAAACGGCGGACGTCATGGAAGTCGTGGTACTCGGGTCTCGTCGACGGTAGTCGAACTCTTGGCATAGGTAGACGGGTCTTCGGCATCGGTAGAAGAACACATCTCCGAAGAGGTCCGGGGTCGTCAAGGACGTCGGGGTGCTCGGCGAATTTGTCGATGACCCACGACGGCGGGGATGGTGCACGCGGCGACGACACGAGACACAACAGCAACTTCAACTAGCAAAGCAGCAACTAGCACTAGCAACAACAACCTAGCCTAGAAACTACACCTAGCTGCATCTAGCAAAGCAAGCAAGGAAAACAGCAACAGCACAAGCCAACTGCTAGCAGCAGCTACAGGCAAAGCAAGGCACAACAAGTAGTGCAACAAAACAATGCATCGGCAAGCATGCATAGCGGCAGCAAGAGCAACTCCAGACAGCAGCCATAACGCATCAGCACTAGGCACGACAAGCAACAAGAGCAGCAACGGCATGCATGCAACAGCAACAGCAACTATCTGCATCCAGCAACAGAAAAACGCAGTAGCAAGCAACTAGGCCAAGACGGCAGCAAGCAGCACGCAGACATCAGCTACATCGGCAGCAGTCCACGCAAGCAAGCTCGGCAACAGAGGCACAACAGGAGGAGGAGGTCGGCCATGGCAGGGCCCTGGATACGGCCACGGCGGGCAGCGCGGGCAGGGCACCGGCGGGGAACGGCGACGCGCGGGGCTGTCGGAGGGCGCAGGTGGGCGACGAGGAGGAAGGAGGAGGACACGGGGCCCTGGAGCGTGCGGCTCGGCAAGGCGCAGAGCAGCTCCTGGCGGCGGCAGGCGCAGCACGGGGTGAGGGGGGCGGGCGGCAGGACGGCGGTTGAGGCCGGCGAGCAGGGGGGACTCGGCGCTGGCAGGGGAGGAGCACGGCGCTGGCCCGGGAGGCCGGCGAGGGGCGGATCGGGCTCCTGCGGGGGCGGACACGGGACGAGGGGAATCGGGATAGAGGGGAATCGGCGGAGGAAGGAGACGCTGGGTGACGGCGCTTGGGGGAAGGAGACGCTGGGGAGCGGCTCGGCACGGGGAGGCCCTCGCTAGGGTTGGAAGGACCAGCTGGGCTGCGGCCCGGGAAGGCCCTAGCCGGCTCCTCTCTCTTGGTTTCCCTTTTTTTTAAAACAAAACACAGCACAAAAAGAAAAAGGTTTAAAGAAAAGGGAATAAAATAAATGCTTTTGGGCCCTTGAAAAATAAACCCCAACTATAAGAAATGGATTGGGCTTTTTAAAACAAATAAAAAATGAAACCTTTTTTTAAGAATTAAAATAAAACCCTTTCACAAAAGAATAAAATTTAAACCCCTTTTGACAAGAGAATAAAATAAAACCTCTATTATGTAAAGAATAAAATAAAAGCTCTTTGAAGAAGAAAAGAAAATGAGACTATTTTAAAATAAAACAAGAGGAGAAATAAAAGAAAAACCTAAGGGGTTGCCCCCACATTTAATAAAATGATTTTCTTTAAAAGAAGACAAACCTTTTTTTAAGTAGCGGTTAAAATGGAAACTTTAGCAAACCGCACAAACAAATAAAAGAGGAGATGAGGGGAGTGAAGGTTTTTGGTCCTCAGTGCAACAGGGTTTGAAGTGGCTGTGTTGCACCCACTCTCGTCACGCCAACGAACAACGCCACACTCACAAGCACTCACAAGCAACAACACGGAGCAACAAGCAACACAGACAAAACACAGTTGACATGATGCCATGCATGATGCGATGATGCAACAAAATAAAATAACCACATGACGAAAACGGAAATAAAGGGGAATCTTCTGGAACGTCGGTCTCGGGATGTCACAACTCTCCTACACTATAAGAGGATCTAGCCCCGAGATCCAAGAATGAAAGGGGGAGAGGATGAGAAAGCAAGAGGTAAAACTAAGTCGCTTCTTTGATAAACGAGTGAAACCAACAATCCTTAAAGGTTGCAAAGAGATAAGGACTGATATGAGAAAGAAGCAAGGATTCATGGAAAATTTCGGCAGCACTTCGGTAGGAAAATAGGACAAAAAATTCGATAAGAAGAGAGAAATAGACAATATTCAGAACCAACAACTAAATAGAACAAGGGAACACCATGAACTTGACAGAACAACAAGATAGACCCAAAAGAGCAACATCACAATGCCTCCAAAACAAGAGAATCAGAACTAGCTCAAGCAGAAGAAGAGAATGAAGAAAAGAATGACAACTATCATCACAATAGAATTGAAGAGCCTCCGGACAGAGAGTTGACGTAGTAGTTGGAAAACCAACAACGAAAAGAATAAGATAGTAGTGGGCTTATGAAAATCATCTCAACATCTATGAGGTGACAACCAACCACTACAAGAACCAAGGATAGATGAAAGCAAAGATATCAAAACTTCTTGCACCAAGAGGGTACATTGAGAACTAGGATTAATGACAAGCACCATGATAGCATAGTCCATAGGAAAAGCTTTAGGTGAAATCCAAACCATATAGCTCAATCAAGAAAACATGGGTTGGAAATATCTCATGATCATAGAATTGCTGGGTTTAATTATCTCATTCTCGAAAGGAAAACTCTTCGAGGCTCCTACACTAACAAGAATGCTATAATACCACCTCAAAGGATAAAGGAAGAACAAATGCACTTGGAAATGCAAGAGAAGAAAACTTGAGGCACTCCAACAATCTTGAAGAACATTTGAGAATGAATCACATACTTGAAGAACCACCAAGAAGGACCTACGTATACAGATGAATGATGCAAAGATATGAAGGATGAAAGAATAAGATTATGACCTTGCGAAGACTTTGATGGAGCCTCACAAGAGATACTTGAGAAAACTTGGAACTCCGAAAAAGAAAAGATAAGAACACTTGATAAAAAGGAATTGATATCATGAGCCACTCCGGAAGAAGAATTCAGATTACTATGAACAAGAATAAGAATTATGTTATACTTATCATTCATCAAGTTTAATTGATGACAAGGAACGGATTTAACATACCACTTATTCTTGTTGAAAGAATCTTGAAGAGACAGAGAGATACTCACCACTTGAAGCAAAATTGAAGGAAGCGCCGGTGAGAATTCACAATTGAATGGGAATACCCAGGATATACATGAGAATGAAGAGATCATGATCCACCTGAAATAAAACTAGAACAAGGCACCGGATAAACAAGAGACGAACGAAGAGACAACGATTGAGAAGAATTGAGGATGAAAGATGAAAGCTAAGAACAAAGAATCTTGTAAAATGATGGCCTTCGGAGGATCGAGAATGAAAACAACTCAGAAATGCACCGGATAGCAAGAAAGGAATACTCATGGTTGACAACAATTAAGATGATGGCACAAAGCTGAAATGACGAATATCCAAGAGAATGAACCAAGATTGAGAGAAACACTCCTTCGGATAGCAAGCTAAGAATGAGGAGGAGAACACCACCAAGAATTAATGAGACACTCCGGAATAAAGAATAATGAAAGGTTGAGCCAAATATGAGAATTAATTCAAATAGATCTTGAAGAAGTAATATGACTGATGGAAATCATACTTACGTCATAGTTGAAAACATTTAGAGGTCTCTGGGAAAGATTAATAGAGCCAGGTAAGATCCTGGGAAAAACCTGTGGGTTATGGGCCCACTCAAAGAAACCACCGTTAGAAAAGATTACTTGGAAAGATAGATATTGCACCGGTACAAAGAGGACTAGATGAGATTAGCACCTCGAAATAATGAAGATTTGAAAATAAGAACCTGTGGGATATCTTCAACACACCGGATAAAAAGGAGATGAATGAATACCAGGATAGGCTGATAAGAATCTCCAACATGAGAAAGAATTACAAGGATAAATAGGATATAATGAACACAGATAGCTGAATTCAGTTCAGCGGAAAAAGATAACCAGATTGAAGGAATGATGCACTATAACTCCTGAGGATCTTCACAAAGAATCACCGGGTAAGAGAGAAAAGAACAGACAGCGGAACCACAAAGAAGAGAAAACTCTTAGATGAAAATTGAATCACTGAGAGAAAAAGTGGGAGGGCGGGGAAAAACAAAGACAACTTGAGACAAATGAGATGAACTCCGGAAAGGATTGAGATAATGATATGCAAAAATTAGAGAGGATTGAATTCAGTTGCAGAGAAGCACACCGGTTGAAAAGAATTAATACGATGACTCCGGTTGAAAAGGAATTGACATGACAATCTGATTTGAGCAAAAGGATTAGTACTCTCATAAAAATATAAGAACACTACTTAGGAAAGATCTGAAATCACCACTTGACATCGAAGCAACTTGAATTACCATATTCCAACAAAACAAGGATGCGGCTTACGAAACAAGCCAGAACAAGCTCATGAGAAAGATTTCGTCCGGTATTTTCGTGGATAGGATCGCACGGGCTCGAATCTTACAGTAGACATCAAGTGCAAGGCAGTGCACCCGACAGACAAAGCGTCCCCGAGTCGTAGGAAGCTACAAGGACTCTTTAAGACACAACGAGAACCGCTGTAAGTTGACCGTCAACAAACGAGTCCACTAGATGTCGAACCCCAACCTAATATCATGCATTTGTTGGAAGATTGTCCTATAAGTAACTACTTGAATTCCCAACTTAGAATTCCCGAAATATCTGGTCATGCAATCTGGTACACGGATACAAGGAGTAATATTCACAGAACTCCTATACTAACCCATCACCTGTATCACATCCGTCAACACACGACCAGAATCTCGGACCTTCATCTACTACAGACCCTCGTGATCACAACGATACAAAGTATGGCCGTACTCCCGAACAATCTGCACCAGTACTGGGGACATCGGGGTTATCTCGCCACTACTAGTATTGAAGCAATTACGAACATCCTTCGTTCTGACATACTAAGAAATCTGAATGATAACGATGTGCTTGAGAATCCCCTGGAGCTCAACTCCCCGGAAGAAAATCAAGTCAGACAGGAGACACCAAGACAGAACTCCGTCACATCAGCATCATATAGATCCCAAGAATATCCGCGTGATCCTAAAAAACATTTGAGTGAGAAGAGGAGTAGATTAACTTATTACGTCAAGATTCCTCACCAGAGCATATAAGAGGAGAAAAAAAGAATCCTACTCTCCGATATATAACTACACTCAAAGTAGTTTTTCACCAGACTCGACTCGGCCAAGTTCGATCAATCAAGGGGGCTCCTAGGTCGGTACTGCTTTGATACCAACTTGTCATGCCCAAGATACGACCCTATCCTTAATTTGGCTCGAGGGCCTCGTCAGGGATAGAAGCGCATCTCGTTGGGTCGCAAGAATGGATATCGTTACAAGTACATGTACTGAAAAGAAGAGATATATAATATAATTGGCTTACACTCGCCACAAGCTACATCAGAGTCACATCAGCACAATACATCAACATCATGAATAAGAGCAGGGCCCGACAACGGATGAAAAACAAACGAGAAAAGAAGAACGACGTCCATCCTTGCTATCCCAGGCTGCCGGCCTGGAACCCATCCTGGATCGAAGAAGAAGAAGAAGAAGCAACTCCAAATGAACAATCAACGCGCTCGCGTCAAGTAACCTTTACATGTACCTGCAACTGGTGTTGTAGTAAACTATGAGCCACAGGGGACTCAGCAATCTCATTTCCAAAGGTATCAAGACTAGCAAAGCTTAATGGGTGAGGTAAGGTTAAGTGGTGAGGTTGCAACAGCGGCTAAGCATATGTTGGTGGCTAAACTTACGAGTACAAGAAAAAAGAGGGGGATGATCTACGCATAACGGACGTGAACTAAGGTTGATCAAATGAATGATCCTGAGCACCTACCTACGTCAGACATAACCCCACCGTGTCCTCGATCGGAGAAGGAAATCACGAAAGAGACAGTCACGGTTACGCACACAGTTGGCATATTTTAATTAAGTTAACTTCAAGTTATCTAGAACCAGTGTTAAACAAAGTTTCCACGTTGCCACGTAACCGCTGCCACGGCTTTCCAAAAAGATTTAACCCTGCAGGGGTGCTCCAACTAGTCCATCACAAATTACCACAAGCTGCATAAAAGCTCGCGATCTCGTGGGATTCCCTAGTGGAAAACCTCAACTCTGAGATTACCCAAAGCATCACCGGAATCCCGATGCACAAGATATTTCGTCAAAGGTAAAACTAATCTAGCAAGGCCGCCCGACGTGTCGACGATCCCGATAGGAGACGTGTATCTCATTCTCAGGAGACGACGGATGAGCGATGGTTACCACGCCAAACACCGAGTTGCCCCGGGTAGCGTTAATAAGCTGCTCTGTTTTGGACCAACACTCATGAGGAGCACTGGCCCGGGGGTTGATTAAATTATCCTCAGGTTAATTACTCCCTATGCAGTTCATTAGTTATTAGGCAAATGTAGTACCAAAGTTGGGCCTTGCCAGACCAGCTTTAATCCAAAACGAATTATCAAGGGGGTCCCCATAACAACCCCGATCGTGTTAGGAGCGCGCATTTATGAAACATAACACCGGTAGCCGAAAACTAAGGGGGCAAACATGGAACAAAACACCAGGCTAGAAAGGCCGAGCCTTCCACCTTTTACCAAGTATACAGGTGCACTAAATTACATAGCATTTAATATGGTGATATAACAAGGAACCCATGTTATCACATGGAAGCAACTACACCTGCAACTAGCAACACTAACAACATGGTTAAGCAAGCAGTAACATAGCCAAGCAGCGGTTTGCTAGGTTGAACAGTTGAAGGTTATCATGGCATTGTTGAGAGGCTCATGTATAATAAGTGGTAGCCAATGAGACGTAAACGGTAGAAACAGTAAAACTAGCATGTCAACGATAGTAGTGGTATCTGGGGAAATGGTCATCTTGCGTGAGATCCCACTTGGAAGAAGAACAACTCCGTGAAGTCGGCGAACCAACGTAGTCGAACGGGTCCTCACATTCCGACACGCTTGCGGAACTCTATCGAGACGAACCAAACCGGAAACAAACATCAACACAAATATTCACCACACGATGCACAACATGATGCACAACCTATTATGATGCATGATCAGTTCAATGATGTAAGGCAGGGCATTGCCATTCACCTCACGCAACCCTACACATTAAGTGAAGCTCGATATGCAACGAGTTGCATATCGACGATACTCCACGTTTAAATATTTAACTTATTCCGGTTATTTATACATCTATATTAAATTGTTGTTAACATGGCAAGGGGGTGAAGCGATGATCCTACGTGTCATCCTAGTGGGGTAACACGTGAAACATAGACCGGAGCTACGGCACAAGAGACATGCAACACAAGATAATTATGCCATGAATGTGACATGCATGCAAGTTCAAACATCACGGGCAAGAAGAGAAAGAAGCAGGTGTCGCCACGGCGAGCGAGAGGGAACCATGGCGGCAAGACGGAAACGAAGCCACGACAACGTTCCTATCCCGATAACTCAATGAGATATTGTGCCAACGAATTGAAGCGCGTGCGGGAACGCTAGATAAAGATGAGGTGATACCGTTACCGGGTTCCAATGTGTTGGGGCTCAACGAAAGAGGTACACGTGCAACAGGCAACATACGACGCAAACATACATTCATCTCATACAATACATGCATTTGTTTCACGACAACGTCCCATCGGTATACCTTTGAGCCGCGCAAACAGAGGGGTTCGGTTCATAGATGACGTCGTGGAAGTCGTGGTACTCGGGTCTCGTCGACTGTAGTCGAACTCTTGGCGTCGGTAGATGGGTCTTCGGCGACGGTAGATGAACACATCTACGAAGAGGTCCGGGGTCGTTGAGGACGTCGGGGTGCTCGGCGAATTTGTCGATGCCCACGACGACCGGGATGGTGCACGCGGCGACGGCACGCGACACAACAACAACTTCAACTAGCAAAGCGGCAACTAGCACTAGCAACAAAAACCTGGCCTAGCAACTACACCTAGCTGCATCTAACAAAGAAAGCAAGGCAAACAACAATAGCACAAGCCAACTTCTAGCAGCAGCTACATGCAAAGCAAGGCACGGCAAGCAGTACAACAGAACAATGCATCGACAAGCATGCATAGCGGACGCAAGAGCAACTCCACACAGTAGCCATCACGCATCAGCACTAGGCACGACAAGCAACAAGAGAAGCAGCGGCATGCATGCAACAGCAATAGCAACTATCTGCAGCCAACAACAGCAAAACGCAGCAGCTAGCAACTAGGCCATGGCGGCAGCATGCAGCGCACAGGCAACAGCTACAGCGGCAGCAGTCCACACAAGCAAGCACGGCAACACAGGCACAACAGGAGGAGGAGGCCGGCCATGGTAGGGCGCTTGAGACGGCCACGGCGAGCAACGCGGGCAGGGCACCGGCGGGGAACGACAGCACGCGGGGCTGCCGAAGGGCGCAGGCGGCCGACGGGGAGGAAGGAGGAGGCCACGGGGCCCTAGAGCATGCGGCTCGGAAAGGCGCGGAGCAGCTCCTGGCGGCGGCAGGCCCAGCACGAGGTGAGGGCGGCGCGCGGCAGGACGGCGGTTGAGGCTGTCGAGCAGGGGGGACTCGGCGCTAGAAGGAGAGGAGGACGACGCTGGCAGGGTAGGCCGGCGAGCGGCGGATCGGGCTCTTGCGGGGCGGACATGGGACTAGGGGAATTGGGACAGAGGTGAATCGGGGGCTAGAAGGAGACGCTGGGTGACGGCGCTTGGGGGAAGGAGACGCTGGGGAGCGGCTCGGCACGGGGAGGCCCTCACTAGGGTTGGAAGGACCACCTCGGCTGCGGCCCGGGAAGGCCCTAGCCGGATCCTCTTTCTTGGTTTCCTTTTTTTTGAAACAAAACACACCGCAAAAAGAAAAAGGTTTAAAGAAAAGGGAATAAAATAAATGCTTTTGGGCCCTTGAAAAATAAACCCAACTATAAGAAATAGATTGGGCTTTTTAAGAAAAATAAAAAATGAAACCTTTTTTTAAGAATTAAAATAAAACCCTTTCACAAAAGAATAAAATTTAAACCCGTTTTGACAAGAGAATAAAATAAAACCTCTTTTATTTAAAGAATAAAATAAAAGATCTTTAAAGAAGAAAAGAAAATGAGACTGTTTTAAAATAAAACAAGAGGAGAAATAAAAGAAAAACCCAAGGGGTTGCCCCCACATTTAATAAAATGATTTTCTTTAAAAGAAGACAAACCTTTTTTAAGTAGGGGTTAAAATGGAAACTTTAGCAAACCGCAAAAACAAATAAAAGAGGAGAGGAGGGGAGTGAAGGGTTTAGGTCCTCGGTGTAACAGGGTTTGAAGCGGCTCTGTTGCACCCACTCTCGTCACGCGAACGAACAACGCCACACTCACAAGCACTCACAAGGAATAACACGGAGCAACAAGCAACACCGACAAAACACAGTTGACATGATGCCATGCATGATGCGATGATGCAAACTAAATAATGTTGCAACAAAATAAAATAACCACACGACGGAAAAGGAAATAAAGGGGAATCTTCTGGAACGTTGGTCTCGGGCTGTCACAAAGGGTCACCACATAGTAAGAACCCAAAACCAAGCACTTCTCCCATTGCAAGAATCATAGATCTAGTTGGCCAAACAAAACCCAAGACTCGGAGAGACTTACAAGCATATCAAATCATGCATATAAGAAATCAACAAAAGCCTCAAATATATATCATAGATAATCTGATCACAAATCCACAATTCATCGGATCTCGACAAACAAACCGCCAAACAAGATTACATCGGATAGATCTCCATGAAGATCATGGAGAACTTTGTATTGAAGATCCAAGAGAGAGAAGAAGCCATCTAGCTACTAAGTATGGACCCGTAGGTCTGAAGTGAACTACTCACGAGTCATTGGAGGGGCGATGATGATGATGATGAAGCCCTCCAACTCCAAAGTCCCCTCCGGAAGGGCACCAGGAAGGGTCTCCAGATGAGATCTTGCGGAAACAGAAGCTTGCGGTGGCGGAAAAGTATTTTCGTGGATCCCTTGATTTTTTCTGTATTTTAGGGAATATATAGGCAAAAGATCTAGGTCAGGGGGGTGCCAGGGAGGCCACAAGCCTGCCCACCCACCCCCCCACCCCCCCCCCCCCCCCCCCCCCCCCCCCCCCCCCCCGCCCCCGGTGGCAGATGGGGGTTTGTGGGCTCCGTGTAGCCCTCCTGGCTTGGCCCACAAGCCCCCTGATCTTCTTTCGTTCGGGAAAAAATCATTTCGGGGATTTTATTCCGTTTGGACTCCGTTCCAAAATCAGATCTGAAAAGAGCCAAAAACACAGAAAAAACAGGAACTGGCACTAGGCACTGAATTAATAAGTTAGTCCCAAAGAAGATATGAAATGTACATAAAACATCCAAAGATGACAAGATAACAACATGAAACCATCAAAAAATATAGATACGTTTGAGACGTATGAGATACCAAACCAATTTGTGCACTTGTGGGAGTTGATTTGATCACCTTGGTCCAGAGAAATCTGACTCTGTCCATTTCTATGTTTTTCATGTTTATATTGTTAAATTTGCTCAAATGAGCTCAAACTTGGCGAATCCTACTGATTTTGGCCATCATTTAATCGTATTAAATCTCACTGCAAGTGGTGAGGTTTATATTGCTCAAACCAACATCAAAAACCTTCTCGTGATTTGGTGAAACTGCTACTTCCACCCCTTACACCATTGTCCTTCACTCCAAATTATTACCACAAGCCCACAAAATTACACTTCATCTGCAACACAGAGATCCAGCTCTGGTTCAATGTTAGGAGTGGCCAAATAGCCCAATTAAGCCCCTGGTTCACCCTGGCAGAGACTATCTCTCACTCTTCCTTTGACCACAACCTCCCTCATGGGCTCCAAAGCATCCAAGGTGGGGGGCCAAAGCGCGCCAACATGTCGTGGCATGCCAAAACTGTGCTCTGGACGCGCTACAATGTCCACCCGCACTGTGGAAGGCCAGCCCCGACCAACTTTGGCCCCCTCCGACTGTCCCTAGAGGCCTCCTCGACGGAACAAGCCCTGTGCCACATCGTGTCCCTCCTTTCTCCCCTTCTCCTCCCCCTACGATGCGTGCCCCCGACCGGCTTAATCAGTGAGATGGACCCTTGCACGATGGCATGCCATGGGCCGACACCTGCTTCTCCTCATCCCTTTCCCAACCCGAGACATCGCCCATGAAGACTGCAGACACACCCCTAAGCTCCTTATCCTCGTGTGGCCATCGCCACGGTCTCACGGGCACACGAGCTTTCGGTGAACCGTGCCCCTTTATAAAACGCTACCCCGGGCCTCCCTCTCCCTCCCTTTGACCTCCTGCTACTCCTAATCGCACCCCTGAACCACCGACTCATTGCTAGAGGCCCCCGAGCTCGAGATGAAGCTCCGGATCCACCGCATTGGGATTCCTGCAATCGCAGGGTACAAGGTTGCTCTGGCTCTCATTTCTACCCCATTGGGACCGCAACAACTTACTAATGCTTCTCCCTATCTTCCCTGTTCTTTTGCTGCAGGATTCGGCCCCGATGACAACCCTCCAGAAGCGCCTCCGCCACGGGTCCTCGTCGCCGGTGACTCCATGCATCCCAGATCCTCCTTTCACTACTAGTCGAACGACAACTCACTCATGGACCCATTTCCACCCCTAGTTTCCCTTGTCGTGCCCTCTGCCGTCGCCGGTGAGCTCTCCGCACTCTCTGTCCCGAGGTTGAAGATGATAGGTGGGGTCCACCTGTCATCCTGATCAATACCTCGCCTCCCCTTATTGCCACTAGCGGCTGGACCCCGCCTGTCGGGTTTAAACCATGGCGAGTGCGCGAGCCTGGCCCGCCTGAGCTGGTTTTGCTGGATCGGCCGATTGGGCCAGTAGCTTCTCGCCCAAGAACTATGGCCTTTTCATTTTCCTTTTTATTTCTGTTTTGCAAAAATCCTACACGGGTGACTATTTATCCAAATTCAAATATTCCTCCATCACAAATCTTGTAATAATATGTAGTATTTTAGGGTGCTCCTTGTGAAATTTTTACAAAAGGTTGCATACACTGTTTTATTTTAAAACCCTATTTTAGGCACTTTAACACTTTGTTAAAATAGTTTCTGTATCTTTTTATAAACCAAGAACAAGACTCAATATTTTTTACAGAACCTAAACTTATCCTAGTATTTAACAAAAATGGTGTGACATTTTTGTAAGTAGATTATTTTCCTAGTTTTTGGTTGAGTGCTTATTTCTGCCCGTTTATATTGTGACGATAGATTATTTTCCTAGATTATTTTCCTAGTTTTTGGTTGCGTTGGTCATGAGGGACTTGGAACAGAAGACTTTGAAAACTCTGGAGACTTTGTTGAGAAAGGCATGCAGCCCCTTGACCATGTCTAAGAGAATACTTTCATCGATGTCATATTTAGCATTTTATTCCGATGCATAAGGACATGTTGAATCGGTAACTATCTCGGTGAGGTTTTCCCGATAGTTCCTCGATGACACTTGCACTTGGGCATAACCCTAGCTACCTACGAGTGTTGTGCGAGTGGGGTGTAGTTAGGTTGCTAGTAGTGCTATGAATGGGATTGGGTACATGCATGGGGAAGGTAAAAGAAGAGGATGTAAAATGTTCTACGAAAATCTCGTCGGGTGCCACTAATGCCCGAGGGTGATGTGTTGATCTAGGTAACCACTTGATAAGATAGTGGTATACCGAGGTTAGTTGTGTGAGGGGTTTCAAAAAACCGAATTAGATTTAAGATTTGTCAACTATCTCAACCTTACATATACAACACAATACCCCTTATGGGATAGGGCTTTGCTGATTATGATGGTTGGTGCTAGTATAGAACATGCATTACTAGTGCAGGGAGTGACGTGGTCACACTCGAGACAGGGTCGTGCCAAGAAAGGGCGACCATGGGTTGTTTTTGTTGGAACTATGCCCTAGAGGCAATAATAAATATAGTTATTATTATAATTCCTGTATCAAGATAATCGTTTATTATCCATGCTATAATTGTATTGAATGAAGACTTATATACATGTGTGGATACATAGACAAAACACTGTCCCTAGCAAGCCTCTAGTTGGCTAGCCAGTTGATCAAAGATAGTCAGGGTCTTTTGATTATGAACAAGGTGTTGTTGCTTGATAACTGGATCACGTCATTAGGAGAATCATGCGATGGACTAGACCCAAACTAATAGACGTAGCATATTGATCGTGTCATTTTGTTGCTACTGTTTTCTGCGTGTCAAGTATTTGTTCCTATGACCATGAGATCATATAACTCACTGACACCGGAGGAATTCTTTGTGTGTATCTAACGTCGCAACGTAACTGGGTGACTATAAAGATGCTCCACAGGTATCTCCGAAGGTGTTCGTTGAGTTAGTATGGATCGAGACTAGGATTTGTAACTCCGTGTGACGGAGAGGTACCTCGGGGCCCATTCGGTAATACAACATCACACACAAGCCTTGCAAGCAATGTGACTTAGTGTAAGTTGCGGGATCTTGTATTAAGGAACGAGTAAAGAGACTTGCCGGTAAACGAGATTGAAATAGGTATGCGGATACTGACGATCGAATCTGGGGTAAGAAACATACCGAAGGACAAAGGGAATGACAAATGGGATTATATGAATCCTTGGCACTGAGGTTCAAATGTTAAGATCTTCGTAGAATATGTGGGATCCAATATGGGCATCCAGGTCCTGCTATTGGATATTGACCGAGGAGTCACTCGGGTCATGTCTACATAGTTCTCGAACCTGCATGGTCTGCACACTTAAGGTTCGACGTTGTTTTATGCATATTTGAGTTATATGGTTGGTTACCGAATGTTGTTCGGAGTCCCGGATGAGATCACGGACATCACGAGGGTTTCCGGAATGGTCCGGAAACGAAGATTGATATATATGATAACCTCATTTGATTACCGGAAGATTCTCGGAGTTACCGGGAATGTACCGGGAATGACGAATGGGTTCCGGGTGTTCACCGGGGGGGGGGGTGGCAACCCACCCCGTGAAAGCCCATAGGCCTTGGGGGTGGCGCACCAGCACTTAGTGGGCTGGTGGGACAGCCCAAAAAGGCCCTATGCGCCGTAGGATGAAAATCAAAGAGAAAAGAAAAAAAAAGAGGAGGTGGGGAAAGGGGGAAGGACTCCTCCTTCCAAATCTAGTTGGATTCGGTTTTGAAGGGGAGGACTCCCCCCCTAGTCTCAGCCGAACCCCTTGGGGGTCCTTGGACCCCAAGGCAAGGCTCCCCCTCTTCCCCCTATATATACGGAGGTTTTAGGGCTGATTTGAGACAACTTTGCCATGGCAGCCCGACCACATATCTCCACCGTTTTACCTCCAGATCGCGTTTCTGCGGAGCTCGGGCGGAGCCCTGCTGAGATTAGATCACCACCAACCTCCGAAGCGCCGTCACGCTGCCGAAGAACTCATCTACCTCTCCGTCTCTCTTGCTGGATCAAGAAGGCCGAGATCATCATCGAGCTGTACGTGTGCTGAACGCGGAGGTGCCGTCCGTTCGGCACTAGATCGTGGGACTGATCGCGGGACGGTTCGCGGGGCGGATCGAGGGACGTGAGGACGTTCCACTACATCAACGGCGTTCACTAACGCTTCTGCTGTGCGATCTACAAGGGTACGTAGATCGAATATCCCCTCTCGTAGATGGACATCACCATGATAGTTCTTCGTGCGCGTAGGAAAAAATTTGTTTCCCATGCGACGTTCCCCAACAGTGGCATCATGAGCTAGGTTCATGCGTAGATGTCTTCTCGAGTAGAACACAAAAGTTTTTGTGGGCGGTGATGTGCGTTTTGCTGCCCTCCTTAGTCTTTTCTTGATTCCGCGGTATTGTTGGATTCAAGCGGCTTGGACCGACATTACTCGTACGCTTACGAGAGACTGGTTTCATCGCTACGAGTAACCCCGTTGCTCAAAGATGACTGGAAAGTGTCAGTTTCTCCAACTTTAGTTGAATCGGATTTGACCGAGGAGGTCCTTCTATAAGGTTAAATAGCAATTCATATATCTCCGTTGTGGTTTTTGCGTAAGTAATATGCGATCCTACTAGATACCCATGGTCACCACGTAAAACATGCAACAACAAAATTAGAGGACGTCTAACTTGTTTTTGCAGGGTATGCTTGTGATGTGATATGGCCAACGATGTGATGTGATATATTGGATGTATGAGATGATCATGTTGTAATAGATAATATCGACTTGCACGTCGATGGTACGACAACCGGCAAGAGCCATAGGGTTGTCTTTAAACTAACGTTTGTGCTTGCAGATGCGTTTACTATTTTTCTAGGATGTAGCTTTAGTAGTAATAGAATGAGTAGCACGACAACCCCGATGGAGACACGTTGATGGAGATCATGGTGTGGCGCCGGTGACAAGAAGATCGTGCCGGTGCTTTGGTGATGGAGATCAAGGAGCACGTGATGATGGCCATATCATGTCACTTATGAATTGCATGTGATGTTAATCCTTTTATGCACCTTATTTTGCATAGAACGACGGTGGCATTATAAGGTGATCTCTCACTAAAATTTCAAGACGAAATTGTGTTCTCCCCGACTACAGTTCGTCGTTTCGAGACAGCACCTGATGATCGGGTGTGATAGACTCAACGTTCACATACAACGGGTGCAAAATAGTTGCACACGCGGAACACTCGGGTTAAGCATGAATCATATAGATGATATGATTAGCATAGGGATGCGTACCACTGAAACTATACTCAACTCACGTGATGATCGGACTTGAGATAGTGTAAGTGGATCATGAACCACTCAAATGACTAGAGAGATGTACTTTTTGAGTGGGAGTTTAGCGAGTAATTTGATTAAGTTAAACTCTAATTATCTTGAACATAGTCTAAGTCCACTTTGAATATATTTGTGTTGTAGATCATGGCTCACGCGACAGTCACCCTGAATTTTAATACGTTCCAAGAGAAAGCTAAGTTGAAAGATGATGGAAGCAACTTTGTAGACTCGACTCGTAATCTTAAGCTAATCATACAAGCTGGGAAGAAGGATTATGTCCTTAATGCTGCGCTAGGAGATGAACCACCCGCTACGGCTGACCAGGATGTTAAGAACACTTGGTTAACACGTAAGGAGGACTACTCAGTAGTTCAATGTGCAGTCTTGTATGGATTAGAATCAGGACTTCAACGTCGCTTTGAGCGTCATGGAGCATTTGAGATGTTCCAGGAATTGAAGTTCATCTTTCAGAAGAATGTCCGGATCGAGAGGTATGAGACCTCCGATAAATTCTATGCTTGCAAGATGGAGGAGCACTCGTCTGTCAGTGAACATGTGCTCAAAATGTCTGGGTACTCAAACCGTCTAGCTGAGCTGGGGATTGAACTCCCGCGAGAGGCTATCACTGACAAAATCCTTCAATCACTGCCGCCAAGCTATAAAGGCTTTGTGTTGAACTACAACATGCAAGGGACGAACAAGTCACCCGGCGAGTTGTTTGCGATGCTGAAAGTCGCACAGTCTGAACTCCGTAAAGAGCATGAAGTGTTGATGGTGAATAAGACCACTAGTTTCAAGAGAAACGGAAAAGCAAGAAGGGTAATTCAAAGAAGAGCGGAAAGCCTGTTGCCAATCTGACGAAGAAGCCCAATGCTGGACCTAAGACGGAAACAGTGTTACTATTGCAAGGGTATGGGTCACTAGAAGCGCAACTGCCCCAAGTATCTGGCTGATAAGAAGGCGGCCAAAGAAAAATCAGGTATATTTGATATACATGTTATTGATGTGTACTTAACCGGCTCTCGTAGTAGTGCCTGGGTATTCGATACCTGTTCTGTTGCTCATATTTGCAACTCGAAACAGGAACTGTGGAATAGACGAAGGCTGGCGAAAGATGAAGTGACGATGCGCGTAGGAAATGGTTCCAAAGTTGATGCAATCGTCGTGGGCACAGTTTCACTTCAGTTACCATCATGATTAATTATGAACTTGAATCATTGTTATTTAGTGCCTGCGTTGAGCATGAACATTATATCTGGATCTTGTTTATTGCGAGACGGTTACTCTTTTAAGTAAGAGAATAATGGTTGTTCTATTTCTATGCGTAACATCTTTTATGGTCATGCACCCAATGTGAGAGGATTGTTCATATTGAATCTTGATAGTGATACACACATACATAACATTGAGACCAAAAGAGTTAGAGTTAACAATGATAGCGCCATATTTTTGTGGCACTGCCGCTTAGGTCATATTGGTGTAAAGCGCATGAAGAAACTCCATGCCGATGGAATTTTGGAGTCACTTGAATTTGATTCACTTGACACGTGCGAACCATGCCTCATGGGCAAGATGACTAAAACTCCGTTCTCCGGAACAATGGAGCGTGCAAGTGACTTGTTGGAAATCATACATACCAATGTGTGCGGTCCGATGAGCGTAGAGGCACGCGGCGGATATCGTTATTTCCTCACCTTCTTTGACGATTTGAGTAGATATGGTTATGTCTACTTAATGAAGCAGAAGTCTGAAACATTTGAAAAGTTCAAGCAATTTCAGAGTGATGTTGAAAATCATCGTAACAAGAAGATCAAGTTCCTACGGTCTGATCGTGGGGGTGAATATATGAGTTTCGAGTTTGGTGCTCACTTAAGACAATGTGGAATTGTTTCACAGTTGACACCGCCTGGAACACCACATCGTAATGGTGTGTCCGAACGTCGTAATCGTACTTTATTAGAGATGGTGCGATCTATGATGTCTCTTACCGATTTGCCGTTATCATTTTGGGGTTATGCATTAGACACAGCTGCATTCACTTTAAATAGAGCACCATCAAAATCCGTTGAGACGACACCATACGAACTGTGGTATGGCAAGAGGCCAAAGTTGTCGTTTCTTAAGGTTTGGGGATGTGATGCTTATGTCAAAAAGCTTCAGCCTGAAAAGCTAGAACCTAAAGTGGAAAAGTGCATCTTCATAGGTTACCCAAAAGAGACAGTTGGGTACACCTTCTATCTCAAATCCGAGGGCAAAGTGTTTGTTGCTAAAAACGGAGCTTTTCTCGAGAAGGAGTTTCTCTCGAGAGAATTGAGTGGGAGGAAGATAGAACTTGATGAGGTTGTCGAACCTCTCATCCCTCTGGATGGTGGCGCAGGGCAAGGGGAAACCTGTGTCATTGCGACGCCGGTTGAGGAGGAAGTTAATGATGATGATCATGAAACTCCGGTTAAAGTTCCTGTCGAACCACGCAGGTCGACGAGACCACGTGCTGCTCCAGAGTGGTACGGTAATCCCGTCATGTCAATCATGTTGTTAGACAACAATGAACCTGCAAATTATGAAGAAGCAATGGTGGGCCCAGATTCCAACAAATGGCTAGAGGTCATGAAGTCCGAGATAGGATCCATGTATGAGAACAAAGTATGGACTTTGGAAGTACTACCTGAGGGCCGCAAGGCTATTCAGAACAAATGGATCTTTAAGAAGAAGACGGACGCTGACGGCAGTGTGACCGTTTATAAAGCTTGACTTGTGGCAAAGGGTTTTTCACAAGTTCAAGGAGTTGACTACAATGAGACATTCTCACCCGTAGCGATGCTTAAGTCCGTCAGAATCATGTTCGCAATAGCTGCATTTTTCGATTATGAAATCTGGCAGATGGATGTCAAAACGGCGTTCCTTCATGGTTTCCTTAAGGAAGAGTTGTATATGATGCAACCCGAAGGTTTTGTCGATCCTAAGAATGCTAACAAGGTGTGCAAGCTCCAGCGATCCATTTATGGGCTGGTGCAAGCATCTCGGAGTTGGAACAAACACTTTGATGAGGTGATCAAAGCATTTGGGTTTATACAAGTGGTTGGAGAATCTTGTATTTACAAGAAAGTGAGTGGGAGCTTTGTGGCGTTTCTAATATTATATGTGGATGACATATTGCTGATTGGAAACAACGTAGAGTTTTTGGAGAGCATAAAGGATTACTTGAATAAAAGTTTCTCTATGAAGGACCTAGGAGAAGCTGCTTACATTCTAGGCATTAAGATCTACAGGGATAGATCGAAACGCCTGATAGGACTTTCACAAAGCACATAACTTGATAAAGTTTTGAAGAGGTTCAAAATGGAACAGTCCAAGAAAGGGTTCTTACCAGTTTTACAAGGTACGAGATTGAGTAAGACTCAGTGCCCAGCAACTGATGAGGATAGAGAGCATATGAGCACCGTCCCCTATGCTTCAGCCATAGGTTCTATCATGTATGCAATGCTGTGCACTAGACCGGACGTTAGCTTGGCCATAAGTATGGCGGGTAGGTTCCAGAGTAATCCAGGAGTGGATCACTGGACGGCGGTCAAGAATATCCTGAAGTACCTGAAAAGGACTAAGGAGATGTTTCTCGTGTATGGAGGAGACGAAGAGCTCGACGTAAAGGGTTACATCGATGCAAGCTTTGACACAGATCCGGACGACTCTAAGTCGCAGACCGGATACGTATTTATTCTTAATGGGGGTGCGGTAAGCTGGTGCAGTTCCAAGCAAAGCGTCATAGCAGATTCTACATGTGAAGCGGAGTACGTGGCTGCCTCGGAGGCGGCTAAGGAGGGTGTCTGGATGAAGCAGTTCATGACGGATCTTGGAGTAGTGCCAAGCGCACTGAATCCAATAACCTTGTTCTGTGACAACACGGGTGCCATTGCCCTAGCAAAGGAACCACGGTTTCACAAGAAGTCCAGACACATCAAACGACGCTTCAACCTCATCCGCGACTACGTCGAAGGGGAGGACGTAAATGTTTGCAAAGTGCACACAGATCTGAATGTAGCAGACCTGCTGACTAAACCCCTTCCACGGGCAAAGCATGATCAACACCAGAACTATATGGGTGTTAGATTTATTACAATGTAATTCGCATGATGATGTGAGGGCTAGATTATTGACTCTAGTGCAAGTGGGAGACTGTTGGAATTATGCCCTAGAGGCAATAATAAATATAGTTATTATTATAATTCCTGTATCAAGATAATCGTTTATTATCCATGCTATAATTGTATAGAATGAAGACTTATATACATGTGTGGATACATAGGCAAAACACTGTCCCTAGCAAGCCTCTAGTTGGCTAGCCAGTTGATCAAAGATAGTCAGGGTCTTCTGATTATGAACAAGGTGTTGTTGCTTGATAACTGGATCACGTCATTAGGAGAATCACGTGATGGACTAGATCCAAACTAATAGACGTAGCATATTGATCGTGTCATTTTGTTGCTACCGTTTTCTACGTGTCAAGTATTTGTTCCTATGACCATGAGATCATATAACTCACTAACACCGAAGGAATGCTTTGTGTGTATCAAACGTCGCAACGTAACTGGGTGACTCTAAAGATGCTCTACAGGTATCTCCGAAGGTGTTCGTTGAGTTAGTATGTATCGAGACTGGGATTTGTCACTCCGTGTGACGGAGAGGTAACTCGGGGCCCACTCGGTAATACAACGTCACACACAAGCCTTGCAAGCAATGTGACTTAGTGTAAGTTGCGAGATCTTGTATTACGGAACGAGTAAAGAGACTTGCCGGTAAACGAGATTGAAATAGGTATGCGGATACTAACGATCGAATCTCGGGCAAGTAACACACCGAAGGACAAAGGGAATGACATACGGGATTATATGAATCCTTGGCACTGAGGTTCAAACGATAAGATCTTCGTAGAATATGTGGGATCCAATATGGGCATCCATGTCCCGCTATTGGATATTGACCGAGGAGTCACTCAGGTCATGTCTACAGAGTTCTCGAACCCATAGGGTCTGCACACTTAAGGTTCGACGTTGTTTTATGCGTATTTGAGTTATATGGTTGGTTACCGAATGTTGTTCGGAGTCCCGGATGAGATCACGGACGTCACGAGGGTTTCCGGAGTGGTCCGGAAACGAAGATTGATATATATGATGACCTCATTTGATTACCGGAAGGTTTTCGGAGTTACCGGGAATGTAGCGGGAATGACGAATGGGTTCCGGGTGTTCACCGGGGGGGGGGGGGGGGGGCAACCCACCCCGGGGAAGCCCATAGGCCTTGGGGGTGGCGCACCAGCCCCTAGTGGGCTGGTGGGACAGCCCAAGAAGGCCCTATTCGCCATAGGAAGAAAATCAAAGAGAAAAGAAAAAAAAAGAGGAGGTGGGTAAAGGGGGAAGGACTCCTCCTTCCAAACCTAGTTGGATTCGGTTTTGAAGGGGAGGACTCCCCCCCTTGGCTCGGCCAAACCCCTTGGGGGTCCTTGGACCCCAAGGCAAGGCTCCCCCTCTTCCCCCTATATATATGGAGGTTTTAGGGCTGATTTGAGACAACTTTGCCACGGCAGCCCGACCACATATCTCCACGGTTTTACCTCTAGATCGCGTTTCTGCGGAGCTCGGGCGGAGCCCTGCTGAGATTAGATCACCACCAACCTCCGGAGCGCCGTCACGCTGCCGGAGAACTCATCTACCTCTCCATCTCTCTTGCTGGATCAAGAAGGCCGAGTTCATCGTCGAGCTGTACGTGTGATGAACACGGAGGTGCCGTCCGTTCGGCACTAGATCGTGGTACTGATCGCGGGACGGTTCGCGGGGCAGATCGAGGGACGTGACGACGTTCCACTACATCAACCGCATTCACTAACGCTTCTGCTGTGCGATCTAATACACAAGGTACTCCACCATTCTCAGTGAGTTGCATGATCTCATGGTCATAGGAACATATACTTAACATGCAGAAAACAATAGCAGTAAACTGACACAATCATATTCTACGTTCATTGTTTGGGTCTTGTCCATCACATCATTCTCCTAATGATATTGTCCCATTATCAAATGACAACTCATTTCTATGGCCAGGAAACCTTGACCATCTTTGATCACAGTGTGTTGTCTATGTATCCTCACATGTATTTGATTTTCCAATCAACATGATTCTAGCATGGATAATAAACGATTATCATGAACAA
Source organism: Hordeum vulgare subsp. vulgare (assembly GCF_904849725.1). Lineage (NCBI taxonomy): Eukaryota > Viridiplantae > Streptophyta > Magnoliopsida > Poales > Poaceae > Hordeum > Hordeum vulgare. Next base: position 337,544,040 of record NC_058524.1, on the reverse strand, counting down.
GGAAATGTAATAACAACCACTTTATTATTTCCTCTAGGGTATATTTACAACACAAGCTCCGTGCAAACCTAGTCAGTGTCAAAAACACGATAAATTCAAAGGAAAAATTCCCGAGTAAGGTCGACATCCATAAAATAACTTTCCTAAACATTCTTCTCCACACCCACGCTACCATCATATGCTTCTTCCAGTCGGCCATCCATCAGGCCCAGCTGGGCTAAGTCCTCCTTATGTGTGCCTTCTTGATCGTCTGGGATATGGTGAAGCTAAAAGATATTGGCCATGGTAGGAGTCGGTGGAGTGAAAGTCGGAGGAGTTCTGAGTGATGCCCCAGTCCAGGCAGCACCCCGCATGGGAGTCATAACTTTGGCAACTGAAGACCTAGTCACTCGGATGGGAATGGCGTCCTACTTCACCACCTCCTCAACAACTGGAAGGCTGGCCGGGTCAATCTCGATCATGTTTTGCGGCCCTGCAAGTGTCAAAAGACACCCAGAAGTCATTTCAACGAGAAATCTCAAGTCCGGAATGAAGCATGTAGGAGTTCAAGAATAACGTTTTGGAAGAAGCAACACTTGCATGAGCCTGTCCTTTATCTGAGGTCTTGGGTTCAAGCGAAGGGGTCGAAGTAACGGCCCTGTGACAAAACCACGAAGATATCAACTATCATTTGGGAAACCCCACTGAGTAAATGTAGTCACTCGACAAGGATACCTACGCCAAACTATTAGAACATCGACCTTGATGTGTGGGATAACGACCTTCCTAGGCTTGGAGACCGTGGTCTTGGGCGGCATGGTGACATTCTCTCGGGACACCGCAAGCTCACTCCGTCTATGTTTGGAGATACGGGTTGGCACGAATGATGCATTCGGTTTTACCACACTTGGGGTCTTAGCACCCTAGTACGGACCCCAAGGTCCTGGTGCACCTTAGTACGAGCTTCAGCTGGGACTTCGTCAGACACGAAGACTCCGCCTCATACCCACGTTCGTCGTTGTCATCACTCTCCTCGATCTCCTCTTTGTGGTTGTCATCTTCGTCACCTCCCAAGATATGTGGACACTCAGTGTCACTCGCTATGTCAATCGGCATATGATCGACCGCTCACACTAAACTGAAGAATGATGTAAAGGACTACCGAGTGAAGAAAGCAAGTTCATAAACATGGACGAAAAGCAACAGGAACAAAGGTCAGTCGGATAAAAAGTGCACGAAATTACCTCATTCGGCGGGTTCGTCCCCGAGAAAGGGGCACCAGTCTGGTTCCCCTAGGGTTGTCACGCATGGGACAGATGGCTTTAAGCTTGTTCTCGACCTCCTCTACCCTCGTCTCCTCCGGGTGAACACATGTCAGATCACTCGGCCCTTCGTACCTGCACATGGGTTGGGCCTTGTCCTGAAGGAGCTGGATCCTCCGCTGGAAGAAGTCCTCCAGAAGGTCCATCCCATTGACACCCTTCCGCAATAACGTGACGATAGCGATCACAAAGATATCTATGTCCACTTCTCCTCCTTCGACACAACTGAAGAAGGAGTCGACTGGACTCACTCGGCCAAGTATGTTGGAAGACCCAGATGACCCTCACCAACTGGAATATCGTGGCAGTAAAACTAGGAGTCCTGCCAACCCTTCATGGAATCGGGGAAGGACATATGGGGGAAACTACTCTTCCCTCTAAGCTGTATGCCAAAGCCCCCACAAATTAGCACTAGGTTTGTCTCCCACCCCCCCGATTAAGAAGACTTCTTCACTGTCATCACTCGGCTTGTAAATAGTCCCCAATGCGGATGGCATCCGAGGAATTTCTTACTCAAAGACACAAAAGTAGCTAAATACAAGACATCATTGGGGGGAAGATGGTGAAGCCGTGCACTGAAGAAATCAAGAAACATGCAGAAGAAGGAATGTGGGGATAGTGAGAAACCTCTCTCCATGTGAGTGAAAAGGATCACTCGCTCGCCTCCTCACGACGCGGGCTCCCGATCTGTCACACCAGGTGTTTGTACCACTTCTACCTCATATGGCTTGATACGTCCAAAATCCATCTCTATTTTGTATCATAATTTGTCTCTATTCATTGCTATATTTCACTTTATTATGATGTACTTATAGTGTTTTGGCTTATTTGACACAGTTTACACCTTTCCGATGCCCGAACAGCAGACATAGGATTCAACGGAGAAAATAGCACGAAGAGTTGCAATATCAGAACATCTCCAACTGCACTGAAAATAGGAGGGAAGAAGTTTCCGAACGGATCTTGAAGACAGGCCAAAGAAGAGCCGAAGGGGGGCCACAGGTCACCTAGGTAACCTGCTGGCGCGGGCCCCCCCTAGGCCGCGCCAGGAGGCCGCCTGGGTGATGGGCCCGGCCTCCCGTGCTCTCCTTTGGCCTATATGTCCCTCTTGACCTAAAAATTCTGGGGGACCGAAGAGTTTTCGCCATTCCACCGCCGCTCCGCGACGGAAACCTATAGAGAAGAAAAGACCTTTCCCGCGGGCAGATTCTAGCGGGGAGAACTCCTCCCGGAAGGGGATATCATCCTCATCGTCATCACCATCGTCACCGGCATCATCGAGATCATCATCACCATCATCACCAACACCAGCACCATCTCCCCCTTCATCCCATCTATTTCACCATTGCAATCGGAGTTGTACCTTGCACTATTCATCCCCTCTACTCTACCGGTGTTGATTACTCTTTTGTGGTGAATGCTATTGAGTTTTGCTGCAGGATTATTGTTATGACCAGATTGTTAATCATATTTTCATCACCTCTGATCATGATCTCATTTATGTCTTGTGAGTAGTTCCATTAGTTCTTGAGGACATGGGAAAAGTCTAGATGCTTGTAGTCATATGATGTTGAAGTAATATGTGTTGATTGATATTTAAGTTATGGTGTTATTCTTCTAGTAGTATTATGTGAACATCGACAACATAACACTTTGACTTTTTAAGGACATAGGGGAATGCATCGTGTATAAACAATGCTTATGGTGGGTTGCCGGAGTGACAGAAACCTGAACCTCAGTTTGCATACTTTTGCATGAGGGAGTATTGGATCCTAAAGCTTATTGCTATGGTTAGGCTTTGCCTTAATTTCGCTCTTGTATTTGCGGATGCTTGTAAGAGAGATTAATCATAAGTGTGTGCTTGTCTTAGCCTAGATGGTGCACTAGTTAAGATTCACCCATATAACACTTATGAATACAAAACATAGTACTAGATAGAGTATGGTGAAAGCACTTGACTATCTCCCCCGTGTGTCCTCAGGAACGCCTTAGTTTTTATAAGTTTAGTCCCACGGCTTATCCTTTGTTTTTAAAAGGATTGGGCCACTTTCTGCACCTCGGCACGATTTACTTTACTTGCATTTATTTCCTCGTACTAGAAAACCCATAAAAAGTCACCTTTCAGTACTTGCAGTTACTCCTTACTAAGGATCACTTGTCAATACCTTCTGCTCCTCGTTGGGTTCGAAACTCTTACTTATTGAAAAGGCTACGATAGATCCCCTACACTTGTGGGTCATCAAGACCATTTTCTGGCGCCATTGCCGGGGAGTGTAGCCCTATTGGTAAGTGAAATTGGTAAGGAAATCTTTACACTGTACGTGTTGTTTTTGTTTTAGTGTTCCCGCTTTTCGTCCCTATGGACCACTCTTCTCTTGGTTTTTTTGCTTGTGGGGAACCGCCCCAACGCTATTGTGGTGGAGAATCCTCCCCCACCTACTGAAATTGTTCCTTTTAAAATACCAAGTAGTATTATTGATTGTGTTTTGGCTAATCGTATGGAGTCGACTGGACTCACTTGCTATATCTTTCACAACTATGCTCCTTATTTAAGCTTGCAGGTATATTGATGGATTTTGTTATGAGAAAGTTATTCTCTCTATCATTAAAAGATAAGGCTTTGGATTGGTATAGGTTTCTCGATGACTATCATTTACTAAATTGGCAAGATATTATGCCTCTCTTTTATGCAAAGTTTTATCCTCTTCATGAAATACATCGAGACGGGAATTATATTTATAACTTTTGGTCTCGTGACGGAGAAAGCCTCGCTCAAGCTTGGGGGAGACTGAAATCCTTAATGCTCAAATGTCCCAATCATAACCTCTCCAAAGAAATTATTCCTACAAATTTTTATGCAAGGCTTTCTCGTCAAGATAAAGAGATGCTTGATGCTTCCTCTAGTTGGGCATTCTCCAACAAAAGCAGTGAAGCTAAGTGGGGTCTTATTGAAAGGATCCACAAGAACACTAAAGACTAGGAGACTGGAAGATCACTTGTCTATACCTTCTGCTCCTCATTGGGTTTGACACTCTTACTTATCTAAAAGGCTACGATAGATCCCCTACACTTATGGGTCATCATGGATTTATGGAAATTTGGAACCAATTAGAACTTTTTTGTGCATGTGACGATTGATTTCGTTGCCACTTGCTTCTCTGATTGGTTGTGTTATATTCCCCAAACTTATTCTTCTCTCTACAACTCCTTTCGTTGAAACCAAACCCTTGACCGGTGATCATGCCATGTGTATAGGACAAGAAACTATTTTTACAATATATTATTTCAACAAAAAGTCATTTTTTATTTCAAGGTTTCAAAAACTCCTGAGTTGGGATTTGTAGTACAAGTACCTAATTTAGGAGGGATATTTGACCGCAAGGATTTTATTTCGATTCTATTATTCAAAAGACTTCCCAAAACCACAAAATAATTATTTTTGAAGTTATTTTCCTATTATATTTAAGTACCTTTTTATGAGGCCAGAAATGGTATTTCTTAGGGAAAAAAATGAAGGAAACTCGGTGGACATATATTTTCCATGCGTAAGAGTTTCAACACATGATCATGCTCAAAATATTGGACAAAACCCATCAAAAAACTTTCTGCCAATTTCAAGATTTTGAGACATTTCCAAGGGAAAAATTCTCAATAAATTCCAAGAAAATTCTAGCAAGTCACGCGTGATAACTGTGGTGCTCCTGCAAAATTTCTTCTCAATCCAAGTTGATTTGATCGACCTATTAACCCCAAAACCCTTCCTGTCAAGACCCAAATTTGAGCAACTCTACATTGCCAAGTTTAGCCAACTGCTCTCAAACTTTACACATGTGATCCAGCCCCCAAATAAGGATGCCACACCAAATTGTGCATTTGCGGGAGTTGATTTGATCACCTTGGGCCACAGAAATATGATTCTATCCATTTCTAGGGTTTTTCATGTCTACATTGTCAGCCTTGCTCAAATGGGCTTGAACTAGGTGAATCCTACCAATTTTTTCATCATTTAATCCTATTAAATATCACTACAATTGGTGAGGTTCATCTTCCTCAAACCAGCATCAAACACCTTCTGCTGAGTTGGTAAACCAACCACTTTCACCCCTTCCACCCTCTCCCTTCACTCCAAAATCTTATAACAAGTCCACTATATAGCCCCTCATTTGCAGCCGAGAGGTCTAGCTCTGGTTCAACAGTGTGCTGGACAAAAACTCCAATCTCTTTTCTGGTTCACCCCTGGCAGATACTTTCTCTCCCTCTCCCTTTGACCACCACCTCTCTCCTCGACTGCAAAGCATCCAAGGAGTGTCCTCAAAGCCCTCAGACACTAGTGGACACGGTGGGATGCGCCAGATTGCGCCAGCATGCCGTGGTATAGCAAAACTGCGCTCTGGACGTGCCACAGTGCAAGCCCGGACAATGGGAGGCCAGCCCTGTCGAGTCCTTGCCTCCCCGTGGTGTCTAACTTTGATTCCTTGAGACCGGTGCCTGCACAGTGTCGGCCACTCCTATCTCCCCTTCTCCTCCCCCTGGAGACACGTCCCTCGCCCGCTGATAACCCACAAGTGTAGAAGATCGCAACAGCTTTTGCGGGTAAGTTAACCCAATTTATTGATTCGACACAAGGGGAGCCAAAGAATATTTATAAGCTTTAACTGTAGAGTTGTCAATTCAACCGCACCTGAAAGATACTTGCTTGGCAACAAAATATTAATGGTAACGGTGATATGGAGGTGATGGTGGCAACGGAAATAATGGTGGCAAAGCAAGGAAAGTAAAACAACGAAAGTAAAGCTACTTGTGACCAGCAAGATTAAAACATTGTAGGCTAAGGAGATGGATGCTTGGCATTGATGAGACATATCATGTATTTAACTTGGGGTAAGGTACATAGAGAAGTAATGAGCATCTATCCATATATCAAACATTAGGCATCTATCCCGAGGTACTCGTGCGTGCTTGTAATAAGAACTTGCACACCATCTTTTGTCCTACCATCTCGCTACCAATGGGGCCAAAAGGAAATTATGGATATTAAGGTGCTCCTGTCAAAGAGCACCGGAACAAAGCAATAACAATCAATGGATACATGGAATCCTCAAACTATAGTATATCCCCTTTGGTGTCCCAAGCTGTCACCATTGGGATCGCCGGTTCCGGACTATAAATGGTGCATACTATTCATAGATAGGATCTAGAACACAAATATATTCATGAAAACATAAGGTATTCAGATCTGAAATCATGGCACGCGGGCCCAAAGTGACAAGTATTAAGAGTAACAAGTAGTAGCAAAGATGATAAACACCATAGTAGATGATAGGCAACATGCCCCCAACAATCCGACAAACTATTACATGATCTAACTCATCCAATCTCTCACATCACCTTCACCTACAGCAGGGAATTACTCACACATTATGGGAGAAGCAATGCAAGGATGATGGAGTGGTGATGGTGATGATGATGGCGACTATTTCCCCTCTCCAGAGGCCAAAATAGCCTACACATTAGCTCTCCCAAAGAAGAACCGAGGGTGGCGACGGCTCCACGTCGAGAACTTGCAAAATGACTTCTGTTCTGGAATTTTCTCGTCACGGGTAAAAATAGGAGCCAAAGTAGGGCACCAGAGGGGGTGGGCCCCACCCAGGCTGCCTCCCGGCGCGGCCATGGGGTAGGCCGTGGCAGAAGGTCGCGTGGGGGCCCTGTGGCTCCCCTATGGCCCATCTTCTGGCCCATGGATCCTATTTTTTATGGGAATTTTCCGGGACGTCTAAATATCCATTTTCCTTCGCACAAGAAAACCATACAAATAGCTCTGCTGAAAACAGCGTCAGTCCGGGTTAGTTTCATTCAAATCATGCAAGAATGAGGCGAAAACAATAGCAAAAGTGTTTGGAAAAGTATATACGTTTGAGATGTATCAACTCCCCCAAGCTTAGCATATTGCTTGTCCTCAAGCAATTCAGTTCAACGAACTGAACATGACAAAGAAAACTTGACAAATTATTTTACTTCATCAGGTGTATATAAACATGCACTACGAACAAGTCCAACAATTATTGAAGTAATGCTACAAAGACAATGCACGAAGCAATCCTTCGATCATGTGAAGAGTTTCAAACAACTGAGAAAGAATAATATGTAACTGAAAATCATAACGAGATCAAATGCACATGACTTGGATATACTAGAGTGGTAACTCGCTAGCCCCACGAGTGAAGCAAAACATATATGTAGACGCTCCTTCGGAATATTAAAGGAGACTAGAAATAGATAATTCAGAATAAGCAATATCACAATCATGCAAAAGACAATGTGGTGCTTTGGGACAATGCACATTACACTCAGAATGACAATTATGCTCTCTATAGTTGGTGCTTTTTATAAGAAGAGGGCGACTCAACCAAAAAGTAAAATAGATAGGCCCTTCGCAGAGGGAAGCATTGATTTGCAGAAGTGCCAAAGCTTGAGCTTTAAAACAGAGATAAATCAAATTTTTGGCTGGTATGCTTCCACTATCAACGTAACACCTAAGAGATCTCAATATCTTCCATGCCAAATACATTATAGGCGGTACCGAAATAGAAAAGTAAAGTTTTAACTCCCACTCCACCAATCGATCACACTCCACGGCGGGCTGAATCCATGAGTACCGTCCATACAAACAACAATCCTGGGGGAGTTTTGTTTAATTAAATATGATTTGACTCTAAGCATGGAAATGGGCATCCCGGTTACAAGCCACTTTCTCGTGAATGATAGTGAATCAACACATATCTTGAGAATAACCTACTTACCATGGAAGATACTGATATCCCCTAATCACTACATGAGCGATTCGGGCATACAAAACAAAATATTAATTTGAAAATTTAGAACACGGCACATGCAAATTTACTTAGGACAGCACAAAAATACCGCATATAGGTAGGTATGGTGGACTTATATGGTGCAACTAGTTTTAAGGATTTTGGATGCACAAGAAGTCAGTCCGCTTAGTACAGGGGAAGGCTTTGAAAAGACGAGGAAGCGACCAACTAGAGAGCAATAACGGTCATAATAGTGATATAACTATTCTGAAATAAAAAGATCGTCAAGGCTTGATAGACTTCTAGTCATAAACATGTGTAAGCATGTGCTAAGTCAATCCAAAAACTCTGGAAAGAGAAATACCACTCTAATATGCCAAACCATGAACAATACAATGCATGCTAAAAATTTCAATAACACATTATGCAATCCAGCTATTTGAGACTAGTCACAAAGAAAGCATGAACTACTGGGAGAGCATTGTAATCATAACACCATGTCGCTACAAGATGGTCTCTAGATCATAAGTACATGCATATGTACAAAAGTACAAACAAATAGAGTTCATACCGGATTTCCTTGTTACATTTCTTCCGTCGATCTTCTTGCAAGATCGAACGTAAAAAGATATAATCAAGTGCAATTGCAACCATTGACATGAGCTGAACTCTACAAACAAAGCAAACTATAGAGAGAAAAGAAATATTTTTGGGTTTTCCAAAGGGTAAACGAAAGCAAAAGAAAAGAGAAATATTTTTGTTGTTTTTGCAAAGAAAGAACAAAGAAGAAGAGGAAAAAACTCTGAAAAGATTTAAGGGGAACTACGGATGATAGAGTGAAAGGGGAGAAGGATACATACTCCCCCAAGCTTAGGCTTTTGGCCTAAGTTGAGCTCGGCTACTGCGGGCTCCAGGAGCTTCCTCCGGCTCTGGGGTGGTACTGGTGGCTGCAAGAATCATACGAGGCCTCGGGCGTGTACACTTATGCCCGGCTAGCCTCGCAAGGAGAAGGCTCTTCTTCCTCGGGAACAACCTCCTCCATGGGGCCGTGGAACTGCTGCTGGATCACGAACTCTTCCAACTCAATCGAGGTGAAAGACCACCCGTTCCTGCTAGTGTAATCAAACAAAAGTGGTGCAGGAAGACGGATATCGCGAGTAGTAAGCTCGCCAAATCTCATAATATAAACAAGGTTACCAAACTCAGAAGTCCTAGTAACAAACTCATGCCTCTTCATAGTGGTAAGATCAAAGCTTATGAATGAAAGGGGCGTATCATCCGTGCACACAGTGCGCCCGAGGTTCTCGAGGATAAGCGTCACATATATGCCACCAAAGTGAGGCCCTTTGCCGCTGTTTGCGATGAGGAGACGAGCAATCAAAGCACCAATATTATACGTGTTATCTCCTAAGAGGGTGGCTGCCAAGATAGTGAGATCTGGAGCCGAAATGTTACTCGTGTTGTCACGACCTAGCACCCCTCGAGCAATATAGTATGTGAAATACCTGATGTGAGGAAACAAGATGCGGGAGATCTTCCCCCAGTGAATTTCTCGCGTGTCCTTACTTCAAAGGGAAGCGAATAGGGATTTCAGCTTGTATGGCCGAACGTTCATTTTGGTTGTCTTCCCGACATTTCGCACACCTATAATATCACCAAATTCTGCCAAATACATGGTAAAGACATCCTCATAGAATTTGAATTCAATCATGGAAGTTTTATCATTATATATAAACCAATTGACAAAATAATAGGAGAGTTTTGGATATTGTTGCACACATCGTGTTACGAGATATGTCAAACCTACAGCTGCACAAAGGTTATCAAACTCATCCTTAATATCTGCCACCATAAGGAAATGTGAACACGGGTATGCCATAGCACGTGTCGTGTCCGTCTCGTGGAACAACTCCGGTGGGACGATATCATCATTGTAACTTGTCCTCACAGTAGAGGATGAAGCTGCAGCTCTAGTTAGTCTATTAGTAGGCTCGGGTCTCTTCTTCCCATGCCATGCTTTTGCTTTTCCAAACAAGCTCATTTCTGAAATTTTTGGTTCATCACAAAGATGGAGGTTTAAGCAAAAATGAGTTGGAGCAAACTATTCTACTCACTTCCCTCATGCATAAGCTTGCAACAAAACTTCACAAATAAATTTCTAAGCATGCATGCAAGCTCATATGAACAGCACCAAGAACTCCTAAATACTCACAAATAATACCACCAATCAAAATTTTCATTGGAGTGGTGGAGGAGTCACATACCAGGGAGCAAATGCTCAAATTCTCAATGCAAATGATGGGTTGTAGAGAGAGATCAAAATTTGCCACCAAGAACAGCAAGAACTCGAGCTCCAGGAGAAAATTCGGGATTTTTGGAGTGAGAGAGAGAGAAGGGGGAAGAAGTACCTGGAAAGGAGCCCAGGTGGGCCCACGTGACCTGTGGGCGCGGGCAGGGGGCAGGCCGCGCCAGCTGGACGCCTGGACCAAGAGTGCCCCCCTGGATGGCTCCATGTGCCCCTGCGTCTCTTTTTCGATGGAAATTTTTATTTTAATTTTTCTGGAATTTTTCTGACAACTTCACTTTTGAAAAAGGTTCGAAATACTAAAAGCTCCAAAACTTCCGGAAAGCTCGAAACAAAGGTTAGACATATGAAGCTTCAAAAACATAAAACTTTGGTATAGCAAGGAGGATGAAAGATAGAGGAAATGAAAACATAACAAGCTTCTCTTTTTACTCATATAAAACATATTTGTTAGCAAGGTTGATAAAGTCCTACTACCAAATAGGTGTTATATTTGAGCAAAAACTTTCACTTCTTATAAAGCAATCATGGTACCGTTATTTTAATGGATAATGTGCCCGGAACAGATGTAGAGGACAATCCCAATCTCCAACCTTCAAGGTCTCAATATTCTCAATAGAATTAAGGCCATTCCTTTTATCAATTTTCTTCGAAAAATATACCGTGTGCTCCTTCTCATTAACATTGAAGGTTCCCTTTATTGCAATCAATAATAGCACCTGCGGTTTTAAGAAAAGGTCTATCAAGAATAATAGACATGCTCCCATCCCCGGGCATGGCAAGCACAACAAAGTCAGTAAGGATCAAGCAATTAGCAACTTCAACGGGAACATCCTCACAAATACCTACAGGAACGGTTGTTGACTTATCAGCCAATTGAAGAGAGAGATATGTACGGATTAGTTACAAAGCCTTCGGTAAAGAGAGAAAGGCATAACACTCACTCCTTCACCAAGATCACATAAAGCAGTCCTGACATAATTTTTTTTATGGAGCAAGGAATGGTGGGTATACCTGGATCACCAAGCTTCTCAGGAATCTTTCCACTAAAAGAGTAATTAGCAAGCATAGTAGATATTGCCTCATTAGGAACTTTTCTTTTATTAGTGACAATAGCTTTCATATACCTCAAATACGGAGGCAACTTAATAGCATCGGTCAGAGGAATTTGAAGAAAAGGAGGTTTCATCCATTCACAAAATTTATTGTCATGCTCTTCTTCTTTAGTTTTGAAAGACTTACCTCGAAAGGGCATTGATTTTTGTACCCATGGTTCTCTTTCCTTCCCATATTTCTTGCAACAAAATCTTCTCTAGTATACCTCTTGTGCTTGTCGGGTGCTTCTTCTTCTCGTATCTCAGGAGGATCAATCTTCTCATTATCTTTATGAGGTTCAACACCATCCTAAGTTTCAACATACTATTAGGATCAACAATAGGTTCTTCATCAATTATGAGATCATTGGAGTTTTCAGGCTCCTTGTGTTTCTTCTTCTTCTTCTTCGGGTATTGACAACGTCTTCTTCCTGCAATTGAGAATCTTGATCGATCCTCTTTGGATGCTCCTCCGGATAAAGGGGGTCCTGGGTATGTGTACCTCCTCGGGTCTTTATAGCATATGCCTGCATATCAACTTGTTTGGCATTGTTAGCAAGAAAACCTTTTTCCACATTAGAAATTTGTTCAAGCTCCGTTTGAACCATATGAAAATGCTTAACAAGACCTTTAACATCATTAATAGTTCTACTTAAAACATCAAGCAAACTTTTGATAGCAAGGTAATTATAATGCAATTGGTTTCGAATCCGCTCATTAAAGTGATTTTGCTTGACAACAAAATTATCAAGCTCATCTAAACATTGATCAGGAGGCTTACCATGAGATAAGTCACTTGAATTGAATTATAAAATGGTGTGTACATGTACCATAGGTAGGTGAGTGGTAGGCTCTGATAATTTTGTACATGAAAACACAACCAGCACAACTATCTACATAGGATCTAAATTCATCGGTTATACCAGCATAAAATATATCAAGAAATTCATTCTTAGGGATTCCATGTACCAGTCTAGCCTTAAGCAAAGTGCAATACCTCCCCCAAGCTTTAGGGAGGTGCTCATCCTGCAACAGTTTAAAGTTATAAATTCTTTGTAAAGCAGCATGTTGCTTATGAGCAGGAATTTTTTTTGGAAACAAAAGATTGAGCTAAATCTTGAGGACTCTTAATGGAAACACATGGTAGTGCATCATACCATGCTTTAGCATCTTCCTTCAAAGAGAAAGGAAGTAGCTTAGTAACATAATAATTTCTCCTCTTGTCCTCTGTTGTGAATAAGCCACCCAACTCAATGAGTTGGGTAAGGTGTGCAATAGCATAGTCAGCTTCTCTTCCATAAAAATGGTCAGCTTCAACTGTGGATATAAGTGAAGCATCCTCAATGCAAATAGGAGATGAAGCAAACCTAGGATCAGGAGTAAACTTGTTCTTCATAGAATGCTTTTCAAGCAGGTTCTTAACAGAAGCAGGGTCAGAGTCAGCACACTCTGTAAGTTCCCTGCATAAATAATCATGAAGTTCAATATAATCATCATCAAGAATACTTTCCTTGAGACCACTCAAGTCTGGGTAACCAAAAGATCTACCAATGGGATAGTGTGTAACAGGAAGTTTGATTCCAGACTGTTTAGCAGCCTTAGGAATCTGAGACTCAATAAAATAACAAAGTAAACCAGGTTCATCAATGGTAGTGGAAGCATCATCAAAAGTATCAGTCATAGTAACATACTCGGTAGAAGCAGCATGTGATGGTGGTGAAGAGAACTTACTCATAACGGAAGGTGAATCAAGCGTAGCGCTGGTGCTAAGAACCATACCTTTTCTCTTATTAGATGGTAAAATTAGAATCATGGGGTCACCTTTCTTACCCATAGTGAATAAATCGCACCAAGCAAAATAACTCCAAGTAGACTTGTAAATAAAGCTATGCTCCCCGGTAACGGTGCCAGAAAAATGGTCTTGATAACCCACAAGTGTAGAGGATTGCAACCGTTTTCACGGGTAAGTTAACCCAATTTATTAATTCGACACAAGGGGAGCCAAAGAATATTTATAAGCTTTAACAGTTGAGTTGTCAATTCAACCGTACCTGAAAGATACTTGCTTGGCAACGTAATATTAGTAGCAACGGTGATATGGAGGTGATGGTGGCAACGGAAATAATGGTGGCAAAGCAACAAAAGTAAAACAGTAAAAGTAAAGCCACTTGTGACCAACAGGATAAAACACTGTAGGGTAAGGCGATGGATGGTTAGTCATGGATGAGAGATATCATATATTTAACTTGGGGCAAGGCATATAGAAAAGTAATGATCATATAGGCATATACCAAGCATTAGGCATGTATCCTGAGGTACTCGTGCGTGCTTGCAATAAGAAATTGCACAACATCTTTTGTCCTACCATCTCGCTATCAACGGGGCCAAAAGGAACTTATGGATATTAAGGTGCTCCTTTCAAAGAGCACCGGAACAAAGCATTAACAATCAATGGATACATGGAGTCCTCAAACTATAGTCTATCCCCTTTGGTGTCCCAAGCTTTCATCATTGGGATCGCCGGTTCCGGACTATAATAGGTGCATACTACTCATAGATAGGATCCAGAATACGCATATGTTCGTGAAAACATAAGGTATTCAGATCTGAGATCATGGCACTCGGGCCCCAAGTAACAAGCATTAAGAGTAACAAGTAGTAGCAAAGATGATAAACACCATTGTAGATGATAGGCAACATGCCCCCAACAATCTGACAAACTATTACATCATCTAACTGATCCAATCTCTTCCATACCCTTCACCTACAGAAGGGAATTACTCATACATGATGGGATAAGCCATGGAAGGATGATGGAGTGGTGATGGTGATGATGATGGCGACGATTTCCCCTCTCTGGAGGCCAAAACAGCCCCCAGATTAGCTCTCCCGAAGAAGAACCGAGGGTGGTGGCGGCTCCGCGTCAAGAATTTGCAAAACAACTTCTGTTGTGGAATTTCCTCGTCATGGGTAAAAATAGGAGCCAAAGTCGGGCACCAGAGGGCGTGCGCCCCACCCTGGCGGCCTCCTGGCGAGGCCAGGGGGCAGGCCGCGCCAGTAGGTTGCCTCGGGGGCCTGTGGCTCCCCTCTGGCCCATCTTGTGGCCCATGGTTCCTCCCGGTGTGTGGATTTTCTCTATTTTTATGGGAATTTTCTGGGACGTCTAAATATCCATTTTCCTGCGTGCAAGAAAACCATACAAACAGCTCTACTGAAAATTGCGTCAGTCCGGGTTAGTTTCATTCAAATCATGCAAGAATGAGGCCAAAACAATAGCAAAAGTGTTTGGAAAAGTGGATACGTTTGAGACGTATCACCCGCCCGAAGCAATCAGGTGGCGCTTGCCACCGTGACACGCTAGGAGCCAGCCCCTTCTCTCCCTCATTCCTTTTCCAATCAAAAACCGCATCCACGAAGATCGTAGACGCATCCCCGAGTCCTCTCTCCTCCCCTGTCCGTTGTCACGGCCTCGTCGGTGCACCATCTTCTGTTGAACCACGGACCGCCTATAAAAGCTCCCACGGCCCTCCCTCTTCCCCTCTTGGGCCTCTTATGCCCCCAATCGAGTTCCTAGCTCACCCTCCCCCTCGGCGGAAGCACCCAAGCTCGAGATCGAAATCTGGATCCGACGCATTGGGATTCCGGTGATCCTCGAGTACGGTACCACTGCAACCCTCTTTTTCCCTCCATTGTGCATGCGGTAGTCTTTCAATAAATTTTCCCCTTCTTCTCCATCCCTTTCCTTGCAGGTTCCCGCTCCGGCGACCACCCTCCCAAAGAGTCTTCACCTAGGGACCTCGCCGTGGACGATTTTCTACCTCCCAGCTCATCCCTCCACCACCCGTCGAACGGCGAGTCGATAGTGGATCCATTCCCATCTTCATCTCACCTCGCCATGGTCCCTAGCGCTGCCGGTCAGCCTTGCCCCCCCCTCTCTAACGACCGGTTAATGACGGACCCGACAGCTTGGGCCCTGCCGTCAGCCTCCCGTGCCTCCTCATCTCCCCTCTCTCTCTGTCCCAGCAACCCGCCCGTCGGGATTGAGCCTGGCGCGGCACGGCTGCCTCGCGCGCTAGGGTGAGTTGGCCTGTGGACGACCCAGTTGCTGGCTTCCCCTGGCCCAGGATCTGCAGCTCCTTTCCTTTTTCTTTTATAATATGTTTTTGCAAAAATCCCACAGAATAAAATACTTGTCCAAATCCAGATATTTTCCCACCTAAAAACTTGTTTTATTGTGAAGTATTTTAGAGTGCCTCTTGTATAATTTTTAAAGTAGGTTAAATGCACTAATTTATTTGAACACCATGTTTAGGGTATTTTAGCACTCTCTTGAAATAGTTTCTATAATTTTTAACAGCCTAAAAATAAATCCCAATATTTTTTAGAGAACCTATACTCACCCTACTATTTTACAAAAATGATGTGACATTTTCCTGAGTAGAATAATTTTTGTGTTTTTGGTTGAGTGCTTATTTTTGCCCGTTTATATTGCGGCGATAGATTACAGTTGCTGACAAATGGTTTGTAACAGAATACCTCGAAGACCCCGGAGACCTATTTGAGGAAGGCAAGCATCCACTTGACCATGTCTGAGCAAATACTTTAATGCATATCATACGAAGAAATTATTCAAATGCATAAGACCATGTTGAATCGATAACTACCTCGGCGGGGTGTTTCCGATAGTTCCTAATGACACTTGCATTTGTGCATAACCCTACCATCTATGAGGGTTGCGCATGTGGGATTAGTTAGGATGCTAGTAGTGTTATGCATGGGAGTGAGCACATGCGAGGTGACAGTAAAAAGGAAGTGATTTCAATTGTTTTATGAAAACCCCGTTGAGTGCCACTATGGACCGAAGGCGATGAGTTTAGCAATGTAACCACTTGATGAGGGAGTGGTATACCGAGGCTAGTTGTGTTAGTGGGTTTCTAAAAACCAGAATAGCTTTAAGATTTGTCGATTGTCCCAACCTTACATGTACACCCACAATACTCCTTATTGGACGGGGCTTTGATGATTACTATGGTCGGTGCTTGTAGATGGCCTACATTGCTAGTGGCGGGAGTGATGTGGTCACTCTTGAGACAGGGTCATGCCAGGAAAAGGGGGGAGACCATGGGAAGTTTTTATAAACACCGGGCACCCCGTCGGTCCCTTCATGGATGGTACTTGTGATGTACATCATGTGGGTTGTGTTCCAACGAGTGGACTCTTTGCTAGTGTCATCATGGGAAATGTGATGTTCGGGTACTTACCTCGGGTATGATAAATACCGCAAGTCGTGTGTTGACACGGTAGTTTCCCAAATCTTGTGGGTAAAGTGTGCAACTTGTGCAGAGTGTCATACTATTCGAATAGACATGTTCACGGTCAAGGATAGTTGGATGGTGTTGCTTAAACTACGTACATGAGTTTTCATATAAACCAAGTGAGTGTGGGTGCGAGTGTGTGGCAGTGGAAGCAGTTTGAATCATGAGCTAAGTTAGGTGATTTGGCATGATTGGTGGACAAGGGTTGTCCAACCCTCAGTTGATGTTGACATCTCTAACTTGATCTTGGTTACCGCTTTCCTTATGATCCATGCCTCACAAGAAGTTGACCATGTTATTGCACTAGGAAAAATCCGCTTTTTGCAAAATAGCATACTAGTGTTATGTCATACTTCATTACTGTCTTGTTCCACATCATGTGTTGCTTGTGAGTACATTCAGAGTACTCATTGGCTTGCTACTGGTTATTTAATTGGCCATGCATGAAAAAAACGGAGTTTGGAGAAGAGTTCGTAGGAGACGGACATGCAATCTAGGACGCTTTCTAGTCAGAATGCATGTAGGTTAAGGCAGAAGGCATGGGTTCATGCTTTCAACCAGGTTACCCGATGTTAGTTGTCTTGGTATGTCGGCCTTCGAGGCCCTATCTATATAATGACTTGGCCTAAATGGTCCTTAATTGTATCAGATGGTATGTATGGATGTAAGACTCTTGTTATTTAGTTTCTGTGTTTTCATTGAGCATTGATATCTTTGATCACTGTACACGTGCATTCAGTGGTCTCAACTTACAAGTTGGGGTCCCCATAGAACTGGTACCAGAGCCATCCTGACTGTAGGAAGCCTTAGTTAGCATGGACGTCAGACAGGACGAAACCCCCCTTTCAGAAGCCACACCTAGTCTTTAAACTTAGGAATTTATGCATCTCTTGCCTCTTCCACTCTATTTTCAAAACCCTTTGCTGACACCTCTCCTTAAACCTTGTAGATGGTCGTCCTATCCGAAAGCCTCCTAGAGTCCGACTTTCCACTACTCCTGGAGGACGGCATGGATAAGTTTTGGGTCCACTGATCACTCGTTTTCCTCTACCACGAGCACTGGGTCAATGCCACCACGAAGGAGTACCACGTCGTTGTCGTCGTTAGGGAAAATGACTCAGCGACTAGTTGGTTCTTTGAAGGACCGCAGATGGATACTCTGGTGTTAGTAGTCGAGACAGCAACGCAGAAGGCAGTCATCCGCCTTTGTGACATCCTTCATGACATGGCCGACGAACCATCTACTTGCCACTTTCCTTTCATAAAGTATGAGGTTGGCAGGAGTTGGACATTAACCCCATCCCTAGAAGGTGGAGCACCGTTCAGGTTCCAGGCCTACTTCAGCCTATCCATCGACAATATGGCTCGCAACCTAATCAAGTAATCTGTGAAGCTCCGCCAAGAACTTCCCCACACCCGTGAGCTACTCCGTCAAGCTATGATGAAGACAAGCAAGGTCAAAAAGGATAGAGCCCCAGAGGGGCAACCCACTGTCACATACAGAGGAGGAATACCTCCAGCTAGAGATACGCCCACACGGAGTCATCACATGAGTGCAAAGGAGTATCGTGAGCTCTTCACCGCTCCATCGACGAAGCATCATCGGGATGGACCACCCCGTTCCACAACTCCCTCGATAGGAGACGATGCCCGTACAGATGATGACCAGGAGGAAGACCCAGAGGAGCGTCAGTACAAGACTGAGCACTCCATAACTTGAGTTTTAGAACCCCTAGGGTAGGACAAGCTATGAACCCCCATGCAGAGACGGGTCCATGTAATGGCTCGGTTGAAACCATGTGTGCTTGTTGTTTACTTTTCTATTTGTGTTTCGATGCAAGTCACACTTTTGCCTTAGGAAACATGTAAGCGACTACATCGCTTATGTTATGTGATGGTTATTTCAACCCTTTTGTTTCACACACTTGAACTATACCAACCCCCTTTTTAGGCGCGTTTTCCTCGTATGTTGTTCGTTCCGTCTATTCAAATAGGATGGGGACTGCTACTTGCACCAGTACTTTTGGCAACACCAGCACCGTCGACTCTAGCCAATAGCCAGAAGATGGTGGATCTGCTCAAGCTGGAGCTCACCAGGAGAATCCACAAGACAATATTCCCCCGCCGCCGCCTCCTCCAGAGAACCTCACTATGGCTCAGTTTTTCCAAGCTCTCTAGGAGGAAAACCAAGCCAACACTGCCGCTACAAGAAGATGGCTCAGGTTCTCGTGAACAATCTGTAGCAGGGCTAGAACTGCAATGGTCGCTCCACTCTATGAGAATTCACGAGGTGTTCAGCCCTAACATTCACCGAGATAGCTAAACCTTTGGATGTTGATGACTAGATCGGCACCATCGAGGACCCCCTTGCACTGGTCAAGCAGAAAGAGGACCGTGAGAAGGTTCTTTATGCCTCTCACTTCCTCGGAGGTACCACCAGAGCTTGGTGGGACGGATTCAAGGTCATGCAAGGTGAGCGCGTTATAACCTGGGATGATTTGAAGCAACGATACCCTACTGCCCATATCCCCTATGGGATTATGTCCATCAAGAAGCCGGAGTTTCGAGCGCTGAAGCAAGGAAGTGCCTGAGTGTAACGTCTATGATGCGATCCTTTCCGATTTAGGGAATGAGGCCCCGAATTGGAAAGAAGCGCATCTAAGCGTTTCGCAAGCACGGTAACATAGGACATACATAATAATAGTAGAATGACAATAAAGGATTCAACTGCCATCTCATAAATATATCAGAGTTACATCACGCATCCAAACAAGGTAGTTCCTCTACGGACTACAAAACATGAGAAATGACTATGCTACCCTGCATGCTTGCCCACGATCACGACCACACCTCAGTATTCTGGATAGTTCACATACAGGCGGTCGTTCTCCTCATCGTACTGCCACGCTAGCTGCATGCTGTCGGGATCACCTGTCTCGGGGGTACCTGAACCTGTTCGGGTTTTGAAGGAATCTATGAGCCACGGGGACTTAGCAATCTCTGACCTCGGTGCCAGAACTAGTCAAGTTATTAGGTAAGGAGGCTGGAGTATTTAAGTTGCAGCATCCTAAGCATATATGGTGGCTAACTTACGTAGAACATGTATTGGGGTGGTCTACACTAGCGGTCGATGATTAGCTTATCACTAAGTGATCCTGAACACCTACTTACGTCAATCATAACCCCACCATGTTCCCGATCGAAGAGAGGTCTTCGAAGGGGACAGTCACGGTTAAGCACACAGTTGGCAATTTTATTAGAGTTATGTTTAAGTTATCTATAAATGGATGTTAACAAATATTCCAAGTTGCCACATAACGGAGGGCACGGCTTTCCGAAAGATTAAACCCTGCAGGGGTGCTCCAACTAGTCCATCCCAAACGGTCACGGGCCGCAAAGTAATCCTATATCACGAATCTCGTGATCTCGTCGGATTCCTTAGAGGAAAACCTCAACTCTGGGGAGAACCAAAGCTTCACATGGATTCCTATACACAAGATATATCGCTAAGGTAAGACAAGACTAGCAGGACCTCCCGTCGTGCCGACGACCCCGATAAGAGCCGCGTATCTGTGTCTCAGGACACGACGGATGAGCTACGCACATGATGGCCTGCTAGAAATCACTCAAGTTGCCCTGAGTTCTCCCCGAACAGTGCTCAGTTTGGACCAACACTCATGAGGAGCACTGGCCGGGGTTGTTGATTAATTCCTCGGGGTAGCTATTCCCTATGCAGATTATCATTAAGTGATTAGCAAATTAACACCAATGTGGGGTCCTGTCGGACAAGTCTTAACACTTCACGATTTATCAAGGGGGTCCCCATAACAACCCCGAACGTGTTAGGAGCAATCATTATGGAATCAAACACCGGTAGCCGGTAACTATGGCGGCAATATCGGAACAAAACACCCCGCAAAAGGCTAGGCCTTCCGTTATTTACCAAGTATATAGGTGAATTAATTTAATAACAGATTTAACATAATGATATCAAGCTCATGTTATCACATGAGATAAAGCACCTGCAACTAGCAACACTAACATTAGAAGCTTAGCAAAACCTACTTAGCCATTCAAGATTTGCTAGGAGGGGAAAAGTGTTTGGATTTCATGGCAATATCAGGAGGGAATTATTTCAGTGGTAGGCAGCGAGCATATGACGAAGAAACGTGAATCTAGCAAAACAAGTCTAGAGATGGAATCAAGGTCATATAATCTTGCTTGTGATGTCCTCAGCTTGGAACTGCTCTTGTTCGTCCTGCACGTACTCTCCCGGATCCACGTACTCGTTCTCCGATCTCGGTGCTACCCAACATAAAAATAGCATCCAATGAACAACAGAACCTCAAGATGCATCAAGCACATGATGCACGAGATGAAAATGAACGTCCATCTCTATTCTAGTCACTAGCACAAGCATGAGTAGAAAATACAAGTTCCTGGATAGAACTGCACTCTAAGCTATCTTGACATGCATGAGGATGACATGAACAGATGCGTCACGCGAAAACGATGCAAAAACATAAAAAGATCGTTGAAACGGAGCTACGGATCAACGGGAAACAATGAAACAAGAAATGAAGTCCTACGTGTCAAATCCATCACAACACACACCAATGGCATACCTCTGGTATTCCCAGGTTGGCAAGACACAAAACAAACAAACATGGATGGGGTGGTGCAAGGAATATCACCACACCATCATCTATGCACTCACAAGCATCAAAACATCAAAATTATACAATCTACCATAAACAGCGTCATAGCCTTTTGAGAGCTACATGCAAAGCACCTACAGCCACCCAAACATGCCAAATAGGATATGTGGTAGAAGCTAATCAAAAGTACTACAGGCACAAACAAAAAGATAATTCAAAGGAGTTTCACCCAGAAAGTTCCACAGCTGCTAACTTGGCCAAAAATATCAGTTTTCAGGGACTTAGTGAAAATTAAAGATTCTCACTAGTTGTTTATGCTCTGAAGCATTTTGACAGCACCCAAAACAATACCTACAGGACTCCAAATGGAATGAAAATTTACAGAGAGCTAGACAAACACAAAAGCTACAACTTCCTAGTTGATATCAAGGGTTGATCCCCAACACATGGACCTCTACAAGCACAACAAGAGGAGAAGAAAATATAAGCAGATTCTCAGACTGTGAAATTCACAGATTTTCACTAAACTGGAATGCCAGCCACATGCCTACTTTGACTAGGCACAACTTGCAAACATGAACTACTAAGCAAGAAACAAAACCAACATGCCATAGAGGGGGTCACCCTCTAATGCCACAACAAGGAATCAACCTCTTGGGCTAACCACATCTCATGGAACCAAGCTGCAAACATTGAACAAATCTGAAATATGACATTCCCAGAAAGTGTTCCAATGGCAAAACTGACTTCACCAATGGATTCCTGGGATGATTCTACCCTAAAAACATATATAAAACATGGGCACTTTCATAGAACAATTGGGCACAAACTAGAAAAGAAAAACTACATGGTACCACATAGAGTGAATAGTGCATCATCACATGTGCTATTCACTAGAACAACACCTACACAAGCACTTGCACTCCCTATCAAGTCCAATGGTGACATGAGGGTTTAGAGCTCATGCATGTGTCCCATAGAACATGACCATTCCCACACACATACAACAAGCACAAGCATCACAATCACCTACACATGCTAAAAGAATACTCCACTATCTACACACACATCATCTTGCCTCTCTACACTACACATACAAGCACATGTGCTTATCATGGCACATCATGGCATAACATGTGTGAGACACACACACATGAGCACACACACCTCACACACATCACAAGGAATGTGGGAGGGAACCCACACACACACACTCACACACTTGTTCCTCAAAGGGCACAAGCACATCAGCTCTACATCTTACCACAAATACCACATACACACACATGCATAATTATAGTAGTGCACACCCACAAGCTAGAACACAACCACACATAGTATCTAGCTCATATGGCTCATATGCACACCTTCTAAGCATGATCATCCATCTACATAAGCTAGCAAAATTCTATCACACAGGGTGCTTGAGAGCTCAAATTAATACCACAAGAGATGATATAGCACACAACATCACCACACCCTCAAAACAAGAGAAAACAGCAAGAAATGCAAAAGGAAAAATAAAAAGGATTGGGGGGGTTTCGAACCCAGGACCCCCTGGTTCAATCCACCGACCCATACCACTCTGCTAATAGCCACTAGCTCGACAGGGAATGGAAGCCTAGCAAGGTAACTGCTACTGAACACACATCTTGCTACTGTGCCGAAAAACATGAATTAAAAAGGGGGCAAAGCTGGGACTCAAACCCACAACCACTTGCAACTACCCCAACATACAAACCACTGGGCTACACAACGAGACTTGACAGAAAGAGGGGTACTACTAGGTGATCTACCATGAGCACCAGATGCTCTGCTGTGAACATAGAGACGCCGGCAACAGAGAACATCACAGGAGCATGGCCTTTCTACTGTTACTACTACGCGAGGGGGATATCTACTATGGCTACCACTGCGCTGCGAGGGATGCCCTGAGCCACGACGAGCCCGAGCACAACACACAAAACACACATCATACACCTGCATGAACTTCTCTTGGGACAGAGGTACGGCGACGAGCCCTAGGCCGATCTAACGAGGTGGAAGGGAGGAGGAGAGCTAGCTCACCTAGGGGAAGGAGAAGGGGGCGCCGATCGGGAAGAAGGAGGCGCTGGAGACGACGAGGACGCCCTGACGATGATGGCCTGCTGCAGACCGAAGCAGGGGAAGAAGACCGACGGGTGCACGCTGTAGACGAGCTCCAGGCCGTCGGTGAGGTCGCTCCCCGGCCTCACCGAGGACGGGAATAGAGCGTGAGCACCTCTCCCGGGCCCTCGGACAAGGTGGCCGGCCCGGAGACGACGGGAGCAAGGTAGACGACGGCGGAGCGCTTCTCTCTCTCTGTGCTAGATGGGCTACGCAACTTATCTTGGGGAAGAAGAAGATGGAGGGAGGAGTGGAGGCGCAAAGAGGGAGGCGCGGAATCCTACGGAAAGGGGCACAGACGCCGAGGTTATATGGGGCTTCGATGGGATGGACGGCGTTATCTCTCTCGCTCTCTCTCTCTCTCGAAGGACTAACGGAAAGCAAGCGCTGAGGGGGACGCCGTCTGAAGAAGAAGAGGGACGTGTGCCTGGGCTTCCGAAGGAAAAGAGAGGAGGGGTGATGGGCCTGCTAGTGAGAGGAATCCCACTAGTGGCGCTAGATAGAAGGAAATTAATACCCTGGGGTTTTCCAAATACAAAATTACTAGAGAAAGGAAACAAAGCAAAGACAAATCTGTTGGGGTTCAAAAAAAACATAAATGCCCCTGGTCATAAGGAATTATGACCTATTTGAATAAATTATAAAAGGAATATTTGGAGCAACTAAATATTTACAAAACAATATTATTGGATCTATTTTGTAATTATTTGCACCATTAAAACACCTTTTCAAAACAGCAAATCCACATCTCATGGAACCACAAAATAATGCTAACACATAGGCATTTTTAAAACAAGGATGGGATAAGAGAAACTTGACCTTGAGATAAATAAGAGGAAGAGGGTTTTGAAGCCTATGCAAACCACATAGTTACCTACTAGCAATTGCACCACTCCTCTTATCAACACATACCACATCACATCACAACTCATATCATCACACACCACAAATGATCACAAGGCAACAACACAAGGACATGAAATGATAGTGATGCATGCATGCAAAGGAAGAACAATGCAAGGTGACACATGAAATCATAACACATAGAAGCTCTCATATCAATGAAAATTGGGACCCACATGGAGAAAGGTTCCAAAAAGGGAAAGATACACTCTTGGGGCATTACACTTAGTCAAGGGGTATGTGCAGTAGTTCAACCTTTTATCGAGGTACACACATTATGATGTCAGCAGTGACGCAACTCTCACACCCTGTGTTTTACTCTCCTCACTAAATTTAACTTCTCTCAAAAATTGGGACCAATTAAAATTTTTGTGAGTGCTTGTGATGCTTGATGTGATTGTTGTTTTCTTGCTTGTTGCTTGTGTTTGAATCACAATGTCCCTGCTACTCTCCAGACTCACCTCCTTGATCCATACCCTTGCCTAATAATCATGCCATGTGTATAGGACCAAAAACTATTTTTACCAAACATTATTTTCACCAAAAAGCATTTCCTTGATTTAAGCTTTCAAAAAACCCTGAGTTGGGATTTGTACTACAAGTCCTCAAATTAGGGAAGTAATTTTGCACCAAATATTTTATTTAAATCCCATTGT
The DNA here is from genome assembly GCF_904849725.1 of Hordeum vulgare subsp. vulgare. Classification (NCBI taxonomy): domain Eukaryota; kingdom Viridiplantae; phylum Streptophyta; class Magnoliopsida; order Poales; family Poaceae; genus Hordeum; species Hordeum vulgare. Next base: position 337,518,851 of record NC_058524.1, on the reverse strand, counting down.
TAAAATGGCTTCCCAAAACCACAATATTATTATTATAAAAGTTATTTTACTTTTTTTATTTAAATACCTTTTTGTGAAACTGCAAATGCCCCTTATCAAGGAAAGTTATTTTATTGCTTTCAATATATTAGAGAAAATTTAGAAAAACTGACTAGACATATATATTCCATATATGATAGTTTCAACAAATGGTAATGTTCAAAATATAGGCCAAAACCCTTCAAAACCCTACCTGCCTATTTCAAGCTTTTGGAATATTTCTATAGGAAATATTCTCAATAAATTCCAGTAAAATTCTAGCATGTCACACATGTCATATGTGATGATCTTGGCAAGTTCCATGTCAATCCAAGTTAATATTCCAAAACCCTATCTGCCCAGATCTAAATTTGAACAAATCTACATTGTCAAGTGTCTCCAATTGTTCTCACATTTGGTGGGCATGTTATGATACTCCCGTAATGCATCCACACCAAGTGGTTCATCAAGGAGAATGGAAGAACCTACCCGAAACCCCTCAAAACCTTCTCCATTGATTTCTAACTTTGGGAAACTTTGCATAATAAAGTTTCTCCAATTGATCCAAAACTTTTTGGGCATGCTCTAATGCTCAAATAATTCCACCACACCAAGTTGTGGATTACTAGGAATTGATTTGCATAGTTTTGTAAGCAGAAAGCCATTTCTAACCATTTCATGGGATGTTCAAGTGTGCGTTGGAAACTTTCTCCACAAAATCCCAAATTTGGTGTCCAAGCTTATTTTCACCTGTTATGTGATCCTGTTAAATATCATAGTAAATGGAGCCCATTTGCTAGCCCTAGCATCTATCAAACAACTTCTTTCGATTTACCAAAATTGCTGCTTTGGTGTGACAACCCTAGATCGACACCCCAGAAGATTCCCCTATTGTTCTGTTGTCGCCCTGTGATTAGTTGTTTGCCGCATTCATCTTCGCATCATTCGCATCATCTCCATTGCATCGACACTCTGTTGTCGCCAGTTTTCAAAACTTGCATCCGTTATTAGTTGTCGGTTCTCTTCATTTTGTCGTTGAACATTTTGAGCAAAACCACACACGCACGCGCCCGCAACATCGTTAAAATCTTGTTTTTAAAGGTGCGTGAAAAATATTTTCGGATTGGGTTGAATCTTGCTGTGCGGTCTTATTTTGTTGCAATCGAAGTTCGTTTGATACTTGAATGGTCGACCGTAGCGGCACCGTCATCGGCTTATCGTCGGAAAAAAATTTGGTGGTTGAAAATCTCGTTGCTAAGATGCAAAACCCCTCTCTTGTCTCAGCCCATCATGGTTACACGACCCACCTAGCCCATTAACACCATCCCCATGTCCGGAGCCATCCTATCGAGATCGTACGGCTAGAAGACGTCCTAATTCCCCTCACCCTAATTCCCTTTCCCTATTTAACAACCAGCCCCTCCCTATTTTTGTCTAATCCTAGCTCCACCTTGTTTTCCGTGCAGCCAACTACCCAGCCGCTGTCTCCTCCCTCCTCCCAGCCGCTAGGACCGCCGAGCACGGGTGCAGCCCGCGCAAAGCCCATCTGGGCATGGATGCATCCGTCGTCGCCCGCACCTCCAGCATGCGCCTCCAAACCGCAACCCCTCATCCTGCACAGCCGCACCCCGTCGGACCATCGCCCGCTACCAGCCACCGGAGCTCCAGCGAGCCCCACAGGCCAGCCTCACACCGCCCCTCTCCTCCTTCCTCTTGTTTCTCCCCGTCTCCCTCCTCTCACCTTCCTCTCTCTCATGGTTCCTTACAGGAGCTGCCATGGCTGCGGGCCAGAACCTCTCCGTTGCGCCAAGGAACCTCCCCAAACCACCGAGAATTGGTGGATCCGGGAGGCCCCGTTGTGGATCTGGCCTCCCCTGCCACCCTTGCCGCACCGGAGCCCTGCAGTGAAGCTCGCACTGCTAGCCACGAGTCGCCAGAGTCCTGCTTCCACTCGCGAAGGGAGAGGCCGCCAGCACCCCCACACGGCCCTGCGAGCACCTCGCCCCGCACCAGGTAGGCCGTCCCAACACTTGCCTGAGGACCAGCTTGCACCTCCCGCCGGCCTCCGCGAGGCCCAGTAGCCTAGCTCCAGCCCACCTTCCCCGCGCGTGGGCTGATGCCAGTCCAGCAGCTCCTCCAGATCTGGGGTGAGGACCACTCAGGTGAGCAGCTCCACTAAGTTGCGCCCTGGGCGTCACTAAGCCTTCCAGTGCCACTGTTTCGGCCCACTTGTTGTTTTTTTGGTTGATCAATTTTGCTATTTTAGTTGTGCAATGAATTGTAGATTAGATGCCAATTTTCAAACGCCCGTAGTTTTCAAACCGTGTGTCGGATCGCGAAAAATTCTATATGTCAAATGTGTATATTTTTGCATAGAATAATATTTTCCAGCTCTCATGCATATTTAAAACTGTTAGCTATGCTATTTGCATTGGTTTGCGTCTCAACAGGGTAAAATGGTTTAGTTCGTGGTTAATTAATCGTATCTCCGTTGGAGATGAGCCATATGTGTAAGTGGACTAGAACGACGAGCAGAATATGTCTCGTTGCCTACTACCTGTTACTATCATTGCCATGCTAGTTGTCTCGTTTCTTTCGCTATGTCTCACTGCTTAATACCTGTTAACTATCAGCCTCCCAACATTGCCATGAAAGCCTCTAATCTTTCAACAACCTAGCAAACCATTGTTTTGCTATGTTACTGCTTGCTCAGCTTTTTGTTAGCGTTGCTAGTTGCACGTGCAGTTGCTTCCATGTGAAAACATGGTTTCCTTGTTATAACACCATATTAATGCTATTTAATTTTATTTACCTTGGTAAAAGGTGGAAGGCTTGGCCTTCTAGCCTTGTGTTTTGTTCCAGCTTTGCCGTCTTTGTTTTGGCTACCTGTGTTATGTTCCATAAATGAGCGCTCCTAACTTGCTTGGGGTTGTTATGGGGACTTTCCTTTTGGGATAAAGCTCGTCTGGCAAGGCCCAATATTTGTACTATATTTGCCCAACATAATAATTTGGTTGATACTGAAAAACATAGGGTGTCATTAACCCGAGGAGTAATGAACCATAATATAGGGAGGGGTAGTGCTGATAGTGCTAGTCCTAAATAGAGCACTATACGGGGCTAACCCGAGGCAACTCGGGTGATGTCTATAAGGCCCTATACACTAGCTTATCCGTCATGTCGTGAGAATGAGTTACACGGCTTCTATCAGGATCTTCGACACCCCGGGCGGCCTTGCTGGACTTTTTTTACCTTTCTCGAGCATCTCGTGTGAGGGATTCCGAGGATACTTTGGGCTATTTCGAGGTTGAGGTTTTCTAATGGGAACCCGAGGTGATCACGGGTTATCCCGGATCGAGGTCATTCCATCACACCATATGGTAGTTTGTGATGGACTAGTTGGAGCACCCCTGCAGGATTATATCTTTCGGAAAGTCATGCCCCTGGTTATGTGGAAACATTGAAAGTTTGTTTAAGATCCATGTGTAGATAACTTGAAGTAAGCTTAATTAGAATGTGCCAACTGAGTGCGTAACCGTGACAGTCTCTTTCGTGAGCTCCTTCTCCGATTGAGGACAGGATGGGATTATGTCTGACGTAAGTAGGTGTTAAGGATCATTCATTTGATCATCAGTAGTTCACATCCGCTATACGTAGATCATCCCCCTCTTTTATTCTTGTACTCATAAGTTAGCCACCTCAAATAAATGCTTAGTCGCTTGCTGCAGCCTCACCACTTAACCTTACCTCACCCACTAAGCTTTTCTAGTCTTGATACCTTTGGAAAATGAGATTGTTGAGTCCATGTGGCTCACAGATTACTACAACACCAGTTAAAGGTATAGGTAAAGAGTTACTTCGATGTGAGCACGCTGATTGTTCTATTTGGAGTTCTTCTTCTTCTTTGATCTAGGATGGGTTCCACGTCGGCAGCCTCGGATAGCAAGGATGGACGACGTTCTTTTATCAGTTGTTTTCTTCCATAGACAGACCCCACTCTTCCTCATGATGACTGGGTATTCCTATATTGATGTGATATGGATGTAGCTTGTGACGAGTGTAAGCCAACTCCTTATACTCATCTTTTCAGTATATGTACTTGTAACGATATCCATTCTTGCGAAACGACGAGATGCGTTTCTATCCCTGTCGAGGCCCTCGCACCAAATAAGGATAGGACCGCGTCTTGGGTGTTATAGGTTGGTATGATAGCAGTACCGACCTAGGAGCCCGCTTGATTGATCGAACTTGGCCGAGTCGAGTCCAGTGAAAAACTGCTTTGAGTCTAGTTATATATCGGAGAGTAGGATTCTTTTTTCTCCTCTTCTATGCTCTAGTGAGGAATCTTGACTTAATAATTTTAATTCTACTCCTCTTCTCACTCAAAAAAATTTAGGATCACGCAGATATTTTTGGAATCTATATAATGTCGATGCAACGGAGTTCTGACTTGGTGCCTCCTGTTGTGTTGGTTTTATTCTGGGGTATTGAGCACCAAGGGATTCTTGAGCACATCGCTATCATTCATATTTCTTAGTATCCCCGGAGGGAGGATGTTTGAAATTTCTTCAATACTAGTAGTGGCGAGATAAACCCGACATGACCAGAACTAGTGCAGAGAGTTCGGGCGTACTGCCGTACTTAGTATCATTGTGATTATGAGGGTCTGAGATAGATGAGTTTCGAACATCTCTGGTTATGTGTTGACGGATGTGATAAATTGGACAAGTAGTGTAATTTCTAGGAGTTTAGTGATGGATTTTACTCCTTATATCCGTTGACCCGATTGCATGACCAGAAAATTTTGGGAGTTCTTAGGTGGGAATTCATGTAGTCACTTATAGGACAATCTTCCAACAGATGTATGATGTGAGGTTGGGGTTCGACATCTAGTTGATTCGTTGGTTCACGGTCGTCTTACAGTGGTTGTCATTGTGTCTTAAAGTGTCCTTGTAGCTTGCTATGACCTGGGGATTCTTTGTATGTCGTGTGCGTTGCCTTGTACATGATGGCTACTGTAGGATAGAGCCCATGCGATCCTATCCACAAAATATTGGACGAAATCTTTGTCATGAATTTGTACCGGCTTGTGTTGTAAGCCTCATCCTTTGTTTTGTTCGAATATGGTAATTCGAGTTGCTTCGATGTCAAACGGTGATTTCATATCTTTTCCATGTGGTGTTCTCATATTTCTATGGGAATTCTAATTAATTCTTTTTCTCAATCAAGTTGTCTTATCAATTCTTTTCAACCGAAGTCATCATATCAATTCTTTTCAACCCGGTGTGCTTCTCTTCAAGTGAATTCAATCCTCTCCAATTTTAGAAGATCAATCTCTCATTAAATTCGAGAGTTTCTCTCATCTGCCCCAAGTTGTCTTTGTTTTCCCCGCGCTCCCGCCCTTTTCTTTAGTGATTTGGTTTCATCCAAGTGGAGTTCAATTCATGGATGCTTCCTCTATCTTATCTTCTATGTTGTTTCCGATGATTCTTTGTGAAGATTCTCAGGAGCTCTGAGTTCATCATTTTCATTCTTGCTCTCTTTTCTGGTGAATTCTCATTCAAGTCTTCTTGTTGTCATCTCTCTCTATTCTATCAGGAGTGCTTAAGATATCTCAGAAGTTTCGTGTTTTCAATCCATTCAATTGTTTTAAGGCTCTGATCTCATCAAGTTTTCTTAATACCGGTGCAATATCTCTCTTTCTGAGCAATCCTTTCAATGTTGTTTCTTCTGAGTGGGCCCATAATCCACATGTTTTCCCAGGATCTTACCTAGCACTTCTAATCTTCTCCCAGAGATCTCTAATTCTTTTTAACTATGACGTAAGTATGAATTTCATCAGTAATATTCCTTCTTCAAGATCACTTCAAATTTATTTCATCATTGGCTGGAATTTTCATATTCTTATTCCGGAGTGTCTTAGTTACTCTTGGTGGTGTTCTCCTCATCATTTTCAGCTTGGAAGACTGAAGGAGTGTTTGTTTCAAATCTTGGTCCATTCTCCTGAAGATTCATCATTTTAGCTTTGTGTTATCATATTGCATTGTTCTTGATCATGAGAAATTCCTTCTATATCTATGTGGTGCATTTCAGATTTCTTGTCATTCTCGATCCTCCAAAGGCCATCATTTCAAAAGATTTCTTCGCTCTGAGCTTTCAGCCTTTATTCTCAAATTCGTCTCAATTGTTATCTCTTCGTTCGTCTCTCAATTATTCCAGTTCCTTGTTCAAGTAGTTCTCTCAGGTGGTTCATGATCACATAATTCTCATGTATCTCCATTCATTCTTGTTATCCCCATTCATTCCAATTCTTACCGGTGTTTCCTTCAAGACTTCTTCAAGTTTGTGCTCATATCTCTTCTAAATCTTTTCAAGAAGAATAAGTGGTATGCTAAATCCGTTGCATCTCATCAATTTAACTTGATGAAGGATAAGCATAACATAATTCTTATTCTCGTTTCATGGGGATTTCAATTCTTATTCTGGAGTGGCTCATGATATCAATTCTTTTCCCAACTGGTCCATCTTTTATTTTCCTTTATCATTTGAGGTGGTGTTATAGCGTTCTTGTTAGTGGAGGAGTCTCGAAGAGAAGTTGTTTCAATAATTAAATATATAAACCCACCAAATTCTTTGATCATGAGATTTTTTTTTCAACCCACGATTTCTTCATTGAGCTATCTTGGTTTTGATTTCACCTAAAGCTTTTATGGTGATTACTGTTGATCCAAGTCCTCTATGTATCTTCTTGGTGTAAGAAGTTTTGCCTTTCTTGTTGCATCTAATCAATCCTTGTTTCTATTAGTGGCTGGTTGTGACCTCACTATTTTGGGATGGTTTTCATAGGTCCACTCCAAGCTTGTTATTTCTGTTGTTGGTTTGCCAACAACTCCGTTAAATTCTTCTTTCAAGGTTGCTTGTCAAATTCAATTGCGGTGGAAGTTGTCATTTTCTTCACCATTATTTCCTCCCAAGATCTAGTTTCTATTCTCTTGTTCCGGAGTTGTGGTGATGTTGCTCGCTTCAATCTATCATTTTGTTCTATCAAGATCATGTTGTTTCCTTGCTTATCAATTTAGTTGGTCTATTGTGAATCTTGTCAAGATCTTTCCATCTTATCAAATTTTTCCTCAATTTTCTATCGAAGTGCTGCCGAAATTTTGTTTGAATTATTGCTTGTTCCTTATATCATTCTTCGTATCTTTGTAACCTTCAAGATTAATATGTTTCCCTAGTTTGTGAGAAGAAACTAAGTTTTAACTCTTCCTTTTATCTTCCTCTTCCCTTTTTCATTCCTAGTTCTCGGGGCATGATCTCTTGTTACTGTAGGAGAGTCATGACAGCACGAGACCGACGCCCCAGAAGATTCACCTTTTATTCTGTTGCCGCCTTGTGATTATTTGTTTGCCGCATTCATCTTCGCATCATCTGCATTGCATCAGCACTCTATTGCCACCTGTTTTCAAAACATGCATCCGTTATTAGTTGCCGGTTCTCTCTGTTTTGTCGTTGAATGTTTTGAGCCCAACCCCACACGCACAGGCCCGCGACATTGTTAAAATCTTGTTTTTAAAGGTGCGTGAAAAATATTCTTAGATTGGGTTGAAACTTGGCGTGCAGTCTTATTTTATTATAGGTAGGCCGCCTGCCAAACTTCGTCGCAATTGAGGTTCGTTTGATACCAAAACGGTCAAACGTAGCGGCACCATCGTCGATTTATCGTCGGACATTTTTTTGGTATTTAAATATCTCATCGTCGGGCCGCAAAACCCCTTTCTTCTCTCAGCCCATCATGGTTACACAGCCCACCTAGCCCATTAACACCATCCCCATGTTCGGAGTCGTCCGATCGAGATCATACGGCTCAAAGATGGCCTAATTCCCCTAACCCTAACCCCCTTTCCCTTTTTAACAACCTCCCCTGTTGCCTAACCCTAGATCCACCTCGTTTTTTGCGCACCTAGCGACCCAGCGGCAGTTTCCTCCATCATCCCACCCACCACGCCCACTGAGCCCGCGTGCAGCCCGCGCGAAGCCGTTCTAGGAGCGGTTGCTTCCGCCGTCGCCCACAGCTCCCGCATGCGCCTCCAAACCGCATCCCCTCGTCCTGCGCCGCCATGCCCCGTCGGTGCGTCGCCCACTACCAGCCACCAGAGCTCAGGCAAGCCCCGTGCCACCCTCTCCTCCTTCCTCTCGTTTCTTCCCTTCTCCCTCCTCTCACCTTACTCTCTATCGTGGTCCCTCGCAGGATCTGCCATGGCCGTGCGCTAGAACCTCGCCATCGCACCAAGGAACCTCCCCAAATCATCGAGAATTGGTGGATCCAGGAGGAACCGTGTTGTCGATCCAGCCTCCCCTGCCACCCTCTCCGCATCGGAGTCCTCCTGCGGAGCTCGTTCCGCCAACCATGAGTCATCGGAGTCCTGCTTCCTCTCGCGAAGGGAGACGCCGCCCAGCGCCTCCATGTGGCCCTGCCAACGCCTCGCCCCGCACGAGATGGTCGGCCAAGAACTTGGCCGAGGCCTAGCTCGCACCTCCCGCCGGCCTCCGCGAGGCATAGAAGCCTAGCTCCATCCGGCCCTCCCTGCGCGTGGGCCAATGCTAGTCCAGCCGCTCCTCCAGATCTGGGGCGAGGCCCGCTCAGGTGAGAAGCCCCGCTAAGTTGCACCCTGGGCGTCACTTAGCCTTCTTGCGCCCCTGTTTCAGCCTAGTTTTTTTTTCTGTAGAGCAATTTTGCTATTTTAGCAATGCTAGTAATTGCAGATTAGATGCCAATTTTAAAACGCCCGTAGTTCTTTAACCATGAGTCGGATCGCGACAAATTATATATGTATAACGTTTAGATTTTTGCGTTGAATAATATTTTACAATTCTCATGCATATTTACAACTGTTCGCTGTGTTGTGTGCATTGGATTGCGTCACAACGGGTTAAAACGGTTTAGTTCATAGTTAATTAATCGTAGACCGTTGGAGATGAGCAATATACGTAAATGAAATAGAACAACTTTGTCTTGTTGTTTAACAAACATAAAATGTGTTTCACACATATGTTGTTTCCGAACTCACTTAAAATGCCTAGATAGGTTGTTTATTTGTGCTTCACCCCTTGCCATGTTTAACAACAACTAATATATTGTCATGTACCTAAATGGGAGTGAACTAAATAATTCGTATCTGGAGTCTCTTCAATATGCAACTCGTTGCATATTGATCTTCACTTAATGTGTGGTGTTTGATTGTTGTGATTGTCGTGCCATGCCTTGGATATTTTAAAACCGATCATGCATAATATGTGTTGTGCATCATAACGTGCATGTGCCATTTTGAATATCATGTGTTGATTCTCGTTTCCAATTTGTTTCATCTCGCTAGAGTTCCGCAAGCGTGTAGGAATTTGAGGATCCGTTCGACTACGATGGTTCTTGTGCTTCATGGAGTCGTTCTTCTTCCAAGCGGGATTACAGGCAAGATGATCATTTCCCTAGATACCATTACTATCATTGCCATGCTAGTTGTGTCGTTTCTTTCGTTATGTCTCTCCGCCTACTACCTGTTAAATATCAGCCTCACAACATTGCCATGAAAACCTCTAATCTTTCCACAACCTAGCAAACCATTGTTTGGCTATGTTACTGCTTTCTCAGCCTTCTGTTAGCGTTGCCAGTTGGAGGTGTAGTTGCTTCCATGTGAAAACATGGGTTCCTTGTTATATAACCATATTTATGCTATTTAATTTAATGTACCTATATATTTGGTAAAAGGTGGAAGGCTTGGCCTTCTAGCTTGGTGTTTTGTTCCACCTTTGCCGCCTTAGTTTGGGCTACCGATGTTATGTTACATAAACGAGCGCTCCTAACATGCTTGGGGTTGTTATGGGGACCCCCTGAATTTCATTTCGGGATAAAGCTTGGTTGGCAAGGCCCAACATTGGTACTATATTTGTCCAACATAATAATTCTGTTAATATTGAAAAACATACGGCGTCATGAACCCGAGGAGTAATTCAACATAATACAGGGAGGGCCAGTGCTGATGGTGCTGGTCCTAAATAGAGCATTGTGCGGGGCCAACCTGAGGCACCTCGGGTGATGTCTATCAGGCCCCCTACACTAGATTATCCATCGTGTGCTGAGAACGAGATACATGACTCCTATGACGATCGTCAACACATCGGGCGGCCTTGCTGGACTTGTTTTACCTTTCTAGAGCGTCTTGTGTGAGGGATTCCGAGGATACTTTGGGCTATTATGAGGTTGAGGTTTTCCAATAGGAAACCTAGGATATCACGGGTTATCCCTGATCCAGGTGATTCCGGTGCGGCGTGTGGTAGTGTCTGATGGACTAGTTGGAGCACCCCTGCCGGGATGTGGCAACGTGGAAACTTTGTTTAACATCCAGTTCTAGATATCTTTTGGAAAGTCGTGCCCGCGGTTATGTGGCAACGTGGAAACTTTGTTTAACATCCAGTTCTAGATAACTTGAAGTAAGCTTAATTAAAATGTGCCAACTCAGTGCTAACCGTGACTGTCTGTTTCATGAGCTCCTTCTCCGACCAAGGACACAGTGGGGTTATGTCTGAAGTAAGTAGGTGTTCATTTGATCATCAGTAGTTCACGTACACTATGCGTAGATGATCCCCCTCTATTATTCTTGTACTCGTAAGTTAGCCACCTCAAATAAATTCTTAGTCTCTTGCTGCAGCCTCACCACTAAAACATACCCTACCCACTAAGCTTTGCTAGTCTTGATACCTTTTGAAATGAGATTGTTGAGTCCCTGTGGCTTACAGATTACTACAACACCAGTTGCAGGTATAGGTAAAATGTTACTTTGACGTGAACGTGCTGATTGTTCTATTTGGAGTTCTTTTCTTCTTCGATCTAGGATGGGTTCCAGGCCGGCAACCTGGGATAGCAAGGATGGACGTCGTTCTTTTATCGTTTGTTTTCGTCCGTAGACGGACCCTGCTCTTCTTCATGATGACTCGATATTGTTGTATTAATGTGATAATGATGTAGCATGTGGAGAGTGTATGCCAACTCCTTATACTCATCTTTTCAGTATATGCACTTGTAACGATATCCATTCTTGCCAAACGACGAGATGTCTTTCTAACGCTGTTGTGGCCCTTGCGCCAAATAAGGATAGGACCGCATCTTGGGCGTTACATTTGGCCCCTTCCACTAATCTCCTTGAGCTTAAAGTTTTACCACAGCTCTCTCTAATCCCCTTTTACCTCTATTAACCTTGCCATGGCTTCTAGTCAATTATTTGAGGGTGACTCCACCTCTCTATTTCTCATTTTTACCTTGGCAGCACTCTTTTTACCCCTCTTGCCATACTTCTGCTCAATCAAATACAAAACCTTTCGAGAGGACCTCCAGTATGCTAATGCATCATTCCAAACCAAAATAAGGCATGCTCATGTGTGAAATATGAGCAGCCGTTCTGAAACTTGTTTTTGGCAGAAAAATGGCCTTGAACTGCAAGTACTAGCTACACTCATCCCCCTGAGCTGAAAGTTAGCAGTATTCTAGTTCTTGCATAGCTAGATCTGCTAGACATGGTTTTATCCCAAGGGTCCCTCTCTGGAAACCACTTTCCCTAGCCCCTAGTTTTCTGCTGCAAACTGAATTGCAGTTAAAACATAGCCTAACCAGATCCATGTGAGGCCAAACTTCTCCATCAACCCCCAGCATGCATGCCTCACGCGTGAGGCAAAGTTGGTCGGCTAGAAGAGCAGCCTGGACAAGTGTTGGCATAGTGACCACGCTGGCAGCATGCAGTAACGCCACTCTGTGCCTTGTCTCCTTCCTGCAAATCGTATGAGGCAGCGACAACATGTCTCGGTGTGCCAGGGGACTCCCTTTCAGCAGTCCTACCCCTCCCCGACGCCAGCTTGCCTCCAAACCCTTTCTGGTACGCGTGCTCCCCATGCCTAGGGCGCATCCGAGGCACCTGCGCCTCCCATGTCGCCCCCTCCTGCTATACCTCTCCCCCGAGCCAGTCTTGCTCTCTCTCGCTCCCTCCTCCCTCTCTTGACCTCCAGAGCAACCCATTCGAGCCCCGCACCATCCTCCTCTTCCCCGCGACAACCATTCCCGCCACTCGGCTTCGCTCGAGCCCGAGCCAACCGGCCCTCCCTCGCCTCAACCAACAGCCCACACGGACACCGTCGGCAGCAGGAGTCCCACGGACACCCATGACGCCGTCCTCGAGGCTTCGTTGTGCCCCTCCATCTGTGGCCGACACCATCGCTCGCCTCTCCCTACGTGCTGCTGGCTCCCGGCCGTTCCCGCGGCCGTCGAGGCCACCACCAAGCACGGCAGGGAGCAGGGCGTCCTGCCACACCTATGGCTCCGCATCTGGTGCGGCAGGCTAGCTGGAGCTACAGCAGCTGATGCTCCCCATCTGCCCCGTCGAGAGGTGGAAGAAGGGGTAAAGGAGAGAGAGGAAGACCGGCGGGCCCCAGGTGTCGGCGACCCACATACTGGGCCCAGCTGGTAAGTGAAGACGCCTTCCGTCAGAGTTGCCTCCGGCAAGCGAAGGCCCACTGGGTGAAATGCGCATTCGTCTTGGCCTTCACACGCGCAACCGCGCAGTCGTGCCAGCCCAACCGCTATGTGACGCCCTCAGCGCCACATTGCCCTCCGTTATAGCCCACTTTCCCTTTTTTCTTTCTTTTTCAGAAACTTCAAAAATCCATAAACAATTCCTTTGAACTCCAAATTTGGTGATTCAAATTTTTGTAGACTTCTAAATTCAAGATCTATTAAAATATGTGCATTGCACATTTTTACAGAGATATTTTGTGTAGAGATCAATTCAAATATGAATTTGAATTATTTAAACTCACTTTGCAAAAATCCTAGAGGACTCAATTCAACTCCAAATGGAGTGATACCAATTTCGAGAGGCTTGTAATATCATGCTATATTTTTGCAGCATTAGTCAACATTTTTCTCTATTAAATGAGTGCCTCCACTCATTTTAATCAGAATATTTTCTCTATACTCCTTGCGGGGTCACTGATGCCTCCACTTCCTCCACTTAAAATCTCTGGTAATCCAAATCTACTAGAACAAGCTTTAGGTATTCTTCTTATGAACAGTGGTATCCAAGAAAAATAAAATTCCTACTTTTAGAGCACTTTTGTTCCTGCTTGTTGTGTGACTTGATGTGGTTGTTTCCGACGATAGTTGGTGAAATAGACGAATTACTCGGAGTTGGACTAGAAAACCTCGAAGACCCTGGAGACCTATTTGAGCAAGGCAAGTAGCCCTTTGACCATGTTTGTGAAAATATTTGATGCATGCCATGTTGATTACTTTATTCCGGTACAGATCATCATGAATAATCGGAAAAACCTCGGTATGGTGTTACCGATGGCTCCTCTGCAGCACTTTCGTTTGACCATGACCTTACAATCTATGAGGGTCACACTGATGATAAGTTGACATGTAGATAGTAGAGCTACGCATACGATGAGCATATGCATGGCGATGGTAACACAGAGGTGATTACAAAGACTTTTCGAAAACCCCGTCGAGTGCCACTAATGCTCGAGGCTGATGGTGTTGAGATGGATGAGCACTTGAGAAAGAAGTGGTGTACCAAGAAAGGTTTTGTGTGTGTGGTTTCGGAAATGGGATTAGATTTAAGATTTGCTGACCATCCCAACCTTACATGTGTGACCACGATACCCCAATCTAGGAACGGGGCTTTGTTGATTACTCTGGTTGTGCTAGCAAAGAGCCCGCATTACAAGTGGCGGGAGTGATATGGTCACTCTCGTGATGGGGTTGTGCCAGGTAGGGCAACTATGTCGTTTTTACGTTTTCCGGGGCACACGGTTGGTCCCTGCCTGGATTATACGGTCTAGAGCTGGTGCTCGTAAGACGTACATCATGTAGGCTGGGTACTAATCAAGTGGACTCTTTGTCTAATGTCGTCAGGGGAAAGGCAATGATTGGGTACTTAGCTCGAGTATGTTATATTTCGCAAGTCGTGGATGACACAGAAGTTTCCCGGATCTCGTGGGAACATCCCTCAACCTCTGCAGAGTGTAAAACTATTCGAAAACCCCAGTCCATGGTCAATGATAGTTGCGTAATCCCGCTTAGACTATGTCCGGTCGTTTCTGCATAAACGAAGTGTGCGTGTGTATGAAGGTGTTACACGAGAAAGATGTTAATTGAGTCAACTCAGATGACTTGATAGGATGGCTGAACATGGGATGTTCAGCCGTGAGATGATATTGATATATGTAACCTGTTCACTAGGTTACCGCTTACCTCATGATGCATATTCGTACCAACATTTAATCATGTTACTACATTCAGGAAAACTTGCTTTCCGCAATGGTCGCATACTTATGCTAGTTCATGTTCCTTTATTACCCTTTTCCATATCATGGGTTGATTGCGAGTACATTCAAGGTACTCATTGGCTTGCCAGTGGTTATTTCATTGACCATGTAAGAGAGAGCAGGTGATGGTGAAGAGTACCTTGGTGACGTTCCTGCGAGCTAGGACAATTCCCAGTCTAAATGCATGTAGGTTAAAGCTGATGGCAGGGGTTCACGTTTACTCGCAAGAATTCTTCTATTAGTTGAGTTGGTGTAAGACCTATTCACGTTTACTTGCCTTCATCGCCCTATCTATGTAAGACTTGTCCATTATTTGTATCAGACCTATTCATGGATATAAGACTCTTGTTATTCAGTATCTGTCTGTTCAGTGAGCATTGTTCTCTGGTATCACTGTACACGTTCATTCGGCGATCTAGACTCGTAAGTCGGGGTCCCCACAGAGCTGGTATCAGAGCCATCCTGACTATAGGAAGCCCTTAGTTAGCAAGGACATTAGTTGGGACAAAGCTGATTTCCAGACCCTTCAAAAGCATTTGCAAAACCTCTATATTTCTCGCCTCTCCTAAATATTCAAAGGGAGCGAAGGTTTTACCTTAGCACCCCACCCTTTTTCCTTTGACTCCCCTCGTCTACTTTTTCAAAACTTGCAAATGGTCGCTAGCACCCTTATGCCCTCTGATCACCGGATTACTTTAAATCCTCGTGGGTAACTTGGAAGGGAGCGACCTTTCCAAGCAATCACTTGATACGTCTCCAACATATCTATAATTTTTTATTGTTCCATGCTCTTACATTATCTGTTTTGGATGTTTTATATGCATTAATATGCTATTTTATATTATTTTTGGCACTAATCTATTAATCTAGAGCCTAGTGTCAGTTTCTGTTTTTTCCATGTTTTTGACTATTACATATAAGGAATATTAAATGGACTCCAAATGGAATAAAATCTTCGGAATGATTTTTCTTGGACAAGTACAAACCTGCTAGACTTGGAGAAGGCGGCACGAGACCTGCCGGGAGACGACAAGCCTTTAGGGCGGCCCCTACGGGGCCGCGCCCCCTAGCTTGTGGCCCCCCTGCAGGTCTCGTAACCCTAATCTTCGTCCTATATATTCCCAAATATTCTCCCAATACTAGAGGGAGACCAAAAAATACTTTTTCTCCGCCGAGAGCCTTTGTTCCCATGAGATACAATCTGGGAGCCTTTTCCGGTAATATGCCGGATCGGGAATTGATCACAGAGCGAATCTACATCAACTCCATTGCCCCTTCGATGATGCGTGAGTAGTTCACCATAGACCTACAGGTCCATAGCTAGTATCTAGATGGCTTCTATTCTCTCTTTGTTCTTCAATACCATGTTCTTCATGATCTTCATGGAGATCTATCCGATATAGTACTCTTTTGCGGTGTGTTTGTCGAGATACGATTAATTGTGGGTTCATGTTCATATTATCTATGAATATTATTTGAATCTTCTCTTAATTATTATATGCATGATTTCATATCTTAGCAAGTCTCTTCGAGTTATTGGTTTGGTTTGGCCAACTAGATTGATAATTCTTGCAATGGGAGAAGTGCTTAGATTTGGGTTCAATCTTGTGGTGTCCTCACCTAGTGAGAAAGTAGGGGTAGCGAGGCACGTATTGCATTGTTGTCATCGAGGATAAAGGGATGGGGTTTTCATCATATTGCTTGAGTTTATCCCTTTGCATCATGTCATCTTACTTAATGCGTTACTCTATTCTTCATGAACATAATACTCTAGATGGAGGCAGGAGTCGGTTGTTGTGCGGATTAATAGTAGTAGATGCAGAATCATTTCGATCTAGTTGACACACACATGATGCCTATCTGTATAATCATTGCCTTGCATATCTTCATAATTATTTTCTTTTCTATCAATTTCTTGACGGTAATTTGTTCACCCACCGTATTACTTTCCTTCATGGGAGAAGCCTCTAGTGAAACCAAAGGCCCCTGGGTCTATTTTCCATATTATACTTTCAGATGTAGAAAGCAAAAATACCAAAAATATATTGCTGCCATTTATTTACTTTTTTTTAACTTTTAGTTCTAGCAATATTTTATATCTATCTCTATCAGATATCATCCTTGCAAATAACTCTGAAGGGATTGACAACCCCTTTTTCGCCTTGGGTGCAAGTGCTTGATTGTTTGTGTAGGTTCTTAGATTGGGTTCGTGCTTGTTCCTCCAACTAGATTGATGCATTGGTTCTCAACAAACTGGGGGAATACTTATCTACTTTAATGCATCGCCCTTTCCTCTTCAAGGGAAAACCAACGCAAACTCAAGAAGTAGCAAGAAGGATTTCTGGCACCGTTGCCGGGGAGGATACATAGCAAGATCATGCCTACCAAGTACCCATCACAAACGCATCTCTTGCATTTACTTTATTTTTCATTTTCCTCTCGGTTTCCTCTCCCCCACTTCTAAAACGATTTTCAGAAAATACCAAAAAGATTTGCCTTTTTATTCGCCCTTTTTCTGTTCGTGTTTTCCATTGATTGCTTGTGTGCTAGATTGCTTGCTTTGTCACAATGACTCAAGAGAATACCAAGTTATGTGATTTTTGCACTGGTAATAATAATGATTTCATTAGTACTCCGGTTGATCCCGCCACTAGTGCGGAATGTTATGAAATTAATGCCGCTTTGCTCAATCTTGTAATGAAAGAACAATTTTCTGGCCTTCGTAGTGAAGATGTCACATCACATCTAAATACTTTCGTTGAGTTATGTGATATGCCCAATAAGAAAGATGTGGATAATTAAATTTACTTTCTCACTACGAGATCGTGCTGAAATTTGCTTTTCATTTTTACTTAAAAATAGTATTGAGTCGTGGAATAAGTGTAAAGATGCTTTTATTTCCAAGTAATTTACGCCCGCTAAGATTATCCCCCTTAGGAACGATATAATGAATTTTGAGCAACTTTATATTGAGGATGTTGCACAATCTTGGGAGAGGATGAAACTAATGATTAGGAATTGCCCCGCACATGGTTTGATTAGGAAACACATTTTTTATGCGGGATTGAATTTTCCTTCTAGTAATATTTTAGATTCTGTCGCGGGTGGTACTTTTATGGAAATCACATTAGTAGAAGCTACTAAATTCCGAGATAATATTATGGAAAATTACTCTGAGTGTCATAACGAAAGATCTCCTACTAGTAAAAAAGTGCACGCTATTGAAGAAGTAAATACTTCGAGTGGAAAGATGGATGAATTGATGAAATTGTTTGCTAGTAAGAGTGATCCTATTGATCCCAATGATATTCCTTTGTCTTCTTTGATTGGAAATAATAATGAATCTATGGATGTGAATTTCGTTGGTAGGAACAATTTTGGCAATAACGTGGATAGAGGTAATTTCAATCCTAGGCTGTTTCCTAGTAATTCCTCTTACAATTATGGTAATTCCTACAAAACTTCTTATGGAAATTATAGTAAGATGCCCTATGATCTTGAGAATAATATTAAACAATTCATTATCTCGCAAAAAGTATTCAATGCTATGATTGAAGAAAAATTGCTCAAGACTAATGATTTGGCTAGGAACATTGATAGAATTCTCTTGAGATTGATTATTTTAAAATTAGATATATTACACCCAAGTATGATATTAATTAGTCTTTAAAAGCTATGAGAATTTATATTGATGAGTGTAAGGAAAGAACCGCTAGAATACATGCTAAGCATGAATGGCTTGAAAATTTGTTTTCTCGTGATAATAATGATGAAGATCTTAAGGTGATTGATGTGACTCCTATTGAATCTTTGTTTTATAGTATAAATCTTGAAAAAGATGGGACTGGAGATGAGTCAACTTTAGGTAAAAGGCGTCCCAATGATTCAGAGTTTATAGATCTTAATGCTAAGATTGATAAAAGTGAGATTGAAGAGGTCAAAAATTTAAGTAACAATGAACCCACTCTTTTGGATTTCAACGACGTTAATTTTGATAGTTGTTCCTTGTTTTATTGTGTTTCCTTTCTACGATCCATGTTGAATTCTCCGCATGATTATAATCAAAATAAAACTTTTACTAAACATATTGTGGATGCTATGATGAAATTTTTTGAATAAAAACTTGAGCTAAAAGTTTCTATACCTAGAAAGCTTTATGATGAGTGGGAAGCTACTATTAATATGAAAATTAAAGATTATGAGTGCCATGATTTGTGTGATTTTGGTGCTAGCGTTTCCACAATTCCAAAAACTTTATGTGATGTGCTAGGATTCCATGAATTTGATGATTTCTCCTTAAATTTGCATCTAGCATATTCTACAATTAAGAAACCTACGTGAAGGATTAATGATGTTCTTATTGTTGAAAATAGGAATTATGTACCCATAGATTTCATTATTCTTGATATAGATTGCAATCCTACATGTCCTATTAATCCTGGTAGACCTTTTCTTAGAACGATTGGTGCTACTATTGATATGAAACAAGGAAATATTAGGTTCCAATTTCCATTAAGGAAATGCATGGAGCACTTTTCTAGAAAGAAAATAAAATTACCTTATGGATCTATTATGATAGCTACTTATGGATTGCATACCAAAGATGACAATACCTAGATCTGTTGCATTATGCCTAGCTTGGGGAGTTAAACAATAGCGCTTATTGGGAGGCAACCTAATTTTATTTTTATGCCTTTGTTTTTTTGCTTCAGTTTTTGAATGATGCACACATTATTACCACTGTAATAATTGTATTTTCTTGTTTTAATTAGTGTTTGAGCCAAGTAAGACCTTTGGGATTGTCTACGGTGTTTGCAAGTTGATTTTGCTGAAAAACAAAAACTTTCGCTCTTAGTCCATGAATTTTTTAAAATCATTGGAACGTGCTTTTGATCTAACTCTTTTACACAAGATTGATTTACAAATTTCCCTGATTGTGCTTAGTTTTAAGAATTTTTGGAGTTACAGAAGTATTTGAAGTTTATAGATTGCTACATTTTGTTCTGCTTTTGACACATTTTGTTTTCTTTCTGTTGTTTGCTTATTTTCATGAATCTATGGGTTGTATTGGGGGGTATGAACCATGGATAAGTTGGAATACAGTAAATATTATACCAATATAAATAAAGAATGAGTTCACAACAATACCTAAAATGGTGATTTATTTTTCTTATACTAATGGATCTCATGAGTTTTCTATTGTGAAGTTCTCAAGTTTTGGGTAAAGATTTGATGGACTATGGAATAAGCAGTGGCAAGAGCCTAATATTGGGGATTCCCATGGCACCCCAAGCAATATTTAAGGATATCAAAGATCCTAAGATTGGGGATGCACCGGAAGGCATCCCCTCTTTCATCTTCAATCCATCGGTAAATTTACTTGAGGCTGTATTTTTATTCACCACATGATATGTGTTTTGCTTGGAGCGTCTTATATGATATGATTATTTACTTTTTAGTTTGCCACAATCATCCTTGCTACACACATCTTTTGAGAGAGACACGCTGAATCGTGAATTTATTAGAATACTCTATGTGCTTCACTTATATCTTTTGAGCTAGGCAATGTTGCTCTAGGGCTTCACTTGTATCTTTTAGAGCGCGATGGTGTTTTATTTTATAGAAATTCTTAAACTCCATTACTTCAATTATATTATTTTGGGAGTCTTTAAACAGAATGGTAATTGGT
Organism: Hordeum vulgare subsp. vulgare; assembly: GCF_904849725.1. Taxonomy (NCBI): domain Eukaryota; kingdom Viridiplantae; phylum Streptophyta; class Magnoliopsida; order Poales; family Poaceae; genus Hordeum; species Hordeum vulgare. The sequence continues at coordinate 337,498,774 of NC_058524.1, read as the reverse complement.
TTAGGTTACGAATTTAGTACTAATATAATGGGTATCCAAGAGGGATATAATAAAAACTTTCATATTAAGTGCATTAAATATGATCAGAAGTTTGATTCCTTGCATATAGTTTTGAGATATGAAGATGGTAATATTAGAGTCTTGATAGTAAGTAATTGTGAATTGGAAGAAATACTTGTGTTAAATCTTGTGACTCCCATAGCATGCACGCATGCTGAACAATTATCTCATGAAGTTGGAGCATGTTTTGTTTAAGGATGGTCAATCTTTGTGTAGAGGTCGGGTTGCGCGATCTTTAACTCCTACCAACCCTTCCCCTAGGAGCATGCGTCTAATACTTTGCTTCGATAACTAATAGGCTTTTTCAATAAGTATGTGAGTTCTTTATGACTAATGTTGAGTTCATGGATTATACACACTCTCACCCTTCCACCTTTGCTAGCCTCTCTAGTACCGCGCAACTTTCGCCGGTACACTAAACCCACCTTCCTCAAAACAGCCACCATATACATTACTCAAGACAGCCACCATATCTACCTATTATGGTATTTTTATAACCATTCCGAGATATATTTCCATTCAACACCACCGTCCCTTTGTTTTTATGACACGCACTATCACTTCCATATTGCTTATAGAGTCATATTTTGTTTTAGATATCGAGTTATAATCTTTGAGTTGTAAGTAAATAAAAGTGTGATGATTAGCATTATTATAGCATTGTCCTAGGTGAGAAAAGTACGATGGAAGCTATGATTCCCTCACAAGTTGGGATGAGTCTCTGAACTTTACCAAAAAATAAAAGAGGCCAGCGAAGCCCACAAAACACAAAAGAGGCCAAAGACGTCCACAAAAAGAAAAAAATGATAGAAAGAGAGAAGGGACAATGCTACTATCTTTTTCCACACTTGTGCTTCAAAGTAGCACCATGTTCTTCATAGAGAGTCTCCTATTCTATCACTTTCATATAACTAGTAGATTTTTATCTTTTGCACAACCACTTAGTTTTATCTTTGAGCTTTCATACACTTATAGCTCTAGTGCATTTGTTGCATGGCAATCCCTACTCACTCACATTGATATCTATTGATGGGAATCTCCATAGCCGGTTATACGTCTAGTTGATGTGATACTATCTTCTCCTCTTTTTTTTGAAACCTCCACTATATTTTGTTTCACCTCTAGTTCTATATACATGACTCACGCTCATGTATGGCCCGAGAGTTGAAAAGGTTTTAGTACTTAAAAAGTGTGAAACAATTGCTTCACTTTCATCGGGGTTGTGCATGATCTAGATACTTTGTGTGGGGAAGATGGCGCATAGCCAGATCATATGATTTTGTAGGGATAACTTTCTAAGGCCATGTTATTTCAAAAGGACACAATTGCCTTGTTAGTATGCTCGAAGTATTATTCTTTTTATGTCTATATTAGACTTCTGCTTTGAATCTTATGGATCTGAATATTCAGGCCACAATAAAGAATATTACGTGGATAAATATGTTAGGTAGCATTCGACATCAAAAATTCTGTTTTTATCATTTACCTACTCGAGGACGAGCAGGAATTAAGCTTGGGGATGCTTGATATGTCGCCAACGTATCTATAATTTTTCGTTGTTCCATGCTATTATATAATGTGTTTTGGATGTTTTATATGCATTAATATGCCATTTTGTATTATTTTTGGGACTAAACTATTAATCTAGAGCCTAGTGCCAATTTGTGTTTTCTCCATGTTTTTGAGTATTGTAGATAAGGAATATTAAACGGAGTCCAAACGGAATAAAATCTCCGAAAGGATTTTCTTGGACCAGAAGAAACCCGCCATACTTGGAGAAGGGGCAGGAGACCTGCCGGGAGACGAAAGGCATGTTGGGCGTGCCATAGGGGGAGCCAGCGCCCCCTAGTTTGTGATGCCCCTGTAGGTGTCCTAAGCCTAATCTTCATACTATAAATTCCCAAATATTCCCCCAATACCAAAGGGAGACCAAAAATACTTTTTCGCCGCCGAGAGCCTGTGTTCCCGTGAGATCCAATCTGGGAGCCTTTTCCGGTAATTTGAGGGAGAAATAATTGATCACGGAGGTCATCACCATCAACTCCATTGCCCCTCTGATGATGCGTGAGTAGTTCACCAGAGACTTAGGGGTCCATAGCTAGTAGCGAGATGTCTTGTTCTCTCTCTTTGTTCTTGAATACCATGTTCTTCATGATCTTCATGGAGATCTATCCGATGTAATACTCTTTTGTAGTGTGTTTGTCGAGATCCAGTGAATTGTGGTTTATGTTCACATTATCTATTAATATTATTTGAATCTTCTCCGAATTCTTATATGCATGATTTCATATCTTAGCAAGTCTCTTCGAGTTATTGGTTTGGTTTGGGCAACTAGATTGGTAATTCTTGTAATGGGAGAAGTGCTTAGTTTTGGGTTCAATATTGCGGTGTCCTCACCGAGTGACAAATATGGTTAGCGAGGCACTTATTGCATTGTTGCCATCGAGGATAAAAATATCTCATTTTCGTCATATTGCGTGAGTTTATCCCTCTACATCATGTCATATTACTTAATGTGTTACTTTGTTCTTCATGAACTTAATACTCTAGATGTAGGCAGGAGTCTGTCGATGTGTGGATATCAGAAGTATATGCAGAATCGTTTCGGTCTACTTGACACGGACGTGATGCCTATATGCATAATCATTGCCTTGGATATCTTCATAATTATTCGCTTTTCAATCAATTGCTCGACAGTAATTTGTTCTCCCACTGTATTATTTTCCTTCATGAGAGAAGCCTCTAGTGAAACCTATGGCCCCCGGGTATGTTTTCCATAATATACTTTCAGATCTGTAAACCAAAAATACCAAAAATGTATTGTTGCCATTTTTTTTTACTTTTAGTTCTAGCAATCTTTTATATCTATCTCTATCAGATGTCATCCTTGCAAATAAATCTGAAGGGATTGATGACCCCTTTTTGGTGTTGGGTGAAAGTGTTTGATTGTTTGTGTAGGTGCTAAGATTGGGGCCGAGCTTGTTCCTCCTACTGGATTGATGCCTCGGTTCTCAACAAACTAAGGGAAATACTTAACTACTGTGGTGCATCTACCTTTCCTCTTCAATGGAAAACCAAGGCAAGCTCAAGAAGTAGCAAGAAGGATATATGGCGCTGTTGCCGAGGAGGATACATAGCAAGATCAAGCCTACCAAGTACCCATGACAAACTCATCTCTTGCATGTACTTTGTTTTCCATTTAGCTCTCGTTTTCCTCTCCCCCACTTCTAAAACGATTTTCAGAAAATACCAAAAAGAATTGCCTTTTTATTCTCCCTTTTTATGTTCGTCTTTTCGTTTGATTGCTTGTGTGCTAGATTGCTTGCTTTGTCACAATGACTCAAGAGAATAACAAGTTATGTGATTTTTGCACTACTAATAATAATGATTTTATTAGTACTCCGATTGCTCCTGCCACTAGTGCAGAATCTTATGAAATTAATGCCACTTTGCTCAATCTTGTAATGAAAGAACAATTTTCTAGCCTTCCTAGTGAAGATGTCGCGTCGCATCTAAATACTGTCGTTGAGTTATGTGATATGAAAAATAAGAAAGATGTGGATAATGAAATTGTTAAATTGATGTTATTTCCTTTCTCACTAGGAGATCGTGCTAAAACTTGGTTTTCATCTTTACATAAAAATAGTATTGATTCGTGGAATAAGTGTAAAGATGCTTTTATTTCGAAGTACTTTACGCCCGCTAAGATTATCTCCCTTAGGAACGATATAAGGAATTTTAAGCAAAGTGATCATGAGCATGTTTCACAATCTTGGGAGAGGATGGAACTAATGATTAGGAATTGCCCCGCGCATGGTTTGAGTTTATGGATGATTATACAAATTTTTTATGCGGGATTGAATTTTCCTTGTAGAAACCTTTTAGATTCTGTCGCGGGTGGTACTTTTATGGAAATCACGTTAAGAGAAGCTACTAAATTCCAAGATAATATTGTGGAATATTACTCTCAACGACATACCGAAAGATCTCCTACTAGTAAAAAAGTGCACGCTATTGAAGAAGTAAATACTTTGTGTGGAAAGATGGATGAATTAATGAAATTGTTTGCTAGTAAGAGTGATCCTATTGATCCCAATGATATTCCTTTGTCTTCTTTGATTGGAAATATTAATGAATCTATGGATGTGAATTTCGTTCGTAGGAACAATTTTGGCAATAACATGTATAGAGGCAATTTCAATCCTAGGCCATTTCCTAGTAATTCCTCTAACAATTATGGTAATTCCTACAACAATTCTTATGGAAATTATAAGATGCCCTTTGATATTGAGAATAATATTAAACAATTCATTATCTCTTAAAAAGTTTTCAATGCTATGATTGAAGAAAAATTTCTCAAGATTGATGATTTGGCTAGGAACGTTGATAAATATTCTCTTGAGATTGATTCTTTGAAAATTAGATCTATTCCAACCAAGTATGATATTAATGAGTCTTTAAAAGCTATGAGAATCTCTATTGATGAGTGTAATGAAATAACTGCTAGAATACGTGCTAAGCGTGAATGGCTTGAAAAGGTGTTTTCTCGTGATAGTAATTATGAAGATCTTAAGGTGATTTATGTGACTCCTATTGAATCTTTGTTTTCTAGTATAAATCTTGAAAAAGATGGGACTGGAGATGAGTCAACTTTAGGTAAAAGGCGTTCCAATGATTCGGAGTTTATAGAACTCACTCTTTTGGATTTCAAGGATGTTAATTATGATAGTTGTTCTTTGTTTGATTGTGTTTCCTTGTTGCGATTCATGTTGAATACTCCGCATGCTTATAATCAAAATAAAGCTTTTACTAAAAATATTGTGGATGCTATGATGAAATCTTTTGAAAAAAACATGAGTTGGAATTTTCCATACCTAGAGTGGGAACCTACTATTAATATTAAAATAAAATATTATGAGTGACATGCTTTGTGTGATTTGGGTGCTAGCGTTTCCACAATTCCAAAAACTTTGTGGGATGTGCTAGGATTCCGTGAATTTGATGGTTGCTCCTTAAATTTGCATCTAGCAGATTCTACAATTAAGAAACCTACAGGGAGAATTAATGATGTTATTATTGTTGCAAACAGGAATTATGTGCCCATAAATTTAATTTTTCTTGATATAGATCGCAATCCTACATGTCCTATTAATCTTGGTAGACCTTTTCTTAGAACGATTGGTGCAATTATTGATATGAAAGAAGAAAATATTAGATTCCAATTTCCATTAAGGAAAGTCATGGAGCACTTTCCTAGAAAGAAAATAAAATTACCTTATGAATCTATTATGATAGCTACTTATGGATTGCATACCAAAGATGGCAATACCTAGATCTATTGCATTATGCCTAGCTAGGGGAGTTAAACAATAGCGCTTGTTGGGAGGAAACCCAATTTTTTTTAATGCTTTTGTTTTTGCTTCAGTTTTTGAGTGTTGCACACATTATTACCTATGTAATAATTGTGTTTTCTTGTTTGAATTAGTGTTTGAGCCAAGTAAGAACTTTGGAATGGTCTACGGTGTTTGCAAGTTGATTTTGTTGAACAACATAAACTTTCACTCTTAGTCCATGAATTTTGTAAATTACCTGGAATGTGCTTTTGATCTAAGTTTTTTACACAAAATTTATTTTCAAATTTCCATCATTTGTCTATGGTTTCAGAATTTTTAGAGTTACATAAGTATTTGAAGTTTATAGATTCCTACAGACTATTCTGCTTTTGACAGATTCTTATTTGTTGGTGTTGTTTGCTTATTTTGATGAATATCTGGGTTGTATCAGGAGGTATGAACCATGGATAAGTTGGAATACAAAAAATATTACACCAATATAAATACATAATGAGTTCAGAATTGTACCTAATATGGTGATTTATTTTTCTTATACTAACGGATCTCATGAGTTTCGTGTTAAGTTTTGCGTTGTGTAGTTTTCAAGTTTTGGGTAAAGATTTGATGGACTATTTAATAAGGAGTGGCAAGAGCCTAATCTTGGTGATTCCCACGGCACACCAAGCCATATTCAAGAATACCAAAGATCCTAAGCTTGGGGATGCCCCGGAAGGCATCCCCTCTTTCGTCTTCAATCCATCGGTAAATTTACTTGAGGCAATATTTTTATTCACCACATGATATGTGTTTTGCTTGGAGCGTCTTGTATGATATGAGTCTTTACTTTTTAGTTTGCCACAATCATCCTTGCTGCACACATCTTTTGAGAGAGACATGCTGAATCTTGAATTTATTACAATACTCTATGTGCTTCACTTATATCTTTTGAGCTAGGCAATGTTCCTCTAGTGTTTCACTTATATCTTTTAGAGCACGACGGTGTTTTATTTTATAGAAATTATTAAACTCTAGTACCTCACTTGTATTATTTTGAGAGTCTTTAAACAACATGGTAATTGGTTTAGGCTATGAATTTAGTCCTAATATAATGGCATCCAAGAGGGATATAATAAAAACTTTCATATTAGGTGCATTAAATATGATGAGATGTTTGATTCCTTGCATATAGTTTTGAGATATGAAGATGGTAATATGAGAGTCATGCTAATAAGTAATTTTGAATTGGAATAAATACTTGTGTTAAATCATGTGATTCTCGTAGCATACACGTGTGGTGAACGGTTATCTGATGAAGTCGGAGCATGATTTGTTTAATGATTGTCAACCTTTGTGTGGAGGTCGGGTTCACGCGATGGTTAACTCCTACCAACCCTCCCCCTAAGAGAATGCATCTAATACTTTGCTTCAATAACTAATAGGCTTTTGCAAGAAGTATGTGAGGTCTTTATGACTAATGTTGAGTTCATGGATTATACGCACTCTCACCCTCCCACCTTTGCTAGCCTCTCTAGTACCGGGCAACTTTCGTCAGTACACTAAACCCCCTTCCCCAAAACAGCCATCATATACTTTCCTCAAAACACCACCGTCCCATTGTTTTTATGACATGCACTTGTGACAGCCCGAGATCGACGATCCAGAAGATTCCCTCTTATTCCGATTGCCGTCGTGTGATTATTTTAATTGTCGCATCATTATTGCATCATGCGCATCATCTGCATTGCATCGCCATCCCGTTGCCACCAGTTTACAAAAACCTGCATCCATTAGTAGTTGTCGGTTCTCTTCGTTTTCGTCGTTGGTCGTCTTGAGACCAACCACACACGCATGCGCCCGCGACACCGATCAAATATTTGTTTTTAAAATTGTGTATAAAATATTCTCTGATTGGGTTGAAACTTGGCGTGCGGTCTTATTTTAATATAGGTAAGCCGCCTGCCAATTTTCGTCGCAATTTGATTCCGTCTAGTACCCGAACAGTCGACCGTAGCGGCACAGTATTCGGTTTATCATCGGACGTTTTTCGGTATTTTAAACTCTAATGTTGGGTTGCCTGTTTTCCCTCTCATCTCCCCCTACCCCTTTGCATAGTGCACCGACCCTACGCGCAACCTAGTTCAAAAACCTCCCAGAACCTGTACCCAGCAACAATGACCGTTGGGTCCGGATCAACACCGTTTTACCGCAAAACATCATCGGTTTGTCCATTGGACTCCCTAACCTAATTATCTCGACCATCCGATCTAAATCGGAGGGTCTAGATGAACCTAGCCCTAACCCACCTATATAAATAGCATCCAACACTAAATCATAGGTAGTTTGTCCCTCCACCGCCGCCACCTGCTGTCTCCCACCTCGCGATTCCCCATATCCATCCCGCAGCCAACCAACCTTCCTCCTCGTTTTTCCCAATCCACCAACCAGCCGCATCCATCCTCCCATCCCCTCTCCTTCCTCAGCAAGGCCCGCAACCCCGAGGAGACAGGAGCTCGGGCTCCTCCTGCCGTAGCCCCCTCCCAGCGCAGTCTCCAGCAATGCAACATCAACCTCCCAGAGAATGCCATGGTTGTGTCGGCGGAGCACCTCCGCCCGAGGCAATAGCTGCATCCTCTGTGTGCATCGCCCTCGCTGTTGTTCGTGTGCAGCGTTCGCGCCAATGACCTCGGCTGCTGGAGCAACGGAACCCTTCTGGCCTGCCCTCTCTCTCTTTCTTATTCCTTCCCCAAAATTTTCCTCTCTGAAGTCTTTGTTCGTCTCATTTTTCTTCAGGCAACAGCAGAATCGACCCCAACTCCTGTAGCCTTCCATCGGCGTCGGCTCATGCCGATCTCGCTGGTGAGACCCCGCTCCCTGGTGTCCCCGTTTCTCCCCTTCTTCTCACTCTAGCCTCCCATGCTCTCCCTCTCTTTCTGCAGGAGCATCAGCAGCCATGGGAGCCTCTCTAAGCTCGAGTCCATCTCGCCGCTTACGGGAATCAGCTTCCCTTGAATGGATCCGTGACCTAGCACTTCCATGGCCCTGTCGGACCTTGACCCCCTCTGCGTGCACCATCCCCGACTACCTAGCGCCGCCCGAGCACAGCCACGGCCGTACCGTTCTAGCAGGTTCAGTCACAGCCTTGTTTCAGATTCAGATTTGTTTATGTTCAGATTCGACGGCTGTGTATGTTCATCTAGGGAAGGAATCCCTTTTTAGCACAAACACATCTCAGCCCAGCCGGTCATTGCTGCGCGCCTTGGTTCAAGGGGTCTGGGGTTCGAATCCGATCTGCCCTTTTTGGTGTTGTTCCGCAAGCCAATGCCAACCACTCTCAGTTCAGGTAGATATAGTATGTGAATTGAACAGATTCGGCTGCAAGCCCCAGTGGTTAGCATACCACGTTTACAACTAGGAGGTCATGGGTTCAATTCTAATGTACCCCAAATTTTGCCATGTTTTTCATTTTTTCGGCACACACATAGCCGTTTGGGCCACATATCTGACTGGACTTGTCTAGTATAGTGCTTTTGGCCATATAGTTGTCTTTCTATGTCTCAACGAATTTGGTGGTTAACCAAATCATGCATAAGTGCACAATGCCATCATATTGAAATGTCTATAACTATTTAACCGTAGCGTCATTGGAGATGGGCTATATATGTAAATGGGCCAGAACGACGAGTAGAATCACGTGAACCACTTTGTTTTGATGTTTAACAAGCATAAAATGTGATGACGACAAATCTGAGCAGAATTAGAATTTAACGCGTGCCTTCATCTCGGAGATGCTATATGTCGTATCCGACCTCATTTAAAATGCCTAGATAGGTAGATTAATTTGTGCTTCACCCCTTGCCATGTTAAGGACATTTTAATATTGCCGTGTTCCTAAACTGGAGTGAACTTAAAAATTAAACGTGGAGTTTCGTGATGTGAATTGTCATGCCATGCCTTGCATATTTTAAACCGTTCATGCACCATATGTGTTGTGCATCATGTGGTGCATGTGTCATCGTGAATACCGTGTGTTGATGCTTGTTTCCGGTTTGCTCCGTCTCGATAGAGTTCCGCAAGCGTGTCGAAATGTGAGGACCCGTTCGACTACGTCGGTTCGTCTGCTTCACGGAGTTGTTCTTCTTCCCAGCGGGATCTCAGGCAAGATGACCATTTCCCTAGATATCATTACTATCATTGCCATGCTAGTTTTATCGTTTCTATCCCTATGTCTCGCTGCCTACCTCATGGTAAATATCAACCTCTCAACATTGCCATGAAAACCTTCAACCTGTTCACAACCTAGCAAACCACTGATTGGCTATGTTACCACTTCCTTAACCATGTGTTAGCATTGCTAGTTGCGGGTGAAGTAGCTTCCATGTGATAACATGAGTTCCTTGTTATATAAACCTATTAATTGGTAATTAATTTAATGCACCTATATACTTGGTAAAAGGTGGAAGGCTCGGCTTTCTAGTCTGGTGTTTTGTTCCACCTTTGCCCCCTTAGTTTTGGCAACCGGTGTTATGTTCCATAATTGAGCGCTCCTAACACGATCGGGGTTGTTATGGGGACCCCCTTGATAATTCGTCTTAGATTAAAACTGGTCTGGCAAGACGCAACTTTGGTACTACATTTGCCTAATAACTAATGAACCGCATAGGGAGTAATTAACCAGAGGAAACTTAATCAACCCCCGGGCCGGTGCTCCTCATGAGTATTGGTCCACCCTAGAGTACTATGCGGGGCCAACCCAGGGCAACTTGGGTGATTTCTAGCAGGCCACTATATGCGTGGCTTATCCATCGTGTCCTGAGAACGAGATACACGGCTCCTATCGGGATCGTCGACACCTCGGGTGGCCTTGCTGGATTAGTTTTACCTTTGAAGAAATATCTTCTGCATCGGGATTCCGGTGATACTCTGGGTAATCTCGGAGTTGATGTTTTCCACTAAGGAGTCCAACGAGATCACGAGCTTCGTGATCGAGGATTTCTTTACGGCTTTTGGTAATTTGTGATGGACTAGTTGGAGCACCCCTGCAGGGTTAAATCTTTTGGAAAGCCGTGCCCGCGGTTATGTGGCAACGTGGAAACTTTGTTTAACACTGGTTCTAGATAACTTAAAGTTAACTTAATTAAAAGTTGCCAACTTAGTGCATAACCGTGACTGTCTCTTTCGCGAGCTCGTTCTCCGATCGACGACATGGTGGGGTTATGTTTGACGTAAGTAGGTGTTCAGGATCATTCATTTGGTCATTAGTAGTTCACGTCTGTTATGCATAGGTCATCCCCCTCTTATCCTTGTACTCGTAAATTAGCCACCAAATAAATGCTTAGTCGCTGCTACAACCTCACCACTTAACCTTACCTCACCCATTAAGCTTTGCTAGTCTTGATACCTTTGGAAATGAGATTGTTGAGTCCCCCGTGGCTAACAAACTACTTCAACACTAGTTGCAGGTACAGGTAAAGTGATATTAAGCCGTGAGCGCGATGATTGTTGATTTAGAGTTTCTTCTTCTCCTCCATCGATATAGGATGGGTTCCAGGCCAGCAGCCTGGGATAGCAAGGATGGACGTCGTTCTTTTATCGTTTGTTTTCGTCCGTAGTCAGACCTTGCTCTTCTTCATGCTGTTTATGTATTGTACTGATGTGACTGATGTAGCTTATGGCAAGTGTAAGCCAATTCCATACATCTCAACTTTTCAGTATATGTGCTTGTAATGATATCCATTCTTGTGAAACGACGAGATGCGCTTCCATCCCCGTCGAGGCCCTCGCGCCAAAATAAGGATATGATCGCATCTTGAGCGCTACAAGTTGGTATTAGAGCAGCACCGACCTAGGAGCCCCCATTAATGGTCGAACTTGGCTGAGTTGAGGCTAGTAAAAATTGCTTTGAGTCTAGTTATATATCGTAGAGTATGATTCTTTTTTCTTCTCTTCTGTGCTCTGGTGAGGAATCTTGACGTAATAATTTTAATTCTACTCCTCTTCTCACTCAAAAAAATTTAGGTTCACACGGATATTTTTGGAATCTATATGATGTCAATGTGATAGAGTTCTGTCTTGGTGCCTCCTGTCTGACTTGATTTCTTCTGGGGAGTTGAGCTCCAAGGGATTCTTGAGCACATCGTTATCATTTAGATTTCTTAATATCTCAGGTCGAAGGATGTTCGGAATTGATTCAATACTAGTAGTGGCAAGAGGAGTCCGTCTTCCCCAGTACTGATGCAGATAGATCCGGATGTATCGCGACACTTAGTATCGTTGTGATTACGAGGATCTGAGATAGATGAGTTTCCGAGATCTCTGGTTATGTGTTGACGGATGTGATACATTGGACGGGTTAGTATAGGAGTTGAGGTATATATTACTCCTTGTATCCGTGGACCAGATTGCATGACCAGAAATTTCAGAAGTTCTAAGGTGGGAATTCAAGTAGTTACTTATAAAACAATCTTCCAACAAATGAATGATGTTTGGTTGGGGTTCAGCATCTAGTGGATTCGTTTGTTCACGGTCGTCTTACAGCAGTTCTCATTGTGTCCTTGTAGCTTTCTACGACTCGGGGACGCTTCGTATGTCGTGTGCACTGCCTTGTACATGATGGCTATTGTAAGGATCGAGCCCGTGCGATACTGTCCACGAAAATATCGGACGGAACCTCTCTCATGAATTTGTTCTGGCTTGTTTCATAAGCCGCATCCTTTGTTTTGTTGAATATGGTAATTCAAGTTGCTTCGATGTCAAATGGTGAATTCATATCTTTCCAAGTGGTGTTCTCATATTTTTATGGGAATGCTGATTCTTTTGCTTAATCAAAGTGTCTTTTCAATTCTTTTCAATCGGAGTCGTCATGTCAATTCTTTTCCGGTGTGCTTCTCTTCAGGAATTGAATCCTCTCCAATATTTGCAACATCAATCTCTCTTTCTTTTCGGAGTGTCTCATCTGTCCCAAGTTTTCTTTATTTTTCCCGCCCTCCCACTCTTTTCCTCAGTGATTCAATTTTCATCCAAGTGCCTTCCGCTATCTTTTCTTCCGTGTCCTATCCGGTGATTCATTGTGAAGATTATCTTTTCTTCCGTGTCCTATCCGGAGCTTCGTGTTCATCATTTTTTCAATCTTGTTCTCTTTTCCGGTGTATTCAATTCAGTCTCTCAGTGTTCATCAAATCCTTTTTCATTCGTTCAGTGCTCTCTCATGTTGCAAATTCTTATCAAGTCTTTCTTGTTTTTCATTCCTCTCTTTTATGTTCGGAGTGTTGAAGATATCTCAGAAGCTTCTGTTTTCTATGCATTCAATTATTTTTTTGAGGGCCTCACCTCTTCAAGCTTTAATTTGTACCCATGCAATCAATCTTTCTTTCAATCTTTTCAATGGTGGTTTCTTTTGAGTGGGACCTAACCCACACGTTCTTTCCCAGGATCTTTCTTGGCTCTTCTAATCATCTCCTGAGTGCCTCAGTAATCCTTGGTGGTGTTCTCCCCATCATTTTCAGCTTGGAAGACCGAAGGAGTGTTTCTCTCATATCTTGGTCCATTCTTTTCAAGGTTGTTATCCCAGTTTCGTGTTATCTTCTCAATTGTTCCCAATCATGAGAATCCCTTTCTTGATATCCGGTGCATTTCCGAGTTATTTTCATTCTTGATCCTCTGAAGGCCATCATTTCAAAAGATTTCTTCGTTCTCAGATTTTATCTTTCGTTCTGGAATTCTTCTCAATTGTTGTCTCTTCGTTCGTCTCTCAATCATTCTGATGCCTGTTCAAGTTTTCTTTCAGGTGGCTCATGATCTCTTCATTCTCATCTATCCCCATTCATTCTAATTCTTACCGGTGTCTCCTTCAAGACTTCTTCAAGTTCCTGCTCATATCTCTCCTCAATCTTTCCAAGAAGAATAAGTGGTATGCTAAACCCGTTGCTTGTCGTCAATTTAACTTGATGAAGGATAAGCATAACATAAATCTTGTTCTTGTTTCATAGTGATTTCAATTCTACTTCTGGAGAGGGTCATGATATCAATTCTTTTCCCATTTGCTCCATCTTTTCTTTTCCTTTATCCTTTGAGGTGGTGTTATATGTTCTTGTAGCGGAGGAGTCTCGAAGAGAAGTTGTTTCAAGAATTAAATATGTAAGCCCACCAATTCTTTGATCATGAGATATTTTAACCCTTGATTTCTCCATTGAGCTATCTTGGTTTAAAATTCACCTAAAGGTTTGTCTAAGGGTTGTTGCTATTATGGTGATTATCGTTGACCCAAGTTCTCAATACATCCTCTTGGTGTAATAAGTTTTTCCTTTCTTGTTCCTCCCAAGCAATCCTTGTTTCTGTTAGTGGTTGGTTGTCACCTCATAATTGTTGAGATGATTTTCACAAGTCCACTACACCCTTGTTATTTTCATTTTTTTTTTCCAACAACTACATTCAATACTTCTTGACCGGAGGCTCTTCAATTCAATTGTGATAGAAGTTGTCATTTTCTTATCCATTCCTTCTTCCCAATGATCTAGTTTCTATTCTCTTGTTTCAGAGTTGTGGTGATGTTTCTCTCTTCAATCTATCATCTTGTTCTATCAAGATCATGTTCTCTCCTTTGCTTATTCAATTTAGTTAGTTTGTTGTGAATCTTGTCAAGTTCTTCCAGTCTTATTGAATTTTTGCCCTCTTTTCCTACAGAAGTGTTGCCGAAATTTTCTGTGAATTCTTGCGTGTTTCTCTTACCATTCTTCATATCTTTGCAACCTTGAAGGATCGTTGGTTTCACTCCTTGTCAAAGAAGCAACTAAGTTTTACCTCCTTTTTCTCATCCTCTCCCCCCTTTCATTCTTGGATCCCGGGTCGAGATCCTCTTGTGGTGTAGGAGAGTTGTGACAGCCCGAGACCGACACTCCAGAAGATTCCCCTCTTATTCCGTTGGCGACGTGTGATTATTTTAATTTTCACATCATTATTGCATCATGCGCATCATCTGAATTGCATCGGCATCCCGTTGCCGCCAGTTTTCAAAAACATGCATCTGTTAGTAGTTGCCGGTTCTCTTTGTTTTCGTCGCTGACCGTTTTGAGACCAACTACACACGCACGCGACTGCGGCACCGATCAAATATTTGTTTTTAAAAGTGCATATAAAATATTCTCTGATTGGGTTGAAACTTGGCGTGTGATATTATATTAATATAGGTAGGCCGCCTGCCAATTTTCGTCGCAATCGAAGTCCGTCTGGTACCCGAACGGTCGACCGTAACGGCACCGTATTCGGTTTATCATCGGATGTTTTTCGGTGTTCCAAACTCTGTCATCGGTTGCCTGTTTTCCCTCTCATCTCCGTCTAGCCCTTGTGAAAAGTGCACCGACCCTACGCGCAACCTAGTTCAAAAACATCCCGGAACCCGAACCCGGCGATCATGACCGTTGGGTCCGGATCAAAACCGTTTTACCACAAAACGTCATCGGTTTGTCCATTGGACTCCCTAACCTAATTATCTCGACCATCCGATCTAAATTGGAGGGTCCAGATGAACCTGGCCCTAACCTAGCTATATAAATTGCATCCAACCCTAAATCATAGGCAGTTTGTCCCTCCACCGCCGCCACCTACTGTCTCCCACCTCAGGATTCCCCAGATCCATCCCGCAGCCAACCAACCTTCCTCCTCGTTTTCCCCAATCCACCAACCAGCCGCATCCATCCTCCCATCCCCTCTCCTTCCTCAGCAAGCCCCGCAGCCCCGAGGAGACAGGAGCTCGAGCTCCTCCTCCCGCAGCCCCCTCCCAGAGCAGTCTCCAACAACACAAGATCAACCTCCCAGAGAACGCCATGGTTGTGTCGGTGGAGCGCCTCCGCCCAAGGCAATAGCTGCATCCTCTCTGTGCATCGCCCTCGTTGTTGTTCGTCTGTAGCGTTTGCGCCGACGTCCTCAGCTGCTGGAGCACCGGAACCCTTCTCACCTTCCCTCTCTCTCTCTTTCTTATTCCTTCCCCAAAATTTTCCTCTCTGAAGTCTTTGTTCGTCTCATTTTTCTTCACGCAACGGCAGAATCGATGCCAACTCCTGCAGGCTTCCATTGGCATTATTTCATGTCGATCTCGCTGGTGAGACCCCCCTCCCTTGTGTCCCTGTTTCTCCCCTTCTTCTCTCTCTAACCTCCCATGCTCTCGCTCTCTTTCTACAGGAGCAACAGCAGCCATGGGAGCCTCTCTGAGCTTGAGTCCATCTCGCCGCTGACGGGAATCAGCTTCCCTTGAATGGATCCGTGACCTAGCACCGCCATGGCCCTGTCGGACCTTGACCCCCTCTGCCCGCACCATCCCCGACTACCTAGCACCACCCCGAGCACAGCCACGGCCATACCGTTCCAGCAGGTTCAGTCAGAGCCCCTTTTCCGATTCACATTTGTTTAGGTTCAGATTCAACGGGTGTGTATGTTCATCTAGGGGAGGAATCCCTTTTTAGCACAAAGATATCTTAGCCCAGCCAGTCATTATCGCGTGCCTTGGTTCAAGGGGTCTGCGGTTCAAATCCCAACTGACCCTATTTGTTTTTCCCTTTTTGGTGTTGTTCTGCAAGCCAATGCCGACCACTCTCAGTTCAGGTAGATATAGTTTCCGAATTGAACAGATTCGGATGCAAGCCGAGTGGTTAGCCTACCACGTTTACAACTACTAGGAGGTCCTTGGTTCAATTCCCATGTACCCCAAATTTTGCCATGTTTTTCATTTTTCTCGGCACACACATAGTCGTTTGGGCCACATATCTGACTGGACTTGTGTAGTACAGTGCTTTTGGCTATAGTTGTCTTTCTATGTCTCAACGAATTTAGTGGTTAACCAAATCATGCACAAGTGCACAATGCCATCATATTGAAATGTCTATATTTTTTTAACCGTAGCTTCGTTGGAGATGGGATATATATGTAAATGGGCCAGAACGATGAGTAGAATCATGTGAACCACTTTGTTTTTCTATTTAACAAACATATAATGTGATGAGGACAAATCTGGGCAGAATTAGAATTTAACACGTGGGGTCATCTCGAAGATGCTATATGTCGTATCCGGCCTCATTTCAAATGCCTAGATAGGTAGATTAATTTGTGCTTCACCCCTTGCCATGTTAACGACATTTTAATATTGCCGTGTTCCTAAACTGGAGTGAACTTAACAATTGAACATGGAGTTTCGTCGATATGCAACTCATTGCATATCGAGCTTCACTTAATGTGTAGTGTTTGCTGATGTAGGTTGTCATGCCATGCCTTGCATATTTTAAACCGTTCATGCACCGTATGTGTTGTGCATCGTGTCGTGCATGTGTTGTGGTGAATACTGTGTGTTGGGGATATTACCTGTTAATAACCCGCCCTAGTTGGGTTGGGTCACCAAATCAGGCGATTCATCAGACCGTGGTTCGGGCCTTGGCCTCGCAAGACCGAAGGTTGTATGGCGGTTTATAATTTCTGGAATGTCTCCAAGCTTTGGAAGATGGCGACTTGGAGATCGTAGAGGTCATGATTTGTAGAAAGGAAAGTACCCTTGTAAACCCTAGGGATTCGACCTGTATATAAAGGCGAATCCCAGGGCAGCAGAGGACAGGTTAGAAATCATCGAGTGCTAGGTTTGGCGAGTTACGCCCTCCTTGTAATCGAAACTCCGTCAATACAACTCAAAGCAGGATGTAGGCTTTTACCTCCTCGCGAGGGGCCGAACCTGGGTAAATCGTCGTGTCTCTCCTGTTCAACCCCTTTGAGTCGCCACCAAGGTGCGATGGCTCCAGTACTAAGTCCTTCCACGAGGACATCTGCCGTGACAAAACCACGACAGTTGGCGCCCACCGTGGGGCCTACACACGATGGAGTTGAGTTCTCAAAGGGAGCCCTACCAGGGTTTGGGAGTTACGCGACGGGGCTCATGACCCGGAGCCGCCGCGGGAAGACCTACATCGACAACCGGCAATGGGGACCCGAGGCGGATTCGATCGAATCTGGTTACAGGGTCCCCTTCGGCAAGATCAACATCTTCATCGGTATGATTGGATCATCCGTGCCTGAGCTGGACATCTCCACCGACATCGTCGAGCCGGCCAGGTACATCCGCCCAGTAGTGACGCCAAATCTGACTCGCCCGGTCTTTGTTGGGTTCACGCGGGGATCGGAGGAGCCAGGACACTCGGCGTCCCAGGAAACTACACCAGTCAACACTGATGACGAATCATCCATGGGCGATTCAGATTCAATCCGGTATCTACATGGGGATTGTCTTGGGGGCTTGTCGCTGGCCATGGACCCCGAGGTCCTTGACCGAACCCGCCGCCAGATCACCATTTATATGGCGGGGGCGACTCAACCCTCGCAAAACCATACAGGAGGCGACGGAACCGGCAAGACGTCTAGAAGCCCGGCCGCTGTCCTAGTGGAATTAGCGGCGGAAATCACAAGGCTGATGGCAACTCCCCTCACACCGGAAAACCAGGAGGAGGTAAACGCAGAGCTGGCGAAACTGAGAGAGGCAGTGGAAAAGGCTCATCGGGATGCCGAGGTGGAGTCCTCCAGGATCGAGACTCGGCAAGCTCAAATTGCGGCCGAAAGGACTCGCTTAAATACTGACAACTGGCGGCTCGAAAGACACCAGCGCGCATCCAACACCGTCCATCAATGGAGACACCAAGGTCGCCTGCCCCATGATCTCAACCCGACCCGCCTGTTCGATACTCCACGAACCCCTGGGGCGGGAGCCGCCCCAGGGGGAGGACCGGGTCAACCGCCTAACCCGCCGGTTCAGCCAATTGAGGATCGCATTCCCCGATTCCGGACACCTCAAGGCCACTTTTTCAACCCGGTGGACAACGTCCTTGCTGCAACTCACCATCTAGAATCTCTTCCGATTCATGGCAACACTCCTGCCGAGATAGAAGCAAGGAACACCATTGAGATGTTGAAGACAGCGGTGGTTCAAAACACCCAGTTCTCACATAGCCTAGATAGGCTGCATTCCACTCCCCAGGTGAGTTACACCAGGAGTCAGCCATAGGACCAGCCCGCCGTAAACAGCGGGCCGCGACCCGTCCCTAAGGACAACCCGCCTGATCATCAGAACCCACCGGGCCGGGATCTCCCGAACATCCAAGTCGCCCCGGCCCCTCTCGTAGGGAGCGGTGGGCGAGTGGGGGTGCCGTGCTTGGCCCCCGGCCTTCGCCACGAACGAATGCCCAAAGATTTTAAGGGACCAAGAAAGGTGCCTAACTACACCCCGGACCTTGAGCCGGCGTCGTGGGTCGAGAGTTATTAAATCGCCATGGACATGCTCGACATAAACGAGGCAGTCTGCGCTAGATACTTCACGATGATGCTCGAGGGGTCAGCACGTACTTGGTTGAAAAACTTACCTCACAACTCCATCCAGACCTGGGCCGAATTGAAAGAGTGATTCATCAAACTTCCAATGACGATCGTCGATCTGCAGCACTGCGTTCAGCGCCCTGATGAGTCGGCCCACCACTGGTCACGGCGGGTTGCGGAAATTATCCATTCGTCAGATGGCATTACGGCGGCTCAGGCTGTGTTGATCCTCGAGCAGAATTGCCATTATGAACCCCTGGTAAAAAAATTGGGGTGACTCAAGGGAAAGGTCCAAGACATGGGAGAGCTGATGGACACCCTCACTAGTTACGCTGAAGCGGATGACACCAAAGATCCCGATGAGGACGGTAAGGCTAATTCGCCCAAGAAGGGCGAGTCATCCAAAAATCATACCCGTTTCCAGGGACGTAACCGCCACAATCAAGGAGCCAATGGCAAGCGAAGGCAGCAAGAGGAACCTTCGGATTTAGTCGCCAATACCAACACCAATGGTGGCAACCAATGCCAGAAGAAAAACAGGGGATTTAGTGGGAAGAGGCCGTGTAACTATGAAGAGTTACTCAAGGGCCCTTGCCCGCACCATGCCACGGCAGACGGCCCCGCGACTCACTCCTGGGAGAACTGTTTCGTAATGCGGGACTTTTGGGCAGAGGCGATCAAGAGAAGCCAAAACGATGACCCGGGCCAACGGCAGGATCAGTTTGCTGCACCCAACCAACGACAGAACCCCTTTGGCGCTTTTCCCGAACAGGGGGCTCAGGGAGGCCCGCAGCCAAGCAGTGGCCAGTATCCGGTGCACCACCAGCGGCAGTATAACCCGCCCGGAGCCTTTCAGCAGCTGCCCCACAGGGGGCTCCGCAGGGTCAGGATGACAACGGAGGCTTCCACAACAATCCCAAATAGTTAAGCAATGGGCAGTATCACGTTTTCACCACCAATGCTTGCAGACGTGATAAGAAGGTGAGTCACCGGGCGTACAGTGTGTCTGAGCCGGCGCTTCCCAGGTACCTCCACTGGTCTGAACAGACCATAACGTGGAGTAGGGAGGATCACCCGCCAAGAATTGAAAATCCTGGCGATTTAGCGTTGGTCGTGGCTCCCCAAGTTGGGGGCTACACCCTGTCCAAAGTGCTAATGGATGGTGGCAGTAGCATTAATATCTTGTATTTTGACACTTTCCAAAGAATGAACCTATTGGAAAAGGACATGATGCCTTCAACCACGGTTTTCCACGGAATCGTTCCAGGAAAGTCGGCATACCCCATAGACCGAGTCAGACTCACAGTGGCGTTTGGAACGGCGCAGAATTACAGGTCCGAGTCACTGATGTTCGAGGTGGTCAAATTGAAAAGCCCCTATCATGCGCTATTTGGGCGGCCGGCTTATGCCCGTTTCATGGCTCGCCCATGCTATGTTTACCTTAAGCTCAAGATGCCCGGTCCTAAGGGACCCATCACGGTTGATCAGGATAGAAGGATTGCAAAGGAATGTGAAGAAGGGGACGCGGCTTACGCGGAAGTCGCCTGCACTTCAGAGGAGCTCAAACACCATCGGGCCAATGTTGACCCGGCGGACATGTCACCCCTAAAGAAGCCAACAACAGATGCTGAGTCGCCCCTCAAGTTCAACCCAACGGATGACACTAAAACAATCGATTTCGTTCCCGGCGATTCATCCAAGCAGTTCACCATCGGGACTGGTCTGGATCCCAAATAGGAAAGCGCGCTCATCGAATTCATCCGTGAGAATCGGAACATCTTCGCATGGAAACCTTCTGACATGCCTGGTGTGCCGAGAGAATTCGTTGAGCACCATCTTAATGTTGACCCAAAGGAAAAACCTATACAGCAGTACCGAGAGACGCAAGGCGATCGGGGAAGAGGTCGCCCGTCTCTTAGCCGCCGGATTCATCGTGGAAGTTTTTCACCCCAAATGGCTGGCTAACCCGGTTTTGGTACTCAAGAAGAACGGTACCTTCCGTATGTGCAGTGATTACACGGACCTCAACAAAGCTCTTCCCCTCATCGACCTGATCATTGACTCGGTGGCGGGATGCGAACGATTGTGCTTTTTGGACGCCTACTCTGGATATCACCAGATCAAAATGGCCATGGAGGATCAAGAGAAGACATCTTTTATAACCCCCTTTGGGGCTTTTTGCTATGTGTCCATGCCTTTTGGATTCAAGAGTGCAGGGGTGACTTATTAGCGCTGAATCCAGAATTGCCTCCGCAGCCAAATCGGTCGCAACGTCCACGCCTATGTCGACGATATTATGATCAAAACCCGCCAGGGGGAGACACTACTAGAGGATCTCAAGGAGAATTTCGATAATCTGCGGGTATATCAGATGAAGCTGAATCCCACCAAGTGTGTTTTTGGTGTTCCTGCAGGGAAATTGTTGGGCTTTCTGGTGTCTGAGCGAGGCATTGAAGCTAACCCAGACAAAATCGAAGCAGTTACATCCCTTGGAAAGCCGGCAAATGTTAATCAAGTTCAACGACTGGGGGGTCGCATTGGGCTCTAAGTCGCTTCGTAAGCCGCCTGGGAGAAAAGGCGATTCCTCTTTATCAATTACTAAAGAAATCTGACCAGTTTGTTTGGACAAATGAGGCAGACGAGGCGCTCGAAGCCTTGAAACGGCAGCTCGTCAGCCCGCTGGTCCTGGCCGCCCCGACTGAGAAAGAGCCCATGCTTCTGTATATTGCGGCAAACTCCAAAGCAGTAAGTGTGGCAGTGGTCGTTGAAAGAAAGGAGGAAGGGAATGAGTACCCAGTGCAACGCCCGGTGTATTTTATCAGCGAAGTGCTAACCCTTTCCAAGCAACGGTACCCACATTGGCAGAAGTTAGTGTATGGGGTGTTTATGGCGAGTCGGAAACTTAAGCATTATTTCCAAGAACATCCTATCACAGTGGTTAGTTCTGCCCCCCTCGGGGACATCATCCAGAATCGGGAGGCAACAACGCGGATTGCCAAGTGGGCGATTGAACTTGGGCCACATCATGTACGATACACCCCTCGCACAGCCATCAAGTCTCAAGCCTTAGTTGATTTCGTCAATGACTGGACGGAGTTACAGGCCCCGGAGGACAGGCCTGATCTTACATACTGGACTATTTATTTTGATGGATCCAGACAGCTCGAAGGCTCGGGGGCTGGTGTGGTACTGGTATCCCCTCAAGGAGATAAATTCTGTTATGTCCTCCGACTCGTGTTTCCGTGCACTTACAATGCTGCGGAATACGAAGCTTTGCTTCACGGATTGCAACTCGCCAAGGAGATGAATCTGACGCAAGTCAGATGTTTTGGCGATTCTGATCTGGTGGCGCAGCAAGTTTCAGGTACCTGGGATTTTCGGGACCCCGTGATGGCGGCTTACAGAAGGGCTGTGTCTGACGTGGCAGGTCATTTTCATGGCTATCAGGTTGACCACATTGAACGGCCCCTTAACGAGGCAGCTGACGTCCTTTCACGTCTTGGTTCCTAGCGAAAGCAAGTTCCTCCCAATGTTTTTCTGGATATTTTGCATAAACCATCCGTGAGTTTGCTATCGAAGGAGGAGTTGGCAATACCGGATCCTGAGTCTCAGTTCGTGGCGGCTCTCCACGTCACGCCGGATTGGGTTCTTTCCTATTTGGCTTATCTCGCCCTAGGCGAGTTACCGACAAACGAAGTTTCGGCCCGTCAGATTGTTCGGTGAAGCAAATCCATGGTGATCATCAATGGCAAATTATATAAGCGGAGCGCCTCTGGAGTTTTTCAACGATGCGTTTCCTCCAAAGAAGGATGCATAATCTTAAATGACATTCATTCCGGGGACTGTGGGCATCATGCCAGGTCACGTTCTTTGGTGTCGAAGGCATTCCGTCATGGTTTCTTTTGGTTGACGGCTCATGCAGATGCAGAAGAGATAGTTCGTCGGTGCGAGGGATGCCAGCGTTATGGACGACAGGCTCATGTGTCGGCTCAAGAATTAAGAATGATTCCCATCACTTGGCCTTTTGCGGTCTGGGGGTTAGACATGGTTGGCCCCTTTAAAATGTCATCCAACAAGAAAACCCATTTGCTGGTGGCGGTTGATAAGCTCACCAAGTGGGTTGAGGCAGAACCTATTGGAACTTGCGATGCGGAGACAACGGTCAAGTTCTTGAAGAAGCTGATCTTCCGGTTTGGATATCCACACAGTATCATTACTGATAATGGTACTACCCTGTCCCAAGGGGCGATGCAGGAGTTTTGCCATCGAGAACATATCCGGCTTGATGTTTCTGCGGTTGCTCACCCACCATCTAATGGGCAGGCGGAACGGGCGAATCAGGAGGTTTTACGAGGAATCAAGCCCCGACTCATGGTTCCCCTGGAGAAAACCCCAGGATGTTGGGTCGAAGAATTGCCTTCAGTACTGTGGAGCATCCGGACCACCCCGAACCGGTCCACGGGTTTTACTCCTTTCTTTCTGGTCTACGGAGCAGAAGCTGTTCTTCCTACTGACATAAGGCATGACTCGCCTAGAGTCGCCGCATATGTGGAGCAAGACAACGAACTGGCGCGTCAAGACTCCTTGGACGCCTTAGAGGAGGCACCCGACTTGGCTGCGGCTCGTTCGGCCATCTATCAGCAGGATCTATGGCGTTATCACAACCGCCGGGTTAAGAGCCGGACCTTTCAGGAAGGCGACTTAGTTCTTCGGTTGATACAAGATCGTGCTCGCATGCATAAGTTGTCACCGCCATGGGAAGGACCGTTCGTTGTCAGCAAAAATCTTCGGAACGGCTCTTATTATCTGGTGGATCTCCGGCCTGACCGGCCAACCACGGAGGCTGAGTCAACTCGCCCCTGGAATATTTTTTCAGTTTCATTATGAAGTAATAAACTTAAAATGCTTCCCGACTTGGGGGCTTCCTCATTCAGATCAATTTTGTCATCCTGTCACGACCCTATCAGCCGACGAAATCATCATCATTTAGGGTGCAGGCTTGAGCTTTCTGACTCGCCCCATCCTGTCGCGACCTTATGAGCCGACGAAACCATCATTTAGGGTGCGCGCTTGAGCTTTCTGACTCGCCCCATCCTGTCGCGACCTTATGAGCCGACGAAATCATCTAGGGTGCGCGCTTGAGACTTCTGACTCGCCCCATCCTGTCGCGACCTTATGAGCCGACGAAATCATCTAGGGTGCGCGCTTGACCTTTCTGACTCGCCCCATCCTGTCGCGACCTTATGAGCCGACGAAATCGTCATTTGGGGTGCGCGCTTGAGCTTTCTGACTCGCCCCATCCTGTCGCGACCTTATGAGCCGACGAAACCATCATTTAGGGTGCGCGCTTGAGCTTTTGACTCACCCCATCCTGTCCCGACCTTATGAGCCGACGAAACCATCATTTAGGGTGCGCGCTTGAGCTTAGTGACTCGCCCCATCCTGTCGCGACCTTATGAGCCGACGAAATCATCTAGGGTGCGCGCTTGAGCCTTCTGACTTGCCCCATCCTGTCACGACCTTATGAGCCGACGAAATCATCTAGGGTGCGCGCTTGAGCTTTCTGACTCGCCCCATCCTGTCGCGACCTTATGAGCCGACGAAACCATCATTTAGGGTGCGCGCTTGAGCTTTCTGACTCGCCCCATCCTGTCGCGACCTTATGAGCCGACGAAATCATCTAGGGTGCGCGCTTGAGCCTTCTGACTCGCCCCATCCTGTCGCGACCTTATGAGCCGACGAAATCATCTAGGGTGCGCGCTTGAGCTTTCTGACTCGCCCCATCCTATCGCGACCTTATGAGCCGACGAAACCATCATTTAGGGTGCGCGCTTGAGCTTTCTGACTTGCCCCATCCTATCGCGACCTTATGAGCAGACGAAACCATCATCTAGGGTGGCGCGTGAGCTTTCTGACTCGCCCCATCGTGTCGCGACCTTATGAGCCGACGAAATTGCTATTTTTTATTTTCCTTCCTGGCACTGCCACAAGGTTTTATAAAAAAAAATTGATTCATTTTCAAATATTTGTTATCACTTATTATTCATTAAGATGATTTCACATATGTTTTTCAAGCTTAGAATAGGTTGATGATCAAAATCACTTTATCCATGGCGGATTAAGCATTATAAAGAATTTTCAAACGGCGGATCCAGTATTTCAAATCTCCTTAAGGGTGACATAAGGATTCTTTTCGAAGGTATCAAAAAAGCAGTACCGATTCCTAAAGGAGACCTATTACATGGCTCTTAGGGCCAAATCAATGAAGTTTATTCTGCTGGCGCCCTTGGATCGTTTTGCTGCGAGCTTTGGCCAACCTCAATTTGCAAGTCGCCCAGTACCCAGTTACACTTGGCCAAAGCTCCAAAGTCATCTTCATCGGTCAGGATTAATGAATGATCTGCGTCCAAGTCAAAAGGGTTCTTGGGTCACCGTGTAGTTAAGCTGGTCGTCACAAAGGTTGGCGGGTTGACCTTCTTGTTCTTACTATCATAAGCAGCCTGATACTTTGATAAGTCCAGACTTGCAGCCAGTTGAGTCACCGCCAGCCGGGAGTCCTTGACGACACGCTGGTAGTCCTCTTCGGCGAATTCTGAGCCGTCATCCTTGAGTTGAGGAAATCCCGCCGCTACTTCTTCCGGGTTGATCTTTGGAGCATACGCTAAGCAGCGACTTAATGTAGTCAGCACTCCCTTCCGGGCGGCTGACCGAGTCAACTCGCCAATCTGGGGAGGAAGCGTGGATAGGCAGCCTAGCATCTTCTTTATGGAGGTTATAGGCTCCTTGGTGCCCATCACTGCTTTCACAGTTAGTACACTGCCGGTATACAGCTGCTCTGTCACCGTGTAAATCGCCTTCAGCATCAACACGCAATCATCCTGAAGGTTGCCGGCTCTCGGACCTGTACAAGGGGTAATGATAATCAGCGACTCAAGATAAGAGTTATTGGTTTAAAAAAGATCAAAGGTTTGAGTATTTTACCAAAGACGGCTTGCGCCATGTTTGAGATATGACGTTTCAAGCCGGACAGCTCTTGTTGCACAGTAGCCAGCTTGGCCTCAGCTTTCTCTGCTCGTTTTGTTGCAGCATCTTGGTCAGCTTGAGCCCTTTTTAAATGGACTTTTAGTTTTTCCATCTCAGCTAAGACCAGTTGATACTTCTCCTCCGATTTGGTTCGTGCATCCTGCTGATCAGATAAGTTTTTCTTCTAGTCGCCAAGTGCTGATTCAGTCTGAGTAAGAGTTTCCTGTTGAAGTACATGATAAGGGGCAAGTCTCGGAACTATTGCAAGCAATATCCCTGACACTTGGGGGCTAATGTATAATTTTTTCAGACAAAATTATACAGCATCAAGACCCGGCTCATCTTTTTACTGATGACCCGGCCCTTGGGGGTTACTGGTCGAAAGTTTTTCTAAGTGATCAAGACCCGGCTCATCTTTTTTCTGATGACCCGACCCTTGGGGGTTACTGGTCGAAAGTATTTCTAAGTGATCAAGACCCGGCTCATCTTTTTACTGATGACCCGGCCCTTGGGGGTTACTGGTCGAAAGTTTTTCTAAGTGATCAAGACCCGGCTCATCTTTTTACTGATGACCCGGCCCTTGGGGGTTAATGGGGATAATATAGTATATAACAAAGCTTACCTCATGTTTATTTTTTAGCATCCGAAGAAGGCTTTTCTCCATCTCATAACTCGCCTCCAGGTGACTTGCAAAACCAGAGCAAAGTTCTTTGAATTCTAGATGTTCATATTTAGAAAGCTTAGCCTTGGAGAGTCCAGACTCAGGAACTATTTGAGAGGATGATGGCACATGCTTTGACAAAACCGTTGTGGCCGGTTTAGAGAAGCTGGTACCAGTGATAATTACAGCGTCCGGGTCTTCTGCTGTTGTCAATGGACTTGGCGGCTTGGGGGCACCCATTGTTTCCTTGGGCGAGCTAGGAAGATCCATTTTATCCTCACGCTCGTCTTGGTCCGGGTTATCTTGGATCGACGCTGGCTCTTTGATGGGCTCTGAGATTATGATAGGAGTTGACCCGCTGGTTTTCCTCTTCTTCGCCTATGCCCTGAAAGAGGGAAGAGGCGCGATAAAGGACTGAAAATTTATCACCCTCAGATTCAAAGTAAAATTATCAAAGGACTTACCCAGGGACACGAATCATTGGCGGAAGTGTCGACATTACTGAGTCGCCAGATGTAGGAGGAGAATTCTGTAAGAATTATACGTCAAAGATATAGGCGGGTTACAAATGCGATCCAAAGAAACAAGAAGAAGTGTTGTTCATGGGTACCTCATTTGGTTTTCTCTTGTTCTTTGTTGGTAAGCCGGACACCAGATCACCGGAATGACTTCGGGTCTTCCGATTTGAAGTATATTGTTCTTTCTTCAGAAGAAAATTTGGGTCCAAACAAGCATTTGGATGTGCGAAGGGAACTTTCCCACAAATTCGCCTGGCCGACTTAGGTGGAGAAGGAGATGAATCGGAGGAAACAGAAGTTACCTCTACAGAATCCTCCTGGCTTTCGTTGTCTTCATTCTATTCAAGAGAGGTAGAGACATAAAT
This sequence comes from Hordeum vulgare subsp. vulgare, assembly GCF_904849725.1. Classification (NCBI taxonomy): domain Eukaryota; kingdom Viridiplantae; phylum Streptophyta; class Magnoliopsida; order Poales; family Poaceae; genus Hordeum; species Hordeum vulgare. Next base: position 337,471,479 of record NC_058524.1, on the reverse strand, counting down.
AGAAAGTTAACAGTAGCGGATGGCGAGTGAAAGGAGGATAGGTTTTTACCACTCAAGATGCGTCGCCGACTTGAGATTCATCGGCTTCGGATGGCTCGGCCACAGCAGCTTTGCCCTTGCCCTTGGTTTTCTTCTTTGGGGGCGGCTTAGCTTGCTTTATGGCTGGCTTTTTGGGCTTCTTGGACCAAACTTTATCACCTTTCTGGAATGGCATATGTTATATAAGGCCACAATTCGAATGAAACATAAGAAGTAAAGGCAAAAGGCGGGTTAAAGTTGCTTACCTTGGGCGCCGGATGAATCTTGCAGAAGGGTTTGAGGCCGATTTGGACGCATTTTCCCGCAGGCTCGCCAGTCAGCTTCTTGATGATGGTGACAATATCATTTTCCGTTAAAGCGTGCGGAAATAACATTGAGGATGATCTAAGGTGCCGTCAAATTCGCACATTAAACCGTCCCAGCGACTTAAATGGAGGATGCGCCATTCGACCCAGCAGCGGATCAAGTCGACCCCAGCGAGGCCGTTGTTTGTCAAAGATCTTAACTCGGACAATACTGGGATAAAATCTGATTCCTCCTCTTCGGTGAGCTTGTCCGAAAGCTTGAAATTCGTTGGAAGGCGATCTTCCCTATAGCCCAGAAGCTTGTTTTCGCCTGCAGGCGAGGTCTCTTGACAATAGAACCAAGACTCGCCCCAGCCTTTGGGATGGCTTGGCATGGCGAGTGAGGGAAATGGGCTATCCCTGCGGTGCTGAACATTTACACCGCCAAGTTCTAGGCTGGGGCCATTGTGAAATTCCGTTTGGCGATTTAAGTGGAAGAAGTACCAGAATAAGGGAACTGAGGGTTCCATCCGCAGGTAAGCCTCAGAAAACACTTCGAACTGGCATAGGTTACTTATCGAATTGGGCCCCAGATCCTGGAGGCGGACGTTCATGAAAGCCATGGCATCTCTAAGGAACTTTGATCCGGGCGGCATAAAACCCCGCTCAAGGTGTTTGACGAAAACAACTATCTCCCCTTCTTTGGGATTGGGGAGATCCTCTCCGAACCCGGTACGCCAACCGATAACATCCTGAGGGTCCAAATTGCCCGTTTTCACATAATCTGCTAGTATGGTATCGTTGACATTGGTAGGGAGCCAGTCACTTTTGAATACGGTGCCCATGCTACAAAGGAGTAAAGTACGGGTGAATTTACACGCTTGAACATCTATCGTAAGAGGTGAAATAAGTTCATTTGACTCGCCAAGTAATTTGTCTGCGGACTAAGGAAAAATCTTGACCCGCCATATAAAGATCCGAGTCAAGTTGCTATGGCGACTTACGAAGTTTGGCTACTCACAAGAGTTGTGTGTTAAAGCATCGGAGAAATTTGTTCAAAATGGTGAAGTGTGAAGACTACAAACAGATTTTACGCAACGAGCGGTAAACTATGGATCTACTGGACAGCCAAAAATAGATGAGGAAAATGACTGGATACGTCAACTTACAACCAGGATGAGATAATGTTGTTGGTTTGATGTAATATTACTCTAAACATGCAAATCGAGGGCGGATAAGTGAAGGTATTAGAGACGTTGGTTATCTCGTCGTCATCAGTACTAACCAATCAAGGATAGGTAACAAATATTCGGGAAGGCATCAAGAACATGGCAGTGATGAACTTCGAAAAGGGATGGGGATCTGCTCTTAAGTAAGAGGTGACCTAACCTGATGGGTTCGACCGGAAGTGGTCGACGACGACGAAGGCTTTTGGAGCAGCACGAAAGTCTCAGTCGGGCGCGGAGAACTTCGGCGTCGACGAAGTGCCTGGCAACAGCGAGGTGGTCGACGATGGTGAGATGGTCGATGGCAATGAGCAGCTCGGCCGCGGTAAGGTGCTTGACAGCGACAAGATATTTGGGCGGCGCCAAAGCTTTCGGGCGACGACAGCAACTGTGGTCGGCGGCGGGGCTCTCGGAAGGCAATAAGGGTTTCTCGCTGTGATAATGGGGAGGAGATTGACGAGACTGGTGGGTGGAATGCGCCAGACCTGTCCCCCCACCTATTTAACAGGGCAGGCGCTGGAACCGCTGAAGGATAAACAGATTCGCTATAATGGCGCTCCGAAAATTTTGGGATAGCAATACCAAAGGACCCGTTAGGATTACGTCAGTCTTTCCCGGAATTCAAGGGATAAGAAGATGCCACCGAGAAATGGTTTGGCGATTTAAGTTTTTCCACGACAGATGGCGGGTTAAAGTTTCTGACGTATAGAGAAGGATGAAGAATGAATCGCCTTTAACTGAGCGAAAATATTGGCGTGAAGAGAATTCAAGTCAATCTGGGCCTAATGTTGGGGATATTACCTGTTAATAACCTGCCCTAGTTGGGCCGGGTCACCAAATCAGGCGATTCATCTGAGCGTGGTTCGGGCCTTGGCCTGGTAAGACCGAAGGTTGTATGGGAGTTTATAATTTCTGGAAGGTCTCCAAGCTTTGGAAGATGGCGACTAGGAGATCGTAGAGGTCACGATTTGTAGAAAGGAAAGTACCCTTGTAAACCCTAGGGATTCGACCTGTATATAAAGGCAAATCCTAGGGAAGTAGAGGACAGGTTGGAAATCATCGAGTGCTAGGTCTGGCGAGTTACGCCCTCCTTGTAATCGAAACTCCATCAATACAACTCAAAGCAGGACGAAGGCTTTTACCTCCTCACGAGGGGCCGAACCTGGGTAAATCACCGTGTCTCTCCTGTTCAACCCCTTTGAGTCGCCACCAAGGTGCGATGGATCCAGTACTAAGTCCTTTCACGAGGACCTCTGTCGTGACAAAACCACGACACCGGGTGTTGATGCTTGTTTCCGGTTTGCTTCGTCTCGATAGAGTTCCGGAAGCGTGCCAGAATGTGAGGACCCGTTCGACTACGTCGGTTCGTCTGCTTCACGGAGTTGTTCTTCTTCCTAGCGGAATCTCAGGCAAGATGACCATTTCCCTAGATATCATTACTATCATTACCATGCTAGTTTTATCGTTTCTATCGCTATGTCTCGCTGCCTACCTCCTGTTAAATATCAACCTCTCAACATTGCCATGAAACCTTCAACCTGTTCACAACCTAGCAAACCACTGATTTGCTATGTTACCACTTTCTTAACCATGTGTTAGCGTTGCTAGTTGCAGGTGCAGTTGCTTCCATGTGATAACATGGGTTCCTTGTTATATAACCCTATAAATTGTTAATTAATTTAATGCACCTATATACTTGGGAAAAGGTGGAAGGCTCGGCTTTCTAGCCTGGTGTTTTGTTCCACCTTTGCCTCCTTAGTTTCGACAATCGGTGTTATGTTCCATAATTGAGCGCTCCAAACAAGATCGGGGTTATTATGGGGACCCCCTTGATAATTCGTCTTAGTTAAAACTGGTCTCGCAAGGCCCAACATTGGTACTACATTTGCCTAATAACTAAGGAACTGCATCGGGAGTAATTAACCCGAGGGAACTTAATAAACCCTTGGGCCAGTGCTCCTCATGAGTGTTGGTCCACCCTAGAGGACTGTGCCGGGCCAACCCAGGGAAACTTGGGTGATTTCTATCAGGCCACTCTACGCATCGCTTATCCGTCGTGTCCTGAAAACGAGACATGCGGCTCCTATCGGGATCGTCGACACGTCGGGTGGCCTTCCTGGATTAGTTTTACCTTTGATGAAATATCTTGTGCATCGGGATTCCTGTGATACTCTGGGTAATCTCAGAGTTGAGGTTTTCCTCTAAGAAGTCCGATGAGATCACGAGCTTCGTGGTCGAGGATTTCATTGCGGCTTGTGGTAATTTGTTATGGACTAGTTGGAGCACCCCTGTAGGGTTAAATCTTTTGGAAAGTCGTGCCCGCGGTTATGTGGCAATGTGGAAACTTTGTTTAACACTGGTTCTAGATAACTTAATGTTAACTTAATTAAAACTTGCCAACTGAGTGCGTAACCGTGACTGTCTCTTTCGTGAGATCCTTCTCGGATCGAGGACACGGTGGGGTTATGTTTGACGTAAGTAGGTGTTCAGGATCATTCATTTGGTCATCAGTAGTTCACGTCCGTTATGCGTAGATCATCCCCCTCTTATCCTTGTACTCGTAAGTTAGCCACCAAATTAATGCTTATTCGCTGCTACAACCTCACCAATTAACCTTACCTCACCCATTAAGCTTTGCTAGTCTTGATACCTTTGGAAATGAGATTGTTGAGTCCATTGTGGCTCACAGATTACTTCAACACCAATTGCAGGTACAGGTAAAGTGATATTAAGCCATGAGCGCGATTATTGTTCATTTGGAGTTTCTTCTTCTTCTTCATCGATCTAGGATGGATTCCGGGCCGGCAGCGTAGGATAGCAAGGATGGACATCGTTCTTTTATCGTTTTTTTCGTCCATAGTCGGACCCTGCTCTTCTTCATGATGTTTACGTATTGTACTGATGTGACTCTTATGTAGCTTGTGGAGAGTGTAAGCCAATTCCATATATCTCAACTTTTCAGTACATGTACTTGTAACGATATCCATTCTTGCAAAACGATGAGATGCGCGTCCATCCCTGTCGAGGCCCTCGTGCCTAAATAAGGATAGGATCGCATCTTGAGCGTTACAGCACTATCACTCCATATTTATTATAGAGTCAAATTTTGTTCTAGTTATCGAGTTGTAATCTTTGAGTTATAATTAAATAAAAGTGTGATGATTTGCATTATTAGAGCATTGTCTCGTGTGAGAAAAGTAAGATGGAAGCTATGATTCCCTCACAAGTTGGGATGAGTCTCCGGACTTTACAAAAAAAATAGAAGAGGCCAAAAAGCCCATAAAAGTAAAAGAGGACAAAGATGCCGACCAAAAAGAAAAAAATGAGAGAAGGAGAGAAGGGACAATGCTACTAACTTTTTCCACACTTGTGCTTCAAAGTAGCACCATGTTCTTCATAGAGAGTCTCCTATTCTATCTCTTTCATATAACTAGTCGAATTTCATCTCTTGCACAACCACTTAGTTTTCTTTTTGAGCTTTCATACACTTATAGCTCTAGTGCATTTGTTGCATGGCAATCCCTACTCAATCACATTGATATCTATTGATGGGCATCTCCATAGCCCGTTGATACGTCTAGTTGATGTGAGTCTATCTTCTCCTCTTTCTTTTTTGCAACCTCCACCATATTCTATTTCACCTATAGTGCTATATACATGACTCACGCTCATGTATGGCGTGAGAGTTGAAAAGGTTTGAGAAACTTTCATCGGGGTTGTGTATAATCTGGATACTTTGTGTGGGGAAGATGGCGCATAGCCAGACCATATGATTTTGTAGGGATAACTTTCTAAGGCCATGTTATTTCAAAAAGACATAATTGCCTTGTTAGTATGCTTGAAGTATTATTTTTTTTATGTCAGTATTAGACTTTTGTTTTAAATCTTATGGATCTGAATATTCATGCCACAATAAATAATATTACATGGATAAATATGTTAGGTAGCATTCGACATCCAAAATTCTATTTTTATCATTTACCTACTTGAGGACGAGCATGAATTAAGCTTGTGGATGCTTGATATGTCTCCAACGTATATATAATTTTTTTATTGTTCGATGTTATTATATTATTTATTTGGTTGTTTTATATGCATTAATATGCTATTTTGTATTATTTTTGGTACTAACCTATTAATCTAGAGCCTAGTGCCAGTTTCAATTTTTTCCATGTTTTTGAGTATTGCACATAAGGAATATTAAACGGAGTCCAAACGAAATAAAATCTCCGGAATGATTTTCTTGGACCAGAAGAAACTTGCGAGACTTGGATAAGGGGGCAGGAGACCTGCCGGGAGACGACAAGCCTACAGGCCGCACCCTAGGGGGCAGATCCCTTTGCTTGTGGGGCCCCTTCAGGTCTCCTCACCCTCAACTTTGTCCTATAAATTCCCAAATATTCCCCCAATACCAGAGGGATACCAAAAAATACTTTTCCGCCGCCGAGAGCCTTTGTTCCCGTGAGATCCAATCTGGGAGCCCTTTCCGGTAATTTGCCGGAGAAGGAATTGATCATGGAGGGCATCTACATCAACTCCATTGCCACTCTGATGATGCGTGAGTTGTTCACCACGGACCTACGGGTCCATAGCAAGTAGCTTGATGGCTTCTTCTCTCTCTTTGTTCTTAAATACCATGTTCTTCATGATCTTCATGGAGATCTATCCGATGTAATACTCTTTTGCAGTGTGTTTGTCGAGATCCGATGAATTGTGGATTTATGTTCTGATTATCTATGAATATTATTTGAATCTTCTCTGTATTCTTATATGCATGATTTCATATCTTAGCAAGTCTCTTCGAGTTATTGGTTTGGTTTGGCCAACTATATTTGTAATTCTTGTAATGGGAGAAGTGCTTAGTTTTGGGTTCAATATTGCGGTGTCCTCACCGAGTGACAAATAGGGGTAGCGAGGCACGTATTTCATTGTTACCATCGAATATAAAAAGATGTGGTTTTCATCATAATGCTTGAGTTTATGCCGCTACGTCATGTCATATTACTTAATGCGTTACTTTGTTCTTCATGAACTTAATACTCTAGATGCACGCAGGAGTCGGTTGATGTGTGGAGTAATAGCAGTAGATGCAGAATCGTTTCGGTCTACTTGACACAGACGTGATGCCTATATGCATAATCATTGCCTTGGATATCTTCATAATTATTCGCTTTTCTATCAATTGCTCGACAGTAATTTTTTCACCCACCGTATTATTTTCCTTCATGAGAGAAGCCTCTAGTGAAACCTATGACCCCCGGGTCTATTTTCCTTCAGATCTATAAACCAAAAATACCAAAAATATATTGCTGCTATTTGTTTACTTCTGTTTTACTTTTAGTTCTAGCAATCTTTTATATCCATCTCTATCAGATCTCATCCTTGCAAATAACTATGAATGGATTTACAACCCCGTTTTAGTGTTGGGTGCATGTGTTTGTTTGTTTGTGTAGGTGATAAGATTGGGGCTTTGCTTGTTCGTCCTACTGGATTGGTACCTTGGTTTTGAACAAACTGAGGGAAACACTTTGCTGCATCACCCTTTCCTCTTCAAAGCAAAACCATCACTCACATACTTGGAAGACAAGGATGGAAACACTACGACTAGACGACACCAACAGAAGCTACCTCCAGGAGGAATGAGGACATCTAGACCCAGAGGATAGTGACGCCCTCGACACTGTTCCAGAGTGATGCAACCTTCACCTATGACGATCAGGCCAAAATATGTGCAAGACCATGATCTTCATCGCTAATAGAGCGACCCTGCCAATATCAAGGTTGTGTCGACCACCACCGGTGGATGAGAACCTCACCATTTGGTGTGCCTCACCTAAATGGGCAGGAAGACGGTTCTCTTCATCCCCTGCCCTAGGTGTCGATATTGTGACCAACGTGATTGACAGGTCAGAACTATATCATGCCTTCCTGATGTCACTTCATAAAGGTTGTCCACTTGGAACTCCCCATGCCCTGGAAGACAACAAGACAATGACAAGATTACAAAGACAAGACAAGACCCTATCAACGACAGCCATGAGGAACCAACTTTGTCGGTGGGTCACCAGATGAGAAGTCGTCAAAGACTCTTTCCATCTCAATGTGATTAGTCTGGCAAACAACAACAAGGGACACTGCGATACCATGACAAGATCCAGAAGACTAAGCAGACTCCTCTCCGAAGCACGAAGCAAGCACAACTGTCGAGTCCTAGATACCCTAGGGTGGGATGAGTTGTGAATCCCCTATACGAAGTCGAGTCCAAGAAATGGTTCGGATGGAACCATGTTGTGTGTTGCTTGTTTTTGTTTGTTTTTGCTTTCATATAAATCACGCTTGTGCTCTAAGCAACAAGCATGCGGTTATATCACCTGCCCCATCATGATGTTTGAATTGACTTCTCGATACTTGTTTGATTGCACTTGCACTATACCACCCCCTTACACACTTCCCTCTGAGCTGCTATCCTCTCCCTCACCTTTCTCGACGACTAGAGACCAGCAAGACAAGATGCAACAAGGATCCACTGCGACAGGCGATTGAAACTGAAGACGCTGACTACAACATGCTCAACCAGGCACGACCTGTAAGAGTTATGATTTCCCTCAAGATTGGAAACCCCTCTCTAGACCAAACTAACCCTCACAAGCTTCCCCGGATCAAACTTCTGATCACGTGTCTAATACACGGATTTGCTAGAGCACCCATTGAGCTCTGATAAACCCTGTTTAGCACTGGGTTCCTTATGGAACAAGTGATTACAGTGAACAAGTACCCTTCATTCTTAAAGCTAGCACCAGAGCCCCAATGCCATAGGAAGGATCGTTCCAAGATATATGATTTGTAGGCAATGCATGTTGTGATGATAATTAGTATCTTGAGGATATAGCTAGACTAACTTGGTGGATCGTAAGGCCATTATAAAGGTAGGTGAACTTGGTGGAACAAGTTGATAAAGTATCATAACCAACATATTCCTGGAGTAAGTTTGGATTCAGTAGGGCAATTATTATATTGAGCTAAAATTATTGGTCATATAATAAATTGGCTTTCTCGAGTAATAGTCATGGTTTGATGATATTACCATGATGACTTGGGGTAACGAGCAAGAGTTCTTATTGGACTTCAGTTTAGGATTTAAATAGGTAACCTTAATGGAGTATAGATGATGAATGAGGCCACGTGGTTCGGAGTAAATTGGATTTAGCCCGATGATCTCGATCATGATACCATTTTTCTCGGTGGATAACGAGTAGAAGTAATCGGAGTTGTCGAATTGATTTACGAACCTACATAAGCACGGCCCTGGAGATTAGTTGGCCATTGTACTAAGAGTCTGTGGACATATTGTGACATCGTCCTTGCAATAATATGTGGGTTATGAGGACTTTAGGTGACCATGTAGAACCCCAGTGATATTTGAATTTGTAGGGGTGATGGGTCCAGTGATGATCGATGAGATTGATGGACCACTTGATAGGATTCATTCGAAGGAAACAAGGTCTTGGAATTGTGTACTACGTGTTTCCTTAATATGGGAATGCATTACCCTGGCCACTGGGTAATCTAGTTGAGCACTTGGATTGTAGCATCTCAATTCAAGCTTAGCAGCTTGAATGCCTTCCCGAGGATTCCTACAGAGGCATACATATGTAACATAGATATAGTATGCTTATGAGATTAGGTTAAGGTCTTTCCCTCAAACCCTGGAGTTGACTAGCATGAGTGAGGTGGAGTTGACTTGTGTGAGTTGCTACTTTTGATGATATAGGGTGATCATTGTCTGGAGAAAGAGGTTAGACTATTGGCATATGAGGAATGTGCTTAGGGATAAGATGATAGATGTTCACTCACATACTAAGTTCCTTGAAACCACAAAGCTTCACCGAGCCATAAGATGGTCAGATTATGACCATAGGAAATGAATCTAAGTCGTGGGAATATGGCGAGTACTCCGCCCAGACCACCACCCATCATGTCTATGACGAACATGGGCATGAAGAATTAGATCATGTTGGACCACAAACCCCTTGGTCAGTGACTGACCATAGCAAGTTCCCGCTCTCCTCACTTGTCTCATGAGCACTATGCTTATGTGATGCTTGGAGAATTATGTTATTATCCTCATGGATGACATGCCTATTTACCCAATAATAGGAGGAGCACTTTAGTCCTGTTTGGACAACCCCAGGAATGCCGATAGCTATGCCCCTCGAGAGTATGGTGTTATCTCGAGATCGTGGGCTTCTCAAAGCAACCTCAAGGCAGAGGAAGTATATCCTACCCAAGATAAGACAAAGTACTGCCATGGTTGGGAAACCACGAAGAAGAAGAAGAAGAAGTAGAAGTCAACTACCGCTCCTTTTTCGGTTACATCAACTATGTCAGGAAGCATCGACATCCAAGCACGATGAATCCTTTGGACATCAAAAATATCAAAGAGCCCTTCTTGGTCCAAATCAAGGACAAGAGTCCTAATTGGATCATAGTGAACACCTGCCAACGATAATTCACCCCGCCTGCCATGCCCCATACCTTAGGGATTGAATGACTAGTCAATACTCTTGGGTAGCCAGCTCATCCAAAACCCTCATCAACCTTCTGAGATGATAGAACACGTTCAAAACATTGGGTCTCCGAGCTTAGACTCATGGACGAGACCCAACCCAGACCCTTTCAAGAGAAGCTACGAAGATCCTAGAAGGAAAAACATGTGAAGACACGCCGGAAGCATGCCCCCATAACGACAACGACATATGGCCAGAGATGAACAAAGCACATACATGGGCAACTTGCTCAAGCAGGAGATCTTGATTAAAAACCTACAGCAAACCCTTCTAATCTAACCCGAGACATCTAGGTGTCACTAACCAACGTGCGCAGCCCCAGGACCAGCACCCAGACACACTACCTTGCCACGTATTCCGACCTTGGGGTACACGTGCAAGCGAGAACTTAGTGCACCAAGCCTTGAACCTTTGTCAAGCCTAGCCTACTAAAAGAACCCCATTCATGTTCGAATGAGGATGAGCGAAGCATTCAAAGTTGTGTCTGCATGCACTTCAGGACCCACAGGAGCAACCACATCGAAGAAGAAGCAACATGGGAACATAGAGACTGCCTCCAACCTAAAATTCGGTATCTCTCCAAAGCCTAGCCTAGAAATCTCGAGGACGAGATTTTCAAAAGGGGGTAAGGTCTATCACACCCAATGTTTGACTCTCCTGACTAAATTTAACTTCTCTCAAAAATTGGGACCAATTAAAAAATTTGTGAGTGCGTGTGATGCTTGATGTGATTGTTGATTTCTTGCATGTTGCTTGTGTTTGAATCACAATGTTACTGCTAGTCTCAAGACTCACCTCCTTGACCCAAAACCTTGCCTAATGAACAAGTCATGTGTATAGGACCAGAAACTATATTTAGCAAACATTATTTTCACCAAAAAACATTTCCTTGGTTTAAACTTTCAAAAACACCTTAGTTGGGATTTGTACTACAAGTCGTCAAATTAGGGAAATTATTTGCACCAAATATTTTATTTAAATCTAATTATCAAAATGGCTTCCCAAAACCACAGTATTATTATTTTAAAAGTTATTTTACTATTTCATATAAATACCTTTCTCTGATTCCAGAAATGGTCCCTTATGAAGGAAAGTTATTTTATTGCTTTGAAAATATTTGAGAACATTTAGAAAACTCAGTGGACACATATATTCCATATATGAGAGTTTCAATACATGGCCATGTCCAAAATATAGGCCAAAACCCTTGAAAACCCTTTCTGCCTATTTCAAGATTTTGGAATATTTGCATAGGAAATATTCTCAATAAATTCCAGTAAAATTCTAGCATGTCACACATGTCATATGTGATGATCTTGCCAAGTTTCATCTCAATCCAGGTTATTTTGATTCAGCTAAATATTCCAAAACCCTATCTATCAAGATCCAAATTTGAACAACTCTACATTGTCAAGTGTCTTCCATTGTTCTCACATTTGGTGGGCATGTTGTGATACTCCAGTAATGCATCCACACCAAGTGGTGCATCAAGGAGAATAGAAGAACCTGCCCCAAACCCCTCAAAACCTTGTTTGTTGATTTCTAACTTTGGGAAACGTTACCTAATAAAGTTTCTCCAATTGATCCCAAACTTTATGGGCATGCTCTAATGCTCAAATAAATCCACCACACCAAGTTGTGGGTTAGTGGGAATTGATTTGCATAGTTTTGTAAGCAGAAAGCCATTTCTACCCATTTCATGGGTTTTTCAAGTCTACATTCGAAACTTTCTCCACCAAATCACAAACTTGGTGTCCAAACTTATTTTCACCTGTTATGTGATCCTGTTAAGTTTCATCACAAATGGAGGCCATGTGCTAGTCCTAGCATCCATCAAACACCTTGTGTCCATTTACCAAAATTGTTGCATTGGCCCCTTCCACTAATCTCCTTGAGATTAAATTATTACCACATCTCTTTCTAGTCCCCTTTTACCTCCAGTAACCTTACCATGGCCTTTGGTCAATTATGGGAGGGTGACTCCACCTCTCTACATCTCTTTTACCTTGACAACACTATTTTTACCCCCCTTGCTATACTTCTACTAAAGCAAATGCCCCCACCTTTACGGAAGACCTCTAGCATGCTAATGCATCATTGCAAACCAAAATAAAGCATGCTCATGTGGGAAATATGAGCAGCTCTTCTGAAACATGTTTTTGCCGGAAAAATGGCCTTGAACTGCAAGTACTAGCTACACTCCTCCCCCTGAGCTAAAAGTTAGCAGTATTGTAGTTCTTGCATAGCTAGATTTGCTAGACATGCTTTCATCCCAAGAGTCCCTCTCTTGAAACCACTTTTTCTAGGCCTAGTTTTCTACTACAAACTTAATTGAAGTTAAAACATGGCCTAACCAGATCCATGGGAGGACAAACTTCTCCATCAACCTTCTGCGTGCATGCCCCATGCGCCAGATAAAGTTGGCTAGCCAGAAGAGCAGCCTCAACAAGTGTTGGTGTGGTGACCACGCTGGCAGCCTGTAGTAACTATGCTCTGCGCCTTATCTCTTTCCTACAGTAGTGCTACGCATAGGATGAGAATATGGATGGTGATGGTAACAAAGTGGTGATTATAAAGATTTTTTGAAAACCTCGTCGGGTGCCACTAATGCCCGAGCGTGATGGTGTTCAGATGGATGACCACTTGAAAAAGAAGTGGTGTACTGGGAAAGGTTTTCTGTGTGTGGTTTCGAAAATGGGACTAGATTTAAGATTTGCTGACCATCCCCAACCTTACATGTCCGACCAGGATACCCAGATATGGGAACGGGGCTTTGTTGGTTACTCAGGCTGTGCTAGCAAAGAGCCCGCATTACTAGTGGCGGGAGTGATATGGTCAGTCTCGTGACGGGGTCGTTCCAGGTAGGGCGACTATGCCGTTTTTATGTGTTCCGGGCACACTGTTGGTCCCTACATGGATGATATGGTCTAGAGTTGATGCTCGGAAGACGTACATAATGTGGGCTAGGTAACAATTGAGTGGACTCTTTGTCTAGTATCGGGAGGAGAAAGGCAATGATCAGGTACTTACCTCACTTATGTTATATACCGCAAGTCGTGGATGACACAGAAGTTTCCCGGATCTCACGAGTACAATGCGCAACCTCTGCAGATTGTAAAACTATTCGAATAGCCGTATCCATGGTCAATGACATTTTGGTAATACCGCTTAGACTACGTAGAGTCGTTTCCGCATAAATGAAGTTTGCATGTGTATGAAGGTGTTACACGAGAAAGATGTTAATTGAGCCTAGTCAGATGACTGGACATGAGGCGTAAACTTGGGATGTTCAGCCCTGAGATGATATTGATATATGTAACCTGCTCACCAGGTTACCGCTTACTTCATGATGCATATTCATACCAACATTTGAACATGTTACTCCATTCGGGAAAACTTGCTTTCCGCAAAGGCTGCACACTTATGCTAGTTCATGTTCCATTATTACCGTGTTCCACATCATGGGTTGCTTGCAAGTACATTCAAAGTACTCATTGTCTTGCCACTTGTTATTTCATTGACCAGGTAAGAGAAAAACAGGAGATAGTGAAGAGTACGTTCGTGACATTCCTATGAGCTAGGAAGCTTCCCAGTCTGAATGCGTGTAGGTTAAGGCTCATGGCATGGTTTCACGTTTACTGCCAAGCATTTCGCTATTAGTTGAGTTCGTGTGACTGGCCTTCATGGCCCTATCTATGTAAGACTTGACCATAATGGTCATTATTTGTATCGGACGTTATTAATGGATGTAAGGCTCTTGTTATTTAGTATCTATGTGTTCAGTGAGCATTGATCTCTGGGATCACTGTACACGTTCATTCGGCGATCTCGACTCGTAAGTCGGGGTACCTAGAGCAACCAAGATAGAACACTTCATGGAAGGCCTTTAGCAATCGTTGCCGTATCAACCTTTTGTCTGTGACTGTCGAACCTTCTTTGAGCTGGTGAACAAGGCCCTCATGCTTGAAGATAAGCGCCACGATATGGAAGACACACGCAAGCGCAAGCTGTTCAACATCGGTGGTTCCAACAACCAAAAGACTCGCCCATGGAAATCAGCACCGGCGAAGCCTAACTATCAGCCTGAGCACCCCAGGACTCCTGCACCTCATTCGAGCTACCAGCCTCACCCGTATGATAACTTCAAGCCGGCATAAACCTTACCAACAACAACAATGGCGGAAGACCAACAGCTTCGGGCAAGTCACTTTCTTTGGGTGTGGGCAGCGTGGAGACATCTCGAGGCAGTGCCCCAACAAGAAGCCAGATGCATCGCGCCCCAATGCACCAAACCAGGGACAAGGCCATGTAGGGCCACCCAGGAATCAAGCTCCTCGCAACCTACCTTGCAATGTCAAGGGTCATGTGAATCACATCTCTACGGAGGAAGCCCTGGAGGACCCGGATGTCATACTTGGTATGTTCCTTGTCAACTAAACCAGAGCAACAATTTTCTTTGATTGTAGTGCATTGCATTCTTTTGTCACCCAAAAGTTTGCACTGGAGAGTGGCTTGAAGCCTACAATCTTTAGCGGTCGCATGACGGTACAAACCCTAGGTGGAGTATTGTGGACCAAGCTAGGGTGTAGAGGAGTTGGTATCAACATCAACGGGGTAGACTTCTTAGAAGATCCCATAATCCTTAAGTCGCAAGTCTTGGACGTGATCCTTGGCATGGATTGGTTAGCCAAGCACCAGGCTTGTTGGACTCTCTCAAGACGGCTATGATAATGACCAATAGCCAAGGATTCAAGGTCAAGTACATACCGAAACCTACCCCCAGCCTAGCCCCTTAGGTTAATTGCCATTCCGGAGTTGAGATGGATCAAGTACCACTTGTATGTGAGTACCCAGATGTCTTTCATGACAAACTACCAGGAATGCCACCTGATTGTGACATTGAGTTCTTTATTGAGGTAATGCTCGGAATCTAACCCATCTATAAGAAGCCTTGTAGAATGGGATCCAAAGAATTGGATGAGCTCAAGGAGCAACTACTGAGTAGATCAGGAAAGATTTGATACGTCCTAGCTCTTCTCCTAGGGAATCGCCTATTATATTTGTGACAAAGAAGGACAGGACCATATGAGTATGTTTTGTTTACTATTCTCTGAATGAAGTCACAATAAAGAACAAGTATCCGCTCCCCAAGATTGAAGACCTATTCGATCAGCTCAATGGTGCCAAGGTGTTCTCCAACATCAATCTCAGTTCTGGTTATTACCAATTGAAGGTCAGGCCCGAGGATATCCCAAAGACGTCGTTCGTGACCAGATATGGCATTTACGAGTACATGGAAATGTCATTTGATTTTAGCAATACCCAACCTACTTCATGTACCTCATGAACAAAGTATTGATGTATTTACTATACAAATGTTTTGTTGTCTTCAGTGACGTCATACTCATCTTCTCCAAATCTGAAGAAGAGCATGAGCAACACTTGAGGATGGTGCTGGAAAATCTTTGAGAACACCAGCTTTATGCCAAGTTCAGTAAATGTGAATTTTAGGTGCATGAAGTTGGGTTTTTGGGTCATGTGATCACGGTGGATGGATTGTCAGTTGACCCTACCATGACTGAAGCAATGACAAAGTGGAAATCACCAATCAATGTGAAGGAAGTCAGAAGCTTCCTTGGCATCATGGGATACTACTACAAGTTCGTCGAGGGATTCTGAAGCATCGCCTAACCTATGACTCAACTCTTGAAGAATTACAAGAAGTTCAAAGGGACACCGAAGTATGAGGAAAGTTTCCAAGATCTCAAGAAGTGGTTGACGACAACCCCAATTCTGTCCTGATGCAAGAAGGCAGAGTCGTGGCATATCTGTCCCGACAGTTGCGTCCATATGAAGAGAACTATGCTGCTCATGATCTTGAGTTGGCGGTAGTGGTTCATGCTTTGAAGACATGCTGACATTATGTTCTGGAGATGAGATGTGAGATATACAAAGACCACAAGAGTTTGAAGTATATTTTCACTCAGAAGGAATTGAACTTGAGGCAACAGAGATGGTTGGAGCTGATTAAATATTATGACCTCAGTATTCAATACCACCCTGGAAAGGCCATTGTGGTAGCAGATTCCTTGAGCACAAAGGCTTGTTCCTTGAATGTTATGATCAAGTAAAGGCTACCCGCCTTGTATGAGGAACTAGAGAGATTTGGGTTGGAGCTCGTCACACCAGGATTTTTGGCCAACCTCGAAGCAAGGCCTACAGTGATGGATGATATAAAACAAGCTTGGAAGGGGCACGAGAGTATCGAGGGTATCAAGAAGAAGATCAAGGAGGGCAAGGCACCAGGATTTCTCAATGGATGAACCAGGGGTGGTATCGTTTGGGGAACGCATTTGCGTACCCAAAAAAGCTGAGATCAGGAACCTGATATTGCAAGAAGCACATGACACTCCATATTCCATTCACCCTCGAGGAACCAAGATGTACCAAGACCTCAAGACAAGATTCTGGTAGCATGGGATGAAGAGAGAGATAGCATCTTATGTCGCTAAATATGATGTATGCCACATGGTCAAAGTTGAACATCAACAACCCGCTGGAGTGATACAACCCCTCCAAGTGCCTGAATGGAAGTGGGACAATGTTGGGATGGATTTCATCATCGGCCAGCCTAGGTACGGCAAAGGACATGATCCCATTTGGGTCATCGTCGACCACCTGACCAAGGTAGACCAATTCATTCCCGTCAGTACCACCTATGGTGGGAGCCAACTATCCAACCTCTACAGAAACTACATCATGAGACTTTATGGTGTTCCTAAGGAGATCGTGTCCGATTGTGGCACCCAGTTCACCTTGAGATTCTGGAAGAAGTTTCACGAAGCTATGGGAACCAAGCTATCCTTCAGCACCGCTTTTCACCACCACACACGCGGGCAGACGGAACGAGTAAACCCGATACTCGAGGAGATGCTTTGTGCCTGTGTCCTAGCATGTGGAGCCAAGTGGGATGATTGTTTTCCCTTTGCCAAGTTCACCTACAACAACATCTATCAGTCCAGGTTCCACATGGCACCATTTGAGGCGTTGTATGGTCGCAAATGTCGCACTCCCCTCAGTTGGTCAGAAACCAGAGAAGGGCTGCTCTTCAGACCAGATGTACTCCATCAATCAGAAGGGAAAGTTCAACTCACCAAGGAATGCCTAGAGGCTGCCAAATACAAAACAGATGAGCTACGCCGATACATATCATGGAAACATGAGTTTCCATGTTGGGGACTATGTCTATCTCCGGGTCAGGCTTCTTAAGGGAACAAAGCGCTTCCACGTCAAGGGGAAGCTTTCACCAAGGTACATTGGCCCCTTCAAGGTCACCAAAATACGGCGAGATATTTCCTACCAGGTGGAGATACCATCCGAACTTTCGGAGGTGCACAACGTTTTCCACGTGTCGCAACTCCGGAAGTACCTCCAAGTTCCCAACCACCCTGAGCTCTACAATGACATCAATCATCAAGCCATCGATCTTGAGCCAGACCTCACTTATCGTGAGAGACTAATCCGCATCCTGATTAAAGCCGAGAATTGTACCAAAAGCCGCACCATTAAGTACTTCAATGTCACGCCCAATATGCGACCCTATCCTCAATTTGGCATTAGGGCCTCGTCAGGGATAGAAGCGCATCTCGTCGTGTCGGAAGAATGGATATCGTTACAAGTACATGTACTGAAAAGAAGAGATATATATATCGAATTGGCTTACACTCGTTACAAGCTACATCAGAGTCACATCAGTACATTTCATAATCATCAAGAGTAAGAGTAGGGTCTGACTACGGACGAAAACAAACGAGAAAACAAGAACAAAGTCCATCCTTGCTATCCCAGGCTACCGGCCTGGAACCCATCCTAGATCGATGAAGAAGAAGAAGAAGAAGCAACTCCAAATCAACAATCAACGCGCTCGCGTAAAGTAACCTTTACCTGTACCTGCAACTGGTGTTGTAGTAATCTCTGAGCCACAGGGACTCGGCAATCTCATTTCCAAAGGTATCAAGACTAGCAAACTTATTAGGTGAGGTATGGTTAAGTGGTGAGGTTGCAGCAGCGGCTAGGCATATATTTGTTGGCTAAACTTACGAGTACAAGAAACAAGAGGGGGAAATCTATGCATAACGGACGTGAACTACTGATGATCAAATGAATGATCCTGAACACCTACCTACGTCAGACATAACCCCACCGTGTCCTCGATCGGAGAAGGAACTCACGAAAGAGACAGTCACGGTTACGCACACAGTTGGCATATTTTAATTAATTAACTTCAAGTTATCTAGACCAGTGTTAAACAAAGTTTCCACGTTGCCACATAACCGCGGGCACGGCTTTACGAAAAGATTTAACCCTGTAGGGGTGCTCCAACTAGTCCATCACAAATTACCACAAGCCGCATAGAAATCCTCAATCACGAAGCTCGCGATCTCGTCGGATTCCCTAGTGGAAAACCTCAACTCTGAGATTACCCAAAGCATCACCGGAATCCCGATGCACAAGATATTTCATCGAAGGTAAAACTAATCCAGCAAGGCCGCCCGACGTGTCGACGATCCCGATAGGAGTCGCGTACCTCGTTCTTAGGACACGACAGATGGGTCACACTAAGAGAAACCAAACCTCGGGTTGCCCCGCGGTGGCCCCGTAGTGTGCCAATTTGGACCAACACTCATGAGGAGCACTTGCCCGGGGGTTGATTAAATTTCCTCGGGTTAATTACTCCCTATGCAGTTCATTACTTATTAGGCAAATGTAGTACCAAAGTTGGGACCTGCCAGACCAGCTTTAATCTAAAATGAATTATCAAGCGGGTACCCATAACAACCCCAATCGTGTTAGTAGCACTCATTTATGGAACATAACACCGGTAGCCGAAACTAAGGGGGCAAAGGTGGAACAAAACACCAGGCTAGAAAGGCCGAGCCTTCCACCTTTTACCAGGTATATAGGCGCATTAAATTAAATAACATTAATATGGGTGATATAACAAGGAACCCATGTTATCACATGGAAGCAACTGCACCTGCAACTAGCAACGCAAACAACACAGTTAAGCAAGCAGTAACATAGCCAATCAGTGGTTTGCTAGGTCGAACAGGTAGAAGGTTATCATGGCATTGTTGAGAGGCTGATATTTAACAAGTGGTAGGCAACGAGACATAAACGATAGAAGCGATAAACTAGCATGGCAATGATAGTAATGATATATGGGGAAATGGTCATCTTGCCTGAGATCCCGCCTGGAAGAAGAACAACTCGGTGAAGTTGGCGAACCAACATAGTCGAACGGGCCCTCACATTCTGACACGCTTGCGGAACTCTATCGAGACGGAGAAAACCGGAAACAAACATCAACACAAATATTCACCACACGATGCACAACATGATGCACAACCTAATATGATGCATGATCAGTTCAATGATGCAAGGGATGGCATGGCAATTCACCTCACACAAACACTACACATTAAGTGAAGCTTATATGCAACGAGTTGCATACCGTTGAAACTCCACGATTAATTATTTAGTCCACTGCCGATTATTTACACGGCAATATTTAATTGTTGTTAACATGGCAAGGGTCAAGCGATGGTCCTACATGGCATCCTAGACGGGTAACACGCGAAACATAGATCGGAGCTACGGCACAAGAAACATGCAACACACGGTATATGCCATGAACGCGTCATGCATGCATGTTCATCAACACCACGGCAAGAAGAGAAAGAAACATGTGTCGCCATGGCGAGCGAGAGGATACCATGGCGACAAGACGGAAACGAAGCCACGACAACGTTTCTATCCCGATATCTCGTTGAGATATCCTGCCAACGAATAGGGAGCGTGTGCGGGAACGTTAAATAAGGATGGGATGATCCCAGTTACCGGGTTCCCATGTGTCGAGGCACAACATAAGAGGGAGAATGTGCAACGAGCAACATACGACGCAAACATACAATACAACTCATACATCATATGTGTTCGGTTCACGACGCGTTCCATCGGTACACCTTTGAAGCGTGCATATCTGAGCGGATCGGTTCGTAGCGGACGTCGTGGAAGTCGTGGTCGTCGTGGAAGTCGAGGTACTCAGGTCTCGTCAACGGTAGTCGTTCGCTCGGCGTCGTGGTTCATGGTCTTCGGCGTCGGGAGATGAACACGGTTCCGGGGGTCGTCGAGGACGTCGTGGTGATCGTGAATCTTGTCGATGACCCACGACAGCGGGGATGGTGCACGCGGTGACGGCACGCGACACATCAGCAACTTCAACTAGCAAAGCGGCAACTAACACTATCAACAATAACCTAGCCTAGCAGCACATGCAGGCAAGCAAGCACAGGCAGCGGCACGATGCATCGGCAACCGGGCAACAGCAAGCAACAAACTACAGGAGCTAGCATAGCAACTCGCAGGCAGCAGGAACATCAGCACTAGGAGGCAAGCATCGGCTAGCTACACAACAACTAGCAAAGCATCAGGCAGCAGCAACACAAGCAAGCAACGAGCAACGGCACAGCTCGGTGGCAGCAACATAGCATGCAACATGGCAGCAGCAACCAACACAGCAGCAAGCAGGCTACGCTACGGCACAGCATGGGAGAGGCCAAGGCGGTAGCAGCAGCATGCGGCTACAGTAAGCAAGCACAGCAGCAGGAGCTTGGCAACTAGCAAGCACAGCAACCATCAGGCAACAGCAACTCGGCATGGAAGCACGCGGCAAGCAGGAGGAGGCCGGGTAACGCCGCCGGCTCGGCAAGCCGATGCGGACAGGGGGGCGAGGGACGAGGGACGTCGGCGCAAGGCCATGGCGGCAGCTCGGGGTGGCGCGTGAGGAACGCCATGGCGGTAGCAGGGCGAGCGGCGCGGCGGAGGGCTGCTCGACGGCGCGCGGTTAACGGCGGCGAGAGGGAGCCACGAGGAGGGCGCGTGAGAACGGGCCAACACTGGGCTTGAGGAGGCCGGCGACTGGGGAATCGGGGCAGGGGGAACGCGAGATCGGCGGTGGGGCTGATGGCGGCGGGAGCGCAGGCGGCGCGGGAGGCGAGGTCCGGCCGAGGCAAGGGGTGAAGCCAAGGGGGCGCGGCGCAGCGAGAGAGGAGGGAGGCGGCGGGGTGGAGGCGAGGGGATCGAGGGCCTGGACGAGGCGGGGTGCGCTGCGGGGGCAGGGGCTGCGCGAGGGGAGGAAGACAGGGAAGGATCGGGTCGAGGGGGAGCTACCGCTAGGGTTGGGCCAGCTGGGCTGGCCGGCTAGGCTGGCTCCCTCTCCCCCACACTTGTTTTTCTTTTTCTTTTAAATAAAAACAGAGAACAAACAAAAAGGAAAAAAATGTTTTTTAACAAAATAAAAATAAAATAAAATAAAAACAAATGCCTTTTACTCCTTTAAAAATATACCCCGCTTTAAAAATAGATTGGGCATTTTTTTAAACGAAAAAAAAATAACATTTAGAAGAATTAAAATAAACCCTTTTAGGAAAGAATAAAATAAAACCCCTTTTTATCTAAAGAAAAGTAAAGGCTCTTTCAAGGAGAAAAGAAATGAGACTGTTTTTTTAGCAAATAAACAAAAGGAAGAAATATAGAAAACCCAATGGGTTGCCTCCACATTTAGTAAAAGGACTTTTAAAAGAAGACAAACCTTTTTAACGGGGGTTAAAACTGAACTTTGGCAAAACCACAAAAACAAATAAAAGAGGAGAGGAGGGGAGTGAAGGTTTAGGTCCGCAGTGCAACAGGGTTTGAGGTGGTTCTCATGCACCCACTCGCATCACTCCAACAAGACAACACCACTCACAAGGCACTGACACCCAACAACACGAAGCAACAAGCAACAGCAACAACACACAGTTGACATGATGCCATGCATGATGCCATGATGCAAACTAAATGATGATGCAACCAACAAAATATAATCACTCGACGGAAACAGAAATAAAGGGGAATCTTCTAGGGCGTCGGCACCGGGCTGTCACATTCAAGGTCTAGTGGAGCAACCACACTGAAGCAGAAGCAACACGGGAGCGCAAAGACTACCTCAGACCCGAGTTTCCTTCTCTTTTTAGTGCCCATTCTAGGAATCTTGGAAACGATTCTTGTAAGGGGGATAGGTCTGTCACACCCTATGTTTGTACCACTTTCGCCTCATATCGCTTTATGGAAATTTGGAACCAATTAAAAAAGTTGTATCTGCATGTGACGATTGATTTGGTTGCAACTTCCTTGTTTGATTGGTTGTGTTTTGTTCCCCAAACTTATTATTCTGTCTAATACTCCTTTCCTTGACCCCAAACCCTTGCCCAATGATCATGCCATGTGTATAGGACCAGAAACTATTTCAACAAAAAGGCATTTGTTTATTTTTAAGGTTTCAAAAACCCCTCAGTTGGGATTTGTACTACAAGTCCCTAATTTAGGAGGGATATTTTACCCCAAGGATTTTATTTGAATTTTATTATTCAAAAGACTTCCGAAAACAACAAAATAATTATTTTCAAATTTATTTTCCTATTTTATTTAAATACCTTTTTCTGAGGCCAGAAATGGTATTTCTTAGGGAAAAATTATCTTCCTCCTTCATAAATATTTGAGAAAATTTAGGGAAACTCACTAGACTTATATTTTCCATACATAAGAGTTTCAACACATGATCATGTTAAAAATATTGGACAAAACCCCTCAAAACCCTTTCTGCCTATTTCAAGCTTTTGAGATATATATCCAAGGGAAAGATTCTAAATAAATCCCAGGAAAATTCTAGCAAGTCACACATGATAAGTGTGGTGGTCCTACAGAGTTTCATCTCAGTCTAAGTTCATTTGATCGACCTATTAACCCCAAAAGCCTTTCTATCGAGAACCAAATTTGTGCAACTCTACATTGCCAAGTTCACCCAATTGCTGTCAAACTTTATAGGTGTGATCCCGCCTCCAAATAAGGATGCCACACCAAGTTATGCATTTGTGGTAGAGAATTTGATCACCTTATTCCACACGAATCTAATGCTGCCCATTTCTAGGGTTTTTCATGTCTACATTGTCAACCTTGCTCAAATGGGCTCAACCTTGCAGAATCCTACTAATTTTGCGCATCATTTAATCATGTTAAATCTCACTACAATTAGTGAGGTTTATCTTGCTCCTACCAGCATCAAACACCTTCTGGTGATTTCGTAAAACAACCACTTTCACCCCTTCCACCCTCTCCCTTCACTCCAAAATTTTATCACAAGTCCACTTTATAGCCCCTCATTTGCAGCCAAGAGGTCCAGCTCTGGTTCAACAGTTTGGTGGAAAAAAACTCCAATCTCTTTTATGGTTCACCCCTGGTAGAGACTTTCTCTCCATATCCCTTTGACCACCACCTCTCTCCTCGGCTCCAAAGCATCCAATGAGAATTCCGAATGCCCCCAGACGCTAGTGGAAATGGTGGGACGTGCTAGAGCACGCCAACATGGCGTGCATGTCGAAACTCCGCTCTCGACGCACCATAGTGCGTGCCCGCACTATGCGAGGCCAACCCCGGGAGGTCCTTGCCTCCCTATGCTGTCCAACTTTGAATCCCTTTATGACCGGTGCCTGTGTCGTGTCGGGTCCCTACTATCTTGTAACAGCCCGAGACCGATGCTCCAGAAGATTTCCCTCTTTTTTCATTGCCGCCGTGCGATTAGATTGTTTGTCGCATTCATGATCACATGATGCGCATCATCTCCATTGCATCGGTGCTCCGTTGCTGTCTGTTTTCAAAACATGCATCCGTTATTAGTTGTTGGTTCTCTCTGTTTTTGTAGTTGACCTTTTTGAGACGAACACACAAACACGTGCCCGCAACATCGTTAAAAATCTTGTTTTAAAAGTGTGTACGAAACATTCTCCGATTGGGTTCAAAATGGTGTGCGGTCTTATTTTAGTGTAGGTAGGCCGCCTGCCAAATTTCATCGCAATCGGAGTTCGTTTGATACCCATATTGTTAAACCTATAGCGACACTATAGCACGTAGATCATCGGATGTGTCGGTATTTTAAGCTTTGTCGCCGGGTTGCTGCTTTCCCTCTCTTCTCTGCCTAGCCCATCTGCATAGTGCACCGACCTACGCGCAACCTAGTCCAAAACATCCCTGGACCCGAGCCGGGCGATCATGACCGTTGGGTCTGGATAAATCCCATAATACCCTAAACCGTCATCGATTTTTCAATTGAATCCCTATCCTATTTTTTTCGACCGTCCGATCTAGATCGGAGGTCCTACCCCTACCCAAAGCTAGTCTATTCCCTATATATATAGACTACCCTGATATGCCTCCATCGTATCTACTTTTCCAAACTCTTTTGCCCTTGTTTTGGACTCTAATTTGCATGATTTGAATGGAACTAACTCGGACTGACGCTGTTTTCAGCAGAATTGCCATGGTGGAAGTTCTCGGAATGTCCTGAAAATTTACGGAGAATATTTCTGGAACATATGAAAAATACCTGCGCAAAGATCCACCGGAGGGGACGGGCCAGTGGGCCACAAGCCCTATACCCCCCACCCCACCCCCCCGCGCGCCCCCTGGTTGAGGCTACCAAGCTTGTGGGGCCCACGTGGCTCTGCCGCCCCCAAACTTAGCTCTATTTATTCCCTTTCGTCCCAGAAAAAATCAGGAGAGAAGATTTTATCGCGTTTGCGATACGGAGGCGCCGCCACATCCTATTCTTCATCTGGAGGGCAGATCTGGAGTCCGTTTTGGGCTCCGGAGAGGGGAAATCGTCGCAATCGTCATCATCAACCTTCTTCCCTCTCAAATTCCATGAAGCTCTTCATCGTTCGTGAGTATTCTATTCGTAGGCTCGCTGGGCGGTGATGAGTAGGATGAGATCTATCATGTAGTCGAGTTAGTTTTGACGGGGATTGATCCCTAGTATCCACTATGTTCTGAGATTGATGTTGCAACTACTTTGCCATGCTTAATGTTTGTCACTAGGGCCCGAGTGCCATGATTTCAGATCTGAAATTATTATGTTGTCACCAATATATGTGTGTTTTAGATCCGATCTTGCAAGTTGTAGTTACCTACTATGTGTTATGATCCGGCAACCCCGGAGTGACAATAACCGGAACCACTCCCGGTGATGACCATAGTTTGAGGAGTTCATATGTTCACCAAGTGCTAATGCATTGTTCCCGTTCTTTATTAAAAGGAGAACCTTAATATCCCGTAGTATCCTTTTGGACCCCGCTGCCACGGGAGGGATGGACAATAGATGTCATGCAAGTTCTTTTCCCTAAGCATGTACGACGACACATGGAATGCATGCCTACATCACATCGACGAACGGGTGCTAGCCACATATCTCTCCGTGTTATAACTGTTGCATGATGAATATCATCCGACAAATCACCGACCCATTGCCTACGAGTTTGTCCCACTGCTGTTGTTACTTGTTTTGCTCTGCTGTTGTTACTACTATTGCTGCTACTGTTACTTGCTTTGTCCTGCTGCTGCTGCCACTGTTGTTACTTGCTGTTGCTGCTACTTGCTACTGTTGCTACTTGCTACTGCTATCACAACTGCTGTTTCTTGCCACTATTGTTACTCGTTACACTACTGCTACCTGCTACAATACTTTTCTCGCGCCATTGATACAACAGTTAGGAATAGTCTGCCATCCACAGATCGTTTCTTGCACCGTTGATATCATACTACTTTGTTGTTGACACTTTGCTTGCAGATACTAATCTTTCATGTGTGGTTGAATTTGACACATTCAACTACTAATAATTGAGAATATTCTTTCACTACCCGTTGTGCGAACCAAGAAATTTGGGTTGAATACTCTATCCTCGAAAACTGCCTCGATCCCACGCGCTGGTGGGCTATTGCAAGACAATTTCTAATTGTTGAGCAATTGGGAGCAGCTCTTTTCTAACTCCGTTGCCGTGGAGGCATCAAGTCAAAAATAGTTGCCCGTCAACAGCATTTCTCTAGCGCCGTTGCCGAGGACTGCTAGCAGCATTTTTCTGGCGCCGTTGCCGGGGAAGGGATTGCTATATTCTCTGAGTCACTTGGGATGTATGTCTGGTGATCACTACGAAGAATCTGAAAGATCCAAAAACCAAAGTTTTGCCCTCAACTACGAGGGGAGGTAAGGAACTGCCATCTAGCTCTGCACTTGATTCACCTTCAGTTATGAGTAAGTTTGCGGCACCACCTCCTGCTAGAAATCTTGATATGTCGCCTGTGCTTGATGATGCTTATGATGATGCTATGCCTGATACTGCTAGAGATGCTATGCCTGATACTGCTATGCCTGTTACTGCTAGAGATGCTATGCCTGATACTATTATGCCTGATACTGCTGGAGATGCTATGCCTGATACTGCTAGAGATGCTATGCCTCATACTTCTAGAGATGCTATGCCTGATACTGTTAGAGATGCTATGCTTGATACTTCTTTGCCTAATGATGCTAGAGATGTTATTTTGCCTAATGATGCTATGCTTTATACTGCTAGAGATACTACTTTGCCTGATATGCCACTAGGGGTATTCCTTGATGCTCATATTGCTAGAGTTACTTCCAATGCTCGTGATGCTTCTGCAACTGCCGATACTATTGAGATAGAACCTGCTTTTGCTCCTGCTAGATCTAGCTCTCCTAGATATAAATTGCTTGATATACCTGACGGTTATGTTATGGAGGGAGAGATAGCTGAGGATTTCCTTGCGTGTAAGGACGCTTATGATGCTGAGAAATTACTTCTCAACTGGAACGAAAAATCTCTGAAAGCTAGGATGAAATACGACCCAAAGTTTGCCACTTCACCTATCTTTATCACCGATAAGGATTATCAATTCTCTGTCGACCCTGAGATAATCTCTCTAGTCCAATCTGATCCTTTCCACGGTTATGAGTCTGAGACGGTCGTAGCCCATCTTACGAAACTACACAATATAGCCACCCTTTTCACTAGTGAGGAGAAGATCCGCTACTACTATATCCTTAAGTTGTTTCCTTTCTCTTTAAAGGATGACGCTAAAGCCTGGTTCACTTCTCTTGCTACTGGATGTGTCAGTAGTCCCAAGGATATGGTCTATTACTTCTGTGAGAAATATTTCCCTGTCCATAAGAAGCAAGCTTCCTTGCAGGAAATATACAACTTTGCTCAACTCAAAGAAGAGAGTCTCCCACAAGCTTGGGGGAGGCTCATCTGGCTACAGAATGCTTTGCCTGATCACCCTCTTAAGAAGAACGAGATACTTGATATCTTCTATAACGGACTTACCGATGCTTCTAGAGACCACCTACATAGTTGGGTCGGTTGTGTTTTTAGGGAACGAACTGTAGAACAAGATGAGGTCCTTCTGAATAACATCTTGATCAACGATAATGCTTGGAGTATTCCCGAACCACCGCCTAAGCCAACTCCTAAGAAAAGAGGTATTCTATTCCACAGTCCCAAAGATATGTAAGAAGCCCAGAAATCTATGCAAGAGAAAGGCATTAGATCTGAAGATGTCAAAAATCTACCACCTATCGAAGATATCCATGGTCTCGATAACCCGATACATGTAGTAGAAGTAAATTCTCTGAGTAGGTTTGATGAGAGTGATATTCCTTTTGACAAACCTGCTAGCCTATGCTTTGATGAATTTGACAACTTTGTTGCCAAACAACAGAGTTTCAATGATTATGTTAGCATACATTTGGAACAAAGTACTCGTATGCTTAGTCATTTAAGGGCTTGTGTAGACAGAAATGTCAATGATCTGAAGCTTTTGAGTAAACATGCCTGTATGATTACTACTCAGGTAGAACAAGTACTTAAAGCTCAGAATGACTTGCTCAATGAATTAAATGACAACTCTGTCAGATTCATTACAAGAGGAGGCAAAATGACTCAGGAACCTTTGTATCCTGAAGGCCATCCTAAGAGAATTGATCAAGATTCTCAAGGAATTAATGCTGATACACCCATTCATCCTAAGGAGAAGAAGGATGATAGAAACCTACATGTCAGTTCACCAAATACTGTCACACCTGAAGAACCAAATGATATTTCCGCGTTTGATGCAGAAACACAATCTGGTGATGAACAGGAACCTGGTGACAATATGGACAGCGATGTTCATAATAATGCTCAACCTAGCAATGATGAGGATGTGGAGATTGAACCTACGGTTAATCCTGATAACCCACAACCTAAGAGATATGATAAGAATGACTTTACTGCTAGGAAGCATGGTAAAGAAGGGGAGCCATGGGTTCAAAGACCTATGCCCTTTCCTCCTAAGCCATCCAAGAAAAAGGATGATCATGATTTTGAGCGCTTCGTTGAGATGATAAGACCCGTCTTTCTGCAGATGCGGTTATTTGATATGCTCAAAATGTCTCTGTGTGCCAAGTACATGAAAGATATTGTGACTAATAAACGGAAGATACCAGATCTTGAGATCTCCACCATGCTTGGCAATTACACCTTCAAAGGTGGATCTCCTAAAAAACTTGGTGATCTCGGAGTGCCCACTATACCTTGCTCCATTAAAGGAAACTACGTAAGAACTGTCTTATGTGACCTTGGAGCCGGTGTTAGTGTTATACCTCTCTCTCTTTATCGTAGACTTGAACTGGATAAGTTGACACCAACTGAAATTTCTCTCCAAATGGCCGACAAATCAACTTCTTTCCCTATTGCCATTTGCGAGGATGTGCCTGTTGTGGTTGCTAACACCACCATCTTAACAGACTTTGTTATCTTGGATATTCCCGAGGACGATGACATAGCTGTCATCCTCGGAAGACCCTTTTTAAACACTGCAGGGGCTGTTATAGATTGCAACAAAGGCAATGTCACTTTCCATGTCAATGGTAATGAGCATACAATGCACTTTCCGAAGAAACGATATCAAGTACATTGCATCAATGCTATCGAAAAACTTCATTGATTCTTATTGGGAGCTTTGAATGCCCTATTCCTCGTTTCAAGATGAAGTATGATTTGCTTGTTGGGGATATACATATCCCCATTGAGGTGACTTAGTGGCTATTCGACAATTCTCAGTTTCCTCTTGCGATTCGAAAAGGTTTTGTCATGAGGATTTGATCAACCCCATTGACGGATTTCTTTCGATGACCATGAAATGGATGAATCAAGGAGTCACATACCTCTGTTTTAAGCTTTCACTTTCTGTTGCTTAGAAGAAAAATGATAGATTTAGTTTAGTTTTTCATGCTTTGTGTTTTAGCGTCCCGGAGAAAAATACCCCGAAAATAAAAGTTCTCCGATTGTCCTGAAAATCTAGTATGATTTTTTTTGGAATTTTTGAAAAATACTGGGACTGAGAGCTCGCCTGGGGGCCACACCAGTGGGCCACAAGCCCGGTAGCCGCGCCCCCCTGGTGGCGCTACCAAGCTTGTGGGGCCCACAGGGACCCCCTCCACTCATTCCAGCTCTCATCCTCTTCTTCTACCTCCAGAAAAAATTGTTTCACAGCTCAAACACGTGTTCTTGCTCATTTGTCTGAAATTTTCGATCTCCTTGCTCAAAGCACCATTCTCCGAACCATTTTGGGGAAATTACTCCTTGGTAAGTGACTCCTCCATTGGTCCAATTAGTTTTTGCTCTAGTGCTTTATCCTTCGCGTATTCTTGCTACCTTGGTGACCCTGTTCTTGAGCTTGAAATGTTGATTTTAGCTGGTCCCAAGTAGTTTTAGCGCGTGATACGGTCTCTAGGCATTAGTAGGAGTAATTGCTACAAGGTGTTGTTGGTCTTTATTCACTTTTCTCTTGAACTTCAAAAATTTCAGCAACAGGAAATTATGTTCAGGAGGAAGTTTCATGGTGGTTCCTCAAGTAAGAAGGGTTCCCGTCTTTCTATTCGGGAGCCTGATCCTTATCAACTAAGGGACGCACCGGTACAACCATGTGAATGGCCTTCCGATGAGTTCATGATCGAAGCAGGCTTCAAGGTTGAGTTTGATACACTTGTCGGCAATGCCAAGTTAGAAGAATTCCTCTCAGATAAATGTGAACAGTATGCTATGCTCACTGCCTCTTTCGTGCGTAGATTTAAATTTTCAGTTGGCCATGACTCATACATACTGTTTGATCTGTATGATAAATCCTACACCATGGATTTGGAGGATTTCAATAGGATTTGCAAGATACCCGATGGGGGTAGTCTTAATGACCCTGCTAAGTCTTCGGTTAGAGATTTTGTTTCTAGTATAAATGTTGGAGAAACTAGAGACATCACGCAAGCTACCATAGGAAGCATTTATTTCCCTGCCTTGCACTACTTTGCCCTCTTCATAGGTAGATGCATTAACGGCAAGGTTGCACATTGTCACCTATGCGCATCCGACCTTAGTATCCTGAAGAGCGTAGTAACAGGCGACAGGAGCATCAACATGGGAGCTATAATTGCAAGGAGGCTGAATAATAATGCCATTGATGGGGATTTCTTTGGTGGAATTTATGCTACGCGCTTAGCAAATTTTCTTTGACTACCCATCCGTTCAGGAGACCCCCCTCTCCGTACAACCTACCTTGATCGTGTCGCTCTAACACGCTACCAGTTCCTTGAGAGGGCTGATGAATCCCTCATATACCATTTGATATTTAACCGGCAACGTGTTTTCCATATTACCCTTCCTGCTCCTACTTTCTTTGAGTTTCAGGTAAAACGGAGATACTACATAACCATAGGAGAGGCAGAGGAGTATGAGAGGGAGGCGACGGTTGCTCGTCTTCGTGAGGCACCTATTTAGGCAGTGGCTGCAGCACTCCCGTATAACAGCCATTATGATTTTGGGTTTCGCCAGGACCATCCGTGGGAGTAGACCAAGCTAGGCCAAAAGCCTAAGCTTGGGGGAGTATGTGTTCTCACCGACGTTACATTCATGCTTATGCTTTCACTTTGTTAGTCGGTGTTTCCACTTAGCCACTGTATTATTCATCCTAGTTTATTTTCGTTTTCTTGTTTTGTGTCCTTTTGAGAAAACCCAAAAAGATTTCCCTTTCTTCTTTTGTTTGTTGGGAGCTTTCCCGTGTAAATAGTTTTCTTTTTCTTTGGGTCAAGGTAGAAGATATTGGTTACAATGTTTACTGGCTCTTGCACGCATACGTGTTTAGCTTCCAAAGAGCCATATTACTTTGTCTTCTCCATTGTGTTTGCCTGCAGATTCAGCTTAGTCCAATGCACGAGCACTCTTATTATTGTTCACATCGTTCGATCGTGCAAGTGAAAGGCAATAATGATGATATATGATGAAGTGACTCAGACTGGAAAAGCTGGTATGAACTCTATCTATTATGTTTTTTGTAAATATGACTAGCTTGTCGTCCCAAATTCAGCTTTGTTGTGAGAGAACCATGTTTGCAATGACAAATTAGAGATCATAGTTTCTGATGCCATGCTTAATTAGCTGAGAGCTTATAATGGTTTGTCTTGAATGCCAACATAGATTTTGAGATGACTATGATGTAGTATGATAGGATGGTATTCTCCTTTGAATGATTCAAGTGGCTTGACTTGGCGCATGTTCATGCATGTACTTGAAACAAAATCAACATAGCCTCTAGGATGTTCATGTTCATGGTTATTTATATCTTGTTCATGCTTGCACCCCATGTTAGACAAACTCATTGCATCTTGATGACTGTTGTCGCTCTCGAGTTGGTCGCTTCCTAGTCTTTTGCTAGCCTTCACTTGTACTAAGCGGAATACTGCTTGTGCATCCACTCCCATAAACCCAAAAGTTTTTCCATGAGAGTCCACCATATCTACCTATTTGCGGTATCTACCTGCCATTCCAAGTAAATTTGCATGTGCCATTCTCTAAACCTTTAAGAAATAATATGTTTTGCATGCCCGAACCGCTCATGTGGTGAGAGGGGGCTATTGATATCTTCTATGATAGGCGTGTTATCCTCGACATGTGTTTATTCACTGTCATTCACAAGAAGGGGCCGGTAATTGGAATGTCCAGTTCCACGCTTAAATAAAAAACATAACTGTAAAACAAGACTCCCCCCGGATTGATGCTAGTATGGACGGTACGCGAGGATTCGGCTCGCCGTGGAGTGTGATTGATTGGTGGTGGGGGAGTTAAAACTTTACTTTTCTCTTTGGGAACCGCCTATAGCATGAGTAGCATGGAAGATATTGAGAACTCTTGGTCATTGCATTGACAATGAAAGCAGGCCACCCGAAAATTATTATCTCTGTTTTCAAAGCTTGAGCTCTCGCACCACTACAAATCAATGCTTCCCTCTGCGAAGGGCCTGCCTATTTATTGTTCTTGTTGAGTCATCCTCCTCTTGTATAAGCACCAATTAGAGAGCACCTCTGTCATTTTTATGCTTTGCTTTTGATTGATATTGAGTATGACTATGACTGGATCTTCGTTGCTATGAATTACAATGTTTAGTCAGCCCTTGATCTTTGAAAGTGCTCTGCATTTATGTTTTGCGGTCTCAGAAAGAGCTAGCGAGATACCACTTATTCATATTGCTTCATGCTTGTTTTGATTGAATTGTTGGTATCTGAAACTCATTATTATTTGCTCGCTAGCTGATTATGACATTGATATTAGTTTACCGTGAGACCTTTGTGTCACTTGCTTATGTGGTTAACTTGTGATCTTGCTAAAATTCTCGTTATGAGTTAGACATAGTTGCAACAACAAGATCAAACAGAGTTTGTCAAAGTTTTTCTTTCTCTTTCAGTTTATCAACTGAGTTGCTTGAGGACAAGCAAGGTTTTAAGCTTGGGGGAGTTGATACGTCTCCATCGTATCTACTTTTCCAAACTCTTTTGCCCTTGTTTTGGACTCTAATTTGCATGATTTGAATGGAACTAACCCAAACTGACGATGTTTTCAGCAGAATTGCCATGGTTTTGTTTTTGTGTAGAAATGAAAGTTCTCAGAATGTCCTGAAAATTTACGGAGAATATTTCTGGAAAATATGAAAAATACCTGCGCAAAGATCCACAGGAGGGGACGGGCCAG
The DNA here is from genome assembly GCF_904849725.1 of Hordeum vulgare subsp. vulgare. Lineage (NCBI taxonomy): Eukaryota > Viridiplantae > Streptophyta > Magnoliopsida > Poales > Poaceae > Hordeum > Hordeum vulgare. Next base: position 337,438,357 of record NC_058524.1, on the reverse strand, counting down.
TGGGCCACAAGCCCTGTAGCCGCCCCCCGTGGTGGCGACTACCAACCTTGTAGGGCCCACGTGGCTCTGCCGCCCCCAAACTCAGCTCTATTTATTCCCTTTCGTCCCAGAAAAAATCAGGAGAGAAGATTTCATCGCGTTTGCGATACGGAGGCGCCGCCACATCTTGTTCTTCGTTTGGAGGGCAGATCTGGAGTCCGTTTTGGGCTCCGGAGAGGGGAAATCGTCGCCATCGTCATCATCAACCTTCTTCCCTCTCCAATTCCATGAAGCTCTTAGTCGTTCGTGAGTAATCTATTCGTAGGCTCGCTGGGTGGTGATTATTAGGATGAGATCTATCATTTAATCGAGTTAGTTTTGACGGGGATTGATCCCTAGTATCCACTATGTTCTGAGATTGATGTTGCTACTACTTTGCCATGCTTAATGCTTGTCACTAGGGCCCGAGTGCCATGATTTCAGATCTAAAATTATTATGTTCTCACCAATATATGTGTCTTTTAGATCCGATCTTGCAAGTTGTAGTTACCTACTATGTGTTATGATCCGGCAACCCCGGAGTGACAATAATCGGAACCACTCCCGGTGATGACCATAGTTTGAGGAGTTCATGTGTTCACCAAGTGCTAATGTGTTGTTCCGGTTCTTTATTAAAAGGAGAACCTTAATATCCCGTAGTATCCTTTTGCACCCCGCTGTCATGGGAGGGATGGACAATAGATGTCATGCAAGTTCTTTTCCTTAAGCACGTATGACGACACACAGAATGCATGACTACGTCACATTGACGAACGGGAGCTAGCCACATATCTCTCCGTGTTATAACTGTTGCATGATGAATATCATCCGACAAATCACTGACCCATTGCCTACGAGTTTTTGCCACTGCTGTTGTTACTTGCTTTGCTCTGCTGCTCTTACTACTGTTGCTGCTACTGTTACATGCTGCTACGGTTACTTGCTGCTACTATTACTTGCTTTGTCCTGCTGCTGCTGCCAGTACTCTTACTTGCTGTTGCTGCTACTTGCTACTATTGCTACTTGCTTCTGCTGTCACAACTGATGTTCCTTGCCACTTCTGTTACTCATTACATTGCTGCTACCTGCTACAATACTTTTCTGGCGCCATTGATACAACAGTTAGGAATAGTCTGTCGTCAACATAATAGTCTGTCACCGTTGTTATCATGCTACTTTTCTATTGACACTTTGCTTGCAGATACTAATCTTTCAGGTGTGGTTGAATCTGACACATTCAGCTGCTAATACGTCAGAATATTCTTTCACTTCTCGTCGTGCGAACCAACTAATTTGGGTTGAATACTCTACCCTCGAAAACTGCCTCGATCCCACGCGCCGGTGGGCTATTGCAAGACAATTTCTAATTGTTGAGCAAGTGGGAGCAGCTCTTTTTTGACTCCGTTGCCGTGGAGGCATCAAGTCAAGAATAGTTGCCCGTCAACAACATTTCTCTGGTGCCGTTGCCGGGGACTGCTAGCATACCCCTAGTTCAATCATACCATACCCTAAAAATCCTCCACCTTGTCCCAACCTGCCGCTGCCAGCATCTCCCACCTCGGCATCCCCTCCCAATCCAGCCATCCAACCAGCAGCCAAATACCCCCGCAGCTCCTGTCTCCGTCAACCCCGCCCGCCAACCGTAGCTCCTCCTGCTTCGTGCCTTCCTCCTATCTACAGCCATGGCAGTAGGAGCATGCTAATCCGCGCCTTGCCTCCTCCCGCGCTCGTGTGCGAGTACGCAACCGAGGCGCTCGAGTAGGAGAGCCCCGCCTCAAGCCATCGCCTCATCACTGACCTTGCAGGACCTCACCGGAGATCATCAACAAGCAAGTAGGAACGAGAAATAGCTCGCCTGACCACCTGCACCTGCACCGGAGCGCGCCGCCGACCGCCCTCACCTGAATCTGCTCCGACCTCTCCTTTGCCCAGCCAGCTTGCTGGTGCTGCACAGAGCAGCAGGCCCACCCCATCACTGGCAAGCTTCGAACCCTGCCAGAGCCATGCCACATGCCTTCTCCTTCCTTTCAGCTATTTCTTCTTCTCTCACCTCCGCGTCTTGCATTATTTGTTTCTTCAGAAAACAGGAGCACACAAGCCCCATGGAGCCTTGGCTGCACCCCACGAACTTCACCTTGCCGGACTGCAAGCTGCCGCCGGGAATCTACTCCCCTCGGCCGGATTCGTCCATCCCCCTCGCCAACTCGATCGAAGCCTCCGAGTCCCTAAGGATCGACATTGATCCTGTCTGGAACAACCATGGCCGACCAGTTTCGGTCACGTGCAGTTTTAGCCCCGGTTCAGATTCAGTTTCTGTTTTGGTTCATGTTCAGCGTGTGTGTGCTTATCTAGGGACGAACCCATTTTTATCACTAGCACGTCTCAGCCCAGCTGGTCACTGCGTTGCGCTTCCACCCAGGAGACCAGGGATCAAATCCCCCTCATGCCCCTAATTTTTGCGATATTCTGTTTTCCTGGACACACGTACATACACACACATAGTTCCTTGGGCCGCTGCACTATGTTGTAATTCAGCCCATGCATAGTTTTTTTCGTCCACCGTTTTTAGCTAATTATGAGGGATTTAAGAGAATTGCATTATTTTAAAAAATGTCTCTAACTTTTAAACCGTGCGTCAGATCAAACTAATTTAGATATGTCAAACATGTCGAATTGCGTGATATATTTTCCAACTCTCATGCGTATTTAGAACTGTTAGCCTTGTTGTTTGCTTCGTTTTGCGTGATGCCGTGCTAAAATGGTTTAATTCGTAGTTAGTTAACCGTAGCTCCGTTGGAGATGAGCTATATATGTAAATCGACGAGAATGATGCGTAGAATCACATGAAGTACTTTATTTTTGCTGTTTATCAAACATAAAATATGTTTAGATCAAGTCTGGACAGATTTCAAAGTTAACACATGGGGTCAGTTCGGAGATGCTATATGATGTCTCCGGCCTCATTTAAAATACCTAGATAGGTAGTTTATTTCTGCTTCAACTCTTGCCATGTTTAAAAACATTTAATATTGTCGTTTACCTAAACGAGAGTGAACTAAATATCCGAATGTGGAGTTTCGTCAATATGCAATTCATCGCATATTGACCTTCACGTAATGTGTAGTGTTTGATTGTTGTGAATTTCCATGCCATGCCTGCATAATTGAAATGGACATGCATCATATTAGGGTGTGCATCATATCGTGCATGTGCTGTGGTGAATACCATGTCTTGATTCTTGTTTCCGGTCTGCTTCATCTCGATAGAGTTCCGCAAGCGTGTCGGAATGTGAGGATCAGTTCCACTATGTAGGTTCGTCTCCTTCACACAGTTGTTCTTCTTCCAAGCGGGATCACAGGCAAGATGATCATTTCCTTAGATACCATTACTATCATTTCCATGCTAGGTTTCTTGTTTCTGTCGCTATGTCTCGCTGCCTACCACGTGTTAAATATCAGTCTACAACATTTCCATGAAAACCTCTAATCTTTTCACTACCCAACAAACCTTGTTTGGATATGTTACCGCTTGCTAAGCCTTTTGATAGCATTGCCAGTTGCAGGTGTTGTTGCTTCCATGTGACAACATGGATTCCTTGTTATATCACCATATTATTGCTAATTAATTCAATACACCTATAAACTTGGTAAAAGGTGGAAGGCTTGGCCTTCTAGCCTGGTCTTTTGTTCCACCTTTGTCGCCTTAGTTTCAGCTACCGGTGTTATGTTCCATAAATGAAAGCTCCTAACATGCTTGGGTTGTTATGGGGACCCCCTTGACTTTTGTTTTGGGATAAAACTCATCTAGCAAGGCGCAGCATTGGTACTATATTTTCACAACATAATAATTCTGTTAAAACTAAAAACATAGGTGTCATGAACCGGAGGAGTAATTCAACATAATACAGGGAGGGAATGTGCTAATGTTCATGTTCCTAACTAGAGTCGTGTGCAGGGCCAACCCGGAGCAACTCGGTTGATTTCTATCAGGCCACTGTACGCCGCGCTCATCCGATTGTGCCCTGTGAACGAGATATGCGGCTCCTATCGGGATCGTAAGCACGTTGGGCGGCCTTGCTGGACTTGTTTTACCTTTCTCGAGCATCTTGTGCATCGGGATTCCGGTGATGCTTTGTGCTATCTCACAGTTGAGGTTTTCCACTAAGGGATCCGAGGAGATCACGAGATTCGTGGTTGAGGGTTTCTATGCAATGTGTGGTAGTTTGTGATGGACTAGTTGGAATACCCCTGCAGGGTTAAATTTTTTGGAAAGCCGTGCCCGTAGTTATGTGGCAAACATGGAAACTTGTTTAACATCCGGTTCTAGATAACTTGAAGTAAACTTAACTAAAACTTGCCAATTGAGTGCGCAACCGTGATTGTCTCTTTCGTGAGCTCCTTCTCCGATCGAGGACACGGTGGGGTTATGTTTGATATAAGTAGGGTTCAGGATCATTCATTTGATCATTATTAGTTCACGTCCGATTATGCGTAGATCATCCCCCTCTTATTCTTGTACTCGTAAGTTAGCCACCTCGAAAAAATGCTTAGTCACTTGGTGCAGCCTCACCACTTAACCATACCTCACCCATTAATCTTTGCTAGTCCTGATACCTTTGGAAATGAGATTGCTGAGTCCGTGTGGCTCGCATATTACTACAACACCAGTTTTTTGTATAGCTAAGGTGATATTAAGACGTGAGTGTGATGATTGTGGTATTTGGAGTTTTCTTCTTCTTCATCATCGATCTAGGATGGCTTCCAGGCCGGCAACCTGGGATAGCAAGGATAGACGAAGTTCTTTTATCGTTTGGTTTTCGTCCATAGTCAGACCCTGCTCTTCTTCATGATGACTGCATATTGATGTATTGATGTGAACTTGATGTAGCTTGTGATGAGTGTAAGCCAACTCCTTATACTCTTCTTTTTAGTACATGTACTTGTAACGATGTCCATTCTTGTGAAGTGACGAGATGCTCTCCTATCCCTATCGAGGCCCTCACGCCAAAATAAGGATTGGTTCACATCTTGGGTGTTACAAGTTGGTATCACAGCAGTACGGACCTAGGAGCTCCCCTGATTGATCGAACTTGTCCGAGTCAAGTCTAGTGAAAAATTGATTTGAGTCTAGTTATATATGGAGAGTAGGATTCTTTTTTCTCCTCTTCTATGCTCTGGTGGGGAATCTTGACGTAATATTTTTAATTCTAATCCTCTTCTCACTCAAAAAATTTAGGGCCACGCGGATATTTTTTGAATCTATATGTTGTCGATGTGACTTAGTTCTGACTAGGTGACTCATGGTGTGTTGATTTTATTCCAGGGAGTTGAGCTCCAAGTGATTCTTGAGCGCATCATTAGTATTCAGATTTCTTAGTATCTCAGGTCGGAGGATGTTTGAAATTGCTTCAATACTAGTAGTGGCGAGATAAGCCCGGCATCCCCAATAATGGTGCACAGAGTTCGGGGGTACTATCATACTTAGTATCGTTGTGTTTTCGAGGATCTGAGGTAGGTGAGTTTCCGAGATCTCTATTTATGTGTTGAAAGATGTCCTACACTAGACAGGTTAGTGTTATTGCTAGGAGCTGAGTGATGGATTTTACTCCTTGTATCCATGGACCCTATTATATGACCAGAAAATTTACATCATTAGTATGCTTCGACAAGCCTTGCAGTTCGCTATGCCTAGGGAGCATATTTGAGCATCATTTCAATATGATAATCCAATGTACGATCGAGCCCGTGCGATCCTATCCACGAAAATATCGAGCGGAATCTATGTCATATGTTTGTTCTGGCTAATTTGCAAGCTTCATCCTTTGTTTTGTTGGAGTATGGTAATTCGAGTTGCTTCGATGTCATGTGGTGAATTAATAACTTTCCAAGAGGTGTTCCCATATTTTTATGGGAATGCTAATTATTTTGTGCAATCAAATTATCTTATCAATTATTGTCAATCGGAGTCATCATGATAATTCTTGTCAACCGGTGTGCTTCTCTTCAAGAATTCAATGATCTCCAATATTTGGAAGATCAATCTCTCATTTCTTCCGGAGTTCCTCTCAACTGTTCCAAGTTGTCTTTGCTTTCCTCTCCCTCTCGCCCTTTTCTTCAATGATTTAATTATCATCCAAGTGCATTTCAATTCATTGATGCTTCCGCTATCTTCTCTTTCGTGTGGTGTCCAGTGATTCATTGTGAAGATCCTCTGGACTTTTAAGTTCATCATTTTTCATTCTAGTTCTCTTTTCCGGTGAATTCAATTCGAGTTATCCGTGTTCATCATATCCTTTTCATCCTTTAAAATATTTCCCATGTTGGTAATTCTTATCAAGTCTTTCTTGGTCTTCATCTCTCTCCGTTCTATCTAGAGTGTTCAAGATATCATAGAAGTTTCTTGTTTTCAATCATTTCGATTAATTTGAGGTGCTAACCTCATCAAATTTTCATTTGTGCTGGTGCAATCTCTCTTTTCTAATCAATTGTTTCAATGGTGGTTCCTTTTGAGTGGGCCCATAACCCATAGGTTTTCCACTGATCTTTACTCGCTCTTCTAATCTTTCCCGAAGATCCCAAAATCTTTTCAAGTGGACGTAAGTATATTTTCCATCAGTCATATTACTTCTCTAAGATCCATTCCAATTAATTTTCATCATTGGCTCAACCTTTCCTTATTCATCATTCCGGACTATCTCAATAATTCTGGTTGTGTCCCTTCTCATCATTCTCAGCTTGGAAGACCGAAGGAGAGTTTCTCTGAAATCTTGTCCATTATTTTGAAGATTGTCATCTCAACTTCGTGCTATCTTCTCAATTGCTTCCAATCACAAGTAATTCCTTCCACATCTAACCGATGCATTTCAGAGTTATTTGCATTTCTCGATCCTCTGACCGCCATCATTTCAGAAGATTTCTTCGTTCTCATCTTTCAGCTTTCATTCTCAAATTCTTCTCATTTGTTGTCTCTTCGTTCGTCTCTCAAATATTCCGGTCCCTTGTTCAAGTTTCTCGAAGGTGGACCAAGATGTCTTCATTCTCATGCATCTCCATTCAATCTTGGTATCCTTATTCATTTGCAAATTCTTACCGGTGGCCTGTTAAATCTTTATCTTATCGAATCATATTTTTTCCTCATGTAGCCAAGTTCATTTGTGTCATCCTCTTTCGTTCCAAATTCTTACCGGTGTTTAATCCAAGAATTTTTCAAGTGTGTGCCTTATCTATCGCTCTTTTCTCTTTTTAAGAAGAATAAGTGGTATGTTGAATCCATTGTTTGTCATCAATTTAACTTGATGAAGGATGAACATAATATAATAATTATTATTTTTTCTTCAAGGTGATTTTAATTCTTCTTCAGAGTGGCTCATGATATCAATTCTTTATCCCAAGTGCTTCATCTTTCTTTTCCGGAGGTCGAGTTTTTTTCCAGGTTCTCTTGGCGAAGTTACATCTAATACTTTGCAAGGCCTTTAATCTTATTCTTTCATCCTTTCATTCTTGTGTTCATCAAGTGGTTTTCGTGGTGGTTCTTCAAGGTTTCAATTCCTTTTCAAAGTGTTCTTCAAGATTCTTGTTGGAAAAGCTCAAGTATTCTTTCTCTTGCATTTCCATGTACAATTCTTCGTCCATCATTATTTGAGGTGGTGTTATAGCATTCTTGTTAGTGGAGGAGTCTTGAAGAGAATTGTTTCAAGAATGAGATATTTAAACCCAGCAATTCTTTGTTCTTGGGATATTTTCAACCCATGGTTTCTTCCTTGAGCATATCTTGGATTGGATTTCACCTAAAGCTTTTCCTTAGGATTGTTGTTATTATGGTGATTATCATTGATCCAAGTTCTCATTATATCCTGTTGGTGAAAGAAGTTTTCATATCTTGTTGCTTCCAAGCAATAAATTGTTTCTGTTAGTGGCTGGTTGGCACCTCTTTATTTTGGGATGGTTTTCATAACTCCACTACAAGCTTGTTCTTTTCGTTGTTGGTTTTCCCAACAACTCCGTTCAATTCTTCTTGTAGATGCTTCTAAATTCAATTTTCATAGTAGTTGTCATTTTCTTCTCCATTCTCTTCTTCTCCATGATATAGTTTTTATTTTATTGTTCCGAAGTTATTGTGATGTTGCTCTCTTTCATCCATTATCTAGATTTGCAAGATCGTGTTCTTTCCTTTCTTATTCAGTTAACTGGATTGTTGTGTCTTCTTTCATGTTCTTTCCTTGCATATCAATTTAGTTGGTTTGTTGTGAATCTTGTCAAGATCTTTCCATCTTATCAAATTTCATCCTCAATTTCCTACCGAAGTGGTGCCGAAATTTTGTATGAATTCTTGCTTTTTTCTCTAATCATTCTTCATCTCTTTGCAACCTTCAAGGATCGTTGGTTTCACTCGTTTGTCAACAAGCAACTAAGTTTTACCTCTTCCTTTCCTCTTCATCTTCCCCTTCCATTCTTAGATCTCGGGACGAGATCTCTTGTTAGTGTAGGAGAGTGGTAACAGCCCGAGGCCGACGCTCCAGAAGATTCCCCTCTTATTCCATTATCGTCATGCGATTAGATTGTGTGTCGCATTCATCGTCGCATCATGCAAATCATCTGGATTGCATCGGCACTCCGTTCTCGTTTGTTTTCAAAACTTGCATCCTTTATTAGTTGCCGGTTTTCTCCGTTTTTGTCGCTGACCTTTTTGAGACCAACCACACACACACGCGCCCGCGGCATCCTTAAAAATCTTGTTTTAAAAGTGTGTATGTAACATTCTCGGATTCGGTTGAAACAAGGCATGTGGTTTTATTTTAATGTATGTAGGCCACGTGCCAAATTTCGTCCCAATCAGAGTTCATTTGATACCCGTACCATTAAACATATAGTGGCACTATAACCGGTCAATTGTGGGACGTCTTGGTATTTTAAACTGTGTCTTCGGGTTGCCACTTTCCCTATCTTTTATGCCTAGCCCCTCTCCACAGTGCACCGACCTATACGCAACCTATTCCGCAACCTCCCGGGACCCGAGCCGGGCGATCATAACCGTTGGGTCCGGATCAACCCTGTAATACCCGAAACCGTCATCGGTTTTTAATTGAACCCCTATCCTATTTTTTTCCAACTGTCCGATCTAGATCGGACGTCCTACCCTTGGCCAAACCTAGTCTATTACCTATATATATAGACTACCCCTTGTTCAGTCATACCAAACCTAAAACTCCTACACCTTGTCCCTACCCACTGCCTCTAGCATCTCCCACCTCGGGATCTCCTTTCGGCCCAACATCCAACCAATAGCCAAATCCCCCCGCACCAACTGTCTCCGTCAACGCCGCGCGAAAACTATAGCTCCTCCCTGCTTCGCGCCCTCCTCCTCTGCGCAGCCCATGGCAGCAGGAGCATGCTCCTTCACGCCTTGCCTCCTCCCACGCTCGTGTGCGAGTACGCAATCGAGGTGCTCGAGTAGGAGAGGTCCACCTCAAGCCGTCGCCTCATCACTGACCTCCTAGGATCTCACCGGAGATCATCGACGAGCAAGCAGGAACGAGTAGCAGCTCGCCTGGCCACATGCACCTATGCCGGACCGCACCGCCGACAGCTGTTGCTTGAATCTACACCGACCTCGCCTTTCCGCGGCCCGCTTGCGTGAGCTACTCGCAGCAACAAACCGACCCAGTCACTGGCAAGCTTCCGATGATGCCCAAGCCATGCCCCGTGCCTTCTCCTTCCTTTCATCTCTGTCGTCTTCTCTCACCTCTCCGTCTCGTTTTATTTCTGTCTTCACAAAACAGGAACACATAAGCCCCATAGAGCCTTGGCCGCGCCCCACGAGCTTCACCGCAAGCTGCAACCGGGAATCGGCTCCCCTCGGTTGGATCCGTCCATCCCCCTCGCCAACTCGGTCGAAGCCTCCAAGTCCCTCCGGATTTACGTTGATCTAATCTAGAACAACCATGGCTGACCAGTTTCATTCATGTACAGTGTTAGCCCCTCTTCAGATTCAGCTTTTGTTTAGGTTTAGGTTCAGCGTGTGTGTGCTCATCTAGCAAAGGAACCCATTTTTATCACTAGCGCGTCTCACCCTAGCTGATCAATGTGTTACGCTTTCACCCAGGAGACCACGGATCAAATCCCAGCAGTGCCCCTAATTTTTGCCATATTCTGTTTTCCTGCACACACGCAGACACACAGTTCCTTGGGCCGATTTCAGCCTTGGGCCGCAGCACTATGTTGCAATTTGGCCCATGCATAGTTTTTTCGTCCTCCGTTTTTAACTAATTACGAGGGATTTTTGAAAATTGCATTATTTAAAAAACGCCCGTAATTTTAATACGTGCGTCGGATCGAAATAAGTTAGATATGTAAAACGTGTCGAATTTCGTGTAGATTAATATTTTCCAGCTCTCATGCATATTTAAAACTGTTAGCCATTCTGTTATCTTCGTTTTGCGTGATGCCATGCTAAAATGGTTTAATTCGTAGCTATTTAACCGTAGCTCCGTGGACCACTTTATTTTTGCCGTTTAACAAACATAAAATATATTTAGATCAGACCTATACAAATTTTGAAGTTAACACATGGGGTCAGTTCAGAGATGCCATTTGATGTTTCCAACTTCATTTAAAATGCTGACATAGGTAGTTTATTTCAACTTCACCTGTTGCCATGTTTAACAACATTTAATACTGTCGTGTACCTAAACAAGAGTGAACTCAATATTTGATTGTGGAGTTCCGTCAATATGCGACTCATTGCATATTGAGCTTCACTTAATGTGTAATATTTGATTGTTGAGAATTGCCATGCCATGCCTGCATAACTGAAATGGACATGCATCATATTAGCGTGTGCATCATATCGTGCATTTGCCATGGTGAATATCGTGTGTTCATTCTTGTTTCTAGTTTTCTTCGTCTCGATAGAGTTCTGCAAGCACGTCGGAATGTGAGGATCTGTTCGACTATGTCGGTTAGTCTGCTTCACGGAGTCGTTCCTCTTCCAATCGGTATCACAAAAAATATGATCATTTCCCAAGATACCATCACTGTAATTTCCATTCTAGTTGTATCGTTTCTTTCGGTATGTCTCGCTTCCTACCACCCATTAAATATCAGCCTCCCAACATTGCCTTGAAAAGCTCTAATCTTTCCACTACCGCGCTAACCTTGTTTGGCTATGTTACCACTTGCTCAATTTTTGATAGAATTGCTAGTTGCAGGTGTAGTTGCTTCCATGTGCCAACATGGGTTGCTTGTTATATCACCATATTATTGCTAATTAATTCAATGCACCTATATACTTGGTAAAAGGTGGAAGGCTTGGCCTTCTAGCCTCGTGTTTTGTTCCACCTTTGCCGCCTTAGTTTCGGCTACCGGTGTTATGTTCCATAAATGAGCGCTCCTAACATGCTTGGGGTTGTTATGGGGATCCCCTTGACTTTTATTTTGGGACAAAACTCGCCTGGCAAGGCCCAACATTGGTACTATATTTTCCCAACATAATAATTTTGTTAATACTGAAAACATAGAGTGTCATGAACTCACGGAGTAATTCCACATAGTACAGGGAGGGCTAGTGCTAATGGTGCTGGTCATAAACAGAGTCATGTGCGGGGCCAACCCGGGGAACTTGGGTGATTTCTATCAGACCACTATATGTCGCGCTCATTCGATTGTGCCTTGAGAACGAGATATTTGGCTCCTATCGGGATTGTCGGTAGGTCGGGCGGCCTTGCGGACTTGTTTTAACTTTCTCAAGTGTCTTGTGCATCGGGATTTTGGTGATGCTTTGGGATATCCCAGAGTTGAGGTTTTCCAATAAGGGATCCGAGGAGATCACGAGATTCGTGGAAAAGGGTTTCTATGCAACGTGTGCTAGTTGGTGATGGACTAGTTGGAGCACCCCTGCATGGTTAAATCTTTTGGAATGCCGTGCCCGCGGTTATGTGGCAAACTTCGAAACTTTGTTTAACATCCGGTTCTAGATAAGTTGAAGTAACCTTAATTAAAACTTGTGAATTGAGTGTGTAACCGTGATTGTCTGTTTCGTAAGTGGGGTTCAGGATCATTCATTTGATCATAATTAGTTCAGGTCCAATTGTGGGTAGATCATCCCCCTCTTATTCTTGTGCTCGTAAGTTAGCCACCTCAAATAAATGCTTAGTCGCTTACTGCAGCCTCACCACTTAACCATACCTAACCAATTAAGCTTTGCTAATCTTGATACCTTTGGAAGTGAGATTGATGAGTCCCTGTGGCTCACAGATTACTACAACACCAGCTGCAGGTACATGTACGGTGATATTAAGTCGTGAGCACGATGATTGTGCTATTTGGAGTTTTCCTCTTATTCTTCATCGATCTAGGATGGGTTCCAGGCTGGCAGGCTCGGATAGCAAGGATGGATATCGTTCTTTTATCATTTGTTTTCGTCCGTAGTCCGACCCTCTCTTCTTCATGATGACTGCATATTGTTGTATCGATTTGAACTTGATGTAGCTTGTGGCGAGTGTAAGCCAACTCCTTATACTCATCTTTTTAGTACATGTACTTTTAATGATATCCATTCTTGCTACATGACGAGATGCGCTTCTATCCTTGTCGTCGCCCTCGCGCCAACATAAGGATAGGGTCGCATCTTGGGTGTTACATATCTCACCTTCTCCTACCCCTGGCGATGCGCCTGTCGCTCGCCGCCACGTCACGCAAGGAGCCAGTCCCCGCTCCACCTCATTCCTTTTCCAGTTCCAAACCATGTCGATGAAGACCGTAGACATATCCTCGAGCCCTCTCTCTACTCCCTTGGTCGTTGCCAAGGCCTCGCTAGCGCACCATCTTTCGGTGGACGGCGCCCTGCCTATAAAAGGCCACCCCGGGCCTCCCTCTTCCCCTCTTAGACCTCATGCTGCCCCTAATTTAGTTCCTATCTCACTACCCCCTCTCCAGAAACCCCCGAGCTCGAGATCAAACTCCGGATACGCGGCATCGGGATTCTTGTGATCCTCAAGTATAGTGCCGCTCCAACCCTCTTTTCCCCTCGATTGTGTCTGCGGCAGTCTCCTCATAGTTTATCCCTTCTTCCCCATCCTTCTCATTGCAGCTTTCAGCTCCAGCGACCACCCTCTCGAAGCCCCGTCGCCTCGGGAAGTCGCCACTTGCGATTTGCTGCCTCCCAGCTCATCCCTCCTCCACCCATCGAACAGCGGGTCGATAGTGGTTCCATTCCCATATTCATCTAGCTTTGCCGTGGACCCTCGCGCCACCGGTGAGACTTGCCCCCTCTCTCGCAAGAGGTTGACGGCTGACCTGGTAGGTTTGTCCTAGCCGTCAGCCTTCCGTGCCTCTTCCTCACCCGTCTCTCTCTCTGTGGCCCTCGGCCTCGCCCGTCAGGTTTGAACCTGGCACGACGCGGCTGCCTCGGGCGCCTCGGCCAGTTGGCCTCTCTTCGACCGAGTTGCTGGCTGCCCCTGGCTGAGGAGCTACACTTCCTTTTCTTTTCTTTTAAAATTTGTTTTTGAAAAAATCCCACAGAATAAAATACTCGTCCAAATCCAAATATTTCCCACCTAAAAACTTGTTTTATTGGGAAATATTTTAGAGTGCCTCTTGTGTAATTTTTACACTAGGATAGATCCACTTATTTATTTCAAAACCGTGTTTAGGCTGTTTTAGCACTCTGTTGAAATAGTTTGTGTAATTTTTAACAGCCTAAAAATAAAACCTAATAATTTTACAAAACCTATACTCACCCTAGTACATATTGCGGGGATAGATTGCGGTGCTAACAAAGGGTTTGGAGAACACCTCGAAGACCCGAGAACCATGTTTAGAGTGCCTCTTTTGACATTTTTCTGAGTAGAATAATTATCCTGTTTTTGGTTGACTGCCTATTTTTACCTATTTATATTGCGGCGATAGATTGCGTTGCTGACGAAGGGTTTGGAGAACACTTCAAAGACCCAGAGACCTATTTGAGAAAGGCAAGCGGCCCTTTTACAATGTCTGAGGAAATACTTTCATGCATGTCATAAGAAGCAATTATTTCGATGCATAAGACCATGTTGAATTGGTAACTACCTAGGTGGGGTGTTTCCGATAGTTCCTAATGACACTTGCATTTGGGAATAACCCTACCATTTATGAGGCTTGTACGGGTGGGAGTAGTTAGTGTTACGTATGGGACTAAGCACATGCAAGGTGCAGTAAAAAGGAAGTGATTTCAATTTCTTTCTGAAAACCCCGTTGGGTGCCACTAATGCCTGAGAGTGATGAGTTGGATATGTAACAACTAATGACTTCAATCTTGGTGGGCTTACTTCTATACCGTCCTCAGACATTAAGAAACTGAGGTGCTTGCTGGATGGCACCCCAAACACACACTTCTCGGGGTTGAACTTTAAGTTGATCTAGTCTAGATTATCAAAGGTTTATTCAATGTATTGAACCAGTGTGGCTTCGTCCTTGGTCTTGACCATAATGTCGTCCATGTTGGCCTATACATTCTTGTGCAACGGTGGACCAAGATCGATCTGGACAACCTCATGATGGTTTACCGCGCACTGTTCCATCCATACGGCATGCGCTTGAAGCAGTACGTACCACAAGGAGTGATGAACATTGTCTTCTCTTTGTCTTCCTTGGCCATAAAGATCTGGTGGCAACAGGAGTAGGCATTAAGGAAGGACAGACGGACGCAGTCGTTGGTCGCGTCCACTATTTGGTTGATGCGCGACAATGGGAAGGGATCCTTAGGACAAACTTTGTTGACATTAGTGAAGTCGATGCAAAGTCTTCGTTTCCCATTTACTTTACGCACTACCATAGGTTTCGCCAACCATGTTTGGTGAAGGACGCCTCCCACGAGGCCTGTTTCTTCCAGTTTCTTGATTTCTTCGGCAATGAACTCTTGCCGCTATAGTGCTTGCTTTTGGACCTTGTGCTTGACAGGGCCTGCATGGGGATAGACAACAAGGTGGTGCTTGATCAGCTCACTGGTAACACGGATGGTTGCATGGAAAACAATGTGGTGCTTGATCACCTCACTGGTAACATTCGCCCGCAGGAAGGAGATGAGTGTGCTTTCCTATTTGCTGTCGAGGGTGGCACTTATAGTGAAAGTGTAGCCCTCGATGTCTTCTCGCGCAGACAGTTGCTTTGTCTTGGGTATGGTAACCTTATTATTCTTGCTCATGGCGACCGAAGTCTTTGGTGATTCCTCAACGAGCATGCAACACCCTGGGGCGCGCTTCCTGTACTCCTCGACAAAGTCCTTGGTGTAATAGCCCAAGTGCAATCAGTGTATTATTTGCATGTCGAACATTGTATGACTTTGCAAACTTGCATTTATTTAATAAGATTTCGTGCTTCATGACTTCACTTCCATCATATCATCATGGCATTCATGTTATTTTTATTTCTCCTTGTTGCTTATGTGGTGATTGAACGTAGTGTGGTGGTGTGTTATGTGCTTGCTAAGTGGGTTGTTCATGGGTGAAAACCCCTCCCTACAAAATCTTTGGAAATACATCCCTCTCTCTTTTTTCAAATTTAGAAATGTGGTGATTTCCTACCTTGCCATCACCTTCTTTAAAAATGTTGCCATGCTCGGAAATATTATGGTTGGTTTTAAAATTAAGCTTCGCCTTGTGCACCCTCTCACATGGTATAATAAACTTCAAATGCTTGCTACATTTAACTAAGTGCCATCTAAAAATTTTCTTCTTAAAATGTCCAAGGTGTATTATAAAAATAGGGCATGTTTGTGAGTGCCCAAATATATTTTTACTTCACCCTAAAATCCTCTCCTTTTTCTCTGGTTATTGTCCTGCTCAAAATGTGTGAAATAAATAGGAAACCTTCTGTTTGAGTGTAGAGCTAGTGCAGCCCAGTTGCAGTAGCATCGTCAGCAGCCTAGTTCGCGCACAGGCCACAGCCAGCCTCGCGAGCGTGTGCACCTTTACTCGTGGATGCCGGATACGAACCCACCTGCCAGCGAGCCCACCCATCACTTTCCCCTTCCTCGCAACCCCATCTCTCTCAAAACAAATTTGCTGCACCGGCGTTGAAGAGATGTCATGGTAGCCAGCTAGCACCCTAGCCCTCTATTTAAACCGTCCCTCGACGTCTCGTCCTCCTAGGGTTCCTCTTTCCCCTCTCTGCCGCCGCCAGGTGAGCTAGCCTCTTTATCCACCCACTCCGCCCCTGTCTAGAGAGTACACGCAAGCCCGTCATCGCTGGCGAGCCCTTTGACGGCCCCAAGAAGGAGCACAGCATCCAGAAGTTGTGCCCCTTTGTGCTGCTTCCACCTTGTCCTATGTTTCATCGAGGAACGTCAAGGCCAGTGAGTGATTGGAGATCTTCTTCCTCCGCACAAGATCTTCACCGGCAAAAATTCAGCGCAGCATGTCGTCCTCGAGGCTGATCACTTATGCCGAGACCCTCCTTGCGAGCATCCGCACATGCCAAGCAGTTTTCCCCCTTAACTGTGCTCTGTTTTTGCCGTCGTCTTCGAGCCTAAGAACGCCGACATTGACCCTCGTCTCCGACGAATGTTTCTTCTCTGTCAGACGCATGTATTAGCACGTAGGGTGTCCTTGTCGTCTTGTGGGACCATTTTCTCATCAGATAGGAGTTCGCCCCTTTGTGGCCAGCAAGCCAAGTGCGTCGTCACCGCCTCCGTTTCTTGTCGCCGGCGTCGATCCGGTGAATGTTCGGTGCGACTAGTGCGTGCATGCGTGCGGAAGATAGTTTTGGAGTGTCTCATGCCTTCCTCCATGTCTTTGGGTTATCGTAGTAGCGCCCTCGTGTCCATGTGCCTCTGTCATCGCTGCTGTTGGTCGCGAGAGTATAGTGTGCGTGTGTGAGTCGTTGCATTGTGGGCCTTCTCTAACAGAAGGGTGGAGTCAAAAGGATCAAGCCACCATTCTAGCCAAACCAGACGTGCTAGCCCAGCTGGCTAGCCACACGACACATAGCCATGAGGTCTCGATTTGAACCACCCGATGCCTCTATTATTTTCCCTGATACGATTTAATTCGGGTGAGGCTACTACCGTGACCTAGTCCCACTTGTCAATCTCTTAGGTGTCTTGTGTGGCTGACCAGTGGACCCCCTGGTTATTTCTATTAATTTTGATTATTGGTTGTTTCATTTTTATTCCCTGATTTGAATTATGCCATATAGGGAAAGATTCCAGTTATGTCTATGTCCAAATTGGGCATATACTAGGTTATACCTAGTTATTGTTATTTTGATTGTGGTTTGTGGATTGATTTTCTACCACAGTATAGGCTTATGATATACTAATTTGGGGTAGAAAAATCTAAGGAATTCATCTGTAGCATTAGGTTTGTATTTTGAGCAAGTTGGTGTGCATGCTATTTTTTATCATGATGCGCTTTTGTTATTTTTGTATGAAGCAGTCCTTGCACCCTTTGATAAACTTGTCAACATGAAAGTTGTAGTTTGTTCGGAGTACTAGGCCTTGGTATTTTTGCTGGCCATGAAAACCTTCTCTACTTGTGGAATTATTGCTATAAACATGCTATCACAATGTTGATGAATTGGTAGGGTGAAATATGACTAAGTCTGAAATCTGTTATTTTGTAGTTGTGCATACTTGTTAATTGCTAAGCATATATAGTTTTTTAGAGCTAGTGCTATGGTGGGAATGATAAATCATGTTACTGTCTGTTAAATTGTGCCAATAATTTGCAATATAGGGTTTGCATCTTACCTGTTATTCCTGCAAAAAATGCCATGCTGATGTAAACTCCTATGTATTTCACCTTGTGAATATTGCTAAGTTTGAAAATTTGCTTAGTTCACAATGCCATGTTCAGTGGATGCTTTAAATGATCTTGTGTAGTATTAGTTGATGGTTAGTTGGTATTAATTGTAGTATTCGTTTCCCTCTATCATCCTATTAAATTTCAAGCTAGGAAATTCCTTGTAGTATAGTGTTTCATTGCTGTCAATAAGCCATCATGGTAACTTTGCTTGTGAAAAACTATTATTTTTCACTAAGTCCTAATCTCTTAGGTTTTATGCCATCTTGTGATCTTGATTGCCATTGATCCATACTGATATCCATGTACCTATTTGTATGACTTGTTGTACATCATGTTTACTTCATCTCCATATCTTGGTTGAGCTTGTAAGCCTACTCTAGTTGTTAGTTTTGGTGTGTGCAAATGACATGTTGCTATTTCGGACATATTGCTTCTGAATTGTTTTGCACTTTGTGGAAGTTTTATCCATTTATTTTTGCATGATCTTTAGGCCCATTCCACCTAGAATTTCGTTCCCAATCCAGCAGCATACGTGGGATGCCAAGGAATTTCCCATAGCCTCTCTCAGATTCTATTTTATTATCATTGCCTTCGTACCTTGTAGCGAGAGTTCTCAGAGATCGGTAACTCGGTTTGGAACTTTCCTTATATGCACTCGTATTGTTTTCTTGTGACGCATTCATATTTGACATGTTCATGCATGCCCAAATATTTAATCTTGAGGTTATGTCCAGAATGATAATAACTAAATAATTGCATGAGAAAGATGACTAGTGAAACACTTCCATGCTTCATTCATATCATATTCATGCATCATATTGCTTGAGAATTGTGCCTTGCCGTGTGTTCATTGGATGTTGTATTTTTCTTTCGGGTAGCGTCGGGTGTCAAGTTCGAGTACGAGAATCCCATTGAGAATGTTCCTCAAGAGCAAGAGTTTTATTCCTGCGAAGAAGTGCCAGGCAAGGTGATCGTTAACCTTGATATCGTTTCTACTATTGTTATGCTTAACTATCTTTCTTATATCATTAATTGTCACTACCTACCACTTGAATATCAAGCCTCCCAAAATGCCATGATAAGCCTTAACTCGTTCGCATCCTAGCAAAACATTGATTGGCCAAGATAGAGGTTGCTCATCCCTTCTTATAGCATTCTACTTGCAAGTGCAGGTTGACCCACGTGTTGATATGGAGATTTGGAATATCATCTTATTATTTCTATTTTATTTAACACACCTATATACTTGTTAAAAGGCAGATGGCTTGGCCATTTGCTCGGTGTTTTGTTCCGCTTTTTCCACCCTAGTTCTAGTTACCGATGTTATGTTCCATTTTGAGCGCTCCTAACACCCTTGGGGTTGTTATGGGGACTCCTTGATAAATAGTTTCGGTGAAAACTCGTGTGGCAAGACCCAACTTTGGTACTCAATTTGCTAAAAAAAAAAAATACATAGGGAATAGCTACCCGAAGGATAATTAATCAACCCCCGAGTCAGTGCTCCTCATGAGTGTTGGTCCAAACTAGAGCCATGTGCGAGGCTGACCCAGGGCAGCTCGGGAGATTTCTGTCAAGCCACTGTACGCTCTACTTATCTGACGTGTCCTGAGAATGAGATAGACGACTCTTGTCATGGTCGTCGCCACATCGGGCGGTCTTGCTGGATTTGTTTTACCCTTCTCGATATATCTTGTGCACGGGATTCCAAGGATACTTTGGGCTATCTCAAGGTTGAGTTTTTCCACTAGGAATCTAAGGAGATCATGAGTTTTCAGTGGTCGAGGTTTCCTCCATAGCTTGTGGTAGTTTGTGACGCACTAGTTGGAGCACCCATGCAGGCTTAAATATTTTGTAAAGTCGTGGCCGCAGTTATGTCGCAACTTGGAAATTCTTTAAACATCCAGTTATACAAAACTTGAGCTAATATCAACTAAAATATGATAACTATGTGCGTAATCGTGATTGTCTCTGCTTGTGAGTTACTACTCCGAGGGAGAACACGTACGGTGGGGTTATGTTTGACGTAAGTAGGAGTTTAGGATCATTTCTTGATCATTGCTAGGTCACGTCCATTTATGTGTAGACCACACAATCTTAATTTTGTATTTGTAGGCTCACCACCAAATAAATGCTTAGTGTGCTGCAACCTCACCACATTACCATACCTCACACATTGACTTAATAAGTCCCAGCATCTTGGTCACGAGATTGTTGAGTCCCCATGGCTCACAGATTACTACAACACCATAGGTTCACTTACCACAGATCCTGACGCAGATGATGCTCCACAGCTTCAGTTTAATTATGATGAGGAGAGCCAACACATGTACGTTACCTACCCGAACGATTAGAAGGGGCTTGGTCATCTCCTGGGAGAGTGAGATAGACTTCATTGCACTTTATCGTTTTATTGTGTTTGTAGTTGGACCCTGTCTTTTGGATGTTTGAATAAATGTTGTAAGATTTTTAATTTAGCATGTGGGAGTGTAATCCAACTCATATAATAATCTCCTTTTTAAATGTATCTGCAATGATTTATATACTAGCAAAACGCCGAGATGAATCTCTATCCATTTTAAGGTGTCATCCCCAAATACGAATCGTGTTGCATTTTGGACGTTACAAGTTGGTATTAGAGCCATATGGCCATAGGAGCCCTTTGCTTGATAGACCTTGGACGAGTCGAGTCTATTGAAATTATTTAGAAGTCTAGTTATATTGTAGAGTAGGATTAATTTTACTCCTCTTCCCTGCTCTGGTGAGGATTACGGCTTAGGAATTTTTAATTCTACCCTTTTCTCGCTCAAAAATATTTTAGGGTCACGTGTGTATTTTGGAATCTATATGATGCCGATGTGACGAAATTCTAACTTGGTGCGTCCTGTTATCGAGGAGTAGATCTCCAAGGTGTTTCTGACACATCATTATCATTCAGCTTCCTTAGTATCTTAGGATGCGGACATCGAAACGCTTCAATACTTTTCTTGGTGGGAAGAAGTGACGTGAATTTCCCTAGTACTCGTGGAGATAGCTCGTATGATCTACCAGGTGTAGTATCGTTGTTTTTTCGAATGTTTGAGGTAGAGATGCCACTTCAAATTTTGCTTCTTAAAATGTCCAAGGTAATTTGTAAAAATAGGGCATGTTTTTGAGTGCCCAAATATACTTTTACTTCACCCTAAAACCCTCTCCTTTTTCTCTAGTTATTTCTAGCGCAAAATGTGTTTAATAAATAGGAAAGCTTTTGTTTGAGTGTAGAGCCTATGCAGCCCAGGAGCATCGGAAGTGCGGCCCACCAACAACATTTCTAGCAGCCCAGTTCATGTGCAACCTGCATCCAGCCTCACGCACGCGTGCACCTTTACACGTGGACGCCGCGTGCATTCCCACCTGCCAGCGGCACCACCTGTCGCTTTCCCCTTCCTCGCAAGCCCGCCTCTCACAGTAACTTTCGCTATGCCGGCGCTCCAGAGACGTCATCGAAGTGAACTAGCGCCCTAGCCCTCTATTTAAACCCTCCCTCCGCGTGTCGGCCTCCTAGGGTTCCTCCTTCCCCTCTCCACCACCTCCAAGTGAGCTAGCCTCTAGATCCACCGATCCGCCCGTCAAGGCCATGGACCGATTGTCGATATTATTCCTCGGTAGAAGCTCGTCAACGACTGCAATTTGGCACAACACGTCGTCCTCATTCCCCATCAACTATGTCGAGCCCCTCCTTGTGAGTATCCGCGGGTCCCCAGCAACTTTGCCCCCTCCATTGCACTCTGTTTTCGTCGTCGTCTTTGAGACCGAGCGCACGGATGTCGAACCTCGTCTCCGGTGAGTGTTTCATCTTTCTCAGTCGCAAGTAATAGCGCGTAGGGTGTCCTCGTTGTCGTGTGGATCGATTTTCACCATCAGATAGGAGTTTGCCCCTCCATGGTCAACTAGCCAAGCCCGTCGCCGCTGCCTCTGTTTCCTACAGAGAGCGTCGATCAGTGAATGTTAGGTGCTAGTAGTGCGTGCGTGCAGAAGAAAGTTGCAGAGTGCCTCGTGCATTGTCACATCTCCTTGGGTCACCATAGTAGCACCACCTTGGTCGTGTGCCTATCTCGCCACCACCGTTGGTCGCTAGACTAGAGTGTGTGTGTGATTCGCTATAACGTGGGCCGTGTCTAGCGCAAGGGTGGAGCCAAAAGGCTCGAGCCACCCATCTGGTCAAACCAGACATGCGAGCCTAGCTAGCTAGCCGCGCTAGATAGAGTCGTGAGGTCTCGGGTTCAAACTACCCCCGATCCTCTTTTATTTTCCCTGGTATGATTTAATAAGGGTGAGGCTGACAGTTGGCCCTCACCCCACTTGTCAAGATCTCACGGGCCTTGTGTGGCTGACCAGTGGAACCCCTAGTTATTTTTATTAATTTCTATTATTGGTTGTCTATGTTTATTCCCTGATTTGAATTATCACATATATGGAAAGATTATTATTCTGTCTAGGTTCAAATTGGGCATATTTCAAATTGGGCCTAGTTATTGTAATTTTGACGGTGGTTTGTGGATTGATTTTCTACCGCAATTTAGGCTTATGATATATGAATTTAGGGTTGAAAAATCCAAAGAATTCATCTGTGGCTTTAGTTTTTCCTTTTGAACAAGTTGGTGTGCATCATATTTTCATCATGATGCCCTTTTGTTATTTTTGTATGAAGCAAACCTTGCACCCTTTGCTATACTTGTCAACAGGAAACTTCTAGTGTGTTGGCAATATTAGGCCCTGGTATTTTTGCTAGCCATGGTAACCATGTCTAATTTTTTCATTGTTGTTGTGAACATGACATATCAATGTTGATGAATTGGAAGGGTGAAATATGACGAAGTATGAAATCTGTTATTTTGTAGATGTGCTTACTTGTTAATTGCTAAGCATCTATAGATTTTGTGAGCTGGTGCTATGGTGGTATTGACAAAGCATGTTTCCCTGTGTTAAATGGTGCCAATAATTTAAAATATAGGTTTTGCATCTCACCTATTCTTCCTGTCAAAAATGCCATGCTGATGTAAACTGCTATGTATTGCAACTTATGAATTTTCCTAAGTGTGAAAATCTACTCAGTTCACAATGCCATGTGAACTAGATGCTATCAATGATCCAGTGCAGTATGAGTTGATGGTTAGTTGGAATTAATTGTAGTATTTGTTTACCTCTATCAGCCTATTAAATTTCATGACATGAACGTCCTTGTAGCATAGTGTTTCATTGATGTCAATATGCGATCATGATATCTTTGCTTCTGAAAAACTGTTATTTTCACTAAGTCCTAATATATTAGGGTTTATGCCATCTTGTGAGCTTGATTGCCATTGATCCATGCTTCTATCCATGTTGCTGTTTCTATGAGTTGTGCACATCATGTTTACATCATCTCCATGTTTTGGTTGAGCTTGTAAGCCTACTGTAGTTGTTCGTTTTGGTGTGTGCAAAGTGACATATTATTTCACACATATTTCTTGTGGAATTGCTTTGCACTTTGTGGGATTTGTATCCCTTTGCTTTGCATGATCTTTAGGTCCATTCCACCTAGAATTTTGTTCCCAATGCAGTGGCATACTTGCGATGCCAAGGAATTGCCCATAGCCACTCTGAAATTCTATTTTATCATCATATTCTATTTTATCATCATTGCCTTTCGTACCTTGTAGTGAGGGTTCCGAGAGATCCGTAACTCGGTTTGCGATGTTCCTTATATGCATTTGTATCATTTTCTCAAGATGAATTCATATTTGGCATGTTCATGAAAGCCCAAATTATTAATCTTGATGATCTCTCTAGAACAATAATAACTAAATAATTGCATAAGAAAGATGACTAGTGAAACATTGCCATGCGTCATTCATATCATATTCATGCATCATATTGCTTGAGCATTGTGCCTTGGTATGTGTTCATTGGATGTTGTATTTTTATTTTGGGTAACACCGGCTGTCAAGTATGGGTATGAGGATCCCGTTGAAAATGTTCTTGCAGAGCAAGAGTTTTATCCCCCAGAAGAAGTGCCACGCACGATGATCATTGACCTTGATATTGTTTCTAATTTTATTATGCTTAGATGTATCGTATCGATCATAAATTGTCTCTACCTACCACCTCAATATCAAGCCTGCCAAAATTCCATGTTAATCCTCTAATCGATCCACATCCTAGCAAAATATTGATTGGCTAAGATAGCGCTTGCTCAACCCTTCATATATCGTTCTAGTTGCAGGTGCAGGTTGACCCATGTGTTGACATGGAGATTTGGAATATCATCTTATTATTGCTATTTAATATAACACATGTATATACTTGGTAAGAGGCAGAAGGCTTGGCCTTTTCCTGTGTGTTTTGTTCCGCTTTTGCCGCCCTAGTTCTAGTTACTGTCTTATGTTCCATATCAGCGCTCCTAACACATGGGGGATTGCTATGGGGACCCCCTGGATAAATATTTTCGATGAGAACTCGTGTGGCAAGACCCAAAATTGGTACTCCATTTTCTAAACAACTTAATAAAAATGCAGAGGGGATAGCTACTTTAGGGGCTATGGGACTCGGAATACCCAGGCCCGCCTGCGTGTGGTCGCGGGCGCGACACACGTTGTGTGATCGGGAGCACTCCCCTCCAAGGCCCATGAATCCGACCCTCGCGAGGCCCCTCCTCGCGAGGGTCGGATCATTGAAGGTTGCCACGAACCGGAAGAGTTCCCTTCGAGGCCATTTCCCCTGAGGTCCTCGTCAAGAAGTTGCCTCTTGACGCTTCCCTCGCGGGGCGGACTTAACAAGGGCAGCCAAACAAGGTCGCTTGACCGTGTATCCTCACATGGGTGACGTGAGCTATGAAGGATGGCGCCAGGGTCAGTGCTAGCACGCACGGACAGAGAAACTTTCCCTTTTGGTGTTAAGGGAGCCGAGCCAGCTCGCGGGTTCCCAAAGAAACCCCCAAAGGTTTCCCAATCAGTGCAAGAAGTCCAAGGCTGGGTGCTCGACAGGACAAAGGTCACCCCCAACCCTGCCGGCGTGTCATGGTGAACAGGTTTAGCACGTGAAGACCACCTTTGTCAGGGCAGGCTGCAGTCATGTCCCCTTTGAAAATGGTCGTTATGGCAACCCTTCTCGCCAAGTGTAAGTTTTTTTGGGAAGAGAACCAGGGACTGTATAAGAGAGAGGCCTAGCGTTCGTAGAAGGGCATCGGCCCCATTAGGGAAAGAACCCACCTTGTATTAGCTATCTCCCACAACCAATCCACACAAGCATGACTAGGGTTTCACACCACAAGGTGGCCCGAACGTGGGTAAACTACGCATGTGTCCTTGTTCATCTTCCTTAGGTCGAGCCATCGGAGAGTCGCCATGAGGTTGAGAGGTCGAATAGGGAAGGAGAGCAAGCGCACCCCAGTGTTTGAACTTTTCTGGGTCTACGGAGCCACAATTCCGACATTTGGCGTGCCTGGTAGGGATGCGCATCTGTTTTTCAACTCCAGTTTTTCCTCCAGCTTCTCTGACCCCATGGCCGATGCTCGACGTGTGCGTACTAACCGCAGAGGAGAGCGGGTCGTTGTTACCGCACCTGCGGGCCGTGGCACCCGTCGTCAATCCGTCATGGCTGACGATGTGGCCAGTGACCCCACCAAGTGAGAGCAAAAGGCTTCCTCCATGCACCACTCCGTGCAGCAGGAGGACCGCACCGCCATGACTTCCTCCTCACATGCCCGTCTCAAACGGATGAATGCACAAGCGACATTGCTCATGGTGCGCGAGCTGCTTCGCTACCGCCCGGAGGATGTCGGCTACAGCGCATGGCTGGGCCACATCACCGAGCTAGTTCCCGCCACCGCAGAGGCGCATGCGCCCTCTCGCTTGCTCCGCCCCCTCCGTCCCACAATTGAGAGGAGGCTCAGGGAGCACCACCTCCTCCTCCCATGCGCGGCGACCTGACTGAGCCCCGACGCGAAGCACGCCCGGGTAACCCGCCTCACGAACCCACCCACATGCCCAAGAAGAAGGAGATAGCTACAAGATCTTCCGCCATGAGGCTCCGCTCAACGTGTGTGCGGTCCTCGAGCAGCAGCGTAAGCACCTGGACCTAGTCGACCAGGATGTCGTGGTGGCCACGAGCCAGGCTCAAGCTGTCCTCACGCGCGATGGCCCCTCAAGCTCCATGGGTTGTTGGGCATTCACCCGCGAGCTATGCAGGGTGGTTTAGCCGGCCAAGTTCAAGCCCGAGTTGACCCCGCGCTACAATGGCTCCCTCGACCCCCGGAGTTCCTCCAACTCTACGCCATGAGCATCGAAGTTGCGGGAGGCGATGATAAGGTCATGGAGAACTAGCTTCCGATGGCCCTCAAGGACAACGCATGGTCCCAGCTCATTGAACCTGCCCGAGGACTCGGTTTCACCGTCGGGTGACCTCTGCGAGCTATTCGTCGCCAACTTCAAGGGCACGCACGACCGTCGTCTCTCCATCAATGACTTGTGCCGGATGAAGCAGTGCCCTGGGCAGACCCTACCCAAGTACATCCAGCGGTTTAGCCAGGTGCGCAATAGGAGCCGGCATGCCATGGACTAGGCAGTCATCATGGCGTTCACCAACGGCGTCAAGGACCTCAAGATGTGCGAAACACTCGCAATCAACTACATCCTAAGTACGGCCATGGAGCTATTCAACCTCGCCGACAAGTGCGCCAAGGCCGAGGAGGGCTGCCTATTCGCCCACGATAACCACTACAGGAATCACCTTCTTTGTCGTCTGCCATCACAGACGGCAAAGACAAATACCCGGACGGCAAAGACAGTACCACAGACGGCAAAGATTGTCACGGCCGGCAAATTTTCTGCGTCAGCCTACGACGGCATAGGACCTTCTTTGCCGTCTGCCCCCCTAAAGCGGACGGCAAAGGTCTTTCCCGTCAGCTCCCCTGAGGAGCAGTCGGCAAAGAGCTTGAGACGGCAGCCGAGAGGCGTTGCCTCCGTTAGGGGTTAACGGAGGCTCTTTGCCGTCTGCCTGCTGGTCAATCATTGCCGTCTGCCGTGTCCTCCCCTCCCCCTCTCTCCCTCCACTCCTGCCCCTCCTCTGTGCCCTCTTCTTTGTCGTCTGCCCCCCCCAGCAGTCAGACGGCAAAGAGCCTATATGGCCAGCTGCTACTGCCCAGGAAGCACAGCTGGGTGCCATGTGGCACCTTTGTCGTCCGCTGGCTGACGGCAAAGGCCTTTGCCATCAGCCAGCAGACGGCAAAGAGCCCATATTGTCGCTGTTTTGTTTATTTTATGTTATTTCACAGCAATAATATATATAATTCATAGCACATATATGATATATAGTTCACAACACATATATGATATACATATAAAGTTCACCAATGTCATTTGTTCATCAATGGACATCCATATATCGAAAGAAACCAACATATACAAAGTTTCATCCATATATATACATATAGTTCCACATATATTGTTCATCAACACATACAAAGAACCAACACATTGTTCATCAACTCAAATAAAAAAGGAAACTAAAGCACTCCAACGCCAGCTTCCATGCATGTAGTACATCCAATCTGCAAAATGGGAATAAGAAAGTAAGTAGAAGAAGAACAACAACATATATGACAAATAAGCTAAATTGAAGAAGAAAGAGAAGAAGCAATAAGAGAACAAGGAGAAGAAAAACAAGAAGGAGGAGGAGGAGGGGAAGGGTAAGGAGAAGGAGAAGGAGGAGGAGAAGAAGAAAAAAGAAGAGAAGAAGAAGGAGAAGAAGGAGGAGAAGAAGCAGAGAAGAAGAAGGAGAAGTAGGAGGGCTCCTTCTCCTTCTCCTTCTTCTTCTCCTCCTTCCTTCTCCTTCTTCTCTTCTTCTCCTCCTCCTTCTTCTTCTTCTCCTCCTCCTCCTTCTTCTTCTCCTTCTCCTTCTATTCTTCTTCTCTTCTTCGTCTTCTTCTTCCTTCTCCTTCTTTTTGAGCTAAATATTCCAATTATGTCATTTTAGAGGAAAAGAAGCTAAGTATATAATATTCATGAGCTAACCAAGGTTCTTCTGCCATTTTGAGCTTATTACGGTATTTTGGAGCTAAATGGGCTAACTATGTCATTGTTGGGTTAATTAAAGCAAGGATAATATGAAAGAGAAGAAGAAAGAGGAGGAGGAGGAGGAGAAGAAGAAGAAGAAATCAAGAAGAAGGAGGAGGAGGAGAAGGATAGAAGGTCCTTGGCCTTCTCCTCCTCCTCCTCCTCCTCCTCCTCCTCCCTTCTCCTCCTCCCTTCTCATCCTCATCCTCCTCCTCCTCCTCCTTCTCCTTCTTCTCTTCTTCTTCATCTCTTCTTCTTCTTTCTTTTCATTTTGAGCTTATTATGGTAGAAGAAGAAGAAGAAAGAGGAGGAGAAGAAGAAGAACGAGGAGGAAGAGGAGAAGAAGAAGAAATCAAGAAGGAGGAGGAGGAGGAGGAGGAGGAGAAGGCCAGGGGCTAACTATGTCATTGTTGGGTTAATTAAAGCAAGGATAATATGAAAGAGGAGAAGAAAGAGGAGGAGGAGGAGGAGAAGAAGAAGAAATCAAGAAGAAGGAGGAGGAGGAGAAGGATAGAAGGTCCTTGGCCTTCTCCTCCTCCTCCTCCTCCTCCTCCTCCTCCCTTCTCCTCCTCCTCCTCCTCCTCCTCCTCCTCCTCCTCCTCCTTCTCCTTCTTCTCTTCTTCTTCATCTCTTCTTCTTCTTTCTCTTCATTTGAGCTTATTATGGTAGAAGAAGAAGAAGAAATAGGAGGAGAAGAAGAAGGACGAGGAGGAAGAGGAGAAGAAGAAGAAATCAAGAAGAAGGAGGAGGAGGAGGAGGAGGAGGAGGAGGAGGAGAAGGGCCTTCTCCTCCTCCTCCTCCTCCTCCTCCTCCTTCTTCTCTTCTTCTTCATCTCTTCTTCTTCTTTCTTTTCATTTTGCCTATTTCTTCTCCTCTTCTCCTCTTGTTGGAGCTAAATTACCTAATTATGTCTTTTTTGAGCTAAATATTCCAATTATGTCATTTTAGAGGAAAAGAAGCTAAGTATATAATATGCATGAGCTAACCAAGGTTCTTATGCCATTTTTAGCTTATTACGGTATTTTGGAGCTAAATGGGCTAACTATGTCATTGTTGGGTTAATTAAAGCAAGGATAATATGAAAGAGGAGAAGAAAGAGGAGGAGGAGGAGGAGAAGAAGAAGAAATCAAGAAGAAGGAGGAGGAGGAGAAGGATAGAAGGTCCTTGGCCTTCTCCTCCTCCTCCTCCTCCTCCTCCTCCTCCTCCCTTCTCCTCCTCCTCCTCCTCCTCCTCCTCCTCCTCCTCCTTCTCCTTCTTCTCTTCTTCTTCATCTCTTCTTCTTCTTTCTTTTCATTTGAGCTTATTATGGTAGAAGAAGAAGAAGAAATAGGAGGAGAAGAAGAAGGACGAGGAGGAAGAGGAGAAGAAGAAGAAATCAAGAAGAAGGAGGAGGAGGAGGAGGAGGAGGAGGAGGAGGAGGAGAAGGCCAGGGGCCTTCTCCTCCTCCTCCTCCTCCTCCTCCTCCTCCTTCTTCTCTTCTTCTTCATCTCTTCTTCTTCTTTCTTTTCATTTTGCCTATTTGTTCTCCTCTTCTCCTCTTGTTGGAGCTAAATTACCTAATTATGTCTTTTTTGAGCTAAATATTCCAATTATATCATTTTAGAGGAAAAGAAGCTAAGTATATAATATTCATGAGCTAACCAAGGTTCTTATGCCATTTTGAGCTTATTACGGTATTTTGGAGCTAAATGGGCTAACTATGTCATTGTTGGGTTAATTAAAGAAAGGATAATATGAAAGAGGAGACGAAAGAGGAGGAGGAGGATGAGAAGAAGAAGAAATCAAGAAGAAGGAGGAGGAGGAGAAGGATAGAAGGTCCTTGGCCTTCTCCTCCTCCTCCTCCTCCTCCTCCTCCTCCCTTCTCCTCCTCCCTTCTCCTCCTCCTCCTCCTCCTCCTCCTCATTCTCCTTCTTCTCCTTCTTCTCTTCTTCTTCATCTCTTCTTCTTCTTTCTTTTCATTTTGAGCTTATTATGGTAAAAGAAGAAGAAGAAAGAGGAGGAGAAGAAGAAGAACGAGGAGGAAGAGGAGAAGAAGAAGAAATCAAGAAGAAGGAGGAGGAGGAGGAGGAGGAGGAGGATAAGACCAGGGGCCTTCTCCTCCTCCTCCTCCTTCTTCTCTTCTTCTTCATCTCTTCTTCTTCTTTCTTTTCATTTGGCCTATTTCTTCTCCTCTTCTCCTCTTGTTGGAGCTAAATTACCTAATTATGTCTTTTTTGAGCTAAATCATCTTGATCTTGTGATCGTCACGCACCTCGGCAACATCCAACTCCAATATCATCTTCTCCTCATCAAGGCTTTTACGGACCTTCGACAACTTATATATAAGCTAATAATAGATCTTTTGCGTCTTTCGATATGCGAAGAGAAGTAAGAAGGTTTACTATTGGGATAACGAAGATATGACCATATTTCTGATCAATTCAACAGACGAGATCGGATAGTAGAATAGAGAGATATGACCACTTGGTGAGTAAGCTTATACCACCACTTGGTGAGTAAGGCCTACAAGGAGGGATATTGTGATAATAGTGACCTCCGGGCTACCATGTCAATTGTAAAAAGTAGTTGATTCGTGTCTTGCAGGAGCAATAATAGTGAAATGAGAACGTAAGCCCCCTAGGTCTTCCTCTTCCTTCTAAACTAATTTCTTTCGCTTGACTCTTCCAGGAGAAAAGTATAATAAGTGGTTGAAGGAAAGCGAAAAGGAATGGCTTTTTCATGTACCAGATCCGTGATCTAGACATCAAGCAAAAATGTACATACAATCAAAGAGAGCAGTTATTTGTAGTGACTGGTGTATTGGTTAGAGATGAAAGGAGAGACTGGTGTATTCGATTTAGTTGAATTTCTTGACTCCACGGTGCTGGTTGTCGAGTTTATGGCGCTGTCGACCATCCAAAAAGTCAAAGATGGCGCCGGCATTTACTTATTATGGTCTCTTCTAATAGTGGTCCCTTGGTATTCAGGTTGTAAAATCCTCATAGGAACGTCGATTGTTATACCTTGTTTTTGTAATGGTCTATCTTATTTAAAAAGACGAAAGATAAACAAGCTCTTGGAAGCGAAGGTATGTCTGAGCATTCTGGGCAGGTCGCAAGAAGCCGCTTTTAGAAGGTTTGGAGCAACCGCAATTTTTCACCATGCCACCGTGGGACCGCTTTCGCGAGCTCTGCCTTCTCCGGTTTGGCCCCACCATCCGTGGCAGCCGACTGGCAGCCCTCGGCCGCTTACCGTTTACCTCAACGGTCCAGGACTACGCCGACCGATTCCAAGCCCTGGCATGCCACGCGCCAGGCATATCCGGGACTTCGACGCCCTCACGATGACATTCTGGCGCCTGGGACGCCAAATTGGCCTTGGCCTCCTCCTCCTCCTCCTCCTCCTCCTCTTTATGTCTTTTTTGAGCTAAATTACCTAATTATGTCTTCTTGGAGATAAATTGGCTAATTATCTCATTTTAGAGGAAAACAAGCTAAGTTTGGAGGAGGAACTTACCGTAGTGGTCATCAAGGAGGAGAAACACCACGGTTGCTCGCGCCAGCTTCGTTTGGAGACGGTTGCCCTGGAGAAGGGTCGTGCGATGCCGCTTGGGAGTTATTCTGCAGAAAAGATATTTTGCAATGTCTCAGTTAGCATGATGACACTCAATTATTAATACTAGTTTATAATGAAACTCACCGTGCCAATCGAAGAGAAGACGGGCATCGGCGGAGGGACTTGACCGCTCTTCTCGCACAGACCCTGAAGAGTGGGTCGTATTAGTTAGTATTGAAACAGACATTACACACATGATTTGGCTAATGTGAAAAAAAACATACCACAAAAAGCTCGTACAGGGCCCGTTGACCGGCCTCATTCCGGGCCCTCTCCTCCTCAAGCAATCGTGCCGTGCTCTGGTACCTCTCATCAAGAGCAGCCTGAAGAGCAGCCTGGCTTGCCAATCTCTCTTTCTCAAGAGCAGCCTGGTTTGCCGCTCTCTCTTTCTGAAGAGCAGCCTGAAAAACCATTCCTCGTTACCACAGTAATGATCTATGGTGACACACATAATGAAATGGATGAAAGTGTTCTTAGTCCGTACAACTAACCTCGATGGCAAGTTCGACTGGCCGTGGACGACACGTTATCTCAGGACAGTTGCTCGACTAGCGCGCCTTGATCTCCGGAAGAGTGAGTGGACAACGTATTATCCCATCTCCAATGGCTATCGAGCCATGGGGCCTCCCGCCACCAGATATCATCACCAGCTCTGGATCCAAAGGTTCCTGGCTAGGGTTAAAGTCATCCCCTTTCGTAGCCTTCCCCGCGTCCCTGTATGCCACGAGATTCTGGTGGGATGATATGTTGGTGAAGTTACTGGGATCATCCAGGTCAGACTCAGAGAATGCCTTCGCCTTCTTGTACGAGGCAGTATGAGCCATGCCATAAACGTCGTACAAGTGTGGCATCTCAGTCTTATTGTGATGCGCCTAAAAGAGAGGAACAAAATATTAGCATAAGAATGAATTGCATGAATCATGAAGCAAATCACATACCCAGTTTCGTCCAAAGTGAAGTAAGTTGGCGTTACCTTGATGGTGTGGTACACCAACCATTTGGCTACGCCGATCCTTCGCATTATCGTGGACGGCTCGCCAGCTGCCTGTGCACCACTCATCAACCAACGCCTCCCAACAATCCATCTTATCCGCACACCATCTCGGGGGCACCTGTAAGTTATTAGAAAGAATTTTCAGCGCTACGCCTATGAATGAAATCAAGAAAACTACGTAGAAGGACTTAAGAATAGGTAATTACCTTCATGTATTGCTCATTCTTGAGAAACTTTCCGCGGCAATCCTTCTTCTCCTTCTTAATACCATGCGTGGCGTAGTAATTTCGAATAGCCTGCGGCCGAGCCTCATGGCGCAAGTTCTGTAGTAACCGCCTACACTCGACCTCGAGAACCCTGGCCGCCGCCTCCTCATATCCATCCTCACACCTATAGAAGGTCTGCAATCAAACGTGAAAACACCGATTAGTACAATAATGAGGTATATGCTTAATTTTAGATTCTGTAAAAGGATAATTTACCCAAAAGCTCCTGATCACCATCTCGGCCCTCGTGTGGCACAAGACACCATCTATAATCTCCTCCGGCGGGGCCTGCGCAGCCTGGTAGTGCTCCCAGGTAAATCGTAGTGTAGGAACCTGACCCTCACCAGGCAACGTGACAAACCCCGGGAAATTTGTCCGGCAAAGCACACCAAGGACGGAGTTTGGCCTGCGGACCCAAGAGGGTGTACCCATCCCCTGCAGTATGATAAGTTCAGCGCATTAGATATTTGAACAAACTTGAAGGCAAAAGCTAAAAAAAGGGTAAATGTACTTACCTATCTCCTTCAGGTTTTATCACCAGCCTCTGCTCGCGGGTAGCCGGGGCGACCGGGAGACCTGTACTACCACGCTTGTACACGGTAGCCGGGGCCCCGTCCACCTGCACATCGCCCTCGCTATCCGTAAGCTCATCCCCGCCATCCCCGCACCCTGAGCCACCCGGACCCTCGGTCCAATCCGGCAACTCGGTATGATCCGGCCAAGGCTCCCATCCGGACCTCTCCACGTCGGGTGAAGCCTCCGGAACCGTAGTCTCCTCCGGCTGCTACTGGGCCGAATGCACCTCGACCCGAGGCTGCTCCTGGACCGGAGTCTCATGGGATGAATGCCCGTGAACACCAGGCTCCTGGACCGGAGTCCCCGTAGCCTCCTTCGCAAACGGGTCGACCATACTAGTCCTATGCTCGGGTGAATGAGCTGGTGGTGGCGAGGACGGCTCAACAGTCCTCCTGGATCTTCCGCGGCCACCACCTCTCCCTGTACCCTTCCCCTTCTTCCCTACCCGACCAGCACCTCTACCAGCGGGCAATGCCGCCGACGAAGAAGAACCCCCGGCTGGTGTCGAAAGACTGTCTGCCAAGGCTCTACGGAGATAGGGTTAGAAGGGAAGTACCACCCCTCGTGCGGGGTGCCTGGGAAGAACCCGTCGAGCGCTCTGGACCCGCGCCCACCATCTTTCAACACCTGCCATGATAAAGATTAAAAGAAATTAGTACAACATAAAAAAATTGAATGACTGACATGAATAATAATATGTACATGAATAATAAATATTAAAATATATAGATATTATCTTCTGTTGCCCGGCTCTCCAAGGAGCCGGAACCCTAGCCTCCGCCGCACCTAACCCTAGCCGCGACGGCGCCATCTCACCGGCGCGTCCGCTACAGCCCTCGCTCCCCTCCTCCCTGCCCTTACAACCTACGCCGGAGGCCCGGTAGGAACCCTAGTACTACCAATTTGGTATCCAGAGATTCGAGGCTGATCATGTCGCTCCCTCCACCACCGCCGCCGCTCAACACCACCACCGCCCCACTGCCGCAAACCACCACCACCGCCCCGCTAGGACCCAACCCCCGCCGCCGAGCGTCGCCCCCACTACCTACGGGCCGCCGTCGCTGCCGTGGGCCACCCCGGCCTTCCAGCTGCAGCACTACCACGCCGCGGGCACTCCCTGGCCGGTGTGGCCGGCCACCACCGTGCCGCTGGGGGGGCTGCCCCTACAGTCGCTACCGGCCACCACGGCGCAGGCGTCGGGGGTCGGGGTAGGGGGTCGGGGGTCAAGGGTGAGTATTGTCGGGGGTCGGGGGTCGGGGGTCGAGGTTACCTATAAAACTTTCCAGGTTACCTATACTACTTTATAAAACTTTCCAGGTTCCATAAAAAAATATTTCATGCCGGGGTGTCGTCGAGATGTCGTGTCGAGGCGTCGTGTCGGGGTTTCGGGGCATCATGTCGGGTGTCAGGGGTGTCGTCGAGATGTCATGTCGGGGCGTCGTGTCGGGGTTTCGGGGCATCGTGTCGGGTGTCAAGGGTGTCGTCGAGATGTCGTGTCGGGGCGTCGTGTCGTGGTTTCGGGGCATCGTGACGGGTGTCAGGGGTGTCGTCGAGATGTCGTGTCGGTGCGACAACTACTATTGTGAGTTGTTGTAATATCCTCAACATTGTGGCTAGTGCAAGCATAGGCGGCGACCGGAGGGCTCTACACGGTCAACTACAAACCTAACAACTAACCTAACACACAGTAGGTAATTAACAACTAACCTAACAACTAACCTAGCTTGAGGGGTAATACCACTAACAACTAACCTAATTACCACTAACAACTAACAAGTAACCTAACTAACCTAATTACCAGTACGTAACCACTATAAACTAACCTAACTAACAATAGGTAATTAACAACTAACCTAACTAACCTAATTAATGAATTAAACGAAAAAACGAAAAAAGGACTCACCGAGGAGGAGGAGGGCCGCAGGAGGGGGGGCGCAGGGCGGCGGTGGGGTGTGTAGGTGGGGAGGTGGGGGGGGAGGCGGCGGCGGTGGGGCGGCGGCGGCGCTGGGGGCGCAGGGCGCAGGGGCGCTGGGAGGCCCGCAGGGGGGGGGGGTCGCAGGGCGGCGGTGGGGAGGTGGGGGGGAGGCGGCGGCGGTTGGGCGGCGGCAGCGCTGGGGGCGGCGGCGCTGGGCGTGCGTGGGAGAGAGAGAGCGCGTGGGAGAGAGAGAGTGCGTGGGAGAGAGGAGAGAGGTAGGCGCGCGGCGCCGTGAACTTCTCGGGGGTCCATCCCTTTGTCGTCTGCCACTGATCCCCTTTGCCGTTCGCCACGGACGGCAAAGCTACTCAGGCGGACGGCAAAGGGGTGGGTGGGGCCGGGGTGGGATGGGGAGAGAGGAGGGATGGGGTGGGACAACTTTGCCGTCGGCCATCCCTACCTTTGCCGTCTGTCAGCAGACGGCAAAGAGGTGGCTGATGGCAAATATATATTTTGCCATCAGCCTCCTCTTTACCGTCTGTTTTTTGCCAACGCACGGTAAAGAGGTTCTTCGCCGTCTGCTGGCTGACGGCAAAGATTTGGCAGACGGCAAATATAGGAATTCCAGTAGTGAACCCTGGCAACGCACTCGATGATGCTAAGTCCATGACCAAGGAGGTCAAGCACAAAGGACCCATCGTGCTTGCGGCTGAACCACACAAGAAGCGCGGTTGCGAGCGGGGCGTGCACGAGAAGGACCCCCGCCTGTTCTGCATCTACCACGATGTGTGCACCCACAACACCAAAGAATTCCAAGAGCTCAAGGTCCTCCGAGACCAGCGGGTTGGCAGGCGCCCGGAGCACAATGACAGCGGCGCTGCTCACGGCAGCGGCTACGGAGGAGGCAGGTCGGACAACCGTAATGACAACCCCCGCCGGTGCTGGTACAATTGCCTCGCGAGAATGGCTGGCGTGATAAGCCTTGTGAGGCACGCCCTTGGGACAACATGGTGCCCCCTCCGCTGTCGTCGCCTCCGACGAGGAATAATGAGAACCAACACGACGAGGAGGCCGGGGCCTCTCAAGAGCCTCGCGCGGTGGCTTGCATTCTTGGTGGAGTTCACGCCCCCTCCTCAAACCGCCAGTTCAACCGGCTATCTCGCGAGGTGAACGCCACCCTTCTGAGGTTGGGGGCTGAGAAGCCCCTCAAGTGGTCCCATTACGCCATCACCTTTGACAAAAGGGATAGCCTCAAGTACGTGGCCACTACGGGCACGCTCCAGATGATTTATACTCCCACCATCAGCAACGCTGCGGTCACCAAGACTCTTATTGACCGAGGCGCGGGCGTCAATGTGCTCTTTGTTGAAACCTTCGACATGCTCCACGTGTTGTAGGACTAGTTGATGTCGACCAGGCCATTCTCGAGGGTGATTCCAAGCTCCACCACTCCGCTACAGAAGGTCCGCCTTCCGGTCACCGTCGGCACGCGTGAAAACTATCATACCGAGCTCATTGACTTCGAAGTGGCACACATTGGCCTCCGTACAACGCCATCTTCGGCTACCAAGTGCTGGCCAATTTCATGATGGCAACCCACCACAGCTACAACATCCTCAAGATGTCTGGTTATAGTGGCATCATCACTGTCACCGCCGACAAAAAGGACGCGACTCACTCTCTCGAGCACGACTAAAAGGCCGCTGTAGCGGAACGCTCTAATGATGTTGGGGACAATGTGCCTCGCGAGGTCACACCCCCGAGGAAGAGGTAGTCGTTGCACGCCTCTGGGTCCGCCAAGGCAAAGAGTCCGGCAACTGATGCCAGGGCCGCGAGCCCCGTGCATGTTGCCGGTGCCTCACCCCTTCTGGCATAGGAAGGCACGCCCGATGCCTCCCGCTGGTCGGGCTCGGGGGCTTCCACCTGGAAAGCATCTGACCTCGCCGGTAAATCGAGAGAGGTTCTCAAACACCACCTCGAGACACGCCTCAATGCACTCCGTAGCAAGCAAGGGGTACGACACTGGACTCCGGCGGGACAAGAGATCATCACCTAGGAAACTGGCATGCCTCGGGAGGCGCACGCCAAGCGTGGCAAGCGTCGCCCGGAGGGCCTCACTAGGAGGATCGTCGCTGCTGGGAGGACCGGTGAGGTGCGCATGTGCGTCGACATTGCAGGCCTTAATGGGTTCACCTCCTGAAGCTCCTTCTCACCTTCGTGTGTGGGCTTAGGCCGAGTCGCCATTGCCAAACATGTTCACATGCCCTTCGGCCTGGAGAACACTAGTGCTACCTTCCAAAGGTTTGGACACTTTTCAATGGCGCCTCGCATCGAGCCGGGACCTTGCGAGCCCCAGTGCTGCGGGAGAAAACCGACCTCTCAGGGGTCGGCCTTCACAACACACTTCATCAAGCAACCTGGAGCTCCCACGACAACACAATCGCCAGCGGGTGATTTTCCCATGATCATTCCATTAAGGAACCTAGAACAACGTCTATGCTCGGGTTTGTCCCTACAACGTTGCTAAACCCGAGTGAGTGAATGTAGGATCAAAAATATGTCGAAAGGGGGGTGATTAGACTACTTGAAAGGATAAAAACTTAGCCTTTTCCCAATTTTAAGTGTGGGTTAGTTTTAGCAATTATGAGTAGTCAAATACAACCTACACATGCACATCTAAGAGTATAGTAGCGGAAAGTAAAACATGCAAGTGTAAAGTAAAGGGTATGGTAGGGAGATCAAACGCTAAGGTTGACACGAGGATTTTTGGCATGGTTCCGATAGGTGGTGCTATCGTACGTCCATGTTAGTGGATACTTCAACCCACGGAGGGTAACGGCTGTGAGTCTCCATGGATGGCTCCACCCACAAGGGGTCCATAAAGAAGCCGCCTTGTCTATTCCACCATGGCTTCCGTCCACACATGACTAGCCTCAATCACGGTAGATGTTCACGAAGTAGGCGATCTCCTTGCCCTTACAAACATCTTGGTTCAACTCCACAACACGAAGTAGGAGGCTCCCAAGTGATACCTAACCAATCTAGGAGGCACCACCCTCCAAAATGTAATAGATGTGGTAGAACGATGAAATTCTTGCTCTTGTGCTTCAAAGGTAGTCTCCTCAACACTTAATCACTCTCTCACAGATTTGTCATGGGTAGGAGATATTGATCTTGTGTAAAGCAACCTCGGGAGGCTAGAAACAATGGTTCAAGTGGCGGGAATGGGATCTCTTGATCTCAACACATGAGTAGGTGGCTCTCTCCCAAAAAATGGATCTATCAAGTGTGTGTGTGTTCTGAGTGCTTCCTCTATGAATGAGAGGTAGGTGGAGGGGTATATATAGGCATCTCCCGAAATCCGTTACAACATTATTGCCTAACATGGTGACACCGAAAAGAATCTCGGCGGTACCGAGTTGCACTAAATGTGGCAAATTTTGAATTCTCGGTGAGACCTATATAGGAACCTCGGTGGTACCGATACAATGACCTAGACTAGTTTCCAAATCTTGTAGAGACCGATTTCGAACTCAGAAATTCTGATTCTTGAAATCTTCTCAACAGAAAGTTGGTCACTGAATCACAGTAGCACCGATAAGAATGTTGGTTGTAGAGAGATGGTAGGGTTTGGCATAGGTTATGTCAACTGTAAAATCGGTAGCACTGAATGGAAATTGTTGGTGGCACCGATTTTGCAGGTTTGGGTTTGGACAGAGATATCTTGTGGGAGAGTGGTTGAGTATTTTTGCTGGGTACCTATAAGAACTTGAGGAACCAATTCATCATAATAGCTCATCCACTTTTAATAGTACTGGCTTTCCTATGGACTCAAAGTGATTTCTCACAAATGTAAAATGTAGAGTCTTTTTGCTTGAAGCTTGAGCCAATCCTATTCCTTCCTTCTTAATGGGGAATCTCCTCACAATCCTACAGCCAAAGCATCTTTGAACTTTTCTGAAATATACTTCAAAAACTCATTAGTCCAATGATGCATATGTTGTGATAACTTATCAAAACCACCTTAGGGGGCAATTGTTCTTTCAATCTCCCCCTTTTTAGTAATTGATGACAATATATAGATCACAGCTTCGACAAAAGATATAATCAATGATTAGCATTGACGCTTTGAGAAGTATGTGAAAAGAAAGAGCTCCCCCTAAATTTCTGCATTATTTTAAATTTTCTTTTGAATGCAAATGCACTATCGATTAGGATCATGGGTTACTCTTCCATGTCACGTACAACTTGGTGGTGCGCATAAATGATATGAATGAAAAGTAATGCACATAACACCAAACAAGACGTGAATGATCAACATGTAGATAGCTTAAAAGTAATAATGTGGTAGCATCAAACAACCATAGCGTATGATCAAACACACCTCTAAAGAGATAAAGTCATCCAAAAGACAAAAAGTTTTGAAAAACCAAACAAGAGCAAAATAAAATGCAAATCTTTCCCTCTCGAAGCACTATTTGATCTATACACTTCTCCCCCTTTGGCAACAAGTTACGAAAATGTTCAAAGGACTAGAACTAAGTGTCTCTCTCGACACGATCTCCTCCGGTAGTTGAAGGTGGAGTGGACAAGAGAGCACCAACGAAGGCTTCTGCGGATGTCGCTTGAGCTAGAGGTGTAGACACTGGAGGTGTGGGAGAAGGAGCTGAAGCTTGAGCGGACGAAGATGGTCTTGCTTCTGGTACTGGCACAGCTACTAATCTAGTGTGGGTCGTGAACTGAGTAGTAGTAGGAAGAGGCGAATCATCATCATCATCACTGCTGGGGCATGGAATCTTCACAGAGTCAACTTCATGTTGAAGTTGCTGAACAGTGGTGGTAAATTATGTCACCTTAATATCCAGGACATGGAATTTTGGGTCCACGATCCTCTCTAAGCTCTTCTGGTTCAACAAAATATCTAAAACTTTCTTCTCTATCCATTGGATGGTGCTGACCAAGAAGGACATCTGCTCATATCTTGTTTTGAGTTGTGGAAGTCGACCTGGAGCATTCCTAGCAGCCTCTGCAGCTACTGCCTCTGCTGCCTCTCTAGCAGTAGCTGAGCTAGGATGGGTATCATCCATCACAACTACATTATCCTCAAAATCTGGCTGGAGTGGAAGGTGGGGACGATCAACTAGATATGCATGCTTGCCAATC
The DNA here is from genome assembly GCF_904849725.1 of Hordeum vulgare subsp. vulgare. Taxonomy (NCBI): domain Eukaryota; kingdom Viridiplantae; phylum Streptophyta; class Magnoliopsida; order Poales; family Poaceae; genus Hordeum; species Hordeum vulgare. The sequence continues at coordinate 337,397,985 of NC_058524.1, read as the reverse complement.
TTGGCATTGATGAGTATGTGAATGTATGGAGCATATCCACAACATCTCTTCTGCTCTGTAGTAGTCCTCTTAACAGTCTCAACTATCAAGTCCATCACTCAGAAGGGGGCGTGGGTGTCTAGATGGTGCAGCATGTTGATGGAATAACCTCTAATCATCTTGTCATCACTTGACTTGGGCATCAGGGTGTGTCTCATGATAGTGTTTGTATTGGGTATTCCTGCTTGCAAAAAGTAGATATAGCCAAGCTTGTGAGACGGAAGGTAATCATTAGGCACGTGCTTGTACATGTTGGCCATGGAGTTGTGATTCACTTTGAGCTATGAATACAAATCCAAGTTCTCTTCTCGTTCTTTAGGAGAACCAATGATGGTGGCTCGTTCATCAATTGTAGACTCATACCGATGACCGTGAGTCATCCAAACAATCCTTCCATCTGGATAGACATAAGAAGTGGAATATAATTGCATGGTCATCTCATCATTCCATGCAATCGTCTCTTTTCCAGCAAAATCTTCAATGTTAACCATCCTGAAATTTTTCTCTCACATGAGGAAAATAGTCTTCATTGGCCTTGATGTATTCCCAATCGACATATCTCATGTCGTTGATTGCAGGATTCTTGTCAAACAACATTGTCTAATAGAAATCTTGGTGTTCCCTTGTGTGAAAGCAGGGATCAACATCAGTTCTCCTTCTTACAGCATATGGATCAACAAATCTCCACTTCCTCGGTCCTGCATCTTTCCTCTTCTTCATGTCCATGGCAACGAGGTGAGATGCATCATGAGTTGGCAGATGAGGTCTCAACATCATAAGCAGAGGGGCGTCCTCATCTTCCTTAGTAGCAAAATCTCTGGATGAAAAGCCTTTGTTTTTCTCAGCTGTAGGAATGTCCTTTATAGTTCTGTTGGGCACTACGGGCTTCTTAGGAGCTGAAGACCTCCTGGGAGCAGAAGGCTTCTTGGGCATAGCACTAGCCATCAGCTTTGACTTCTTTGGAGGAGGGATCCCATCTGGAATTTCTTCCTCATCATTAGCTTAAATAGTTTATGTTGGATATTCATGCACTTAGGTTTTCCTACCAATGACATGAATAGTTCTCTCCTGGCTCCATTCACACCTAGCTTCTTGTTAAGCATAGCCTCTAGATCTCTAGTGTGTGAAGGTTTAGCATACTCCTTCCTCACCTTATTCTTGACTGTGATCTTCTCCTTCTTGTTCTGGGGAGTAGATTCCTCAGCGACTGGTAGCTACCTTGGGCATGACATGGGAGCTGGGAGTACCTGCGTTAGAAGGGGTCCTCTCAGGACTAGTGCGTGAGTCAGTTTCAGCATGGGGCTCACTGAAGTTGTTCAGACTATCCTCTCAACTTCACATATTGCAATACCAAGCAGGCAAATAGACTGGCAGACAAGGTGACCTTGTGAAAAGATATAGAAGAGCTTGACAGGATAAGCATCACAAAATTGCAGAAATTTTATCAAATTTAACTCTGAAAAATTTAGTTTTAACTTTCAGCAAAATAGAATTTTGGTTCCATCGAGTGAGAAATTTTGGAGCCACTCAGACACATGTTCTCTTTAACTAAAACTTGGTACCCTTTCCGGTTTCACCGAAAAGGAGAACTCGGTTCCACCGAGAACATTCTCAGTAACCCTAAGACCAAAATAGGTAAGACAATTTTTTGGAACTTGGTGAAACCGAGATTCAATCTTACTGATAGCTAACCCTAAAAGTTTCTTTGCTCGCTAATCTAAAGAATTTTTCTGCAGGATGGAACTTCTGACAATCGTGGGAAGATAATCGTAGTGCCTAATTGCGAAAGGAATCAGATTGGAGCGCAAAAAGGAGAACGAATCCATACCCTAACTCAGTGTGGATTCGCTACGGCGGCGACGACGGTGAAGAATCTATCGGCAGCGAATGCGCATGGAAGAATCAAGTGGACGTCCGGAGACTAGGGTGAGGTAGCAAAGGGGTACGACTGTGTGGCATTTGAAGAAATTTTCAACCATTGGGCCCCGCGTGGTATTTATATCCCTTTGCTGTCGGTGACACGGAGATGGAATTTTTGGTGCCACCGAGTTCCACGACTGTCAGCTGATAGTGAAACTCAGTGAGGCCTAAAAGCTAAACACGGTTGCACCAAGATGATAAAACCTGATCCACCATAGGCTTTGGTGGGACCGAGATTTTGATGTCGGTCATGCCGAGATGAACTTTGGGAGGTTTTGGAATTCTGTCCTTGTCGACAGGATCTCCGAGTGCACCTCCGACACAGTGTCCCTAAAGTGCTTGCTCAAATTTTGTGATGAAGCATGAATAGATTTTAAGACGAGAAAGCATATATGGGTAGAGGAGGGTACTTAGGCATTCTTCTGTATCCAATTGGACAAAAGAAAATAGAAAGCCAAATAACAAAGATTGGATATCCTCGAATGAGCAAAACATGCATAGCAACATGCTCACACAATAAGATGTCAAATAAAACTTGGTGAACATGCAGCATCTATCAAGCACTTTGGCAATGGCGAAGTCATCTACATATGAGTATATTGACTTAGGAGACAAGTAATAATACTTGATCATAGGTCGTACTCATCGATTAAGCACAAGTGGGGTTACCTCTTTTAGATAATTCATTGATATGTTCACATGATTTAGGATACGCTTATACTCAAGTCTTAGAGTAAAGCTCCCCCTAGGTGTGACATCCCCCCTAAGAGGGATAAACTAGCCTTGGGTTTTGTGGTAAAAGACTTCAAGTAGGTGTAGTAGTGGTGGATGCTCATTGTTGATGAAGATCATGTTAAGTTGGGAGCAATCCTAGTTATTTCTTACTCTTCTCACCTACATGGGTTAGTCCCAAAGCAAAGGGAACAAATGCAAAGATATCTATGGACATGGAGTGAAATACCTCGGAGGTGATGTCCAAATATGCATTAATTAGCTTGTCCCTTGCTCACCTTTGAGGGAATGTGTGACTCCTTGAACTAATGCATGTGGTTGGAGTTGATTTCATATAGTTCTTGACAAATTGAATAAGTGTTGATTTCATTGGCGTAGTCACCCCTCAAGAACTTTCTAGTTATTCCTCTTGGGGACCCACATCACCTTGATGGGGATCCTTGGAGTTGTTGTAGCACTAGATGAGGTAGTACTAGGAGTGTCCTTGGGAACCTACTCGATGTTGGCTAGGCCATCTTCCACAAATGAGTCAATCTCCTCTTGAATCTTTCTCTTGCCCTTGTGGTCTTGTGGTAGAAGGCCATCTTGAGATCTTGTTCCCTTGGTAGGTGTAGGATCATACTTCTCCTCTTGAGGAAAAAACTTGGGCATGAGATATGGACCTTCTTCCCGAACATCTCCTTTGATGTTGAAGTAGCCAACACCTTGCTTCTTCCGATGTCCTCCTTGCTTTCGCAAAATTTCTTCGAATTTCTTACTTCCGGCAAAGACTCTTGAAGACAATCTCTCTATAATCCGTTTTGCCGAATCCTTTTCTTGCTCAAGTGTAACTTGTCTAAGAGAATCATTAGTGGAATCAAGAGAGCTACTAGCAACAACATCATTTGATCTAGCTTTAGCATTGTTGTCACTAGATGAAAAAACTTTCTTTCCTTTATTACAAGTGTTCTTAGGTTTAACTTGTGGAAAAAAGTAGACCAGAGTAATCATTTGGTTTGACAAGAAGTACTCTTCTTTCAAAGAACATCATTGATTGCTTTTAGAAACTCACGCTCTTGCTCTAAATTTAGCTTCTCGAAGCATAGCTTGTCATGAGTTCTTGCAAGCTCTCTATGATCTTCTAGAGTATTTTAATGAGCTAACTTAAGAGTGTTTAATTCTTTAGTTAGTAATTCAATCTCTTTCTTATCATCATCATTCAATTTCTCTTTACTAGCATGATTATCTTCAAGATTATTTTAAGTGTTATCACTAGTCTTCTCAAAGAGCAAGTCATCTTCTCCTAACAAGTCATCCTCATTACTATTGAAGTCAAAGTACTCGGGGTGTGATACCTTGGGGCCTTTTTGCCATGAAGAAATTTCCAATCCCTTCATTTGGTGCATCAAATAAGTCATAGGAGTTGGAGGAACCGAGTGCAATGTCGGCAACACCTTCATCTTGACTGTAGTCGGAGGTTGAGGGATAGCTTCTCTCAGATTGGTTGTCAGACTCAGAGCTAGAAAAACATTCATAAACTTGACCTTGATGTATTCTTCTTGAACTGATCTTGGTGTACTTGTCCTTCGTCTTCGGTTATTTGCCTCTCCGGGAGTGTCTTTGTTCATAATGATATTCTATATTCCTTCTCTCTGTGCGAGGTGACTCATCTCCTAAGCTTCGTCTTCTAAGTGACTCTTATCTTAATTTGTGGTGAGGCAAGCACTCATTAGAAAAGTGTCCGGGCTTTCCACACTTGTAGCAGTTTCAGTCACGACTAGACGAATACTTCTCATCATATCTTGAGCTTGAGATTCTTTCTATTCCTCTACTCTTGTGGAACTTGTTGAATTTTCTGACCATGAGGCTGATCTCTTCATTGGTAACAAGGTTGTCACTTGAAGTAGCGGGTGTATCACTTGAAGATTTGTAAGCACCACTTGACTTGTTGTGTAGCTCATCTTTGTCCTTGAAAGACATTTCGTGAGCAACAATCCTCCCAATGACTTCAGTTCGCTTGAGATCATTGTAGTTTGGTATCATTTGGATTGATGTGCACACGGTATCACATCTTCCATCCAAGGCTCTAAGTATCTTCTTGGTGATGAATTTTTTGGTCATCTCTTCACTTCCTAAGCCGACAATCTCATTTGTGATGAGAGCTAACCTAGATTATATCTCAACGACTCCTTCACCTTCCTTCATCTTGAACTTGTCAAGCTGACTTTGAAGCACATCCAACTTAAATTCCCTGACAGCATCAGTTCCTTCGTGCATATCAATCGAAGTATCCCAAATTTCCTTGGCAATCTGAAGGCGGCTGATTTTTTTGAATAGTTTGGGACACAAGCAATTGAACAGGATATCACATGCTTGAGCATTGTATTGCAACATCTTCCTCTCATCTGATGTCGCATCATGATCCGGTTCTTTTCCTTCCCTGAATAAATCACCTTGTACACCAATAGGAACAACAACCCAAACTGTAGGATTATGACCAAGAATATGCATTTTCATCTTATGCTTCCAACTAGCAAATTAGTTCCATAGAAATATGGACCTATACGATGATTGTTTCCCTCACTAGACGCCATGCTCTCCTAGGTTGTGAAACCAATGTAGTGGAGACCGAAGATCTAATACCACTTTTAGGATCGAAAGTATGTCTAGAGGGGGGTGATTATACTACTCGATAAGATAAAAACTTTGCATGTTCCCAATTTTAAGTGTGGGCCAATTTTAGCAACTATGAGTAGTCAAGTACACCCTACACATGCACATCTAAGAGTATAGCAGCGGAAAGTAAAACATGCAATTGTAAAGTAGAGGGTAAGGTAGGGAGATCAAACACAAAGGTTGACACGATGATTTTCTGCATGGTTCTAATAGGTGGTGCTATCGTATGTCCATGTTAGTGGAGACTTCAACCCACGGAGGGTAACAGCTGCGAGAGTCCACGGAGGGATCCACCCACAAGGGGTCCATAAAAAACCGGCCTTGTCTATTCCACCATCGCTTCCGTCCATAGGGTTGTATATTTCGCTCACGGTAGATCTTCATGAAGTAGGTGATCTCGTTGCCCTTACAAACATCTTAGTTCAACTCCACAACACAAAGTTGGAGGCTCCCAAGCGATACCTAACCAATCTAGGAGGCACCACCCTCCAAAAGCTAATACATGTGGTAGAATGACGAACTACTTGCTCTTGTGCTTCTAAAGATAGTCCCCTCAATACTCAACCACTCTCTCTCAGATTTGGCATGGGTAGGAGAGATTGATCTTGTGGAAAGCAACCTGCGGATGCTAGAAATTAAGGTGCAAATGGTTGGAATGGAATCTCTTGATCTAAACATATGAGAAGGTCGTTCTCTCTCATAAAAATGGATCCAACAACTGTGTGTTGTAAGTGCTTCGTATACGAATGAGAGGTAGGTGGAGGGGTATATATAAACATCTCCCAAAATCCAACCATTACAACATTATTTCCCAACTCGATGAGACTGAAAAGAATCTTGGCGGTACCGACTTGCACGAAATGTGATAACTTTTGATTACCGGTGAGACCGATATAGGAATCTTGGTGGTACCGATACGACGGTGTACACTAGTTTAGAAATCTCGGTGAGACTGATTTCTAACTCGAAAATTCCAATTCTTGAAATCTTCTCAACAAAATGTTGGCCGCTGAATCGTGGTGGTACCGAGAGGAAAGTTGGTGGTAACAAAATGGTAGGATTTGGCATATGTTTTGTCAGGTGTAAAATAGGTAGGGCGAATGGAAATTGTTGGTGGCACCGATTTTACAAGTTTGGGTTTGGATAGAAATATTTGTGGGAGAGTGGCTGAGTATTTTTTGTGGCTACCTCTAAGCACTTGAGCAACCAATTCATCATAATACCTCATCCCCTTTTAATAGTATTGGCTTTCCTATGGACTCAAAGTGATTTCTCACAAATGTAACATGTACAGTCTTTTTGCTTGAAGCTTGAGCCAATCCCATTCCTTCCTTCATCAAGGGGCATCTCTGCACAATCCGATAGCCAAAGCATCTTTGAACTTTTCTGAAATATTATTGAACAAACTCATTAATCCAATGATGCATATGTTGTGATTAATTACCAAAACCACCTTATGTAGCAATTGTGCTTTCATTGAGCTATGTCTGAAGGTGTTACCCCTGTATACATCGCCTCCTAGGGTCCTTGGTTCCAAACCCCTTCGTGAAGTGGCCTCATGATGATCACCCGGCGCGTGTGGCAACCATGTTGCAGGTTCCTAAGCACGCTGATGCAGAAAGAATAAGGCGCAACCCACCTGAAGACTGAGACTAGGAGCTCCTCAGCCTTGTGCCGGAGATATCTGACCCCTATGTAATCGCTCCCCGTGACACTCTCACATAATATTGATGTTGGAGCTATACACGCCCCGGAGCCTCCTAAGTGGAAGCCCAAGATGAGCTGCATCATGGCCTCGGTGGAGGGCTCCTGCCCACGCCCAAGTGGAAGTCCCCATGCTTCATGCTGGTGGAATTACTCACAAACTGCGACAATGCCCACGCCCAAGTGGAAGCCCCATTCATCGCGCTAGGGAGGATCGACAGAGCTCCACGCTTGCTAGCTTCACCTTGTACCTCGCGCGAGCGAGGGCTAGACACGGTGCATGCGCTCGGGTTAGACCCCACGGCGTTGAAAAATCCAAGTGAATGAGCTCTGTCTCGTGGGCTTACCCCCGTGAACGTCACCTCCTGGGATCCTTGGTGTCTAGTTTCCTCGTGTGACCCCCAAGCGTAAGCGATCGGGGCCACGACGCTCCGACCAATTCATCCGTATGGGAGCCGCTTGGGTGTTAAGCGGGGGGGGGGGGGGTCTCGAGCATTGTGTCTCCAGAACCTGCACTAGTCATGTAGCATATCACCCCTGGCATTCCATTGGCTAAGATAAGCGTAGGGCTTGGCCCTGCCGACACAGAGTACAAAGGATTTCATCACGGAATGGGAGCTTCTTGGGCGTCAAGTGGGGCTTCTTGAGTATTGCATCTCAGGAACCTTCAATAGTCCTGTAGCCTCTCACGCCCTAGCATTCCAGTGGCGGTTGAGATACCCAGGTTGGGCCTTGCCGATGCAGAGTGCAAAGGCTCCCAACTGTGAGTAGTAAGGCCCTTGAGGGAACCCCTTGTGCGTCAAGGGGGGTTCTTGAGCATCGCATCTCACGAACCTTCAATAGTCATGTATCCTCTCACCCCTAGCGTTCCAGTGGCGGCTGAGATACGCGCAGGGCTAGGCCCTACCGACGGAGAGCGCAAAGGCTCGCAAGTGAACCGCTTGTGCGTCAAGGGGGGATCTTGAGCATCGCGTCTCATGAACCTTCACCAGTCCTGTAACCTCTCACCCCCTGGCGTTCCAGTGGCGGCTGAGATACATGGGCTCGGCCTTGCCAATGTAGAGCACAAAGGCAAGAAGGAGGGAAACCAAGCATGGAAAAAGAAATTATGGATCGCAAATAGTTATTACAAAGTTCTAATTGTTCCGTACGATGGAATTGTCATCTGACGCCTCCTCGAGGCCAGAGGGATCTATTTCAGGACGACGACACGGGGTTCCTCGCCTAGCTTCTTGCTATCACCACAAAAGAAATTCCCTAGCAGCATGTTCAAGTGGCCCTCCACGGCTGCCGCCAAGTCGCCACAAGATTCCTCATGCACGGGGTCCATCACCTCCTCGAACTTGAAGATGGGATCACGAAGGAAGAGATGGCTGAATACGCGGGTTGCTCCCCTGGAGAAGAGGTTGCGGCATTCCTCCTCCAGGATGTCGTCCAACTTCTTGGGCGCATCCTCAAGCTCCTTCACTATCTCGGAGGAAAGCTCAGCGTAGCTGGCATTGTCAGGGACGAGCGGAGACTCAAACTCCAGCATACAGATAGAGCTCAGGGCCTGGCGGGCCCTAAGTTCCACAGAGGGGAGCGCTGCCCAGTCTACTGCCGCATTCGCAACTGTAGCGGCCTCAATCTCCTCCTACCGAGCGGCCAGCTTGGCGTTGGCCTCGGAGACTCACTTGTCATGGGCGTCCCGGGCCTTGGCCACATCACGTTGTAGCACCTTCAGGAACCCATGCTCCGTAGCCTGTTCAGCCTCCTCTTTCGCAAGCTCTGAGTCGCGGTGTGCGAGCTTCGCCTCACGGGCCCTCAAATCCTACTCCCGCATCTAGAGCTGCTGCATCTCCACATCCTGCTTTTGATGCGCCTTGAAGCTGGCCTCCGCTTTTTCACAACGCTTGGCGAGCGCCTCCTTCTCAGAAAGAGCGCTTGCACTAGAAGTCTTTTCCTTGGTGGCCTTCTGCCATCCCTCCGCGTAGAAGGCCTCGGCCTTGCCTTGGACCTCCTTGGCGAAGGCGTCAAGCTGACGCCACCCCATGGGTAACCTTGCACGATCAGCGGCCAAACGCGCCTCAATGGCCTAGAAATCCACCACAAGCTAGGGGAGCACGTCCCAGGCATTGGATATGGCACCCACACCTGAGCAACGCGTCCTACCCCATCGGAGAAGGGGCCTCCCGAGGCCGTCGTCCCGGTACTACCCTCTGTCGTAACTAGACTGGCCTCAGCGCCCTTGGCTTGAGGCACAGGGGGCTCTGGGTTCTCCCCACAACTGCATCCATGGCGCACTTGTGGAAGCTGTCGTACCAACCTCTTGGGTCCTCAGGGCAGCCACGTCCTCGACAGATGACACCGCAGGCTGGATCATCGTGGCCTCGACAGATGGCGCCGGGGGCTGGACTGTCGGGGCCTTGGCTGTTGGAGCCGGGGGTTGGACTGTCGTAGCCTTGGCTGGTGACACCAGACGCTAAGCTATCGCGACCTTAAGACTCGTGCTCCCTCGCTGCATAGAGGGGACACTTGCAGCTGCAGCAACGCCCGTACGATCGAACAAGACACACGACCGACGCAAGCCACCTCCGTGCCTACCCATAAACCGAACAAGGAATGAGGGCGCCCTCGAGACTTGCATCACCTTCGCCCCAATGGTGTCCATGTTCTTATTCTCCTCGCCGTCGTCACGGCACCTGCGCGGAAGAAGGGTTGGCCTGAGGAAACCAATCAGGGGTGAACAACACGAGTATGGACTAAGGTACTTACTCGTCCCCGGCAGCTGATTTCCTCTTCTTCTTGACGGCGGGCTGAACACCCTCGACGCCTTCACGCACCACCCCGCCTCCACCAGAGGGGCGCTCGACGCGTTCCCCGGGCAAGTTCGCCCTGGCCTCCCTCCTCTATGGGGGCTTGAGGGGTCCCCTGTAGAGGTACATTTGTCACCAGCGAAGGCGCCGCACCATCACCAGAGGCTCCCGTTGCCGGCACGTCGGCTACCATGGGGCCTAACCCTGGTCAACCTCCTGAGGATACGGGCCCAGGGGGAATCCTTTGGCGCTACTCATACACAGAAACATCGCCCTTAAGGTTGCGTAAGCACGAATGGAGACTCGGCGTTGGTATCCGTCCGGCGTCCTCCTCCCCTTCCGTCGCCTACGAGTCCTGCTCAACATCGTCGTCACCCGATGATGACACCGCGATGGAGGAACCCCTATGCGACCCGACAAACCCCACTCATTGAAGATGAGTATCTCCGCGACCAGTTCCTCCACGTTGTCGCAGTCATACAACAGCGGCGTGGAATGCGGAAGGTCCTTTGGATCATATCCAAGAAGAGCTCCCAAGGCTCCATCTAGCTCGTCGTGCGTGAGGCGCTGATGTGTAGGCGCATCGGATCCCTCCCGTCGATGAACTCCAACAAGGGGCGCTAGTGCGCCTAAAGAGGCACGATGCGATGACCCCGGAATTCCTTGATTATCATCCCCGCCGCCAAGCAGTCCTCTGCAAGAGAAACGATTCCCTCCAAGACAGCCCCCGCCCTCGGGTCGGTGAGCTTGTTGTGGCTCCACCCGGAGGTTTGCTCAGGCGGACCCATGGGGGTTGCCACGAGCGGAGTTTCCCGACACGCGTCCATGAAGACCCAATGGTGTCGGTAGCCTTCCACCTTCTTATCGGCCTTTAGGTGAGTACCCGCAGCCGTGACATCAACGAAGGAGACGCATGCGGAGCGCTGGCCCGGGGAGGTCAACCGAAGCTGTAGAAATGATGGAAGAGCCCCACCGAGGTCCTCACACCCACGAAAGCCTCATAGTAAAATGCGAAGATGGCCAGGAGGAGGACGGACTAAGTCTGAACGTGCAGGGCTTGGATCTGATAATGGGAAAGGATGGCGTAGAAGAAATTAGAGAATGGTGGGACCAGCCCGGCATAGATGTCGTGGAGGAAGAAGGGATATGCGGTCTTCATTAGGCTCCTTCGCGTTGTCGAACCTAGACAGATGTAGGTCGCTTGCCCCTCGTTCGTGTCATTGGCCACTAGCGGGAGCACCGGGCCCAAGTCCTCCTCCTTAGAGATGCGGGAGGGCATGAGAGTAGGCCCGGTGTAGAGCTCGTGGTGTACGACGCGACCTTTCTCTTCTTGTTGCGGCACCATCTGTAGGCCGGAGCCGCGAGAGGACCGAGGAGGTGACTTGCGCGGAGATTGTATCTGGCGTGGTCTCGTGCAGAGAAGAAGATGCAGAGAGGTAGGTATGGTGTGAAGGTGCAGAATGATGGCCCCAGCCCTCGTGCCCACTTTATGTTAGCCGAGGTAGATGCCAAAGTGTCGTGTAAAGGCGAGGTGCCCTGAGCCCCGTCGTGTGCCAAGCATTTGTCCTTGCCCGTACACAGTGAGAACCCGCACCGTTTCACTATCCAACTAGCCGGTTCGAGCATGTCGTGGGCACGGAGGCTACTGTCGGGGTTGTGGGACTCGGGGTACCCAGTCCAGCTTGCGTGTGTCCCACGGCACGACGCACGTTGTGGTCGAATGAGCGCTCCCCGCCAAGGCCCAAGAATCTGACCATCATGAGGCCCCCTCCTCGTGAGGGACAGATCATTGAGGGTTGCCAGGAACAGATGGAGTTGCCCTCGAGGCCATTTCCCCCTAAGGGTACGTGTCGAGAAGCCACATCCTGACGCCACCCTCACAAGGAGGACTTAACTAATGCAGCCTGGTAGGGTTGCTTGACCGTGTAACCTCACATGGGTGATGTGAGCCACACAGGACGGTGCCAGGGTCGGCTCCTGCACGCACGGACAAAAAAGCTTTCCCCTTTAGTGTTAAGGAGCCGAGCCAGCCCGCAGGTTCCCAAAGCAACCCTCAAAGGTTTCCTAATTAGTGCAAGACCTCCAAATCTGGGGGCTCCGTTGGACGAAGGTTGCTCCCGAGCCTACCGACGCGTCATGGCAAAGTGCTTTAGCAGGCGAAGACCACCTTTGTTAGGGAAGGCTGCAGTCCTATCCCCTTTCAAAATGTCCATTATGTCATCCCTTGGCCGTTTCCTGGGTTAGCGAGATGGACTTCATTGCATTTTATAGTTTGGTTTCGTCTGTAGTCGGACCATGTCTTCTAGATGTTTCAATAAATGGTGTATGATTTGTAATTTAGCATGTGGAGAGTGTAAGACAACTCATATACTCCTCTCCTCTTTAAATATATATACAATGATTTATATACTTGCAAAACAACGAGATGCATGTCTATCCACTTTAAGGCCTCATCCCCAAATATGGATAGTGTCGAATCTTGGAAACTACACTTGCCAAATTTCTTGCTCTTCCTCTTTTCCCGGTGACAGATTTCGGCCTCCGGAAAACCCTAAAGATTCGAACTTAGGGGCGTGTACGAATATATCTCTCGGTCTCGCCTCACATAACTCGCTACTCGCTGGGGACGGCACAGAACTCACTTAATGGTGAGGAAGACAGAGAACACGACAGTTTACCCACGTTCGGACCACTGAGAAGTGTAATATCCTACTCCTGCCTTGGTGGATTGCCTCTCGTGGAGGTTGGTGGATGAACTAGTACAGTGTCCAAGGGCCTTCGGAGGCTGGGTGGCCTTTGTGCGGTCTCGGTGGGCGAATGAATGAATCTGGGATCGGATGCGATGGGGCTCCTCTATTAAGTAACCTATCATCTATATATAGCGGTGGCCCGGGTCCTCTTCCCTTATTGCAAGGGCGGGAAGGGATCCCACAATGGCCAATTTTGAAGGGGGACAGGGGAACATGCTCCCCTGCCCAAAGGTGGTCTTCGTGTGCAAAGTGGATGTCAACGCAGTAGGGACAGGTCCAGGGATAACGTCCATCCTGCTGGCGTGAGGTGGTGGCCTTGTTGCACCAGAATGGAAACCTTTGGAAGATGCCTTGGGAACCCGCGTACGTCATTCCCTTCTTTCCACGAAAAGGGAAACTGCACCGTCCTACAATCCGCTCCTCGCCTATCCTGTCCGTCTGTCACCCCTGACTCCTGAGGCCAGGTCTTGCCTCGAAATCTCTGCCGCTCCGGAGGGTTCCTGAGGAGGCCCCCCCGCGGGTCTTGATGCTTCTCCTCCTCGCGAGGCTCGGGCCCTTGCTCTGGCCTTGTCCTGAGTGGTGCCACGCCCGATTGTGTTTGCTTGATGAAGTGCGCCAGCCCTGGGCCACAAGCAGGTAGATCTACGTACCCCTATTCCCAGAACGCCGATAGTAGCCCCCAAGCCCGAGGCGCGCCTGGCCTGGCTTCTCGGCGAAGCCTTGAGGGCCTCCTGAAGCGACGCGGGCCCTAAATGCTTGTGGGCCAGGTCTTGGCGCACGTCATGCGGTTGATGTCGGGTTTCCCTTGTCTTTTCTCTTTGCTCGAGTTATCAGGAAGCGGACTTGTTGCGTTCGTCCATTATTGCTTTCCTTCCTCCCGCACTCGATCTTCTATGTCGGTCTTCAACTCCAACAAGCATCTCCCAGATCCTGCGCCGCGTCGCTCCCCTATCGATTCAACGATGGCGCCCGCCAGCAAATAGAAGCCAGAGACGCAAGGTCCTGCCCCGGCTCCTCTGCTCCTGGAGTGCGCCCTCTCCAAGCATGTAAATCTTGCTCTTGTGCTCCCATGGACAACGGTCGAGTCCAGAGAGCACGGGCAGATCCTGTCATGGCTCGGTGCCATAGCGAAGCGGCCCGCATAGAAGGCGGTATACCCCTTCTTTCTCCACAGCGTCTTTGCCGGGCTGGTGCCGCCTTTCTCCTCGTTCTTCACCGCCATCCTGAATCACTACGAGATCCAAGCCCTTCACCTCCAGCCCAACTCCATCTTGCTTATGTCTGTCTTTGGTTTCTACTATGAGGCCTTTGTGGGCATGCGGCATTCAGTAGCCCTCTTCCGCCATTTCTCCAGTCTGCGCCTGAACGACGGCGCCCATTTGTTGGCATGCGTCTCCTTCGTAGCGGGCCAGAGCAGAAATTTTCTCCTGGAGGCCGGGAAGAAGGTGGAAAACTTCAGGCACCATTGGGTTCTCATGAACTTCAAGGATGCCAACCCTCGGCTTGAGGAGCCGAAGGGCCTGCCGGAGAAGACTTCTGCGTGGAGCTCAGTGAAGCTCTCTGACCCTCGTGACTCACCCATCCTGGAGCGCTCTCCCACGACATCAGCGCCAATAAGCTGACCGGTGGGATGATAGTGATGGAATTCTTCGCACAGCGCCTGGTGCCCCTTCAGGACCATGTGGGACTACCAGATCGGTGACGACAAGCTCAGGCTCCGGTCCCAGGACGTTCCTACTGAGGAGCTGAACAGGGTCGTGGCGACCCTGCTGGGCGGTGACCCTGGTGACCTGCCCGAGGCTCTGGTTCCGCTGTACCGTCTTGACGATCGAGCTGACCTGATCGCCGTGCTCCCTATCTTCGACCGCGTGGCCCCACGCGCCACGCGGTCCGCGTACGTGCTCGCCTCCCGGAAGCACGGGGTTGTGTCTCCCTTGGCACATCCTACCTCCGTCGGTGGGAAGTCCGAGGCGTCGGGCTCGCCCCTTCCGTGGGGGGCCCTACCACCCCTGCCGTCGCCTAGGCGGAGAGGAAGAGGAGATGGGTCGACGTTGAAGAGTAAGTGACTCGTCTTGGGACGCCCCGCTCGTCCATCATGCGCGCATGGCTAATTCCCTTTTCGCTTGATGTCTAGGGGCGTTGCCTTGATAAGAGCGAAGAAGAAGAAGGCGGGCGTCAAGCCAATGGCAACTCCTGACGCACCGCCTACCCTCCCCAACGCATCACCGCTTGTCGATGAAGAAGGGGAGGCTCGCGAGGTGACCTCTCAGGCCTTGGTCGCCGAGCCCCCCAAGCCCCCGAAGCGTCCTGAGGCAGTCGCGACGGCGCCGCTCCCCGAGAGGCAAGCTCTTGAGGCTCCTCGGTCCACAGATGCAACAATGCTCGCAATCTCGGAGCAGCCTTCGGAACCCCCTGCCCCTCGTGATGCTGCCTCCCTGACGACACCGCCCGCGACAGCACTAGAGGTCCAGAGGACTTCGGTACACGTCCAGGGCGTGTTGAACAACTCCTTCGCTACCCTAGGCAAGGTCGCGGTCGTGATGGTGGAGGGCGAACAAGAGGCCAAGGCCACTCGTGCTGCACGCGACGAGGCACTGGAGGAAACCGGATCCGTGCACGCCACACGCGAGGAGGCAATGAAGGAGGCCGCGGCGGGTGCCAAATGTTGCGAAGAGGCGGAGGCTCGCCTGAAGGCCTTCCAAGAGAACAAGCCAAGCTAGCCGAGCAGCTTCACCTACGGGAGGAAGAACTCGAGGCCCGCCAGGCCAAGCTCGGCACCCGTGAAGGAGAGCTGTCCCAGGAGGAAACTCTCCTGGGTGCGAAGCAGGCACCCTTGAACGTGCAGGAGAAGGAGATCGCCTCGGAGGAGGCCCTTCTCGATGCCAAGAGGGGAGCCCTCGCCGCGGCCAAGAAGAAGAAACACACGGAGCTGGCCGGCTTCCTTGACATTGAGATTAGGCTTCGCACGACGCTCCACACCCTCTGCTGGGACGGATTCGACGAGCCTCTGGCCACCCCAAGGGACGGCTTCGCCGTGCTCGCGGCGGAGCTCGCCATGGCGTTGGAGGACACCGTCATCCAGGTGGACAAGGTCTTGGACAGTGAGTGCCACGACCTCTTTTCTGAGGCTGCGACACGCGTCTTCAGTCACCTTCATCTCCGTGATCTGGGGTTTGACTTCAGCTCTGTGATCCTGTCGGTCCCTACTAAGGCCTGCTAAGGTGATGCGGAGGCGGTGAAGGGCCCCGTGGAGGCGTTGGTGAAGAGGTTCACCCGCGTCGCAGTTACCTCATCTCCGAATTCCACTGGAGCCGGCGGTGGGGAAGAAGACACCACCGATGCCAACGACAAGTCCCCTGAACATGGAGCGGCCGGTGGCGGTGGTTACTCCTGATTGCTCCCTCCTGTTTTTCCCTGCAATGCACATCGTGCCTCGTGGAGGCGTCAAATTCATCTGCGTTTTCAAGAACTTGTTAAGGCTTGTAATAGATGTATGACTGCTTGAATGTTCTCTTCGCCTCGTTTCTTTCATGTTTGCTGTGATACTTAGCGTCGACAGGGCGCAGCCCGCACATACGCAGCTGCCATTGAACCGGTTGGATTCCAGGAGGGGCCAAGAGGTGAGGGGCTACGGGTCTATTTAGGCTCCTGAGTCGCGATGCTTAGGAGTCCCCCTTGACGTGTGAGCAGCCCTCGTGAGGGGAACGCGGCGAGGATTTTGAAACTTTAGGACACCTTCAACACTCTGCATCGGCAGGGCCGGCCCCGCACGTACCTCCGCCACCGTTGGACCGCCTGGGCGGCCCGAGAGGGAAGGGGATATGGGTGCAGTTCAGGCTTTGGAGTCGCGATGCTCAGGAGTCCCCCTTCACGTATGAGTGACTCGAGCGTTCCTCCTAAGAAACTAAAAAATTGATACTCTCGAACTCCTTCAACACTCTGTGTTGGCAGGGCCCGCCCAGCGCGTACCTCCATTGCCGTTGAACCGCCTGGGCGGCCCAAGAGGGAAGGAACTACGGGCGCAGTTCAGGCGCCTGAGTCGCAATGCTCAGGAGTCCCCCTTGACGTACGAGTGACTCCAGCATTCTCCCCAAGAGATTTTAAGTGGCTTGTTGAGCGCACAAGGCTCTGCATCGGCAGGGCCCACCCCCCGCGTACCTCCACTGCCTTTAACCGACCAGATTCTAGGACGGCCCAAGAGGGAAGGGGCAACGGGTGTAGTTAGGCCCCTGAGTCAAGATGCTCAAGGGTCCCCCTTGACGTACGAGCGGCTTCGTACCTCTAGTTGTATATCCCCTGCACTGGGCGTGGGCATAGTCACAGGTGGACTGGGTTGACTTCCTGGCTAGCTGTGGGCATAGTCATTGGTGGACTATGTTGATTTTCTTGCCAGCTGAAGGCGTAGTCATTGGTGGAACAGTTGATTTCCTTGCCAGCTGCGGGCATAGTCATTGGCGGACTAAGTTAATTGCCTCTGTATTCTCCTAGCGCGGAGCGTAGGGCTGCCACTAGGTCTGGGAGGGACCCCTTGGCATCGTCAAGGGGCCCCGGTCATATACAGTCTTGGCTCGTTATACGTGAGAGTGTCATGGTGGGGGTGTATCTGGGAGGTCGCGAGCATGCTTTGGCCACGCGAGTGTCCCTACCCCCAAGGCATTAGGTGCGTGATTCTGTCATGGTCTTCACCCAACGCGGAGCACGGGTCTTCCACTTAGCATGGGAGGGACCCCTCCGCGTCCTCGGGGGGCCCCGAGCGTATACAACCTCGGCTCGTTATTACATGGGAGTGTCACGGTGGGGGTGTATTTGGAAGGTCATGAGGACTCTTTGGCCTCGCGGGTGTCCCTACCCCTAAGGCATTAGGCACGTGTTTCCTTTTGGGTCATTGGTAAACCCTCCTGACTTCTTTTTCTTTGGGCGTGAGGCTAGGTGTGTGCTGACTCAGGAGGCCTGCAAGGATAAGCTTCGTCCAAAGCCCCCAAGCGGGGAGCCGACCTCGCAAAGATGCAAGCAAAGTAGAAAGTTAGGGTTCGAAGCAAGTTCGACGGAAACAATCGAAGGATGCGTAAATGAAAGTAGCAGTTGGTGAGTGCCCTGAACTCTTGGAGACCTCATGTCCCTGTAGGTGCCCTCGTATAGAGTGAGCCAAAAAGTTACCTGGCAGCAACCAACAAAAAGTCACCTGGCGGCCATGCCGTTGAACTGTCGAGGGCGCCGTAATCGCCCGATCTCCTGCTTCCACGATCGCTACCCTCACAGGTCCGCCGTCTCCCGAGGCTCGGGACCTTTGCTGGGCCTGAGCATCTCCTCCTCTTCCTCAGCACGCCCAGCAAGTAAGGCATGAGCATGGCGTGTTGGAGCCGCTGGTAGGTAGCAGCCGCTGGTAGGTAGCAGCCGCGTAACCCAGCCTGAAGGGTATGAGGGTGCCGACTCCTGGGCACACCCACCGATGGTCAGCTCGCGTGGGCCAGAAGGGGACTTGAGCCGCGACTTTGTCGATTGCGAGCGCGTTGATGCAGATGTGGGGCCGATCAACCGGGCCAACGACGGCGACTGCGATTGGTGATGCAAGGCAGTCCCCGGCTCGCACAACGTGGGCCTCTCGAAGTTCTTGAATTGCTTTGATGATGGACTCACGCGCGCTAGAGTGCGCCCTCGGGTTGTGCTCAAGTGCCACCCTCGCCTCACTATTCAGGGCGGGAACCTCCCCAGTGGGAGCCCCCAGTCCTGACCCAAGGGGGTCTCCGAGCGCCTTCCTATGCGATGCGAGGCAAGACCCCGTCCCCAGGCATGGAGCCTGAAGTCCCAGGGCGCTCTATGGGAGCAGCTGCTTCTTCTTCTTGCGTGGGTCCGCACGAGGTGTCTCATCTTCTTCGTCATCCGAGCGTTCCACCGCCGCAGCACGATAGGTGCGCTCGAGTGTACAGACGTCATCCTTCTCGTCGCAGGAGATGGTGATGAGGCCGCCGCTCCCTGGCATCTTGGGGATGTTGTAGCCATGGTGGGTCACGGCCATGAACTTGGGAGAGTTGGGTACCCAAGGATAGCGTTGTACGCCAGGTGGATGTGCGCGATGTCGAAGACGATGATCTCGGTGTGGTAGTTCTTACGCTCGCCGAAGGTGACTGGTAGATGCACCTGCCCGATGGGCACGGTGGACCATCCTGTGACTCCTCAGAAGGGCTCGGTCGGCATGAGATGTTTGTACGGCAGCTGGAGTGTTTTGAAGGTCTCGACCGAGAGGACGTTGAGCCCCGCTCCACTGTCGATAATGGTCTTGGTGACGAGGACGTTGTTGGTGGTTGGGGTGCACATCATGGGGAGCTTGCCGGCCATGAACGAGCACCTGAGCTGATCACTTGGGTCGAAGGTGATGGTGGTCTGGAACCAGTTGAGGGGGCGCATTTCTTCTGGCTTTGGGAGAGCGGCATTCACCTCCCGGGCAAACTGCTTGAAGGTGCGATTTGAGGCCGAGGTCTGGGCGCCGCCTAGGATGGATGCCACCGCCCTGACCTCCTGGAAGACCCCAGCCCCATCATCATGCATGTCTTTATCCCTCCTTCTGGGTGGCGTAGATAGCCTAGCCTCACGAGGGCCAACCTCGCGAGGCCGACCGCGTCGTTGCCCCTCCTGAAGGTCGTCGTGCCAGCGGTCCTCCTGAGGATCGTCGCGCCAGCGGTACTCCTGAGGCTGGCTGTGCCAACGGTCATCATGAGGTTGTCCATGCCACCCCTGACGTGGCTCCTGGTCATCCCAACGGCCTCCACTGTGACCACCATCATGCGCGGGGCCTTTGTCTCCCCGTCTGGGACCAGTCGGAGCTCGTGGCACTCGGAGGTATCATGGCCGCTGGTGCCGTGCAAATTGCACGTTGGCCCCTGCTGACGGACGCTCTCCCCCTCGGCCGTACTTCGCCTCAGGCTCGGCTGGGAGCACCACCGGAGCCTTGCGCTTCACCTCTTTGGTCTTGGTCTTCTTCTATTTTAGTTTCGCTGCCTGAGGCCCGAGGAGCTACAGGCGACCTTCTTCAGCCCAGGTGCACTTGTTTGCCAGGTTGTCACTCATGGTGAGCTCCTCCTTCATCCTAAGGTCGGTGACTCCGTCGGAGAAGGCCGAGATGACGGCCTAGTCCTATGCCTTGGGGATCTTGAGGCGCATGGCCGTGAAGCGCTATATGAACTTGTGTAGGGTCTCCCCCTCCCACTGCTTGATACGCCGCAGGTCGTTCACGGTGGGAGCGAGGTCGCGGGTGCCCTGGAATTGGCGATGAAACGTTCGTGGAGATCATCCGAGGAGGTGATGGACGTCCTTGGAAGGTTGAGGAGCCAAGAGAGCGCGCCGCCCTTGAGCACCATGGGGAACCAGCACGCCATGACCTTGTCGCCCCCTCCTGCCACCCTGATACGCAGTGTGTAGAGTTCTAGGAATTCGGCCGGGTCCAGGGTGCCGTCGTAGCGCGGGGGTAGGTCGGGCTTGAACTCGTAGGGCCACGCAGTTGGGTAGAGCTCAGAGGCAATGGCGAGGCACCCCACCGGCCCGACAAGTGCAGCGCACGCTGGGGCGACCTTGTCCTGGTGCTCCACAGGGTCTGCTTGGAGCGGGGTATGCTCGCGGCGCGAGATTTGAAGTGCCGGGAGCGCGCGTGCGTCGGCGTGCGACCAAGGAACCACCTGACAGCTTGCTTCATCTCCTGGCCCCCGCCTTGTGCTCGGGCTTGCGCGCCATGCTCAGAGGTGGGGGTGGCGGGTCTTGCTCCTCGTCGTTCGCCCGGGTCGGTTGGGGTCGAAACGACCAAGAGAATGGCACGGAATCACACGCAGCGGCAACGAGCTCCTTGATGTGCTGGATCCAGTCGTTGTGGCAGTCAGGGGCGGGCCGGTAACGAAGCAGCTCGGTGGCCATGGCAAGCGCGCGCCGGCCATGCGACATCTTCGGTCAGGCGCGTGAGGCCGACCCGGAAGTCTGGACGAGCGACGGAGTGGTAGTGCGGCCGTCAGCCTGCTCGGTAGCCAGCTGGGAGGAACCTTGCTGTTATTGAGCGTTGGAGCCCGTGGTGGCGTTTGCCATGGGCGATGGCGACCGGCGCGCACCGGTGGGGCCCATGGGCGCCGCTTGAGCAATGCAGGTGGCGCAGTGCTCGGCGCGAGCCCGGTGAGCATCAGCCATTGGAGTGGTGAAGCTTGTCGATGGCGGAGCTTGGAGGAAACCTTGACATGTCCCGTACATGGCGTGCCAAATGTCGGATTTCGGGCTCCGCAAAACCCTAAATATTCAAACTCAGGGGCGTATACGAAGATCTCTCTCGGGCTCGCGTCACCTAGCTCGATACACGCTGGGGACGGTAGAGAACTCACTCCATGGTGAGGAAGACACAGAACATGGCAGTTTACCCAGGTTTGGGACGCTGAGAAGCGTAATACCCTACTCCTGCCTTGGTGGATTGCCTCTCATGGAGGTTGGTGGTTGAACTAGTATAGTGCTCGAGGGCCTCCGGAGGCTGGGTGGCCTTTGCGCCATGCCGGTGGGCGAATGAATGAGTCGGGGATCGGATGGGATGGGGCTCCTCTAAGAAGTAACCTATCATCTATATATATATCGGTGGCCTGGGTCCTCTTCCTTTATCTCAAGGGCGGGAAGGGATCTATATATATAAAATTTTGAAGGGGGGCAGGGGAACACGCTCGCCTACCCAAAGGTGGTCTTCGCCTGTAAAGTGGTTGTCAACGCAGCAGGGACGGGTCCAGGGATGACGTTAGTCCTGCTGGTGGGTGGTGGTGGCCTTGTTGCACCAGAATGGAAACCTTTGGAAGATGCCTTGGGAACCCGCGTACGTCCTTCCTTCCTTTGCACGAAAAGGGAAACTGCACCGTCCTGCAATCCGCTGCTCGCCTATCCTTTCTGCGCGTCACCCTTGACTCCCGAGGCCGGGTCTTGCCTCGGAATCTCTGCCGCTCCGGAGGTGTCCTGAGGAGGCCCTCCACGGGTCTTGATGCTGCTCCTCCTCGCAAGGCTCGGGCCCTTGCAAGGGCCTTGCCATGAGTTGTGCCACGCCCGATTGTGTTTCCTCGATGAAGTGGGCCAGCCCTAGGCCACAGGCGCGCAGGTCTGGGTACCCCCATTCCCAGAACGCTCACACCCGGGAGTTTCGCTGGCACGCATGATTGCTTTGCCAGCAGACGCATCTACTGCTTCCGGTTATAGCTTGTCGATGCAGAGGGTCGCGTCTTTGTTATCAGTATATATATGGTGATGATGCTCATTGGCCCTGGCATATTGATCGTGTTGTAGGCGTGGTGTGATGCTGCCATGAATTTTCGCCAGCGCCTGTCAGCCCAAGAGCCCGTTGTGTGGCAGGGACATCTTAGCATCGTCGAAGGTGACCTTTTCTATCCTAAAGTTGAGCTCGTTGCCAAACATCATCGATAGAGTTATCTTCCCCTGGAGGGACCCTGTTGTCTTAAGCTTCATGTCGAGAATATGCAGCCGCTTGATCACGTCAAGTGAGATCAAGTTCAAACCAGCCCCATTGTCGACCACTATCTTTATCACCTCGAGGTTGCGGATTGTTGGCGAGACCAACAATGGCACACACCAGATGGTAGTGGTGTGGTGAGGGTGATCCTCGACATCAAATATGATGGGAGTGTTGGACCATTTGAGGGGTTTCCTTGCCTCGGCCACTAGTTTTGCCACATTGACCTCACGAGCCCATTGTTTCAACTGCTCGTGGGAGGAGGGCAAAGATGTGGCCTCGTTGACGCACATAGAATCCACAACCTTTTGGACTTCTTAGACATCAGATCCTTCTTCGTCCTCATTGTCCTCAGCTTCTTCGTTGTTGGATTTATTTTCTCAGCCTCAAGAAGGTTTCTCCTTCTTCTTCTTGGCCTTGTCATGGTGGTTTCCACGGTTATTATTGCCATATCCACCCGCACCATTTTGGCCCTTCTCCTTTTCGCGCCTCTCGTATTCCTACTTATGTTTCTCAGCAAGATTGTCCACCTGATGACACTCACTAATGTCATGACACTTGGTGAGGTGAATCTTGCAGTATGGCCTGCTAGTTTTCTCCGCTGCCACGGCTTCC
The DNA here is from genome assembly GCF_904849725.1 of Hordeum vulgare subsp. vulgare. Lineage (NCBI taxonomy): Eukaryota > Viridiplantae > Streptophyta > Magnoliopsida > Poales > Poaceae > Hordeum > Hordeum vulgare. The sequence goes on along the minus strand of NC_058524.1, from coordinate 337,375,303 downwards.
TTGTCTCGAGAGCAGGCGGTAACGTCTTTGCTCAGATCCTCAGACTTTTCCTTCTTGTTGCATTTCCGTCCCTAATTACCCTATCCTCAACAACCTTAATTAACCTGCCCTTGAACAGTAGTGGCGTTGTTGGTGCCTTTAACATCCATAATTACCCTGCCCTTGCGCTTCTTGTTACGCCTCCGACCCTGTCTCTTTGAGGCGGTGGCGTTGTTGCTGTCGTCTGAGTCGACTTCCGCACGTGTGTCCTCTCTAGGAAGTCTTCTTCCTTCGTTGGCCCGTGCACACTTGTCGGTTAGAGCGTAGATCTCGATGACGTCCCATATCTAGTTAATACTCATCTCATCGTGCAGCCGATGATTGCATGCATTTGTATGGAACGTAGCAATCACTACGACAGGACAGATATCTCGGATGTTGTGTTGTACATGACTGAATCTCTGGATATACTTGTGGAGGGTCGCGACGTCTCTTCGAGAAATCACGTGCAGATAAATAGGCTGCCCCGAGAGTTTGTGGCCCTCGTGGTAGGCACCAATGAATTAGTTCCAAAGATACGCACGGTAGTAAATAGATCCGTCCGAGAAGTTCATCAACAAACTCAATACGTTGGGATTGAGCGCCAATGGAATGTAGTTAGCTAGCGACTTTTCACAGCGTCCCCTCGCACCCTGCACCACTATGGTGTACATGCCACGGAACTCCGACGGTCTGATCTTGCTGTCATACTTGTCTCGCAACTATGGCTTGAACGCTAGGCTAGAAGGCGAGCGGACTTCCCACAGCTTGCGGGTGAACACCGGATAATGAACCTCGTAAGTTAAGTTGTCGTTTGCCCCTGGTGCTGGCTCAACAACGACTTGATCTGCATGACCATCCGATTGGTCACGTGTCTGTTGCCGCCTCTTGATGGTGGTACGCACATCGTCCTTGTGCGTGTCTTGGAAGACCTGACGTTTATATTTCTTCTGTTGTGGGTCCGTCAAGGCATGGGATAGCTCACCCTACATGTCTATCACACGAGCTGACTGATGTCGTGGGGGCGATTGCATCTTAGGCGCTCCACCGGCGACGCGGCCGGTGGCAGGTCCCATCGGGGCCGTCTGACGCATGTGCGAGGTTTCCGCCTCGTCTGGCCTGTCGCGGTTTGTGAAGCTGAGCATACTATAGATTGTCGCCCTCCACTCTTGCATGTTTTTCGGTGTTGGCTGGAAGTTGAGCAGCAACTGGGCCTGCGCCAGGGATTCCCCTTGGTTTTGCGCATGGAGAAATATGAGGCGTGGGTGATGCTATGATTTCTGGCAATGCCATAAGTATCAACTACACACTATGTGGTCTGCAGCCCATTCTCACCAGTAGGTTGATGATGATGTTGGCCCTGCGGAGCCTGAATTAGTGCACTCGGGTCTTGTACGCATGCTAGTAGGGGTTGTCTCCCCGGGGCGTTGATTGTGCTGGTCTTGCAAAGTGTCCGGCGGAGGCTCCACCGTACATGTCCTGGCATTCATCGCCACCGTAGCACCACCCAGAGACCTCACCAGTGTGTTCTCGGACGCCACCATCACTGGGGCCGGGTCACAGTTTATGGAGGTTTGCATTATGTTGTAGTTGCACTTTTCGGCGTGAAAAGTGTGATGCATGTATCTACCTCCATCGCCCGTAGCGGTCGATGTGGCATGCTTAGACAAAGACGGAACGGCTGCTGATGCTCCCTTGGCCTTCTTCAGCGCCATGGGAGATTGAGGAATATGGTTGATGGGATACGCTATGCTGGAGAGGATACACACCAAATCCCCCTACCTAGCACGCCAAAGATGTTGGTGTACTTGAAAGAACGATCTATGGGACCAACGAGGTCCCTTTGCTATGCTTCTGCGGGGATTATGGATGCACAAAGAGCATCACCGGCAGCAGCATACACGGGTGGTTTAGATAGGTTCGGGCCACTCGGAGCGTAAAACCGTACTTCCTGTGCTTTGGTGGATTATGTGAATCATCGCAGTCTAAATGTGCTCGCACGACAAGGATGCTCGAGGGGTGAAGCTACGCGTGTTGAATGAGCGGGGTTTCGCCATTTCTAAAGGTATCCATGTTCCTCCTTTTATAGATTAAGGGGCTAACACAAAGGCTAAATTAGTCTTTTGTGGTAGAATGGCCCACGGGCTAACTACCAAAACTACTGATAGAAGAAATAGTGGGAAATACCTAACACTGACGGACAAAGACAAAATCATTAAATGCACCGTGAGGTAGCGTGTTGGCAATTCTCCCCGGCAAGGACTGCCTCTCCTTCTATGACATTCGCCCATCTACCTTCTATTTGATTGAAACATCGCGGGAAGGGTATCGTTAAAGTGACTGCATGTCTGTAACACCCAAGAGGCGATCCTATCTTTATTTTTGGCATAAGGGCCTCGATAGGGATAGAAGTGCATCTTGTCGTTTTTTAAGAACGGATATCGTTACAAGTACATGTAGATAAGAGATGAGTATATGGAATTGGCTTACACTCTTCACAAGCTACAGCATGAACAACACAATACAATAATATATTCAATCACCATGTAGAAGAGTAGGGTACAACTATGGACGAAATCAAACGATAAAAGAACGACGTCCATCCTTGCTATCCCAAGCTGCTGGCCTGGAACCCATCCTATGATCGACGAAGAAGATGACGGGAACTCCAAATAGAACAATCATCGTGCTCACGTCAAAGTATTGCTTTACCTATACCTGCAACTGTTGTTGTAGAAATCAGTGAGCCACAGGAACTCAGCAATCTCATTTCCAAAGGTATCAATACTAGCAAAGCTTAGAGGGTGAGGCATGGTTTAGGTGGTGAGGCTGAAGCAAGTGACTAAGCATTTATTATTTGAGTGGCTAACTAGGATTACAAGTATAAAAGGGGGATGATTATGGATAAAGGACGTGAACTTATAATGATCTTGAAGTGATACTGAACGCCTACTTGCATTAAACATAACCCCACCGTGTCCCCTCTCGGATCAGGAACTCACAAGAGGAGACAATCACGGTTATGCACAGAGTTTGCATTTTTTAGTTAAGTTTACTTCAAGTTTTTTATGACCGGGTGTTAAACACAGTTTCCAGTTTTCCGCATTTTTGTGGGCACGACTCTTAGAAAGATTTAACCCTGTAGCAGTGCTCCAACTATTCCATCACAAACTACCACAAGCTGTGTCCAAATCCTCGACCACGGAAAACTCATGATCTCCTCGGATTCCTGGTGGAAAGCCTCAACCTCGAGATAGCCCAAAGTATCATTGGAATCCCTCGCACAAGATGTTCGAGATGGGTAAAACAAATCTAGAAAGATGGCACGGTGTGCCGACAGACCCGATAGGAGTCGCATATCTCGTTCTTCGGGCACGACACAATGATCTAGACGTTGGGTTGGCTGAGACCCTGGGTGACCACGGGGCGTTGGACATCGCTCGTTTTGAACCAACACTAATGCACAACACTGGCCCGGGGAGTTGACTAATTATCCAATGGGTCATCAGTGCCCTATGCGAATTTTACTAGTTGTTATTAAGCAAACAATACCAATGTTGGTCCTTGCCGGAAGAGTTTTAACCCAAATAAAAATCATAGGGGTCCACATAACAATCTGAAGCATGTTAGGAGGGCTCAATATGGAACATAACACCGGTACAGAAGTAACTATGGCGGCAAAGGTGAAACCAAACACCAGGCTAGAAGGCCAAGTCTTCCACCTTTTACTAAGTATATAGGTGCATTAAATTAATTAGCAATAATATGGTGATATAACAAGGAACTCATGTTTTCACATGGAAGCAACTGTACCTACACCTAGCAACACTATAAGAAAGCTTAGCAAGCGGTAACATAGCCAAAAACTGGTTTGTTGGGATGTGGAGGGGTTAGAGGATTTTCATGGCAATGTTGGGAGCCAAACATTAACAGGCGGTAGGCAGCGAGACATAGCGATAGGAACGAGACAACTAGCATGGCAATGAAAGTAATGGTATCTCTGAAAATGATCATCTTGTGTGTGATCCCGCTTGGAAGAAGAACGAATCCGTGAAGTAGACGAAGCAACATGGTGAAACGAATCCCCACACTACGAAGCGGTTCGGAACTCTATTGAGAAGAAACAATCCAGAAATGAACAATCATCACACGATAAACACCACAACATATTCATGACATGATGTGGAAGCAATTATGATGCATGTCCATTTATTTATGCACGACATGACAAAGCACAACAATTTATTACAACACATTAAATGAAGCTTAATATGCAATGAGTTGCATATTCATAAAACTTCATACTTGAATCATTTTATTCACTCGAGTTTATTTACACGACAACACTAAATGTTGCTAAACATGGCAAGAGGTAAAGCATAAATAAACTACGCTATCTAGGCATTTCAAATGAGGTTGGAAACAACTTATAAGATTTCTGAAATGACCACATATGTTAATTTTGAAATTAGTCCATACCTACACTAAACAATTTTTATATTTATTAAATAGAAAAATCAAACGGTCCATGTGATTGTACATGTCATTCTATTCAATTTACCTATATAGATCACATACAACGGAGTTACGGTCTAAAAGATATGAGCAGCACAAGATGATATGCCACAAATGCAAAATGCTTGCAAATGACATCCACAACATGATAATCATGGGTGCCGCAATATATTGTCAAACTACATGAAATTTTAAGCAAGTTTAAATGAGGCCGGAACAACGAATAACAATTTCGGGAAGTCCCCATATGCAAATTAAGATTCGGTACTGTTCTGCCTATGCACAATTTTAGAGTTGTTAACCATCAAGATAAATGCTACCATGTTGTTTTATACATTTTTCTGGTGAGGTTACATATGTGGAACATTTTAATCGGAGCTACGGTTAATTAATTATGAGGAGAACCGTTTTAACATGGCATCCACGCAAATTAAATGGAAACAGCAAGTTAAATAAGTTTAGATGCATGTGAGAGTCGGGTATTGTGAAACTACACAAAATTCTAAGCACCTTTTGTGTATATTTTTTTAATCCGACACACAGTTAATTTACTATGAATTAAATCATTTTTAATATAGAATATCACAAAACAATGCAAACAGCATGATAACATTTTTAAACATGCATGCAAGTTGGAAATTATTAATCTACACAAAATTCTACAAATTTTACATGTATAATTTATTTTAATCAGATGCACGGTTAATTTTTTATTAGCAATGCAAATTAATGGCATTTTCTATAATTACAAAATTCCCTGAAAATTGGACAAATTCGCAAAATGGAAAAATCAACTACGGGCCGGATCTTCAACACAACTACACAAGCATAGGGCGCCGCTTAATAAGGTTACACGCGGACGAGGAATAGAGGGGCACACATGGTGCTCACCTTGGGCCAAGGCCCGGGTGGAGCGGATCTGGCAGGTTGGCTTCGGCTCAGGCTACAGGAATGCTGGACCGACCCACAAGGCGAAAGGAGCAGGGCGTCGTCCCCGGCGTCCCCCTCATGACAAAGGAGAGTGGCGAGATGAATGCAGCGGAGGGGCGCAGCTGAATGGCGGCGGCGGCGCATCGACGTTTGGGGGCGTTCGTGGCGGCGGCACAACAGGGAGGCCCTGTCGCGCAGGTGCGCTGGGGCGACGTCGGCGCAGCGTCGGCAATGTGGCAGCAGGAAGGCAAGGAGACGATGGCCGGAACTGGGGGCGAGGCGGGGCAAGCGAGCTCGGGCGGTGGCGCGGGGCGGCACGGGCACTCTAGGAGGAGGCAGCGAGGCTCCGGTGGCCGATGGCGGCGGGGTCAACCAGGCGGAGCACCGGCGCGGGGATCGGGGTTCCCTCGATTGAGATGAGGTGCGAGGGCAGTGGGGCTCGGGACGGCTGGTGGCTGGACGGGCTCGGGATGGGCCTGGCAGGCCGATGGCACTGGGAGGAGAGCAGAGGCGCAAGGAGGCTGGGTGCATGGTTTTCGACGGGGGTTAGGGTTTAGCCTAAAAATACGTACGGAGGGCTCTATTTATTGCAAATTGGTGCTAGGTTTAGCAGTTTTTTCGGAATCCAGATCGTAGGATCGTGATCGGATGACCCTGATGACGGTTAGGGGCTAGGCTGGTCTTGGTGGGTTGTGTAGGAGGGGTTGGGCTGAGATGAGAGGGAAGTTTGCGGCTCGACACAGATTTTTTTAAACCGAAAACGTCCAACAATTGTATCGTCTATAGTGTCGCTATAGGTTTATCCGTTCGGATATCAAGCGACCTCTGGTTGCGATGACATTTGGCAGGCAGACTACCTACATAATAATAAGATTGTACACCAAATTTCAACACAAGCCGAGAAAGTTTTACACAGACTTTTTAAGACAATATCTTAACGATGTCCTGGGAGCGTGCGTGTGTAGTTGGTCCGAAACGGTCAACGATAAAAATGGAGAGAACCGGCAACTAACAACGGATGTAAGTTGTAAAAAATGACACCAATGGACTGCCGAAGCAATGCGGATGATGTGCATGATGGAATAACGAATGCGACAACCAAATAAATCATAGGGCGACAAGGGAATAAAAGAGGAATCTTCTGGAGCGTCGGTTCTAGGCTGTTACAACTCTCCTCCACTCAGCACAGAACTCGACCCGAGATCTAAGAATGAAAGGGGGAAGTGGAAGAGAGACAAAAGATGTAAAACTTGGTTTCCTCTTTGACAAACGAGTGATTACAATTTATCTTGAAGGTTGCAAAGAGATGTACAATGGTATGAAGAACAAGCAAGAATGCAAAATAAATTTTGGCAACACTTCGGAAAGAAAAAGAGGTAAAATTTGATAAGATGGAAATAACTTGAAAAGATTTCACAACACTTCGGTTAAACAGACAGCAAAAGAAAGAACATGATCTTGACAAACCGAGATGAAGGGTTGAAGAGAGCAACATTACAAGGCCTCCAGAACAAAGAATACAAATTAGATCATTGGATAGAAAAGAACAGAGAGGAAAATGATTACTTCTACCACAACTGAATTTGAAGAACACCCTTACAAAGGAGGATTGAATGGAGTTGTTGAAAATCAACAACAAAAAGAAGATGCTTGTAGTGGACTTGTGAAAAACCATCTCAAGTAATGAGGTGAAAACCGGCCACTAGAAGAAACAAAGATCACTTGGGAAACAACAAGATATGCAAAACCTCTTTCACCAAGAGGATACATTGAGAACTTGGATCAATGATAATCACCATAATAGGAACAATCCTTAAGAAAGTTTTATGTGAAATCTAAACCAAGATAACTCGATGGAAGAAAAGATGGGTTAAAAATATCTCATGATCAAAGAATTGGTGGTTTTAAATATCTCATTCTTGAAACAAATTCTATTCGAGACACGTCATGGATCAAGAATGCTATAACACAACCTCAAAGGATAATGGAGGACGAATTATACTTTGAAATGCAAGAGAAAGAAAATTTGAGGTCCTCCAACAATAATCTTCAAGAACACTTTGAGAATGAACAAAATCCTTGATGAACCACCATCAAGAACCTTTGAAAGAACTCTGTAATGAAAGGATGATAGAAAATAATTGAAGGTTTTCAAAGAACAAGTTGAAGGCATTGCGATGAAAAAGATGGATCTTGGCAACGAGATACTTTAGAAGACTTGGATCTCCAGAAAAGAAAAGATAATCAACTTAGAATCGAGAGTTGAAATCACTTAAAGGGAAAAAGAATAAGAATTATGTTGTGCTTATCCTTCATCAAGTTAAATTTATGACAAGCAACGGATTTAGCATACCACTTATTCTTCTTGAATAGATTGGAAGAGAGATAGAGCACAAACTTGAAGAAGTCTTGAATGAACAACCGGTAAGAATTTGGAATGAAATAGGATAATAAAAATGAACTAGGCTACATGACGACAAGAGAGCATTATTCGATTAGAGCATGCTTGAACCAGCCACCGGTAAGAATTTCAAATGAATGAGGATACAAAGAATGAACGAAGATACAAGGGAACAAGGAGATCATGATCCACCTAATAGAAAACTTGAATGAAGCACCGAAATAATTGAGGTACGAACGAAGAGACAAAAAATGAGAAGAATTTGAGAATGAAATCTGAAAGCTGAGAACGAAGAAATCTTCTGAAATGATGGCCTTCCAAGGATCGAGAAAGGAAAAACAAATGTGAAATGCACGAGATAGATATAGAAGGAATTTCTCATGCTTGGAAATAGTTAATGAGAATATCATCAAGCTAAGATGACAATCTTCAAAAGAGTGGACAAGATTAAATACAAACACGTCTTCGGTCTTCCAAGCTGAGTACGATGACGAGAAACAACACCATGAATTACTGAGACACTCCAAAACAATGTATGAGAAAAGTTGAGAAACAAATAAAATTGTTTCGAAGCGATCTTGAAGAAGGAATATGAGTGATGGAATCCTTACTTACATCACACTTGAAAGGAATTATAAAACTCCGGAAAAGATTAGAAAAGCTAGGTAAGATCCTAGGAAAGAACCTATGGGTTATGGGCCCACTCAAAATAAAACACCGTCGAAAAGATTTCTTAGAAGAGAGATTGCATCGGTACAAATTTGAAAACTTGATGAGGTGAGAACCTTGAAATAATTGGAAAGGATTTGAACAGAAACATGAATCTTGTGAGATTTCTTCAGCACTCTGGATAGAATAGAGAGGGGTGAATGAACAAGAGAGGATTGAATAAGAATCTCCAACACAGGAAAGCATTTAACGATGAAAAGGATATGATGAGCACCGAAGCTTGAATAGAGTCCACCGGAAAAGAACATGGAGATGCACAAATGATTAACTAAGCATTGAGGATCTTCACAATGAATCATCGTATACGATACAGAAAAGACGATAGCGGAAGCATCAATAAATAAATGCACAGGGATGATAAATTAATTATTGAATAAAAGGGTGGGAGGGTGGAGAAACAAAAAATAACTTGGGACAGAGATGAAATCCGGAAAGAAATTAGGGATGGATCTTGCAAATATTGAAAAGGATCGACTTATCTTGATGAGAAACACACCGGTTGGAAAGAATTGACATGACAATCCCGGTTTGAAAAGAATTGGTAAGACAACTTGATTGGGCAAAATAATTAATTAGCACTCCCATAGAAATATGAGAACATCGCTTAAGAAAGATATGAAATCACCACCTGACGTCGAAGCAATTTGAATTACCATATTCCAACAAAAACAAACCGGAAACAAATATATGAGATAGATTTCACTCAATATTTTCATATTAAGGTTCTCAAGGCTCTATCTTATACTATCCATCATGTACAGGGTAGTGCACACGACATACGAAGCATCCCCGAGTCGTAGCAAGCTACAAGGACTCTTTAATACACAATGAGAACTCATGTAAGAAAGACTATGAACGAACGAATCCACTAGATGTCGAGCCCCTACCTCACATCATGCATCTGTTGGAACATAATCCTAGGTAACTACTTGAATTCCCACCTAAGAACTCGCGAAAATTTCTGGTTATGCAATCGGGTCCACGGATACAAGGAGTAAAATCCATCACTCAACTCCTAGCAATCGGGTCCATGGATACAAGGAGTAAAATACATCACAATGATACCAATTATGGAAATACATCTGGACGCTCTCCACTAGTACTGGGGAGGCCGACTCCTCTCACCACTACTAGTATTGAAGCAATTCCGAACATCCTCCATCTTGAGATACTAAGAAACGTGAATGCTAACGATGTACTCAAGAATCCCATGGAGCTCAACTCCCTGGAAGAAATCATGTTAGACAAAAGGCACCAAGACAAAACTCCGTCACATCGACATCATAGAGGTTCCAAAATAGGCATGTGATCCTAAATGTTTTTGAGTGAGAAGAGGAGTAAAATTAAAATTCTTACATCAAGATTCCTCACCAAAGCATAGAAGAGGAGTAAAAAGAATTCTACTCTCCAATATACAACTAGACTCAAAGTAGTTTTTCACTAGAATCAACTCGGCCAATTTTGATCAACCAAGGGGGCTCCTAGGTCAGTAATGCTCTGATACCAACATGTAACGCCCAAGATGCGATCATATTCTTATTTTTGGCATGAGAGCCTCGACAAGGATTGAAGCACATCTCATTGTTTCCCAAGAATGGATATCATTACATGTACATGTACAAAAGAGATGAGTATATGGAATTGGCTTACACTCGCCACAAGCTACAACATGAACAACACAATACAACAATATATTCAATCACCATGTAGAAGAGCAGGTCCGACTATGAACGAAATCAAACTATAAAATAACGACGTCCGTCCTTGCTATCCTAGGCCGGCGACCTGGAACCCATCCTATGATCGATGAAGAAGAAGAATAAGGAAACTCCAAACAGAACAATCATCACGCTAACATAACCCCACCGTGTCCCCTCTCGGATCAGGAACTCACAAGAGGAGACAATCACGGTTATGCACAGAGTTTGCATTTTTTAGTTAAGTTTACTTCAAGTTTTTTATGACCGGGTGTTAAACACAGTTTCCAGTTTTCCGCATATTTGTGGGCACGACTCTTAGAAAGATTTAACCCTGTAGCAGTGCTCCAACTATTCCATCACAAACTACCACAAGCTGTGTCCAAATCCTCGACCACGGAAAACTCATGATCTCCTCGGATTCCTGGTGGAAAGCCTCAACCTCGAGATAGCCCAAAGTATCATTGGAATCCCTCGCACAAGATGTTCGAGATGGGTAAAACAAATCTAGAAAGATGGCACGGTGTGCCGACAGACCCGATAGGAGTCGCATATCTCGTTCTTCGGGCACGACCCAATGATCTAGACGTTGGGTTGGCTGAGACCCTGGGTGACCACGGGGCGTTGGACATCGCTCGTTTTGAACCAACACTAATGCACAACACTGGCCCGGGGAGTTGACTAATTATCCAATGGGTCATCAGTGCCCTATGCGAATTTTACTAGTTGTTATTAAGCAAACAATACCAATGTTGGTCCTTGCCGGAAGAGTTTTAACCCAAATAAAAATCATAGGGGTCCACATAACAATCTGAAGCATGTTAGGAGGGCTCAATATGGAACATAACACCGGTACAGAAGTAACTATGGAGGCAAAGGTGAAACCAAACACCAGGCTAGAAGGCCAAGTCTTCCACCTTTTACTAAGTATATAGGTGCATTAAATTAATTAGCAATAATATGGTGATATAACAAGGAACTCATGTTTTCACATGGAAGCAACTGTACCTACACCTAGCAACACTATAAGAAAGCTTAGCAAGCGGTAACATAGCCAAAAACTGGTTTGTTGGGATATGGAGGGGTTAGAGGATTTTCATGGCAATGTTGGGAGCCAAACATTAACAGGCGGTAGGCAGCGAGACATAGCGATAGGAACGAGACAACTAGCATGGCAATGAAAGTAATGGTATCTCTGAAAATGATCATCTTGTGTGTGATCCCGCTTGGAAGAAGAACGAATCCGTGAAGTAGACGAAGCAACATGGTGAAACGAATCCCCACACTACGAAGCGGTTCGGAACTCTATTGAGAAGAAACAATCCAGAAATGAACAATCATCACACGATAAACACCACAACATATTCATGACATGATGTGGAAGCAATTATGATGCATGTCCATTTATTTATGCACGACATGACAAAGCACAACAATTTATTACAACACATTAAATGAAGCTTAATATGCAATGAGTTGCATATTCATAAAACTTCATACTTGAATCATTTTATTCACTCGAGTTTATTTACACGACAACACTAAATGTTGCTAAACATGGCAAGAGGTAAAGCATAAATAAACTACGCTATCTAGGCATTTCAAATGAGGTTGGAAACAACTTATAAGATTTCTGAAATGACCACATATGTTAATTTTGAAATTAGTCCATACCTACACTAAACAATTTTTCTATTTATTAAATAGAAAAATCAAACGGTCCATGTGATTGTACATGTCATTCTATTCAATTTACCTATATAGATCACATACAACGGAGTTACGGTCTAAAAGATATGAGCAGCACAAGATGATATGCCACAAATGCAAAATGCTTGCAAATGACATCCACAACATGATAATCATGGGTGCCGCAATATATTGTCAAACTACATGAAATTTTAAGCAAGTTTAAATGAGGCCGGAACAACGAATAACAATTTCGGGAAGTCCCCATATGCAAATTAAGATTCGGTACTGTTCTGCCTATGCACAATTTTAGAGTTGTTAACCATCAAGATAAATGCTACCATGTTGTTTTATACATTTTTCTGGTGAGGTTACATATGTGGAACATTTTAATCGGAGCTACGGTTAATTAATTATGAGGAGAACCGTTTTAACATGGCATCCACGCAAATTAAATGGAAACAGCAAGTTAAATAAGTTTAGATGCATGTGAGAGTCGGGTATTGTGAAACTACACAAAATTCTAAGCACCTTTTGTGTATATTTTTTTAATCCGACACACAGTTAATTTACTATGAATTAAATCATTTTTAATATAGAGTATCACAAAACAATGCAAACAGCATGATAACATTTTTAAACATGCATGCAAGTTGGAAATTATTAATCTACACAAAATTCTACAAATTTTACATGTATAATTTATTTTAATCAGATGCACGGTTAATTTTTTATTAGCAATGCAAATTAATGGCATTTTCTATAATTACAAAATTCCCTGAAAATTGGACAAATTCGCAAAATGGAAAAATCAACTACGGGCCGGATCTTCAACACAACTACACAAGCATAGGGCGCCGCTTAATAAGGTTACACGCGGACGAGGAATAGAGGGGCACACATGGTGCTCACCTTGGGCCAAGGCCCGGGTGGAGCGGATCTGGCAGGCTGGCTTCGGCTCAGGCTACAGGAGTGCTGGACCGACCCACAAGGCGAAAGGAGCAGGGCGTCGTCCCCGGCGTCCCCCTCATGACAAAGGAGAGTGGCGAGATGAATGCAGCGGAGGGGCGCAGCTGAATGGCGGCGGCGGCGCATCGACGTTTGGGGGCGTTCGTGGCGGCGGCACAACAGGGAGGCCCTGTCGCGCAGGTGCGCTGGGGCGACGTCGGCGCAGCGTCGGCAATGTGGCAGCAAGAAGGCAAGGAGACGATGGCCGGAACTGGGGGCGAGGCGGGGCAAGCGAGCTCGGGCGGTGGCGCGGGGCGGCACGGGCACTCTAGGAGGAGGCAGCGAGGCTCCGGTGGCCGATGGCGGCGGGGTCAACCAGGCGGAGCACCGGCGCGGGGATCGGGGTTCCCTCGATTGAGATGAGGTGCGAGGGCAGTGGGGCTCGGGACGGCTGGTGGCTGGACGGGCTCGGGATGGGCCTGGCAGGCCGATGGCACTGGGAGGAGAGCAGAGGCGCAAGGAGGCTGGGTGCATGGTTTTCGACGGGGGTTAGGGTTTAGCCTAAAAATACGTACGGAGGGCTCTATTTATTGCAAATTGGTGCTAGGTTTAGCAGTTTTTTCGGAATCCAGATCGTAGGATCGTGATCGGATGACCCTGATGACGGTTAGGGGCTAGGCTGGTCTTGGTGGGTTGTGTAGGAGGGGTTGGGCTGAGATGAGAGGGAAGTTTGCGGCTCGACACATATTTTTTTAAACCGAAAACGTCCAACAATTGTATCGTCTATAGTGTCTCTATAGGTTTATCCGTTCGGATATCAAGCGACCTCTGGTTGCGATGACATTTGGCAGGCAGACTACCTACATAATAATAAGATTGTACACCAAATTTCAACACAAGCCGAGAAAGTTTTACACAGACTTTTTAAGACAATATCTTAACGATGTCCTGGGAGCGTGCGTGTGTAGTTGGTCCGAAACGGTCAACGATAAAAATGGAGAGAACCGGCAACTAACAACGGATGTAAGTTGTAAAAAATGACACCAATGGACTGCCGAAGCAATGCGGATGATGCGCATGATGGAATAACGAATGCGACAACCAAATAAATCATAGGGCGACAAGGGAATAAAACAAGAATCTTCTGGAGCGTCGGTTCTAGGCTGTTACAACTCTCCTCCACTCAGCAGAGAACTCGACCCGAGATCTAAGAATGAAAGGGGGAAGTGGAAGAGAGACAAAAGATGTAAAACTTGGTTTCCTCTTTGACAAACGAGTGATTACAATTTATCTTGAAGGTTGCAAAGAGATGTACAATGGTATGAAGAACAAGCAAGAATGCAAAATAAATTTTGGCAACACTTCGGAAAGAAAAAGAGGTAAAATTTGATAAGATGGAAATAACTTGAAAAGATTTCACAACACTTCGGTTAAACAGACAGCAAAAGAAAGAACATGATCTTGACAAACCGAGATGAAGGGTTGAAGAGAGCAACATTACAAGGCCTCCAGAACAAAGAATACAAATTAGATCATTGGATAGAAAAGAACAGAGAGGAAAATGATTACTTCTACCACAACTGAATTTGAAGAACACCCTTACAAAGGAGGATTGAATGGAGTTGTTGAAAATCAACAACAAAAAGAAGATGCTTGTAGTGGACTTGTGAAAAACCATCTCAAGTAATGAGGTGAAAACCGGCCACTAGAAGAAACAAAGATCACTTGGGAAACAAAAAGATATGCAAAACCTCTTTCACCAAGAGGATACATTGAGAACTTGGATCAATGATAATCACCATAATAGGAACAATCCTTAAGAAAGTTTTATGTGAAATCTAAACCAAGATAACTCGATGGAAGAAAAGATGGGTTAAAAATATCTCATGATCAAAGAATTGGTGGTTTTAAATATCTCATTCTTGAAACAAATTCTATTCGAGACACGTCATGGATCAAGAATGCTATAACACAACCTCAAAGGATAATGGAGGACGAATTATACTTTGAAATGCAAGAGAAAGAAAATTTGAGGTCCTCCAACAATAATCTTCAAGAACACTTTGAGAATGAACAAAATCCTTGATGAACCACCATCAAGAACCTTTGAAAGAACTCTGTAATGAAAGGATGATAGAAAATAATTGAAGGTTTTCAAAGAACAAGTTGAAGGCATTGCGATGAAAAAGATGGATCTTGGCAACGAGATACTTTAGAAGACTTGGATCTCCAGAAAAGAAAAGATAATCAACTTAGAATCGAGAGTTGAAATCACTTAAAGGGAAAAAGAATAAGAATTATGTTATGCTTATCCTTCATCAAGTTAAATTTATGACAAGCAACGGATTTAGCATACCACTTATTCTTCTTGAATAGATTGGAAGAGAGATAGAGCACAAACTTGAAGAAGTCTTGAATGAACAACCGGTAAGAATTTGGAATGAAATAGGATAATAAAAATGAACTAGGCTACATGACGACAAGAGAGCATTATTCGATTAGAGCATGCTTGAACCAGCCACCGGTAAGAATTTCAAATGAATGAGGATACAAAGAATGAACGAAGATACAAGGGAACAAGGAGATCATGATCCACCTAATAGAAAACTTGAATGAAGCACCGAAATAATTGAGGTACGAACGAAGAGACAAAAAATGAGAAGAATTTGAGAATGAAATCTGAAAGCTGAGAACGAAGAAATCTTCTGAAATGATGGCCTTCCAAGGATCGAGAAAGGAAAAACAAATGTGAAATGCACGAGATAGATATAGAAGGAATTTCTCATGCTTGGAAATAGTTAATGAGAATATCATCAAGCTAAGATGACAATCTTCAAAAGAGTGGACAAGATTAAATACAAACACGTCTTCGGTCTTCCAAGCTGAGTACGATGACGAGAAACAACACCATGAATTACTGAGACACTCCAAAACAATGTATGAGAAAAGTTGAGAAACAAATAAAATTGTTTCGAAGCGATCTTGAAGAAGGAATATGAGTGATGGAATCCTTACTTACATCACACTTGAAAGGAATTATAAAACTCCGGAAAAGATTAGAAAAGCTAGGTAAGATCCTAGGAAAGAACCTATGGGTTATGGGCCCACTCAAAATAAAACACCGTCGAAAAGATTTCTTAGAAGAGAGATTGCATCGGTACAAATTTGAAAACTTGATGAGGTGAGAACCTTGAAATAATTGGAAAGGATTTGAACAGAAACATGAATCTTGTGAGATTTCTTCAGCACTCTGGATAGAATAGAGAGGGGTGAATGAACAAGAGAGGATTGAATAAGAATCTCCAACACAGGAAAGCATTTAACGATGAAAAGGATATGATGAGCACCGAAGCTTGAATAGAGTCCACCGGAAAAGAACATGGAGATGCACAAATGATTAACTAAGCATTGAGGATCTTCACAATGAATCATCGTATACGATACAGAAAAGAAGATAGCGGAAGCATCAATAAATAAATGCACAGGGATGATAAATTAATTATTGAATAAAAGGGTGGGAGGGTGGGGAAACAAAAAATAACTTGGGACAGAGATGAAATCCGGAAAGAAATTAGGGATGGATCTTGCAAATATTGAAAAGGATCGACTTATCTTGAGGAGAAACACACCGGTTGGAAAGAATTGACATGACAATCCCGGTTTGAAAAGAATTGGTAAGACAACTTGATTGGGCAAAATAATTAATTAGCACTCCCATAGAAATATGAGAACATCGCTTAAGAAAGATATGAAATCACCACCTGACGTCGAAGCAATTTGAATTACCATATTCCAACAAAAACAAACCGGAAACAAATATATGAGATAGATTTCACTCGATATTTTCATATTAAGGTTCTCAAGGCTCTATCTTATACTATCCATCATGTACAGGGTAGTGCACACGACATACGAAGCATCCCCGAGTCGTAGCAAGCTACAAGGACTCTTTAATACACAATGAGAACTCATGTAAGAAAGACTATGAACGAACGAATCCACTAGATGTCGAACCCCTACCTCACATCATGCATCTGTTGGAACATAATCCTAGGTAACTACTTGAATTCCCACCTAAGAACTCGCGAAAATTTCTGGTTATGCAATCGGGTCAACGGATACAAGGAGTAAAATCCATCACTCAACTCCTAGCAATCGGGTCCATGGATACAAGGAGTAAAATACATCACAATGATACCAATTATGGAAATACATCTGGACGCTCTCCACTAGTACTGGGGAGGCCGACTCCTCTCACCACTACTAGTATTGAAGCAATTCCGAACATCCTCCATCTTGAGATACTAAGAAACGTGAATGCTAACGATGTACTCAAGAATCCCGTGGAGCTCAACTCCCTGGAAGAAATCATGTTAGACAAAAGGCACCAAGACAAAACTCCGTCACATCGACATCATAGAGGTTCCAAAATAGGCATGTGATCCTAAATGTTTTTGAGTGAGAAGAGGAGTAAAATTAAAATTCTTACATCAAGATTCCTCACCAAAGCATAGAAGAGGAGTAAAAAGAATTCTACTCTCCAATATACAACTAGACTCAAAGTAGTTTTTCACTAGAATCAACTCGGCCAATTTTGATCAACCAAGGGGGCTCCTAGGTCAGTAATGCTCTGATACCAACATGTAACGCCCAAGATGCGATCATATTCTTATTTTTGGCATGAGAGCCTCGACAAGGATTGAAGCACATCTCATTGTTTCCCAAGAATGGATATCATTACATGTACATGTACAAAAGAGATGAGTATATGGAATTGGCTTACACTCGCCACAAGCTACAACATGAACAACACAATACAACAATATATTCAATCACCATGTAGAAGAGCAGGTCCGACTATGAACGAAATCAAACTATAAAATAACGACGTCCGTCCTTGCTATCCTAGGCCGGCGACCTGGAACCCATCCTATGATCGATGAAGAAGAAGAATAAGGAAACTCCAAATAGAACAATCATCACGCTAACATCAAAGTATCTCTTTACCTCTACTTGCAGCAGTTGTTGTAGTAATCTGTGAACCGTAGGGACTCCGCAATCTCATAACCAAAGGTATCAAAACTAGCAAAGCTTAATGTGTGAGGCATGGTGTAAGTGGTGAGGCTGCACCAAGCGACTAAGCATTTATTTGAGTGGCTAAGTTACGAGTACAAGAATAAAACGGGGGATGATCTACGGATAATATACATGATTGGATAATGATCTCGAAGTGATCCTAAACACCTACTTACGTCAAACATCACCCCAACGCGTCCTCTCTTGGATCAGGAACACATGAGAAGAGACAGTCACAGTTACACACATAGTTAGCGTATTCTAGTTAAGTTTACTTCAAGTTCGCTATGACTGGGTGTTAAACAAAGTTTGCAAGTTGCCACATAACCGCGGGCACGACTCTCAGAAAAAGATTTAACCATGTAGGGGTGCTCCAATTAGTCCATCTCAAACTACGACAAACTGCGTCGGAAACCTCGACCACGGAAAACATTTGATCTCCTTGGATTCCTGATGGAAAACCTCAACCACGAGATAGCCCAAAGTATCCTCGGAATCCCTCGCACAAGATGTTCGAGATGGATAATACAAATCCAGCAAGACCGCCCGCATGCCGATAGACTCGATAGGAACCGTGTATCTCGTTCTTAGGGCACGACCGTATGAGCTAGACGTCGGGTTGTCTCAGACCCCGGGTGACCAGGGGTTGCGAGACATCGCTCGGTTTGGACCAACACTCATGCGGAGAACTAGCCCATGGGGGTTGATTAGTTATCCACGGGGTAATTAGTGCCCTATGTGAATTGTATTAGTTGTTATTAAGCAAATAGTACCAATGTTTGGCCTTGCCGGAAGATTTTTATCCCAAAACAAAAATCAAGGGGGTCCCCATAACTACCCCAAGCATGTTAGGAGCGCTCAGTATGGAACACAACACCGGTACACAAGTAACTATGTCAACAAAGGTGGAACAAAACACCAGGCTAGATTTCCAAGCCTTCCACCTTCTACCAAGTATATGGGTGCATTAAGTTAATTAGCAATAATATGGTGATATAATAAGGAACCCATGTTTTCACATGGAAGCAACTGTACCTGCAACTAGCAAAACTATAAGAAGGCTGAGCAAGCAGTAACATAGCCAAACAATGGTTTGCTCGGATGTGGAGGGTTTGGAGTCTTTTTCATGGCAATGTTGGGAGGCTGACAATAATAGGTGGTGGTCAGCGAGACATAGGGATAGAAGCGAGACAACTAGCATGGCAATGATAGTAATGGTATATTGGGAAATGATCATCTTGCCTATGATCCCGCTTGAAAGAAGAACGAATCCATGATGAAGACGAACAAACATAGTCGAATGACTCCTCACACTTCGAACCGGTTCGAAACTTGATCGAGAAGAAACAATCCGAAAACGAACAATCAACACAAGATAAACACCACATCGTATTCATGACATGATGTGCAAGCAATTATGGTGAATGTCCATTTATTTACGCGCGACACGACAAAGCACAACAATTTACTACTACACATTAAATGAAGATCAATGTGCAACGAGTTGCATATTGACGAAACTCCATACTTGAATCATTTAATTCACTCCCGTTTATTTACATGACAACATTAAATGTTGTTAAACATGGCAAGAGGTGAAGCATAAATAAACTACGCTATCTAGGCATTATAAATGAGGTCGGAAACAACTTATAGGATTTCCGAAATGACCCTATATGTTAATTTTGATTAGTCCAGATCTTTACTAAACACTTTTATACTTATGAAACAACAAAATAAAGTGGACCATGTGATTCTATACGTCATTCTAATCGATTTAACTACATAGATCATCTACAATGGAGTTAAGGTCTAAAAGACATGAGCAACACAAGATGATATGCCACGAATGCAAAATGCTTGGAAATAACATCCACAACATGTTAATCATGGGTGCAACAAGATATTATCAAACTAGATGAGATTCTAAACAAGTTTAAATGAGGCTGAAACAACAAATAAAAATTTCGGAAAGTCCCCATATGCAAATTAAGATTCAGTATTGTTCTCCCTATGAACAATTTTAGAGTTGCTAGCCGGCGAAATAAATGATACCATGGTGTTCTACACATTGTTCTGGTCAATTTACATATGTGGAATATTTGAATCGAGGCTACGGTTAATTAATTGTGAGAAAAACTGTTTTAACATGGCATCTGCACAAATTAAATGGAAAGAATAAGTTAAATAATTTTGAACACATGTGAGAGTTGGATATTGTGAAACTACACAAAATTATAATCATCTTCCATGTATAAAGTTTTTAAATTCGACACACGGTTAATTTGCTATGAATTAAATCATTTTCTATCTAGCATCACACAAAACAATGCAAACAACAGGTTAAACATTTTTAAACATGCATGAAAGTTAGAAATTATTAATCTTCACAAAATTCTACACATTTTACATCTATACTTTATTTTAATCCGATGCATGGTCAGTTTTTTTATTAGTAATGCAAATTAATGGCATTTTCTATAATTACAAAATTCCCTAAAAATTGGACAAATTCGCACACTAAAATAAAATCAACTACGGGTTGGATCTGCAATAGGGCTACACAGGCACTGGGCTCAACGTAACAAGGTTACACCGAGGAGACGAATAGAGGGGCAGAGGGGTTGCTCACCTTGGGCCAAGGCCCGGGTGAGGCGGATATGGTAGGTCGGCTTGGGCCGAGGCTAGAGGAGCAATGGGCCGGCCCACACGGCGAAGCCAGTGGAGGGGCGGGATGAACGTGGCGGCGGGGCGCGGTTGAATGACAGTGGTGATTCACCAATGGCTAGGGGCGTTCGGGGGCGGCGGCTCGGCAAGGAGGCTCTGGCACACAGGTGCGCTAGGGGGGATGGCGCGGCGCCACTGATGTGGCAGCGGCGAGGCGAGGAGATATCGGCCAGCGCTAGCGGTGAGGCGGGGTGAGCGAGGTCAGGTGTCGGCATGGGGTGGTGCAGGCAGGTGAGGAGGAGGCGGTGAGGCTCCGGTGGCCAACGACCGCGGGGTCAGGCCGGCGGAGCTCCAGCGCGGGGATTGGTTCCCCTCGATCCAGATCGGGTGCGAGGGCAGCGGGGCTCGCGACGGCTGGTGGCTCGGGCCCGGACGGGCTCAAGATGGGCATGGCAGGGCGACAACACTGGGAGGAGAGAGGAGGTGCGGGGAGGCTGGGCGCATGGTTTTCGAGGGGAAGTTAGGGTTTAGCCTAAAAATAGGCAGCGATGGTTCTATTTATAGAAAATTGGTGCTAGGTTTAGCAGTTTTTGCCCGAATTCGGATCGTAGGATCGTGATGGGACAACCCCTATGATGGCTAGGGACTAGGATGGGCTAGGTAGGCTGTGTAGGAGGGGTGGGGCTGAGATGAGAGTGAATTTTGCGGCCCGGCACGGAGATTTTGAAATCGAAATCGTCCGACAATTAAACCGGCTATAGTTTCACTATAGGTTTATCCGTTCGGGTATCAAACGACCTCCGATTACGAAGAAATTTGGCAGGTGGTCTACTTACGTAGCAATAAGACCGCAAACCAACTCTCAACCAAATCCGAGAAATTTTATGCATAGTTTTTAAAACAATATATTAATGATGTCGCACGCGTGTGTGTGTGTGGTTGGTCCCGAAATGGTCAACGACAAAAACGGAGATAACCGGCAACTAACAAGGGATACAAGTTCTGAAAAATGACAGCAACAAAATTCTGATGCAATGCGGATACACATGATGAGATGATGAATGAGACAACCAAATAAATTACACGGTGACAACGGAATAAAAGAGGAATCTTCTAGAGCGTCGGTTTCGGGCTATTACAATGTCACTGACTAGGCCCTCTTAACCGCCTACCTAGTCGACACCTTGGTGATGTTGACAATTAGCCCGATGAGGTGGAGTAAGTGGAGGTCTTGAGGGGCCTTGCTGGGTGTGCCTGGTGGTTGGCTTTCCTCCTCCCGTCAAGATGGATTGCCAGGGCCTTGTTTCTGGTCTTTGCTCGTTGTAACATGAAATTTGGTGCCGATCGGCAGTGTCTTGCCAGGTCGGGGGTCGCAACTGCATGTGTAAAAGTCTGGGTACTAAAGTCCCATGTTTTAGTACAACGGCAGGGTACAACACAAAAAAAAAGTACAACACATCTTTCACTTAATTAATCGAGCAATTAAACATAGCTGGTTGACCTTAACATTACTCTAACACAAGAACAATGCTCTAAACAAAGAATACTTTTTCGCTTGAAGCTCATCGATCTCCATCGTGGCCTCCATGACCAGCTCGCGGTTGACGACCTCTACGGGAAGGGTCTCCATGGCATCCATCGCCACACAATCCACAAGCGTCCCAGAGTCTGCATCCGCCATCTATTCGAAAAAGGCCACCATGAGCCGTTTGTCGGCGGATACAGTCCGGGCATTAATGACCTCCATCTCGGCTGGGGTGGCTACCAACAAATGGACGGCTGCCCAAGCGATCTCGCCGATTGCCAACTCTTTGGACGTAGGTTGTCGACCGTTGTTGGAGAAGGCCGTGTGGGGACCGTGACTCATAAGTTGTGATCACCGAATGTATGTGCACATTGATCCCAGAGATCAATGGTGGTTGAAAACACAGAAAATGAATAACAAGAGTCTTACATCCATCACGTACCATTTTACTCAAATGTGGACTTTATGGTCAAGTCTTCATATATTTGCAGCGGAAATCTTCAACGATAGCGTGAACCGATGCCATTAGACATAACCCTACATGCATTCTAACTCGGAAGCATCCTAGCTCGCGCGTACTTCACGAAGGAACTCTTCATAATATCCTGTCTTTCATGCTTTGAAAATAAAATAACCAGTGGCAAGCCAATGAGTGCTTTGAATGTACTCGCAAGCAACCCATTATGTGGAACAAGGAAAAAACAATGCATGATATAGCACTAAGTAGGTAACTTGCAGAAAGCTAATTTTGACGGCAATGACATGTTTAAATAAATTTGGAAAGCATGCATCAATAGGTTGCAGATATCGATATGAACAAATTACAGATATCGTCATAAGTAGGGTTGAACATCTCATGTTCATTCATCATGCAAGTTATCTGACTTAGCTTAAGTATCATCATCCTCACATGCACACCAAGTTTTGTGAAAACATCTAGACATAGTCTAGGAAACACCACCCAACTGTCCATGACCATGGACATGGCTATTCGAATAGTTTTATACTCTTCAGAGGTTGCACAATTTACCCAAAAGACTCGGGGAACTTGTGTGTCAATCAATGATTCGCAACATTTTTCTTTCCCTAGGTAAGTACCCGAATAATGCCTTTCACATGACGATACTAACCAAGAGTCCACTCATTGGTGCCATCCCTCATGATGTACATCACAAGTATCATCCACAAGGGCACGGAACAGTGTGCCTGGTGTGTGTGAAAGCATCCCATGATTGTCCTTTTCCGGTACGACCCCCTTGTAACACCCAAGATGCGGTCTTATACTTATTTTGGCATGAGGGCCTCGACAAGGATAAAAGTGCATCTAACCATGTCGCAAGAATGGATATTGTTACAAGTAAATGTACAAAAGAGATGAGTATATGGAATTGGCTTACACTTGCCACAACCTAACCAAGAACGTCGCAATACAGCAATACATTCAATCACCGTCTAGAAGAGCAGGTTTCGATTACATACGAAATCAAACGAATAAAACGATGTCCATCCTTGCTATCCCAGGCTGCTGGTGTGGAACCCATCCTATAATCACTGAAGAAGAATAAGAAAATCCCAATAGACAAATCATCGCGCTCACCTCAAAGTATCGCTTAACCTGTACCTGCAACTGTTCTTGTAGTAATCTGTGAGCCACACGGACTCACCAATCTCATTTCCAAAGGTATCAAGACTAGAAAAGCTTAATGGATGAGGTATGGTTAAGTGGTGAGGCTGCAACAAGCACTAAGCATTTATTTGAGTGTCTAGCTTATGAGTACAAGAATAAGAGGGGGGTTATCTACGTAGAAACGGACGTGAAGTAATAATGATCTCTAAGTGATCTTGAACACCTACTTACGCCAGACATAACCCCACCATGTCCTCCATCGGATGCAGAACTCATGAGAAGAGACAGTCATGGTTACGCACGCAGTTGGCATATTTTAATTAAGTTTACTTCAAATTTGTTATGTCTGGTGTTAAACAAAGTTTCCAAGTTGCCACATAACCGAGCGCACGACTTCCCGAAAGATTTATCCCTGGAGGGGTGCTCCAACTAGTCCATCACAAACTACCATAATCTGCGTTGGAAATTTCGACCATGGAATACCCTTGATCTCCTCGGATTCGTGATGGAAAATTTCCACCTTGAGATAGCCCAAAGTATCCTTAGAATCCCTCGCACAAGATGGTCAAGAAAGGTAAAAGAAATCCAGCAACACCGCCCAGCAGGCCAGATCCCAATAGGAGCCGCGCGTATCTGTTTCTCAGGGCACTACCGGATGAGCAGTACGTACGGTGGCTGGATAGAAATCCCCCAAGTTACCCCGGGTGGCCCCCGCAAGTGGCTCTATTTTGTACCAACACTCATGAGGAGCACTGGCTCGGTGGGGGAGGGTTGATTAATTATCCACGAGGTGATCAGTGCCCAATGCAAATTTTATTAATTTTTATTAAGCAAATAGTACCAATGTTGTGCCTTTCCGGAAGAGTTTTATGCCAAAACAAAAATCAAGGGGATCCCATAACAACCCCAAGCATGTTAGGAGTACTCAATATGGAGCACAACACTCGTATATAAGTAACTTGGGTGACAAAGGTGGAACAAAACACCGAGTTAGAATGCCAAGCCTTCCACCTCTTACCAACTATATAGGTGCATTAAATTAAATAAAAATAATATGGTGATATAACAAGGAATCCATGTTTTCACACGAAAACAAGTACACCTCTAACTAGCAACGCTATAAGAAGGCATGAGCAAGCGGTAACATAGCTAGACAATAGTTAGCTCGGATGTGGAGGGGTTAGAGGCTTGATACGTCCCAAACGTATCTATAATTTTTGATGGTTTCATGCTGTTATCTTGTCATCTTTGGATGTTTTATGTACCTTTTATATCTTGTTTGGGACTAACTTATTAATTCAGTGCTAGTTCCTGTTTTTCTGTGTTTTTGGCTCTTTTCAGATCTGATTTTGGAACGGAGTGCAAACGGAATAAAATCCCCGAAATGATTTTTTTCCCGAACGAAAGAAGATGAGGGGGCTTGTGGGCCAAGCCAGGAGGGCTACAGGGAGCCCACAAGCCCCCACTCCGCCACCAGGGGGGCGGCGGTGGGCAGGTTTGTGGCCTCCCTGGCGCTCCCCTGACCTAGATCTTGCACCTATATATTCCCTAAAAAACAGAAAAAAATCAGGGGATCCACGAAAATACTTTTCCGCCGCCGCAAGCTTCTGTTTCCGCGAGATCTCATTTGGAGACCCTTCCCGGTGCCCTGCCGGAGGGGACTTTGGAGTTGGAGGGCTTCATCATCATCATCATCACCCCTCCAATGACTCGTGAGTAGTTCACTTCAAACCTGTGGGTCCGTAGTTAGTAGCTAGATGGCTTCTTCTCTCTCTTGGATCTTTAATACAGAGTTCTCCATGATCTTCATGGAGATATATCTGATGTAATCTTCTTTGGCGGTGTGTTTGTCGAGATCTGATGAATTGTGGATTTGTGACCAGATTATCTATGATATATATTTGAGTCTTTGCTGATTTCTTATATGCATGATTTGATATCCTTGTAAGTCTCTCCGAGTCTTGGGTTTTTTCTGGCCAACTAGATCTATGTTTCTTGCAATGGGAGAAGTGCTTGGTTTTGGGTTCTTACCGTGTGGTGACCTTTCCCAGTGACAGTAGGGGCAGCAAGGCACACATTGAGTAGTTGCCATCAAGGGTAACAAGGTGGGCTCTGTCGTAGATATGAGATTGTCCATCTACATCATGTCATCTTGCTTAAGGTGTTACTCTGTTATTTTTGGACTTAATACACTAGATGCATGCTGGATAGCGATCGGCGTGTGGAGTAATAGTAGTAGATGCAGAAAGTATCGGTCTACTTGTTTTGGGCGTGATGCCGATAGATATAATCATTGCCATAGATGACGTCATGACTTTGCGCAGTTCTATCATTTGCTCGACAGTAATTTGTTCACCCACCGTCTACTTGGTTTCATGAGAGAAGCCACTAGTAAACACTACGGCCCCCAGGTCTATTCGCATCTATCGTTTCCACTTTCGCTTTTACTTTGCTATGTTACTTTGTTGCTTTCAGTTCTCACTTGGCAAACAATCTATAAGGGATTGACAACCCCTTCATAGCGTTGGGAGCAAGCTTTTTGTGTTTGTGCAAGCACTTGTGATACTCTTCCACTGGATTGATACCTTGGTTCTCAAACTGAGGGAAATACTTACCACTGATGCGCTACATCAACCTTTCCGCTTTGAGGGAACACCAACGCAAGGCTCCAAGGCCACTGGGGAAATCCTTTGCATATTTGCCTAGGAAGTCCCTTAAGGCATAGCCGTAGCAGAAGGATTCCTGGTGCCGTCAACACACCTATTTCTAGCGCCGTTGGAAGGTCTTTTGTTGCAGTAGCAAGGCTTTTCTTGGAAATGTTGGGAGGCTTGACACAAAAGGTGGTAGGCAGCAAGACTTGGCGATAGAAATAAGACAACTAGCATGGCAATCATAGTAGTGGTATCTAGGGATATAATGTAGCGACCCGACTCAAGACGAGTCAAGCCTCTGGTGTTTCCGTACCATCCCAAGATCATGCTGGTACACACTCAGTACATAATGTATATATTCAAGAGTTCAATCACACAGCTTTATTAATCGAAATCTCATAAAGAGTACTTTATTACAATAAAGGATTACAATAAAGTGGCTGAAGGCCAACTCATGAGATATCTAACGAAGACTAGCGGAAGCATCAGGTAGACGAGTCCATCCGACTCCAAGGGCATGTCGCTGAGCGTAGATCGTAGCCTGACTCCTGGTCGGAAAAGTACTCTGCAACATGATACGTTGCATCCGTGTAGGTCAGCATATTGAATATGCCGGCAAGTCATCAAAGAGAGGGGTAAAATAATAATCAACTATCTCTACATGCATATTTGGCCGGTGGGGCTATGAGTTTTGCATAAAGCCAGTTTTATACTACAACAAGAGGGGTTGGAAGCAAAATATTACTACATTGTTTGTTGTTAACGAGATGGTTCCGCCAACCAATTCTCGTACCCGAATAGTTGTTAAAACCCACATCATTATTAAGTTGTGTCGAGAGTTCAGGGGAATTTCAATGCCTTCGGCTCAAGTTGTCCATGACCGTGGACATGGCTAATCGATTAGGTTGGGCACTCTGCAGAGTTTTGCACACGTTCCCCACAAGATTTGATCGCCTCCAGGTTTGTCCTCGCACTTCAGGGTGTTTGAAGACCGGATGATCAAAACATGGTCTTTCAACGGGTCCCTCTGAATCCCTATCGGTGCTCATCCATTCCTACCGTTCTTCTACATCTGCTAGCACTGCCTGTCCAGAGTCGCCGCGTTGTCCAACCAAGCCAGAGCCCATAATGACTTGTGGCTGTGCAGGTAAGCCTTGAGTCTTGAAGTCTCCGTCCGTCTCTTCGAGCCTGGGTGAAGCTTTCCGCAGGATGTCATGGCCGTCCCCAGCATCCCGGGCATCCAATGGGTTCTCCAGGGAGCCGATCAACCATCCTTCACCCAGAGTTGCATTGCGTCCGAGGTCTTGAAAATCTTGTCTTAGCCGGTCTTGATTATTTAATCAACCTCGCATCACTCGTGATATACACTAAACCGAAAACCCGTCTACTCAAGCATAGCATTAAGAAATTGTCGTCCCGGGGCCAAGTATCGGGGTTGTTGTGTGCCTACCACATGATACTACAACTTATACTAAAGTTTCCAAGTACCTAGGCAGCATGCAATTGGGCAAAGAAAGGTGAACTACCATGCATCGAAAACATAGGAAAATAACATGATCAAAATGACTTGCCTTGATGATAGTTGTCTTGATCGAGCGCTTCTAAGTAACATGCTTTGCACTCCGGATGATCTACCGATACAAACACAAAACACACCATAAGCACTACAATCAAGCAACAAGTAAAAATAACATCACAAGTAAGGATTTGCTAAAGCCTAAGTAAAAGAATTCAACACATGTCACTATGGCAGAAACTTGTTTCTGTTGAACACACCAGTAAAAATATTTTAAAAAATTTGAAACTTCTACCGCAGTAAGATTTAGTCACTAGGAAGCAGTAGAAAAAAGAATCAACTCAAAATCACTTTTTAAAATCCTGGAATATGCAAAACAAGGTTTAAACTAAATCTGATCTAACTTATATTTGCAAATTTCAAACATAGACAAATTATATGTTTTGAAACACTACAGAAAAATTGGAGTCTACTGGAACACTAATCAATATCATTGGACTTCGGGATCAAAAGTTATGGCCAAAACAAAACAGAAACTTTTCTGTTTTTGCAATTAGACAGAAAAAAGAATCTAACTAGCTAACTAACAGGGGGTATACGTGGCGCGCTGTGATAGGCTGCGGGGGTGTTTGTTGCAAGGTTAAAAACAAACGGCCGAAGGCTAACAAAACTACTGGCTAACCGTGTTAAGTGAAAAAAACCAGCACGGTTTTCTAATCTAAACCGAAGAGGTACCCTAATCTAATCTACACCGTAGGATATGGATCTAAGGGCTAACTAAAAAGAAAAAAACAACAGAAAGAGGAGGAAGTCTCACCGTGGCAGTGGGAGGCAACTCCGGCGAGGGGTGGGTCGCCGGCGAGGGGAGGGGCTCCGGGGGGGCGGTGGAGGGACGGGGAGGCGGCGGCAGCTGTCCTCCGGCGAGGGGAGGTGTCGGGCGGAGCGGGGAGTGGCTCGGGGTACTGCTCCCAAGGGGTGGCCGAGGTGGCTCGGGCTGCTGCTGGCGGTGGTGGCGGGACGGGCTCGGGCGGCAGCTCGACGTGGGCGGGGTGGGAACGGAGGGCTACGGCGGCTAGGAGTATTTATAGGCCGGGGAGGGGCTCCGGGGGAGGAAGGGGAGAGGGGAATCCGAGAGGATCCCGAGTTCCAGGGAAGCTCGGCTCTGGGTCGGGCAGAAACTAGGAAGGAGAGGAGGGAGACGACCGCGGGGAGAGAGGGGTCGGCCAGTGGGCCCCGCCTAGCAGTGGGAGGAGGCGGCTGGGAAAGGAAAGGGCGGCCGAGATCTAATGGATTCGGTCCCTCGGCTGTGGGGGTGGCGGCCCACAGCTATTAAGCGCTCGGGGCGGTTGCCAAAAAAACAAGACTTTCCTATTTTTATATCTTTTCCGAAACAGAAAAACAAAAGTGAATAAAAGGAAATAAATCAATTATTTAATATAGAGTATTATATACCAAAAAAATCAGAAAAATATCCTCTACCCGAATAACATTTTTCCAAAGCAAAAATAAAAACTTTAAAAAAATGTTTTTTTAGAAATTCCTCAAAATGCTTTATTTTCTTTTTGCTAATATTTTTGCAAATGATCTTTAGATTTCTTGGCTCCAATATTTCAGAAATTGCCCGCACTTTGGAGGGTCATTTTCCTCCGCTCTCTCTCTTGCGTGCAAGAGAGTATTTCCCCGGGCATTTCTTGTGCGAGGAAAAAGATGGAAATGCAAATCAAAAGACGAAAGAATTCAAGTGCTAAATTTATTTCAATCAATATGCATAGATGCTTAGCTACAATGTAAAACATTCCCAATTAGGAAAATTGGGATGTTACAAACCTACCCGCCTTAAGATGAATCTCGCCCTCGAGATTCGGGTTGGCTAGAAAACAGGTGCGGGTGGTCTCGACGAAGATCCTCTTCTCGTTCCCAGGTGGCTTCTTCCTCGGTGTGGTGGCTCCACAACACCTTGCAGAACTTGATGATCTTGCTGCGGGTAACTCTGTTGGCAGTCTCGAGAATCTTGACGGGTTTCTCCTCGTACGTCAGATCACTGTCAAGCTGTATGGCCTCTAGGGGCACTGTATCTCTCAACGGAACATCGGCCATCTCAGCGTGGCATTTGTTCAACTCGGAAACATGGAAGACATCATGAACTCCGGAGAATCCTTCCGCCAGTTCCAGTTTGTATGCAACTTCGTCTCTATGTTCAAGAATTTTGTAGGGGCCAATGAAACGAGGTGCTAATTTTCCTTTCACACCGAATCTCTTAATTCCTCGAAGTGCAGACACCCGAAGATATGCTCGGTCTCCCACTTCGTACGTTACTTCCTTGTGTTTGCTGTCAGCATAACTCTTCTTCCTGGACTGAGCTATCTTGAGTTGGTCATGAATTAGTTTGACCTTCTCTTCAGAATCTCGGATAAGGTCGGGACCAAAAAGTTGTCGGTCTCCAACTCCATCCCACATCAACGGTGTTCTGCACCTCCTTCCGTATAGAGCTTCGAAAGGGGCCATCTTCAGACTGGTCTGGTAGCTGTTGTTGTATGAGAACTCAGCATAAGGTACATTGTCATCCCAACTAGACCCATAGTCTAGTGCGCAAGCTCTTAACATGTCCTCCAGAATCCGATTTACTCTCTCGGTCTGTCCATCTGTCTGTGGGTGAAAAGTTGTGCTGAACTCTAATCTCATTCCCAAGGTTTCATGCAGTTGGTGCCAAAATTTGGATGTGAACTGAGTCCCTCTATCTGACACAATGCTCTTCGGTACTCCGTGCAGACATACGATCCTCGTCATATATATCTTGGCCAGCTTGGCACTCGTGTAAGTAGTCTTCACCGGAATGAAGTGAACTACCTTGGTCAAACGATCGACCACAACCCAAATAGAATCATAGCCAGAACGGGTCCGAGGTAATCCTGTGATGAAGTCCATGCCAAGCTTTTCCCATTTCCACTCGGGTATCGGCAGAGGTTGGAGAAAACCTGTTGGCTTCTGATGCTCGGCTTTTACTCGCTGACAAACATCGCATATTGCTACGAACTCGGCAATGTCTTTCTTCAATCCTGTCCACCAGAAACTTTCTTTCAGATCCAGATACATCTTGGTGTTGCCAGGGTGTATCGAGTACGGGGAATCATGGGACTCCTGAAGTATCAACTTCCTGAGTTCGGGATCACTGGGCACATAGTTGCGATCCTCAAACCATAAAGTTCCATGTTCATCCTCACGAAAACCTTTAGCCTTCCCGTCTTCCATTTTCTGCTTAATCTCAGCTATCTCCTTGTCTGATTTCTGTGCCTCGCGGATCTTTTCGGTCAAGGTGGACTGAATTTCCAGTGTGGCAACAAATCCTCTTGGAATTATTTCCAATTTGAGTTCTCGGAGGTCATCGAGTAACTCCTGGGGTAATCCTCCAGCTGTGAGTGTGTTCACATAACTCTTGCGGCTCAACGCATCGGCTCCAACATTTGCCTTGCCTGGGTGATAATGCAATCTCATGTCATAGTCCTTGATCAACTCTAGTCATCGCCTCTGTCTGAGGTTCAACTCCTTCTGCGTGAAGATATATTTCAGGCTCTTGTGATCAGTGTAAACATCACAACTATTTCCGATCAGGAAATGTCTCCAAGTCTTGAGAGCGTGCACTACGGCTGCTAGTTCCAAGTCATGTGTGGCATAATTCAACTCATGAGGTCTGAGTTGTCCGGATGCATAGGCTACAACTTTGCCTTCTTGCATGAGCACTCCTCCGAGTCCTTGACGAGAAGCGTCACAGTAAACCTGGAAATCCGTCCGAATGTTCGGCAATATCAGCACTGGGGTTGTAACAAGACGTTTCTTCAGCTCTTGAAAACTGGTTTCACATTCCTCAGTCCAAACATACTTGGATTCCTTATTCAACAACTCTGGCATGGGCTTGGCAATCTTTGAGAAATTCTCAATGAACCTCCGGTAATATCCGGCAAGTCCGAGGAAACTGCGGATCTCCTTGACTGAAATGGGTGCTACCCATTCCGTGACTGCTGCAACCTTGGCAGGGTCCACTGCTATTCCTTCTCCTGAGATGACGTGTCCGAGGAATCCGACTTCCTTCAACCAAAACTCACATTTGCGGAACTTTGCATACAGCTTATGCTCTCGAAGTTTCTCCAGAACTAGACGCAGATGTTCATTGTGTTCCTCTTCGTTCTTGGAGAATATCAGTATGTCATCGATGAACACCACGACAAACTCGTCCAAGTATTCCATAAATACCTTGTTCATCAGATTCATAAAATATGCCGGAGCATTAGTCAGTCCAAATGACATGACTGTGTATTCATACAAGCCATACCGAGTGGTGAAGGCTGTCTTGGGTATATCCTGTTCACGAATCTTCAACTGATGGTACCCGGATCGAAGATCGATCTTTGAGAATAAGCGAGCTCCAACTAACTGATCAAACAGATCATTGATCATCGGCAAGGGGTACTTGTTCTTGATGGTCACATCGTTCAATGCACGATAATCGACAACCATTCTCAAGGACTTGTCCTTCTTTTCAACCAAGAGCACTGGGGCTCCCCAAGGTGAAGAACTTGGGCGAATATACCCTTTGTCCAACAACTCCTTAATTTGCTTCTTGATTTCTATCAAGTCATTTGCGGGCATCCGATAGGGTCTCTTGGATATCGGGGCTGTTCCGGGTAATAGCTCAATCAAGAACTCAATCTCTCTATCGGGTGGCATGCCCGGCAATTCCTCCGGAAATACATCTGGGTACTCCTGTACAATCGGTACTTCTCCTGGACTACTCCTGTGAGAGAGTTTACTCGCTTACTACATGTCGGGCGCTGAGACACGTACTTAATCCGCTTCTGCTCGGGGGTGGTGAGCAAAATAGACTTAAGGGCACAATCAATATTCCCTTCATAATTGGCCAACCAATCCATGCCTAGGATTACATCCAATCCCTGGGACTCTAATACGATGAGGTCAGTGGGAAAATTATGGTTCTCGATGTTGAGACTCAAAGCATGGCATCCTATCTCGGCTGTCATCATGCCTCCTGGGGAACTGACCTTAATAGGCTGGCTGAGGGTTCTAGTTGGCAAACTATACTTTTCCACAACTACCCTTGATATGAATGAATGTGTTGCACCATAATCAAAAAGTACCAATACTGGACGTGAATTTAGCAAAAACTTACCAACCACAGTATTGGGGTGATCATAGACCTCTTCAACATCGATGTGGTTCACCTGAGATCGAGGAAAAGGATTGGGCTTCTTTGCTGCAGAGTTGCCGTTGTCGTTTCCATTTCCCTGCTTGTTCTGGGGACATTCAGTGGCATAGTGTCCCGTCTTCTGACACTTGAAGCAGGTGATGTGAGTTAGATCCTTCTGAGCTGGAGCTGAATGCTGCTGAGTGCCAGTACCGCCATTCTTGAAGTTGCTGTTGTTGCGGTGGTTCCCATTTCCTCCATGGTTGTGGCCTCCATGGTTGTGCACTGGGTGGTTATGCTGAACGTGTCCTCCAAAATTACCGGATCCAGTCCCGGTATTCCCTGAATAAGGGGTGTAGCGAGGCTTCTGCTGAGTGCCGGAGTTGAACTTTCCAACCCCATACTTTTGCTTGCGGTTCTCCATCTGCTAGTGTTTCCCCTCCAAGATGAGGGCCTTATCAACCAGCTCCTGGTAGTTGTTGAAGGTGGCTACAGTCAACTGAATGCTCAGCTCATCATTGAGTCCCTCCAAGAACTTTTCCTGCTTGGCCGCATCATCGGCCACATCTCCAGGTGCATAACGGGCGAGCATGCTGAATTCATCGACGTACTGGGCAACAGAGCGATTCCCCTGGCGTAAGTTGCGAAACTCACGCTTCTTCAGACTCATTGCACCAGCTGAGACATGTGCGGTGCGGAAGGCTTGCTTGAATTGCTCCCAGGTGACTCCAGCAATGGGGTAAGTGGTGGTGTAGTTCTCCCACCAAGCAGCTGCAGGGCCTTCAAGTTGATGTGCGGCAAAACGCACCTTCTCAGCTTCAGTACAACCAGCAGTGATAAGTTCGCGCTCCATCTTGCGGAGCCAATCATCTTCCACAATGGGCTCAATGCTGCTGGAGAAAGTTGGAGGGTTCAACCTCAGGAAATGGGTGAGATTGTCAGCCTGGGGTGGGTGACGGTTGTTGTTATTGTTCTGGTTCTGGATGATCAGCTGCATTAGGGTGTTTTGTTGCTGGATCAACTGGGTGAGTTCCGGCGGGAAGTTGGACTCAGGGGCGCGTCTCGGAGGCATCTGATGTTTGTGGAGGGGTGAGATTAGCATAGAACAATGGTCTAAGAGTAATTACACTACCCATATGAAACACAACAAACAAGTATCGCACCACACATTTTATTCAATACCATCACAAAGGTTCACACGGGGATACAAAATTCGATAATCCTAAACATCGGCCTAAAACGTATAACGATAAAATAAATTTGGTGGTCTAGTCTAAGTGTCCTCCTCAGAAAAGCATGGTGGTGGGTCCTTCGGTGGAGCTTTCTTCATAGTGCTCGTCGTTGCTGATCAAGGGGGCTACGTCTCCTTCGGGATGAAGGTTCTCGCCCATGTCCAGTTCCTCCTCCAGGTATGCAACTCGAGCCTTCAGCTTCTCGATCCGCTCCAGAAAGTCCTTCGCCTCCAGATCGTGCTCATAGTGGGCTTCCCGTGCTGCTTCTTCTAGTTAAAGCTCGCGGAGAGACAGTTGCTTGATCTTCCTTGCGTCCTTGATCACACGATGCTCCAGAGTCCCGCTGTGCTTCTCCAAGGTCTGGGCATAAGACAAGAGAGCGTCCTTGGTCTTGCTTGAGATGATTTCTCTGTCTTTGTTTCTCCGGGATACGGTGAATAGGTCTGGAGAAATAGGGCAGCCTTTGTATTCTTCCTTGATACGTTCGAGGGCACAATGGATCGCCATGTCCCTTCCGAGAATCCAGTTGGGTGAGATGAACTTGAAATCCACCGGCTCAGTGCGCGGCTGGAATGTCATTCCGGGAACGTGCACCTCGATCCTGTAGCGTGAATCCTCCGGGTAAGACGAAGTTGGCTTCCCTGTGATAGTCGGCAGAGCAATCCTCAAGTCCTTGGCACCAGCTCCTTTCCGAACGGCATAGTGGCGTCGGGCTGGCAAAACTCCGTGAACTTAACAGGGATGAAGGTGGCCATCTAAAACATTGGAAAAATCAGAGAGAAGTCAGAAATGATTTGAAGAGAAAATAGAGGATTTATAGACATAAGAAAATAGTTTTCTTCCTAAGGCTTTTCCATTCCTAGAGGTTATGTCCTAAGGTCAGCGTGTGCTCTGAATACCATTTCTGTAGCGACCCGACTCAAGACGAGTCAAGCCTCTGGTGTTTCCGTACCATCCCAAGATCATGCTGGTACACACTCAGTACATAATGTATATATTCAAGAGTTCAATCACACAGCTTTATTAGTCGAAATCTCATAAAGAGTACTTTATTACAATAAAGGATTACAATAAAGTGGCTGAAGGCCAACTCATGAGATATCTAACGAAGACTAGCGGAAGCATCAGGTGGACGAGTCCATCCGACTCCAAGGGCATGTCGCTGAGCGTAGATCGTAGCCTCACTCCTGGTCGGAAAAGTACTCTACAACATGATACGTTGCAGCCGTGTAGGTCAGCATATTGAATATGCCGGCAAGTCATCAAAGAGAGGGGTAAAATAATAATCAACTATCTCTACATGCATATTTGGCCGGTGGGGCTATGAGTTTTGCATAAATCCAGTTTTATCCTACAACAAGAGGGGTTGGAAGCAAAATATTACTACATTGTTTGTTGTTAACGAGATTGTTCCGCCAACCAATTCTCGTACCCGAATAGTTGTTAACACCCACATCATTATTAAGTTGTGTCGAGAGTTCAGGGGAATTTCAATGCCTTCGGCTCAAGTTGTCCATGACTGTGGACATGGCTAATCGATTAGGTTGGGCACTCTGCAGAGTTTTGCACACGTTCCCCACAAGATTTGATCGCCTCCAGGTTTGTCCTCGCACTTCAGGGTGTTTGAAGACCGGATGATCAAAACATGGTCTTTCAACGGGTCCCTCTGAATCCCTATCGGTGCCCATCCATTCCTACCATTCTTCTACATCTGCTAGCACCGCCTGTCCAGAGTCGCCGCGTTGTCTAACCAAGCCAGAGCCCATAATGACTTGTGGCTGTGCAGGTAAGCCTTGAGTCTTGAAGTCTCCGTCCGTCTCTTCGAGCCTGGGTGAAGCTTTCCGCAGGATGTCATGGCCGTCCCCAGCATCCCGGGCATCCACTTGGTTCTCCAAGGAGCCGATCAACCATCCTTCACCCAGAGTTGCATTGCGCCCGAGGTCTCGAAAATCTTGTCTTAGCCGGTCTTGATTATTTAATCAACCTCGCATCACTCGTGATATACACTCAACCGAAAACCTGTCTACTCAAGCATAGCATTAAGAAATTGCCGTCCCGGGGCCAAGTATCGGGGTTGTTGTGTGCCTACCACATGATACTACAACTTATACTAAAGTTTCCAAGTACCTAGGCAGCATGCAATTGGGCAAAGAAAGGTGAACTACCATGCATCGAAAACATAGGAAAATAACATGATCAAAATGACTTGCCTTGATGATAGTTGTCTTGATCGAGCGCTTCTAAGTAACATGCTTTGCACTCCGGATGATCTACCGATACAAACACAAAACACACCATAAGCACTACAATCAAGCAACAAGTAAAAATAACATCACAAGTAAGGATTTGCTAAACCCTAAGTAAAATAATTCAACACGTGTCACTATGGCAGAAACTTGTTTCTGTTGAAAACACCAGTACAAATATTTTAAAAATTTTGAAACTTCTACCGCAGTAAGATTTAGTCACTAGGAAGCAGTAGAAAAAAGAATCAACTCAAAATCACTTTTTAAACTCCTGGAATACGCAAAACAAGGTTTAAACTAAATCTGATCTAACTTATATTTGCAAATTTCAAACATAGACAAATTATATGTTTTTAAACACTACAGAAAAATTGGAGTCTACTGGAACACTAATCAATATCATTGGACTTCGGGATCAAAAGTTATGGCCAAAACAAAATAGAAACTTTTCTGTTTTTGCAATTAGACAGAAAAAAGAATCTAACTAGCTCACTAACAGGGGGTATACGTGGCGCGCTGTGATAGGCTGCGGGGGTGTTTGTTGCAAGGTTAAAAACAAACGGCCGAAGGCTAACAAACTACTGGCTAACCGTGTTAAGTGAAAAAAACCAGCACGGTTTTCTAATCTAAACCGAAGAGGTACCCTAATCTAATCTACACCGTAGGATATGGATCTAAGGGCTAACTAAAAAGAAAAAAACAACAAAAAGAGGAGGAAGTCTCACCGTGGCAGTGGGAGGCAACTCCGGCGAGGGGTGGGTCGCCGGCGAGGGGAGGGGCTCCGGGGGGGCGGTGGAGGGACGCGGAGGCGGCGGCGGCTGTCCTCCGGCGAGGGGAGGTGTCGGGCGGAGCGGGGAGTGGCTCGGGGTACTGCTCCCAAGGGGTGGCCGAGGTGGCTCGGGCTGCTGTTGGCGGTAGTGGCGGGACGGGCTCGGGCGGCAGCTCGACGTGGGCGGGGTGGGAACGGAGTGCGGCGGCGGCTAGGAGTATTTATAGGCCGGGGAGGGGCTCCGGGGGAGGAAGGGGAGAGGGGAATCCGAGAGGATCCCGAGTTCCAGGGAAGCTCGGCTCTGGGTCGGGCAGAAACTAGGAAGGAAAGGAGGGAGACGACCGCGGGGAGAGAGGGGGTCGGCCAGTGGGCCCCGCCTGGCAGAGGGAGGAGGCGGCTGGGAAAGGAAAGGGCGGCCGAGATCTAAGGGATTCGGTCCCTCGGCTGTGGGGGTGGCGGCCCACAGCTATTAAGCGCTCGGGGCGGTTGCCAAAAAAAAAACAAGACTTTCCTATTTTTATATCTTTTCCGAAACAGAAAAACAAAAGTGAATAAAAGAAAATAGATCAAATATTTAATATAGAGTATTATATACCCAAAAAAATCAGAAAAATATCCTCTACCCGAATAACATTTTTCCAAAGAAAAAATAAAAACTTAAAAAAATGTTTTTTCAGAAATTCCTCAAAATGCTTTATTTTCTTTTTGCAAATATTTTTGCAAATGATCTTTGGATTTCTTGGCTCCAATATTTCAGAAATTGCCCGCACTTTGGAGGGTCATTTTCCTCCGCTCTCTCTTGCGTGCAAGAGAGTATTTCCCTGGGCATTTCTCGTGCGAGGAAAAAGATGGAAATGCAAATCAAAAGACGAAAGTATTCAAGTGCTAAATTTATTTCAATCAATATGCATAGATGCTTAGCTACAATGTAAAACATTCCCAATTAGGAAAATTGGGATGTTACAAATAATCATCTTGCCCGTGATCCCGCTTGGAAGAAGAACAAATCCGTGAAGTAGACAAACCAACATAGTCGATGGAATCCTCACACTCCGAAGGGGTTTTCGAACTCTATTGAGAAGAAACATAAGGAAAAAAACAATCAATACATGATAAACACCACAACATATTCATGACATGATGTGCAAGCAATTATGATGCATGTCCATCAAATTATGCAAGACACAACAAAGCACGATAATCAACTTCTACACATTAAGTGAAGCTCAATATGCAACGAGTTGCATATTGACGAGACTCCACATTTGAATTACTTAGTTCACTCCTGTTTAGGTACACAACACTATTAAATGTTGTTGAACAATGCAAGAGGTGAAGCATAAATAAACTACACTAGCTAGGAATTTTAAACGATGTCAGTAACAACATATACCATTACCGAATCGACACCATATGTGAATTTTGAAATTGTTCCAGATCTTAACTAAACATATTTTATACTTATTAAACAAAAAATAATGTGGATAATGTGATTCTACACGCCATTCTAGTCAATTTACATATATAGATCATCTAAAACGGAGTTATGGTTTAAAAGATATGATCATCATGAGATAATATGACATGGATACAAAATGCATGCAAACGACAAAACAAACATATTAAAGCATGGATGCAACAAGATATTATGGAACTACATGAAATTCTAGACAAGTTTAAATCAGTCCGAACAACGAATAACAATTTCGGAAAGTCCCCATATGCATAATAAGATTTCGGTACTGTTATAACAGAATTTTAGAGCTGTTAAATAGCAAAATAAATGCCACCATGTTATTCTACATATTTTCCAGTCAACTTACATATGTGGATCATTTTAATCGAAGCTACGGTTAATTAATTATGAAATAAATCGTTTTAACATGATATTTATGCAAATTAAATGAAAACAACAAGTTAAACATTTTAAACATGGTTTAAAGCTGAATATTGTGAAACTACACAAAATTCTACATATTTTACATGTTCAAATCATTTTTATCCGATGCATGATTAACAGGGCCGGTCCTGAGGGGGGTGGAAGGGGCGGCCGCCTTGGGCCCCCAACATCCCAGGGCCCCCTCCCCGCTACAGATCGTGAAAGAAAATCCCAAGTCCATCAAGCAGCTTGCGTCCTTCGTCGCATCCGGGCGCTCTTCACTGCGTAGAAAAAAATAACGTAGATTGACGGACCTGCCTTGTTTTCGTTTCGATCGCCAAGATTTTCTCCAACAACAAGATCTCTCCAATCATTTTTTCCCTAACAACATTGCTATTATCCTAAAAAACGATCGCTACTTATCCCTAATTTCACCAGACTCAGCGAGCGATCGTGAGTGCCCATGCACGGACGTCGACGAATTCCTCTCGCAGATTCCAGTCTCCATACGCGCCGCGGATGCACACGCGCATGCATGGCCAGACCGCATGGCCTCCCCGGTTCACTCCACATGGCGTCATGGACTCATGACTAAGCATCAGATTACGACCGATGTAAATTCAAGATGTATCCTTTTATGGTTCTGAAGTTCAACCATTTGTGAGGTATACATGCTCGTAATTATACATACAAAGTACATCACTTCTGTTAAACTAATTAATTGGACCAATTGTGAACCTACTTTTACTTTTTGTAAATTGTAGAACTTTAGTGCAGAAAGATTCTCATATTGGAATGAGATACGTTCATAGGATTTTTTGTGGTATTTTTGCTACACATTTATTTCCTATAGATTTGAGTTTAGAGCTCTTACAAATGATCTTATGTGATTGCACGTATATCCACTCACATCATTGCAAATTCAAGAGCTTTAAACTCATGTGCAATGAAAAGAAAGATAGTATCTATATTATGTACTTCCTATTTTCGTCTTGGTGCATTTTAGGATCCATAGTTCCAAAACATTATCTTAGAGATTTACTCATCAATTATGTACCAATACATGATTGTATAGTCATGTGAAATCCACATATTATTGCGAGCATTAATAGGTGTAAAGTTTTAGTTTCGTCCCGGGCCCCCAAAATCTCAGGACCGGCCCTGATAATTAAATAGTTAGTAGCAATTTAAAATCATACAATATCCGATAATTTAAATATGTCGTGGAGAATTGAATAAATCCGCACGTCTAAAAACACACACGACATGGGCCATAACTACGGCACTGGATAACAATACATCGCTCACGACGTTGTATAGCGACGCGAGGGCTCACCTCTGGCCAACTAGCCGGTCGAGGAGGCAGGCTGGGACGGATGAGCCGCTGAGGGCGAGCTAGGCCTTGGGGACCGCGGTTGGGCCACCTCGGCGGGGCCGTGCTGAAATCCACGCAGAGATGGGCCGGCTAGGCGCTGTCAACGTCGCTGGGCCGCGGGCGAGGTGATGCCACGCGCTGGCGGCGGCCCAGGCGAGCGAGCAAACCGCTCTGGACTTCCACACACACAAAAGAGCGCAGCTTGGCAGTGGGGTTACAGGACAACGGGCAGCGGCGACAGTCTTCGGCCGGTCCTCGCCGGATCCGGTGGAGCCGGTGCGGGGACGAACGGATTTGGGAAACGGGGTTCCGTTCAGGGCGGCAGACGGCTCCATCGATGAACTCCATGAGAGCTGCACACATGGAACCTACGGGGGAGAGAGAGTACCGAGGTGAGGGAGCAGAAGAAATAGAGGAAGAAGGAAGACAGGGAGAGGGAGAACCGGTGGGGTCGACCTGGCCTAGCGCGGCGGCTGCTCCGATGGCGTCGCGACTGAGGTGGACCGCGTGGTCCGTCGACCTTCATGGCAGGGCAGAAGGTGCGGGGACGGGGCGTTCATGAGGAGCGGGAGGCTCGGGTGCACCTCGGCGAGGCGGCGTCTTGTCCGAGCCGTGGATGGGCTCAGGCGGGATAGGTCCGGGCAGGGCGGGCCTGGCCGGCTGGATGTGGGAGATGGCTGTAGCTGGCGGCAGGGATGAAGCCAACATGCAAGTATAGGGGGCAAGTTTGTTCATGGAGGGGGCAAAGTAAAAAAATTAGCTACAACGACCATATTATAGTAGAAAAATCAATTTGTGAGGGGGTCTAGCCCCCCTTGTCCCCCCTAGAATCGTCCCTGGCTGGCGGCACCAAGTGGCAGCGAGGGTGTGGTGTGGTGTAAAAAACGAGCGCGGCGGCTAGGGGACGCAAAAAATGGACGAGGGGCTTCCTTTATAGGCAGGATGGCCTAGGTTAGGGGTCTTGCCCGCTTCCGGACCCTCCGAACGTGATCGGATGGCTTCAATGACTGGGTAGGTCTAGGTGGGTTGGTGGGTTGTGTTAGAGAGGTTAGGATGAGAAAAGAGGGAGGTTTACAGTCTAGCACAAGATTTTAAAATACCAAAAACATTTGATGTTTGACCGATTATAGTGTCGCTATACATTTAACGAATCGGGTATCAAACGGACCCTGATTGCGATAAAATTTGGCACGAGGTCTACCTACACCATATTAAGACTGCATACCAAGTTTCATCCTAACCCGAGAAAGTTTTATACACACTTTTAAAAACAATATTTTAACAATGTCGCGGGTGCGTGCGTGTGTGGTTGGTCTTGAAACGGTCGATGACAAAAAGGAAAGAACTGACACATAACAACGGATGCAGGTTTTGAAAAAAATGATGCAATAGAGTGCAGATGCAATGCGGATGATGCGAACGATGAGATGATGAATGCGACAACAAAATAATCACACAACGACAAACGAATAAAAGGAGAATCTTCTGAAGCATCGGCTATGGGTTGTTACAACTCTCCTCCACTAATAAGAGATCTCGCCCCGAGAACTTTGAATGAAAGGGGAAGAGGAACAAGACGCGAGAGGTAAAACCTAATTAGTTGCTTCTTGACAAACGAGTAAATCCAATGAAACTTGAAGGTTGCAAAGAGATGAAGAATGATATGAAGAACAAGCAAGAATTCAAAAGAAATATTGACAACACTTTGGTAGGAAAATGAGGCAGAACTTGATAAGATGGAAGAACTTCACAGAGGACAAAACACTCCGGCTAAATGAATAAGAAAGGAAAGAACATGATCTTAACGAGATGAGATGATAGATTAAAAGGGAGCAATATCACAATGCGTCCGGAACAATATAATAGAAACTAGATCATTGGAATGAAAGAACGGGGAAGAAAAAAAAGACAACTTCTACCACAATTGAACTTGAAAATAATCATTACAAAGGAGGATTGATAGGAGTTGTTGGAAAATCAACAACGAAAGAATAAGCTTTTTCTAGACTTATGGAAAACATTTCAAAAAAATGAGGTGAAAATCCGACACTAACAAAAACAAGGATTTCTTGGGAGAAACAAGAGATGCAAAACATCTTTCACCAATAGGATACATTGAGAACTTGGATCAACGCTAATCACCATAATAGTAAGAATCCATAGAAAATGCTTTAGGTGAAATCTATACCTAGATAGCTCAACGGAGGGATGGGTTTAATTATCCCTTTATTGAAACAAATACTCTTTGAGACTCCTCATGAATCAAGCATGCTATAACACAACCTCAAAGGACAATGGAGGAAGAATTACATTTGGAAATGCAAGACATAGAATACTTGAGATCCTCAACATGAAGCTTGAAAAATACTTTGAGAGAGAATCGAAACCTTGAGGACCACCATGAAGAATCTCTTGGAGAACACCGGAATGAAGAATGATAGAAAAGAATATAAGGTTAAAAAGAATAAGATAATGACCTTTCGAAGATTGAGAAGAAGCTTCACAGAGATACTTGAGAAGACTTGAGACTCCACAAAAAAAGAGTTGAGCAACTTCGAATTGATAATTAGATATCATGAACAACTCCGGAAAAAGGATTGAAATCACATTGATGAAACAAGAATAAGAACTATGTTATGGTTATCGTTCATCAAGTTAAATTGATGACAAACAACGGATTTAGCATACCACTTATTCTTCTTGTAAATATTAGAGAGAGAGAGCACGAACTTGGAAAAGTCTTCAACCAAATACCCGTAAAAATTCACAAATGAACGAGGATACCAAGAACGAATGGAGATACATGAGAATGAAGAGACTATGATCCGCTAATTGAAAAATTGAATGAGGCACCAAAATAATTAAGATACGAATGAAGAACAACAATTGAGAAGAATTTGTGAACGAAAACTGAAAGATGAGGACGAAGAAATGTTCTGAAATGATGGCCTTTGGAGGATCGAGAAATAAAAACAACTCTGAAATGCACCGGATAGATATGAAAAAATAATTCTCATGAGTGAAACCAATTTGAGATGATAGCACAAAGCTGAAACCATGAATCTTCAAGAGAATGGACCAAGATTTAAGATAAACTCTCCTTCTGTCTTCATTGTAGAGAACGATGAGAAGGAACACCACCATATTTTTGAGACACTCCGAAGCAATGAATAAGGAAAAAAGTTGAGCCAATGGTGAAAACAATTCAAAGTGATCTTGGATCATGAATTTGACTGATGAAATCCATATTTACGTCACACTCGAAAGGAATTAGAGATCTTTGGAAAGATTAGAGGGGCCAGGTAATATCCTGGGAAAAGCTTGTGGGTTATAGGCTCACTCAAAAGAGAACACCGTTGAATCGATTGATTATGAAGAAAGAGATTGCACCGGTAAAAAATAAAATTGATGAGATGAGAACTTTGAAATAATTGAAAGCTCAGAATGGAAACACGAATCTTCTAAGATATCTTCAGCACTCCGAATAGAATAGAGAGGGATGAAAAAACAAGAGAGGATTGAATAATAATTTCTAACACCGGAAGCATTGAAAAAATGAAAAGGAGATGATGAACACCGAAGGGTTGAATAGAATCCAGCGGAGAAGAACAGGAGACAAAGAAATTATGAACTTAGCACTAAGCATCTTCACAATGAATCACTTGATAAAATATCAAAGAAAAGATAGTGGATACTTATATGAAAAGAAAGGCACTTGGATGGTAATGAAATCATTGAAGAAAAAGGGCGGGGGGGGGGGGGACAAAGACAA
This sequence comes from Hordeum vulgare subsp. vulgare, assembly GCF_904849725.1. Taxonomy (NCBI): domain Eukaryota; kingdom Viridiplantae; phylum Streptophyta; class Magnoliopsida; order Poales; family Poaceae; genus Hordeum; species Hordeum vulgare. The sequence continues at coordinate 337,330,844 of NC_058524.1, read as the reverse complement.
CTTGGGAGAGATGCAACGAACTTCGGAAAGAATATGAGGATGCGTCTTGCAAATATTGAAAATGATTGAATCATCTTGAAAAGAAGCACACCTGTTTAAATAATTTCATGACAACGTGTGGGGACCCAACTTGTAAGTCGTGATCACCGAATGCATGTGTACAGTGATCCCAGACATCAATGCTATCTGAACACACAGAAGTCGAATAACAAGAGTCTTACATCCATTACGTACTATTTAGCTCAGATATGGCCCTTATGGCCAAATCTTCATAGACACTGCAAAAGAAATGTTCAAAGATAGTGTAAACCCATGCCATCTGCCTTAACCCTACATGAATTCTTACTAGGAAGCATCCCAGCTCACAGGAACATCATCAAGGTATTCTTCACCATCTCCTGTTCTCTCTTACCTGGTCAATGAAATAACCTGTGGCAAGCCAATGTGTACTTTGAATGTACTCGCGAGAAACCCATGTTTTGGACGAGGCAATAACAATGCATGATATAGCAATAAGTTGGTATTGTGCGAAACGCTAATTTTGAGTGCAATGTCATGATCCATCAGCTTGTAAGAGCATGGATCAACATGTAAACGATATCCATACGAACAAGTTACAAATATCAATATCAACAGAGGGTCAAACATCCCATGTTCACCCATCATGCCAAGTCGTGTGACTTGGCTCTGGAATCTTACTGCCATCTTTCTCACACACACACGCACACTTGGTTTATGCAAAAACAACTGGACGTAGTTTAAGCAGCAGCACCCAACTGTCCTTGGTCGTGGACACGACTATTCGAATAGTTTTGCACTCCACCGAGGTTGCATAGTTTACCCACAAGACTCGGGAAACTTCCATGTCAGGACATGACTCGCGACATTTCTCATTCCCGAGGTAAGTACCGGAACATGACCTTTCCCATGACGATACTATCCAAGAGATCACTTGTTGGTGACAATCCCTCGTGATGTGCATCACACGTATCATCCATGAGGGCGTGCAATAGTGTGCCCAATGTGTGTGAAAACAGCTCGTGGTCATCCTTTCTTGGGACGATCCCGTCTCGAGAGCCACCATGTTACTCCCGCCACTAGTAACGCGGGCTCTTTACTAGCACCGACCATTGTAATCAGCAAAGCCATGTCCCACAAGTGCTATTGTGGTTATAACACCACAAGTAGAAAATAGAAGTGCTATAAAAATAGGAGTTTTATTTTTCTTGGACATCTCTGGTTATAATAAAAATTCCTAAAGCTTGTTCTAAGAGATTTAGATCACGAGAGATTTATGAATGGTGGAAATGGAGGATTCACTTCCCCTTTGTGCCAAGTCTCAGAAAATATTTTCATAAAAATGAGTGTATGCTTTCATCTGATAGGGCGTGATTTTAGAAGACTTTTGGAAGTGGTCTCCTTGGATTTGGAGTTGAGATGATTTTCGTATCAATTAAAGAAGTTGGAATAAATGAACATTGGGCTATTTATTTGGGGCTAGCAGAAACAGTCTATGAGAAAAATTTTCACTAGGCTAGCAAAATAGAGCATGATTTTTGAAGTCTCTCGAAATTTGAATCCCTCCATTTGGAGTTGATTTGGATCCTCTAGGAATTTTGCAAGGGTTTTTTGGAAGGATCAAAAAATTTGTGGTGGAAAAATATGAGAGTGGTACCAAAAGATAGGCTGCATTTTTAAGAAGATGTAGAACTTCGAATCATCAAATTTGGATATGAGGTGAATATTCTATTGATTTTTTTATTATAACAAGAAAAAGAAAATGGAAGGAATTTTCGTAGGCCTTAGTGACGCGTAGGGCGCTGGATAGGAATGGGTCAGCCCAACTTCTCTGCCACACAAGCATGCCGGCCATGTCGAAGGCGTACTATGGGGAGGGCGCCTTTGCCACACGAAAGCGCACTCGGCCGGAGGCTTATCCACTTAATAGGAGGGGGCCCGCCCCGCTACCGATGGACAGGCAGGGCCCGCCCGTCAAGTTCATTCTCAACCTCCCGATCCGACACAGGATGACCACGGGGCGTGGTCGCATGCTCGCCCATGCTATTCTGGCCACTCCGGCCACCTCCGACGATGCTCAGGCCACCGGAGTGCATGGGGAGGAGCCCGCACCCAACCAGGGGACAAGCCCTCACCTATGAGCGCTGGGGAGAGGGGACCATTGGCCGCGATAGATACCAATGATGGAGGCTCTAGAAACGGTGCTCCCACCACCGAGAGCAGGGAGAGAGGCGAGGGACGAGGTGTCGGGGGTGCTGGGGTGCTTCGGTGGTTGCTATAAGGAGAGGAGGGCTCGGGGATGCTCGAATTCGAGTGAGGCTGCAGCATCGAACTCGTAGCCGTGGGAGGAGGGAGATAACATGTGAGGGCAAGCAGGTTGGTCCAGGTGGTCCATGGGGGAAGGGATAGAGCGAAGAGGGCAACAGGGCGCTCGGGGGAGGAACATAGCGAGAGGGATGACGAGACGGGGCTCGGGTCTGCCTCGGATGCGCTCTGGTGCGGCGGCCACACGCGTCAAAGGCGCCTTGGAGCTATTCAAGCGTCGGGGAGGGGCTTGGGAGGTCGAGGGAGGTACTCTGGCGTGCTTGGCAATCTGGCCACAACATGCCATGAGCTAGAGAACAATGTTGCGTGGCAGAGCATCGTTGCTACATGCCAACAGAGCGGTCACCATGCCAACTGGTGTCCAGGGGAACTTTTTGGTCGGCCCACCATGTCTAACATATGAGGCATTCGTGCAGGAGAGCACTGGTGGATTTTGGTCTCATATGGTCTAGTGTAGGTGTGATTTCATTTCCAGTTAAGTGCACAGCAACAAACCTGGGGCTACATAAAAGGATTTTTAATGTCGGATACTTGGGATGAAACTATGTCTAGAAGCCTTGGCTATGCAAGAACTTCAACACTACCATGTTTCAGGTCAGGGAGAGGAGTGAATCTAGCATTTGTAGTTGAAGTCTACATTTCTGCCAAAAATCAAGTGTTAGAAGGGTTTCTCATATTTTCCACATGAACATGACATATCATTGTTTCAAATGGTGCATTAGCACACTAGAGATGTTGTGGAAATATTTGGGGGCATTTGCATGAACAAAAATAATGGAAAAGGGGTAAAAGAGGTGTTGCCGTGGTACAATGAAGAGGTAAAGAGAGGGAGTTACCCTCCAATAATTTACCAAGGGCCATGGCAAAGTTACAAGAGGTGGTAGAGGGTCAGCAAAAGTTGTGGTAAAAATCTTAGAGCAAGGAGAACAACTTAGGGCCAACTTTTCTTGTCCTCTAGTTTATGGAAGAACGTGTTTGATGCTGTCCTCGGGCACCTAGGGGGTCCAAGGCCCCTCAGAGTTAATAGGTTCCTAAGATAGATAAAAATGAGGATGGACACCAATTTTAAGACTTGTTGGAGAAAGTTCCCCATATAGACTTGAAAAACCCTTGAAATGGACATAAATGGATTTCTAAAGATAAATCCACGCAAATTAATTCCCACTAATGCACCACTTGGTGTGGTGGCATTATTTGAGTATTAGAGCATGCCCAAAAATTTTGGGATCAATTGGAGAAACTTTATAATGTAAAGTCTCCCAATTTAAAAAATCAGCATGAGTGGTTTTGAGGGGCTTGGTACAAGTTGTCTCATCCACCTGATGCACCACCTCGTGTGGATTCATTATTAGAGCATTAGAACATGTCCATAAAATTTGTGCACAATTGGAGACACTTGGCAATGCAGAGTTGCACAAATTTGGTCCTGGACAAATAGGGTTTTGGAATATTTAGGTGAATCAAATCAATTTGTATAGATATGAAACTTGGAAAAATTATCACATATATCATGTGTGACTTTCTGTAATTTTCTTAGAATTTATAGGTTATGTTTCTTGTAAAAATATTTCAAAAGCTTGAAATAGGCACAAAGCGTTTTCAAGGGTTTTGTCCAATATTGTGAACATGGCCATGTGGTTAAACTCTTATATATGGAACATATATGTCCACTAAGTTTCCCTATATTTTCTCTAATATTTTAAAATAAAAAAAATTAATTTTCATTCACAAAAGATCGTTTTAGGTTTTGAAATAAAATTGTGAAAAACTTCGAAAATGATAATTTTATGGTTTTGGCAAGACTTTTTGATAATGGGATTTAAATAGAATATTTGGGGCAAAACAACATCCCTAACTTGAGAACTTGTAGTACTAATCCCAACTCACGAGCGTTTGAAAGCCTGAATTAAATAAATGCTTTTTGGGTCAAAATAATGGTTGGTAAAAATAGTTTTAGGTCCTATACACTTGGCATGTTCATTGGGCAAAGAGTTGGTGTCAACGAGGTGAGTCTAAAGAGTAGTAGGACTTTTAGTGATTTAAACCCTAGAAAGCAAACAAGCAAACAGCAATCACATCAGCATCACAAGCACTTCATAAAAATTTAAATTCGTCGTACTGTTTGAGCTATGTTAATTTTGCAAGGTAATGCAAAACGCAGGTTGTGACAGACCTTACCCTCTTGAGAAAAATCTCGTACTCGATATTTCCTAAGGTGGTTGCAATAGTCTACTCCTACTATGTTGTGGTAATAACATGAAAACGAAATATTTAAACACGCGGTCCGATGTGGTTATCGTAAAAATGCTGATGATTGGTGCACCTGGGGTGTGATACTAGCGTTGTGAATAAAATCTATGGTTGGTTAAGGGACACCCTGCTCTTGAGGGTCATGCCAATTGTTGGAAAAAGAAAAAATTTCAAATTCCAAATTGTGCTTGTCATACCCGAGTGCATAGTGCTCCCTCTACCTGACAGGTGGACCCAGGGCCCACTATCAGTTTCTTCTCCCTTCCTCTGGCTCTCCTCTTCCTTTTCTCTCTTGCACGCCCTATGGGCTTTGTCCACTTGCGGCACCTAGCTCATAGGGCACCTAGGGCCGTGTATTGCGATAGTGCACGATGCGCTAGCTGCCCGCGCAACATGCACTAACCTTGCGGGCCACTGCCCTGTCGGCACTGCTCGCGGATTCGCCTCTGAACACCGACGATCGAGCGACGAGCGGCGCTGGTGCACTTCACCTGCTGCACAGCGCACTCCAGCTATAAAATGACCATGGCATTCCTCTCTTCTTCCCCACACCTGGCCTCACTTCTACTTCCTTCTCCTTCTTATTTTCTACGTGCACGAGCTCGAGGCGAGGCTCCAATGCCCGACGAGCATCCGGGGTGGCTTATGATCCTCCTAGCTGGAGTGGCGGCGGTGTGATTGGGTTATCAATGCTGCTATGCGTGATCATCCACGGCGATCGTCATGATGATGCTGCTCGAGTGGTGGCTTTCCGCGACAATAGTGACCATGATGACTAGGCATCGACATAGTGTGGGGGTGGGTGCTAGTGTGTTGGAAGCAACTGTGCAAAAATAAAATACCCACAATTTTTTCCTTTCAAAAAACTATGGGGTTCTAGCGAGGCAATCAGTTAGGTGCTAAGTGTGTACGTGGTTCTGCACTTAGTGCAAGTGGCATAGTGAGTGTGGTTGTCATTCGGTTGGACGCATGTTTCCGGTGTGCCATGCTTCTTGCCATAGTTGATGCAGCCGGGAGAGGGGTGGTGGTGAACTCTTGTTGTCTCTTCTTCATTGTCATGGATTCTCAACCGTGGGGGTTCTTCACCTTGCTTGGGTAGGATTGCCTTCTGTTGCTTGAAGGGTGCTTCGAGGAGCCCATATTCTTCAAGGTAAAACCTTATACTTGAGAGGCATGGCGGTCGGGGTTTCGGGGGCTTATCCAAACAGGACCAAGGTACTCCTTACTTTCCTTAGATAATTAAGCATGCCATCCATGAGTACAACACCATTTTCTCCAATCAATACACAAGAATTATGCTCATGGGATGGCCGAGAGGAGCGGGTACTTGTCCTGGATGGTCATTTGCCCAGGGATTTAGTGGCGGTCGAGGTGGAGTATTGGTTATAGTCTAACGATTTAGAGCCAAAACCTATGGTCACCATCCGGCCATTTTATGGCCCGGGAAAGCTTAGGAGTTTCAAGGAACTTACGATGTGAGTGAACATTCATCACCTTATCCTTGAGCACACTTTCTTAGATGCTAGTAGTCCTAGCAAAATCCTCCAAACAGAATCATCCAATAACAGAAGAAGGCACCGTGTCTTGTATGCGAACCCCAACATCACTTAAACTACTCAACTCCAAGGTTTGAGGGAAGGACTAACACAAAACCTCATAAGTACGCTATAACTAACTCATGTGTATCCCTACGTAAAAATCTTCGGGAGAGCTTACAAGCTGCTATACTTGATCAAGACACTACACATCCAAGTGCTCACCTAAGTTGTCCAAGGTCTAATGTACTTCATTTCTGCAGTAGGGAAACACATAATATACCAATCCAAGATCTTGCCTCCTTCCTACGGACCCAATCATGTGGTCCAGCAATCCTATCAATCACCCCTTGAACCATCACTCCTACAAATCCAATATAGATGGGGTTGTACCTATTGTTCTAGAGTCCTCATAATCCACATATCATTACAAGGACTATGTCATAGTATATCCACCAACTTCCAATATCATAGCCAACTAATCTCCAAGGTCAAGCTTATATAGATTCGTAAATAAATTTTTTGACAACTCCCATTACTTCTACTATCAACCATGGATGAACATGGTATCATGATCAAGATCACCAGACTAAATCCAATTTACCCGGAACCATGTGATCTCATTCATTATCGATATTGTATTAAGGTTACCTACTTAAATCCAAAACTCATGTCCAACGGGATCCTACTTGCTACTCCAAGTCGTTATTAATCCATGATTGCTACTCGACAAAGTCAATTTATTATACCACCAAGAGTTTTAGCTCGCAATCATAATTGTCCGACTGAATCCAATTGACTCGAGGAACATATAGGTTACGCTACTATATCAGCTTATTCTACAAGTTCACCTACCAACATAAGGGCCTTACGATCCGCTAAGACTATCTAGCTACATCCGCGAGACACTTACTATAGTCACCTCAAATCATTGGCTCGGGTCGTATACCCTTAGAATAATCCTTCCTATGGCATTGGGATCCTGGTGCTAGATTAAGAATGAAGAATACTTGTTCACCGTGATCACTTGTTCCATATTGAACCCAGTGCTAAACAAGGGTTATCGGGGCTCAACGGGTGCTTTGGCAATTCTGTATATTAATCACGTGATCAGAGGTTTAAGCTGGGGAAACTTGTGAGATTTTTAGGTTGGTCTAGAGAGGGGTTCCCAATCTCTAGGGGAAAGCATAACTTTACAGGGTTGCGTCTGGTTGAGCACTTGTAGTCAGAGTCTTCAGTGTTAGTTGAATGTCAAGGTGGATCCTTGGTGCATCTTGTCCTCCTAGTCTTCAGTCATCGAGAAAGGTGCGGGAGAGATAAAATTAGCATAGAAGGGAGTGCCCAAGGGGGTGTAATAGTGCAAGTGCAATCAAACAAGTGCGGGAAGGCCAACACAAACACCAAGATGATGCAGGTGATATAGTCGCATACTTGTCCCCTAGGGAAAAGTTCGATATATATCAATGCACAAAAATGCAAAACAATAACACAAAATATGATCCCATTTGAACCATCACACGGACTCGACTTCGCATAGGGGATACACGACTCATCCTACCCTAGGGATTCTCGGAATCAACAACCGTGCTTGCTTTGTGTCTTGGAGAGGAGTCCGCTTAGTCTTCCGGGTCTTCTTCAGGTGTCGCTATGTCTCTTGTTGTTGTTCCTCGAAGCGACTTGGGTTGAGATGGAAAGAGACCTTGACAACTTCTCATCTGGTGAGTTGCCGACGAAGGGAGTTCCTCATGGCTGTCATCGACATGCTCTTCTATTGTCTTTGCAATATTGTCATTGTCTTCTTATCTTCCAAGGCATCGAGAGTTCCAAGTCGACAAACTCTATGCAATGACATCGACAAGGTTTGATAGAGTTCTGACTTGTCAGTTATGTTGATGCGATTATCGACACCAAGACCAGAGGACGAAGAGAACCGTTTTCCTTCTCACTATGGTGAGGCGGACCAAATGGCGAGGTTCCCATCCACCGACGGTTGTCGACACAACGACGGTAAGGATAGAGTCGCCCTATTAGCGATGCACATCATAATCTTGCATATCTTATGTCCTTGTCATCATAGGCCAAGGTTGCATCATTCTGGGACAGTGTCGGGGGTGTCATCATCTTCTAGGTCTCGATGTCCTCATTCCTCGAGAGAGTAGCTTCTATGGGTGTCGTCTTGTCATCACGTTGTTAACCTTATCTTCCAAGTATATGGGTGATCATTCGGAAAGGTTGCTTCCTTCCAAGTTACCCACGAGGATTTCAAGTAATCTAGTGGCCATGGGCAGAATGGTGCTAGCGAACATTACAAGTTTTGGAAAAGAGGATGAGGAGAGTCAAGAGATTGAGGGTGCAAATTCTAAGGCACAATCCTACAATTCCCTTGCAAATTTTTGGGAAGGTGAGAAAGATATAGGTTTCGTAAGAGGTTTGAAAGGTCTGAAAAAACAACTTTGGCCTAACTAACATTCGTGCTAACTAAGGGCTTCCTGTAGTCAGGATGGCTATGATACCTACTCTATGGGGACCCCGACTTGTAAGTTGTGATCACTGAATGCACGTGTACAGCGATCCCAGAGATCAATGCTCATTGAACAGGCATAAGCCAAATAACAAGAGTCTTACATCCGTTACGTACTATTTAGCTCGAATATGGCCCTTATGGCCAAGTCTTCATATACATTGGAATGGAAACCTTCAAAGATAGTGTGAACCAATGCCATCTGCCTTAACCCTACAGATAGTCTGACAAGGAAGCGTCCTAGCTTGTAGGAACGTCACCAAGGTATTCTTCACCATCTCATGTTCTCTCTTACCTGATCAATGAAATAACCAGTGGCCAGCCAATAGGTACTTTGAATGTACTTGCAAGCAACCCATGTTTGGAACAAGGCAATAACAATGCATGATATAGCACTAAGTAGGTAATTTCCAGAAAGCTAATTTTGAGTGCAATGTCATGATCCATCAGCTTGTAAGAGCATGCATCAACAGGTAAATGATATCCAGACAAATAGGTTACAGATATCAATAGCAATAGAGGGTCAAACATCGCATGTTCACCCATCATGCCAAATCGTCCGACTTAGCTCATGAATCTTACTGTCATCTTTCTCACACAAACATATTTCTCACACACGCACACACACCTGGTTTATGCGAAAAAACTGGATGTAGTTTAAGGAGCGCGACCCAACTGTCCTTGACCGGGGACACGACTATTCGAATACTTTTACACTTTGTAGAGGTTCACACTTTACCCACAAGACTCGGGAAACTTTCGTATAAGGACACGACTTGCGGCATTTCTCATACTCGAGGTAAGTACCCAAACATCACCTTTGCTAGGACGACACTCGTTGGTGACAGTTCCTCGTGATGTACATCACACGTATCATCCACGAGGGCACGCACCGGTGTGCCCTATGTGTGTGAAAACAGCCCAGGGCCGCCCTTTCTTGGCACGACCCTGTCTCGAGAGCGACCATGCCACTGCCTCCACTAGTAATGTGGGCTCTTTATTAGCATTGACCATAGTAATCAGAAAAGACCCGTCCCATAAGGGGTATTGTAGTTGCACATGTAAGGTTGGGACGGTCGTCAAGTCTTAAATCTTATCTAGTTTTCAGAAACCACTCACACAATTGGCCTCGATATACCACTCCCTCTTCAAGTGGTTACCTAGCTCCACACATCACCCTCGGGTGTTAGTGGCACCCGACGGGGTTTTCGTACAACATTTGAAATCATCTTCTTTTACCATCTACATGCATGCTCCCGTCCCAATTCGAGTAGCATCGATGTAGCAACCTAACGAATTCCCACCCGCACAAACCTCATAGGAAGGTAGGGCCATGCCCAAGTGCAAGTATCAACGAGGAGTTCTCAAAAGCAACCCACCAAGGTGGTTACCGATTCAACATGATTCAGTGCATCGGAACGAAGTGCTATTGACATGTATAAATGTAGTTTCTTAGACATGGTCAAAAGGTTGGTTTACTGGTTCAATAAAGTCACCGAGGTGTTCACGAGCTTCTAGTCCACTCCGACAACCTCGTCTACTTCATCAACTATCGTCGGAAAAACCACAATTAGCAACACCACAAGTAGAAAATAGAAGTGCTCTAAAAATAGGAGTTTTATTTTTCTTGAACATCTCTAGTTATAAGAAAAATTCCTAAAGCTTGTTCTAAGAGATTTGGATCACGAGAGATTTTTGAATTTTGGAAATGGAGGCATCACTGGCCCTACAAGAAGTCTACAGAAAATATTTTCATAAAAATGAGTGTATGCTTTCATATGATAGGGAATAAATTTGAAAAGACTTTTGGAAGTGGTCTTATTGAATTTGGAGTTGGGATGATTTTCCTATGAATTTAATAAGTTGGAATAAATGGAAATGGGGCTATTTATTTGGGGCTAGAAGAAATAGTGCATGAGAGAAATGCCCTCAAATTTTGAATGTGGTTTTGACAGGTCACAATTTAAATTTAAATTTGAACAACACAAATTTTTGTGGTGGAAAAAATATGAGAGAAGTACCAAAAGATAGCCTACATTTTTAAGAAGATGAAAAAAATTGAATCATAAATTTGGATACCATATGAATATTCTATTATTTTTTTAATCCATGAGAAAAAAGAATATTGTCAGAATTTACCTAGGCCTTACGGGCGTGCAGGGCGCTGGATAGGAACGGACTAGCCAAGCTGCTCGGCCATGCGAGCAGGCCGGCCATGTCAAAGGCGTACTATGGGGAAGGCGCGTGTGCCACACGGAAGTGCACTCGGCTAGAGCCGTGTCCACTGAATAGGAGGGGGCCCGCCCTACTGCCCGTCACAAGCGTGTGCCCCGTGAGGTTCATCCTCAACCTCCCGCTCGGGCAGAGGATGACCAGGGGTGCAGCCGCACGCTCGCATGTGCCGTTCTGGCAGCTCCAGCCACCTCTAGCGATGCTCCGGACACCGGAGTGCTCGTGGAGGAGCCTTGCACCCAACCAGGCGATCAGCCCTCGCCGAGGAGCGCTGGGGAGATGGGACCCTTGGCCATGGCGGAGACCAGCGACGCCGGCCCTGGAATTGGTGCTCCTCCCACCGGGAGAAGGAAGATAGGCGAGGGAGGAGGTGGCGGAAGTGCTAGGGTGCTCCGGTGGTTTCTATAAGGAGAGGAGGGCTGAGTGATGCTCGAATTCGAGTGAGGCTGAAGCAATGACATCGCGGCCATGGGAGGAGGGAGAGAGAACTTGAGGGCAAGCGGGTTGGTCCAGGAGGTCCATGAAGGAAAGGAGAGATCGAATGGGGTAACTGGGTACTCGGGGGAGGAACATAGCGAGAGGGGCGACGAGAAGGGGCCCTGGTCCGCCTTGAGTGCGCTCTATTGCGGCGGGGGTCATAGGAGCCTTGGAGCTATGCGAGTATCGGGGAGGGGTGTGGAAGCTAGAGGGAGGTACTTAGGCGCGCTTGGGCATCTGGCCACAGCCTGCCATGAGGTACAGAACAATGCTGCCTGACACAACATTGTTTCTACATGCCAACGAAGCGGTCACCACACGAACAGGTGTGCAAGGGCACTTTTTGATCCGTCCCCATGTCTAACAGGTGAAGCATGCATGCAGGAGAGCACTGATTGATTTTGGGTCTCGTATGGGCCAGCGTACGTGCGGTTTCATCTGTGATTAAGTTTGTAGAAGCAAACTTGAGGCTAGCAAGAAATGTTTTTACTAGGGGGAAATTTCACATGAAACTATGTCTAGCATCCCTCGCTATGAAAGTCAAGACTTTCATGTTTCAGCTCACGGAGAGCAGTGTAGCTAGCACTTCTAGTTCAAGGCTACATTTCTGTCAAAAATCTAGTTTTAAAAGGTCTGCTCATATTTTCCACATGAGCATGCCATATCTTTGTTTGAAATGGTGCATTAGCACACTAGAGATGTTGTGGAAATATTTGGGGGCATTTGCATGAACAGAAATAATGGAAAAGGGGTAAAAGAGGTGTTGCCATTGTAAAAAGGAGAGGTAAAGAGAGGGAGTTACCCTCCAATACTTGATCAGGGGCCATGGAAAAGTTTAAGCAGGTGGTAGAGGGCTTGAAGAAGCTATTGTAAAAATCTTGGATCAAGGAGTACAATTTGGAGCCAGCTTTACTTGTCTTCTAGTTTATGGAAGAAGGTGTTTGATGTTGTCGAGGGGCACTTAGGGGTATCCAATGCCCCTAAGAGTTAACATGTTCCTAAGATAGGTAAAAATGAGGTTGGACACCGAATCAGAGATCTGTTGGAGAAAGTTTCCAACGTAGACTTGGAAAACCCTAGAAATGGCCAGAAATGGCTCTCTGAAGAAAAACCATGCAAATTAATTCCCATTAATGCACCACTTGGTTTGGTGGCATTATTTGAGTATTCAGGCATGCCCAAAAATTTGGGATCAATTGGTGAAACTTTATAATGTAAAGTTTCCCAATTCCAGAAATCGGTAGGAGTGGTTTTGATGGGCTTGGGACAAGTTCATGTGATCCCATTGATGCACCACCTATTGTGGACGCATTATTAGAGCATCAGAGCATGTCCACGAAATGCGAGTACAATTGGAGACACTTGGCAATGTAGAGTTGCTCAAATTTGGTTCTGGATAGATAGGGTTTGGGAATATTTAGGTGAATCAAATCAACTTGGATGGAGATGAAACTTGGCAATATCATCACATACATCATGTGTGACTTTCTATAATTTTCTTGGAATTTATTGAAAATATTTCGTGTAGAAATATTTCGAAAGCTTGAAATAGGCACAAAGGGTTTTGCAGGGTTTTGTCAAATAATTTGAACATGACCATGTGTTGAAACACTTATATATAGAATATATATGTCCACTGAGTTTCCCTAAATTTTCTCAAATATTTTAAAACCAAGAAAATTATTTTTCCTTCACAAAAGACCATTTCTTGACTCAGAAAAAGGTATTTAAATGAAATAATAACATAACTTTGAAATTAATAATTTTATGGTTTTGGGAAGTCTTTGTGACAATGGGATTTAAATAAAAATATTTGGTTAAAAACAACTTCCCTAACTTGAGGACTTGTAGTACAAATCCCAACTCATGGGTTTTTGAAATCCTAAATTAAATAAATTCTTTTTGGCTCAAAATAATATTTCATAAAAATAGTTTTAGGTCCTATACACATGTCATGGTCATTGGGAAAATAGTTGGGGTCAAGGAGGTGAGTCCAAAGAGTAGTAGGAATCTTAGGGATTCAAACACTAACAAGCAAACAAGCAAACAACGATCACATCAGCATGAGAAGCACTTAACAAAAATTTAAATTGGTCCTACTTTTCTATCAATGTTAATTTATTAAGGTAAGGCAAAGCACATGCTGCGACACAACTATGGTTGAGAAAAGGATTAGCATTCCCATAAAAATATGAGAACACTACTCAGGAAAGATATGAAATCACCACTTGACATCGAAGAAACTCAAATTACCATACTCCAACAAAACAAAGGATGAGGCTTATGAAACATGCCGGAAAAAATGACACAAATTTCGCGCAATATTTTCATGGTAAGGTTCGGACGGGCTCGATCGTACATTGGATTGTCATATTAAAATGACGCTTGAATATGCTCCCTAGGCGTAGCTAACTACGAGGCTAGATGAAGCATATCTGACGACACATATCGAGGCTGTCTTATATAAGAAAGACCGTGAACAAACAAATCCACTTGATGCCGAACCCCAACCTCACCACATGCATATGTTGGAAGATAATCCTAGAAACCTCCTTGAATTCCCACCTAAGAACTCCAGAAATTTTTCGGTTATGCAACTGGGTCCATCGATACAAGGAGTAAAATCCATCACTCAACTCCTAGTAATATCACTACCCGTCTAGTGTATCACATCCATCAACACATAACCAGAGATCTCAAAAACTCACCTACCTCACGCCTTCATGATCACAATGATACCAATTATGACAGTACATCTGGACGCTCTCCTCAGTGCTGGGTGATGCCAAACTCCTCTCGCCACGAAGAGTATTGAAGAAATTTCAAACATCCTCCGTCTTGAGATTCTAAGGGAACTTAACGATAGCTTGTGCAATAAGAATCCCCTCGAGCTCAACTCCCAGGGACACTTCTACCCCAAATTTATAGGAGGCACCAGGAACAAAATCCTCGTCATAAAGACATCATATAGTTTCCAAAATACCCGTGTGATCATAAATTTCTATGAGTGAGAATAGGAGTAGAATTAAAATTCTTTGAGTGAGAAGAGGAGTTGAATTAAAATTCTTATGTCAGGATTCGACACCAGGGCATAGAAGAGTAGTAAAAAGAATCATACTCTCCAATACAGAACTAGACTCAAAGTAGTTTTTACTAGACTCGATTCAGCCAAGTTCAATCAATTAAGTGGTTTCCTAGGTCGGTACTACTCTGATAACAACTTGTAACGCCCAACATATGATCCAATCCTTATTTTGTCACGAGTGCCTCGACAGGGATAGAAGCGCATCTAGTTGTTTAGCAAGAATGAATATCATTATAAGTACATGTATAGAAGAGGTGCGTATATGGAATTAGCTTACACTCGCCAGAAGCTAAACAAGAACATCACAATACATCAATACAATCAATCACCATGTAGAAGAGCAGAGTCTGACTACCGAAGAAATCAAACGAATAAAACGATGATCATCCTTGCTATCCCAGGCTGCTAGCATGGAACCCATCCTATAATCGATTAATCAGAAGAAGAAACTCCAAATAAAACAATCATTGCACTCTCAAAGTATTGCTTAACCTGTACCTGCAATTGTTGTTGTAGTAATCTATGAGCCACAAGGAATCATCAATATCATTTCCAAATGTATCAATACTAGAAAAGCTTAACCGGTGAGGTATTGTTAAGTGGCGAGGTTGTAGCAAGCACTAAGCATTTATTTGAGTAGCTAGCTTACGAGTACATGAATAAGAGGGGGTGTTCTACGCATAAACAGACATGAACTAATAATGATCTCGAAGTGATCCTGAACACCTACTTACGTCAGACATAACCCCATCATGTCCTCTCTCGAATGGACAACTAACGAGAAGAGACAGTTATGGTTACGCACACGGTTGGCATGTTTTAATTAAGTTTACTTCAACTTTGCTATGAACTGGTGTTAAATTTTTTTTCAAAGTTGCCACATAACCGCGGGCACGGCTTTCCGAAAGATTTAATCACACATCGGAGCTCCAACTAGTCCATCATAAACTACTACAAGCACGACTTTCCGAAACATTTAACCCCGCATCAGTGCTCCAAAATTATCCTCGGAATCCCTTGCACAAGATATTCGCGAAGGGTAAAACAAATCCAGCAAGACCGCTCAGCAGGACAAATACCAATAGGAGCCCCATGTATCTCTTTCTCAGGGCACTACTGGATGAGCAGTACATACGGTGGCCGGATAGACATCCCCGAGTTGCGCCGGGTGGCCCCCGCAAGTGGCTGTATTTTGGACCAACACTCATTATGAGCACTGGCTTGGAGGGTTGATTAATTATACATGGGGTGATCAGTGCCCTATGGAAATTTTATTAGTTCTTATTAAGCAAATAGTACCAATGTTCGGCCTTGCGGGAAGAGTTTATCCCAAAACAAAAATCAAGGGGGTCCCCATAACAACCCCAAGGATGTTAGGAGCGCTCAATATGGAACATAAGCCGGTACACAAGTAACTAGGGCGGCAAAGGTTGAACAAAACACCGAGCTAGAAGGCCAAGCCTTCCATCTCTTACCAAGTATATAGGTGCATTAAATAAAATTGCAATAATATGGTGATATAACAAGGAACCCAAGTTTTCACATGGAAGAAACTTCACCTACAACTAGCAACGGTATAAGTAGGGCTGAGCAAGCGGTAACATAGTCAAATAAAGGTTTGCTGGGATGTGGAGGGGTTAGAGGCTTTTCATGACAATGTTGGGAGGCTTGACATAACAGGTGGTAGGCAGTGAGACATAGCGATAGAAACGAGACAACTAGCATTGCAATAACAGTAGTGGTATCTAGGGAAATGATCATCATGCCTGTGACCCCGCTTGGAAGAAGAACAAATTCGTGAAGTAGATGAACCAACATAGTCGAACGAATCCTCACACTCCGAAGGAGTTTCAGAACACTATCGAGAAACATTTGTAAAGAAAAAATAAACACATGATGAACACCCCAACATATGCATGACATGATGTGCAAGCAATTATTATGCATGTCCATTAAATTATGCAATACACGACAAAGCACAACAATCAACTTCTACACATTAAGTGAAGCTCAATATGCAACGAGTTGCGTATTGACGTGGCTCCACATTTGAATTGTTTAGTTCGCCCCCATTTAGGTACACGACAATATTAAAGGTTGTTGAAAATGGCAAGAGGTGAAGCATAAATAAACTACACTATCTAGGCATTTTAAATAATTTCGGAAACAACATATAGCATTACCGAAATGACCACATACGTGAATTTCGAAATTGGTCCAGATCTGAATTAAACGTATTTTATATTTATTAAACAGCAAAATAAAGTGAACCTAGTGATTCTACACGTCATTCTAGTTGATTTACATGTATAGATCATCTAAAATGGAGTTATGGTCTACAAGATATGATCATCACGAGATACTATGACATGGATGCAAAATGCATGCAAACGACAAGACAAACTTGTTAAAGCATTGATGCAATGATATATTGTGGAAGTACTTGAAATTCTAGGTAAGTTTAAATGAGGCCGGAACAACGAATAACAATTCTAGAAAGTCCCCATTTGCAAGTTAAGATTTCGGTACTCTTCTGCCTATAACACAATTTTAGAGTTGCTAAACAACAAAATAAATGCCACCATGTTATTCTACACACTTTTCTAGTCAAGTTACATATGTGGATCATTTTAATCGGAACTATGGTTAGTTAGTTATGAAATAAATATTTTAACATGGTATTTATGCAAATCAAATGAAAACAACAAGTTAAACATTTTAAACATGGTTGAAAATTGGATATTGTGAAACTACTCAAAATTCAACACATTTTACATGTTCAAATCATTTTAACCACATGAATCCTTATTTACATGATATTGTGAAACTACTCAAAATTCAACACATTTTACATGTTCAAATCATCTGCCCAAAATAAGTACAACTCAAATTAGCCTCCACGCGTGCAAATGAATGACTGAAATCGAAGGAAGGATATTGTCGGGACCCCGATCCTAAGCCATAGGAATCCAGCCTATAACACATCGCATCTCTTTGCGGTCTCACACACGGTTATCCCCACGGCTGCAGCCTTACCTTAGCCGGGACCGTTTGTGCCTTTTGACTCGCGTATGCAATTGTGTCGCTAGCAATCCAATGACAAAGAACCCAGATCAACATGTCTAGTCATAAACCAAAGCGGCAGTTCCGCACACGGACATGCATACATGACCGAGCAAAGCAGGTGTCGGTCACCAGCGAGTGTAGACGAGTCGTAGCAAGCTACAAGGACTCCATTACATCGCGTGACATTTCCCCAACGGGAACAAACACAACAGCTAAGAAGGACACATGCCAGTCAACCAATGTGTCCAGAGCAGTAGCGAACTACCATGGCTCGTTAGATCACAAAGGGGCATTTCCCTGTAAGGAATGCTACTAAAGCCTACGGCTAGGTAATCGGACCCCATACATATCAAGTACAACACACGTACGCATGGCATACCGATATGTATAGATACATCGATGGCATCACAACATAACCATAAACATACAAACTTTATTTAGAAGGCTCGGAAGAGCCACACACATAATATTACAAGGTAGAGGTCTAACGACCCATCATCAAAGGTCATACACACAATTCTTACAAATCAGCGAAAGAGTAAAGTTGTCTGAGTACTGACAGAAGGAAGACAAAGGCACATGGCCTGACTATCTAGAGACCCATCCTAGGCCTAGATCATAGCTGGGATACCAGCTACTCGTCGTCGTCGATATCTAGGTAGAACCCTCCATTAGGGTCATTAACAACCTCTGCAACAATTATTAAGCAAACATGAGTACAAAAGTACTCAGCAAGACTCTTGGATAAGCTATCTACTCATGCAATTTATCGATAAGGAATTGGGGGGTTTCATGCGGAAAGCCAGCATTTGACTCGTGGCTAGACAACTTGCATTTTTAAATAATTTTGACAACTTGATTTCTCGCACACGAGTCCACTAACACCACAACAATACTCCATCGTGGAATCATTCCGTCTCCATACGGAAATGCCATCCACGACACTCACACTTATCTTGACAATTTTATGAGTAGCCATTAAAGTTATCTAGGAACAACATATGTCTCCAAGTAGTCCATATCCGCGGATGCGGCTATTCGAATAGATCATAACCCTGCAGGGGTGTACTTCTTCACACACGCTTTCGCCACTTATCGCCATGTGCATGTCATCCACCTCGGCAACCTTCAAGCGGAAGCCCAGCGAGGGAGTCGGCCACGACCGTTAACCACGCTAATACTTAGTCCAGGTCTATCGCCTATCTGAGGGTAACCCGCACGGAAGTCCGGCCGAGGTTTCCGTCACGGCCCCAAACAATGTGCTCAGGGTTCCCAAGCCCACCATCCGGGTGCCACTTGGTACACCGTGCCAGTGCCTACCGCATCATAGCCCACCTCTAAGGTCAGCGCTACACATGGCCTCCAGCATGACTATAAACACTAGAAACTAATTGCAACTCCTGGACCGAGTACTAAGCGATTAATAAGTCGAGAGGGTCAATTAAGTATCCCAACGTGTGGTAGTATCTAGTCTTGGATTACATACATGGAACTCAGTTCCTAAGGACGGTTCCAATGAAACAACCCGCCATGTACTCCTACATAGCCTTTCACCGGTACCTTTACCGAATCAGGTTCAACACACAACCTTTACTTACTGAACACATTCTCACAATTCTGTTCATCACCCAGATGACAGACCATACACAACTCTAAGCATAGCATGCATAGCAGGATAAGGCACATCATGGCTCAAGCATCTACCAGGTATGCTAGGTTGCAAGGTTCAGCTATTTACAGTGACTAGTTAGCATGCACGTGCAATGCACGTATAATTATTATAAAAATAAATATTCTTCCATTTTAGTTAGGGCACAATTATTTCAATAAAATGAACGCGTACTAATATAGCACAAATCTTAATTTGAACTGAATTAGCTTTGCATATTTTTTTTCATATGAGCATCATATCTCGTATCAAACATGCACACACAATGGACTTATCAACCATATAGACTTCACAAAAACACATTACATGCAACATCACCGTAGTCAATTTCATTCCACAATTGACGATCAAGTAACACTATTTTCATCTATTTTCGTAACTCCATCCTTTACAGAAGCAACAAACCATGTGTAATTAACTTTTGTATATAATCAATTTTTCTCGTTATATTTTAAGCTTGATCATATCTTCATTGACACTATGCACCTACAGTATAATCCAGTAAATCAGAAGCTATCAAAGTATCAATAAATGGGGCGCACAATTAACATCACAAAGATGCATCACCATGTATCACAAGCTATGCATACAACTTTTGCTACCATGACTTCGTGTAACCAAATAATAAAAAGTAACCACAACAATCTTGTGATACATTCAATATGTAACATAATTATGAAGCTCCACATGCCCTACAACCCACGAATCACCTCAAGTCCTTATAGTGTTGTGTAACAAAACCTGCACCTCACAAATGATATTTATTAAAACTAAAAGATGTATGCTCTAAAATGAAACCTAGAGAAAGAATAAGTAGATTAAGCCGCAGTGGTGTGTATGTCTGATGTGTGTGAAGGCCTCCTGAATAGTGCAATTAGTAGATTCTCCATCTACAGGAACATCAAGTACGATTATCATTTTCCCACCTTTCTATTTGTATTTAAATCATGATGATGGGACATTGCACAAGTAATCTACCGTGCTACAAAAGGTCACACAAAAACGCAGCTAAGTGCTTTTAAATGAACATACGTGCACTATGATTACAGGAATTACAGTAATAATGCTCGAAGCTGATCACTGTACTGTAATTACAGGAATGACATTCAATTTTATCCCACATGATGCTGACCAGCTGCAGTAATAATGATTTGAAGCAACACCGATGCTTGGAATGATTTGCACACACAAGCAAGCAAAAAAATCAGGCTTATACCTGATGCAGGGAGCAGCAACTGCACACGGTTGCCGTGATATGCAACTAATTTAACATATTCAGTATGGGACAGAGGGAGTATAAGAACTGGGTGTCGGATGGCTAAGAAACAAGCAGTCCAAATCTGGCATGGCCACGGCTCTTCCTCCTCCTCGTGAGTAGCGGCGCCGACCAGTTGCTGAGCTCCTTTTCTTGGCTCCTTCTCGGTTCTGGCAGTTAATGGAACTAAGGTTTAACCTAGAGCGAATTGTTATTGTTATTGTGAAAGTATAGAGAAATGCTTCCTCTCACCCTGGAAGTTAATAGAACTAAGGTTTAACCTCGAGCGAATTGTTATTCTTGCAGCTAGTGATTGTAGACTTGTAGATTGTAACTAACTTACTAAAAATCTAATGATCAGGAACCATGAAAAGGAACGATTTAGAAGTATTGGTACAACTTTACTTGTGCAATAATAAGGAAATAACCTAAAGCAAACTGTCAGATCTCAAACAAAAATGAAGTTGTGCAGGACTTACAATATCCATCGACACAATATCCATCGACGCAAAATGGCTGCTATAACTGAAGCCCGGAATACAAAAATGCCGATAAATTACATGATAGAACTACATAAACTTAAGTGCAAAGATTAAAACAACAGAATTGCATAAACTTACAAGTTTTTGCAAATTGTCTTAAATCAATTATTTTCTATTGATTATCTTCAACTAATATAGAGTTGGAATAGCTTACATTGATGATTGGTAGTAGTACTTTGTATCCATCAACATTTGTTAGTCGAACCGAGACTGCTTAGAACCATCTGCAACAGAACTTACAGGTTTACCCCATGAGGCCAATTGTAGCTTGTACGCACATATATCCAATCCTTAGAAGCTTCCCATTATACAGAAACACCCCACCACAGGGTTGCTCGGCAATCTGACCAGCCAGATAACATCATGTAGCTGTACATCATTGGTTGCAGCGACTGAAATATCAGAAAAGTTTGACCAATACCCAGTGGTCTGAAACCTGTACTACCAATAGCCAGTATGTCATAAGCTACATGGATCAAACATAAATATAATTCTCATGGTGCTACATCGAAATCACTTACCATGATCACTGCACGAAATTCAGAATAGTGGAGCGCAATGTAGTTTAGCGACCGGGTGGATGGATGTACCACGTCCCTCCCGTGCTCTGAGTGCTCTTCAAATGAATGTTGTAAAAGATTCGATAATCCCCATCACAAAATCACCCAGGTCTCGCACAAAAATGTTACATGAGAGATTGCATAATATCACCATAGCACCCACGGGCTTTCCTTGCAGAACTACCATCAAATCCTCTTGCATAATATCACCAGTGTGTTTTAACTCACCAGACGGAGAGGAAGTAGGGTTGACGGGGATGTAGCGTGCCATGCCTTCTTCCTCCTCATCCTATGTAGGCGAGGGGCTGGGGCCACCTCTGCCGCCACCGGGATCTAGGAGGACGGCGAGGGGGAGGAGGAGGCGGACGGGGAGGGGGAGGAGGAGGCAGACTTGGAGGGGGAGGAGGAGGCGGACGGGGAGGGGGAGGAGGAGGCAGACGGGGAGGGGGAGGAGGAGGCGGACGGGGAGGGGGAGGAGGAGGCGGACGGGGAAGGAGGACGAGGAGGTGGACCGGGAGGGGGAAGAGGAGGCGGACCGGGAGGGGGAGGAGGAGGCGGACGGGGAGGGGGAGGAGGAGGCGGACGGGGAGGGGGAGGAGGAGGGGGACGGGGAGGGGGAGGAGGAGGCGGACCGGGAGGGGGAGGAGGAGGCGGACGGGGAGGGGGAGGAGGAGGCGGACGGCGAGGGGGAGGAGGAGGCGGACGGGGAGGGGGAGTTGGACACCGAGGCGACGGTGATGGTGCAGGCCAGGGCGTCTGTCTGCCGTTAATTCTTCCTAAATTTCTGTACTTGATTGGCTCCTCTTTTTTTTCGTGTCGGTGCAACAGTTTTTCGCTGTATGTAGGAGGAGGTGGAGCACGGTCAGCCTTAGTTCATTTGGTAAATGCACATGGTGGTGGTGCATGGATGGTGGAAGGCCGTTAGATTGTAATTTGTTGTCTAATTGTGTGGTGGTGATTGGTGTTTGTTTTTGTGGGGGTAATAGTTGTGTGTACTTAGAGAAGTTTTCGTTTGATCATTTATTAGTAGTATAGAAAAGACAGGTCATGCAAAGGAAGTGGGTTCAACTAACGTAGTAAAAGCAGTGAAAGCATTTTCCCTAATGCAAGAAATAAGAGCAGGAGCGAGAACATGGGATTTATCGGGATGATCAAAATGGTTGCTTTCCTTGTTGCTCAGCCGAGGGACAATATCCGTCAGTCGGATATTCGGTGGAATCCGGAGGAGCGGGGCCTACCGGTAAGAACAATAACAACCAATAACAATCATATGCAACAAGATGATGCATGAGCATGGCCTGAAAATGAAAGGTGGTAGGCTAATGTGACTACCATTTCTTAAGTTGAAGTTGATTTGGATCAAGATTCAAATATCACTTCAAACAAGGTATTTTCAAATACCCTTTTAATTGATTCGACCTGATGCTCAGGTAATCTTGTTTTAGCATGCACGATGATGGTATGTTGGGTTGCTTGTTGTGCTTGATCATGGTTTGGTCATAATATTTGAATTGGAATTCAAATGGATTTCAAATTCCAAATCTATATTATTTAATAAGGTTATCCCAATCATCATTTAATCTGTTTGGTGATGTTAACATTTTCAAACATGTTTGAAAATATCAAAATCAGATTCTTTGGATTTGTCTGATACTTTTTCGTATATAAATTATTTTCATTGGAGTTACAGATTGTTTTCTATGATTTTTAGAATCTTGGGCATTTCCTGGAATTCTTTTATAACAGAAAAAACTATTTATTGCGTCAGGCCTACGTCATTATGGCGTCAGCTGTCGGCCAACCTGGTCAGGTCAAACCTGACAGGTGGGGGCCAGTGGTCAGCGTCACAAGGCTAATCCCGCGCTGACCAACCCCTAAGTGAGTTTGACTCGAGACTAGGGCCCACGGTCAGCGTTTGTTTATTGTTTAAACTTGTGGATTAGTACGACCAGGTCATCCCTTGCCAGAGACTGACCGGCGGCGACCAGATCCGCGGCGGATCTTCGTCGGAGAGACGCCAGAGATTGCTGTGGTGCTCAGGATCGAGTGCCGAGAGCACTGGGAGGATCCCCAGGCTCGGCCTCATCCATTCCGGGCTTCAGGAAGGGCTAGGAATGACCGGAGGTCACCGGCGACGAGCTGAGGCGGCATCCGGAGCTCGGGCTCCCCGGTATAGTGGCTAGCGTGCAGGAAAATGAGGGGAAGAAGAGGGGAAACACGCGCAAGCTCACGGTGGAGGCGATGGGAAGCTCAGACGGCTCGGGGAGGTGCTGTGGACGTCGAATCAACATAAGCTTGCCGGCGGCCGGAGGTTGAAGACGACGGCGATGTGGCACAGCACAGCTTGGGTAGGTCGAATGCTTCGGCGTACATGGCTACCTCGACGAGGCGGAGAGAATGGAGCACTCGGAG
The DNA here is from genome assembly GCF_904849725.1 of Hordeum vulgare subsp. vulgare. NCBI lineage: Eukaryota > Viridiplantae > Streptophyta > Magnoliopsida > Poales > Poaceae > Hordeum > Hordeum vulgare. The sequence continues at coordinate 337,306,897 of NC_058524.1, read as the reverse complement.
GAACTATCCTGTGGCTAGAGGGCTCGGGCAGCTCGAGCTCGAGCTCGAGCTCTGTCCATGGCGGCACAGGAAGAAAGGAAGAAAGCCGAGAGGAGGGGGAGGAATGGGGAACGGGAGAAGATAAGGACGCGTGCGAGGGTCTCATTCCCGCCATGGCGCTGTCCTGGGGGGCAATGGAGCGCCCCCCGGCGAAGCAGGAGCTGGAGGAGTCACCGTGGGCGTTCACTTCTCTGCCAGAAGGCACGAGCAAGAAGACGCCCCTGCCCCTGTGGGCTGGGCTTCCTCACGTGAGCGACAGGTAAGTTTTTCCCATTTTTTTTTCTGTTTTTGTTTTTTTTTGTTGCTGATTTGATTTGCCATTTATTTTGGCTCCAAAATTAGTTAAAAAATTATTTTGAATAGCCCTGAGTGATAGTTGGAATATTCCCAACTACTCTTGAGGTTTGCAACATTTTTGAAACTTGAAAATATTTGAATTCAAATTTAAGTTTGAATTCATGGGCTTTCTGAATTAAATTTAAAATGCCAAGGATGTCTTAAAAATAGTTTTCTCCCCTGATAACTTGTTTTCAATATTTATCAGTAATATTGAACTTTTAAGAAGGCCATTTTGGGTTCATTGATTTTGACAAGATTTGAATTTTCCTTGAATTAGAAGTGGCTAGGGTTTTTGGTTTGAGTTTCACCACTTCTTAGAGTTTGTTTCAATTTCTTGAATGCAATGGAAGAAAACACGAGAACAAATACTAAATCCTAGTTAGGGATCCAGGGATGTGACAACTCACCCCCACTCAAAAGAATCTCGTCCCGAGATTTAGAAGTCGTCGGGAATAGCGCGGGATACTCATGTCGGAGACAATCCTCTCTTTCCAATGTTGCCTCCTTTTCAGAATGATTTGACCATTGAACTTTAAGAAACTTGAGGTTTCGACGTCGAGTGGTACGCTCAGCTTGATCAAGAATACGCACACGGTATTCTCGGTATGAAAGGTCATCTTGGAGATCAAGCATTTCGTGGTCCACTTCACGGATAGGATCCGAAAAGCAATGCCTGAGTTGTGAAACGTGGAAGACATCATGAACCTTGGAAAGATGCGGAGGAAGTTCTAATTGGTAGGCAACTTCTCCTCGTTTGGCAAGAATGCAAAAAGGACCAATGTAACGAGGAGCCAACTTGCCCTTGATACTGAATCGATGGGTACCCTTCAAAGGTGTAACCCGAAGGTAAGCCTTCTCATAAACTTTAAAGGTCACAACCTTATGATGACAATCATATTGGCTCCTTTGACGAGACTAGGCTGTCTTCAACTTTTCACGAATAATGCGAACCTGCTCTTCTGCGTCCTGGATCATATCCGAGCCAAAGAGTTGCCTCTCTACGGTTTCTGACCAATTAAGAGGTGTTCGACATCTTCGTCCATAGAGAACTTCAAAAGGGGCTTTTCCCAAGCTTGATTGATAACTATTGTTATAAGCAAATTCGGCGAATGGAAAGCACTTCTCCCAATCCATACCGAACGATATAACACAAGCTTGGAGCATATCTTCTAGGACTTGATTCACTCTTTCTACTTGACCGCTTGATTGAGGATGGAAAGCAGTGCTAAAAGATAAGTGAGTCCCCATAGTATTCTGAAAACTTTCCCAGAAGCGAGAAGTAAAGATACTTCCACGGTCTGAGTTAATCTCCAGGGGAACACCATGAAGAGACACTATTCGAGAGATATATAACTCTGGTAGCTGGCTAGCGGTGATACTCTCACGAACTGGAAGAAAATGAGCTACTTCGGAAAGACGGTCAATGACCACAAAGATAGCATTATTTCCTTTCTTGGTCTTGGGAAATCCGGTAATGAAATCCATACTGACTTTATCCCATTTCCATTCAGGAATAGCTAAAGGTTGAAGGGTGACAGCAGGCCTTTGATGTTCTGCCTTAACTCGACGACAAACGTCACAGTTAGCAACGAACTCAGCAATTTCTCTCTTCATCCTAGTCCACCAAAACCTCTGGCGTAGGTCCTGATGCATCTTAGTACTACCAGGATGAATGGTGAGAGCAGAATCATGAGCCTCCTTAAGGATCAATTGCCGCAGATGTTTGTTCTTAGGAACCACTAAACGGTTCTGAAAGAACACAACACCTTTCTCATTGATGGAGAAATCCCTAGCGTTTCCGCTAGCAATATTCTCCTTGATCCGGGATATACCCTTATCATAAGGTTGCACGGTTATGATTTGATCCCTAAGAGTAGGCTTCGCCACCAGGGTAGAAAGGAATCCTTGAGGAACAATATGAAGATTTAACTTCCGAAATTCCTCATAGAGATATGGTTGACCTCGTTGTAGCATCAAATTGTTACAATAAGACTTACGACTTAGTGCATCAGCCATAACATTGGCCTTCCCCGGGGTGTAAGTTATCCCTAAGTCGTAATTCGTGATCAACTCAACCCACCGTCTTTGCGTGAGATTCAAATCCGGCTGGGTGAAGATATATTTCAAAATTTGGTGAGCAGTGAATATTTCGCAACGATTACCAAGAAGGTAATGTCGCCAGGTTTTAAGTGCATGGACTACAGCTGCAAGCTCAAGATCATGTGTGGGATAATTATCCTCATGTGGACGCAACTGTCGAGATGCGTATGCAATCACATGACGATCTTGCATGAGAATGCAACCTAATCCTTGTCGCGAGGCGTCGCAATAGATAACAAAGTCCTTAGAAAAATCTGGTGGTAGCAACACAGGTACGGAAGTCACGCGTCTTTTCAGTTCCTGAAAACTATGCTCACACTGTGGTGTCCACTCGAACATTTTATCTTTCTTGAGGAGTTCAGTTAGAAGCTTTGCAACCTTGAAGAAATTCTCGACAAAGCGGCGACAATAGCTCGCTAGACCAAGAAAACTCCTAACTTGCTTAACCGATTCAGGTTGACTCCAATCAAGGACAGCTTGAACTCTCTCGGGATTGACAGCAATACCCTTACGAGAGATTACGTGACCTAGATAGGTCACTTCTGGTAACCAAAATTCACATTTTGAAAACTTGGCATAAAGGCGATGCTCTCGAAGTTTCATCAATACCAGCCCGAGATGCTCGGCATGTTCTTGTTCGTTCTTCGAGTAGGTTGAATATCGTCGAGGTATACTATAACGAATTTATCCAAATACTCCATGGAGATTGAATTCATCAAGCGAGAGAAAGTGGCTGGGGCATTGGTTAAGCCGAAGGACATGACGGTGTACTCGTATTGGCCATAACGAGTGACAAAAGCCGTTTTTGGAATGTCCCCGTTATTGATCTTGATTTGATGGTATCCCAACCTCAAATCCATTTTTAAGAAGATTGAGGACCCAGCGAGCTGATCATACATATCTTTGATCCTGGGGAGCGGATACTTGTTCTTTATGGTGACCAGATTAACTGGTCGGTAATCTACAACCATCCGATCCGTTCCGTCTTTCTTCTTGACGAAGAGGACGGGACAAGCCCAAGGAGAAGAGCTAGGATGAATGAAACCTTTATTCAAGGCCTCATCTAGTTGGTTCTTAAGTTCGGCTAGCTCCAGGGGTGCCATCTTATATGGTCTTCTGGCTATTGGAACAGTTCCCGGAACAAGATCTATCAGAAACTCTACATCTCTGTTAGGTGGAATTCCTGGCAGTTCCTCTGGAAAAACATCCGGGAAGTCACGGACTACCGGAATGTCTTCAAGTTTCAGAAGAGGGTTGGAATTGAGGGAATAGAGTTGGCATTTGGCAACTCGAGTAGAGACATTGACTATCTCACCCGAGGGATGGGTAAGCTGAACATTTCTGGAATGAGTATTAATCTTGGCATAGTGAGCTCACATCCAGTCCATACCCAAGATGATATTAATATCCGAAGATTTCAGGGCTATCAATGATGCTAGAAAAACTAGCCTGTCTACTAGAATTTCATTGTCATAGGTTATCCTGGAGGTTTGCCACTTACTACCAGGAGTTTGGACAACCAATGGGATTGGCATATCACAGAAAGACATGTTATGCAACTGTGCATAACTTTCTGAAATGAAGGAATGAGAAGACCTAGTGTCAAAAAGAACAGACGCTGGGTGATGATTAACAAGGAGCGTACCCAGTATGACGTCGGGATCCTGTGCTGCTTCTTCTGCTGAAACATAGTTCACATGGCCACGTGCAGGAGTTGGCTTCACATAGTAAGCTTTGCCCGACTTGCCTTGCCCAATGGACTTTACGGGTTGCTTGGCACCCACATTATGAGGACACTCTCGGGAATAGTGCCCTGGTTCTCCACACTTGTAACAGATCACCTGATTAGCACGTGGTGCAACATTGCTAGCTGGACCACCATAGGTTTTTGCTGGAGGGTTGGTCTGATTTTTCTGAGGCGCCACGTAGGATGGTCTCGGAGTCTATCTTGGCGGCAGATAACTATTTGGAACCCACAGCCTGCATTTTGGAAACGCGGAACCAGATGACGAGACAAAGTCACGGGAGTGCTTCTCTGTGGCTTCATTGTCGGTACGACCAGTCTCGGCACTGACCGCCTTGTTGACCAGGGCTTGGAAGCTTGTACATTCGTGGAGGCGCAAATCATGACGAAGCACAGGGCTCAGACCGTTACGGAATCTTGCTTGCTTCTTGGCATCAGTAGACACCTCCTCTGTTGCATAGCGGGCGAGGTTACCAAACTCGCGGCTATAGGCATCCACGGTCAACTTTCCCTGGGTGAATGCACAAAACTCCTCTGTCTTTCTGTCCTTCAGGCCCTCTGGAATATGGTGCAGACGGAAGTCTGCACTAAAGTCTGCCCATGTGACTGCTGGTTCAGCAGGATGCATAGCTTCAAAGTTCTCCCACCACAGATTGGTGGGTCCTTCCAGAAAGTACGCCGCAAAGGTCACCTTGTCGGCCTCAAAAACATTCGTAGAGCGAATCTTACATGAAATACTACACAACCAATCATTAGTGTCGAGGGGATCGACGGAGTGATGGAACTTTGGAGGATTCAGCTTCACAAAGTCATTGAGGGACACTGCAGCATTCTGAGGCTGACGAGTCGTATTTTGCTCAATACGCTCTAACAGTCGGTTGGTCTCCCTTTTGTTTCTCTCTGCCTCAAGCATAACTTCCGCCAGAGAGGGCGGGTGAGGCAGTTCTTCCTGCGACACTTGACTACCCTCGCCATGCTCATGAGCAGGGGCACGGTTCAACCTGGTGAACACCATCCTGACAAACAAACCCACAACTTAGACCAATATCATCATCAATGCTAGCTATGTATTAAGAATGCACTGATCACATGGAATGCGGAAATGAATATCCGAACAACATGGTAACAAGCAACTGCTATATATACACCATGGTTCATACACACCATTAAATAGTTCAGTACAACCTTAACCGAAGAGCAAACTACTGAAATTATGAAACTACTCATCAGAGGCTTCCAAGGTTCCTATACATTATTTATCTATGCCTCCGGAATTCATTTCACAACACAAGCATACTTCACAAGTCACACATGACTGTGAAAGTACAGCTACTACCATACTATCCTCCCACTCACGGTTCAGGCATCCGCATAGAACATCTCATAAAGATTGCCTCCATGGCCTGGAAGCTCAACCTACGGATCGGTAAATACTCCAGCCTAAGACCCCTGGGATCCATAAGGACACGAGTGTGGCCTTGGTCCCCTGACTGGTGGTAGTAGAGGTCCCCGAAGAGGGGTGACTCCTCCTATAGCAGGCCAGTCAACATGAGCCAGAAGATGGGTTCTAACAGGGTTCAGCATCTCCATATCTCCATACCCTGTCTGGACCACCGGTGCCAGCTGCGTCAAAGCCATCCACAGACGGGCATGTGTAGCATAGAGCTCCATACGAAGGGCACGAGCATCCCTGTCTCTATTATCTAGCATCTGAGAAGTGGACTGCAGCAGCGGATCCTCCATAGAGGAATCAAAGTAGACCCCACTGAGGTATCCTTCTTCATATGGCTGAGAGGTGGGAACATTGCAGAACTCTGAATTCTGCAGCAGTGCATGTCTAGCCCTCATGATGGTCAGCATTGAATAGGCAACATCTTGTACTGCCATGTCAACAGTGACCCCCAACCCATAAGACCAATGGATTGGCTCCTCAGCTCCAGGGTAATCTGGGAATACCCTAACAGTGCAGAGGTAATGGCTCTAATTAAAATCCCGGTACTGCTCCTCCACTGTGTACTCTGGGTACCAACGGTAACCGGACACTAACATCATCCTGACTAGCATGGCCGTATGACCAGGCACATCAATGCACCTAGTCAGACAAACCACCTGACGAGAAGTACGGCCAGGCATCTGAAAATAGAGAGTAATGCAAAGCATTAGAGCTCTGAAGACAAAATTGGGCAGCATAGCGGCTGTAAATGCTCAAAAACGATTTTGAGACAATCCATAAAATAGGATAGCGTAACCACTCAACTATCAAGTTCAATTCTCTAATCATAAAACTTACTTCCTTTTCCTAGGGATAAAAGAAACCCAAAATAACTCTCTCCCCGTTGTCCTGTAATCTACTGATCAGAAACACGAGCCTAAGAGAAGATGAGTAACCTAGTCCTTAATCCCCGCAAAAAGACGAGGATGACCAGAATAGAATAACTCGAGAAGAGAACAAGAGTCTTACGTTCCCTTCCACAAACAATTCCCTTATATATAATTAAAGCAATTCTAGACTCAACTTCGACCAGTTTGGCTTAGTAATCCTACAGTCAGCCAGGCTTTGATACCAACGCTGTCGGGACCCCGATCCTAAGCCATAGGAATCCAGCGTGTAACACATCGCATCTCTTTGCGGTCTCACGCACGGTTATCCCCACGGCTGCAGCCTTACCTTAGCCGGGACCGTTTGCGCCTTTTGACTCGCGTATGCAATTGTGTCGCTAGCAATCCAATGACAAAGAACCCGGATCGACATGTCTAGTCATAAACCAAAGCGGCAGTTCCGCACATGGACATGCATACATGACCCAGCAAAGCAGGTGTCGGTCACCAACGAATGTAGACGAGTCGTATTAAGCTACAAGGACTCCATTACATCGCGTGACATTTCCTCAACGGGGACAGACACAACAGCTAAGAAGGACACATGCCGGTCAACCAATGTGTCCGGAGCAGTAGCGAACTACCATGGCTCGTTGGATCACAAAGGGGCATTTCCCTGTAAGGAATGCTACTAAAGCCTACGGCTAGGTAATTGAACCCCATACATATCAAGTACAACAAGCATACGCATGGCATACCAATATGTATAGATACATCGATGGCATCACAACATAACCATAAACATACAAATTTTATTTAGAAGGCTCGGAAGAGCCACACACATAATATTACAAGGTAGGGGTATCACGACCCATCATCACAAGTCATACACACAATTCTTACTAACCAGCGGAAGAGTAAAGCTGTCTGAGTACAGACAGAAGGAAGACAAAGGCACATGGCCTGACTATCTACAGACCCATCCTAGGGCCAGATCGTAGCTGGGATACCAGATACTCATCGTCATCGATGTCTAGGTAGAACCCTCCATTAGGGTCATTAACAACCTCTGCAACAATTATTAAGCAAACATGAGTACAAAAGTACTAAGCAAGACTCTAGGATAAGCTATCTACTCATGCAATGTATCAATAAGGAATTGTGGGGTTTCATGCGGAAAGCCAGCATTTGACTCGTGGCTAGACAACTTGCATTTTTAAATAATTTTGACAACTTGATTTCTCGCACACGAGTCCACTAACACCACAACAATACTCCATCGTGGAATCATTCCGTCTCCATACGAAAATGCCATCCACGACACTCATGCTTATCTTGACAATTTTATGAGTAGCCATTAAAGTTATCTATGAACAACATATATCTCCAAGTAGTCCATATCCGTGGACGCGGCTATTCGAATAGATCATAACCCTGCAGGGGTGTACTTCTTCACACACGCTCTCGCCACTTATCGTCATGTGCACGTCATGCACCTCGGCAACCTTCAAGCGGAAGCCCAGCGAGGGAGTCGGCCACGACCGCTAACCACGCTAATACTTAGTCCAGGTCTATCGCCTATCTGAGGGTAACCCGCACGGAAGTCCGGCCAAGGATTCCGCCACGGCCCCAAACAATGTGCTCAGGGTTCCCAAGCCCACCATCCGGGTGCCACTGCCTACCGCATCATAGCCCACCTTTAAGGTCAGCGCGACGCACGGCCTACAACATGACTATAAACACCAGAAACATGTTGCAACTCCTGGACCGAGTACTAAGTGATTAATAAGTCGAGAGGGTCAATTAAGTATCCCAACGTGTGGTAGTATCTAGTCTTGGATTACATACACCAAACTCAGTTCCTAAGGACGGTTCTAATGAAACAACCTGCCATGTACTCCTACATAGCCTTTCACCGGTACCTTTACCAAATCAGGTTCAACACACAACCTTTACTTACTGAACACATTCTCACAATTCTGTTCATCACCCAGATGACAGACCATACATAACTCTAAGCATAGCATGCATAGCAGGATAAGGCACATCATGGCTCAAGCATCTACCAGGTATGCTAGGTTGCAAGGTTTAGCTATTTACCGTGACAAAGACTGTTTATGCAAAGGAAGTGGGTTCAACTAACGTAGTAAAAGCAGTGAAAGAATTTGCCCTCATGCAAGAAATAAGAGCAGGAGCGAGAACATGGGATTTATCGGGATGATCAAAATGGTTGCTTGCCTTGTTGCTCTACAGAGGGACAATATCCGTCAATCGGATATTTTGTGGAATCTGGAGGAGCGGGGCCTACTGGTAAGAACAATAACAATCAATAACAATCATATGCAACAAGATGATGCATGAGCATGGCATGAAAATGAAAGGTGGTAGGCTAATGTGACTACCATTTCTTAAGTTGAAGTTGATTTGGATCAAGATTCAAATATCACTTCAAACAAGGTATTTTCAAATACCCTTTTAATTTATTCGACCTGATGTTGAGGTAGTCTTGTTTTAGCATGCATGATGATGGTATGTTGGGTTGCTGGTTGTGCTTGATCATGGTTTGGTCATAATATTTGAAGTGGAATTCAAATGGATTTCAAATTCTAAATCTATATTATTTAATAAGGTTATCCCAACCATAGTTTAATCTGTTTGGTGATGTTAACATTTTCAAACATGTTTGAAAATATCAAAATCAGATTCCTCAGATTTTTCTGATACTTTTTCATATATAAATTATTTTCATTGGAGTTACACATTATTTTTTATGATTTTTAGAAGTTTTGGGCATTTTCTGGAATTCTTTTATAACAGAAAAACTATTTATTGCGTCAGGCCCACGTCAGCATGGCGTCAGCTGTCGACCGACCTGGTCAGGTCAAACCTGACAGGTGGGGGCCAGTGGTCAGCGTCACAGGGCTAATCCCGTGCTGACCAGCCCCTAAGTGAGTTTGACTCGAGACTAGGGCCCACAGTCAGCGTCTGTTTATCGTTTAAACTTGTGGATTAGTGCGGCGAGGTCATCCCCTGCCGGAGACTGACCGGCGGCGACCAGATCCGCGGCGGATCTTTGCTGGAGAGACGCCAGAGATCGCTGTGGTGCTTGGGATCGAGTGCCGAGATCACTGGGAGGATCCCCAGGCTCGGCCTCATCCATTACGGGATTCAGGAAGGACTGGGAATGACCGGAGGTCACCGGCGACGAGCTGAGGCGGCAGCCGGAGCTCGGGCTCGTTGGTCTAGTGGCTAGCATGCAGGAAAATGAGGGGAAGAAGAGGAGAAACATGCGCAAGCTCACGGTGGAGGCGATGGGAAGCTCAGACAGCTCGGGGAGGTGTTGTGGACGTCGAATCAACAGAAGCTTGCCGGCGGCCGGAGGTTGAAGACGACGACAATGTGGCGCAGCAGAGCTCTGGGAGGTCGAATGCTTCGGCGTACACGGCTAGCTCGACGAGGCGGAGAGAATGGAGCACTCGGAGGAACTATCCTATGGCTAGAGGGCTCGGGCAGCTCGAGCTCGAGCTCTGTCCCTGGCAACACAGGAACAAAGGAAGAAAGCCGAGAGGAGGGGGAGGAATGGGGAACGGGAGAAGATAAGGACGCGTGCGGGGGTCTCATTCCCGCCATTGCGCTGTCCTAGGGGGCACCGGAGTGCGCCATGGCGAAACAGGAGGTGGAGGAGTCATCGTGGGCGTTCACTGCTCTGCCAGAAGGCAGGAGGAAGAAGACGCCACTACCCCTCCGGGCCGGGCTTCCTCACGTGAGCGACACGTAAGTTTTTCCCATTTTTTTCTGTTTTTGTTTTCTGTTTTGTTGCTGATTTGATTTGCCATTTATTTTGGCTCCTAAATTAGTTCAAAAATTATCTTGAATAGCCCTGAGTGATAGTTGGCATATTCCCAACTACTCCTGAGGTTTGCAACATTTTTGAAACTTGAAAATATTTGAATTGAAATTTAAGTTTGAATTCAGGGGCTTTCTGAATTAAATTTAAAATGCCAAGGATGTCTTAAAAATAGTTTTCTCCCCTGATAACTTGTTTTCAATATTTATCAGAAATATTGAACTTTTAAGAAGGCCATTTTGGGTTCATTGATTTTGACAAGATTTCAATTTTCGTTGAATTATAAGTGGCAAGGGTTTTTGGTTTGAGTTTCACCACTTCTTGGAGTTTGTTTCAATTTCTTGAATGTAATGGAAGAAAACATGAGCACAAATACTAAACCCTAGTTAGGGATCCAGGGATGTGATAGATATCCACGGATGACTTACATGGGATGATAAGGTAGGAGAATCGTTCCTTGTCCTTAGTGTCTACCATGAAATCGGCGATGTAGTTCCTCGCGTATTCAGAGTGCGTTGCCAGACAGCCAAGAAGTCCTCGTGCATAAAGTACGTGTCAACGACACATATATGAGCTATCTGCTCGCGCCTAATGATGTAGTTCATGTACAAGGCATAAAGGCGGACGAACGTAAAATCCAGCTCTTCACGTGACACATGTCAAAGATGTAATCAAATCGAAGGAGGAACTTCTCCGTGGGGAATGTGTGGACATACAACATTTGCCGTGACATGTTAACCACGTAGATCACGTTAACTGTTGCTCCTCCAGATAGTTCAAATAGTTGTATTCCACGTTGTCGATGTTGAAATTACCAGAACCCTCTACTTCATCGTTGCTAGACATATCTGCTACAATTAAGTCTGGTTAATTAATTCTAGACCTAATAAAAATAATAATGACATAAAAAAGACCTATGTTTTGTAAAAATATTGATTAATTCCCGTTGCGGCAAATACCGGGCACTCGATATGTCCTAATTTCTAGCACAAGTCATGCCGAAATTCACAATTTTTTTGGCATGACCTTTGCTAAAAAGTGGACAAATCGAGCGCCTGAAATTTGCCGGGATGGAAATGAATCAACATTTCGGCATAACATGGGCCACACGGAATCATTCCTTGCAAACAACAAAGGCCACTTGGGCACAATCGAACAATTCATAGTCCACTATCGCACATTCATAGGCCACTTGGGTGCAGACATGGGTTGCAGAACAACTACTCATTGGATGCAGAACAGTTATACAATATAGAAAACTTGTCCAAATATCAAAACCTAATTGAAAAGTAAGTGCATAACAAAATTCAGTTAACTACTAATAAAAATTAAGTAAATTTGTTAACCCTCCCTCTCCCTCCTTCTCCAACTCTCTCCCTCTCCCTCTCCTTGCCTCTCCATCTGTGTTCCTCTCCCCCTCTCCATCTCTCACCCTCTCCTTCTCTCACTAAGTATTCACCAAAGTAAATTCTATGTTAACCTACTTCCCTAACTAACAACATAACCTACTGCCCTAACTAACAACATAACCTAATTAACCAATTTAACCTAGGACCCTAGAACCCTAGAACCCTAGAACATAACCTAACTAACATTTCCTGATTTGTTAATTGTACTATATGAATAGCATAACCTAACTAACAACATTTTGCCCTAACTAATCTACATTGCCCTAACTAATGTACAGGGAAGAGGGGAGGGGAGAGGGGCTTACGGTTGTGAGCTCGACGGCGGCCGGTGGAGGACGTGGCGCCGACGGCGTAGGAGGAGGGGCATCGATGAGGCTGGGGCGTCCGCATCGGCGAGCTAGGGCGACGGCGAGGCAGGGGTGATGGCGAGGCAGCTGGGGCATCGACTGGGGCACGAGGGAGGGAGGGGCTCACAGCGAGGGAGGTGGCATTCGGCGTAGCGGTTGGGGCTAGGCTGGGGCGACGGCGACGACGGCGACTGGAGGGGAGATGGCGGTGACGGCAACTACAGGGGAGTTGGGGAGGAAGTGTGGGAGAAAGGAGGGAAACCGCGAGGGGGTTGTGTCAAACTTAGTGGTAGCGCTGATCTAGAAAAAGAGCTATAGCTAAGTTACCTATAGCGCTGGTTAAAAAACCACGCTACTGTTATAGGAAGTACCTATAGCCATGCACTCAAAATGCGCTACTTCCATTTATTTCCCTTTTTCTTTCCTTTTTATTTTCTTTCTTCCTTTTCTTTTTCTTTTTTCCTTTCTTCTATTTCTATTTCTTTTATTTTCATTTACTTTTCTATTTATTTTTCATTTTATTTTATTTTTATTAGTAGTAGCGCTCTACCATTGAAACACACGACTACAACTCACATAGTGATAGCGCGTTTATTTTAAGCTCGCTACTACTATGCCTAGCCCACCGGCAATAGTGTGGGAATTTTAGTAGTAGAGCTTTTCCCTCCCGAGGCGCTACTAGTATTGTACTAGCTGTAGTGCTTTTAGTTTGGCCTCGCTACGGGTAAGTAGGAGTAGCGCGTTGTTTTGACCAGCGCTACTGATAAGTTTCTGTGTATAAGGTTTTCCCTAGTAGTGCTACTTTGTCAACTATCATCAGAGACAACCATCATAAGCCACACAACAAGCATAGAAGTAAAAGTGCTAAAAAATAGGAGTTTCTTTTTTATAGGACACCTCTGGCTATAAGAAAAATAACCTAAAGGGTTCTACTCGATCTGGATCAACAAGAATTTTTGAAACGTGGAAATGGAGTGATTATTGAACCTACGAAGAGTCAATGGAAAATAACTTCCTAAATATTAGTGGAGGCACTCATTATAGGGCATAATCTTAGAAGACTATTGGAAGTGGTTTCACTTGATTTGGAATTGGGATGAATTTCCCATGAATTTACTAAGATGGAATAAATGGAAATGGTGCTATTTATTTGGTCCTACCAAATTAAGCATAGGAAAAATGTTAATCAAGGATGGATAAATAAAGTATCATTCGTAGGAAATCTAGGAATTTAAATCACTCCATTTGGAGTTTATTTGGACTCTCTAGGGATTTTGCTAGGTGGGCTATAAGTAGTTCAAATTTTCATTACAATTTGAACAGTGCAAAAAAATGTCTAGAAAAATTATGGAAGTTATGCCAAATGATATGTGGCATTTTTTCGAACATATAGAAATTTGAATCACCAATTTTGGAGTCCAAATGGATTTAATATGATCTATCTAATCCCTCTAGCAAGGAGAAATACCGGATGGGCCAAAATTACACTTTGGGCGTCGAATAGCCACTGGGCCGGCTCAGTGGCTCGGCTGCGCATGAACAGGCGTGACGTCGAATACTTACTCCATGGAGTGCACTTGCACCACGGGGAGACGTCTCTCGCCCGAAGCCGTTTCCACTTAACCACTTGGCTCGATGGACTAGTCACTCACACGCGTGGCCTACCTGTCGGGTTCTTCCTCCACCTCCCGCTCGAGCAGGGGAAAAAGAGAGGAGGTGTGGCCGAGCGCTTGCCGGCGTGGTCGCGGTAGCACGGGCCACCTCCGGTGATGCTACATCCACTGGATTGCTTGGGAGGGGGTCACTCGTCCATATGGGTGGGTTTTAGGCCCGGGGGGGTCGAGGTCGAGGAAGATGTTGGTCAGGACGGAGGACGGCGATGGCGACGATGTGAACAACACCATAGCCATGGAGAGGAAGAGATGGCGGATAGAGGCGGTCCGTGGTGATGCATGCGATGTTACAGTGCCGCTCTAAGGAGACGTGGAGCATGGGAGAGCTCTAATTTGAGCGGAAGCCAAGGTGGGAATGCCGACCATGCAGAGAGGAGGAGGGCATGGGAGGACGTGGGAACTGATCCACTAGGTTTGTGGGAGATAGGGGGAGAGAAAGGAGCCAAGAGGGCGCTTGGGGGAGGCTTTAAGTAGCCCTTGCATGGGTGCACCATATGCCATGTCCACAGCCACACCCTGGACGATGCCAGAGGCGACGAGGGTGCACTGGGGCGTGTTTGTGGTTTCCATGGTGGTGGTCTAGGACCAAAGGAGGGAAGAGACGAAGCGAGGGATCACTAGATACTCACACGTGCGAGGTGTCCCGTTGGCGCTCTCGGGCAGACGACACGCGTTCAAGGGAAGCCAAGATGAGGGAGAGAGAGGAGGGGCACCAGGGGCTTTGACTGGCACGAGGGCAGAGCCCGAGATGCCCAGGGAACTTCGGGTCAGCACTTGAGTGCACTGCAGTGCGCTCCATAGCATGCTTTTGGTCGTCATGGGCATTCATGGATGCGCTCTCGCGGGGCCACTTCGTCCGCTAGCTGCAGAAGGACTGAAATAGAGGGGAGGGTGCATTGTATATTGTGGGTGTTGGTTATGAGAGAGGGAAGGCTGAGAGAGAGATGAATTCTTGATTCCCAGGGGGTGCAAGTGGGCATTCCAACCCCTCAATCATGGAGCTAGGTGCTGAGGTTGCTACTAGATGCAAAGGGGGCTAGCAGAAGGTGTGGCAAAAATTTGGGCTCAAGGAGATCTCTTTTTGTCCTCCAATCATTGAGCAAGAACAATGGGCAGAAGGTGTTTGATGATGATTTGAGCTAGCTAAATTTCTATGATTGCCATGAGGCCTTATAGGGGTTAATGGTAGGTTCAAATAAGGTAGATCACAAAATTTGGGATTAGATGATGGACGTTTCCAATGTAAACTCTGTAAACCCTAGAAATGGGTAGGATGGGTTTTCCTTACATCCATCCATGCAATTCTATTCTCCGCAATGTACCACTTGGTATGGTAGCATAATTTTGGGATTATAGCATACCCAAAAAGTCTAAAACTAATTGGAGAAAGTTGACAATGCAAATTTTCCCAATTCTAGAAATCAACAAAAATGTGTTTGGGGGATTTGGATAAGTGGATCTGTTCTCCTTGATGCAGCACATCGTGTGGACGCATCATTAGGTGATTAGAACATGTCCAACAAGTTCGAGAACAATTGGAGACATTTAATGTAGCAAGGCCACTGATGCAAAAGTTGAATGATTGGCCATTGCCAATGGCCTCCTCCTCCCGCCTACGGAACATGGTGGAGGAGTGGGTGATGGCCTCGGTGGATTACGGTGGGATGGCGGCCAAGGTGGACGATTGTGTGGTAGCCGTCAAGGTGGCCACTGGTGGGGTGGGAACAACACTGGCCAGCGATGGGGTGGCGGCCACGAGGGTCATCGGAAGCAATTGCCTTAAAGAAACGATGGAGGAGTTTGTGGCGGGTCGCGTTCGCACACCCAATAAGGATGCCACATGCACTACATTCTTCCGGGCACTCTGTTGTCAATGCACTGCAACCTCCCAGCTGGAGTTGTCCTCGGGCAGAGTGGTGGAGCGATGATTATGGACGGGTATCTTTAGCGATTGGGGGACAAGAAAATTGGAGATGCTACAGGGAGAGAGGGGATGAATCGCTGTGCAGATGTCGGTCGTGAGGATTTATAAAGCACGAGGCCAGACATTGGGGGTTTGTGGGATTTTGGCGAGCCGAGTGGGAAACTTGTGCTGGAACATGCACGGTTGCATGAGAACGGGAAGGCAAAATGAAATTCCCATATGCTCCCGAAGCATGCACTAGATTCCTTGGGTAGTAATACGGTGACAAGATGGGACACAAGAGGGAGAAATGACAATTCAAAAAATGGTTAATAACAAAAAAGTATTTGCGTTTTATTACATAGAAAACGACCATTCTGTACGCACCGTCACGAACTGTTCTGTGCATGAGCCGAATCATGACCCACAAGTATAGGGGATCAATCGTAGTCCTTTCAGTAAGTAAGAGTGTCAAACCCAATGAGGAGCGGAAGGAAATGATAAGTAGTTTTCAGCAATGGATTCTCTCTAAGTGATGTAAGTAAAAGTGATAGATAATTTTGTAGCAAGATAATTCATAAGAAATGACAAGTAACAATAGTAGCAAAGGTACAACAAGGTAGCCCTGTCCTTTTTATAACAAAGGTCAAGCTAGAAAGGTCTCTTATATAAAGCAAGAGCTCCCAAGGACACATGGGAATTTCTGTCGAGTTATGTTCATCATATTAGGTTGATTCACGTTCGCTACTTTGATGATTTGATATGTGGGTGGACCAGTACTAATGTGTTGTTCTTACTTGAACTAGCAACCTACTTATGATTACCCCCTGTTGCAAGCATCCAGAACTACGAAAGAAGGATTAAGAATAATGTAACCATAACATGAAACATGTTGATCCAAATCAGCCCCTTATGAAGCAACACGTAAACAGGGGTTTAATATTTTGTCATTCTCGCAACCCATCATCTATTTGGTACTCCACAATGACTTCTATTAAGCCCATAAAATGGTGAAGTGTCATGTAGTCGACGTTCACATGACACCACTAAGAGAAGTAACAGCATCCATATCATCAAAATATGGAATGAATACCAACTTTACATGATTACTTACAACAAGACTTCTCCCATGTCCTCAGGAACAATAACTACTACTCACACATCATCAACATCTTCAAGATCAGAGGTGTAATTGTAATACCTAACAATCTGAACATAATATATTCCACTAAGTAATCCAACAAGCATCAACTACAAGATGTAATCAATAGAACAAGTAACCCACAGGTACCAATCTGAGGTTGGGAGACAAAGATTCAATACACGTGATGAACTAGGGTTGAAGATGAGATGGTGTTGGTGAAGATGTTGATGAAGTTTGGTGCTCCCGCGAAGGAGGAAGTGGTGGTGATGACGATGGCTTCTATTTCCCCCTCTTGGAGAGGAATTAACCTAACCGAACCTCTCTACCGGAGGGCTAAAGGGCATCTGCCCAGGTTTCCGCCTCGAGGTGGTGGCGCTTCGTCCCAAAAGATAACTTATGCTTTTATCTAGGGTGTAACAGACCATATAGGAGAAGATGGTCGCTAGAGGGTCAGCTGGGGCCACACAATCCATTAGGGCGCGGCTAGGGGTCGCGCCCTGTTGGCTTATTTCCAGTTGGTTGCCCTTCTCCGTAAAGTTTCAGGTCATTTGGAGCAAGTTGTTTTTTCTGCCTTTTTTTCGGTTTCCCAGTCCAGAATTCCAGTTTCTAGATATTTCCCTCTAAGTGGTGTGCCTTGCATATTCAAAGAGAAAATACATAAGAATTGTATAATAATAATGGATAATGGACAGGATCAACACAAATATGAATTGTAATTCATGATGCAAAATGAGTGTATCAACTCCCCAAAGCTTAGACCTCGCTTGTCCTCAAGCGGAAGCCAAGCTCAAATTCTTTGATCACATGATCTGAGAGAGATGTGTTGATAAAAGCAGAATACAAGCATGAGAGCATCATGAATATTAGCATAGCTGCAAGTATTTTATCATATAACTTCTCATATACAAATTACAATCCATTCACAATGATTGGGGTATGAAGCATAAACTTTACTGATAGTCAACAAACCGTATTCTCAGTTATTGGGTAATCATAATTCATCATAATCTAGAGGAGAGTCTATGTAAGAGTTTTATTGTTGGCAAGTCACATACTCAACTATCATTTAATCTTCCTTGATTGCTCATTTTCAAGGCATATTTTTGGAGCTCATGTTTCCATAGGACACATAGGAAGATAGGGGCGTAAATGGCTTGCTAACCAACTTATTTACCTCTAGGATAATGTCAACAATAATGAAGCATGACCATCTTCATCCACTTGGATATATAAATCTGAATCTTTCCTCAACACATGGTGCTTTCTACTATAGGAATAATAAAATGGAAGATGGATAAACTTTATTGACTCAAGCATAGAGTTGAACTCCTGAAAGTAAAAGATAGGCCCTTCACGAAGGGAAGCAGAGGTTGTCATGTACTTTTAATTTGTTGGATGTGTGAACTATTAATGCAAAGGAAGGTCACTCTATATTGCCTCATATGATAACAAACTTTATTATGCCTTTGTTGCTTTCATTTCTTTGCCATCACAAGATCGTACAGAGCTTATTTTCCCTTGCAATAAAAGGTCATACATATTTAGGAGCGCTTTTGATTGATTAATGCACTGATGTAAACTTACTTGAAGGATCTTACTCAATCCATAGGTAGGTATTGTGGACTCTCATGGCAAGAAATTGGGTTTCAAGGTTATTGATGCACATGTTGTATCTCTACTTAGTGCGGAATTTTTGGGCTTGCAAAGGATCTAAAGGAAGCATCACATGTTGAAGGATTCAAGACCATATAAAATCTTTGTGAATGTAAACTACCATGATCATTGCGTTCTCTTCGATGTCCAACATCAACAATTGATCATTATATAATATTAGATGAAGGTTCACAATCATAAAAGATCTCCATGATAATGTATTTATATGTGAGGCTCCTCTCCTCTATAATAATCTAGCTTAGATTGTAACATTGACTAATACTATGTTTGTTTACTATCAATAACTTTTATCCCTTATACCCTTTTTGTCTGATGTCAGAGTTCTCATGAGATGAGCATATTAAATTTATATTCCTTTTTATTGTCATGCTACGATGATGGTGTTGGGGAACGTCGCATGGGAAACAAAAATTTTCCTACGCGCACGAAGACCTATCATGGTGATGTCCATCTACGAGAGGGGATGAGTGATCTACGTACCCTCGTAGACCGTACAGCAGAAGCGTTAGAGAACGCGGTTGATGTAGTGGAACGTCCTCACGTCCCTCGATCCGCCCCGCGAACAATCCCGCGATCAGTCCCACGATCTAGTACCGAACGGACGGCACCTCCGCGTTCAGCACACGTACAGCTCGACGATGATCTCGGCCTTCTTGATCCAGCAAGAGAGACGGAGAGGTAGAAGAGTTCTCCGGCAGCGTGACGGCGCTCCGGAGGTTGGTGATGACCTTGTCTCAGCAGGGCTCCGCCCGAGCTCCGCAGAAACGCGATCTAGAGGAAAAACCGTGGAGGTATGTGGTCGGGCTGCTGTGGAAAAGTCGTCTCAAATCAGCCCTAAAACCTCCATATATATAGGTGGGAGGGAGGGGAGGAGGCAACCTCAAAACCTAAAGGTTTGGCCGAAATTGGAGGTGGAGGAGTCCTACTCCAATCCTACTTGGAGTAGGATTCCACCTTCCCACTTGGAAACTCTTTCCACCTTGTGTTTTTTCCTTCTCAAACCTTATGGGCCTAAGTGGGAACTTATTCCAGCCCACTAGGGGCTGGTTTATCTCTTCCCATAGCCCATGGGACCCCTTGGGGCGTGACACCCCTCCCCATGGTCCCCGGCACCCCTCCCGGCACTCCCGGTACACTACCGATGAGCCCGAAACTTTTCCGGTAATGCACGAAAACCTTCCGGTAACCAAATGAGGTCATCCTATATATCAATCTTTGTTTCCGGACCATTCCGGAAACCCTCGTGACGTCCGTGATCTCATCCGGGACTCCGAACAACATTCGGTAACCAACCATATAACTCAAATACGCATAAAACAACGTCGAACCTTAAGTGTGCAGACCCTGCGGGTTCGAGAACTATGTAGACATGACCCGAGAGACTCCTCGGTCAATATCCAATAGCGGGACCTGGATGCCCATATTGGATCCTACATATTCTACGAAGATCTTATCGTTTGAACCTCAGTGCCAAGGATTCATATAATCCCGTAGGTCATTCCCTTTGTCCTTCGGTATGTTACTTGCCCGAGATTCGATCGTCAGTATCCGCATACCTATTTCAATCTCGTTTATCGGCAAGTCTCTTTACTCGTTCCGTAATACAAGATCCCGCAACTTACATTATGTTACATTGCTTGCAAGGCTTGTGTGTGATGTTGTATTACCGAGTGGGCCCCGAGATACCTCTCCGTCACACGGAGTGACAAATCCCAGTCTCGATCTATACTAACTCAACGAACACCTTCGGAGATACCTGTAGAGCATCTTTATAGTCACCCAGTTACGTTGCGACGTTTGATACACACAAAGCATTCCTCCGGTGTCCGTGAGTTATATGATCTCATGGTCATAGGAACAAATACTTGACACGTAGAAAACAGTAGCAACAAAATGACACGATCAACATGCTACGTCTATTAGTTTGGGTCTAGTCCATCACATGATTCTCCTAATGATGTGATCCCGTTATCAAGTGACAACACTTGCCTATGGCCAGGAAACCTTGACCATCTTTGATCAACGAGCTAGTCAACTAGAGGCTTACCAGGGACAGTGTTTTGTCTATGTGTCCACACAAGTATTGTGTTTCCAATCAATACAATTATAGCATGGATAATAAACAATTATTATGAACTAAGAAATATAATAATAACTAATTTATTATTGCCTCTAGGGCATATTTCCAACAGTCTCCCACTTGCACTAGAGTCAATAATCTAGTTCACATCACCATGTGATTCCAATGAATCCAACACCCATATAGTTATGGGGTCTGATCACGTCTTGCTCGTGAGAGAGGTTTTAGTCAACGGTTCTGAAACTTTCAGATCCGTGCGTTCTTTACAAATGTTTATGTCATCTTATAGATGCTGCTACTACGTGCTATTCGGAAATGCTCCAAATATCTACTCTACTATACGAATCCGTTTCACTACTCATAGTTATTCGGATTAGTGTCAAAGCTTGCATCGACGTAACCCTTTACGACGAACTCTTCAACCACCTCCATAATCGAGAAAAATTCCTTAGTCCATTAGTTACTAAGGATAAATTTTGACCGCTGCTAGTGATTCAATCATGGATCACTCTCTGTACCTCTCAGCATATTTTGAGTCAAGGCACACATCAGGTGCGGTACACAGCATGGCATACTTTAGATTCTACGGCTAAGGCATAGAAGACGACCTTCGTCTATTCTCTTTATTCTGCCGGGGTCGGGTTTTGAGTCTTACTCAAATTCACACCTCACAACGCAACCAAGAACTCCTTCTTTGCTGATCTATTTTGAACTCCTTCAAAAACTTGTCAAGGCATGCATCTTGTTGAAACTTCCATTAAGCGCTTTCGATCTATCTCCGTAGATCTTTGATGCTCAACGTTCAAGTAGCTCAATCCAGGTATTCCTTTGAAAACTCCTTTCAAACAACCTTGTATGTTTTACAAAAATTCTACATTACTTCTGATCCACAATATGTCAACCACATATACTTATCAGAAATTCTATAGTGCTCCCACTCACTTCTTTGGAAATACAAGTTTCTCATAAACCTTGTACAGACCCAAAATCTTTGATCATCTCATCAAAGTATATATATTCCAACTCCGAGATGCTTGCACCAGTCCATTGAAGGATCGCTGGAGCTTGCATACTTGCTAGTATCTTTAGGATCGACAAAACCTTCTGGTTGTATCACATATAATGTTTTCTCAAGGAAACCGTCGAGAAAACAATGTTTTGACATCCTACGTGCAATATTTCATAAATAATGCATCAACAACTAACATAATTCTAACAGACCTTTAGCATCGCTACGAGTGAGAAAGTCTCATCATAGTCAACTGTTTGATCTTGTCGAAAACATCTTTGCGACAAGTCGAGCTTTTCTTAATAGTGATTTATCACCATCATCGTCTGTCTTTCTTTTAAAGACCCATCTTTACTCAATAGTCCTCTGACCAACAAGTAGTTCTTCCAAAGTCTACACTTTGTTTTCATACATGGATCCTCTCTCGGATTTCATGGCTTCCAGCCATTTGTCGGAATCTGGGCCCACCATCGCTTTCTCCATAACTCGTAGGTTCACTGTTGCTCAACAACATGACCTCCAAGACATGGTTACCGTACCACTCTGTAGTAGTACGCGACCTTGTCAACCTACGAGGCTTGTAGTAACTTGATCCGATGCTTGATGATCACCATCATTAGCTTCCACTTCAATTGGTGTAGGTGCCACAGGAACAACTTCCTGCGCCCTGCTACACACTGGTTGAAGTTATGGTTCAATAACCTCATCAAGTTCTACCACTCTCCCACTCAATTCTTTCGAGAGAAACCTTTCCTCGAGAAAGGATCCGTTTCTAGAAACAAACACTTTGCTTTCGGATCTGAGATAGGAGATGTACCCAACTGTTTTGGATATCCTATGAAGATGCATTTATCCGCTTTGGGTTCGAGCTTATCAGACTGAAATTTTTCACATAAGTGTCGAAGCCCCAAACTTTCAAGAAACGACAGTTTAGATTTCTCTAAACCTCAGTCCATACTGTGTCATCTCAACGGAAATACGTGGTGCCCTATTTAAAGTGAATGCGGTTGTCTCTAATGCATAACCCATAAATGATAGTGGTAATTCGATAAGAGACATCATAGCATGCACCATACCAAATAGTGCGTGGCTATGACGTTCAGACACATCATCACACTATGATGTTCCAGGTGGCATGAACTGCGAAACAATTTCCACATTGTCTTAACTGCGTACAAAAACTCGTAACTCAGATATTCATTTCTATGATCATATCGTAGACAATTTATCCTCTTGTTACGACGAACTTCACTCCGAAACAGAATTGAACTTTTCAATATTTCTGACTTGTGATTCATTAAGTAAATACTCTAGTATCTACTCAAATCGTCAGTGAAGTAAGAACATAATGATATCCACTGCGTGCCTCAGCACCCATTGGACTGCATACATCAAAATGTATCACTTCCAACAAGTTACTATCTTATTTCATCTCAATGAAAACAAGGCCTTGCTCATGTGGTATGATTTGCATGTCACTAGTGATTCGAAATCACGTGAGTACAAAGATCCATCAGCATGGAGCCTCTCCATGCAATTTATACTAACATGACTCAAGCGGCAATGCCACAAGTAAGTGGTACTATCATCATCAACTCGTATCTTTTGGCACCAATATCATGAACATGTGTAACACTACGATCGAGATTCAATAAACCATTGAAGGTGATTATTCAAGAAAACAGAGTAACCATTATTCTCTTTAAATGAATAATCGTATTGCAATAAACACGACCCAATCATGTTCATGCTTAACGCAAGCACCAAATAACAATTATTTAGGTTTAATACCAATCCCGATGGTAGAGGGAGCGTGCGACGTTTGATCAGATCAACCTTGGAAACACTTCCAACACGTATCGTCACCTCGCCTTTAGCTAGTCTCCGTTTATGCCGTAGCTTTCATTTCGTGTTACTAATCACTTAGCAACCAAACCGGTATCCAATACCCTCATGCTACTAGGAGTACTAGTAAAGTACACATCAACATCATGTATATAAATACACTTCTTTCGACTTTTGCCAGCCTTCTTATCTACCAAGTATCTAGAGTTGCTCCGCCTCAGTGACTGTTCCCCTCATTACAGAAGCACTTAGTCTCGGATTTGGGTTTAATCTTGGGTCTCTTCATTAGTGCAGCAACTGTTTTGCCGTTTCACGAAGTATCCCTTCTAGCCCTTGCCTTTCTTGAAACTTAGTGGTTTTACAAACCATCAACTATTGACGCTCCCTCTTGATTTCTACTTTCGCAGTGTCAAACATCGCAAATCGCTCAAGGATCATTGTATCTATCCTTGATATGTTATAGTTCATCACGAAGCTCTCACAGCTTGGTGGCAGTGACTTTGGAGAACCATCACTATTTCATCTGGAAGATTAACTCCCACTTGATTCAAGTGATTGTCGTACTCAGACAATCTGAGCACATGCTCAACGATTGAGCTTTTCTCCTTTACTTTGTGGACAAAGAATCTTGTTGGAGGTCTCGTACCTCTTAACAAGGGCACAAGCATGAAATCACAATTTCATCTCTTTAGAACATCACTTATGTTCCGTGACGTTTTAAAACGTTTTCGGCGCCTTGCTTCTAAGCCATTTAAGTATTTTGCACTGAACTATCGTGTAGTCATCAGAAACGTGTATGTCGGATGTTCACAGCATCCACAGACGACGCTCGAGGTGCAGCACACCGAGTGTTGCATTAAGGACATAAGCCTTCTGCGCAGCAATGAGGACAATCCTCGGTTTTACAGACTCAGTCTGCAAAGTTTGCTACTATCAACTTTCAACTAAATTTTCTCTAGGAACATATAAAAACAGTAGAGCTATAGCGCAAGCTACATCGTAATTCGCAAAGACCATTAGACTATGTTCATGACAATTAGTTCAATTAATCATATTACTTAAGAACTCCCACTCAAAAAGTACATCTCTCTAGTCATTTGAGTGGTACATGATCCAAATCCACTATCTCAAGTCCGATCATCACGTGAGTCGAGAATAGTTTCAGTGGTAAGCATCCCTATGCTAATCATATCAACTATACGATTCATGCTCGACCTTTCGGTCTCATGTGTTCCGAGGCCATGTCTGCACATGCTAGGCTCGTCAAGCTTAACCCGAGTGTTCCGCGTGCGCAACTGTTTTGCACCCGTTGTATGTGAACGTTGAGTCTATCACACCCGATCATCACGTGGTGTCTCGAAACGACGAACTGTAGCAACGGTGCACAGTCGGGGAGAACACAATTTCGTCTTGAAATTTTAGTGAGAGATCACCTCATAATGCTACCGTCGTTCTAAGCAAAATAAGGTGCATAAAAGGATTAACATCACATGCAATTCATAAGTGACATGATATGGCCATCATCACGTGCTTCTTGATCTCCATCACCAAAGCACTGGCACGATCTTCTTGTCACCGGCGCCACACCATGATCTCCATCATCATGATCTCCATCAACGTGTCGCCATCGGGGTTGTCGTGCTACTCATGCTATTACTACTAAAGCTACGTCCTAGCAAAATAGTAAACGCATCTGCAAGCACAAACATTAGTTATAAAGACAACCCTATGGCTCCTGCCGGTTGCCGTACCATCGACGTGCAAGTCGATATTTCTATTACAACATGATCATCTCATACATCCAATATATCACATCACATCGTTGGCCATATCACATCACAATCATACCCTGCAAAAACAAGTTAGACGTCCTCTAATTTTGTTGTTGCATGTTTTACGTGGTGACCATGGGTATCTAGTAGGATCGCATCTTACTTACGCAAACACCACAACGGAGATATATGAGTTGCTATTTAACCTCACCCAAGGACCTCCTCGGTCAAATCCGATTCAACTAAAGTTGGAGAAACCGACACTTGCCAGTCATCTTTGAGCAAAGGGGGTTACTCGTAACGATGAAACCAGTCTCTCGTAAGCGTAGAGTAATGTCGGTCCAAGCCGCTTCAATCCAACAATACCGCGGAATCAAGAAAAGACTAAGGAGGGCAGAAAAACGCACATCACCGCCCAAAAAAACTTTTGTGTTTTACTCGAGAAGACATCTACGCATGAACCTAGCTCATGATGCCACTGTTGGGGAACGTCGCATGGGAAACAAAAATTTTCCTACGCGCACGAAGACCTA
Source organism: Hordeum vulgare subsp. vulgare (assembly GCF_904849725.1). NCBI lineage: Eukaryota > Viridiplantae > Streptophyta > Magnoliopsida > Poales > Poaceae > Hordeum > Hordeum vulgare. The sequence continues at coordinate 337,281,120 of NC_058524.1, read as the reverse complement.
TCATGGTGATGTCCATCTACGAGAGGGGATGAGTGATCTACGTAGCCTCGTAGACCGTACAGCAGAAGCGTTAGAGAACGCGGTTGATGTAGTGGAACGTCCTCACGTCCCTCGATCCGCCCCGCGAACAATCCCGCGATCAGTCCCACGATCTAGTACCGAACGGACGGCACCTCCGCGTTCAGCACACGTACAGCTCGACGATGATCTCGGCCTTCTTGATCCAGCAAGAGAGACGGAGAGGTAGAAGAGTTCTCCGGCAGCGTGACGGCGCTCCGGAGGTTGGTGATGACCTTGTCTCAGCAGGGCTCCGCCCGAGCTCCGCAGAAACGCGATCTAGAGGAAAAACCGTGGAGGTATGTGGTCGGGCTGCTGTGGAAAAGTCGTCTCAAATCAGCCCTAAAACCTCCATATATATAGGTGGGAGGGAGGGGAGGAGGCAGCCTCAAAACCTAAAGGTTTGGCCGAAATTGGAGGTGGAGGAGTCCTACTCCAATCCTACTTGGAGTAGGATTCCACCTTCCCACTTGGAAACTCTTTCCACCTTGTGTTTTTTCCTTCTCAAACCTTATGGGCCTAAGTGGGAACTTATTCCAGCCCACTAGGGGCTGGTTTATCTCTTCCCATAGCCCATGAGACCACTTGGGGCGTGACACCCCTCCCGATGGTCCCCGGCACCCCTCCCGGCACTCCCGGTACACTACCGATGAGCCCGAAACTTTTCCGGTAATGCACGAAAACCTTCCGGTAACCAAATGAGGTCATCCTATATATCAATCTTCGTTTCCGGACCATTCCGGAAACCCTCGTGACGTCCGTGATCTCATACGGGACTCCGAACAACATTCGGTAACCAACCATATAACTCAAATACGCATAAAACAACGTCGAACCTTAAGTGTGCAGACCCTGCGGGTTCGAGAACTATGTAGACATGACCCGAGAGACTCCTCGGTCAATATCCAATAGCGGGACCTGGATGCCCATATTGGATCCTACATATTCTACGAAGATCTTATCGTTTGAACCTCAGTGCCAAGGATTCATATAATCCCGTACGTCATTCCCTTTGTCCTTCGGTATATTACTTGCCCGAGATTCGATCGTCAGTATCCGCATACCTATTTCAATCTCTTTTATCGGCAAGTCTCTTTACTCGTTCCGTAATACAAGATCCCGCAACTTACATTAAGTTACATTTCTTGCAAGGCTTGTGTGTGATGTTGTATTACCGAGTGGGCCCCGAGATACCTCTCCGTCACACGGAGTGACAAATCCCAGTCTCGATCTATACTAACTCAACGAACACCTTCGGAGATACCTGTAGAGCATCTTTATAGTCACCCAGTTACGTTGCGATGTTTGATACACACAAAGCATTCCTCCGGTGTCCATGAGTTATATGATCTCATGGTCATAGGAACAAATACTTGACACGTAGAAAACAGTAGCAACAAAATGACACGATCAACATGCTACGTCTATTAGTTTGGGTCTAGTCCATCACATGATTCTCCTAATGATGTGATCCCGTTATCAAGTGACAACACTTGCCTATGGCCAGGAAACCTTGACCATCTTTGATCAACGAGCTAGTCAACTAGAGGCTTACCAGGGACAGTGTTTTGTCTATGTGTCCACACAAGTATTGTGTTTCCAATCAATACAATTATAGCATGGATAATAAACAATTATCATGAACTAAGAAATATAATAATAACTAATTTATTATTGCCTCTAGGGCATATTTCCAACAGATGGGTGCCCACAGGTAAACCACAAAATTTCAACTAATCTTTATTATATAACTCGCATACTTGATTACAAGGATAGGTGGAACTCAAAGCAAAAGTTCTAAGAAAAGTAAATCTAAAATTTATTTCTCTAATCAAGAAACAACTAAGGATCAAACTAAGATATATAGCAATGATGGAAGTGATGGTGATACTATACCGGGGCGCATCGCCCAAGATTGGAACAAGCCAAGGGTGATGCCCATACCCATGTACTCAACCGTCCTCTTCTGGTGATGGTGGTGGTGTAGCGGGGGTGTCCTTAGTGCTCCAGGGCATATAGCCCCCATCAAATAAAGATAATTTTGTCTCGGGAGTCCTGAAACTAGCAACAAAGCTCATCCTCTGAAACCTTGATTCAAACTCACAGTTTTGGCCTTGGAGTTCAAAGTTTGATCTTGGAGGTGATCGATCCGATCTTGACGCTTACAGAGAATCTACCCCATGTTCTTTGTGTCGAGCTTGTTTTCCTGTATGAATTATGTGATCATAGAGTGGTTAGAACTCGGACCACGCTCCAACATCCCTTGGCACTTGGAGATCTCCTGTTCCACCACTACAAGCCTCGCCTTCTCACTTCCCTCCTTCTTGGGACCTTGAACATCCCAGATGTGAAGCACCCATATACGTCTCCAACGTATCTATAACTTTTATTGTTACATGCTGTAATATTATCATTCTTGGATGTTTAATGATCATTTTATATCAACTTTATATCTGTTTTAGGGACTAACCTATTGACATAGTGCCTAGTGTGAGTTGTTGTTTATTTCGTTTGTAGAAAGTCAATATTACATGAAGTCCAAATGCCACGAAAATTTACAAAGATTCATTTGGACCAGAAGGAAACTTTGGAGCCAAGAAGGAGCACCAGAGGATGCCTACGCGGCCCACAAGACACCGGGGCGCGCCCAGGGCACCTAGCATGGCCTAGTGCCTAGTGGGGCCCTCTGATGTCTCTTCCACCGCCTGCGAGCTCCATAAATACCCCAATATTCATAAAACCCTAGAGGAGTCAACAAAAACTAATTTTAGCCGCCGCAAGTTCCAGAAGCCACGAAATCCAATCGAGAGACTGTTCTAGATAGGAACACGATCACGGAGGGGTTCACCATCCTCATTGGTGCACCGATGATACGTGAGTAGTTCATATCAGACCTATGGATCCGTAGGCAGTAGATAGATGGCTATCTCTCTCATTTTGTTTCTCAATACAATAGTCTCTTAGAGAGCCATATGATGTAACTCTTCCTTTTATGGTGTGTTTGTTGGGATTCGATGAATTGTGAGTTTGTGATCGGATATATGAAATCGTATTCATGCTTGATTATTATAGCCTCGTATTTCCTCTCTGATATTTGTTTTTTGTCTGGCCAACTTGATATTTTATCTTGAAATGGGAAGAGGTGCTTTGTAATGGGTTCGATCTTGCAGTGCTCAATCATAGTGACAGAAAGAGACATGACACGCATGTATCCTTGCTACCAAGGATAAAACAATGGGGTCTAATCCTACATGAATAGATCTTGTCTAAACATCATGTCATTGTTTTAAGGTATTACTCCATTTCTCCATGAACTCAATAATCTAGATGCATGCTGTATAGCAGTTGATGTGTGGAGTAATAGAAGTAGATGCAGGCAGAAGTCGGCCTACTTGTCTTGGACGTGATTCCTATATACTTGATCATTGTCTTGAATATCATCATAATTATTTGATATTCTATCAATTGCCCAATAGTAATTTGTCTACCCACCGTTTTCTATTTTCTCAAGAGAAGCCACTCTTGAAACCTGCGCGCCTCGGGTGTGCTTAACATCATCTATTTACAATTTCTACTTTGCCATTCACGTTTCTATTTTATTTTCTCTTTTACTTTCAGATCTATGTTATCAAAAAACCAAAAAATACCTTGTTGTGTTCTACTTGCTATCACTTATGTTTGCATCTGTGAATCTATCCTTACTTACTCATGAGGGATTGACAACCCCTCCACGCGTTGGGTTGCGAGGATTTGCTATTTGTGTGCAGGTGCCGCTTACATAGTCTTGTGGATCTTCCTACTGGATTGATACCTTGGGTTTCATAACTGAGGGAAATACTTGTTGTCAGTGTGCTACCTCACCCTTTAAGCTTGGAGGGAAACCAACGCAATCAACAAGGAGTCATGATTTCTCGCACCGTTGCCGGGGAGGATCAAGTCAAGATCTATCACGTTCCTACACACAGCTCTCATCTCCTTTTTATTACCTTATTTGCCATTTTCCTCTCATTTTCCTCTCATTTTCCTCTCCCACACTTCACAAAATTTTGGCTTTTTATTTGCCTTCTTTTAGTTTGCCTTTTTTTTGTCGGATCTCTTGTTTGCTTGTGTTCTTGTTTGCGTAGTCACGAGGACTTAGGAAAACATTAAGTTGTGTGATTTTTTCCAATACCAATAAAATGATTTTATTAGCACTCTGTTTGCTCCTCCCGCCACTAGTGCGGAGTCTTATGATATTAATGTCGCTTTGTTGAATCTTATCATGAAAGAGAATTTTTCTGGCACTCCTAATGGGGATGCCACGTCCCATCTAAACACTTTCGTAGAATTGTGTGATATGAAAACTAAGAAAGATATGGACAATGATATTCTCAAGTTGAAATTATTTCCGTTCTCTTTGCACGATCGTGCTAAAATTTGGTTTTCTTCTTTGCCACGAAATAGTATCGATTCTTGGAACAAGTGCAAAGATGCTTTTATCACGGTGTATTTTCCTCCCTCAAAAATTGTTTCTCGTTGAAATCAGAATATGAATTTTAAACAACTTGAGCATGAGTAGGTTTTGCAATTGGGGAAGGATGAAAATGATGATAAGAAATTGCCCAACTCATGGTTTGATATCCGGGATTGAACTTTGTTTTCAGAAATCATTTATATTCTGTTGCGGGTGGTACTTTTATGGAAATTAATTTGGGGGATGCTACTAAATTTCTTAATAATATTATGGCTAATTATTCACAATGTCATACTAAAGGAGCTTCTACTAGTAAAAAAGTTAATTCCATTGAAGAAAATGATGCTTTGAGTGATAAAGTTGATGCTCTTATGAAATTGGTTGCTAGGATGCATGCTCCTATTGATCCTAATGATGTACCTTTGTCTATTTTGATTGAGAAAATAACGATCCCGTAGATCTGAATTTTGTCTCGCGAAACAACTTTAATAATAATGCTTATAGGAACAATTTTAATCCTAGGCTTTATCCTGGAAGTTCTTAAAATGATAATGGTAATTCGTATGGTAATTCTCATCATAATAATGCTAGTATACCCTCTCATCTAGAGAGTAATATAAAGGAATTTATCAATCCGCAAAATCCTTTCAATACTACCATAGAAGAAAAGTTGAATAAGATTGATGATATGTCTAGAAGCATTGATAGAGTTTCATATGATGTAGAAAACCTCAATAATATTTTTTCCTAAGGTTGATATTAATGAATCAATTAAAGCTTTATATGTTTCCATACATGAAAATAAGAAAATAACCTCTATGCCTAGAGATAAAAGAGAATGTCTAGAAAGAGGGTTTCCCGATTGCTTTCATAAAAGTGATGAAGAGATTAAAATGATTGGTGTTTCTTCTATTGATTCCCGGTTTAGTAATGTTAAAATTAATGATAAGGGAACTGAGGAAGAGTCACCTTTAGCTAGAGGGTGTTCCCATGATTTGGAGGGCGAATATCCTAATGAAAAATTTGATAAAAAGTGGGATTGAAGTGGTTAAAACTTTAGCTAGTGGTGCACCAACTATTTCAGATTGCAAAAACATTAATTTTGATAGCTGCTCTTTGATCGAGTGTATTTCTATATTTTAATCTAATAAATTCACCCAATGCCTATGAACCAAATAAAGCTTTTACTAAACGTATTTCGGATGCGATAATAAAAGCTTTGGAAGAACAATTAGAATTAGAGATTTCAAGTCCTAGCAAATTACATGACGAATGGGAACCCACCATTAAGATCAAAATTAAGAATTTTGAGTGCTATGCTTTATGTAATCTGGGTGCTTGTGTTTCCACAATTCTGAAATCTTTTTGTGACGTGCTTGGTCTTACCAATATCGGAGAATGTTCTCTATATTTGCACTTGGCGGATTCTACTATTAAAAAACCAATGGGAAGAATTAACGATGTTCATATTCTTACAAATAGGAATTATGTTGCCATAGAATTTGTTTTTCATGGTATTGATTGCAATCCCTCTTGTTCAATAATTCTTTGTAGACCGTTCTTGCATACTATAGGACGCGTGGTTGATATGAAAGAAGGGAATATTAAGTTTCAGTTTCCACTAAGAAAAGGCATGGAACACTTACCTAGAACTAAGATTAAATTACCATATGAATCAATCATGAGGGAAACCTATGGAGCAATCACTAAAGATGACATCACTTAAAATCTATTATATATGCCTAGCTAGGGGCGTAAAACAATAGCGCTTATTAGGAGGCAACCCAATGAATAAAATTTATTTTCACTTTTGCTTTCTATTCTTGAGTGTTTGCACAATTATGTTACTTTTATAATTTTTTTTTTTATTTTCTTTAGTGTTCGTGCCAAGTAAAGCCTTTGGGGTCATGTGGGGTGTTAGTTGCTTTAATCCTGTTGAAAAACAGAAACTTTTCGGTCGAGTAGAAAAATCCTAAAAATCATAGAAACGTCAAAAGTGTCTGAATTTTTACACAAGATTGATATAAAAATTCGCTATGTTATTCTAATTTTCAATATTTTTGGACTTGGAGAATTATGATTAAAATTCGAGTCTCTATGGATTGTTTTTTGACAGATTCTATTTTGTTTGCATTATGTGCTTGTTTTGATGATTCTATGCTGTGTATCGGGGGGTATAAGCCATGGTAAAGTCGGAACACAGTAGGTATAATGCAAAAACTAAATTTTAATAGGTTTTCAACAATACCTAAATTAAATTTTGAATTTACTATACTAAAGGATCTGACCAAATTTTTGTTGAGTTTTCTGTGATTGAAGTTTTCAAGTTTTGAGTGAGATCACGATGGATGAAGGAATAAGGAATGATAAAATCCTAAGATTGGGGCTGCCCCATGGCACCCTAAGGTAATATCCAAGGAGTACCAAAAAACTAACCTTGGGGAGGCCCTGGAAGTCATCCCCTTTTTCTTCTAACAACCATTGGTAATTTGCTCACATATCACGAGTTTTGCTTGGAGCCTCTTGTATCATTTGTGTGTTTGCTTTCTTGGCTGGTTAGTTTGTCATAATAAACCTTGTTGGATACACCCATTTGAGAGAACCAAATTATGTTATGATTTGTTAGAATCTCTCTTTATGGTTCACTTAAATTTTTTGAGGCATGGAATTGCTCAAGTTCTTCACTTATATATTTTTGACCAATGTGGTGCTATTATTTTGAAGAAATTTGCTCTCATGTTGTACTTAGATTATTTTGAGAGTAGTTGAAATTTTGAAGAAATCCTCTCTTGGTTCACTTATATTATTTTGAGAGTTAAAAAACGAAAGGAACTTGTGCTCTCGTTCTTCACTTAGATTTGTTTGAGAGCTTGTTATTTGCAATGGCAATTTGCTTTAAATTAAATTAGTCCCAAAGTGATGAATGTCCCAGAAATATACAATAAAAACTTTCATGAAGATCATTGGATGTTAGACTTGATTCTTTACAATAGTTTTGCGATATGAAGATTGTCATATGTGAGTTATGTTGATGAGTAATTATGCTTTAGTAAGAATATTGGTGTTAAATTTTGAGATTTCCTATGCATGCACATGATGAATAATTATGCTATGAAATTACATCCTACTTGTGTTGCATTATTTGGTCTTAGTTATGTTTAATGTTCACTGATGATGATTTTCATTCCATGGTTGGGCACCTCTCAATCTATTTGCTAGCCTTCGCTTGTGCATCCAAATACAAAACCCAAAGTTGTGCCAAATGAGTGTACCATACATACCTATATCCGGTATTTCAACGTTGTTCCAAGTAAATTTCCAAGTTCCAACTCTAATGTTCAAAATAATTTTTTTGTGTGTGCCTATACCGCTCATGAAGGGGCGAGGGGTGGCCGGTATCTTCCATGTCAAATGATTAGTCCATGCAAAAAATAGGATTTGCGGGACTACATTTGCCCACACTCCCTTTGGAAGGAACATATCTGGTCATTTAGGGATGATTTCAAGTTTACAAAACTTAACTTTTCCAATGGTGCACCCAACTTGGTGTAGCCTCATGTTTTTGCCCCAAACCTAGTCCTGTTAATTTGCATAGCCAGTGGTGGGGTGCAACCACCCTAAACCACTATGGAGCACCTTTTTACAATATGGCAAAACCCCTCCTAACCCTAGCTAAACCCAATCCCTTTCTCTGAAACTCCTAGATTAGGTGGCTAGCATCAGTGCCTAACTCCAGTCAAGTGGCCCTTCTCTGGTTCAAAGTAGTAAATCCAAAAACTCCAATTTGAGCTTCACCCCAAGGCTGACAACACCTTTTTTCCTCCCCTCCTTTGACTAGCCGAAGCTCCCACGGGATTCAAACAACTAGGCATCTCCCAGCAAGGGCCCAGGACACGCCAGACGCGTCCAAGGCACCCCAGAGCGCGCCAGCATGCCGTGGAATGCCCAAGCTGCGCTCTGGGAAAGCTATAGAGAGCAACCGAGGTGGGGGCAACGTCCCACGGCCAGCTCCAGCCTCCCCGCGGTGTCTCTCCTCTCCCCCGATAGCTTCTCTGTATCAGGTAGCCCCATGGTCCCTCCTTTCCCTCACTAAGAGCCAGGGCGACACGTGCCCGTGCGCACCAGGTTCGGCCAGAGGAGCGCGGCCTCGTATGCACGCCACCCCTCTATCCCCCTCTCTCCCAGTGAGCCCCGGAGGTCTAAAACCACGTCCTGAGACCGTGGTTTTGACCCCACCTCTCTCTGCACCACCATGCGCACCACAATGGGATCACCGATGCACCCGAGTCGCCTCACCATCGCGGGCCTATTTATAGCCCCTCCCCTTGCTCTAGAACCCCTCACTCCACTTTACCGAGTCCCCAATCACCTTCCTAGCCACCCCCTCAAGAAGAAAGAGCCCCGGTGCTCGAGATCGACCGAGGCCCCTCCACTTTGGAGCTTCTGTCGATCTCGGGCTACACGGTGGTTCTCGAGCCCCTCTTCCATCCTACGCACTCGCCAATACCTCAGGATGCTTTCCCCTCTCTCGCTCAAGCTAACCAGAGCCCCCCGTCGTCGACTCGACGACCAGTAGGTAGGCAACGACGAGCCGGACCCATTCCGGTCGTTGTTAGGACCTGAGGACGTTGGTAGCCACACCGTCGTGCTCCTCCTACTCTCTATCCAGAGGTAGGAGACGACCCCGACAGGTGTGCCCCACCTGTCGTTTCCCCATCTCTCTCTCTGTCGCTCTCCGCAGCCACTGACCGCAAGGGCCCACGCGTCAGGTTCAAACATGACAGCGCGCACGCCTAGGGAGGATGGTTGGCTGGCCACTAGGTCGGACCAGTCCCAGGCCGAACCAGGCCGGGGTTGTTGCCCTTTTTGTTTTTATTTAAACCCTGGGTTCGAATGATTTTTATAAAAATATTTATCCAATATAAATTTATTATTCTTCCACCATAATTTTCATAAAAATGTGTAGTATTTAAGAGAACCCTTTGATGAATTTTTGTAACAATTATTTTGTTTTATAATAAGAAAAATGATTAATTTGAATAGTTTTGCTTTTGTTAAATGGATTTCTAAAATAAATCTTTCATCGAAACCAGAGACAAATATTTTTAAAATAAAAATATGGGTTTATCAGAATTAAACAACATTTTAAAAGTAATTTTTTGATCTGTTTTGGAGTGAGTTACTTATTGCTTTTTATTTAAAATGACAATAGAAAACCCGTGTGATGAAGGAGTTGGACCTGAAGACCCCGAAGACTGACCAAGGCAAGCAGCCCTTTGACCATGTTTGAGCATATGTTATATTGCATGCTAATGTAGCAAATATTTCCGTTGCACGTGATCATAAGTATCGGTAAATCATTGAAGTGATGTTACCGATGGCTCCTCCGGAGCACTTGCATTTTGAGCACGATCCTACCACCAATGAGGGTCACGCTAATGACATGTTGACAAGTAGAGCTAAGCATAGTAGCATGAGCATAATGATGGTATAAAATCAAAGGTTTATGAAAACCCCATCGGGTGCCACTAATGCCTGAGGGTGATGACGAGTTAGGTGGCCACTTTTGGTGAAGTGGTGCTCCAGGTATTTTGTGTGTGTATGGTTTCGGAAATGGGATTAGATTTATGATGTGTCGATCGTCCCAACCTTACATGTACGACCATGTTACCCCTTTATGGGACGGGGCTTTATTGATTACTCTGGTCGGTGCTAGCAAAGAACCAAATTATTAGTGGCGAGAGTGATGTGTGCTCACTCTCGTGATGGGGTCGTGCCAGGTAGGGAGACTATGCCGTTTTTACGTGTTCTAGGCACACCGTTGGTCCCCGCTTGGATGATACTATCCAGAGTCGGTGCTCGTAAGACGTACATCATGTGGGCTGGGTACCAATCGAGTGGACCTCTTTGTCTATTTTCGTTAGGGGAAAGGCATTGATCGGGTACTTACCTTGGGTATGTTATATACCGCCATTCGTGGATGACACGGAAGTTTCCTGGATCTCGTGGGTCCAGTGTACTACCTCTACAGAGTGTAAAACTATTCGAATAGCCGTGTCCACAGTCAAGGACAGTTGGGTGGTGCTGCTTAAACTACGTCCAGTCATTTCCGCCTAAACCAAGTGTGAGTGTGTGTGTGTGTGTGTTTAATGGTGTTATCCGTGAAAGAGTTGATATGACCAAGTTTGGTGACTTGGCATATCGGGTGAACCCGGAGTGTTCATCCCTTAGGAGATATATTGATATTTGTAACCTGTTCTTCCAAAGAACATCTAGCTTATGTTGCATATCCATGAATAAGTTAGTCATAGTTTAGTTGCTATCCACCAAAGCTGCATATTACTTGTTATACTACCAATTGCATTGTTCATATCATGGGTTGTTTGCGAGTACATTCAAAAGTACTCATTGGCTTGCCACTGGTTGAGTTTGGAGAAGAGTACGTCTTCGGAGACAACCCTGCGAACTGGGACGCTTCCTAGTCAGAATGCGTGTTGGTGTAGGCTGATGGCATGGGCACCCGCTTAGCCCTAATATTTTCGCCTCTAGTTGTATCAGTGTGATTGGCCTTATAGGCCCTACCTTGAAAACTTGACCATTCGGTCATGTGATGTAATAATTTGGTACTTGGATGTAAGACTCTTAATATTCAATATCTGTGTGTTCGGTGAGCATTGATCTCTGGGATCACTGAGCACGTTCATTCGGCGATCTCGACTCATAAGTTGGGGTCCCCACAGTCATCACGGTAGCACAAGCAACCTCCGATGACGCTCCGGCCATCGGATTGATCGGGAGGGAGTCCCGCATCCATCTCAGTTTCTTTAGGCCCCAGGAGATCGAGGTCGAGCATGACATTGATTTGGGCAGAGAAAGGCGACGGTGACAATGGTTGGTGCAACATCTGTGGAGAGAATGAGATGATTGCAAAGGCGGTCCATGGCGATGCAAGCGATGTTACGGTGCCGCAAAAGGAGAGGATGGTCATGCAGGAGCTTGAACTTGAGCGGAGGACGAGGCAGCAATGTCGGCCATGGGGAGAGGGGGAGGGCACGGGAGGACCGGTAAATTGGTCCAGGAGTCGGTGCGAGAGAAGGGGAGCAAAAGGATCCAAGAGGGGGCTTCGGGGAGGCTTTAAGTATCTGACGCACCGGTGCACCATATTCCATGTGCACGACAATGCCCACACGATGCCAGAGGCCACGAGGGTGTGCTGTGGTGTGTTTTTGGTCTCCATGGTGGTGGACTACAACCTAAGGAGGGATGAGAGTGAGCGGGGTATCACCAGAGAGTCACGCGTGTGAGGTCACCCATTGGCACTCTCGCGCAGCTGGTGCGCGTGCGAGGGAAGCTAGCACGAGGGAGCTAGAGGAAGGGACCAGGTCATGGCATGTTGTGAATGTTGAGGGATCTCGACTGGCGCGAGAAGGGAGCCCGAGGTGGCCAGGGTATGCGGGGTCTGTGCTTGAGTACACGGTTGCACGCTCCGAAGCATGCTTTTGGCCGGCATGGGCATGCCTGCACACGCTCTTGCTTGTCCACTTGCGACCACCAATTGTAGATGGACTAAAATAGGAGGAGGGAGAATTGGATGCTGTGGGTGCTGGCTAGGAGAGAGGGAAGGCTTAGCGAGAGATGAATTCTTGTTGTCCAAGGGGTGCAAGTGGGCAATCCACCCCCTCAATCATGGATCCGTGTGTTGAGGTTTCTACTGGAGGTAAAGGGGGACTACAGAAGGTGTGGTAAAAATTTGGGCTCAAAAAGAGCACTTCTAGTTCTTACAAAGGCTAGAAGGTGTTTGATGATGATTTGATAGAGCTAAATTGTTGTGATTGTCATCAAACTTTACATGGATTAATGGTAGGTGCAAATAAGGTTGATCACAAAATTTGGGATTATGTGATGAAAGTTTCCTATTTAAACTCTAGAAACCCTAGATATGGACAGGAAGGGTTTTCCTTACATCCATCATATTCTCCCTAATGTACCACTGTGTGTGGTGGCATAATTTGGGGATTATAGCATACCCAAAAAGTTGAAAACTAATTGGAGAAACTTGACAATGCAAAATTTCCCAATTCTAGAAATCAAGAGAAATGGATTTGGACAAGTGGATATGTTCTCCCTAATACACTAGTTGGTGTGGATGCATAAATAGGGGACTAGAACATGTCCACGAAGTTTGAGAACAATTGGAGACATTTGGCAATGTAAATTTACTCAAATTGGTTCTGGACAGAGAGGGTGTTGGAATATTTTGGTGAATCGATTCAACTTGGATTGAGATGGAACTTGGCCAGATCATCGTATGTATCATGTGTGACTTGCTAGAATTTTCCTAGAATTATTTGAAAACATTTCTTATAGAAATATGTCAAATACTTGAAATAGGTAGAAAGGATTTTGAAGGATTTTGTCCTATATTTTGAACATGACCATGTGTTGAAACTCTTATATATTGAAAATATATGTCCACTAAGTTTCCCTATGTTTTCACAAATATTTTTGAAGCATAAAAATAATTTTCCCCTATGAAAGACCATTTCTAGCCTTAGAAAAAGGTATTTAAATAAATAGGAGAACAACTATTAAAATAATAGTTTGGTGGTTTTAGGAAGTCTTTTCGATAATAGGATCCAAATAAAATATTTGGTGCAAGACATATTCCCTAATTTGAGGACATGTAGTACAAACCTCAATTCAAGGAGTTTTGAAAGCTTAATTCAAATAAACGATTTTTGGTGAAAATAATACTTTGTAAAAATAGTTTTAGGTCCTATACAGATGGTATGGTCATTGGGAAAATACTTGGATCAAGGAGATGAGTCTTGGGAGAAGGAGAATTTTGTGATCTAAAACACAATCAAACAAGCAAGCAAATAGCAATCAGTTCAAGCATCACATAAAACAAAAAAGTTTGTGTTGGCCCTAATTTTTGAGTTATGATAACTTAGTCAGGAGAGGCAAAACATAGGGTATGAGAGAACGCTTCTATTTGTGCGGTGACCGGCACGAGCTGGACGTGATTGGCCTCGGCATAGGTGTGGGCAGCAGCCATCAGGGCTATGGTGGCCGCCGATGAATGGACAGCTGATGTGCTGTTCTCACCATTTGCTATCCCGGTCGCGGATGTTGCTACCACCATCTCAGTTGCAGTAGCTTCCCTTTCGGCAGCTGTCGCCGTCCTATCAAATATTGCGTCCGCACTCAGGGATGTTGTGAGTGCGTTCATGGCTCATGCGGCCGTGCTCGAGCCGGAGTGTGTCATTGAAGTTTCCTTCATGATTCGGATCCACGTACCCATCTTTCACCGGTGACGTTTGAACAGTATAGTGGTCTTGGGGAGCAAGTGTGACTGTGTGGTTGATGCGCTGGCAGTGGACTATAGCCGATGAAGCTGCCGGCATAAGCCATATATAAGAGGATTGGTCCAGGATATTTATACCACTTCACACACGTTTCATGATCAAGAATTGTTTGTGATGTAGTTGGTTTTCATATTGTTTATAAACAGAAAATGAGGTTAAATTGACAATTGAAGGTATTGGATTGCAATAACATTTATCTGTAGTGAACATGCACCTATCGGAGTGTGTGTTAAATATGGAATTATTCAGGGTTGTTTTGGCCTTTTAAAACATTTAAAGAGTTTTTTGGACATTTCATGTGCATAGTTATAATATGAACTATAGTTAAGCACGTGCTAGAGGCAAGTGGATGGGTTGAAAATTCTATATGTGTCACTCCATACATGTTTTGGTCCCATGAAAGAAATGGAAATGAATTTCAAACCTCCTAGTATTTTGGCTCGGATGTAGACATTGAGAATCCGTATGTTTAAAATTCCAGTAAATCCAAATATCATCGAAAATTAATGAAACATTACATGGTGTCATGTCATCGATCATGTGTGTTATGGTAAAATCCAAATTTGGGACAATTTTTGGCAGAAACCTCTTACAAACCGAAGATTCTCACTAGAAGCCATTTGGTTCTGATAGGGAACTTTCACCTTTAATGTGCGAAACAACATCCGTTGTGTGTTCCTGCCTTGAATTTATTTCTAGATTCACCATATAGAAACAAGATTGTTGTTCTAAACTATGGAATTTTCAAAGGTTTGTTTGGCCTTTTGAATACATTATTTTAGTTTTCCACGCATTTAATGTGCATAATTCAAATTAGAACTACTACCACAAGGTCGAGTGCGTGAAAATAGGTTAAAAATCATATACATTTCCCTCGATGCATATTTAGGTCCCACGCAAGAAATTTGAAATGAATTTCAAACATCTCGACGTCTTGGCTCGGCGGCGAACATTAGGAAACTTGGTTTTTAAATTCGTGCAAATCCAAACCGGTCAGAAATTCATGAAACTTGGGCATGCTGTCATGACCTTGCCCTCTTGTGTGTTGTGGTAAAAAAAATGCCCAATTTTGGACAAGTTTTGCCACAAGCCTCATACAAACCGGAAATTATCACAAGAAGCCATATGGTTCCAATAGGGAACGTTCACCCTTTATCTGTGAAACAACATCCGCTATCTCTTCTCGGCTTGAATATATTTATAGAGTCAACATAGAGAAACATGACTGTCGTGTTGAACTATGAAATTTTTCAAGGTGTGTTCACCTTTTTAATACATTAATTTAGTTTTATAGGCATTTAATGTTAATAATTAAAAATTGAACTACAATCACAAGGTCCAATGCATGAAAATAGGTTGAAAAATCATATACATTTCCCTGGATGCATGTTTACATCCCACACAAGAATTGGGAATGAATTTCAAACATCTCAGCGTCTTAGCTCGCCCATAAACGTTGGAAACTTGGTTTTTAAATTCTTGTAAATCCGGAACTCGTCAAAAATTCATGAAACATGGTCAGGGCGTCATGACCTAGCCCTGTTGTGTGTTGTGGCAAAAGAATTTGCCTAATTTTGCACAAGTTTTGGAATAAGCCTCTTACAAACCAGATATTCTCACAAGAAAGCCATGTGGTTCAGTTACGGTACGTTCACCTTTTATATGCGGAACAACATCGACCCTCTCTTATCGCCATGAATTTATTTCTAGAGTCACCATAGAGTAACATGACTGCCCTGCTAAACAATGGAATTTTCCATGGTTCATTTGGCCTATTTCATACATTAATTGAGTTTTCTAGACATTTAAGTACATAATTCAAATTTGACCTATAATCACAAGGTCCAGTGCGTTAAATTTGGTTTAAAATCATATATGAGTCCCTGGATGCATGTTTAGGTCCCATGCAAGAAACGAGGATGAATTTCAAACATTTGAGTGTCTTGGCTCAGTCGCAAACATTGAGAAACTTGGTGTTTCAATTCCTATAAATCCAAAACTCGTTAGAAATTCATGAAACTTGGCATGGTGTCATGACAAGGGCACACATATGCCATGGTAAATAATTGTCCAATTTGGACATGTTCTGGTAAAAACCTCTTACAAACCAAAGCTTGTCACAAGAAGCTTCGTGATTTCAGTAGGGAACATTATTCATGTCGCGTCTGCGGATGAAAGGACATCGAATGCCTCTTCCCTCCTCAATTGTTTTGTATAAACAACATAGAAAAATACGTGTGAAGTACAAAAATATGGATAAGTTAAGGCACCATCTCGCTTTTTAATATGTTAATTGAGTTCTTTTGTGCATTTAATGTGCATAATTCAAATTTGATCTACATTCACAAGGTCGACTGCACCAAAATAGGATTAAAATCATATATGTCCCCCTCGATGGATGTGTTATAGGTCCCACGCAAGAATTGGGAATGAATTTGAAACATCTCATCGTCTTGGCTCGACGGAAAAAATCAAGAAATTTGGTTTTTAAATTCTGATAAATCCAGAACTCATCAGTAATTCATGAAACTTGGCATGGTGTCATGACAAGGCACACATATGTCGTGGTAAAAAATACCAACCTGGACATGTTTTGGCACTAGCCTTTTACAAAATCGAGTTCTCACAATAAGCTACATGGTTGCGATAGGGAACATGCATGTCACATGTGGTGAAATGAAATATGTCGCCTCTTCTCTGCTTGATTTTTGTAGAAACAACATAGACAAATAGGGGTATACTACAATTATACGAAATTATTAAGGGTTCATGCAGCGTTTTATACACTAATTGAGTTTTATGTTCATTTAATGTTCATAATTCAACTTTGAAGTACTGTCATAAGGTCTATGTTCGGCAGGCCCTCGTCATATAGCACAAGTATGTTGTGGTATTTTTCGTGTCCACTTTGAAAGAAGGCACAAACATTATTAATAGGCAACAAAGGCATTTTGAAACAACAAATTCATGTTATTATCGCAAATGAGCGTATTATTTATAAATCGTGGATGTTCTACTGACTAGTTACGTGTTTGCACGCCTCACACTCTGTATTGGCTAGGAGGTAGAATGCGTACATGTGTTTGAGTAGACGGTGTGCGTGCGAGAAGTCCTGTGCATGCTCATCGGGGATGCATGTCCTTTCACCACCATCCCAAACATTTCAGATTGAATACCAGTATGCAGACCGAGGGCAATGGTTCCTTCGCTATGAAGGAAAGCCAAAATTTGGCGCGAAGGAGTTTTTTCATTGCGTCATCGCAAATGGTTGTGTACGATAACCCGTGTGCTTAGTACATATGATGAGTTTAGATCTGCATTTGTCCTATTGGGTAAGTTGCCATTCGTCAAATTTGAGACACTCGCATATGTCGATATAGTAAAATTGACATTTAACATCATTGTAATAGTGATATTTGTCAAATTTCATAGGAACAAATCACTACTACGATGCAATTTTGCAACTAAATTCAATACACATAAATTTCATTCATAGATTAAGTTCCGGGCTTTGTATGAAATAGTTCAACTTGGCAGCTGAACAAAAGAAAATTTTCCCATATTGTTGCCAACCATGTACTGAAATAGCTAGTTCAAATATATATACTATGTAATTTAAAATACATGGTACAGTCAACCATATCTATAGTTAGATGAACTGAACAAAATAGCCCCTGAATACCAGTACTATGGATGGGCTTTGTACTACTTCCAGCAACTCCTTTACCGAGCGTGTTCAGTAAGAGGCACAGGAGGAGGATCCTACCGACGAGCTGGAGGAGTCGAATCCGTTGCCTACCTCTGTTCCCCTCCGCCGCTCCCGACGCGCCTCCTTGACGCGATGGGACTCGGTGTATGTCTCCTCATTCCGCACCATCGATGTGGCGTCTGTTGCGGCCATGATGGAAATACTCCTCTTTGCGTGCTGGATCTAGTGCTCCTCCTCCTCGTGTAGGAATTTGATGTAGCATGCAAGGCCACTTATGCAAAAGTTGAGCGACTGGGCATTGCCAATGGCCTCATCCTCCCACCTACGAGCCATGGTGGAGGTGTGGGTGATGGCCCCAGTGACTTATGGTGGGATGGCGGCCAAGGTGGACGATTGTGTGGTAGCCGTCAAGGTGGCCACTGGTGGGGTGGCAACAACCCTGGCCAGCGATGGGGTGGCAGCTACGACGGTCATAGGAAGCAACTGCCTTCGAGAAACGATGGCGGAGTTTGTGGTGGTGGCGTTCACGCACCCAATAAGGACGCCACACGCACTACATTCTTCCGGGCACTCTGTTTCCAATGCACTGCAGCCTCCCAGCTGGAGTTGTCCTCGGGCAGAGTGGTGGAGCGATGATGATGGACGGGTATCATTAGCGATTGAGGGACAAGCAAATTAGATAAGCTACACGGAGAGAGGGGGTGAATCGCTGTGCACATGTCGGCTGTGAGGATTTATAAAGCAGGCAGCTAGGCATTGGGGGTTTGTGGGATTTTGGTGAGCCGAGCGGGGAACTTGTGTTCGAACATGCACGGTTGCATGGGAACGGGAAGGGAAAATGAAATTCCGGTATGCTCCCGAAGTGTGCACTAGATTCCTCAGGCAGCAATACGGTGACAAGATGGGACACAAGAGGGATAAATGGCAATTACAAAAATGGTTAATAACAAAAAAGTATTTGCATTTTATTACATAGCAAATGGCCATTCTGTACGCACCATCACGAACTGTTCTCTGCATGAGCCGGCTGACAACCCACAAGTATAGGGGATCAATCATACTCCTTTCAATAAGTAAGAGTGTCAAACCCAACGAGGAGTAGAAGGAAATGATAAGTAGTTTTCAGCAAGGGATTCTCTCCAAGTGATGTAAGTAAAAGTGATAGATAATTTTTTAGCAAGAAATTTGTAACAAATGACAAGTAACAATAGTAGCAAAGGTACAACAAGGTAGCCCTATCCTTTTTATAGAAAAGGACAAGCCAGAAAGGTCTCTTATATAAAGCAAGCGCTCTCGAGGATACATGGGAATTTTTGTCCAGTTACGTTCATCATATTAGGTTGATTCACGTTTGCTACTTTGATGATCTGATATGTGGGTGGACCAGTACTAATGTGTTGTTCTTACTTGAACTAGCAAACTACTTATGATTACCCCCTCTTGCAAAAACCAACAACTACGAAAGAAGGATTAAGAATAATCTAACCATAGCATGAAACATGTTGATCCAAATCAGCCCCTTATGAAGCAACACGTAAACAGGGGTTTAAGATTTTTTCACTCTCGCAACCCATCATCTATTTGTTACTCCACAGTGACTTCTCTTAGGCCCATAAAATGGTGAAGTATCATGTAGTCGACATTCACATGACACTACTAAGAGAAGTAACAACATCCATATTATCAAAATATCGAATGAATACCAACATTACATGATTACTTACAACAAGACTTCGCCCATGACCTCAGGAACAATAACTACTACTCACACATCATCAACATCTTCAAATCAGAGGTGTAATAATAATAATTAACGATCTATACATAATATCTTCCACCAAGTAATCCAACAAGCATCAACTACAAGATGTAATCAATACAACTAGTAACCCACATGTACCAATCTGAGGATGGGAGACAAAGATTCAATACACATGATGAACTAGGGTTGGAGATGACATGGCGCTTGTGAAGATGTTGATGAATATTGCTCCTCCCATGAAGGAGGAAGCGGTGGTGATGACGATGGCTTCGATTTCCCCCTCTTAGAGAGGAATTACCCTAGCCGAACCCCTCTACCAGAGGGCTAAAGGGCCTTTGCCCAGGTTTCCGCCTCGAGGCGGTGGCGCTTCGTCCCAACAGATAACTTATGATTTTATCTAGGGTCAAACGCACCATATGGGAGAAGATGGTCGCTAGAGGGTCAGCTGGGGCCACACAAGCCATCAGGCGCGGCTAGGGGTCGCGCCCTGTTGGCTAGTTTCCAGTTGGTACCCCTTCTCCGGAATAGTTTTGGGTGACAAATTCTTAAATATTCGAGAAAAAAATCTCCATAAATTTTCAGGTCATTTGGAGCATGTTGGTTTTGTGCCTTTTTCTCGGTTTCCCAGTCTAGAATTCCAGTTTCTAGATATTTCCCTCTCAGTGGTATGCCTTGCATATTCAAAGAGAAAATACATAAGAATTGTATGATAATAATGGATAATGGACAGGATCAACACAAATATCAATTGTAATTCATGATGCAAAATGAGTGTATCAACTCCCCCAAGCTTAGACCTCGCTTGTCTTCAAGCGGAAGCCAAGCTCAAAAATTGTGATCACATTATCTGAGAGAGAGGTGTTTATAAAAGCAGAATACAAGCATGAGAGCATCATGAATATTAGCATAGCTGCAAGTATTTTATCATATAACTTCTCATAAACAAGTTACAATCCATTCACAATGATTGGGGTATGAAGCATAAACTTTACTGATAGTCAACAAACCGTATTCTGAGTTATTGGGGTAATCATAATTCATCATAATCTAGAGGAGAGTCCATGTAAGAGCTTTCTTGTTGGCAAATCACATACTCAACTATCATTTAATCTTCCTTGATTGCTTATTTTCAAGGCATATTTTTGGAGCTCATGTTTCCATAGGACACATAGGAAGATAGGGGCGTAAATGGCTTGCTAACCAACTTATTTATCTCTTGGATAATGTCAACAATAATGAATCATGACCATCCACATCCACTTGGATATATAAATCCGAATCTTTCCTCAACACATGGTGCTTGCAACTATAGGAATAATAAAATGGAAGATGGATAAACTTTATTGACTCAAGCATAGAGTTGAACTCCTAAAAGTAAAAGATAGTCCCTTCGCTAAGGGAAGCAGAGGTTTTCATGCACTTTTAATTTGTTGGATGTGTGAACTATTAATGCAAAGGAAGGTCACTCTATATTGCCCCATATGATAGCAAACTTTATTATGCCTTTGTCGCTTTTGTTTCTTTGCCATCACAAGATCGTACAAAGCTTATTTTCCCTTGAAATAAAAGGGCATATATATTTTGGAGCGATTTTTATTGCTTAATGCACTGATGAAAACTTACTTGAAGGATCTTACACAATCAATAGGTAGGTATTGTGGACTCTCATGGCAAGAAATTGGGTTTCAAGGTTATTGATCCACAAGTTGTATCTCTACTTAGTGCGGAATTTTTGGGCTTGCAAAGGATCTAAAGCAAGCATCACATGTTGAAGGATTCAAGACCATATAAATTCTATGTGAATGTAAACTACCATGATCATTGCGTTCTCTTCGATGTCCAACATCAACAATTGATCACTATATAATATTAGATGAAGGTTCACAATCATAAAAGATGTCCATGATAGTGTATTTACATGTGAGGCTCCTCTCCTCTATCATAATCTAGCTTAGATTGTAACAATGACTAATACTATGTTTCTTTACTATCAACAACTTTTATCACTTATACCCTTTTTGTCTGATGTCATAGTTCTCTCGAGATGAGCATATTAAATTTATATTCCTTTTTATTGTCATGCTATGATGATGGGTGCCCATAGGTAAACCAGAAAAACTCAACTAATATTTATTATATAACTCGCATACTCGATTACAAGGATAGGTGGAACTCAAAGCAAAAGTTCTAAGCAAAGTAAATCTGAAATTTATTTCTCTAAATCACGAAACAACTAAGGATCGAACTAAGATATATAGCAATGATGGAAGTGATGGTGATACGATACCGGGGCACATCGCCCAAGATTGGAACAAGCCAAGGGTGGTGCCCATACCCATGTACTCAACCGTCCTTTTCTGGTGATTGTTGTGGTGTAGCGAGGGTGTCCTCAGTGCTCCCGGGCATAGAGTCCCCATCATAGAAAGATAATTTTGTCTAGGGAGTCCTGAAACTAGCAACGAAGCTCATCCTCTGAAACCTAGATTCATACTCACAGTTTTGGCCTTCGAGTTCAAAGTTTGATCTTGGAGGTGATCGATCCGATCTTGAATTTTAGAGAGAATATCCCCCATGTTCTTTGTGTCGATCTTGTTTTCCCGGATGAAATATGTGATCATAGAGTGCTTAGAACTCGGACCACGCTCCAACATCCCTTAGCACTTGCAGATCTCCTGTTCCACCACTACAAGCCTCGCCTTCTCACTTCCCTCCTTCTTGGGACCTTGAACATCCCAGATGTGAAGCACCCATATATGTCTCCAACGTATCTATAATTTTTTATTGTTCCATGCTGTAATATTATCATTCTTGGATGTTTAATGATCATTTTATATCAATTTTATATCTTTTTTTGGGACTAACCTATTGACATAGTGCCTAGTGCGGGTTGATATTTATTTCGTTTGTGGAAAGTCCATATCACATGAAGTCCAAATGCCACGAAACTTTACAAAGATTCATTTGGACCAGAAGGAAAATTGGTAGCCAAGAAGGAGCACGAGAGGATGCCTAGGCGGCCCACAAGACACCGGGGTGGGCCCTGGGCCCCTAGCGCGGCCTAGTGCCTAGTGGGGCCCTCGAGCGTCTCCTCCACCGCCTGCGAGCTCTATAAATACCCCAATATTTATAAAACCCTAGAGGAGTCAACAAAAACTCGTTTTAGCCGCCGCAAGTTCCAGAAGCCACGAAATCCAATCGAGAGACTGTTCCGGATAGGAACACGATCAGAGAGGGGTTCACCATCCTCATTGGTGCGGCTATGATACGTGAGTAGTTCATATCAGACCTATGGATCCATAGGTAGTAGATAGATGGCTATCTCTCTCATTTTTTCTCTCAATACAACAGTCTCTTAGAGATCCATATGATGTAACTCTTTCTTTTATGGTGTGTTTGTTGCGATTCGATGAACTGTGAGTTTGTGATCAGATATATGAAATCATATTCATGGTTGATTATTATAGCCTCGTATTTCCTCTCCAATATTTGTCTTTTGTCTGGCCACCTTGATATTTTATATTTAAATGGGAAGAGGTGCTTTGTAATGGGTTGATGTGTGGAGTAATAGAAGTAGATGCAGGCTGAAGTCGGCCTACTTATCTTGGACGTGATGCCTATATACTTGATCATTATCTTCAATATCATCATAATTATTTGATATTCTATCAATTGCCCAACAGTAATTTGTCTACCCACCGTTTGCTATTTTCTCAAGAGAAGCCACTTGTGAAACCTACGCGCCTCAGGTGTGCTTAACATCACCTATTCACAATTTCTACTTTGCCATTCATGTTTCTATTTTATTTGCTCTTTTATTTTCAGATCTACGTTATCAAAAAACCAAAAAATACCTTGTTGCGTTCTACTTGCTATCACTTATGTTTGGATCTATCAATCTATCCATACTTACCCATGCGGGATTGAGAACCCCTCCACGGATTTGGTTGCGAGGATTTGCTATTTTTGTGCAATTGTCACTTACATAGTCTTGTGGATCTTCCTACTGGATTGATACCTTGGGTTTCATAACAGAGGTAAATACTTGTTGTCGCTGTGCTACCTCACCCTTTAAGCTTGGAGGGAAACCAACGCAATCAACAAGGAGTCAAGATTTCTGGCACCGTTGCCGGGGAGGATCAAGTCAAGATCTATCACGTTCCTACACACAACTCTCATCTCCTTGTTATTACCTTATTTTCCATTTGCCTCTCATTTTCCTCTCCCACACTTCACAAAAATTTGCCTTTTTATTTTCCTTCTTTTTGTTTACCTTTTTTTGTCGGATCTCTTGTTTGCTTGTGTTCTTGTTTGCGTACTCACGATGACTTAGGAAAACACTAAGTTGTGTGATTTTTTCCAATACCAATAAAATGATTTTATTAGCACTTCAATTGCTCCTCCCGCCACTAGTGCGGAGTCTTATGATATTAATGTCGCTTTGTTGAATCTTATCATGAAAGAGCATTTTTCTGGCACTCCTAATGGGGATGCCACGTCCCATCTAAACACTTTCGTAGAATTGTGTGATATGAAAAATAAGAAAGATATGGACAATGATATTCTCAAGTTGAAATTATTTCCGTTCTCTTTGCATGATCGTGCTAAAATTTGGTTTTCTTCTTTGCCACGAAATATTATCGATTCTTGGAACAATTGCAAAGATGCTTTTTATCACGGTGTATTTTCCTCCCTCGAAAATTGTTTCTCTTTGAAATCAGAATATGAATTTTAAACAACTTGACCATGAGAAGGTTTTCCAATTAGGGAAAGATGAAATTGATGATAAGAAATTGCCCAA
The DNA here is from genome assembly GCF_904849725.1 of Hordeum vulgare subsp. vulgare. Classification (NCBI taxonomy): domain Eukaryota; kingdom Viridiplantae; phylum Streptophyta; class Magnoliopsida; order Poales; family Poaceae; genus Hordeum; species Hordeum vulgare. The sequence continues at coordinate 337,256,973 of NC_058524.1, read as the reverse complement.
CTCACAGTTTGATATGCGGGATTGAACTTTGTTTTCAGAAATCTTTTAAATTCTGCTGCGGGTGGTACTTTTATGGAAATTAATTTGGGGGATGCTACTAAATTTCTTGATAATATTATGGCTAATTATTCACAATGTCATACTGAAAGAGCTTCTACTAGTAAAAAAGTTAATTCCATTGAAGAAAATGATGCTTTGAGTGATAAAGTTGATGCTCTTATGAAATTGGTTGCTAGGATGCATGCTCCTATTGATCCTAATGATGTGCCTTTGTCTACTTTGATTGATAAAAATAATGATCCCGTAGATCTGAATTTTTTCTTGCGAAACAACTTTAATAATAATGCTTATAGGAACAATTTTAATCCTAGGCTTTATCCTGGAAGTTCTTTAAATAATTATTGTAATTCCTATGGTAATTATCATAATAATAATGCTAGGATATCCTCTCATCTTGAGAGTAATAATAAGAAATTTATTAATCCGCAAAATCCTTTCAATACTACGATAGAAGAAAAGTTGAATAAGATTGATGAGAGTTTCGTATGATGTAGAATACCTCAAGAATATTTTTTTCCTAACGTTGATATTAATGAATCAATTAAATATTTATAAAGTAAGACAAGAACCTCTATGCTTAGAGATAAAAGAGAATTTCTAGAAACAGGGTTTCCCGATTGTTTTCATAAAAGTGATGAAGAGATTAAAATGATTGGTGTTACTTCTATTGATTCCCTGTTTAGTAATGTTAAAATTAATGATAAGGGAAATGAAGAAGAGACACCTTTAGCTAGAGGGTGTTCACATGATTTGGAGGGTGAAAATCCTAATGAAAATTTTGATAAAAGTGGGATTGAAGTGGTTAAAACTTTAGCTAGTGATGCACCAACTATTTCAGATTGCAAAAACATTAATTTTGATAGCTTCTCTTTGATTGAGTGTATTTCTACGTTTTACTCTATCATAAATTCACCCAATGCCTATGAACCAAATAAATCTTTTACTAAACGTATTTCGGGTGCGGTAATAAAAGCTTTGGAAGAAAAATTAGAATTAGAGATTTCAATTCCTCGAAAATTACATAATGAATGGGAACCCACCATTAAGATCAAAATTAATAATTTTGAGTGCTATGCTTTATGTAATCTGGGTGCTTGTGTTTCCAGAGTTCTGAAATCTTTTTGTGACGTGCTTGGTCTTACTAATATTGAAGAATGTTCTCTATATTTGCACTTGGCGTATTCTACTATTAAAAAACCAATGGGAAGAATTAACGATGTTCATATTCTTGCAAATAGAAATTATGTTCCCATAGATTTTGTTGTTCATGGTATTGATTGCAATGCGTCTTGTTCAATAATTCTTGGTAGACCGTTCTTGCATACTATAGGGGGCGTTATTGATATGAAAGAAGGGAATATTAAGTTTCAGTTTCCACTAACAGAAGGCATGGAACACTTACTAGAACTAAAATTAAATTACCATATGAATCAATCATGAGGGAAACCTATGGAACAATTACTAATGATGTCATCACTTAAAATCTATGTTATATGCCTAGCTAGGGGCGTAAAACAATTTATTTTTCACTTTCTCTTTCTGTTCATGAGTGTTTGCACAATTATGCTACTGTTATAATTCTATTTTTGTATTTTATTTAGTGTTTGTGCCAAGTCAAGCCTTTGGGGTCATGTGGGGTGTTAGTTTCTTTAATCCTGTTGAAAAACAGAAACTTTTCCGTCGAGTAGAAAAATCCTAAAAATCATAGAAACGTCAAAAGTGTCTGAATTTTTACACAAGATTGATATACAAATTCGCTATGTTGTTCTAATTTTTAGTATTTTTGGACTTGCAGAAGTATGAGTAAAATTAGAGTCTTTGCACACTGTTCTACTTTTCACAGATTCTATTTTCTTTGCATTATGTGCTTGTTTTGATGATTCTATGGTTTCTATCGGGGGGTATAAGCCATGGCAATGTCAGAATACAGTAGTACCAAAATTTTGTTGAGTTTTCTGTGATTGAAGTTTTCAAGTTTTGAGTGAGATCACGATGGATGAAGGAATAAGGAATGATAAAATCCTAAGATTGGGACTGCCCCATGGCACCCTAAGGTAATATCCAAGGAGTACCAAAAAACTAAGCTTGGGGAGGCCCTGGAAGGCATCCCCTTTTTCTTCTAACAACCATTGGTAATTTTACTTGGACCTATATTTTTATTCGTCACATATCATGAGTTTTGCTTGGAGCCTCTTGTACCATTTGTGTCTTTGCTTTCTTTGCTGGTTAGTTTTTCATAATAAACCTTGTTGGATACACCCATTTGAGAGAACCAAATTATGTTATGATTTGTTAGAATCTCTTTTTATGGTTCACTTAAATTTTTTGAGCCATGGAATTGCTCAAGTTCTTCACTTATATCTTTTTGAGCAAGGTGGTGCTATTATTTTGAAGAAATTTTCTCTCATGTTGTACTTAGATTATTTTGAGAGTAGTTGAAATTTTTAAGAAATCCTCTCTTGGTTCACTTATATTATTTTGAGAGTTCAAAAATGAAAGGAACTTGTGCTCTCGTTCTTCACTTAGATTTGTTTGAGAGCTTGTTATTTGCAATGGCAATTTGCTTTAAATTAAATTAGTCCCAAAGTGATGAATATCTCAAAATATACAATAAAAACTTTCATGAAGATCATTGGATGTTAGACTTGATTCTTTGCAATAGTTTTGCGATATGAAGATAGTGATATGTGAGTTATGTTTATGAGTAATTATGCTTTAGTCAGAATATTGGTGTTAAATTTTGAGATTCCCTATGCATGCACAGTAAGTCAATAATTAAGCCATAAAATTACATCCTACTTGTGTTGCATTATTTGGTGTTAGTTATGTTTAATGTTCACTTATGATGATTTTCATTCCATGCTTGGGCACCTCTCAATCTACTTGCTAGCCTTCGCTTGTACTAAGCGGCAACACTGCTTGTGCATCCAAATAATAAACCCAAAGTTGTGCCAAATGAGTCTACCATACCTACCTATATGCGGTATTTCAACGTTGTACCAAGTAAATTTCCAAGTTCCAACTCTAATGTTCAAAATATTTGTTTTTCTGTGCCCGTACCGGTCATGAAGCGGAAAGGGGTGGACGGTAACTTCCATGTTAAATATGTTATTTGCAAGATGAGTGTTTATGCACTTATCATTGCATGGGAGTATGGCGGTAATAGGGATGCCTAGTCCCAAAATACAAAAAATATATTTTATGTTGTCAAATAAGAAATTCCTTGGAAAGTGTTGGTATGGACGATACCCGTGGATACGACTAGTCGTGGAATGGGAAAGAATAATGGAAAAATAATTAAATGTTATTTACAGTTTAGGAACCACCTATAATTTGTTTAGCCTGGAGGATATTGGAAACTCTTAGTCATTTTCGTTGACAGGAAAAGCATACCACCCAAAAATTATCTCTATGTTTTTCACTTTGAGCTCTGCCACCTCCACAAATCATTGCTTCCCTCTGCGAAGGACCTATCTATTTACTTTATGCAATTTATATTTTTGAATTTGTGTATCCATCTTCTCTTATAAAGCACCAACTAAGGAACACACATACCATACATGAGCATTTGATATAGTTAATATTTGGGTGTGTTGCATGAATGGATCAATGATAGATCATAACGGGCTAGGGATATTGTTCTTTAGCATTGACATTTTGAAAGACTTGGTTTCCTGGTGATATGCTTGAGTATTGAAATTTTCATGTCAAACAATAGAATATTGTTTGAATCATCCAGAAGTCCATATGTCCATGCTAAAAAGAAAAGAATATGATGAACATCTGAGGCAACATTCCACATCAAAAATTCTGTTTTTGTCATTTACCTACTCGAGGACGAGCAGGAATTAAGCTTGGGGATATTGATACGTCTCCAACGTGTCTATAAATTTTGATTGTTACATGTTGTTATATTATCATTCTTGAATGTTTTACGATCATTTTATAGCAACTTTATATCATTTTTTGGGACTAACCTATTTGAAAGGATCGATATGGTTGACTAGAGGGGGGGTGGTGAATAGGCAACAACCACTTTTTAATTAACCTTAACAAGTTAGGGTTAGCAACATAGAGGTTCTCTAAAATGACAACTAGGTGATGAACTTATATGATTCTACCAACTATAATCTCTAAGGAAAATAAGAAATAGTCTACAACAATAACATACACAATGTAAAGATTAGAGATAACCGCAAGTAGAACCAATGAAGACGAGGATGTGTTACCGAAGTTCCTTCCTTTTGATAGGAAGTACGTCTCCGTTGGAGCGGTGTGGAGGCACAATGCTCTCCAATAAGCTACTAGGGCCACCGTATTCTCCTCACGCCCCCACACAATGCAAGGTGTCGTGATTCCACTATAGGTGCTCTTGAAGGCGGCGACCGAACCTTTACAAACAAGGTTAGGGCAAACTCCACACAAAGCTTGGAGGTTCCCAACAAGACCACGAAACTTCACCACAATGGAATGTGGCTTCGAGGTGACCTCAACGGTCTAGGCTGCTCAAACACCCAGGAGTAACAAGATCCGCAAGGGGTTAGTGGGGGGAATCAATTTTCTCTTGGTGTAAGTCTAGATCTAGGCCTTCTCAACCAATCCCTAAGAAATCAACAAGTTTAATTGGCTAGGGAGAGAGATCGGGAACTTTTGAGCTTAGGGAGGAACAATGGAGATTGGGAGGGTAAAAGGTAGGGTTCTTGAGCAAGAAGAACCCTTTATTTAGTGGGGGGGGAATCCAACCGTTTTCCCACTCAGAGCACGAGCCCAGCGGTACTACCGCTGGCAGCAGCGGTATTATCACTGAGCCCATGGTAGGGCAAAGATACTACCGGGCCAACCACCGCCAAGAAAGTCTTCGGAAAAAGTCCGACGTAGTACAACCACAAGGATGACAGTACTAAAGTCCTAGAGCGGTAATACCGTTGACCAGGGGCGGTAGTACTGCTGGGCCAGCGGTACTACCGCCAGCTCTAGCGGTACTACCGCGAGGGCCAGCGGTACTACCACTAGGTCCAGCGGTACTACAGCTAGGGGACCTTTTTGCAAGAGGAGAAAGACCAGAGAGGGGAAAAGCTCCATAGTTTCAGGGGAAAGGGGATGGAGAAAAAGTGTGTGCGTGGAAGATTGATTCCGACCAAACCTTCCCAATACGGATCTCCTCTTAATAGTACGACATTCCTACGACTCAAAAACCACCAAAGGGAATCGTAAAAGACACCGTGCTTCTATTCCATGGAGGGTGCCAAATCGTCTTGTGCCTTTGTCATGTATTATCTGAAATGCTCAATGCAATGATTAGTCCATTAAGGTACTGTCATCAATCACCAAAATTACTTAGTCATAAATATGCCCTAACAATCTCCCCCTTTTTGGTGGATTGATGACAATACCGGATTTGCACAGTAGAAAGCATGTGATCATAAAGAATATTTAATAGAGATAATTGAAGAGCATATGACTCACATCATACGATTAAAATAGGTCTCACAATAAGAACAAGTCTCACATCACTCCTAGTAAAGATAGCAAATACGATCAAACCAAGTTCAAAGCAAAACCGATAAAGATCAAGCAAGCAAATCCAACTCCTAGACTCTCTCCACCTTTGGCACCAAGACACCAAAAAGGGGCACACCTAAGACACAGGTGGTCACTCCTCATCCTCAGACTCATCCGTGGCATCCGAATCCTGCTCGTCCTGCTCCTCCTCAATGTCCTCGTCAGAAACCTCCTCCTCAGCATCAGACCCATTCCATTGGTAACCTTGAGCTGTCTTCCAGTCAGTCTCTGGAGTGATGTTGTCCTTTGAGCCGCTTGAGATTGCCACATCAAGTGTCCTTAAAACACGCTTGTGCCTCTAACGGTTCTCCTTCTGGGCCACATGAGACTGATACTGCCCCTTGGCCTGCATACAAAAGAGAGTCTTCATCTGATCCTTCAGCTTCACAGCCCAAGATGGCATAGCAGAAGAGCGGGTATGCGAAGCAGGTCCTACTCCAGCAGCAGTCTCTGTGTCCATATCCATGGGCTGAGAAGAAGTCGATGTGTTGTCCAATTTCTCCTTTAGACGTAGCTTGATAGGATCATGCACAATATAGTCAGCTTCAACAGGGAGGGGCTCTAACAGATAGGTATCTCTCCACTTCTTTTGAATAAAGGAAAATAGGTAAGGCCCGTAGATGGGAACCTTACGGTTCGTGATGCAATTCCGGAGCTCACGGAACATCACATCAGATTTGTCGAGAGGCGCAGTGTCCTTATTCCTTGCCTCCTCACACAGCAGAAGCATCTCAGCCAGATGTACATGCACCTCGTCCTAGTTGCCAATACGAGGGAACATGGTGTTGCGGAAGATCCGATGCATGATATCCAGATGCATGGGGAGCACACCCTTTTTGATGTAAAGATGCTGCAGTATGTCCTTGGGGGTGGAAGTAGAGGTAGCTGGAGCATGAGAACGCAACCCAAGAACAATTTCTTGCCCCTGGAAGTCGACGTTGAGGAGCTGCATGAACTCCGTCCAGGTACCAGTCAGCTTCTGACTACCTGTCATCTAGGTCATGGTGCGCTCTTCATTAGGTTGAAAGTGAACAATGACATAAAACTAGGCCATGATAACCCACAAGTATAGGGGATCACAACAATTTTCGAGGGAAAGTATTCAACCCAAATTTGTTGATTCGACACAAGGGGAAGCCAAAGAATATTCTCGAGTATTAGCAATTGAGTTGTCAATTCAACCACACCTGAAAGAATTAGTATCTACAGCAAAGTTTCAGTAGCAAAGTAGCGTGACATTAATGGTAGCAACGATAACGGTAGCGGTAGTGACAACAGTAGCGGTAACAGTAGCAACACTGACAACACTAGCGGTAAAGCAATGTAGCAAGGACCAGTAGGAAAAGACTCGTAGGCACTGGATCGGTGATGGATAATTATGCCGGATGACATTCATCATGTAACAGTTATAACATGGGGAGATATTTAACTAGCTCCAGTTCGTCAATGTAATGTAGGCATGTATTCCGTATATAGTCATACATGCTTATGGAAAAGAACTTGCATGACATATATTGTCCATCCCTCCCATGGGAGCGGGGTCCTAATGGAAACTTAGGGATATTAAGATCTCCTTTTAATAGAGAACCGGAACAAAGCATTAGCACATAGTGAATACGTGAACTCCTCATACTATGGTCATCTCCGAGAGTAGTTCCGGCTATTGTCACTCCGGGGTTGCCGGGTCATAACACATAGTAGGTGACTACAACTTGCAAGATAGGATCAAGAACACACATATATTGATGAAAACATAATAGGTTCAGATCTGAAATCATGGCACTCGGGCCCTAGTGACAAGCATTAAGCATAGCAAAGTAGTAGCAACATCAATCTCAGAACATAGTGGATACCAGGGATCAAACCCCATCAAAACTAACTCGATTACATGATAGATCTCATCCAACCCATCACTGTCCAGCAAGCCTACGATGAGATTACTCACGAACGGTGAAGAGCATCATGGAATTGGCGATGAAGGATGGTTGATGATGACGGCGACATTGATCTCCCATCTCCAGAGCCCAGAACGGACTCCAGATCTGCCCTCCAGAGGAAGAACAGGTGGTGGCGGCGGCTCCGTATCGTAAAACGCGATGAAGTCTTCTCTCTTAATTTTTTCTGGGCGAGAGAGACTAAATAGAGCTTGAGTTGGAGGCGGCGGAGCCACGAGGGCCTCACTAGCCTGCCAGGCATGGCCAGGGGGGCGCGCCTCTTGGGCTTGTTGGCTCCTGGCTTCGTCCCTCCAGCTAATTCTTGCGCCAGTATTTTTTATATATTCCACAAAAAATCCTCGTAAATTTCTAGGTCATTCCGTGAACTTTTATTTCTACGCAAAAACAACACCATGGCAATTCTGCTGAAAATAGCGTCAGTCCGGGTTAGTTCCATTCAAATCATGCAAATTAGAGTCCAAAACAAGGGCAAAAGAGTTTGGAAAAGTAGATACGATGGAGACCTATCAGGCCACAACATATGGATCGAAGTCCTTTCTGAAGGTGATGATATCCGTAATGCCAAGTTTGTCAACCAAGGAGAGAGCATCACCAAAGTAGTCCTGATGCCACCGAAGGTGAGTGAGGTCGATCCACTGCACTGGGACATAGATCTTCTTGAAGGGCACGATGATGTCACGAAAGATCATTGCCTGTTCCCGTGACCAAACATGATGGACGCCCCTAAGATGAACCTTGTCATCACCATAGGGATCATGGGTGCGGAGTGCCACAAAGTCCTTAGGAGGGATAGTGCGTACGTTGAGCCCTTTGGACTTGGTGGCAACCTTCTTGAAAGACTTCTTTTTAGGGTTCAGACTTGAAGTTGAGGAACCTTTCGGAGCCTCTGGATTGCGGTTCTCCTTTGATTGGGTGTTACGTGCAGGATTCGAGCAACGAGAACCACCTGTGACACGCAAGACACACACACAAAAAGAGCGACAAAAGGAGTCATGGCAATGTTCAAAAATCATAAGAAGAAACACACATTGCCAAGGGAAATCAAAATAATAAAAAATGCTCCCCTGGCGGTAGTATCGCTTGCCCTGGCGGTAGTACCGCTGGGGTCATAGCGGTTGTACCGCGGGGCTAGTGGTAGTACCGCTCCCCCTCAGCGGTAGTATCGCCAGGATGACGGTAGTACCACTGCCTCCTTCGCAGTAATACCGCCCGAGTGGAGCGGTAGTACCGCGAGGGGTTGACTTTCAGATCTGTACATATTTGAACCAACTAAAATTACAAGATCCGTTTCAAGAGATCCACGGCTAATAAATAAACTCATCACAAGAATCACCATAGCCCTAAACACATGTGGAACTCGAGATCATCTAGATGGAGACAAGCCTAGTCAATGGGATCCAAGTTTTAGATCAAATCCATGAGATGTATGATAAGAGCTACTAGATCTAAAACATGGAGAACTAGGGCATGTCAAAATATTCGCAATGAAGAACATTAGACCTAAAATCCCCTAAGGTTTCTCCCTCGTTCCATCCAAAAACTAAGCACAAAGCATATCCATGTATCCAAATCAACAACCTACTAACCCTAGGAACAAACACAACAACCAAGAGAGGAAGGGGAGGAGCTTTACCGGAGTCCATGGCACTTGATGGAGGAAGGAGGAGGGGAGCAAACCCTCTAACTAAAAAGAGAGGAGAGGCTACGTAGAGAGAGATGTAAACTGGGGGGATTCGGTGTAGAGGGAGATAGAGCCACGAGGAAGAAGAAGCAGGGCAAGGAAAAACGGCTCCCCCTCCCTTTATATAGTCCAAGGGGTACGGGCGCAACGGTAGTACCGCTGGGTCATAGCGGTAGTACCGCTACCTTGGTGGTATTACCGCTCCCTCTAGCGGTAGTACCACTAGGGTCCTAGCGGTAGTACCGCCGTCCTGACGGTAGTACCGCTCCCCCTTGAGACAGCCCTAAAAAGCCCTAGTCAAGCCACGATAGGCTGGGGTCCTGGCGGTAGTACCACTCCCCCTGGTGGTAGTACCGCTGGGGTCCTAGCGGTAGTACCGCTCCCCCTGGCGGTAGTACCGCTCCAAAAAGGCACAAAGAGACTTAGGACTTCGTGAAAATGATGCGGGAAACGACTAGTCAGTGTAGAGAAAAAGGTAACACCAGCAAGATATACTGACTAGTCATTTTGCATCCTTTCTACAATAAGAGAGACAGGTGGGCGGTGGCCGGTGCCACCTATGTTTGAGACAAAGGTATGCCACCACAAATAATTATCCTTGGGTTCATGACCAACGCTCGTCTTTGAAGCACAAGTGCCATTTAATAATGACCAAAGGGAAATACTTGATCGATTTATGCATAATGGGGGGAGGGAAAGTTCATTGAGAGCAACACTCCCCCTATGTCCATGCCTACACCTAGAACAAGATATAATGCAGAGTGAGGTGCAAAGTACCTAGTTTCAATCCACATTACTTGAATCAATGATATTTAGCTCATGCCTTAACTCCCGAAACCTTGCTTCATCTAGGGGCTTAGTGAAAATATCTGCAAGTTACTCTTCAGTGTTGATGAAATGAACCTCAATATCACCTCTCTTGATATGTTCACGAATGAAGTGATGGCGAATATCAATGTGCTTGGTCTTGCTATGTTGCACCAGGTTGAGGGAAATCTTGATAGCACTTTGATTGTTACATAGAAGAGGCACTTTGTCACAAGTGACACCGTAATCCTTTAAAGTTTGCCTCATCCATAGCAACTGGGCACAACAACTTGCAGCTGCCACATACTCAGCTTCGGTGGAAGATAGTGAGACACAATTCTGCTTCTTTGAAGACCAACTTACCAGTGAATGACCAAGGAATTGACATCCTCCAGAAGTTGACTTCCTCTCCACACAGTCCCCGCCCCAATCTGAGCCAGAATAGCCCACTAGGTTGAAGTTTGCTCCTTTGGGATACCATAGACCAAAGTTTGGGGTATGAGCCAAATATCGAAAGATTCGGTTAACAGCCATATAATGGCTTTCTTTTGGTGCAGATTGAAACCGTGCACAAATCCCTACACTCAACATGATATCCGGTCTAGATGCACAAAGGTAAAGAAGGGACCCAATCATGGAGCGATATACCTTTTGATCCACTGCTTTCCCATTGGGATCACTTTCAAGCTTGCATCTTGTTGGCATGGGAAACTTGACCGGCCTAACATCCTCTAGCTCGAACCTCTTGAGAAAGTCTTGAGTGTACTTGGCTTGTTTGATGAAGGTCCCTTCTAAGCCTTGTTTAATCTCGAACCCGAGGAAGAACTTCAACTCACCCATCATTGACATCTCAAATTTCTCGGTCATTAGTGCATCAAATTCTTCAACATATAGTTAGCATATGAACAACAATGATATCATCAACATATAGTTATCATATGAACATATAGTTGGCATATGAACAAATCCCATTTGACCTTCTTGGTAAAAAGAGTGGGATCTATCTTCCCAATTTCAAACCCATGATCTTGTAACAACTCAGTAAGGTACTCATACCACGCACGTGGGGCTTGTTTAAGGCCATAGAGTGGCTTATTAAGTTTGTACACATGATTGGGGCGCTTGGGATGTTCGAACCCCGGGGGTTGTTTGACATAGACCAACTCATTTAAAGGACCATTAAGAAAAGCACTTTTTACATCCATTTGTTGTAATTTGAAATTATGATGAGAAGCAAATGCAAGCAACATGCGAATAGATTCTAGACGAGCAACAGGGGCAAAGGTTTCACCGTAGTCGATACCCTCGACTTGGGAGTAGCCTTGAGCCACCAATCTTGCCTTGTTTTGGAACCACAATCCCATTGGCATCTTGCTTGTTTTTGAAGATCCATTTGGTCCCGATGACATTATGTTCCTCCTTTGGTCTTGGCACTAAATTCCAGACTTGATTACGCTCGAAGTTGTTCAGTTCTTCATGCATGACCATAAGCCAATCCTCATCATCAAGCGCTTCCTGTACCTGTTGAGGTTCACAATACGAAATAAACGCGTGATGCTTACAATAATTACAAATTTGTTGATGACTGGATACTCCCCTTTTCAAACTACCAAGCACATTCTTCATAAGATTTGACTTGACTCTCAGCTTGTTTGAATCTTGGCTGTGCGACGCTCCAAGTGTTCTGCATTTGATAACCGGGGAGCATCGACTTGATTAATTTTCCTATCCTTGCGTTTTGATCCTCCCTTGGCACCAGTAGCCCTCTTAGGTGCTGCAGAAGGAAATTGAGAGACAACATCCTGATCAACTTGATTTTCGACTTGAGCAGGCTCACTAGTTTGTCCTTGATCTTGTGGTTGCTCTTGATCTTGATCTTGTGCCTCTATTTGGTCTGGAGCTTGTAATTTCACTTGATCTTGATCTTGAGCAGATTCGGAACCTTGTGTAAGCACTTGGACATCATGGGGCACATCACCATCCTTGAGCAGTTGATCTTGTCCTTGAACTTGTTCAACTAGTTGAGGGTTTTCTCTTTGTTCATCGGAAGCATGTGGGGCTTGTCAGGATGATGGCTCCACTTGAGTAGAGCATTGTCCTTCTCCTTCGGCCACAAGGGGTGCCTCAGTGGGGAGTATTTGACTAATCCCCATTCTTCTTTTGGCATGGGGAGTAATTTCGTCACCTACATCACAAAGACCACTTTGCTCCACTTGGGAGCCATTAGTTTCATCAAACTCCACTTTACACGTTTCCTCAATGAGCCCGGAGGACTTGTTGAGGACACGGTAAGCATGAGAGTTTGTAGCATAACCAACAAAGATGCCCTCTTGAGATCTAGAATCAAATTTAGCTAAATGTGCACCATTCTTGAGAATGAAACACTTGTTGGAATTATGCCCTAGAGGCAATGATAAATAAGTTATTATTATAATTCCTGTATCAATGCTATAATAGTATTGAATGAAGTCTTAGATACATGTGTGGATACATAGACAAACCACTGTCCCTACCAAGCCTCTAGTTGGCTAGACAGTTGATCAAGGATAGTCAAGGTCTTCTGACTATATACAAGGTGTTGTTGCTTGATAACTGGATCACATCATTGGGTGAATCATGTGATGGACCAGACCCAAAGTAATGAACGTAGCATGTTGATCGTGTCATCTTGTTGCTACTGTTTTCTGCGTGTCAAGTATTTATTCCTATGACCATGAGATCATATAACTCATTGGCACCGGAGGAATGCCTTGTGTGTATCAAACGTCCCAACGTAACTGGGTGACTATAAAGATGCTCTACATGTATCTCCGAAGGTGTCCGTTGAGTTAGTATGGATCAAGGCTGGGATTTGTCACTCCGTGTGATGGAAAGGTATCTCGGGGACCACTCGGTAATACAACATCACACACAAGCCTTGCAAGCAATGTGACTTAGTGTAAGTCACGGGATCTTGTATTATGGAATGAGTAAAGAGACTTGCCGGTAAAACGAGATTGAAATAGGTATGCGAATACTCACGATCGAATCTCAGGCAAGTAACATACCGAAGGACAAAGGGAATGACATACGGGATTATATGAATCCTTGGCACTGAGGTTTAATCGATAAGATCTTCGTAGAATATGTAGGATCCAATATGGGCATCCAGGTCCCGCTGTTGGATATTGACCGAGGAGTCCCTCGGGTCATGTCTACATAGTTCTCGAACCCGCAGGGTCTGCACGCTTAAGGTTCGGCGATGTTTTATGCGTATTTGAGTTATATGGTTGGTTACCGAATGTTGTTAGGAGTCCCGGATGAGATCACAGACGTCATGAGGGTTTCCGAAATGATCCAGAAATGAAGATTGATATATAGGATGACCTCATTTGATTACCGGAAGGTTTTCGGACATTACCGGGAATGTACCAGAAGTGACGAATGGGTTCCGAATGTTCACCGGGGGGAGCCCGCCCGGGGAAAGACCATAGGCCTTAGGGCTGCCTCACCTGCCCTTTGTGGGCTGCTGGGAGAGCCCAAGAGGCCCCATGCGCAGGAGAAGAAAAAATCAAAGGAAAAAAGGGGGAAGTGGGAAGGTGAAGAAGGACTCCACCTTCCAATCCTAGTTGGACTAGGATTGGAGGAGGACTCCTCCTCCCCCCTTTGGCCGACCCCTAGGAGCTCTCTTGAGCCTCAAGGCAGGTCCCTCCCCCTCCCTCCTATATATACTGAGGTATTAGGGCTGATTTGAGACAACTTTGCCATGGCAGCCCGACCACATACCTCCACGGTTTTTCCTCTAGATCGTATTTCTTTGGAGCTCGGGCGGAGCCCTACTGAGATAGATCACCAACAACCTCCGGAGAACCGTCACGCTGCCAGAGAACTCATCTACCTCTCCATCTCTCTTGCTAGATCAAGAAGGCCGAGATCATCGTCGAGCTGTACGTGTGCTGAACGCGGAGGTGTCGTCCGTTCGACACTAGATCGGAGCGGATCGTGGGATGGTTCGTGGGATGGTTCGCGGGGCGGATCGAGAGACGTGAGGATGTTCCACTACATCAACCGCGTTTCTTAACGCTTCCTTCTGTGAGATCTACAATGGTACCTAGATCGGAAATCCCCTCTCGTAGATGGACATCACCATGATAAGTGTTCGTGCGCGTAGGAAATTTTTTTGTTTCCCATGCGTTGTTCCCCAACAACACTTACACCCGAATACCCGAAAGTACTTGAGTTTGGGTTTTTTTCCGGTGAGAATCTCATATGGGGTATTGTTCAAGCCTTTGCAGATATAGAGCCGATTGGATGCATGACATGCTGTGTTGATGGCTTCGGCCCATCAGTTATACGGAGATTTGAATTCCGCCATCATTGTTCTTGCCGCGTCCATCAACGTCCGGTTCTTCCTTTCCGCCACACCATTTTGTTCAGGGGTGTATGGTGCTGAATATTGATGTTTTATTCCCCCATCACGTAGAAATTCATCCAACATGTAGTTCTTGAACTCGGTGCTGTTGTCACTTCTAATCATCAAAATCTTTGCTTCATGTTGACATTGAGCTTCATTAGCAAAGTTGATGACAGTTTGTTCAGTTTCACTCTTCCTCTTGAAGAAATATACGCAGGTGTATCTTGAGTAGTCATCAACAATCACCAAGCAGTACTTTCTGCCCCAAAGACTATCAAATGATGGAGGACCGAAAAGATCCATATGAAGGAGCTCCAACGGCCTCTTAGTGTAAATGAGAGTCGTTGGACGATGAGCAGTTTCATGAATCTTCCCTTGAATGTAGGCACTGGAAGCACGATCTCTGGCAAAACTGACATTTGTTAGTCCACGAATATGGTTCCCTTTGAGGAGACTTTGCAGAGATCTCATATTGACATGAGCTAGTCGGCGATGCCAAACCCAACCCACATCAACTTTAGCCATTAGACAAGTCGCAGTCTTAGTGGGTCGCTTTGAAAAGTTCACCACATAGAGACCATTTTCGACATATCCAACATAGGCTATTTAAGAGTCTTGCTCCACAAAAGGACCATAGTATCAAGATTAAAGAATGTGGAAAAGCCCATAATTGCAAGTTGACGAACCGAAAGTAAATTGTAAGCAAGGGACTCAACAAGCATGACCTTCTCAATCGATAACTCTTGAGAGATGACCACCTTACCAAATCCTAATACCTTTGACGATGATGCATCGGTGAATTGGACATGGGTGGGCATAGATGGGGAAGGATGCACATCCACCACTAAGTCCTTGCTTCCGGTCATATGATTTGTTGCTCCACTATCGAGCAACCATGACACCCCACCGGAAGCAAACTCATGCTATAGATCAAGGCTTGGTTTTAGGTACCCATTTTTGAATGGGTCCTTTAATGTTAGAGACAAGGTCCTTAGGAACCAAAATACCCCATTCAATGGACTCATAGTAAGAACCAACAAATCTGGCATAAACATGCCCATCACCAACACGTTATAAAACATAGGATGGATTGAGTTTGCCGGCTGTGTTGGTAGGAATGGTTTTGCCCTTCTTGACGCTACCATTCTCCACCTTGTTCCTGTTCTCCTCCTGAGTCCCTTCGTCCTCTTTGACAAAGATGTCCATGAGGGTAGGGGATCGTTTGTTCCTGTTCTTCCTTTTTCTTTTCGACTTGGATGTAAGTCCAAGTCCCTCCTTTCCTACAACACCCTTTTGATTGCTCAAGAGGTCGTTCAGGTTCTTCTCGCCTTGTATGCATGACACAAGTCCCTTCTCAAGTTGATCCTTCAACTTGGCATTTTCCTCGACAAGATGTACATGCTCACAACAAGGGTTAGTTGTACAAGCATTATCAGCTATAACGAAAGGAGGACAAGTAGAGATCTCCTTGGTAAGCTTTGCTTGGAGTTGATCATGAGACTCTTTCAGGGAGAAATGAGCACCTTTCAAGACCTTGTGAGCCTTGTCCAGTGTGTCAAACTCCACTTCGAGTCTATCATGGCCAACCCCAAGTGTCGCCTTTTCAGTCTTAAGCACACGAGTAAGAACAATAGTATGATCTAGTTCCTTTTGCAATTTAGCGCATTCATCGTTGTATGACTCCTCAAGAGCCAAAGGAAGAGTGCGCTCATTTTCTAGTGCAATAGATACTTCAACAATCTCATCGTCATAGTCACGACTATGTCCTTGCAGCTCGGAGATAGTCTCCTGATGAGACTCGATGAGGTCATTAGACTCACCTAGTTGTTCCAACAGATCAACAAAGTGCTTCTTGGGTTCTCCTTTGATCGTACACAGAAATTTGTCAAGATCATGCTCATTAAGTTCCACAACATCACTATCATCAACACAATTCAACAATGAAGGAGCAGTAGTGATCTTGGTCTTAATGCTGGGTGTTACCTGATCGATACCTTTGGCCATGAGGCACTTGGCGATATGGTTATCGTTGGGGTGTTGAAGAGAGACATGTTCTTGGGAAAAGGGGTGGCAATGACGACACTCGTAGTTGCCACGATATCGTCATTGTCATCATCATCGGAGGAGGTACTCTTCAAGTGCCACCATACCCTTTGGGTGGGGTTTCTTGACAAAGTTGTTCTTGTTTGGGAATGACTTGGTTTTGTCGTTGCGACTGAGCTTGCCCTTGTTGTCTTCCCTTTTCTCATAGGGACATTCTGCCACGAAGTGACTCACATTACCGTAGTTATAGCATGTCCTCACACGTTGCTTGGATTTGAACCCACTTGAGTTGTTCTTGGAGAAGTTGGGTCTTGAGTTCCTTTTGTTGCCCCAGAATTGCCTTGACGCAAGAGCCATGTGCTCGTGATAAGCATACTTAGTGTCTTCAGGGCAGCTCTCCTCTTCCTCATCCTCTTCTTCTTCTTCAGAAGCAGCCTTTGCCTTTAACACAAGGTTGGGTGAAGTTGTCTTTGACCTTACGCAAGCAAGTGCATTGTCAACGGTCTCGTTCATGATTGACATTGCAATGAATTAATCCAACACCTAACTGGAAGACAAGGAGTGGAAATCTGGTCGTTGGCGAATGACTGATGACATGGCTTTGTTGAATGGCATGATGGCCTTGAGAAACTTGCACTTGATCCATGTGTCATCCACATCCTTGCTCCCATGATCCTTGAGAGAAACAACAATAGCAGTCACCCTTCGATAGAGATCACGAGGGTCCTTATCTTCCTTCATCACAAACTCATCGGCCTTATCAAGCACCACTTCATAGTTGGACCGTTGAATGCTTGAGCTTCCCTTTTACAGCACCATAATGTGCTCCCAACAGTCCTTAGCCAGAGTGAAGGGGCGCAGGTGAGGAAGATCATCAGGAGGTACTGCAGAATGGAGAATAAACAATGCGGAGTGTTTATATTGATTGTCCGCTTCTTATCTTGGAGTGAGGTTGCTTGGGTCATGAGGATAGTAGCCTTGCTCGATGATTCTCCATAAATTTGTTGAGTTGTGATTAAATGAGACTTAATAGAAAATACCCCATTAGCAAAATCACCCTTAACAAGCTTAGGAGGAGGACCAATAGGGTTAAGACGCGGTGTAGGAACTGGTCCTCCATAGACCATCGGAGGTGGAACTGAGGCATAGGTTCCAGTCCCATTATTTTCAAGAGGGGAAGAAGGTTGCATACCTTTAGCCGCTTCCCTAGAGGAATTGGCCTCTGAATCCGAGTTGGCGGGTTTAACCACCAACGCCGGTTCTGGAGAACTTTTAATTCCCTCAATTAACTCTTTAACCATGGTCTTGACTTTGTTCGTCAAGGACGTCTTGAGGTGGGCCATAGCCGCATTCAAGTCGTCCCTTGTGACCGAAGTCAAGGCCATGGCCTCGGGTTGCCCATGGGGTCCTCCCTTATCATCCTCCATATTCTTCGGGTGGTGAAACCCTTAATAAAGAGACGTGGCTCTGATACCAATTGAAAGGATCGATATGGTTGACTAGAGGCGGGGTGAATAGGCAACGACCACTTTTTAATTAATCTTAACAAGTTAGGGTTAGCAACATAGAGGTTCTCTAAAATGACAACTAGGTGGTGAACCTATATGATGCTACCAACTATAATCTCTAAGGCAAGTTAGAAATAGTCTACAACAATAACATACACAACGTAAAGATTAGAGATAACCACAAGTGCAACAAATGAAGACGGGGATGTGGTACCGAAGTTCCTTCCCTTTGACAGGAAGTACGTCTCCGTTGGAGCGGTGTGGAGGCACAATGCTCCCCCATAAGCCACTAGGGCCACCGTATTATCCTCACGCCCTCACACAATGCAAGGTGTCGTGATTCCACTATAGGTGCTCTTGAAGGCAGCGACCGAACCTTTACAAACAAGGTTGGGGCAAACTCCACACAAAGCTTGGAGGCTCCCAAGAAAACCACAGAGCTTCACCACGATGGAATGTGGCTCCGAGGTGACCTCAACCGTCTAGGGTGCTCAAACACCCAAGAGTAAAAAGATCCGCAAGGGAATAGTGGGGGGAATCAATTTTCTCTTGGTGGAAGTGTATATCTAGGCCTTCTCAACCAATCCCTAGGAAATCAACAAGTTTGATTGTCTAGGGAGAGAGATCGGGCATTTTTGAGCTTAGGGAGCAACAATGGAGCTAGGGAGGGTAAAAGGTAGGGTTCTTGAGCAAGAAGAACCCCTTATATAGTGTGTGTGTGCGGGGGGGGATCCAACAATTTTCCCACTCACAGCACGAGCCCAGCGGTACTACCGCTGGCTGCAGCGGTACTACCACTAGCCCTCTAGTGGTACTACCGCTGGCTGCAGCGGTACTACCGCTGAGCCCATGGTAGCGCAAAGATACTACCGGGACAACCACCGCCAAGAAAGTCTTTGCAAAAAGTCCGACGTAGTACGGCCGCAAGGATGACGGTACTAAAGTCCTGGAGCGGTACTAACACTGACCAGGGGCGGTACTACCGCTGGACCAGCGGTACTACCGCTAGGGCTAGCGGTACTACCTCCATCTCTAGTGGTACTACCGCTAGGGCCAGCGGTACTACCGCTAGGTCCAGCAGTAATACCGCCAGGGGACCTTTTTCCAAGAGGAGAAAGACCAGAGAGGGGAAAAGCTCCATAGTTGAAGGGGAAAGGGGATGGAAAAAAAGTGTGTGCGTGCAAGATTGATTCCACCCAGACCTTCCCAATACTGATCCCATCTTAATAGTACGGCGTTCCTACGACTCAAAAACCACCAAAGGGAATCGTAGAAGACACCGTGCTTCTATTCCACACAGGGTGCCGAATCGTCTTGTGCATTTGTCATGTGTTATCTGAAATGCTCAATGCACAAGATTAGTCCATTAAGGTACTATCATCAATCACCAAAATTACTTAGGCATAAATATGCCCTAACACTATTGACATAGTGCCTAGTGTCAGTTGCTGTTTTTTGATGTTTTTTCCTTCACAGAAAATCAATATCAGAGGAAGTCCAAATGCCACAAAACATTACGGAGATTTTTTGGACCAGAAGGAAACTTCTGAGCCAAGAAGGATCACTAGAGCAGGCCAAGGGGGCCCACTAGACACCAGGGCGCGACCAGGGCCCTTGTCATAGCCTGGTGCCTAGTGGGGCCCTCGGGCATATCCTCCACCGCCTCTGAGCTCTATAAATATCCTAATATTCACACAAGCCTTGAGGAGACGACAAAAAATCGTTTCAGCCACCGCAAGTTTCAAAAGCCACGAAATCCAATCTAGAGCCCGTTTTGGAGAGGAACACGATCACAGAGGGGTTCACCATCCTCATTGCTGCTCCTCCAATGATACGTGAGTAGTTCATATCAGACCTACAGCTTCTTAGGCAGTATCTAGGTGACTTTCTCTCTCGTTTTGTTTCTCAATACAATGGTCTCGTGGAGATCCATATGATGCAACTCTTTCTTTTGCGGTGTGTTTGTTGTGATCTGGTGAATTTTGAGTTAATGATTAGATCTATGAAATCATATTCCTACTTGATTATTATAGGCTCGTATTTCTTATCCAATATTTTGTTTCTGTCTAGCCAAATTGATCTTTTATCTTGCAATAAGAAGAGGTGCTTTGTGATGGGTTTTATCTTGCGGTGGTCAATCTCACTGACAGGAAAATACATAACAATCATGTATCGTTGCTATCAAGGATAAAATGGTGGGGTCTATTCCTACATGAATAAATCTTGTCTACATCATGTCATCATTCTTAAGGCACTACTCCATTTCTCCATGAACTCAATACACTAGATGCATGCTAGATAGTGATCGATGTGTGGCGTAATAGAAGTAGATGTAGGCAGAAGTCGATCTACTTGTCTTGGACGTGATTCCTATATACATGATCATTGTCTTTCATATTGTCATAATTATTTGCTCTTCTATCAATTGTGTAACAATAATTTGTCTACCCACCGTTTTCTATTTTCTCGAGAGAAGCCACTAGTGAATCCTATGACCCACGGATGTACTTCACATCATCTATTTGAAATCTCTACTTTGCTATTCGTGTTTAGATTTTATTTGCTCTTTTATTTTAAAATATATATTATCAAAAAACCCAAAAATACCTTGCTACATTTTATTTGCTATAACTTTTCTTTGCATCTATCAATCTATCCTTATTTATCCATGAGGCCACGCGTTGGGTTGCGAGGATTTGCTATTTTTGTGCAGGTGCCGCTTACATAGTCTTGTGGATCTTCCTACTGTATTTATACCTTGGTTACATAACTAAGGGAAATACTTTCCATCGCTGTGCTACGTCACCCTTTTTGCTTGGAGGGAAACCAACGCAATTAGCGAGGAGTCACACCTCATGCATCTCAATAGCTTGAGGGTGCTTCATCACCTCCGATAGGTAGGGGTTGATGACCTTCTCGAATTACCTGTCCTTGGAAGGGATTTATGAAGTCATGGCGATCTAAATGAGTCAGAAAAACGGCTTGAAACTAGAACATGGTAAAATCTCATGATGCGGTGGTCAATACACACGGGAGTATAAATAATGATTTTTTCCTCGTAAGAATACATGCTCGGGAAGAATTCAGTGTCCGGGAGGAGCCCGAGGGCCCCTGGACTTGTGCCTCCCTCGTGGGTCCCCTGGATTCCGTTTTATTTTTGTATTTTTTCGAAAATACTAAAACCAGTAAAAAATATTATTATTTGGAATTTTTGGAGTCGGTTTACTTACTGTACCATGTACCTACCCCTTTTTCAGGTTTATGGAGTGTTCCGGAAGACTTCCCTTATGTGATTCTCTCGTGTTATGACTTGAATGGCATTAGATTCCTCATTAATGGGTGTACTTGAAATATAATGTTTAATTCTTGGCCCGTTCACAACTCTCGGGTTCTTACCTTCGAAGATATTAATTTTATAGCACGAGAGTGATAAATCTCCTCGACAACATATTGTCCTTCCCATTTGGGGAGGAGTTTCCCTGTAAAAAATCTAAAACAAGAACTGCAAAAATCTCTAAGTCTCCTACACTGAATTCTCATTTTTGAATTCTCTTTTCATGCCATCTTTAACCTTTTCCTTAAATAAATTAGTATTTTCATAAGCTTGTGTCCTCCATTCATCTAGTGAGCTAATATCAAATAACCTCTTCTCACTGGCAAGTTTAAAATCACAATTAAGTTATTTAATTGCCTAATAAGACTTATGTTCTAACTTAAGAGTTAAATGATAAGATTTTCCGTAGACCATTTTATATGGGGACATCCCCATGAGATTCTTATAAGTAGTCCTATAAGCCCACAAAGTGTCATCAAGTTACCTAGACCAATTCTTTTTGGACCTATTGACAGTCTTCTGCAATATTAATTTTACTTCTCAATTGCTCAGTTTAACTTGACAGCTATATTGAGTATGATAAGTTGATGCAATTCTATGGTTAACATCATATTTAGCTAGCAGTTTATGGAAAGCACCATGAATAAAATCTGAACCACCATCAGTCATTAAGTATCTAGGGACACAAAACCTCGGAAAGATAATGTCTTTAAGAATTTTTATAGAAGTGTTATGATCAGCACTACTAGTTGGAATATATTCTACCCACTTAGTAACATAATCAGCAACAACTAGAATATTAGTATATCAATTAGAGGAAGGAAAAAGGTCCCATAAAGTCAAAACCCCACACATCAAATGGTTTTATAGAAAGTGAATAGTACATAGGAATTTCCTGCCGTTTACCAATATTACCAACTCTTTGGCATTGATCACAAGAAAGGACATACTTATGAGCATCTTTAAAAAGAGTAGGCCAATAGAAACAGGAGTGTAATACCTTGTGGGCAGTTTTGTCATCGACATGGTGTCTTCCGTAGGCCTCGGAATGGAACTTCCTTGGAATTTGTTCCTACTCATGCTCAGGTATACAAAGTCTAATAACACCATCTACTCCTTCTTTATAAAGATGTGGGTCACTAGAGAAGTAATGTCGTAAATCAAATGACATTTTTTCTTTTCATTTGTTCATAGGTGAATCTAGGCGGAATAAATTTAGCAACAATGTAATTTGCATAATCCGCATACCAAGCAGTACCATGTGAAGTGTTTATAACATCGAGTTGTTCATCAGGAAAATTATCTTCAATAGGCAGTGGGTCATCAAGAACATTTTCCATCCTAGACAACTTATCTACTACAGGGTTGTCAGCTCCCTTTCTATCAACGACATGCAAATCAAATACTTCAAGTAAGGTTACCCACCTAATAAGTCGAGGTTTAGCATCTTTCTTTTCCATAAGGTATTTAATATAAGCATGATCAGTGTGAATAGTTTATTTAGAATCAACAATGTAAGGCCTAAACTTATCACATTTAAATACAACCGCTAAAAATTCCATTTGAGTAGTAGCATAATTCCTTTGAGTGGTGTGTAGGGTCTTGCTAGAATAATGAATAACATTCAACTTCTTGTCTACTCTTTTCCCTAGAATAGCACCAACAACATAATCACTAGCATCACACATAATTTCAAATGGTAGGTTCCAATCAGGTGGTTGGACGATAGGTGTAGAAAACAAAAGGAACATCTTTTTGGAGAAGATTAGTTAGTGGCCTAGACATCTTTGAGAATTTTGTAATGAAATACCTATAGAAACAAGCATGCCCAAGGAGACTTCATATACCTTTGATATCTCTTGGGCAAGGTATTTTCTCTATTGCATCAACTTTGGCCTTATCCACTTCAATACCGCGTTCAATTTTCTTATGCCCAAGCACTATACCTTCATTTGTCATAGAGTGACACTTCTCCCAGTTTAAGAAGATTTTAGTTTCTTCACACTCTACAAAACTCGATCAAGGTTGCTCAAGAAACCATCAAATGAAGTCCCGTAAATGGAAAAATCATCCATGAAAACCTCAACAATATTTTCACAGAAGTCAGAGGAATATTGGAGTCATACATTTGTGAAAGGTAGCAGGTGCATTGCATAGACCAAAAGGCATACACTTATAAGCATAAGTTCCAAAAGGGCAAGTAAAGGTAGTTTTCTTTTGGTCCTCTTTTGACACGGGTATTTGAATGAATCCAGAGTATCCATCAAGAAAGCAAAAGTGTGTGCTCAGATAATATTTCTAAGATTTGATCAATAAAAGGCAATGCATAATGATATTTTCTAGTAGCCTTATTCAATTTCCTGAAATATATTACCATCCTATAACTAGTTACTATTCTTTCTGAAATAAGTTCAATTTTGTCATTAGGAACAACACTTATACCACCTTTCTTAGGAACACAATGAACAAGGCTTACTCCTCTAGTATCACCAATAGGATAGATTATACTTGCTTCCAGTAGTTTTATTATTCCAGTTCTTACCACCTCTTTCATCTTAGGCGTAAGGCATCGTTGATGATCAAAAACTGGCATCTTAATCTTCTTCTGACAAAGAGTGGGGCTTATTCCTTTAAGATCATCAAGAGTATATCTTTTAGCAGCCCTGTGCTTATTTAGAGTTTTGAGTAATCTATTTTCTTCATGATTTGAACGGTTAGAACTAATAATAAGAGGATATATCATCTTGTCATCAAGATAAGCATATTTCAAAGTATCAGGTAATGCTTTAAGCTCAAATACGGGATCTCCCTTGGGTGGAGGAGGCTCACCTAAAATTTCAAATGGTAATTTGTGCTTAAGGATAGGTTGTTGATCAAGGAGTATCTTATCTATTTCATTAGTTACATTCAAAGGCATATCATTCTCATGGTCTAGCAAATATTGTCCTAGTGGACCAGTAGGAGGTACAACAATAGAAGCAAGACCAATTATTTAATCGTTACTAGGAAATTATTTTTCATGTGGCTGTTATCTAAACATAGAGAAGTTAAACTCATGAGAAATATCACCAAAGCTCACTTTGACCTTCTCAGTAACACAATTAATTTCAGCATTAACCATATTCAAGAATGGTCTGCCAAATATGATGGCACAAAAGTTATCTTGTTCCAAACCAAGTACTAAGAAATCACTAGGCTACTTGAATTTTCCACACGAGACTTCAACATCTCTAACAATCCCAAGTGGCAAAATAGTATCACGGTTTGCAAGCTTAATATTGACATTAATATTTTCAGTTTTAGAGGGTCCTATATCATTCATAATTTCTTGATATAATGTAAAAGGTATAGCACTAATACTAGCACCAATATCACATGGGACATGATAACAATGATCTCCAATCTTAACTGAGATGACAAGTATGCCTACCACTGGTTTATTTTTATCTAGTTCATCTCGTTTGTTTCTAACGGGTTTTGCAATTCTACCAGCTTCATCAGAGAGGTAAATAACCTGCCCATCAGTATTATCAACTAGGAGATCTTTAACTATAGCTACATTAGGCTCAACATGTATTTGTTTAGAAGGTGTAGGTGTTCTAACATAGCTCTTATTACCACTATTGTAGCCTTATCATGTTCTCTAATCTTAACAGGGAAAGGAGGTTTCTCAATGTAAGCAGGAGGAACAATTGGATCAACATGGTTAACAATTATTTCTTCCTTCTTAATTCTAACAGGTTCCTCAGGTAATTTTTCCCCGGGAGGATGATATATGAACCACTTTTCCTTGGGAAGGTCATCATAAGTAGACAAATATTCACAGAAAGAAGCTACAATCTCAAAGTCAAGGCCATATTTGTTGCTAAAGTCATGAAACAGAGAAGTTCCCATAAATGATTTAACACAATCAAAATTAAGCTTTATACCTGACTCTTTGCCTTCATCGAGTTCCCAATCTTCAGCGTTGCGTTTAATATTTTGTAGAAGATCCCATGATCCAAGCATCGACGACACAAGCATCGAGTAAGGTTTGGTCATCTTGAGAAAGCATGACATAAAAATCTGTATAATCAATTCCTTCAAGAGCTCTTGGTTGGGGCAAGTTTGCATCACAGATTTAAGCATCCTTAAAGCTTGAGCGATGCTTTCTCCTTCACTAGGCCAGCAATTATATATAGAAATCCAAACATGATGAAATTCCAACTTCAAGCGATTCCAATCCCATGATCCAATATCATCCAATAGCCTATACCACATTAGTGCTTTTCTCTCCAAAGCTAAATGGAGAACTTTATTCTTAACTTTGACTCCAGGTAGACATGGAAGCTTAAACAATCCAGAAATCTCATCGACTTATATCAAATGGTAATCAGGATGAGTTGAACCATTATAAGGATTAGCCAATAGTTTCTCTACCATACCCAAAGGAATCTCATAATAAATAGTTTTTAGTTCGCTCAACAGGTTGAGGAACAATTTCCTCAACTTCCATTCGAGGCGAATATGCCCCGAGCAAGCCACGCAAAGGGTGACCGTTCATAGTGATAAGCAACAGTAAATTTTAGCACGTACCAAAAGTGTTTCCTTACCAATTTCCACTTACCAAAGGCGCTTCACTCCCCGACAACGGCACCAAAAAAGATTCTTGAAGAACCAGAAGTATAGGGGACCAATCGTAGTCCTTTCAATTTGTAAGAGTGTCAAACCCAACGAGGAGCAAAAGGAAATCATAAGTAGTTTTCAGCAAGGGATTCTATGTAAGTGTTGTAAGTAACAGTGATAGATAATTTTGTGGCAAGATAATTCGTAACAGGTGACAAGTAACAATAGTAGCAAAGGTACATCAAGGTAGCCCAATCCTTTTTATTAGGGCTGGGCGTTCAGTTTATAAGGTTAATACGGGTCGGTTTAGTCGATACTTTGTAATTTCGGTTTTGGAGAAATAGAAACCAAAATAATCACTCAAAATTGAAAACCGAACCATATTAACCATAATATATCGGTTCGGTTAAACAAAAAAATAAAATTCATGCACTTGTCAATATAAGTATAATGACTCAAGAACACTGATTTGGATTGTATAATATGCCAAACATAATCACAAGATCTAGCAACATTAAGATCATTCTATGGTTTATTCGGTCTAGCAAACTAGTGAACATAAGTAAGCAAAGTAATCACATGGAACGTGAAATGTATTATGTACGGAGAAATACGTGATGCCTTTAAACTATTGCACTTTTGGAAAGAAGGTATTACATGGGGTATCGTACATATCGGTTTGTTCGGTCTATTGGGTTTCTAGGCACTAAAAACCAAACAATAACTAAACAACAAAAAACCTTTAAATTTTGCACCGAACCAAAAACTGAACCACAAAATAAATCGACAAAATCAGTTAATACTGTTCGGTTCGGTTTCGTTTTTCGGTTTACGATTTTACAGTGCCCACCCCTACTTTTTATAAGAAAGGACATGCCTGAAAGTTCTCTTATATAAAAAAGTGCTCCCGAGGATATATGCGAATTTATATCTAGTGATTTTCATCATATTAGGTTGATTCGCGTTCGCTACTTGATGATTTGATATGTGGGTCGACCGGTGCTAAGGTGTTGTTCTTACTTGATGTAATAGCCCAGAGATGAAGCTCTAGAAGATTCCCTTTTTATTGCATTGTTTATGTGTGATTTATTTGTTTATTGCATCCATCATGTCATCATGCCATCATGTTATTCAGTTTTTGCAACTCAAATAAATAAATTGTATGGATATTTAATCCATTTAAATCGAGGGACATTCACATGGTGATGTCTCTTTATAACATATAAAAATATATCCTCCAATATTTTAGGGAGGTACAATAAATATTCCATTAATTGGAATCACCCCCAACACACTTGCAGTTCAAATCATTTGCCTTTCCTATGTCAAGCTTGATCTCCAAACCTTCTTAATATTTATTTCTCCAGTTGACGAGGCTTCTCCTAATTCTAAACATTTTCGGACTCATCAAAAACCTTGGCCTAGTTCAAACAATTGGAATTAATTGAAATGAGTTCAAATTAAAATCTTGCCTTCAGGCAAGTTCTATTTTCTTGGGTCAAGCTCATTTTGTGAGTCCAGGAAAATTAACCCCCATGCCCAAATGATGTCTATAATACTTTTTTCCTCTCCTTTTCTTCCTTTGCTTATTCTTGTTCTTTAATTGGACTAGGCAGATTTGAGTGAGAGGCGCAGCCCAGCCACAACTCCAGGCCAGCCCAAAGAACAACCACCCCCTTCTAACCCTAGCACCGGGGAGAACCTTGGCTCGACCCCCGTCACTCCCTCATCGCGCCGTCACACACAAACACGTGCACACCCACGGTGAGAGGAGCGAGAACCCGCGCGCCAACCCCCCTTGCCCAGACATCTCCTCTACCTTGGCCTCCTAGCCAACGTCGTGCACCTCAAACCTCTGTCGCAACCACGTCATGTTGGCTGACAAACAGCTCCGCCCGCGACGCCCGCACCAAGCCTCTGCAGCGCCCAGATTCACTGCCCCCAGGTTTCTCCTTGTCATGGAGTTCCTACAACCATGGCTGCCTGACCACAGGGATGAGTCATGCCGCCCGTCGGGCCTCCCTCTGTGACAATGCTCGTCCCACACCTCGCTATTGAGCGTCGCCCACGCCGGTCATCTTCCTCGCCGAAGCGGGCTGGAGTGTCGCCGCGCCAAGACGCTCCAGACGCCCCTCTGCTTGCCCTACTGGGCGACTGGACTGCTTTGTCCCGTGCCGCATCACGGCCTCCCTACCAGGGTCATGCTCTACCTTGCTTCACCGGCCTCGCCTCGCCGCCCTTGTGTTTGTGTACATGAGCTGTAGCACACCCCAAACCTGGACAAGCTCCTTCTCTTGCTGCACCAAGACCTCTTCGATACGGCACATCAAGCCACATGTTCGCCTTTGTTGCCTTTGGGTCATGTTGTCCCATGCACCAGTTGACCGCTGCCCTGTCGTTTCCAAGAACCTTCGGACCAGCAATAGCAAGACCAATTTGTGGATTCTTTTCACCAAGTAACCTCACAGTTCAGCAAGAACAGAAAGATCGACGCCCTCGAAAACCACCGTTCCCGTGTACGACTACCAACACGTGGACTCGACAAGACCGTGTGTACAACTACCATCGCCCAAGACCGTCGAACGAACAATTATTGATGTCGTGTACCACTACATCCACGACGTCCATGACGACCCTTTAACATCTACACTTCGAAGGTATAACCCTGAGTCAGCTGCCCATGAAAAAAAGTTTGCGATGTATGAGATGTGATGTTGTTCGTTTCATAGATGCCATGTTAGTTGCCTCCAGCACATGGGAACATGGTAACCGGGATCACCCAATCATTATTTGTCATGACACACTCTCGCCTGCAATTCGTTTGCACCAGTATCTCATCGAGTTAACGGGACCGAAAAGTTGCCATTGCATCGTTTCGTTATCATCGTTGTGGCACCCAATTCTTCCACTAGGGCAACAAATACTCCATATCATATCATATGCCTATATCTTATCAAATTGCATCGATTTAATCATGTCATCTCCATCCATGTAAAAACATTTAATTTTTTATTGCATATTAATTGCCTAATGTCATGCTAAAATGGTTTATTTCATAATTAATCAACCGTAGGTCCGATGCAAATGATCCATATATGTAACGTGCTTAGAAAAATGTGCAGAATAACATGATGACATTTATTTTCTGTTTAACAACAATAAAATTGTGAATAGGGTAGGACAGTAGAAAATTCAAAAAATACATATGGGGACTTTTCTGAATTGTTACTTGTTATTTCCGACCTCATTTAAAATTCGAAGATGATGTAGTTGTTCATGCTTCACATCTTTCCATGATTAACAACATTTAAAATGATTGTTTACTTAAAACAACATTGACCGCAATTCTCTTAAATATCCAGAGTTACTATTTTGTTATATGTATGCCCTCTTTCTCCATTTAAAATTTCTTAATTCCATGTTCACCTTCTTCCATGACCACCCATGTTTAATAATATTTCATATTGATGAGTACCTAAATGAGAGTGAACTAATTGATTCGAACGTGGAGTTTCATCAATACTCAATCGTTGCATATTAAGCTTCCTTAATGTGTAATATTTGTTCGTTGTGATCGTAATGCCCTGCATATTTAAACTGGACATGCATCATATTTGTATGCGCATCATGCCATGTATATGTTGTGGTGTCTATTGGATGTTGATTGTTTCTTTCCAGATTGCTTGTTCTCGATAGAGTTCCGAAACTGATTTGAACTGTGAGGATTCGTTCAACTACGTTGGTTCGTCTACTTCATGGATTCGTTCTTGTTCCAAGAAGGATCTCGCACAAGATGATCATTTCCCAAGATACCACTACCATCATTGCTATGCTAGTTGTCTCGTTTCTATCGCTATGTCTTGCTACCTACCACCTCTTATGTCAGGCCTCCCAACATTGCCATGAAAAGCCTCTAACCTCTCCACATCCCAGCAAACCTTTGTTTGGCTATGTCACCGCTTGCTCAACACTTTTTATAGCGTTTCTAGTTGTAGGTGCAAATTGTTTTCCATGTGATAACATGGATTCCTTGATATATTGCAATATTATTGCTATTTAATTTATTGCACTGATACACTTGGTAAAAGGTGGAAGGCTTGGCCTTCTAGCTCGGTGTTTTGTTCCACCTTTGCCGCCCTAGTTACTTGTCCATTGGTGTTATGTTACATATTGAGCGCTCCTAACATGCTTGGGGTAGTTGTGGTGACCCCCTTGAATTTTCTTTTTGGGATAAAAATATTCTCGCAAGGCCCAGCATTGGTACTACAGTTGCCTAATAACTAATAAACTTGCATAGGGACCTATTGACCCCCGCGGATAATTAATCAACCACCGGGCCAGTGCTCCTCATGAGTGTTGGTCAAAACTAGAGCACTGTGCGGGGTCAGCCTCAGGCAACTCGGGGGATTTCTATAAGGTCACCGTAAGCGTCGCTCATGTGTCGTGTCCTGAGAACGAGATATGCGGCTCTTATCGGGTTCATGGACACGTCGGGTGGTCTTTCTGCATTTTTTTTACCTTTCTCGAACGCCTTGTGCACGGGATTCCGAGGATACTTTTGGCAATCTCGAGGTTGAGGTTTCCCAACGGGATTCCGAGGGGACTACTGTTTTTCCGTGGTTGAGGTTTTCCACGTAGCTTGTGGCTAGTTTGTGATTGATGAATTGGAGCACCCCCTACAGGGTTAAATATTTTGGAAAGACGTGCCCGCGGTTATGTGGCAACTTGGATACTTTGTTTAATAAGCGTTCATACCAAACTTGAAGTAAACTCAATTAAAATATGACAATTGTGCGTTAAATCGTGACTGTCTCTTCTTATGAGCTCTAAATACGAGAGAGGACAAGGTTGGGTTATGTTTGACTCGTAAGTAGGTGTTAATGATCAGGTCTTGATCATTATTAGTTCACTACTGTAATCGTAAGTTATTCACTCAAATAAATGCTTAGTGTTTGGTGCAGCCTCACCACTTAACCATAACTCACCCATTAAGCTTTTCTAGTCTTGATTCCTTTGGAAATAAGATTGTTGAGTCCGTGTGGCTCACAAATTACTACAACAATAGTTACAGGTACAGGTAAAGCGATACTTTTTCATGAGCACAATGATTGTTCTATTTGAAGTTTCTTCTTCGTCGTCTTCATCGATCTGGAATGGGTTCGAGGCCAACAGCCTTGGATAGCAAGGATGGACGTCACTTTTCTCGTTTGTTTTTTTCCGTAGTCAGACCCTTCTCTTCGGAGTGGTGATTAAATGTGTGTTTGTATTGAGATGTTCATGATTAGCTTGTGGCAAGTGTAAGCTAATTCTATATAGTCGTCTCTTCTTTACATGTTCTTGTAATGATATCCATTCTTGCGAGATGGCGAGATGCGCTTCCATCCCTGTCAAAGCTCTCGTGCCAAAATAAGGATATGATCGCATCTTGGTGTTACAAGTTGGTATCAGAGCAGTACCGACCTAGGTGTAACATCCAAGATTTGCCACTATCCATATTTGGAGACGAGGCCTTAATATGGATAGAAGTTCATCTCAATGTTTCGCAGGTACAGAAATCGTAGCAGATACATTTGTGAAGAGATGAGTATATGGTTTGGATTACACTCACCACATGCTAAATTACAAGTCACACAACATTATTTTGATCGTCCATAAGATAGGGTTCATCTACAGACGAAAACAAACGATCAAATAGCAATGAGTCTTTCCCGCTAGCCCTGGAGAAAACCAAGGTCCTCTACTCGGCGGGGTACGTCACGTACGTACGCCTGTTGCCTTCGTCAAACTCACACTAAAGCTATGAAGCATCGAACGCCTCTAGATCTGCGGTACCTGGACCTGTGGTGTTGTAGTAATCTATGAGCCACGGGGACTCTGTATTCTCGCGACCATGATATTGGGACTAATCAAGTTATTGGGTGAGTTATAGTTGAGGGTGAAGCAACACTAAGCATATTTGGTGGCTAACTTACAAGAACATTCTTTTATGTGAAGTGGTCTACGCATAACGGTCGTGAGATGGCATGATCAATAAGTGATCCTGAACACCTACTAACGTCAGTCATAACCCCACCGTGTCCTCGGTCGAAGACAAAGCTCACAAAAGAGACAGTCATGGTTACGCACACAATTGGCATATTTTAATTAAATTTACTTCAAGTTCTCTACAACCAAATGTTAAACAAATTTCCAAGTTGCCACATAACCGCGGGCCCGGCTTTCTGAAAGATATTAACCCTGCAGGGGTGCTCACACTAGTCCATCACAAACTATCACAAGCTGCCCTGGAGAGAAAACCTCAACCTCGAGATAGCCCAAAGTATCATCGATATCCCAATGCACAATACATTTGCTAAGAGTAAGACAATTCCAGCAAGACCGCCCGGAAGGTCAGATCCAAATAGGAGCCGTGTGAATCTCTTTCTCATGGCACTACCATATGGTCAAGGCGTCGGGTTGACTGAAACCGGGGTGACCAGGGGCACTAGACATCGCCAAGTTTGGACCAACAATCATGAGGAGCACTGGCACATGTTGTTGATTAAGATCCACGGGATAGCTATCCCCTATGCACTTTTATTAAGTTTTTTAGCAAATATAAAAAAATGTTGGCCTTGCCACAAGAATCTTATCTCAAAACTAATTATCCAGGGGGTCCCCATAACAACCCGAAGCGTGTTAGGAGCGCTCAATATGGAACATAACACCGGTAACTAAAACTAGGCCTTCACCAAGTATATATGTGCATTAAATTAAATATAAGTAATAATATGATATTCAAAATGTCCATGTTAAGACATGGATCAGCGTGCACCTGCAACTAGCAATGCTATAAGATGGTTTGTGCAAGCGCTAACTTAGCCAATCAATGTTTGCTACGATGTGGAGGGTTAGAGGCTTTTCATGACAATGTTTGGGGGCTTGATATTCAAGTGGTAGGCAACGATAAATAGAGATGGAAATGACACGTCTAAACACAACAAAATTATAAACAATATCAAGGACAGAGTCATCTTGCGTGGCACTTCTTCTGAGGGGTAAAGCTCTTGCTCTTTAGGAACATTCTCAACATAATCCTCTTAATCGTTCTCAGCACCTGATGCTACTCAAAGAAAATACACATCCAATGAACACACAACAAGGTACAATACTTCAAACAACATGATGCATGAGTACGGTATGTGAGAAGCATAGCAATGCTACACTAGTCATCTTTCCCATGCATTTAATTACTTGTTACCATTCGAGAAAAAACCTCAAGATTAATTATTTGGGCATGCAATAACGTGGCAAAAATGGATGCATCATGAGGAAATGTTGCAAATGCATATAAAGAATGTCGCAAATTGAGATATGGATCTCCCGGAACTCACAAAACAAGATACGGAAGGCAACGATGACAACACATCATTTGAGAGAGGCTATGGGCATTTTATTGGCACTCCAAGTATGCAACTGGATTGGGTATGAAATTCTAGGTGAAATATACCTAAAGTGTTTGCAAAAAAAGGAGCGCAACTCACACAAAGGACAAAGCAATCCAATATACCACCTTGATCATGTGAAAACTAGCAGCTCGAGCTACCCATCAAGTTCATCCAAGACATGAATATGAAGCTATGAAAGAGTAAAATAACCCTTACCTAATAGTAAGAAGGATATGGACATGGATAGATAGCATCCAAGCTCATAACATGGCAAAAATTATACATATACCTAAAGAAATTCTCAGTTTTACACTTGCGTGTTGACAACAATAAAACGCTACTCTACACCAACTTTCATGGCATGAACCTTAATAGGGTGATAGAGGGCAACAACTACTACAAATCACACCCTCTAAGAATGAGCTAAATCAGCAAAGAAATCATGATAGCATCGTCTAAATATGGCACAATGATAATAGCACATTCTCAGACTTAGTCAATTTTCCCAAAGTGAATTCATAGCAATTTACATCAACATGGCATGTTTGACAGGAAGAATAGCTAACATGCAATACCTATTTTTCAAAGTAATGGAACCATTTGACACAGGGCAACGAGCTCTTTAAATTACACCACATAACCAGCACAAAGAACTTGTAGATGCATGGCAATCATCATGGCATCACAACAACTTGAAATAGTTTTCAGACTTAATCATATTTGAACCTATCTCAAAAATAGCATTATTGGGATGGCATGTTCGAAGGAAGAAACCCACAAATATACAAGATTTTCATGGCATTGAAAAATACCACGTCCTAGTACTCACTACACACAACAACTTTCATGTTCATAAGTTTAACAAAGGGCGCAAGTAATAATTCTCACAAAATTAACAAAATGGCATCTTAGCACAAAACAACATTTTCACAAACTTGATCAAAAGAAAAAACGAATTCCACCATTGGATTCCTTGGATTTTTCTACCCCAAATTCATATATCATAACCATATGTTACTGTAGGAAAATCTCACACAATTGCAATTCGAAATTCACAAGGACCACTTATAACATACAATGTGCCCAAATAGGCATATCCCAAATTGGAAACCGCCAGAAATGGACATGGCTAAATCTGGTACGTACCTAAAATGGAATACTCTAAAAACAGAGAAATAAGACAAAATAAAAGAAAAGGGGGCCACCGACAGTGTCACCACGGCCTCCATAAGATGACAAGTGGGTCCTTGGGCCCACTTGAAATCCCAAATTTAAATATCATAACCATATGTTACTGTAGGAAAATCTTACACAATTGCAATTTGAAATTCACAAGGACCACTTATAACATACAATGTGCCAAAATAGGCATATCCCAAATTGGAAACCGCCAAAAATGGACATGGCTAGATCTGGTACGTACCAAAAATGGAATACTCTAAAAACAGAGAAATAAGACAAAATAAAAGAAAATGGGGCCACTGGCAGTGTCACCAGGGCCTCCATAAGATGACAAGTGGGTCCTCGGGCCCATTGTCATACTCAAGTTTTATCATAGGGAAAAAAGGGGGATCGAGGGGATTCGAACCCGCATCTCTTCCATGAAACACCGGAGGCACAACCCGCATCTCCTCGTCTTTGTCTCTTTATAAGTAAAACATCGCATCCTCTAACGGCGACTGAGGGCCACCGGCGGGGGTGCGGGATGCGCGTAGGGTTCCATTCCCGGGGCTGTAGGGATCTATAGCGTGCGGGGGGGGAGGAGCTCGAACTCGAGCTTACGCTCGGCTCGGGCATGGCGAACAGGGCGGCAGTGGCACAACGAGGTGTGCAGGCGAGCGAGAAGCATGTGCTAGGCAGGTGCGCGCGTTTCCAGAAGCGGAGGCTCACGACGATGCGGCTATGGGCACATCCAACAAACAAGAAAAAACACAAGGATGCAGCAGAGCACGATGCACGGCGAGTTGGCACGGGCGCTGCACAACGCACGCCTAACAAGTGGAGATGAGAAGGCCATGGCCGGACGTGCGGCTTACCTAGGACCTGACAAAGATAAGGAAGGGGCTACAAACGATGGGAGTGGCGACGGAGAAAAGAGATGATCTTGGTATGAAACGACGAGGAAGACAGGCTGGGGGTCGAGGTCGATCTGCATCCTGGAGCTTCCCGGGATGTCGAGAAAGAAGAGGATGCACAGGAGGAACCCTCGAGTGGCGCGAGAGCACCGGAGACAAGGTGAGGGAGTCGCCCCAAGCTCGAGCTCTTGCTCGGCTGGAGAATGGAGGGCTTGTCGACGACGTGGCTCGCGGAGACTTACCGGAGCGGCACCACGGCAAGGTGAGGGGAGTAATGTGTCGAAGGAATCCTCTAGGTCAACAGGGACATGCTTTATAGAGGCGTAGGGTGCCCGATGGCCGTCAAATCAGTTGAGCGCTGATGTGGTGTATCGGGATGCTCGACCGTACAAGTGGGATACGACGCTCACGCGTGGAGCTCGGTTGGGCTGCGTCGAGGATGGGCCGAACTGCTGCTCGGCCAGTGAACGCGAGGGAGGCCCAGTTGGGCTGCTGCTCTCTCTCTCTCCGGTTTTCTTTTTAGTAAAACAAAAAAACAAAAGAAATGTCAGGGAGGGTTTGGAAAGGAATTATAGGAAACTAAAAACAGTCTAACATGCTCAAAATGGCCGTGATTTTATGGAATTGGTTTAGGGATTTTTTGGAAAAACAATCAAACCACCTATTTATTACCATTGAAGCTCTTTTGCAAACGTATACAACTAAACATAGAATATGAGGCAAATTTGCAACATTTAAGTTTGTGGATTAGGGCAAGCAAACAAAAATACAACTAAACATAGAATTTGAATAAAAGAGAGATGGAGGTAGTGAGCAAAAGAATTCTTATCAAGGCATCTACTAGAGCACTCCACCTCATGCACGCACATCACAACACATATCCACACAAGATATCATGTGATGCAAAAGAATGAGATGATGATATGATGATATGATGCAACACTAGAATGACACGAAGTAAATTTATTTAAACAAAGTAAATGATGGCATACATGGATGGTTCCCACATGGAACATTGTCGTGGGTATAAGCCTGACAGTAGATGTGTAGGATACGAAAGGGATGGGCAGAGCCTTAGCTACGGCGAGATTGTATGAGTTCAGGCCCCTCTATGGTGGGGGTAATAGCCCTACGTCTCAGTGCTCAGGGAGCTTGTTGTCGAGTGGAATACCGAATACAATGAATTGCTAACCACTCCACAAGAGGGGGAGGGTAGCTTATATAGAGTGTGCTGCCCTCCACAATGGTTCGGTGCACAGGGGTGGAGTAGTGGCGAATAAATGTCTACGTTACAGGTAACGTACGTCTTAAATGCTAATTAAGGTACATGGAAACATATGACCGTTTCCCTCCAAGGGGGTTACGATGCACAGAGTGGAATCCAGTCGGTTAGTTTGATAGACTCTGAATGCTAATCTTCGACTGGACGGTCGAGGATATGTTACCGACTGGATGAAGGGAACTCCTTAGTTCAGTCGGAACTGACTAAGGGCTTTGTCCTTTATGAGGGGTAGTCCTTGGGTTGGACCTTTAGGGCAGGCCTATGACCCTACCCTAGTACTATAACCCCATCATTAGTCCCCAAATGGATTGGGGTTGGAACGATGAAGCGATGCTTGAAGTTTGGATCCGACTAGAACGGATGTGACTTTGGCGTTGCTTGCCTTGATCCATTTTATCTTCTCTGACCAATGATCCGAGTGGAAGTAGTTGCGAAACAAACTGTCAGAAACCGAGTGTTTCCGCGGCATCTTCTGACGTGACCAGTCAACTGACAGTGGCGGATTTTCCGGGATTCTCAAATTTCGGTTACCGCGCGCTCAGCGGGGATGACACCATCGCGCTCGAGTAGCGCCTGACGTCTCGATTCTCGCGCCTTCATCTTCTCCACTGATATCGCCGCGGTTGGTCGGGGGATAAGGTTTCGAGGCCACCTCCTAGTGAAATAGTCGGAACCTTACTTAAACCCCAGCGGCGAGGGTTTTCTCGTTACGCTCGCCGGATCTCTTGCCTTTGCTTGCTCCGCTCCTCTTGCCTTCCCCTGCGCACCCAAGCTTCCTCCTTTTCCTTCTCCTTCGCGGACCCGCAGCTTCCGCCATGACCAAGGGACAGACCAGCAAGCTCGAGGCGAAGAAGAAGAAGGGGAAGGCGGCGGCTCCTGCTCAGCGGCGGCAGCGAGGGTTGCCGGCGGGGTGGATCCAGGGGGATCTCCCCTCCACGGTGACGGAGGGGGATCTGCTGTAGCTGGTGGAGCACGGAATGATCGTGCACAAGTCGTGGAGGCTGCCGGCGGAGAATGAGATCGAGCCGGCGCCCCGGGAGGGGGAGCGCGTCCTGCTACTCAGCCACGTATATCGAGGTTTCTCTCTGCCCCCGCGTCCTTTCTTCAAAGGCATTATGAACCACTTCGGGGCGCAGCTTCACCACTTTCCCCCGAATGCTATAGCTCATCTCTCTGCTTTCATAGTCCTGTGCGAGTGCTTCATCGGCTGTCCTCCCCATTGGGGGCTGTTCAAACATGTTTTCTCTGCTAGATCCCAAACTACCAAACGACTTCACCAGTCGGATGATAAGACACACCTTCTCCAGCTCTGCGGAGGCTTAGGTTTCCAGAAGAAGAGTAGGAGTAGTTATCCTGCCCTTCAGCTAATGGAGTTGGTTAGAAACTAGCTGTCGACGTGGTTCTACTGCCAAGACGTTGCCTGCCCGAATGCCACGACAGGGCTGCCTCCCTTTAGCTTAGATCGACCCGCTCCGCCTAAGCAGCTTGCGCTCACGAAGGCGGAGAAGGTCGACATCCAGCCTCTGGTCGACGCACTCGTAGATGTCGTGAGAAGGGGAGTCACCGGCATAGATTTGCTGGAGATTTTCCTCGGTCGGCGCATACAACCACTGCAGGCTCGCGACCACGCCATGTGGCACTACACGGGGCCCGAAGACTCCACTCGGACCAACGTCTTGGGCGTGACCGAGGAGAAGGTGGCATCGTGGGTGCTCCAGATCACAAGCGCCTGTGAGAACCCCAGAGGCTCTCGGCGAGTGAGGGCTTTCTGCGCGGACAATCCTCCTCCGAACCAGGTGAGAACCATTTGTCGAGTGCACGTATCTGTTTTAGTTTTATTGCTTTCTTGAATCTCTGCCTGGCGTCTGATATCGTCGACTGTATTCTATGCAGAAGTGGACCAACTGGTTTTCTGCTGTCTCGAACGGGAACCCGGCCGAGGAGGAAGAGGAGGGTAGCCAGGAGGGTAGCGTGGAGAGCGTCGAGTATGTCTCCGACAGCGGGGAAACAGTGGAAGAGTCTAGTGAGGAGGAGGAGGAAGATGAAGAGCAGGACTCGCCGCCCCCGTTGCTGGAGCACCGAACCAAGTGTCGACATGAACCTGTAGTTCCCGCGGCTCCTCCAGCATCCTCGAGTGCTCTGCCCACTGCTCCCGTGGTCGGAGCACCAAGAGGACCAGGGACGTTGCTGCTGAGCCTGCGGGTCAGCCTTCCAAGGTGGCTAAACCGAGCGGATCTAAACCTCGGAAGGCTTTGCCGCGGATGAGGGTCGCTGTTCCCGTCACCTCAACGTAAGTGCATTGTTCTTCTTCTGATATTCGATTGAACTTCTGTTTGATGGTTGAATGAATTTCACTCGACAGGGCCGCCACCTCTGCCACCTCTCCGGCACGCCAGGAGGATGATCCCATGGACGCTGACAACGTCGTCTCGTCCCAGCCAGGTGCGTTGTAGCGATTCCAAAAGTTTTATATTATCGCATCGCGAATTCTGTCTTCGGTCTTGCCCCTTTCTTTTCCTGAGATCTTGCGCCGTTCGGTCTGGCAGGGGTGATTTATGTGGATGAGGGTGACCAGGGGAGACCTGAGCAAGCTGCGGAGCCTGTCCTTGAGGTTGTCCCGCCAGTTACTGCTCTCGCCGCGGACGTGGCGCCGACTGAGGCGATGCCGCCGACTAAGGAGGCACTGGTGGCTGCTGAACCGACTGGAGCAGGCCTTGGGATGCCCAACGAGCTTGCCATGATGCCAGGTCCGTCAAATGTCGGGTTCAACGTTCAGCGCCTCCCGGAGGATCAGGTGGGAGCGGCCAAGGGGGGCATGGTGCAGGCGGAGCTGATGGCGGGAGAAGCCAAGAAGGCGTACGACTCCATCGCATCCTTGTACCAGCGGAGCTTGGAGCTGCGGGACGATATCCGAGTAAGTGGGCTAGTAAGTATTTACTTTTCTCTTGTAACCCACTGGGTGTGCTCGCATAACGTATGATGTTTGCAATGGGTTCACTCTGAGTGAACCCAGTGGGTGTAGTCCCCGAGACTTCTGTCGAGTGCTTGCACCGACAGTTGTCTTTACGCATATTGTCTTTGACTTGGTCAGATTCGTAAATAATATGGTCGACTGCTAATAGTTGGGGCACTCGGAGTGCACCTACTGTAAGAGTCTCCGAGAGTAATTTTACTCAGGTCGGGTAGTATTAGCCT
This sequence comes from Hordeum vulgare subsp. vulgare, assembly GCF_904849725.1. Taxonomy (NCBI): domain Eukaryota; kingdom Viridiplantae; phylum Streptophyta; class Magnoliopsida; order Poales; family Poaceae; genus Hordeum; species Hordeum vulgare. The sequence continues at coordinate 337,217,046 of NC_058524.1, read as the reverse complement.
TGTAGGCGTATGTGTTGTCATGTATCTCAATAGGGCGGACCTGTTTGAGTTTCATGCCAGTGGGGTCACTCTTAGTGAACCCACTGGGTGTAGTCCACGAGACCGCTGTCGACTGCTTGCGTCGGCAGGGGTCTGAAGAACTTAGACTTCTTAGTGTTGGATTTGTCTGATCGTCTCTTGGTGCTGGCTGGCAGAAAACTTGTGAGATGGGGACAACATACGAGACTCTTAGGGCGGAAAAGGTTCAGTTTGCCGGTGAGCTGGATGCGGCACTGATTGCAATGGCTGGTATGAAGGAGGTTCTAGTGGAACGAGAGAAGTCGTTGGAGAAGGCTCGTGAAGCGAACAAGGCACTGACTGCTGAAGTTGAGAAGATGAAGGCGCAAAGGTCTGATCTGATGGGGCAAATGAATGTGCTGAACAAGCGGTGTATAGCGCAGGAGAAATACGTCGGTGAGTGGGCTCGGCAGATGATGACGCGTCTGGGTGGTAAGTCCTGTTTTTCCAAGTGCTTGTGGTACGTGCGCTACACTCGGCGCTTATTGTTTGCTTGTCCTGTGTTTGCAGATTTTTGCATGGACGCTGAAGCTGAAGCGGCTGACATGGAGCGGTCGATTCGCGAGAACATTCCACTTGGCAAGGACGCCAATCGGGATCTGCTCGTAGCGCACATTCGCGTGGGCAAAGTTGGTCCTTTCATCGGTCGACTGAGAGAAGTCGTCGGCCGGATCGACAAGGAGCTTTGGCCGGAAGATGAGTCGCGGCATGAGATGGAAAACTTTATGACTTGACTGGAGGAGGTCCCAAACCGGGTGCAGTCATGGAAGAAGTTTGCGGCTCGCTGTGGTGTAGAAGTTGCTCTGTCCCTGGTCCGAGTGCATTGCAAGGAGGTGCGCAAGGAGAAGCTGAAAGCGTTGAAGGTCGCCAACACGAAGAAACTCCAATTCGGAGACTTCATGGAAACTTTCCTTGAGAGTGCCACCCACATCGCCAACGGGATCGACTTGGACACATTCGTGGAGCCCTCCAGTCCCGGCGCCAATCCGGACGACGCATAAGAAAACTTTTACCTCGGTATGCCGAGTGTTGGTTGTAAGAAACCTTGGCCACTTCTGTTGGCCGTCACATTCTTGGTTGGTGCGGGTAAGCTTGATCCGCACCGAGTGAACCATCTTTAGGTGAACTTCGAATTTGAATAAAATCGTTTGCTCTTCTGTTGCAATTTTGGCTCGAGTTTTGTTTGGCGTTTCTTGGTGAAGCCAATGGCAAACATGCAGAGCATGTAATTGGTAGTTTCCTTCACATCTATGTGAATCTCTCTAAGGGTCTGCCAAGTCCCCGAGTGGATCTGTAGGATATACTCGAGGGTAATAGAGTACTTAGGCAATTCATGATCGCGGCTAAGTCTTCGAGTGCGACCGATATGCCGCACTCGGAGCGAGTTGTTACCTATGTCAGTTGTCTTGACATGCACATGAGCCTCAATGAGGGTCTGCTACTCATGTAATTGTTAGTTGTCTTGACATCCACATGAGCCTCAATGAGGGTCTGCTGAGTCCCCGAGTGGATCTATAGGATACACTCGAAGGTAATAGAGTACTTAGGCAATTCTTGATCGCAGCTAAGTCTCCGAGTGCGACGGACATGCTACACTTGGAGCGCGTTGTTCCTCATGTAATTGTCAGTTGTCTTGACATCCACATGAGCCTCAATGAGGGTCTGCTACTCATGTAATTGTCAGTTGTCTTGACATCCACATGAGCCTCAATGAGGGTCTGTTGAGTCCCCAAGTGGATCTATAGGATACACTCGAAGGTAATAGAGTACTTAGGCGATTCTTGATCGCAGCTAAGTCCCCGAGTGCGACGGACATGCTGCACTCGGAGCGAGTTATTCCTCATGTAATTGTCAGTTGTCTTGACATCCACATGAGCCTCAATGAGGGTCTGCTACTCATGTAATTGTGAGTTGTCTTGATATCCACATGAGCCTCAATGAGGCTCTGCTGAGTCCCCGAGTGGATCTATAGCATACACTCGACGGTAATAGAGTACTTAGGCGATTCTGGATCGCAGCTAAGTCCCCGAGTGCGACGTTTAGTGCACACTCGGAGAAAGTTAGTACTTAGGCGATTCTGGATCGTAGCTAAGTCCCCGAGTGTGACGTTTAGTGCACACTCGGAGAAAGTTAGTACTTAGGCGATTCTGGATCGTAGCTAAGTCCCCGAGTGCGACGTTTAGTGCACACTCGGAGAAAGTTAGTACTTAGGCGATTCTGGATCGCAACTAAGTCCTCGAGTGTGACGTTTAGTGCACACTCGGAGAAAGTGAGTACTTAGGCGATTTTGGATCGCAGCTAAGTCCCCGAGTGTGACGTTTAGTGCACACTCGGAGAAAGTTAGTACTTAGGCGATTCTGGATCGCAGCTAAGTCCCCGAGTGCGACGTCTAGTGCACACTCGGTGAAAGTTAGTACTTAGGCGATTCTGGATCACAGCAAAGTCCCCGAGTGTGACGTTTAGTGCACACTCGGAGAAAGTTAGTACTTAGGCGATTCTGGATCGCAGCTAAGTCCCCGAGTGCGATGTTTAGTGCACACTCGGAGAAAGTTAGTACTTAGGCGATTCTGGATCGCAGCTAAGTCCCCGAGTGCGACGTTTAGTGCACACTCGGAGAAAGTTAGTACTTAGGCGATTCTGGATCGCAGCTAAGTCCCCGAGTGCGACGTTTAGTGCACTCGGAGGAAGTTAGTACTCACGCGATTCTGGATCGCAGCTAAGTTTTTTTTTTGAGACCGGAGTCTGTGACCGCGGAAGAATTCTGAATCTGCAAAAGCTCAATCTGCTTTATTTCATCAATACTTGTTCTTTACATCGCTTTAGTCGACGGTCATGTGTAGAAGCGCTTCATGAGATCTCCGTTCCATGCTCGCGGCTCGTCTGTCTCCCTGTCGATGTTGTAGAGTCTATATGCTCCGTTGTTCAGCACCTTGGAGATGATGAATGGTCCTTCCCAGGCAGGAGCCAACTTGTGAGGTCTTTGTTGATCCACTCGGAGCACCAGGTCGCCTGCTTGAACGTGCGACTCCTGACATGGCGAGCGTGAAAGCGCCGCAGATCTTGTTGATAAATGGTTGAGCGAGTCAGTGCCATCTCGCGCTCCTCCTCTAGAAGGTCCACTCTATCTTGCCTTGCTTGTTCTGCTTCAGCTTCGGAGAAGAGTTCGACTCGTGGAGCATTCCGAAGCAAGTCACTCGGAAGGACTGCTTCTGCTCCGTAAACGAGGAAGAACGGTGATCGCCCTGTAGATCTGTTCGGGGTTGTGCGGAGACCCCAAAGCACTGAAGGTAGTTCGGTGACCCATGCGCCAGCGGCATGTCCCAGTTCTTGCAGGAGTTGGGGCTTCAAACCTTGCAGAATAAGTCCATTCGCCTGCTCTGCTTGTCCATTGGATTGAGGATGCGCCACGGAAGCAAAATCCCCTCGGATACCTTGGCTTGCACAGAAACCTTTGAATCTGTCCGAGTCAAAGTTTGTCCCGTTGTCCCTGATTATGCTGTGAGGTACACCAAATCTGTAGATGATGTCCCTGACAAACTTGATGGTTGTTAGGGCGTCGAGCTTCTTGATGGGCTTGGCTTCAATCCATTTTGTGAACTTGTTGACTGCCACCAACAAATGTGTGTATCCACCTTGGCCTGTCCTGAATGGACCGACTGTATCTAATCCCCATACCGCAAACGGCCACACAAGAGGGATTGTCTTCAACGCAGATGTTGGCTTGTGGGACTTGTTGGAGTAGAACTGACATCCTTCACATCGGTCGACCATATCTTTAGCCATTTCGTTCGCCTGCAACCAGAAGAAACCAACTCTGAATGCTTTGGCGACGATCGCCCTCGAAGAGGCGTGATGACCACAGGTTCCCGAGTGAATATCTTCCAGGATTAACTGTCCCTCCTCTGGGGAGATGCATCATTGAAGAACGCCGGAAACGCTTTCCTTGTATAACTGGCCATCAATGACAGTGAACGACTTCGACCTGCGGACTATCTGCCTGGCCTGGACTTCGTCTTCTGGTAATTCATGCCTTAGGATATATGCAATGATCGGCACAGTCCAATCGGGGATGACAGCAAGAATCTCCATGATCAGATCAACCATAGCAGGTACGTCGACTTCAGTCGGATCAATCGAGCTCTTTGGTTCTGGTGGTTCCTCTGTGAAAGGATCTTCTTGGACTGAGGGAAGGTGGAGGTGCTCGTGGCAAATGTCGCTCGGGACTGGTCTCCGAGTGGATCCGAGTTTTGCCAACTCATCAGCTGCTTGGTTCTTCAGTCGCGGCACATGGTGGAGTTCTAGACCTTCAAACTTCTTCTCAAGCTTCCTCACTGCATTGCGGTATGTGGTCATGGTGGGGTTCCTGACGTCCCACTCTTTCATCACTTGATTAACCACCAAATCTGAATCGCCATAGACCATCAGGCGACGGACGCCGAGTGCGATGACCATACGCAGTCCATAAAGGAGAGCTTCATACTCCGCCTCATTGTTGGAGGAATCAAAGTGTATCTGCAGCACATATTTGAGTTTGTCGCCCTTTGGCGATACGATCACAACGCCAGCGCCGGAGCCATTCAACATCTTGGACCCATCAAAGCACATTGTCCAATGAGCCGAGTAGATGTGGGTCGGTTGCTGTTGTTCTACCCATTCTGCTATGAAGTCAGCCAGGGCTTGAGACTTTATAGCTTTCTTGGCCTCGAACTTGATATCGCAGTACAACATCTCCATTGCCCACTTCGCCACTCGGCCTGATGCGTCCCGATTGTGGAGGATTTCCGACAACGGGGCATCGGAAACAACAGATACCGAGTGGTCTTGGAAATAATGGGCTACCTTCTTCGCAGTCATGTAAATCCCATATATCAGTTTTTGATAGTGGGGATACCTCTGCTTGGAAGGAGTCAAGACTTCGGAGACGTAATACACTGGCCACTGAACTTTGTATGCTTTGCCTTCTTCTTCTCGTTCGACTGTAAGAACAGTACTGACGACTTGATTTGTAGCCGCGATATACAGAAGAAGTGGCTCTTTACTGAGCAAAGCAGTAAGAAACGGCTGGGTGGAAAGTAGGACTTTGAGGTCGTCGAATGCGACTTGGGCTTCGTCTGTCCACTCGAAAGTATCTGATTTCTTTATGAGTCAGTACAGAGGAAGTGCTTTCTCGCTGAGTCGACTGATGAATCTGCTCAAAGCCGCTAGGCAACCTGTGAGCCGTTGAACATCGTGTATTCTGACCGGCCTCTCCATTCGAACGATGGTCCCGATCTTTTTGGGGTTGACATCGATACCTCATTCGGAAACGAAGAAACCGAGTAAGTTTCCGCTGGGAACGCCGAATGAACATTTGGCGGGGTTGAGCTTGATATCGTACCTACGAAGGTTGGCGAATGTTTCTGCCAAGTCAGTCAGCAGGTCAGAACCTTTGCGCGACTTGACTACGATATTATCCATATACGCCTCCACATTCCGACCGATCTGGTCGAGGAGACATTTTTGGATCATGCGCATAAAGATAGCGCCTGCATTCTTCAATCCGAATGGCATAGTGATGTAGCAGAAGCACCCGAATGGGGTGATGAAGGCTGTTTTTAATGCGTCGGGGCCATACAGACGGATCTGATGATAGCCCGAGTAGGCATCAAGAAATGACAAACGCTCGCAACCCGCAGTCGAATCGACGATTTGATCGATGCGGGGTAGCGGAAAATGGTCTTTCGGGCAGACCTTATTGAGGTGCTTGAAGTCGATGCACATTCGGAGCGACTTGTCTTTCTTGGGCACCATGACAACATTGGCGAGCCACTCGAAGTGGTGAACCTCGCGAATGAAGTTATCCGCCAACAGCTTGGCCACCTCTTCTCCGATTGCCTTCCTCTTATGCGCGGCGGACCGACGCAGGCGTTCTCGGACAGGCCGAGCGGTGGGATCCACATGCAGTCGGTGCTCAGCCAACTCCCTGGGTACACCTGGCATGTCAGAGGGTTTCCATGCGAAGATTTCCCAGTTCTCACGGAGGAATTGGGTGAGCTCGGCTTCCTATTTAGGATCGAGGGTGGTGGAGATGTTCGTCGGGGCAGCAGTGGCGTCCGTCGGGTGGATGCTGACCTTCTTCGTTTCTCCCGCCGACTGGAATGCAGACTCCGAAGCTGGCTTCTTCGAACGCATCAAGTCAGCAGGGTCGACTGTTTTCTTGTACTCGTTAAGCTCGAGGATGGCCAACTGCTGGTTGGCGATTCTTGATCCCTGCTGCAGACACTCTTCGGCCCGCTGTTGGTTGTCCATGATGGTGATCACACCTTTCGGGCCTGGAATCTTCAGCTTCAAGTATACCTAACACGGACGGGCCATGAAACACGCATACGTTGGGCAGTCCAGAATTGCATGGTAAGCGCTCTGGAAGTCCACCACTTCGAACGTCAGCTTTTCCTTGCGGAAGTTCTTGTCGGAGCCGAAAACGACGTCCAACGCGATTTGGCCGAGTGACTTGGCCTTTCGTCCAGGGACGACTCCATGGAACAGCATGCTGCTCTCGCTGAGTTTGGACATCGAAATGCCCATCCCCTTGAGAGTGTCGGCGTACATGATGTTCAAGCCACTACGGCCGTCCATGAGGACTTTGCGCAGTCGGACTCCTTCCACCACTGGGTTGACGACCAGAGCGTGTCTCCCTGGGTTGGGTACGTGTGCTGGATGATCTGACTGGTCAAAGGTGATCGCAGTCTGGGACCATTTGAGGAACTTGGGGTTGGTTGGGGTGGCCATGTTCACCTCCCTGTTCACCAGCTTCAGTCGACTCTTGCTCTCGACGTCAGCGAAAATCATCAGTGTTGCATGGACTTGGGGGAACGGATCCTCCTTATCCTCCTCATCCTGTTCATTGTCCTTCTCACTCGGTTGCCCTTCGCTGAACCCTTGGATCAGGAGGCGACACTATCGAGTGGTATGCTTCGCATATATGGGGTTGCCCTCTTCATCCATCTTCGTATGAACCGGACATGGCTGGTCCAGGATGGGGTTATTGAACTGCTTCTTCTTGGGGGTGAACTAAGCCTTCCCTTTGCCTTTGAACTTGGCATTGGTTACGGCTGCAGCTTCTGCCTGCTGAGTAGATGGAGCTTTCTGCTTCTGCTTCCGAGTGTTTCCCCCATCTCCATCGGCGACTCTTTTGTGCTTGCCGCTTCGGATGTAGTCCTCTTCTTCGCCATTTGCATAGCGTGTTGCTATCTCCATCATCTTGCTCATGGAGATGTCGCCCGTTCGGCCGAACTTCAGGTACAGATCCCTGTATCGCACGCCTGCCTTGAAGGCGCAGACTGCTTGATGCTCCGTGACGTTCTCCACCGTGTGGTAGAGAGTTGTCCAGCGCTGAATGAAATCACGCAGGGGCTCATTCTGCTTCTGGACGCAGTGCTGGAGCTCCACGAGGCCAGCAGGGCGCTTGCACGTCCCTTCGAAGGTCCTGATGAACACTCGGGCCAGATCTGCCCAGCTATAGATACTTGAGGGGGCCAACTGGTTCAGCCACGCTCGCGCCAAGCCGTCGAGCATCAGAGGGAGGTGCTTCATGGCAACATGGTCGTCTCCTCCTCCGATCTGGACTGCTACTCAGTAATCATCCAGCCATGTTTCTGGCTTGGACTCTCCTGTAAACTTGCTAATTCCCGTCGCCAATCGGAAGTTGGGAGGGATGTCAGCCGAACGGATGGCTCGACTGAAACACTCGGGACCAAAAACGATGGTCCTGCTTCCACTCGGACGGTCAATATCGTAACCATCGTGGTGGGCTCGGCCCCTGTCGACCCTCCGCTGGGTGATATGCCCTCTCACGTCGGGCCTTGGGTCGTAAGTGCAACCGACTGAACGCCGATCATCATGATGTCGGGGCCCGTAGGGCCCACCTCGCGGAGGGGTGCGTGAACGGCGACGATCTTCGGGATTTATGGAACGACTGCCTCCTCTGTGTCGTTGATGAGAACCAGGGCTATGAACTGACCGATGCATATTCGCATGAACATAACTATTGTAGATCCTGTTGTGCGACTGGGAGACCGCCGAATTTTGCTGCTGCGCCGTGTGCAACAGGGCGCGGATTTGCTCGATCCCCCTGCCAGCCTCTGAATCAGTCGGCTGAAGGGAATCGGCTATCTTGGCAGCTGCGGCCAAGTTGAGGAGGGGTGTGCGGAAGAACTCCACGTTGCTCCGCCTAGTGTGCCGACTGGCAGAACGGCAAGGCGGACGACGCGCGCCGGACGTTTCGCCGATCTCGTGCTCGTTCCGGCCAGCTTGACGGGGATCTTCATGGGAATTGGCCATGTGTACTTCTGCTGCACGCCCGCGACCCGCGTACTCGGAAGGAAACTCGGTCGGAACCGAGCCCGAGCGCTGGGACGGCGGGGCAACCACAACTGACTCTAGAACCGCCACTTGTGAAGACGCGTTCTGGAACGCCTGTGCGTGTTGCACCCAACGCTGTAGCCGCGGATGGCGGGACCGCTTGCTGCGGCGCGTGATGGCGGTGTAGGTCGACACCGGAGCCGACTGCTGGAGAAGAAGAATGCTGCGGGCGCCGGCACGAAAGTGCGTAGCCCCGCGACGGGGAAGCGCCTCGACGTCGAGAGGGGCGTCCCAAAGACATGCCGAATCGTCAACGATGAAGGAGAGAGCGCCGAAGAGGATCTTGTGACCCATGCTCGAATCTCCACCGGACGACATGACGAAGTGATTTAGTCGCAAACTCGCCGGAAGTCGCTTAGACGCCTGCCCCACGGTGGGCGCTTACTGTCGTGGGTATAAGCCTAACAGTAGATGTGTAGGGTACGAAAGGTATGGGCAGAGCCTTAGCTACGGCGAGATTGTATGAGTTCAGGCCCCTCTACGGTGGAGGTAATAGCCCTACATCTCAGTGCTCAGGGAGCTTGTTGTCGAGTGGAATACCGAATACAGTGAATTGCTAACCCCTCCACCAGAGGGGGAGGGTGGCTTATATAGAGTGCGCTGCCCTCCACAACGGTTCGGTGCACAGGGGTGGAGTAGTGGCGAATAAATGTCTACGTTACAGATAACGTACGTCTTAAATGCTAATTAAGGCACATAGAAACGTATGACCGTTTCCCTCCAGGGGGTTACGATGCACAGAGTGGAATCCAGTCGATTAGTTTGATAGACTCCGAATGCTAATCTTCGACTGGACGGTCGAGGATCTGTTACCGACTGGATGAAGGGAACTCCTTAGTTCAGTCAGAACTGACTAAGGGCTTTGTCCTTTATGAGGGGTAGTCCTTGGGTTGGACCTTTAGGGCAGGCCTATGACCCTACCCTCGGACTATAACCCCATCAAACATATTACAAAGATGGCAAGGGTTCACTTGTGTTGTTACAACTCTCCCACACTACAAGACGATCTCGCCCCAAGATCTAGGATTGAAAGAACGTACAATTTTCAGAATGAAGAATGTCCTCGCATTCCCAAGTGGCTTCTTTATCGTAATGGTGTGACCATTTAACTTTGAGGAATTTGACAGACTTGTTGCAATTCTTGTGCTTGGTCTCTTAGAGAATAGCAACTCGATGCTCATGATAAGATAGGTCTAGCTGGGGATCAATGTCTTCGAAGTCAATGGTGCACTCAGGAGTCTTGAAACACTTCTGGAGCTGAGATACTTGAAAGACCTCATGCACATTGAGAAATTGGGAGGAACCTCTAGTTGATAAGCAAGGTCCCCTCTTTTGCCAACAATCTTGAAAGGACCCACAAACCATGGAGCAAGCTTTCCTTTGATGCCAAAACTCTAAGTACACTTCATGGTACATACTCAAAGATAGACAAAATCATTGATCTGGAAAGCCAAGTAACGATATTTGCTATCATAGAACTCTTCTGACGCTATTAAGAAGCTTTGAGATCGTCCCGAATGACATGACACATTTCTTCTACTTCAGTGATCATGTCATTCCCAACAATTTGACGCTCACCACTTTCAGACCAATTGAGTGTGGTATGACACTTCCTACCATAGATAATATCGAACAAGGCCTTGCGTGAACTTGGTTGAAAGCTATTGTTGTTGGAGAATTTAGCAAACGGGAGGTAGTCTTCCCACTTCATGACGAAAGAGATAACACACGCTCGAAGCATGTCTTCAAGAATTTGATTGACTCTCTCGACTTGACCACTTGTCGAAGGATAGAAGGCATTACTGAACCAGACCTTGGTGCCCATTGCAGTCTAGAAGGAATCCAAGGACTTGGAAGTAAAGATGCTTCCTCGATCTAAAAAAATAAGCTTAGGAACACCATGCACAGAAACTATCATTGAAGTGTCCAGCTTTTCCAGTTGAGCTGCGAACTTAGATTCTTTGACCGGAAGGAAGTGGGCAACTTTAGTCAGCCTGTCGATGACCACAAAGATGGAACCATTGCCCTTCTTGGAGTCAGGAAACCCAGTGAGAAAATCCATATCCACATGATCGAATTACCTCTCGGGTATAGGCAAAGGATGAAGAAGACCTGTTGCACATTGATGTTCCTCCTTCATTTAGTGACACACAACGCACTCGTTCACAAACTGAGCAATCTCATGCTTTATGCGAGTCCAGCAGAAGGTCTGCTTTGGATCCTGATACATCTTAGAACTGCCTGGATGTATCGAGAGGAGAGAGTTGTGGGCTTCATCCATGATAACTTTTCTGAGCTCTCCTTTTGGAACCACAAGGCAGTCCTCGAAGAACAAAGTGTATTGGTCATCAACACAGAAGAACTTAGACTTTGGAATGCACTTTGCCAAGCCTATCTTCACTTTGTTCACCATAGCATCAAGAAAGTTCAGCTTGGCGGACTTGGTCTTCATAGGTAAGAGTAATCTGGAGGTTGGCAAGAATCCACGTTGAACTACTTGAAGGTAAGCTTCTTGAAAGACTCACAGAGATCTGGCTGGAATGGCTTGAGAATGAGACTATTGCAGTAAGCCTTTCTGCTCAAAGCATAGTCAATGCTTGGATTGTAATCTTGGTTCATCTCCACCCAACGTGTTTGACGAATATTGAGATTCAGTTGAGTGAAGACATATTTCAAATTCCTGTGGTCGGTGTATACTTCAACCTATCTTCCCAACAAGAGGTGTCTCCAAGTTACAAAATATGGACAACTACCGCGAACTCAAGATTGTGAGTGGGTTAGTTTTTCTCACTTGGATTCAACTGCCTAGAGGTATAAAGTACCACTTTGTTATCTTGCATGAGAAGACCACCAAGGACCTGAAGAGATGCATCACACAAGGAGGAGTTAGAACCAGAGCTGAGGTGAGCCTCTCCTTGAGTGTATTGAAAGCCAAATCACACTATGGAGTCCAGACATATTTTATGCTCTTTTGAAGAAGGTTGGACAAAGGCTTAGCAATCTTAAAGAAGTTCTAAACTAATCTTCTACAATAGCCTCCAAGCCCGAGAAAGCTTCGAAACTTCTTGAGCTTCTGAGGAGGCTCCCACTTCACAATGGCTTGAAACTTTTCAGGATCCACCTTGATGCCCTCGCCAGAGATGATATGCCCAAGGTACACCACTTCTTTGAGCCAAAATTCACATTTTGAGAACTTAGCATAGAAATTATGCTCTCTTAGATTATCAAGCACAAGGCGAAGATGTTCTGTATGTTCTTCCTTAGTCTCGGAGAATACTAGAATGTCATCAATATACACCAAGACAAATTCATTCTTGAAGGGGAGAAGACATAATTCATCATGCGAGCAAAAGTCAGAGGAGCATTGGCAAGACCAAAAGTCATCCATGTGTTCTCATAAGAGCTAAAGCTTGTCCTGAAAGAAGTCTTGGGAATATCTTTTTCAAGAATGCGTATTTGATGATAGCACATCCAAATCTCAACCTTGGCAAAAATCTTGGCCCTTTTCAACTGTTCAAACAATTCATTGCTGTTGGGAAGTGGATACGTGCTTCTGATTATCTTCTTATTCGATGGCCAGTAATCGACACAAATCCGATACATGCCATCTTTCTTATTCACAAAAAGAACACCACAACCCCAAGGAGAAGAACTTAGTCTGATCAGACTCAGACGTTCTTTTTCATCTAGCTGCTTCTTCAACTCTTTCAGCTCTCTGTGACCAAGTTTATAAGGACGCTTGCAAACCGGTTCAGATCCAGGCTCGAGTTCAACCACAAACTTTACTTCCTGGTGAGGAGGCATCCCTGGCAATTCTTGTGGAAAGACACCTTCATACTCACAGACAACCGGAACTTGAGAAATGTTGGGATTTCACCCTTCTCAATTAGAGAAAATAGATGAATCATGTCATCTCGAGCAACGAAAATGATCACGTATTCTGAAGGATGAGTCAATTTAACTTCTTTGGCTTCACAATCGACAAAAGCCTTGTTCATCGCCAAAAAATCCATGCGAAGAATAAGAACAATATCAGAATTGCCGAGAACAATTGTAGAGGCTAGAAAATAATATCTCTCCATCTTGACAGAGACATCTGGAACTACCATCTTTGCATGCCTAAATAATCCCGGGGAAACCACTAACAAAGACCTAGGTAACTGCTCATGATGCAGATGATGTTTGGTTGCATAAGGCTTAGGTATGAAGGAATGTGATGCACCAATGTCAAATAAAACCTTTGCAGGACATCTCGGGAGTCCTCTGCTTGAGCTGCATTGATCATGTTCACTCTTGCTAACTTCTCCATTATGGTTCACCATTGCATTTCCTGGGGCCTGATTGGAGGAGGAGGAAGAAGACGTCGCTGATTTGTAAACTTGTTAGAGTAGCGGCCGTTCTGACCAGACTTGTGCCAAGTCACCTCTGACAGTGGATGGAAGTGAGCTGGGGGAGCTCACGAGTTAGGCGGCTGAGACTTCTGCTGGAAACCTGGGTTAAGTGGGTGGAAAGATCAACGACCACCGTTCTACTTGAAATGTTGAGGCTCACAAGGTGGAGGAGGAACCAAAAACCTCTCGTTCTTTGGAACAATATGAGACGAGGATGAAGACGAATGAGAGTCTCTGAAGCGCTTTCTTGAACTCTCAACCCTGAGCAAAGCTGACTCAGCCGTGAGATGGAGGTTGAAGAACTAACGGGCAAGAGAAAGCTTCAGATCTTCCTTGAGACCACCTCTGAGTTGATAGCTCTTGCTCTTCTCATCTGGAACATCCTTCTTGGCATAACAGGAAAGGTTCCAGAATTCAATGTTATATTGATAAACAGACGAGCTTCCTTGCTTCACACTGCTGAACTTGTCACGCCTGCCCTCAACAACGCTTGTCAGAATATGATGGGTCTGAAATCACAGCAAAAGTCATCCCAACTGATCAAACCGTCACCTCTCGGATTGTTGAGTTGCTGCCACCATTCTGCTCCGTGACCCTTCAGCTAGAAAGTAGCAAATTTCACATAGTCTTGAGGCCTGACATTTGTGCACTAAAAATGCCTGGTCATGTCACGTATCCAATCATCCGCATCAAATGGATGGTCAATACAAGGGAAGGACTTGGGCTGATTTTCCACGAATTGATTGAGAGAAGCAAACTGATGCTAGTTGTTGAAATTCCCTTGCTGGCCTTGGTTCCTTTCTTGCATCATTTGAAGTAAAATCTTAGTGTTTGCATTGGTCGCAACCATCAAAGATTGTCACGCTTCTTGAGGAGGATGAGGGGATGGCGGAGGGTCTGCCTGCTGTCCATCACGACCCAAATTCTAGCGAGTTGCCGAAGCCATCCTGGAGACGTACATGAATATTAGATCACCGATGAGAGATGGAGCTAATAAGCTGAATCAAAGGCTTGAAATATTGCAATGTAAAGTCTTAGCAATTTACATTAAAGTTAGAATTAGTAAGAACGCTTCCATGAAATTAGTGACGACATGAGAAGATTCGAAAGCCACTTGCAATTGACAAGTTTGAGCTAGAATTGCTTGGAACAAATGTATATCCCACATATATCCGATGAAAGAATTTTTCCCTATGTGTATACTTGAATTCCCACCTGAGAACTTCTGAAATATTTCTTGGTTATGCTAATAGGTTGTGGGCCCGGAAACTTACTTAGTGTAATCAGCTACACCTTTCCCACAACTATCAACAAACATCCGAGAAGTTCCGCAAATTCATCTACCTCAGACCTTCGAAAACACAATGATACCAAACTCAGTAGATCATCCACGCTACCTCCACCAGTACTGGGGAATAGTGACAACACCATTTGCCACCAAGAAAAGTATATATGTGAAAGGACGTGGATGTCGCCTAGAGGGGGGGGGGTGAATAGGCGCTTTAAAATAATTACAGTTTAGGCTTGAGAAAATGCGGAATAAAACTAACGTTTAATTTGTCAAGCACAAAACCTAAAACAACTAGGCTCACCTAAGTGCACCAACAACATATGCTAAGGAAGATAAACAACAAGTGATAGCAAGATATATGACAAGAAAAAATATGGCTATCACAAAGTAAAGTGCATAAGTAAAGGGTTCGGGTAAGAGATAACCGAGGCACGCGGAGGCGACGATGTATCCCGAAGTTCACACCCTTGCGAAAGCTAATCTCCGTTTGGAGCGGTGTGGAGGCAAAAGGCTCCCCAAGATGCCACTAAGGCCACCGTAATCTCCTCACGCCCTTGCACAATGCAAGATGTCGTGATTCCACTAAGGGACCCTTGATGGCGGTTACCGAACCCGTACAAACAAGGTTCGGTCAATCCCCCCAACTTAATTGGAGGCTCCCGAGAACACCATGAACCTTGACCACAGTGGCATATGGCGTCGAGGTGACCACAATGCTCGGGGCAATTTCCACAACTTAATTGCAGACCCCGACGCTTGCCCGGGACTTTACACGACAATGATTGAGCTCCGAGGCACCACCAAGCTTCTAGGGTTACCAAGTACCCAAGGGTAATAAGGTTCTCAACTTCGCACTTCCATGTATCACCGTGGAGAACTCAAACTGATGCAACTAATGCAATGGCAAGAACACACGAAGTGGTCAAGTCCCTCAGACTCAAATCCCTTCACAACAACAAAAGCTATGAAGAAATATGAGAGGAAGAACAAGGCGCTCACAAAGAACTCCAAGATCAAGATCCGAGGGGTTCGCCTCACATAGAGGAGAAAGTGATTCGTGGAGATGTGGATCTAGATCTCCTCTCTCTTTTCCCACAAGAACTAGAAAGAATAATTTGAGGAAGAACACGAGCTTAACGGATAGATTAGGTCCAATGGGGAAGATGACCTCCTTTATATAGTGGGGGAAAGAATCCAACCGTTACCCCCACTCACAGCCCGACCGGAGTGGTACTACCGCTGCAAGGAGCGGAACTACCGCTCCTAGAACGTCCGAGGTAGCGGTACTACCGCCCGGGAGCGGTAGTAAAAAACTACTACCGCTTTGGGAGCGATACTACCTCTCAAGGAGTGGTACTACCACTCCAGCAGCCGTACTCCCGCTCGTACCAGGAGCGGTACTACCGTTGGTTACTGAAACTACCAAAACTTTCGCATACAAACTCCGAATCAAGCAAACTCAAGCTTGTTGGAAATTTTAAGAATATGCAGTTAAGAAAATGCCAATGATATAGAGATGTGAGATCTCTGTGAATGAAGAACCGGCATAAAGTTCCGACATTGAAAACATCATAGAAGATGCATATGGACTCCGTTTTCGATGAACTCGAGCTTGTCATGAAGATGACCATAAGCTCTAAAGCTCACAAAGGGAAACACCAACCAAGAACAAAGAAATATGATGCAAGGATGCAAATGGTTTGAGCACTCAACAAACGATCCGATCAAGCTACTCACTTGAGAGCCGCCCTTGACAGAACGACAATCTACCCTAAAATAGAAAACCTATCAAGGGCAAACCTATACCTTACACCTAGTCCTCTTGAGCTAGATGACGATGATCTTTGCTTCCTCAAGATGGACCACCTTTCTTGATTTCATTGGTTTGATGAAGACCAGTTTATTGCTCCCCCATACTCACTATGGGTGAGCCACTCTTCAGCACATCTTCACAAATCCATTGCCACCACAATGGACGGCAAGCTTCAAGCATGATATCTTCGTGATGCTCCACTTGATCTTGAACACCACAATCTTGATGATGATCACCACTTGATGTCATCCTTCATGTGTTGAATGAGATCTTCCTCTTGATGCAGACCCATGGAGACACACCTAAACCCACATAGAACTCTCGCGAAGACCATGGGTTAATACGCAAAAGTGTTATGGACAATGCTTACCATACAATGGGATCACTTGATCCCTCTCGGTACATCTTGTACACTTTGTGTTCTGATCATCTTGATTTACTCTTTTCTTAGTCTTGATCAGCCTTGTGTCATTATGACCAATCTTTGGATAATACATTTAATACCACCTTGGTCATCATATAAACTCCTTGAAATAAAGAGATGGACTTCAAGAAGTGCCTATGGACAAATCCTTCGAATATAACTTAAGGCAATCACTAGTCCATAGGGACTGTCATGAATTACCAGAACCACATATGGAGAAATATGCTCTAAAAATATGAGATTTGATGTCCGTGTCCTAAGGTACTAAGGAAGCTAAATGATAACGATGTGCCAAGAATCCCCTAGAGCTCAACTCCTCGAAAGAAATCAAGTGAGACAGGAGGCACCAAGTCAGAACTACGTCCAATCGGTAGCATATAGATTCCAAAAATACTCACGTGATCCTAAGAAAAATTGAGCAATAAGAGGAGTATAATTAATATTCCTAACTCGTAAACCTCAACAGAGCAGGAAGAGGAGTAAAAAGATCCTACTCTCCAATATAGCTAGACTCAAAATAGTTTTTCACTAGACTCAAATCATCCAAGTTCGATTAAGTAAAGGCTACTATGGTCGTATGGCTCCGGTTGCCAACTTGTAACATCCAAGATGCGGCACTATCCATATTTGGGATGAGGCCATAATATGGATAGAGGCGCATCTTGGCGTTTCACAAGTTCAGAGGTCATTGCAGATACATTTATCAATAGATGGGTATATGGATTGGCTTACACTCGCCACATGTTAAATTACAAGTCACGCAACATTATTTCAATCGTCCATAAGACAGGGTCCATCTATGGACAAAAACAAACGATAAAAAACAATGATTCTGTCTCGCTAGCCCAGGGGACGACCAAGGTCCTCTACTCGTTGTGGTACGTGACGTACATATGCCCACTGCCTTTCTCGAACTCCAACTAAAGTTGCGAAGCGTCAAACACCTGTGGATCTGTGGTACCTGGACCTGTGGTGTTGTCGTAATCTATGAGCCATGGGGACTTAGCAATATTGTGACCATGACACTGATGACCCACAAGTGTAGGGGATCAATCATAGTCCTTTCAATAAGTAAGTTTGTCGAACCCAACGAGGAGCAGAAGGAAATGAGAAGCGGTTTTCAGTAAGGTATTCTCTGCGAGCACTGAAATTATCGGTAATAGATAGTTTTGTGATAAGGTAATTTATAACGGGTAGCAAGTAAAAATGTAACACAGGTGAAGTAAGGTGGCCCAATCCTTTTTGTAGCAAAGGACAAGCCTGGACAAACTCTTATATAAAGAAAAGCGCTCCCGAGGACACATGGGAGTTTATGTCAAGCTAGTTTTCATCGTGCTCATATGATTCACGTTCGTTACATTGATAATTTGATATGTGGGTGGACCGGTGCTTGGTTGCTGCCCTTACTTGGACAAACATCCCACTTATGATTAACCTCTCTCACAAGCATCCGCAACTTCAAAGAAGAATTAAGATAAATCTAACCATAGCATGAAACATATGGATCCAAATCAGCCCATTATGAAGCAGCACCTAAACTAGGGCTTAAGCTTATGTCACTCTATCAACCCATCATCTACTTATTACTTCCCAATGCCTTCCTCTAGGCTCAAATAATGGTGAAGTGTGATGTAGTCGATGTTCACATGACACCACTAGAGGAGAGACAACATACATCTTATCAAAATATCAAACGAATACCAAATCCACATGATTACTTATACAAGACTTATCCCGTGTCCTCGAGAACAAACGTAACTACTCACAAATCATATTCATGTTCATAATCAGAGGAGTATTAATAATCATTAAGGATCTGCACATTTAATCTTCGATCAAATAAACCAACTAGCATAAACTACAAGGAGTAATCAACACTACTATCAACCCACATGTACCAATCTGAGGTTTTAAGACAAATATCGGTTACAAGAGATGAACATTGGATGGGAGATGGTGATGATGAATATTTTGGTGGAGATTGACCCCCTCTCGATGAGAGGATCGTTGGTGATGACGATGGCTTTTATTTGTCCCCCGGGGAGGGAAGTTTCACCGGCGGAATAGCTCCGTCGGAGCTCTAGATTGGTTGTGTTGAAATTCCACCTCGAGATGGCGGCGCTTTGACCCAAAAGCTCTCTCCTGATTTTTTGCAGGTCAAAACTCTTCATATAGCGGAAGCTGGGCATCAGAGGCCTGCCAGGGGGCCCACAAGCCTGCAGGTTGCGGCAAGGTGGGTAGGTCGCGCCTCCTGGCTTGTGACCTCCGAGTGGGTCCCCTCCGGTATTCCTTTTGCCCAATATTTTTTATATAATCGAAAACAATTCTCCGTAACTTTTCATGACTTTTGGATCTGTGCAGAATAGGTCTCTCAGATTTGCTCCTTTTCCATTCCAGAATTCCAACTGTCGGCATTCTCCCTCTTCATGTAAACCTTGTAAAATAAGAGAGAAAAGGCATAAGTATTGTACCATAATGTGTATTAACAGCCCATAATGCAATAAATATTGATATAAAAGCATGATACAAAATGGACGTATCAACTCCGCCAAGCTTAGACCTCGCTTGTCCTCAAGCGAAAGCCGAGATCGATAAATATGCCAACATGTTTAGAGATAGAGGTGTCGATAAAATAAAATACGGACATGAAGGCTTCACGGTTATCTTTAGAACACAAACAGACATTGACATAGATTATCTTATGCTAGAGTAACAATTCATTCACAAGGTAAAATATGAATCAAGAACTCTATTGCTAACTAACAAACTATGATTTCAGTCATTGAATCAATTCCGATTTATTGCAACGTAGGAAAGAGTATATATAAGAGCTTGTAAAGCAAATCCACATAATCAATCATCTTATGGTCTTTCATAATTGCTAACACTCATGTGGTACCTATGAGGTCAAAGCTTCAATCGAACACAGAGAAAGATAGGGGCTTATAACTTTGCCTCCCAACTATTTACCTCAAGAGTAATGTCAACAATAATAACTAATGATCACCCACATCCGAGTGGATATATTTGTCGAGATCATTCCCCAACACATGATGCTTGCCAAAAGATAAAGGCGAAATAAAGGAAATGGTGAAGATCACCACGTATCTTATAGAAAGTTAAGTACTAGCAAGTAAAGGTAATAGATAGGCCCTTCGCAGAGGGAAGCAGAGGTTGTCATGCAAAAGAACATAACTTTATATTGCCCCTTGTGATAAAGAACTTTATTATGGAGTGTGTCGCTTTTATTTCTTCTATGTCAAAAGTTCGTATAAAGTTAATTTTCATCGCACTAATAAATCACACATATTTAAAGAGAAATTTTTATTGCTTGCACCGATGACAACTTACTTGAAGGATCTTACTCAATCCATAGGTAGGTATGGTGGACTCTGAAGGCAAAACTGGGTTAAAGGTTTTTGGATACACAAGTAGTATCTCTACTTGGTGCAGGAGTTTTTGGCTAATAAGAGGTGGAAGCAAGCGACACATGTTGAAGGATCTACAACAATATAACTTCTATTCAGAAATAAGCAAACATAACCCATTATGTTGTGTTCCTTGTCCAGCATCAACCTTTTAACATATAATATTTTAGTGAGTTCTCACAATCACAAAAAATATCTAAGATAATATATTTATATGTGAACCTCGCTTTCTTTATTACTTCCTTCTAATTGCAACAATGACCAATAGCTTTGTTTGTCAACTCACAACAAATTTCAATCGACATACTTTTCATATGTGAAGTCATCACTCCCATAAGATCATTATCTATGATCTTTTTATTTATTCTGTACTTCTTTTTATTTCCTTTTCTCTCAATATCATAACAAGCAAGCAAAGCCCTCAACTCAAAACTACTCTTTATTATATAACTCGCGGACTTGCTTACATAGGGGAACAAAAAGAAAAACATAAAACTAGATCACACTATTATTCTACTAGATCAAGATATAACCAAAAGGATCGAACGAGGAAAAACAAAAAAAAGTAAAAGGTGTGATGGTGATATGACACCGGGGCACGTCCCCCAAGCTTGGCACAAGCCAAGGGGAGTGCCCATACCAATGTGTTTAGTTGTCTTTCTTCGGAGGTAGTGATGTTGGAGTTGTTGGTGAGGTTGATGGTTTGTCCTCCGTCTTCGAAAGCACGGGCTCACCATCGTCAAAAGATGAACTAGTCTCTGGAATCCTCAAACCTGCATCCAAACTCATTTTCTTAAATTTTTTTCATACTCACAGTTTTGGTTTTGCAGGTCATAGACCTGGACTTGCAGGTGCTCGATTTTCTCGTAAATATTGAAGACGTGATCCCAGAGGTCCTTGGCGTCTAGCTTGTGCTTATGGGTAAACTCCGCGATCAACAGGTGATTTGCATTAAGTCCTCGTTCCACCATCCCTTGGCACTTGAAGACTTGTTGCTCCATCGCTTCAAACCTTGTGTACACACTTTTGGAGTTCTTTGGCCCCTCAATGTCGCAGATGTGCAGCAACCCCTCATGCATCTCAATGGTTTGAGGTTGTTGCAGCACCGCCGCAAGGTAGGGGTTGATGACCCTCTCAAAGAACTTGACCTTTAGAGTCCTTTCAGACGTCATGTTGATCTAAATGTGTTACACAAAGAGCTCGAAACGAAAATAGGAGATATTGTCGTGATACGGAGGTCAAAACCTTCAGGAGATTATATAATTAATTTTGCCGACCCGGAGGACTATTCCACAAGAAAACGGAGTTTGGAGGGTGCACGGGGTGGCCACAAGCCTGTAGGGCGCGCCTAGGGGGTAGGATGCGCCCTCCTGGCTTGTCGCCTCCTCGTGCACGCTTCAGACTACTTTAAAATTTTCTATTTTTCTAATATTCCAAAACTACTAACAATTGCCATTGAAAAGCTTTTGTAGTCGGTTTGCTTACCGTAACACATACCTATTCCTTTTCGGAGTCCGAAAAATTCTGATACGTCTCCCTAATGTACTTTTCCGGAGTTATTGTATTGATAATATTAGTTTCGACATTTATGGGAGTACCTCAGATATAATGTTCGATTCTTTTTCCATTTACCACCTTCGGATTTGTGCCTTCGGCGTTGTTGATCTTGATGGCACCGGAACGATATACCTCCTTGACAATGTAAGGCCCTTACCATTTAGATAGATGTTTTCCTGCAAAAAATCTTAAATGAGAGTTGTATAGCAAGACATGATCACCTACATTGAATTCACGCTTTTGTATCCTTCTATCATGCCATCTCTTTACCTTTTCTTTAAACAACTTAGCATTCTCATAGGCGTGGGTTCTCCATTAATCAAGTGAGATCATGTCAAATAACCTCTTCTCACCACCAAGTTTGGAATCATAGTTAAGGTCTTTAATTGCCCAATAAGCTTTATGTTCTAGCTCTAGAGGTAAGTCCCATTCTTTACCATAAACCATTTTATACGGAGACATACCCATAGGGTTTTTGTAAGCGGTTCTATAAGCCCGTAATGCATCATCAAGTTTCTTAGACAAATTCTTTCTAGATCTATTAACGGTCTTTTGCAAGACCAATTTAATTTCTCTATTGCTTAATTCTACTTGTCCACTAGACTGGGGATGATAAGGATATGCAATTCTATGATTAACATCATACCTAGCAAGCAATTTACCGAAAGCTCCATGAATAAAGTGTGAACCACCATCAGTCATTAAATATATAGGGACTCCAAATCTAGGGAAAATAACTTCTTTCAGCATTTTAATAGAAGTGTTATGATCAGCACTACTAGTTGGAATAGCTTCTACCCACTTAGTAACATAATCAACAACAACTAGAATATGAGTATACCCGTCGGATTTTGGAAAAGGTCCCATATAATCAAAACCCCCACAACATCAAATGGTTCTATAACTAGAGAGTAATTCATAGGCATTTCCTGACGTCTACTAATATTACTAATTCTTTGACATTCATCACAATACAAGACAAACTTACGAGAATCCTTGAAGAGAGTAGGCCAATAAAAACCAGATTGTAATACCTTGTGTGCAGTTCTGTCTCCACTGTGATGTCCTCCGTAGGCCTCGGAGTGACACTTGTGTAGGATCTGTCCCTGTTCATGCTCAGGTATACAACATATAATAATACCATCTACTCCTTCTTTATAAAGGTGTGGATCGTCCCAAAAGTAATGTCTTAAATCATAGAAGAACTTTTTGTTTTCTTGGTACGTGAAGCTAGGCGGTATAAATTTAGCAACGATGTAGTTACTATAATCAACATACCAAGGAGCATTGTGTGAATCATTTATGACAGCTATTTTTCATCAGGGAAGCTATCATCAATAGGTAGTGGGTCATCAAGAATATTCTCTAATCTAGACAAGTTATCCGATACGGGGTTATCAGCGCCCTTTCTATCAATAATATGCAGATCAAATTCTTGTAGCGGAAGAACCAATCTAATAAGTCTTGGTTTAGCATCTTTCATTTCCATAAGGTACTTAATAGCACTGTGATCAGTGTGAACATTTATTTTGGAATCAACAATAAAAGGTCTAAACTTATCGCTAGCATACACTACTGCTAAAAATTTCTTTTCAATTGTAGCGTAGTTTCTTTGATCACTGTCTAGAGTTTTACTAGCATAATGGATGACATTTAATTTCTTATCAACTCTTTGTCCTACAACAACACCAACAACATAATCACTAGCATCACGCATAATTTCAAAGGGTAGGTTCCAATCAGGTGGTTGAACAACAGGTGCAGTGATCAAGGCTTTCTTAAGAATTTCAAATGCTTCTACACAATCATCATCAAAAACGAATGGAACATCCTTTTGCAAAAAAATAGTGAGAGGCTTAGAAATTTAGATAAGTCTTTATTAAATCTCCTATGGAAACGAACATGATCAAGGAAACTTCTTATACCTTTGATATATGTTGGACACATCATTTTTTCAATAGCATCAACTTTTGCTTTATCAACTTCAATACCTCTTTCGGAGATTTTGTGTCCCAAGATAATGCCTTCATTAACCATAAAGTGGCACTTCTCCCAATTCAAGACAAGATTAGTTTCTTCACATCTCTGGAAAACTCGATCAAGGTTGCTTAAGCAATCATTAAAAGAAGTTCAGTAAACGGAAAAATCATCCATGAAAACCTCAACAATATTTTCACAAAAGTCAGAGAATATAGCCATCATACATCTTTGAAAGGTAGCAGGTGCATTGCATAAACTGAAAGGCATATGTCTATAAGCAAAGGTACTGAAAGGGCAAGTAAAAGTGGTCTTCACTTGATCCTTTTTTGATACAGGTATTTAAGAGAAGCGAGAGTAACCATCTAGAAAGCAAAAATGTGTATGTTTGGATAGTCTTTCGATCATTTGATCAATATAAGGTAGAGGATAATGATTTTTCCTAGTAGCCTTATTTAATTTCTTGAAATCAATTACTATTCTATATCCTGTAACAATTCTTTGCGGGATCAATTCATCTTTATCATTAGGAACAACGGTAATACCTCCCTTTCTAGGGACACAATATACGGGACTAACCCATCTACTATCAGTAATAGGATAAATTATACCTACCTCCAGAAGCTTTAGTATTTCATTTCTTACCACTTAGTTCATTTTAGGATTTAATTGTCGTTGGTGATCAACAAGTGGTTTAGCATCAGGCTCCATATTGATTTTGTGCTGACATAGAGTGGGGCTAATGCCCTTAAGATCATCAAGAGTATATCCAATAGCAACATGGTGCTTACTTAGAGTTTTCAATATTACCTTTTATTCACACTCTAAAAGGTTAGCAGTAATAATAACAAGATATATTTCTTTTTCATCAAGATAAGCATACTTCAGAGTATGAGGTTATTGTTTAACATCAAACACAAGATCACCCTTAGGTGGAGGAGGATCCCCGAGTATTTCAACGGGCAGGTTATGTTTCAAAATAGGCTTCTGATCAAAGAAAATCTTATCTATTTCATTCCTTTCATTCATATACATATCATTTTCGTGGTGTAGCAAATATTGTTCTAAGGGATCAGTAGGAGGCACAACGATAGAAGTGAGACCAATAATTTCATCTTTACTAGGCAATTCTTTATCAAGGGGTTGCCTACGAAATTGAGAGAAATTGAATTGATAAGATACATCCCCAAAACTTAGAGTAGTCGTTTCTTATTCACAATAAATCCTAGCATTAACAGTATTCAAGAAGGATCTACCAAATATAATGGGACAATAATCGTCTTGTGGGGAACCAAGAACAATAAAAGTAGTAGGATACTTTATTTTCCCACACAAGACTTCAACATCTCTAACAATCCCAATTGGTGAAGTAGTATCTCTATTATCAAGCTTGATGGTTGCATCAATTTCCTCTAATTCGGCTGGTGCAATATCATTAATAATTTCTTGGTATAAGGTCAAGGGAATTGCACTCACACTAGCATCCATATCACATAAGCCATGATAACAATGATCTCCTATTTTCACAGAAACAACAAGCACGCCAACAACAGGTCTAAGTTTACCTTTAGTATCAGGTCTAGCAATTCTAGCAGCTTCATCACAGAATAAATGACATGCCCATCAATATTATAAACCAAGATATCTTTAACCACAGCAATATTAGGTTCAACAATAATTTGTTCAATAGGTATAGGTGTTGTACTAGAACTCTTGCGAACCATAGTTGAAGCTTTAACATGTTCCTTTATCCTACCAGGAAAGGGTGGTTTCTCAATATAAGTAGTAGGAATAAGAGGATCAGCATTATAAATAATAGTTTCTTCTTCAACTTTAATAGGTTCAACCAATTTAACTTCAAGGGGAGGATGATATTTATACCACTTCTCCTTGGGGAGATCAACATGAGTAGCAAAAGATTCAGAGAATGAAGGTACTACCTCAGAGTCAAGTCCATATTTAGTGTTAAAATCACGAAAAGCATCGGTGTATATAAATGATTTAACACAATCACACTTAAGGCTTATATCTGGCTCATTACCTTCATCGAGTTACCAATCTTCACAGTTGCGTTTAATTTTTCCAATAAGTCCCATTTGAATTCAATATCTTTCTTCATAAAGGAAACAACACAGGAAGTGTCGAGCATGGATTGATCATTACGAGAGAGCCGATCATAAAAATTATGAATAATAATTTCTCTCAGGAGCTCGTGATTGGGGCATAAATATAACATTGACTTAAGCCTCCCGCAAGCTTGAGCGATTCTTTCTCCTTCACGAGGCCAAAAAATATAAATATAATTTCGATCACGATGAACCATATGCATACGATAAAATTTCTGATGAAATCCCAATTTCAATCATTTGTAATTCCATGATCCAATATAATCACATAGCATATACCATGTCAATGCCTTTTCCTTCAAAGATAAAGGAAAGAACTTCTTCTTGACATCATCCTCTAGCAGACCTACAAGCTTAAATAATCCACAAACCTCATCCACATAGATTAGATGCAAATGAGGATGTAGTGTTCCATCTCCTGCATAAGGATTAGCTAGCAGTTTTTCTCTCATACCCAAAGGAATTTCATAATAAATATTTTCAGTAGGTGCAGCATATCGAGGAGCATATCTTTGTGCTTACAGTGAGGGTGAAGATACCCCGAACAAGCCCCTCAAAGGATTATTTTCCATAGTGATAAGTGACAGTAA
Source organism: Hordeum vulgare subsp. vulgare (assembly GCF_904849725.1). Lineage (NCBI taxonomy): Eukaryota > Viridiplantae > Streptophyta > Magnoliopsida > Poales > Poaceae > Hordeum > Hordeum vulgare. The sequence continues at coordinate 337,190,992 of NC_058524.1, read as the reverse complement.
ATTTCAGCATAGTATATAAATTTTTCCTTTCCAAGTTCCACTCACCAAAGGCGCATCACTCCCCGGCAACGGCGCCAGAAAAGAATCTTGATGACCCACAAGTGTAGGGGATCTATAGTAGTCCTCTCAATACGTAAGAGTGTCGAACCCAATGAGGAGCAGAAGGAAATGACAAGCGGTTTTTAGTAAGGTATTCCCTGCAAGCACTGAAATTATCTGTAACAAATAGTTTTGTGATAAGGTAATTCGTAACGGGTAGAGCAAGTAAAACAAAATGTAAAAAAGGTGCAGCAAGGTGTACCAATCCTTTTTGTAGCAAATGACAAGCCTGGACAAACTCTTATATAAAGAAAAGCGCTCCCGAGGACACATGGGAATTTATGTGAAGCTGATTTTCATCATGCTCATATGATTCACGTTCGTTACTTTGATAATTTGATATGTGGGTGGCTGGTGCTTGGGTGCTGCCCTTACTTGTAAAAACACCCACTTATGATTAACCTCTCTCGCAAGCATCCGGAACTATGAAAGAAGAATTAAGATAAATCTAACCATATCTTGAAACATATGGATCCAAATCAGCCCCTTACGAAGCAACGCATAAACTAGGGTTTAAGCTTATGTCACTCTAGCAACTCATCATTAATTTTTACTTCCCAATGCCTTAATCTAAGCCCAAATAATGGTGATGTGTCAAGTAGTCGACGTTCACATGACACCACTAGAGGAGAGACAACATACATAATAAAATATCAAACGAATACCAAATTCACATGATTACTTATAACAAGACTTATCCCATGTCCTCAAGAACAAACGTAACTACTCACAAAGCATATTCATGTTCATAATCACAGGAGTATTAATAATCATTAAGCTACAAGGAGTAATCTTCCACCAAATAATCCAACTAGCATCAACTACAAGGAGTAATCAACACTACTAGCAATCCACGGGTACCAATCTTAGGTTTTGAGACAAAGATCGGATACAAGAGATGAACTAGGGTTTGGAGAGGAGATGGTGTTGTTGAAGATGTTGATGGAGATTGCCCCCTCTCGATGAGAGGATCGTTGGTGAATATGATGGCTTTGATTTCCCCCTCTAGAAGGGAAATTTCCCCGGTGGAATAGCTCCGCTGGAGCTCTGGATTTGTTCTGTCGAAGTTACGTCTCGAGACGTCCGTGCTTCGTTCCGAAAGCTCTCTCCTGATTGTTTAAGGTCAAAACCCTTCATATAGAGGAATATGGGCACCGGAGGCCTGACAAGGGGCCCATAAGCTTGCAGGGCGCGACCAGGGGTAGGTCGCACCCGCTGGCTTGTGACCTCCTGGTGGGTCCCCTCCAGTATTCCTTTCGCCCAACTTTTTTATATATTCCAAAACAATTCTCCGTCACTTTTTAGGACTTTTGGAGATGTGAATAATAGGTCTCTCAGATTTGCTCCTTTTCCAGTCAAAAATTCCAACTACCGGAATTCTCCATGTTCATGTAAACCTTGTAAAATAAGAGAGAAAAGGCGTAAGTATCATACCATAATGTGTATTAACAGCCCATAATGCAATAAATATTGATATGAAAGCATGATGCAAAATGGTCATATAGGATATGAGGACTAATTAAGTTATTGGGTGAGGTAATGTTAAGTGTTGAGGTTGCAACAACACTAAGCATATTTGGTGGCTAACTTACGAGAACATAATTTATAGTGGAGTGGTTTGTGCATAACGGTCATGAGCTAGCTTGATCAAGAAATGATCCTGAACACCTTCTTACTTCAGTCATAACCCCACCATGTCCTCAGTCAAAGACGAAGCTCACGAAAGAGACAGTCACGGTTACTCACACAGTTGGATATTTTAATTAAGTTTACTTCTAGTTCTCTACAACCAAATGTTAAAACAACTTCCATGTTGCCACACAACCATGGCCACAGCTTTCCAAAAGATATTAACCCTGCAGGGATGCTCCAACTAGTCCATCAGAAACTATCACAAGCTGCCCTAGAGAGAAAACCTTAACCTCGTGATACCCGAAGTATCACTGATATCCCAGTGCACAACACATTCACTAAGAGTAATACAATTACAGCAAGACCGCCCGACAAGCCAAATCCCAATAGGATCCACGCGTATCTTTTTTTCAGGGCACTACCAGATGGGCAAACCTCAGGTTGGCTGAAACCCCCGGTGACTAGGGGGTGCTGGACATCGCCCGGTTTGGACCAACATCGATGAGGAGCACTCGACCGAGTTATTGATTAAGATTCACAAGGTAGCTATTCTCTATGCATTTTGATTAAGTTGTTTAGAAAATTTAACACCAATGTCGGGCCTTGCCTGAGGAATCTTATCTCCAAACAAATTATCAAGGGGGTCCGCATAACAACCCCAAGCGTATTAGGAGCGCTCAATATGAACCATAACACTGGTAACCGGAACTAGGGCAGCAAAAGCGTAAAAACACGAAGCAAAAGGCCAAGACTTCTGCCTTCACCAAGTATATATGGGCATTACATTATATAGTACTCCCTCCTTCCCGAAATAAGTGTCTCAAGCTTAGTAAAACTTTGTACTAGAACTAGTACAAAGTTGAGACAGTTATTTTGAGAAAAGGGAGTAGCAATGGTATAAGCTGCTTACACCTAGCGCTATATTAGCCAATCAATGTTTGCTAGGATATGTAGGGTTAGCGGATTTTTATGGCAATGTTTTGGGGCTTGATATTCAGGTGGTAAGCAGGAACAAATAGCGATGGAAATGAGACAACCAAGCAGAACAAAATTAAAAACGATATCAAGGTCACGGTCATCTTGCGTGGCACTTCTTCTGAGAGGTAAGCCTCTTGCTCTTGAGGAACGTTCTTCACGGGATCTCGTACTCATTCTAAGCACCCGATGAAACCCAAGAAAGTACAAATCCAATGAATACACAAAAAGGCACAATGCTTCAAACAACATTATACATGAGTATGGTATGGGAGAAGCATGGCAATGCTACACTAGTCATCTTTCCCATGCATTTATATGGTTGTTACCATTCTGGAAAGAACCTTCAGATTTGTTATTTGGTCATGCATGAACATGGGAAAAATTGATGCTTCATGAGAAAACGGTGCAAATGCATATAAAGAACGTCACAACCCGATCTACGGATCTCTCGGAACTCACAAAACAAGATACAGACAGCAATAAAACTCTACTCTAGAGCAGAGTTCATGTCATGAAACTTAACATGGTCATAGAGGGCAACAACTACTACAAGTCACTCCCACTAAGCATGAGCTAAAACTGCACAGAAAACATGATAACATCATCTAAACATGGCATGATGGTAATAGAAAATTCTCAGACTTTGTCAATTTTCCCAAAGTGAATTCACAGCAATTTACATCCACATGGCATGTTTGACAGGAAGAATAGCTAAGATGCAAAACCTATTTTGCAAAGTGATGTCACCATTAGACAGAGGGAAACAAGCTCTTTAAATTACACAAAAGTACCAACACAAAGAACTTGTAGATGCGTGGCAATCATCATGGCAACATAGCAACTTCAAATAGTTTTCACACTTGGTCATACATCAACCTATCTCAAAAACAACCATATTGGGATGGCATATTCATATCAAGAAACCCACAAATACACAAACTTTTCATGGCATTGAAAAATACCAGGGCCTAGTATTCCCTACACACTACACTTTTATGTTTATAAGTTCAACAAAGGGTGCAAGGATTAATTCACACGAAATTAACAAAATGACGTCTTAGCACAAAATATAATTTTGACTAAATTTCTCAGAATACAAAACTAATATCACCACTGGATTTCTTGGACTTTTCTCCCCCAAATTCATATATCATACCCATATGTTACTCTAGGAAAATCTCACCCAATTGCAATTCAAAATTCACCAAGACCTCTTATAACATAAATACAATATGCCATAATTGGCATATCCCAAAATTTGAAACTGCCAGAAACAAACATGACAGAATCTGGCACTTACCTAAAATGGAGTACTATGAAAACAGAGAGATAAAACAAAAGTGGGGCCACTGGCAGTCTCACCGGGCCTCCAGAGGATGACAAGTGGGTCCTCAGGCCCACTGTCATACGTACATGATTAATCACAGGGAAAACAAAACGGGGGGCTGGGATCGATTCGAACATGCGACTCCTCGTTGAAACATCGGGGCCACAACCACTGGGCTATGACTCGACACTTGCTAGAGGATGGGGTTTTCGGCTTATAAAGAGACAAAGCTGGCTCCTTTCTTCTTCCCTAAGACACGAAGTGCGACAGTGTCCCTAGCGAGCGAGGAGCCGATGACACCAACTAAGGGCTACCAGCGGGGGTGCGAGATACGCCGAGGATTCCATTCTCGGGGCTGCGGGGTTCTATAGCGCACAGAGGCGAGGAGCTTGAGCTCAGCTGTGTCGAAGTGCATGCTCTAGCCAATGCAACCAAAAGACCCATCTGATGGAAGAGACTAGGCAGCACATTATACGTCAACACTCGCCCTCACGTGTGGATCCCTCAGACCTAAACATGGACCGAATGTGGGTTGCAATTTAATTGCGCCAGCCGGGTCTTGAACTCAAGACCTCTTGGCTCTGATACCATGTAGAAGTGCATGCTCTAGCCAATGCAACCAAAAGACAGATCTGATGGAAGAGACTAGGCAGCACATTATACGTCAACAAGCTCGGGGATGACGAACAAGGCGGCAGCGGCAGAGGGAGGTGTGAGGGAAAGCAAGGATCTTGCCCGAGTGTGTGCTAGGCAGGTGCGTGCGCAACCGGAAGCCGAGGCTCAGGACGATGTGGCTACGGGCACATGCAGCAACAATACAAAAGAACACAAATATGTAGTAGAGCGGGAGCACGGCGAGTTGGCACGGGCGCTGCACGACGCACGCCTAATGAGCGGTGACGGGAAGGCCATGCAAGGACGCCCAGCTTAGCTAGGGTGTGACGGAGATGAAGAAAGGGCTGGAGACTGTTGTTGCCGAGCTGCGCCGGAACGTCGATGGCGTAGGATCGAAGGTGGGAGGAGGAGGAAGGGTCTAACTGACACAGAGGGTTTTGCGCCGCTATCACTGCAGCTTTTCTGTTGTTCTATTATTGATCAGAGCACTCGGCTCGCTGATTACAAAAGGAAACTTAATACCCATGCATCTCACCCAGTAGACGATCATGCCATCCCACGATCCTGGTCAAGCGCGATGCCTCTACATAGCCGCCATTCCCACAGATCATCATGCCATCCCATGACGCTGTCCGGCGATGCTAGCTATGCTAACTGAAAGCAAAAAAATGGAATGAAGTTCACAGAGGCTCGGGCGTGAACATCCGCACACTACCAGCCCTATTATTCAGCTAGGTGTATCCGTTCTAGCAACGGGATTACAATTCAAATCACCCCCTAATCCTGTTGCTCTTCCTTCACTTGAATGATAACAAGCCTGCACCAGAGCTGTGTGAACTTAGCACGCCCAAGAGCTTTCATTAGTATGTCTCCTAATTGATCATCAGTTGGAACATGCTCGACCTCCACTTTGCTTTCTTCAACACACCCCCTGATGTAGTGATACCTCAGGTCAATATGCTTGCTCCACTTATGGTGCACGAGATTCTTGCTCAGCTCAATCGCAGATCAGTTGTCCACCTTGAGCTTCACCTTCTGCTCATCTTTTCCTAGCATTTCTGCAACGAGTCGGCTCAACCAGACGGCATGTGTTGCTGCTGTTGCTGCAGCTATGTATTCAGCCTCACAAGAGGCTATAGCCACGATCTTCTGCTTCTGTGAGCACCAAGTGATGATGCTTGGACTTAGGAAGAAAGCTATACCTGTTGTACTCTTCCTGTGTGTTAAATCACCGGCGTGGTCACTATCGCTGAACCCTGTCAGGGAGGTTCCTCCTCCTGCCTTGTAAGTGCAGCCATAACCTAGAGTCTCTCATATATACCTGACGATCTGTCTAACCACTGCCCAGTGTTGCTTTCCAGGTGCCTCCATGAACCTGCTCGCAACTGCCACTGCATATGCTATATCAGGGTGCGTATTGACCAAATACCGCAAGCTCCCGATGACACTGCGATACCTGGTCGCATCAACAACTTTACCATAGTTCTTTCCAACCTTCAGGCGATTCTCCATGGGCACGAAGCTAGGGTTGCATTCCCTCATGCCTTCGTCTTCAAGGATCTTCGCTGCATAGCTAGACTGACACACTGTGATCTTACCTTGTTCTTGTTTCACTTTGATGCCCAGGTAATAGCTTAGCAAACCGAGATCGCTCATCTGGAAAAGCTCGTGCATCTGAGTCTTCAAACTCTCGATGGCGCTGTCAGTGGTGCCCGTGATGATCAAGTCATCTACGTGCACCCCCACTAACAGGTAGTCCTAGCTTCTCCCGCGTCGATACAGGGCATGATTCAGCCTGCATCGCGCAAACGCAGTGACTGGAGCGTCGTGTCCACTTTAGAATTCCAAGCTCGCGGGGCCTGCCGAAGTCCATATAGTGCCTTGTGGAGCTTCAGTACCTTGTGCACATTGTCGTCGTCGATGAATCCGGCCGACTGATGCACTTATACGTCCTCCTCAAGATTGCTGTTGAGGAAGGCCTAACGAACATCCATGTGATGCATGCTCCAGCTCTGATGTGCGGCGACAGCAAGCAACAGCCTTACTGTCTCCAACCGTGCCACCAGGGCAAAAACTTCATCAAAATCGATCCCCTACCTCTGGGCATAGCCTTTTGCGATGAGACGAGGTTTCTGTTTCACCACATTGCCTGCTGGATCCCTCTTTACCTTATACACCCATTTCAGTCCAGTAGCACGGTGGCCGTCAGGGAGTAGTGCAAGCTTCCAGGTGTCATTGTCGCGAATCGACTCCATCTCCGCTTCCATAGAAGCACGCCACGCCAGCTCACTCAATGCAGGCACAACCCACTGTACTCAAGAGTGCGAGCAGGAGCGTGATCGATGAGGTGCTCGACAGTATTGTAGTGCAGCGGCACCCCCTCTGAGTCGAATGTCTCTCCGCTGGGTGCGGACACCCACCCGTGTGTGTCGATTGGGGATGGAGTGGAGGGCGATGGAGTGTCGGAGCCGGCAAGAGTACTCATATCCGTGCCCCTGGCAGATGAGCCTGCTCACTGTACCAGCTCAACAAGTGAGTCTGGCATCATTGTTGCTGGTGAGTCCGGTGATGTCTCTGGCCCTGCAAACACAGTGTACGTCGTCGTCATGGGCACACCCCCATCGGAGTACACCACCGTGAGCTCCCTCTGACAAGCGAGTTCAGAGTCTTCGACGTCCTTGCTCCAGTCCCAACGCTTATCCACTTCAAAGCGTACATCGCACGTGATATACAGACACTTGCCGACTGGATCGTACACCTGATAGCCCTTTGTGCCAGGCTCGTAGCCAAGAAAATGCCCGGGCACGACCTGTCCGCAAGCTTGGTGACGCCGGGTCCGACGAGCTTCACGTGTGCCAGACACCCGAAGGTGCGGAAGTAATCCACTGCAAGCTTCTTCTTGCGCCTAGCTTCGTATGGGGTGATGCCTTGCAAGCTCCTCGTCGGCGATCGGTTCAGGATGTGAACCGCAGTGTGCACAGCCTCACCCCAGAACGTGTTGGGCACGTCCATCGCCTTGATCAGGATGCGTGCCATCTCCACCACTGATTGGTTCTGACGCTCGACGACTCCGTTCTGCTGGGGAGAGTACGGTGTCGTTGTGTTCCTCTAAATCCCCAACTCCTCACAGTAGATGTTGAATTCGGAGGAGGTGAACTCACCACCTCTGTCTATGCGGAACGCCCGGAGCCTGGATTGGCTCTCCACTTCGGCTCGGGCCTTGATCTTCTTGAAGTATTGGAAGGCTTCGTCTTTGCTCTGCACGATACGATGATGAGCGCGGGAAGGGCGTGTGGTGCATCTTCCCGACGGTGCAGCCCCTGCAGAACTGGTGAGGGTGCGCAATCGTTGGCATCCCGCGTACCATGCCCCTTGCTCCGAGCTCATGTAGGGCGCGGAAGTGTAGGTGACCATACCTGGCGTGCCACCTCCAGGCCTCGTCCTTGACTCCGAACAGTAGGCACACGGGTGCTGCCAATTTCAGACCCACGGCATAGAGCTGGTTGCTCATCCGCCGCACCTGTGTCAGCAACATCTTTTGCCTGTCATACAAATAGAGCTGGCCACCTTCGATCATGGGTTTCCACCCATTCTCATCAAGTTGTCTGAGACTGATGATGCTTGTGCGCAACTTCGGGATGTAGTAGACATCGGCTAGTGCTCGTTGTACGCCATTGCTGCATGTGAACAGCACGACACCACGCCCACAGATTTGTATGAAAAAGCCATCGCTGAAGCACACTGTACCTCGCACCGAATGATCTAGCTCCGAGATCATGTCGCGCCGCCCTGTCATGTGGTTGTTGGCACCAGTGTCAAGGTACCAGCGGTCATCATCTATTGCCGTCGGCACGACTTGTGCCTCATTGAGGAAGATCTCCATGCCTGCTCAAGGTGTGTCGATGTCCACGCAGTCTATGCTAGTCACCATGTAGGTGGCGAGGAGCAGACCTGGCTGCTCCACGTCAACCTATGCGACGTTCGCCTGCTGTTCCGGCTGCTCGCGTTGGTCCCTTTCCCTTTTGCGACACTCCTTCAGCCAATGCCCTGGAATGCCACAATAGGGACAGTTTCACTTGCGCTTGGTCGTCGCCCGGCCACCGTTGCCAGGGCCACCTCCTTGGCCACGGCCACCCGCACCTTGGATGTCGTTAGGCTTGCCATTTCCACGTCCGCATCGATCTCTAGTACCTGAGGATCCACCAGCCTGGTCGAGCAGGTTCTCGCGCGCTCGCCACTCGTCGGCAGTGAAGGGAAATTGTGCGGCACGCGCTGGTGTCTCCTCGCGCTCGCGCTCATTGATGACGAGGAGCCGACCGCACAGTTCCTCGAGAGAGAGCAGTTTAGTATCCACAAGAGACTCGATAGCCACGGCCATGTCCCGATACGGCCGTGGGACAGTACGCAACACCTTGAGCATTGCCTTGTGTTCGTCAACCGGATCACCGAGAGCTTCCACCTCATCGATGATCGTTCTGAGTCGCATTACATACAACTCGATCCCTTTGCTGTCCTTGTACCGGAGTGCCTCGTACTCGGATCGGCGAGTGTGCGCCTTGGCCTCTCGCACGCGCTCATATCGGACGTGCATGGTCTTCAGAGTATCCCACGCCTGCTTGGCCGTGGCCTTTGCGCCCAGGATGCACATGAATTCCGGCGGTACTCCCTTGAGGAGAGCGATCATGGCTCGCCTGTCATCACGGTCCGTGCCGTGACCAGTTTCCACCACCTGCCACAGCTCATCAGCCTGCAGCTGAAGCTTTGTAATCATGGCCCAGTCGGTGTAGTTGGTGCGGGTGAGCATCATCGGAGGTGCTCCACCACCGCCGCCATGAACGATGAGCTTGACGACATGCACCCTCGATCCCTCCACAATGGAGAGACGCGCCACGGTCTTGTCCAAAGCTGCGGCCTCCGCCGTGTCTTGTTCCTCTTCTTGCTTTCGGCCATCTCTCCGACGGATCAGACACCGCCGGCGCCCAGGATGGATCGAACACCACCGACGCTCTGATGCCACTTGTTGTTGCCGAGCTGCACCGGAATGTCGACGACATAGGATCGAACGTGGGAGGAGGAGGAAGGGTCTAACTGACAGATAGGGTTTTGCGCCGCTATCACTGTAGCTTTTCTGTTGTTCTGTTATTGACCAGAGCACTCGGCTCACTGATTACGAAAGGAAACTTAATACCCACGCATCTCGCCCAGTAGACAATCATGCCATCCCACGATCCTCGTCAAGCGCAAGGGCTCTACATCGCCGCCATTCCCGCACATCATCATGCCATCCCATGACGCGGTCCGGCGGCGCTAGCGACGCTAACTGAAAGCGAAAAAACACAACGAAGTTCAGAGAGGCTTGAGCGTGAACATCCGCACGCTATCGGCCCTATTATTCAGCTAGGTGTATTTGTTCTAGCAACGGGATTAAAGTTTAGAGACGAGCTGGAGATGACGTGGGCGGTGATGGATCGAAGCGATGATCTTGGTTCGAAACGACAAGGAAGACGGGCTCGGGGTCAAGGTCGATCTGCGTCCTGGAGCTCCCCGAGACGTCGAGGAAGAAGAGTATGAAGAGGAGGAAGCCTACCGCAGTGCTAGAGCGTCGGAGTCACCCCGAGCTCGAGCTCTTTCTCGGCTGGAGCATGGTGGGCGCATCGACGGCGTGGTGCGTAGAGACTTACCAAAGCAGGAGCCCGTCAAGGTGAGGGGAGGAATGGGTCGATGGAATACTCTAGGACACCAGGGACACGCTATATAGAGGCCTAGGGCGCCGGACGGCCGTCAAATTAATCAACCATCGATGTGGCGCATCTGCATGCTTGGCCATAGAGGAGGGATACGACGCTTGCTCGTGGAGCTCGGTTGGTCTACGCTGAGGTTGGGTCAAACTGTTGTTGGGCCCATGAAGGCAAAGGTTGCCGAGCTAGGCTACTTCAGTCTCTCTCTCTATCCGGGAAACAAAAGATTTTTTTTGTATCACATCCGTCAACACATAACCAGAATCTCGGACCTTCATCTACAACAGACCCTCGTGATCACAATGATACAAAGTATGGCAGTACTCCCGAACAATCTGCACCAGTACTAGGGACATCGGGGTTATCTCGCCACTACTAGTATTGAAGCAATTACGAACATCCTTCGTTCTAAGATACTCAGAAATATGAATGATGGCGATGTGCACAAGGATCCCCTGGAGCTCAACTCCCCGGAAGAAATCAAGGCAAACAGGAGGCACCAAGACAAAACTCCGTCACATCGATATCATATAGATTTTAAAAATACCCGCGTGATCCTAAATTTTTTTTGAGCAAGAAGAGGAGCAGAATTAAGATTTCCTAAGTCGGAAACCTCACCAGAGCATGGAAGAGGAGAAAAAAGAATCATACACTCCGATATAACTAGACTCAAAACATTTAACTAGACTCGACTAGGCCAAGTACGATCACACAAAGGCTCCTATGGTCGTAAGGCTCTGATACCAACTTGTAACGACTAATATGCGGTCCTTTCCGATTTAGGGAACGAGGCCCCAAAATGGAAAGACGCGCATCTAAGCGTTTCGCATGCACGATAATATAGCACATACATACACTACTAGAAAAAGGCCTGCTAGTGGCGCACCTATTTTGGCTACTAATGGCGCACTATAAGTGCGCCACTAGCATCACGCCATTAGAATTTTTTACTAATGGCACACCACAGGTGCGCCATTAGTATCTGATATACTAATGGCGCACCAGGCAGTGCGCCATTAGTATAGCTCCAGGTGCGCCATTAGTATGCCTCCCAGGTGCGCCATTAGTATGCCTCCCAGTTGCGCCATTAGTATGCCTCCCAGGTGCGCCATTAGTGTGCCTCCCAGGTGCGCCATTAGTATGCCTCCCAGATGCGCCATTACTATGCCTCCCAGGTGCGCCATTAGTATGCCTCCCATGTGTTCCATTAGTATAGCTCATGGTGATGACCAGACATCGCAGGGTTAACATATTTATTGTATGCCAATTCCTTCTACTTTTCTTTTCCTCTCCAACAATTAAAATAATAAGAGTTACAGAGTTACCGATCCATATAAACACCTCATGGTGCCAAACATCATAGGGCTTTATAGGTTTGTTACAGGCTACCACTGTTCAAAACTTCAGTATTGTGCAGAAGCACACATGCTACGAATAAGCTGAAAGAGCTGGTACACAAAACTGCTAAAATTGTGGTGAAATCAAGAAACTTCAAGAACCAGCCTCTGCGACGCAGCATAAAACCTCAAGATCTGGTCATCACCGTGAAACTGTAAACGAATCAACGGATCCTGGCTTAGCACGCCATCTACCAAAAAATGGGGCCTTTCTAAGAAGCTCTAGCATCTGCTGGTACTCACAAGCCATATCCTGCAACAGAGATGAGACATCTTAAACCTTCACTTATTGTATTCACAATCATTGCTCACAAAGAATCAGAAATCATTTAATGTAATCCAGCTCTATGGCTTCAACTCATTATCCATCGGACTAATTAAAAACCGTACAGTATAGGATGAAATACCTTAGTTGCACGATAAGCAATCTTCTCGTGACAAAATTTTGTGGCTAATGGATGTTCAAGTGATATGAAGGCCTCTGTCAATCTTATCCTGCCATCAAAACACAGATATTTTGCCAGGCTTACATCAGGACTTCAGAATGCTAGGAATGAGAAAGGGAACTCTCTTACTTGCAGAGCAATGACTCGGTGGAGGGTAAGGATGCTGCCTTCGAAGATGTGCCTTGTTTCCTCCCAGTTGTTCCTAAAATAACTTTGATCATGCAAACCAGATTTATTCCAGCATATTGAGTACCTAATAAAACATTAATGGCAAAGCTAAGCTTCTATTTTAAAAGTTCAACCAAAGAATGGTGCATGAAGATATAGTCAGAGCAAAATGCAAAGGAGTTCAAAATGGCAACAAACCATATTAACTGTGCTGTTCAAAGAGGGCTTCTTTTCACTTTCAGGTTGATAAATAAACTTATAAACAAAGGCCAATGATTTTTTTTCCTCCACAAAATGGCAATATCGTACTGGTGATGACATTTTTCAAATTGTTCCTACATGCCATTAACAATTTGAGCTCATGTCTCCTCCTTCCCTGAGTTGGAAATTTTTGGAGCCTAATATGAACTGTACTGCTACACCTGCTACAGACTAGAGCAGATTTATTCAGCTATTGTCCGCAATAAAAAAGATGATTTACTTTGTTATGCTTCTTGTGTTGAATCAAAGGACATGCCAACAGTACATACAAACATCTCTTATCATTCTAGCATTTGGACCCGGCTATGTATAATAAGTCTAGCATTTGGACCCTGCTATGTATAATAAGTCTAGCATTTGGACCCTTAGACATCGTGTCCCTGATTCACTTGACGACGGAATTCAGTTAATTATAGTCTCATATCAGCAACATTCAGTATCATACTTAGCTTCTCCTCTGTGATTAGCTGCTCTGGCGTCATTTCATCCGCATCTATGCATCGTGCTCCAGACCTACGTCCGACATGCATTCGGCACATATCCTGCATCGACGGCAGCTCTGGTCGCACCCACTGCACAAGGAACAAAAAATGTAAAACAGGAATGGATTTCACATGAGGCCTGGCCTTCACAGGTTCGTTGTCAACTAGGTTCAATGGACAATCAGGTAAAAGCACAAACCTGCTGCGCCAAGTTTCTCTGCTAGCTGTGCCAACAATTTGAAATTCTCGGTGCTCTTCAAACCTCTGCCTCCAGTAACTACCACACGTGCATTTGTTAGGTCTGGCCGTTCTGTGTCTTGGGGAGTAAGATTCACCCATGAAGATTTCCTTGAGCTCACTGCAAATCGAAGGAAAGAGTTTTACAAAGATGTCGCATGATTTATAAACTGTTATTATTAACATGTTTTTGTAACAGTAAATACAACCCGCATACGCACCCACAAACCTGTGACATCAGCACCCACACACCCAAGCATGAGCGCCTGCTCAAGACTGAACCATGGACCATAAACCATAACAAGTCCATGGAAATGGAAACCTAGTAATAACACTCAATCAGACCTATAAATGCTAGACCAGCCAGGGACTATCTCTCCTGGTGGCATTTCTTGAAGATGAAGAAGAACCTGAGCAGGCACCCTGAGAACGATGTGCCTTGAACACAGGAAGGTGGCCCATGAGCACACATACTCAGTTAGCCACACCAGAGGAGATACTCGGTCCCACTGTATGCAATACAAATAAGATCCTTTATATTCTGAGCTTCTGAAATAATCACTTATTGCAATTTGTTATATCCCGACCTTGTTGATTAAGAATAATAGAACTATAGAAGTGTTGGAAACTGCATATGCAGCGATGACATCTTCTTGCTCAAATGTTCAACATTACTCCCTCTGTCCCATAATATAAGATGCTATTACAACCAATATGCGAGTATATCTGTTGTAATAACATCTTATATTATGAGACGAAGGTAGTACCTTCTATAACAATGTGACTATTTTGTCTACTTTAAGGAAGAAGGAGCACTCCTGGATAATTCAGAGGAACATCTACATCTAGATACTGAGGTTATGCTCGTAATTCTGAACCTGAAGGAAAGAAATTGTGACGAACTATGTTCCATTGCTAACATAATATGATTATTGCATACACCAAATCACTACGATGTAAAATATACCCTCTCCGTCCCAAAAATTTTGTCTTAGATTTGTCTAGATATGGATGTATCTAGAAGCGTTTTAGTGTTAAATACATCCGTATCAACAAATCTAAGACAATCATTTTGGGACAGAGATAATACTTGACATTGATTAGATGTGAATCTCAATAGCCAAAGAGATGAATTCAGGCTATAAATAGCCAGGGGGAAATACTTGTCTGTTTCTCCTGAAACAAGTCTAGAATGTCAGAACACATGGAAGCCTATAAAGAAAATTTCTTGATTGCTTCACCCAAGGAGATATGGTAAGTCACAATTTACAAAGATCACCAACTGTGAACTATCTGCATTCACAATTCTACATAGTACATAGTACATACAACATATTAATGATGTTCATCATTCTTAGTCCGGATTGCTTCCGCGAAAAAGAAAGAAATTAGTAGAATAAGTTTCCCAATAGACAGTATACAGTAGTATTACTACTTGGTAAACTTTTGGTGGATAAATCATCCCTCAAAAGAAAAACAAAGAAACCCAGATAATTCTGTCTGTGAATTTCACCGAATGATCTTGGGATAAATCGACTAGTGGCCAAGGGAGGGAGGGAGGAGAAGACCTTGTTGTTGTAGGCGCGGGTCGTCGGGGATGATGCGGAAGTTGAAGACGCAGCGGAGACAGTCTTGTCCGGCGGCGGGATCCGCGAGGCGGCGGTGCACGGCTCCGAGGAGGCGCCGTGCGGCTGCACGGGAGGCGGGGCATCGAGGCGGTCGAGCAGGGCCTCGGCGACGCCGTACTAGGAGGCTGCGCAGGACGCCAGGAAGGCCGCCACCTCGACGTCCATGTCATCGCCAGGGCTCGCCGACGCTGCCATTGCCGTCTCAGTGAAGGTTCGATTTGGGTGGGGACGGGGGGTTGACTGATCATGCTGGTCGAGGACAACGGTGGGTGTTCAGCGGCGGTTGGTTTGGATAGAGGTGTAGGCAGTGGCTGATCTGCATGCCACCTGACCGGATCAAGATCGAGAAGGGGAGAGGTTGGGGGCACCGACGCCGGCGCCGATGGGAGACAGGCCGGGGTGGGGTGGAGGAGGTCGTCGTCCTCGTCGGTGGCGGCGGGGCTAAGGTAGGGTGAATCGGGTGCGGCGGCGGTGTTGGAGTAGAGATCGAGCGCGTGATCTTTGGCAGATTGGTTTGGTTTGCGCTGACTGATGATTTATCTAGGTTTGGTTTGCTTTTTGCTAGCTAATGTTGGTCTCTGAGCTTTGATTGATGCTAAGTTGCAGCATTTTTTGGTCTTTGGCAGATGGACATGAGCTGGATTGAAGGAGTTAGAAGGTTTTCCGCTGAACATACAAAAGGACTCGAAGAATTTATGCAATTTGTTCACAGAAGTGCTGCCGAGGATGCTAATGTTCTTTGCCCATGTCGGAGTTGTCTCAACCATGCACAACAACCTCAAGGAACTGTAGAGGCTCATCTTTTGATTTATGGGATGGCAAGCATATATGATCGGTGGGTCTATCATGTAGAACCTTTACATGCTGAACCTAAACCTGAACCTGATGCAGACCCACACCATGTTGATGAAGGCATTGATTTTGTACAAGATGATCCGCCAGCGGGTGCTGGTTTTGAGGAGGGTGGAAATGAAGATGACAGAATTCCTGAGTTGTTAAAGGATTTCTACAATTCAGAACCACAAGTTGATCGACAGAAGACAATCTTTTCCGAGCTGTTAGAGGAGGCAAAGCGCCCATCTAGTGATGGTGGTAGATTGTCCAAATTATCCTTCACCGTGAAGTTACTTCACGCCAAGTCTTTCTACTGGATGACCAATGTTCAATTCAACGGATTTCTCTGTATCATGACCTTGCAATATCCAGATAGCGAAATTCTCAAATCTTATGATGAAGGATTGAGTATAATCAGGAGATTGGTACTTGGCTATATTTCAATCCATGGCTACTCGAATAACTGTGTCTTGTTTCGGAAGCAGTTTGCCCACTACGACGAGTGTCCAAAATGTAATGCCTCTAGGTGGAAAAATGTTGATGGAAGAAGCGGATACCGGTGAAGTTATGAAGGCACTTTCCTTTGATTCCAAGGCTACAGAGGATGTTTATTTCGAAGAAACAATCGGAGGAGGTACAATGGCACAAGCTAAATCGGAAAGCCGTGGATTGTGAACTCAGCCATGCAGCTGACGGGGAGGCATGGAAAGAGTTGGACAAATTAGATAAAGAATTTGCCGCTGATCCAAGGAACTTTAGACTTGGCATTGCTAGTGATTGTTAAAATCCATTTGGAAATATGAGCAAATCCTATAGTATGTGGCCTGTATTTGTGATTCCATACAACCTTCCACCATTGGCATGTATGGATCAGTCCAACGTCATGATGGTGTTGCTGATTCCGGGTCCAAATTCTCTCGGCAAGGATTTTGATGTCTTTATGGAGCCCCTCGTAGATGAACTGCTCCTGCTAGGGAAGGGTGTACTTACGTATGATGCCAGAAGTCCCGAAAAGTTCAATCTACGTGTTGCGATCTTATGGTGCATCCATGATTACCCGGCGCTGCACACTTTATCGAGGAGGACCACAGGGGCGTATCAAGCATGTGTTTGTTGTGACAAGGACCCTTGCTCAAAGAGAATAAGGAGCAAGATATGCTTTACTGGGCACCGCCGTTTTCTTAGTCGCAACCATCCTTGGCGGAAACGCAAGGATTTTAACGGCTAGACTGAAACTCGCGACAAGCCAACACAATTCACTCAAGAAGAGCTTGAGAAGCAACTTGACAAGGTCAAAGATGTGAGACCAGGAAAGCATGGAAAGAAAAGAAAGCGTCAGCAGGGTCAATGTTGGGACCGGAGGTCTATTCTGTGGGACCTCCCGTAGTGGAAACACCTAAAGTTCACGCATAATCTCGATGTTATGCACATCGAGAAAAACATATGTGAGAATCTGCTAGGGACATTTCTGAATATTGAAGGAAAGACAAACGACATGGTTAACTCCAGGCTAGATTTGGAAGACATGGGCATAAGAGAAGATTTGCACCTACCGCCTTCTGAAGACGGAGAGTCATTTGAAATGCCAGAAGCATGGTATACGATGAGTAAAGAAGAAAAGCTTGCATTCTGTGAATATATAATGAATGTGAGATTTCCAGATGGGTACGCCGCGAACCTAGCAAAATGTGTTTCTCGTGATCGATGCAAGCTTCAAGGCCTGAAAACACATGATTGTCATATCCTGCTCCAAAGAATTTTACCGGCGGGACTCCGAGGTTTGATGGATAAGGAAATATATGAAGCGGTTGCTGAGCTAGGGAATTTCTTTAAAGATTTGTGCTGCAAAACACTGACGCTAGATGTTCTGAAAAGACTTGAAAAAGAAATCCCAATTATCCATTCCAAGCCGGAGAGATTTTCCCTCCATCTTTCTTCACTGTTATGGTTCATTTGGCCATCCATTTACCTCAAGAGGCAATGCTTAGAGGACCTGTACAATACGGCTGGATGTACCCATTCGAAAGAAGGCTTCTTAAACTGAAGTGGTATGTGCGAAACATGACCAGACCGGAGGGATCCATTGCCGAAGCATATATCGTCAATGAGTGCTTGACATTTTGGTTAAGGTACTTTGACAATGTGGAAACGAGATTTAATCGACCGGGTAGAAACAGAGAGTGGGATGATTCTCAAGGTGGTGATCTCTCGGTTTTCAAGCATGGTCTGAGCTGTCAAAACATGGTGTCATGAAGAGGTGCTGGTGCCGCACCATCTATAAAAAGGGGTATTTCGCACTTCTAGTGGTTGTTGCAACTCACTGCCAAAACAAAGTCGGACTTGCATACTCGTAACAATCTCGTCTGTATGTGGCAACCTACATGACAACCGCCAATATGATCATGTACGTACTGGAAAAGGCCATTTGCCAAGCAGTTCAGTTCCTATCCACTTGATCGAAGATCTATTCAGAAGAGGCCATTGAGTCTGCATCAAGTCCCAAAGGGTAGCTGCATTTCGACAGGAAAAGAGTGCATGAAAGGATGATTCCTGCTCCGTGTCACAAAGCACGCAATACCCATTCAGATCAAAATGTCGTATCCTTTTTTCACCGTCCGTAGGAAGAGTACCAGATGCCACTTGCCAAGCAAAATTCTTGAGTTTGGGGGAACCTCAGCATTCCATACTAGCCGCCAGATCGTTCTGTCACCCAAGGGACTAGCACTGGAGGAACTTGGGCAGAGCTGGTCGTAGTGGTTTGTCATTGCCACATGGTATGCGCTTTTAACTGTCAACACACCTGATCTCTCCCAGGACCAGGATATGAAATCCTCACGAACTCTCGGAGATGTTCTGATTTTGAGGATGGAGTCCACATCCGGCTGCCAAAAATGTTGTTGAAGCAGCTCCACCTTCCAGTAGCCGCGATCATCGAGGAAGTCGCTGACTCTGTTGAGCCGACAATTCCTCTTGGGAGTGATGGCTATGAACGGCGGGCCTCGAGGGATACATGGATCTCTCCAAACCCGGATAGCAGCACCGTTGCCAACATGCCATAACATACCTTTATTCACAAGAGTTAATCCATGCTCAATTCCTCTCCACACTGCCGATGCATTTCCAGCAAATACTGTGTCAACTTAACTACCATGTGGGTAGTATTTCGCTCGAAGGAGTCTAGCACACAAAGAATGTGGTGTCGTCAAAACACGCCATGCTTGCTTGGCTAGTAGCGCTTGGTTATAGGCCCTCCTATCCCAGAATGTAGTGACTTTGGGAGAATTAGCTCGTCCCAAGCAGACCATGCCATTTTCCTTCTATCGTTCTCCACTCCCCACCAATACCGACACATCATTTTGGTGAGATCATCACACACGGAAAACTCCTGTTGAGTTACTTGCAATACCCTTCACCTCTTCAACAACAACAACAACAACAACAACGACAACGACAACAACAACGACAGCAACAACGACAACAACAACGACAACGACAACGACAACAACAACGACAACGACAATGACAACAACAATGACAACAACAACGACTACAACAACAACAACAACAACCACAACATCAACAACAACAACAACAACAACAACAACCACCACCACCACCACAACAACAACAACAACAACAACAATAACAACAAGAACAACAACGACAACAACGACAACAACAACAACAACAACAACAACGACAACAACAACAACAACAACAATGACAACTACGACAACAACAACAACAATGACAAAAACAACGACAAAAACAACAACAACAACGACAACGATAACGACAACAACAACGACAGCAACAACGACAACAACAACGACGACAACAACAACAACAACGACGACAACAAGAACGACAACAAGAACGAGAACAACAACAACAACAACCACAACAACAACAACAGAAACAACAACAACAACAACGATAACGACAACAACAACAACGACAACAACAACAACGACAACAACGACAACACCACCACCACCACCACCACCACCACCAACAACAACAACAACAACCACAACAACAACAACAACAACACCAACGACACCAACGACAACAACAACAACGACAACAACAAAAACAACAACTTGGAGACGCAAAAATCATTGCTTCCAGCCCCTGTTTCAATATGATGTTTGCACTAGAAGACGATAATGGAATTATCATAGATCAATCTTCCCGGGATGAATGCGCTTTGATTCTTAGAAATAAGCTATGTAAGAAATGGTTGAAGACGATTCAACATGCACTTTGTGACTATCTTATAAATTACATTGCATAATGAGATAGGTCGGAAATCGTTCAGGGAGGAGGGGTGCTGGACTTTGGGAATCGACACGATGGAGGTGTCAGAAACCCCTTTCGGCATCAATCCCGTTGTAAAGAACAGTTGCACCGCCTTCACGGGGGACTTCATCGGTCCAATTTGAAGAAGGGCATCCGAGATATCTTTCTCTGAGTAGGGAGCCAACAGGCTATCATTCATAGCATTCGTAACCTTTGGCATTCATAGCAAACTATGGATTTCTTAATACAATGGTTCCTTTGAATAAATACCACAATTTTAAAAATACCATGTCTAAAATTATTATGGATTTAAATTACTAAGGTTTTAAATTACTATGGATTTGAAAATACTAAATTACCAAACTAGCACTAAACCTTTTTTTCGCAATATTTAAGATTGTAATATTTTACATAAAAACTATCTAAAAAATAACATGGCAAAATTCCCTCCAATTCTTATCAAAAAAGAGAAAATTTCGCTTCCCACGCGCCAAATCCCGCGCCCCTCGCGCGCGCCGCCGAAACTTATTTCCACGCGCCAAAACCGGCACCCCTCGTGCGCGCGGCCAAATCCCTCCACCGGCCAAAACCCACGGCCAAAAAAATATTGTTTCCTCCCGAAAAAAACCATCCACCCGCGGCCAAACCCCATTCCCCTCTCCACCCGCGGCCAAACCCCATTCCCCTCTCCACTTTCCCCATTTGCCTCTCCACTTTCCCCAAACGGACGGCTCGCAATGACGCGCGACGACGGCGACGACGCGCGGAGCGGCTCTCGTCGATGGCTCATGACTTTGCAGGGAGACGACGCGGGGCGGCTACTGACGACGGCGACGACATGTGGAGCGGCTCTCATCGATGGCGACGACGCGCAGAGCGGCTCTCGTCGATGGCGACACCTTCTTCCTCAAGATCTTCCCCGGTCTTCTCTCGGTTGGTCTCTCAGCCTTCAGCTCTTGATTAGGGTCATGGCGTTAGGGTTAGGGTTTGGGTCATGGCGTTAGGGTTAAGGTTAGGGTCAAGGCGTATGGGTTAGGGTCAGGCTGATAGCATTAGGGTTAGGGTCAGGCTCATGGCGTTAGGGTTAGGGTCACGGTCATGGCGTTAGGGTTAGGCTGGGGGATGAGGAGTCTTCCTCTCCAAGGAAGCGAAGGAGAGATGTTCTTGTGTCTGTGGAACTTGAGCTGGTGCTGTGATGATTTTCTCATCTAACAGGGTTAGCCTTTTCCAATGAGGCCCGTGCCCTCGGGCGCCTGCTGTAACGACAACGTGTCGGAGTAAACGTCGCCATTGGGCAGTGTGATCTCGGCGAACCTGAGGCCGGCTGCTGCTGCTGCTTTTGAGTTTGTTGTGAAGCTGGGAGCAGAGCTGGGGTGGGGTTGGCATGGGTGAGTTGTTAGCTGAAGGTGGTTGGTGTCTGCCACATGGGAATGGGCTGCCATGCTATGCTAGCGATCCTAGCCTAGGTGGTAGGCAGTAGCACCAGTACGATGATGATGATCATCATGGATGCTCTCATCCCATTTCATGTCCTTTGCTGCACATGAATATGAATCAACAATGAGCACTGCAACTGAAACATAAGCAGTTATGATTTGCGGCTGATGTGGACGAAATCAAAATCAAAATCAAATCAGTAGGGGATACAAGGTAGGTAGGTCGAGTGTGATTAATTAGTTGTCAGGGTGGTGGCTGTGATGAGGTATGCTTGCTTGTAATGGCCTGGCAGTGACAGTGCTAATTCATTCATTCGTTCATTCATCCAGCACAAGAATGATAATAATAAGAATACGAATGCTGACTCAGTAATGCAGTATTGCTAGGTAAGTAGTGCAACCAATGCAATGCAATGCAATAGTGAATGAATAAACTAACGACCAGTAGATTAGATTAGAGAAGGATTAGGAGAACCGGAAGTGCTACAGAGTTTTGGACGAAACAAAAATAGCGAGCATCTTAGGGAAATATGTTGTAGAATTGTTCTGGGTCGGAATTTAGGAAAGATAGTCGTTAGAACATCACTGAATTCCTCACTCCGCCTTATTCCTTTCTCTTCTTTCTGCCCCTGCTCTCCGTTCTTCGCTCCGTCTCTGTCTTATGCATCCCAGTTTCCTTTTTTGGAGGAATCTCAGTTTCAGTACGATGATGCACACCGCAGACGTAATGCAGACATGCAGCAACACTATTTGGCTATGTTTTGGGAAGTTAATTTTGCAGGCTTTGTTTCGTTTCCAGATGTTGTGATTGCAATGTTATGTTCTCAGTTAATTAGTTTTTTGCTTGCTGAGTTATGTGTTCAGTTAATTAGTTCTGGTGATATCTTCGGTTGATCATCTTGGGATCTTGTCTACTGCAATCTTCAGCACATATATAGCCATCGCATGCTTCCATTGGTGGATGGATATCTTCAGCACATAACTGTTACTACGATAATTGCTTGCTTGTTGTGTTGTGTGTTCAGTTACTTGTGTGGTGATATCTTTTGTCGATCGTCTTATCTTGTCTACTTTAATCTTGAGCACATAGGCATTACATGATCCATATGTTATCGTTTCTGTTGCCTGCTTCCATTACATGCTCCATAATTGGACTGATTGTTGATGAATTCAAGGTGTACTATATATATCATAATTGCACTGTAATATACACAGAATTTATGATGAATATGCTTCTTAATTAGAAGTGCTCCATTGTCCATTGGCATGCCTTTCAGTATTGGACCGGGGAAAGTATATATGGAGTACTAGTAGGCTTTTTTGGATGGATTTTTGTGTCTGCATGAAACTATACTTTTGTGGATTACTATGTTGTACTTGATTATTTTTCTACAATCACACAGTGTTGCACTGAGTTTTCATCTACAGAAACAAAAGATATCAAACATAAACATATATGAAAGCAGGGTTAAGTATTTCATTCCAAGTGCCAGCAATTTTATTCCCTGAATGCTTAATAATAATTCTCAAACAAATTGTTTGTGGACATGTTGCAGCTGCGTACTTAGTAATATTTCTTATTCCATTACAGGTGCCAAGATTTGGAGTCAATCTGTTGTGACCGTGTGATATTGTGGTTATCTCACTTCCCTAATTTCTGTTAGTTGTGATTCTGTAAAATTTATGGTGTGGAAAACTTATGTAAAGTTCTGAACTTATATGGTAGTCTTTGCTGTATACGGTAGTGCTCATTGCGAGTGCTCATCACCTTGTAAATAATAAAATACTAGGAGTAATTTGTTTTTAAAGGTTTTGATTTGTGCATCTACTAATTCTTGTCGATCTGAACACAATTGTGGATCTGAAGCAAGTGGTCATGTGGGTGGTTGATACGTCTTCGTCGTATCTACTTTTTCGAAACCTTTTGCCCTTGTTTTGGATTCCAATTTGCATGATTTGAACGGAACTAACCCGTACTAACGCCATTTTCAGCAGAATTAACATGGTGTTGTTTGTGTGCAGAAATAAAAGTTCTCGGAATGGCCTGAAAATTTACGGGGAATTTTTCTGGAATTAATGAAACATAACTGCGCATAGATACACCGGAGGAGGTGAGCCAGTGGGCCACAAGCCCAGGGGTCGCAGCCACCGCCCTGGCCGCGCCTTGAGGGCTTGTGGGGCCCACGAGGCTCCACCGCCCCCAAACTCAGCTGTATATATTCCGGTTCGCCCGAAAAAAAATCAGGGAGAAGGATTCATTGTGTATTACGATACGGAGGCACCGCCACCTCCTGTTCTTCTTATGGAGGGCAGATCCGGAGTCCGTTCTGGGCTCCAAAGAGGGGAAATCGTTTCCATCATCATCATCAACCTTAGTCCATCGCCAATTCCATGATGCTCTTCACTGTTCGTGAGTAATCTTATCATAGGCTTGCTGGACGATGATGAGTTGGATGAGATCTATCATGTACTCGAGTTAGTTTTGACGGGGATTGATCCCTAGTATCCGCTATGTTCTGAGATTGATGTTGCTACTACTTTGCCATGCTTAATGCTTGTGACTAGGGCCCGAGTGCCATGATTTCAGATTTGAACCTATTATGTTGTCGCGAATATATGTGTGTTTTAGATCCTATCTTGCAAGTTGTAGTCACCTACTATGTGTTATGACCCGGCAACCCCGGAGTGACAATAGCCAGAACCACTCCCGGAGATGACCATAGTATGAGGAGTTCATGTATTCACCAAGTGTTAATGCGTTGGTCCGGTTCTTTATTAAAAGGAGAACCTTAATATCCCGTAGTTTCCATTAGGACCCCGCTGCCACGGGAGGGATGGACAATAGGTGTCATGCAAGTTCTTTTCCCTAAGCACGTATGACTACATACGGAATACATGCCTACATTAGATTGACGAACAGGAGTTAGTTACATATCTCTCCGTGTTATAGCTATTATATGATGAATGACATCCGGCATACTCATCCATCACCGATCCACTGCCTACGAGTCTTTTACTACTGGTCCTTGCTACGTTACTTTGCTGCTACTTCTGTCACTACTGCTGTTACTTCCTGCTGCTGTCACTACTGCTGTTCCTTGCTACTGTTGTTACTCTGCTGTTACTTGCTACTTTGTTGTTACTTGCTGCAACACTTCTCTAGAGCCCTATCCGGGGAAGCATTATTCTCAAGAATAGTTCCCCGTCAACGTGCTATTTTCTGGCGCCATTGATACAACTAGTTAGGAATAGTCTGCCATCAACAGACCCTTTTCTGCCACCGTTGTTATCATACCACTTTGCTACTGATACTTTGTTTTTAGACAATAATCTTTCAGGTGTGGTTGAATTGACAACTCAGCTGCTAATACTTGAGAATATTCTTTCACTTCCCCTTGTGTCAAATCAATAAATTTGGGTTGAATACTCTACCCTCGAAAACTGTTGCGATCCCCTACACTTGTGGGTTATCGATGGTCGGCTGGTAGTTTTAGTTAATCTAAAGAAAGTGTATATGGTTATTGGTTTGTTATTAACTATTAATGTAAATATTCTATTGTTAGTAACTCATCTTTTACTTTAAACGATATTTTGTACGGCATCACTAGCAAGTTATTGCATCAAGCTTGATTGGCCCTGTTGTATAAGCTTGTTATATAAGTGCTTCTTCCTAGATATTAATTGAATCTGTTGAGTTCTTGGCCCTGTTTATGGTGGTTTTGTTTGTGAAATTGATTGATAAAATATTAGTTCATTGGAGGATCATTCTACTTTATCCCCATTGTATCTCATTCGTGTTTGTTCTGTTTTGCAAGCTATTAGGGCAACTTGATACCATCAGCACAATCGGCACATATACAACCCCTCGAGATCAGCCTACATCCCCTCGAGATCAGCCATGACAAGGACGAAGCAGCTGTCGTCTAGTATAAAACTTGCTACTTATTGTATTGCTTGTTTTATCAGCCATGTTAAGCTACCAGGATGCATGGGACATTGGGGTGCAATACTGTTTGTTTGTAAGTTTCACACAAAATATAGGATGTGGCGCCTGGGTGTGTCTATGTGCCTAGCTCATGCTTGTAATCTGGTAATTGGAATGTATTGTTTTAGTCCAAACAATTGGTTTATATTTTGCTTGTGCCATTAATGTACTAGGATTAAATAAAACTAAGATCTTATAGGATACCTTAGTTGTTTGAGTTGTCTTGCTTCCCTATGCATTTCAACCATTCATCTAATGGTTATGTTTTCTTATTCATGTAAAGAACATCCCCTGACTGAGATCGAGAAGATTAGGGCTAGAACTATGATGAGGAACAACCGCATGTTCCAATCGCTAGGTATTGTTGAGATAGTATCCATGATTAGGAAGTCAAATGCAGGTGAAGACGGTAGTGCAGCTACTTGTGATGAATCGACATCTGCCATAACACAAGCTGGAAGCTCAGACTACAACCCTAAAGATGATGAAGTTATTGGTGGAGAGGATGTTGATGACAAATTAGTGAAGAATAAAGGAAAGGTGCAAACTCTATCTTGTTTGGGGTGGGAGTTGTATGTTGTGTGCTTTCTTTTTTGGTACATTGCAGAATTTTTTTGTGATCTAATTCTACCGTCCTTGCATTTTATATGACACCCTGCAGGTTTCTAGGAAGAAGTGTGCTAATAGAAACAGGAGGAAAGTTTCAGAAACATCTAGTCCAATGGCTCCAGGAAGGGTGTTAGCTCTATCTCCAGAAGGATCAAAGAGGCTTCTGATACCTGATGAACCAGTTGTGGCTAGATTCACTACGCAGAAAGTAAGGGAGGATGTTGACAAGAGCCTACTACACAAGGGTCAAGGACCATTGCGAACTGATGATGAGTTGGCCTCCATGGAAGAAGGAAGCAGGATGTGCATGCACCTCAGCCCTGTCGCACCTTCTGTGGTCAGCAATCATGACCATGCGTTGAAGTTGGTAGTCCTTTCTAGAGAACCTGAGCAGCAAATGGGTGATGAAGGCATGTTCATCTAGTTTTCTTTTCTTACTAGTTCATTTTCTAAATGTAAGCAATGCATGTATAGGTGACTACTAGTCTCGACTAATGTTTGAATGTATCCTTTTCAGGCGTTGTTGATGTGGTCAAGAGTTATAGGAATGGCAAAGGGCTAGAGAAGTTGACACGTGCAATGGGAGCAAAGGTAAGAATTGAAATAGGTGAAGGGATGAGGCGTACACAGAAGCCTGTGTAGGCTGCAAAGCTAGCATATGAGCGTGGCCTCATTGTGAGAGCTCATATGCCACTGCTTCCTCACTTCAAGGAGTATAAAAGGAACCCATGTCTTGTGGAGAATTATACAGGAAAAGTATCTGTAAGCTAACTATCTTGTTGCTGAATGTGGTCTTTATTCCCTGTTATTATATATCTCATATGATGGTTAATATTGGTACTCATCTTGTTTTCTGCCTTTGTAGACAAATTTTGAGATAGACGCGGAATCAAGTGTCATTGAGTATGCATGCACTCATATCTTGAAGAATTCGTTGAGGAACAAACGCCATCATGTCAAGAAGGACTACTTTGACAATGTCAAAGCAAGCAAGGTTAGCATCAAGTCCCCTTTTTCTGACATAATGAATACTGAATGGCAAAGGCTGGTCGAGCTCTGGTCAACTCCAAGACACAAGGTATGTAAATGCTTGAATGTTGCTTTACCTTGCCCATGCAAACTATGTGATTTTTTTTATTGTATGGAAATGATGATCTGATGTGAACATATGTAGGAGACATGTGCCAATAACAAGGTTAATCGAACAAAAGTCAAGTTTGCACAGAAAACTGGTTCAAGATGCTATGTTGCTCATGTGCATGCAACTGTAAGATCAACACTATTGTTCCTTTAGTTGTTTTCCTTTAGACATAAGCATTAATTTGTTGCAAAAGCTAATGGTTGGGTTGTTGTTGAAAAACATTTCAGCAAGAGCAAAGAAAGGGTGAAGTGTTGTCTGCATTCAACATTTTCAAGGCGACACACAACAGCACCAAACATGGATTCTCGGAGGATGTTCAAGTTGCTATAGTAAGTAATCTTCCTTGGATTTGTTTCTGGCCTCATGTGCTATACCATTGTATGCTCTAGGAGTTAAAAACATGGATTTGTTTATGGATGAGCCACTATAAGTAGTATATGCATCAACTCCTTTTGTGACCAGCATTTTGTTGAAACAACCAGGAAAATGCCTGTTTAACTTTGTATTATTATCCTGCTCTGTGCTGATACATGATTATACATGTAGTTTGCTGAGTCTAAAATAACAACCAGTAAAATAACAACCAGTATATGGATGAGTCTAAAATATCTTGATTTCTCGGCTTATCTGAATATGGAATACCACACTTTTTATGTGATGATACATACTCCTCTCCCTGGTTCTATTAACATGAAACAAGTATTGCTGATACATGCTTGATTAGAGGAAAGCATGTTCCTATCTTAGTTTATGGAAGCATACGTGTAGCATTATTCTTCATTAATTTCCGTATAAGTAGTTTCTATATAAGTAGTTTCTGTATGTAGTTTCATTATTTCATTAGTTTCTGGTTTTATGAAGTTTCTGGAAGCATAAGTATGTCTGCTTATGTTCCTATCTTAGTTTCTGTATAAGTATTGTCGTTACATGCTTTCCTCAGTGTTAGGCGCTTATTTTGCTTTCTTTCTCATGGATTTAAACTGTTTCTCAATGCATTCATTATCTTTCAATCTGAGATGGAAGAGAAGATGACTACTCCTCTACAAGAAGGCAAAGAGTGAAAGTCTTCTCTTTCAGTTGTTGCGGAAGTTCTGAACAAGCATCGCCCATCAAGCAAATTCTTGAAGAATGTTGGTCTGCAGCCAAACTCTACTGACAAGTCCAGCAAGTCAAATGCTACTGTCAATGCTCGTGTGTTGGATCTACAAGAGCAGCTTGAGATGTCGCATCAACGAAGTGAAGTCATGCGTGAATAGATGGATGTCATGAAGAGGAAGGCAGCTGAAGCTGAATCTGCATCGAACGCGACAAGTCGTATGAGCTGCTGGTCAAGAAGGCGGAAGAAAACGATGCGAAGTACGCTCTGCTGATGGCGCTACTTGGAGCCAAAACAGGGAACAAGGTGGTTTTGATATTAGGTTTTGGTAGCATTACATGATAACAGATCTTGGAATTAGATTTTGGTAGCAGTTCTTGTGCACTTGATAACTCTTGTGTGCTACAGACTTATGGTGTGGGCTGAAATTTGTGGTTGTGCTACAGATTTATGGTGTGGGCTATATATTATCAGAATTTGGTTGTGCTTCAAACTTTGTGATGTGAGCTGAGATGCTTCAGATTTATGTGTATGGGCTTCAAAGTTCTATGGGCTCAGATTTATGTGTATGGGCTTCGAAGTTGTATGGGTTGTTATTTATAGATCCATTAACAACATAAAAGAAAGATAAAGTTGATGAATTCAAAAATGAAAAAAGGCCAAAACTGAAACCGGATCAAATGTATTTGGGCATTAAAAGGCCAGGGCCCAAATTATAATGATAAAAAAATTCAAAAAAATACTAAAGTGGCTGTAAATAGGCTAAGGCCCAAAAAGAAGCCCAATAAGAAAAAGCGCAAAAAACTAAAACCAGCCCATGTGATCAACTGAAATGTGTTGAGCTGATTTCAACGATGACGTTTTGATTTCGTCGTAATTTTGCCACATAGGATTGCCACGTAGGATTGGGTTTTGATTGCCAACGACGATTTAGGATCGTCGTAAAGATTACGACAATCCAGGAACCGTCGTAAAAGTTACGGCGATTTTGATCAAAACGTCACCGCTGTTAATTTATGACGCTCCGTTTTCGACGCTTGGGTTTTTCGTCATGAGATCATCGTAAATTAAAAATTGTAACGATGTAGCGACGAAAAAATAGTGTAGTGTATTAGCATATTCCTTGTAGTGCAGGCCCCGCCGTCCTCCGCCGGCAGCCGCGCCGACCCTCGGCCTCCCTCGCTGCCAGGCCCCGCCGTCCTCTGCCGGCAATTGCACCGCCGGAGTACCGCAGGCCGTCGGCACCGCCTTATCCCATCGGTCCCGATCGGGATCAGGGGACGAGCCCCCTTGGCCAGAGCCAGCCCAGCTCCTCCCGGCCCAGCTCCCTCGTCCCGCGAGGCCGGCCCAAGAGGAAGCGAGGTGAGACCTCCTGCCAGCCCTCTAAATCGCGCATGTGCGTTGTGTAACTAAGTTGTGCCCATGCCTGTGTTAGGCCCGATAGGATAGTTTCGGCCCGTTAGATTTTTTTTATGTTTGCGGATTTATTTATTTTCAGAAAAGTGCATATTTTCGAATGCTCGTAGATTTCAAACCATGTGTCGGATCGCGATGTATTATATATGTAACTCATGTAGATTTTCACGTAGATTATGATTTTACAACTTGCATGCATGGTTGGAGTAGTTTGACTCGCCATTTTCTTAGATTTGCATGCTGTCCTAATATATTAGATATCCCGTATTTATTTTTGCACGTGTTCGGATTGCTCAAATCCCATAGATAAAATGTTCATGTTGTTCGGGATCATTTTCCATGTATTTTAGAGTAGTTGTTTGCATTTTTACATGTAGGTTCCCTCGCTAGTTTGCTATGTCATGTTTAGGACATATTCTCGCATATATGTGTCGCGCTAGTTTATTTTTCGAACCCCACATAATATATATGTTTGTGGTGTAGAAAAATCCATTGAATTTAACTGTGCATTTAGTTTTGTCTTTCGAGTAAGTTAGTGCGCGTGATATTTTTCTATGATGCCCTTTTG
The DNA here is from genome assembly GCF_904849725.1 of Hordeum vulgare subsp. vulgare. NCBI lineage: Eukaryota > Viridiplantae > Streptophyta > Magnoliopsida > Poales > Poaceae > Hordeum > Hordeum vulgare. The sequence goes on along the minus strand of NC_058524.1, from coordinate 337,160,597 downwards.
TTTATTTCGTGGGATTTATTCTGTGCATGATATGAATTAATTGTGAACTAGAGATATGCTCTTGGATGTGTAGGCTAGCCCCTGGTATTTTTGGTTGCCTTATAAATCCATGTTTAGGTGTTGTTTCCTTGTTGTCAACATGCTAGAAAAGTAGTGCTGATTTGTAGATGCTGAAATATTTCTAAGTCTGAAATCTGTAATATTTTGTTGCTGTCTTACCATGAGTTTTGCTAGTGATCTATAGCTCCTTTGTGGTTGGTGCAATGGAGTTAGTTGTAGTCCTTAATATTCTATAGCATGTTGTGAATTTTCATGTCATTCGGTGCCCTGTAGCATATAGTTTTGCTGCTGTCAATATGCCTTCAGATCAAAAACTGCACTGTCAAAAACTGTTATTTTGTCTAAGTCTGAAACTGTGTTTGAGATGCCATTTTGTAATTTCTTTTCTTAGTGATGCATGTTGCTATGCTAGATGTTATTAGTAGGGGGTTGATGTGCATCTTTACTACTACTGCCGCATGCATTGTTTGAGAATTTTTTATTTATGTAGCTTGTTGTTTTGGCGTGTAGAAAATGCCATGTTGCTGTTTTTGGCAGATTATGACTATTTCTTGCGTAGCTTGTATTTGTTGAACCATTGCTCCGTTTTAATAGTGTCCTATATGAAACTTGTTTAGAATATCATGTTGGTTCATAATATCTTACTATTTGGATGTTTTGGGATGCTTGTGGTTGTCATTGCATACATATTGCATTCATGCTATCATATCTTGCGGTGTTCGTATCTTTTGAACCGTAGCTCCATTGGAGATGTTCCATATATGTAAATGGACTAGAACGACGTGTAGAATCACGTGAACCTATATATTTAGCTGTTTAACAAATATTAAACATGTTAGTTCAGATCTGGACATAATTCTAATTTAACGTGTGGGGTCATCTCAGAGATGCTATATGTCGTTTCCGACCTCATTTAAATGCCTAGATATGTAGCGTAATTATGCTGCACCTCTTGACATGTTTAACCAACATTTAATATTGCCATGTAAATAATTGGAAATGAACTAAATAATTAAAGGTGGAGTTTCGTTGATATGCAACTCGTTGCATATTGAACTTCACTTAATGTGTAGTGTTTGATTGTGTGAATTGCCATGTCATACCGTGCATAATATCGTGTGTTGATTCTTGTTTCCGGCTTGCTTCGTCTCGATAGAGTTCCGCAAGCGTGTCGGAAAGTGAGGACCAGTTCGACTACATCGGTTCGTCTGCTTCATGGAGTCGTTCTTCTTCCAAGCGGGATCTCATGCAAGATGACCATTTTCCCAGATACCATTACTATCATTGCCATGCTAGTTTTATCATTTCTATCATTATGTATTGCTGCCTACCACCTGTTAAATATCAGCCTCTCAACATTGCCATGAAAACCATCAACATGTTCACAACCTAGCAAACCACTTACTGGCTATATTACCGCTTGCTTAACCATGTGTTAGTGTTGCTAGTTGCAGGTGCAGTTGCTTCCATGTGATAACATGGGTTCCTTGTTATATCACAATATAATTGTGTTGGGGCATAGTTTATGCCTAAGTAATTTTGGTGATTGATGACAGTACCATAAAGGACTAACCGTGTGTGTTAAGGTTTCAGATAACACACGTCAACGACTCGCCTCCTCATTCATGGAACGGAAGCACGGCGCTCTCTACGATTATCTTTATTTGATTCATAAGAAAGCCGTACTATTAAGAGGGGAACCGTAGTGGAAAGGTTTGGGTGGAATCTATCTTTGCATGCGCACACTTCACATACTTTCCCTTACCTTCATCTTTGGAGCGGCCCCCGCCACTGTGTTTCTTTCCTCCTTACAAAATGGGCCCCAGCCGTAGTACCGCTGGCCCCAGCGGTAGTACCGTTGGAATGCTAGCGGTAGTACCGCTGGCTGGCGGGAGTACCACTGGCTAGCGGTAGTACCGCGCCTGGTCAGCGGTAGTACCGCTCCAGGAGCTTAGTACCGCCTGCCTAGCGGTTGTTCCCGGACGGACCTTTTTGCGAAGACTTTCTTGGCGGTGGTAGTGCTTTTGCACTACCCGGGGCCCAGCGGTAGTACCGCTGGGGCCAGCGGTAGTACCGCTAGAATGCCAGCGGTAGTACCGCTGCAACCAACGGTAGTACCGCACCTGGTCAGCGGTAGTACCGCTGGAGTGCCAGCGGTAGTACCGCTGGAGCTCGGGCAGAGAGTGGGAAAACGGTTGGATTTTTCCCCCACTATATAAAGGGTTCTTCTAGCTGTGGAACCTCATCTCTTACCTCCCCAAGCTCCATTGTTGCTCCCTAAGCTCAAAAGTGCCCGATCTCTCTCCCTAGCCAATCAAACTTGTTGATTCTTTATGGATTGGTTGAGAAGGCCTAGATCCACACTTCCACCTAGAGAAAAGTTGATTCCCCCACCAATCCCTTGCGGATCTTGTTACTCTTGGGTGTTTGAGCATCCTAGACGGTTGAGGTCACCTCGAAGCCATATTCCATTGTGGTGAAGCTTCGTGGTCTTGTTGGGAGCCTCCAAGCTTTGTGTGGAGTTTTCCCCAACCTTGTTTGTAAAGGTTCGGTCGCTGCCTTCAAGGGCACCTATAGTGGAATCACGGTACCTTGCATCGTGCGAGGGCGTGAGGAGAATACGGTGGCCTTAGTGGCTTATTGGGGAGTATTGTGCCTCCACACAGCTCCAACGGAGATGTACTTCCTGTCAAAGGGAAGGAACTTCGGTAACACATCCTCGTCTCCATCGGTTCCACTTGTGATTATCTCTATCCTTTACTTTGTGTATGCTTATGTTGCAGACTATATCTTACTTGTCTTAGTAGCTCTCGTTGTTAGCTTCATTAGGGTTCACCTCATTGTCGTAATATTTGTGAAGCCATATGTTGTTTACCTTAACTTGCTAAGATTAATTAAAAAGTGGTCGTTGTCTATTCACCCCCCTCTAGTCAACCATATCGATCCTTTCAATTCGTATCAGAGCCACGTCTCTTTATTAAGGGTTTAACCACCCGAAGAGTATGGAAGGCGAAGAGGGAATTAACCACGGGCAACCCAAGGCCATGGACTTGACTTCCATCACAAGGGACGACTTGAATACGGCTATGGCCGCTCTCAAGACGTCCTTGACGAACAAGGTCAAGACCATGCTTAAAGAGTTAATTGAGGGATTTAAAAGTTCACCCGAACCGGATATAGTGGTTAAACCCACCGTTTCCGATTCGGGGTATGCAACCTCCCTCATCTCACGAAAAGGATGGGACTGGAGCATATGCCTCAGTTTCACCCCCCATGGTCTATGGAGGATCCGTTCCCGCACCACGTCTTAATCCTGTTGGTCCTCCTCCTAAGCTTGTGAAAGGTGACTTTGCTAAGTGGGTATTTTCTATTAAGTCTCATTTGAATCACAGCTCAACAAACTTGTGGAGAATCATCGAGCAAGGATATTATCCCCATGATCCAAGCAACCTCACTCCAAGAGAAGATGCAGACAATCAATACAATCACTCCACTTTGTTTATCCTCCAGTCTGCAGTGCCACCTGAAGATCTTCCTCACTTGCGTCCCTTCACTTTGGCCAAGGATTGTTGGGAGCATATTATGGTGTTGTACAAGGGAAGCTCAAGCATTCAACGATCCAACTATGAAGTGATACTTGATAAGGCCGATGAGTTTGTGATGAAGGAAGACGAGGACCCTCGTGATCTCTATCGGAGGGTGACTGCTATTGCTGTGGCACTCAAGGATCATGGGAGCAAGGATGTGGATGATACATGGGTCAAGCGCAAGTTCCTTAAAGCCATCATGCCTTTCAACAAAGCCATGTCATCTGTCATTCGTCAGCGGCCAGACTTCCACTCCTTGTCTTCCAGTGAGGTGTTGGATGAATTCATTGCAATGTCAATCATGAACGAAACAGCCGACTATGCACTTGCTCGTGTTCGATCAAAGACAACTTCACCCAACCTTGCATTTAAAGCAAAAGCAATGCTTGAAGAAGAAGAAGAAGATGAGGAAGAGGAGGGCTGCCCTGAAGAAACAAAGTATGCCTATCATGAGCACATGGCTCTTGCATCAAGGCAATTTTGGGGCAACAAGAGGAACTCAATACCCTCCTTCACCAAGAAAACTCGAGTGGATTCAAACCCAAACAACGAGTAATACATGTTATAACTGTGGTAACGTGAGTCACTTCGTGGCCGAATGTCCCTATGAGAAAAGAGAAGACAACGGAGGCAAGCTCATTCGCAAAGACAAAACCAAATCATTTCCAATCAAGAACAACTTTGTGAAGAAACCTCACCCAAAAGGGATGGTGGCCCTCGAAGAGTACCCTCCCGATGATGATGATGATGATGATACAGTGGCAACGACAACTGTTTCTATTGCCACTACACCTCCCCAGAAGGTGTCTCTCTTCAACGCCCCCAACGAGAACCACATCACCAAGTGCTTCATGGCAAAAGGTATCAATCAGGTAACACACATCATTAAGACCAACATTACTTCCGCCCCTTCATTGTTAAATTGTGTTGAAGATAATGATGTTGGGGAACTTAATGAGCATGATCTTGACAAGTTTCTGTGCACTATTAAGGGAGAACCCAAGAAGCACTTTGTTGCTCTCTTGGAACAACTGGGTGAGGCCACTGACCTCATTGAGTCTCATGAGGAGACCATCTCCGAGCTTCAGGGACACAGTCGTGACTATGCCGATGAAATTGCTGAATTATCTAATGCTCTAGAAAAGGAGCGCACTCTTCGTTTGGCTCTTGAGGAGTCATATAACGATGACTGCGCTAAAATGCAAAAGAAACTAGATCATGATGTTGTTCTTACTCGTATGCTTAAGTCTGAAAAGTATGCTCTTGAGGTTGGCCATGACAGACTCAATGAGGAGTTTGACACACTTGACAAGGCCCACAAGGTCTTGAAAGGTGTTCATTTTCTCTAAAAGAGTCTCATGATCAACTCCAAGCAAAGCTTACCAAGGAGATCTCTACTTGCCCTCCCTTTGTGTTAATTGATAATGCTTGTGCAACTAACCCCTGTTGTGAGCATGTACATCTTGTGGAGGAAAATGCCAAGTTCAAGGAGAAACTTGAGAAGGGCCTTGTGGCATGCATACAAGGAGAGAAGAGTCTAAACGACCTCTTGAGCACTCAAAAGGGTGTTGTAGGAAAGGAGGGACTTGGACTTACCTCCAAGTCAAAAGGTAAAAGGAGGAACAGGAACAAACAATCTCCCACCCTCATGGAAATCTTTGTCAAAGAGGGTGATGGGACTCAGAAGGCGAACAGGAACAAGGTGGACTATGGAAACCTCAAGAAGGGCAAAACCATTCGTACTAACACAGCTGGCAAACTCAATTCTTCCTATGTCTTATGTTGTGCTAGTGATGGGCATGTTTATGCCAGATTTGTTGGTTCCTACGATGAGGATATTGAATGGGCTATCTGGGTTCCTAAGACCCTTGTCTCTAACATGAAAGGACCCATTAAAAAATGGGTACCTAAAACCAAGCCTTGATCTATTGCAGGAGTTTGCTTCCGGTGGGGTGTCATGGTTGCTCGATAGTGGAGCAACAAATCATAGGACCGGAAGCAAGGACTTAGCGGTGGATGTGCATCCTTCTCCATCTATGCCCACCCATGTCCAATTCTCCGATGCATCCTCGTCAAAGGTATTGCAATTTGGTAAGCTGGTCGTCCCTCAAGATTTATCTATTAAGAAGGTCATGCTTGTTGAGTCACTTGCCTACAATTTACTTTCGGTTCGTCAACTCGCAATTATGGGTTTTTCCACTTTATTTAATCTTGATACTGTGCTCCTCCTGAGGAGAAAGACTCTTAAAGTAGCCTATGTTGGATATGTCGAAAATGGTCTTTATGTGGTGAACTTCTCAAAGCGACAGACTAAGACTGCGACATGTTTCATGGCTAAAGTTGATGTGGGCTGGCTTTGGCATCGCCATTTAGCTCATGTCAATATGAGATCTTTGCAAAGCCTTCTGACAGGGGACCGTATTCGCGGACTAACAAATGTGAGTTTTGCTAAATATCGTGTTTGCAGTGCCTGCATTGAAGGAAAGATTCATGAAACTGCTCATCGTCCAACGACTCTTATCTACACTAAGAGGCCATTGGAACTTCTCCATATGGATCTGTTTGGTCCTCCATCATTTGATAGTCTTGGAGGCAGAAAGTATTGCTTAGTGATTGTTGACGACTACTCAAGATATACCTCGGTATATTTCTTTAAAAAGAAGAGTGAGACTCAACAAACGGTCATCAACTTTGCTAATGAAGCGCAACGCCAACATGAAGCAAAGATCTTGATGATTAGAAGTGACAACGGCACCGAGTTCAAGAACTACACCATGGATGAGTTTCTAGGTGATGAGGTAATAAAACACCAATACTCTGCACCATATACCCCTCAACAAAACGGCGTGGCAGAAAGGAAGAACCGGACCTTGATAGACGCTGCAAGGACAATGATGGCAGAATTCAAATCTCCATATAACTTCTGGGCAGAGGCCATCAACACAGCATGTCATGCATCCAATCGGCTCTATATCCGCAAAGGCTTGAATAAGACTCCGTATGAGATTCTAACTGGAAACAAACCCAATCTCAAGGACTTCCGGGTATTCGGTTGTAAGTGTTTCATTCTCAAGAAAGGTGCACGGTTAGGTAAATTTGATTCTAGAGCACATGAGGGTATCTTTGTTGGTTATGCTACAAACTCTCATGCTTACCGTGTCCTCAACAAGTCCACTGGACTAATTGAGGAGACGTGTAACGTAGAGTTTGATGAAAAGAATGGCTCCCAAGTGGAGCAAAGTGGTCTGTGTGATGTAGGTGATGAAATACCTCCCCAAGCCATAAGAAGAATGGGGATTGGTCAAATACTCCCTATTGAGGAACCCCTTGTGGCCGAAGGAGAAGGACAATGCTCTACTCGAGTGGAGCCATCACCACCACAGGCCCCACACGCTTCCGATGAACAAAGAGAAGACTCTCAACAAAATAAACAAGGTCGAGGTCAAGATAAATTGCCCAACAATGATGATGTGTCTCAGGATATTCAAGCACTACCCCAAGACTCCGAACCTGCTCATGATCAAGATCAAGTGCAACCCCGAGATCCAGACCAAGTAGAAGCACAAGATCAAGATCAAGAGCAACCACAAATACAAGAACAAACTAGTGAACCTGCTGAAGTCGAAGGACAAGATGATCAGGAGACTGTCTCACAATTCCCTTCTGGAGCACCAACAACCGGCTTAAAACGCAAGGGCAAGCAAAGTAAACAAGTCGATGCTCCCCCGTTATCTAATGAAGATCTCTTGGAGCGTCGAGCAACCAAGATTGCAAACAAGCTGAGAGTCAAGTCACATCTTATGAAGAATGTACTTGGCAGTTTAAAAAGGGGAGTATCCACCCGTCAACAGATTTGGAATTATTGTGAGCATCACGCGTTTGTTTCGTATTGTGAACCTCAACAGGTACAGGAAGCGCTCGATGATGAGGATTGGCTTATGGCCATGCACGAAGAACTTAACAACTTCGAGCGCAACCAAGTCTGGGATTTAGTGCCTAGGCCAACGGAGGAACATAATGTCATCGGGGCCAAATGGATATTAAAGAACAAGCAAGATGCCAATGGGATTGTGATTCGAAACAAGGCAAGATTGGTGGCTCAAGGCTACTCCCAAGTCGAGGGTATCGACTATGGTGAAACCTTTGCCCCTGTTGCTCGTCTAGAATCTATTCGCATGTTTCTTGCATTTGCTTCTCATCATAACTTCAAATTACAACAAATGGATGTGAAAAGTGCCTTTCTTAATGGTCCTTTAAATGAGTTGGCCTATGTCAAACAACCCCCGGGATTCGAACATCCCAAGCTCCCCAATCATGTGTACAAACTTAATAAGTCACTCTATGGCCTTAAACAAGCCCCACGCACGTGGTATGAGTATCTTACTGAGTTGTTACAAGATCGTGGGTTTGAAATTGGGAAGATAGATCCCACTCTTTTTACTAAGAGGGTTAAAGGGGATTTGTTCATATGCCAACTATATGTTGATGATATTATCTTTGGCTCTCCTAACATTTCCTTCAATGAAGAATTTGCTGCACTAATGACTGAGAAGTTTGAGATGTCCATGATGGGAGAGTGGAAGTTCTTCCTCGGGTTCGAGATTAAACAAGGTCTAGAAGGGACATTCATCAAACAAGCCAAGTACACTCAAGACATGCTCAAACGGTTCGAGCTCGAAGATGTCAAACCGGTCAAGTTCCCCATGCCAACAAGATGCAAGCTTGACAGTGATCCCAATGGTAAAGAAGTGGATCAAAAGGTATATCGCTCCATGATTGGATCCCTCCTTTACCTTTGTGCATCTAGACCGGATATTATGTTGAGTGTAGGGATATGTGCACGGTTTCAATCCGCACCAAAAGAAAGTCACTACATGGCTGTTAAGCGAATCTTTCGATATTTGGCTCATACCCCAAACTTTGGCCTTTGGTATCCCAAATGAGCAAGCTTCAGTCTAATTGGCTATTCTGACTCAGATTGGGCAGGAGATTGTGTGGAGAGGAAGTCAACGTCTGGAGGATGCCAATTCCTTGGTCGCTCATTGGTAAGTTGGTCGTCAAAGAAGCAGAATTGCGTCTCCTTATCATCCACCGAAGCTGAGTATGTGGCAGTTGCAAGTTGTTGTGCACAATTGCTATGGATGAGGCAAACTTTAAAGGATTATGGTGTCACTTGTGACAAAGTGCCGCTTCTTTGTGACAATCAAAGTGCTATCAAGATTTCCCTCAACCCAGTGCAACATAGCAAAACCAAACATATTGATATTCGCCATCACTTCATTCGTGAACATATCAAGCTACGTGATATTGAGGTTCACTTCATCCACACTGAAGAGCAACTTGCAGATATTTTCACTAAGCCTCTAGATGAAGCAAGGTTCCGGGAGTTAAGGCATGAGCTCAATATCATTGATTCAAGTAATGTGGATTAAAACTAGGCATGTTGCACCTCACTTTGCATTCCATCTTGGTCTAGATGTAGGCATGGACATAGGGGGAGTGTTGTTCTCTCAATGAACTTTCCCTCCCCCCATTATGCATAAATCAATCTAGTCTTTCACTTTAGCCATTGTCAAATGGCACTTGTGCTTCAAAGACGAGCATTGGTCATGAACCCAAGGATAATTCTTCGCGGTGTCATACCATTGTCTCAAACATAGGTGGCCTCGGCCACCGCCCCTCCCACCTTTCTTTTGTATAGAAGAAAGGATATACAAAGACAAGTCAGTACATATTTCTAGGATGCTATCCTTTTTTTACTTACTTGTCATTTGCCCAAGTTCTTCTCTTATCCTAGACCGCGTTGTGACATTTGCAGCGGTACTACCGCCAGGGGTAGCGGTACTACCGCCAGGACCCCAGCGGTACTACTGCTAGGGGTAGCGGTACTACCGCCAGGACCCCAGCAGTACTAACGCTAGGGATGGCGGTAGTACCGCCAGGATTCCCATCTAACACGACCTGCTAGGAAATTTTTAGGGCTGTCTCAAGGGGGAGCGATACTACCGCCAGGGGGAGCGGTACTACCGCCAGGATCCCAGCGGTACTAACGCTGCATCCAGTGGTACTACCGCTAGGTCCACAATGATACTACAGCTGGCCCGTACCCCTTGGGCTATATAAAGGAGGGGGAGCCCGTTTTTCCCACGCTCTTTCTTCTTCCTCGCGGCTCCTCCCTCCCCTAGCCCGAAATCCCCCTGTTTTGATCTCATTTCGTGGAGCTCCTTCTCGCCGTTGAATTGGAGGGGTTGCTCCACTTCTCCTTCCTCCTCCAAGGGCCATGAATCCCGGTGAAGCTCCTCCCCTTCTTCTATTGGTTGATGTTCTTGTTCTAGGGTTAGGAGCATTAGGGGATTGAATCCATGTCTTTGATCTTGTGCCTTGTTCTTGGATGGCATGAAGGAGATATTTGAGGGGAGTGTAGGTCCTATGAATCGTTGCCGATTATTTTGCCATGCCCTAGGATTTACTTGTTTTAGATCAAGCACTTGAACTATGTTTGGATTAGATCTAAAACTTGCTCTCTCTTCCCTAGGCATGTACTTATTTCGGTGATACCTGTGATCCTCATGTGAGTAGGGATGTGGTGGAGCTCTTAATGTTCATATCCAGCCCATGCCCCTCGTAAAAATCGTGTAGCCCTATGCATGAGGTCTATTTTGTTTGTCAGATAAGAAAATCAAACCCCAGCGTTACTACCGCGAGGGGTAGCGGTACTACCGCTAGGACCCCCCGCGGTACTACCGCCAGGGGTAGCGGTACTACCGCTAGGACCACCAGCGGTACTACCACCAGGGGTAGCGGTACTACCGCTAGGACCCCAGTGGTACTACCGCCAGGGGTAGCAGTACTACCACGAGGAGGATTCACTGTGCATTCTTTTCATGTGCTTGGCAATGCATGTTTATTTTTCTGCTTTTTCTAGTTCATTGCCTTGACTCTTTTTGTCACTTCTTTTCGCTGTGTGTTTTGTGTCACAGGTGGTTCTCGCCGTTCGAACCCCCCACGGGACACGCAGTCAAAGCACTATCGCAACCCAGAGGCTCTAGAGGGGTCTGCCACTTCAGGTCTGCAACCCAAAAAGTAGTCCTTCAAAAAGACCGCGAACAAGGACAAGGGGATCAATGTCCGCACAATGCCCCCCAAGGACTTTCTGCGGTTCCGCACTCAGAACCATTATCTCAAAGAGAGGGCTGTGATCAAGAATGTTGACCATGTTTGGGCAAAGGATCACTGCAGGATCTACCGTGATATTGTCTTGCATTTCAAGAAGAACTATGTCCCCGTTCAGTGGATTGACCTTGCTCATCTTCAGCGGAACCTGGACTATTTTGGTGATGCCCTCTCTCTGATTGACAAACTGGGCATCAAGGACATCATCACTTTCAGGACGGATTTTGACCCCACTGTTGTTGCCCAGTTCTATGTCACGGTCCACTTCTCTCCTGATGAAGAGCGCTCTATGGTATGGATGACTCGGACTAAGAAGATGACAGGTACCTGGCGTGAATTCATGGCATTCCTCAAGGTTGAGTGCTAGGGGGCTGACACTCCACTTGGGTCGCGTCCTCATGCTGCAGCCCCCACTGATAGGCCCCCAGCCAAGGACAGACTGCAGCAACTCTACATGAGGAAGGGTGTGCTCCCCAAGCATTTGGGCATCATGCATCGGATCTTCCGCAACACCCTCTTCCCTCGCATTGGTAACTTCGACGAGGTTCATGGCTCTTTGGCTGAGATGCTGCTGCTCTGTGAGGAGGCTATGACTAAGGAGTCTGCCCCTCTTGATATTTCTGATGTGATGTTCACGGAGCTCTGGAACTGCAACATAATGCGTAAGGTTCCCATCTACGGGCCCTATTTGTTCGCTTATATTCGTCAGAAGTGGCAAGATACTTATCCGCAGGAGGAGCTCTACATTCAGTCTGACTACATTGTGCACAACCGTGTCAAGCTTCGCGTCAAGGATAAATGGGCCAACCCATCAACTTCCTCTCAGCACATGGATACTGACACAGAGACTGCTGCTGACAGAGGAACCGCCTCTCAGTCTCGCTCTTCTGCCATGCCATCTTGGGCCATCAAACTGCAGGATAAGATGAAGACCCTATTCTGTATGCAGGCCAAGGGCCAGTACCAGGCACACGTGGCTCAGAAGGAGAGCCTCCAGAGGCACAATCGTGTCCTAAGGACTCTTGATGTTGACATCTCCAGCGGATCAGAGGACGACATCACTCCAGAGGCTACTTGGATGCGGGCTCAAGGGTAACAGTGGTCTGGCGCTGAGGAGGAAGAGGAGGAGCAGGACGATCAGGAGGGTACCAACGAGTCTGGCGATGCTGAGGATGAGGAGTAAACACCTATGGCGTTAGGTGTGCCCCTTTTTGGTGTCTTGTGCCAAAGGGGGAGAGAGTCTAGGAGCTGGATTTACTTGCTTTCAGAGTCGAAATTTTCTTTGCTTTGTTTTCTTTTGTGGTTTGCTTCGAACTTGGTTTTCTTTCGTTTGTGAGACATGAACTTATGTGAGATTTATTTCCATCATATGATGTGAGTCATATGCCCCGTATTGTCATATATCTCTATCTTTTTGTTCTCATATTATTCTCTGTGCAAATCCGGTATTGTCATCAATTCACCAAAAAGGGGGAGATTGTTGGGGCATAGTTTATGCCTAAGTAATTTTGGTGATTGATGACAGTACCGTAAAGGACTAACCGTGTGTGTTAAGGTTTCAGATAACACACGTCAACGACACAAGACGACTCGCCTCCTCATTCATGGAACGGAAGCACGACGCTCTCTACGATTCTATTTATTTGAGTCATAGGAAAGCCGTACTATTAAGAGGGGAACCGTAGTGGAAAGGTTTGGGTGGAATCTATCTTTGCGCACGCACACTTCACATATTTTCCCTTACCTTCATCTTTGGAGCGGCCCCCGCCACTGTGTTTCTTTCCTCCTTACAAAATGGTCCCCAGCGGTAGTACCGCTGGAATGCTAGCGGTAGTACCGCTGCAGCCAGCGGTACTACCGCTGGCTGCAGCGGTACTACCGCCCCTGGTCAGCGGTACTACCGCCCCTGGTCAGCGGTATTACCGCTCCAGGAGCTTAGTACCGCCTGCCTGGCGGCTGTTCGTGGACGGACCTTTTTGCGAAGACTTTCTTAGCGGTGGTAGTGCTTTTGCACTACCCGGGGCCCAGCGGTAGTACCGCTAGAATGCCAGCGGTAGTACCGCTAGTCAGCGGTAGTACCGCCCCTGATCAGCGGTAGTACCGCCCCTGGTCAGCGGTAGTATCGCTGGAGTGCCAGCGGTAGTACCGCTGCAGCCAGCCGTAGTACCGGTGGAGCTCGGGCAGAGAGTGGGAAAACGGTTGGATTTTTCCCCCACTATATAAAGGGTTCTTCTAGCTGTGGAACCTCATCTCTTACCTCCCCAAGGTCCATTGTTGCTCCCTAAGCTCAAAAGTGCCCGATCTCTCTCCCTAGCCAATCAAACTTGTTGATTCTTTAGGGATTGGTTGAGAAGGCCTAGATCCACACTTCCACCAAGAGAAAAGTTGATTCCCCCACCAATCCCTTGCGGATCTTGTTACTCTTGGGTGTTTGAGCATCCTAGACGGTTGAGGTCACCTCGAAGCCATATTCCATTGTGGTGAAGCTTCGTGGTCTTGTTGGGAGCCTCCAAGCTTTGTGTGGAGTTTGCCCCAACCTTGTTTGTAAAGGTTCAGTCGCCGCCTTCAAGGGCACCTATAGTGGAATCACGGTACCTTGCATCGTGCGAGGGCGTGAGGAGAATACGGTGGCCTTAGTGGCTTATTGGGGAGCATTGTGCCTCCACACCGCTCCAAGGGAAACGTACTTCCTGTCAAAGGGAAGGAACTTCGGTAACACATCCTCGTCTTCATCGGTTCCACTTGTGGTTATCTCTATCCTTTACTTTGTGTATGCTTATGTTGCGGACTATATCTTACTTGTCTTAGTAGCTCTCGTTGTTAGCTTCATTACGGTTCACCTCATTGTCGTAATATTTGTGAACCCATATGTTGTTTACCTTAACTTGCTAAGATTAATTAAAAAGTGGTCGTTGTCTATTCACCCCCCTCTAGTTAACCATATCGATCCTTTCAAATTGCTATTTAAATTAATGCACCTATATACTTGGTAAAAGGTGGAAGGCTCGGCCTTTCTAGCGTGGTGTTTTGTTCCACCTTTGCCCCCTTAGTTTTGGCTACCGGTGTTATGTTCCATAAATGAGCGCTCCTAACATGCTTGGGGTTGTTATGGGAACCCCCTAGATTCTCGTTTTAGGACAAAGCTCATTTGGCAAGGCCCAACAATGATACTATATTGGCCCAACATAATAATTCTGTTAATACTGAAAAACATAGGGAGTTAGTGCTACCCGAGGAGTAATTCAACATAATACAGGGAGGGCCAGTGCTGAAGGTGCTGGTTCAAAACAGAGTCGTGTGCGGGGCCAACCCGGGGCAACTTGGGTGATTTCTTTCAGGCCATTGTACTATATTGGCACGTCGGGCGGCCTTGCTGGACTTGTTTTACCTTTATCGAGCATCTTGTGCGAGGGATTCCGAGGATGCTTTGAGCTAACTCGGGGTTGAGGTTTTCCAATAGGGATCCGAGGAGATCACGGGTTTCCGTGATATAGGTCATTCCATCACAGCGTGTGGTAGTTTGCGATGGACTAGTTGGAGCACCCCTGCAGGGTTAAATCTTTCAGAAACCCGTGCCCGCGGTTATGTCGCAACGTGGAAACTTTGTTTAACATCCGGTTCTAGTTAACTTGAAGTTAACTTAATTAAAATATTCCAACTGAGTGCATAACCGTGATTGTCAGTTTCGCAAGTTCCTTCTCCGATCGGGGACACTGTGGGGTTATGTCTGACATAAGTAGGTGTTCTGGATCAGTCATTTGATCATTAGTAGTTCACGTCCGCTATGGTTAGATCGCCCGCCTCTTCATTTTTCTACTCGTAAATTAGCCACCTCAGATAAATTCTAAGTCGCTTGTTGCAGCCTCACCACTTTACCATGCCTCACCCATTAAGCTTTGCTAGTCTTCATACCTTTGGAAATGAGATTGCTGAGTCCCGTGTGGCTCACAGATTACTACAACACCAGTTGCAAGTACGGGCAAAGGTTACTTGACGTGAGCGCGATTATTGTTCATTTGGAGTTTCTTCTTGTTCTTCTTCATCGATCTAGGATGGGTGCCAGGCCGGCAGCCTAGGATAGCAAGGATGGACGTCGTTCTTTTCTCGTTTGTTTTCGTCCTTAGTCAGACCCTTCTCTTCTTCGTGATATTTATGTATTGTACTGATGTGACTCTGATATAGCTTGTGGCGAGTGTAAGCCAATTCCATGTACTCTTCTCTTCAGTACATGTACTGTAACGATATCCATTGCGAAACGACGAGATGCGCTTCTATCCCTGTCGAGGCCTTCATGCCAAAATAAGGATACGATTGCATCTTGGGCGTTACAAGTTGGTATCAGAGCAGTATCGACCTAGGAGCCCCCTTGATTGATCGAACTTGGCCGAGTCGAGTCTAGTGAAAAACTGCTTTGAGTCTAGTTATATATCGGAGAGTAGGATTCTTTTTTCTCCTCTTCTATGCTCTGGTGAGAAATCTTGACGTAATAATTTAAATTCTACCCCTTTTCTCACTCAAATTTTTTTAGGATCACGCGGATATTGTTGGAATCTATATGATGTTGATGTGAAGGAGTTATGTCTTGGTGCCTCCTGTCTGACTTGATTTCTTCCGAGGACTTGAGCTCGAGGGGATTCTTGAGCACATCGCTATCATTCAGATTTCTTAGTATCTCAGGACGAAGGATGTTCAAAATTGATTCAATACTAGTTGTGGCGAGAGGAGTCCGGCTTCCCCAGTACTGGTGTAGAGAGTTCCGGATGTATCGCCACACTTAGTATCGTTGTGATTACGAGGGTCTGAGATAGATGAAGTTCCGAGATTCTGGTTATGTGTTGACGAATGTGATACACCGGACGGGTTAGTATAGGAGTTCAGTGATATATTACTCCTTGTATCCGTGGACCATATTGCATGACAAGAAAATTTCGGGAGTTCTTAGGTGGGAATTCAAGTAGTTATTTATAGGACAATATTCCAACAATGCATGATGTTAGATTGGGGTTCGACATCTAGTGGATTTGTTTGTTCACGGTCGTTTTAAAGTGATTCTCGTTGTGTCTTAAAGAGTACTTGTACCTTGCTACGGATCGGGACGCTTCGTATGTCGTGTGCACTGCCTTGTAAATGATGGCTACTGTCGGATAGAGCCCGTGCGAGCCTCATCTACGAAAATATCGGAAGGAATCTCTCTCATGAATTTGTTCTGGCTTGTTTCATAAGCCTCACCCCTTTGTTTTGTTGGGGTCTGGTAATTCGAGTTTCTTTGATGTCAAATGGTGATTTCACATCTTTCCCAGAAGTCTTCCCATATATTTATGGGAATGCAAATTCTTTTGCTCAATCAATTATCTTATCAATTGTTTCAACCGAAGTTGTCTTGTCAATTCTTTTCCAACCGGTGTGCTTCTCTTTAGTGAATTCAATCCTCTCCAATTTTGCAATATCAATCTCTCATTTCTTTCTGGAGTTCTTCTCATCTGTCCCAAGTGGTCTTTGTTTTCCCCACCCTCCCACCCTTTTCCTCAATGATTCAATTTTCATCCAAGTGTCTTTCGCTATGTTTTCTTTCGTGTCCTATCCGGTGATTCATTGTGAAGATTCTCACGAGCTTCGTGTTCATCTTTATTCAGTCTTGTTATCTTTTTCGGTGAATTCAATTCAGTTATCCGTGTCATCGTATCTTTTTCATCTTTCAAATTCTTTCCTATGTTGGAAATTCTTATCAGCCTATCTTGTTTATTCATTCCTCTCTTTTCTATCTGTAGTGTTGAAGATATCTCAGAAGTTTCTTGTTTTCAATCCTTTCAATTATTTTGAGGGCCTCACCTCATCTTGTTTTCATTTGTACCGGTGCAATATCTCTCTTTCTGAGCAATCTTTTCATCGGTGGTTTCTTTGAGTGGGCCCATAACCCACAGGTTTTTCCCATGATCTTATCTGGCTCTTGTAATCTTTCCGAAGATCCTTAATTCTTTTCAACTATGATGTAAGTATGAATTCCATCAGTCATATCTCTTCTCCAAGATCAATTTGATTTAATTGTCATATTTGGCTCAACCTTTCATTCTTCATTATTCCGGAGTGTCTCAGTTATACTTGGTGGTGTTCTCCTCATCATTTTCAGCTTGGAAGACCGAAGGAGTGTTTCTCTCAAATCTTAGTCCATTTTCCTATCATTTCAGCTTTGTGGCATCATCTTGAATTATTCCCAATCATGAGAATCTCTTTCTTGCTATTCGGTGCTTTTCTGAGTTGTTTTCATTCTTGATCCTCCGAAGGCCATCAGTTCAAAAGATTCCGTCGTTCTCAGCTTTCAACTTTCGTTCACAAATTCTTCTCAATTGTTGTCTCTTCGTTCGTCTCCCAAGTATTCCGGTGCCTCATTCAGTACCTGTTAGGCGGCTCAAGATCTCTTCATTCTCAAGGTGTTCTTCAATATTCTTGTGGTAGTAGTTCTCAATTTCTTCTATGTTCTTTTCTTGCCAATAGCTAGATTCTATTTTTTCTAAAGGAGGCCTTGTGATGTTGCTCTCTTTAGTCTATCATTTTGTATTTTCAAGATCATATTGTTCAATTGTTAAATTTAGTTGTTTGTTGTGAATCTTGTCTATTTCTCCAAACTTATCGAATTTTGTCCTCTTTTCCTGCCGAATTGCTGCCGAAATTTTGATTGAATTCTTACTTGTTTCTCATATAATTCCTCATCTCTTTGCAACCTCGAAGGATCGTTGTTTTCACTTGTTTGTCAAAGAAGCAATTAAGTTTTACCTCTTGCTCTTTCTCTTCCTCTTCCCCTTTCATTCTTGGATCTCGGGTCGAGATCCTCTTGTAGAGTAGGAGAGTTGTGATAGCCCGAGACCGACGCTCCAGAAGATTCCCCTCTTTTCTGTTGTCGTTGTGTTATTATTTGTTTGCCACATTCATAATAGCATCATGCGCATCATCTGCATTCCATGGGAACTCCGTTGCCGCCAGTTTTCAAACTTGCATCCGTTAGTAGTTGCCGGTTCTGTCTGTTTCTCGTCGTTGCCCGTTTTGAGACCAACCACACACGCATGCTCCCGTGGCATCGTCAAAACCTTGTTTTTAAAACCATGTATAAAACTTTGTCTGATTGGGTTGAAACTTGGCATGCGGTCTTATTTAGATATAGGTAGGCCGCTTGCTAATTTTCGTCGCAATCAGAGTCCGTCTGGTACCCGAACAGTCGACCGAAGCAGCACCGTCTTCGGTTATTCGTCGGACGTTTTTCGGTGTTTTAAAAATATGATGTCGGGTGCCCATTTTCCCTCTCATCTCCAGCTAGCCTACTCTACACAGCCACTTATCCCGTCCCCGGTTCGAGACCGTCCGATTTAGATCGTGCGGTTGAAACCGGGGCGAAAAACTGCTAACCCTAGCCCGTGTCTATAAATAGACAACTAGCCTACCTAATCTAGACCCAAACCCTTCTTCCACCTCGAATC
Source organism: Hordeum vulgare subsp. vulgare (assembly GCF_904849725.1). NCBI lineage: Eukaryota > Viridiplantae > Streptophyta > Magnoliopsida > Poales > Poaceae > Hordeum > Hordeum vulgare. The sequence continues at coordinate 337,142,308 of NC_058524.1, read as the reverse complement.
CCACGCCCCTCCTAACCCTAGCCACCACTGCATTCTCTCTCTCCTCCCACGAGCATGCAAGGCCTGTCGAAGCCCATCCGGGGCCCGCCCAAGGCCGGATCGTGCCGCCCCCGAGCTGCTCCTCTCCTCCCATGCGTGTCGTTGCTCACGCAGCCGGCGCCTGCAGCCATCGCCCCCGCTGTTGAGCTCCCGCAGCACAGAGCGCCCCCGTGCCCTGGCGCCGCGCTGCCGTGCACCTGCGGTGCCTTTGCCCCATCTCCTCCAGCCGCCCCAGCCCGCCCCAGAGCTTGCTCGCCGGCCAGAGCCACCGTAGGCAGCAGCCGCCGCCGCCTGTGTTCGTCTCGCCGCCATGCCCCGCTGTCCTCCGCCGGCAGCCGCGCCATCAGTCGGCCTCCATCGCCGCCAGGCCCCAATCCTCCATCGACAGCCGCGCCGCCGGAGTGCCACAGGCCGTCGCCGCCGCCTCATCCCGTCGGTCCCGATCGAGATCGGGGGATGAACCCCCTCGTCAACCTGCTCCTGGGCCAGAGCCGGCCCAGGTCCTCCCGACCTAGCTCCCTCGTCCCGCCAGACCGGCCCAAGAGGAAGCGAGGTGAGCCCTCCTGCCAGCCCTCTAAATCATGCATGTGCATTGTGTAACTAAGTTGTGCCCATGCCTCTGTTAGGCCCGATAGGATAGTTTCGGCCTGTCAGAATTTTTTTACGTTTTCGGATTTATTTATTTTTAGAAAAGTGCATATTTTCAAATGCCCGTAGATTTCAAACCGTGTGTCGAATCGCGATGTATTATATATGTAACTCGTGTAGATTTTCGCGTAGATTATGATTTTACAACTTGCATGCATGGTTGGAGTACTTTGACTTGCCGTTTGCCTAGATTTGTGTGCTGTCCTAATATGTTAGATATCCTGTATTTGTTTTTGCGCGTGTTCGAATTGTTCAAATCCCGTAGATAAAATGTTCATGTTATTCGGGACCCTTTCCATGTATTTTAGAGTAGTTGCTTGTATTTTTATATGTAGGCTCTGTCGCTAGTTTGCTATGTCGTGTTTAGGACATATTCTCACATATATGTGTGGTGCTAGTTTATTTTTCGAACACCACATAATATATATGTTTTCGGGGTAGACAAATCCTTAGAATTTAAGTATGCATTTAGTTTTGTCTTTCGAGTAAGTTAGTGCGCGTGATATTTTGCCAGGATGCCCTTTTGTTTATTTCGTGGGATTTATTCCGTGCATGATATGAATTAGTTGTGAACTAGTGGTATGCTCTTGGATGTGTAGGCTAGCCCCTGGTAATTTTTGTTGCCTTAGAAATGCATGTTTAGGTGTTGTTTGTTTGTTGTCAACGTGCTAGAAAAATAATGCTGATTTGTAGATGCTGAAATATTTCTAAGTCTGAAATCTGTAATATATTGTTGTTGTCTTACCATGAGTTTTTCTACTGATCTATAGCTCCTTCAGGGTTGGTCCAATGGAGTTAGTTCTAGTCCTTAAGATTATCTAGCATTTTGCGAATTTTCATGTCATTCGGTGCCCTGTAGCATATAGTTTTTCTGCTATCAATATGCCTTCAGATCGAAAACTGCACTGTCAAAAACTGTTATTTTCTCTAACTGTGAAACTATGTGTGATATGTCATTTTGTGAGTTCTTTTCTTAGTGATGCATCTTGCTATGCTAGATGTTATTAGTAGGGGGTTGAAGTGCATCTTAACTACTACTGGCTCATGCCTTGTTTGATCATTTTAGATTTATGTAGCTTGTAGTTTTGGGGTGTAGAAAATGCCATTTTAGATTATGACTATTTCTTGCGTAGCTTGTATTTGTTGAACCGTTGCTCCATTTTGATCGTGTACTATTTGAAACTTGTTTAGAATCTCGTGTAGGTTCATATTATCTTGTTCTTTCGATTTTTTGGGATGCTTGTGGCTGTCATTGCATATATATTGCATTCATGCCATCATATCTTGCGGTGTTCGTATCTTTTGAACCGTACCTCCGTTGGAGATGTTCCATATATGTAAATGGACTACAACGACGCATAGAATCACGTGAACCTACTTATTTTGCTGTTTAAAAAATATTGAAACGTGTTAGTTCAGATCTGGACTTAATTCTAATTTAATGCGTGGGGTCATCTCAGAGATGCTATATGTCATTTCCGACCTCATTTAAATGCCTAGATAGGTAGCTTAATTACGCTGCACCTCTTGCCATGTTCAACCAACATTTTATATTGCCGTGTAAATAATCGGAAGTGAACTAAATAATTAAAGGTGGAGTTTCGTCGATATGCAACTCGTTGCATGTTGAACTTCACTTTAATGTGTAGTGTTTTATTGTGTGAATTGCCTTGTCATACCGTGCATAAATGTAACCGCTCATGCATCATTTGTGTTGTGCATCGAATGGTGAATACGTGTGTTGATTCTTGTTTTCGGCTTGCTTCGTCTTGATAGAGTTCCGCAAGCGTGTCGGAAAGTGTGGACCCGTTCGACTACATCGGTTATTCTGCTTCACGGAGTCGTTCTTCTTCCAAGCGGGATCTGAGGCAAGTTGACCATTTCACCAGATACCATTACTATCATTGCCATGATAGTTTTATTGTTTCTATCGTTACGTCTCGCTGCCTACGACTTGTTAAAAATCAGCCTCTCAACATTGCCATGAAAACCTTCAACCTCTTCACAACCTAGCAAACCAATGATTGGCTATATTACCGCTTGCTTAACCATGTGTTATTGTTGCTAGTTGCAGGTGCAGTTGCTTCCATGTGATAACATGGGTTCCTTGTTATATCACCATATAATTTCTATTTAACTTAAAGCACCTATATACTTGGTAAAAGGTGGAAGGCTTGGCCTTTCTAGCCTGGCGTTTTGTTCCACCTTTGCCCCCTTAGTGTCGGCTACCGGTGTGATGTTCCATAAATGAGTGCTGCTAACATGCTTGGGGTTGTTATGGGGACCCCCTAGATTCTTGTTTTAGGATAAAGCTCATCTGGCAAGGCCCAACGTTGGTATTATATTTGCCCAACATAATAATTCTGTTAATACTGAAAAACATAGGGAGTTAGCGCTACCCGAGGAGTAATTCAACATAATACAGGGAGGGCTAGTGTTGATGGTGTTGGTCCAAAACAGAGTCGTGTGCGGGGCCAACCCGGGGCAACTCGGGTGATTTCTATCAGGCCACTGTACACTCCGCTCATCCAATTGTTCGCTGAAAACGAGATACACGGCTCCTATCGGGATTGTCGGCAGGTCGGGCGTCCTTGCTGGAATTGTTTTACCTTTATCGAGCGTCTTGTGCGAGGCATTCCGAGGATGCTTTGAGCTAACTCGAGGTTGAGGTTTTCCAATAGGGATCCGAGGAGATCACGGGTTTCCCTGATAAAGGTCATTCCGTCGCAGTGTGTGGTAGTTTGCGATGGACTAGTTGGAGCACCCCTACAGGGTTAAATCTTTTGGAAAGTCGTGCCCGCGGTTATGTGGCAACGTGGAAACTTTGTTTAACATTCGGTTCTAGATAACTTGAAGTTAACTTAATTAAAATATGCCAACTGAGTGCCTAACGATGACTGTCTCTTTCGCGAGTTCCTTCTCCGATCTAGGACATGGTGGGGTTATGTCTGACATAAGTAGGTGTTCAGGATCATTCATTTCATCATCACTAGTTCACGTCTGCTATGCGTATATCATCCCCCTCTTCATTTTTGTACTTGTAAGTTAGCCACCTGAGACAAATGCTTAGTCGCTTGATGCGGCCTCACCACTTTACCATGCCTAGCTTTGCTAGTCTTGATACCTTTGGAAATGAGATTGCTGAGTCCGGCGTGGTTCACTGATTACTACAATACCAGTTGCAGGTACAGGTAAAGGTTTCTTGACGAGAGCGCGATCATTGTTCATTTGGAGTTTCTTATTCTTCTTCTTCTTCGATCTAGGATGGGTTCCAGGACGACAACCTGTGATAGCAAGGATGTACGTCGTTCTTTTCTCGTTTGTTTTCGTCCGTAGTCGGACCCTGCTCTTCTTCGTGATATTTATGTATTGTACTGATGTAACTCTAATATAGCTTGTGGCGAGTGTAAGCCAATTCCATATACTCTTCTCTTTAGTACATGTACTATAACGATATCCGTTCTTGCGAAACGACGAGATGCGCTTCTATCCCTGTCGAGCCCTTCGTGCCAAAATAGAGATAGGATCGCATCTTGGGCGTTATATCGCCGCCTGAGCGTCGCCCACGCCGGCCATCTTCCTCGCTGGAGTAGGCCGGATCGTTGTCGCGCCAATCAGCACCTCTTAGCCACCAAGGCTTTGCCTCGCCATCCCATTCCCAACCTCCGCCTCGATCAGATCCATCGGAGCCAGATGCCCCTCAGCTTGCCCCGCCGAGTGCCTAGACTGCATTGTCCCGCGCCGCATCACCGCCTCCCTGTGAGGGCCACGCTCCACCTTGCTTTGCATGCCGCGCCTCGCCGCCCCTGTGGCCGTGTGCATGAGCTTCAGCACACCCGGAACCTGCACAACCTCCTTATCTCGCTACGCCAAGGCCTCTCTGATACGCCGCATCAAGACACATCTATGGCTTTGTTACCTTTGGATCATGTCGTCCCGTGCACCACTTAACCGCTACCCTGTTTCATCGTTGCCAAGAACCATTGGACCAGCAACATCAAGACCAATTTGTGGATTCTTTTCACCAAGTACCCTCATAGTTCAGCAAGACCCGCAAGATCAACGCCCTAGCAAACCACTGTTCGGGTGTACGACTACCACCAGTGGACTCGACAAGACCACGTGTACCACTATTGTCGGCCAATACCGTCAAACAAACAACTACATCTGTCGTGTACCACTACTGTCGCCCAAGACTGTCAGACAAACAACTACTATTGTCATGTACCATTACTTCTGCGACGTCCGCGATGAACCTTGAACATCTACACCGCCTTGACTCAATCTGCCCTGAAAATGCACACTTCGAAGGTATAACACCGAGTTGACTGCCCATGAATGAATGTTTGTGATGTATGAGATGCGATGTTGTTCAGTTCATAGATGCCATGTTAGTTGGAGGTTGTAGCAGCCCGAGTGCATCCATTTACTTTTTTGTAACCAATCCCATGTATGAAACCTTCCAACTTGGCATGTTGTGGTTAAAATGAGATGAGTTTTGCTTTCCTCTTTGTTGCATCTTGGCATCAGGGCATCATACCATCTCATCATGTTGTCTTGTGGTTCATCTTGCTTGTTTGTTGTGTGATGTGCTATGTGAGTTGTGGTAAAGTTCTTGGAAATATGCCCTAGAGGCAATATTAAATTAGTTATTATTATATTTCCTTGTTCATAATAATCGTTTATTATTCATGCTAGAATTGTATTGATTGGAAACCAAATACATGTGTGGATACATAGACAACACACTGTCCCTAGTGAGCCTCTAGTTGACTAGCTCATTTATCAAAATATGGTTAAGGTTTCCTAACCATAGACAAGTGTTGTCACTTGATAACAGGATCACATCATTAGGAGAATGATGTGACAGACAAGACCCAAACTATAAACGTAGCATATGATCGTGTCAGTTTATTGTTACTGTTTTTTGCATGTCAATGTGTTAGTTCGTATGACCATGAGATCATGCAACTCCCGGACACCGGAGGAATACCTTGTGGGTTATCAAACATCGCAACGTAATGGGGTGACTACAAAGATGCTCTACAGGTATCTCCAAAGGTGTATGTTGGGTTGGCATGGATCAAGACTGGGATTTGTCACTCCGTGTGACGGAGAGGTATCTCGGGGCCCACTCGGTAGTACAACATCACAATAAGCCTTGCAAGCAATGTGCCTAAAGAGTTAGTAAAGGGATCTTGTATTACGAAACGAGTAAAGAGCCTTGCCGGTAACGAGATTGAACTAGGCATAGAGATACCGACGATCGAATCTCGGGCAAGTAACATACCGAAGGACAAAGGGAATAGTATACGGGATTATATGAATCCTTGACATAGAGATTAAACTGATAAGATCTTCGTAGAATATGTAGGATCCAATATGGACATCTAGGTCCGCTATTGTATATTGAATGAGGAGTGTCTCGTGTCATGTCCGCATAGTTCTCGAACCCGCAGGGTCTGCACACTTAAGGTTCGGTGCCTTTTAATATAGTTGAGTTATATGTGTTGGTGACTAAAGGTTGTTCGAATGAGATCACAGCCGTCGCGAGGGTTTCCAGAATGGTCCAGAAACTAAGATTGATATATAGGATAGTTTCATTTGGTCACCGGAAAGATTTCGGGCATTACCGGCAGTGTACCGGGAGCGACGAATGGGTTTCGAGTATTCACCGGGAGGGGCCCACTCACCCGGGAGTGAGCCCAGTAGCCCTAGGGTGGCGCACCAGCCCTTAGTGGGCTGGTGAGGCCAGTCAAGAGGGCTATGGCGCCACAAGAGAAAATACCAAAGGAAAGAAAAAAAAGGAAAGAGGGAGGTGGGAAGGAAGGAGTGGACTCCTTCCCCCAAACCGAATTGGCGTGGGAGTCCACCTCCTCCCTTCGGCCAGCACCATTGGGGCTCCCTTGAGCCCCAAGGCTAGTCCCTCCCCTCCTCCTTATATATATTGGTGGTTTTAGGGCTTTTGACACACAACTTTGCCACGTGCAACTCAAACCTATACCACATAGTTCTTCCTCTAGATCGGATTTCTGCGGAGCTCGGGCGGAGCCCTGCAGGAGTAGATCATCACCACCAGCGGCGCGCCGTCATGGTGCTGGAGAACTCATCTACTTCCCCATCTCTCTTGCTAGATCAAGAAGGCGGAGATCATCATCGAGATGTATGTGTGCTGAACGCGGAGGTGTTGTCCGTTCGGCTCTAGATCGGAACGGATCGTGGGACAACGATGATTTGAATCACGAAGTTGTACCACTACATCAACCGCGTTTCTTAACGCTTGCCGCTTAGCAATCTAAAAGGGTATGTGGATCCAATCTCCCTCTCATAGATGAACATCACCATGATAGGTGTTCGTGTGCGTAGGGAAATTTTTGTTTCCCATGCAACGTTCCCCGACAGAAGTGTGTGCAAGTAGTCTGGGCTACTATCCCTACTTACAAAACCCATTGTTTTGATTTCAAAACGATGCAAACCCTTGGTTTCTTCAACTAGGGAAAAACCCTCATTTTCAAGTTTTATTAGGAACTGTGAAAAAAAAGTTTCTGTTTTGGCCAAATAAAATTGTTGCATCTTCCCCTAATATTCTAGTAGGATTTGCGAGTGTATCACTTAGGATTTTGTGGGGTTTTCTTATGGTGGTTTCATAAAACCAGTGCCTTAAGGTATTTAAAAGGTATTTATTTTTTTGGCTCTGAAAATCCCAATTCTATTTTTATATAACAGAGGGAAATTTTGGGAGTTCAAATATACTTTCTTTTCCTCCTCCTCTTTTCAAAACTAGTGGGGATTGAATTTTGTTGCAGAAGTTTTTGAAAACAGATAGGAATTCCTTGTTGTTTTATTTTGAGAGAGGGAGAGAGAGAGAGAGCAAGGGGCAACCCAGCACAGAAGAGCAGCCTGCAGCCTCCCCGCTCGCTCCCCTTTCCAGCTTGGCACCGCGCAGACCCACCTTCCAGCAACCCAACGCGTCGCGTTCTTCCTCCCCGTTCCAGCTCCCTCTCACACAGAGAGTGAGCAAGGCCCCCGCCAAGCCCAATGTGGTGAGGCCGTCCTGTGCCCTGGTCTATTTAACGCCCTCCGTGTCCGCACCCCTCCTAGGGTTCCTCCAAGCCGCCACCACCTTCCCTCTCTTCTGCCTCTCCATCTCTCCTTCCCCCTGGAGGTAAGTCTCTGCAAGACCGAAAGTTTGGAGAGAAGGAGCAGCAAGTCGTTACCCTCCCCCTTGTCGCCGTTGCTATCGGTTGCCTTCCACCCTCCATCAGAGATGTCCAGGAGGTCGAGGGTCATCCCCGCGTTCGATTTCCGGCACTAGGACGCGGTGATCACGTCACCAGCATCGACTTTCTCCTCGACTTCGTCGCGCATGCGAGAGCCACTGCCCTGCTTCGGCCCCGACCACATCAGCGCCCCCGTATCTCTAGTGAGCACCGATCGCCCGTGCCGCTGCTTTGACGTCTAGGTAGTCACGTAGAACCCCTCGCCGCATTGTGCGTAGTGCAGTTATTGTTTGTCGCTGTCGTGCCCGAGACGAGCAGCAACTCGAGCTCGAGCGCTTTGCTACTACGTTGACTGTTGTCGTTAACCACGAAAACGAGTTCCCCATGCCTGCCGCATCTCTCGCGAGTGATCTCCCTCGAAGTAGAGCCGCCAGCGTGCCGTAGCCACCGTGTCTCACCATAGTTCTGTCGGCGGTGCATCGCGTCCCTTTAGTGTGTTTAAGAACAGTGGATCCCCCCTCTATGTAGATATCCCCTTCATAGAGCAGTGGTTGCACGCTTGCGCTGCAGCCACAGGTCGAGGGTTCGACCCCCCCCCCCCCCCGACAGAATTGAACCCCCCTTTTTCCTACTATATGGTAGCCGCTGACAGTGGGTCACACGACCCACATGTCTCACTCTTGGGGCCCTGGTGTCTATGACCAGTGGGACCCCCCTGTTAGTTGTTTTTGTGTGTTATTCTGATGTTGTAGGAATTGACAATTTTGGAAAGTGTCCAGAATTGGAAATTGTCAGATCTGGCATATGATGTTTTGGGTAGTGATTTGACTTATAAGTCATATGGGTATTGAGCTACATTTATTTTTCTATTTTGTGACCGTTTTGTCCATTGATATATATGAGTGTGATATATGATTTCGGGGTAGAAAGATCCAACGAATCCAATGGTGGCATTGGATTTCACTTTTGACAAAGTTTACACAACTGTCATTTTGTGATGAGGTGGCATTTTGTGAATTTTGTAGTATTTATTCTGTGCATGCTTTGGAGTTTGTGTCAACATGAAAGTGTTAGTATTTTGTGGGTACTAGGCCCGTGTAATTTTGATTGCCATGATAATATTGTAGATATGTTGATACCTTGTTGTTAAGTAGCTAAGGAATTGTTGCAGTTTGACATGCTAGAATTTTACTAAGTGTTGGAGATGTTAATTTTCTTCCCCTCTTGTGTTGATGGTTCCCATGGATGTGTTGATCCTTGATGTTTGCACCAATGGCATGAATTGTATTGATTGAACCCCTCTACAACTTTGTGCCACAAGTTTGTCAGTAGGACCTTGCATCATAGTTTTATTCATTGTCAAAGTTGTTATGCGATGAAAATTGCATCTAGTCAAAATCTGTGATTTTGACTAATTCTGAGATTTTGTGATTATTTTCTTGTCGTGTTACTTTGATGCTAGTAAGTTTTCTATGGGGATTTGGCCCAAGATATGAACTAGTAATTTGTAGAATTTTGGATCCTCAATCACTCTATTAAATTACATTCCATTTGGGTTGGCTTTAGCATACTATTTTGTTGATGTCAAAATGCTTCAGGTTATAAACTGCGAGTGACAATTTGTGATTTTCACGAAGTCCTGAACTGTTATGATTTTTTCCATGTTTAGAGGTTGGTAGCCACAAATGCTTTCTCCTAGTGAATTAGGTATTGGTTGGTTGTTATATTACAGTTTGATAGCTTTGTTTCCATGTGTTATATTACTGTAGCTACTATATTCATTTTGTGCAAAGTGGTAAGATGTTGATAGTGGACAGATTGTGTGCTATTTCGTATTGGCCTTTGTGTGAGCCATGCTTGATGGATTTTAATGATGTTTAGCTCTATTTCCACCTGGAAATTTGTAATTAGTCCAATGGAAACCTTGGAATGCCAAGTGGATTCCCATAGCATCTGGTATATTGTTGTTTTGTCTCCGTAGGTTTCCGTATCTTGTTTTGTAGTTTTCGAGAGTTCCGTAACTTGGTTCGCAACGTTCTTTATATGTTTTTGGACCGTTTTATCATGATGAATACATTCCTTCAATGATAATGCGTGTATAAATAACTTAACTTGAGGTTATGTCCAGAATATCAATAACTCAAGTAATGCATGAAAGATGACTAGTATAGCAATGGCATGCTTCCTTTCATGCCACACATGCATCATATGGTTTGTAGCATTGTCACTTGCTGGTGTTTATTGGAGGCCTATTTCTTTTGGGTAGCAACAGGAGTGGAGAAGGAGTTCGAGGATTCCGTTGAGTGTGTTCAGGAAGATCAAGAGCAGTTCTAGTCTGAAGATCTCACAGGCAAGAAGATAGTGACCTTGACACCGTTTCTAGCTTTGTTATGCCTAATTGAATCATTTTCATCATTACTTATCGCTACCTACCACCTGATAATGAGCCTCCAAACATTGCCATGAAACTTCTAACCCTTCACCTCCTAGCAAACATTGAATGGCTAAGTTAGTGATTGCTCAACCATATTATATTATTGCTAGTTGCAGGTGCAAGCTGGTCCATGTGATAACGTAGGAAATTTTATTACCATCTTATTTAATGCTATTTAATTAATGCACCTATATACTTGGTAAAGGTGGAAGGCATGGCCTTTTTCTTGGTGATTTGTTCTGCTTTTTCCGCCCTAGTTTCGGCTACCGGTGTTTTATTCCTTAATGAGCGCTCCTAACACGTTCGGGGTTGTTATGGGGACCACCTCGGTAAATCATTTAGTGTTAAGGCTTGTCTGGCAAGACCCGACTTTGGTGTTACATTTTCTAATAACTTACTAATAAAATCGTAGGGAATACGTACCCCGAGGAAAATTAATCAACAACCCGGGCCAATGCTCCGCATGCGTGTTGGTCCAACCCAGAGCATTGTACGGGGCCAACCCAGGGCAACTTGGGTGATTTCTATCAGGCCTCGCACGCGTAGCTTATCCGATGTGTCCTAAGACTAGGATACGCGACTCTTATTGGGGTTGTCTCCCTGTCGGGTGGTCTTGCTGGACTCGTTCTTACCTTAACTATATATCTTGTGCATCGGGATTCCGATGATACTTTGGGTTATCTCGGAGTTGAGGTTTTCCACTAAGGAATCGGATGAGATCACGAGTTTTGTGGTCAAGGATTTCTATGTGGCCTATGGAAATTTGTGATGGCTTAGTTGGACCACCCTTGCAGGGTTAAATCTTTTGGAAAGCCATGCCCGTTGTTATGTGGCAAACATGGAAACTTTGTTAACATCCGGTTCTAGATAACTTGAATTAACTTAAATAAAAACCTACCAACTGTGTGTGTAAACGTCATTGTTTCCCTCAGAGTTCCTTCTCTCATTGAGAACACAGTGGGTGTATGACTGACGTAAGTAGGTGTTCAGGATCACTGAGTGATTATTCTTAGTCACGAACATCATGCGTAGACCACTAAATTACTTGTTCTTCGTAAGTTAGCCACCATATATACTTATTGCTACTACAAACTCAAACACATACCCCATGCTTACCCAATAACTTAGTTAGACTCGCTATCATGGTCTTGAGATTGCTGAATCCTTGTGGCTCACAGATTACTACAACCACGCCGCAGGCACAGGTGAAGCAGATCCAGATGTTTTCGAGGCTATTCAGCTGAAGTGGAAGTTTGACAAGGACAGTGGCCATATGTACGTGACGTACCCTGATGACTAAAGGTCCTTGGTCGTGATCATGGGCCTAGTGAGGCAGGAACATTGCTTTTGTTGTTTATCTTGTCTGTAGTCCGACCCTGCCTTATGAATGCTTGAATAAATGTTGAGTAGATTGTCATTTATTTTTTGGCGAGTGTAAGCGAACTCATATACTCATCTCTTCTTGTATGTATTGCAATGTTTACTGTTCTTGCAAAACCCTTAGATGCGCCCCTTACCCCTTTTGAGGACTCGCCCCAAATAAGGAAAGTGTTGCATCTTGGACGTTACAGTGGTACCCTGATATTCATGCCTCCGACACATGGGAACCCGGTAACCGGGATCACCCCATCATTCTTTGGCATGGCATACTCTTGCCCGCAATTCGTTTGCACATGTATCTCATTGAGTTATCGGAACCGGATTGTTGTCGTAGCATGTTTTCGTTTTCATTGTTGTGGCACCCAATTCTTCCGCCATGGCGACAAATACTCCATATCATATCATATGCTTATATGTTATCAAATTACATCGATTTAATCATGTCATCCACATCCATGTAAAAACATTTAATTGTTGGTTGCATATAAATTTTCTAACACCATGATAAAATGATTTATTTCATATCTAATCAACCGTAGCTCCAATGCAAATGATCCATATATGTAACGTACTTAGAAATAATGTGTATAATAACAGGATGACATTTATTTTTTTGTTTAATAACAATAAAATTTTGAATAGGGCAGAATAGTAGAAAATTCAAAAATTACATATGGGGACTACCTGGAATTCTTATTTGTTATTTCGGGCCTCATTTAAAATGCCTAGATGATGTAGTTGTTCATGCTTCACCTCTTTCCATGATTAACAACATTTAAAATGATTGTTTAGTTAGAAAACATTAACTGCATTTCTGTTAAATTTGGAGAGTTATTATTTTGTTATATTTGTGTCCTCCTTCTCCATTTAAAATTGCTTTATTCGATCTTCACCTTATGCCATGACCACCCATGGTTAATAACATTCAACATTGATGAGTACCTAAACGAGAGTGAACTAAATGATTTGATCATGTAGTTTCATCAATACACAATCGTTGCATATTGAGCTTCACTTAATGTGTAGTATTTTTTATTGTGATTGTCATTCCCTGCATATTTGTACCGGACATGCATCATATTTGTTTGCGCATCATGCCGGGTATATGTTGTGGTGTTTATAGTGTGTTGATTGTTTGTTTCTGGTTCGTTTCTTCTCGATAGAGTTCCGAAACCGCTTCGGAGTGTGAGGATTCGTTCGACTATGTTGGTTTGTCTACTTCATGGATTCGTTATTTTTTCCATGTAGGATCTCAGGCAAGATGATCATTGTCCTAGATACCACTACTATCATGGCTATGCTAGTTGTCTCATTTCTATCGCTATGTCTCCCTCCTGCCACCTGTTATGTCAAGCCTCCCAACATTGCCATGAAAAGCCTCTAACCCCTCCACATCCCAGCAAACCTATGTTTGTGTATGTCACCGCTTGCTCGGCCCTTCTTATAGCATTGCTAGTTGCAGGTGCAAGTTATTTTCCATCTAACAACATGGATTCCTTGATATATCACAATATTATTGCTATTTAATTTAATTCATCTATACACTTGGTAAAATCTGGAAGGCTTCGCCTTGTAGCTTGGTGTCTGGTTCCACCTTTGCCGCCCTAGTTACTTGTGCATCGGTGTTATGTTCCATATTTAGAGCTCTTAACATGCTTGGGGTTATTATGGGGACCCCCTTCATTTTCGTTTTGGGATAAAACTTTTCTGGCAAGGCCCAACATTGGTAATACATTTTCCAAATAACTAACAAATTTCCATAGGGAGCCGTAGACCCCCATGGATAATTATTAATCCCCGGGGCTAGTGCTCCTCATGAGTGTTCGTACAAACTAGAGCACTATGCGGGACCACCCACGGGCAACTAGGGGATTTCTATCACGTCCCCGTACGGGTCGGTCATTTGTTATGTCCTGAGAACAAGATACGCAACTCCTATTAGGTTCGTCGACAGATTGGCCTGTATTGCTAGATTTATTTTACCTTTCTCGAATGTCTTGTGCACGGGTTTCCGAGGATACTTTGGGCTATCTCGAGGTTGAGGTTTTCCTACTTGATTCCGTGGAGATTACAGGTTTTTCGTGGTTCAGGTTTTCCATGCAGCTCATGGCTAGTTTGTGATGGATGAGTTGAGAGCACCCGTGCATGGTTAAATATTTTGGATAGCTATGCCGTCTAGGCCTGGGCATAAAAACCGACGAGCATAACTCCAGACCGAAAATAAAACCGAAAAAACCGAATTTTTGGTTTTTATCAGTAGTAGAGGAAAATTCGGTATCTCCTTGTACTAGCCGAAGTAAGTCGGATTATTCGGTTTATTATTCGGTTAGCTGAAATGAAACCAAACTCTGCTCATGCTTGAGATAAAAGTGTGTATGCAAACATTAAAGAAGTGTGGAGTAGGCATTGTCCATCCTTCTGTACACAGCCTCCACACATAGTTGAACGCCTTGATATTGCAGTTCTTTTTTATAATAGGCAAGGCCTCAATGTAGCCATTCACTAGCACATACACGGCCAGTAGAAAACTTGGACACTATTAAAAAATGCAAAGTGGGACCTCACTTTCTTTAACCATGGGCCGACCACGTGCATGCATTCTAGCCTGCTTGTGATTCCCACGAGGTGCTGCTGGTTTTTTTAGTACCACCTCGGCTAGCCGCACAGAACGAGGTCGATAACTAGCCTATATAGAAGTGCAGGTGGAAAGAAGCTATGCCCGTATATTCGACTAATCTGGTAGAAATAGAAAACCAAACCGAAATACTCGGTTACAAGGATTTTTGGTTGTCCATTTTGGGATGGTATTTTTCGTTTTTAACTTTACAAACCGAATTTGTAGAAAAATTGAATGGTAGAAACCGATTTTTTAGTTTACACCGAATGCCCAGTCCTAGTGCCCACGGTTATGTGGAAACTTGGATTCTTTGTTTAACACTCGGTCATAACAAACTTGAAGTAAACTCAATTAAAATATGCCAACTATGTGCGTAATCGTGATTGTCTCTTCTCATGAGATCTGAATCCGAGAGAGGACAACGGTGGGGTTACGTCTGACTCGTAAGTAGGTGGTCAGGACCATTTCTTGGCCATTATGTGTTCACGACAGTTTATGCGTAGATCACCCCCTCTTATTCTTGTACTCATAAGTTAGCCACTCAAATAAATGCTTAGTGCTTGTTACAGCCTCACCACTTAACCATACCTCACCCATTAAGCTTTGCTAGTCTTGATACCTTTGGAAATGAGATTGATGAGTCCCTGTGGCTCACAGATTAATACAAAAACAGTTGCAGGTACAGGTAAAGCGATACTTTGACCTGAGCATGATGATTGTTCTATTTGGAGTTTCTTCTTCTTCTTCTTCGATCTAGGATGGGTTCCACGTTGGCTGCCTCGGACAGCTAGGATGGACGTTTTTTTTTTGTTTGATTTTGTTTGTAGTCGAACCCTGCTCTTCTGAATGGTGATTGAATGTATGTTTGTATTGATATGTTCATGACTAGCTTGTGGCGAGTGTAAGCCAATTCCATATACTCATCTCTTCTTTACATGTATATGTAATGATATCCATTCTTGCAAAACGAGGAGATGCGCTTCTATCCCTATCAAGGCCCTCATGCCAAAATAAGGATAGGATCACATCTTCGGCGTTACACTTGAACTAACAACCTACTTATGATTACCAACTCACACAAGTATCCACAACTACGAAAGAAGAATTAAGAATAATCTAACCATAGCATGAAACATGTGGCTCCAAATCAACCCCTTATGAAGCAATGGATAAAGTGGGGTTTAAGCTTCTATCACTCTCGCAACCCATCCTCTATTTGTTACTACACAATGACTTCACTTAGGCCCATAATATGGTGAAGTGTCGTGTAGTCGAAATTTACATGACACCACTAAGAGAAGTAACAACGTCCATATCATCGAAATATCGAATGAATACCATCTTTACATAATTACTCATAACAAGACTTCTTCCATGTCCTCAAGAACTATAACTACTAGTCACACATCAACAACATGTTCAATATGAGAGGTATAATAATAATAATGAAGGATCTGAAAATAATATCTTCCACCAAGTAATCCAGCAAGCATCAACTACAAGATGTAATCAACACACCTAGTAACCCATAGGTGCCAATCTGAGGTTGGTAGACAAAGATTGAATACACGTTATGAACTAGGGTTGAAGATGAGATGGTGCAGGTGAACATATTGATGAGTATTGGTCCTACCATGAAGGAGGAAACGTTGGTCATGCCGATGGCTTTGAATTCCCCCTCTTGGAGAGGAACTCCCGAGGCAGTATCTCTCCATCAGAGAAAAAAGGGCCTCTGCCAAGGTTTCCGCCTCGAGACGGTGGCGCTTCATCCCGAAAGATTACTTATGATTTTTTCTAGGGTAAAACACACCATATAGGAGAAGATGGTCTCTAGAGCGGCAGCTAGGGCCCCACAAGCCATCAGGGCGCGACAAGGGGGTGCGCCCTGTTGGCTTGTGCCTAGCTGGTGGCCCCTCTCCGGAATATTTTTGGCCGAGAAATTCTTAAATATTCGAGAATAATTCTCCGTAAACTTTTAGACCATTTGGAGCAAGTTGATTTTTCTTTCATTTTTCTCGGTTTTCCGATCTGGAATTCTAGTTTCCAGATAGTTCCCTCTGAGTGATGTACCTTGCATATTCGGAGAGAAAAGACATAGGAATTTTATGATAATGATGGATAATGGACAGGATCAACACAAATATCTATAGTAATTCATGATGCAAAATGAGTGTATCGGACGCACGCTCTGCTCGCGTCCGTGTGCATGCGCTCTGCCGGCGTCCCTGCATGTTTAGGGCACCATATGCATGCGGTTGTGCAGCACCCAGCGGCACCACGCAGTTATACGTGTGCCGCCATGCAGTTAAGCACTACAAAAACTGCCATCCGAATGTGCCAAAATTCTAGGACGTCTGGCGCCTACCCATTTATTTCCGCGACCATTTACCTTCATCTCTTTGAACTTTCGATCGTGCCACACAACACAAGAAGAACACCCGCAACAACAAATAATAGAGATAGGATGCACATCTCTTCATCACTTCAACCTTCCCACACGGATCCAATGGAGGTTGTCGATGCCGAGTGGGAGTTCGCCATTATTGTCAAAGTGGACAACTACATCAGGAAGATGGACCTCTCGGTGGTGTACACCAACAACCTGGTTTTTATGGAGAACTCCATCAACACGTCGGAGCATCTTCTTGATGAGAATGGAAATTACAAAGTGGTCGGCTTCGACCTCGAGTACACCGACAATCATGTCGGGCATGATCACATGGTTGTCGTTGCCTAGTTACACATGCGACATCACGTATTCGTCTACAAATAATGCCTATGCACAAGGCCTTGCGAGCGATTTTCCAGGTTTCTCAACAACTCCAATTCACTACTGGAATCCAGTAATTTTCCATCAGCCAGTTCTTTGCCATCTCCTGGCTGATGGCGAAGAAACTCTTTGCCGTCAGCTGACCTAAAGCAGACGGTAAAGGGCTAATTGATGGCAAACAGACTATTTGCAATTGGCCAGACCATTGTCTTCTACCAGCGGATGGCAAAGAGCCCTAGGGCAGACGACAAAGGGGAAGATGGGTCCCACTGGAACTTGGGCGTGGCCACGTCCAACTGACGGGCTCTTTGCCGTCCGCCTGGCCTTTGCCGTCTCAGGGCAGACCGCAAAGGGGACGTGCCTATAACAATCGTTCACCCCGCACTGCCCCCACTCTCTCTCTCCCCCCTCACGCCTGCCACTCGTGCATCGACCACTCCCCCGCCGCCGGCCACTCCTGCGCCGCCCCTCCCATCACCGCCCTCCTGCGCCGCCCCCTCTCCTCACCCCGCCGCCGGCCAGTCCTGCGCCGCCCCACCCCTCACCCACCCCGAGATCCACCACCACCCCGCCGCCGACCACTCCTACACTGCCCCCTCCCCTCACCCGCCCCCGACGCCGCTGGCCACTCCTGCCCCCCTCCCCGTGGCTTCCCCCCTCCTTCGGCCACCCTCGCCGAGCATAGAAGTTCTAAATGATAATTTCTCTCGAGAGGTCATGGTTGGGCATGAATATAACATTGATTTAAGCCTCCCCAAGCTTGAGCGATACTTACTCTGTCACAAGGCCAAAACTTATAAATATAATTCCGATCACGATGTACTAAATGCATAGGATAAAACTTTTGATGAAATTCCAATTTCAATCGATTATAGTCCCATGATCTAGTATCATCACATAGCCTATACCATGTCAACGCCTTATCCTTCAAAGATAAAGGAAAGACCTTCTTCTAGACCTC
This sequence comes from Hordeum vulgare subsp. vulgare, assembly GCF_904849725.1. Lineage (NCBI taxonomy): Eukaryota > Viridiplantae > Streptophyta > Magnoliopsida > Poales > Poaceae > Hordeum > Hordeum vulgare. The sequence continues at coordinate 337,124,239 of NC_058524.1, read as the reverse complement.
ATCCTCGGGTAAACCTGCAAGCTTAAAGAAACCACAAACTTCATCTACATAGATTAGATGCAAATCTGGATGTGATGTTCCATCTCCTATAAAAGGATTAGCCAGCAGTTTCTCAAGCATACCCGAATGAAATTCAAAGCAAATATTTTCAGTAGGTGCAGCAGGTTGAGGAGCAACTCTTTGTGCTTCCGTTCGAGGTGAAGATACCCCGAAAAATCCCCTCAAAGGATTAGTATCCATAGTGACAAGTGACAATAAATTTCAGCACAATATATGAATGTTTCCTTACCAAGTTTCACTTACCAAAGGCGCTTCACTACCCAGCAACGGCGCCAGAAAAGAGTCTTGATGGCCCACAAGTATAGGGGATCAATCGTAGTCCTTTTGATAAGTAAGAGTGTCGAACCCAACGAGGAGCAGAAGGATCTGACAAGTGGTTTTCAGCAAGGTAAAATCTGCAAGCACTGAAATTATCGGTAACAAGTGATTGTGTGGTGAGATGATTCGTAGCAAGCAACAAGTAACAAAAGTAGAAACGGTGCAGCAAAGTGGCCCAATCCCTTTTGTAGCAAGGGACAAGCCTGGACAGAGTCTTATAGGAGGAAAAACGCTCCCGAGGACACACGGGGATTTCTGTCATGCTAGTTTTCATCATGTTCATTTGATTCACGTTCGTTACTTTGATAGTTTGATATGTGGCTGGACCGGCGCTTGATTACTACCCTTACTTGGACAAGAATCCCACTTATGATTAACCCCTCTCGCAAGCATCCGCAACTACGAAAGAAGAATTAAGACAAAGTCTAACCATAGCATTAAAGTAGTGGATCCAAATCTGCCCCCTACGAAGCAACGCATAAACTAGGGTTTAAGCTTCTGTCACTCTAGCAACCCATCATCTACTTACTACTTCCCAATACCTTCCTCTAGGCCCAAATAATGTTGAAGTGTTATGTAGTCGACGTTCAGATAACAGCACTAGAGGAAAAACAACATACAACACATCAAAATACTAAACGAACACCAAATTCACATGACTACTATTAGCATGACTTACCCATGTCCTCGGGAACAAAAGTAACTACTCACAAAGCATAATCATATTCATGACCAGAGAGTTAATGAGTAGCATCAAGGATCTGAACATAAACTCTTCCACCAAGTAATCCAACTAGCATCAACTACAAAGAGTAATTAAGACTACTAGCAACCTTAGAAGTACCAATCAGAGTCGCGAGACGGAGATTGTTTACAAGTGATGAACTAGGGTTTGGAGATGAGATGGTGCTAATGAAGATGTTGATGGTGATGAGTCCCCTCCGATGAGAGGAGTGTTGGTGATGACGATGGCGACAATTTCCCCCTCCGGGAGGGAAGTTTCCCCGGCAGGATCGTCTTGCCGGAGCTCTACATTGGTTCTGCTCTAGTACCGCCTCGTGGCAGCGGCGAATCCTCCGAAAAGCCTCCTCGTGATTTTTTCCAGACGAAACCCTTCTTGTAGCCAAAGGGGGGAGCCAGAAGGCCAGCTGGGTGCCCACAAGCACCCTAGGAGCGGCAAGGGGGTGGCCGTGCCTAGCAGGCTTGTGGCCACCTGCTGGCGCCCCTCTGGCACTTCTTCGGCCTAGTATTTTTTATAAATCTCGAAAAAATCCTCGTTGAGTTTTACGTCATTTGGAGTTGCGCAGAATAGGTATCTCAAACTTGCTCCATTTCCAGGCCAGAATACCAGCTGCCGGCATTCTCCCTTTTCATGTAAACCTTGCAAAATAAGAGAGAAAAGACATAAGTATTGTACCGTGAAGTGAAATAATAGCCCAAGAAGCGATAAATATCAACATGAAAACATGATGCAAAATGGACGTATCAACTCCCGCAAGCTCAATAAATATGTCCACATGTTTAGGAACATGCAGGTGTCGACAAAACAAGATAGGAACATGCAGGCATCATGATCATGATCAGAACAACAATATCAACATATCATCTCTCATGCTAAAGTGAAATTTCCTTCACAAAGTAAATCATGGATCAAGAACCTTACCGAGAAGTAACAACCGATAGCCTTTAGTCATTGAAGCAATTGCAATTTATCACAACATCAGAAAAGAGTCAAATAAGAGCTTTTAAAGCAAATCCACGTACTCAATCATCTTTTCATTCTCTACAATTGCTACAACTCACGTGGTACTCATGAGATCAAAGTTTCAGCTGGACACAGAGAAAGATAGGGGCTTATAGTTTCGCCTCCCAACCATTATCTCAAGGGTAATGTCAACAATAATAATTCATGAATACTTACTTCCAAGTTGACATATGAATATAGATCTTTCCCAAGCATATGACGTTAGCCAAGATAAAGGCGAAACAAGGTATTGGTGAAGATCACCATGACTCTTTCAAGGACAAAAACTAAAGGTACAAGATAGGCCCTTCACACAGGGAAGCAGAGGTTCTCATGAGCTTTTGAGGTTTGGATGCATGTCCTCTTAGTGTGGAGAACGTCACTTTATATTGCCTCCTGTGATAAAGAACTTTATTATTGAGTCTCTCACTTTTATGTCTTCCTCATCAGAGGTTCGTACAAAGCTTATTTTCCACACTAATAGATCATGCATATTAGGGAGCAATTTTTATTGCTTGCACCGATGAAAACTTACTTGAGGGATCTTATTCAAACCATGTGTAGGTATGGTGGACTCTCATGGCAAAACTGGGTTGAAGGTTTATGGGTGCACAAGTAGTATCTCTACTTGGTGCGGGAGTTTCGGCTAATATGAGGTGGAAGCAATCGTCACATGCTAAGGGATCTCTAATCATATAACATTGTTCGGAACCAAGATGATATATTTATATGTGAACCTCTCCTTCTTTATCACTTCCTATTAATTGCAACAATGACCAAGGTCTACGTTTTTCTACCCTCAACAAGTTTCAATCATCATTCTTTTTATGTGTGAAACCATCACTTCCCATAAGACCGTTACACGATCTTTCATGCTTTTGTTCTTTTATCACTCTTTTGATCATGCCATGAGGCAAAGCCCTTCAACAAAGACACTCTTTATTATATGGCTCACGAGCTCAAATACATCGGGGGTGACACAAAGCAAAACTCAAGACTAAAACACTAAGACTTTTAATCTACTAGAGAAAGAGAAAACTGAAAAGGAACAAACTAAAACAAAGGTAAAGGCAAAAGATGTGATAGTGATACGATACCGGGGCAACTCCCCCAAGCTTGGCACAAGCCAAGGGGATTGCCCATACCCATGCTTAGTTGTTTTCCTTTGGAGGTGATGGTGGTGGTGTTGTTGAAGAGGTCTTGAGCTTGTTTAATTTCCACTTGAGCATAAAATTCTGCTCCCTCACATCATCATTTTCCTCTTCAAGATTCAACACCCTTTGGCATAATTCCTGCCTACTCTCCTGCAAGAAGCGAGAAGGGATAAACAAAGTCTTAGGCTTCTTCCTTGAGTCAAGGAGGCTCGACTTCTTGAACTCCACATGCGTGCGTCCAGGTTGAGGTAGAGGAGCCTCGTCTTCATCGGAACTTGTTTGTTCTTTCTCCTTGGGATCGTAATCTTCTTCCTCATCAGTGGTCCAGCCATAAGTGTCCATGTCCCCATAGACCTTGGTGTTGGCAAGGTAATATGCCACATAGCTCTCCCCTCTGAATCTTTAGAAGACATCTTGCCCTAAATATGCGGCAGAAATAAGGCTCGAAACGAAAATACAGAGAATCTGCGTGATACAAGGGTCAGACCTTATGGGAGAATATATAATGATTTTTCCCAGACCAGAAGGAGTACTCCACACGAAAACGGAGTCCGGGAGGCACACGAGGTGGCCACAAGCCCCCAGGCGCGGCCAGGGGGTCGGCCCGCGCCTGGCAGGCTTGTCGCCTCCTCACGCGCTTTTCAGACAACTTCCAATTTTTCTATTTTTGCAAATATTCCAAAACGGAGGAAAATTCATACTGGAAAAGTTTTAGAGTCTGTTTTCTTACCGAATCACATACCTCTTTGTTTTCGGAGTCTGAAAGAGGCTGATAAATGTCCCTTAGGTATTCTTCCGGAGTTATGGTATTGATGATATTGCTTTCAACATTTATGGGAGTCCCTGAGATATAATGCTTGATTCTCTGCCCATTTACCACTCCTGGACAATTATCTTCCGTGTTGTTGATCTTGATAGCATCGGAACGTATACTTCCTCAACAATATAGGGACCTTCCATTTAGAGAGAAGCTTGCCTGCAAAAAATCTTAAACGAGAGTTATATAGCAAGACATAATCACCTACACTTAACTCACGCTTTTGTATCCTCATATAATGCCACCTCTTAACCTTCTCTTTGAACAACTTGGCATTCTCATATGCCTGAGTTGTCCATTCATCAAGCGAGCTAATGTCAAATAACCTGTTCTCACCGGCAAGTTTGAAATGAAAGTTGAGCTCTTTGATTGCCCAATAAGCTTCATGCTCTAGCTCAAGAGGTAAAGGACATGCTTTACCGTACACCATTTTGTACGGAGACATGCCCATGGGATTCTTATAAGCATTTCTATAACCCCACAGTGCATCATCGAGCTTCTTAGACCAATTCTTTCTAGACCTGTTGGCAGTCTTTTGCAGAATTAGTTTAATCTCTCTATTGCTTAGCTCTACTTGACCACTGGATAGAGGGTGATAGGGAGACGCAATTCTATGGTTGACATCGTACTTAGCAAGCGTTTTACGGAAAGCACCATGAATGAAATGTGAACAACCGTTGGTCATTAGATATCTAGGGACTCCAAATCTAGGGAAAATAACTTCTGTAAGCATCCTGATAGAGGTATTGTGATCAGCACTGCTAGTGGGGATAGCTTCTACCCACTTAGTGAGGTAATCAATAGCAACTAGGATATGAGTATACCTGTTGGATTTTGGAAAAGGTCCCATATAATCAAAGCGCCAGACATCAAATGGTTCAATGACAAGTGAATAGTTCATAGGCAATTCCTGATGTTTACCGATATTACCTACTCTTTGACATTCCTCACAAGACAAGACAAACTTACGGGCATCCTTAAAGAAAGTGGGCCAATAGAAACCTGATTGCAATACCTAGTGTGCAGTTCTATCTCCCGCATGGTGTTCTCCGTAGGCCTCGAAGAGACACTTCTGTAGGATATGTCCCTGTTCATGTTCAGGTACACAACGTCTAATAACACCATCTACTCCTTCCTTATAAAGGTGAGGATCATCCCAAAAGTACTGTCTCAAGTCAAAGAAGAATTTCTTCTTTTGCTCGTATGTGAAACTAGCTGGTATATATTTGGCGATGATATAGTTTGCATAATCAGCATACCACGGTGCACTACATGAAGCATTGTTGACATTCAATTGCTCATCGAGAAAGCTATCATCAATAGGTTGTGGGTCATCAAGAACGTTCTCCAACCTAGACAAGTTATCTGCTACTCGGTTATGAGCACCCTTCCTGTCGACAACGTGCAAATCAAATTCTTGTAGCAAGAGAACCCATCTGATAAGTCTAGGTTTAGTGTCTTTCTTCTCCATGAGGTGCTTAATAGCAGCATGATCAGTGTGAATAGTGACTTTGGAATCAACTATGTAAGACGTGAACTTTTCACATGCAACACACGACTGCTAAAAATTCCTTTTCTGTAGTAGCATAGTTTCTTTGGGCACTGTCTAGAGTTTTACTATCATAGTGAATAACATTCAACTTATTATCAACTCTTTGCCCTAGAACAACACCAACAGCATAATCACTAGCATCACACATGATCTCAAAAGGTAGGTTCCAATCAGGTGGTTGAACAATAGGTGCAGTTATCAAAGCCTTCTTAAGCATTTTGAAGGCTTCCTCACATTCATCGTAAAAAACAAAAGGAATATCCTTTTGCAAGAGATTCGTAAGAGGCCTAGAAATCTTAGAGAAGTATTTAATGAACCTTCTATAGAAACCAGCATGACCAAGGAAACTTCTTATACCTTTGATATCTGTGGGGTATGGCATTTTCTCGATTGCATCAACCTTAGCCTTATCGACTTCAAAAGCTCTTTCAGAAATGTTATGTCCTAAGATCATGCCTTCATTAACCATAAAGTGGCACTTCTCCCAATTCAAGACAAGATTGGTGTCTTTACATCTCTGCGAGACTCGATCAAGGTTGCTGAGGCAATCATCAAAAGAAGACCCGTAAACGCAGAAGTCATCCATGGAAACCTCGACAATCTTTTCACAAAAGTCAGAGAATATAGCCATCATACATGTTTGAAAGGTGGAAGGCGCATTACATAAGCCAAAAGGCATACGTCTATAAGAAAAGGTAATGAAAGGGCAGGTGAATGTGGTTTTCTCCTGATCAGATTGTGCAATTGGTATTTGGGAGAAACCAGAATAACCGTCTAGAAAGCAGAAGTGTGTTTGTTTAGATAGTCTTTCTAGCATTTGGTCGATAAAAGGCAAAGGGTAATGATCTTTTCTAGTGGATTTATTCAATTTCCTAAAATCGATCACCATTCTATAGCCAGTAATAATTCTCCGTGGGATCAATTCATCCTTATCATTAGGGACAACGGTAATGCCTCCCTTCTTAGGGACGCAATGCACCGGACTCACCCAATCTCTATGAGCAACAGGATAGATAATACATGCTTCCACGAGCTTTAGTATTTCTTTTCTTACTACCTCTTTCATCTTAGGATTCAATCTCCTTTGATGATCAGCAACTGGTTTGGAATCAGGATCAGTGTTGATTTTGTGCTGGCATAGAGTGGGCCTAATGCCCTTAAGATCATCAAGAGTATATCCAATAGCAGCACGATGCTTCCTCAGAGTTTTTAGTAACTTATTTTCTTCATGCTCTAAGAGGCTAACACTAATAATAACAGGATATATCTCTTTTTCATCAAGATAAGCATACTTAAGAGTATATGGCAACTATTTAAGCTCGAACACAGGATCACCCTTTGGTGGGGGTGGATCCCCAAGCAGTTCATGAGGCGAGTTATTCTTAAGGATAGGATATTGTTCTAAGACAACTCTATCTATCTCATCCCTTTCATCCATATGCATGTTATTTTAATGCTCAAGCAAGTATGGCTCTAAGGGATCAGTAGGAGGCACAACAATAGAAGCTAAGGCAATAGTTTCATCCTTACTAGGCAACTCCTTTTCATGAGGTTGTCTACCAAACTTGGAGAAATTGAACTCATGTGACACACCTTCAAAGCCAACAGTGACAGTTTGCTTCTCACAGTCAATATGAGCATTGACGGTATTGAGAAAAGGTCTACCAAATATGACGGGACAAAAGCTATCTTGTGCGGTAGCAAGAACGAGGAAATCAACAGGATACCTCGTTTTACCGCACAAGACTTCAACATACCTAACAATTCCCACAGGGCAGATAGTATCTCTATTGGCAAGATGAATAGTGACATCAATAGGCTCTATCTCAATAGGTGCAATCTCGTCTTTGATTTCATCACATAAGGATTGAGGTATTGCACTAACACTAGCACCCACATCACATATACCATGATAACAATGATCTCCTATCTTAACAGAAACAACACGCATGCCAACAACATGCCTATGTTTGTCTCTAGCGTGAGGTTTAGCAACTCTAGCAGCATCTTTATAGAAGTGAATATTATGTCCCTCAACATCATCGGACAAAAGATCTTTGTTAATAGCAATGCTAGGTTCGACTCTAATTTTCTCAGGGGGCTTAGGTGTTCTAATGTAGCCTCTACGTATCACAGTTGAAGCTGTAGAATGATCCTTTATCCTAACATGGAAAGGTGGTTTCTGAATGTAAGCACTGGGAACAATAGGATCATTATAGGTAATGACTTTCTCTTCAACTGGAGTGGGTTTAACTACATTGACTTCTGAAGGAGGATGATATTTAAACCACTTCTCTTTGGGGAGATCAATATAAGCGGCAAAAGATTCACACAGTGAAGCTACTATCTCAGAGTCAAGTCCATACTTAGCGCTAAAGTCACAAAAAGTATTTGTTTCAACAAAGGATTTAACGCAATCAAACTTCAAATTCATACCTGACTCCTTACCTTGTTCAAGATCCCAATCTTCAGAGTTGCGTTTAATTCTCGCCAATAAATTCCATTGGAAGTCAATATCTCTCTTCATAAAAGAACCGGTACAAGAAGTGTCAAGCATGGTGCGATCACCATGAGAAAGCCGAGCATAGAAGTTCTGAATGATAATTTCTCTTGAGAGCTCATGGTTGGGGCATGAATAAAACATTGATTTAAGCCTTCCCCAGCTTGAGTGATGCTTTCTTTGTCACGAGGCCAAAAATTATAAATATAATTCCAATCACAATGTACTAAATGCATAGGATAAAACTTTTGATGAAATTCCAATTTCAACCAATTGTAGTCCCATGATCCAGTATCATCACATAGCCTATACCATGTCAATGCCTTATCCTTCAAAGATAAAGGAAAGACCTTCTTCTTGACCTCATCCTCGGGAAAACCTGCAAGCTTAAATAAACCACAAACTTCATCTACAAAGATTAGATGCAAGTTTGGATGTGATGTTCCATCTCCTGTAAAAGGATTAGCCAGCAGTTTCTCAAGCATACTCGAAGGAAATTAAAAGGAAATATTTTTAGTAGGTGCAGCAGGTTGAGCAGAAACTCTTTGTGCTTCTGTTCGAGGTGAAGATACCCCGAACAAGCCCCTCAAAGGATTAGTATCCATAATGACAAGTGACAATAAATTTCAGCACACTATATGAATGTTTCCTTACCAAGTTCCACTTACCAAAGGCGCTTCACTCCCCGGCAACGGCGCTAGAAAAGAGTATTTATGACCCACAAGTATAGGGGATCAATCGTAGTCCTTTCTATAAGTAAGAGTGTCGAACCCAACGAGGAGCAAAAGGATTCTACAAGTGGTTTTCAGCAAGGTAAAATCTGCAAGCACTGAAATTATCAGTAACAAGTGATCGCGTGGTGAGATGATTTGTAGCAAGCAACAAGTAAAAAAAGTAGCAACGGTGCAGCAAAGTGGCCCAATCCCTTTTGTATCAAGGGACAAGCCTGGACAAAGTCTTATAGGAGGAAAAACGCTCCCGATGACACGCGGGAATTTCTGTCATGCTAGTTTTCACCATGTTCATATGATTCGCGTTCGTTACTTTGATAGTATGATATGTGGGTGGACTGACGCTTGGGTACTGCCCTTACTTGGACAAGCATCCCACTTATGATTAACCCCTGTCGCAAGCATCCGCAACTATGAAAGAAGAATTAAGACAAAGTCTAACCATAGCATTAAACTAGTGGATCCAAATCAGCCCCTTACGAAGCAACGCATAAACTAGGGTTTAAGCTTATGTCACTCTAGCAACCCATCATCTACTTAATACTTCCCAATGCCTTCCTCTAGGCCCAAATAATGGTGAAGTGTTGTGTAGTCGACGTTCAGATAACACCACTAGAGGAAAAACAACATACAACACATCAAAATACCGAACGAACACCAAATTCACATGACTACTATTAGCATGACTTATCCCATGTCCTCAGGAACAAAAGTAACTAGTCACAAAGCATAATCATATTCATGACCAGAGAGGTAATGAGTAGCATCAAGGATCTGAACATAAACTCTTCCACCAAGTAATCCAACTAGCATCAATTACAAAGAGTAATTAACACTACTAGCAACCTTACAAGTACCAATCGGAGTCGCGAGATGGAGATTGGTTCCAAGTGATGAACTAGGGTTTGCAAATGAGATGGTGCTAATGAAGATGTTGATGGTGATGAGTCCCCTCCGATGAGAGGAGTGTTGGTGATGACGATGGCGACGATTTCCCCCTCAGGGAGGGAAGTTTCCCCGACAGGATCGTCCTGCCAAGTTCTAGATTGGTTCTGCTGAAGTTCCGCCTCGTGGCGGCGGGGAATCCTCCGAAAAGCCACCTCCTGTTTTTTTTTTTGGACGAAACCCTTCTTGTAGCCAAAAGGGGGAGCCAGAGGGCCAGCTGGGTGCCCACAAGCCTCCTAGGCGCGACCAGGGGGGTGGCCGCGCCTAGCAGGCTTGTGGCCACCTATTGGCGCCCCTTTGGCACTTCTTCGGCCCAGTATTTTTTATAAATCGTGAAAAAAATCCTTTTTGATTTTTACGGCGTTTGGAGTTGCGCAGAATAGGTATCTCAAACATGCTCCATTTTCAGGCCAGAATTCCAGCTGCCGGCATTCTCCCTCTTCATGTAAACCTTGCAAAATAAGAGAGAAAAGGCATAAGTATTGTACCGTGAAGTGAAATAATAGCCCAAGAAGCGATAAGTATAAACATGAAAACATGATGCAAAATGGACGTATCAGTGCTTTTCGGCCTTCCAGAGGCCGACGGGTCAAAGTTTTGTAAATTATGAGTTAGGTCACATGTTTTCCGATTATGTTATAAAAACATCATATTTGTGTTGATATGGTGAATTTCAATGTGTAGTTGTTCGACGACCTCCCCGTGCGTTGGACGAGCTCTGCCCCTGCGTTTGTTGGTGAGCGCAAATGACTTCTCCTCATACCCCGTTAATTTGCTCTATTCCGGTCTTCATGCCGATGAAACTTGCTAGCTATAGGTTCCTTCAATCATCAGTATGCGTGACCAGTATGTGTCTCCTGTTCGAAAGGGAGGCATCTATGAATATGCATGTCTTTGCATATTTATAACCGCCATCCATTCGAATTGTGCAACATTATCCATGGGTAGATTGGGTTTGTTTTCCCGTATGCTCTGCTCCGGATCCGGTGCGGAATTTCTTCACTGGCTCCCTGTTGTTCTCCGGGTACACATCCTCTCTGCTTATTGCCGAGACGTGTATCAGGGGAACAATGGGGAGGTGCTGCCGAAATTATGCGTCGGATCTGGAGCAGAGCATGGGAAAATGAACCCAATCTACACATACTCCGATGGGATTAGGATCTATCTCTACCTATTAGCGTGTAGGTTGCATGGACGTAATAAAACTGATAAACTTGATTAGCAGATGAATATAGATGATGAATTATATATATATATATATATTTCTTGTGTGTCCATAGGTAGGCAAGATGAGTGATCGTGCTTGGATGTACACAAGTCACCCTAGTCAGAAAGACATGACCAATGAATGGTTAACAAAACCAGGGGGTTTGTGAGAGCCGCATTTGCAAATGGCCAGCAAAAACATATTGCCCTTGTCGCAACTACGACAAATGGAAAAAGCATATAGTGTTTGAAATGGGTAAACACCTGCAGAAGTGGGGTTTTACACCTAACTATACAGTGTGGACTTTTCATGGTGAGTCTGACCAACGTGCCACAACTGAGGATGTCAGTCGTCGCACCGACGAGCATGGTACCGGGATCGAAGACATTGTGCAAGACTTTTATGATGCTTGGGATTTGGACGATGAGATGGAGGAATCTACAAAGGCCTTCTGTGAAATGTTGGAGTCTTCAAAACTTCCTCTCCATGAGCACAGTAAGCTTTGTCAGTTGGATGCCATCGCGCAATTAATGGCTCTGAAGGCTCAATTCAACCTAAGCAGAGAATGATACGACGCGATGATGACAATATTTGGACGCTCTCTACCCAAAGGCCATGTACTGCCTGCAAACCTGTACCAGTCAGAGAAAATCCACCGTGTACTTAAGATGCCCTATGAGAAGATACATGCCCGTGAGAATGGATGTGCCTTTGTTTAGGCTTGAGTATGCGGCCTTGACCTACTGCCCCGTTTGAAATTCTTCTAGGTATATTGTGGTAGAAAACGGTATGGGTGAGAAGATTCAGACCAAAATCCCCATTAGTGTTCTTTGGTATGTGCCAATCGTACCAAGACTTCAACGTCTTTTCATGGTCGAAGAGACGGCCAAACAGATGACATGGCACAAATTGGGCAAAAGAACCGAACTAGATGCAAATGGGAACAAGATGTTGGTACACACTTCAGATGCTTTTGCGTGGAAGAACTTCGATGCATTACATGAGGATAAATTGGTAGATCCAAGGCATCCTCGAGTTTCCATCTGCACGGAAGCATTCAATGTGTATGGTATGATGGCAGCACAATACAGTTGTTGGCATGTTTTTGTCATTCCACTCAATCCCCCCCGGAGATATTATGAAAAGAAAGAACATTTTCCTGACATTGATAATTCCAGGGCCCAACTATCCGGGGAAGAATATGAATGTGTACATGCAGCCGCTTAAGGATGAATTGCAAGAAGCCTAGGATAATGGGATCAAGACATACGACGCTGCTAGCAAACAAACATCAAAATGCATGTGTGGTACATGTACTCGACGCATGACTATCCGGCGTAAGCGCTATTCGTTGGCTAGTGTGTGCATGGAAGGTTCCCGTGCACCACATGCAATGCAGCTCTTGATTTCCGTTGGCTGCAGGCAGGTCACAAGTTTTCTTGCTTCGACATGCATGAAAAGTTCGTGGATCCTGACCATAAGTTCAGAAAAGACAAGAAGATTTTCATCAAAGGTAGAGTTGTCAAAAATACCACACCAGCTGCATTGACAGGCCACCAGACGCTTCATCACTTAAACGCTCTCGAGCCTGATCCTTTACGTCCAGGGTATTTCAAAGGGTATAATACACAACACGCCTGGACTCACAAGTCATGCTTATGGGATCTGCCTTACTTCGAAGACCTCATTTACCCACACAACATCGAGGTGATGCACACTGAAAAGAATATTGCGGAGGCCATTTTTGGTACATTGTTCGGCATAGAGGGGAAGTCAAAGGATAATCCTAAGGCTAGAATTGACTAGGAGGCTCTATGTGATAGACCATTACAAAACTTGCGACAACGGAAAGGAAAACAAAGCGTAGCGAAGCCAAAGGCATGGTTCAATCTTGAATGGCCAGCTACGAGGGAAATGCTATTGTGGGTGAAAATGTGGCTGATGTTCCCTGATGGGTATGCTGCGAATCTAAAGAGGGGAGCGAGTCTTGATAAATTGAAAATATTTGGTCTCAAGAGTTATGATTGGCACATATGGATTGAGCGGGTAATGCCACTGATGTTGTGTGTCTTTATCCATGTGGATGAATGGATAGTACTCTTGTGTGAAAGAACTATCGCCTAGCGTGGTAGATGAAATGGAATAGTTGGCGGCGGAGTTGACCTACAAATTAGAAAGGATCTTTCCACCTGGCTTCTTTAATCCAATGCAGCATTTGATTTTGCATCTCCCGACCGAGGCAAGATTGGGGGTCCCGTTCAAAATAGTTGGTGCTTCTCAACATAAAGGATGCAGAAGACGCTTCGAGCTAAATGTAAAAATAAATGTAGAATTGAAGCATCAATGGCCAAGGCATTCATTACTGAGGAGGCGGCAAACTTTGTGACAGCACACTACGAAGCTAAAAATCATCATTAGCATAACTTGAAGCCTCAGTACAATGATGGCGATCCTAAAAAAGGTCGATCCAACCTCAGCCTATTCAAAGGGAAGCTCTCACTAGCAGGTGCTTCGAAAGGGAAATCATTGGATGTCGAAGAATGGTGGACCATTTCATTGTATATCTTAAACAACCTAACAGAACTGCGGCTGTACATCGAGTAAGTTCTCGGTAAATTATTGTTGCACAACTTCTAATTCCTTTGAACTACTCTTATTCCCGAATATTTGATATAGTCGATACGTCACCGAATTCTTGGATGGAGCGGTCATCGAAAAGGATTCCGACGAAGAGTATGAGCTTTTGGCAAAGCATGGAGGCGACTATCCCGGTTTCATCTCTTGGTTCAAACAAAGGGTAATTAATTTACCTTTAATGCGCCATTTGATTTCTTGGTCTAATTTGCGGCTAATGCCTCCATTCTTCTGTATTAAACTTGTAGGCTGATGCAGAGTCTATGGACACCGAGTTGACACAAGTCGCTAATGGTTTTGATTATAAGGTCCGTTCATTTGACAAATACAACATCAACGGGTATCACATTCGTACATTTGGCAAAGAGCTATCTATGTCCGACCTAAATACTACAAATTGTTCCGTCTCTGCTATCGGTGAAGGAGGTACCGAATATTATGGAAGAGTTGAAGCAATTTATGAACTTCTATTCTATGGTGAAAACCCACCGACCGTCGTAGTCTTCAAGTGTTATTGGTTTGAGCCGAGGGAGACTAGAAGGACTCATGAACATATACGACTAGTCGAAATTAACCAAAGCACCCATTTAGATATTCCCGATGTCTATATTATGGCTCAACAGGCGACACAAGTTTTCTATCTACCGTGGGCCTACCAAACGGATCCAAATCTGAAAGCTTGGGATGTCATTTATGAAGTGCCGCCACGTTTTAGACCACCTACCCTCAATGAAGAGGATTACGAACCTCACATTAACCCAAACACCTATGAAGGAGAATTCTTCCAAGAAACACGTATGTCCAAAAAATGTTTCAAGAACCGCTCTACTTCACCCCAGAACATTGAAGTAGACAGCGATAGTGAATCCGTCTTAACCCCTGAGCTAGAATAGGAAGAGACAGAAGAAAAAGGTGTTACTGCTGCGGATGACCTGTCACTTCTTGACCGATTACGTAATGGAGGCCTTCCACATGTCCTTCCTGATAGTGATGATGTTGCTACATTTATTGATGATACTGATGATCATGATGCATTTATTGACCCGGAAGCATGTATAGACGATCAAGATTGTTATTACTTCATGTCAGGTATTCAACTATTATTATATACATATATAAATTTTTAGTTCATGTTAGGTATTCAATTTTTGTTAGTCATGTTGGTATTTATGATGATGATACACTTTAATTATATATATTTTATTACTCATATTGGTATTTATGTTGTACTAATTTCATTTACTCTTTGTCACGGCAGGTGTTGAAAGATCGTGGGAAAGGGTCGAAAGCACTCCGCGGCTCCTTCTTCGTCGACGGGTGGTGGGATGGGTACTTCCATTCCTACCTCGCCTCTTCGGAGAGCGTTGCTCTCTACTCTGCATGGAGTGTCCGCTTCTTCCACTCTTGCGGTCCACATGAGAGGAGGTCGACCCCCCAGGAAGCCGAGAGCTACTAAAGGTACACATGGCCGCGGGAGAGGTAGGGTGGCTGCCACGGCGTCTTCGCCGCCACACGAAGCTGATTCACCTAAGCACATGACTGCTCTGGTGGACTCATCTAAGGTGGAGGCTACATGGTCTCTGGTTCACGAGCCTCAGGTCGACGAGCCTTCGAACCACGAGACTCGTGTCCTAGAGGCTTCGTTCCAGGAGACTCTGGAACAAAGAAGTTATGAGGGTACATCCCTAGAGACCCAGTGGGATTCCTGGACTGATCTGGGTCAGCCGGAGCCGAGTGGCCATGCTGATAGCGACGAGGAGTTGGGTGAGGGGGCCACCGTCTACCAGCATGGTAGTACGGGGCTCCCGCTCGCGCAGGCGACCCGCGAGCAGAGGTGGCCGATTAAGCCAAATGGGGACAAGTAAGTTAATTTACTCTTATTTAACCTTTTGCCTTCATGTTTTCTCAAATATCTAATGTTTTGGCTTTAATTTGTCATATTGCACAGGTTGGATTGTTGCCAAGGGTGTCCACAGGCCCAACAACGTCCTTGGTGTGCTTTGCCGGCAAAACTTCCCGGGGTTTGTTTTGTTGCCCGGTCGGGGTCGATAGGTAGGAATGACGTGGGAGCACTACTTGGGTGCCCCGGCCCCGCCCGAGGTGGAGATCGATGTTGTTTTATGCCACATGAGGGCCGACATGGTGATCAGACAGTTCTAGGTAATTCCTCCTTTACACAATTAAAAATAAACAATATCTAGTTATTGTACTAATCGGTGTTGTCTCGTTTACAGACCTTCTACAGTTGTGAGGAGGGGTATGAGGAGGACGTGGCAAAGGTTATCGAAACCGAATGCCGCCACCTACTTCAAAGTTTTTGACACGAGGCTCGGGTGCAGGTTGTTCAAGACTACTACGCCTCGCGGCATATTAGGAAGGATAAGGCGAAGTGCCGCGATTCTAAGATGGAGAAGGAGCATTACATGAAGGTAATTACATATTATATATTAAGGCCTTGTAGTTAGTTTCCTTGATTTTATTCTTACGTGTAGCTCTCAAATTTCTCTTTATTAACTTAGGTGCCCCCGAGATGGTGTGTGAAAAAGATGGATTTTTGGGTGGCCTTGGTGGATCAGTGGTGCTCCGAAAAGTGTGAGGCCATCCACAACAATGCCAGGGAGAGGCGTGGCAAAATGTTTGGTGTGCCACACCATCAATGGAGCGTCAACTTAAATGGGTTTGGTGAGAACTGGGTATGTGGTTTTCTTCATGACTCATGCAATTCATTCTTAATGATAGCTTGAGCCCTTTACTAATACATTTTTCCTCTCTCTCTCTTTTAGGCGCGTCACAATAAGACGGAGGTGCCACGGATGTACGACCTCTATGCGATGGCCCATACTGCCTTGTACAAGAAGGTCAAGGCATTCTCTGAGTCTGACCTCGATCATCGTGAAAACTTCACCAACATGTCCTCCCACCAAAACCTCGTGAAGTATAGAGATCACGGGAAGGTGGGGAAAGGGGAGGACTTTAACCCGAGCCATGGGCCTATTGATCCAGAGCTGGTGATGATAGCTAGCAATGGGAGGCTCCATGGCTCGATCGCCATTGGAGACGGCCTTATACGTTGTCCTAGTACTCTTCGGCATATAAAGGCATGCCAAATGAGCTCGTGTCCTAAGATAACACCTTGTCCACGATGAGTCGAACTCGCCATCGAGGTTAGATTAATGGACTCAACTATATTTCCGCATTACGTTGTGTGTGCGAACCAATACGATTACAGTGCTAACAATGAGTTGTGTTGCAGACTGCTATTCTGAAAGAGAGAGAGGCAACACATGCGCTTTTGGCGGCGAAGGATAAGGAGATGAAGGAGATGGAGGAGAGGCCGATTGTGTTGTTCGAGGCGGAGAGAGAACGGAATGATGCGTCTAACATGGCCATGTACGAGCTATTAGTGGTAATTCTTCTTCATATTTTTCAAATCTTGCATTTTAATGTTCGTTTCATTAATAACTAAAAAGTCTGACTTGTCGAAACAAAATGTACAGTCTATGTGCGAGAAGACCAGCCATGTCCCTCCGGGGATACCAATCATTAACATGGCAGGGACGGTGAGTTTCATTTCAATGTAGTGATGTTTTGAGTGTCATCATGCTAATGACACATTCCAAACGATGTTTGGTGAAGAATATCTCCCGAAAGGCATCGCACGACCCTTCTACAGTGGAGCTTCTCCAGGGCAGCCTTCTCCAAGTGAAACATGCCAGAGCAACCATGCTTCACCGCCATGTTGATGAGAATGGTATGTTTTTTCTAGTGTTTTGCTTAACAACCACATAATGATGTTTACTTACCTTACCTTAGCTCCAAAATGACATATTTTACCAAAGTTAGCTCTAGAATGACCTATACTTACCTTAGATTCCTCCTAAATGAGATAATTAGCTTAGTTAGATCCAAAATGACATAATAAGCATAGTTAGCTCCTAAATGACCTATTTTTATCTAAGTAGCTCTAAAATGACATATGGTTAGCCTAGTTTCCTCCTAGATCACGTAGTAAGCTTAATTAGCTCCAAAATGGCCTATTTAATAAAAAAGTGACATATACTTAGCTAAGTATTCTCCTAAATGATATAATAAGCTTACCTAGCTCCAAAATGACCTATTGTACCTAACTTAGCTGTTAAATGGCCTATAATTAGCTTAGTTATCTCCAAAATGGCATAATAAGCATAGTTAGCTCCTAAATGGCCTATTTTTACCTAAGTAGCTCTAAATGACATATACTTAGCTTA
This sequence comes from Hordeum vulgare subsp. vulgare, assembly GCF_904849725.1. Taxonomy (NCBI): domain Eukaryota; kingdom Viridiplantae; phylum Streptophyta; class Magnoliopsida; order Poales; family Poaceae; genus Hordeum; species Hordeum vulgare. Next base: position 337,106,330 of record NC_058524.1, on the reverse strand, counting down.
GTTTCCTCCTAAATGACGTAGTAAGCTTAACTAGCTCCAAAGTAACCTATTTAATAAAAAATGACCTATACCTAGCATGTTCTCTCCCAAATGACATAATAAGCTTACCTAGCTCCAAAATGACCTATTGTACCTAACTTAGCTATTAAATGGCCTATAATTACCTTAGTTAGCTTCAAAATGGCATAGTAAGCATAGTTAGCTTCGCTTTGTCCTAGATGACGTAGTCAACTTAATCAGCTCCAAAATGACCTATTTAATAAAAATGACATATACTTAGCTAAGTTCTCTCCTAAATGACATAATAAGCTTACCTAGCTCCAAAATGACCTATTGTACCTAACTTAGCTATTAAATGGCCTATAATTAGCTTAGTTAGCTTCAAAATGGCATAATAAGCATAGTTAGGTCCTAAATCATCTATTTTTACCTAAGTATCTCTAAAACGACATATACTTAGCTTAATTTCCTTCTAGATGACGTAGTAAGCTTAATTAGCTCCAAAATGGCCTATTTAATAAAAAAATGACCTATACTTAGCTAAGTTATCTCCTAAATGACATAATAAGCTTACCTAACTCCAAAATGACCTATTGTACATAACTGATCTATTAAATGGCCTATAAGTAGCTTAGTTAGCTCCAAAATGGCTTAATAAGCATAGTTAGCTCCTAAATGATCAATTTTTACCTAAGTAGCTCTAAAATAACATATACTTAGCGTAGTTTCCTCCTAGATGACGTAGTAAGCTAAATTAGCTCAAAAATAGCCTATGTAATAAAAAAATGTCCTATACTTAGCTAAGTTCTCTCCTAAATGATATAATAAGCTTACCTAGCTACAAAATGACCTATTTTACATAACTTAGATATTGAATGGCCTATAATTAGCTTAGTTAGCTCCAAATGGCTTAATAACCATAGTTAGCTCCTAAATGACCTATTTTTACCTAAGTAGCTGTAAAACAACATATACTAAGCTTAGCTTCCTCGTAGATGACGTAGTAAGCTAAATTAGCTCCAAAATGGCATATTTAAGAAAAGAAAATGACCTATACTTAGCTAAGTTCTCTCCTAAATGACATAATAAGCTTACGTAGTTACAAATGACCTATTGTACCTAACTTAGATATTAAATGGCCTATAATTAGCTTAGTTAGCTCCAAAATGGCTTAATAAGCATAGTTAGCTCCTAAATGACCTATTTTTACCTAAGTAGCTCTAAAATGACATATACTTAGCTTAGTTTCGTCCTAGATGACGTATTAAGCTAAATTAGCTCCAAAATGGCCTATTTAATAAAAAATGATCTGTACTTAGCTAAGTTCTCTCCTAAATGACATAATAACTTACGTATCTACAAAATGACCTATTGTACCTAACTTAGCTATTAAATGGCCTATAATTACCTTAGTTAGGTCTAAAATGGCCTATTTCATGAAAAATGGCAAATTAGCTGCAAAATGGCATATTGCATCAAAAATGAGCTATACCTAGCTTACTTCTCTTCTTCATCTAGTCTTCTTCTTCTAATTTTCTTATTTCCCATTTTGCAGATTACATTCGCTTCACGGAAGCTTGGATTGATGAAGTGCTTAGGTTACTTGTATTTTTTTGGATAATATGTATGGATGAAACTATTGTAATATATGGATATGAAACTTTGTATGTATGGATGAAACTATTGTAATATATGGTTTGGTACGAATGAAACTTGCATAATATGTATGTATGTAAGGATGAAACTTATTTTAATATGGTTATCAGTATGGCAACAACATTATTTCTGTGAAATATATATGTATATATATATATCATATAATCCTATGAAAAATGTTGGATATAATAAAAAATAAAATAAACAGGGGCATTTCATTTTCTTTGTCGTCCCCCCACCGACGGTAGAGGCCCTAAAGGCCAGGTCTATTTGCCATCTTTGCCGTGAGCCCATGGATGGCAAAGTGGGCCATGGAGGACGCCAAAGGGGGGCCATGGAAGACGACAAAGGTGGCCATGGCACACGACAAAGGGATGGTGGGGCCAGTAGACGGCAAAGGCTGTCGTTACCACTTGACGGTTGTAGCGCCCGGATCTGCCGTCCATGTTCCTTGCCATCTGCCTCCCCCCCTCCCGCCATGGAAAAGTTACTTTCCCGTCCGCAGGGGCAAGGCAGATGGCAAAGAACCTCATCACCGGATTTTTCTTTACCGTGTAGTTTGTCGTCTGCACACGGACGGCAAAGGCCTTTGCCATCCGGGGTGCTCCCCTTTGCAGTCCGCCATGGAAGACGGCAAAGTCTCTGATTCCTGTAGTGACTATAGGTTCACAATGATGGACACCACCAATAATCTAAAGGCACTCAAGACTTCGAGCTTTTCCTACGAGAATCTTGTCAAAATGTAAGGTCAGAAGAGGGTCTGGGACGGTGAGAAGGGGAAGCATAAGGACTCCCACATTGGCCTCGCCGCGGCCATCCTCGACCGTTTCTATAGAGACTTGACGGTTGAGTGTGACAAGGACAAGTATGTTTGGCACAAGGCTAAGGGGGATGAACTAGGTTAAGAACACATCAAGTACGCGGCCAAGGACACGTACACAAGCTATGAGATGCACAAGAGAATCTCTAACATGAGGAAGTGCCTCCTTCCTGCAGACGACAAGGGATAGCCACAAGCAAAGAAGTGGCGGCAACTACAGTTAGAAGAACAATATGATTTGATGATTGTCTACTTCTTGTAAATTTATATTGAGGAGCGTGCATCTATTGTGCAGTCCCTTACGGAATTGGGATGTTAAAGTTGGTGTCAGATTCGGGGCTCCGAGGACCCAAGAACGGTTGAACTCTGGTGTGCGCAAGCTTTTCAACCTTCCTCTACAGCACTACCTCGCCGAACGCTCCGACATCCTCCGGCTGAGGAACGAGAGCGATGGACACAACAATTTACCAAGGTTTGGGCCACCTCACGGTGTAAGACCCTACTCCTGCTTGTTCCTATTGCTTGACCGTTGCAAGGGAATACTATGGTGTATCTCCCTTTTCTATTGTAGCGGTCGGCCCTCCCTTATACTAGCCCAGTCCTCTTCCCCTTCAAAAGACAAGGTGGGAAGGGTTGCCACAACGGCCAATATGAAGGGGGACATCATCGTAGCCTATCCTTGCAAAAGTGGTCTCCAGCTGCTAAAGCTAATGCCGTGACGCACTTGCGGGCTCAGGAATGACCTCCTACCCTGGCGACCCTCCTGTCCTGGTCTTCTTGTACCAAAGAGGAATGACTTCAAGGAGCACTCTAGGAACTGGCACAAGCCCTTCTCCCTTATCACGAAAAGGGAAAGCCTCCTCATCTTCTCCCACCTGCACGCCTCCTTGTGCCGCCTGGCATAGCGAGCGTCACGCACGTGATACCAAAGGCCTGTGTGACCTGCCAAGCCACCCTTAATACATCTGCCCCGCGAGAGACTCGAGGGCAGCCCGAGGAGGCCTCCTCGAGAGGCGGGGCTTGATGCGGAAACCCGACGACGTCGACGGGAATCCACCTAGTGAGTGGGGGGCCCCACATGGGCCTTGGTCATATGTTCTAAGGACGAACCAAGTTCGAGCCTTGGCATGAGTTGCACCCAGGCATGCAGGCAAACGGGACTCGATACCCCCGGTCCGAGAGGCCCGCAAGTAGCCCCCGGGCCCGTGATGTGCTTGATCTCACTGGTGGTCGACCAAAATAGCGTGAGCCCCAACCGCCGATGGGCCATGCACGACTCGTGGGGCACGATGGAACATGGGACACCCCCACTTCCGATGACACCTCGATGACTGCCCAAGCTGACGTAAAGCCTACATGCATTGCAGGGCCATCATTTATCTCCCTTGCTTTGCCCGCACCCAGCGAAGCCAAGGGGGCACGGGTCGGTCTTCTGCCAACTGTAATCGATAGGCAAGCAAAGGTTCCCTTTATCTCATCTTCCTTGATCTCGTGTGTCTTCCCACCCATTGCTGCATCGACAATGGCGCCCATGAGGAGGTTCTCGGCCTCCAAGAAGGGGAAAGCAAAGGCCGAGGGGGCGAGGCCGTCCCTGCACGTCCGCCACCGCACCCAGGGTGCCTCCTATGGGGCGGAGGCGCACCTCGCCGACGACCCTCTCTGGCCTGGGCGCTCGAGGGGGAAGCCCAGGCCACAGACGCACGCGCGGGGGGTGAGCTGGCTACGGGCAAGGTAAGAGGAACAGTGCAACCTCCCGACCGCCCAGGTCATGGACCCACTCTGCGGACGTGGCCCATGAGTTCGTCGTAGAGATTGGTGGCCAGCTTTGCACCTGGCTTCTCCTTCTCACATCCTTCGCAATGGAGATGGTGGAGCGCACTCCCTTGCTTGTGGTTGCAGCCAGACGGCTGGTGCAATGGGCCTTCCTGGGTGGCAACGGCATTCACCCCTACTAGCTTCACGTACCTCGCAAGGGGGTGGAAATTTTTCTCCCTCGCTGGCGGCTTGAAGGAGGGCCACGTCCTCTGCTTCAAGTTCGACAAGGCGACCATGCTCTTTGTGAAAATATTTAGGAGAAACACCAATCGTCTGGGTTGCTCCATGGAAAGCGGCAGCAATAGCTATAGTTCCTCTGATGATGACGACGACAAAGACACTTCCTCCAGGGGCTATGGCCACGACGTCTTCCCAAGTGCCCACGACAGGAAGGAGGACTTGGACTAGGCAGAGGTGGCAACAGGGCTGGCATCCTGGAGGCGACACTGCTTGAGGCCGATACCCCTTTTGTTTTTGTTTCCTACCTTCCCTACAAAACAATGTGTTGGCCCCGTGAGGGCGTGTAAGTAGTATTGTGGCCCATGTGCCTTTAGTTAATTTCTACCAAAACTGAGTTTGCTCTTAGCGATCCTTGCTGGGTTTGTCCCTTTCCCTGAGATTGCCTCAATGCTCTGCGTCGCTAGGATCGAGCCCCTAAGCTGGGTTTAGTTGCCGCTAGTGCACCAGGCTGCGGTGCCGGGACCCATCAAGCCACGCAAAGTCGTCAGACCAATTCGTCGGGACACTCCGTGTTGTGGCCGTTTATTGTTATATTTTTCCCCTTTCTCAGTGCTCTGCAATGCTAGTAACTTGTCATCCTCTGGGCTTGACTTGCGAGACCGCCTGGGTGATTTTCTCCGAAGAGGATCCTCATGCGCACAAGTTTTTTTCTGAACGAAGTGTGCCTGCTAGCCTGCGCTTGGGTGCCACGCGAGGAGACCAGACACCAAGGAACTTGGTGCGGTGGTGTGCGAGCCCGACACCGTCGCAGAGGGATTGAGCCTAGCACCGATATCGTCGCGAAGGGGCAGGGTTGAGCACTCGCACCATGTCCATCCCCCGCGCATGTGGGGCCCAAGGGTGGCAGGCAAGCGTGATCCACGGGAGGAATGCCATCGGCAGGAGCCATGTACGTCATACCTCGCCCGGAGTTGGTTCAGCATGTAAGGCGCCCTCAGTTGATTCATCCACCAGCGCACAACATGGGGCTTCCACTTGGCATGGGCATAGTCGCGGTTTGACCGTTTTTCGCCAAGCGAAGCGTGGGGCTTCCACTTGGCATGGGCATAGTTGCGGTTCAACCATTTTCCGCCACCGAGGAGCATGGGGCTTGCACTTGGTATGGGCATAGTCGTGGTTCGACCTCTTTCCGCCAGCACGGAGCATGGGGCTTCCACTTGGTATGGGCATAGTCGTGGCTCGACGGTTTTCCGCTAGCACAAAGCATGGGGCTTCCACTTGGTGTGGGCATATTCGTGGTTCGACTGTTTTTCTCCAGCGCGGAGAATGGGGCTTCCTGTTGGCGTGGGCGAGAGTCCTCCCGAGGCCGAGAAGTGGCGTCTCGGGAGGCTCTGGGGCGTGTACAACCCCACTTCATTCTTACGTGATAGGGTCACGAGCGGAGACTTCGAGGGTGTTGGGTTCATGGCCCACGAGCCTCTTTCACGGCCACCACACCACCTGCATCCCCACCTTGGGGCGATCGCCAACCCGCATGACCCATGTCGAGGGGATGACGTTGGGGCCTTGCGAAGCACAACACCCCATTCGTCATCAAAGAGCCCAGGGTGACGCTCGCCGGGTGGTCACCCCGATGTCATGGCACGACGGTTGGGGGAGGACCTGAGTGGAGGTGCCATGCCGAATCCCCACGAAGTGTTCAAGGGAAAGCTCCTTAGAGCGTGAGGAGAGCCACCAACCTGGCAGCATGTAGATTAGGTCGCGCCCTTACTTACATACCTAGGATGAACCCACGATAGGGCCAGACACCAAGGGACTTTGTGAGGTGCCACATGCGGGGGCTGGCCCGTGAGGCAGAGCCAGTCCCTTGGATTTGCGAGTGCTATCACGACAAACCCGGGCACAGACACCATGCCCAACCCTCAATCATGAGGCGGACAGGGGAAGTCAAAAGGTTGTGGTGATTTAAGGTGGCATTGAGATAAACTTAACCGAATGACAACTAGGTTCGATACACAACCAAAAAGTGGGGCACTATAAGGAAAAAACCTTGCCGGCTCGGTGTAAGCGCAACCCGATGGGTGCCCTTAATTCAACAACCAAATATTCACATAGAAATCAAGCCATTGTAGGGGCACTGAGTAGCACACCGTGGAGGCTTTCCGCTTCATGCCAGCCTGTGCTTGAGATCTTCAGGGCTAGCCAGTGCTCGCTGGCTCGCGTGGCATAGTTGGAAGCCTCCCTAGCCTTCAGAAGGTGGTGGCGGGGTTTGCCATGCCGAAGGGCATGCAGGCATGCCTGGTAACGGCGCTACCGCTCAAGCTAGTGTGTGCTGGCCAAAAGGGGTCCCAGGAGTCGTCCCTGTTGAGGCCTAAGACGTCGACGCACATGCGTACCTGGTCATTCCTCTTGGCGGTGGCAGTCATGCTAGTCGAGCATGGTGGGCTTCACTCGCCACGCATGGCACGCGCCTCCCACAGCTTGTCGATATCTCAGGCGATGAACTCTTGTGACCCTAGTGGCGGATGACATACTTCCCGCTCATGGGGGCGTCCACCGAAGCACGCCTACACGTGCTGCCCGAGCACCTCCATCATCATGTTGGTTAGATCGAACTCTTTCCAAATGGAAAGCCCCGAGCCTATCCTGAAGGAGGCGCTGAGCGTTCCTTCCTATGCTAGAGGGAGGCCGCGAGTATGGAGATCACGGTGCCGGCATCGTACGGTGCTATCCTGGCATCGGTGGTGCCTCGGGCGGATAGCGACTGCTTCTTCCTTGGGGGCGCCGCCTAGCGGAGCCAAACATCTCCCTCGCCAACCGAATGCTCGTCAGCCTTGTACGCGTGCTCGAGCGAACGAGCCTCATCCTTTTCATCGCAGGCGATGGTGACGACATTGCTATCGCTAGTCATCGCGAGGAAATTGTAACCATCGTGCATTGCCGCCATGAACTTGGCCAGTGCCGGGTACCCGAGGATTGCGTTGTATGGTAGGGTGATGTGCGCTACGTCGAAGTTCATAAGCTCGGTATGGTAGTTGTCACGTGTACCGAAGGGCACAGGGAGGGGTACTTGCGTGAGGGGAATAGTAGAACCATTGGTCACTCCTGAAAATGACCTGGTAGGCATTAACTCATCATAAGGCACCTGAAAGTGTCTCGAAGGTCTCCGTCGATGATGGTATTGGTGACCGAGACATTGCTAATGGCTAGCAAGGCTACACGCCCGCAGCCATTGTGTACTAGATGTCGTCCTTAGAATCAAAGGTGATGGAAGCCTCCCGATCCCGATGACCTCAACAATTCGGATGATGACGATTACCTCCCCCTCCCCCCTCGTTGAAAATGAAGCCAACATCGAATCAGAAGACTTCATATTCCCTGAAGACCCCGAATGACACGAGCAATTCCGACAGTGGCTTATAGCTACCGCTTAGAGCCTAAAAGCAAAGCAATGGCAGCTGTAGGACGAACAAGACACCATTAATAGTGGGTGGACCAAAATCCTAGCAGACGAAGAGGGATACATCACGGAGTGGCCGGACCAAAAGAAAACCTACCTGTGTTGACGCCTGCTCCCTTAGTTCAACGACGAGGCCCCAGAACACGTGTCGCCCCCAGCGCATGGACTATGACCAACCTGATCGCCCGCCCCAAGGGAACGAGAGAGCCGCCGGAGAGAACGAATATAGACCTGAGCATCCCCGTAGAAAAGGCAAAGAACATGTGCACCCTGGGGACAGACCTGACCCACGATATGTCTGATCAGGTCGCAACAGATCCATCCGGATCCAGGAGGTACTCCCCCACTCGACGGCACGACAAACCATCACGGGTCGCTTAAAAAAGCACATGTAGGGAACCGTACTAGGCTCAACCCGGAGCCGATCTACGGCACAGCATAGCCCGGATCATAAGCGCCACTCACCCATTGTGAACAATACGATGGGACAACACACCCCGACGTGTGGATAGAAGATTTCCTTCTCCACATACATATGGACAGAGGAGAGGATCTCGACACCATAAAATACTTGCCCCTAAATCTCAAAGGACCGGCACGACACTGCCTAAACAACCTACCCGAAGACTCCATTGGAAGCTGGGAAGACCTCGAGGAGGCTTCACAATCTTACTTTCAAGGAACCTATATTCGGCCACCGGATTTATCCAACGTAAACAACGTCATCTAAAAGGCGAGAGAATCAACCAGCAAATTCTTGAACTGGTTCCTCAACAAGAAGAATGAAATCATGGATTGTCCGTATGCTGAAGCAATAGCCTATTTTAGGCACAACATATGGGACGAATGGCTGGCGAGACAGCTCGACCAGGATAGGTCGAGAACAATGTCCGCTCTTTCTTCCCTCATGACCTGCTTTTGCGCGGGTGAAGATAATTGGCTAACTCGGTGCAGCCACAATGTGGACGACCCCGGAACCTCTGAATTATGGGATAGAAATGACAAGCCAAGAAAAAACAAGAACAAGCACCGCCACCGTAATGGTGATGCCGACGACACGGTAGTAATTAAATGCTGGATTCCGCAGTTGAAAACCTGTACAGTGGAAGAAACCCTTCAAAGGGAACACAGACGGACCGTACCTATGGGACAAAATCATGGAACGACCCTTCCATATACATGGCACCCAAGACAAGCCCGCCACCCACACCAACCGTAATTGTTGGGTGTTCAAACACGCTCGCAAGCTGGCCGCCGACGAATAGAATAGAGGCCCACGAAGCGAAGACGACGAGGAGCCCTGCAGATCGAACAATGGGGGCCAAAAATAGTTTCCTCCTGAGGTCAAAGTCATGAAGATGATCTATGTCACCCATATACCCAAAAAGGAGAGGACATAGGCCCTTCGGGAGGTATACACCATAGAGCTTGTAGCACCAAAATGTAATCCATGGTCGGCCTACCCGATCACCTTCGACCACATGGATCATCCAACCAGTATCCGTCAGGGAGGGTCGGCCGCCCTTGTCCTAGATCCCATTGTAGATGGGTACACCTCACTAGAGTCTTCATGGACGGAGGAAGTAGCCTTAATCTGATTTATTCATATATGATGAAAAATATGGGCATAGACCCATGACGAATCAAACCAAGTTGCACTACCTTTAAGGGAGCGATTCCAGGCGTCGAAGCCCACTACTCTGGAATGGTAACACTGGAGGTTGTGTTCGGCTCACCTGACAACTTCTGTAGAAAAGACTTGATTTTCAACATTGTCCCCTTTCGCAGCGAATACCACACACTGCTCAGCCGCATAACTTTCGCCCGCTTCCACGATGTACCCCACTATGCCTACATGAAGCTCAAAATGCCCGGACCTAAGGGAGTCATGACTGTCAACGTCAATACAGAGCACTCTCTTCGTATCGACTAACACACGGCCACACTTGTAGAGGAATGCCAACATGACACTGAAACATCAAGCCAAAGGCCAGCAATCAAGGCGCGGAAGGAAGGCAAGCGAGCCCGAGCTCAATCAGATCTACCGGAGACATCTTCGGCTCAGAGTAAATAGGGATACGCCTCCCACGCCACGGCCCGAACACCTTCAATGTATGTCCCTCGTAGACACAATTTAATCCTTAAACTTCCATGGGAAGCTATGGGAGCCACCCTCCATGCATCATGCGATCGGTTCAACCAAGCCATGGTCCAAAACACCTCTACACACAAAAAGCAAGGTATCATTTAGAACCCTTAAACGTCAAGCTTCTCCGTTTCATCGATAGCTTCTCAAGACCCTCTACTCAAGATCCGCCTGCTGACAGCAACTTCCTTCAAAGGACAGTACCCCCACCTTTAACAAGGGTAATAGATATAGTACAACCAAAAATAGGGCGGACGTGAAGCCGCCAATGGAAGGCCACTGGGAAAAAGTTGCTTTGAATACTCGTATCTCAAGAATAGATAGTTACCTATAACAGTTGCCTCGGTTCCACGAGTTATAAAAATTCCGCGGATACATTATTTATAATTCTTTTTACATTATTTTTGTATGCACATGTTTCATAGTCATCGGCGCTGACATGTCAAATCCATTTTTACACATGCTAAAGTGCTATCGGCCAAAAGACCGGGGGTTTTGATGGCAAAACCACCCCGAGCACTACCTTGTGACTACTTACTAAGTGTCCGGTTTCTTGGGTTTTGCGTTATATGCATCGGTTTCAAATTATGTCTTGGGTCTATAGTTGGGTTGCCCTGCTCCTGTGTCTACCTCCTTTCGTTCCGCTAGTTCGCCTAACGGGTAAAGACAGAATCAGTTTGATTGTATTACTAGCTAGTCTAGCTAAAAATACCTAAGTGGAGAAAGCTGAAAACTGACCGTCATAATAAGCGAGACCTAGTCGGCAACCCGAGCACAAAAACAAAAACCGTTGGATGTTATTCCATGTTACATGGCGGGTTCACAACTTTGCGGACCCTATGGTAGATATTTCGAAATTCAGCTTATCCGTATATCACTAATAAGCTTGGGGCTTCCGATCAACCCCCGAATTTAAACTCCTCAAGCTAAGTGAAAGCGATAAAGCGGCATTTATGATTGCCTCATTTCCGTCACAGACTACCACTTTCAGGCACCGACACATCGGCTGAGTGTAATAGTACTGACAATGGAATGCCCCGAGTAGTCTGTACTTGGGGGCCTGAAGCCAACGACTAGTAACTTTCAGATTAAAACAGCCAAAAGCCAAAATAATACACAAATGCATCCTATTCAAAGACTAGCATCATAAATATAAGTAGTTCGGAGGCATATGACAATACATTCACTCAAAGAGTACATCTTTTGAGCATTGCGCTTCTATAACCCGAGAAACCTCCGTTGTAGAGGGTAAATATAGCTCGGGGCGTCTGTGCTCCTTCCCGGCAGGCAGAGGTGCGGTCGCCATCGTAATGGGCTTCACCCCTGGAAAATGCACCATCGTCCTTTGAAAGCCCATCCAAGCTGCTTCTATGCATACAGAATGCTTCAGGACCTCGATCTGGGCACAACATCAACCAACTTCTGCACTAAGCTGAAGTAGCTCCTCGACAGAGGCTCGGTATGCCACAGTTGGACACATAGATCCTTCATGGCCGGCTCCGCCATCCTATGCAGCTCCATGAGTTGTTTCATCTGATAGCTCAGACTGGGTTAGGCTCAGGAGTCTGAAACTGAGCCCAGAAAAGCCTCTGCTCAACATCCCCGTCATGGGTTGAGTAGTGCTTGGTTTCTTTCACCATACTCTACGCGAGGTGCGTGAAGGCGTCTCAGGAACGCCATATCCGCGTAAGAAAGGTATACCTGTTTCCACCAAAGGGACATTGCAATAATTATGGTTACCATTTGCCATCAGCTTGGCCTGGTGCACGTCTTCTTCAAATAACCTCCTGTCCACCCGCTCTGATTTCAGCTCGGTGGACAGCATGGAGAGCTCGTTCATCTGCTACCGAGAATTTTGCTCCAAGGCCTCACACTTAGAGCTGGCCTCTTGTAGCTCCTGTTGAATCTCTGCCATGCTGGCCTCATGCTTGCTACTATCAACCTTGAGCGAGATAAGCTCGGCAGCTACCTATTCGGCCGCCACCTTGTGAGCAGCGGCTTCCTTCTTGACCTACTCTAGTTCGGCCTTGAGTTTTTCGAACTCTCTGTCCTGAGCAATTGACCAAATCAATATCACGTGGTTAGATATTAAAAATCAGGACTGTTGGGGATATTACCTGCGGTGCAACCAGCCCTAATTGGGCCGGGTCATCGAAGGGGCGACTCATACATGGTTAGTGCAAGCCTCGACCCAAGGGCCCATGAACCAGATGGCGGTTCGGGATTGATGAAGAAGATAAGCCGCCAAGGAGTTTTCCAGGCTTGGATACCATGGCGACTTAGAGATATGGAAGACCACGATCTTTAACGTGGCTAGGACTTTTGTAAACCCTACGACCTCGACCTATATATAAAGGCGAGTCTTTGGGTAGATAGATCAAGTTAGAAATCATTGAGATCTAGGTCAGGCGAGTTACGCCCTCCTTGTAATCGAATCCTCCATCAATATACACAAAGCAGGACGTAGGCTTTTACCTCCACACGAGGGGCCAAACCTGGGTAAATCTGAGTCTCGTTTCCGGTCACCCCCTTTGAGTCGCCACCAAGGTGCGATGGCTCATTCACTAAGTCCTTTCACGACGACATCTGCCGTGACAAAACCACGATAGTTGGCGCCCACCGGGCTAGTCCACGGTGGAGTTGAGTTCTCAAAGGGAGCCCTTCCAGGGTCACGAAGCTATGTGGTCGGCATCATGACGAAAAGCCGCCGTGGAAAATACTACATCGACAACTCGCAGTGGGGGCCTGAAGCCAATTTAGTGGAATCTGGTTACAGGGTCCCCTTCGGCAAGATCCACGTCTTCGTCGGCATGTTTGGGGCGCCCGTACCTGAGCCGGACACCTCCACCGACATCGTCGAGCTGGCCCCGTACGCCCACCCCACCATACGCCAGGACAGGAGACGCCACGTTTTGGTCGGCTTCATGCAGGGAGACATCTTACAGGTTGAACCGGAGATCCAGGAGATCACCCCCGTCAACTCTGACAATGAGTCATCCATGGGCGACACAGATTCAATCCACCCTCTCTACGAGGGACAACTCGCAGGGTTCCCACGGGCGACAAACTCCAAGGACTTTGCACGACCCCATCGACAAGTCGCCATCTACATGGTGGAGGCGGCACCAGCTCAGCCTAACCAGGCGGGCCACAATGAGACTGGCGGGTCCTCAAAAGCTCCGGTTCAAGTTATGGCAGACTTGGCGGCGGAAATCACCAAACTCATGGCAATTGATGTAACAACGGAGAATCAGGAAACGATCAATGCTGAACTGGCGAAGCTAAGGGAGGAGATGGCCAAGACTCAGCGGGACGTGGAAGCGGAAGCCGCCAGGATGGCGGCACAGCATGCCCGGATCACCGCGAAGACAGAGCGACTGAACACCGAAGGCTGGCGGCTCGAGCCACATCAGCGTGCGTCCGATGCTATTCACCACAGGAGGCATCATTGTCGCCTCCCGTCCGATCTACATCCGACTTGCCTCTTCGACACCCCGCACACTCCCGGGATGGGACCCGGTCGGCCTTGGCAGGCCGCTCTACGGGAGGGTCCGGTTCAACCACCGCCTAACCAGCCACCACCTCAGCCAACAGAGGCCAACGCACCTCGCTTCCAGACTGTCGTGGTTTTATCATGGCAGATGTCCTCATGAAAGGACTTAAAGATGGAGCCATCGCACCTTGGTGGCGACTCAAAGGGTGTGAGCGAAAGCGAGACTCAGATTTACCCAGGCTCGGCCCCTCGTGAGGAGGTAAAAGCCTACGTCCTGCTTTGTGTAGATTAATGGTGGTTTCGATTAAAAGGAGGGCGTAACTCGCCCGACCTAGCTCTCGATTCTCTCTAACTCGCCTTTATATACAGGTCGAGGCCCTAGGGTTTACAAAGTCCTGCCATCCTACTCTTGGTGGTTTCCCTTATCTCTAAGTCGCCGTGTTCCCCACGACCAGGAGCTTCCTTGACGTTCCATCATCCACATGGTCTTTTGAACCGGCCTACGACTCCTGGGCCACTTGACATCTAATAAAAGGTGAGTCGCCCCTTTGGTGACCCGACCCATTAAGGGCGGGTTACCCACAGGTAATATCCCCAACATTAGGCCCCAGATTGTCATGAATTCATTCATGTCAATAAACCCATCCAATTTGGGGTGACTCTCCACATTTGCGGCCTCCGGCAAACCTTGAGACGCCATCCCTGGTACTTAAACTGAGTCGCCATATAGTATTAAAGGTTGTCGCATCATCTCCTCGGCTCCAGTCCCAAAACAATGTAACTGTCAGCAAATCTTTCGCCCATAATTTCTTATCCCTAAAATCTAGGCGCCATCATTGCGTTTACTGACTTGTCGCCTCGATCTCCGCCTTGGAAGCCTCGTTTCCCATTCCTCCCCTTTAAATAGTGAGAAAAATGGGGGGGAGAGAAACCTTGTCACCAACCCCCATCTCATCTTCGTCTTCATCTTCCCCGTGCTCTTCATCTCTGCGCATCGATATCCGAGCACCGTCTTCGAGCTCCAGAACCCCGGCGTCGTCCCCGGCTCTCGGAGTCTTTCTCCATCGACCGCGACTCTCCGGGCGGCAAGGAACACGAAGCTCCGATCGTTCGCTCCTGGCGGCGATCTTCTGTTGACAGGTACACACCTTCTCCTCTTAGGTCTAGACCGAGAACGCCATGACCGCACTTCATTTGTGAGCATCTTCATAACAGGATGAACACTTCGAACTGCTTTAGATTTGCTCACTGCTCCAGCGATTAGCTTTAGATAGCAACAGGCGTCGGCCAGTTTAATCACGTCCTCCCGTTAGTTCAAACCCATGTTCTGTTGACCAACACTGTAGTTTGTACTATATGCGTAGTTCATCGCCATTACTTCAGGCGATATCTTCTTATTTTACTCTGTCCGTAGATCCATAATTTACCGTCTGTCTGTAGAAACATGTTTATTCACCCATTGAGGATAGCTCTAAGGAAAATAACACATCTGAGAGTCGCCTTTTAACTTCAACCTTCATAGCGACTTAGTTTCATTATTGTAGCCAGGATGCCCTTTCTCCCAGTCTAGAGGGCGAGTTAGAACAACCCCCGAAGATATACTCGTAGATCGCCCAGATAACGGGCTATGATGCACGTCAACCGTTTGGTGAGTTATCAAACCCTTTTTGAGCACCATAGGCCCGTACTAGCGGGTTAGAATATTTTGCTGGGTCAACAAACCCTTTGTGAACATCACGGGTCCGTACCAGCGGGTTAGAATACACTCTAATTTTTTGCTGAGTCGCCCCGTACTCCATTTTTTGTAGTTATGGCCATCACGAGGTGTGTTTGGTTGCCAACCAAAGTTGACGACGCCACGCTCGAGAAATACGGTAAGGCTTGTCTCCTTGACAGTAAGGAAACTATTGGTTGGAGAACCGCCCTGGGCGAGTTGATTTCCAACCCTGCTCTAGGAGAAGTGGTGATCTTCACTGATTACCTTGAGCATGGATTCAAGCCGCTTGGGTCAAAGTTTTTCCGAGACGTCCTGCACTTCCACAACCTCCGTCCTCAAGACCTAGGACCCAATTCCATCAACAATTTACGCCAGTTCCAGGTCTTCTGTGAAGTGTATTTGCAGAGAGAACCCATGATCCCCATGTTCTAGAACTTCTTCCACCTAAACCGCTAGACCGAGTTCCCCAATGGTCCCAATCATGAGCTTGGAGGAGTCAACGTCCACAGACGTTGCGAGTGTGGGTTCTCGGCAGTTCTTTTGCCGAGCCATCCCAAAGGATGGGCCGAGGCATGGTTCTACTGCCAAAATACTTCTCCACCACGCGAGAACCCTCTTCCGGGTTTTAGAGCAGACCGCTTGCCTATGGATTTCAAATTCCCTGACAAGCTCACTAAAGAAGAAGAGTCGGAGTTCATCCCGCTCTTTTCAGATCTGAAATTCCTGAACAACAATGGGCTCATCGGGATCGACCTATTCCGCTGCTGGATAGAATGGAATATCCCTCCCTTAAGCCGCCGCGATAGGTTGATGTATGAGTATGATGGTACTTTAGACCATCCACAGGGCGCCAGTCGCCGCCAACTCTCAGAGAGCGAAATCGTCGGAGTCACTAAGAAGCTGACCAGTGAGTCTCTGTAAGAATGCGCCAAGATCGGCCTTAAAGGCTTCTGACGTGCCAACTCGGTGCCACCAGTAAGAATCTAAGCCGCCACTTGTCTTGTTTATACTTAACAATCGTTTGTGGTTAAAGACATGCCTCTGTCTATCAGAAAACCGATGTGTTTTGGCGGGGGGGCCCAAAAACTATCGCCCCAAAGTCCACCAAGTTGCCAACCAAGAAGAAGAAAACGGTGAGCAACAAGAAAACCGTCACAAAAGATTCATCTTTTGTTGGCGACTCTCATGCAGACGAGGCACATTCTGAGGTAAGGCTTTTTCCTTGTCCCTTCCCTATATGTTCCGACTTAAGCATATGCCATATATCCTTACATGTAGGGCGACGATGATGAGAGCAAAATGATGCTGTTGAGGTAATTTCCATTTCTTCCGACTCACCTTCTTCTTCCCCTAGACCAGCCAGGCGGATCTGTGGACAAGTGCCCATGTCTCATCCTCATGCTTATATGGACCCTAGTTTCCTTTTCAAGAAAGCAAGATTCACCCCCTCTCGCAAGACCAGTAGTCGCTCTCGCGACTTGATCACTGGACTGCCCGAGAAGACAACCGATCGGAAACGGACTAGTGAGGTACATCTTTGTTTTGTTATATCTTTAGCCATGTGAAATGTAACCCGCCATGTTTTGTGAACTTCAACTCTTTGTCCTGTCAGACTTCTCCTCTCACATCTGGCAACTCGGCCATCTCTGCTCTCCCGCCGATGATTCGTGTACAAGGGTAAGTCTTCTTTGTTAACCCAATTTTTCTAAACAATGACATGTGCTTTCAACCTTGGTGCTTTCGTCGCAGGGCACAAGGGAAGAATAGAAAAACCGGCGACTCTCCTTCTGGACACCAACCATCTGACGCCTTAGGCACGGGCACCTCTGTTCCTGAGGCTGAAGAAGAGCAAAAGGCGGCTTGCGACATTCCTGCAGGCGATATGCCCGACGCCCGGGATGACTCGCCCATCATTTTGAAGGAGACCGCTGGCCAGAGTAACCCGCCATGCCCTCTCAAGGAGGCCGACGATCCAGACGTCGTGGTTACCGGCGTTGGCTTCTCTACTCCCCCAAGGGCCGACCTTTCCAAACATACTTCGAAGGTACGTCTCCTTTCCCCTGATGGCGACGCAGACCCCTCAGACTCCCCGAATACGAGAAGCTGGAATTCGACCAGCTTTGCTCTGGCTTCACAAGTCACCTGGAGAAGGATTTTGAGCTGAACAAAATCCTACTCTGCCTTATAAGGACCAAACACGAGGTATGTGTATGTATTTTCCTATACTCATTAGCCTCCCAAGGGCCGGGTCATCTTGTCAGAAGATGAGCCGGAGCTTTAAAAAACTTCAACCTGTAGCCCCCAAGGGCCGAGTCATCTTTTCAGAAGATGAGCCGGGTCTTGAATTAAAAACGTCAGCGTGTAGCCACCAAGGGCCGGGACATCGTTTTAGAAGATGAGTCGGGTCCTTACATTAGAAAACTGCAACCTGTAGCCCCCAAGGGTCGGGTCATCTTTTTAGAAGATGAGCCGGGTCTTGCATTAGAAAACTGCAAGCTGTAGCCCCCAAGGGTCGGGTCATATTTTAGAAGATGAGCTGGGTCTTGCATTAGAAAACTGCAACCAGTAGCCCCCAAGGGCTGGGTCATATTTTTAGAAGATGAGCCGGGTCTTGCATTAGAAAACTGCAACCTGTAGCCCCCAAGGGCCGGGTCATCTTTTTAGAAGATGAGCCGGGTCTTGCATTCGAAAACTGCAACCTGCAGCGCCGAAGGGTCGGGTCATCTTTTTAGAAGATGAGTCGGGTCTTGCATTAGAAAACTGCAACCTGTAGCCACCAAGGGTCGGGTCGTCTTTTTAGAAGATGAGCCGGGTCTTGTATGTGGTATGACTTTTGATAAAAAATCATGCATTAGCCCCCAAGTGTTAGGAGTATTTCTTGCAAAAGTTCTGAGACTTGTCTCCCCAATTATTATGTGCAGTAGTCTATGGCCAAGAGTGAGGCGGCGGTAGCCGACTTAAAGAAAAAATTGGCTGGTCAACAGGATGCTTACTCCGAGTTGGAGGCAAAATTCCGCTTGCTGCAGGTCGATTTAGAAAAATGAAGGCTGACCAGAAAAAGTTTGAGAAAAAAGCCAATGCTGACCAAGCCGCCATATTGAAGCGCGCTGAGCAAGCATAAGAGAAACTAGAAGCCGCCCAAGAGGAGCTGACTGGCTTAAAAAAGCATGTGTTCAATATGACAGTCGCCATCTTTGGTAAGCTTGATCGTTGAACTCTTTTAACTAACCAGGTTGGGATGAAAAATTACCAAATACTTATTTCCCTTTTGCAGGTGCTCCAGCTGTCAATCTGCAAGACGACTGCCTGCTTAAATTGAGAGCCATATACACCTTTGTTGAACAGCTGTACACCGGAGGCGTGTTATCAATCAAGGCAGTGATGGGCAGTAAGGGACCAACAATGACCAACAAGCAAATGCTTTGCTTCTTGTCCACGCTGCCTCCCCAAATACAAGAATTAAAGAGATCGACCACCCGAACGGGAGTGTTGAACACCCTGAGTCGGTGCCTAGCGTACGCCCCGGAGCTTAAAACCGGGGAAATAGTCGCCGGCTACCCTGAGCAGAAGGTCGATGGGTCAGAATTCACCAAGGTGGATTATCAGCGGAACATCATAGAATCTCGCTCTGCGACGACTCAACTGGCGACCAGTTTGGACTTGAAGATGTATCAAGCCGCCTATGATGAAAACAAAAAGAAGGTGACGCCTCCTTCATATCAAATTGCTAGCCTGGTTCCCAGCCGCCCCAGGAATCCTTTTAATCTTGACTTGGACCTGCCTCACTTCCTGGCTGAGGAAGACGAGTTCATCGCCTTGTCCAAGTGTAACTGGAAGCTAGGCGACTTCGAATTGAAGGCGGAGAAATCTCAAGGCAAGGCGACTCGGCGGCGGCCTGACTCGCCCATGGATCCTTCCTTTGTTGGGGAATGATACCCATTCGGGCCATGCGAGCCATGTAATTATCTTGCTGGTGTGTGTGTAACACCAAACATACCGTATTATCTTTTGGATAGAACTATTTGTAGTCCTTGAATTCTATGCATGACTCACCTGCAACTTGTTCATAAACCAAGAAATGGCTCCAAATTTGTCCTCATATGTTAGGAAAACAGTAGCTTATTTAAGAAAGTGCATCTCCAGAAATAAACCAGCCCCCTGAATCATGGCAAGAGATAAATCAGCCTTCGGGTTAAGGAAAAAATATGAACCAGGGCGAGTTATAATCAAAACTAGTTCAAAGGAATAATTTATCGACTCAATGAGTTTCGATAGGATAAGATGAGTCTGCATAACTCTAGTGTTACCCTTAGGAAGTTTTTTGCAAAAAAGCCTCGTTGTTTTAGACCGGCTGATCAGGCGCGAGTCAAGCTTCTATGAAGCAGGTTCAATGAACTGATGGTTTCTCTATTTTCCATGTGTGACTCTGGCCGGTATCCTTTATGTTTTAACCAAGACGAGTTCAGGGTCCAAATAACGGATTGACTCGCCTTGAGTACATAGGTCCATGTGGAGACTTGTTCAACACATAGTCCAGTATAACCATTTCTAATGCGGTAATTGTTCACTAGCCAAGAGGGTATTCAGGCTGAACTCAATGAGTGGAAGCCCCCAAGTGGCCTACGGTTTAGGAAGAAACCAGGCTTAGGATTACAGAAGCGTATACGGTCTTACTGCAAAACGACTTGTGGACTATTAGCCCCCAAGTAAGCTGGTTTAGTTCTCAAAAACCATATAAGGCGCCTATGTTTTAACCGTGCGACGTGGCAACTTTGGTCCTCTTTGGCTTACCAGTATCCAGTTTTGAAATAAGTATAGCATGGCGACTTATAGAACAATAAAGACTCATGCTTTCAAAAGCTGAAACGGCAAAGGACCCCAAAATTCGTGGGTGCCGGCTTTATTGCTTTAATAATTAGGATTACAAAAAAACTTGATAAAAGAAAGAAAGGGAGCTAATGGCTCTATGTATAGTAAGGTCGCAGATGGGCTATGTTCCAGGGGCGAGTTGTCTCAACCTCCGTAGTTGGCCGATCTGAACGAAGATCCATCAAATAGTATGAGCCGTTCCCAAGATTCTTGCTGACGACAAACGGTCCCTCCCATGGAGGTAACAGCTTGTGCATACTGGTATGATCTTGAATCAAACGAAGCACTAAGTCGCCTTCTTGGAAAGCTCGGCTCTTGACCCGGTGGCTATGATAAGGGCATAAATCCTATTGGTAAATTGCCGACCGTGACGCGGACAAGTCACGTTCCTCCTCCAAGGTGTCCAGCGAGTCTTGTCGTGCTAACTCGTTGTCCTGCTCCACGTAAGCGGCGACTCGTGGGGAATCATGTTTGATGTCACTTGGTAACACTACCTCCACCCCGTAGATCAGAAAGAAAGGGGTAAAACCCGTGGAGCGGTTTGGAGTCGTCCTGATACTCCACAGAACTGATGGCAACTCCTCGACCCAACGTCCTGGCGTGCGTTCCCAAGGTACCATAAGTCGAGGCTTGATCCCTCGTAATATTTCCTGATTCGCCCTCTCTGCCTGTCCATTAGACTCGGGATGTGCCACCGCGGAAACATCAAGTCGGATATGCTCTCGTGAGCAGAACTCTTGCATTGCACCTTTGGATAGGTTTGTACCATTGTCTGTAATGATACTATGTGGATATCCGAACCGGAAAATTAGCTTCTTCAAGAATTTAACGGCTGTATCAGCGTCACAACTACTAACAGGTTCTGCTTCCACCCATTTGGTAAATTTGTCAACCACCACCAACAGATGAGTCTTTTAATTAGAAGACATTTATCGAGCCCCCATACTGCAAACGGCCAAGTGATTGGTATCATCCGCAATTCCTGAGCCGGTACATGCAGCTGACGTCCAAACTTTTGGTAGCCATCACATCGGCGGACAATCTCCTCCGCATCTGCGTGAGCCGTCAACCAATAAAACCCATGCCTGAAGGCTTTAGAAACCAAGGATCAGGATCCAGCATGATGACCACAGTCGCCCGCATGAATCTCATTGAGGATCATACATCCTTCCTCAAAAGAAACGCATCTTTGAAATACCCCTGAGGTGCTTCGCTTATGTAACTCGCCATTGTGTATGACCATAGATTTGCACCAGCGGACAACTTGGTGAGCTAGCAGCTCGTCGGCAGGTAACTCGCCTCTGGTGAGATACGCCATGTAGGGAATCGCCCAGTCCGTAGTAGCGTGAAGAGCCGCCACGAATTGAGATACGGGGTCTGGTACCGCCAGGTCTTCTTCCGAAGGCAGTTTTACTGAAGGGTTATACAATATATCCAAAAAGACATTGGGAGGAACTGGCTTACGCTGTGAACCAAGGCGGGAAAGAGCGTCCGCTGCTTCGTTAAGCCGTCGATCAATGTGATCCACTTGATAGCCACTAAATTGATCCGCCACATCTGACACGGCCCGTCTGTAAGCCGCCATCAAAGAGTCTCGTGAATCCCAGGTGCCAGAAATCTGCTGCGCCACCAGATCGGAATCGCCCAAGCATCTCACTCTCTTGAGATTCATCTCCTTGGTGAGTCGCAAACCATGAAGCAAAGCTTCCTATTCTGCTGCATTGTTAGTACATGGGAACATGAGTAGGTGGACATAGCAAAACTTGTCACCGTGAGGCGAAGTTATCACCACGCCAGCCCCCGAGCCTTCCAACTATCTGGATCCGTCAAAATAGATGGTACAATATGTAAGATCTGGTCTTTCCTCAGGGATTTGTAACTCGGTACAATCATTGATGAAGTCCATGAGCGCTTGAGAATTGATAGCTGTCCGAGGCGTATACCGCACCTGATGGGGACCAAGATCGATGGCCCACTTGGCAATCCGTCCATTGGCCTCTCGGTTCTGTATGATGTCGCCGAGGGGGGCAGAGCTGATGACCGTGATCGGGTGTTCCTGAAAGTAATGTTTCAACTTTCGACTCGCCATGAATACCCCAAAAACCAGCTTTTGCCAATGCGGGTAACGTTGCTTGGAGAGGGTAAGGACCTCACTGATGAACTACACTTGTCTTTGGACAGGGTATTCCTTCCCTTCCTCCTTTCGTTGTACCACTACTACCATGCTGACTGCTTTGGAGTTGGCCACAATGTACAGGAGCATAGGTTCTTTGTTTGCCGGAGCCGCCAGCACTGGCGGGTTAGCTAATTGCCGCTTCAAGGCTTCGAAGGCGTCGTTGGCCTCATCTGTCCATCCGAAACGATCGGTCTTCTTGAGCAACTGGTACAGAGGGGTGGCCTTCTCCCCAAGGCGACTTATGCAACAACTCAAGGCCGCGATTCGACCCGCCATGCGCTGTACTTGGTTAATGTTGGCTGGCTTCCCATGCGAAGTAATTGCTTCAATCTTTTCCAGGTTGGCCTCGATTCCTCGTTCTGACACCAAGAAACCCAATAGCTTCCCCGCCGGAACACCAAATACGCACTTGGTGGGGTCAAGCCTCATCTGGTAAACACGTAGGTTGTCGAATGTTTCTCTGAGATCCTCCAGAAGCGACTCCTTGCGGTGAGATCTGGCAACGATGTCGTCCACGTAAGCATGAACGTTATAGCCTATCTGGCTGTGCAAGGTGTTTTGAATGCAATGCTGGTAAGTCGCCCCTGCGCTCTGGAGCACAAACGGAATGGACACGTAACAGAAAGCTCCGAACGGGGTTATGAAGAACGTCTTCTCCTGATCCTCCACCGCCATTTTTATCTGGTGGTATCCCGAGTAAGCATCCAAGAAACACAGACGCTCGCAACCCGCCGTCGAATCTATAATTTGATCGATGCGAGGAAGGGCGAAGGGATCCTTTGGGCAGGCTCTATTAAGATCCGTGTAATCAGTGCACATGCGGAAAGTGCCATTCTTCTTGAGTACCATGACCGGGTTAGCTAACCATTATGGGTGAAAAACCTCGATGATGAACCTGGCGGCAAGGATTCGGGCTACTTCTTCTCCAATCGCCTTACGACGTTCTTCGTTAAACCCGCGGAAGTACTGCCGTACCGGCTTAACTTTGGGGTCAGTATTGAGATAGTGCTCAGCGAATTCTCTCGGCACACCCGGCATGTCAGAAGGTTTCCATGCAAAGATGTCACGATTCTCACAGATGAATTCGATGAGCGCGCTTTCCTATTTAGGGTCAAGACCCACCCCAGTAGTGAACTGCTTGGTGGAGTCGCCTGGCGTAAAATCAATGACCTTGGTGTCGTCCGCTGGTTGGCCTTTTGAGCGGCGTCATGTCTGCCGGATCGACGTGGGATTGGTGAAATTTAAGCTCCTCGACCGCGCAAGCTGTCTCGGCATAGGCCGCATTTCCTTCTTCGCACTCTTGGGCTATTTTCCTGTCGCCGTGGACAGTGATGGGACCTTTGGGTCCAGGCATCTTGATCTTGAGATAAACATAGCACGGGCGGGCCATGAACTTGGCGTAAGCTGGTCGTCCAACCAGCGCATGATAGGAGCTCTTGATCTTGACTACCTCGAACAAGAGAGACTCGCTCATGTAGTTCGATTCCGTGCCAAAGTCAACATTAAGCTTGACCCACCCAATGGGATACGCCGACTTACCAGGCACAATACCATGGAGAACCGTGGATGATGGCATCAGGTCCTTCTCGAGGAGGTTTATCCGCCGGAAAGTGTCGAAGTACAGGATGTTGATGCTGTTGCCCCCGTCCAGAAGGACTTTGGAGAGGGTGTATCCTCCAACTTGGGGAGCCACGACCAGGGCTAAGTCACCAGGGTTGTCGAATCGGGGTGGATTGTCTTCCCGGCTCCATGTTACGGGTTGCTCTGACCAGTGAAGGTACCGAGGGAGCGCCGGTTCAGCTACGAAAGTTCTGTGCTTTACCTTGTGATCCCGTTTACAGCTGTTGGTGGTGAACACGTGGTACTGCCCGCTGTTCAACTGTTTGGGGTTATTATGGAACCCGCCCCGGTCCTCCTGGGGGGGGGGGTTGTTGGAATATTCCCGGTGGGTGGTACTGCTGGTTATCAACTTGGTATTGACCGGCATTGTGATGCGACCCGCCGTGTGGTCCTTGGTTGGGGAAACCCCGAATGAGACTTGTCGCGACCCGGACGCGCTAGGTTGCTCCTGCCGCTGGCCCTGCTCACTGCCTTGACTCCTTTTGATTGCCTCGTCCTGGAACTCTTGCATCACATAGCAATCCTCCGATGAGTGAGTCGCCGGTCCATCGGCCGTGGCGTGCTGCGGGCACGGACCTTTAAGCATTTCATGGTAGTTACGCGGTTTCTTCCCACTGAGGCCCCGTTTCTTCTGACCTGGTTTTGCGTTGCCAGTATTAGTATTAGCAACAAATTCCATGCGACCTTCCTGTTGCCGCTTCTTGCCATGCCCACCATGGTGGTTATTGCCCCGGTTCTGAAACTAGGATTGGCATTTTTGTAACTCGCCCTTGCGGGCAACTCAAATCTTGTCGTCGCCCTCTCCAGGATCCTAGGTGTCATCCGACTCAACGTGTCTCGTAAGGGCATCCATTAGCTCGCCCATGTCTTGTACCTCTCGCTTATGTCTCCCGTGTTTCAGCACCAGAGGCTCGTAATGGCAATTTTTCTCCAAGATCAACACCGCCTGAGCCGCCGAAATACCTTCCGATGAATGAATGACTTCCACGACTCACCGGGTCCAGTGGTGGGCCGACTCATCCGGCCGCTGAATGCAGTGTTGTAAGTCGACGATAGTCATTGGGCGCTTGCATGTCCCTCTGAAGTTCTCGATGAAGCGCTCCTTCAGTTCCGCCCAAGTGTTCATGGAATTGGGCGGTAGGATTTTCAACCAAGTGTGTGCCGTCCCTTCAAGCATCATGGTGAAGTACTTCACGCAGACCGCCTCGCTAACTTCCAGCATATCCATCGCGAGTTCATAGCTCTCGATCCATGATCCGGGCTCGAGATCCGGCGAGTAGTTGGGAACCTTCTGGGCCCTTCAAAGTCCTTCGGCATGGCGCGTTGCGCAAAGCCAGCGCGAGACATGACACTCCAATGTGTTTGCCCCCACCGTCCAGGGGCGCGGGCGACGGTGGTATGTAGGCCGGGTAGGCTTGACCCGCCATGGCTGTTGGCTCCATGTGCCGCGCGGCCCGCGCTGCGTCCAAAATATCCTAGGCTCATGTGTCGGGCATCCCAAGCAGATCATGTTCGGGGAGCCGCCGCGTCCCACTGGTTACTGCGGGGAAATCCTTGTGGCGACTTCTGGTGTGACTCGCCTGAGGCGTAGAGTGGAGCCAATCAAGGCTATGGGAATACTGCGCGTGCTGAACCACGACCGTTTTCAGCATCTCGATGGCGTTTCTAGCTTCCATCTCGGCCGGGGTGTTTCCGTAAATCAGAAGAGACTCCAGGTGGCGGGTTGCAGCCAGCACGTTGTCGACGGGCTTTGAGAAGTGACCCCGTGGTGTTTGGAATCTAGTCGTATGGGCGTCCATGGGCTGGACTGTCGGCAAATTGGGTGGTGGAATCGTTCCTCCCCTTGGGGCGGTTTGCAGAGGCCGATCAGGACCCACCCCGGGGGTGCGCGGAGTGTGAAAGAGGCGAGTTGGGTGTAAGTCGGCCGGGACGCGCCCACCGTGTCTCCTTTGATGGACGGCGTCAGACACACGCTGCTGTATCTCGAGCCGCCAGCCTTCGGTGTTTAGCCGATCGGTCTCTGCGGCGACAGGAGCTTGCTGTGTCTCGATCCTGGTGGCTTCTGCTTCCATGTCACGTTGTGCTTTGGCCATTGCCTCCCACAGTTTGGCTAGCTCGGCATTGACCGACTCCTGATTTTCAGATGTAACCGTGGTTGCCATAAGGCTGGCTATCTCCGCTGCTAGCTCCGTCATGGTTTGTGCTCGAGGCTTGGATGTCCCTCTGGTCTCGTTGTTGTCAGTCGGATTCTGAGGAGGCTGGGCTGACCCCGCCATGTAGATGGCAATTTTCCGGCGAGATCTCTCGAGGACTTCGGGATCCATCGCTAGTGATAGCCCTCTGAGCTGTCCTTCCTCAGGAGGGTGGATCGGCGCCGTCTTGCCCATGGATGACACGCCGTCGAAATTGACATGGGTGATCTCATGGCCCACCTCTTCTTCTTGCGCGTCGCCTCCCTGTGGAAAGCCGACGAAAACCTGGCGGCTCTTGATCTTTCATGTAACGGGGTGGACGTACCTGGCCGGCTTGACGATGTCGGTGGAGGTGTCCGCCTTAGGAACAGGCGTCCCGATCATGCCGATGAATATGTTGCTCATGCCGAAGGGGACTCGGTAGCCAGATTCGACGGAATCAGCCTCCGATTCCCATAGCGAGTTGTCGATGAAGTACTTCCCGCGGTGGCTCTTAGTCATGATGTCGACCGCATAGCTTTCTAACCCTGATAGGTCTCCCTTTGAAAACTCAACTCCACCGTGCGCAAGCCCCATGTTGGGCGCCAACTGTCGTCATTTTATCACGACAGATGTCCTAATGAAAGGACTTAAAGATGGAGCCATCGCACCTTGGTGGCGACTCAAAGGGGGTGAGCGAAAGCAAGACTCAGATTTACCCAGGTTCGGCCCCTCGTGAGGAGGTAAAAGCCTACGTCCTGCTTTGTGTAGATTAAAGGTGGTTTCGATTACAAGGAGGGCATAACTCGCCTGACCTAGCTCTTGATTCTCTCTAACTCGCCTAACCTTTCCCTGGGACTCGCCTTTATATACAGGTCGAGGCCCTAGGGTTTACAAAGTCCTGCCGTCCTGCACTTGGTAGTTTCCCTTATCTCTAAGTCGCCGTGTTCGCCACGACCAGGAGCTTCCTTGACGTTCCGTCATCCACATGGTCTTTTGAACCGCACTACGACTCCTGGGCCACTGGACATGTAATCAAAGGTGAGTCGCCCCTTTGGTGACCTGGCCCATTAAGGGCGTGTTACCCACAGGTAATATCCCCAACACAGACACCACGGGGCCACTTCTCGAATCCCGTGGATAACGCGCTGGTGGAAACCCGCCACTTGGAGTCCCTCCCAATTTATGGAAACTTCCTGGCCGAAGTGGAGGCGAGAAACGCCATCGAGATGCTGAAAACGGCAGTGGTCCAACATGCGCAATATTCGCACAGCCGTGACCGGCTACACTCTACACCCTAGGTGAGTCACACCAGGAGTCGCCATGAGGATCAGCCCGCGGTGACCAGTGAGCAACGGCGTCCACCGCAGACCAACCCGCCCTGGATGCACGATACTCGAGCCCAAGACTTTTTGGATGCAACGCGAGCCGCCCGCCTGATGGAGACGGCGGTGGCGGCGGGTCAAGGCTATCCGGCTTATACCGAGACCCCTCCCGCATTGATCGATACAGACGGCAGGCACGTCGGGGTGCCCTGTCTCATGCCCGCTCTCCGCAATGAGAGAATGCCAAAGGATTTCAAGGGACTGAGGAAGCTACCCAATTACATACCAGATCTCGAGCCACGGTCATGGATCGAGAGTTACGAGCTTGGAATGGACATGCTCGATGTGAATGAGGCGGTTTGTGCCAAGTATTTTACCATGATTGTAAGTGCATCTATTGCCCCTTAGTGTTTTTGGTGGTTTGAAGACTTATAGGCAAAGTATCTAATGTGTTCATGAGTGTGCACATGATCTATAAGTCGCTGAGGAGTTTGAAATATTCGATGAATATCGACCCCTAAAAATGTATATCTTCGGCTGAAGAAATTGGTATTTTGCTGAAGACTTTCATCACGAGGAAATTGCGATGAAATTGATATTCCTCATGAAGATCTTGAAGATGAGAAATTCGGTGTGTCCTGAAGAAAATCAATCTGAAGACTTTGAAGCATGAAGATTTATTCTTTCTGTTTTATTTTCTTCACTCTTGAGTCATAGGAACACCGTACTGTTAATGGGGTCGAGGTAACACTTCGAATGAATTTCCTCATGATGCTCAACCCAAGCCTTAACCTACCAAAAGCCTCAGGTGAGGAATAATAGAGACATGAGGACTCTCACAGTTGAGAGTCCCGACCGTTACCGCAATTCGTGCCACACCACTGATCTTATCCACACCAACGGTCATATTATTTAAGGGCATTAATGTCAAATCATGTCGGGATGCTCCCAGGCTAGAAATAGTTGCCCCCCACAACCATTAGCTGGTTGGATGCTCCATTAGAAACTGACACTTATCAGAAGAGTAACCCATATTCCTCAATGTTTTCGAGAGTAAATCATCAGTGAGGAAATACTCCAAACACCAAACCACAAACCAAAAACCATCTGGTTGAGCATGATTGAAGAATTTGTTCCTGGGTAGGACTGAAGCCTTTTACCTTTGAGACTGTGCATCCTCCAGACGGTTAGGCATCATGGTCTAGAGCAATCCAGCAGTCAATTGTTGATCGCCGGGTGACAAAGTTTGTGAAGGTTTGGAAGTCTTACCTGAAGACTTACCACGAGTGTTGGGCGAGGACTGTGTGGCCTTAGCTCAAGGAGAATACTTTAGGGACTGTGTCTTCTTTGGTTTCAATACCAAGCTGCTCCAAACCAGACGTACAACTATCACAACAGTTGGAACTGTGGCATCAACCAATGTCTTCACTGTGATGTGGGTTTTAATTCTTCAACTCTTTCAATTCCTAAATATTGTATGCTGAAGATTTTCATTGTCACTGTTTGAAGAATTTGCTGAAGACTTTCCCTGAAATTCCTCAACCTCAAAGTCTTCACGCGAGTTAATCCTCACCTTCTTTCGCTGTGCCTGCATACTGTGCAAACTGTGTTTCATTCCTCATCTTGAAAACTGCTGTAGTGATACTTTGCACCCCTGATCCTTTGTTGTTTCCGCTGCAAGTTAGTCATCAGTGAGAAATTTCCTCAAAATGAATTTCCTCATTGATGAAATTCTAAAACCTCCTATTCACCCCCCCTCTAGTCGATATAACGCACTTTCAATTGGTATCAGAGGAAGGTACTCCCTTGTTCTCTGTAATTTTGGTTTAACCACCTCGTGTTTTAGTTATGTCGACTGCAGGCATGATCAAGGTTACTGCAGGATGTCCAACTTTTGAAGGAAAGGCTTTCCCTTCTGGAAGACCAAGATGCAGATGCATCTACAAGCTATTGACAATGATCTCTGGTATATTGTGGAACATGGTGTCCCTATCATTACTGCTACTATCTCTGCCGCTGATGTGAAGAAATTCAAGCAACTTGATTCTCAAGCGAAGAATATCATTTGTGGCCATCTGAGCAAAGGTCAGTATGGCAGAGTGAGCACTTTGGGCTCAGCAAAACTAATCTGGGAAAGGCTGTCCAAAGTAAATGAAGGAGTATCAACCCAGCGTGACTCTCATGTTGATGTTCCTCGCAATCTCTTCAATCGCTTCAAGAGGCTTGACAGTGAAAGCTGCCTAGATACCTTTGATCGCCTCACTGACATATCAAATGAACTGCAAGCACTGGGAGCTCGAGACATTACTGACCATCATGTTGTGAAGAAACTGCTAAGATCTTTGGATTCTTCATTTGATACTTTAGTTCTGATGATTCAAGAAAGACCAGACTACTAGGTGCTTGATCCTGCTGATATACTCAAAAGACTCAATACTCATAAATTCCAACAAGAAGAAATGAGAGATCTATATGGACCAAGCTATTCTATACCTCGTCCACTGAAGGCCAAAGCAATTTCCTCATCCAAAGAAGAAGACTCGGATGGTAGCATTGATGATCCTAAAGAATTTGGACAGGAGCTTGCAATGCTCCTGAGGAAATTCCAGAAGTTTACAAGACGTGGTCAGTTTGGTAAATCTTCAGGAAGAGATATGAGGAAATCAGAATCTTCATCTGAGGACTACAAGAAAAGAACCTGCCACAAATGCAAGAAATCAGGTCACTACATTATTGATTGTCCTTGTTGGGTGAAGGAATCAAAGAAGAATAAATACAAGGATGAAAGTTCTGATGACTCGAAGAAAAAGAAGAAATCTTCAAAATCCTCATCCTCAAAGTCCTCATCACACAAGAAGACTAGTTTTAGGAAGGCTGGGTACTTATTGTCAAGGAAATGGATTCTGAGGCAGAATCCGAGGAATGTGATGAAGAGGAGAATTCTGATGAAAACTTAGAATCTGGATAGGCTAGTCTTGAACTTGCAACTACATTCATCAGCAAGTCAATGTTCAACCTTGATGAAAATGATAACACCATCCACACTGATCACTATGTTGATGACTTCTCTCCAACCTATTGCTTCATCGCAAAAGGTTCGAAGGTACTGAATGATACTTCCTTCTCTGATTCAAGTGACTGTGAACGTGATGATTATAAAAAACCCAGTTACAGTAAACTTGCTTTCATTGCTACTAAACAACAAACTACACTCGAAATGCTTTAGAAACTGCTAGATAGAAGCAGTCTTACACCTATTGAATGATGAAATGAATCTTACCCAAATACTCACTTAAGATATGAAAAGTCTTCAGTCCAGATTTGATAATCTTCAAGATCGTCATGGCACACTCCTCAGTGATCATGAGAAACTTCCCTATGAATTTCTTCAAAGGAAACTTGATCTTGAGAAGCTGAGGATTTCTCATGATGATCTTCGTATGGAAAATGACTCATTGCTTACTCAACATATCAGTACTGCTCAAGTTGAATTCATTCCACCATGTCTTAAATGCATTGAACGTGACACTCCTAATTCTTCACCAGAATCGTCAAATGCTTCTATTGCTACAAATTCTTCAACTGCTCATGTGATATCAAATTCCTCACTTGAGGAAACCACAAATGTTACTCATAAAAATGCAGGGCTGAAGGAATTGTATGTGACAGGCATGTACAAAAGTCTCAAAGGGCACCAAACACTTTGTGATGTGCTCAAAAAGAAGATTTTGAACAGGAACCCGGGGAAAGAAGGAATTGCCTTTGAGAGGAAACTGAATGCTGATGGATCATACTGGAAACGTGAGAAGTATCCCAAAACCTCATGGGTTGCTGCTAAAGGGCCTCTTGTTGATCCATCCAATCTAATAGGCTTTGCGTGTGAATTTTCCTATTCCTCAGATGAGTCAATCCACTCCAACTACAAACTATTCAAAAATCAATCTGGTGAAGTATTTGCTCGATATGTTGGAACTAACTACAGGAATGGACCACCCTGAGGAAAATCTGGGTCCCCAAAAGTTGCCTTTAAAATCTTCGCGTGAATGTCCTCATGATACCACCTGTGAAGAATTTGAACCCCAGATAAAATACCTCAGGAAGACCAAAGTCTTCAAGAGGATCAAAATCCTCAACTAGTCAAAACTATGCTCGTACTCGTGCTAATGCTTCTAACATGCAAGGAAATTACAAGGAATACGAATATGAGCATTATTCTTCAAATCATTATGTCCATAAATCCTCAAATAAATTATGTGCATATTCATTTGAGTACTATAATCCCCCTACTGGAAAGAGAAGTGCATTAGCTTCAATGCCCCATTTATCATACCGTGCTCGCAGAATGATGAACTCTTTACCACCCATTCAGATGTGGGTGGTGAAGGAATTGAACTGATCACTTCTGCAGGTCAGGTCTCCAGATGAAAATCATCATCTGAAGAATTTGCTGGAGACCTAAGGAAAATGCTTTTTAGGATGCAAGCTAACATTGATGAAATGAAAAACATTTTACACGTCCTCATAATTTCTGTTTATGATGATATTCCTATCTGATGAAATTAATATAATATTCTTCAAGTCTGAAGCATATTGGATGGTAAGTTGTACTAATTCATCTACAGGATGACAAACCCAAGAGTACTGAGTGGGTTCTTGATAGTGGCTGCATACATCACATGACTGGTGACAAAAGCTTGATGATGAATACGCCACTAACTCCATCACCCCTAAAGCAAATCACTTATGCTGACAAAGGTAAAAGCAAGGTATTGGGACTTGGCAAAGTGGCTATTTCCAAGGACAGGCACATGGACAAAGTGATGCTTGTTGAATCCCTTGGGTTTAACATCATGTCAGTCTCATTGCTTTGTGATCTTGATATGGTTGTTATCTTTGGAAAATATAGATGTGTTGTCATCACGGAATCTGACAAATCCAAAGTCTCCGAAGGTGTTAGAAGAGGGGATTTATATATTGTTGATTTGTCTACAGGTCCTTAACCAGCCACTTGCTTACTAGCAAAAACCTCAGAAGGGTGGCTGTGGCATCGAAGACTTGGTCATGTAGGCATGAGGAATTTGCACACGCTCGCGAAGAAGAAGCATGGCATTGGCATCGAATCAGTCAAATTCCTCAAGGACCACCTCTGCGGTGCTTGTGAGTCTGGAAAAATGACCACATCCAAACACCCCTCGAAGACTATCATGACCACTACTCGTCCATTTGACTTGCTTCACATGGATCTATTGGGACCTACTCATTATGCCACTCTAACAAATGTTGCATCTTTATATGGCTTTTTCAAAGTTGATGATTATTCCAGATACACATGGGTGCATATCATTCTGTATAAAACTGAAGTGCGGCAAGTCTTCAAACGATTTTCCTCAAGGTTCTCGACGAACTTCGGCATCAAGATCAAACACATTAGGAGTGGTAATGGAACATAATTCAAAAACACTGGTCTTGATAATTATCTTGATGAACTTGGTATTACTCACGAATTTTCGGCTCCTTATACTCCTCAACAGAATGGCATCGTCGAAAGAAAGAACATGATTCTGGTTGAGATGGCACGAACCATGCTTGAAGAATATCAGACTCCTCGTCGTTTCTGGCCTGAAGCAATCAACAGTGCTTGCCATATCATCAACAGGGTATATCTTCACAAATTCCTCAAGAAAACCTCATATGAACTCCTCACTGACAAGAAGCCCAATGTAAGTTATGTCAAAGTCTTCGGTTCAAAATGCTGGATTAGAGATCCTCACCATAGCTCAAAGTTTCCACCTAAGGCACATGAGGATTTTATGCTTGGTTACGAAAAGGACTCGCACACCTATAGACTCTTCAACACCTATCACAACAAGGTTGTTGAAACTATAGATGTGCGGTTCGATGAAACTAATGGCTCGCAAAGAGAGCAATTGCCTCCTGATCCAGATAAGCGATCTCCTGAGGAAGCAATAAATCTCAAAGCTACTGAAGACATTGTTCCTACTGAGGAAATTGCTGAAGAAATCATTCCCAGTACTGATGAAAATCAAGAAGATGCTCCTGAGGAAATTGCTCCAGAACAAATTCCTCAGCCCATACGAAATCCTCAACCAGCTCATCCGAGGATTGCAAATGAAGTAGAACTTGTCAAAATCCTCGATGACATCAATGCGATAGGTCTTCTCATTCGCTCAAAAGCTTCACACTTAGTTAACTTTTGAGGGCATTCTTCCTTTGTGTCTATCACAGAACCTTCAAAAGTAGCTGAGGCTTTCATGGAACCTGAGTGGATTCAAGCCATGCAAGACGAACTTCTTCAATTCAAGCTAAATGACGTGTGGGAGCTCGTCAAAAGACCAGATCCTCGCAAGCAAAATATCATCGGCACCAAGTGGATTTTCCGAAACAAGAAAAATGAGGATGGTCAAATGGTGAGGAATAAGGCACGACTTGAAGCCCAAGGCTACACACTAGTTGAAGGAATTGATTTTGATGAAACTTTTGCACCTGTTGCTAGACTTGAAGCTATTCGAATACTACTTGCTTATGCTATCATCATAACATTATTTTATATCAAATGGAAGTGAAAAGTGCATTCCTCAATGGTAAACTTGAGGAAGAAGTATATGTTGCTCAGCCCCGAGGTTTTGAGGATCCAAAGAATCCACACAAAGTCTTCAGACTCAAAAAGGCGCTCTAGGGTCTCAAGCAAGCCCCTCGGGAATGGTATGATACATTGAAGGAATTCCTCATGAAGAAAGGCTTCAAACCTGGTTCACTCGACCCAACTCTTTTCACAAAATCCTATAATAATGAACTATTTGTGTGCCAGATATATGTCGATGACATCATATTTGGCTATACTAACAGACGTTACACTGATGAATTTCCTTACATGATGAGCGAGGAATAGAAGATGTCTATGATAGGGGAGCTGAAATTCTTCTTAGGTCTTCAAATTCGTCAACAACGCAATGGCATCTTCATATCACACGAGAAATACCTCAAGGATGTTCTGAGGAAATTCGACATGCATGAATGCAAAGGCGCCAAGACTCCCATGCCTACCAACAACCACCTCTGCATTGACGAAAATGGTAACGAATTCGATCAGCAGGTATATCGCTCCATGATTGGCTCTTTACTGTATTTGTGTGCATCTAGGCCAAATGTAATGCTTAGTGTTTGCATGTGTGCACATTTTCAACAAAAACCGGAATCACACCATTAGGCTGTGAAGCATATTCTTCGATACTTAGCTCACACACCAACACTAGGATTATGGTACCCCAAGGGCTCAAACCTTCATCTTGTGGGATATTCTGATTCTGACTATGCTGGTGACCATGTGGATCGCAAGTCAACTTCTGGCACTTGTCATTTCCTCGGAAGATCATTAGTCTGTTGGTCCTCAAACAAGCTGAACTGCGTTTCCCTCTCCACTACCGAAGCTGAGTACATTGCTGCTGGTTCACGCTGTGCTCAATTGCTATGCATGAAGCAAACCCTCAAGGACTACGGCATCAACATGAAGAATGTGCCTCTCTACTGTGACAATGAGAATGCAATAAAGATTGCATGCAACCCAGTACAACATTTGAAGACTAAGCACATCCATATTTGTCATCATATTTTTCGGGACCATGCCCTCAAGGGCAATATCCTCATCGACCATGTGAAGACAAACGATCAACTAGCAGATATTTTCACTAAGCCCTTGGATAAGAAAAGGTTTTGCAAGTTGCGGTGTGAGGTAAATATCTTAGAATCTTCAAATGTTTTGTAAAAACATGCACACATCCTAACACTTATGCAAAATTGATGACTTAGATGTGCAACATACGAAGTATCGATTTTCTTCAACCAATGAAGAATATCACTCTTAGTGTGAGGAAATTAATGAAGAATTTGGTTCTGAGGGCCCTACGACAATTGTACGCGGTGCATGAAATCATCATTCTTATACGGTGGGTCACGCCACCACCAACTTTGAAATTCCTCAAGATTGAATTTCTTCAAAGTTGTTTTTCCTCAAGTTGATTTTCTTCAAAGTTTTTGTTGTTCAAAGATGTGTTTCTTCAAAGTTGATTTTCTTCAAAGCTGAAATTCATCATCCTGACGCTTTGTCACAAAATCCTCAAGTAAGCCAAATACTTCAAAACTCTTGATGATTTACATTTGCCTAGTCATATATATATATATATATATATATATATATATATATATATATATATATATACTCTGATTTCAAAGTCCTCAACAACATTCACTTATAGCTAATTCTTCAACTTGATATTTCATCTAAGTGAATGTGATCGGACCCTACTTCCTCTTATGCTTTTCTCACCGAGTATATTCCATTCTTCATATGCGTTCTACTTGAAACTTTGTTCAAAATCCTCACTGCGTCCTTGTCAGCTGATGATTTTGCAACAAAATCCTCCAATCCTCAAAAATGATTCTTATATTGTTACACAGTAACTGAACCCCACTTCCCACGATCAGATAAGCATGATACCCACCGATTTAATCTCTGGCTACACGTGTCATGCGGAGACGAAATGGCAAGGGCAGTTCGGTCCGAAGGACTCGGCCGAACAGTTTTCACCTGAGCTACAAATACGTTCTTACCCCCTCTAGTCAAAACTCTTCGTTCTCTCTCGACCTTCTCTTCTCTAGAGCAAAGACCTAGCGCCACCGCTAGAAGTTTCGTCGCCTGCGAGGAAAAGCTTCACTTCCTCGACCTCTCCATCTTCGAAATCACGCCGGAACCGGAACATCTTCGTTCGCCGCCGCCGTAGCCGTCTTCTGTCGCCAAGTTAGGATGCAGTGGACTCGCACCGAAGAGCATCTACTCCTACTTCTTCTGTTCTTCGTGCTTGATGTATAGGGTAAATAAAATCCTATTTTTGCAGTCCCTTTCAATCTTCTATTTTACCTTAGATTCATGGAATCTATTTTTCCTCAGTGTCTATTAGTCTCTATTCCTCAAACACTGCTTATTCCTCAAACACTTGATGAATTTCACTAAGCAACTAAAATTCTGCTCGTGATTCCTCAATTGTGCAAATTTTCGAATCTGTAGAACTCTGGAACCCAAGATCAAAGTGCTTAGACAAATTCCTCAACACACTGGTCAAATTCCTCAACTTTAAATTTTTTCAATTTCTCCAAATCTGAGAACGCATATGACGTCTCCAAATTCCTTGCACCTATACTCTGTTCACAGGTACAAAAATGTCAGCTGATGAATCTCTAGGTTCTCATCAACTTAAGTCATTTGCAGCGTTTCATGAAGAAAATTTGCTAGTGTCATCAGAATCCTCAAGAGCTCAAATTCCTCAGCTAAAGAAAATGGAAGATGACAGGAAGCAAAATGGTGGCAAGAAACTCGAACAAAAAACTGCCATTGATATCCCTGAGGATATATACTTGGACTATTGCACACCAGATGAGCAAGAACCGATGGCTAAGAGGAAAATCCGGCTCCAAAAGATAGAACGCCGGTGGGCTAAGGAGTGGAAGGAATACCGCTTCGTCACTACAAACTACGCCAAGAAATTCCCTCTTAATCCACCTGGCAAAAGGTCTCCTCTCGAGGATCATCAGAATGCTCATCCTTCAAGCCTCAAGACTATTGATGATTATCATGAGGAAAACGACAAACACTTGTCAAAGCTTCAGAAGCAAGCATAAGCTGTTGTGAGGAAATTCAATGAAGAATCTGCCGCTGGTGCTACAGCCACCTCCTCT
This sequence comes from Hordeum vulgare subsp. vulgare, assembly GCF_904849725.1. NCBI lineage: Eukaryota > Viridiplantae > Streptophyta > Magnoliopsida > Poales > Poaceae > Hordeum > Hordeum vulgare. The sequence goes on along the minus strand of NC_058524.1, from coordinate 337,069,132 downwards.
GCTGCTGAAACTTCAGGCACGGCCATTCCTCAAGTGAAGCCTGTGCCACAGAAATCAAAGGCTTCAAAGCCTCAAGAGAAATTGCTTCAGAAGGCTGCGCCTGCGCCTGCGTCTGCGCCAAAAACCTCAACAACCACAAAGGCTTCAAAGCCTAAACACAAGCAGATTGTGAAGTTACAGCCTACTATCTCCAACTCCTCTATTCCGTCTGCCACGAGCTCAAATACAAAGTCTTCACCAACACTGTTGAAGACTAAGATGACTGCTAGAAGAGGAAACAGACCCAGCCCAAGCAAAGTCATCAAAGTCCCTTCTGCATCAGAAGGAAGTGATTAATATGATGATCAAACACTACAAGCCATCATCAGAAACAAGCAGGAACGGCTCGCTCGAGCTTCAGGCAGCGCCATTCCTCTTGCAATGGACCCAAAAGTTCTGTTGGACTAAATCAATGTCTGGTATGATGACCCTAACACTCCCATTGATGACCTGAAGCTTCCCCCGGGTATCAGCCATATGGTGGCCACATTTATCAATGAGACCAAATGGAAGGAGACACAAGCCAAACAAGCAAAGGTTGTGTGTCAACCCAGGCAGAACTGAAGACTTTGACTGACAAGTATACCAAACTATCTAATCATCGAAGTCTCAAGACCAATTTCATCAAGTTTGCAACCAATGCAGTTGATGACTACAACAAGAAGGCTGCTCCTCCAGCAAAACCACAGCAGCCTGAGTAGTCTGAGCCTAGGTAATCTGTTCAACACAGAGAGGAATAGGAAAAACAAGCAACCCCTGCTGAGGAAATGCCTCAAGAAAGTCGTGCGGATGCATCAGCTATTGACGAAATAGCTAAGGATATTCTAGCTGATGCATCTAAGCCAGTTGATGACTCCGCTCCAGCTTATGAAAATGCTTCAGCTGAGGAAACAGCCAGGACGGATACTGCTCCGCCTCCTGAAGAGAATATGCCGTCACCAAAATCCTCAAAGGTGGAGAAAATAACTCTGTCTGCATCAGACATGAAGAAAACCAGGGCTGCAGAAAAAGAAGCAAAGAAAAGAAAAGCTTCTTCAAAACCAGAATCATCGGAGGCCAAGCGCCTCAAATCTCTTGATGAAAATGCTCCTTTGGATGATGTGCCTCTCAAGATTGCTCCATCCTACACTATGATTCCCTTTGAAAGCGAAGATAAGGAGCATCTGACTGATGAGGAAATGAAAACTGCTGAGTCTGGGGAACAAACAGATGAGGAAATTCAAATTGATGATATTCCTCACACATTCATTCCTCCTGAGGAACCTGCTCAAGGATCAGCTGCAATAGCTAAAGAATTTGGTTCCTCCTCCAAGAAAATTCCTCAACCTGAGGAAAACCAAGGAGAGGATCCTCAGCCCGAGGATAATCCTAATCCTGAGCAAGACCCTCAACCTGAGGCTCAGGCTGAAGAAAATCCTCACCCTCAGCAAAACCCTCAACCTGAGGCACATGCTGATGAAATTCCTCAACCTGAGGATCATGCTGAAGAAAATGCTCTTGCGCCAAATACAGAAACTGCTATTGTGGTTGTCAACACGGAGACTGCCATGGTCGGCTCTCCTCAAGAGAAGCAGCAAAATCTTCAACCTATGCAAAATCAGCCCTTCTTAAAGAGGCCAACATTTCGGAAGGAAGCGTTCTATGAAGAACGTATGTATTTCTTCGGCGACAATCCTTATGACAACTTCGCATCAGGCACATGAAGTTTTGGACAACTACTCAGCTCAACTACTATGCATTTGTGCTCTATATAAGAAACAAAATATTTCAGCACATGCATATTTCTCATGTTGAGTTAGAAGAAATTCCTTGCTATGCCCCAGTCCTTAACGTTCTTCATGAAGCCGGACTACTGCCACTTTGCACTGATATATGTTATTGGAACAATGACATCGTTCTTCAATTGTATGCAACTTTGCAGATCTCTAGAGATCCAACAGATAGTAACACTTGGGTGCTGGATTGGATGACGCAACACACACACTACAAGGCCCCTGCGAATGAGCTGCTGCGAGTACATATGGTGTCAATTCCTTCAGAACATGTTGTGAAGATGTATGATGAACGGGAGCTGCCAAATAAGCTGATGGAAGTCCTCATGAAGCCTTTGGCCAAGGATCAACCACCAAGAACGACTTTCCTGGTCCAAGATCTGAAGTATGAACCCAGGACTATCTACAGGATTCTGTGCAGTGTCATTGCTCCAATCAAGGGCCATGATGATGAAGAAGATGTTGTAGGCATCATGAAGAATATACTTATCAACATCATCCATGGCATCCCCATAAACCTTCACGACTTCTTCCCGAGGACTCTGGCTGACAATGCTATGTCACCCTTCGACCTGAAGATTTAGGCTCCATGGATCATGAGGTTCATCAGACGCAGGTCAGGCATCAACTAGCATGCTGATTTCAATAATCACATTGGATATATGCCTCCGATCAGAGTCAACAAGAAGACTTTTGAGCCAGTTGATGGAAAAGGAAAGCCTCTGATCGATGAAGGAAGTCGGTCCCTTGATGGCCATTTTCCTGAACTAGATGTATATTCTTCATGGGATGATACTAAAACTCAAGAGCCGCCTAGCCCAGTTACCCCAAGGGTGATGACTAAAAGAGAGCTACTCCTCAGTCTTCATGAGAAGGTCGATCGCAATAACAAATGGGTCAAACGCCAATTCGGTGCCATTGTGAAAACCCTCAATGAAACTCAGAATGCAGTGAAGATTAATCACCACTATCTTCATGAGGTTTTTGATCGCTCCTGGGCCACACTGGCTCATTTGAAGACTCAAGAAGAACTTGATGAATTGGAGTTTACACAGGACTTTGACTAGTCGTGGCCACCAAAGAAGAAATTCAAGCCAATTCCAGTTCTAGACCTTGAGAACAGTTCATTTTCATCATTCCACACTGCAGAACCTGATGAAGACTAAGAAGATACTGCCACTGGTCCAAGGAAGAAGTCCGCACCCAAGAATCCTCATGCGTCTTCCTCAACTCCCAAGAAGTGAAAGTCTTCAAGGGGAATTAGTCCTCAGTTTGTCCCTTTTCGTCACTTGATGACAAAGGGGGAGAAATCTAAGAGTTAGTCTTCACGCGAGATATATTTTGGGGCTTATGAACTTTATTAAGTTACAAACTCTTGGTTCTTCTGAAGTGTTTTATGTGATGAGTTGTAACTTAAGCCCGATGGTACTCTGACGCTTTTGAACGTTTATTCTTCGCATGCTTATTCATCAAAATATTAATGCATGCATGCTGAAATTCGCCAGATACCATTTGTCATCATGCATTCTCAAATTCTTCATAGTATATGTCATATGTATGCATGATTTACAAGACTCAGTGGGAGATCTCCATGATATAAATCATCAATGTGCATTTGTTGTCAAAAGCAAAATCCTCAAGATATGCACATCTTCAGGGGGAGTCTCTCTATATCTTGATTTCAAATTCCTTAAATGAGTATCTACAACTCATATTTTTATCCCCGTTGAAGACTTAACCTAATTGTCATCAACCACCAAAAAGGGGGAGATTGTAAGTGCATCTAGTGCCCCTTAGTGATTTTGGTGGTTTGATGACTTATAGGTTAAGTATCTAATGTGTTCATGAGTGTACACAGGATCTATAAGTCGCTGAGGAGTTTGAAATATTCAATGAATATCAACCCCTAAAAATGTATATCTTCGGCTGAAGAAATTTGTCTTCTGCTGAAGACTTTGATCGCGAGCAAATTGCGACCAAATTGACATTCCTCATGGAGATCTTGAAGATGAGGAATTCGGTGTATCTTGAAGAAAATCATTCTTGATTCATAGGAACACCATCCTGTTAAAGGGGGTCGAGGTAACACTTCGAAATGAATTTCCTCATGATGCTCAACCCAAGCCTAATCCTACCAAAAGCCTCAAGTGAGGAATAAGAGAGACATGAGGACTCTCACAGTTGAGGGTCCCGACCGTTACCGCAATTCGCGCCACATCACTGATCTTATCCACACCAACGGTCATATTATTTCAGGACATTAATGTCAAATCACGTCGGGATGCTCCCAGGCTATAAATAGCCGCCCCCACAACCATTAGCTGGTTGACTGCTCCGTTAGAAACTGACACTTGTCATAAGAGCAACCCAAATTCCTTAGAGTCTTTGAGAGTAAATCATAAGTGAGGAAATACCCCAAACACCAAACCACAAATCAAAAACCAAGTGATTGAGCATCACTGAAGAATTTTTTTCTTGTGTGGGACTGAAGCCATTAACCTTTGAGGACTGTGCATCCTCGAGACGGTTAGGCGTCATGGTCTAGAGCAATCCAGCAGTCAATTGTGGATTGCCGGGTGACTAAGTTTGTGAGGGTTTGGAAGTCTGCCCTGAAGACTTGCCATGAGTATTGGGTGAGGACTGTGTGTCCCTATCTCAAGGAGAATACGGTAGGGACTGTGTATCCTCTGGTTTCAATGCCAAGCCGCTCCAAACCAGACGTACAACTGTCACAGCAGTTGGAACTGGGTCATCAACCAATGTCTTCACTGTGATACGAGTTCTAATTCTTCAACTCATTCAATTCCTCAATATTGTATGCTCAAGATTTTCATTATCACTGTTTGAAGAAATTGCTCAAGAGTTTCTCTGAAATTCCTCAACCTCAAATTCTTCACGCGAGTTAATCCTCACCTGCTTTCTCTGTGCCTGCATACTATGCAAACTATTTTTCATTCCTCATCTTGAAAACTGTCCTAGTGATACTTTGCACCCCTGGTCCTTTGTTGTTTCCGCTGAAAGTTAGTCATCGGTGAGAAATTTCCTCAAAAGGAATTTCCTCAGTGATGAAATTCTAAAAATCTCCTATTCACCCCCCTCTAGTAGATATAACGCACTTTCAATGATGCTTGAAGGAACAGCGCGCACATGGCTGAAAAACTTGTCGCCTAACTCCATCAAGACTTGGGCAGTGTTGAAGGAACGGTTCATCAAGAATTTCTGAGGGACTTGCAAACACCCAATGACCATCGTCGACTTACAACACTACGTCCAACGACCGGACAAGTGGGCCCATCATTGGACATGGCGAGTTGCAAAGGTCATTCATTCGTCGGAGGGCATTTCGGCGGCTCAGGCAGTGCTAATTCTGGAGAAAAATTGCCATTACGAGCCTTTGGTACTGAAGCTTGGGCTCCTCAAGCGTAAGGTGCAGGACATAGCGAGTTGATGGACACCCTCACCCGGTATGCCGAGTCAGATGACACTCAGGACCCAGGGGAAGATGATGAGAACGTTAGCACCGCCAGGAGAAACAAGTCATCCAAGGGTCACTCCCAGTTCCAGGGGCGGGTCAACAACAACCACGCCGGGCAAAGTAAGAGGAGACAACAAGACGATGCCACAGACTTTGTCGGCAATACAAACGCCGACAATGGGAACCAGCGCCAGAATAAACGAGGCTTTAGCAGGAAGAAGTCACGCAATTATCAAGAGATGCTCAAAGGCCCCTGCCCGCAGCACACCACCGCCGAAGGACCGTCTACCCACTCTTGGGAGGATTGTTACGTGATACAAGAGTTCCGAGATGAGGCGCTTAAGAAAGGTCAAGGAGGTGATCAAGGCGGGCGACAGGAACAATTCAACACACCCGGGCCTCAACGAGACCCGTTCGGTGGGTTCCCAAACCCGGGCCCGTAGGGCAGGTCACAGTCTAATACTGGACAATACAAGTTCGCAATCAACAGCGGTACAACCCATAGGGCGTGTTTCAGCGACCACCCCTGCAAGGAGATCCCCAACAAAAGGATGATAATGGCGGCTTTCAGAATAATCCTAAGCAGTTGAACAGTGGACAGTATCTTGTGTTCACCACTAGCACTTGCAAACGGAACCAAAAGGTGAAACATAGAACTTTCAGCGTGGTTGAGCCAGCGCTCCCTAGGTACCTCCATTGGTCTCAGCAGCCCATCACCTGGAGTAGGGAAGATCACCCGCCCCGAGTTGATAACCCTGGCGACTTAGGTTTGGTCGTGGCTCCCCAAGTCGGAGGTTACACCCTTTCCGAAGTCCTTATGGATGGTGGCAGCATCATAAACATCTTATATTTGGATACCTTTCGAAGGCTGAATTTCTCAGAGAAAGACTTGATGCCATCTTCCATGGTTTTTCATGGTATCGTTCCACGTAAGTTGGCATACCCCGTTGGGCAGATCAAACTTAACGTAGCTTTTGGTACAGAGTCCAATTATAGGAGCGAGCCCCTCATGTTGGAGGTGGTCAAAATCAAGAGCCCTTACCATGCATTGTCTGGAAGGTTGGCTTATGCTGAGTTCATGGCCCGCCCATGTAACGTTTACCTCAAGATCAAAATGCCTGGTCCCAGGGGGCCCATCACAATCAATGGGGACAGGAAAATAGCCCAAGAATGCGAGGAAGGAGACGCAGCTTATGCCGAGACGGCTTGCGCGGCCGAGGAGCTCAAGTTTCACCAAGCCAATGTTGACCCGGCGGATATGACACCGCTCAAGAGAGCAACAATTGACTCGGAGACGCCCCTCAAGTTTAAACCCACGGATGACACAAAGGTGATAGACTTCACGCCAAGCGAATCAACCAAGCAGTTCACCATTGGGACGGGTGTGGATCCCAAATAGGAAAGCTCGTTCATCGAATTCATCCGTGAGAATCGGGACATCTTCACATGGAAACCTTCAGACATGTCGGGTGTGCCGAGAGAATTCGCTGAGCACCATCTTATTACTGACCCCAAAATAAAGCCGGATCGGCAGTATCTTCGCTGGTTTAACGAAGAACGACGTAAGGCAATTGAAGAGGAAGTCGCCCGGCTTTTGGCCGCCAGATTTATCATCGAGGGTTTTCATCCTGAATGGTTGGCTAACCCGGTCCTGGTGCTCAAAAAGAATGACACCTTCCGCATGTGCATCGAATACACCGACCTCAATAGAGCATGTCCAAAAGATCCCTTGGCCCTTCCCGCATTGATCAAATCATTGACTCGACGGCGGGTTGCGAGCGTTTGTGTTTTTTGGATGCTTACTCAGGATATCACCAGATCAAGATGGTTGTGGCAGAACAGCAGAAAACGTCCTTCGTAACCCCCTTTGGAGCCTTCTGTTACGTGTCTACGCCGTTCGGGCTCAAGAGCACGGGGGAGACTTATCAACGTTGCATCCAGAATTGCTTGCATGGTCAGACTGGATGCAATGTTCGTGCCTATGTTGATGATATCATAGTCAGATCCCAGAAAAAGGAGTCACTTTTGGAAGATTTAAGGGAGACTTTTTACAATTTGCGCGTGTACCAGATGAGGCTTAATCCTACCAAGTATGTTTTTGTTGTTCCCGCAGGAAAATTATTGGGTTTTCTGGTGTCAGAACGAGGCATTGAAGCTAACCCGGATAAAATTGAAGCAAGTACTTCATTAGGTAAGCCGACCAATATCAATCAGGTTCAGCGCATGGCGGGTCTCGTCGCGGCTCTAAGTCATTTTATAAGTCGCCTTGGGGAGAAAGCCATCCCTCTCTATCAGTTGCTCAAGAAAACTGATCGCTTTGTGTGGAGGGATGAAGCCAACAAACCTTCGAAGGCCTAAAGCAACAACTAGCTAAGTCGCACGTGTTGGCTGCTCTGACTAACAAAGAATCCATGCTCTTGTACATCACGGCCAATTCTAAAGCGGTGAGCATGGCAGTGGTCGTTGAGCGTAAAGAAGAAGGAAAGAAATATCCGGTTCAACGACCAGTGTATTTTATCAGCAAAGTCCTAACCCTCTCCAAACAGCGCTATCCACATTGGCAGAAGCTGGTCTTTGGGGTGTTTATGGGGAGAAGGAAGTTGAAACACTACTTTCAAGAGCATCCTATCAATGTGGTTAGTTCTGCCCCCTTGGTGATATCATACAAAATTGAGAGGCGACTGGACGGATCGCTAAATGGGCCATCGAGTTAGGACCTCACCATGTGCGATATACCCCTCGTACGGCCATATAGTCCCAAGCATTAGTGGATTTCATCAACGATTGGACCGAGTTGCAGATTCCAGAAGATAGGCCTGATCATACTTACTGGACCATCTATTTCGACGGGTCTAGGGAGCTGGAAGGCTTGGGGTCTGGCGTGGTGTTGACTTCGCCTCAAGGTGACAAATTATGTTATGTTTCCATGTACAAACAATGTGGCGGAATATGAAGCCTTGCTCCATGGGTTGCGACTCGCCAAAGAGATGAATCCCACCCGAGTCAGATGCTTGGGCGACTCAGATCTAGTAGCACAACAGGTTTCCGACATTTGGGATTCCAGTTATCCCTTTATGGCGGCTTACAGGCGGGCTGTGTCGAACGTGGCGGGTCATTTTCATGGTTATCAGGTGGATCACATTTGATCGTTGACTTAATGAAGCGGCAGATGCTCTTTCACGTCTCGGTTCACAACATAAACCGGTCCACCCTAATGTATTTTTGGATGTGTTGCATAACCCATCGGTAAGGTTGCCTTCAGAAGAGGATTTGGCGGTGCCAGACCTTGAGTCTAAACTTGTGGCGGCCCTCCGTGCTACCATGGATTGGGCAGTTCCCTACATGGCTTATCTAGCATGAGGCGAGTTACCCACGGATGAGTTGTTGGCTCGCCAAATTGTCCGTCGATGCAAGTCCATGGTCATACAAAACGGCGAGTTGCATAAGAGAATCACTTCAGGAGTATTTCGAAGGAGCGTCTCTTACGAAGAAGGGTGTGGGATTCTCAATGAGATTCATGCAGGTGACTGTGGACATCATGCCGTGTCACGCTCCCTGGTGTCCAAAGCTTTTAGGCATGGGTTTTATTGGCTGACAGTTCATGCGGATGCTGAAGACATAGTTCGCCGATGTGATGGTTGCAAAAATATGGGCGCCAGATGCGTGTGCCGGCTGAGGATTTACGGATGATTCCAATCAAGATGTCGTCCAACAAAAAGACCCACCTATTGGTGGTGGTGGCCAAGTTTACCAAGTGGGTTGAAGCAGAGCCGGTTAGTAGCTGTGATGCACACACGACAGTCAAGTTCCTAAAAAAGTTGATCTTTCGTTTCGGATACCCTCATAATATCATTACTAATAACGGTACTAATCTATCAAAAGGCACAATGCAAGAATTTTGCGGAAGGTAGCATATCTCGCTTGACGTTTCTGCAGTTGCACACCCCCAATCTAATGGACACGCGGAGAGGGAAAATCAAGAAATATTGCGAGGAATCAAGCCCCGACTTATGGTACCTCTGGAGCGTACCCTGGGGTGTTGGGTTGAAGAACTGCCCTCAGTTTTATGGAGCATCAGAACCACCCAAATCGCTCTACGGGTTTTACTCCTTTTTTTCCTGGTCTACGGGGCAGAGGTAGTATTGCCAAGTGACATCAGACACGTTTCACCATGAGTCGCCGCTTATGTGGAACAGGACAACAAGTTAGCATGTCAAGACTCGTTGGATGCTTTGGAGGAAGAGCGAGACTTGGATGCATCACGATCGGCGATCTATCAACAAGACTTGCAACGGTTGATTCAAGACCACACTGGTATGCATAAGTTATCACCGCCATGGGAAGGACCGTTTGTCATTAGCAAGAATCTTCGGAATGGTTCATACTACTTGGTGGATCTTTTCCCTGATAGGCCAATGACACAGGTTGAGACAACTCGCCCCTGGAATGTCGCCCACTTGCGGCCTTACTACACCTAGAGCCGTGAGCTCCTTTATTTTTTACAATCTCAAGTTTGTAATCTCTTGTTTATAAAGCAATAAAGCTGGCACCCACGAACTTCGGGGTCCTTTGTCGTTTCAGCTTCTTGAAAGCATGAGCCTTTATTGTTCCATAAGCCGTCCAAGCATGGACGCTATCAGTACCAAAGAGCATAAGTCGCCATGCTGCACTTATTTCAAAACTTGGTACTGGTAAGCCAAAGAGGACCAAAGTTGCCATGTTGCACGGTTCAAACATGGGCGCATTATATGATTTTGAGAACTAAGCCGGCTTACTTGGGGGCTACTAGCTCCCAAGTCGTTTTGCCGTAAGATCGGATACGCTTCTGCAATTCTATGTCTGGTTTTTTCCCTAATCATAGGTCAGTTGGGGGCTTCCACTCACTGAGTTCAGCCTGAATACCCTCTTGATTAGCGAAAAAATACCGCATTTCAAATGGTTATACTAGACTACGTGTCGGACGAGTCGCCCTATGGACCCATGTACTCTTGGCGAGTCAATCCGCTTTTTGGACACTGAACTCGCCTTGGTTAAAACATGAAAGGTACCGGCCAGAGCCACACATGGAAAATAGATAAACCATTGGTTCCCTGAACCTGCTTCACTGAAACTTGACTCGTGCCTAATCAGACGGTCTAAAATAACTTGGGCTGTTGCAAAAGCCTTCTTGGGGTAGCACTAGAGTTTTGCAAAATCGTCCTATCCTGTCGTAACTCATCGAGCCTACAAATTTTTATGACTATCTTTGTAGCACTACCGCAAGGCTTCGTAAAACATTTTTATGACTCGTCGCGACTCACTGAGCCGGCTCCTTGGTTATAACTCGCCATGACCCACTCGGCTGGTTTATAACTTGCCGCGACTCATTGAATCAGCTTATGATGTTTTCCCCGGTAAACAGGTTGAAGAATTTTTTTGTCAAACTATGACACTTCCAAACTATCAAGCATAAAGATTGGGAAAGGCGATTCATGATTCACAAAAAAGGATGACAAATCAGAACTATCAAGCATAAGGCATGGGTGGAAGATTGTTTCCCTGAAACCTAAAGATTATTACATGGCTCACTCAGCCATACCGGACATCATTTTCCGATCATAAGAAGATCAAATTGTTTTTGAAGAACCGAATACATGCTGAGTAAGCTAAAACCGCCTTTGGGTCTTCTTTCAAAAAATGACCCGGCCCTTGGGGGCTATGGGTAGTATTGGGTCTCCCAGATAATGCAATGAACACAATTCATCAAAGAAAACTAGTCTTCTGGAAGGCTAATGGGTGGAAATACAAATAAGAAAGGACGTACCTCATGTTTGATCCGCATCATGTTAGCCAAGCTCTTCTCCATTTCATAGCTTGTTTCCAGGCGACTTACCAAGCCAAAGTAGAGTTGCTCAAATTCAAGCTTCTCATAATTGGGAAGTTTCAGCTTGGTGATGTCTTTCTCTACAGAAGAGTGGGTCTCTTTGGATGCATGTTTTGTTAACACCATTGTTGAAGGCTTAGAGTAGCCAGTACCAGTAACAACTATGGTATCTAGGTCTTCAGCCGCCTTGGAAGAACTTGGTGGGTTAACATTTTCAGTGACCTCTTTAAGAGGGCTTGGAGGATCAGTCTAGACATCAGGATAATCATCCGATGGGTCTTCATGAGTCGCCACTGGGTCTTCGTCAAGTTCTGGGACAGAGGTGCTCATATCAAACACCTCTGCTTCTTTAGAAGCAGAAGGCAAGTCGTCAGTTTTTCGTTTCTTTGCTTGTGCTCTGAGATGAAAAGACATCAAAGTTAGGACATATATCAGTATTGGGAAGGAAAATGGTTAGTAAAGGAACTTACCCCCGAACACGAATCATTGGGGGGAGAGCCGACATTGCTGATTCGCCGGATCAAGGAGGAGAAACCTCATGGACAAGAGTTCAAGGAGTGAACGAACTACGAGCAACATTTTTCGCATGAAGGGAAAGGTGTTAGCAGGGGTATACCTCACTTTGCCGTTTTCGAACAGTTGTCTTCTCGGGTAACCCAGAAACTATGTCGCCGCAATGGCTTCGGTTCTGACGTTCGGGGGTATACCTCGCCTTCTTGAAAAGGAAATCAGGGTCTAGATGAGCATTTGGGTGAGACATGGGAACTTTTGCAAAGATCCGCCTGGCCGGCTTGGGAGAAGAAGAAGTTGAGTCGGAAGAAATATAAATTACCTCGACAACGTCATCTTGGCTTTCATAGTCATCATCTTATGCACAAAGGCAAGGGGCATAAGCATAAGTCGGAATATAGTGATGACAAACAAAAGGGTAACTTTTTACCTCTGATTGTTCTTCGCCGGCTCGAGACTCGCCAACGACAGATGACTTCTTGGCGGCGGCTTTTCCCTTGCTCTTGTTTTTCTTCTTAGGAGGCGGCTTAGTTGTTTTCTCGACAGTCACCATTGGCCTTCGAGACTAAAATCTGATCCTTGCTGATTGATAGAATGACAAGTTCAAATCTGGAACATTGGTGAATATATTGAAAGAATAAAAGGAGGCGACTTAGGTTGTTACCGCAGGAGCCGGGTTGGAGAGGAAGAAAGGCTTGAGCCCAATCTTGGCGCAGTTCTCCACAGGCTCTCTAGTTAACTTCTTCACCATTTCGACAATGTCTTCTTCAGCAAGTCTTGTATGGAAGAAACATTGGGGTGGTTCAAGCTACCATCCTTCTCACACATCAGGCCATCACGGCGACTCAGAGGCAGAACCCTCCACTCTACCCAACAGCGGATTAGGTCAATCCCAGTAAGCCCACTGTTGGTCGAAGACCTTAGCTAGGTGAAAGCAGGGATGAAGGTTGACTGTTCTTCTTCAGTAAGTTTCTCTGGCAACTTGAAATCCATGGGCAAGCGTTTGTCTCTGTAACCCGGAAGTGGGTTCTCGTCGGGTCAAGACGTGTTACGGTAGTAGAACCAAGACTCTGCCCATCCTTAGGGATGGTTTGGTAGAGTGACAGGTGGGAACCCGCATTCGCGACGTCGTTGGATGTTAACCCCCCAAGTTCCAAGTAGGGCCCGCTCGTAAATTCGGTCTCGCGTTTCAAATAGAAGAAATTCCTAAACAGCAGCACTAAGGGTTCTATCTGCAGATAAGCCTCGCAAAACACCTGGAATTGGCAGAGGTTGCTGATAGAATTTGGCCACAAGTCTTGAGCGTGAAGATTGAGGAAGTGCGAAATGTCTCTGAAAAACTTTTACCTGGGAGGCTTGAAGCCTCGTTCAAGGTGATCAACAAAAACAACAACCTCCCCCTCGGCAGGGTGGGGAGTCGCCTCGCGTGGGGCGGTTCGCCAGCCAACGACTTCCTTAGGGTCAAGATAACCAGCCTTAACATATTTTTCAAGATATGCGTCGTTGACTTTGGTTGGTCACCAGTTGCATTTCGAGATATTGCCCATGACTACAAAAGGAAGGAACAAGGTGGTTTCTTAGAAACCACGTAATTGGTAACCCGCCAGTTGGATAATCAAAGGCGTATCTACAGGGATATTATGACTCACCAATTCAGTAATCAAAGGCATATCTACAGGGATATTATGACTCGCCAATTCAGTAATCAAAGGCGTACGTACGGGAATATACTAACTCGCCATGGTGGAAGGGTTTTTTTTCCTTAGGGATATTCTCGGAAGAAGGATAAAACATGTTTCTAAAAGGGAGCAATAACTTCCGGATCTACGGGTGGATCAAATTAAAAAATAATGCCTGTCAAAATTACGAAAGCTATGAACACAAGAGTGCGACAGGGATGATCTACGGATCTGTGAAGTAAGCACTAAAGTGGCCAGGTGATGCGGTGAAACTACCATTATTTATTACTACGAAGGATCTACAATAAACATATTGGATGGATCCAAGATAAAGAGGCGTTCATCGCATTCCGATGCTGGCCTGGAAGAACATGGAGATCCGAAGTCTAACCCTAAATGGAGGAAAGACGTTTACCTGAAAGAGGAAGGCGATTCCAGGAGATGGCTGCGGAGGATCCGCGACGGAGGCCGCGCCTTTGACCGACCTGGGGACATCCGGACCGCGTTGGCCGGCGACGGAGCTTCGGGAACGGCGAGGAGGCCGAAGTGCGAGTGCGAGGAAGACAAAGTTGTCAAAGAGATGAAGTGGGGGTAGGTAACGGCGCCCCCATTCCCCCTGTGGTTATATAAAGGCATGGAGCTGGAAACGAAACGGCATGCGCAGGAATAGAGGCGACGGATTGAAAACCAGCAATGATGGCGTCTGGATTTTCGGGATAATAGGGTGAAAATGAAAAAGATCGATTGGGCAATTATGTTAATGAATCCCGGAAAAGGTGGGAAAAGGTGATGTCATCAATAACTAACTTGGCGGCTCACACAATGTGTGAGAGATGACGGCTTGTCATTTACCAAAGGTTGGAAGTAGTATGAGTCACCCAGAGTGAGCATGGGAGTTCATTGGCATGAATAAATTCAAGTCAATGTAGGGCCTAATGTTGGGGATATTACCTGCGGTGCAACCCGCCCTAATTGGGCAGGGTCATCGAAGGGGCAACTCATACATGGTTAGTGCAAGCCTCGGCCCAAGGGCCCATGAACCATATGGCGGTTCAGGACTGATGAAGAAGATAAGCCGCCAAGGAGGTTTCCAGGCTTGGAAACCACGACGACTTAGAGATATGGAAGCCCACGATCTGTAACGTGGCTAGGACTTTTGTGAACCCTAGGGCCTCGACCTATATATAAAGGCGAGTCTCTGGAATAGATAGATCAAGTTAGAAATCATTGGGAGCTAGGTCAGGCGAGTTACGCCCTCCTTGTAATCGAATCCTCCATCAATATATACAAAGCAGGACGTAGGCTTTTACCCCCACACGAGGGGCCGAACCTGGGTAAATATGAGTCTCGCTTCCGCTCATTGTCGGTGTTAACTCACAACATAAGCCATGGGCAGGATAAAGATGGTGGGACCCAAAGTGGCACCGGAGGGCGCTGGGAACGAGGTTGGTACAAGCATGGAACGCACGATGTACCCATGTTCAGGGCTCTCCATAGAGATAACACCCCTAATCCTGCCGGAGTGTATGAGGTATGAATGGGACTACAAAGTGCTCCTGGAGTTGTATTGCGGAGGAGGAAGAAGGAGCTGCCGGCTGGCGTCTGCCTCTCCTATGTGGTTGGTGTGTGTGTTGAGTCGACCGACCCTCTGCATGGAGGAGGGCCGGGGGGTTTTATAGACGAACCCACCGACCTACAATATGGATAAAAGGTACAAGAGTGGGACCCGGCTGGCAGCCTCGCCGGCTGGCCAGGGAGCCCACGGGTTCACTGGAGAGGCCCGCCGGTTGCGAGGTCCCGTCTTGCTGTGGGACCCGCCGGCCAACAAATAAGGCTCTTGCGTAAGGTCGACGCAGGACACGTGTGGTACGTCCGGCGTCGTCCAGCGAGGATCGTCATGGGCAGGAAGTATGGCCGTCTCCACTGTTCCCACGCCGAGTGCAGTAATGGAGTGGGAGTTTGATGGGGCGACACTTTGAAGTGTGATGGATCGGAGCCGAGGAGGTCAGCGACGTGGCCACTGACGCTTGCACCTACTATGCACCCCGATACAGTACCTTTGATGACGGTAGCCACCTTTAACCGTAGGGTCTCTTCATGACCTACGGTCTGATGTGACTGGTGATCCCTGGCCGGCTAGCCTGCTTGACTAGCCGGCCCTGGCACGGCCGCCTCGCCTCTAGCCGGCTGGCTTGGCCTAGGCGGCCAGGGAGAGGTAGCCATCTTGCCTCTAGCCAGCAAGTGCTTCCTAGCCGGATAGAGAGTTGGCCGTCTCGCCCCCAGCCAGCAAATTCTCCCTAGACGTCCAGGGGGACTTGGTCTTTACAGAATGGTTCTTGTTGTTCCTTCTTGGCCGAAGGCAAAGGAGTAGGCTCGATGAGCCTACCCCGGGGTTATCCCCCCGACAGTAGGGCTTCCGGCGATCGCCTTCTTCAACAACTTCCTCACCTTCTTCGGCTTACAGCTGCATCATCTAGCGCCGAACGCCATCCTCCAGCTTTCCTCGTTCGTTGTCCTTTGCGAGGGGTTCCTGGGGATGGAGCGCCGCCTCGATGTCTGGCAGAGCTTGCTCTTCTTCAAGCAGCAATCCAAGAAGATGGACAAGGCTGAGTTGGAGAAGCTCGATGGCCCTCGTCCGATGACCCCGTGCGGCGCGACACTTGTGCATTACCGGACGAAGTGCGGCTTCCCCCAGATGTCGATCCAGGACTGCATCAAGCAGTGGCAGAGGGGCTTCTTCTACATGAAGAATGCCAGCCCCACCCACGACGCCCTCAACATGCCCCTCTTCGCCATCGAGCCTCCGATGGCGAAGAAGAACTGGTAAGCCAAGGTCCCCAAGCCGGTTCCCGAGGTGGCGCAGATAGGCGCCTACCTCGACAGCTTGAAGAACCGCGGCCTCGTGGGCCGCGACCTGCTTACCACCATGATGACGCGCCGGATCATGCATCTACAGAGACGACCTCATCTGATATGTCAGATGAGTGGCCGACACGATCCTTGCCGGCTCTGCACCAAGAATTTCCTCCTTGGGGTTGTGGCGAAGAACGTGAACCCGATCTCCTCCGCCAACATGGATGAGGGAGAAGACTGGGAGTGCGGGCTGGTCCGTTACGATAGGAACCAACCTCCCCTGATGGTAAGTGCCCTCCGAATCTGGTATTTGCTTCTGTGTTTTGAAACTGATGTTTCTTCTTGTTTGAGCCGTCCACCAATTGTTGTTCTATCAGCTATTTGGGCAGCTGCAAGAGCTCACCCCACTGGCTCCATACGTGGAGATGTCAGACCCCTCGGAGAATGAAGACAAGGGGATGATCGAGATTCGGGACGCCGTCTCCGAGGAGGCGTTGGAGTCGGAAGGCTCCGAGCCATCTGGTGAGCACCTGAGGCCTCCTATTGTTGATCGGATGGATGATGACGAGACGCCACCATCTTCGTATTATGCAGCCTTTGGGGAGGGTGCCGAAGGGGTGGAGGAAGTCACCAGCCCTCCGATGACCCGAGGCCACCATCATGCCGGCGAGACGGCCGCGCCTGGCGAGGCGGCCAGGAACAAGGGCAAGGGTGCCACAGCTTCCAAGCCGGCCTCCAAACGTTTCGCGCCTGGGCCTCCAACCGGAGGGCGAGCAGGCGGCACCAAGAAGCATCGAGTCGGCGCCCTCAGGAAGGAGGTGCCCTTCGTGGTGGGGTAAGGATCCTTTGCTGCCCTCTTTTTGTTTTGTTGGATGAGGATGGGCTCCTCAAATCAGGCCTTGCATGGAGGCACAAGACATGGAGGAAGAAACTACCTCCGACGCCGAACGGGCCAGCTGGGAAGCAATTTTGGCTGCCCAGAAGGCCCTTGACAATCAGTCCACCCGTTGCTGGGAGGAGGAGGCGAAGAAGATGGACGCAGGCCAATCTCAGCCCAGTCGGGCTGAGGAGCCTAGGGAGAAACGTACGAAGGCTAGACATGACCCCTCCACGTGTGCTCACGTGGAGGAGCCAGCTAGCGAGGTAGCCCCGAGGCATACCCAGAGGGCCGAGGCAGCCAAGCCGTCCGAACCGGACGCCTCCGCGCCTGGGGACCTCGAGGTGATCCTTGACACGCCGGAGGCCGAGGCTGCGGCCGACGCGCCGAAGCTGAACCTGGAGGCGCCAGAGATGGCCATGACGCACCGAACGTGGCCGATCCTCCCCCTGTTGCGGAGACGACGCCGACTGGGGCATCGATGGAGCCAGCCACCAACCAGCCACCTAAAGTTGGCGCCATCATCGTGACCAATTGTCGTCCGTCTACTCGAGGAGCCGGCTCCAGAGTCGGCCCATGAAGACTTGGCGCATGGCCAACGCCGAGCGCCTCACGTTGACCCCAGGTGTCGTGCTCAGCGGTGTTCAGTCGTGCTCACCTGGAATATCTGGAGGAGCGCACCAGGGTGAGTGCTTTATCCTTTGTGTCTTGCCCCTAGCCGGCAGATGCTCCCTAGCCAGCGAGGGGGACTTGGTCTTCACAGAATGGTTCTTGTTGTTCCTTCTTGGCCGAAGGCAAAGGAGTAGGCTCGATGAGCCTACCCCGAGGTTATCCCCCCGACACTCACGCCCTTTGGGTCGCCACCAAGGTGCGATGGCTCCTTCACTAAGTCCTTTCACGAGGACATTTCCGTGACAAAACCACGACAAGGACCGTTCTTGTTTACTAAGTGCAGTAATATTTTTTACAGCACTTCTTGAAACTTACCCTGCTTTCATCGAGCTGAACATTCACGCGACTGAGCTCTTCGTCGGAAAGCTTCACTTTCCGGTTCAGCTCGACTATCTCCAAAGTGTTGGCATCAGAGGCGGAGGATGTGGCATGCACGATAGAATTACGAACTTTAAAGACTCTAAGTAATCGGCATGCAAGGCACTTTGGTCAGAATTACTCCAGCAAGCCGTTATAACTGAAAAATCTCTGGGTAATTGTTTATGCCTAGGAGTTATTTTGAGCCACGGATAAGCTTGTCAAACTTACCCATGAGGTTCATAAGACCTTATAAGTAAAATTTAAAACATTACACGGCTTACCTTAAAACCCGCCCGCAAGCCATTGAAGGCCTCACTCAGTATGCTGTTAACAAACTGAATACTCTGCGAAACCGCATCCATAAGGGTGCGATGTTCTTCGGCAATTGTCGTGGTTTTGTCACGCCAGATGTCCTCCTGAAAGATTTAGGTGTGAGGCCATCGCACTATGTGGCGGCTTGATAGGAGTTGGGCGGAATCGAGAGACACAAGTTTACCCAGGTTCGGCCCCGCCAAATGATGGGTCGGGTCATATTCCTGGTCGCGTCAAACCGTGAGTAATATCCCCAACATTAGCCCCCACGTTAGCTTGAATTTATTCATGGTAAGCTCCTTAAATAAGAAAAAAAAATATGTTAAGGGACGGACTTGCTTCTTGGCTTGCTTATTTTAATGGAGTAGCTCTTCGAAAATCTTGGTTTCTTTTTATTCGTCATCATAATCATCTTGTTGGTCAATATCCTTTGCAATGAAATATTGGGAATAAAACACCCATATGTTGGAAACTCAGCCTCTAATGCTTTGTTTTGATAAAAATAGTGGGGCGCCACTACCAAGGCTAGATCTCCTGGGTTATCTACGTGGGTAGGGTGCTCTTCTCTCCTCAAACTGATTGGTTACTTAGACTAGTTGAGGTTTCTAGGGACTGTCGGTTCGACCATACTGATGGCTCTTTGCTTTCTAGTTCTAGTTTTTGTTTGCAAGTGTTGGTGATGAGAATGTGGTATTGACCATTGTCCACCTGCTTTAGGATTGCACTAAAACTCAGATTGATTGTTATGATGTTGATTCCCATGAGCAAGATGCTGCCCATTGCCATTGTTTCATTGGTGCTGAAAACCCGATGGTGAGCCACCTAGTTCATTGAGACCTGATCCTTAGAATCTGCTAGAAGAACCGCCTTGTGAGCCGGTTTGGCCATACTGACCCAGATGTTCTCCACCATTTACTCATGTGTACTATAAAAATTCTCCCACGAGTGAGTAGATGGCTTGTCTTGGGTACAATACTTTTTGGGCAAGGTGCCTTGTATGTTTCCTCATAATTGCATGGCTTATTCCCATTGTAAGCTCCTCCAAAACGGCACTAGTTGTTGAACCAAGTATTGGTATTAGCCACATATTCTGACCCGCCCTTAGGCTGCTTCTGTTTATTATTTTTGACCTTCACGGTTTCCACCTTGCTGATTGCTCTTGCCACCTTCACCTTTCTTGTTCTTGCCAACTTTCTCCTCATCCGAGCTGGGATCCTTCATGTCGTCTGACTCAGCATACCTCGTCAGAACATCCATGATATCGCCCAAATCTTGAGTCTTCCATTTTAGGCGACTAAGCTTGAGGATTAGCGACTGGAAGTGGCAATGTTTCTCCAAAATCAGGACGGCTTGGGAGGTCGTAATGCTGTCCAACCAGTGGATGATTCCTGCAACCCGGCGAGTTCGATGATAAGCTGACTGGCCTGTGCGTCAGGCATAGTGTTTGAAGATCCATAATTGTGATCGACTGTTTGCATGTTCCTTGAAAATGTTGGGTCATGATTTTTGGTGATGCCAAGTCAAACAACCGCTCTATGGTGGATTTGATAAAATTATTTGTAATAAAGAAATTCGTGTGATGCTGAGTCGGTCTTTCAATGTTTCAGCTAGATAGAAATATGTTGAGCCAGTTTTTCGATGCTTCAGCTCCACTTTAAAATTGATTGCTTGAGGATATTCTTCCTTTCTCTCTTTTTTTATCTCCACATTATCTACAGCCCCCAAGCTTCGAGTTTATCAGATCATGATGATCTGGCACTTCGGGTAGGAAAAATATTTTGTCGGTGTAGCCCCCAAGTGTCGGATTGTTTTGCCAACAGCAGTGTGGGACTTGTAATTGTGTTATACTTAGGAATCTTGTGATGGTGTAGCCGCCAAGTGTCGGGTTGTTTTTTTTCTTGCAAGAACTTGGGACTTTTGATCTTTTTTTTGGATGTAGATAGTTAGCTTGGGAAAATCCGGGCTGCCGTCTTATTCGCAAGATATGAGATCATATGAATGTCTTGAATTTCATGCGTATCCCCCAATGGCCGGCTCATGAGTATGTGAAGGGCCGGGTCTTCAATTTGGACCTCATAATTTTTAAACAACTGAATGTTGTAGCCCCCAAGTGCGAGGTCGTATGCCTGAGTGACTTGGGACTTTTAGAGATTTGATCTCAGCATTGTAGCCACCAAGTGTCGGGTTGTCTGTCTACAGCGAGTCAGGACTTGCATGTACTCCTTTATGAAAATAGAAACATCATATGATGTAGCCCCCAAGGGTTGTGGTGCATGCTTGCTGTGATACGAGACTTTCATAGTCAATGTAATTCTGATTTGAATAATGTAGCCCCTAAGAGCTAGGTCGTATGCCTGCAGCGATTTGGGACTCTGTAAGAATAATGTACTTCGAAAATCCTCTGGAACTAATATTAGTCTGATTTGAATGAATCATTAACCGTGGATGTAATGTAACCCGGTATTTTATCGTTTGCACCAATATCCTGGAATAATGCCATTTTCCTTGAGATGAAATTCCTGCTCGTGGTTTGTAGTGCAACCCGGCAAATGTATGCTTGAGAAATTCATAAGTGTTGTAGTTACTACACAACACATGTTGAGGAAATCCATGAGCCGGTCAGTTAATTGACCCGACATTATAAGTTATGGGCCAGCTCAAAAATATGCAATATACCAGCTCAAGAATATGTGAGAGACTAGATTTTCGAGATTATTTATTTCTCCTGAGCTGATTTGAAAGAAATCCCAACTTTTTAATACTGGATATGATAAACCATGATAAAAATCCGTCTAGTTTTGACTCTCAAAGACTTATTTGTTCCTAGAGAAGTTTATGTTGTAACCCGGTTTGAAGACCGGCATGATATGCACGTATGATGCATGATGCAATGCAGGATTGTGTATATAACGACCAAGATGCAACACTTTCCTTATTTGGGGGAGAGGCCTCAAAATGGGAAAGGGTCGCATCTAAGCGTTTCGCAAGTAGGATAACAATGCCATTACATAAATAGAGAGATGAGTATAAGATTTGGCTTACACTCGCAACATGCTAAATTACAATCCACACAAGCATTCATTATTCATACATCAAACAGGGTCCGACTACGGACAAGATAAAGGGCAAAATTTCCTATCCCATCTTGCTAGTCCCACGATCACGACCATACGCCTCTAGTCCTCGGGATAAGACATACAGCCTGCCACTATCCTCGTTGAACTCCCACCTCAGCTGGTTATCATCGCGAACTCCTGCATCTGGGGTACCTGTACCTATGGGTGTTTGTAGTAAGCTGGTTATCATCGCGAACTCCTGCATCTGGGGTACCTGTACCTGTGGGTGTTTGTAGTAAACTGTGAGCCACGAGGACTCAGCAATCTCATGACCTCAGCAATCTAACCAAGTTAAATGGGTATGGTAGGTTAACTGTTTGAGTTTGCAGCATACTAAGCATATATGGTGGCTATCTTACGAAGAACATAATTAATATGTCGTGGTCTACGTAAGACGGTCGAAGACTAGAATGATAACTAAGTGATCCTGAACACCTACTTACTTCATTCATAACCCCACCATGTTCTCGATCAAAGAAAGAGCTCTAAAAGATACAGTCATGGTTACGCACTCAGTTGGCAAGTTTTATTTGAACTACTTTAAGTTGTCTAGAACCGGATGTTAACAAAATACCAATGTTTGCCACATAACCGCGGGCATGGCTTTCTGAAAGATTAAACCCTGTAGGGGGCTCCAACTAGTCCATCACAAATTACCACACGCCGCATAGTAATCCTCTACCACGAAACTCGTGATCTCGTCGGATTCCTTAGAGGAAAACCTCAACTCTGAGAAGACCCAAAGTATCACCGGAATTCCAATGCACAAGATATATCACAAAGGTAAGACAAGTCCGGCAAGACCTCCCGACGTGTCGACGATCCCGATAGCAGTCGCGTATCTCCTTCTGAGGACATGACGGATGATAGATTGTTACCACGCGAAAACACCGAGTTGCCCCACGGAGCATTAATAAGCTGCTCTGGGTTGGACCAACACTCATGAGCAACACTGGCCTGGGTTGTTGATTAAATCCTCAGGGTAGCAATTCCCTATGATTTTATTATTAAGTTATTAGCAAATTAATAACAAAGTTGGGTCCTGTCGGACAAGTCTTAACCCTAAACGATTTATCGAGGGGGTCCCCATAACAACCCCGAACGTGGTAGCAGCGCTCAGTTTTGGAATAAAACACCGGTAGCCGAAACTAAGGCGGCAACAACGGAACAAATCACCCGACAAAAGGCTAGGCCTTTCGTTATTTACCAAGTATATAGCTGCATTAATTAAATAGCAATTAAATATGATGATATCAAATTGCCCATGTTATCACATGGACGAGCTGGCACCAGCAACTAGCAACGCTAACAATTAGTGGTTGAGCAAGCCTAACTTAGCCAAACAATATGTGGTAGGCAGCGGAGATGTAATGAAGGAAAGTAACACTAAGCATAACAAAGCTAGAAACGGTGTCAAGGTCAAGTTCATCTCGCCTGTGATTTCTTCATACTGGAACTGATCCTGATCTTCCTGCACGAACTCACCGGACTCTTTGAACTCGTTTCCGCTCCCAGTAGCTACCCAAAAGAAAACAAGCAGGAAATAAATACCAGCAGGAAGATGATGCCACGCACATAATGATTCAAGCAAGCACAACCGCTAACCATGCACATGAACCACCCTACACTGATAAAACTATTGCCACCTCACCACAAGGGGACTTTCTACAGAAATGCTCAAAATCGGAAACCAACAACACCATTGGATTCAGTGGGATTTTCTACATAAATGCTCAAAACCAAAAACCAGTACCACCATTGGATTCCTTGGGATTTTCTACCCCAAATCCATATATCATACTACCCATGTTGCATTCAGAAAAACATCACAAACAATGAAAGAACAACAATCACACATCTAACTACAACATATTCAGAACATGGCTATTCTTGGGTGTGCCTAGTTTGGCAAGTCCATATCTGGACATTTCCAGAAATGGAATTATTCCTATTTAACACAAATAAATACACTACCAATAAAAAATGACAGGAAATTTGATAAGGAGGGCGACCCACCTTGAAGTGGCTAGGGCCCCCACACTAGATGGCATATGGGCCCGTATGGCCCACTGTCATCCACACACATAACACACACAACCTGCAACTGCACAGTACACACCTGAAGAAATATGCCCACAAAAATAGGTGCAGGTGGGATCGAACCACTGACCTCAACTACACACACACACACACACACACACTGACCACTGGCTAGCACTCGTTAGCTGATCTAAGAGAGGCCCTAGACAAGGTAAGCTAGCCTAGCAACTGAATATAACACCAAAAAACAAAAGGGCGCAGGCGGGACTCGAACCCACGAACTCACGGTCCTTCCCCCTGAGGCAAACAGCTCAGTTGGGACTCGGCAGTCAGATTAGCTGACAGAGCAGCTATCTCCCTCCTTCGCAGACAGAGAAGCTGGGGACAACGCCGATGAGCACTCCGGCTATCAATGGAGGACGCGATCACCTACGAGGGTTGCGGTTCCCTTAGGGAACCCATTCCCGACGCTAACTCTACGGGGGAGGAGCCACACACGGGACAGAACGATCTTGTCGGGCCTCGGTCAAGGCGGACCTGCACGACAGGAAAGAAGCGTGGTGCAAAGGAGGGAGATACAACGCGCTAGCGCACCTAACAGGAGCTACACACACAACGCTAGGACCTGTAGATCACTGCGAGGACATGACAAACACCTGACAGAGGATCAACCATCTTAGCTGGACCCATAGTAGCCGGAAAGGGGGAATGGTGGTCCGTCCCTCGACCCGGATTCATTGACCCAGAATCAGATTCGGGAACGAGGGTCGATTCGGTAAGATTCGATGCGGATTCGCGTTTTCGCAGCCGGATCGTCGATTGAGTTTCGGCGACTCGACAGTCTTGGTTCTTGAGTCGATCGAGTAAGAAAAAGTTCAGCCATATCAATCATGAACTCCTCGTTTTACTCTCTGCCTCGTTCTTTGCCACTCCCCCAAATAACTCCTCGTTCTGCTCTCCAACTACTCCAAGGCTGTTAATAAATTCTCCCTTGGGAAGGAGACGATTTATTTTAGTCTTCATGGATCAACAACGCAACCAGTTGCCTGTATAAGTACTCCCCTGGTCCCTCTCCCTCCCAGCCAGTTGCTCCCCTCTAGTAAAGATTCACGTTCCTTGTTCCATGGTACCATACCAGATTCATCGTACCGGAATTGATTGGATCCCGTTTCCGCTTTAGAAAAATCGTTCTAGAGATGTATACCCCTGTTGTACCCTATTTTTTCGAGCCTCCGACTCTCGTGCCCCGTTCCCGTTCCTCGTTCCCACCATATAGGAAACATGGTAACTATGGCTGGAGCTACGGGGGCGCGGCCATGGCAAGCACTGAACTATGCAACCCGGGGCAAGATGAGGCAAGGGCGAAGGGGATCAGGAAGTAGAGTTTACCTCCCTCGCCCAGGACATGGTTCGGAGGAAGGGGTCAAGCTAGAGGTGACCCATGGCAGGTTGGATCTTGGGGAGCTTCGGATCCGCGTGATAGAGAAGAAGACGGGGTCAGGGAAGGAGCTACGTGTGTCGACGTGGTGCGGATTAAGAGGAAGAAGACACAGGGGGACCTCCGGCATCGATCCACGAGGACGAAGGGGTTGTAGACGACGCTTGGATGCTACATTGAGTTGGAGGACACCTTCGGTCGGAGCATGGCAAGCAGGAAGCGGCGCGCGAGTTGGAAGCTTACCTGAGTGGCGCACATGCGAGAGGAGGGGAGGAATGGTACCCTAGGGTTGAGGGCAGGGCGGGGCCTGCTAAATTAGCCTCGAGGAGCGCGCTTGGAGCCGCCCGATTGAGGAGGGGAGGGATGGTGGTGCTCCTCTGTTCGTACAGCTGACGACAGCGAGAGGAGGGAGATGATCATGCGTTGGGTGTTAGTGGTTGAGGGAATGGGCCACGGGGAGTAAATTGGCCCACCGCCCTCTCTCTTTACTCAAACCAAAAGAAAGCTTTCTTTCTTCTATATAAAGACAACCCAACCATATAATTCCACACCAAATAGGAAGGGTTTTAAAATTAAAATAAAAAAACTTTGCAAGGAATAATATACCCATTTAATAAAAAAAAGGTTTAACTAATTTTGGTCAAAGTAAAAAAGAATACTTTACCAATAACCTAATTTGTTTTGGAAGAAAAGCCAAATGACAAGAGCTTGGGACAAATAAAAGAGCCCCACTAAACCACTCACAAAAATTGAGAGGAGAGGTGGAACATTTTTATTGGATTTTTAAAACAAGTTGAAAACACATGTCACACAATATTTGAATAGGGGGGTTTTTGTATCATGGTGCAACAAGAGTTTTTGAATGGGCTTTGATGCACCCATTCTCATGCACAAGATCACAACAAACATGCAATCACCAAACCACCAAGTGGCACCACCACACAAGATCAAACAAGAATAAAAGGAATTAAAGCTATGCATGATGCACATGAAATGACAACATCACCAAGTCTATGATCCATCACATTGCATCACAAGGTTGCCAAATATGGAAAGGAGTTACAAAGAAGGAAGGAAATGCATTGGAGCTGTCACAACTCTCCCACACTACAAGAGGATCTCGATCCGAGATGTATGACTGGAAGAATAATGGGTACTCGAAATGGAGGTGGTCCTCGCGCTCCCAAGTGGCTTCTTTGACTGAATGATGTGACCATTGCACTTTGAGGAACTTGATTGATTTATTGCTCGTCTTGCACTCGGTCTCTTCAAGTATTGCTATGGGATGCTCATGGTAGGTTAGGTCGGGCTAGAGTTCGATATCCTGGAGATCAACTGTGCGCTCGGGAGTCATGAAGCATCTACGGAGCTGAGAGACGTGAAACACATCATGCACATTTGAGAAGTTGGACGGAAGCTCTAACTGATATGCAATACCACCTATCTTGCCAATAATTCCGAAAGGACCAACAAAGCGAGGAGCGATCTTTCCTTTGATGTCAAAGCATTGCGTGCCCCTCATGGGAGACACTTTGAGATACACAAAATCATTGAGCTGAAAAGTCATGTCATGATGCTTGCTATCGTAGTAGCTCTTCTGACGGGACTATGCTGCTTTGAGATTATCATGAATGACACGGCACATTTCTTCTGCTTTAGCAATCATGTCATTCCCAAGAATCTGACGCTGACCCGTCTTTGACCAATTGAGCTGGGTACGACACTTCCTGCCATATAGCATCTCTAATGGGGCCTTGCCTGAGCTTGCTTGAAAGCAATTGCTGTATGAGAACTCGGCAAATGGTAGGCAATCTTCCCACTTCATGCCAAAAGAAATCACACAAGCTCTGAGCATATCTTCAAGGATCTGATTGACTCTCTCAACTTGCCCACTTGTCTGAGGATGGAAAGCCGTACTAAAACGGATCTTAGTACCCATCATAGTCTGAAAGGAATCCCAGAACTTGGAAGTAAGGATGTTTCCACGATCTTAAGAAATGAGCATAGGAACACCGTGCAACGAGACTATCCTTGATGTATACAACTCTGCCATCTGAGCTGCCGAGATAGACTATTTGCCCGGTAGGAAATAAGCAACTTTGGTCAACTTGTCGATGATGAAGAAGATGGCATCGTTGCCTTTCTTGGACTTCGGAAACCCGGTGACAAAATCCATCTCCACATGATCGAAATTCCACTCGGGTATAGTCAAGGGATGCATAAGACCTGATGGACGTTGATGCTCCGCATTCACTCTGCGACACACATCACACGAGTTCATGAACTGAGCAATTTCATGTTTCATGCGAGTCCACCACAAGGTCTGCTTGAGATCCTTATACATTTTGGAACTTCTTGGTTGTATAGAGAGAAGGGAATTATGGGCTTCATCCATGATAACTTTCCGGAGCTCTCCTTTCGCAACAACAAGGCGGTCCTCGAAGAACAAGGTATCTCTGTCAGCAACACGGAAGAACTTATATTTTGGAATGCTCTTTGCCAAGACAATCTTAACTTTCTTCACCGTCACATCAAGAAGTTGAGATTGTCAGACTTGGTCTTCCAAGGTAGAAGAAATCTGGAGATTAGCAAGAAATCACTGAGGTACTAACTGAAGGTTCAGCTTCCTGAAAGATTCACAAAGATCAGGCTGGGGAGGATACAAAATGAGACTGTTGCAGTAAGCCTTTCTTCTCAAAGCATCTGCAATGACATTAGCTTTGCGTGGAGTGTAGTCAATGCTCGGATTATAATATTGGATCATTTCCACCCAACGAGTTTGCCAAATATTGAGACTAGGCTGGGTGAAGATGTATTTGAGACTCTTGTGATCGGTGTAGACCTCAACCTGTCTGCCCAAAAAGACATGTCTCCAAGTCATCACAACATGTACCAGTGCCGCCAAATCAAGATCGTGAGCGGGGTAATTCTTTTGACTTGGCGTCAACTGCCTCGAGTTATAAGCTATCGCTTTCTTCTCTTGCATCAGAACTGCACCAAGACCTTGAAGAGAGGCATCACAGAACACTTGATAAGGCTTGGAATCATCAGGAGGAGTCAAGACTGGAGTAGAAGTGACCTTCTCTTTGAGTGTGCCGAAGGCCAGCTGACACTCTGGAGACCAGACAAACTTCACACTCTTCTAGAGAAATCTTGATAGAGGCTTAGCAATCTTGGAGAAATTCTCAACGAATCTTCTGCAATAGCTTGCAAGCCCGAGAAAGCTTCGAAGTTGCTTCACATTTTGAAGAGGTTCCCACTCGACAATGGCGTGCACCTTGGACGGATCAACTTTGATGCCCTCGGCAGAGATGATGTTCCGAAGGTACACAACTTCCTTCAACCAGAACTCACATTTGGAAAACTTGGCATAGAACTTATGCTCTCTTAGCTTATCAAGCACAAGCCGGAGATGTTATTCATGCTCTTCCTTAGTTTCAGGAAAGACCAGAATGTCATCAAGATACAGCAAGATAAATTCATTCTTGAATGGGGAGAAGTATAATTCATCATCCGACAGAAGGTCGGCGGAGCATTGGCGAGACCAAAAGACATCATTGTGTACTCATAAGAGCCAAAGCTTGTCATGAAAGAAGTCTTGGGAATGTCTTCTTCACGAATGTGAATCGAATGATAGCCCATCTGGAGATCAAGATTAGAGAAAATCTTCGCCCTTTTTAATTGCTCAAACAATTCATTGATGTTGGGAAGTGGATACTTGTTGCTGATCGTCTTCTTATTCAATTGACGGTAATCGAATAGAGTCGGTCCATTCCATCCTTCTTCTTGACAAAAAGAAATCCACAACCCCAAGGATATGAGCTTGGTATGATCAGACCCGAACGCTCTTGCTCATCCATCTCCTTCTTCAACTCTTTCAGCTCTTCTGGACCCAGTTTATATGGCCGCTTGCATACTGGTTTAGTTCCGGTTCAAGCTCGACTACGAACTCAATGGCCCGGTGCAGAGACATTCCTGGCAGTTCTTGCGGAAAGACATCTTCATACTAACAAACCACTCGGACTTCAGAAATTGGAGAGATCTCACCCTTCTCATTCAAGGAAAACAAACGGATCTTGTCATCACGCGAAGTGAAGATAATCACGTCCTCCGAAGGATGAGTTAGCTTGACTTCTTTTGCTTGACAATCAAGAAATTCCTTGTTCATAGCCAGCCAATCCATCCTAAGGATCAAATCAATATCAGACTTGCCAAGGACAAGTAGAGAAGCTCCGAAGGAATAGTCACCCATCTTGACAGAGAAATCGGGAACCACCATATGAGGACTCCTTCGCATCTCTGGAGATACCACGTGGAAAGGATTATCCAAGTAAATTGCGGGAATGTCATGCTTAGCAACAAAAAGCATTGAAATGAATGAACGCGATGCACCAGAATCAAATGAAACCTTTGCAGGAATATCATTAACTAAGAGATTACCCATGATCACGTGAGAGGAGTTTTCTGCTTCTGCTGCATTCACCATATTTACTCTCGCAGACTTTGGATTGAACTTCACCATAGCATTTCCTGGAGGCTTGACTGGAGGAGGAGGCGAAAGACGTTGCTGGGTGGTGCACTTGTTAGATTAGTGACCCTTGTGCCCACACTTGTGACAAGTCACCTGTGACAGTGGACGGAATTGCACTTGGGGATTCCCTTGCTTCTTCTTCTGAAACCTCTATTGGAAAGCTGGGTCGGGTTGGTGGGAAGAACCATGACCACCTGACTGCTTGAACTGCTGAATCTGCCGAGGAGGAGGAGACACCCAAGATTTTTGCTTCTTCTGGACCACCTGAGTTGAGGACAAGGAACTGGAATCTCTGAAACGCTTCCTTGGGTTCTCCACTTTGAGCAAAGCCGCTTCCGCCCTGAGAGCCAAATTGTAGAACTTATCGAACTCATCGGGATGTGCAAGGCAAGGGCCAACTGCAAGTCTTCCTTCACACCACCACTAAATTGATAAATCTTGCTCTTTTGATCTAGGATGTCCTATTTAGCATAACGAGCCATCTCATGGAACTCGGCTTTGTATTTGTACACAAAAGATCCTCCTTCCTTCAAGCATCTGAACTTCTCACGCATCTCTTCCATAAAGCAAAATGGAATATAGTGAGCCCTGAAATACCTGCAGAAATCATCCCAGTTGATCATTATGTCGCCTCTAAAGTCCTTCAACTATTGCCACAATTCTACTGCTTGACCCTTGAGATGAAAAGTTGCAAACTTGATGAAGTCCTCTGGCCGCACATTACTACACTCGAAGTGCTTGTTCATGTCACGCATCCAGTCATCAGCATCGAATGGCTGGTCACAAGACATGACCGACTAGAGCTGGTTTGCCAGGAATTGATTCAGAGTTGCAAACTGATGTCCACCATAGTTGAAATTGCCCTGCTGCTGCTTGTTCCTGTCTTGCAACAACTGAAGTAACATCAGAGTGTTTGCATTTGTTGCATCCAGCACCACTTGCCATGCCTCTGTCGGAGGAGGGGGTGGTGGAGGATCGGCACTCTCACGACCCGGGTTCTGGTGAGTTGGTGGAGCCATCCTCAAGATGGACAACACGTTAGACTAGAGATTAACATTCGAAGATTAAGTTGAATCAACTGACAGAAATATCTGAACAAGAATACTTAGCAATTGCATTCGAACAATAATTAGTAAGAATGCTTCCTCAAAGTAACTGCCGACAACATCTGATTCAAAGCCACTCGAAAACCAAGTATGAGCTAGGATTGCTCGGAAGAAATGTATAATAGAGATTCCATCCGATATCTTCGTGGATATGATCGCATGGGCTCGATCCTACAGTAGCCATCATGTACAAGGCAGTGCACACGACATACGAAGCGTCCCCGAGTCGTAGCAAGCTACAAGGACTCTTTAAGACACAGCGAGAACCGCTGTAAGATGACTGAGAACAAACAAATCCACTGAATGTCGAATCCCAACCTCACATCATGCATCTGCTAGAAGATTGTCCTATAAGTACTACCTGATTTCCCACCTAAGAACTCTCGAAATTTCTGGTCATGCAATCTGGTCCACGAACACAAGGAGTAATATATCACTCAACTCCTATACTAACCCGTCCAGTGTATCACATCCTTCGACACATAACCCAAATCTCGGAACTTCATCTATCGCAGATCCTCGTAATCACAACGATAGTAAGTATGGCGATACATCCGGACCTATCTGTACCAGTACTGGGGAAGCCAGACTGCTCTCGCTACTACTAGTATTGAAGCAATTTCGAACATCCTTCGTCCTGAGATACTAAGAAATCTGAATGATAACGATGTGCTCAAGAATTCACTGGAGCTAAACTCCCCGGAATAAAATGAACACAGCAGGAGGCACCAAGACAGAACTCTGTCACATCGGTATCATATAGATTCCAAAAATATCCGCGTGATCCTAAAAAATGTTTGAGCAAGAAGAGGAGTAGAATTCAAGTTTCCTAAGTCATGAACCTCACCAGAGCATAGAAGAGAAGAAAAAAGAAACCTACTCTCCGTTATAACTAAGACTCAAAATATTTTTTGCTAGACTCGACTCGGCCAAGTTCGATCACACAAAGGCTCCTATGGTTGTAAGGCTCTGATTACCAACTTGTAACGACCAAGATGCGACACTTTCCTTACTTGCGTGCGAGGCCTCAAAAGGGGAAAGGGTCGCATCTAAGCATTTCGCTTGTAGATTAACAATGCCATTACATAAATGGAGAGATGAGTATAAGATTCATCTTACACTCGCCACATGCTAAATTACAATCCACACAAGCATTCATTATTCATACATAAGACAAGGTCCAACTACTGACAAGATAAAGAGCAAAATATGCTATCCCATCTTGCTAATCTCACGATCACGACCATACACCTCTAGTCCTCGGGATAAGACACATACATCCTGCCACTGTCCTCGTCGAACTCCCACCTCAGCTAGTTATTAGTGGGAACTCCAACATATGGGGTACCTGTACATATGGGTGTTTGTAGTAAACTGTGAGCCATGAGGACTCAGCAATCCCATGACCTTGGTATCGAGTCTAACCAAGTTAAATGGGTGAGGTAGGTTATGTGTTTGAGTTTACAGCATGCTAAGCATATATGGTGGCTATCTTATAGAGAACAAATTAACATGTGGTGGTCTACGTAAGACGGTCGAAGACTAGAATGATCACTAAGTGTTCCTGAACACCTACTTACGTCATTCATAACCCCATAGTTTTCTCGATCATAGAAGGAGCTCTGAAAGAAACAGTCACGGTTACACACTCAGTTGGCAAGTTTTATTTGAATTACTTTAAGTTGTCTAGAACCGGATGTTAACAAAATATCCATGTTTGCCACAAAACCATGGGCACGGCTTTCTAAAAGATTAAACCATGCAGGGGTGCTCCAACTAGACCATCACAAATTAGCACAGGCCGCATAGTAATCCTCTACCAAAAAACTCGTGATCTCGTTGGATTCCTTAGAGGAAAACCTCAACTCTGAGAAGACCCAAAGTCTCACCGGAATCCCAATGTGCAAGATATATCGCTAAGGTCAGACAAGTACGGCAAGACCTCCCGACGTGTCGATCCCGATAGGAGCCGCGTATCTCGTTCTCAGGACACGACGGATGAGCGATGGTTACCACGCCAAAACACCGAGTTGCCCCGGGGAGCCTTAATAAGCTGCTCTGGGTTGGACCAACACTCGTGAGGAGCATTGGCCCGAGTTGTTCATTAAATCCTAAAGGTAGATATTCCCTGTGCTATTTATTATTAAGTTATTTGAAAATTAACACCAAAGTTGGGTCTTGCCATAGAAGTCTTAACACTAAACAATTTGTCGAGGGGGTCCCCACAAGAACCTTGAACGTGTTAGGAGTGCTCAGTTTTGGAATAAAACACCGGTAACCGAAACTAAGGCAGCAACAATGGAACAAATCACCCGGCAAAAGGATAGTCCTTCCGTTATTTACCAAGTATATAGGTGCATTAATTAAATAGAAATTACATATGATGATATCAAATTGCCCATGTTATCACATGGACGAGCTGGCACATGCAACTAGCAACACTAACAATTAGTGGTTGAGCAAGCCTAACTTGGCCAAACAATATGTCCTAGGAGGGGAGGTGATTGAGGTTTCATGGCAATGTTTGATGGCCTATATCTCATGTGGTAGGCAACGGAGATGTAACGAAGGAAACGTAACACTAAGCATAACAAACCTAGAAATGGTTTCAAGGTCACGATCATCTTGCTTGTGATTTCTTCATAGTGGAACTGATCCTGGTCTTCCTGCACGAAATCACCGGACTCTTCGAACTTGTTCTCGGTCCCAGTACCTACCCAAAAGAAAACAAGTAGGAAATAAATACCAGAAGGACGATGATGCCACAGACATAATGATGCAAGAAAGCACAACCTCTAACCATGCACATGAACCACCCTATGCAGTAAAACTATTGCTACCTCACCACAAGGGGATTTTCTACAGAAATGCTCAAAATCAGAAACCGACAACACCATTGGATTCATTGGGATTTTCTACAGAAATGCTGAAAACCAAAAACCAGTAACACCATTGGATTCCTTGGGATTTTCTACCCCAGATCCATATATCATACTGCCCATTATGCATTCAGAAAAACACCACAAACAATGAAAGAAAAACTATCACATATCTAACTACAACATATTCAGAACAGGGATCTTCTTGGGTCTGCCCAATTTGGCAAGTCCATATCTGGACATTTCCAGAAATGGAGTTATTCCTACTTAACACAAATAAATACACAACCAATAAAAAATGGCAGGAAATATGATAAGGAGGGGGACCCACCTGGTAGTGGCCAGGTCCCCCTCACTAGATGACATGTGGGCCCCTGTTGCCCACTCTCGTCCACACACACAAAACACACAACCTGCAACTACACAGTACACACCTGAAGAAATATGCCCACAAAAATAGGTGCAGGGGGATCG
Organism: Hordeum vulgare subsp. vulgare; assembly: GCF_904849725.1. NCBI lineage: Eukaryota > Viridiplantae > Streptophyta > Magnoliopsida > Poales > Poaceae > Hordeum > Hordeum vulgare. Next base: position 337,035,136 of record NC_058524.1, on the reverse strand, counting down.
AACCCCTGACCTCAACTACACAGACACACACACACACACACTGATCACTGGGCTAGCACTCGTTAGCTGATCTAACAGAGGCCCTAGACAAGGTAAGCTAGCCTCGCAACTGAATATAACACCGAAAAACAAAAAGGTGCAAGCGGTACTCGAACCCATGGTCCTTACCCACCGGGGTAGCACTCGTTAGCTGATCTAACAGAGGCCCTAGACAAGGTAAGCTAGCCTCGCAACTGAATATAACACCGAAAAACAAAAGGGCGCAGGCGGGACTCGAACCCAAGAACTCACGGTCCTTCCCCCTGAGACAAACCACTACGCTAGTGAGGATGCATCTGCTTAGTAGGGACTCGACAATCAGATTAGCTGACGGAGCAGCTATCTCCCTCCTCAGACAGAGAAGCTGGATACAACGCCGGCGAGCACTCCAGCTATCAATGGAGGAGGCGATCACCTGCGAGGGTTGCTGCTCCCTTGGGGAACCCATTCCCGACGCTAACTCTACGAGGGAGGAGCCACACACGGGGCACAACGAGCTTGCCGGGCCTCGGTCATGCCGGACCTACACGACAGGAAAGCAAGCGCGGCGTGAAGGCGGCCGAACCAAAGCGCTAGAGCACCTTACAGGAGCTACACACACAATGCTAGGCCCTGGAGGGCACTACGACGACACGACAAACACCTGACAGAAGATCCACGATCTTAACCGGAGCTACGGGGGTGCTGCCATGGCAGGCACTGAACTAAGCAGCCCGGGGCAAGATGACGCAAGGGCGAAGGGGATTAGGGAGAAGAGTTTACCTCCCTCACCTATGACATGGTTTGGAGGAAGGGGTCGAGCTAGAGGTGACCCGAGGCAGGTCTGAATCTTCGGAAGCTTGGGATTCGCGCGATAGAGAAGAAGACAGGGTCGGGGAAGGAGCTACGCACGTCGACACGGTGCGGATGAAGAGGAAGAAGAAGCGGGGGACCTCCAGCATTGATCCACGTGGACGAAGGGGTTGAAGATGATGCCTGGACACTACCTTGAATTGGAGGACACCTCCAGCCGGAGCATGGCGAGCCGGAAGCGGCGTGCGAGGTGGAAACTTACGTGAACGGGGGCCTGCTAAAATTGCCTCGGGGAGCGCGCTTGGAGCCGCCCGATCAAGGAGGGGAGGGATCGGCGGTGCTCCTGTGTGTTGTGGAACATCACATGGGAAACAAAAAAATTACTACGCACACTCAATACCACGCACACGCAATACCTATCAATGGTGATGATCATCTACGAGAGGGGAAAGTGCATCTACATACCCTTGTAGATCGCTAAGCGAAAGCATATATAACACGATTCATGTAGTGGAACATCTTCGTGATCCAAATCGCAGCCCGTCTCGCGATCTCATCACGATCCGTCCCGCGATCCCCTCACGATCCATCCCAATCTAGTGCCGAATGGACGGCACCTCCGCGGTCAGCACACATACAACTCAATGACGATTTCCGCCTTCGTGATCCAGCAAGAGGGGCAAAGAGGTAGATGAGTTATCTAGCACGACGGCATGGTGGTGGTGGTGGTGGAGCTATTCCAACAGGGCTTCACCTAAGCACCACTGAAACTAGACTAGAGGAGAAACATATCTAGAGAGAGAGGGCAGCACGTGGCTGTTTTGTGTGTCTCAAAAACCCTCAATACCTCTAGTATATATAGGAGGGAGGGAGGGGAGGAGGCAGCCTAAAACCCTCAAGGTTTGCCGAAATTGGATGTGGAGGAGGCCTACTCCAATCCTACTAGGCGTTTGATTCATCCTTTCCACTTGGAAACCCTTTCCACCTTTTCCACCTTTGGTTTTTTTCCTCTCAAACCTCATGGCCTTAGTGGAAGCTTATATCAGCCCACTAGGGGCTGGTTTGTATCCTCCCACAGCTCATAAGGACCCTCGGGGCGTGACACCCATCCCGATGGTCCCTGGTACCATCCCGGCACTCGCGGTACACTACCGATTAGCCCGAAACTTTTCGGATGACCAAAAGAGGACTTCCTGTATATCAATCTTTACCTCTGGACCATTCCGGAGGTGCTCGTGACGTCCGAGATCTCATCCGGTACTTAGAACAACTTTCGGTTACCAACACCTACAACTCAACTATACCGAAACGTCACTGAACCTTAGGTGTGCAGACCCTGCGGGTTCGAGAACTATGAAGACATGACCGAGACACCTTTATTTTAAATAACTAATAGTGGGACTTGGATGCCCATATTGGCTCCTACATATTCTATGAAGATCTTTATCGGTTGAACGTCTATGTCAAGGATTCAGTTAATCTCGTATGTTGTTCTCTTTGTCCTCCGGTATGTTACTTGCGTGAGATTTTATCGTCGGTATCTCTATACCTAGTTCAATCTTGTTATTGGCAAGTCTCTTTACTCGTTCCGTAATACAAGATCTCGTGGCTAAATCCTTAGTCACATTTTTTGCAAGGCTTATTGTGATGTTGTATTACCGAGTGGGCCCTGAGATACCTCTCCGTCATACGGAGTGACAAATCCCAGTATCGATTCACGCCAACCCACCAGACACCTTTGGAGTTACCTGTAGAGCACCTTTATAGTCACCCAGTTACATTGCGATGTTTGATATACACAAGGTATTCCTCCGGTGTTCGGGAGTTGCATCATCTTGTGTTCATAGGAACAAATACATTGACATGCAGAAAACAGTTTCAATAAACTCACGCGATCATATGCTACATTTACAGTTTGGGTCTTGTCCATCACATCATTCTCCTAACGATGTGATCCCGTTATCAAGTGACAACACTTGTCTATGGCTATGAAATCTTAGCCATCTTTGATCAACGTGCTAGTCAACTAGAGGCTTACTAGGGACAGTGTTTTATCTATGTATCCACACATGTATTTGTGTTTCCAATCAATACAATTATGGCATGGATAATAAACGATTATCATGAACAAGGAAATATAATAATAACCAATTTATTATTGCCTCTAGTGCATATTTCCAAAAGCCTCCCACTTGCACTAGAGTCAATAATCTAGTTCACATCACTATGTGATTTTGATGAATCTAACACCCATACAATTCTCGTGTTTGATCATGTCTTGCTTGTGAGAGAGATTTTAGTCAACGAGCCTGAACCTTTCAGATCTGAGTGTGCTTTACAAATCTCTATGTCATTCTGTAGGTGCTGCTACCAACGTGCCATTTTGGAACTATTCCAAATGACTGCTCCACTATACGAATTAGGTTTACTACTCAGAGTTTTCCGGATTAGTGTCAAAGCTTGCATCGGCGTAACCCTTTATGACAATCTCTTTTAACACCTCCATAATCGAGAAAAATTTCCTTAGTCCACTAGTTACTAAGGATAACTTTTGACCGCTATCCATTAATCCGTTCGTGGATCACGTTCGTACCCCTTGACAAATTCAAGGAGCCTATGGCATACTATCCATCAGGTGCGGTATACAACATAGCATACTATAGAGCCTATGGCTAATGCATAGGGGACGACCTTCATCCTTTATCTTTCATCTTCCATGCTCGGGATTTGAGTCTTACTCAAATTCAAACCTTACAAACAGCCAAGAACTCATTCTTTGCCGATCTATTTTGAACTCCTTCAAAAACTTGTCAAGGCATGCATTTCATTGAAAGTTTTATCAAGCGTCTTCATCTATCTCTATATATCATGATGCTCAATGTGCAAGTAGCTTAATCCAGGTTTTCCTTCGAAAATACCTTTTCAAACAACCCTATATGCTTTCCTGAAATTCTACATCATTTCTGATCAGCAATATGTCAACCACATATACTCATCAGAAATTCTATAGTGATCCCACTCACTTCCTTGGAAATACAAGTTCCTCACAAACTTTTTATAAACCCAAAAGCTTTGATCATCACATCAAAGCGCATATCCAACTTCATGATGCTTACTCCAGTCCTTAGATGGATCACTGGAGCGTACATACTTGTTAGCATCCTTAGGATCAACAAAACCTTCTGGTTGTATCACATACAACATTTCCTCAAGGAACCCGTCGAGGAAACAATGTTTTGACATCCATCTGCAAGATGCAACAACTGCTAACATACTTCCAACAGACTTTTAGCATCGCCACGAGTGAGAAAGTCTCATCGCAGTCAACTCCTTGAACTTGTCGGAAACCTCTTTACAACAAGTCGAACTTTCTTAAATGATGACTTTCACCATCATTGTATATCTTCTTGTCAAGATCCATATGTACTTAATAGTCTTACGAACATCAAGTAGTTCTTCCAAAGTCCACACTTTGTTTTCATACATGGATCCTCTCTCGGATTTCATGTCCTCCAGCCATTTGTCGGAATCCGGCCCCACCATCGCTTCTCTGTAGCTCGTAGGATCATTGTTGTCCAGCAACATGACCTCCAAGATAGGATTACCGCACCATTCTATAGTAGCGTGGATCCTTGTCAACCTACGAGGTTTGGTAGTATCTTGATCTGAAGCTTCATGATCACCATCATTGGCTTCAACTTCAAGTGGCGTAGGCACCACAGGAACAGCTTCCTGCGCCCTTCTACTCTCTGGTTGAAGTGTTGGTTCAATAACCTCATCAAGTTCCTCCATCGTCCCACTAAATTCTTTTGAGAGAAACTCTTTCTCGAGAAAGGACCCGTTTTCTGAAACAAACACTTTGCTTCTTGTAATGCCTCAAGAGTGTACTTTGCCATTTTTGGAACCTTCTTGTATGTGGGTCCACCTTGTCATTCCAATGAGAGCCATGCATGTGTTATTTCATGTGTGTCACATTGATTTGTTTTCCTTTGCATGCATGCATCACTATCATTCCATGTCTTTTGTTTGTTGCCTTGTGATCATATGTGTTGGTGTGATGACATGTGGGGTGATGTGTTGATGATAGATAATGAAGTGGGTGTTTCTTGAAGTAGGAAGTATCTAAGTTGGTTTGCACTAGGGTTTCAAAACATTCTCCCTCTCTTTTATCTCAAGCCCAAATATTCTTTTGCTTCTTCCCTGTTTTAAAATGTCCATGATTTAGTATATATTGTGGTGATTATGAGGATGTGAGTTTGCTGTTTTGAAACTATAGACTAGACGTGCAAATATTCACAAAACAGATTATATAAATGTTGTTTTGTAAATAATTAATTGCTCCAAATATTTATTTTCTATTTTATTTAAGTGGGTCTTAATTCCTCATGACTAGGGGTATGTTGCTTTATTTTTTTTAGCTTCAATAGTTGGCTTGGGCATTTATTTCTTTTGTGTGTGTTGGGTTTAGATAAGAAACCCCAGTGGGTTCTTTTCCTCCTATTAGGCGCCAACCTGGGCCTACTTCTCCCTCCCGAGGCCGAGTCCTCCTCTGTGTTCCCCACAGCAGCCCAGGCGCGCTGTTTCTTCTTTCTCCTGACGGCATTTTTGCTGCAGCTCATTTTCCGTCAGACTCAAGTGAGATAGAGAGCGACACCGTGAGGATCACGGACGTCGAGGCCCTCATATAACCCTCGGCGTGCGTGCCCCCTTGGCCTAGGGTTCCGCGCTTCCCCATCTAGCGCCGCCACTCCTCCCTCCATCTCTCTGCCTCCCCCAAGGGAAGCTGTGTAGTTCCATCTAGCAGAGAGAGAGAAGTGCGCCACCATCGAACCGGCGCGTCCCTCGTCTCCAGCGCCGGCCAGCATGTCCGAGGGCTCGGGAAAGGTTCCCGCGCTCCATTCCCGTCCTCGGTGAGGCATGGGAGCGACCACACCGACGGGCAGCTCCACGTCAATGGCGCATTCCCGACGGTCTTCTTCCCCTGCTTCGGTTCTCCACAGCGCGTCGTCATCTTCTTCAGATCGTCTCCGTTCTTCTTCAGGCGCATCTCTCCGATCGGATCGCCGCTTATTCTCCCCCTAGGTGAGCCTAGCTCCTCCTCCCTTCCCCTCGGTAGTCTACACGTAGGGTTTGACGCCGTGCTTCTCTGATCAGAAAAGAGGATGGCCAGTTCGTGTGTGTAGTTCTTGTGTGTTGCTCGGGCTCGTCGTGGTCAGGGGATCGGCGTCCCACGTGGTAGTTGCAGGTAGCTGTAGGTGATCCCTCTCACGTAGAGCAGCAATAGTCAAGTAGGCATGCTCCGGTGCGTTGCACCGTCGTCGTTTCTGTTAGCAGGCGGAGCAGGGCGGTTCCTGTAGGTTTCCTTGTTATTCCCCTCGGTTCTGTCAAGTTCCATAGTGCAGCGTAGTGGTAGCAAGTCTTGTGTTGTTCTGGCGCATCGTGGGTTCGAATCCCAGCGTTTCCACCCCCTTTTGTGTTATTTTATTTCGGCATAGTAGCATAGAAGGGTGGCTCACCTAGCTTGCTTCCCTGTTCTGTCAAGCAGAAAAGTAGTAGCAGAGTGGTGCTAGTTGCTGTAGTGACCCAAAGGGTCTTGGGTTCGATCCCCCCAAGCCATTTTATTTTTTTCCTTGTTTCTCTTTTGATGTGTTCTTTTGCTTGAAATATTGTGCTGCAGCTTCTTGTGAGGCAAGTTTTGTTATGCTAGATTTAGTACAACAATAGTTGTTCCTAGAATATGCTAACATGTGTAGGTATTTGTAATCTAATGTAGCGTAGTGTGAGCTAGATCATGTTTATGTGTCGTATGCACTAGGTTTTTATGTGGAGATGTGTGTCTCCATCCATGTATATGTGAGTTTTGCACTAGCCTAGTGATGCATGTGTGTGTGCTTCTTATCCTCTTGTGTGATGATCTTGTGCACTATGATGTGAGTGTGGTGTATGTGTGTGTGGGGGTTCCCCCCCCACATACCTTGTGTGTGTGTGAGCATGTGTGTGTGTGTCACACCCATGCCCAAGGCATGAGTGCCTTGATAAGCACTTGTGCAAGTTTATATGTGTAGGTGTAGAAGTGCATATGTGCGTGAAGCTAAGATGTGTGTGATAACTAGCATGGTAGGTGTTATTATATGTGGTGCTTGATATATGTGGTGTGTGGTGGTGTGCTAAGGCACATGAGCATGAGGTCTACACCTCATGTGCACCATTGGTGTTTTGGGCATGTCCAAGAGCATGTACAAGTGATGAGCTAGTGGAAGCACATGTGATGATGCACTATTCACTCTATGTGATTCCATGCTAATCTTCTTCTTAACTTTGTGCTCTTTTGTTCTATGCAAGTACATAGGTATTATATATGTTTTTGGGGTAGAATCATCCCAGGAATCCAATGGTGGGTTTATTTTCCACTTTAGAACACCTTATGGGAATGTCATATTTCATTTTTGTTCCATGTTTAGAGCTTGGTTCCATGTGATGTGGCGAGCCCAAGAGGTTGATTCCTTGTTGTGGAGGTAGAGGGTGATCCCCTCTATAGCATCTTGGTTTTGTTTCATGCTTAGGAATTCATATGTGCAAGTTGTGCCTAGTCAAAGTAGGCATGTGACTGAAATTCCAGATTAGTGAAAATCTGAGATTTTCACTATGTCTGAGAATATGTTTATATTTTCTTCTCTTGTTATTGTGCTTGGGGAAGTTCATGTGTTCGGAATCAGCCTTTCCTGTCAACTGGGAAGTTGTAGCTTTTGTGTTTTTCTAGCTCCTTGTCAATTTTCATTCCATTTGGAATCGTGTAGATAATGTTTTGGGTGTTGTCTAAATGCTTCAGACCATAAACAGCTAGTGAGGATCTGGAATTTTCACCATGTCCCTGAAAACTGATATTTTTGGCCAAGTTAGTAGCTGTGTAACTTTCTGTGTGAAACTCCTTTGTATTATCTTTTTGCTTGTGCTTGTAGAGCTTTTGAATAGCTTCTGCCACATATCGTATTTGGCATATTTGGGTGGTTGTAGGTGCTTCGCATGAAGCCCTCAAACTGCTATGTTGCTGTTTGTGGCAGATTGAATAGTTTTGATGTTTTGATGCTTGTGAGTGCTTAAATGATGGTGTGGTGATATTCTTTGCACCACCCCATCCATATTTGTTTGTTTTGTGATATGGCAACCTGGGAACACCAGGAGTATGCCATTGGAGGGTGTTGTGATGATTTTGGATACATAGGACTTCATTTCTTGTTTCGTTGTTTCCCGTTGATCCGTAGCTCCGATTGTTACGTTCTTTATATGTTTTTGCTTCGTTTTCATGTGACGCATATGTTCATCTCATCCAGATAGCTTAGGGTACAGTTCTGTCCAGGAACTTGTATTTACTTCTCTTGCTTGTTCTAGTGACTAGAATAGAGATGCATGCTACATTTTCATCTCATGCATCAGGTGCTTGTTGCATATTGTTGTGTTGTTGTTGATTGGGTGCTATTTCTATGTTGGGTAGCACCGGGATTGGAGAACGAGTACGTGGATCCGGGAGAGTACGTGCAGGACAAACAAGAGCAGTTCCAAAGTGACGACATCACAGGCAAGATGATATGACCTTGATTCCATCTCTAGACTTGTTATGCTAGATTACGTTTGGTTTGTCATATGCTCGCTGCCTACAACTGAAATAAATGCCTCCTGATATTGCCATGAAACCCAAACACTTATCCCTTCCTAGCAAATCTTGAATGGCTAAGTACGCTTGCTCAGCTACTAATGTTAGCGTTGCTAGTTGCAGGTGCATTTGTCTCATGTGATAACATGAGTTTGATATCATTATGTTAAATCTGTTATTTAATTAATGCACCTATATACTTGGTAAATAACGGAAGGCCTAGCCTTTTGCGGGGTGTTTTGTTTCGTTATTGCCGCCATAGTTATCGGCTACCGGTGTTTGATTCCATAACTGATTGCTCCTAACACGTTCGGGGTTGTTATGGGGACCCCCTTGATAAATCGTGTAGTGTTAAGACTTGTCCGGCAGGACCCAGCATTGGTTTTAATTTGCTAATCACTTAATAATAATCTGCATAGGGAATAGCTACCCCGAGGAATTAATCAACAACCCGGGCCAATGCTCCTCATGAGTGTTGGTCCACCCACCTAGCAGTCGGCAATACCACCTCGGGGAAACTTGCGGTTTGGTCATTGTCCACTATGCATAGACGGTGTTGTCCTGAGACTGAGATACGCGACTCTTATCAGGGTCTTCGACACACCGGGAGGTCCTGCTAGTCTTGTATTACCTTAGCGACATATCTTGCGTAAAGGAATCCCCGTGAAGCTTTGGTTCTCCCCGGAGTTGAGGTTTTCCTCTAAGGAATCCGACGAGATCACGAGATTCGTGATAGAGGATTACTTTGCGGCCCGTGACCGTTTGTGATGGACTAGTTGGAGCACCCCTGCAGGGTTTAATCTTTCGGAAAGCCCTGCCCGCGGTTATGTGGCAACTTGGAATATTTCTTAACATCCGGTTATAGATAACTTGAACATGATCTAATAAAATTGCCAAGTGTGTGCGTAACCGTGACTGTCCCCTTCGAAGACCTCTCTTCGATTGGGAACACGGTGGGGTTATGATTGACGTAAGTAGGTGAACAGGATCACTTAGTGATCAGCTTGTTATCGACCGATAGTATAGACCACCTTCAATACATGTTCTACGTAAGTTAGCCACCATATATGATTAGGATGTTGTAACCTAAACATTGAACCTTCCTTACCTAATAACTTGACTAGTTCTGGCACCAAGGTCATAGATTGCTGAGACCCCGAGACTCACGGATTACTTGAACACACCAATGGGTATAGGTACCCCTGACACAGGTGATCCGACGACACGCAGCTGGCGTGGCAGTACGATGAGGAGACCGACCGCTTGTACGTGAACTATCCAGAAGACTGAGGCTTGGACGTGATCGTGGGCAGGCATGTAGGGTAGCATAGTCATTTCTCATGTTTTGTAGTCCGTAGCGGAACTACCTTGTTTGAATAAATGCGTGATGTAAATTCTGATTTATTTATGAGATGGCAGTTGAATCCCTAATTGTCATTCTATTATTATGTATGTGCTATGTTACCATGCTTGCGAAACGATTAGATGCGCTTCTTTCCAATTCGGGGCCCCGTTCCCTAAATCGAAAAGGACCGCATCTTAGTCATTGCACTTCTGGATCTGAGATAGGAGGTGTACCCAACTATTTTGGGTATCTTATGAAGATGCATTTATCCGCTTTGGCTTAAATCTTATCACGACAAAGCCTTTGGACATAAGCATCATAGCCCCAAACTTTCAAGAAACGAGAGCTTAGGTTTCTCCAAACCATAGTTCATATTGTGTCATCTCAACGGAACTATGTGGTGCCCTATTAAAGTGAATGTTGTTGTCTCCAATGCATAACCCCAAAACGATTGTGGTAATTCGATAAGAGACATCATAATATGCACCATATCTAATAGGGTGCATCTACGACGTTCAGACACACCATCACACTATGGTATTCCAGGTGGCATTAGGTGTGAAACAATTTTCACATTGTCTTTAATGTATACCAAACTCGCAACTCAGATATTTACCTCCACGATCACGTCGTAAACATATTGTCCTCTTGTCACGACGATCTTCAACTTCACTCTGAAATTGCTTGAATCTTTCAATAATTCAGTCTTGTGTTTCATCAAATAAATATACCAGTATCTACTCAAATCATTTGTGAAGTAAGAAAATAATGATATCCACTGCGTGCCTCAACACTCATTGGACTGCATACATCAAAATGCATTACTTCCAAAATGTTACTTTCTTGTTCCATCTCAATGGAAAACGAGGCCTTCAGTCATCTTGCCCATGTGGAATGATTTGCATGTCTCAAGTGATTTGAAATCAAGTGAGTCCAATGATCCATCTGCATGGAGTTTCTTCATGCATTTACACCAATAGGGATGGTTTGTATGTCTCAAACGATTCAAAAACAAGTGAGTCCAAAGAGCCATTAGCATGGAGCTTCTTCATGCGTTTTACACCAATATGACTCAAGTGTCAGTGCTACAAGTAAGTGGTACTATCATTACTACTTTGCATCTTTTGGCGTCAATATTATGAACATGTGTATCACTAGGATCGAGATTCAATGAACCATTCATATTGATGCATGACAATTGAAGGTATTATTCATGTAAACAGAAAAAAAAAATCTCTAACTTAAATGAATACCCGTATTGCAATAAACATAATCCAATCATGTTCATGCTGAATGCAAATACCAAATAACATTTATTTAGGTTCAACACTAATCACCATGGCAGAGGGAGCGTGCGATGTTGATCACATCAACCTTTGAAACACTTCCAACACATCGTCACCTCGCCTTTAGCTAGTATCTGTTTATTCCGTAGCTTTTATTTAGAGTTACTAAAACATAGCAACCTAAACCGGTATCTAATACCCCGGTGCTACTAGGAGTACTAGTAAAGTACACATCAAAATCATGTATATCCAATATACTTTTGTCGACTTTGCCAACCTTCTCATCTACCAAGTAACTAGGTTAATTCCGCTTCAGTGATTGTTCCCCTCATAATAGAAGCACTTAGTTTCGGGTTTGGGTTCAACCTTGGGTTTATTTACTAGAGTGGCAACTGGTTTGCCATTTCAAAAAGCATCCCGTTTAACGCTTACCCTTCTCGAAACTAGTGGTTCCCCTAACCATCATAACTGGATGCTCCTACTTGATTTCTACCTTCGCGATTGATACGTCCATTTTGCATCATGTTTTCATGTTGATATTTATCGCTTCTTATGCTGTTATTTCACTTCACGGTACAATTCTTATGCCTTTTCTCTCTTATTTTGCAAGGTTTACATGAAGAGGGAGAATACCGGCAACTGGAATTCTGGCCTGAAAGTGAAGAAAGTTTGAGATACCTATTCTGTGCAACTCCAAATGCCAGAAAAATCAACGAGGATTTTTTTTCCGGATTTATAAAAAATACTAGGACGAAGAAGCGCTAGAGGGGCGCCAGGGGTTGCCCACAATCCTTCACGGCGAGGCCACCCCCAGGCCGCGCCATGAGGGCTTGTGGGCAACCACCTGGCCCACTTGCCCCCCTCTTCTGCTATATGAAGGGTTTCGTCTCCAAACCCTAGTTGATCTGTTGTAACCAGTCTTCATCTCGCGACTCCGATTGGTACTTGTAAGGTTGCTAGTAGTGTTGATTACTCTTTGTAGTTGATGCTAGTTGGATTGTTTGGTGGAAGAGTTTATGTTCAGATCCTTGATGCTACTAATTACCTCTCTGGTCATGAATATGATTATGCTTTGTGAGTAGTTACTTTTGTTCCTGAGGACATGGGATAAGTCATGCTAATAATAGTCATGTGAATTTCGTATTCGTTCGGTAATTTGATGTGTTGTATGTTGTTTTTCCTCTGGTGGTGTTATGTGAACGTCGACTACATAACACTTCACCATTATTTGGGCCTAGAGGAAGGCATTGGGAAGTAGTAAGTAGATGATGGGTTGCTAGAGTGACAGAAGCTTAAACCATAGTTTATGTGTTGCTTCATAAGGGGCTGATTTGGATCCACTAGTTTAATGCTATGGTTAGACTTTGTCTTAATTCTTCTTTCATAGTTGCGGATGCTTGCAAGAGAAGTTAATCAAAAGTGGGATGCTTGTCCAAGTAAGGGCAATACCCAAGCACTGGTCCACCCGCATATCAAACTATCAAAGTAACGAACGCGAATCATATGAACATGATGAAAACTAGCATGACAAAAATTCCCGTGTTTCCTCGGGAGCGCTTTTCCTCCTATAATATTTTTTCCAGGCTTGTCCCTTTCTGCAAAAGGTATTGGGCCACTTTGCTGCACCGTTGCTACTTTTGTTTCTTGTTTCTTGCTACGAATCATCTCACCACACAATCACTGGTTACCGACTATTTCAGTGTGTGCAGATTTTACCTTGTTGAAAACCACTTGTCAGATCCTTCTGCTCCTCGTTGGGTTCGACACTCTTACTTATCAGAAGGACTACGATTGATCCCCTATATTTTTGGGTCATCAAGACTCTTTTCTGGCGCCATTGCCGGGGAGTGAAGCGCCTTTGGTAAGTGGAACTTGGTAAGGAAACATTCATATAGTGTGCTGAAATTTATTGTCACTTGTCACTATGGATACTAATCCTTTGAGGGGCTTGTTCAGGGTATCTTCACCTCGAACGGAAGCACAAAGAGTTGCTCCTCAACCTTCTACACCTACTGAAAATATTTTCTTTGAATTTCCTTTGGGTATGCTCGAGAAACTGCTGGCTAATCCTTTTACACGAGATGGAACATCAAATCCAGATTTGCATCTAATCTATGTAGATGAAGTTTGTGGTTTATTTAAGCTTGCAGGTTTGCCCGAGGATGAGGTCAAGAATAAGGTATTTCCTTTATCTTTGAAGGATAAGGCGTTGACATGGTATAGGCTATGTGATGATACTGTATGATGGGACTACAATCTGTTGAAATTGGAATTTCATCAAAAGTTTTATCCTATGCATTTAGTACATCGTGATCGGAATTATATTTATAATTTTTGGCCTCATGACAGAGAAAGCATCGCTCAAGCTTGGGGGAGGCTTAAATCAATGCTATATTCATTCCCCAATCATGAGCTCTCGAGAGAAATTATCATTCAGAACTTCTATGCTCGGCTTTCTCATGATGATCGCACCATGCTTGACACTTCTTGTACCGGTTCTTTTATGAAGAGAGATATTGACTTCAAATGGAATTATTGGAGAGAATTAAACGCAACTCTGAAGATTGTGAGCTTGAAGAAGGTAAGGAGTCAGGTATGAATTTCACGTTTGATTGCGTTAAATCCTTTGTTGAGACAAATACTTTTTGTGACTTTGGCGCTAAGTATGGACTTGACTCTGAGATAGTAGCTTCATTTTGTGAATCCTTTGCTGCTCATATTGATCTCCCCAAAGAGAAGTGGTTTAAATATCATCCTCCTTTAGAATTCAATTTAGTTAAACCCACTCCAGTTGAAGAGAAAGTCATTGCCTATAATGATCCTCTGGTTCCCAGTGCTTACATTGAGAAACCACCTTTCCCTATTAGGATAAAGGATCATTCTAAAGCTTCAACTATGATACGTAGAGGCTATATTAGAACACCTACACCCCCTGAGCAAATTAGAGTTTAACCTAGCATTGCTATTATCAAAGATTCTGCTAGAATTGCCAAACCTGACGTTAGAGACAAACATAGGCTTGTTGTTGGCATGCATGTGGTTCCTGTTAAGATGGGAGATCATTGTTATCATGGTTTATGTGATGTGGGTGCTAGTGTTAGTGCAATACCTCAATCCTTATACGATGAAATCAAAGATGAGATTGCACCTGTTGAGATAGAGCCTATTGATGTCACTGTTCAGCTTCCCAATAGAGATACTATCTGCCCTATGGTAATTGTTATGGATGTTGAAGTCTTGTGTGGTAAAACGAAGTATCCTGCTGATTTCCTCGTTCTTGCTACTGCACAAGATAGCTTTTGTCCCATCATATTTGGCAGACCCTTCCTCAATACCGTCAATGCTCATATTGACTGTGAGAAGCAAACTGTCACTGTTGGCTTTGAAGGTGTGTCACACGAGTTCCATTTCTCCAAGTTTGGTAGACAACCTCATGAAAAAGAGTTGCCTAGTAGGGATGAAACTATTGCCCTAGCTTCTATTGTCGTGCCTCCTACTGATCCCTTAGAGCAATACTTGGTTGAGCATGAAAATGATATCCATATGGATGAAAGGGATGAGATAGATAGAGTTGTCTTAGAACAATATCCTATCCTTAAGAATAATCTGCATGTTGAACTGCTTGGAGATCCATCCCCACCAAAGGGTGATCCTATGTTCGAGCTTAAACAGTTGCCAGATACTCTTAAGTATGCTTATCTAGATGAAAAAGAGATATATCCTGTTATTATTAGTGCTAGCCTCTCAAAGCATGAAGAAAAGAAGTGACTAAAAACTCTGAGGAAGCACTGTGCTACTATTGGATATATTCTTGATGATCTTAAGGGCATTAGTCCCACTCCATGCCAGCACAAGATTAAGACTGATCCTGATTTCAAACCAGTTGTTGATCATCAAAGGAGATTGAATCCTAAGATGAAAGAAGTAGTAAGAAAAGAAATACTAAAGCTCCTAGAAGCGGGTATTATCTATCCTGTTGCTCATAGCGATTTGGTGAGTCCGGTGCACTGTGTCCCTAAGAAGGGAGGCATTACCGTTGTCCCTAATGATAAGGATGAATTGATCCCACAAAGAATTATTACTGGCTATAGGATGGTGATCGATTTTAGGAAATTGAATAAGGCCACTAGGAAAGATCATTACCATGTGCCTTTTATCGACGAAATGCTAGAAACGCTGTCTAAACACACACACTTCTACTTTCTAGACGGTTATTCTGGTTTCTCCCAAATACCAGTTGCAAAATCTGATGAGGAGAAAACCACTTTCACCTGCCCTTTCAGTACCTTTGCTTATAGATGTATGCCTTTTGGCTTATGTAATGCACCTGCCACCTTTCAAAGATGTATGATGGCTATATTCTCTGACTTTTGTGAAAAGAATGTCGAAGTTTTCATGGATGACTTTTCAGTTTACGGGTCTTCCTTTGATGATTGCCTCAGCAACCTTGATCGAGTCTTACAGAGATGTAAAGACACCAATCTTGTCTTGAATTGGGAGAAGTACCACTTTATGGTTAATGAAGGCATCGTCTTAGGACATAAAATTTCCGAAAGAGGTATTGAAGTCGATAAAGCTAAGGTTGATGCAATCGAGAGAATGCCATACCCCACATATATAAAAGCTATAAGAAGTTTCCTTGGTCATGCTGGTTTCTATAGAAGGTTCATTAAAGACTTCTCTAAGATTTCTAGGCCTCTTACCAATCTCTTGCAAAAGGATATTCCTTTTGTTTTTGACAATGATTGTGAGGAAGCCTTCAAAATACCTAAGAGGGCTTTGATAACTGCATCTGTTGTTGAACCACCTGATTGGAACTTACCTTTTGAAATCATGTGTGATGCTAGTGATTATGCTGTTGGTGCTGTTCTAGGGCAAAGAGTCGATAAGAAGTTGAATGTTATTCACTATGCTAGTAAAACTCTAGACAGTGCCCAGAGAAACTATGCTACTACGGAGAAGGAATTTTTAGCAGTCGTGTTTGCATGTGAAAAGTTCAGGTCTTACATAGTTGATTACAAAGTCACTATTCACACTAATCATGCTGCTATTAAGTACCTCATGGAGAAGAAAGACGCTAAACGTAGACTTATCATATGAGTTCTCTTGCTACAAGAGTTTGATTTGCACGTTGTTGACAGAAAGGGTGTTGCTAACCCTGTAGCAGATAACTTGTCTAGGTTGGAGAACGTTCTTGATAACCCACAACATATTGATGATAGCTTTCCCCACGAGCAATTGAATGTCATCAATGCTTCACGTAGTACACCGTGGTATACTGATTATGCAAACTATATCGTTGCCAAATATATACCACGTAGTTTCTCATACCAGCAAAAGAAGAAATTCTTCTTTGACTTGAGACACTACTTTTGGGATGATCCTCACCTTTATAAGGAAGGAGTAGATGGTGTTATTAGACGTTGTGTACCTGAACATGAACAGGGATAGATCCTACAGAAGTGTCACTCTGAGGCCTACGGAGGACACCATGCGGGAGATAGAACTGCACACAAGGTATTGCAATCAGGTTTCTATTGGCCCACTCTTTTCGAGGATGCCCGTAAGTTTGTCTTGTCTTGTGACGAATGTCAAAGAATAGGTAATATTGGCAAACGTCAGAAATGCCTATGAACTATTCACTTGTCATTGAACCATTTGATGTATGGGGCTTTGATTATATGGGACCTTTTTCCAAAATCCAACGGGTATACTCATATCCTAGTTGTTGTTGATTATGTCACTAAGTGGGTAGAAGTTATCCCCACTAGTAGTGTTGATCACAACACTTCTATCAGGATGCTTAAAGAAGTTATTTCCCTAGATTTGGAGTCCCTATATATCTAATGACCGACGGTGGTTCACATTTCATTCATGGTGCTTTCCGTAAAACGCTTGCTAAGTACGATGTCAACCATAGAATTGCATCTCCCTATCACCCTCATTCCAGTGGTCAAGTAGAGCTAAGAAATAGAGAGATTAAACTGATTCTACAAAAGATTGTCAACAGGTCTAGAAAGAATTGGTCTAAGAAGCTCGATGATGCACGGTGGGCCTATAGGACTGCCTATAAGAATCCCATGGGCATCTCTTCGTACAAATTGGTGTACGGCAAAGCATGTCATTTACCTCTTGAGCTAGAGCATAAAGCTTATTGGGCAATCAAAGAGCTCAACTTTGATTTCAAACTTGCCGGTGAGAAGAGGTTATTTGATATTAGCTCGCTTGATGAATGGAGAACTTAGGCATATGAGAATGCCAAGTTATTCAAAGAAAAGGTTAAGGGGTGGCATGATAAGAGGATACAAAAGTGTGAGTTCAATGTAGGTGATTATGTATTGCTATATAACTCTCGTTTAAGACTCTTTGCAGGCAAGCTTCTCTCTAAATGGGAAGGTCCCTATGTTGTTCAGGAAGTATATCGTTCCGGTGCTATCAAGATCAACAACACGGAAGGTAATTGTCCGAGAGTTGTAGATGGGCAGAGAATCAAGCATTATATCTCAGGTACTCCCATAAATGTTGAAAGCAATATTATCAATACCATAACTCCGGAAGAATACCTAAGGGATATTCATCAGCTTGTTTCAGACTCGAAAAACGAAGAGGTATGTGATTCAGTAAGAAAACAGACTCCAAAACTTTTCCAGTAGGAATTTTTCTCCGTTTTGGAATATTTGAAAAAATAGAAAAATCGGAAGTAGTCCGGAAAGCGCGCGAGGAGGCGACAAGCCTGCCAGGCATGGGCCCACCCCCTGGCCGCGCCTGGGGGGCTTGCGGCCACCTCGTGTGCCTCCCGGACTATGTTTTTGTGCGGGGTACTCCTTCTGGTCTGGAAAAAATCAATATATATACTCCCATTTGGTCTGACCCCTGCATCACGCAGATTTCCTTTGTTTTTCGTTTCGATCCTGTTTTTGTTGTAGATCTAGATCGCTATGACTTCCCCAAAAGCTCCGAATGACAAGATCTTTGAGAAGGTCATCAATCCCTACCTCACAGGAGTGCTGCAACACCCTCAATCTATCGAGATGCATGAGGGGATGTTGCACATCCGTGATGTTGAGGGGCCCAAGAAGACCAGAAGCATGGAGACGAGGCTCGAAGCAGTGGAGCAAAAAAGTCTTCAAGTGCCAAGGGATGGTGGAGCATGGACTCAACGCCAACCACATCATGCTCATGGAGTTCACCAGCAAGCACATGATTGATGCCAATGACATTGGGAAGCACCTCTCCAGGCTCTATGACAGGATTGATCAACTCCAGGCCCAGATCTATTACCTGCAGAACCAAAATTGTGAGTATGAGTATAGATTGAAATCAATACGGTTGGCTGCAGATTTGAGGATTCCGAAGACTCATTCATCTTTCCATGATGGAGCACCTATGCCTTGGAAGGCGGAGGATCAAACTCATGTTGCAACAACTCCTCCACCTCCACCAAAGGAAGACAACTGAGCATTGGTATGGGCAATCACCTTGGCCTGTGCCAAGCTTGGGCGAGTTACCATATATCGTATCACCATCACATCTTTTGCCTTTACCTTTGTTTTAGTTTTCCTTTTCAGTTTTCTCTTTCTGTAGTAGACTAAAAGTCTTAGTGTTTTAGTCTTGAGTTTTGCTTTGTGTCACCCCCGATGTATTCGAGCTCGTGAGCCATATAATAAAGAGTGTCTTAGTTGAAGAGCTTTGCCTCCTGCCATGATCAAAAGAGTGAGAATAGAACAAAAGCATGAAAGATCATGTAATGATCTTATGGGAAGTGATGGCTTCACATATAAAAAGAATGAGGATTGATACTTGTTGACGGTAGGCAAACGTAGACCTTGCTCATGGTTGCAATTAACAGGAAGTGATAAATAAGGAGAGGTTCACATATAAATATATCATCTCTCACACCACCTATGATTGTGAACACTCACTAAACTACTGCATGCCTAGAAGTAGTTGTTCGACAAGGAAGACAACATAATGATTTGTGTTTGCTTGGTTCCGAACAATGTTATATGATTAGATATCCCTTGGCATGTGACGATTGCTTCCACCTCATATTAGCCAAAACTCCCGCACTAAGTAGAGATACTACTTGTGCATCCATAAACCATCAACCCAGTTTTTCCATGAGTGTCCACCATACCTACCTATGGATTGAATAAGATCCCTCAAGTAAGTTGTCACCGGTGCAAGCAATAAAAATTGCTCTCTAATATGTATGATCTATTAGTTTGTGGAAAATAAGCTTTGTACGAACCTGTGATGAGGAAGATAAAAAAGCGACAGACTGCATAACAAAGTTCTTTATCACAGGAGGCAATATAAAGGGACGTTCCTCCGCACTAAGAGGACACGCATCCAAACCTCAAAAGTGCATGACAACCTCTGCTTCCCTCTACGAACGGCCTATCTTGTACCTTTACTTTTTGCCCTTGAAAGAGTCATGGTGATCTTCACCAATTCCCTATCTCGCCTTTATCTTGGCTAACGTCATATGCTTGGGAAAGATCTATATTCGTATGTCAACTTGAAGGTAAGTATTCACGAATTATTATTGTTGAGATTACCCCTGAGGTATGTAGTTGGGAGACGAAACTATAAGCCCCTATCTTTCTTTGTGTCTAGCTAAAACTTTGATCTCATGAGTACCACGTGAGTTGTAGCAATTATAGAGAACGAAAGAATGATTGAGTATGTGGATTTGCTTTACAAGCTCTTATTTGACTCTTTCTGATGTTGTGATAAATTGCAGTTCCTTCAATGACTAAAGGCTATCGGTTCTTACTTCTTGGTAAGGTTCGTGATCCATGCTTTACTTTGTAAAGGAATTATCACTTTAGAATGAGAGATTATATGTTGGTATTGTTGTTCTGATCATGATCATGATGCATGCATGTTCGTATCTTGTTTTGTCGACACCTCTCTACCTAAACATGTGAACATATTTATTGAGCTAGGCTTTCGCTTGAGGACAAGCGAGGTCTAAGCTTGGGGGAGTTGATACGTCCATTTTGCATCATGTTTTCATGTTGATATTTATCGCTTCTTGGGCTGTTATTTCACTTCACGGTACAATTCTTATGCCTTTTCTCTCTTATTCTGCAAGGTTTACATGAAGAGGGAGAATACCGGCAACTGGAATTCTGGCCTGAAAGTGGAGCAAGTTTGAGATACCTATTCTGCGCAACTCCAAACGCCGTAAAAATCAACGAGGATTTTTTTCCGGATTTATAAAAAATACTGGGCCGAAGAAGCGCCAGAGGGGCGCCAGGGGTTGGCCACAACCCTGCACGGCGTGGCCACCCACCCAGGTCGCGCCATGAGGGCTTGTGGGAAACCTGCTGGCCCACTTGCCCCCCTCTTTTGCTATATGAAGGGTTTTGTCTGGAAAGAAAATCAAGGAGGAGCTTTTTCGTGGATTCACCGCCGCCACGCGGCGGAACTTGAGCAGAACCAATCTAGAGCTCCAGTAGAACGATCCTGCCGGGGAAACTTCCCTCCCGGAGGGGGAAATCGTCGCCATCGTCATCACCAACACTCCTCTCATCGGAGGGGACTCCTCACCATCAACATCTTCATCAGCACCATCTCATCTCCAAACCCTAGTTCATCTCTTGTAACCAATCTCTGTCTCACGACTCCGATTGGTACTTGTAAGGTTGCTAGTGGTGTTGATTACTCTTTGTAGTTGATGCTAGTTGGATTGTTCGGTGGAAGAGTTTATGTTCAGATCCTTGATGCCACTCATTACCTCTCTGGTCATGATTATGATTATGCTTTTTCAGTAGTTACTTTTGTTCCTGAGGACATGGGATAACTCATGCTAAAAGTAGTCATGTGAATTTGGTATTCGTTCGGTAATTTGATGTGTTGTTTGTTGTTTTTCCTATAGTGGTGTTATGTGAACGTCGACTACATAACACTTCACCATTATTTGGGCCTAGAGGAAGGCATTGGGAAGTAGTAAGTAGATGATGGGTTGCTAGAGTGACAGAAGTTTGAACCCTAGTTTATGCGTTGCTTCGTAAGGCGATGATTTGAATCCACTAGTTTAATGCTATAGTTAGACTTTGTCTTAATTCTTCTTTCGTAGTTGCGGATGCTTGCGAGAGGGGTTAATCATAAGTGGGATGCTTGTCCAAGTAAGGGCAGTACCCAAGTGTCGGTCCACCCACATATCAAACTATCAAAGTAACGAACGCAAATCATATGAACATGATGAAAACTAGCATGACAGAAATTCCCGGGTGTCCTCGGGAGCGTTTTTCCTCCTATAAGACTTTGTCCAGGCTTGTCCCTTTCTACAAAAGGGATTGGGCCACTTTGCTGCACCGTTGCTACTTTTGTTACTTGTTGCTTGCTACGAATCATCTCACCACACAATCACTTGTTACCGACAATTTCAGTGCCTGCAGATTTTACCTTGCTGAAAACCACTTGTCATATCCTTCTGCTCCTCGTTGGGTTCGACACTCTTACTTATCGAAAGGATTACGATTGATCCCCTATACTTGTGTGTCATCAGCGATGTCAAATATCGCAAATAGCTCAAGGATCTTCAATTATATCCCTAGCATGTTATAGTTCATCACGAAGCTCTATACCTTGGTGGCAGTGACTTTGGAGAACTATGCCAATCACTATCTTATTTGCAAGATCAACTCCCACTCGATTCAAGCGATTGTAGCACCCACACAATCTGAGCACATACTCAACGATTGAGCTTTTCTCCCTTACTTTGTAGGCAAAGAATCATGTCCAAGGTTTCATCTCTTAGAACATCTCATATGTCTCGTGACGTTCATAACGTCTTTGGCGCCTTACTTCTAAGTCATTTAAGCATTGCGCACTGAACTATCATCTAGTCATCAAAAACGTGTATGTCAGATGTTCGCAACATCTACAGACGACGCTCTGGGTTTAGCACACTGAAAGGTGCATTAAGGACATAAGCCTTCTGTGCAGCAACGAGGACAATCCTCAGTTTACGGACCCAGTCCGAATAATTGCTACTATCATCTTTCAACTAAATTTTCTCTAGGAACATATCAAAACAGTAGAGCTATAGTGCAAGCTACAACATAATTTTCAAAGACATTTGGACTATGTTCATGATAATAGAGTTTAGCTAATCATATTACTGATAAACTCCCACTCAAATAGATATCCCTCTAGTCATTCGAGTAGCGCATGAGCCAAATCCACTAACTCAAGTCCGATCATCATGTTAGTTGAGTATAGTTTCAGTGGTGAACATCTCCATGTTGATCATATGAACTATATGATTCATGCTCGACCTTTTGGACTCTTGTGTTCCGAGTCCATGTTTGTACATGCTAGGCTCATGAAGTTTAACCCGAGTGTTCTGCGTGTGCAACTGTTTTGCACCCGTTGTATGTGAACGTTGAGTCTATCACACCTCATCATCACGTGGTGTCCCGAAACAAAGGACTGTCGCAACGGTGCACAGTTGGGGAGAATACAATTTCATCTTGAAATTTTAGTGAGGGATCACCTTATAATGCTACCGTCGTCCTAAGAAAAATAAGGTGCATAAAAGGATTAACATCACATGCAAATCATAAGTGACATGATATGGCCATGAACTTGTGATTCTTGATCTCCATCACCAAACCACCGGCATGATCTCCATCGTCACCGGCGCCGCACCAGGATCTCCATCGTCGTGTTGCAATCGAGGTTGTCGTGCTATCTATGCTATTACTACTAAATCTACTACCTAGCGATATAGTAAAAGCATCTGCAAGCACAAGTGTTAGTTTAAAGACAACCCTATGGTTCCTGCTGGTTGCCATAGCATCTAAGTACAAGTCGATATTTAACAATTACAACATGATCATCTCATACATCCAATATATCATATCATGTCTTTGGCCATATCACATCACATGCATACCCTGCAAAAACAACTTAGACGTCCTCTAATTTGTTGTTGCAATTTTTACGTGGCTGCTATGGCTACCTAGAATTATCGCATCTTATTTACGCAAACCCACAACGGTGATATGAAAATTGCTATTTAACCTTCTACAAGGACCGCCTCGGTCAAATCCAATTCAACTAAAGTTGAAGAAACAGACACCCACCAGTCATCTTTTTGCAACAAGTTGCATGTCAGTCTATAAAACCGGTCTCTCGTAAGCGTACGAGTAAAGTTGGTTCGGGCCGCTTCAATCCAACAATACCACTAAATTAAGAAAAGACTAAGGAGGGCATAAAATTGAACATCAACGCCCACAAACTCCTTTGTGTTCTACTTGAGATATCATATACGCATGAACCTAGCTAATGATGCCACTGTTGTGGAACATCGCATGGGAAACAAAAAAAATCCTACGCACACGCAATACCTATACATGGTGATGAACATCTACGAGAGGGGAGAGTGCATCTACATACCCTTGTAGATTGCTAAGCGGAAGCGTATATAATGCAGTTGTTGTAATCGAACATCTTCGCGATCCAAATCGCAGCCCGTCCCGCGATCTCATCATGATCCGTCCCGCGTTCCCATCACGATCCATCCCGATCTAGTGCCGAACGGACGGCACCTCCGCGGTGAGCACACGTAAAGCTCAATGAAGATCTCCGCCTGGTTGATCCAGCAAGAGGGGCGAAGAGGTAGATGAGTTCTCCAGCACGGCGGCATAGTGGTGGTGGTGGTGGAGCTATTCCAGCAGGGCTTCGCCTAAGCACCGCTGAAACTAGACTAAAGGAGAAACAGATCTAGAGAGAGAGGGCAGCATGTGGCTGTTTTTCTGTGTCTCAAAAACCCTCAATACCTCTAGTATATATAGGAGGGAGGGAGGGGAGGAGGCAGATTCAAACCCTCAAGGTTTGGCTGAAATTGGAGGTGGAGGAGTCCTACTCCAATCCTACTAGGAGTAGGATTCCTCCTTTCCACTTGCAAACCCTTTCCACCTTTTCCACCTTTGAGTTTTTTGCCTCTCAAACCTCATGGGCCTTAGTGGGAGCTTATATCAGCCCACTAGGGGCTGGTTTGTATCCTCCCACAGCCCATAAGGCCCCTCGTGGTGTGACACCCCTCCTGATGGTCCCATGTACCCTTCCGGCACTCCCGGTACACTACCGATGACCCCAAAACTTTTACGGTGACCGAAACAGGACTTCCTATATATCAGCCTTTACCTACGAACCATTCTGGAGCTCCTCGTGACATTCGGGATCTCATCCGGGACTCCAAACAACTTTCGGTTATCAACAACTATAACTCAACTATACTGAAACGTCACCGAACCTTGAGTGTGTACAGACCGTGTGGGTTCGAAAACTATGCAGACATGAACGAGACACCTCTACGGTCAATAACCAATAGCGGGACCTGGATGCCCATATTGGATCCTACATATTCTATGAAGATCTTTATCGGTTGAACCTCTGTATCAAGGATTCAGTTAATCCCGTATGTTGTTCCCTTTGTCCTTCGGTATGTTACATGCCGAAGATTCGATCGTCGGTATCTCTATACCCAGTTCAATCTCGTTATCAGCAAGTCTCTTTACTCGTTCCGTAATACAAGATCTCCTGCCTAACTCCTTAGTCACATTGCTTGAAAGGCTTATTGTGATGTTGTATTACCAAGTGGGCCCCGAGATACCTCTCCGTCATACGGAGTGACAAATCCCAGTCTCGATTCACGCCAACCCAACAGACACCTTCGGTGATACCTGTAGATCAACTTTATAGTCACCGAGTTACGTTGCGACGTTTGATACACACAAGGTATTTCTCTGGTGTCCGGGAGTTGCATGATCTCATGGTCATAGGAACGGATACATTGACATGCAGAAAACAGTATCAATAAATTGACACGATCATATCCTACATTTATAGTTTGGGTCTTGTCCATCACATCATTCTCCTAATGATGTGATCCTGTTATAAAGTGATAACACTTGTCTATGGCTAGGAAACCTTAACCATCTTTGATCAACGAGCTAGTCAACCAGAGGCTTACTAGGGACAGTGTTTTGTCTATGTATCCACACATGTATTTGAGTTTTCAATCAATGCAATTATAGCATCGATAATAAATAATTATCATGAACAAGGAAATATGATAATAACCAATTCATTATTGCCTTTAGGGCATATTTCCAACACTCTGTTCGTACAGCTGACGACAGCGAGAGGAGGGAGACGATCGCACGTCGGGCCTTACTGGCTGAGGGAATGGGCCATGGGGAGGAAACTGGCCCAGTGCCCTCATTCTTTACTCAAACCAAAAGAAAGTTTTTTTCTTCTATATAAAGCCAGCCCAACCATATAATTTCACAAAAAATAGGAAGGTTTTTATAATTAAAATAAAAAATGCTTTGCAAGGGACAATATACCTATTTAATAAAAAAATGTTTAACTAATTTTGGTGAAAGTAAAAAAGAATACTTTAACAATAACCTAATCTGTTTTGAAAGAAAATCCAAATGACACGAGCCATGGAAAAATAAAAAGCACCACTAAACCACTCACAAAAATTGAGAGGAGAGGTGTAACAATTTTATTGTATTTTTAAAACAAGTTGAAAACACATGTAGCACAATATTTGAATAGGGAGGGTTTTGAATCATGGTGCAACAAGGGTTTTTGAATGGGCTTTCATGCACCCATTCTCATGCACAAGATCACAACACACATGCAATCACCACACCATCAAGTGGAACCACCACACAAGATCCAACAAGAACGAAAAGAATAAATGCTATGCATGATGCACATGAAATGGCAACATCACCAAGTCTCTCATCCATCACATTCCATCACAAGGTTGACAAATATAGAAAGGAGTTACAAAGAAGGAAGGAAAAGCATTGGGGCTGTCACAGTGTATGTGTATGGTAGCATGTCGTAATAATAATAATAAAGTAATGATAATAAGCCGGCTCAGCAAGACACGATAAAATTAGACCCGTTTTCGAAATCAAGTCTTTCTTCAAAGAAGCGGGCATAATAACCCATGGTTTATCCTTGATTTCAATATGTCGGTGCTCACGTGACATACCCATGTAATAACCTCGCTGATTCAGGGTCCACAATGGATTGATCAGTCAAGAGTACATGGAATCACCAGGTTCGGAGTCTCACCAAAGCGTACTGATATGTTTGATCATTTGGGGGCGTCTTTGCCGGTCAAGAGGGTAAGAAAGCTAAACTCAATGAGTTAGAAGCCCCCAAGTGACCTATGATCAATAGAAAGGACTGGCATAGGATTTCAAAAGACAGTGCTATTACTCCTAAACAACCTGAGGACCGGTAGTACCCAGGTAAGCCATCTTATTTCCATTGAACATGATATGATAATCCAATAAAACAGGATACCCATGATTGAACAACGTGTTGTGGCAGCTGAACTTCTTTGCAAACCTTTAATTATTCACCCATAAGGCAGCAGCCTTAGGTTTCCGAGTTGTCCTCCGTGTAATATCTCGAATTTCTTGAATTTTGAAAATAGCCAAATCTGTTGATCCTTGACTGTGCAGCCCCCGAATCTTAAGTCGAGTCATGGATGCGGCTTGAGAGTCTTCATACTTGGTCATAGCATAAGCCGGTGTAAAGTTGACAACTGAATGCTGATATTTGAAACTGTGGATGATGTGGCGAGTTGATGGTCGTTGTGATGCTCATCATATTTCTTTGGCAAATGTCGTGGCCAAATTGAATTCATATGCCTCCTGGCCCGTGCTTTCTTATTCTCATTTGATCTGGTTCTCTTGTCTTCTCCAGGGCCATTTTTCTTTCTTTGCAACTTGGCTTTTGAATTACCGGCTCAATGTTTGGCCGGCTCAAATTATAGCTTCTCCACGTATATTTCCTTCATGTCAGCTCTTCTTATCATATGTCGAAGTAGAATGTATCGCTTTTCCTTTGCTTCAAAGTTGTTGGAGATGGGCCGCGGGGGCGTCTTGTGTTCGTTCGTAGCATGGCTTGAGCGAGTAGGCGTGGCTCCAGCGTGTTAATATAGAAGTGGAAGTCATCTGCGGTGTTTTAAAATCAGCGTGGACATATAGTTTTGATGAAGGCGTTGTAAGCCGGTGCGGATGGCGATTCAGCCGCTTCGAGTTGATGTAGATCGTACTACGCGGGCGGTGTCTTGCACGCGTCCGTTGGAAAATATGTTGTGGATGGATACTAGGGTATGATAATATTGGTGGGAGCTACATATCCACAATATTATATCACCCTCGTGGTGAGCATTTGTCCTGCGCAGAAAAATATTGCAGTCAAAGTAAGTGTTCTCAAAATAGAGATTATACTGATAAAATAAATAAGGCGGATAGCACCTGGTATTTTTCATGACTGAAGTCAGATGGCTTCTGACATATTTGATATAAACGAGGGCACACGGGCGGTGGATTGCACGTGTCTATCGGGCGGTTCGAGCGAGCATGCGCGGCCCCGACGTGTTGATGTGAACTGGTCCGTTGGGGCGGCGGCTTGCGGGGGTCAATTGGGCAGCTTATACGGGCGGATGCAACCCTGGCGAGTTGATGTGCTTGCGAGGGTCGCCGCACCGTTCGATGCCCGCGTGGTCGACAGAGTCGGCCGCAATGTTGCCAACAATTGACGACATGCGAGCCGGCCGCGGCGTTGATGTAGACGGGACCACGGGGACGGCGGCTAAAAACGTCGGCGGAATTGGAGGTCAGCAGCACGGATACGCGAATCGTGTGCAGAACCATGTGTCTGCGGTATAGCGTGACTTTTGCTTTGAACAATTGCCCTACGTAAAAATATTACATACCAGAGTAATTGTCCTTTGGAAAAAATGAATACATGCCAATAAAATAGACTGGACAAATATCACCTGATGCGGTGACGGCTCGAACGCCCGGCTGGACAAAGCGGCGAGGTGTGAGATGGCGAGGCGAGGCGCGCGGAGCCAGCGCGGTGACTCGAGGCGAGTCGAGGTGTAGAAAACCGGCGCAGACACATTTGTCCACCGAGCATCGCAACACGGATGAAAAACTATCACAAAATGATGCTCGCGCACGCTCCATATCCGTGGTATAATACTATTTTTATAATAGACAATTGTCCTGCATAAAAGATATTACAGAAACAGTAATTGTTTTCAAACAAAAAAATATGTCTAAAAAATAGATGGAAAAGATAACACCTGATATCTTTATTAGGTCTGTCCGCTGGTATGGGAGGCGTTCATTGTTCCTCTGGGCTGCAACGGCTATTGTTTATATAGATTTTTGTCTTGCGTATAAATTGCTATCGGCTCTGTCAGTCTTGCTCCAAAGTGATCTAATCTATGATAGAAACTGCAGATGATCTTGGTGGACGCAACAGGCAGCCATGCATTTGGATGCGGACAATGCCTGCAGTCTTTCCGTTTTGTCCTTTTCTTCAAACTTCACGTGTAATAGACATATTTGTGGCACTGGTCTTCGTAATTAGCAGCAGCAGTAGCAATTTTTGCCAAGTCCTAGCGTGTTCTGACCCTAGACAAGTTGGTTGGATATGTGGAACTCGCAATTTCGAGGCTACTGAATTGCTTCATGTGGTGAGTTCTACTCAAGTAGAAGATACTTTTTTTCGAATGTCGGTAATGGATTACCGAATTAATTGATCAGAGGGGATAACACATACAGAAGCACATACAGGAATAGTCGAAGACAGACCTGCATGGGTCAACCAGAGAAACAAAGAGAAAAACAGCCAAATAGGGCGTAAAAAGGAGCAGAAAAAAAGAGAGAAAAAAGAAACAGCACAGACAAGTGCAATGCTCTCCCCGCTCAGCAAGGATCAAATGGGATGCCTACTCCTGTCATATTCCAGTGTTGAATTTCATCATTAACTTTGGTAAGGAAAACATCCCTTGGTTTTTCTAGATTGTTGAAGAGACGCCGGTTCCTCTCCCGTCAAATTTCCCATCGGACCAGATGCAGTACTGTAAGAGTAGCCTTCCTTCTATCCGTCGTAGCTAAACTACATCTGTTGCTCAACCAACTGTTAAGATCGGAGTCATCATTCCATGTTGCCAAATCAAGAGAAGGCAAACTAGTCCTTGTCGCAATGGTGCCCCAAATATGTCTGGACCAAGAGCAGTCCACGAGAAGGTGGAAGGTGGTCTCAAGGTTCCGCATACAAAGTGGACAGAAGTAGTTATTGACCCGTTTGCACCGTAGAAGGTCATCGACAGTAAGCACTTTTCCCAGGAGAGCAGTCCAGACAAAAAATCTGCATTTGGCAGTGGCCCACGCGCCCCAGACTAGATGATAACCATCAAAAAAGGTCGCCCCCTCAAATTGCAACAGATATGCAGACTTAGCAGAGTAGGTCCCATCCTTGGAGAAGTGCCATACAGTCTCATCAGGCTGGTCATGTTGTAGCTCCACATCATCCAACAGCGTTGCCATATTAGCAAGTTCGTCGATCATCTGCTCAGTAAGGCCCCTTTGCAGGTCAGCCAGCCATGTCGTGTTTGCGAGCGCGTCCTTCACCGAACGGCGTTTGTTCATTGATATCTTGTACAACGCTGGCGCTAGCACCTTTGGGCACTTCCTCTGCAGCCATGAGTCATTCCAGAAGCTGGCTCTAGCGCCATCACCCAAGGAAATGGAAGTTGACATGGAGAACAGGTCATTCTCCTTGGTGCTACATGGCAGCCTGCCTTCAGCCCATGGCCTTTGCGCATCTTTCCAAGCCAGCCATAGCCACCGAAGCCTCAAGGCAATACCAAATTTGCCAAAGTCGAGTACACCAAGCCCGCCCAGGTTCTTTGGTCGACATACAGTGCTCCAGGCCACCCTGCATTGTCCTCCATTACATGAACTATCTCCATTCCACAGCCAGGCACGACAAAGTTTTGTTATTTGCTTGAGAACCCCAGACAGGATGCGGTGCACCGTCATTAGATAAACTGCCAGGGCGGCCAGATTACATTTTAGTAGCACTAGTCTTCCGCTTTTTTCCATCATTCTGCCTTTCCAACCCGATAAACGGTTTCCAAACTTGAGGACTAGGGGTTCCAGATCGACCTTAGTCAGACCTCTTAGCGAGAGAGGCAATACCGGGATGCCAAACGGGGCAAGAATGTGCGAAAGCCTAAGATTAGCACATCGAATTGGCAAGGCCACGCTCTTGGCGGCATTCATGTGAAGGCCAGAGACTGAGGCAAAACAATCAAGCAACAATTTGATCATGCGCACATCTTGCTGAGTTGGGTTGATGAACATTGCGACATCATCCGCATAGAAAGAGCAACGCATAAGTTTCCTCCTACCAGGGAGCCTCGAGAGGACGCCCTCATCCGTCGCCAGACTCATCATTCGCTGAAGAGGGTCCATCGCAAGAATGAAGAGGAAAGGGGAGATTGGATCCCCTTGCCTAAGACCCTTCCTATGCAGCACACTATCCGATTGTTGACCATTGATGAGCACCCTAGAAGAAGAGGAGCTCAGCAACATGGCGATCCAGTTGCGCCAACGTTGACTAAATCCTCTCTCCCGAAGCATGTCCGAAATATACTCCCAAGAGACGAAGTCAAAAGCCTTCGCAATATCAAGCTTTAGAAGGATGGACGGTTTCTTAGACTTATGCAGATATTTGGTTGTGTTTTGCACATAAACATAGTTCTCCTGGATGCTTCGAGTCTGAATAAAAGCACTCTGGCAGTGGTCAATCAGGGCGGCTAGCTTTGGCGTCAAGCGCCTAGCAAGAAGCTTAGTGAAAAAAATTTATGATGCTATGCACCAGGGAGATAGGGAGAAAATCCGATAAGCTCTCAGCCCCGTGCTTCTTGGGGATTAGCACAATGAACGCTCTGTTGACTTGGGCCATTCCTCTGCTATCCAGCCGGTGCAGTTGATAAAAAGCTACGAGCACATCTAGCTTGATAGTATCCCAGCAACGCTTATAGAAACCACCCGAGAAACCATCGGGTCCCGTCGCCTTGTCCGAAAGCAAATCATTAATGGTTTGTCGAATTTCCTCCAAGGTGAATTCATCATCAATGTCAGACAGGTCGACCCAATTCAGATCCAACTCGTCCCAGTCTAATGAGGCCGTAGTCCTGGAAGTCTGGCCGAAGATGCTGAAGAAATGATTCCGAACCAGCTCGGTCATATCCTAATTATTAGAAACCACCCCATCCGGGCCGTATAACACATGAATCGTGTTGCGGTTGTTCCTCGCATTTGCTTTGCTTTGAAAAAAACAAGTGTTTGCATCGCGAGCTTTTAGCCAAAGCACCCTACTCCTCTGACGAAGCTTAATTTTAAGCAGCACGGCCAGTCCCAACGCTCTCTCTTTCAGCTTCGAGCGCAGGTCACATTCCGCCGCAAAAAGGCTCCTGTGATCCTGGGCAGCATCGAGCTGCAGAGTCATCTCACTGACCAGGTGCGACTGGCGCTTTATGTCACCTACCTTGTGTTTGCTCCTGTTGCGTAGCTGCCTACTTAGTCGCCAGAGCTTAGTGCTCAGCGTAGCCAAAGGACATCTTGCGAACACCGGCACCGCCCAGGATTGGCTAACCAGCTCTGTGAAACCATCAATGTGCTCCCAATAAGCTTCATATCTAAACCGTTTATTCTTTTCCAGATCACGTCATTGCGTAAAAGCAATGGGCAGTGATCTAAAATAGATAAAGCTTGGGGCAGCAGCTTAGCAGCCGGGAACAGAAGTTCCCACTCCACGTTAGAGAACGCCCGGTCTAGACGCACAAGGGTCGGCGATCTTTGCTCATTGCTCCAGGTGAACTTGCGACCGATCAACGGGAGCTCATGCAGGCAAGACCTATTAAGGGCGGAGCGGAATTTGTTCATCTAGCGACGGCACATTCGGTCATTGTTTTTGTCCCTCGGGTCAGCGATCATATTGAAGTCTCCGATGACAGTCCAAGGCCGAGTCGTGCCGCTGTGAACATCGGCAAGCTCATTTAGAAAGAGTTGCTTCCGTCCATCGCCATGTGGCCCATAGACTGCAGTCAGCGACCATGGACAGCTAGCTCCAGTAGGGGAGAAGGTCGCAGTAATAGAGAATGCTCAGAATGTGATTGTTGAGGCCAAGAATACCGCTGAACGCCAACAAAGCAAGATCCCTCCGCGTGTGCCGTCGGCGTTAAGAGCGGCGTGGCAGTCGAAAGCCAGCCCAACAATCTCATCAAGGTCTGCTCTTTCGACGGCATGGAGTTTGGATTCCTGCAAATAGATTATTGAGCAGGACCATTGTTCAACCATGGCGCGAACAGCGGGCCGACGCGCTCGATTATTCAAGCCACGCGCATTCCAGGAAGCAATAGATAAGGCATTACTCATCAAACAAGCAGTACACTACAAAGCTAGGTCTGGGCATAGATAACCCAAAGAAGGAACGATACATGAGGGGCTTGTAGACCCTCCGAGCAGCCTCTAGGCGCTCACGTACAATCAACCAACAATCAAGTAGACAACAATTCATGGGAAACATGGAAAACAACGAAACATCGCCAGCACAGCAGCGCTGCTCAGATGGCGTGGCCCGCCAACTCCTCCAGGACAGCCTGCAACTTGGAGTCAGGCAAGCGCAAGTGAGATGGCGACGAAAGTCCCGCGATCTCAGCCAGCTTCGCGACGTTCTCATCGGGCATCGGAGCATGGAAGAAATGCAGGTATGTGAGCAGAGTGTCATCACAGAACTCCTCCGGCCGGTTGATGAAACCAAGCCTAACGCTGATCTCTGCCTGGGCCCATCTAGACGATGATAGGATGGAGCGGAGATGCTGTAGCCTTGGGCTCTGACGGGTGGCCTTGACAGCTCCCGCTTGGCGCTGCTTGAGTCTCCTGGAGGAAGATACCAAGCCGGCTTGAGGGGGGCCAAGGATGGAGGATGAAAGAATAGCCACAATCTTTCCAATGAACCGCTGCTGCTCAGCAATGTGCAGCCCATGGACCTTCTTAGTGATAGCCGAGATCAACCCCGGACCAGATAAGTTGGCCTCAGCCAGCGCCTTCCTAGCGCGCTGCTCCTCCATGGATTGCCACCCTGGTGGAACATATTCCACCCCTCCAAACCTGCCGAGAGCAGGCTCTGGGAATGGTGAGAAGCTGCTCCTGAAAGCTCCCAGCTCGAAAGCTCCTCCTAGAGGTGCAACCCATGGCGCGTCCAACAAGGGAAAATTGACCTGAGCCGCGGCCCAGCTAGATAGACAGAAAGGCTCAAAGGGAAAAGCAGAATTTCCCAGAAACTCGCCTGCTGTGGGGATCTCGGAGGCTGAAACTCCCGGCCTGTAGTTGCTGACTGATCCAGACATGGGGGCAGAAGCGGCAGCTCATGATTGCGGGCGGGTGGTGAAGCAAAGGGGATCAAAGCAGCATCAACTTCCGGAGGATCTGTGGCAAAACAGGTCCAGGGGTCAAAACCTTGCTGCCCATCCTTAGAGACAATTGATAGCATGTCAGATGGGCCCGAATTTTGTCCCATAAGGTTGCCAGCACAGACTTGTTGATCTATAGCGTTTCCAGCCGAGCCCTGTGCCTCGTGGCGATGCGATGGCACAAGAAACCGGTCGGACCGGTCCGAAGGTTGAGGGGAAAAAACATGTCCGTAGAGCTAATGGCGTGGCTGAGCTCCGTCGCTTCATTAGCTGCCAGTTGTAGGTTTGGAATGGGATTCAGGTCCTCCGGTTGAGATGCGGCCGAACTATAGGCATCGCTGACCCCATCGTCCGAGCGTTGCTCTCCTTCTTGCCCTCCAGACCCTTGATGCATGACATCATTTGCCGGCAGCCTCTTATCGTTCACAACCCCCCCATCGTGAGGGGCGCCTTCAGAGAGGAGGCGGCCCTGCCACCCATACATACCAAGTAAGTAGGAGCGTTGTTCGACGCCTCTCCATGGCGTGTGCGCTGTCGCGGCGCTGGGTTGAAAGACGCCGTGTCGCGACACTGCGTTTGATCATGCATCCGCTGCCACAAGCGCTGCCGAACACCTCCCCACTTTCCATGCTTTCGGCGCGCATCCCCCTCATCCCTGTCCTCGTCTCTTCTTCTACCTGAGTGGAAAGACGCAGCTGACGCCGCCGCCCGTCCTTTGCTCTCTCCATCCTTGACGCCCAAACGCCAATATCTGAAACGGTTGATTCGAGGCCACTCGCCACCCTCGTCACTCTCTGGCTGGGGTGTGTAGTCCTTGACCTCATCCAGGTGGATCAGCACCAGGAAGAACGGTCCATCCTTACCTTTCTCCACCGGCGCGCCCTCTGGCAGCGACTCCCTGGACCTAACGCAGTCCGGCCTACTGAGCACCGTAAGGTCTGATGCTCTGGGAATCATGCTCGGGTTCCATGTCCACACCCAGACAAATAGAGCAGACCGGTTCCTCCTAGTGGTTGATTGACGCTCAATAAGATCGAGCTTGCAGTTTTGACCAATAACCTGCTGCACATCGTCCCAGTCCCAGACATCAGCTGTGCTTCCCCGACAATGGCGCTAGAAAAGTGCTGATCCTTCAATCTCTAGTGTTAGCTAGACGAATGCTTATGATAACGAACCTTCTCCTGCAACGGCACCAGAAGAATGCTGCTAGCACTCCTCGGCAATGAAACTAGAAGAATGTTGTTGATGGCCCACCAACGCGTGGGTTCGCAGCAGTTTTCGAGGGTGGAGTATTCGACCCAATTTGTTGGTTTACCAGTCGGGAGGTGAGAGTATACTCTCAAGTATTAGCAGCTGAATTTGTCAGATTCAACCACACCTAAAAGATTAGTATCTGCAAGCACAGTAGTAACAGCAAAGTAGCGGCGGCAAGGAACACCAGTAGTGATAGCAGTAGCAAGTAGCAACAATAGCAAGCGACAGTAGTAGCAACAGTAGCAGCAGAGCAAGACAAGTAACAGCAGTAGCAACAGTAGTAGCAGCAGCAGAGCAAGACAAGTAATAGCAGTAGCAACAGTAGTAGGAGCAGCAGAGCAAAAGAAGTAACAACAGTAGCAATAGTAGTAGCAGCAGCAGAGCAAGACAAGTAACAGCTGTAGCAACAGAAGGACAACCTCGTAGGCAATGGGTCGGTGATTTGTTTGGATGATATTCATCATGCAACAACTATAACACGGAGAGATATGTGGCTAGCTCCCGTTCATCAATGTGATGTAGGCATGCATTCCGTGTGTCGTCATACGTGCTTAGGGAAAAGAACTTGCATGACATCTATTGTCCATCCCTCCCATGGAAGCGGGGTCCAAAAGGAAACTACGGGATATTAATGTTCTCCTTTTAATAAAGAACCGGACCAACGCATTAGGACTTGGTGAACACATGAACTCCTCAAACTATGGTCATCACCGGGAGTGGTTCCGGTTATTGTCACTCCGGGGTTGCCGGATCATAACACATAGTAGGTAACTACAACTTGCAAGATCAGATGTAAAACACGCATATATTGGTGACAACATAACAATTTCAGGTCTGAAATCATGGCACTTGGGCCCTAGTGACAAGCATTAAGCATGGCAAAGTAGTAGCAACATCAATCTCAGAACATAGTGGATACTACGGATCAATCCCCGTCAAAACTAACTCGATTACATGATAGATCTCTGATACGTCTCAAACGTATCTATAATTTTTGATGGTTTCACTCTGTTATCTTGCCTTCTTTGTATGTTTTACGTACCTTTTTATATCTTTTTGGGACTAACATATTAATTCAGTGCCAAGTGTAAGTTCCTGTTTTTCCGTGTTTTTGACTCTTTTCAGATCTGATTTTGGAACGGAGTCCAAACGGAAGAAAAACCCCGAAATGATTTTTTCCCGAACGGAAGAAGTCCAGGGGCTCTTAGGCCAAGCCAGGTGGGTTCCAGGGAGCCCACAAGCCCCCACTCTGCCACCAGGGGGAGGCGGCGGTGGGCGGGCTTGTGCCCTCCCTGGCCGCCCCCTGACCAAGGTCTTTGGCATATAAATTCCCAAATATTCCGCAAAAAATCAGGGGAGCCTCGAAAATACTTTTCTGCCACCGCAAGCTTCCGTTTCCTCGATATCTCATCTGGAGACCCTTCCCGGCGCCCTGCCGGAGGGGACTTTGGAGTTGGAGGGCTTCTTCATCATCATCATCGCCCCTCCAATGACTCGTGAGTAGTTCACTTCAGACCTACGGGTCCGTAGTTAGTAGCTAGATGGCTTCTTCTCTCTCTTGGATCTTCAATACAAAGTTCTCCATGATCTTCATGGAGATCTATCCGATGTCATCTTCTTTGGCGGTGTGTTTGTCGAGATCCAATGAATTGTGGACTTGGGATCAGATTATCTATGATATATATTTTAGTCTTTGCTGATTTCTTATATGCATGATTTGATATCCTTGTAAGTCTCTCTGAGTCTTGGGTTTTGTTTGGCCAACTAGATCTATGATTCTTGCACTGGGAGAAGTGCTTGGTTCTGGCTTCTGCCATGTCATGACCTTTCCCAGTGACAGTAGGGGCAGCAAGGCACACATCAAGCAGTTTCCATCAAGGGTAAAAAGATGGGGTTTTAATCATTGGTTTGAGATTATCCCTCTACATCATGTCATCTTGCTTAAGGCGTTACTCTGTTCTTACGGACGTAATACACTAGATGCATGCTGGATAGCGGTCGACGTGTGGAGTAATAGTAGTAGATGCAGAAAGTATCGGTCTACTTGTTTCGGATGTGATGCCTATAGAAATAATCATTGCATAGATATCGTCACGACTCTGCACAGTTCTATCAATTGCTCGACAGTAATTTGTTCACACACCGTCTACTTGCTTTCGTGAGAGCATCCACTAGTAAACACTACGACCCCCGGGTCTATTCACATCCATCGTTTACAACTCCGCTTTTACTTTGCTTTGTTACTTTGTTGCTTTCAGTTCTCACTTGGCAAACAATCTATAAGGGATTGACAACCCCATCATAGCGTTGGGCGCAAGCTTTTGTGTTTGTGCAGGATCTTGAGATACTCCTCTGGCGGATTGATACATTGGTTCTCAAACTGAGGGAAACACTTACCTCCGCTGTCCTACATCATCCTCTCCGCTTCGAGGAAACACCAACGCAGAAGGATTCCTGGTGTTGTCAACGTGCCCATTTCTGGCGCCACTGGAAGGTCTTTTGTACAGCAGCATAACGGACATCAGAAGCATTCCTGCGCCATTGCTAGGGATCCCTTTTGAAACATCAATCTCATCCTACTCATCACCGCCCAGCGAGCCTACGAATAGATTACTCAAGAATGACGAAGAGCTTCATGGAATTGGAGAGGGAAGAAGGTTGATGATGACGATGGCGACGATTTCCCCTCTCCGGAGCCCAAGACAGACTGCAGATCTGCCCTCCAGATGAAGAACAGGAGGTGGCGGCGCCTCCGTATCGAAAACGCGACGAAAACTTCTCTTTTTATTTTTTTCTAGGACGAAAGGCAACTTATAGAGCTGGAGTTGGGGGCGGCAGGTGCCTGTGGGCCCCACAAGCCTGCCCACCACCACGAGGGGGGTGGTGGCGGAGCACGGGCTTGTGGCCCACTTGCCCACCCCCTCAGGTGGAACTTGGTGCAGATATTTTTGATATTTTCCAAAACTGCTGCCCGTAAATTTTCAGGATGTTTGGAGAACTTTGATTTCTGCACAAAAATAACACCAAGGCAATTCTGCTGAAAACAGCATCAGTCTAGGTTAGTTCCATTCAAATCATGCAAATTAGAGTCCAAAACAAGGGCAAAAGAGTTTGGAAAAATAGATACGATGGAGACGTGTCAAGCAACAACCTGTCAATAGCCACCCGGCAATAGTACCGCCAAATCTTGTGGCCACCTAGAGGTGGGAACCAAGGACGCAGCTGAAACTTCACTCCAGCGACCTCAACATACCGGGCTTCGAACACAAGATCCCTCTGGAAACGCTCCGCAAGACTGAGAATGAAGTCCTCAGGAAAGCGGGGCGCTACCTCGATATCGCCGAAGCGGAAGCAATGGCTCCGCTCCACTGCTTCAGCCACCATCTCAGGGGTGATGCCTGAGTAGTCGG
Organism: Hordeum vulgare subsp. vulgare; assembly: GCF_904849725.1. Classification (NCBI taxonomy): domain Eukaryota; kingdom Viridiplantae; phylum Streptophyta; class Magnoliopsida; order Poales; family Poaceae; genus Hordeum; species Hordeum vulgare. The sequence goes on along the minus strand of NC_058524.1, from coordinate 336,997,023 downwards.
ACGCAGCTGTAAGCAGCAGTGTCGTTGTCCTCAGGCGGTACGCCTCCTCTTCCATCACAGGCGTGCTGACCACCATACAGCTTGATTTCGCCGGTTGCTGCAGAGCCGCTCCTGGGACCAGGACCATGGCCGCCGCGGCAGAGAGCCAAGGTGAAGCTGTCCGCTGAGCGCAGCTCGGCGGGTCGCATGGGGCAGAAAGGGACTGGCGACGCAGGGAAGTGGTGGAGGCTTATGGGGTGGCACAGCCGTCCTTCGAGCAAGCAGAGGAAGAGCGTTGGCCATGGGGTTGGGGGGGAAACGACTTGGGCAAGACCGCTCCCGGTGCCCCGCTTTCTTGCAAGAGTAGCAAACAAAGGGATCACGGCATTCAAAGAACTTGTGCGAACTAGCAAGGCAACGAAAGCAGCGATTACCGAATCTCCTCTTGAATGCAATGGCAGCGGCAGAGCCGCGCTCCTTGGAGATTAGTGCAACCTGAGGCCGCTGCGGTGAAGGAAATGCCTGTCCCCTGGCCTGACGACGCACATGCCGAGAGATCGCAATCTCCCAGCCTCCCTCGCCAGCAACGCCCCTAGAACGGGGGCGTCCAGGGACGGCAGACGGAGAAACAGAAGAAACAGGCTCGGTGAGCCTCGCCCTCCATGCGCGTGGCTGACGGGACACAGAGGCCGGCGCATTTGCAGCAGGGGCGATAATAATGGAGAGAAGCCGCGGCTGGCCCGAGGCAGCCACCTCCGCCCAAGATGGCGCCTGGGACACCTCCGTCACCAGCAGCGCAGGCCGAACCAGCCTAGGAGAGGTACCCGGAGGGACTGCAGCGCGGGCAAGGCTGGTAGCGTCCTCCTCCTGCGCATTCAACGCGACACATGGGAAGATCCTGCCTGAGATCTGATCCACAAACGAGTCGAGCGAGTCCTCCAGATGGGCACGAAGCGCTATGTAGGGTAGCACGCGGCCGGAGACTCGGTCGACGAAGGCATGGGGCGCCGGAGGTGTGGCACTGGAGGTGGCCAGAGTGCCGGAGGCCGTGGTTCAGCCGCCGGCCAGGGGGGTGGGTGGGAGGGGCGGAGTGCACGGAGGGGCGCTCGAGAGGAGAGCCATATTACACTTCCTCGCTTGGCTGGATTCCAGCGAGCAGTTCGTCTGGTAAAGCATGCATAAGCAGAAGATACTCGTGTTGAAGTTCGCAATGCCGACTCTGATGTGAATGATATCATGTCGGAGCATGAGGTTGTCACCCACTCTGAAGATGCCAGCCCTGAACATGTTGCCGCAACAAATGCCATAGTTCAGACTGCGCAAGTTCATACCAAAGTTTATAGCTCATAGTTTACTACTAAAGGCGGTCATCATAAGGTAGATGATGAAACTGATGGCGATTATCAGCCTTCTGATTAACCTGCATCTGTACCAAACATCGGGACAAATAATGCTTTGGAATCTCCTGGAAAAGAAATGGAGGACAGTGTGCCTGCCTCCAACAGCACACGCTTCAGTTTGGATGATACAGATGAGAATCAGCTAGATGATGATTATCAAGTGGAGGAGGTTCTACGCACGGGGGAGCCGGCGGCTGCTCGCGGGCCAGGTGAAACCGGCCGTGGTGACCACGGCAGTGGAGGAGCGTAGCACGAGGCGCGGTGACAGCGACAGACACGGCAGGTCGAGGCCGACTCCAGGCCAAGTTGTTGTTTAAAAAGCGAGCTCTTTTTCTAATATACTAGCAAAAAACCCGTGCGTTGCAACGGAACAATGAAAACGCGTTTCAATGTACAGTCATTCGAAATAAGATGAAAATTTGTTGTTTCTCCCCACGAGATTTTTCAAAGGTGTGCATGTGTGGTTAACGATGTTTTCTTTCCTCTCAATTTGGTTTTAATTTAATGGATGTTTATTGCAATTCGTATGGTCGCCGGAAAGAGAGAAAAAAAAGTACCGTGCACTACATATTAAGTTTGCATTAAAAATAATATTTAAGAAGTATTCAACAGCTAAAAATAACATCCTATTTAGATTCTACACATTTTTTCAATCAAATTTCATATATAACATGTTAAAATCGGAGTTACGGTTTAAAAGATATGGATAATTTTGTTTTAGATAAAATATGGATTGACTAACTAAAAAGTCAGGGTCTTTTTTTAAGACATTTCGGCTGACTTAAATAGGGAGGATAGGTTGATTACCTAAAACATCACGGAGTTTTATGAAAAATACAAAAAAAAAAGGTTCGGCTGTGACTAAAAGGTGGACTGCGGGTTGATTATCTAAAACTGTGAGGGCTTTGATGCAAAATGATGGAAAACGGTTTGTTGTGACTTAAAATTGGACTGCGGGTTAATTACCTAAAACTGCGAGGGATTTTCTGCAAATTGATCGACGACGGACGACAGAAGCGTTGCGCGCTTTATTATTAGGGGAGACTAGGGACACTATAATTCATGTGCCTTGGTTGACTTGACCTGGTCCGTCTAGTATTGGGGCTTGGTCTTCCTTGTTTGACTACTGAATGTAGATCTCAGTGTGGGGTTGTGAAGGTTGTTAGAATTAATGGGTTTGGTACACCTATAAATTCTAAAATTTCAAATCGAGCCCATAAATAAAATGGCAAGTGGTGGTGTGGTAGTGCTAAAGTTTAGTCTCATGCCGCTAGTGATGGAAGAGTTGGACCTCTTTATACAATGAGTTCTCCCCACGAGTCTAAATGTGTGTTGAGAAGAGAAAGGAGAGAACCACACGCGTGCGTGCACTTGCCTCGCCTGGACGTGCAGGGCGGCGCGTACGTGCGACATGCGCGTGAATGGTCCACCGAATTCCGGTCCGATGCCTTGCGGGGGCGCGGCTTCCTTTTGCCGTTTTATTTTTTTTATCTCTTGACATACAAGTTGAGAATTTCTTGTCCGGTAAGTATACGACTTGGAAACCAAGTCGGTTTGAGACGTGGTCGCGAAATGGAACCGACCTTGGTCCTCCTATATATACTGCTTACCGTGGTCGGCCAAAGATACAGCGAAAACATCTAGGGTTTTGCCTCGTCTCACGACTTGCGCCGCCATCGTAGTCTACCTCATCTTGAACGCCGGCGTGCATCAGCGTGTGAGAGAGTAGGTCTCCGGAACCGTTCGTCTTTGCGATCCTGCACCGGGAGAGGACGAATTAGGTTTTTGGAAAGCGCTTTGCGCGACAGCTCAAATTCGTCACCACGGGTCGTCTACCATCCAAGTCGGGCGGTGGTACTCATCTTCATCAACAAAGGATCATCACCAACATCATCGTCAGCACAGTCGCTCCTACTGCAACTAACAAACAGTACATTACTCGTAATCTGTTTATGTTGATCGTTGTAGTTGCTGCTTCTTGCGCGGTGATGTTGTGCATGTTCAGTTGCTCTGTCCGATTGCTAGAGTATTGCATGCTATTTTTTGTTTTAGTCATGAGTTATTTAGTGGAATTAATCATGAACTTGCCTAATCTTCCAACAATCCAAAAACCTAATTGTAGGCAATTTCCTGAGTTAACTATGGCTGGATTTGCTGATGCACTGCAGTCGGATAAGTTTACCGGTGTGCACTTTAAGAGGTGGGAAGTGAGAACCACGCTCTGGCTTAATGCTCTGAAAGTTTTCCATGTTAGTGTCGGCATGCCAGATGGAGCTTCTGATGAAGATCAGAGAAAATTCCGGGAAGCCAACACTATGTTTGTGTGATGCGTTTTGAGTGTTCTTGCTAACCGTCTGTGTGATGTGTACATGCACATACAAGATGGAAAGACGATGTGCGATGCACTGAAGGCTTAATTCGATGCTACAGATCCTGGCAGTGAACTGTACATTATCAAGAATTTTCACGACTACAAGATGGTGAATAACCGTTTTGTGGTTGAACAAGCTCATGAGATAGAGTGTATTGTGATTGAACTAGAACTCTTTAAGTGTGATCCACCCGATAAATTTGAGGTTTGGTGCATGATTGCAAAGTTGCATCCTTCATGGAGAAACTTTGCCACTTCTCTGAAACATAAGAGACAGGAGATATCAGTTGAAAATCTGATTGCATCTCTTGATGTTGAAGAGAAAGCTTGGGCTAAAGACACTACTGAGAAAGGAGGCGAGATTCAATCTACTGCCAACATGGTACAAAGGTTCCCACAAAACAAGAACAAAGGAAAGCACAAGCCTATAAAGACTACTACCTTCAAGAAGAAGAAGTTCAACAAGGCTGAGCTAGAGTGCTACACATGTGGAAGCTCGGACACTTTTCCAAGAAATGCCCAGAACGTGCAGACTGCAGAGGGAAAACCAGGTCCAAGACAGTGAACATGGTGACCGCTAGCAATACTGATGGGTATGGTAATTTACATATTTTGCTTTCGGTATTTCATTCATCTTCATGGTGGATTGATTCAGGAGCTAACGTTCATGTGTGTGCTGACGTCTCTTTGTTTACTTCTTATCAGGTCGCAAGGGATTCTTCCATCCTAATGGGGAATGGGTCGCATGCTTTTGTTCGTGGCATTGGCACGGTGGATCTGAAGTTTACTTCGAGAAAGATCGTTCAATTAAGGAACCTGTAGCATGTCCCTACTATGAACCAGAATCTAGTTATCGGCTCCCTTCTACGTCGATATGGGTTTAAGGTAGTTTTAGAGTCAAATAAAGTAATATTGTCCAGGTTTGGACAATTTATAGGCAAAGGCTATGCGTGCGGAGGCTTGTTCCGCTTTTCCCTTTCAGATTTTTGCAATAATTCAGTAAACCAAATTTGTGGTAGTATTAATGATGATACAAGTGTTTGGCATTCTCGTTTATGTCATATTAATTTTGGTTTAATGTCTCGTCTATCAAGTATGAGTTAAATTCCTAATTTCACACTTTCCATAGGTTCTAAGTGCCATAGTTGTGTGCAATCGAAGCAACCTAGAAAGCCTCACACGGCTGCCGAAGAGATAAACTTGGCACCTCTAGAACTCATACATTCTGATCTATGTGAGATAAATGGTGTGTAGACAAAAGGTGTAAAGAGATATTTCATGACTTTGATTGATGATGCGACTAGATTTTGCTATGTTTATTTGTTGCAAACTAAAGAGGAAGCTCTCGATTACTTTAAGATCGATAAAGCTGAAGTTGAAAATCAACTAGAGAGAAAGATCAAGCATCTTAGCTCGGATCGTGGTGGAGAATATTTTCCCAAAGTTTTTGATGAATTTTGTTAGGAACAAGGTATCATTCATGATAGGACGCCTCCCTATTCTCCCCAATCAAACGGGATTTCCGAGAGGAAAAACCGCATGTTGACTGACTCGGTGAACGCCATGGTACACAATGTTGGTTTATCTAAAGCATGGTGGGGGAGGCTTTGTTGACTGTATGGCATGTCCTGAATAGAGTTCCTAACAAAAATAAAGAGAAAACCCCTTATGAAGTGTGGGTTAGGAGAAAACCATCACTTTATTTGCGCACTTGGGGATGTTTGGCAAAGGTCAATATTCCTATCCCCAAGAAACGCAAACTTACACCAAAGACAGTGGATTGTGTTTTTCTGGGTTATGCTCAGCGGAGCATTGCTTATAGATTTTTAGTAGTTAGATCTGAGGTTCGTGATATGCATGTAGATACTATAACGGAATCTTGTGATGCAGCATTTTTTGAGAATATGTTTCTATGAAAGATATGCATAGCACTGCTAGATTTTCTTCTAAGTTAAATTCTAATTCTAGTACATTTAATGATTATTTTGAACAAACACCCGAGGAAGTCCGTGAGAAGGATAACCATGAAGCTCCTATAAGGAGCAAGAGACGAAGGGTTGCAAAATCCTTTGGTGATGATTTCATTGTATACCTTGTGGATGATACTCCTAATTCTATTGAAGAGGCATATGTGTCTCAGGATGTAGATGATTGGAAAGAAGTTGTTCATAATGAGATGGACTCAATTCTTTCTAATGGAACTTGGGGTTAACTGAACGACCTTATGGTTGTCAACCTGTGGGTTGTAAATGGGTGTTCAAAAAGTAGTTAAGGCCTGATGGTACTATTGATAAGTACAAGGCCCGATTTGTGGCCAAGGGCTACACTCAGAAATAAGGCGAATATACCTTTGACACCTATACACCTATTGCTAGAATGACCACCATTCGGGTGCTACTTTCCCTCGTTGTCTCTTATGGTTTGATCATTCATCAAATGGATGTAAAGACAGCTTTCCTAAATGGAGAGTTGGAAGAGGGAATTTATATGGATCAACCTGATGGGTTTGTGGTAAAAGGAGAAGAGAAAAAGGTGTCCAAGTTGCTAAAATCTTTGTATGGTCTGAAACAAGCACCTAAGCAATGGCATGAGAAGTTTGAAAGAACTTTAACTTCTGCGGGATTTGTCATTAATGAGGTTGATAGGTGTGTTTACTATCATCATGGTGGAGGCAATAGTGTGATACTATGTTTGTATGTGGATGATATAGTGCTCTTTGGTACAAACATTGTTGCGATCAATGAGGTAAAGTCTTTCCAATCAAAGAGTTTTGACATGAAAGATCTGGGAGAAGCCGATGTGATCCTAAACATCAAAATTATTAAGGATGAGAGTGGGCTTACTCTAACGCAATCTCACTATGTTTAGAAGGTCTTGAGCCATTTCGGCTTTCTGGATAGCAAGCCTTCTTCAACACCTTATGATCTCAGCGTGACACTGAGAAAGAACAAGAAAGAAACGAGAGATCAATTAAGATACTCTCAAGTTGTCGGTTCACTCATGTACCTAGCTAGCCCTACAAGACCAGACATCTCTTTTGCTGTTAGAAAACTGAGTAGGTTCATGTCCAACCCGGGTAATGATCATTGGCATGCACTAGAGTTATGGAATTCACTATTCATGGCACCCCGCTGTGCTAGAAGGATATAGTGATTCAAATTGGATCTCTAATGTTGATGTACTCTACGCTACAAGTGGGTATGTGTTTACTCATGGAGGCAGTGCGGTGTCATGGAGGTCTTGCAAGCAAACCATATTGACAAGGTCAACTATGGAAGCAGAACTAACAGCTTTAGACACAGCCACTGTAGAGGCAGAATGGCTGCGTGAACTCTTGATGGACTTGCATGTGGTTAAAAAACCCGTACCGGCTATTCTCATGAATTGTGACAACCAAACGGTTATTGCTAAAGTAAATAATTCTAAGGATAACGCAAAGTTATCACGACACGTGAAGAGACATTTGAAATTTGTCACGAAGTTGAGAAACTCCGGAGTAATAACTGTTACGTATATTCAAACGGACAAAAACCTGGCAGATCCTTTTACAAAGGGACTATCACGAAATGTGATAGATATTGCATCGAGGGAGATGGGTATGAGACCCATAGACATGACACCATAGTATTAACCCAACCTTTGTGATCGGAGATCCCATGAATTAGGACCTGGGAAGAACAAGCTATTGGTTATCAGAGGAGAGTAATAAGTGACCATCTCTAAGTCAAGATGCAAAACTCTCAGAACTGTAAGGCTTAAGTGTTGTAAGGCAGGTTGGCAACATGCCTTAATGTGATTCTGTTGGCAATTATAGCAAAGATGTTGTCCTACAGAGCGATCTTGAAAGAACACACCTATATGAGCTCCGATTGTAAAACGTCGCAACCTAGGAGATTTGGGTTATCTCTAGTAAGCTCATGAAGAGACTAGGGAGTACGACGTATATGCTCCAACCCACGGGGTAGACTACTAGCAGCCAGGTCCTGGTTAAGACTTTGAGTGAAACATGTTCACACAAAACTAGCAATTCAAGGCATAGTCCATTGTCAAGTTGTGGATGGATATAGCTTAAAGTTCTAGACAGGAGTTCAACTTAACAGTGTCTGTTGAAATACTAGTATATTAAACAAGTGGAGAGAAAAGGCAAATCTCTAAATGTGTATTTGAGACCTGGTGGGGGTTGTTAGAATTAATGGGCTTGGCCCATCGACAAATTCTAAAATCTCAAATTCAGCCCATGAATAAAATGGCAAGTGTTGGTGTGGTGGTGCTAAAGTTTAGTCCCATGCCGCTAGTGGAGGAAGAGTTGGACCTCTTTATATAGTGAGTTCTCCTCACCACTCTAAGTGTGTGTTGAGAAGAGAAAGGAGAGAACCACACGCGCGCACTCGCTCGCCTGGCCTGGCCGGGCAGGGCAGGGCGGCGCGTACGTGTGACATGCGCGTGAATGGTCCACCTAATTCCGGTCTGTAGCCTTGCAAGGGTGCGGCTTCCATTTGCCGTTTTATTTTTTTTATGTCTTGGTGCACAAGTTGAGAATTTCTTGTCCAGTAAATATACGACTAGGAAACCAAGTCGGTTTTAGACGTGGTCGCGACACGGAACCGACCTTGGTCCTCCTATATATACTGGTTACCATGGTCAGCCAAAGGTACACCGAAATCATCCAGGGTTTTGTCTCGTCTCACAACTTGCGCCGCCATCGTAGTCTACCTCATCTCGAACGCCGGCGTCCATCGGCGTGCGAGAGAGCAGGTCTCTGGAACCGTTCGTCTTTGCGATCCTGCACCGGGAAACGCTTTGCGCGACTGCTCAAATTCGTCACGACGGGTCGTCTACCATCCAAGTCAGGCGGTGCTACTTATCATCGTCTTCATCACCATCAACAAAGGATCATCACCAACATCATCGTCAAGACAGTCGCTCCTGCTGCAGCGAACGAACAGTACGTTACTCGTAATCTGTTTATGTTGATCGATGTAGTTGCTGCTTCTTGCGTGGTGATGTTGTGCATGTTCAGTTGCTCTACCAGATTGTTAGAGTATTTCATGCTATATTCTGTTTTAGTCATGAATTATTTAATGGTATTAATCATGAACTTGCATAATCTTCCAACAGAGGTGCAGCGAGTAGGTGCGAGGAGCTGAGCCGGTGTTGAGCCTCGTGATCTCTCGTATATTACGTTCTCTACTCAAAAACTCTCTCATATGATTTGTATTGCGTGTGAAACTTGTTTCAATCTCAACGAATGAACTCGGAGCCCATAACTAATGAACTCGAAATTGGATGCAGATCCTTCTCTGTCGGCTCTTATTTATCCGACGAATCAGGATCTTCTCGATCCCTAAACGATCTTTCTACAAGAACACGATACCACTGCGATAGGCCCCATGATGGGCGCCAACCGTCGTGGCTTTGTAATGGCAGATGTCCTCGTGAAGGACTTAGGTGTGAGTACATCGCACTATGTGGCGGCTTGAGAGGGGTTCGGCGGAATCGAGAGACGCGACTTTGCCCTGGTTCGCCCCCTTTGATGCAGGTAAAAGCCTACCCTGCTTGTGTTTCATTGATGAAGATGATGATCTTGAATACAAGGGTGTGGAATCGCTACCTCTAATCTCAAGGGTGTCTAATTTGTATATCTCATGATTTGTCTTGTTTAGACCTAAATTAACTTGTCCCTCTTGGGGTGCCCTGCCCTTCTTGTATAGGTTGAAGGGGTAGGTTTACATAATGTCCTACTATGACTAGGAGTAGTTTCTGTGGAATCCTAATCCAGGTCTTGCTTCTCCTGGAGGGAATTCCTCCTCCTCTTGGGACTTCTCCTTGAGCCGCCTTGCACTGGCTTGCACAATAGGCCTTGGACCATGCCGTTTCGGTTGACCTGGTAAACACGACGCCTTTTATGAGCCGCTAAATGATGGGTCGGGTCAAATCGTGAGTAATATCCCGGACGAAATGGAGGATCTGGTCAAGGCGTCCTCCATCATGGCCGGCAACCCAGCCATAGCCTGCTCTGTTGTGGGCGGCACTGGAGGCGGCACCAAAGACACCGGAATATCAGGGCTCCCGGAAGCTTTCTTCGGGAAAAGCTCGGAGGGAATCTTGTTCCCCTCTCCACTTGTGGGAGGGAACCAATCTCTTGGGCCCCGGTGACCGAGGCATGGACCTCGGCCAAGATCTCCCATTCTTCGATGGCCAGTTTATCAACGTGAGCCAGGCCCTCCATGTCTTCGGAAGCTGGTGTATCAACTTCGGCCGGGACCACCCGGTCCTCGGCATCTAATGTACGCACCACAACCATCACCACCTCGGCGCTGGTCTGCGGGGCCTGATGGGACATCACTTCGGCGACCTCATCCGGGGCCCATGGAGGGGTATTGTGGGACGTGTTCCTCCTCTCTGCCAGCTCGACAAGCATTGAACCCTCCTATGACACCTGGTCCATCGGAAGTCTTCGGACAGGGCTATGCAGAGAATGGCTCATTTCTCATTATTAATTAAAAACCCGGTGTAATTCTTTTAAATTAAGAATTGGATTTTGTACCTTCGGGTCGGGGGCTTGACACTAGGGATTCGGCGAAGAATCAACTAGAAGGCTCCGAGCTCATCATCAGAGTCCGGGCCAGCGCCGAGCATGGCAACCTTGTTCTTACCAGGTCTCTTCGAAGCCCGAGGAGATAGCCCCTCCTCTGCCCCCTTTGGCGCCTCCCACTTCCTCGTGTAGAGGGAGTCCTTCTCTCCCTCATCTTCTGCATCCTCCCCCTCGTGGGTGGAGGAGGCATGGGTGTTGCTGGATGATACGTCCATTTTGCATCATGCTTTAATGTTGATATTTATTGCTTTTTGGGCTGTTATTTCATTGCACGGTGCAATACTTATGACTTTTCTCTCTTATTTTGCAAGGTTTACATGAAGAGGGAGAATGCCGGCAGCTGGAATTCTGGCCTCAAAAAGGAACAAATTTGAGATGCCTATTCTACGCAACTCACAAAGCCGTGAAAATCAACGTGGATTTTTTTGGGAATATATAAAAAATATTGGGTCGAAGAAGTGCCAGAGGAGCGCAACCAGGGGGCCACAAGCGTGGTAGGCGCGGCCACCCCCCCTGGCCGCGCCTAGGGGGCTTGTGGGCTCCCTGCTGGTCCACTGGCCCCCCTCTTCTGCTATATGAAGGGTTTTGTTCCAAAAAAAATCAGGAGGAGGCTTTTTCGAGGATTCGCCGCCGCCACGAGGCGGAACTTGAGCAGAACCAATCTAGAGCTCCGGCAGGACGATCCTGCCGGGGAAACTTCCCTCTCGGAGGGGGAAATCATCGCCATCGTCATCACCAACACTCCTCTCATCGGAGGGGACTCATCACCATCAACATCTTCATCAGCACCATCTCATCTCCAAACCCTAGTTCATCTCTTGTAACCAATCTCCGCCTCGCGACTCCGATTGGTACTTGTAAGGTTGCTAGTAGTGTTAATTACTCTTTGTAGTTGATGCTAGTTGGATTACTTGGTGGAAGAGTTTATGTACAGATCCTTGATGCTACTCATTACCTCTCTGGTCATGAATATGATTATGCTTTGTGAGTATTTACTTTTGTTCCTGAGGACATGGGATAAGTCATGCTAATAGTAGTCATGTGAATTTGGTATTCGTTCAGTAATTTGATGTGTTGTATGTTCTTTTTCCTCTAGTGGTGTTATGTGAACGTCGACTACATAACACTTCACGATTATTTGGGCCTAGAGGAAGGCATTGGGAAGTAGTAAGTAGATGATGGGTTGATAGAGTGACAGAAGCTTAAACCCTAGTTTATGTGTTTCTTCGTAAGGGGCTGATTTGGATCCACTAGTTTAATGCTATGGTTAGACTTTGTCTTAATTCTTCTTTCGTAGTTGCGGATGCTTGCGAGAGGGGTTGATCATAAGTGGGATGCTTGTCCAAGTAAGGGCAGTACCCAAGCGCCGGTCCACCCACATATCAAACTATCGAAGTAACGAACGTGAATCATATGAACATGATGAAAACTAGCATGACAGAAATTCCCGTGTGTCCTCGGGAGTGTTTTTCCTCCTATAAGACTTTGGCAAGGCTTGTCCCTAGATACAAAAGGGATTGGGCCACTTTGCTGCATCGTTGTTACTTTTGTTACTTTCCACTTGCTACGAATCATCTAACCACACAACTACTTGTTACCGATAATTTCAGTGTTGCAGATTTTACCTTACTGAAAACCACTTGTCAGATCCTTCTGCTCCTCGTTGGGTTCGACACTCTTACTTATCGAAAGGACTACGATATATTGCTGGGGAGTGAAGCACCGTTGGTACGTGGAAATTTGTAAGGAAACATTCATATAGTGTGCTGAAATTTATTGTCACTTGTCACTATGGAAACTAAACCTTTGTGGGGCTTATTCTGAAATTTAATGCTATGTATCTTCACCTCGAATGGAAGCACAAATATTTTCACCTCAACCTGCTGCACCTACTGAAAATATTTGCATTGAATTTCCATCGCGTATGCTTCAGAAACTGCTAGCTAATCCTTTTACAGGAGATGGAACATCACACCTAGATTTGCATCTAATCTATGTAGATGATGTTTGTGGTTTATTTAAGCCTGCAGGTTTGCCCGAGGATGAGGCCAAGAAGAAGATCTTTCCTTTATCTTTGAAGGATAAGGCGTTGACATGGTATAGGCTATGTGATGATACTGGATCATGGAACTACAATCGGTTGAAATTGGAATTTCATCAAAAGTTTTATCCTATGCATCTAGTACATCGTGATCGGAATTATATTTATAATTTTTGGCCTGGTGACAAAGAAAGCATCGCTCAAGCTTGGGGGAGGCTTAAATCAATGTTATATTCATGCCCGAATCATGAGCTCTCGAGAGAAATCATCATTCAGAACTTCTATGCTCGGCTTTCTCATGATGATCGCACCATGCTTGACACTTCTTGTACCGGTTCTTTTATGAAGAGAGGTATTGACTTCAAATGGAATTTATTGGAGAGAATTAAATGCAACTTTGAAGATTGGGAGCTTGAAGAAGGTAAGGAATCAAGTATGAATTTCAAGTTTGATTGCGTTAAATCTTTTGTTGAAACAAATACTTTTTTGTGATCTTAGCGCTAAGTATGGACTTGACTCTGAGATAGTAGCTTCATTGTGTGAATCATTTGCTTCTCATATTGATCTCCCCAAAGAGAAGTGGTTTAAATATCATCCTACTTTAGAAGTCAATGTAGTTAAACCCAATCCAGTTGAAGAGAAAGTCATTGCCTATAATGATCCTATTGTTCCCAGTGCTTACATTGAGAAACCACCTTTCCCTGTTAGGATAAAGGATCAATCTAAACCTTCAACTGTTATACGTAGAGGCTACATTAGAACACCTACACCCCCTGAGAAAATTAGAGTTGAACCTAGCATTGCTATTATCAAAGATCTCCTGTCCGATGATGTTGAGGGACATAATATTCACTTCTGTGAAGATGCTGCTAGAATTGCTAAACCTCACGCTAGAGACAAACATAGGCCTGCTGTTGGCACGCCTGTTATTTCCGTTAAGATAGGAGATCATTGTTATCATGGTCTATGTGACGTGGGTGCTAGTATTAGTGCAATACCTCAATCCTTATATGATGAAATCAAATTCGAGATTGCACCTGCTGAGATAAAGCCTATTGATGTCACAATTCAGCTTGCCAATAGAGACATTATCTGCCCTGTGGGAATTGTTAGGGATGTTGAAGTCTTGTGTGGTAAAACGAAGTATCCTCCTGATTTCCTCGTTCTTGCTACCACCCAAGATAGCTTTTGTCCCATCATATTTGGCAGACCCTTTCTCAATACCGACAATGCTCATATTGACTGTGAGAAGCAAATTGTCACTGTTGGCTTTGAAGGTGTGTCACACGAGTTCAATTTCTCTAAGTTTGGTAGACAACCTCATGAAAAAGAGCTGCCTAGTAAGGATGAAACTATTTCCTTAGCTTCTATTGACATGCCTCCTACTGATCCTTTAGAGCAATACTTTCTTGAGCATGAAAATCATATGCATATGGATGAAAGGGATGAGATAGATAGAGTTGTCTTAGAACAATATCCTATCCATAAGAATAATTTGCCTGTTGAACTGCTTGGGGATCCACCCCCACAAAAGGGTGATCCTGTGTTCGAGCTTAATCAGTTTCCTGATACTCTTAAGTATGCTTATCTTGATGAAAAAGAGATATATACTGTTATTATTAGTGCTAGCCTCTCAGAGCATGAATTAAATAAGTTACTAAAAAATCTGAGAAAGCACCGTGCCGCTATTGGATATACTCTTGATGATCTTAAGGGCATTAGTCTCACTCTATGCGAGCACAAGATTAAAAGTGATCCTGATTCTAAACCATTTGTTGATCATAAAAGGAGATTAAATCCTAATATGAAAGTGTGAGTAAGAAAATATATACTCAAGCTCCTGGAAGCGGGTATTATCTATCTTGTTGCTCATAGTGATTGGGTGAGTCCGGTGCATTGCGTCCCTAAGAAGGGAGGCATTACCGTTGTCCCTAATGATAAGGATGAATTGCTGCCACAAAGGATTTTTACTGGCTATAGGATGGTGATCGATTTTAGGAAATTGAATAAAGCCACTAGGAAAGATCATTAGCCTTTGCCTTTTATCGACCAAATGCTAGAAAGAATGTCTAAACACACACACTTTTGCTTTCTAGACGGTTATTCTGGTTTCTCCCAAATACCAGTTGCACAATCTGATCAGGAGAAAACCACTTTCACTTGCCCTTTCAGCACCTTTGCTTATAGACGTATGCCTTCTGGCTTATGTAATGCACCTGCCACTTTTCAAAGATGTATGATGGCTATATTCTCTGACTTTTGTGAAAAGATTGTTGAGGTTTTCATGGATGACTTCTCTGTTTACGGGTCTTCCTTTGATGATTGCCTCAGCAACCTTGATCGGGTCTTGCAGAGATGTAAAGACACCAACCTTGTCTTGACTTGGGAGAAGTGCCACTTTATGGTTAATGAAGGCATCGTCTTAGGACATAAAATTTCTGAAAGAGGTATTGAAGTCGATAAGGCTAAGGGTGATGCAATCGATAAAATGCCATACCCCATAGATATCAAAGGTATAAGAAGTTTCCTTGATCATGCTGGTGTCTATAGAAGGTTCATTAAGGACTTCTCTAAGATTTCTAGGCCTCTTACCAATCTCTTGCAAAAGGATATTCCTTTTGTCTTTGACGAAGATTGTGAGGAAGCCTTCGAAATACTTAAGAAGGCTTTGATAACTGCACCTATTGTTCAACCACCTGATTGGAACTTATCTGTTGAAATCATGTGTGATGCTAGTGATTATGTTGTTGGTGTTGTCCTAGGGCAAAGAGTTGACAAGAAGTTGAATGTTATTCACTACGCTAGTAAAACTCTAGACAGTGCCCAAAGAAACTATGCCACTACGGAAAAGGAGTTCTTAGCAGTCGTGTTTGCATGTGAAAAGTTCAGGTCTTACATAGTTGATTCCAAAGTCACTATTCACACTGATCACGCTGCTATTAAGTACCTCATGGAGAAGAAAGATGCTAAACCTAGACTTATCAGATTGGTTCTCTTGCTACAAGAGTTTGATTTGCACGCTGTCGATAGGAAGGGTGCTGATAACCCCGTAGCAGATAACTTGTCTAGGTTGGAGAAAGTTCTTTATGACCCACAACCTATTAATGATAGCTTTCCCAATGAGCAATTGAATGTCATCAATACTTCACGTAGTGCACCGTTGTATGCTGCTTATGCAAACTATATCGTTGCCAAATATATACCACCTAATTTCACATACCAACAAAAGAGGAAATCCTTCTTTGACTTGAGACATTACTTTTGGGATGATCCTCACCTTTATAAGGAAGGAGTAGATGGTGTTATTAGACGTTGTGTACCTGAACATGAACAAGGACAGATCCTACAGAAGTGTCACTCTGAGGCCTATGGAGGACACCATGCGGGAGATTGAATTGCACACAAGGTATTGAAATCAGGTTTCTATTGGCCCACTCTCTTCAAGGATGCCCATAAGTTTGTCTTGTCTTATGACGAATGTAAAAGAATAGGTAATATCGGTAAACGTCAGGAAATGCCTATGAATTATTCACTTGTCATTGAACCATTTGATGTTTGGGGCTTTTATTATATGGGACCTTTTCCAAAATCCAACGGGTATACTCATATCCTAGTTGTTGTTGATTACGTCACTAAGTGGGTAGAAGCTATCCCCACTAGTAGTGCTGATCACAACACTTCTATCAGGATGCTTAAAAGATGTTATTTTTCCTAGATTTGGAGTCCCAAGATATCTAATGACCGACGGTGGTTCACATTTCATTCATGGTGCTTTCCATAAAACGCTTGCTAAGTACGATGTCAACCATAGAATTGTGTATTCCTATCACCCTTAGTCCAGTGGTCAAGTAGAGCTAAGCAATAGAAAGATTAAACTGATTCTGCAAAAGACTGTCAACAAGTCTAGAAAGAATTGGTCTAAGAAGCTCGATGACGCACTGTGGGCTTATAAAACTGCCTATAAGAATCCCATGGGCATGTCTCCGTACAAAATGGTGTACGGTAAAGCATGTCATTTACCTCTTGAGCTAGAGCATAAAGCTTATTGGGCAATCAAAGAGCTAAACTTTGATTTCAAACTTGCTGGTGAGAAGAGGTTATTTGATATTAGCTCGCTTGATGAATGGAGAACTCAGGCATATGAGAATGACAAGTTGTTCAAAGAAAAGATTAAGAGGTGGCATGATAAGATGATACAAAAGCGTGAGTTAAATGTAGGTGATTATGTCTTGCTATATAATTCTCGTTTAAAATTTTTTGCAGGCAAGCTTCTCTCTAAATGGCAAGGTCCC
The DNA here is from genome assembly GCF_904849725.1 of Hordeum vulgare subsp. vulgare. Classification (NCBI taxonomy): domain Eukaryota; kingdom Viridiplantae; phylum Streptophyta; class Magnoliopsida; order Poales; family Poaceae; genus Hordeum; species Hordeum vulgare. The sequence continues at coordinate 336,980,345 of NC_058524.1, read as the reverse complement.
TATATTGTTGAGGAAGTATATCGTTCCGGTGCTATCAAGATCAACAACACGGAAGGTAATTGTCTGAGAGTTGTAAATGGGCATAGAATCAACCATTATATCTCAGGTACTCCCATAAATGTTGAAAGCAATATCATCAATACCATAACTCCGGAGGAATACCTAAGGGATATTTATCAGCCTGTTTCAGACTCCGAAAATGAAGAGGTATGTGATCCAGTAGGAAATTTTTCTCCTTTTTGGAATATTTGAAACAATAGAAAAATTCGAAGTAATCGAGAAAGCGCACGAGGAGGCGACAAGCCTGCCAGGCGCGGGCCAACCCCCTGGCCGCGCCTGGGGGGCTTGTGGGCACCTCGTGCGCCTCCGGGACTCCATTTTCGTGCGGAATACTCCTTTTGGTCTGAAAAAATCATTATATATTCTCCCGTAAGGTCTGACCCTCATATCATGCAGATTTCCTCTATTTTCGTTTCGAGCCTGTTTTGTGCCGCAGATTTAGGGCAAGATGTCTTCTCAAGATTCAGAGGGGGAGAGCTATGTGGCCGATTACCTTGCTAACCCCAAGGTCTATGGGGACTTGGATCCTTATGGATGTACCACTGATGAGGAAGAAGATTATGATCCCAAGGGGAAGGAAGAAACAAGTTCCGATGAAGAGGAGGCTCCTCTACCTCCACCTGGAGACACCCATGTGGAGTTCAAGAAGTCGAGCCTCCCTGACTCAAGGAATAAGCCTAAGACTTTGTTTATCCCTTCTCATTTCTTGCAGGAGAGTAAGCAGGAATTATGCCAAAGGGTGTTGAAGCTTGAAGAGGAAAATAATGATCTGAGGGAGCAGAATATTATGCTCAAGTGGAAATTAAACAAGCTCAAGACCTCTGCAACAACTCCACCACCATCAGCTCCAAAGGAAGACAACTGAGCATGGGTATGGTCAATCCCCTTGGCTTGTGCCAAGCTTGGGGGAGTTGCCCCGGTATCGTATCACCATCACATCTTTTGCCTTTATCTTTGTTTTAGTTTGTTCCTTTTCAGTTTTATCTTTCCCTAGTAGAATAAAGGTCTTATTGTTTTAGGCTTGAGTTCTACTTTGTGTCACCCCTGATGTATTCTAGCTCATGAGCCATATAATAAAGAGTGTCTTAGTTGAGGGCTTTGCCTCTTGCCATGATCAAAAGAGTGAGAAAAGAACAAAAGCACGAAAGATCATGTAATGATCTTATGGGAACGGATGGCTTCACATATAAAAAGAATGTTGATTGAAACTTCTTGAGGGTAGACAAACGTAGACCTTGGTCATTGTTGCAATTAATAGGAAATGATAAAGAAGGAGAGGTTCACATATAAATATATCATCTTTGACACCATCTATGATTGTGAACACTCACTAAACTATTGCATGCCTAGAAGTAGATGTTGGACAAGGAAGACAACATAATGAATTGTGTTTTCTTGGTTCCGAACAATGTTATATGACTAGAGATCCCTTAGCATGTGATGATTACGTCCACATCATATTAGACAAAACTCCCGCACCAAGTAGAGATACTACTTGTGCATCCATAAACCTTCAACCTAGTTTTGCCATGAGAGTCCACCACACCTACCTATGGATTGAATGAGATCCCTCAAGTAAGTTGTCATCGGTCCAAGCAATAAAAATTGCTCCCTAACATGTATGATCTATTAGTGTGTTGAAAATAAGCTTTGTACGAACCTGTGATGAGGAAGACATAAAAGCGACAAACTGCATAATAAATTTCTTTATCACAGGAGGCAATATAAAGTGACATTCCTTCGCACTAAGAGGACACGCATCTAAACCTCAAAAGCGCAAGACAACCTCTGCTTCCCTCTAAGAAGGGCCTATCTCGTACCTTTACTTTTTGACCTTGAAAGAGTCATGGTGATCTTCACCAATTCCTTGTTTCGCCTTTATCTTGGTTAACGTCATATGCTAGGGAAAGATCTATATTCATATGTCAACTTGGAGGTAGGCATTCATGAATTATTATTGTTGACATTACCCTTGAGGTAAATGGTTGGGAGGCAAATCTATAAGCGCCTATCTTTCTCTGTGTCCAGCTGAAACTTTGATCTCATGAGTACCAAGTGAGTTGTAGCAATTGTAGAGAACGAAAAGATGATTGAGTATGTGGATTTGCTTTACAAGCTCTTATTTGACTCTTTCTGATGTTGTGATAAATTGCAATTGCTTCATTGACTAAAGACTATCGGTTGTTACTCCCCGGTAAGGTTCTTGATCCATGATTTACTTTCTGAAGGAACTGTCACTTTAGCATGAGAGATTATATGTTGGTATTGTTGTTCAGATCATGATCATGATGCCTGCATGTTCGTCTCTTGTTTTGTCGACACCTCTCTCCCTAAACATGTGGGCATATTTAGTGAGCTCGGCTTTCGCTTGAGGACAAGCAAGGTCTAAGCTTGGTGGAGTTGATACGTCCATTTTGCATCATGCTTTCATGTTCATATTTATTGCTTTTTGGGCAGTTATTTTACTTCACGGTACAATACTTATGCCTTTTCTCTATTATTTTGCAAGGTTTACATGAAGAGGGAGAATGCCCACAGCTGGAATTCTGGCCTGAAAAAGGAGCAAGTTTGAGATGCCTATTCTGCGCAACTCCGAAAGCCGTGAAAATCAACGTGGATTTTTTGCGAATATATAAAAAATACTGGGACAAAGATGTGTTAGAGGAACGCAACCAGGGGGCCACAAGCCTCGTAGGCGCGGCCACCCCCCTAGGCGCGCCTAGGGGGCTTGTGGGCTCCCTGCTGGCCCACTGGCCCCCCTCTTCTACTATATGAAGGGTTTTGTTCCATAAAAAATCAGGAGGAGGATTTTTCGAGGATTCGCCGACGCCACAAGGCGGGACTTGAGGAGAAGCAATCTAGAGCTCTAACAGGACAATCCTGCCGGGGAAACTTCCCTCCCGGAGGCGGAAATCGTCGCCATCTTCATCACCAACACTCCTCTCATCAGAGGGGACTCGTCACCATCACCATCACCATATTCATCAGCACCATCTCATATCCAAACCCTAGTTCATCTCTTGTAACCAATCTCTGTCTCGCGACTCCGATTGGTACTTGTAAGGTTGCTAGTAGTGTTAATTACTCTTTGTAGTTGATGCTAGTTGGATTACTTGGTGGAAGAGTTTATGTATAGATCCTTGATGCTACTCATTACCTCTCTGGTCATGAATATGATTATGCTTTGTGAGTATTTACTTTTGTTCCTGAGGACATGGGATAAGTCATGCTAATAGTAGTCATGTGAATTTTGTATTCGTTCAGTAATTTGATATGTTGTATGTTCTTTTTCCTCTAGTGGTGTTATGTGAACGTAGACTACATAACACTTCACGATTATTTGGGCCTAGAGGAAGGCATTGGGAAGTAGTAAGTAGATGATGGGTTGCTAGAGTGACAAAAGCTTAAACCCTAGTTTATGTGTTGCTTCGTAAGGGGCTGATTTGGATCCACTAGTTTAATGCTATGGTTAGACTTTGTCTTAATTCTTCTTTCGTAGTTGCGGATGCTTGCGAGAGGGGTTGATCATAAGTGGGATGCTTGTCCAAGTAAGGGCAGTACCCAAGCGCCGGTCCACCCACATATCAAACTATCGAAGTAACGAACGTGAATCATATGAACATGATGAAAACTAGCATGACAGAAATTCCCGTGTGTCCTCGGGAGCGTTTTTCCTCCTATAAGACTTTGTCAAGGCTTGTCCCTTGCCACAAAAGGGATTGGGCCACTTTGCTGCACCGTTGTTACTTTTGTCACTTGCTACTTGCTACGAATCATCTCACCACCCAACTACTTGTTACCGATAATTTCAGTGCTTGCAGATTTTACCTTGCTGAAAAGCACTTGTCAGATCCTTCTGCTCCTCGTTGGGTTCAACACTCTTACTTATCAAAAGGACTATGATAGATCCCCTATACTTGTGGGTCATCACCGGACTTGGTATCTAGCGGATCCCTCGAACGGAGACCCCCGCGGGTCTCCTTCTTCTTATTTTTTAGCGTCGTGTACAGTGCCACTACTAGCATCAAGCTCAGCAGGGTTGACTGAGGTTCCTCGGGCAGGGGAGCTGGGTCGTCTATGTTCTCGGCCAGGGCCAGCCAATCCTACATGGAGGTTAGGAGATATAGTAAGGCTTTCAATCAAACGAGAACTTTAAGTAAGTATGAGTGCTTGGACGTAAATCCAAAGGGGGGGTCCCGACATCCAAGACGATGTCTTCATCCTCGGTCGGCCACTTCTGTTGCGGCTTGAGTAGTATCCGCCACAAGTTCTCATGGGTGGTGCGGTAGAACTCTTGCACCACCTAGGGGTCGATGGGCTTGTAATACCACATCGTGTTATCTCAGCGCTGGCAGGGAAGGATGCGGCGATGGAGCATGACCTGACCTATGTCTGTGAGCTGCATGTTCGTCGCCACCATCTACTTGACGCGCTTTAGCAGCAGTTTCACATACGAAGCCGAGCCCCAGTCTAGGCCCTTCTTAACCCATGAGGTTAGACTCACGTGGGGTCCAGATCTAAATGCGTCGGGCATTTCCCATTTTGCTTCTTGTGGCTCTGTGATGTAGAACCACTCCTTCTGCCAACCCTTGATGGTGTCGATCAAGGTGGCCCCCATCCATGGCACGCGAGAAATTTTTCTTACCACAGTCGGCATGCTAACTGCTGACCGACTTTGGTTTAACATTGAAAACTTTAAGCCAAATGCCGAAGTGCGGATGAACCCGCAGGAAGACCTCACAAACAGTGATAAAGGTGGAAACATGCATGCCATAATTCGAGGGAAGATCGTGGAAATCTAACCCATAATGAAACAACAAACCCCTAACAAAGTGGTGAAGCGGGAAGCCCAACCCCCGAAGGAAGTGGGGGACGAACACCACCCAATCATAGGCCTTGGTGTAGGTGCCACCTAGCCCTTATCGGGTGCTCGATGGGCGATGTCGGTCGCAAGATAGCCACGACACTTCAGCTCCTCGTTGTGCCCATCAGAGATGCAGGAGATGTCTCATGTGCCCTAAGAGCCCGAGCCGGCCATTGCTGATCTTGGAGAAGGGAACGGCTGGAAAGGGCGGGAAATGAAATGGATCTGGGCGATCAAGCTTGGAAGGAGAGGGAGTCGAGTTTGGAATGCATGTGGTGGGCTTTGGATCTTTTCTCTCTTTTTTATGGCAGGTCGTAAAACAAAGGGTTTCCTCTTACTCCACCATTGGCTCCGCCACTTCCCAAAACGACCGCATCGTTGAGCATGCGTGACTGGCCCGGGTCGTTATTCGAATACCTTAAAATGCGGGACACTATCTCTTTGTAGATAAAACATGTCCCAGCGAAAGTGGCCTCTAGCCGCGATTCGAGTTTTTCTCATTATTAATTATAGCGACTTTTCGTCAGAAGAATTGTCAAATAAGGGACTGTTCACCTCTAGGACTTTAAGCCTTTAGGTTTAAATACGCTTGTTTTTAGAACATGGTGCCATTGGAGCGACTAAACCGATGCCAGTCGAACATAAGAGGAACTCATTGTGCAATTTGATTATTCTAAGTGTCCGGCTTCCGAAGACCATACACATCGGCGTTGAAGGCGAGTTCGGGGGCTACTGAGGGAGTTCTCGATTAAGGGGTCATCAGGTGGTCGGGTTATCCCCTATGGGCCGACCATGTGGGCTGCATCACAAAAGACCGGATTGTTTGGCAACTTCGTAATCGAGATGGAAAGCTCCGAAGACTAGACGTCCACTCCAAGTCGAGAGGACCAGTTCGGCCATCTATCCCGGCTAAGGTCGGTAACATGTAACCCTACAAACCCTAGTGTTTATATAAACCAAAGGTTCTTATGCATATAGGCAGGTTATCTCATCTATGGTTTTAGCTCATACGATCTCGAGGTAGGTCAACTCTCTAACCATCATTGCCCATCAATATAATCAAGCGGGACATAGGGTTTCACCTCCTCAAGAGGGCTCACCTGGGTAAATATTGTCTCTCCTTCTTTCCTGCAACCCGTCGATCCCAGGTCTACTGTTAGGGACTATCTACCAGAGATATGTTGGTTTTAATGCTGACAGGAGGTTCGACGCAAGGGTGCGGGCTCCACCAAGGATGCAGGCTCTAGCACTGGGCTCCTGATAACCCCCGGTCTCCTCTTCACGCCGGTTGTTGTCGGCCCTCCTGGGAGGCAGCGGCAGTGATGGAAGAGTCGCGTTGTCTTGGGGGGGCATGCCTCGCATGGCCGTTCGTGTCAGGCTTCCTCGCGAGGGCGATCATGCCAAGCATCCTCGTGAGGCTGCTCACACAAGGCCTAACGAGGGTTACCATAACGGCTGCCCCACTTGCCGCCTCCGCAGCCGCCGCCACAACCGGTACCGCGGTCGTTGTGGTGTGGGCTCTGGGTGGCACGCTCATTGTTGAGGGCCATGAGCTCCAGGTAGTCCTCAGTGATGTGAGTGTGCGTGTTGTGGAAGGCACGGAGCGGACGGTGGTCCTTCTCGGGGATGTCCTGGTCACAACCATGCTTTTGTTTAGGCTCTGCCAGGAGCATCGCAGGGCCCTTGTGATTGACCTCCTTGACCTTGGGCTTGTTGTCATCACGCGTTCTATCGGGGTTGTCATGGATGAACAGGCGGCCTTCTTCGGTCTTGGCGCACTTGTTAGCGATGTTGAATAGCTACAGGATGGTGCTCAAATTGTTGTCAAAAGCAAGTTTCTCGCAAAACCGAACGTCTGTGACACCATTGGATAATGCCATGATGATGGCTTTGTCCGAGGCGCGTGGAATGTTGATGTGCACATGGCTAAAGCGCTGGATGTACTTGCGCAAGGTCTTCACCGGGCGTTGCTTCACGCGTCACAGGTCATTGGCAGAGAAGGGGTGGTTGTGCATGCCCTTGAAGTTGGCGATGAACTTCTCAGAGAGCTTTCTCCACGAGGAGATAGATTCCTCTGGCACGTTCTTGAGCCACGAGCACACGTCGTCCTCGAGGGCCATGGGGAACTAGTTAGCAACAACCTTGTCGTCGTTGTCGGCCGCCTCGATGCTAAGGGCATAGAGCCATGGAGTCGGGGACGCCATCACAGTGCGGGGGCACCTCAGGCTTGAACTTGATGGGCCAAACCACCTGGCACAGCTCGTGGATGAACACCCGACAGCCCACGCCACCCAAGCGGATGCCACGAGCGAGTGCGGCCCTGTTCTAGCACCCGGCCACCGCGACATCTTAGACGATCTTGTCCTGACACCAGCGTTGTTGTTCAAGGACGACCCGGTAGTTGACCTCATCTTGGGCCCATGGAAGGGCTCTCTCGTGCTGATTGAGCGGTGGGCGTCGCGACGTGGTTCGATCGGGTCATTGCGAAAGGGTGGTGGCGGAGGAGGTCCATGGGCCACGTCTCCGATGTGGAATGCAGGAGGGCGAAGCGAGCGGGAGGGTGTTGGTGCCTCCCAGCGGTCGTGATGAGCTCGGTGATATGGCCCAGCGAGGCTCGTAGCGGGGGTTTACCGGGCCATAGTGAAGCGGCTCTTGCACCATGAGCAGCCCAGCTTGCACGTTCACATGCTCGGGGCAGGCATTTGTCGAGGAATCGATGCAGGTGTGGCCGTCTCACTGCACGGAAGGGTGGAAAGAAGAATCTTGTTGTTCGCGGACAATGGGGTCACCAGCGGCATCAGTCGCCTCACTGACAGAGTGGCGGCTAGTGTGGCCGACCGACATGGTGTAGGCGACACGGGCCACTCGGCGCTCAGCATGAACACGACGTACGTCGACCATTAAGTGGGCAGACAAGGAGCTGGGATGAAGCTGAAGAGTCACAGTGCACCCCTACCTAGCACGCCAATTGGCATATTCAGGGCACCGGGGACACTATAACATTTGAACTATGGGGTGCACAAGGTGTGCTCGGGCTGAGGAAGGAGAATGGTGGACACGACAATTTACCCAGGTTCGGGCCACCTCGCAGTGTAACAACCTACTCCTGCTTGTTCTTATTGGTTGACCGTCCCAGGGAATACTTGGGGTCTCTCCATTTTCTACGGTGCTGGCTTTCCCTCCCTTATACTGACACAAGGCAGGAAGAGTTGCCACAACGACCAGTTTGAAGGGGGACAGGATCGTAGCCTATCCTAGCAAAACATGTCTCCGCGTGCTAAAGCTACTGTGGTGGCGGATTTCTGGGCTCGGGAATAATCTCCTTCCCTCACGATCCTCTGGTACCGGTGTTCTTGCACCAAAGTGGAAATACTTTAGGGAGCACTTTGGGAACTGGCGGAGGCCGTGTTCCCTTAGCACGAAAAGGGAAAGCCTCCTCATCCGCGCTCGCATGCATGCCTCCTAGCGTTGCGTGGTGATGCTCGCGTCACCCACATAATACCGTAGGATCGTCCGACCTGCCAAGCCACCCTTAATTGATCCACCCCGAGAGAGCCTTGAGGGCAGCCCTGGGAGGCCTCCTCGCGACGCGGGGCTTGATGCGACGACGTCCACGTGGATCCACCTAGTGTTGGGTAACGTAGCGAAAATTCAAAATTTTCCTACGCCATACATGGAGCTTCCTATGGAGAAACCAGCAACGAGAGAGGGGTGAGAGCATCTTCGTACCTTTCAAGATCGCTAAGCGGAAGCGTTGCTAGAACGCGGTTGATGGAGTCGTACTCGCTGCGATTCAGATCGCGGTGTTATTCCGATCTAGTGCCGAACCACGACACCTCCGCGTTCAACACACGTGCACCCCCGTGACGTCTCCCGCTCCTTGAACCAGCAAGGAGGAGGGAGAGGTTGGGGAATAGCTCCGGCAGCACGACGTCGTGGTGGCGTTGGAGCTACGAGGTCTCCCGGCAGGTCTTCGCCAAGCATCGTGGGAGAAGAGGGAGAGGAGAAGCAGGCCTGCATCGAGAGAGAAATAAGTGCGTGTCTCCAAAGGCCAAAACCTCCACTATATATAGGGGAAGGGGAGGGAGGCGTAGCCCTTAGGGTTCCCACCCCTAAGGAGTGTGGTAGCCCCCATATGGGAGGCTATGGCGGCGGCCAGGGAAAGGGAGGGGTTGGCGCACCTCTAGGTGGGCCTTAGGCCCACCAGCGCCTAGGGTTTCCCCTCCTTCCCCTCTTGTGCGCCTTGGGCTGGGTGTGGGGGGTGCAACAGCCCACCTAGGGACTGGTCCCTCTCACACTTGGCCCATGTATCCTCCCGGGGCTGGTGGCCCCTCCCGGTGGGACCCCTCGAACCCTTCCGTTGGTCCCGGCACGTTGTCGGTGGTACCCGAAACATTTCCGGCGTCCAAACCCAACAATCATATATATCAATCTTTACCTCCGGACCATTCCGGAGCTCCTCGTGACGTCCGGGAGCTCAACCAGGACTCCTAACAACCTTCGGTAACCTCGTACAACAATTCCCTATAACCCTAGTCTCATCGAACCTGTAGTTTGTAGACCCTACGGGTTCGGGAGGCACGCAGACATGACCGAGACACCTCTCTGGCCAATAACCATCAGCACGGTCTGGATACCCATGGTGGTTCCCACATGTTCCACGATGATCTCATCGGATGAACCACGATTTCAAGGATTCAATCAATCCCTTATATAATTCCCTTTGTCTATAGGTATAGAACTTGCCCGAGATTCGATCGTCGGTATCCCTATACCTTGTTCAATCTCGTTACCGACAAGTCTCTTTACTCGTTCGGTAGCACATCATCCCGTGACTAACTCCTTAGTCACATTGAGCTCATTATGATGATGTTCTACCGAGTGGGCCCAAAGATACCTTTCCGTCACACGGAGTGACAAATCCCGATCTCGATTCATACCAACCTAACAGATACTTTCGGAGATACACGTAGTGCACCTTTATAATCACCCAGTTATGGTGTGACGTTTGATACACCCAAAGCACTCCTACGGTATCTGGGAGTTGCACAATCTCACGGTCGAAGAAAAAGAAACTTGACATTAGAAAAGCTTTAGCATACGAACAACACGATCTAGTGCTATGCTTAGGATTGGGTCTTGTCCATCACATCATTCTCCTAATGATGTGATCCCGTTATTAATGACATCCGATGTCCATGATCAGGAAACCATGATCATCTATTGATCAACGACCTAGCCAACTAGAGGCTTGCTAGGGACACATTGTGATCTATTTATTCACACGTGTATTACTGTTTCCTGCTAATACAATTATAGCATGAACAATAGACGATTATCATGAACAAGGAAATATGACAATAACCATTTTATTATTGCCTCTAGGGCATATTTCCAACAGTCTCCCACTTGCACTAGAGTCAATAATCTAGTTACATTGTGATGAATCGAACACCCATAGCATTATGGTGTTGATCAAGTTTTGCTCGTAGAATAGGTTTAGTCAACGGGTCTGCAATATTCAGATCCGTGTGTACTTTACAAATATCTATGACTCCTCTCTTGACCTGGTCCTGGATGGAGTTGTAGCGGCGTTGGATGTGCTTGGTCTTCCTGTGAAATCTGGGCTCCTTGGCTATGGCAATTGCTCCAGTGTTATCACAGAAGAGTGTCATCAGACCTAACGCGCTTGGAACCACTCCGAGGTCGATGATGAACTCCTTCATCCAGATCCCTTCATGAGCTGCTTCCAAAGCAGCTATGTACTCCGCTTTACATGTAGATGCTGCCACGACGTCTAGCTTGCTGCTACACCAGCTCACTGCCCCACCATTCAGAACATACACGTACCCGGTTTGTGACATAGAATCATCCAGATCTGTGTTGAAGCTAGCATCGGCGTAACCCTTTACGACGAGCTCTTCGTCACCTCCATAAACGAGAAACATCTCCTTAGTCCTTTTCAGGTACTTAAGGATATTCTTTACCTCTGTCAAATGTTCCATACGAGATCACTTTGGTACCTCCCTACCAAACTTATGGCAAGGTTTATATCAGGTTTGTTACACAGCATGGCATACATTAGAGAGCCCACGGCTGAAGCGTAGGGGACAGTACTCATCTTCTCTCTATCTGCTGCCGTGGTCGGTGATTGAGTCTTACTCAATCTCATACCTTGAAAAACTGGCAAGAACCCCTTCTTCGAGTTTTCCATATTGAACTTCTTCAATATCTTGTCAAGGTATGTACTTTGTGAAAGACCTATGAGGTGTCTCGATCTAGCTCAATAGATCTTGATGCCTAATATGTATGCAGCTTCTCCAAGGTCCTTCATTGAAATACTCTTATTCAAGTAGGCCTTTATGCTCTCCAATAACTCTATATCATACCCCATCAATAATATGTCATCCACATATAGTAAGAGAAAATCTACAGAGCTCCCACTCACTTTCTTGTACACACAGGCTTCTCCATAAACCTATATGAACCCAAACACTTTAATCACCTCATTAAACGAAATGTTCCAACTCCGAGATGCTTGCACCAGCCCATAAATGAAGCTCTGATGCTTGCATACCTTGTTAGCACTCTTAGGATCGACAAAACCTTCTGGTTGCATCATATACAACTCTTCCTTAAGATACCCGTTAAGGAATGCTGTTTTGACGTCCATTTGCCAAATTTCATAATCATGAAAAGCGGCAATTGCTAACATGATTCGGACTGACTTCAACTTCGCTACGGGAGAGAAAGTATCGCCGTAGTCAACTCCTTGAATTTGTCAAAAACCCTTTGCGACAAGTCGAGCTTTATAAACGGTCACATTACCGTTTGCGTCAGTCTTCTTCTTGAAGATCCATTTATTTTCTATGGCTCGCTGATCATCGAGCAAGTCCACCAAAGTCCATACTTTTTTCTCATACATGGATCCTATCTCGGATTTCATGGCCTCAAGCCATTTGTTGGAATCCGGGCCCGCCATTGCTTTTTCATAGTTCGAAGGTTCACCGTTGTCTAACAACATGATCTCCATCACAGGGTCGCCGTACCACTCTGGTGCGGAACCTACCCTTGTGGACCTTCGTTGTTCAGTAGCAACTTGATCCGAAGCTTCATGATTATCATCATTAACTTCCTCTTCAGTTGGCGTAGGCGCCATAGGAACATTCTCCCGTGTTGCGCTACTCTCCGGTTCGGGAGGAGGTACAATTACCTCATCAAGTTCTACTTTTCTCCCACTTACTTCTTTCGAGTGAAACTCTTTCCCTAGAAAGGATCCGTTCTTGGCAACAAAGATTTTACCTTAAGATCTAAGATAGAAGGTATACCCAATAGTTTCCATAGGGTATCCTATGAATACGCATTTCTCCGCTTTGGGTTCGAGCTTTTCTGGTTGAAGTTTCTTCACATAAGCATCGCAGCCTCAAACTTTTAGAAACGATAGCTTAGGTTTCTTGCCAAACCATAATTCATACGGTGTCGTCTCAAAAGATTTAGACGGTGCCCTATTTAAAGTGAATGCTGCAGTTTCCAATGCGTATCCCCAGAATGATAGCGGTAAGTCGGTAAGAGACATCACAGGTCACACCATATCTAATAAAGTGTGATTACGACGTTGAGACACTCCGTTACGTTGCGGTGTGCCAGGCGGCGTCAGTTGTGAAACAATTCCACATTTCCTTAGGTGTGTGCCAAACTCGTGACTCAAATATTCTCCTCCACGATCAGATCGTAGACACTTTATTTTCTTGTCACGTTGATTCTCAACCTCACTCTGAAATTCTTTGAACTTTTCAAATGTTTCACACTTGTGCTTCATCAAGTATGTATATCCATACCTACTCAAATCATCAGTGAGAGCGAGAACATAATGATAGCCACCGCGAGCTTCAACGTTCATTGGACCACATACATCAGTATGTCTTATTTCCAATAACTCGGTTGCGCGCTCCATTACTCCTGGGAACGGAGTCTTAGTTATCTTGCCCATGAGGCACGGTTCGCATGTGTCAAAGGATTCAAAATCAAGAGACTCTAACAGTCCATCAGTATGGAGTTTCTTCATGCGCTTGACACCGATATAACCAAGGCGGCAGTGCCACAAGTATGTGGGACTATCATTATCAACCTTACATCTTTTGGTATTCACACTATGAATATGTGTAACATCACGATCGAGATTCATCAAGAATAAACGATTCACCAATGGAGCATGACCATAGAACATATCACTCATATAAATAGAACAACCATTATTATCTCACTTAAATGAGTAGCCGTCTCGCATTAAGCCAGAACCTGGTACAATGTTCATGCTCAAAGCTGGTACTAAATAAAAATTATTAAGGTTTAAAACTAAACCCGAAGGTAGATGTAGAGGTAGCGTGCCAACGGCGATCACATCGACCTTGGAACCATTCCCGATGCGCATCGTCACCTCGTCCTTAGCCAGCCTCCTTTATTCCGCAGTTCCTGCTTTGAGTTGCAAATGTGAGCAATAACACCGGTATCAAATACCTAGGAGCTACTACGAGCGCCGGTATGGTACACATCAATAACTTGTACATCATACATAATTTGACTTTGTCGGCCTTCTTATCCGCTAAGTACTTGGGGCAATTTCGCTTCCAGTGAACGATTCCCTTGCAATAGTAGCACTCAGTCTCAAGCTTGGGTCCATTCTTTTTCTTCTTCCCGGCAACTGGCTTACTGGGTGTGGCAACAACTTTGCCGTCTTTCTTGAAGTTCTTCTTACCCTTGCCCTTTTTGAAACTAGTGGTCTTACTGACCATCAACACTTGATGCTCTTTCTTGATTTCTACTTGTGCAGATTTCAGCATCGAGTACAACTCGGGAATGGTCTTCTCCATCCCTTGCATGTTGTAGTTCAACACAAAACCCTTGTAGCTTGGTGGGAGAGAGTGGACGTTTCTGTCAATTACAACATCATCCGGAAGTTCGACTCCAAGCTGAGTCAGACGACCGTGCAGCCTAGACATTCTGAGTATATGCTCACTAACATAACTGTTCTCCTCCATCTTACAGCTAAAGAACTTGTCGGAGACTTCATATCTCTCGACCCGGGCATGAGCTTGAAAAACTAGTTTCAGCTCCTAGAACATAGCATACGCTCTGTGTTGCTCAAAACACCTTTGGAGCCCCGGTTCTAAACTGTATAGCATGCCACACCTAACCAGAGAGTAGTCATCACTCCGCGTCTGCCACACATTCTGAACGTCTTGGGCTGCAACGGGAACAGGAGGGTCACCTAGCGGCGCATAAACGACATAGGCCTTCTTGGATGCAATGAGGATGAGCTTCAAGTTACGGACCCAGTCCGCATAGTTGCTACCATCATCTTTCAGCTTATTTTTCTCTAGGAACGCGTTGAAATTGAGGTTGACGGGTGCGTTGGCCATTGGATCTACAATATTTGTAAAGACAACTTTTAGACTAAGTTCATGATAATTAAGTTCATCTAATAAAATTATGTATGAACTCCCACTTAAATCGACATCCCTATAGTCATCTAAGTGTTACATGATCCATGTCGACTAACCCGTGTGTGATCATCACGTGAGACGGACTAGTCGTCGATGGTGAGCATCTCCATGCTGATCGCATCAACCATACGGCTCATGTTCGACCTTTCGGTCTCTCGTATTCGAGGCCATGTATGTACATGCTAGGCTCGTCGAGTCAACCTAAGTGTTTCGCGTGTGTAAATTTGGCTTACACCCGTTGTATGCGAACGTTAGAATCTATCACACCCGATCATCACGTGGTGCTTCGAGACAACGATCCTTCGCAATGATGCACACTTAGGGGAATACATTCTCGAAATTTTATGAGGGATCATCGTATTATGCTACCGTCATTCTAAGCAATAAGATGAAAATCATGATAAACATCACTTGCAATCATATAGTGACATGATATGGCCATCATCATCTTTGCTCCTTCGATTTTCATCTTCGAGCATCACATGATCATCATCGTCACCGGTGTGACACCATGATCTCCATCATTGTGTCTCTGTGAAGTTGTAAGCCAACTATTACTACTACTACAGCTAACAGTTAGCAATGAAGTAAAAGTAGTAAACACATGGCGTTGCATCTCATACAATAAATTAAGACAAATCCTATGGCTCCTGCCGGTTGTCATACTCATCGGCATGCAAGTCGTGAATCCTATTACAAGAACATGATCATGTCATACATCACACATGTAACATCACATCCTTTGGCCATATCACATCACATGTCATACCCTGCAAAGACAAGTTAGACGTCCTCTAATTGTTGTTGCAAGTTTTACGTGGCTGATTCGGGTTTCTAGCAAGAACGCCTTCTTACCTACGTGACAGCCACAACATTGATATGCAAAAGCTATTTACCCTTCTTAAGGACCCTTTTCATCAAATCCAATCTGACTAGAGTAGGAGAGACACACACCCGCTAGCCACCTTATGCACCATGTGTATGTCAGGCGGTGGAACCTGTCTCACGTAATCGTACGTGTAATGTCGGTCCAGGCCGCTTCATCCCACAATACCGCCAGAAAGGAATAAGACTAGTAGTGGTAAGCAATTGACAAAAATCAGCGCCCACAACCTTTGTGTTCTACTCTTGCTAAGAATCTACGCATAGAAAACCTGCCTTGGATGCCACTGTTGGGTAACGTAGCAAAAACTTAAAAATTCCTACGCCATACACGGAACTTCCTATGGAGAAACCAACAACGAGAGAGGGGTGAGAGCATCTTTGTGCCTTTGAAGATCTCTAAGCAGAAGCGTTGCTAGAACACGGTTGATGGAGTCGTACTCGCTGCGATTCAGATCGCGGTGTGATTCTGATCTAGTGCCGAACCACGGCACCTCCGCGTTCAACACACGTGCAACCCGGTGACGTCCCCCACACCTTGAACTAGCAAGGAGGAGGCAGAGGTTGGGGAAGAGCTCCGGCAGCACGACGGCGTGGTGGCGGTGGAGCTACGAGGTCTCCCGGCAAGGCTTCGCCAAGCACGTGGGAGTAGAGGGAGAGGAGAAGTAGGGCTGCGCCAAGAGAGAAATAATTGCGTGTCTCCAAAGGCCAAAAACTCCACTATATATAGGGGGAAGGGGAGGGAGGTGCAGCCCTTAGGGTTCCCACCCCTAAGGGGTGCGGCAGCACCCAGATGGGAGGCTAGGGCGGCGGCCACGGCAAGGGAGGGGTTGGCGCATGATATGTCTCCAACGTATCTATAAATTTTGATGGTTTCATGCTATTATCTTGTCAAACTTTGGATGTTTTGCATGCCTTTTATATATTTTTTGGGACTAACTTATTAACTCAGTGCCAAGTGCTAGTTCCTGTTTTTTCCATGTTTTTGACCCCTTTCAGAGGAGATTTTGAAACGCAGTCCAAACGGAAGAAAATCCCCGAAAAGATTTTTTTTGGAACGAAAGAAGATCGTGGAGCTTGGGAGCCAAGGCAGGGGAGCCCTAGGGGCCCCACAAGCCCCCACCCCGTGGCCAGGGGGGCCACGCCATCCAGGCTTGTGGACCCCCTGGACGCCCTTTCCCCTAGGACTTTCGCCTATATATTCCCATAAATTCCAAAAAAAATCAGGAGATCATCGAAAGTACTTTTCCGCCGCCGCAAGCTTCTGTCTCCGCAAGATCCCATCTGTGGCACGATCTGGTGCTCTGCTGGAGGGGGATTCAGACACGGAGGGCTTCTTCATCAACACCATGACCTCTCCGATGATGCGTGAGTAGTTCACCATAGACCTACAGGTCCATAGCTAGTAACTAGATGGCTTCTTCTCTCTCTTGGATCTTCAATACAAAGTTCTCCATGATCTTCATGGAGATCTATCCGATGTAATCTTCTTTTGCAGTGTGTTTGTCGAGATCCGATGAATTGTGGATTTATGATCAGATTATCTATGAATCTTATTTGAGTTTCTTTTTATCTCTCTGATGCATGATTTCATATCCTTGTAATTCTCTTCGAGTTGTGGGTTTTGTCTGGCCAACTAGATCTATGATTCTTGCAATGGGAGAAGTGCTTGGTTTTGGGTTCATACCGTGCGGTGACCTCACTCAGTGACAGAAGGGGTAGTGAGGCACGCATGGTGTTGTTGCCATCAAGGGTAAAAAGATGGGGGTTTCATCATTAGTTTGAGATTTTCCCTCTACATCATATCATCTTGCTTAAAGCGTTACTCTGTTCGGCATGAACTCAATACACTAGATGCATGCTGGATAGTGGTCGATGTGTGGAGTAATAGTAGTAGATGCAGAAAGTATCGGTCTACTTGTATCGTACATGATGCCTATATGCATGATCATTGCCTTAGATATCGTCATGACTTTGCGCGGTTCTATCAATTGCTCGACAGTAATTTGTTCACCCACCGAAATACTTGCTATTTTGAGAGAAGCCTCTAGTGAACACTATGGCCCCCAGGGTCTACTCCACACCATATTTTCAGCCTTACACTTTTTACTTCGTTGCACTTTCCGCCTTCAGATCTCACTTTGCAAACAATCTTGAAGGGATTGACAACCCCTTTGAAGCGTTGGGTGCAAGCTTGTTTGTGTTTGCGCAGGTATTCTGGACTTGACGAGGCCCACCTTCTGGATTGATAACTTGGTTCTCAAACTGAGGGAAATACTTACTGCTCCTGTGCTCCATCACCCTTTCCTCTTCAAGGGAAGAACCAACGCAAGCCCAGCCTCTGTCAACGTGTCAATTTCTGGCGCTGTTGTCGGTGGGATAGCAGAAGAATTTCTGGCGCTGTTGCCGGGGAGGAAGATCAAGTCAAGAACTCATCCAAGTAGGTGTCGCAAACTCATCTCTTGCATTTACTTTGTTTGCCAGTTGCCTCTCGTTTTCCTCTCCCCCACTTCACCAATTTGCCTTTTTCGTTCGCCTTTTCGTTCGCCCTTTTGTTCGCCCTTTTTCTCGCCTGCTCTTTGTTTCCTTCTGTGCTTGCTTCCTTGCTGAAGTCACCATGAACGAAAAGACCAAACTTTGTGACTTCTCGAATACTAATAATAATGATTTTAATAGTACTCCGATTGCTCCCGCCACTAGAGCGGAGTCATACGAAATAAATGCCGCTTTGCTGAATCTTGTTATGAAAGAGCAATTCTCTGGCCTTCCTAGTGATGATGCCGCATCCCATCTCAATACCTTCATTGAGTTTTGCGATATGCAAAAGAAAAAATATGTGGATAATGACGTGATTAAATTGAATCTTTTTCCTTTCTCGTTGCAAGATCACGCAAAAACTTGGTTTTCTTCTTTGCCCAAAAATAGTATCGATTCTTGGGATAAGTGCAAAGATGCTTATATATCCAAGTATTTTCCGCCGGCTAAGAGCATCTCTCTCCGTAATGATATCATGAATTTCAATCAACTTGATCGTGAACATGTTGCACAAGCTTGGGAGAGAATGAAATTAATGATTAGAAATTGTCCCGCCCATGGCTTGAGTCTTTGGATGAGTATTCAAATCTTTTACGCTGGCTTGAATTTCGCTTCTAGAAATATCTTGGACTCCGTATCAGGTGGAACATTCATGGAAATCACGTTAGGGGAAGCAACAAAGCTCTTAGACAACATCATGACAAACTACTCTCAATGGCACACTGAAAGGTCACCTACTAGTAAGAAGGTACACGCTATAGAAGAACTTAACTAATTGAGTGCTAAGATGGATGAGTTGATGAATTTGGTTTTTAGTAGAAGTTCTCCTTTGGATCCTAATGATATGCCTTTGTCTTCTTTGATTGAGAGTAGCAACGCTAGCTTGGACGTTAATTTTGTTGGTAGGAATAACTTTGGCAACAACAATGCCTTTAGAGGAAACTATGTTCCTAGGCCTTTTCCTAGTAACTCATCTAATAACTTTGGCACTTCCTACAACAATACTCATGGAAATTACAATAGATTACCCTCTGGTCTAGAGAGTAATATCAAAGAGTTCATCAACTCTCAAAAGATTTTCAATGCATCCATAGAGGAAAAACTATTCAAAATTGACGATTTGACTAAGAGCATGGATAGAATTTCTTGTGATGTTGATGTTTTGAAAGTTAGACGTGCTCCTCCCAAAATCAACATGGATGAAACTTTGAAATCTATGCGTGTTTCCATGATTGAGAGCCAAGAAAGAACCGCCCAAATTCGTGCTAGACATGAATGGCTTAAAAAGATGTCTTCTCGTGATGAGAATCACGAAGGTCTTAAAGTGCTTGGTGTGACTCCCATTGAATCTTTGTTTTCTTGTGTCAAACCTAATGATTATGGGTCTGGATATGAATCCACTTTGGTTGAAAAGTGCCCCAATCATTCGGAGTCCATCTATCTTGATGCTAAAAGCATTAAAAGTGGAGTAGAAGACGTTAAAACTTTGAGTAGTAATGAAATTACTACCGTGGATTTCAAGGAATTCAATTATGATAGTTGCTCCTTGATTGAATGCATTTCTTTGATGCAATCCATGTTAAACTCTCCACACGCTTATAGCCAAAAAAAAGCCTTACCGATCATATCGTCGAAGCTATGATAAAATCTCTTGAAGAAAAAAATGAATTGGAAGTCTCTATCCCTAGAAAGCTTCATGATGAGTGGGAACCTACCATCAAAATCAAAATCAAAAACTATGAGTGCAATGCTTTGTGTGATTTTGGTCCTGGTGTTTCTGCGATTCCAAAGTCTTTATGTGATGTTCTGGGTTTTAATGAGATTGAAGAGTGTTCTCTTAATTTGCATCTTGTTGATTCTACGGTCAAGAAACCCATGGGAAGGATCAATTATGTTCTTATTATTGCAAATAGGAACTATGTACCTGTGGATTTCATTGTGCTTGACATTGATTGCAATCCTACATGCCCCATTATTCTTTGTAGACCTTTCCTAAGGACTATCGGTGCTATCATCGATATGAAGGAAGGGAATATTAGATGTCAATTCCTTTAAGGAAGGGCATGGAACAGTTTCCTAGAAAGAAAATAAGATTGTCTTATGAATCCATGATGAGGGCCACTTATGGTTTGAGCACCAAAGACGACGATACGTGATTCTGTCCCTTCTATGCCTAGCTAAGGGCGTTAAACAATAGTGCTTGTTGGGAGGCAACCCAATCAATTTATCTTTTGCTTTCTATTTTGTTGCATCCACACTTTCATAATTCTGTTGTGATTGTGTTTTTTGTGTTTGTTTTTTGTTTGAGCCAAGCAAAGCCTTTATGACTAGCCTTGGTAATGGTTGTTTGATCCTGCTGGAAAAAGACAGAATTTTTTTGCTCATGAGATGATTTTTCATTTTTATTCAGAAAGAGATTTTGAGTTGATTCTTTTTGCTGCTGATTCATATGCGTTTTTCCCATACCGTCGTAATGTTTCCGATTTTTTGAGGAACCACAAGTATACGAAGTATACAGATTGCTACAGACTGGTCTGTTTTTGACAGATTCTGTTTTTGTTGAGTTGGTTGCTTGTTTTGATGAAACTATGGTTAGTATCGGGGGGTACTAGCCATGAAAAAGTGAGAATACATTAGCCCATCATCAATATATATGGAATTCATGTTTGCTACAGTACCAAAAGAAGTGGTAGTTTGTTTTCTTGTACTAATGTTATCACAAGTTTCTGTTTAAGTTTTGTGTTGTGAAGTTTTCAAGTTTTGGGTGATGTTCTCATGGACAAAGAGATAAGGAGTGGAAAGAGCTCAAGCTTGGGGATGCCCAAGGCATCCCAAGACAAATTCAAGGACACCAAAAATCCTAAGCTTGGGGATGCCCCGGAAAGGCATCCCCTCTTTCATCTTCAATCCATCGGTAACATTACTTGGAGCTATATTTTTATTCACCACATGATATGTGTTTTGCTTGGAGCGTCTTGTATCTTAGGAGTCTTTTCTTTTTGTTGTGTCACAATCATCCTGGCCGCGCACCTTTTTGAGAGAGAGAGACATGCACTCATCGTGATTTTTCGAGAATGCTCATAGTCCTTCACTTATATCTTTTGAGCTAGATACTTTTGCTCTAGTGCTTCACTTATATCTTTTGAGCTAGACACTTTTGCTCTTCTGCTTCACTTATATCTTTAGAGCACGGCGGTGCGTGACTTGGTAGTTGGCTTATGCTATGAAAGTAGTCCCAAATTTGCTAGCTACCCAAAGAGGATGCAAAAACCTCCATCTTCATGTGCATTGAGTAGAAAGAGAAGTTTTTGATTCCTCTCAATTAGTTTTGAGACGTGGATTTGGTAATATTAAGAGTTATGTTAGTAAGGTGTTGTGAATCTAGAAATACTTGTGTTGAAGTTAGTAATTCCCGTACCATGCACGTATGGTGAAACACTATGTTAGGAAGTCGGAGCATAATTGATCTATTGATTGTCATCCTTTGTGTTGAGGTCGGGATCGCGCGATGCTTTACACCTACCAACCTTTCCCCTAGGAGTATGCGTTTAGCACTTTGTTTCGATTACTAATAAAAACTTTCGCAATAAGTATGTGAGTTCTTCATGACTAATATGAGCCCATGGTATAGATGCACTTTCACCTTCCACCATTTCTAGCCTCTCTAGTACCGCGCAATTCTCGCCGGTGCAGAAACCCACCAAATTCCTTCCTCAAAACAGCCACCATATCTACCTACTATGGCATTTTCATATCCATTCCGAGATATATTGCCATGCAACTCCCACCGTTCCGTCTCATGACTTGGGTCGTCACTCTCATATTGCCATTGCATGATCGTAAGATAGCTAGCGAGATGTTTCAACGTCATACGCCATGCTAGATCGTTGCACATCCCGGTACACTGCCGGAGGCATTTCCTATGGAGTCATCATCATTGTGATCTTTGAGCTGTGAGTAAATAAAAGTGTGATGATCATCATTATTAGAGCATTGTCCCATGTGAGGAAATAATAATAAAAAAGAGGCCAAAGAGACCAAAAACAAAAAAAAGAGAAAAGAAAAGAAAAGAAAAAAGAGGCCTAAGAGCCCAAATGAAAAAAAGAAAAGAGAGAAAAAGAGAGAAGGGACAATGCTACTATCTTTTTCCACACTTGTGCTTCACGTTAGCATCATGTTCTTCATGATTGAGAGCTTCTTGCTTTATCACTACCTTCTGCTAGTGGGAATCTTCATTTTATAACTTGGCTTGTATATTCCAATGATGGGCTTCCTCAAAATTGCCCTAGGTCTTCGTGAACAAGCAAGTTGGATGCACACCCACTAGTTTTCCTTTTGAGCTTTCACATACTTATAGCTCTAGTGCATCCTTTGTATGGCAATCCCTACTCATTCACATTGATATCTATTAATGGGCATCTCCATAGCCTATTGGTACGCCGAGTCAATGGGACCATCTCCTCCTTTTTGTCTCACAACCACCACCACACTCTATTCCACCTACAATGCTATATCCATGGCTCGCGCTCATGTATTGCGTGATAGTTATAAAAAGTTTGAGAAAGTAAGAGTGCGAAAACAATTACTTGGCCAATTCCGGGGTTGTGCATGATTTACATTAGTTGTGTGAGGATGATGGAGCATAGCCAGACTATATGATTTTGTAGGGATAACTTTCTTTGGCCTTGTTATTTTCAAAGTTCATGGTTACTTTTCTAGTTTGCTTGAAGTATTACTGTTTTCATGTCAATAGCAAACTATTGTTTTGAATCTTACGGATCTGAACATTCATGTCACGTGAAAGAAGTTGCAAAGGAAAACTATGCTAGGTAGCATTCCACATCAAAAATTCATTCTTTATCACTTCCCTACTCGAGGACGAGCAGGAGTTAAGCTTGGGGATGCTTGATACGTCTCCAACGTATCTATAATTTTTGGTGGTTTCATGCTATTATCTTGTCAAACTTTGGATGTTTAGCATGCCTTTTATATCTTTTTTGGGACTAACTTATTAACTCGATGCCAAGTGCCAGTTCATGTTTTTTCCATGTTTTTGACCCCTTTTAGAGGAGATTTTGTAACGGAGTCCAAACGGAAGAAAATCCCCGAAAAGATTTTTTTTGGAACGGAAGAAGATCGGGGAGCTTGGGAGCCAAGGCAGCGGAGCCCCAGGGGCCCCACAAGCCCCCACCCCGCGGCCAGGGGGGCTCGCCATCTTGGCTTGTGGGCCCCCTGGACGCCCTTTGCCCTAGGACTTTCGCCTATATATTCCCATAAATTCCAAAAAAAATCAGGAGATCATCGAAAGTACTTTTCCGTTGCCGCAAGCTTCTATCTCCGCAAGATCCCATCTGGGGCACGTTCTGGTGCCCTGCCAGAGGGGGGATTCGGACACGGAGGGCTTCTTCATCAACACCATGACCTCTCCGATGATGTGTGAGTAGCTCACCATAGACCTACGGGTCCATAGCCAGTAACTAGATGGCTTCTTCTCTCTCTTGAATCTTCAATACAAAGTTCTCCATGATCTTCATGGAGATCTATCCGATGTAATGTTCTTTTGTGGTGTGTTTGTCGAAATCCGATGAATTGTGGATTTATGATCAGATTATCTATGAATCTTATTTGAGTTTCTTCTGATCTCTCTTATGCATGGTTTCATATCCTTGTAATTCTCTTCGAGTTGTGGGTTTTGTATGGCCAACTAGATCTATGATTCTTGCAATCGGAGAAGTGCTTGGTTTTGGGTTCATACCGTGCGGTGACCTCACCCAGTGATAGAAGGGTTAGCGAGGAACGCATCGTGTTGTTGCCATCAAGGGTAAAAAGATGGGCTTTTCATCATTGGTTTGAGATTATCCCTCTACATCATGTCATCTTGCTTAAAGTGTTACTCTGTTCGTCATGAACTCAATACACTAGATGCATGCTGGATAGCGGTCGATGTGTGGAGTAATAGTAGTAGATGCGGAAAGTATCGGTCTACTTGTCTCGGGCGTGATGCCTATATGCATGATCCTTGCCTTAGATATCGTCATGACTTTGCGTGGTTCTATCAATTGCTCGACAGTAATTTGTTCACCCACCGTAATAGTTGCTATTTTGAGAGAAGCCTCTAGTGAACACTATGGCCCCCAGGGTCTACTCCACACCATATTTTCAGCCTTACACTTTTTACTTCATTGCAATTTCCGCCTTCAGATCTCACTTTGCAAACAATCTTGAAGGGATTGACAACCCCTTTGAAGCGTTGGGTGCAAGCTTGTTTGTGTTTGCGCAGGTACGCTGGACTTGACGAGACCCTCCTTCTGGATCGATACCTTGGTTCTCAAATTGAGGGAAATAATTACTGCTCCTGTGCTGCATCACCCTTTCCTCTTCAAGGGAAAAACCAACGCAAGCCCAGCCTCTGTCAACGTGTCAATTTCTGGCGCTGTTGTCGGTGGGATAGCAGCGCACCCCTAGGTGGGCCTTAGGCCCACCAGCGCCTAGGGTTTCCCCTCCTTTCCCTCTTGTGCGCCTTGGGCTGGGTTTGGGGGGCGCACCAGCCCACCTAGGGGCTGGTTCCCTCTCACACTTGGCCCATGTAACCTCCCGGGGCTGGTGGCCCCTCCCGGTGGGCCCCTCGGAACCCTTCCAGTGGTCCCGGCACGTTGCCGGTGGTGCCCGAAACATTTCCGGCGTCCAAACCCATCCATCCTATATATCAATCTTTATCTCCGGACCATTCCGGAGCTCCTTGTAACATCCGGGACTCCGGACAACCTTCGGTAAACTCGTACAACAATTCCCTATAACCTAGCGTCATCGAACCTTTAGTGTGTACACACTACAGGTTCGGGAGGCATGCAGACATGACCGAGACACCTCTCCGGCCAATAACCATCAGCGGGATCTGGATACCCATGGTGGTTCCCATATGTTCCACGATGATCTCATCGCATGAACCACGATGTCAAGGATTCAATCAATCCCGTATACAATTCCCTTTGTCTACCGGTATAGAACTTGCCCGAGATTCGATCGTCGGTATCCCTATACCTTGTTCAATCTCGTTACCGACAAGTCTCTTTATTCATTCCGTAGAATATCATCCAGTGACTAACTCCTTAGTCACATTGAGCTCATTATGATGATGTTCTACCGAGTGGGCCCAGAGATACCTCTGCGTGACACGGAGTGACAAATCCCGATCTCGATTTGTACCAACCCAACACATACTTTCGTAGATACCCGTAGTGCACCTTTATAGTCACCCAGTTACGTTGTGACGTTTGATACACCCAAAGCACTCCTACGGTATTCGGGAGTTACACAATCTCACGGTCGAAGGAAAAGATACTTGACATTAGAAAAGCTTTAGAATACGAACAACACGATCTAGTGTTATGCTTAGGATTGGGTCTTGTCCATCACATCATTCTCCTAATGATGTGATCCCGTTATCAATGACATCCAATGTCCATGATCATGAAACCCTGATCATCTATTGATCAACGAGCTAGCAAACTAGAGGCATGCTAGGGACACATTGTGATCTATTTATTCACACATGTATTACGATTTCCTGTTAATACAATTATAGCATGAACAAATATGACAATAACCTTTTTATTATTGCCTCTAGGGCATATTTCCAAACCTAGTGAGGCGAGTCCCCCATGAGGGCTTTGGTCATACGGTGTGAGGATGGACCCCATTCGGCCATTGGCATGAGTTGCGCCCGGGCATGCAGGCAGACGAGCCTGGATACCCCCGGTCCGAGAGGCCCTACAGTTGGTTATCCAACAATAATGTTGGTGTTCTGTAGACATGGCATAGATGTTGTGGAAACAAAGCAAATTAAATCTCATGCAAATGTTTAGAAGAAATTGTGTGCCCACAACACACACAGCTTGTCTAGATGTATCTTTTTGGTTATTATTGGTCTTCGCACATAAATTCTGATGAATTAACTATTTGTTGGGTATGACACAAACCTTCTTATGCTAACTTTTTTGTGTTCTTTTGGATCAACGCAAATGGTTTATGTGAGTGAACTGTATGGAGTACTTCACACACATATGTGTTTTTTGAACCGTTTGTGTAATCTCTGCTAATCACAAACAGTTCCTAAGAACCAACTGTATGCCACGTATCGCTCACACATCTCTTTTCTGAATCATATTTGATGGATCCTCCATTGCACACAGTTCATGTCATTGGCAGCGGAGCTTGAACTATTCCGTTTGCGATTGATGGATCGGACACAGTTTCGTGGAAGGATCTCTGAATTTTGTGTTGTCTTTGGACCATCCTACAGTAGTGAGTTTTGCCTCCGGGTCAGGAATAACTATATCTTCTTCTAATGGCAATTTGACTGAGGCGTTATGAAGGACATCAAGGAACAAATTGGGGGGGGGGGCCTGCTTACGCTAAGAGTCTAGGCGTGACAAAGCATCGGCGGCCTCATTGAGTCGACGATCAGTATGACCAACCTGGTAACCCTAAAAATGACCTGCGATGACGGTGATGAAAGCACAACTTCTCCCTGAGGTGGTTTTGGTAATTTGTAACAACATATGTGTCATTGAACTAATGATTCTATATAGTATATTTCAAGATAAGTTCAAAGATGCATTGGCTAAGGATTATGAGGAGAACCCCTAGACGCAAGGAACATCTATTGTCAATAAGCTTGAAGGCTCTACCTTTTATATTTTGTGAGAAATCAAATTTGAGTCCATAGGAAAGCCAATACTATTAAAAGGGGATGAAGTGACTATATGATGTGGTTGCTCAACTGCTTAGAGATAGCCACCAAAAATACTAATGAAATTCTGCCACAACTATTCTGTCAAAATCCACAAAGTCCAAAATTCGGTGGCACCAACTTTCCATTCAGCCCTACCGAGTTTCCACCACACAAATCCCATGTCAAACCCTAGCATATCTGTTCCAACAACATTACATTCAGTGCAACCAGAATGAGTGACCAACTTTCTCGTTAGCCATTTTCAAGAATCGGATTTTCGAGTTTTGGAAATTGGTCTCATCAAGATTAGGTAATTTCCTAGGACACCCATGTGAGTAACACCAAGATTTATATATCGGTCTCACCAAAAAGACAAAAGTTCCCACATTTTGCACTAGTTGGTGCCACCGAATTTTACTTTTGTTTCATTGAGTTGGGTAATAATGTTTTAACGGTTGGATTTTTGGAGATGCCTATATATAGCCATCCACGACCTCTCATTCACAGCGGAAGCACTCACAACACACACACACACTTCACATATCCATTTTTCTAAGAGAGTGCCACCTACTCATGTGTTGAGATCAACATATTCCAATCCTACCATTTGAATCATAATTTCTAGCCTCCCCAAATTGCTTCCCACCGAATCAATCTATTCTACCCAAGCCAAATCTATGACAGAATGATTGAGTGTTGAGGAGACTATCTTTTGAAGCACAAGAGCAAGGAGTTCACCGTACTATCGCATAGGGTGGGCATAAAAACCAATCAACCGAATACCGAACCGATGCCGAAACCGAATAAACCGAATTGTTGGTTTTTTATGCTGCCACAATTAAATTTGGTTTTTACATTTAATAACCAAATTTAAATCGGTTGTTTTGGTGTTAAACCGATAATCAAAACAAAAAACCAAAGCAGCTAGTTCCCGCATGACTCGTATTGTACTTACGCTCTCGCGTGTATCGCCAAACGTTGGTGGCAGCGTACGCACGTCCAGCCACACGCGTACGAACGACCCAATGTAACGCATCCTGTCATTCTGTTAGTTGGGTCCTTCACTAATGAACAGGCCGAACACAAAAACGAGTACTTCTATCCACTCAGTGGAGTGTGCAGCACAACATTGGCATATTTTGAAGTCCCACTCTACTTGATGTGGTCAGGGGACAAGGCGTTGGGTGATATATAATAAAGTGGGGGTGTTGATAACTTATAGGGGGAGCGCTCGCTGCTGCGCTCTTACTTGTAAGAAGTGGTTGGTATAAACCGAAAATTGAACCTAATTAATCGGTTAACCGAACTATCGGTTAGCAAGTTTGACTTGCTTTTTTCGGTTTATAGTTTAGCTAACCGAATTTGGACACAAACTGAATGGTATAACTAAAATTTTGGTTTACCGAATGCCCAGCTTGACTACCGCTTCTATTACCTTTTGGAGATTGGTGTCTCCTAGATTGCTTAGGTGTCGCTTGGGAGCCTCCTACTTCGTGTTGTGGAGTTGAACCAAGAAATTTGTAAGGGCAAGGAGATCGCCTACTTTGCGAAGATCTACCTCAAGTGAGGCTAGTCCTTCGTGGACGTAAGCCGTGATGGAATAGACAAAGTCACTTCTCCATGGACCCTTAGTGGGTTGATCCCTCCATGGAATCGCGTGGCCATTATCCTATGTGGGTTGAAGTCTCTATCAACATGGACGTACGATACCACCACCTATCGGAACCACGACAAAAATCGCCGTGTCAATCTTTGTGTTTGATCTTCCTCTCCCTACCCTCTATTTACATATGCATGTCTTTAGTTTCTGCTGCTATACTCTTAAACTTGCATATGTAGAGTGTGCTTGACTTACTACAATTTCTAAAACTTCCCCACAACTAAAATAGGGAAAAGGAATAGGTTTTCATTTGGTCAAGTAATCTAATCACACACACCCCGCTAGACATACTTCACATCCTACAAGTGGTATTAGAGCATTGGTCTCCATTGCATTGGTTTCACAACCTAGGAGAGTATGGCGTCTAGTGAGGGAAATTACCAATGTAGAGGTCCATTTTTGAGAGTACAAACTTTGCTAGTTGGAAGCATAAGATGAAAATGCATATTCTTAGTCATGACCCCACCATTTGGGATGTTGTTCGTGTTTGTTTGCAAGGTGAATTCTTTGGAGATGGAAGTGAATCGTATCGTGAAGCGATCACGGAAGAATTGAAGATGTTGCAAGCCAACGCTCAAGCATGCGACATTCTATTCAACTACCTATCCCCCAAATAGTTCAACAAGATTAGTCGTCTTGATAATGCAAAGGAAATTTGGGATACTTTGGTTCATATGCACGAAGGTACCGAACCCGTCAAGGAATCTAATTTCGATGTGCTACAAAGTCAGTTTGACGAGTTCAAGAGGAAGGATGGTGAAGGAGTCATTGAGATGTACTCTAGGCTTGCCCTCATCACAAATGAGATTGCCGGCTTAGGAAGCGAAGAGATGACCGACAAATTCATCATCAAGAAGATCCTTAGAGCCTTGGATGGAACATACGTCACCG
The DNA here is from genome assembly GCF_904849725.1 of Hordeum vulgare subsp. vulgare. Taxonomy (NCBI): domain Eukaryota; kingdom Viridiplantae; phylum Streptophyta; class Magnoliopsida; order Poales; family Poaceae; genus Hordeum; species Hordeum vulgare. Next base: position 336,951,216 of record NC_058524.1, on the reverse strand, counting down.
TGTGGAAATTGGTCCAAATAATGCCAAACTACAAAGATCTCAAGCCAATAGAGGTCATTCGAAGGGTTGTTGCTCATGAAATGTCACTCAAGGACAAAGTAGAGCTTCATAACAAGTCAAGCTGTGCTTACGAAGCCTCAATTGATACTCCCTCTACTTCAAATGATAACCTTGTCATCAATGAAGAGATAAGCCACATGGTCAAGAAATTCAACAAGTTATACAAGAGTAGAGGCAAAGAGAGAAGATCCAATTCAAGATATGAATAGAAGCGTTCATCTAGTCGTGAACGAAACTGCTACAATTTTGGAAGGCCCAAACATTACTCCAATGAGTGCTCCCCCCCCCCCCCCCACAAAAGAGGAGAAGAGTCGCCTAGAAGACAAGCTCAAGAGATGAGTCACCTCGAAGAGAGACAAGGAGTAGAGAAGATCGTTATGAAGGAAGACCCTCCCAGAGAAGCAAGGAATCAAAGAACAAGGACAAGTACACAAAGAGCCACTCAAGAATAAGACATCAATCTCATGTTGGTGAATGGGTATCCGGCTCCGGGTACGACAACCAATTGGAGAGAAGCTACCACTCCAACTCTGACTATAGTCAAGATGAAGGTGTTCCCGGTCTTGCACTCCTATCCTCCAACTCCAATGACATATTTGATTGACCAAATGAAGGGATTTGATACTGCTTCATGGCTAAAGGCCCCAAGGTAACACACCCGGAATAGTTTTACTTTAGTAGTGATGAGGATGACTTACATGGAGATGATGACTTGACCTTTGATAAACTAGTGATAACAATGCAAATGAACTTGATGATAACCATGCTAGTCAAGATAAGTCATGTGATAATGAGAAGGAGGAGATTGAGTGTCTAGCTAAATAATTAAATACTCTTAAGTTATCCGATGAATCTACTCTAGAAGATCATAGAGATCTTGCAAGAACTCATGAGATGCTATGCTTCGAGAAGCTAAATTTTGAGCAAGAGCATGAGTTTCTAAAAGCAATCAATGATGATCTTCGAAAGCAGAGTTCTTCTTATCTGGCCAAATGATTCCTCTTGACAACTTTTGTTCCACAAGTTAAATCCAAGCAAACTAGTAGCAAAGTCAATAAAGTTTCCTCATATAGAAATAACAACTCTAATGCTAAATCTAATGATGTTGTTACTAGTTACTCTCTTGATTCCACTAATGATTCTCTTACCAAGTTACACTTGAGAAAGAAAATGATTTATTGAAAGGAATAATAGAGAGAGATGTCTTCAAGACTCTTGCCAGAAGTAGGAAATTCGAGTAGATTGAACGCAAGCAAGGATGATATCGGAAGAAACAAGGCATTAGCTACTTCAATGCCAATGGAGTTGAATGGGACAACGTGAATGCCCCAACCCGAAGTTTGCTCCCCAGAAGGAGAAGTATGATCCTACTCTCCCCAAGGGAACAAATGCTCAAGATGACCCTCCACCACAAGACTGCAAGCTCAAGGGAAAGGATAAGCTTCAAGAGGAGATTGACTCATTTTAAGATGAATCCCAAGCCATGGTCAAGTGAATTCCCAGGGCCACCACTAGCTTTACTTCATCAAGCGCTACCTTAACTCCAAGGATCCTTATCAATTTCCCTAAGAAGAAAAACTAGAGAAGCTCTTGAGGGGTGACTGTGCCAATCAAATTCACTCATATTCATTTTGGCAAGAACTATTTGCAATCAACTTCAACCATATGCATTAGTTCAAGGACTCAGACATTCCCCCAAAGGTAAGCAAGGGACAAGGGAATTAATGTATCAATGGACACCATATCATAAGCACTTCAATCCACGTCCATAGATATCCATGTACTTATTCCTTGTCTGGGACTAACCCATGTAGGTGAGAAGAGTATGAAACACAAGGATAGCTCCCAACTCAAGATGATTTTCGCCAACAATGAGCATCCACCACTACTACACGTACATGAAGTCTTATAGGACAAAACCCAAGGTTAGTTTGACCTTCTTAGGGGGGATGTCACATCAAGGGGGAGATTTACACTAAGACTTGAGTTAAATCATCTTTTAAGTTGTGCACATATTGGAATATTTATGTAAAAGTGGCAACCCCAATTGTGCTTAAACAATGAGTATAACATATGATCAACTATTCTTCCTTGGCTCCTGAGTCAATATACTCATAAATAGATTACTTCATCATCGCCAAAGTGCTTGGTAGATACTAGAGTGGTTGTGCATGTTTGCCATATTTTATTTGACATCTTATTGTGTCAGCATGTTGGTATGGATATTTTTGCTCATTCGAGGATATCCAATTTTTATTATTTCGTATTTCATTTTCTCTGGCCAATGGGATATAGAAGACTGCCTAAGTACCCCTCTCTAACTATCTATCCTTTCTCATCTCAAATTCTATTCATTCTTCATCACAAAATTTGAGGAAGCACTCCTCAGACACTCTGTGTAAGGAGCACTCAGACATCCATCTTACGAGAGAGCTAACTTCCAAAACTTCCCATGTGCCACTCGGTGTGACCAACTACACAAACTCTATCCCACCGAAGCTCTAGGTTTGATTTGCTATTTTAACCTGGGTACAACCGACTTTGCAATCTCGGCCTCACTGAGTTTATTTGACCTAGGTAGTCAAGAAACTCAATGGCACCAAAATTACCGAATCGGTGTCACCGACAGCGTGTGGATATATATACCTAGTGGACCCGACTTTTGAAATTACCCTTTAATTCTTGCCTACTTCAAGCCACTACTGCCATGCTCGTATCTCTAGGTCATCGCCCTTCATCTCTCGCGCTCCCTCACCATAGGAGTCCTTGTCGTCGACTGCAATCTCACGTGTTGTCGCCGTCATAGGAGATCATCACCAAGTTAGGGTAAAGATCCTGCCCCTATTGCTCTCCTACTTTTCAAATCATGCGCATTAGGATTTGTTCTTCATCGTGCCATTGTTTGAGATTGATTTCAACCACAAAACGAAACTTGTAGATTAGACGAACGAAAAAAATTCGGGTTAGGTCTCTGCTTTGTGCGTCTTAGAGTTACCGAGTGGATTTTGATCGGTGTCATGGATTCATGGATTCGGGCTTCTGAGAACCTTCTTGGTGGACCAGAGTTTCTCTTTTCGGTACAACCAAAAAGTATGGTCAATTTTCTATTAAGGAGATGGTTAGTCTCTGAGGCTCCAATTTTTGCAACTCGGTGGGACCAAAACGCACATAACTCATACTTACGACTAAAATTTTGTGTCCAAATTTTTTAATACGTTTGTGTTTTGTCATGCTCATCCAGTCCTACTATTCTATATCAATTCACAGGGTCTACTTGTCAGCTTGTCAGCATGTCAAGGTCTAAAGATAGTGAGAATGCTTGGAGAGAGCAGAGCATCGAAGTGGACTCACACACTAGTCGTGAGAGTAGTGATTCTGATCCAGGATCTCCCAACTCTTATGATCTGCCCAAGGAAGCTACCAGGTCCAGGAAGAGGCTAAACTCATATGAATAAGTTGTTGATTTCATTCCTGAGGAATTCACTTCTAACAAGTAGAAGGAGAAAGTCACTTCCAATAAAATTGTGAGAAAGGAGTACGCCAATCCTGATGAAGTGAGAGCCCCTGAGACAGCTAGAGTTGCTAAGTCTCTAGTGGATGCTAAAACCTCCAAGCTAGCTAAGAAGCCAGGACAGAAGAGATTCGAGAAGAGGGTTCTGCATGTTGTTGGAAGGCCAACCTCCATGTATGAATATCCAGCAGAAGCCGAGGAAGAATAGGACGAGGTACGTGCTAATCCACCTACTTCCAATAAGAAGAATTTAATGGGAGATTCTATGACCAACAAGCCTGCAACTAAGTCCAAGACTACTGCTCTAAAGGCTAAGAAGCCTATAGCTCCTAAACCCAAAATGACTACAAGAGATATACATATAGCAGAAAAGAACAATGGTTGTGCATCTAGAGATGTTGCTCCAGAATAGGAAGATCTTACCGTTTTGAGGAAGGTGCGAACTCACTCGCCAAAGCACAACGATGAACACCCCGTGGAAGAAAATATGAAAGAGATGAAGGATCAAGGGCTCAGAAACTGGAAAGCAGCTAATCCTTACGCTCGTCGATACTCGCTTCCATACAAAGGTGCAGGAGGATTTCTATGAGTAAGTGCTATTGGACAAGAGTCCAACGATATGAGGATAACTTCCCTCATGTGTGTGAAAAGTTCAGAGCCATCGACATTGAAAATTTTGTTGGCAAGAATATGACATCCTGGAACGACGAGATGATCATGCAATTCTACTCCTCAACACACTTTTATCCTGATGGTAGGATTGTATGGATGAGTGAAGGCAACAAATATCAATCAATAATGGAGGAGTGGGCAAGCATCTTAGGTGTAGGAAAGGCACTAGAGCGTGACTTTGATGTTTATACTGAGGCCAAGATGAATCACAATGCAATTGCCAACATGTATAACCAAGTGCCCTAGAAGTACCTGAAGACTCACAAGCTTTTCTCTGTCTATTTCGTGCAAGCAATAATACCCACCACCAACACCATTATGAGGTACAACTTGATGCCGAAATCAAGTGATGATAAGATGATTAGGGGGTATTCTACAAACTTGTTGCACCATTTTGACACCCACACCACGATTAGGGTAATGGACCTGATTGTTGAGACAACCAAAAGGACTGCTGCTGATCAGAAGAGATCATGTGGATTTGCACCACACATTCAGATGTTGATCAATTCCAAGATTGGGAAGAATTTATATCTTCTTGATTGTCAATACCTACCACTCCAGCCAGACTCTGAAGATAATGAAGTTGTGATGGACCCCAGCCATCCCAGTTCAGCTACATCACGGGCACAAATACATGTTGAGGCAGAGGCAGAGGAAGCTAGAGCAGCTAGAGCTCCACACTTGAGGACTAGAGAGGATCAAATGATATTTCATATCAGCACCCTCCAAGGGATGGAGAAGACCATTACAGACATCTTGCTGAATCAGAAGAGTCTTCATAGGATCATGGAAACCAAATTCCATGAGCTGGATACAAAGGTTACAGAGTTGAGAACAACTATCATTCAGTTGAAGCATGAAGTTGATGTAGTGCACACTCCTAGCTCCATCAGTTCTGATGATGATATGCCTCTCCCGACTACCACTCGGTCCAGGACCCAGGCCAGATCTACAACAGTGACAGTTTCGGAATCCATACCGTCATCATCACCCCAAGCATCAGCTCCACCAGCTCCTGCACCTCCAGTGTCTACACCACCACCTTAGAGGACATCTGTTGAAGCCTTCACCGATGATCTCATGTCGACTCCATCAACTGCTACCAGAGGAGATCGAGCCCAGAGCGATGCTTAGTTCTAGACCTTTGAACTTTTTGGTAGCTTGTTGTTAAAGGGTGAGAAATGTTTAGATCAATAGGGCTTCGAGAGAGAGTGCATTTTTTATTAATCTCTTGGGTTTTCAAAAACATTTGTTCTTTTGGATGTTTTTAACTTTATTGTATTTGATCATACACTTTGATTGTTGATGGTACTATTTCATATCCTTTGATCTATCCATATGGTGATCATTCACTCATTTGTTTGGTGTTATGTCCATTACTATTAATTCATATCACTTATTTTCACCACCAAATTGTATTCGACATGGAAGAGTGACCCATGATCCTAATTGATTGTGCATTTGTATTCAAACACAAATTTAAAATAATGCACAAATTTAGGGGGAGATCTTGCTTTCACATATTTCTCGAAGCGACAATGCTATTCTTTGATTATATCTTATCTCAAAGATTTAATCTATATGTTGATATCAATTACTAAAATGGGGGAGATTTGAAGCACAATTTCTCCATAAGGTGGTTTTGGTAATTAATAACAACATATGTGTCATTGAAGTAATGATTTTTTCTAGTTTATTTCAAGAAAAGTTCAAAGATGCATTAGCTATGGATTCTAAGGAGAACCCCTAGATGCAAGGAACATCTATTGGCAACAATCCTGAAGACTCTACATTTTATATTTTGTGAGAAATCACATTTGAGTCCATAGGAAAGCCAATACCATCGAAAGGGGATGAGGTCACTATGATGATCTGGTTGCTCAAGTTCTTAGAGATAGCCACCATAAATACTCATGAAATTATCCCACAAATATTCTATCAAAATCCACAAAGTCAAAAATTCGGTGGCACCAACTTTCTATTCGGCCATACCGAGTTTTCCACCACACATGTCCCATGCCAAACCCTAGCATCCCGGTGCCAACAACATTGCATTCGGTGCAACCGAAATCCATAATCAAAAATCTGGTTAGCCATTTTCAAGAATCCATAAGCGGGCTCGTGCTGCTGAGCCGGTTGACGAAGTTGATCCACGCATGGTTGTCCGGTCCCCGGCCTATGTTGCGGGGTATTGAACAAACATGTTAGCTCGAGATTAGTGGTTAGGCGGCTTTCATGGCTCCTCCGATGAACTGCCTCCGAGGCGTCTCGACGATGGCCTAGCTGCCAAGCTTGTGCCTTCAATCGTTCGGCCTCATTGTGGATGTGAGCCTGTAACTCTGCATAAGAGTTTTCTCGACGTTGATTTCCTCCTCAACTTTAGCCATATGCACGTGAATCTTGGTTAACTCTATGTTGCGTTCATCCTGATTCTTCGTGGTTACTCGTGTTTCTAAAAGTTTCGTCATCTCGGTCATCAAGTTGGTCATAGCTTGAGCTAGTTTTTTACTTGACTTGTCCGCATTTGTAGCTAGGGCCAAGGCGTCAAGACTATTTGCTGCACCAGCCGTCATTGAGTTGATAGTCGTTGTGGTCCCTGCCATGTAGATGGCGGCTTGCCGAGCCGGCTCCAGTGACTCCCTAGCAGTCTCATCATCGGGGTAGGCCCCAAGCCTACCATCGAGAAGTGGGCTGATTGACTTGGTGTATCTAGCCGAAGACTCGCTGTGAGAATAGATGAGAATGTTTCCGCTTGTCCTAGAGTTATCTACGAGGTTGGCCCCTAGAGTGAAGCCGACAAATATATGACTCCGACTAGCTTGAACCCAGCCGAGTCGATTGCATCAAGCCGCCTCGATGATGTCGGTGCAGATGTCCACCTCTGGTCTTGATTCACCGATCTTGCCTATGAAAACATGGATCTTGTCGAAGGGGGCCCAATACCTATACTCAATTGTGCCAGCCTCGGGATCCCAGCCTAAATGGTCGATGTAGAGTTTGTTGCGATGACTCTTTGTCATCCAGACGAAAGTGTATCCCTTGATCCCTGGGAGAGATCCCTCAAGAACTCAACACCATTGTGTGCTAGCACATGGTGGGCGCCAACTGTCATGGTTGTGTCATGGCAGATGGCCTTGCGTGAGGACTATATCTCGGAGGCATCACAACTAGGTGGTTTCTCGGATGGGTTGATCGGAACGAGAGACAAGGGTTTACCCAGGTTCGGCCCCTCTGAGGGAGGTAAAAGCCTACGTCCTGGTTGTATGTTATTGATGATGATGATCTCGATTACAAGGGTGTGGAATCACTAACCTAGCTCTCGAGGAATTCTTACCTGATCCCTCTCCCTCAGGGGCTCCCCTTTATATGTATAGGTTGAGGCCCGGAGGTTACAGTAGAATACCGGTCATAGTACAACCCATGTCCTAGTATACTTCTACTTTCCTTGCCTTTTAAGTAAGGGAAATTCCTTACGACCCCCTCCTTGAGCCGGTCCGTCAAGTACTGGTCCATGAGTCAAACTTCTTTAATGACCCGCCTCTTAGGCCTTGAACTTCAGGGCTTCTAGGGCCCATATAATGACTCTGGTTATGACCGGCACTTACCTGCCGGTCATACCTTGGCCAGGTCATACCGTGGGGTATCCCCAACATTGTTGTTGGTAGGATCTGAAGTATGTCTAGAGGGGGGGTGATTATACTAGTTAAACCAACAAAAACATAGACTTTTCATAAATTTAGTCATGGGCAAGTTTTAGCAATTGTAGCAATTCAAGAAAACCCTACACATGCAAGTCGAAGAGTATAGCAGCGGAAAGTAAAGACATGCACATCTAAGTAGAGGGTAGGGATAGGATGATCATATGGAAAGATTGACATGGAGATTTTTGGCGTGGTTCTAATAGGTGGTGCTATCGTACTCTGTGTTGATGGAGACTTTAACCCACCAAGGGTAATGGCTGCGAGAGTCCACGGAGGGGTCAACTCATGAAGGGTCCATGGAGAAGCACCCTTGTCTATTCCATCATGGCTTACGTCCATGAAGCACTGGCCTCACTCGGGGTAGATCTTCACGAAGTAGGCAATCTCATTGCCCTTACAAACTTCTTGGTTCAACTCCACATGAAGTTGGAGGCTCCCAAGTGACACCTAACCAATCTAGGAGACACCACTCTCCAAAAGGTAATAGATGTGGTGGCATGATGAACTCCTTTCTCTTGTGCTTCAAAATATTGTCTCAACACTCAATCACTCTTTCACAGATTTGGCTTCGGTAGAAGAGATTGATTGGGTGGAAAGCAACTTGGGGAGACTAGAAATCAATATTCATATGGTAGGAATGGAATATCTGATTTCAACATATGAGTAGGTGTCTATCTCTCATAAAAATGTATGGGGAAAGTGTTGATTCGTTCTGGGTGATTCCACTGTGGATGAGTGGTTGGTGGAGGGGTATATATAGGAATCTCCAAAAATCTAACTGTTAGACCATTATTGCCCAACTCGGTGTAACCGAAGTAAGAACTCGGTTTCATCAACTTGTACAAAATGTGGCAATTGTAGGCTTTTTGGTGAGACCATATATGAATCTCAGAGGGTCCGTGTAATGCCCAAGATACGATACTATCCTTATTTTTGGGATGAGGGCCTCGACAGTGATAGAAGAGCATCTCGTCATTTTGCAAGAATGGATATCGTTACAAGTACACATATTGAAGGGATGAGTATATGGAATTGGCTTACACTCGCCACAAGCTACAACATGAACAACACAATACAACAATACATTCGATCACCATGAAGATGAGCAGAGTCTAACTACAGACAAAAACAAACAGTAGAAGAACGACGTCCATCCTTGCTATCCCACGCTGCCGGCGTGGAACCCATCCTAGATCGATGAAGAAGAAGAAGAAGAAACTCCAAATTGCATAATCATCGCGCTCACGTGAAGTTATCGCTTTACCTATACCTGTAACTATTATTGTAGTAATCTGTGAGCCACAAGGACTCACCAATCTCATTTCCAAAGGTATCAAGACTAGCAAAGCTGAATGGGTGAGGTATGGTTAAGTGGTGAGGCTGCAACAAGCAACTAAGCATTTATTTCAGTGGCTAACTTACGAGTACAAGAATAAGAGGGGGGTGATCTACACATAAATGGACGTGAACTACTGTTGATCAAATGAATGATCCTGAACACCTACTTATGTTAAACATAACCCCACCGTGTCCTCCTCCGGATGCAGAACTCACTAGAAGAGACAGTCAAGATTACACACACAGTTCGCCTAATTTAATTAAGTTTAATTCAAGTTATCTAGAACCGGATGTTAAAGTTCTCCACATAACCGTGGGCATGGATTTTCGAAAGATTTAACATTGCAGGGGTGCTCGAACTAGTCCATCACAAACTACCACACGCTGCGTCGGAATAATGTCAAGCACGGATAACCCATGATCTCCTCGGGTTCCTATTGGAAAACCTCAACCTCGAGATACCCAAAGTATCCTCAGAATCCCTCGGACGAGATATTTCATAGAAGTTAAAAGAAATCCAGCAAGGCCGCCCGACGTATCGACAAACGCGATAGGAGCCGTTTATCTTGTTCTCAAGCCATGACCGGATAAGCTATTGTACACGGCCTGATAGACATCACCCGAGTTGCCCCGGGGTGGCCCCGCACAGTCCTCTAGTTTAGACCAACACTCATGAGGAGCTTTGCCCGGGTTGTTGATTAATTATCCATGGGGTCCGGGAAGTCCCTATGCTATTTTATTAGTTATTTGTCACACCCTGTTTTTATCTCACTTCAACTGTAGTTTCAAAATCTGAATTTATTAAAACTATTTAAACAAATGCTATGAGTGCCATGATTGTCATTGATTATGTGTATGATTGATTGAGGGACCCCCAAAAATAGTTTTTATGACATGACTATTTCATATAAACCTTTTTCTCATTTTGGACTATTTCAAGGCCTTGCTTTGGGTTGCACTACAAGTCCGTGATGACAAGGGAGTGCCTTCACCCAAAGATGGTAATATGGTTTTAGAACTATTTTAACTCCCCAAAATCATAAAATAAATATTTTACAAAATATTTTCCTATTTTATTTGCATGTGCATTTCTGAGGCGAGAAATGATATTTCTGTATAAAAAATTACTTTCCTTCCTTAGAAAAATCTAACAAATTTGGAGAAACTAAGAGGACATATATTTTCCATACATAAGATTTTCAACCCCTATTTATGTTCAAAATAATTGAGCAAATCCTTGAAAACCTATTATGTCTGTTTTGACCTTTTGAAATATTTCCAAAGGAAATATTTCTAATAAATTCCCAGAAAATTCCAGCAACCTTTCCAAGCTATATTTGGTGGCCATGCCAAGTTTCACCTCATTCCAAGGTGGTTTGGTTCACCAAATAATCCTAAAACCCTATGTGTCCAGAATCAAGTTGAAGCAACTCTACATAGCAAAGTTTGTTCATATGGCTTGAAACTTTGCAGGAGTGCTCAAGACCCCAAATGAGGAGCCTCTGCTAAAAATGGTATTTGTAGGGATTAATTTATCCACATTCCCTTTGGAAGGGGCATATTTGCCCATATTGGGGGTGATTTCAAGTTTGCACTGCCAAACTTGTCCAATGAAGCTCAAATTTGGTGGACCATCCTATTTTTGCATCAAACATAATCTTGTTAACATTCACCAACAGTGGTGAAGTCTAGCTACCCCAAACAACTGTCGAGCACCTTCCGTCAGCTTAGTAAAACAACACTTACCTCACTCTACACCCATGCACTTTCCTTCAAACTCATAGAAGAAGCAACCGGCACAACTCCTCAGCAGCAGACGAGTGGCCCCTCTCTGGTTCCAAGAAGAAGAGCCAAAATATCCATTTTAGTTCCTGGCTCAAGTCTGGCATCATCTCTTTAATCACTCCCTTTGACCCGCAGTGAGTCTCTCAGCTGTCAAACGGCTAGGTATCATCTAACCCCACCCCAGGACAGACCAGACATGGCCAAAGCACCCCAGAGCACACCAGCATGATGTGGCATGCCAAAATAGTGCTCTGGGTGTGCTACAGGGCACAGCCGACACAAAGGTGTCTAGCCCCGGCCGGTTCAAGCCTCCCCTCAATGCCCCTCCACATCCCTGACACCCTCCTGCACGAGGGCAGCCTCAGGGCCCCCTCCTCCCGCTTTTTGTTGATTGGCGCGACGCGTGGCCGCCCGCGCCAGATCCAGCCAAAAGAACACAGTCACGCAACTCCCGTGCTCCTCGCTCTCTCTCCCTCTGAGTGAGTCACAGGGTTCCTAAACAATGTCCACAATACCTTGGTTTCGACCCTGATCCCTCTCTGCTTCTCCTTCGAGCCACGGTGAAACCACCGGCGCTTCCCGCCCGGTGTACTGTCGAGGGCCTATAAATACGCCTTCCCCTCAGTCCAGCACCCTCACTTCACTCCTCCAGAGCCTAAATTGAGCCCCTAGCCACCCCAGTCGACCACAGCGAGCTCCGGTTCTCGAGATCGACCGAGGCCCCACCGCTTCGGAGCTCCGTCGATCTCGGGCAACATGCTAGCTCTCGCGCTCCTCTCTCTCCTCCTTCGTTACTGTAGTGAGCTCAGGGAGTTTCCCCACCTCTTCCCCGAGCTAATCCCTGCCCGTAGCACCCACCTCATCCACCTCCCAATTCGGCTTTGCCGCTGCCACCTCGACGCCGGTGACCCAAGGCCTCCTCGTCGTCTGTTCGACCACCAGCGGGTAGGCGGCAACGTGTTGGTTCTGTTCATGTCGTCATTGGGGCTTGAGGGCATCGTTGTCGCCGCCGGCGTGCCTCCCCTCCACTCTGTCCAGACGTGGAACACGACCCCGACAGGTGTGCCCCACGTGTCAGTGGCACATCCCTCTCCCTCTCTCCTCTCTTAGCCGCTAACAGTAGGGGCCCACGCGTGAGGTTTGAACCTCACGGCGCGCGCGCCTGGGCTGGCTGGCTCGCTGGCCACCTAGGCCGGCTTAGCCACAGGTCGAGCCAGGCCAGTGCTGAGCCCTTTTTCATTTTTTTATTTCTATTATAAAAGATTTTCGTAGAATTTGTTGTTTAATTGAATTTAATTATTTTTCCACCACAATTCTTCTAAAATTGACAAATTTTTATGACAAATTTTCTGTTTAGTGATAATTAAAGGGCTTTTTTGAATACTTTAGCTTCTGTTAAATTGATTTTAAAAATAATCTTTTCACCAAAACCAGAGACAAATATTTTTTAAACTATAATATAGATTTATCAGGATAGGTTAACATTTTTAAAGTGAGTTTGTGTTCTGTTTTTGAGTGAGCTACTTATTTTGTTATTATTACTACGACGATAAATTCCACGTTTGACAAAGGAGTTGGACTCGAAGAACCTGAAGACCCCGGATACTTAGTTGATCAAGGCAAGCAGCCCTTTGACCATGTTTGAGAAAAATATTATGTTGCATGCTAAGTAGATCAATTATTCCCGTTGCATATGATCGTGAGTATTCGGTAAATCATCGATATGATGTTACCGATGGCTCCTTCGGAGCACTTGCATTTGGGCATGATCCTACCACCTATGAGAGTGTAATGCCCCAAGAGTGTATCTTTCCCTTTTTGGAACCTTTCTCCATGTGGGTCCAACTTGTCATTGATATGAGAGCTTCTATGTGTTATGATTTCATGTGTCACCTTGCATTCTTCTTCCTTTGCATGCATGCATCACTATCATTTCATGTCCTTGTGTTGTTGCCTTGTGATCATTTGTGGTTTGTGATAATATGAGTTGTGATGTGATGTGTTATGTGTTGATAAGAGGAGTGGTGCAATTGCTAGTAGGTAACTATGTGGTTTGCATAGGCTTCAAAACCCTCTTCCTCTTATTTATCTCAAGGTCAAGTTTCTCTTATCCCATCCTTGTTTTAAAAATGCCCATGTGTTAGCATTATTTTGTGGTTCCATGAGATGTGGATTTTCTATTTTGAAAAGGTGTTTTAATGGTGCAAATAATTACAAAATAGATCGAATAATATTGTTTTGTAAATATTTAGTTGCTCCAAATATTCCTTTTATAATTTATTCAAATAGGTCATAATTCCTTATGACCAGGGGCATTTTTATTTTGTTTTGAACCCCAACATATTTGTCTTTGCTTTATTTCCTTTCTGTGGTAATTTTGTATTTGGAAAACCCCAGGGAATTAATTTCCTTCTATCTGGCGCCACTAGTGGGCTTCCCCCCACTAGCAGGCCCATCACCCCTCCTCTCTTTTCCTTCGGCAGCCCAGGCGCGCGTCCCTCTTTTTCTTCATGCAGTGTCCCCCTTAGCGCTTGCTTTCCATTAGTGCTCCGAGAGAGAGAGCGAGAGAGATAACACCGTCCATCCCATCGGGGCCCCATATAACCTCGGCGTCCATGCCCCTTTCCCTAGGGTTCGCGCCTCTGTCTTTGCGCCGCCACTCCTGCCTCCATCTCCCTCCATCTTCTTCTTCCCCAAGGTAAGCTCTGTAGCCCATCTAGCAGAGAGAGAGAAGCACTCCGCCGTCGTCTACCCTGCTCCCGTCGTCTCCGGCGCCGCACACCATGTCCAGGGCCCGGGAGAGGTGCCCGCGCTCCATTCCCATCCTCGGTGAGGCTGGGGAGCGACCTCACCGACGAGCAGGAGCTCGTCTACGGCATGCACCCGTTGGTCATCTTCCCCTGCTTCGGTCTGCAGCAGGCCATCATCGTCAGGGCGTCCTCGTTGTCTCCCAGGCGCCTCCTTCCTGATCGGCGCCCCCTTCTCCTTCCCCTAGGTGAGCTAGCTATCCTCCTCCCTTCCCCCTCGTTAGATCGGCCTAGGGCTCGTCGTCGTACCTCTGACCCGAGAGGAGTTCATGCAGGTGTGTGATGTGTGTTTTGTGTGTTGTGCTCGGGCTCGTCGTGGCTGAGGGCATCCCTCGTAGCGCAGTGGTAGCCGTAGTAGATCTCCTCCTCGCGTAGTAGTAGCAGTAGCGAGGCCATCCTGCGGTGATGTTCTCTGCCACCGGCGTCTCTGTGTTCAGACCAGAGCATCTGGTGCTCGTGGTAGATCACCTAGTAGTACGCCTCAGTTCGGTCAAGTCTTGTAGTGTAGCCCAGTCGTTTGTATGTTGGGGTAGTTGCAAGTGGTTGTGGGTTTGAGTCCCAGCTTTGCCCCCTTTTTAATTCATGTTTTTCGGCACCGTAGCAAGATGTGGGATCAGTAGCAGTTACCTTGCTAGGCTTCCATTCCGTGTCGAGCTAGTGCGTGTTAGCAGAGTGGTATGGGTCGGTGGATTGAACTAGGGGGGCCAGGGTTCGAAACCCCCCCCCCACCCAATCATTTATATTTTTCCTTTTGCATTTCTTGTTTTTTTCTTTTGTTTTGAGGGTGTGGTGATGCTGTGTGCTATATCATCTCTTGTGGTATTAATTTCAGCTCTCAAACAGCATGTGTGATAGAATTTTGCTAGCTTACGTAGATGGATGATCATGCTTAGAAGTTGTGCATATGAGCCATATGAGCTAGATACTATGTGTGGTTGTGTTCTAGCTTGTGGGTGTGCACTAGTATAATTATGCATGTGTGTGTATGTGGTATTTGTGGTAAGATGTAGAGCTGATGTGCTTGTGCCCTTTGAGGAATAAGTGTGTGAGTGTGTGTGTGGGTTCCCCCCCCCCCCACACACACACATTCCTTGTGATGTGTGTGAGGTGTGTGTGCTCATGTGTGTGTGTCTCACACATGTCATGGCATGATGTGCCATGATAAGCACATGTGCTTGTATGTGTAGTGTAGAGAGGCAATATGATGTGTGTGTAGTTAGTGGAGTATTCTTTTAGCATGTGTAGGTGATTGTGATGCTTGTGCTTGTTGTATGTGTGTGGGAATGGTGATGTGCTATGGCACACATGCATGAGCTCTAAACCCTCATGTCACCATTGGATTTGCGAGGGTGTGCAAGTGCTTGTGTAGGTGTTGTTCTAGTGAATAGCACATGTGATGATGCACTATTCACTCTATGTGATTCCATGTAGTTTTTATTTTCTAGTTTGTGCCCAATTGTTCTATGCAAGTGCCCATGATTTATATATGTTTTTGGGGTAGAATCATCCCAGGAATCCATTGGTGAAGTCATTTTTGCCTTTGGAACACTTTCTGGGAATGTCATATTTCAGATTTGTTCAATGTTTGGAGCTTGGTTCCATGAGATGTGGTGAGCCCAGGAGGTTGATTCCTTGTTGTGGCATTAGAGGGTGACCCCCTTTATGGCATGTTGGTTTTGTTTCATGCTTAGTAGTTCATGTGTGCAAGTTGTGCCTAGTCAAAGTAGGCATGTGGCTGGAATTCCAGTTTAGTGAAAATCTATGATTTTCACTAAGTCCGAGAATCTGCTCATATTTTCTTCTCATGTTGTTGTGCTTGTAGAGGTCCATGTGTTGGTAATCAGCCCTTGCTATCAACTGGGAAGTTGTAGTTTTTGTGTTTGTCTAGCTCTCTGTAAATTTTCCTTCCATTTGGAGTCCTGTAGATAATGTTTTGGGTGCTGTCAAAATGCTTCAGAGCATAAACAACTAGTGAGAAGGTGGAATTTTCACTAAGTCCCTGAAAACTGATATTTTTGGCCAAGTTAGCAGTTGTGTAACTTTCTGGGTGAAACTCCTTTGAATTATATTTTTGCTTGTGCTTGTAGTAATTTTGATTAGCTTATGCCACATATCCTATTTGGCATGTTTGGGTGGTTGTAGGTGCTTTGCATGTAGCTCTCAAAAGGCTATGATACTGTCAATGGCACATTGTATAGTTTTGATGTTTTGATGCTTGTGAGTGCATAGATGATGGTGTGGTGATATTCCTTGCACCACCCCATCGATGTTTGTTTGTTTTGGGTCTTGGCAACCTGGGAATACCACAGGTATGCCATTGGTGTGTGTTGTGATGGATTTGACACGTAGGACTTCATTTCTTGTTTTGTTGTTTCCCGTTGATCCGTAGCTCCGTTTGCAACGATCTTTATATTTTTTTGTATCGTTTTCGCGTGACGCATATGTTCATGTCATCCTCATGCATGTCGAGATAGGTTAGAGTGCAGTTCTGTCCAGGAACTTGTATTTTCTTCTCATGCTTGTGCTAGTGACTAGAATGGAGATGCATCTTCATTTTCATCTCATGCATCATGTGTTTGTTGCATATTGAGGTGATGTTGTTCATTGGATTCTATTTGTATGTTGGGTATCATTGGGATCGGAGAATGAGTACGTGGATCTGGGAGAGTACGTGCAGGACGAACAAGAGCAGTTCCAAGCTGAGGACATCATAGGCAAGATGATATGACCTTGATTCCATCTCTAGACTTGTTTTGCTAGATTCACGTTTCTTCCTCATATGCTCGCTGCCTACCAATGAAATAATTGCCTCCTGATATTGCCATGAAACCCAAACACTTTTCCCCTCCCAGCAAATCTTGAATGGCTAAGTAGGCCTTGCTAAGCTTCTAATGTTAGCGTTGCTAGTTGCAGGTGCTTTATCTCATGTGATAACATGAGCTTGATATCATTATGTTAAATATGTTATTAAATTAATGCACCTATATACTTGGTAAATAACGGAAGGCCTAGCCTTTTGCCGGGTGTTTTGTTCCGATATTGCCGCCATAGTTACCGGCTACCGGTGTTTGATTCCATAATGATCGATCCTAACACGTTCGGGGTTGTTATGGGGACCCCCTTGATAAATCGTGTAGTGTTAAGACTTGTCCGGCAGGACCCAACATTGGTGTTAATTTGCTAATCACTTTGTAATATCTGCACAGGGATTAGCTACTCCGAGGAATTAATCAACAACCCGGGCCATTGCTCCTCATGAGTGTTGGTCCAAACATAGCACTGTTCGGGGCCAACTCAGGGCAACTTGAGTGATTTCCATCAGGCCATAGTGCACGTAGCTCATCCGTTGTGTCCCGAGACTGAGACACGCGGCTCTTATCGGGGTCGTCGACACGACGGGAGGTCCTGCTAGTCTTGTCTTACCTTAGCGATATATCTTGCGCATAGGAATCCCGGTGAAGCTTTGGTTCTCCCCAGAGTTGAGGTTTTCCTCTAAGGGGTCCGACGAGATCATGAGGTTCGTGATAGAGGATTACTTTGTGGCCCGTGACCGTTTGTGATGGACTAGTTGGAGCACCCATGCATGGTTTAATCTTTCGGAAAGCCGTGCCCGCGGTTAGGTGGCAACTTGGAATATTTGTTAACATCCGGTTATAGATAACTTAAACATAACTAATAAAATTGCCAACTGTGTGCGTAACCGTGACTGTCCCCTTCGAAGACCTCTCTTCGATCGGGAACACGGTGGGTTATGATTGACGTAAGTAGGTGTTCAGGATCACTTAGTGATCAGCTAATCATCAACCGCTAGTATAGACCACCCCCAATACATGTTCTACGTAAGTTTGCCACCATATATGCTTAGGATGTTGTAACCTAAATACTCCACCTTCCTTACCTAATAACTTGACTAGTTCTGGCACCGAGGTAATAGATTGTTGAATTCCCGTGGCTCATAGATTCCTTCAAAACCCTAACAGGTTCAGGTACCCCCAAGACAGGTGATCCCGATGACACGCAGCTGGCGTGGTAGTACGATGAGGAGAACGACCGCCTATACGTGAACTATCCAGAAGACTGAGGCGTGGTCGTGATCATGGGCAAGCATGCAGGGTAGGATAATCATTTCTCATGTTTTGTAGTCCATAGCGGAACTACCTTGTTTGGATGCGTGATGTAACTCTGATATATTTATGAGATGGCAGATGAATCCCTTATTGTCATTCTACTATTATTATGTATGTGCTATGTTACCGTGCTTGCGAAACGCTTAGATGCGCTTCTTTCCAATCCGGGGCCTCATTCCCTAAATCGGAAAGGATCGCATCTTAGACGTTACAAGTTGGTAATGAGAGCCTTACGACCATAGGAGCCTTTGTGTGATCGTACTTGGCCGAGTCGAGTCTAGTTAAATGTTTTGAGTCTTAGTTATATCGGAGAGTAGGATTCTTTTTTCTCCTCTTCCATGCTCTGGTGAGGTTCCTGACTTAGGAAATCTTAATTCTACTCCTCTTCTTGCTCAAAAAAAATTAGGATCATGCGAGTATTTGTGAAATCTATATGATTACGATGTGACGGAGTTCTGTCTTGGTGCCTCCTGTCTTCCTTGATTTCTTCCGGGGAGTTGAGCTCCGGGGGATTCTTGTGCACATCGCCATCATTCAGATTTCTGAGTATCTAAGAACGAAGGATATTCGTAATTGCTTCAATACTAGTAGTGGCGAGATAACCCCGATGTCCCCAGTACTGGTGCAGATTGTTCGGGAGTACTGCCATACTTTGTATCGTTGTGATCATGAGGGTCTGTTGTAGATGAAGGTCCGAGATTCTGGTTATGTGTTGATGGATGTGATACAGGTGATGGGTTAGTATAGGAGTTGTGTGATATTTCTCCTTGTATCCGTGTACCAGATTGCATGACCAGATATTTCGGGAATTCATAGGTGGGATATCAAGTAGTAACTTATAGGACAATCTTCCTACAGATGTATGATGTGAGGTTGGGATTCGATGTTCAGTTGGTATGTTTGTTCATGGTCGTCTTACAGCGGTTCTCGTTGTGTCTTAAAGAGTCCTTGTAGCTCGCTACGACTCGGGGATACTTCGTAAGTCGTGTACTCTATCTTGCACAGGATGGCTACTGTAAATTCGAGCCCATGCGACCTTATCCACGAAGATATCGGATGAAATCTCGATCATATGTTTGTTCCGAGAAGTTCTAGCTCATACTTGTTTGCAAGTGGTCTTAATCAGAATTTTGTCAACTGTCACTTTGAGGAAGCATTCTTACTATTTTGTTCGAGTGCAATTGTTAATATTCCTATTCAGATATTCCTGCCATTTTGATTCAGCTATTCAGTCAACTTATTTTGTGGGCTAATGTGTTGTCCGTCTTCAGGATGGCTCCACCAACTCGTCAGAATCCAGGGCGTGAGGATGTGCCGCCACCACCGCCTCCTTTGGAGAATCCTCCTCCGCCACCGCCTCCTCCTGCAGAGGCTTGGCAAGCGGTGATGGCTGCTACAAATGCAAACACCCAGATGCTGCTATAGTTGTTGCAAGAGAGGGGTAATAAGCAGCAAGGCAATTTCCAGCATGGTGGCAATCAATTTGCTAATCTGAGTCAGTTCCTATCGAATTAGCCGAAGACTTCACTTCCTGTGATAAGCCGTTTGATGCTGAGGATTGGATCTGTGACATGAACAAGCATTTTGAATGCAGCAATGTTCGTCATGAGGATTTGGTCAAGTTTGCTGCATTCCAGCCGAAGGGGCAAGCATCTACCTGGTGGCAATAGTTGAAGGATTCCAGGGGCGCTAGAGTGATCACTTGGGATGAGTTCTACCGTGACTTCAGATCCCACTACATTCCGTCCAGCTTCGTGGAGCAAATGCGTGAGAAGTTCAAGCGCTTGAAGCAGGGTGCTAACTCTGTGTACAAGTACAATGTCGAGTTCCACGAGCTAGCCTGATACGCCTTGCAGGATATCCCTCATAAGAAGAGCAAGATTTATCAGTTCAGAGGTGGCTTGAAAGAAGATTTGCAGTTAACGCTCGCTTTGCACGACCCTGAGGAGTTCGATAAGTTCTACAACTTAGCTCTCAGGGCAGAGACAGCCTCGCTCAGGGTGGAGAATTCTAAGAAGCGCTTCAGAGATTCCAGCTCCTCTTCCTCTGCTCAGGTGGTTCAGAAGCAACAGAAGTTTTGGGTGTCTCCTCCTCCTCCTCCGCACACACAGCAGTTCAAGCATTCGGGTGGCCGTGGTTCTTCCCTCCCACCCAACCCAGTCTTTCAGCAGAGATTCCAGCATCCGAAGCAAGGGCCTCCGCACACACAGTACCATCAGCCAACATATGTTACTTGTCACAAGTGTGGGTAGAAAGGTCACTATGCCAACAAGTGCACTTCTCAGCTCCGTCTGCTGCCTCCTGATCCAGGCAAACCTCCAAGCAATGCTCTCGCGAAGTTCAACCCCAGGTCAGCTCGAGTCAACATGGTGAATGCGGCTGAGGCAAAAAACTCATCAGATGTGATCATGGGTAACCTCCTCGTTAAGGATATTCCTGCTAGAGTGTTATTTGATTCTGGTGCTTCTCATTCGTTCATGTCTAGACCATTTGCATGGAATCATGATTTCGTTTCTAAGACTTTGGACAAACCTTTTTGTGTGGTTTCCCCGGGCATGTTGATGAGCTCTAATGTGGTCATTCCGGATGTTTCTATCGAGATGGGTAGTTATTCTTTTCTGGCGTCTCCTATTGTCTTGGGTAATTACGACATTGATTTGGTCCTTGGTATGAACTGGTTGGCCATGAACAAGGCATCGATTGATTGTGAAGCTAAAGAAGTGAAGCTTACCCACTCTTCGGAGGACGTGATTACATTCGCGGCGCGCGATGATACAATCCGTCTGTTCTCTTTGAATGAAAAGGGTGAGATTAATCCTATTTTGCAAGTCCCAGTGGTCTGCGAATATGAAGATATGTTTCCAGAAGAGCTGTCGGGTATGCCTCCGCACCGAGAAGTTGAATTTTTCATTGAGCTTGAACCAGGTACTGAGCCTGTGTGCAAACGGCCATACAAATTGGGTCCAGAAGAATTGAAGGCACTTAAGAGGCAACTCGATGAGCAGGAGTGTTTGGGTTTGATCAGACCGAGCTCGTCTCCGTGGGGATGTGGAGTTCCATTTGTCAACAAGAAGGATGGCATGGACCGGTTCTGTGTCGATTACCGTCCATTGAACAAGAAGACAATGAGGAACAAATATCCACTTCCGAACATAAGTGAGTTGTTCGAACAGTTGAAAGGGGCTAAGATTTTCTCCAAGCTCGATCTTAGAATGGGCTATCATCAAATTCGCATTCCCGAAGAGGATATTCCGAAGACTGCTTTCACGACTAAATTTGGCTCGTATGAGTATACGGTCATGTCTTTTGGTCTGGCAAATGCTCCTCCGACATTTTGTCGATTGATGAACTACATATTCTCTCCGTTCAAGAATGACTTCGTCTTGCTTTATCTCCACGATATTCTGGTCTTTTCTAAAACTGCGGAAGAATATGAAGAACATCTCAGATTGGTGCTTGATAAGGTGAGAGAGTACAAATTGTATGCCAAGTTTTCCAAGTGTGAGTTCTGGTTGAAAGAAGTCGTCTATCTTGGTCACATTATCTCTGCCGAGGGCATCAAAGTTGATCCGTCAAAGGTGCAGGCCATTGTTGAATGGGAGCCTCCGCAGAATGTGAAGCAGCTTCCAAGCTTTCTCGGTCTCGCAAGCTATTGCAGAAGGTTCGTTGAGAACTTCTCCAAGATTGCGAAGCCGCTCTCAAGTCTTCTTCAGAAAGGTGTGAAGTATGCTTGGTCTCCAGAGTGTCAGTTGGCCTTCGACACACTCAAAGAGAAGCTCACCTCTACTCCAGTCTTGGTTGCTCCGGGTGATTCCAAGCCTTACCAGGTGTTCTGCGACGCTTCTCTCCAGGGTCTTGGTGCAGTTCTAATGCAAGAGAAGAAAGTGGTTGCTTATACCTCTAGGCAGTTGAAGCCAGCGGAGAAGAATTATCCTGTGCATGATCTCGAGCTAGCAGCTGTGGTACACGCTCTGATGACTTGGAGACACCTCTTGTTGGAATGGAAGGTTGAAGTGTTCACCGATCACAATAGTCTCAAGTACATCTTCACTCAGCCAAACCTGAATATTCGGCAAACTAGTTGGGTGGAAATGCACCAAGATTTTAATCCAAGTGTTGAGTACACGCCAGGCAAAGCTAATGTAATGGCAGATGCCTTGAGCAGGAAGGCGTACTGCAACAGTCTCATTCTGAAACCTCTCCAGCCTGACCTTTGTGAGTCTTTCAGGAAGCTCACCTTCAGTTAGTACCTCAGGGATTTCTTGCAAACCTTCAGATATCTCCTACCTTGGAAGATCAGGTCCGAGCAGCACAACTTCTTGATGCAATGGTGAAGAAAGTCAAGATTGGCGTGGCAAAGAGTCTTCCCAAATATAAGTGCTTCAGTGTTGATGCCAGAGACACATTGTTCTTTGAGGATCGTCTTGTCGTTCTGAAAAGTGATCTCAGAAAGGTAATCATGGAAGAAGCTCATAACTCTCTGCTCTCCATACATCCAGGAAGCTCCAAGATGTATCAGGACTTGAAACAGACCTTATGGTGGACTACCATGAAGCATGAGATTGCTCAGTTCGTAAATGAATGTGATGTATGTCGAAGGGTGAAAGTGGAGCATCAACGTCCAGCAGGTCTTTTGCATCCTTTGCCCTTTCCCGAGTGGAAGTTCGATCACATTGAGATGGATTTCGTCACCGGGTTTCCGAAGTCCAAGAAGGTTAATGATGCCATCTTCGTCGTCATCGACAAGTTGAGTAAAGTGGTTCATTTTCTTCCAGTCAAGGAATCCATTTCGGCAGCTCAGCTTGCAGAGTTGTACACTTCCAGGATAGTGTCTTTGCACGGCGTGCCTATGATGATTTCTTCGGATCGCGGAAGTATCTTCACTTCCAAGTTCTAGGACTCTTTTTAGTCTGCGATGGGCACGAAGATACGCTTCAACACATCTTTTCATCCTCGGACTAGTGGCCAAGTGGAGCGAGTCAATCAAGTTCTTGAGGATATGCTGAGAGCCTATGTTATTTCTTTTGGCATGAAGTGGGAGGATTGCCTGCCTTTCGCTAAGTTGTCGTGTAACAAAAGTTATCAAGCTAGTTCTGGCAAGGCTCTGTTTGAAATTCTCTATGGCAGGAAGTGTCGTACCCCGCTCAACTGTTCCGAGACCGGCGAGCGCCAGATTCTTGGGAATGACTTGATAGAAGAAGCTGAGGAGATGTGTCAGGTCATTGGTGATAACCTCAGAGCAGCTCAGTCCCGTCAGAAGAGCTATTATGATAGCAAGCATCGTGACATGTCTTATGAGCTGGATGACTTCGTCTATCTCAAGGTATCCCCTATGAAGGGTATGCATCGCTTTGGCATCAAAGGCAAGCTTGCGCCTCGTTTCGTGGGTCCGTTCAGAGTTGTGGGCAAGAGAGGCGACCTTGCGTACCAGCTTGAGCTCCCGTCAAACTTTGCAAATGTGCATGATGTGTTCCATGTCTCTCAGCTCCGGAGGTGCTTCAAGAGCCCCGAGCGCACTGTTCAACTTCAAGACATCGACTTTCAGCCTGAGCTATCTTATCGTGAGCATCCAGTTGCGGTTCTCGAGGCGACTGAGCGCAAGACCTGCAACAAGACTGTCAAATTTCTCAAAGTGTAGTGGTCACACCATTCCGATAAAGAGGCTACTTGGGAACGCGAGGATCACCTCCGTTCTCAATTTCCGGAGTTCTTTCAGTCTTAGATCTCGGGGCGAGATCTTTTTGTAGTGTGGGAGAGTTTGTAATGCCCCAAGAGTGTATCTTTCCCTTTTTGGAACCTTTCTCCATGTGGGTCCTACTTGTCATTGATATGAGAGCTTCTATGTGTTATGATTTCATGTGTCACCTTGCATTGTTCTTCCTTTGCATGCATGCATCACTATCATTTCATGTCCTTGGTTGTTGCCTTGTGATCATTTGTGGTGTGTGATGATATGAGTTGTGATGTGATTTGGTATATGTTGATAAGAGGAGTGGTGCAATTTATAGTAGGTAACTATGTGGTTTGCATAGGCTTCAAACCCCTCTTCCTCTTATTTATCTCAAGAACAAGTTTCCATTATCCCATCCTTGTTTTAAAAATGCCCATGTGTTAGCATTGTTTTGTGGTTCCATGAGATGTGGATTTGCTGTTTTGAAAAGGTGTTTTAATGGTGCAAATAATTAAAAAACAGATCCAATAATATTGTTTTGTAAATATTTAGTTGCTCCAAATATTCCTTTTATAATTTATTCAAATAGGTCATAATTCCTTATGAGAAGGGGCATTTTTGTTTTCTTTTGAACCCCAACAGATTTGTCTTTGCTTTATTTCCTTTCTCCGGTAATTTTGTATTTGGAAAACCCCACGGAATTAATTTCCTTCTATCTGGCGCCACTAGTGGGATTCCCCCACTAGCAGGCCCATCACCCCTCCTCTCTTTTCCTTCGGCGTCCGAGGCGCGTGACCCTCTTCTTCTTCAGACGGCGTCCCCCTCAGCGCTTGCTTTCTGTTAGTGCTCCGAGAGAGAGCGAGAGAGATAATGCCGTCCATCCCATCGAGGCCCCATATAACCTCGGCGTCCGTGCCCCTTTCCCTAGGGTTTAGCGCCTCCCTCTTTGCGCCGCCACTCCTCCCTCCATCTCCATCCATCTTCAAATTCCCCAAGGTAAGCTATGTAGCCCAGCTAGCATCCCTCGCAACGCAGTGGTAGCCGTAGTAGATCTCCCCCTTGCGTAGTAGTAGCAGTAGCGAGGCCATGATCCGGTGATGTTCTCTGCCGCCGGCGTCTCTGTGTTCAGAGCAGAGCATCTGGTGCTCGTGGTAGATCACCTAGTCATACCCCTGTGTTCTGTCAAATCTCGTAGTGTAGCCCAGTGGTTTGTATGTTGGGGTAGTTGCAAGTGTTTGTGGGTTTGAGTCCCAGCTTTGCCCCCTTTTTAATTCATGTTTTTTGGTACAGTAGCAAGATGTGGGTTCAGTAGCAGTTACCTTGCTAGGCTTCCATTCCCTGTCGAGCTAGTGCATGTTAGCAGAGTGGTATGGGTCGATGGATTGGACCAAGGGGTCTAGGGTTCGTACCTCCCCCCCCCCCCCAATCATTTTTATTTTTCCTTTTGCATTTCTTGCTGTTTTCTTTTGTTTGGAGGGTGTGCTATATCATCTCTTGTGGTATTAATTTCAGCTCTCAAACAACATGTGTGATAGAATTTTGCTAGCTTATGTAGATGGATGATCATGCTTAGAAGTTGTGCATATGAGCCATGTGAGCTAGATACTATGTGTGGTTGTGTTCTAGCTTGTGGGTGTGCACTAGTATAATTATGCATGTGTGTGTATGTGGTACTTGTGGTAAGATGTAGAGCTGATGTGCTTGTGCCCTTTGAGGAACAAGTGTGTGAGTGTGTGTGTGTGTGAGGTGTGTGTGCTCATGTGTGTGTGTCTCACACATGTCATGGCATGATTTGCCATGATAAGCACATGTGCTTGTATGTGTAGTGTAGAGAGGCAAGATGATGTGTGTGTAGTTAGTGGAGTATTCTTTTAGCATGTGTAGGTGATTGTGATGCTTGTGCTTGTTGTATGTGTGTGGGAATGGTGATGTGCTATGGAACACATGCATGAGGTCTAAACCCTCATGTCACCATTGGAATTGAGAGGGTGTGCAAGTGCTTGTGTAGGTGTTGTTCTAGTGAATAGCACATGTGATGATGCACTATTCACTCTATGTGATTCCATGTAGTTTTTCTTTTCTAGTTTGTGCCCAATTATTCTATGCAAGTGCCCACGTTTTATATATGTTTTTGGGGTAGAATCATCCCAGGAATCCATTGGCGAAGTCAGTTTTGCCTTTGGAACACTTTCTAGGAATTTCATATTTTAGATTTGTTCAATGTTTGGAGCTTGGTTCCATGAGATGTAGTGAGCCCAAGAGGTCGGGTCCTTGTTGTAGCATTAGAGGGTGACCCCCTCTATGGCATGTTGGTTTTGTTTCATGCTTGCTAGTTCATGTCTGCAAGTTGTGCCTAGTCAAAGTAGGCATGTGGCTGGAACTCCAGTTTAGTGAAAATCTGTGATTTTCACCAAGTGTGAGAATTTGCTCATATTTTCTTCTCCTGTTGTTGTGCTTGTAGAGGTCCATGTGTTGGGAATCAGCCCTTGCTATCAACTGGGAAGTTGTAGCTTTTGTGTTTGTCTAGCTCTTTGTAAATTTTCATTCCATTTGGAGTCCTGTAGATATTGTTTTGGGTGCTGTCAAAATGCTTCAGAGCATAAACAGCTAGTGAGAATCTGGAATTTTTACACCTTTTGGCCAAGTTAGCAGTTGTGTAACTTTGTCGGTGAAACTCCTTTGAATTATCTTTTTGGTTGTGCTTGTAGTACTTTTGATTAGCTTCTGCCACATATCCTATTTGGCATGTTTGGGTGGTTGTAGGTGCTTTGCATGTAGCTCTCAAAAGGCTATGATGTTGTTTATGGCAGATTGTATAGTTTTGATGTTTTGATGCTTGTGAGTGCATAGATGATGGTGTGGTGATATTCCTTGCACCACCCCATCCATGTTTGTTTGTTTTGTGTCTTGGCAACCTGGGAATACCAGAGTTATGCCATTGGTGTGTGTTGTGATGGATTTGACATGTAGACTTCATTTCTTGTTTCATTGTATCCCGTTGATCCGTACC
Source organism: Hordeum vulgare subsp. vulgare (assembly GCF_904849725.1). Lineage (NCBI taxonomy): Eukaryota > Viridiplantae > Streptophyta > Magnoliopsida > Poales > Poaceae > Hordeum > Hordeum vulgare. The sequence continues at coordinate 336,924,531 of NC_058524.1, read as the reverse complement.
TCCGTTTGCAATGATCTTTATATGTTTTTGCATCATTTTCACGTGACGCATCTGTTCATGTCATCCTAATGCATGTCAAGATAGCTTAGAGTGCAGTTCTGTCCAGGAACTTGTATTTTCTTCTCATGCTTGTGCTGGTGACTAGAATAGAGATGCATGTTCATTTTCATCTCATGCATCATGTGTTTGTTGCATCTTGTGGTGATATTGTTCATTGGATGCTATTTTTATGTTGGGTAGCACCGGGATCAGAGAACGAGTACGTGGATCCGGGAGAGTACGTGCAGGACGAACAAGAGCAGTTCCAAGGTGAGGACATCACAGGCAAAATGATATGACCTTGATTCCATCTCTAGACTTGTTTTGCTAGATTCACGTTTCTTCGTCATATGATCGCTACCTAGCACTAAAATAATTGCCTCCTGATATTGCCATGAAACCCAAACACTTTTCCCCTGCTAGCAAATCTTGAATGGCCAAGTAGGCTTTGCTAAGCTTCTAACGTTAGCGTTGCTAGTTGCAGGTGCTTTATCTCACGTGATAACATGAGCTTGATATCATTATGTTAAATTTGTTATTAAATTTATGCACCTATATACTTGGTAAATAACGGAAGGCCTAGCCTTTTTCCGGGTGTTTTGTTCCGATATTTCCGCCATAGTTACCGGCTACCAGTGTTTGATTCCATAATGATCGCTCCTAACATGTTCGGGGTTGTTATGGGGACCCCCTTGATAAATTGTGTAGTGTTAAGACTTGTCCGACACGAACCAACATTGGTGTTAATTTTCTAATCACTTAATAATAATCTGCATAGGGAATAGCTACCCCGAGGAATTAATCAATAACCTGGGCCAGTGCTCCTCATGAGTGTTGGTCCAAACTGAGCACTGTTCGGGGCCAACTCAGGGCAACTTGAGTGATTTCTATCAGGCCATCGTGCGTGTAGCTCATCCGTCGTGTCCTGAGACTGAGATACGCGACTCTTATCGTGGTCGTCTACACAACGGGAGGTCCTTCTAGTCTTGTCTTACCTTAGCGATATATCTTGCGTATAGGAATCCCGGTGAAGCTTTGGTTTTCCCAGAGTTGAGGTTTTCCTCTAAGGAATCCGACGAGATCACGAGATTCGTGATAGAGGATTACTTTATGGCCCGTGACCGTTTGTGATGGACTAGTTGGAGCACCCTGCAGGGTTTAATCTTTTGGAAAGCCATGCCCGTGGTTATGTGGCAACTTGGAATATTTGTTAACATCCGGTTATAGATAACTTAAACATAACTCTAATAAAATTGCCAACTGTGTGCGTAACCGTGACTGTCCCCTTCGAAGACCTCTCTTCGATCAGGAACACGATGGGGTTATGATTGACGTAAGTAGGTGTTCAGGATCACTTAGTGATCAGCTAATCATCGACCGCTAGTATAGACCACCCCCAATATATGTTCTACGTAAGTTAGCCACCATAGATGCTTAGGATGCTGCAACCTAAATACTCCACCTTCCTAACCTAATAACTTGACTAGTTCTGGCACTGAGGTCATAGATTGATGAGTCCCCGTGGCTCATAGATTCCTTCAAAACCCGAACAGGTTCAGGTACCCCCAAGACAGGTGATCCCGACGGCACACAGCTGGCGTGGCAGTACGATGAGGAGAACGACCGCCTATACGTGAACTATCCAGAAGACTGAGGCGTGGTCGTGATCGTGGGCAAGCATGCAGGGTAGCATAGTCATTTCTCATGTTTTGTAGTCCGTAGCGGAACTACCTTGTTTGGATGCGTGATGTAGCTCTGATATATTTATGAGATGGCAGTTGAATCCCTTATTGTCATTCTACTATTATTATGTATGTGCTATGTTACCGTGCTTGCGAAACGCTTAGATGCGCTTCTTTCTAATTCAGGGCCTCGTTCCCTAAATCGGAAAGGATCGCATATTAGACGCTACAGAGGGTCACACCAATATTATGTTGACAAATAAATAGTAGTGCTACGCATACTGGAGATGCCCCGTCGGGTGCCACTAATGCCCTAGCATGATGATGAGTTAGGTGATCACTTGTGGAGAAGTGGTGCACTGGGAAATATTTTGGTGTGAGTGATTTCAGAAACAATATTAGATTTATGATGTACCGACCGTCCCAACCTTACATGTGCGACCATGTTACCCCTTTATGGGACGGGGCTTTGTTGATTATTTGGTGGGTGCTAGCAAAGAGCCACATTACTAGTGGCGGGAGTGATATGTGGTCACTCTCGTGACGGGGTCGTACCACGTAGGTCGACTATGCCGTTTTTACGTGTTCCGGGCACACCGTTGGTCCCCGCATGGATGGTACTGTCCAGAATCGGTGCTCGTAAGACGTACATCATGTGGGTTGGGTACCAATATAGTGGTAATCTTTGTCTAGTATCGTCAGGGGAAAGGCATTGATTGGGTACTTACCTCGAGTGTGTTATATACCGCGAGTCATGGATGACACGGAAGTTTCCCAGATCTCGTGGGTACAGCGTACAACCTCTGCATAGTGTAAAACTATTCGAATAGTCGTGTCCACGGTCAAGGATAGTTGGGTAATCCTGCTTAAACTACGTCCAGTCGTTTCCGCATAAACCTAGTGTGAGTGTGTGTGTGTGTGTGTGTGTGTGTGTGTGTGTGTGTGTGTGTGTGTGTGTTCAAGGAGTTATGTGAGTAAGAGTTGATATGACCAAGTTTGGTGACTTGGAATATTGGGTGAACCCAAAGTGTTCAGCCCAGAGCGGATATGATATATGTAACTTGTTCTTCTAAATATTATCTAGCTTATGTTGCACATCCATCTATGATCATGTTTATTTACAATCAAGTTGCTATCCACCAATACTGCATATTACCTGTTATCATACCAACTGGATTACTATATCATGGGTTGTTTGCGAGTACATTCAAAGTACTCACTCGCTTGCCACTGGTTATGTTATTGACCAAACATGGAAGGACCGGAGTTTGGAGAAGAATTCGTCATCGGAGACAGAATTGCGAACTAAGATGCTTCCTAGTCAGAATGCATGCTGGTGTAGGCTCATCGCATGGGCACCTACTTAACCCCAAGATTTCCGCTAGTAGATGTGTCGGTGTGATTTGGCCTTATAGGCCCTACCTATGTGAACTTGACCTTGATTGTCATTTTATGTACTATTTCGGTATGTTGGATGTAAGACTCTTAATATTCAGTATATGTGTGCTCGGTGAGCATTGATCTCTGCGATCACTGAGCACGTTCATTCGGCGATCTCGACTCGTAAGTCGGGGTCCCCACATTGTTAGGCAAATGCAGTACCACTAGTAGAAAATGGCCAGTTGTCCCGGTTCCAGATGCCAATTAGCCCCAGTTCTTGTACCGGGACTAAATGGTCGGGATTCAAGCCCAAAACCTTTAGTCTCTGTTTGCTTACGAACTGGCACCAAATGGTCTCCACGTGGCCGCTGCAACGAGCCCGGCTAGGAGTTTATTTAGTCCCGGTTGGTCACACCAATCGGGACAACATGGCAACCACGCGTCAACATCTTCCCAGAGCTGGGGGTTTTGTTTTTTTATGGGCGGGTGGGGGGGGGGTTGGAGGGTTAATTTAGTGGTTTCATATTGTGTTAGCTAGCTAATAGAGAGAAGCGTCCTCTCTTTCTCCGTGCTTGGTCGATGCTAGCTACTATACATATAGAGAGAACATGACGCTAGCTAATAAGAAAATGAAGGAAACCATTTAGAATACTTGACATCTTTTACAATATAACATCTTTTACAATGTCTATCATCATCTACCTAAGATCCAATGACAAATAGTACACATGGTATTCTCCGTCCCTAGATATGACGTGGTCAACAAGGAATCCCGCCAATTCCTCTTTAATTGCTCATATGCCATCATCTGATAGGGGTTCATCCCGCTTCTTCCAGATCTAATTTAAAGAAGGGGGTCAATACATGCATATATATGAATAAACTCAACACAATTGATGGTAATATATGAAATAAAATTGTGAATATTATTTACGTACTTCAAATTGTTCGTCAGAGATGCCCCGCCCAGAGGTCGAGAGGCGAATGAACTCGCATACGTAGAATGCACATTTTTCAGTCCCACCTACCTGCTACAAGCACTTTACGAGAAAATATAGAGTTCAATCAAACTGATAATCAAGCATGGTAATGATATATTGACGAAAATTTGAATCAATAAGAGATGCGTGGAACTAGCTAGCTAGTACTACTTACTGGGGGGTGCGTAAATTGCAACTCTTTGGGTATACCGCGAACCTTATTCGTGAATTTCTTCCAAATCCTGCCAGGCAAATAAAATGATTTCTTGATATCAGGAAATTAATGAAAGTTGCATGACGGTATGTCCCGGTATTGAGTGAACTTACTTTTTGAGCATTGAAGTCATGTTCGCATAATCCTCGGGATCTTTACGTCTCGAGTCTAAGACACTTACTTTTCCCGCGTCAAGCTTAATGGATAGCAGAATCCAGTGGTAACTGCGCACACATATATAACTCATCAATTACATTTCCTAATTAACCTCGAGTAAAGAAACCGAGTATACAGAGAAGACGGCAACAGTCACCTGAAGTTGTAAGGAAAGAGTATTTCCCTTTTATTTTGATTTGCAAGCAACGAATTTAGCAACTTAACCTCAATCTCTTTGGTTTCATTTCGTATCGACAATACATTTACCAATTCTGGGCTAATGAACTCAATGTCGAAGATTCCTGCATTTTTTAATTCAAGGATCTTCAATCTGCATAATATATATAGTGAGGATAATTGTAAATACATGCAATGAACGAGCTGAGCTAGAGACTTAACTATAGAAGTAATACTTACAAACTGTAGGAAGTGAGGAGTTTTTTGTCGAGGACCAGGTCATTGTATAACTGAAATAACTCCTCAAATTCAACAAGCACCACTAAAGCTCCAATGAATTCGTGATCTTTGTTCACTCTCATATACAGAGCCGTTTTCTCCCTGAAAATGTTCATGTACCACTCATGCAATTTGTGCATCCTCGGTGTTAGAGGAGGATGAACAGGTTTGACGAGAGGATTCCTGAGCACGAATTTATATTGTTCTTCATTTGTTACCTCGGCCATCTTAAATATTACTGAATGGCTCACGTAATCACCAGGATTGGTACCGGGCAGCAACCCCGAATCATTAGCGACGACGATATCGCTAGACACCTTGAGTGGGGGGCACGATTGCTTCTTCTGTTGGCCGAGCTAGGGAATTGTTTTCCCACTTGTTCGTTTTGCTAACATTGCATCACTACTAGCCGCCAGAGCGGCGGCGGGGTCTGTCTTCCGCTTGAGAGAAGGAGGAGGAGGCGGCATCTTTCTTACTTGTGTAATTTTCAGTGGAGCGGCGACGACGTCTGTCTTCCGCTGTTGCAGAGGAGGCGGACTGCTCCGACGCGCCTGAGGAGGAGCCGAAGGAGGAGGACTGCTCCGACGCGCTATAGGGGGAACCGAAGAAGGAGGCGGAGTGCTCCGATGCATCGGAGGAGAAGTCGAAGAAGGAGGCAGACTGCTCTGACGCGCTGGAGGAGGAGCCAAAGAAGGAGGCGGAGTTCTCCGACGCGCCGGAGGATCAGGAGCTGAAGGAGGAGGACTGCTCTGACGCGCTGGAAGAGGAGCCGAATAAGGAGGCGGTGTGCTCCGACGTGCCGGAGGAGGAGCCAAAGAAGGAGGCGGACTGCTCCGACGGGCCGGAGGAGGAGTCGGAGAAGGAGCGGAGTTCCCTCACGCAGCGGAAGAGGAGCCGAAGAAGAAGGCGGAGTGCCCTCACACGTTAGAGGAGCCGGAGTGCCCTGATCATTCGCCGGAGGAGGATGAGGAGTGCCCTGTTCAGTCGTCGGAGGAGGATGAGGAGTGCCCTGATCACTCGCCAGAGGAGGAGGAGGAGGAGGTGTCCAGTTTGGAAGATTGATGTACTGCTTCGGCCATAGACATGTACTCCTCAAAGCATGAACCAGCTTATTATTCTCATCTTCACCTGTAGGGTGGTCAAGCTCGAGCCGCTCAAAATCCTTATTTACTTCATCCACCATCACAAGAGCAAAACCACATGAAATCGGACGGCAGTGAAAAGTTCCGTTGGATTGAGGAGGTGCAACAATGCCGATATCAGCCTTGAAAGTGAGGTTCCGGCATTTCGTCAAAATCTCGCAAGGTTGAGACTCCGTGATAGTATCCACGGGGTAGCTAGGTGTCGTGAAGTCAGGCTGAACGAGCTCCGTGGAAGCCACACTGCTTCTCCGCTGATATGGCGGTGTAAATTCTGGGGTAGTTTCATGTCACTGAGATGGTTGGTCGACAGCTAGCTGGCTCTGAAGTTCCTCTGGAATTTGTAGTCTTGCATTGATCTTATGGATGTCGCTCAGCTCCGCTTTCCTCCTTCTCTCTCGGCTTCTGTAACCGGCTGCAACGGGAAACCCAACCTTCCACAGAACGGAGCCTGGTGTGCCTCGTGTTCGTACAGGGTGCTCAGCATTACCTAGGGCCTCGGTCAGCTCGTCCTTCTCTCTTTCGAGAAAGAACGCCCCTTCCTGTGCTGCGGTGATACACTACTAAAGCTTGTTGATGGGTGTTGCAAGTTGCTCGACCGTCCAACGACACTCCCCTGTTTCAGGGTCCAAAGTTCCCCCAATTCCAAAGAACCAATTCCTTGAACGGTCGGGCCAGTTCGATGTCCGTGGTTGGACCCTTTAGCAATCAGGTCTTTCTGAGCTTTGTCCCACAACGGACGACCTTTGAGGTAGCCACCTGACCCCGTGTGATCGTGATACTGCTTCTTTGCAGCATTCTTCTTGTTTCTCTCTGACATTTCCTTACTCTTGTCCCATGACTTGTAGGCTACAAATGCGGGCGAGTGATCTCTAATCTTCTCAAATCGGCTGACGAATTCTGGAGTCTTCCCTTTGTCGACATACTTTAATTTCAACTCTTTCTACCACCTCCTGAATAGTTCTGCCATCTTCTTAAGAGCACACGCCTTGACCAGTGGCTCTATAACTGGCTTATTTGGATCCTCCTGTGGCTGTAGGGTGAAATTTTCCTTCAACGCAGTCCAAAGATCATCTTTCAGCCTATCGTTGACATAATCACCTTCAGGGACGTTGTCGCCCTTACGCTTATTCCATTGCTTGATGCTGATCAGGATGTTGTCCCTGACAATAGCTCCGCACTGAGCAGAAAATGCATCCCTGGTCGGCTTGGGTTCAATCGGTTGGCCATTGTCGGACAGTTCTGTGATCATGAACATTTGATCCTTGCCCAACCTTCTTGTCGGGCCTCGTCTCGTTACCGAAGTTTGGCTCGATCCGGACTTTTCAATAGCTCCTTCCTCCGTTCGGTCATCGGAGCCGTCATCATGATCTCCTTCCTCCGGGATTCGGTAGTCACCGAGTCCTTCCTCCTCCATTGTTCGATCACCAAAGCCATCATGATAATGTCCTTCCTCCGGGATTTGGTAGTCACCGAGTTCGCTGAGCACAAAATCGACATTACTACCGTCGTCGTGGATTATATCCCCCAAAATGTCTTATTTTTCCATGTCTCTTGGAATATCCATTGTTTCTGCAAATACCCTTTATACATAATCCCAAATATTAACATAAAAACTTAATTTGTAACTTAATCTAATATAAATATTTTTATAATTTTTATAACTTTATTTGCTATTGAAACAGAATCTAATCTAAATATTTTTATAATTTTATAACTTGTGTCACATTGGGGAGTTCAAAAATGTACCCAACATATTCTAATATGATTGTAATACACACACATGGATTCACAATTAGACTACGTCTTCTCACACACATGGGTTCGCAAATAGGGAGATGGAGAGATCGATGGACATGCTACCGGTGCGTCGACGGGCAACGACGGCGGGCTTCAAAACGACGACGGGCGACGGGCGACGACGACGACGATGATGGGCTTGGGGGCGACGACGGGCGACGACGACGATGGTGATGGGATCGGGGGCAACAGCGACGGCGGGCGGTGACGGGCGACGGCGACGACGGGCGATGAAGATCATGGCGATGGGCTCAGGGACGACGATGACGGCGATGGGCTCAGGGACAACGGCGATGACGATGGGCTCGGGGGTGACGGCGACGACGACGGGCTCAGGAGCGACGGCTACGGCAACGATGACGGGCTTGGGAGCGACGGCGACGACGATGGGCTCGAGGCGACGACGGGATCGTGAGCGACGGCGGCGGCGACGACGGACACGTGGAGGGGGAGCATGATAACCCACAAGTATAGGGGGTCGCATCAGTTTTCGAGGGTAGAGTATTCAACCCAAATTTGTTGATTCGACACAAGGGGAAGCCAAATAATATTCTTGAGTATTAGCAGTTGAGTTGTCAATTCAACCACACCTAAAAGAATTAGTATCTGCAGCAAAGTTTCAGTAGCAAAGTAGCGTGATAGTACTGGTAGCAACGGTAACAGTAGCAGTAGTGACAGCAGTAGCGGTAACAGTATCAGAAGTGACAGCAGTACCGGTAAAGCAACATAGCAAGGACCAATAGGAAAAGACTCGTAGGCATTGGATCGGTGATGGATAATTATGCCGGATGACATTCATCATGTAACAGTTATAACATGGGGAGATATGTAACTAGCTCCAGATCGTCAATGTAATGTAGGCATGTATTCCGTATATAGTCATACATGCTTATGGAAAAGAACTTGCATGACATCTATTGTCCATCCCTCCCGTGGCAGCGGGGTCCTAATGGAAACTTAGGGATATTAAGGTCTCCATTTAATAGAGAACCGGAACAAAGCATTAGCACATAGTGAATACATGAACTCCTCATACTATGGTCATCTCCGGGAGTGGTTCCGGCTATTGTTACTCCGGGGTTGCCGGGTCATAACACATAGTAGGTGACTACAACTTGCAAGATAGGATCAAGAACACACATATATTGATGAAAATATAATAGGTTCGGATCTGAAATCATGGCACTCGGTTCCTAGTGACAAGCATTAAGCATAGCAAAGTAGTAGCAACATCAATCTCAGAACATAGTGGATACTAGGGATCAAACCCCATCAAAACTAACTCGATTACATGATAGATCTCATCCAACCCATCACCGTCTAGCAAGCCTACGATGAGATTACTCACCAACGGTGAAGAGCATCATGGAATTGGCGATGAAGGATGGTTGATTATGACGGCAGCGTCGATGTCCCCTCTCCGGAGCACAGAACAAAATCTAGATCTGCACTCTAGAGGAAGAACAGGTGGTGGCGGCGGCTCCGTATCGTCAAACGTGATGAATTATTCTCTTTTAATTTTTTCTGGGCGAGAGAGACTATATAGAGCTGGAGTTGGAGGCGGCGGAGCCACGAGGGCCTCACAAGCCTGCCAGGCGCGGCTAGGGGGGCGCGCCTCCTGGGCTTGTGGGCTCCTGGCTCCGTCCCTCCAGGTAATTCTTGCGCCAGTATTTTTTATATATTCCACAAAAAATCCTCATAAATTTCCAGGTCATTCCGAGAACTTTTATTTCTGCGCAAAAACAACACCATGGCAATTCTACTGAAAACAGCGTCAGTCCGCATTAGTTCCAGTCAAATCATGCAAATTAGAGTCGAAAACAAGGGCAAAAGAGTTTGGAAAAGTAGATACGATGGAGACGTATCAACTCCCCCAAGCTTAAAGCCTTGCTTGTCCTCAAGCAATTCAGTTGACAAACTGAAAGAGACAAAATAAAATAAATTACAAACTTTGTTTGATCTTGTTGTTGTAATTATGTCTAACTCATATTCGGATTTTCAGCAAGATCATAAGCTAACCACATAAGCAATGACATTTAGGTCTCATAATGAACACATATCAATGGCATAATCAACTAGCAAGCAATAATGATAAGTTTCAAATGTCAACACTTCAATCAAAACAATCATGAAGCAATATGAACAAATGGTATCTCGCTAGCTCTTTCTGAGACCGCAAAACATAAATGCAGAGCACCTTCAAAGACCAAGGGCTGACTGAACATTGTAATTCATGGCAAAGAAGATCCAGTCACAGTCATGCTCAATATCAATTAATAGCAAAGCATAAAAATGACGGAGGTGCTCTCTAATTTGTGCCTTTATAAGGAGAGGATGACTCAACAGAAACATAAATATATAGGCCCTTCGTAGAGCGAAGCATTGATTTGCAGAGGTGCCAGAGCTCAAGCTTTTAAAACAGAGATAAATAATTTTGGGTGGCATGCTTTCATTGTCAACACGATGACCAAGAGTTTTCACCATCTTCCATGCTACACAAATTATAGGCGGTTCCCAAACAGAAAAGTAAAGTTTTAGCTCCCCCACCACCAATCAATCACACTCCACGACTAGCCGAATCCTCGGGTGCCGTCCATACCAACAGCAATCCAGGGGGAGTTTTGTTTGCAATTATCTTTTCAATTTGAGCATGGAACTGGGCATTCCAATTACCAGCCCCTTTCTCGTGAGTTATAGTGAATAAACACGTATCCAGGATAACACGCCTAGCATGGAATATACTGACCGCCCCTTGTCACCACATGAGTGGTTCGGGCATGCAAAATAGATTATTACTTGAAGGTTTAGAGAGTGGCACATGCAAATTTACTTGGAATGGCAGGTAGATACCGCCTATAGGTAGGTATGGTGGACTCATATGGAACAACTTTGGGTTTCTGGAAGTGGATGCACAAGCAGTGTTCCTGCTTAGTACAAGTGAAGGCTAGCAAAAGACTGGGAAGCGACCAACTAGAGAGCGACAACACTCATCAATATGCATTGAAATAAACCAACATTGAGTGCAAGCATGAGTAGGTAATAAATCACCATAAACATGAATATCATAGAGGCTATGTTGGTTTTGTTTCAACTACATGCGTAAACATGCGCCAAGTTAAGCCACTTGAATCATGCAAAGGAGGATACCATCCTATCATACTCCATCATAATCATCTTGAAATTCATGTTGGCATCCAAGACAAACCATTATAAGCTACTAGCTAATTAAGCATGGCATCAGAAACTATGATCTGTAAGTTGTCACTGCAAACATGTTTCTCTCAGAACAAAGATGAATTAGGAACGATGAGCTAGTCGTATTTACAAAAACAAAATAGGTCGAATTCATACCAGCTTTTACAGGCTCAATCACTTCATCATATATCGTCATTATTGCCTTTCACTTGCACGACCGAATGATGTGAATAATAATGAGAGAGTTTGTGCATTGGACTAAGCTGGAATCTGCAAGCAAACACACAGGAGAAGACAAAGTAATATGGCTCTTTGACGGTTAAACAGATATGCATGTGAGAGCCACTAAACATTTTAACCATGGTCTTCTCCCTTGACCCAAAGAAAAAGAAAACTATTTACACGGGAAAGCTCCCAACAAGCAAAAGAAGAACGGGAAATCTTTTTGGGTTTTCTTATTTTTTAAACCACTAATCAAGCTGGAAAGTAAACTTACAATTAATGTTTTTTGTTTTTCTCAATCTAAACAAACACACGAGAAGAAAGCGAGAAAAAGAAATAAACTAGCATGGATGATACAATGGCAAGGTGTGAACACCGACTAACAAGGTGAAAGTGTGAACATGAATATAAAGTCGGTGAGAAACACGTACTCCCCCCAGCTTAGGCTTTTGGCCTAAGTTGGTCTACTGCCAAGGAGGGAAGTAACCGTCTCTGGGGTACTCCAGAGTGTACTAAGGGTGCCACTGCTGGGTGAGCTCCTCTGGCTCCCACTGATAAACTGGTGTCTGGTACTCGACCGGTAGCTCGGGCACGGGCGCATGTGGTTGCGCTATGCCCCAATATGCGTAGATGTCCGAGGGCATAATAATGTACCTACCTAGATGAAGATTGAACAAAGAAGGAGCAGGCAAAGTAATAGTCTCACGAGTACCCTGGCTAAATACCAGGTTATAAATCATCCTCTTATTTATATCTTTATCAAGAAAGTCATGGCGAACCATGCTATCATAATCTAGATATCTCTCAGGAAGAAGCATCTCTTCTTCCTCATGCAGTCTACTAGGTGTCTCAAAATGTCTAGCAAGATGGGTAGCATAGATACCTCTATAAATAGCGCCTTTAGTACGGTTCGTGTTCAACCGTTGAGCCACTATAGCGCCCAAGCTATAAGTTTTATCATTATAAAGAGCTTCGTGCATGACTGCAAGATCTGGGGAGCTGAGAGCCCCAGCTTTCCCATGGCCAATCAAACATTTTCCCACAAATAATGAGAGATACCGAAGCATGGGAAAATGTACACTAGCAACTCTAGCGCAAGACACTACTCTCTCCTCTCCTACAGCAATAGTATCAATGAAAGCCTCCAAGTCCCATGGACGAGGTTCATGAATATCCCCAACATAAGGTAATTTGCAAACATTGCAAAAATCCGGAAGTGACATGCGTTGGGGGATATCATATAACTTGAACTCAACCATAGGAGGACTCTTCCTTGGATAGAAATTAAAGCTTTGCACGAAAATATTAGTGAGGAGGAGGTATTGTGTACACTTATCTTCAACAAATGCGGTAAGGCATGCGTTCTCCACCAAGTAATAAAAATCCTCATAAAGATCGGTGGCACGTAAGAACACATCGCTTGGCCACTCGCACGCTCGAACTTCTGAAACTCGGGGGACCGGATACTTGGGTTTCTTCTTCTCATTGTCATCTTCCTTGGGGTCACGGCTTGAAGAGCCTCTTAGGAACCTCCTCATCTTTTCCTTTTTCTTTCACTGAAATTTTTTGAAATTTGTAGTGACCCAAAAGAACAGTGAACAAGGCTCAACAAAACTCATAGCAACTACTCCTACAAGTGCCTAGAGGCCATATCATGCATCAAAACTACTTGGGACCAACTAAAATTAACATGCAAAGCTCAAGAACAGGGTCACCAAGGCAGCAATAATACGCAACGAATAAAGCACTAGAGCAAAAACTAATTGGACCAATGGAGGAGTCACATACCAAGGAACAATCCCCCCAAAACAGTTTGGTGAATGGGGCTTTGCACAAGGAGATCGAAAAATGCAGCAAGAAGAGCAAGAACACGGGTTTGAGTTGTGCAACGATTTTTTCTGGAGGTAGAAGAAGGAGATGGGAGCTAGAATAAGTGGAGGGGGCCACGTGGGGCCCACAAGCCTGCCAGGCGCGGCCAGGGGGGTGCTCGCGCCTCCTGGGCTTGTGGCCCACTGGTGCATCCCCCTGACTAGCTCTCTATCTCAGAAGTTTTCAAAAATTCCAGAAAAAATCATACTTGATTTTCACGGCATTTGAAGAACTTTAATTTTCGGGACACTTTTCTAAGGACGCAAAAAGCAGAAAACAGGAAAATAAAACTAAATTTATCATTTTTTCTTCTAAACAACGGAAAGTAAAAGTTGGAGCAGAAGGTTGTGACTCATAGATTCATCCATATCATGGTCATCAAAAGAAATTTGTCAATGAGCTTGATCAAGTCTCCTTGACAAACTTTTTTTGAATCGCATGAAACCGGAGAATTTTTGAATAATCACTAGGTTACCTCAATGGGGATGTGCATATCCCCAACAAGTAAATCATACTTCATCTTGACAGTAGGTATAGGGCATTCAAAGCTTCCAATAAGAATTGATGAAGTTTTTTCAATAGCATTGATGCAATGTACTCGATATTGTTTCTACGGAAAGTGCACCGTATGTTCATTACCATTAACATGGAAAGTGACATTGCCTTTGTTGCAATCAATAATAGCCCCTGTAGTGTTTAAAAAGGGTCTTCCAAGGATGACCGCCATGGCATCATCCTCAGGAATATCCAGAATAACAAAGTCCATTAAGATAGAAACGTTAGCAACCACATCAGGCACATCCTCGCAAATGCCGATAGGAAAAGCAGTTGATTTGTCGGCCATTTGCAAAGACATTTTAGTGCGTGTCAACTTATCCAATTCAAGTCTACGATAAAGAGAGAGAATCATAACACTAACACCGGCTCCAAGAGCACATAAAGCAGTTCTAACGTAGTTTCCTTCAATGGAGCAAGGTATAGTGGGCACTCCGGGATCACCTAGTTTCTTAGGAGTTCCACCCTTGAAGGTGTAATTAGCGAGCATGGTGGAAATCTCAACCTTAGGTATCCTCCTTTTATTGGTCACAATATCTTTCATCTACTTAGCATAAGGAGACATTTTGAGCATATCTATCAAACGCATTTGCAGAAAGACATGTCTAATCATTTCAACAAAGCGCTCAAAATCATCATCATCCTTTTTCTTGGATGGTTTGGGAGGAAAGGGCATGGGTTTCTAAACCCATGGTTCTCTTTCTTTACTATGCTTCCTAGCAATAAAGTCGTTCTTATCATATCTCCTATTCTTAGGTTGTGGGTTATCAAGATCAACAGGTTCAATATCCACATCCTTATCATTGCTAGGTTGAGCATCAACATGAACACCACTATCGATATTATCACTAGGCTCATGTTCATCACCAGATTGTGTTTCGGCATCAGAAACAGAGACATCGTTTGGATTCTCAGGTGTAACAGCAGCAGGTTTGCTAGCATGCAAGTTCCTATCATCTTTCTTTTTCTTCCTATTACTAGGATGACTAGGTACCTCAGTCCTAACTCCTTGAGAATCTTGTTCAATTCTCTTAGGATGGCCCTCAGGATACAAAGGTTCCTGAGTCATTCTACCACCTATAGTGACGACTCTAACAGAATTTTTATTCAACTCATTGAGCAAGTCATTTTGAGCCTTAAGTACTTGTTCTACTTGAGTAGTGACCATAGAGGCATGTTTACTCAAAATCTTAAGATCATTGAAATTTCTATCACACAAGCACTTATATGATCAATCATACGAGCATTTTGCCTCAATTGTCTGCTAACATAATCATTGAAACTTTGTTGTTTGGCAACAAAGTTATCAAATTCATCTAAGCATAAGCTAGCAGGTTTATCATAAGGAATATCACTCTCATTGAATCTACGAAGAGAATTTACCTCTACTACCTGTGTCGGGTTATCAAGACCATGCATTTCTTCGATAGCTGGTAGATTCTTGACATCTTCAGATTTAATGCCCTTCTCTTGCATAGATTTCTTAGCTTCTTGCATATCTTCAGGACTGAGGAATAGAATACCTCTTTTCTTCGGAGTTGGCTTCGGAGATGGTTCGGGAATAGTCCAAGCATTATCATTACTCAAGATATTATTCAATAGAATCTCAGCTTGTTCCACAGTTCGTTCCCTGAAAACACAACCAGCACAACTATCTAGGTGGTCCCTAGAAGCATCGGTTAGTCCATTATAAAAGATATCAAGTATTTCATTTTCTCAAGAGGGTGATCAGGCAAAGCATTAAGTAGCTCGACAAGCCTCCCCCAAGCTTGTGGGAGACACTCTTCTTCAACTAGCACAAAGTTATATATATCCTGCAAGGCAGCTTGTTTCTTATGGGCAGGAAAATATTTCTCAAAGAAGTAGTAAATCATATCCTAGGGACTACGCACACAACTAGGAGCAAGAGAAGTGAACCAAGTCTTAGCATCACCCTTTAGCAAGAAAGGAAACAACTTAACGATATAGTAATGGAGAATCTTTTCCTCACTTGTGAATAGGGTGGCTATATCATGTAGTTTGGTAAGATGTGCTACAACCGTTTCAGACTCATAACCATGAAAAGGATCAGATTTGACCAAAGTGATTAACTCAGGGTCGATAGAGAATTCATAATCCTTATCAGTCAAAAGATAGGCGAAGTAGCAAACTTAGGATCGTATTTCATTCTAGCGTTCAGAGATTTTTCTTTCCACTTGCGCAATAAATTCTCAAGATCATAACTATCCTTACAAGCAAGAAAGTCCTCACCTACCTCTCCCTCCATAATATAACCCTCGGGTATATATCAGGCAATTCATATCTAGGAGAGCTAGTTCTAACAGGTGAACCAGCAGGTTCTACTTCAATAATTTCAGCAGTTTCAGAAGTATCATCACATTCAGCAGCAACTCTAGCAATTTGTGCATCAAGGAATGCACCCAGTGGCAAAGCAGTATCAAGCAAAGTATCATCATAAGCATCATGGATAGCAGAAGTAGAATCATCAAGCACAGGCGACATATCAGAATTTCTAGCAAGTAGTGGTGTCGCAAACTTACTCATAACTGAAGGTGAATCAAGTGCAGAGCTAGATGACAGTTCCTTACATGTCCTCGTAGTTGAGGGCAAGACTTTAGTTTTTGGATCTTTCGGATTCCTCATAGTGATCAACATACGTAAATCCCAAGTGACTCAGAGAATAGAGCTAGGCGTCCCCGGCAACGGCGCCAGAAAATAGTCTTGATAACCCACAAGTATAGGGGATCGCAACAGTTTTCGAGGGTAGAGTATTCAACCCAAATTTGTTGATTCGACACAAGGGGAAGCCAAAGAATATTCTCGAGTATTAGCAGTTGAGTTGTCAATTCAACCACACCTGAAAAAAATAGTATCTGCAGAAAAGTTTCAGTAGCAAAGTAGCGTGACAGTAATGGTAGCAACAGTAACAGTAGAAGTAGTGACAGCAGTAGCTGTAATAGTAGCAGCAATGACAATAGTAGCGGTAAAGCAACATAGCAAGGACCAGTAGGAAAAGACTCGTAGGCATTGGATCGGTGATGGATAATTATGCCGGATGACATTCATCATCTAATAGTTATAACATGGGGAGATATGTAACTAGCTCCAGTTCGTCAATGTAATGTAAGCATGTATTCCGTATGTAGTCATACGTGCTTATGGAAAATAACTTGCATGGCATCTATTGTACATCCCTCCCGTGGCAGCGGGGTCCTAATGGAAACTTAGGGATATTAAGGTCTCCTTTTAATAGAGAACCGGAACAAAGCATTAGCACATAGTGAATACATGAACTCCTCATACTATGGTCATCTCAGGGAGTGGTTCCGGCTATTGTCACTCCGGGGTTACCAGGTCATAACACATAGTAGGTGACTACAACTTGCAAGATAGGATCAAGAACACACATATATTGATGAAAATATAATAGGTTCAGATCTGAAATCATGGCACTCGGGCCCTAGTGACAAGCATTAAGCAGAGCAAAGTAGTAGCAACATCAATCTCAGAACATAGTGGATACTAGGATCAAACCCCATCAAAACTAACTCACTTACATGATAGATCTCATCCAACCCATCACCGTCCAGCAAGCCTACGATGAGATTACTCACGAACGGTGAAGAGCATCATGGAATTGGCGATGAAGGATGGTTGATGATGAAGGAGGCGTTGATCTCCCCTCTCCGTAGCCCAGAACGGACTCCAGATCTGCCCTCCAGAGGAAGAGGAGGTGGTGGCCGCGGCTCCGTGTCATAAAACGCGATGAACTCTTCTCTCTTAATTTTTCTGGGCGAGAGAGACTATATAGAGATGGAATTGGAGGCGGCGGAGCCACGAGGGCCTCACAGGCCTGCCAGGCGCGGCTAGGGGCGCCCGCGCCTCCTGGGCTTGTGGGCTCCTGGCTCCGTCCCTCCAGGTAATACTTGCGCCAGTATTTTTTATATATTCCACAAAAAGTCCTCGTAAATTTTCAGGTCATTCCGAGAACTTTTATTTCTGCGCAAAAACAAAACCATGGCAATTCTGGTGAAAACAGCGTCAGTCCGGGTTAGTTCCATTCAAATCATGCAAATTAGAGTCCAAACCAAGGGCAAAAGAGTTTGGAAAAGTAGATACGATGGAGACGTATCAGCGCGGGCCGGCGGCGACTGGCTCGGGTGCGACGGCCATGAAGAGAGAACGGGGGGATTGGAAGTTGGTGAAAATTTCGACAACTCCCGCAATATACGAACACCTTTGTTCTGCTTGGTGGCCCAAACCAGGACCAAAGCACACCTTTAGTCCCGGGTTGTTACACCAAACGGGACTAAAGGTCAATTTCGACAGCTCCCACACTATATGCGAAAACTATCGTTTCGGTTTGTGGTACCAACCGGAACCAAAGCAACGCTTCCGCTGGCCCAAAAGGGCGGGAAGAAGAGTACTTTCTTACCGGTTGGTGGCTAGAACCGGGACAAAAGGTCCATCGGCCCATTTGGTATTTTCCATACATTTACTCATTT
The DNA here is from genome assembly GCF_904849725.1 of Hordeum vulgare subsp. vulgare. Classification (NCBI taxonomy): domain Eukaryota; kingdom Viridiplantae; phylum Streptophyta; class Magnoliopsida; order Poales; family Poaceae; genus Hordeum; species Hordeum vulgare. The sequence continues at coordinate 336,906,339 of NC_058524.1, read as the reverse complement.
TTGTTTTGAGCAAAATGACCCTTAAATTGAAAAGCACTACAAATGAACTCTGAAAATGTTGAAAGTTGGCATGGTATAATCATTTCATGCACATAGCATGTGCTAAAAAGTTAAGAGGCTTGCGGCAAAAACTAGATGCACATCGTGTACAAAACACACAATCTCTTTCGAAGTATGAGGGTTTCATACGAGAACTCATATATTACAAAGGGGTTTCATTTTTTTGAACTTATTTGAACTCAAGACTTTTTGTGTGTTCAAAATGCACCATTCAAAGACACGACATCAATTTTCAACTATTTGTGACTTCATTTGGTATTTTTGATGCATTTACTGATTTTTTTTAAGCTAAATGACCCTTAAATTGAAAAGCACTACAAATGAACTCTGAAAATGTTGAAAGTTGGCATCGTATAACCATTACACCCGCATAGCATGTGCTAACAAGTTGAGAGGGTTGCGGCAAAAACTGGATGCACTTCGTGTACAAAACGGACAATCTCTTTCGAAGTATCACGGTTTCATACGAGAACTCAACTTTTACAAAAGGGTTTCATTTTTTTGAACTTATTTGAACTCAAGACATTTTGTGTGGTCAAAATGCACCATTCAAAGACACTTCATCAATTTTCAACTATTTCTCACATCATTTGGTATTTTTCATGCATTTACTTATTTTTTAGCTAAATGACCCTTAAATTGAAAAGCACTACAAATGAACTCTGAAAATGTTGAAAGTTGGCATGGTATCATCATTTCACCCACATAGCATGTGCTAAAAAGTTGAGAGGGTTGCGGCAAAAACTGGATGCACATCGTGTACAAAACGGACAATCTCTTTCGAAGTATCAGGGTTTCATACGAGAACTCATGTGTTACAAAGGGGTTTCTTTTTTTTGAATTAATTTGAACTCAAGACTTTTTGTGTGTTCAAAATGCACCATTCAAAGAAACATCATCAATTTTTAACTATTTCTGACTTCATTTGGTATTTTTCATGCATTTACTGATATATTTTTTAGCTAAATGACCCTTAAATTGAAAAGCACTACAAATGAACTCTGGAAATGTTGAAAGTTGGCATGGTATCATCATTTCACCCACATAGAATGTGCTTTAAAGTTGAGAGGGTTGCGGCAAAAACTGGATGCACTTCGTGTATATAACGGACAATCTCTTTTGAAGTATCAGGGTTTCATACAAGAACTCATCTGTTACAAAGGGGTTTCATTTTTTTGAACTTATTTGAACTCAAGACTTTTTGTGTGATGAAAATGCACCATTCAAAGACACATCATCATTTTTTAACTATTTCTCACTTCATTTGGTATTTTTCATGCATTTACTGATTTTTTTTAGCTAAATGACCCTTAAATTGAAAAGCACTACAAATGAACTCTCAAAATGTTGGAAGTAGGCATGGTTTCATCATTTTACCCACATAGCATGTGCTTTGAAGTTGAGAGGGTTGCGGCAAAAACTGGATGCACTTTGTGTACAAAACGGACAATCTCTTTCAAATTATATATCAGGATTTCATACGAAAACTCATATGTTACAAAGGGCGTTTCATTCCTTCACTTTTTCTTCGCTTGTGTTCCTTGCTTATTGCACCGTAACCATGGATAATATTCATCGTTTAACAAGGTGCTTGGGTCAGCCTTGACTTTGAAGGGAGGAATTTCATGAAACTTTTCATAATCTTCAGACATGTCTGTCTTGCCCTCCAATCCCATGATGTCTCTTTTTCCTGAAACAACTATGTGGCGCTTTGGCTCATCGAATGATGTATTTGCTTCCTCATATTTTATTTTTCTCGGTTTGGTAGACATGTCCTTCATATAGAAAACCTACACCACATCATTGGCTAGGACGACTGGTTCCTCTGCGTGCACAAGATTGTCCAGATCCACTGTTGTCATTCCATACTGTGGGTCTATCTGTACCCCGCCTCCTGTCAGATTGCCCCATTTGCAATGAAACAAAGGGACCTTCAAATCATGTCCATAGTCAAGTTCCCATATGTCCACTATGTACCATAATATGTGTCCTTTCCCCTCTCGGTTGCTGCATCAAAGCGTGCGCCGCTATTTTGGTTGGTGCTCTTTTGATCTTGGGTGATCATGAAAAATGTATTCCCATTTATCTCGTACCCTTGGTAAGTGAATACGGTCGAAGATAGTCCCCTTGCCAACGAGTACAACTCATCAGAAACAGTGTTGTCACACATGAGACATTTTTGCAACCAACTGCTGAAAGTCATGATGTGTTCAAATGTAATCCAGTCGTCACACTGCTCCGGGTGTATGAAGCTCAGAATATTCATGTGTTCATCGACATACGGGATCACCAAGGTAGAATTCTGTAGAACTGTGTAGTGTGCTTGAGACCAAGAATGCCCATCTGTACACATTATTGACTCCGCTCCTAGTGTGCCTTTTTCAGTCAGTCTCCCCTCATACCGCGATTGAGGGAGACCAATCTTCTTAAGGTGAGGAATGAAGTCAACACAAAATCCAATGACATCCTCTGTCTGATGGCCCATGGAGATGCTTCCTTCTGGCTTAGCATGGTTACGAACATATTTCCGGTGCGTTGGCCCTCAACATCACCAGGGTCATCTCTTCTGATCTTATACCGCACTGCGATGCATACCGGTCATGCGTTCAAATCCTCGCACGCACCGCGGTAGAGGATACAGTCATTAGGGCATGCATGTATCTTCTACACCTCCAATCCTAGAGGGCATAGAACCTTCTTTGCTTCGTACGTACTGGCGGGCAATTCGTTATCCTTTGGAAGCTTCTTCTTCATTAATTTCAGTAGAGAACTAGATGCCTTGTCACATACACCATTGTCTGCCTTCCATTGGAGCAATTCCAGTGTGGTACCGAGCCTTGTGTTGTCCTCTTCGCAATTTGGATACAACCTTTTTTTTATCCTCTAACATGCGATCGAACTTCAACTTCTCCCTTTCACTTTCGCATTCTCTATGTGCATCAACAATGACACGACGAAGATCATCATCGGGCACATCATCTGGTTCCTCTTGATCTTCAGCTTCCCCCATTGCAGCATCACCGTATTCAGGGGGCGGGTAGATGTCATCATCCTCTTCTTCTACGTTCTCTTCCATCATAACCCCTCTTTCTCCGTGCATGGTCCAAACATTATAGTGTGGCATAAAACCCTTTTGAAGCAGGTGGAAGTGAAGGGTTTTATAGTCGGAGAATTCCTTCGTATTCCCGTAGACAGTACATGGACAATGCATAAAACCATTCTGCTTGTTTGCCTTAGCCGCTTCGAGAAAATTATGCATGCCATTAATATACTCGGAGGTGCGTCGGTCATCGTACATCCATTGACGGTTCATCTGTGTGCGTTATATAATAAAGTGTATTAGAAACTACACAAATCTTGATGAAAATAGATCTTGGAGAAGGAGCTTCTAAAGGAGAAATATTAAGTGTGGTCGGGCATTTCATCAAACACCTCATGTGCATAGGAGGTGAGATAGAGCACCACCAAGCTCTCCCACGGCTGGCCGAAAAAATAGAGCAGTGCACTACTCTGCTCGTGGGGGTATATATGGCCAACCGTTTGTCCAGTTTGTGGTTGGAACCGAGACTAAAGGACGACCTGAGGTCCCAGTTCTAGCCAAAAACCGGGACTACTGGTTGTGGGCTAGGAGCAAGGCACATTGGTCCCGGTTCTTGTCAGGAACCGGGACCGAAGGTGACAAATGAATCGGGACAAATAGCCCACGAGGCCCGGCCGGCACCCTGGCCTCACGAACCAGGACCTATGCCCGCATGGGTCCCGGTTCGTGAGTGAACCGGGACTAATGGCATTTCATCAAGAGGACCAAAGCCCTCTTTTCTACTAGTGTACCAAAGTTGGGCCTTGCTAGATGAGTTTTAAACTAACACGAATTATCAAGGGGTCCCCATAACAACCCCACGCGTGTTAGGAGCAATAAATTATGGAACATAACACCGGTAGCCGAAACTAAGGCGGCAAAACCGGAAAAACACACCCAGCCTAAAGACCAAGCCTTCAGTCTTTTACCAAATATATAAGTGCATTAAATTAAATAACAATAATATGGTGATATAACAAGGAACCTACATTTTCACGTGGAACGAACCACACGTGCAACTAGCAACACTATAACAAGGCTGAGCAAGCGGTAACGTAGCCAAACAGTGGTTTGATGGGTTGTGAAAAGGTTAGAGGCTTTTCATGTGTTGGGAGGCTTATTAATCAGGTGGTAGGCAGCAATACATAGTGAAGAAATGAGACAACTAGCATGTCAATCATAGTAATGGTATCTAGGGAAATGGTCATCTTCCCTATTATCCCGCTTGGAAGAAGAACGAACCCGTGAAGCAGACGAACCAACGTAGTCAAACGAATCCTCACATTCCGACACGCTTGCGGAACTCTATCGTGAGAAGCTATACAGAAACAAGAATCAACACATGATATTCACCACAACATATGCATGACATGATGCACAAACACATATGATGCATGTATGATTTAATTATGCAAGGCATGGCACATCACAACAATCGAATACTACACATTAAGTGAAGCTCAATATGCAATGAGTTGCATATTGACGAAACTCCACGTTCATATATTTAGTTCACTCCCGTTTAGGTACTCATCAATATTAAATATTGTTTAAACATGGCAAGAGGTGAAGCATGATTAAACTACCTATCTAGGCATTTTCAATGTGGTCGGAAACAACTTATATCATTTCCGAAATGACCCCATGTGCTAATTCTGGAATCTGTCCAGATCTGAACTAAACACATTTTATATTTATTAAACAGAAAAATAAAGTGGACCATGTGATTCTACATGTCATTATAGTCGTTTTAAATATATTGGTCATCTAAAACGGAGCTATGGTTGAAAATATAGGATCATCACAAGATAATATGACATGGATGCAAAATGCATGCAAAGACAGCCACACGCATGTTAATCATGGATGCAACAAGATGTTACGAAGCTACATGATATTCAAGGCAAGTCTAAATTAGGCCGGAACAACGAATAGCAATTTTGGAAAGTCCCCATTGGAGGAAGATGAATGTGACTAGTTCCAAGATTTTTAGTTGTAGAGTGCCTATTCTTGATGGGGGTACTTTAGACAATGGAAAGATGAAATGCTTGTTATATTTGATGAGTTCCATTTGTGCAAGTATATTGAATATCCCTATGCGCCTCCCATTGATCACGTACATCCTTCTCGTGATGATGAAGTTAATATGCTTGGTCACCTTAACACTGTCAATCTAATCATTAGAGGTTTACCAAGAAATGTGCTTAATCAGTTGCAAAACTTTGAGTGCGCTCATACCTTGTGGAACGACTTAGAGAAAAGATATCCAAATTATTCCTTGAAAAATCTTGATATCATTTTCCACAAATGCATTTCTTTTCACAAAATGAAGCCTACCGATCCTAACTTCAATAAATGCCTATTTGAGCTTCGTGATCTCATGCGTGCTAAAGGAGATCTCATTACTATTAACAATATCATTATTGAAGCCATTCGAAGGCATAAACAAGAACATTGTCATAGTCAAATTTCTCATGAAATTCTTATTTCTTATGATGAGGGAACTTCATCCGATCATGACAATGTGGAGCATGTCTACTACAATGAAGATAAAGAGTTTGACATCGAATATGAGAAGACCATGAGGAACCTTAGTCTTATGTCTAACCTTAAAGACTACATGGCCGATGGAAAGGAGTGGCTTCTCAACAGTGGATGCACCGACCACATGACCGGAGATAAAGACATGTTCCATGAGATTACACCAAACCGTGGACCTCAAAAGTATGTGACTTTTGGAGACAACTCCAAAGGTAAGGTACTTGGTCTTGGTAAGGTGGTCGTATCTCATGACAGTTCCATTCAGAATGTCATGCTTGTTGAATCTCTTGGCTACAATCTTCTTTCCATATCTAGATTAGCAGAGTTTGTTTTCGATGTGCTATTTACGAAAGTTGAATGCCGAGTGTTTCGTAGCGACAATCATAACATCATCTTTACTGGTTTCCGTAGAGGTGATCTATACATTGTTGATTTATCTAAGATATCCAAACCCCATACATGTCTTATCGCAAAATCTTCTAAAGGTTGGTTATGGCATAGAAGGCTTGGACATGTTGGTATGTGTAATCTTGACAAACTTATCAAAAGTGATCATATTCTTGGTGTTAAAGATGTTATCTTTGACAAAGATAGACTTTGTACTGCTTGTCAAGCAGGAAAGCAAGTTCGTGGAAGTCATCCAGTGAAGAACATCATGACCACAAGAAGACCCCTCGAGATGTTTCACATGGATCTCTTTCGTCCCAATGCTTACAAGAGCCTCGGTGCAAATTCTTATGGTTTAGTCGTTGTTGATGATTTTTCAGATTTACGTGGGTATTCTTTCTCAAAGATAAGTCGCAAGTGCAAATGATCTTCAAGAACTTTGCTCGGAAAGCTCAAAACCAGTTTGAAGTGAAGATCAAGAAGGTTCTTTTGAGTGGTCCCATAACCCATAGGTTCTTCACAGGATCTTATCTGGCTCTTCTAATCTTTCCCGGAGATCCCTAATCATTTTCAAGTGTGACGTAAGTATGCATTCCATCAGTCATATCCCTTCTCCAAGATCTATTCAAATTAATTTCCTTCGTTGGCTCAACTTTTCCTTGTTCATTATTCCGGAGTGTCTTAGTAATTCTTGGTGGTGTTCCTCTCATCTTTCTCAATCTGAAGACCGAAGGAGTGTTTCTCTCAAATCTTGGTCCATTCTCTAGAAGATTCATCATTTCATCTTTGTGTTATCATCTTGAATTGTTCTTGATCATGAGAAATTCTTCCATATCTATCTCGTGCATTTCAGAGATGTTTTCATTTCTCGACCCTCCGAAGGCTATCATTTCAGAAGAATTTTTCGTTCTTAGCTTTCAGCTTCCGTTCTCTAATTCTTCTCAATTGTTGTCTCTTTGTTTGTCCCTCAATTATTCTGGTGCCTTGTTGAAGTTTTCTGTTAGGCGGATCATTATCTCTTCATTCTCAAGGTGTTCTTCAAGATTCTTGTTGAAATACCCCAAGTTTTCTTTCTCTTGCATTTCAAAGTGCAATTCTTCCTCCTTCATCCATTGAGGTTGTGTTACAACAATCTTGTTAGTGTAGGAGTCTCGAAGAAAATTTGTTTCAAGAATGAGATATTTAAACCCACCAAATCTATGATCATGACATATTTTTCACCTCATGATTTCTTCAGTGAGACATCTTGGTTTAGATTCACCTAAAGCTTTTTCCTAAGGATCGTGGCTATTGTGGTGCTTGTCATTAACCCAAGTTCTTAATGTATCCTCTTGGTGATAGAAGTTTTCATATATTGTTGCTTCCAAGCACTCATTGTTTCCGCTAGTGGTTGGTTGTTACCTCATTATTTGAGATGGTTTCCATATGCCACAACAAGCTTGTTCTTTCCGTTGTTGGTTTCCAACAACCCCATTCTGTACTTCTTATAAGATGCTTCTCAAATTTAATTGTGGTAGAAGTTGTCATGTTCTTCTGCATTCCTTCTTCCCAATGATCTAGTTTCTATTCTCTTGTTCCGGAGTTGTTGTGTTGTTGATCTATTCAATCATCATCTCGTTTTTCAAGGTCATGTTCTCTCCTTGCTTATTCAATTTAGTTAGTCTGTTGTGAATCTTCTCAATAGCTATCCATCTTAGCAAATTTATGTCCTTAATATCCTACTGAAGTGTTGTTGAAATTTTGATTGAATTCTTGCTTGTTCCTCATATCATTCTTCATCTCTTTGCAACCTTCAACGATCGTTGGTTTCACTCGTTTGTCAAAGAAGCGACTAAGTTTTACCTTTTGATTTTCTCTTCCTCTCCCCCTTTCATTCTTAGATCTCGGGGTGAGATCTCTTGCTAGTGTAGGAGAGTTGTGACAGCCCGAGACCGACGCTCCAGAAGATTCCCCTTTATTTCCGTTGTCTCCGTGTTATTATTTGTTTCTTGCATGCATCATCGCATCATGTGCATCAACTGCATTGCATTTGCTGCCAGTTTTGAAAACTTGCATCCCTTAGTAGTTGTTGGTCTATCCGTTTTCGTCGTTCATCGTTTTGAGCCCAACCACACACGCACGCGCCCGCGGCATCGATAAAATCTTGTTTTGAAAGGTGTCTGAAAAATATTCTTAGATTGAGTTGAAACTTGACGTGCAGCAGTCTTATTATAGTGTAGTTAGGCCGCGTGTAAATTTTCGTCGCAATTGGAGTTGGTTTGATAACCGAACCGCTGAACCTATAGCGGCACTATAGCCGGTCAAACGTGGGACGTTTTTGGTATTCCAGAAAACTTGCTATCGGTTTGCCAGTTTTCCATCTCATCTTTGTCTAGCCTCTGTGCACATTGCACGCACCCCTCGCGCACATCCTATAGCTTGCCCGAACCTGAAACATATGGTCGTAACCGTTGGGTCCGGATCAACCCCATAATACCCCAAACCGTCATCGGTTTTGCAATTGGACCTCTTAACCTATAATTCTCGAATGTACTATTACGATCGTTGGGTCGAGATAGCCCTACCAAGAGACCATCCAACTATTTTAGCAAACGGACCCTAGAAATCTGTCCCATCCTACGCTAGACCCATCGCCCGCCGCCGCTCCCTTCGTCGTTTCCCTGCCGACCCAATCGCAGCGTAGTAGACACCCAGTCCTGACCACCCACCTCGCTTTCAGCCCCGCGCCTCGTGTCCCTGTCCCAGTACCGCAACAGTGAAGCGGAAGGCCTCGCGCCCGAGTCTCACTGACGGGCCCCTCGACCCGTCGCGCTTGACGCCCGCGCCCCCGTCGGTGCATGTTGTCGCCGTGGGCTAGGTCCATCTCCAGGCTAGTGCCCATCGTCCCTGCTCCCTTCTCTCTTGTCGTGTCTCCTATCAACTCGTCTCTCTCTCTCCCTTGGTCAGGTAGGAACGATGTCGCGAGCTCGGAGGTCTCCCACGCGTCGGTCACCATCTTGCCATGGATCCGACCGAGATGGGTGTCCCCGACCACGTCACACCCGGATCTAGCCGGGGCGCCGCTGTCCTTGCTAGCCTTGCCATTTGCTAAGCCTGCATTCGCCGCCATCCCCTGCCATGGCTGCCACCTGTGTTTCGTTGGGACGAGAACGAAGCAGCACGGTTGACTAATGACCATCGCCTCCCTTACTCGCCCCCGTGGGCTGGATCTGCCTCGGCCCACCATGCAGCCTCCCGCATCGGCCCAGCCGCCAGCGGCTGGCCGACCACTTCGCCCACGTCGGACGAGTCGCAGCCTTTGTGTGGGCCAGACCCGTTGGCCCAGGTGTCCAGCATCGCCAGCCCGAGGTGAGCTTGCCTATTCCCCGCCCTATGGGTAGTTTAGCTAACCTGCGATCATGCTTTATACGGTCCAAATCTTGGTTTCGGCTTGCTAATTGTTTTTTTCCTTGTGCGAATTTAGCTATTTCGGAGACATTTAGAATTACAAATTAGATGCTAGTTTTTAAAACACCTATTACTTTTAATCCACACGTCGGATCGCGACAAATTGTATATGTACAACGTGTAGATTTTCGGGTAGATTAATATTTTTCCAACTCTCGTGCATATTTACAACTGTTAGCCTAATTGTCTGCCTCGTTTTGCATGTCGTGTCGTGCTATAATGGTTTAGGTCGTAGTTGTTTAACCGTAGCTCCGTTGGAGATGAGACATATATGTAAATGGACTAGAACGGCGAGTAGAATCACGTGGACCACTTTGTTTTTCCGTTTAACAAACATAAAATGAAGTTAGGATAGATCTGGACAGATTACAAAGTTAACACATGGGGTCATTTCGGAGATGCTACAGGTTGTTTCTGACCTCATTTAAAATGTCTAGATATGTAGTATAATTTGTGCTTCACCCTTGCCATGTTTAACAACATTTAATATTGTCGTGTAAATAAATGGGAGTGAACTAAATAATTAAATGTGAAGTACCGTCAATATGCAACTCGTTGTATATTGAGCTTCACTTAATGTGTAGCGTTTGAGTGTGTGAATTGCCATGTCATGCCTTGCATATTTTTAAAGTGATCATGCATCATATGTGAATTGCATCATGTCGTGTATGTGCCGTGGTGAAAATTATGTGTTGATTGTTGTTTCCAGTTTGCTTCGTCTCGATAGAGTTCCGCGAGCGTGTCGGAATGTGAGGACCGGTTCGACTATGCCGGTTCGTCTGCTTCACGGAGTCGTTCTTCTTCCAAACAGGATCTCACGCAAGATGATCATTTCCCTAGATACCATTACTATCATTGTCATGGTAGTTGTTTCATTTCTATCACTATGTCTCGTTGCCTACCACATGTTAAATGTGAGACTGTCAAAAATGCCATGAAACCATCAACCTTCTACAACCTAGCAAACCATTGATTGGCTATGTTACCGCTTCCTTAACCATGTGATGGCGTTGCTAGTTGCAGGTGTAGTTCCTTCCATGTGCAAACATGTGTTCCTTGTTAAATCACCCTATTTATTGCTAACTAATTTAATGCACCTATATACTTGGTAAAAGGTGGAAGGCTGGGCCTTTCTAGCTGGTGTTTTGTTCCACCTTTGCCACCTTAGTTTCGGCTACCGGTGTTATGTTACATAAATGAGTGCTCCTAGCATGCTTTGGGTTGTTATGGGGACCCCTAGATTCTCGTTTTGGGATAAAGCTCGTCTGACAAGGCCCAACATTGGTACTATATTTGCCCAGCATTATAATTCTGATAATGCTGAAAACATAGGGCGTCATGAACCCGAGGAGTAATACAACATACTACACGGGGGCCAGTGCTGCTGGTGTTGGTCCAAACTAGAGCCGTTTGCGGGGCCAACCCGGGGTAACTCGGGAGATTTCTATCAGGCCACCGTACGTTGTGCTTATCCTACGTGTCCTGATAACGAGATACGCGGCTCCTATCGGGATCATCGACGCGCCGGGCAGCCTTGCTGGACTTGTTTTACCTTTCTCGAGCGTCTTGTGCGAGGGATTCCGAGGATGCTTTGGGTTATCTCGAGGTTGAGGTGTTCCAATGGGAACCCGAGGAGATCACGGATTTCCCTGATTGAGGTTATTCCGTCGCAGCGTGTGGTAGTTGGTGATGGACTAGTCGGAGCATCCCTGCAGTGTTAAATCTTTTGGAAAGCCGTGCCCGCGGTTATGTGGCAACTTGGAAACTTTGTTTAACATCCGGTTATAGATAACTTGAAGTAAGCTTAACTAAAATATGCCAACTAAGTGCGTAACCATGATTGTCTCTTTTGTGAGCTCCTTCTCCGACTGAGGACATGGTGGGGTTATGTGTGACGTTAGTAGGTGTTCAGGATCATTCATTTGATCATCGGTTTTCATGTTCGCTGTGCGTAGATCATCCCCCCTAATATTCTTGTACTCGTAAGTTACCCGCCCAAATAAATGCTTAGTTGCTTGTTGCAGCCTCACCACTTAACCTTACCTCACCCTTTAAGTTTTGCTAGTCTTGATACCTTTGGAAATGAGATTGTTGAGTCCCTGTGGCTCACCAATTACTACAACACCAGTTGCAGGTACAGGTAAAGAGTTACTTTGACGTGATCGTGCTGATTGTGTTATTTGGAGTTTCTTCTTCTTCGTCGTCGTCGATCTAGGATGGGTTCGAGGCCGGCAGCCTGGGATAGCAAGGATGGACGTCGTTCTTTTATCGTTTGTTTTCATCCATAGTCGGACCCTGCTCTTCTTCATGATGACTGTATATTGTTGTATTGATGTGACTCTGATGTAGCTTGTGGTGAGTGTATGCCAACTCCTTATACTCATCTTTTCAGTACATGCACTTGTAACTATATTCATTCTTGTGAAACAACGAGATGTGTTTCTATCCCTGTCGAGGCCCTCGGACCAAAATAAGGATATGACCGCATCTTGGGCGTTAGAACTATGCTTGACGAATACAAGACTCCAAGACAGATTTGAGCAGAAGCCGTGGAAACAGCTTGCCATGCCATAAACCCAGTCTACCTGCACAAGCTTCTCGGTAAAATGGCATATGAGCTACTCACCGGTAACAAATCCCAAGTTGGATACTTTCGAGTATTCGGCTCTAAGTGCTACATTCTTGATGGGCATCATCGGTCTAAATTTGCACCTAAATCTTACGAAGGTTTCCTTCTTGGTTACGTATCAAACTCTCACGCTTATCGTGTCTATAACAACTTCACTGGAAAAGTTGAAGAGACGGTAGATGTGAAGTTTGATGAGACTAATGGTTCACAAGTCGAACAATTGCCAATTGATGTAGGAGACAAGGAACCTTTGGAAGCTATCAAAGATTTGTGTGTAGGCAAGATTCGTACCATGGAGGTTAACGAAAGCACTTAATCAACTCAAGTGGAAGCTCCCACTTCGTGTCAAGGCGGACCGCAAAATGATATGGAAGCATCCACAAGCGGTACACGACATGACGAAGAAGAGGAAGAAGTACATCGCGATGATCCACCTCAACCTTCCTCACCACAACCCCAAGGAGATGATGACATCAACGACAACACTCGAGATGATGAAGATGATGAAGAAGAAGCTCCTCCATCCAACAAGAAGAAGCTGTCAAGAATTAGCTCAAGAGTAGATACAGATCATCCGTTGAAACCGATCTACGGTGACATAAAAACGGGAGAATCACTCGCTCTAAATATTGATTAGTTAACTTTTGTGAGCACTATTCTTTCATCTCTAGTATTGAACCCATGAAGGTAGAAGAAGTCTTCAAGATCCGGATTGGGTGAATGCTATGCATGAAGAGCTACACAACTTCGAGAGGAACAAAATATGGACACTTGTTGAAAAATCTGAAGGTGAGCAGAATATCATTGGTACAAGATGGGTGTTTCGGAACAAGCAAGATGAAGACGGACAAGTTGTACGCAACAAAGCATGTCTCGTAGGCCAAGAATACACACAAGTCAAAGGTATGGACTATGCTGAAACTTATGCTGATGTTGCTAGACTTGAAGCCATTCGTATTTTTCTAGCGTATGCCAATCACGATGATATAACTCTTTACCAAATGGATATAAAAAGTACCTTTCTCAATGGAGAAATTGAAGAGGAATTTTATGTTAAACAACCTCCTAATTTTGTGAACCCTAAGAAACTTCAGCATGTTTACAAACTTCGTAAATCTTTATATGGTCTTAAACAAGCACCTAGAGCTTGGTACAAATGCCTAACGAAGTTTCTTATTGAAAAGGGTTTTGAGATTGGTAAAATTGATGCAACCTTATTCACTAAAACAGCTAACCGCAAACTATTTGTTTGTCAAATATATGTGGATGATATTATCTTTGGTTCTACTAACCCACATTTTAGTAAAAAGTTTGGAAAGCTGATGTCAGCGAAGTATGAGATGTCTATGATGAGCGAACTGAAGTTCTTCCTTGGATTGCAAATCAAACAATCGAGAGAAGGTACATTTATCTCTCAAACCAAGTACACCAAATGAGAACCCCCATGCGTACTAGTGGACATCTTGACCACACTAAGGATGACAAACCCATTGATCAAAAGTTTTATCGATCAATTATTGCTTCATTGTTATATCTATGTGCCTACCGTCCTGACTTCATGTTGAGTGTTTGCATGTGTGCCCTCTATCAAGAAGCACCTAAAGAGTGTCATCTATTGAATGTGAATAGGATAGTGAGATACCTTATACATACACCAAACTTTGGCATATGGTATCCCAAGGGATCTTCTTTTAATCATGTTGTCTATTCCGACTCGGACTATGCTCGAGACAAGGTTGATAGAAAATCCACCTCGGGTACATGTTAATTTCTTGGGAGATCTCTTGTTTCTTGAACATCCAAGAAACAAAACTCGGTATCCTTATCCACGTCCGAAGCCGAATACATTTTCGTTGGGTCATGTTGTGCCCAATTACGATGGATGACTCAAACGCTTATGGATTATGGCATTCATGTTAGAAAAGTTCCATTGTTGTGTGACAATGAAAGTGCTATTAATATTGCCTATAATCCTGTGCAACATTCTAGAAAAAACACATCAAAGTGCGACATCATTTCATTCGTGATCATGTTGCTAAAGGAGATATCGATCTTAAGCATGTTCGTACTGACAAACAACTAGATGATATCTTTACCAAACCACTTGATGAGAAAGTGTTCTGTCATTTGAGGAGTGAGTTGAACATCATTGGTGCTTCAAACTTGAGCTAGACTCACTCGGAAGCATGCAAGGGCATGAGCTTGAGTGACTATTCCTTGATGCCATTGATTTGATTATCTTATATCTTGGAAACTATGCTCCCTTTTATTGCATCTAACCTTTTGTAGGTACTTGGAAAAAATACACACCACAAGATTGCCATAAACTCCAATCAAATGCAATATTGACATGGCCAAGTATCAACAACCCCTCTTGGAGGATGAAGGAAGAAGACAACAAAATCATATCCTTGACTATCATTTGATGAAGTTATTCACTTTTGTCATTTGGATATATTATGGTCTTGCTTGCATGACTAACCATTGTAGGTGAAAAGTGAACCAAAACGACATGGATTGCTCCCAACTCAAGATGATTATCATCAACTTTGAGCATCCACAACAAGTTCACCTACATGCCACATCATCAAGATCATTCAAAGGTATGTACTCATATCTTTGATAAAGCTCTACACCAATTCATGGAGTGAAGCAACTTAAGTGATATGAAGACATTGAAAAGATTAATCGAAAAATAGTAACCGCATTTCATGCTTAACGATGAGTATGACCTATGATCAAGCATCCTTGCTTGACTCCTCAAGTCAAATACTCTAATATAGGTGACCTTGTCACTGCCCCACATCTAGATGGAGATCATTGTATGGTTCACATTTCACCTTACACACTCTGAGAACCATTCAACTCTCATCTACATGTATGTATATATCTTATATTTCCAAAAACTCAAAAAACAAAAACAAAAATTCCTACCTTTGTTTTACTTCTACTTTTGTTTCTATTTCTCAATTAGTACCTTTTTTTACAGTTGGAATATTGGAACAAATCTTCCAACCAGCCTATTCTTCTGTTAAAGAGTTGATTATCATTGCAACTCGGTTTCACCGAATTGGGAAAATTGGTCCAACCAATTTCACCCAAGAGGCCATACTCGGTTCTACCGAAATATTTAGCCTCGGTGACTCCGAATTTTTTGACAAACATTATTGCTCTGAAAATTTCTTCCGAATGTATGTTTTAGGGGGGAAAACTTCTCTAGGGGGAGAAACATCTCAGTGATCCCATGCAATATCAGAGGGAGAATCATCTAGGATCCCTAACATAGGGGGAGATAATTCAAGGAACTCTTATTCATACCAAAGGGGGAGAAAAGACAAATTTGAGGAGCCCTTGTAAAAGTGAGAAGTATCCAAGATACCTTTCTATCAATGAGCCCTTACCCTCTGACCTTCTTTTTGGTTATTTATGCCGAAGGGGGAGAAATATCAAAGTATCAAAGCTTCCATTCAATGAACCTATTTATAGGGGTGAAATATCACCACGAAGCTTATACAAAAGAGGGAGAAACAACACTAAGGGGAGATATTTGTTCCTAAAGGGAGATGTATCAAACCTTACATATTGAGGGCAGAGAGATAAATATGGCTTTATTAGTTTGAACTTATTTTCCCTACCTACTCCCAATATCTACATGCTATGATTCACGGGGGGAGGAAATCTTCCATATTCATCTTTAGGGGAGAAAAGTTCTTGTTCTTCGGAGACATATCCTTTTTTATCAAAACCTATCTTAAATATGTCTTCAATTTCTTGGTATTTTTTAGGCTCTTTGCATCTTTACAACATGGTGCTCTTGCGTTATCTAACATTTGTTTACCCAAGTGTATTACTATGCCAAGACGCTCAAGATCCTCAAGGTAAGTATATGCATCATATCATTGTTCATGATGACCACTTGTTTCTTGCACTTACTATTTGCAAGAGGGGGTCTTGAACATGGAACTTCTTAATTCACATATATTTGATGCATATAGCGAGGATGTCTATGACTTGTCTTGTCCTTCTACCTTGTGTGTGCCCATGCATTCCAAAGGAACTATCCTTTAAAAGGGATTGCACACATTTAGGGGGGGCTTGTACTTGTCATGTTTCGTTCAAAGTTGTCATATCCTTATGATTATCTTTATTTGAAGCTTTCACTGTATACTGTCATAAATTACCAAAAAGGGGGAGATTAAAAGCACATATGCTCCCTTGGTCATTTTGATAATTCATGACAACATACATTGTCTCTTGGACTAACACTTTTACCTAGATATTTCAAGAATAGTCCATGGAGAGCTATGGATAAAGGATTATGTGGAGATGCCCCTGGATGCAAGAAAGGAATAATGTTGGCTCAAGCTTCAAGCTAGAAGACTCTTCATTTTATATTTGTGAGAAATCAGTTTTGAATCCATAGGAAAGCTAATACTATTAAAAGGGGGTGAGGTAGTAAAATGAACTGAGGTAGTAAAATGAACTGATTTCTCAAATGCTCAAAGTTAGCCACCAAAACACTCAGTCATTTTTCCACATATCCACTCTCTCAAGTTTCACATACACAAATTCGGTGTCACCAACAATTTAATATCGGACCCACCGAGTTTGACCTCAAACAGAAACCCTAGCCATTCCCACCAAATCGGTGAAACCGAAACCAAGTCGGTGCTACCGAGCTTAGTGTGACCAACATTCAGTTGCCAAGATACACAAAATCGGAATTTCCAAGTTTGAGTATCGGTGCCACCGAGTTTGGCCATCTGACCGTTAGTCACCTTTTCGATGCCATCGAGTTTCATATATCGGTCTCACCGAGATTCAAAAGTTCACACATTTGTGCTAGTCAGTACCATCGACTTTGCCCTTTTGTGTGTAACGGTTGGATTTTTGGCTGCTGCCTATATATACCCCTTCACCCACCTCTCATTCGTGGGAGAAGCACTCAGAACACACACTTCACTGCCTGATCCATTTTCTGAGAGAGAACCACCTAGTCATGTGTTGAGACCAAGATATTCCAATTCTATCATTTGAAACTTGATCTCTAGCCTCCTCAAACTGCTTTCCACCAAATCAACCTCTCCTACCCATGCTGTGAGAGAGTGATTTGTGTTAAGGAGACTATCTTTAGAAGTACAAGAGCAACGAGTTCGTTTATCTACCACGTTTATTACCTTTCGGAGGGTGGTGCCTCCTAGATTGGTAGGTGTCGCTTCGGAGCCTCCTACTTCGTGTTGTGGAGTTGAACCAAGATGTTTTTAAGGGCAAGGATATCGCCTACTTCGTGAAGATCTGTGATAACCCACAAGTATAGGGGGTCACAACAGTTTTCGAGGGTAGAGCATTCAACCCCAATTTATTGATACGACTTCAGGGGAGCCAAAGAATATTCTCAAGTATTAGCAGTTGAGTTGTCAATTCAACCACACCTGAAAGACTTCATATATGCAGCAAAGTATTTAGTAGCAAAGTAGTATGGAAGTAACGGTAATGGTGGCAAACGTGACAATAGCAGTTTTGTAGTGATTGTAACAATAGCAACGGGAAAGTAACTTAGCAAAGATCAATATGTGGAAAGCTCATAGGCAATGGACCAGTGATGGATAATTATGTCGGATGGCATTCGTCATGCAACAGTCATAACATTGGGTGATACAGAACTAGCTCCAACTCATCAATGTAATGTAGGAATGTATTCCATATATAGCCATACGTGCTTATGGAAAAGAACTTGCATGACATCTTTTGTCCTACCCTCCCATAGCATGGGGTCCTAATGGAAACTAATGGATATTCAGGCCTCCTTTTAATAGAGAACTGGACCAAAGCATTAGCACTTAGTGAATACATAAACTCCTCAAGCTACGATAATCACCGGAAAGAATCCTAGTTATTGTCACCCTGGGGGATGTGGATCATAACTTGTAATAGGTGTCTACAACTTGCAACATAGGATCAAGAACACATATATATTCTTGAAAACATAATAGGTTCAGATATGAAATCATGGCACTCGGGCCCTAATGACAAGCATTAAACATAGCAAAGTCGTAGCAACATCAATCTCAGAACATAGTGGATACTAGGGGTCAAACCCTAACAAAACTAACTCGAATACATGATAGATCTCATCCAACCCATCACCGTCCAACAAGCCTACGATTAAATTATTCCTGAACAACGGAGAGCATCATGAAATTGGTGATGAAGGATGGTTGGTGATGACGACGGCGTCGATTTCCCCTCTCCGGAGCCCAAATCAGACTCCAGATCTGCCCTCCCGAGGAAGAACAGAAGGTGGTGGCGGCTCCGTATCATAAAACATGATGATCTCTGAATTTTTTCTCCCCTAATAGGAATTTATAGAAGTGGAAACGAGGTTGTAGGAGCCACAGGGGCCCCACAAGCCAGGGGCGCGCCCTAGGTGGGGGTCGCCCTGCAGGCTTGTGGCTAGGTGGTGGCCCCTCTCCGGTTGATTCTTTCTCCAATATTTTTTATTAATTCCAAAAATTTCTCCGTAAAATTTCAGGTCAATCCGAGAAATTTTATTTCTGCACAAAAATAACACCAAGGCAATTCTGGTGAAAACAACGTCAGTCCGGGTTAATTCCATTCAAATCATGCAAATTAGAGTCCAAAACAAGGTCAAAAGAGTTTGGAAAAGTAGATACGTTGGAGACGTATCAACTCCCCCAAGCTTAAACCTTTGCTTGTCCTCAAGCAATTTAGTTAATAAACTGAAAGTGATAAAGAAAAGGTTTTATAAACTCTATTTGATCTTGCTCTCGTAAATATGTCTAACTGATGTTCAGATCCTCAGCTAAGATTATAGACTAACCACATTCACAATAATATTTAGGTCTCATATTCACTTATATCAATGGCATAATCAACTAGCGAGCAATAATAATAAGTCTCGGATGACACCAATTTTATCAAAACAATCATAATACAATATGATAAACTAGTATCTCGCTAGCCATTTCTGAGATCGCAAAACATAAATGCAGAGCACCTCCGAAGTACAAGGACTGACTAGACATTGTAATTCATGGTAAAAGTGATCCAGTCATACTCATAGTCAATATCAATTAATAACAAAGCATACAGCTGGGGTGCTCTCTAACTGGTGTCTTTTTATAAGAAGAGGATCACTCAACAGTAAAGTCAAATAGATAGGCAGTTCGCAGAGGGAAGCCTTGAATTAGAGAGGTGCCAGAGCTCGAGCTTTTAACACAGAAATGAATCAAGATTTTGGGAGGTATGTCATTGTCAACATAATAACTAAGAGATGTCAATATCTTCCATGCTAGATACATTATAGGCGGTTCCCAAACAGAATAGTAAAGTTTTTACTCCCCCTCCACCAACCGATCACACTCCACGGCGGGCCGAATCCACGGGTACAGTCCATACATACAACAATCCTGGGGGAGTTTTGTTTCATTATACTTTGATTTGACTATTGAGCATGGAACTGGGCATCCCGAATACCAGCCACTTTCTCGTGAATGATAGTGAATCAACACATATTGTGAGAATAACCCACCTAGCATGGTAGATACTGGCAGCCCCTAGTCACTACATGAGCGATTTAGGCATACAAAATAGAATATCTGTTTGAAGGTTTAGAGTATGGCACATGCAATTTTACTTGGGGCAGCAGGTAAATACCACATATAGGTAGGTATGGTGGACTCATATGGAACAACTTTGGGTTTATGGAAATGGATGCACAAGCAGTATTCCCGCTTAGTACAAGTGGAGGCTAGCAATAGACTGGGAAGCGACCAACTAGAGAGCAACAACAGTCATAAACATGCTTTAAGATTAACCAACATTGAATGCAAGCATGAGTAGGATATAAATCACCATGAACATAAACATCGTGGAGGCTATGTTGGTTTTGTTTCAACTACATGCATGAACATGTGTCAAGTCAAGCCACTCGAATCATTCGGAGGAGGATACCATTCTATCATACTACATCACAACCATTTTAGTATGCATGTTGGCAGTCAGGACAAACTATTATTCACTCCTAGCTAATTAAGCATGGCATAAGTAACTATAGTCCCTAATTGTCATTGCAAACATCTTCAATTCATAACGAGCTGAATTCAGAATGATCAGCTAATCATATTTACAAAAACAAAATAGGTCGAGTTCATACCAGCTTTTCTCCACCTCCGTCATCATATATCGTCATTATTGCCTTTCACTTGCATGACCGAACGGTGTGAATAATAATAATAAGAGTGCACGTGCATTGTACAAAGCTGGAATCTCCAAGCAATAACTCAAAGGAGAAGACAAGGTAATATGGTATCTCTGATAGATAAATGATAATGTATATGTCAGCCACTCAGCACGTCATCATGGTCTTCTCCTTACAACCCAAAGAAGAAAGAAAAACTATTTACACGGGAAAGCCCCCAACAAGCAAAAGAAGAACGAAAAATCGTTTTGGGTTTTCTTTTAACCCTACAACTTAAACAAACTAGAAGGTAAAGATTGAACTATTTTTTTTGGATTTTCTCAAGGCTAATGAAACACAAAAGAAGAAATAAACTACCATGGATGGTACAATGAAAAAGTATGAACACCGACAACAGGAACGAGTGTGTGAACATGAATGTAATGTCGGTGAGAAATACGTACTCCCCCAAGCTAAGGCTCTTGGTCTAAGTTGGTCTAGGGCCATGGCTAGAAATAACCCTCTCCTGGATACTCCGGAGGATATTGAGGGTTCCACTAGTTTGCGAGCTCCTGTGGCTCCCAGTGAAAAACTGGAGCCTGATACGGATCGAGGGTTGGTGTCGGCTCAGGTGTTGGGGGTTGCGACAGGCCCCAATATTTGTAAATGTCCTCGAGCATAATAGTGTACCTGCCTGAATTGATATCGAACAAAGAAGAAGAAGGCAAAGAAATAATCTCACAAGTACCCTGACTAAATACTAAGTTATAAAGTAGCCTCTTATAGTTATCTTTCTTAATAAAATCATGTGCTATCATCTTATCATAACCTAAATATCTTATAGGAAGTAGCATTTCCTCTTCCTCGTCAAGTCTAATAGGTATCTCAAAGTGTTTAGCTAAACGAGATGCATAGATACCTCCGAATATAGGGCCCTTCGAACAATTTAAGTTCAATCGTTGGGCCACTATAGCGCCATCACTAAAAGTTCTATCAGCAAGTAAAGTGTGGCGCAGAATAGTGAGGTCGGGAGCACTGAGGCTTCCACTCTCGCAGCGACCAACTAAACATCTCCCTGCAAATAATGAATAATAACGTAGATCAAGAAAATGTACGTTGGCCGCTCTTGCCTTTGATACCCCTCTCTCTTCCCCTACAGTGATTGTGGGAATAAAACCCTCCATGTCTCTAGGACGTCGTTCACTGATGCTGCCCCCAAAAGGTATTTTGCAAACATTGCAAAAATCGTCAAGTGACATTTCCTTAGGCACATCATATAAATGTAATTCTACCAAGGGAGGATTCTTCCTAGGATAAAAGTGAAAATTTTGCACAAAAGTACTAGTAAGTAGGAGATACTGGTCACACTTATCGTTGAGGAAGTTGGTGATGTGTGCATTTTCTGCTAGACAGTACAAATCTTCATAAATTTTGGCCGCCCTCAAGAATGCCTCACTTGGACATTCACATGGACGAACTTCCGTGGTGCGAGGAATATTGTATCTAGGCTTCTCATTTTCATTTTCTTTAAAACCCTGGCTTGGAGAGCCTCTCAACAATCTCCTCATCTTTTCTTTCTCCGAAAAATAAATCTGAAAAATTTAGTGACTCCAAATAAGGCTGAAAAAAGCTCAATCAAAACTTGTAGCAACTAGTCCCACAAGTGCCTAGAAGCTATATCATGCATCAAAACTACTTGGGACCCTACAAATTTGACATGCAAGCTCAAGAACAAGGTCAGCACAGCAGGAAAATTTTGCAATATATAAAGCACTAGAAGAAAAACTAATTGGACCATAGGAGGAGTCACATACCGATGAACAATCCCCTAAAACAGTTTTGCTAATGGAGCTTTGAGAAAGGATATCGAAAATGGCAGCAAGATGAGCTAGAACACGGGTTTCAGCAATGGTGGGATTTTTTCTCGAGGAAGACAGAGTGGATGAGTACTGGAGTAAGTGATGGTGCTCCACGTGGGACCCATAAGTCAGGGGGCGCGCCAAGGGGGGTGGCCGCACCCTGCAGGCTTGTGGCCCACTGGTGCAGCCCCGTGATGTGTTCTCAGGGCCAAAATATCTGAAATATTCTACAAAAAATCATACTAAATTTTCGGGGCGTTATGAGAACTTTTATTTCCAAGTTATTTTTTCTATTGCATCGATAAAACGGAAAACAAAGAAATAATAGCATTTTTTACTAAATTGAAACTAAGGAACAAAAAATAAAAGTTGGGTACAGAAGGTTGTGCTTTCCAAATTCATCCATCTCATGCCCGTCAAAAAGAATCCATCAATAAGGTTGATCAAGTCTTATTGACAAAAAAAATTCGAATGAAATGGAACCAGAGAACTTTTGAATAACACTAGATTGTCTCAATGGGGATATGCATGTCCCCAACAATAAGTATATCATATTTCTTTTTGATAGTAGGGAGAGGGAATTCAAAGTCTCCAATAGTAAACGTTGGAAGTTTTTCAATGGAGTTGATACTATGAACTTGAGGTTGTTTTTTCGAAAAGTGTACCGTATGCTCATTACCATTAGCATCAAAAGGGACTTTGTCTTTGTTGCAGACAATAATAGCCCCTGCAGTATTCAGAAAGGGTCTACCAAGGATGATCGACAAACTGTCGTCCTCGGGAATATCAAGAATAACAAAGTCCGTTAGGATAGTAACGTTTGCAACAAAAACAGGCACATCCTCACAAATACTAATGGGTAAAGCAGTTGATTTATCAAACATTTGTAGAGAGATTTCAGTAGGAGTCAACTTATTCAAATCAAGTCTAAGATATAAAGAGAACGGCATAACACTAACACCAGCTCCGAGGTCACATAAAGCAGTTTTAACATAATTTCTTTTAATAGAGCATGGTATAGTAGGTACTCCGGGATCTCCTAGTTTCTTTGGTATTCCGCCCTTAAAAGTATAATTAGCAAGCATGGTGGCAATTTTAGCTTCTGATATCTTTCTTTTATTTGTAACAATATCTTTCATATACTTAGCATAAGGAGACATTTTCAGAATATCAGTTAAGCACATACGTAAAAAGATAGGTCTCAACATTTCAACAAAGCGCTCAAAATCCACATCATCTTTATTCTTGGATGATTTAGGAGGAAAGGGAAGGGGTTTCTGAACCCATGGTTCTCTTTCTCTACCATGCTTCCTAGCAATAAAATCTCTTTTATCATATCTCTTATTCCTAGGTTGTGGGTTATCAAGATCAATAGCAGGTTCAATCTCCACATCATTGTCATTACTAAGTTGACCATCGACATGAACATCATCATTAATATTATCCCTAGGTTCATGTTCATTACCAGGTTGTGTCTCGGCATAAGAAATAGAGATATCATTTGGGTTTTCACGTGACTCTACAACAGGTACACTAGCAGCATGCAAAGTCCTATCTTCATTCCTTTTCCTTCTACTAGAAGGACCAGGTGCATCAATATTAACTCTTTGAGAATATTTCTCAATTCTCTTAGGTTGGCCCTCAGGATAGAAAGGTTTTTGAGTCATTCTACCACCACTAGTCACAACTCTAATAGAATGATCATTGTTCTTACTAATCATCTAATTGAGCAAATCATTTTGTGCCTTAAGTACCTATACTACTTGAGTAGTTACCATGGAAGCATGTTTACTAATAAGCCTGAGATCACTAACAGTTCTACTCATATAATCACCCAAGTGACCATGCATGTAAGCATTATGTTTCAATTTTTACTAACATAAGCATTGAAATTTTCTTGTTTAACAACAAACTTATCAAATTCATCCAAGCATTGGCTAGCAGACTTATTATAAGGAATATCGCCTACATCAAATCTACAAAGAGAATTTACCTCAACTACCTGTTTGGGTTATCAAGACAATGTATTTCTTCATTAGGTGGTAGATTCTTAACATCTTCAGCTTTAATACCTTTTTCATTCATAGATTTCTTTGCCTCTTGCATATCTTCAGAACTGAGGAATAGAATACCTCTTTTCTTCGGAGCTGGTTTTGGAGGTGGTTCGGCAATGGTCCAATCATTATAATTGCTCAATATATTAATAAATAGTTGTCAGATTTCAGGCTCCGCAAAACCCTAAAGATTCGAACTCAGGGGCATGTACGAAGATCTCTCTCGGGCGCGCCTCACCTACTCGCTACTCGCTCGGGATGGCGGAGAACTCACTCGATGGTGAGGAAGACACAGAACACGGTGGTTTACCCAGGTTCGGGACACTCAGAAGCATAATACCCTACTCCTGCTTTGGTGGATTCCCTCTCGTGGAGGTTGGTGGATGAACTAGTACAATGTTCGAGGGCCTCGGGAGGCTGGATGGCCTTTGTGTGGTGCCCGTGGGCGAATGAATGGATGGATCCGGGGCCTCTACAAAGTAACCTATCCTCTATATGTAGCGGCGGCCCGGGTCCTCTTCCCTTATCGTTTCTGCGAGAAGGGATCCCACAATGGCCAATTTTGAAGGGGGACAAGGGAACATGCTCCCCTGCCCAAAGGTGGTCTTCGCTTGCAAAGTGACTGCCAGCGCTGCAGGGACGGGTCCAGGGATGACGTCTGCCCTGCTGGCAGGCAGCGATGGCCTTGTTGCACTAGAAGGAAAACCTTTGGAAGATACCTTGGGAACCCACGTACGTCCTTCCCTCCCTTGCACGAAAGGGGAAATTGCACCATCCTACAATCCCCTGCTCGCATGTCCTTACCCCGCGTCACCCTTGACTCCTTAGGGGGTCTTGCCTCGGAATCTCCGCCGCTCCGGAGGGGTCCTGAGGGGGCCCCCATGCAGGTCTTGGTGCTGCTCCTCCTCGCGAGGCTCGGGCCCTCGCGAGGGCCTTCCCTGAGTGGTGTCGTGCCTGGTTGTGTTTTCTTGATGAAGTGGGCCAGCCCTGGGCCACAGCCAGGCAGGTCTGTGTACCCCCATTCCCAGAAAACCGACAGTAACCCCCGGGCCCACGACACGCTCGGGTTGGCTTCTGGGTGAAGCCTTGGGGTCGGCCTGAGGCGCCGCGAGCCCTAAATGCTTGTGGGCTAGGCTGGTGCATGTCACACGG
Organism: Hordeum vulgare subsp. vulgare; assembly: GCF_904849725.1. NCBI lineage: Eukaryota > Viridiplantae > Streptophyta > Magnoliopsida > Poales > Poaceae > Hordeum > Hordeum vulgare. The sequence continues at coordinate 336,880,931 of NC_058524.1, read as the reverse complement.
CTAATGTCGGGTCCCCCTTGCCTTCTGTCTTCACTCGAGTTATCAGGAATCTGACTTGTTGCGTCGGTCAATTATTTCTTTCCTTTCTCCCGTACTCGCTCTTCGTCCTCGGTCTTCAACTCCAACCGGTGTCTTCGAGATCCACCACCATGTTGTGTCCTTGTCAGTTCAGTGATGGCGCCCGCCGGCAAGCAGAAGCCATAGACGCAAGGTCCTTCCCCGGCACCTCTGCTCCTCGAGTGCGCCCTCTCCAAGGATGTGGATATTACCCCCATGCTCCCAAGGACAGCGGCCGAGTCCAACGAGCACGGGCGGACCCTGATCTGGCATGGCGCCACAGCAAAGTGGCCCGCGTCGAAGGTGGTATACCCCTTCTTCCTCCATAGCGTCTTCTCAGGGGTCATCCCACCCTTCTCCGCGTTCTTCACCGCCATCATGGACCGCTATGGGATCCAGGACCTTCACCTCCAGCCCAACTCCATCTTTCTCCTGTTCGTCTTTGCCTTCTACTGCGAGGCCTTCATAGGCCTGCGGTCTTCAGTAGCCCTCTTCCGCCATTTCTTCAGCCTGCGCCTGCACGACGGCGCCCATTTGTCGGCATGCGTCTCCTTTGTAGCGGCCCAGAGCGGCAATTTGCTCCTGAAGGCCAGGAAGAAGGTGGAAAACTTCAGGCACCGTTGGGTTCTCATGAGCCTCAAGGACGCCAACCCTCGGCTGGAAGTGCCAAAGGGGCTGCCGAAGAAGACTTCCGCGTGGAGCTCAGCAAAGCTCTCCGACCCTCGGGCCGTGCACATCCTGGAGCGCTTCTCCCGCGACATAAGTGCCAAGAGGCTGACAGGTGGGATGATAGTGAAGGAGTTCTTGGCACAGCGCCTGGCGCCCCTTTAGGCCCATTCCAGGCCCCTATGAGACTACCAGTTCAGTGACGACGAGCTCAGGCTCCGATCCCAGGACCTTCCTACTCAGGAGTTGAACAGGGTCGTGGCGACCCTACTAGGCGGTGATCCTGGAGACCTGCGCGAGGCTCTGGTTCCGTTGTACCGTCTCAATGACTAGGCCGACCTGATCACCGCGCTGCCTCTCATCGATGAGCGTGGGATCCTCCCGGCCGAGGGCTCTGGTCCGGTGGAGGTGTCATCGGACGACACCTTTGGCGGGGAGGACTTGGAGAAGACCATCGATGACTTCCCGGCGAGCGCGCCTCTCCCGTCATAGGCCATCCTTCTGCGCGAGCTTAAAGATGATGATGTTGCCGGTGAAATCTCCGCGGTGATCTCCTCACGCCTGACCAGAATCTCTAGGGGACCCGCGTCGGCCCCGCGAGCCATGCGGTCTGAGTGCGTGCTCACCCCCCGGAGGCACGGGGCTGAGTCGTAATTGGCGTGTCCTGCCTCCGCCGGCTGGAAGTCTGAGGCGCCGGGCTCGCCCCCCCTCCGTGGGGGGCCCTGTCGCCCTTGTTGTCGACGGGGTGGAGAGGAAGAGGAGATAGGTCGACGTTCAAGGGTAAGTGACTCGTCTTGGCATGCCCCTCTCATCCATCGTCCGAGCATGGTTGATTCCCATTTTGCCTGATGTCCAGGGGTGTTGCCCTGATAGGGGCGAAGAAGAAGAAGGCGGGCGTCAAGCCAAAGGCGACTCCTGATGCACCGCCAGCCCTCCCCAACGCACCGCTGCCTGTCGATGAAGAAGGGGAGGTTCACTAGGCGACCTTTTCAGGCCTTGGTCGCCGTCCCCCCCCCCCCCCCCCCGAGCCCATGAAGCGTCCCGAGGCGGTCGCGGCGGCGCCGTTGCCCGAGGGGCAGACTCTTGAGGCCCCTTAGTCCACTGACACGCCAATGCTCGCAATCTCCGAGCAGCCTTCGGAACCCCGTGTCCCTAGTGATGCCACCTCCTTGATGACATCGCCTGCGATAGCACTAGAGGCTCCTTAGGAGGAGATCCAGAGGACTTCGATATACGTCCAGGGCATCCTGAACAAGGCCTTCACTGCCCTGGGCAAGGTCACGGTTGTAATGGCAGAGGGCGAGAAGGAGGCCAAGGCCGCTCGCACTATGCGCGAGGAGGCGATGGAGGAAGCCGAATCCGCTCGAGTCGCGCATGACGAGGCGATGAAGGAAGCCGTAGCGGCTGCCAAATGCTGCAAAGAGGCGGAGGCTCTCCTGAAGGCCTTCCAAGAAGAAAAAGCCAACCTAGCCGAGTAGCTTCACCCGCGGGAGGAAGAACTCGAGGCCCGCAATACCAGGCTTGCCACCCGGGAAGAAGAGCTGTCCCAGGAGGAAACTCGTCTAAGCGCAAAGCAGGCGCGCTTGGACAAGCAGGAGAAGGAGATCGGCTCGAAGAAGACCTTTCTCGATGCGAAGGGGGAATCCCTTGCCGCGGATGAGGAGAAGAAGGCCGGGGAGCTGGTCGGCTTCCCTAACGTTGAGCTCAGGCTTCGCATGGCACTCCACAACCTCTGTCAGGACGGGTTCGATGAGCCTTTGGCCACTCTAGAGGGCGGCTTCGCCATGCTTGCAGCGGAGCTTGCGGTGGCGTTGGAGGACGTCGTCATCCAGGTGGACAAGGTCTTGGACAATCAGTGTCGCAACCTCTTTTCTAAGGCCGCGACGCGCGTCTTTAGTCACGTTCATCTTCATGAGCCAAGGTTTGAATTCAACTCCGTGATCTTGCCGGTCCCTACTGAGGCTTGCGACAGCGCTGCGGAGGCTGTGAAGGGCCCCGTGGAGGCGTTGGTGAAGAGGTTCGCCCGCGTCACAGTTCCCCCATCTCCGAATACCGCTGAAGCCGACGACGGGGAAGACGACACCACTGACGCCAATGACAAGCCCCCTGAAGATGGAGCGACCAGCGGCGATGGTTCCTCCTGATCTCTTCCCATTGTTTTCCCTGCAGTGCACATCGTGCCCCGTGGAGGCGTCAAACTCATTTGTGTTTTCAAGAACTTGTTAAGGCTTGTAATAACTGGCTGACTGCTTGAATATTTTCTTTTCCTCGTTTCTTTCATGTTTGCTGTGATACTCTGCGTCGGCAGGGCCCGGCCCGCGCATACCTCAGTCGCCATTGAACCGACCGGATTCCAGGACGGCCCAAGAGGTGATGGGCTACGGGTCCAGTTAGTCTCCTGAGTCGCGATACTCAGGAGTCCCCCTTGACGTGCGAGCAGCCCCCATGAGGGGAACGCGGCGAGGATTTTGAAACTTCAGAACACCTTTAGCACTCTGCACTGGCAGGGCTCGCCCCGCGCGTACTCTGCCGTGATTGGACCGACCGGATACCAGGACGGCCCAAAGGGGGAAGGGGCTACGAGCATAGTTAGGCCCGTGAGTCGCGATGCTCAGGGGTCCCCCTTGACGTACGAGCGGCTCCGTACCTCCAGTTGTCTATCCCCCGCACTGGGCGTGGGCGTAGTCGCAGGTGGACTAGGTTCACTTCGTGGCCAGCAGTGGGCATAGTCATTGGCGGACTGTGTTGATTTCCTTGCCAGCTGCGGGCATAGTCATTGGCGGACTGGGTTGATTTCCTTGCCAGCTGCGGGCATAGTCATTGGCGGACTGAGTTGATTGCCTCCGTCTTCTCCCCAGCGCGGAGCGTAGGGCTACCAGTAGGCTTCCGAGGGACCCCTCCGCGTCCTCAGGGGGGGAGAGTGTCACGGTGGGGGTGTATCTGGGAGGTCGCGAGGACGCTTTGGCCTCACGAGTGTCCCTACTCCCGAGGCATAGGTGCCTGATTCCTTTTGGGTCTTCAGCCAGCGCGGAGCATAGGTCATCCACTCAGCATGGGAGGGACCCCTCCGCGTCCTTGGGGGGCCCGGGCGTATACAACCGCAGCTCGTTATTACGTGAGAGTGTCACGGTGGGGTGTATATGGGAGGTCGTGGGGACGCTTTGGCCTTGCGAGTGTCCCTACCACCAAGGCATTAGGCGCCTGATTCCTTTTGGGTCATTGGTAAACCCTGCTGACTTCTTCTTCTTCGGGAGTAAGGCTAGATGTCTGCTGCCTCGGGAGGCCTGCAAGGATAAGCTTCGCCCGGAGCCCCCAAGCGGGGGGTCGACCGCCCAAAGATGCAAGCAAGGTAGAATGTTAGTGTTTGAAGTGGGTACGACAGAAACAACTGAAGGATGCGTGAATGAAAGTGGCGGCTAGGGGGTGCCCTCGGACGGAGTGAACCAAAAAGTTACATGGCAGCAGCCAACAAAAAGTCATCTCGTGGCCATGCCGCTGAAGGGCCGAGGGCGCCATCGTCGCCCGATCTCCTCCTTCCATGATCACGACCCTCACGGGTCCGCTGTCTCCTGAGGCTCGGGACCTTCACTTGGCCCGAGCATCTCCTCCTCTTCCTCACCACGCCCCAGAAGGCATGGCATGAGCATGGCCTGCTCAAGCCGCCGATAGGTAGCAGCCACGTTCCCCAGCCTGAAGGGCATGAGGGTGCCGGCGCCTGGGTACACCCATCGACAGTCAGTTCGCGAGGGCCACAAGGGGCCTTGAGCCGCGACTCCGTTGATTGTGAGCGCGTTGATGTAGATGCGGGGCCGATCGACCGTGCCGACGACGGCGACTGCGATTGGTGATGCAGGGCAGTCCCTGCCTTGCACGGCCTGGGCCTCTCGAAGTTCTTGGATTGCTCTGATGACAGACTCACGGGAGCTGGGCGGACGCGTGATACGTCTCAAACGTATCTATAATTTTTTATGGTTTCATGTTGTTATCTTGTCAACTTTGGATGTTTTATATATACCTTTTATATCTTTTTTGGGACTAACTTATTAATTAAGTGCCAAGTGCCAGTTCCTGTTTTTTCTGTGTTTTTTACTCTTATCAGATCTGATTTTGGAACGGAGTCCAAACGGAATAAAATCCCCGAAATATTTTTTTCCAGAACAGAAGAAGATCGGGGGACTTGAGGGCCAAGGCAGGAGGCCCACACGGAGCCCACAAGCCGTGTGGCCGCGGCTAGGGGGGCCGCGGCCACCAGGCTTGTGGCCTCCCTGGAGCTCCCTTGCCCTAGCTCTTTGGCCTATATATTCCCTAAAATCCCAGAAAAAATCAGGGCGTCCACGAAACCACTTTTCCGCCATCGCAAGCTTTCGTTACCACGAGATCTCATCTGGAGACCCTTCCCGGTGCCCTGCCGGAGGGGACTTTGGAGCTGGAGGGCTTCTACATCAACATCATTGCCTCTCCAATGACTCGTGAGTAGTCCACTTCAGACCTACGGGTCCGTAGTTAGTAGCTAGATGGCTTCTTCTCTCTCTTGGATCTTCAATACAAAGTTCTCCATGATCTTCATGGAGATCTATCCGATGTAATCCTCTTTGGCGGTGTGTTTGTCGAGATCCGATGAATTGTGGATTTGTGATCGGATTATCTATGAATTATATTTGAGTCTTTGCTGATTTCTTATATGCATGATTTGATATCCTTGTATGACTCTCCGAGTCTTGGGTTTTGTTTGGCCAACTAGATCTATGATTCTTGCAATGGGAGAAGTGCTTGGTTTTGCGTTCATACCGTGCGGTGACCTTTCCCGGTGACAGAAGGGGCAGCAAGGCACGCATCGTGTTGTTGCCATCAAGGGTAACAAGATGGGCTTTCATCATAGATTTGAGATTGTCCGTCTACATCATGTCATCTTGCTTAAGGTGTTACTCTCTTCTTATGAACTCAATACACTAGATGCATGCTGGATAGCGGTCGATGTGTGGAGTAATAGTAGTAGATGCAGAAAGTATCGCTCTACTTGTTTTGGACGTGATGCCTATATATATGATCATTGCCATAGATAACGTCATGACTTGGTGCGGTTCTATCAATTGCTCGATAGTAATTCGTTCACCCACCGTCTACTTGCTTTCATGAGAGAAGCCACTAGTGAACACTACGGCCCCCGGGTCTATTCACAACTATCATCTCAGCTTTTACTTTTACTTTGCTTTGTTTACTATTTGCTTTCAGTTCTCACTTTGCAAACAATCTATAAGGGATTGACAACCCCTTCATAGCGTTGGGTGCAAGCTCTTTGTATTTGTGTAGGTACTTGTGACTTGACGCGATCCTCCTACTGGATTGATACCTTGGTTCTCAAACTGAAGGAAATACTTACAGCCGCTGTGCTATATCACCCTTTCCTCTTCAAGGGAACACCAACGCAAGGTTCCAAGGCCGCGGGGGAATCCTTTGCATATTTGCCAAGGAAATCCCTATAGGCGTAGCGAGCAGCAGAAGGATTTCTGGTGCCATTGCCGGGGAGATCAAGTCAAGATCTATCCAAGTAAGTGTCACAAACTCATCTCTTGCATTTACCTTTTTTGCCAGTTGCCTCTTGTTTTCCTCTCCCCCACTTCACATTTGTCGTTTTCATTTGCCTTTCTCCTTTGCCATTTTCATTTGCCTTTTTGCCATTTCACTCGCTTACTTCCTGCTCGTTTGTGTGTGGGATAGTCCATCAATGGCTAGACCCACCACTCCGAACGATACCCCTGAGAACGAAGTTATCAATTTCAAGCAGAATGAGGAAGAAAATTTGAAGGACGCTTGGTACAGGATTTGCAATGCTCAAAGTAGATCTACTCGTAAGCAATCCACTACCGTTCTTCTTCGCAGTTTTTATGTTGGAATCTCTCCTTGGAATAGGTATATTCTTGATACCATCGTAGGTGGGAATTTTTGGGGGACCCATACTGTTGACTCCTATGGAGCTATCATGAATTTGGTAGGCTCACCCCCGCTCATGGTTAATGGAACTACCTTGACCTTGGAACACGTGATGCAAAGGCTTGACGCCATTGAAAACAAAATTGCCACAATTGAACTTATTGAGGATTTGGATAGAAAGATCCACAATCAAATTACTCGGAACGGATCCAAAGTGGGAATGGTTTTGAAAAATTTAAGGGAGAAGGAACCTATAGTTAATGATTCCTCTAGAATTGACAAACTAGTGTCATGACCAACTTGGGTTCCGCTTTTGCCGCTGTGCAAAATACTCCAAATCTCACTCTCAAAAAGACCGTCAAGTCTGTTTGTGTTCCAAAAGCTAGTGGTGAGTCATCCAATAAAGATGAAGATCTTAAGATGATAAATGATCACACTACTTATGGTTTGAGCACCAAAGAAGACTATACGTGATTCCATCACCTTATGCCTAGCTAAGGGCGTTACACAATAGCGCTTGTTGGGAGGCAACCCAACGAATCTATCCTTTTTCTTTTTGTTTTGTCTTTTCCACACTTTCATATTTCTGTTATGATTGTATTTTTTATTTTTCTTTTGCGTTTGTGCCAAGTAAAACCGTTATGATTAGTCTTGGGGATGACGTTTGATCATGATAGAAAAGACAGAAACTTTCTGCTCACGAAAAGAATTTTCATTTTTTTCTGTAAGAGATTTTGAGTTGATTCTGTTTGCTACTGATTTCTATGCAAATTCTTCAGAACGTCGTAATGTTTCAGAATTGTTGAGGTACCAGAAGTATACGAAGTATACAGATTGCTACAGACTAGTCTGTTGTTAACAGATTCTGTTTTTGTTGAGTTGGTTGCTTATTTTGATGAAACTATGGATAGTATCGGGGGGGTATTAGCCATGGAAGATTGAAAATACAGTAACACAACGTCAACCTAAGTAGAATTTAAGTTAGCTATAGTACCTAAGGAAGTGGTGATTTGCTTTCTTACACTAATGATATCACGAGTTTCTGCTTAAGTTTCGTGTTGTGAAGTTTTGAAGTTTTGGGTGAAGTTCTTATGGACAAAGAGATAAAGCGTGGCAAGAGCTTAAGCTTGGGGATGCCAAAGGCACCCCAAGTTGATTCAAGGATGCCGAAAAAGCCTAAGCTTGGGGATGCCCCGGGAAGGCATCCCCTCTTTCGTCTTCAATCCATCAGTAACGTTACTTGGGGCTATATTTTTATTCACCACATGTTATGTGTTTTGCTTGGAGCGTCTTGTATCGTATGAGTCTTTTATCTTTGTTGTGTCACAGTCTTACTTGCTGCACACCTAGAGAGAGAGACATGCACTCACCGTGATTTTGTCGAGCTTCACTTATATCCTTTTCTTAGGCAATACAGCTCACATGTGTTTCACTTATATCTTTTGAGCTAGTTGATTTTGCTCTATGTGGTTCACTTCTATCTTTTGGAGAACGGCAGTGCGTGGCGTGGTAGTTGATCTATGCTATGAAAGTAGTCTCAAAAGGGGTAGTTATCCAAAGGGATATGAAAACTTCCACCTTCATGTGCATTGAGTAGTCAGAGAAGTTGATTCATCTCAATTAGTTTTGAGTTGTGGTTGTGGTAATATTGAAGTTATACTAGTAAGGTGTTGGGGAACATCGCAAGGGAAACAAAAAATTTCCTACGCGCACGAAGACCTATCATGGTGATTCCCATCTACGAGAGGGGATGAGTGATCTACGTACCCTTGTAGATCGTACAGCAGAAGCGTTAGTGAATGCGGTTGATGTAGTGGAACGTCCTCACGTCCCTCGATCCTCCCCGCGAACAATCCCGCGATCAGTCCCACGATCTAGTACCGAACGGACGGCACCACCGCGTTCAGCACACGTACAGCTCGACGATGATCTCGGCCTTCTTGATCCAGCAAGAGAGACGGAGAGGTAGAAGAGTTCTCCGGCAGCGTGACGGCGCTCCGGAGGTTGGTGATGACCTTGTCTCAGCAGGGCTCCGCCCGAGCTCCGCAGAAACGCGATCTAGAGGAAAAACCGTGGAGGTATGTGGTCGGGCTGTCGTGGAAAAGTCGTCTCAAATCGGCCCTAAAACCTCCGTATATATAGGTGGGAGGGAGGGGACCTTGCCTTGGGGCTCAAGGAGCCCCAAGGGGGTTGGCCGAGTCCAAGGGGGGAGGACTCCCCGCCCCAAACCGAGTTGGACTTGGTTTGGTGGGAGGGAGTCCCCCTTCCTTCCCACCTCCTCCTTTTTTTTCTCTCTTGATTTTTCCTTCTTGGCGCATAGAGCCCCTTTGGGCTGTCCCACCAGCCCACTAAGGGCTGGTGTGCCACCCTCAAGGCCTATGGGCTTCCCCGGGGTGGGTTGCCCCCCCCCCCCGGTGAACTCCCGGAACCCATTCGTCATTCCCGGTACATTCCCGGTAACTCCGAAAACCTTCCGGTAATCAAATGAGGTCATCCTATATATCAATCTTCGTTTCCGGACTATTCCGGAAACCCTCGTGACGTCCGTGATCTCATCCGGGACTCCGAACAACATTCGGTAACCAACCATATAACCCAAATATGCATAAAACAACGTCGAACCTTAAGTGTGCAGACCCTGCGGGTTCGAGAACTATGTAGACATGACCCGAGAGACTCCTCGGTCAATATCCAATAGCGGGACCTGGATGCCCATATTGGATCCTACATATTCTACGAAGATCTTATTGTTTGAACCTCAGTGCCAAGGATTCATATAATCCCGTATGTCATTCCCTTTGTCCTTCGGTATGTTACTTACCCGAGATTCGATCGTCAGTATCCGTATACCTATTTCAATCTCGTTTATCGGCAAGTCTCTTTACTCGTTCCGTAATACAAGATCCCGCAACTTACACTAAGTTACATTGCTTGCAAGGCTTGTGTGTGATGTTGTATTACAGAGTGGGCCCCGAGATACCTCTCCGTTCACACGGAGTGACAAATCCCAGTCTTGATCCATACTAACTCAACTAACACCTTCGGAGATACCTGTAGAGCATCTTTATAGTCACCTAGTTACGTTGCGACGTTTGATACACATAAAGCATTCCTCCGGTGTCAGTGAGTTATATGATCTCATGGTCATAGGAATAAATACTTGACACGCAGAAAACAGTAGCAACAAAATGACACGATCAACATGCTACGTCTATTAGTTTGGGTCTAGTCCATCACGTGATTCTCCTAATGACGTGATCCAGTTATCAAGCAACAACACCTTGTTCATAATCAGAAGACACTGACTATCTTTGATCAACTGGCTAGCCAACTAGAGGCTTGCTAGGTACGGTGTTTTGTCTATGTATCCACACATGTAAATGAGTCTTCATTCAATACAATTATAGCATGGATAATAAACGATTATCTTGATACAGGAATTATAATAATAACTATATTTATTATTGCCTCTAGGGCATAATTCCAACAGTCTCCCACTTGCACTAGAGTCAATAATCTAGCCCTCACATCACCATGTGAATTACATTGTAATAAATCTAACACCCATACAGTTCTGGTGTTGATCATGCTTTGGCCGTGGAAGAGGTTTAGTCAGCGGGTCCGCTACATTCAGATCCGTGTGCACTTTGCATATATTCACGTCCTCCCCCTCGACGTAGTCGCGGATGAGGTTGAAGCGTCGTTTGATGTGTGTGGTCTTCTTGTGAAACCGTGGTTCCTTTGCTAAGGCAATGGCACGAGTGTTGTCACAGAACAAGGTTATTGGATTCAGTGCGCTTGGCACCACTCCAAGATCCGTCATGAACTGCTTCATCCAGACACCCTCCTTAGCCGCCTCCGAGGCAGCCATGTACTCCGCTTCACATGTAGAATCTGCTACGACGCTTTGCTTGGAACTGCACCAGCTTACTGCACCCCCATTAAGAATAAATACGTATCCGGTTTGCGACTTAGAGTCGTCCGGATCTGTGTCAAAGCTTGCATCGACGTAACCTTTTACGGCGAGCTCTTCGTCACCTCCATACACGAGAAACATCTCCTTAGTCCTTTTCAGGTACTTCAGGATATTCTTGACCGCTGTCCAGTGATCCACTCCTGGATTACTCTGGAACCTACCTGCCATACTTATGGCCAGGCTAACATCCGGTCTAGTGCACAGCATTGCATACATGATAGAACCTATGGCTGAAGCATAGGGGACGGAGCGCATATGCTCTCTATCTTCATCAGTTGCTGGGCACTGAGTCTTACTCAATCTCGTACCTTGTAGAACTGGCAAGAACCCTTTCTTGGACTGTTCCATTTTGAACCTCTTCAAAACTTTATGAAGGTATGTGCTTTGTGAAAGTCCTATCAGGCGTTTTGATCTATCCCTATAGATCTTAATGCCTAGAATGTAAGCAGCTTCTCCTAGGTCCTTCATAGAGAAACTTTTATTCAAGTAACCTTTTATGCTCTCCAAAAACTCTACGTTGTTTCCAATCAGTAATATGTCATCCACATATAATATTAGAAACGCCACAGAGCTCCCACTCACTTTCTTGTAAATACAAGATTCTCCAACCACTTGTATAAACCCAAATGCTTTGATCACCTCATCAAAGCGTTTGTTCCAACTCCGAGATGCTTGCACCAGTCCATAAATGGATCGCTGGAGCTTGCACACCTTGTTAGCATTCTTAGGATCGACAAAACCTTCGGGTTGTATCATATACAACTCTTCCTTAAGGAAACCGTTAAGGAACGCCGTTTTGACATCCATCTGCCAGATTTCATAATCAAAAAATGCAGCTATTGCTAACATGATTCTGACGGACTTAAGCATCGCTACGGGTGAGAAAGTCTCATCGTAATCAACTTCTTGAACTTGTGAAAAACCCTTTGCCACAAGTAGAGCTTTATAAACGGTCACATTACCGTCAGCGTCCGTCTTCCTCTTAAAGATCCATTTGTTCTGAATGGCCTTGCGGCCCTCAGGCAGTACCTCCAAAGTCCACACTTTGTTCTCATACATGGATCCTATCTCGGACTTCATGGCTTCCAGCCATTTGTTGGAATCTGGGCCCACCATTGCTTCTTCATAATTCGCAGGTTCATTGTTTTCTAACAACATGATTGATAAGACGGGATTACCATACCACTCTGGAGCAGCACGTGGTCTCGTCGACCTGCGTGGTTCGACAGAAACTTGAACTGGAGTTTCATGATCATCATCATTAACTTCCTCCTCAACCGCGTTGCAATGACAGAGGTTTCCCCTTGCCCTGCGCCACCATCCAGAGGGATGATAGGTTCGATAACCTCGTCAAGTTCTATCTTCCTCCCACTCAATTCTCTCGAGAGAAACTCCTTCTCGAGAAAAGCTTCATTTTTAGCAACAAACACTTTGCCCTCGGATTTGAGATAGAAAGTGTACCCAACTGTCTCTTTTGGGTAACCTATGAAGACGCACTTTTCCGCTTTGGGTTCGAGCTTTTCAGGCTGAAGCTTTTTGACATAAGCATCACATCCCCAAATTTTAAGAAACGACAACTTTGGCCTTTTTCCATACCACAGTTCCTATGGTGTCGTCTCAACGGATTTTCATGGTGCCCTATTTAAAGTGAATGCAGCTGTTTCTAATGCATAGCCCCAAAATGATAACGGCAAATCAGTAAGAGACATCATAGATCGCACCATCTCTAATAGAGCACGATTACGACGTTCGAACACACCATTACGCTGTGGTGTTCCAGGCGGTGTTAACTGTGAAACAATTCCATATTGTCTTAAGTGAGTACCAAACTCGAAACTCAGATATTCACCCCCACGATCAGACCGTAGGAACTTGATCTTCTTGTTACGATGATTTTCCACTTCACTCTGAAATTGCTTGAACTTTTCAAATGTTTCAGACTTGTGTTTCGTCAAGTAGACATAACCATATCTACTTAAATCGTCAGTGAAGGTGAGAAAATAACGATATCCGCCGCGTGCCTCCACACTCATCGGACCACACACATCGGTATGTATGATTTCCAACAAGTCACTTGCACGCTCCATTGTTCCGGAGAACGGAGTCTTAGTCATCTTGCCCATGAGGCATGGTTCGCACGTGTCAAGTGAATCAAAGTCAAGTGACTCCAAAAGTCCATCAGCATGGAGTTTCTTCATGCGCTTTACACCAATATGACCTAAGCGGCAGTGCCACAAAAATATGGCGCTATCATTGTTAACTCTAACTCTTTTGGTCTCAATGTTATGTATATGCGTATCGCTATCAAGATTCAATATGAACAATCCTCTCACATTCGGTGCATGACCATAAAAGATGTTACTCATAGAAATAGAACAACCATTATTCTCTGACTTAAAAGAGTAACCGTCTCGCAATAAACAAGATCCAGATATAATGTTCATGCTCCACGCAGGCACTAAATAACAACGATTTAAGTTCATCACTAATCCTGACGGTAACTGAAGTGACACTGTGCCGACGGCGACTGCATCAACCTTGGAACCATTTCCTACGCGCATCATCACTTCATCTTTCGCCAGCCTTCGCCTATTCCGCAGATCCTGTTTCGAGTTGCAAATATGAGCAACAGAACCGGTATCGAATACCCAGGCACTACTACGAGAGCTGGTTAAGTACACATCAATAACATGTATATCAAATATACCTGATTTTTCTTTGCCCGCCTTCTTATCTGCCAGATACTTGGGGCAATTGCGCTTCCAGTGACCCATACCCTTGCAATAGTAACACTCTGTTTCCGGGTTAGGTCCAGCTTTGGCTTTCTTCGTCGGATTGGCAACAGGCTTGCCGCTCTTCTTCGAATTGCCCTTCTTGCCTTTGCCGTTTCTCTTGAAACTAGTGGTCTTATTCACCATCAACACTTGATGCTCTTTACGGAGTTCATACTCTACGACTTTCAGCATCGCAAACAACTCGCCGGGAGACTTGTTCATCCCTTGCATGTTGTAGTTCAACACAAAGCCTTTATAGCTTGGCGGCAGTGATTGAAGTATTTTGTCAGTGATAGCTTCTTGCGGGAGTTCAATCCCCAGCTCAGCTAGACGGTTTGAGTACCCAGACATTTTGAGCACATGTTCACTGACAGATGAGTTTTCCTCCATCTTGCAAGCATAGAATTTATCGGAGGTCTCATACCTCTCGATCCGGGCGTTCTTCTGAAAGATAAACTCCAACTCCTGGAACATCTCAAATGCTCCATGACACTCAAAGCGATGTTGAAGTCCCGGTTCTAAGCCATACAAGACTGCACATTGAACTATTGAGTAGTCATCCTTACGTGCTAACCAAGCGTTCTTAACATCCTGATCAGCCGTAGCGGGTGGTTCATCTCCTAACGCAGCATTAAGGACATAATCCTTCTTCCCATCTTGTAAGATTAGCTTAAGATTACGAGCCGAGTCTACAAAGTTGCTTCCATCATCTTTCAACTTAGCTTTCTCTAGGAACGTATTAAAATTCAGGATGACTGTCGCGTGAGCCATGATCTACAACACAAATATATTCAAAGTGGACTTAGACTATGTTCAAGATAATTAGAGTTTAACTTAATCAAATTATTCACTAAACTCCCACTCAAAAAGTACATCTCTCTAGTCATTTGAGTGGTTCATGATCCACTTACACTAGCTCAAGTCCGATCATCACGTGAGTTGAGTATAGTTTCAGTGGTAAGCATCCCTATGCTAATCATATCATCTATATGATTCATGATCGACCTTTCGGTCTCATGTGTTCCGAGGCCATGTCTGCACATGCTAGGCTCGTCAAGCTTAACCCGAGTGTTCCGCGTGCGCAACTGTTTTGCACCCGTTGTATGTGAACGTTGAGTCTATCACACCCGATCATCACGTGGTGTCTCGAAACGACGAACTGTAGCAACGGTGCACAGTCGGGGAGAACACAATTTCGTCTTGAAATTTTAGTGAGAGATCACCTCATAATGCTACCGTCGTTCTAAGCAAAATAAGGTGCATAAAAGGATTAACATCACATGCAATTCATAAGTGACATGATATGGCCATCATCACGTGCTTCTTGATCTCCATCACCAAAGCACCGGCACGATCTTCTTGTCACCGGCGCCACACCATGATCTCCATCAACGTGTTGCCATCGGGGTTGTCGTGCTACTCATGCTATTACTACTAAAGCTACATCCTAGCAAAATAGTAAACGCATCTGCAAGCACACACGTTAGTATAAAGACAACCCTATGGCTCCTGCCGGTTGCCGTACCATCGACGTGCAAGTCGATATTTCTATTACAACATGATCATCTCATACATCCAATATATCACATCACATCATTGGCCATACCACATCACATCATTGGCCATATCACATCACAAGCATACCCTGCAAAAACAAGTTAGACGTCCTCTAATTTTGTTGTTGCATGTTTTACGTGGTGACCATGGGTATCTAGTAGGATCGCATCTTACTTACGCAAACACCACAACGGAGATATATGAGTTGCTATTTAACCTCATCCAAGGACCTCCTCGGTCAAATCCGATTCAACTAAAGTTGGAGAAACCGACACTTGCCAGTCATCTTTGAGCAACGGAGTTACTCGTAACGATGAAACCAGTCTCTCGTAAGCGTACGAGTAATGTCGGTCCAAGCCGCTTCAATCCAACAATACCGCGGAATCAAGAAAAGACTAAGGAGGGAAGCAAAACGCACATCACCGTCCACAAAAACTTTTGTGTTCTAATCGAGAAGACATCTACGCATGAACCTAGCTCATGATGCCACTGTTGGCGAACATCGCAAGGGAAACAAAAAATTTCCTACGCGCACGAAGACCTATCATGGTGATGCCCATCTACGAGAAGGGATGAGTGATCTACGTACCCTTGTAGATCGTACAGCAGAAGCTTTAGTGAACGCGGTTGATGTAGTGGAACGTCCTCACGTCCCTCGATCCGCCCCGCGAACAATCCCGCGATCAGTCCCACGATCTAGTACCGAACGGACGGCACCTCCGCGTTCAGCACACGTACAGCTCGACGATGATCTCGGCCTTCTTGATCCAGCAAGAGAGATGGAGAGGTAGAAGAGTTCTCCGGCAGCGTGACGGCGCTCCGGAGGTTGGTGATGACCTTGTCTCAGCAGGGCTCCGCCCGAGCTCCGCAGAAACGCGATCTAGAGGAAAAACCGTGGAGGTATGTGGTCGGGCTGCCGTGGAAAAGTCGTCTCAAATCAGCCCTAAAACCTCCGTATATATAGGTGGGAGGGAGGGGACCTTGCCTTGGGGCTCAAGGAGCCCCAAGGGGGTCGGCCGAGTCCAAGGGGGGAGGACTCCCCCCCAAACCGAGTTGGACTTGGTTTGGTGGGAGGGAGTCCCCCTTCCTTCCCACCTCCTCCTTTTTATTCTCTCTTGATTTTTCCTTCTTGGCGCATAGAGCCCCTTTGGGCTGTCCCACCAGCCCACTAAGGGCTGGTGTGCCACCCTCAAGGCCTATGGGCTTCCCCGGGGTGGGTTGCCCCCCCCCCCCCCGGTGAACTCCCGGAACCCATTCATCATTCCCGGTACATTCCCGGTAACTCTGAAAACCTTCCGGTAATCAAATGAGGTCATCCTATATATCAATCTTCGTTTCCGGACTATTCCGGAAACCCTCGTGACGTCCGTGATCTCATCCGGGACTCCGAACAACATTCGGTAACCAACCATATAACTCAAATATGCATAAAACAACGTCGAACCTTAAGTGTGCAGACCCTGCGGGTTCGAGAACTATGTAGACATGACTCGAGAGACTCCTCGGTCAATATCCAATAGCGGGACCTGGATGCCCATATTGGATCCTACATATTCTACGAAGATCTTATCGTTTGAACCTCAGTGCCAAGGATTCATATAATCCCGTATGTCATTCCCTTTGTCCTTCGGTATGTTACTTACCCGAGATTCGATCGTCAGTATCCGTATAACTATTTCAATCTCGTTTACCGGCAAGTCTCTTTACTCGTTCCGTAATACAAGATCCCGCAACTTACACTAAGTTACATTGCTTGCAAGGCTTGTGTGTGATGTTGTATTACCGAGTGGGCCCCGAGATACCTCTCCGTTCACACGGAGTGACAAATCCCAGTCTTGATCCATACTAACTCAACTAACACCTTCGGAGATACCTGTAGAGCATCTTTATAGTCACGCAGTTACGTTGCGACGTTTGATACACACAAAGCATTCCTCCGGTGTCACTGAGTTATATGATCTCATGGTCATAGGAATAAATACTTGACACGCAGAAAACAGTAGCAACAAAATGACACGATCAACATGCTACGTCTATTAGTTTGGGTCTAGTCCATCACGTGATTCTTCTAATGACGTGATCCAGTTATCAAGCAACAACACCTTGTTCATAATCAGAAGACACTGACTATCTTTGATCAACTGGCTAGCCAACTAGAGGCTTGCTAGGGACGGTGTTTTGTCTATGTATCCACACATGTAAATGAGTCTTCATTCAATACAATTATAACATGGATAATAAACGATTATCTTGATACAGGAATTATAATAATAACTATATTTATTATTGCCTCTAGGGCATAATTCCAACATAAGGTGTTATGGATCTAGAAATACTTGTGTTGAAGTTAGTGATTCCCGTATCATGCATGTATGGTGAACCGCTATGTGATGAAGTCTGTGCATGATTAGTTTATTGATTGTCATCTTTGTGTAGCGGTCAGGATCGCGCGATGGTTTATACCTGCCAACCCTTTCCCTAGGAGTATGCGTTGAATGCTTCATTTCGATTACTACTAAAACTTCTGCAACAAGTATGTGAGTTCTTCATGACTAATGTTGAGTCCATGGTTTAGATGCACTTTCACCTTCCACCATCACTATCTTCTTTAGTGTCGTGCAACTTTCGCCGGTGCATAAAACCCACCATTAGCCTCCCTCGAAACAGCCACCATACCTACCTACTATGCCTTTTTCAAAGCCATTCCGAGATATATTGCCATGCAACTACCACCATGACATGTGCCACCACTTCTACATTGCCATTGCATGATCATAAGATAGCTATCATGATGTTTCAATTGATGTATATGCCATGCTAGATCATTGTCACGGTACACTACCGAAGGCATTCCATATAGAGTCATCATTGCTCTAAGTTTTGAGTTGTAAGTGTGATGATCATCATTGATGGAGCATTGTCCCATGTGAGGAAATAAAAGAGGCCAGTGAAGCCCATTTACAAGAAGAGGCCAAATATGTCCACCAAAATAAAAAATAAAAAAAGAGGCCAAAGAGCCCACCAAAAAAATGAGAGAAAACGAGAGAAGGGACAATGCTACTATCTCCTTTCCACACTTGTGCTTCATATTAAGCACCATGATCTTCATGATTGAGAGTCTCTCGTTTTGTCACCACCATATAGCTAGTGGGAAATTTTCATTATATAACTTGGCTTGTATATTCCAATGATGGGCTTCCTCAAAATTGCCTTAGGTCTTCGTGAGCAAGCAAGTTGGATGCACACGCACTAGTTTTCTTTAAGAGCTTTCACATACTCTTAGCTCTAGTGCATCATTTGTATGGCAATCCCTACTCATTCAATTGATATCTATTGATGACCATCTCCATAGCTCATTGATATGCCTAGTCGATGTGACCATCTTCTCCTTGTTTGCCTTGCAACCTCCACCACACTCCATTCCACTTATAGTGCTAAAACCATGGCTCACGCTCATGTATTGCGTGAGAGTTGAAAAGGTTTGAGAAAGTAAAGGTGTGAAAACAATTACTTGGCCAATACTGAGGTTGTGCATGATTCAAATTCGTTGTGCAAGGATGATAGAGCATAGCCAGACTATATGATTTTGTAGGGATAACTTTCTTTTGGCCTTGTTATTTTGGAAGTTCATGATTACCTTGCTAGTTTGCTTGAAGTATTATTGTCTCCACGTTGATAGCAAACTATTGTTTTGAATCTAACGGACCTGAACATTCATGTCACATAAGAGGAGTTACAAAGGACATCTATGCCAGGTAGCATGAAAGCATCAAAAATTCATTCTTTATCACTTCCCTACTCAAGGACGAGCAGGAGTTAAGCTTGGGGATGCTTGATACGTCTCAAACGTATCTATAATTATTTATGGTTCCATGTTGTTATCTTGTCAACTTTGGATGTTTTATATACCTTTTATATCTTTTTTGGGACTAACTTATTAATTCAGTGCCAAGTGCCAGTTCATGTTTTTTCTATGTTTTTGACTCTTTTCAGCTCTGATTTTGGAACAGGGTCCAAACGGAATAAAATCCCCGAAATAAATTTTTCCAGAATAGAAGAAGATCGGGAGACTTGAGGGCCAAGGCAGGAGGCCCACAGGGAGCCCACAAGTCCTGTGGCCGCGGCCAGGGGGGCCGCGGCCACCGGGCTTGTGGCCTCCCTGGAGCTCCCTTTCCCTAGCTCTTTGGCCTATATATTCCCTAAAATCCAGAAAAAATCAGGGCGTCCACGAAACCACTTTTCCGCTGCCGCAAGCTTCCGTTTCCGCGAGATCTCATCTGGAGAACCTTCCCGGTGCCCTGCCGGAGGGGACTTTGGAGCTGGATTGCTTCTACATCAACATCATTGCCTCTCCAATGACTCGTGAGTAGTCCACTTCAGACCTAAAGGTCCGTAGTTAGTAGCTAGATGGCTTCTTCTCTCTCTTGGGTCTTCAGTACAAAGTTCTCCATGATCTTCATGGAGATCTATCCGATGTAATCCTCTTTGGTGGTGTGTTTGTCGAGATCCGATGAATTATGGATTTGTGATCAGATTATCTATGAATTATATTTGAGTCTTTCCTGATTTCTTATATGCATGATTTGATATCCTTGTAAGTCTCTCAGAGTGTTGGGTTTTTTTGGCCAACTAGATCTATGATTCTTGCGATGGGAGAAGTGCTTGGTTTTGGGTTCATACCGTGTGGTGACCTTTCCGAGTGACAGAAGGGGCAGCAAGGCACGCATCATGTTGTTGCCATCAAGGGTAACAAGATGGGCTTTCATCATAGATTTGAGATTGTCCATCTACATCATGTCATCTTGCTGAAGGCATTACTCTGTTCTTATGAACTCAATACACTAGATGCATTCTGGATAGCGGTCGACGTGTGGAGTAATAGTAGTAGATGCAGAAAGTATCGGTCTACTTGTTTTGGATGTGATGCCTATATATGTGATCATTGCCATAGATAACGTCATGACTTTGCGCGGTTCTATCAATTGCCATAGATCGTTCACCCACCGTCTACTTGCTTTCTTGAGAGAAGCCACTAGTGAACACTACGGCCCCGGGTCTATTCACAACTATCATCTCAGCTTTTACTTTTACTTCGCTTTGTTTACTTTTTGCTTTCAGTTCTCACTTTGCAAACAATCTATAAGGGATTGAAAACCCCTTCATAGCGTTGGGTGCAAGCTCTTTGTGTTTGTGCAGGTACTTGTGACTTGACGCGATCCTCCTACTGGATTGATACCTTGGTTCTCAAACTGAGGGGAATACTTACCGCCGTTGTGATACATCACCCTTTCCTCTTCAAGGGAACACCAACGCAAGGCTCCAAGGCCGCGGGGGAATCCTTTGCATATTTGCCAAGGAAATCCCTATAGGCGTAGCCAGCAGCAACGCGCGCCGGACTGCGCCCTCTGGTTGTGCTCGAGCGCCACCCTCGCCTCACTCGTCAGGCCGGGAACCTCCTCGGTGGGAGCCCCCAGGCCTGACCCAAGGGGGGCGCCGAGCGTGCCTTCCTATGCGATGGGAGGCATGACCCCATCCCCGGCACGGAGCCCGAAGTCCCAGGGCGCTCCATGGGGAGGAGCTGCTTCTTCTTCTTGCGTGGGTCCTCGCAAGGCGACTCATCTTGTTCGTCGTCCGAGCGTTCCGCCGCCGCGGCACGGTAGGCGCGAGTGTACAGACGGCATCCTTCTCATCGCAGGCGATGGTGATGACGCCGCCGCTCCCTGGCATCTTGAGGATGTTGAAGCCATGGTGGCTCGCTGCCATGAACTTGGCGAGAGCTGGGTACCTAAGGATCGCGTTGTATGGCAGGTGGATGTGCGCGACATCGAAGACAATGATCTCAGTGTGGTAGTTCTTGCGCTCTCCGAAGGTGATTGGCAGACGCACTTGCCCGATGGGCACGGTGGACCCTTCCATTACTCCTGAGAAGGGCTTGGTCGGCATGAGCTGTTTGTACGACAGCTGGAGTGTCTTGAAGGTCTCGGCCGAGACGACGTTGAGCCCCACTCCACTTTGATAACGGTCTTGGTGACGAGGGCGTTGCTGATGGTCGGGGTGCACATCATGGGGAGCTTGCCAGCCATGAACGAGCACCTGAGTTGATCACTTGGTCAAAGGTGATGGTGGTCTCGGACGAGATGAGGGGGCGCATCTCTCCAGGCTTCGGGAGAGCGGCATTCACCTCCCGGGCGAACTGCTTGAAGGCGCGATACGAGGCCGGGGTCTGAGAGCCGCCCAAGATGGAGGCCACTGCCCTGACCTCCTGGAAGCCCCCGGCCCCATCATTCTGCATGTCTTCATCCCTCCTTCTGGGCGGCGGAGGCAACGGAGGCAGCCCAGCATCACGAGGGCGAACCTCACGAGGCCGACCGCGTCGTTTCCCCTCCTGAAGGTCATCGCGCCAGCGGTCCTCCTGAGGCTGGCCACGCCAACGGTCTTCATGAGGTTGTTCATGCCAACCCTGACACGGCTCCCGGTCATCCCAGCGGCCTCCACTACGACCACTGCCGCGTGCGGGGCCTCTGTCTCCCCGTCTAGGGCGCCTGCTGAAGTGCTCGTCATGGACCAGTCGGAGCTCGTGCACTCGGAGGTATCATGGCCACTGGTGACATGGAAGATGCACGTTGGCCCCCCTCCTAACGGGCGCTCTCCCCCTTGGTCGTGCTTCGCCTCAGGCTCGGCTGCGAGCACCACTGGAGCCTTGCGCTTCGCCTCCTTGGCCTTGGTCTTCTTCTCTTATGGGCAGGAAAATACTTTTCAGAGAAGTAAAATATCATATCAGGGGACTACGCACACAACCAGGAGCAAGAGAATTAAACCATATCTTAGCGTCAACCTTTAAAGAGAACAGAAATAACTTAAGAATATAGTAATAACAAAAAATTTCCTCATGAGTAAGTAGGGTGGCTATATCATTCAATTTAGTATGGTGTGCCACAATAGTTTCAGATTCATAACCATGGAAAGGATATGATTCTACCAAAGTAATTAACTCATGATCAACAGAGAATTCATAATCCTTATCAGTAACAAAGATAGGTGAAGTAGCAAACTTGGGATCATATTGCATTCTAGAATTCAAAGATTTTTCCTTCCACTTGCATAGCAATTTCTTCACGTCATCTCTATCCTTACAAGAAAGAAAGTCCCTAGCTACTTCTCCTTCCATAATATAACCTTAAGTATATTAGGCAATTCATATCTAGGAGAGCTAGGTCTAGCAGGTGCATCGTAGTTTTTCAGTTTCAATAATTTCATCGAATTCAGCAATATCATCAGTTTCAGCATTCACTCTAGCAATTTGTTCATCAAGAAATTCACCAAGTGGCACAATATATAACTAAACTCAAAGTAGTTCTTCACTAGACTCGACTCGGCCAAGTTCGATCAATCAAGGGGACTCCTAGGTCGGTGTTGTTCTGATACCAACTTGTAACGCACAAGATGTGATCCTATCCTTATTTTTGGCACGAGGGCCTCGACAGGGATAGAAGCGCATCTCTCGTTGTTTTGCAAGAATGGATATCGTTACAAGTACATGTACAGAAGGGATGAGTATATGGAATTTGCTTACACTTGCCACAAGCTACAACATGAACAACACAATACAACAATATATTCAATCACCATGAAAAAGAGCAGAGTTCGATTAAGGACAAAAACAAACAATAAAAGAATGACGTCCATCCTTGCTATCCTAGGCTGCCAGCCTGGAACCCATCGTAGATCGATGAAGAAGAAGAAGAAACTCCGAATAGCACAATCGTCATGCTCACGTCAAAGTATCGGTTTACCTCTACCTGCAACTGTTATTATAGTAATCTGTGAGCCACAAGGACTCATCAATCTCATTTCCAAAAGTATCAAGACTAGCAAAGCTGAATGGGTGAGGTATGGTTAAGTGGTGAGGCTGCAGCAAGCAACTAAGCATTTATTTGAGCGGCTAACTTACGAGTACAAGAATAAGAGTGTGCAAGATCTACACATAAATGGACGTGAACAAATGTTGATCAAATGGATGATCCTGAACACCTACTTACGTCAAGCATAATCCCATCGTGTCCTCTTCCGGATGCAAAACTCACAAGAAGAGACAGTCATGGTTACGCACACAATTGGTCAATTCTAATTAAGTTTACATCAAGTTTCCTTGAACCGGATGTTAAACAAAGTTTTCAAGTTTGCCACATAATCACGGGCACAACTTTTCGAAAGATTTAACATTGCAGGGGTGCTCCAACTAGTCCGTCATAAACTAACACACGTTGCGTCGAAATAACCTCAACAACAAAAAACCTGTGTTCTCCTCGGGTTCCTATTGGAAAACCTAAAACTCGAGATAGCCCAAAGTATCTTCGGAATCCCTCACACAAGACATTTCATAAAATTGAAAACAAATCCAGCAAGGTCGCTCGACGTGTCGACGAACCTGATAGGAGCCGCGTATCTTGTTCTCAGGACACGAACGGATAAGCTAGTATACAGGGCCTGATACACATCACCCGAGTTGCCTTGGGGTGGCCCTGCATGATGCTCTAGTTTGGACGAACACTCATGAGGAGCACCTGCTCGGGTTGTTGATTAATTATCCACGGGGACAAGAAAAGTCCCTATGCAAATTTTATACCAAAGTTGGGCCTTTCCAGACGAGTTTTAAACTAAGAATAATTATCAAGGGGGTTATCATAACAACCCCAAGCATGTTAGTGTTGGAATTATGCCCTAGAGGCAATAATAAATGTATAGTTATTATTATAATTCCTGTATCAAGATGATAGTTTATTATCCATGCTATAATTGTATTGAATGAAGACTCATTTACATGTGTGGATACATAGACAAAACACCGTCCCTAGCATGCCTCTAGTTGGCTAGCCAGTTGATCAATGATAGTCAGTGTCTTCTGATTATGAACAAGGTGTTGTTGCTTGATAACTGAATCACGTCATTGGGAGAATCACGTGATGGACTAGACCCAAACTAATAGACGTAGCATGTTGATCGTGTCATTTTGTTGCTACTGTTTTCTGCGTGTCAAGTATTTATTCCTATGACCATGAGATCATATAACTCACTGACACCGGAGGAATGCTTTGTGTGTATCAAACGTCGCAACGTAACTGGGTGACTATAAAGATGCTCTACAGGTATCTCCGAAGGTATTAGTTGAGTTAGTATGGATCAAGACTGGGATTTGTCACTCCGTGTGACGGAGAGGTATCTCGGGGCCCACTCAGTAATACAACATCACACACAAGCCTTGCAAGCAATGTAACTTAGTGTAAGTTGTGGGATCTTGTATTACGGAACGAGTAAAGAGACTTGTCGGTAAATGAGGTTGAAATAGGTATACGGATACTGACGATCGAATCTCGGGCAAGTAACATACCGAAGGACAAAGGGAATGACATACGGGATTATACGAATCCTTGGCACTGAGGTTCAAACGATAAGATCTTCGTAGAATATGTAGGATCCAATATGGGCATCCAGGTCCCGCTGTTGGATATTGACCGAGGAGTCTCTCGGGTCATGTCTACATAGTTCTCGAACCCGCAGGGTCTGCACACTTAAGGTTCGACGTTGTTTTATGCGTATTTGAGTTATATGGTTGGTTACCGAATGTTGTTCGGAGTCCCGGATGAGATCACGAACGTCACGAGGGTTTCCGGAATAGTCCGGAAACGAAGATTGATATATAGGATGACCTCATTTGATTACCGGAAGGTTTTCGGAGTTACCGGGAATGTACCGGGAATGACGAATGGGTTCCGGGAGTTCACCGGAGTGGGGCAACCACTCCGGGGAATCCCATAGGCATTTGGGGGGGTCACACCAGCCCTTAGTGGGCTGGTGGGACAGCCCACCAATCCCCTATGCGCCAAGAGAGAAAAAATCAAAGGAAAGAAAAAAAAAAGGAAGAAGTGGGAAGGGGGAAGGACTTCCTCCCACCAAACCAAGTAGGACTCGGTTTGGGGGGGAGAGTCCTCCCCCCTGGCTCGGCCGACCCCTTGGGGATCCCTTGGACCCCAAGGCAAGGTCCCCCTCCCTCCTCCTATATATATGGGGCTTTTAGGGCAGATTTGAGACGACTTTCTCACGGCTGCCCGACCACATACCTCCATAGTTTTTCCTCTAGATCGCGATTCTGCGGAGCTCGGGCGGAGCCCTGCTGAGACGAGATCATCACCAACCTCCGGAGCGCCGTCACGCTGCTGGAGAACTCTTCTACCTCTCCGTCTCTCTTGCTGTATCAAGAAGGCCGAGATCATCGTCGAGCTGTACGTGTGCTGAACGCGGAGGTGCCGTCCGTTCGGTACTAGATCGTGGGACTGATCGCAGGATTGTTCGCGGGGCGGATCGAGGGACGTGAGGACGTTCCACTACATCAACCGCGTTCTCTAACGCTTCTGCTGTACGATCTACAAGGGTACGTAGATCACTCATCCCCTCTCGTAGATGGACATCACCATGATAGGTCTTCGTGCGCGTAGGAAAATTTTTGTTTCCCATGCGACGTTCCACAACAGTGGCATCATGAGCTAGGTTCATGCGTAGATGTCTTCTTGAGTAGAACACAAAAGGTTTTGTGGGCGGTGATGTGCGTTTTGCTGCCCTCCTTAGTCTTTTCTTGATTCCGCGGTATTGTTGGATTGAAGCGGCTTGGACCGACATTACTCGTACGCTTACGAGAGACTGGTTTCATCGTTACGAGTAACCCCCTTTGCTCAAAGATGACTGGCAAGTGACGGTTTCTCCAACTTTAGTTGAATCGGATTTGACCGAGGAGGTCCTTGGATGAGGTTAAATAGCAACTCATATATCTCCGTTGTGGTGTTTGCGTAAGTAAGATGCGATCCTACTAGATACCCTTGGTCACCACGTAAAACATGCAACAACAAAATTAGAGGACGTCTAACTTGTTTTTGCAAGGTATGATTGTGATGTGATATGGCCAACGATGTGATGTGATATATTGGATGTATGAGATGATCATGTTGTAATAGAAATATCGACTTGCATGTCGATGGTACGACAACCGGCAGGAGCCATAGGGTTGTCTTTATACTAACATTTGTGCTTGCAGATGTGTTTACTATTTTGCTAGGATGTAGCTTTAGTAGTAATAGCATAAGTAGCACGACAACCCCGATGGCAACACGTTGATGGATGATCATGGTGTGGCGCCGGTGACAAGAAGATCGTGCCGGTGCTTTGGTGATGGAGATCAAGAAGCACGTGATGATGGCCATATCATGTCACTTATGAATTGCATGTGATGTTAATCCTTTTTTGCACCTTATTTTGCTTAGAACGACGGTAGCATTATGAGGTGATCTCTCACTAAAATTTCAAGACGAAATTGTGTTCTCCCCGACTGTGCACCGTTGCTACAGTTCGTCGTTTCGAGACACCACGTGATGATCGGGTGTGATAGACTCAACGTTCACATACAACGGGTGCAAAACAGTTGCGCACGCGGAACACTCGGGTTAAGCTTGACGAGCCTGGCATGTGCAGACATGGCCTCGGAACACATGAGACCGAAAGGTCGATCATGAATCATATAGTTGATATGATTAGCATAGGGATGCTTACCACTGAAACTATACTCAACTCACGTGATGATCGGACTTGAGATAGTGTAAGTGGATCATGAACCACTCAAATGACTAGAGAGATGTACTTTTTGAGTGGGAGTTTAGCATATAATTTGATTAAGTTGAACTCTAATTATCTTGAGCATAGTCTAAGTCCACTTTGAATATATTTGTGTTGTAGATCATGGCTCACGCAAGTGTCATCCTGAATTTTAATACGTTCCTAGAGAAAGCTAAGTTGAAAGATGATGGAAGCAACTTTGTAGACTGGGCTCGTAATCCTAAGCTAATCTTACAAGCTGGAAAGAAGGATTATGTCCTTAATGCTGCGCTAGGAGATGAACCACCCACTACGGCTGATCAGGATGTTAAGAACGCTTGGTTAGCACGTAAGAAGGACTACTCAATAGTTCAATGTGCAGTCTTGTATGGCTTAGAACCGGGACTTCAACGTCGCTTTGAGCGTCATGGAGCATTTGAGATGTTCCAGGAGTTGAAGTTTATCTTTCAGAAGAACGCCCGGATCAAGAGGTATGAGACCTCCGATAAATTCTATGCTTGCAAGATGGAGGAAAACTCGTCTATCAGTGAACATGTGCTCAAAATGTCTGGGTACTCAAACCGTCTAGCTGAACTGGGGATTGAACTCCCGCAAGAAGCTATCACTGACAGAATCCTTCAATCACTGCCGCCAAGCTATAAAGGCTTTGTGTTGAACTACAACATGCAAGGGATGAACAAGTCTCCCAGCGAGTTGTTTGCGATGCTGAAAGTCGCAGAGTCTGAACTCCGTAAAGAGCATCAAGTGTTGATGGTGAGCAAGACCACTAGTTTCAAGAGAAACGGCAAAGGCAAGAAGGGCAATTCGAAGAAGAGCGGCAAGCCTGTTGCCAATCCGCCGAAGAAACCCAAGGCTAGACCTAAGCCTGAAACAGAGTGCTTCTATTGCAAGGGTATGGGTCACCGGAAGCGCAATTGCCCCAAGTATCTGGCAGATAAGAAGGCGGGCAAAGAAAAATCAGGTATATTTGATATACATGTTATTGATGTGTACTTAACCGGCTCTCGTAGTAGTGCCTGGGTATTCGATACCGGTTCTGTTGCTCACATTTGCAACTCGAAGCAGGAACTGCGGAATAGACGAAGGCTGGCGAAAGACGAAGTGACGATGCGCGTAGGAAACGGTTCCAAGGTTGATGCAATCGCCGTCGGCACAGTGTCACTTCAACTACCATCGGGATTAGTGATGAACTTAAATCATTGTTATTTAGTGCCTGCGTTGAGCATGAACATTATATCTGGATCTTGTTTATTGCGAGACGGTTACTCTTTTAAGTCTGAGAATAATGGTTGTTCTATTTCTATGAGTAACATCTTTTATGGTCATGCACCGAATGTGAGAGGATTGTTCATATTGAATCTTGATAGAGATACGCATATACATAACATTGAGACCAAAAGAGTTAGAGTAAACAATGATAGCGCCATATTTTTGTGGCACTGCCGCTTGGGTCATATTGGTGTAAAGCGCATGAAGAAACTCCATGCTGATGGACTTTTGGAGTCACTTGACTTTGATTCACTTGACACGTGCGAACCATGCCTCATGGGCAAGATGACTAAGACTCCGTTCTCCGGAACAATGGAGCGTGCAAGTGACTTGTTGGAAATCATACATACCGATGTGTGTGGTCCGATGAGTGTGGAGGCACGCGGCGGATATCGTTATTTTCTCACCTTCACTGACGATTTAAGTAGATATGGTTATGTCTACTTGATGAAGCACAAGTCTGAAACATTTGAAAAGTTCAAGCAATTTCAGAGTGAAGTGGAAAATCATCGTAACAAGAAGATCAAGTTCCTACGGTCTGATCGTGGGGGTGAATATCTGAGTTTCGAGTTTGGTACTCACTTAAGACAATGTGGAATTGTTTCGCAGTTAACACCGCCTGGAACACCACAGCGTAATGGTGTGTCCGAACGTCGTAATCGTACTTTGTTAGAAATGGTGCGATCTATGATGTCTCTTACTGATTTGCCGTTATCGTTTTGGGGTTATGCATTAGAAACAGCTGCATTCACTTTAAATAGGGCACCATCGAAATCCGTTGAGACGACACCATACGAACTGTGGTATGGCAAAA
Source organism: Hordeum vulgare subsp. vulgare (assembly GCF_904849725.1). Taxonomy (NCBI): domain Eukaryota; kingdom Viridiplantae; phylum Streptophyta; class Magnoliopsida; order Poales; family Poaceae; genus Hordeum; species Hordeum vulgare. The sequence continues at coordinate 336,852,226 of NC_058524.1, read as the reverse complement.
GGCCAAAGTTGTCGTTTCTTACAGTTTGGGGATGTGATGCTTATGTCAAAAAGCTTCAGCCTGAAAAGCTGGAACCCAAAGCGGAAAAGTGCGTCTTCATAGGTTACCCAAAAGAGACAGTTGGGTACACCTTCTATCTCAAATCCGAGGGCAAAGTGTTTGTTGCTAAGAACAGAACTTTTCTCGAGAAGGAGTTTCTCTCGAGAGAATTGAGTGGGAGGAAGATAGAACTTGACGAGGTTGTCGAACCTCTCATCCCTCTGGATGGTGGCGCAGGGCAAGGGGAAACCTCTGTCATTGCGACGCCGGTTGAGGAGGAAGTTAATGATGATGATCATGAAACTTCAGTTCAAGTTTCTGTTGAACCACGCAGGTCGACGAGATCACGCGCTGCTCCAGAGTGGTACGGTAATCCCGTCTTATCAATCATGTTGTTAGACAACAATGAACCTGCAAATTATGAAGAAGCAATGGTGGGCCCAGATTCCAACAAATGGCTAGAAGCCATGAAATCCGAGATAGGATCCATGTATGAGAACAAAGTGTGGACTTTGGAGACACTGCCTGAGGGCCGCAAGGCTATTCAGAACAAATGGATCTTTAAGAAGAAGACGGACGCTGACGGTAATGTGACCGTTTATAAAGCTCGACTTGTGGCAAAGGGTTTTTCACAAGTTCCAGGAATTGACTACGATGAGACTTTCTCTCCCGTAGCGATGCTTAAGTCCGTCAGAATCATGTTAGCAATAGCTGCATTTTTCGATTATGAAATCTGGCAGATGGATGTCAAAACGGCGTTCCTTAACGGTTTCCTTAAGGAAGAGTTGTATATGATGCAACCCGAAGGTTTTGTCGATCCTAAAAATGCTGACAAGGTGTGCAAGCTCCAGCGATCCATTTATGGACTGGTGCAAGCATCTCGGAGTTGGAACAAACGCTTTGATGAGGTGATCAAAGCATTTGGGTTTATACAAGTGGTTGGAGAATCTTGTATTTACAAGAAAGTGAGTGGGAGCTCTGTGGCGTTTCTAATATTATATGTGGATGACATATTACTGATTGGAAACAACGTAGAGCTTTTGGAGAGCATAAAAGGTTACTTGAATAAAAGTTTCTCTATGAAGGACCTAGGAGAAGCTGCTTACATTCTAGGCATTAAGATCTATAGGGATAGATCAAAACGCCTGATAGGACTTTCACAAAGCACATACCTTGATAAAGTTTTGAAGAGGTTCAAAATGGAACAGTCCAAGAAAGGGTTCTTGCCAGTGTTACAAGGTACGAGATTGAGTAAGACTCAGTGCCCAGCAACTGATGAAGATAGAGAGCATATGCGCTCCGTCCCCTATGCTTCAGCCATAGGCTCTATCATGTATGCAATTCTGTGCACTAGACCGGATGTTAGCCTGGCCATAAGTATGGCAGGTAGGTTCCAGAGTAATCCAGGAGTGGATCACTGGACGGCGGTCAAGAATATCCTGAAGTACCTGAAAAGGACTAAGGAGATGTTTCTCGTGTATGGAGGTGACGAAGAGCTCGCCGTAAAAGGTTACGTCGATGCAAGCTTTGAACAGATCCGGACGACTCTAAGTCGCAAACCGGATACGTATTTATTCTTAATGGGGGTGCAGTAAGCTGGTGCAGTTCCAAGCAAAGCGTCGTAGCAGATTCTACATGTGAAGCGGAGTACATGGCTGCCTCGGAGGCGGCTAAGGAGGGTGTCTGGATGAAGCAGTTCATGACGGATCTTGGAGTGGTGCCAAGTGCACTGGATCCAATAACCTTGTTCTGTGACAACACTGGTGCCATTGCCTTAGCAAAGGAACCAAGGTTTCACAAGAAGACCAGACACATCAAACGACGCTTCAACCTCATCCGCGACTACGTCGAGGAGGAGGACGTAAATATATGCAAAGTGCACACGGATCTGAATGTAGCCGACCCGCTGACTAAACCTCTTCCACGGCCAAAACATGATCGACACCAGAACTGTATGGGTGTTAGATTTATTACAATGTAATTCACATGGTGATGTGAGGGCTAGATTATTGACTCTAGTGCAAGTGGGAGACTGTTGGAATTGTGCCCTAGAGGCAATAGTAAATGTATAGTTATTATTATAATTCCTGTATCAAGATGATAGTTTATTATCCATGCTATAATTGTATTGAATGAAGACTCATTTACATGTGTGGATACATAGACAAAAAACCGTCCCTAGCATGCCTCTAGTTGGCTAGCCAGTTGATCAATGATAGTCAGTGTCTTCTGATTATGAACAAGGTGTTGTTGCTTGATAACTGAATCACGCCATTGGGAGAATCACGTGATGGACTAGACCCAAACTAATAGACGTAGCATGTTGATCGTGTCATTTTGTTGCTACTGTTTTCTGCGTGTCAAGTATTTATTCCTATGACCATGAGATCATATAACTCACTGACACCGGAGGAATGCTTTGTGTGTATCAAACGTCGCAACGTAACTGGGTGATTATAAAGATGCTCTACAGGTATCTCCGAAGGTATTAGTTGAGTTAGTATGGATCAAGACTGGGATTTGTCACTCCGTGTGACGGAGAGGTATCTCGGGGCCCACTCAGTAATACAACATCACGCACAAGCCTTGCAAGCAATGTAACTTAGTGTAAGTTGCGGGATCTTGTATTACGGAACGAGTAAAGAGACTTGTCGGTAAACGAGGTTGAAATAGGTATACGGATACTGACGATCGAATCTCGGGCAAGTAACATACCGAAGGACAAAGGGAATGACATACGGGATTATACGAATCCTTGGCACTGAGGTTCAAACGATAAGATCTTCGTAGAATATGTAGGATCCAATATGGGCATCCAGGTCCCGCTGTTGGATATTGACCGAGGAGTCTCTCGGGTCATGTCTACATAGTTCTCGAACCCGCAGGGTCTGCACACTTAAGGTTCGACGTTGTTTTATGCGTATTTGAGTTATATGGTTGGTTACCGAATGTTGTTCGAAGTCCCGGATGAGATCACGGACGTCACGAGGGTTTCCGGAATAGTCCGGAAACGAAGATTGATATATAGGATGACCTCATTTGATTACCGGAAGGTTTTCGGAGTTACCGGGAATGTACCGGGAATGACGAATGGGTTCCGGGAGTTCACCGGAGGGGGGCAACCCACTCCGGGGAAGCCCATAGGCATTTGGGGGGGTCACACCAGCCCTTAGTGGGCTGGTGGGACAGCCCACCAATCCCCTATGCGCCAAGAGAGAAAAAATCAAAGGAAAGAAAAAAAAAGGAAGAAGTGGGAAGGGGGAAGGACTCCCTCCCACCAAACCAAGTAGGACTCGGTTTGGGGGGGAGAGTCCTCCCCCCTGGCTCGGCCGACCCCTTGGGGATCCCTTGGACCCCAAGGCAAGGTCCCCTCCCTCCTCCTATATATATGGGGCTTTTAGGGCAGATTTGAGACGACTTTCTCACGGCTGCCCGACCACATACCTCCATAGTTTTTCCTCTAGATCGCGTTTCTGCGGAGCTCGGGCGAAGCCCTGCTAAGACGAGATCATCACCAACCTCCGAAGCGTCGTCACGCTGCTGGAGAACTCTTCTACCTCTCCGTCTCTCTTGCTGGATCAAGAAGGCCGAGATCATCGTCGAGCTGTACATGTGCTGAACGCGGAGGTGCCGTCCGTTCGGTACTAGATCGTGGGACTGATCGCGGGATTGTTCGCGGGGCGGATCAAGGGACGTGAGGACGTTCCACTACATCAACCGCGTTCTCTAATGCTTCTGTTGTACGATCTACAAGGGTACGTAGATCACTCATCCCCTCTCGTAGATGGACATCACCATGATAGGTCTTCGTGCGCGTAGGAAAATTTTTGTTTCCCATGCGACGTTCCACAACAGTTAGGAGTACTCAATTATGAAACATAACACCGGTACCTGAAACTAAGGCGGCAACAACAGAACAAAACACCCAGCCTAAAGACCAAGCCTTCCGCCTTCTACCAAGTATATAGATGCATTAAATTAAACAGCAATAATATGGTGATATAACAAGGAACCCATGTTTTCAATTGTAAGCAACTGCACCTGCAACTAGCAACGCTATAAGAAGGCTGAGGAAGCGATAACATAGCGAAACAGTGGTTTGCTGGCTTGTGGAATGGTTAGAGGCTTTTCATGTGTTGGGAGGCTCATTAAAAAGGTGGTAGGCAGTAAGACATAACGATGAAATGAGCCAACTAGCATGGCAATGATAGTAATGGTATCTGGAGAAATGGTCATCTTGCGTGTCATCCCGTTTGGAAGAAGAACAAACCCGTGAAGCAGACGAAACAACATAGTCGAACGAATCATCACATTCCGACATGCTTGCAAAACTCTATCGAGAGAAGCAATCTGGAAACAAAAATCAACACACGATATTCACCACAACATATGCATGACATGATGCACAAACACAGATGATGCATGCCCGATTTAATTATGCAAAGCATGGCACATCACCACGATCGAATACTACAAATTAAGTGAAGCTAAATATGCAACGAGTTGCATATTGACAAAACTCCATGTTCATATATTTATTTCACTCCTGTTTAGGTAATCATCAAGATTAAATGTTCTCTAAACATGACAAGAGATGAAGCATAATTAAACTACATATCTAGCCATTTTAAATGAAGTCGGAAACAACTTATAGCATTTCCGAAATGACCCCATGTGCTAAGTTCGAAATCTGTCCATCTCTGAACTAAACACATTTTATATTAATTAAACTGCAAAATAGACTTTACCATGTAATTCTACACGTCATTCTAGTCAATTTACATATATAGATCATCTAAAACGGACATATGGTTTAGAAGATATGCTCGTCACAAGATAATATGATATGGATGCAAACTGCATGCAAAGACATCCACGAGCATGTTAATCATGAATGCAACAAGATGTTACGAAGCTACAAGATATTCTAGGCAAGTTTAAATTAGGCCGGGACAACAAATAACAATTTAGGAAAGTCTTTATATGTAATTTTGAATTTGCTACAGTTCTGCCTAAACTCAGTTTTTAGAGTTGTTAAATAGGAAAATAAATGTCACCATGTTATTCTACACCTTTTCTAGCCAAGTTACATATGTAGAACATTTTAAGCAAAGCTATGGTTAATTGGATATGGCACAAACCGTTACAACATGACATTAGGCAAATTTTAGTGCAACATTCATTTATTTGTTTATATCACGCATGAGGATGACATTTTAAGGTTAGATGCAACGGTAAGAAAATATGAACTAAGAATATGATATGTGCATCCGTCGCCATGTCAAAAAGAAATGGGAGCCACGACGACAAAATGAAACGGTGCCACAACAATGTTTCGTTTCTCACAACTCATTGAGACGTCGTTGCAAAAGAATAAATGTGCGAAACAAGCAAAATGTCAGGGAGCAGATATGAGTGTGTGCAATATAAAAGGAAAACTAGATGACAAAATTTGGGCGCCCTGGGAATTGACCCCAGGACCTCTTGGATGTGGGTCAACAGGATAACCAGAGTAACATGTGCATGCTAGTGATTACAAAGTGTCATGGTTGTAGATAAAACAAATGCACTACTTGATACTCTGAAAACACAAATAAATGCAGAAGTAAAAAAACAAAGTTATGAAGATTTGATCTCAAGACCTTCAGGATGTAGCACTGTTGCGGTAACCATCTCGGCTAATAGACTGCTTGTGGAGGATAACAGCAGTGACAATATAACATCAACATGGCAAAATGGATCTAGGAAAGAATTGAAGTTCAGATCGAGGGGGGAAGATTCTCATGGCGGGGAAACAATAGGGCGCCAACGTTCGGGACTACAGCGCGGTGACAGGAGTCCACACGGTCGGGGTCGGAGACGGGCGTGAGGACTGGATTCGAGGGTGACCGTCCCGTTCCCAATGGCATCGGGGTGGTTGACGGTGTGCTCCGGGCTGCAATGGCGACGCTGCATCAGGAGAGAGGTAGGGAGGTTAGGGAAGAGGGAGAGATAAGAGAGAGGGGGCATGGTGCTGGACCTGCGGTGCTCCGATGAGGTAGGAGGCTTTGGCGTGAGGAGGCAAGCTCGTGCGACTTGGCTTGCCTCGGGCACCAGCGTGGGCGCACAGCGCCATGGCTGCTCCAATTCCATGCGAACAACAGAGAACCAGAGAGATGAGAGATCCTATGAGAGAGAAGGAAACAGGGGAAGGTGTTACGGGCATGGAGGAGAGGGACGACATGGCCGAGGTGGAGATGGGGTCAACCATGCTCGGGGATGTTGCTGTTTGGCTGGTCGCCGGCCATCGGAGCAAGGCGGGACATGAAGGAGTTGCTCTCCTTTGGGCTTGGGAAAGGCAAGGAGGAGAAGGTTGCGCTAGCTGCGAAGGAAGCAGAGGATGGCTGCGGGAGGACTGGTTCGGCGTGGAAATTAAGGAGGTACATGAGGGAGGTTGTGAGTGGAGGCGGAGGAGATCCCGAAGAAGATGGGGAATTGGTTGGGTGGCGGCGGAGATGAGATAAGTTTGAGGATTTTTAGGGATTAGGTTTACTAGGGGGATTATATAGGGATGGAACTATGGTGGGATGAATCGCGTCCGTTCGATGACGATTCGATGGCCATGAATGGAGGTGGGGTTAGATGGGCTAGGTGGCTGTGTAGATGGGCTAGGTGGGGATGAGAGGGAAGTTTGCCGCCCGTGACAACTTTTTTAAGCACAAAAACGTCCAACAATTTGACCGACTATAGTGCCGCTATAGGTTTTACGGTTCGGGTATCAAACAGACTCCTATTGTGATAAAATTTGGCAGGCGGACTATATACATAATAATAAGACCACACGTCAAGTTTCAACCCAATCCGAGAAAGTTTTATACATAGTTTTAAAGACAATATTTAACGATGTCGCATGCTCGTGCGTGTGTGGTTGGTCTCGAAACGGTCAACGACGAAAATGGAGAGAACCGGCAACTAATAACGGATGCAAGTTTTGACAATTGACGTCAGTGGAGTGTTCATGCAATGCGGATGATGCGATGATGAACGCAACAACCAATTAAAGCAAACAACGATAACGGAATAAAAGGAGCATCTTGTGGAGCGTCGGTTCCAAGCTGTTACAATCCGATTTTGGCTGGCCTAGGTAGTTACCAGTATTGGTAGCACTCTTATGCAAAAGTTAGAAATTCCGATTTTAGGAAATGGCTAACCAGGGAGTTGGTTAGTGTTTTTGGTCTGACCGAAATCAAACTTGGTGGTACCGAGATGCTAGGGTTCGGCATATGTTGTGTCTAGGGTAAAACTTGGTGAGGCCGTTTCGGAAATATTAGTGGCACCAAATTTGACTTTGTGGTTTGGATAGAATATTTGTGGGAAAATTTTAAGAGCATTTTTGGTGGCTAATCTTTAAGCACTTGAGCAACCAGATCATCATAGTCACGTCATCCCCTATTAATAGTATTGGCATTCCTATGGATTCAAATGTGATTTCTCATATAATATAAAATGTAGAGTATTCAAGCTTGTTGCTTGTAGATGTTCCTTTAATGTAGGGGTTGTCCTGACAATCGTTAGCCAAATCATCATTCAACTTTTCCTGACACTTATGTCACTGCACTAATATTTTAGAAACCAAAGAGAGCAACAAAAAGCAACACACACACACACACACACTCTCTCTCTCTCTCTAGGCACGGTCTCCTTTGATAGCTACATAAGAAGTCAACATGAGAGCATCGACGCAGTCTTTAGCTGATGTTCTCTGAGGTAGTGGTGTAGACACTATAGGTGTAGGAGCTAATGGAGCTGATGCTAGGGCTGATGAAGACGGAAGTGAGGCAACAACAAATCTAGCTTGAGTTGTGAATTGAGTGGAAGTCTGAAGAGAAGGACCATCATCATCATCATCACTTCTGGAGCTGGGAGTGGGCAATGCGTCAACCTCCTGCTCCAACTTGTTGATTGTAGTAGTCAGATCAGTCACCTTAATATCCATGTCATGAAACTTGGTTTCCATGATCCTCTCAAGACTCTTCTGATTCAGCAGAATATCTTTGATGTTCTTCTCCATCCCTTGGATGGTGTTGATAAGAAATGCCATTTGATCACCCTTGGATCTCATCAGTGGAGCACTAGTCGCTCTGGCAGCCTCTGCGTGGGCCTCAACATCTAACTCAGCTTGTGCAGTAGCTAAAGTCGGATGACTTGGGTCCATCACCATAATGTTATGGTCCATCACCACAATGTTATCCTCAAACTATGGCTTGAGTGGCAGGTGTTGATGATCAAGTAGATACACATTCTTCCCAATCTTGGAGTTGATCAATATCTGAATATATGGAGCGTATTCACAAGACCTCTTTTGGTCAGTAGCAGTCCTTCTGATTGTCTCACAATTAAGTCCATCACCCTCATCCTGGTGTGAGTGTTTACATGGTGCGGCATGTTGATGGAGTACTCGTGGTAATCTTGTCATCACCTGATTTGGGCATCAAGGGGTACCTCATAATAGTGTTGGTCATGGGTAATCCTGGTTGCAGAAAGTAGACTGAGCCTAGCTTGTGGGTCTCACGTACCCACTGGGCATACCCACTGGGCACCCGGTTATACTATTGGCCATGGATTTGTGGTTCATTTTTTCCTTAGTATAAACGTTTGTGTCTCGTTCTTGCACCTCTCGGCTCCTAAGATGGTAGCCCGCTCTTCAACTATGGATTGATACTTGGTGCCTTCTTTCATCCATACAATTCTACCATCTGGATAGAAGTGAGTTGTAGAGTAGAATTGCATGATCATCTCATCTTTCCATGCTGTCATTTTTCTGCCAACAAAGTCTTCAAAGTCTATGGCCCCGAAATTTTCTTGCACATGAGCGAAGTAGTCTTCATTCTCCTTGATGTAGTCCCAATCTACATACATCATGTCAGTGACAACTAGACTCTTGTCCAACAAGACAGGCTCATAAAATTCTTGCTTGTCCTTTGTGTGGAAGCGAGCATCAAATGCAGTCCTCCTCCTTATAGCATATGGATCAGTTGCTTTCCACTTCATGATCCCTTGATCCTTCCTTTCTTTCATATTCTCTACCATGGGGTGTTCATCATTATGCTCTAGTAGATATGGTCTCAACTTCCTCAACACAACAATTTCCTCTTCTTCTATAGCAGCATCCCTTGATGTAGAACCCTTGTTCTTTTCAGCCGCAAGTATGTCTCTTGTAGTCCTCTTTGGCTTAGATGCTACAAGCATCTTAGCCTTGGGAGCAGATGGCTTGGCCTTGGTAGCTGGCTTGCTGGGCATATCATCTCCCATGAGCCTCTTCTTTAAAAGGAGGTGGGTTAGTTGGTTCCTCTTCCTCCTCTTATTCTTCATATGGATATTCAGGTTTAGATGGTTGAAGAACTATTCTAAGAAACCTGGTCCTTTTCCCCTTTTGTCCTAGATTCTTGGCTAGTAATTTGGTCCTTCCAGCTCCACTTGGTTGCTATGAAGATTGAGACAACCCTCTTTTGGCTACAACAGACTGGAATCTTCCTCACTGTTGCCCTCTCTTTCAACTTGAGAGAAGTGCTTTCCTCAGGGATAAAGTCAACATGTTCATAATCAGAGTTGAGCTTCTTCCTTGCCCTAGTTGCTGCATTGGGCAAGTCATGGGAGCTAGGGGTGCGTGGGTCTGACTCACTCCTCTCAGGACTAGTGCCTGAATCAACTTCCACACTTTGCTCTTTGTATGCATTCTGGGTGTCGTCGTATCTTGACATATTGACAAGTTGATCCTGTGAATAGTTATAGAGGAGTGGGAAAATATGACAATCACAAAACACATACATTGCAAAATTTGAACTCGGAATCTCAGTTTAAGAATTCAGCAAAGTAGGTTTCGGTTCCATCGAGTTTTGATTTTCGGAGACACCGCGACAGACTTTCTCCTCAATAGAGACCTGAACATAATTTTTGGAGTCATGGAAATGATAACCCAGTCTCACCGAGAAAATTATCAGGGAAACAAAACCCAAATCAGTTGGACCAATTTGCTTCCACTTACTGACACCGAGACGCACTTGGCAGAGCTCTAAACCTAGAATCCTTCAATCGGCTAGACTATGAGATTTGTTTTGTGGATGGATGATTCACAAATATTGGTTAGAGGAAAACTAAATCCTAATGAGCATGATTTTTATGAATGAGCACAAAAGGGGCCGAAACAATACCCTAAATTCGGTGAAGGTTCCACGACAATGACAATGGCGGGTGAGATTGCAATCGACGGTGATGGACTCCTACGGAGAGGGCACACGGGAGGCGAGTGAGAAGTCCATAGACACGAGCGGCGGTAGCAGAGGGGTGTGGGAATCTGAATGATCGAATAATTTTTCGATCTCGTGTCCGCGAGATTATATACCCTCCTGCTGTCGGTGGCAACGATTCTATAATATTGGTGCCACCGAGTTTCTTAACTATCACGGGTAGTGAAACTCGGTGCAGCCGAGATTATACGGTGGTACTGAGGTTCAAAAACCAAATATACCCTAGTAATTCGGTGGAACCAAGTTTGTGGAGTTGGTTACACCAAATGGCACATGGGAGGTTTTGGAAGTTAGCTCTTGTCGAGTCAGAACTCCGAGTGCTCCTCACACAAAGGGTCTGAAAAGTGCTTGCTCAAATTTTGTGATGAAGCATGAATAGAATTTGAGACAAGAAAGTGCAGATAGCTAGAGAGGGGTATTTAGGCATTCTTGTATATACAATTGGCTAAAGAAAAAAAATCCAAATAACAACAATTGGATATCATCGAATGAGTAGAAGTATGCATACCAACATGCTCACACAATAATATGTGAAATGAAACATGGCAAACATGCACAACCACTCTTGTAGATACCAAGCACTTTGGTGATGACGAAGTCATCTATATATGAGTATATTGACTTAGGAGCCAAGCAAGAATACTTGATCATAGGTCATACTCATCGTTTAAGCACAAGTTGGGTTACCACTTTGGTATAAAGCTTTCATTGTGTTCACATCTTAAGAGATCCTTTGAGTCAAGTCATAGAAGAAAGCTCCCCCTTGATGTGATATCCCCCGTAAGAGGGATAATCTAACCTTGGGTTTTGTCATAGAAGACTTCATGTAGGTGTAGTAGTGGTGGATGCTCATTGTTGATGAAGATCATCTTGAGTTGGGATCTATCCTTGTTGTTTCATACTCTTCTCACCTACACGGGTTAGTCCCACACGAGGAACAAATACAAGGATATCCATGGATAAGGAGTGAAGTACATAAGAATGATATCCATTGAGACATTAATTACCTTGTCCCTTGCTTAACTTTGAGGAATGTGTGACTCCTTGAACTAATGCATAGGATTGGAGTTGATTCCAAATAGTCTCACCAAAATGAATAAGAGTGAATTTTGTTGGCGGAGTCACCCCCTCAAGAACTTCTCTGGTGCTTATTCTTGGGGACCCACATCATCTTGATTGGGATCCTTCAAGTTGAGCTAGCGTTTGATGAAGTGAAACTAGTGGTGGCCTTGGGAATCCAGTTGACCATGGCTTGGGATTCTTCTAAAAATGAGTCAATCTCCGCTTGACCTTGTCCTTGCCCTTGAACTTGTGATCTTGTGGTGGAAGGTCATCTTGAGCATTTGATCCCTTGGGGAGAGAACGATCATACTTCTCCTTTTGGGCAGCAAACTTCGGACTGGGCTATTGACCTTCTTCACATTCAACTCCATTGGCATTGAAGTATCCAATGCCTTGTTTTTCCGGGGTCCTCCTAGCTTGCATACAATCTCCTTGAATTGCTCACTTCCGATAAAACTCTTGAAGACCTCTCTCTCTATAATTCCTTTCAATAAATTGTTTTGCTGCTCGAGTGTAACTAGGCTAAGAGAATCATTAGTGTAATCAATAGAGCTACTAGCAAAAACATCATCTGATTTACCACTAGTGTTGTTGTTACTAGAAGAATAAACTTTCTTTTCTTTGTTACTAGTTTGCTTAGATTTAACTTGTGGAACAAAAGTTAACAATAGCAACCCTCTGTAGATAAGAAGAACTGTTTTTTCGAATATCATCATTCATCGCTTTAAGAAACTCAAGCTCTTGCTCTAAATTTAGCATCTATAAGCATAGCTTCTCATGAGTTCTTACAAGTTCACTATGATCTTCTAGAGTAGATTCATCACCTAACTTAAGAGTGTTTAATTCTTTAGTAAGACGCTTGATACATCTCCAACGTATCGATAATTTATGACGTATTCATGTCATATGTGCCTATGTTTACAATATTTTTATATGTTTTTGATGCATTTTATATGATTTATTTAGAACTAGCCCGGACTGACATTGTTTTCAACAAAATTACTGTGGTGTTGATTTTGTGCAGAAAATAGAAGTTCTCAGAATCGCCCAATTTTTTTTATTTTTTCTAGAAAAATTAGGAAATACTAGAGCCAACAACCACAAGAGGGGATCCACTTATAGGCCACAAGACAACAGGTCGCGCCCACCCCCTGGGCACACCCTGATGGCTGGGGGGCATGTGGCTCCGTTTAGCATGATTCTAATGCCAAAAAATCATATATACACAAAAACACTTCGAAATAAACACAGAACTTCCTCTTCGCCGTCACAACTCTTTGTATCGATGAAAACCCTATTTGGAGCCTTTCCTGTACCCTCCCAAGAGGGGAAATCATCTCCGGCGGCCATATTCAACATCCTGGTGGACGCCTCACGGCTGAGGGTATGTACTAGTAGCTATGGGCTCAATCTCTCTCTCATGTCCTTGAGATGGAACAGTCTTGATGTATCACGGGTTTTGCTAATATAGTTCGATCATATGGTGTTTCTCCCTTGCTATCTTGTTGTGATGAATTGAATATTTTCCTTTGAGATCTCGTTATGTTAAATTGAATATGGGATTTCAGAACACTTGATGTATGTCTTGCATGTGTGTACCCATGGTGACAATGGAGTATTCTATTCATTCATTTGATATATGTTATGACATCAACTTGCGGATTCCGGTGACCTTGGGGTTCTATGCATAGGGGTTGATTGCACGTTTCATATTATGTTCTCCGATAGAAATCTTGGGGTACTCTTTGAAGTTCTTTGTGTTGGATCGAATATGATGAATCTGAAATTGTTTGATGCATGTCATATAATTAACCCATGGATACTTGAGGTGACATTGGAGTATCTAGGTGATATTAGGGTTGATTGATATGTATCATGGGTATTATTCTAGTACGAACTCTAGGGCTGTTTGTGACCCTTATAAGAATAGCTCAAATGATTGATCGGAGAGAATAACTTTGAGGTGGTTCTACTACCTAGGCCAATTACATCTTATGTTCTCCGCTACTTATGAACTTTGGAGTGATTCTTTGTTGCACGTTGAGGGATGATCATATGATTCTACTATATTAGCATTGTTGAGAGATTGCACTAGTGAAAGTATGAACCCTAGGCCTTATTTTCACACATTGGTATACCATTTTGCTTGTTGTCTACTACTTGTTACCATGCTGTTTTTTATATTTCAGATTACAAAAATTATTTCTAATATCCATACTACACTTGTATCACCATCTCTTCGCCAAAGTAGTGCACATGTACAATTTACCATTGTATTGGTGTCTTGGGGCACAAGAGATTTCTTGTATATGATTGCACGGTTGTTTGAGAGACACATCATCATACTAAACTTCGCACCAATTGATAAACCTTAGGTTATCAGTTTGATGGAAATATTTTGTTGTCCTACAAAACTCTGCACTTGGAGGCCCAACAACATCTACAAGAATAAAGTTGCATAGTATACATCAAGCTCTTTTCTGGCGCCGTTGCCAGGGATGTGAGTGCTTGAAGGTATATCTCTAGATATTGCAATTAAATCTTTTAGTTTCTTGTTTATTACTAGTTTGGTTTATGAAATAAAACTACAAAAAAAGAATTTAGGTTGCCTCGTTTGCTTCTTGTTTATAATCTCTTTCGTGAAAATGATGGTTCGCAAAATTGTGCAATTGCTACACGAAGAATTTATAGAAATGTTAATGTGAATTCCTTGAATGATGAGCATGATAGTAATATTCTTAGTATGAATTCTCATTTGGATGATATCAATCAAATATCTCATGAGAGTTATTTTGTTTAGTTTTCTCCCACTATTATGAATGATAAGAAGTTTGCTTGTGTGTGTAGTAATAAAAATTCTATGCTTGTGGATCATGGATAGAATGCTTCATGTGATAGTTATATTTTTTAATTCCTTCATGATGCTACTAAAACTATTATGAGGGAGTAACATATGCTTGTAGGAATTGCAATAATATCAAGTTTCATCTCTATGTGTTTGATGTTTTGAACTTATACTTTTTTTGCCTTCATATGCTAGTTGTTTCTTACTAAAATAAATTGTTTCTTGAAAAATCCCTATTCATAATAAGTGGGTTAGACTTAAATATGTTGTACATGCGTTTCATGATGCTCCCTTGCATATTTCAAATACTATTCTTATCTGAGCATCATTGAAATCATCATGCCTAGCTAAAAGGCATTAAAGAAAAGCGCTTGTTGGGAGACAACCCAATATTTATACCTACTGGTTTTGTGTGTTCACATGATTAAGCTACTGTAGTAATCATGTTTTGTGTATTTTATTTCAATAATGTTCCAAGTAAAGCCTTTGGGATAGTGTGGATACTTGTTTGTTTGAGTCTCTACAAAAATAGAAACTTTAGCATCCAGTATATGAACTATGTGATATTAGTGGAGACCAAAATATTTTGAAATTTTTACACAAAATTTTCAGGCAAATTCTGTGTGTTGTCCTAATTTTTTAGAATTTTTAGAGTGAGATAACTATGGTGTTCATTTAGATCTTCACATACTGTTCTGTTTTTAACAAATTCTGTTTTGCATGCATAGTTTGCTTGTTTTAATGTTTCCATATCCTATATTTGGTGATATAAATTATGACCACATTGCTGAAGCATTCAACCATGTTGCTAGTCATGTCGTCGTATCTCCAACTTCCTTCATCGTAAGCACGCGACCACTTGTCTTTTTCCTCATAATTCCTGTCAATGTTGGGGATATCGCTTATTGGGAACTTATCGGTCAACCCAATATAAGGGTTAAAGCGGGCGGTTTATCGGCATATCGGCTGATTTATAGGCATATAGGCTAATTTATCGGCTGATTTACCTTATCGAACATACAATGGTAAGCGATAAATTGGCCGATTTATCGAGGATATCTTCAAAAGTCATTCCTATTCAAGAACACTCTTCCCCCTTTGTTCTTTTCCAATGCCTTGAAGAGTTTATCATAGTAGTTTTTGAATGAATCCAAGGTGAGTGTCATACACACATGGGTAAGGTGTTTGCAAAAATCTTTCCTCTTGCATGTCCGGTAAAAGTTTGCCATGAAATGCCTCATGCACCGTCGACGGTGAAGCTTTGGGAGGTCGGGAATAAACACGTCTATCGGCTTGAGACTATCATGGTGCCCGTCCTATATGATGCATACCTCCCTATTCCCAATCACCTTGGTTCTCACATTCCCGATGAACCATTCGAGTTGTCGTCATGCTCAGAAGGAACTAAATAAAATGCAACCAACAACACGTTATCATTGGACGAGTGATCCATTGCCACCATTAGAGTGCCCTTGTATTTACCAGTCAATAATGTGCCATCTATAGACAACACTGGACGACACTATTTGAATGCCTTGATGCATAGCCCAAAACCCGAGAGGGCACGGTGAAACACTCCATCAATTTCCTCCACCGCATGACACGTGCGAGGGTTCCTATGTGCGAGGGCTCCCAACATCCTCGGGACAATATTTTATGTGGCCTCATAATCACCATGCAACATCTTGATAGCATTTGCCTTGGCCTTCTACACCTTCCCGTAGTTGACCTTGAATCCGAATCATTCTGGAACAAACTCATGAGCAACTTCACCTTCATGGTTGGATTGTGCGATATCTGATTCAACAATTTGCATCCTAAAAACTCAGACGTGAGTTGACGGTATCCCTTGCTTCGATCGGCTTTGTCCGGCGGTATGCACGTGTGAGTGGCCACACAACTCTTCAACACCCATTGCCCGATTTCTAGTTTTTTTCTTCCACAAACCTTCCAACGTCAACCTTCTTTGTCACATTTGATGGTGTACCGCATATTTTGGTTGGAATGACCAACAACAAAGGGTTTATGGTTCCTAATGGCATGGTCACTTAACCATATCTTGAACTCTTCCAAGCAATCAAACTTGACGCCTTTCTTCAACTGGGCATTCTTGTCCTCATCCTTCGGTTTAGGGTCACCGACCTTCGGGCACGGTGTTGTTCAAGCAACCCCAATCTCATGACACCATCAACAACGACCTTGTTGGCAAGATTAAGATCATGAAACAACAGGGCACCTTTTTCCTCCTGGTCACCTTCTTGAAAATTTCATTTTCTTGTGCAGTGAATCCATCCTCGTCCAATTCCTCCATCAGACCCTCGTCATCTAAGTCATACACATACATACGGCTATAGGGGAGGATATGATCCATGTCTTGTTGGTATAGAATCACATCCAAGTTACCAATGGGATTATAAAGAATCTCTTAAGCTTCCGCATAAGCATCAACATGGGCAATAGCATCATCGTAAACATGAGCATCATCATCAACATGAGCAGCGTCAACATCAACATGGACCTCTTCGTGTTGAATTACCATGGCTCTATCATTCAGCTCTTCTTCATTTGGTGGTTGACTAGAAGAATTGGGGACATACACCTCTGCCCTTCCATCATGTATTGGGGAGGAGGCATGTTGGTTCAAGTCAATTTATAGCACAAGAAGCTCAACCTTGGTGGCAAATAATTCAAGTGATTTGTCCTATGATTCAACTACTTTATCCTTGTACACCTTCCAATGCAATTACGAGGTGATAAGCATACTCTTCAATCGAGACTTCACCCAACTCCAACATCATACCATCCAATAAGTTTAACTTCATCATTTGGGTCAATCCAATTTAACACACTTCTAACTTTCATAACCACCTCCTCATAAATTGGGCTTGATTCAAAAAACATGAATTCTTCCCCTTCATCGGCATTGCCTTTCATAAATGTCTCCTTATCCACATAATGTACATTAACGAGTCTATCCATCTAAATACATTGTAAAAAAGGTCAATGATAGGACGACAACATAATATTGATCAAATAACTACTACGCATTCATGGATCAAGAAAGATCTATGCATTAGTTTCAAACAACAACACAGATAACAAAAATATCATTGCTTAACACTAACTACTTCCTAATGACATTGCCTAACCCTAACCCTAAACCAACAAAAGTGCCTAACAATAACTATAGATTGGTGTTACCAACATGATGATTAGGCTACCATACCCTATCATCGCTCTCTATGGTGGTAGCCACTTATATACGTTAGCGGGGAAGACGCCGCCGCCTATGCTGATCGAATCCCCACCACAGTAGCGTGTGCAAGCCTACCGCCAGCTCAGGTGGCGGTAGGAAAAGGGTGAGATTCGATTTCTTCCCCGTGTAGGGTCGGACCGGGGTGAACTCTGACAAAAGGGTCAAAACAGTGAATTTGGCCCCCATCATATGAGATTTTGCCATGTTGAATTTTCAAAAGTAATTAACAGATTTACCCTTTAAAAACTAATTGGTCCGAGCAAATTTTTATATCGGTCCCGCTATTATATGTAATTTTCCGTAATTTTAGTTTCGTAACTCCTATTTTCTGATCGTTAGATTAGGTGGATGGATGGTTTCTAAAATCGCCAATCACCGTAACAATTGTATTTAATATATGGCATGAGTGAGATAGTATTGGCTCAAGATCAGCTCATTTCTTGATCGATCTACATAAAGTGTTCAACTCAGCACATTTATTTTCAAGTCGATCTCAAGCCTCGAGTTTTCCTTGCAGTCCTACTTATAGATTTCTATGAGAGTAAGGTAAAATGGGCAAGACTACTTTCACAACTAAATTTTCGTTCAAGCAGGACTTGTTAGACCTCGAAGCAACTCTCTACTACTAGTTATTCGCCTTTCATCGAACATTGGGTCAATATTGAGGTTCAAAAGAAAATGAGATGTCTGGTTGTGTATTTTGCACGTTAATATCATGGTCGCTGTGGTTTCCACATATACGTGGGCATAGGTCAGACCAGGCCAAAAAAGCCCAATACTGAAAACCCAGGTCCGAGCCCAGCCCGACTCTACTATCGGGCCTAAATATTGGGCCTAAGTCTGATGTGAACCCGAAAAAGCCCGACTAGGCCCGACCCGCACGACCAAACCACGACTTAAATTATGTATTTCTCAAGCCTGAGCCCGGTCTGGCCCGACCACTGGGCTCAAATTCCAGATCAGAGCCCAACCCAGCGCCAAGTTTAGGCCCGGCCCGTCGCGGGATTTTCATGTTGGGCCATCCGGATCGGGCTGCCCATGGTAATGTATTTTCACAACTAAATTCTTGTTCAAGCAGGACCTGTTAGACCTTGAAGCAACAGTCTACTGCTAGTTATTTGCCTTTGTTCGAACTTTGAGTCAATATTGAGGTTTAAAAGAAAACCAAATGGCTGACTGTGTATTCTGCACGTTAATATCATGGTCACTGTTGTTTTCACATATACGTGGGTATAGGTGGGACCGGGCCAAAAATTGACCCGACTCGACTGTCGGGCCTAAATATTGGGCTTAAGTCTGATGTGAACCCGGAAAAACCCGACTAGGCCTGACCCGCACGGCCAGACCACGACTTAAATTATGTATTTCTCAAGCCTGAGCCCGGTCTGGCCCGATCACAGGGCTCAAATTCCAGATCAGAGCCCGGCCCGATGGAAGTTTAGGCCCAGCCAGTCCCGGGATTTTCAGGTCGGGCAGTCCGGGTCGGGCTGCGGTATTTTCACATGACCTCCTGATTTTGGGACCACAAACATCACTCTTGTCTTAGCCACATCATCTCCATCCAAATGGCGCGCATCATCTTTCTCCACACCACCACCAGCCATCCTACCAGCGCATCACCATGGCGGCCACGCTCTCCTCCGTGTCTGCCTTTTCCAATCACTGCTCCGTCGTCAGGGCTCAGGACTCGCCACTTCCTTCCATCCTCTCAACATCATCAGCCGTGGGTGCTATTTTTTCTTTCCCTCTTGATGTTTCTTTCATCCTTTGTGTTGTCTTGTTGATGCTCTTGTCTGTGATGGTGCAGAAGAAGACTGCCTTCCATGGGGTAGCCTTGGTGGACAGTAGGTGGTTGCACAAAGGCGGCGTGCGGCGAAGGCTGGTGCAGGTGAATGCCAAAACCGCCGGCGCGGCCAAGAACATCGAGGTGGAGGTAGACAAGCCGCTCGGCCTCACCCTTGGCCAGAAGTCCGGCGGCGGCGTCGTCATCACCGTCAGTACTACCAGCCGCCCTCCTTCCTTTTCCTCCACCTTGGCCTCTCTTCCAGAAAATATCGGATCCGAATCATGACCTAGGTTTAGCTGCTTCTTCTGATATACGTACTACTATGTAAAAAAAAATAAAAAAATGAGGCTCTCTCGCGCCGCTCCCGCCGCGGCTCGGGAGAGCAAAATCCAGCCCGCCGTCGGGAGGCCACCCACCGCGGCTGCTCCCCTCGCCGCCGTCAGTGTACGCAGCAGGGCAAAGCTCGTGCAGTATAGGCAGCGGCGGGGCCGTCGGTCACTTACGAACAGGCTCGAGTGCCGCGCGGGCGTCCCGATCTGGCGGGGACTGGAGCTCAGCGAGGCGAGGTGCGCGGAGGAGCGCGAGTGGGGCGCGCTCGCGAGGTGCTTGCGCCATGACGCGCTACAGGTGCGGGGCTGCGCGCTCGCGAGGTGCTTGCGCCATGACGCTCTACAGGTGCGAGGTGCTTGCGCCATGACGCGCTACAGGTGCGAGGTGCTTGCGCCATGACGCGCTACAGGTGCGAGGTGCTTGCGCCATGATGCGCTACAGGTGCGAGGTGCTTGCGCCATGACGCGCTACAGTCGCCGGTGCGCGAGGCGAGCGGAGGTGTGGGGCGGCCTGCTGCTGCAGTGTGCGTCCTTCGTGCTGGTGTGGCGGATCTGGCTAGCTGATAGTCTAGAGTGCAGCGGATGGCGGCAGATCCGGTGAGCATGCTGAGGCTCGTTTTGGGGAGGCGGCATGTCCAAGCTGGAAGCTGGTTGCGGCGCGTTGTAGGAGAGGTTCGAGGCTGCGGCTGTGGTAGTTGCGGACGGGTCGGTCATGACCTGTACTTGTCGGCCTTGGTCGGCGCCCGGGAGGGGCACTGCCGGCTGGTGGTGGTGCTCGGTTGCCGCTTGATGGAGCAGGGAGGCTCTGTCCGCTGTTGGATGCGGGGTGCAGGATCTGATCTGGTCTCTGCAGGTCCATCGTCGAGGAGGAAGGCTGGTGGCTCTGCACAGCAGTGGCGTGCTCGCTGGGTGGGCCATATGCGCGGTCCAATGAAGGTACGTGTCGACCTCCGCCTACTGGGTGGAAGTGGCTGCACCGTGTGAAAGTCTGTCCGGTGCTGGCCGGGCGACGACGCCTGTGGGCGTCGCTATCCTGCTTGGGGCGTCGTCGAGATTCTTCACAGCCTATATTTCCGGATCAAGTTCTTTAAGTTTTTCGGGTGAAAGCCCAGATCCCACGGCAGGGTCGGGCAGTGACGTCGTCTTCAGCGCCGATCTCCTTTTTAGGACGCCATCTTGAAACTCTTGATCCCTCTGATGCTTCCTACGACTAGACGTGCACGGTGTCTTCTGTGGCAACGATGATGGTAGTGAGCAATGTTGGAGGCATTGTATTGGTTATGGACTCGTGGTAGTCGGCTCTTCTTCTCCGACGTGTCTGTGGGGTTGACTCGATTGCTTGTTGCTATGAAGTCGAATCCGCGGTGGCGGGGCCAGGTGGTATATGCTGACGCGTGATAATTGGTTCGTTCGGTGATCCTCCATGACGCCAACCTTGCCTACTTTCTTCGTAGTTCATCGTCGGAGTCGAAGCTGTGTTGTCTTGTGTGGATTGTATGGAGTGTTGTGTTGCAGCTACTAGGACCTTCATCGCCTTGTTGTTTTCCGTTGCTCTCTGCTATTATCAATGAATACCAGCGATGCTGGATCTTTAAAAGAAATAAAGGAAATAAAAAACAAGAACAATGTGATGAATGATAAACAGAATTAAACTAGTAGATATAAATTTTATACACAAGGATTGCAATTAGCAACTGGGATTAAAAGGGAACTGACTGGTTTGTGATTTAATCACGGTAGGGTGTGGAGTCCGGAGGGAATGCAGCAAGAGCAGGGCTCAAGTCGGGTGACCAAGTGCTCTACACAAGCAGCTTCTTCGGTGATGAGTTGTGGCCGGCAGACAAGCTGGGATTCACCAAGACAGCCATCCAAGCAAAGCCAGACTCTGTATACTTTGTAGTAAGCAGGTATGCACCTCTTCTCCTCACTTTCTGCCTCTGAAGGTTTTGTTCAGATATCAGGATTTCAGGTGGAGTTTACAAAATTCTCATCTTGTGTCATGACATCAGGGGTGGTGGTGATATTGATGTGAAGCGCCTGCCCAAGAGGCCGGCGCCCCCTCGGTTTGGCCGGAAGTTGTCTGATTCACAGAAGGTAAGATCAAAATAGACCCTGGTCGCTACAGTGTGACTTCTTATAGGCCTCACTCAATATATACCTTCAATTTTCCAGGCTAGAGCAACACACATCTGCCTTGATTGTGGATACATATACTTTCTACCCAAGCCCTTTGAAGAACAGGTAAGATCAGACATATTTTTACCTAATTCCATTAGCACCAATCAGCTTTTCCACATGTGCTTATTTGTAGTTTGTCAGCCTGATGACTTATGACCGATTTTCTCATTGCTTTTTATCCAGCCTGGTGAGTACGGCTGTCCCCAGTGCAATGCACCAAAGAAGCGATTCGCAAGATACAACGTAGAGTCTGGGAAGCCCATTGGCGGCGCACTGCCACCTCTTACTGTGATAGTCAGTTTGGTTATCGGCATCGCTGGCATAGGGGCTTTGCTTGTATATGGCCTTCAATAGGCTTTTTCATCTCTTGAGAAATTTTGTTCTGGCCATGCATCGACAAGCTCAACCGATTTCTCATGTACTCTATCTAACAGAAAATTTCAATAATGATGGGGTAAAATGCAACATGTTATGTTTGAGGCTAATTGTAATCCAATATTCTTTGGATCATATTGTCACCAGAGACCAGTCATGTTGCTCTCAACACAGGGGCGATTTTTTGCAAAATGGTTATGGGCATTCACGTGGTGTTGGTATTGAAAGACATGCCTCATCTTCGCATGCACTAGTATGCAAAGCAAAGGCCCGTTGATGAGTTGTTGCTGATATAGTGATGTCGAAGAATTTAAAGAAATTCTGAATGGAATGCATTTGGGAATCGTTTCTCACCCACGCGCCGGCCGAACCGACGCGCCGGTCACCCCCTGAAGCGCGCGGGCCCTTGCAACATTTTTGCCATCCGCGCGCTTCTCCGGTCAATGGATGCAACATTTTTCGTCTAAATATGTTGCAACCTGCGTCGTTTTTGCTGCAAGCGTTTTTTTTACTATATTTTGTCTCGGTAAAAAAGCTGCATATACGTTTGGTTGCAACTCTAGTTTGTCGGATTTTTTGTTACAATCGATGTTTTTTACTTTTTGCTACAACCGTGTTAATTTTTCCTACAACCGGCATCATGTTTTGCTACAACCGTTCACTAAAAAGTTGCATACACGTCACGTAAATTTTTGTTACAACCGGCGTTTGACTTTTGCTACCACGTACCATCAGCTTCTTTTTTTGCTACGATCACGTAGATATTTTTTTTGCTACAAATTTTATTTTTTGTTGCAACCGTTGAAAAAATTGCTACATGGCATCGAAATTTTGCTCCATAGGGAGGAAAATGTTGCATGCGGATCCAACGGTGCGGACGACGCGGGGTTGGTGGATCCTGCGGCCCGCGCGTTGCCGGCCGAAAATCTGCCCCCCAATGCATTTTCTCTGTTAGACCGATTAGCTAAGCTTTGTTGCGCCCTCTTAGATAATCATTATAATCCCCTCTTAGATAACCATTAAAATATGGACAGCTGTACCGAAAGTCCATAACTGCTTCCATAATGGTTTTGTGTGGTTGAGGACTAGGCATGTGCTGTAATGCCTGGTCCAGTTCATCATATTGGGCTGCTTAATCAGCCTTTCTATGTCTAAATGGAGGGGCAATAGAAGAAGAATATTTACCCCATTCAATCCGAAGCATATCTATCAAGAGGTGTGCTTCGGTATAACCCCCCTCCCCCACAAAACGTATAAAGGAGAATGTATACCCACCTCATATTATACACTATAGGCCGTCATACGTATACTATATGAGGTGGATATACGTACGACGGCCTATAGTGTACAATACGAGGTGGATATACATTCTCCTTTATACGTTTTGTGGGGGAGGGGGGTTGTACCGAAGCAAAAATGATCTATCAAAGTGTGGGAGTCATGCATGAAAATAGCCTGACCAACAACCCCCTTTTGTATATTTCTAGGATTTATTCATCTACCAGATAGTCCCTTGCCTCAACTACAGTCCAGGACAGTAGACATCATCACACACAAGTAGTTGGAACATGAATAAGCTGACAAAACCTGCATTGCCATCTTCATACTTGTTAGTTGCCTAATCACAAGTGACATAGAGAGTAAACTGAAAGAAGAGGCTGCCATGGGCTTGAGGTTGTAAGCGGGGTGGGATGTGGCTGTCCACGAGACGCAAAAGCAGGAGCAAAAATATTTAGCGGGACATCTCGGCTGCCCGCCTCATGCTGCTTAATTATTAGCGGACAATGCGGCAGCCCGCAAAGACCCGCCATGCATGCCACCCTGAGCAGTACCATCAATGCAAAGGCTTTCCTACACAATACCAGCGTTGTACATGCATGCCACCCTTGAGCAGTACCATCATGTATCATTGTCAGCTGCTTGGTTTCAGCCGACATAGACTATATTTTTTCTAATCTGAGGACCCAAAAAAGCTCCTTCATAATTTTTACCCAGGTTGGGAGGGGCCATGGCCCCTGCAGGTCTAGCCGTAGCTCCACCAGTGATATGTGCCATTGTTAAAATGAATAAAAGTCTAGCAGAACAGGCTACTTGTCTGCTTGTTGTTATATCCACAGTATGTACTATCCAACCAGAATTGAATTACTACATGAAAGGCCATCTACAGGTAAAAACTTGAACAAGAAAAAAATGTCACATTCTCAGGCTGATTGGACTTTTCAAAGGTAATCATTGGATTTGCATGATCACAACTTGATAATCATAATAGCTGTGGCTCCAAGGTCTCACAGCTTCACTCAAAAGATGCCAATCATCTTGATTACCAGAAAGTATGACATGGCACTTACAAGATAACCCAACTACATTCCAGTTACACATTCATTCTAGTTTTCTACAAGGAGATATGAAAACTCTTGGCACTGACATAGTTTGAGATGCCCTTAGCCCTTCAAATGCCACTCCCTACGGCACATGGGCAAAGGGGGGGGGTGATGTTTGAGAATTGACCCACTTGCAGTGAAGATGGAAATCATGGTTGCAGACACCCCAAATGATTGGGTAATCATCACCAGGGAACTTACAATTAGTGTAGCAGCCGTCAAAAGCCATCCTGCATATGCCACATGTCTCATATATTAGACATTGAACATACTTAGACATTGGATGAAATTAGAATACACTCGAGAGCAGAACAAGTTGTTATGTATCTCATCTTCTAGAAAAGAATTCCACTACCACACTAAACTCATGAGAAAGTTTCCTACTAGCTCTGACTTGAACAATAATATGTACATGTTCATAGAAAATTAACTGAATTTACTAGCTAACCCGCTGTTGTGATGATTCATGGAAAAGAAACAAGCATGCAAGGTTTTGATGATTCATGGAAAACAAACAAGCATTCAAGGTTTCAGAGGATTGCACTACCAGATACCACATGGTATCTGTTGGAAACAGGCCCGACTCGACGAGTACTTTCCGTCGAGACGATCTGATACGCTGCAGCCACAAAGAGCAAACTAAGCACACAAGCTAGCAGCTGGATGGATTTTCTCTAGGAACCACACGTGAACAGGGACACAACGAGTTGATTGCAAAACCAAGGACGTGTCGTTCCTGATGGTTTGTATTGCTTTTTTTGATTGATCTGATTCGGTTGATTACAGGGGCAGGTTACAAGTATATATATAGGAGCAGTACTAGCTAGCTATGGCAGTCCTAGTCCATATACAAGTCCTAGACGGTAATTGCCTCCGTGTACTAGACGGACACGAACACCACACCATCATGGATTATTCCAACAATCACCTCCTAATCACGATGTCCTCACTTCACAACTTGGACGCCGATCCTTCTCCGCATCTCCGTAAACTTCTGTCGTCCCAAAGACTTGGTCAGGATATCTGCAAGCTGGTCGTCGGTGCAAACATAGTTGACTTCATTCTTGCCTTGTTCGACGCGCTGTCGTATATAGTGATACCTTATATCGATGTGCTTGGTCCTGTCATGATGCACTGGATTCTTACACAGGGCAATCGCAGACTTGTTGTCAACATTTAGCACCACTCTTTTTGGTTCCTTATCTGTAAGGTCACCGAGTAGCCTTTCTAGCCACACACCTTGACCCGCCGCGGTTGCACCTGTTATATACTCTGCTTCGCAGGATGATAATTCGACCACCTTCTGCTTTTGTGATAGCCAAGTCACTATGCTCCTGCCCAAGAAATATGCCAGACCCGAGGTACTTTTACGGTCATCCACATCTCCTGCCAAATCGCTATCACTATAGCCAAGTAGTTCCACCATCTCCTTCTTTTTCTCTCTCAAATAGACACAACCGAAGTTTGTTGTCCCTTTGATGTACCTGAGTATATGTTTGACAGCTGTCCAATGTTCACTCGTGGGTGCTTCCATGAAGCGACTCACTATGCCAACGGAATAGGCCAAGTCCGATTGTGTATTCACAAGATACCTTAGGCTTCCGACCACACTTCTATAATCCGTTGCATCAACCACGGGGGCTTCACTTCTTTTGCTAAGTTTAAGTCGAGGCTCATTGGAACATAAGTTGGGTTGCAATCCTCCATGCTACAACTTTCAAGAATCTTCTTTGCATATGCCTCTTGACATAGTGTCATCCCATCTGGCTTTTGTTGTACCTCGATCCCGAGGTAGTAAGTCAAGAGCCCAAGATCACTCATCTTGAATAGCTCCTTCATTTGTAGCTTGAATCTTGCAATCTCCTCTTCGTCTGCTCCAGTTATCAATAGATCATCCACATAGATGCCCACTAAGAGACGATCCTTGCCTTTACCTCGCTTGTACATAGCATGCTCGAGCGGACTTTTCTCAAAATCAAGAGAAATCAGTGTACGATCAAGCTTGATGTTCCACGGCCGAGGAGCTTGATGTAGCCCGTACAATGCCTTGTGTAGCTTCAACACCTTGTGTTCTTCTCCTTCTTTGATGTACCCCGGTGGTTGCTTCACGTATACTTCTTCTTCCAACTCCCTGTTCAAAAACGCAGATTTTACATCCATGTGATGTAGCCTCCAAGACTCTTGAGCCGCGAGAGCTATAACTAGCCTCACCGATTCCATCCTTGTGACTGGAGCGAACACTTTCTCGAAGTCCACACCTTGCTCTTGCACGAATCCTTTAGCTACGAGTCGAGCTTTATGCTTGACCAAGTTCCCTTCGGCATCCTTCTTGAATTTGTACACCCACTTGAGCCCTATGGATTTATGACCGTTGGGAAGATATGCGAGCTCCCATACTTTGTTATCTCATATCGATCCCAACTCTTCATCCATAGCACGACGCCAACACTCCTCCGTGCTTGCTTCTTCAAATTTTGTCGGTTCCTCGACGCTAAGCAAACATTGTCATCCTCTTCTTTTAATTTTGACGGGATTAATACTATGAAGTGCTTCATCCGAATATAAATCCACCACTAGTCGAAGACGGACTGGTGTCGGTTGACGTTCCCTTGTCTCCTGTTCTGTCGAAGATGAAGAATTTTGATCTTGCGGAGTTGCCGAACTCCTGTGTTCCGGCGATCCAGGTTCTCCAGAATTAGTTGCATGTACATGTGAACCTTCAAGTCCACGTGCATGCCTTCCTGTCTCACAGCTAGCTTGAGTTGGAGCCATATTTTGGCCACGCCCAGGTTGTGGACTTCTTGGCGCAGCTCCCAGGCTTCTCCCCTATGGTACGCAGACATTTGGTCGAGCGCTTCGAGCATTGCTTGGTGTGTTGCACGGGCCATCGCACACCTCGTCTGCTGCGTCCTGCTGCATGCCTTGGCGCGCCTCTATCGCTGCTTTATCTGGCGCATTCGGCTGCGCTCCATTGTCCGGAGAATCACTCAGCGTCGTTGTAGTCTTCGGTTGATTATCGGCATGCTCGTATTTGTTGTAAACAACGTGAAAGATTTCATCAGAGATCGGGTATACCGACTCGGCAGAGTTCCAATTCCATAACCTTGCTTCTTCAAAGACCACGTCACGCGTCACAACCACCTTATTGGTAGAGGGGTTGCACGCACGGTACGCCTTCGAGCCCGCTTCATAGCCAACTAATATCATTGGAGTACTCCAATTCGCCAACTTACTTGTATCCCGACCACCGTCTTCACATACGCCACACACCCTAAAGTACGAAGATGATCAACCGCGGGCTTATGTACGTACCATGCTTCGTACGACGTCATCCCAACCACACTCTTGGTTGGAGCCCAATTCAGCAAATAAACGGCCGTATTGACCGCCTCACCCCAAAACTTGCCCGGAATCCCTTTGCTCTTCATCATGCTTCGTGCCATCGCCACCACAATTTGATTCCTTCGTTCCACAACACCGTTTTGTTGCGGTGAATATGGCGCCGTAAGCAACACCGTTTCAAGTCCACGTGCATGCCTTCTTGTCTCACAGCTAGCTTGAGTTGGAGCCATATTTTGGCCACGCCCAGGTGCTACGGCAACAAAAGTCCTTCCTCAGCAATGACGTCAGGAATCCTTCTGCTACTTCTCAAACAACAGCGCCAGAAATTGACACGTTGACGGAGACTTGCTTGCTTTGGTTTTCCCTTGAAGAGGAAAGGGTGATGCATCACATGAGCAGTAAGTATTTCTCTCAGTTTGAGAACCAAGGTATCAATCTAGTAGGAGAATCTCGTCAAGTCCAGAGTACCTGCGCAAACACAAGAGAGCTTGCACCCAACGCTATAAAGGGGTTGTCAATCCCTTCAAGATTGATTGCAAAGTGAGATCTGAAGGCGGAAAGTGCAACGAAGTAAAAGTGTAAGGCTGAAAATATGGTGTGGAGTAGACCCGGGGGCCATAGTGTTCACTAGAGGCTTCTCTCAGAATAGCAAGTATTATAGTGGGTGAACAAATTACTGTGGAGCAATTGATAGAACCGCGCAAATCATGACGATATCTAAGGCAATGATCATACATATAGGCATCACGTCCGAGACAAGTAGACCGATACTTTGTGCATCTACTACTATTACTCCACACATCGACCGCTATCCGGCATGCATCTAGTGTATTTAGTTCATGACGAACAGAGTAACGCCTTAATCAAGATGACATGATGTAGAGGGATAATCTCAAACCAATGATGAAAACCCCATCTTTTTACCCTTGATGGCAACAACACGATGCGTGCCTCGCTACCCCTTCTATCACTGGATGAGGTCACCGCACGGTATGAACCCAAAACAAAGTACTTCTCCCATTGCAGGAATCATAGATCTAGTTGGCCAAACAAAACCCACAACTCGAAGAGAATTACAAGGATATGAAATCATGCATAAGAGAGATCAGAAGAAACTCAAATAAGATTCATAGATAATCTGATCATAAATCCACAATTCATCGAATCTCGACAAACACACCGTAAAAGAAGATTACATCGGATAGATCTCCATGAAGATCATGGAGAACTTTGTATTGAAGATCCAAGAGAGAGAAGAAGACATCTAGCTACTAGCTATGGACCCGTAGGTCTATGGTGAACTACTCACGCATCATCGGAGGGGTCATGGTGTTGATGAACGCGCCCTTTGTGTTCGAATTCCCCCTCCGACAGGGCACGAGAACGTGCCCAGATGGGATCTTGCGGAGACAGAAGCTTGTGGCGGCGGAAAAGTATCTTCTTTGCCTAAAAATAGTATCGATTCTTGGGATAGGTGCAAAGATGCTTACATATCCAAGTATTTTCCGTCGGCTAAGATCATCTCCTTACGTAACGATATCATGAATTTCAAGCAACTTGATCATGAACACGTTGCACAATCTTGGGAGAGGATGAAGCTTATGATTAGAAATTGTCCCGCTTATGGCTTGAGTTTATGGATGGTTATACAAATCTTTTACGCTGGCTTGAATTTCGCTTCTCGCAATATCTTGGACTCCACCTCAGATGGAACATTCATGGAAATCATGTTAGGAGACGCTACAAAACTCCTAGACAATATCATGACCAACTACTCTCAGTGGCACACTGAAAGGTCGCCTGCTAGCAAAAAGGTGCACGTTATAGAAGAGATTAACTCGCTTAGTGCTAAGATGGACGAGTTGATGAATTTGGTTGCTAGTAGAAATGCTACTGTAGATCCTAATGACATGCCACTATCTTCTTTGATTGAGAGTAGCAACACTAGTTTGGACGTAAATTTTGTTGGTAGGAACAATTTTGGCAACAACATTGCTTTTAGAGGAAACTATGTTCCTAGGCCTTTTCCTAGTAACTCCTCTAACAATTATGGCAATTCCTACGGCAACACTTATGGAAATCACAACAAATTACCCTCTGATCTAGAGAGTAATATCAAAGAGTTCATCAACTCTCAAAAGATTTTCAATGCGTCCATAGAGGAAAAACTACTCAAAATAGACGATTTGGCTAAGAGCGTTGATAGGATGTCTTGTGATATTGATGCTTTGAACGTTTGATGCGCTCCTCCCAAGATCAACTTGGATGAAACTTTGAAAGCTATGCGTATCTCCATGAATGAGAGCAAAGAAAGAACCGCCCAAATTCGCGCTAGACATGAATGGTTTAAAAGGGTGCGTTCTAGTGATGCAAATCACAAAGATCTTAAAGTTCTTGGTGTGTCTCCTCTTGAATCTTTGTTTTCGCGTGTCAAACCTACTTATGGAGGGGCTGGATATGAATCCACTTTGGTTGAAAAACACCCCGATGATTCGGAGTCCACCTATCTTGATGATAAAGGTGTGGAGAGTGGAGTAGAAGAAGGCAAAATTTTGGGTAGTAATGAAACTCCCACTTTGGATTTCAAGGAATTCAATTATGATAATTGCTCCTTGTTTGAATGCATTTCTTTGATGCAATCCATTGCAAACTCTCCACATGCTTATAGCCAAAGCAAAGCCTTTACCGCGCATATCGTAGATGCTATGATGAAATCTCTTGAAGAGAAGCTCGAACTAGAAGTCTCTATACCTAGAAAACTTCATGATGAGTGGGAACCTACTATCAAAATGAAGATCAAAAACTATGAGTGCAATGCTTTGTGTGATTTGGGTGCTAGTGTTTCCGCGATTCCAAAGTCTTTATGTGATATTCTTGGTTTTCATGAGATTGAAGAGTGTTCTCTTAATTTGCATCTTGCGTATTTTACTATCAAGAAACCCATGGGGAGGACCGATGATGTTCTTATTGTTGCAAATAAGAACTATGTACCCGTGGATTTCATTGTACTTGACATAGATTGCAATCCTTCATGTCCCATTATTCATGGTAGACCTTTCCTAAGGACTATTGGTGTTATCATTGATATGAAGGAAGGGAATATTAGATTTCAATTTCCTTTAAATAAGGGCATGGAGCACTTTCCTAGAAAGAATATAAGATTGCCTTATGAATCTATGATGAGGGCTACCTATGGTTTGAGTACCAAAAATGACTATACGTGATTCCATCACTTTCGCCTAGCTAAGGGCGTTAAACAAAGCGCTTTTTGGGAGGCAACCCAACGAATCTCTCCTTTTTTTCTGTTTTTTGTTTTCCACACTTTCATAATTCTGTTATGATTGTGGCTTTTGTGTTTCTTTTTGCGTTTGTGCCAAGCAAAACCGTTATGATTAGTCTCGAGGATGATCGTTTGGTCATGCTGGGAAAGGCAGAAACTTTATGCTCACGAAAAGAATTTTCATTTTTGTTCTGTAAGATCTTTTGAGTTGATTCTTTTTTCCTCTGATTGCTACGAAAATTCTTCAGACTTTCGTAAAGTTTCAGAATTTTTTAAGTACCAGAGGTATATGAAATATACAGATTGTTACAGACTGGTCTGCTGTTAACAGATTCTGTTTTTGTTGTGTTGGTTGGTTATTTTGATGAAACTATGGATAGTATCGGGGGGTATTAGCCATGGAAGATTGAAAGTACAGTAACCCAAAATCAGCACAAGTAGAATTTAAGTTTGCTACAGTACCTAGGGAAGTGGTGGTTTGCTTTCTTGTACTAATGTTATCACGAGTTTCTGTTTAAGTTTCGTATTGTGAAGTTTTCAAGTTTTGGGTGAAGTTCTTATGGACAAAAAGATAAAGAGTGGCAAGATCTCAAGCTTGGGGATGCCCAAGGCACCCCAAGAGATTCAAGGATGCCGTAAAAGCCTAAGCTTGGGGATTCCCCGAAAAGGCATCCCCTCTCTCGTCTTCAATCCATCGGTAACGTTACTTGGGGCTATATTTTTATTCACCACATGTTATGTGTTTTTGCTTGGAGCGTCTTGTATCGTAGGAGTCTTTTATTTTTGTTGTGTCACAATCATCCTTTCTGCACACCTAGAGAGAGAGACATGCACACACCGTGATTTTGTCGAGCTTCACTTATATCTTTTGGTAGACAATTCAGCTCACATGTGCTTCACTTATATCTTTTGAGCTAGATGCTTTTGCTCTATGTGCTTCACTTATATCTTTTAGAACACAGCGGTGCGTGGCTTGGTAGTTGATCTATGCTTTGAAAGTATTCTCAAAAGGGGTAGTTATCCAAAGGGATACGAAAACTTCCACCTTCATGTGCATTGAATAGTTAGAGAAGTTTGATTCATCTCAATTAGTTTTGAGTTGTGGTTATGGTAATATTGAAGTCATGCTAGTAAGGTGTTGTGGATATAGAAATACTTGTGTTGAAGTGAGTGATTGCCGTAACATGCACGTATGGTGAACCGCTATGTGATGAAATCTAAGCATGACTAGTCTATTGATTTTCATCCTTTGCGTGGCGGTCGGGATCGCGTGATGGTTTATACCTACCCCTAGGAGTATGCGTTGAATGCTTTGTTTCGATTACTAATAAAACTTTTGCAACAAGTATATGAGTTCTTCATGACTAATGTTGAGTCCATGGTTTAGATGCACTTTCACCTTCCACCATCACTATCTTCTTAGTGCCGCACAACTTTCGCCGGTGCACAAAACCCACCATTAGCCTCCCTCAAAACAGCCACCATACCTACCTACTATGGCTTTTTCAAAAGTCATTCCGAGATATATTGCCATGCAACTACCACCATAACATGTGCCACCACATCTACATTGCCTTTGCACGATCGTAAGAGAGCTAGCATGATGTTTCCATTGATGCCTATGCCATGCTAGATCATTGCCACGGTACACTACCGAAGGCATTCCATATAGAGTCATAGTTGCTCTAAGTTTTGAGTTGAAAGTGTGATGATCATCATTATTGGAGCACTGTCCCATGTGAGGAAATAAAAGAGGCCAAAGAAGCCCATAAAAAAAGAGGCCAAAGAGCCCAGCAAAATAAAAAAAATAAAAAAAGAGAGAAAAAGAGAGAAGGGACAATGCTACCACTTTTTCCACACTTGTGCATATTAAGCACCATGATCTTCATGATTGAGAGTCTCTCGTTTTGTCACCACCATATAGCTGGTGGGAAATTTGCATTATATAACTTGGCTTGTATATTCCAATGATAGGCTTCCTCAAAATTGCCTTAGGTCTTCGTGAGCAAGCAAGTAGGATGCACACCCACTAGTTTTCTTTAAAAGCTTTCACATACTCATAGCTCTAGTGCATCATTTGTATGGCAATCCCTACTCATTCACATTGATATCTATTGATGAGCATCTCCACAGCTCATTGATATGCCTAGTTAATGTGACTATCTTCTCCTTTTTTGTCTTGCAACCTCCACTACATTCCACACCATCTATAGTGCTATAACCATGGCTCATGCTCATGTATTGCGTGAGAGTTGAAAATGTTTGAGAAAGTAAAGGTGTGAAACAATTACTTGGCCAATACTGGGGTTGTGCATGATTTAAATTCGTTGTGCAATGATGATAGAGCATAGCCAGACTACATGCTTTTGTAGGGATAACGTTCTTTTGGCCTTGTTATTTTGAAAGTTCATGATTACTTTGCTAGTTGCTTGAATTATTATTGTTTCCACGTCAATAGAAAACTATTGTTTGAATCTAATGGATCTGAACATTCACGTCACATAAGAGGAATTACAAAGGACACCTATGCTAGGTAGCATGAAAGCATCAAAAATTCATTCTTATCACTTCCTACTCGAGGACGAGCAGGAGTTAAGCTTGGGGATGCTTGATACGTCTCAAACGTATCTATAATTTTTGATGGTTTCACGCTGTTATCTTGCCTTCTTTGTATGTTTTATGTACCTTTTTATATCTTTTTGGGACTAACTTATTAATTCAGTGCCAAGTGCCAGTTCCTGTTTTTTCCGTGTTTTTGACTCTTCTTAGATCTGATTTTGGAACGGAGTCCAAACGGAAGAAAAACACCAAAATTATTTTTTCCCGAACGGAAGAAGTCCACGGGGATTTTGGGCCAAGACAGGTGGGCTCGAGGGAGCCCACAAGCCCCCACCCCGCCACCAGGGGGAGGCGGCGGTGGGCATGCTTGTGGCCTCCCTGGCCGCCCCTAACCCAGGTCTTTGGCCTATAAATTCCCAAATATTCCGCAAAAAATCAGGGGAGCCTCGAAAATACTTTTCCGCCGCCGCAAGCTTCCGTTTCCGCGAGATCTCATCTGGAGACCCTTCTCGGCGCCCTGCCGGAGGGGACTTTGGAGTTGGAGGGCTTCTTCATCATCATCATCGCCCTCCAATGACTCGTGAGTAGTTCACTTCAGACCTACGGGTCCGGAGTTAGTAGCTAGATGGTTTCTTCTCTCTCTTGGATCTTCAATACAAAGTTCTCCATGATCTTCATGGAGATCTATCCGATGTAATCTTCTTTGGCGATGTGTTTGTCGAGATCCGATGAATTGTGGACTTATGATCAGATTATCTATGATATATATTTGAGTCTTTGCTGATTTCTTATATGCATGATTTGATATCCTTGCAAGTCTCTCCGAGTCTTGGGTTTTGTTTGGCCAACTAGATCTATGATTCTTGCAATGGGAGAAGTGCTTGGTTTTGGGTTCTGCCATGTGGTGACCTTTCCCAGTGACAGTAGGGGCAACAAGGCACACATCAAGCAGTTGCCATCAAGGGTAAAAACATGGGGTTTTTATCATTGGTTTGAGATTATCCCTCTACATCATGTCATCTTGCTTAAGGCGTTACTCTGTTCTTACGGACTTAATACACTAGATGCATGCCGGATAGCGGTTGACGTGTGGAGTAATAGTAGTAGATGCAGAAAGTATCGGTCTACTTGTTTCGGACGTGATGCCTATAGAAATAATCATTGCATAGATATCGTCACGACTCTGCACAGTTCTATCAATTGCTCGACAGTAATTTTTTCACCCATCGTCTACTTGCTTTCATGAGAGAAGCCACTAGTAAACACTACGCCCCCCCGGGTCTATTCACATCCATCGTTTACAACTCCGCTTTTACTTTGTTGCTTTCAGTTCTCACTTGGCAAACAATCTATAAGGGATTGACAACCCCTTCATAGTGTTGGGTGCAAGCTTTTGTGTTTGTGCAAGATCTTGAGATACTCCTCCGCTGGATTGATACCTTGGTTCTCAAACTGAGGGAAATACTTACCTCCGCTGTGCTACATCATCCTCTCCGCTTCGAGGAAACACCAACGCAGAAGGATTCCTGGTGTCGTCAACGTGCCCATTTCTGGCGCCACTGGAAGGTCTTTTGTGCACCAGCATAACGGACATCAGAAGCATTCCTGCGCCATTGCCGGGGATCCTTTTTGAAACATCAATCCCTTCCTTTCAGTCTGATAGGCGAGTTACTAAATCCTTTGCGAACACTAGGGACCCGTGCCAGCGGGTTAGAATACTTTCTAATCTTTGCTGAGTCGCCTCGTACTCCATTTTTTTGTAGTCATGACCATCACGAAGTGTGATTGGTTGTCAACCAAAGTCGACGATGCCACCCTCAAGAAATACGGCGAGGCGGGTCTCCTTGACAGTAAAGAGGTTATTGGTTGGAGAACCGCCCTGGGCGAGCCAATTCCCAACCCGGGGCCACGAGAAGTTGTGATTTTTACCGACTACCTCGAGCGCGGATTCAAGCCGCCTGGATCAAAATTCTTCCGAGACGCCCTGCACTTCCTAAACCTTCATCCTCAGGACCTATGACCCAACCCCATCACCAATCTATGTCAATTCCAGGTCTTTTGTGAAGTGTACTTACAAAAAGAACCCTCGATCCCTTTATTCTGGAACTTCTTCCACTTAAACCGCCAGACCGAATTTTCCAACGGTCCTAACCATGAGCTTGGAGGAGTCAACGTTCAAAGGCGCCGCGGGCGTGGATTCCCGACAGTTCTTTTGCCCAGCCACCCCAAAGGATGGGCCGAGTCATGGTTCTACTGCCAGAACACTGCTCCACCAGGCGAGAATCCTCTTCCAGGTTTCAGAGCGGATCGCTTGCCTATGGATTTCGAATTCCCTGACAAGCTTACTGAAGAAGAAGAGTCGGAGTTGATTCCACTTTTTTCAGATCTGAAATTCTTGTACAACAACGGGATCATCGGAATCGACCTGTTCCGTTGCTGGATAGAGTGGAACATTCTTCCCTTGAGCCGCCACGATGGGTTGATGTATGATTACGATGGCACTTTAGAGCATCCACAGCGTGTCAGTCGCCGCCAACTTTCAGAGAGCGAAATCGTCGAAGTCATCAAGAGATTAACTGGCGAGTCCCCGGAAGAATGTGCCAAAGTCGGCCTTAGAGGCTTCTGCCATGCCAACCCGGTGCCTCCAGTAAGAATCTAAGCCGCCATTTGTCTTGTTTATTCTTTAGCAACTTTTGTGGTCAAAGACCTGCCTTTGTTTGTCAGAAAACTGATGAGTTTTGGATTAGGGGTGTAGTGCCCCAGATGTAAACCTTCCCTATTTGGAACCTATTGTAAGTGGTTCCACCTTGTCAGAGATTTGATGTTATCATTTGTGCCATGACTTCATGTGATATCCCTTATTACTTCCTTCCCTTGCATGCATGCATAACATATTATTTCATGCCCATGTATTGTGTTGTTGCAATTTGGTCATAGCATTTCATGTGGTGGTTGTGATCTTGTGGATTATGTACCTTGTGATTTATTGTGATCTTTTCTGGTGATGTGAGATATGATCTTGTGTGAAGTATGCCTTGTGCTAGTAGGAGCAACCTTGGGATGGCATAGGTTTTAAAACATTTCCTTTCTCTTTTATTCATAGCTCCAGAAAAACTCTTCTTCCTTTTCTGTTTTAAAAATGCCTATGTATTAGGTTGATTTGAGTTGGGTGTGGTGAAGTGAAGTCTCTGTTTTAACTTAGCTTTGACAGGTGCAAGATAATTACAAAACAACCCACTTAATGCTGTTTTGTAAAATATTCGATTGCCCTAATATTCATTCTTACATTTTATTCAAATATGTTAGATTTTTCCAAGCTCACGGTCATTTTTGTTCTATTTTTCTCCCTAGTAGATTTTCCTGAGCATTTATTCCTTCCAAGTATTTACTCTGTAAATAGAGAGTCCAGGGAGTGTTTAGTTTTTCCCTTTTGAATGGCGCCACCTGTGGGCTCACTCCCACAGGCCGGCCCATCTCCACTCCCTCTCATGAGTGCAGGAGCCCACGCGCGGCACCTTTCTTCTTCTTCTAACGCCGTTTCCTCCCCGCGCGTGCTGACCATCAGGAAGCAGAGATACTGCGCGTTGCCGCCGTGAGGGCACCAACGTCGAGGGCCCCCCTTATAACCTTGGTGTTCGTGCCTTTTTCCCTAGGGTTCCACGCCCCCCCTCTCCGCGCTGTCGCCATCTCCCCCATCTCTCTTCTCCCCTCCCCCGGTAAGTCCCTGCAGACTAGGGTAGCAGAGAGAGAGAGAGCCGTCCTCCGCCGATGATCCCCTACCTCCCGTCGACTCCGGCACCGGCGGCTATGTCCAGGGGCACGGGAGATCGCCCCGCACTCCGTTCCCGCTGGCGCTGAAGTCGTGGGACGCCCCCTCGACGTCCAGGGGCTTGCCACCGCCTAGGCCGTGGTGATCTTCTTCCTCCACGACGACCTGCAGCAGGGAGCTCCTCCGGTCGACGTCCTCCCTCCGGTTTCTTCTCCGAGCAGTCCGGTAGCCCCATCTTCTTCCCGAGGTGAGCAGGTTTGCTTCCTCCTCCCCTCTCCCTCGAGGGAGTCAGCGATCTGTGTTGTAGGGGCGTTCCTGACCCGAGCAGTACTATAGGTAGAGGATGTGCGTTTGTACCTTGTTGTGCTCGTGGCGTAGCTAGGTGGAGAGAGATAGCTCCGGGTAGCAGCCGACAGTAGCATAGAGGAGGTGTACGAGGTGACACGGTGTCGCAGCAGAGAGCCACGGCGGCCTTCCTGTCACCGGTGCATCTCGGTGCAGAGCAGAGCGCGCAGCGTAGTAGCTCACCTAGATTCAGACCTTCCCTTTGTCAGTAAACGTCTCGTAGCGCAGTGGTGTGGCCTCTGTTAGTTTGCTGTCAGGTGCAGGGTTCGAGTCCCATGCGGCGCACCACCCCTTTTTGCAGTATTTTTCCAACGATTCGGTAGTAGAAGCTCAAGCAGGCAGCCTTAACCTGCCTGTTCCCCTATGATCTGTCGATAGTATACGAGTAGCAGAGTGGCACGGTTAGAACTTGTGCACCAGTGGGTTCTGAGTTCGAAACCCAGCGTGCCCCTTTTATTTTATTCTTTCCTTCATGTCATTTTTTCTTTCTTGCCTCTTTGCTTGATGCCATACTTGTGCCACAATCCTTACATGGGTTGGCATTTTTTTATCCTATGCTGCAATAAGAGGTGCCATATCATGTGTGCATGTGTATGTTCATTGGAGTGGTGTATGTGTATTCACATGGTGTTGGCCACATGTGAGTGTGTTGTATAGAGATGCTTCTTAGTAGTTGATACTAGGAATATGTTAGCAAGTGTAGATATAGCATGTGTAGATTCTTCTTTGTTGTGGGTACTAGCAATTGATGTTTGCAATAGGTTGTGTGTGTGGGGTGGCTTAGTGAGTAGTATTTGTGTTGTTGATGTGCATGACAAAAACATGGGGTTCAAACCCCCATGTCACTTTGTCATTGTGCACATGAACACAACCTTTGTAGTTGTTGTCTTAGTAGGAACTACATGAAATGATGCACTAATTACTAGGCATGATTTGGAGTAGTTTCCTCTTCCTTAATTTGTGGCCACTTGTTCCAAGTAAGTGCTCACATGTTATATATGATTTTGGGGTAGAATCTCCCAAGGAATCCAATGGTGAAGTTTGTTTTGCCATTAGGATACTTTATGGAGTTGACATATTCAGATTTGTTGCAAGTTTGTTCCTTGATTCCATGGAATAGGTGGAGCCCAAGGGCATGAGCTTTTGTGTGATAGTAGTAGGGGTTTTGCTCTACACCATAGTGGTGTCATTTATCACTTGGTGTTATGTGTTTGCAAACTATGCCTAGACAAAGTGGGCATGTGGCTGAAAAATTCCAGATTAGTGAAATCTGAAATTTCACAAAGTCTGGGATTCTGGAAACATTTTCTTCCCCTATAGATGAGGATGTGCTGGTCATTCTGTTGAGAACTAGCCTTAGTTCAGTGCTAGGATTTTGAACCTGATATGTTTGTGAAGCTTCCGGTCAAATTGCAAATCATTTGGAGTCCAGTAGGTTGTGTTTTGACTGCTGTCAAAAGGCTTCAGAACAAAGACAGAAACTCAGGTGCAGGAATTTTCACCAAGTCCCTGAGATCTGATGGTTTTGGGAAAGTTTGTGGCCTTGTATCTTCTAGAGTTTAATTCCTTTTTCTGTGATTCTTGCTGGTGTTGGTAGTGTTCTTGGTGGGCTACAGCCACATATATTATTTGTCATGTTTGGAGGCCTGTAGCTATGTTGCATGTAGCTCCCAAAGAGCTAAGATGCAGATTATGGCAGATTATGTAGTTTTGTCATTTTGATCATTGTGTGTGCTTAGGGTATGTTGTGGTGTTCTTCCTTGCTCCATTCCATTCATGTTGGGTTGTTATATGTCTTGGAAACCTGGGAATACCAGATTTGTGCCAATCGTGAGTGTGGTGTTGAATCTTCCACGTAGAGCTTCATATCTTGTATCGCTGATTCCCGTTGATCCGTAGCTCCGTTTGCAATGTTCTTTATATGGTTTTGCATCGTTTTCACGAGCCGCATCTGTTCATGTCATTCTCATGCATGTCAAAATAGCTTAGTGTACAGTTCTGTCCAGAAACTTGCAGTAGTTTATTTCGCTTGTGCTAGTGATAGAATTAGTGATGCATGCCCATTTTTCATCTCATGCATCATGTGATTGTTGCATCTTGTGGTGCTGCTGTTAATTGGTTGTTATTCTCATGTTGGGTAGCACCGGTATCGGAGAATGAGTACGTGGAGTCAGGAGAGTACGTGCAGGACGAACCAGAACCATTCCAAGCTGAGGATATCACAAGCAAGATGATATGACCTTGATTCCATCTCTACACTTGTTATGCTAGTTTTCGATTCCATGTCATATTGCTCGCTGCCTACCACTGAATTAAATTGCCCCTTCATATGCCATGAGCCCAAACACTGTTCCCTTCCTAGCAAAACTTGAATGGCTAAGTAGGCTTTGCTCAGCTACTAATGATAGCATTGCTAGATGCAGGTGCTTTGACTCATGTGATAACATGAGCTTGATATCATTATCTTAAATTCTGTTGTTTAATTAATGCACCTATATACTTGGTAAATGGCGGGAGGCCTAGCCTTTTGCCGGGTGTCTTGTTCCGTTATTGTCGCCTTAGTTACCGGTTACCGGTGTTTGATTCCATAATGATCGCTCCTAACACGTTCGGGGTTGTTATGGGACCCCCTCGATAAATCGCGTACTGCTAACGCTTGTCCGCCAGGACCCAACATTGGTGTTAATTTGCTAATCACTTAATAATAACCTGCATAGGGAATAGCTACCCCGAGGAATTTAATCAGCAACACGGGCAAGTGCTCCTCATGAGTGTTGGTCCAAACTGGGCAGACTATGGGGCCACCACAGGGCAACCTGAGGTTTGGTATACCTGTAGTGTGACTCATCCGGCGTGTCCTGAGACTGAGATACGCGGCTCTTATTAGGGTCGTCGACACGTCGGGAGGTCCTGCTAGCCTTGTCTTACCTTAGCGGTATATCTTGCGTATAGGAATCCCAGTGAAGCTTTGGTTTTCCCCCAGAGTTCAGGTTTTCCTCCAAGGAATCCGACGAGATCACGAGATACGTGATAGAGGATGCCTTTGCGGCCTGTGTTCGTTTATGATGGACTAGTTGGAGCACCCCTGCAGGGTTTAATCTTTCGGAAACCGTGCCCGCGGTTACGTGGCAACTTGGAATATTTTATTAACATCCGGTATTGGAGAACTTAAACATAAGCTAATAAAATTGCCAACTGTGTGCGTAACCGTGACTGTCCCTTCGATGATCTCTCTTCGATCGGGAACACGGTGGGGTTATGAATGCCGTAGGTAGGTGTTCAGGATCACTTAGTGATCAAGTAATCTCGACCGCTAGCGTAGACCACCTTCACTTCTACTTTGCGTAAGTTAGCCACTTAATCAAGCATAGGGTGCTGCAGCCTGATACAGTTCACCCTTACCCTACCTAATAACATGACTAGTTCTGGCACCAAGGTCTTAGATTGCTGAGTCCCCGTGGTTCACGGATTCCTCCGAAACTCCCAGCAGGTACAGGTACCCCAGAGACAGATGATCCCGACGGCACCCAGCCGGCGTGGCAGTACGACGAGGAGACAGACCGCCTCTACGTGAACTATCCAGAGGAGTGAGGCGTGGTCGTGATCGTGCGCCTGCAGCAGGGTAGCATAGCATTTTCCATGTTTTGTAGTCCGTAGCGGAACTACCTTGATTGTATCTGTGATGTACTCTGAGTTTAATAAGAAGACAGTTGAATCCCGAATTGTCTACTTTTATATTTATTGTGCTATGTTACTTGGTTGCGAAACACTTAGATGCGCTTCTTTCCTATTCGGGGGGCCTCGACCCCCAGATCGGAAAGGACCGCATCTTGGTCGTTACAAGGGGTCCCAAAGCCGTCCACCAAAGTCCACCAAGGCGCCACCCAAGAAAAAGAAGATGGTGAGCAGGAAGAAAACCGCCATCAAAGATTCATCCTTTGTTGGCGACTCACATGCAGACGGAGCAAATTCTGAGGTAAGGCTTTTCCCTTGTCCCTTCTCCACATGTTCCGACTTAAGTTTATACCAAATATCTTTTCATGTAGGGTGATGATGATGAGAGCAAGAATGATGCAGTCGAGGTAATTTCCATTTCTTCCGACTCACCTTCTTCTCCCCCTAGACCAGCCAGGCGGATCTGCGGAAAAGTGCCCGTATCTCATCCTCATGCTTACATGGACCCCGATTTCCTTTTGAAGAAAGCAAAATTCACCCCCTCACACAAGACCCGCAGTCGCTCTGGCAACTTGATCACAGGACTGCCCGAGAAAATGACCGGTCGCAAACGGACCAGTGAGGTACACCTGTCTTTGTTTATATCTTCTCATGTGTGAAATATAACCCGCCATTTTTGTGACTTTCAAGTCTCTGTCCTGTCAGACTTCTCCTCCCACATCTGGCGACTCGGCTATCTCTGCTCTTCCGCCGATGGTTCGCGTGCAAGGGTAAGTTTGCACTGTTAACCCAAGCTCTTTTACACCATAACATGTGCTTTTAACCTTGGCGCTTTATCGCAGGGCACAAGCAAAGAAAAGGAAGACCGGCGACTCTCCTTCTGTACAACAATCATTTGATGCCTTAGGTGCGGATACACCTATTCCTGAGGCTGAAGGGGAGCAAAAGGTGGCTTGCGACATTCCTGCATGCGACATTCCTGCGGGCGACATTCCCGATACCCGGGATGACTCGCCCGTCATTTTGAAAGAAACCGTTGGCCCGAGTAACCCACCAAGCCCTCTCAAGGCGACCGACGGTCCAGACGTCGTGGTTACCGGCTTTGGTTATTCTACTCCTCCAACTGCCGTTCTCTCCGAGCATACATCAAAGGAAAGTCGCCTTTCTCCTGACGTCGACTCGGAACACCTCAAACTTCCTCAATACGAGAAGCTGGAATTCGACCAGCTATGCTCTGGCTTCACAACTCACCTGGAGAAGGACTTTGAGATGAACAAAAGCCTCCTCCTACTTATGAAGACAAAACATGAGGTATGCGGATATATGTTCCTATACTCATTAGCCTTCCAAGGGCCAGGTCATTTTTTTGAAGATGAGCCGGGTCTTTGCAGTAGAAAACTTAAATCTATAGCCACCAAGGCCCGGGTCATCTTTTAGAAGATGAGACGGGTCTTGTAATAGAAAACTTCAACCCGTAGCCACCAAGGGCCGGGTCACCTTTTAGAAGATGAGCCGGGTCTTGTAATAGAAAACTTCAACCTGTAGCCCCCAAGGGCCGGGTCATCTTTTTGAAGATGAGCCGGGTCTTGTAATAGAAAACATCAACCTGTAGCCCCCATGGGCCGGGTCATCTTTTAGAAGATGAGCCGGGTGTTGTAATAAAAAACTTCAACCTGTAGCCCCCAAGGGCCGGGTCATCCTTTAGAAGATGAGCCGGGTCTTGTATGTGGTATGACTTTTTGATCAAAAATCATACATTAGCCCCCAACTGTCAGGAGTATTGCTTGCAAAAATTCTGAGACTTGTCTCCCCAAATTATTCAATGCAGGAATCTATAGCCCAGAGTGAGGCGATGGTGGCCGACTTAAAGAACAATTTGACTGGTCAACAGGATGTTTACTCTGGGCTGGAGGCTAAATTCCGCTTGTTGCAGGCCGAGCTAGAGAAAATG
This sequence comes from Hordeum vulgare subsp. vulgare, assembly GCF_904849725.1. Classification (NCBI taxonomy): domain Eukaryota; kingdom Viridiplantae; phylum Streptophyta; class Magnoliopsida; order Poales; family Poaceae; genus Hordeum; species Hordeum vulgare. The sequence continues at coordinate 336,808,768 of NC_058524.1, read as the reverse complement.
AAGGCCGACCAGGCAAAATTTGAGGAAAAAGCCAACGCAGATCAAGCCACCATCTTGAAGCGTGCTGAACAAGCAGAAGAAAAATTGAAAGCCGCCCAACATGAGCTGACTGACTTGAAAAAGCATGTATCCAAGATGACAGTCGCCATGTTTGGTAAGTTTTGATTGCTGAATGCCTTTTGATTAACCATGTTGGGATTAGAAGTCGCCAAATACTTATGCCTTTGTTGCACGTGCCTGAGCCATCAAACTGCCAGACGACTGTATGACCAAATTGAGGGGCATATATACTTTTGTTGAGCAGCTGTACACGTCAGGCGTGTTATCAATCAAGGCAGTGATAGGCAGTAAGGAGCCAACAATGACCATCAAGCAAATGCTCGGCTTCTTGTCAACGCTGCCTCATCAAGTAGAAGAACTAAAGAGATTAGTCGCCCGAACAGGTGTGTTGAACACCCTAAGTCGCTGCCTTGCGTATGCCCGAGAGCTCAAAACCAAGGAAATAGTCGCCGGTTACCCTGAGCTGAAGGTTGATGGCAGAGAATTCACCGAAGTGGATGATAAGCGAACCATCGTAGAGCCGCGTGATAACCCACAAGTATAGGGGATCAATCGTAGTCCTTTTGATAAGTAAGAGTGTCGAACCCAACGATGAGCAGAAGGCTCTGATAAACAGATTTCAGCAAGGTAATAACTGCAAGCACTGAAAGTAGCGTTAACAAGTGATTGTGTAGCGAGGTGAAACGTAGCAAGCAAAAAGTAACAAGTAACAAGTAGTAGCAATGGTGCAGCAAGTGGCTCAATCCCTTTTGTAGCAAGGTACAAGCCTGAACAAAGTCTTATAGGAGGAAAAACGCTCCCGAGGACACACGGGAATTTCTGTCATGCTAGTTTCATCATGTTCATATGATCCGCGTTCGTTACTTTGATAGTTTGATATGTGGGTGGACCGACGCTTGGGTACTGCCCTTACTTGGACAAGAATCCCACTTATGATTAACCTCTCTCGCAAGCATCCGCAACTACAAAAGAAGAATTAAGACAAAGTCTAACCATAGCATTAAACTAGTGGATCCAAATCAGCCCCTTATGAAGAAACGCATAGACGGGGGTTTAAGCTTCTGTCACTCCAGCAACCCATCATCTACTTACTACTTCCGAATGCCTTCCTCTAGGCCCAAATATGGTGAAGTGTTATGTAGTCGACGTTCACATAACACCACTAGAGGAAAAACAGCATACAACATATCAAAATACCGAATGAATATCAAATTCCCATGACTATTATCAGCATGACTTATCCCATGTCCTCAGGAAAAAAAGTAACTACTCACAAAGCATAATCACAATCATGATCAGAGGTGTAATGAATAGCATCAAGGATCTGAACATAAACTCTTCCACCAAGTAATCCAACTAGCATCAACTACAAAGAGTAATCAACACTACTAGCAACCTTACAAGTACCAATCGGAGTCGCGAGACGGAGATTGGTTACAAGAAATGAACTAGGGATTGGAGAGGAGATGGTGCTGATGAAGATGTTGATGAAGATGCCTCCCCTCCGACAAGAGGAGTGTTGGTGATGACGATGGCGGCGATTTCCCCCTCCGGGAGGGAAGTTTCCCCGGCAGGATCGTCCTGCCGGAGCTCTAGATTGGATTTGCTCAAGTTCCGCCTCGTGGCGGTGGCGAAACCACGAAAAAGCTCCCGAATGATTTTTTCCAGACCAAAACCCTTCATATAGCAAAAGAGGGGGGCTAGGGGGCCTTCAGGGAGCCCACAAGCCCCCACTCCGCCACCAGGGGGGTGGCGGTGGCAGGGCCTGTGGCGCCCTGGCAGCCCCCTCCGGTACTTCTTTCGCCCAGTATTTTTTATATAATCCCAAAAAATCCACGTAACTTTTCAGGGCATTTGGAGATGTGCAGAATAGTGGACTAAGATTTGCTCCTTTTCTAGTCCAGAATTCCAGCTGCCTGAATTCCCCCTCTTCAAATAAACCTTGCAAAATAAGAGAGAAAAGGCATAAATATGGTACCACAAAGTAATATAACAGCCCAAAAAGCAATAAATATCAACATGAAAGCATGATGCAAAATGGACGTATCAACTCCTCCAAGCTTAGACCTCGCTTGTCCTCAAGCGAAAACTAAGTTCCATAAACATGTCCACATGTTTAGGGACGAAGGTGTCGATAAAACACAATACGAACATGAGGGCATCATGATCACACATAGAACAACAATGTATCATAAAGATTCTTATGGGAAAGTAACAATTCCTTCACAAAGCAAAGCATGACGCAAAAACCTTACCGAGAAGTAACCAACAATAATCCATAGTCATTGAAGCAATTGCAATTTATCACAACGTCGGAAAGATTCAAATAAGAGCTTGTAAGGCAAATCCACATACTCAATCATTTCTTTTATTTTCCACAATTGTTGCAACTCACGTGGTACTCATGGTGTCAAAGTTTCAGCTGGACACAGAGGAAGATATGGGCTTATAGATTTGCCTCCCAACGGTTTACCTCAAGGGTAAAGTCAACAATAATAAAGCATAAGTACTCAACTCCAAGTTTATATATGAATATAGACCTTTCCCAAGCATGTGACGGTAGCCAAGACAAAGAAAAAATAGGGATTTGGTGAAGATCACCATGACTCTTACAAGGGCAAAAAGTAAAGGTACAAGATAGGCCCTTCGCAGAGGGAAGCAGAGGTTGTCATGCACTTTTGAGGTTTGAATGCGTGTCCTCTTAGTGCGGAGGAACGTCACTTTATATTGCCTCGTGTGATAAAGAACTTTATTATGCAGTCTTTCGCTTTTATATCTTCCTCATCACAGGTTCGTACAAAGCTTATTTTCCACACACTAATAGATCATACATATTAGAGAGCAATTTTTATTGCTTGCACCGATGACAACTTACTTGAAGGATCTTATTCAATCCATAGGTAGGTATGGTGGACTCTCATGGCAAAACTGAGTTGAAGGTTTATGGATGCACAAGTAGTATCTCTACTTGGTGCTGGAGTTTTGGCTAATATGAGGTGGAAGCAATCGTCAGATGCTAAGGGATCTCTAATCGTATAACATTGTTTGGAACCAAGCAAACTCAATTCATTATGTTGTCTTCCTTGTCCAACATCTACTCCTAAGCATGTAATAGTTTGGTGAGTGTTCACAATTGTAAAAAGTGTCTAAGACGATATATTTATATGTGAACCTCTCTTTCCTTATTACTTCTTATTAGTTGCAACAATGACTGAGGTCTATGTTGATTTATTCTCAACAAGTTTCAATCATCATACGTGTCATATGTGAAGCTATCACTTTTCATAAGATCGTCTCATGATCTTTCATGCTATCATTCTTTTCATAGTTTGATCATGGCACAAAGCAAATCCCTTGACTAAGACACTCTTTATTATATAGCTCGTAACCTCGAATACATCGGGGGAGAGACAAAAGAAAAAGACTCAAACTAAAAACTAAAGACTTATTCCTCTAAAAGAAGAAACAAAAACTGAAAAGGAAAGAACTAAAACAAAGGTAAAAGCAAAAGATATAAAGGTGATACGATACCAGGGCAACTCCCCCAAGTTGGCACAAGCCAAGGGGATTGCCCATACAAATGCTTAGTTGTCTTCCTTTGGTGGTGATGGTGGTGAAGTTGTTGGAGTAGTCTGATCCTCCATCTTCCAAGGCATAGGTGCTCCATCATGGCAGGATGAATGAGTCGCCGGAATCCTCAAATCTGCAGCCAACCCTATTGATTTAAATCTGTACTCATACTCACAGTTTTGGTTCTGCAGGTCATAGATCTGGCCCTAAAGTTGATCAACCCTGTCATAGAGCCTGGAGAGATGCTTCCCAATGTCATTGGCATCCATCTTGTGATTGCTAGTGAACTCCGTGATCATCATGTGGTTGCTGTTGAGTCCACGCTCCACCATCCGTTGGCACTTGAAGACTTGTTGCTCCATTGCTTCGAGCCTCATCTCCACGCTTCCGGTCTTCTTAGGTCCCTCAACATCACGGATGTGCAACATACCCTCGCTCATCTTGATAGATTGAGGGTGTGTCAGCACTTCTGTGAGGTAGGGATTGATGACCTTCTCGATGATCTTGTCCTTAGGAGCGTTTGGGGAAGTCATGATGATCTAGATCTGTCACAGAAACAGGCTCGAAACGAAAACAGAGGAAAACTGCGCGATACGGAGATCAAAATTTTCGGGCGACTATATATTGATTTTTTTTTCTGGACCAGAAGGAGTACTCCGCAAGAAAACGGAGTCCGAGAGGCACACGAGGTTCCCACAAGCTTTCCCTCCACCACCAGGGGGTAGGGGCGGTGGCAGGGCTTGTGGCCGCCACGTTCGCTCTCCGGACTGCTTTTTATTTTTCTAATTTTCCAAAAATTCCAAACCGGAGGAAATTTCCTATTGGAGTCCAATTTCTTACGGAAACAGATAACTCTTTGTTTTCAGGGTCTGAAACAGGCTGATAAACATCCCTTATGTACTCCTCTAGAGTTATGACATTGATGATATTGGTCTCAACATTTATGGGAGTACGAGAGATGTAATGGTTGATTCTTTGCCCATTTAGCACTCTAGGAAAATTTCCTTCCGTGTTATTGATTTTGATGGCACCGGAACGATATACTTCCTCAATAACATAGGGACCTTCCCATTTAGAGAGAAGCTTGCCTGCAAAGAATCTCAAACGATAATTGTATAACATGACATAATCACCTACATTGAACTCTCGTTTCTGTATTCGTTTTCGTGCCATCTCTTAACCTTTTCCTTGAACAACTTGGCATTCTCATATGCCTGGGCCATCCATTCATCTAACGAGCTGATATCAAACAACCGCCTCTCACCGGCAAGTTTGAAATCAAAGTTGAGCTCTTTGATTGCCCAATAAGCTTTGTGTTCTAGCTCAAGAGGTAAATGACAGGCCTTAGCGTAAATCATTTTATACGGTGACATGCCCATGGGATTCTTATAAGCAGTCATATAAGCCCATAGTGCATCGTCAAGTTTGCTAGACCAATTCTTTCGAGATATATTGACGGTCTTTTGTAGGATCAATTTGATCTCCCTATTACTCAACTCCACTTGACCACTAGACTGAGGATGATAAGGAGATGCAACTCTATGGTTGCCATCATACTTAGCTAGCATCTTGTGGAAAACACCATGAATGAAGTGTGAACCGCCATCAGTCATCAAGTACCTAGGGACTCCAAATCTTGGGAATATGACTTCTTTAAGCATCTTAATAGAGGTGTGGTGATCAACATTTTTAGAGGGGATAGCTTCTACCCACTTAGTGACGTAATCCACAGCAACTAAGATGTTAGTATACCCATTGGAACTCGGGAAGGGTCCCATATAATCAATGCCCCAGACATCAAATGGTTCAATGACAAGTGAATAGTTCATAGGCATTTCCTGACGCTTACTGATGTTCCCTATTCTTTGGCATTCGTCACAAGACAAGACAAACTTACACGCATCCTTGAAGACAGTGGGCCAATAGAATCCTGATTGCAATACCTTATGGGCAGTTCTGTCTCCAGCGTGGTGCGTGATACGTCCATTTTGCATCATCCTTTCATGTTGATATTTATTGCTTTTTGGGCTGTTATATTACTTGTGGTACCATATTTATGCCTTTTCTCTCTTATTTTGCAAGGATTATTTGAAGAGGGAGAATTCAGGCAGGTGGAATTCTGGACTCGAAAAGGAGCAAATCCTAGTCCACTATTCTGCACATCTCCAAATGCCCTGAAAATTTACGTGGATTTTTTCTGGAATATATTAAAAATACTGGGCGAAAGAACTACCGGAGGGGGCCCACCAGGGCCCCACAAGCCCCCACTCCGCCACCACCCCCTGGTGGCGGTGGGCAAGCTTGTGGGCTGCCTGAAGGCCCACTAGCCCCCCTCTTTTGCTATACGAAGCGTCCTGGTCTGGAAAAAAATCAAGAGGGAGCTTTTTCGTGGTTTCGCCGCCGCCACGAGGCGGATCTTGAGCAGATCCAATCTAGAGCTCCGGCAGGACGATCCTGCCGGGGAAATTTCCCTCCCGGAGGGGGAAATCATCGGCATCGTCATCACCAATACTCCTCTCGTCGAAGGGGAGGCATCTTCATCAACATCTTCATCAGCACCATCTCCTCTCCAATCCCTAGTTCATCTCTTGTAACCAATCTTCGTCTCGCAACTCCGATTGGTACTTGTAAGGTTGCTAGTAGTGTTGATTACTCTTTGTAGTTGATGCTAGTTGGATTACTTGGTGGAAGAGCTTATGTTCAGATCCTTGATGCTATGCATTATACCTCAGGTCATGATTATGATTATGTCTTGTGAGTAGTTACTTTTGTTCCTAAGGACATGCGATAAGTCATGGTGATAACAGTCATGTGAATTTGATATTCGTTCGGTATTTTGATATGCTGTATGTTGTTTTTCCTCTAGTGGTGTTATGTGAACGTCGACTACATAACACTTCACCATATTTGGGCCTAGAGGAAGGCATTGGGAAGTAGTAAGTAGATGATGGATTGCCGGAGTGACAAAAGCTTAAACCCCAGTCTATGCGTTGCTTCGTGAGGGGCTGATTTGGATCCACTAGTTTAATGCTATGGTTAGACTTTGTCTTAATTCTTCTTTTGTAGTTGCGGATGCTTGCGACAAAGGTTAATCATAAGTGGGATGCTTGTCCAAGTAAGGGCAGTACCCAAGCGCCGGTCCACCCACATATCAAACTATCAAAGTAACGAACGCGAATCACATGAACATGATGAAACTAGCATGACAGAAATTCCCGTGTGTCCCCGGGAGCGTTTTTCCTCCTATAAGACTTTGTTCAGGCTTGTCCCTTGCTGCAAAAGTGATTGGGCCACTTGCTGCACCGTTGCTACTACTTGTTACTTGTTACTTTTTGCTCGCTACGTTTCACCTCGGTACACAATCACTTGTTACCGCTACTTTCAGTGCTTGCACTTATTACCTTGCTGAAATCCATTTATTAGAGCCTTCTGCTCCTCGTTGGGTTCGACACTCTTACTTATCGAAAGGACTATGATTGATCCCCTATACTTGTGGGTCATCAGTGTCCTCCGTAGGCTTCAGAATGACACTTCTGCAGGATCTGTCACTGTTCATGTTCACGCACACAACGTCTAATAACACCATCTACTCCTTCCTTATAAAGGTGAGGATCATCCCAGAAGTAGTGTCTCAAATCAAAGAAGAACTTCTTCTTTTGTTGGTAGGTGAAACTGGGTGGTATGTATTTGGCTTCGATATAGTTTGCATAATTGGTATACCACGGTGCACTATGTGAAGTGCGGATGACAATTAATTGCTCATCAGGAAAGCTGTCATCAATAGGCAGTGGGTCATCAAGGGCATTCTCTAACCTAGACAAGTTATCTGCTACAGGGTTATCAGCACCCTTTCGGTCAACAACATGCAAATCAAATTCCTGTAGCAGGAGAACCCATCTGATCAGTCTAGGCTTAGCGTCCTTCTTCTCCATGAGGTACTTAATAGCAGCATGATGAGAGTGAATAGTGACTTTGGAGTCAACTATATAAGATCTGAACTTTTCACATGCAAACACGACTGCTAAAAGTTCCTTCTCTGTAGTGGCATAGTTTCTTTGGGCACTGTCTAGAGTTTTACTAGCATAGTGAATAACATCCAACTTCTTGTCAACTCTCTGTCCTAGAACAGCACCAACAACATAATCACTAGCGTCGCACATGATTTCAAAGGGTAAGTTCCACTCAGGTGGTTGAATAATAGGTGCGGTTATCAAAGCCTTCTTAAGTATTTCAAAGGCTTCCTCACAATCCTCATCAAAAACAAAAGGAACACCCTTCTGCAAGAGGTTGGTAAGAGGCTTAGAAATCTTAGAGAAGTCTTTAATGAACCTTCTATAGAAACCAGCATGACCTAGGAAACATCGTATACCTCTGATATCTGTGGGGCAAGGCATTTTCTCAATTGCATCAACCTTAGCGTTATCAACTTCAATGCCTCTTTTAGAGATTTTGTGTCCTAAGACGATACCTTCATTAACCATAAAGTGGCACTTCTCCCAATTCAAGACGAGGTTGGTTTCTTCGCATCTCTGTAAGACTCGATCAAGGTTGCTGAGGCAATCATCAAAGGAAGACCCATAAACGGAGAAGTCATCCATGAAAACCTCGACAATCTTTTCTCAAAAGTCAGAGAATATAGCCATCATACATCTTTGGAAGGTGGCAGGTGCATTGCATAAGCCAAAAGGCATACGTCTATAGGCAAAGGTACCAAAGGGGCAGGTGAAAGTGGTTTTCTCTTGATCAGACTGTGCAACAGGTATTTGCGAGAAACCTGAATAACCGTCTAGAAAGAAGAAGTGTGTGTGTTTGGATAACCTTTCTAGCATTTGGTCGATAAACGACAAAGGATAATGATCTTTCCTTGTTGCCTTGTTCAGTTTCCGGAAGTCTATCACCATCCTATAGCCGGTAATAATCCTTTGTGGGATTAGTTCATCCTTATCATTAGGAACGACGATGATACCTCCCTTCTTAGGTACGCAATGTACTAGACTTACCCAATCACTATGAGTAACAGGATCAATGATTCCTGCTTCCAGAAGCTTTAATATCTCTTTTCTCACGACCTCTTTCTTCTTAGGATTCAATCTCCTTTGATGATCAACAACTGGTTTAAAGTCAGGATCGGTTTTAATCTTTGCTGACATAGAGTAGGACTAAGACCCTTAAGATCATCAAGAGTATATCCAATAGCAGCACGGTGCTTCCTCAGAGTTTTTAGTAACTTCTTCTCTTCTTGCGCTGAGAGGAGAGCACTAATAATAACAGGATATATCTCCTTCTCATCAAGATAGGCATACTTAAGAGTACCATGCAACTGTTTAAGCTCGAACACAGGATCACCCTTTGGTGGGGGAGGATCCCCAAGCAGTTCAACATGCAGATTATTCTTGAGAATAGGATATTGTTCTAAGACAATTTTATATATCTCATCTCTCTCCTCCATATGCATATCATTTTCATGCTCAAGCAGATATTGCTCAAAAGGATCCGTAGGAGGTACGGCAATAGAGGCAAGAGCAATGATTTCATCCCTTCCAGACGACTCTCTTTCATGGGGTTGTCTTCCAAACTTGGAGAAGTTAAATTCATGAGACACACCCTCGAAACTAGCAGTGACGGTCTGCTTAATGCAGTCAATGTAAGCATAGACAGTGTTGAGAAAGGGTCTACCAAATATGATGGGACAAAAGCTATCTTGTGCAGTACCAAGGACGAGGAAATCAGTAGGATACTTCGTGTTACCACACAAGACTTCTACGTCTCTCACAATTCCCGGAGGGCAGATAGTGTCTCTATTAGCTAGCGTAATAATGACATCAATGGGTTCTAACTCAGCAGGTGCAATCTCATCTTTGATTTCATCATATAGAGTACGGGGTATTGCACTAACACTAGCTCCCATATCACATAAACCATGGTAGTAGTGATCTCCTATCTTGACAGAAACAACGGACAGGCCAACTACAGGTCTGTGTTTGTCTTTCGCGTGAGGTTTAGCAATTCTAGCGGCATCCTCACAGAATTAATAACATGCCCATCTATGTCTTCGGCTAAGAGATCTTTGATAATAGCAACACTAGGTTCAACTCTAATCTCCTCAGGGGGTGCAAGTGGTCTAATGTAACCCCTACGTATCACAGTTGGAGTTTTAGAATAATCCTTTATCCTAGTAGGATATGGTGGTTTCTCAGTGTAAGCACAAGGAACAACAGGATCACTAAAAGCAATGATTTTCTCCTCAACTAGATTGGTTTTGGCTATGTTGCTTTCTACAGGAGGATGATATTTAAACCACTTCTCTTTGGGAAGATCAACATGAGCAGCAAAAGATTCACATAGAGAAGCTACTATCTCAGAGTCAAGTCCATACTTAGCGCTAAAATATCTAGAAGTGTTTGTCTCAACAAAAGATTTAACGCAATCAAACTGGAAATCCATGCCTGACTCCTTACCTTCCTCCAGCTCCCAATCTTCAGAGTTGTGTTTGATTCTCTCCAATAAATTCCACTTGTGATCAATATCCTTCTTCATAAAAGAACCGGTACAAGAAGTGTCAAGCATGGTACGATCTTCATGAGAAAGCCGAGCATAAAAGTTTTGAGTGATGATTTCTCTCGAGATCTCATGATCGGGGCATGAATATAGCATTGATTTAAGCCGCCCCCAAGCTTGAGCTATGCTTTCCCTGTCACGAGGCCAAAAGTTATAAATAAAGTTCCGATCATGATGTACTAAATGCATAGGATAGAACTTTTGATGAAATTCCAATTTCAACCGATTGTAGCCCCATGATCCAGTATCATCACATAGCCTATACCATGTCAATGCCTTATCCTTCAAAGATAAAGGAAATAATTTATTCTTTACCTCATCCTCGGGCAAACCTGCAAGCTTAAATAAACCACAAACTTCATCTACATAGATCAGATGCAAGTTTGGATGTGAAGATCCATCTCCTGTAAAAGGATTAGCCAACAATTTATCAAGCACACCCGAAGGAATTTCATAAAAATATTTTCAGTAGGTACCTCAGGTTGAGGAACAACTCCTCCTGCTTCCGTTTGTGGTGAAGATACCCCGAACAAACTCCTCAAACGAACAGTTTCCATAGTGACAAGTGACAATAAATTTCAGCACAGTATACAAATGTTTCCTTACCAATTTCCACTTACCAAAGGCGCTTCACTCCCCAGCAATGGCGCCAGAAAAGAGTCTTGATGACCCACAAGTATAGGGGATTAATCGTAGTACTTTCGATAAGTAAGAGTGCCGAACCCAACAAGGAGCAGAAGGCTCTGATAAACGGATTTCAGCAAGGTAATAACTACAAGCACTTAAAGTAGCGGTAACAAGTGATTGTGTAGCGAGGTGAAACGTAGCAAGCAAAAAGTAACAAGTAGTAGCAATGGTGCAGAAAGTGGCCCAATCCCTTTTGTAGCAAGGGACAAGCCTGAACAAAGTCTTATAGGAGGAAAAACGCTCCCGAGGACACACGAGAATTTCTGTCATGCTAGTTTCATCATGTTCATATGATTCGCGTTCGTTACTTTGATAGTTTGATATGTGGGTGGACCGGCGCTTGGGCACTGCCCTTACTTGGACAAGCATCCCACTTATGATTAACCTCTCTCGCAAGAATCCACAACTACAAAAGAAGAATTAAGACAAAGTCTAACCATAGCATTAAACTAGTGGATCCAAATCAGCCCCTCACGAAGCAACGCATAGACTGGGGTTTAAGATTCTATCACTCCAGCAACCCATCATCTACTTATTACTTCCCAATGCCTTCCTCTAGGCCCAAATATGGTGAAGTGTTATGTAGTCGACGTTCACATAACACCACTAGAGGAAAAACAACATACAACATATCAAATACCGAACGAATATCAAATTCACATGACTATTATCAGCATGACTTATCCCATGTCCTTAGGAACAAAGTAATTATTCACAAAGCATAGTCATAATCATGATCAGAGGTGTAATGAATAGCATCAAGGATCTGAACATAAACTCTTCCACCAAGTAATCCAACTAGCATCAACTACAAAGAGTAATCAACACTACTAGCAACCTTACAAGTACCAATCGGAGTCGCGAGAAGGAGATTGGTTACAAGACATGAACTAGGGATTGGAGAGGGGATGGTGCTGATGAAGATGTTGATGAATATGCCTCCCCTCCGACGAGAGGAGTGTTGGTGATGACGATGGTGACGATTTCCGCCTCAGGGAGGGAAGTTTCCCCGACAGGATCATCCTGCCGGAGCTCTAGATTGGATCTGCTCAAGTTCCGCCTCGTGGCTGCGGCGAAACCACGAAAAAGCTCCCGAATGATTTTTTCCAGACCAAAACCCTTCATATAGCAAAAGAGGGGTTAGTGGGCCGTCAGGGAGCCCACAAACCCCCACTCCGCCACCAGGGGGGTGGCGGTGGCAGGGCTTGTGGCGCCGTGGCAGCCCCCCTCCGGTACTTCTTTCGCTCAGTATTTTTGTATATATTCCCAAAAAATTCCAGGTAACTTTTCAGGGCATTTGGAGATGTGCAGAATAGTGGACTAAGATTTGCTCCTTTTCCAGTCCAGAATTCCAGCTGCCTGAATTCCCCCTCTTCAAATAAACCTTGCAAAATAAGAGAGAAAAGGCACAAATATGGCACCACAAAGTAATTTAACAGCCCAAAAAGCAATAAATATCAACATGAAAGCATGATGCAAAATGGACGTATCATCGCGCGTCGCGGCGACTCAACTGGCGGCGACTTTTGACCTGAAGAAGTATCAATCCGCCTATGATGAGAATAGAAAGAAAGTGACACCTCCGTCTTATCAAACTGCCAGCGTGGTTCCCATCCGCCCCAAGAATCCTTTCAATCTTGATCTGGACCTGTCTCAATTCCTGGCTGAGGAAGATGAATTCATCGCCTTATCCAAGTGCAACTGTAAGCTGGGCGATTTGCGAATTGAAGGTGGAGAAAGCTCAAGGCAAGGCGACTCGGCGGCGGCTTAACTTTTGCAGGGATTCTTCCTTTGCTGGAGAGTGATACCCATTTTGGCCTTGAGAGCCATGTAATTATCTTGCTAGTGTGGATGAAACACCAAACATGCCATATTGTCTTCTGGATGGAACCTACTTTGTAGTTCCTGAATCTTTTATGACTCGCTTGCGACTTTTGCATGAATCAAGCAATGGCTCCAAGTTTGTCCTGTTCTGTTAGAAAAACAATACCTTTACTTCAGCAAATGTATGTCCAGGAATAAACCAGCCCCCTGGATCATGGCGAGAGATAAATCAGCCCCCGAGTTTCGGAAAAAAACATGAGCCAGGGGGAGTTATAATTAAGGCCAGTGCAAAGAAAAGTTTATCGACTCAATGAGTTTCGATTGGATAAGACGAGTTTAAAATACTCTAGTGTTACCCTTAGGAAGCTTTGTAAGAAAGCTTTGTTATTTTAGACCGGCTGATCAGGCGCGAGTCAATGCTTTTGTGAAGCGGGTTCAATGAACCAACGGTTTCTCTATTTTCCATGTGTGACTCTGGCCGGTACCTTTTATGTTTTAACCAAGACGAGTTCAGGGTCCAAATAACAAATTGACTCGCCTTGAGTACATAGGTCCATGTGGCGACTTGTTCAACACACAGTCGAGTATAACCATTTGTAATGCGGTAATTTTTCGCTAGCCAAGAGGGTATTCAGGCTGAACTCAATGAGTGGAAGCCCCCAAGTGACCTATGGTTTAGGAAGAAACCAGGCATAGGATTACAGAAGCATATACGCTCTTACTGTAAAACAACTTGGGGACTGGTAGCCCCCAAGTAAGCCGGTTTACTTCTCGAAAAACCATATAAGGCGCCTATGTTTGAACCGTGCGACATGGCAACTTTTGGTCCTCTTTGGCTTACCAGCATCCAGTTTTGGAATAAGTGCATCATGGCGACTTATGCTCTTTGATGCTGACAGCGTCCATGTTTGGGCGACTTATAGAACTATAAAGACTAAGGCTTTCAAAAGCTGAAACGACAAAGGACCCCGAAATTCGTGGGTGCCGGCTTTATTGCTTTCATAATTCATGTATTACAAAAAACTTGATAAAATAGAAAAAGGGAGCTCAGGGCTCTATGTATAGTAAGGCCGCAGATGGGCTATGTTCGAGGGGCGAGTTCTCTTAGCCTTCGTGGTTGGTCGATCTAGACGAAGATCCATAAAATAGTAGGAGCCGTTCCAACAATTCTTGCCGACGACAAACGGTCCCTCCCATGGAGGCGACAACTTGTGCATACCGGTATGATCTTGAATCAAACGGAGCACTAGGTCGCCTTCTTGAAAAGCTCGGCTCTTGACCCGACGGCTATGATAACGACGTAGATCCTGTTGATAAATCGCCGACCGTGACGCGGCCAAATCACGTTCCTCCTCCAAGGCGTCCAGCGAGTCTTGCTGTGCTGACTCATTATCCTGCTCCACGTGAGCGGCAACTCGCGGAGAATCATGGTTGAGCTTGGTAACACCGCTTCTGCCCTATAGACCAGGAAGAAGGGAGTAAAACCCGTGGAGCGGTTTGGAGTCGTCCTGATACTCCACAGAACTGATGGCAATTCCTCCACCCAACAGCCCGACGTGCGTTCCAAGGGTACCATGAGTCGGGGCTTAATCCCTCGTAACATTTCCCGATTCACCCACTCTGCCTGTCCATTAGACAGGGGGTGCGCCACCGCAGAAACATCAAGTCAGATATGCTCCCATGAGAAAAACTCTTGCATTGCACCTTTGGAAAGGTTGGTAGCATTATCTGTAATGATACTATGTGGATATCCAAACCGGAAAATTAGCCTTTCAAGAATTTGACAACCGTCTTGGCGTCGCAACTACTAACAGGTTCTACTTCCACCCATTTGATAAATTTGTCAACCGCCACCAATAGATGAGTCTTTTCATTAGACGACATTTTGAAAGGACCAACCATATCAAGCCCCCAGACTGCAAACGACCAAGTGATTGGTATCATCCGCAATTCCTGAGCCGGCACATGCGTTTGTCGCCCAAACTTTTGGCAGCCATCACATCGGTGAACGATTTCCTCCGCGTCTGCGTGAGCCGTCAACCAATAGAACCCATGCCTGAAGGCTTTAGAAACCAAGGATCGTGATCCAGCATGATGACCACAGTCGCCCGCATGAATCTCATTGAGGATCATACAACCTTCCTCAGAAGAAACACATCTTTGGAATACTCCAGAGGTGCTACGCTTATGTAACTCGCCATTGTGTATGACCATAGATTTGCACCGGCGGATAACTTGGCGAGCTAGTAACTCGTCGGCATGTAACTCGCCTCTGGTGAGATACGCCATATAGGGAATTGCCCAATCTGGAGTAGCGTGAAGAGCCGCCACAAGTTGAGATCGGGGTCTGGTACCGCCATGTCTTCTTCTGAAGGCAGTTTGACTGACGTGTTATATAATATATCCAAAAAGACATTGGGAGGAACCGGCTTACGCTGTGAACCAAGGCGGGAAAGAGCGTCCGCTGCTTCATTAAGCTGTCGATCGATGTGGTCCACTTGGTAGCCACTGAAATGACCCGCCACGTCCGACACAGCCCGTCTGTAAGCTGCCATCAAAGGGTCTCGTGTATCCCAAGTGCCAGAAACCTGCTGCGCCACCAGATCTCAATCGCCCAAGCATCTCACTCTCATGAGGTTCATCTCCTTGGCGAGTCGCAAACCTTGAAGAAAATCTTCGTATTCTACTGCATTGTTAGTACATGGAAACATGAGTCAGAGGACATAGCAGAACCTGTCACCGTGAGGCAAAGTTATCACCACGCTAGCCCCCAAGCCTTCCAACTGTCTGGACCCATCAAAGTAGATACTCCAATATGTAAGGTCTGGTCTTTCCTCAGGGATTTGTAACTCGGTCCAATCATTGATGAAGTCCACGAGCGCTTGATACTTGATAGCCGTCCGCGGTGTATACCAAATTTGATGTGGACCCAGCTCGATGGCCCATTTAGCAATCCGTCCAGTGGCTTCTCGGTTATGTATAATGTCGCCGAGGGGAGCGGAGCTGACGACCGTGACCGGGTGTTCCTGAAAGTAATGCTTCAACTTTCGACTCGCCATGAACACTCCAAAAACCTGGAGAGAGTAAGGACTTCGCTGATGAAGTATACCGGCCTTTGGACTGGGTATTCTTTCCCTTCCTCCTTTTGGTCGACAACTATTGCCATGCTGACGGCTCTGGAATTGGCCGCAATGTACAAGAGCATAGGCTCTTCGTCTGTCGGGGCCGCTAGCACCGGCGGGTTAGCTAATTGCTGCTTCAAGTCTTCGAAAGCATCGTTGGCCTCATCCATCCACACGAAACGATCGGTCTTCTTGAGTAGCTGATAGTGAGGGATGGCCTTCTCCCCAAGGCGACTTATGAAACGGCTCAAAGCTGCGATTCGACCCGCCATGCGCTGTACTTGATTGACGTTGGCTGGTTTCCCAAGCGAAGTAAACGCGGCAATCTTCTCTGGGTTGGCCTCGATTCCTCGTTCCGACACCAAGAAACCCAACACTTTCCCCGCCGGGACACCAAACACACACTTGGTGGGGTTGAGCCTCATATGGAAACACACAGGTTGTTGAATGTTTCTTTGAGATCTTCCAACAGCGATTCCTTGCGATGAGATTTGACCACGATGTCGACAACATAAGCGTGAACGTTACGGCCTATCTGGCTGTGTAGGCAGTTCAGGATGCAGCGCTGGTAAGTCGCCCCCGCGCTTTTAAGCCCAAACGGCATGGACAAATAACAGAAAGCTCCGAAAGGGGTTATGAAGGATGTCTTTTCCTGATCCGCCACCGCCATTTTTATCTGGTGGTATCCTGAGTAGGCGTCCAAGAAGCACAGACGTTCGCAACCCGTCGTCGAGTCAATGATTTGATCAATGATAGGAAGGGCGAACGAATCCTTTGGGCAGGCTCTATTAAGGTCCGTGTAATCAATGTACATGCGGAAAGTGCCATTCTTCTTTTGTACCAAGACCGGGTTAGCCGGCCACTCCGGGTGAAAAACCTCGATGATGAAACCGGCGGCAAGGAGCCGGGCCACTTCTTCTCCAATCGCCTTACGACGCTCTTTGTTAAACCGGCGGACGTACTGCCGCACCGACTTAACCTTGGGGTCAGTATGGAGATGGTGCTCAGCGAATTCTCTCGGCACACCCGGCATGTCTGAAGGTTTCCATGCAAAGATGTCCCTATTCTCACGGATGAATTCGATGAGTGCGCTTTCCTATTTGGGGTCAAGACCCGCCCCAATAGTGAATTGCTTGGTTGAGTCGCCCGACGTAAAATCAATGACCTTGGTGTCGTCTGCTGGTTTGAACTTGAGGGGCGGCTCAGACTCGACCGTCAGCTTTTTGAGCGGCGTCATGTTTTCCGGGTCGACGCGGGATTGGTGAAACTTAAGCTCCTCGGCCGCGCAAGCTGACTTGGCATAGGCGGCATTTCCTTCCTCGCATTCTAGGGGTGTCTTTGTGTCGCCATGGACGGTGATGGGACCCTTGGGTCCAGGCATCTTGAGCTTGAGATAAACATAACATGGGCGGGCCATGAACTTGGCGTAAGCCGGTCGTCCGAACAGCGCATGGTAGGGACTTTTGATCTTGACCACCTCGAACAAGAGAGACTCGCTCCTGTAGTTTGATTCCGTGCCAAAAGCTACATTAAGTTTGATCCGCCCGATGGGCTACGCCGACTTACCAGGCATAATACCGTGGAAGACCGTGGATGATGGCATCGGGTCCTTCTCGAGGAGGTTCATCCGCCGAAAGGTGTTGAAGTATAAGATATTGATGCTGCTGCCCCCGTCCATAAGTACTTTGGAGAGGGTGTACCCTCCGACTTGAGGAGCCACGACCAGGGCTAAGTCGCCAGGGTTGTTGATCCGGGTGGATGATCTTCCCGGCTCCATGTTATAGGTTGCTCTGACCAGTGAAGGTATCGAGGAAGCGCCAATTCAGCTACGAAAGTTCTGTGCTTTACCTTGCGATCCCGTTTACAAGTGTTAGTGGTGAACATGTGATACTACCCGCTGTTCAACTGCTTGGGGTTGTTTTGGAACCTGCCTCGGTCCTCCTGTCGCTGGGGGTCTCCTTGCGGGGGGGGGGGGGGGGGTGTTGGAACATTCCTCGTGGGTCATATTGCTGGTTATGAACTTGGTATTGACCGGCGTTATGGTGTGACCCGCCCTCTGGTCCTTGGTTGGGGAAGCCCCCGAAGGTGACCTGCCGTGACCCGGATGGGTCGGGTTGCTCCTCCCGTTGACCCTGCTCGCCCCCTTGGCTCCTTTTGAGCGCCTTAGCCCGGAACTGTTGCATCACATAACAATCCTCCCATGTGTGAGTCGCCGGTCCATCAGCTGTGGCGTGCTGTGGGCACGGGCCCTTAAGCATATCATGGTAGTTACGCGGTTTCTTCCCACTGAAACCCCGTTTGTTTGGACGCGGGTTTGAATTGCCATTATTAGTATTAGCTACAAACTCTACATGACCCTCCTGCTGCCGCTTCTTGCCATGCCCGCCATGGTGGTTGTTTCCCCGGTTCTGGAACTGGGATTGGCCCTTTTGCAACTCGCCCTTGCGGGTGGCTCCGGTTTTGTCGTCGCCCTCCCCAGGATCCTTAGTGTCGTCCGACTCAGCATATCTGGTAAGGGCGTTCATCAGCTCGCCCATGTCGTATACCTTTCGCTTGAGTCTCCCTAGTTTCAGCACCAGAGGCTCGTAGTGGCAATTTTTCTCCAGGATCAACACCGCCTGAGCTGCCGAAATACCTTCCGACGAATGAATAACTTCCGCGACTCGCCGGGTCCAGTGGTGGGCCGACTCAGCAGGCCGCTGGATGCAATGCTGTAATTCGATGATGGTCATCAGGCGTTTGTAGGTCCCTCTGAAGTTCTTGATGAAGCGCTCCTTTAGTTCCGCCCAGGTGCTGATAGAGTTAGGTGGCAGATTTTTGAACCAAGTGCGTGCCGTCCCTTCGAGCATCATGGTGAAGTACTTCGCGCAAACCGCCTCGCTTATGTCCAGCATATCCATTGCGAGCTCATAGCTCTCGATCCACGATCCGGGCTCGAGATCTGGCGAGTAATTAGGAACTTTCCTGGGTCCCTTGAAGTCGTTTGGCATGCGCTCGTTGCGCAAAGCCGGCGCGAAACACGACACTCCAATGTGTTTGCCTCCACCGTCCAGAGGCGTGGGCGTCGGTGGCACGTAGGTCGGATAGACCTGACCCGCCATGGCCGTTGGTTCCATGTGTCGCGCAGCTCGCGCTGCGTCCACAACATCTTGGGCTCGTGTGTCGGGCATCCCAAGCAGATCATGTTGGGGGAGCCGCCGAGGCCTGCTGGTCACTGCGGGGAAGTCCTCGTGGCAACTTCTGGTGTGACTCGCCTGAGGCGTAGAGTGGAGCCGATCAAGACTATGGGAGTACTGCACGTGCTGGACCACAACCGTTTTCAGCATATCGATGGCGTTTCTAGCTTCTATCTCGGTTGGGGTATTTCCGTAAATCGGAAGAGACTCCAGGTGGCGGGTTGCGGCCAGCACGTTGTCGACAGGGTTTGAGAAGTGACTCCGTGGTGTGTGGAATTGAGTCGCATGAGCGTCCATGGGCTGATCTGGCGGATTAGGTGGCGGAATCGTTCCTCCCCTCCGAGCGGCTTGGAGAGGCAGATCAGGGCCCGTCCCACGGGTGCGGGGGGTGTCAAAGAGGCAAGTTGGGTGTAAGTCGGCCGGGACACGCCCACCGTGTCTCCTTTGGTGGATGGCGTCTGACGTGCGTTGCTGTATCCCGAGCCGCGAGCCTTCGGCGTTCAACCGACCGGTCTCTGCGGTGACCGCAACTCGCCGCGTCTCGATCCTGGCAGCTTCCGCTTCCATGTCGCGCTGTGCCTTGGCCATTGCCTCCCGCAGCTTGGCTAGCTCAACATTGACCGACTCCTAATTCTCAGACGTGACCAGGGTTGCCATAAGGTTGGCAATCTCCGTAGCCAGTTCCGTCAAGGTCTGCACTGGTGATTTGGACGTTCCTCCGGTCTCGTTGTTTCCAGCTGTGTTCTAAGGAGGTTGTGCTGATCCCGCCATGTAGATGGCGATTTGTCGACGAGATCTCTCGAGGACTTCAGGATCCATCGCGAGTGATAGCCCCCCGAGCTACCCTTCTTCAAGTGGGCGGATCGACGCCGTCTCGCCCATGGATGACTCACCATCGGAGTTGACGGGGTTGACGTCCTGGCCCACCTCTTCGTCTTGCGAGTCGCCTCCCTGCGCAAAGCCGACGAAAACCTGGCGGCTCTTGTTCCGCCGTGTGACGGGGAGGACGTACCTGGCCGGCTCGATGATGTCAATGGAGGTGTCCGGCTCAGGAACAGGCATCTCGATCATGCCGATATAGATGTTGATCTTGTCGAACCGAACTCGGTAGCCAGATTCGATGGAATCGGCCTCCGATTCCCATAGTGAGTTGGTGATGTAGTACTTCCCACAGTGACTCCTGGTTATGATGCTAACAGCGTAGCTTTCTAACCCTGATAGGGCTCCCTTCGAGAACTCAACTCCATCGTGCGCTAGCCCCACGGTGGGCGCCAACTGTCGTGGATTTGTCACGGCAGATGTCCTCGTGAAAGGACTTAAAGATGGAGCCATCGCACCTTGGTGGCGACTCAAAGGGGGTGAGCGAAAGCAAGACTCAGATTTACCCAGGTTCGGCCCCTCGTGAGGAGGTAAAAGCCTACGTCCTGCTTTGTGTAGATTGATGATGGTTTTGATTACAAGGAGGGCGTAACTCGCCTGACCTAGCTCTCGATTCTCTCTAACTCGCCTGACTCTTCCATGGGACTCGCCTTTATATACAGGTCGAGGCCCTAGGGTTTACAAAGTCCTGCCATCCTACACTTGGTAGTTTTCCTTTACCTCCAAGTCGTCGGGCTCCCCATGACCAAGAGCTTCCTTGAAATTCCATCATCCATACGATCCTCTTGAAACGCCCTACATCTCCTGGGCCACTGGACACATGACCAAAGGTGAGTCGCCCCTTTGGTGACCCGGCCCATTAAGGGCGGGTTATCGAGAGGTAACATCCCCAACAACCACTTTAGGTACTGTAGCAATCTTGATTTCAATTTATATTGGTGTTGGGCTACTGTATTCTCACTTTTCCATGGCTAGTACCCCCCATACTATCCATAGTTTCATCAAAACAAGTAACCAACTCAACAAAAACAGAATCTGTCAAAAACAGACCAGTCTGTAGCAATCTGTATACTTAGTATACTTCTTGTACCTCAAAAATTCTAAACAATTACGACTGCCTATGAGAAAGGCATATCAACCAGAAGAAAAAAGAATCAACTTAAAAGCTCTTTCTGAATAAAAATGAAAAATCATCTCGTGAGCGAAAAGTTTCTGTCTTTTTCCAGTAGGATTAAACAACCCTCACAAAGACTAGTCATAAAGGTTTTGCTTGGCTCAAACACAAAAAGAAACACAATAAACACAATCACAACAGAATTGTGATGGTGTGGACGCAACAAAACAGAAAGAAAAAGAAATAAATCCATTGGGTTGCATCGCAACAAGCGCTATTGTTTAACGCCCTTAGCTAGGCATAAGGTGATAGAATCACGTATCATCGTCTTTGGTGCTCAAACCATAAGTGGCCCTCATCATGGATTCATAAGGCAATCTTATTTTATTTCTAGGAAAGCGTGCCATGCCCTTCTTTACAGGAAACTGAAATCTAATATTCCCTTCCTTCATATCGATGATAGCACCGATAGTAGTTAGGAAAGGTCTACCAAGAATAATAGGCAAGTAGGATTGCAATCAATGTCAAGCGCAATGAAATCCACGGGTACATAGTTCCTATTTGCAATAATAAGAACATCATTGATCCTTCCCATGGGTTTCTTGACAGTAGAATCCGCAAGATGCAAATTAAGAGAACACTCTTCAAGCTCATTAAAACCCAGAACATCACATAAATACTTTGGAATCGCGGAAACACTAGCACCCAAATCACACAAAGCATTGCATTCATAGTTTTTGATTTTGATTTTGATAGTAGGTTCCCACTCATCATGGATATTTCTAGGGATAGAGACTTCCAATTCAAGTTTCTCTTCAAGAGATTTTATCATAGCTTCGATGATAAGATCGGTAAAGGCCTTGTTTTGGCTATAAGCGTGTGGAGAGTTTAGCAAGGATTGCATCAAGGAAATGCATTCAATCAAGGAGCAACTATCATAATTGAATTCCTTGAAATCCAAAGTAGTAATTTCATTACTACTCAAAGTTTTAATATCTTCAACTCCACTTTCAATGCTTTTAGCATCAAGATAGATGGACTCCGAATCATTGATGCTCTTTTCAACCAAAGTGGATTCATATACAGCCCCATCATCATTAGGTTTGACACAAGAAAGCAAAGATTCAATGGGAGTCACACCAAACACTTTAAGATCTTCGTGATTCTTATCACAAGAACACGCCTTTTTAAGCCATTCATATCAAGCACGAATTTGGGCGTTTCTTTATTTGCTCTCAATCAT
Organism: Hordeum vulgare subsp. vulgare; assembly: GCF_904849725.1. Classification (NCBI taxonomy): domain Eukaryota; kingdom Viridiplantae; phylum Streptophyta; class Magnoliopsida; order Poales; family Poaceae; genus Hordeum; species Hordeum vulgare. The sequence continues at coordinate 336,786,535 of NC_058524.1, read as the reverse complement.
GGAAACACGCATAGCTTTCAAAGTTTCATCCATATTGATCTTGGGAGGAGCGCATCTAACTTTCAGAGCATCAATATCACTAGACATTCTATCAACGTCTTAGCGAAATCGTCAATTTTGAGTAGTTTTTCTTCTATGGACGCATTGAATTTTTTTGTGAGTTGATAAACTCTTTGATATTACTCTCTAGATCAGAGGATAATCTATTGTAATTTCCATGAGTGTTGTTGTAGGAGTTGCCAAAGTTATTAGAGTAGTTACTAGGAAAAGGCCTAGGAACATAGTTTCCTCTAAAAGCATTGTTGTTGCCAAAATTGTTCCTACCAACAAAATTAACATCCAAGCTAGCGTTGCTACTCTCAATCAAGGAAGACAAGGGCATAACATTAGGATATAAAGGAGCACTTCTACTAGCAACCAAATTCATTAACTCATCCATCTTAGCACTCAACGAGTTAATTTCTTCTATAGCGTGTACTTTCTTACTAGGTGACCTTTCAGTGTGCCACTGAGAGTAGTTCGTCATGATATTGTCTAGGAGTTTTGTGGATTATCCTAATGTGATTTCCATGAATGTTCCACCTGAGGCGGAGTCCAAGATATTTCAAGAAGCAAATTCAAGCCAGCGTAGAAGATTTGTATAATCATCCAAAGACTCAAGCCATGAGCGGGACAATTCCTAATCATCAATTTCATTCTTTCCCAAGATTGTGCAACATGTTTATGATCAATATGTTAAAATTAATGATATAATTATGGAGAGAGATAATCTTAGCCAGCGGAAAATACTTGGATATATAAGCATCTTTGCACTTATCCCAAGAATCGATACTATTTTTGGGCAAAGACGAAAACCAAGTTTTTGCTCGATCTCGCAACGAGAAAGGAAAAAGCTTCAATTTAATCACATCATTATCCACATCTTTCTTCTTTTGCATATCAAAAAGCTCAATGAAGGTATTGAGATGGGATGCGGAATCTTCACTAGGAAGGCCGGAAAATTGCTCTTTCATAACAAGATTCAGCAAAGCGGCATTGATTTCGTATGACTCCACACTAGTGGCGGGAGCAATCAGAGTACTAATAAAATCATTATTATTAGTATTCGAGGAGTCACAAAGTTTGGTGTATTCATTCATTGTGACGTCGGCAAGCAAGCAAGCACACAAGTGAACAAAGGGCAGGCGAGAGAAAAGGGCAAACGAAAAGGTGAACGAAAAAGGAAAATTTGTGAAGTGGGGGAGAGGAAAACAAGAGGCAACTGGCAAACAAAGTAAATGCAAGAGATGAGTTTGCGACACTTACTTGGATGAGTTCTTGACTTGATCCTCCCCGGCAACGGCGCCAGAAATCCTTCTGCTAAAACAACAAAAGTCCTTCCCCAACAATGATGCGAGGAAGCCTTCTGCTACTTCTCAAACAACAACGCCAGAAATTGACACGTTGACGGAGACTTGCTTGCGTTGGTTTTTCCCTTGAAGAGGAAAGGGTGATGCAACACAGGAGCAATAAGTATTTCCCTCAGTTTGAGAACCAAGGTATCAATCCAGTAGGAGAATCTCGTCAAGTCCAGAGTACCTGCGCAAACACAAAAGAACTTGCACCCAACGCTATAAAGGGTTGTCAATCCCTTCAAGATTGATTGCAAAGTGAGATCTGAAGGCGGAAAGTGCAACGAAGTAACAGCGTAAGGCTGAAAATATGGTGTGGAGTAGACCCGGGGGCCATAGTGTTCACTAGAGGCTTCTCTCAAAATAGCAAGTATTATGGTGGGTGAACAAATTACTGTCGAGCAATTGATGGAACTGCGCAAAGTCATGACGATATCTAAGGCAATGATCATACATATAAGCATCACGTCCGAGACAAGTAGACCGATACTTTCTGCATCTAGTACTATTACTCCACACATCAACCGCTATCCAGCATGCATCTAGTGTATTGAGTTCATGACGAACAGAGTAACGCCTTAAGCAAGATGACATGATGTAGAGGGATAATATCAAACCAATGATGAAAACCCCATCTTTTTACCCTTGATGGCAACAACATGATGCGTGATTCGCTACCCCTTCTATCACTGGGTGAGGTCACTACACGGTATGAACCCAAAACCAAGCACTTCTCCTATTGCAAGAATCATAGATCTAGTTGGCCAAAGAAAACCCACAACTCGAAGAGAATTACAAGGATATGAAATCATGCATAAGAGAGATCAGAAGAAACTCAAATAAGATTCATAGATAATCTGATCATAAATCCACAATTCATCGGATCTCGACAAACACACTGCAAAAGAAGATTACATCGGATAGATCTCCATGAAGATCATGGAGAACTTTGTATTGAAGATCCAAGAGAGAGAAGAAGCCAGCTAGCTACTAGCTATGGACCCGTAGGTCTATGGTGAACTACTCACGCATCATCGGAGAGGTCATGGTGTTGATGAAGAAGCCCTCCGTGTCCGAATCCCCCTCCGGCAGGGCACCATAACGTGCCCCAGATGGGATCTTGCGGTGACAGAAGCTTGCGGCGGCGAAAAGTATTTTCGATGATCTCTTGATTTTTATGGGATTTTAGGGAATATATAGGCGCAGAACCTAGGGCAGAGGAGGTCCAAGGGGCCCACAAGCCCGTGAGGCCCGGCCTCCCCCCAGCCTGGGCTGAGGGGCTTGTGGGGTCCCTGGGGACCCCCTCCCTTGGTTCTCACGTCTCCTGATCTTCTTTCGTTTCGGAAAAAATCTTTTCGGGGATTTTATTCCGTTTGGACTCCGTTTCAAATCTTCCTCTGAAAAGGGTCAAAAACACAAAAAAAACAAGAACTGGCACTTGGCACTGAGTTAATAAGTTATTCCCAAAAAAGATATAAAAGGCATATAAAACATTCAAAGTTTGACAAGATAATAGCATGAAACCATCAAAAATTATAGATACGTTGGAGACGTATCACCAGGCTGTGGACTTCCTTGCGCAGCTCCCAGGATGCTCCCCTATGGTACACAGTCACTTGGTCGAGCACTTTCAGCATTGCTTGGTGTGCTGCATGAGCCATCGCACGCCTCGTCTGCTGCGTCCTGCTGCGTGCCTTGGAGCACCTCCGTCGCTGCTTTATCTAGTGCGTTCGGCTGCACTCCGTTGTCTGGAGAATCACTCGGCGTCGTTGTAGTCTCCAGTTGATTATCGACATGCTCGTATTCGTTGTAAATAACGTGAAAGATTTCATCAGAGACCGGGTATATGTAAGTGCATCTAGTGCCCCTTAGTGATTTTGGTGGTTTGAAGACTTATAGGTTAAGTATCTAATGTGTTCATGAGTGTACACATGATCTATAAGTCGCTGAGGAGTTTGAAATATACGATGAATATCGACCCCTAAAAATGTATATCTTCAGCTGAAGAAATTGGTATTTTGCTGAAGACTTTGATCGCGAAGAAATTGCGACGAAATTGATATTCCTCATGAAGATATTGAAGATGAGGAATTCGATGTGTCCTGAAGAAAAACGATCCGAAGACTTTGAAGCGTGAAAATTTATTCTTTGTTTCATTTTATTCACACTTGAGTCATAGGAACACTGTACTGTTAAAGGGGGTCAAGGTAATACTTTGGAATGAATTTCGTCATGATGCTCAACCCAAGCCTAATGCTACCAAAAGCCTCAAGTAAGGAATAAGAGATACATGAGGACTCTCACAGTTGAGGGTCCCGACCGTTGCCGCAATTCGTGCCACATCACCGATCTTATCCACACCAACGGTCATAATATTTAAGGGCATTAATGTCAAATCATGTCGGGATGCTCCCATGCTATAAATAGCCGCGCCCAACAACAATTAACTGTTCGGCTGCTCCGTAAGAAACTCACACTTGTCATTTAGAGCAACCCAAATTCCTCACAGAGTTCGAGAGTAAATCATCGGTGAGGAAATACCCCAAACACCAAACCACAAACCAAAAACCAAGTGATTGAGCATCACTGAGGAATTTGTTCCTGTGTGGAACTGAAGCCTTTTTACCTTTGAGGATTGTGCATCCTCGAGATGGTTAGGCGTCATGGTCTAGAGCAATCCAATAGTCAATTTTGGATCGCCGGGTGACCAAGTTTGTGAGGTTTTGGATGCCTTCCCTAAAGACTTACCACGAGTGTTGAGAGAGGACTATGTGTCCTTGATAACCCACAAGTATAGGGGATCAATTGTAGCCTTTCTAGATAATTAAGAGTGTCGAACCCAACGAGGAGCTAAAGGTAGGACAAATATTCCCTCAAGTTCTATCGACCACCGATACAACTCTACGCACACTTTACGTTCGCTATACCTAGAACAAGTATGAAACAAGAAGTACTTTGTAGGAGTGATAGGATAGGCTTGCAAGAAAGTAAAGAACACGCAAATAAAACTAGGGGCTGGTTAGATAAAGAAACAACTACGAGTGTATAACGAGTGTGGAAAAGTGGTGGTAGGAGTTGCGGAATTGTCCCTAAGCAATTGACTACGTTACTAGATCGATAGCAAGTATTATGTGGGAGATGCCTCTGCTAGCATGTCATCCCTTACTTGGAATTCTATGCACTTATGATTGGAACTATTAGCAAGCATCCGCAACTACTAACGTTCATTAAGGTAAAACCCAACCATAGCACTATTATATATTGGTCCCCCTTCAATGCCATATGCATCAATTTCTATGCTAGGTTTGAAGCTTCTGTCACTCTAGTCTGACAATACATAGTCCTATCAACATACAACTAACCCTATGGTGTGATCCACGCACGCGATCATATGATGGGCACCAAAGGATAGCAACATAACCACAAGCAAATTAAACCAACCATAGAAATTCATCAATCACCGATAGGACAACGATAATCTACTCAGACATCATAGGATAGCAACACATCATTGGATAATAATATGTAGCATAAAGCACCATGTTCAAGTAGAGGGTATAGCGGGTTGCGGGAGAGTGAACCGCTGAATATAGATGGGGGAAGATGATGGAGATGTTGGTGAAGATGACGGAGGTGTTGGTGTAGATCGCCGTCACACGATGATGTCCCGGGTGGCGTTCCAACACCGCCGGGAGAAAGAGGGAGAGAGCCCCCCTCCTTCTTCTTCTTCCTTGACCTCCTCCTTAGATGGGAGAAGCGTTTCCCCTCTCGTCCATGGTCTCCATGGCGGCGGAGGGGCGAGAGCCCCTCCAAGATTGGATCTCTCTCTCTGTGTGTCCTTCTGTGTCTGCGCTCCCAGATTCTGCGTTTCATCGTTTCTTAAATTCCCGGAGACCCATAACTCCAATTGAGCTTAAATTTTAACATGATTTTCTTCCCGATATTATCTTTCTTGCGGCAAAAGAAGGGCTTCAACCGCCTCAAGGAGTGGCCACAAGCCTGACAGCTGCCACCATACCTCCTGGTGGCGGCTACAGGGCTTGTGGGCCCTCCGCGCATCACCTCATGTTGATTCTTTTTCCCAAAAATCATAAATATTCCAAAAAAATCCCCGTAAGTTTTTATTACGTTTGGACTTCGTTTGGTATGGATATTCTCCGAAACAAAAAACATGCAACAAACAGGAACTCGCACTAGATCAATATGTTAGTCCCAAAAATAGTATAAAAAGTTGCCAAAAGTATATGAAAGTTGTAGAATATTGGCATGAAACAATCAAAAATTATAGATATGACGGAGACGTATCAGCATCCGCAAGCTTAATTCCTGCTCATCCTCGAGTAGGTAAATGATAAAAAAGATATTTTTTGATGTGGAATGCTACCTAGCATAATCTTGATCATATAATCTAATCATGGCACGAATACTAAAACACGAGTGATTCGAGGCAATAGTCTATCATTTGACATAAAGACAATAATATTTCAAGCATACTAACAAAGCAATCACGTCTTCTCAAAATATCATGGCCAAAGAAAGTTATCCCTACAAAATCATATAGTCTGGCTATGCTTCCATCTTCCCCACACAACATATTTAAATCATGCACAACCCCGGTTTTAGCCAAGCAATTGTTTCATACTTTAGTGTTCTCAAACCTTTTTAACTTTCACGGAATACATGAGCATGAGCCTTGGACATAACACTATAGGTGGAATAGAATATGGTGGTTGTGGAGAAGTCAAAAAGGAAGAGATAGTCTCACATCAACTAGGTGTATTAACGGGCTATGGAGATGACCATCAATAGATATCAATGTGAGTGAGTAGGGATTGCCATGCAACAGATGCACTAGAGCTTATAAGTGTATGAAAGCTCACAAAATAAACTAGTGGGTGTGCACCCAACTTGCTTGCTCACGAAGACCTAGGGCAATTTTGAGGAAGCCCATCATTGGAATATACAAGCCAAGTTATATAATGAAAATTTCCCACTAGTATATGGAAGTGACAACATAGAAGACTCTCTGTCATGAAGATCATAGTGCAATTTGAAGCACAAGTGTGGAAAGAGGATAGTAGCAATTGCCCCTTCTCTCTTTTCTCTCATTTTTTTGTGGGCTCTTTGGCCTCTTTTTATATATATATATTTTCATTTTGGTGGGCATCTTTGGGCTCTATTTTGTGAATGGGCTTTGATGGCCTCTTTTATTTCCTCACATGGGACAATGCTCTATTAATAATGATCATCACCCTTACAACTCAATACTTAGAGCAATGATGACTCTATATGAAATGCCTTCGGTAGTGTACCATGACAATGATCTAGCATAGCAATGACATCAAAAAACGGACAAGCCATGGAAACATCATGCTAGCTATCTTACGATCATGCAATGCCAATATGGAAGTGGTGGCACATGTCATGAGATGGAACGGTGGTAGTTGCATGGCAATATATGTCGGAATGGCTATGAAAATGCCATAATAGGTAGGTATGGTGGCTGTTTTGAGGGATCGGCTATATGGTGGGTGTAATGCACCGGCGAAAGTTGCGCGGTACTAGAGAGGCTAGCAATGGTGGAAGGGGTGAGAGTGCGTATAATCCATGGACTCAACATTAGTCATAAAGAACTCATATACTTATTGCAAAAGTCTATTAGTCATCGAAACAAGGTACTACACGCATGCTCCTAGGGGAAAGGTTGGTAGGAGTTAACCATCGCGCGATCCCGACCTCCACACAAAGGATGACAATCAATAAATAAGTCATGTTCCGACTTCATCACATAACGGTTCACCATACGTGCATGCTACGGGAATCACAAACCTTAACAGAAGTATTTCTACGAATACACAATTACTCACTAGCATGACTCTAATATCACATATTCATGTCGCAAAACTATTGCAAGGAATCAAACATATCATATTCAGTGATCTACAAGTTTTATGTAGGATTTTATGACTAACCATGTGAATGGCCAACTCCTGTTAACTCTCTAAATAGGTATAAGTGAAGCATGAGAGTTTAATTCTTTCTATAAAAGATATGCCCCGCTCTAACAAATATAAGTGAAGCAAAAGAGCATTCTACAAATGGCGGTTTTCTATGTGTAGGGAAATAGGCAATCCGAACTTCAAAAGATATAAGTGAAGCACAAGAAGCATTCTATAAAGCCAACCAAGGACTATCTCATACCAACATGGTGCATAAAAGAAAAGGAAAAATAAACACAAAAGACGCTTGATACGTCTCCATCGTATCTACTTTTCCAAACTCTTTTGCCCTTGTTTTGGACTCTAATTTGCATGATTTGAATGGAACTAACCTGGACTGACGCTATTTTCAGCAGAATTGCCTTGGTGTTATTTTTGTGCAGAAATCAAAGTTCTCCAAACGTCCTGAAAATTTACGGGGAGCAGTTTTGGAAAATATGAAAAATATCTGCGCCAAGTTCCACCTGAGGGGGTGGGCCAGTGGGCCATAAGCCCTGGCTCCACCACCACCCCCTGGTGGGCAGGCTTCTGGGGCCCACACGGCTCTTTCGCCCCCAACCTCAGGTCTATAAGTTCCCTTTCGTCCCAGAAAAAATAAAAAAGAGAAGTTTTCATCGCGTTTGCGATACGGAGGCGCCGCCACCACCTGTTCTTCATCTGGAGGGCAGATCTGGAGTCCGTCTTGGGCTCCGGAGAGGGGAAATCATCGCCATAGTCATCATCAACCTTCTTCCCTCTCCAATTCCATGAAGCTCTTCGTCGTTCGTGAGTAATTTATTCGTAGGATCGCTGGGCGGTGATGAGTAGGATGAGATCTATCATGTAATCGAGTTAGTTTTGATGGGGATTGATCCCTAGTATCCACTATGTTCTGAGATTCATGTTGCAACTACTTCACCATGCTTAATGCTTGTCACTAGGGCCCGAGTGCCATGATTTCAGATCTGAAATTATTATGTTGTCACCAATATATGTGTGTTTTAGATCCGATCTTGCAAGTTGTAGTTACCTACCATGTGTTATGATCCGGCAACCCCGGAGTGACAATAACCGGAACCACTCCCGGTGATGACCATAGTTTGAGGAGTTAATGTGTTCACCAAGTGCTAATGCGTTGGTCCGGTTCTTTATTTAAAGGTGAACCTTAATATCCCGTAGTTTCCTTTTGGACCCCGCTGCCACGGGAGGGATGGACAATAGATGTCATGCAAGTTCTTTTCCCTAAGCAAGTATGACGACACACGGAATGCATGCCTACATCACATTGACGAACGAGAGCTAGCCACATATCTCTCCGTGTTATAACTATTGCATGATGAATATCGTCCAAACAAATCACGGACCTATTGCCTACAAGATTCTCCTACTGCTGCTGTTACTTGTCTTGCTCTGCTGCTGTTCCTACTGTTGCTACTGCTGTTACTTGTCTTGCTCTGCTGCTACTGTCGCTACTACTGTCGCTTGCTACTGTTGCTACTTGCTACTGCTGTCACTACTGCTGTTCCTTGCCACTGTTATTGCTCGTTACACTGCTGCTACCTGCTACAATCTTGATTCGCTGGTCGTTGACGGGAACTGAAAACTTGCGTCAACGAGGTAACTTGGCGCCATTGATACAATCGTTAGGAATACTGTGCCGTCAACAGATTGTTTCTGACACCGTTGTTATCATATTACTTTGCTATTACTACTATGCTCGCAGATACTAATCTTTCAGGTGTGGTTGAATCTGACAATTCAACTGCTAATACTTGAGAGTATTCTCTCACCTCCCGTCATGTGAATCAACAAATTTGGGTCGAATATTCTACCCTCGAAAACTGCTACGATCCCACGCGCTGGTGGGCGTCAACAACATTCTTCTAGTTTCGGTTGCCGGGGATTGCAATCAGCATTTTTCTGGTGCCGTTGCAAAGGGAAGAACAGTTGACATCAAGCATTTTTCTGGCACCGTTTCCCGGGAGGTATTGCTATATTCTCTGAGTCACTTATGATTTATATCTGCTGATCACTATGAAGAATCCGAAGACCAAATTCTTGCCCTCAACTACGAGGGGAGGTAAGGAATTGCCATCTAGCTCTCCACTTGTTTCACCTTCGGTTATGAGTAAGTTTGCGATATCACCTCCTGCTAGAAATCTTGATATGTCGCCCGTGTTTGATGATGCTTATGATACTACTGCTAGAGATGCTATGCTTGATACTATGCCTGATACTATGCCTGATACTGCTAGAGATGCTATGCTTGATACTGCTTTGCCTGATGATGCTAGAGATGCTATTATGCCTGATGATGCTATGCTTGATACTGCTAGAGATACTACTTTGCCTGATGTTCCACTAGGGGTGTTCCTTGATGCTCATATTGCTAGAGTTACTGCCAATGCTCGTGATGCTTCTGAAACTGCCGATACTATTGAGATAGAACCTGCTTTTGCTCCTTCTAGATGTAGCTCTCCTAGATATGAATTGCCTGATACACCTGAGGGTTACATTATGGAGGGAGAGATAGCTGAGGATTTTCTTGCGTGTAAGGATGCCTATGACGCTGAGAAATTACTTCTCTAGGGGAAGGAAAAATCTCGGGAAGCTAAGATGAAATACGACCCGAAGTTTGCCACTTCACCTATCTTTATCACCGATAAGGATTATGAATTCTCTATCGATCCTGAGATAATATCTCTAGTCAAATCTGATCCTTTTCACGGTTATGAGTCTGAGACGGTCGTAGCCCATCTTGCCAAACTACACGATATAGCCACCCTTTTCACCAATGGGGAGAAGATCCGCCACTACTATATCCTTAAGTTGTTTCCTTTCTCTCCAAAGGATGATGCTAAAGCTTGGTTCACCTCTCTTGCTCCTGGATGTGCGAGTATTCCCCAGGAGATGATATATTACTTTTGTGAGAAATATTTCCCTGCCCATAGGAAGCAAGCTGCCTTGCAGGAAATATACAACTTTGCTCAACTCCAAGAAGAGAGTCTTCCACAAGCTTGGGGGAGGCTCGTCCAGCTACAAAATGCTTTGCCTGATCACCCTCTTAAGAAGAACGAGATACTTGATATCCTCTATAACGGACTTACCAATGCCTCTAGAGACCACCTAGATAGTTTAGCCGGTTGTGTTTTTAGGGAACGAACTGTAGAACACGCTGAGACCCTACTAAATAACATCTTGATCAACGATAATGCTTGGACTATTCCCAAACCACCTCCTAAGCCAACTCCAAAGAAAAGAGGTATTCTATTCCTCAGTCCCGAAGATATGCAAGAAGCCAAGAAATCTATGCAAGAGAAAGGCATTAGATCTGAAGATGTCAAAAATCTACCACCTATCGAAGAGATCCATGGTCTAGATAACCCGATACAGGTAGTAGAAGTAAATTCTCTACGTAGGTTTGATGAGAGTGATATTCCTTTTGACAAACCTGCTAGCCTATGCTTTGATTAATTTGACAACTTTGTTGCCAAACAACCGAGTTTCAATGATTATGTTAGCAGACATTTGGAACAAAGTACTCGTATGCTTAGCCATTTAAGTGCTTGTGTAGACAGAAATTTCAATGATCTGAAGCTTCTGAGTAAACATGCCTCTATGATTACTACTCAGGTAGAACAAGTACTTAAAGCTCAGAATGACTTGCTCAATGAATTAAATGACAACTCTGTCAGAGTCAATACTAGAGGAGGCAAAATGACTGAGGAACCTTTGTATCCTGAAGGTCATCCTAAGAGAATTGATCAAGATTCTCAAGGAGTCAATGCTGATACACCTAGTCATCCTAAGGAGAAGTAGAAGGATGATAGAAACCTACATGCCAGTTCACCAAATACTGTCACACCTGAAGAACCTAATGATATTTCTGCGTCTGATGCAGAAACACAATCTACTGATGAACATGAACCTGGTGACAATATGGACAGTGATGTTCATAATAATGCTCAACCTAGCAATGATGAGGATGTGGAGATTGAACCTATGGTTAATCCTGATAACCCACAACCTAAGAAATACGATAAGAATGACTTCACTGCTAGGAAGCATGGTAAATAAAGAGAGCCATGGGTTCAGAGACCTATGCCCTTTCCTCCTAAGACATCCAAGAAAAAGGATGATGAGGATTTTGAGCGCTTCGTTGAGATGATAAGAGCCATCTTTCTGCAGATGCGGTTAACTGATATGCTCAAGATGTCTCCGTATGCCAAGTACATGAAAGATATCGTGACTAATAAACGGAAGATACCGGATCTTGAGATATCCACCATGCTTGCCAATTACACTTTTAAAGGTGGAACTCCTAAGAAACTTGGTGATCCCGGAGTGCCCACTATACCTTGCTCCATTAAAGGAAACTACGTAAGAACTGCCATATGTGACCTTGGAGCCGGTGTTAGTGTTATGCCACTCTCTCTTTATCGTAGACTTGAATTGGATAAGTTGACACCCACTGAAATTTCTCTGCAGATGGCCGACAAATCCACTGCTTTCCCTATCGGCATTTGCGAGGATGTGCCTATTGTATTTGCTAACACTACTATCTTAACAGACTTTGTTATCTTGGATATTCCCGAGGACGATGCCATGGCTGTCATCCTCGGAAGAACCTTTTTAAACACTGCAGGGGCTGTTATAGATTGCAACAAAGGCAATGTCACTTTCCATGTCAATGGTAATGAGCACACAGTGCACTTTCTGAAGAAACGATATCAAGTACATTGCATCAATGCTATCGAAAAGACTTCATTGATTATCATTGGGAGCTTTGAATGCCCTATCCCTCGTGTCAAGATGAAGTATGATTTGCTTGTTGGGGAGATACATATCCCCATTGAGGTGACTTAGTGACTATTCGAAAATTCTACGTTCTCTCTTGCGATTCGAGAAGGTTTTGTCCTAAGGACTTGATCAACCCCATTGACGGATTTCTTTCGATGACCATGAATGGATGAATCAAAGAGTCACATACCTCTGTTTTGAGCTTTCATTTTTTGTTGCTTAGAAGAAAAATGATAGAATTAGTTTAGCTTTCTGTTTTTTGTTTTAGCGCCCCCGAGAAAAATACCTCGAAAATAAAAGTTCTCCGATGGTCCTGAAAATTTAGTATGATTTTTTCTGGAATTTTTGAAAATTACTGGGCCTGAGAGCTGGCCTGGGCCCCAGACCAGTGGGCCACAAGACCTGCCACCGCCACCTACCCCCTGGTGGTAGGGTGCAAGCTTGTGAGGCCCACAGGCACCCCCTCCACTCATTCCAGCTCCCAGCCTCTTCTTCCACCTCCAGAAAAAATTATTTCGCAGCTCAAACCCGTGTTCTTGCTCATTTGGCTGCGATTTTCGATCTCCTTGCTCAAAGCACCATTCTCCGAAACGTTTTGGGGAAATTACCCCTTGGTAAGTGACTCCTCCATTGGTCCAATTAGTTTTTGCTCTAGTGCTTTATCGTTCGCGTATTCTTGCTACCTTGGTGACCCTGTTCTTGGGCTTGAAAGGTTGATTTTAGCTGGTCCCAAGTAGTTTTAGCACGGGATACGGTCTCTAGGCACTAGTAGGAGTAGTTGCTACAAGGTATGGTTGGTCCTCATCCACTTTTCTCTTGAGCTTCAAAAATTTCAGCAAAAGGAAATTATGTTCATGAGGAAGTTTCATGGTGGTTCCTCAAGTAAGAAGGGTCCTCGTCTTTCTTTTCGGGGGCCCGAACCTTTTCAACTAAGGGACGCACCGGTGCAACCATGTGAATGGCCTTCCGATGAGTTCATGATCAAAGCAGGTTTCAAGGATGAGTTTGATACACTTGTCCGCAATGCCGGGTTAGAAGAATTCCTCTCAGATAAATGTGAACAGTATGCTATGCTCACTGCCTCTTTCGTGCGTAGATTTAAATTTTCAGTTGGCTGTGACTCATCCATACTGTTTGATCTGTATGATAAATCCTACCCCGTGGATTTGGAGGATTTCAATAGGATTTGCAAGATACCCGATGGGGGTAGTATTAATGATCCTTCTATGTCTTCCGTCAGAGACTTTGTCTCTAGTATAACTGTTGGAGAAACCAGAGATATCACGCTAGCCACCATAGGAAGCATCTATTTCCCTGCCTTGCACTACCTTGCCCTCTTCATAGGTAGGTGCATTAACGGAAAGGGTGCACATTGTCACCTATGCGCTTCTGACCTTAGTATCCTTAAGAGCGCAGTAACAGGTGAAAGGAGCTTCAATATGGGAGCTATAATAGCAAGGAGGCTGAATAAAAATGCCAGTGAGGGGGATTTCTTTGGTGGAGTTTATGCTACACGCTTAGCAAATTTTCTTGGAGTATCCATCCGTCCAGAAGACCCTCCTCTCCGTACAGCCTACCTTGATCGTGTCGCTCTAACACGCTACCAGTTCCTTGAGAGAGATCATGGATCCCTCCTATACTGCTTGATATTTAACCGACATCGTGTTTTCCATATTACCCTTCCCGCTCCTGCTTTCTTTGACTTTCAGGTAAAACGAAGATACTACATAACCATAGAAGAGGGAGAGGAGTATGAGAGGGAGGCGACTGCTGCTCGACTTCGTGAGGCAGCTGTTCAGGCAGTGGCTGCAGCACTCCTGTATAACACCCATTATGATTTTGGGTTTTGCCAGGACCATCCATGGCAGTAGACCAAGCTAGGCCAAAAGCCTAAGCTTGGGGGAGTACGTGTTCTCACCGACTTTACATTCATGCTTATGCTTTCCCTTTGTTAGCCGGTGTTTATACTTTGCCACTGTATTATCCATGCTAGTTTATTTTCGTGTTCTTGTTTTCTTGTTTTGTGTCCTTCTGAGAAAACCCAAAAAGATTTTTCTTTCTTCTTTTGCTTGTTGGGAGCTTTCCCGTGTAAATAGTTTTCTTTTTCTTTGTGTCAAGGTAGAAGATATTGGTTGCAATGTTTATTGGTTCTTGCATTCTTACCTGTTTAGCTTTGAAAGAGCCATATTACTTTGTCTTCTCCTTTGTGTTTGCCTGCAGATTCAGCTTAGTCCAATGCACGAGCACTCTTATTATTGTTCACATCGTTCGATTGTGCAAGTGAAAGGCAACAATGATGATATATGATGAAGTGACTGAGACTGAAAAGCTGGTATGAACTCTGTCTATTTTGTTTTTGTAAATATGACTAGCTTGTCGACCCAGATTTAGCTTTGTTGTGAGAGAACCATGATTGCAATGACAACTTAGAGATCATAGTTTCTGATGCCATGCTTATTTAGCCGAGAGCTTATAATGGTTTGTCTTGAATGCCAACATAGATTTTGAGATGACTATGATGTAGTATGATAGGATGGTATTCTCCTTTGAATGTTTCAAGTGGTTTGACTTGGCACATGTTGAAACAAAATCAACATAGCCTCCATGATGTTCATGTTCATGGTGATTTATATCCTGTTCATGCTTGCATTCAATGTTAGTCAAACTCATTGCATCTTGATGACTGTTGTCGCTCTCTAGTTGGTCGCTTCCCAGTCTTTTGCTAGCTTCACTTGTACTAAGCGGAATACTGCTTGTGCATCCACTTCCATAAACCCAAAAGTTTTTCCATGAGATTCCACCATACCTACCTATTTGCGGTATCTACCTGCCGTTCCAAGTAAGTTTGCATGTGCCACTCTCTAAACCTTCAAGAAATAATCTGTTTTGCATGCCCGAACCGCTCATGTGGTGACAGGGGGCTATTGGTATCTTCCATGCTAGGAGTGTTATCCTTCACATGTGTTTATTCACTGTCATTCATGAGAAAGGGGCCGGTAATTGGAATGCCCAGTTCCATGCTTAAATCGAAAACATAAATGTAAAACAAGATTCGCCCCAGATTGATGTTAGTATGGACGGTACCCGAGGATTCGGCTAGCCATGGAGTGTGATTGATTGGTGGGTGGGAGTTAAAACTTTACTTTTCTGTTTGGGAACCGCCTATAGCATGAGTAGCATGTAAGGTATTGAGAACTCTTGGTCATTGCGTTGACAATGAAAGCATGCCACCCAAAATTATTATCTCTGTTTTCAAAGCTTGAGCTCTCGCACCTCTGCAAATCAATGCTTCCCTCTGCGAAGGGCCTGTCTATTTATTTTCCTGTCGAGTCATCCTCCTCTTTTAAGCACCAATTAGAGAGCACCTCTGTCATTTTTATGCTTTGCTTTTGATTGATATTGAGTATGACTATGACTGGATCTTTGTTGCTTTGAATTACAATGTTTAGTCAGCCCTTGATCTTTGAAACTACTGTGCATTTATGTTTTGCGGTCTCAGAAAGAGCTAGCGAGATACCACCTGTTCATATTGCTTCATGCTTGTTTTGATTGAAGTGTTGGTATTTGAAACTCATTATTATTTGCTCGTTAGCTGATTATGCCATTGATATTAGTTTACCGTGAGACCTTTGTGTCATTTGCTTATGTGGTTAACTTGTGATCTTGCTGAAATTCTGGTTATGAGTTAGACATAGTTGCAACAACAAGATCAAATAGAGTTTGTCAAAGTTTTTCTTTCTCTCTCAGTTTGTCAACTGTGTTGCTTGAGGACAAGCAAGGTTTTAAGCTTGGGGGAGTTGATATGTCTCCATCGTATCTACTTTTCCAAACTCTTTTGCCCTTGTTTTGGAATCTAATTTGCATGATTTGAATAGAACTAACCTGGACTGACGCCGTTTTCAGCAGAATTGCCTTGGTGTTATTTTTGTGCAGAAATCAAAGTTCTCCAAACGTCCTAAAAATTTACGGGGAGCAGTTTTGGAAAATATGAAAAATATCTGCGCCAAGTTCCACCTGAGGGGGTGGGCCAGTGGGCCACAAGCCCTGGCTCCGCCCAACCCCCTGGTGGCGGTGGGCAGGCTTGTGGGGCCCACATGGCTCTGTCGCCCCCAACCTCAGGTCTTTAAGTTCCCTTTCGTCCTAGAAAAATAAAAAAGAGAAGTTTTCATCGCGTTTGCGATACGGAGGCGCCGCCACCACCTGTTCTTCATCCGGAGGGCAGATGTGGAGTCCGTCTTGGGCTCCAGAGAGGGGAAATCGTCGCCATCGTCATCATCAACCTTCTTCCCTCTCCAATTCCATGAAGTTCTTCATCGTTCGTGAGTAATCTATTCATAGGCTCGCTGGGCGGTGATGAGTAGGATTAGATCTATCATGTAATCGAGTTAGTTTTGATGGGGATTGATCCCTAGTATCCACTATGTTCTGAGATTGATGTTGCTAATACTTTGCCATGCTTAATGCTTGTCACTAGGGCCCGAGTGCCATGATTTCAGATCTGAAATTATTATGTTGTCACCAATATATGTGTGTTTTAGATCCGATCTTGCAAGTTGTAGTTACCTACCATGTGTTATGATCCGGCAACCCCGGAGTGACAATAACCGGAACCACTCCCGGTGATGACCATAGTTTGAGGAGTTCATGTGTTCACGAAGTGCTAATGCGTTGGTCCGGTTCTTTATTAAAAGGAGAACCTTAATATCCCGTAGTTTCCTTTTGGACCCCGCTGCCATGGGAGGGATGGACAATAGATGTCATGCAAGTTCTTTTCCCTAAGCAAGTATGACGACACACGGAATGCATGCCTACATCACATTGATGAACGGGAGCTAGCCACATGTCTCTCCGTGTTATAACTGTTGCATGATGAATATCATCCAAACAAATCACCGACCCATTGCCTACGAGTTTGTCCTACTGCTGCTGTTACTTGTCTTGCTCTGTTGCTGTTACTACTGTTGCTACTGCTGTTACTTGTCTTGCTCAGCTGCTAGTGTTACTACTACTGTCGCTTGCTACTGTTGTTACTTGCTACTTCTGTCACTACTCCTGTTCCTTGCCACTGTTATTGCTCGTTACACTGCTGCTACCTGCTACAATCTTGATTCGCTGGTCGTTGTCGGGAACTGACAACTTCCATCAACGAGGCAACTTGGCGCCATTGATACAATTGTTAGAATAGTCTACCGTCAACAGATCGTTTCTGACACCGTTGTTATCATATTACTTTGCTGTTACTACTATGCTCGCAGATACTAATATTTCAGGTGTGGTTGAATTTTACAATTCAACTGCTAATACTTGAGAGTATTCTCTCACCTCCCGTCGTGCGAATCAACAAATTTGGGTCGAATATTCTACCCTCGAAAACTGCTACGATCCCACGCGCTGGTGGGCGTCAACAACATTCTTCTAGTTTCGGTTGCCGGGGATTGCAATTAGCATTTTTCTGGTGCCGTTGCAAAGGGAAGAACAGTTGACATCAACGCTCCAAGCATTTGCACATATCATGTGACGAATTAAAATATAGCTCTGAGTAAAATTACCGATAGATTGTAGACGAAAGAGGGGATGCCTTCTGGGGCATGCCCTAGCTTAGACGCTTGAGTCTTCCTTGAATATTACCTTGGGGTGCCTCGGGAATCCCCAAGCTTAGGCTATTGCCTCTCCTTATTCCTTCATCCATCGTGCTCTCACCCAAAACTTGAAAACTTCAATCACACAAAACTCAACAAAACTTCGTGAGATCCGTTAGTATAAAAAAATAGATCACCACTTCAAATACTGTTGTCAACTCATTCTAAATTCGTATTAGCATTATATCTACTGTAATCCAACTTCACCATGGTTCATACGCCCCGATACTACCCATAGATTCATCGAAGTAAGAGAACAATGCATAGAAACCAGAATCTGTCAAAACAGAACAGTCTGTAGCAATCTGTATATTCCCTATACCTCTGATATCTCAAAAAATCTGAAAAACTACTAACGTCTGGAAAATTTGCATATAAATCAGCAGAAAAAAGAATCAACTCAAAAACTCTTCCGTAATAAAAACTAAAATTAATTTCGTGAGCAGAAAGTTTCTGTCTTTTCTCAGCGTGATCAAACAACTATCACCCAAACTAATCGTAAAGGATTTGCTTGGCACATTATTTTTAAAAACACAAAGGAATTGTACAAGGGATAATTATTTTTGTGAGAAACTTCCATGAAAAATTCTATATTGTTTCCATGAGCATGAACACAAGTGTTCAAGGTCGACCCTCACTTCCACAATGCATCACCTTTCAATCACTTCTCTTTTTGAAAAAGTTTTAAGTTCCCCTCTATATTTTTTTTGTTTTGAAACTAAATAAAAGCACTCAACAGAAATAAATGACTCTCTAAAACTTCCAGGTTGTCTCCCAGGCAGCGCTTTCTTTAAAACCATTAAGCTAGGCATAAAGTGCTCAAGTAATGGATCCACCCGGATCCCAAGGTATATCAAAGCCAATTTTAATTAGCAACGATTTGAAATTTAGTAGTGAGCACAAGGTAACATATATCATGCAATGACGAAGTCTAACTCTCTTCCTATGCATTGGCATGTCATAAAAGAACAATTCATGCACACCAAGTAAAGGCCAATACATAGCATAAGCAGTTTCTTGAAATTTTATCGTATTGGAAACATAGAGAGGCAGAGATGTAGTTCCTCTCTCATAATAATTGCAAGTAGGAGCAGCAAGCACATGCATATTATATTCATAAAAATCATCATGTGTAAAGTAAGTAACTATAGCTAGCTCATCTTCATAAGCAACATTCATATTGGCATCATGGCCACAAGCATAGCATGCATCAAGTTCATCAAAAAGGGATATTTCAAGCGAATCCAAGGGATCATATCATTCATCTTTCGGTAAGAACGAAGGGATATTAAATAATGTATGAGTAGAAGAGTTACTCTCATTAGAAGGTGGACACGGGCAGCTAGTCTGTTCTTCCTCCTTTTGTTCTTCGCTCTCCTCGTCATCTTTTTCATCTAATGAGCTCACAATTTCAGCATTTTCTTCTTCCATAGTTTCCTGCAAAATAATAGTCTCTTCTTGGTCAGCATAGGATTTCTCCTTAAATCGTTCAATATGGGCATTATATTCATAATTAGTATAACAATAACGAAGCATAGCCAAATTTTCAGATCGGTAAGGAGCATCATCATTATCATCACACCTTTCAAATAGAGCCTCAATTTCATAAGCACCCATAAAAGCAACAAACTCTTCTATTTGATCCACATCATAGTAATCATATATACCATTAGCATAAGAAGCAAACGTTATATGATCATTAAACTCACAAGAAAAGGGAAGGTGTGGAGCCTTCATCCTAGAGCAGCAAGTGACACCATATCTCTTGCATAGTTCCCAAGCATACCATTTCAACAAATGGATTTGATCCCATAAAAGTTCCCCTTTTTGAGTCAAGTGATAATACCTAAAGTATTCACGTTGATCCAACGTGTATCCCATTATATAATTGAATGGGGCTTTCTCAGGATTATTAGAGAAGTGCATAATATTTTCCACATAACGAGCCTCAAGGGTTTTAGGAGGTTCCCCATCTCCATGAGTAGCAAGTACACCTAGTTTTTTTGGTATTTCGTGTTCCATATCCATAACTAAAGATAGAGAACAACTTAGAACAGCAAATAAATCTACTTAGTGATAAAGCAAACAAGCACACACGAGGATATTCACACCACGCTATTGCTCCCCGGCAACGGCGCCAGAAAAAGGTCTTGATAACCCATAAGTATAGGGGATCAATTGTAGCCTTTCTCGATAAGTAAGAGTGTCGAACCCAACGAGGAGCTAAAGGTAGGACAAATATTCCCTCAAGTTCTATCGACCACCGATACAACTCTAGGCACACTTTACGTTCGCTTTACCTAGAACAAGTATGAAACTAGAAGTACTTTGTAGGAGTGATAGGATAGGCTTGCAAGAAAGTAAAGAACACGTAAATAAAACTAGGGGCTGGTTAGATAAAGAAACAACTACGAGTGTATAACGAGTGTGGAAAAGTGGTGGTAGGAGTTGCGGAATTGTCCCTAAGCAATTGACTACGTTACTAGATCGATAGCAAGTATTATGTGGGAGAGCCCTCTGCTAGCATGTCATCCCTTACTTGGAATTCTATGCACTTATGATTGGAACTATTAGCAAGTGTCTGCAACTACTAACGTTCATTAAGGTAAAACCCAACCATAGCAATAAGATATATTGGTCCCCGTTCAATCCCATATGCATCAATTTCTATGCTAGGTTTGAAGCTTCTGTCACTCTAGCCTGCCAATACATAGTCCTATCAACATACAACTAACCCTATGGTGTGATCCACGTGCGCGATCATATGATGGGAACCAAAGGAGAGCAACATAACCACAAGGAAATTAAACCAACCATAGCAATTCATCAATCACCGATAGGACAATGATAATCTACTCAGACATCATAGGATAGCAACACATCATTGGATAATAATATGTAGCATAAAGCACCATGTTCAAGTAGAAGGTACAGCGGGTTGCGGGAGAGTGAACCGCTGAATATAGATGGGGGAAGATGATGGAGATGTTGGTGAAGATGACGGAGGTGTTGGTGTAGATCGCCGTCACACGATGATGTCCCGGGCGGCGTTCCGGCGCCGCCGGGAGAGAGGGGGAGAGAGCCCCCCTCCTTCTTATTCTTCCTTGACCTCCTCCCTAGATGGGAGAAGGGTTTCCCCTCTGGTCCATGGTCTCCATGGCGGAGGAGGGGCTAGAGCCCCTCCGAGATTGGATCTCTCTCTCTGTGTCCTTCTGTTTCTGCGCTCCCAGATTGTGCGTTTCACCGTTTCTTACATTCCCGGAGATCCGTACCTCCGATTGAGCTGCAATTTTAACACGATTTTCTTCCGGATATTATCTTTGTTGCCGCGAAGGAACGGATCCAGCCACCTTAAGGAGTGGCCACAAGCCTAAAAGTCGCCACCGTACCTCCTGGTGGCGGCTACAGGGCTTGTGGGCCCTCTGTGCATCTCCTCGCGTTGCTTTTTCTTCCCAAAAATCATAAATATTCCAAAAAAATCCCTGTAAGTTTTTATTACGTTTGGACTTCGTTTGGTATGGACATTTTGCGAAACAAAAAACATGCAACAAACAGGAACTGGCACTGGGCACTGGATCAATATGTTAGTCCCAAAAATAGTATAAAAAGTTGGCAAAAGTATAAGAAAGTTGTAGAATATTGGCACGAAACAATCAAAAATTATAGATACGATGGAGACGTATCAGTTCTTAGCTCAAGGAGATATGGTAGGGACTGTGTGTCCTTTGGTTTCAATACCAAGCCGCTCCGAACCAGACGTACGACTGTCACCACAGTTGGAACTGGGTCATGAACAACTGTCTTCAGTGTGATACGGGTTCTATTTCTTCAACTCTTTTTCATTGTCTGTGTTTGAAGAATTTGCTGAAGACTTCTCGGAATTTCCTCAACATCAAATTCTTCACGCGAGTTAATCCTCATCTTCTTAATCTGTGCGTGCGTACTGTTTGTTTTCTGTATTGCTCATCTAGAAAACTGTTGTAGTCATACTTTGCACCCCTGATCCTTTGCTTTTTCCGCTGCAAGTCATTCATCAGTGAGGAATTTCCTCAAAATAAATTTCCTCAGCGATGAAACTCTAAAAATCTCCTATTCACCCCCTTCTAGTCGATATAACGCACTTTCAATTGGTATCACAGCAAGGTACTCCCTTGTTCTGTGTGATTTTGGTTTAACCACCTGGAGTTTTAGTTATGTTGACTGTAGGCATGATCAAGGTTACTGCAGGATGTCCTACTTTCGAAGGAAAAGACTTTCTTTTCTGGAAGACCGAGATGCAGGTGCATCTACAAGCTATTGACAATGATCTCTGGTACATTTTGGAACATGTTGTTCCCCTTATCACTGCTACTGTCTCTGCCGCTGATGTGAAGAAATTCAAGCAACTTGATTCTCAAGCGAAGAATATCATTTGTGGACATCTGAGCAATGGTCAGTATGGAAGAGTGAGTGCTTTGGGCCCACCAAAACTAATCTGGGAAAGGATGTCCAAAGTCAATGAAGGAGTATCAACTCAGTGTGACTCTCGTGTTGATGTTCTTCGCAATCTCTTCAATCTCTTCAAGAGGTTTGACAATGAAAGCTGCCAAGATACCTTTGACTGCCTCACTGACATATCAAATGAACTACAAGCACTGGGAGCTCGAGACATTACTGACCATGATGTTGTGAAGAAACTGCTAAGATCTTTGGATTCATCATTTGATACACTGGTTCTGATGATTCAAGAAAGACCAGACTACCAGATGCTTGATCCTGCTAATATTCTCGAAAGACTCAATACTCATGAATTCCAACAGGAAGAAAACAGAGATCTATATGGACCAAGCTATTCTAGACCTCGTGCACTGAAGTCCAAAGCAATTTCCTCATATGAAGAAGAAGACTCGGATTGCAGCATTGGTGATCCTAAAGAACTTAGACAGGAGCTTGCAATGCTCGTGAGGAAATTCCAGAAGTTTACAAGACGTGGCCTGTTTGGTAAATCTTCAAGAAGAGATATGAGGAAATCAGAATCTTCATCTAAGGACTACAAGAAAAGAACCTACCACAAATGCAAGAAATCAGGTCACTATATTTCTGATTGTCCTCTTTAGGTGAAGGAATCAAAGAAGAAGAAATACAAAGATGAAAGTTCTGATGACTCGAAGAAAAAGAAGAAATCTTCAAAATCCTCGTCCTCAAAGTCCTCATCGCCCAAGACGACTAGTTTCAGAAAGGCTCGGCCACTTATTGGCAATGAAATGGATTCTAAGGCAGAATCTAAGGAATGTGATGATGAGGACGGATTTGAAGAAGACTCAGAATCTGGACACACTAGTCTTGCACTAGCTAGCACATTCGTCAGCAAGTCAATCTTCAACATTGAAGAAAACGACAACTCCATCCACACTGATGACTATGCTGATGACTTCGCTCCAACCTATTGCTTCATGGAAAAAGGTTCAAAGGTACCGAATGATACTGCCTCCTCTGATTCAAGTGACTGTAAACCTGATTATTATAAAAAACCCAGTTACAGTAAACTTGCTGTCATTGCAATTAAACAAAAACTGCCCTTGAAAAACTCCAGAAACTACTAGACAGAAGCGATGACCTGTTGAATGATGAAATGAATCTTACCCAAATCCTCACTGAAGATATGAAAAGTCTTCATACCAGATATGATAATCTTCAAGATCGTCATGGTACACTCCTCGCTGATCATGAGAAAATTTCCTATGAATTCCTTCAAAGGAAACTTGATCTTGAGAAGTTGAGGATGTCTCATGATGATCTTTGAATGAAAATTGATTCATTACTCGCTCAACAGATCAGTGCCACTCAGGTTGAATTCATTCCTCCATGTCTTAAATGCATCGAACGTGAAACTGCAATTTCTTCACCAGAATCATCAAATTCTTCTATTGCTACAAATTCTTCAACTCCTCATGTGGTATCAAATTCCTCACTTGAGGAAACCACAAATGTTACTGATGAAAATGCAGGACTGAAGGAATTGTATGTGACAGGCATGTACAAAAGTCTCATAGGGCACCATACCCTTTGCGATGTGCTCAAAAAGTAGATTTTGAATAGGAACCCAAGGAAAGAAGGAATTGCCTTTGAAAGGAAACTGAATGCCGAAGGATTATACTGGAAACCTGAGCAGTACCCCAAAATCTCATGGGTTGCTTCTAAAGGGCCTCATGTTGATCCATCCAATCTAACACGCTTTGCATGTGAATTATCCTATTCCTCGCATGAGTCATTTGGCTCCAACTATAAATTGTTCAAAAATCAATCTACCGAAGTATTTGCTCGAAATGTCGGAACTAACTGCAGGAATGGACCACCCGTGAGGAAAATATGGGTCCCGAAAAGTTGCCTTGAAAATATTTAGGTGAATGTCCTCATGACACCACCTGTGAAGAATTTGAACCCCAGATCAAATTCCTCAGGAGGACCAAAGTCTTCAAGAGGATCAAAATCCTCAACTGATCAAAACTATGCTCGTACCCGTGCTAATGCTTCTAATATGCAGGGAAATTACAAGGGATATGAATATGATCATTACTCTTCAAATCATTATGTTCATAAATCTTGAAAGTAATTCTCTGCCTATTCCTTTGAGTACTATAACCCCCTACTGTAAAGAGAAGTGCATTAGCTACAATGCCCCCTTTCTCATATGGTGCTCGCAGGATGATGAATTCTTTACCACCCCTTCAAATGTGGGTGGTGAAGAAATTGAACTAATCACTTCTGCAGGACTGGTCTCCATATGAAAATCATCATGTGAAGAATTTGCTCGAGACCTGAGGAAAATGCTTGGTAGGACGCAAGCTAACATTGATGAAATGAAAACATTTCACACGTCCTCAAAATTACTGTTTATGATGAAATTCCTATCTAATGAAATTGATATCATATTCTTCAAGTCTGAAGCATATGAGATGGTAAGCTGTACTAATTCATCTGCAGGATGACAAACCCAAGAGTACTGAGTGGGTTCGTGACAGTGGCTGCACACACCACATGACTGGTGACAAAAGCTTGTTGATGAATATGCCATTGACTCCATCACCACTTAAGAAAATCACTTGTGCTGACAAATGTAAAGGCAAGGTACTGAGACTTGGCAAAGTGGCTATTTCCAAGGACAGGCATATGGACAAAGTGATGCTTGTTGAATCCCTTGGATTTAACCTCATGTCAGTCTCAATGCTTTGTGATCTTGATATGGTTGTTACCATCAGAAAATATATATGTGTAGTCATCATGGAATCTGACAGATCCAAAGTCTTCGAAGGTGTTAGACGAGGAGATTTGTACATTGTTGATTTTTCTATAGGCCCTCAACGAGCCACATGCTTATTAGCAAAAACCTCAAAAGGCTAGCTATGGCATCGAAGACTTGGCCATGCAGGCATGAGGAATTTGCACACGCTGGCGAAGAAGAAGCATGTCATTGGCACTGAATCAGTCAAATTCCTCAAGGACCACCTCTGCGGTGCTTGTGAATCTGAAAACGTGACCTGACCCAAACACCCCTCGAAGACTACCATGACCACTACTCGTCCATTTGAATTGCTTCACATGGATCTATTTGGACCTACTCATTATGCCACTCTAACAAATGCAGCATCTTTATACGGCTTGGTCATAGTTGATGATTATTCTAGATACACTTGGGTGCATATCATTCTGTATAAAACTGGAGTGCAGAAAGTCTTCAAACGATTTTCCTCAAGGGCCTCGACGAACTTCGGTGTCAAGATCAAACACATCAGGAGTGATAATGGGACAAAATTCAAGAACACTGGTCTTGATGCTTATCTTGTTGAACTTGGTATTACTCACGAATTATCTTCTCCTTATACTCCTCAACTGAATGGCGTCGTTGAAAGAAAGAACATGACTCTGGTTGAAATGGCACGAACCATGCTTGAAGAATATCAGACTCCTCTTCATTTCTGGCCTGAAGCAGTCAACACTGCTTGCCATATCATCAACAGGGTATATCTTCACAAATTCCTCAAGAAAACCTCATATGAACTCCTCACTGGCAAGAAACCCAATGTAAGTTATTTCAAAGTCTTCGGTGCAAAATGCTGGATTAGAGATCCTCACCATAGCTCAAAGTTTGCACCTAAGGCACATGAGGGTTTTATGCTTGGTTATGGAAAGGACTCGCACACCTACAAAGTCTTCAACACCTATCACAACAAGGTTGTTGAAACTATAGATGTGCGGTTCAATAAAACTAATGGCTCACAAAGAGAGCAATTGCCTCCTGATCCAGATAAATTGTCTCCTGAGAAAGCAATCAAGCTCAAAGCTACTAAAGACATTGTACCTACTAAGGAAATTGCTGAAGAAATCACTCCCAATACTGATAAAATTCAAGAAGATGCTCCTGAGGAAATTGCTCGAGAACAGTTTCCTCAGCCCACACGAAATCGTAAACCAGCTCATCCTAGGATTGCAAATGAAGTAGAACTTGACAAAATCCTCGAAGACATCAACACGCCAGGTCCTCTCACTTGCTCAAAAGCTTCAAACTAAGTTAACTTTTGTGGGCATTCTTTTTTTTGTGTCTATCATAGAACCTTCAAAAGTTGCTGAGGCTTTCATGGAACTTGAGTGCATTCAAGCTATGCAAGATGAACTTCTTCAATTCAAGCTAAACGACGTGTGGGAGCTCGTCAAACGACCAGATCCTCGCAAGCACAATATCATCGGTACCAAGTGGATTTTCCGAAACAAGCAAGATGAGTATGGTCAAGTGGTGAGGAATAAGGCACGACTTGTAGCCCAAGGCTACACACAGGTTGAAGGAATTGACTTTGATGGAACTTTCGCACGTGTTGCTAGACTTGAAGCTATTCAAATACTACTTGCTTATGCTAATCATCATAACATTACCTTATATCAAATGGATGTGAAAAGTGCATTCCTCAATGGTAAGCTTGAGGAAGAAGTATATGTTTCTCAGCCCCCAGGTTTTGAGGATCCGAAGAATCCAGACAAAGTTTTCAGACTCAAAAAGGCATTCTATGGTCTCAAGCAATCCCCTCGGGCGTGGTACGATATATTGAAGGAATTCCTCATGAAGAAAGGCTTCAAACCTGGTTCACTCGATCCAACTCTTTTCACAAAATCCTATGAGAATGAACTATTTGTGTGTCAAATATATGTCGATGACATCATATTTGGCTGTACCGACAAACGTTACAGTGATGAATTTGCTTACATGATGAGTAAAGAATAATAGATGTCGATGATGGGGGAGCTGAAATTCTTCTTAGGTCTTCAAATTCGTCAACAACGCAATGGCATCTTCATATCACATGGGAAATACCTCAAAGATGTTATGAGGAAATTCGACATGCATGAATGCAAAGGCGCCAAGACTCCCATGCCTACCAACGGCTACCTCTTCACTGACGAAAATGGTAAAGAATTCGATCAACATGTATATTGCTCAATGATTGGCTTTACTGTATTTATGTGCATCTAGGCCAGATATAATGCTTAGTGTTTGCATGTGTGCACGTTTTCAAGCAAAACCGAAGGAATCACACCATAAGTCTATGAAGCATAATCTTCCATACTTAGCTCACACGCCAACACTAGGATTATGGTACCCCAAGGGCTCAAATCTTCATCTTGTGGGATATTCTGATTCTGACTATGCTGGTGACCGTGTGGATCGCAAGTCAACTTCTGGCACTTGTCATTTCCTCGGAAGATCATTAGTCTGCTGGTCCTCAAAGAAGCAGAACTGCGTTTCTCTCTCCACTGCCGAAGCTGCATACATTGCTGCTCGATCATGTTGTGCTCAATTTCTATGGATGAAGCAAACCCTCAAGGACTATGGCATCAACATGAAGAATGTGCCTCTCTATTGCGACAATGAGAGTGCAATCAAGATTGTATACAACCCAGTACAACACGCGAAGACTAAGCACATCCAGATTCGTCATCATTTTCTTCGGGACCATGTCCTTAAGGGCAATATCATCATCGACCATGTGAAGACTCACGATAAATTAGTAGATATCTTCACTAAGCCCTTGGATGAGAAAGGTTTTGCAAGTTGCGGTGTGAGCTAAATATCTTAGAATCTTAAAATATTTTGTAAATACATGCACACATTCTAACACTTATGCAAAACTGATGACTTAGATGTGCAACACAGGAAGAATTGATTTTCTTCAATCAATGAAGAATATCACACTTAGTGTGAGGAAATTAATGAAGAATTTGGTTCTCAGGGCCGTACGACAATTGTACGCGGCGCCTGAAATCATCATTCTTATACGGTGGCTCACGCCACCAACCAACTTTGAAATTCTTCAAGTTGTTTTTCTTCAATGTTGTTTTCCTCAAAGTTGAAATTCAACAACCTGACGCTTCGTCACAAAATCCTCAAGTTTTCCAAATCTTCAAAATCCTCAAAATACTTGATGATTTTCATTTGCCAAGATATATACATATGTAGACTCTGATTTCTAAGTCCTCAACATAATTTACTTATAGCTATTTCTTCAACTTGATATTTCATCTAAGTGAATGTGATCGGACCCTACTCCCCTCTATGCTATACTCACCGAGTCTATTCAATTCTTCATATGCGTTCTACTTGAAACTTTGTTCGAAATCCTCACTGTGTCCTTGTCAGCTAAGGATTTTGCAACAAAATCCTCAAATCTTCAAAAATGATTTTAATATTGTTACAAAGTAACTCAACCCCACTTCCCACGATCAGATAAGCACGATCTCCACCGCTATAAATACGTCCTTACCCCTTGTGTCCGAACTCTTCGTTCTCTCTCGACCTTCTCTCCTCCTCAAGCAAAACCTAGTGCCACCGCTAGAAATCTCGTCGCCGGCGAGGAACAACTTCACTACCTGGACCTCTCCGTCACCGAACTCACGCCGGAAGCAGAACATCTACATCCGCCGCTGCCGTAGCCGTCTTCTACCGCCAAGTTAGGGCGCAGCAGACTCAAACCGAGGAGCATCTACAGTTGCTGCCTCTGTTCTTCGTGCTCGCCATATAGGGTAAATAAAATCGTACTTTATTGTCCCTTTCGATCTATTATTTTACCTTAGATTCGAGAAATCTGTTTTTCCTCAGTGTCTATCAGCCTCGCACACTCTATTCCTCAAACACTCGATGAATTTCACTAAGCCACTAAAATTCTTCACATGATTCCTGAATTGTGCAAATTCTCGAATCTGCACAACTCTGGAACCCAAGATCAGAGTGCTTAGACAAATTCCTCAACCCACTGGTTAAATTCCTCAACTCTTAAAATTTCAATTTCTTCAAATCTGAGAACGAATATGACCTCTCCAAATTCCTCGCACCTATACTCTATTCAGAGGTACAAAATGTCAGCTGATGAATCACTAGGTTCTCATCAACTTAACTCATTTGCAGCGTTCCTCGAAGAAACTTGCCAGTGTCATCAGAATCCTCAAGAGTGCAAATTCCTTAGCAAAAGCCTTAGCTGAAGAAAATGGAAGATGACAGAAAGCAAAAGGGTGGAAAGAAACTTGAACAGAACACTGCAATTGATATCCCTGAGGATATATACCTTGACTATTGTATGCCAGATGAGCAAGAACCTATGGCGAAAAGGAAAATCAGGCTTCAAAGGAAAGAACGCAGGTGGACTACAGAACGGAAGGAATATCGCTTCGTCACTCCAAAGTATGCGAAGAAATTCGTCCTCAAGCCACCTTGCAAAAGGCCTCCTCTTGGTGATCATCAAGTAGCACATCCCTCAAGCATCAAAACTATTGATGATTATCCTGAGGAGAAAAAAAACACTTGTCTAAGCTTCAGAAGAAAGCAGAAGCTGCAGTGAGGAAATTCAATGAGGAATCTGTTGCTGCCACTACAACCACCTCTTCTACTGTTGAAGCTTCTGGTACAACTATTCCTCAAGTGAAGACTGTGCCACAGAAACCAAAGGCTTCAAAGCCTAAAGAGAAATTGCTTCAAAAGGCTGCGCCTGCGCCAAAACCCTCAACAGGTACACAAGCTTCAAAGCCTGAACACAAGCAGATTGTCAAGCAACAGCCTGCTCACTCCAGCTCCTCTGTACCATCTGCCACAAGCTCGGAGACAAAGTCTTCACTAACACCATTGAAGACTAAAATGACTGCTGGAAGAGGCATCAGACCCAACCCAAGCAAAGTCATCAGAGTACCTTCCACATCAGAAGGAAGTGATGAATCTGATGATGAAACTCTTCAAGCCATCATCAGAAACAAGCAGGAACGCGTCGCACAAGCCTCAGACAGCGCTATTCCTCTTGCCATGGACCCAAAGGTCCTGCTGGACTACATCAATGTCTGGTATGATGATCCAAACACACCCATTGATGACTTGAAGCTTCCCCCATGTATCAGCCATATGGTGGCCACAATCATCAATGAGGCCAAATGGAAAAAGACGCAAGCCAATCAAGCAAAGGCTGCAAAACTGAAGAAGGAGAAATTCCTCACGCATAATCTCCTCAACCTTTCGCCTGATGATCTTGTCTTTACCCAGGCTAAACTAAAGACTTTGGCCTACAAGTACACAAAATTATCTGATCGTCAAAGTCTCAAGTCAAATTTCATCAAGTTTGCAACTAATGCAGTTGATGAATATAACAAGAAGGCTGCTCCTCCAGCAAAACCAAAGCACCCAGAGCCCAGCTATTCTGTTCAGCTGACTAGGGAAGATGAAGAAGAAGAATCTCATGCTGAGGAAATGCCTCAAGATAGTCGAGCTGATGAACCTCTAATTGAGGAAATACCTCAAGGCACTCCAGCTGATGAATTTGCTCCGGCTGAAGAAAATGGTCCAGCTGAGGAAACTGCCAGGACTGATACTGCACCAGCTCCTGAAGAGAAAATACCTTCACCTCAATCCTCAAAGGTTAAGAAGATGGTTCCATCTGCATCAGACGTGAAGAAAACCAAAGCTGATGAGAAAGAAGCGAAGAAAAGAAAAGCTTCTTTAACCCCAGAATCATCAGAGGCCAGCGCCACAAAACACTTGATGAAACTGCTCCACTGGATGATGTGTCTTTGAAGGTCGCTTCATCATATACTTTGATTCCCTTCGGAATTGACTATGTCATTCCTGAAGAAGATGAGGGAATTTTGATTGATGAGGAAATGAAAGATGCTGATTCTGAAGAAACCATGGATGAGGAAATACAAATTGATGATATTCCTGAGTCCTTCATTCCTCACAAGACGTCTGAGCAAACATTGTCATCCTCTTCTTTTAATTTTGACGGGATAAATAGTTTGAAGTGCTTCCTCCGGATATAAATCCACCACTGCTCGAGGACGGACTGGTATCAACTGACGTTTGTTTGTCTCCTGTTCTATCGAAGACGAAGAATTTTGATCTTGTGGAGTTGCCGAACTCCTGTTTTACGGCGATCTAGGTTCTCCAGAATTAGTTGCATGTACATGTGAACCTTCAAGTCCACGTGCATGCCTTCCTGTTTGATAGCTAGCTTGAGTTGGAGCCATATTTTGGCCACGCCCAGGCTGTGGACTTCTTGGCACAGCTCCCAGGCTACTCCCCTGTGGTTAGCAGTCACTTGGACGAGCGCTTCGAGCATTGCTTGGTATGCTGCACGAGCCATCACACGTCTCGTTTGCTGTGTCCTGCTGTGTGCCTTGGCGCGCCTCTGTCGCTGCTTTATCTGGCGCGTTCGGCTGCACTCCGTTGTCCGGAGAATCACCCGACATCGTTGTAGTCTCCGGTTGATATTGGCATGCTCATATTTGTTGTAAACAACGTGAAAGATTTCATTAGAGATCGGGTATACCGGCTCGGTAGAGTTCCAATTCCATGACCTTGCTTCTTCAAAGACCACGTCACGGGTCACAACCAACTTATTGGTAGAGGGGTTGCACGCACGGTGCGCCTTCGATCCCGCTTCATAGCCAACCAATATCGTTGGAGTACTCCGATCCGCCAACTTACTTGTATACCCGACCACCGTCTTCACATGCGCCACGCACGCGAAAGTATGAAGATGATCAACCGTGGGCTTATGTCTGTACCATGCTTCATACGACGTCATCCCAACCACACTCTTGGTTGGAGCCCGGTTCAGCAAATAAACGGCCGTATTGACCACCTCACCCCAAAACTTGCCCGGAATCCCTTTGCTCTTCATCATGCTTCGTGTCATCGCCACCACGGTTTGATTCCTCCATTCCACAACACCGTTTTGCTGTGGTGAATATGGTGCCGTAAGATACCGCTTGATCCCATGTGCTTCCCAAAATTCCATGAATTCACGAGACATGAACTTACCCCCACAACACCGTTTTGCCGAACTCGTGTTTTCCAGCGATCCAGGTTCTCCAGAATTAGTTGCATGTACACGTGAACCTTCAAGTCCACGTGCATGCCTTCCTGTCTCACAGCTAACTTGAGTTGGAACCATATTTTGGCCACGCTCAGGCTATAATTAAGACTCATATAGTTTTACTAGACTCGACTCGGCCAAGTTCGATCACATAAAGGCTCCTATGGTCGTAAGGCTGTGATTACCAACTTGTAACGACTTAGATGCGACCCTTTCCTTATTTGGGGGCGAGGCCTCAAAAGGGGAAAGGGTTGCATCTATGCGTTTCGCAAACGGGATAATCATCACAATACATAAGTAAAAGAGTAACAAGTAGGGCATACACTTGCCATCTCTTAAGAATATAACATATAGCTTACAGACACACATTATTCAGAGTAGCAGAAGGTCCAACTACGGATTTAAACAGAAAATAGATAAACTAAAACATCCCGTATGATGGCCCCACGAACACGGCCAGGACCCTAGTCCTCCGGATACGTCACGTAAAGTGTGCCCGAGTCCTCAT
Source organism: Hordeum vulgare subsp. vulgare (assembly GCF_904849725.1). Classification (NCBI taxonomy): domain Eukaryota; kingdom Viridiplantae; phylum Streptophyta; class Magnoliopsida; order Poales; family Poaceae; genus Hordeum; species Hordeum vulgare. The sequence goes on along the minus strand of NC_058524.1, from coordinate 336,753,838 downwards.
CGAACTCCTGCTTCAACTAGCTATCATCAAGATCTCCTGTCTCCGCGGTACTTGTACTTGTGGGTGTTTGTAGTAAACCGCGAGCCACGAGGACTCAACAATCGAATGACCTTGGTACTGAATCTAGCCGAGTTATTGGGTGAGGAAGGTTAAGGGTATAGGTTTGCAGCAACCTAAGCATGTATGATGGTTATCTTACGTTGATCAGAGTAACATATGGTGGTCTACGCAAGTCGGTCGAATTCTAAGATGATCACTAAGTGATCCTGAACACCTACTTACGTCATACATAACCTTACCGTGTTCTCGATCAGAGAACGATCTCTGAAAGAGACAGTCACGGTTACGCACACAGTTGGCAATCTTATTAGAGTTACTTTAAGTTGTCTAGAACCGGATGTTAACAAAATATCCATGTTTGCCACATAACCACGGGCGCGGCTTTCCGAAAGATTAAACCCTACACGGGGTGCTCCAACTAGTCCATCACAAACTGCGACGGGCCGCAAAGTAGTCCTCTACCACGAAACTCGTGATCTCGTCGGATTCCTTAGAGGAAAACCTCAACTTTGAGGAGACCCAAAGTTTCACTGGAATCCGTATATGCAAGATATATAGCTAAGGTAAGAAAAATCTGGCAAGACCTCCCGACGTGTCGAGGATCCCGATAGGATCCGCGTATCTCGTTCTTAGGACACGGTGGCTGAGCGGTACGTACGGTGGCCGGATTGAAATTCCCGAATTACACTTGGGTGCTGGACTGGATGACTCAGCACACACATTACAAAGCCCCTGCTACTGAGCTACAGCGAGTGCTTCCGGTTTCAATTCCATCAGAACAAGTTGTGAAGATGTCTGATGAACGGGAGTTGCCCAACAAACTGATGGAAGTCCTCATGAAGCCTTTGGCCAAGGGTCAACCACCAAGAACGACTTCTCTGGTTCAAGACTTGAAGTATGAACCTAGGACTGTCTACAGGATTGTGCAGTGTCATCGCTCCAATCAAGGGCCATGATGATGAAGAAGATGTTGTAGGCATCATGAAGAATATCCTCTTCAACATCATTCATGGCATCCCAATAAACCTTCACGACTTCTTCCTGAGGATTCTAGCTGACAATGCTATGTCACCCTTCGACCTAAAGATTTACGCTCCATGGATCAGAGATTCATCAGACACAGGTCATGCATCAACTCTCATGGTGATTTCAACAATCACATTGGATATATGCCTCCTATCAGAGTCCACAAGAAGACTTTTGAGCCTCTTGAAGTAAAAGGAAAATCTGTCATCGATGAAGGAAGTTGGCCCCTTGATGGCCAATTTCGTGAACCAGATGCATATTCTTCATGGGATGACACTGAAACTCAGGAGCCGCCTAGCCCTCTTGCCCCAAGGGTGATGACTAACCGAGAACTACTCCTCATTCTTCATCAGAAGGTCGATCGGAATCACAAATGGGTAAGACGTCAATTTAGTGCCATTGTGCAAATCCTCAACGAGACCCAGAATACAGTTAAGAAAAATAACTACTATCTTCATGAGGTTTTTGATCGCACCTGGGCCACTCTGGCTCATCTGAAGACTCAAGAAGAAATTGATGAATTGGAGTTTACTCAGGACTTTCACTGGTCGTGGCCTCCCAAGACGAAATTCAAGCCAATTCCTGTTTCAGACCTTGCGGACAGTTCCTTTTCTTCATTCCGCACTACAGAATCTGATGAAGACCCAGAAGACACCGCCACGGGCCCAAGGAGGAAGCCCGTCGCCAAGAATCATCACGTGTCTTCTTCATCAGCCAAGAAGTGAAAGTCTTCATGGGACGTTAGTCCTCAGTTTTTCCCCTTTTCGTCACTTGATGAAAAAGTGGGAGAAATCTGAGAGTTAGTCTTCACGCGGGATATATTTTGGGGCTTACGAACTTTATTAAGTTACAAACACTTGGTTCTTCTGAAGTGTTTTATGTAATGAGTTGTAAGTTAAGCCCAATGGTACTCTCATGCTTTTTGAACGTTTTTTCTTCGCATGCTTATTCCTCAAAATATTAATGCACGCATGCTGAAAATCTTCAGATACCATTTCTAATCATGCATTCTCAAATTCTTCATAATATATGTCATATGTATGCATGATTTACAAGACTCAGGAGGAGAGCCCCATGATATAAATCATCAATGTCAATCTGCTGTGAAAAGCAAAATCCTCAAGATATGCACATCTTCAGGGGTAGTCTCTCTGTATCTTGATTTCTAATTCCTCAAATGAGCATTTACACTTCATATTTTTATCCCCGTTGAAGACTTAACCTAATTGTCATCAACCACCAAAAAGGGGGAGATTCTAAGTGCATCTAGTGCCCCTTAGTGAATTTGGTGGTTTGAAGACTTAAAGGTTAAGTATCTAATGTGTTCATGAGTGTACACAGGATCTATAAGTCGCTGAGGAGATTGAAATATGCGATGAATATCGACCCCTAAAATTTTATATCTTCGACTGAAGAAATTGGTCTTCTGCTGAAGACTTTGATCGCGAAGAAATTGCAATGAAATTGATATTCCTCATGAAGATATTGAAGATGAGGAATTCGGTGTGTCGTGAAAAAAAAATGATCCGAAGACTTTGAAGCGTGAAAATTTATTCTTTCTGTTTCATTTTCTTCACTCTTGAGTCATAGGAACACCGTACTTCTAAAGAGGGTCGAGGTAACACTTTGGAATGAATTTCCTCATGATGCTCAATTAATCCTACCAAAAGTCTCAAGTAACGAATAAGAGAGACATGAGGACTCTCACAGTTGAGGGTCCCGACCGTTGCTACAATTCACGCCACATTACCGATCTTATCCACACCAACGTTCATAATATTTAAGGGCAATAATGTGAAATCATGTTGGGATGCTCCCAGGCTTTAAATAGCCGCCCCCACAACCATTAGCTGGTTGGCTGCTCTGCAAGAAACTGACACTTTTCATTTAGAGCAACCCAAATTCCTCAGAGAGTTCGAGATTAAATCATCAGTGAGGAAATACCCCAAACACCAAACCACTAACCAAAAACCAAGTGATTGATCATCACTGAAGAATTTGTTCCTGTGTGGAACCTTTTACCTTTGAGGACTGTGCATCCTCTAGACGGTTAGGCGTCATGGTCTAGAGCAATCCAACAGTCAACTGTGGATCGCCGGATGACCAAGTTTGTGAGGGTTTAGAAGTCTGCCCTGAAGACTTACCACGAGTGTTGAGCGAGGACTATGTGTCCTTAGCTCAAGGGTATACGGTAGAGACTGTGTGTCCTTTGGTTTCAATACGAAGCCGGTCCAAACTAGATGTACGACTGTCACAATAGTTGGAACTGGGTCATCAACAGGTGTCTTCACTGTGATACGGGTTCTATTTCTTCAACTCTTTCAATTCCTCAATATTTTATGTCGAAGATTTTCATTGTCTCTGTTTGAAGAATTTGCCGAAGACCTTCTCTGAATTTCCTCAACCTCAAATTCTTCACGCGAGTTAATCCTCACCTGCTTAATCCGTGCCTGCGTACTATGCAAGCTGTTTTCCATATTCCTCATCTAGAAAACTATTGTAGTGATACTTTGCACCCCTGATCCTTTGTTGTTTCCACTACAAGTCATTCATCAGCGAGGCATTTCCTCAAAAGGAATTTCCTCAGCGATGAAATTCTAAAATCTCCTATTCACCCCCTCTAGTCGATATAACGCACTTTCAGTATGCCGGCTCAGTAGAGTTCCAATTCCATGACCTTGCTTCTTCAAAGACCATGTCACGCGTCACAACCACCTTATTGGTAGAGGGGTTGCATGCACGGTACGCCTTCGAGCCTGCTTCATAGCCAACCCATATCTATGGAGTACTCCGATCCGCCAACTTACTTGTTGGCCCGGCCACCGTCTTCACATGCGCCACACACCCAAAAGTACGAAGATGATCAACCGCGGGCTGATGTCCGTACCATGCTCCGTACGGTGTCATCCCAACCACACTCTTGGTTGGAGCCCGGTTCAGCAAATAGACGATCGTATTGACCGCCTCACCCCAAAACTTGCCCGGAATGCCTTTGATCTTCATCATGCTTCGTGCCATCGCCACCACGATTTGATTCCTACGTTCCACAACACCGTTTTGCTGCGGTGAATATGGCTCCATAAGATACCGCCTGATACCATGTGCTTCGCAAAATTCCATGAATTCACAAGACTTGAACTCACCCCCCCGATCGATGCGGAGGGCCTTCAGTTTGGCTTCGGATTCTACCTCGGCCGCCATCTTTACTTTCCTGAAGGCTTGCAAAGCTTGGTCCTTCATCTTCAACAACATAATCCACATGTATCTGCTGAAGTCGTCGACGATGAGTAAGAAGTATTTATTCCCAATTGGGGTAGTCGGTGTAATGGGCCCGCACAAGTCTCCATGGACCAACTCAAGAGCTTTACTTGCTCTAAAGTTTCCCTCTCTCGGGAACGAGGCCCGCCTTTGTTTCCCAACAAGGAAACCGTCACACACTTGCTCAACATGATCAATGCACGGTAGGCCACGTACCATCTCCTTTTGTCCAAGTTGCCGAAGAACCTAGAAATTTAGATGACCGTAGAACGCGTGCTCCTCCATATTTGACAAGAGACATACTGGATCCACACGATCCAACATGAGGACGTAGAGTCTGTTTGGCGACCTCTGCACCTTCATGATCAGCATCCTCTGATGGTTATACCCCCATAGATAGCCATCTTCGAGCACAATCTTGCAACCACGCTCCTCGAGCTGGCCAAGACTTATGATGTTGCTCTTTAGCTTGGGAATATAGTACACATCTGTGAGTACCTTGTGACCGCCATTCTTCAGCTCAAATAGGACAGTACCTCGCACTGTGATGTCAACGGTCCGCCCGTCACCGAATCGAACCGTGCCTCCAACCGAGAGATTTAGCTCACAAAACTGGTCCTTGTCAGCGGTCATGTCGTTCCTTGCTCCCGTGTCGAGGTACCACACGTGCCTGGCCATGTTCACCATCTTCTTGTCATGAAGGTAAACCTTCTCTTCGTCGAGCGTGACAACCTCGGTAGCCGGTGCCTTCGGAGCTGGACCATCCTCGTCCATAAGCTCGCATACTTAAACCATGAGCATCATATCGCTATCATTGCCTCCCTTGGCCATGTGAGCTCTTTCCTTCGGCGGATTCTTGCAATCAGACTTGAAGTGACTGAGGATTCCACAATTGTGACACATTACTTTTTTATGTCAAATTTTCTCCTTCGTTTTCTAGCCTTTTCTTCCTGTCCAGCGAGGTCCTTTTTCGCTGGGCTTTGCTTCTCCTTTGCTTTACTGCCGCTCGTGGATCCACCTTGCTTTCCTTTCGACAGGGCCATCCATTGCGCCATTGTAAGCATGAGATGCTCACTCTCCTTAGAACCGCCGAAGCTAAGATGAATTATCTCATCGTGGGCCTTGAACCTTCCGACGAGATCCTCGACCATGAGAGTGTTCACGTCAAGAAATTGCTCGATCGACATGATGATTTGGATGTAGCGCGCTGGCGCAGCATGCAAAAATCGTCGGACGATCGCAACTTCTTCTAGAGTTGAACCATAGACGCGTATGCCGTTGACGAGGGTCTTGAGACGGGCGGCAAACTGATCAACCGTCTCGCTTTCCTCCATCTTTACGCACTCGTAGCTTCTCATCAGGGACTGAAGGTGTGCTTCCTTGACACGGTCATGACCTTGGTGCAGGATCTTGATGGTCTCCCATGCCTCCTTCTCTGTTTTCTTTCCGATGAGGTGTTGCAGCACATCCTTCGGCATGGCGGAGTAGATCACGGTTAACGCCTAAAGATTCGTCCGGTACTTTGCCGCGCCCTTCGTGTACTCGTCACCGCTGGATCGACAACTTCCTAGAACTCCGTTCCCTCCATCGCGACCTCCATGTTCATCGCCCATAGTGCATAGTCCTCTTGATCTAGCCGGGGGAATTGCAATACTCCCGCCATCGGCATCAGTGCTTTAGCTCCACCACAATTATCTCCTTGCCCGGGTTCGACATGATCCTTTGATTACTTTTCAAAGATCACACCAATAAACCAAGCTCTAGATACCAATTGTTGGAAACAGGCCGACTCGATGAGTACTTTCCGTCAAGACGATCTGATACGCTGCATCCACAAAGAGCAAACTAAGCACACAAGCTAGCAGCTGGATGGATTTTCTCTAGGCACCACACGTGAACAGGGACACAACAAGTTGATTGCAAAACCAGGGACGTGTCGTTCCTGATGGTTTGTAGTGCTTTTTCGATTGATCTGATTCGGTTGATTATAGGGGCAGGTTACAAGTATATATATAGGAGCAGTAATAGCTAGCTATGGAAGTCCTAGTCCATATACAAGTCCTAGACGATAATTGCCTTCGTGTACTAGACGGACATGGACACCACACCATCGTGGATTATTCCAACAACATCCATCCACTACTTGATTGCTCATAAATATAGGCAACATATTAAATTTTAAGCATGTTTGTGTATTTTAATTTTGAATCATTGACAGTTTTCTTTGAGTCAGTCCATTTTGACAGAAGGTATGCAATGTACGTAACTTCTGCAACAATACCAACTTGAGGCAATATATCATGAAATTTGGATATCATTGTGACAACAAGTGTGCACTAAAAAAGGAGGAAAATAGTGTCCCATAACCTCAACCGATTATAGTGCACCAAACATAAATATAGAAAATAAGCTTACCTAATGTTGCAATCAATGTGCATCAATATGGGCACGCGGTCCATAAATAACATCGTTTATTATCGTATCGACAGGTTTCGTTCCTGGAATGAGAGAAAAGGGATGTTAAAGTTTTATTGTCAGTACACCAAAGAATGTTAAATATCATGAAAAAGAGAGCTTGTTACCGCGAGGTCGCAACCAGTCTTGTAGACAGATTAATGCCTCTATAGTGGTTTCTACCATTCTGGTCCTATAGTCACTGAGTATTCTTCCTCCGGTGGAGAAGGCTGACTCTGATGCTATAGTGGATGCAGGTGCAGCAAATACATCCTTTGCTATTCGAGACACCACGGGGTACTTGTGTGCATTTTCTGACCACCAACATAGTACGTCGAAGCCATCTTCTTGCGGGCAAACATAATCTCTTAGGTAAATATCAAGTTCGCTCAGCTTTGCTCAGTTTTGTTGATGTTGCTTAACTTGCTGGTTCCATTGATCCCATGGGTTACCAATACTTGTACCAACATTGTTGGTTCCTTGAACATTCCTCATATGTGAGTCACCCTCATGCACAAAATATTCAACAAATAGATCCTTGAATGTCCTTTTCACTTTAGCAAGATATCTTGTTGCCTCACTTTTAAGTCCAGATTTCAAGCAAAAGTCCAAGAATTTGAACTTGTACCTTGGGTCGAGTATGACTGGAAGACAAATGCTCAAGTGTGACAGCTTCCAATACTTTATGAACTTCTTTTGCGTTGCTTCAGCCATAGGTTTGATGACAGCATCCTTATGTTCGGTCGGTCTTTGCAATGTTAGATGAATTTTCCAAAGTTCTTGGAAATACAAATGAGCTATTGGATATAATGTACGAGACACCACCATAGTCGCGTCAAGGAAAACCTCTAAGAAGCTGCAAACAGATTCTGTTTTTTTTAATTCAACATTTGTAGGTAGACACGTGAATGTTGTGTCTTGCGACTTCATAGCTGCGAATGCTCTCCTATACTCTAGGACCGTTTTGAATTCCACCGTGTAACGACGTCTAGAGGTAGGTTCTATCTGCAAGTAATACCTTCTTGTGCAACTATTTCTCTGAATTTCTGTTTCGGAGTGGGGGAGCTTCTAACAAACTTGATGCTTTCCCTGATATTATCCACTGCCTTGCAAGTAACCTCCAACCCATCTTGGACCATAATGTGGATGACATGAGATGCACATCGACCATGTAAATATCTCCTTTACAAGGTAGCAAGCTCTTTCCTAGCAAATTGGATTTGATGAAGCCCACACACGAGTTGTTGTTTGATGCATTGTCTAGAGTCATGGAGAAAATCTTCGTTGTCAAACCCCAGTCTTGGATGCATTCCAACATGATATTGAATAAATTTTCTCCATCATGTGGTGTATTTGCCTCGGAAAACCAGATCACTCTTTTATGCAATTTCCAGTTGTCACTACCAAAATGGCATGTTATACACATATAACTCACTACTTGACTTGAAGTCCACATGTCGGCTGTTAAGGAGACACGAGAGGTCAAGTTATGTATAGCCTCTCGAAGCTTTATCCTTTGTTCTTCAAATAGCATGATGCAATCAAGTCTTATTGTCGTCCTAGACACCACCTCAAATGTGGGATTCAGACTATGCACGAATCGCCTAAATCCATCATATTTCACTATGGAAAATGGCAATTCATGGACGACCATCATCCTCACCAACTCCCAGTGAGCACTCTCAGGGTCATAGTTCCATTTTTCTACACTCTTTGGATTAGGTTGAGGCATGGCTGATTTAATTGAGTCAAGAAACTCAATGACCTTAGCTCTTTCCTCACAAAGTAACAAATGCCTAATGCATTCACTAGTACCAACTTTTCTTGCAACCACAAAAATTCTCTTGCAATGTTTACAATTGGCTTCCTTGAGTTTGTTGCCATCATACACAAGATCAAAATCATTCCAGATTTCAGATTTAAGTTTCCATTTTTTGTTTCTACATGAAAGACCTACGAAATTTGAGATGAACAAATATTTTATTCCAAGTTCAGATATGTGCACAATTGACATTAAAACTAAATGTATATACATAATATAGACATTACAACTTACGAGGAATCTAAGGCGCTATTGGCAACGATTGTTTCACACCGAATCTTGTTGATGCTTGAGATAACACGACATTTACCCCTGGGGATCCCACTACGGGCACCACTAACGGCGACCTCAGCCTCTTCTTTAATGGGAGTTTTGGGAGTCTGTGTTTTTCTCGTGAGACTCCACATCCTACACACAAGAATCAGGATAACTCAACCAGTTATATGTTAATATATTGTAGAAAGAACAAAAACTAATGAGTAACCTGATTGCCAGCTATATGTAATTTATTGTAGGAAGAATAAAAACTAATGAGTAACCTGATTGCAACATGTACCTTGGTGATGATCTTGGGTCTCTGGATAAAGGGAGAAAAGTGTTGTAGCTGCAGCAACTTCTTCAATTGACACATGACCTTGGTGAGCAACAGAATCTTCAATGCATAAGGGAGGCGATGGAGGGACTACATCTCCATCGAGGATTTCCGTAGGGCAGTTCCAATGCGGAGATGGCGGCGGAGCGGCCATCGACCCCACCATGGTTGCTAAATAAACAAAAAGTTTGTCAGACCGTATATAACAGTAATGCACAGGAATCTACACCGAAGCAAACGCATACATGAGCACTTGCTCCACAAGAAGTTTCTAAGATTAAACACATGATCAGTCTACTAGTCCGTCTCACTAGATATTGGGAAGTTTAGGCACAAGTTAATGCACCATACTCTTTACGAACTATTTCAGCATAGAAGTTCCAATTTGGATCTGGTCTGCTAGTAATAAAAGAAGGGATGCTTTTTTCCAACTCTTTGGAACGAGTGCTGAGCAGAGAATTAAGAAAATCATTACTATGAAATAGCAATGCTCTTCCCATTCCAATGTGGATCTTGTGTCCTAAATCCATTAATTCTCATGCAAAAGTGAGACTATATCATCCAATACCACAACAAGGCAACAAGGAAAGAACCATTATAAATCAGTACTCTAAAACATCAATGCTCTTCCGGTTAACTATATATGGAGCCATATTGACTAAATCTACAAGTCCAAACTTTTTCTACTAACTGTATATGGAGCCATACTCTGAAATTGAAATACACTGGATCTTGTCTCGTCTCTATCTTCTCTTCCTATTCTCAGGACCACCACATAAATCCTACGAATCTGGCTAAGCAGGCTAGGGAAATTCCTTACCATAGGTGGTGGGAGGATCGTTGGAGACGTAAGGGTTGGGAGATGGCGGGGCGGACTCGTGATGGGGGATCCCTTGGGAAGGGTGGCTGCAGGGCCGAAGGAGGGGGCGGACGACACAACTTGTCGCGAGCAGCTGCGGGAGCGCGATGTCGCAGACACGAGGCAGCCGCGAGTCGGCCAATCACCGGTGGTGAACACAGGCGCCGACAATCCTCGTTCCCCAGGAGGAGACGGAGAGGAGAGGGCCATGAAGGGTGTCAATGGTGGACGACGGGACGTCAGGTGGGCGAAGGTGACAACGCCGTGGGAAGTTTCCCCATCGAGAGGATTGGAGGATTACGTTTTTTCGTGAAATAGTATGCGAGATATGCGGCTCCCGCTGGACAAAGCAGTGTGGCCATTTCAGCCCGCTACAGACAAGGCGGTCATCCCGCTGGCATTTTTCACGCGTGTTATGCAGGGCGGCTTGGCGGTCCAACGGGATATCCCGCCCCGCTTACAACCTTACATGGGCTACTGGGGAAGTCCAGGTTCCTCGCTAGTGCCTTCTTCAATGGTTCCCTCATCGTGGTCCTGGCCTTGGGTGTCATGCCCCAATTGGGATTTGATATCGAGATCGGGGAGGAGAAGCTAGGGTTCGTCACAAGTGAGGCATGTAGGGTATGAAACTAGCATATTCTCTATTAGCTGTAAAGTATGTGGTAACTCATCATAGAGAATAAAATGGCATGCCTTACAACTAAAGGAGCTGGCTTATACAGTGCAGCAAGATAATGACGAAAAACAGTAACAACAAATGAAATGCCACAACCAAGACTTAAGAGTAACGACGATCACAACGAGCCGTATGATCATGTCGTAACCTTCCATATTGGTCATTGGTTAACTGAACGTAGTGGTTTGCTACTGACCATGTTGACAATACCCGTTCCTGGAAGCGAACTTGCCCTCAAGGAGCTGATTGATTGAACCACTGATCCACTGTTTGTTTGAAAAAAACTAGGAACATCTTCTTCATGAAATCCACGTCTTCCAATGAAGCCTCATTCGCTGGTACATTCTCCCATTGCACCAACCACTGAACCACAACAACATTATTGTGAGGAACTTGGCGAGTCTTCATAACCAAACTGGGTTCAGTGCGAATTTGTCCATCTGGCCCCACTAGGGGTAGATCAGCACACGGAACAGCCATCGGACCCAGGTGTCACTTCAATTGGCTGGCATGAAAAACCGGGTGGATAGTAGCATCAAAAGGAAGCAAAAGTGTGTAAGCTACATTGCCCACTTTTGCAATCACATGGAAAGGCCCATAGGACTTGCTTTGCAACTTGATATGGGAGTGAGCGCCAAACGCATTAAGTCCGTACGGTTGCATCTTCAAGTACACCATATCTCTCACTGTCAGTTGTCTCTCCACATTTTTGAGATCTGCATATTTCTTCATTCTTGCTGGACATTGGCCAAATTGGTTTTCAGATGTTGCCACATAACTATTCTGTCCAGGAGAAAATGAGGAGCCTCCTCGATGTTTGAGGACAAGGACTGGAAGTTGCAGGTCTAGAGGTGGGTAGCCGTATAGGGCTTCAAAGGGGGATTTTTGCACAAAGAAGTGAAAAGCTTTATTGTAGCAATATTCTACCAGTGGAAACCCCACTTCTTCCGTGCCAGGGAATTCATGCAGTGCAGATAATTCTCAATATACACGTTTACACGTTCCGTTTGCCCATCGTACTGAGGGTGATAAGCTGAACTGTAGCGGAGCTCAATTCCCATGCCAGAAAAAATATCTTCCCAAAGCTTACTCTGAAGAGTTTGTCTCTGTCTGAGACATTAGCAAGAGGAGGGCCACACAATTTCAACACATTATCAAAGAATGCCTTATCCACCGTTTTTTTGAAATGGAGGCATAAGATTTGCCTCATCTATTAAATAAGAGGAGAATTTAGTTTAGAGTTTTACATAACACCCCTCCCCAACGACATGACAATTACACACAAAAAATTAGAGACCCAAGTTTTTTGCACTGGCAGTAACCCAAAGATTTGCTTCTTCAAGAATGGATGCAAGAAGAACCGGCGGTGGTGCAAATTTTTGACAAAATACCCTAGCATTTCATTCATTCCAGATGGTCCATGAGATGAGCATGGTGAGGGAGGTCATGGCCTGCTAATTTGGGCTCCGATTGTCGGTTAGTTTGTCCCACCACTCGTTGACGGATTCATCAAGATGTTAGTCAGATATGTTGATGTGAGTTAGCCCGAGCTTCTCGATGATAGATCTCCATAGCCTAAGTGCGTAACGAAACTTGAAGAAGAGGTGAGGCCCTGTTTCTTGTTCTGTGTTACAAAGCTTGCGAAGACAACAATTTTCCCAACCACGCCTTTCCAATCGGCCGACCGTCCAAATATGGTCTTGTAGAGGTAACCAAGCAAATAATTTAACCTTTGGGGGGGAGCTTTCCAAACCGTGCGGTCCATGTGTGGGAGAGTCAAACCAAGGAATTGAGCCTTGTAGGCGATGGCCACCGAGTAGACCCCATCATTAGCGTGCTTCCAAATGATATCATCTTTGGCTTTCCCATCAAGGTTAAAGTCATGAACAAGCATCCAAAGTGTGAAAAATTCATGAATGTGGCCAACGGTGACAGCGGTGTCGGGATTTATTTTGAGAATCCAAGCATTTCCCTTGAGTGCCTCCCGCTCCTTCCATTTTCTTCTTTTTGAGGCCTCGAAGATTAACGGTGCAATATCCTTGAGCTTCCGCCCTAGGAGCCAAGGGGAGTCCCAGAACGGTGTCCTTGCGCCATCAACAACAATAATAGTTGTAGAGGCGTAGAAGAACTCATAGTCCTCATCAGTGCAAGGGTTACCAAAACCCACCCAAAGCTCATGGGTCACCTTCCATTCGTACCATAACCACCGAAGTCGTAAAGCACGCGCAAACTTGTCGATGTTGAGTACCCCTAGACCCCCATACTCCTTTGGTCTACAAACAATTTTCCAATCCACTTTGCATTTGGCTCATATTGTCTTGTCTGCGTCGGACCATAGGAATGCCCTTTCCAATGAGATGAGGCTGTTGAGCGTTATTGGTAACACGATGAGAGGCATCATCGAATAAATTTCTTGGGAGGAGATGGCCAACTTGACGAGAGTCGTGCGACCGATAGTAGTGATGTTTTGGCCGTCCCACACAACAAACATGTGAGCCGCCTTGTCTTCGTGGTATTGGAAACCCCCCTTCCTAAGTTGCCAAATGAAGAGTGTCAAGCCAAGATATTTCACTGGGAAGTTAGCACATGATGCCGACATGCTCTGAAGAATGTACCCCAGATTAAGATGGTTGCATCGAATTGACACGATCGACCTTTTCTGAAAGTTGATGCATAGGCCCGTCACATCCCCAAAACCTCTCAAGATGGACGCAAGGTTGTTGATGTCCGTTTTGATAGGAGCCATAGAAACGGCGGCATGATCCACATATAGGGAGGCTCTCACCATGGGGCCTTGCCCATGAATTTTGTCAAAAAGGCCTTTCTAGGTCGCCAAATCCAGGATCTTATGTAGCGGATCAATCACAATGACAAAAAGCATTGGGAGGAAATGGGGTCCCCCTCCCGAAACCCACTGTCGTGCTTAATGGGGGGTCCGAGGATTATATTTGAACTATAAAGGGGTGTGCTGTCACGACTGGTTTACAAATAAAATAAATTTATTGGAAATCAGCCATGAATGTCACTAGTGTAGAATAATATTTCCCGCTGATAGACCAATCTTGATACAGAAACTAGTAGTACTTAATATTAAACAGAGTAGAGCGGAGGTCGCTCTACAATTTATTGCAACACGTCCATATTCTCATAATGATGGATATGCTACAGTGGTCATGGGATAACTCTATTGCTTGTAATAAAGTGGGCATGTCACATCAGAGTGAAGTAACATGGCGTAAGTATTACTACGCGCCAAACGTCATAGTGAGGCTTGACGATTTATTCGTGGTGGCAAAAGTGGTGAAATAATACCACGACGGGCTCTAGGATCTCAAGACTGGCTAGGACTCCTCTAGGCGTCCGACTCGCTATCGAACTCTTCATCCATGAGGTCTCCTTCATCCATATGTGGCCACATCAACAAGCCAGTGAGTAATTCCAAAAGTACTCGCAAACAGTTTGCACAAAAGATAAGATGCATGCAACACTTTTGATATGCATGGTTAAAATGTCATAGTTGTCATGATAAAGGAATTAATAGCAGTTAAGTTAGAGTAGATAAGTCGGGTGGTAATCCTCCCAAAATATCCAAACGAAAAATAAAATACACTGATCGGGTGTCTGGAGCGATGCCTCGAATGGTTAACAGGTAAAATAAATAACCACCGCCGGGTGTCTAAGCAACACCGCATACATGGCATAATAATATGACAAGCCGCAGATGGGCATCTTAGCGACACGACAGAAATGGCATAAATAAATAGTAAGCCACAGTCGGGCATCTTAGTGACACCACAAAAAGCGCATAAACAAATAACGAGCCACAGTGGGGCATCTTAGCGACGCCACAAAAAGGGCATAAATAAATAATAAGCCACAGTCGGGCATCTTAGCGACGCCATAGAGAGGGCATGAATAAATAACAAATAATTATCCGGGTGGTACAACCAACCTTCACGATATTCCAATCAACCAAGTTTCCATCAAGTTAATTTCCCACATCACCGTCTGATGTTCATAACCATTATTTATAAGCCAAAACTTGTGCTCCACGGACCGACACTAAGACCTGTCAACCAGCCGTCCTTGACCGTGGACACGACTACTAGAATAGTTTAGACTCTCCAGAGGGTGTACTCTTTACCCACATCCAACGGGTTCCAATAGTCACTAGGACTAATCCCACGTACGGTATTTTAGAACTAAACTCTCAGAACTAGTACACATCCGTTTTACCCCTGTAAAGACCGATCTCACCCGGGCTATGCTGCAAGGGAAAAAAATAAGACGGGGAGGCTCCAACCTCAACTAGCATGGGATCGATTTTATAACGCACACTACAAGGGAGTGCCCTCCCTCTCTGTCCCAGATCGGAAACACCCATACCCCCGAACCGGATGACTGGATTTAGTCCAAGGCCATGGATACCTTCATCCCGGCCCCTCTACTTGGCGTGTAACTGATAATAGGTTCACGACCGACTACACGACATTCCCATTCGGAAAAACTGTGGCAGCATGAAATACAATGTGACACACTAACAAGACTCGACCTAGGTCGATACTAGAGTTATTTAATTTTGTCTCACCATGATCATGCATCCGGCATGATGAGGCCACAACCTATCACGTCCTTCGTGACTAGGCTATCCACGACTCTCATAACCACATCAATCCTCATAGTCACATATTGAGTTATATAAGTAATATGAAATGTGCTAATTAATGTAGAAAATGATAAATAAACTTTTACTAGCAAACATCACATCATAAATTCAAACATGCTTGCCTGGTTCCACGTAGTTGGGATCAAGCTTGGTGAAGTTGGCGGTGGAGTTTCCTTCGTCGGAATCTATGTCACACATACCATATTCTATCATAAGTGATAGGGCTCAAATTACTGTCTCCAAATTTTTTTAACTAAATATGAAAATAAACTAGACAACAAGAGAATTCTTTTTGCAAAAGGAGTCACTAAAAAAGCTTTTGTGGTTTAAATGATATGAA
Source organism: Hordeum vulgare subsp. vulgare (assembly GCF_904849725.1). Lineage (NCBI taxonomy): Eukaryota > Viridiplantae > Streptophyta > Magnoliopsida > Poales > Poaceae > Hordeum > Hordeum vulgare. The sequence goes on along the minus strand of NC_058524.1, from coordinate 336,738,085 downwards.
GGAAATGGCACCAGGGACTAATCTGTGATAAAACAAAAGCTTCTCAGGGGACAAACTAAAAAACCGAAAGCATTTTTAGAAAAATAAGCGGGCTAGGAGGGGAAGGCTTATTCCGTATCAAGGCGCCTTTGGGAAAACGATTCAGAAAAGAAAGATTCCTGATGAGGGGGTCCCACCCGTCCGGTTTCAATTTCCACAAGCGACACAGGCTTGCGGTGGTTGCCAACGATGATCCAAGGAAGGGCAGGGGCAACCAAGGGCACAAGTGTACTCATCGTGGTCTTCCGCGTCGGTGGTAGGTGGAGCTGGTCGTCGGCGAGCACCACGTAGATGGCGTCTTCCCCGGCGGATGACATCGTCGAACGTCACACGATCTCACCAGGGAGAGCTCCTACCACCAAATTGAGGCACGGCTTAGGGGATTGGGTTCAACACAATGCTAGGTTAAAAGTTTGGGGCCCTCAGCTCCACTCACCGGATTGAATTTTGCTAGGACCCAAGGCAGATCGAGGCTGGCGGAGTCAGGGAAGAAGACCTCCCGGGGCTCTTCTCTAGCTTGGGTGAGGCTCCTAGAGGAGGGGGAGTGGTGTTGAGGCGCTAGGCAGCTCAGGGCCTCCTATTTATAGGGGTTCCATGGCGGCTGTCGTGACGGAGTTAGATCCGGTGCCCATTACGGCGAACGGCGGGGTTAGTAGGGGCTTAGGGTATCGGGGTGGTCTAATGCACTCACCTGGGCTCCATTTTTTTCATGAACTCGAGAGGATTAAGCAGGGGGCCTGACATCGACGGAACGGTGTCCAGCGGCCACGATGGCTACACGGAGCACACCCTGTGCTGCTCAGACCATTCCAATATCTTTGCAGCAAGCGCTCGGGTGGGGCACGGCCGTGCGTAGGCTCCAGAGGGAAAGGGCGGTGCTGTACGGCACTGGCCCTCGATGGGGCTCACTAACGACCCCAACAATCGGTTCTACCGTCGCCGAGGGGTTTGTGGCCGGCGTGCCAGCTCGGCACCGACACTCACAAGAGGCCAAACGATCGAGCGACACTGGGGATAAGGGAGGAGCACAGTGGCAAGATGCCACTACAGCTACTGCAGAGATTAACACTGCAATTCACCTGAACTCTGAATGTCTTAATCTCTGAAACACTGAAAGTCTGAATCCTGACCAACAACAATGCAGACCAGGTGCTTGACTGAATGCTAGAGGGTTCAAAACAATTTTTCTAGGGCTAAAACTTGGAGGGCTTATCTACTGAGGTTACTAGAGGCTCACTGATTTTTTCCAGAATTTTTGAAGTAAGGCACGAGGGTTAACCAGCAAGAAAGAGGTTTCTGGTCCAATTTGCTTTTGAAAACAGTTTGAAAATTTTGAACTAGTGTGACAGCCCGAGAGCGACGCTCGAGAAGATTCCCCTTTTATTCCGTTGCAGCAGTGCGATTAGTGTGTCTGTCACATTAACCATCGCATCATGCGCATCATCCGCATTGCATCGGCACTGCGTTGCCGCCAGATTTCAAAACCTGCATCCGTTTAGTTGTCGGTTCGCTCCGTTTCGTCGTTGACCGTTTCGAGACCAATCACACTCCCACGCGCTCATGTCATTGCTAAATTCTTGTTTTGAAAAGTGAGTACAAAATATTCTCGGATTGGGTTGAAACTTGGCGTGCAGCCTTTATATGTTGTAGGTAGGCCGCCTACCAAATTTCGTCGCAATCGGAGTTTGTATGATACCCGAACGGTCGATCGTAGTGGCACCATCTTCGGTCTATCGTGGGACATTTTTTATGTGTAAAAATTCTCGTTGCCGGCCGCAAACCTACCTGTCTTCCCCACCTAGCCTATTACACACAACCACCGCAACCCACCGATCCAACCCCCTCCGATCGGAGCCGTCGGATCGCGATCCAACGGCTCAAAAATGGAGCAAACCCTAACCCTAACCCATTGTCCTTAAATAGACAGCAAACCCTAATCCCACTCGGATCCCGTGCCCCAAACCCTAACCCTTGTAGCTCCTCATCATACCCTTAGCCGCCAGGGCCCGCCGAACCCAGATTTGGCCCACCCGAGCACGATTCGGGTCAGGCAACCGCCGCCGCCTCCACCAAAGAATCTCCCGTGTGTGGAGCTCGAGCACTGCCCGAGCTAGGGCCTCGTCCAGGCTCGTCGCCGCCTCAACCTCGCCTCGCCGGAGCTCGTTGGATGCTTCAACTTCGCCTCGCTAGAGTTTGCCCAGGTGGGTCACGTGTGCCCTGCTTTTCTCCCGCGTTCTGACTCTCTATCTCATCCTCTCTCTTTCTCCTCCGAATGGACACGGAGAAGACCACCATTGACACTGCTCGATCTGCTCCATGCTTGCTCGGATCCGTCAGCTGTCGACGGGATTGGATCCCTCATGCCCGCTTCCAGATCCGGCCGCCCCAACTCCCGTCTGCCCCCTCGCGGCAGGGTTTGCCTTCCACGAGCGCCAGCACCGGCCCCATCGCCATGGACTGTGCTCTCGTGTGGGGCACGAGGGAGGAGGCTCGCAGCGCCATCTGTTGGGGAACGTTGCATGGGAAACCGAAAATTTCCTACGTGCATGAAAGTCCTATCATGATGACGATCATCTATGAGAGGGAGATCAGAACCACATACCCTTGTAGATTGCAAAGCGGGAAGCGTTAAGAAACGCGGTTGATGTAGTGGAACGCCTTCACGATCCAAATCGCAGTCGTCCGACGATCCGTCCCGATCTAGCGCCGAATGGACGACACGTCTACATTCACCACACGTATAGCTCGACGATGATCTCCACCTTCTTGATCCAGCAAGAGGGGGCGGAGAGGTAGATGAGTTCTCCGGCAGCGCGATGGCATGACGGTGATGGTGATGGAGCTATTCCTGCAGGGCTTCACCAAAGCACCTGTAACGCCAAAGAAGCGGTCCTATCCATATTTTGGCACGAGGGCATCGACATGGATATGAAACGCATCTCGATGTTTTGGAAGAATGGATATCATTACAAGTACATGTACTGAGAAGATGAGTATAAGGAGTTGGTTTACACTCGCCGCAAGCTACATCACAGTCATATCAGTACAATTCATACAATCATCATGAAGAAGAGCAGGATCCGTCTATGGACGAAAACAAACGATAAAAGAATGATGTCCATCATTGTAGTAATCTGTGAGCCACAGAGGACTCAGCAATCTCATTTCCGAAGGTATCAAGACTAGCAAACTTAATGGATGAGGTATGGTTAAGTGGTGAGGTTGCAGCAAGCGACTAAACATTTATTTGAGGTGGTTAACTTACAAGTACAAGAAATAGAGGGGGAAGATCTATGCATAAACGGACGTGATCTATTGATGATCAAATGAATGATCCTGAGCACCAACTTACGTCAGACATAACCCCACCGTGTCCTTGATCAGAGAAGTGGCAAGTTTTAATTAAGTTAACATCAAGTTATCTAGAACTGAATGTTAAACAAAGTTTCGATGTTAGCAAATAACTGCGGGCTTGACTTTCCGAAAGATTTACCCCCGCAGGGGTGCTCCAACTAGTCCATCACAAACTATCACACGCTACGACGGAATGACCTCGATCAGGGAAATCCGTGATCTCCTCGGGTTCCTATTAGAAAACCTCAACCTCGAGATAACCCAAAGCATCCTCAGAATCCCTCGCATAAGACGCTCGAGAAAGGTAAAACATGTCCAACAAGGCCGCCCGACGTGCCGACAATCCCGATAGGAGGCGCATATCTCATTCTCCGGGCAGAGCCGGATGGGCAAGACATCGGGTTGGCTAAACCTTGGGAGACCAGGGGGCGCCGGACATCGCCCGGTTTGGACCAACACTCATGAGCAACACTGGCTCGGGGGTTGATTAATTACTCCGCAGGTGCCGGAGGGTCCCTATGCATTCGTATTAGGTTATTAGGCAAATGTAGTCCCAAATTTGGGTCTTGCTAGTCGAATTTTATCCCAAAACGAGAATACAGGGGTCCCCATAACAACCCAAGGATGTTAGGAGCGCTCATTTATGAAACATAACACCGGTAGCCGAAACTACGGCGACAAAGGTGGAACAAAACACCAGGCTAGAAAGGCTGAGCCTTCCACCTTTTACCAAGTATATAGGTGCATTAAATTAAATAACATTAATAGGGTGATATAACAAGGAACCCATGTTATCACATGGAAGCAACTGCACTTGCAACTAGCAACGCTAACACATGGTTAAGCAAGCGGCAACATAGCCAATCAGTGGTTTGCTAGGTTGTGATCAGGTTTAAGGTTTGCATGGCAATGTTGGGAGGCTGATATTTCACATGTGGTAGGCAGCGAGACATAATGATAGAAAAGAAAAAACTAGCATGGCAATTATAGTAATGATATCTGGGGAAGTGATCATCTTGTTTGATATCCTGCTTGGAAGAAGAATGACTCTGTGAAGCAGACGAACCGACGTAGTCAAACGGGTCCTCACATTTCGAAAAGCTTGCGGAATTTTATCAAGACGAAGCAAACCGGAAACAAGAATCAATACAGATATTCACCACAACACATGCACGACATGATGCACAACACATATGAGGCATGATCAGTTTCAAATATGCAAGGCATGGCATGACAATTCACACAGTCAAACGCTACACATTAAGTGATGCTCAATATGCAACGAGTTGCATATTGACGGAACTCCACATTTAATTATTTAGTTCATTCCGATTTATTAACAAGACAATATAAAAATGTTGTTAACATGGCAAGGGGTGAAGCACAAATTAAGCTACCTATCCAGGCATTTTAAATGAGTCCGGAAACGGCATATATCATCTCCAAAATGACCCGATGTGTTAAATTATAATTCTGTCAGATTTGTCCTAATCACATTTTATGTTTGTTAAACAGCAAAACTAAGTGGTTCACGTGATTCTACTCATCGTTATAGTCCATTTACATATTTGCCACGTCTCCCACGGAGCTACGGTTAATTAACTATGACTTAAATCGTTTTTATCACGTTGACAAGCAAACCGAGGCAAACGACACAACTAACCGATTTAAATATGCATGAGAGTTGGAAAATCTTAATCTACGCAAAATTCTACACATTTTACATATTTAACTTGTTGCGATCCGAAGCACCGTTTAAAAGTTACCGACGTTTTTCAAATATGCATCTAATGTGAAATTTAAAATGCCACGGCTAATTAGACAAATTCACCAAGATAGAAAAAACACAACGGGCCGAATCGATGCATTGGGCTGCAGTGAGTGGAAGCTTCTGGCCCATTCGCTTGGTGTGTGACTATGTAAAAAAAAACTACCACATGAGAATTCAAAGCCATTGGAACTTGAACACATGACCTCGCTGATGCCAAGCTGATGCACTAGCCAACTCGGCTACTAACGTTCTCGTGGAAAACTATAGCATCTTGTTAAAATAACCATGACAGCAGATCATATCTGGTCAAAACGAAACAGAGTTTCAGGTCGGTACTTACAACAAGGAAATAGAGATGCGGCGTGCGGGGTTGGCTTGGGAACACAGTGCTGGAGGCGGCTGCACCTTCGCAGCTCGGTGCCCACACGAGCGCTTGGCCAGAGGCCGAGGTGGAGGCGCTCGCTGCTGCCTACCCATGATCTGTTCAAAGCAGTCTCGTCTCACTCACCCTATCAGCACGCGTAGGAGGCAGGGGATCTCGACCCAGCGCAAAGCTCCGGCGACGATGGCGAGTGCGGAGGTCGGGAATGGATCCAAGGCGGCGCGGACTTGCCGGATCTGGGCGCGTACGGGGATCCGTCGGCTCGCTGGCTGGCTGCTGTACACAGAAACGGAGAGGAGGGGGGGGGGTGAGAGGAATGAGACGGGGTGAAGAAGAAGAGAGAGGGCTGCGGGTTCCTCGCTTGGTCGGGCGGCAGTGCTTCGGGAACCGGCGATTAGGTCCTTGGGGTGGAGGGCGCGACCACAGAGGAGCACGGGAGGCGGCTTGCTGGCGGCAGGGACAAGCGGCTCTTTAGGCGCACAAATGCAGTGAGCTTTTGGCACTGGATGCGTCCGGTTGGGTGCAGGGGACTATGCTGGATCGGCGGCTACTGCGGTTGGTCGGTGGGGGATCTGGGAGGATCCCGAGGTGGGTTATGTGGTTGGCGGTGGCTGGGAGGAGTGGATCGAGGTAGGGCTAGGGTTAGAGTAGGCTTAATCCAGAATCGCATACAAATTTCCACTAATTTCTACATGGTACAATTAGAGCCCTCCAATCTAAATCGAACGGTCGCGTAAAAATAGGCTAGGGGGTCCTATTGAAAAACCGATGACGGTTTGCGGTAAAATGGTGTTGATCCCGATCCAACGGCCACGACCGTCCGGTTCGGGCTCCGGGAGGTTTTTGGACTAGGCTGTGCGTAGGGTTGGTGCAGTCTGTAGAGGGGCTAGGCTGAGATGAGAGGGAAAACAGGCACCCCGGTGACTGAGTTTTTAGAACACCGAAAACGTCTTATGATAACCCGATGACGGTGCCGCTACGGTCGACCGTTAGGGTATCAAACGGACTCCGATTGTGACGAAAATTGACAGACGACCTACCTACACTATATTAAGACTACACGCCAAGTTTCAACCCAATCTGAGAAAGTTTTATACACACTTTTAAAAACAATATTTTATCGATGCCGTGGGCGCGTGCTAGTGTGGTTGGTCTCAAAATGGACAACGGCCAAAACGGAGAGAACCGGTAACTAATAACGGATGCAGTTTCGAAAACTGGTGGCAACGGAGTGTCGATACAATGCACATGATGCGCATGATGCGATGATTAATGCAACTACCAAATAAATCACACGACGACAACGAAATAAAAGGGGAATCTTCTGGGGCGTCGGTCTTGGGCTGTCACAACTCTCCTACACTAACAAGAGATCTCGCAGCGAGAACTAAGAATGAAAAGGGGAAGAGGGAGAGGAAGGAAGAGGTAAAACTTAGTCGCTTCTTTGACAAACGAGTGAAACCAACAATCCTTGAAGGTTGCAAAGAGATGAAGAGTGATATGAGAAACAAGGAAGGATTCAATCAAAATTTCGGCAGCACTTCGGTATGAATAGGGGACAAAAAAAATTGATAGATGGAAAGATCTTGACAAGATTCACAACAAACTAACTAAATTGCACAAGCAAGGAGAGAACATGATCTTGATAGAACAAGATGATAGATTGAAGAGAGCAACATCACCACAACTATGGAGCAACAAAATAGAAACTAAATCTTTGAGAAGAATAGAATGAAGAAGGAAATGACAATTACTATCATAATCGAATTTGACAAGCAGCCTTGTAAGAAGAATTGAACGGAGTTGTTGGCAAACCAACAACGGAAAAAACAAGATTTTAGTGGACTTATGAAAGCCATCCCAAAATAATGAGGTGACGACCAACCACTAACAGAACAAGAATTAATTGAGAGCAACAAGATGTGCAAAACTTCTTACACCAATAGGATACATATGGGACTTGGATTAGTGATAATCACCATAATAGCAACAATCCCTAGGAAAAGCTTTAGGTGAAATCTAATCCAAGTTAACTCAATGAAGAAACCATGGGTCAAAATATCTCATGATCAAAGGATTTGGTGGGTTAACATATTTAATTCTTGAAATAACTTCTCTTCGATACTCCTCCATAACAAGAATGCTATAACACCACCTCAAAGGACAAAGGAGGAAGAATTGCGCTTTGAAATGCAAGATAAAGAATACTTCAGGTACTACAACAAGAATCTTGAAGAACACATTGAGAAAGAATTACATCCTGACCACACGACCATGAAGAACCTCCGGAGAAAGAATGATGGAAAGAAATGAAGGATGAAAGAATAAGATTATGACCTTGAAAGAAAAGAAGGATGAATCACTTGAGATCAAGAATTGATATCATGAACCACTCCGGGAGAAGAATTTAAACCAACTTGATGAAACAAGAATAAGAATTATGTTATGTTTATCCTTCATCAAGTTAAATTGATGACAAGCAAGGGATTTAGCATAACACTTATTCTTCTTGAAAAGATTGGGAAGAGAGAGATGTAGCACAACTCAATAAGTCTTGAAAGAACCACCGATAAGAATTTGGAATGAAGGCAGATACCAATAATGAATGAGATACATGAGAATGAAGAGACCATGATCCACCCGACAGAAAACTAGAACAAGGCACCAGAATAATTGAGAGACGCACGAAGAGACAACAATTGAGAAGAATTTGAGAATGAAAGTTGAAAGCTGAGAACGAAGAAATCTTCTGAAATGATGGCCTTTGGAGGACCGAGAATGAAACGAATCTGAAATGCACCGAATAGCAAGAAAGTGATTTCTCATGATCAAGAACAATTCAAGATGACACTAAGTTGAGATGATCATCTTGAAGGAATGGACAAGATTTGAAGGAAACACTCCTTCGGTCTTCCAAGCTGACAATGATGAGGAGAACACCACCAAGAATAACTAAAACACTCTGGAATAATGAAGAATGAAAAGTTGAGCAAAAGATGAGAATTAATTTGAATAGAGCTTGGAGAATAGATATGACTGATGGAATTCATTCTTACGTCATATTTGAAAAGAATTGGAGATCTCCGGGAAAGATTACAAGAGCCAGATTAGATCTTGAGAAAACACCGTTGAATGGATTGCTATGGGAGGGAGATATTGCACCGGTATAACTAAAAACTTGATGAGGTGAGACCCTTGAAATGATTGAAAGGATTGAGAACAAGAAACTCTGAGATATCTTCAGCACTCCGGATAGAAAAAAGTTGGATGAATAAGAAGAGAGGCTTGATAAGAATTTTCAACATGGGAAGGAATTCAAAGGACGAAAAGGATATGATGAACACGATTAGCTTGAACTGAATTCACCAGCAAAAGAGAACAAGAATGAAAAATGAAGAACTAGCAACTCCTGAGAATCTTCACAAAGAATCACCAGATACGACACAGAGGAGAAGATAGCGGAAGCAACAATGAAATGAAATGTACTAGGATGAGAATTGAATCACTAAGGAAAAGGGAGGGAGGGCGGGGAAAACAAAGGAAACTTGGGACAAATGAGATGAACTCCGAAAAGAAATAGGAGATTGATCTTGCAAAATTGGAGAGGATTGAATTCACTTGAAAAGAAGCACACGAGTTGAAGAATTGATATGACGACTCCGGTTGAAAGAATTGATAAGACAATTGATTGGGCAAAAGAATTTGCATTCCCATAGAAATATGAGAACACCTCTTAGAAAAGATATGCAATCACCACTTGACATCGAAGCAACTCGAATTACCGTACTCCAACAACACAAAGGCTGAGGCTTACGAAACAAGCCGGAACAAATTCATGACAGCGATTTCGTCCGATATTTTCGTGGATGGGATCGCATGGGCTCGATCCTACAGTAGCCATCATGTACAAGGCAGTGCACATGACATACAAAGCGTCCCCGAGTCGTAGCAAGCTACAAGGACTCTTTAAGACACAACGAGAACCGCTGTAAGACAACCATGAAAAAATGAATCCACTAGATGTTGAACCCCAACCTCACATCATGGATCTGTTGGAAGATTGTCCTATAAGTAACTACTTGAATTCCCACCTAAGAACTCCCCAAATCTTTGGTCATGCAATCGGATCCACGGATACAAGGAGTAAAATCCATCACTGAACTCCTAACTAGAATCTCGGAACCTCATCTATCTCAGATCCTCAAAAACACAACGATACCAAGTGTGGCGGTACTCCCGAACTCTGCGCACCAGTACTGGGGACGCCGGGGTTATCTCGCCACTACCATTATTGAAGCAATTTCGAACATCCTTCGTCCCGAGATACTAAGAAATATGGATGATAACGGTGTGCTCAAGAATCCCTTCGAGCTCAACGCCCCGGAATAAAATCAACACAATCAGAGGCACCAAGTCAGAATTCCGTCACATCGACATCATATAGATTCCAAAAATATCCGCGTGATCTTATTTATTTTTTGAGTGAGAAGAGGAGTAGAATTAAAATTATTACGTCAAGATTCCTCACTAGAGCATAGAACAGGATAAAAACGAATCCTACTCCCTGAAAGTAGACTCAAAGTAGTTTTTCACTAGACTCGACTCGGCCAAGTTGGATCAATCAAGGGGTCTCCTAGGTCGGTACTGCTCTGATACTAACTTATAACGCCCAAGATGCGGCCCTATGCTTATTTTGGCGCGACGGCCTTGACAAGGATAGAAACATATATCGACGTCTCGCAAGAATGGATATCGTTATAAGTACATGTACTGAAAAGAAGAGTATAAGGAGTTTGCTTACACTCGCCACAAGCTACGTCAGAGTCACATTAGTACAACTCATACAATCATCATGTAGAAGAGCAGAGTCCGTCTACGGATGAAAACAAATGATAAAAGAACGATGTCAATCCTTGCTATCCCAGGCTGTCGGCCTGGAACCCACCCTAGATCGACGACGAAGAAAAAGAAACTCCAAATGAACAATTATTGTGATCACGTATTAATATCCTTTACGTACACCTGCAACTCGTGTTGTAGTAATTTGTGAGCCACAAAGGACACAACAATCTCATGTACAAAGGTATCAAGACTAGCAAAGCTTAATGGGTGAGGTATGGTTAAGTGGTGAGGTTGCAACAAGCGACTAAGCATTTATTTGAGGTGGCTAACTTACGAGTACAAAAATAAGAGGTGGAAGATCTACGCATAAACGGACGTGAACTACTGATGATCAAATGAATGATCCTGAACACTTACTTATGTCAGACATAACCCCACCGTGTCCTTGATCGGAGAAAAAGCTCACGAAAGAGACAGTATCGGTTACACACTCAGTTGGCAAGTTTTATGTAAGTTAACTTTAAGTTATCTAGAACCGGATGTTAAACAAAGTTTCCATGTTGCCACATAACCGCGGGCACGGCTTTCCGAAAGATTCAACCCTGCAGGGGTGCTCCAACTAGTCCATCACAAACTACCACACACTGCGATGGAATGACCTCGATCAGGGAAACCTCAACCTCGTGATAAGCCAAAGCTTCCTCAGAATCCCTCACACAAGACGCTCGAGAAAGGTATAACAAGTCTAGAAAGGCCGCCCGACATGCCGACAATCCCGATAGGAGCCGCGTATCTCATTCTCAGGGCAGAACCGGATGGGCAAGACATTGGGTTGGCTAAACCCTCGATGACCAGGGGGCACCGGACATCGCACAGTTTGGACCAACACTACTGAGGAGCACTGGCTCGGGGGTTGATTAATTACTCCGTGGGTGCCGGCGTGTCCCTATTCATTTTTATTAGGTTATTAGGCAAATGTAGTACCAAAGTTGGGCCTTGCAGACGAGTTTTATCCTAAAACGAGAATCTAGAGGTCCCCATAACAACCCCAAGGATGTTAGGAGCGCTCATTTATGGAACATAACACCGGTAGCCGAAACTAAGGCGACAAAGGTGGAACAAAACACCGGGCTAGAAAGGCCGACCCTTCCACCTTTTACCAAGTATATAGGTGCATTAAATTAAATAGCATTAATAGGGTTATATAACAAGGAAACCATGTTATCACATGGAAGCAACTGCACCCGCAACTAGCAACGCTAACACATGGTTAAGCAAGCGGTAACATAGCCAATCAGTGGTTTGCTAGGTTGTGATCAGGTTGATGGTTTTCATGGCAATGTTGGGAGGCTGATATTTAACATGTCGTAGGCAGCGAGACATAGCGATATAAATGAAACAACTAGCATGGCAATGATAGTAATGCTATCTTGGGAAATGATCATCTTGCCTGGTATTCTGCTTGGAAGAAGAATGACCCTGTGAAGCAGACGAACCGACGTAGTCGAACGGGTCCTCACATTCTGACACGCTTGCGGAATTCTACCGAGACGAAGCAAACCAGAAACAAGAATCAACACAGATATTCACCACGGCACATGCACAACATGATGCACAACACATACGATGCATGATCAGTTTCAAATATGCAAGGCATGGAATGGCAATTCACACAATCAAACTAAAAGAGCATATATCGACTAGAGGGGGGGGGGTGAATAGGATATTTTTAGAATTTCATCGCTGAGGAAATTCCTTTTTAGGAAATTCCTCACTGATGAATAACTTACAACGGAAACAACAAAGGATCAGGGGTGCAAAGTAGTACACATCAGTTTTCTAGATGAGGAATAAGAAGAAAAGTTTGCACAGTACGCAGGCACAGAGTAAGCATGTGAGGATTAACTAGTGTGAATAATTTGAGGTTGAGGAAAATCAGAGAAAGTCTTCAGCAAATTCATCAAATAGAGACAATGAAAATCTTCAACATACAATATTGAGGAATTGAAAGAGTTTAAGAAATAGAACCCGTATCACAGTGAAGATAGTGATTGATGACCCAGTTCCAACTGTTGTGACAGTCGCATGCCTGGTTCGGAGCGGCTTTGGTATTTGAAAGCAAAAGACACACAGTCCCGGGACATATAGTCCCTACCGCATTCTCCTTGAGCTAAGGAGACACAGTCCTCGCCCAACACTCGTGGTAAGTCTTCAGGGCAGACTTCCAAACCCTCACAAACTCGGTCACTCGGAGATCCAAAATTGACTGCCGGATTGCTCTAAACCATGACGCCTAACCGTTAGGAACAAATTCTTCAGTGATGCTCAATCACTTGGTTTTTGGTTTGTGATTTGGTGTTTTTGGGGTATTTCCCCATTGATGATTTACTCTCAAAGACTCTGAGGAATTTGGGTTGCTCTAAAATGACAAGTGTCAGTTTCTCGCGGAGCAGCCAGCCATCTAATGGTTGTGGGGGGCGACTATTTATAGCCTGGGAGCATCCCGACATGATTTGACATAAATGCCCTTAAATATTATGACCGTTGGTGTGGATAAGATCGGTGATGTGGCGTGAATTGCAGCAACGGTCGGGACCCTCAACTATGAGTGTCCTCATGTCTCTCATATTCCTCACTTGAGGCTTTTGTAGGATTAGGCTGGGGCTGAGCATCATGAGGAAATTTATTCTGAAGTGTTACCTCGACCCCCTTTAACAGTACGGTGTTCCTATGCCTCAAGAGTGAATAAAATGAAACAGAAAGAATAAATCTTCACGCTTCAAAGTCTTCAGATCGTTTTTCTTTAGGACACACCGAATTCCTCATCTTCAATATCTTCATGAGGAATATCAATTTCATTGCAATTTCTTCACGATCAAAGTCTTCAACAGAAGGCGAATTTCTTCAGCCGAAGATATACATTTTTTGGTGTCAATATTGATCGTATAATTCAAACTCCTCAGCGACTTATAGATCATGTGTTCACTCATGAACACATTAGATACTTAACCTATAAGTCTTCAAACCACCAAAATCACTAAGGGGCACTATATGCACTTACAATCTCCCCCTTTTTGGTGGTTGATGACAATTAGGTTAAGTCTTCAACGGGGATAAAAAATATGAAGTGTAAATGCTCATTTGAGGAATTTGAAATCAAGATACAGAGAGACTCCCCCTGAAGATGTGCATATCTTCAGGATCTTGCTTTTCACAGCAGATGGACATTGATGATTTATATCATGGAGATCTCCCCCTGAGTCTTGTAAATCATGCATACATATCACATATAATAAGGAGAATTTGAGAATGCATGATGAGAAATGGTATGTGATGATTTTCACCATGCGTGCATTAATATTTTGAGGAATAAGCATGCGAAGAAAAAACGTTCAAAAAGCGTGAGAGTACCATTGGGTTTAACTTACAACTCATTACATAAAACACTTTAGAAGAACCAAGTGTTTCTAACTTAATAAAGTTCATAAGCCGGACAATATATCCCGCCTAAAGACTAACTTAGATTTCTCCCCCTTTGTCATCAAGTGATGAAAAGGGACAAAACTGAGGACTATCACCCCATGAAGACTTTCACTTCTTGGCTGATGAAGAAGATGTGTGAGGATTCTTGGTGACGGCTTCTTCCTTGGGCCAGTAGCAGTATCTTCTGGTTCTTCATCAGATTCTACATTGCGGAATGAAGAAAAGGAACTGTCCTCAAGGTCTGGAACTGGAATTGGGTTGAATTTCTTCTTGGGAGGCCACGACCAGTCGAAGTCCTGAGTAAACTCCAATTCATGAAGTTCTTCTTGAGTCTTCAGATGAACCAGGGTGGCCCAGGTACGATCAAAAAGCTCATGAAGATAGTAGTCATTTTTCTTCACTACATTTTGAGTCTCGTTGAGGGTTTTCACAATGGCACTGAATTGGCGTTTGATCCATTTGTGATTGCGATCGACCTTCTGATGAAGACTGAGGAGTATTTCTCTATTAGTCATTATCCTTGGGGCAACAGCGCTAGGCGGCTGCTGAGTTTCAGTGTCATCATATGAAGAATATGCTTTTGGTTCGCGAAATTGGCCATCAAGGGGCCGACTTCCTTCATTGATGACAGATTTGCCTTTTCCTTCAACAGGCTCAAAAGTCTTCTTGATGACTCTGATCGGAGGCAGATATCCAATCTGATTGTTGACATCAGCATGATAGTTGATGCATGACCGTAGTCTGATGAATCTCATGATCCACAGAGCATAAATCCTCATGTCAAATGGCGACATTGCATTGTCAGCCAAAGTCCTCACAAAGAAATCATGAAGATTTATTGGTATGCAATGGATGATGTTGAAGATGATATTCTTCGTGATGCCTACTACATCCTCTTCATCATCATGGCCTTTGATTGGAGCTATGACATTTCACAGGTCCCGTAGACGGTGCGCGGTTCATATTTCAAGTCTTGAACCAGAAAGCGAGTCCTTGGAGGTTGATTCTTGGCCAAAGGCTTCATGAGGACTTCAATCAGTTTGTTGGGCAGCTCCCATTCATCATATAGTAGCACAACTTGTTCTGAGGGTATTGAAACTGGAAGCACTCGCAACATTTCGTTGGCAGGAGCTTTGTAGTGAGTGTGCTGAGTCATCCAGTCTAGCACCCAAGTGTTGATATACTTCGGGTCTCTAGAGATGTGCAAAGTAGCATAGAACTGAAGGATTATACCACTGTTCCAATGACCTATATCAGTGCTGAGAGGTATCATAGAACATTGAGGACTGGAGTCAAGCAAGGAATTTCTTCCATCTCAACATGAGGAATATGCTTGTGCTGAAATATTTTGTTCCTCCCACAAAGCATAGTGGCATAGTAGTTGATCTGAGTCCTTGTCCAAAACTTCCTGTGCCTGATGCGAAGCTTGTCATATGGATTGTCGCCGATAAAATACATCCGTTCTTCATAGAACGCTTCCTTATAAAACTTTGGCCTCTTTGAGAAGGGCTGATTTTGCTTTGGTTGAAGATTATGCAGATGTTCTTCAGGAGATACTACCATTGTTGTTTCAGTGTTGACAACAATAATAGAAGTTTCGGTATTGGGTGCAGGAGTATTTTCTTCAGCCTGTTCGTCAGGTTGAAGATTTTCTTTAGGTTGAGGGTTTTGCTCAGGTTGAGGATTTTCCTCCGGTTTAGGATTTTCCTCAGCTTGAGGAATTTGCTTGGAGGAGGAGGCAAAATCTTTAGCTGTTGCAGCCGATCCTTGAGGAGGTTCATCAGATGTCTTGTGAGGAATGCAGGACCGAGGAATATCATCAATTTGAATTGCCTCATCCATGGTTTCTTCAGATTCAACGTCTTTCATTTCCTGTCTTCTTAAAGAATTACATAGTCAATTCCGAAGGGAATAAGTGAATATGATGGAGCTACCTTCAGAGGCACATCATCCACTGGACCAGTTTCCTCAAGTTTCTTGAGGCGCTGGACATCTGATGATTCTGATATCATGGAAGCTTTTCTTTTCTTCGCTTCTTTCTAAGCAGCCTTGGTTTTCTTCACGTCTGATGCAGACATAACCATCTTCTTCACCTTTGAGGATGGAGGTGAAGGAATTTTCTCATCAGGAGTTGGTAGAGTATCAGTCCTGGCAGTTTCCTCAGTTGAAGCATTTTCTTCAGCTGGAGCAGATTCATCAGCTGGAGTGTCTTGAGGTATTTCCTCAATTACAGGTTCATCAGCTCGACTATATTCAGGCATTTCCTCAACAACAGGTTCTTTAGCTTCATCTTCTTCAGTCCGCTGAACAAAATAGCTGGACTCTGTCAACTTTGGTTTTACTGGAGGGGCAGCCTTCTTGTTATATTCATCAACTACATCAATTGCAAACTTGATGAAATTTGACTTGAGACTTTGAGGATCAGGTAGATTCGTGTACTTGTCGGTCAAAGTCTTCAGTTCAGCCTGGGTGGACACAAGATCTTCACGCGTCATATTGAGGAGATTTTGCGTGAGGAATTTCTCTTTCTTTAGTTTTGCAGCCTTTGCTTGCTTCGCTTGCATCTCTTTCCATTTGGCCTCATTGATGACTGTGGCCACCATATGACTGATACCTGGGGGAAGCTTCAGGTCATCAATGGGGCTATTTGGGTCTTCATTCCAGAGATTGACGAAATCCAGCAGAACATTGGGGTCCATATCCAGAGGAATGGAGCTGCCTGAGGCTTGTGCAACTCGTTCCTACTTGTTTCTGATGATGGCTTGAAGAGTTTCATCATCAAATTCATCACTTCCTTCTGATGCAGAAGGGATATTGAAGACTTTGCTTGGGTTGAGCCTGAGGCCCCTTCCAACAGTCATTTTAGTCTTCAAGGGTGTTGGTGAAGACTTTGTCTCCAAGCTCGTGGCAGATGGTACAGAGGAGCTGGAGTGACTAGGCTGTTGCTTGACAATCTGCTTGGGTTCAGACTTTGAGGCCTGTGTAGCTGTTGAAGGTTTTGGCACAGGTGCAGCCTTCTGAGGCAATTGTTCTTTGGGCTTTGAAGCCATTGGTTTCTTTGGCACATACTTTACTTGAGGAATAGTTGTACCAGAAGCTTGAGCACAAGAAGAGGTGGCTGCAGTGGTAGCAGCAGATTCCTCATTGTATTTCCTCACTTCAGCTTCTGCTTTCTTCTGAAGTTTAGACAAGTGTTTGTCTTTCTCCTCAGGGTAATACTCAATTGTTTTGATGCTTGAGGGATGTGCAACCTGATGATCACCAAGAGGATGCCTTTCGCAAGGTGGCTTGAGGGCGAATTTCTTCGCGTACTTTGTAGTGACGAAGCGATATTCCTTCCACTCCTTAGCCCACCTGTGTTCTATATTTTGAAGCCTAATTTTGTGCTTCAGCGTAGGTTCTTGCTCATCTGGCGTACAATAATCAAGATATATATCCATAGGGATATCAGTTGCAGTGTTTTGTTCAAGTTTCTTTCCACCCTTTTGCTTTCTGTCATCTTCCATTTTCTTCAACTGATGATTTTGCTGAGGAATATGCACTCTTGAGGATTCTAATGACACTGGTAAAGTTTCTTCGAGGAACGCTGAGAATGAGTTAAGTTGATGAGAACCTAGAGATTCATCAACTGACATTTTGTACCTGTGAACAGAGTATAGGTGCCAGGAATTTTGAGAGCTCATATGGGTTCTCAGATTTAAAGAAATTGAAAACTTTAAAAGTTGAGGAATTTGACCAGTGGGTTGATGAATTTGTCAAAGCTTTCTGATCTTGGGTGCTAGAGTTGTGCAGATTCGAAAATTTGCACAATTGAGGAATCACATGAAGATTTTTAGTGGCTTAGTGAAATTCATCAAGTGTTTGAGGAATTGAGTGTGCGAAGCTGATAGACACTGAGGAAAAACAGATTTCTCGAATCTAAGGTAAAATAGTAGATCAAAGGGACAGTAAAATAGGATTTTAATTACCGTATGTGGCGAGCACAAAGAATAGAGGCAGTAACAGTAACAAGCTCTTCGGTTCGAGTCTGCTGCGCCCTAACTTGGCGGCAGAAGACAGCTACGACGACGGCTGATGTAGATGTTCTGCTTCCCGCGTGAGTTCGCCGACGGAGAGGTCGAGGCACTGAAGTTGTTCCTTACCGGCGACGAGATTGCTAGCGGTGGCACTAGGTTTGTGGTTGAGGCGGAGAGAGGGACGAGAGGACAAAGTGTTTTGACAGAAGGGGGTAAGGTCTTATCTATAGCTCAGGTGAAAACGGTCCGACCTAAACTTTTGGACCGAACTGCCCTTGCCCGTTCGTCTCCGCAGGACACGTGTAGCCTGAGATTAAAGCGATGGAGATCGTGCTTATCTGATTGTGGGAAGTGGGGTTCACTTACTGTGTAACTATATAAAATTCATTTTTGAAGATTTGAGGATTTCGTTGCAAAATCCTTAGCTGACAAGGACACAATGAGGATTTTGAACAGGGTTTCAAGTAGAACGCATATGAAGAAGTGAACAGACTGGGTTGAGTATAGCATAGAGGGGAGTAGGGTCCGATCACATTCACTTAAATGAAATATCAAATTGAAGAAATAGCTATAAGTGAATGATGTTGAGGACTTTGAAATCACAGTTTTTATATATATATATATATATATATATATATATATATATATCTAGGCAAGTGAAAATCATCAAGTGTTTTGAAGATTTTGAAAAACATGAGGATTTTGTGACAAAGCGTCAGGTTGATCAATTTCAACTTTCAAGAAAAAGCAGCTTGAGGGTTTTCAAAGTTGGGTGGTGGCGTGACCCACCGTATAAGAATGATGATTTCATGCGCCGCGTACAATTGTCGTAGGGCTCTGAGAACCAGATTCTTCATTAATTTCCTCACACTAAGAGTGACATTCTTCATTGATTGAAAAAAATTGATTCTTCGTGTGTTGCACATTTAAGTCATCAATTTTGCATAAGTGTTAGGATGTGTGCATGTTTTTACAAAACATTTAAAGATTCTAAGATATTTAGCTCCCACCGCAACTTGCAAAACCTATTCTCATCCAAGGGCTTAGTGAAAATATATGCTAGTTGATCTCCAATCTTCACATGGTCGATGAGGATATTGCCCTTGAGGACATGGTCCCAAAGAAAATGATGACGAATATGGATGTGCTTAGCCTTCGAATGTTGTACTGGGTTGTATGCAATCTTGATGGCACTCTCATTGTCGCGGTAGAGATGCACATTCTTCATGTTGATGCCCTAGTCCTTGAGGGTTTGCTTCATCCATAGCAATTGAGCATAGCAGGATCCAACAACAATGTACTCAGCTTCGGAAGTGGAGAGAGAAACACAGTTCTGCTTCTTTGAGGACCAGCAGACTAACGATCTTCCGAGGAAATGACAAGTGCCAAAGGTTGACTTGCGATCCACACGGTCACCAACATAGTCAGAATTAGAATATCCCACGAGATGAAGATTTCAGCCCTTGGGGTACCATAATCCTAGTGTTGGTGTGTGAGCTAAGTATCGAAGAATATCTTTCACAGCCTTATGGTGTGATTCCTTCGGTTTTGCTTGAAAACGAGCACACATGCAAACACTAAGCATTATATCTGGCCTAGATGCACACAAATACAGTAAAGAGCCAATCATTGAGCGATATACCTGCTGATCGAATTCTTTACCATTTTCGTCAGTGCAGAGGTGGCCATTGGTAGGCATGGGAGTCTTGGCGCCTTTGCATTCATGCATATCGAATTTCCTCAGAACATGCTTGAGGTATTTCTCCTGTGATATGAAGATGCCATTGCGTTGTTTACGAATTTGAAGACCTAAGAAGAATTTCAGCTCCCCCATCATAGACATCTGATATTCTTCACTCATCATGTAAGAAAATTCATCACTGTAACGTTTGTCAATATAGCCAAATATGATGTCATCGACATATATTTGGCTCACAAATAGTTCATTGTCATAGGATTTTGTGAAAAGAGTTGGATCAAGTGAACCAGGTCTGCAACATTTCTTCATGAGGAATTCCTTCAATGTATCATACCACACCCGAGGGGCTTGCTTGAGGCCATATAGTGCCTTTTTGAGTCTGAAGACTTTGTCCGGATTCTTCAGATCCTCAAAACCTGGGGGCTAAGCAACATATTCTTCTTGCTCAAGCTTACCATTGAGGAATGCACTTTTCACATCCATTTCATATAAGGTAATGTTATGATGATTAGCATAAGCAAGTATTATCCGAATAGCTCCAAGTCTAGCAACAGGTGCAAAAGTTTCATCGAAATCAATTCCTTCAACCTGTGTGTAGCCTTGGGCTACAAGTCGTGCCTTATTCCTCACCACTTGACCATCCTCATATTGCTTGTTTCGGAAAATCCACTTGGTGCCGATGATATTGTGCTTGCGAGGATTTGGTCGTTTGACGAGCTCTCACACATCATTTTGCTTGAATTGAAGAAGTTCATTTTGCATGGCTTGAATCCACTCAGGTTCCATGAAAGCCTGAGCAACTTTTGAAGGTTCTGTGATAGACACAAAAGAAGAATTCCCACAAAAGTTAACCAAGTGTGAAGCTTATGAGCGAATGAGAGGACCTGGCGCGTTGCTGTCATCGAGGATTTTGTCAAGTTCTACTTCATTTGCAATCCTCGGATGAGATGGTTGAGGATTTTGTATGGGCTGAGGAATTTTTTCTGGAGAAAATTCCTTAGGAGCATCTTCTTGATTTTCATCAGTGCTGGGAATGATTTCTTCAGCAATTTCCTCAGTAGGAACAATGTCTTCAGTAGCTTTGAGCTTGATTGCTTCCTCAGGAGATAGTTTATCTGGACCAGGAGGCAATTGCTCTCTTTGTGAGCCATTAGTTTCATCGAACCGCACATCTACAGTTTCAACAACCTTGTTATGATAGGTGTTGAAGACTCTGTAGGTGTGCGAGTCCTTTCCGTAACCAAACATAAAACCCTCATGTGCTTTAGGTGCAAATTTTGAGCTATGGTGAGGATCTCTAATCCTGCATTTTGCACCGAAGACTTTGAAATAACATACATTGGGTTTCTTATCAGTGATGAGTTCATATGAGGTTTTCTTGAGGAATTTGTGAAGATATACCATGTTGATGATGTGGCAAACAGAGTTGATTGCTTCATTCCAGAAACGACGAGGAGTCCGATATTCTTCAAGCATGGTCCGTGCCATTTCAATCAGATTCCCGTTCTTTCTTTCGACGATGCCATTCTGTTGAGGAGTATAAGGAGCAGACAATTCGTGAGTAATACGAAGTTCATCAAGAAAAGCATCAAGACCAGTGTTTTTGAATTTTGTCCCATTATCACTCCTGATGTGTTTGATGTTGACGCCGAAGTTCGTCGAGGCCCTTGAGGAAAATCATTTGAAGACTTCCTGCACTTCAGTTTTATACAGAATGATATGCACCCAAGTGTATCTGGAATAATCATAAACTATGACAAAGCTGTATAAAGATGTTGCATTTGTTAGAGTGGCATAATGAGTAGGTCCAAATAGATCCATGTGAAGGAATTCAAATGGACGATTAGTAGGCATGATGGTGTTCGAGGGGTGTTTGGATCTGGTCATTTTTCCACACTCACAAGCACCGCATAGGTGGTCCTTGAGGAATTTGACTGATTCGATGGCAATGACATGCTTCTTCTTTGCTAGCGTGTGCAAATATCTCATGCCTGCATGAACAAGTCTTCGATGCCATATCCTGCCTTTTGAGGTTTTTGCTAGTAAGCAGGTGGCTAGTTGAGGACCTATAGAAAAATCAACAATGCACAAATCTCCTCGTCTAACGCCTTCGAAGACTTTGGATCTGTCAGATTCCATGATGACTACACATCTATATTTTCCAAAGATAACAACCATATCAAGATCACAAAGCATTTACACTGACGTGAGGTTAAAAGCAAGGGATTCGACAAGCATCACTTTGTTTATGTGCCTCTCCTTGGAAATAGCCACTTTGCCAAGTCCCAATACCTTGCTTTTACCTTTGTCAGCATAAGTGATTTGCTTCAGTGGTGATGGAGTCCGTGGCATATTCATCAGCAAGCTTTTGTCACCAGTCATGTGGTTTGTGCAACCACTATCAAGAACCCACTCAGTACTCTTGGGTTTGTCATCCTGCAGATGAATTAGTACAGCTTACCATTTCATATGCTTCAGACTTGAACAATATGATACCAATTTCATCAGATAGGAATTTCATCATAAAAGTAAATTTTAGGACGTGTGGAATGATTTCATTTTATCAGTGTTTAGCTTGCATCCAATCAAGCATTTTCCTCACGTCTCTAGCAATTTCTTCAGATGATTATTTCCATCTGGAGACCTGACGTGCAGAAGTGATTAGTTCAATTTTTTCACCACCCACATCTGAAGGGGTGGCAAAGAGTTCATCATCCTGCGAGCACCATATGAGAAAGGGGCATTGAAGCTAATGCACTTCTCTTCACAGTAGGGGGGTTAGAGTATTCAAATGAATAGGCACAGAAGTTCTTTGATGATTTATGAATATAATGATTTGAGGAGTAATGCTCATATTAATATCTCTTGTAATTTCCCTGCATATCAGAACCATTAGCACGAGTACGAGCATAGTTTTGACCAGTTGAGAATTTTGATCCTCTTGAAGACTTTGGTACACCTGAGGAATTTGATCTGGGGTTCTGATTCTTCATAGGTGGTGTCATGAGGACATTCACCTGAAGATTTTCAAGGCAACTTTTGGTTATCTAGATTTTCCTTAGGGGTGGTCCATTCCTACAGTTAGTTCCAACATATCGAGCAAATATTTCAAATGACTCATCTGAGGAATAGGATAATTCACATGCAAAGCCTGTTAGATTGGATGGATCAAGAGGAGGTCCTTTAGCAGCAACCCATGAGGTTTTGGGATACTGCTTAGGTTTCCAGTATGATCCATCAGCATGCAGTTTCCTTTCAAAGGCAATTCGTTCTTTCCTCGGGTTCCTGCTCAAAATCTGCTTTTTGAGCACATCGCAAAGGGTTTGGTGCCCTTTGAGACTTTTGTACATGCCTGTCACATACAATTCCTTCAGCCCTGCATTTTCGTTAGTGACATTTGTGGTTTCTTCAAGTGAGGAGTTTGATACCACATGAGTAGTTGAAGTATTTGTAGCAATAGAAGCATTTCATGATTCTGGTGAAGAATTGGGAGTTTCATGTTTGATGCATTTAAGCCATGGTGGAATGAATTCAACCTGAGCAACACTGATATGTTGAGCGAGTAATGAATCATTTTCCATTCGAAGATCATCATGAGACATCCTCAACTTCTAAGGGATCAAGTTTTCTTTGAAGGAGTTCATAGGAAAGTTTCTCATGATCAGCCAGGAGTGTGCCATGACGATCTTGAAGATTATAAAATCTGGAGTGAAGACTTTTCATATCTTAAGTGAGGGTTTGAGTAAGATTCATTTCATCATTCAACAGGCCATCGCTTCTGTCTAGCAGTTTCTGAAGATTTTCATGGGTAGTTTGTTGTTTAGTTGCAATGTTGGCAAGTTTACTGTAACTGGATTTTTTTATAATCATCAGGTTCACAGTCACTTGAATCAGAGGAGGAAGTGTCATTCGGTACCTTTGAACCTTTTTCCATGAACCAGTAGGTTGGAGCGAAGTCATCAGCATAGTCATGAGTGTAGATGGCGTTGTCGTTTTCTTCAAGGTTGAAGATTGACCTGCTGACAAATGTGGTAGCCACTGCAAGACTAGCCACACCAGATTCTGAGTCTTCTTCAAAACCCTCCTCTTCATCACATTCCTTAGATTCTACCTCAGAATCCATTTCCTTGGCAATAAGTGCCCGAGCCTTTCTGAAACTGGTTTTCTTGTGCGATGAGGACTTTGGGGATGAGGATTTTGAAGATTTCTTCTTTTTCTTCGAGTCATCAGAACTTTCATCCTTGTAATTCTTCTTCTTTGACTCCTTCAGCCAGCAAGGACAATCAGCAATATAGTGACCTGATTTCTTGTATTTGTGGCAGGTTCTTTTCTTGTAGTCCTCAGATGAAGATTCTGATTTCCGCATATCTCTTCTTGAAGATTTACCAAACTGGCCATGTCTTGTAAACTTCTGGAATTTCCTCACGAGCATTGCAAGCTCCTGTCCAAGGTCTTCAGGATCACCAATGCTGCAATTCGAGGAAGTTGCTTTGGCCTTTTGGCCTTCAGTGCACGAGGTCTAGAATAGCTTGGTCCATATAGATCTCTCTTTTCTTCCTATTGGAATTCATGAGTATTGAGTCTTTCGAGTATATCAGCAGGATCAAGCATCTTGAAGTCCGGACTTTCTTGAATCATCAGAACCAGTGTATCAAATGATGAATCCAAAGATCTTAGCAGTTTCTTCACAACTTCATGGTCAGTAATGTCTCGAGCTCCCAGTGCTTGTAGTTCATTTGATATGTCAGTGAGGCTATCAAAGGTATCTTGGCAGCTTTCATTCTCAAGCCTCTTGAAGCGATTGCAAAGAACATCAACACGAGAGTCACGCTGAGTTGATATTCCTTCATTGACTTTGTACAACCTTTCCCAGATTAGTTTTGCTGAGCCCAAAGCACTCATTCAGCCATACTGACCTTTGTTCAGATGGCCACAAATGATATTCTTCGCTTGAGAATCAAGTTGCTTCAATTTCTTCACATCAGCGGCAGAGACAGTAGCAGTGATGGAGGGAACACCATGTTCCACAATATACCATAGATCATTGTCAATAGCTTGAAGATCCATCTGCATCTTGCTCTTCTAGGAGGGGAAGTCCTTGCCTTCGAAAGTAGGACATCCTGCAGTAACCTTGATCATGCATGCAGCCGACATAACTAAAAATCCAGGTGGTTAAACCAAAAACACACAAAACAAGGGAGTACCTTGCTCTGATACCAATTGAAAGTGCGTTATATCGACTAGAGGGGGTGAATAGGAGATTTTTAGAATTTCATCACTGAGGAAATTACTTTTGAGGAAATTCCTCACTGATGAATTACTTACAGCGAAAACAACAAAGGATGAGGGGTGCAAAGTAGTACCACAATAGTTTTCTAGATGAGGAATAAGAAAAACAGTTTGCACAGTACGCATGCACAGAGTAAGCAGGTGAGGATTAACTAGTGTGAAGAATTTGAGGTTGAGGAAATTCAGAGAAAGTCTTCAGCAAATTCTTCAAGCAGAGACAATGCAAATCTTCAACATACAATATTGAGGAATTGAAAGAGTTGAAGAAATAGAACCCGTATCACAGTGAAGGCAGTGATTGATGACCCAGTTCCAACTGGTGTGATAGTCGTACTTCTAGTTTGGAGCGGCTTGGTATTGAAACCAAAAGACACATAGTCCCAGGACACAAAGTCCCTACCGTATTCTCCTTGAACTAAGGACACACATTCCTCGCCCAACACCCGTGGTAAGTCTTCAGGGCAGACTTGCAAACCCTCACAAACTCGGTCACCCGCCGATCCACAATTGACTGCTGGATTGCTCTAGACCATGACGCCTAACCATCTGAAGGATGCTCAGTTCTCAAAGGTAAAAGGCTTCAGATCCACGCATGAACAAATTCTTTAGTGATGCTCAATCACTTAGTTTTTGGTTTGTGGTTTGGTGTTTTTGGGGTATTTCCTCACTGATTATTTACTCTCGAAGACTCTAAGGAATTTGGGTTGCTCTAAAATGAAAAGTGTCAGTTTCTCGCGGAGCAGCCAACCAACTAATGGTTGTGGGGGGCGGCTATTTATAGCCTGGGAGCATCCCGACATGATTTGACATAAATGCCCTTAAATATTATGACCGTTGGTGTGGATAAGATCAGTGACGTGACATGAATTGCGGCAACGGTCGAGACACTCAACTGTGAGAGTAATCATGTCTCTCATATTCCTCACTTAAGGCTTTTGTACGATTAGGCTTTGGTTGAGCATCATGAGGAAATTCATTCCGAAGTGTTACCTCGACCCCCTTGAACAGTACGGTGTTCCTATGACTCTAGAGTGAATAAAATGAAACAGAACGAAATAATCTTCACGCTTCATAGTCTTCAGATCTATTTTCTTCAGGACACACCGAATTCCTCATCTGCAATATCTTCATGAGGAATATCAATTTCATCGCAATTTCTTCGCGATGAAAGTCTTCAGCAGAAGGCCAATTTCTTCAGCCGAAGATATACATTTTTAGGGATCGATATTCATCGTATAATTCAAACTCCCCAACGACTTATAGATCCTGTGTACACTCATGAACACATTAGATACTTAACCTATAAGTCTTCAAACCACCAAAATTACTAAGAGCACTAGATGCACTTACACAAATTCTACACATTAAATGAAGCTCAATATGCAACGAGTTGCATATTGACGAAACTCCACATTTAAATATTTAGTTCAATCCTGTTTATTAACGAAACAATATGAAAATGTTGTTAACATGGCAAGGGGTGAAGCACAAATTAAGCTACCTATCTAGGTATTTTAAATGAGGCCAGAAACGACATATAGCATCTCCGAAATGACCCCATGTGTTAAATTCTAATTCTATCGAGATTTGTCCTAATCACATTTTATGTTTGCTAAACGGAAAAACCAAGTGGTTCACGCGATTCTACTTGTCGTTCTGGTCCATTTACATATATGGCACGTCTTCAACGGAGCTACGGTTAATTAACTACGGCTTAAATCATTTCTATCATGATGACACGTGGACCGAGGCAAACAACACACTTAATAGCTTTAAATATGCATGAGAATTGGAAAATCTTAATCTATGCGAAATTCTACACGTTTTACATATCTAACTTGCTGCGATCCGGCGCACGGTTTATAAGTTACGGGCGTTTTTTAAATAGGCATCTAATCTGAAATTTAAAATGCCGCGGCTAATTAGACAAATTCGCCGAGATAGAAAAAAGCACAAGGGGCCGAATCTATGCATTGGGCTGCAGCTAGTGCAAGCTTTCGACCCATGCGCTTGGTGTGTGGCTGTGAATAAAAAGAAAACTACTAGATTTTAAAATAAGTAAACAAGACATGATGTAGTATTGATCAAGATACAAAACAACAAGCTACTAAATACAACAAGCATGTAAGCATGGATCACTAGTAACTGAGCTCACAAAATGGCAAGTTGCACACAGTTTCAGGCTCAGTGACAATAACAGTTTTCGTCAGTGCAGTTTTGAACCAGAAGGCATATTGGGAGTAGTAAAACTATCTGCTATAGGGCATAGAATAGTATGAAATTTTATAGAATGCAAGAGAATCTTATGAAGTGCAAATAACTCCATTGCACCAACCCAAAAGGGGCTATAGAACACTAGCAAATCTCATGGCAAGACCGCAAGAAAATATTACAGATCACATACAAGAATATTTCAGCATTTCAAAACAGCACTATTTTCTAGCATGTTGGCAACAAGCAAACAACACCTAACCATGTATTTCTATAGCAATCAAAATTACCAAGGGATAACATACATGTCCAAGGGCATATCTCAAGTTCACAAGTAATTCTTATCACGCAGGGAATAATTCACGCAAAATAAACAAAAGGGAAATAAGGCAAAATATTATGCACGCTAACTTTCTCAAAAGATAAAACTGAATGCACAATTAAATTCTACGGATTTTTCTACTCCGTAAACATATATAATATGTGGGGTTACAAATAAATCCATTGCCACCACATATATGCGAGGATATGTCCTAAACCCGACATAACAAACTATTTATGCCAACTAAATAAAAACAACGAGATGACTATTAATCCACACGAAATTCAGATGCAAACAACATGAACATTTTACATACTAGGTTTGAGCAATTAAGATGCACGCTTAAACAGATACGGGATAAAATACCTAACGTATCAGCATGCAAATTTATGCAAACAACAGGTTAGACAACTTTAAATATGCATCCATGTTGGAAAATATTAATTTACACGAAATTCTGCACGTTTTACATATATAACTTGTTCCGATCCATCGCACGGTTTGAAAGTTACGACATGTTAAAATATGCATGTTCTTCTAAACTTAAATGAATCGCGGGCTGAAAAATACCACGGGCCAAATTTTACAACAGATGGGCCTACACATGCGCGCTAATAGATAAAATGCATGGGGGCGGGGGATAGATGGGACGCTCACCTCAGCCTCTTGGGCCGGCCTGGATCCAGCTAGGCCGGGCGAGGCAGCCCAACCGACAGTCAATGGGGCACGCGCGGGATGTGGATCTCGTCCAAATCGGGAGGGGGGCGGTGCTGGCGACGCGGCTTGCGGAGGCTGCGTGCATCGGCAGTGGCGCTCCGGCTGGCACGAAGGGAGGTCGGCACGGAGGAGCTTTGACCGAAGTTGGCCGGAGGCGGGCCACGACGACGATGCAGAACGGGGCCGGCGGTGGAGCAGCTTGGGCTGTCCATGTCAGAGGCGGTGGGAGGCGGCAGCGGGGCTTGCCGGAACTCTGGTGGGTAGCGGTTGCAGAGGCGCACCGGCTTGGGGAGACCGGTGAAGCTAGCGGGGGCCCGTGGCGGGGCCTCCGGTGGAGCTCGGGGTGGAGCTGGCTCGGCTGCCACGAAGGGGCTCGGGAGGAGCGCTCGGGGAAGCCGGCGGCGCGGGCGAGGTCCGATCCGGGCCGGGGGAGGGCCGGATCTGATCCTGGCACGCTCTCTCAAGGTGGGAGGCGGCTGAGGCTGTGGGTGGCGGCCGTTAGTCTTTTACTACCCCAAATACATATATCATACCTACATACTTGCTTGTATAAATCTGCTACAAAATAGAAAAGAACAACCCCTAAGAATCCAACAATACTTATAAATCACATCAGGCTAGATTTGGTATATACCAGAATTGGCAAATTCCATTTATAGACTTATTCCAAAAAGGAATTAACACACAAACCGAATTAAAAATTTAACACAAAATATGATTGACTGGGGGGCCCACTGGTCATAGGCACCAGGGGCCCCTAGTGCATGATAGGTGGGCCCTATGGCCCACTTGTCACTGGCACACTACAACAACACCAACAAAATAGAAGGAAAAATAACACGGAGAAGTGGGACTCGAACCCATCTCCTCCGACACACACTGCCAGCTACCGCTAGGCAAAGCCCAGTTAGCTGATAACTAGGGGATGGTATCCAAGTGAGCTAACTATGCAGACTAGTGCAACAGAGGAAAACACAAAATACAGGGGGTGCGCACGAGGAGTCGAACCCCTGATCTACAGGCGCAATAGTGGTTCTAATGCCACTGCGGTAGGCTGCAGTTGCTGCCAAAACAAAGGAAGAAATCCACATCAACATCTACATCACTAGCACCACAGGAGGAAAAAATGCGAAAATTAAAAGGGGGCGCTTTTCTCTGATAACAGGGAAATGCCGGCGACGACTATCACCGGAGTTACGTTGGCACACACACACACAGGCAGCTACGCGGGGAACTGCTACACTGATCTACGCTCTACGAGTTGTGGATGAGAGAGGAACACGTGCCATGCACGCACATGCACAACACGCACATCTGCGCTCTGCATCACCGGAGTAACTACGACGAGCTGCTGCTACGCCGGACGGCGAGGCTAGCAGGGAGAGAGGGCAAGCAGGGTTTTCTCACCCAGGGGCTGAGAAGAGAGGGGCTCCGACAAAGGAGAGGTATGGCAGCGTCGATGTCGAGGTACTACTGCAGAAGAGGTCGCTGGAGGTGGCCGAAGTAGTGGACATTGGGGACGTCGTGGTAGAAGAACTTGGCATCTGATCTCTTTGGGAATGGATCTCCCTTGGCCTTCACGTCCTCCCAGTGCAGTCCGGGAATAAGAAGGGCGATGCTACGCCGGCGACGAGATGGAGGAGGGGCCATCCATGGTGACGGTGGAGCTCGGGATCTCACCCCGACGGTTCTAGGGGGAGAGGAGGATGGGATCGACGCGGCTAGGGCTAGAGAAGAGCTTGGGCGGTTTTATAGGCTCGATCCACGCGCTTGGAGCCGTCGATCGGCAGAAGAAGAAAATCGGCGGCGGCCACACTGTTCGTACTGTGGTGACATCAGGAGGTGGACAAAGGGGGCATCGCCATCCACGCCTGGGCCGAATGCACATGACATGGGCTAGCTCTCTCCCTTACTGTGTTTAAAACATTTGCAAAAAACAAAAAACAGCACGGCCTTGCATAAATAACAGAGGCCAAAAGAAAAAGAGTTTTAACAAAATAAAAAATATCATTGCTCTTCTAAAATCTTGCCACTATTTATAAAAATAAGTAGGCCACTTTAGAAGAGCAAAAAAATAAATTACTTTTATTGGAAATGGGGATCTGTTTGTAATTAAAACCAAAAGGAAGATAAAACCAAACAAGAGGGTGTTGCACTCCATAATTAACAAGATGAATTTTAGGAGGGGAGGAACATTTTATTGGGACGAAAACAAGAACTCTTAATCTGCCTCTAAATAAAATGAAAATAAGATGTTTTAGGACTATGGTGCAACAAAATCTGTTGAGAGGAATCTTGTTAAACCCAAATCACAACAAGAATCTCAAGCCACTAACACACATTGCAGTCACATTACCAAACACGAAGGTGCAACACAAAACAAATATGAATGATGTTATGCATGATGCCATGATGCAAGAGTAATAAAGACAAGATCAACCTTATTCCCCCTCTCATAAAACATAGCAAGGTTGGCATACAAAGAAAGATGCACAAATGGGGGAAGGTATTGCATTGGGGCTGTTACAACTTTCCCACACTACAAGAGGATCTTGACCCGAGATCTATGACTAGAAGAACTCTGGGTATTCGGAATGGAGGAGGTCCTCGCATTCCCAAGTGGCTTCTTTGTCGGAATGTTGTGACCATTGAACTTTGAGGACCTTGATGGACTTATTGTGGGTCTTGCGCTCAGTCTCTTCAAGAATTGCTATAGGATGCTCATGGTAGGATAGGTCGGGCTAGAGATCAATGTCTTGGAGATCAACTATGCGCTCGGGAGTCTTGAAGCATCTCCAGAGCTGAGAGACGTGAAACACATCATGCACATTGGAGAAATTGGATGGAAGCTCTAGCTGATATGCAAGATCACCTCTCTTGCCAACAACTTTGAAAGGATCAACAAAGCGAGGAGCAAGCTTTCCTTTGATGCCGAAGCACTAAGTGCCCTTCATGGGAGACACTTTGAGATACACAAAATCATCGAGCTGAAAAGTCATGTCACGATGTTTGCTATCGTAGTAGCTCTTCTGATGGGACTGAGTAGCTCTGAGATTATCCCGAATAACATGACACATTTTTTCTTCTTCAACGATCATGTCGTTCCCAAGAATCTGACGCTCATTAGTCTCAGACCAATTGAGCGGGGTACGAAACTTCCTGGCATAGAGAATCTCGAATGGAGCCTTGCCTGAGCTTGCTTGAAAGCTGTTGTTGTATGAGAACTCCGCAAAAGTTAGTCAATCGTCCCACTTCATGCCAAAAGTAATCACACAAGCTCTGAGCATATATTGAAGGATCTAATTGACTCTCTCAACTTGACCACTTGTTTGAGGATGGATAGTTGTGCTGAAATGGATCTTAGTAACCATTATAGTCTGAAAGGAATCCCAGAACTTGGAAGTAAAGAGGCTTCCACGATCTGAAGAAAAGAGCATTGGAACACCATGCAAGGAGACTATCCTTGATGTATACAACTCTGCAAGCTAAGATGCCGAGATAGATCCTTTGACCGGAGGAAAATGAGTAACTTTGGTCAACTTGTCGATGATGACGAAGATGGCATCGTTGCCTCTCTTGGACTTCGGAAACTGAGTGACAAAATCCATCTCCATGTGATCGAATTTCAACTCGGTTATGGGCAAAGGATGATGGAGGCCTACTGGATGTTGATGTTCCGCCTTCACTCTGCGACATACATCACACTCATTCACAAACTAAGCAAGTTCACGTTTCATGTGATTCCACCAAAAGGTCTGCTTCACATCTTGATACATTTTCCAGCTTCCTCGATGTATTGAGAGGAAGGAATTATGGGCTTCATCCATGATAACTTTCCTGAGGTGTCCTTTCGTAATGACAAGGTGGTCCTCGAAGAACAAGGTATCTGTATCATCAACACGAAAGCACTTATATTTTGGAATGCTGTTGGCCAAGCCAATCTTCACTTTCTTCACCTTAGCATCAAGAAGTTGAGCTTGGCGGACTTGTTCTTCCAAGGTAGGAGAAATCTGGAGATTAGCAAGAAATTCCCGAGGTACTATCTGAAGGTTGAGCTTCCTAAAAGATTCACAAATATCAGGCTCGCGGGGCTTCAGAATGAGACTGTTGTAGTAAGCCTTTCTGCTCAAAGCATGTGGAATGACATTTGCTTTCCCTGTAGTATAATCGATGGTTGGATTATAATCTTGCATCATTTCCACCCAACGAGTTTGGCGAAGATTGTATTAGGTTGAGTGAAGATGTATTTGAGACTCTTGTGATCGCTGTAGACTTAAACCTGTATGCCCAACAAGAGGTGTCTCCAAGTAAACAAAGCATGGACCACTGCTGCCAATTCGAGATAATGAGTGGGGTAGTTTTTCTCACTCGTCTTCAACTGCCTCGAGGTATAAGCAACCACTTTCTTATCTTGCATCAGGACTTCGTCAAGACCTTGGAGAGAGGCATCACAGAACACTTGATAAGGCTTGGAATCATCACGAGGAGTCAAGACTGCAGTTGAGGTGAGCTTCTCTTTCAGTGTATCGAATGCCAGCTGACACTCTGGAGAACAGACATACTTCAAACTCTTCTGAAAAAGGTTGGACAGAGGGTTCACAATCTCGGAGAAGTTCTCAAAGAACCTTCTTCAATAGCATGGAAGCCCGAGAAAACTTCGAAGCTGCTTCACATTATGAGGAGGCTCCCACTCAACAATGGCCTGAAGCTTTGCAGGATCCACCTTGATGCCCTCGGCACACATGATGTGCCCAAGGTACACAACTTCCTTCAACCAGAATTCACATTTGGAAAACTTAGCATAGAACTTATGCTCGATTATCTTATCAAGCACAAGTCAGCTATGTTCTTCCCGCTCTTCCTCAGTTTCAGAAAATATCAGAATGTCATAAAGATACACCAATACAAATTCATTCTTGAAGGGAGAGAAGATATAATTCATCATCCGAGAGAAAGTCGAAGGAGCATTGGCGAGACCAAAAGACATCACCGTGTACTCATATGAGCCAAAGCTTGTCCTGAAAGCAGTCTTCAGAATATCTTCTTCAGGAATGCGGATCTGATGATAGCCCATCCAGAGATCAAGCTTAGAGTAAATCTTGGCCCCTTTCATTTGCTCAAACAATTCATTGATGTTGGGAAGTGGATACTTGTTCCTGATTGTCTTCTTATTGAATGGACGGTAATTGATACAGAGTTGGTCCGTGCCATCCTTCTTCTCGACAAATAGAACACCACAACCCCAAGGAGATGAACTTGGTCTGAGTAGACCCACACGTTCTTGCTCATCAAGCTGCTTCTTCAACTCTTTCTGCTCTTCGGGGCAAGTTCATACGGACGCTTGCATACCGGTTATGTTGCAGGTTCAAGTTCAATTACAAACTAACCTGGCCGGTGTGGAGGCATTCCTGTAAATTCTTCTAGAAAGCACATACCACTAGAACTTGAGAATGGGTGGGATTCCACCCTTCTCATTGAGGGAAAAGAGACGGATCATGTCATCGCGAGCAGCGAAAATGATCACGTCCTCTGAAGGATGAGTCAAGTTGACTTCTTTGGCTTCACAATCAATAAACGCCTTGTTAATTGCGAGAAAATCCATGCCAAGGATCAGATCAATATATGAATTGCCAAGGACAATTGGAGAAGCCAGAAAGGAATAGCTGCCCAACTTGACAGAAGCATTTTCAACAAACCCATTTGATGTCATTTGCATGTCCAGAGAAATGATTTTAAACGGCTTAGGAGTGTCGTGTGTAACTAAATAACGCTTAGCAA
Organism: Hordeum vulgare subsp. vulgare; assembly: GCF_904849725.1. Lineage (NCBI taxonomy): Eukaryota > Viridiplantae > Streptophyta > Magnoliopsida > Poales > Poaceae > Hordeum > Hordeum vulgare. The sequence continues at coordinate 336,704,182 of NC_058524.1, read as the reverse complement.
CAAAAGGCCTTGAAATGAATGAATGCGATGCATAAAAATCGAATAAAACCTTTGCAGGAATAGAATTAATTGAGAGATTACCCTTGATCACATCTGAGGAGTTCTTTGCTTCAGTTGCATTCACTATCTTCAGCCTTGCAACCCTGGGGTTATACTTCAGCATTACATTTCTTGGAGGCCTGATTGGAGGAGGAGGCGGAAGATGCTGCTGGCTGGTACACTTGTTATAGTAGTGACCCTTTTGAACAGACTTGTGACAAGTGAACTCTGACAGTGGACAAAATTGAGGTTGTGGAATTCCTTGCTTCTCCTACTGATACTTCTGCCGGAAAGCAGGGTTGGGTGGGTGGGAAGGACCACGACCACCAGACTGCTTGAACTGCTGAGGCTGCCGAGGAGGAGGAGAAACCCAATATTTCGGTTTCTTCGGAACCACCTGAGTTGAGAAAGTGGAACTGGAGGCTCTGAAATGCTTCCTTGAGTTCTCGACTTTGGGCAAGGTTGACTCAGCAATCAGAGCCAAGTTATAGAACTCGTCGAACTCAGTGGGATCGTGCAAGGCAAGGGCCAGCTGCAAGTCTTCCTTCAAACCACCACGAAACTTATAGATCTTGCTTTTCTGATCTGAATGTCTTGCTTAGCATAACAAGCTAGATCCTGGAACTCCACATTGTAGTTGTACATAGACAGACTCCCTTGCTTCAAGCGCCTGAAATTCTCACTTATCTCTTCCATAAAACTTGTTGGAATATAGTGAGCCCTGAAGTCCCTGCAGAAATCATCCCAGCTGATCACGCTGTTGCCTCTCGAATCTTTCAATTGCTGCCACCATTCTGCTGCTTGCCCCTTGAGGTGGAAACTCGCAAACTTGACAAAGTCCTCTCGTCTGACATTACTACACTCAAAGTGTTTGTTCATGTCACGGAGCCAGTCATCCGCATCGAATGGCCGGTCACACGAGGTGAAGGACTTCGGTTGATTTGCCAAGAGTTGATTCAGAGAAGCAAACTACTCACCACCATTATTGAAATTACCCTGCTGCCCTCGGTTCCTCTCTTCAAACACCTGGAGGAAATTTGAGTGTTTGCATTGGTTGCCGCCATCACAGCTTGCCATTCCTCATGAAGAGGAGGCGGTGGGGGTGGTGGAGGGTTTGACTGCTCACCCTCACGACCCAGATTCTGGCGAGTTTGTGGAGCAATCTTGGAGATGGACAACAACATTGGACAAGAGATGAAAATTCAAAGATGAAGCTGATTCAACGGAGAGAAATATCTGAACAAGAATTCTTAGCAAGTGCACTCGAATGAAAATTAGTAAGAATGCTTCCACAAAATTACTGTCGACAACATCTGATTAAAGCCACTTGCAAATGCCAAGTATGAGCTAGGATTGGTCGGAACACATGTATATTCCCAACATATATCTGATGAAAGAATTCCTAAGTTACTAATGGAATTCCCACCTAAGAACTTCCGAAATTTCTGGTCATGCAATCGGGTCGACGGATACAAGGAGAAAATTCATCACTCAACTCCTAGCAATAACACTATGCCATCAAGTGTATCACATCCATCAACACATAACCAGAATTTCAGAAACTCAACTATCTTAGACCCTCGTAATCACAAAGATAGTAAGTATGACACTACATCTGAATGCTCTCCACGAGTACAGGGGATGCCGGACTCCTCTCGCCACTACCAGTATTGAAGCAATTTTGAACATCCTCCGTCCTGAGATACTAAGAAATATGAACGATAACGATGTGCTCAAGAATCTCATGGAGCTCAAATCCCGGAAGAAATCAGTTAGACAGGAGGTACCAAGACAAAACTCCATCACATTGGTATCTTATAGATTCCAAAATATCCGCGTGATCCTAAAAATATATATTTTTGAGCCAGAAGAGGAGTAGAATCAAAATTTCCTATGTCGCGAACCTCACCAGAGCAAGGAAGAGGAATAAAAAGAAACCTACTCTCCGATATAACTAAGACTCAAAACAATTTTTACTAGACTCGACTCGGCCAATTTCAATCTAGCAAAGGTTCGTATGGTCGTAAGGCTCTGCTTACCATCTTGTAACGTCTCAGATGCGACACTTTCCTTATTTGGGGGCGAGGCCTCAAAAGGGGAAAGAGTCGCATCTAAGCGTTTCGCAAGCAGGATAAACACTGCAATACATAATAGATGGAAGAGTAATAAGATTGGGCTTACACTTGCCACAAGCTAAATTAGAGAGGCACAAAGTCATTCATTATTCAAATAGAAAACAGGGTCCGACTACGAAGAAGATAAACGACAAAAGCTAATGTCATGCCTCCTTTCTAGGCCCACGATCACGACCAATGACCTCTAGTGATTGGGATACGTCATGTATAGCCGGCCACTGTCCTCATGAAACTCTCACTTCAACTGGGTATCCTTGAAAGCATATGTATCTAGGGTACCTGTACCTATGGGTGGTTGTAGTAATCTGTGAGCCACAAGGACTCAGCAATTTCCTGACCATGGCAGGGAAGCTAACGAAGTTGTTGGGTAAGGATGGGGTATGTGTTTGAGTTTGCAGCAACACTAAGCATTTAGGGTGGCTAACCTACGTTGAACAGGATGTAATTTAGTGGTCTACGCATGATGGTCGCAACTAAGAATGATCACTAAGTGATCCTGAACAACTACTTACGTCATTCATAACCCCACCGTGTTCTCGATCACAGAAGGAACTATGAAGGCAAAGTCACGGTTATGCACACAATTGTCAGTTTTAGTTAAGTTACTTCAAGTTATCTAGAACTAGATGTTAACAAAGTATCCAGGATTTCCACATAACCGCGGGTACGACTTCCCGAAATATTTGCAAGGAGGGGAAGGGTTAGAGGTTTCATGGAAATGTGTGGAGGCTTAATTATCAGGTGGTAGGCAACGATGAATAATGATGGAAACGATTCAACTAGGCATAACAAAGCTAGACTGTGTGTTGGGTGAGGACTTGTGTTCTTAGCTCAAGGAGAATACGGTAGGGACTGTGTGCCCCGGGACTGTGTGTCTTCTGGTTTCAATACCAAGCCGCTCCAAACCAGACGTACAACTGTCACAACAGTTGGAACTGGGTCATCAACCATTGTCTTCACCATGAAATGGGCTCTATTTCTTCAACTCTTTCAATTCCTCATATCATATGTTGAAGATTTTCATTGTCACTGTTTGAAGAATTTTCTGAAGACTTCCTCTGAAATTCCTCAACCCCAAATCCTCTGTGCCTGCATACTGTGCAAATTGCTTTTCATATTCCTCACCTTGAAAACTGCTGTAGTGATACTTTGCACCCCTGATCCTTTGTTGTTTCCGCTGCAAGTTAGTCATCAGTGAGGAATTTACTCAAAAGGAATTTCCTTACTGATGAAATTCTAAAAATCTCCTATTCACCCCTCTAGTCGATATAACACACTTTTCATTGGTATCAGAGCAAGGTACTCCCTTGTTCTGTGTGATTTTGGTTTAACCACCTGGAGTTTTAGTTATGTCGACTGCAGGCATGATCAAGGTTACTGCAGGATGTCCTACTTTCGAACGAAAGGACTTTCCCTTCTGGAAGACCAAGATGCAAATGCATCTACAAGCTATTGACAATGATCTCTGGTATATTGTGGAACATGGTGTCCCTATCATCACTGCTACTGTCTCTGCCGCCGATGTGAAGAAATTCAAGCAACTTGATTCTCAAGAGAAGAATATCATTTGTAGCCATCTGCGCAAAGGTCGGTATGGCAGAGTGAGTGGTTTGGGCTCAGCAAAACTAATCTGGGAAAGGCTGTCCAAAGTAAATGAAGGAGTATCAACCCAGCGTGATTCTCGTGTTGATGTTCTTGACAATCTCTTCAATCGCTTCAAGAGTCTTGACAATGAGAGCTGGCAAGACACCTTTGATCGGCTCAGTGACATATCAAATGAACTGCAAGCACTGGGAGCTCGAGACATTACTGACCATGAAGTTGTGAAGAAACTGCTAAGATCTTTGGATTCTTCATTTGGTACTTTAGTTCTGATGATTCAAGAAAGACCACACTACAAGATGCTTGATCCTGCTGATATACTCGAAAAACTCAAGACTCATGAATTCCAACAAGAAGAAAAGAGAGATCTATATGGACCAAGCTATTCTAGACCTCTGCACTGAAGACCAAAGCAATTTCGTCATCCGAAGAAGAAGACTCGGATGGCAGCATCAGTGATCCTAAAGAATTTGGACAAGAGCTTGCAATGCTCGTGAGGAAATTCCAGAAGTTTACAAGACGTGGCCAGTTTGGTAAATCTTCAAGAAGAGATATGAGGAAATCAGAAACTTTATCTCCGGACTACAAGAAAAGAACCTGCCACAAATGCAAGAAATCAGGTCACTACATTGCTGATTGTCCTCGTTGGGTGAAGGAATCAAAGAAGAAGAAATACAAGGATGAAAGTTCTGATGACTCGAAGAAAAATAAGAAATCTTCAAAATCCTCATCCTCAAAGTCCTCATCGCACAAGAAGACTAGTTTCAGAAAGGCTCGGGCACTTATTGGCAAGGAAATGGATTCTGAGGCAGAATCCATGGAATGCGATGAAGAGGAGGGTTCTGATGAAGACTCAGAATCTGGACAGGCTAGTCTTGCACTTGCAACCACATTCGTCAGCAAGTCAATCTTCAACCTTGAAGAAAATGATAACACCATCCACACTGATGACTATGCTGATGACTTCGCTCGAACCTATTGCTTCATGGCAAAAGGTTCAAAGGTACCGAATGATGCTTCCTCCTCTGATTCAAGTGACTCTGACCCTGATGATTATAAAAAACACAGTTACAGTAAACTTGCTATCATTGCTACTAAACAAAAAACTGCCCTAGAAAAGATTCAGGAGCTGCTAGACAGAAGCGATGATTTGTTGAATGATGAAATGAATCTTACCCAAATCCTCACTGAAGATATGAAAAGTCGTCAGTCCAGATTTCATAATCTCAGGATTGTCATGTCACACTCCTCGCTGATCATGAGAAACTTTCCTATGAATTTCTTCAAAGGAAACTTGATCTTGAGAAGCTGAGGATTTCTCATGATGATCTTCGTATGGAAAATGATTCATCACTCGCTCAACAGATCAGTGCTCCTCAGGCTGAATTCATTCCTCCATGTCCTAAATGCATCGAACGTGAAACTGCTAATTCTTCACCAGAATCATCAAATGCTTCTATTGCAACAAATTCTTCAACTGCTCCTGTAGTATCAAATTCCTCACTTGAGGAAACCACAAATGTCACTGATGAAAATGCAGGGATGAAGGAATTGTATGTGATAGGCGTGTACAAAAGTCTCAAAGGGCACCAAACCCTTTGTGATGTGCTCAAAAAGAAGATCTTGAACAGGAACCCGAGGAAAGAAGGAATTGCCTTTGAGAGGAAATTGAATGCTGATGCATCATACTGGAAACCTGACCAGTATCCCAAAACCTATTGCTGTTAAAGGGCCTCCTGTTGATCCATCCAATCTAACAGGCTTTGCATTGAATTATCCTATTCCTCAGATGAGTCATTCTACTCCAACTATAAATTGTTCAAAAATCAATCTGGTGAAGTATTTGCTCGATATGTTGGACCTAACTGTAGGAATGGACCACCCCTGAGGAAAATCTAGGTCCCCAAAAGTTGCCTTGAAAATCTTCACGTGAATGTCCTCATGACACCACCTATGAAGAATCTGAACCCTAGATCAAATTCCTCAGGAGGACCAAAGTCTTCAAGAGGATCAAAATCCTCAACTGGTCAAAACTATGCTCGTACCCGTGCTAATGCGTCTAACATGCAGGGAAATTACAAGGAATATGAATATGAGCGTTATTCTTCAGATCATTCTGTTCATAAATCCTCAAATAAATTCTCTGCATATTCATTTGAGTACTTTAACCCCCCTAGTATTAAGACAAGTGCATTAGCTTGAATGCCCCCTTTATCATATGGTGCTCGCAGGATGAGGAATGCTTTACCACCCCATCAGATGTGGGTGGTGAAGAAATTGAACTAATCACTTGTGCACGCGAGCTCTCCAAATCAAAATCATCATCTGGAGAATTTGCTGGAGACCTGAGGAAAATGCTTGATAGGACGTAAGCTAAAATTGATGAAATGAAAATATTTCATACGTCCTCATAATTATTGTTTATGATGAAATTCCTATCTGATGAAATTGATATAATATTCTTCAAGTCTGAAGCATATGAGATGGTAAGCTGTACTAATTCACCTGCAGGATGACAAACCCAGGAGTACTGAGTGGGTTCTTGACAGTGGCTACACACATCACATGGCTGTTGACAAAAGCTTGCTGATGAATATGCCACTAACTCCATCACCCCTGAAGCAAATCACTTATGCTGACAAAGGTAAACGCAAGATATTGGGACTTGGCAAAGTGGCTATTTCCAAGGACAGGCACATGGAAAAAGTGATACTTGTTGAATCCCTTGGGTTTAACCTCATGTCAGTCTCAATGCTTTGTGATCTTGATATGGTTGCTATTTTTGGAAAATATAGATGTGGTGTCATCATGGAATCTGACAGATCCAAAGTCTTCGAAGTTGTTAGAAGAGGGAATTTGTACATTGTTGATTTCTCTACATGTCCTCAACCAGCTACTTGCTTACTAGCAAAAACCTCAGAAGGGTGGCTATGGCATCGAAGACTTGGTCATGCAGGCATGAGGAATTTGCACACGCTTGTGAAGAAGAAGCATGTCATCGGCATCGAATCAGTCAAATTCCTCAAGGACCAACTTTGCGGTGCTTGTGATTCTGGGAAAATAACCAGATCCAAGCACCCCTCAAAGACCATCATGACCACTACTCGTCCATTTGAATTGCTTCACATGGATCTATTTGGACCTACTCATTATGCCACTCTAACAAATGCAACATCTTTCTATGGCTTTGTCATAGTTGATGATTATTCCAGATACACTTGGGTGCATATCATTTTGTATAAAACTGAAGTGGAGGAAGTCTTCAAACGATTTTCCTCAAGGGCCTCGATGAACTTCGGCGTCAAGATCAAACACATGAGGAGTGATAATGGAACAGAATTCAAAAACACTGGTCTTGATAATTATATTGATGAACTTTGTATTACTCATGAATTGTCTGCTCCTTATACTCCTCAACATAATGGCGTCGTCGAAAGGAAAAATAGGACTTAGGTTGAGATGGCACGAACCATGCTTGAAGAATATCAGACTCCTCATCATTTCTGGACTGAAGCAATCAACACTGCTTGCCATATCATCAACAGGGTATATCTTCACAAATTCCTCAAGAAAAGCTCATATGAACTCCTTACTAAAAAGAAACCCAATGTAAGTTATTTCAAAGTCTTCGGTGCAAAATGCTGGATTAGAGATCCTCACCATAGCACAAAGTTTGCACCTAAGGCACATGAGGGTTTTATGCTTGGTTATGGAAAGGACTCACACACCTACAGAGTCTTCAGCACCTATCACAACAAGGTTGTTGAAACTGTAGATGTGCGGTTCGATGAAACTAATGGCTCGCAAAGAGAGCAATTGCCGCCTGATCCAGATAAGCTGTCTCATGAGGAAGTAATAAAGCTCAAAGCTACCGAAGACATTGTTCCCACTGAGTAAATTGTTCAAGAAATCATTCCCAGCACTGATGAAAATCAAGAAGATGCTTCTGAGGAAATTGCTCCAGATCCAATTCCTCAGCCCAGACGAAATCCTCAACCAGCTCATCTGAGGATTGCAAATGAAGCAGAACTTGACAAAATCCTCGATGACATCAACGCACCAGGTCCTCTCACTCGCTCAAAAGCTTCGCACTTAGTTAACTTTTATGGGCATTCTTCCTTTGTGTCTATCACAGAACCTTCAAACGTTGATGAGGCTTTCATGGAACCGGAGTGGATTCAAGCCATGCAAGACAAACTTCTTCAATTCAAGTTGAATGACGTGTGGGAGATCGTAAATTACCAAATCCTCGCAAGCACAATATCATCGACACCAAGTGGATTTTTCGAAACAAGCAAGATGAGGATAGTCAAGGGGTGAGGAATAAGGCACGACTTGTAGCCCAAGGCTACACACAGGTTGAAGGAATTGATTTTGATGAAACTTTTGTACCTGTTGCTAGACTCGAAGCTATTCGAATCCTACTTGCTTATGCTAATCATCATAACGTTATCTTATATCAATTGGATGTGAAAAGTGCATTCCTCAATGGTAAGCTTGAGGAAGAAGTATATGTTGCTCAGCCCCCAGGTTTTGAGGATCCAAAGAATCCACACAAAGTCTTCAGACTCAAAATGGTGCTCTATGGTCTCAAGCAAGCCCCTCATGCGTGGTACGATACATTGAAGGAATTCCTCATGAAGAAAGGCTTCAAACCTGGTTTACTCGATCCAACTCTTTTCACAAAGTCCGATGATAATGAACTATTTGTGTGCCAGATATATGTCGATGACATCATATTTGGCTGTACTGACAAATGTTACACTGATGAATAATCTTACATGATGAGTGAAGAATATCAGATGTCTATGATGGGGGAGCTGAAATTCTTCTTAGGTCTTCAAATTCGTCAACAACGCAATTGGGTCTTCATATCACAGGAGAATTACCTCAAGGATGTTCTGAAGAAATTCGACATGCATGAATGCAAAGGCGCAAAGACTCCCATGCCTACCAACGGCCACCTATGTACTGACGAAAATGGTAAAGAATTCGATCAGCAGGTATATCCCTCCATGATTGGCTCTTTACTATACTTGTGTGCATCTAGGCCAGATATAATGCTAAGTGTTTGCATGTGTGCACGTTTTCAAGCAAAACCAAAGGAATCACACCATAAGGCTGTGAAGCATATTCTTCGATACTTAGATCACACACCAACACTAGTATTATGGTACCCCAAGGGCTCAAATCTTCATCTTGTGGGATATTCTTATTCTAACTATGTTGGTGACCGTGTGGATCGCAAGTCAACTTCTGGCACATGTCATTTCCTCGGAAGATCACTAGTCTGCTGGTCCTCAAAGAAGCAGAACTGTGTTTCTCTCTTCACTGCCGAAGCTGAGTACATTGTTGCTGGTTCATGGTATGCTCAATTACTATGGATGAAGCAAACCTTCAAGGACTACGGCATCAACATGAAGAATGTCCCTCTCAATTGTGACAATGAGAGTGCAATCAAGATTGCGTACAACCCAGTACAACATTCGAAGTCTAAGCACATCCATTTTCTCATCATTTTCTTCAGGACCATATCCTCAAGGGCAATATCCTCATCGACCATGTGAAGACTGACGATCAACTAGCTGATATCTTCACTAAGCCCTTGGATAAGAAAAGGTTTTGCAAGTTGTGGTGTGAGCTAAATATCTTAGAATCTTCAAATGTTCTGTAAAAACATGCAGACATCCTAACACTTATGCAAAATTGATGACTTAGATGTGCAATACATGAAGAATCGATTTTCTTCAAGCAATGAAGAATATAACTCTTAGTGTGAGAAAATTAACGAAGATATTGATTCTCAGGGCCCTACGACAATTGTACGCGGCGCCTGAAATCAACATTCTTATATGGTGGGTCACGCCACCACCTAACTTGAAATTCCTCAAGTTGAATGTCTTCAAAGTTGATTTTCTTCAAAGTTATTGTTCTTCAAATTCCTCAAGTTGAATTTCTTCAAAGTTGAATTTCTTCAAAGTTATTGTTCTTCAAAGTTATTGTTCTTCAAAGTTTATTTTCTTCAAACTTGTTTTTTCTTCAAAGCTGAAATTATTCAACATGACGCTTTGTCACAAAATCCTCAAGTTAGACAAAATCTTCAACACACTTGATGATTTTCATTTGCCTTGATAGATATATAGACTGTGATTTCAAAGTCCTCAACAACATTCACTTATAGCTAATTCTTCAACTTGATATTTCATCTAAGTGAATGTGATCGGACCCTACTCCCCTCTATGCTATACTCACCCAATCTATTCAATTCTTCATATGCATTCTACGTGAAACTTTGTTCAAAATCCTCACTACGTCCTTGTCAGTTGATGATTTTGTAACAACATCCTCAAATCCTCAAAAATGATTTTCATATTGTTACACAGTAACTGAACCCCACTTCCCACGATCAGATAAGCACGATCTCCACCGCTTTAAACGGTTGCTACACGTGTCCTGCGGAGACGAAAGGGCAGGGGTAGTTCGGTCCGAAAGAATCGCCCGAACAGTTTTCACCTGAACTATAAATATGTCCTTACCCCCTCCGGTCAAAACTCTTCTTCTCTCTCTCGACCTCCTCTCTGCTACAGCAAAGACCTAGCGCCACCGCTAGAAGCTTCGTCGCGGCGAGGAACAACTTCACTTCCTCGACCTCTCCGCCGCCGAAATCACGCTGGAACCGGAACGTCTTCTTCCGCCGTTGCCGTAGTCGTCCTCTGTCACCAAGTTTGGGCACAGTGGACTCACACCGACGAGCATCTAATGCTACTTCTTCTATTCTTCGTGCGTGCTAGATAGGGTAAATAAAATTCTATTTACCATCCCTTTAAATATACTATTTTACCTTAGATTCGTGGAATCTGTTTTTCCTTAGTGTCTATCACTCTCTATTCCTCAAACACTGCTTATTCCTCAAATTGTTGATGAATTTCACTAAGCAACTAAAAGTCTTCACAAGATTCCTCAATTGTGCAAATTTTCAAATCTGTACAACTCTGGAACCCAGGATCAGAGTACTAAGACAAATTCCTCAACCCACTAGTAAAATTCCTCAACTTTAAATTTTTAATTTCTTCAAATCTGAGAACCCATATGACCTCTCCAAATTCCTCGCAACTATACTCTGTTCACAGGTACAAAAATGTTAGCTGATGAATCTCTAGGTTCTCATCAACTTAACTCATTTGCAGTGTTTCTTGAAGAAAATCTGCCAGTGTCATCAGAGTCCTCAAGAGTTCAATTTCCTGAGCAAAAGCCTCAGCTGAAGAAAATGGAAGATGACGGGAAGCAAAAGGGTGGAAAGAAGATCGAACAAAACACTGCCATTTATATCCCTGAGGATATATACTTGGACTACTGCACACCACATGATCAAGAAAAATGCCCAAGTGGAAAATAAGGCTCCAAAAGATAGAACACCGGTGGGCTAAGGAGTGTAAGGAATACCGATTCGTCACTCCAAAGTACGTGAAATTTTTTGCTCTTAAGCCACCAGGCAAAAGGCCTCCTCTTGAGGATCATCAAAATGCCCATCCTTCAAGCCTCAAGACGATTGATGATTATCCTAAGGAAAAGAAGAAACACTTGTCAAAGCTTCAGAAGCAAGCACAAGCTGTTGTGAGGAAATTTAATGAAGAATCTGTTGCTGCTGCTGCCGTAGCCACCTCCTCGGCTGCTGAAACTTCTGGCACGACCATTCCTCAAGTGAAGCCTGTGCCACAAAAATAAAAGGCTTCAAAGCCTGAGGAGAAATTGCTTCAGAAGGCTGCGCCTGCATCTGCGCCAAAACCCTCAACAACAACACAGGCTTCAAAGGCTGAACACAAGCCTATCGTGAAGCAAATGCCTACTGCCTCCAGCTCCTCTGTTCCTTCTACAACAAACTCGGAGACAAAGTCTTCACCAATACCAATGAAGACTAAGATGACTGCTGGAAGAAGAACCAGACCCAGCCCAAGCAAAGTCATCAAAGTCCCTTCTGCATCAGAAGGAAGTGATGAATATGATGATCAGACACTGCAAGCAATCATCAGGAACAAGCAGGAGCGGGTCGCTCAAGCTTCAGGCAGCGCCATTCCTCCGGCCATGGACCCAAAAGTCCTGTTGGACTACATCAATGTTTGGTATGATGACCCCAACAAACCCATTGATGACTTGAAGCTTCCCCCGGGCATCAGCAATATGGTGGCCAAATTCATCAATGAGGCCAAATGGAAGGAGACGCAAGCCAAACAAGCAAAGGTTGTTCCTCAGACAAAATCTCCTCAGCCTGACGCCTGATGCTCTTGTGTCAACCCAGGCAGAACTGAAGACTTTGACAAACAAGTATACCAAGATATTTGATCGTCAAAGTCTCAAGAACAATTTCATCAAGTTTGCAACCAACGCAGTTGATGATTACAACAATAAGGCTGCCCCTCCAGCAAAACCACATCAGCCTGAGGTAGAGGAAGAACAAGCAACCCCTGCTGAGGAAATGCCTCAAGAAAGTCGTGTTGATGCACCGGCTTTTGAGGAAATAGCTAAGGATGTTCCAGCTGATGGATCTAAGCCAGCTGATGAATCTGCTCCAGCTGAAGAAAATGCTTCAGCTGAGGAAACTGCCGGGACGGATACGGCCCCGCCTCCTGAAGAGAAAATGCCTTCATCGAAATCCTCAAAGGTGAAGAAAATGACTCCATCTGCATCAGACGTGAAGAAAACTAGGGCTGCAGAAAAAGAAGCTAAGAAAAGAAAAGCTTCTCCAACACCAGAATCAACAGAGGCCAAGCGCCTCAAATCTCTTGATGAAAATGCTCCTTTGGATGTTGTGCCTCTCAAGATTGCTCCATCCTATGCCATGATTCTCTTCGAGAGAGAAGATAAGGAGCATCTGACTGATGAGGAAATGAAGACTGTTGAGTCTGAGGAACACACTGATGAGGAAATTCAAATTGATGACAGTCCTCAGACATTCATTCCTCCTGAAGAACCTGCTCAAGGATCAGTTGCAACAGCTGAAGAATTTGGCTCCTCCAAGAAAATTTCTCAAGCTGAGGAAAACCAAGGAGAAGATCCCCAGCCCGAAGAAAATCCAAATCCTGAGCAAAAACCTCAACATGAGGCTCAGCATGAAGAGATTCCTCATCCTGAGCAAAACCCTCAACCAGAGGCTTATGCTGAAGAAAATCCTCACCCGGAGCAAAATCCTCAACCTAAGGCACAGGCTGATGAAATTAGTCATCCTGAGGAACATGCCGAAGAAAATGCCGCTGCGCCAAATACAGAAACTGCTATTGTGGGTGTCAATCCGGAGACTGTTAGGATCATCTCTCCTCAAGGGAAGCAGCAAAATCATCAGCCTATGCAGCATCAACCCTTCTCCAAGAGGCCAAAGTTTCAGAAGGAAGCGTTCTATGAAAAATGGATGTATTTCATCGGAGAAAATCCTTATGAAAAGCCTCGCATCAGGCACATGAAGTTTTGGACAAGGACTTAGCTCAACTATTATGCATCTGTGATGTGTGGAAGAAACAAGATATTTCAGCACAGGCATATTCGTCATGTTGAGCTTGAAGAAATTCCTTGCTTCACGCCAGTCCTCAATGTTTCAGCACAGGCATAAAATGATGTTTCAATGCCATCCGCGATTACATCAAGGGGGACATAAATATTTGCAAAGTGCACATGGATCTGAATGTTGTAGACCCGTTGACTAAGCCTATTTCATGAGCAAAACATGATCAACACCAGAACTGTATGGGTATTAGATTCATTAGATTGTAAATCACATAGTGATGTGAAACTAGATTACTGACTCTGGTGCAAATGGGAGACTGTTGGAAATATGACCTAGAGGCAATAATAAGATAGTTATTATTACATTCCTATTTCAAGATAATCGTTTATTATCCATGCTAGAATTGTATTGAATGGAAACACAAATACATGTGTGGATACATAGACAAAACACTGTCCCTAGTAAGCCTCTAGTTGGCTAGCTCGTTAATCGAAGATGGTTAAGGTTTCCTAGCCATAGACAAGTGTTGTAACTTGATAACGTGATCACATCATTAGGAGAATCATGTGATGGACAAGACCCAAACTATGAACGTAGCATGTGATCGTGTTATTTTATTGCTGCTATTTTGTGCATGTCAAGTATACGTTCCTATGACCATGAGATCACGTAACTCACTGACACCGGAGGAATGCCTTGTGTGTATCAAACATTGCAACATAACAGGGTGAGTATAAAGGTGCTCTACAGGTATCTCCGAAGGTGTCCGTTGAGTTAGCATGGATCAAGATTGGGATTTGTCACTCCGTATGACGGAGAGGTATCTCAGGGCCCACTTGGTAATAAAACATCACAAACAAGCCTTGCAAGCAATGTGACTAAGGAGCTAGCCAAGAGATTTTGTATTACGGCACGAGTAAAGAGACTTGCTAGTAACAAGATTTAAATCAGTTTGGAGATACTAACAACGAATCTCGAGAATGTAATATACCAAAGGACAAAGGGAATGATATACGGGATTAACTAAATCCTTGATACAAAGGTTCAACTAATAAAGATCTTCGTAGAATATGTAGGAGCCAATATGGACATCTAGGTACCGCTATTGGTTATTGACCGGAGAATGTCTCAAGTCATGTCTGCATAGTTCTCGAACCCGCATGGTGTGCACACGTATGTATGTTGGTGAACGAAAGTTGTTCCGAGTCCGGGATGAGAACCCAGAGGTCACAAGGAGCTCCGGAATGATCTGGAGGTAAAGATTGATATATAGGAAAGTTGCATTTGGCTTCCGGAAAGATATCGGGCATTATCGGTAAAGCATCGAGAGTGACCAATGGTTTCCGGGGTTTTACTGGGAGGGTCCACCCACCCGGGAGATGACCTAATAGGCCTGGATGTGGCGCACCAGCCCCTAGTGGGCTGGTGCGGCCAGCCCAATAAACCTATTTTTGGCCAAGGCGCAAAAAGAAAAGGAAAAAGGACAAAAAGGAAGGAGGTGACCAAACCGAATTGGAGGAGGACTCTCCATCATTGGCTCGGCATAATCCTCCTCCTAGGAGTAGGAGGCAATACAACCCTCCCTCCTATTCCTCCTATATATAGTGGAGGTTTTGAGGGCAAACAACAACAGAAAATCCACGTGTCGCCCTATCCTCCATAGATCGTCTCCCTCGTCTAGATTAGTCCAACATAGCTTGGTGAAGCCCTGCTGGATTAGTTCACCACCACAACCACCACGCCGTCGTCCTACCGGAGAACTCATCTACCTCTCTATCCCTCTTTCTGGATCAAAAAGGTGGAGATTGTCATCGAGCTATACATGTGCTGTACATGGAGGTGTCGTCTGTTTGGCGCTAGATTGGGATGGAGTTCGTGGGACGGCTTGCAATTTGTATCGCAAAGCCATTCGACTACATCAACCACGTTTCGTAAAGCTTCACACTTAGTGATCTATGAGGGTATGTGGATCCAATCTCCCCTCTCGTAGATGATCATCAACATGGATAGGTCTCGCGTGTGAGTAGGACATTTTTTGTTTCCCATGTAATGTTCCCCAACATCAAGTTCTTCAGGTACCTTATATAGGGCACATGAGGATTGTGCTTTCCCTCCGAAGAGTTTTGGTCATAGAGAACTCATACTACTAAGTGGAAGTCCACATTGGAAGGTTTTTGGTGAATCAATACATGTACATGTTCCTTGTCCCCCACCTAATTCACTTCCCGATCATTGAGAGAGAGGTCCTCCTTCTAAACTACTCAGTTGTTTTTATACCTAAGCGGTTGTACCGCTTTCATAGGTACGACTGGTGTAACTACCACTCCACGGGTGAAACCCTAGAGTTGTTGCTCTTAGGATGTTTTGTCTAGTGGTTTGACATTCGTGATCTGCGTTGGGTTTTCCGTGCAGAGGAACGTGTTATCGCAACACAAAGTGGTAACTGATATGTCTCCAACGTATCTATATTTTTTTATTGTTCCACGCTATTATATTATCTCTTTTGGATGTTTTCTATGCATTAATATGTTGTTTTATATTATTTTTGTGACTAACCTATTAATCTAGAGCCTAGTGCTAGTTTCTGTTTTTTCCAGGTTTTTGAGTATTGCAGATAAGGAATATTAAACGGAGTCCAACAGAAATCGGAATGATTTTTCTTGGAACATTAGAAACCCATAAGACTTGGAGTACGGGGCCGGGCACCTGTCGGGAGGCCACAAGCTTGCAGGGTGGGCCCTAGGGGGTGGTCGTGCGCACTGGCTTGTGGGTCCCCTGCAGGTCTCGTAACCCTATTCTTTGTCCTATAAATTCCCAAATGTTCCCGTATCGCAGAAGATAGCCACGAAAATAATTTTACGCCACCTAGAGCCTCTGTTCCTATGAGATCCAATCTGGGAGCCTTTTCCGGTAATCTACCAGAGAAGGAATTGATCACGAAGGGTATCTACATCAACTCCATTGCCCTGCCGATGATGCACGCGTTGTTTACTATTGACCTACGGGTCCATAGATAGTAGCTAGATGGCTTTGACTCTCTCTTCGATCTTCAGTACCATGTTCTTCGTGATCTTCATGGAGATCTATCCAATGTAATACTCTTTTGCGGTGTGTTTGTTGAGATTCGATGAATTGTGAGTTTATGTTGAGATTACATATGAATAACTTTTGAGTCTCTTATCAATTCCTATATGCATGATTTCATATCTTTGCAAGTCTCTTCGAATTATTGGTTTCGTTTTGCCAACTAGATTGGTAATTCTTGCAATGGGAGAATTGCTTAGTTTTGGGATCAATCTTTCGGTGTCCTCACGCAGTGACATTGTAGGGGTAGCAAGGCACGTATTGTATTGTTGCCATCGAGGATAGAAAGATGGAGTTTTCATCATATTGCTTGAGTTTATCCCTGTAGAACATGTCATCTTACTTAATGTGTTGCTCTGTTCTTCATGAACTTAATACTCTAAACGGAGGCAGGAGTCGGTCGATGTGTGGAGTAATAGTAGTAGATGTAGAATTGTTTCGGTCTACTTGACACGGATGTGATGCCTATATGCATAATCATTGCCTTGGATATCTTCATAATTATTCACTTTTCTATCAATTGCTCAACCATAATTTGTTCACCCACCATATTGAAAGTGCGTTATATCGACTAGAGCGGGGGTGAATAGGAGATTTTTGGAATTTCATCACTCAGGAAATTCCTTTTGAGGACATTCCTCAGTGATGACTAACTTACAACTGAAACAGTAAAGGATCAGAAGTGCAAAGTTTCACAACAGCAGTTTTTCAGAGTGAAGAATGTGATAACAGATTGCACAGTGAGCAGGCACGCAGAATACAGATGAGGATTAACTAACGTGAGGAATTTGGGGTTGGGGAAATTCAGAGAAAGTCTTCAACAAATTCTTCAAACAGTTGCAGTGAAAGTCATCAACGCATAATACGAGGAAAGTAAGGAGTTGAGGAATTAGAACCCGTTTCTCAGATAAGACAGTCGTTGATGACCCAGTTCCAAATGTTGTGATAGTCGTACATCTGGTTTCGAGCGGCTTGATATTGAAACCAAAGGACACCCGGTCCCGGGACACAGAGTCCCTACCATATTCTCCTTGAGCTAAGGACACACAGTCCTCACCCAACACTCGTGGTAAGTCTTCAGGGAAGACTTCCAAACCCTCACAAACTTGGTCACCCGGCGATCCACAATTGACTGCTGGAAATCTCTAGACCATGACGCCTAACCGTCTGGAGGATGCACAGTCCTCAAAGGTAAAAGGCTTCAGCCCCACACAGGAACAACTTCTTCAGTGATGCTCAATCACTAGGTTTGGTTTGTGGTCTCGGTGTATGGTGTATTTCCTCACTGATGAATTACTCTCGAAGGATCTAAGGAATTTGGGTTGCTCTTATGACAAGTGTTAGTTTCTAACGGAGCAGCCAACCAGCTAGTGGTCGTGGGGGGTGGCTATTTAAAGCCTGGGAGCATCCTGACATGATTTCACACTAATGCCCTTAAATAATATGACCGTTGGAGTGGATAAGACCAGTGACTTGGCGTGGCTATCGAAACGGTCGGAACCCTCCACTGTGAGAGTCCTCATGTCACTCGTATTCCTCACTTGAGGCTTTTGGTAGGATTAGGCTTGGGTTGAGCATCATGAGGAAATTCATTCCATAGTGTAACTTCAACCCCCTTTAACAGTACGGTGTTCCTATTACTCGAATGCGAAGAAAGTAAAACAGAAAGTGTGAATCTTCATGCTTCAATTCTTCAGAGTGATTTTCTTCAGGAACCGCCGAACTTCTTAGTATTAGTATCTTCATGAGGAATATCAATTTCATCGCAGATTCCTCGCGATTCATTTCTTCAGCATCAGACCAATCTCTTCAACTGAAGACATATATTTTTATGGGTCGATATTCTTCAAATATCTCAAACTCCTCAATGACTTATACATCCTGTGTACACTCACAAACACATTAGATACTTAACCTATACGTCTTCAAACCACCAAAATCACTAAGGGGCACTAGATGCACTCACAATCTCCCCCTTTTTGGTGGTTGACGACAATTAGGTTAAGTTTTCAACAGGGATAAAAAATATGAAGTGTAAATACTCATTTGAGGAATTTGAAATCAAGATTCAGAGAGACTCCCCCTGAAGATGTGCATATCTTGAGGATTTTGCTTTTTGCAGCAAATGCACATTGATGATTTATATCATGGAGATCTCCCCCTGAGTCTTGTAAATCATGCATACATGTAACATATCATATGAAGAAAATGAAGATGCATGATGAAAAATGGTGTCTGACGAATTCCAGCATGCGTGCATTAAAACTTGAGGAATAAGCATGCGAAGAAAAACGTTCAAAAGCGTCAGAGTACCATCGGGCTTAAGTTACAACTCATTACATAAAAACTTCAGAAGAGCCAAGAGTTTGTAACTTAAATATAGTTCATAAGCCCCAAAAATATCCCGCTTGAAGACTAACTCTCAAGTTTCTCCCCCTTTGTCACCAGGTGACAAAAATGGACAAACTGAGGACTAACGCCCGTGAAGACTTCATTTCTTGGCGGTTGAGGAAGAGCCGTGATGCTTCTTGGGAGTAGTCTTCTTCCTTGGATCGGTGGCAGTGTCAAGTTGTTCTTCATCAGTCTCAGCAGTGCGGAATGAAGAAAAGGAGCTGTCTTCAAGGTCTGGCACTGGAATAGGCCTGAACTTCTTCTTGGGAGGCCACGACCATTCAAAGTCTCGCTCAAAGTCCATTTCTTCAAGCTCAGCCTGAGTCTTCAGATGTGCAAGTGTAGCCCAGGTGCGATCGAAAACCTCATGCAGATAGTGATGGTTGAGCTTCACAAAGTTCTGTGTTTCAATGAGGGTTTTCCCAATGGCACCAAACTGGCGTTTGACCCATTTGTGGTTGCGATCCACCTTCTGGTGAAGACTGAGGAGGAGCTCTCTGGTATTCAGCACGCGAGGAGAAACGGGGCTTGCAGGATGAGTCTCAGTATCATCCCATGAAGAATAAGCTTCTGGCTCTCTGAACTGGCCATCAAGGGGCCTGCTGCCTTCTTCAATCACATATTTTCCTTTTCCTTCAATGGACTCGAAAGTCTTCTTGTTGACCCGGATAGGAGGCATATAACCCATGTGGTTTTCGAAATCAGCGTGGAAGTTGATGCATGTCCTTGTCCTGATGAATCTCATGATCCATGGAGAATTTATCTTGTGATCAAAAGGACACATAGCATTGTTGGCCAAAGTCCTCAAGAAGAAATCTTGGATGTTGATAGGAATACCATGAATGATGTTGAATAGGATATTCTTCATGAGGCCTACAACATCTTCTTCATCATCATGGCCTTTGATCGGCGCGAGCACATTGCAGAGGATTCTGTAGACAGACCTGGTTGTGTACTTGAGCTCGTGGACGAGGAAGGTCGTTCTCGGAAATTTTCCTTCAACCAAATGCTTCATGAGGACTTCCATCATTCCATTTGGCAGCTCACGCTCACCATAAAGCTTCACAGCCTCATCTGAGGGAATTGGTACGGGCAGTTCTCTGAGGAGTTCAGTAGTAGGAGCCTTGTAGTGAGTGTTTTCGGACATCCAATCCAACACCCATGTGTTAATGTCTTCAGGGTTGCCAGATATGTGAAGAATGGCATAGAATTGAAGAATTAACTTGCTGTTCCAGTCAGATATGTCGGAGCACATTGGGAGTAAACCTGCATCATGGAGGACACTGAAGACTGGCTCTAGGCACGGTATTGCTTCAAGCTCAACATGAGGAATATGCCTGTGCTGGAATATCTTGTTTCTTCCACAGAGCACAAAGGCATAGTAGTTCATCTGAGTCCTAGTCCAAAACTTCAGATGCCTCATTTGAGGCTTGTCATAGGGGTTCTCTCCGATGAAGTACATGCGTTCTTCAAAGAAATTTTCCTTTTGAAACTTTGGACGCTTGGAGAATGGCTGACGCTAAACTGGCTGAAGATTTTGGTGAGGAATAGGAGGGGAGACAACAATGGCAGTCTCTGGGCTGAGCATGACAAATGCATTTTCTTGTTCAGGTGCATTCTCCTCAGCATTTTCCTCAGGGTGAGGAATTTTAGCAGCTGGTACTTCAGGCTGAGGAGATGGGGCTTGCCGGGCGTCAGGCTGAGGGGCTTGCTCCGGCTGTGCTTCAGGCTGAGGAATTTCTTCTTCTTGCTCAGTTGGAGGAGTTGGATCAGCCTGTTCCTCATCTTGAGGATTCTGCTCAGAGTGTTGAATTTCATCAGCTTGAGGATTTTCAGTTTGTTCTTCCTCAACTGGCTTTGTGGCAGAGGCAGTTTCATCAGCTGGTGCAGCTGATGCTTGAACATTGTCTTTCTGAGGAATGAAAGGTTGAGGACTTTCGTCTATCTGAATTTCCTCGTCAGTGTGTTCCTCAGGGGCGACATCTTTCATTTCCTCATCTGCCTTTTTCGCTGGATCATCAATGATGACCATTTCATAGGAAGGAGCGACATTCAGGGGCACAGGGTCCAGAGGAGCAGATTCTTCAAGTGCTTTGAGGCGCTTTGCCTCTGTTTCTTCTTCTGCTGAAGAGGCCTTTCTCTTTTTGGCTTCCTTTTCAGCAGCCCTGTTTTTCTTCACGTCTGATGCAGACGGAATCATCTTCTTCACCTTTGAAGCTTTTGGTGAAGGGGTTCTCTCTACAGATTCTTCAACTAGTATTGAGGAACTAGCTGGAACAGAGTCATCAGCCTGCTTTGATGAAGCAGCTGGATCAGTGGCAGTTTCATCAGCTGGTGTTTCCATGATGATTTCTTCAATAGGCGGTTCATCAACACGGCGCTCTTGGTGTACTTCCTCAGCTTGAGGAGTTTCCTCATCATGAGGAGATTCATCTGCTGGCTCCTAAATAAAGGGCTGAGGAGTTGGTGCTGGGGGTGCGGCCTTCTTGTTGTAGTCATCAACAACACTAGTGGCCAGCTTGATGAAATTGCTCTTGAGGCTTTTACGATCTGACCGCTTGGCGTACTTGTCAGTCAATTTCTTCAGCTCTGCGTGTGTTGTCACCAGTGCATCAGGAGTTAATTTGAGGAGATTCTGCCTGAGGAATTTCTCCTTTTTAATCTTTGCAACTTTGGCCTGCCTGGCCTGCTGTTCTTTCCACTTGGCTTCATTTATGAAAGTGGTCACCATGTGGCTGATGCCGGGCGGAAGCTTCAAATCATCAACTGGAGTGTTTGGGTCCTCATATCAGATGTTGATGTAGTCAAGTAGGACCTTGGGGTCCATGGCCAGAGGAATGACACTGCCTGATGCTTGAGCTACTCTTTCTTGTTTGTTCCTGATGATGGCTTGCAGGGTTTCATCATCAAATTCATCACTTCCCTTTGATGCAGACGGGACTGTGATGATTTTTCTGGGGCTTGGCAGAGTTGCACGTTCAGCAGTTACCAAAGTCTTCGCAGGAGGTGTTGAAGACTTTGTCTCCGAGATGGTAGCAGCTGGGAGTGAGGAGCTGGAGTTGGCAGTCATAGGCTTCATGACTTGCTTCTGTACTTGTTTCTCTTGAGGCTTTGGTGGTGGAGCTGAGGATTTTGGTGCTAAGGAGATTGGTACTGAGGGCTTTGACGTTGATGGTTTTTGATGTAGAAGGTTTTGGTACTGAGGGTTTTGGTGCTGAGGGTTTTGTGACTGAAGCCTGAGCATACTTCTCTTGAGGCTTTGGAGCCCTTGGCTTTGATGGCACAGACTGCATTTGAGGAATTTCTGAGCCTGAGGTTTGTGCGGCAGAGGAAGTAGCAGCACCTGAGGCAGCAGCAGAGGATTCATTGAATTTCCTCACTGCAGCTTCTGCCTGCTTTTTGAGCTTAGCGAGATGCTTTTCCTTCTCATCTGGATAGTCATCAATAGTCATGAGGCTTGAGGGATGCGATACTTGATGATCCTCAAGTGGGGCCCTTCTGCCAGGAGGCTTCAGAGCGAATTTCTTTGCATATTTGGGAGTGACAAACATGTATTCCTTCCATTCCTTCACCCATCGGCGTTGAATCTTCTGCAGCCGTATCTTCCTCTTGGCCATTGTCTCATTTTCAGCACGCGTGCAATAGTCCAAGTAAATATCCTCAGGGATATCCACAGCTGTGTTTTTCTCAAGTTTCTTTCCTCCCTTCTGTTTTCTGTCATCCTCCATTTTCTTTAGTTGAGGATTTTGCTGATGAGTTTGAACTCTTGAGGATTCTGATGAGCCTTGAAGAGTTTCTTCCAGAAACGCTGCAAATGAGTTAATGTGATGAGAACCGAGAGATTCATCAGCTGACAGCCTGACATGTGTGTACGTGTGAACAGAATATAGTTGCGAGGAATTTGGAGAGGTCATATGCGTTCTCAGATTTGAAGAAAATGAAAAAGTTTGACAGTTTGAGGAATATAACCAGTGGTTGAGGAATTTGCCTAAGCATACTATTCTTGGGTTCCCGAGTTGTACAGATCCGAAAATTCACACAATTGAGGAATCTCGTGAAAATCTTAGATGCTTAGCATAGTTCATCAATGATGTGGTGATAGGCAGTGTTTGAGGAATCAAATGCGCATCGTATCTTGAGGAAAAACAGATTTCACATGGAAGATGTAAAATTTTAGATCTAACTTGCTATAAAAATGGGATTTATTTACCCTGGAAGGTGTGCACGAAGAACACATCAAGTTGTGTGTGGAGAGGCTCTTCGTTCGAGTGTCCAATGCACCCTAACTCGGCAACAGAGGACGTCTACGGCTGCGGCGAACGAGGATGGTACGACTCTGGCGTGGTTCCGGCAATGGAGAAGTTGAGGTAGTGAAGCTCTTCCTCACCGGCGACGAGACTACCAGTGATGGCGCTAGGGTTCGGTGGAGTGTGCTGTGGCAGGAGAGCGATGGAGCGAAGAAGAGTATGCCGAGGGGGATAAGGACATATATATAGCCAAAAGTTACTGTTGGCGCGAGAATTTCGGACCAAATAGCCCCTGCGTCTACGTCTCCGCAGGACACGTGTAGCTCCCGTACGATGCGGTGGAGATAGTGGAGATCGTGGTTATCCGATCGTGGGAAGTGGGGTTCAGTTACTGTGTCTTAAGAAACAATTTTCGAAGATTTGAGGATTTTCGTTACAAAATCATCAGCTGACAAGGACGCAGTGAGGATTTTGAACAAAGTTTCAAGTAGAACGCATATGAAGAATTGAATAGACTGGATGAGTATAGCATAGAGGGAAAGTAGGGTTCGATCACATTCACTTAGCAGAAATATCAGCTTGAAGAAATAGCAATAAGTGAATGCTGTTGAGGACTTGAAATCACAGTCTATCTGGTCAAATGAAAGTCATCAAGTGTTTTTGAAGATTTTGTGATAAATCATCACAATGAAGAACAGCTGTTTTGAAGAAAAACACATTTTGAGGAAATAGAACATTTGAAGAAAATCAACTTGAGGAATTTCACATTGGGCGGTGGCGTGACCCACCATATAAGAATGTTGATTACAGACGCCGCGTACAATTGTCGTAGGGCCCTGAGAATCAATTTCTTCGTTAATTTCTTCACATTCAGAGTGACATTCTTCATCAGTTGAAGAAAATTGATTCATCATGTGTTGCACATTTTGTGATAAATCATCACAATGAAGAACAGCTGTTTTGAAGAAAAACACATTTTGAGGAAATAGAACATTTGAAGAAAATCAACTTGAGGAAGTTCACATTGGGCGGTGGCGTGACCCACCATATAAGAATGTTGATTACAGACGCCGCGTACAATTGTCGTAGGGCCCTGAGAATCAATTTCTTCGTTAATTTCTTCACATTCAGAGTGACATTCTTCATGAGTTGAAGAAAATCGATTCATCATGTGTTGCACATCTAAGTCCTCAACTTTGCATAAGTGTTAGGATGTATGCATGTTTTTACAAAACATTTGAAGACTCTAAGATATTTTGCTCACAGCGCAACTTGCAAAACCTTTTCTCATCCAAGGGCTTAGTGAAGATATCTGCCAGTTGATCA
Organism: Hordeum vulgare subsp. vulgare; assembly: GCF_904849725.1. NCBI lineage: Eukaryota > Viridiplantae > Streptophyta > Magnoliopsida > Poales > Poaceae > Hordeum > Hordeum vulgare. Next base: position 336,679,862 of record NC_058524.1, on the reverse strand, counting down.
TCAGTCTTCACATGGTCGATGAGGATATTTCCCTTGAGGACATGGTCCCGAAGAAAATGATGACGAATCTGGATGTGCTTGGTCTTCGAGTGCTGTACTGGGTTGTATGCAGTCTTGATAGCACTCTCATTGTCACAGTAGAGAGGCACATTCTTCATGTTGATGTCGTAGTCTTTGAGGGTTTGCTTCATCCATAGCAATTGAGCACAGCAAGAACCAGCAGCAATGTACTCAGCTCCGGCAGTGGAGAGTGATACTCAGTTCTGCTTCTTTGAGGACCAGCAAACTAGTGATCTTCCGAGGAAATGGCATGTGCTAGAGGTTGACTTGCGATCCACACGGTCACCAGCATAGTCTGAATCAGAATACCCTACCAGATGAAGTTTGGAGCCCTTGGGATACCATAATCCTAGTGTTGGTGTGTGAGCTAAGTATCGAAGAATATGTTTCACAGCCTTATGGTGTGATTCCTTCGGTTTTTCCTGAAAGCGTGCACACATGCAAACACTAAGCATTATATCTGGCCTAGATGCACATAGATACAATAAAGAGCCAATCATAGAACCATATACCTGCTGATCGAAATCTTTACCATTTTCATCAGTGCCGAGGTGGCCGTTGGTAGGCATTGGAGTGTTGGCACCTTTGCATTCGTGCATGTCGAATTTTCTCAGAACATCCTTGAGGTATTTCTCCCGTGATATGAAGATTCCGTTGCTTTGTTGACGAATTTGAAGGCCTAAGAAGAATTTTAGCTCCCCCATCATGGACATCTGATATTCTTCACCCATCATGTAGGCAAATTCATCACTGTATCTTTTGTCAGTACAGCCAAATATGTTATCATCGACATATATTTGACATACAAATAGCTCATTATCATAGGATTTTGTGAAAAGAGTTGGATCGAGTGAACCAGGTTTGAAGCCTTTCTTCATGAGAAATTCCTTCAATGTATCATACCATGCCCGAGGGGCTTGCTTGAGGCCATAAAGAGCCTTTTTGAGTCTGAAGACTTTGTGTGGATTCTTTGGATCCTCAAAACCTGGGGGCTGAGCAACATATACTACTTCCTCAAGCTTACATTGAGGAATGCACTTTTCACATCCACTTAATATAAGGTGATGTTATGATGATTAGCATAAGCAAGTAGTATTCGAATAGCTTCAAGTCTAGCAACAGGTGCAAAAGTTTCATCGAAATCTATTCCTTCAACCTGGGTGTAGCCTTGGGCTACAAGTCGTGCCTTGTTCCTCACCACTTGACCGTCCTCATCTTGCTTGTTTCGGAAAATCCACTTGGTGCCGATGATATTGTGCTTGCGAGGATCTGGTCGTTTGACAAGCTCCCATACGTCATTCAACTTGAATTGAAGAAGTTCGTCTTGCATAGCTTGGATCCACTCCGGTTCCAGAAAAGCCTCAGCAACTTTTGAGGGTTCTGTGATGGATACAAAGGAAAAATTCCCACAAAATTTAACTAAGTGTGAAGCTTTTGAGAGAGTGAGATGACCTGGTGCGTTGATGTCGTTGAGGATTTTGTCAAGTTCTACTTCGTTTGCAATCCTCGGATGAGCTGGTTGAGGATTTTGTCTGGGCTGAGGAAGTGGTGCTGGTGCAATTTCTTCAGGAGCATCTTCTTGATTTTTATCAGTGATGGGGATCGTTTCTTCACCAATTTCCTTAGTGGGGACAATGTCTTCAGTAGGCTTGAGCTTTATTGCTTCCTCAGGAGACAGCTTATCTGGATCATAAGGCAATTGCTCTCTTTGCGAGCCATTAGTTTCATTGAACCGCACATCTATAGTCTCAACAACTTTGTTGTGATAGTTCTTGAAGACTCTATAAGTGTGTGAGTCCTTTCCATAACCGAACATAAAACCTTCATGTCCCTTAGGTGCAAATTTTGAGCTATGGTGAGGATCTCTAATCCAGCATTTTGCACCGAAGACTTTGAAATAACTTACATTGGGTTTCTTGTCAGTGAGGAGTACATATGAGGTTTTCTTGAGGAATTTGTGAAGATATACCCTGTTGATGATATGGCATGCAGTGTTGATTGCTTCAGGCCAAAAGCGACGAGGAGTCTGATATTCTTCAAGCATAGTTCTTGACATTTCAACCAGAGTCCTGTTCTTCCTTTCGACGACACCATTCTATTGAGGAGTATAAGGAGCAGACAATTCGTGACCAATACCAAGTTCATCAAGAAAATCATCAAGACCAGTGTTTTTGAACTCGGTTCCATTATCACTCCTGATATGTTTGATCATGATGCCAAAGTTCGTCGAGGCCCTTGAAGAAAATCGTTTGAAGATTTCCTGCACTTCAGTTTTATACACTATAATATGCACCCAAGTGTATCTGGAATAATCATCAACTATGACGAAGCCATATAATGATGCTGCATTGGTTAGTGTGGCATAGTGAGTAGGTCCAAATAAATCCATATGAAGCAATTCAAATGGACGAGTAGTGGTCATGATAGTCTTAGAGGGATGCTTGGATCTGGTCATTTTCCGAGATTCACAAGCACCCCAGAGATGATCCTTGAGGAATTTGACTGATTCGATGCCGATGACATGCTTCTTCTTCGCGAGCGTGTGCGAATTCCTCATACCTGCATGGCCTAGTCTTCGTTTCCACAGACATCCTTCTGAGGTTTTTGCTAGTAAGCAAGTGGCTGGTTGAGGACCTGTAGAGAAATCAACAATGTACAAATCCCCTCTTCTTACACCTTCGAAGACTTTGGATCTGTCAGATTCCATGATGACTACGCATCTATATCTACCAAAGATAACAATCATATCAAGATCACAAAGCATCGAGACTAACATAAGGTTAAAACCAAGGGATTCAACTAGCATCACTTTGTCCATATGCCTATCCTTGGAAATAGCCACTTTGCCAAGTCCCAATACCTTGCTTTTACCTTTGTCAGCATATGTGATTTGCTTCAGAGGTGATGGAGTTAGTGGCATATTCATCAGTAAGCTTTTATCACCAGTCATGTGATGTGTGCACCCACTATCAAGAACCCACTCAGTATTCTTGGGTTTGTCATCTTGTAGATGAATTAGTACAGCTTACCATCTCATATGCTTCAGGTTTGAAGAATATGATACTAATTTCATCAGATCATTAATTTTATCATAACAGAAATGTAAGGACGTGTGAAATATTTCTATTTCATCAATCATTAGCTTGTGTCCTATCAAGCATTTCCTCAGGTGTCCAGCAAATTCTTCAAATGATGATTTTCATCTGGAGACCTGACCTGCAGAAGTGATTAGTTCGATTTCTTCACCACCCACATCTGAAGGGGTGGCAAAGCATTCATCATCCTGCGAGCACCATATGAGAAAGGTGGCATTGATGCCAATGCACGTCTCTTAAAAGTGGGGGATTAAAGTATTCATATGAATATGTAGAGAACTGGTTTGAGGATTTATGAACATAATGATTTGAGGAGTAACGCTCATATTCATATTCCTTGTAGTTTCCCTGCATGTTAGACGCATAAGCACGGGTACGAGCATAGTTTTGACTAGTTGAGGATTTTGATCCTCTTGAAGACTTTGGTCCTCCTGAGGAATTTGATCTGGGATTCAGATTCTTCAGTGGTGGTGTCATGAGGACATTCACCTGAAGATTTTCAAGACGGCTTTTGGGAACCCAGATTTTCCTGAGAGGAGGGCCATTCCTGCAGTTAGTTCCAACATATCTAGCAAATACTTCACCAGATTGATTTTTGAACAGTTTATAGTTGGAGTCAAATGACTCATCTGAGGAATAGGATAATTCACATGAAAAGCCAGTTAGATTAGATGGATCAAAAGGAGGCCCGGTAGCAGCAACCCATGAGGTATTGGGATACTCCTCAGGTTTCCAATAAGACCCATCAACATTTAATTTCCTCTCAAAGGCAATTCCTTCTTTCCTCGGGTTTCTGTTCAAGATCTGCTTTTTGAGCACATCACAAAGGGTTTGATGTTCTTTGAGGCTTTTGTACATGCCTGTCACGTACAATTCCTTCAACCCTGCATTTTCATCAGTAACATTTGTGTTTTCCTCAAGTGAGGAAATAGACACAGCAGGTGCAGTTGAAGAATTTGTAGGAATGGTAGCATTTGATGATTCTGGTGAGGAATTAGCAGTTTCGCGTTCAATGCATTTAAGACATGGAGGAATAAATTCAACTTGACCAGCGCTGATCTGTTGAGCTAGTAATGAATCATTTTCCATACGAAGATCATCATGAGACATCCTCAGCTTCTCAAGATCCAGCTTCCTTTGAAGAAATTCATAGGAAAGCTTCTCATGATCAGTGAGGAGTGTATCATAACGATCCTGAAGAATATCAAATCTAGACTGGAGACTTTTAACAACATCAGTGAGGATTTGGGTAAGATTCATTTCATCATTCAACAGATCATCACTTTTATCTAGCAGTTTCTGAAGCTTTTCCAGAATAGTTTGTTGTTTAGTGGCAATGATGGCAAGTTTACTTTAACTGGATTTCTTATAATCATTAGGTTCATAGTCACTTGAATCAGAGGAGGAGGCATTATTTGGTACCTTCGAACCCGTTGCCATGAAGCAATAGGTTGGAGCGAAGTCATCAGTATGGATGGTGCAATCATTTTCTTCAAGATTGAAGATTGACTTGCTGACGAAAGTGGTTGCTAGTGCAAGACTAGCCTGTCCGGATTCTGAGTCTTCTTCATAACCTTCTTCTTCATCACATTCCTCTGACTCTGCCTCGGAGTCCATTTCCTTGCTAATAAGTGCCCGAACCTTTCTGAAACTAGTCTTCTTGTGTGATGAGGGCTTTGAAGATGAGGATTTTGAAGATTTCTTCTTCTTTTTCGAGTCCTCAGAACTGTCATCCTTGTATTTCTTCTTCTTTGATTCCTTTCCCCAACGGGGACAATCAGCAATGTAATGACCTGATTTCTTGCACTTGTGACAGGTTCGTTTCTTGTAGTCCTCAGATGAAGATTCTGATTTACTCATGTCTCTTCTTGAAGATTTACCGAACTAACCACGTCGTGTAAATCTCTGGAATTTCCACACGAGCATTGCAAGCTCCTGTCCAAATTCTTCAGGGTTACAAATGTTGTCATTTGTGTCTTCTTCTTCAGATGAGGAAATTGCTCTAGCCTTCAGTGCACGTGGTCTGGAATAGCTTTGTCCATATATATCTCTCTTTTCTTCTAGCTGGAATTCATGAGTATTTAGCCTTTCAAGTATATCAGCTGGATCAAGCATATTGTAGTCTGGTCTTTCTTGAATTATCAGAACTAAAGTATCAAAAGAAGAATCCAAAGATCTCAGCAGTTTCTTCACAACTTCGTGATCAGTGATGTGTCGAGCTCCCAGTGCTTGCAGTTCATTAGATATGTCAGTGAGGCGATCAAAGGTGTCTTGGCAGCTTTCATTGTCATGTGTCTTGAAGCGATTGAAGAGATTGCGAAGAATATCAACACGAGAGTCACGCTGGGTTGATACTCCTTCATTTAACTTGCACAGCCTCTCCCAGATAAGTGTTGCATAGCCCAAAGCACTTACTCTTCCAAACTGGCCTAGGCTCAGATGGCCACAGATGATGTTCTTCGCTTGCGAATCGAGTTGCTTGAATTTCTTCACATCAGCCGCAGTGACACTGGCAGAGATGATGGGGACGCCATTTTCCACAATATACCAGAGATCATTATCAATAGCTTGTAGATGCATTTGCATTTTGTTCTTCCAGAAGGGAAAGTTCTTTCCTTCGTATGTAGGACATGCTGCAGTCACCTTAAACATGCCTGCAGTCGACATAACTAAAACTCCAGGTGGTTAAACCAAAATCACACAGAACAAGGGAGTACCTTGCTCTGATACCATTTGAAAGTGCGTTATATCGACTAGAGGGGGGTGAATAGGAGATTTTTAGAATTTCATCACCGAGGAAATTCCTTTTGAGGAAATTCCTCACTGATGACTAACTTACAACGGAAACAGTAAAGGATCAAAAGTGCAAAGTTTCACAACAGCAGTTTTTCACAGTGAAGAATGTGAAAACAGATTGCACAGTGAGCAGGCACGCAGAATACAGATGAGGATTAACAAACGTGAGGAATTTGGGGTTGAGGAATTTCAGAGAAAGTCTTCAACAAATTCTTCAAACAGTTGCAGTGAAAGTCATCAACACATAATACGAGGAAAGTAAGGAGTTGAGGAATTAGAACCCGTTTCTCAGAGAAGACAGTTGTTGATGACCCAGTTCCAACTGCTCTGACAGTCGTACATCTGGTTTGGAGCGGCTTGATATTGAAACCAAAGGACACCCAGTCCCGGGACACACAGTCCCTACCGTATTCTCCTTGAGCTAAGGACACATAGTCCTCGCCCAACACTCGTGGTAAGTGTTCAGGGCAGACTTCCAAACCCTCACAAACTTGGTCACCCGGCGGTCCACAATTGACTGCTGGAAAGCTCTAGACCATGACGCCTAACCATCTCGAGGATGCACAGTCGTCAAAGGTAAAAGGCTTCAGTCCCACACAGGAACAACTTCTTCAGTGATGCTCAATCACTAGGTTTGGTTTGTGGTCTCGGTGTATGGTGTATTTCCTCACTGATGAATTACTCTCGAAGGATCTAAGGAATTTGGGTTGCTCTTATGACAAGTGTTAGTTTCTAACGGAGCAGCCAACCAGCTAGTGGTCGTGGGGGGTGGCTATTTAAAGCCTGGGAGCATCCTGACATGATTTCACACTAATGCCCTTAAATAATATGACCGTTGGAGTGGATAAGACCAGTGACTTGGCGTGGCTATCGAAACGGTCGGAACCCTCCACTGTGAGAGTCCTCATGTCACTCGTACTCCTCACTTGAGGCTTTTGGTAGGATTAGGCTTGGGTTGAGCATCATGAGGAAATTCATTCCATAGTGTAACTTCAACCCCCTTTAACAGTACGGTGTTCCTATTACTCGAATGCGAAGAAAGTAAAACAGAAAGTGTGAATCTTCATGCTTCAATTCTTCAGAGTGATTTTCTTCCGGAACCGCCGGACTTCTTAATATCAGTATCTTCATGAGGAATATCTATTTCATCGCACATTCCTCGTGATTCATTTCTTCAGCTTCAGACCGATCTCTTCAACTGAAGACATATATTTTTAGGGGTCGATATTCTTCAAATATCTCAAACTCCTCCATGACTTATAGATCCTGTGTACACTCACAAACACATTAGATACTTAACCTATAAGTCTTCAAACCACCAAAATCACTAAGGGGCACTAGATGCACTTACACATATTATTTTACTTTATGAGAGAAGCCTGTAGAGAAATCTATGGCCATCGGGTCTATTTTCCATATTATACTTTCCAATCTATAAACCAAATATACCAAAAATTCCTTGCTCCAATTTATTTACTTTTGTTTCCTCAATCTTTTATATCTATCTCTATCAGATGTCATCCTTGCAAATAACTCTGAAGGGATTGACATCCCCTTTTTAGCGTTGGGTGCAAGTGTTTGATTGTTTGTGTAGGTACTACTATTGGGGCCTTGCTTGTTCCTCCTACTGGATTGATACATTGGTTCTCAACAAACTGAGGGAAATACTTATCTACATTGTTGCATCACCCTTTCCTCTTGAAGGGAAAACCAACGCAAGCTCAATAGGTAGAAGTAATTATCTACCTTACTTATGAAACCAAGGTTTATCGAAACAATCGGAATATTAACCACAACCATCTTCAGTGACTACACACAAAAGAACAAAAAACTTGTTCCCAACGCACGCACTAGTGTTGCCAATCCTCTTGTCTTGTGATTTGCAAGAAAGTGAGGTGTTAGATAATTATAGATAGCAAGATAAAATAAAAACAAGTTAATGGCAGCAATGTAATGAATGTTTTATCAATATGTTGGGAATAGACGCGGGTGCCATAGCTTTCCCTAATGGTATCTCTCATAAAAAAATAGCATACGATGGGTAAACAAATTAAGGTCAGGTAGTTGATGAAAAAGTAGATATTTATACGATATTCACAACAATGATCATGTGTATATTGGAATTACGTCCATAAAAAATATGTCGACTCCTACCAGCACCTATTACTATTACTTATTGACCGCTACCTAGCATCTATGTAGAGTATTAGGTAAAACAGAGTAATGCATGGAGAACAATGACATGATGTATACAAAGACGCATCTTGTCCCCTTATATCACTAGGATACAGAAATTTGCTAGCTTGAACCCACCATAAAGCACAAGTGTCATCAAAGAAATATCGATCTAGTTGGCAAAACTAATTCAATTGATCGAAGAGATTTACGAAGCTATCATAATCATGCACATAAGAATCATATAAGTATTCAGAGGTGCCTCAGATATTTATCATGAATAATCTTATCATAAACCAACAATTCACTGGATCCAAAAGGAAATACATCATATGGATCAAAGCGAAGATGCGATGATCATTGTATTCAAGATCAAAGAGAAAGATTGCCATCCAGGTATTGACGCATCATCATGAGGGGAGAAAGGTTGATGAAGAGGCTCTACATGATGGATCTGGAGTCGGAATGGAGCTCCAAATGGCCTCTTGTCGGAACAGAGACTTGCGGCGGTGTAAAGTGTGTATCGGGACTCCGTGTGGTGTTTTTAGGGTAGATGAGAACTTATGAGCTAAAGAAAGGAGTCGGGAGGGCCATGAGGAAGGCAGAAGCTATCAGGGTGCCCCCTAGGCCGCGTCCTGTTAGCTTGTGGGCCACTCGTGAGGCCTCCTGCCTTCTTCCAATGCTCGTTGGTCTTCTTTTGGTCCAGAAACAAGCACCACAAAGTTTGAGAGCAATTGGACCTCGTTTGGTATGGAAAACCTTCAAAGTGAAAAACACGTAGAAAATAGAAACTAGCAATGGGCAATGGGTCAATAGGTTAATGCTCAAAAATAACATAAATTTGTCAATAAATACCACAAAAGTATACTAGAATGATAATATATCAGCATTGAAAAATAAAAAACTATAGATACATTAGAGACGTATCAAGCATCCCCAAGCTTAAATCATGGTCGTCCTTGAGTAGGTAAATGATAAAAACAGAATTTTTGATGTGACATGCTGTCCAAGATGTTACCTTATGCATGTATGCTCACTGAGAAATGATATTAATAAACACTAACATAGAAATACTTATAGGTATAAGCAGCAAATCATTAATCTTTTAAAGTGTACGATCCTCAAAGATTGGTTTACCCCCATCCATCTTTATTATATTATCGAGGCATGACTCCATTTTCACCACATTAATACAAATGTCAAGCACCACGGTGTTCTAGATAGGCAATTGGATCATACTTTTTCAATATGCATCAACTTTTTATTCTTCACGCAATACATGAGCATGAAGCATTGGACATAGCATAAAGGTGGAATAGAATGTGGTGGTAGGTTTCATAGGAGTAAAAGTGGAGAAGATAGTCTGACATCAACTAGGCGTACCAACGAGCTTGGAGATGCCCGTCAAAAGATATGGATGCGAGGAGTATGTATTGCCATGCAAAAAATGCACAAGAGCTATAAGTGTATGAAAGATCCACTGAAGCCAAGTGGGGTGTGCATCCAACTTGCTTGCTCATGAACACCTCAGGCATTTGAGGATGCACCTCATCAATATATACAAACCAAGTTTATGAAAAAGCGATTCCCACTAGCATATGAATTATATAACATGAGACTCTCTATATGAAGAACAAGGTTTCACTTTGAGGAGTAAGTATGGTAAAGGATAGTAGCCAAGCCCCTTCTCTCCTTTTGTCTCATTTTTTAGGGTGGGCTCATTTGGCCTCCCCCATTTTTCTTTTCTCACTGGGACAATGCTCTAATAATGATGATACTCACACTCTTATTTACTTACAGCTCATCATGAAAACTAATAGGAAGATATGACTCTAAATGAATGCCTCTCGGAGTATATCATGATGTGCAAAGATCTTGCGTGGCATGTATCAAAAACATGATGAAAGGTGGCTTTCGACAAATACTATGTCATCTCTGTATGATCATGCAAATTATTATAATGATGAACCAACTAGTCATGTGAAGTGACGATGGCATTTGCATGTCAATATATGACGGAATGGCTATGGAAATGGCATGATAGGTAGATATGGTGACTGTTCAGAGGAGGATATAAAAAATATTCATGTGCAATAGTGTGAGTCATGTCATGGGGTTCCGATGCACCGGCGAAAGTTGCATTGATCCTCAAGAGGCTAGCAAAAATGAGGAGCTGAGAGTGTGTATGTCCATAGTGTCACATTAGTCATGAAGAATTGATATACTTTTTTTAAAGTTTTATTAGTTTTATAACAAATCAAAGTACTAATCGCATACCCGGAAAGGGTTGGTAAGATTTAACCATCGCGTGACTCTGACTCAAAAAACACCAAGGTTTTCAACGCGGAATGGAAATGCTCACACATCATCACCATGCCTTTTTAATTTTTTTATACGAACAAGAAGTTTAACATCTCTTAATATTGAAACCTATCTGAATTAATAATATGGTTTTCTATTCATGTGCCCCTAGTGTCGGCGTCAAAACTAGCAGATCTCGGGTAGGGGGTCCCGATCTATGGAGCTTAGATCGATGGGTTGCAGGAAAGAGGGGGAGACGATGTTTACCGAGGTTCGGGTCCTCTTGAGGATGTAAAACCCTACGTCCTGCTTGATTGTGTTGATGGGGAACGATGATTACAGAGTCGATCTACCTTGAGATCGTATGAGCTAAACCCTAGGTGAGATAACCTACCTCTATTTATAAGAACCTCTCGTTTATATAAACACCACGGCCCCTATTGTTACATGTTACAACTTTAATCAGGGGTAGATGAACCGAACTGGTCCTCCTCCCTTGGAGTACACCCCTAGTCTTTAGAGCTTTCCATCTTGATAATCCGATCTGCAATAATGCAGCCCATATGATCGGCCCATAAGGGACAACCCGACAGACCGAGGACCCTTTAATCTGGAACTCCCTCAGTAGCCCCCCAGCTAGACTTCAACGCCGATGTGTGTGGTCTTTGGCAGCCAGACACATAGATAAATCGACTTGTACGACGAGTTCCCCACATATTCGATTGGTATTAGTTCAGTTGCTCCAATGATGTTGAATTCCCAAAAACATGCATCATTAAATCTAATGGCTTTTAAAAGCCTAGAGGTGAAAAGTCATCCATCTGATAATTCTTCTCACAAAAAGTCGTGATAACAAATAATGAGAAAAACATGAATCACGGGACGAGGCCACTTTTCCCAAGGCACGTTCCATCTACAAAATAGATCGTGTACCGCATTTAAGGGGATTCGAATTAATAACCCGGGCCAACTTACTCACGTTTCAATCGTGCGGTTGTTTCAGGAAGTGGCGGAGCTGGTGGCACGGTAAGAGGAAACCCTTGGTTTCACGACCTCCCATAAAAGGGGAAAGATCCAAAGCCCACCAGGCGCATTCTAAACCCTTGCTCCCTCTCCTTCCAAGCTCGAACATCCAGATCCAATCCATCTCCCTTCCTTTCCAATTGCCCTTCGTTACAAGCTCTATAATGGACGACTCGGGCTTTCACGGCAAATGGGAGATCTCCTATGCCTTTAAAGGGGACATCCACGAGCTGAAGTGTTGTGGCTATATTGTAGCCTGTATCGCTCACTGAGCACCAATAAAATGGCCATGTGGTACCTACGCTAAGGCCCGGGGAGCAGGTGGTATTCGTCCACCATTTCCTTTAGGGACTCGGCTTCCCGCTTCACCCCTTCGTCAGGGCTCTAATGTTTTATTATGGGCTAGATTTCCATGACCTTCCTCCGAATTCTATTATGCACATCTGCATTTTCATCACTGTTTGCGAGGCCCTCCTGTGGGTTCATCCACACTTCCATATTTCGACCAAAGTTTTCAATGCCAAGCCGAAGTCGGCCAGCAACCATCGCGTCGACAGCGGCGCTGCCGAGATAAGCAAGATCTGCCATGTGCCATGGCCGGAGGGCACACTGTTCGACACCATCAAGAACTAGCACAAGGAGTGATTCTATATCACACAACCCCGAGAAGCAAACTCGGCGATGCTCGCCGAATTCATGTCTGGTCCCCTGGTAAGGCTGACCTCATGAGTGAAGAAAGGTCTGGATTGGAGCTCGACTTTGGACGTGAAACTGCTGCAGAAACACATCCAAGTCACGCTCCATCGCCTCATCCTTCCCTATCAGCACCGGGACAACCCGATATGGTCTCACAAGGTTCACGAGGCCAGGACAGTGCTCGAGTTCGACCGCACCACTCATGAAAACCTGTGGTGGATACTGCTCAAACCGCAACAGGAGTGGCCGAACAAGGACGAAGACACCGGCTTGTTCGATAATACTCCCCCTTCGAGGTATGTCTGAGCTCTAATACTTACTCTAGGTCCTTGTTTTATTGAGGGTCTCACTATCCCTCCTTCTTTGCTCCCCTTATCGAGGAACCCTAGACACCTCTACTAGATCTGATGCTGGTAGAGGCGCCGTACGTGGCACCAGACAATAAGAAGCAGGAGACCCATGGGGGCCTCCTTTCGAGGGGTCCATCGGATACCAAGTCCGGCGACACTCACGCCTCCTCCGCCCATGAGGGGGAGGATGCAGATGAGGAGGAAGAGAAAGATTCTCTTCAGGCGAGGAAGAGGGAGGCGCCGGAGTGGGACAATGAGAGACTACCTCCTCGGGCTCTGAAGAAACCATGCAAGAGCAAGGAAGCCCTTCTCGGTACTGTCCAGGACTCCGATGATGAGGTCAGAGCCTTTGGGGTGATTCCTCGCCGAACCCCTATGGTCAAGCCCCCTGCCCGAAGGTATGGAATCCACTCCTTATAATAATAGAGTTATAACAAATTTGTATCAATAATGAGAACTGAGTTGTTTCCTATCACAACCCGGTCTGAGATCTTACGATAGACTAGGTGTCGGAGGAGGGTTCTTTGCTCGCCGAGCTAGCGGAGAGTGGGAACACGTCCCACAATACCGCTGCCCGGGCCTCGGATCAGCTGGCTGAGGTGATGTCCCATTAGGCCCTGTCAACCACAACCAAGGAGGCGATCGTCGAGGCAGATACATCGAACGCCAAGGATCGGGAGGTCTCGTCTAAAGTTGATACACCAGCCTCCGAGGACCGAGAGGTTCCAGCTGGTGTTGATACACTGGTCACCGAAGACTAGGAGATTTTGGCCGAGGTCCATACCTCAGTCATTGGGACCCACGGGCTGTTTCCTTCTCCGTAAGTGGACAAAAGAAGCAAATTGCCTCCGAGCATTGCCCGGAGAAAACTTCCGAGGGACCTGATGCTCCGGTGTCTTCAGTGTCGCCCCTAAAGCCGCCCACAACAAAACAAGCTATGGCTGGTTGGTCGGCCATAACGGAGGACGCCTTGACCATCTCCTCTATTGCCAAAAAACATCGCACACTTATGGGTGTGGTCTTAAAAAGTATTCAGTCCCTTGACAGCAGACTGAACGGAGCCTTCAATGGCTTGTTGGCGTGTTTTAAGGTAAGACGTGTAATCTTTTAAATTTCAGTTATAAAGTTATATATCCCTTTATGGGTATAACAGCCCCCGAGCAATGGGTAAGTTTGACAAGCTTATCTTTTGCTCAGAATAACTCCTTGGTAGGAAGAGTAAGCTGATATTCTACAATTATAACGACATTCTGAAGTAATTCGGGCCAAATGCTATGTATGCCCATAACCCGTAGTCATCTAAATTCATAATTCTGCCATGCAGGCATCATGCTCCTCTACGAGTGCCAACGTGCCTGAGATAACCAAGCTAAACCAGAATTGAAGGTTTTCGATGAGGAGCTCTGTCGCGTGAATGTTCGGCTTGATGCAAAGCATGGTAAGTTGCAAGTACTGCTATAAATAGTGTTACTCCCTTTTAATTTAGAGAGCCTCTCCTTATTTTTCATGTCTGACCTCGTTATGCCGATTTGGTTAGCAGCACAGGAAGAAGAGTTCGAGAAACTCAAGGCCGAACTGGAGCAGACCAAGAAGGAGGCCGCAGCTCACATGAGGCCAGGGTGGTCGAGGTTCAACAGGAGTTGCATGAAGCCATCTTTAAATGGGATGCTTTGGAGTAGAAGTATCAGGAGCAGATTACCGAGCTTTCCAAGCTGTCCACCGAGCTTAAATAAGAGTGGGTGGAATGGAGGTTCTTGGAAGAAGAAGTGCGCCAGGCCAAGCAGATGGCAACTCGTAAGCCATACTTATTGCAATGCACCTTTGGTGGAAACATGTATGCATTTCTTACGCGGATGTGTTGTTCCTCGAGCACCTTTATGGACCTCCTAAGGAGTGTGGAAGAAACAAACAAGCACTACTCCGCCAATGACGGGGATGTTGAGCGGAGGCTCTTCTGGGCTCAGTTTTAGACTCCCGAGCCCAACCCAGTCTGTGTTGTCAAATGAAATAGCTGATGGATCTGCATAGGATCCAAGAGCCGGCCATGAAGGATCTCTCTATCCAGCTATGGCATATAGAGCGTTTGCCGAGAAGTTACTTTGGCTTAGTGCAGAAGTTGTTTGATGTCGTGTCCCGGATTGACATCCTGAAAGGTTCCCTATACATAGAAGGAGTTCGGCTGGCCTTTGTGAGGACCTTAGTGCACTATCCGGGGATGAAGCCTCTCACCATGGCCACCGCACCTTCACCAACCGGGAAGGAGCATAGACGACCCGAGCTATTTTTTCCCTCCGCGATGGAAGGTGCTCGAGTTATAGAGGCAGAGTAGTCGAAAGATGTACCCTTCAAGTAATTGTACTGTCATCTGCCTCCAAACAACTTATATTTTTAATTTTTACTATTTTTTCTTTGTGTATTATTTCGACTCCTATCATTTGGGCGATTTAAATTGAAAGTAATGAGTCATCGGCTTTAGCCCCACGGTAGATACAACTCGGGGTGTTTCATCGTCCGTACTATTACCTTTAGCCGATGAGTCAGTCCCCGAAGGTGGTAGTTTGCGACGGAAATGAGGCAATCAGACATGCGGTTTTATCGCTTTCACTTAGCCTTAGGAGTTGATATTAGGGGGCTGATCGGAAGCCCCCAGGTTTTTTGATGGTAGTTGGGTAAGCCGGATTTCAAAATAGCTACCATAGGGTCAGTAAAGGTGTAAACCCTCCGTGTAACTGGGAAAAACATCCAACGTCTTTTTATTTTTGATATGGGATTGCACACCAGTTCTTGCTTATTATGACAGTCAGTTTTTGGCTTTCACCACTGAGGCATTTTTAGCCAGACTAGCGGGCAATACAATCGCAATGGTTCTCCCTTTACCCCTTAGGCGAACTAGCAGAATGTAAGGAGGTGCACACAGGTGCAGGGCAACCCAACTATAGACCTAAGACATAATTTAGAACTGATGCATATAACACAAGACCCGAGAGACCGGACACTTAAGAAGAAGTGACGACATAGTAATCTGGGTGGTGTTGCGATCCAAGCCCCCGGTCTATGATCGACAGCACTTTATCGCGTGTAAAAAGTAATTTTGACGTGTCAGCGCCGCTAAGCATGAAACATGTGTATACAAAAGTATATGTAATAATGTGTGCAATAAATTTCTATAAGTCATAGGACTGAGGCAGATGTTATAGGTAACTATCACTACAAGTTTTTATGGCAACTTTTCTGAGTGACCTTCCATCGGCGACTTGACGTCCGCCCGTTTTTCGGCCATACTATATCTATTACCCTTGCTGGGGGTGGAGGTACTATCCTTTACAGGAAGTTGTTGTCAGCATGTGGAGCTTGAGTAGAGGGCCTTGAGAAGCTACTGATGAAACAGAGTAGCTTGACGATTGGGGCTCTTCATGATGTTGTGCCTTTGGTCCATAGGGTTGTGTTGGACAATATCTCAGTTGCCCCGATCACATTATCCCTCGTGGGTTGCTCCCATGGCTCACAAGGAAGTTTAAGGATGAAATTGTGTTTACGAGGTTCATACATTCAAGGTGTTTGGGACATGCCTTGGGACCCCTATGTACTCTGAGTCGAAGAAGTATCCGGCTGGCCTGATTGTGCTCGGGCACACTTGCCATCCCTCCGCGGCCTTATTGCTGGCATGTGTCTTGATGTTTCGATGTCAGGTACATGTGCAGCCGTATGCTCCTCAGTCCAGAGATAATTCTCTATATTTCCGTTGACAGTGATGAATCCCTTGGGTCCGGGCATTTTGAGCTTCATGCAGGCGTAGTGGGGTACAACATTGAAGCGGGCGAAAGCTGTGTGGGCGAGTAGGCCGTGGTATCCGCTGCGGAAGGGGACGATGTCGAGGATCAAGTCCTCCTTGCGTAAGTTTTTTAGCGAAAAGAACACAACTTCCAGCGTGGTCGTACCCGAGCAGCGGGCTTCGACGCCTGGAATCACTCCTTTAATGGTAGTGCGGCTTGGTTTGATTCGTGATGGGTCTATTTCCATCTTTTTTGCCATATCCCCATAAATCAGATTAAGGCTACTTCCTCCATCCACGAGGACTCGAGTGAGGTGGAAACCATCAACGATGGGGTCGAGGACTAGGGCGGACGACACTCCATGAGAGGTACTAGTCGCATGATCTTTGTGGTCGAACTTGATCGAGCAAGCCGACCATGCATTGTATTTCGATGCTACGGGCTCTATGGCATATAGCTCCCGTTTCCTCTCCTTTTTGGGTATATGGGTGACATAGATCATGATCACGGTTTTGACCTCACGAGGGAACTACTTTTGGCCTCCATTCTTCGGGCCACGGGGCTCCTCGTGGTATTCACTTCGTGGACCCCTGTTTTATTCATCGAAGGCTAGATTGCCAGCCTGTTTGAACACCCAACAATTACGGCTGGTGTGGATGGCGGGCTTGTTTTCGGTTCTATGAATCTGGCAAGGCCGTTCATTGTTTTTATCCCATGGAGTTTCTCCATCCATGTTCCCTTTAAAGGGTTTCGTCCGCTGTCCAGGATTTGTACTTCGAAATCCAACATTTACTGATGTGCTGTCGGCATCACCATTACGGTGGCGGTGTTTATTCTTGTTTTGTCTTGTCTTGCCGTTTCCGTACCAAACTTCATAGGATCCAGCGTCGTCCTCTTTATGGCTGCGCCGAGCTAGCCAATTATCTTCACCCGCGCAAAAGTGGGTCATGAGGGAGGTAAGGGAGGACATTGTTCTCGGCCTGTCCTCGCCGAGCTGTCTGGAAAGCCATTTGTCCCGGATGTTGTGCGTAAAAGAATCTATTGCTTCAGTGTTCGGACAGTCTACAATTTTATTCTTCATTTTGAGGATCCGATTCCTGAATTCTCTGGCTGATTCTCCCGCAATTTGAACGACATTGCATAGGTCGGATGAATCTGGTGGGCGAACATACGTTCCATGAAAGTTAGATAGATAAGCCTCCTCGAGGTCCTCCCAGCTTTCAATGGAGTCTTCAGGTAGGCTTTTTGCCAATGTCGTGCCGGCCATTTGAGTTTTAGTGGAAAGTATTTTATGGCATGGAGATCATCTCCTCTAGGCATATGAATGTGGAGAAGGAAATATTCTATTAACATGGCGGGATCTGTTGTCCCCTCATATTGTTCAATGTTTACAGGTTTAAACCCTTCTGGGAACTGGTGCTGAATGACCTCATCTGTGAAACAGAATGGCTGAATGGCGCCTCTGATCTGTGCTATGATGTGCCGGAGATCGGCTACGGGTTGAGCCCGGTAGGTTACCCGGCATGTGCTCTTGTAAGCGACCGGAGGTGGTTCATCATCCCATCGAGTGGGAGAGTACCTCCTGGATCCGAAGATGGACCAGTTGCGACCTGATTAGATGTATCGTGGGTCGGGTGTTGTCCCCAGGGTGCATATGCTCTTTGCCTTTTCTACGCGGAGGTTCGGGTCTATACTCGTTACCTTCAGTCGTTTTATCGCGCCCTCGAGGTGGGCGGTCAAGCTCGTCATAGTCGGTGCATCGGGGGGACATGTGTTCTAGGGCCTCGTCATCGAAATGTGGGAGTAGGTGTCGGCATGGGTATGTTTTCTTCTTGTCCAGCCACTCTGTGTTGTATCCTTCTTCGATCGCTTGGATTTTGGTCCACCTATTATTGATGGTGTCCTGTTACTCCCAGAGTTGTCGTTGCTTTTCCTTTAAGGTTTGGTCGGTGGCTATAAGCCACTGCCAGAATTGCACCTGGCCTTTAGGGTCTTCAAGGATTACGAATTCTTCGGCTTTAAGGCCATCTTGGTCATCGACGGGAGGGAGGTAATCATCATTATCGTCCGAATTGTTGCGGTCATCGGGATCAACATTGGCCGGTTCCTCTGGTTGGTGTTCCAGAGCTTCAGGGTTGCCGTGTCCATCTGGGGTCGTGTTCTTCCATGTGGCTTGTGTGGAGCCCCTTCCCTTATTTGCCTTGGTGGGCTTACGCGACTTTCGTTGATTTGAGGGCTCTTCCGTGGAATTATCACCGATTTTCTTGGGTGTAACGTCATCTGTGTCACGAAGCGTGTCTACCATGTAAACATCATAGGTAGATGTTGCGGTCCACCGCTCCGATCCTCGATCTCTTTGGAGGCGTAGTCGAATGTGTCGGTTAGACGGAGGCAACCAAGTGGGTGGTGGGCGCGTTGTAAAAGTCCCCATAATCCACCTTAGAGCCGATTTTCGAACAGGTCGGACTTTGGGTAAGTAAGATTTGAAGCGACTAAATCTGGTCGAGCGTCTCGTTTAACATCGAGAGGCTGACGTCACCAATTCTTTCGAGATATTTGGAGTTGACCTCCGTGACTTCCGTATTGGAAGATAGTTCGTCAATGGCCATTTCCTATTGTTCGTACACTATGGTCGGTTACAAGCTCAAGGCCACCTTTCCCACGAGGATGGGACCAAGCCTTGGCCGGACAAGGGACCCGGAGTCAAGGCTTCGGGAGTTTGAGTTTCATCGGTCGAGACCTTGACGTTGGCGGGAAATAGATTGCCTCGCGAGTTTTTTGACAATTCAACGTCTCGGAACCTTATTCGGTGACCGGGCACTAAACCCCCGATCTGGGCAGGATGGCCGATTAGATCCATGCGCGACATGACGCTCCCTGGCGTGTGGCCCTCTTCGGGGGCAAATATGCCCCCATCGCAGACTCGATCGTTGATGATCAAGCGAGCCATTGATCCTTTTAGGGATCCAACAACGGAACTCTCAATGAAAGCACCAACGTCGGCATCAGAACTGGCAGACCTCGGGTACGGGGTCTGAAACTATGGAGCTTAGATCGACGGGTTGCAGGAAAGAGGGGGAGATGATGTTTAGCTAGGTTCGGTCCCTCTTGAGGAGGTAAAACTCTATGTCTTGCTTGATTATATTGATTGGGAACAATTATTAAAGAGTAGATCTACCTCGAGATCATACGATCTAAACCCTAAATGAGATAACATGCCTCTATGCATAAGAACCTCTGGTTTATATAGACACCAAGGCCCATAGGTTTACATGCCATCGACTTTAATCGCGGGTAGATGGGCCGAACTGGTCCTCCTTCCTTGGAGTGCACGCCTAGTATTTTGTGGTTTCCAGCTTGATTACACGGTCTTCAATGACGCATCCCATATGATCGACCCATAACGAACAACCCTAGTGCCCGAGGACCCCTTAATCCGTAACTCCATCACGTGGTTCCTTGGTTGTACCCATTCATCCCCACGGTGTTAAAGTTTTGCTCACTTTTCCTCACTCCCTTTTCTGAAACCCTAAAAAAGGTCACACTGGGGGATGCTGTCGGGTCAATGGTTTGACCGTTAACTACTGACGAGTGGTGCCCCACAAGAGTGAATCACCGGTTGGACTTGCCAAGTGGGGCCATGTTGGATGGTGGCGCTGGTTGGACTATTGGGTCGTCGTTTCGTTGGACTGTTGGGTCATTGCATGAAACACCTGCATGCATGCGCTGATGCATGCCGCCATGATACAGAAACCCGGTGATGCACACCGCCACTATACAGAAGCCCGTTATGCATGCACGACATGAGCTAGCTAGCCTAACTGCATGCACCGATGTGCGCCACCACGATGCCCCACTGATGCAACCTTCCTTCATGTGAGCGGCCACAAAAGCAGCGACCGTTGCTGCCACTAGTTTCAGCCTTTTTGATCCACTCACATCGATTCAACGTGGCAACTAAAGTCTAGGGCATACGGATCGACGTGCCTCATTTGAACGTAGCGAACATGCGGCCGATGCCCACCCTTATTTAAACCACTCACCCCTCCATATATTCTCCACACATCCATTTGCACCACCCCCTTCTCTTCTTCACCCAAATTGAGACTCCCACAACACTCTCAAAGTGAGGCAAAGATACAGTACTACGGCCCCACCTTCCAGCTGCCACCAACCATGCGTGAGAGGCGGTACCCCTCCGATGTCTTCATGGAGAAAACACTCTGTGTCGACGATCTCATGCTTGAGGGGTGCTAGGGAGTTGGCAGAGTTGTTTCTCCGTGCAGTCTCTCCAAACTCGAATTCTCCGCCGCAGGGCTTATCACCAACTTCGCCAACAAATTTGACGCATACCTCCTACTGGGGGAGGTGTTCTTGTGTGGGCGCAAGTTCATCGTATGCACTACCTAGAACATCTTCATAGATCTCGAAAGAATTTTTTCCACCCACAACGTCATCCACAACCTTCCCTACTAACTTGGAAAGAATGACATGAAGGAGGGGCAGTGAAAAGGAGGCGAATGTTGTGAAGCTTGTCTTGCCCTAGGGAGTTAGGGATTTTTATATATTTGTATATTATGTCGTTGGTTGTACTATGAACCTTTTTCTATGTCGTGTTTTATGTAAGACTATGTTATGCTTGCTACTATTTATATTATGGGTAACCTTATATTATCTATGCGATTCGTGTGCACTATATTCTAGGCCTGAGCACTATATTATCAACAACATATTACAATGCAGTTTTTAAAAATGAAACACTGCCAGCACTAAGCGGCTACAAAACTAGCTTAAGGGGAAGCAGATAACGGCAGTCTTGGCATCTTGACAAGGCGTTGTATGTGCAATCCAATTAATAAAGAACAAAAAATAGAGTCAATGCGTGCACTATATTCTAGGCCTCTTTTATCTTTGTGGGCCTTTGACTGTGAACACCTTGTGCAGGCCCAACTAGGATTGGGTTTCTTTTTGGGAAGATTTGTTGGCGAGCATAAAGAACCTCTTGCGGATCGCCCAACAATGCAACAGTGCGGAGCCTTCCATGTGATCCAATGGTGCGGAGACTACACGCAACCTGCCCCTAGAATTCTTTCGAGAAGACCATATCTGAGGTTGTCGCTTGGCGCTAGGATACGACCGGACAACTACAGTTCGACACTAGGGTTCGGAGAGATGTTGCGGCGTTTTGATCGGGTCAGCGGGGTTATCTTAGGTATGACCAACTTCCAAATGACCTTAACTAATTAAAAAAATTAAAAAATAGGAAACCTTCGCGGTTCGTCACTTTATAAGACATAGTTACCATAAAAAATATAAACTTGGTTTAGGGACATTTTTATGGATTTTTTTTAGGTAAGGTACTATTTCAAAGTTCAAATGATCAAAACAAATTCAAAAAAAATTATGAAACTTTCACCCATCATCGTTTTCTGTGACTGAGTAACTAGGAAAAATAAAAAAACTTGGTCTCTGGGTATTTTCATCAAAAAACCTTCACAAACCATAGCTATCATAAACGAGGCTGCATGGGATTCAAGCTAGGGTTTACGGCTAAGCATGTCATGGTTTTCAAAATGATCTCATGTTGGGCTTGGACCCTACATTTAACATGCATATGCCTAAAATTTGAGATGATCTGAACTTTTTTTTTCATCTTTGAAATTTTAAACTCTTCTTATAACGATTTCTGTTAAAAATATTCTTCTTAATTAACCTAACTTCGGATCTCATCACCATGCCATATTTCTCATGACTACGCAGATACTTCGGATTGATCATCTAACATGGGTAGTAATTCAAAATCATTGCAACATCACATCAAAGAGAAATGGATTTTGAATGTTGCTTATAGTTCAAAAGTTAGTTCAAATTCAAATTTCATGCCTAACCATGTCATCATTTTTTTAAATGATCTCCTATTGGGCATGGACCATATATTTAACATGCATATGACTAATATTTGAGAAGGATTTGAACTTATTTTTTCATTTCTAAAATTTTAAACGATTTTATAATGATTTCTATGAAAACTGGTCTTCTTACCCTAACTTCGGAGCTCACTACATCACCATATTTATCATGACTTCGCACATACATCGGATTGATCATCTAACATGTGTAATAATTCAAAATCATTGCAACATCACATCATAGAGCAATGGATTTCAAATGTTGCTTATATTTCAAAGGTTAGTTCAAATTCAAATTTCATGCCTAAAGATCTCATAGTTTTTGAAAATTATCTCATATTTTGGATGGATCCTATATTTAACATGCATATGCCTAATATTTGAGAAGGATCTGAACTTATTTTTTCAATTTTTTGAATTGAAACTGTTTTTAAAATAATTTCTATTAAAAATGGTCTTCTTACCCTAACTTTGGAGCTCATCACCACGCCATATTTCTCATAACTACGCAGGTACATCAGATTGATCATCTAACATGTGTAATAATTCAAAATCATTGCAACATCACATCACACAGCAATGGATTTCGAATGTTGCTTAAAATTCAAAGGTTAGTTCAAATTCAAATTTTATGCCTAAGCATGTCATAGTTTTTCAAAATAATCTCATATCGTGCAATGAGCCAATATCTCCACACTAGATGTAACGTCTTGATTTTTGGATCATTTAGAAAAGGTCACAAAATTCTAATTAAACATTAATGCTCATATTTCGGTCACATCACATCACATTCAAATATCGTATCACCCTGCATTAACTTTAATTAAACATTAATGCCGACCACAGAGGCCGGCAATATTTCAAAAATCTGGCATGCATTAACTAAAAGGATCCTAACAAAAAAATAAAAATAAAAATAAAACAAGGACGTTGTCGGATTTCAGGCTCCGTGAAACCCTAAAGATTCAAACACACGGTCGCGTGCGGAGGCCACTTGGCATCTTTAGTTCGCCGCTCGCTACTCACCGGGGACGGCAGAGAACTCACTCGATGGTGACGAAGACACATAACACGGCAGTTTACCAAGATTCGGGCCGCTGGAAGCATAATGCTATACTCCTGCTTTGGTGGATTGCCTCACGTGGAGGTTGGAGGATGAGCTAGTACAATGTTCGTGGGCCTCTGGAAGCTGGGTGACCTTCGTGTGGTGCCGTGGGCGAATGAATGAATCAGATCGCCCTCTACGAAGTAACCTACACTCCATATATAGTGGTGTCCCCGGTCCTCTTCCCTTATCGTTTTGACGGGAAGGGATCCCACAACGGCCGATTTTAAAGGGGGACTGGGAAACGTGCTTCCCCTATCCAAAAGTAGTCTTCGCGTGCAAAGTTCGCCTCCAAAGTGGTTGTCAGTGCAGCAGGGACAGGTCGAAGGACGATGTCCATCCTGCTAGCGTGCGGTGGTGGCCTTGTTGCACTGGTTTGGAAACCTTTGGGAGATGCGTTGGAGGCATGCATGCGTCCGCGCCCCCTTTGCACTAAAGGGGGAATTGCACCGTCCTGCTGTCTGCGGCTCACATGTCCTTCCCGAGCGTCATCCTCGACTCCTCAGGACGGTTCTCGCCTCAGAATGTTCACCGCCCCGGAGGGGTCCTGAGGCCCCTGCGGGTCTTGATGTTGTTCCTCCTTCCAAGGCTTGACCCTCGCGAGGGCCTTGCCTTGAGTGGTGCCGGGCCTGTTGGTTTTGGTGATGAAGTGGGCCAGCCCTGGGCCGTAGGCAAGCAGGTCTGGGTACCCACATTTCAAGAACGCCGACAGTATCCCCTGGGCCCAAGGTGCGTCTGGGTTGGCTTCTTGACGAAGCCTTGAGGGCGGCCTAAAGCGTCGCGGGCCCTTATTGCCAGCGGGCCAGGCGACACACGTGTCCAGTCGCCATGCGTTGATGCTCTCGGTTCCCAAGGCGCTTGGAGACCTAGGTCAAACTGACGTGACGCTCGGGCGCTGCGCCGGTCATCATCGCTTCTTGGGTACGTTATCTCTTTGCATGCCACACGGGCGCGCTTCCTCATGAACTGCGTGGGCTCAGGAACGCGGAGGGACGCTAGTCTACCCTTGGCCATAGACTTCATCTAGCGAGGGAAATGAGGTCTACATTGCCTTCGTCTTCTTCGTCTTCCACCTCGATCCCTCCACCCCCCTCAGCATGGCGCGAGTGAGCAGGTGTTCCGCTGCCGAGAATGGGAAGGCTTCCGGGGAAGGTTTCGTCGCCCCACCATCCAAGAGGGGCTGCATCCGCCCTCGGATGTACGTGGTGGTGTCGACGGCGGTCCCCGGCGGGCGCGGTCGGGGGTCCACCCGCCCTGGAATCACCATCGGTAGCATCGATGGAGCGTCGACTGGGGCGAGCGTCCGAAGTGGCCGAGGTGGGAGGTCGACACCTTAGCCGCTGCATTCAACCAACACGGCGATGGAGCTCATGATGTGGGTGGACAGGCCGAAAACAGCATGGTTCCAGCTCCCAAACTGCTTCGGGCAGTGCTACCGACCGGCGGGCTCCCAGGCCTCTGGTTGCAACTCGACGGCTGTTTTGGCGGGGCATCATGCGTGGAGGTCGAGGTCACCTCCCGCGGTTATGTGTACCAGAACCGTGGGTGGCAGGCGTTCGCCCGTGGTCGATGCCTGAAGGGGGGTGCTACCTCCACTTCCAGTATCACGGGGAGGCGATGCTCTTCGTCAAGATTTTTGGGAACGAGGGCAAGCATATAGGTTGGTGCCCGGAGGACGCCGGCTGCGGTGAACTTGTAGATGAGCCAGCCTCCGGCGATGGACTCCTCGCCTCCGGTAACAGCGACACACCCTCCGGAGGGAGCCTGAGCGACAGCAGCGACAGCATATACAACGAGCCGCCTCGCCGCCGCATCCCGACCATGGTGGGAGTCCTCCATGCGTGGTGCTGCTTGTCTGCTCCCGCGGCGCCCGTGAAGGAGGAGGAGGGCACGGACTAAATTCTGGCGCGCAGGCGTCGAACGCCTTTGGCAGAAGCCCCCTTGCGACCTCCATCGCTATTTGTCTGCTCCTTACTCTTTACCCTACGTCCATGAAAACGAGGAAGGGACCTTTGGGCATGCAATGGATTTGGGCGACCGCCCCTTTTGTTAGTACTGTTGCGTTTGATCGGTTTAGATGCTTAGCTCCATGTGCTTGCAGTGAACCTCTTTGGTTGTGAGGCGCCGTTATGGCGTTCGAGGGGCTTGTTTCTCGGTCGGCTTCTCCTCGTTGTGGGTGAAGTGGGTCGATGCTCTATGTCGGCAGGCACCAGTCCTGCACATTTCCCTGCCATTGTCAGGCGCGCCCGGTTACCAAGGTCGTTCCTCACAGGGCAAGGCCTTGACACCCCTGATACCGACCGTATGTGCCTGGTCGGCACCAGGGTGGCCAAGTGGCTTTATGACCGGTAAGGCTCCTGAGGCGTGATGCTCAAGATCCCCCTTAGACATTCAAGCGGCTCTACATCGACAGGTCCCGGTCCCGCACAATTCCCTGCCGTCTGAGGCGCAACCCTTTATCAAGATTGTTCCTCATGGGGCAAGGCCCTGACATCCCTGATACCTGCCAGATATGCCTGGACGGCACCAGGGTTGCCAAGTGGCTTTATGACCTGTAAGGCTCGTGAGGCGCGATGCTCAGGAGCACCCTTAGATGTCCAAGAGGACCTCGGGGGTTCTGCTTTCTGCTTTTGAAAGGTCTGTTTTTAGGAGATCCCTAGTATGCATTCAGGAAGCTCTTCTTCGGCAGCCCCAGTCCTGCACATTTCCCTGCCGTCGTGAGGCGCGTCCCTTACCAAGGTCGTTCCTCATGGGGCAAGGCTCTGACACCCCCGATGCCGTCCGAATGTGCCTGCACGGCACGAGGGTGTCCAAGTGGCTTTATGATAGGTAAGGCTCCTAAGGCGCGATGCTCAAGAGACCACTTAGACATTCAAGCCGCTCTACATTGATAGGTCCCGGTCCCGCACATTTCCCTGCCGTCGTGAGGCGCAACCCGTTACCAAGGTTGTTCCTCATGGGGCAAGGCCGTGACATCCCTGATACTGGCTGAATGTTCCTCGATGGCACCAGGGTTTCCAAGTGGCTTTATGACCGGTAAGGCTCCTGAGGCGCAATGCTCAAGAGCCCCCTTAGATGTCCAAGAGGCCATCGGGGATTCTGCTTTCTGCTTTTGAAGGGTCTGTTTTCAGGAGATCCCTTGTCTGCATTTAGGAAGCTCTACGTCGGCAGGTCCCGGTCCCGCACATTTCCCTGCCGTCATGAGGCGCGACCCCTTACCAAGGTCGTTCCTCACGGGGCAAGGCCCTGACACCCCCGATGTCAACCGAATGTGTGTGGATGGCAACAGGGTGGCCAAGTGGCTTTCTGACTGGTGAGGCTCCTCAGGCGCGATGCTTAGGAGCCCCCTTAGATGCTTAATTTATCTCAAGAGAAACGGCTATTATAAGAAAAGACCAAATTTTGTTCATTCTCCCGAATGGCGCGTTGAGCCGTAAATGAGACATTTGAGCGAGTATCAGATGGCATGAGTCCCGAGAGGGCCATGCGAGGGTCCGGGCGCCTAGGCCTTGGCGAGGTGTCGGCACCATGCCCCCAGCCCCAGCTTGCGGGGTACGAGGGGGGGGGTAGGCGAATGCTCTACTTAGAGGAAGAGAGTGCACTATGAAGAACAGTCAAGAAAACAAGTTTTTGCAAAGACTTTGTAAAGGACGTGGATGTCTCCTAGAGGGGGGGGGTGAATAGGCTCTTTAAAATAGTTAAGGTTTAGGCTTGAACAAATGCGGAATAAAACTAACGTTTAATATGTCAAGCACAAAACCTACAAACAACTAGGCTCACCTATGTTCACCAACAACTTATGCTAAGCAAGATAAACAACTAAGTGATAGCAAGATATATTACAATAAACAATATGTCTATCACAAAGTAACGTGCATAAGTAAAGGGTTCGGGTAAGAGATAACCGAGGCACGGGGAGACGATGATGTATCCCGAAGGTCACACCCTTGCGGATGCTAATCTCCGTTAGAGCGGTGTGGAGGCACAATGCTCCCCAAGATGCCACTAAGGCCACCGTAATCTCCTCACGCCCTCGCACAATGAAAGATGTCGTGATTCCACTAAGGGACCCTTGAGGGCGGTCACCGAACCCGTACAAATGGCAACCCTTGGGGGCGGTCACCGAACCCGTACACGTGGCAACCCTTGGGGGCGGTTACCGGTACCCGTACAAATTGCTCGGGGCAATCTCCACAACCTAATTGGAGACCCCGACGCTTCCCGGAGCTTCACACCACAATGATTGAGCTCTGTGACACCACCAAGCTTCTAGGACGCCAAAGCATCCACGAAGAACAATATCAAGGGTACTAAGTACCAAAGGTAGTAAGCTTCTCAACTTTTGACTTCCACGTATCACCGTGGAGAACTCAAACCGATGCAACTAATGCAATGGCAAGAACACACGAAGTGGTCAAGTCCTCACACTCAAATCCATCCACAACAACAAAAGCTATGGAGAAATATGAGAGGAAGAACAAGGAGCTCACAAAGAACTCCAAGATCAAGATCCAAGGGGTTCCCCTCACATAGAGGAGAAAGTGATTGGTGGAGATGTGGATCTAGATCTCCTCTCTCTTTTCCCTCAAGAACAAGCAAGAATCACTGGAGGGATATAGAGTAATCAAGCTCTAAGAATGTCAACAATGGAGGTAGAACAAGAGCTCAACGGATGGATAAGACCAAGGGGGAAGAAGACCCCCTTTATATAGTGGGGGAAGGAATCAGACCGTTACCCCCACTCTCTGCCCGAGCTCCAGCGGTACTACCGCTGGCTGCAGCGGTACTACCGCTGGCACTCCAGCGGTACTACCGCTGGCTGTAGCGATACTACCGCTGGCACCTGGTAGTGCAAAGGCACTACCACCGCCAAGAAAGTCTTCGCAAAAAGGTCCGTCCACGAACAACCGCTAGGCAGGCGGTACTAAGCTCCCGGAGCGGTACTACCGCTGACCAGGGGCGGTACTACCGCTAGGGCCAGCGGTACTACCGCCAACTCTAGCAGTACTACCGCTAGGTCCAGCGGTACTACCGCTCGCCACTGAAACAGCCATAACTTTCGCATACGAGCTCCGAATCGAGCGAGCCCAAGCTTGTTGGATTCAGGACGACAAGAGCCTTGAAGAGTTTACTGATGAACTACGAACCATTGTCGGTGATGATGCGGTTGTGCACGCCGAAGTTGCTCACGAGGCCCTTGATTAATTTGACTGCCGACCCAGCAGGGATGGTCCGCACGAGCTCATCCTCCACCCACTTGGTGAATTTGTAGACGGCGACGTAGAGGTAGCGGAAGCTACCCGCCACCTACGGGAAGGGCCCTAGTATGTCCAGCCCCCAGACCGCGAAGGGCCAGGAAAAAGGAATGGTCTGGAGGCCCTGTGCGGGCTGGTGGATCTGCTTGGCATGGAACTGGGAGGCCTCGCAGGACCGGACCAACTCAGTGGCATCGTCCAACGCTATAGGCCAGTAGAAACCTGACCAGAACGCCTTGCTTGCTAGCGTGCGCGAAGAGGAGTGATGCCCACAGTCCTCTCCGTGGATGTCAGCCAATAGTTCACGTCCCTGCTCCCTGGTGATGCACCGCGGCGCGATATCGTTCGGGCGTCTGCGGTATAAGTCACCGTCCCGTAAGCAGTAGGCCGAGGCTTGTCGTGCTACGCGCTCTGCATCGTCTTACTTCGCTGGCAATGAGCCGTGGAGCACGTACGCCCCGAGTTCCTACATCCAATCGTAGGCCCGTGCCTCCAGGGCCAGGAGTAGTCGAGCCCCCGAAGCCTGGCCACAATCCAGAGCGAACCCAAGCTTGTTGGATTCAGGACGACAAGAGCTATCCAAACAGCGACTGGAAATCTTAAGACTATGCAGATATGAAAATGCCAATGATATAGAGATGTGAGATCTCTATGAATGAAGAACCGGTAAAAACTCCAACATCGAAAACATCATAGTAGATGCATATGGACTCCGTTTTCGATGAACTCGAGCTTGTCACGAAGATGACCATAAGCTCTAAAAGTCATAAAGAGAAACACCAAACAAGAACCAAGAAGTATGATGCAAGGATGCAAATGGTTTGAGCTCTCAACGAATGATACGATCAAGCTACTCACTTGAGAGCCCCCTTGATAGTTCAGCAATCTATCCTAAACAGAAAACCTATCAAGGGCGAACCTATACCTTGCACCTCGTCCTCTTGAGCTAGATGATGATGATCTTGGCTTCCTCAAGATGGACCACCTTTCTTGATTGTGTTGGCTTCATGAAGACTAGTTGATTGCTCCCCCTTACTCACTATGGGTGAGCCATTCTTCAGCATATCTTCACAAGTCCATTGCCACCACAATGGACGGCAAGCTTCAAGCATGATATCTTCGTGCTGATCCACTTGAACTTGCACATCGCAATCTTGATGACTATCACAACTTGACGTCATACTTCATGGGTTGTATGAGATCTTCCCTTTGACGCAAGCCCATGGAAACACACCTAACCCCCACATAGAACTCTCACGAAGACCATGGGTTAGTACCCAAATACGTAATGGACAATGCTTACCATACCATGGGATCACTTGATCCCTCTCGGTACATCTTGTACGCTTTGTGTGTTGATCATCTTGATTTGCTCTTTGTCTGAGATCTTGATCAACCATGTGTCTCTATGACCATTTTTGGATAATACCTTGAATACCATCTTGGTCATCGACGTCATACTTCATGGGTTGTATGAGATCTTCCCTTTGACGCAAGCCCATGGAAACACACCTAACCCCGACATAGAACTCTCACGAAGACCATGGGTTAGTACACAAATACGTAATGGACAATGCTTACCATACCATGGGATCACTTGATCCCTCTCGGCACATCTTGTACGCTTTTTGTGTTGATCATCTTGATTTACTCTTTGTCTGAGATCTTGATCAACCATGTGTCTCTATGACCATTCTTTGGATAATACCTTGAATACCATCTTGGTCATCATATAAACTCCTTGAACCCAACAGATGGACTTCAAGAAGTGCCTATGGACAAATCCTATAAATGTAACTTAAGGCAACCATTAGTCCATAGGAATTGTCATCAATTACCAAAACCACATATGGAGATATATGCTCTAATGGACTTCATTTGGAAAAGCCCAAGTTTGATTTCGTAAATTTGCATCAAATCCAAGCCAGATAAAAGAAAATGAAAGGCGCGTCCGGCACCTAATATATTCTCCGCCTCCGTCTCCCCCCAGCGCGGAGCATAGGGCTTCACTACGCATGGGTGGGACCCCTCCGCGTCCACGAGGGGCCTAGGCGTATACAGCCTCGGCACGTTATTACGTGACTGTGTCACGGGGGGTGTATCTGGGAGGTTACGAGCATGCTTTGGCCTCGCGAGTATCCCTACCCCCGAGGCATAGGTGCCTGATTTTTTTGGGGTCATTGGTGGACTCTGTTGATTGCCTCCGTCTTCAACCAGCACGGAGCATGTGATGGACCCCTTCCGCGTCCTTGGGGGCCCTGGGTGTATACATCCTTGGCTCGTTATTACATGAGAGTGTCACGGGATGAAGTAGGATCCGGAAGAATTCAAGGACGATGCAGAGGCGGTGCAGAGGCGTTACGTGTAGAACTTCCGGAGATGTTGGATGTTCCAGGCGTTCTGGATGGGAACAACGTCTTAAGTCTCCAGGCGCACGTCGCCAGGCCTGGAGACAAGTACGACCTTGAATGGGCTGTCCCACATGGGTGAGAGCTGATGCAAGCCCTCCATGGATTGAACCAGCCTCAGGACGAGGTCGCCGACTTCAAGGGTCCTGGAGCGGTTGTTGCAGCATTGATAGCGCCGTAAGGCCTGCTGGTACCTCGTGGCTCAGAGAGAGGCCCGGCAGCGCGCCTCCTCTCCAAGCACGAGGTCCGTCCCCCGCGCAGCCTCCTGACGCTCCTCAACGAACGCCATGACCCACGGGGACCGGTGCTTGATCTCGTGGGGAAGGACTGCCCCGGCTCTGTAGACGAGGAAGAATGGGGTCTCGCTGGTGGGCTTAGTCGTGGTGGTGTGGATGGACCATAGCACCAACGGGAGCTAGTCCACCCTGCCCCGGCCGCAAGCTTCGAGCTTCTTCTTGAAGCTCCTCACCTTGAGGCCTCACAAGACCTCTGCGTTTGCACGCTCTACCTGGCCATTGCTCCGTGGGTGGGCCACTGATGCGTAGCATCGCTGCGTCCCTAGGTTATGACAGTAAGCCTTGAAGAGCTTACTGATGAACTACAAACCATTGTCGGTGATGATGCGGTTGTGCACGTCGAAGTTGCTCACGAGGCCCTTGATTAATTTGACTGCCGACCCAGTAGGGATGGTCCGCACGAGCTCATCCTCCACCCACTTGGTGAATTTGTAGACGGCGACGTAGAGGTAGCGGAAGCTACCCGCCACCTACGGGAAGGGCCCTAGTATGTCCAGCCCCGAGACCGCGAAGGGCCAGCAAAAAGGAATGGTCTGGAGGCCCTGTGCGGGCTGGTGGATCTGCTTGGCATGGAACTGGGAGGCCTCGCAGGACCGGACCAACTCAGTGGCGTCGTCCAACGCTGTAGGCCAGTAGAAACCTGACCAGAACGCCTTGCTTGC
The DNA here is from genome assembly GCF_904849725.1 of Hordeum vulgare subsp. vulgare. Taxonomy (NCBI): domain Eukaryota; kingdom Viridiplantae; phylum Streptophyta; class Magnoliopsida; order Poales; family Poaceae; genus Hordeum; species Hordeum vulgare. The sequence goes on along the minus strand of NC_058524.1, from coordinate 336,647,958 downwards.
TAGCGTGCCCGAAGAGGAGTGATGCCCACAGTCCTATCCGTGGATGTCGGCCAATAGTTCATGTCCCTGCTCCCTGGTGATGCACCGCGGCGCGATATCGTTCGGGCGCCTGCGGTATAAGCCACCGTCCCGTAAGCAGTAGGCCGAGGCTTGTCATGCTACGCGCTCTGCATCGTCTTCCTTCGCTGGCAATGAGCCGTGGAGCACGTACGCCCCGAGTTCCTACATCTAATCGTAGGCCCGTGCCTCCAGGGCCAGGAGCAGTCGAGCCCCCGAAGCCTGGCCACAATCCGGAGCCCCCGAGGGCGATGCAGGGGGAGCTCCTCTCCTTCTGGCGCCAGAAGCTAGGGTGAGGGCCTTGTGGAAGGCTTGAAGAGTCGCTCCTCAAAGACGCTTGGCTCTTGAGCCTCGCGATGCGAAGCTCTTTTGACAATGTCGTCCGACTCCTTGTTCTCGCCACACGGGACATGCTGTAGTTCCAAGCCCTGAAAACATTTCTCAACCTTATGTACCTCTTGCAGATACGCTTCCATGTGCTCGTCCTTGAGCGTGTACTCTTTGTTGGAGAAGTTGACGAGGAGCTGGGAGTCGCCCATCACGGCGAGGCACAGGACCCCCAAGCCCGCCTCTAATTTGAGGCCGGTGATGATGCCCTCGTACTCCGCTATGTTGTTGGAGACCTTCTCCCCACCCTGAAGCAGAACTACACAGCGTAGTGGAGCTTGTCTCCCATCGGGGAAGTGAGCATGAATCCAGCCCCTGCTCCTCTGCGTGTGAAGGCTCCATAGAAGTTCATGGTCCATCCTTCGGGTGCCTCCACACCGGGGGCAAGGGAGTGGCTCCCTTCTAGCCCGCGGTCCGGTGCGTCTGTCCACTCCTCCACAAAGTTAGCCAAGGCCGCTCCCTTGATGACCATGGTCAAGCTGAATTCGATGTTGAAGACCGGAAGCTCGATGTTCCATTTGGCAACCCTTCCAGCCGCATTTGGGTTATGCAGGATCTTCTCTAAGTGGTAGGTGGAGACAACCTTGATTGGGTGCCCCTGAAAGTAGTGGTGCAGCTTGCGTGAAGCAACGAGGAGCGCTAGAAGGAGTTTCTGATGCATGGGATAGCGCGTGCGTGCATCCCACACCACCATGTAGATGAAGTACCCCGGGTGCTCGACGAGGATGTGCCCCCCCGGGGCGTCATGCTCCTTAGAGAGCTGAGGAGGTTCGGGTGTCTCGTGATCCGCGGGAGGGGCGGGGGCCTCAGGAGGGTAGAGAATCTCATGGCCCGACCCTACTGTCTGAGCCTCAGGTTCCTTTGCCTTCGGGGTAACCGAAGCTCGCGAGTCGTGCGAGCCCCCGGACTGCGCGGGTGGGGGCCCGCTAGGGTTCCCCGAAGTGGCGCCCTTGCTCGTTCGCTCCTCCTTTACTGCCACCAACACGGCGTTGGTGGAGTGGGGGGTGGAAACGAGGTACAGAAGCAGAGGCTCCCGTGGGTGAGGCGCCACCACGACCGGCGGGCTCGTGAGGTATTGCTTGAGTTCATCGATGGCTGCGTCGGCCTCCAGGGTCCATTCGATGGCCCCCTTTCTTTTCATGATCTTTAAGAGAGGCACGGCCCGCTCGCCGATCTTGGAGATGAAACGACCCAAGGAGGTAACACACCCTGCCATCTTTTGCCTCTCCTAGAGGGTTGTGGGTGCGCTCATCTTGTTTATGGCATTGACCTTCATTGGCTTTGCATCGATCCCCCGGTGCGACACCAGGAAACAAAGCAGTTTGCGTGATGGGACCCCCAAGACGCACTTTTCGGGGTTGAGCTTCAGGTTCACCTCCCTTAGGTTGGCGAAGGTCTCCTCCAAGTCCCCCACCAGGGTTTTTGCCGGCCTTGACTTGACCACGATGTCGTCGACATAGGCCTCTGCGTTCCTCCCGAGCTACAGCCCCAGAGCGATATGCATCAACCGCTGGAAGGTTGCCCCGACGTTCCGCAACCCGAAGGTCATGCAGTCGTAGCAGTATACCCCACACTAAGAGAGGAAGGTTGTCTTCTCGATGTCGTCCTCCGCCATCTTGATCTGGTAGTAGACCGGAAATGCATCCAGGAAGCACAAGAGATCGCACTCCATAGTGGAATCCACGATCTGGTCGATGTGTGGTAGCAGGAATGGGTCCCGAGGGCAATCCTTGTTGAGGATCATGAAGTCAACGCATATGCGCTCCTTCCCACACTTCTCCGGATGACCACCGGGCGTGCGTTCGGGCAGACCACGATGTGGTGCTCAATGACGTCCCTCGGGACCCCCACCAGGTCGGAGGTGCTCCAAGCGAACGCGTCCTTGTTCACCCAGAGGAAACCCACCAATGCCTTCTCTTGGTCTGGGGGAGGTTTGCACGGATGGTGAAGGTGGGGGCCAAGCTTCCTTCATCCATCGGTACTTGTTTTGTTTCCGCCAAGTCCTGGGAGAACAACCGCTTCTTCTTCATGGGCGCGACGTCGGGGACGTCCCCAGGGTCCTCCGGGGATTGCATCGCGCCCGTGAGGTTGGCATGTACCACGGCCGCGGCCTTGTGGGAGAGCTCAAGTGCGTGAGATGCGTCCTTGATGTCCCCCACGATGGTTGGCACGTCGCCGCTCCCGAGCATCTTGACGATGTTGTAGCCTAGGTGTGTTGCCGCCATGAACTGCGCAAGGGCGGGGTAGACGAGTATTGCGTTGTACGAAAGGTGGATGTGGGCAACGTTGAAGTCGATCTGCTCGGTGCAGAAGTTGGAGCGGGTGCCGAAAGTGGCGGGGAGGCGAATCCGTCCAACAGGGGTGACAGATCCTGCCATCACCCTGGAGAAGGGCTTTGAAGGCGCAAGATGTTCTTGGGTCAAGTGCAGCGCGTCGAAGGCCTCTACTTAGATGATGTTGAGACCTACGTGGTCGTTGATGAGGTTCTTGGAGACGGGCATGCCGCATATGGTCGGCGTGCACAACATAGGAAGTCTACCGGAGGTCATCGTGGCCTTGGGGTGATCATCGGGGAGAAAGGTGACGTTGACCTCCGGCCATACATGGTATTCTGCGGGCTCTGGCCTTGGGGTGAACCGCCACCAAGCATTGTAGGAAACGCTTGACGTGACGGTCGGAAGGTGTCTCCTGCGATCCACCGTGAATGCAAGCGACTACTGGGGCGACCGTGCTAGCCCGAACGTCCACCATCCCGAACCGGCGGCCGTCAGTAGTTGCCCTTGTCATGGAGTCGCCGAGTTGAGGTCTGGCTCTTGCTATTGGCATGGAAGCTCCGACACGCACCCCCTACCTAATGCGCCAAATGTCGGATTTCGGGCTCCGCGAAACACTAAATATTAGAACCTAGTGGCGCGTGGGGAGGCCACTTGGAAGCTTTGTTTCGCCCGACTCGCTACTCGCCGGGGATGGCAGAGAACCCACTTGATGGTGAGGAAGACACAGAACACGGCAGTTTACCCAGGTTCGGGCCGCTGGGAAGCGTAATACCCTACTCCTGCTTTGGTGGATTGCATCATGTGTTGGTGGATGAACTAGTACAGTGTTCGTGGGCCTGTGGAGGCTGGGTGACCTTCGTGTGGTTCCGGTGGGCGAATGAATGAATTAGATGCCCCTCTACGAAGTAACCTACCATCTATAGATAGTGGCAGCCCCGGTCCTCTTCCCTTATCGTTTTGGCAGGAAGGGATCCCACAACGACCAATTTTAAAGGGGGATAGGGGAACGTACTTCCCCTGTCCAAAAGTAGATTTTGCCTACAAAGTTCGCTTGCAAAGTTGTTGTCAGCGAAGCAGCGACGGGTCCAGGGAATGGAAACCTTTTGGAGATGCCTTGGAGGACCGCGTGCATCTGCGCCCCATTTGCACTAAAGGTGGAACTGCACCATCTTGTTGTGTGCTACTTGCTTGTCCATGCCCAGTGCCATCCTCGACTCTTGAGGCCGGTTCTCGCCTCAGAATGTCCGCCACCACGTAGGGGTCCTGAGGAGGCCCCCTGCGGGTCTTTATGTTGTTCCTCCTCGTGAGGGCCTTGCCTTGAGTGGTGTCGGGCCTGTTGCTTTTGGTCGATGAAGCTGGCCAACCCTGGACCGCAGGCAGGCATGTCTGGGTACCCCCATTCCAAGAACGTCAAGAGAGGCGGCCTTCCTAGGTGTCCTCGTTGTCTTCATCGGGGCCGATGAGGTCGACGAGGGTCGGCGCCAAGCCTGCCCAGGGGAACGGCATCCCCAGGAGGTGGCGACGTTGTCCGTCGGTGGCTGGACCGCCGATGCTTGGGCTTCGACACAATCCTCCTCCTCCCTTGACTCAGCATCCTTCTCCCACTCCTCAAGTCGCTTAACCTCTTCATGCTCTGCCCATAGGTGCTGCTATTGCCAGTGCTACAGGTAGATGTGCTCCTGCTGCAGCGTCGCCCCCATCCAGGTGGGTGGTGCGCTCACCCACTCATGCACCATCCCCTCCCATATGTACTCGTGGGGCTTGAGGGCGGTCGGTGCCGGCTTGCGCCTAGTGGGGGCTGGTGGGGCCAACAGCGGCGCAATGAAGTGGCCGACAACACAGAATGCAATTGCCTTCGTCATCCATGCTCGGTAAGCCGCTTCCTCCTCCTCCTCCTTGCAATGATCTTCCTCCTCGCTTTCATGGAAGGCGGTTGCCAGCGCCGCCTCGTGCACGGTCTCCGCCTCCTGGTCCTCATCACGCATGACGAGGGGCGGCGGGGTGCCAGCCCGCATGTCACAGATGCACGTTAGTGTTGCTCCTCGTGTTCAAACACAAACCAGACCTCCCAATCGAGAGACTCTTTAGCGTAAGCCGGGTTGAGACGCTGCTCAAGCGTGAGCTGCTGCCACCGGTGCCTCACCTCCTCCACATGTTTCCTCACTGACCGTGGCACCGCCGGCAGTGGGATCCTCGGCGGATCCAAGTTCCAGTAATGTGGCAGGACCATGTGAGGGTAGGGAGAGGTTTGCGGGGCTCCTAGTGCCACCTCGCGTAGTGCACTAGGATGCTAATACGTTGTCGAGGCGGATGGGAAGACGACGTCATGGGTAGCACGTGCCAAGGGGCGGCGAGGGCCTTGCTCTTGTTCTTGTCAGAGCTCCAGCCAACCCTGAGAAGATGTCCATGGTGGCTACTGGCTAGGGTTTGTCGTTGGCAGGCTAGGGTTTGCAGATCCTGCATGGGGTGTAGGGGGCACGCTTCACTTTGGAAGGGTGGAAACTGTTGTGGATTGGCCGGTCCACGAGTTTCCACTTAAATAAGGGCAACGACCCGAACATGGGTGGCTGATGACCGGGGCCCACCGCACATGCACATTTACTTTGGGACGTGGCGGTAGTTGCAAGGCCTCCTTGCGTCCCTGAAGTGGACGAGGAGAAAGCGTGTGCACGTCCTTTCGGCGTCGTTCTGGCCAGAAATCGGGATGGACGGACTCGCTCATCAGGTCCAATTGGCAACACGGTCCAACGAGGTCCCATTCATTAGTCGTTAACGTTGAAACCATTGAACCGACGGCATCCCCCGGTGTGACCATTTGTGGGGATTTCGTACAAGGAAGTGGGGAAAGTGAGCAAATGTTAAGAGCGTAGGGATGAACGAGTAGAGCTAAGGAACTAGGGGCATAGATGTGGATAACACTGAATAATAATGCACTCACACCTTTTTCATATCAACACATCAATATCATTAACCCACAATTTTTCTATATCTGCAACATGACGGTTTTTATCAGCACTCATGGGATACTCATTATTTTTGATCTAGTCTTATGACCCATTCAAATTACCCTCACTATTCAACTACTCTCAAACAAATATAAGTGAAGAACGAGAACATAATATTTCTATCAAATCTAGACACCGCCGTGCTCAAAGAGATATAAGTGAAGTACTAGGGAAACTGCTAAGCTCAAAAGATATAAGTGAAGTACTAGGGCAACTGCTAAGCTCAAAAGATATAAGTGAAGTACATAGAGTATTCTAACAAAGTTTGATGATGTGGTCCCTCTATCAACTAGGTGTGTCCAGAAAACAATGATTGTGGTATACTGGAAGTAAAATATAAAAAAAGCAAACGATGCTCCAAGAAAAACTCATATCATGAGACGAATAAAAATATAGCTCCAAGTAACATAACGAAGGATTGAGACGAAAAGAGGGGATGCCTTCTTGGGCATCCCCAATCTTAGATGTTTGAGTCTTCCAATAATATTACCTTGGGGTGCCTTCAAAATCCCCAATCTTGGGTTTTTGCTGCTCCTCGGTCCTTTGTCCATCGGGACAATACCCAAAACATGAAAACTTCAATCACATAAAACTCAACAAAACTTCATGAGATCCATTAGAATAAGAAACATATCAAATACTTTTAGTTGCCATTACATATTATTATTTTAGTTTAGCATAGCGTAATGTATATTCACACCTCCATGGATTAGAACCACAAATACAATCCATAGTATCATGAGAACAAGCAAACAACACATGCAAAAACAGAATCTGATACAAACAGAACAGTCCGTAGTAATCCGTAATGAACCTAGACTTCTCTAAATCCACTAATTCTGAAAAATTAGTAATACCTAAAAATTTTATATAGCAATATTGTGTAAAAATTGAGCTTAAATGTAGTTTCAGTAAAATCAGAGAACTTCTGCACTCGACATCAAAGTTTCTGTTTTTGCACCGTATTAATTCTACTCATCTTGAAAATCATCCCAAAGGATTTACTTGGTACAAACATTAATTAAAACATAAGAACACAATGATTACACATGGAATAATCATGTTATCACATACTAGCAGAAATAAAAAGCAAAAAATAAAGATAACTATTGGGTTGCCTCCCAACAAGTGTTATTGTTTTATGCCCCTAGCTAGGCATATTGCATAGTTTCAAGTGTTGTCATCTTTGACACTCAAACCATAAGTGGCTCTCATGATTGATTCATATCGTGATCTAATTATATTTGAGAATTGTTCCATTCCTTTCTTCAATAGAAATTGGAACCTTACATTTCCCTCTTTGATGTTAATGATTGCACCTACAGTTCGTAGGAAGGGTCTTCCAAGTATAACTGGACAAGTAGGGTTCCAATTAATATCAAGCACAATGAAATCTACACACACTTAATTTTTATTTTCAATTATCAGCACATCATTTCTTCTACCAAAGAGTTTCTTTATGGTAGAATCCGCAAGATGCAAGTTTAGGGAATATTCTTTAATATTAGTGAGACCAAGCAGATCACATAAGGTTCTAGGTATAGTTGAAACACTAGCACCAAGGTCAGACAGAGAAATGCATTCATATTTATCTATCTTTATTTTGATAATAGGTTCCCACTCATAATGCAATTTTCTTGGAATATAAATTTCAATCTCAAGTTTCTCATCATAAACTTTTACCATAGCTTCCACTATATGTTGAGTAAAAGCTTTATTTTGTTCATAATTATTGGGTGAACTATTAGTGGATTGCAGCAAGGAAATGCATTATACTAAGGAAACATTATAATAATTAAAGTACTTGTAATCCTAAATAGTGGTCACATCACTAGTTAAAGTTTTGACCTCTCTAAACCCACTTTCTTTAGTTTTGGCATTAAAATCATCACCCTCCAAGCAAACGCGACACTCCTTTACTAGAGTTGACTAACCTCTAGTCCATTTGTCATTATCATTTAAAGAAGTAAACAAAGTGGAAGCACAATTGCTCCCCTGGGTGGTTTTTATAATAGATCACAACGTAGGCATCATTGCACTAATGTATTTTCCAAGTATATTTTAGAAAAGTTTAGAAGATGCTATCGCTAAAGGTTTATGTGGAGATACCCCTCGATGCAACAAAGGAATAATATTGGCTCAAGCTTCAAGCTAGAATACTCTTCATTTTATATATCTGAGAAATCACTTTTGAGTCCATAGGAAGGCCAATACTATTAAAAAGGGGTGAGGTACTAAAATGAACTGATTGCTCAAAAGCTCAAAGTTAGCCACCAAAACAATCAGTCATTTTTCCCACATATCCACTCTGTCAAGTTCCACATACACACGGTGCCACCAACATTGCCACATCGGACACACCGAGTTTGAACCTAAGACAGAACACTAGCCATTCCCACCAAATTGGTGCAACCGAAACTGCATCGCCCGAGTTTAGTGTGACCAACATTCTGTTGCCAAGATACACAAAATTAAAATTTCTGAGTTTAAGTATCAGTGCCAATGAGTTTGTCCATGTGATCATTAGTCACCTTTCGGTGCCACCGAGTTCTATATATCGGTCTCACCGAGATTCAAAAGTTCACACCGTGGTGATAATCGGTACCACCGAGTTGTCCACTTTGGTGTCACCGAGTTTGCTCTTTTGTGTGTAATGGTTGGATTTTGGCTGCTACCCATATATACCCCTTCACCCACCTCTCATTCATGGGAGAAGCACTCAGAACACACACTTCATTTCCAGATCCATTTTCTGAGAGAGAACCACCGACTCATGTGTTGAGACTAAGATATCCCAATCCTATCATTTGAATCTTGATCTCTAGCCTTCCTAAACTGTTTTCCAGCAAATCAACCTCTCCTACCCATGCATATTTTGTGAGAGAGAGATTTGTGTTGAGGAGACTATCTTTAGAAGCACATGAGCAAGGAGTTCATTGATCTACTCGATTTATTACCTTTTGGAGGGTGGTGCCTCCTAGATTGGTTAGGTGTCACGTGGGAGCCTCCTACTTCGTCTTGTGGAGTTGAACCAAGATGTTTGTAAGTGAAAGAAGATCGCCTATTTCGTGAAGATCTGCCGTGAGTAAGGCTAGTCCTCCATGGACGGAAGCCATGGTGGTATAGACAAGGCCCCTTCTTTGTGGACCCTGTGTGGGTGGAGCCCTCTGTGGACTCTCGCAGCCATTACCCTCCGTGGTTTAAAGTCTCCACTAACATGGGCGTACGATAGCGCCACCTCATGAGTTTGGTATCCCTACCTTACTCCTCTACTTTCCACTTGCATGTTTTACTTTGTGCTGCAATACTATTAGAACTGCATGTGTAGGGTGTACTGGACTTGTGATAACTGTCATAGCTGCCTCTCAAGTAAAATTGGGAAAAGGCAAAAAAATTATCTTGTCAATTCGTCTAATCACCCCCCTCTAGACACACTTTCGATCCTACAAGTGGTATCAGAGCTAATGTCTCCATTTGATTGGTTTAGCAACCTAGGAGAGTATTTCATCTAGTGATGGAAATTATTATCGTAACGGTCCTTACTTTGATGGCACTAATTTTGCTAGTTGGAAGCATAAAATGAAGATGCACATTCTTGGCTTTAATCCTCATGTTTGGGTGTTATCTGTGTTGGTGTGCAAGTTAACTTATTTGGAGAAGGGCATAAACCAGATCGTGATGCGACAGCTGATGAACTAAAGATGTTGCAACTTAATGCTCAAGCCTGCGATATCATCTTCAACTGCCTTTGCCCCGAAGAATTCAAAAAAAATCAATAATCTTGAGAATGCAAAGGATATTTGGGATACTTTGGTTGATATGCACAAAGGTATTGATTCTGTCAGAGAATCTAAGTTGGATGTGCTTCAAAGTCAAATTGACAAGTTCAAGATGAAGGGTGGTGAAGGAGTCGCTGAAATGTACTCTAGGCTAGCTCTCATCACCAATGAGATTGCCGGATTAGAAAGCGAAGAGATGACAGATGAAGTCATCATCAAGAGTATACTTAGAGCTCTTGATGGCAAGTACGACACAGTGTGCACCTCAATCGAAATGATGCCAAATTACAAAGTTCTGAAGCCAACTCAAGTCATTGGTAGGATTGTTGCTCATGATATGTCACTCAAGACAAAGATGAGCTGCACAACAAGTCAATTGGTGCTTATAAGGCTTCATGTGATGCTACCGCTACTTCAAAAGGCAATCTTGTCACTGATGAAGAGCTAAGCCACATGGTCTGAAAATTCAACAAGTTCTACAAGAGTAGAGGCAAAGATAGAAGCTCAAGTTCAAGACGTGATGAGAAGCGTTCGTCCAGTCGTGACCGAAACAGCTACAATTGTGGGAAACCCGGACACTACACAAATGAGTGCTCGGCTCCTGTCTGGAAAACCGACACCTATGGGAAACTCAAGGAGTCCCTTGATCGTTTGGCTTGGAGACAGAGGTACGGCGTCGAGAGCGGAACTAGCGATCAACACCGACAAGGTCCTTTTTACCTAGGTTCGGGTCGCTTGGTGCGTAAAACCCTACTCATGCTTAGTTTCTATTATGTGCTTACTGTCGGGTGGTTTTGCTACAGTAACTTAGTAGGTGATGAGGAGTCTCTGATCCCCAAAAAGTCCAACCATTAAGAATAAGCCTTGGGCCTCCTTTTTTATATGCAAAGGGGTCACCAACAGTGTGCTCACGGGGTATATAGTGAATAGTGTTTGCCGCTCTACTTCTTCGGTGGTGCCAAGGGTAGTAAATGCCTTCTTTGACCCCTGATCTGCCGAAAGATGGTTCCAGGCATTCGGACACACCATTACGCTGTGGTGTTCCAGGCGGTGTCAACTGTGAAACAATTCCACATTGTCTTAAGTGAGCACCAAACTCGAAACTCAGATATTCACCCCCACGATCAGACCGTAGGAACTTGATCTTCTTGTTACGATGATTTTCAACTTCACTCTGAAATTGCTTGAACTTTTCAAATGTTTCAGACTTGTGCTTCATTAAGTAGACATAACCATACCTACTCAAATCGTCAGTGAAGGTGAGAAAATAACGATATCCGCCGCGTGCCTCCACGCTCATCGGACCACACACATCGGTATGTATGATTTCCAACAAGTCACTTGCACGCTCCATTGTTCCGGAGAACGGAGTCTTAGTCATCTTGCCCATGAGGCATGGTTCGCACGTGTCAAGTGAATCGAAGTCAAGTGACTCTAAAAGTCCATCAGCATGGAGTTTCTTCATGCGCTTTACACCAATATGACCTAAGCGGCAGTGCCACAAAAATATGGCGCTATCATTGTTAACTCTAACTCTTTTGGTCTCAATGTTATGTATGTGTGTATCTCTATCAAGATTCAATATGAACAATCCTCTCACATTGGGTGCATGACCATAAAAGATGTTACTCATAGAAATAGAACAACCAATATTCTCTGACTTAAAAGAGTAACCATCTTGCAATAAACAAGATCCAGATATAATGTTCATGCTCAACGCAGGCACTAAATAACAATGACCTAAGTTCATAACTAATCCTGATGGTAACTGAAGTGAAACTGTGCCGACGGCGATTGCATCAACCTTGGAACCATTTCCTACGCGCATCGTCACTTCATCTTTCGCCAGTCTTCGTCTATTCCGCAGTTCCTGTTTCGAGTTGCAAATATGAGCAACAGAACCGGTATCGAATACCCAGGCACTACTACGAGAGCCGGTTAAGTACACATCAATAACTTGTATATCAAATATACCTGATTTTTGTTTGGCCGCCTTCTTATCTGCCAGATACTTGGGGCAATTGCGCTTCCAGTGACCCATACCCTTGCAATAGTAACACTCTATTTCAGGCTTAGATCCAGCTTTGGGTTTCTTCGTCGGATTGGCAACAGGCTTCCCGCTCTTATTTGAATTACCCTTCTTGCCTTTGCCATTTATCTTGAAACTAGTGGTCTTATTCACCATCAACACTTGATGTTCTTTACGGAGTTCAGACTCTGCGACTTTCAGCATCGCAAACAACTCGCCGGGAGACTTGTTCATCCCTTGCATGTTGTAGTTCAACACAAAGCCTTTATAGCTTGGCGGCAGTGATTGAAGGATTCTGTTAGTGATAGCTTCTTGCGGGAGTTCAATCCCCAGCTCAGCTAGACGGTTTGAGTACCCACACATTTTGAGCACATGTTCACTGACAGATGAGTTTTCCTCCATCTTGCAAGCATAGAATTTATCGGAGGTCTCATACCTCTCGATCCGGGCGTTCTTATGAAAGATAAACTTCAACTCCTGGAACATCTCAAATGCTCCATGACGCTCAAAGCGACGTTGAAGTCCCGGTTCTAAGCCATACAAGACTGCACATTCAACTACTGAGTAGTCCTCCTTATGTGCTAACCAAGCGTTCTTAACATCCTGATCAGCCGTAGCGGGTGGTTCATCTCCTAGTGCAGCATTAAGGACATAATCCTTCTTCCCAGCTTGTAAGATTAGCTTAAGATTACGAGCCCAGTCTACAAAGTTGCTTCCATCATCTTTCAATTTAGCTTTCTCTAAGAACGTATTAAAATTCAGGGTGACTGTCGCGTGAGCCATGATCTACAACACAAATATATTCAAAGTGGACTTAGACTATGTTCAAGCTAATTATAGTTTAACTTAATCATAATTATACGCTAAACTGCCACTCAAAAAGTACATCTCTCTAGTCATTTGAGTGGTTCATGATCCACTTACACTAGCTTAATCATTTGAGTGGTAAGCATCCCTATGCTAATCATATCATCTATATGATTCATGATGGACCTTTCGGTCTCATGTGTTCTGAGGCCATTTCTGCACATGCTAGGCTCGTCAAGCTTAACCCGAGTGTTCCGCGTGCGCAACTGTTTTGCACCCGTTGTATGTGAACGTTGAGTCTATCACACCCGGTCATCACGTGGTGTCTCGAAACGACGAACTGTAGCATCGGTGCACAGTCGGGGAGAACACAATTTCGTCTTGAAATTTTAGTGAGAGATCACCACGTAATGCTACCGTCGTTCTAAGCAAAATAAGGTGCATAAAAGGATTAACATCACATGCAATTAATAAGTGACATGATATGGCCATCATCACGTGCTTCTTGATCTCCATCACCAAAGCACCGACATGATCTTCTTGTCACCGGCACCACACCATGATCTCCATCAACGTGTCGCCATCGGGGTTGTCATGCTACTCATGCTATTACTACTAAAGCTACATCCTAGCAAAATAGTAAACGCATCTGCAAGCCCAAACATTAGTATAAAGACAACCCTATGGCTCCTGCCGGTTGCCGTACCATCGACGTGCAAGTCGATATTATCTATTACAACATGATCATCTCATACATCCAATATATCACATCACATCGTTGGCCATATCACATCACAAGCATACCCTGCAAAAACAAGTTAGACGTCCTCTAATTTTGTTGTTGCAGTTTTACGTGGTGACCATGGGTATCTAGTAGGATCGCATCTTACGTACGCAAACACCACAATGGAGATATATGAGTTGCTATTTAACCTCATCCAAGGACCTCCTCGGTCAAATCTGATTCAACTAAAGTTGGAGAAATCGACACTTGCCAGTCATCTTTGAGCAACGGGGTTACTCGTAGCGATGAAACCAGTCTCTCGTAAGCGTACGAGTAATGTCGGTCAAAGCCGCTTCAATCCAACAATACCGCGGAATCAAGAAAAGACTAAGGAGGGCAGCAAAACGCACATCACCGCCCACAAAAACTTTTGTGTTCTACTCGAGAAGACATCTACTCATGAACCTAGCTCATGATGCCACTGTTGGGGAACGTCGCATGGGAAACAAAAAATTTCCTACGCGCCCGAAGACCTATCATGGTGATGTCCATCTACGAGAGTGTATGAGTGATCTACGTACCCTTGTAGACCGTACAGCAGAAGCGTTAGTGAACACGGTTGATGTAGTGGAACGTCCTCACGTCCCTCAATCAGCCCCGCGAACAATCCCGCGATCAGTCCCACGATCTAGTACCGAACGGACGGCACCTCCGCGTTTAGCACACGTACAGCTCGACGATGATCTCGGCCTTCTTGATCCAGCAAGAGAGACGGAGAGGTAGAAGAGTTCTCCGGCAGCGTGACGGCGCTCCGGAGGTTGGTGATGATCTCGTCTCAGCAGGGCTCCGCCCGAGCTCCGCAGAAACGCGATCTAGGGGAAAAACCGTGGAGGTATGTGGTCGAGCTGCCGTGGAAAAGTCGTCTCAAATCAGCCCTAAAACCTCTGTATATATAGGTGGGAGAGGGGGGGCCTTGCCTTGGGGCTCAAGGAGCCCCAAGGGGGTCGGCCGAGCCAAGGGGGAAGGTCTCCCCCCCCCAAACCGAGTTGGACTTGGTTTGGTGGGTGGGAGTCCTTCCTTCCCTTCCCACCTCCTTTTTTTTCTTTCTCTTTGATTTTTCTTCCAATGCGCATAGGGCCCCTTTTGGGCTGTCCCACCAGCCCACTAAGGGCTGGTGCGCCACCCTCAAAGCCTATGGGCTTCCCCGGGGTGGGTTGCCCCCCCCCCCCCCCGGTGAACTCCCGGAACCCATTCGTCATTCCCGGTACATTCCCGGTAACTCCGAGAACATTCCGGTAATCTAATGAGGTCATCCTATATGTCAATCTTCGTTTTCGGACCATTCCGGAAACCCTCGTGACGTCCGTGATCTCATCCGGGTCTCCGTACAACATTCGGTAACCAACCATATAACTCAAATACGCATAAAACAACGTCGAACCTTAAGTGTGCAGACCCTGCGGGTTCGAGAACTATGTAGACATGACCCGAGAGACTCCTCGGTCAATATCCAATACCGGGACCTGGATGCCCATATTGGATCCTACATATTCTACGAAGAACTTATCGTTTGAACCTCAGTGTCAAGGATTCATATAATCCCGTATGTCATTCCCTTTGTCCTTCGGTATGTTACTTGCCCGAGATTCGATCGTCAGTATCCGCATACCTATTTCAATCTCGTTTACCGGCAAGTCTCTTTACTCGTTCCGTAATACAAGATCCCGCATCTTACACTAAGTCACATTGCTTGCAAGGCTTGTGTGTGATGTTGTATTACCGACTGGGCCCCGAGATACCTCTCCGTCACACGGAGTGACAAATCCCAGTCTTGATCCATACTAACTCAACTAACACCTTCGGAGATACCTGTAGAGCATCTTTATAGTCACCCAGTTACGTTGCGACGTTTGATACACACAAAGTATTCCTCCGGTGTCAGTGAGTTATATGATCTCATGGTCATAGGAACAAATACTTGACACCCAGAAAACAGTAGCAACAAAATGACACGATCAACATGCTACGTCTATTAGTTTGGGTCTAGTCCATCACGTGATTCTCCTAATGACGTGATGGAGTTATCAAGCAACAACACCTTGTTCATAATCAGAAGACACTGACTATCTTTGATCAACTGGCTAGCCAACTAGAGGCTTGCTAGGGACAGTGTTCTGTCTATGTATCCACACATGTAAATGAGTCTTCATTCAATACAATTATCTTGATACAGGAATTATAATAATAACTATATTTGTTATTGCCTCTAGGGCATAATTCCAACACTCTGTGCATAGAAGTCATCAACAGTAGAGTCACCCTGCTGAAGAGCATGCTCCTGATGGACCATAAAGAGGTATAAGGCATCACCAGAGGGCTGATAGCGCTGACGAAGATGGGTCCACATCTCACATACAATAGGAAGGCCCACAAACTCAGAAGCAAACTGAGGCAAAATACTAGCAGTGAGAACAACTGCAGCACGAGCATCATCATCAAGCCATTGGGTGTAAACGGACAAAGCACCATGATACACCTTCTCATCAGAAGCACGGATAGAAGCCTCATGAGCAAGCTTAGTTACAACCTTTGCATTCTGATTAGCATCCGCAAGAAGAGCCGGTGGGGTCGGCGGAGTAGGAGCCACTGGAGGAACTGGACGTGTCGGACAACACACCTCGCCAGAAAGAGCACCCCAGAGACGGATGCCACGCATGTGAATGCGCATGAAGCCAACGAACTCGGTGTACTTAGTGCCCTCAAAGATCACCGGACAACGAGGAACAACAATTTAACCTGATGTAGCACAATTTTTTAGGAATAAGCACAGATCACGAGAACCAGCGGTTCGCAGATCCAGGGAGATGCGGGATCGTGCCTACATGATCTCGCGGAGGTTCTACGGGATTGAAATAGCACTACAGAGGATCTGGCAGGGGCGACGAGACCGACGCTGACTGCATGGGCGACGGGATTGACAAGGCAACGAAGGAAACCCAACGGCTTGGACGAAGACATGCGGGGGGCGGCGGGAGATCGGTCCTCAGGCGCGATAGAGGCTGAAGCGGTGGCGAGCTGCGAGCTGAGATCTGGTGGGAGCAGGAGGAGACCAGGTACACGAGCGGAGGAGATCGGGAAGCAACAACTTCAGCGGAGGATAACGAGGAGATATGGCTAATCGGGTAGTAGCAGCTTCAGCAGAGGAGACCCCGCGAATGAAGCTGCTTCAGCAGAGGAAAACTCGGCGGGAGCAGAGGAGATCCAGACAGCAGGAGGAGATCCGGCGGGCTGAATGAGGAGCAATTTGCCGCGAGCGGGCCTGCGGCGGACTTCGATCTGGGGGGAGGAGGGGATCGACACCTGCGTGGACCAGCGATTGGATCGAAGCACGAGTTGCGCGTGCTAAGGAAAAAAACCTAAGGCTCTTATAGCATGTTAGGAATATGCAACTTGTATTCCCATGATGCCATAGGCCGATAGATATACATGTACATGTGGTGGACTATATGCAGGAAACCCCTTATATATTGGAATAAATACAAAAGGGTACATAGCTATATAATATATACTCTAACAAGTTGTTGTTTCTACTCAGGAGACAAGACAAACATCTTCACCACATGCTTCAGCACCGTCAGCACCAACTCGAGCTCAAGCTCCTTCAGTATCAACTCCTCCAGCTCTAAGGAAGTCAGCAGAAGCCTTCGTCGACGTTGTTTTCTCGACTCCATCATCAGCTGCCCAGAGAGACGAGTAGTTCTATATTTTTGAACTTTTTGTTAACTTGTTGCCAAAGGGGGAGAAATTTATAGATCAAAGACTTCGTGTGAGAGAGAGATTTTGACTTTATTTGCTCTCGTTTGGTTATAAACACTTTATTTATTGGATGACTTTATCCCATCTCTCTATATGATCACAGTTTATCCTGTGTGATGCTACTATATCATCTTTTAGCTATCCATGTGATGATCACTCACTTATCTTGTTGGTGTCATGTGCATTGCTATTCTTTTGACGCACCACCAAGATGTATGTGACATGGAAGAGTAACCCATGATCCTAATCGATTGTGCATTTGCATTCAGACGCAAATTTTAAATCATGCAAAAATTTAGGGGGAGCTCTTGATTTTCACATACTTCCCAAAGCATCGATGCTAATCATTGATTAGCATCTTTTGTCGAAGCTTTGATCTATATGTGGTCATCAATTACAAAAAAGGGGGAGATTGAAAGCACAATTTCTCCCTAGGGTGGTTTTCATAATTCATCACAACATATGTATCATTGGACTAATGTGTTTTCCAAGTATATTACAGAAAAGTTCAAAAGATGTTATGGCTTAAGGTTTATGTGGAGATGCCCCTGGATGCAAGAGAGGAATAATATTGGCTCAAGCTTCAAGCTAGAAGACTCTTCATTTTATATTTGAGTCCGTAGGAAAGCCAATACTATTAAAAGGGGGTGAGGTAGTAAAATGAACTGATTGCTCAAATGCTGAAACTTAGCCACCAAAACACTTAGTCATCTTTCCCACATATCCAATCTGTCAAGTTCCACATACACAAATGCGGTGTTACCAACATTGCCACATAGGACCCACCGAGTTCGAACCTAAGACATAACCCTAGCCATTCCCACCAAATCGGTGCAACCGAAACTGCATTGGTGCTACCGAGTTCAGTGTGACCAACATTCTGTTGCCAAGATACACAAAATCGTAATTTCTGAGTTTGAGTATCGGTGCTTTCGAGTTTGGCCATTTGAGTGTTAGTCACCTTTTCGGTGCCACCGAGTTCTATATATCGGTCTCACCGAGATTCAAAAGTTTACACCTTTGTGCTAATCGGTACCACCGAGTTTTCCATTTTGGTGTCACCGAGTTTGCTCTTTTATGTGTAACAGTTGCATTTTGGTTGCTGCCTATATATACCCCTTCACACACCTCTCATTCCTGGGAGAAGAACTCAGAACACACACTTCATTTCCAGATCCATTTTCTGAGAGAGAACGACCTACTCAAGTGTTCATACCAAGATATTCCAATCCTATAATTTCAATCTTGATCTCTAGCCTCCCTAAACTGATTTCCACCAAATCAACCTCTCCTACTGATGTCAGCTGTGCTAATGCAAAAGACCTTCCAATGGCGCCAGAAGTAGGTGTGTCGACGGCACCAGGAATCCTTCAGCTACGGCTACGCCTTAAGGGACTTCCTAGGCAAATATGCAAAAGATTCCCCCGTGGCCTTGGAGCCTTGCGTTGGTGTTCCCTCGAAGTGGAAAGGGTGATGTAGCGCAGCGATGGTATGTATTTCCCTTAGTCTGAGAACCAAGGTATTGATCCAGTGGAGGAGTATCACAAGAGCCTGCACAAACACAAAGAACCTGCTCCAACACTATGAAGGGGTTGTCAATCCCTTATAGATTGTTCGCCAAGTGAGAACTGAAAGCAACAAAGTAACAAAGCAAAGTAAAAGTGGAGGTGTAAACGATAGATGTGAATAAACCCGGGGGTACTAGTGTTTACTAGTGGCTTCTCTCATGAAAGCAAGTAGATGGTGGGTGAAGAAATTAGTGTCGAGCAATTGATAGAACCGCGCAAAGTCGTGAATATATCTATGTCAATGATTATATCGATAGGCATCACGTCGAAAACAAGTAGACCGATACTTTCTGCATCTATTACTATTACTCCACACGTCGACCGCTATCCAGCATGCATCTAGTGTATTAAGTCCAAAAGAACAGAGTAACGCCTTAAGCAAGATGACATGATGTAGATGGACAATCTCATATCAACGACAGAGCCCATCTTGTTAACCTTGATGGCAACTACTTAATGTGTGCCTTGATGCCCCTACTGTCACTGGGAAAGGTCACCACATGGTAGAACCCAAAACCAAGCACTTCTCCCATTGCAAGAATCATAGATCTAGTTGGCCAAACAAAACCAAAGACTCAGAGAGACTTACAAGGATATCAAATCATGCATATAAGAAATCAGCAAAGACTCAAATATATATGATAGATAATCTGATCACAAATCCACAATTCATCTGATCTCGACAAACACACCGCCAAAGATGATTACATCGGATAGATCTCCATGAAGATCATGGAGAACTTTGTATTGAAGATCCAAGAGAGAGAAGAAGCCATCTAGCTACTAACTGCGGACCTGTAGGTCTGAAGTGAACTACTCACGAGTCATTGGAGGGGCGATGATGATGATGAAGAAGCCCTCCAACTCCAAAGTCCCCTCCAGCAGGGCACCGGGAAGGGTCTCCAGATGAGATCTCGTGGAAACGGAAGATTGCGGCGGCGGAAAAGTATTTTCGTGGATCCCCTGATTTGTTGCTGTATTTTAGGGAATATATATGCCAAAGATCTAGGTCAGGGGGCGCTCAGGGAGGCCAAAAGCCCTGCCACCGCCGCCTCCCCCTGGTGGCGGAGTGAGGGCTTGTGGGCTCCCTGGAGCCCTCCTGGCTTGGCCCACAGGCCCCCTGATCTTCTTCCGTTCGGGAAAAACTCATTTCGGGGATTTTATTCTATTTGGACTCCATTCCAAAATCAGATCTCAAAAGAGCCAAAAACACAGAAAAAACAGGAACTGGCACTTGGCACTGAATTAATAAGTTAGTCCCAGAAAAGATATAAAAGGTACATAAAACATCCAAAGATGACAAGATAACAGCGTGAAACCATCAAAAATCGTAGATACGTTTTGAGACGTATCAAGCATCCCCAAGCTTAACTCATGCTCGTCCTCGAGTAGGGAACTGATAAAGAATGAATTTTTGATGCTTTCATGCTACCTAGCATAGATGTCCTTTGTAACTCTTCTTATGTGACGTGAATGTTCAGATCCATTAGATTCAAAACAATAGTTTGCTATTGACGTGGAGACAATAATAATTCAAGCAAACTAGCAAGGTAATCATGAACTTTCAAAATAACAAGGCCAAAAGAAAGTTATCCCTACAAAAGCATATAGTCTGGCTATGCTCTATCATCATTGCACAACAAATTTAAGTCATGCACAACGCCGGTATTAGCCAAGTAATTGTTTCACACCTTTACTTTCTCAAACCTTTTCAACTCTCACGCAATCCATGAGCGTGAGCCATGGTTATAGCACAATAGATGGTGTGGAGTGTGATGGAGGTTTTAAGACAAAAAAGGAGAAGATAGTCACATTAAATAGGCATATCAATGAGCTGTGGAGATGCTCATCAATAGATATCAATGTGAATGAGTAGGGATTGCCATAAAAATGATGCACTAGAGCTATGAGTATGTGAAAACTCTTAAAGAAAACTAGTGGGTGTGCATCCAACTTTCTTGCTCACGAAGACCTAAGGCAAGTTTGAGGAAGCCTATCATTGGAATATTCAATCCAAGTTATATAATGAAAATTTCCCACTAGCTATATGGTAGTGACAAAACGAGAGACTCTCAATCATGAAGATCATGGTGCTTAATATGCACAAGTGTGGAAAAAGTGGTAGCATTGTCCCTTCTCTCTTTTTCTCTCTTTTTTTGGTGGGCTCTTTGACCACTTTATTTTTATTTTTGTGGGCTTCTTTTGCCTCTTTTATTTCCTCACACGAGACAATGCTCCACTAATAATGATCATCACACTTTCAACTCAAAACTTAGAGCAACTATGACTGTATATGGAATGCCTTCGGTAGTGTACCGTGGCAATGATCTAGCATGGCATAGACATTAATGGAGACATCATGCTAGCTATCTTAGGATCAGGCAATGGCAATGTAGACGTGGTGGCACATGTCATGGTGGTAGTTGCATGGCAATATATCTCGGAATGACTTTGAAAAGGCCATTGTAGGTAGGTATGGTGGCTGTTTTGAGGGAGGCTAATGGTGGGTTTTGTGCACCGGCGAAAGTTGCACGACACTAAGAAGATAGTGATGGTGGCAGGTGAAAGTGCATCTAAACCATGGACTCAACATTAGTCATGTATAACTCATATACTTGTTGCAAAAGTTTTATTAGTAATCGAAACAAAGCATTCAGCGCATACTCCTAGGGGAAGGGTTGGTAGGTACAAACCATCGCATGATCCCGACCGCCACACAAAGGATGACAATCAATATACTAATCATGCTCAGATTTCATCACATAGCGGTTCATGATACGTGCATGCTACGGGAATCACTTACTTCAACACAAGTATTTCTAGATCCACAACACCTTACTAGCATGACTTCAATATTACCATAACCACAACTCAAAACTAATTGAGATGAATCAAACTTCTCTAACTATTCAATGCACATGAAGGTGGAAGTTTTCGTATCCCTTTGGATAACTACCCCTTTTGAGACTACTTTCAAAGCATATATCAACTACCAAGCCACGCACCGCTGCGCTCTCAAATATATAAGTGAAGCACAAAGAGAAAAAGTATCTAGCTCAAAAGATATAAGTGAAGCACATGTGAGCTGAATTGTCTACCAAAAGATATAAGTGAAGCTCGACAAAATCATGGTGTGTGCATGTCTCTCTCTCTAGGTGTGCAGCAAGGATGATTGTGTCACAACAAAAATAAAAGACTCCTACGATACAAGACGTTCCAAGCAAAAACACATAACATGTGGTGAATAAAAATATAGCCCCAAGTAACGTTACCGATGGATTGAAGACGAGAGAGGGGATGCCTTCCCGGGGCATCCCCAAGCTTAGCCTTTTACGGCATCCTTGAATCTCTTGGGGTGCCTTGGGCATCCCCAAGCTTGATATCTTGCCACTCTTTATCTCTTTGTCCATAAGAACTTCACCCAAAACTTGAAAACTTCACAACACGAAACTTAAGCAGAAACTCGTGATAACATTAGTATGAGAAAGCAAACCACCACTTCCTCAGGTACTGTAGCAAACTTAAATTCTACTTATCCTGATGTTGGGTTACTGTATTTTCAATTTTCCATGGCTAATACCCCCAATACTATCCATAGTTTCATCAAAATAAGCGACCAACACAACAAAAACAGAATCTGTTAACATCAGACCAGTCTGTAGCAATCTGTATATTTTGTATACTGCTGTTACTTCAGAAATTCTGAAATATTACGACAGTTTGAATAATTTGCGTAGGAATCAGCATAAAAAAGAATCAACTCAAAAGCTCTTACAGAAAAAAAAATGGAAATTCTTTTTGTGAGCAGCAAGTTGCTGTCTTTTCCAGCATGACCAAACGATCATCCCCAAGACTAATCATAACGATTTTGCTTGGCACAAACGCAAAAAGAAACACAAAAAACACAATCATAACAGAGTTATGAAAGTGTGGAAATCAAAAAAACAGAAAGAAAAAGGATAGATTCGTTGGGTTGCCTCCCAACAAGCGCTTTTGTTTAATGCCCTTAGCTAGGCAAGAAGTGATGGAATCACGTATAGTCATCTTTGGTGCTCAAACCATAGATTCATAAGGCAATCTTATTTTCTTTCTAGGAAAGTTCTCCATGCCCTTCTCCAAAGGAAACTGAAATCTAATATTCCCTTCCTTCATATCGATGATAGCACCAATAGTCCTTAGGAAAGGTCTTCCAAGAATAATGGGACATGAAGGATTGCAATCTATGTCAAGTACAATGAAATCCACGGGTACATAGTTCTTATTTGCAACAATAAGAACATCATAGATCCTTCCCATGTGTTTCTTGACAGTAGAATCCGCAAGATGCAAATTAAGAGAACACTCTTCAATCTCATGAAACCAAGAATATTACATAAAGATTTTGGAATCACGGTAACACTAGCACCCAAATCACACAAAGCATTGCACTCATAGTTTTTTATCTTTATTTCGATAGTAGGTTCCCACTCATCATGAAGTTTTCTAGGTATAGAGACTTCTAGTTCGAGCTTCTCTTGAAGGGATTTCATCATAGCATCTACGATATGCGCGGTAAAGGCTTTGCTTTGGCTATAAGCATGTGGAGAGTTTGCAATGGATTGCATCAAAGCAATGCATTCAAAACAGGAGCAATTATCATAATTGAATTCCTTGAAATCCAAAGTGGGAGTTTCATTACTACCCAAAATTTTGACTTCTACTCCACTCTCCACGCCTTTATCATCAAGATAGGTGGACTCCGAATCATTGGGGCGTTTTTCAACCAAAGTGGATTCATATCCAGCCCCTCCATAAATAGGTTTGACACGCGAAAACAAAGATTCAATAGGAGACACACCAAGACTTTAAGATCCTCGTGATTTGCATCACTAGAACGCACCCTTTTAAACCATTCATGTCTAGCGTGAATTTCGGCGGTTCTTTCTTTGCTCTCATTCATGGAGATACACATAGCTTTCAAAGTTTCATCCAAGTTGACCTTGGGAGGAGCGCATATAACTTTCAAAGCATCAATATCAGAAGACATCCTATCAACGCTCTTAGCTAAGACGTCTATTTTGAGTAGTTTTTCCTCTATGGACGCATTGAAAATCTTTTGAGAGTTAATGAACTCTTTGATATTACTCTCTAAATAAGAGGGTAATTTGTTGTAATTTGCCTAAGTGTTGTTGTAGGAATTGCCATAATTGTTAGAGGAGTTACTAGGAAAAGGCCTAGGAACATAGTTACCTCTAAAAGCATTGTTGTTGCCAAAATTGTTCCTACCAACAAAATTCACGTCCAGACTAGCGTTGCTACTCTGAATCAAAGAAGATAGTGGCATTTCATTAGGATATACGGTATCGTTCATACTAGCAACCAAATTCATCAACTCGTCCATCTTAGCACTAAGCGAGTTAATCTCTTCTATAGCATGCACCTTTTTGCTAGCAGGCGACCTTTCAGTGTGCCACTGAGAGTAGTTGGTCATGATATTGTCTAGGAGTTTTGTAGCATCTCCTAACGTGATTTCCATGAACGTTCCACCTGAGGTGGAGTCCAAGATATTGCGAGAAGCGAAATTCAAGCCAGCGTAAAAGATTTGTATAATCATCCACAAACTCAAGCCATGAGCGGGACAATTTCTAATCATAAGCTTCATCCTCTCCCCAGATTGTGCAACATGTTCATGATCAAGTTGCTTGAAATTCATGATATCGTTATGTAAGGAGATGATCTTAGCCGGCGGAAAATACTTGGATATGTAAGCATCTTTGCACTTATCCCAGGAATCGATACTATTTTTTGGCAAAGAAGAAAACTAAGTTTTTGTGCGATCTCGGAACGAGAAAGGAAAAAAGTTTCAACTTAATCACATCATTATCCACATCTCTTTTCTTTTGCATATCACAAAGCTCAATGAAGGGATTGAGATGGGATGCGGCATCTTCACTACGAATGCCAGAGATTCAGCAGAGCTGCGTTGATTTCATACGATTCTGCACTAATGGTGGGAGCAATCGGAGTACTAATAAAATCATTATTATTAGTGCTCGAGAAGTCGCAAAGTTTGGTGTTTTCAGCCATGATGACTTCAACAAACAAAAAAGCACACAAGCAAGCAAGAGAACCGGCAAAGGAAAACGACAAAGGCAAAAGAAAACGGCAAAGGAGAAAGGCAAATGAAAACGGCAAATGTGAAGTGGGGGAGAGGAAAACGAGAGGCAACTCGCAACAAAAGTAAATGCATGAGATGAGTTTGTGAGACCTATTTGGATAGATCTTGATCTCTCCTCCCCGGCAACGGCGCTAGAAATACATCTTGATGTCAGCTGTGCTAATGCAAAAGACCTTCCAATGGCGCCAGAAGTAGGTGTGTCGACGGCACCAGGAATCCTTTAGCTACGGCTACGCCTTAAGGGACTTCCTAGGCAAATATGCAAAGGATTTCCCCCGTGGCCTTGGAGCCTTGCGTTGGTGTTCCCTCGGAGCAGAAAGGGTGATGTAGCGCAGCGATGGTAAGTATTTCCCTTAGTTTGAGAACCAAGGTATCGATCCAGTGGAGGAGTATCACAAGAGCCTGCACAAACACAAATAACCTGCTCTCAACACTATGAAGGGGTTGTCAATCCCTTATAGATTGTTCGCCAAGTGAGAACTGAAAGCAACAAGGTAACAAAGCAAATTAAAAGCGGAGGTGTAAACGATAGATGTGAATAGACCCCGGGGCCATAGTGTTGACTTGTGGCTTCTCTCATGAAAGCAAGTAGACGGTGGGTGAACAAATTACTGTCGAGAAATTGATAGAACCGCGCAAAGTCGTGACGATATCTATGGCTATGATTATATCTATATGCATCACGTCCAAAACAAGTAGACCGATACTTTCTGCATCTACTACTATTACTCCACACGTCGACCGCTATCCAGGATGCATCTAGTGTATTAAGTCCCAGAGTAACGCCTTAAGCAAGATGACATGATGTGGATGGACAATCGCATATCAACGACAGAGCCCATCTTGTTACCCTTGATGCCAACTACTTAATGTGTGCCTTGCTGCCCCTACTGTCACTGGGAAAGGTCACCACATGGTAGAACCCAAAACCAAGCACTTCTCCCATTGCAAGAATCATAGATCTAGTTGGCCAAACAAAACCAAGACTCGGAGAGACTTACAAGGATATCAAATCATGCATATAACAAATCAGCAAAGACTCAAATATATATCATAGATAATCTGGTCACAAATCCACAATTCATCGGATCTCGACAAACACACCACCAAAGAAGATTTCATCGGATAGATCTCCATGAAGATCATGGAGAACTTTGTATTGAAGATCCAAGAGAGAGAACAAGCCATCTAGCTACTAACTACGGACCCGTAGGTCTGAAGTGAACTACTCACGAGTCATTGGAGGGGCGATGATGATGATGATGAAGCCCTCCAACTTCAAAGTCCCCTCCGGCAGGGCACCGGGAAAGGTCTCCAGATGAGATCTCGCGGAATCGGAAGCTTGCGGCGGCAGAAAAGTATTTTCGTGGATCCCCTGATTTTTTTTGTATTTTAGGGAATATATATGGCAAAGATCTAGGTCAGGGGGCGCTCAGGGAGGCCACAAGCCCTGCCACCGCCGCCTCCCCCTGGTGGCGGAGTGGGGGCTTGTGGGCTCCCTGGAGCCCTCCTGGCTTGGCCCACAGGCCCACTGATCTTCTTCCGTTCAAGAAAAAAATCATTTCAGGTATTTTATTCCGTTTGGACTCCATTCCAAAATCAGATCTGAAAAGAGCCAAAAACACAGAAAAAACAGGAACTGGCACTTGGCACTGAATTAATAAGTTAGCCCCAAAAAGATATAAAAGGTACATAAAACATCCAAAGATTACAAGATAACAACGTGAAACCATCAAAAATTATAGATACGTTTGAGACGTATCACCTACCCATGCGTATTCTTTGAGAGAGAGATTTGTGTTGAGGAGACTATCTTCAGAAGCACAAGAGCAAGGAGTTCATTGATCTACCCGATCTATTACCTTTTGGAGGGTGGTGCCTCTTACATTAGTTAGGTGTCGCTTGGGGGCCTCCTACTTCATGTTGTGGAGACGAACCAAGATGTTTGTAAGGGCAAGGAGATCGCCTACTTCGTGAAGATCTACCGTGAATAAGGCTAGTCCTCCGTGGACGGAAGCCGTGTTGGGATAGATAAGGTTGCTTCTGTGTGGACCCTCCGTGGGTTGAAGTCTCCACTAACATGGACATATGATGGCGCCACCTACCGGAACCATGCCCAAAATCGCCCTGTGAACCTTATGCGTTTGATCTCCTTACCTTACTCCTCGACTTTACACTTGCATATTTTACTTTCCGCTGTAATACTATTAGAACTGCATGTGAAGGGTGTACTTGACTTGTGATAACTGTCGTAGCTGCCTCTCAAGTAAAATTAGGAAAAGGCAAAAAAATTATCTTGTCAAGTAGTCTAATCAGCCCCCTCTACACATACTTTTGATCCTACATAAAGCTTTTTCTAGGAATTACCACTTAGCTTTCAACCTAGCGGTCCTCTCCTTACTTTCATTAATAGAAACTTCGATAGGTTTAATAGTCGCATTAAAAGTATGCTTAGGTGGCAAAGCTTTTTTAAGAGTTTCTACATCAAGAACAATCATATATTTGTTTTTAGCCAAAGTATCAACAACATGCAATTTACCTTCTACCATAGTATTGACAACGTTTTGAGAATTAATGAATTATTTTATTTTGTTCACAAGATCAGATGGAATACTATTAGAATTTGTAGAGGAATTTCAGTAATAATTTCCATAGCCATTAGGGTTATTACCGGGATACGGCCTACCATTCAAATTACCCATATAAGCATTGTTGTTGAAATTATTTTGTGAGACAAGGTCCACATCAATAGCATCATTATTTTGCTCAATCAAGGCAGAAAAGGGCATATCATTAGAATATACATGAGTATTTTTATTGGCAACCAAGTTCATAAGAGCATCCACCTTTTCAATCAAAGTAGCGATTTCTTGAACAAAATGTACCTTCTTACCAGTTGGACCTCTTTCAGTATGCCATTAAGAATAGTTAACCATGATGTTGTCAAGAAGTTTATTGGCCTCTCCTAAGGTCACCTCCATGAAGGTACCACCTGCGGCAGAATCTATGAGATTTCCAGACATAGAGTTTAGTCCAACGTAGAAATTTTTGATAATCATCCACAAGTTTAAGGCTTGTGTTGGACAATTCCTTATCATCAATTTCAGCCTCTCCCAAGCTTGTGCAAGATGTTCATTATATTGTTGTTTAAAGTTTAATCTTTACTTTCTCAGGAATATGATCTTAGCAGGAGGAAAATACTTGGCAATAAAAGCATCTTTACACTTATTCCATGTTCCGATACTATTACGTGGCAAAGATGAAAACCAAGATTTAGCTTTCACTCTCTTAGTGGAAAGGGAAACAAATTTAGTTTCACAATATCATTACCCATGTCCTTTTTATTTTTCATATCACAACATTCAACAAAGGTATTGAGATGTGAAGCAGTATCCTCATTAGGACTTCCCAAAAATTGTTCTCTCATGACAAGATTCAATAATGTAGCATTAATATCAAAAGCATCCACACTAGTGGCGGGTGGTACAAGTGTACTACTAAAATCATTATTAGTAATTTATAAGTCACACAACATAGTGGTATCTTGAGACATGGTGACCAACCAAGCAAACTAACAAGCAATACAAGCAATACAAGCAAACTAGAGAGTGAAGATGCAATCTAGTGACAAGATAAGTAAGAAAAGATAAATATTTTTGTATTTTTATTTTTTATATGATACAAACTAAATATACCCGAAAATAAATAGAGGTAAAAGTGAATGAAATTTCTTGTGGAGTTACTTGGTAGTTGGTGATGTTATTCCCCGGCAATGGCGCGAGAAATCCTTCCTCATACTCATGATCTGCGTTGGTTTTCCGTGACGAGGAACGGTTATTGCAGGACAAGGTGGGTAAGTATTTCCCTGAGTTATGAAACGAAGGTTTATCAGACCAATAGGAATATCAACCACAACTGTGCTTAGTGGTTGCACACAAAAGAACAAACTACTTGCACACAACGCACGCAAGATGGTTGTCAATCCTCTTTTCTTGGTATTTGCAGCCAAGTGAGGTGTGGAGATAATTGTAGATATCAAGATAAAATAAAAATAAGTAAATGGAAGCAAGGTAATTAATGTTTTATCAATATGTTGTGAACAGTCCCGGGGTCCATATCTTTCCCTAATGGCATCTCTCTTGGAAAAATATCATACGGTGGGTAAACAAATTACTTTTGGGCAATTGATAGAATATATGATAGTTATACGTTTGATACGAGGAGTATGTTGTAAGTTGGAACAGATATTTGCAGCAGTGTAAAAAGTGTTTCGGGAATGCCTTAATGGTTTTGGGGATATATGAGGATTTATAAGCCACATATCAGAGTTAGGACAACCTCGAGGGACCCACAAGCCAACATGGCGCATCCCAGGCTGCGCCGTGTTGGCTTGTGCGGCTCTCGGGTGGCCCCCAACCTTGTTCTTATACTCATTGGTCTTCTTTTGGTCCAGAAAACTGCAAAAAGTTTCAGGTCAATTGGACTTTGTTAGGTATTAAAAACCTGAAAAGCGAAAAACATGTAGAAAACAACAACTGACACTAGGCACTCGGTCAATAGGTTAGTGCTCAAAAATAACATAAATTGGTAAATGAACACCCCAAAATTATACTTGAGTGATAATATATCAGCATGGAACAAATCAAAAAAATTAGATACGTTGGATACATATCAAGGATCCGCAAGCTTAATTCCTCCTCGACGTTGCGTAGGTAAATGATAACAACAGAATTTTAGATGTGACATGTATAACATCCCAAGTGCAACCCTTGTACCAACTCCTTGTGTAACCTTGTTTGCATCACACTTTTTTTTACTTATTAAGATTTGGTGCTCATGTCTTTCACTTTCTTGTTAGCTTCTTATGCATCATAGTATCGTATCATTATGACATGCATTATTTTTATGTCTCCTTGTGGCTTGTGTGGTTGGAATGAAGTGTTGTGTGGGGATGTGCTTGCAAAAGTTAGGGTTCATTAGTGAAACCCTCCTTCAATGCCTTAGTATATCTCTCTCTCTCTTTTATTCAAAGTATTGTGATTTGGTGAAATATTGTTTTGGCCAACATCTTCTTAAAAATGTTGCCAAATCTGCAATAATTCTCTTGGTAATTTAGAAACAAGTCTCGGGTTTGTTATATTTTTCCTGCTATTTATAAACTTCCAAAATAGACTCAAACTGTTTAAAAGAGGCATTAATTTTTTTTCTCTTATAATTCACAAAACCAATTTTACAAAATTGTATATATTTCCAGCATCCCAAAATATATTTTCTTGCAGTCTAATTATTTTCCAAACATCCCTTTGCAATTTTTATTTATTCTCTTGTTTAAAATATAGAAAAAGGTTTTTCAGGGAGAGAGAAAGCTTACCTGGGCCTTCTCCTCCTCGCGGCCGAGCAGCATTCACGGAAGCAGTAGCAACCCAGCACAACTCAGCAGCCCAGCTAGCGCTCACGCATGCGTCTTATACTTCTTCATGTACGACAGAGCATCAAGGATGCCACGTCACCGACCTCGTTGATTTGACGGTTGTGCCATGCCCTAGAGACCTATAAAACTTGTCCTAGACCTAACCCTAGGGTTCCTCGACTAGTTCTATCCCTCTCCTTGCCTCTCCGCCACCAGTAAGTCCCACCCAAGCACATGCCGTGGCCCTACCCCCATGCTCCGGCCCAGCTTGAGCTCATGCTCGGGGTAGCACCTCCGTCTCATCTCAGACCTCCCCTTCATGGTGGATCAAATACCTGGAGTATGTGCTGTCTTCCACATCTACGCATGCGACTCCAGCAAACCCGGAGCTCCCTCACTGTCGCCATCTTCTTTGCTGCGTTCGGATCCGAGATGCAGTGGATTTCCATCGGTCCTCACGTCATCTCCATCTCATCCTGGACCTTCTCTTCATGCCCTAGGTGAGCTAGGTACCTTCATCCTTCTCCCTGATCCTTTGCATTGTCCATAGATCCCGCTAGGTGATGCTTCGTCCGTGCGAAGATTGTGTCCTCCGTGCTCTTGCCATAGTTACAGTGTATGCGTACTATTTTTATGCATTTTGTTCATGCTTTCCGCATGCCATGTCATTGTCCCTCGCGTATATGCTTCTCTCACGCACGAGCCACATCACCACATCTCGTTTTCCTGCCTCGTGCAACGAAGTTGTATGCGCACTTGTTGTGCTCGTCGCAATGGCTACAAGCTCGGCGAGCTCCTGCCCAGCCCCGCACACACACGGATGCACCCAGGCACACGGTGGCAGCAGCCGCTCAGCCCCGCAGCATCCCGCGCCCCCGTTGTTGGTCTCCATCCCGATTGGTTGCCGGTGTGAACGCCAACGTCGTCATCGTTGCTCGTGTTGTAGGAAGTAGAACCAGCCTCCGTTGGGGTCTAGCTCATAGGATATCAAGCCCCTACAGGTTCGAACCCTCTCCTAGCCAGCAGTAACGCCCCCATTCCCTATTCAGAGAGACGCGGGTTTGATCCCTCGCGAGCGTCATTCCCCCTTATTTTTTCCATTTATTCGAGTGTATGACATATGGCCCCGGTTGTCATCAACCAAAGGTCATTATTGCCACTGTCGAGTGGACCCCCGTAGCATTATATTTTAAATTTGTTGCTGTTTGTTTTTTTATGTTTGTTTCCTGATTCGAATTCATGCCATTCGGGTAGGTGACCAAATCTAGCAATGTCCAAATTGGGCATATGACAAATCTCACATATACTAGGTTTATACCTAGTGGTTGCAATTTTTGTTTGTGATTGTTGGTAATTTGTTTACTGAAATATAGACTTATGATATATGAATTTGGGTTAAAAAATCCAAGGAATCCAATGGTAGCATTAGTTTCGTCTTTTGAGAAAGTTGATGTGCATGCTATTTTACACCATGTACCCTTTGTCAAACTTGTCAACATGAAGGTAGTAGTGTTTTGGGAGTACTAGAACCTGGTAATTTTACCAGCCATGAAAACCTTGTCTATTTGTGGTTTTCTTGCTGCGAACATGTCATCTCCATCTGGATGAATTGGAATGTTGAAATATGACTAAGTCTAAAAACGGTTTCAAGTAGCTGTGTTGCCATGATGATTGCTAAGCATCTGCATTTTCTTTGTGCTGGTGCTTTGGTGTGAATAAAAGACCATGTTACCCTTTGTTAAATTGTGATATTACTTTGCAAAATAGGTTTTGCAGAATAGCTATTCTTCCTGTCAAACATGCCATGTTGATGTAAACTGCTATGAATTCACCTTGTGAAATTTGGTTGTGTGAGAATTAGGTTATGTCATCATGCCCTGTTGAGTGGATACTATTATTGATACCGTGCAATATTAGCTCATGGTTAGTGGGAGTGAATTGTAGTACTTGTTTCCCTCTATCTCCCTGTTAAGTTTCATGCCATGAAAGTTAATGTAGTATAGATTTTTATTGTTCTCAACATGCCATCATGATAAATCTACTTGTGTAAAACTAATATTTTATGTAAGTCCTAATCGCTTATAATCTTGGCCATGTTATGAGCTGGATTGCCATTGATACATGACCCTATCCATGTTGTTGTTAGTTAGGGGTTGATGTAATATTTTTAGCTTCATATCTATGTCTTGGTTGAGCTGGATAGGAGGCTCTAGCTGTTAGTTTTAATATGAGCAAACTGGTATGTTGATGTTTTTGGACAAATTGCTTGTTGGATTGTTTTATGCTTTGTGGGAGTTGTACCCCTTTGTTTTGCTGGAACTTTAGGTCTATTTCACCTAGAATTTTATGTCGAATATAGTGGCATACTTGGGATGCCAATGAATTTCCCTTAGCCTCTCTCAATTTCTATTTTATCATCGTGGCCTTCCGTATCTTGTAGTGACAGTTCCGAGAGATCAGTAAGTCGGTTTGCCACATTCTTTTTATGCATTTGTATCATTTTCTCATGATGCATTAATTTTTTTCCATGTTCATGCATGTCCAAATAATTAATCTTGAGGTTCTATCCACAATGGTAATAACTAAATAATTGCATGAGAAAGATGACTAGTTAGCATTGCCATGGTCCATTCACATCATATTCATGCATCATATTGTTTGAGCATCATGCCATGGCTGTGTGTTCATTGTATGATGTATTTTCTTTTGTCTAGTGTAGGATGTCGTGTACGAGTACTAGGGTCCCATTAAGAACTTTCCTAAAGAGCAAGAGTTTCATTCCTCAAAAGAAGTTCCAGGCAAGATGATCATTGACCTTGATATCATTTCTAACTTTGTTATGCTTAGTTGTCTCATTTCCATCGCTACTTAGCACTGCGCTACTTAGCACTGCCTAACAGTGAATATCAAGCCTCCACAAATTTCCAAGAAAAGCCTCGAACCCCATCACATCCTAGCAAACATTGATTTGCTAAGTTATCACTTGCTCAACCTTCTAATAGCATTGCTAGTTGGAGGTGCAGGTTGATCCATGTATTGACATGGATACTTGGATTATCTTCTTATTTATGCTACTTAATTTAATGCACATATATACTTGGTAAAAGGTGATAGGGTTGGCCTTTTTCTTGGTGTTTTCTTCCCCTTTTGTCGCCCTAGTTCCGGTTACTGGTGTTATGTTCCATATTGAATGCTCCTAACATGCTTGGGGTTTCTTTGAGGACCCCCATTGATAAATCATTTTAGTTTAAAACTTATCTCGCAAGACCCAACTTTGGTACTCCATTTGCTAATCAACTTAAGAATAAAAACGCATAGGGAATAGCTACCCCGTGGATAATTAATCACCCCCAGGGCATTGCTCCTCACGAGTGTTGGTCCAACCCAAAAAACCATGCGGGGCACCCAGGGGAACTCAGGGGATTTCTATGAGGCCACTGTATGCTTAGCTTATCCGACATGTCGTGAGAACGAGATGTTGAGCTCTTATCGGGGTCATCACCATATCCAACGGTCTTGCTGGTTTTTTTCCCTTCTCAATATATCTTGTGCATCGCGATTACGAGATTTCTTTGGGCTATCTCAAGGTTAAGGTTTTCCAACAGGAATCCGAGGAGAGCACGGGTTTTCCATGGTCGATGTTTCCTACGTAACTTGTGGTAGTTTGTGATGGACTAGTTGGAG
Source organism: Hordeum vulgare subsp. vulgare (assembly GCF_904849725.1). Taxonomy (NCBI): domain Eukaryota; kingdom Viridiplantae; phylum Streptophyta; class Magnoliopsida; order Poales; family Poaceae; genus Hordeum; species Hordeum vulgare. The sequence continues at coordinate 336,614,259 of NC_058524.1, read as the reverse complement.
CACCCCCTGCAGGGCTATTATATTTCGGAAAGCCGTGGGTCTAGTTATGTGGCTAGTTGCAAACTTGTTTCACATCTGGTTATGGAAAACTTGAAGTAAAGCCAATTAAAATATGCCAATTCTGTGTGTAACTGGGACTGTCTCTGCTCGTGAATTTCTACTCAAAGAGAGAACACGATGGCCACTTAACCATGACTTACCCAAATTACTTGACTAGTCATTATATCTTGGTCACAAGATTGCTCAGTCCCCATGGCTTACAAGTCCTTACTACAACACCATTGATGCTTTGCAGCTCTAGTGGGAGTACGGTGAGGATAGGAGGCACATGTATGTGACGTAACCCAACGTGCAAAGCGCATTGGTCGTCTTGTGGGATAGCGAGATAGACTTCATTGTATTTTATTATTTGATTTCGTCCATAGATGGACCCTGTCTTCTGGATGCGTGAATAAATGTTGTATGACTTGTAATTTAGCATGTGGCGAGTGTAAGCCAACTCACATACTCATCTCCTTTTTAAATGTATTTGCAATAATTTATGAATTTGCAAAACACAGAGATGTGCCTCTATCGATATTAAGTCCTCATCCCCAAATACGGATAGTGTCGCATCTTGGACATTACAAGTTGGTAATCAGAGCCATACGACCATAGCAGCCTTTGCTTGATCAACTTGGCTAGTGAAAAATTATTTTGGTTCTAGTTACATCAGAGAACATGATTCATTTTACTCCTCTTCCCTGCTCTAGTGAGGTTTATGACTTAGGAATTATAATTCTACACCTCTTCTCGCTCAATAAAATTAGGATCACGTGGGTATTTTGGAATTTATATGATGCTGATGTGATGTAATACAGACTTGGTTCCTCCTCTTATCAAGGAGTGGAGCTCCACGGGATTCTTGACAAATTGTTATCATTCATTTTTCTTAGTATCCTAGGACGGAGGATGTTCGAAATTGCTTTAGTACATATTGTGGCGAGAGGAGTTTGGCCTCACGTAGTACTCGGGAGAGCGTCCACATGTACTGCCATACTTTCTATCGTTGTGATAGCGAGGGTCCGAGATGGATGAATTTGCGGAACTTCTTGGATATGTGTTGATAGTTGCGGGAAAGGTCATGTAGCTGATTACATTGAGTAGGTTCGCAGACCCGCAACCTGATAGGATAACCAATAAAGATTTTGGCAATTATCAGGTGGGAAATTCCAGTAGCCACCTAGGAAATTCTTTCATCGGATGTATGATTGGGATATACATTTTCGCCGAGCAATTATTATCTCAAAACTTGACAATTGCAAGTGGCTTTCGAATCATATGATGCCGTCACTAACTTATGGAAGCGTTCTTACTAATTCTAGTTTGAATGCAAATTGCTAAGACTTCATGTTGCAATATTTCAAGCCTTTGATTCAGCTTATCAGCCTCATCTTTTATATGTGGTGTAATATTCATTTCCGTCTGCAGGATGGCTCTGTCAAGTCGCCAGAATCGGAGTCGTGATGGGGAGTAGTCAGACCCTCGACCACCCCCTCCACCTCCTAACGAGGCATCGCAAGATTTCATGTCGGCGACCAATGTGAACACTCAGATGGTGCTTCAAATGATGCAAGACAGGAGTCAAGGCGAGCAAGGAAATTTCAACAACTAGCAGAACTTTGGTTTTCTCAATCAGTTCCTTGCAAATCAGCCCAAGTCCTTCACCAATTGTGATCAATCGTTTGATGCGGACGAATGGCTCCGTGACATGAACAAGCATTTTGAGTGCAGCAATGTCAGGCCTAAGGACTATGTCAAGTTTGCAACATTCTAGCTAAATGGTGAGGTAGCAGAGTGGTGGCAACAGCTCATGGAGTAGAGAGGTGGCCATTTGATTAGTTGGGTAGAATTTTCCCATGACTTCAGAGCTCATCATATTCCTTCAAGCTTTGTTGAGGACATGCATGAGAAGTTCAGGAATCTCAAGCAGGGAAGATCGTATGTTTATCAGTATAACATCGACTTCTAGAACCTAGCCCGCTATGCTAAGAAGGATGTTCTTAATGAGAAGAGCAATATATACTAGTTCATAGATGGTCTCAAGGAAGATCTTCAGCTTCCTCTTGCACTGCACGAGCCCCCTGAGTTTGATCAGTTTTATAACTTGGCTCTCAAGGCTGAAAGCACATATGCTCCCTTGGTGGTTTTCATAATTCATGACAACATATATTGTCTCTTGGACTAACAGTTTTATCTATCATATTTCAAGTTTAGTCCACGGAGAGCTTTGTCTATGGGATTGTGTGGAGAAGCCCCTTGATGAAGGAAGGGATAGGGTGGGCTCAAGCTTCATGCAAGAAGACTCTACATTTTACATTTGTGAGAAATCACTTTCAGTTTATAGGAAATCAAATACTATTCAAAGGGGATGACGTATTATGATGAATTGGTTGCTCAAGTGCTTAGAGATATCCACCAAAAATACTCAGCCATTCTCCCACAAAAAATCTCTGTTCAAACCCAAACCAGCAAAATCAGTGCCACCAACATTTCCTACTCGGCCATACCAATTTTACACTTAGGCACATCCTATGCTAAACCCACCATCCCGGTACAACCAACATTCCTATCGGTGCCAACAAGATTTGGTGACCAACATTCTGTTGAGTTGATTTCAAGTTTGGGAATTTCTGAGTTGTAAATCGGTCTCACTAAGTTTGGAAACCAGTCTAGGTCAATGTATCGGCACCACTGAGATTCCTATATCGGTCTCACCAAGAATTCAAAAGTTGCCACATTGAGTGCAGCTCGGTACCATCGAGATTCTTTATGGTGTCATCGAGTTGGGTAATAATGTTGTAACTGTTCGATTTTGGGGGATTCCTATATATATCCCTCCACCTTCCTCTCATTCGCAGAGGCAGCACTCAGAACACACTTACATTTGCCAGATCCATTTTTGTGAGAGAGAACCACATACTCATATGTTGAGATCAAGAGATTCCATTCTAACTATTTGAACCTTGATTTCTTGCCTCCCCAAGTTGCTTTCCACAAGATCAATCTCGCCTACCCCTGCCAAATATGAGAGAGAGTGACTGAGTGTTGAGAGACTATCTTTTGAAGCACAAGAGCAAGGAGTTCATCGTTCTACAACATATATTACCTTTTAAAGGATGGTGCCACCTAGATTGGTTAGGTGTCGCTTGGGAACATACTACTTCATGTTGTGGAATTGAACCAAGATGTTTGTAAGGGCAAGGAGATCGCCTACTTCGTGAAGGTCTACTGTGAGTGAGGCTAGTTTTGTGTGGACGGAAGCCATGGTGGAATATACCAGGCCGCTTCTTCGTGGACCCCTTGTGGGTGGAGCCCTCCGTGGACTTTCATAGCCGTTACCCTCCGCGTGTTGAAGTCTCCACTAAAATGGACAAACGATACCACCGCCTATCAGAACCATGCTAAAAATCATCATGTCAACTTCTGCGTGTTTGATCTTCCTAAACTCTACTCCTTACTACATGTGCAATGTCTTTACTTTCTGTTGCCATATTTGTTGACTAGCATGTGTAGGGTGCACTAGACTTGTTAGAACCGCTAAAATCTGCCAACCACTAAATTGGGAAAAGTCAAGCATTTTAATTGATGCAAGTAGTCTGTTCACTACCCCCCTCTAGACACCTCTTCTATCGATCTCGCAATTGGTATCAGAGAAAGGTCTCCAAAACCCTGGTTTAAACACCATTATAGGAAGATGGATGTGCATAGTTTGGGAATAATAGTTGCAGAGTGCCTATTCTTGATGGGGAATAATTTAGACAACGGAAATATGAAATGCTTGATGTATTTGATAAATTTCATTTGCGCAAGTATGTTGAATTTGCCTATGATCCTCCCATTGATCCTTTGCATCCTTCTCATGATGAAGAACTTTATATGCTTGGTAGTCTCAAATATTTAAATCTAATCAGTAGAGGACTGCAAAGAAATGTTCTTAATCAATTGCAAAATTTAGAGTGTGCTCACACTTTGTGGAAAAACATAGAAAAAGATAACCCATCTACTCAACGAAAAATCTTGAGATCAATTTCCATAAATGCATTGCCGTTCACAAAATAAAGCCAACCGATCCTAATTTTGATAAATGCCTTTTTTGGCTTCGTGACCTCATGCATGCTAGAGGAGATGTCATTACCATTATCAATGTCATTCTTCAATCCATTCACAAGCATAAATATGAACATTGTCGTAGTCAAAATTCTGATGAAATTCTTGTTTCTTATGAGGAGGACATTTCGTCCGACGAGAACAATGGGGGGCATGGCTACTACAATGAAGATGAAGAGTTTGACATCGAGTATGAGAAGACCATGAGGAATCTTAATCTTATGACGAACCTTATATACTACATGGCCGGAGGAAAGGAGTGGGTTCTCGATAGTGGATGCACCGATCACATGACCAGAGATAAAGACATGTTCCATGAGATCACACGAAACCTTGGACCTCGAAAGTATGTGACGCTTGGAGACAGTTCCCAGGGTAAGGTACTTGGTCTTGGTAAGGTGGCCATATCTCATGATAGTTCTATTCAAAATGTCATGCTTGTTGAATCACTTGGCTACAATCTTCTTGCCGTATCTAGACTAGAAGTCTTTGGCTTCAATATGCTATTTATGGAAGTTGAGTGTCAAGTGTTTCACCGTGATTGCTACAATACGGTCTTTACTGGTTTCCCTAGAAGTGATCTATACATTGTTGATTTCGCTAAAAAATGCAAATCCCGTACACGTATTATTGCAATATCATCTAAAGGTTGGTTATGGCATAGAATGTTAGGACATGTAGGTATGCGAAACCTTGACACGCTTATCAAAGGTGATCATATTCTTGGTGTTATACATGTTATCTTTGACAAAGATAGACTTCATAGCGCTTGTCAAGCAGGAAAGAAAGTTGGTGGAAGTCATCCCGTGAAGAACATCATGACTACAAGAAGGCCACTCGAGCTACTTCACATGGATATCTTTGGTCCCAATGCCTACAAAACCCTTATTGAAAATTCTTATGGTCTAGTCATTGTTGATGATTTTTCCAAATCACGTGGGTATTCTTTCATGGTGATAATTCACAGGTACAAAAGTTCTTTAAGAACTTTTCTTGGAAAGCTCAAAATCAGTTTGAAGTGAAGATCAAGAAAGTTTGGAGCAACAGCGGAACAGAGTTCAAGAACACAAATGTGGATACTTTTCTTGACGAAGAAGGTATCTTAATACGTCTCAAATGTATCTATAATTTTTGATGGTTTCACGCTGCTATCTTGTCTTCTTTGGATGTTTTATGTACCTTTTATATCTTTTTTGGGACTAACTTATTAATTCAGTGCCAAGTGCGAGTTCCAGTTTTTTCCCTGTTTTTAACTCTTTTCAGATCTGATTTTGGAACGGAGTCCAAACGGAATAAAAACCCCGAAATGATTTTTTTCCGAACGGAAGAAGATCAGGGAGCCTCTAGGCCAAGCCAGGTGGGCTCCAGGGAGCCCAGAAGCTCCCACTCCGCCACCAGGGGGAGGCGGCGGTGTGAGGGCTTGTGGCCTCCCTGGCAGCCCCCTGACCTAGATCCTTGGCCTATATACTCCCAAATATTCAGCAAAAAATCAGAGGAGCCTCGAAAATACTTTTCTGCCGCCGCAAGTTTCCGTTTCCGCGAGATCTCATCGGGAGACCCTTCCCGGCACCCTGCCGGAGGGGACTTTGGATTTGGTGGGCTTATTCATCATCATCATCGCCCCTCCAATGACTCGTGAGTTGTTCACTTCAGACCTACGGGTCCGTAGTTAGTAGCTAGATGGCTTCTTCTCTCTCTTGGATCTTCAATACAAAGTTCTCCATGATCTTCATGGAGATCTATCCTATGTAATCTTCTTTGGCGGTGTGTTTGTCGAGATCCGATGAATTGTAAATTTGTGATCCGATTATCTATGATATATATTTGAGTCTTTGCTGATTTCTTATATGCATGATTTGATATCCTTGTAAGTCTCTCGGAGTCTTGGGTTTTGTTTGGCCAACTAGATCTATGATTCTTGCAATGGGATATGTGCTTGGTTTTGGGTTCTGCCATGTGGTGACCTTTCCAAGTGACAGTAGGGGCTGCAAGGCACACATCATGTAGTTGCCATCAAGGGTAAAAAGATGGGGTTTTTATCATTGGGTTGAGATTATCCCTCCACATCATGTCATCTTGCTTAAGGCGTTACTCTGTTCTTATGGACTTAATACACTAGATGCATGCTAGATAGCGGTCGACGTGTGGAGTAATAGTAGTAGATGCAGAAAGTATCGGTCTACTTCTTTTGGACGTGATGCCTATAGATATAATCATTTCATATATATCGTCACGACTTTGCGTGGTTCTATCAATTGCTCGACAGTAATTTGTTCACCCACCTCTACTTGCATTCATGAGAGAAGCCACTAGTAAACACTACGGTCCCCGGGTCTATTCACATCCATCATTTACACCTCCGCTTTTACTTTGCTTTGTTACATTGTTGCTTTCCGTTCTCACTTGGCAAACAATCTATAAGGGATTGACAACCCCTTCATAGCGTTGGGAGCAAGCTTTCGTGTTTGTGCAGGACCTTGAGATACTCCTCCACTGTATTGATACCTTGGTTCTCAAACTGAGGGAAATACTTCCCACCGCTGTGTTACATCACCCTTTACGCTTAGGGGGAACACCAACGCAAGGCTCCATGGCCACGGGGGAAATCCTTTGCATACTTGCCTAGGAAGTCCCTTAAGGCGTAGCCGCAACTGAAGGATTCCTGGTGCCGTTGCTGAGGAGTATCAAGCAACACTCCTATTTATTGCACCGTTGCCGGGAGGAGCACGTCAAGATAATGTCCCGACAACGTGCCTATTTCTGACGCCATTGGACGGTCTTTTGTTGTAGTAGCAGAAGTATTTATGGCGTCGTAGGTCTCACAAACTCTTCTCTTGCATTTACTTTTGTTGCCAGTTGCCTCTCATTTTCCTCTCCCCCACTTCACATTTGCCGTTTTCATTCACCTTTCTCCTTCGCCGTTTTCTTTTGCCTTTTTGCCATTTCCCTTTGCCCGTTTTCTTGCTTGCTTGTGTGCTTGTTTGTTTGTTGAAGTCATCATGGCTGAAAACACCAAACTTTGCGACTTCTCGAGCACTAATAATAATGATTTTATTAGTACTCTGATTGCTCCCACCACTAGTGCAGAATCGTATGAAATCAACGCAGCGTTGCTGAATCTTGTTATGAAAGAGCAATTCTCTGGCCTTCCTAGTGAAGATGCCGCATCCCATCTCAATACCTTCATTGAGCTTTGTGATATGCAAAAGAAAAAAGATGTGGATAATGACGTGATTAAGTTGAAACTTTTTCCTTTCTCGTTGCGAGATCGCGCAAAAACTTGGTTTTCTCCTTTTTCTAAAGATAGTATTGATTCTTGGGATAAGTGCAAAGATGCTTACATATCCAAGTATTTTCTGCCGGCTAAGATCATCTCCTTACGTAACGATGTCATGAATTTCAAGCAACTTGATCATGAACACGTTGCACAATCTTGGGAGAGGATGAAGCTTATGATTAGAAATTGTCCCCCTCATGGCTTGAGTTTGTGGATGATTATACAAATCTTTTAGGTTGGCTTGAATTTCGCTTCTCGCAATATCTTGGACTCCGCCTCAGGTGGAACGTTCATGGAAATCACGTTAGGAGACGCTACAAAACTCCTAGACAATATCGTGACCAACTACTCTCAGTGGCACACTAAAAGGTCGCCTGCTAGCAAAAAGGTGCATGCTATAGAAGAGATTAACTCGCTTAGTGCTAAGATGGACGAGTTGATGAATTTGGTTGCTAGTAGAAGCGCTACCGTAGATCCTAATGACATGCCGCTATCTTCTTTGATTGAGAGTAGCAACGCTAGTTTGGACGTGAATTTTGTTGGTAGGAACAATTTTGGCAACAATAATGCTTTTAGAGAAAACTATGTTCCTAGGCCTTTTTCTAGTAAGTCCTCTAAAAATTATGGCAATTCCCACGGCAACACTTATGGAAATCACAACAAATTACCCTGTGATCTAGAGAGTAATATCAAAGAGTTCATCAACTCTCAAAAGATTTTCAATGTGTCCATAGAGGAAAAACTACTCAAAATAGACGATTTGGCTAAAAGCGTTGATAGGATGTCTTGTGATATTGATGCCTCGAAAGTTAGATGTGCTCCTCCCAAGGTTAACTCGGATGAAACATTGAAAGCTATGCGTATCTCCATGAATGAGAGCAAACAAAGAACCACCCAAATTCGCGCTAGACATGAATGGTTTAAAAGGGTGCGTTCTAGTGATGCAAATCACGAAGATCTTAAAGTGCTTGGTGTTTCTCCTCTTGAATCTTTGTTTTCGCATGTCAAACCTACTTATTGAGGGGTTGGATATGAATCCACTTTGGTTGAAAACGCCCCAATGATTCGGAGTCCACCTATCTTGATGATAAAGGTGAGGAGAGTGGAGTAGAAGAAGTCAAAATTTTGGGTACTAATGAAACTCCCACTTTGGATTTCAAGTAATTCAATTATGATAATTTCTCCTTGTTTGAATGCATTTCTTTGATGCAATCCATTGCAAACTCTCCACATGCTTATAGCCCAAACAAAGCCTTTACCGCGCATATCGTACATGCTATGATGAAATCTCTTGAAGAGAAGCTCGAACTAGAAGTCTCTATACCTAGAAAACTTCATGATGAGTGGGAACCTACTATCAAAATCAAGATAAAAAACTATGAGTGCAATGCTTTGTGTGATTTGGGTGCTAGTGTTTCCGCGATTCCAAAGTCTTTAGGTGATATTCTTGGTTTTCATGAGATTGAAGAGTGTTCTCTTAATTTGCATCTTGCGGATTCTACTGTCAAGAAACCCATGGGGAGGATCGATGATGTTATTATTGTTGCAAATAAGAACTATGTACCCATGGATTTCATTGTACTTGACATATATTGCAATCCTTCCTCTCCCATTATTCTTGGTAGACCTTTCCTAAGGACTATTGGTGCTCTCATCGATACGAAGGAAGGGAATATTAGATTTTAATTTCCTTTAAAGAAGGGCATGGAGCAGTTTCTTAGAAAGAAAATAAGATTGCCTTATGAATCTATGATGAGGGCTACTTATGGTTTGAGCACCAAAGATGACTATATGTGATTCCATCACTTTTTGCCTAGCTAAGGGCGTTAAACAAAAGCGCTTGTTGGGAGACAACCCAACGAATCTATCCTTTTTCTTTCTGTTTTGTGTTTTCCACAATTTCATAATTCTGTTATGATTGTGTTTTTTGTATTTCTTTTTGCGTTTGTGCCAAGCAAAACCGTTATGATTAGTCTTGGGGATGATCTCTTGGTCATGCTGGAAAAGGCGGAAACTCTCTGCTCACGAAAAGAATTTTACTTTTTTTTTCTTTCTCTAAGAGCTTTTGAGTTGATTCTTTTTGCTTCTGATTGCTACGCAAATTCTTCAGACTGTCGTAATCTTTCAGAATTTTTGAAGTACCAAAAGTATAAGAAATGTACAGATTGCTACAGACTGGTCTGCTGCTAACAGATTCTGTTTTTGTTGTGTTGGTTGCTTATTTTGATAAAACTATGGATAGTATCGGAGGGTATTAGCCATGGAAGATTGAAAATACAGTAACCCAACACCAGCATAAGAAGAATCTAAGTTTGCTACAGTACCTAAGGAGTGGTGATTTGCTTTCTTGCACTAATGTTATCACGAGTTTGTGTTTAAGTTTCGTGTTGTGAAGTTTTCACGTTTTGGGTGAAGTTCTTATGGACAAAGAGATAAAGAGTGGCAAGAGCTCAAGCTTGGGGATGCCCAAGGCACCCCAAGAGATTCAAGGATGTCGTAAAAGCCTAAGCTTGGGGATGCCCCGGGAAGGCATCCCCCCTCTCTCGTCTTCAATCCATCGATAACGTTTCTTGGGGCAATATTTTTATTCACCACATCATATGTGTTTTTCTTGGAGCGTCTTGTATCGTAGGAGTCTTTTATTTTTGTTCTGTCACAATCATCCTTGCTGCACACCTAGAGAGAGAGACATGCACACACCGCAATTTTGTCGAGCTTCACTTATATCTTTTGGTAGACAATTCAGCTCACATGTGCTTCACTTATATCTTTTAAGCTAGATACTTTTGCTCTATGTGCTTCACTTATATCTTTTAGATCACAGCGGTGCGTGGCTTGGTAGTTGATCTATGCTTTGAAAGTAGTCTCAAAAGAGGTAGTTATCCAAAGGGATATGAAAACTTCCACCTTCATGTGCATTGAATAGTTAGAGAAGTTTGATTCATCAGAATTAGTTTTGAGTTGTGGTTATGGTAATTTTGAAGTCATGCAAGTAAGGTGTTGTGGGTCTAGAAATACTTTTGTTGAAGTTGGTGATTCCTGTAGCATGCACGTATGGTGAACCGCTATGTGATGAAATCTGAGAATGATTAGTCTATTGATTGTCATCCCTTGCGTGGCGGTCGGGATCGCGCGACGGTTTATACCTACCAACCCTTCCCCTAGGAGCATGCGTTGAATGCTTTGTTTTCATTACTAATAAAACTTTTACAACAAGTATATGAGTTTTCATGACTAATTTTGAGTCCATGGTTTAGATGCACTTTCACCTTCCACCATCACTATCTTCTTAGAGTCGTGCAACTTCCGCCGGTGCACAAAACCCACCATTAGCCTCCCTCAAAACAGCCACCATACCTACCTACTATGGCTTTTTCAAAGACATTCCGAGATATATTGCCATGAAACTACCACCATGACATGTGCCACCACGTCTACATTGCCATTGCCTGATCATAAGATAGCTAGCATGATGTTTCCATTGATGTCTATGCCATGCTAGATCATTGCCACGGTACACTATCGAAGGCATTCCATATAGAGTCATAGTTTCTCTAAGTTTTGAGTTGAAAGTGTGATGATCATAATTAATGGAGCATTGTCCCATGTGAGGAAATAAAAGAGTCCAAAGAAGCCCACAAAGAAAAAAGAGTCCAAAGAGCCCACCAAATAAAAAAAATATGAGAGAAAAAGAGAGAAGGGACAATGCTACCACTTTTCCACACTTGAGCATATTAAGCACCATGATCTTCATGATTGAGAGTCTCTTGTTTTATCACCACCATATAGCTAGTGGGAAAATTTCATTATATAACTTGGCTTGTATATTCCAATGATAGGCTTCCTCAAAATTGCCTTAGGTCTTCGTGAGCAAGCAAGTTGGATGCACACCCACTAGTTTTGTTTGAGAGCTTTCACATACTCGTAGCTCTAGTGCATCATTTGTATGGCAATCCCTACTCATTCACATTGATATGTATTGATGAGCATCTCCACAGCTCATTGATATGCCTAGTTAATGTGACTATCTTCTCCTTTTTGTCTTGCAACCTCCACCACATTCCACACCATCTATAGTGCTATAACCATGGCTCACGCTCATGTATTGCGTGAGAGTTGAAAAGGTTTGAGAAAGTAAAGGTGTGAAACAATTACTTGGCCAATACCGGGGTTGTGCATGATTTAAATTCGTTGTGCAATGATGATAGAGCATAGCCAGACTATATGCTTTTGTAGGGATAACTTTCTTTTGGCCTTGTTATTTTGAATGTTCATGATTACCTTGCTAGTTTGCTTGAATTATTATTGTTTCCACGTCAATGGCAAACTATTGATTTGAATCTAATGGATCTGAATATTCACGTCACATAAGAGGAATTACAAAGGACATCTATGCTAGGTAGCATGAAAGCATCAAAAATTCATTCTTTATCACTTCCCTACTTGAGGACGAACAGGAGTTAAGCTTGGGGATGCTTGATATGTCTCAAACATATCTATAATTTTTGATGGTTTCACGCTGTTATCTTGTCTTGTTTGGATGTTTTATGTACCTTTTATATCTTTTTTGGGACTAACTTATTAATTGAGTGCCAAGTGACAGTTCCTGTTTTTTTCGTGTTTTTGACTCTTTTCGGATCTGATTTTGGAACGGAGTCCAAATGGAATAAAAACCCCGAAATGATTTTTTTCCGAATGGCAGAACATCAGGGAGCCTATGGGCCAAGCCAGGTGGGATCCAGGGAGCCCACAAGCTCCCACTCCGCCACCAGGGGGGAGGCGGCAGTATGAGGGCTTGTGGCCTCCCTGGCCGCTCCCTGACCTACATCCTTGGCCTATATATTCCCAAATATTCAGCAAAAAATCAGGGGAGCCTCGAAAATACTTTTCCGCCATGGCAAGCTTCCGTTTCCGCGAGATCTCATCTGGAGACCCTTCCCGGCACCCTGCCGGAGGGGACTTTGGAGTTGGAGGGCTTCTTCATCATCATCATCGCCCCTCCAATGACTCGTGAGTAGTTCACTTCAGACCTACGGGTCCATAGTTTGTAGCTAGATGGCTTCTTCTCTCTCTTGGATCTTCAATACAAAGTTCTCCATGATCTTCATGGAGATCTATCTGATGTAATCTTATTTGGCGGTGTGTTTGTCGAGATCCGATGAATTGTGGATTGGTGATCAAATTATCTATGATATATATTTGAGTCTTTGCTGATTTCTTATATGCATGATTTGATATCCTTGTAAGTCTCTCCGAGTCTTGGGTTTTGTTTGGACAACTAGATCAATGATTCTTGCAATGGTAGAAGTGCTTGGTTTTGGGTTCTACCATGTGGTGACCTTTCCCAGTGACAGTAGGGGAAGCAAGGCACACATCAAGTAGTTGCCATCAAGGGTAAAAAGATGGGGTTTTTATCATTGGTTTGAGATTATCCCTCTACATCATGTCATCTTGCTTAAGGTGTTACTCTGTTCTGATGGACTTAATACACTAGATGCATGCTGGATAGCGGTCGACGTGTGGAGTAATAGTAGTAGATGTAGAAAGTATTGGTCTACTTGTTTTGGACGTGATGCCTATAGATATAATCATCACATAGATATCATCAGGACTTCGCGCGGTTCTATCAATTGCTCGACAGTAATTTGTGCACCCACCGTCTACTTGCTTTCATGAGAGAAGCCACTAGTAAACACTATGGTCCCCGGGTATATTCACATCCATCGTTTACACCTCCACTTTTACTTTACTTTCTTACTTTGTTGCTTTCAGCTCTCACTTGTCAAACAATCTATAAGGGATTGACAACCCCTTCATAGCGTTGGGAGCAAGCTTTTGTGTTTGTGCAGGATCTTGAGATACTCCTCCACTGGATTGATACTTTGGTTCTCAAACTGAGGGAAATACTTACCATCGCTGTGCTACATGACCCTTTCCGCTTCGTGGGAACACCAACGCAAGGCTCCAAGGCCACGGGGGAAATCCTTTGCATACTTGCCTAGGAAGTCCCTTAAGGCGTAGCCGCAACTGAAAGATTCCTGGTGCCGTTGCCGAGGAATATGAAGTAACACTCCTATTTCTGGCGCCGTTTCCAGGAGGAGCACATCAAGATAATTTCCCGACAACGTGCCTATTTCTGGCGCCATTGGAAGGTCTTTTGTTGCAGTAGCATATCTCACATGAGTTCTCGGCGACGTACACACCTCAATGAAATGGAGTTGTTGAGAGGAAGAACCGGACTCTCATAGAGATGGCCAGAATGATGCTTCATGAATACAGGATGCCAAGAAACTTTTGGGCAGAAGCCGTGGAAACAACTTCTCACACCATAAGCCGACTCTACTCACACAAGCTTCTCGGTAAAACGGCATACGAGCTACTGACCGGTAACAAACTCCAAGTTGGATACTTTCGAGTATTCGGCTCTAAGTGCTCCATTCTTGATAAGCATCATCGCACTAAATTCGCACCTAAATCTCATGAAGGTTTCCTACTTGGTTGCGGATAAAATTCTCACACTTACCATGTCTACAACTGCTTCACTCAAGAAGTTGAAGAGATGGTAGATTTGAAGTTTGATAAATCTAATGGTTTGCAAGTCAAACAATTGCAAATGATATAGGAGATAAGGAACCTTCGGAAGCCATCCAAGATCTACCTATCAGCAAGATTTGTCCCATGGAGGTGAAGGAAAGTACTTCACCAATTCAAGTGGAAGGTCCTACTTCGTTGCAAGGCGAACCACAAAATGACATGGAGGCATCCAAAAGCGCTATATGACATGATGATGAAGAGGAAGAAGTACATCATGATGATCCACCTCAAACTTCCTCACCGCCACCTCAAGGAGATGACACCATCAACGACAACATGCTAGAAGATGATGATGAATAAGCTCTACCATCCAACAAGAAGAAGTTGTCACAAGTTCAAGTAAGAGTGGAGAAAGATAATCCGCTGAATCAAATCTTCGGTGACATACAAACCGGGAGAATATCTCGCTCTAAATCTTGTTTAGCTAACTTTTGCAAACATTATTATTTCATCTCTAGCATTGAGCCTTTGAAGGTAGAAGAAGCCCTTCAAGACCCGGATTGGGTGAATTCCATGCATGAAGAACTACACAGCTTCGAGAGGAATAAAGTGTGGACACTTATTGAAAAGCCCGAAGGCGAGCAAAACATCATTGGTACAAGAAGGGTGTTTGGAACAAGCAATGTGAGGATGAAAAAGTTGTACGCAACAAGGCGCTTCTTGTAGCCCAAGGATACATGCATGTCTAAGGCACGGACTAAGGTGAGACTTATGCCCCCGTTGCTAGATTTAAATCTATTCACATTCTTCTCGCTTATGCCAATCACCATGACATTTCTCTTTACGAAATGGATATCAAAAGTGCTTTTCTAAATTGTAAAATGGAGGAGCAGGTTTATGTCAAACAACCTCCTGGATTTGTGAACCCCAAGAAATCTAATCATGTTTATGAACTTTGTAGAGCTTTATATGGTCTTAAACAAGCCCCTAGAGCTTGGTACAAATGCCCAATGAAGTTTCTCATTGAAAAGGGTTTTGAAGTTGGTAAAATTGATGGAACCTTATTCACTAAAAGAGTTAATCGTGAACTATTTGTATGCCAAATATATGTGGATGATATTATATTTGGTTCTACTAACCCACATTTTAGTGAGAAATTTGGAAAGTTAATGTCAGAGAAATACGAGATTTCAATGATGTTCTAGTTGAAATTCTTCCCTGCATTGCAAATCAAACAATCGAGAGAGCGTAGATTTATCTCTCAAACTAAGTACACGAATGACTTAATCAGGAAGTTGTATATGAAAGGTTGCAAAGGTATGAGAACCCCCAAGCCTACTAGTGGACATATTGACCTCACTAAGGATGAAAAACTAGTTGATCAAAGAGTTTATCGATCAATGGTTGGTTCATTGCTATATTTATGGGCCTCCCATCCTGATATTATGTTGAGTGTTTGCATGTGTGCCCAATATCAAGAGGCACCTAAATAGTGTCATCTATTGAATGTGAAAAGAACCGTGAGATACCTAATACATACACCAAACTTTGGCATGTGGTATCCCAAGGGATCTTCCTTTAATCTTGTTGGCTATTCCGACTCGGACTATGCCGAAGACAAGGTTGATAGAAAATACACCTTGGGTACCTATCAATTTCATGGGATATCTCTTGTGTCTTGATCATCCAAGAAACAAAACTCGGTATCTTTATCTAATGCTGAAGCTGAATATATAGCCGCTGGATCATGTTGTGTGCAATTACTATGGATGACTCAAACTCTTAAGGATTATGGCATTGATGTTAAAAATATTCCATTGTTGTGTGACAATGAAAGCTCTATTAAAATTGCCTATAATCCTATGCAACATTCTCGAACAAAACATATTCAAGTGCGACATCATTTCATTCCTGATCAGGTTGGTAAAGGAGATATAGATCATAAGCATGTTCGTACCGACAAACAATTAGCTGATATCTTTACCAATCCACCTTATGAGAAAGTATTTTGTCATTTGAGGAGTAAGTTGAACATCATTGATGCGTCAAAGTTGAGCTAGACTCACTCCGGTGCATGCAAGGGCATGTGCTTGATTGACTATTTCTTGATGCCATTGATATGATACTATCTTAGGTCTTGGAAAACTATGCTACCTTCTATTGCATCTAATCATTTGTAGGTACTTGTTAGAATTACACTTCACAAGATTGCAATCAACTCACATCAAAAGCAATCTTGACATGGCCAAGTATCAACAATCCCTTCTTCGTAGATTGAGGAAGAAGATAACAAAATCATATCCTTACCAATTATATGATGGTGAAATTCACTCATGTCATTTGGATATATTATGTTCTTCCTTGCATGAGTAACCATTGTAGGTGAAAAGTGAAATAAAACATCAAGGATAGCTCCCAACTTAAGATGATCATCATCAACTTTGAGCATCCACAACAACTTCACCTACATGACACGTCAGGAATGTCATTCGAAGGTATGTACTCATATCCTTGATAAAGCTTTGCACCAAGTCATGAGGTAAAGCAACTCAAGTGATATAAAGACATTAAAAAGCTTAATCGACAAATGGTAACCCCATTTTGCACTTAACAATGAGTATGACCTATGATCTAGAATTCTTGCTTGACTCCTCAAGTGAAATACTATAATATAGGTGACCTAGACACCGCCCCACATCTAGATGGAGATTCTTGCATGGTTCACATTTTTCAGTACATACTTTCTTGGAACCATTCAACTATCATCTATATTTATGTAATTTTTTTAACACAAAAAAACAAAAAAACTTATTATTTGGTGTTGTTTTATGTTTTCTTTCACAATTGGTATCTTATAACTATCTATGGATATTTCTAGTCTATTTTCAATCCTTGAGTTGATTTTCACTTCAACTCCGTTCCACTCATCTAGGAAACTCGATCCAACCGATTTCTCCGAGAGGTCATCTATGATTCTCGGTTCTACCAAACTATATTGCCTCAGTGATTTTGAAACTTATCACTGCCTTCGATATTCTGATATTTTTTGGTCTTTTGCCTTAGGAGGAGAAATATTTTCAATGATCCCAAATTTCATTACCTTCAAGATCTTATTGAACATTTTGGGAAATATTTTTTTTAGCATTATCTTCGAGGGGGAGAAAACTTCTCTAGGGGGACAAATACCTCTGTGATCCCATACAATATAAGAGGGAATAACGTCTAGGATACCAAACAGAGGGGGAGCTCTTTCTAGGAACTCTTATCCATAACAAAGGGTGAGAACATTCAATGAACCCTTACCTGCTATCTAAGGGGGATAACTTTCAAGGAACCCTTATCTGAGAGAGAAGTATAAAGGATCCCTTTCTCTCAATGAGCCCTTACCCTCTGACCTTTTTGGTAACTAATGCCAAAGAGGGAGAAATATCAAATCTTCCAATAAACCTATATAAAGGAGGAGAAATATCAACAATAAGATTACAAAAAGGAGAGAAATATCAAGGGGGTCGGAGATATTTGTTCCTAAAGGAAGGTCCTAAGGGGAGATCTACCTAAAGGGAGATATATCAAACCTTACATAACTTTTGATGGAACTTGTCTTGCCCTAGATACTCCCAATATACAAATCCTATGATTCAAGGGAGTGGAAATTCTTTCATATTCATTCTTAGGCAAGAAATTTCTAAATTCTTTTGGAGACATATCTATCCTCAAATGAGATTTCTCATATTTCTTCAATATCTTGGTACTTTTGAAGCTCTTTGCATCTTTACAATAGAGTACACTTGTGTTATCTAAATTTTGTTTTCCCAAGTGTACTCGTACTACTAAGACGTTCAAGAACCTCAAGGTAAGTATATGCATCCCTTGTTCGAGAACTCGTCCGATTAACCAGTTAACTTGCCGATTAATCCCTACTCGTATGGTCACCTAGTAGACCATTAACTGATAAATTGCTTGTTGAATTGATTAAATGGCCGATTAGCCTATTAATCCCCTACACGCCAACCAACCAAGCGTCTACTAGTTAACGCTTTCCTTAACAATGTATGCATCATATCCTTGTTCATGATGATCTCTTGTCTCTTGTACACATTGTTTGCAAGGGTGAATCTTGAACATGGAACTCTTCATTCACATATGTGGATGCATATAGCCAAGATTTATATGGCTTTTTCGGATTTCGGGCTCCGCAAAACCCTAAAGATTCAAACTAAGGGGCGTGTATGAAGATCTCTCGCGGGCTCGCCTCACCTAACTCGCAACTCGCAGGGGATGGCACAGAACACACTCGATGGTGAGGAAGACACAGAACACGGCAGATTAGCCTGGTTCAGGCCACTGGGAAGTGTAATACCCTACTCCTGCTTTGGTGGATTGTCTACCGTGGAGGTTGGTTGATGAACTAGTATAGTGTTCGAGGGCCTTCGGAGGCTGGGTGACATTTGTGTGTTGCCTGTGGGTGAATGAATGGATCGGATCCCTCTCTATGAAGTAACCTATCCTCTATATATAGTGGCGGCATGGGTCCTCTTCCTTATCGCAAGGGCGGGAAGGGATCCCATATTGGACACTTTTGAAGGGGCACATGGGAACATCCTCCCCCTGTCCAAAGGTGGTCTTCGTATGCAAAGTGGCTGCCAGCGCTGCAGGGACGGGTCCAGGGATGATGTCTGTCCTGCTGGAAGGAGACGACGGCCTTGTTGCATCAGAAAGGAAACTTTTGGAAGATGCCTTGGGAACACGCGTATGTGCTTCCCTCCTTTGCATGCAAGGGGAAACTGCACTATCCTGCAATCCGCTGCTCGCGTGTCCTTTCCCCGCGTAATCCTTGACTCCTGAGGCCGGGTCTTCCCTCGGAATCTCCGCCGCTCCGGAGGGGTCCTGAGGAGCCCCCCTGCGGGTCTTGGTGCAGCGCCTCCTCGCGAGGCTCGGGCCCTCGCGAGGGCCTTGTCCTGAGTGGTGTCATGTCTGATTGTGCTTGGTCGATGAAGTGGGCCAGCCCTCGGACACAGGCAGGCAAGTCTGGGTGCCCCCGTTCCCAGAACACCGTCAATAGCCTCTGGGCCCATGACGCACTTGGGTCGGCTTGAGGGTGATGCCTTTGGGGCGGCCTGAGGCGCCGCGGGCCTAAATGCCCGTGGGCCAGGCCAGTGCGCATCACGCGGCTGTTGTCGGGCCCCCCTTGCCTTCTGTCTTCACTCGAGTTATGAGGAATATGAATTGTTGCCTTGGTCTAGTATTTCTTTCCTTTCTCCCGCACTCGCTCTTCCTCCTCGGTCTCTAACTCCAACCGACGTCTCCGAGATCCTGCACCGCGTCGTTCCCTTGTCGGTTCAGCAATGGCATCCACCGGGAAGCAGAAGCCAGAGGCGCAAGGTCCTGCCCTGACTCCTCCACTCCTGGAATGCGCCCTTTCCAAGGATGTGGATCTTACCCCCGTGCTCCCATGGACAACTGTCGAGTCCAGCAAGCACGGGCGAACCCAAACCTGGCCCAGCGCCATAGCAAAGCGTCCCGCGTCGAAGGCGGTATGCCCCTTCTTACTCCATAGCGTCTTCGTTGGGCTGGTGCGGCCTTTGTCCTCGTTCTTCACCATCATCCTGAATCACTATGGGATCCAGGCCCTTCACCTCCAGCCCAACTCCATCTTGCTCCTGTCTATCTTTTCTTTCTAATGTGAGGCCTTTGTAGGTGTGCGACCTTCAGTAGCCCTCTTCTGCCATTTCTTTAGCCCGCGCCAGCACGACGGCGCCCATTTGTAGGCATGCCTCTCCTTCGTAGCGGTCCAAAGCGGCAATAGCGGTCGTAGCATTCCACCGGTGGAGGTGTCATCGAACGATACCTTCGGTGGGGAGGACTCGGAGAATACCGTCAACGACTGCCCCGCGAGCGCGCCTCTCCCATCACAGGCGGTCCTTTTACGCGAGCTTGCAGATGATGATGTAACCGGCGAAGTCTCTGCGGTCATCTCCTCACGCCTGACCAGGATCTCCATGGGATCCGCGTCGCCCCCGCGCGCCACGCGGTGCGCGTGCGTGCTCGCCCCCCGGAAGAACGGGGCTGAGTCGCCCTTGGCGGATCCTGCCTCCGTTAGTAGGAAGTCTGATGCGCCGGGCTCGCCACTCTCCGTGGGGGGGGGGCCTGTCGCTCCTACTGTCGCCTGGGCAGAGAGGAAGAGGAGATGGGTCAATGTCGAAGATTAAGTGACTCGTTTTGCCACGCCCCGCATGTCCATCATCCGCACATGGCTGATTCCCTTTTTGCCTGATGTCCAGGGGCGTTTCCTCGCTCGGGGCGAAGAAGAAGAAGGCGGGCGACTCCTGGCGCACCACTGGCCGTCGCCAACGCGTTACCGCCTGGTGATGAAGAAGGGGAGACTGGTGAGGTGACCTGTCATGCCTTTGTCGCCGATCCCCCCGAGCCCCCGAAGCGTCCTGAGGCGGTCGTGATGGCGCCGTTGTCCGAGGGGCAGTCTCTTGAGGCCCCTCAGTCCACTGATGCGCCAATGCTCGCAATTTCTAAGCATCCTCCAGAGCCCCCTGTCTCTCATGACGCTGCCTACCTGACGGCACCGCCCGCGACAGCACTAGAGCCTCCTCAGGGGGAGATCCAGAGGACTCCCGTATACGCCAAGGGCATCCTGAACATGGCCTTCATTGTCCTGGGCAAGGTCGCGGTCGTGATGGCGGAGGGGAAGAAGGAGGCCATGGCTGCTCACGCTGCGCGTGAGGAGGAGCTGGAGGAAGCGGAATCCGCTCGCGGCATGCGTGAGGAGGCGATGAAGGAAGACGAATCTACTCACGCTGGACGCGAGGAGGCGATGAAAGGAGCCACAACGGCTGCGAAACGCTTCGAAGACGCAGAGGCTCGCCTGAAGGCCAACCAAGAAGAACAAGCCGAGATAGCCGATCAACTAGGAATGCGTGAGGAAGAACTCGAGGCCTTCAAGACCAAGCTCGTCGCCCGGGAAGAAGAGTAGTCTGAGGAGGAAACTCGCCTGGGCGTGAAGCAGGCGCGCTTGGACGAGCAGGCGAAGGAGATCGCCTCAAAGAAGACCCTTCTTGATGCCATGGGGGAAGCCCTCGCCGCGGCCGAGAAAAAGAAGTCCGCGAGCTGGCCGGCATACCTGACGTTGAGGTCAGGCTTCGCACGACGCTCCACACCCTTTGTCTTGAAGGGTTCGATGAGCCTCTAGCCACCCGAGAGGGCGGCTTCGCCGTGCTCGAGGCGGAGCTCGCCGTGGCGTGGGAGGACGCCGTCATGCAGGTGGACAAGTTCTTGGACAGTGTGTGCCACGACCTCTTTTCTAAGGCCGCGACACACATCTTCAATCACCTTTATCTTCGTGAGCCGGGGTTTGACTTCGACTCCGTGATCCTCCTGGTCCCTACTGATGCCCGCGATAGCACAACGGAGGCAGTGAAGGGCCCCGTGGAGGCGTTTGTGAAGAGGTTCGCCTGCGTCGAAGTTCCACCTTCTACGGATACCACTGAAGCCTACGGCGGGGAAGACGACACCACTGACGCCGACGACAAGCCCCCTGAATATGCAGCGACCATCGGCGGCGGTTCCTCCTGATTCCCCCCCTATTTTTCCCTGCAATGCACATCGTGCCTCGTGGAGGCGTCAAACTCAGTTGTGTTTTCAAGAACTTGTTAAGGCTTGTAATAACTTGCTAACTGCTTGAATGTTTTCTTCACCTGGTTTCTTTCATGTTTGTTGTGATACTCTGCGTCAGCAGGTTCCGGCCCGCGCATACCTCAGCCGCCATTGAACCAACCGGATTCCAGGATAGCCCAAGAGGTGAGGGGCTACGGGTTGAGTTAGGCTCGAGATTCGCGATGCTCAGGAGTCCCCCTTGACGTGCGAGAAGCTCTCATGAGGAGAACGTGGCGAGGATTTTGAAACATTAGAACACCTTCAGCACACTGCAACGGCAGGGCCTGCCCCGCGTGTTCCTCTGCCGCCACTGGACCGACTGGATACCAGGACGGTCCAAAGGGGGAAGGGGCTACGAGCACAGTTAGGCCCCTGAGTCGCGATGCACAGTTAGGCACAGTTGATGTACGAGCGACTACAATGTCTCTCCTAAGAAACTTACAGTTTTGAGACTCTCGAACTCCTTCAGCAATCTACGTCGCCAGGGCCCACCCCGAGCGTACCTCCGCCACTGTTGGGCTACGCGCGCAGTTCAGGCTCCTGATTCACGATGCTCAGGAGTCCCCCTTGACGTACGAGTGACTCCAACATTCTCCCTAAGAGATTTTAAGTAGCTTGTTGAGCGCACTAGGCTCTCGTCAGTAGGTCCCAACCCGAAATTAGGCCCCTGGGTCACAATGCTCAGGGGCCCCCTTGACGTACGAGCAGCTCCGTACCTCCAGTTGTCCACCCCCCGCACTGGGCGTGGGCGTAGTCGTAGGTGGACTGGGTTGACTTTTTCACCAGCTTTGGGCATAGTATTGGTGGACCGTGTTGATTTCCTTGCAAGCTGTAGTCATAGTCATTGGCGGACTGAGTTGATTTCCTTGCCAACTGAGGGAATAGTCATCGGTGGACTGAGTTGTTTGCCTACGTCTTCTCCCAATTACGGAGCATAGGGCTGCCACTAGGCGTTGGAGTGACCCCTCCACGTCCTCGGGGGCCCCCGGGTGTATACAGCCGTAGCTCGTTATTACGTGAGAGTGTCACGGTGGGGGTGTATATGGGAGGTCGCGAGGACACTTTGGCCTCGCGAGTGTCCCTACCCCCGACGCATAGGCGCCTGATTCCTTTTGGGTCTTCACCCAGCGCGAAGCATAGGTCTTCCACTCGGCATGGGAGGGACCGCTCCGCGTCCTCTTGGGGCCCCGGGCGTATAAAACTGTATCTCGTTATTACGTGAGAGTGTCATGGTGGGGGTTGTCGTCATTTTGTGAATGGTGGTACCCAGACCTGCCAGCCTGCGGCATAAGGTTGGCCCACTTCATCGACCAAAAACCAACAGGCCCGGCAGCACTCAAGGCAAGGACCTCGTGAGGGGACAAGCCTCGCGAGAAGGAACAACTTCAAGACCCGCAGTGGGCCTCCTCAGGACCCCTCCGGAGCAACGGATATTCCAAGGCAAGACCCGACCTGAGGAGTCAAGGATGACACGGGGAAAGGACAGGCGGGCAGCGGATTGAAGGATGGTGTAGTTTCCCCTTCCGTGCAAAGTAGGGAAGGACGTACGTGGGTTCCCAAGGCATCTTCCAAAGGTTTCCTTTCTAGTTCAACAAAGCCATCGCCACCAGCCAGCAGGACAAACGTCATCCCTGAACCCGTCCGTGCAGCGCTGGCAGCCAGTTTTGGAAGCGAAGACCACCTTTGGGCTGGGGAGCATGTTCCCCTGTTCCCCTTCAAAGTTGGCCATTGTGGGATCCCTTCCGCCCTAGCGATGAGGGAAGAGAACCCGGGCCGCCACTATATATAGAGGATATGTTACTTCGTAGAGGGGGGTCCCATACAATTCGCCTCGATCTGATCCATTCATACCCGCTCACTAGCACCGCGCAAAGACCGCCAGCCTCCGGAGGCCCACGAACACTATACTAGTTCATCCACCAACCTCTACGAAAGGCAATCCGCCAAAGCAGGAGTAGGGTATTACGCTTCTCAACGGCCCGAACCTGGGTAACTGCCTTGTCCTATGTCTTCCTCACCATCGAGTGAGTTCTCTGCCATCCCCAGCGAGTAGCAAGTTAGGTGAGACCAGCCCGCAAGAGATCTTCGTACACGCCCCTGAGTTAGAATCTTTAGGGTTTTGCGGAGCCCGAAATCCGACGTTTAGCGCGCCAGGTAGGTGGCCTGTCAAGGTCTTCTTCGAGCTTTGTCTTCCCTAAATGTCGCTGCTTCGATGACCAGCGCCCAACAAGCTTCTTCGATCCTCGTCAAGCTTGTTTCCCTGGTGGATTTCTCTGATAACGGACTCATGGGAGCTGGGCAGACGCGCGCGGGAGTACGCCCTCGGGTTGTGCTCGAATGCCACCCTCGCCTCACTGGTCAGGCTGGAACTTCCCTGGTGGGAGACCCCAGGTCGGACCCATGGGGGGCGCCGAGCACGCCATTCTATGCGATGGGAGGCATGACCCCATCCCCGGGCATGGAGCACGAAGCCCCAGGGCACTCCATGGAGAGGAGTTCCTTCTTCTTCTTGCGTTGGTCCCCGCGTGGTGGCTTGTCTTCTTCTTCATCCAAGCGTTCCGCCACCTTGGCGCGGTAGGCACGCTCGAGTGTTCGAATGGCATCCTTCTCGCTGCAGGAGACGGTGATGACGCCACTGCTCCCTGGCATCTTGAGGATGTTGTAGCCATGGTGGATCACTGCCATGAACTTTGCGAGAGCAGGGTACCCAAGGATCGCGTTGTACGGCAGGTGGATGTGAAAGTCGTCGAGGACGATGATCTCAGTGTGGTAGTTCCTGCGCTCGCAGAAGGTGACTGGCAGACGCATCTGCCCGATGGGCACGGTGAACCCTTCCGTGATGCCTGAGAAGGGTTTGGTCGGCATGAGCTATTCGCACGGCAGCTCGAGTGTCTCGAAGGTCTTGACCGAGAGGACGTTGATCCCCGCTCCACTGTCGATAAGGGTCTTGGTGACCAGGACGGGTCGAAGGTGATGTTGGTCTCGGACCAGTTGAGGGGGCGAATCGCTTCTGGCTTTGGGAGAGCGGCATTCACCTCCCGGGCAAATTGCTTGAAGGCGTGGTTCGAGGCCGGGGTCTCAGCGCCACCCAGGATGGACGCCATCGCCTTGACCTCCTGGAGGCCCCCGGCCCCATCGTTCTGCCTGTCTTCATCCCTCCTTCTGGGTGGCGGAGGCAGCCCAGCCTCACGAGAGTGAACCTCATGAGGCCAACCGCGTTGTTGCCCCTCCCGAAGATCGTCGCGTCGGCGGTCCTCCTGAGGCTGGCCGCGCCAATGGTCTTCATGAGGATGTTCATGCCACCCCTGGCGCGGCTCCCGGTCATCCCAGCGGCCTACACTGCATCCACCACCACGCGCGAGGCCTCTGTCTCCCTGTCCGGGGCTCGTGCTGAAGTGCTCGTCACGGACAGGTCGCACCTCGTGGCACTCAGAGGTATCATGGATACTCGTGCGTTCGAAGATCCATGGGGCGCCTCCTGAAGTGCTCGTCACGGACCAGTCGGACCTCCTGGCACTCGGATGTATCATGGATACTCGTTCCTTGGAAGATGCACCTTGGCCCCCCTCCTGACGAATGCTCTCCGCCTCGGCCATGCTTCGCCTCAAGATCGGTTGCGAGCACCGCCGGAGCCTTTCGCTTCGTCTCCTAGGCCTTGGTCTTCTTCTCTTCTGGTTCCGCCGCCTGAGGCTCGAGGAGCGACAGGCGACCTTCTTCAGCCCTGGCACACTTGTTTGCTAGGTCAAACATCTCCAGTGCAGTGCTCATTTCGTCAATCATGGTGAGCTCCTCCTTCATTTTGAGTCCGGTGACTCTGTCGAAGAAGGCCGAGATGACGGCCTCGTCCAACTTTTGCAGCGTCTCCCCCTCCTGCTGCTTGATGCGCCGCAGGTCGTTCACGATGGGAGCGTGGTCGCGGGTGCCCTGGAAGTTGAAGATGAAGCGTTCGCGTAGATCACCCCAGGAGGTGATGGACGCCCTTGGGAGGTGGAGGAGCCAAGATAGCGCTCCGCTCTTGAGCGCCATGGGGAACCAGCATGCCGTGACCTTGTTGCCCGCTCATGCCGCCCTGATAGTCAATGTGTAGAGTTTCAGGAACTCGGCTAGGTCCAGGGTGTCATCGTAGCGTTGGGGTAGGTCGGGTTTGAACTTGTAGGGCCACTCAGTTGGGTAGAGCTTAGGGGCGATGGCGAGGCACCCCACCAGTCCAACAGGTGTAGCACGCGCGAGGGTGACCTGGTCCTATTGCTCCAATGGGTCTGCTTCGAGCAGGGCACGCTCGCGGCGAGGGACTTGCAACACCGGGAGCACGTGCACACCGGCACGTGGTCGAGGAACCACCTGACAGCTTGCTTCATCTCCTGGCCTTGCATTGGGTTTACGAGGCTAGTCGCGGGGATGCGCTTCCTTCCCGGACTCGGGGCGCGCGCCACGCCACGGAGGTGGGTGTGGTGAGCCTTGCTCCTTGTCATTCGCTAGGGACGATTGGGGTCAAAACAAGCAAGAGAAGTCCGCGGAATCGGCGGCAGCGGCGACGAGCTGCTCGATGCACTGTAGCCAGTGGTTGTGGTGGTTAGGGGCGGGCCAGTAACGCAGTAGCTCGGTGGCAATGGAAAGCGCGTGCCGACCATGAGGCATCTCCGGTCGGGGGCGCGAGGCCGACCCGGAAGCTCGGACGAGTGAGGCCGACACGGAAGCCTGGACGAGCCACGGAGTTGCGGTGCGGTCGTCGGGCTGCTCGATAGCCGGCTAGGAGGAACCTTGTTGTTCTTGAACGTCGGGGCCCATGGCGGCGTGCACCACGGGCGATGGTGACCGGCGCGTGCCAGCAGGGCCCACGGGCGCCATTTGAGCAACGCGGGTGGCGCGGCGCTCGGTGTGAGCCCGACGAATGTCAGCCATCGGAGCGGCGAAGCTTGGTGAAGGCGGAGCTTGGAGGGAACCTTGACATGCCCCCTACCCGGCGTGCCAAATGTCGAATTCAGGGGCGTGTACGAAGATCTCTCGTGGGCTTGCCTCACTTAACTCGCTACTCTCAGGGATGAGAGAGAACTCACTCGATGATGAGGAAGACGCAGAACACGAAATTCTATCTAGGGTCGAGCCGCTGCGAAGCATAATACCCTACTCCTGGTTTGGTGGATTGCCTCTCGTGGAGATTGGTGGATGAACTAGTACAGTGTTCGAGGGCCTCCGGAGGCTGGCTGGCATTTGTGTGGTGCCTGTGGGTGAATGAATGGATCGGATCCCTCTCTACGAAGTAACTAATCCTCTATATATAGCGTCGGCCCGGGTCCTCTTCCCTTATCGCAAGGGCGGGAAGGGATTCCACAACGACCAATTTTGAAGGGGAACACGGGACCATGCTCCCCCTGTCCAAAGGTGGTCATCGCCTACAAAGTGGCTGCCAGCGCTACAGGGACGGGTCCAGGGATGACCCCTGTCCTCGTGGCAGGCGGCGACAACCTTGTTGCACCAGAAAGGAAACCTTTGGAAGATGCCTTGGGAACCCGCGTATGTCCTTCCCTCCTTTGCACGAAACGGGAAAATGCACTACCTTGCAATCTGTTTCTCGTCTGTCCTTTCCCCGTGTCATTCTTGACTCGTGAGGCTGGGTCTTGCCTCGGAATCTCCGTTGCTCCAGAGGGGTCCTGAGGAGGCCACCTGCGGGTCTTGGTGCTGCTCCTCCTTGCGACGCTCGGGCCCTCGCGAGGACCTTGCCCTGAGTGGTGCCGTGCCCGATTGTGCTTGGTCGATGTAGTGGGTCAGCCCTGGGTCACAGGTAGGCAATTCTGGGTACCCCTGTTCCCAGAAGGTCGACAGGCTTATCTTGTCCTTCTACCATGTGTGTGCCCATGGAGTCCAACGCAACTATCCTTTAAAAGGGATTCCACACATTTAGGCGAGCTTGTACTAGGCATGTATCTTTCAAAGTTGTCATATTCTAATGCCTATCTTTATTTGAAGCTTTGATTGTATATTGTCATCTATTACCAAAAAGGGGGAGATTGAAAGCACATATGCTCCCTTGGTGGTTTTGATAATTCGTGTCAACACACGTTGTCTCTTTGACTAACACTTTTACCTAGTATATTTCAGGTTTAGTCCATAGAGAGCTTCGGCTATAGGATTGTGTGGAGCAGCCCCATGATTAAGGAAGGGATAGGATTGGCACAAGCTTCAACGAAGAAGACTCTACATTTTACATTTGTGCGAAATCACTTTGAGCCCATAGGAAAGCAAATACTATTAAAAGGGGATGAGGTATTATGACGAATTAGTTGCTCAAGTACTTTCAGCTCATATCTCTGCCCAAACCTAAACTAGCAAAATTGGTGCCACCAACATTTCCTACTCGGTCATCACGATTTCACACTTAGCAAAATCCTGTGCCAAACTCACCATCTCGGTACAACCAATATTCTGTTGGGATGATTTCAAGTTTCGGAATTTCAGAGTTTGAAATCAGTCTCACCAAGTTTGGAAACCAGTCTAGGTCATAGTATCGGTACCACCGAGATTCCTATATCGGTCTCACTTAGAATTCAAAAGTTGCCACATCTAGTGCAACTCGGTACCATCGAGATTCTTTTCACTATCACCGAGTTGGGCAATAATGTTGTAACAGTTGGATTTTGGAGGATGTTTATATATGCTCCTCCACCAACCTCTCATTCGTACAGGAAGGTCTCAAAACACACTTACACTTATCAGATCCATTTTTCTGAGAGAGCCACCTACTCATGTGTTTAGATCAAGAGATTCCATTCCAACCATTTGAACACTGATTTCTAGCCTCCCCAATTTGCTTTCCACAAAATAAATCTCTCGTACCCCCGCCAAATCTGAGAGAGTGATTGAGTGTTGAGGAGACTATATTTTGACGCCTTTTGGAGGTTGGTGCCTCCTAGTCTGGTTATGTGTCGCTTTGGAGCCTCCTAATTCGTGTTGTGGAGTTGAACCAAGATATTTTTAAGGGTAAGGAGATCGCCTATTTCGTGAAGATCTATGTGAATGAGGCGAGTCATGTGTAGACAGAAACCATGGTGGAATAGACAAGGCCACTTCTTCGTAGACTCCTTGTCGGTGGAGTCCTCCGTGGACTCTCCCAGCCATCACCCTCCGTGGGTTGAAGTCTCTACTAACATGGAGGTACGATAGAGCCACCTATCAGAACCATGCCAAAAATCATCGTGTCAACTTCTTCGCTTTGATCTTCCTAAACTCTACTCCTTACTACATGTGTGAAGTCTTTACTTTCCGCTTCCATATTAGTTTAATCGCATGTGTAGGGTCCACAGGCTTGTTAGGATCGCTAAAATATGCCAACCATTACAAAAGGCTAGGATTTTAATTTATGCAAGTAGTCTATTCACCCCCCTCTAGACACCTCTTCTATCGATCTCACAAAGGCTGAGTCAGATCTACTCACGGTCGATAGTTCAAGAAAGTGGTTCATGGACTCTCATTCGTCTTCGTCCTCACCTCAGATTGTTCCAAAGTAGCAAAAGTATTGGTTTCCTCCTCCTCCTCCGCCTCGTCCTCCTTAGCAGTTCAATCAGAACGGTGGTCATGGATTTTCCCACCCACCCAACCAATGTTTTCAAGAGATGTCGGTCCACTAAAGACTGGGGTCTCTACTGCCCCAGACTTTTGCACGGGCTCAAAGAGCCCGTGACGGCAGGGCGTGGGAGAGTCCAGACGTGACGCACCCCTAAGATATCCAAGGCCCTGACAAGCCTGCCTTGCCGGGAAGACATCCAAGGCCACGTTCTTTTAATGGACGTGATGAGCACACCAAGCACTAGACCCCCGCGAGCCTCCCTCGCCGGGAAGACAGCCGAAGCCCCCGGCAAGCTTCCTTGCCGGGACGAAGACCCAAGGCCCGGCAAGCACCCTAGCCGGGAGGACGTGGTTAGGCACTGAGGGCGACCGCCCTTGCCACAGTGCCACCGCCCCCCGAGTTCTAGCACATTTCGCATGCGCAAGCGGGGCGTCCAGGTGTCGAAACACCTGGACACATGTCTTCACCATCACTTAGCTGACAAGGACAAGACGTGCATTTACTGCACGTGACATGGGTAGATGGATAAGCACCGCTCTAGGTTCACCTGACATCTCGTGAACCTACCATCGAGCACTGTAGGTGACCCCTTTGCCTTTAAAGGGAGGCCCTTAGCTCAATCACAAGGGGTTAGACTCTTTGGAGATTGGCCAAGAAGATGGTTATCATCACTTTAACAAACAACAAAAAACGCTTAATACGATCAGACGAGCAGGACGTAGGGTTTTACACGTAAGCGGCCCGGACCTAGGTAAAAAGGCTTGCCGGGTGTTGATCATTAGATCCGCTCTTGATGTTGTCTTCCCTCGCCCTACGATCACAAGGGTATCACGTTGATCCCATAGGTGTCGACCTAGCATCGCCGACATCTTTGGTGCGCTAGATGGGGGGGGGGGAAGATTGTGTTAACCTGACCTAGCTATCAGCGCACCACCTTTTCTTCATCGCCATGCCCCCCAAGAGGAGGGGCGCTACGGTGACCAACGCTCCCGTACCCAATCCTCCTACCCCGGCGGGGGAGGGAGAAGGTACGGGCGCAGGACAAGAAGGCGAAGGCCCCGAGCTTCCACAACATTCTCGAGAGCAAACCCAGGCGAGTGGAGTCGCTCGCGGCCGTGGCGATCATCCTCCCCATCGTACGTAGAAGGACACGGCCGCGCAACCAATGGAAGGTGCGGCCAGGTCCAAAGACACACCGGCGAGTTTCAAGGCGCCCACGCGAGCCCACACGTCACGACCTTCTCAGGCCACGCAGGACGGATCGCCCTAGGAGGGTGGCGATCCGTCCCCACCTAAGGGGACCCTTGGACCCCGTTCTCAAGATACGCCGAGCATGCGTACCCGCTCTGCTACGGCGCGGGCTGGCGAGCCACCGCGTGACAAACAGGGAGCTCCTTCTAACACGGTTAGAAGTGAGAGCCCCCTGAGGTCTTCGCACATCTCGCCGTCACCCGCACCGGCGGAAGCACTAAAGCGGGCTCTACTACTCCTCGATTTCCCTCCACCGGCGGACAAGCAAAGGGAGTGGAGGGCCACCATCCAGAGCCTCCTCGTAGTCGCCGATGGAGACCAGCCGCGGCAGGCAGGGATGTCGAAACGACCCACCAGCAAACACGCTCGGGACCGTGCCGAGAAGACGTGGGCTCCCACCGCCACCGTGCACTCTCCTCCACGGCAGCAGGAACGGGTCATCGTCTCTGACGACTCGACCAAGTCATCAAACCCCCGTCACCGCCGTGATTAGCGGGACATTCTCCGTGAGCGGCGCGAGGAAGACACCTGCACCCTCATCGAGTGGCGGTGCGAGATGCACCATCAATCAGATATGCGCGCTGGGACACCCGCTGGTGCACCAGTTTTGGGGTACCCTCACGACCTACCCTATGAGGTAGCCTGTCCAGCATTTACCCACAAATTACGGTGCGTCCAGTGGCCCAGCTCTCATACTTTCAAGACGGAGATCCCAGAAAAGAATGATGGCAGGACCCATCCTTCAGAGTTCCTCAGCATCTACACCAATGCGGCGCAGCCTGTCGGGGGACGAGAAGAGAAGATACTGGCCAACTACTTCCCGTTGGTGCTCAAGCCCAACGTCAGGTTGTGGTTGATGCACCTCCCAAAGAACTCCATTTCCTCCTGGGAGGAATTGTGCCAGGATATTGTTGGCGCATTTTATGGCGGCCACCAAGTTCCTGGTCAGGAAATATACTTGCACATCATCCCCCAGAAGGAAGGTGAACCCCTACGCAAGTACATCCAGAGGTTCAACCGCATTCAATGCAAGTACAAAGTTCTCAATGTCTCTAAGCTCTACGCTCTGGTGGATAGGTGCGCACGTGCAGAAGAAGGAAGGACGCTTCTCGGCAAGAATGACAGTGTTGAAGCCGACTCCAAAGACGAAAACGCCGACGTCCCCGCCAAGTGGGGAAAGCGGCGTAACAAGAAGCGGAACAGAAAAAACCGTGTTTTCCATTGAGGCGACTAGCGATGCCGACTCCGCCAAGAAGGCGAAGGCCGAGGCCCCCGGCAAGGATGCCGCCGGGTGTGGCTCCTGCCAGGCCTTGGCGGCCGCCGATTAAACGGATGGCTCTGGCGCCCAGTATTGCAAGATCCACTGCACCAAAGGCCACGACCTCCAGCACTGCCGGCTAGTCGAACAGCTTGCCGACAGGCAGCGAGCCGAATACCAAAGGCGTGAAAAAGAGAAGGCCCAGCAAGGTGGCGAAGGGTCAGGAGGAAAGAAGGGCGCCCAAGGGAGCCGCCCCGGCAATTTCGAGGGCAAGAAAACAAGGCCCGCGCACCACGAGAGAATACAGAGGAGGAGGATGATGAAGACTACCCCGACGACGACTCCAGCGACCACGAATTCCAGAGGTGAACATGCATGATGTGCCTTGAAGGAGGCACCTCGCTGCATTCTTCCTACCGCCAGCTCAAGAAGTGGGCGGGTGAAGTTATTGCAGCAGAGCCCTCCATCGGCACTCGCAAGTCCCTCAGATGGTCGTAGACACCGATCATTTTCGACTCTGAGGACCAACCAGGCCGCGTTACCGCGGTCGTGTGCTTGCAGTTGTTGGTATCACTGACGATCCGCAACCTCAAAGTGATGAAAATGTTGGTAGACGGACGGGTTGGCCTGAATCTCATTTCCCCTGATGTAATCCAAAAGCTGCAGATCCCCGAATAAGACCTTGAAGACACAAGCATGTTCCAAGGGATCAACCCTGGGAAGATTCAGCCCAAGGTGCAGATCATGTTGCCGGTGACTTTCGGCGGCGACCAGAACTACCTGACGGAGAAGGTCGTCTTCGACGTCGCCTATAACCCGTTCGCGTACAATGGGATCCTGGGGCGTCCTGCATTGGCCAAGTTCATGGCGGCCTCGCACTACGCCTACGGTACCCTGAAAATGCCTGGCCCGGTGGGCGTCATCGTCGTCCGCGGAGAAAAGAAGGACGCGCTCCCATGCCCGAACCGCCTCTACTGGGAGGCCGTGGCGGCGCCCTCCGCCAAGGTCCCTTCCGGGTCGCCCCCGGCGGGGACCCCAAGAGAGAAGAAGGACAACGAGGGATCTTCCCGCGTCGAGCCCGGCAAGCGCACCTCGTTAGACTGCTATGCTACCCGCAAGGATGTACTTGAAAGCTCCACCACGCGAAGAAAAAGGTCCAGGGCCGCTCCACCTGAGACCAAGAAGGTGCCAGCTAAGGAAGATCACTCGGGCGGAACTTTCACCATCAGTTCCACCCTCGACAACAAATAGGAAAGCGCGCTCATCGCCTTCGTGCGGGAAAATCTTGATGTGTTTGCCTGGCAACCATCAGGTATTTCTGGCGTTCCAAGGGAGGTGATTGAGCACCACCTTGCCGTGTGTCCACACGCGCGGCCGGTCAAGGAGAAGGCGAGGAAATAGGCCCTGGAGTGGCAAGAGTTCATTGCCGAAGAAATCAAGAAGCTGGAAGCAGCAGGCCTGGACAAGGGGGTCATCCATCCCACGTGGTTGGCCAATCCTGTCGTTGTGCGCAAGGAAAGTGGGAAATGGTGGCTTTGTATTGACTTCATCGACGTCAATAAAGCCTATCCCAAAGATCCTTTTCCTTCCCGCGCATCGACCAGATTGTCGACTCCACTACCGGTTGCGACATGATGTCCTTCCTCGACGCCTACTCCGGTTATCACCAGATCTACATGGCCGAGGAAGATGAGGAGAAGACCGCGTTCATCACCATGTGTGGCATGTACTGCTTTGTACAGATGCCATTTGGGTTGGACAACGCCGGCTCGACTTTCACAAGGGTGATCCAAATGGGTTTTAAACCCCAACTCCATAGATATTTGGAAGCCTATATGGATGACATAGTGGTCAAACCAAGGACAGATCCACCCTTGTGCCAGACCTAGAAGAATCATTTGCCAATCTGCGCAAAATCAACCTCAAGCTCAACCCCGAGAAATGCATCTTCGGTGTCCCGTCTAGCAAGATTCTCGGGTTCTTCTTGTCCCAACGTGGGATCGAAGCCAACCCCGACAAGATCAAGTCCATCGAACAGATTGAGGCGCTGAAGCGCGTCAAGGATGTGCTACGCCTAGCAAGATGTGTAGCTGCCCTGAGCCGATTCATTTCCAAGTCCACTGAACGCGCCCTGGCCTTCTTCAAAATCCTGAAGAAGGCGAGACCGATGAAGTGGACTAATGAGACGGAGGTGGCACTACAAGACTTGAAGAAATACCTCTCCTTCGCACCCGTGCTGGCAGCCCCTAGTCCCCAAGACCAATGCTCTTGTATCTAGCCGCAACCACCAGGTGGTCAGTGTTGCCTTGGTGGCACAGAGGGAAGAAGAGGATGAAGCCCCGGCAAAGGCGACGCCTCTCAATGAGGTAGCGCGTGGTGGCAAGTGAGAGTCCTCCGCTGTGGCAGAGGACGACCAAGAGAAGTCCTCGCCAACGAGCGGACCTGTGCAAAAAAACAAGTTGGTGCAACACCCAGTCTATTTCATCAGAGCCCTGCTACAAGGGGCCGGAATGAGATATTCTGGGGTGCATAAATTGCTTTTTGGCCTCGTCATGGCCTCAAGGAAGCTGCGCCACTACTTCCAAGCACATGAGATTACCGTCGTCACTCGCTTCTCCCCAGTGAGGGTTCTGCAAAACCCCGACGCAACCGGCAGGATAGTAGAGTGGGCGTTGGAATTGTCCAGCTTCGGCCTCAAGTTCAAGAGCACTTCGACCATACAGAGCAGGGCGTTGGCAGAGTTCATTGCAGAATGGACCTCAAGGCCAGACGAAGAAATACCAGAATCAACCCTCCCGGGGAAGGAATCAACCCAAGAGTGGGTCATGTACTTTGATGGAGCGTTCTCCCTCCATGGCGCCGGGGTCGGCTACTGCTAGTCGCGCCTACCGGGGAGCATCTCAAGTACATGATCCAGATGTATTTCCCCCGGGAGAAGTCAA
Organism: Hordeum vulgare subsp. vulgare; assembly: GCF_904849725.1. Taxonomy (NCBI): domain Eukaryota; kingdom Viridiplantae; phylum Streptophyta; class Magnoliopsida; order Poales; family Poaceae; genus Hordeum; species Hordeum vulgare. Next base: position 336,579,619 of record NC_058524.1, on the reverse strand, counting down.
CGAACAACACCAGAGGATATGAAGGGCTGCTTTTCGGGCTCAGTATCGCGATAGATCTTGGGATTCGAAAGATCATCATCAAAGGTGACTCCCATCTAGTCATCTGGCAAGTCAACAAGGATTATCAAAGCCCGTTGATGGAAGCCTACGTGGAGGAGGTGAGAAAGTTGGAAGAACACTTTGACGGTATACAGATGGAGCACGTACACCATGCCGAAAACAGCATCGCACATGACCTGTCAAAGCGTGCAACACTTACACTTCCTGTGGGACCAGGGACTTTCGTGCTACGGCTGACTCAACCCTCCGTGGCACCATTGACCAAGCCGGCCAAAAGGAAGAAGCTCAACTCCGGCAAGTACCTCCAGGCAGACCTACCAAGGAGCCTCGGTAAGGACCTTGCCGCGGAAGAAGTTGCCGGACCAGAAGCACAGCCTACCAGGGGGGATCCCACCCCAGCAGAAGACATGTCGTTGCTCCTCGTCGTCGAGCCATGTGCTCTAGCGTGGGCGCAATACATTGTCCGATACCTCCAAACTGGGGAATTGACCGAGGAAACCGAAGAAGCAGAAAAAGGAGCTCGCCAGTCAAGCAGGTACCAATTCGTGGATGATACCCTCTATAAGAGACGACCGAACGGCGTGAAGCTAAAGTGCATCCCCCACAAGGAAGGACTGGAGCTGTTGGCCAAAATTCACAGAGGAATATGTGGATCACACGTAGGGTAGAGGGACCTTGCCGGCAAGGCGTTCCCACAAGGTTTTTCTGGCCCACAGCCCTCCAGGATGCAACTGCACTAGTAACCAAGTGTGAAGCGTGCGAGTTCCATTAAATAAAGCTTCATCAGCCAGCGCATGCTCTCCAAACAATCCCTCTCTTGCGGCCATCCTCGGTATTGGGGCTCGATATCCTCGGGCCCTTCCCCCGTGCCGTCGGGGGCTTTGAGTACTTGTATGTCGCAATCGACAAGTTCCCAAAGTGGCCAGAAGTAGAGCCAGCGAGAAGGGTAACAGCGCAGTCAGCCGTCAAGTTCTTCAAGTGGATAGTCTATCGCTTCGGTGTACCGAATAGGGTCATCACCGACAATGGCACCCAGTTCACGAGCCGCATCTTCATGAAATATTCCAAGGAGCTTGGCAGCAAAATATGCTTCACTTCCGTTGCTCAGCCAAGGAGCAACGGTCAAGCCGAAAGAGCAAATGCTGAGGTACTGCACGGGCTCAAGACTAGAACTTTCGACAAGCTACGCGAGCATGGAAGGCACTGCATTGATGAAATGTTGGCGGTGCTTTGGTCGATCAGAACGACACCAAATAGAGACACCGACCAGACACACTTCTCCCTGGTCTACGGGGCAGAAGCAGTTCTTCCCATGGAACTCACTTATGGGTCACCTCGGGTGCTCTCTTATGATGAGCTAGAGCAATTGCGTCCACACGACACAGTGCTCCTCGAGGAAACCCAGATTCAGGCAGCTGGGCGAGCCTCTCGCTACCAGCAAGCCATGTGTCGCTATCATAGCCGCAAGGTATGAGACAGAAGTTTCGAGAAGGCGACCTTGTTCTTAGGCACGTTTAGTCGGCCAAGAATACCAACAAGTTGACACCGAAGTTGGAAGGCCCATATCGGGTAGTGCGAGTCACCAGGCCCGGTGCTGTCCGCCTGGAGACCGAATATGGCTTACCGGTGAGCAATTCCTGGAACATAGAGCATATTCAAAAGTTCTACCCGTAGGGAGAGCTTGCCGGGCTATACGGCGACCACCTTTTGTACAAGTCTTGCTGAAGCTGCATGTAATCCTTTGTACAAAGCCAGGCGAAGACCCTGAGCGCAGTCAAATAAAGCATAGCATTCCGCATCATCATATAGATCCTGATGATAGAAAACATGCATGCACCTATGACTTTGTGAAACGCATGAGCTAACAAGGGGACCATAGCCCCGGCAACTATTTTCCCACTATTATTTCCATTGAAAGACATGTATAACACCAGCGCACAAGTTTGTCGGGGGAGAAGATAGTGGGCACGCCCATAGAAGATAGTGGGGACGCCCACGGAAGCAGCAAGAGCCAAGATAACCCAGTCAAAGCCGAAAAAGTGAATGCGGTGGAGAGAAAAGTTGCGAACACTTTGAGTAAGTTGTTGGGTAAGCCATTGGATGAGTACACTCCTCTCCTCTCGAAAACACTCTCACTTTCTCTCATGTAGAAAAACATGTGCGTTGGGGATCATTGTCACTAGCCCCCAGAGGTCGCCTCGAAGCGCGGTCAACAATCAAGGTGGCTTGTCCAGCACACCTCTTTTGCAAAAAGCATGCTCGGCGGCCCACGGCGAGGCCCAAAAGGGAGTTAAAAATTCTACCGGATGTAATGTTCCCCGGAAAACACTACAGGAATCAGACACTTTGCCGTCTGCCATAACAGACGGCATAGAGGTGTTCCACCAACGTCAAAGAACTTTCTCGTCTGCCTCTTGTCGGCAAAGTTTCTATATTAGCTTTCGACGGCATAGTAGCTTCTTTGTCATCTGCCTTCCTGAAGCGGACGGCAAAGGGCTTTGCCGTTAATCTGTGGCACCGGGTTGTCGGCAAAAGTCTTGAGACGGCAACCGACAAGCAACGCCTCCGTTAGGGCTACCCAAGCAGCAAACGGCAAAGAGGCAATATGGGCTAGCTGCTGCTGCCACCAGGGTGCACAGCTCGGTGATACGTGCCCCCTTTCCCGTCTGCCAACTGATGGCAAAGACCTTTGCCATTAGCTGCCAGACGGCAAAGAGCCCATATAGTAACTGTTTTATTTGTTTTATATTATTTCACAGCACATATATATATATATTTGACAGCACATATATGATATATATTTCATAGCACATATATGATATACATATAAAGTTCATCAATGTACCTCCCATATATCGAAAGAACCAACATACAAAGTTTTACACTGTTCATCCATTGATACATATACATATAGTTCGACATTGTTCGTCAACTCAAATAAAAACTAGAACTAAAGCACTCCATGAATGCCAGCTTCCATGCGTATAGTACATCATATCTGCAAAAATGTGAATAAGAAAGTCAGAAGCAGAAGAAGAACAACATATGATGTTTTTGAGCTAATTATGTCATTTTAGAGGAAAACAAGCTAAGTATATAATATTGATGAGCTAAGCAAGGTTCTTATGCAATTTTGAGCTTATTATGTAATTTTGGAGCTAAATGGGCTTATTATGTCATTGTTGGGGATAATAAGGTAAGGAGACTATGAAAGAGGAGAAGAAAGAGGAGGAGGACAAGAAGAAGAAGAAATCAAGAAGAAGGAGAAGGAGAAGGAGTAGGAGGAGGAGAAGGAGGATAAGAAGGAAAAGGTATTCTCCTCATTCTCCTTGTTCTCCTCCTCCTCTCCTCCTCCTCCTTCTCCTCCTCCTCCTTCTCTTCTTCTTCTCTTCTTCTTCTTCTTCTTCCATCTTTTCTTTTTTCCTATTACTTCTCCTCTTCTCCTATTCTTGGAGCTAAATTTCCTAATTATGTTTTTTTGGAGCTAAATGAGCAAATTATGCCATTTTCGAGCTAAATTAGCTAAGTATATAATATTCATGAGCTAACCAAGGTTCTTATGCCATTTTAAGCTTATTATGTCATTTTCGAGCAAAATGGACTATTTATGTCAGTGTTGGGAAAAATAAGGTAAGGATAATATGAAAGAGGAGAAGAAAGAGGAGGAGGAGAAGAAGAAGAAGAAATCAATAATAAGGAGAAGAATAAGGACAAGGAGGAGAAGGAGGAGAAGAAGGAGAAGGCCTTCTCCTCCTTCTCCTTCTTCTCCTCGTCCCCTCCTCCTCCTTCTTCTCCTCCTCCTCCTTCTCCTTGTCTTCTTCTTCTCTTCTTCTTCTTCTTCTTCTTCTTCCTTCTTTTCATTTTTCCTACTTCTTCTCCTCTTCTCCTATTCTTGGAGCTAAATTTTCTAATTATGTCTTTTTGGAGCTAAATGGGCTAACTATATCATTTTGGAGCTAAATTAGCTAAGTATATATTATTCATGAGATAACCAAGGTTCTTATGCCATTTTGAGCTTATTATGTAATTTTGGAGCTAAATGGGCTAATTATGTCATTGTTTGGGAAAATAAGGTTAGGAAAATATGAAAGAGGAGAACAAAGAGGAGGAGGAGGATAATAAGAAGAAATCAAGAAGAAGGAGAAGAAGAAGGAGAAGGAAGAGGAGGGGAATAAGGAGGAGAAGAAGGAAAAGGTCGTCTCCTCCTTCTCCTTCTTCTCCTCCTCCTTCTTCTCCTCCTCCTCCTTCTCCTTCTCTTCTTATTCTCTTCTTCTTCTTCTTCTTCCTTATTTTCATTTTTCCTATTTCTTCTTCTCTTCTCATATTCTTGGAGATAAATTTTCTAATTATGTCTTTTTGGAGCTAAATTGGCTAATTATGTTATTTTGGAGCTAAATTAGCTAAGTATATAATGTTCATGAGCTAACCAAGGTTCTTATGCCATTTTAAGCTTATTATGTCATTTTGGAGCTAAATGGGCTAATTTTGTCATTGTTGGGGAAAATAAGGTAAGGAGAATATGAAAGAGGAGGAGAAGAAGAAGAAATCAAGAAGAAGGAGAAGAAGAAGGAGAATGATGAGGAGGAGAAGAAGTAGAAGGAGGAGGAGGAGGAGGAGGAGAAGAAGGCCCTTCTCCTTCTTCTCCTCCTCCTCTCCTCCTCCTTCTCCTTCTCCTTCTCCTTCTGCTTCTCCTCTTCTTCTCTTCTTCTTCATCTTCTTCCTTCTTTTCATTCTTCCTATTTCTTGTCCTATTCTCCTCTTCTTGGAGCTAAATTATATAATTATGTCTTTTTGGAGCTAAATTAGCTAAGTTGTGAGCTAACCAAGGTTCTTACGATGTTTTTACCTAACAGAGCTAAAATAGCTTATTATGTCAAAAATGAACTAGAGAAAACTTACCAGAGTGGTCATCAAGGAGGAGAAACACACCAGGGTTGCTCGTGTCGGCTTCGTTTGGAGGCAGTTTCCCTAGAGAAGGGTCGTGCGATGCCGCTCGAGAGTTATTCTACAGAAAAGATATTTTGCAATGTCTTAGTTAGCATTATGACACACAAATGTTAATACTAGTTTATAATGACCACTGAAATGAAACTCATCGTGCCAATCGCAAAGAAGACGGGCATCGGTGGAGGGGCTTGACCGGTCTTCTCGTACATAGACTACACATTCAGTTTTGAAGAGTTAGTCGTATTAGTTAGTAATGAAACAAACATTACACACATGATTTGGCTAATGTGAAAAAGAAACTAACCACAATAAGCTCGTACATGGCTAGGTGAGACGCCTCATTTCGGGCCCTCTCCTCCTCAATGAACCAAGCCGTGGTCCCGTCCCTCTCCTCAAGAGCAGCCCGAAGAGTAGCCTGGCTTGCCGCTCTCTCTTTATCAAGAGGAGCCTCGGTTTCCGCTATATCTTTCTCAAGGTAAGCCTCGTTTGCCGCTCTCTCTTTCTTAAGAGCAAGCTGCAACACCATTCCTCGTTACCACAGTAATGATCGATGGCCACACACACAATGAAATGGACGAAAGTTTTCCGAGTCCGTACAACTAACCTCAATGGTAAGATCGACTGGCCATGGATAAGGCGTTATCTTAGGACAGGAGCTTGACTGGCGCGCCTTGATCTCCTGGATAGTAAGTGGACAACATATTATCCCATCTGCAATGGCTATCGAGCCATGGGGCCTTCCGCCACTAGATATCATCACCATCTCTGGATCCAAAGGTTCCTGGCTCTGGTTAAAGTCCTCCCCTTTCCAAAACTTCCCCGTGGCCCTGTATTTCATGAGCTTGTGGTGGGATGAGATGTTGGTGAAGTTATTTGGATCATCCACGTCAGACTCAGAGAATGCCTTCGCCTTCTTGTACGAGGCGGTATGGGCCATGCCATAAAGGTCGCACAACTCTGGCATCTCTATCTTATTGTGATGCGCCTAAAAGAGAGGAACAAAGTATTAGTAAGGGCCTCAAGATAGCATCAATAATTAATTGCATGAATCATGAAGCAAACCACATACCCAGTTTCGTCCGAACTGAAGTAAGTTGGCGCTGCCTTGATGGTCTGGCACACCAACAATTTGGCTACGGCAATCCTTCGCGTTGTCATGGACGGCTAGCCAGTTGCCTGTGCACCACTTATCCACCAACGCCTCCCAACAATCCATCTTATCCACACACCATCTCGGGAGCACCTATAAGTTATTAGAAAGAATTTTGAGCGCTACGCCTATGAATAATATCAAGAAAACTACGTACAAGGCCTTAAGAATAGGTAAGTTCTATAATAACCGCCTACACTCGGCCTCGATAACCTTGACCACCTCCTCCTCCTATCCCTCCTCACACCTATAGAAGGTCTGCAATCAGACGAGACAACACCGATTAGTACAATAATTAGCAATATTGTTAATTTTAGATTGTGTAAAAGGATAATTTACCCAAAAGGTGTTGATCACCATCTCAGCCCTCGTGTGGCACAAGACACCATCTATAATCTCCTCCAGCGGGGCCTGCGGAGCCTGGTAGTGCTCTGAGGTAAATCCTAGTGTAGGAACATGACCCTCACCAGGCAACGTGACAAACACCGGGAAATTTTTCCGGCAAAGCACACCACGGACGATGTTCTGCTCGCGGACTCCACCAGGGTGTTTACATCCCCTTCAGTATGATAAGGTCAACACATTAGATATTTGAAGAAAGTTGAAGGTATAAGCTAAAAAAAGAGTAAATGTACTTACCTATCCCGTTCATTCTTAATCACCGTCCTCTTCTCGCGGGTAGCCGTGCGACCGGGAGACGTGTACTACCACGCTTGTACATGGTGGCCCCGTCTACCTACACGTCGCCCTCACTATCCGTAGACTCATCCCCGCCATCAACAAAACAGCCACGCGGACCCTCGGTCCAATCTGTCACCTCGGTCTGATCCGGCCGGGCACCCCATTCGGACCTGTCCACGTCGACCGAAGCGTGTGTCGCAGGAGTCTCCTGGGACGTAGCCTCAGGACCCGGAGTCTCATGGGCCGAAGGAACCTCGACCTAATGCTGATCCTGGACCAGAGTCTCATGAGCCGAATGCCTGTCCACCCGAGTGTGGGGACCCCGACTTACTAGTCGAGAATCGCCGTGCTCAGTGATCCCAGAGATCAATGCTCACCGAATGCAGATACCGAATAAAAGAGTCTTACATCCATACATACCATTTGATACAACAAATGACCACTTCGATCGAGTCTTACATAAATAGGGCCTTAAAGGCCTACACTTGAAATCGAACAAATAGCGGAATTATTGGTTGTAAGCGTGAACCCATGCCATCAGCCTTAACCTACAGGCGTTCTAACTGGGAAACATCCTAGCTCGCATGAACGTCACCGAGTTAATCTTCACCATATCCTATCTTTCATACCTGGTCAATGAAATAACCAGTGGCAAGCCAATGAGTACTTTGAATGCACTCGCAAAACAGCCCATGATATGAACAATGGAAGTGGAGTACAACAATAACATGCAGCTTTGATGAAATTCAACTTGGTGGGATGATCATGATATGCATCAAGATAAAGAATTACTCTTGAAGAACAGGTTAAATATACCAATATATCTGTCGAGGGCTGAACCATCCGGGTTCACCCTATATGACAAGTCACCGAACTTGGTCATATCATTGCTATCATAGCAACATCTTTCTCAACACCACACACATAGAACTCACGCACGCTTGGTTTATGCGGAAATATCAGGACGTAGTTTAAGCAGGATTACCCAACTGTCCTTGACCGTGGAGACGGCTATTCGAATAGTTTGACACTCTGGAGAGGTTGCGCGCTGTACCCACGAGAACCGGGAAACTTCCGTGTCATCCACGACTCGCGGTATATCACATATACCCGAGGTAAGTACCCGATCATTATCTTTCCTCCGACGATACTAAACAAGGAGGTCCACTCGATTGGTACCCAGCCCACATGTTGTACGTCCTACGAGCACCGACTCTGGACAGTATCAACCATGCGGGGACCAACGGTGTGACTGGAACTCATAAAAATGGCATAGTCGCCCTTCCTGGCACGACCCCATCACAAGAGTGATGACAATCACTCCTTGCTAGTACCGAGAAGAGTAATCAACAAATCCCAGTCCCATAAAGGGGTAACATGGTCGCACAGGTGAGGTTGGGACAGTCGACACATCATAAATCTAATCCCATTTCCGAAACCATACTCACACAAAACACCGGTGCACCACTTCACCAAAAGTGGCCACCGTCTCATCATCACCCTCGGGCATTAGTGGCACCCGACGGGGTTTTGCATAAACCTTTGATTTAACTCATCATCATGCTCATGCAATGGTTCTCTACCATCATGCTTGTGCTCCATCAACATGACAGTAGCATGATCCCCATAGATGGCAGGATCAAGCTCATCATGCTTGTGCTCCGAGGAGCCATATGTCTAACATCACCATCATGCAAGTGCTTCGAAGAAGCCTTCGGTACCATCACACCAATGATGGACCGGCACTATGATCACATGCAACGAAAAAGTACTTGCTATTCTAGCATGCATCAATTCATATGCTCAAGTCATGGTCAAAGGGCTGCTTGCCTTGCTCACGTAAGTCCTCGGGGTCTTCGAGGTCTTCGGCTCCAACTGCGAATACTTCGTCTACCGTCCACTGTCCTCGGATACAACCATAGTAAGCCATATAGCAAGCAGAATAAAAGTGTTCTATAAATAGAAGTTTTATTTTTCTTGGACCTCTCTGGTCATAACAAAAATACCTGAAGCTTCTCACAGGAGATTTGAATCATCAAGGATTTTGAATGGATGGAAAGAGCAATAGGTGATCATTGAAGAAGCCAACAGAAATCATTCTGTTAAAAGTGAGTGAAGGCTCCCATTTAACAGAGAATGATTTTAGAAATATTTAGGAAGTGCTTTCAAGGGATTTGGAGTTTGTATGAATATTCTAGAGATTTTACAATGTGCAATAAATAAAAATATGAGCTATTTATTTATTGCAACACAAGTAAGCCACACAAAAATGTTGACCAGGGTTCTTATAATAGCGGATGATTTTAGAAGACCCTAGGAATTTGACTCACTCCATTTGGTGTTGATTTGCATCCTAGGGAAATTTCCAAAGTGGAGTCAAATATAAACAATTGTGGATTTAAATGAAAATGCCACAGAAAATGGGTGGGGAAAAATGTGCAAAGCACTTATTTCGATCGGCCTCATTTTTAGGATCCTGCAGAAATTTGAATCAATGAAATTGGAGTTAGAATGATTTTATAATGGAATTTTGAAACTTGCAGATAAATGAAAAAGAGAAACTTGTCTCCAAATTTGGCTATCATGCGCACTGGGCGCTAGGTAGGCCTTCGGGCCGGACCAGTTGCGCAGACCACCCGGAACACTGGTGACGCCAAAGGCGCACTTCCTGGAGCACGTCTCCTGCGCAGGGACATGCGAACGAGGGAGGGCACGACCACTTAAAGCTGGGGGCCCGACCGGCGTGTGGCTGACGCGGGGGCCCCGCCTATCGGGCCCTTCTTCCTCCTCTCACTCGATCTGGGAACACGCAGGGGAGGCAGGGCCGGCCATTGTAGGACCGGCTCGGGCGGCGCTCCGGCCATCCCCAGCCGAGGTGAGCGCACCTGCGGGCTCGGGGACCGCGTCGACCCCATTCCCCTAGACGACGCTCGTAGGGAGCTTCGGGGAGAGCTGCCCATGGCCGTGGCAGAGGGCCGCGATGGAGGCCGTGGGGAGAGGAGCTCTGACCACTTGGAGGGAAGACGGAGGATGGGGACTGGAGCCGCAGGTCAGGAGGTCCTCCTGGAGGTGCTAAGGAGAAGGAGGGATCTCGGGGAGGCTTGTATTCGAGCATGGCCCAAACGGCCATGGCGGCGGCCATGGAAGAAGAGGTGGGGAGAAGGGCTTGGGAGAGAAGGGGGGAGGCTCATGAGCTTCATGGGAGAAGGGGAGAGCCGAGTGTGAGCCATAGAGGCTCAAGGAGAGGAGATAAGGGAGGGGGAATGGAGAGAGAGATCGAGAGCTCCCTGGAGCTTCCTGCCATGGCAAGGACACACGTCCCTGGGTACCTTGGAGCTTAGGCAGCATGGGGGAGGAGCCTGGACTAGTCAAATGGGGTTCCCTAGTGCTCATAGACATGCTGCAACGGTGGGACACGCCCTGGAGAAAGAAGACAAGGTGCAGAGCACCGTTTCTGCATGCCAGGGAGGTGGTCACCATGGCTACTCTTGTCCACATGGCACACAAGACCAGTCAAGCATGTCTGGCAAGTAGGGCACACCTGCAGCAAGGAGACTCTGGAGTTTGGCAACTAGTGGAGGTGGTCTGATGTGGTTTGGACTCTGGTTTAGTTTGCAGCAGCAAACTAGGGGCTGGCATAAGGGGTCTTCATAGGAGGGGATGGGAGGTGAAACCATATCTAGCAGTGTTTTTAATAGAAGGACTACAAGACTACAAAGTTTTAGCTCAAGAAAGCAAGTGTAGCTAGTACTTGCTGTACCAAGCCACATTTCAGCCAAAAATGAACTTGAAGAGGTATTTCTCATTTTTCCTACATGAGCAGGCCATCTATTGCTTTGAAATGATGCATTGACACACTAGAGAGGCTCTGGAAAGAGTTGGGGGTGATAGCTTAAGCAGAAGAATGGAAAGAGAGGTAAAACACTGTTGCCAAGGGTGAAAATGATAGAAAGTTACAAAGGGACCTTCTCCAATAATTGACCAGTGGCTAAGGAAAAGTTACTGGAAGTAAAATGTAACTAGTTATAGCTGTGGTAGAAATTTGAGCTCAAGGGTAAAAGTGGGAGGGGCAAAAGAAGCCAAATCAGTGAGTGCACACAAGGTGTTTGATCTATGGCTAGCCTACCAGATGGATTCCAATGGCTATGAAACTTAACAGGGTCAAAAAATAGATGAAAATAGGCTTGCATACCAAATTTGGGATTTGCTGGAGAAGTTTTCCAATGTAGACTTGGAAAACCAATGAAATGGGCAGAAATGACTTTCTGCCTACAACCCTATTCAAATCAATTCCCACGAATCCAATATTTGGTATAGGGGCATTATTTGAGCATTAAAGTATGCACAAAAAGTTAGAGGTCAATTGGAGAAACTTTATAATGTAAAGTTTACCAAAGAGAGAAATCAACAGAGAGGGTTTTGAGGATCTTAGGAGAAGTTCCTCTATTCTCCTTGGTGTACCACTTGGTGTGGATGCCTTATTGGAGTATTCGAACATGCCCACCAAATTTGAGCACAATTGGAGACACTTCGCAATGTAGAGTTGCTTGATTCTGGACACATAGGGTTTTGGAGTGATTAGGGGAGTCAAATAAACTTGGATTGAAATGAAACTTGGCAAGATCATCAATGGTATCATAGATGACATGCTAGAATTTTATTGGAATTTATTGAAAATATTTCTAATAGAAATATTTCCAAAGCATGAAATAGGAAGGAATGGTTTTGGAGGGGTTTTCCCAATATTTTGAACATGACCATGTGTTGAAACTCATAAATATGGAATAAGTATGTCCACCGAGTTTCCCTAAATTTTCTTAAATATTTTGAAAGCAATAAAAATAACTTTCCTTCATAAGAGACCATTTCTGGCCTCACAGAAAGGCTTTTAAATAAAATAATAAAATAACTTCTAAAATAATAATATGGTTGTTTTTGGAAGACCTTTTGATAATAGGTTTTAAATAAAATAACTTGTGCAAAAGAAATTCCCTAATTTGAGGACTTGTAGTACAAACCTCATCTTAGGGGTTTGAAAGTTTAATTCAAAGAAATGAATTTTGGGTAAAAATAAATATTGTTGAAAATAGATATTTATCCTAAACACATGGCCCGATCATTAGGCAGGAGATCATGGGTTGAGGAGGTGATTAGGGGAGTGACAGGATTTATGGGGGGCAATCACATGTATTCAAGCAAACAAGCAAACAATGGTCACTCCAAGCATCACAAGCATTCACAATTTTTTTTATTAATTGGTCCTAACTTTTGGAATAACTTAATTAGTTAGGAAGGCCAAAAACTAGGTGTTACACTGAGGCTCTGGGACCGGAGTCCCCGTAGCCTCCTCCGCAAACGGGTCCACCATAGTAGTCTCGTGCTCGGCTTAATGAGCTGGTGGTGGTGGCGAGGACGGCGCAACAGTCCGCCTACCTCTTCCGTGCCACCACCTCTCCCTGTACCCTTCCCCTTCTTCCCTACCCGACCAGCACCTCTCCCAGTGGGCAATGCCACCGATGAAGAAGCACCCACGGGTGGTGTCGTGAGACTGTCTTCCAAGAATCTACGAAGAGATAGTGGTGGAATGGAAGTACCACCCCTCGTGCGGGCCACCGAAGAAGAACCCGTCGAGCGATCTGGACCCACGCCAACCATCTTTCAAAACCTGCTGACCTGCCATGATAAAGACTAAAAGAAATTAGTACAACATAAAAAAATGAATAACTGAGATGAATAATAATATGTACATATATAATTTAAGTTGGGAATCTTACAAACTAATAATCATCATCAATAAATGCATCATCATCATCAATATCACGCATGTCTTCAGGAATGACGTGCTCATCGGGTTGAATGGCATGAAGTTGTGGAAGGACTTTCTGTAATCGGTCAAGCATTGATAGGTCATCCGCATCAGTAACCTCTTCTAGTTCCAGCTTTGCTGGTTCCGACTCAGGGGTTCATTGATAAGTCGGATTCATTGTCGTTGTCTACTTCCATGTGCTAGTGTGAAGCACGACGGTTCTTGAAACGTTTCTTGGAAAGACGAGTTTTTGTAAGAATTCTCCATCATATGTGTCTAGGTTAATGTGAGGTTCATAATCCTGGTCATTTGGGAGAGGTGGTCTAACACATGGCGGCACTTCATAGACAATATAGCAACCTTCCAGATTCTTATCAGTTTGGCATGCCCACGATATACAGAAAACTTGGGTCTCCTATTGGGCCGAAATGTAGACATCGGGAACATCTAAATGCTGTTTGGATTGATTTCGACTAGTCCTATATGTTCATGAGTCCTTCTAGTCTCCTTCGGCTCGAACCAATAATATTTGAAGACTACGACATTCGGTGGGTTTTCACCATAAAATTGAAGTTCATAAATTGCTTCAACACTTCCATAACACTCGATAACACCTTCGCCAATAGCAGAGACACCACAATTTGTAGATTTCTGGTCGGTCATAGATAGCTCTTTGCCAAAGGTACGAAAGAGATACCCGTTGATGTTGTATTTCTCAAATGAACGGACCTTATACTCAAAGCCAATAGTGGCCTGTCTCAATTCGGCGTCCATAGACTCTAACTTAGCCTACAAGTCTAATACGAAACGATTGTTGCATTAGCCGCAAGTTAGAGAAAGAAATGAAATGGTCCACTATTGATAATTACCATTTGTTTGAACCAAGAGATTAAACCGGGATAGCCGCCTCCTGTCTTTGCCATAAGCTCATACTCTTCGACGGAATCATTTTGGATCATTGCTCCATCCGAGAATTTGGCAACGTATCGACTGTATGAAATATCCGGGAATAAGAGCAGTTCAAAGGAATCAGAAGTTACGGGAAAACGTGCCGAGAACTTACTCGATGTACGGCTGCACTTCTGTTAGGTTGTTGAAGATATACAACGGAATATTCTGGCATTCTTCGGAGTCCAACGTTATTGGTTTCGAAGCACTGGCTGGTGCGAGTTTCCATTTGAATAGGCTGAGATTGGACCCACGTTTTTAGGGTCTGCATCATTGTGCCGAGGCTTCGGATTATGCAAATGATGATTTTTGGCTTCGTAGTGTGTGCATCACAAAGTTTGGCACCTCCTCAGTAATGAATGCCTCAGCCATCGATGCTTCAATTCTACGCTTATTTTTACATTTAGCTCGAAGCGTCTTCTGCATCCTCTCAGTTGCATAGCACTAACGATTTTGCAGGGCCCCACCCAATCTTGCCTCGGTCAGTAGATGTAAAATCAAATACTGCATTGGATTAAAGAAGCCCGGTAGAAAGATCTTCTCTAACTTGCACAGCAACTCCGGCGCAAACTCTTCCATGTCATCTACCACGTGAGGCGACAATTCTTTCGCACAAAGAACAAAGAAGAAATAGCTCAGCTCTGCTAGTACTAGCCATTCATCCTCAGGAATAAAGCCACGTAACATCAAAGGCATTACCCGCTCTAGCCATATGTGCCAATCATGACTCTTGAGACCAAAGATTTTTAATTTTTCAAGACTCGCTCCCCTCTTTAGATTCACTGCATACCCATCGGGAAACATCAAGTGCATTTTGACCCAGAAGATAATTTCCCTCATAGCTAGACTTCCAAGATTGAACCAGGCCTTTGGCTTCGACCACTTCTGCTTTCCTTTGCCTTCTTGCATGTTTTGTAATGGTCTGTGACATAGTGTCTCTTGATTAACTCTAGTCTTAGTATTATCCTTTGTCTTCCCATCTATGTCGAACAATGTACCAAAAATAGCCTCTCCGATATTCTTTTGAGTGTGCGTCATGTCGATATTGTGTGGAAGAAGGAGGTCTTTGAAGTAAGGCAGATCCCAGAAGCATGGCCTTTGAGTCCAGGCGTGTTTTGAATTATACCCCTTGAAATACACTGGACACTGTGGATCAGGCTCGAGGGCGTTTAACTGATCCAGGATCTGTCGGCCTGCCAATGCAGGTGGTGCCAAGTTTTTGACAACTTTACCTTTGGTAAAGTTCTTCTTGTCTTTTTTGAACTGATGGTCAGGATCCAGGAACTGTCTATGCAAGTCAAAGCAAGAATACTTCCTACCCTCCTGCAACCATTGAAACTGAAGAGCTGCCTTGCATTGGGGGCACGGGAACCTTGCATGCACACACCATCCAGAGAATAGCGCATACACCGGCAAGTCAAGCATAGAGTACATGTACCACACATGCATTTTGAAGTTTTGTTTTCTAGCGGCATCGATTGTCTTGACCCCATTATCCCAAGCTTCTTCCAATTCATCCTTAAGTGGCTCCTGGTACACATTCATATTCTTCCCCGGATAATTCACCCCTGGAATTATCAACGTCATAAATATGTTCGTTCTTTGCATAATCTTCCCGGGGGGAGATTGAGTGGAATGAAAAATACATGCCAACAACTGTATTAGGTTGCCGTCATGCCAAAAGGATTAAAACCATCCGTGGCGGCACAGACTCGAGGATTCCTTGGATCTTCCGCTTTATCGTGATGCAATACATCAAAATGTTTCCACGCTTCCCCATCCGATGTGTGTACCGCCATCTTATTCCCATCCGCATCTAGTTCGGTTCTTTTTCCCAATTTGTGCCATGTCATCTGTCTGGTTGTCTCTTCGACCATGAAAGAACACTAACTGCGATTTTAGTGTGCCTCTTCTCACCGATACCATTGTCTACCACAAGATACCTGCAAGACTCGCAATTGGGACATTAGTCCAAGTGTGCATACTCCTTCCTAAATAAGACACATCCTTTCTCGCATGCTTCTATCTTCTCATAGGGCATCTTAAGTACACGAAGTATATTGTCCGACTGGTACAGATTTGCAGGCATGACATGGCCTTTTGGTAGGAAGCGTCCAAATAGTGTGATCATCGCGTTGTAGCATTCTCTTCCCAAGTTGAACTGAGCCTTCAGAGCCATTACTTGTGCAATTGCATCCAGCTGACAAAGCTCAATGTGCTCATGGAGAGGACATTTTGAAGACTCCAACATTTCATAGAAGGTCTTTGTAGATTCCTCCATCTCATCCTCGGAATCCCAAGCATCATCAAAGTCTTGCACCATGTCTTCGATCCCGGTACCATGCTCGTCGGTGCCACGACGGACCACCATATCTCTGGTGCGTTGTATAGACTCACCATGAAATTTCCACACCGTATAATTAGGCTTAAAACCCCGCCTCTGCAGGTGTTTAATCATTACACCCTCTGTCGTCTTTTTATAGTTGTCGCATCCAGGACAGGCGCAATAGTTTCTTTCCTGGCCATTTGCAAATGCGGCTTTCACAAATTCCTTGGTTTTTAGAAACCATTCTTTCATCATCTCTTTTTGACTAGGGTGACCGGTTTACATCCACGCACGATCACTCATCTTGCCTAGAAACAAAACACACAAGAAATATATTTATATATAATTTAGCATATATATTCATCAGTTAATCAAGTTCACTATTTTTATTACGTCCATGCAACCTACACGCCAATAGGTAAAGATAGGTCCTAATCCCACCCGAGTATGTGTAGATTGGGTTGGTTTTTCCATGCTTTGCTACAGATCCAACGCAAAAATTCGGCAGCACCTCCCCACTGTTCTCCTGATACACGTCTTCGCAATAAACAGAGAGTATGCGTATCCTGAGAATAAAGGGAGGCACTGACAAAATTATGCATCGGATCCGGAACAAGGCATATTTCTAACTGTAACTCTTTCAAACGGGAGACGCATACTGGTCACGCATACTGATAAATTAATTTAATTACCTACATCTAGAATGTTTCATCCACAAACCAACCCACAGTAAATGAAGGGGCGAGGAGGAGATGACATTTGTACTGACCCATGAATGCAGGAGCGGAGCTCGTAGAATGCACGGGGAGGTCTTCGCACAGCAGACCTCACAGTGACGAGACAACTTTCACATGTAAATCCACCGGGTCAACACAAATATTTTGTGTTCATTAATAAAATCGAAAAATATACGACCTAACACAAATATACGGCATATTAACAATTGCATGGAGATTCATGCTGGGATGTCACGATGTCGTGTCGGGGCGTCGTGTCGGGGTGTTGGGGAATCGTGTCACGGTGTCAGGCTGTCATTTTCTTCTTCTTCCTCTTGTTTTTTTCCTCTTCTTCCGTTTCTTCTTCTTCTATTTCTTCCATTTCTTCTTCTTCTTATTATTCTTCTCTTCTTCTTCTGCGGGCAGGAGGAGAGAAGAAGGAGAATAAGAAGGAGGGCTCCTTCTCCTACTCCTCCTTCTCCTTCTTCTTCTCTTCTTCTTCTCTTCTTCTTCTTGTTCCTTTTCTCATTTTTCCTATTTCTTCGCCTCTTCTCCTCCTCTTCTTCTTCTTCTTCTCCTCCTCCTCCTCCTCCTCTTCTCCTCTTTTTCCTCCTCTTCCTATTCTTCTTCCTCTTATTTGTATTTCTATTTTTCTTTATCCTCTTCTTCTACTTATTCTTCTTTTCTTCTTTTCTCTCTTCTTCTCCTTCTTATTTTTTTATTCTTTTTATTCTTCTTTTCTTCTACTTCTCTTCTTCTTTTCTTCTTCTCCTTATTATTTTTGTCTTCTCCTCCTCTTCTTATTCTTCTCCTCCTCCTCCTCTTCTTCTCCTCTTCTCCTCCTCGTCTTCTTCTTCTTCTTCTTCTTCTTCTTCTTTCTACTAAGATAACTAACTAACTAACCTAACTAACCAAGCTAACTAACTAACCTAACTAATTTAACAAGCTAACTAACGAACCTAAACCTAATAAACTTAAAAACTAACCTAACTAATTTAACATCAATAAAAATAAGGAAAAACTTACCTAACCATACAAATTGCATGAGGGGGCTCAATAGCGGGGGCGGCTGGGGCGTCGTGGGCGCGGAGGGGCGCCGGGGCGTTATCGGCTATCGGGCGCTGGGGGTGTTGGTGCGACGGGGCTGCGCCGGGGGCGGTGGGGCGCCGGTGCCGGGGCTGTGGGGCCCCGGGGCGGCGCTGGGGGCGGTGGGGCGGCGACGATGGTGGCGACGGTGGGCGTCGGGGAGAGGAGTGGAAGAGTGGGTGGAGCGTGTGTGAGTGAGTGAGAAAGAGAGGGGCCGGGGTGGGGGCAAAGAGCCGTTACACACATTAGCTCTTTGCCGTCTGATGTTGCTTTGCCTTCTGTTGTGCGGTTCTTTGCCGTCTGCGACACATGGCAAAGAAGAGACTCGAGTGTGACCAAACGTCCCTGCAGTCAGGTGGGCCCCACCTGTAGCTTTGTCGTCTGTTGTGTGGCTCTTTGCCGTCTGCGGCTGACGGCAAAGAAGTGACTGATGGAAAATACTTTCAATGCCATCAGCCATTTCTTTGTCGTCCGCTTTGTGGAAGCTGACGACAAAGACACTCTTTGCCATCAGTTAGCAGACGGCAAATAACTGAATTCCAGTAGTGAAAGTATCACAGGAAAGAGAGAAGGGGGCAATAGAGGAAAGGAAGCACTACTTTCCCAAACGGAGCATTGAGTATACTACAAATACCAAAGATTATTTTCAAAGCATAGATTACAATAACAAAGGGCATGGTGGCTAGTCCCGATGTGGACCTTGCACAATTTTAACCTTGTCTATCCTGTCAACGTTAGGCATTACCTTCTCTTCAAAGGGCTTGGGGTCCACTTCCTTCGGCAAGCGTACCATGGAGAGTTTCAAATCGGGGTTCCCGTATGCCATCTTGGTGAGCACTTTGAGGAGGACGTTCCGGCACAGCCGCCGGGCCTCGATCACCAGTTGCATCATTTCGTCAGCCTAGAGATGCTTGAGGGTGTCACTCAAACTCTCGAAGAACAAGGCAAAATTGACACTCAGAGGAGCCCCGGAGAAGGAGCATGGTGGCCAGGTGATCGGCGATGGCGGACGCGGCATTAACAAGGCGCCCCGTCCACAACTTGACGACCTTCACGTACTTGTCGTGGTCAATGGAAGCAGCATCTAACTGTTCCGCCGAGACCTGGAGCTTCCGAGTCAGATCGTCCTCCCGGTCCACTCCCTCCTTGAGTGCCTCCTCCATGGAGGTCAACTTAGCCCGCAGGGTGTCCAGGGAGGCATTGGCGTTGCGGAGCTGGGTGGCCTTGTCAATCGCAGCGGCCTCAACATCCTCCAAGCGCGAGGGCCTTCTCCCTTGTAGAAGAAAGCACCGATACCTTGTCGCGGAGGCCATCGAGATCTTCCTCAAGCTCTTTCACCATCCCGGTGAGCCCTTGGCGACTTTGGCAGCGGACGCTCGATCGGTGACCTCCTAGAGCTTGCTGGCGTACTCCAAAGCCTAGGTGTCGAAGTCGCTCTTGAACTGATCCCCCAACTCCTGAGTGTGTTGTGCCACTAGTTTCTCGACCTCCTCTCCCTTGGCACGATGCCCCTTGCTGAGCGACTACTCAGGGGCGGCGATCTCCTTCTCGTGATCTTCCATACCGATCCGGATATTGGTGAGGCGGGCTTCCTCGGCTGCGTCCGGTGCCGAGACTCTTCCTCCTCCTTCCGGACGTCGTCCAACCGAAGGCTGAGCGCTTCATCCTCAGCCTTTAGTTTCTCGCGCTCAGCCCACAACGCCTTGTAGGCTTCGCCGAAATGAGCCAGAGCTTCTTCGAAACGCTTCTCAAATGCCTCCTCCGCCGCCTTGATGACTGCCTCCCAGGAGTCCAGCTTCTCCCTCCTGGCGCGGAACAAGGCTTGGAGCTAGCCGACGTGGTCTCTCATGGAGAGGAAGAGCTTCTCCTCGCTGAGTTTTCCGCCGCCAGTCTCCAGCCCAACCGGGGCGTTGGGGCCAATGCCGGCGGAGACCTCCGCGTCAACGCTCTCCCCCTCCACCAAGGCCCTCGATCGGTCCGCCCCCAGCGGGACGACGAACATCTCCTCTCCGGCGCGAAGGTACGGTCTGCCCGGGTTATCCTCGGCACAGGAGGGATCACCGCCGCCTAGCTCCCCGCCAATGGGGTGGGATTCTTCGCCCTTGGCGGTCTCCCCACCCACGGCAGGCGGAGAATCGTCAGCACGCGCCTCCGGGCCCTCAACGGGAACCTTTGCAGGCTCCTGGATATCCTGCTCCTGCTCTCGCTCCTCGTGGGCGGACTCGTGCGCCATGGCGTCGGAGGCCTCAGCCGCGGCTTCGCGGGCAACCTCCATAACCACGGCATCGACGTCCATCTCCTCCATGGGAGAACGATCTCAGGGGCAGGAAAATACAAGGAATGGTCGAAATCAGGCAAGATAATCAAGAAGAAAACTCAAGACTCAACTTCTGGATGTTTTTGCATACGCGCTCACCGCCCTCCTACTGGTGGATGGTAGTTGCCCCCTCCCCGGCAACATTCATTGTCGGGGGCTCGTCCTCAAGCACCACAGGCTCAGGCGATGCACACTGGGGATTTGTCGGGGGCTGGGCACAAGAGTGGCCGAAGGCGCCGGCGGAGTTTCTGGAGCAACCGCCGAGGGATTTTCACTGTTTGGCTCCATGGCGCCCGCCGGGGGGCCCTCACCCACCGAGGCATAGACATCCACCAAGGGATCACCCTCGGCCATGCGCTTAGGGCTTGCCGTAGGCACCCCGCCAGCTGATGTGTCCGCTCTCGCTAACGGCTCGTTGACAGCTGACGCCCTAGCCCTCTTCGCCGACGTTTGGGCCATGGTCTGAGTGTCCCTGCGAACGAGCGACGGCACCAAGCAAGCAAGTGTGAGGGGGGGTCGGAGTATCGAACTCATACTCGTCGTCCTCCTCCTCCGAGCTCAAAATTGAGATATCATAATCCACCTCCGCCCCAGGATACAGCAAAGGGTGCACCACCCTCGGATGTTTGGCGGGCACGGCAGGCGGTCTTTGCCGGACCAGAATATTGGAGCCGACGCAATAGAGCAGCCGCTTGGGTTTTCGACGGGCCAAGCACTCCTCCATCTCCTCCCCCCTCTCCTTCGTCTCGGTGGCTGGCGTCCGTTCTTCTCGACGGGCCCGCGCGCTTGTGGTGGTGCCTCTCCACGAGTCACTTCCCTGACATGGGAGCCCGCGCGCCGAGCCCCAAGGGCAAGGATATGCTCCTCCATCCGGTGGTGTTGTGAGCCTCCTCCGCGGTGGTGGTATCGTGGAAGAGCCCTTTTCTCCCTGGATTGGGACCTCCGACAATCCGTCGAAGAAGGATGAGACCAGCTCTGCCGCGGGCTCCAGCCAGGTCGCGACCATGCCATGGGCATCGCAATCCGGCATCATCGCCGTGAGGTTGCTCAGGGCCGAGCTGTTGCACAACGGGAGGACCCCCTGCGGCAGCCGGATCTTCAACTCAGAACTAAACAACTTCTGGTAGAAGTACCCAAGCTCCATGGCTGTCAGATTGTTGTCCACCCCTAGTTGCAACCGCATGACATCCGCCGCGTTCATGAAGGACGAAGATGGCCTCCCTCCCCTGTGTTGGAGGGGGGTGATGCGCCTGTGGAGGAAGTCGGCAGCCACCATCTCCATCGTCAACCCCGCGGCCCTGAGACACAGGATTCTGGTGGTGGCGATGGTCAGCTTATCATCGTCAAGGGACAGATCGCTCCAGCCCCCTCCCCGGGACCCAATCCTGGAGGTCCTAGGCTCGCAACAGGGCGTATAACCCTCCTGACGAATCCAACACCACTTCCCCCACCACTCGTCCCACTTCTAGCGAAGGGTACCTCCCAGGTACACCTCCATGGTCCCAGTCCTTGGGACCCAGGTGATGGAGCCCGAAAGGGCCTCCCCGCCCTGGATGCAAGGAGCGAAGTAGTGGCGCAAGAGAGCTATGTTGGGGGTGATCCCAACGAAGTTCTCGCAAAGGTGCGCGAAGATGGACATGCACGTCACTACGTTTGGTGTAAAGTTGAGGAGGCGGAAGCCATAGGTGTGAATGAGGTTGAGGTAGAACTGAGAGAATGGCGGGCAAAGCCCATAGAAGAAATAGTCGGCGAAGAAGGGGAACTGGTCCAGCCTCCCGCTTGCCGTCCCGGGGAGCACCTCGGTGGCCGGGTGCGCCTTCGTCTCAGCAGCCCAGATGATGTTGTAGCGGCTCCTCAAGGTGGCCATATCCAGGCCTTTGCGGAAGTAGGAGTGCTTCTTCCGCAGCCTCGCCAACTCCTTCTCCGAAGCAGCACCCTTCCCCCCAGAGGTCTTCGGCGCCATGGCGGCGGCGGAATATGAACGTTGTGGCCCGAAGCGGAACCGCAGGGGGAAGGGGAGGCGTGGGATGGCGGTGTTTGAGATTGGAAATGGACCGGGAACAGTGGAGTAGGAGAACCCGTATTTCCCCTTCTTATAGGGACGCGGGCCGACCCTTAGCCTGCTCCACCAACGGTTCCCCTCGCGCGCGGCCGCCTCGATCACTGCACGTACAACTCCCCACTTCGCACGATCAATGCACAACATGGGAAAAGGCAACCGCCAGCAGATCCAGCCACGGAGGCCCATGCACCTCTTCGGGCCTAGCCCAACAACGCTCCGCATGCGTGTGTGGCCCAGGCCTGGGGCCTCTTGTCGGTGCAGTAAAGACTAGGGTCTCCAGTGCCCTAGACTTGTGCACGGGTGCAAAGAGCCCGTGACGTCAGGACGTGGCATAGTCCAGACGAGAAGCACCCCCAATATATCCAAGGCCCCGACAACCCTGCCTTGCTGGGAAGACATCCAAGTCAACATTCGTTTAATGGAAGTGATGAGCGCACCAAGCACAAGACCCTGGCGAGCCTCCCTCGTCTGGAAGACAACCGAAGCCCCGGCAAGCTTCCTTGCCGGGACGAAGACCCAAGACCCCGGGAAGTACTCTTGCCGGGATGATTTGGCAAGGCACTGAGGGCGACCGCCCTTGCCATAGTGCCACACCCCCCCCCCCCGAGTTCCAGCGCATTCCGCATGCGCCAGCGGGGCGTCCAGGTGTCGAAACACCTGGACACATGTCTTCACCAGCACTTAGCTGACAAGTACAAGACATGCATTTAATGCAGCTGACAGCGGTAAATGGATAAGCACTGCTCTAGGTACACTGTAACATCTCGTGAACCTACCATCGAGCAATGTAGGTGACCCCTTTGCCTATAAAAGGAGGCCCTTAGATCATTCACAAGGGGTTACACTCTTTGGAGAATGGCCAAGAAGACGGTTATCATCACTCTAACAAACAACGAAAAACGCTTAATACGATCAGATGAGCAGGACGTAGGGTTTTACGCGTAAGCGGCCCGAACCTGGGTAAAAAGGCTTGTCGGGTATTTATCGTTAGATCCGCTCTTGATGTTGTATGTCGCCGCCCTACGATCACAAGGGTATCACGTTGATCCGCATAGGTGTCGACCTAGCATCGCCGACAACACAAGTCTCAGCCCCCTAAGTCAGGAGCTCCTCCAATTCACTTCTATCCGCTGTCAAAGGTGACTTTGCACAAGTGTGGTCGGAAGGGTCACTACTCCAACAAGTGTACCAACCAAAAGCGTCTTCTGCCTCCTGCTCAAATCAGGCCCCTAGGCAATGAAATGGTTAAGCATAATCCCAAGAGAACAAGAGTGAACATGGTTAATGCAACTGAAGCAAAGGATTCCTAAGATGTGATAATGGGTAATCTCTTGGTTAATTCAATTCCTGCAAGAGTTTTATTCGATTCAGGTGCATTGCATTGTTTTATGTCTAGACCATTTTCTATTAAGCATGCTTTCAATTCATAAATGTTGGGTAGACCGTTGGGTATTGTTTCTCCGTATTTAACCATGACGGCTATTTTAGTGGTTCCATAGGTATCAGTTAAGATGGGCAGTTATTCCTTCCTAACTTCTCCTTATGTTCTTGGCAATTAAGAAATTGATATAATTCTTGGCATGTATTTTATCTCAATGAACAAGGCATGCATTGATTGTGCAGCCAAAGAAGTCAAATTGACTCATCCTTCTCAAGACTTGATAATTTTCCCTGCTTGCTATGACATGATTCGTCTATTTTCTTTCAATGAGAAAGGTGAAATCTGATGAGGACATGACTACCTTTGATATTATCACAATCATTGCATATGGGTATTTACTTGAGGTGATTTATGATAAAACTCATGCAATAATTTATTTATGTTATCCAGAACAAAAATACTTCACGTGTTTTTATTTTATGCCTAAATGCATAATGGCCGAACACTTGTATGAATCACGTGTGGTGACAAGGGATGAGGAAATGGTTGCATGCTATTCAAGAGCTCCTCTTATGTCAAAGTAAATAATTAGTTTATGTTCAAGAAGTTCTCTCACGTCAGATTTAGCCCAAGAGAAGATTCGTACTGCACCAAAACGCCTTTCATGTCCTCTTATGTCAAAGTCTTTCATGTTTTGGTCTCAGATTCGTACTGCACACACATACCTAGACCAAAACGCCTTTAGCCTTTTCATCTGGACTCCGAATTGCGTGATTCCTTTTGGGATGCAAAGAATATTTTATATGCTTTCAGGCCCAAACGGAATGACGTTCAAATCCGTCTGGAGCATGGAGATATAGACCAAATAATATGACGTTGCACCAGAATCCGAGTCAAACAACAAGTACAAAGGTGTTGCACCACCTCCACTTGGGCCCATAGGCTTTGTACGACCTAGGGTTAGTTTTAGGCTGCCTTGGGATATCCTCCCACCTCCTTGGCCGCCACCCCTTGCTTCTATATAAGTAGATCAACCTAGTAGATTTTTGATGGGGGATTTGTCTCGTTAAAAGTTAGCCATTGCAACTTCGTGTACTTCATTTGTATCCAACGACCAGACTAATAACGTTTTCGTATCCCCACCCTTATCAATGCTTCATTTATATTCGCAATATTCAGATTGCAATATCATATTCTTGATTGTTCTTCGATTGCTTGTAGGAATAATCCTTCGTGGTCAGGTTTATCATGCTCCGGCGTGGTCAATAACCTCTTGGAGATTGGTTTAGCGATTTCTAAGTCGCAACATCGTGCATGTTTGTAGTCAGATTACCGAAGTCAGCTCCACCAACATGAAGTACACGAAGTTGCAATGGCTAAGTTTTAACTAAACAAATCCTCCAGCAAAAAGCTACTAGGTTGGTATACTTATATAGGAGCAAGGAGTTGGGAGTACATCCCAGGGAAGCCTAAAACTAACCCTAGGTCTTACAAGGCCTATGGGCCCAAGTGGAGGTGGTGCAACACCTTTGCACTTGTTGCTTGACTAGGATTCTGGTGCAACGTTATATTGTTTGGTCCATATCTCCATGTTGCGGAGGAGTTTGAAGGTGATTCCAATTTGGCATGAAAGCACATAAACTCTACTTTGCATCCCAAAAAGAATCACTTAATTCGGAGTCCGGATGAAAACGTTGAAGGCGTTTTGGTACAGGTATGTCTGTGCAGTCCGAATCTGAGTCGAGAACGTGAAAGACTTGGACTCTATCTTCTCTTGGGCTAAAAGCGACATG
This sequence comes from Hordeum vulgare subsp. vulgare, assembly GCF_904849725.1. Taxonomy (NCBI): domain Eukaryota; kingdom Viridiplantae; phylum Streptophyta; class Magnoliopsida; order Poales; family Poaceae; genus Hordeum; species Hordeum vulgare. The sequence continues at coordinate 336,554,346 of NC_058524.1, read as the reverse complement.
AGAGAACTTCTTGAACAACAACTAATTAGTTCCTTTGATATGAGATGACCTCTTGAATAGCATCCGACCATTTCCTCTTCCCTTGTCATCACACGTGATTCATACAAGTGTTTAGCCATTCTGCATTTAGGCATAAAATAAAAAACAGGTGAAGTATTTTTGTTCTAGATAATATAAATAAATTATTGCATGAGTTTTATCAGAAATCACCTCAAATGAATACCCATATTCAATGATTGTGATAATAACGAAGCTAGTCATGTCCTCACCATCCTCCCTTTTTTTAAAACAAAGCCGTCCTCGGCGCTGCTTAAACTGAAATTTGGCGAACAAACGAGACAAGGTGTACATGTTGTATATGTATATCTCATCCTTTTTTTACTTCCCTTGGTTTTTGCACATATGACACATGTATACATGAGTAACTTTCATATGTTATGGAATATAAAGCCAAAATATTATCACAAGAAATAGAAAGCATGAAAATGTTGCAACTCAGCTTGCACATACGAGTGAAGTCCTTATTCATATCTAAAGATTGACAATGTTCATCATTAAACCATCCTAACATTTGTGAATACACTTTGATTGTTTCAGATTTACATGCTATGACATGCTTAAACAAACTAACATGCAACAAGTCATTCGACATAGAATCATCACCAAGATTAGAGGTCATATCAAAATGATTAAACATTGGCACAATTATTTCGAATAATATTTGATGCAAATTTGATTTATTCTCTGATTCACATGGTTGTTTTTCATCAACAGTTAATTCAATCGGTTCACTCAACATTGTTGATATTGTACTTAGTTGATCACATGGCAAAGTCAAATCAGGAACATAGTCCTCCAAACTAGGTTGTGTGACCAAAGTGATGGGTAGGTCATCACATGTTACATTGCAACTGACAAGGCATTCATCATACTCATGTGGAGGTGGAAGATAAGTACCTTTGTCATTACCTCTTATGATCAACTCAGATGATGTAGCCACTCTCGATGCTAACATGTCACATGGTGAAGGTGATATGGCCCTCACAACAATTGATGTGGTTGTCATCGTACGCCCAGTAGTTGAAGGAACAACCATATCAACTCTTGGAATAAGCACCTTGCACTCTTTCTCATTGTGGGCAACACGTCGTTTTATTTCCTGTTCAGCTTTGCAAGCAAGGCGAAACAAACAATCCATAGGATAACACTTTTCATGAATTATTATCTCCCGAATATCATGGTTTAAACCTCCCCAAAATCTATCCATCAAATCTTCTTCAATTTCTACTAATGTGGAATGCAACAAGGTTGTTTGTAAATCATCATAATATTTTGTTACGGTGTCACTACCTTGTTTTAAATATTGTAACTTTTTAATCATGTCACGAGTATAATAAGCAGGAACGAATGTGTGTCTCATGGCAAGTTTAAAATCATCCCAAGTAGTAGGTATATAATCAGGGTGTAATCGACAATATTCTCTCCACCAAACTGAAGCATAACCGGTGAAAGAACCAAGCACGACCTTAACTCTCTTATGTTCAGCAAAAACATGGGAAGCAAATATATAATTTATTTAAAATTCCCATTCAATATTTAAAGCAGGTCTAAAACGGCCATTAAATGATGGTATAGAAACATTAACTTGATCATGCGCATTTGGATCTCTATGCACCTCTAATAACGGTTGTTTTGGTGGCATGTCTTCCACGATCGAAGAAGCCCATGGATTGACAACTCTAGATCCTTTCATGACTAGTAGAAAAAAAATACAAAAATGTTGTACCTATGAACTACTCGAAAGTGGTGGTGGTGATGGTGGTGGTGGTGTGTCACAAATCCTTCAAGCCAATCTCAAATTCTTAATAGTTCTTACCCAGCAGGAGGTGGTGATCGGCAACCGGTGTAGTCAAAACTCTTAAAGCTTGGATAGAGCGATTGCCAGCTGGCATCAAACACATGATGTAGAAGTATGTGGACCAGGGAAGGCTTATTATATATACTATCAAAAGATTAGAAATAATCAATTCAGAGATGCAATGTTGAATAAATGCTCAACGACGGTACTGTGTTGGTGCTAGGCTAGACCGTACTAGAGACACGATCCTAGAACACTAATGGAGTCACCTTAAAGCACAAATAGCAGCAACGGATGAGATGAAGTAGCTCTGGATAGGAAGATATAAGTGAAGATCACAATGGCAGTAAAGATAGTGATGATAAATGACCCCTAAGCAGGATAAACCAAAACTATCTCTACAACTTCCCTCTAGAAAATAAGATGTCAAATTTATAATATTTTTTCTCAAGAATGCTACTGACTCAAGCTTTCTGATGCAAAAAGAATAACTCAATTCCGAGAACGTATGAGGACTCAAAAAATTCAAGAACGGACATGAAAAATATTGACAAATTGTGTTCCTGACGTTCGGAGGGAAAAACGTCCTATTTGGAAGCCGATTTGGAGGTGACAATAATGAACTTCCTTGATGAACTATTCAGATGAGGCTAGTCGATAGCTCGAATTTGAGTACTCATGGAGCCAAAACACACTTCATATGAGCAAGATATACCTGTTTTACTGAACACTGCGCAAAAGAGTTTCCAATCCGAATTTAGATACGGGATTGAGTGTAGATAGATTCGAAATTTGTGTTTTTTTCACTTCTTTCTTTTCTTTTCACTCACTTTTTATACTTTTCTTTCTCTCCATTTTTCTCTCACTTTAGATTTCTTTTTTCCTCTTTTTTTTGTTCTCATTTTTTTTCTCTTCTCTCCAACCAATCAGATAAAGTGTAGATTGGATCAAGCGTAGATGTGAACGATGGAAATTGATGGATAGTGGTGGGCAACAACCGAAGGGATGACAGCGGCGTGGTGGTGGTATATGGCAGCAGTGATGAAGATGGTGTGGCAGAGGCGTGATAACTTGTGAACAGAACTCGAAAGTCTAAAAGACTAGACACTAAGACCACCAACTTGACACGACGATGCAACCGATAATTCAACTATGCAAACACTAAAAAGAAAATTACAAAGGCTCATACTGGCTTGGACAAAGTATGAGTAGATCTAACTCTTTTTTATGGTTTTCTCTTGGGTAGTAGGTAAGAAATATAAATCTAATCTAGGGATAACATGACATTCTCACCGAGCAACCTGAAAACTGATACCACTTGGTAAAGGCGAGGGTGTCCCGATCTTTTGATTAGATGGTGTCCAACGATTAGGTGGAGACGAGTTTGACGATCCGACTAAAAACATGCACGACGTTACGCCTTAGCAATCTCTAAACCAATCTCCAAGAGGTTATAGACCACGCCGGAGCACGATCAACCTAACCACGAAGGTCTATTCCTGCAAGCAATCGAAGAACAAGCAAGAATATGATATTGCAATATGAATATTGTGAATATATAAGAAGTATTGATTATGATGGTATCCGAAAGCGGTCTTAGTCTGATCATTGGACACAAACGAAGTACACGAAGTTGCAATGACTAACTTTTAACTAAACAAATCCTCCAGCAAAAAGCTAGTAGGTTGATCTACTTATATAGGAGCAAGGGGTGGCAGCCGAGGAGGTGGGAGGACATCCCAAGATAGCCTAAGACTAACCCTAGGTCGTACAAGGTCTATGGGCCCATGTTGAGGAGGTGCGACACCTTTGGACTTCTTGTTTGACTCGGATTTTGGTGCAATGTCATATTGTTTGGTCGAGATATCCATGCTCCGGACAAATTTTATGGTGATTCCAATTGGGACTGAAAGGACATAAAATTTACTATGCATCCCAAAAAGAATCAGGCAATTCGGAATCCGTATGAAAAAGTTGAAGGTGTTTTGGTACAGGTATGTCTATGTACTCCGAATCTGAGTCCAAAACGTGAAAGACGTGGACTCTATCTTCTCTTGGGCTAAAAATGACGTGAGAGAACTTCTTGAACATAAACTAATTATTTCCTTTGACATGAGAGGACCTATTGATTAGCATCCAACAATTTCCTCTTCCCTTGTCATCACACATGATTCAAACAAGTGTTCAGCCGTTCTTCATTTAGGCATAAAATAAAAACAGGTGAAGTATTTTCGTTCCGGGTAACATAAATAAATGATTGCATGAGTATTATCAGAAATCACCTCAAATAAATACCCATGTGCAATGATTCTGATAATATCAATGGTAGTCATGTCCTCGTCATCAGGAAATGGTTGGATGCTATTCAAGAGGTTTTCTCATGTCAAAGACAATAACTAGTTGCTATTCAAGAAGTTCCCTCACATCACTTTTAGCCCAAGAGAAGATAGAGCCCAAGTATTTCACGTTCTAGACTTAGATTCGGACTACACAAACATACCTGTACCAAAACGCCTTCAACCTTTTAATCCGGACTCCGAATTGTGTGACTCTTTTTGGGATGCAAAGTAGATTATTTGTGCTTTCATGCCCAATTTGAATCAGCTACAAATTCGTCTGGAGCGTGGATATATCGACCAAAAAATATGACGTTGCACCACAATCCGAGTCACACAACAAGTCCAAAGGTGTTGCACCACCTGCACTTGGACCCATAGGCCTTGTAGGACATAGGGTTAGTTTTAGGCTGCCTTGGGATGTCCTCCCTCCTCCTTGGCCGCCACCCCTTGCTGCTATCTAAGTAGATCAACCTAGTAGCTTTTTGCTGGGGGATTTGTTTAGTTAAAAGTTAGCCATTGCAACTTCGCGTACTTCGTTTGTGTCCAATGACCAGACTATGACCGCTTATGGATCCCCACCCTTATCAATACCTCATCTATATTCGCAATATTTACATTGCAATATCATATTCTTGCTTGTTCTTCGATTGCTTGCAGGAATAGACCTTCATGGTCAGGTTGATCGTGCTCCGACGTGGTCAATAACCTCTTGGAGATTGTATTGGCGATTGCTAAGGCGCAATGTCGTGCACGTTTGTAGTCGGATCATCAAAGTCGTCTCCACCAAATCGACAACCACCATCTCATCGAAACATCGGGGCACCCTTGCCTTTACCAAAATCTCACCCATTCTCACGTTCGTGTCATTTGGCAGTATGAAGATGTCTTTCCAGAAGAGTTCCCAGGAATGCTATCGGAATTTCGGCTCTGTAGACCCGGGAAGGTTCAAACTCTGGGGTGCGCTCGCTCTCCTACCCTGTTCTACCTCTCAACTCCACTGGGACTATCCGATGGCTCGAGCTAAGGAAAGCACACAAGAACACATGAGTAGTTTACCAACGTTCTGGCCGCCTTGCGCCGTAAAACCCTACTCCTGCTTGTGTGGATTACCTGAGGCATAAAACCCTACTTTTTCCCTACTAGACATGATGGGATACCCTGCTACAAAGGCATGTCCTCTCTTTTATACTGGCCTTGGTCCTCTTCCCCCCCCCAAACACTCGGCGGGAAGGGTTGCCATAATGGCCATTTCAAAAGGGGACATGACTGCAGTCCACCCTGACAAAAGTGGTCTTCGCGTGATGCGCGGGTGGGATCGGGGGTGACCTTCGTCCTGCCGAGCCCCCAGCCTTGGTTCTCTTGCACCAAATTGCAAACCTTTGGGGGTTACTTTGGGGGCCCGCCAGCTGGTCCCGCTTCCTTAGCACAGAAGTGGAAAGACCTCTTGTCCATGCCCGCTGGCACCGCTCCTGCGCCGCGTGCGTAGCCTCGGCACCCACGTGAAGTCACATGTTCATGAGATCCTTCCACAACGCCCTTGATGCGCCCGTGTCGCGAGAGCCTTAGGGGTGGCCTCAGGATGCATCCTTGTAGCACACAACCTCTCATGGTCCTTGGTGATGATTCTTAGCTCCTCGCCTCATGAGGCAAGGGCCCTCGTGAGGGTCTTCCTTGTTGGGCTTGCCAATGGGCCGAGCCAGGATTTTGTAGCACGTCGCGCCTGGGGCCATAGGCCAACGGGTCTGGGTACCCCCCGTCTCAGGGGCCCGACAAATGCCTACTAACTGGACAATAGTGTTTTTCATTGAACTCGAGCCAAGAACTTAACCCATTTGCAAGCAACCTTGTAAACTTGGTCCCAAAGAGCTGAAAGATTTGAATAAGCAACTAGATGAACAAGAACGACTGGGTTTGATCAGACCAAGTTCATCTCCTTGGGAACAAGGACGGCCACACATCTTAAATAGAGAGTAATGCAACAGGCATTAGAGCTCTGGATACAAAATTGGGCAGCATAACGGCTGTAAATGCTCAAAAACCATTTTGAGACAACCCACAAAAGATAGGATAGCATAACCACTCAACTATCAAGTTCAATTCCATGGTCATCAAATACGTATTTTCTTTTCTTTGAAAGAAAAATAAAACTCGAAGTAACTCTCAAACCATTTCCCTACAATCTATCGAATAGCAACACGTGATCCTGAGAGTTAGATAAGTAACCTAGTTCTTAATCCCCGTAGAAAAGACGAGGATGACCAGAGTAGAATGACTTGAGAAGAGAAGAAAGAATCTTACGTTCCCTTCCACAAACAATTCTCTTATATATAACTAAAGCATTTCTAGACTCAACTTCGACTAGTTTGGATTGGTAATCCTACAGTCAGTCAGGCTTTGATACCAACGTTGTCGGGACCCCGATCCTAAGCCATAGGAATCCAGCCTGTAACACATCGCATCCCTTTGCGGTCTCACGCACGGTTAACCCCACGGCTGCCACCTTACCTTAGCCGGGACCGTTTGCGCCTTTTGACTCAGGATGCATTTGTGACGCTAGCATTCCAATGTCAAAGAGCCCGGGTTGACATAACTAGTCATAAACTCAAGTGGGTCAAGTGTACAAAGACAGACATACATAACCCAGCAAAGCAGGTGTGGGTCATCAGCGAGTGTAGACGAGTCATAGCAAGCTACAAGGACTCCATTACACCGTGTAACATTTCCCCGTAGGGACAGACACAACAGGTAAGAAGGATACATGCCGATCAAACAATCTGTCCGGAGCAGTAGCGAACTAGCAAGGCTCATTGGAAGCAGAAAGGGGCATTTCTCTATATAGAGAGCTACTAAGGGCATTCAACTGGGTGTCGAATCCCATACATATCAAAGTGCATCACACGTATGCATGACATACTCGTTATGCATAGATACAACAATGGCATCACAACATAACCATACAACAACACAACATTTATTTAGAAGACTTGGTAGAGTCTTGCATAATATGTTCATACAGGTAGGGGTCACATGACCCGACACTCAAGTCATACAAGCAGAGTCATACAAACCAAGCAGAAGCATTAAAGCTATCTAAGTACAGACAGTTGAAAGGAAAAGGCATGAAGCCTGACTATCTATAGATCCCTTATGAAATGGGCCAGGTCGTAGGTGGGACACCAGCTACCCGTCATCAGCAATGTCTAGATAGAACCCACCTGTTGGCTCGTGGGTATCGTCTGCAACATTTATTAAGCAAACATGAGTACAAAAGTACTCAGCAAGACTTTAGAACAGATCTATCTACTCATGCACAATAAAGGGGTTGTGGGGTTACATGCAGCAAGCCAGCTTTGACTCTTGGCTAGACTATACTACAATTTTGAATAGTTTAAAACAACTTTGATAAGTCGTACATGAGTCCACTACCACCAGAACATTACACTATCATGGATTCATTTCTGTCTCCCTCCGGAATTGCCATACATGACACTCACGCTTAACTTCATACTTTTTTGAGTAGCCGTTAAATTTATCTATGAACAACATATGTCTCCAAGTAGTCCATATCCGCGGACGCGGCTGTTCGAGTAGATCATAACCCTGCAGGGGTGTACTTATTCACACACGCTCTCGCCACTTATCGCCTCGGCAACCTTCAAGCGGAAGCCCAGCGAGGGACCCGGCCACGACCGTTAACCACACTAATACCTAGTCCAGGTTTATCGCCTATTTGAGAGTGAACCCGCATGGAAGTCCGGCCGAGGTCTCCGCCACAGCCCCAAACGATGTGCACAGGGTTCCCAAGCCTAACATCCGGGTGCCACTTGGTACACCGTGCGACTGCCTACCGCATCATTGCCCACCTATAAGGTCAGCACTATGCACGGCCTCGAGCATGACTATAAACACCAGAAACTACTTGCAACTCTTGGACCGAGTACTAGGCGATTAATAAGTCGAGCGGGGTCATAATTCAGGGCCCGGCATGTGGTAGAAACTAGTCTAGGATTACATACACGGAACTCAGTTCCTAAGGACGGTTCCAATGAAACAACTCGCCATGTACTCCTACATAGCCTATCATCGGTACCTTTACGAAATCAGGTTCCACACTTACTTTGTCACTAGAACACATTCATCCATTTCTGTTCATCACCCAGATGAAACGGACCTCACACAACTCTAGGCATAGCAAGCATAGTAGGATAAAACACATCATGGCTCAAGCAACTACCAGGTATGCTAGGCTGCAAGGTTTGGCTATTTACTGTGACAACGACAAGTCATGGAAAGGAATAGGTTCAGCTACCGAAGTAAAGCATTTGAAATATTTGTCCTAATGCAATAAGTGAGAGCAGGAGCAAGAACATGGGATTATATCAGGATAATCAAAAGGGTGCTTGCCTTGTTGCTCAGCAGAAGGATTAAATCCGTCAGTCGGATATTCAGACATATCGGGAAGGGCAGATCCTACCGAAACAATAACGACAATCAATATCATTCATGTGCAACAATATTATGCATGATCATGGCATGGGTTAAGGTGACTAAAAGAACCTTAGTATGAATCTGATTTGAATTCAAATTCAAATACTATTTAAAATGGGACATTTATTAAATTCCTTTAATGGATTTGACTTGATGCTGTTTCATAACTTTTTTGTCATGCATGATAGTAGCACCATTGTGTTCATTGAATTTTTTTGATCAATTTACATATATTATATGTCAAATTTGGAGATATATTTAATTTTCTATGAATTTCCAAAGTTTTGCACTTATAATAGAATTATTTCAATCAAAAAATTGGATTTACTAGGCCAGCATGACATCACCAGGGTCAATAGGGGCTGGTCAGGTCAAACCTGACCAGTAGGGCCCATTGGTCAGTGGCTCAGGGGCTAATCCCGCACTGACTAGAGGCTAGGTGGGGTTTGACCCACTCTGGGGCCCACTATCAGTGGGCCTAGGGGTGGATTAGGCTCTAATGAGCTATCCACGTTGACCCCCACCAGAGGGTGGTCGCCGGCGACCTTAGCCGCCGCGGAGGGCTCGCCGGATATGCTTTGGTTCGCGCTATAGGGCTCGGATTCGAGATCTGAGAGCATTGGGATGAAGCCCAAGCTCGACCCGATCTAAGAGGAGCATCGGGAGGGGCTGAGGGTGGCCGGAGTGCACCGGCGACGAGGCGTGGCGGATGCTGGAGCTTGGTTGCACGGCCACGGAGCTAGAGAGCAGAAAAGAGAGGGGTAGATGGGGGGAAACGCTCTAGAGCTCACTGCGATGCCGATGAGTGGCTCAGGCTGCTCGGGGAGGCGCTAGATCCGACGAATCGACGATGACTTGAGGGCGACCGAAGGTGGAATACGATGGCGATCTGACGTCTTAGGGGCTCTCGGCATCATGCGGCTTGCTGGGGAGCTTCAGAAGGTCACGGCGGTCCTTCTACGTCGCTCTGAGGAGAGAAACGGTGGCTGGAGCGGCTTGTCGACAACGAGCTCAATCTTCGGCCATGGCGGGCAGGGAGGGATAAGGGGAGCGAGACCGAATGAGGAGGAGGAGAGGATGGGAATGGGGTGCCGGGGAGCATATCCAACTTGCCAGCACATCACAGAGGCGAGGCAGGCACCCAGGTGCGTGCCGTCGCCGAAGGGAGCGGCGGCCAGCTCCTGCTGCTCGCTGGAAAAGAGGAAGACGATAGGGAGAAGGTGAGTGGGCTGGGCCTGAGCGTCAAGTAAGTCTTTTCCCTTTTCTTTCTTTTCTGATTTCTCTTTTAACCTTTCTGACATTTGTTTAATTTTATTTTTGGCTCGAGACTATTTCTAAAATAGTGAAAATAATGTTGGGGTGTTATTTGAATTATATCCAAGCCCATATAAAAGATTTAATAACCAGAGATATTTAAAATCCCTTAATTGAATATTATCAATGCCTTTTGTGTTTTAAATAAAATACCAAATGTACTTTTAAAAATAAATCCTCCGCTGAACTATTGTTTCAACTATTTATCAAAAAAGATGGACTTTTATGAAGACCATTTTGGGTTCAATTATTTATCACAAGTTTTGAATTGGGTTGAATATGGAAATGCTAGGGTTTATCTTTGATTTCTGTTTTCATTTTTAATGCGACAATAAAACAAGAGCACATTCTTACTAATCATCAAATGGTAGCCAGGGATGTGACAAAAAGTGAAGATGCGATGATTATAGTTTTGAAGATCAAGAGGTGGAGAGGTTGACATCTAGGTACTAGCAATGGACCCGTAGGTTTGTGTTGAAAAACTCACACATCATCATGAGGGCAGAAAGGTAGATGAAGAGGACCTCCATGATCGATCCCGCTCTGGCAGGGTACTCCAGATGGCCTCCCATCGTAATAGAGACCTGTAGTGGCGTAAAAAGTATTTCGGGACTGCCTTTATGGTTTTGGTGATACATGAGAATTTATAAGGTACATAATGGAGTCGGGAGAGCCTCGAAGGACCCACAAGCCATCTGGGCGCCCCCAGGCCACGCCATGCTGGCTTGTGGGGCCCTAGGGTGTCCTCTGACCTTCTTCCGATACTCATTGTTCTTCTTTTGGTCCAACAAAAATAACCTAAAATTATTAGGTTAATTGAACTTCGTTTGGTATTGAAAACCTAAAAAGTGAAAACTTGCAGAAAACAACAATTGTCACTTGGCATTGGGTCAACAGGTTAGTGCTAGAAATAATATAAATTGGTAAATAAATACCCAAAAAGTATGCAAGAATGATAATATATCAGCATGGAATAATAAAAAATTATAGATACATTGGAGACATATCAACAACCCCATTGTAAAAAAGGTTGTAACACATGGAATTGAGGGACACTAATTAAGGTGGTGTTTCTTCCACCTACCACTCACATCTTGAATCTCTCCCTCTCGACCATTAATACCCTTCAAGCTTTCTTACCTGATGTCTCTCTCTAGCCACTCAAACTTGTTGGTTTTCGAGGGATTGACACAGGAGATCTAGATCTACACTTCGACCAAAGCAAAGTTGATCCCCCACAGAATCTTGTGTGTATTTTGTTACAATTGGGTGTTTGGGCAACATAGATAGAAGAGGTCACCTCGAAACATATTCCATTGTGGTGGGTAGTCTCCAATTAAGTTGTGGAGATAGCCCCAACCTTTTTTGTGAAGGTCCAAGTGTCGCCTTCAAGTTCACCACTAGTGGAATCATACAATCTCGCATTGTGTGAGGGCATTAGGATAATATGGTGGCCTTAGTGGCATCTTGGGGAGCATTTTACCTCCACACCGGTCTAACAGAGACGTACTTCCCATCAAAGGGAAGGAACTTTGGTAAATCCTCGTCTTCATCGGTCCCTCTTGTGGTTACTTCTTGACTTTACTTTATATTTGGTTTTGCTTGTTATTGTTGTTGTTAGCATCATAAAGGTTGCTCACCTAGTTGCATATCTAGACAACCTATTTGTTGCTAAACTTAATTTGTTAAAGGAAAGCTAATAATTGGTAGATACCTATTCACCCCCTCCTCTAGTCAATTATATGTATCCTTTCACCCCCTCGTCGCTCCATTCAAAGTGATAGACTACACCGGCGGGGGGGGGGGGGGGGGTAGCGAATGGGTGTCTCGCTGGTAACCGCGCGAGGGACTGTACGAGGACCACCACCGCATGTGACACAAACATATTCTTTAACTACCCAATGCATGACTTTTAATTTGGCACGTGCCTCACAAAAACGGACAACCCCATCCGGTGGCTCACGACGCATAGTGTGATGGATCCGTCACCCTAACCCGTCCCACAAAACCACCGCCACCTCGAGGCATGCATGTCCAACTTTTTCTGTAGTGAACATGATAATAAGGGTGTTATGGTAGAATTTGATTTTTTAGAAAACATTAATACATTTAAACTTTAAATTGGTTCATTAGGGATTTAATATATAAATTTCAAATTTGAACTATATGCAGAGGCGGTTGTGCGCCAGAATAGATTGGAAAATCAAAAATTACATATTGGGTGCATGTTTAGTCTCCATGCAAGGAAAGGCAATAAATTTCAAACATGTGTGCATCTTGGTTCGTCGACACACATTGCAAGTCTAGGTTTTCAAGTTCCAACAAATCATCAGCTAAGCTATAATTCATCAAACATTGTCATGAATTCATGATATGGAACAAATAGGTCATGGTAAATAAATCGTACAATTTGAGACAAGTTTTCATCTAAGCTTAGTAGATGCAACACATAACTATCACGGTAACATCGCAAACGGTTTGTTAATCCAAGATGTTGTTGTTACAACATCATTGTACTTGTCGTAGCTTCACTTAATAAACCACAAAAAAGAAAAACAATACACACCCTATGGTCCGTGCGAGCACATCTGGTTTGGTGGAATGCATGCTAGCAGGGCGCCACACAGGCTGACCAGGAGACGTGCGAACAGGTGCGTGAATTGATGGGAGGCGTGTTTGTTGTGTAGTCTCACAGCAAGACGTGTTGTGAGGTACGTGAATTGATGGTACACATGACAATAGTGTGTTGCGCACGCTCACCGGGACGAAAGCCTCCCCATTGAACCACCGCCCGCCTCCCTCCCAACTGCTCTATTAACGGCACCCGAGCCGCTGGTTTTAACAGGCGGCTGCACTCCCATTCTCGCCATAGACACACACACACACACACACACACACACACACACACACACACACAGAGGGAGAGAGAGAGAATACTCTCTCCCCCTCTCCACTACATCCTCGTTGTCATCTTTAGTCGTCATCAGCAACATACCCTAAGTGCACCATGGGAGGGAGTGACCACGTCGAGGCCGACGAAGCACCTGAGCACAACGTGAAGATGGGCACAGAGCTTGCCGTCGTTGTAGATGATGTGTCGCGAGGACAGCAACATGGCCTTGACATCATCGGAGCCGCCGTGCTTCCCCAGCCACAGCTAGTAGTCCACATCGATTCCGAGGACCACTCCGACGTCGCTAACAGCTCCGACGGAGAACCACTTGGTCATCTATACCCATTGATGGAAAATACATAGTAGTTAGGTTTTATCTCATTACACACTGTGTGTACCAATGATTTTTCTAATAACCAGACTAGATTAAGTGATTATGTAATAATTTCTGGCCAGATCTTACAATCCATTTGAATGTCCTACTCCTATAGGTGTTATCTGACAATGTCGATAGCGAGCATTAAGATGTCCATGAGAAGTTCAAGAGGCAAACGCTGAGGGAGCTTAAGGTTGGAAATCATAACAGGCGTGTTTGGAATAATGGGGGCTATGGATGCCCGTTCTGCACCCATAAGATTAATAACTCTTATTCTAGTGTTATGGCGCACGCAAGAGGACGAGCAATGGGCTCCTTCATGCAGAAGTATTCTCGCATGATGGTGCACGATGCGTACACCGAGTTCCTGGGGAATCTTAACGATGAAGCATGAAGATGGTATGTTGGATTGAATCTATCTAGTTTGTGTGTATGATATCTATGTTTGAGTATATATGTTTATCGGTTGTACTACATGTCCGTGATACTAAGTGTAATGAACTGATAGTGCAATGTAATTGTAGCCTTGAGCTGCAATCAGTTTCATTTATTAGATTTTATGCCTCCCTTAACTAGACCAACCTATGATTGCCCACATCACACATAGCTAATTAAAGCGAATAGTTTGTCTTACTTTCAGTCTTTCCACACAGTTTATAATAGGGTGAATGTTATAGGGTGCATATTATAGGATGAATGTTTAGTGTTCGTAATTTTTTTCCCACATTGGAACTATGTGGAATGACTTTCATTGTGCCGCGTCACTTGTGTTCCGATTGGCCAGAACGCATCCCCACAGATTGCACATCTGAACCACACAATGTACACAGATCGAATGGTTGTATGTATCTCCATCACACCGAAGTGCTAGTTTATTTGGGAGTAATATATATGGTTTATAACACATGGTTGGGTCTAGTGAACCATTTCCTTTGAAGCAGATTATTCTGGAGTATAGTAATAGTACTAATATTTACGCTTTATCACACATGGTTGGCTCTAGTGAACCGTTGCCTGTAAAGCACATTATTCCGGAGTATAATAATATTAGTAATATTTACGTTGTATCACACACGGTTGAGTCTAGTGAATCGTTACCTTCGAAGCACCTTATTATGGAGTCTAGCAATAGTAGAGATATTTATGCTTTCTCACACACGGTTGGGGTGTACATTCCATTGCCTCGGAAGCACATTATTCTATGACAGAAAACCCTGAGCAGCCACAAGTCACAAACCCTCACCCCGCCTGCCCCTCCCCCTCCCCGTCCCCACAAGCACCTACACTTGTCCGCTACTCTCCATGTGATGGACTATCCCCGCGGCAACCACTTAGCTCGACAAATGTCGCCGTCGCCGACTGCTGCCAGACTCCATCGCATTTCGTCACTGTCACTTGCTAGGGCCTGTTCCATGATGTTGTATTATCATACTAGGGTACCTTTTGGGTAATAATTTACAAATTTATATTAATTTGAGCACTAAACTTTTGACCCATTGCCAAGTGCCAATTGTTGTTTCCTACATGTTTTTTTGTTTTCAGGTTTATAGTACCAAACGAATTACAATTGCCCCAAACTTTTTTATCATTTCTTATGGACCAAAAGTAAACGTGGAAGCCTCGGGACAAGACCACAGGGCACACAAGGGAGGCACAAGACAACAGGTCGTGTCCAGGGAGTTGGCGCGGACTGATGGATTTTCCCTCCCTGGTGCCCCTGTACCTCCGTTCTCTAGCCTATAAATTCACATATATTCCAAAAATAGTAAGGAAGGTTGCGAAACATATTCCAAAAATAGTAAGGAAGGTTGCGAAACACTTTTCTTCCACCTCATGTCTCTGTTCCACGGTGATACCATCTGGAGATCCGTTTCGACACCCCGTCGGTGGGGGGGATCGATCGCGGAGGACCTCTTCATCAACCTTGCTGTCCTCATGATGATGTGTGAGTAGTTTGTTGGAAATATGCCCTAGAGGAAATAATAAAGTGATTATTATTATATTTCCTTGTTCATGATGATCGTATATTATCCATGCTATAATTGTATTGATTGGAAACTCAAATACATGTATGGATACATACACAACACATTGGCCCTTGTGAGCCTCTATAGGACTTGCTCGTTGATCAAAGATGGTCAAAGTTTCCTGGCCATAGACATGAGTTATATTTGATAACAACATCACATCATTTGGAGAATGATGTTATGGACGAGACCAAAACTACGAACATAGCATATGATCGTGTTAGTTTACTTTTACTGTTTCCTGCATGTCAAGTATATATTCCTATGACCATGAGATCATGCAAGTCCCGGAGACTAGAGGAATGCCTTATGTCTATCAAACATCACAATGTAAAAAGTGACTATAAAGGAGCTCTACATGTATCTCCGAGGGTGTCTGTTGGGTTGGCGTTAATCAAGACTGGGATTTGTCACTCCGCATGACGCAGAGGCATCTGTGGGCCCACTCGTTAATGCAACATCACAATGAGCTTGCAAGCAAAGTAACTAAGGAGTTAGTCATGGGATCTTGTATTACGGAACGAGTAAAGAGACTTCCAAGAACGATATTGAACTAGGTATGGAGATACCAATTATCGAATGTCGTGCAAGTACCATACCCATGGACAAAGGGAATATCATACGGGATTTATTGGATCCTAGACATCTAGGTTCGACCGATATAGATATTTGTAGAATATGTAGGACCCAATATGGGCATCCATTTCCTTCTATTGGTTACTGACCAGAGAGTGTCTCGGTCATGTCTGCATAGTCCTCGAACCCGTAGGGTCTACACACTTATGGTTCGATGACGATATAAGCATAATTGAGTCATTGTGTTGGTGACCGAAGGTTGTTCGGAGTCCCGGATGAGATCTCGGACGTGAAGAGGAACTCCGGAATGGTCTGGAGGTGAAGATTGATATATAGGATGAAGGTCATTAGAGTCCTGAAGTGTTCCAGGGTGCACCAAGGGTGTCACGGAGTGCCGAAAGGTGTTTCAAGAGGCCCCGACAATTGTTGGCTGGCTGATGGGCCAAGGAGAGGGGGCACAGCGGCCCACGAGGGGGCTGGGCGGAGCCCCTCACCGCTGCCCACTTCGGCTGACGTGCAGGAGGCCTCCTCCTAGGACGCCGCCAGACCAAACTTTGGTGTCAAGGCAGCAAAGAGGAGGGGCCACCAACCCTAGCCGCCGCCCCATTGGCCGTCGGACCCTACGTGAAACCCTAGGGCACCCTCCCCTCTCCCTTCCCCCTATATATAGAGAGGTAGAGAGAAGACAGCCACACAACAACTTTTCGCGGTGCTGCACCTCCTCTCCCTCGTAGTTTCTCTCCTCGAAATACCCCACAACGAAGCCCTGCTGAGCTCTCACGACCAACACCTCACCATGCCATCGTGTTTTCGGTGGACTCGGGTTGCTACTTCACCATTACTCTCTAGATCAAGGAGGTGAAGGCGTCACCAAGCTGCACATGTGTTCAACATGGAGGTGCCATCCGTTCGGCACTAGATCGGGAGTTCGCCGGACGGTTTGTGATTGAATCGCGAAGACGTACCACTACATCAACCGCGTTCTTGAATGGTTCCGGTTAGATATCTACAAGGGTATGTAGATTCCATCTCGCCTCTCGTAGATGGTCATCACTATGGATAGATCGTGTTTGTGCATAGATTTTTTTTTGTTTCCCATGCAATGTTCCCCAACATAGTTCACCAAAGACCTATGGGTCCATACTTAGTACCGAGAGGGCTATCTCTATCTCTCCTGATATTCAATCTAATGTTCATTGCATCTTTGTTTCGACGCATCCAATGTAATTCTTTTGTATGGTGCGTTCGTTAGGATCCGATGAATTGTGCATTTATGCTCAGATTATTCATGAAAAGTGTTTGAGTCTTCTATGAAATTATTATGATTCATAATTGCATGATCATAATAGCTTCATAAATCTCTTTGAGCTATTGAATTGCTTTGGCTAAGTAGTTTGATATTTCTGAAGTGAGAGGGGTGCGTTGTAGTTGGTTTAACCTGATGGGTTTCTATATCCAAGTGATAGAAGGGGACAAGATACGTCTTTGTGTTGTTTCCACTAAGGATAAAACGATCGGGTTTATTCATATTGATTGAATTTGATCTGTCTACATCATGTCATCGTTCACCAAGCATTAGTCCATTTATCATGAACTTAATACGCAGAGAGGCAAGCAAAGAAGTGCTTTCGAAGTGGAGTAATAGTAGTAGGTGCATGCAGGATTCGACCTGTTTTCTTATGGGGGCGATGCCAATATACACATGATCATTGCCGTGAAAATCTCATAACTATCTGCTTTTCTGTCAATTGCCCAATAGTAATTTGTATACCAACCGTATGTTGCTTTCATGACAGATGCCACTAGAGAACACGATGGTTCGTGGGTCTATTCACATATATATTCAAAAAACTTATCTTCACCTTGTTATTCTTATTTGTCTTTTTTTGCAATTTACAATTACCTACAATTATCTGTACACGTCATCCGCTTGCAAATAACAAGATCAAGGGGATTGACAACCCTCTTTCCCATGTTGAGTCCAAGTTGTTTGCTATTTTGTGTGCAACCCTTTAATATGATTGAGGATTGATATTCCTACTGGTTCGAGAAACCTTGGTTTCTTAACTGAGGGAAATACTTACTCGTATTGTTCTGCAATTACCCATTCCTCTTCATTGAAAACTCAAGATACATCACAAGTATCATGGCCTATCGGCAATGACTTTCTCGAGGTTGCTCGCCTTCGACCCAAGCTCGTCCGATTGGGGAGTCTTTGGTAGTGGTTTTTCCCCATGGAGAATCAGGTAACTAATCTACTAATATATTTTCGCTCAGCTCGTATAACAGTCTGTCTACCCCTTTTAATCCCCCGTATGAAATCACCATGGATTCATGTTTCTGCAAGATGATTCGAGGGTTTTCATTCGTAAGTGTAGAGTGTATGGACACATGAGGGCTATGCGGACTAAGCTATACAACCGAGGTGTTCCATCTCACCATACCACACAACCTCATTAAGTGAACGGTATGTTCAATCTCCGAATACATGGTTTTTTTTGTCCTTTCATATTAATTGATGTGTTGTTCTTTTAACTACTCTCATACTAGTATGTTACCATGTTTTTTGACAACGTTATCAATTCTTGCAGTACACCCCGTGCTTTGCAACAACAAGTGTAGAACTAAATCTTGGTCTTTACATAACTGAAAACTTAATGAAGACCATGGATTTACAATCGCAGTTTTTGTAAAACTTAATGAAGATTGTCGCTGCTATTTTGATATAGGACTTTGTCCAGAAATTTTAAAGTTTTATGTACTGAGAATTGGCTATAAAATTGCACTACACCTAAAACAGCATGGCCATACGATAAATGCTAACTTCCCCGACAACATCATCTATCCATAGTTTGTTGGAAGTAAGTGTGATTTCTAGTATCTGAATGTTGACTTGTGTAGCAATATGAAAGTAATTTCGTAGTATTTCGGCAACCAGTTGGGATTTCATTTTCTGCATCCGTTAAATCTCTTCCTACCTAGTAACCTGTAATTACCAATGCACTAGTATTCTCCCTTGATGTAGCTACATAATCACTATCCTCTCACTCTTCTACTCACGGCAGAAAGTATCGCCGCCGCTGATACTTTCGAGGTGGTGGACGATGATGATGAGATGATGTATATACTTCTCGCAGCTTGTTGGTTACCCCAAGTGGAAGGTTGAGATATAGTCAGCAGCAAGTTTTCCCTTACACGAAGATTGTAAGGTTTATCAAACCAGGAGGACTCCTAGGCTCAACAAGTAGGTGTCTCCCGCCCTAGCACTAGTAGACGACGTAGACCTGCACACACAACAGATAACTTTGCTCCCAACGAGTACAAAGACGATGTGAATCTCTACGGCCTTGTATTTTGCAAAGGATCAAAACACAAGCGGGAAAAGTAATAGTCATTCACTACTGGAAACAGAAAATTTACCATGTGCCTAATCTTTGCCGTCAGCTAGCGGTCGGCAAAGAAGATCTTTGTCGTCAGCTTACAACTGACATACGGTAAAGAGATGGCTGATATCATAGAGATTGATTGCCATCTGCCAAAGAGACCAAAGGCAGACGACAAAGAGGTGCTAGCTCTTTCCCGTCCGCTGGCGGACGGCAAATAAAATCATGGCAGACGGTAAAGGGCTCCCCCATGCGCTCCTAACGTCCGTTTTCCACCCCAATCCCCCACCTATTTGTCGTCCGCCCCCGGACGGCAAAGGGTTCCCCTCCCACCTGCTCCTAATGGCCGGCGCTCCCCCAATGCACCCCCAACCCCCACTCCTGCTCCACCCCCTCTCTCCCAAACAGAGCCACCTGCGCCGTCGCCCCCCTCCCACCTGCTCCCTCTCGTCCGCCGCCCAGCTACACCTCCCTCGCACGGGCGACCCCCTCCCAGTGTGGCTCCTGCGTAGCCCACCTCCCTCGCGGCGCCGCCCCTATCCCACCTGCTCCCTCCCGGCCGTCGCACCCCTCTCACCTCCCTCCCGGGCACCGCCCCTGCCACACCTCCCTCCCGCCCACCGCCCCAGCCCCACCTCCCCTGTGTCAGCGACCCCCCTCCCTGTGTAACACCTCCCCTGCGCCGGAGACCCCCCTAAACGTGTGCCACCTGCCCAAGGCCGGCGACCCCCCTCCCCATATGCCCCCTGCCCAGTGTCGGCGACCCCCTCCCCGGCACCTAGGCGCCCTCCTTCGCACCCTGCCGCCCGGCACCCGAGGGCCCTCCGGTGAGTTTTTTTCTTGTTTTTTGTTTTTGTTTTTGTTTTCTTCTTTTTTTGCTGTTTAATTGTTAGATTAGATTATGTATGTAGTTTAGTGCTAGGTTTAGCATTAGATTAGATTAGGTTAGTGCTAGGTTTAGTGCAAGATTATTAGTTTAGTGCTAGGTTTAGTGCTAGGAAGAATAAGTAGAAGGAGGAAGAAGAAGATGAAGGAGAAGAAGAAGAAGAAGAGGAGAAGGAAGAAGAAGAACAAGAAGAAGAAGAAGAGAACGATGAAGAAGAAATAAAGAGAAAGGTAGAAGAAGAGTAGAAGAGGAGGAGGAGGAGGAGAAAAAAGAAGAAGAAGAAGAAGAAGAAGAAGAAGAAGAAGAAGAAGAAGAAGAAGAAGAAGAAGAGAGGAGGAGGAGGAGGAGGAGGAGGAGGAGGAGGAAGACGAGGAGAAAAAAGAAGAAGAAGAAGAAGAAAAAAAGAGTAGAGAGGAGAAGAAGAAAGAAGAGGAAAAACGAACCCCGACACTAACCGTCGACCCCCGACGCCGGACGCCACTGACCCTTGACCCTCGACCCCCGACACCACTGACCCTCGACCCCGACCCCTGACGCCACTGAACCCCGACGCCACTGAACCCCGACGCCCGACGCCACTGACCTCCGACCCCCGACCCCCGACCCCCGACGCCGACGCCACTAACCCTCGACCCCCGACGCCACTGACCCTCGACCCCCGACCCCCGATGCCACTGACCCCCGACCCCCGACCCCCGCACCCGACCGCCGACCCCCGACCGCCGACGCCCAACGCCACCGACCCCGACCCCCGACACCCGACGCCACTGACACCCGACCCCCGACCCCCTACCCCTGACGGCACTGACCCCCAACCCCGGACCCCCGACACCTCTTTAGAGTCTTGTTGACCGAAAATACCCTCGCCCGCCGATGCCACTGACCCTCGACCCCCGACGACATTGACAACTGACTACCGACACCACTAACCCCCGACCCCCGACGCCACCGACACCCGACACCACTGACTCCCGACGCCACTAAGCCCCGACCCCCGACACCTCTTCTGCCTCCTGTTGAACGAGAAGGTGCTTTTCGGCCTTCCACAGGCTGTCGGGGTCATAGTTTTGCAAATTATGAATTAGGTCACATATTTTCCGATTACGTTAATTATAAAAACATCATATTTGTGTTGATCGGGTGAGTTTCGACTTGCAGTTGTTCGATGACCTCCACGTGCGTTGGACGAGCTCTACCCCTGCGTTTGTTGGTGAGCACAAATGACTTCTCCTCCTACCCCCTTAATTTTCTGTATTCCAGTCTTCGTGTCGATCAAACTTGCTAGCTATTGGTTTCTTCAATCATGAGTATGCGTGACCAATATGCATCTCCCGTTCAAAAGGGTGACATCTATAAATATGCATGTCTTTGCATATTTATAACCGCCATCTATTACCTTCTAATGGCTGGTGCCTCCTAGATTGGTTAGGCGTTGCATGGGAGCCTCCTACTTCCTGTTGTGGAGTTGTACCAAGACGTTTCTAACGGCAAGGAGATCGCCTACTTCATGAAGATCTACCATGAGTGAGGCTAGTCCAATGTGGATGAAAGTCGTGGTGGAATAGACAAGGCCACTTCTTTGTGGACTCATTATGGGTGGAACCCTCCGTGGACTCTCGCAGTTGTTAGCCTCCGTCGGTTGAAGTCTCCAGTAACTTGGATGTATGATAGCTCCATCTATCCGAACCATGCCAAAAATCGCCATGTCAACCTTTGAGTTTGATCTCCCTACCTTACCCTCTACTTTACACTTGCATGTTTTTACTTTGAGTTTGATCTCCCTACCTTACCCTCTACTTTACTCTTAGATGTGCATGTGTAAGGTCTACTTGACTAGTCATAATTGCTAAAACTGGCCCACGGTTAAAATTGGGAAAAGGCTAAGTTTTTATCCTGTCAAGTAGTCTAATCACCCCCTCTAGAGATACTTTCGATCATACAGCGGTCCTGGATCCTCAACCTTCCTAAGGGCTCGGTCTCTTCATGGAACAACCTCTACGAGATGTTCGCCAACTTCAAGCGCACACATGATCTCCCTCTCTCCGTCCATGTCCTACGCCACGTGAAGCAGCACCCTGGCGAGACCCTCCGCAAGTACGTCCAGAGGTTCAGTCCGGTTCAAAACAAGATCTCACGCGCCACGGATGAGGCGGTTATCATAGTGTTGACCAATGGCGTCAAGGACCTCAAGATGTGCGACAAGCTCGCCTTCAACGATAACTTTAGCACGACCATGGAGTTGTTCAACTTGGCCGACAAGTGTGCCAAGGCCGAGGAAGTCCGCCTATTCGCCAGTGACAACCCTCATGACGCCCTCAAAGACACCTTGGCCAAGGCCAGGGAAGTCAAGCGCAAGGGGCCCGCCGTGCTTGCAGCTGAATCCAATTAGAAGTGCAGCCCCGAGCAGAGCATGCATGGGAAGGAGTGTCGCCCGTTCTGCATCTACCACGACGTGCGCAAGAACTACACCGAAGATTGCCAGGAGACCAGGGTCCTTCGGGACGAGCGGGTTGGCTGGTGCCCGGACCACAACGACGGCGGTGTTGGTCGCGGCGGCAGCCGTGATGGCGGTAGGTGGGACAACCAGAACGACAACCCTCAGTGGGGCTGGTACTATGAGCCACGCGACAACGGCGGGCATGACTAGCCTTGCAAGTTGTGCCCTCGGGACAGTGCGCATCTCCCTCTGCTACCTCCACCGCCTCTGAGGAGGAACGAGGAGAACCAATTTGACGAGGACGTCGGGGCCTACAAGGAGCCTTGCACGGTGGCCTGCATTCTCGGTGCAGCTCACACCCCCTCGTCGAACGGACAATTCAAGAAGCTCACCTGCAAGGTGAACGCCGTCCTCCCGAAGCGAGGGGCTGCGAAGCTGCTCAAGTGGTCCCAATATGCCATCACTTTTTATGCCAAGGACATCCTGAAGTCTACAGCCATTGCAGGCACACTCCCCGTGATGTTCAATCTCACCACCAGCAAAGTGGCAGTCACCAAGACCCTCATCGATGGGGGCGCGGGCCTCAACATGCTCTCTGTCGAGACCTTCGACACGCTCGAGATGCCCTACGACCAGCTGATACTGACCAGGCCATTCTCCGGGGTGACCAATGGCTCCACCA
Source organism: Hordeum vulgare subsp. vulgare (assembly GCF_904849725.1). Classification (NCBI taxonomy): domain Eukaryota; kingdom Viridiplantae; phylum Streptophyta; class Magnoliopsida; order Poales; family Poaceae; genus Hordeum; species Hordeum vulgare. The sequence continues at coordinate 336,531,087 of NC_058524.1, read as the reverse complement.
TCCCGCTAGGGCAGGTCTGCCTTCCGGTCACCTTCAGCATGCACGACAACCATCACACTAAACACATTGACTTCGACGTGGCGCACATCGGGCTCCCGTACAACACCATCCTAGGTTACCCCGTGCTGGCCAAGTTCATGTCCGCGACCCACCATGACTACAATGTCCTCTAGACGTCGAGCTACAGTGGCATCATCACCATCCCATGCGATGAGAGGGAAGTGGTCTGCTCCCCAGAGAGCGCTTACATGGCCGCTGCCACGGAGCGCTCGACGATGCCGGAGGCGATGTACCTCGCTCGGCCGCACCTCGCTTCGTTGCTGCTGGCCTTTAGCTCTGCCAAGCTGTAGGACCCGATGGCCGAGGCCAAGGTCACAAGCCTGACGCGTGTCGTCGGTGCTTTCCCTATTCCAGCATAGGATGGCGCACGACGCCTCCCTTATGTTGGGCTAGGTTGCTTCCACCTAGAAGGCATCTGACCTAGCCGCTACACAACGAGAGGTTTTCGGGAACTACCACGAGGAGCGCCTCAACACACGCCCTCATGAGCGAGGAGTATAACGTCACGCGCCACGCCCTCATGAGTTCATTCCCCAGAAGATCGATAGGCTGCGGGAGGCACGCGCCATGTACACTGGGCGCCGCACGGAGCACTACCTCTAGAGGCTCGTCACTCTCGAGGGGACCATGGCGACGCGCATGTGCATTGATGTCGCGGGCCTCAACGGGGTCGCTTCCAGGAGTGCTTCTAGCCTGCGCGAGCAGGGTTGGTCCGGGAAGCCCACGCTGGCCCCACACGCATGCCATTTGGCATGGAGTATGCTATGGCCACCTTCCAAAGGCTGGCGCAGCTCACGCAGGTGCCCCATGAGCCCACAGGTCCCCGGGAGGAAGTGGACCCCTGAGATGTTCAACCATCATGACGCGCTTCATCCAGCGACAAAGTTCCTTCCCATCCAAGATCGAGGGTGTCCTTCAAGTTGTACTACCCTCAGGCATGAGGGCCCGCCCTCACGAAGTTCTCACTTTTTGGTTGTGTGGAAAACTTTGTTATTTTCCTTCAAAACTTAGTATGTTGTCTCGAGATGCATCACTACTGGTTTGGTACGTCGTCGCTTCGGGCGCTGTGCGACAGATGATTTTGTCTTGATCATTCCATGAAGGAACCTGGCATGGAGTTTGTGCTCGGGTTCGTCCCTCCACTATCGAAAATGTGAGTGATTGAGCTCTGATTGAAGGGCTTACGCCTATATACGTCCCCTCCAGGGGTCCTCGGTGCCTAATATCTTCATGCAGTACTCTCGCGAGGGTCGCCACACACATGTCGCCCCCTCCATGACGCAGGTTCCGTGAGCACGCTGATGTGCAAATAATGAGGCGCAACTCACCTAAAGGTGGATGCTAGAAGCTCCTGAGCCTTGTTCATTGGGTGTCCGACACCTTAGTAAATTGCTTCCCGTGACCCTCACACGTAATAAAGAGTGTTAGGTTGTACACGCCCGGGGGTCCTGCTAAGCGTAACCCCACGAAGAGTTGCATAGTGGCCGCGGTGGAGGGCCCCGCCCATGCCCAAGTGGAAGTCCCCATGCTCCATGCTGGTGGAATTATTGTTGACCCACAACTATGCCCACGCCAAAGTGGAAGCCCCATGCATCATCTTGGGAGGATCGTTGGAGCTCCAAGCTCGCTAGCTTCCTCTTGTATCTCGCACGGGAGGTGGCTAGGACACAGTGCATGTTCTCGGGTTCATCCCTCCAATGCTGAAAAATCCAAGCAATCAAGCTCTCTCTCGTGTGTTCACCCTAGTGCACGCCATCTCCTAAGGTCATTGATGTCTAGTTCCCGCGGGACACCCAAGCGCAAGCAGGTCGGTGCACCAATCTATGACCAATTCGCCTGTATGAGAGCCACTTGCGTGTTAAGAGGCTGCCTGAGCATTGCGACTCAGGACCTTCACTGGCCCTATAGCCTATCGCCTCTTGTTAATCTAGTGGCAGTTCTGATACGCGCAAGGTTGGGCCATGTGGACGCAGATTTCAAGGCCTTCATCATGGAGCAGGAGTTGCTTCGGCGTCAAGGGGGGTGCCTGAGCATCACGACTCGGGACCTTCGCTGGCCGTGTAGCCTCTCACCTCTTGGTAATACAGTAGCAACTGAGATACGGATAGAGTTGGGCCTTGCCGATGGAGAGCGCAAAGGTCCAAGCGGTGAGTACTAGGATCCTCAAAGGAGTAGCTTGCACATCATGTGGGTGCCTGAGCATCGCAACTCAGGACCTTCACTGGCCCTGTAGCCTCTCACCACCCAGTAATCCATTGTCGGTTGAGATACGCGCATGGTTGGGCCCTGCCGATGTAGAGCGCCAAGGCTTTCAGAGGAGAACGTTAAGGTCGTCAAGGGAATCGCTCGTGTATCACGGGTGGGTGCCTGAGCATAACGACTCAGGACTTTCATTGTCCATGTAGACTCTCACCTCCTGGCAATCCAGTGGCGGTTGAGATATGTGTAGGGTTGGGCCTTGCCGACACGGAGCCCTGAGGCTCCCGAAGGGGAATTCGGAGGTCCTCAAGCGAGTCACTTGCGCATCAAGGGGGGCTCCTGAGCATCGCGACTCAGGGACTTCACTGGCCCTTTATCCTCTCACCTCCTGGTAATCCTGTGGCGGCTGACATACACACATGTTTGGGCCCTGCCGACACGGAGCACAAAGGCAAACAAGAGAAAAACCTATCGTGGAGATAGGCATTATGAATCACAAGCACTTATTACAGAATTCAAATTGTTCCATACAATAAAGGGTGATGCCAAACGCCTCTTAAGGCAAGGATTATCTGTTTCAGGGCGAGGCAGGGGGCTCCTCGTCGTACTCGTCATCATCATCGCAAGAGAACTTCTCCAGCAGCATACACACGTGTCACTCCATTGAGGTCGCCAAGACTTTGTGGCACTCCTCAGGCACGGGGCCCATCACCCCTTTGAACTCGAAGTGGGGACCGCGAAGGATGAGGTGGCTGAAGTCGCGGGACGCGGCTATGAAGAAAAGGTCATGGCACTCCTCCTCTAGGATGCTGTCCACCCTCTTGGTCGTGGCGTCGAGCTCCTTCACATGCTTGGGAGAAAACTCAGCATAGCCCTGAGGAACAAAGGGAGCCTCGATCCCTGACCTGTAGATGGAACTCAAAGCCTGGATCGCCCTGAGGTCTAGAGAATAAAGCATGGCACGGTCAGCTGCCATTTTCCTGTGAGCAACTGCCTGGGCCTCCTCTTTTTGAGTGGACAGATTAGCATTGACCTCGGGGACTTGCTTCGCATGAGCATCCCGAGCCTTGATACGTCTCCAACGTATCTATAATTTTTTATGGTTCCAGGCTATTATCTTGTCAACTTTGGATGTTTTATATGCATGAATATGCTATTTTATATCTTTTTGGGACTAACCTATTAACTCATTGCCAAGTGCCAGTTTCTGTTTTTTTCATGTTTTTGGCCCATTTTCACACGGAGTCCAAATGGAATGAAACTTTACGATGATTTTTTTGGACCAGATGAGACCCCCGAAGCTTTGGGAGAAGGCTAGATGGCCGCGAGGGAGTCACAAGCCCTCACGCCGCCGCCATCCCCCCCGATGGTGGCGAGCAGGCTTGTGACCTCCTCGTGGGCCCAACTGACGCAATTCCACCGCCATAAATTCCTATAAATTCAGAAACCCCCAAAAAGAAACCTAGATCGGGAGTTCCGACGCGGCAAGCCTTTGTAGCCACCAAAAACCAATTTGGAACCCATTCCAGCACCCTACCGGAGGGGGAATCCATCTCCGGTGGCCATCTTCATCATCATGGCGATCTCCATGACGAGGAGGGAGTAGTTCTCCCACGGGGCTGACGGTATGTACCAGTAGCTATGTGTTTGATCTCTCTCTCTCTCGTGTTCTTGAGATGTCTTGATCTCTATGTACCCTGGGCTTTGCTACTATAGTTGGATATTATGATGTTCTTCCCCCTCTCCTTCTTGTAATGAATTGAGTTTCCCCTTTGGAGTTATCTTATCGTATTGAGTCTTTGAGAACACTTGATGTATGTCTTGCACGTGTCTATCTGTTGTGATCAACTTGCGGGTTTGTGACAATTGGGAACCTATGCATATGGGTTGGCACACGTGGATTCATGTGAGTACTTGATGTATGTTTTGGTGATCAACTTGCGGGTTCGTGACATTGGGAACCTATGCACAGGGGTTGGCACACGTTTTGACTCTCTGGTAGAAACTTTGGGGCACTCTTTGAAGTTCTATGTGTTGGTTGAATAGATGATTCTGAAATTGTGTGATGCATATCGTGTAATCATGCCCACGGATACTTGAGGTGACAATGGAGTATCTAGGTTACATTAGGGTCTTGGTATATATGTATCTTAAGGTGTTATTCTAGTACGAACTCTATGATAGATCGACCAGAAATAATAACTTTGTGGTGGTTTCGTACCCGACAATAATCTCTTCGTTTGTTCCCCGCTATTAGTGACTTTGGAGTGTCCCTTTGTTACATGTTGAGGGCTAGTTATATGATCTAATTTTGTTATCATTGTTGAGAGAACTTCACTAGTGAAAGTATGAACCCTAGGCCTTGTTTCCACGCATTGCAATACCGTTCGTGCTCACTTTTACCATTTGTTACCTTGCTGTTTTTGTCATTTCAGATTACAAAAACCTATATCTACCATCCATATTGCACTTGTTTCTCCATCTCGTCGCCGAACTAGTGCACCTATACAATTTACCATTGTATTGGGTGTGTTGGGGACACAAGAGACTCTTTGTTATTTGGTTGCAGGGTTGCTTGAGAGAGACCATCTTCATCCTACGCCTCCCACGGATTGATAAACCTTAGGTCACCCACTTGAGGGAAAATTTCTACTCTCCTACAAACCTCTGCACTTGGAGGCCCAACAACTTCTACAAGAAGAAGGTTGCGTAGTAGACATCAAGCTCTTTTATGGCGTCGTTGCCGGGGAGGTTAGCGCTTGAAGGTATATCTTTAGATCTTGCAATCGAATCTTTTTGTTTCTTGTTGTTTCTCTAGAAAACTACAAAATTTTTTGGAATTGAGGATGCCTCATATGCTCCATCTTTTCAATGTCTTTCTTGAGCATGATGGGAAGGAAAATTTTGCTCAAGTGCAGAAAGAAGAATTACATAGAATGTTTGGCATAGAATATGTGAATGACGAGCATGATTGCAATGGTCTTAGCATGAATTCTTTGAATACCCATGATGCTAATGATATGCAAAGCCAAATGCTTGGGGATGCTATATTTGATGAAGATGATCTTTTTAGTTCTTCCACTTTGAATGATCAAAATTATTTTGATGAAAGCATGCCACCTATCTATGATGATTATTGTGAGGATACTTATGCTTTAAAGAAGAGGGATGATAAAACTTGTCATACTCTCGAGAACTCTTTTGCTAAACCTTGCTTTTTCATTGTGGACACAATTTGTAGTGCTCAAGTCTTTTACGATACTCCCACTACTATTCTTGAAAATAGATTTCCTTATGTGGAGAGTAGTAAAATTTCTATGCTTGTAGATCATGAAAAGAATGCTTTAGGTGCTGGTTATATTGTTGAATTCATTCATGATGCTACTGAAAATTACTATGAGAGAGGATCATATGCTTCTACTTATTGCAATAGTATCAAGCTTCCTCTCCATATGTTGAAATTTTTGAAGCTATGCTTCTTTTGCCTTCCTATGATAGTTGATTCTTGCTCCAATAAATTGTTTGATCACAAAATCCCTATGCATAGGAAGTGGGTTAGACTTAAATGTGCTAGCCATTTGCTCCATGACGCTCCTGTTGTGTTTCAGTCCTTACATTTTATGTGAGCATCATTCAAATCAATGCCTAGCTAAGGGCGTTAAACGATAGCGCTTGTTGGGAGGCAACCCAATGGATAAATTTTTCTTTGCTTTTTGCTTCCTGTTTTGTTTTCTCCACACCATCATAATTCTATTATGATTGTGTTTTTTGTGTTTCTTTTTGCATTTGGGACAAGCAAAACCGTTATGATTAGTCTTGGGGATGATCGTTTGGTCATGCTGGAAAAGACACAAACTTTCTACTCACGAAAAGAATTTCATTTTTTTTCTGAAAGAGCTTTTGAGTTGATTCTTTTTGCTGCTGATTGCCACGAATTTCTTCACACTGTCGTAATTTTTCAGAATTTTTGAAGTACGAGAGGTATATGAAATATACAAATTGCTACAGACTGGTTTGCTGTTAACTAATTCTGTTTTTGTTGTGTTGGTTGCTTATTTTGATGAAACTATGGATAGTATCGGAGGGTATTATCCATGGAAGAGTGAAGATAAAGTAATCCAACATCAGCACAAGTAGAATTTAAGTTTGCTACAGTACCTAAGGAAGTGGTGTTTTGCTTTCTTATACTAATGTTATCACGAGTTTCTGTTTAAGTTTCGTGTTGTGAAGTTTTCAAGTTTTTGGTGAAGTTATTATGGACAAAGAGATAAAGAGTGGCAAGAGCTCAAAATTGGGGAGTCCCAAGGCACCCCAAGAGATTCTAGGATGCTGAAAAAGCCTAAGCTTGGGGATGCCTCGGGAAGGCATCCTCTGTTTTCGTCTTCGATCCATCGGTAACGTTACTTGGGGCTATATTTTTATTCACCACATGTTATGTGTTTTTGCTTGGAGCGTCTTCTATCATAGGAGTCTTTTATTTGTGGTGTGTCACAATCATCCTTGTTGTACACCTAGAGAGAGAGACATGCACTCACCGTGATTTTGTCGAGCTTCACTTATATCCTTCGGTAGACAATTCAGCTCACATGGGCTTCACTTATATCTTTTGAGCTAGATACTTTTTCTCTATGTTCTTCACTTATATCTTTTAGAGCGCAGCGGTGCGTGGCTTGGTATTTGATCTATTCTTTGAAAGTAGTCTCAAAAGGGGTAGTTATCCAAAGGGATACAAAAACTTCCACCTTCATGTGCATTGAGTAGTTAGAGAAGTTTGATTCATCTCAATTAGTTTTGAGTTGTGGTTGTGGTAATATTGAAGTTATGTTAGTTAAGGTGTTGTGGATCTAGAAATACTTGTGTTGAAGTTAGTGATTCCCGTAGCATGCACGTATAGTGAACCTCTATGTGATGAAGTCTGAGCATGATTAGTCTATTGATTGTCATCCTTTGTGTGGCGGTCGGGATCGTGTGATGGTTTATACCTACCAACCCTTCCCCTAGGAGTATGCGTTGAATGCTTTGTTTCGATTACTAATAAAACTTTTGCAACAAGTATATGAGTTCTTCATGACTAATGTTGAGTCCTTGGTTTAGACGCACTTTCACCTTCCACCATCACTGTCTTCTTAGTGCCGTGCAACTTTCGCCGATTCACAAAACCCACCATTAGCCTCCCTCAAAACAGCCACCATACCTATCTACTATGGCTTTTTCAAAGTCATTCCGAGATATATTGCCATGCAACTACCACCATGACATGTGCCACCACGTCTACATTGCCATTGCATGATCGTAAGATAGCTAGCATGATGTTTCCATTAATGTCTATGCCATGCTAGATCATTGTCACGGTACCCTACCGAAGGCATTCCATATAGAGTCATTATTGCTCCTAGTTTTGAGTTGTAAGTGTGATGATCACCATTGATGGATCATTGTCCCATGTGAGGAAATAAAAGAGGCCAAAGATGCCCACCAAAAAAAAGAACAGGCCAAAGGCCCGAAGATGTAGGGATAACTTTCTTTTGGCCTTGTTATTTTGAAAGTTCATGATTACCTTGCTAGTTTGCTTGAATTATTATTGTTTCCACGTCAATAGCAAACTATTGTTTTGAATCTAACGGATCTGAACATTCATGTCACGTGAGAGAAGTTACAAAGGACAACTATGCTAGGTAGCATGCAACATCAAAAATTCATTCTTTATCACTTCCCTACTCGAGGACGAGCAGGAGTTAAGCTTGGGGATGCTTGATACGTCTCCAACGTATCTATAATTTTTGATGGTTCCATGCTATTATCTTGTCAACTTTGGATGTTTTATATGCATGAATATGCTATTTTATATATTTTTTGGGGCTAACCTATTAACTAAGTGCCAAGTGCCAGTTTCTATTTTTTTCGTGTTTTGGCCCATTTACAGACGGAGTCCAAATAGAATGAAACTTTACGATGATTATATTTGGACCAAATGATACCCCGAAGCTTTGGGAGAAGGCCACATGGGCCACGAGGGAGTCACAAGCTCTCACGCTGCCACCACCCCCCCCCCCCGGTGGTGGCGAGCACGCTTGTGACCTCCTCGTGGGCCCAACTGACGCAATTCCACCGCCATAAAATTCCTATAAATTCAGAAACCCCCAAAAAGAAACCTAGATCGGGAGTTCCGCCGCCGCAAGCCTCTGTAGCCACCAAAAACCAATCTGGAGCCTATTCCAGCACCCTGCCCGAGGGGGAATCCATCTCCGGTGGCCATCTTCATCATCCCGGCGATCTCCATGACGAGGAGGGAGTAGTTCTCCCTCGGGACTGAGGGTATGTACCAGTAGCTATGTGTTTGATCTCTCTCTCTCTCTCGTTCTTGAGATGTCTTGATCTCGATGTACCATGGGCTTTGCTACTATAGTTGGATCTTATGATGTTCTTCCCCCTATCCTTCTTGTAATGAATAGAGTTTCCCCTTTGGAGTTATCTTATTGGATTGAGTCTTTGAGAACACTTGATGTATGTCTTGCACGTGTCTATCTGCTGTGATCAACTTGCGGGTTTGTGACAATTGGGAACCTAGGCATATGGGTAGGCACACGTGGATTGATGTGAGTACTTGATGTATGTTTTGGTGATCAACTTGCGGGTTCGTGACCTTGGGAACCTATGCACAGGGGTTGGCACACGTTTTGACTCTCTGGTAGAAACTTTGGGGCACTCTTTGAAGTTCTATGTGTTGGTTGAATATATGATTCTGAGATTGTGTGATGCATATCGTATAATCATACCCACGTATACCTGAGGTGAGAATGGAGTTTCTAGGTGACATTAGGGTCTTAGTTGTTATGTATCTTAAGGTGATATTCTAGTACGAACTCTATGATAGATCGATCAAAAAGAATAACTTCGTGGTGGTTTCGTACCCGACAATAATCTCTTCGTTTGTTCCCCGCTATTAGTGATTTGGAGTGACTCTTTGTTACATGTTGAGGGCTAATTATATGATCCAATTATGTTATCATTGTTGAGAGAACTTCACTAGTGAAAGTATGAACCCTAGGCCTTGTTTCCACGCATTGCAATACCGTTCATGCTCACTTTTACCATTTGTTACCTTGCTGTTCTTGTAATTTCAGATTACAAAAACCTATATCTACCATCCATATTGCACTTGTTTCACCATCTCTTCGCCGAACTAGTGCACCTATTGTATTGGGTGTGTTGGGGACACAAGAGACTCTTTGTTATTTGGTTGCATGGTTGCTTGAGAGAGACCATCTTCATCCTACGCCTCCCACGGATTAATAAATCTTAGGTCACCCACTTGAGGGAAAATTGCTAATGTCCTACAAACCTATGCACTTGGAGGCCCAACTACGTCTAGAAGAAGAAGGTTGCATAGTAGACATCAAGACTAAGCAACCTAGCGTTGAAGCACCTCCAAGCACCCGCGCTCCATGACCTGCTTGGTTTTCACTCTCTCTAGCTCTGAATCGTGGTCGACGAGCTTCTCCTCGCGGGCCTTGGTGGCCTCCCAAAGCGCCTTGAAGCTGGCCTGTGCCTATATGGTGCGCGTGGTGAGTGCTTCCTTCTCAGCAAGGGCGCTCGCAGAGGTGTACTTTGCTCCGTCCGCCTCCCGCCAGCCCCCTCATGGACGGCCTCGGCCTCGTCACTGACTTCCTTGGTGGAGGGATTGAGTGGGCGCCACCCTGTGGCCAACCTCTCGCGCTCCGCAATGAGACACGCCTCGGCGTCCCAGAAGTCCACCTCGAGCCACAGGAGCAGGCTCAAGGCTTAAGTTAGTGCCCCATGCCGGAGCAAGGCATTCGGGGCCGTCGGGGCAAGGGCCTCCGAAGGTGCTGTCGCCCCGGCACTGCTGGCTATTGCAACCAGGCAGGCGTCGACACCCTTTTCTTGAGGCGCCGGGGGCTCTGGGTCTTCCCCGCACTGGGCGATTGCAACACACTCACGAGGGCCACCGTCCCCGCCTCAGAGGCCCCGACGGGGACCGTGGCCCCAGAGTTAGCGCCGGGGGCTGGACCGTCGGCCTTGGCTGGCAACGTCGGCGGCAGGGCCGCCACGGCCCCGACAACCGCGTCTCCTCGCCACATGAAGGAGACGCCCGAAGATGCAGCGACGCATGTGCGCCCGAGCACGCCACCCGAATAGCGTGGGCTACTTCCCTGCCCACCGATACCCCTACCGAGGGACGAAGGCACCCTGAACACCCGTGTCACCTTTGCCCTAGTGGCGACCTTCTTCTTCTTTTCCTCGCCACCTCTAGGGAGCCTGTGCCGGAGGAGAGGCGGCTTAAGTAGACTAATCATGGACGAATAGCATGAGGACTGGCTAAGGTACTTACTCGTCCCCGGGGAAATACGACCGCCAATGTGGTAGGCGCAGCAATGTCATCGATGGCTCCCGCCCCCGACACCTCGATCATCGCAAATCCTAGACCCGGAACGTAGCCTAAGGCCGCGGGCTAAGGGGGGATTTCCTGGCTCCCTTCATCCATGGAAGCATCATCCCCGAGGCTGCGACGGAATATGGCCGGCGTCTTCCTCCCATTATGTCGCCTCTGAGTCCTGGTTGGTGATGTCTTTGCCCGAGGAAGAGATCTTGATGGAGGCTGGGCGGCGGAATCCGGCTGGCATCTTCCTTCCATTCCGTCGCCTCCTAGTCCTGGTCGCTGATGTCTTTGCCCGAGGACAATATCTTGATGGGGGAGTCCTGGTGCGGCCCGATGTGTCCCCACTCGTCGAAGGAGGGCATTTTCGCGACCATTCCCTCCATGTCGTCATAGGTGTACAACAATGGCGTGGCCCGCGAGAGGTCCTCAGGGCAAGGACCAGCAAAGCCCCCAAGGTTTCGTCGAGCTCGTCATACGTCAGGTCGCTCATGTGCACGCACATAGGATCGCCACCTGCGATTAACTCCCACAATTGTCAGGAGTGCACTAGAAGTGGCATGACGCGATGCCCCAAGAACTCCTTGATAATCACCACCCCTATCAGCCGGGCCTCCGCAAGGGAGGTGATACGCTCCAGGATGGGTCCCGCTCTCATGCCAGTGAGCTTCTTGTGGCTCCACTTGGAGGTTATCTCAAGCGCACGCAAGGGGGTCACGAGGAGCAAGCTCTCCCAGCGCGGGTCCATTAGGACCAAGTGGTTCTACTAGCCCTCGACCTTCTTTCCAACCTTCAAGGGGGTGCCTGTGCCCGCGACATCAATGAAGGAGAAGCATGCAGAGCGCTAGCCTTGGGCGGTGAATCGCAAGCTAAAGAAGTGGCGAAAGAGCGCCACCAAGGGCCTCACACCCAGGAAGGCCTCGCAGTAAAAGGCGAAGATGGCCAGGAGGAGGACAGAGTTGGACTGAAGGTGTAGAGGCCAGATCTAGTAATGGGAAAGGTGGCATAGAAGAAGTCGGAGAATGGCGGGACCAGCCTGACGTAAATGATGTGGAGGAAGAAGACGTAGGCAGACTTAACCAAGTTACTCAACGCTACTGAGCCCGACCACATGGATGTCGCTCCCCACTCGCTGGTGTCGCTAGCCACGAGCGGGAGCAGTAGACCCATGTATTCCACCTTCGAGATGTAGGAAGGCATGGCAGCAGGCTCGGGAGTTGCGGCGCTCACGGAAGATGCCACGACCTTCCATATCTTTCCGCGGGCGCCATCCGTCGTCCGGAGCCGCGTCCTTTCACGAAGGGTGAAGATGCAAAGAGGTGGGAATGGCGTGGAGGTGAGTAATGACAGGTTCACCCTTCCAGCTTGCTTTATGTCAGCTGGTGCGGATGCCGGAACACTATGAAAAGGCGGGATTCCCCACGGCCCCTCGCACGCCAAGCGTCTAGCTTGACCAGCAGGTGGGGAGCGCCACAACGTCTCGCCCGAGAGTGATAGGTCGTAAACGCCGTGGGCTCGGGCGATACTGTCGGGGATATCGGACCGGGGTCCCAGGCCTACGTGCCTGCAGCCCAGGGCCCGGTGCATGTTGTGGGCCCCGTGGCACCCCCCCCCCCTTAAGACTCGAGGCTCCGACCCTTTTGAGGGCCCCTCCTTACGAGGGGCCGATCATGGTGTTCCCCCCGGGATGTTCCCTGCGAACCTCGTGGGATGAAGGCGCCTCCTGACACTCCTCCCCTGAGAAGCGGACCAACTAAGGATGACCTACAGAGGTCACGTGGTTCACCCTCCTCGTGTGGATGACGTGAGACGCGCTGTACCGCGCGAGGCTCGGTCCTAGCAAGCACAGACATAGAGGTTTTCCCCTTTGGTTTTAAGGGTGCCAAGCTAGCTGTGGGTTCGCAAAGCAACCCCATAGGTTTCCCTGCAGGTGCAAGAGGACTAAGGCTGGGAGCTCGACACGACGGAGATCACCCCCGAGCTCACTGGCGTGTCATGAAGAAGGCCTCTTGAAGGCAAAGACCACCTTTGTCAGGGCAGGCCATAGTCATGTGCCCTTTCAAATTGGCCAGTATAAGAGAGAGGCCCAACCTCCATAGTGGGGATGAGCTCCCAGTATCTATACTAGGGCAAGAACCCACCTTTGTACTCGTCTACCAACTCAAGCAATCTATACTAGCAGGAATAGGATTTTACACCACAAGGTGGCCCGAACCATAGTAAACTATTGTTCGTCCTCGTTCGCCTCCCTTAGCTTGAGCCATGGGAGAGTCACCATGAAGTTGAGAGGTAGAACAGGGCAGGAGAGTGAGCGCACCCCAGAGTTCGAACCTTTTCTTTGGTGTGCGGAGCCCCGATTCTAACATTTACCTATATGAGTTTTTACACCGCCCAAAGCCTATGATCCGATGTGATCTCATCCACAAATCTTTTTTAGCACCCAACCGATGGGGGGGACTCATCACTGCAGGCCATCTTCGTCATCCTCGTTGCCTCAATAACAAGGAGGGAGTTGTTCACCCTCGGGGTTGAATGTATGTACGAGTAGCTATGTGTTTATCTCTCTCTCTCTCTCGTTATCTTGATATGGCACGATCTTGATGTAGCATTAGCTTTGTTAATGCTGTAGAATCATATGGTGTTCTTCACTTCGTTGTGATGAATTGGGTATCGCCCTTTGAGGTTTTATCATTATTGATTGAATACACTAGGATTTGAGATCACTCGTATGTCTTGCATATGGATACCCGTGGTGACAATGGGATATTCTATCGACTCACTTAATATATTTTTTCGTAATCAACTTGCGGATTCCCTTGGTGACATTGGGGTAATCTAAGCACATAGAGTGATAAATATTTTCATCTTACTTTCTCTGATGGAAACTTTGGGGCATATCTTTGATGTTCTTTGTGTCAGATTGAGTACTATGAATCAGAATGTTTTTTGACGCATACTGAATAATGAACTCATGAATACTTGTGGTTACATTGGAGTATCTAGTTAACATTAGAATTGATTTATGAGTTTCATATGGTGTTATTATAGTTCGAACTCTAGGGTTGTTTCTCACACTTATGGGAATGGTTCAAGAGATTTATCGAAAAGATAACTTTGAGGTGGTGTGCTACCTACTGTAAATTCATCTTATATTCTCCGCTATTGATAGGAACCTTGGAATAATTCTTTGTCACATGTTGAGGTATTCCTATACGATTCAGTTATGTTAGCACTCTTGAGAGATTGCACTAGTGAAAGTATGCACCCTAGGCCTTGTTTCCAAGCATTGATATATTGTTTGGCTCATCGATTGATACTTGCTACCTTACTATTTTTATTTATTCAGATAATAAAAAACTAATTCTACTATCCATACTACACTTGTATCACCATCTCTTCGCCGAACTAGTGCACCTATACAATTTGCCATTGTATTTATGTTCGGGACACAAGGGATTTATTCTATTTGATTTCATGGTTGTTTGAGAGAGACCACCTTCGGCCAACACCTACTGCGGATTGATAAACCATTGATCATCCACTTGAGGGAAATTTTCTACTATCCTATAAAACTCTGCGATTGGATTCTTAATAGAGTCTACGAGAATGAAGTTGCGTAGTAGACATCAAGCTCGTTCTGACGCTGTTGCCGGCTAGTAGAGTGCTTGAAGGTATATCTTTAGATCTTGCAATTGAATATTTCAGTTTCTTGCTTTATCTCTAGTTTGTATTTATAAAAGAAAACTAAAAACATGGAAGTGAAGTTTTGCCAAATTGATTATATTTATAAAAAATTTCTTGGAGATAACGGATCAAATATATGTGCCTGAGTGTTAGAAGATGAACTCGATAAAATGTATGTCATAAAATCCTTGAATAATAAGCATGATTTAAATGCTATTGTATGCTTTATATGACTACCATGATGCTAGCGGTATGCAAAGCCATAAGCGTTGTGATGCTATGTTTGATGAAGATGAAATTTTAATCCCCCATGTTTTAATGAGCAAATTTACTAAAATGATAGCATGCTTGCAAGGATGGCTAGTTCCATGTGAAGCACATCCATCAGCCTGCGCAAGGCCTCCAAACCATTCCCCTCTTCTATCCCTTCGTGGTTCGGGCACTGGATATCCTGGGATCTTTCCCCTACGCGGCTGGTGGTTATCATTTCCTCTACGTCGCCATTGATAAGTTCACCAAATGGGCGGAGGTCCATCCTATCCGTACCATACTGGCAGGCTTAGAAGTCAAGTTAATTGGGAATTTAGTGTGCCGATTTGACGTCCCCAACCGTATCATCACGGACAATGGCTCGCCGTTCACCAGCGGCCTCTTCAAGACCTACTTTGCCTCCATCATCATGCAGATCTTCTTGGGCTGCATGGCACACCCTGGAGCAAAGGCCAGCAAAAGCATTCCAATGCTAAGGTCCTCAAAGGTCTCAAAACCTGGAGCTTCAACAAGAATCACACGACTTGTGGCAAAGGCTGGCTGTACGAACTCCCCTCGGTGATATAGTCCATCCGCACAACAGCTACCAAGCCTATTCGCAAGACACCTTTGTTCCTCGTCGACGGGGCTGAAGAGGTCCTCCCGAATGAGGTCAAGCACCTGTCCTCGCGGGTGTTGGCCTTCGACTAATCCAGCCAAGACAACCTGTAGGAGGATGATCTACTCTTCCTTGAGGAGGCTCGTTTTAAGGCTTCTCTGCATGTGGCAGGGTACCAGCAGGCGTTGTGCTTCTACCACACCCGCAACATACGCCCCTAGACCTTGGAGGTAGGTGACTTTGTACTTTGCCGAATCTTCTCCAGGGAAGGACTCCACAAGATCTCGCCCATGTAGGAAGGGGCCTTCAAGGTCACGCACATCTCTAGGCCTAGCACGGCGCGCCTCAAAATGGTGCAGGGTGTTCTAGTGCAAAACGCGTGGAACATCGAGCATCTTGACAAGTTCAGTTCGTTACTCCATGGATACAAGCGAGATGGAGTTATACATGCTCTAGGGCTCTCTATACCCATCCTACCCTCGACACATGAGAGTCCTTTACAACTCTCGTGGAAGACCCATAAAATGCACTAGTGGAATAACCAAATATCAGGGAAGACCCATGCTGCGTGCTGGCAGGATCCCCATGCTCCATGCTGGTGGAAATCTCCTATGAAGTTCTCATCGAAGCCCCATGCTCCGTGTTGGTGTAATATCCTACCCACTATCGTGGAAGCCCCATGCTCCGTGCTGTCGGGAAGCGCATGCTTTGCATTGGTGGAAATCTCCTACCCACTTGTCATGGTTTTGTCACAGCAGATGTTCTCATCACAGAACTTAGGAGTGAGGCTATCGCCATTGCATGGCAACTCGAAGGGGTTGATCGGGAATGACAGACGGATTTACCCAGGTATGGCCCCCTCCAATCAAGGTAAAATCCTACGTCCTGCTTTGGTGTTTATGTTGATGGTGATCTTGATTGCAAGGGTGCGGAATATCTAACCTAGATTTTGAGAGATTTCTTGTCTGATATTTTCGGCTCGAGGGATCCTCTTTATATATAAGTGGGGGCCTCGAGCTTACAACAAAGTCTAGGTCAATAAACGCCCATGATCTAATCCTTAAGCCGTCCATCCGGACATCGTCTTTAAGCCGGTGATCAACTCCTACTTCCCTTGCTCTTCTAGGAAAAGAGAGAGTCCCTTGTATCTTCATCCTTGAGCCGGCCATCCCGACGTCGTCTTTATGCCGGACCGCATAACAAGCCGGCGTTCTGGGCCTTGTTCGTATCATGATCATCTACCTTATGGAATGTCTTCATAGAGCTTGCGTTAAAACTTAGGCGGGTTAGACCTGTGGGGTATATCCCTGCTAAACTTGGGCGGATATCGCCAACATTAGCTCTCTGTTTTGTTTGGATTCATCCATGCTAAAATCCATCTTGAATATGTTGGAAATCCTGAAGTTTAAGGCCAAACTATGAGCCAACAATTCTTCGCCCTTTATCCGTGAAGTGAAACTCAATTCCAGGTCAATACAATGTCGGGTCAT
This sequence comes from Hordeum vulgare subsp. vulgare, assembly GCF_904849725.1. Lineage (NCBI taxonomy): Eukaryota > Viridiplantae > Streptophyta > Magnoliopsida > Poales > Poaceae > Hordeum > Hordeum vulgare. The sequence continues at coordinate 336,514,391 of NC_058524.1, read as the reverse complement.
TTCTGCTTATTTGAGACTTGGCATGTTTTTAGTAAATATTTTTATGATGTTATCATGCCAACCATTCATGTCTGTACCCACCATAGCGAATCTTTTCAAAAACGAGCACCAAATCCGGACTTGGGTAAACATCTAAGCTTAATCTTAGCCATTAATTTCTTGCGACCATTCCATTTCACATGATGCCATTACAACTCCCCTCTTTCCTTATAAATAGGTGGGGAAAACTGTGAATTATCTTTTCCTTTCTTCTTGCTCTTCATTCTCTTCCCCCTTCATGCGCATGCCAGACGTCGAAGGACGCCGACAGGACCTTCTCGACTGCACCATTTGTGTTACTGGATCTCCGTCGCATTCATCGGGGTGCACGCGGTCTTCACCTTTTACCTCCAACTATCCAGGTACACATTCCTCCTCATTAGGGTTTGTAGATTCATTAGTAGATTTCATCGGTGTTCAACCTTGTTCATCAAGTTCACCGAAGAACCGTTTTGTAGACCCACAACTTTTTTATCCCTTCTGCATCCACAAGTTTGTTGCGGCCTCCTCTTTGTATGTTTTACACATAGACCTGAAATATGACAGTTTTAGGAGAACCTATGCAACTGCCTCGAGCTTCGGTTATTCCATCGGCGTAGACCATCTATTCCTTCATCTTTTGCGTATTATTTAGATCAATCACATCAGATGTCGCTTGTAGCAACCTATTTGTGGAGAATTTTCGACAAGTCTTCCGCAGAGGTATAGTTTGCCATCAAAATTCCTTACTTGTTGTTGCTGGCTTAAAACACTTTGTTGTAGAACTGGCCGGCTTAAAACACCATTATGTAGTAGTTTGCATCTTAAACACCTATCGAACAACGATCATAGTTGGCTGCTGGTATTATGCATTAGCTTATTTTCTTTTATCATCCTTGTAGTTGTGCCATAATGCCTAATGGCCCGAGAGAACTCCAAAGATTGTAACTATGCCAGGTCCCAGGAGTCGAAACTCACGTTGGAATACCGTGTGAGCTAAGGATTCCTGCTGGCTCGAAAGGATGTAAATTGGTGAGCTCCCAAAGACGAGCCTTATTCGCAGCCCCAACAAGGAAAAGTTCTTATTTTTACTGATAACTTATGTAGAAGTTTTCGACCGCCCTGCTCAAAGTTCTTTAGGGACCTTTTTCACTACTTCAATCTCACACCTCGGGTATTGGTCCCAATTCTATGACCAATATCTGCCAATGTGAAGTTTTATGCGAAGTATATCTTTAGATTGAGCTATCGGTGACTCTGTTTCGGGAATTGTTCTACATCAATCGTCAAACTGAAGTCAAGAATGGCCCTGCGTGTGAACTTGGTGGAACCTCCATCCAGAAAGTCAAAAATAATCTGTTTCCTGAGTATAAATTGGCGAATGATCGTGCGATGGTACAAGACCTGGTTATATTGCCAAAATACTCCCCCCGCGGGAGAAAATCCACTGCTTGGTTATAGATTGGAAAGTATGAGCAGCCACTTAGAATTCTCGGGTTGGCCAACTGATGAGGAGAGGGATATGATGGCTCCTTTTCACACAAAATTGAGACCCTTGGTTGCTCATGGCCTAACCAGGAACGACTTGATCCGTTGCTGGCGAAAATGGCGCATCCAACCTGTTACTGTGAGGAATGATTAATGTGTGACTTCACAGGCGACTCATCCGACGCTCAACGCTTCTCCACCCAAGACTTAGCCGATGATGCGCTTAATAAGGAGACAAAGAGAATTTTCTCCGACTCAAAGGATAGGTGGAGTGTTACAAGTCTAGGTCCATTTTATCTTCTAAATCCTCTGCCACCAGTACTGATCTTTTTCCATCATGTATACTTTGTTCCTTTGATCATTTCATTTTGACCCTCCATCCTTAACATGAACTTTTCGGTTGCAGGAGAAGCGTAGCTTTTGGAAAGTCACACCTCAGATCCATGTTTCTTCCTCAGGGCAAGGGAATGATCCAGCTCGTGATGACCTAGCTCCCGGCTCATTTTCACGAGAACTATCTGAGATATAAGTCAACTCACTTGGCCGTTTGTTACTGAACTTGTTTACAGTCCTTCCTCTGAGGGAAACTCTGAATCCAAACTAGTCGATGACATTGTGGTAATGCCAATCTCTTCCAGTTCCTCAAAAATGTTTGTTGCAAGAAAAACACAGAAAGCCATACGGAAGGTTAAGATATCAAATCAAGATGCTCATTTAGCTCCCGATTTTCTTTTGAAGAAAGCGCAATTCGCTGGTGAATCAAAACGCAAGACCCAAAGTGACTCGGGTGAGTTAGACCCTCACTTGTCTCATGCATCACTGGCTCGTAAGCCATGTGTTAAGGTGCCACATAGTCCTATTTATTCTTGTCCTAAGGCTAGTCTCTTTAAACAGCTTCTTAGGCCTTCAAATTTACTTTATCAGGAACCTCCTCCATCTTCGGGCGCCTCATGAGCAACACAACTCCCCACCTTTAACATCAACCGCGGGTAGGTTTCTGATCTTGACCTAATTGCATAGGGTTACCTTCCTTAAATAATATTTGATTTCTTATCTATGTAGGGCCAAAGCTACTTTGTCTAGTCACGCTGTCGGGTCATTTTCAGGTACTGAAAGCAAAGACATTTTGAACCATCAAACTAAAAAGTTAGCCACCTAAGTTGACCCTTCTCAAGAGAACATTCGAGATGCTACAACCGAACCAACAACTATTGTCGAGACGCCTAAATCAGATGAGCATGTTTTAATGGACACATTAGTAGAGATTATAGGCACTTCAATCCTTCTGCTCATCCACTAAGTCTGGCTTGTCATTCTAGTACGGTGACTCATATTGATGACCCTATTCCAACGGCTGACTAGAGCACTCCCGATGTTGTTATTGTCAAGGAAAGCTTCCAAGCTCCTATTGTCTCCGCCTCTCTAGTTAAGATGGTGGCCGAGGAAGAACCGGTGCACTTGGATAAAGGAAAACCCAATTGAAGCTCCTGAATATGCCAGTGTTAAGTGTTGAAGAAATCCACTAACAATACTTGACACGGCTGTTTGATAGCCGGTAAATTGAAGCCAATATGATCAACGTCCCAGGGAAAAATATGACGTAAGATTTCCTGCTTCAAACTTTCTATCTTTCTATACTTCCTATAGTCCCCAAGGACCAGCTTATTATCAAAATGGTAAGCCGGTTCTTCAAAATAAGCATGGAGGATTTTAGCTCTAGCCTCCACGGACAAGCTTAGCATTATAATCATAAGCTGGTTTCTCACAAGAAGATATGTAGAACAACGGTTGTAGCCCCCATGGGCTGACTTATATCATAGAGTGAGCCGGATCTTCTTTCAAGAAGTCATCATCAATTTAGATGCACTTGATGTCATGTATCCCCCAACGGCTAGTTTGTTTCCTTAAAATAGCTAGGTCTTAACTGAAATTTGAAAATTGCACACATTAGCCCCCCAGGTGTCGTATGGAATGTTTACAATCCGTACGGGACTTTTGATAAGAAAAAAAACTAAATTTGGCACCGTTGTCCCCAAGATTCAAGTCGTCCCTTTGTATGGTGGCTTGTGATATTTTTTGTAAACAACTATTTATAAACTTTTGTATATCTATCACGAATATGTAGCAGATGTTGAATCTGTGGATGTGAAACTGCAGACACGTCTAAAAGAAGAGATGAAGTCGAAGGACGAGGCCGAGCTTATGGCGGCTCGTTGGGCGGAATCTGCGTATTAGGTGCAGGATCATTTTGAACAAGCCATGAAGACCATTGAAGAAGAAAAAACCGCCCTTCTAAAACATACTGAAAAAAGCCGAGGGTAAACTGAGAACTCTGAAGGATACTCATTCTTCTGATGAAATATATAAATGAGATGTTGGAAGCTATCTTTGGTATGTACTTATAACTCTTTACGTTAAAAGGGCGGGTGATGACGATATAGGTGTTGATTGCCAGGACTTTGTGTGTGCACAAAGAAAAGACCACATACTTGTGGAGTTGCCAATGGTGAAGCTTAAAGCGATTTTCACATATAGAGAGCAGCTGTTGATATGGTTTTTTTTCTCCATAATGGTGGTGAAGAACTTGAAATACCCGCCCCGAACCATCAAGGATATGTTGAAGCAACTATCAACTGTGCCACGATGGGCTAAGGAGATCCGGAAATCGGTGGCACGTGGAGGGGGAAATATGGCACTTGCTAGGGCGAAGGCGTATCATCCTGAACTAGATGTTGAACTTCTGAACAGTCACTTTCCTGAATTTCTCCTGGATGCCTCATCATTTACTCAAGATGATTATGCTAAGTGCTTCAAAGAGACTCGACCTTTGTCAATGCTCATAGCTGAAGAAATTGATATGTCCAAGTTGTATCATACATACTACAAGGACAATGAATGCATAAACCCACCAAAAGATTGGTCGTCCATATTAGTACCGCCTTGTCAAAAGGGACGTGTCACACCAAATGTTGACACATCGACCCATGTCGAGGAGACTACACACTTTGAAAATTTGCTTTCAATTTGGTGGCAACAATAAGGGCAAGAATTCAATGATGAAGATGAGTCGCCACCATGGGATCCAAATGCGGCTGACGTAGAACATGCTTGAAGTTTCACCTTTCAAGTCGAATAAGTAGGAGGGCGAGTATAGCCCCGGAGTATTGTAGCTCCTGTTGCGAGTTTGTAATACTAGTTCTTTAAACTTCTAATACTCTATCATGTCATCTTGTGTTTTATTTTGCTGACTCGAAATCTATGGGGCTTACCTGTATCGGGTAGAATCTTACTTGTCATAACAGTGGACACAAAACTCTAACCTTCTTTGATCTTGTTTGCAGGAATATGAGTATAATCTTTTATTGTCTCTAAAGATCGCTGTGTACTTTGAGTTCAATGGATACCTTGATAAGACAGAGAAAAGGAGCAGGACTTTGAGTTAAATATCCGAAAACATTGTTGTAGAAGATATGTAATTGAACTGGTCATAGTATGACTGCAGCTCTCATGACCTGGTCATTCATAATGAGTCAGAAAATATAGTACTTTTACCTGAAATGTTAGGAGGTAATATCATGTAGAAAATAACAATGAAGCATAACTAATAGGTCGGCTGAGTGAGACACAATAAAAGGAGACTGGCTTTCGAGGCTCAAATCTTGCTTCAATGAAGTGGGTATGATAACCCATGGTTTATCCTAGCTTTCTGTATGCCGACTCTCACGTGACCTAATACCATGTTCTAACTTTACCAGGTTTAGGGTCCAAAATGGATTAACTAGCAAGAGAACATGGGGTCACCGGATCAGATTCGCATCAAGCATACACGCAGGTTTAACTATTTTGTTGCTTTTTTAGCACATCAAGAGGGTGAGAAAGCTAAACTCGATGAGCTGGAAGCCCCCAAGTGACCTCTGGTCATGGAAAAGCTCGGCATCAGGTATACAAGAGAAAATGATACTACTGGAAAACAATCTGGTGTCCAGATAAGCCGGTTTGATTCCATTGATCATAATTTGAAAATCTGACGATTTGTTTGAGCCGGAAGCCCTCAAGTAATATGTTTTTAAATAATAAAGGCTCATGCTCAATTTATACGCTAAAAACGACAACGACCCCGAGACCCGGGAATGCCAGCTTTGCTATATTTGAAACTTGATAGAAGTATGTATTGAAATTTGGGGGTCGATAAAGAGATAATGAGCCAGTAGCTCTAGTGTAATAAGGCAAAAGGTTGTCCGAGTTACATTACTCAATTGTTGTCTTTCTTTATTGTAACCCTATCATCCAGGTCAACATCGACCATGAGGAACTTTAATTTTTGAGCGGCGCAGGCCGACTCAGTATAAGCCACATCTCCTTCCTCACACTCCTGTGCTATCTTCATGTTGCCTCCCACTGTTATGGTGCCTTTGGGACCCAACATCTTGAGTTTGAGATAGATGTAGCAAGGGAGAGCTATGAAACGAGCATAAGTCGGCCTCCCGAAGAGAGCGTGATAAGGGCTTTTTTAGCTTCACCACCTCAAACATTAAGGGTTCGCATCTGCACTTACGATCGTCCCCAAAGACGACACTGATCTTAATCCTCCCTAGTGGGTATGCTGATTTTCCAGGCATAAAGTCGTGAAAAACGGTAGAAGAAATTTGCAAACTCTTATCGTGAAGGTTTATTTGCCAGAAAGTGTCGTAATACAAGATGTTGATGTTGTTGCATCCATCCATGATGACCTTCGTGTGGGTATAACCACCAACTTGAGGCGCCACCACCAAGGCTAGATATATAAGGTTACGAACTCGGGGAGGGTGATCCTCTATGCTTAGGATGATTTGTTGCTTAGACAAATTGAGATATCTAGGGACTAGTGGCTCGACCATATTAATGGCTATTTTCTTGCGGTTTTTGTCTTGCTTGCAGGTGTTGGTGGTGAAAATGTGGTAGTGACCATTGTTCAGCTGCTTAGGGTTGCTCTAAAATACAGATTGATTGTTATGTTGTTGATTGCCCTAAGAAGAAAGGTGCCCATTGCGAGTGTTCCGCTGGTGCTGAAAACCTGATCACGAGCCACCTGGTTCATTGAAGCCTCATCCTGAGAACCCGCACGATGAGCCGCCCTAAGAGCCAGTGTGACCATAATGACCCGGATGTCCTCCACCATTATCCTCTTGGTGATTCTAGAAGGCTTGATTCGGGAACTCGTACATAACGTAACAATTCTCCCATGAGTGAGTAGACGGCTTGTCTGAGATATCATGCTTTGGGAAAGGCGCCTTGAGTGCTTCCTCATAATTGCACAACCTTTTCCCATTATAAGATCATCCACAGCGTTTATTTTGGCGTTGGTTCTTGACCCAGTATTGGTATTAGCTACAAATTTTGACCCGCCCTCATGTTCCTTCCCTTTGTTATTTTGACCTCTAGGGTTTCCACCTTACTGATTGCCCTTGCCACCTTTGCCTCACTTGTTCTTGCCATCTTTCTCCTCACTCGAGCTGGGATCCTTCGTGTCGTCTGACTCTGCATACCTGGTTAGAACACCCATTAAATCACCCATATCTTGAGTCTTCAATTTTAGGTGAACAAACTTCAGGACCAGTGGCTCGAAGTGGCAATTTTTCTCCAAAATTAGGATGGCTTGGGAGGCTGTAATGTTGTCCTACGAGTGTATGATTTCTGCAACCCGGTGAGTCCCATGACGAGCTGACTCACCCGTGTGCTGGACACAGTGTTGACAATCCACAATTGTCATTGGTCTCGAGCTTACAACACAGTCCGGGTCTAGAAACGCATGTGATCTAATCTAACTCATACTTCCCTTGCTCCTCAAGGAAAAGAGAGAGTCCCTTGTAGCTTCATCCTTGAGCAGGCCATCCGGACATCGTCTTTAAGCCGGCCCGCATAACAAATCATCCTTCTGGGCCTTGTTCTTCTCGTAATCATCTTCTGTCTGGACCGTCTTAATAGATCCCGGGTTAAAACTTGGTCGAGTTATACCTGCGGGGTATATCCCCAACCATTGTTGATGAAATCGTTAACTGTTAGCTGCTCGGTTGGCTGTCGAGTAGGGGATTAATAGGCTAATTGGCAAGTTAGTCGGCCATTTAATCAGTTAACCGTGTGATCTATCAGTTAATCGGATACTCGGTGACCCAAAAAGTAGGTATTAATCGAAAAGTTAACAAGTTAATCAGATGAATTCTTGAATAGGGTCACCAACACCACTTCTCATGGAGCCCCATGCTTGGTGTCAACGAAAACCCCATGCTCAGACATGGCGAACCCTTTGAGAATGAGGGCACCTTTCAACTGCACCAACCTCAGGCTGACATGTATCGAACATGGAAGCATACCCATCAACCTGTGAGGAGCGCCTCACGGTCGTGGCCTGAAGCTAACCCATGGTAACCACAACAACATGCACTTTTTTGTTGAATAATGAACATGCTTCATGAATCAGTAAAGTTCATTTGTCCATAAGAAGTCCAGTGCACTTGTGTACACTAGCGAGCCCCCCTGTATCCGTCACGGGATGGGGACGGTGCATGTGCTTAAGTAAGTCCCTGCAACACTATAAAACCCAAGAGACTGAGCTCTGGCTCGCGGGCCTACTCCCGTGTATGTCACCTCGTTAGGTCCTTGGTGCTCTTGTTTCTTTGCATAACACCCACATGCATCCTCCGGAGTGCGCCTCGCTGAGCCACCCCCCCCCCCCCCCCCCCCCCGAGCAAAACTTGGCAGTTTTCCATGATGCAAGATAGTAAGGTCGTCGAAGGCCTTGTTCGGAAGACCTGGCGAGTGGCTTCCCGCTTTCAGAAGGACTTGCGAGGATCGCACCCCACAGGACACCCTTTGAGGAGGGCCCATTCCAGGTTGCACACCTCTAAGCATCTAGGTCCAGATCACCCTCTAATGTTTATGATGCTCCCTTCATCTTTCTCTCTCTCTTCCTTTGGGATTCCAACTTCCACTCATGCGATCCGCGAGCATGCTTGAGGGGGGACCCTGAGCATTGCGCCTTGAGGGCTCCTACCAGCCCCGAGGGCCCTACACCCCTGGGTCCGGCAACTGTGTGCCCCGGGATTGCTACCGAAGATGTGTCTTGCCTCGAGGGCGAGATCCTGCCAACACACGATGCAAGCGCGATAGGAAGAGGTAAAGTAAAATGTCAAGGGGCAAACCAGGGGCGAGTAAAAGCAGCAGGTCCCCATTATAGGATGATTTCTTTTTACGCCCCACATGGCTAAATCACTCACACAAGGAAGAAGGAAAGGATCAGCATTCGCCAAGGTCCTCCCACGGCTGCTGGCGACGCCTGGATGTAGTCTTCATCTTCACTCTTGACACTCGTAAAGCTCTCATCACTAGTGCTCCCAATGGATGAGTCGTTGTTGCTTGCAATGTCGCCCTCCGTGCAGCACCCCATGCGGCCGACACAACCCCGAAGAACTTCATGAGTAGTGCTGCATCACCGTTGAACCTGACGTGCAGGACCTGCCCACGCTTCAGGTCATGGGAATGAGCAAACAGCTTCCACCACCGGTACAGAAATAGGAACCCTGGGGGAGTAAACTTCACCATGGCCCGAGGAGGGGCCGTTACAGCAGCCGTCCACTTGTAGCAATAGACCCAAGCACCCACAGTCCATGAGCGCTGTTGCAAAGGAGTTGGGGAGTCAGAGCCAGCTGTGGGATTGGCCGTGCCGCCTGTAATGACCAAGATGCGGCACTTTCCTTATTTGGGGGCGAGGCGTCAAAAGGGGAAAGGGATGCATCTAAGCGTATCGCAAGCATGATAACATTGCCATTACATAAATAGAGAGATGAGTATAAGATTCGTCTTACACTCGCCACATGCTAAATTACAATCTGCACAAGCATTCATTATTCATACATAAGACAGGGTCCGACTACGGACAAGATAAACGACAAAAATCATGCTATCCCATCTTGCTTGTCCCACGATCACGACCATGCGCCTCTAGTCCTCGGGATACGTCACATACAGCCTGCCACTGTCTTCGTCTAACTCCCACCTCAGCTGGGTATCCTCTAGAAGACTTGCATCTGGGGTACCTATACCTGTGGGTGTTTGTAATAAAGTGTGAGCCACGGGGACTCAGCAATCTCATGACCTTGGTATCGAGTCTAACTAAGTTAAATAGGCGAGGTAGGGTTAAGAGCTTGAGTTGCAGCGTCCTAAGCATATATGGTGGCTAACTTACGAAGAGCAGAAATAAAATATGGATGTCTACGTAAGACGCTCGAAGACTACATTGATTACTAAATGATCTTGAACACATACTTACATCATTCATAATCCCACCGTGTTCTTGATCAGAGAAGGAGCTCTGAAAGAAAGAGTCATGGTTACGCACTCATTGACAAGTTTTATTTGAATTACTTTAAGTTGTTTAGAACCGGATGTTAAAAAAATATCCATGTTTGCCACATAACCACGGGCATGGATTTCCGAAAGGTTAAACCCTGCAGGGGTGCTCCAACTAGTCCATTGCAAATTACCACAGGCCGCATAGTAATCCCCTACCACGAAACTCAGTATCTCATCGAATTCCTTAGAGGAAAACCTCAACTCTGAGAAGACACAAAGTCTCACCGGAATCCCAATGCGCAAGATATATCACTAAGGTAAGACAAGTCCAGCAAGACCACTCGGTGTGTCGATGAACCCAATAGGAGCCGCCTATCTCGTTCTCAGGACATGACCGTCTATGCATAGTGGACGATAACCAAATGACTCGAGTTGCCCCGAGGTGGCACCCCCGACTGCTAGGTGGGTGGACCAACAGTCATGAGGAGCACTAGCTCGGGGGGTGATTACTTCCTCGGGATAACTATTCCCTGCGCTTTTTATTAGGTTATTAGCAAATTAAAACCACAGTTGGGTCCTGCCAGACAAGCCTTAAGACTAAACAATTTATCGAGGGGGTCCCCATAACAACCACGAACGTGTTAGGAGCGCTCAGTTATGGAATAAAACACCGGTAGCCGAAACTAAGGCGGCAACAACGGAACAAAGCACCCGGCAAAAGGCTAGGCCTTCTGTTATTTACCAAGTATATAGGTGCATTAATTAAGTAGCAATAAAATATGGTGATATCAAATGGCCCATGTTATGACATGGACCAATTCGCACCTGCAACTAACAATGCTAACAATTAGTGGTTGAGCAAGCCTAACTTAGGCAGACAATATTTGCTAGGGGGGAGGTGTTTGAGGTTTCATGGTAATGTTAGATGGCCTATATATAATGTGGTAGGCAACGGAGATGTAACGATAGAAACGAATCACTAAGCAAAACAAAGCTAGAACTGGTGTCAAGCTCACGATCATCTTGCGTGTGATTTCTTTAGAGTGGAACTGTTCCTGATCTTCCTGCATGAACTCAGCAGACTCACTCTTCTAACTCGTTTCCGGACCTAGAAGATACCCAAAAGAAAGAAGCAGGAAATAAATACCAGCAAAAATGATGATGCCACAAACATAATGATGCATGCATGCACAACCTCTAACCATGCACATGAACCACCCTACACAGATAAAACTATTGCGATCTCACCACAAGAAGACTTTCTACAAAAATGCTCAAAATTATATTCCAGTAACACCATTGGATTCCTTGGGATTTTCTACCCCAAATCCATATATCATACTGCCCATGTTGCATTCATAAAAACACCACAAACAATAAAATAAAAAATGACACAGAATCAAACTACACCTAAGGCACGAACATGGCTGTTATTGAGCCTTCCCTATTTAGCAAGTACATATCTTGACATATTCCAGAAATGGAAATAGATCTAATTATAAAAAAACACAAACAATGAAATAAACAACGAAAAAATAATAAGGAGGGGGTCAAGTCCATATCTAGACATATTCCAGTGGCCACGGCACCCTCACTCGAGATTCGAACACAGTGGTCAAGTCCATATCTAGACAAAGCACACATAACCACAACACACTGAAATAAAGAGGAGGCCAAGGGAGATACGAACCCACGACCCCCTAGTGGAGCTGGGGCGATGGAACCACTAGGCTTGGAGGGGGCTTCTAATCCAAGGGGGTTCCTTGGTAGGGGAGCACTACAAGGAGCCGCTGCTACGATGTGGCGCCCCGCCTGATTACCACTTTAGCCAGACGGTCGCCACGCATACCAGCCCAGCAAATCACTCTGGCATGCGCGTTTACAACAAGTATCATGAACACATGCATTTCTATTAATGGATATAAGAGTCTTACATGATGAGCTACAAGGGTGCTGGCAGCGGAAAAGCTCTATCTAAGGCAGCATGGTTTTGGTGCTGCCCCAATCCATAGGGATCTAACTAGGTTACTCTCCTAGACCACGAACACTCTGGCTCCTTGACGTTAGACGACGGATCCTTATGTGAACCTGACAATGTTAAAAGCCGCTGAATACTTTTGAATGACAAGCAAGCAAACCAACCTAACATATACACTAAGCAAAGCAATCTATGACATTTAAGCATGCACTTGTTATTAAAGCAATGTTAATTATAATGGCATAGCTTATCTATCTACCAGGATTTAATATCATGATATAACAGGACTAACCACAACATAACCACTAAAGTAGATACGTTAAGGTAAAGCATATCACGTAAACAATTTATACTCTGAATGTTGTCATGATCCAATCTGAATCTAATTCTAATGCAATCCGAATCATGTGGTCCCCCGACAACTCATCTCATAGCCATCCCATGGCTAACATATCATATTCCTGACATCAACTGGTGTTTGCACAAGTCAAGTTCTTCCATCATTATTATCATCATTATGGTTGACAACCTACTAAGGTCTGGAAGGCGTGTCTAATACCTTGGACGCGGCTATTAAAATAGATATGACTCTCTGCAGAGGTTGCACACTTTACCCACACTATGGAGCACTGACCTTGTGATCCCATTCGGTTGGACCGGTGTTGCTCCAACGAAACTTGTCTGACCCATGATTCTTCCATCGTGGCCCCAACATTCATATCCCTCGGAGTCCTACACTAGGTGGCCATGTGTCCTCGTGTCACCTACCACCGTCGTGGCTAAATTAAACTGTCCAAAACGGGGACGTGCGCACAAAACAACTCAACTGGCTCACACGGTTATCACCACCTAGATGATAAGGGTAGCGCGCGTGCATAACCCTCCCACTTTGGAGGTACAGGTGAAAGAGCACGCGATCAGACCAAGTCAAGGCCTTCCCATACCGGCAAATGTGATTGCACATATAAGCCCGGACAGGTGACTCTAGACAAACAGACTAGGTCTGGTTTTAACAACATATTTATCAAGCATGGTTGTTTATCACAATAACTTAACATGATGATATCTTTGTATGAAATAGCAACGGTACAACAACTTATAGCCATATCACCATGAGTCATTAATAAGACATGATGTAAATGGCAAGTTATTACTTTGCAAGTTCTAGCTGCAAGCTACGACCCTCGGAACCCTTGCATAAAACCGACAAATAAACTAGTATCCACCAGAATGGTCTTTACAACATGGATCTGGGATATTACCAGAATAACTCAATCCCGACTCAAGATGGATGGAAAGAAGCTTAGAGCATGGGGTGGTGTTGATAAGAAGAATGTAGCAGTTCCCTAAGACGACCGAGGAACAACTGAAAGAATAGGGTTACTACCACGGAACGAAATTCAACAGCTACCCGCGACGGCTGAAGAGCAGCTCAGAACATAGGCCAACTTCTGAACAGAAATATAAAGTTAGCAGCCACCCCGGGTGGACGAAAGCAGCTCAGACTCAGGCATGGTGCCCTCATTGAAGAAAGTGCAAGCAAGGGTTCGTCAGCATCTCATACAGCACACTACTATGCACATGGACATAAGCATTTTAATTTAAATATGCAAGAGCATCACAGAGCAAAGCTTGAGGGCATATATCAGATGGTCGGCTTGCCTGGGGGTCGAAGATTACTCCAGGAAGAAGTGTGATCACCTCGAGGAGGGATTCGCCATAAAGGATTCTCTTTTGGAAGAATGATTGAAGGGAAAGGACAAAATGGTTATTTCCAGAATGTGGAAACATTATAAAAGTGATACCATCGGAACGGGCTCGACAAGACGAAGACATTGGCATCGGAATCACCTTAATCGGACCTACAGATGAAAAGATATGAGCAGACGAAGTGTAGGGACCAATATGTAAAAGAAACTTCTACAAACAAGTCCCTAGCTGGATAGCAGAAAGCGCCTTCTCTGGAAATACGCTTTCCAAAAATGAAAGCGCATTTCTCACTTATCCAGCTGGACCAAGCCTTGTGACACGTACAGGCGGGTCCTACCCCATCCTCTCTCTCCTCCCGTTCTCCCTTCTTCTTTTCGCGACGACAGAGGCAGAGGCGAGGCCACGCGCACCGACGAGGACTCCCGGTGGCACAGGCCATCTCCGGTCGAGGTCCGGCCACCGGGGTGACTGGGGCGACGAGCCGCGTCCATCCAGGTAGGATGCGGTCCTTGAGGAGGACGGGAGTGACCGCGCCCCTGGCCGTGGCGGACAACGACCTTGGGAGGAGATGGGCACGGCGCCACGGCCACTCCGGTGAGGCAGGAAGAGGATGCAGGGGTTCTTTGGGGTGAATAGGAGCTGTTGAAGGTGGATAGAAGGTGGGAGGAGCGCGGCATCGCTCCAATTTACGTGGCGGTCGGCGGGAACCGATGCGTCCATGACCAGTGTGGTGAGCTCGGGGAGCTCAGGGAAGAGAGGGGGCGTGGCTGGTGGTGAAGAGGAGGGAGTCGAGGAAGCTATTTAAAGGCTCGGGAGGAGGGTTATGGGCGTCTCTCGCCAGCGACCGAAGCTCTGAGAGGCACGACGAGGTGGCGGCGCTCCGGTGGTCGGAAGATGCGTCCATGGCGAGGGCCAGAGGGTTGTGGATGGCGCACGAGTGGGGTGGAGGGCTTCCCTGCGCTCGAAGACTAGCTTTGGCCTGCCGGAAGTGAACAAATGGCGGTTGTGGCCACAGTGCACCGACTTGGCGCGCTCTGCGTGTGGTCACCGCCGGCACCGCATGTCCAGGGCGCCTATTTGACTCCCGGACATGTCAAATAGATGCACTAAAGTCTCTGGAGTTTGAATGTTGAGGTTTGGAGGGAAATGGAGACATGGTTTGACTGATTTGAGCTCACAATGGTCTTGACACAAAACTATTTGTGGTGAGGTGGGGAAGATTGAGAAGGAAGAAAACTCCAATTTTTGGGTGGGAGTGATCACTCACTAAGATGATACTATCTGCAAATTTTCAACTCAACAGTATGAGGATAAGAGGCACTTCCTTTGCAAACTTGCAAACTGGCCAGAAATGGTAAAGAATTTGTTGGGACAAATTGACTAGATGAAAATGGCTTAAATTTGATGCAGAGAAGTTATTTGAATATATGAAGCTACTGTAAGAGTTTCATACTATTTGGGGACACTAAAATGGTACTTCCTTCAAAGTTCTTTCAAATGGACAGGAACTTGGGAAAATTATTTGGAGAAGATTGATAGAGGGATCAAGCTAATTTTTGGTTTCCATGAGTGATTTAGCAATGTTAACCACCATCAAAAATTTCAGCTCAAGTTGATCAAGGAATCAAGAACTTCCTTTGCAAATAGGAAATCTGGTCAGAATTTGCAAAGGGATGTTGTGCTCAAAATTTGAACTATGAAACTTGGGATATTGATGGGAATGGGAAATATATGGATAGTAGAAGCTCGACAAATTATTTGCAATTTTTCTTGGCTACCAGAATGGTAGCTCCTTTAGAAACTGCCCGAAATGCAATATTGGCTTTAAATAGGAAAAAGGCAATTTTCCCTATTTAATAATAATTCCTTCAACTGCCAGAAAAATGAATTAATTATAAATGAAAAATATTGCAAATGACTTGGCAATATTTTTGCATATCCACGGTTTAAAGATAAAAGATGATCACTTGGAAAAGTATGGGAGTCAAAAGATAAAAGGAAGTTGGGGTTCCTTTGTAACTCGAAGGATGAGGTTTCCCTTCCGATAACTCCGAAGGTATGGTTTTTACGGCAAAACCCTAAGAATAGATCTTGGGTGGCAAGGTTGGAGTGGAGAAAATCTCTGGTTGCATAGGAAGGCAAGGCTAGATGACCATCTTCACATACCCAAGAGAGAAAATCCCGCAAAGAAAAAAAAAGAGCGAAAACAAGGGTGTTAGAAACCTACCCTCCTGAAGAAAATCTCGTCCTTGAGATTTCCAGGCTTACCTCCTGGGAAGGGGGACTTACCTGTGTGCCACTTGGATCCATCAATTGTCCTGACTGCGTGGGTTCACTCAGCATTTATCTGCCTCTTCGGAGGGACGAGGTGTTGTCTCTGCACATAGCTTCCTTGAATCCTTTTCTTTCGTGTCAGGTGTACTCTTTATTGTGATAGTGGTGTTGCGGGGTGGGGTAGCGGGTACTACCAACAAACAACTTAGTTTCCAGGGCCTGGAAGCATCTTCTTCGGCTTTATTGTAATGCTTCGTACGCTAACTGTCATGGGTAATCCATCCTTTCCTGGTACCAGGCTCACGTGCTCGTATGACCTCGACCGAATGGGAGTGGCTTTCTTTTGCAGTGTTAGAATGCTCAATCTAGTTGTGGGTTCCGTTCTGATGTTTCCTTCTGGCTTATGCATCCCGACTTTGCCCTTAGGAGATCCATAACTCAAGGAATCAATATGACCGAGCTATTGCTTTTATATGCTCAACTGAAATGTCACGCATGATCACGAACTAATTATACATAGTAATCTCTTTATGATGTCATGATGTCTCCAAGCTGTTGGTGCTGACGTGCTTTGAGCCATTCTATCTTAATGTCTTGTTCTGACTCTATTGCTAGTGGAGATGGCTCTGTCATATATAGCCTATGTAGTCCTTGTTGTGACCACTGAGATGAGCATAGTATGGCTACCATTTGCTGTATCTTTCAGGGCATAGCCTCTTACCTGGGTTGATGGCCCATATTTGTGTTGAGTGCGGCAAGATTGTTCGTAGCCATAGGTAGGGCATTCCTGTGGCCGCATATGCAAGAGTCTGACAAGAACTAGTAATACCTCTCTGTTTGTGAATCTGTATCTTCTTGACCGTCACAGAGGTTGTTTGTCCACAACTTCTTTGGTTCTTGAAGGTTCCTTCGATGTACTTTTCATGCCCTGCCAACACTATTCCTTGATTGTTTTCCCGGTGTGTTGGATTTTTCTCACAACTTACTCTTGCATATCTCGTAGGGGGTGTTATGTTCATATCCTTCTTTTAAACAGGGGGCCAACATTTCTCTGAACATAGTCATTCCCGTGTACGAGTGGCTTGCATGAACTGATCCACTCGATTGCGAACTCACAACATATGCAGGTGTAGGATAAATCATTTCATAACCACTGGGTTCTGAGGCGAATGTGTGTCCAGACTAATTCGTGCTTCTAACAAGTTTCTTGATGTACGATCGCGTGTTGAAGAATCCTGAATCCCTTATGCTCGAAGCTTCTACCAGGGTAGTATGCTGAAGAAGGCTGGGTGTCATGCCTCAAAAGTTCTCCTTGATGTGGCTTACTGCTGAAGGTCGGGTACCTTATGCCGGGAATCTTCCGCGGTAGCACGCTCTGGGAGATGGGAGTGTCGTACCCCATAAGCTTTTCTCACCAAGCGACGTACGAAGGAAGATTGGTAGTCTGGTATCGTAAGCCCCTTCTGATGGCTTGCGGAGGAAGGCTAGGTTGCTTATTCGAGAAGCCTTTTGATTTTATGTGTCATCGGATCTAGGGATGGTTCTGTCTCCCTTTTGAAGTATCCGGAATTTTACTCATTGCAGAGCCACAACTTGATATATGCCATACCTTGATTGAAGATATTCCATTGATCATGCACATCGCTTGTCCTTCTGCTGGTCTGATTATTGTTGATGTAAAGGTTGCATGACTTAAGCGGACCTCGTGTCGTTCATCAATTTAGAATACCCTTTGCATTCCACCCAGGTATTGCCGATAGTAAGCAGTTGACAAATAGTTCCATTTGGTTCAGCTGAGCTTCCAAGCATGTGAAGTTCTCATTGATTGTGGCAACCGCAAACTTATCCATATTCCTTGCTCACTGTGTCTAGAAAACTTTGTATTTGTACTTCAAAATATGCTTTGAAATTCGTACCAACGTACCAGAGTTTTGTTGCTGCTTGTGGCTCATACACATTCTTGAAATATGTCCTCGGTGGGTGATAAATGATTCTTGGATCCATTGAAAGAAAACTCAGGGTTCGCCCTACTGACTGAAATAATCCTTGTATCACGGACGAAATAATTTGCCCTTACTGATGTACATTCTTGGTAGCTCATCTGCGTGTTCCTTAGGCGTGATTTGTTCTAAGGAAAACTCTGTCAAATATATTCTGGCCTTGTGTGTTGCACATATATTCTACCTTTGACTCATTCTTCATTCCTGACATATCCGGTGCTGCTATTCTGAATACGAGGTAGTTGGCTTGTCTTGACTCTTGCTGAATTTGGATTATTAGGTATTGCAAGTTGTATGCTGAACTTCTTAGACAACTCTTGCAGATGGATCCAGTCGGAGCAGAAAAATGGAATCGACAGAAGAAACTAGAACCGCGAAAAACCAAAAAACAAATAAAGCTCAAGTATTGCGAACCATACATACATGGCGAAGGATCCACTAGTATAGCTATTATAGCGCACTCGATGCACCTCTAAGGATTTAGAAGCGAAACTACACAATGCTCCTGGTAGCACTGGTGTCAAGCTCCTACTACTTACTTAGGGAGCATCCTACTCGATGCAGGACTATAGCCAAAGTGGCTTAGTCAACGATCCTAGGGTTATGAGGGAAGATGGAATTTATAAGCGTTTCCCAAAGGAAACTAGGGTAAGGAGAGGAATTCCTTGGCTAACAAGCAGGGGTAAGGATATCTGTTTTGCTAGGGGTTTCAGGGCTCAGGGGTCGTTGCCGGGTGCAAGCATTTCACACCAGGGCAAGGGCCACAAGAGTTGAGGTGTGATGGACCCAAAGACCTATGGGGTTGCCTTATGATCTATAGTAACCGTACCAGTTGGCAAAGATGGCTAAAATCCATCTGGGCTTTCTACTGAACACAAGACAATGAAGTCTGGCTAGGGTAACCTATAGTCAGCCTGGCTGCTCTAATACCATTCGTTCTTGTGCCCCGCCTGAATACCACTGTAGCCATACGGTCACCACACATACCAGCCCAGGAAATCCCTCTGGCATGCGCGTTTACAACAAGTACCATAAACACATGCATTTCTATTAATGGATATAAGAGTCTTACATGACGAGTTAAAGGGTGATGGGAGCAGAAAAGCTCTATCTAAGGCAGCCTGGTCTTGGTGCGGCTCCAATCCATAGGGATCTGACTAGGTTACTCTCCTAGTCTACGAACGATATGGCTCCCTGACGACAGACCATGGATCCTTATGTGACCTTAGCCATGTTAGAAGCCGCTGAGTACTTTTGAATGTACTCGCAAGCAAACCAAACTAACATATACACTAAGCAAAGGAATCTATGACATTGAAGCATGCACTTGTTATTAGAGCAATATTAATTACCATGGCACAGCTTACCTATATAGCAGGATTTAATATCATGATATAATAGGATTACCTAGCAAGATAACCATTAAAGTAGATACGATATGGTAAAGTATATCAAGTAAATAATTTATACTCTGAATGTTCTCAGGATCTAATCTGAATCTGATCCAAATCCAATCCGAATCATGTGGTCACCCGACCACTCATCTCATAGCCATTCCATGGCTAACATATCATATTCTTGACATCAACTATTGTCTACACAAGACAAGTTCTTCCATCATTATTCTTATTATTACGGTTGACAACCTACTGAAGTCTCGACGGTCTCTCCAATACCTGGGATGCGTCTATTCGAATAGATTTGACACTCTGCAGAGGTTGCGCACTTTACCCACACTATGGAGCAATGACCTCCTGATCCCATTCGGGTGGACCACTGTTGCTCCAAGGAAACTTGTGTGACCCATGATTCTTCCCTCGTACCCCCGACATTCATCCTCTCCCGGAGTCCTTCCCTGGGTGGCCCTCTGTCCTCGTGACACCTGTCGCCTTTGTCGCCAAACTAAATTGTCCCAAACGGAGACGTGCGCACAAAACAACTCAAGTGCCACACAGGGTTATCACCGCCTACCTG
This sequence comes from Hordeum vulgare subsp. vulgare, assembly GCF_904849725.1. NCBI lineage: Eukaryota > Viridiplantae > Streptophyta > Magnoliopsida > Poales > Poaceae > Hordeum > Hordeum vulgare. Next base: position 336,494,621 of record NC_058524.1, on the reverse strand, counting down.
ATCAGGGTAGTGCGTGTGCATAACCCTCCCTCTTTGGAGGTACCTGTGAAGGAGCACGCGATCAGACCAAGTCAAGGCCGTCCCATACCAGCAAATGTGGTTGCACTAATAAGCCCGGACAGGTGACTCTGGATCAACCATTAGGTTTGGTTTTAACAACATATTTATCAAGCATGGTTGTTCATCATAATAACTTAACATGATGATAACTATGTATGAAATAGCAATGGTACAATAACCTATCTCCATATCCCTATGAGTCATTAATAAGACAAGATGTCAATGACAAGTGATTACTTTACAAGTTCTAGCTGCAAGTTACGACCCTCGGAACCCTTGCATAAAACCGGCAAATAAACCGGTTGCCACCAGAACGGTCTTTACAACACAGATCTCGGACATTACCGCAATAACTCAACCCCCACTCAAGACGGATGGAAAGCACCTCAGAGCATGAGGCAGTGTTGATAAGAAGAATGTAACAGTTCCCTAACATGACCGAGGAACAACTCAGAGCATAGGGTCACTGCCACGGAAAGAAATTCAACACCTACCCGCGACGGCCGAAAAGCAGCTCGGAACACAGGCCAGCTGCTGAAAAGAGAAATATAAAGTCGGCATCCACCCGGGACGGCCGAAAGTAGCTCAGACTCAGGCGTGGTGTCGTCATTGAAGAAAATGTGAGCAAGGGTTCGTCAGCATCTCATACAACACACTACAATGCACACGGACATACACATTTTAATTTAAATATGCAAGAACGTCAGAGGGGAAAGTTTGAGGGCATATATCACATTGTCGGCTTGTGTGGGGGTCGAAGATTACTCCGGGAAGAAGTGCGATCACCTCGCTGAAGGATTCGCCGGAAAGGATTCTCGCTCGGAAGACTTATTGAAGGGAAAGGGCAAAATGGCCATTTTCAGAATGTGCAAACATTGTGAAAATGATACCATCGGAACATGCTCGACAAGACGAGGACGTGGGCGTTGGAATCACCTCAATCGGAGCTACGGATGAAAAGATATGAGCAGACGAAGTACAGGGACCAATTTGTAAAAGAAACTTCTACAAACAGGTCCCTGCTGGATCGCAGAAACCACCTTCTCTGGAAATATACTTTCCAAAAAGGAAAGGGCATTTGTGGCTTTATGCGTCCACTTATCAAGGTGGACCATGCCTTGTGACACTTACAGGCGGGTCCCACCGCATCCTTTCTCTCCTCCCGTTCTCCCTTCTTCCAAGCGACGATAGAGGAAGAGGCGAGGCCACGTGCACCAGCGAGGTCTCTCGTTGGCATAGGACATCTCCGGCCGAGATCCGGCTACCGACATGACCGAGGCGACGAGCTGCATCCATCCAGCTAGGATGCGGTCCTCGAGGCAGATGGGAGCGAACGTGCCCCCGGCCGTGGTGGATGGCAGCCTCAGGAGGAGATGGGCACAGTGCCATGGCCACTCCCGTGAGGCAGAAAGAGGATGGAGGGGTTCTTTGGGGTCAATAGGAGCTGTTGGAGGTGGAAAGAAGGCGGGAGGGGCGTGGCGTTGCACCAATTTAGGCGGCAGCCGGCGGGAATCGATGCGGCCATGGCCAGCGAGGAGAGCTGAGGGAGCACGGAGAAGAGGGGTGCGCGGCTGCTGGTGAAGATGAGGGACTCGGGGATGCTATTTAAAGGCTCGCGAGGAGGGTTTTGTGTGTCTCTCACTGTAGACCGAAGCTCCGAGAGGCACGGCGAGGTGGCGGCGCTCCGGTGGTCGGAAGATGCGTCCATGGCGAGGGCCAGAGGGTTCTGGATGTCGCACGAGTGCGGTTGAGGGCTTCCTTGCCCTCGAAGACAAGCTTCGGCCTGCCAAAAGTGATCAAACGGCTGTTGTGGCCATAGTGCATCAATTTGGCACGCTGTGTATGTGGGTACCGCCGGCACGGCGTGTCTAGGGCGCCTATTTGACTCCAAGAAATGTGAAATAGATGCACTAAAGTCTCTGGAGTTGGCCTGTTGAGGTTTGGAGGGAAATAGAGACATCGTTTGACTGATTTCAGCTCATAATGGTCATGACAGCAAACTGTTTGTGGTGAGGTGGGGAAGATTGAGAAGGAAGAGAACTCTGATTTTTGGCTGGGAGTGATCACTCACTAATTTGATACTATGTGCAAACTTTCAGCTCAACAGGATGCGGATAAGAGGCACTTCCTTTGCAAACTTGCAAACTGGTCAGAAATGGATAAGAATTTGCTGGGAAAAATTGGCTAGATGAAAATGGATTAAATTTGATGGAGAGAAGTTATTTGAATATATGAAGCTACTGTAAAAGTTTCTTTCCATTTGGGGACACCAAAATGGTACTTCCTTCACAGTGCTTTCAAATGGACATGAACTTGGGAAAATTGTTGGCAGAAGATTGATAGAGGGCTTGAACTGATTTTTGGTTTCCATAAGTGATTTAGCAATGTTAACCACCATGAAAAATTTCAGCTCAAGGAGATCAAGGAATCAAGCATTTCCTTTGCAAACAGGAAATGTGGACAGAATTTGCAAAGGAGATCCAGGAATCAAGCACTTCCTTTGCAACCTGGATTTTATTCCTTCAACTGGCAGAAAAAAGAATAATTATAAATGAAAAAATTTCCAAATGAATTGGCCATATTTTTGCATATCCAGGGTTAAAGATGAAAGATGATCACTGGGAAAAGTTTGGGAGTCAAAAGATCAAAGGAAGTTCACTACAGGAATTAGACACTTTGCCGTATACCATAGCAGACGACAAAGAGGTGTTACACCGAGGGCAAAGGTCTTTGTCGTCTGCCTCCTGTCGGCAAAGTTCCTACGACTACTTTCGACGGCATAGCACCTTCTTTGTTCTCTGTCTGCCATAAGCGGACGGCAAAGGCCTTTGCCATCAGCCTTTGGTACTGAGCACACGACAAACATCTTTAGATGGCAGCCGACAGGCAACGCCTCCGTTAGGAGCAAACGGAGGCTGTGTCGTCTGCGTCCCTCATCATCTTTGCCGTCTGCGTCCCTCTGTTAGCTTTGTCGTCTGCCTATATGGGCCAGCCCTCAGTTGGCCCAGCCGTTTGCTCATACTATTTGCCGTCCGCCTCACTCATATTATGTGCGTGCGCCTCCCTCAGGCTTTGTGTCGTCTGCCTCCCTCAGGCTTTGTGCCGTGTGCCAGCGCAGGGTAGCAGACGACAAAGAGCCTATATGGGCCAGCTGCTGCTGCCCCAGGTTGTACAGGTGCGTGCCAGATGGCACCTTTTCCTTCTGCTCCATGATGGCAAAGGCCTTTGCCCTCAGCTGGAAGACGGCAAAGAGCCCATATTGTCACAATTTTGTTTTTTTATTTTATTTCACAATACTTATATATATATATAATTCATAGCCCATATATGATATATAGGTTAAAACATATATAGTTCATTAATGCCATTTTTTCATCAACGTACATCCCATATATCCAAAGTACCAACATTTACAAAGTTTCATCCATATATATACATATACATATACATATAGTTCCACATATAGTGTTCATCCATATATACATATACATATAGTTCCACATTGTTCATCAACTCAAATGAAAACAAGAACTAAAGCACTCCATCGATGCCAACTTCCATGCATGTAGTACATCCAATCTGCAAAATGGGAATAAGAAAGTCAGAAGAAGAAGAAGAACAACATATGACGTCATTGTGGAGGAAAATAAGCTAAGTATATGACCTTTTTGAGCTAACCAAGGTTATTATGCCATTTTTGATCCAACTAAACTAATTATGTCAATTTGGATGGAAATAAGCTAACTATCTCACATTTATAAGGTAACAAAGGTTCTTATGCCATTTTTGACCTAACTAAGCTAATTATGTCATTTTAGAGGAAAACAAGCTAAGTATATAATATTCATGAGCTAACCAAGGTTCTTATGGCATTTTGAGCTTATTATGTCTTATTGGAGCTAAATGGGCTAATTATGTCATTGTTGGGGAAAATAAGGTAAGGAGAATAGGAAAGAGGAGAATGAAGAGGAGGAGAAGAACAAGAAAAGAAGAAGAAGGAGAAGAAGAGGAGAAGAAGGAGAAGGAGGAGAAGAAGTAGGACTCCTTCTCCTTCTTCTCCTCCTTCTCATTCTTATTCTCTTCTTCTTCTCTTCTTCTTCCTCCTTCTTTTCATTTCTCCACTTCTCCTCTTCTTGAAGCTAAATTAGCTAAATATGTCTTTTTGGACCTAAATGGGCTAATTATGTCATTTTAGGGGAAACAAGCTAAGTATATAATATTCATGAGCTAACCAAGGTTCTCATGACATTTTGAGCTTATTATGTCATTTTGGAACTAAATTAGCTAAGTTATGAGCTAACCAAGGTGATTATAATGTTTTTACCTAACTAAGCTAATTATGTCATTTTAGAGGATAATTAGCTAAGTATGCCTTTGTTGGGGGAAAATAAGTTACGTTGAAGAAGAAAGAGAAGAAGCAAGAAGATAAGAAGAAGGAGAAGAAAAAGAAGAAGAAGAAGAAGAAGAAGAAGGAGGAGGAGGAGGAGGAAGAGGAGTAGGAGAAGGAGAATGAGGAGGAGGAGAAGAAGAAGAAGAAAAGAAGAAGAGAAGAAGAAGGAGAAGACGGAGGAGAGAAGAAGGAGAAGAAGGAGAAGAAGAAGAAGGAGAAGTAGGACTCCTTTTTTGAGCTAAATTAGCTCAATATGTCTTTTTTGAGCTAAATGGGCTAACTATGTCATTTTGGAGCTAAATTAGCTAAGTATGCCTTTTTGAAGCTAAAATAGCTAAGTATGTCATTTTGGAGCTAAATTAGCTAAGAATGTCTTTTTCGAGCTAAACTAGGTAATTATCTCATAAATGAACTGGAGAAAACTTACCGTCGTGGTCATCAAGGAGGAGACGCACCAAGGTTGCTCGCGGCGGCTTCGTTTGGAGACAGTTGCCTTGGAGAACGGTCATGCGATGTCGCTCGGGAGTTACTCTACAGAAAATATATTTTGCAATGTCTCAGTTAGCATGATGACACTCAATTTTTAATACTAGTTTATAATGACCATTGAAAAATGAAACTCACAGTGCCAATTGCACAGAAGACGGGCATCAGCGGAGGGGCATGACCGGTCTTCTTGCACATACACTGTACATTTGGTTTTGAAGAGTCGGTCGTATTAGTTAGTAATGAAACAGACATTACACAAATGATTTCGCTAATGTGAAAAAGAAACTTATCACCATAAGCTCATACATGGCCAGGTGACCCGCCTCATTCTGGGCCCTCTCCTCCTCAATCAACCGAGCCGTGGTCCGTTCCCTCTCCTCAATAGTAGCCTGAAGAGCAGCCTGGCTTACCAATATCTCTTTCTCAAGAGCAGCCTGGTTTTCCGCTCTCTCTTTCTGAAGAGCAACCTGCAACACCATTCCTCGTTACCACAGTAATGATCGATGGCCACACACACAATGAAATGGATGAACGTTTTCTGAGTCCGTACAACAAACCTCGATGGCAAGATCGACTGGCCGTGGACCAGGCGTTATCTCGGGACTGGAGCTCGACTAGCGCGCCTTGACCAAGAGTGAGTGGACAACGTATTATCCCATCTCCAATGGTTATCGAGCCATGGGGCCTCTCGCCACCAGATATCATCACCAGCTCTGGATCCAAAGGTTCCTGGCTCGGGTTAAAGTCCTCTGCTTTCCAAACCTTCCCCACGTCCCTGTATTTCACGAGCTTGTGGTGGGATGAGATGTTGTTGAAGTTCTTTGGATCATCCAGGTCAGACTGAGAGAATGCATTCGCCTTCTTGTAGGAGGCAGGATGGGACATGCCATAAATGTCGTACAACTGTGGCATCTCCGTCTTATTGTGATGCGCCTAAAAGAGAGGAATATATATTAGTAAGGGGCTAAAGCTAGCATGAATAATTAATTGCATAAATCATGAAGCAAACCACATACCAAGTGTCGTGGGTATAAGTCTGACAGTAGATGTATGGGGTACGAAAGGATGGGCAGAGCCTTAGCTACGGCGAGGTTGTATGAGTTCAGGACCCTCTACAGTGGAGGTAAAAGCCCTACGTCTCAGTGCTCTTAGGAGCTTGATGTCGAGTGGAATATGGCTTACAATGAATTGCTAACCCCTGCACCAGTGGGGAAGGGCGGCCCTATATAGAGTGCGCTGCTCTTCACAACGGTTCGGTGCACAGGGGTGGAGTAGTGGCGAATAAATGCCTACGTTACAGGTAACGTATGCCTTAAATGCTAATAAAGGTACATGAAAACGTATGACCGTAGCCCTCCAGGGGGTTACAATGTACAGAGTGGAATCCAGTCGGTAAGTTTGCTACGCTCCGAATGCTCATCTCCGGCTGGATGATGGAGGAATCGTCACCGACTGGATGATGGGAAGTCCTTAATTCAGCCGGAACTGACTAAGGGCCTTGTCCCTTATGAAGGGTAGTCCTTGGGTAGGACCTATAGGGCAGGCCTATGACCCTACCCTAGGACAATAACCCCATCATTAGTCCCTGAATGGATCGGGGTTGGAACGACGAAGCGATGCTTGGAGTACGGATCCGACTGGTATGGATGCGACTTTGGCGTTGTATGCCCCGATCCATTTTATCCTCTTGACCAGTGATCCGAGTGGATATATCTGTGAAACGAACCGTCAGAGACCGAGTGCTTCCGTGGAATCTTTTGATGTGACCGGTCAACTGACAGCGGCGGATTTTCTAGGATCCTCAAATTTCGGTTGCCGCGTGCTCAGCAGGGATGACGACATCGTCATCGAGTAGTATCTGCCACCTCGATTTCTGCGCCTTCATCTCCTCCACTAATATCGCAGCAACCGGTCGGGGGATAAGATTTCGGGGCCACCTGCTAGTGACCCAGTCGGAACCTTATTTAAACTTCTCCAGCGAGGGTTTCTTGTTGCACTCGCCTGATAACTCGCACTCGCACCACTTCTCCCGTGGCTTCCTGCGCACCCCAAGCTCCTTCCTTCCTCTCTTCCCCCGCGGAGCTACAGCCTCGACCATGACGAAGGGGCAGATGAGCCAGCTCGAGGCGAGGAAGAAGAAGAAGGCGGCGGGTCCTACTCAGCGGCGACAGCGGGCACTACCGGCGGGTTGGATCCAGGGGGATTTCCTCCTCTCCACGGTGACGGTGGCGGACATGCTGGAGCTGGTGGAGCAAGGCATGATCGAGAACAAGACGTGGAGGCTGCCGGCAGAGGGCGAGACGGAGCCGGCGCCCCAGGAGGGGGAGCGCGTCTTGCTGCTCAGTCACGTGTACTGAGGGTTCTCTCTGCCTCCTCATCCCTTCTTCAGAGGTATAATGAACCACTTCGGGGCGCAGCTTCACCATTTTCCTCCCAGCGCAATAGCTCATCTCTCTGCCTTCGTCGCGCTTTGGGAGTGTTTTATCGGTTGTCCTCCCTATTGGGGGCTCTGTAAGCACATCTTCTCCGTTAGATCCCAAACCATCAAAATACTTAGCTAGTCGGACGACAAAACTCATCTCCTCCAGCTCTGTGGAGGCTTAGGCTTCCAGAAGAAAAGCAAAAGTAGCTACCCCGCTCTTCAGTTGTCTGAATCCGTTAGGAACTGGCAGGCGACTTGGTTCTACTGCTAGGACGTCGCTTGTCCGAATGCTGGAACTGGACTGCCACATTTTAGCCTAGACCGACTGGCTCCGCCTAGGCAGCTTGCGCTCACGAAGATGGATAAGATCCAGATTTAGCCACTGGTCGACGCGCTGGTAGATGTCGTCCGCAAGGGAGTCACCGGCATAGATTTGCTGGACATTTTTATGGGTCGGCGTATCCATCCTTTGCAGGCTCGACACCACGCCATGTGGCACTACACGGGGCCTGAGGACTCCACTCGGACTCACCCCGAGTGCGTGACCGGGGAGGTTGTGACGGCGTGGGTCTGCAGCATCACAGGCGCCTGTGATAACCCCACAGGAGCCCGGTGAGTGAAGCCCTTCCGCGCGGACAACCCTCCTCCGAATGAGGTGAGTATACCTTGTCGAGTGCTTACAATTCCCTTAGATTTGCCACTTTTTCTTGCATCACTCTCTGACGTCTGATGTTGTCGACTGTATCTTGTGCAGGCGTGGACTAACTGATATTCTCCCGTCCCGAACGGGAATCTGGCTGAGGAAGAGGAAGGCAGCCAGGAGGGCAGCATGGAGAGCGCCGAGTATGTCTCAGATAGTGGGGAGACGGAGGAGGAATCCGAAGAAGAGGAGTGGCAAAATGAGGAGCAGAGCTCGCCACCCCCACCACCAGAGCCTCGAACTAAGCGCCGTCACGAACCCGTAACTCCGTCGGCTCCTCCAGCGGCCCCGAGCGCCCTGTCAGCTCCTCCCATGGTTCCGAGCGCCTTGCCAGCTGCTCCCGTGGCTCCGAGTGCTCGGAGCAAAAAGAGGACCAGGGACGCTGCTGCTGAGCCTGCGGGCCAACCTTCCAAGGTGGCCAAACCCAGTGGATCCAAACCTCGGAAGGCTCTGCCTCGGATGAGGATCGCCGTTCCCGTTGCCTCAGCGTAAGTGTCTTGTTCTCCTATCTTCTATCAGTATTTGATTGAACTCGTGCATATTGGTCGAGTGAATTTTATTCGACAGAGCTACCACCTCAGCCACTTCTCTGCCACGCCAAGAAGACGATCCCATGGATACGGACAATGTTGCCACATCCCAGCAAGGTACGTCATGGAGACTCCGAGAGCTTACACTATTATTTCACGAATTTTGTCTCTGATCTTGCCCTTTTTCCTGTGGTCTCACGTCGTTCGGTCGGGCTTCCTTCAGAGGTGATTCATGTGGAGGAGGACGACCAGAAGAGGTCCGAGCAAGCGGCGGTGCCTGTCCTTGAGGCTGTTCTATCTACTACTACTCCCGCCATGGACGCGCCGCCAACCGAGACGATGCCGTCGACTGAAACGGCGCTCATCGCTGCTGAACCGACTGGAGCAGGACTTGGGATGCCCAAGGAGTCTCTTGTGGTGCCAGTTCCGTCGACCGTCGAGTACGACGCCCAATGCCTCCCGGAAGATCAGGTGGGAGCTGCCAAGGGGGCCATGGTGCAGGCGGAGTTGATGGCGGGTGATGCCAAGAGTGCGTACGACTCCATCGCATCTGTGTACAAGCGAAGCTTGGAACTCCGGGATGATATCCGAGTAAGTGGGCTAGTAAGTATTTACTTTCCTCTTGTAACCCAGTGGGTGTTTAAGCAATATACAAAGATACAGTATGATTATTTTGCAGTGGGTTCACTCTTAGTGAACCCAGTGGGTGTAGTCCCCGAGACTTCTGTCGAGTACCTGCACCGGCAGTTGTCTTTATATACCTTTTATTTAACTTGATCGGATCAAAAACTAATCTGTCCGAATGGTACCGGTGGGGGCACTCCGTGTGCACCTACTGGAAGTAGTCCCCGAGAGTAATTTTACTCAGGTCGGGTAGAAGTAGCCTCGTAGGCTTGTTTTTTGTTATGTAGCACAATAGGGCGGACCCGTTGGAGCTTCATGCCAGTGGGGTCACTCTTAGTGAACCCACTGGGTGTAGTCCCTCGACTGCTTGCGTCGGCAGGGGTCTGAAGAACGTTGAGCTTTTATTGTTTTCCTTGTTGAGTTTGTCTGATCTTCTCTTCGCACTGATTTGCAGAAGACTTGCGAGATGGGATCAGCGTACAACGCTTTGAAGGCTGAAAAGGTTCAGCTTGCTGCGGAACTGGAGGCAGCTATGCATGACTTGGCTGGTGTGAAGGGTGCTCTGGCTGAACGAGAGAAGTCCTTGGAGGAGTCCCGTGAGGCAAACAAGGCATTGTTGGCCGAAATAGAGAAAATGGGGAAACAAAGAACTGAGCTGTTGGTCAGATGAGGTCGTTGAACAGTCGGTGCATATCGCAGGAGAAGTACGTCAGTGATTGGGCTAGGAAGATGATTTCGTTGCTCGGTGGTAAGTTTATTCCGAGTGCTTCTTGACTGTGTATTTCATTCTGCGCTTACTTTGTGCTCGTCTTGTCTTTGCATATTTTTTTATGGACGTTGAGGCTGAAGCAGCTGACGTTGAGCGGTCGGTTATTCCGAATGTTCCACTTGGCGATGACGCCAATCGAGACATGCTCCGAGCGCACATTCGCTTCGGCAAAGTGGGACCTTTCATCGGTCGACTAAGAGAGGTGGTCGACCGAATCGACAAGGAGCTGTGGCCCGAAGACGAGTTCCGGCGAGAGATGGAAGGGTTGATGACTCGGCTGGAGGACGTCCCGAACCGAGTGCAGGCGTGGAAGAAGTCTGTTGCTCGCTGTGGTGCGGACGTGGCGCTGTCGCTGGTCCGAGTGCACTACAAGGAGGCTCGCGAAGAGAAGCTGAAGGCGCTGCAGGTCGCCAACACCAAGAAGCTTTGATTCGAAGATTTCATGGAGACCTTCCTTGAGAGCGCCACTCGCATCGCAGACGGTATCGACCTCGACACTTTCATGGAGCCTGCCAGTCACAATGCCAGTCCTGATGACGCTTGAGAAAACTTTACCTCGGTATGACGAGTGGTACTTGTATCAAACTTTGGCCACTGCTGTTGGCCGTCTCATTCGTGGTTCGATGTGGATAAGCTTGATCTACACCGAACCGACTATCTTTAAACCAACTTTGCATTGGAACCGAATATTTTGCTCTTCCTTTGCCAAAGAATTGTTGACACGATTTTGGCTCGTGGTTTTTTTTTGGCGTTTCTTGGTGAAGCCAATGGCAAACATGCGGAGCATGTAATTGTCAGTTGTCTTGACATCTGCATGAGCCTCAATGATGGTCTGCTAGGCCTCCGAGTGGATCTCTAGGATACACTCACAGGGAGTTCTTTACTTAGGCGATTCGTTATCGCAGCTAAGTCTTAAAGCGCGACCGTAAGGTCGCACTCGGAGCGAGTTGCTACTCATGTAATTGTCAGTTGTCTTGACATCTAGATGAGCCTCAATGAGGGTCTGCTACTCATGTAATTGTCAGTTGTCTGGACATCTACATGAGCCTCAATGAGGGTGTGCTACTCATGTAATTGTCAGTTGTCTTGACATCTACATGAGCCTCAATGAGGGTCTGCTAAGCCTCCGAGTGGATCTCTAAGATACACTCGAAGGGAGCTTTTTACTTAGGCGATTCTTGATCGCAGACAAGTCTCTGAGTGCGACGTTTAGAGCACACTCGGAGAAAGTTGTTGCTTAGGCGATTCTAGATCGCAGCTAAGTCGTCGAGTGTGACGTTTTAGTGCACACTCGGGAAAAATTTGTACTTAGGCGATTCTTGATCGCAGCTAAGTCCCCGAGTGCGACATTTAGTGCACACTCGGAGAAAATTAGTACTTAGGCGATTCTTGATCGCAGCTAAGTCCCCGAGTGCGACGTTTAGTGCACACTCGGAGAAAATTAGTAATTAGGCGATTCTTGATCGCAGCTAAGTCCCCGAGTGCGACGTTTAGTGCACACTCGGAGAAAGTTTGTACTTAGGCGATTCTTGCTCGCAGCTAAGTCCCCGAGTGCGACGTTTAGTGCACACTCGCAGAAAATTAGTACTTAGGTGATTCTTGATCGCAGCTAAGTCCCGGAGTGCGACGTTTAGTGCACACTCGGAAAAAATTTGTACTTGGGCGATTCTTGATCGCAGCTAAGTCCCCGAGGCGCGACGTTTAGTGCATACTCGGAGAAAGTTTGTACTTAGGTGATGCTGGATCACAGCTAAGTCCCCGAGTCCGACGTTTATTGGACACTTGGAGAAAGTTTGTACTTAGGCGATGCTGGATCGCAGCTAAGTACCCGAGTGCGACGTTCAGTGCTCACTCGGAGAAAGTTTGTACTTTGGCGATTCTGGATCGCAGCTAAGTCCCCGAGTGCGACGTTTAGTGCACACTGGGAGAAAGTTAATACTTAGGCGATTTTGGATTGCAGCTAAGTTTTTTCTTTGAGACCGGAGTCTACGAACGTGGAAGAATTTTGAATCTGCAAAAAATCAATCTGCTTTGTATTACTTCAGGGATACTTGTTCTTTACATTGCTTCAGTCGACGGTCACGTGTAGAAGCGCTTCAGGAGATCTCCGTTCCATGCTCGTGGCTCGTTCATTTCCCTGTGAAGGTTGTAGAGTCGATATGCTCCATTGTTCAGCACCTTGGAGATGATGAAGGGTCCTTCCCATGCGGGAGCCAACTTGTGAGGTCTCTGCTGTTCCACTCGGAGCACCAGGTCGCTTGCTTGGAATGTACGACTCCTGACGTGCCGCGCATGAAATCGCCGCAGATCTTGTTGATAAATGTTGAGCGGGTCAGTGCCATCTCGCGCTATTCTTCTAGAAGATCCACTCTGTCTTGCCTAGCTTGCTCTTCTTCGGCTTCGGAAAAGAGTTCGACTCGTGGAGCGTTGTGAAGAAAGTCACTCGGAAGGACTGCCTCTGCTCTGTAAACGAGGAAGAACGAGGATCGCCCTATAGATCTATTTGGGGTTGTGCGGAGACACCACAGCACCGAAGGCAGCTCGGTGACCCATGCGCCGGCAGCATGTCCCACTTCTCGCAGGAGTCGAGGCTTCAACGCTTGAAGAATAAGTCCATTCGCTCACTCTGCTTGCCCATTTGTTTGGGGATGTGCCACAGATGCAAAATCCACTCGGATACATTGGCATGTACAGAAACCTTTGAATCTGTTCGAGTCAAAGTTTGTGCCATTGTCAGTGATTATGTTGTGCGGTACCCCGAATCTGGAGATGATGTCCCTGACAAACTTCATAGCCGTAAGGGCGTCGAGCTTCTTGATGGGCTTGGCTTCAATCCACTTTGTGAACTTGTCGACTGTCACCAACAGATGTGTGAATCCCCCTTGGCCTGTCCTGAATGGATCGACTGTATCTAATCCCCACACTGCAAACGGCCAAACAAGAGGGATTTTCTTCAACGCAGATGTTGGCTTGTGGGACTTGTTCGAGTAGAACTGACAGCCTTCGCATCGGTAGACCATATCCTTCGCCATTTCATTCGCGTGCAACCAGAAGAAGCCAGCTCTGAATGCTTTGGCGACGATTGCTCTTGAGGAGGCATGGTGACCACAGGTTCCCGAGTGAATTTCTTCCAGGATTAAATGTCCCTCCTCAGGGGAGATGCATTGTTGAAGGACGCCTAAAACACTTTCTTTGTACAACTGGCCATCAATGACGGTGAACGACTTCGACCTGCAGACGATCTGCCTGGCTTGAACTTCGTCTTCTGGTAATTCTTGCCTCAGGATGTATGCAATGAACGGCACAGTCCAATCGGGGATGATAGCAAGAATCTCCATGATCAAATCAACCACAGCAGGGACTTCGACTTTAGTCGGATCTGTCGAGCTCTTTGGTTGTACTGGTTCCTCTGCGAAAGGATCTTCTTTAACTGAGGGAAGGTGAAGGTGCTCGAGGCAGACGTCACTCGGGACTGGTCTCGGAGTGGATCCAAGTTTCGCCAATTCATCAGCTGCTTGGTTTTTCAGTCGCGGAACTTGGTGGAGTTCCAGACCTTCAAACTTTTTCTCGAGCTTCCTCACCGCATTGCAGTATGTGGACATGGTGGGGTTCCTTACGTCCCACTCCTTCATCACTTGATTAACTACCAAATCTGAATCGTCATAGACCATCAGGCGACGGACACCGAGTGTGATGGCCATGCGCAATCCACAAAGGAGAGCTTCATACTCTTCCTCATTGTTGGAGGAATCGAAGTGTATCTGCAATACATACTTGAGTTTGTCACCCTTTGGTGATATGATCACAACGCCAGCGCCGGAGCCGTTCAACATCTTGGACCCATCGAAGAATATTGTCCAATGAGCCGAGTAGATGTGGGTCGGTTGCTGTTGTTCTACCCATTCTGCTATGAAGTCAGCCAGAGCTTGATACTTTATAGCTTTCTTGGCCTCGAACATGATGTCGCAGTATAACATGTCCATTGCCCACTTCGCCACTCGGCCCGATGCGTCCCGATTGTGGAGGATTTCCGACAACGGAGCATCAGAAATGACAGACACCGAGTGGTCTTGGAAATAATGAGCCACCTTCCTCGCAGTCATGTAAATCCCGTAGATAAGTTTTTGATAGTGGGGATACCTCTGCTTGGAAGGAGTCAGGACTTCGGAGACATAATACACTGGCCGCTGAACCTTGTATACTTTGCCTTCTTCTTCGCGTTCGACTGTGAAAACAGTGCTGTCGACTTGATTTGTAGCCACGATGTACAAAAGAAGGGGTTCTTCACTAAGCGGAGCAGTAAGAACCGGCTGGGTGGAAAGTAGGACATTGAGGTCGTCGAATGCGATTTGGGCATCGTCTGTCCACTCGAAAGTATCTGATTTCTTCATGAGTCGGTACAGAGGAAGTGCCTTCTCGCCGAGTCGACTGATAAACCTGCTCAAAGCCGCTAGGCAACCTGTGAGCCTTTGAATATCGTGTATTCTGACCGGCCGCTCCATTCGGACGATGGTCCCGATCTTTTCGGGGTTGACATCAATCCCTTGTTTGGAAACGAAGAAACCGAGTAACTTTCCGCTGGGAACACCGAATGAAAACTTGGCTGGGTTGAGCTTGATATCGTACCTACGAAGGTTGGAGAATGTTTCTGCCAAGTCAGTCAGCAGGTCGGAACCTTTGCGTGACTTGACTACGATATCATCCATATACGCCTCCACATTTCGACCGATCTGGTCAAGGAGGCATTTTTGGATCATGCGCATAAAGGTTGCTCCTGCATTCTTCAAACCAAATGGCATAGTGATGTAGCAGAAGCACTCGAATGGGGTGATGAAGGCTGTTTTTAATTCATCAGGGCCATACAGACGGATCTGATGATAGCCCGAGTAGGCATCAAGGAATGACAAACGCGCGCGACCCGTAGTCGAGTCGACAATTTGATCGATGCGGGGGAGCGGGAAATGGTCTTTCGGACATACCTTATTGAGATGCTTGAAGTCGATGCACATTCGGAGAGACTTGTCCTTCTTGGGCACCATGACAACATTGGCAAGCCACTCGGAGTGGTGTACCTCGCGAATGAATTTGGCTGCCAAAAGCTTAGCCACCTCTTCTCTGATTGCCTTCCTCTTGTGCGCGGCGGACCGACGCAGGCGTTCTCGGACAGGCCGAGCAGCAGGATCCACATGCAGTCGGTGCTCAACCAACTCCCTGGGTACACCTGGCATGTCACCGGGCTTCCATGCAAAAATGTCCTAGTTCTCATGGAGGAATTGGATGAACTCGGCTTCCTATTTAGGATCGAGGGTGGTGGAGATGTTCGTCGGGGCAGTGGTGTCGTCCGTCGGGTGGATGCTGACCTTCTTCGTCTTTCCCGCCGACTGGAATGCGGACTCCGAAGCTGGCTTCTTCGAACACATCAAGTCAGCGGGGTCGACTGTCTTCTTGTACTCGTCGAGCTCTAGGACAGCCATCTGCTGATCGGCGATCCTTGATCCCTGCTGCAGACACTCCTCGGCCCGCTGCCGATTTCCTGTGACAGTGATCACACCTTTGGGACCAGGCATCTTCAGCTTCAGGTATATGTAACATGGACACGCCATGAAACGCGCATACGCCGGACGACCGAAAATCGCGTGGTATGAACTCTGGAAGTCCACCACCTCGAATGTCAGCTTTTCCTTGCGGAACTTCTTGTCAGAGCCGAAGACGACGTCCAACGCAATCTGGCTGAGTGATTTGGCCTTTCGTCCAGGTACGACTCCATGGAACTGCATGCTGCTCTCGCTAAGTTTGGACATCGGAATGTCCATCCCCTTGAGAGTGTCAGCGTACATGATGTTCAAGCCGCTGCCGCCGTCCATGCGAACTTTGCGCAGTCGGACTCCTTCCACCACCGGGTCGACGACCAGGGCCTGCCTCCGTGGGGTGGGTACGTGTTCTGGATGATCCGACTGGTCAAAGGTGATCGTAGTCTGAGACCATTTGAGGAACGTGGGGTTGGTCGGGGTGGCCATGTTCACCTCCCTGTTCACCAGCTTCAGTCGATTCTTTCTTTCAACGTCAGCAAAAATCATCAGTGTTGCATGGACTTGGGGGAACGAATCCTCCTTGTCCTCCTCATCCTGTTCATTGTCCTTTTCACTCGGTCGCCCTTCGCCGAACCCCTGGATCAGGAGACGACATTGCCGAGTGGTATGCTTCGGAAATATGGCGTTGCCCTCTTCATCCATCTTCGTGTGGATTGGACATGGCTGGTCCAGGATGTGGTTTCCGAACTGCTTCTTCTTGGGGGTGAACTGAGCCTTCCCCTTGCCCTTGAACTTGGCATTGGTCACGCCTGCGGCCTCTGCCTGCGGAGTGGAAGGAGCTTTCTGCTTCTGCTTCCGAGTGCTGTTCCCATCTCCATCGGCGACTGCCTTGTGCTTGCCGCTACGAATGCGGTCCTCTTCTTCGCCATTTGCGTAGCGTGCCGCTATCTCCATCATCTTGCTCATGGAGATGTCGCCTGTCCGACCGAACTTCAGGTACATATCTCTGTACCGCACGCCCGCCTTGAAGGCGCAGACTACTTGGTGCTCTGTGACGTTCTCCATCGTGTGGTAGAGGGTTGTCCAACACTGGATGAAATCGCGCAGGGGCTCATTCTGCTTCTGGACACAGTGTTTGAGGTCCACGAGGCCAGCAGGGCGTTTGCACGTCCCCTCGAAGGTCCTGATGAAGATTCGGGCCAGATCTGCCCAGCTGTAGATGCTTGAAGGAGCCAACTGGTTCAGCCACGCTCATGCCGAGCCTCGAGCATCAGGGGGAGATCTTTCATGGCGACCTGGTCATCTCCACCGCCGATCTGGACTGCCACTCGGTAGTCGTCCAGCCACATTTCTGGCTTGGATTCTCCTGTAAACTTTCTGATCCCCGTCGCCAATCGGAAGTTGGGAGGGATGTCAGCCGAACGAATGGCTCGACTGAAACACTCGAGGCCAGAGACGATGGTCCTGCTTCCACTCGGACGGTCTATATCGTGACCATTGCGATGGGCCCGGCCCCTGTCGACCCTCCTCTGGCGATATATCCTCTTGCGTCGGTCCTTGGATCATAAGTGTCACCGACCGAACGACGATCATCATGATGTCGGGGCCCGTAGGGCCCACCCCGCACAGGGGTGCGTGAACGGCGACGATCTTCGGGATTCGTGGAAAGGCTGCCTCCCCTATGTCGCTGATGAGAACCGGGGCTGTGAACTGACCGATGCGTGTTCGCGCGAACATAACTATTGTGGATCCTGTTGTGCGACTGGGAGACTGCCGAATTTTGCTACTGCGTCGTGTGCAGTAGGGCACGGATCTGCTCGATCCCTATGCCAGCCTCTGAATCAGTTAGCTGGAGGGAATCGGCTATCTTGGCGGCGGTGGCAAAGCTGAGGACGGGTGTGCGGAACACCTCCACGTTGCTCTGACGGGTGCGCCGACTGGCAGAACGGCGGGGCTGACGGCGAGCGCCGGATGTTTCGACGACCTCGTGCTCGTTCCGGCCGGTTTGGCGGGGACTTTCATGGGAGTTGGCCATGTGCACTTTGGCTGCAGGTCCGCGACCCAAGTACTCGGAAGGAAACTCAGTCGGAACTGAGTCCGAGCGCTAGGACGGCGGCGCAACTACAACCGACTCGAGGACCGCCACTTGTGAAGACGCGTTCTAGCGCGCCTGGGCGTGTTGCACCCAACGCTGTAGCCGCGGACGGCGGGACCGCTTGTTGCGGCGCGCGATGGGGGCGTAGATCGACACCGGAGCCAACCGCTAGAGAAGAAGGATGCTGCGGGCGCCGGCACGGAATTGCGTAGCCCCGCTACTGGGGAGCGCCTTGACGTCGAGAGGGGCATCCCGAAGCCATGCCGAATCATCTACGATGAAGGAGAGAGCGCCGAAGAGGATCTCATGACCCATGCACAAATCTCCACCAGATGACATGATGAAAAGATGTAGTCGCGAACTCGCCAGAAGTCGCTTAGACGCCTGCCCCACGGTGGGCGTCAACTTTCGTGGGTATAATTCTGACAGTAGATGTATTGGGTACGAAAGGATGGGAAGAGCCTTAGCTACGGCGAGGTTGTATGAGTTCAGGCCCCTCTACGGTGGAGGTAAAATCCCTACGTCTCAATGCTCTTGGGAGCTTGATGTTGAGTTGAATATGGATTACAGTGATTTGCTAACGCCTCCACCAGTGGGGAAGGGCGACTTATATAGAGTGCGCTGCCCTTCACAACGGTTCGGTGCACAAGGGTGGAGTAGTGGCGAATAAATGCCTACGTTACAGGTAACATATGCCTTAAATGCTAATAAAGGTACATGAAAACGTATGACCGTAGCCCTCCAGGGGGGTTACGATGTACAGAGTGGAATCCAGTTGGTAAGTTTGATACGCTCTGAATGCTCATCTCCGGCTGGATGATGGAGGAATCGTCACCGACTGGATGATGGGAAGTCCTTAATTCAGTCAGAACTTACTAAGGGCCTTGTCCCTTATGAAGGGTAGTCCTTGGGTACGACCTATAAGGGAGGCCTATGACCCTACCCTAGGACTATAACCCCATCACCTAGTTTCGTCCGAACTGAAGTAAGTTGGCATTGCCTTGATGGTCGTGGATGGCCAGTTGCCTGTGTACCACTCATCCACAAACGCCTCCCAACAATCCATCTTTTCCGCACCCCATCTCGGGGGCACCTATCAGCTATTAGAAATAATTTTGAGCGCTACGCCTATGAATAAAATCAAGAAAACTACGTACAAGGCCTTAAGAATAGGTAATTACCTTCATGTACTGCTCCTTCTTCAGATACTTTCTGTGGCACTCCTTCTTCTGCTTCTTTATACCACGTGTGGCATAGTAGTCTCGAATGGCGTGCAGTCAAGCCTCGAGGCGTATGTTCTGTAATAACCGCCTACACTCGGACTCGAGAACCTTCGCCGCCTCCTCCTCATATCCCTCCTCACACCTATAGAAGGTATGAATCAAACGAGACAACACTGATTAGTAAAATAATTACCTATATTGTTAATTTTAGATTGTCCAAAAGGATAATTTACCCAAAAGTTGTTGATCACCATCTTGCCCCTCGTGTGGTACAAGACACCATCTATAATCTCCTCTGGCAGGGCCTGCGCAGCCTGGATGTGCTCCCAGGTAAATGCTAGTGTAGGAATCTGACCCTCACCAGGCAACGTGACAAACCCCGAGAAATTTGTGCGGCAAAGCACACCAAGGACGGTGTTCGTCTTGCGAATTCCACCAAGGTGTTTTCATCCCTTTGGTATGATAAGGTCAATGCATTAGATATTTGAAGAAACTTGAAGGAAAAATCTAAAAAAAGAGTAAATGTACTTACCTATCCCCTTCAGGCTTAATCACCGGCCTGTCCTTGCGGGTACCCGACACGATCGGCAGATGTGTACTACCATGCTTGTACACGGTGGCCCCGTCCACCTGCACGCCACCCTTACTATCCGTAGACATACTCCCGCCATCAACAGAATAGCCTCCCGGACCCTCGGTCCAATCCGGCACCTCAGTCTGATCCGGCCAGGCACCCCATCCGTACGTCCCCACCTCGGCCGAAGCCTATGTGGCAGGAGTCTCCTCGGACGTAGCCTCAGGAACTGGAGTCTCGTGGGTCGAATGCACCTCGACCCGTGGCTGATCCTCGACCGGAGTATCATGGGCCGAATGCCCGTCCACCCGAGGTTCCTGGACCGGAGTCCCCGTAGCCTCCTCCGCAAACGGGTCCACCATAGTAGTCCTGTTCTCGGGTGAATGAGCTAGTGGTGGTTTTACGGACGGCACAACAGTCCGCCTACATCTTCCACAGCCACCACCTCTCATTCTATCCCTTCCCCTTCCTCCCTACAAAACCAACACCTCTCCCAGTGGGCAATGCCGCCAACGAAGAAGCACCCGCCGGTGGTGTCGTCAAACTGTCTGCCAAGGCTCTACAGAGAGATAGGGTGGAATGGAAGTACCACCCCTCGTGCGGGCTGCCGAAGAAGAACCCGTCGAGCGATCTGGACCCATGCCCACCATCATTCAACACCTGCTGACCTGCCATGATAAAGATTAAAAGACATTAATACAACATAAAAAATTGAATAACTGACATGAATAATAATATGTGCATGTATAATTTAAGTTGCGAATCTTACAAACTAATAATCATCATCAATAAATATATCATCATCACTATCACGCATCTCTTCATGAATGACGTGCTCATCGGGTTCAACAGCATGAAGTTGTGCATGGCCTTTCTGGAATCGGTCAAGTATGGACAGGTCATCCGCATCAGTAACCTCTTCTAGTTCCAACTCTGCTGGTTCCGGCTCAGGGGTGAAGTCATATTCATTGTCGGTTTCTACTTCCATGTTCTGGGGTGAAGCACGACGGTTCTTGGAAAGACGTGTTTCTTGGAAGAAGTCTCCATCATGTGTCTGAGTTAATGTGAGGTTCATAATCCTGTTCATTTGGGGGAAGTAGTCTAACACGTGGCGGCACTTCATAAACAACATACCAACCTTCGAGATTCTTATCTGTTTTGCATGCCCATGGTAGATAGAAAACATGGGTCGCCTGTTGAGCAATAATATAGGCATCGGGAACATCGAAATGGGTGTTTGGATTGATTTCGACTAGTCCTATATGTTCATGAGTCCTTCTTGTCTCCTTCGGCTGGAACCAATAACATTTGAAGACTACGACGGTCGGTGGGTTTTCATGATATAATTGAAGTCCATAAATTTCTTCAACTCTTCCATAATACTCGATACCACCTTTGCCGATAGCAGAGACACAACAATTTGTATATTTCCGGTCGGGCATATATAGCTCTTTGCCAAAGGTACGAAAGAGATACCCGTTGATGTTCTATTTCTGAAATGAACGGACCTTATAATCAAAACTATTAGCGGCTTGTCTCAATTCGACGTACATAGACTCTAAATTAGCCTACAAGTTTAATACAAAATGATTGTTGCATTAGCCGCAAGTTAGACCAAGAAATGAAATGGTCCATTATTGATAATTACAATTTGTCTGAACCAAGAGATGAATCCGGGATAGCCGCCTCCATGCTTTGCCAAAAGCTCATACTCTTTGATAGAATCATTCTGGATCACCGCTCCATCCGAGAATTTGGCGACGTATCGGCTGTATGAAATATCCGGGAATAAGAGCAGTTCAAAGGAATTAGAAGTTATGGAAAAATGTGCCGAGAACTTACTCGATGTATGGTTGCACTTCTGTTAGGTTTCTGAAGATATACAACAAAATGTTCCGCCCTTCTTCGACATCGAACGTTATTGGTTTCGAAGCACCGGCTGGTGAGAGCTTCCCTTTGAATAGGCTAAGGTTGGATCAACCTTTTTTAGGGTCTGCATCATTGTACCGAGGTTTCAGATTATGCAAATGATGATTTTTGGCTTCGTAGTGTGTTGTCACAAAGTTTGCCACCTCCTCGGTAATGAATCCCTCAACCATCGATGCTTCAATTCTACGCTTATTTTTACATTTAGCTCGAAGCATCTTCTGCATCCTCTTAGTTGCATACACCATTTGCATGGGCCCACCCAATCTTGCCTCGGTCGGTAGATGGAAAATCAAATGCTGCATTGGATTAAAGAAGCCCGGCGGAAAGATCTTTTCTAACTTGCACAACAACTCCGGTGCAAACTCCTCCATGTCATCTACCATGATAGGCGACAATTTTTTCACA
Organism: Hordeum vulgare subsp. vulgare; assembly: GCF_904849725.1. Taxonomy (NCBI): domain Eukaryota; kingdom Viridiplantae; phylum Streptophyta; class Magnoliopsida; order Poales; family Poaceae; genus Hordeum; species Hordeum vulgare. The sequence goes on along the minus strand of NC_058524.1, from coordinate 336,472,880 downwards.
CAAAGAACACAGAAAAATAGCTTAGCTCGGCGAGTACTAGACATTCATCCTCAAGAATAAAGCCACGTAACATCACCAACATTACCCGCTCAAGCTATATGTGCCCATCATGACTCTTGAGACCAAATATTTTTTATTTTTCAAGACCCGTTCCCCTCTTTAGGTTCGCTGCATACCCATCGGAGAACATCAAGTGCATTTTGACCCACAAGATAATTTCCCTCATAGCCGGCCTTCCAAGATTGAACCAGGCCTTTGGCTTCGACCACTTCTGCTTTCCTTGGCCTTCTCGCATGTTTTGTAACAGTCTATGACATAGTGTCTCTTGATTGACTCTAGCCTTATTATTATCCTTTGTCTTCCCATCTATATCGAATAATGTACCAAAAATAGCCTCTCTGATATTCTTTCTAGTGTGCATCATGTTGATTTTGTGTGGAAGAAGGAGGTCTTTGAAGTAAGGCAGATCCCTCAAGCATGGCTTGTGAGTCCAGGCGTGGTTTGAATTATACACCTTGAAATACCCTGGACGCTCTAGATCAGGCTCGAGGTCATTTAACTGATCCAGGATCTGTTGGCCTGTCAACGCAGATGGTGCCAAGTTTTTGACAACTTTACCTTTGGTAAATTCTTCTTGTCTTTTCTGAACTGATGGTCAGGATCCAGGATCTGTCTATGCAAGTCAAAGCAAGAATACTTCCGACCCTCCTGCAACCGATGAAACTGAAGAGCTGCCTTGCATGTGGGACACGGGAACCTTCCATGCACACACCATCGAGAGAATAGCGCATACGCAGGCAAGACATGCATAGAGTACATGTACCTCACATGCATTTTGAAGTTTTCTTTTCTAGCGGTATCGTATGTATTGACCCCATTATCCCAAGCTTCTTGCAATTCAGCCTTAAGCGGCTGCATGTACACATTCCTATTCTTCCCCGGATAATTGGGCCCTAGAATTAACAACGTCAGAAATATGTTCTTTCTTTGCATAATCTGCCCGGGGGGGATTGAGTGGAATGACAAATACAGGCATACAACTGTATGGGGTTGCTGTGATGCCGAAGGGATTAAAACCATCCGTGGCGATGCAAACTTGAGGATTCCTTGGATCTGCCTCTTTATCTTGATGCAATTCATTGAAATTTTCCCACGCTTCCCCATCCGATGTGTATGGCGCCATCTTATTCCCATCCGCATCTAGTTCGGTTCTTTTGCCCAATTTCTGCCATTTCATCTATCTGGCTGTCTCTTCAGCCAGGAAAAGACGTTGAAGCCTTGGTATGATTGGCATATACCGAAGAACACTAACTGTGACTTTGGTCTGCCTCTTCTCACCTATACCGTTGTCTACCACAAGATACCTGCAAGACTCGCAATTGGGACAATAGTCCAAGTGTGCATACTCCTTCCTAAATAAGACCCATCCTTTCTCACATGCATCTATCTTCTCATAAAGCATGTTAAGTACACGAAGTATTTTCTCCGACTGGTACAGGTTTGCAGGCATGGCCTTTGGGTAGAAAGCGCCCAAATAGTATCATCATCGCGTCGTGGCATTCTCTTCCCAAGTTGAACTGGGCCTTCAGAGCCATTACATGTGCAATGGCATCCAGCTGACAAAGCTCGGTGTGCTCGTGGAGAAGATGTTTTTAAGACTCCAACATTTCATAGAAGGCCTTTACAGATTCCTCCATGTCATCTTCCGAATCCGGAGCATCATCAAATTCTTGCACCATGTCTTCGATGCCAGTACCATGCTCATTTGTGCATGACGAATCACCTCAGCTCTAGTGTGTTGTATAGACTCACCATGAAATGTCCACATCGTAGAATTAGGCTTAAAACACCTCCTGTGCAGGTGTTTAATCATTACAGCCTCTGTCCTCTTTTTATAGTTGTCGCATCCAGGACATGGCACCAGTTTGTTTCCTTGCCATTTGCAAATGGGGCTTTCACAAACTCCTTGGTTTTTAGAAACCATTCATTCGTTATATCTTTCTGACTAGGGTGCTCGGTGTACATCCACGCACGATCATTCATCTTGCCTAGCTACTAAACACACAAGAAATATATTTTTATATAATTCAGCGTATATATTCATGAGTTAATTAAGTTTGCCAGTTTTATTACGTCCATGCATACTATATGCTAATAGGTAAAGATAGGTCCTTACCCCATCCGAGTATGTGTAGATTGGGTTCGTTTTCCCATGCTCTGCTCCGGATCCAATGCAAAATTTCGGCAGCACCTCCCCGATGTCCTCCTGATACATGTCTCCGCAATAAACAGAGAGGATGTGTATCCAGAGAACAACATGGGGCACTGAATAAATTATGCATCGGATCCAGAACAAAGCATATGGGAAAACGAACCCAATCTACACATACTCGGGTTCTCCATGGATAACGTTGGACAATTGGGAAGAATCATGGTTACCAATATATGAAATTGCAGACATATTTATAACTGTAACTGTTGGGGATGTTACCTGTTGATCACCCGCCCTAGTTGGGCCGGTTCACTAAATCACGCGATTCATCTAAGTGTGGTTCGGGCCTTGGCCTGGCAAGACCGAAGGTTGTATGGTGGTTTATAATTTCCGGAAGGTCTCCAAGCTTTGGAAGATGGCGACTTGGAGATCGTAAAGGTCACGGTTTGTAGAAAGGAAAGTACCCTTGTAAACCCTAGGGACTCGACCTGTATATAAAGGCGAGTCCCAGGGAAGAAGAGGGCAGGTTAGAAATCATCAAGTGCTAGGTCTGGCGAGTTACACCCTCCTTGTAATCGAAACTCAATCAATACAAACAAAGCAGGACGTAGGCCTTTACCTCCTCTCGAGGGGCCGGACCAGGGTAAATCGTTGTCCCTCTCCCGTTCAACCCCTTTGAGTCGCCACCAAAGTGCGATGGCTCCAATACTAAGTCCTTTCACGAGGACATCTGCCGTGACAAAACCACGACAGTTCGCGCCCACCGTGGGGCCTGCGCACGGAGGAGTTCAGTTCTCAAATGGAGCCCTACCAGGGTTTGGGAGCTACGCGACGGGGCTCATGACCCAGAGCCGCCGGCTGAAGATCTACATCGACAACCTAAAATGGGGACCTGAGGCGGATTCGATCGAATCTGGCTACAGGGACCCCTTTGGCAAGATGAACGTCTTCATCAGCATGATCGGATCATCCGTGCGTGAGCCGGAAATCTCCACCGACATCATCGAGCCGGCCAGGTACGTCCGCCCAATAGTGATGCCAAATCTGACTCGCCCAGTCTTTGTTGGGTTCACGCAGGGATCGGAGGAACCAGAACACTCGGCGTCCCAGGAAACTACACCAGTCAACACTCATGATGAATCATCCATGGGCGATTCAGATTCAATCCGGTCTCTACACGGGGATTGTCTTGGGGGCTTGTCGCTGGCCATGGACCCCGAAGTCCTTGACCGAACCCGCCGCCAGATCGCCATCTATATGGCTGGCGCGACTCAACCCTCGCAAAACCCAACAGGAGGCGACGGAACCGGCGAGACGTCTAGAAGCCCGGCCGCTGTCTTGGTGGAATTAGTGGCAGAAATCACAAGGCTGATGGCGACTCCCCTTACACCGGAAAACCAGGAGGCAGTAAACGCGGAGTTGGCGAAGCTCAGAGAAGCAGTGGCAAAGGCTCATCGGGATGCCGAGGTGGAGTCCGCCAGGATCGAGAACCGGCAAGCTCAAATTACTGCCGAAACAACTCGCCTAAATACTGACAACTGGCGGCTCGAAAGACACCAGCGCGCATCCAACGCCGTCCTTCAGCGGAGACACCAGGGTCGCGTGCCCCCTGATCTCAACCCGACCCGCTTGTTCGATACTCCACGAACTCCTGGGGCGGGAGCCGCCCCGGGGGGAGGACCGGGTCAACCACCTAACCCACCGGTTCAGCCAACTGAGGATCGCATCCCCCGATTCTAGACACCTCAAGGTCACTTTTCCAACCCACTAGACAATGTCCTTGCTGCAACTCGCCATTTGGAATCTCTTCCGATTCACGGCAACACTCCTGCCGAGATAGAAGCAAGGAACGCCATTGAGATGTTGAAGACGGCGGTGGTTCAAAACGCCTAGTTCTCACATAGCCTAGATAGGCTGCATTCCACTCCCCAGGCGAGTTACACCAGGAGTCGGCCAGAGGACCAGCCAGCCGTAAACAGCGGGCCGCGACTCGTCCCCCAGGACAACCCGCCTGATCATCAGAACCCGCCGGGCCGGGATCTCCCGAACATCCAAGTCGCCTCGGCCCCTCTCATCGGGAGCGGTGGACGAGTGGGGGTGCCGTGCTTGGACCCCGCCCTTCGCAACGAACGAATGCCCAAGGATTTTAAGGGACCAAGAAAGGTGCCTAACTACACCCCGGACCTTGAGCCGGCATCGTGGGTCGAGAGTTATGAAGTCGCCATGGACATGCTCGACGTAAACGAGGCAGTTTGCGCCAGATACTTCACCATGATGCTCGAGGGGTCAGCACGTACTTGGTTAAAAAACTTACCCCCAAACTCCATCCAGACCTGGGCTGAATTGAAAGAGCGCTTCATCAAAAACTTCCGAGGAACCTGCAAACGTCCAATGACGATCGTCGATCTGCAGCACTGCGTTCAGCGCCCCGATGAGTCGGCCCACTATTGGTCATGGCAGATTGCGGAAATTATCCATTCATCAGACGGTATTACGGCGGCTTAGGTTGTGTTGATCCTCGAGCAGAATTGCCATTACGAACCCCTGGTACAAAAATTGGGGCGACTCAAGCGAAAGGTCCAAGACATGGGGGAGCTGATGGATACCCTCACTAGGTACGCTGAAGCGGATGACACCAAAGATCCCGGTGAGGACGGTAAAGCTAATTCGCCCAAGAAGGGCGAGTCATCCAAAAATCATACCCGGTTCCAGGGACGTAACCGCCACAATCAAGGAGCCAATGGCAAGAGAAGGCAGCAAGAGGAACCTTCGGATTTAGTCGCCAATACCAATACCAACAGTGGCAACCAACGCCAGAAGAAAAACAGGGGATTTAGTGGTAAGAGGCCGCGTAACTATGAAGAGTTACTCAAGGGCCATTGCCCGCATCCTGCCACGACAGACGAACCGGCGACTCACTCCTGGGAGAATTGTTTCGTAATGCGGGAGTTTCGGGCGGAGGTGATCAAGAAAAGCCAAAATGACGACCCGGACCAACGGCAGGAGCAATTTGCTGCACCCAACCAATGACAGAACCCCTTCTGCGGTTTTCCCGAACCGGGGGCTCAGGGAGGTTCAAAGCCGTGCAACGGCCAGTATCCAGTGCATCACCAGCAGCGGTATAAGCCGCTAGGAGCCTTTCAGCAGCCGCCCCCACAGGGTGCTTCGCAGGGTCAGGATGACAACGGAGGCTTTCGCAACAATCCCAAACAATTAAGCAATGGGCAGTATCACGTTTTCACAACCAATGCTTGCAGACGTGATAAGAAGGTGAGTCACCGGGCGTACAGTGTGTTTGAGCCTGCGCTTCCCAGGTACCTCCACTGGTCTAAACAGACCATAGCATGGAGCAGGGAGGATCACCCGCCAAGAGTTGACAATCCTGGTGACTTAGCGTTGGTCGTAGCTCCCCAAGTTGGGGGGTACACCCTGTCCAAAGTGCTAATGGATGGTGGCAACAGCATTAACATCTTGTATTTTGACACTTTCCAAAGAATGAACTTATTGGAAAAGGACTTGATGCCTTCAACCACCGTTTTCCATGGAATCGTCCCGGGCAAGTCAGTGTACCCCATCGGCCGAGTCAGACTCACAGTCGCATTTTAAACGGCACATAACTATAGGTCCGAGTCGCTGATCTTTGAGGTGGTCAAATTGAAAAGCCCCTATCATGCGCTATTTGGGCGGCCGGCTTATGCCCGTTTCATGGCTCGACCTTGCTATGTTTACATTAAGCTCAAGATGCCTGGTCCTAAGGGACCCATCACGGTTGATGGTGATAGAAGGATTGCAAAGGAATGTGAAGAAGGGGACGCGGCTTATACGGAAGTCGCCTGCGCTGCATATGAGCTCAAACATCATCGGGCCAATGTTGACCCGGCGGACATGTCACCCCTAAAGAAGCAAACAACAGATGTTGAGTCGCCCCTCAAGTTCAAACCAACGGATGACACTAAAACAATCGATTTTGTTCCCGGCGATTCATCCAAGCAGTTCACCATTGGGACGGGTCTGGATCCCAAATAGGAAAGCCCGCTCATCGAATTCATCCGTGAGAATCGGGACATCTTCGCGTGGAAACCTTCTGACATGCCTGGTGTGCCGATAGAATTCGTTGAGCACCATCTTAATGTTGACCCAAAGGCAAAACCTATCCAGCAGTATCTTCGCAGGTTTAACGAGGAGCGACGCAAGGCAATCGGGGAAGAGGTTGCCCGTCTCTTAGCCGCCGGATTCATCATGGCAGTTTTCCATCCCAAATGGCTGGCTAACCCGGTTTTGGTACTCAAGAAGAATGGTACCTTCCGTATGTGCATTGATTACACGGACCTCAACAGAGCTTGTCCGAAAGAACCTTTCGCTCTTCCCCGCATCGACCAGATCATTCACTCGGTGGCGGGATGCAAACGCTTGTGCTTTTTGCACGCCTACTCTGGATATCACCAGATCAAGATGGCTATGGAGGATCAAGAGAAAACAGCTTTTATAACCCCCTTTGGGGCTTTTTGCTATGTGTCCATGCCGTTTGGGCTCAAGAGTGCGGGGGCGACTTATCAGCGCTGCATCCAGAATTGCCTCCGCAGCCAAATCGGGCACAACGTCCATGCCTATGTCGACGATATTGTGATCAAAACCCGCCAGGGGGAGACGCTACTGGAGGATCTCAAGGAAACTTTCGATAATCTGCGGGTGTATCAGATGAAGCTGAATCCCACCAAGTGTGTTTTCGGTGTTCCTGCAGCGAAATTGTTGGGCTTCCTCGTGTCTGAGCGTGGCATTGAAGCTAACCAGGAAAAAATCGAAGCAGTTACATCCCTTGGAAAACCGGCAAATGTTAATCAAGTTCAACGAATGGCGGGTCGCATTGCGGTTCTAATTCGTTTCGTAAGCCGCCTGGGAGAAAAGGCGATTCCCCTTAATCAATTACTAAAGAAGTTTGACCATTTTGTTTGGACAAATGAAGCAGACGAGGCATTCCAAGCCTTGAAACGGCAACTGGTCAACCCGCCGGTCTTTGCCGTCCTGACCGAGAAAGAACCCATGCTTCTGTATATTGCGGCAAACTCCAAAGCAGTAAGTGTGGCAGTGGTCGTTGAAAGAAAGGAGGAAGGGAAGGAATACCCAGTACAACGCCCGTGTATTTTATCAGCGAAGTGCTAACCCTTTCCAAGAAACGGTACCCACATTGGCAGAAGTTAGTGGATGGGGTGTTTATGGCGAGTCAGAAACTTAAGCATTATTTCCAAGAACATCCTATCACAGTGGTTAGTTCCGCCCCCCTCGGGGACATCATCCAGAATCGGGAGGCAACAACGCGGATTGCCAAGTGGGCGATTGAACTTGGGCCGCATCACGTACGATACACCCCTCGGACAGCCATCAACTCTCAAGCCTTAGTTGATTTTGTCAATGACTGGACGGACTTGCAGGCCCCGGAGGACAGGCCTAATCTTACATACTAGACTATTTATTTTGATGGATCCAGACAGCTGGAAGGCTCGGCGGCTGGTGTGGTATTGGTATCCCCTCAAGGAGATAAATTCTGTTATGTCCTCTGACTCATGTTTCCGTGCACTAACAATACTGCGGAATACGAAGCTTTTCTTCACGGCTTGCGACTCGACAAGGAGATGAACCTGACGCGAGTCAGATGTTTTGGCGACTCTGATCTGGTGGCGCAACAAGTTTCGGGTAACTGGGATTCTCGAGACCCCGTGATGGCGGCTTACAGAAGAGCTGTGTCTAACGTGGCGGGTCATTTTCATGGCTATCAGGTTGATCACATTGATCGGCGCCTCAACGAGGTAGCTGACGCCCTTTCACGTCTTGGTTCCCAGCGAAAGCCGGTTCCCCCCAATGTTTTTCTGGATATTTTTGCATAATCCATCCGTGAGTTTACCATCGGAGGAGGAGTTGGCAATACCGGATCCTGAGTCTCAGTTCGTGGCGGCTCTCCACGTCACACCGGATTGGGTTCTTCCCTATATGGCTTATCCCGCCGGGGGCGAGTTACCAACAGACGAAGTTTCGGCCCGTCAAATCGTTCGGCGGAGCAAATCCATGGTAATCATCAATGGCGAATTATATAAACGGAGCGCCTCTGGAGTTTTTCAACGATGCGTTTCCTCCAAAGAAGGATGCATAATCCTAAATGACATTCATTCCGGGGACTGTGGGCATCACGTCGGGTCACGATCTTTGGTGTCGAAGGCATTCCGTCATGGTTTCTTTTGGTTGACGGCTCATGCAGATGCAGAAGAGATAGTTCGTCGGTGTGAGGGATGCCAGCGTTATGGACGACAGGCTCATGTGCTGTCTCAAGAACTAAGAATGATTCCCATCACTTGGCCTTTCACGGTCTGGGGGTTAGACATGGTCGGCCCTTTAAAATGTCATCCAAGAAGAAAACTCATTTGCTGGTGGCGGTTGATAAGTTCACCAAGTGGGTTGAGGCAGAACCTATTGGAACTTGCGATGCGGAGACAACGGTCAAGTTCTTGAAGAAGCTGATCTTCCGGTTTGGATATCCACACAGTATCATTACTGATAATGGCACTAACCTGTCCCAAGGGGCGATGCAGGAGTTTTGCCGTCGAGAGCATATCCGGCTTGATGTTTCTGCGGTTGCTCACCCACAATCTAATGGGCAGGCGGAACGGGCGAATCAGGAGGTTTTACGAGGAATCCAGCCCCGACTCGTGGTTCCCTTGGAGAAAACCCCAGGATGTTGGGTCGAAGAATTGCCTTCAGTGCTATGGAGCATCCGGACCACCCCGAACCGGTCCACGGGTTTTACCCCTTTCTTTCTGGTCTATGAAGCAGAAGTTGTTCTTCCTACTGACATAAGGCATGACTCGCCTAGAGTCGCCGCATATGTGAAGCAAGACAACGAACTGGCGCGTCAAGACTCCTTGGACGCTTTAGAGGAGGCACGGGACTTGGCTGCGGCCCGCTCGGCGATCTATCAGCAGGATCTACGGCGTTATCACAACCGCCGGGTTAAGAGCCAAACCTTTCAGGAAGGCGGCTTAGTGCTTCGGTTGATACAGGATCGTGCTGGCATGCATAAGTTGTCACCGCCATGGGAAGGACCGTTCGTCGTCAGCAAAAATCTTCGCAATGGCTCTTACTATCTGGTGGATCTCCGGCCTAACCGGCCAACCACGGAGGCTGAGTCAACTCGCCCCTGGAATATTGCCCACTTGCGGCCTTATTACACTTGAGCTTTTAAGCTCTGCATTTTGTAAGTTTTTCGGTTGTTGTTATGAAGCAATAAAATTAAAATGCCTCCCGACTTGGGGGCTTCCTCATTTAGATCAATTTTGCCATCCTGTTGCGACCTTATGAGCCGACGAAATCATTATCTAGGGTGGCGCTTGAGCTTTTTGACTCGCCCCATCCTGTCGCGACCTTGTGAGCCGACGAAATCATTATTTAGGGTGTCGCTTGAGCTTTCAGACTCGCTCCATTCTGTCGCGACCTTATGAGCCGACGAAATCATTATTTAGGGTGGCGCTTGAGCTTTCTGACTCGCCCCATCCTGTCGCGACCTTATGAGCCGACGAAATCATTATCTAGGGTGGCTCTTGAGCTTTTTGACTCGCCCCATCCTGTCGCGACCTTATGAGCCGACGAAATCATTATTTTGGGTGGCGCTTGAGCTTTTTGACTCGCCCCATCATGTCCCGACCTTATGAGCCGACGAAATCATTATCTTGGCTGGCGCTTGAGCTTTTTGACTCGCCCCATCCTGTCGCGACCTTATGAGCCGACGAAATTGCTCTTTTTATTTACCTTCTTGGCACTGCCACAAGGTTTTCCAGACTTTTTTCTAAATCATCTTGAAATATTTGTTATCACTTATTATTCATTAAGATGATTTCACATATGTTTTTCAAGCTTAGAAGAGGTTGATGATCAAAATCACTTTATCCATGGCGGATTAAGCACATAAAGAAGCTTCAAACGGCGGATCAAGTATTTCAAATCGCCTTAAGGGCAACATAAGGATTCTTTTTGAAGGTATCACAAAAACAGTACCAATTCCTAAAGGAGACCTATTACATGGCTCTTATGGCCAATTCAATTAAGTTTATTCTCCTGACGCCCTTGGATCAGTTTGCTGCGAGCTTTGGCCAACCTCAATCTGGAAGTCGCCCAGCACCCAATTACACTTGGCCAGAGCCGCAAAGTCATCTTCATTGGTCAGGATTGATGAAAGATCTGTGTCCAAGTCAAAAGGGTTCTTGGGTCGCCGTGGAGTTAAGCTGGTCGTCACAAAGGTTGGCGGGTTGACCTTCTTGTTCTTACTATCATAAGCAGCCTAGTACTTTGATAAGTCCACACTTGCAGCAAGTTGAGTTGCCGCCAGACCGGAGTCCTTGATGACACGCTGGTAATCCTCTTCGGAGAATTCTGACCCGTCATCCTTGAGTTGAGGAAAGCCCGCCGCTACTTTTTCTCGGTTGATCTCTGGAGCATATGCTAAGCAGCGACTTAATGTAGTCAGCACTCCCTTCCGGGCGGCTGACCGAGTCAACTCGCCAATCTGGGGAGGAAGCGTGGATAGGCAGCCAACCATCTTCTTTATGGAGTTTATAGGCTCCTTGGCGCCCATCACTGCTTTCACAATCAGTACACTGCCAGTATATGGTTGTTTTGTTAGCGTGTAAATCGCCTTCAGCATCAGCACGCAATCATCCTGAAGGTTTGCGGCTCTCAGACCTGTACAAGGGGTAATGATAATCAGCGACTCAAGATAAGAGTTATTTGTTTAAAAAGGTCAAAGGTTTAAGTATTTTACCAAAGACGGCTTGTGCCATGTTTGAGATATGACGTTTCAAACCGGACAGCTCTTGTTGCACAGTAGCTAGCTTGGCTTCATCTTTCTCTGCTCGCTTTGTTGAAGCATCTTGGTCAGCTTGAGCCCTTTTAAAATCGGCTTTTAGTTTTTCCATCTCAGCTAAGACCAGTTGATACTTCTCCTCCGATTTGGCTCGGCCATCCTACTGATCAGATAAGCTTTTCTTCAAGTCGCCAAGTGCTGATTCAGTCTGGATAAGAGATTCCTGTTGAAATACATGATAAGGGGCAAGTCTCAGAACTATTGCAAGCAATATCCCTGACACTTGGGTGCTAATGTATAATTTTTTCAGACAAAATTATACAACATCAAGACCCGGCTCATCTTTTTACTGATGACCCGGCCCTTGGGGGTTACTGGTCGAAAGTTTTTTCTAGTGATCAATAAACGTCTCATCTTTTTACTAATGACCCGGCCCTTGGGGGTTACTGGTCGAAAGTGTTTTCTAGTCATCAAGACCCGGCTCATCTTTTTACTGATGACCCGGCCTTTTGGGGTTACTGGTTGAAAGTTTTTTCAAGTCATCAAGACCCGGCTCATCTTTTTACTGATGACCCGGCCCTTGGGGGTTACTGGTCAAAAGTTTTTTTTAAAGTCATCAAGACCCGGCTCATCTTTTTACTGATGACCCGGCCCTTGGGGGTTAATGGGGATAATATAGTATACAACAAAACTTACCTCATGTTTATTTTTTAGCATCCAAAGCAGGCTTTTCTCCATCTCATAACTCAGCTCCAGGCGACTTGCGAAACTAAAGCAAAGTTCTTTGAATTCCAGATGTTCATATTCAGAGAGCTTAGCCTCGGAGAGTCCAGACTCAGGAACGGTTTGAGATGACGATGGCACATGCTTTGCTAAAACCGTTGTGGCCGGTTTAGAGTAACTGGTACCAGTGATAATTACAGCATCCGGGTCTTCTGCTGTTGTCAATGGACTTGGCGGCTGGGGGGCATCCATTGTTTCCTTGGGGGAGCTAGGAAGATCCACTTGATCCTTAGGATTGTCTTGGTCCGGGTTATCTTGGATCGGCGCCGGCTCTTTGATGGGCTCTGAGATTATGATAGGAGTTGACCCGCTGGTTTTCCTCTTCTTCGGCTGTGCCCTGAAAGAGGGAAGAGGCGCGTTTAAGGACTGAAGATTTATCACCATCAGATTCAAAGTAAAATTATCAAAGGACTTACCTAGGGACACGGATCATTGGCAGAAGTGTCGGCATTACTGAGTCGCCAGATGTAGGAGGAGAATTATGCAAGAGTTGTACGTCAAAGATATAAGCGGGTTACAAATGCGATCCAAAGAAACATGAAGAAGTGTTGTTCATGGGTACCTCATTTGGCCTTTTCTTGTTCTTTGTTGGTAAGCCGGACACTAGATCACCGGAATGACTTCGGGTCTTCCGATTTGAAGTGTATTGTGCTTTCTTCAGAAGAAAATTTGGGTCCAAACAAGCATTTGGATGTGAGAAGGGAACTTTCCAAAAAATTCGCCTGGACGGCTTAGGTGGAGAAGGAGATGAATCGGAGGAAACAGAAATTACATCTACGGAATCCTCCTGGCTTTCGTTGTCTTCATTCTATTCAAGAGAGGCAGCGATATAAATACAAAATTAATAGTAATGGATGGCGAGTGAAAAGAAGATAGGCTTTTACCTCCGAAGGTGCGTCGCCGACTTGAGATTCATCGGCCTCAGATGGTTCGGCCACAGCAGCTTTGCCCTAGCCCTTGGTTTTCTTCTTTGGGGGCGGCCTAGCTTGCTTCATGGCTGGCTTTTTGGGCTTCTTTGACCAAAATTTATCACCTTTCTGAAATGGCATATGTTATAAAAGGGCATAATTCGAATGAAACATAAGGAGTAATGACAAAAGGCGGGTTAAAGTTGCTTACCTTGGGCGTCGGATTAATCTTGTAGAAGAGTTTAAGGCCTAGGGTGCCGTCAAATTCACACATTAACCCGTCCCGGTGACTTAAAGGGAGGATGTGCCATTCGATCCAGAAGCGGATCAAGTCAACCCCAGTAAGGCCGTTGTTTGTCAAAGATCTTAACTCAGACAATACTGGGATAAAATCAGATTCCTCCTCTTCGGTGAGCTTGTCCGGGAGCTTGAAATTCGTTGGAAGGCGATCTTCCCTATAACCCAGAAGCTTGTTTTCGCCTACAAGAGAGGTCTCTTGACAATAGAACCAAGACTCGCCCCAGCCTTTGGGGTAGCTTGGCATGGCGAGTGACGGAAATGGGCTATCCCTGCGGCGCTGAACATTTACACCGCCGAGCTCCAGGCTGGGGCCATTGTGAAATTCCATTTGGCGATTTAAGTGGAAGAAATACCAGAATAAGGGAACTGAGGGTTCCATCCGCAGGTAAGCCTCACAAAACACTTGGAACTGGCATAGGTTGCTTATCGAATTGGGTCCTAGATCCTGGAGGCGGACGTTCATGAAAGCCATGGCGTCTCTAAGGAACTTCGTTCCAGGCGGCTTAAAACCCCCCTCAAGGTGTTCAACGAAAACAACTATCTCCCCTTCTTTGGGATTGGGGATTTCCTCTCCGAACCCGGTACGCCAACCGATAACATTTTGAGGGTCCAAATTTCCCGTTTTCACATAATCCTCTAGTATGGTATCATTGACCTTGGTAGGGAGCCAGTCACTTTTGAAGACGGTGCCCATGCTAAAGGAATAAAGTACGGGTGAATTGACACTCCTGAACATCTATCATAAGAGGTGAAATAATTTCATTTCACTCGCCAAGTAATTTGTCCGCGGACTGAGGAGAAATCTTGACCCGCCATATAAAGATCCGAGTCAGGTTGCTATGGCGACTTACGAAGTTTGGCTACTCACAAGAGTTGTGTCTTAAGGCGTGAGAGGCATTTATCCAAAATGGTGAAGTATGAAGACTACAAACAACTTTCACGCAACGAGCGGTAGATTATGGATCTACTTGACAGCTGAAAATAAATGAGGAAAATGACTGGATACGGCAACCTACAACCAAGATGAGATAATGATGTTGGTTTGATGAAGTATTACTCTAAGCATGCAAATCGAGGGTGGACAAGTAAAGGTATTAGAGACATTGGTTTTCTCGTCGTCATCGATACCAACTAATCAAAGATAAGTAACAACTATTCGGGAAGGCATCAAGAACATGGCAGTGATGAACTTCGAAAAAGAATGAGGATCTGCTCTTGAGTAAACGGTGACCTAACCTGGTGGGTTCGGCCGAAGATGGTCGACGACGACGAAGGCTTTTGGAGGTGCGCGAAAATCTCGGTCGGGTGCGGAGATCTTCGGCGGCGACGAAGTGCCTGGCAAGAGCGAGGTGGTCGACGACGGTGAGATGGTCGATGGCGGCGAGCAGCTCGGCCGAGATGAAGTGCTTGATGGCGACAATATCTTTGGACGACACCAAACCTTTCGGGCGACGGCAAGAACTGCGGTCGGTGGCGGAGCTCTCGGAAGGCAATGAGGGTTTTTCGCTGTGCTAATGAGGAGAAGGTTGACGAGACTGGTGGGTGGAATGCACCAGACCTGTCCGCCCCCACCTATTTAACAGGGCAGGCGCTGGAATCGAGGCGCCGTGAGCGGGAACCGCCAATGGATAAAAGATTCGCCATAATGGCGCTCCGAAAATTTTGGGATAGCGATACCAAAGGATCCGTTAGGATTATGTCATTATCTTTTCCGGAATTCGAGGGATAAGAAGATGCCAACGAGAAATGGTTTGGCGATTTAAGTTTTTCCGCGACATATGGCGGTTTAAGTTCATGACGTATGGAGAAGGATGAAAAAGGAATTGCCCTTAACTGAGCAAAAATATTGGCGTGAAGAGAATTCAAGTCAATTTGGGGCCTAATGTTGGGGATATTACCTGTTGATAACCCGCCCTAGTTGGGCCGGGTCACTAAATCAGGCAATTCATCTAAGCGTGGTTCGGGCCTGGGCCTGGCAAGACCGAAGGTTGTATGGCGGTTTATAATTTCCGGAAGGTCTCCCAGCTTTGGAAGATGGCGACTTGGAGATCGTAAAGGTCACAGTTTGTAGAAAGGAAGGTACCCTTGTAAACCCTAGGGACTCGACCTGTATATAAATGCGAGTCCCAGGGAAGAAGAGGGCAGGTTAGAAATCATCAAGTGCTAGGTTGTCACGCCCAAGATGCGACCCTATCCACAATTTGGCACGAAGGCCTCGTCAGGGATAAAAGCGCATCTCGTCGTGTCGCAAGAATGGATATCGTTACAAGTACATGTACTGAAAATAAGAGATATATATAGTTGGCTTACACTCGCCACAAACAACATCAGAGTCACATTAGTACATTACATATTCATCAAGAGTAAGAGCAGGGTCCGACTACGGACGAAAACAAACGACAAAAGAAGAACGACGTCCATCCTTGTTATCCCAGGCTGCCGGCCTGGAACCCATCCTAGATCGATGAAGAAGAAGAAGAAGAAGAAGCAACTCCAAATGAACAATCAACGCGGTCGCGTCAAGTAACCTTTACCTGTAACTGCAACTGGGGTTGTAGTAATCTGTGAGCCACAGGGGACTCAGCAATCTCATTTCCAAAGGTATCAAGACTAGCAAAGCGTAATGGGTGAGGTAAGGTTAAGTGGTGAGGTTGCAGCAGTGGCTAAGCATATATTTGGTGGCTAACCTTACGAGTACTAGAAATAAGAGGGGGGAGATCTACGCATAGCGGACGTGAACTACTGATGGTCAAATGAATGATCCTAAACACCTACCTACGTCATACATAACCCCACCGTGTCCTCAATCAAGGAAAGAACTCACGAAAGAGACAGTCACGGTTACGCACACAGTTGGCATATTTTAATTAAGTTAACTTCAGGTCATCTAGAACCAGTGTTAAACAAAGTTTCCACGTTGCCACATGACCGCGGGCACGGCTTTCCGAAAAGATTTAACCCTGCAAGGGTGCTCCAACTAGTCCATCACAAAATTACCACAAGCCGCATAGAAATCCTCAATCACGAAGCTCGCGATCTCGTCGGATTCCCTAGTGGAAAACCTCAACTCTGAGATTACCCAAAGCATCACCGGAATCCTGATGCACAAGATATCTCGTCAAAGGTAATACTAATCCAGCAAGGCCACCCGGTGTGTCGACGAACCCGATAGGAGCCGCGTATCTCGTTCTCAGGACACACCGTCTATGCATAGTGGACGGTAGCGAAACCTTGAGTTGCCCCAAGGTAGCACCGCCGACTGCTAGGTGGGTGGACCAACACTCATGCGGAGCACTGGCCCGGGGGATTGATTAAATTATCCTCGGGGTCCCTATGCAATTTTATTAGGTGATTAGGCAAATGTAGTACCAATGTTCGGCCTTGCCAGACCAGATTTAATCTAAAACGAATTATCAAGGGGGTCCCCATAACAACCCTGATCGTGTTAGGAGCGCTTACTTATGGAACAAAAAACCGGTAGCCGAAACTAAGGGGGCAAAGGTGGAACAAAACGCCAGGCTAGAATGACCGAGCCTTCCACCTTTTACCAAGTATATAGGTGCAGTAAATTAAGTAGCATTTAATATGGTGATATAAAAAGGGACCCATGTTAACACATGGAAGAAACTGCACCTGCAACTAGCAACGCTAACAACTTGGTTAAGCAAGCAGTAACATAGCCAATCAGTGGTTTGCTAGGTTGTGAACAGTTGAAGGTTTCATGGCATTGTTGAGAGGCTCATATATAACATGTGGTAGGCAAAGAGACGTAAACGGTAGCAACGGTAAAACTAGCATTGTAATGATAGTAATGGTATCTGGGGAAATGGTCATCTTGCGTGAGATCCCGCTTGGAAGAAGAATGCCTCCGTGAAGTCGGCGAACCAACGTAGTCGAACGGGTCCTCACATTCCGACACGCTTGCGGAACTCTATCGCGACGGAGCAAACCGAAAACAAACATAAACACAAATATTCACCACAAGATGCACAACATGATGCGCAACCTACTATGATGCATGATCAGGCCAACATGCAAGGGATGGCATGGCAATTCACATCACGCAAACGCTACACATTAAGTGGAGCTCGATATGCAAGAGTTGCATATCGACGAAACTCCACGTTTAATTGTTTAGTTCACTCCTGTTTAGGAACACGACAATATTAAATGTTGTTAACATGGCAAGCGGTGAAGCACAAATTAATCTATCTATCTAGGCATTTTAAATGAGGCCGGAAACAACTTATAGCATCTCTGAAATGACCCCACGCGTTAAATTCTAATCTGTCCAGATTTTTCCTAATCACATTTTATGTTTGTTAAACAACGAAACAAAGTGGAGCATGAGATTCTACACGTTGTTCTACTCGATTTACATATATAGATCATCTCCAACGGAGCTACGGTTAATTAACTACGACGTGAATCATTTTTAACACGTTGGCACCCAAACCGACACAAACAACACGCTAACAGCCTTAAACAAGCATGAGATTTGGAAATTGTTAATCTACGCGAAATTCTAGTCAAGTTACATATTTGATTCTTTCCGATCCGATGCACGATTAAAATGTTATGGACGTTTCAAACAGTGGCATTTGCTCTAAAAATGCACACACATATGTTGAAACAAAAGTGCAGAAACACACTAATATGTTGGGCTCGCTGCATTGAAAAAATATGTGAAGCGAGGGATTGGAACCATAGTCTATGGAGTAGAAATGTGTGACACTGGCCACTAAGCTAGACCCGTCATCGTGGCTAAGTTGCAGGTGTGGGCTAGGTGGGGATGAGAGGGAAAACGGGAGGCGTGGCAACGCGATTTAAAACACCAGGACACGTCCGAGGAATAACTGAAGACAGTGCCGCTACGGACGACCGTTCGGGTACCAGACGGACTCCGATTACGACAAAACTTGACAGGCGGCCTACCTATATTAAATTAGGACCGCACATCAAATCTCATCCCAAACAGGGAAAGTTTTCAACACACTTTAAAAACAGGGTTTTGACGATGCCGCGGGCGCGTGCGTGTGTAGTCGAGCTCAGAACGGACAACGACGTGAACCGCCAACTAACAACGGATGCATGTTTTGAAAACTGGCGGCAACGGAGATGCCGATGCAATGCTGATGATGCGCATGATGCGATGATGATGCAACAAATAAAAATAACCACACGACGAAAACGGAATAAAAGGGGAATCTTCTGGGACGTCGGCATCGGGCTGTCACATAGGTCTGGCGAGTTACGCCCTCCTTGTAATCGAAACTCAATCAATACAACTCAAAGCAGGACGTAGGCCTTTACCTCCTCTCGAGGGGCCGAACCTGGGTAAATCGCCGTCCCTCTCCCGTTCAACCCCTTTGAGTCGCCACCAAAGTGTGATGGCTCCAGTACTAAGTCCTTTCACGAGGACATCTGTCGTGACAAAACCACGACAGTAACCCTTTTGAACGGGAGACACATACTGATCATGCATACTGATAAATTAATTTAATTACCTATATCTATCAAGTTTCATCCGAATACTGACCCATAGAAAATGAAGGGGTGAGGAGGAGATGACATTTGTACTCACCCATGAATGCAGGGGCGGAGTTCGTAGAACCCACGGGGAGGTCTTCGCACAGCGGACCTCACAGCGACGAGACAACTTTCACATGTAAATCCACCTGATCAACACAAATATTTTGTGTTCATTAATAAAATCGAAAAATATATGACCTATATAGATGTCATCTAGGGTTCCTTCAAAAAAGCCGTGTCGGGGTGTCGTCGAGATGTCGTGTCGGGGTTTCGGGGCATCGTGTCGGGTGTCTTGGTGTCAGGGTTTCGTTTTCTTCTTCTTCATCTTCTTTTTTCCCTCTTCTTCCTATTCTTCTTCTTCTTCTTCCTTCCCTTTCTTCTTCTTCTTTTTCTTCTCTTCTTCTTTTTCTTCTTCTTCTTCTTGTTCTTCTTCGTCTTCTTCATTTTCTTCTTCTTCTTCTTCTTCTTCTTCCTTCTTATCCTCTTTCCTCTTCTTCTTCTTCTTCTTCTACTTCCTTCTTTTCCTTTTTCCTCTTCTTTATTCTTCTCCTTTCTCCTCTTGTTCTTCTTATTCTTGTTTTTCTCCTCCTCCTCCTCCTCCTCCTCCTCCTCTTCTTCTTCTTATTCTTCTTCCCTTATCTACTAGGAAAACTCTTTAAATCAGTCGGTTGATTACTGGAAGAAATCAGCCGCGTTGCTGGAACGCCACGCGTCCTTGTATCATGTCCTAGTCAGCTCGTACCTAACCCCACGTAGCTCATCCCTCAACAAACCTTTATCCTCTGTTCCTCTCTCTCCAACCACTCATCCTTCTCCGATTCTTCCCCCATTGTTGGTGCACTAAAGACTGGGGTCCCTAGTGCCCCCGACTTGTGCACACGTGCAAAGGGCCCCTGATGGCAGGGCGTGGCAGAGTCGAGACAAGATGAGCGCCCAAGATTACGAAGGCCTCGTCAAACCTGCCTTGCAGGGAAGATACCCAAGGCCACGCCCGTTTAGTTGGCATCATGAACTCACCAGGCATGAGGCCTCGGCAAACCTTCCTTGCTGGGACGACAACCGAAGCCCCCGGTAAGCTTCCTTGCCGGGACGACAACCGAAGCCCGCGGCAAGCTTCCTTGCCGGGACGGAGACCCAAGACCCCGGCAAGCTCCCTTGCTGGTATGACGGGCTAGGTACTGGAGGGCAACCGCCCTTGCCACAGTGCCACCGCCGCCCAAGTTCCAGCACATTCCGCATGCGCCAGCGCGGCGTCCAGGTGTTGAAACGCCTAGACACATGTCTTCACCAACACGATGCCGACAAGGACAAGACATGCATTTAATGCACATGACAGTAGTAGATGGATAAGCACCGCTCTAGGTTCACTGTAACTTCTCATGAACCTACCACTGAGCACTGTAGGTGACCCCTTTGCCTATAAAAGGAGGCCCTTAGCTCATTCACAAGAGGTCAGACTCTTTGTACATTGGCCCGAAGATGGTTATCATGAGTCACTGTAATGAACAATGAAACGCTTAATACGATCAGACGAGCAGAACGTAGGATTTTACACGTAAGTGGCCCAAACCTGGGTAAATAGTCTTTTCGTGTGTTGATCGTTACCTCTGCTCTTAATGTTGTCTTTCCCCTCCCTACGATCACGAGGGTATCACGTTGATTCCCATAGGTGTCGACCTAGAATCGCCGACATCTTCGACGCGCCAGGTAGGGGGTGCGGCATTGTGCGCACATCAAAGGAAACTCGGCACCGGATCCTTCAAAGTTTAGGCACCGCATCGCGTTCCCCCGAAAAGGGGGTACCGCGGCGGACGCTCTGTTCTGCTACGGCTTCCCAAGGCCTACGTGAGCGCTTTGCTATATGCGCGTGTGGGGCCGGGATGCAAAGGCTCCAAGGGTAGCGTCGTCAGGCCGATGTGTCTCTTGGGGCCGACACGCAGCTGTCGAGGGCGTGCCTAGGCGCTTCACAGAGGCCCCGACGCATACTCCGGCGGACGCACCTCCGCGGAGCGATGCATAGTCTTTGAGCATGCGCCACACTGTCTCGAAGCCCCCCCGCGCTCCAGTGCGAGTGTTGCGCCCCTGAGAGTGTCACATCGTCGCCCAAAGATGCGCTCGGGAGCTCCATAAGCACAACCTAAGAAGAGGAGAGCAAAGGGGTTACACCTTGGCTGTCTTTTCCTCCAAACGGCGGTCGAGCACTGTCAGCAAGAAGACTTTGGTGGAGGAGAAAGCCACCGGGAACGGTGATTCCCTGCGTGCCAAGGGCTCCGACACCTTGGCAAAAGACATAAACGCCATGCAACAGCGGTGTGAGCAGATAAATTTTTAAGTTTAAGACTCATATATGAAGTAAAATAGATTCTCTGCTTTTTCCCTTCGAAAGTTTCCAGTCTTTGTGTGAGTACTTTGCGCATAATGGGACCTTCCCAAAGTTCCGTGCACCTTGTCTTTGTGTCGAACTCGTTCAAACGACCTGAATGGCCACAGAGCGCCTTCAAACAGTTGCGAACCTGATCAACAGAGCAAGCGGCTACGTAGCACCCGATTTCGTCTCAAGCTTCACTTGGCGATTTCCATGGTTGCATTGAACGCGGCAAGGGGCCTTGCCGGTAGTTACCAGCAAGCTCCCAGATTATGCAAAAACGAATCATACAAAGAACAAGATCGCAAAAGGGGAAAATAGTCTTTTCATTCATTTGAATGGATACATTTGGCTTTTCTTACATAGAATCGTTATCCTAACCTAAACACTTTCTCTTTTGACGAGGACCGAGCTACGTGGAGGAGCGAAGTTCAAGAAGACAAAAAGGTGGAGCCCGCGATGCAGCCAGGGCTGCCCCCCAGGGCCAGTGCTGAGCCAGCGAGAACGGGACTGCCCCCGACGGGCGTCACCTGGCCCCCCTCTGGCTGAGGTGCAGAGGGCGGGGCACAAGAAGGGGTGAAGGATCCGGAGCCGGCGGGCGCGCCTCCTCCTCGAGCCGGGGAGCCAATACCCGCTCCGATGAGGTGGCCCAAGCAGAGGACCTGGAGAAGTCAGAGCTGGTGGAGGTGCCTCCTCCTCAAACACGAGGCACCGACGCCAGCTTCGGCAAGGCGCCCCCGCCGGGCGGGGGCGAGCCGTGAGCTAGCCGTGGCGGTGCGGTCTATGTCCAGTTAGGGCCCGGGGAGTCAGCATCCAGTTTGACACCCCGTGGCCCTAACCCAACACGGACCATGCCGCCACCACTATCCTCCTCGTTTCTATTTCTCGAGGCAGAACAGCCGGCGTCGCTCGGGCTCCCTTCGTAGCAGTCGAGAAGCACACATGGGGCCCCTAAAGCAACATGGAGGGCCTCCATACGAGCAAGCCCCAAGGAAGGCGGAGGCCTTGGAGTAGCGCTCTGCCTCCCCCGGGCTCGACCTCCGCGGCGACCGCGACCCCTCGCCCATCCTCCACTACGGGCATTCGGGCCATCTTCCGCCGCGGCACCCCTAGAAGCTGTGGCATGATCCCAATGGGATACCCTCGCCGCCCTGGCGGCTGACAGTGGACGACCTTGTCCCCTAACCATAGCTAGGGGCGAGCGCCACCTACAAACAGGAGAAGATTCTGGATACCAAGATCGAAGAGTTGGTGGATTCAGAGGGAGTTGGGTGAGCAAAACCCATCCCAAACCCTCCCAATTTAAAGGACGAGGCGTGGGGCTAGCCTCCCTTGCTCCAGAAGCCACTACCCCTCGCGCCCAATCGCTCGAGATCACAGGCGAATAGAGAACCGCCCTGATGCGCCAATGCATGCACGAGCGGGCCCAGCCACTACTCGCCTTTCAAGGCCTTGTCTGCCACCTGTCCATCCATGACTCCGCATGCCACACACGTGGCAGATGCCTTTCAGGAGGCGGACAGGCCACTCCGCACGACCTTCCACTTCGCGCTTCCGATACGCGACGTGTGGAAAGGCGACCGCCACCAGATACAGCCACGAAGGCCCGTGCACGACTTTGGGCCTGGCCCAACAATGCTCCATGCGCGTGTGTGGCCCAGGCCCGGGGGCTCCTGTCGGTGCACTAAATACTGGGGTCCCTAGTGCTCCAAACTTGTGCACGGGTGCAAAGGGCCACTGGCGGCAGGGCGTGGCAGATCCCAGACAAGATGGGCCCCCAAGATTACCAAGGTCCCGGCAAGGCTGCCTTGCCGGGAAGATAACCAAGGCCACGCCCGTTTAGTGGTCGTGACGAACTCACCAGGCACGAGGACTCGGCAAACCTTCCTTGCCGGGGCGATAACCAAAGCCCCCGACAAGCTTCCTTGCCGGGACGGAGACCCAAGACACCGGCAAGCTCCCTTGCCGGGATGATGGGCTAGGCACTGGAGGGCAACCGCCCTTGCCACAATGCCACCTCCCACCAAGTTACAGCGCATTCCGCATGCGCCAGTGCGGCATCCAGGTGTCGAAACGCCTGGACACATGTCATCACCAGCACGTTGCTGACAAGGACAAGACGTGCATTTAATGCATATGACAGTGGTAGATGGATAAGAACCACTCTAGGTTCACTGTAACTTCTCGTGAACCTACCACCGAGCACTTTAGGTGACCCCTTTGCCTATAAAAGGAGGTCCTTAGCTCACTCACAAGAGGTTAGATTGTTTGTACATTGGCCAGAAGACGGTTATCATCAGTTACCGTAACAAACAACGAAACGCTTAATACGATCAAATGAGAAGGACGTAGGGTTTTACGCGTAAGCGGGCCGAACCTGGGTAAAAAGGCTTGCCGGGTGTTGACCGTTAGCTCTCGTCTTAATGTCGGCTTTCCCCTCCCTACGATCACAAGGGTACCATGTTGATTCCCATAGGTGTCGACCGAGCATCGCCGACACCCATGATCCACCCATTCTTCCGTTCCTTTCTCACCATAAAAGAGCAGAGCTGGTCACACTTTTTGTGCGAGAAAGATAGCCTTGCTGTAGCCCAGGCCGGCCAGCGCCCATGCTCCAGAGATACATATCAGCTCACCATACACACACGAGCTGATGAAAACCATCCCACTCATGATGCTTCTAGTGACGATGACAACTACGGTTATGATCTGTTATGGCATCCGCAACATGGTCTACTACGAGCCACCCACCATTGAACCTTCGAGATCCATCGGTGTTCTTGTGGGTATAGATGGGATGGTTGCCGACGTGGGAATTGTTCAACCTCCTCTGCCTCATCTCATGCAACAACGCTCATTAACTCAATTCTTCTTCCCCTCCGGTGCCACCGGTGCCTCAAGTGGAGCCTCGCCGAGCTGTTGGAGTATCCTCGATGCTGCAGTGGAATATCACCGGTGTCTCAAGCGGGTGGTCCCATCAGTAATGTTTCTGCACAGACCTCATGGGGTTGGTTGCAGCAGCATCGTTGTTGCAGCCCGTGAGCTCGATGGCGTCGAAGCCATGGCAGATGCATGACAAGCTCACCGACGTTTCCTAACGTTGTGGCTAGTGCAAGCATAAGCGGTGGCCGGAGGGCTTTACACAGGCAACTACTAACCTAACAACTAACCTAGCTAACAGCAGGCAATTAACAACTAACCTAACAACTAACCTAACTAACCTAATTACCAGTAGGTAATTACCACTAAAATTAACCTAATTACCGCTAACAACTAACAACTAACCTAACTAACCTAATTAACAGTAGGTAACCACTAACAACTAACCTAACTAACCTAACTAACAGTAGGTAATTAACAACTAACCAAACTAACCTAATTAACAAATTCAACGAAAGAGGAAAAAAATAAGGACTCACCGGAGGGGGCGGCCGGGAGATGAGGACGGCACAGGGAGGACGACCGTAGAGGAGGAGGGGGCGCGGGGAGGAGGCGGCGCGCTGGGAGGAAGGGGCCGGCAGTCGTGGAGGAGGGGTGGCACGGTGGTTAAGGAGGGGTTCATGGGGAGGAGGAGCATGCTGTGGTGGAGGAGAGGGAAGTGGTGGAGGAGGGTGCGGTGGTGGAGAAGGGGTGAGCTCTGGCGGCGGTGGTGGAGGAGGAGCTCCAGGGGAGGAGGAGGGCACGGTTGTGGAGGAGGGGCGTAGGGAGGAGGAGGAGGAGGTGATGGAAAAGAGCTCCGGCAGCGGTTGGCGCATGGGAAGTAGGGGAGGGCGGCGATCTCCGACGGCGGTGGGGATTTCGGTGTGAGAGAGAGATTCGGTAGGGGAGAGAGGTGGGGTGGGGGCGACTACCGTTAGTGGAGAGATGGGTGTGGGGGTGGGTGCGACAGCCGTTAGGGCGCATCCTCTTTGCCGTCTTCCCCCCGGCGGCAAAGAGGAACAAGGCAGACGACAAAGAGAGAAGCCGTTAGGGGGATAGAGGTGGCGTGGGCGGGGTGGGCCGCCCGTGATCTTTCTCGTCTCCCTGAATGCTCTTTGCCGTCAGCTGGCAGACGGCAAAGAACACACTGATGGCAAATAGTATCTTTGCCATCGGTCTACTCTTTGACGTTTGGTTTTTGGTAGCTAATGGAAAAGAGGGTCTTTGCCATCAACCAGTAGACGGCAAAGAAGCAGTAGATGGAAACTTCACTGATTCCAGTAGTGGTTGGGGTTCCTTTGTAGCTGGAAGGATTAGGGTTTCCCTTCTGATAACTCAAAAGGTAGGGTTTTGATGGCCCAACCCTAAGAATAGATCTTGGGTGGCAAGGTTGGACTCGAGAAAATCTCTGGTTGAATAGGAAGGCGAGGCTATATGACCATCTTCACATACCCAAGAGCTAGATAAATCCGATAACACTGAGAAAAAAGACGGGAGTCAAATCCCGCAAAGGAAAAAACAGGAGCGAAAGCCAGGGTGTTACATACGCCTCCATATCTACGTAGCCTGCACCTACGCCAACTACACCATCTTCTGATGCTGCTACTCGAGCCACAGCTACGCTGCCTGCATGAACAGCCTACAGGCTCGACGATGCTGCTGCTGCTCTCTGCATCTGGTGATATGTTGCTGCGCTACCATTGTTTATACTCCAAAGGCCGAAGCTGCTGCTACTACCCATGCGACAGAGCAACGCCGGGGCCCTACATGACATGTACGGCTACAGAGGCAAGGGGAAGAAGGGGAAAGGAGCTACGCTCACCCAAGGCACGTAGACGAGGAGGACGAGCATAGAGGAGGCAGATGGAGACGATGTTGTTGCAGGGCTTTGGGCTCCGGGTACTCGCCGGAGACGAGGACGGGCCGTCGATGTGGTGGCCCTCAGGCCACCCTAGCGGCGGGAATGGGATTCTGGGAACTCCCTGAGCCCCTGGACATCTCCCTCGAGGCGGAGGAAGCCACCACCAACGATGAAGCCACGACGACGAGGGTGCGCTACCGCTGAATCACACTCTAAACACTCTGAACCTCTGTGAATAATAGCACAGATCCTCACCTGAGAGAGGGAAGAAGAGGGGGAAGGAGGAGATGGCGGCAGGAAAGGGAGTGGCTCGCAACCCTAGGCGTGCACGGGCTGCTTATAGCCTCAGAAGATGGCGACAGAGCCATCTGATGGAGGCCTAGAGAGCATCAGCGGCTGTCCTCTGTTCATATAGAGTGACGTAGCGTGAGGAGGAAGACGGTCGCGCCCTCGGTTGAACGGAACAGGTAAAGGGCCGAAAATGTAAGTTCGGTCCTAGCTCTCTCCCTCTCTCAGAGAAAAATAAAACACTAGGGTCTATTTAATTAAAACTCACAATAGTTTTGAATTAAAAGCCAGGTAGGAAAGAAAAGTTAAAGAATAAAAACTAAAATAAAACTAAGCTTCTAAGATTTCCCTCCTATTTATAAAAATAGATGGGGCATTTTAGAGTAAAGCCAATAAATGGTTTTTAGGTGAAATTGTCAAAGTGTAAAATAAAGAGTCTTCTTGCTTGAAGCTTGAGCCAATCCTATTCCTTCATTGCATCGAAGGGGGATCTCCACATAGTCGCATAGCCAAAGTATCTTTGAACTTTTCTGAAATGTACTTGAATAAATTCATTAGTCCAATGATGCATATGTTTTCATTAATTACCAAAACCACCTTAGGGAACAACTGTGCTTTCAATGTCCCCCTTTTTGGTAATTGATCACAACATATAGATCAAAGCTTCGACAAAAGATATAATCAATGATTAGCATAGACACTTTTAGAAGTATATGAAAAGCAAGAACTCGCCCCAAAATTTGTGCACTATTTTAAATTTGTGTTTGAATGCAAATGCACAATCTATTAGGATCATGTGTTACTCTTCCATGTCACATACAACTTGGTGTCGCGCATAAATGGTTTGAGTGAATAGCAATGTACATGGCACCAACAAACAAGTGAATGATCATTATGTAGATAGCTCAAAAGTAGTAACGTGGTAGCATCGAACAATCAAAGTTTATGATCAAACACACATCTAAATGGATAAAGTCATCCAAAATACCAAATTAAATATTGAAAACGAAACGGGAGCAAAAAAAAGTCAAAAGCTCTCCATTTCTCCAAGCGCTATTGATCTATACACTTCTCTCCCTTTGGCAACAAGTACCAAGAAAGTTCAAAGGTCTAGTCTAAGTGTCGCTCTATACACAATTTCTTTCGATAGCAGAAGTTCGAGTAGACAAGAGAGCATCTATGAAGGCTTCGGTAGATGTGGATGGATCAGGAGCTGGAGTATCAGTGGAGGTGTACACATGGTCACCTATAGGTCCTTCGGTCCCCATGTGGTTCGGCGGGAAGGTCGTATCACAAAAAGAGCAGAGACTACGAAACGTCATGATGATGAGACTCGGGGGTTATAGCCACGTTCGAGCCGCTGTGAAGCATAATACCCTACTACTGCTTTGGTGGATTGATTGGGGGAGACCAAGTTTGCACGGAGCTATACCCCGGCAAGGGCTGCCGGGGAGAGCTAGAACGCGCGTACACTTACACTTGGCTCTAATCTCACAGGACCTAATCTACCAAGTGTGGAATCTCTAAGTGCTTGAATGCCCAAAGATCTGAATCCTTTGCAAGGTTGCCTCAGGCCTCGTTTTACAGCTCAAGGGCGTCCACAGTGGCAACTGACATGATCAGATTGCTATAAGTGATATCATATCTAACTTTGGCACATAGCGCCATAAATGCGGCCCTAGGTGGCGAGCGGGGGTGCATTCCTAGCAGGCCTGTGCAACCCATGAGCTGGCCATGACGTGAGGTCTTGACACGCTCCTAGAGTGGTGTCAACAGGTTGCAACCTGTCTTCTCATGCGGCGCCATGTAGCTAGTGAGATTCACCTAGCCATCTGTGGGCTCAACACCTCATCGACATGTGACTTGTGTAGCGATGAGATGGAGCTGTGGCAGGCTGGCTCACGCCTGCCGGGCACGCGCCTTGTCGATCTTGGTGAGGATGATTTCTCCTTCGCCCCTAGCAAGTGCAAGGGGTTCTTGCGCATCTCAGGATGTTGGTGTTGGTGATTGCTCTTGAAAGGTGATGCTCTCACTGCCCATCCATAAGTCAGGGGCAATAGGTTCCCCATTACTAGTGCACCGACAGGAGCCCCCAGACCTGGCCCATACTTGCTCGCCTAGCATTGTTGGGTCAGGCGTAAAGTTCGTGCATGGGAGTGGAATTTGCAAAGTGCTAACCACCATTCCAGTGCTCTCAGTTGTTCCACCACCTCAGGCCATTTCCGCCACGTGCGCCTCATGCACTGCACGAATCTCGCAACGAGGGCTCGTGAGTTGAAGGCCTGGTCGTGGAAGGAGCCGCAGCATCGTGGATTGAACTGATGGGGGGTTACCTGTTCGCCCGTATGGTGAGCAACAACATAGGTGGAGATGGGCGGTGACCCTTAGAGTTTAGGAGAGCCAGCCCCCCGCGCCCTCCCTATAAAAGCGGGAGGCGTGCGTCAGATGATTCTCATCCACCCTTCTCCTCTTCTTCAACCTAGGGTTGCCTGGTTTTCTCTCCTCTTCTGATTCGTTGAGGATGCTTCAGTTCCTGGCCATGATGGGATACTGTGGGCATCCCCCATCTCCCGTGAGCGGAGCAAGAGCTTCCTATTCAGCTCATGCAACCGCTTTAGTCGTAGTGCCAGAGGTTGGCACCAGCGCTCGAGGCGGGGCAGCTAGAAGGGCCTGGGGCCGTCAAGGGGCTCACGGCGGACGGGAACGGGGCGTTATCTCTGATCCTTCCCCAGCGATGGCGCTACCGCTGCCGGGGCACACCGAAGGCACGACGCTGGAGTTTTTTGTCAGGCTGCGTGGCCCTCCTCTTGGCCGCGTGCACCTCCTTTGCCCTTTTGCTAAGGTGATGGATGTTAACAAGCCGCAGGGAGTATGGCTCCGCATACATGGTTGCCGCAATGGTGTCGTGTATGACGATGCTGAATATCTCGCTCCCCATGTCATGCTCTTGAGGCACTGGTGGAAGACCTTCGCGCGCGCCCGTAACTTCATGACAATTCATGTTCTCCGCTTCAAGTTTGTGGAGGCACACAAGCGTTCTGTCATTATCTATGGGCACTCAGGAGCTCGTCTTGAGTGCTCCGAAGAAAGCTCGAGGGACAACCATGAGGAAGACAGCGCCGACGGGGTTGGCGAGAGCGAGTCTCCGGCCGTCAACTCGGAATAAGACGGCCCGGGCTCCAGTTGACCAGTGAACATCGGCCGCATCATCAGTGTCATCTCACTCCACTCCTCCACCCGACAAGATGGCCTTGCAGGGGATCCATGGCCCGGACGCTGCCTCATCTTCCCGCTCATCCCCGTCATGCCTCGTGGACTTCAAATTCGTCTTCACCATCAGTAGTTGTGCCAAGCCTCGTCCATCTGGTCCTGGCGGGGTCGGGCTGGGCTTCTCTTCGGGCCCCTCCATCCCTTCTTCTTCTCATCCATCTAATCCCTGAGGGGAGATGGACAAGAAAGGCATTACGGGGCACTTATCTTTTTATAAAGCAAAAGGTTGTAGTCTTTCGCTAAATTTTTACTAGTGGAATTATAATCTATTTTATCCATTATGTACTGAAGAAATGAATAAAATGATTGTAGTATCGAAAGTATGTTTAGGGGGGTGATTAGACCACTTGACAAGATAATTTTTTGTCTTTCCCCAATTTTACTTAAGAGGCAGCTACGATAGTTATAACAAGTAAAGTACAACCTACACATGCAATTCTAATAGTAAAGTCGCGGAAAGTAAAACATGCAAGTGTAAAGTAGAGGAGTAAGGTAGGGAGATCAAACGCATGAGGTTCACACTGCGATTTCTGGCATGGTTCCGATAGATGGCGCTATCGTATGTCCATGTTAATGGAGACTTCAACCCACGGATGGTAACGACTGCGAGAGTCCACGCAGGGCTCCACCCATGGAGGGTCCACAAAGAAGCGCCCTTGTCTATTCCACCACGACTTCCGTCCATAGTGGACTACCGTTACTCATGGTAGATCTTCATGAAGTAGGCTATCTCCTTGCCCTTACAGACATCTTGGTTCAAATCCACAACATGAAGTAGGAGGCTCCCAAGCGACACCTAACCAATCTAGGAGGCACCAGCCTCGAAAAGGTAATAGATATGGTAGATCAATGAACTACTTGCTCTTGTGCTTCTAAAGATGGTCTCCTCAACACAAATCACTCTCTCACAGCATATGCGTGGGTAGGAGAGGTTGATTTGGTGGAAAGCAGTTTGGGGTGGCTAGAGGTCAAGTTTCAAATGATAGGATTGGAATATCTTGTTCTCAACACATGAGTAGGTGGTTCTCTCTCAGAAAATGGATCTCGTAATGAAGTGTGTCTTCTGAGTGCTTCTCCCATGAATGAGAGGTGGGTGAAAGGGTATGCCAAAATCCCACCCATACACACAAAAGGGCAAACTCAGTGACACCCAAGTTGAAAATTCGGTGGTACCGATTAGCACTAAAAGTGTGAACTTTTGAATCTCGGTGAGACCGATATATGAAACTCGGTGGCACCGATAAGGTGACAAACGCTCAGATCGCCAAACTCGGTGGAACCGATACTCAAACTCGGAAATTCCGATTTTGCGTATCTTCGCAACAGAATGTTGGTCACAATGAACTCGGTAGCACCAACTTGGTTTCGGTTGCACCGATTTGGCGGGAATGGCTAGGGTTTGTGTCTAAGGTCAAACTCGGTGGGTCCGATATGCAAATGTTGGTGACACCGAATTTGTGTATGTGGATCCTGACAAATTGGATATGTGTGGAAAATGACTCATTGTTTTGGTGGCTAAATTTGAGCATTTGAGGAATCATTTCATTTTACCAGCTCACCCCCTTTTAATAGTATTGGCTTTCCCATGGACTCAAAAGTGATTTATGACAAATATAAAAGGAAGAGTCCTCTAGCTTAATGCTTGATCCAACATTTTTCCTTTCTTGTATCCAGGGGCATCTCCACATAAACCTTAAGCCATAGCATCTTTTGAACTTTTTGTGAAATATACTTGTAAAACATATTAATCCAATGATGTCTTGTGATCAATTATCAAAACCACCCTTGGGATCAATTGTGTTTTCAATCTCCCCCTTTTTGTCAGTTGATGAAAACATATAGATCAAAGCTTCGACAACAGATATAACAAATGATTAGCATCGATGCTTTGAGAAGTATCTGGAAAGCAAGATCTCCCCCTAAATTTGTGCATTATTTAAATTTTGCGTTTGAATGCAAATGCACAATCGATTAGGATCATGGGTCACTCTTTCATGTCACATACATCTTGGTGGTGCACATACAAAATAGGAATGAAAAGCAATGCACATGGCACCAACAACATAAGTGAATGATAACGAAGATAGCTAAGAGATAATAGTGTAGCATCAAACAAGAAAAGCGTATGATCAATCACACAGATAGGATAAAGTCATCCAAAGGACCAAAGTTTCTAAAACCAAATGAGAGAAAATAAGGTCAGAAGTTTTGTCTCTCTCAAATTGTATGATCTGTACATGTCTCCCCCTTTGGCAACATGTTACCAAAAGTTCAAAAGTATAGAACTACTCATATCTGTGGGCAGTTGATGACGGAGTCGACAGAAGAGCGTCCGCGAACGCTTCTGATGAATGTCCTGGAGCTGGAGGAGGTTATACTGAAGGTGCTTGAGCTAGAGCTGGTGCTAAAGGTGATGCAGCTTGTGTTGAAGATGGTTGTATTGTCTCATGAGCAGGTACAACAGCTGACCTAGGTCTGGTGCTGATTTGAGAAGTAGTGGGAGGAGGATACTCTTCCTCATCATCCTCCTGTTCCTCATCTGAGAGCGGGATATCCAGTAACTCAACTTTATGTTGAAATTGTTTTACTATAGTTATCAACTATGAAACCTTCACATCCATGTCATGAAACTTAGTTTCCACGACTCTCTCAAGGCTTTTCTGACTTTGTAGTACCTCCTGGATGTTCTTCTCCATGCGTTGGATAGAACTAAATAGAAATGCAATTTTCTTAGCTTGAGTTCTAAGCTATGGAACTAGTGGTGGCCTATTTCTAGCAGCATCAGCTTCTGCTGCCTCTGCTGCCATTCTTGCTGCAGCTGAGTTGGTATCATTGTCGTCCCTTACCAGTTCACTATGTGGAAACTTTAGCTGAAGAGATAGATGGGGATGATCAAGTAGATATGCATGCTTTCCTAGCTTGGCATTGATAAACATTTGAATGTAGGGAGCATATCCACATGATCTCTTTTGATCCGCACCAGTCATCCAGGTAGTCTCTACTATCAAATCCATTACTTTGAATCTGGTATGCGTGTCTATCAGGTGCAGCATGTCGTGGTTTTGTCACGGCAAATGCCCTCATGAATGTACTTAGTGGTGAAGCCATCGCAAGCATGTGGCGACCCAAAGGGGTTGTTCGGGAAAGGGAGATGAGTTTACACCGGTTCGGTCGCTCAGATTGACGTAACAGCCTACGTCCTCTTATGTGTATATTGTTGTGGGAATCTATTACAAGGGGCAGATCCACCTTACTTAGCTCTCGATCGATGTTAACTTAACCATCTCAACCCAAGAGACTCGCCTTTATATACAGGTCGAGGATCTACGTTTACAATAGTCCAACTCTCATTACAATTCGTGATTCGGTCTACCTCTAACTCGCCTTGTCTCTTACACAAGGAAACTTGAGATGACTCTTTCCTCATGTGGGCCGCAAGTCACCTTCTTCGAGTCTTAGGCCAACTGTCCCTTCGTAGCGTACGCCTCATGCCTTTCGTGTCTCAGATAACGACCCATCTTGATCATGGAGATAGAACCGCCATTATTCTGACCCGACCTGATAGGGCGGGTCTTATAATGGGATAACATCCCCAACATTAGGCCCAAGATTGACTTCAACTTTGTTCATCCCAATAAACATGTTTTTATATGCTCGGAGGCCCAATAAAATCCTCATCCTACTTCTCCTGATTTTCCGCCACGAAGTTGAATGACGTCACTCTCTGTGAAGTTTCAGGAATCTTCATGACATCATCCCAACGGCTCTTTTGATCTTGTCCAATCGGCCCGAAAAACGAGGCTCCATCAATTCCATTATCTATGGCGTCTCCTAGATTCCCATGCGTGCCGTTTCCATTCCGCCCTCCGGTATTTAAATAACGATAGGTGAATCTTTTTTCACATTTACCCCAGCTCGTCTTCTTATTCCTCAAGTCCTTCAGTCCACGACGCGCCGCCGCCGCATCTCCTCCTGCAAACTCTCCGACGCATGGATTTCGCCTCCGCACATCTTCCGTGCCGAGCCACATTCTTCTTCCCCTCTGGTCGACT
Organism: Hordeum vulgare subsp. vulgare; assembly: GCF_904849725.1. Taxonomy (NCBI): domain Eukaryota; kingdom Viridiplantae; phylum Streptophyta; class Magnoliopsida; order Poales; family Poaceae; genus Hordeum; species Hordeum vulgare. The sequence goes on along the minus strand of NC_058524.1, from coordinate 336,439,545 downwards.
CCATTAGGTATGCACATACCTTCTTGTAACAAATCTACTTAAATCATGCACTGCGACTCACCGGAGTTCTCTAGGGTTGATTGTGTCGCCGCTGGCAATGCGAGTTCTTATATTCTTTTTAGCAAAGCAATCCGCCTTAATTGGTGGTCGAACGGATGCAAAATCAATCTCGTACAAGCTTTATTGATACCTCTACAAGAACCTCATCGCCGTTTAGCTGTCGTGACCTCCACGCTCTGCTGTTTTATTTTTAGCCATTAATTTTTCTTTACACACTACTGGTAGATCCATCCTGCTCTGTGGTCTTAACGGAAAACTATTCTTGTGACACTTAGAAGCATTCAATCTTGGTAGTCTCTTCATGACCTAGTACCAGCTCATTATTAAGCTGGCTTAGTTATCTTCGTAACTCGCCACCGTCGTGCACCGCCTCCTTTTCACGCGAATTAAAAATTGTGATGTCCCTTACTGCTAGTCATTAGAATAACCAGCAATCATATCCATCCAACTAGCTTCTTTTCGGTTCTAAACATTATGTCAAAGCCATCAAGACGTGACTGGTTACCTTCTTACATCGATGAAGCTACCTTGCAACGATGTGTGTCAACGGGAATCTTGTACCCTAAAGAAGTAATTGGATGGAGAGCCCCTGCCGGAGAAGTTCGACCTCAACCCGCCGAAGAGGAAGTAGTGGTCTTCGTATACCATTTAGAACGAGGATTCTCCCCTCCTGCTTAAAATTCTTCAAGGACGCCCTTAGCTTTTTCAATATTCACCCCCAAGATTTAGGTCCTAATTCAATCATCAACCTGTGTCAGTTTCAGGTTTTCTGTGAACCTTACTTAGGGATAGAACCGGTCATTCCCTTGTTTAGGGAATTTTTCTATTTAAACCGCCAACGGAATGGGCTGACGGCCCTAGCTTAGAACTTGGCGGAGTCACCATCCAGAGGCGGCGTGAAACTGGTTTCCCTACTGCCACCTTACCCAGCCATCCCAAAGGCTGGGGAAAAACCTAGTTCTACTGCAGAACTACTACTCCGGATCAAGAGAATCCTTTGCCGGGTTACAGAGAAAATCGTCTTCCAACGGACTTTTAACTCCCCGGGTTTGTGACTCAAGAGGAACAAGCCACCCATAATATCTGTTTGGCCCCTGCTGAGAGCTCTGAATGCCAATGGATTGACTGGAATCGATTTGATCCGATGCTGGGTTGAATGGCGCATCATGCACCCAAGCCGCCATGATGGTCTGATGTGTCAATATGTTGGCAATTTAAACAACGCTCAGTGTTTCACAAATGTCATGCTCGACTCTGAGCAGATCAATAGTCTCGTAAAGAAGTTATGTGGTGAACCTAAAGAGGCTTGTTCCAAAATTGGTCTGAAACCATTCTGTGTTGCGAATCCAGCTCCTGAGGTAGATAAATTCATCCCTTACCTGTTTTATTTAGTATCTTCTTTTGCTACTTTATAGAAGTGACTTCCCGTGTTTATAGAAAAATACACCCTTATGGAAACGTAGGATTATAAATCCGCCCGTAAAAAGGGTGAAGACCCTCCCCAAGAAGAAGAAAGGCAAATGAGGTGCGGGCGAGTCATCCGTCGTGGGTAAGTCACCACATATGGAAAATTTGGCTGAGGTTAATATATGGACCATCCCCTTGTTGTATCATAAGCCTATTCTAACCATCTATTTCATTCTCAGGTAGATGATATGGAAAGTGATGATGAAGAGGCTGAGGTAATTTCCATATCTTCTGACTGAAATATTTCCTTGGAAAGACCAAAAAGGCGGGTTTGTAGGGAAGTCCCTATGAATCACCCAGACGCTCAATTGGATCCTAACTTCCTTTTGAAGAAGTCTCTAAATACTCCCAAACATCCGTACGCAAACGTCGTACCGAGGTACCTTCTTGTTTGTTTTCAAGTTTATGGTGAGTTAGCTTATATTCACCAAATTTTGTTTCTTGTCTCCTCCTTCATCTGTAGACTCAATGTTCTCAAAGTTGCCACCCCTTGTTCGTCTCGCGGGGTATGGTACTATTTTCTTTATGAAATCTTCGCACGATATTCACATGTCATTCATATATGTCCTAACCTTTCATCTTTGTAGAGCTCAAGCCAAGAAGCGAAAAACTGGAGGGTCAATACCAAATATTGACAAGCCTAAAGTGGACGAAGCAGATGCCTCTGTCCACGATAGTCCTGATGAAAGTGCTGGAGCTTATGCTGATCCTCCTAAAGGCGCCACTATGGACAATATCCCTGATGTTCAAGTCACCCAGCCAAAAACTGATGACGTGGCCGTGGACCCGGGTCATAAAGAAAATCTCAACCCGCCAAGTCCCGTGAAGTCATCCAAAGACGCCACGCCTGAAAAGGATACTGTTGTTGTTATTGGGACAGGTCATACCAGACCTGTCCGCAATGTGCTAGCGAAGCATACTACCGGGATCGTCTCCGCCAAGATGGTCAAAGGAAAATCTTAACTTGATCTCCCCAATATCGAGAAACTGAACTTTGGGGAGCTTCATGCAGGATATTTAACCCGCCTTTCCGTGAAACTTTGAAGCTGGCTTGGTAAAGATGATGAAGAAAAGATACGAGGTTTGTATGGAATGAATTGCCTCATATATCCTCCTATAGCCCCCAAGGGCCAGGTCATATTCCTGAAGATGAGCCGGGTCTTTCTTAATAACCATGAAAAGCTTCAACCTGTAGTCCCCAAGGGTCGGCTCAACTTCTTGAAGATGAGCCGGGTCTTCCTTAATAAAACTTGAAAAGCTTCAACCTGTAGCCCCCAAGGGCGGGGTCATCTTCTTGGAGATGAGCCGGGTCTTGCTTAATAGACTTGAAAAACATCAACCTGTAGCCCCCAAGGGCCGGGTCATCTTCTTGAAGATGAGTCCGGTCTTTCTTAATTAAATAGAAAAGCTTCAACCTGTAGCCCCCAAGGACCGGGTAATCTTCTTGAAGACGAGATGAGTCTTGCTTAATAAACTTGAAAAGATTCGAACTTTAGCCCCCAAGGGTCGGGTCATCTTCTTGAAGATGATCCAGGTCTGCCTTAATAAACTTGAAAAGCTTCGACATGCAGCCCCCAAGGGCCGGGTCATCTTCTTGAAGATGAGCCATGTCTTGCTTAATAATCTGCATCTCCCCATTCCATTAGAAAAGCAACGACATTAGCCCCCAAGTGTAAGTGTATTGCTTGCAATGTGCTTGAGACTTGACTGTCCGCCTAACAACTCAACCAAATAATGTTAAGGTCACTCATCCTTCAGTCTTGACTTTGTAGGAGACTGAGTCAAAATGCTGCATCCCTAAGCGGGATGAGAAAAAGTCTGGGATGCCAACAAGACGTCAGGGCCGCAACAGAGGAAAAACTTCAAGTTACGTTGGAAGAACTTGAACAAGTCAAGGCTGGATATCTTAGTCATAAGGAATCAACTGAAGGTAAACAAGCCGCCCTTGTGAACCGAGCTGAGAAGGCCGAGGGTCAACTGAAACAAGCCAACCAAGAATTGACTGGTTTGCGTTGACATATCTCCCATATGACCACCTTTATCTTTGGTTATTCCTGAATATAAAGTCTGTAATCATTTTTGTAAAGGACACAAAGTGCTCAGCAACTTAAGATTCATTTGTTTCTTTATAGGACCTCGATACGCATATCTTCAAGATGATTCAGTTCTGAAGCTAAAGACAATATACACTCTGACAAAGCAACTTTATGATGGCGGCTTGCTGACCGTTAAGGCTGTCTGGGGGGACAAAGACCCAGTGAAGTATATCAAGGATATGTTGCGGAGGCTCTCAACCGTACCTCAACACATAGCCGAGATAACGAAATCATCAACGCGAAAGGGCGTGATGGCAGCCATGAGCTGAGCAATAGCTGATGCTCCTGAAATTAAGATGGATGAAATAGTTGGTCCCTGAATACAAGGATGACGGCTCAAAATTCACGCAGGAAGACTACGTGCAATGCGTAAAGGATGTTTGCCCTACGACAAGCCGCCTTGCTGACAGCCTTGATCTGTTGAAATATCACGTGACTTATGATGATGAAGGGAAGTGTGTGGTGATTCCAAGTTTCGCATCTTTGGACATAACACCTCAGCACCGTAAGCCTCTTTTTGCCAGTGACGCTCACCCGTCAACCATCTTGATGGAAGAACCAAAATTTCACGTCTTAATCAATTGCACCTAGGATGTGGATAACTTCCAGATCCAAGACCCCGAAACCTTAGCACAGGGTGAGCCGGAGGCGGCTTAGACGTGGCGGCCCTTTGAAGCTTCAGCCCGCCGAGGAGATTGAACCCGGAGAAAACTTGCTTCCAGGTTAAAGCTGCTTATGTATTTGCACTTTAATGTCAAATTTTCCTAGCATTACCTTGCAGTATAAGTTGCCTTGGTTTGGCTATTGTCGATTTTAGGAAGCATTGTGCTTCTTCCTGGATCATCACCCATCTTGAATGCATTAATCATTGTTGTTGAATCTCTTCTTGAAAGCATAATCACCATATAAGGTGGGAAACAAGCCGGCTCTATGAGTCATGGCGGGTAGATGGGCTTGCAAGGCTCTAATCATACCCTAAGAGGTTTTTGCAAAAATCTTTATGTATTTATACTGGCGGATCAGGCTCAAATCAAGCTTCAGTGAAGCAGGTTCAGTGAACTCACGGTTTGTCTATTTTCCGTATGCTCGCTCTTGCAAGTACCTCAATGTTTTAACCTTGGAAGTTGAGGGTCCAATTTTGGATTGACTCGCCAAGAGTACACGGGCCTTATGGGCGAGTCGCAAAACACACAGTCCAGTATAACCATTTGGTAATGCGTTAATTTTTGCTAACCAAGAGGATAGTAAGGCGGGACTCAGTGAGTCAGAAACCCCCAAATGGCCTATGATCAAGGAAAAACAGGCATAGGATAGGAGAAGACAATGTTATTACTGCTAAACGACTTGGGAACTAGTAGCCCCCAAGTAAGCCGGTTTTTATCGTTCAAGATCATACATAGGCGCCTATGTTTGAACCGTGCATCATGACACTTGATCCTCTTTGGCTTTACTTGTACCCATGTTTGAGTGGTCACATCAAGGCGAACTTACTCTCTTTGATACTAGTATTTTCCATGTTTGAATGGCCTCCCCGATGGCGATTCATCCTCTTGGGCGGATTATTTTAATCAATAATGGCTCATGCTTACATATGGGCTGAAATGCATAGACCCCGAATTTCATGGGCGCTGGCTTTATTTATGTAATATAAGGAGTACACAATGATCTAAGTATGTACATAGATAAGGAGCCAATGGCCGCGGGTGAGCAATGTTCCAGGGGCGGGTTGTTTCTTCCTCCATGGTTAGCTTGTCAGGGTGTAAATCAATCAGGTAATATGAGCCATTGCGGAAGTTCCTGCTTACGACGAAATGCCCTTCCCAAGGGGGTGAAAGCTTGTGCATACCCGTATGATCTTGAATTAATCGACGCACCAAGTCGCCCTCTTAAAAGACCCGACTTTTGACACGTCCACTATGGTAACGACGTAGGTCTTGTTGGTAAATCGTCGATCATGCTGCGGTCAAATCGTGCTCCTCCTCAAGAGCATCCAAAGAATACTGACGCGCTTTCTCATTATCAGCTTCAACATATGCGGCAACTCTAGGAGAATCATGCTTCATATCGCTTGGGAGAAGCGTTTCTGCACCATAGACAAGGAAGAAAGGAGTGTAGCCAGTAGACCTGTTAGTTGTTGTTCTGATAGTCCAAAGGACTAAGGGGAGTTCTTCAACCCAACGACCCAGAGTGCGCCGGAGAGGGACCATGAGCCGGGGCTTGATCCCTCGCAAGATCTCCTCGTTAGCCTGCTCAGCTTGACCATTAGATCGTGGATGAGCTACTAGAGATACGTCAAGCCAGATGTGCTCTAGCTGACAAAAATACTTCATTGCACCCTTAGACAAATTAGTATCGTTATCGGTGATGATGCTATGAGGGTAACCAAAGCGGAAAATCAGCTTCCTAAGGAACTTAACCGAAGTTTCTGCTTCGCAGTTGCTGACCGGCTCTGCCTCAACCCACTTGGTAAATTTATCAACCGCTACTAGCAGATGTGTCTTTTTGTCAGAAGATTTTTTAAACGGACCAAGCATGTCAAGTCCCCAAACTTCAAAAGGGCATGTGATGGGGATCATGCGCAATTCCTCAGCCGGCACATGTGCCTGACGTCCAAACTTCTGACATCCAGCACATCGACGCACTATGTCTTCCGCATCACCATGAGTCGTCAACCAGTAGAAACCATGACGAAAGGCTTTTGACACCAAAGATCGTGACCCGACATGAAGTCCACAGTCGCCCGCATGTATCTCATTGAAAATATATTACCCCTCTTCTAGCGAAACACAAAGATGGAAAATCCCACAAGTGCTCCATTTGTGAAAGTCGCCTTTATGTATAACCATGGACTTGCATCATCGTACGATCCGCCTGACGAAAACTTCATCAGGTAGCAACTCGCCACGAGCCAGATAAGCCCTGTATGGTATCGTCGAGTCAGGAACTGCTCTGAGAGTCGCCACCAATTTTGACTCTGGGTCAGGAACTGCTCTGAGAGTCGCCACCAATTTTGACTCTGGGTCAGGAACCGCTATGTCTCCCTCATATAGAAATTTCACAAAAGGATTATGTAAGACATCCAAGAATACATTAGGAGGGACATGGTTACGCTGTGATCCAATCCAGGAAAGAGGATCAACCGCCTCGTTCTTTTGGCGATACATACGGTCAACCTGATAGCCATGGAAATAACACGCCACATCGGTTACCGCATGTCTGTAAGCCTCCATCAATGGATCCTTGGATTCTCAAGTTCCTGACAATTGTTGGGCCACTAAATCTGAGCCGCCCAAGCACCTGACTCGACTCAGGTTCATCTCTTTAGATATCTTGAGCCCATGGAGTAAAGCTTCATACTCAGATGCATTGTTTGTGCAAGGAAACATGAGCCATAGAACATAACAAAACTTGTCTCCTCTTGGGGACGACAAAACCACCCCAGCTCCTAAACCTTCCAATTTTCTAGAGCCATCAAAATGAATTTTCCAATAGGTGTTAACAGTACTGTCTTCTGGAATCTGCAACTCGGTCCATTCATTGATGAAATACACCAGCACCTGACACTTGATGGCAGTATGAGGCATATACTTCACATGATGAGGACCAAGCTCTATCGCCCACTTAGCAATCCTCTCGGTGGCCTCTAGGTTTTGAATAATATCCAAATTGGGCGCAGAACTAGCTACAGTGATTAGGTGCTACAAAAAGTAGTGTCTCAACTTCCGGCTTGCCATGAAGACGCCAAAGACCAACTTTTCCCAATGTGGATACCGTTGTTTGGACAGGGTTAATACCTCACTAATGAAATACACCGGCAACTGGACACGGTATTCCTTGCCTTCTTCCTTGCACTCAACAACCACCGCCACGCTCACCACTTTAGAATTAGCTGCAATGTACAAGAGCATCGGCTCTTCGTTAGTGGGGGCTCCTAGCACGGGCAGCTCAGCAAGTTGTTTTTTGAGGGCCTCAAATGCATCATTGGCTGCATCGGTCCAGACGAGGTGATCTGTTTTCTTAAGCAACTGATAGAGTGGGATAGCCTTCTCACCAAGGAGACTTATGCAACGCCTCAGTGTCGTGATGCGACCCGCCATATGCTGGACTTGTTTAATGTTGGCCGGCTTTCCAAGCGAGGTAATCGCTTCGATCTTGTCTGGGTTAGCTTCTATGCCATGCTCGGACACTAAGAACCCCAGCAACTTTCCGGCAGGAACCCCAGACACGCACTTCGTTGGGTTAAGCTTCAGCTGATAGACCCGAAGGTTGTCGAACGTCTCCTTGATATCACCTAGAAGTGTTTCCTTCTTCTGCGATTTTACCACGATGTCATCAACATAAGCATGGATGTTGCATCCAATCTGACTGGGAAGATAGTTCTCGATACAACGCTGATAAGTTGCGCCCGCACTCTTGAGCCCAAAAGGCATTGAGACATAGCAAAAAGCACCAAAGGGGGTGATAAAGGATGTTTTCTCCTGATCCTCCTTGGACATTTTGATCTGATGGTACCAAGAGGACGCATCCCGAAAGCATAGCCGCTCACAACCCTGCATAGCGTCAATGATTTGATCGATAAGGGGGAGGGCAAAGGGATCCTTGCGACTAGCTTTGTTAAGGCCCATGTAGTCATGCACGTGCGGAAAGTGTTGTTCTTCTTGAGAACCAAGACCGGGTTGGCCAACCATTCAGGGTGAAAGACTTTGACGATGAAACCGGCGGCTAAAAGTCGGGCGACTTCTTCTCCAATCGCCTTGTGCTTCTCCTCATTAAAACAACGAAGGTATTGATGAACCGGCTTCATCTTGGGATCTACATTGAGATGGTGCTCAGCGTATTCTCTCGGTACACCTAGCATGTCAGAAGGTTTCCATGCGAAGATGTCCCGATTCTCATGGATGAATTGAATGAGCGTGATTTCCTATTTGGGATCAAAGCCGGTCCCAATAGTGAACTGCTTTGAAGAGTCGCCAGGGACAAAATCCACCTGCTTGGTATCATCTCCCGGCTTGAACTTAAGGGGCAGTTCAGAATCAACAGTCGATTTCTTCAATTGGCTCATGTCAGCTGGATCCAGATTGGCCTTATGGAACTTCAGCTCTTCGGCAACGCACACCGACTTAGCATATGCAGGGTCTCTTTCTTTGCATTCCTAGGCTATCTTTCTGTTTCCATCAACTGTAATGGTGCCCTTGAGACCCGGCATTTTAATCTTGAGGTACACATAGCAAGGTGAGGACATGAAATGGGCGTAATCCGACCGCCCAAAAAAAGCATGGTATGGGATTTTTGTAAGTGCATCTAGTGCCCTTAGTGATTTTGGTGGTTTGGAGACTTATAGGTTAAGTAACTAATGTGTTTATTAGTGTACGCATGCTCTATAAGTCGCTAAGGAGTTCGAGTTATACGATGAATATCGACCCCTAAAAATGTATGTCTTCGGCTGAAGAAATTGGTCTAAGCTTGAAGACTTTGATCGCGAAGAAATTGCGAAGAAATTGATATTCCTCACGAAGATATTGAAGATGAGGAATTCGGTCTGTCCTGAAGAAAAATTGCATCAAGACTTCGAAGTGTGAAGACATGCTCTTTCTGTTTCGTTTTCTTTAGTCTTGAGTCTTAGGAACACCTTACTGATAAAGGGAGTCGAGGTAATACTACGGAATGAATTTCCTCATGATGCTCAACCCAAGCCTAAACCTACAAAAGCCTCAAAGTGAGGAATATGAGAGACATGAGGACTTTCACAGTTGAAAGTTCCGACCCTTCCCGCGATACGCGCCACCTCACCGATCTTATCCACACCAACAGTCACAATATTTAAGGGCATTTTTGTCAAATCATGTCGGGATGCTCCGAGGCTATAAATAGCCACCCCCCACAACCACTAGCTGGTTGGCTGCTCCGCGAGAAACTGACACTTGTCATTTAGAGGAACCCAAATTCCTCAGAGTCTTTGAGAGTAAATCATCAAGTGAGGAAATACCCCAAACACCAAACCACAAACCAAAGACCAAGTGATTGAGCATCACTTAAGAATTTGTTCTTGTGTGGAACTGAATCCCTTTGCCTTTGAGGACTATGCATCCTCTAGACGGTTAGGCGTCATGGTCTATAGCAATCCAGCAGTTTATTGTGGATTGCCGGGTGACAGAGTTTGTCAGGGTTTGGATGTCTGCCCTGAAGACTTACCACGAGTGTTGGGCGAGGATTGTGAGTCCTTAGCTCAAAGAGAATACGGTAGGGATTGTGTGTCCCGGGAATGTGTGTCCTTTGGTTTCAATACCAAGCCGCTCCAAACCAGACGTACAATTGTCACAACAATTTGAACTGGGTCATCAACAACTGTCTTCATCGTGATACAGGTTCTATTTTTTCAACTCTTTCAATTCCCCAATATTGTATGTTGAAGACTTTCATTGTCACTGTTCACAGAATTTGCTGAAGACTTTCTCTGAATTTCCTCAACCTCAAATTCTTCATAGCAGTTAATCTTAACCTGCTTATTCTGTGCCTGCATACTGTGCAAACCGATTCTCATAATATTCATCAAGTAACTCGCCGCTATAATCGTTGCACCTCTTATCCTGTGCTATTTCCGCTGCACGTTATTCATCAGTGAGGAATTTCCTCAAAAGGAATTGCCTCAGCGATGAAATTCTAAAAATCCTCTATTCACCCCCGTATAATCGATATAACGCACTTTCAATTGGTATTAGAGCAAGGTACTCCCTTGTTCTATGTGATTTTTGTTTAACCACCTAGAGTTTTAATTATGTCGACTGCAGGTATGATCGAGGTTACTGTAGGATGTCCTACGTTCGAAGGAAAGGACTTTCCCTACTGGAAGACCAAGATGCAGATGCATCTTCAGGCCATTGACAATGATCTCTAGTACATTGTGGAACATGGCATTCCCTCCATCGCTGCTACTGTCTCTGCCGCTGATGTGAAGAAATTCAAGGAACTTGATTCGCAAGCAAAGAATATCATCTGCGGCCATCTGAGCAAAGGCCGGTATGGCAGAGTGAGTGCTTTGGGCACAGCGAAGATTATTTGGGATAGGTTGTCCAAAGTAAATGAAGGAATTTCAACTCAACGTGACTCTCATGTTGATGTTCTTCGCAATCTCTTCAATCGCTTCAAGAGGCTTGACAATGAAACCTCCCAAGATACCTTTGATCGCCTCACTGACATCTAAAATGAACTGCAAGCACTGGGAGCTCGAGACATCACTGACCATGAAGTTGTGAAGAAACTACTAAGATCTCTGGATCCATCATTTGATACACTCGTTGTGATGATTCAAGAAAGAGCAGACTACAAGATGCTTGATCCTGCTGATATACTCGAAAGACTCTATACTCATGAATTCTAGCCGGAACAGAAGAGAGATCAGTATGGACCAAGCTACTCTAGACCTCGTGCGCTGAAGGCCAAAGCAATTTCCTCATCTGAAGAAGAAGACTCAGATTACTGCATTAGTGATCTCTAGATACAGAAGTTTACAAGGCATGGTGTCGTGGTTTTGTCATGGAAGATGTACTCGTTCACACCTTGGTGGTGACTCAAAGGGGCTGAGCGGAAGCGAGACTCCGATTTACCCAGGTTAGGCCCCTCCTATGGAGGTAAAAGCCTACGTCCTGCTTTGTGTATATTGATGGTGGATTTGATTACAAGGAGGGTGTAACTCGCCTGACCTAGATCTCCATGGATTCTAACTTAACCTATCTGCCCTAGAGACTCTCCTTACTATAAAGGTCGAGGCCCTAGGGATTACAAAGTCATGGCCATATTACAAATCGTGGCCTTCCATATCTCTAAGACGCCGTCTCTCCCAAGCTAGGAAACCTCCTCGGCGAGTTATCTTCTCCGTTAATCTTGAACCACCATCTTGCTCATGGGCCCTGCCGGCTCTTCGTTGAAGTTCTCCTCACGCATCCCATACCCTCGGCCAAGGACTATCTTGATCATGAATGTGTAATCGCCGTTTTCCTGACCCGACCCAATAGGTCGGGTCATACGACCGGTAATATCCCCAACATTAGGCCCCAGATTGACTTGAATTTGTTCACGCCAATAAACCTTCACGCTTGTCTATGGCGATTAACACACGGTCTCTGACCTTTCTTCTTCAACGAGTGATGAGCCGCCAATCTTCATGAATCACCTAAGTCGCCAAGTCTTTATTGATGATGTCATCTTCTCCACTATTCCAGGGATCTTAATGATATCACTTCCAACGGATCTTTTTTCTTATCCTGTCATCCCGATAATCTAGCCGCCATCGTTTCCAATTTTTAATCCTCCTCCTTGACTCCCGCGCCTGCCGTTTTGATTTCTGCCCTTAAATAGCCGATGGGGGGAGAGGGGCATTCCCACCTACCTCTATTCCATCGCCTCCACTGTGTCTTCTTCCTTGAGCGCTCTTCACGAACATCATGCCGCCACCGCACCTCTGCTTCGGACTGGCTACTTCTCGGGCTGATCAAGGGTGTGGTGTTCGGCGCAAACCTCCGCGGCCTGCTTCCGTCATAGCCTTCCTTCAGCGGGGAAGTCCTTCTCCTCTAGTAGATCTAAATCTCGAACCTTCACAGTCCTTAGGGTAGCACCGAAACTCCACGAGCAATGGATCACCGCGCTATTGATCCGTATAGGCATGGTCTTTAGATCCTTCTTTTTAGCAATGAACTGCGGTAGTCCCGTCAACAATCCTTAGCAAATCGGTTGTTCCCCCCATTGTGCATCAGGACCACCATACTGCTCCACAGTGTCCCTGTGTTCTTAGCGCCTTTTTTTGGCAAGTTTATTTGTTGGAATTATGCCCTAGAGGCAATAATAAATAAAGTTATTATTATAATTCCTGTATCAAAATAATCATTTATTATCCATGCTATAATTGTATTGACTGAAGACTCATTTACATGTGTGGATACATAGACAAAACACTGTCCCTAGCAAGCCTCTAGTTGGCTAGCCAGTTGATCAAAGATAGGCAGTGTCTTCTGATTATGAACAAGGTGTTGTTGCTTGATAACTGGATCACATCATTAGGAGAATCACGTGATGGACTAGACCCAAGCTAATAGACGTAGCATGTTGATCGTGTCATTTTGTTGCTACTGTTTTCTACGTGTCAAGTATTTGTTCCTATGACCATGAGATCATATAACTCACTAACACCGGAGGAATACTTTGTGTGTATCAAACATCACAACGTAACTGGGTGACTATAAAGATGCTCTACAGGTATCTCCGAAGGTGTTCGTTGAGTTAGTATGGATCAAGACTGGGATTTGTCACTCCGTGTGACGGAGAGGTATCTCGGGGCCCACTCGGTAATACAACATCACACACAAGCCTTGCAAGCAATGTAACTTGGTGTAAGTTGCGGGATCTTGTATTACGGGACGAGTAAAGAGACTTGCCGGTAAGCGAGATTGAAATAGGTATGCGGATACTGACGATCGAATCTTGGGCAAGTAACATACCGAAGGACAAAAGGAATGACATACGGGATTATATGAATCCTTGGCACTGAGGTTCAAACGATAAGTTCTTCGTAGAATATGTAGGATCCAATATGGACATCCAGGTCCCACTATTGGATATTGACCGAGGAGTCTCTCGGGTCATGTCTACATAGTTCTCGAACCCGCAGGGTCTGCACACTTAAGGTTCGACGTTGTTTTATGCGTATTTAAGTTATATGGTTGGTTACCGAATGTTGTTCGGAGTCCCGGATGAGATCACGGACGTCACGACGGTTTCCGGAATGGTCCGTAAATGAAGATTGATATATAGGATGACCTCATTTGATTACCGAAAGGTTTTTGGAGTTACCGGGAATGTACCCGGAATGACGAATGGGTTCCGGGAGTTCACCGGGGGGGCAACCCACCCCAGGGAAGCCCATAGGCCTTGAGGGTAGCGCACCAGCCCTTAGTGGGCTGGTGGGACAGCCCAAAAGGGCCCTATGCGCATTGGAAGAAAAACCAAAAAAAAGGAGGTGGGAAGGGAAGGACGGACTCCCACCAACCAAACCAAATCCAACTTGGTTTGGGGGGGGAGACCTTCCCCCCTTGGCTCGGCCGACCCCCTTGGGGCTCCTTGAGCCACAAGGCAAGGTCCTCTCTCTCCCACCTATATATACGGAGGTTTTAGGGCTGATTTTAGACGACTTTTCCACGGCAGCCCGACCACATACCTCCACGGTTTTTCCTCTAGATCGCGTTTCTGCGGAGCTCGGGCGGAGCCCTGCTGAGACGAGATCATCACCAACCTCGGGAGCACCGTCACGCTGCCGGAGAACTCATCTACCTCTCCGTCTCTCTTGCTGGATCAAGAAGGCCGAGATCATCGTCGAGCTGTACGTGTGCTGAACACGGAGGTGCCGTCCGTTCGGTACTAGATCGTGGGACTGATCGCGGGATTGTTCGCGGGCGGATCGAGGGACGTGAGGACGTTCCACTACATCAACCGCGTTCACTAGCGCTTCTGCTGTACGGTCTACAAGGGTACGTAGATCACTCATCCCCTCTCGTAGATGGACATCACCATGATAGGTCTTCGTGCGCGTAGGAATTTTTTTTGTTTCCCATGCGACGTTCCCCAACAGTGGCATCATGAGCTAGGTTCATGCGTAGATGTGTTCTCGAGTAGAACACAAAAGTTTTTGTGGGCTGTGATGTGCGTCTTGCTGCCCTCCTTAGTCTTTTCTTGATTCCGCGGTATTGTTGGATTGAAGCGGCTTGGACCGACATTACTCGTACGCTTACGAGAGACTGGTTTCATCGCTACGAGTAACCCCGTTGCTCAAAGATGACTGGCAAGTGTAGGTTTCTCCAACTTTAGTTGAATCGGATTTGACCGAGGATGTCCTTGGATGAGGTTAAATAGCAACTCATATATCTCCGTTGTGGTGTTTGCGTAAGTAAGATGCGATCCTACTAGATACCCGTGGTCACCACGTAAAACATGCAACAACAAAATTAGAGGACGTCTAACTTGTTTTTGCAGGGTATGCTTGCGATGTGATATGGCCAACGATGTGATGTGATATATTGGATGTATGAGATGATCATGTTGTAATATATAATATCGACTTGCACGTCGATGGTACAGCAACCGGCAGGAGCCATAGGGTTGTCTTTATACTAATGTTTGTCCTTGCAGATGCGTTTATTATTTTGCTAGGATGTAGCTTTAGTAGTAATAGCATGAGTAGCACGACAACCTCGATGGAAACACGTTGATGGAGATCATGGTGTGGCGCCGGTGACAAGAAGATCATGCCGGTGCTTTTGGTGATGGAGATCAAGAAGCACACAATGATGGCCATATCATGTCACTTATGAATTGCATGTGATGTTAATCCTTTTATGCACCTTATTTTGCTTAGAACGACGGTAGCATTATGAGGTGATCTCTCACTAAAATTTCAAGACGAAATTGTGTTCTCCCCGACTATGCACCGTTGCTACAGTTCGTCGTTTCGAGACACCACGTGATGATCGGGTGTGATAGACTCAACGTTCACATACAACGGGTGCAAAACAGTTGCGCACGCGGAACACTCGGGTTAAGCTTGACGAGCCTAGCATGTGCAGACATGGCCTCGGAACACATGAGACCGAAAGGTCGATCATGAATCATATAGATGCTTACCACTGAAACTATGCTCAACTCACGTGATGATCGGACTTGAGCTAGTGTAAGTGGATCATGAACCACTCAAATGACTAGAGAGATGTACTTTTTGAGTGGGAGTTTAGCGAATAATTTGATTAAGTTAAACTCTAATTATCTTGAACATAGTCTAAGTCCACTTTGAATATATTTGTGTTGTAGATCATGGCTCACGCGACAGTCACCCTGAATTTTAATACGTTCCTAGAGAAAGCTAAGTTGAAAGATGATGGAAGAAACTTTGTAGACTGGGCTCGTAATCTTAAGCTAATCTTACAAGATGGGAAGAAGGATTATGTCCTTAATGCAGCGCTAGGAGATGAACCACCCGCTACGGCTGATCAGGATGTTAAGAACGCTTGGTTAGCATGTAAGGAGGACTACTCAGTAGTTCAATGTGCAGTCTTGTATGGCTTAGAACCGGGACTTCAACGTCCCTTTCAGCGTCATGGAGCATTTGAGATGTTCCAGGAGTTGAAGTTTATCTTTGAGAAGAACACCCGGATCGAGAGGTATGAGACCTCCTATAAATTCTATGCTTGCAAGATGGAGGAGAACTCGTTTGTTAGTGAACATGTGCTCAAAATGTCTGGGTACTCAAACCGTCTAGCTGAGCTAGGGATTGAACTCCCGCAAGAGGCTATCACTGACACAATCCTTCAATCGCTGCCGCCAAGCTATAAAGGCTTTGTGTTGAACTACAACATGCAAGGGATGAACAAGTCTCCCGGCAAGTTGTTAGCGATGCTGAAAGTCGCAGAGTCTGAACTCCGTAAAGAGCATCAAGTGTTGATGGTGAATAAGACCACTAGTTTCAAGAGAAACGGCAAAGGCAAGAAGGGTAATTCAAATAAGAGCGGCAAGCCTGTTGCCAATCCGACGAAGAAACCCAAAGTTGGACCTAAGCCTGAAACAGAGTGTTACTATTGCAAGGGTATGGGTCACTGGAAGCGCAATTGCCCCAAGTATCTGGCAGATAAGAAGGCGGCCAAAGAAAAATCAGGTATATTTGATATACATGTTATTGATGTGTACTTAACCGGCTCTCGTAGTAGTGCCTGGGTATTCGATACCGGTTCTATTGCTCATATTTGCAACTCGAAACAGGAACTGCGGAATAGACGAAGGCTGGCGAAAGATGAAGTGACGATGCGCGTAGGAAATGGTTCCAAGGTTGATGCAATCGCCGTCGGCACAGTTTCACTTCAGTTACCATCAGGATTAGTTATGAACTTGAATCATTGTTATTTAGTGCCTGCGTTGAGCATGAACATTATATCTGGATCTTTTTTATTGCGAGACGGTTACTCTTTTAAGTTAGAGAATAATGGTTGTTCTATTTCTATGAGTAACATCTTTTATGGTCATGCACCCAATGTGAGAGGATTGTTCATATTGAATCTTGATAGCGATACACACATACATAACATTGAGACCAAAAGAGTTAGAGTTAACAATGATAGCGCCATATTTTTGTGGCACTGCCGCTTAGGTCATATTGGTGTAAAGCGCATGAAGAAACTCCATGCCGATGGACTTTTGGAGTCACTTGACTTTGATTCACTTGACACGTGTGAACCATGCCTCATGGGCAAGATGACTAAGACTCCGTTCTCCGGAATAATGGAGCGTGCAAGTGACTTGTTGGAAATCATACATACTGATGTGTGTGGTCCGATGAGCGTGGAGGCACGCGGCGGATATCGTTATTTTCTCACCTTCACTGACGATTTAAGAAGATATGGTTATGTCTACTTGATGAAGCACAAGTCTGAAACATTTGAAAAGTTCAAGCAATTTCAGAGTGAAGTTGAAAATCATAGTAACAAGAAGATCAAGTTCCTACGGTCTCATCGTGGGGGTGAATATCTGAGTTTCGAGTTTGGTGCTCACTTAAGACAATGTGGGATTGTTTCATAGTTGACACCGTCTGGAACACGACAGCGTAATATTGTGTCCGAATGTCGTAATCGTACTGTATTAGAGATGGTGCGATCTATGATGTCTCTTACCGATTTGCCGTTATCGTTTTGGGGTTATGCATTAGAAACAACTGCATTCACTTTAAATAGGGCACCATCAAAATCCGTTGAGACGATGCCATACGAACTGTGGTATGGCAAAAGGCCAAAGTTGTCGTTTCTTAAAGTTTGGGGATGTGATGCTTGTGTCAAAAAAGCTTCACCCTGAAAAGTTGGAACCCAAAGCGGAAAAGTGCGTCTTCATAGGTTACCCAAAAGAGCCAGTTGGGTACACCTTCTATCTCAAATCCGAGGGCAAAGTGTTTGTTGCTAAAAATGGAGCTTTTCTTGAGAAGGAGTTTCTCTCGAGAGAATTGAGTGGGAGGAAGATAGAACTTGACGAGGTTATCGAACCTCTCATCCCTCTGGATGGTGGCGCAGGGCAAGGGGAAACCTCTGTCGTTGCGACGCCGGTTGAGGAGGAAGTTAATGATGATGATCATGAAACTCCGGTTCAAGTTTCTGTCGAACCACGTAGGTCGACGAGACCACGTGCTGCTACAGAGTGGTACTGTAATCCCGTCTTGTCAATCATGTTGTTGGACAACAATGAACCTGCAAATTATTAAGAAGCGATGGTGGGCCCAGATTCCAACAAATGGCTAGAAGCCATGAAGTCCGAGATAGGATCCATGTATGAGAACAAAGTGTGGACTTTGGAGGTACTGCCTGAGGGCCGCAAGGCTATTCAGAACAAATGGATCTATAAGAGGAAGACGGACGCTGACGGCAATGTGACCGTTTATAAAGCTCGACTTTTGGCAAAGGGTTTTTCACAAGTTCAAGGAGTTGACTACGATGAGACATCCTCACCCGTAGCGATGCTTAAGTCCGTCAGAATCATGTTAGCAATAGCTGCATTTTTCGATTATGAAATCTGGCAGATGGATGTCAAAACGGCATTCCTTAACGGTTTCCTTAAGGAAGAATTGTATATGATGCAACCCGAAGGTTTTGTCGATCCTAAGAATGCTAACAAGGTGTGCAAGCTCCAGCGATCCATTTATGGACTGGTGCAAGCATCTCGGAGTTGGAACAAACGCTTTGATAAGGTGATCAAAGCATTTGGGTTTATACAAGTGGTTGGAGAATCTTGTATTTACAAGAAAGTGAGTGGGAGCTCTGTGGTGTTTCTAATATTATATGTGGATGACATATTGCTGATTGGAAACAACGTGGAGTTTTTGGAGAGCATAAAGGATTACTTGAATAAAAGTTTCTCTATGAAGGACCTAGGAGAAGCTGCTTACATTCTAGGCATTAAGATCTACAGGGATAGATCAAAACGCCTGATAGAACTATCAGAAAGCACATACCTTGATAAAGTTTTGAAGAGGTTCAAAATGGAACAGTCCAAGAAAGGGTTCTTGCCAGTTTTACAAGGTACGAGATTGAGTAAGACTCAGTGCCCAGCAACTGATGAAGATAGAGAGCATATGCGCTCCGTCCCCTATGCTTCAGCCATAGGTTCTATCATGTATGCAATGTTGTGCACTAGACCGGACGTTAGCCTGGCCATAAGTATGGCAGGTATGTTCCAGAGTAATCCAGGAGTGGATCACTGGACAGCGGTCAAGAATATCCTGAAGTACCTGAAAAGGACTAAGGAGATGTTTCTCGTGTATGGAGGTGACGAAGAGCTCGTCGTACATCGATGCAAGCTTTGACAAAGATCCGGACGACTCTAAGTCGCAAACCGGATACGTATTTATTCTTAATGGGGGTGCGGTAAGCTGGTGCAGTTCCAAGCAAAGCGTCGTAGCAGATTCTACATGTGAAGCGGAGTACATGGCTGCCTCGGAGGCGGCTAAGGAGGGTGTCTGGATGAAGCAATTCATGACGGATATTGGATTGGTGCCGAGCGCATTGAATCCAATAACCTTGTTCTGTGACAACTCGGGTGCCATTGCCTTAGCAAAGGAACCATGGTTTCACAAGAAGTCCAGACACATCAAACGACGCTTCAACCTCATCCGCGACTACGTCGAAGGGGAGGACGTAAATATATGCAGAGCCGCTGACTAAACCTCTTCCACGGGCTAAGCATGATCAACACCAGAACTGTATGGGTGTTAGATTTATTACAATGTAATTCGCATGATGATGTGAGGACTAGATTATTGACTCTAGTGCAAGTGGGAGATTGTTGGAATTATGCCCTAGAGGCAATAATAAATATAGTTACTATTATAATTCCTCTATCAAGATAATCGTTTATTATCCATGTTATAATTGTATTGCCTGAAGACTCATTTACATGTGTGGATACATAGACAAAACACTGTCCCTAGCAAGCCTCTAGTTGGCTAGCCAGTTGATCAAAGATAGTTAGTGTCTTCTGATTATGAACAAGGTGTTGTTGCTTGATAACTGGATCACGTCATTAGGAGAATCACGTGATGGACTAGACCCAAGCTAATAGACGTAGCATGTTGATCGTGTCATTTTGTTGCTACTGTTTTCTGCGTGTCAAGTATTTGTTCCTATGACCATGAGATCATATAACTCACTAACACCGGAGGAATACTTTGTGTGTATCAAACGTCGCAACGTAACTGGGTGACTATAAAGATGCTCTACAGGTATCTCCGAAGGTGTTCGTTGAGTTAGTATGGATCAAGACTGGGATTTGTCACTCCGTGTGACGGAGAGGTATCTCAGGGACCACTCGGTAATACAACATCACACACAAGCCTTGCAAGCAATGTAACTTAGTGTAAGTTGCGGGATCTTGTATTACGGGACGAGTACAGAGACTTGCCGGTAAGCGAGATTGAAATAGGTATGCGGATACTGACGATCGAATCTCGGGCAAGTAACATACCGAAGGACAAAAGGAATGACATACGTGATTATATGAATCCTTGGCACTGAGGTTCAAACAAATAAGATCTTCGTAGAATATGTAGAATCCAATATGGGCATCCAGGTGCCGCTATTGGATATTGACCGAGGAGTCTCTCGGGTCATGTCTACATAGTTCTCGAACCCGCAGGGTCTGCAAACTTAAGGTTCGACGTGGTTTTATGCGTATTTGAGTTATATGGTTGGTTACCGAATGTTGTTCGGAGTACTGGATGAGATCACGGACATCACGAGGGTTTCCGGAATGGTCCGGAAACGAAGATTGATATATAGGATGACCTCATTTAGTTACCGGAAGGTTTTCGGAGTTATCGGGAATGTACCGGGAATGACGAATGGGTTCCGGGAGTTCACCGGGGGGGCAACCCACCCCGGGGAAGCCCGTAGGCCTTGAGGGTGGTGCACCATCCCTTAGTGGGCTGGTGGGACAACCCAAAAGGGCCCTATGCGCATTGGAAGAAAAACCAAAAAAAGGAGGTGGGAAGGGAAGGAAGGACTCCCACCCACCAAACCAAGTCCAACTCGGTTTGGCGGGGAGACCTTCCCCGCTTGGCTCGGACGACCCCCTTGGGGCTCCTTGAGCCCCAAGGCAAGGTCCCCTCTCTCCCACCTATATATACGGAGGTTTTAGGGCTGATTGGAGACGACTTTTCCACGGCAGCCCGACCACATACCTCCACGGTTTTTCCTCTAGATCGCGTTTCTGCGGAGCTCGGGCGGAGCCCTGCTGAGACGAGATCATCACCAACCTCCCGAGCGCTGTCACACTGCCGGAGAACTCTTCTACCTCTCCGTCTCTCTTGCTGGATCAAGAAGGCCGAGATCATCGTCGAGCTGTATGTGTGCTGAACGCGGAGGTGCCGTCCGTTTGGTACTAGATCGTGGGACTGATCGCGGTATTGTTCGCGGGGCGGATCGAGGGACGTGAGGACGTTCCACTACATCAACCGCGTTCACTAACGCTTCTGTTGTACGGTCTACAAGGGTACGTAGATCACTCATCCCCTCTCGTCGATGGACATCACCATGATAGGTCTTTGTGCGCGTAGGAATTTTTTTTGTTTCCCATGCGACGTTCCCCAACATTATTTTCCTCAATAGAATGACCTGTAGATCCGTGAACTTTGTCTTGGCATTAGAAACATGTTTATCCTCGGTTAGGAATATCCTAAGGAAATTTTAGAATCGCACCCCGCCCTTAATGTTGTGACAAGTCACAAATCCCCTTTAGACATGCTCTCAGCTGCTGGGCGGCGAGTCACCATTTCGTAGGTCCTGACGACCCGCCAATCCTTCTTATGCAAATATCCGTCCCCCTCCTTTTAAGCTTGCAATCCTGGGTTTCATCTCCAAGTGCAACTGGTTGCCAACAGAAGTTGATGACGCCTACCTTGCGAACTTTGTGAATGTGGGCAATCTTGCACCTAAAGAAATGATCGGCTGGCGAATCGCCCTAGGAGAGCAATGTCCACAACCCGCCAAATGGGAAGTAGTCGTTTTTGCTGATCACCACGAGCGAGGCTTCACACCGCCCGACTCAAAGTTTTTCAGGGATGCCTTGCATTTCTTCCACCTCCATCCCCAAGACTTAGGCCCAAACTCCATCAGCAACCTTTGCAAGTTCCAAGCGTTTCACGAGGCTTACTAGCAAATATAGCCTACTGTACTTTTGTTCCGGAAGTTCTTTTATGTGAACCGCCAAACAGAGTTTGCCAAAGGGCCTTGTCTAGGGCTAGGGGGAGTCAACATTCAACGACGACGAGAATGCGGCTTCCTCGCTGTTACATTGCCAAATGATCCCAAGGGTTGGGCAAAAACTTGGTTTTACTGCCACGACATTTCTCCACCCAAGGACAACCCCTTACCAGGTTTCAGGGAGGAACGTTTGCCCAAGGATTACAAGTTGTGTGAAAAGCTAACCGAAGAGGAAGTAGCTTCGTTTTTCCTTGTCTTTGCAAAGTTCAGGGCTAATCCGCTGCTGGGTGGAGTAGAGAATCATGCCTTTGAGTCGCCGAAACGGCTTAATGTGTGAACTCAATGCTTCTATAACCTGTGGCTTGAAGAAGAAGATATCATTGAAATTGTGAAGAGGGTAAGTGGCGAGCCTGTTGAGAACTACTCCAAAATCGGGCTAAAGCCTTTGTGCGTTTCTAACCTGGCTCCAAAGGAAAAACATCCCAACTCTCCCTTCTAGCTTTTTAATATACTCAGGCTTGTTTCTGATCTAGGCTTTAATTATGTCAAGAAGAGGGGTTCAACCTTCTGGAACCGAAGGCCCAAGACAGTCATCACGAAAACGACCAAACCTGCCCCCAAAAAAAACAAAGGCAAGGCCACTCCAAAGGAGTCATCCGCTGTGGGTGAGTCTTGGGTCGCCGAAGAACCATCAGAGGTAAATGCTCTTTGTCTTTACTGCTTTAATCCGACTTGTACTCATGCTTTGTTTCTTATATTTATAGGATGATGACTTTGAAAGCCAAGATGAAGACGTCGAGGTAATTTCCATTTCTTCCGACTCAAACTCTTCTCCTCCCAAGCCGGCAAGGTGAAACTGTTGGGAAGTTTCCCTTCCTCACGTGGATGCTCATCTGGATCCCAATTTCCTTTTGAAGAAGGCGAGTTTTACGCCCAAATGTCATACTCGAAGCCACTCTAGGGACCTCTTGTCTGGCTTGCCCGAGAAAACAACTAGTCACAAACTATTCTCGCGATTTACCCAATCTTTCAATCCGTCACCCGAGATGTTTCACCTCCTTCATCTCGCGACTCACCTGCCTCAACTCTTCCCCCATTGATCCGTCTTCAGGGGTAAGTTCCTTCATTAACATGTTCCTTCGGGTGTTAATGTTTCTATTTTAACATTTGTACCATCGTTCCTTAGGGCTCAAGCAAAGAAGAGGAAAACCGGCGAGTCATCTTCTGTTCCCAAGACGGCTTAAATGTTTGGAATGAGTACCTCCATCCCAAAATCTCATGACGAGCTAGCTGAGACTCACGCCAATGCCTTTTATGAATTCCCTGACATCCGGGAGGAGCTTCCAAGTCCTCAAAAGGATTTAACTGAAGACCTCAATCCGCCCAGTTCTCATAAGGCGACTGAGGATGTCATACCTGACCCGGATCCAGTCGTTGTCACTGGTAACGGTTATTCTAAGCCTGCAACCGTGGTTTTTACCAAGCATGCACCAGAAGACGCCCAAGTCTTTGCAGAAAAGGACATAACCACACTGAAGCTTCCCAATTATGAGAAATTGGAGTTTGATGAACTGTACTCTGGTTTTGTGAGCCGCATGGAGACAAGCCATGAAATGCAAAAGAGCTTGGTTAACATGATGCAAAGAAAACATGCGGTATGATACCTTTTAACCTTCTTGACATGTCCTCCCATTAGCCCTCCAAAGGATGAGTCATCCATGACGAATCGTGCTTTGTGTAACCATTCAACCTGTAGCCCCCAAGGGCCGGGTCATCTTTTTAAAGATGAACCGGGTCTTTAGTTTGTACTTGAAACAAAAGCTTCAACATGTAGCCCCCAAGGGCCGGGTCATCTTTTTAAAGATGAGCCGGGTCTTTAGCTTATACTTGAGGAAAAGCTTCAACCTGTAGCCCCCAAGGGCCGGGTCATCTTTTAAAAGATGAGCCGGGTCTTTATCTTATACTTGAAGAAGAGCTTCAACTTGTAGCCCCCAAGGGCCGGGTCATCTTTTTAAAGATGAGCCGGGTCTTTAGCTTATACTTGAAGAAAAGCTTTAACTTGTAGCCCCCAAGGGTCGGGTCATATTTTTAAAGATGAGCCGGGTCTTTGGCTTATACTTGAAGAAAAGCTTCAACCTATAGCCCCCATGGGCCGGATCAACTTTTTAAACATGAGTCGGGTCTTGCTTAAAGGTATTACCTTAGAAAAAATGAATTGTACATTGGCCCCCAAGTGTTAGGGATGTTGTTTGCATTGGTCCTGAAACTTGCTTTCCCTGATGTTTTTGCAGGAATCATTGACTCGGGCCGACTCAACCATGGTTGGCTTGAAACAAAGCCTGGCTGAACATCAGGATGCTTGAGCTAAATTTGAAGAGAGGCTTCGCCTTGAACTGGCTGACGTGGAAAATATGAAGGCAGAGCACAAAAAGTTTGAAGACACGGCCCACACTGAGCAAGCTACCTTACTCAAAAGGGCAGAACAAGCCAAAGAGAAAATAAAGGTCGCCGTGCAAGAGTTCTTCGGATTAAAACATCATATCTCAAAGATTCCCCATGCTGTGTTCGGTAAGTATCGATTATTCCCTTCTGAAGGCGTGTTGTACGACTTCCGGCGACTTATGATCGTGCCTCTTTATTGCGGGTCCTCGAGCCACCACTCTTCAGAATGATTGTATTTTGAATCTCAAGGCAATCTATACTTCGACGGAGTAGTTGTACACTGGTGGCGTGATGACTATGAAGGCCGTCATGGGTAACAAAGAGCCCGTAACATCCAACAAGCATATGTTGGGCTGTCTGTCCATGATGCCAACCTAAATAGAGGAGCTGAAGAGGTTAGCCGCCCGCAAAGGAATGCTAACCGCCTTAAGCTGGTGCTTGGCCTATGCTCCAGAGCTTAAGCCGGAAGAAATATCTCGGGGATTTCCACAACTGAAAGATGATGGGTCAGAATTTACCGAAGAGGATTACCAGCGCCGTGTAAAAGAATCTCGCTTCGCGGCGACTCAACGGGCAGCCGGCCTGGATTTAGGTAAATATCAGGCGGCTTAAAATGAGCACAGCAAACGGGTTACTCCTCCTTCATATGAAATCATTGTCTTGACTCCGCAACGCCGTAAACATCCTTTTGTCTCTCATGCCGCTCCGTCCACCATCTTGACTGACGAGGACGAGTTACATGCCTTGACCAATTGCAATTGGAAATTAGGTGACTTACAGACCCAAGATGGCGAAAGCTCGAGGCAGGATAATCCGGACGCGGCTTGAGTCAGGAGTGATGTGAAGCTCACCCGCGGAATTTTTTTTGATCATCCAAGGTCGGGTTATGTCACCTGATATGGCCTTTTAAGCCATGCAATAGGCTAGAGATTGAAACAATATTATGATATAACTGTACCTTGTGCTGACTTTGAAGTCTCACCCTTTCATTAATATGAATCGCCTTGCGAGGTGCTTTTCCATGTTTGATATATAATCTCTTTCCCTGTTTATCAGAGAAGAGAAAATAAGCTGGCTCAATGAGTCGTGGTGGTTTAGAATGGAGTTTTTATGGAACTCTTTGGCTATGCTTGCAAAGATACTTTGTAGTCATAAAGGTTGTTGGCTCAACGAGCCATGACAGGGTAGGACGAGTTTGCAAGACTCTATTGCTACTCCAAGAAGGTTTTTGCAACAGCCTGAGTAGTTTTGACCAGCTGATCAGGCGTGAGTCAAGCTTCAGTGAAGCAGGTTCAGTGAACCCATGGTTTGTCTATTTTCCATATGCCGACTCCTGCTAGCACCCTTCATGTTTTAACCTACACAAGTTCAGGGTCCAAAAAGTGGATTGACTCGCCAAGAGTACATGGGACCATAGGGCGAGTCGCCAAACACACAGTCCAGTATAACCATTGTAATGCGTTAATTTTTCGCTAGCCAAGAGGGTATTCAGGCTGAACTCAATGAGCAGAAGCCCCCAAGTGACCTATGATTAGGGAAAAGCCACACATAGGATTACAGAACCGTTTACGCTCTTACTCGAAAACAACTTGGGAGCTAGTAGCGCCCAAGTAAGTCGGCTTAATTATCGAAAGAATATAGAGTGCCTATTTTTGAACCGTGCAACATGGCAACTTTGGTCCTCTTTGGCGTACCAGCATCTAGTTTTGAAATAATCGCAGCATGGCAACTTATGCTCTTTGATGCTGATAGCGCCTATGCTTGGACGACTTATGAAACAATAAAGACTCGTGCTCTCAAGAGGCTGAAATGGTAGAGACCCCAAAGTTCGTGCGTGCGGACTTTATTTCTTTATATATATAAAAAGAGATTACAATGACTAAATTCTGTACACGTATAAGGAGCTAGTGGCTCTAAGTGTAGTAAGGCCGTAAGTGGGCAATGTCCCAAGGCCGGGTTGTTTCAATATCTCTGTTTGGTCTACCTGGGCGAAGATCCACCGGGTAATAGGAACCATTGTGAAGATTCTTGCTGACGACAAAAGGTCCGTCCCACGGAGGGGACAACTTATGCATACAAGTATGGTCCTGAATCAACTGGACCACCATGTCGCTTTCCTGAAAGACTCGGGTTTTGACTCGGCGGCTATGATAGCGTCGCAAGTCTTGTTGGTAAATCGCCTATTGTGATGCTACCTTGTCGCGTTCCTCCTCCAAGGTATCCAACGAATCTTGACGCGCTAGCTCATTGCCTTTCTCTACATAAGCGGCAACTCGTGGCGAGTCGTGGCTGATGTCACTTGGTAACAGCGCCTAAGCTCCATAGACCAAGAAAAAGGGCGTGTAACCAGTAGATCAATTATTGGTAGTCCTGATGCTCCATAAAACCAAAGGCAGCTCTTCAACCAAACATCCTAGAGTACGTTCCATAGGCACCATAAGACGGGGCTTGATCCCCTACCAAATTTGTTGATTCGCCCTTTCCGCCTGTCCGTTAGATTGGGGGTGTGCAACTGCAGAGACATCAAGCCGGATGTGCTCTTTCTCGCAAAATTCTTGCATGGCGCCTTTGGATAGATTAGTACCATTATCAGTAATAATACTATAAGGATACCCGAAGCGAAATATCAACTTCTTGAGGAACTTGACGGCCGTGTCTGCATCGCAGCTGCTGACTGGCTCTACTTCAACCCACTTGGTAAACATGTCAACCGCCACCAATAGGTGAGTCTTTTGTTAGATGACATCTTGAAGGGGCCAACCATGTCCAGTCCTCATACCGCAAAAGACCATGTAATTGGGATCATCGCAGTTCCTAAGCCGGCACATGCATCTGACGCCCAAATTTTTGGCATTCGTCACATCTGCGTACCATGTCCTCAACATATGCATGGGCTATTAACCAGTAAAATTCATGCCTGAAGGCTTTGGATACAAAAGAGCGTGACCCGGCGTGATGACCACAATCACCTAAAGGCTTTGGATACCAAAGAATCGCACACCCTTCTTCAGAGGAGATGCACCTTTGAAAGATTCCAGAATTGCTTCGCTTGTGCAACTCACCTTTATATATAACCATGGATTTGCATCGCCGGATAATATGGCGGGCCAGCAACTCATCAGTAGGTAACTCGCCTCGCGCCACATATGCCACGTAAGGGACCGCCCAATCCAGAGTGGCACGGAGAGCGGCCAGAAGTTCAGACTCGGGGTCAGGAACCGCTATATCCTCCTTTAAAGGCAATTTCACGGATGGGTTATGCAAAATATCCAAAATGACGTTAGGGGGAACCGGCTTACCTTGCGACCCGAGTCGTGAAAGAGCATCAGCTGCCTCATTGAGTCGACGATCAATATGATCAACCTAAAAACCATGAAAGTGACCCGCCACGTCTGACATGGCACGCGTGTAAGCCGCCATCAAAGGGTCTCTGGAATCCCATGTGCGAGAGACTTGTTGTGCCACCAGATCTGAGTCGCCCAAGCATCCGACTAGACTGATATTCATCCCTTTGGCGATTCTAAGCCCATGGAGAAAATCCTCGTATTCCACCGCATTGTTGGTACACGAGAACATGAGTCATAGGACATAGCAAAACTTGACACCGTGAGTCGAGGTTACTACCGCGCCAGCCCCCGAGCCTTCCAGCTGCCTAGACCCGTCAAAATGGATAGTCCAATATGTGTGGTCAGGTTTGTCTTCTGGAATTTGCAGCTCGGTCCAATCATTGATGAAATCCACTAAGGCCTGAGACTTGATGGACGTGCGGGGCGTATATTTCACATCATGGGGACCAAGCTCAATACCCACTTAGCAATCCGCCCAGTTGCTTCACGATTTTGTATGATGTTGCTGAGCGGCGCGGAGCTGACTACCATGATCGGATGCTCCTAGAAATAGTGCTTTAGTTTCCGACTCGCCATGAAGATCCCAAAAACCAACTTCTGCCAATGCGGATAACGCAGTTTGGAGAGGGTCAAGACTTCGCTGACAAAGTATACCGGCCTTTGGACCGGATATTCCTTTCTTTCTTCCCTGCGCTCGACGACCACTTCTATGCTTACTGCATTAAAGTTGGCAGCAATGTACAGGAGCATAGGCTCTTTGTTAACACGAGCAGCTAAGACAAGCGGCTCAACAGTTGTTTCTTCAAGGCCTCGAAAGCTTCATTGGCTTCACCCGTCCAGATGAAACATTTTGTTTTCTTGAGCAGTTGATAAAGAGGAATGGCCTTCTCCCCAAGGCGACTTATGAAACGGCTTAGATCCGCAATATGACCCGCCATGCGCTGAACTTGGTTGACGTTAGACGGCTTGCCAAGTGAAGAAACGCCTTGATTTTGTCCGGGTTAGCCTCAATGCCTCGTTCCGACATCAAGAAGCCAAATAACTTCCCCGCAGGAACTCCAAAAACACATTTGGTCGGGTTAAGCCTCATCTGATATACGCGAAGCTTGTCAAAAGTCTTCTTATGGTCCTCCAAGAGTGACTCTTTATTCTGGGATTTCACCTCTATGTCATCAACGTAGGCATGAACATTGCACCCAATTTGACTGTGCAGACAATTCAAGATGCAGCGTTTATAAGTCGCCCCCGCGCTCTTGAGCCCGAACGGCATGGATACATAGCAAAATAACCGAAAGGGAGTTATAAATGACGTCTTCTCCTAATCCTCCAATGCCATTTTAATCTGGTGATATCCTGAGTAAGCATCCAAGAGACACAGTCGCTCGCAACCCGACGTAGAGTCAATGATTTGATCAATACGAGGGAGGGCGAAAGGATCTTTCGGACAGGCCTTGTTGAGGTCAGTGTAGTCAATGCACATGCGGAAGGTACCATTCTTCTTGAGTACGAGAACCGGATTGGCCAACCACACAGGATGAAAAACCTCAACAATGAATTCGGCAGCCAAAAGCTGGGCGACATCCTCCCCAATCGCTTTACAACTTTCTTCATTAAACTGGCAAAGATACTACCGAACCGGCTTCATCTTATGATCAATGTTAAGGTGGTGCTCAACGAATTCTATCAGCACACCCAGCATATCATAAGGTTTCCATGCAAAGATGTCCCGATTCTCACGGATGAATTCAGTGAGCGCACTTTCCTATTTGGGATCGAGACCTGTCCCAATGGTGAATTGCTTGGAAGAGTCACCGGGCGTGAAATCCACCAACTTAGTGTCATCTGTCAGCTTGAACTTGAGGGGCATCTCTCAATCAATCGTGGGTTTATTGGCCGGTGTCTTATCCGCCGGGTCAACATTGGCCTGATGAAACTTGAGTTCCTTAGGTGCCCAATTTGACTCAGCATAAGTTGCGTCTCCCTCTTCGCATTCTTGAGCTATCTTCTGATCTCCACTGATTGTGATAGTTCCTTTAGGGACCGACATCTTGAGCTTGAGGTAGACATAACATGGGCGGACCAAAAAGCGTGTGGTAAGGACTCTTGATCTTGACCACCTCAAACATGAGGGACTCGCTCCAGTAGTTAGACTCTGTGCCAAAGGACACATTAAGCTTGATCTGCCCAACAAGGTATGCCAACTTACCCGGGACAATGCCGTGGAAAACCGTGGAGGATGGCATCAAATCCCCTTCCGAAAAATTCATCCGTCGAAAAGTATCGAAGTATAAGATGTTGATGCTGCTGCCTCCGTCCATGAGAACTTTGGAGAGGGTATAGCCCCCCACCTGTTGCGCCACGACCAAAGCTAAGTTGCCAGGGACATCAACCCGTGGCCGGTGATCCTCCCTACTCCAAATAATGGGTTGCTCGGCCCAGTTGAGGTATCTGGGGAGCGCCGGCTCAATAACGCTGAAAGTTTTGTGCGTGACTTTTTGGTCCCTTTTGCAAGTACTGGTGGTAAACACGTGATACTACCCGCCGTACAACTGCTGAGGATTGTTCTGAAAACCGCCATTGTTATTCTGCTGTTGGGAGTGTCCTTGTGGAAGTTGCTGCTGAAAAACGACCTGCGCATTATATTGTTGACTGTTTTGGACCTGATACTGCCCAACATTAGTGTGCGACCCCCCGTGCAGGCCTGGGTTAGGAAAACCACAAACGGGTTTCTCTGTGAGCCACCCATACCGAACTGATCCGGGTGTCCGCCATGATTGTCTCCTTGCCCTTTTTGAGCGCTTCGGCACGAAACTCCTGCATCACATAACAATCTTCCCAAGAATGGTGGAAGAACCTTCTGCGGTGGTATGTTGTGGGCAGGGTCCCTTGAGCATCTCATGATAGTTGTGTGGCTTTTTCCCGCTGAAGCCCCTTTTCTTCTAACACTGGTTCCCGTTCCCAACGTTAGTATTGGCAACAAAATCAGTGGCGCCTTCCTGCTTCCTTTTCTTCCCTTGTCCCGCGGGGTTATATTTGCCTCACCCCTGGAACTGAGGGTGGCCTTTGGATGACTCGCCCCTCCTGGAGGTGCTGATTTTGTCATCATCCTTCCCGGGATCCTTGGTATCGTTTGACTCGGCATACCTAGTCAGAGTGTCCATCAATTCCCCCATGTCTTGCACCATGCGCTTGAGTCGCCCAAGTTTCAACACCAGAGGCTCGTAATGGCAGTTTTTCTCCAACATCAGCACGTCCTGAGCTGCCGAAATGCCATCTGATGAGTGGATCACCTCTGCAACCCGCAGCGTCTAGTGATGGTATGACTCACCTGGGCGCTGGACACACTGTTGCAAGTCGACGATAGTCATCGGGCGCTTGCAAGTCCCTCAGAAGTTTTTAACAAAACGTTCCTTTAACTCGGCCCAGGTGTTGATGGAGTTGGGCAGCGGGTTCTTCAGCCAAGTGCGCGCCGTCCCTTCAAGCATCAATGTAAAATACTTGGCACACACTGCCTCATTCACATCAAGCATATCCATTGCAAGCTCATACCTTTCAATCCATGCCCCCAGCTCTAGATCCGGCGTGTAATTGGGAACTTTGCATGTGCCTTTGAAATCCTTCGGCATACGCCCGTTGCGGAATGCGGATGATAGACAAGGTATCCCAATGTTCCTGCCACCTGACTCGGCCTGCGTGGGGGAAGGCAACACATAAGCCGGATAACCTTGACCCACCGCGGCCGCCGTCTCCATCAGGCGGGCGGCTCAAGATGCATCCACGAGGTCTTGAGCCCGTGTGTTGGGTATTCCGGGCGGATTGATCAGCGGAGGATGCCATTGTTCACTACTAGACATTGCGGTTGGTTCATGATGACGACTCCTGGTGTGACTTGCCTGGGTGTGGAGTGTAGCTGCTCATGGCTATATGAATACTTTGCCTTTTGGACTACCACCATTTTCAACATCTCAATGGCGTTCCTTGCCACTACCTCAGTCGGAGAATTTTCGTGGATGGGGAGAGATTCAAGGTTACGGGTTGCTACTAACACGTTGTCAACGGGGTTTGAGAAGTGACCCAGTGGCGTCTGGAAGCGCGGTGCTTGAGCCGGCGCTGGCTGAGTTGCCTGTGGGTTGGGCGGCGGCTGAGCCAGGTCAACACGCTGGGAGACTTGCCACGGCCGGTTAGGCTCCATCCTAGGCGTATGTGCTCTACCGTAGAGTCGAGTTGGATTCAGATCGGCTGCCAGACGGTTGTGATGCCTCCTCTGGTGAATCGCATCAGAATCCCGCTGTTGTCGTTCAAGCCGTGTGGGGACCCCGACTAGCAAGTCGAGTTCGCCGTGCCAAGTGACCCCAAGGATCAATGTTCACTGAACACAGATACTGAATAATAGAGTCTTACATCCAAGTACCGAAATTATTACATCAAACTACCAGAAGGTCGGGTTCAAGAGCGAGGCCTAAATCCAAATTAAACAGATACATCGAGTAGCGGAAACTCGTAAGGGGCTAAGCGGTGCCCATGCCATCAAGCCTACACCGATAGGCATTCTGACTTGGAAGCGTCCTAGATCGCAGGTTCGTCTCCGATGGCGTACTCGTCACCAAACTCCGGTCCTTCCATGTCTGGTCAATAATATAACTAGTGGCAAGCCAATGAGTACTTTGAATGTACTCGCAAACAGCCCATGATATGAACAAGGAAAGTGGAGGATAACAATATCATGCATCTTTAGTGTAACTCATCTGGGTGGAATGATTATGTATATGCAACAAGTTAAAGAATTACTCTTGAAGAACAGGTTACAGATATCAACATATCTGCTAAGGGTTGAAGACACCGGGTTCACCCTATATGCCAAGTCACTGAACTTAGTCATATCAATTCCTCAAGTAACTCCGGTTATTAACATCATTCACCGAACTCACACACACACACTTGGTTTATGCGGAAACGCTGGACGTAGTTTAAGCAGCACCACCCAACTATCCTTGACCGTGGACACGGCTATTCGAATAGTTTGACACTCTGCAGAGGTAGTACGCTGGAGCCACGAGAAACAGGAAACTTCCGTGTCATCCACGACTCGCGGTATATCACATATACCCGAGGTAAGTACCCGATCATCATCTTTCCCCTGACGATACTAGACAAAGAGGTCCACTGGATTGGTACCCAGCCCACATGTTGTACGTCTTACAAGCACCGACTCTGGACCGTATCAACCATGCAGGGACCAACGGTGTGCCTGGAACTCATAATAATGGCATAGTCGTCCTACCTGGCATGACCCCATCACGAGAGTGACACCGATCACTCTCGCCACTAGTAATGTGGCTCTTTGCTAGTACCGACCAGAGTAATCAACAAAGCCACGTCCCATAAAAGGGGTATCGTGGTCGTACTGGTAAGGTTGGGACGGTCGACACATCATAAATCTAATCCATTTCCGAAACCATACTCACACAAAAACACCGGTGCATCACTTCACCAAAAGTGATCACCAACTCATCATCACCCTCAGGCATTAGTCGCACCAGACGGGGTTTTTATAAACTCTTTATTTAACTCATCGTCATGCTTGTGATAATATGCTCTATCTTTTCTTGTCAACATGGTAATAACATGACCCTCAAGGGGTAGGGTCAAGCTCAATGCAATGATCTTACTCTACTAGTCAACATGACAGTAGCATGATCCTCATAAGTGGTAGGGTCAAGCTCATCATGTTTGTGCTCCGAGGAGCCACATGAATAACATCATCAACTTGCAAGGGCTTTGAAGAAGCCTCCGGTGCCATCACCACAATGATGAACCAGCATCGTGATCACATGCAACGGGAAAATACCAACTATACTAGCATGCAACAATACTTGTGCTCAAGCCATGGTCAAAGGGCTGCTTGCCTTGGTCAGCTAGGTATCCGGGGTCTTCGAGGTCTTCGGCTCCGGATCCTCCGTCACTCGGTAACTCTATCGTCGAGAAAGGAATAAATAAATAATAGCTCACACCAAAACAGGTCTCAAGGTGCTTTTAAAACATGTTGCAAAGCTTAAATAAATTCAGTTTATTATTTTGGAAAATGTTTCCTATGGTTTTTATTAGCTAAGCATATTTATTTAAAAGCAAACAGGAGCAAACAAATGCTTTTAATATCATTTGATTATACCAAAACAGATTCTGTTTTTGATAAATGTCAAACTCTACAGAATCAATTACTACAAATTTTTAGAAAAATTGTTGGTGGAAGAATCATATTTTTCTACTAGCTAAATATTTTTATAAAAATCATTTAAGCTGCAGGTTAAAAAATAAAAGAAAAAGGCCAGGGGGTAGACCCAGTCGGTCCAGCGAGCAGACCGGCCACCAGGCGCGCGCGGGCCAGGTTCAAACCTGACCTACGGGCCCCTGGGGTCAGTGTCAACGGCTGCGCGCGCTGGCTGCCCCAGGACACCGACAGGTGGGCTCCACCTATCGGGTCCTTCTCCTACCTCCAGCCAGAGAGGTGGAGACGAACGCCGGCGAGGCTACCGTTGCCCTCAGGCCAATCTAGGAGCGGGAATGGGTCCCTCATTCCTCCGCCTACCTGCTCGTGGTCGGGACGTCACCGGAGGTGGTCTGGGTCGCCGGCGACGAGGTGATCGTGGCGGAAAGGTTTCGGGTTGGCGTCGAGCTAGTGGCTAGGGGCACGGATTCGCTCGGGGAAGTTGGGGGAAATGGTCCTGGCGTCAAGGGGAGTGCAATGGGAGGTCGGGCGATGCAGGAGCCGGCGTGTAGCCGGAGATCGACCGGAGCTCCGAGGCGGAGGGGCCTCGGTCGATCTCGAGCACCGGGGCTCTGCGAGCTCGATTGGGCGGCTAGTGGGAGTCTGGTGGTTGTGCTGAAACTGCCTGGGGGGTGCTGGGGTGCCGGGGGACCTATTTATAGTCCAGCGGCGGTGAGCCAACTCGGGCGCGCCGGTGCCTCACCGTGGCGCGCGTGCGAGCACAGTGAGGTGCTGGCCGTGAAACCACGGGTTTGGGACGTGGTTTAGGACCTCCTGGTGCATGGGCCACAGAGGGAAAGCGAGTGGGGTCGAGCCGCACCGACCGTCCAAGCTCGGCCGCGTCGGGAGCGCGCAGGCACGCGTTCCCTGAGCTCTTGCGCGAGGAGAGGGGGCCCCTGATGGTAGCTTTGCACAGAGTGGGTGTCGGGGGAGCGTTTGGACATTACTGGGGGGTTGGAACTGGCCGGGGCAACGTCCCCTTGCTGGAGGTTCTCTGTAGCGCGTCCAGAGCGTGCTTTTGACATGCCACGGCATGCTGGGGCGCTCTGGGGCCCTTTGGACGTGTCCTCCATGTCCTGAGTGTTGCTGGGAGTGTGCCTAGCCGTTGTGTGTTAGTGGGAGCACGAGCTGGTCAAAGGAGGCAAGGAACACGAGTGTTGCCAGCACTGGCCTGCGGCTCAAATTGAAGATCTTGCCACTAGTGCTTGGAGTTGGGGAGGGGCTGGTTGACTGGGTGCTCAGGGTGTTCTGGGGCTCTAACTCACCAAGTTTGGGGCTTTGACATTGCGTAAAACAGTGGCTAGGAGGGTTTTTACCTTCCTGTCAGTAGGTGTTCGACAGTGATTTGGGGTGCTTCCACTCCACCACTGGAACTGAAACTTAACAGGTTTTCTCTTGGGGTAAAAACATGGGGTTTTACCAAATTTAGGCTCCATTGAACAAGTTTAGCTTTGTAAACTTGAAAATGCTTCAAAATGACCTGTACTGTCCTTTACAAAGGAACCGTGGCCAAACAGAGTCTCACAAATCCCATCTTTGGTGTGGAGTCCTCATTTGGGGTGTCAAACACCTCTACAAAGTTTCAGCTCCATTGGAGAAATTTTGCAATGTAGAGTTGTTCCAACTCTTCTCTGGACAGGGAGGGTTTTGGGCTCATTAGGTGCACTTCCCCACCTTGGATCAAGGTGAGATTTTATGTGAGCAACTAATATGTCTTGGGAGGGCTCCTATAATTTTATGGGAATTTATTGAGATCATTTCCTTTGGAAACATCTCAAAAAGCTAAAACAGACAGAAATGGTTTTCAGGGTTTTACTCAAATAATATTAATATAAAATAGGGTTGAAAATCTTATATATGGAAAATATATGTCCTTCTGAGCTTCCATGAATTTACTCAGAATTTTCCAAGGCAGGAAAGCAATTTTCCTTGTGGGAATATCATTCCTGGACTTAGAAACAAACATAAATATAAAATAGGAAAATAATATTTTAAATCACAAATTGATGTTTTTAATGAATGAAAATAATATTAGGATCAGATCACCAACTTTGGTTGGAAGTGCCACTTCGCTTCATGACCTAGTAGTGTATCCCAACATGATGAAGGTGATCTTGATATAAAGGGAAAAGGGGTTTTGAAGAGAGCAAAATAATAAGTTTTTCATGGGTTGAGTCATCAAGCAAGCAAGCATTCACTCATACAACGGCTGACATTGCACCCACAACATTATTTGAAAAAGTTTTAACAAGCTCTGATTTTTGCAATATAAAATACTTGTGACGAAAAACAGGGTGTGACAAGCCGTCGTCCCTCAACACTTAGCCGCTGTGTCTCCGCCGTGATCTGGGCCCATTGGGTTGCCATCCTGGCGGCTTCACCTGGAATGTCACGCTGGATTTTGGCCATCTCCTCCCTTAGTTTTGCTAACTCGGCGTTGACTTGTTCCTGACTCTCTGCCGTTACAATGATTACCGTGAGCTTGGCCATCTCTGCTACTAAATCCGCCATGGCTTGAGTTGGGGTCTTCCCTGATCCGCTGGCTTTGTTGTTACCAGCCGCGTTTGGCACAGGGGCCGCCGCTCCCGCGATGTAAATGGCGACTTGACGATGGGGTCCTTCAACGTCCTCAGAAATTGCTGCCTCGGGCAATCCCCTGAGTTGTCCTTCATGGGGAGGATAGATAGAATCTGTGTCGCCCATGGATGACTCGTCGTCCGAGTTGACAGGGGTGTTCTCGTGGATTACCGGCTCGTCCTGGAGGTCGATTCCTTTAGCTGACCTGATGCTTGGCAGGATGGGCGTCCTGGGCCGGTTCGACGGTGTCAGTGAAGGTGTCCGGCTCAGGTACGGGAGCCCCGAACTTGCCAATGAAGACGTGAATCTTGCCGAAGGGGACCCTGTATCTAGATTTGATTTAATCGGCCTCAGGCCCCAACTAGGAGGTGTCGATGTAGTACTTCCAGCGACGACTCTTAGTAATGATGCCGACTGCGTAGCTTCCAAACCCTGGAAGGGCTCCCCTTGAGAACTCAACTCCACATTGCGCAAGCCCCACGGTGGGCGCCAACTGTCGTGGTTTTGTCACGACAGATGTCCTAGTGAAAGGACTTAGTGATGGAGCCATCGCACCTTGGTGGCGACTCAAAGGGGTGAGCGGAAGCGAGACTCAGATTTACCTAGTTTCGGCCCCTCGTATGGAGGTAAAAGCCCGCGTCTTGCTTTTTGTATATTGTTGGTGGATTATATATATATATATATATATATATATATATATATATATATATATAGACTGAGATTTCAATGTCCTCAACAACATTCACTTATAGCTCTATATTCAATTTGATATTTCATCTAAGTGAATGTGATCTCACCCGACTCCCCTCTATGCTAAACTTAACCCACTCTATTCATTTCTTCATATGCGTTCTACTTGAAACTTGTTCAAAATCCTCACTTTGTCCTTGACAGCTGAGGACTTTGCAACGAAATCCTCAAAACTTAAAAAATGAATTTTTATAACGTTACACAGTAACTGGACCCACTTCCCATGATCGGATAACCACGATCTCCACCGCTTCAATCATGGGCTCCACGTGCCGTGCGTAGACGAATATGCAAGGGCAGTTCGGTCCTAAAGTTTCGGCCGAACAGGGCTATAAATAGGCCCTTACCCCCCACCCTCAGTCAAAACTCTTCGTCCTCTCACCTTCTCTCCGCTAGCGCCACCGCTAGCAATATCGTCGCCGGTGAGGAAAAGCTTCACTGGCTCGCCCTCGCCGTCGCTGAACTCATGGCAGAAGCGCAATCTCTCCCTCCGCCAACGTCGTAGCTGATTTCTGCCGCCAAGTAAGGGCGCACAAGATCTGAACCGAAGAGCTTTTCTCTTTTCTGCTCCTGTTCTTTGTTTTCTTCGCTCAGGGTAATTAAAATTTTATTTTACTACCTGTGTTGATCTATTATTTCACTTTAGACTCGCGAAATCTGTTTTTTCCTGAGAGTGTGTGTCAGCCACGCACACTCATTCCTCAAACACTTGATAAATTTCACTAAGCCACTCAAATTCTTCATAAGATTCCCCAATTGCGTAAATTCTCGAATCTGCACAACTCTGGAACCCATGATCAAAACGCTTAGTCAAATTTCTCAACCCACTGGTCAAATTCCTCAAACTTCTAAAAAATTACAATTTCTCCAACTCTGCGAACGCATATGACCTCTCCAAATTCTTCGCACCCATACTCTGTTCACAGGTACAAAATATCAGTTGATGAATCACTAGGTTCTCATCAACTTAACTCATTTGCAGCGTTCCTCGGAAAAACTTTACCAGTGTCATCAGAATCTTCATGAGTGCATATTCCGTAGCAAAAGCCTCAGTTAAAGAAAATGGAAGATGGCAGGAAGCAAAAGGGAGGAAAGAAGCTTGAAGAGAACACTTCTTTTGATATTCCTGAAGAAATATATGCTAACTACTACACTCCTGATGAGGAAATATATGGCAAAGAAACCATGGCGAAGTGCAAGATAAGGCTTCAAAAAATCGAACACAGGTGGTTTAAGGAGTGGAAGGAATACCGTTATGTAACTCCAAAATATGCAAAGAAATTCTCCCTTAAGCCACCTTGCAAGAGGCCTCCTCAGGGTGATCAACAAGCTGCTCATCCCTCAAGCGTTGAAACAATTGAGAAGTACCCTGACTAGAAAGACAAATATTTGTCTAAGCTACAGAAGAAAGTAGAAGCAGTCGTGAAGAAATTCAACGATGACTCTGTTGCAGCTGCCACTGCCGCCACCTCTTCAGCTGCTGAGGCCTTCGGTACAGCTATACCTCAGAAGAAGACTCTGCCAAAGAAATCAAAGGCCTCAGTGCCAAAAGAGAAATTGCCTCAGAAGGCTGCACCAGTGCCAAAACCTTCAACAGCACCACGGTCATCACAGGCTCAACAGCAGCAGATGATTAAGCATCAGCCTGCTCATTCAAGTTCCTCAGTGCCATCTGCGATGAGTTCTGCTACAAAGTCTTCACCACCGCTCTTGAAAACTAAAATGACTGCTGGAAGAGGCATCAAACCAAGTCCTAGCAAAGTCATCAACGTTCCTTCCGCATCAGAAGGAAGTGAATAATTTGATGATGAAACTCTTCAAGCTATCATCAGAAACAAGCATGAACGAGTTGCTCAAGTCTCTGGCAGCTCTATTCCTATTACCATGGACCCAACGGTTCTACTGGACTTCATCAACGTCTGGTATGAAGATCCAAATACTCCTATTGATGACTTGAAGCTTTCCCCTGGTGTAAGCCACATGGTTGCAACTTCCATCAATGAAGCGCAATGGAAAGAATAACAAGCCAAGCAAGCAAAGGCTGCTAAACTCAAGAAGGAGAAATTTCTCAAGCAAAATCTCCTCAAGCTGACGCCTGAAGCTCTTGTATCAACTCAGGCTGAACTGAAAACCTTGATAGATGAGTACACAATTCTATTTGATCATCAAAGTGTCAAGGTCAATTTCATCAGGGCTGCAACTGTTGTAGTTGATGAATACAACAAGAAGGCTATTCCTCCTATGCAGCAAAACCTACCTGAGTCTAGCTACACGGTTCAACTCATAGAAGAAGATGAAGCTGATGAACCTGCTGCTGAGGAAATTCCTCAAGATACTCCAGCTGAAGAATCTGCTCTAGCCGACGAAACTGTTCCAACTGAAGAAAATGCTTCAACTGAGGAAACTGCCAGGACTGTGTCTGCACCAGCTCCTGATGAAACTATTCCTTCACCTCAACCCTCAAAGGTGAAGAATATTATTCTGACTACATCAGAGATGAAGAAGACCAAAGCTGCTGAGAAAGAAGCAAACAAGAGAAAAGCTTCAATGACCTCAGAATCCTGAGCGGCCAAGCGCCCAAAGGTCACTCAAACAATGTCTTTAACTGCCCCTGTGGATGCTACACCTCTGAATGTAGCTCCATCCTACTCACTGGTTCCCTTTAGAGTTGACTATGTTATTCCTGAAGATGATGAGGAAATGGAGGATGCTGAAGCTGAAGAAATCATGGATGAGGAAATACAAATTGATGATATTCCTCAACCTACCAACCTCAAAAGACCTTTGATGAAATTGTGGGTGATGATGAAACTGGGTGGACCATTCCAGTTATTCATGATGACTTCTGGGAAGAAACTCATCGCTCACCAAGGTCAACTCAAATCCCTCGTACTCCTGCTACAATAGAAATCCTCACAGGATCTGATGGGAAGATCTTCCATGAGGAATCTCCTCAAGAATCAGCTGCATCAGGTGAAGATAATGCAACGACTAATGCTACAACTTCCTCCTCCAACAAGAAAATTACTCAAGGTGAGGAAAATCCTCAACCTGATGAAAATGCTCAGAATGAAGAAAATGCTCCTGCCCCAAATACTAAAACTGCTATTGTTGTGGTAAACACAGAAACTGCAATGATAGTAGCTCCTCCTCAACTGCCACAGAATCAGCCTTTCTCCAAAAGTCGAAAGTTTCAAAAGGAGGTATTTTATGAAAAACGTATGTACTTCACTGGTGCAAATCCTTATGATATGCTTCGCATCAGGCACCGGAAGTTCTGGACGAGGAACCAGCTCAACTACTATGCTTCGGTGCTCCGTGGGAGGAACAAGATATTTCAGCACAAGCATATTCCTCACTGTGACATGGAAGAAATTCCTTGCTTCAGTCCAATCCTCAACGTTCTTCACGAAGCTGGATTACTGCCTCTCTACACTGACATTGGTGACTGGAACTGTGACATCATTCTTCTGTTCTACACGACACTGCACATCTCTGGAGACCCAAAGGATGTCAACACATGGGTTTTGGATTGGATGACTCAGCGCATGGACTACAAAGCACCTGCCACTGAACTGCTTCAAGCTCTTCCAGTCCCAATTCCCTCAGAGAATGCGGTGTTGATGTATGATGAACGTGAGCTGCCAAACAGACTGATTAAAGTCCTCATGAAGCCTTTGTCCAAGGACCAACCTCCAAGGACTCGCTTTTTGGTTCAAGACTTGAAGTATGAACCACGAACAGTCTAGAGAATCCTGGCCAATGTCATCGCTCCCATCAAAGGGCATGACGATGAAGAAGATGTCGTAGGCATCGTGAAGAATATCCTTTTCAATGTCATCCATGGCATACCTATGAATCTTCATGACTTCTTCCTGAGGACTTTGGCTAATAATGCACCGTCGCCGGTTGAAATGAAGATTTATGCCCTATGGATCATGAGATTCATCAGAAGAAGGTCAGGCATCAAGTACCATGTTGATTTTCCTAATCACATCGGATATCTGCCGCCAATCAAAGTCATCAAGCAAACATTTGAGCCTGTTGAAGGCAAAGGAAAATATGTGATTGATGAAGGAAATTGGCTCCTTGATGGCCAGTTCCGCCAAGCAGAGTCATATTCTTCATATGATGACACTTCTGCCCAATATCCACCAAGCCCAACTTCCCCAAGAGTGATGAATAACAGAGAGCTACTCCTTAGTCTTCATCAGAAGGTCGATCGCAATCACAAATGGGTGAAATGTCAATTCAGTACCATTGTGAAAACCCTCAACGAGACTCAGAATGAAGTGATGAAACATCACTATTATCTTCATGAGGTGTTTGATCGTACCTGGGCCACCTTGGCTCATCTGAAGACTCAAGAGGAACTTGAGGAATTGGAGTTTACTCAGGACTTTGACTGGTCGTAGCCTCCCAAGAAGAAATTCAAGCCAATTCCACTTCCTGACCTTGAGGACAGTTCCTTTTCTTCATTCCGCACTGCTAAGTCAGATGAAGAACCAAAAGACACTTCAACTGGTCCAAGGAAGAATCCTGTCGCCAAGAATCGTCATGCCTCTTCATCAGCCAAGAAGTGAAAGTCTTCATGGGGTGTTAGTCCTTAGTTTTGTCCCTTTTCGTCACTTGATGACAATGGGGGAGAAATTTGAGTTAGTCTTCAAACGGGATCTATTTTGGGGCTTATGAACATTATTAATTTACAAACTATTGGTTCTTCTGAAGTGTTTTATGTAATGAGTTGTAACTTAAGCCCGATTGTACTCTGACTCTTTTGAACGTTTTTCTTCGCATGCTTAATTCCTCGAAATATATTAATGTAGGCATGTTGAAATTCATGAGATACCACTTCTCATCATGCATTCTCAAATTCCTCATTTTATATGTCAAACGTATGCATGATTTACAAGATACAGGGGGAGATCTCCATGATATAAATCATCAATGTGCATCTGTTGTGAAAAGCAAAATTCACCAAAATATGCACATCTTGTGGGGGAGTCTCTCAGTATCTTGATTTCAAATTCCTCAAACTCAGTATTTACACTTCATATTTTTATCCCCGTTGAAAACATAACCTTATTGTCATCAACCACCAAAAAGGGGGAGAATGTAAGTGCATCTAGTGGCCTTAGTGATTTTGGTGGTTTGTATACTTATAGGTTAAGTAACTAATGTGTTTATAAGTGTACACATGCTCTATAAGTCCCTGAGGAGTTCGAGTTATACGATGAATATCGACCCCTAAAAATGTATGTCTTCGTCTGAAGAAATTGGTCTAAGTTTGAAGACTTCGATCGCGTAAAAGTTGCGATGAAATTGATATTCCTCATGAAGATATTGAAGATGAGGAATTTCGTGTGTCCCGAAGAAAAACTACCTGAAGACATCGAAGCGTGAAGACTTACTCTTTTTGTTTCATTTTCTTTACTCTTGAATCTTAGGAATGCCATACTGTTAAAGGGGGTCGAGGTAATACTACGAAATGTATTTCCTCATGATGGTCAACCCAAGCCTAAACCTACAAAAGACTCAAAGTGAGGAATATGAGAGACATGAGGACTTTCACAGTTGAAAGTTCCGATCATTGCCGCTATACGCGCCACCTCACCGATCTTATCCACTCCAACGGTCACAATATTTAAGGGCATTTATGTCAAATCATGTCGGGATGCTCCCAAGCTATAAATAGCCACCCCCACAACCACTAGTTGGTTGTTGCTCCGCGAGAAACTGATACTTGTCATTTAGAGCAACCCAAATTCCTCAGAGGCTTCGAGAGTAAATCATCAAGTGAGGAAATACCCCAAACACCAAACCACAAAACAAAAACAAAGTGATTGAGCATCACTGAAGAAATTGTTCCTGTGTGGAACTAAAGCCTTTTACCTTTGAGGAGTGTGCATCCTCGAGACGGTTAGGCGTCATGGTCTAGAGCAATCTAGCAGTCAATTGTTGATCGCCGGGTGACCGGGTTTGTGAGGGTTTGAAAGTCTGCCCTGAAGACTTACCACGAGTTTTGGGCGAGGACTGTGTGTCCTTAGCTCAAGGAGAATACGGTAGGGACTGTGTGCCCGGGAGTGTGTGTCCTTTGGTTTCAATGCCAAACTTCTCCAAACTAGACATACGACTGTCACAACAGTTGGAACTGGGTCATCAACAACTGTCTTCATCGTGATACGGGTTCTATTTCTTCAATTCTTTGAATTCCTCAATATTGTATATTGAAGACTTTCATTCTCACTGTTCAAAGAATTTGCTGAAGACTTTCTCTGAATTTCCCCAACCTCAAATTCTTCATACGAGTTAATCTTCACCTGCTTATTCCGTGTTCGCATACTGTGTAAACCGATTCTCATAATCTTCATCAAGTAAACTGCTGCTATAATCGTTGCACCTCTGATCCTGTGCTATTTTTGATGCACGTTATTGAGCAGTGAGGGATTTCCTCAATAGGAATTTCCTTAGTGATGAAATTCTAGAAATCATCTATTCACCCCCCTCTAGTCTATATAATGCACTTTCACTTTTGATCTTGAGTACCTCAAACGTCAATGAATGGCTTCTGTAATTGGAATCATCATCGAAAGCCACATTCACCTTAATCCGCCCAATAGGGTACGCCGACTTGCCCGAAACAATGCCGTGGAAGACCGTGGTTGTGGGCATTAAGCCCTTTTCATCGAAATTCATCCGCCGGAAGCTGTCATAGTATGAAATGATGATACTGCTACCTCCGTCCATGAGGCCCTTAGAAAGCGTGTACCCACCAACGTGAGGTGCCACCACTAACGCCAAGTCGCCAGTGTTATCAATTTGGGGTAGGTGATCGGCCTTGCTCCATGTTACAGGCTGCTCTGGACAATTTAAGTATTTGGGAACTGTTGGTTCAGCCATACTGATAGTCCTCTGCCATAGCTTCTTGTCCCTCTTGCAAGTGCTTAGGTTTGCTCTGAAACCCGCGCTGATTGTTCGGCTGCTGGAACTCGCCCCGGTCATTATACTATTGTCCACGTGGGCCTGATGACTGTCCACCATTACGATGTGAGTCACCTCGCCCATGAGCCATTGGGTTAGGAAAATCACCGATCGAAGAGCCACGTGACCCTCCCTGGCCAAATTGATCCTGTTGGGCGCCTTCACCGCCTCCTTGGTGAACCCGAGACGCCTGAAGGCGAAAATCCTCCATCACAAAACAGTTTTCCAAAGAACGAGTAGACGGGGCACCTGGGGTACTGTGGTCGGGTCAAGGTCCCTTGAGAAGCTCCTCGTAATTGTACGGCTTCCTCCCGATAAAGCCTCGGTCTTGAAAACTGCCCTCATACATGTTCCGTCGTTGATTTCCTGACCCGACATTGGTGTTAGCAACAAAGTTGGAGATGTCATCCTGCTGCCTCCTCTTTCCTTGACCTCCTTGGTTATTATTGCATCCAGAATGTTGGAAGTGGACCTTGCCTCCATCTCCTCTTTTAGCTTCATTGACCTTCTCGTCGTTAGAGACGGCGTTCTTCATTCCGTCCGACTCAGCATACGTAGTGAGGGTGTTCATCAACTCACCCTTATCCTGCACCTTTC
The DNA here is from genome assembly GCF_904849725.1 of Hordeum vulgare subsp. vulgare. Taxonomy (NCBI): domain Eukaryota; kingdom Viridiplantae; phylum Streptophyta; class Magnoliopsida; order Poales; family Poaceae; genus Hordeum; species Hordeum vulgare. The sequence goes on along the minus strand of NC_058524.1, from coordinate 336,394,694 downwards.
GCTTGAGGCGGCCAAGCTTCAATACCAGGGGCTGGAAAAGAAAATTCTTTTCCAAGATCAACATGGCCTGAGCCACCGTAATGTCATCTGAGGAATTGACGATTTTTCCAACCCGCCGGGTCCAATGGTGGGAGGATTCATCGGCCCGCTGAACACAGTGTTGGAGATCTACAATGGTCATCGGGCACTTGCAAGTTCCTCGAAAGTTCTTGCCGAAGCGCTCCTTGAGCTCCGCCCAAGTGTTGATGGAGTTGGCTCGAAGGTTCTTCAACCACGTGCGAGCCGGCACTTCCAACATCACGGTGAAGTACTTGGCGCAGATCGCAACACTAGCATCGAGCATGTCCATAGCCAGCTCATAACTCTCAACCCACGCCCCCGGTTCAAGATCAGGAGTATAGTTAGGCACCTTACGGGGAACTTTGAAGTCTTTGGGCATGCGCTCATTGCGCAAAGTGAAATATAGGCAAGCGACCCCGACATTCCTTCCTTGTCCACCGTATCTCGGAGCTGGTTGAGCATAAGCCAAAACTCCTTGACCCGCCAGGGCCGCTGCTGCCTCCACCTCGGCCCGACGGGCGGCTCGGGCAGCGTTGATATGCGCATGTGCATTGGATGCTGGCGGCTCTAATAGATTGATCTGAGGTTGGTGTCGACGAGCGTCGTTGGAAACCGCCGGAGGGTTATCTGGGTGACTCTTCGTGTATCTAGCATGTGGCTTGGAGTGCAGGCGATCACTATTGTTCGAGAACTGAGCCTACTGGACTACAAAGTCTTTAACATCTCTATGGTGTTTCGCGCTTCCACCTCTAGGGTGGTATTCCAACGAATAGGGAGAGACTCCAAGTGGCGGATCGCAGCCAGCACGTTATCCACCGGATTGGAGAAGTGGCCCTTAGGTGTGTGGAAGTGCTGAGCCGCCTGCGGGTTCAACGGAGGTTGCATCGGGTGCTCGACGATCTCCCCATGTGGATCGCAGTCTCCTGGCGGGTTACGATCCGCGCGGTCGTTTGCGGGCTGCTGAACAGGTGGGTTGGATTGATGTTGGGTGGGATGCGACTCTGGCGCCTCCTCCCATAAACGGCTTTCCACGTCACTCGCCGGTGCTCAAGTCGCGATGCCTCCAATTTCATACGCTCATCCTCTTCGTCGATCTGGCTTGTCGATCCATCACCCGGGTCTTCTCCGCATTGACCTGGCACTGTATCTGGGCCATGTCTTCACGAAGTTTAGCCAATTCGGTGTTAACTTCCGCTTGGTTGTCAGTCGTCATGACTACCACCATGAGTTTTGACATCTCATCCATCAGATCTGACATGGCCTGAGATGGGGTCTTGCCTGACCCGATGGTCCTAATTGCGTTTGCCGCATTTGGCTAGTCCTGAGCCATCGTGGCTCCTGCGATATAGATGGAGACTTAGCGGGGGGGTTCATGTGGTCCTTCGGAGATCGCCACCTTAGGAAAATCACCCAGCCGTCCTTCTTAGAGAGGGAAAATTGAATCGGTATCTCCAATCGACGACTCGTCGTCAGAGTTGACACGGGTGTCACCGCTAGCTTCCGGCTCCTCCAGGAGCGTGGCTCCTTGCATGAAGCTGACGAAGACACGATTCTGACTGATTTGACACATACCGGGTTGGGCGAGCCGAGCCGGCTCGACGATGTCGGTGTAGATGTCCATCTCGGGAACCGGTGTTCCGATCTTGCTGATGAAGACGTGGATATTGCGAAAGGGGATGCGGTATCCGGATTCGATTGAACCGACCTAGGGACCCCAGCTTGAATTGTCGATGTAGTACTTTCCGCAGCGACTCTTTGTCATGAGGCCGACCGCATAGCTCCCGAACCCTGGAAGGGTTCCATTCGAGAACTCAACTCCACCGTGTCTAGGCCCCAAGGTGGGCGCCAAGTGTCATGGTTTAGTCACGGCAGATGTCCCCATAAAAGGACTTAGTGGTGAAGCCATCGCAACCATGTGGCGACTCAAAGGGGTTGATCGGGAAACGGTAGACGAGTTTACCCAGGTTCAGCCCCTCAGATTGAGGTAAAAGCCCACGTACTGCTATGTGTGTCTTGTTTTGGGAATCGATTACAAGGGGGCAGATTCCCCTGACCTAGCTCTCGATCAATGTTAACTTAACCCTCTCAACCCTAAAGACTCGCCTTTATATACAGGTCGAGGATCTAGGTTTACAAGAGTCCAACTCTCATTACAATTCATGAGTTGGTCTACCTCTAACTCACCTTGTCTCTTACGCAAGGAAACTTTAGGTGACTCTTTCCTAATGTGGGCTGCAAGTTCCCTTCGTCGAGTCTTGGGCCAACCGTCCCTTCGTAGCGTACGTGTGGTGCCTTCCGCTTCTCAGATAACGACCCATCTTGATCATCGAGATAGATTCGCCATTATTCTGACCCAGCCTCATAGGGCGGGTCTTATAACGGGATAAGATCCCCAACACAGTAGGTTGATGGAATGTCCTTTCATCATCTTTTCATCTTCGGGGTTAGGCATCAGGGTGTGTCTGAGAATTGAGTTTGTAGTAGGAATGCCTTCTTGCAGAAAGTACACCGAACCCATCTTGTGACTAGCGAAGTACTTGTGTGGAATTGTATTTTACATATTGGCCATTGAGTTTTGACTCTGCTTCACTTCTGAGAACACATCTATATCTCGATCTTCCTGCTTGGGGCACCAATGATAGTAGCCCATTCATCAATTGTGGCTTCATACTTGTAACCATCAGTCATCCAGACTAAAGAACCATCTCCATAGAAATGGACAGTTGCATAGAATTGCATGATCAAGTTGTCATTCCATGGGGTCATCTCTTTGCCAACAAACCTTTTAATGTCCACTAGCCTGAAGTTTTCTTGGACATAGGGAAATAAATTCTGATTTTCCTTGATATATGCCCAGTCGACATAGCTCATATCATTGACATCAGGACTATTGTCAAACATGAAAGCCTCATAAAAATCTTGTTGTTCCTTGGTGTGAAACCTTGGATCAACAATAGTTCTTCTCCTAACAGCATATGGATCATTAGCTCACCACTTTCTTCGCCCGACATCCTTCCTCTTCTTCATATCTTCTGCTATTGGATGAGCAGCATTATGAATAAGCAGGGTTGGTCTGAGCTTCCTAAGAATTGGCGCATTCTCATCTTCTACCTCCTCTGGAGCATGGGCACTGGATGCAGGGCCTTTGCTCTTGGCAGCTACATTTATGTCCTTGGTAGTCCTTCTGGGATCTACAACCTTCTTTGCTTTGGCAAGAGGCTTAGGAGCATATTTCATAGCATAATCCATTAGCTTCTTCTTCTTGGGAGGAACTTGCATCTCCTCAGGAGCTTCTTCCTCAGCAGCTTTTGGGTTTTCATACATTGAAGTCTTTCTCCCCAACAACATGAACACTTCTCTTCCTGCGCCTCTTCACACCATCGTTCTTGCCACGTACATCACTGGTCTGAGCTTTGCTCTTCCTGGCGTATTCGGTTGCTCTCAGATCAGTAGGGGTAGCCGTTACTTTCCTGTCAGCCTTCCATGGAGGAGCTGAAGTTTCCTTTGGCATACAGTTTGAGTCCTCTTCATCATAATTTAGCTTGTTCCTTTGCGTGATGGCAACCATAGGCAAACCATGGGAGCTAGGAGAAGTTGGGTTAGAGGCATACTTCTCAAGACTAGTGCGTGAGTCCATCTCTACTCTCTGCTCTATGAAGTCATTTTGACTATCTTTTGAACCACACATATCTGACACGCAAGCAGAAACTCAGCAGCAAACAGCAAAACCTCTGAAGTTGATATAGGAAAGACAAAAAAGATGAGCATCACAAAAATTCAGATGGTTTTGAAAATTTGAACACATAAATCCTTAGTTTAAACTTTCTGAAGAACACATATCGGTGGAACCGGGTTTGAACTTTTCGAGTCACTCAGACACATGAACTACTTAACGGACACTTGGTCATCATTTCGGTGGAACCAAAAACGAGAACTCAGTCTCATCGAGTTCATTCTCAGTATCCCTAGGTGCCAAATCGGTAGCACCGAGTTCTCAAACTCGGAAGCACTGAGCTTGGGTCTGTGGACGGTTAACCCTAAAAATTTCTTAGGTGTCTAATATATGGATTCATCTGGTGTATGGAGAGGATGGACACGGTGGCTTCTGGATAAATCTTCCCATTTCGTAAGAATTAGATGGAGGAATGCAAAGGAGATATGAACAATACCCTAACTCGGTGGTGGACTGGCTACGACGGCGACAACGGTCAGGAATACGTCGGCGGCGGCGATTCCCAGCGACGGAGACGCTCGGGAATTCAAGGGCGGCGACCAAGGGTCTAGAGGAAGCGTAGGATTTTGGGATGAAACGACTTTCTTGAAGTGAAATCAAAGGTTCGGTCCACTGGAATATATACCCATTCGTTGTCAGTGTCACCGGGATTATGAAATCAGCGTCACCGAGTTCCTCTACTGTAAGTTGACAGGGAAACTCGATGGAACCGAATTCATGATTCCATAGTACCGTGATGGAAAACCTAGATCAATTCTGGAATTATGTGGAACTGAGTTTGTGAAGTTGGTTTCACCGAGTTCATTCACACATAGGTTTTGGAGGTCAACCATTGACGATACATTACTCTAAGTGCACCTTCAGACAGAGGGATCGACAACTGCGTGTTCATGTTTTGTGATGAATCAAGAATAGAACTTGAGATGAGATAGCATAGATAGCTAGAGAAGGGTTCTAGGCATTCTTGTCCATCCAATTGGCAAAAGATAAATCAAGAGCCAAATAACAACAATTGGATGTCCTCGGATGATCAAACACAGGCAGACCAACATGCTCACAGAATAAGAATGATAGAGAAAAACATGTTGAGCATGCACAAACATCCTAGCAGCTATAAAGCACTTGGGAGACGACAAAGTCATCTATATATGAGAATATTGACATCAGAGCCAAGTAAGAGTACTTGATCATAGGTCATACTCATCATTAATAACAAGTGGGGTTACCACTTTTACATAAGCATTGATGTGTTCATATCTTTCGGAGATGCTTATACTCAAGTCTCAGAGTAAAGCTCCCCCTTTATATGACATCCCCACTCAGAGGGATCAACTAACCTTGGGTTTTCTTGTAGAAGACTTCAAGTAGATGAAGTAGTGGTGGATGCTCAATGATGATGAACATCATCTTGAGTTGGGAGAAATCCTTGTTGTTTTCATAATCTTCTCACCTACATGGGTTAGTCCCAAAGGAAGAGGAACATATGCAAGAATATCTATGGACATGGAGTGAAACACAAATGGTATGATGTCCAAAGATGTATTAATTACCTTGTCGCTTGCTTACCTTTGAGGGAATGTGTGACTCCTTGAACTAATAAATATGGTTGAGGTTGACTGCAAATACTTCTTGCCAAAATAAATAAGAGCGAAATTCATTGGCGGAATCACCCCTCAAGAACATCCCTTGTTCTTCCTCTTGGGCATCCACATAAAATTGATGGGAATTCTTGGAGTTGTGGTAGCACTTATTCAGGAAGAGCTAGTAGTGTCCTTGGGAACCCACCTTGGCTTGGGGTTCTTCTTCAAATATGTCAATGTCATCTTGAAGCTTTCCCTTGCCGTTGGGGACTTGTGGTAGAAGGCCATCTTGTGAGCTTGTTCCTTTGGGAGGAGTGGGATCACACTTCTCTTCTTGGAGAACAAACTCAGGAGTAGGATATGGACCTTCTTCCCAATCATCTCCGTTGACATTGAAGTAGCCAACACCTTGTTTCTACCGATGTCCTAGTTGCTTGCGGACAATTTCCTCGAATTGTTTACTTCCGACAAGGCTCTTGAAGACACCTTTCTCTATAATCCATTTCAATATATCATTTTCTTGCTCAAGTCTGGCTAAGAGAATCGTTAGTGGAATCACTAGAGCTACTATCAACAACATTATTGGGTTTAGCTTTAGCATAGTTGTTACTAGATGAAGTAACCTTCTTGCCTTTATTACTAGTGTTCCTAGGTTTAACTTGTTGAGCAAAGTTGGACAAGAGTAATCATTTGTCTAGATAAGAAGAACTCGTCTTTCAAAGATCATCATTGATCACTTTTAAGAACTCATGCTCTTGTTCCATGTTGAGGTTCTCGAAGCATATCTTCTCATGGGTTCTTGCAAGCTCTCTATGATCTTATAGAGTAGTCTCATGAGCTAACTTAACAGTTACTAATTCTTGATATAGTCGATCAATTTCTTTCTTATCATCATCATTCGATTTCTCTTCACTAGCATGATAATTAGCAAGTTCATTTCAAGTGTAATCACTAGTTTTATCAAGAAGCAAGTCATCTTCTCCTGAAGAGTCATCCTCATCACTATTAATATTAAGATACTCAGATGTGATAACTTTGCGCCTTTAGACATGTAGCAATTTCCGACTCCCTCATTTGGTGAATCAAATAAGTTATAGGAGTTGGTGGAAACAAGTGCAATGCAGGCAACACCTTCATCTTGATTACTATTGGAGTTGGAGTGATAGCTTCTCTCGGAGTGGTCATCATACTCAGTGCCAGACACCCATTCACGAACATGAGCTTGATGTCTTCTTCTTGAACTACACTTGGTGTATTTTTCCTTCTTCTCTGATTCCTTACCTCTCCGGGAGTGTCTTCGTTCATAGTGATCTTCTCTCTCTATGAGGTGACTCATATCTTGAACTTTGTCTTCGAGGTGAATCTTCCCTTCTTTTGGAGGGAGCCGAGCACTCATTTGAGTAGTCTCCGGGCTTCCCACAATTGTAGAAGTTTCGTTCCCAACTAGAAAAATTCTTCTCTTCATGTCTCGGACTTGAGCTTCCCTCTTTGCCTCTACTCTTGTAGAACTTGTTGAACTTACTGACCATGAGGCTTGTCTCTTCACCAGTGACAAGATTATCCTTTGAAGTAGCGGGAGCATCACATGAAGCTTTATAAGCACCACTTGACTTGTTGTGCAGCTCATCTTTGTCCTTGAGTGACATCTCATGAGCAACAATCCTACCAATACCTTCAGTTGGCTTGAGATATTTGTAATTTGGCATCATTTGGATCAATTTGCACACTATGTCATACTTGCCATCGAGAGCTCTAAGTATCTTCTCGATGATGAATTTGTCGGTCATCTCTTCGCTTCCTAAGCCGGCAGTCTCATTGGTGATGAGAGCTAGCCTAGAGTACATTTCAATGACACCTTCACCATCCTTCATCTTGAACTTGTCAAGCTGACTCTGAAGCACATCCAACTTAGATTCTCTAACAAAATCAGTACCTTCGTGCATATAACCAAAGTATCCCAAATTTCTTTTGCATTCTCAAGACAACTCATTTTGTTGAATTCTTTGGGGCATAGGCAGTTGAAGATCATGTCGCAGGCTGGAGCATTAAGTTGCAACATCTTCAATTCATTAGTTGTTGCATCACAATATTCAATCAAAAGAGGTTACCTTGCATGCTAACACGAATAACAGCCCAAAAATAAGAATTAAAGCCAAAAATATGCATTTTCATTTTATGCTTCCAACTAGCAAAATTAGTGTCATCGAAATATGGACATCTATGATGATAATTTCCATCAGTAGATGCCACACTCTCCTAGGTTGTTAAACCAATGAAATGGAGACCAAACCTCTCATACCACTTGTAGGATCGAAAGTATGTCTACAGGGGGTGATTAGACTACTTGACAAGATAATTTTTTTGCCTTTTCCCAATTTTACTTGAGAGGCAACTACAATAGTTATAACCAGTAAAGTACACCCTACACATGCTATTCCAATAGTATAGTAGCAGAAAGTAAAACATGCAAGTGTTAAGTAGAGAAGTAAGGTAGGGAGATCAAACGCGGGAGGTTGACACGGCGATTTTTGGCATGGTTCCGATAGGTGGCACTATCATACGTCCATGTTAGTGGAGACTTCAACCCACAGAGGGTAACGACTGCGAGAGTCCACGGAGGGCTCCACCCACGGAGGGTCCACAAAGAAGCGGACTTGTCAATTCCACCATGGCTTTCGTCCATGGAGGACTAGATTTACTCATCATAGATCTTCATGAAGTAGACGATCTCCTAGCCCTTACAAGCATCTTAGTTCAAATCCACAACACAAAGTAGGAGGCTCCCAAGAGACACATAACCAATCTAGGAGGCACCACCCTTCAAAAGTTAATAGATGTGGTAGATCAATCAACTCCTTGCTCTTGTGCTTGTAAAGATAGTCTCCTCAACACAAATCACTCTCTCACAGAATATGCATGAGTAGGAGAGATTGATTTGGTGGAAAGTAGTTTGGGGATTGTAGAGATGAAGTTTCAAATGATAGGATTGCAATATCTTGGTCTCAACACATGATTAGGTGGTTCTCTCTTAGAAAATTGATCTGGCAATGAAGTGTCTGTTCTGAGTGCTTCACCCACGAATGAGAGGTGTATGAAAGGGTATATATAGGCAGCACCCAAAATCCAGCCGGTACACATAAAAGGGAAAACTCGTTGACACTAAAGTTGAAAACTCGGTGGTACCGATTAGCACTAAAAGTGTGAACTTTTGAGTCTCGGTGAGACCGATATACGAAATTCGGTGGCAACGAAAAGGTGACTAATGGTGAGATGGACAAACTCGGTGGCATCGATATTCGAACTCGGAAATTCCAATTTTGTGTATCTTGGCAACAGAATGTTTGTCACACTGAACTCGGTAGCACCGACTTGGTTTCTGTTGCACCGATTTGTGGGAATGGCTAGGGTTTCTATCTAAGGTCAAACTCGGTGTGTGCGATATGGAAATGTTGTTGACACTGAATTTTGCGTATATGGATCTTGACAGAGTGGATATGTGGGAAAATGACTGAGTGTTTTAGTGGCTAACTTTGAGCATTTGAGCAATCAGTTCATTTTACTATATCACCCATTTTAATGGTATTGGCTTTCCCATGGACTCAAAAGTGATTTCTCACAAATATAAAATGAAGAGTCTTCTAGCTTGATGCTTGAGCCAATATTTTTCCTTTCTAGCATCCAGGTCCATCTCCACATAAACCTTAAGCTATAGCATCTTTTGAACTTTTTCTAAAATATGCTTGGAAAACATATTAGTCCAATGATGCATATGTTGTGATCAATTATCAAAAGCCAATATTGCATTTTGGGGCCTTTCCAAAGGAACTAGCATTTTGGTAGCTAGGAAAAATTCCAAATAATTTGTGGAGCTTGTAATATCCATATATTCATCATTTCCATCAAAATATCAAGTTGCCCAATTCAAAAATTAAGAACAACATCCCGTTGCAAATTTTGTCCAGATTTCCTGTTTGCAAAGGAAGTGCTTGATTCCTTGTTTCTCTTGAGCTGAAATTTTGCAGGGTAGTTCATTATGATAAATTACCCTTGTCCACCAAAATATAGCCCATTCCATAAATCCATACTTCCTCAGCAAATTATCTAATTTTCTGTCCAGATTGGAGCACTCTGAAGGAAGTACCATTTATACTTATGCAAATGGTATTAACCTTTTACAGTGACTCCATATGCCTAAATCATTAATATCCTCCAAATTTCAGCCACTACCATCTAGCCAATTGACCCCAGCATCACCTTCTTCATTTCTGGTCAGATTGCCAAGTTAATAAGGAAGTACACCCTAGACTTATTTGTTTGTGCTGAATTTTGGCCAGGATAGTGACCTTAGTGAGTGGTCAACCTCAGCCAAGGATCATGCCAAGAGGAGCATTGTGGTGGCCACTTCATAGATCAAACACTTGTTGTTGGATTCTTGTTGAGCAAGGAGTGGTCACACCATTGCTCCTTAGTGATGTCTAGATGCATAGGTCAACTCAGAGCAGTGTGGAGAAGACCCTAGACATCCTTTGGCAGGAAGTGTGGCGTGGCAATGCCATGGACACATGGTGACCACGTGTAGAGCGTGCCAAATCCGAGCTCTATGCATTTGAGTTGTCGGGAGCGCGTCTCCAGCGGGTTCTAGCTTGTCTCGAGGTGCCGGCAAGCTCACCACTGCCTCGCGCACCCTCTAGAGCCATCCCCCCACGTCCCCTTGCTCCTGGAGGTGAGTCCCGTCGAAATCTCGCCATGGTTCCCGGAGCTTCTCCAGGCGTCGTGAGAACCTCTCCCCGGATCTATTTAAGAGCGTTCCCCGAGCCTCTGCCGTGAACCAGCAAGTTCTCAAATGCATCCCCAAGCTCCTGGAGATCCATAGCCCTCCAATGGTCGAGGTATCTACTGCCGATTCCCGTGACCAATTTCGGCGCCCTGGCCCTTTCCCTCCTCTCCACCCTCGCCCCTGGCCTCCCCTAAGCTGCCGTGATCCAGCACCTCCCTCCACTTCCCCAGGGAAGCCCACCGGAGCAATTCCTGTGCGGCCCGTCAGCCGCTGTATAATGGTGAGTGGCAACGACGCCACAAGCCGCTCCGCGAGACCTGGCAGCTACCACTAGGCGTGGTGAGGCTCGACCAAGCTCCTTCGCTTGTCGGCCGGCCTTCGAGAGCGATGAGGCAACAGCTACGCCGGCGCCGACCTATCGCTGCTACTGCCCCGATCAAGGGAGGAAGAAGGAGAGGTAAGGAGGAGAGAGGGAGGTCCGACGGGGCCCACTTGTAAGCCGCACAACGAGGAGGTATGTGTCGCCGACAGCTGGGCCCAATCCCTTTAAGTGGAAGCATATTTGGTAGAGTGTGCTTTCGGTTTACCGAAAGCATATATTCGGAAGTACGCCTTCTGGTTTAGCCAAGCCGGCCGAAGCCATTAAATAGTGAACGCTCACCCGTTAAGCGCTGAAATGGACAGATTTTGTTTGTTTTATAGCTTAACGAATGAACGCTCATAACTCTGCGTCCATAGTCCGATTGAGGTAAAACCAATGCCCACGCTTTCGTCTCGGTGAGCACGTTTCGATAGTATGATTTTCATAATGTGTTTGCACAGTAAAAATGACTATTCTGCCCTTTTCCCCTTATTGAGCCCTCCGAGATTTGCCGATATGGGACGGCCTTGACTTGGTATGATTGCATGCTCTTTCACCGGTACCTCCAAATACGGATGGTTATGCACGCGTGCTACCCTGATCAGGTAGGCGGTGATAACCCTGTGAGCGAGTTAAGTTGTTTGTGCCGGCGTCCCTGTTTGGGACGGTTTAGTTTGGCCACGACAGTGGCAGGTGTCATGTGGACGCAGGGACATCCAGGGCAGGACTCCTGGGCAGGATGAATGCCGGTGGTACGATGGAAGAGTAACGGGTCAGGCAAGTTTCGTTGGAGCAACACTGGTCCACTCGAACGAGATTACAGGGTCAGTGCTCCATAGTGTGGGTAAAGTGTGCAACCTCTACAGAGTGTGAAACCTATTCGAATAGCCGAGTCCACAGTATTGGACGGCCCGACTATACCTCAGTAGGTGGTCAACCATATCAATGTTAGTAATGATGGAAGAACTCATCCTATGTGAACAACGGAGGATGTCGATAACATGATATGTTAGCCAAGAGATGGCTACATGATGAGTAGTCATATAAATATGTGATTTGGAGGTGATTTTAATCCATTCAGGTTGGATTACGAGTATATCGAGGGTTGTGGAACAACCTAGAAGAGAGTAAGTTGGTATCTAGTAACCCTAAGTAATTTAAGCACCTGTTGTGATCTTTGCCATGCTAGTTAGGTAGATTACATGTTTAATCCACGCCATACTATACGTTATTCATGTTTTCCTATTAATTCCAGGCCATGCCTAGAATCATTATTATATAATTGTAGGTATAACTTTGTTATCTGCTTGTTTGGATGCTATGCATTTGGTTGTCTTGCCAGTACATTCAAAGTACTCACCTGGCCTTGCACGTGGCCAGTTGGAGGAGAAGACTCGTTGTTCTAGATCGTAACCCAGCCAGTCCTGCGAGTTATGGTGCCCAACCAAAGATGTTGTTGTCGTTGATTCAAGACCTCTAATGCCATTTAGTTAGATTTGGAGTTGTGTAATATTGTTGTAAGCAAAAATATTGTAATACTCCATTATATTAATAAAGACATTTTTGCCTGGAATTGTTGTATCATGTCTTTGGCGTGCGTCCGGTCTTATCCTGGGACGGGTGTGCGTCGGTGCTCTATCGGGGTGCCACCAAAAGCACCCATTGGAGCAATTGTGCTTCAAATGATCGTTGTTCATTTTCCTCGAGTACTATACCTATGCCCTTCTATTCGTATTGTGTTGCATGTTTTCGTCACATGGGGTTCCTGTCCGGGTTGGCGCAAGGCGCAAGTGTCGAAGGGGGAGCGAGCCCCTCGGCGACAGACGATCATCGCCCCAGGCAAGGCCTCTCATCGGTATCGGTGCGGTCCTCCCCCTCCTTCGAGCCTAATGAGCGACGAGAGGCGAAACGACGGCATATCTCGACAAGGGACCCTATCATGCAGAGTGTTCCATCGCACACAACCAAAAAAGGAGCAGCAAGGGTTTCCTAGAGGGAAAGAACAGAACAATACTCAAGATATGGTAGTTTGAACTTATCTCCTTGGGGGAAGCCCGCTAGACGGTGCCATGGTTCTTTGTCCTTCGCTTTGCAATGTCTCCTATTCACCTAGAGGAAAAACATACAGAGCAAAGGTGAGGCTCCGTCCTCTTGAGAAGACGGGACACCAAGTCACAAGGACTACAAGCCCATCTAGCACTCTTAATAATTGGTAACCTAGGGCATTAGTGATATCATAACACAAGTAAATGCGAAATGCATGATGCATATGCAAATGATGACATGATGCAATGCCTAGCCTTATTTATGCACATGGTCTATGTATGGCTATGTACAAAGTGTTACATGCAACTTCGGCAAGGCTTGTACAAAAGGTGGTTGCCGGGGACTGGGCCCGACAACCGTGCCTTAGGGGTAGAACTTACGAAGATGCTCAATATTCCATGAGTTAAGCACCTTGGAGCCATCTTCGGTCTCCAGCTGGACTATGCTAGGCCTGGTGACTCGTACTACCCGTAAGGGCCTTCCCACTTTGGCCTCAACTTGTTGGGACCCTTGGTGGACTAAGCGCGCCTAAGGACAAGGTCGCCTTCCTCAAAGCTCCGGGCGTGGACACTGTGCCTATGGTAGCGGCACATGGCTTGCTGGTAGCGTGCAACACACGTAGCAGCCCGGAGACGTTCTTCCTAGAGGAGCGTGGCATCACCATACCGCAGCGGCGGTTGCTCCACTTCATCATAGGCAAGCACTTTAGGTGAATCGTATATGAGTTTGGCGGGGATAATTACTTCTTACTCATATACTAGGGACAAAGGTGTGTGGCCGTTAGCTTGATTTGGTATCATTCTGAGGGACCAAAGAACCACTGGCGGCTCATCAATCCAGCACTTGTCATATCTACGCCGTCCATCGAAACTTCTCGTACTATGGGCTTGCACCACTTCAGCATTCATCCTCTCGAGTTGCCCGTTGCTCCTTGAGTTTTCAACAGAGGCAAAGGAGACCTTGCTTCCAAGTCTTTGGACGTATTACATGAACGCTTAGCTCGTGAATTGGGTGTCATTTCTGTGATTACTTTGTTGGGTGCTCTGAAGCGGCACACCAATCCCTTCATGAACTTCATAGCTGACTACACGGTCACCTTTCTTACTGCCTCTACTTCAGGCCATTTCGTCAAATTTTCGATTGCTACATACAAGAACTCGAAACCCCGGGCAGCGCGGGGGAAGGTTCCGAGGATATTGAGCCCCCATATCGAGAAGGTCCAGGATAGAGGGGTCGTCTGGAGGGCTTACGCTGGCTGATGTATGTTCTTGGCATGGAACTGACAGTCTTCACAGTTGGTGACTAGCTGAGTCACATCTTGGAGTGCTCTAGGCCAATAGAAACCCTGGCGGAAAGCTTTCCCAGCAAGGGCCCTTGATCCTATGTGCGACCCACACATGCCTCCATGGATCTCTCCCAACAGCCTCAGTACTTCTTCCTGGAAGATGCACCTTAATTTCACACCGTTGGGTCTTCTTCTATACAGAGTGTCATCAACAAATGGTACATACTAGACCGACGGTCTACTCTTTTGGCATCTTCTTGTTCTTCGGCAAGTTCTCCGGTCTGAAGGAATTGGACGATGTGTTGTGCCCAAACCAGAGCATGTGGCTCCACACAAAGGACTAAAGGCACTTCCGTGTCCGCGAAAGCGCTTGCCTCTACCGCGAGTACCTGGGGTTCTGCGGGAGGGAGTAGCTCTCCAGGCAAAACAGAAATGCCTCCGACAACTTCTCTACAAGGGTCTTCTGGAAGCTCTACCGGGAAATGCTTGTCGGAGTTCAGTTTTTGTTCTCTTCCTGACCATCGTCGAGGGGGACATGAGAGATTGAGGTGAAGGAAAATCACCCCTAGTTCCACAGGAAGCCTCTACGCGGCACGCTTGGACAAGTGATCGGCGATGTTGTTTTTGCAAGTGGCACATGTTCTAACTGCAACCCGTCAAAGTGTTCTTCCAACTTCCTCACTTCCTCTACGTATGCCTCCATCAACGGGCTCTCATAATCCTTATTGGCCTTTTTCACCAATGCGATTATGAGTCCCGCGAGGAGCCCTTCATACTAAGTGGTGTTGTTGGTCACTTCTTCCCAGGGGAAGTTTATTTAGACCACATACTTGAGGTGCTCTCTGGTGGGGGCGATGAGGAGCACACCTGCCCCGGCACCGTAGAGTGAGAAGGCATCGTCATAGTACAGGATTGTCGGTGCACTAGAGACTGTGGTCCCTTGTGCCCCAGACTTGTGCACGGGCATCAGCAACACCCCTAACAGTTGTGCACCGGGAAGAACAACAGAAAGGCAATCCAAGACCCACCAAGGCCACACCCATCCCTATCTTCGTGGGGCGTAGGGTACAAGGGCTTGAGATGCAAGGTCCAGGCAAGCCTTCCTTGCCGGAAGATCCCCAAGGCCCCGGTAATCCCATTTCGCTGGGAAGACTCTCGATGATTAGCAAGACCCCGACAAGCCCCCCTTTGCCGGGAAGGCTCGCACAGAATCGTGAGGCCTCGGCAAGCCCTCCTTGACGGGAAAGTGTTCAAGCCCCCGTAAAGCCCTCCTTGCCGGGAAGGTGACCAAGTCATCCGACAGAGGCTCCAGGCCAATAAGCCCCTTTCGCTCGCCGGATGTCTTCACCCGTTTCTACCACAATCCGACTGCTCCAGCACATCCCTCATCTGCCACCACAAATCCAGGTGTCGATTCACCAGGGTATGTGTCACGCCACCTTGCGGCAGGTCAGGAGCCAGACAAGGCGTAGAGAAGTGAATACTATTCACTATTCACCCCGTGAGCACACTATTGGTGACCCCTTTGCCTATAAAAGAAGGCCCAAGGCTCATTCTTAAGGGTTGTACCTTTTGGGATTGGAGACTCCCTAATCACCTACTTAGTTACTGTAGCAAATCAGCCTATAGTAAGCACATAATACAAACTAAGCAGGAGTAGGGTTTTACGCGCGAGGTTGCCCGAATCTAGGTAAAATACCTTGCTCGTGTTGATCGCTAGCTCTGCTCTCGACGCCATACCTCTCTCTCCCCACCGAACTATCAAGGGACTCCTCGAGTTTCCCATGGGTGTCGGTTTTCCCGACATCTTTGGCGCGCCAGGTAGGAGGAGTGGTGGTTGAGAGTTTTTTTGCGGATTGAAGCAAGTTCCGCGAAACATCTTGGAAAGTTGAGCGCACCACTATGGTCCCTCGAAGCAGGGCGAAGTGGTGGTCGCTCTAATTCACGACGGCCTCCTAACGCTTGCGCGGGCGCCCTGTTGCGTGAATGCAGGCTAGGGAGATGGACACCTTGGGCTCAAAGGCATAAGGCTGACGCCCCGCTCCGGGACAGTATGTTGCTATCGAGTGTGCCTGGGCGCTTCGGCAAGGACTCCGGTGTATACTCCGGACGACGCACCTCAACGAAGAGGTGCATAACCATCGAGAATGCGCCTACATGCCCCGGAACCCAGGCGCACCCTCCAGCCGAAACGCTTCCCCCCCGACAGCACCATGTCATTGCCAAAGGTGCGCTCGGGGGCTCCGTCAGCACGGCTTGGCAAAACAGGACAATGAGTTATGCTTCGGCAATCCCCCTTCTGTATGATAGTCAAGAACTGTTGGCAAGTACCTTGCCAGAGAGGAAGTTGTCGGGAAGGTATAGTCTCCTGCTTGTCGGGGACCAGACATCCCGGCAAAGGATCCAAGCGCCGCGGGGAGAAGTGTCGCGGCACGATAGATAAGTGATACATATTTCAGATGAGATTTCAGAGTAGATAGTTTGTTTCTTTTCTAGAAGATCCCAAACCTTGTTTGAGAAACCTACGCGTAGATGGAACCTTGTGAGGATCAGTGCGCCCAAATTCTCTTTTGAACTAGTTCAACGACCTGAACGGCCACAGAGCCCCTTCACACTGTTTCGAACCTGTTCAACAGACTAAGCGGCAACACATCACCATATTTCGGCTCGAGCCGCGCTCGACGATCTAACGGTTGCATTGAGTGTGGCAAGGAGCCTTGCCGGTAACGACCCCTCAAGCGAACCGCTAAGGCGTTCCTCAAAGCACTAGCTGCAGGACCAGTCATGCCGGAAAACTTACAGAAAATGCAAAAGATATATCATACAAGGGGAAGGTTCAGACGCAAAGGAACCAACATTTCATTCATTTGTTTGAAACAAACTCAGAGATATTACATGAATGATTTTTTCTACTCTGATCTATGGTACTGTCTTTTGGCGAGGGACATGCTCGTCGGACGGAAGTTCGAGAAGACAAAAAGCGGGACGACCCCCAGTGCAACCCGGACTGGTTTCTCCTGGACCAGCACTACACGGAGGACACGGGGGCAGAGGACAGGGCGACCGGAGGGGATGAAGAATCCGGAGCCCGCGATCATGCCTCCTCAAAGACGAGGCGTCGATGCCGGCTCCGACAGAGTTACCCCACCGGGAGGGGGAGAGGCGTGAGCGGGCCTTGGTGGCAGGGCGACAGTTAGTCGAAGCTCTGGGAGTTGTACTCCAACTAGACCCCCAAGATCCTGACCTGCCAATAGCGCCACTGTCGCCGCTGTCCTCCTCGTCGCTATCATTCGGCACCGCTCGAGCTCTCTTCGCAGCTGCCGCGACGCACCCCTGAGCGCCCATAAAACTTGACAGATAGCATATTATCCTCTGCTAGTTTAAACCGGAGGATATGCCCATCCTCGAGGCTGTGGGCGCGGGCGAAGGCTTTCCAGCCCCGCCCGAGCAACATGCAGCAGTGTTTCGGGTACTCCATGTGCACCTGCATAGCACCGTGGGGGCAACCGTATGCCCGCAACAACAAGACAGGGGGCTTGGCGGCCTCCATCGCCCTAGCGAAGGGGCGAGGGAGGTGCAAATGGCCCCAAGGGATGCCGTGCAGTTCCACGACAAACTCCAGCACCGTCCCGCCCGAATGCCCACCCCGCGGAGGAGACGACGGAGGTGCTGGAGTAGCACTCCGCCTCCCCCGGCCCTCGCCCCTCCGCCACTGCGGCCCCTCGCCCCTCCACGACCACGGTTGCTCGCGCCGCCCTCCGCAGCTATGACATCTGAAGTCGTGGCATGATCCGAGTGGGATCCCCTTGCCGCTCAGGGGGCCGATTGTGGCCTCCCTTGTCCCCTAGCCATGGTTAGGTGCGAGCGCCACCTGGAACTTGTGAAGATTCTGCTGATGCAAGGTGCGGGTGGTGAAAGTTTCATGAGTTGATGGATGAGCAAAACCCCCTCACAAACTTCCTAATTTATAGGGCGGGGCACGAGGGCCTAGCTCCCCTCACTCCAGAAATCGTCGCCCCTCTCACCCAATCACCCATGATCACGGGCTAACTGGGAACCGCCCCGTAGCAACAATGCATGCGGGGGCGGGCCCTGCCCCGACTGAGGCCTTTATGGCCACGAACGCCACTTTCCTGACCATTACTATGCATGCTTCATGAGTGGCAGTAACGCGTCAGGAGGTGGGGAGGCTATTGTATGCGCGCTTCTCCACCTCGCGCCCTTGATGCGCGACATGGTGGAGGGCCGTCTGCAACGGCTCCGAAGCTATAGAGTCCCCTGCCAAGGAAGCCCATGCACTACTTTGGGCATGGCCTAGAAACGCCCCGCGTGCGTGCATGGCCCAGGTCCGGGGGCTCCTGTCGGTGCACTAGAGACTGGGGTCCCTTGTGGGAACCCCGACTTACAGGTCGAGATCACCGAATGAACGTGCTCAGTGATCCCAGAGATCAATGCTCACCGAACACATAGAACTGAATAACAAGAGTCTTACATCCATACATACTGTTTCATACAATAAATGACCGTTTTGGTCAAGTCTTACATATATAGGGCCTTAAGGGCCAACACACCAAACTTGACCAATAGCGGAAATATTGGTCGAAAGCGTGAACCCCTGCCATCAGCCTTAACCTACAAGCATTCTGTCTGGGAAGGGTCCTACCTCGCAGGAACGTCACCAAGTTACTCTTAACCATATCTTGTTCTCTCATACCTGGTCAACGAAATAACAGTGGAAAGCCAATGAGTACATTGAATGTACTCGCAAACAGTCAATGATATGGATAATGTAGTTGGTAAGCTAACAAGTAATATGCAGTATTGGTGGATAGCAGCTTAATTCTAAATAAACATGATCATATATGTGCACATAAGCTAGATGGTATTTAGAAGAACAGGTTACAGATATCAATATATCTGTCAAGGGCTGAACACTCCGTTTCACCCGATATGCCAAGTCACCAAACTTGGTCATATCAACTCTTTCTCAGATAACACCATTAAACACAAACACACACACTTGGATTGTGGACATGGCTATTCGAATAGTTTTACACTCTCGAGAGGTAGTACACCGGACCCACGAGATCCAGGAAACTGCCGTGTCATCCACCACTCGTGGTATATAACATACCCGAGGTAAGTACCCGATCAATGCCTTTCCCCTGACGATACTAGACAAAGAGGTCCACTCGATTGGTACCCATCCCACATGTTGTACATCTTACGAGCACCGACTCTGGAAAGTATCAACCATGCGGGGAACAACGGTGTGCCTGGAACACGTAAAAATGGCATAGTCGCCCTACCTAGCACGACCCAATCATGAGAGTGACGACACATCACTCCCGCCACTAGTAATGTGGCTCTTTGCTAGCATCGACCAGAGTAATCAACAAAGCCCCGTCCCATAAAGGGGTAATGTGGTTGTACATGTAAGGTTGGGACGGTCGACACATCATAAATCTAATCCCATTTTGCGAAACCATACACACACAAAATACCCGGTGCACCACTTCTCCAAAAGTGGCCACCTAACTCATCATCACCCTCGGGCATTAGTGGCACCCGACGGGGTTTTCATAAACCTTTGATTTTATACCATCATTATGCTCATGCTACTATGCTTAGCTCTACTTGTCAAGATGATATTAGCGTGACCCTCTGTAAAGACTAAGATGCGGCCCTTTACTTATTTGGGTGCGAGGCCTCAAAAGGGAAAGATGCACATCTACGCGTTTTGCAAGCGAGATAATCATAACGATACAATAACTGAAAGAAACACAAGTAGGGCATACATTTGCCATCTTTTAAGGTACATAGTCATACATTCATACAGCCACACATTATTACGAACATGGAAAGGTCCAGCTACGGAGAAGGCAAACAGGAAAAGCTATGATATCTCGCATGCTGGCCCCATGATCACGACCACAGCCTCTAGTCCACCAGATAAGTCACGTACAACCTGCCACTGTCCTCATCGAACTCCCACTTCAGCTCACTGTCATCGGGAGCTCCTGCATCAGGGGTACATGTACCTGTGGGCGTTTGTAGTATACCGTGCGCCACGAGCACTCAGCAATCCGATGACCTTGGTATTGAGTCTAACTGAGTTAAATGGGTGAGGAAGGTTAAGTGTATGAGTTTGCAGCAATATAAGCTTATATGCTGGCTATCTTATGATGAACGGGGTTATCATATGGTGGCCTACGCAAGACGGTCGAAGACTAGGTTGATTACTAAGTGATCTTAAACACGTACTTACGTCAATCATAACCCCATCATGTTCTCGATCGGAGAAGCAGCTTTGAAGGAGAAAGTCACGGTTACGCACTTAGTTGGAAGTTTTATTAGAATAACTTTAAGTTGTCTAGAACCGGATGTTAACAAAATATCCATGTTTGCCACATAACCGTGGGCACGACTTTCTGAAAGATTAAACCCTACAGGGGTGCTCGAACTAGTCCATCAAAAATTACCACAGGACGCATAGTAATCCTCTACCATGAAACTCGTGATCTCTTTGGATTCCTTAGAGGAAAACCTCAACTCTGAGGAGACCCAAAATCTCACCGGAATCCCATTGCGCAAGATATATCGTTAAGGTAAGACAAATCTGGCAAGACCTCCCGACGTGTCGACGGTCCCGATAGGAGCCATGTATCTCGTTCTCAGGACAAGACGGATGAGCACTACGTACAGTGGCCGAATAGACATCCTTCGAGTTGCCCCGGGTGGCCCCACAAGTGGCTCAGTTTTGTACCAACGCTCATGAGGAGCACCCTCCCATGGGGTTGATTAGATTCCTCCGGGTAGCTATTCACTATGCTTTTTATTATTAAGTTATTATCAGATTAACACCAAAGTTGGGTCCCGCCAGACAAGTCTTAACACTATACGATTTATCGAGGGGGTCCCCATAACAACCCCGAACGTGTTAGGAGCGCTCAATTATGGAATAAATCACCGGTAGCCGAAACTAAGGCGGCAACAACGGAACAAATCACCCGACAAAAGGCTAGGCCTTCCGTTATTTACCAAGTATATAGCTGCATTAATTAAATAGCAATTAAATATAATGATATCAAATTGCCCGTGTTATCACATGGACCAGCTGGCACCTGCAACTAGCAATGCTATCAATTAGTGGTTGAGCAAGCATACTTAGCCAAACACTATTCGCTAGGAGGGATGGTGTTTGAGGTTTCATGGCAAAGTTTGATGGCCAATATATCATGTGGTAGGCAGTGGAGATGTAACGAAGGAAACATAACACTAAACATAACAAAGCTAGTAACGGTGTCAAGTTCATGATCATCTTGCCTGTGATTTCTTCAGAATAGAATTGCTCTTGTTCTTCCTGCACGAACTATCCGGAATCCACGTACTCGCTCTACGTTCCCCATGCTACCCAAAGGAAAATAACAGCAAATAAACACGAGAAAAACATAATGCAACAATCAATATGATGCATGTGTGATGAAGAGGGCATGCATCACTAATCTAGTCACTGTCATGTGCATTAGTTGAGGTGTTTATATTCTAGACATAACCTCACTTAAGTTATGTTGACATGCATGAACATGGCAGAATCATATGCATCACGAGAAAACGATGCAAAAAACCAATAAAGAACGTCGTGAATGGAGTTTGGGTTCAACCGGAAACTTCAAAACAAGTTACGAAGGTCTACGGATACAAAACAAGAACAAACACAATTATATGGCACTCACTGGTGAACCCGGGTTTCCATTTGAACAAGCCCCAAATTCCAAGTGGAATGGTGTTCAAGAACTCACAAAACCATCAACCATAGCTCACACATGCTCAAAACCAGTTTGACACACGACCTGTTTTTAACATCATCAAATCACTTTGACCACAAGATCAATAGCAGCTGCAACCATCTAATTAATTCAAACAAGACATGAAACGGAAACCAACCAACAACATTACAACCTCTAACAAGTAGCTAAGGCAAAGGATTCTCACATCAAAAGATATACAGCCCCAACCTTGGACAAGACATCCAAGATTGGGACTTAGTGAAAATTACAGATTTTCACCAGCTGCTTATGCTCTCAAGCATTTTGCAGCCTCCAAAAGGATATCTACAGGAGGTATCTGGGCATGAAATTTTCCAGAGAGCTAGACAAACAAACCATCTAACAAACATTAGTTTGTTGCTTGGGATAATTACCAACAGGAAAGCAAATACACTCATGACAACAGTGCAAGAAAATAGCACCAGATCACCACACTTAGTGAAAATTACAGCTTTTCACAATCTTTCATTTTCAGGCAAGTGCCAACTTTGACAAGGTGTAAATCTAACATGCAAATACCTATGAACAAAATATTGGCCCGAAGTTGTAGAGGGGTTCACCCGCTACCATTTCTACCATAGTAGCAGCCACAACAGAACAACACCCCACTTGTTACAAGGCTCAAAACAGGGCATGACATCTAAGCTACAACACTCAGGGAAAAAAATTACTAAGGCAGCGAGGAATCAACTGGCATAAAAATAAAGGTGCGGAAGGGGGATCGAACCCATTCCCACATGCACTCCAAGCACACACGCTACCGCCAGGCTATGCCTTCGTCTCTGAACAAAGGAGGGGGTGTTGCCCTTATGGGAAGAACCTCATGCCTCTGCAGGTACCGCGACGACCGAAACAGGGGAGGCAGACCAGCGTCCACTTCGGCGACTATCCGACAAGGTAACCTAGGATGAGGGATGTGGGGTTCCTTGGGGACCCATTTCCGGGGATAACTCGCTAGGAGGTTGCCCACGACGGCGGCGCGACGGGGATGCTGCACTGGGCCAAGCAGAGCTCGACGCTGGCGACTAACACGTGTTGAAGGGGATCCTAAGCGCGGGGGAAGAGAAGAGGAGGAGGAGGCGCTCACCATGGGGGTCTTAGACACGAGCTCGACGCCAAGAAGAGGAAGAAGAGACGGGGCGGCCTGCGACGACCTGCTGCTCCGCTCCATCTCTGATGATGTCTACATGGAGGAGACGGCAGAGGAGGGGATCCGGCTCCCTAGAGGGGGGAATGGATGGAGGGAGGATCCAGCATCCTCCCTACCACCTCGGCCTCCACGGAGGGGCTACCGGCAACGAAGGAACAACGGGGATCGCCGGCCTGTCTCTCTGCTTGAACCTCTGAACCTTACCTCTGTACAGGTTAAATGAAGGAGGGAGATGAGGCTGGCGGCGTGATGGGGAAAGAAGAGGAATCCCTACACGGAGAACGCATGCCGATGCACTAAATAGGAGTGGAAGGGACGACGGCTCGACGTCCGTGAGCCACGCCGGCGATCTCTCTCTCACGCACCACTGACGGAGAGCAAACAGGGGAGAAAATGGCGTGAGGACGAAGGAGAGGGAGATGGGCTGCGCTAGAGGGAAAGGGAAGATGGACCTTACAGGGAAACTGGGCCAACTCACTCTATTTGCTCCTAAAAGAAATAAACACATGCATATCCTTTCTTTTAAAACAACCGGTTTGAAAAGAAATTAAACCAGGAAAGGATAGGGGTTTATGAGAAGGAAAAATATTCTTTGGAAAATAACAATGAGTCCCTATTTATAAA
This sequence comes from Hordeum vulgare subsp. vulgare, assembly GCF_904849725.1. Taxonomy (NCBI): domain Eukaryota; kingdom Viridiplantae; phylum Streptophyta; class Magnoliopsida; order Poales; family Poaceae; genus Hordeum; species Hordeum vulgare. The sequence continues at coordinate 336,371,249 of NC_058524.1, read as the reverse complement.
AATAGCTGGGGCAATTTTGAGCAAAGCAAAAAAAAATCGGTTTTAGCCGATATTGGCCCTGTTTTAAATATAAAAACAAAGGAAGAATAATTCAAATAGGTGAGTGTTGTCACCCACAAATATTTAAGTAGTTTTCAAAGATGTTGAACATTTTTAATGGGCCAAACAGAAACTTAAAATCTGACTCAAGTTAGAAAGGAGAGAGGGGTTTATTTGGTCCTTGGTGCAACTAAGATTTTGAAGGTTCCTTGTTGCACCCACACCACACTCCACAAGAACATCCAAGACACATGCAACCACATCACCAGGGTGGCACAACACCAAGGACAAGACTAAGTCAAAAGGAACAAGGAAGACACCCATGATGCTTGAGATGCACAAGAAATGATAAACCATACTCCACTCCATAACATAGCCGCAACATGGCTGCCACATATGGAAAAGCTTACAAAAGGGGAAAGAAAGCACTTCGGCTGCTACAACTTTCCCACACTACAAGAGGATCTCGACCAGAGATCTAGGACTTGAAGAACTCTGGAAATTCGGAACTGAGGTGATCCTCGCGCTCCCAAGTGGCCTCTTTGTCGGAATGATGTGACCACTTCACTTTGAGAAACTTGATTGACTTATTGCGGGTCTTGCATTCAGTCACTTCAAGAACTGCAATTGGATGCTCATGGTAGGATAGGTCGTGCTGGAGGTCAATATCCTGGAGATCAAGTGTTCGCTCGGGAGTCTTGAAGCATCTCCGGAGCTGAGAGACATGAAACATGTCATGCACATTGGAGAAGTTGGAAGGAAGCTCGAACTGATATGCAAGATCGCCTCTCTTGCCAACAATTCTGAAAGGACCAACAAAACGCGGAACAAGCTTCCCTTTTATGCCTAAGCACTGAGTTTCCTTTATGGGAGACACTTTGAGATACACAAAACCATCGAGCTGAAAAGTCATGTCATGATGCTTGCTATCGTAGTAGCTCTTCTGGCGGGACTGTGCTGCTTTGAGATTATCCCGAATGACACGACACATTTCTTCTACTTCAGCAATCATGTCATTCCCAAGAATCTGACGCTCACCGGTCTCTGACCAATTGAGCGGGGTACGACACTTCCTGCCATAAATAATATCGAACGGAGCCTTGCCTAAGCTTGCCTGATAGTTGTTGTTGTATGAGAACTCGGCAAATGGTAGGAAGTCTTCCCACTTCATGCCAAACGAAATCACACAGGCTCTTAGCGTATCCTCGAGGACCTGGTTGACTCTCTCAACTTGCCCACTTGTTTGAGGATGGAAAGCTGTACTAAATCGAATCTTAGTACCCATCGCAGACTAAAATGAATCCCAGAACTTGGAAGTAAAGATGCTTCCGCGATCCAAAGATATAAGCATTATAACACCATGCAATGAGACTATCCTTAACGTATAAACCTATGCAAGCTGAGCTGCCGCGATAGACTCCTTGACTGGAAAGAAATGATCGACTTTACTCAACTTGGCGATGACAACGAAGATAACATCGTTGCCTTTCTTGGACTTCAGAAACCCGTTGACAAAATCCATCTCAATATGATTGAATTTCCACTTGGCTATGGCAAGGGATGCAAAAGACCTGATGGACGTTGATGCTCTACTTTCACTCTACGACAAACATCCCACTCATTCATGAACTAGGCAATTTCATGCTTCATGCGAGTCCACCAGAAGGTTTGCTTCAGATCCTGATACATTTTGGACCTTCCTGGATGTATCGAGAGAAGGGAATTATGGGCTTCTTCCATGATAACCTCCCTGAGCTCCCCTTTCGGAATGACAAGGCCATCATCGAAGAACAAGGTATCTCTGCCATCAACACGGAAGCACTTATATTTGGGAATGCTCTTTGACAATCCAATCTTAACTTTCTTCGCCATCCCATCAGGAAGTCGAGCTTGTCGGACTTGGTATTACAATGTAGGAGAAATCTGGAGATTAGCAAGAAATCCCTGAGGTACTGACTGTTGAGCTTCCTGAAAGATTCACAAAGATTAGTCTGGAGAGGCTTTAGAATGTGACTGTTGCAGTAAGCCTTTCTGCTCAAAGCATCTGCAATGACATTAGCTTTGCCTGGAGTGTAGTCAACACTCAGATTGTAATCTTGGATCATTTCCACCCAACGAGTTTGACGAAGATTGAGACTAGGCTAGGTGAAGATGTATTTGAAACTCTTGTGATCGGTGTAAACCTCAACATGTATGCCCAACCAGAGATGTCGCCAAGTAATGAGAGCATGTACCACTGCCGCCAACTCAAGATCATGAGTGGGATAATTCTTCTCACTTGGCTTCAACTGCCTCGAGGTAGAAGCTACCAATTTATTCTCTTGCATCAGACCTGTACCAAGACCTTGAAGAGATGCATCACAGAACATTTGATAAGACTTGGAATCATTAGGAGCAGTCAAGACTGGAGTAGAAGTGAGCTTCTCTTTGACTGTGTCGAAGGCCAACTGACACTCTGGAGACCAGACAAACTTCACACTCTTCTGAAGAAGCCTAGAGAGGGGCTTAGCAATCTTGGAGAAATTCTCTACGAATGTTCTGCAGTAGCTTGCAAACCCGAGAAAGCTTCGAAACTGCTTCACATTCTGAGGAGGTTCCCACTCAACAATGGCCCGCACCTTTGATGGATCAACTTGGATGCCCTCGGCAGAGATGATGTGCCCAAGGTACACAAATTCCTTCAACCAGAACTCACATTTGGAAAAATTAGCATAGAACTTATGCTCTCTTAGCTTATCAAGCATAAGTCAGAGATGTTCTTCATGCTCTTCCTCAGTTTCAGAAAAGACCAAAATCTCATCAAGATACAACAAGACAATTTCATTCTTGAATGGGGATAAGATATAGATCATCATCCGACAGAAGGTCGGTGGAGCATTGGCAAGACCGAAAGACATCACTATGTAATCATACGAGCCAAAGCTTGTCCTGAAGGCATTCTTGGGAACTTCCTCTTCCTAAATGTGAATCTGATGATAGCAAATCCTAAGATCAAGCCTAGAGAAGATATTAGCCCCTTTCAATTTCTCGAACAAGTCATTGATATTGGGAAGTGGATACTTGTTTCTGATCGTCTTCTTATGCAATGGACAGTAATCGACACATAGTCGGTCCGTGCCATCCTTCTTCTTGACAAAAAGAACTCCACAACCCCAAGGAGATCATCTTGGTCTGATCAGACCCAGACGCTCTTTCTCATCAAGCTGCTTGTTCAGCTCTTTCAGCTCTTCTGGACTCAATTTATACGGCCGCTTGCTTACTGGATCAGTACCGAGTTCAAGCTCAATTACGAACTCAACTTCCCAGTGCGGAGGCATTCCTGGAAGTTCTTCCGGAAAGACATCTACATATTCGCAGACCACTGGGACTTGGGAAATTGGAGAGATCTCGCCCTTCTCATTCAAGGAAAACAGACGGATCGTGTCGTCGCGCGCTGCGAGGATAATCACATCCTCCGAAAGATGAGTTAGTTTGACTTCTTTAGCTTGACAAACAAGAAATGCCTTGTTCATAGAGAGCCAATCCATCCCAAGGATCAGATCAATATCAGACATGCCAAGGACAATTGGAGAAGCCAAAAAATAATAGCCACGCATCTTGACAGAGACATGAGGAACAAACCCATTCGATGTCATTTGCATTCCCGAAGAAATGATTTTTAACGGCCTAGGAGTCTCTTCTGTCACGAGATCATGGTTTGCAACAAAAGGCCTTGAAATGAATGAATGCGATGCACCAGAATCTAATAAAACCTTTGCAGGTAAATAGTTAACCAAGAGATTACCCATTATCACATTTGTGGAGTTTTCTTCTTCTGCTGCATTCACCATATTGACTCGCGTAGAGCTAGGATTGAAATTCACCATTGCATTTCCTAGAAGCTTCACTGGAGGAGGAGGCGGAAATCGTTGCTGAGTGGTGCACTTGTTGCAGTAGTGACCCTTCTGCCCACACTTGTGACAAGTCACCTCTGACAGCGGACAAAATCGCACTTGAGGACTCCCTTGCTTCTACTGCTGAAACCTCTGCTGGAAAGCTAGGTTAGGTGGGTGGGAAGAACCACGACCACCTGATTACTTGAACTACTGAATCTGTTGAGGAGGAGGAGACACCCAATATTTCTGCTGCTTTTGGACCACCTGAGTTGAGGGCGAGGAACAGGAATCTCTGAAACACTTCCTCGAATTCTCCAATTTGAGCAAAGCTGCTTCAGCCCTGAGAGCCAAGTTATAGAACTTATCGAACTCATCGGGATCGTGCAAGGCAAGGTCCAAGTACAAGTCTTCTTTCAAACCACCTCTAAACTGATAAATCTTGCTCTTTTGATCTGGGATGTCCTGTTGAGCATACCGAGCCAGCTCATGGAACTCGATGTTGTACTTGTACACAGAAGATCCACCTTGCTTCAAGCATTGGAACTTCTCACGCATCTCTTCCACAAAGCTAGACGGAATATAGTGAGGCCTGAAATCTCTGAAGAAATCGTCCCAGCTAATTATTCTGCCGCCCCTGGAGTCCCTCAACTGTTGTCACCATTCTTTCGCCTGTACCTTGAGCTAAAATGTTGCAAACTTGACGAAGTCCTCTGGTCGCACATTACTGCACTCAAAGTGTTTGTTCATGTCACGAATCCAGTCCTCAGCATGAAATGGCTGGTCACAAGACGTGAAGGACTTCGGCTGGTTCGCCAGGAATTGATTCCGAGTTGCAAATTGATGACCACCATGGTTGAAATTGCCCTGTTGCTGATTTTTCCTCTCTTGCAATAGTTGAAGTAACATATGGGTGTTAGCATTTGTTGCAGCCATCATCGCTTGCCATGCCTCTGGAGGAGGACGTGGCGGTGGATGAGGCGGAGGATCAGCACCCTCACGACCCGGATTCTGGCGAGTTGGTGGAGCCATCCTAAAGATTGACAACACGTTAGACCAGAGATAAACATTCAAGGTAAGTTGAATCAATAGATAGAAATATCTGAACAAGAATACTTAGCGATTGCATTCGAACAATAATTAGTAAGAATGCTTCCTCAAAGTGACTGCCGACAACATCAGATTAAAGGCCACTCGCAAACCAAGTATGAGCTAGGTTTGCTCGGACCAAACGTATGACAGAGATTCCATCCGATATCTTGGTGGATATGATCGCACGGGCTCGAGCTTATAGTAGCCATCATGTACAAGGCAGTGCACATGACATACGAAGTGTCCCCAAGTTGTAGCAAGCTACAAGGACTCTTAAGACACAACGAGAACCAATGTAAGACGACCGTGAACAAACGGACCCACTGAATGTTAGACCCCAACCTCACATCATGCATCTGTTGGAAGATTGTCCTATAAGTAACTACCTGAGATCCCACCTAAGAAATCTCGAAATTTCCGGCCATGCAATCTGGTCCACGAATACAAGGAGTAATATATCACTCAACTCCTATACTAACCCGTCCAATGTATCACATCCGTCAACACATAACCACAATCTTGGAACTTCATCTATCACAGACCCTCATAATCGCAACGATACTAAGTGTGGCGATACATCGAGAACTATCTGCAGGAGTACTGGGGAAGCTGCACTCCTCTCGTCACTACTAGTATTGAAGCAATTTCAAACATCCTCCGTCCTGAGATACTAAGAAATCTGAATGATAGCGATGTGCTCAAGAATCCCCTGGAGCTCACTCCCCGGAAGAAATGAAGTCAGACAGGAGCCAGCAAGACAGAACTCCGTCAGATCGACATCATATAGATTCCAAAAATATCGGCGTGATCCTAGATTTTTTTTAGTGAGAAGAAGTCGTGAACGTCACCAAAGGATAGAAGAGGAGAAAAAAGAAACCTACTCTCCGATATAACTAAGACTCGAAATGGTTTTTGCTAGACTCGACTCAGCCAAGTTCGATCACACAAAGGCTCCTATGGTCGTAAGGCTCTGATTACCAACTTGTAACGACTAAGATGCGGCCCTTTCCTTATTTTGGGGTGAGGCCTCAAAAGGGAAAGAGGCGCATCTACCAGTTTCCCAAGCGAGATAATCATAACAATACAATAACTAAAAGAGTGACAAGAAGGGCATACACTTGCCATATGATAAGGTACATGGTCATACAGTCATACAACCACACATTATTATGAACATGGAAAAGTCCAGCTACGGACAAGATAAACAGGAAAAAGCTATGAAATCCCGCATGCTGGCCCCATGATCACGACCACGGCCCCTAGTCCTCCGGATAAGTAACTTACAGCCTGCCGCTGTCCTCATCGAACTCCCACTTCAGTTGGCTGTCATCGGGAGCTCCTGCATCAGGGGTACCAGTACCCCTGGGCATTTGTAGTAAACCGTAAGCCACGAGGACTCAGCAATCCTATGACCTTGGTATCGAGTCTAACTGAGTTAAATGGGTGAGGAAGGATAAGTGTATGAGTTTGCAGCAACCTAAGCTTATATGGTGGCTATGTTATGATGAACAGGGTTGTCATATGGTGGCCTACACAAGACGGTCGAAGACTAGGTTGATCACTAAGTGATCCTGAACACCTACTTACGTCAATCATAACCCCACCATGTTCTCGATCAGAGAAGGAGCTCTGAAGGAGACAATCACGGTTACACACTCAGTTGGTAGTATTATTAGATTTACTTTAAGTTGCCTAGAACCGAATGTTAACAAAATATCCATGTTTACCAAATAACCACAGGCATGGCTTTCCGAAAGATTAAACCCTCCAGGGGTGGTCCAAGTAGTTCATCATAAATTACAATGGGCTGCATAGTAATCATGTACCACGAAACTCATGATCTCGTCGGATTCCATAGAGGAAAACCTAAACTCTGAGGACACCCAAAGTCTCACCGGAATCCCAATGCGCAAGATATATCTCTAAGGTAAGACAAATCTGGCAACACCTCCCGACGTGTCGGCGATCCCGATAGGAGCCGCGTATCTCGTTCTCAGGACACAACGGATGAGCACTACGTACAGTGGCCGGATATACATCCCCGAGTTGCCCCGGGTGGCCTTCCAAGTGGCTCAGGTTTGGACCTACGCTCATGAGGAGCACTGGCCCATGGGGTTGATTAGATTCCTCGGGGTAGTTATTCCCTATGCTTTTTATTATTAAGTTATTACCAGATTAACACCAAAGTTGGGTCCTGCGAGACAAGTCTTAACACTATACTATTTATCAAGGGGGTCCCCATAACAACCCCGAACGTGTTTTGAGCGCTCAGTTATGGAATAAAACACCGGTGGCGAAACTAAGGCGACAATAATGGAACAAATCACCCGACAAAAGCCTAGGCCTTCCGTTATTTACCAAGTATATAGCTGCATTAGTTAAATAGCACTTAAATATAATGATATCAAATTGCCCATGTTATCACATGGACGAGCTGGCACCTGCAACTAGCAACACTATCAATTAGTGGTTGAGCAAGCCTACTTAGCCAAGCAATATTTGCTAGGAGGGATGGTGTTTGAGGTTTCATCGCAAAGATTGATGGCCTGCAACTAGCAACACTATATATCATGTTGTAGGGAGCGGAGAGGTAACGAAGGAAACATAACACTAAGCATTACAAAGCTAGAAACGGTGTCTAGGTCATGATCATCTTGCGTATGATTTCTTCAGACTCGAACTGCTCTTGTTCTTCCTGCACGAACTCTCCGGAATCCATCTACTCGCTCTCCATTCCCGATTCTACCCAAAGGAAAATAACAGCAAATAAACACGAAAAAACATAATGCAACAATCAATATGATGCATGTGTGATGAACACGGCATGCATCACTAATCTAGTCACTTTCATGTGCATTAGTTGAGTTGTTTATATTCTGGACAGAACCTCATGTTAAGTTATGTTGACATGCATGAACATGGAAGAATCATATGCATAACCAGAAAATGATGCAAAAACCTATAAAGAACGTCGTGAACGGAGTTTCGATTCAACTAGAAACTTCAGAACAAGTTATGAAGGTCTACGGATACAAAACAACAATAAACACAATTATATGGTACTCACTGGTGAACCCATGTTGCCATTTTAACAAGCCCCAAATTCCAAGTGGAATGGTGTTCAAGAACTCACAAAACTAGCAACCATAGCTCACACATGCTCAAAACCAGTTTGACACACAACCTGTTTTTAACAGCATCATTTCACTTTGACCACAAGATCTGTAGCAGCTGCAGCCCTCTAATTAATTCAAACAAGACATGAAATTAAAGCTAACCAACAGCTTTACAAGCTCTAACAAGTAGCTAAGGCAAAGGGGTCTCACATCATAAGATATAAAGCCCCAAACTTGGACGAAACAACACAGACTGGGACTTGGTGAAAATTACAGATTTTCACCAGTTGGTTATGCTCTGAAGCATTTTGGCAGCCTCCAAAAGGATATCTACAGGAGGTATCCGGGCATGAAATTTGCCAGACAGCTAGCAAAACATACCAGCTAACAAACATTAGTTTGTTGCTTTGGCTAATTACCAACAGGAAAGCAAATACACACATGACAACAGTGCAAGTAAATAACACCACATCACCAGACTTAGTGAAAATTATAGCTTTTCACAATCTATCATTTTCACCCAAGTGCCCACTTTGACAAGGTGTAAATCTAACATGCAAATACCTATGAACAAAATATTGGCCCCAAGTTGTAGAGGGGTTCACCCACTACCATTTCTACCATAGTAGCATCCACAATAGAACAACACCCCACTTGTTACAAGGCTCGAAACAGGGCATGACATCTAAGCTACAACACTTAGGGGAGAAAATACTAAGGCACTCAGGAATCAACTGGCACAAAACTAAAGGTGCGGCACGGGGGATCAGACCCATGCCAACCTGCACTCCAAGCACACACGCTACTGCTAGGCTATGCCTTCGTCTCTCAACAGAGGAGGGCGCGTTGCCCTTTTGGGCAGAACCTCATGCCTGTGCAGCTACCGCGGAAACCGGAATAGGGGAGGCACACCGGTGTCCACTCTGGCGATTATCCAACAAGGTAACCTACGACGAGGAATGCGGGGTTCCTGGGGAATTCATTCCCGAAGATAACTCGCTGGGAGGTAGCCCACGACGGCAACCCGACGGGGCTGCTCCATCGGGCCAAGCAGAGCTCGACGCCGGCCACTAACACGCGCTGAAGGGGATCCTAAGCACGGCGGAAAGGAAGAGGAGGAGGAGGCGGTCACCCTGGGGGTCTCCGATACGAGATCGACACCGAGAAGAGGAAGAAGAGACGTGGCGGCCTGCGCTGACCTGTTGCTCCGCTCTGTCTCCGACGATGTTGACATGGAGGAGACGACACAGGAGGGGATCCGGCTGCCTAGCGGCGGGAACGGATCGAGGGAGGATCCAGCATCCTCCCTACCACCTTGTGCTCTACGGAGGGGCTACCGGCGACGACGTAACGACGGGGATCGGCGGCCAGTCTCTCTGCCTGAACGTCTGAACCTTACATTGTAGAGAGGAAACAAAGGAGGGAGATGAGGCTGGCGGCGCGATGGGGAAAGAAGAGGAAACCCTACAAGGAGCACGCACACCGAGGCTCTAAATAGGGGAGGAGGGGACGGCGCCTCGACGTCCGTGAGCCACGGCGACGCTCTCTCTCTCTCACGCACAACTGACGGAAAGCAGACACGGAAGAAAACGGCGTGAGGAGGAAGGGGAGGGAGATGGGCTGCGCTAGAGGGAAAGGGAAGATGGGCCTCACAGGGAAACTGGGCCAACTCTCTCTCTCTCTACGGCTAAAAGAAATAAACACATGTATATCCTTTTTTTAAAACAACCAGTTTGTAAAGAAATAAAACTAGGAAAGGAAAGGGGTTTATGAGAAGGAAAAATATTCTTTGGAAAAAGACAATGAGTCCTCTATTTATAAAAATAGGTGGGGCAATTTTGAGCAAAGCCAAATACATTGGTTTTAATAGATATTGGCCCTGTTTTAAATATAAAAACAAAGGAAGAATAATTCAAATAGGCGAGTGTTGTCACCCACAAACATTTAAGTAGTTTTTCAAATATGTTGAACATTTTTAATGGGCCAAACAGAAATTTAAAATCTGACTCAAGTTAGAAAGGAGAGAGGGGTTTATTTGGTCCTTGGTGCAACTAAGATTTTGAAGGTTCCGTGTTGCACCCACACCACACTCCACAAGAACATCCAAGACACATTCAAGCACATCACTAGGATGGCACAACACCAAGAACAAGACTAAGCCAAAATGAACAAGCAAGATATGCATGATGCATGAGAAACACATGAAATGATAAACCATACTCCACTCCCTAACATAGCCTCAACATGGTTGCCATATGTGGAAGAGCTTACAAAAGGGGAAGGAAAGAACTTGGGTTGTTACACCCTCATAGGTGGTAGGATCATACTCAACATGCAGGTGATCCGGAGGAGCCATCGGTAACATCACTTCAATGATTTACCGATACTTATGATCACATGCAACGGAAATATTTGCTACACTAGCATGCAATATAACATATGCTCAGATATGGTCAAAGGGCTGCTTGCCTTTCCTCTCATAGTTCTCGGGGTCTTCGATGTCTTCCGGTTCAACTCCGAGTACTCCGTCTACCCGTCAACTATCGTAGGAAACAACACAGTTAGCCACACAACAAGTAGAAACAAAACTGCTACATAAATAGGAGTTTTATTTTTCTTGGACCTCTCTGGTCATAAGAAAAATACCTGAAGCTTTCTATAGGAGATTTGGGCCATCGGGGATTTTCGAAAGGACGAAAGGTGGAATACGTGATCCTTAAAGAAGCCTACAAAAATGTTTCTGTTAAAAATGAGTGGATGCACTCAATAAACAGAGAATGATTTTGGAAATATTTAGGAAGTTGTTTCACTGGAGTTGGAGGTGATATGAATATACTAGGGACTTTATAACATGGAATAAATAGCAAAAGGGAGCTATTTATTTAATGCAAGAAAAACAAGCCAGAGAAAATGTCCACCTTGGGTAAGAAATTAGGGAAGGATTTAATAGGTCTCTGGAAGTTGTAATCACCCCATTTGGAGTTGATTTGAGCCCTTTAGGGATTTCACAAGGGGGTGCTTAAAATATCCAGAATTGGGTTTAAATAAAAACACCACAGAAAGTTGCTCTGGAAAAATGTGCCATGCACATATCTGGATAGGCCTTGAAATTTTAGGAACCTGTAGAAATTTGAATCATAATATTTGTAGCAAGAATGAATTTAATATGGATTTTGGAATTTCCTGATAAAAGAAAAAAGAAGGAAAGGAGATGGCTTAACCAGATGTCACATCGGGCAACACATAGTGGCTGGCGCCATGGGCAACCCCTTGGCCAGGCCAAGGTGTCAAGCATGCAAGGCATGCGTGCCACGAAGCACTTGTGGAGTTTGAACCCAAGAGGACCAGTTTAGACTCGGTTTTGGCTGTTGTTAAGTTTGCAAAAGAAAACTTAGAGTCAAAGAAAGTGGGTCTCGAATGGGGAGTGTTGGGGAAACATTATGTCTGGTAGTGTTAGCTATGCAAGGACTATAACACTCCCAAGTTTGAGCTCAAGCAATGAAGGGTAGCTAGTACTTGCTCTACAAAACTACATTTTAGCCAGAAATCTAGATGTAGATGTGTTGTTCGTTTTCTCCACATGATCATGCCATGTCTTGGTTTGAATTGATGCCTTGGGATGCTGGGGACCCTCTGGAAAGAGGTGGGGGCTTTCTCTTAAGAAGAAGTGGGACATGAGCGGTAAAAATGGTGATCCAAGCATAAAAGTGAGATAGATACATGGGGACTCTCTCTAATAATTGACCAAAGGTCATGGAAGTACTACTAGAGGTAAAATGTAACTATATGAAGCTGTGGTAGAAAGATGAGCTCAAGGGTAAAAGTGGAAGGCGCCAAAGTAGCCATTAAAGTGAGTGCACACGAGGTGTTTGATGAGTTTCCGAGCAACCGGATGAACTTCAATGGATATGGAACTTGACAGGATCAATTAACAGATGAAAATACGCTTGGAAACCAAATTTGGGATTTGGTGGAGAAGGTTTCCAATGTAGACTTGGAAAACCCATGAAATCGGTTGAAATGGCTTTCTGCTTACAAAACTATGCAAATCAATTAACACAAATCCAATATTTTGTGTGGGGGCAATATTCGAGCATTAAAGCATGCCCAAAAAGTTTGGGGTCAATTGGAGAAACTTTATAATGTAAAGTTTCCCAAAGTAAGAAATCAACAGAGAGGGTTTGAGGGTCTTGGGACAAGTTCTTGTTTTACCCTTGATGCACCACTTGGTGTGGATGCATTATTGGAGTATGAGAACATGCCCACCAAATTCGAGCACAATTGGAGACAGTTGACAATGTAGAGTTGCTCAAATTTGGATCTGGACAGATAGGGTTTTACAATAATTAGGGGAGTCAAATCAACTTGGAGTGAGATCAAACTTGGCAGGATAATCAAACATATCATATGTGACATGCTGGAACTTTACATGATTTTATTGAGAATATTTCTTATAGAAATATTTAAAAAGCTTGAAATAGGAAGGAAGGGTTTTGAAGGGTTTTGCCCAACATTTTGAACATGCACATGTGTTGAAACTCATATATATGGACTATATATGTCCACTGAGTTTCTCAAATTTTTCTCTAATATTTTGAAAGCAATAAAAATAATTTTCCTTCATAAGAGACCATTTCAAGCCTCACAAAAAGGCATTAAAATAAAATAGAAAAATAAGTTTTAAAATAATAATATTGTGTTTTTGTGAAGCTATTTTGATAATGGGTTTTAAACAAAATAATTCATGCAAAATAAATTCCCTAATTTGAGGACTTGTAATACAAGTCACATCTAAGGGGTTTTGAAAGCTTAATTCAAAGAAATGCTTTTTGATGAAAATAATATTTGGTAAAAATAGTTTTTGGTCCAAAACACATGGCATGATCATTAGGTAGGAGTTTTGGGCTAAGGAGGTGAGCCTGGAGAGTAACAGGAATTATTGAGAATCAACAAACGCACACAAGCAAGCAAGCAAGTAATAGTCACTTCCAGCATCAGAAGAATTCACAAAAAAATTAGTTGGTCCTAAATTTTGAAATAAGTTAATTATTCAGGAAAGCTAAGCACAGGGTGTTACATCCCTTGTGCCCCACACTTGTGCACGGGCATGAGCAACACCCCTGACGGCAGTGTATCGGGAAGAACACGAGAAAGGCAATCCACGACCCACCAAGGCCATGCCCTTTCCTCTCTTCATGGGGCGTGGAGTACAAGGGCTCTAGATGCAAGGTCCCGGCAAGCCCTCCTTGCCGAGAAGATGCCCAAGGCCCCGACAAGCCCACTTCTCCGGGAAGACCCCCAAATATTAGCAAGACCCCGGCAAGCGCCCCTTTGCTGGTAAGGCTCGCACAAACTGGCGAGGCCCTCGGCAAGCCCTCCTTGCCGGGAAAGTATTCAAGCCCCCGACAAGCCCTCCTTGCCAGGAAGGTGACCAAGTCATCCGTCAGAGGCTCCAGGCGAGCAAGCCCCTTTCCCTCGCCAGCTGTCCTCCCGCATTTCTACCACAATCCGATCGCTCCAGCACATCCCTCATGTGCCAGCACAAGACCGAGGTGTCGATTCACCTCGGTACGTGCTGCGACCACGTTGCAGCATGTCAGGAGCCAGACAAGGCATTTACTGCCCCTGACACCACCGAAGAAGTACAACGGTGAATACTGTTGACTATTCACCCCACGAGCACACTGTTGGTGACCCCTTTGCCCATAAAAGGAGGCCCAAGTCTCACACTTAAGGGTTGGACCTTTTGGGATTGGAGACTCCCTGATCACTTACTAAGTTACTCTAGCAAATCACCCTACAATAAGCACATAATGAAAACTAAGCAGGAGTAGGGTTTTACGCACCAAGCGGCCCGAACCTTGGTAAAATACCTTGCCCGTGTTGATCCTAGCTCCGCTCTCGACGCCATACCTCTGTGTCCCCGCCGAACCATCAAGGGACTCCTCGATTTTCCCATAGGTGTCTGATTTCCCGATAATGACCCATTCCTTGGGTGTTTCCCTGCTGGGTAGAGTGGTTTCCTGGGCTTCTTTGTCTGGTGTTGGCGTCCATTCGGCAAGGAACTCCGCTAGTGCTCTGCTCTGGATGGTGGAAGTGCTTTCGTACTTCAGCCCAAAACTCCAGCGCTCACTTGACTATCCTTCCCGTAGCTTCGGGGTTCCTCAAGATGCACTGTAGTGGGAAGCGGGTGACAACCCTGATCTGACGAGCTTGGAAGTAGTGGTGTAGCTTCCTCGAGGCCATGATGAGGCCGAGGATCAGCTTTTGCACTCCAGAGTACCAGGATGTAGCCCCCTGTAACAGGGACCTGAGAAAGTACACTGTCCGCTGCACTACCTTCTTCTTCGCGAACTCCTTGGAGCCCTCATTGCTAGCCCGTGGGATTTCTACTGAGCTAGTGTTGGGCATTGCCGCAGATATTTTGGCTTCATCCCCGGTAGCATCTGCCGCAACAACACCTTTTCCAACACCACACAAACTCACTCACGCACACTTGGTTTATGCGGAAATATCAGGACGTAGTTTAAGCAGGATTACACTACTGTCCTTGACCGTGGACACGGCTATTCGTATTGTTCACACTCTGTAGAGGTTGCGCGCTGTACCCACGAGAACCGGGAAATTTCAGTGTCATCCACGACTCGCGGTATATCACATATACCCGAGGTAAGTACCCGATCATTATATTTCCCCAGGAGGTACTAAACAAGGAGGCGCACTCGATTGGTACCCAACCCACATGTTGTACGTCTTACGAGCACCGACTCTGGACAATATCAACCATGCGGGGACCAACGGTGTGCCTGGAATTCATAAAAATGGCATAGTCGCCCTTCCTGGCACGACCCCATCACAAGAGTGACGAAAATCACTCCCGCCACTAGTAATGTGGTTCTTTGCTAGTACCGACCACAGTAATCAACAAAGCCCCATCCCATAAAGGGGTAACGTGGTCGCACAGGTGAGGTTGGGACGGTCGACACATGATAAATCTAATCCCATTTCCGAAACCATACTCACACAAAACACCGGTGCACCACTTCATCAAAAGTGGCCACCCATCTCATCATCACCCTCGAGCATTAGTGGAACCCGACGGGGTTTTTTACAAACCTTTGATTTAACTCATCATCATGCTCATGCAATGGTTCTCTAACTCTACTAGTCAACATGATAGTAGCATGATCCTCATAGATGGTAGGATCAAGCCATATGTATAACAACATCATCATGCAAGTGCTTCGAAGAAGCCTTCGGTACGATCACACCAATGATGAACCGGCACTATGATCACATGCAACGGAAAAGTACTTGTTATTCTAGCATGCATCAATTTATATGCTCAAGTCATGGTCAAAGGGCTGCTTGCCTTTCTCGCGTAGATCCTCGGGGTCTTCGAGGTCTTTCGCTCCAACTCCAAATACTCCGTCTACCATCAACTGAATCTTTGCCAAGGGGTTTGGATCATCAGGGGTGTTTGAATGGAGGAAAGGAGGCATCGGTGATTATTGAAGAAGCTCACAGAATTCATTCTGTTAAAAATGAGTGGAGGCACCTATTTAACAAAGAATGATTTTAGAAATTTTTAGGAAGTGGTTTCAGTGGATTTGGAGTTGAAATGAATTTACTAGGAATTTCCTAATGTGGAATAAATAGCAAAGGGGGCTTTTCATTTAATGCAACAGAAATAAGTCACACAAAAATGTTGACCAGGGTTCTAAAAATAGGGAATGATTTAAGAAGGGTCTGGAAATTTGAATCACTCCAATTGGAGTGGATTTGAAGCCTATGGGATTTTTGAAAGATGGGGTTAATAATATCTAGATTTGGATTTTAATTAACACACCACATAAACAAGTCTTGGAAAAATCTGCAAAGCACATGCGTGGATAGAGTTTGAATTTAGGAACCTGCGGAAATTTGAACCAAGTGATTTGGAGTTAGAATGATTTTATAATGGAATTTATAAGATAGGACTAAAAGGAAAAAGGAGAAGGGTACTTATCCCTCGAGCTATCTAGCGCCAGGGGCGGCAGATAAGCAAATGGTTCGGCCTGTTGGCTCGGCCTAGCGCACAGGGCCACGCAGGAGGCGTACTCCTTCGGATGCGCATTGGCTCGGCGAAGGCGCAAAGCGCTAGTGCGCTTTCACTCATACGCCGAGCCCGTCTCGCTGGTCGCTTACCGAGGGGACCCGCCCGACTCCTCTCTCCCCTGCCTTTCTTCTACCTCGCGACGGGGAGATGGGGCCGCCGGCCGCCGGGGCTCTGGCCGCGTGCTGGTTCCGCCACCGAACAGCTGCTGGGGGCGGGTGCCCTACTGCCAACTGAGCCTGGGAGGTGTCCCTGGAGGCCGAGAGGATGCCCGGGCGAGAGGACCGCCAAGAGGGATGGCTAATGGCTCCGTCCACCGCGGAGGGCACGATGCTGACTTCGGGGAGGAGCCATAACGTGTCCATCAGGACGGGGAAGCTGCGGGGCTCGCGGAAGGGAAGACTTGAGGCCGGAAGGAGCCGGCTGGCTCGGACGCAAGGGGGGGCCGAGGCGGTGCCATGGCCGTGGAGGGAGGAAGAGGAGGGCCTGCGAGCTCCACCTGCGGGGTCACGGGGGCTTGAGGGAACTAGGAGGGTCCAGGGAAGAAGGAAGGAGGCACCAGGGGCTCGAGGAGGCCATAAATGAAGGGGCGGCCGAGAGTAAGCTTGGGAGCTCCCGGAGCTCCAAGGGCGCGGTGAAGACACGCGTCCCTGGGGCGTCTTGGAGGCTAGCTAGTGTCGGGAGGAGGTTGGACCAGTCAATTGGGATACCCAGGTGCTCAGAGACGTGCTGCAACTGTCGAAAGAGGTCTGGAAGGAGGAGACAAGGCGCAGAGCGCCCATACTACAGGCCAAAGTGGTGGTCACCACAACCACCTGTGCCTACAGGGCCCAAATGACTAGTCAAACCTGTCTGGGAGGTGGGGCATGCTACCTGGAAGGTGAGTGAGGAGTTTGGTCCCTAGTGGAGTTGATTTGAACAGGTTTTGACTGGGGTTAATCTTGCAGCAGAAATCTTAGGGCTACTAATGAGGGCACTAACAGCAGAGATAATGTGGAACAATCATGTCTAGCAGTCTTAGGCATGGAAGGACTTCATTACTACAAAGTTTCAGCCCAAACAAAGTAGGGTAGCTACTACTTGCTGTTCAAAGCCATGATTCAGCCAGAAATCCATTTGAAGAAGTGCTCCTCATTTCCTCCACATGAGCATGCTATATCTTTGATCCGAATGAAGCTTTGGCATAGGATAGATGCTCTAAAAAGAGTTGGGAACCTTGGGTTAAGCAGAAGAATGGGAAGAAGGGTAAAACAGTGCTGCCAAGGGTGAAAATGAGAGAAAGTTACAAAGGGGCCTTCTCCAATAATTGACCAGTGGCCATGGGAAAGTTACTGGAGGTAGAATGTGACTATGTGAGGCTGTGGTAGAAAGTTGAGATCAAGGGTAAAAGTGGAAGGGTCAAAAGAAGCCAAATTAGTGAGTGCACACAAGGTGTTTGATGTGTGGTTAGGCTATGAGATGGATTCCAATGGCTATGAAACTTTACAGGACCCAATAATAGATGAAAATAGGCTTGCACACCAAATTTGGGATTTGCTGGATAAGTTTTCCAATCTAGACTTGGAAAACCGTAGAAATGGGCAGAAATGGGTTTCTTCTGCGAACCCTATTCAAATAAATTCCCACAAATCCAATATTTGGTGTAGGGGCATAATTTGAGCATTAAGGCATGCACAAAAAGTTTGAGGATAATTGGAGAAACTTTATAATGTAAAGTTTACCAAAGTCAGAAATCAACGGAGAGGGTTTTATGGGTCTTAGGACAAGTTCCTCTATTCTCCTTGATGCACCACTTGGTGTGGATACCTTATTGGAGTATTGCAACATGTACACCAAATTTGAGCACAATTGGAGACACTTCCCAATGTAGAGTTGCTCAAATTTGATTCTGGACAGATAGGGTTTTAGAGTGATTAGGGAAACCAAATCAACTTGGATTAAAATGAAACTTGGCAAGATCATCAAGAATATCATAGATGACATGCTAGAATTTTACTGGAATTTATTGAGAATATTTCTTATAGAAATATTCCAAAAGCTTGAAATAGGCAGGAATGGTTATGGAGGGATTTTCCCAATATTTTGAACATGACCATGTGTTGAAACTCAAAAATCTGGAATATATATATCCACTGAGTTTCCCTAAATTTTCTTAAATATTTGCGAGGCAATAAATATAACTTTCCTTCATAAGAGACCATTTATGGCCCCACAGAAAGGCTTGTAAATAAAATAATAAAATAACTTTGAAAATAATAATATGATGGTTTTTGGAAGTCATTTTGATAATAGTTTTTAAATAAAAGTATTGATGCAAAAGGAATTCCCTAAGATGAGGACTTGTAGTACAAACCTCATCTCAGGGGTTTGAAAGTTTAATTCAAAGAAATGCTTTTTGGTGAAAATAATATTTGGTGAAAATATATATTTATCCTAACACATGGCGTGATCATTAGGCAGGAGATCATGGAATGAGGAGGTGATTAGGAGGATGGCAAGAATTAATGGGGAGCAATCACATGCATTCAAGGAAATAAGCAAACAATAGTCACTCCAAGCATCACAAGCACTCACAATTTTTTTTAATTGGTCCTAATTTTTGAAATAAGTTAATTTGTTAGGAGAGCCAAAAACAGGGTGTTACACTGCCTGAGCACGACCGTCCATTCGGGCCGCTGTTGTCGTCCGTGGACGACGGGACGTCCCTGCTTGCTGTGATTTGACGAGTTCGGGAAAGCCGATCAAACTTAGGATGGTGTCAGCCGCCGGGGAGAAGTTTTACAGGAGCTGAGTCCACGCCACAGCCTCCCCGTCCGTGTCCAACATGGGCAAGGAGGCAGACCGCAATGTGGCTCGACTCCTGGTGGAACCAGGAGGAGCATCGTCTTTTCCTTGTCGCCGTGCGCCGGTCGCTGTGGTGGCCCAACATGGGGGAGGTCGGGCACGCGGATCCAATGCTCCGCTCAACACTCCATCTTTCTCTAGACAAGGTCCACACCAAACAGCCGTGCCCGTAGCGGGCACAACTCGTGGACCACCGTTTACCTCGGACTGGATGCCGTTGTTGCGAGCACGGTCGCTGATGTGGCGGACTCATGGGGCCTGGGTGTTCCTTTCACCCGTGGCACCGGGGCGAGCTTGTTATGACGTCATTGTTGCTCACCTCGGACGCCCCTTGTTCCAGCTTCGATCGCAGGGGACACGATGGCGGCGACTCCTGGGCCGATCGTGTTGCCTGCATTGCCCATGTCGCTAGATGTCGCTGCACCGCCAGCGACGTCCGCGGCTGCAATCATCACGGCTTTCAATGTAGGAGGGTCAGCGTCCGCGCCGGTCTACTTCTTGGGAGCCAACACGAGAAAGAGAAAGTCGCGATGAAGTTCAGCATGCTGCTCGTATCCTCACGTTTGCAGGAACGAAGCCCCCACCTTGGCGCACCAAATATGTTGGTGCAAGTGTGCACGCGGTCACCTATGGGACCTTCGGGCCACTTGCGGTTCGGTAGAATGTCGTATCACACAAAGAGCAGAGACTACGAAACAACACAATGATGAGACTCGGGGTTTTTACCCAGGTTCAGGCCGTTGTTAAGCGCAACACCCTACTCTTGCTTTGGTGGATTGATTGGGGAAGACGAAGTTTGCACGGAGCTATACCATGACAAGAGTTGCCGGGGAGAGCTAGCACACGCGTACACTTATACTTGGCTCTAATCTCACGGGGACCTGATCTACGAAGTGTGGAATCTCTAAGTGCTCGAATTCCCATAGATCGGAATCCTTTGCAAGGTTGCCTCAGGATCCTTTTATAGGTCAAGGGGCGTCCACAGTGGCAACAAACATGATCAGATCGCTAACAGTGCTATCATACCTAACTCTGGCACTTAAGAGAGAGCGCCATAAATGCGGCCCTAGGTGGCGAGCGGGGGTGCATTCCCGACAGGCCTCTAACACCCATGAGCTAGCTATGGATTGATGTCTTGACATGCTCCTAGGTGCCAACAGGTTGCAACTTGTCTTCCGATGCGGTGCCACATTGCTAACGAGAGCCACCTAGACGTCTGGGGGCTCAACACCTCATCGACAAGTGACTCGTGTAGCGATGAGGTGGAGCTGTGGTTGGCTGCCTCATGCCTGCCAGGGAGGCACCTTGCCAGGTCTAGGTGAGGATGATTGCGCCTTCACGCCCGACAGGTTCCAAGGGTTCTTCGCACATCTCGGGTTGTTGGTGTTGGTGGTTGCTCTTGAAAGGTGATGCTCTCATGTCCTAAACATAATTCAGGGGCACTAGGTACCCCATTACTAGTGCACCGACATGGAGGTGTAGACACTGGAGGTGCTGGAGCAGGACCTAAAGAGTGAGTTGATGAAGACGTTGTTTCTTCTGGTATTGGCACAACTGCTGACCTGGTCTCGGTTGTGAACCGTGTGGTAGTACGAAGAGGTGAATCATCATCATCATCATCGTCATCATCATCTTCTTCATTTGAGCGTGCAATCTTCACTAAGTCAAATTCGTGCTGAAGCTGCAAAATAGTGGTGGTCCACTCCATCACCTTCACATCCAGTTCACGGAATCTTGTCTCCATGATCCTCTCTCAACTCTTCTAGTTCAGCAAGATCTCTAAAAGATCCTTCTACATCCCTCGGATGGTGCTGACCAAGAAGGACATCTGTTCATCTTTCATTTTGAGCTAGATTGATGGAGCTGGAGCATTCCTAGCAGCGCCTGCAGCTGCTGCTTCTACAACCTCTCTAGATGTAGCTGAGCTGGGACGGGTGTCATCCATCACGACTATATTATCCTCAGAGTCTAGCTAAAGTGGAAATGAGGACGATCAAGCTGATTTGCATGCTTGCCTATCTTGGCATTAATGAGCATCTGAATGTAAGGTGCATATCCGCATAATCTCTTCTGGTCTGCAGAAGTTCTCCTTATAGTCTCAGCAATCAAATCAATGACTTTGAAAAGAGTGTGGGTATCTAGATGATGCAACATATTGATGGAATAGCCTCTAATCATTTTCTTCATCACTTGATTTGGGCATCAAGGTATGTCTCAAGATATTGTTGGTAATGGTTATCCCTTTGTAACACCGTGTGTTTTAACTCTCCTCACTAATTAAATTTTTCTCAAAAATTATGACCAATTAAATTTTTTGTGAATGCTTGTGATGCTTGATGTGATGTTTGCTTGCTTGCCTATTGCCTGTGCTTGAATCCAATGCTCCTGCTACTCTCGAGACTCACCTCCTTGACAAAAGTCCTTGCCTAATGATCATGCCATGTGTATAGGACCACAAACTATGTTACCAAATATTATTTTCACCAAAAAGCATTACCTTGATTTAAGATTTCAAAAACACCTCACTTGGGATTCGTACTACAAGCCCTCAAATTCGGAGGTTATTTTGCATTAAATATTTTATTTAAATCCCATTATCAAAATTACTTCCCAAAACCACAATATTATTATTTTAAAAGTTATTTTACTATTTTATTTAAATAACTTTCTCTCAGGGTAGAAATGGTCCCTTCTGAAGGAAAGTTATTTTTATTGCTTTCAAAATTCTTGAGGAATTTTAGGGAAACTTGGTGGTCATATATATTCCATATATATGAGTTTCAACACATGATCATGTTCAAAATATTGGGCAAAACCATTCAAAACCCTTCCTACTTATTTCAAGCTTTTAGAATATTTCTGTAAGAAATATTCTCCATAAATTCGTGTAAAATTCTATGATGTCACATATGATATATGTGATGATCTTGCCAAGTTTCATCTCAATCAAAGTTGAATTGATTCACTTAATTATACAAAAACCATATATGTCTAGATCCAAATTTGACAAATCTACATTGCAAGTGTCTCCATTTGTTCTCAAATTTGGTACACATGTTCTGATACTCCAATATTGCATCCACACCAAGTGGTGCATCAAGGAATAGAAGAACTTGTTCCAACCCCCTCAAAACCCTCTTTGTTGATTTCTGACTTTAGGAAACTTTACATTATAAAGTTATTCCAATTGATCCCAAACTTTTTGGGCATGCTTTAATGCTCAAATAATACCCCCACACCAAATATTGGATTAGTGGAAATTGATTTGAATAGTTTTGTATGAAGAAAGCCATTTCTACCCATTTCATGGGGTTTTAAAGTCTACATTGTAAACCTTCTCCACCAAATCCCAAATTTGGTGTGCATGCTTATTTCCATATATTATGTGATCCTGTTAAGTTTGATACGAATTGGAATCCATATGGTAGCCCTAACACCCATCAAACACCTTCTGTGCATTCACAAAAGTTGCTGCTTTGGCCCCTTACACTATTACCCTTGAGCTTAAATATTTACTACAGCTCTCTATAGTTACCTTTTACCTCTAGTAGTCGTGCCATGGCCTCTGGTGAATTATTGGAGGGTGACTCCATGTAGCTACCTCTCATTTTTACCTTGGCAACATCATTTTTACCCCTCTTGCTATACTTCTGCTTAAGCCAAAGCCCCCAAATTCTTCCAAGGCATCTATAGCATGTTAATGCATCATTTCAAACCAAGATATGGCATGCTCATGTGGGAGAAGTGAGCAGCACATTTGCAACTTGATTTCTGGCACAATTGTGGCTTTGAAGTGCAAGTACTAGCTACACTCATCCTCCTCAGCTAGCAGTATTGTAGTTCTTGCATAGCTAACACTGTTAGACATAGTTTCCTCTCAAGATTCCCCATTTGAAAATCACTTTTCTTAGCTCCAAGTTTGTTGTTCCACACTTGACCATGGTTAAAACCCCAACTACCCTACCCCAAGTGCAACCAAAATCCTCCATCAGTCTCCAGAGGGCATGCCTTGCATGTTTGACAATAAGGCTTGACTAGAGGGTGGTACTGGACGTAGAGGGTCGTTGACCATGCCATTGGCATGCAAAACTAGCGCTCAACACCATAACCATGACATGCAGCTCGAAGTAGGCGGCCAGAGCTTGTCTCAGCGCGCCGCAGACCTCTCTTTGACCAGTCCAAGCCCTCCCCGATTCCTCGAAGCCGCCAAGCTCCACCTGGCGCGCGTGCTCTCGCCGTCCACAGAGCACCCGAGGCTCTCCAGATCCCCTCCTCTCTGCCCCCTCCTTTTTGACCATGCCGTCGAGCCCTGCTGCCTCCTATCTCACCCTCCCACTTCCGCAGAACACCGCGGAGATCCCTCATGCCCTCTGCATCCCTGCATGCACGGCAATGGCCGAACTTCTGTCGGCGGCCTCCGTCCAAATCCGGCCCGATGGGAAGCCACTACTCCTCTAGGCCCTCCGGAGTTGACCTCCTGCACCACCGTAGATGCCCCAGCATCCCTTGTGGCACCCCATGGCGTCGTATGGCCGAGGCCAGAGCACGGCACCAGGTCCCTTCGCAGCCACGTCGTCGGTGCCGATCCGTACCTTCCCCTAGACCACCAGGCTGTGGAATGGTGGGCGGCGCGACCCTTGGGCCATAAGGGGCACCGACCGTCGTCGGGTGCGTCCTTCGCAGCCGTGGCGGCGAGAGCACCAACCGGATCGAGCCCCTGTTGCTCCCCTGTGCGGGGGGAGGTAGGAGGTGATCCTAACGGGTGGGGCCCCCCTGTAAGCCTCCATCGGTCGGGCCCACCTTGTTAAGTGGAGGCAGCTCCCGCAGGAAGCGCACTACGGGGAGTAAGCCTTCGGCGTGGCCACCTTCTGCCTCCACGCCGAGCCGCTGGGCATGCCCATTCCCTCCACAGCACTAGTGGGCGCAAGAAAGTCCCTGGTAGATCCCTTTCACCTTTTTCTTTATCAGCAAACTTCAAACATGCATTGAAAATTCATTTGAACTCCAAATCTGATGATTCAAATTTCTACAGGTTCCTAAATTCAAGATCTATCGACATATGTGTATGGCACATTTTCCAGAGCAACTTTCTGTGGTATTAATATTTAAATGCAGATTTGAATATATTTAGCCCCACCTTTCAAAAATCCTTGGGGATTCAAATCAACTCCAAATGGAGTGATTCCAATTTTCAGAGTCTCCTAAGATCATGCCCTATTTTTTAAGCATTACTCCACATTTTTATCTAACATGCTTCTGTTGCCTTGAATAAGTAGATCCATTTTGCTATTTATTCCATGTTGTGAAATCCGTAGAATATTCATATCAACTCCAAATCCAGTGAAACAACTTCCTAAATATATCTAAATTCATGCTCTGTTTACTAAGTGCCTCCATTCCTTTTTAGTAGAATGATTTCTGTAGGCTTCTTAAGGATCACCTATTCCTATTTTCATCCATTTGAAAATCCCTGATGGTCCAAATCTCCTATAGCGAGCTTCACGTATTTTTCTTATGACCACAGAGGTCCAAGAAAAATAAAACTTCTACTTATGTAGCATTTTTGTTTCTGCTCGCTCTCTGGCCTACTATGTTTGTTTCCGACGATAGTTGACAAAGTAGACGGAATACTCGGAGTTGGACCGAAAGATCTCGATGACCCCGAGGACTTATGTGTGCAAAGGAAAGCAGCCCTTTGACCATGCCTGAGAAAACATTTTCATGCATGCCAAGTTGAATACTTTATTTCGATGCATATAATTGAGGTTAATCGGTGCACCCCTGCATGGTGTTACCGATGGCTCCTCCGGAGCAATAGCATTGAACATGACCCTACCAGGTATGAGGGTCATGCTAATAAAAAGTTGACAAGTAGACAATAGTGCTACACATAGTAATAGCATGTGCATGATGATGGTAACACAAAGTTGATATCAAAGGTTTTACGAGAGCCCCGTCGGGTGCCTCTAATGCCCGAGGGTGATAATGATATAGGTGGCCACTTGTGAAGAAGTGGTGCACCGGGAAATATTTTGTGTGAGTGGTTTCGGAAATGGGGTTAGATTTACGATTTGTCAACTGTCCCAACCTGATATGTGCGACCACAATACCCCTTTATGGAATGGGGCTTTGTTGACTACTTTGGTTGGTGCTTGCAAAGAGGCCACGTTACTAGTGGCGGGAGTGATATTTGGTCACTCTCGTGACAGGGTCGTACCAGGTAGGTTGACTATGCCATTTTACGTGTTCCGGGCACACCATTGGTCCCTGCATGGATGATACGGTCCAGAGTTGATGCTCGTAAGACGTACATCATGTGGGCTGGGTACCAATCCAGTGGACTCTTTGTCTAGTATTGTCAGAGGAAAGGCAATGATTGGGTACGTACCTCAGGTATGTCATATACCGCGTGTCATGGATGACATGGAAGTTTCCCGGATCTCATGGGTACATCGTACAACCTCCGCGGAGTGTAAAACTATTTGAATAGCCGTGTACACAGTCAAGGACAATTGGGTGGTGCTGCTTAAACTACGTTCAGTCATTTCCGCATAAACCAAGTGTGTGTGTGTGTGTGTGTGTTTAAAGATGTTACCTGAGAAAGATGAGATGACAAGTTCGGTGACGTGGCATATAGGGTGGACCTGTGGTGTTCAATCCCTCAACAGATATGTTGATATCTGCGACCTGTTCTAAAGATTACCATGTAGCTTTTGATGCATCTCCATACAAGTACTTGACCATGTTCATTTTTGATTAAAACTTGCTTCCCACAAAGGCTGCATAATATTTTAGTATCGTACCAGCTGCATTATTCATATCATGGGCTGTTTGCGAGTACATTCAAAGTACTCATTAACTTACCACTTGTTACTTCATCAACTAGGTATGAGAGAACAGGAAATGGTGTAGAGTAACTTGGTGACGTTGTTGCGAGCTAGGACGCTTCGCAGTAAGAATGTGTGTAGGTTAAGGCTGATGACATGGGTTCACGCTTTCGACCAATATTTCCGCTACTGGTCAAGTTTGGTGTGTTGGTCCTCAAGTCTCTATAAATGTAAGACTTGACTGCAAAGGTCATTTATTGTATCAAATGGTATGTATGCAGGTAAGACTCTTGTTATTCAGTGTTTGTGTATTCGGTGAGCATTGATCTCTCGGATCACTGAGCACGTTCATTCGGCAATCTCGACTCGTAAGTCCGGGTCCTCACAGAGCTGTTATCAGAGCCATGCTGACTGTAAGAATCCCTTAGTTAGCACGGACGTTAGTTAGGACAAATTTTTTTCCATAACTTTCAGAAGTACCTGCAAAACCTCTATCTTTCTCACCTCTCCTAAATTTTTAAAGGAAGCAAGGTCTTTACCTTAGCACATCCACTCTTATTTTCATGACACTCCTCGTCTACTTCTTCAAAACTTGCAAATGTCCGCTAGCATCCTTATGCCTGACCACGGGATTACTGTTGGCGTTCTGTGAATGGGGGTACCCAGACCTGCCTTCCCGCAGCCCAGGGCTGGCCCACATCATCAACCAAACACCCGTAGACCCGGCGTCACTCAAGGGAAGTCCCTCACGAGGGGCCAAGCCTCACTAGGAGGGACTGCATCAAGGCCCACAAGGGGCCTCCTCTGGACCCCTCGAGAGCTGTGTCTATTTCGAGGCAAGGCCCGGCCTCCGGAGTCAAGGATGACACACACGAAGGACAGGCGAACCGCAAATGGCAGAGCATCCCAGTTTCCCCTTTGGTGCAAAG
Organism: Hordeum vulgare subsp. vulgare; assembly: GCF_904849725.1. Taxonomy (NCBI): domain Eukaryota; kingdom Viridiplantae; phylum Streptophyta; class Magnoliopsida; order Poales; family Poaceae; genus Hordeum; species Hordeum vulgare. The sequence continues at coordinate 336,344,435 of NC_058524.1, read as the reverse complement.
GGGGCAAGGACATACGCGTGACTCGAAGGCATCTTCCAAAGGTTTCCACTTTGGTGTAACCAAGCAACCGCTGCCTGCCAGTAGGGCTCATGTTACCCTTGCAGCGCGGGCAGCCACTTTGCAGGCGAAGACCACCTTTGGGCAGAGGAGCATGTTCCCTTGTCCCCCTTTAAATTTGGCTGTCGTGGGATCCCTTCCTGCCAAAATGATAAGGGAAGAGAACCGAGGCCACCGCTATAAGTAGAGGATAGACTGCTTCGTAGAGGAGGGGACAGAAACCATTCACTCACCCACCATCGCACCACTAAGGACGCCTAGCCTCAGGAGGCTGGAGAACACTGTACTAGTTCATTCCTCAACCTCCACGAGAGGCTATCCACCAAAGCAGGAGTAAGGTTTTACGCTTCCCAGCGGCCCGAACCTGGGTAAACTGCCTTGTCCTGCGTCTTCCTCAGTATCGAGTGAGTTATCTGTTTTTCTCATCGAGTAGCAAGCCTAGGGATCGAATATGCTACGTGGTCTTTGCGCATGCCCATGAGTTCGAATCCTTAGGGTCATGCGGAGCCCTAAATCCGACATTTTGCATGCCAGGTATGGGGTGTGTTTCGGAGCATCCACGTGACACCAGGAGTTAGATCTCGACTCAGCCACTCCACGGGAAGTGCAACCACCAACGTCCGCTGCTCCACGGTGATGGACGGCGTCCGGGCGAGCAAGGTCACCCCTGTAGTTGCCTGCATTCTCAGTGGATCGTTGGCACCACCTTCCGGCTATCACCTCAAGTGTTTCGTGTAGTCTGGGGAGGGGGCTGATACGTCTCAAACGTATCTATAATTTTTTATGGTTTCATGTTGTTATCTTGTCATCTTTGGATGTTTTATGTACCTTTTATATCTTTTTTGGGACTAACTTATTAATTGAGTGCCAAGGGTGAGTTCCTGTTTTTTCTTTGTTTTTGGCTCTTTTCAGATCTATTTTGGAAGGGAGTCCAAACGTAATAAAATCCCCAAAATAAGTTTTTCCCGAACGGATGAAGATCAGGGGACTTGAGGGCCAAGCCAGGAGGGCTGCAGGGGGCCCACAAGCCCCCTAGCCGCCACCAGGGGGCGACGGTTAGCAGGCTTGTGGCCTCCCTTGCGCCCCCCTGGCCTAGCTCCTTCGCCTATATATTCCCAAAAATACAGAAAAAATCAAGGGATCCACGAAAATACTTTTCCGCAGCCGCAAGCTTCCGTTTCCGCGAGATCTCATCTACAGACCCTTCCCGTTGCCCTGCCGGAGGGGACTTTGGAGTTGGAGGGCTTCTACATCAACATCATCGCCCCTCCAATGACTCGTGGTAGTTCACTTCAGACCTACGGGTCCATAGTTAGTAGCTAGATGGCTTCTTCTCTCTCTTTGATGTTCAATATAAAGGTCTCCATGATCTTCATGGAGATCTATCCGATGTAATCCTCTTTGGCGGTGTGTTTTTCGAGATCCGATGAATTGTGGATTTGTGATCAGATTATCTATGATATATATTTGAGTCTTTGTTGATTTCTTATATGCATGATTTGATATCCTTGTAAGTCTCTCCGAGTCTTGGGTTTTGTTTGGCCAACTAGATCTATGATCTTGCAATTGGAGAAGTGCTTGGTTTTGGGTTCTTACCGTGTGGTGACCTTTCCCAGTGACAGTAGGTGCAGCAAGGCACACATCGTGTAGTTGCCATCAAGGTTAACAAGGTGGGCTTTGTCGTAGATATGAGATTGTCCATCTACATCATGTCATCGTGCTTAAGGCGTTACTCTGTTCTTTTTGGACTTAATACACTAGATGCATGCTGGATAGAGGTCGAAGTGTGGAGTAATAGTAGTAGATGCAGAAAGTATCGGTGTACTTGTTTTGGACGTGATGCCTATAGATATAATCATTGCCGTAGATGACGTCACGACTTTGCGCGGTTCTATCAATTGCTCGGCAGTAATTTGTTCACCCACCGTCTACTTGCTTTCATGAGAGAAGCCACAGGTAAACACTACGGCCCCCGGGTCTATTCACATCTATCGTTTCCACTTTTGCTTTTACTTTGCTTTGTTACTTTGTTTCTTTTAGTTCTCACTTGGCAAACAATCTATAAGGGATTGGCAACCCCTTCATAGCGTTGGGAGCAAGCTTTTTGTGTTTGTGCAGGCACTTGAGATACTCCTTCACTGGATCGATACCTTGGTTCTCAAACTGAGGGAAATAGTTAGCACCGCTGCGCTACATCACCCTTTCCGCTTCGAGGGAACACCAACGCAAGGCTCCAAGGCCACGGGGGAAATCCGTTGCATATTTTCCTAGGAAGTCCCTTAAGGCATAGCCGTAGCAGAAAGATTCCTCGTGCCATAACACGTTTCTGGCGCCATTGGAAGGTCTTTTGTTGCAGTAGCAGGGGCTCACCCAAGGCCTGAGACCCCGGAACGCCACGTGCGGCTTGAGGTCAACATCACCTTCGGCCCGACGACCACCCCAAGGCCACGACGGCCGCCGGGACGCTTCCCATGATGTGCACGCCGATCATATCCGGCGTGGCCATCTCCAAAATTTCATTGACATTGGCATGGGCCTCAACGTTATATTGGTGGAGGCCTTGGACGCGTTGCGGTTACCCCGAGAGCGGCCTGCGCCCTCAAAGCCTTTCTCTGGGGTGGTTGCGGGATCCGACCCCCCCGTGGGGCGGATTCGCCTCCCCGTCACATTCGGCACCCGCTCCAACTTCCGCACCGAGTAGATCAACTTCGACATCGCCTACATCCGCCTACCGTACAACGCAATACTCGGCTACCCCGCCCTCACATAGTTCATGGCGGAGACGCACCCAGGATACAACGTCGTCAAGATGCCCGGGAACGGAAGCATGCTCACTATCGTGGGGGACATCAAGGATGCCTCTCGGGTGCTCAAGCTCTCCCACAAGGACGTGGCCGTGGCGCGTTCCAACTTCGGGAGCGAAGCGCGCACGACGGAGGACGCAGGGGACGTCCACGACATCGGGCCCGTGAAGAAGAAGTACTTTTTCTCCCAGGACCGGGCGGAGACGAAGCAAGTTCCGGTGGATGAAGGAAGCTCGGCTCCCACCTACACCATCGGCGTGAACCTCCCTCAAGAACAAGAGAAGGCGTTGGTGGATTTCCTTAGGGCGAACAAGGACGCGTTCGCCTGGAGCGCCTCCGAACTGGTGGGGGTCCCGAGGGACATGATCGACCACCACCTCATGGTCTGCCCAGGCGCATGTCTAGTGAAGTCGAAAGCAAGGAGGCAAGCCCCGGAAAAGCAGGCGTTCGTCACTCAGGAGGTGCGCAAGCTGAACAAGGCAGGGGTCATTCGAGAGGTGCGCTACCCTAAATGGGTGTCCAACCCGGTGGTGGTCCCGAAGAAGTGCGAGAAGGAGTGCATGTGTGTCGACTTCACCAACCTCAACAAGGCTTTCCCTCAGGACCCGTTCCCGCTACCACGTATCGACCAGATCGTGAACTCCATCATGGAGTGCTACCTCCTTTGCTTCCTGGACGCATTCTTGGGCTACCACCAGATCAGGATGGAGGTGGAGGGCGTCGAGAAGACAACTTTCCTCTCTTTGTGCGGGGTATACTGCTACGAGTGCATGCCCTTCGGGCTACGGGATGCCGGGGCAACCTTCCAATGGCTGATGCATATCGCCCTAGGACCGCATCTCGGGTGAAACGCAGAGTCCTATGTCGATGACATCATGGTCAAGTCAAGAGAGGCAAAAACCCTGGTAGAGGACCTGGTGGAGACCTTCGTGAGCCTTCAGGAGGTGAACCTGAACCTCAACACCGAGAAGTGCATCTTCGGGTTCTAATCGGGCAAGCTGCTCTGTTTCCTTGTATCGCACCAGGGGATCGAGGCAGACCTAGTGAAGGTCAATGCCATAAACAAGATGAGCGCGCCCACAACCCTTAAGGAGATGCAGAAGTTGGCGGGGTGTGTTACCTCTTTGGGTCAATTCATCTCCAAGCTTGGCGAGCAGGCCCTGCCATTCTTCAAGATCATGAAAATAATGGGGCCCTTCGAGTGGACCCCGGAGGCCAATGCCACCTTCGATGAGCTCAGGTGTTACCTATCGAGCCCGCAGGTCATGGTGGCGCCTCGCCCTCGGGAGCCTCTGCTTCTATACCTCGCTGCCACCCCCACTGTTCCAACGCTGCATTGGTGGGAGTAAGGGAGGAACAAACCAGCAAGGGCGCTACTTCACGGTGCCCCTGAGGGCCCCACCCGCGGTGCGTGGGGGCTCGCACGACTCACTATCTCCAATTACCCTGGAAGTAGAGGAACCTAAGGCCCACACTGTAGGATCGTGCCATGAGGAGCCCGGCCCTCCTAAGGCCCCAGTTCCTCCTCCGAACGACGAAACACCCCAACCTCCTGAAGTTGTCGGTGTCGGCATTCTGGGAATTACCTGCCTGCCCTAAGATCGACTGGCACGGCACCACCCCACACAAGGCCCTCGTGAGGGGACAAGCCTCGCGAGGAGGAGCGGCATCAAGACCGGCGGGGGGGCTCCTCAGGACCCCTCCTGAGCGGCAGATATTCCTAGGTGAGGCCCTGATACGTCCATTTTGCATCATGCTTTCATGTTGATATTTATTGCTTTATGGTCTGTTATATTACTTTGTGGTACCATATTTATGCCTTTTCTCTCTTATTTTGCAAGGTTTATTTGAAGAGGGAGAATTCAGGCAGCTGGAATTCTGGACTGGAAAAGGAGCAAATCTTAGTCCACTATTCTACACATCTCCAAATGCCCTGCAAATTTACGTGGATTTTTTTGGGATTATATAAAAAATACTGGGCGAAAGAAGTACCTGAGGGGGGCTGCCACGGCGCCACAAGCCCTGCCACCGCCACCCCCTGGTGGCGGAGTGGGAGCTTGTGGGCTCCCTGACGGCCCACTAGCCCCCCTCTTTTGCTATATGAAGGGCTTTGGTCTAGAAAAAAAAAATCATTCGGGAGCTTTTTCGTGGTTTCGCCGCCGCCACGAGGCGGAACTTGAGCAGATCCAATCTAGAGCTCCGGTAGGACGATGCTGCCGGGGAAACTTCCCTCCCGGAGGGGGAAATCATCGCTATCGTCATCACCAACACTCCTCTCATCGGAGGGGAGGCATCTTCATGAGAAGCTTCATCAGCACCATCTCCTCTCCAATCCCTAGTTCATCTCTTGTAATCAATCTTCGTCTCGTAACTCCGATTGGTACTTGTAAGGTTGCTAGTAGTGTTGATTACTATTTATAGTTGATTCTAGCTGGATTACTTGGTGGAAGAGTTTATGTTCAGATCCTTGATGATATTCATTACACCTCTGATCATGATTATGATTACGTTTTGTGAGTAGTTACTTTTGTTCATGAGGACATGGCATAAGTCATGTTAATAATAGTCATGTGAATTTGATATTCATTCGGTATTTTGATATGTTGTATGTTGTATTTTCCTCTAGTGGTGTTATGTGAATGTCGACTACGTAACACTTCACCATACTTGGGCCTAGAGGAAGGCATTGGGGAGTAGTAAGTAGATGATGGGTTGCTGGAGTGACAGAAGCTTAAACCCCAGTCTATGCGTTGCTCCGTGAGCGGCTGATTTGGATCCACTAGTTTAATGCTATGGTTAGACTTTGTCTTAATTCTTCTTTTGTAGTTGCGGATGCTTGCGAGAGAGGTTAATCATAAGTGGGATGCTTGTCCATGTAAGGGCAGTACCCAAGCGCCGGTCTACCCACATATCAAACTATCAAAGTAACGAATGCGAATCGTATGAACATGTTGAAACTAGCATGACAGAAATTCCCGTGTGTCATCGGGAGTATTTTTCCTCCTATAAGACTTTGTTCAGGCTTGTCCCTTGCTACAAAAGGGATTGGGCCACTTGCTGTACCGTTGCTACTACTTGTTACTTGTTACTTTTTTCTTGCTACGTTTCACCTCGCTACACAATCACTTGATACCGCTACTTTCAGTGCTTGCAGTTATTACCTTGCTGAAATCCGTTTATCAGAGACTTCTGCTCCTCGTGGGGTTCGACACTCTTACTTATCGAAAGGACTACGATTGATCTCCTATACTTGTGGATCATCAGGCCCAACCTCAGGAGTCAAGGCTGACATAGAGAGAGGACATGCGAGCAGGAGATAGTAGGCGATGCATTTTCCCCTTTGGTGCAAAGAGGGCAAAGGTGAACGCTCGCTCCCAAGGCATCTTCCAATGGTTTCTCTTCTGGTAAAACAATGCCCTCGCCGCCCACCAGTAGGGAAGACGTCACCCTTGCACCCACCCCTGCAGCACTCGCAGTTACTTTGCAGGCGAAAACCACCTTTGGACAGGGGAGCATGTTCCCGTGTTCCCCTTCAAAATTGGTCACTGTGGGATCCCTTCCTGCCGAAACGATAAGGGAAGAGAACCCGGGCTTCCGCTATAAATAGAGAGGGTGGGGTACTTCATAGGGGGACCGGGTCATTCTCACCCTTGAGCAACACACAAGGCCACCCAGACTCTAGAGGCTTGAGAGCACTGTACTAGTTAATCCGCCAACCTCCACGAGAGGAAATCCCCCAAACCAGGAGTAGGGTTTCACGCTTCCCAGCAGCCCGAACTTGGGTAAACTGTTGTGTTGTGTGTTTTCCACACCATCGAGTGAGCCCTGCGTCGTTCCCAAGGAGTAGCGTACTAGGCAAGGTTAAGCAGGGAGAGATCTTCGTACCCCTGTGTTCGAATCTTTAGGGTTTTGCGGAGCCCGAAATCTGATATTTGGCGCGCCAGGTAGGAAGTGTGTCGAGGTATCTCCCACGGTTTGGATCACCGAAGCTGACCGCGTCCATGTGAGGGAAACGACGAATCCGCACAGAAAGGCGGGCTTCACGCGTGGAATGGACGGCGCGGGCGGGCCAAGACGCCCAGCGGTGTTTAGCCACCTTGATGGCTGGCGTACATGCTGGACAGGCTTTCGATGGGCATCGGGGGTTGCCGTCTTCACCAACCATACAGCGTCCCCCCAACGCCTCGGCCCTTCCACGCGTCCCGACAGCTCTTCTCCTATCCGAGTTTGTCAGCACCCGACGCACAGGCATGTCGCGCTCCTGGTGGCGCAGGAGCTGCGGCGCCATTGCACCGCCTGCGCTGCCGCGATGGAGGCCACGCGTGCCAGCTCGGGCTCAACGCCCCCGGACAAACCCAACCTCGCTCCCACGCAAGTCGTGCTCGTCGTCCTGCGTCCCCGGGGATTGCAACGGGAGGACCACGCGGGCGCGCCCTCAACCTACACCCGAGCTCGCCCCGACTGAAGATCCGACTGCAACAGATGGGGGTATGGAATTTGGCCCCTCTTGGAAGGCATCACTCAGCGTCCCCCAGCGTACTTCATGGAGCGAGGAGGGAGTACCGGAGGACCGATTACATCAACACTTGGGTCCGCACACGTTCCTACGACATCTCCATCGGCGCACCTTCGGGCTACAGAGGAGACAGCGCAGAACGTCACTACAGAGGGAGGCACGCGCGCGACCTCACAAACATCCCCCGCGCGAACAGGTATGAACAACACCGTGGGCGTGGTCCACAGGGGTGGCTTCGCGAGGACGCCCAGCGCGGGTGTTTTCGCGGGGTGCACCTGCTCGTCGAGAGCTGCCTCAGGAAGGCGTCTGTGTCTCGGGACCGAGGACCTCTCGCCTTGGACAGGGTAGACGCACCCTCATGTCCAGGTCGAGGGGCCCCAGCCTGGGGATTGAGGGTGGGACATACGCCCATGTTCCCAGGCCAGACGATCCCAACCTGGAGGCCGGGGGTGGTATACCCATCCCTACACCCAGGGAGCACGACGCCCAAATGGGGACTGAGGGTGGAACGCACGCCCATCTCACCGGTGCGGGCTTTTCTCAGTTACCAACAGGTGTTCTGGGAATAGGGGTACCAACACCTGCCTGCCTACGGCCCAGGGCTGGCCCACTTCAGCGACACAAGATCGACTGGAACGACACCACTCGGGACAAGGTCCTCGCGAGTGGCCAAGCCTCCCGAGGAAGAGCGACATCAAGGCCGCGCAGGTAGCCTCCTCAGGACCCCTCTAGAGCGGCGGATATTTCGAGGCAAGGCCAGGCGTCGGGAGTCAAGGGTGATGCCAGGGAAGCACATGCGAGTAGTAGATGACAGGACAAGACTATTTCCCCTTTAATGCTAAGTAGGTGCGAGCATACCAGGGCTCCAAAGGCATCTTCCAAAGGTTTTCGTTCCGGTGCAACAAGACCACGGTCGCCCGCCGGTAGACGGGCGTCATCCCTGCGCCCACCTCTGCAGTGCTGGCAGCTACTTTGTAGGCGAAGACCACTTTTGACAAGGGAAGCATGTTCCCTTGTCCTTCATCGGAACTAGCCGTTGTGGGATCCCTTCCCGCCAACGATAAGGGAAGAGGACTCGGACCTCCACTATAAATGGGGAGGGTAGGATACTTGAGAGAGGGTGTTCGATTCCAACCGAAGAGAGTTCATTCCAGCCAAAGGGCAACACATCTAGCCACTTGGCCTCTGGAGGCTCAAGAGCATTGTACTAGTTCATCCACCAACCATCGCGATAGGAAATCCACCGAAAGAAGGAGTAGGGTTTTACGATTCGCAGCGGCCCGAACCTGGGTAAAATGTTGTATTATGTGCTACCCTCGCCATCGAGTTAGTCCTTCGTCGTTTCCATCGAGTAACATGCTAGGTGAGGCGGATTTGGGAGAGATTGTCGTACACACCCTTGTGTTCGAATCCCTATGGTTTTGCGGAGCCCGAAATCCGAAATTTGGCGCGCCAGGTAGGAGGCGTGTGAAGGTCTTCTCCTAGCTTCCTCCTTCCCAGGTCGCTACACCGATGGCCGGCAACCCACCAGCTTCTCCGAGTGTCGTCGACTGGTCTCCGACAGCCATATCACAGCGGATGGAAGCTCGCATGCCGGCGTCGTAGTACCAGGCGGCTGGTACCAGCTCGTCAACATCGTAAAACCCTTTGGCTGGAATCCGCCCGTGCCACAAACGCATGGTAGGTTGGCGGCGACCAAGGAACCCGCAGCCCACCGCATCAACTTGGGGGACCTCAGCGCACACGACACGTTGCGGATGGCAAGAGAGATGCTCCGCCAACGGCTGACACCAGGGGGCTTTGACGCCTGGGCAGACCAGGTCATGGAGCTGATCACCATCGCCCAGAAGACCATCCAACCCAGTGCATCCTCAAGGCCACAGGCGTCGGGCGCCGGTGGCTCGCACGGCGTGCCGGTCCCCGGGCCTGCAAGCTTCGGGGCCCTAGCCGCTCCGGGTGGGGCCGAGGCCAGGGCCGAGAGAGACGCGCTTCGCGCTGCCCTCCTCCTTCTCTAGACCCGAGTGACTGGCCCCGCGGCGCACCATGCCGAGAACCACCAGGGATGGGAGGATAATGGCGGGACGACCGACGCACATGCTAGCGCACATCACCAAGACCAGGTCGGCCCTCGACAATCCGGGGCGGCTAGACAGGAGCGATCCCTCCGGTGCATCCAGCAAAGGGCGGAGGCGATGGCGTAGATGAACTACGACAATGGAGACATGACAGGACACCAAGGTGTGAGTCAGGATGGGGCGGCGCCGCGACTAGACAACGGAAACAACACGAACAAGCGACTTCGTGCGGAGGCCTTTCGCCGGAAGAACTTCGAGCAATACGATCGGGGAGACCCTCCTCCACCACCAAGGGGGCCGCCACTTTCACACTGCTGACCGCCCATGGGGGATGGTCGAGCGCCTACATGGAGCCATACGTGTCGGAGTATGCGGCATTACCTCACCCTCCCGACGAGGAAGAGCCTCAGGGGTCGTCCCCGGGCGCCTATCATCCTCAGGAGTGCAGAACGTTTTGGGGCCCCTCCTTGAGCCGGGCCCAAGAGGCGCGGGCAGGGAGGCGCCCTCAAGCTGCGGGGCCCGGCGCCAGCCGTCTTCCCTGTGGAAGAACTATGTAAGGCCAAACCCACGGGCCTGAGGAGGACGAGATGAATGCCGCGACGAGGGCAAGTGGCACAGATCACCCACGACGACCACGATTCAAGCGTGGGCATTTGGGGACAGGCCTCACGAGGCGCTCCTCAGGCGCATGGGAGCTATTCGAGGTAATTTTTTTGGATTAACTGCCTTAAGAAGTGTCTGCTGACCGCAGGGACTTCAACGATTTGGGGCATACTTTTCCATGTCCTATTGTTTGTGCAATATTTCACAATTTCCATTGCATCCACTTGGCGACGTGACACACTGCCTTGCTTACATCTTTGGCGATCCACCTTCCTCGCTCGGGGGCACCCGCCGCTACGCATCACCCCAAGGCAGGGATTTGGGAAGCCCCACGACTCCTTAGGACCACAATCAACAGGATTAAGTCAAAGTCGGTTGAACGTCAAAAGGGGTTCCTGAGCATGGCGCTTAAGGGGACTTACCGGTCGCAAGGCCACCTACTGCCCTTGACAGCGTGCTTGGTGATCCGGTCATTATCGGGGGAGGCAGGGCCTCACCCTTAGCTACATCCATTCACTCGGTGCCATGCAACGGCGGTCAGGAAATGTGTGGGACTGGATCGTGGCTACTCGAATGTTAGAGGGGGGCTACTGAGCATCATGTCTTAGGGACCTTCACGGTCATAAGGCCGCCTGCCGACCTTGACATCGTCCTAGGTGATCTGGTCATTGTTCAGGGAGGCAGGGCCCGACCCCGTAGCTACATTCGTTCACTCGGTCCCACGCAACGGCGGTCGGAAAATGTGCGGGACTAGGACCTATCAACATAGAGTCATAGAAACGCCCTTAATTTGCTTCCGGGGAAGGTGCACGCGAGACCTGCATCAACCCGTCGCACATCTGCACCGTACTTCCATCATTTTGTAACCTACTTCATCCCATGACTCTTTCACGTAATAACGAGCCAAGACTGTATACGCCCAGGGCCCCCCGAGGACGAGGCAGGGGTCCACCCGGCGCCTAGTGGAAGACCTATGCTCCGTGCTGGGTACAGATGGAGGAAATCAACACAGTCGACCAATATCTCCCGAAGCTCAGGCCCCAATTCCTTGGGGGTAGGGACACTCGCGAGGCCAAAGCGTCCTCGTGACCTCCCATATACACCGCCACCGTGACACTCTCATGTAATAGAGAGCCGAGGCTGTATACACCCAGGGCCCCCCGAGAACGCGGAGGGTTCCATCCCATGCCTAGTGGCAGCCCTACGCTCTGCGCTGGGGAGAAGATGAAGGCAATCAGCACGGTCCGCCAATGACCATGCTCACAGCTGGCAAGGAAACCCATATAGGTCAGCAATGACCATGCCATCCTTAATGCCGGACGCGGCGCTTGCTTGCTTTTTCTTGGCTTTGAACCATCTTCTGCTATGTTTGAACTAGATGATTTCAAAAGTTGGTTTTTCCAATCTCAATGCCCAACGTTTGAAAAACAAAAAGGGGGATAACTTTCTCCGTCGTTTCGTATTTTGCTGTCTTCGAAACCTCCCATCTAGAGGACGTGTTTGGACATAAACGCTCCGCGCCGCCCCCTAGAGTCAAGGAGCATAAAAGCAAGGACTTGCCACCCTAGGGGCAACGTTTTTTAGTGGTCAACCACCGCTCGGGGGTCCGGACCGAAACTTGATACCAGCACAAAGAGTCTCGGGAGGCCTTAGGACCCCTGGGGTGATGACCAAAGGAACGAAGTGCGGAATCGCTGGGCGCCAGAAAGGGGGGGTTCCTGGGCGTGCCTCAGGAGCATTACCAGCTGGTGGGATTGGGGCCTGACGATGCAGAGCGGCTTGAGCGTCAAGGGGGGCTCCTCAGCAGTGCGCCTCAGGAGCCTTACTGGTCGCAAAACCACTCGGCCCCCCGGGCGGCGGGGCTTTGCCCCGTGAGGAGAAGTCTTGGTAAGGGGTTGTGCCTCACGGCGGCAGGGAAATGTGTGGGAGCAGGACATGCAGACATAGAGTGCCGAAAGGGTCTTCACCTCGTCCCACTTACGAAACAGGAGGAGCTACGCAAGGGACCGACGCAAACCCGCGAGCTATGTGCCTCGCAGGCCCCGACAAGGACCATCTCGCTTTACGACAAACTAACAGTGAATTGAAAACATGCAAATAACGAAGGGATGCAGGGCCTAAGGATTCGACGGCGGCGAGGAGCAAGTCCGACACCCAAGCATGCGGCGGCATGAGAGGTGACTCGGGAGGGCAGTACCTCCAGAGGGTCGCACTTCCCCCGTCGTCTCGAGCCACGACAGGTGCAGCAAGGGTCCCTAAGCTTTGCAGCCCGACCGCAACAACGACCAACATGCAAGCCATTAGCTCAGCAGTAAAAAGGAAAGAGGAGAACAGCGAAGGTAACAACGGCAAAATCTTAACGGCCGGCAGGGCAGAGTTCTTGATCCACTATTACACGAGCTTGGGGCACTAAGGGGAGGGGTTGCTGACGTCAGCCATGGCGCCAACTGGCCCGGTGTCGGGACCACCCTCCTTGCTCGATGAAGGCACATGGACATACCACCCCACCAGGGTGTCCACATGCGGGCGGACCTCGTCCCGGAGAAGACGGCGGGACTCAACACGAGCCGGTTCAATGATGCACCGAAGGTCGAGCTCCGAAGAAAGGCGGCGCAAGTTGGAGAAGACGAACGTCAGGGCAAGGCCCAGAAGCTTGTGCATGCTGGACGCCCTGTCCTCCTACACGCGGTGGATGCCAGCATCCAGCGCTTCCACGACCTCGTGAAAGAAGATGAGGTAGGTAGCCCCCGTAGCTCCTCACGGTAGGCAGCGCCGGGGCCTCCCCCGCAAATCGGAGCGTCACCGCGATTGCCCGGCCGACGATGTCCGTGAAATGCAGGGCACGCTGGGACACCATCAGTCAGGTGTACGCGCCTCGTCCTGAGCGGCTTGCATGGTGTTTGCCGCCTCCCGGACCTGCTGCTGCAGCGACGCTAGCTCCGCCTTGCCCTCCGCCTCGCCTTGGTGGGCGGCACAACGAGCGGCCTGGGCGCTCTCAAGACGGGCCCGAAACTTCTCCACCTCCTCTTGGAGATCGCCAAGCTTTGGATTCTTGGAGAAGGGCACGCTGAAGAAGAAGGAAGATCAACCCCAGGACAACAGATGAAGCAACAAGAAAAGTTGATGCAATGAAGGACTTACTCATCAACCATAGCCTAGCGGTGGCAGACTCGGCTAGGCCCTAGCGGCCCACTGCCGCAGCCTCCGGGTGCGAACGAGCAGGAGGAGCCGCACGTGTAACGCCCAAAATGCGATCCTATCCTTATTTAGGCACGAGGGCCTCGACAGGGATAGAAGCGCATATCGCCGTTTCGCAAGAATAGGTATCGTTACAAGTACATGTACTGAAAAGATGAGATTTATGGAATTGGCTTACACTCGCCACATGCTACATCAGAGTCACATCAGTACAATACATAATCATCATGAATAAGAGTAGGGTTCGACTACGGACGAAAACAAACGAGAAATGAAAACGACGTCTATCCTTGCTATCCCAAGCTGACGGCCTGCAACCCATCCTAGATCGATGAAGTAGAAGAAGAAGCAACTCCAATTGAACTATCAACGCGCTCGCGTCAAGTAACCTTTACGTGTACCTGCAACTGGTGTGGTAGTAATCTGTGAGCCACAGGGGACTCAGCAATCTCATTTCCAAAGGTATCAAGACTAGCAAAGCTTAATAGGTGAGGTATGGTTAATTGGTGAGGCTGCAGCAATGTCGTCGATCACGAAGCTCGCGATGTCGTCGGATTCCTTAGTAGAAAACGTCAACTGTGAGATTTCCCAAAGCATCACCGGAATCCCGATTCACAAGATATTTCGTCTAAGGTAAAACCAATCCAGCAAGGCCGCCCGACGTGTCGACGAACCCGATAGGAGCCGTGTATCTCGTCCTCAGGATACGACAGATGGGTCACACTAGGAGAAACCAAACCTCGGGTTGTCCCGCGGTGGCCCCGTAGTCTGCCAGTTTGGACCAACACTCATGCAGAGCACTGGCCGGGGGGGTTGATTAATTATCCGCGGCTGCTGGCGGGTCCCTATGCATTTATTAGGTTATTAGGCAAATGTAATACCAAAGTTGGGCCTTGCAAGACCCGTTTTAATGTAAAACGAATTATCAAGGGGGCCCCCATAACAACCCTGATCGTGTTAGGAGCGCTCAATTACGGAACATAACACCGGTAGCCAAAACTAAGGGGGCAAAGGTGGAACAAAGCACCAGGCTAGAAAGGCAGAGCCTTCCACCTTTTACCAATTATATAGGTGCATTAAATTAAATAGCATTTAATATGGTGATATAACAAGGAACCCATCTTAACACATGGAAGCAACTGCACCTGCAATTAGAAACGCTAACACATGGTTAAGAAAACGGTAACATATCCAATCAGTGGTTTGCTAGGTTGTGAACATGTTGAAGGTTTTCATGGCAATGTTGGGAGGCTGATATTTATCATGTGGTAGGTAACGAGACATAGCGGCAGAAACTATAATACTAGCACGACAATGATAGTAATGGTATCTGGGGAAATGGTCATCTTGCCTGAGATCCCACTTGGAAGAAGAATGGCTCCGTGAAGCAGACGAACCGATGTAGTCGAACGGGTCCTCACTTTCCAACACGCTTGCGAAACTCTCACGAGACGAAGAAAAACGGAAACATGAATCAACACACGATATTCACGACGCGATGCGCAACACATATGATGCATGAACGGTTGAATATATGCGAGAGATGGCATGTCAATTCACAACAATCAAACACTACACATTAAGTGAAGTTCAATATGCTACGAGGTGCATATTGGCGAAACTCCACATACGGATTATTTAGTTCTGTCCAGATTATTTACTCGACAATATTAAATGTGATTAAACATGGCAAGTGGTGAAGCGTAATTAATCTACCTATCACTACACATTTTAAATGAGGTCGGAAATGACATATAGCATCTCCGAGATGACCTGATGCGTTAATTTATAATTCTGACTAGATCTGAAATAACACGTTTAAATATTTGTTAAACAGAAAATAAATAAGTTCACATGATTCTACGCGTGGTTTCAATCAATTTACACATAAAGAACATCTCCAACGGAGCTACGGTTTAGAAGATACGAACATCGCAAGATATGATGGCATGAATGCAATATGTGCGCAACGACGGTCACATGCATTTGAAAACATACAATCAGCAATATCATATGAAACTACATGAGATTCTAAGCAAGTTTGATATAGGACACGATCAAATCGGAGCAATGGTTCAACAACTACGAGCTAAACAAGAAATCACTACAATCTGCCAAAATCAGCCACATAGCATTTTATACGCCCTCGAACCACTAGCTACACAAATCCCAAAATGATCAACCAAGGCATGAGACATTAGATGTAAAGATGCACTACAACATACTACCAATAACATTGATCATGAAAGCATGGATCACTAGGAAAATAACTCACAAAATGGCATCTCACACACAGTTTCAGACTTGTTGAAAATATGAGTTTATCACAGTGCAGTTTTCGATCTGAAGGCATATTGATAGCAACAAAACTATATGATACAGGTCCCCAAATTTCATGCAAATTGACAGTATGCTAGAGAAACTTAAAGACTACAACTAACTCCATTGCACCAACCTTAAAAGAGATACTGATCACCAGATAAACTCATGACAAGACAACAACAAAATATAACAGATTTCAGACTTAGAAATATTTCAGCATCTCCAAATAAGCACTATTTCCTAGCAAGTTGAGAACAAGCAAACCACACCTAAACATGTATTTCTACTGCAACCAAAATTACCAGAGGCTAACCTACACATCTAAGGGATATCTCTAGTTGACAACTCCTTCATATCATGCACGGATTAAATCCCACAAAATAAAGAAAAGGGCAACATGGCAAAATATCACGCGCACTAACTTACTGAAAAGCTAAAACTAAATGCACAGTTAAATTCTATGGATTTTTCTACCCTGAAAACATATATAACATGAGGGTTTGCAAAATAAAAATATCGCCACAAGTATATGCGAGAATATGTCCTAAACACGGTATAATAAACTAGTAACGGAATCCTACATGCAAAAATACAAACAACTACTCTAAATTACATGGAAAAAGGTCCCTAAAAAGATGAGCATTTCATCTACGGAGTTTGAGCAATCCGGACACGCACGAAAATAAATATGGGCAGAACAACCTATTAGGAAAGCACGCGTTTCTAGGCATATGGCAAGTAAAATCACTTGACACATGCATGCAAGTTGCAAATTATGAATCTACGTGAAAAATTACACAAGTTTCATATATAATTCGCTCCGATCCGACACTCGGTTAAATATCTACAGGCTTTTAAAAACATGTAATTTCTGAAAAATTACTAAATTCGCCGGAATAATAAAAATCCTACGGGCCGAATCTGCCAACTAATGGGCCAACATGCATGGGCGGAGGATAACGGAACTGTGCCTCGGGTGACATATAACAGGGGGGAATACTGGGCTTCTCACCTTAGCGGGCTTCGGCCCATGCGAGGAGAGAAGGGAGGTCGGCTAGAGCGGGGCAGTGGGCCGGTGCGGCGGTGGGCCTAGGGGCGATGGGCCGAAGTGCGTGGCCCAGGCGCTGGTGAGCGAGGCGCATGGATCCCTATCCAGCGCGAGGCAACGGTGCGCTCGACGGAAGATTGGCGGCGGGGCGGCGGTCTTCAGATCTCCGACGAGGAGGCTCAGGATCCGCCGGTTCCTGCGGAGGATGGTCTGGGAACGGCAAGAACTGGTCGGCAACGAGGCAGCAAGGGCGGCGGCGAGCACTTCGGGGGTTCCCTTAGTCGCGTCTATAGGGGCGGCTCAGGGAGATGCAGGCAGGCGCATGGGAAAACCGGTGTGGCACGGTGGCAGGTGACGGGAGTCGGCCGCTTGGCCTCCCTACTCCGGCGAGGCCGGCCAGCGAGGGCTGGATCTGCGGCGAGGGGGCGACGGTCTTCCAGCGCGATCCAACACAACATGCAGGATGCTGTAGTTAGGGGAATCTTGGGGAGGCCGGTGGTTGACCCCGGTCCACATGGGCTCGGGCGGTCTCAAATCGGGCCCCATGGGCCGGCGGCTGGAGGAGGTGGGAATGGTTGCGCAGCTAGGGTTAGGGTTAGCACTGGAAACGAGGGAGAGAGAGAGTGGCTGCCTAAAATGGCATGGGGGTCTATTTATAACAATGGGGGGCTAGGTTTAGCAGAATTTTGCCCCGGTTTCAACCGTACGATCGGAATAGAAC
Source organism: Hordeum vulgare subsp. vulgare (assembly GCF_904849725.1). Classification (NCBI taxonomy): domain Eukaryota; kingdom Viridiplantae; phylum Streptophyta; class Magnoliopsida; order Poales; family Poaceae; genus Hordeum; species Hordeum vulgare. The sequence continues at coordinate 336,327,091 of NC_058524.1, read as the reverse complement.
GATCTCGATAGTGGGAACGGCTAAGTGATTGCGTAGAATACGCTAGTTGGAGAAGAGACGGAAAACGGGCACCCGACAACGTGATTTTAAACACCGAAAAAAACGTCCGACGATAGACCGCATACGGTGCCGCTACGGTCGACCGTTCGGCTACGAGACCGGCTCCAATTGCGACGAAATTTGGCAGGCGGCCTACCTATATCTACATAGGACCGCACACCAAGTTTCAACCCAATCAGAGGAAGTTATACACACACTTTTACAAATAGGATTTAAACGATGTCGCGGGCGCGTGTTTGTGTGGTCGGGCTAAACACGGGCAACCACGGACACGGAGAGAACCAGCAACTAATAACGGCTGCAACTTTTGAAAACTGGCTGCAACGGGATCCGATGCAATGCGGATGATGCGCATGATGTAATGATTATGCGACAAATAAAAATAATCACATGACGAGAATGGAATAAAAAGGGAATCTTTTGGAACGTCGGGCTCGGGCTGTCACAGCACGCTTCCCCCAGCCAGAACCATCTTCATGGGACACCATGAAGACAAAGAGCGAAGGATACAAGAGGTTTTCTCACAGCACACTGATGATGCAGAGGAGAAGCTCGAGGTTGCAGTGCCCCCCCCCCCCCCGAAGGGGCTGGGTGAATTTATATGCGAGCCCTAGTCACCAACTGTCACGGAAGCGTGGGCGTCGCATGCCCCACGAGGGCCACGAGGGCCATGAGCAACATGATGGCCTGCGCAACTCTTGGGGATCACATCGTCGTGGCCTCGCACCACCCGGGTGCCTCGAGGAGAGAGAGCGACATCGCGCAGCTACGGGACACGTGGGTCGCCTGACCCACAGGCAAATGGGTCCTGCGATCCTTCGGGCCGCCCTCAAGGCTTCACCAAGAAGCCAACCCAAGCGAGCCTTGGGCCCAGGGGCTACTATCGGCGTTCTGGGAATGGGGGTACCTAGACCTGCCTGCGTGCGGCATAGGGCTGTCCCACTTCATGAACACAAGATCGACTAGCATGACACCACCCGAGACAAGGCAGTCGCGAGGGGCCAAGCCTCGCATGGAAGAGCGACGTCAAGACCCGCAAGGGCCTTCTTAGGACCCCTCCAAAGCGGCGGATATTTCGAGGCAAGGCCGGGCCTCACGAGTCAAGGGTGACGCCAGCTAACGATAGGCGAGCAGTAGATGGTAGGAAATGACAGTTTCCCCTTTAGTGCAAAGGAGGTGAGAGCATACCAGGGCTCCAAAGGCATCTTCCAAAGGTTTCCCTTCTAGTGTAACAAGATCACGGCCGCCTGCCGGCATGACGGGCATCATCCCTGCGCCCACCTCTGCAACGCTGTCAGCTAGTTTGCAGGCGAAGACCACTTTTGACAGGGGAAGCATGTTCCCTTGTCGCTCATCGAAATTGGCCATTGTGGGATCCCTTCCCTCCAATGATAAGGGAAGATCACCTGGGCCTCCACTATAAATAGAAAGAGTAGGATACTAGAGAGAGGGGGGTCGGTTCAGACCGAAGAGAGTTCATTCCAAGCATAGCGCAATGCATCTAGCCACATAGCCTCCGGAGGCTCGAGGGCACTGTACTAGTTCGTCCACCAACCTTCGCGAGAGGAAATCCACCAAAAGTAGGAGTAGGGTTTTACGCTTCGCAGTGGCCCGAACTTGGGTAAACTGTTGTGTTCTGTGCTACCCTCGCTATCGAGTGAGTCATTCGTTGTTTCCATCGAGTAGCAGGCTAGGTGAGACGGAACTGGGAGAGATCGTCGTACACGCCCATGTGTTAGAATCCCTAGGGTTTTGCGGAGCCCGAAATATGACAGAAGGGCTAGCCCGGCCGGGGGGTGCGCCCCAGGGTACCAGCCAAGGAACCCGGGGGGGCCGTGCGAGGCGCGCTGGGGCATCGCCCCAGGGACTCAGAACCCACCGCCTGGGCGAGCCTTCCGGCCAGCGGGCATGGGAGGCTCCTCCCTCACTCGAGGGCTCGTTCAAGGCAGGCCACGCCACGCCTCTACGAGCCCGGGGGCCACAAGTGGGGCACGCGAACATGGGGCATGGGGCTCCCGAAGCGTCCCCGGGACCTGCATCAACCAGTAATACCTATGCACCGCCCCTGCGACACTTTGTCGTCGCCTCTGCATCGACCCTCGACCCTCCTTCAATTCTTCCGGAACCTAGTTCATCCCATCACACTCTCATGTAATAACGATCCAAGGTTGTATACGCCCAGGGCCCCCCGAGGACATGTAAGGGGTCCACACCACGCCTAGTGGAGAAGACGGAGGAATCAACACAGTCCACCAAGGAATGCCGGAATCAGGCGCCTAATTCCCCGAGGGTAGGGACACTCACGAGGACAAAGCCTCCTCGTGACCCGCCATATACACTCCCACTATGACACTCTCACGTAATAATAGGATGAGGTTGTATACGCCCAGGGCCCCCCCGAGGACGCAGAAGGGGTCCACCCCACGCCTAGTGGAATCCCTATGCTCAGCGCTGGGGGGAGACGGATGCGATGAATAGGCTTTTAAGTTGTGGCCCACTAGTGCCTCCCGCTTTCTTCTGTATTTTGAGCTATCGAAGGCTCGCAAGTTTATCTGCTTAATATTTTGAAGAGAAAAGAAGGGTGGGGATTTCGTTTCTGTGTTCTCTCGTTTTCCTAAACTCATGTTCTCCTTCTTCCTTTGCCCTGATTGGTGTTTTATGGGAACCTCGGGAGGCCTCCGGTTCTCTCGAAGTAATCACAAAAAGGGGTGGAGTGCGGAATCGCTCGAGCGCCAAAATGGGGCCTCCTTGGTTCCGCCTGAGAACTCTTACCGGTCGTAATGCAACTCGCCTCTGTTGGCGACCTCCTAGAGTTCTAGTCGGCGCTAGGAGTGACGGGGCCCCGCCCTGTGAAGCGGATCCTCACGGCGGCAGGGAAATGTGTGAGACTTCAGCCTGACGACGTACAACGGCTCGAGTGTCAAGGGGGATCGTGAGTAGCACGCCTCATGGGCCTTACTGGTCGCAAAGCCACTCGCCCCCAGGGCACCGGGACATGGACCCGTGAGGAGCAACCTTCGTAATAGGTTGCACCTCACGGCGGTAGGGAAATGTGCGGGACCGGGACCTGCAGACATAGAGTGACGAAAGGGTCCTCAAACCGCCCCAAAAGCCGGAAGGAGGCGCCACGAGCGACGCCACGCTCGCGAGCCAGATCATGAACATGGTCACATCACGGGCTGGCAACAACCGCGACCACAAGGGAAGCGTCGTGCACACCTCGTCATCAGGGAACACTTTAAAAGGTACCCACCAAACACATCCTATCTGCTGTTAAACTTAACACATGAACCAATCAGGAAGACGAGGCGGCGGATCAAAAGGACGCGTCATCATCGAAGCCCACGCCATAGACTTCAGGAGCAAGCCTTGTCACCAGGTTTTCCACGTAAACCTCGACCCATTTGGCCAGGGCGGCGCGGATCGTCTCTTGCACCGGATACAACACCGAAGCATAGTCAAAGTCGGGGTCGAGACGAAGGGGGTGGCTGAAGACGTTCGAGGCCGCTTGACCAAAAAGGTCATGTCTCTTCTCCTCCGCAAGCGCGACGGCTTTCCCCGCGCCCGCCTCAAGGTGCTCCACGACTGGTTAGAAGAGGCCCAAGTACCCGGCGTCGTCAGGAATCTTGGGTCCAGAGACACCCTCACCACAGATGTCGCTCAGAGCACGGGTATCCCTCCCCTCGATGGACTGGAACATCTCGGAACGCTCAAGTTGGAGGCTGCGAGCGTGGGCCGCCTCTTCAATAGCCTCTCCAACCAGGGAAGTCGTGCCTTTCACCTGTTTGCAGATATGAGATAGTTCACCTTCGATAGTGGCATGTGCGTCCAGCACGACCTGTCGATGTTCCACTTCCTGATCCAACCTCCAGAGGGCATCGACCTCATTTTGCACGAAACCACGGAGCTCGAGGAAGCGCGGCTCCTGGAGCCTCAGCTTCGCATGGTAGTCGAGAATAAGGGAACGTCGAGCCTCCGCCACCCCTTTGTCTTTCTCCTCGTGATGCTAAGCGGGTAAGGTTTTCGCCGGCGGACCCCTAGGGATGCCCTCAGTGGGGCTTTCTCTTCGAGATTGGCGATGAGGGTGCAAAGCTCCCTATGGTGATCTTCGGAGGCCCTGCGTATGCAATCAGCCTCATGAGCCTCACCGAGCGTGCGCCCTCAGCGGGCTTCTACCGCTACAGCATGTGATGCCTCCGTATCTGCGCTGGCGCGCTCCCGCTGCAGGCGGCCGACGTTCATGGAGACCTCAAACTGGCACCACCGTGATGCAAGGTGTTGGCGCTCACCTTCTCGACGGGTTTCGCGACTGGCAAGCCCCGCCCCCAGACATTGAAGCGCGCCCGCCGCGGTGCGAAGAAAGCCCCACGGCGCAGCAGGCGAACCTGTGGCAAGCTCCAGTGGCCAGTACGGGTCCTCGCCTCCTGTACGTCGAATAGGAGAACCGCACGAGGAAGAATACGGCCCAAGTGCATACTCGGGGGCTGGGGGCTCCCGTGCGACCGTTTCATCGGCATTGAGCGCCCCATGAGAGCCCACATCGCCATGCGGGAGGGGTCCAGCGGAAGATGTGGCATGGCCCTAGAACGGGGCATAAGCGAGGGGAGAGGCACTCTTCCTGAGTACCGGAGGCCGCAACCGAAGAAGACCGTGAGGGGCTCACGTGCATGGGACTCGGGAGACCGAACCCCGCGGAGTGCGAGGGAAGAGACCGCGGGATACTCGGTGACCTCCAGAGCAGGCAGCGATGATCTGCCTCCCCGGCCGCCTAAGGGGAGTTTGAAGAGCAATGGTTCAGAAGATAGGCGCATAAAGGAAGAAGGAAGGAGAATACGAGCGCTTACTCGTCAATGGCCATCCACTTCTTCCTCACCGGAGCCACCCGCACCAGGGCACGGCCGCCTTCGGGCGACCTCGTCTCCCGGCCGAAGAGGGTGGCCTGGCGGGGGAACTCGTCGGCCCTCGAGCGAGGCTTGGAGGTGGGGGGTGCCTTCCACCGTCGACGGATCACCACCGCCAACCCCAGCTTGACACGGAGCCAGAGTCGGGGGAGCGGGCGGCGGCGCACCACCTACCCCGGTTGCGGGAGTGACCGCATGACCAGGTTCCCACGGGGATGAACCTCGGGGGTCGAGGCCCCCGGGGGACTCCCTTTCCCCTCAGGAAGGAGCCCCCACTCATCAAAGAGCAGCATCTCTGCGGCGAGAGCTCCTGAGGCCTGGAAGCTATACAGCGGGATGCCATTCGTGGGGAGCTCATCAAGATTGCCACTGGTCGAGCGACGGAGCATCTCACGCAAGACGTCAGGGGAGAAGGGAACGACTTGGATCCTCATTGAGTCACTAGGCCCTTTGTAGGCCCACATTGGGAGGGAGTGGCGTTTGAGAGGAGCAATCCGCCGGCAGATGAACTCGCACACCACCATCGCCATCGTCACCGCTGCACACCTCAGCTTCTCCAGCCGGATTAAGAACGACGCGAGCCAGGGGTCACTGAGCTCTTTGCGCTCCCACCCCCGGTTCGGTATTGCCGGTGTCGGCGGAGGTTGGAACCGGGCTCTGGCCTCGGCAGTCTCAGCCTGCACCGACTGCCGTCGGAACCCTTCCGCTTCAGGGAGGAGCTCAGCATCGATGGCCCTGGGGACTGTTGCATCGGCAGCTTTCAATGACGCGCACCCGGAGCACTGCACCTCGGAGACAAGTTCAAGGGAGAAGAAATAGAGGAGCAATGCCACGGAAGGACTAATGCCAACAAAAGCCTCGCACAGGAACAGGAAGGCTGAGAGAAGACCAAACAGCGGGGGTTAAGATGGAGCGCATGAACCTGGTAATGCGAAAGCACTGCACGGAGTAATCCCGGGAATGGAGGCAGCACACCAGAAAGGAGGGCATGGAAATGGTGGGGAACCGTGGGCGAAGCTCCCTCACCCCGAGGCCATGAACCCGACCAGATCAGGGTGGCCGACCACTCATTGGAGCCGGCGGCAACTACCAGCCGGACCTTCTTCAACCCCTCGAAGTTCACCACAATTGACCGGCCCAGCGCGGGCCAAGGTGCCGCCTGGATGGTCGGGCCCCGCGAACCTCCGTATTTCCCCCCTTTCGGAGGTATGGCGGAGAAAACAAGGCAAAGACGACGTGACATGCGTGGGTTAGAGGAAGGACCGGTGCCTGGATCGACAGAAGGAAGTGCCATCGGAAAAATTGACATGAGGCGGAGACGGTCAGCAAACACAGGTCAGGAGACGCTGCGCAGAGAGGGTCGGCTTGCCGTTTAAAAGGCGTGGCCTGCAGACATTTAGGGCCCGCGACCCTTCGGGTAGCCTTAAAGGCTTCGCCGAGAAGCCGACCTATGCACGCCTTGGGAATGCGTTCTAGGAATGGGCGTACACAGACCTGCTTGCCTGCGGCCTAGTGCTCGCTCACTTCATCGACCTAAGATCGACTGGAACGGCACCACCCCAGACAAGGCGCTCGCGAGTGGCCAAGTCTTGCGAGGATGAGAGGCTTCAAGACCCGCGGGGGGCCTCCTTCGGACCCCTCCAGGACGGCGGATATTCCGAGGAGAGGCCCAACCTCACGAGTTAAGGCTGACGTAGAGGGAGGACAGGCGAGCAGCAGACAGCAGGCGATGCAGTTTCCCCTTTGGTGCAAAGAGGGTAAAGGCAAACACTAGCTCCCAAGGCATCTTCCAAAGGTTTCCCTTTTCGTACAACAAGGTTGTTGCCGACCACCAGTAGGGCAGACGTCACCCTCAAGTGAGGACAGGCGAATGCTCGACTCGGAGGAAGAGAGGGTGCTTCAAAGAGTGCCAAAGAAAACGAGTTTTCGGAAAGGCTTCATTTGGAACGGCCCCGAGTTTGATTTCATAAGCATCAGCAAATCCAAATTAGAAAAAGGCAAATGCAAGACGCGTCCGACGCGTAATTTATTCTCCGCCTCTGTCTCCCCCAGCGCAGAGCATAGGATTCCACTAGGCGTGGGGTGGACCCCTTCTGAGTCCTTGGGGGGCCCTGGGCATATACACCCTCAGCTCGTTATTATGTGAGAGTGTCACGGTGGGGGTGTATCTGGGAGGTGGCGAGGACGCTTATGAAATGTCCACACCGTATAATTAGGCTTAAAACCCCCTCCTCTGCAGTTGTTTAATCATTACAGCCTCTGTCGTCTTTTTATAGTTGTCGCATCCAGGACAGGGGCAATAGTTTCTTTCCTGGCCATTTGCGAATGCGGCTTTCACAAATTCCTTTGTTTTTAAAACCATTCTTTCGTTATCTCTTTCTGACTAGGGTGACCGGTATACATACACGCACGATCACTCATGTTGCGTAGCTACTAAAGACAGAAGACATATATTTATATATAATTTAGCTTTTATGTTCATCGGTTAATCAGGTTCGCCATTTTTATTACGTCCAGGCAACGTACACGCTAATAGGTAAAGATAGGTCCTAATCCCACCCGAGTATGTGTAGATTGGGTTCGTTTTCCCATGCTCTGCTCTGGATACAACGCAAAATTTCGGCAGCACCTCCCCGTTATTCTCCTGATACACGTCTCCGCAATAAAAAGAGAGGATGTGCATCCGGAGAAAAATAGGGAGGCAGTGACGAAATTCCGCATCGGATCCAGAGCACAGCATACGGGAAAACGAACCCAATCTACACATACTCGGGTTGTCCATGGATAATGTTGGACAATTCGAAAGGATGGCGGTTATAAATATGCAAAGACATGCATATTTATAGATGTAGCCCTTTCGAACAGGAGACGCATACTGGTCACGCATACTGATAAATTAATTTCATTACCTAAATCTAGAAAGTTTCATCTGGAAACCGAGCCATAGTAAATGAAGGGGCGGGGAGGAGATGAAATTTGTACTGACCCACGAATGCAGGGGTGGAGCTTGTACAACGCATGGGAAGGTCTTCGCACAGCAGACCTCACAGCGACGAGACAGCTATCACATGTAAATCCACCCGATCAACACAAATATTATACTTATATCATTTTAGAGGAAAACAAGTTAAGAGTATAATATTCATGAGCTAACCAAGGTTTTTATGCCATTTTGTAGCTAAATGGGCTAATTATCTCGTTGTTGGGGAAAATAAGGTCAGGAGAATAAGATAGAGGAGAAGAAAGAGGAGAAGGAGAAGAAGAAGAAGAAATCAAGAAGAAGGAGAAGGAGGAGGAGGAGAAGGAGGAGGAGAAGGTATTCTTCTTCTCTTCTTCTCTTCTTCTTTACTTATTCTCCTTCTTATTTTTTCTTCTCTTCTTCTTCTTCTTCTTCTTCTTCTCCTTCTTATGTTTTTCTTCTGGTCTTCGTCTTCTTCTTCTTCTTCTTTTTCTTCTCGTCCTCCTCCTCCTCCTACTCCTCTTGTTCTTCTCCTCTTCTCGTCCTCCTCCTCCTCCTCTTCTCCTCTTCTCCTCCTCCACCTAACTAACCAAGCTAACTAACTAACCTAACTAAAACTACTAACCTAACCAAATCTACCACCAAAACTACTAACAATAATCTAGCTACCACTAATTAACAAAACAAAACTAAATCTGTCAATTAGCAAAAAAAGAAAAAAAGGACTCACCGGAGGGGGCGGCCGGGGAGGAGGAGGGTGCGGCGGTGGAGGAGACAGCGGTGGTGGCGGAGGGGGTGGTGGTGGAGAAGGGGAAAGCTCCAACGATGGTGGTGGAGGAGGAGGTCCCGGGTAGGAGGAGGCAGCGTGGTGGAGGAGGGGGCGCAGGGAGGCCGGAGGAGGGCGCAGGGAGGCCGGAGGAGGAGGGGGCGGCGGCGCAGGGAGGCCGGAGACCGGAGGAGGGAGAAGGAGGGGGCGCCGGGAGGCCGGAGGAGGAGGCGGCGCAGGGAGGCCGGAGGAGGAGGGGCGGCGGCGCAGGGAGGCCGGAGGAGGGCGCGGCGGCGGTGGTGGTGTCGGGGGTGAGAGATGGGTGTGGGGTGGCTGTTAGGGGTGAGAGAGAGGCACGTGGGGGTGGGCTAATGGCCGTTAGGGGCACACCCTCTTTGCCATCCGCCTCCCGACAGCACAGAGGAGAAAAGCGGATGACAAAGAGAGAGGTCGTTAGTGGGGAGAGAGGGGGTGCGGGGTGGGCCAGCCGAGCGCTTTGCCGTCTGCCTAAATTAAGTTTGTCGTGACCCCAGATCTTTGCCGTCAGCCTGGGTGGTGTTTGCCGTGAGCCAGCAGACGGCAAAGAAGCAGCAGATGGCAAAGACCCTATTTGCGATCAGCCTTCTCTTTGCCGTCTAGTTTCTGGTAGATGATGGCAAAGAGGGTCTTTGCCATCATCCAGCAGACGGCAGAGAAGCAGCAGATGGTAAAAAACTGTTTTCTTTTAGTGACACCCTGCCAACTTCTGCATCTCCTTGAGGGTTGTGGGTGAGCTCATCTTGTTTATGGCATTGACCTTCAGCGGGTTTGCCTCGATCCCCCGGTGCGACACCAAGAAACCCAACAGTTTGCCTGATGGAACCCCGAAGATGCACTTCTCGGGGTTGAGCTTCAGGTTCACCTCTCTTAGGCTGGCGAAGGTCTCCTCTAAGTCCTCCACCAGGGTTTTCGCCTTCCTTGACTTGACCACGATGTCGTCGACGTAGGCCTCTGCGTTCCTCCCGAGTTGCAGTACCAGAGTGATATGCATCAACCGCTGGAAGGTTCCCTCGGTGTTCCGCATCCCGAAGGTCATGCCCTCGTAGCAGTATAGCTCAGACGAAGAGAGGAAGGTTGTCTTCTCAACATCCTCTAGCGCCATATTGATCTGGTGGTAGCCCGAGAATGCATCCAGGAAGCACAGGGGATCGCTCTCCGTGGTGGAATTTATGATCTGGTCGATGCATGGTAGCAGGAACGGTTTCTCAGGGAAAGCCTTGTTGAGGCTCGTGAAGTCGATGCACATGCGCTCCTTCCCGCACTTCTTTGGGATGACCACCGGGTTGGCCACCCATTTCGGGTACTGCACCTCTCGAATGACCCCTGCTTCATTCAGTTGGCGCACGTCCTCAGCGATGAACGTCTGCTTCTCCCGGGCTTGCCTTCTGCTTCACTGGGAGCGCGTTCGGGCACACCATGAGGTAGTTCTCAATGACGTCCCTCGGGAACCGCAGCAGGTCGGAGGCACTCCAGGAGAACGTGTCCTTGTTCACCCCGAGGAAACCCACCAATGCCTTGTCTTGCTCTTGGGGGAGGTTTGCGCCGATGGAGAAGGTGGGAGTCGAGCGTCCTTCATCCAATGGTACATGGTTTGTTTCCACACGGTCCTGGGAGAACAACTGCTTCTACTTCACGAGCGCGACGTCGGGGGACGTCCCCAGGGTCCTCCGCAGCGTGCACCGTGCCCATGAGGTTTGCACATGCCACGGTCTCGGCCTTGTGGGAGAGCTCGAGTACCCGAGATGCGTCCTTGATGTCCCCAACGACGGTGAGCACGCCGCCGCTCCCGAGCATCTTGACGACGTTGTAGCCTGATTGCATTGCCACCATGAGCTGCGCGAGGGCGGGGTAGCCGACTATTGCATCGTACGGAAGGTGGATGCGGGCGACGTCGAAGTCGATCTGCTCGGTCCGGAAGTTAGAGAGGGTGCCGAAAGTGACGGGGAGGCGAATCCGCACCACAGGGGTGACAGATCCTACCACCACCCCGGAGAAGGGCTTTGAATGTGCAAGATGCTCTCGGGTGAACTGCAGCACGTTGAAGGCCTCTACGGAGATGACGTTGAGGCCCAGGCCATCGTCGATGAGGGTCTTGGAGAAGGCCACGCCACCTTCGATGAGGGTCTAGGAGAAGGCCATGGCGCATATGATCGGCGTGCATAACATAGGAAGCGTCCCGGTAGCCATCATGGCCTTGGGGTGATCGTCGGGGCCGAACGTGATGTTGACCTCCGGCCATACGCGGTGTTCCGCGGGCTTGGGCCTTGGGTGAACCGCCCCCTCGCGTTGTAGGAAATGCTTGACGTCACGGCCGGAAGGGGGCGCCTGCGATCCACCGAGAATTCACGCAACTGCAGGGGCGGCCCTGCCCGCCCGGGCGCCATCCACCGCAGGGGACCGGCGGCAGTCTGTGGTCGCGCTTCCCAAGGAGTCTCCGAGTCAAGGTCTGGTTCTCGCCATTGGTGTGGAGGCTCCGACACGCTCCCCCTACCTGGTGCGCCAAATGTCGGATTTCGGGCTCCGCAAATCCCTAAAAATTCGAACTCAGGGGCGAGTGCTGAGGCCACTTAGTAGCTTTGGTTCGCGTGAGTCGCTACTTGTTGGGGATGGCAGAGAACTTACTAGATGGTGAGGAAGACACAGAACACGGTAGTTTACCCAGGTTCGGGCTACAGAGAAGCGTAATACACTACTCCTGCTTTGGTGGATTGCCTCTCATGGAGATTGGTGGATAAACTAGTACAGTGTTCGAGGTCCTCCGGAAGCTGGATGGCCTTTGTGTGGTGCGAGTGAGCGAATGAATGAATCCCCCCTCTATAAAGTAACCTACACTCTATATATAGTGGCGGCCCGGGTTGTCGGTGCCCTAGTGCCCCAGACTTGTGCACGGGCGCAAAGGTCCCCTGACGGCAGGGCCTGGTAGAGTCCAGACAAGATGCGCCCCCAAGATTACCAAGGCCCCGGTAAGCCTGCCTTGCCGGGAAGATAACCAAGGCCACGCCCGTTTAGTGGGCCTGATGAACTCTCCACGCACGAGGCCTCGACAAACCTTCCTTGTTGGGACGAAAACCGAAGGCCCCGACAAGCTTCCTTGCCGGGAAGGAGACCCAAGACCCCGACAAGCTCCCTTGCCAGGATGACGTGCTAGGCACTAGAGGGCAACCGCCCTTGCCACAGTGCCACCACCCCCAAGTTCCAGCACATTCCGCATCTACCAGCGCACCGTGCAGGTGTCGAAACGACTAGAGACATGTCTTCACCAGCACGTTGCTGACAAGGACAAGACGTGCATTTAATGCACCTGACAACGGTAGATGGGTAAGCACCGCTCTAGGTTCACTGTAACTTCTGGTGAACCTACCACCGAGCAATGTCGGTGACCCCTTTGCCTATAAAAGGAGGCCCTTAGCTCATTCACAAGGGGTTAGACTCTTTGGACATTGGCCAGAAGACGGTTACCGTCAGTCACTGTAACGAACAACGAAACGCTTAATACGATCACACAAGCAGGACGTAGGGTTTTACAAGTAAGCGGCCCGAACCTGGGTAAAAAGGCTTGCCGGGTGTTCATTGTGTTCATTGTTAGCTCTGCTCTTAATTTCGTCTTTTCCCTACCTACGATCACAAGGGTATCGCGTTGATTACCATAGGTGTTGACCTAGCATCGCCGACATCTTTGGCACGCCAGGTAGGGGGTGCCGAGTTGTGGGCAGATCAGAGCAAACTCAGACCGGATCCTGCAAAGTTTGGGTGCTACACCGCGTTCCCCCAGAAACGGGGTACCGCGGCGGATGTTTTGTTATGCTATAGCTTCCCAAGGCTTTTGCGGGCGCGTTGCTACACGCGCGCGAGGGGCAGGGAGGCGGAGGCTCCAAGGGCAGGATCGTAAGGCCGATGCATCGCTCGGGGGCCGACGCGCAGATGTCGAGGGCGTGCATGGGCGCTTCACATAGGCCCCAGCGCATACTCCGGCGGATGCACCTCCGCAGAGCATTGCATAGTCGTTGAGGATGCACCACACGGTCCCGAAGCCTCGGTGCGCGCTCCAGTGCGAGTGTTGCGCCCCTGAGAGCATCACATCGTCCCCCAAAGACGCGCTCGGGGCCTCCACAAGCGGAGGTGTTACACCCTAGCTGGCTTTTCCTCCAAACCGCGGTCGAGGACCGTCCAAGAAGACTTTGCTGGAGGAAAAAGTCGCCGGGAGTGGTGATTCCCTGCTTGCCAAGGGCTCCGACGCCCTGGCAAAAGACTTAAACACCATGCAACCGCAGTGTGAGTAGATAAGTTTTTATGTTTAAGACTCAGATCTTAAGTAAATAGATTATGTGCTTTTTCCCTTTGAAAGTTTCCAATCTTTGTGTGTGGCGTTTGCTCGTACTGGAACCTTCCCAAACTTTGGTGCACCTTGTATTTGTTTCGAACTCGTTCAAACGACCTGAATGGCCATAGAGCGCCTTCAAACAGTTGCGAACCTGATCAACTGAGCATGCGACTACGTAGCACCCGATTTTGTCTGAAGCTGCGCTTGGCGGTTTCCATGGCTGCACTGAACGCGGCGAGGAGCCTTGCCGGTAGTTGCCGGCAAGCTCCCAGATTATGCAAAAACGAATCATACAAAGAACGGAATCGGAAAAGGGGAAAACAGTCTTTTCATTAACTTGAATGGATACATTTGGATTTGCTTACATAGCGTCGTTATCCTAACCTAAAGACTTTGTCTTTTGTCGAGTATCGACCTACGCGGAGGAGCGAAGTTCAAGAAGACAAAACGGCGGAGCCAGCGGCACGGCCAAGGCTAGCCCCCCAGGGCCAGCACTGAGCCAGGGAGAACGGGACCGCCCCCGACGGGCCTCCTCTGGCCGAGGTGCACAAGGCGGGGCACAGGAAGGGCCGAAGTATCTGGAAACCGGCAGGCGCGCCTCCTCCTAGAGCCGGGGACCCAATACCCGCTCCGGTGAGGTGGCCCAAGCAGAGGACCTAGAGAAGTCAGAGCTGGTGGAGGTGCCTCATCCTCAAACAAGAGGCACCAACGCCAGCTCCGGCAGGGCGCCCCCGCCGGGCGGGGGCGAGCCATGAGCTAGACGTGGTGGTGCGGTCTACGTCCAGTGAGGGCGTGGGGAGTCGGCATCCAATTGGACACCCTGTGGCCCTAACCCAACACAGACCTCGCCACCACCACTGTCCTCCTCGTCGCTATCACTCGAGGCAGGACAGCCAGCGTCGCTCGGTCTGCCTTCGAAGTAGTCTAGAAGCACATGAGGGGGCCCCTAAAGCAACATGAAGGGCCGCCACAGGCGCAAGCCGTGGGGAAGGCGGAGACGTTGGAGTAGCGCTCTGCCTCCCCCAGCCTCGACCTCCGTGACGACCACGGCCCCTCGCCCTTTCTCCACCATGCGAGTTCGGGCCATCTTCCGCCGCGGCACCCCCAGAAGTGGTGGCATGATCCGAATGGGATCCCCTCGCTGCCCTGGCGGACGACGGTTCCTTACCTCGTCCCCTAACCATAGTTAGGGGCGAGCGCCACCTAGAGACATGAGAAGATTCTGAAGGCCAAGATCGAGGAGTTGGTTTATTCAAAGGGAGTTGGGTGAGAAAACACTCCCAATTTATAGGACGGGGCGCGGGGGCTAGCCCCCTTGCTCCAGAAGCCACCACCCCTTGCGCCCAATAGCTCGAGCTCACGGGCGAATAGAGAACCGCCCTGATGCGCCAATGCATGCACGTGCGGGCGCAACAACTACTGCGCCTTTCAAGGCGTCGTCTTCCACCTGTCCATCCATTACTGCGCATGCCACGTGTGTGGTAGAGGCGTTTTAGGAGGTGGCGAGGCCACTCCGCACACGACCTCCCACTTCGCTTATCCGATGCGCGACGTGGGGAAAGGCAACCGCCAGCAGATCCTTCCACAAAAGCCCGTGCACCTCTTTGGGCTTAGACCAACAACACTCCGCGCGCGTGTGTGGCCTAGGCCTGGGGGCTCCTATCGAAGCACTAAAGACTGTGGTCCCTAGTGCCCCAGACATGTGCACGGGCACAAAGGGCCCCTGACGGCAGGGCGTGGCAGAGTCCAGACAAGATGGGCCCCCAAGATTACCAAGGCCCTGGCAAGCCTGCCTTGCCGGGAAGATATCCAAGGACACGCCCATTTAGTGGGCGTGATGAACTCACCAGGCACAAGGCCGCGGCAAACCTTCCTTGTTGGGACGACAACCGAAGCCCCCGGCAAGCTTCCTTGCCCGGACGGAGACCCAAGACCCCGACAAGCTACCTTGCCGGGATGATGGGCTAGGCTCTCAAGGGCAACCGCCCTTGGCATAGTTCCACCGTCCCAAAAGTTCCAGCGCATTCCGCATGCGCCAGCGCGGCGTCCAGGTGTTGAAACGCCTTTACACTTGTCTTCCCTAGCACGTTGCTGACAAGGAGAAGACGTTCATTTAATGCACGTGACAGCGGTAGATGGATAAGCACCGCTCTAGGTTCACTGTAACTTCTCGTGAACCTACCACCGAGCGCTGTAGGAGACCCCTTTGCCTATAAAAGGAGGCCCTTAGCTCATTCACAAGGGGTCAAACTCTTTGGACATTGGCGAGAAGACGGTTATCATCAGTGATTGTAATGAACAACAAAACGCTTAATATGATCAAACTAGCAGGACGTAGGGTTTTACACGTAAGCGGCCCGAACCAGGGTAAAAAGGCTTGCCGGGTGTTGATCGTTAGCTCTGCTCTTAACGTCGTCTTTCCCCGCCCTACGATCACAAGGGTATCACGTTGATTCCCATAGGTGTTGACCTAGCATCGCTGACATCGGTCCTCTTCCTTTATAATTTCGGCGGGAAGGGATCACACAACGACCAATTTTAAAAAGGGACAACAGAACTTGCTTCCCTAGTCCAAAAGTATTCTTCACCTGCAAAGTGTCTATCAATGCAGCAAGGGCGGGTCCAGGGATGACGTTCGTCCTGCCGGCGGGCGGTGGTGGCGTTGTTGCACCAGAATGGAAACATTTGAGAGATGCCGTGGGGACCTGCGTGCGTCCTCGCCCCTTCTGCACTAAAGGGGGGACTGCACCGTCCTATTGTATGTTGCTCGCCTGTCCTTCCCCCACGTCATCCTCGACTCGTGAGGCCAGATCTCACATCGGAATATCCGCCATTCCGGAGGGGTCCTCAAGAGGCCCCCTGCGGGTCTTGCACTACAGGAATCACCTTCTTTGACGTCTGCCATCACGGACGGCAAAGACAAATACCCGGACGGCAAAGACAGTACCACAGACGGCAAAGATTGTCACGGCCGGCAAATTTTCTGCGTCAGCCTACGACGGCATAGGACCTTCTTTGCCGTCTGCACCCCCAAAGCGGACGGCAAAGCTCTTTGCCATCAGCTTTCCTGAGGAGCAGTTGGCAAAGAGTTTGGGACGACAGCCGAGAGGCGTTGCCTCCGTTAGGGGTTAACGGAGCCTTTGCCATCTGCCTCCTCGGCAATCTTTGTCGTCTGCCTCCCGGTCAAGCTTTGCCATCTGCCTCCTCGGCAAGCTTTGCCGTCTGCCTCCTCGGCAAGCGTTGCCGTCTACCTCCGAGCAATCTTTGCCGTCTGCCCCCTTGACTATCTTTGCCGTCTGCCGTGTCCTCCCATCCCCCCTCTCTCCACTTTTGTCTTCTGCCCCCTCCTCTGTGCCCTCTTCTTTGCCGTCTGCCCACCCAGCAGGCAGACGGCAAAGAGACTATATGGCCAGCTGCTACTGCCCAGGTTGCACAGCTGGGCGCCACGTGACACCTTTGCCGTCTGCTCGCTGATGGCAAAGTTGCCATCAGCGAGCAGACGGCAAAGATCCTATATTGTCACATTTTCATTTATTTTTTCTATTTCACATCACATATACATATAATTCAGAGCACATATATCATAAATAGATCACAACACATATATGATATACATATAAAGCTCATCAATGCCATTTCTTCATCAACGTACATCCCATATATCAAAAGAACCAACACATACGAAGTTTCATCCATATATACATACATATAGTTGCACATATATTGTTCATCAATACATTGTTCATCAACACATACAAAGACCAACACATTGTTCATCAACTCAAATAAAAACGGAAACTAAAGCACTCCAACGCCAGCTTCCATGCATGTAGTACATCCAATCTACAAAATGGGAATAAGAAAGTAAGTAGAAGAAGAACAACAACATATATATGACAAATAAGCTAAATTGAAGAAGAAAGAGAAGAAGCAATAAGAGAACAAGGAGAAGAAAAACAAGAAGGAGGAGGAGGAGGAGGGGAAGGGGAAGGAGAAGGAGAAGGAGGAGGAGAAGAAGAAAAAAGAAGAGAAGAAGAAGGAGAAGAAGGAGGAGAAGAAGGAGAGAAGAAGAAGGAGAAGGAGGCGGGCTCCTTCTCCTTCTCCTTCTTCTTCGCCTCCTTCTCCTTCTTCTTCTCTTCTTCTCCTCATCCTTCTTCTTCTTCTCCTCTTCCTCCTTATTCTTCTCCTTCTCCTTCTTCTTCTCTTCTTCTCCTCATCCTTCTTCTTCTTCTCTTCTTCTTCTCCTTCTTCCTTCTCCTTCTTTTTGAGCTAAATATTCCAATTATGTCATTTTAGAGGAAAACAAGCTAAGTATATAATATTCATGAGCTAACCAACGTTCTTATGCCATTTTGAGCTTATTATGGTATTTTGGAGCTAAATGGGCTAATTATGTCATTGTTGGGTTAATTAAAGCAAGGATAATATGAAAGAGGAGAAGAAAGAGGAGGAGGAGGATAAGAAGAAGAAATCAAGAAGAAGGAGGAGAAGGAGGAGGAGGAGGAGAAGGATAGAAGGTCCTTGGCCTTCTCCTCCTCCTCCTCCTCCTCCTCCACCTCCTCCTTCTTCTCTTCTTCTTCATCTCTTCTTCTTCTTTCTTTTCATTTTGCCTATTTCTTCTCCTCTTCTCCTCTTGTTGGAGCTAAATTACCTAATTATGTCTTTTTTGACCTAATGGGCTAATTATGTCATTTTAGAGAAAAACAAGCTAAGTATATAATATTCATGAGCTAACCAAGGTTCTTATGCCATTTTGAGCTTATTATGGTATTTTGGAGCTAAATGGGCTAATTATGTCATTGTTGGGTTAATTAAAGCAAGGATAATATGAAAGAGGAGAAGAAAGAGGAGGAGGAGGAGAAGAAGAAGAAATCAGGAAGAAGGAGGAGGAGGAGGAGAAGGATAGAAGGTCCTTGGCCTTCTCCTCCTCCTCCTCCTCCTCCTCCTCCTCCTTCTTCTCTTCTTCTTCATCTCTTCTACTTCTTTCTTTTCATTTTGCCTATTTCTTCTCCTCTTCTCCTCTTGTTGGAGCTAAATTACCTAATTATGTCTTTTTTGAGCTAAATGGGCGAATTATGTCATTTTAGAGGAAAACAAGCTAAGTATATAATATTCATGAGCTAACCAAGGTTCTTATGCCATTTTGAGCTTATTATGGTATTTTGGAGCTAAATGGGCTAATTATGTCATTGTTGGGTTAATTAAAGCAAGGATAATATGAAAGAGGAGAAGAAAGAGGAGGAGTAGGAGAAGAAGAAGAAATCAAGAAGAAGGAGGAGGAGGAGGAGAAGGAGGAGGAGGAGAAGGATAGAAGGTCCTTGGCCTTCTCCTCCTCCTCCTCCTCCTCCTCCTCCTCCTCCTTCTTCTCTTCTTCTTCATCTCTTCTACTTCTATCTTTTCATTTTTTCTATTTCTTCTCCTCTTCTCCTCTTGTTGGAGCTAAATTACCTAATTATGTCTTTTTTGAGCTAAATGGGCGAATTATGTCATTTTAGAGGAAAACAAGATAAGTATATAATATTCATGAGCTAACCAAGGTTCTTATGCCATTTTGAGCTTATTATGGTATTTTGGAGCTAAATGGGCTAATTATGTCATTGTTGGGTTAATTAAAGCAAGGATAATATGAAAGAGGAGAAGAAAGAGGAGGAGGAGGAGAAGAAGAAGAAATCAAGAAGAAGGAGGAGGAGGAGGAGAAGGAGGAGGAGGAGAAGGATAGAAGGTCCTTGGCCTTCTCCTCCTCCTCGTCCTCGTCCTCCTCCTCCTTCTTCTCTTCTTCTTCATCTCTTCTACTTCTTTCTTTTGATTTTCCCTATTTCTTCTCCTCTTCTCCTCTTGTTGGAGCTAAATTACCTAATTATGTCTTTTTTGAGCTAAATGGGCGAATTATGTTATTTTAGAGGAAAACAAGCTAAGTATATAATATTCATGAGCTGACCAAGGTTCTTATGCCATTTTGAGCTTATTATGGTATTTTGGAGCTAAATGGGCTAATTATGTCATTGTTGGGTTAATTAAAGCAAGGATAATATGAAAGAGGAGAAGAAAGAGGAGGAGGAGGAGAAGAAGAAGAAATCAAGAAGAAGGAGGAGGAGGAGGAGAAGGAGGAGGAGAAGGATAGAAGGTCCTTGGCCTTCTCCTCCTCCTCCTCCTCCTCCTCCTTCTTATCTTCTTCTTCATCTCTTCTACTTCTTTCTTTTCATTTTGCCTATTTATTCTCCTCTTCTCCTCTTGTTGGACCTAAATTACCTAATTATGTCTTTTTTGAGCTAAATGGGCGAATTATGTCATTTTAGAGGAAAACAAGCTAAGTATATAATATTCATGAGCTAACCAAGGTTCTTATGCCATTTTGAGCTTATTATGGTATTTTGGAGCTAAATGGGCTAATTATGTCATTGTTGGGTTAATTAAAGCAAGGATAATATGAAAGAGGAGAAGAAAGAGGAGGAGGAGGAGAAGAAGAAGAAATCAGGAAGAAGGAGGAGGAGGAGGAGAAGGATAGAAGGTCCTTGGCCTTCTCCTCCTCCTCCTCCTCCTCGTCCTCCTCCTCCTCCTTCTTCTCTTCTTCTTCATCTCTTCTACTTCTTTCTTTTCATTTTGCCTATTTCTTCTCCTCTTCTCCTCTTGTTGGAGCTAAATTACCTAATTATGTCTTTTTTGAGCTAAATGGGCGAATTATGTCATTTTAGAGGAAAACAAGCTAAGTATATAATATTCATGAGATAACCAAGGTTCTTATGCCATTTTGAGCTTATTATGGTATTTTGGAGCTAAATGGGCTAATTATGTCATTGTTGGGTTAATTAAAGCAAGGATAATATGAAAGAGGAGAAGAAAGAGGAGGAGGAGGAGAAGAAGAAGAAATCAAGAAGAAGGAGGAGGAGGAGGAGAAGGAGGAGGAGGAGAAGGATAGAAGGTCCTCGGCCTTCTCCTCCTCCTCCTCCTCCTCCTCCTCCTCCTCCTCCTTCTTCTCTTCTTCTTCATCTCTTCTACTTCTTTCTTTTCATTTTTTCTATTTCTTCTCCTCTTCTCCTCTTGTTGGAGCTAAATTACCTAATTATGTCTTTTTTGAGCTAAATGGGCGAATTATGTCATTTTAGAGGAAAACAAGATAAGTATATAATATTCATGAGCTAACCAAGGTTCTTATGCCATTTTGAGCTTATTATGGTATTTTGGAGCTAAATGGGCTAATTATGTCATTGTTGGGTTAATTAAAGCAAGGATAATATGAAAGAGGAGAAGAAAGAGGAGGAGGAGGAGAAGAAGAAGAAATCAAGAAGAAGGAGGAGGAGGAGGAGAAGGAGGAGGAGGAGAAGGATAGAAGGTCCTTGGCCTTCTCCTCCTCCTCCTCCTCCTCCTCCTCCTCCTCCTTCTTCTCTTCTTCTTCATCTCTTCTACTTCTATCTTTTCATTTTTTCTATTTCTTCTCCTCTTCTCCTCTTGTTGGAGCTAAATTACCTAATTATGTCTTTTTTGAGCTAAATGGGGGAATTATGTCATTTTAGAGGAAAACAAGATAAGTATATAATATTCATGAGCTAACCAAGGTTCTTATGCCATTTTGAGCTTATTATGGTATTTTGGAGCTAAATGGGCTAATCATGTCATTGTTGGGTTAATTAAAGCAAGGATAATATGAAAGAGGAGAAGAAAGAGGAGGAGGAGGAGAAGAAGAAGAAATCAAGAAGAAGGAGGAGGAGGAGGAGAAGGAGGAGGAGGAGAAGGATAGAAGGTCCTTGGCCTTCTCCTCCTCCTCGTCCTCCTCCTCCTCCTCCTTCTTCTCTTCTTCTTCATCTCTTCTACTTCTTTCTTTTGATTTTGCCTATTTCTTCTCCTCTTCTCCTCTTGTTGGAGCTAAATTACCTAATTATGTCTTTTTTGAGCTAAATGGGCGAATTATGTTATTTTAGAGGAAAACAAGCTAAGTATATAATATTCATGAGCTGACCAAGGTTCTTATGCCATTTTGAGCTTATTATGGTATTTTGGAGCTAAATGGGCTAATTATGTCATTGTTGGGTTAATTAAAGCAAGGATAATATGAAAGAGGAGAAGAAAGAGGAGGAGGAGGAGAAGAAGAAGAAATCAAGAAGAAGGAGGAGGAGGAGGAGAAGGAGGAGGAGAAGGATAGAAGGTCCTTGGCCTTCTCCTCCTCCTCCTCCTCCTCCTCCTTCTTATCTTCTTCTTCATCTCTTCTACTTCTTTCTTTTCATTTTGCCTATTTCTTCTCCTCTTCTCCTCTTGTTGGACCTAAATTACCTAATTATGTCTTTTTTGAGCTAAATGGGCGAATTATGTCATTTTAGAGGAAAACAAGCTAAGTATATAATATTCATGAGCTAACCAAGGTTCTTATGCCATTTTGAGCTTATTATGGTATTTTGGAGCTAAATGGGCTAATTATGTCATTGTTGGGTTAATTAAAGCAAGGATAATATGAAAGAGGAGAAGAAAGAGGAGGAGGAGGAGAAGAAGAAGAAATCAGGAAGAAGGAGGAGGAGGAGGAGAAGGATAGAAGGTCCTTGGCCTTCTCCTCCTCCTCCTCCTCCTCCTCCTCCTCCTCCTCCTCCTCCTCCTCCTCCTTCTTCTCTTCTTCTTCATCTCTTCTACTTCTTTCTTTTCATTTTGCCTATTTCTTCTCCTCTTCTCCTCTTGTTGGAGCTAAATTACCTAATTATGTCTTTTTTGAGCTAAATGGGCGAATTATGTCATTTTAGAGGAAAACAAGCTAAGTATATAATATTCATGAGCTAACCAAGGTTCTTATGCCATTTTGAGCTTATTATGGTATTTTGGAGCTAAATGGGCTAATTATGTCATTGTTGGGTTAATTAAAGCAAGGATAATATGAAAGAGGAGAAGAAAGAGGACGAGGAGGAGAAGAAGAAGAAATCAAGAAGAAGGAGGAGGAGGAGGAGAAGGAGGAGGAGGAGAAGGATAGAAGGTCCTTGGCCTTCTCCTCCTCCTCCTCCTCCTCCTCCTCCTTCTTCTCTTCTTCTTCATCTCTTCTACTTCTTTCTTTTCATTTTTTCTATTTCTTCTCCTCTTCTCCTCTTGTTGGAGCTAAATTACCTAATTATGTCTTTTTTGAGCTAAATGGGCGAATTATGTCATTTTAGAGGAAAACAAGATAAGTATATAATATTCATGAGCTAACCAAGGTTCTTATGCCATTTTGAGCTTATTATGGTATTTTGGAGCTAAATGGGCTAATTATGTCATTGTTGGGTTAATTAAAGCAAGGATAATATGAAAGAGGAGAAGAAAGAGGAGGAGGAGGAGAAGAAGAAGAAATCAAGAAGAAGGAGGAGGAGGAGGAGAAGGAGGATGAGGAGAAGGATAGAAGGTCCTTGGCCTTCTCCTCCTCCTCGTCCTCCTCCTCCTCCTCCTTCTTCTCTTCTTCTTCATCTCTTCTACTTCTTTCTTTTGATTTTGCCTATTTCTTCTCCTCTTCTCCTCTTGTTGGAGCTAAATTACCTAATTATGTCTTTTTTGAGCTAAATGGGCGAATTATGTTATTTTAGAGGAAAACAAGCTAAGTATATAATATTCATGAGCTGACCAAGGTTCTTATGCCATTTTGAGCTTATTATTGTATTTTGGAGCTAAATGGGCTAATTATGTCATTGTTGGGTTAATTAAAGCAAGGATAATATGAAAGAGGAGAAGAAAGAGGAGGAGGAGGAGAAGAAGAAGAAATCAAGAAGAAGGAGGAGGAGGAGGAGAAGGAGGAGGAGAAGGATAGAAGGTCCTTGGCCTTCTCCTCCTCCTCCTCCTCCTCCTCCTTCTTATCTTCTTCTTCATCTCTTCTACTTCTTTCTTTTCATTTTGCCTATTTCTTCTCCTCTTCTCCTCTTGTTGGACCTAAATTACCTAATTATGTCTTTTTTGAGCTAAATGGGCGAATTATGTCATTTTAGAGGAAAACAAGCTAAGTATATAATATTCATGAGCTAACCAAGGTTCTTATGCCATTTTGAGCTTATTATGGTATTTTGGAGCTAAATGGGCTAATTATGTCATTGTTGGGTTAATTAAAGCAAGGATAATATGAAAGAGGAGAAGAAAGAGGACGAGGAGGAGAAGAAGAAGAAATCAAGAAGAAGGAGGAGGAGGAGGAGAAGGATAGAAGGTCCTTGGCCTTCTCCTCCTCCTCCTCCTCCTCCTCCTCCTCCTCCTCCTCCTCCTCCTCCTTCTTCTCTTCTTCTTCATCTCTTCTACTTCTTTCTTTTCATTTTGCCTATTTCTTCTCCTCTTCTCCTCTTGTTGGAGCTAAATTACCTAATTATGTCTTTTTTGAGCTAAATGGGCGAATTATGTCATTTTAGAGGAAAACAAGCTAAGTATATAATATTCATGAGCTAACCAAGGTTCTTATGCCATTTTGAGCTTATTATGGTATTTTGGAGCTAAATGGGCTAATTATGTCATTGTTGGGTTAATTAAAGCAAGGATAATATGAAAGAGGAGAAGAAAGAGGACGAGGAGGAGAAGAAGAAGAAATCAAGAAGAAGGAGGAGGAGGAGGAGAAGGAGGAGGAGGAGAAGGATAGAAGGTCCTTGGCCTTCTCCTCCTCCTCCTCCTCCTCCTCCTCCTTCTTCTCTTCTTCTTCATCTCTTCTACTTCTTTCTTTTCATTTTTTCTATTTCTTCTCCTCTTCTCCTCTTGTTGGAGCTAAATTACCTAATTATGTCTTTTTTGAGCTAAATGGGCGAATTATGTCATTTTAGAGGAAAACAAGATAAGTATATAATATTCATGAGCTAACCAAGGTTCTTATGCCATTTTGAGCTTATTATGGTATTTTGGAGCTAAATGGGTAATTATGTCATTGTTGGGTTAATTAAAGCAAGGATAATATGAAAGAGGAGAAGAAAGAGGAGGAGGAGGAGAAGAAGAAGAAATCAAGAAGAAGGAGGAGGAGGAGGAGAAGGAGGATGAGGAGAAGGATAGAAGGTCCTTGGCCTTCTCCTCCTCCTCGTCCTCCTCCTCCTCCTCCTTCTTCTCTTCTTCTTCATCTCTTCTACTTCTTTCTTTTGATTTTGCCTATTTCTTCTCCTCTTCTCCTCTTGTTGGAGCTAAATTACCTAATTATGTCTTTTTTGAGCTAAATGGGCGAATTATGTTATTTTAGAGGAAAACAAGCTAAGTATATAATATTCATGAGCTGACCAAGGTTCTTATGCCATTTTGAGCTTATTATTGTATTTTGGAGCTAAATGGGCTAATTATGTCATTGTTGGGTTAATTAAAGCAAGGATAATATGAAAGAGGAGAAGAAAGAGGAGGAGGAGGAGAAGAAGAAGAAATCAAGAAGAAGGAGGAGGAGGAGAAGGAGGAGGAGAAGGATAGAAGGTCCTTGGCCTTCTCCTCCTCCTCCTCCTCCTCCTCCTTCTTATCTTCTTCTTCATCTCTTCTACTTCTTTCTTTTCATTTTGCCTATTTCTTCTCCTCTTCTCCTCTTGTTGGACCTAAATTACCTAATTATGTCTTTTTTGAGCTAAATGGGCGAATTATGTCATTTTAGAGGAAAACAAGCTAAGTATATAATATTCATGAGCTAACCAAGGTTCTTATGCCATTTTGAGCTTATTATGGTATTTTGGAGCTAAATGGGCTAATTATGTCATTGTTGGGTTAATTAAAGCAAGGATAATATGAAAGAGGAGAAGAAAGAGGAGGAGGAGGAGAAGAAGAAGAAATAAGGAAGAAGGAGGAGGAGGAGGAGAAGGATAGAAGGTCCTTGGCCTTCTCCTCCTCCTCCTCCTCCTCCTCCTCCTCCTCCTTCTTCTCTTCTTCTTCATCTCTTCTACTTCTTTCTTTTCATTTTGCCTATTTATTCTCCTCTTCTACTCTTGTTGGAGCTAAATTACCTAATTATGTCTTTTTTGAGCTAAATGGGCGAATTATGTCATTTTAGAGGAAAACAAGCTAAGTATATAATATTCATGAGCTAACCAAGGTTCTTATGCCATTTTGAGCTTATTATGGTATTTTGGAGCTAAATGGGCTAATTATGTCATTGTTGGGTTAATTAAAGCAAGGATAATATGAAAGAGGAGAAGAAAGAGGAGGAGGAGGAGAAGAAGAAGAAATCAAGAAGAAGGAGGAGGAGGAGGAGAAGGAGGAGGAGGAGAAGGATAGAAGGTCCTCGGCCTTCTCCTCCTCCTCCTCCTCCTCCTCCTCCTCCTCCTCCTCCTCCTCCTCCTTCTTCTCTTCTTCTTCATCTCTTCTACTTCTTTCTTTTCATTTTTTCTATTTCTTCTCCTCTTCTCCTCTTGTTGGAGCTAAATTACCTAATTATGTCTTTTTTGAGCTAAATGGGCGAATTATGTCATTTTAGAGGAAAACAAGATAAGTATATAATATTCATGAGCTAACCAAGGTTCTTATGCCATTTTGAGCTTATTATGGTATTTTGGAGCTAAATGGGCTAATTATGTCATTGTTGGGTTAAATAAAGCAAGGATAATATGAAAGAGGAGAAGAAAGAGGAGGAGGAGGAGAAGAAGAAGAAATCAAGAAGAAGGAGGAGGAGGAGGAGAAGGAGGAGGAGGAGAAGGATAGAAGGTCCTTGGCCTTCTCCTCCTCCTCCTCCTCCTCCTCCTCCTCCTCCTCCTCCTTCTTCTCTTCTTCTTCATCTCTTCTACTTCTATCTTTTCATTTTTTCTATTTCTTCTCCTCTTCTCCTCTTGTTGGAGCTAAATTACCTAATTATGTCTTTTTTGAGCTAAATGGGGGAATTATGTCATTTTAGAGGAAAACAAGATAAGTATATAATATTCATGAGCTAACCAAGGTTCTTATGCCATTTTGAGCTTATTATGGTATTTTGGAGCTAAATGGGCTAATTATGTCATTGTTGGGTTAATTAAAGCAAGGATAATATGAAAGAGGAGAAGAAAGAGGAGGAGGAGGAGAAGAAGAAGAAATCAAGAAGAAGGAGGAGGAGGAGGAGAAGGAGGAGGAGGAGAAGGATAGAAGGTCCTTGGCCTTCTCCTCCTCCTCGTCCTCCTCCTCCTCCTCCTTCTTCTCTTCTTCTTCATCTCTTCTACTTCTTTCTTTTGATTTTGCCTATTTCTTCTCCTCTTCTCCTCTTGTTGGAGCTAAATTACCTAATTATGTCTTTTTTGAGCTAAATGGGCGAATTATGTTATTTTAGAGGAAAACAAGCTAAGTATATAATATTCATGAGCTGACCAAGGTTCTTATGCCATTTTGAGCTTATTATGGTATTTTGGAGCTAAATGGGCTAATTATGTCATTGTTGGGTTAATTAAAGCAAGGATAATATGAAAGAGGAGAAGAAAGAGGAGGAGGAGGAGAAGAAGAAGAAATCAAGAAGAAGGAGGAGGAGGAGGAGAAGGAGGAGGAGAAGGATAGAAGGTCCTTGGCCTTCTCCTCCTCCTCCTCCTCCTCCTCCTTCTTATCTTCTTCTTCATCTCTTCTACTTCTTTCTTTTCATTTTGCCTATTTCTTCTCCTCTTCTCCTCTTGTTGGACCTAAATTACCTAATTATGTCTTTTTTGAGCTAAATGGGCGAATTATGTCATTTTAGAGGAAAACAAGCTAAGTATATAAGATTCATGAGCTAACCAAGGTTCTTATGCCATTTTGAGCTTATTATGGTATTTTGGAGCTAAATGGGCTAATTATGTCATTGTTGGGTTAATTAAAGCAAGGATAATATGAAAGAGGAGAAGAAAGAGGAGGAGGAGGAGAAGAAGAAGAAATCAGGAAGAAGGAGGAGGAGGAGGAGAAGGATAGAAGGTCCTTGGCCTTCTCCTCCTCCTCCTCCTCCTCCTCCTCCTCCTCCTCCTCCTTCTTCTCTTCTTCTTCATCTCTTCTACTTCTTTCTTTTCATTTTGCCTATTTCTTCTCCTCTTCTCCTCTTGTTGGAGCTAAATTACCTAATTATGTCTTTTTTGAGCTAAATGGGCGAATTATGTCATTTTAGAGGAAAACAAGCTAAGTATATAATATTCATGAGCTAACCAAGGTTCTTATGCCATTTTGAGCTTATTATGGTATTTTGGAGCTAAATGGGCTAATTATGTCATTGTTGGGTTAATTAAAGCAAGGATAATATGAAAGAGGAGAAGAAAGAGGAGGAGGAGGAGAAGAAGAAGAAATCAAGAAGAAGGAGGAGGAGGAGGAGAAGGAGGAGGAGGAGAAGGATAGAAGGTCCTTGGCCTTCTCCTCCTCCTCCTCCTCCTCCTCCTCCTTCTTCTCTTCTTCTTCATCTCTTCTACTTCTTTCTTTTCATTTTTTCTATTTCTTCTCCTCTTCTCCTCTTGTTGGAGCTAAATTACCTAATTATGTCTTTTTTGAGCTAAATGGGCGAATTATGTCATTTTAGAGGAAAACAAGATAAGTATATAATATTCATGAGCTAACCAAGGTTCTTATGCCATTTTGAACTTATTATGGTATTTTGGAGCTAAATGGGCTAATTATGTCATTGTTGGGTTAATTAAAGCAAGGATAATATGAAAGAGGAGAAGAAAGAGGAGGAGGAGGAGAAGAAGAAGAAATCAAGAAGAAGGAGGAGGAGGAGGAGAAGGAGGAGGAGGAGAAGGATAGAAGGTCCTTGGCCTTCTCCTCCTCCTCGTCCTCCTCCTCCTCCTCCTTCTTCTCTTCTTCTTCATCTCTTCTACTTCTTTCTTTTGATTTTGCCTATTTCTTCTCCTCTTCTCCTCTTGTTGGAGCTAAATTACCTAATTATGTCTTTTTTGAGCTAAATGGGCGAATTATGTTATTTTAGAGGAAAACAAGCTAAGTATATAATATTCATGAGCTGACCAAGGTTCTTATGCCATTTTGAGCTTATTATGGTATTTTGGAGCTAAATGGGCTAATTATGTCATTGTTGGGTTAATTAAAGCAAGGATAATATGAAAGAGGAGAAGAAAGAGGAGGAGGAGGAGAAGAAGAAGAAATCAAGAAGAAGGAGGAAGAGGAGGAGAAGGATAGAAGGTCCTTGGCCTTCTCCTCCTCCTCCTCCTCCTCCTCCTCCTCTGTTATGACCGGCTTGGCCTATGGCCGGCGTAGGCCCATTGGGCGTTAATATTAGCGGCTTGGCCCGCAAGTTATCTTAGGTAAATTACTTTAGGAAAGTTATCTTAGGCTCGAGTTATAAATACTAGTTGTAAGACATCATTTGAGATCAAGCAATAAAGATATTATCTTCTATTGCCCGGCTCTCTAAGGAGCCGGAACCCTAGCCTCCGCCGCACCTAACCCTAGCCGCGACGGCGCCATCTCGCCGACGTGTCCGCTCCAGCCCTCGCTCCCCTCCTCCCTGCCCTTACAACCTACGCCGGAGGCCCGGTAGGAACCCTAGTCCTACCAATTTGGTATCCAGAGATTCCAGACTGATCATGTCGCTCCCTCCACCACCGCCGCCGCTCAACACCACCACCGCCCCACTGCCGCAAACCACCACCACCGCCCTGCCGCCGCTGCCGCTCACGTCCGGGACCGCTCCCACGCCAGTGCCGATCATCACCGCGGAGGAGCCGCTCCCCATACTCTCGCCCGAGGCGATATCGGGCACCCTGCGGGAGCTTGTCCAAGCGGTCCGAGGCATCAGCCTCTACCTCGCTGGGACCCAACCCCCGCCGCCGAGCGTCACCCCACTACCTACGGGCCACCGTCGCTGCCGTGGGCCACCCCGGTCTTCCAGCCACTCCACGGAGGGGCGCCGCCGCCGCCGCCGCAGCTGCTGCTGCAGCACTACCACGCCGCGCGCACTCCCTGGCCGGTGTGGCCGGCCACCACCGCGCCGCTGGGGGGGCTGCCCCACCAGTCGCTAGCGGCCACCACGGCGCAGGCTCCGGCGCCGCACCAGCAGCCGCCGCCGCCATCGACAGCAACACCTCCAGCGCCCCGAACCACCGGTCGGCCCCTGCACCAGGTGCAGTTCCCGTCATCGCCATCGCCAATTCCCGCGTGGGCAGCCGGATCATCTTCGGGTCCGATCTATACCCCGACACCGGAACACACAGCGCCCTCTCTGCCTTTCGAGCGGTCCTCCAGCTCGGCGCCCTACGGCCCGGAGTTTCCCGACCCGGCATACGCGAGGCCACCGACATCCGCGGCTCACGGACACGGCGGGTCGACATCTGCTCGGTTCGCTAAGCTGAACTTCACCACTTACGACGGCGCGGAAGACCCCGTCAACTAGCTCAACTAGTGCGAGCAGTTCTTTCGGGGGCAGCGGACGCTCGCGTCGGATCGCACCTGGCTCGCGTCCTATGATCTCCGTGGTACTGCCCAGACTTGGTACTACGCCCTCGAGCAGGACGAGGGCGGCATGACACCGTGGGACCGCTTTCGCGAGCTCTGCCTTCTCCGGTTTGGCCCCCCCATCCGTGGCAGCCGACTGGAAGCCCTCGGCCCCTTACCATTTACCTCAACAGTCCAGGACTACGCCGACCGATTCCAAGCCCTGGCATGCCAGGCGCCAGGCATATCCGCGTCTCAGCGCGCTGAGCTCTTTGTGGGTGGCCTACCGGACCATATTCGCGTGGATGTCGAGCTCCGGGAACCCCCGACCTTCAGTCCGCCACACGGACCTTCCGCAGGTTGTCCCCGGCCTTCAGTCCGCCACACGGACCTTCCGCAGGTTGTCACCCTGATGTCGACCGTCGACGTCAGGGTCTCTGCCTTAACTGCGATGAGCCCTACACGCCGACACATGTCTGCCCCCGCCTATTCTACTTGGAGACGGTCGACTACACCGAGGCGGACGAGACGAACGACGCACCAGACCCGGCCGCAGATTCTACGGCGACGGCCTGCGTTGTCTCTCTCCACGCCCTCGCCGGCATCCGCCACGAACGGACCATGTTGCTGCCCGTGACGATCCATGGCGAGCAGCTGGTCGCCCTGCTAGATACGGGCTCCACTCATAACTTCCTGCCCGAGGCAACCATGCGTCGTCTAGCTATTCCGACCACGGGCGGGGAGCGCCTTCGGATCACGGTGACCAACGGTGACCGCCTCCAGTGTCATGGACTCACCCGCGACGTTCCCATCACCATCGGGGGCGAACACTTTTCCATTAGCTGTGCCGGCATCGACCTCGGCTGTTTCGACTTCATCCTCGGTGTGGACTTTCTCCAGACCCTCGGGCCCATCGTGTGGGACTTCGACGCCCTCACGATGACATTATGGCGGCTGGGACGCCAAATTGGCCTTGGCCTCCTCCTCCTCCTCCTCCTCCTCTTTATGTCTTTTTTGAGCTAAATTACCTAATTATGTATTTTTTGAGCTAAATTACCTAATTATGTCTTCTTGGAGCTAAATTGGCTAATTATCTCATTTTAGAGGAAAACAAGCTAAGTTTGGAGGAGAAACTTACCGTAGTGGTCATCAAGGAGGAGAAACACCACGGTTGCTCGCGCCGACTTCGTTTGGAGACGGTTGCCCTGGAGAAGGGTCGTGTGATGCCGCTTGGGAGTTATTCTGCAGAAAAGATATTTTGCAATGTCTCATTTAGCATGATGACACTCAATTATTAATACTAGTTTATAATGAAACTCACCGTGCCAATCGAAGAGAAGACGGGCATCGGCGGAGGGACTTGACCGCTCTTCTCGCACAGACCCTGAAGAGTGGGTCGTATTAGTTAGTATTGAAACAGACATTACACACATGATTTGGCTAATGTGAAAAAAAACATACCACAAAAAGCTCGTACAGGGCCCGTTGACCCGCCTCATTCCAGGCCCTCTCCTCCTCAAGCAATCGTGTCGTGCTCTGGTCCCTCTCATCAAGAGCAGCCTGAAGAGCAGCCTGGCTTGCCAATCTCTTTTTCTCAAGAGCAGCCTAGTTTGCCGCTCTCTCTTTCTGAAGAGCAGCCTGAAAAACCATTCCTCGTTACCACAGTAATGATCTATGGTGACACACATAATGAAATGGATGAAAGTGTTCTTAGTCCGTACAACTAACCTCGATGGCAAGTTCGACTGGCCGTGGACGACGCGTTATCTCAGGACAGTTGCTCGACTGGCGCGCCTTGATCTCTGGAAGAGTGAGTGGACAACGTATTATCCCATCTCCAATGGCTATCGAGCCATGGGGCCTCTCGCCACCAGATATCATCACCAGCTCTGGATCCAAAGGTTCCTGGCTAGGGTTAAAGTCATCCCCTTTCGTAGCGTTCCCCGCGTCCCTGTATGCCACGAGCTTCTGGTGGGATGATATGTTGGTGAAGTTACTGGGATCATCCAGGTCAGACTCAGAGAATTCCTTGGCCTTCTTGTACGAGGCAGTATGGGCCATGCCATAAAGGTCGTACAAGTGTGGCATCTCAGTCTTATTGTGATGCGCCTAAAAGAGAGGAACAAAATATTAGCATAAGAATGAATTGCATGAATCATGAAGGAAATCACATACCCAGTTTCGTCCAAACTGAAGTAAGTTGGCGCTGCCTTGATGGTGTGGCACACCAACCATTTGGCTACGCCGATCCTTTGCATTATTGTGGACGGCTCGCCAGCTGCCTGTGCACCACTCATCAACCAACGCCTCCCAACAATCCATCTTATCCGCACACCATCTCGGGGGCACCTGTAAGTTATTAGAAAGAATTTTCAGCGCTACACCTATGAATGAAATGAAGAAAACTACGTAGAAGGACTTAAGAATAGGTAATTACCTTCATGTATTGCTCCTTCTTCAGAAACTTTCCGCGGCAATCCTTCTTCTCCTTCTTAATACCACGCGTGGCGTAGTAATCTCGAATAGCCTGCGGCCGAGCCTCGTGGCGCAAGTTCTGTAGTAACCGCCTACACTCGACCTCGAGAACCCTGGCCGCTGCCTCCTCATATCCATCCTCACACCTATAGAAGGTCTGCAATCAAACGTGAAAACACCGATTAGTACCATAATTAGCTATATTGTTAATTTTAGATTATGTAAAAGGATAATTTACCCAAAAGCTCCTGATCACCATCTCGGCCCTCGTGTGGCACAAGACACCATCTATAATCTCCTCCGGCGAGGCCTGCGCAGCCTGGTAGTGCTCCCAGGTAAATCCTAGTGTAGGAACCTGACCCTCACCAGGCAACGTGACAAACCCCGGGAAATTTGTCCGGCAAAGCACACCAAGGACGGTGTTCGGCCTACGGACTCCAAGAGGGTGTACCCATCCCCTGCAGTATGATAAGGTCAACGCATTAGATATTTGAACAAACTTGAAGGCAAAAGCTAAAAAAACGGTAAATGTACTTACCTATCTCCTTCAGGTTTAATCACCGGCCTCTGCTCGCGGGTAGCCGGGGCGACCGGGAGACGTGTACTACCACGCTTGTACACGGTAGCCGGGGCCCCGTCCACCTGACATCTCCCTCGCTATCCGTAAGCTCATCCCTGTCATCCCCGCCCCCTAAGCCACCCGGACCCTCGGTCCAATCCGGCAACTCGGTACGATCCGGCCAAGGCTCCCATTCGGACCTCTCCACGTCGGGTGAAGCCTCCGGAACCGTAGTCTCCTCCGGCTGCTCCTGGGCCGAGTGCACCACGACCCGAGGCTGGTCCTGGACCGGAGTCTCATGGGACGAATGCCCGTGAACACCAGGCTCCTGGACCGGAGTCCCCGTAGCCTCCTCCGCAAACGGGTCGACCATACTAGTCCTATGCTCGGGTGAATGAGCTGGTGGTGGTGGTGGTGGCGAGGACGGCTCAACAGTCCTCCTAGATCTTCCGCGGCCACCACCTCTCCCTGTACCCTTCCCCTTCTTCCCTACCCGACCAGCACCTCTCCCAGCGGGCAATGCCGCCGACGAAGAAGAACCCACGGCTGGTGTCGAAAGACTGTCTGCCAAGGCTCTACGGAGAGATAGGGGTGGAATGGAAGTACCACCCCTCGTGCGGGGCGCCTGGGAAGAACCCGTCGAGCGATCTGGACCCGCGCCCACCATCTTTCAACACCTGCCATGATAAAGATTAAAAGAAATTAGTACAACATAAAAAAATTGAATAACTGACATAAATAATAATATGTACATGAATAATAAAGATTAAAATATATATAATTTAAGTTGTGAATCTTACAAACTAATAATCATCATCAATAAATGCATCATCATCATCACTATCACGCATGTCTTCATGAATGACGTACTCATCGGGTTCAACGGCGTGAAGTTGTGAAATGCCTTCCTTTAATCGTTGAAGCATTGGCAGGTCATCCGCATCAGTAACCTCTACGAGTTCCACGTCTTCTGGTTCCGGCTCAGGGCTGGAGTCGGATTCATTGTCGCTGTCTACTTCCATGTTCTTGGATGAAGCACGGCGGTTCTTGAAACGTTTCTTGGAAAGACGTGTTTCTTGGAAGAATTCTCCATCATATGTGTCTGGGTTAATGTGAGGTTCATAATCCTATTCATTTGGGAGAGGTGGTCTGACATGTGGCGGCACTTCATAAACAACATACCAACTTTCCAGATTCTTATCCGTTTGGCATGCCCACGGTAGGTAGAAAACTTGGGTCGCCTGTTCAGCCGTAATATAGACATCGGGAACATCTAAATGGGTGTTTGGATTGATTTCGACTAGTCCTATATGTTCATGAGTCCTTCTACTCTCCTTCGGCTGGAACCAATAACATTTGAAGACTACGACGTTCGGTGGGTTTTCACCATAGAATTGAAGTTCATAAATTGCTTCAACTCTTCCATAATACTCGATAACACCTTCGCCGATAGCAGAGACACCACAATTTGTAGATTTCCGGTCGGGCATAGATAGCTCTTTGCCAAAGGTACGAAAGAGATACCCGTTGATGTTGTATTTCTCAAATGAACGGACCTTATAGTCAAAACCATTAGCGACTTGTCTCAATTCGGCGTCCATAGACTCTGAATTAGCCTACAAGTTTAATACGAAACGTTTGTTGCATTAGCCGCAAGTTAGACCAAGAATGAAATGGTCCATTATTGATAATTACCGTTTGTTTGAACCAAGAGATGAAACCGGGATAGCCACCTCCTGTCTTTGACAAAAGCTCATACTCTTCGACGGAATGATTTTCGATCACCGCTCCATCCGAGAATTTTACGACGTAACGGCTGTTTGAAATATCCGGGAATAAGAGCAGTTCAAATGAATTACAAGTTACGGGAAAATGTGCCGAGAACTCACTCGATGTACGGCCGCACTTCTGTTAGGTTGTTGAAGATATAGAACGAAATGTTCCGCCATTCTTTGATATCCAACATTATTGGTTTCGAAGCACCGGCTGGTGCGAGCTTCCCTTTGAATAGGCTGAGGTTGGACCCACCTTTTTTAGGGTCTCCATCATTGTGCCGAGGCTTCGGATTATGCAAATGATGATTTTTGGCTTCGTAGTGTGCTGTCACAAAGTTTTCCACCTCCTCAATAATGAATGCCTCAGCCATTGATGCTTCAATTCTACGCTTATTTTTACATTTAGCTCGAAGGGTCTTCTGCATCCTCTCAGTTGCAAAGCACCAACGATTTTGCACGGGCCCACCCAATCTTGCCTCGGTCGGTAGATGTAAAATCAAATGCTGCATTGGATTAAAGAAGCCCGGTGGAAAGATCTTCTCTAACTTGCACAACAACTCCGGTGCAAACTCCTCCATGTCTTCTACCACGCCAGGCGACAATTCTTTCGCACAAAGAACACGGAAGAAAAAGCTCAGCTCCGCCAGTACTAGCCATTCATCCTCAGGAATAAAGCCACGTAACATCACCGGCATTACCCGCTCTAGCCATATGTGCCAATCATGACTCTTGAGACCAAAGATTTTTAATTTTTCAAGACTCGATCCCCTCTTTAGATTCGCTGCATACCCATCGGGGAACATCAAGTGAATTTTGACCCACAAGATAATTTCCCTCATAGCTGGCCTTCCAAGATTGAACTAGGCCTTTGGCTTCGACCACTTCTGCTTTCCTTTGCCTTCTCGCATGTTTTGTAACGGTCTATGACATAGTGTCTCTTGATCGACTCTAGCCTTAATATTATCCTTTGTCTTCCCATCTATGTCGAACAATGTACCAAAAATAGCCTCTCCAATATTCTTTTCAGTGTGCATCATGTCGATATTGTGTGGAAGAAGGAGGTCTTTGAAGTAAGGCAGATCCGAGAAGCATGGCTTGTGAGTCCAGGCATGTTTTGAATTATTCCCCTTGAAATACCCTAGACCCTCTGGATCAGGCTCGAGGGCGTTTAACTGATCCAGGATCTGTTGGCCTGTGAACGCATGTGGTGCCAAGTTTTTGACAACTTTACCTTTGGTAAAGTTTTTCTTGTCTTTTCTGAACTGATGGTCAGGATCCAGGAACTGTCTATGCAAGTCAAAGCAAGAATACTTCCGACCCTCCTTCAACCAATGAAACTGAAGAGCTGCCTTGCATTGGGGGCACGGGAACATTCCATGCACACACCATCCAGAGAATAGCGCATACGCTGGCAAGTCATGCATAGAGTACATGTACCACACATGCATTTTGAAGTTTTTTTTTCTAGCGGCATCGTATGTCTTGACCCCATTTTCCCAAGCTTCTTCCAATTCATCCTTAAGCGGTTGCAGGTACACATTCATATTCTTCCCCGCATAATTGGGCCCTGGAATTATCAACGTCAGAAATATGTTCTTTCTTTGCATAATCTGCCCGGGGGGGGGGGGGAGATTCAGTGGAATGACAAATACAGGCCAACAACTGTATTGGGTAGCCGTCATGCCGAAGGGATTAAAACCATCCGTGGGGGCGCAGACTCGAGGATTCCTTGGATCTGCCGCTTTATCCTGATGCAATCCATCGAAATGTTTCCACGCTTCCCCATCCGATGTGTGTACCATCATCTTATTCCCATCCGCATCTAGTTCGGTTCTTTTGCCCAATTTGTGCCATGTCATCTGTCTGGCTGTCTCTTCGACCATGAAAAGACGTTGAAGTCTTGGTACGATTGGCATATACCGAAGAACACTAACTGCGATTTTGGTCTGCCTCTTCTCACCCATACCGTTGTCTACCACAAGATACCTCCAAGACTCGCAATTGGGACAATAGTCCAAGTGTGCATACTCCTTCCTAAATAAGACACATCCTTTCTCACATGCATCTATCTTCTCATAGGGCATCTTAAGTACACGAAGTATTTTGTCCGACTGGTACAGGTTTGCAGGCATGACATGGCCTTTGGGTAGGAAACGTCCAAATAGTGTCATCATCGCATCGTAGCATTCTCTTCCCAAGTTGAACTAAGCCTTCAGAGCCATTACTTGTGCAATTGCATCCAGCTGACAGAGCTCGGTGTGCTCATGGAGAGGACGTTTTGAAAACTCGAACATTTCATAAAAGGCCTTTGCAGATTCCTCCATCTCATCTTCCGAATCTCGAGCATCATCAAAGTCTTGCACCATGTCTTCGATCCCAGTACCATGCTCGTCCGTGCGACGACGGACCACCTCAGCTCTTGTGCGTTGTATAGACTCACCATGAAATGTCCACACCGTATAATTAGGCTTAAAACCCCTCCTCTGCAGGTGTTTAATCATTATAGCTTCTGTCGTCTTTTTATAGTTGTCGCATCCAGGACAGGGGCAATAGTTTCGTTCCTGGCCATTTGCGAATGCGGCTTTCACAAATTCCTTTGTTTTTAAAAACCATTCTTTCGTCATCTCTTTCTGACTAGGGTGACCGGTATACATCCACGCACGATCACTCATCTTGCGTAGCTACTAAAGACAGAAGAAATATATTTTTATATAATTTAGCATTTATATTCATCTTTCGCCATTTTTATTACGTCCAGGCAACCTACACGCTAATAGGTAAAGATAGGTCCTAATCCCACCCGAGTATGTGTAGATTGGGTTCGTTTTCCCATGCTCTGCTCTAGATCCAACGCAAAATTTCGGCAGCACATCCCCGCTGTTCTCCTGATACACGTCTCCGCAATAAACAGAGAGGATGTGCATCCGGAGAGCAACAGGGAGGCACTGACGAAATTCCGCATCGGATCCAGAGCACAGCACACGAAAAAACGAACCCAATCTAAACATACTCGGGCTGTCCATGGATAATGTTGGACCATTCGAAAGGATGGCGGTTATAAATATGCAAAGACATGCATATTTATAGATGTCGCCCTTTCGAACGGGAGACGCATACTGATCACGCATACTGATAAATTAATTGAATTACCTAAATCTAGAAAGTTGCATCCGGAAACCGAGCCACAGTAAATGAAGGGGCGGGGAGGAGATGAAATTTGTACTGACCCATGAATGCAGGGGCGGAGCTCGTACAACGCACGGGCAGGTCTTCGCATAGCAGACCTCACAGCGACAAGACAACTATCACATGTAAATCCACCCGATCAACACAAATATTCCAATTATGTCATTTTAGAGGAAAACAAGCTAAGTATATAATATTAATGAGCTAACCAAGGTTCTTATGCCATTTTGAGCTTATTATGGTATTTTGGAGCTAAATGGGCTAATTCTGTCATTGTTGGGTTAATTAAAGCAAGGATAATATGAAAGAGGAGAAGAAGGAGGAGGAGGAGGAGAAGCAGAAGAAATCAAGAAGAAGGAGGAGAAGGAGAAGAAGGAGGAGGAGGAGAAGGACTAGAAGGTCCCTGGCCTTCTCCTCCTCCTCCTCCTCCTTCTTCTTCTTCTTATTATTATTATTATTTTCTTTTTTCCTCTTATTCTTCTCTTCCTCTCCTATTTTTCTTCTTCTTCTTCTTCTTCTTCTTCTTCTTCTTCTTCTTCTTCTTCTTCTTCTTCTTCTTCTTTCTTCTCCTCAGGGGAGGAGCCAATGGGGGGGCGAGCGGGGGCCAGACCCCCCTATGGGCCGGCCACCCCCATGGATCCATAAGGGGGACTAGTACTAATCTTATATGTGATCTTTGCTTAGCTAGCCGGCATTAGCAGATTCAAAAAAAATGCTATCCGTCATTAGCATAGTCACACGGCTTTGTTTTATGCATTGAACGTTGCAGGTTGGCCCAAGAGCCCAAAGTCGTATAGTCCAAATGACATGTGTTCTCTAGGGTGTGTGCTGTTTGTGAACGCATCAGGCAATATATTGATAACCATCCACAACACACGTACTGACGCAATCGATCCGTTGTCACCGCCGCCCACGACCATGATAGGGTTTGGTCAAGCGTTATCGCTGATCCATTCATGGTGGTTAGGGAAGATGCTATGACCTAGCAACTATCCTTTGATCTAATCATGTTTGTGTTTCAATTAATTGGTTGGCGTGGCCCATCATTGCAGTTCGAGGGCATAGGCGTACATAATCGATCAGAACTCTCAAGCTCGGGCGCCCTGACATTTTGTAGCGTTGGTGATCAGGGATTGTTGTTGCGTGCCTGGTGACTAGCTACCACCAGTCAATTTGCTTCGACCTAGCAGTGGAGGGGATAAGATGGGGTGGATTTAATGCTCTCGGTATGTTTTTGGAAAATCTTGATCGTTTTCTCCTAATGCAACACTAACTAATTGATCATGTGTGTTTAAGGATGTGTACGCATTGGTAGCTACCAACTCCACATCAGGTACAGTGTAAGTGTTGACCCAACTAATTTGGATACACTGAATACTACCATTTAGTTACATGAAGATTTTTCTAGTTCTTACATCTTAAACTTATATACGATAATGTTTTATTTCATTTCATAATTTCGGAGTATTTCGGTTACACCTTCTCTCTATATATGTGGCACTTATATGAAATTGTTCACCATTACTAGCTATAGCTAAGGGATGCTCCTGCTGCATTTTTAGTATACTAGGTATAAAACTTTTAGTAGTCAAAAGGCACAATTTTTTTGGCTTCACCATCGTCTCGCCCCCCTATGCCTAAATCCTGGCTCCGCCCCTGCTTCTCCTCATCTTCTTTTCCTTCTTCTTCTTTTCC
Organism: Hordeum vulgare subsp. vulgare; assembly: GCF_904849725.1. Classification (NCBI taxonomy): domain Eukaryota; kingdom Viridiplantae; phylum Streptophyta; class Magnoliopsida; order Poales; family Poaceae; genus Hordeum; species Hordeum vulgare. The sequence goes on along the minus strand of NC_058524.1, from coordinate 336,288,122 downwards.
TTCTTCTTCTTTTCCTTCTTCTTCTTTTCCTTCTTCTTCTTTTTTTTTCTCCTTTCTCCTTCTTCTTCTTCTTCTTTTCTTATTTTCCTTTTGCCTTTTCCTTTTATTCCTTCTTATTTTCCTTCTTCTTCTTCTTCTTTTTATTCTTCTTCTTCTCCTCCTCCTCCTCTAGCTCTTCTTCTTCTTCTTCTCCTTTTTTCTTCTTCTACTTATTCTTCTTCTTCTACTTTTTCTTATTTTCTTCTACTAAACAGGAAACTAACCTAAGACTAAACATAAACCTAAGACTAAACATAAACCTAAACTAAAACTAAATCTAAACCTGAACCTAAACTAAAACAAGATTGTGGTGGCATAAACTAATTAAGGGATATTCAACACATAACAAGTTTCTGTTCAGTCCACTAGTACTTATCCAAAGTCAAAAAACATTGGTAGAAATCCATTGTTGGAGCTCACCTTGTGATTTGGGCGAGAGGAATCGGTCGAAGGGCTGCTGCTCCTGGCTCCGACGCTGGTCTCGGGAGTCAATGGCGTCTAGGTGACCTCGTCATTGCCATGGGGTTGCTGCTCGAAGACGGTGGAGGGAGGAGTGCCGCTGAGCGAGGAGGGGGTCTGGCTGGTGATGGGAGGGCGAGGGTGCGGGCGGAGGGAGGACGGCGAGGAGGGCGAGGGCGAGGGTGCGGGCGGAGGGTGACGATGAGGGAGGCGGCGGCGCTCGCAGAGAGAGGGGGTGAGGTGGGGTTGGGGTGGCATCGGCGGCGGCGGCAGTGGGGCGGCGGCGGCGGTGGGGCGGCGGCGGCGGTGGGGCGGCGGCGGCGGTGGGGCGGCGGCGGCGGTGGGCGGCGGCGGCACTGGGGGCCGGGGGCTGCTGCAGCGGCGCTGAGGGGCTGCGGCGGCGCTTAGGGGAGAGCAGTGAGAGAGAGTGCGTGGGAGAGAGGAGAGAGGTGGGGCGCGCGGCGACCGTTAACGTTTGGGGGGTCCATCCCCTTTGCCGTCTGCCACGGACGGCAAAGCTAGTCAGGCAGACGGCAAAGGGGTGGGTGGGGCTGGGGTGGGATGGGGAGAGAAGAGGGGTGGGGTGGGATAGCTTTGCCGTCTGCCATCCCTACCTTTGCCGTCTGTTGACAGACGGCAAAGAGGTGGCTGATGGCAAATATGTATTTTGCCATCAGCCTCCTCTGTAACGTCAGTTTTTTGCCAACACAAGGTAAAGAGGTTCTTCGTCGTCCGATGGCTGATGGCAAAGATTTGGCAGACGGCAAATATAGGAATTCCAGTAGTGTTGATGTTGTTCCTCCTCGCGAGGCTTGGCCCCTCGCGAGGGCCTTGCCTTGAGTGGTGCTGGGATTGTTGGTCTTTGGTCGATAATGTGGGCCAACCCTAGGCCGCAGGCAGGCAGGTCTGGGTACCCCCATTCCCAGAACGCCGACACCTTCTCCATCAAATCCCAAATTTGGTGTCCAGGCTTATTTTCATCTACTATGTGATCATGTTAAGTTGCATACCAATTGGAATCCATCTGGTAGCCCTAACACCCATCAAAGTGGCTGCTTTGGCCCCTTCCACTACTACCCTTGATCTTAAATTTTTACCACAAATCTCTATAGTTACCTTTTACCTCTAGTAGCCTTGCCATGGCCTCTAGTCAATTATTGGAGGGTGACTCCATGTAGCTACCTCTCTTTTTACCTTGGCAACATCATTTTTACCCCTCTTGCTATACTTCTGCTTAAGCCAAAGCCCTTCTTCCAGGGCATCTATAGCATGCTAATGCATCATTATAAACCAAGATATGGCATGCTCATGTGGGAGAAGTGAGTAGGACATCTGAAACTTGATTTATGTCACAATTGTGGCTTTGAACTATAAGTACTAGCTACACTACTCCTGCTGAGCTGAAAGTTAGCAGCATTGTAGTTCTTGCATAGCTAACAATGCAAGACATTGTTTCCTCCCAAGATTCCCCATTTGAAAATCACTTTTCATAGCTCTAAGTTTGTTGTTGCAAACTTGACCACAGTCAAAACCCCACCTACCCTGCCCCAAGTGCAACCAAAATCCTCCATCAGTCTCCAAAGGGCATGTCTTGTATGTTTGACATCAAGGCTTAACCAGAGGGTGGTCCTCGACGCACAGGGTCGTGGTGACCATGCCACTGGCATGCAAAACTGGTGCGTTGCACCTTAACCATGCCCCACAACTTGAATCAGGTGTCCATAGATTGTCTCAGTGCGCCACAAACCTCTCTTTGACCAGTCCAAGCCCTCCCCGACGTCCACAAGCCGCCAAGATCCCCGTGGCATGCATGCTCTCGCCGTGCACACAGCACCCAAGGCACTCCCGAGCCCCTCCTCTATGCCCCCTCCTTTTTGACCAAGCCCCCGAGCCCTGCTGCCTCCTATCTCACACCCCCTTCTGCAGATTATCCCAGAGCTCCCTCACACCCTGTGCATCCCTACATGCACGGCAATGGCCGGACTTCTGCTGACGGCTTCCGTCCGAATCCAGCGCGATTGGCAGCCACTGCTCCTCTAGGCCCTCCAAAGTAGCCCTCCTGCGCTGTCGCAGATCCCTCAGCATCACCTCTGGCTCCTCGTGGTGTCGTATGGCCGAGGCTAGAGCTGGGCGCGGTCTCCCTCCGCGGCACGTTGCTGGTGCCGCTCCGGCCCTTCCCCTCGACCACCGGGCTGTGGAATTGGGTGGTGGTGTCACGACCAGTTTCCAAATAAATGATTTAATTGAAAATCAGCCATGTGCATCCATAGTGAAGAAAATATTTCACACTGACAGACTCAACTTGATACAGAAAACCAGTAGTACTTAATATTATACAAGTAGATTGAGGGTCGCTCTACAAATTATTACAACATATCCAAGTCTAAGGATAGATGGAAATGTTATAGTGGTCTTAGAGTGACTCTACTGCTTAGGAAAAAAGGGCACGTCACATCAGAGTAATATGACATGACAAGTACTACTACGCGTTAAGCATTAGAGTCAAGCTCAACGATTTATTCGGGGTGGCGAAAGCAGTGGAATAAAACAGCGACGAACTCCAGGATCACAAGACTGACTGGGACTCCTCTAGACATCAGACTCACTATCGAACACTTCATCCATGAGGTCTCCTTCATCCATATCTAGCCACAACAACAAGCTAGTGAGTACTCTGAGAAGTACTCACAAACAGTTTGCACAAACGATGAGATACATGTAGTTGATTTCAATATACATGGTTAGAGTCAAGTTGTATCCACAATATATGTGCAGAAAGTAAATAAGTTAAAATAAATCACGCGGTAGTCCTCCGGAGATATCCGTAATAGAAAAGATAAAATAAACCACCATCGGGCGTCTGAGCGACACCACACACAGGGCATAACATAAGTGAAACAAATAATAATCCTCGAACGGGCATCTCTGCGACACCTCAGTAAGGGCAAGGCTAAAATAAAATAACATGTCGCAGTAGGGCGTCTCAGCGACACCACATAAAGGGCTTATAAGAAAGAATAAAATATGCCACAATCGGGCGTCTCAGTTAGACCACATAAAGGGCTCATAAGAAATAAGGGAATAATATTAAATATCCAAGAGGTAGAACCATCCCAGGGATATCCAACAACATAATCATAAGGGTTAGTCCAGAATAATAATCATGATATGATAATGTCCCACATCATCATATGGTTCACCACATCCATTATTTTTAATACCACTTATACTCCGAAGTCCGACTCTAGGACCGACACTTGACTCGTCAAACAACGTCCTTGACCGGGGACACGGCTACTCGAATAGTTTTGACTATGCATAGGGTGTACTCTTTACCCATAGCCCATGGTTTTCAATAGTCAATATAACGAACCCCGCGTACGACATTTTAGAAGTGGACACTTTGAATCAACACACACCCATGTTACCGCCGCGAAACCCAGATTCACTCGGACTACGCTGCCAATGTAAAACCATAAGACCGGGAGGCTCCAACCTCGACTATCTTGGGATCAAAAATATTTATATCGCATGCTCACGAGGAGTGCCCTCCCTTCTGGTCCCAGATAGGAAACACCCATTCCCCCTGACCGGATGACTGGATTTAGTCTAGGGCCATGGATACAGTCATACCGGACCCTCTAATGGTGTGTGACTGATAATAGGTCTACAACTGTCTATACCGAACCCATTATCCAGGGAACTGTGGTAGCACGATAAGAAGTATGACACGGACAATACTCAATCTAGGTCGATACTGGAGTTTGACAATTTTATACCAGCACCATTGTGCTCATGCCATGACAAGGCCATATCCCATCACGTTTCGTGTGACTAGGCTATTCCACAACCTTTCATAACTACCACTTGCCATCATCATATTTTTATCATGGTTGAATATGTAAAGCAGGTACGAAATATGCAAGGTGATGAGTATTAAATATGAGTTAAGTTAGCAAACAACACACCAAGAGTAACAAACATTCTTGCCTGGTTCCACATAGTCGGGATCAAGCTTGGTGCTGTTGACGTCGGGAATCTCAGTGTCGGAATCTACGGTGTACATCAAACAAGGGTATAAGTGGCACTGCCTAGATACTAGTCTTAAAAATATTTTTAGAAAAAACGTAAAATAAACTAGGCATTACCAGGAACAATTTGCAAAAAGAATCACTTAAATATCAGTTATGGATCAAAAGTTATAGCCAAAACTATTTGAGGGACTATTCCATAATTAGTTTTAATAAAAACAGGGGCTAGACTGAGATTCAGTCAAAACGCCCCAGACGAAAGACGCTTCCCCGAAAGGAAAATGGCTACTGCCGAATACGTTTCCACCGAAACGCTTCGAATGGGAGAGAGACACTGATAGAGGGGGGTCCCCCTCTCAGGTTCGAAAGCTTCACCGGCGTGAGAAGCTTCCGTCGATCACCGATGACGCTAGGAGAGAGGGGAGAGCGAGCTGGGGGCGTAGGTGCACTCACCGTTCACTCGCCTGACTAATGGAGAACGATTTGAATATAGGGGAAGCCTCACGTCGACGGCAGCAGGTATCCGACGGTGGCAACCCCGGTGACGCGAGGAGATCGATGGCAGAGAGCTTCTGCGATGGAATTGAACACGGGGTAAGCAGGGGAGGAGCTCCTAGATGGCTATGAAGGCCTCTGGGGGTCCTACCTCTACTTACTTTGCACAAGAGTGGCTGGATCCCGAAGCGGATCGGGGCGGCCGGAGCTGGGGAAGAAGGCCCCTCGAGAACCCCTTCCTGGATCGGCTGGCTCTTAGAGGTGATGATGGAGAGTGGGGAAGAGCAGGGTGAGGTCAGAAGCACTGGAGGAGAGCTCTATTTATAGGCGCCGCGATACAAGGTACGACATTAACTCCGGCGAGCGATTCCGGTGATGCAGGAGCTTGGGCAGGAAGTTAGGTGGCTAGGATCGAACCTAATCACTAGTGGGGTTCCATTTTTTACCAAAGGGAGGTTGGTCATCAACCGAGGCAACACGGAAACGACGCTTCCATTGCTATGCACTACGGCCGCAGAACCCGTGCTCTGAGCTGCTGGGTGTGTGGCGACGGTGTTCGCAGAGCACACAGTCGAGAAGGGGAATGCGGCGGCAGCAGGAGAAAGGGGCGGTGCCGGACGGCGCGGGATTGCAGCATGGGGCTGATGCGGCTGCTGCCGAGCCGCTGCCAGAGCTTTGGCCGGCTTTGTCAGTTAGCCACCAACGAGGAGATGAGTCCAAACGACGGCCGACACAACGGATAGGCTCAAGACACACGAGCGACGGCCAACGCGCTGCTACTAGCGAGATTGGCTACGGTAGAGAAGCGATGCTCTATCTGAAAGTTGGTCTAAAGTAAATTCAGACAGTTTTTCACATAGTGCAGCTGAGGTGCTCGACAGAAAGAAAAAGGTAGCTAGAAAAATAATTTGAGGCTGAATTTTTGAGGGGAGCAATCTCATTGGAAGAAATGATGCTGCAAAAAATTTCCGAATTATTGTTGGAGTTTAAGGCAGGTTTCAATAAAAATGAGTTTCTCGGGTCAAACTTCAGTCAAACTAAATTTGAATTTTTCAAACTTGAGAACCTAAAGTTTTTGCTGTAATAGAATGAGGATACTATGTACTACAATCTGGAAAAGTTCGGGGTCAAGATTCCAAAGGAAAAAGAAATTTCTGGAGCTCAAACTCTTAACAGAAAATCCCATTTTAACAAATAAAATAATTAGCGATGATCCATCCCTTCTAAATTTTTGGAAAACATTCAAAATCAAATCTTAGGGCTAGGAGAGGAGTAAAAATATTTAAAACAGAATGTGGTGATTAATTCCTTTTGAAGAATTAATAAATAGGCTTATGGGAAAAATCCAAATTAAAGATAAAACGAATATTCTTTTAACCATTTAATTTTTGAGAAAGGCTAAGAGAATATTTCTGAATTTGTTTGATGGAGAAAAATCTCAAAAGTTTTCTCTCATGGAGATTAGCAAGAAAACTTCAAATTTATTGTCAAACCAAAAATTTAAATTCCAAGGAAATCAAGAAAATAGAAGTTGAAAGAAAATAAATCTTCGGTGTTGCAACACCTACCCCCTGAAGAAAAATCTCGTCCCCTTGATTTAAGCCATTCCTCAAGAACTTGTGGTTGCTATTTTTGCACGTAATCCTCTCTTTCCCATGTGGCCTCATCCTCGGAGTGGCTGCTCCACTGTACTCTGAATAGCTTGGTGACCTTCTATCGAGTCCTTCTTTCTGATTCCTCTAATATTCTCACGGGGTGTTCTTGATAGGATAAGTCATGAGATACTTGTGTCTCGGGGTTCCTAACACACTTCCTTAGCTGAGAGATGTGGAACATGTCATGCACATCTGACAATTCTGCTGGTAGGTCTAGCTGGTAGGCAACTTGTCCCTTACGAGCAATTATGTGAAACGGTCCGATGAAACAAGGTGCAAGTTTGCCTTTGACTTTGAATCTCTGTAGCCCTCTTATGTGTGATACCTTAAGATATACATAATCATTGGGGTTGAAAGCGACATCCCGATGTTTTTGATTGTAGTAGATTTTCTTACACCTTTCCGCTGTCTTGAGTTTCTCTCTTATGACTTTCACCTTGTCCTCGGCCTCTTGGAGAAACTGTGGTCTGAAGATGTGGCTATATACGGTCTCTGACCAATTTAGAGGGGTACGACATCATATTCCATATAAGGCTTCGAAGGGTGACGTCTCCAAACTTTCTTCATAACTGTTGTTGTAAGAGAACTCGACGTAGGGCAAACTGTCTTGCCAACAGTTCCCATATGTGAGTACACAAGCCCTGAGCATGTCTTCAAGCATCTGGTTTATACGTTCGGTCTGTCCTCCCATCTGAGGGTGATAGGCTGTGCTAAATACTCGCTGTGTTCCCAAGGCTTGTTGTAGATAATCCCAAAATCTTGAGGTAAACTGGGTGCCTCTATCAGATATGATAGTCTTGGGTACTCCGTGTAGACACACAATGCGGGCGAGGTATAGTCTTGCTAGTTGCTGGGTGGAGTATGTGGTCTTGACTGGTATGAAGTGAGCCACTTTTGTTAGTCGATCATTAATCACCCATATAGCATCATGTCCGTGTCGGGACCGGGTTAGTCCGACAATTAAATCCATTCCTACCTCATCTCGTTTCCATCCGGGTACCTTCATAGGTTGTAGTAGCCCTGCTGGCTTCTGATGTTCTGCCTTGATTTGTTGACACGAGTAACAGCGAGCGATGAAGGAGGCAATATCTCTCTTCATTCCATGCCACCAATATTTTGCCTCGAGGTCCTAGAACATCTTTGTGCCTCCGGGGTGAATAGAATAGGGCACGTTATGGGCTTCCTCCATGATTTGAGTTTTGAGGCTCTCTTGGTCTGGTACGCATAGTCGGTCTCTATACCATAGAATCCCTTGCTCATCAATAATAAAATGGGGGCTTCCCGAGGTCCATCTTTTACTTTATGCCCTCCATGCTGGGGTGACCTTTCTAAGCTTGCTTGATATTCCCGTCCAAGGTGGGTTGTAATTCAATTTGTGGTACTGTACCTTCTGGAACGAGGAGCAGGTTTAGCAGAGTGAACTTTTTTGGAAGCTTAGGTCTCATATTTGGCACGGGTTTCTTGCTTGAGGCGGGGTTCCGGCTGAGAGCATCTGCTACTACGTTAGCCTTACCCGGGTGATAATGAATGCCCACGTCATAATCCTTAATTAATTCCAACTATCATCATTGTCATCGGTTGAGATCCGGCTGTGTGAAAATATACTTGAGGCTCTGATGATCCATATATACTTCGCAACGATTTCAAGAAGAAAGTGTCTCCATTCCTTGAGAGCATGAATCACAGCGGCCAACTCCAAATCGTGAGTAGGGTAGTTCTCTTCGTGATGTCTGAGTTGCCATGAGGCATAACCACGACCTTCCTTTCTTGCATGAGTATGCATCCGAGGCCTTTTAGGAGGCATCACAGTATATTTCAAAATATTTGTTTAGGTCGGGCACCATTAGTACTGGGGCTGTAGTCAACCTCTTCTTCAATTCCTGGAAACTTTTCTCACAAGCTTTGGTCCATTCAAATTTCTTTTCTTTCTTGAGTAAGTGGGTCATGGGTCGTGCAATAGTAGAAATGTTTTCAATGAACCTCCGGTAATATCCTGTTAATCCGAGGAAACTCCAGATGTCTTTCACATTAGCTAGGTCCGCCCATTTGCTTACGGCCTTGACCTTTTCTGGATCCACAGCTATGCCTTCTGGTGTCATCACAAGTCCCAAAAATCCAACCAGTTTAAGCCAAAACTCACATTTGCTGAATTTTGCGTATAGTTCATGCTTGCTGAGTTCCCCCAACACAATTCTTAGGTGTTCCACTTGCTCTTCAGAATTTTTGGAGTAAACAAGTATGTCGTCGATGAAGACTACGACGAACTTATCCATATACTTCGTGAATACTTTATTCATCAGATACACAAAGTAAGCTGGTGCGTTGGTTAACCCGAAAGGCATTACTTTAAACTCGTACAGTCCGTATCATGAGGTAAAGGCTGTCTTTGGAGTATCTTCTGGACGGATCTTGAGTTGATGATATCCTGACCTCAAATCAACCTTTGAAAATACCTTAGCCTAAGCTAATTGATCGAAAAAATAATTTATTCTGGGTAGCGGGTACTTTTTTTTGATAGTGGCCATGTTGAGTGCTCGATAATCAATGCATAGCCTTAGCGTTCCATCTCTCTTTTTAGCAAACCGTACTCGTGATCCCCAAGGTGAATAGCTAGGTCTGATATATCCTTTGTCCATTAATTCCTTTATTTGTTTCTTGAACTCGACTAACTCAGTTGGTGCCATGCGGTAGGACTTCTTATATATTGGGGTTGTACCGGGTGCAAGCTCGATGAAAAATTCTATCTCTCGGTATGGCGGCATACGTGGTAGCTCATCTGGAAATACATCTGGGATTTCACATACTACTGGAACGTCTTTCAGTTCACTGGCTTCTGGCTGGTTTAACCTTGCTTTGCTTGGTTTTTACCTCCGTAGGGCTGCGACAGTTACCTTTTTACCTTGGTGATGAGTGAGGGTGACTGTCCGATTAAATGAGTCAATGAATCCCTTGTTGGTGTTTAGAAAGTCCATTCCCAAAATAATATCCACTCTGTTACTTTCGATAACATTAAGATTTGCCGAAAACACCAAATCTTTTATTTCAATCGCAACATTCTTGCAATATTCTTGAATAGTCTGTTGTACTCCCAGGGACTTGATAGTCATTGAGTTTTCCAAGGGGAGGATTGAAAAGTTGTGTTTCGAAACAAATCTTTTCGAAAGGAATGAGTGGGAAGCTCCAGAATCAAACAAAACCAGGGCAGGAACTTTGTTGATAGAAACTTACTGAGTACAATTTCAGGTGCGTTCATGGCATCTTCCTTGGCGACAAGTTTCACGCGACCCTTCCTGTGATTGTTATTGGCGTTGAAATTGTTATGCTTTGGTGCTGAGTCAAAGTTGGAAGTGTTGGTCTTGGTTGCACTATTTCTGGCCTTTGGGCAATGCCGAGCGTAGTGTCCTGTTTCTCCACATCCAAAACAAGTGATACTGGTAGGGGGAGTAAATTCTTTGTTCCTCACGTAAGATTTGTTGTTGGATCTAGTGGTTCGTGCTGAGGTACGCGGAGCTTGAGTCTTTGATTCCTCTGTCTAGTGCCTGGTGTTGCGTACTGTGGTAGAACTATTGCGACGGCGTTTGCGGATGTCATCCAGGCTGTGACATTTAGCTTCTAACATATTGGCTTTGTCTACTAGTGTCTTAGAATCTGGAAACGTGTGAACAGCCAGTTGGCACTTTAATGCTGGAGCAAGTCCATCCAGAAACTTCTCCATCCTTCTTTCCTTAGTCTTGTAGTCTTCGCTTCCATATCGGGACAGTTGATTATACTGATCCAGGTATTCCATCACGCTGGAACTCCGTTGCTTTAGGTCTTCGAATTCTCTCTTCTTTAATTTCATGACACTGTTGGGTATGTGCGCTCCACGGAAACTTTCCTTGAATTCAACCCATGTGATACTGTTCTCGTCTGGATGCGCGCGGAGGATATTTTCCCAACACGTGGCTGCAACTCTAGATAAATAGTGGGGAGCGTACAATACATTCTCATGATCTGAACACCATGCAATCGTCATCTTTCTTTCAATGTCACGTAGCCAATCGTCTGCTTCCATTGGTTTCTTTGTCTGTGAAAATGTTGGCGGACGTGTCTTTTGAAGTTCAGCCAATCGAGAGTGTTGTGGATGCGGATCACGCTAATTTCCCATGTTCATTAGTTGATTCATCATTTTATGATGTTGTTGTTGGCTCTGTTCTAATAAACGACAGACTTTTGAAAGTGTTGGGCTGCTTTCATGCTGGCTAGACTGACCTTGAGTGAAGTTGTTCCATGTCTCAGTGGATTAGTTTTATCCATTTTCCCTTGGCATGGAACATGTCCAGGGTCGTCTCATTTTCTGAAAGCTGGGTTAATGTTGCAAGAACCAATAAGAAAATGAAACTCAAATGAAAAGAATTCAGAAACATTTTCCAAGGAAACACTCCAACATTTTTCATAACATAATCGTCATGTTCGGAGAAGGACCGCGGTACATCTTACATCAATGATAATTATACATACCACTCAGGCCGTACTCTAGTATGCCTGACTTGTTATTTAAGCTAGGGCACTTCTCCTATCCTAAATGACGCAACACACTACTTCCCTTCCGTGTAGGAGCCCAACATCATACATATCATACAGGCATACTAGAGATATGCTACACCATCTCTAGGAGGAGTCGGAAGGAACCTGGATTGGCTGACCCAGAGAATGTCCCAGATAAGGAGTTGGGGAGTTCACTTCCTCCTCTATTTTCTCTAAGCAGACTGTGCGAGACGGCGAGGCGTGCACATGACTGACAGGCATAGAAACTCTAATGGGGGCAAGAATAACTTGATTGAACTCCCCAATGGTAGGCAGCTGGTGGCGGAGCTGTGCTGGTGGAGTGCATGAGGAAGAAGAAGACGGGCATGACCTACGCGGTGTTGGGCGAAGGAGCTCACTCCTGTGGTGAGAACGCGTGAGGTGCTCTATGCGAGCATCCACCAAGTCATCCACTAAATCATCAAAGGCTGACTCCAAGGCTCGGACATACTGCACGAGCATCCCAAGAGCATCATCTTCCTCTCCTCTGGGGAATGCAAAGGCATAGTGGCTGCTGTACGACACGTGGCATGGCAGATAATAATAACGACGAGTCTTCATTGCTGGAATAGTGTCCCGAAGACGAGCAATCGCCTCCCTAGCTGCCATCTGAATAGCCTGCCTCTCCGTAGTCATGGCTCTCCCAATGAAGCGAAGGCGGCGATACTCTGGTCGACCACCAAGAAAATGCACCCACGTCTGATGCATAGTCAGGGAGTCGCTGATCTTGTGGCGATAAAACATGTACTCAGTGCGGACCGTCGGCCCAATCGTTATATTCACGATGACTGAAAGGAGTCGCGAAAATCCCGTTAGCTCATTGGCGAACACCTGCGACGGGCAACCGTTGCCAGCCATCTACAAAAAATAAAATTACATATAGTCAAAACATAAATATATGTTGACTAACGGAAAATTGCTAACTCAAGCAGGAAATAAAACACCTAATCCAGTCAGCTATTGTGCCTAGGGGTTTCTACAGTCAGCCTGGCTCTGGTACCAAGTTTGTCATGACCGGTTTCCAAATAAATGATTTAATTGGAAATCAGCCATGTGCGTCCATAGTGAAGAAAATATTTCCCACTAACAGACTCAACTTGATACAGAAAACCTGTAGTACTTAATATTATACAACTAGAGCGAGGGTCGCTCTACAAATTATTACAACATATCCAAGTCTTAGGATAGAAGGAAATGTTACAGTGGTCTTAGGGTGACTCTACTACTTGCGAAAAATAAAAGGGGCATGTCACATCGAAGTAATATGACATGACAAGTTCTACTACGCGTTAAGCCTCAGCGTGAAGCTCAACGATTTATTTGGGGTGGTGGAAGCGGTGGAATAAAACAGCGATGGACTCCAGGATCACAAGACTGACTGGGACTCCACTAGACATCGGACCCGCTATCGAGCTCTAAATCTATATTTGGCCACAACAACAAACCTGTGAGTACTCTGAGAAGTACTCACAAATAGTTTGCACAAAAGATTAGATGCATGCAGTTGATATTAATATGCATGGTTAGAGTCAAGTTGTATCCACAATATATGTGCAGAAAGTAAATAAGTTAGTGGATAAATCGGGCGGTAGTCCTCCCGAGATATCCGTAATTGAAAAGATAAAATAAACCATCGTCGGGAGTATGAGCGACACCACACATAGGGCATAACATAAATGAAATAAATAATAAGCCTCGAACGGGCATCTCTCCGACACCTCAGTAAGGGCAAGGATAAAATAAAATAACACGCCGCACTCGGGCGTCTCACCGACACCACATAAAGGGCTTATAAGAAAGAATAAAACATGCCACAGTCGGGCGTCTCACCGACACCACATAAAGGGTTTATAAGAAAGAATAAAACATGCCACAATCGGGTGTCTCAGCGACACCACATAAAGGGCTCATAAGAAATAAGGGGAAAATATTGAATATCTAGGAGGTACAACCATCCCAGGGATATCCAACAACATAATCATAAGGGTTAGGCAGAATAATAATCATGATATGATAATGTCCCACATCATCATATGGTTCACCACATCCATTATTTTTAATACCACTTATACTCCAAAGAGAGACTCTAGGACCGACACTTGACTCGTCAAACAACGTCCTTGACCGGGGACACGGCTACTCGAATAGTTTTTCCTCTGCAGAGGGTGTACTCCTTACCCATAGCCCACGGTTTTCAATAGTCAATATGACCAATCCCGTGTATGGCATTTTAGAAGTGGACGCTCAGAATCAGCACAGACCCACCTTACCTCCGCGAAGCCCGGATTCACCCGGACTACGCTGCCAAGGTAAAACCATAAGACGGGGAGGCTCCGACCTCGACTAGCATGGGATCAAAAATATTTATATTGCGCTGTCACGGGGAGTGCCCTCCCTTCCAGTCCCAGACCAGAAACACCCATGCCCCCTGACCAGATGACTGGATTTACTCCAAGGCCATGGATACCTTCATACCGGCCGCTCTAATGGTGTGTGAATCATAATGGGTCTACAACTGACTATACTGAACCCATTTTGCAGGGTACTATGGTAGCACGATAAGAAGTATGACACGGACAAGGCTAGATCTAGGTCCATACTGGAGTTTGACAATTTTATACCAGCACCATTGTGCTCATGCCATGACAAGGCCATAACCCATCACATTCCGCATGACTAGGCTATTCCACAACCTTTCATAACTACCACTTGCCATCATCATATTTTTATCATGGTTGAATATGTATAGCAGTTATGAAATATGCACGGTGATGAGTATTAAATATGAGTTAAGTTAGCAAACGGCATACCAAGAGTAACAAACATGCTTACTTGGTTCCACGTCGTCGCGATGAAGCTCGGTGCAGTTGACATCGGGAATCTCGATGTCGGAATCTACGGTATACATCAAACAAGTGTATCAGTGGCACTGCCTAGCTACTGTTTTAAAAATATTTTTACAGTCTTTCAATAAACTAGGCATTACCAGGAACAATTTTAAAAAAGAATCACTGAAAAAGAAGTTATGGATCAAAAGTTATAGCCAAAACAGTTTCAGGGACTATTCTATAATTAGTCTTAATAGAAACAAGGGCTAGGCGGAGATTCTGTCAAAACGCCCGAGGGGAAAGATGCTTCCCCGAAAGGAAAACGGCTACTGGCCGAATACGTTTCCACCGAAACACTTTGGAGGGGGAGCGAGACACTGATAGAGGGGGTCCCCCCAGTCAGCTTCGAAAGCTTCACCCGCGCCAGAAGCTTCCGACGATCGCCAACGCTGCTAGGAGGAATGGGAGAGCCAGCTGGGGGTGCAGGTGCACTCACCGGTGATTAGCGTGACTGATGGAGAAGGATTTCACTTCGGGGGAAGCCTCACGTCGGCAGCAGCAGGTCTCCGACGGCGGCAACTCCGGGGACGCAAGGAGATCGACGATAGAGAGCTTATGCGATGGAATTGAACACGGCGTAACCAGGGGAGGAGCTACTGGATGCAAATGAAGGGATCTGGGGGTCCTACCTCTACTTACATTGCACGGGAGTGGCTGGATCCCGAAGCGGATCGGGTCGGCCGGAGCTGGGGAAGAAGGCTCCTCGAGGACCCCTTCCCAGATCAGCTGGCTCTTAGAGGTGATGATGGACAGTGGGGAAGAGCGGGGTGAGGTCAAAAGTACTCGAGGAAAGCTCTATTTATAGGCGCTGAGAGACGAGCTACGACATTAACTCCACCAAGCTATTCCGGTGATGCAAGAGCTTGGGAAGGAGGTTAGGTGACTAGGATCGAACCTAATCACCACTGGGTTCCATTTCTGACCAGAGGGAGGTTGGTCATTGACCGAGGCAACGCGGCGACGACGCGTGCATTGATGCACACTGCGCGTGCAAAACCCGTGCTCTCAGCTGCTGGGTGCATGTCGACGGTCTTCGTGGAGCACACAGTCGAGGAGGGGCATGCGGCGGCAGCAGGAGCAAGGGGCGTGGCGGTCGGCGCGGGATTGCAGCAGGGGCTGCTGTGGCTGCTGCAGACCCACTGCTAGAGCTTTGGCCGGCTCTGTCAGTGAGCCACCGATGAGGAGATGAGTCCAAACCATGGGCGATGCTGCGGATAGGCTCACGACACGGGAGCGAGGACAAACGTGCTCCTATTGGCGAGATTGGCAATGGGAGAGGAGCGGTGCTCTGTCTGAAAGTTGGTGTGAAGTAACTTCAAAAAGCTTCAGACAGAGTGCAGCCGAGGTACTCGATACAAAGAAAAAGGCAGTTAGAAAGAGAATTTGAGGCTGAATTTTTGAGGGGAGCACTCTCGTCGGAAGAAATGATGCTGCCAAAAATTTCATAAATTTTGGTGGAGTTTAAGGCAGGTTTGAATCAAAAATAAGTTTCTAGGGTCAAACTTCAGTCAAACAAAATTTGAATTTTCAAACTTGAGAACCTAAAGTTCTTGTTGGAATAAAATTAGGATACTAAGGACTACGAACTGCAAAACTTTGGGGGTCAACATTCCATAGGAAAAAGAAGGTTCCTTTGAAAAATTTCTGGAGCTCAAACTAATTACATAAAATCGCATTTTAACAAATAACATAATTAAGGTCGATCCATCCATTCTAAATTTTGGAAAATATTCAAAATAAAATCTTAGGGCTAGGAGAGGAGTAAAAATATATAAAACAGAATGTGGTGATTAATTCCTCTTGAAGAATTAATAAATCGGCTTATTGGAAACATCGAAATTAAAGATAAAAGGAATATTCTTTAACCGTTTAATTTTTGAGAATATTTCTGAATTTCTGAATTTGTTTGGTGGAGAATAAGTTCAAAGGTTTTCTCTGATGATGATTAGCAAGAAAACTTCAAAGTTCTTGTCAAGCCAAAAATTAATATTCCAAGGAATTCAAGAAAATAAGAGTTGAAAGAGAAAAACAATTTGGGTGTTACACGTGGCGCGACCACTGGGCCATCAGGAGTGTCGGTCGTCGCCGGGGGTGGCCTTAGCAGCTGGGGCGGGCGCGAGAACCAGCCGGATCGAGCCCCTGCTTCTCCCAAGTGCGGGCGGGAGGTAGGAGGTAATCCTGACGGGTGGGCCCTCCTGTAAGCCTCCACCGGTCAGTCCCGCCTTGTTAAGTGGAGGCGGCTCCCAGAGGGTGCACCTCCCCGCACAGGAAGCACACTCTGGGAGTACGCCTTCGGCGTGGCTACCTGCTGCCTCCAGGCCAAGCTGCTGGGCCGGCCCATTCCCTCCCCAACACAAGTGAGCGCAAGATAGTCCTTGGTAGACCCCTTTCACCTTTTTCTTTATCAGCAAACTTCAAACATCCATTGAAAATTCATTTTAACTCAAGATTCCTAAATTCAAGATCTATCCACATATGTGCATGGCACATTTTTTGAGAGAAACTTTCTATGTTATTAATATTCAAATGCAGGTTTGAATATATTTAGCCCTACCTTTCAAAAATCCTATGTGATTCAAATCAACTCCAAATGGAGTGATTCCAATTTTCGGAGTCTCCTAAGATCATGCCCTATTTTTGAAGCATTAGTCAACATTTTTCTGTGACATGCTTCTGTTGCCTTGAATAAGTAGCTCCCTTTTGCTATTTATTCCATGTTGTAAAACCCCTAGAATGTTCAGACCAAGTCCAAATCTAGTGAAACAACTTCCTAAATATTTCTAAAATCATGCTCTGTTAATTGAGTGCCTCCACTCATTTTTCACACAATGATTTATGTCAGCTTCTTTAAGGATCACCTATTCCTCCTTTCACCCATTAAAAAAACCTGATGGTCCGTATCTCCTATAGAAAGTTTTAGGTATTTTTCTTATGACCAGAGAGGTTCAAGAAAAATAAAACTCCTATTTATGTAGCATTTTTGTTTTTTCTTGCTGTGTGGCTTACTGTGTATCTTTACGACGATGTTTGACGGAGTAGACAGAGTACTCAGAGTTGGACCGGAAGACCTCAAAGACCCCGAGGACTTATGTGATCAAAGGCAAGCAGCCCTTTGACGATGTGTGAGAAAACATTTTCATGCATGCCAAGTAGAATACCTTATTCCTATGCATATAGTTGAGGTTATTCGGTTCACCCGTGCATGGTGTAACGGATGGCTCCTCCGAAGTACTTGCATTGAGCATCAACTTACCACCTATGAGGGTCACGCTAATTAAAAGTTGACATGTAGACAGTATTGCTGCGTATAGTAAGAGCATGTGCATGATGATGGTAGCACAAAGGTGATATCAAGTGTTTTACAAAAACCCCGTCGGCTGCCACTAATGCCCGAGGGTGATAATGAGATAGGTTGCCACTTGTGAAGAAGTTGTGCACCGAGAAATATTGTGTATGAGTGGTTTCGAAAATGGGAGAAGATTTATGATGTGTCGACCGTCCCAACCGTACATGTGCGACCACGATACCCCTTTATGGGATGGGGCTTTGTTGAATACTTTGGTTGGTGCTAGCAAAGAGGCCACATTACTAGTGACAGGAGTGATATGTGGTCACTCTCGTGACGGGGTCATACCAGGTAGGTCAATTATGCCGTTTTTACGTGTTCCGGGCACACCGTTTGTCCTTGCATGGATGATACGGTCCAGAGTTTGTGCCCGTAAGACGTACATCATGTGGGTTGGGTACCAATCGGTGGACTCTTTGTCTATTATCGTTAGAGGAAAGGCATTGATCGAGTACTTACAGCGGGCAAGTTATATATCGTGAGTCGTGGATGACACAGAAGTTTCTCGGATCTCGTGGGTATAGCGTACAACCTCTGTAGAGTGTAAAACTATTCAAATATGTGTGTCCATGGTCAAGGATAGTTGGGTGGTGCTGCTTAAACTACGTCCATTCGTTTCCGCATAAACCGTGTGTATGTGTGTGTGTGTGTGTTTACATATGTTATCTGAGAAAGATGATATGACAAGTTCGGTGACTTGGCATATAGGGTGGACTTGTGGTGTTCAATACGTCAACATATATGCTGTTATCTGTGACCTGTTCTTAAGATTACCATCCAGCTTATGATGCATATCCATACAACTACTTGACCATGTTCATTTTCAATTAAAACTTGCTTCCCACAAAGGCTCAATTATATTTTAGTATCGTACCAACTGCATTATTCATATCATGTGCTGTTTGCGAGTACACTCAAAGTACTCCTTGGCTATCCACCGGTAATTTCATTGACCAGGTATCAAAGAACTGGAAATGGTGAAAGTCACTTGGTGACGTTACTACGAGCTAGGAAACTTCCGAGTAAGGATGCCTGTAGGTTAAGGCTGATGGCATCGGTTCACGCTTTCAACCAATATATCCACCACTGGTCAAGTTTGGTGTGTTGGCCCTCAAGGCCCTATGTATTTAAGACTTGAATGCAAAGGTCATTTATTGTATCAAATCGTATGTATGGATGTAAGACTCTTGTTATTCAGTTTCTGTGTGTTCGGTGAGCATTGATCTCTAGGATAACTAAGCACGTTCATTCGGCGATCTGGACTCATAAGTCGCGGTCCCCGCACCCTGCTTGCAAAAAATAGACACAGCCAAGCTTGTGAGACGACATATAGTTAATGGGCACTTGTGTGTACATGTTGGCCATAGAGTTGTGACTCATCTTAGGATCTGAATACACATCCATGTCCTCTGCTCGTTACTTTGGAGCACCAATGATAGTAGCCCATTCATCAATTTTGGCATCATATCTATGACCATGAGTCATCCAAATAATTGCACCATCTGGATACAAATGAATTGTTGAGTAGAATTGCATAATCATCTCATCGTTCCACGCGGTCATCTCTGTGCCAACAAACTCTTCAATGTCAACAAGATTGAATTTTCCTCTCACATGGGGAAAGAAATCTTCATTGGCTTTGATGTATTACTAGTCGACATATCTCATGTCAATGAGGATTGGACTCTTGTCAAACAGAACTGTCTCATAGAAGTCTTGTGTTTCCCTTGTGTGAAAGAGGGGATCAACCACAGTTCTTATCCTCAGAACATATGGATCAATAGATCTCCACTTCCTCAACCCTGCATGTCTTCTCTTCTTCATGTCTAGAGAAATTGGATGAGCCTCATTGCAAAGTGGCAAATGAGGTCTTAGCTTCATGAGAATAGGTGCGTCATCATCTTCTTCCTCTGCAGCAAAGGCTTTGGAAGTAGTGCCTTTCTCTTTATCAGCTGAAGGTATGTCCTTCGTAGTCCTCATGGGAGCTACAGGTATCTTAGGAGTAGAAGGCTTTGAAGCAGATTTCATGGGCACGACATCAACCATGAGCTTCTACTTTTTGTTTTTTGTAGTTCTTCTTCAAATGAGTCAATGTCCTCTTGAAGCTTTCCCTTGCCCTTGTGGTCTTGTGGTAGAAGGCCATCTTGAGAGCTTGTTCCATTGGGAGGATTAGGATCGTACTTCACCTCTTGAGGAACAAACTTCAGAATGGGATATGGACCTTCTTTCCAAATGTCTCCGTTGACGTTGAAGTAGCCAACACCTTGTTTCTTCCGATGTCCTCCTTGCTTGCGCATGATTTCTTCGAATTGCTTACTTCTGGAAAGACTCTTAAATTCACCTCTCTCTATAATCCCTTTCTATAAATCATGGTCTTGCTCAAGTGTAACTTGGCTAAGAGAATCATCAGTGGAATCAATAGAGCTACTAGCAAAAACATCATTTGATTTAGCTTTAACATTGTTGTTACTAGATGAACAAACTTGCTTGCCTTTTTTACTAGTGTTCTTGGGATTAACTTGTGGAAAAAAAGTAGACAAGAGTATTTGTTTGGCTAGATAAGAGGAACTCTTCTTTCGAATATCATCATTGATTTCTTTTAGGAACTCATGCTCTTCACGAGTTCTTGGAAGCTCTCTATGTTCTTGGAAGCTCTTGCTCTAATTTAGCTTCTCAAAGTGTAGTTTCATGAGCTAATTTAAGAGTGTTTAATTATTTAGTTAGTTGTTCAATCTCCTTCTTCTCATCATCATTCATTTTCTTTTCACTAGCATGATAATTAGGAAACTCATTTTCAATCTTGTCACTAGTCTTATCAAAGATCAAGTCATCTTCCCCTAACAAGTCATCCTCATCACTATCTAAGTCAAAATACTCGGGGTGTGATACCTTGGGGCCTTTTTCCACGAAGCAGTTTCCAATCCCTTCATTTTGTGAATCAAATAAGTAATAGGAGTTGGAGGAAACAACAATGCCGGAAACACCTTCATCTTGACTGTAATCATAGTTGGAGTGATGACTTCTCTCGGATTGGTTGTCAGACTCGGAGCTTGATGTCACCAACTTGGATTCTCTGACAGAAATGAGAGTCTATGGACGCCGAAATGAGACAAGTCGCAAATGGTTTTGACTATAAGGTCCGTTCATTTGAGAAATACAACATCAATGGGTATCTCTTTCGTACCTTTGGCAAAGAGTTATCTATGCCCGACCGGCAATATACAAATTGTGGTGTCTCTGCTATCGGCGAAGGTGTTATCGAGTATTATGGAAGAGTTGAAGCAATTTATGAACTTCAATTCTATGGTGAAAACCCACCGAACTTCGTAGTCTTCAAATGTTATTGGTTCCAGCGGAAAAAGACTAGAAGGACTCATGAACATATAGGACTAGTCGAAATCAATCCAAACACCCATTTAGATGTTCCCGATGTCTATATTACGGCTCAACAGGCGACCCAAGTTTTCTATCTACCATGGGCATGCCAAACGGATAAGAATCTGGAAGGTTGGTATGTTGTTTACGATGTGCCGCCACATGCCAGACCATCTGTCCCAAATGAACAGGATTATGAACCTCACATTAACCCAAACACATATGATGGAGAATTCTTCCAAGAAACACGTCTTTCCAAGAAACGTTTCAAGAACCGCCGTGCTTCACCCAAGAACATGGAAGTAGACAACGACAATGAATCCGACTCCAGCCCTGAGCCGGAACCAGAAGGCCTGGAACTCGTAGAGGTTACTGATGCGGATGACCTGCCAATGCTTCAACGATTAATGGAAGGCCTTTCACAACTTCACGCCGTTGAACCCGATGAGCACGTCATTCATGAAGACATGCGTGATAGTGATGACGATGATGCGTTTATTGATGATGATTATTAGTTTGTAAGATTCACAACTTAAATTATATATATTTTAATCTTTATTATTCATGTACATATTATTATTCATTTTCTTTTTTTTTACTCTTTTTTTTAGCTTTTGCCTTCAACTTTGTTCAAATATCTAATGCGTTGACCTTATCATACTGCAGGGGATGGGTACAACCTCTTGGAGTCCGCAGGCCGAACTCCGTCCTTGGTGTGCTTTGCCGGACAAATTTCCCGGTCTTTGTCAGGTTGCCTGGTGAGGGTCAGGTTCCTACACTAGGATTTTCCTGGGAGCACTACCAGGCTGCGCAGGCCCCGCCGGAGGAGACTATAGATGGTGTCTTGTGCCACACGAGGGCCGAGATGGTGATCAAGAGCTTTTGGGTAAATTATCCTTTTACAGAATCTAAAATTAATAATATAGCTAATTGTTGTACTAATTGGTGTTTTCACGTTTGATTGCAGACCTTCTATAGGTGTGAGGATGGATATGAGGAGGAGGCGGCCACGGTTCTTGAGGCCGAGTGTAGGCGGTTACTACAGAACTTGCGCCACGAGGCTGAGCCGCAGGCTATTCGAGATTACTACCCCACGCGTGGTATTAAGAAGCAGAAGAAGGATTGGCGCAGAAATTTTCTGAAGAAGGAGCAATGCATGAAGGTAATTACTTATTCTTAAGTCCTTCTACGTAGTTTACTTGATTTGATTCATAGGCGTAGCGCTGAAAATTATTTCTAATAACTTATAGGTTCCCCCGAGATGCTGTGCGGATAAGATGGATTGTTGGGAGGCGTTGGTTGATGAGTGGTGCACAGGCAGCCGGCGAGCCGTCCACGAGAATGCGAAGGATCGGCGTAGCCAAATGGTTGGTGTGTCACATCATCAAGGCAGCTCCAACTTACTTCAGTTTGGACGAAACTGGGTATGTGATTTGCTTCATGATTCATGCAATTCATTCTTGATGCTAATATTTTGTTCCTCTGTTTTAGGCGCATCACAATAAGAGGGAGATGCCACACTTGTACGACCTTTATGGCATGGCCCATACTGCCTTGTACAAGAAGGCGAAGGCATTCTCTGAGTCTGACCTGGATGATCCCAATAACTTGACCAACATATCATCCTACCAGAAGCTCGTGGCATACAGGGACGCGGGGAAGGCTACGAAAGGGGATGACTTTAACCCTAGCCAGGAACCTTTGGATCCAGAGCTGGTGATGATATCTGGTGGCGGGAGGCCCCATGGCTCGATAGACATTGGAGATGGGTTAATACGTTGTCCGCTCACACTTCCAGAGATCAAGGCACGCCAGTCGAGCAGCTGTCCACGGCGAGTCGAACTTGCCATCGAGGTTAGTTGTATGGACTAAGAACACTTTCATCCATTTCATTATGTGTGTCACCATAAATCTTTACTGTGGTAACGAGGAATGGTGCTTCAGGCTGCTCTTCAGAAAGAGAGAACGGCAAACCAGGCTGCTCTTGAGAAAGAGAGATTGGCAAGCCAGGCTGCTCTTCAGGCTGCTCTTGATGAGAGGGACCAGACCACGAAACAATTGATTGAGGAGGAGAGGGCCCGGAATGAGGCGGGTCAACGGGCCCTGTACGAGCTTTTTGTGGTATGTTTTTTTTCACATTAGCCAAATCATGTTGTAATATCTGTTTCATTACTAACTAATACGACCCACTCTTCAGGGTCTGTGCGAGAAGAGCGGTCAAGTCCCTCCGCCGATGCCCGTCTTCTCTTTGATTGGCACGGTGAGTTTCATTATAAACTAGTATTAATAATTGAGTGTCATCATGCTAACTAAGACTTTGCAAAATATCTTTTCTGCAGAATAACTCCCGAGCGGCATCGCACGACCCTTCTCCAGGGCAACCGTCTCCAAACGAAGCCGCCGCGAGCAACCGTGGTGTTTCTCCTCCTTGATTACCACTACGGTAAGTTTCTCTTCTCCTCTTTCATATTATCCTTGCTTTAATTTCCAAAAAAAGACATAATTAGCCCATTTAGCTCCGAAATGCCATAATAACCTCAAAATGGCATAAGAACCTTAGTTAGCTCATGAATATTATATACTTAGCTTGTTTTCCTCTAAGATGAGATAATTAGCCCATTTTGCTCCAAAAAGACATAATTAGGTAATTTAGCTCCAAGAAGAGGAGAAGAGGAGAAGAGGAGAAGAAATAGGAAAAATGAAAAGAAAGAAGAAGAAGAAGAAGAGAAGAAGGAGAAGGAGGAGGAGGAGGAGGAGGAGGAGGAGAAGGAGGAGAAGGACAAGGACCTTCTAGTCCTCCTCCTCCTCCTCCTTCTCCTCCTTCTCCTCCTTCTTGATTTATTCTTCTTCTCCTCCTCCTCCTCTTTCTTCTCCTCTTTCATATTATCCTTGCTTCAATTTCCCACAAAACACATAATTAGCCCATTTAGCTCCAAAATGCCATAATAACCTCAAAATGGCATAAGAACCTTGGTTAGCTCATGAATGTTATATACTTAGCCTGTTTTCCTCTAAAATGGGATAATTAGCCCATTTAGCACCAAAAAGACATAATTAGGTAATTTAGCTCCAAGAAGAGGAGAAGAAATAGGAAAAATGAAAAGAAAGAAGAAGAAGAAGAAGAAGAGAAGGAGGAGAAGGAGGAGGAGGAGGAGGAGGAGAAGGAGGAGAAGGCCAAGGACCTTCTAGTCCTTCTCCACCTCCTCCTTCTCCTCCTTCTCCACCTTCTTCTTGATTTCTTCTTCTTCTCCTCCTCCTCCTCCTCTTTCTTCTACTCTTTCATATTATCCTTGCTTTAATTTCCCCAAAAATGACATAATTAGCCCATTTAGCTCCAAAATGCCATAATAAGCTGAAAATGGCATAAGAACATTGGTTAGCTCATGAATATTATATACTTAGTTTGCTTTCCTCTAAAATAGGATAGTTAGCCCACTTAGCTCCAAAAAGACATAATTAGGTAATTTAGCTCCAAAAAAAGGAGAAGAGGAGAAGAAATAGGAAAAAAGAAAAGAAAGAAGAAGAAGAAGAAGAAGAGAAGAAGGAGAAGGAGGAGGAGGAGGAGGAGAAGGCCAAGGACCTTCTAGTCCTTATCCTCCTCCTCCTTCTCCTCCTTCTCCTCCTTCTTCTTGATTTGTTCCTATTCTCCTTCTCCTCCTATTTCTTCTACTCTTTCATATTATCATTGCTTTAATTTCCCCAACAATGACATAATTAGCCCATTTAGCTCCAAAATGCCATAATAAGGTCAAAATGGCATAAGAACCTTGGTTAGCTCATGAATATTATATACTTAGCTTGTTTTCCTCTAAAATGGGATAATTAGCGCATTTAGCTCCAAAAAGACATAATTAGGTAATTTAGCTCCAACAAGAGGAGAAGAGGATAATAAATAGGAAAAATGAAAACAAAGAAGAAGAAGAAGAAGAGGAGGAGGAGAAGGAGGAGGAGGACGAGGAGAAGGCCAAGAACCTTCTAGTCCTTCTCCTCCTCCTCCTTCTCCCCCTTCGCCTCCTTCTTGTTGATTTCTTCTTCTTCTCCTCCTCCTCCTCTTTCTTCTCCTCTTTCATATTATGCTTGCTTCAGTTTGCCAAAAAACGCATAATTAGCCCATTTAGCTCCAAAATGCCATAATAACCTCAAAATGGCATAAGAACCCTGGTTAGCTCATGAATATTATATACTTAGCTTGTTTTCCTCTAAAATGAGATAATTAGCCCATTTAGCTCCAAAAAGACATAATTAGGTAATTTAGCTCCAAGAAGAGGAGAAGAAATAGGAAAAATGAAAAGAAAGAAGAAGAAGAAGAAGAGAAGAAGGAGAAGGAGGAGAAGGTGGAGGAGGAGGAGGAGGAGAAGGAGGAGAAGGCCAAGGACCTTCTAGTCCTTCTCCTCCTCCTCCTTCTCCTCCTTCTCCTCCTTCTTCTTGATTTCTTCTTCTTCTCCTCCTCCTCCTCTTTCTTCTACTCTTTCATATTATCCTTGCTTTAATTTCCCCAAAAAGACATAATTAGCCCATTTAGCTCCAAAATGCCATAATAAGCTCAAAATGGCATAAGAACCTTGGTTAGCTCATGATTATTATGTACTTAGCTTGTTTTCCTCTAAAATGAGATAATTAGCCCATTTAGCTCCAAAAAGACATAATTAGGTAAGTTAGCTCCAAGAAGAGGAGAAGAAATAGGACAAATGAAAATAAAGAAGAAGAAGAAGAAGAGAAGAAGGAGAAGGAGGAGGAGGAGGAGGAAGAGAAGGAGGAGAAGGCCAAGGACCTTCTTGTCCTTCTCCTCGTCCTCCTTCTCCTCCTTCTCCTTGATTTCTTATTCTTCTCCTCCTCCTCCTCTTTCGTCTCCTCTTTCATATTATCCTTGCTTTAATTTCGCCAACAATGACATAATGAGCCCATTTAGCTCCAAAATGCCACAATAAGCTGAAAATGGCATAAGAACATTGGTTAGCTCCTGAATATTATATAGTTAGCTTGTTTTCCTCTAAAATGGGATAATTAGCCCACTTAGCTCCGAAAAGACATAATTAGGTAATTTAGCTCCAAGAAGAGGAGAAGAGAAGAAGAAATAGGAAAAAAGAAAAGAAAGAAGAAGAAGAAGAACAAGAGAAGAAGGAGAAGGAGGAGGAGGAGGAGGAGGAGAAGGCCAAGGACCTTCTAGTCCTTCTCCTCCTCCTCCTCCTCCTCCTTCTCCTCCTTCTTCTTGATTTGTTCCTCTTCTCCTCCTTCTCCTCTTTCTTCTCCTCTTTCATATTATCATTGCTTTAATTTCCTCAACAATGACATAATTAGCCCATTTAGCTCCAAAATGCCATAATAAGGTCAAAATGGCATAAGGACCGTGGTTAGCTCATGGATATTATATAATTAGCTTGTTTTCCTCTATAATGGGATAATTAGCCCATTTAGCTCCAAAAAGACATAATTAGGTAATTTAGCTCCAACAAGAGGAGATGAGCAGAAGAAATAGGAAAAATGAAAAGAAAGAAGAAGAAGAAGAAGAAGAAGAGAAGGAGAAGGAGGAGGAGGAGGAGAAGGCCAAGGACCTTCTAGTCCTTCTCCTCCTCCTCCTTCTCCTCCTTCTCCTCCTTCTTGATTTCTTCCTCTTCTTCTCCTCCTCCTCTTTCTTCTCCTCTTTCATATTATCCTTGCTTTAATTTCCCCAACAATGACATAATTAGCCCATTTAGCTCCAAAATGCCATAATAAGCTCAAAATGGCATAAGAACCTTGGTTAGCTCATGAATGTTATATACTTAGCCTGTTTTCCTCTAAAATGGGATAATTAGCCTATTTAGCTCCAAAAAGACATAATTAGGTAATTTAGCTCCAACAAGAGGAGAAGAGGAGAATAAATAGGAAAAATGAAAGCAAAGAAGAAGAAGAAGAAGAAGAGAAGGAGAAGGAGGAGGACGACGAGGAGAAGGCCAAGGACCTTTTAGTCATTCTCCTCTTCCTCCTTCTCCCCCTTCGCCTCCTTCTTCTTGATTTCTTCTTCTTCTCCTCCTCCTCCTCTTTCTTCTCCTCTTTGATATTATCCTTGCTTTAATTTCCCCAAGAATGACATAATTAGCCCATTTAGATCCAAAATACCATAATAAGCTCAAAATGGCATAAGAACCTTGGTTAGCTCATGAATATTATATACTTAGCTTGTTTTCCCCTAAAATGGGATAATTAGCCCATTTAGCTCAAAAAAGACATAATTATGTAATTTAGCTCCAACAAGAGGAGCAGAGGAGAAGAAATAGGAAAAATGAAAAGAAAGAAGAAGAAGAAGAAGAAGAAGAAGAAGAGAAGAAGGAGAAGGAGGAGGAGGAGAAGGCCAAGGACCTTCTAGTCCTTCTCCTCCTCCTCCTTCTCCTCCTTCTCCTCCTTCTTTTTGATTTCTTCTTCTTCTCCTCCCCCTCCTCTTTCTTCTCCTCTTTCATATTATTCTTGCTTTAATTTCCCCAACAATGACATAATTAGCCCATTTAGCTCCAAAATACCATAATAAGCTCAAAATGGCATAACAACCTTGGTTAGCTCATGAATATTATATACTTAGCTTGTTTTCCTCCAAAATGGGATAATTAGCCCATTTAGCTCCAAAAAGACATAATTAGGTAATTTAGCTCCAACAAGAGGAGAAGAGGAGAAGAAATAGGAAAAATGAAAAGAAAGAAGAAGAAGAACAAGAAGAACAAGAAGAGAAGAAGGAGAGGGAGGAGGAGGAGGAGGAGAAGGAGAAGGCCAAGGACCTTCTAGTCCTTCTCCTCCTCCTCCTTCTCCTCCTTCTTCTTGATTTCTTCTTCTTCTACTCCTCCTCCTCTTTCTTCTCCTCTTTCATATTATCCTTGCTTTAATTTCCCCAACAATGACATAATTTGGCCATTTAGCTCCAAAATACCATAATAAGCTCAAAATGGCATAAGAACCTAGGTTAGCTCATGAATATTATATACTTAGCTTGTTTTCCTCTAAAATGGGATAATTAACCCATTTAGCTCCAAAAGGACATAATTAGGTATCTTAGCTCCAACAAGAGGAGAAGAGGAGAAGAAATAGGAAAAAAGAAAAGAAACAATAAGAAGAAGAAGAAGAGAAGAAGGAGAAGGAGGAGGACGACGAGGAGAAGGCCAAGGACCTTTTAGTCATTCTCCTCCTCCTCCTTCTCCCCCTTCGCCTCCTTCGTTTTGATTTCTTCTTCTTCTCCTCCTCCTCCTCTTTATTCTCCTCTTTGATATTATCCTTGCTTTAATTTCCCCAAGAATGACATATTTAGCCCATTTAGATCCAAAATACCATAATAAGCTCAAAATGGCATAAGAACCTTGGTTAGCTCATGAATATTATATACTTAGCTTGTTTTCCCCTAAAATGGGATAATTAGCCCATTTAGCTCAAAAAAGACATAATTACGTAATTTAGCTCCAACAAGAGGAGAAGAGGAGAAGAAATAGGAAAAATGAAAAGAAAGAAGAAGAAGAAGAAGAAGAAGAGAAGAAGGATAAGGAGGAGGAGGAGAAGGCCAAGGACCTTCTAGTCCTTCTCCTCCTCGTCCTTCTCCTCCTTCTCCTCCTTCTTCTTGATTTCTTCTTCTTCTCCTCCCCGTCCTCTTTCTTCTCCTGTTTCATATTATCCTTGCTTTAATTTCCCCAACAATGACATAATTATCCCATTTAGCTCCAAAATACCATAATAAGCTCAAAATGGCATAAGAACCTTGGTTAGCTCATGAATATTATATACTTAGCTTGTTTTCCTCCAAAATGGGATAATTAGCCCATTTAGCTCCAAAAAGACATAATTAGGTAATTTAGCTCCAACGAGAGGAGAAGAGGAGAAGAAATAGGAAAAATGAAAAGAAAGAAGAAGAAGAAGAAGAAGAAGAAGAAGAAGAAGAAGAGAAGAAGGAGAGCGAGGAGGAGGAGGAGAAGGAGAAGGCCAAGGACCTTCTAGTCCTTCTCCTCCTCCTCCTTGTCCTCCTTCTTCTTGATTTCTTCTTCTTCTCCTCCGCCTCCTCTTTCTTCTCCTCTTTCATATTATCCTTGCTTTAATTTCCCCAACAATGACATAATTTGGCCATTTTGCTCCAAAATACCATAATAAGCTCAAAATGGCATAAGAACCTAGGTTAGCTCATGAATATTATATACTTAGCTTGTTTTCCTCTAAAATGGGATAATTAACCCATTTAGCTCCAAAAGGACATAATTAGGTATCTTAGCTCCAACAAGAGGAGAAGAGGAGAAGAAATAGGAAAAAAGAAAAGAAATAATAAGAAGAAGAAGAAGAGAAGAAGGAGAAGGAGGAGGACGACGAGGAGAAGGCCAAGGACCTTTTAGTCATTCTCCTCCTCCTCCTTCTCCCCCTTCGCCTCCTTCTTTTTGATTTCTTCTTCTTCTCCTCCTCCTCCTCTTTATTCTCCTCTTTGATATTATCCTTGCTTTAATTTCCCCAAGAATGACATATTTAGCCCATTTAGATCCAAAATACCATAATAAGCTCAAAATGGCATAAGAACCTTGGTTAGCTCATGAATATTATATACTTAGCTTGTTTTCCCCTAAAATGGGATAATTAGCCCATTTAGCTCAAAAAAGACATAATTACGTAATTTAGCTCCAACAAGAGGAGAAGAGGAGAAGAAATAGGAAAAATGAAAAGAATGAAGAAGAAGAAGAAGAAGAAGAAGAGAAGAAGGATAAGGAGGAGGAGGAGAAGGCCAAGGACCTTCTAGTCCTTCTCCTCCTCGTCCTTCTCCTCCTTCTCCTCCTTCTTCTTGATTTCTTCTTCTTCTCCTCCCCGTCCTCTTTCTTCTCCTGTTTCATATTATCCTTGCTTTAATTTCCCCAACAATGACATAATTATCCTATTTAGCTCCAAAATACCATAATAAGCTCAAAATGGCATAAGAACCTTGGTTAGCTCATGAATATTATATACTTAGCTTGTTTTCCTCCAAAATGGGATAATTAGCCCATTTAGCTCCAAAAAGACATAATTAGGTAATTTAGCTCCAACGAGAGGAGAAGAGGAGAAGAAATAGGAAAAATGAAAAGAAAGAAGAAGAAGAAGAAGAAGAAGAAGAGAAGAAGGAGAGCGAGGAGGAGGGGGAGAAGGAGAAGGCCAAGGACCTTCTAGTCCTTCTCCTCCTCCTCCTTGTCCTCCTTCTTCTTGATTTCTTCTTCTTCTCCTCCTCCTCCTCTTTCTTCTCCTCTTTCATATTATCCTTGCTTTAATTTCCCCAACAATGACATAATTAGCCCATTTTGCTCCAAAATACCATAATAAGCTCAAAATGGCATAAGAACCTTGGTTAGCTCATGAATATTATATACTTAGCTTGTTTTTATCTAAAATGGGATAATTAACCCATTTAGCTCCAAAAAGACATAATTAGGTAATTTAGCTCCAACAAGAGGAGAAGAGGAGAAGAAATAGGCAAAATGAAAAGGAAGAAGAAGAAGAAGAAGAAGAGAAGAAGGAGAAGGAGGAGGAGGAGGAGGAGGAGGAGAAGGCCAAGGACCTTCTAGTACTTCTCTTACTTCTCCTCCTTCTTCTTGATTTCTTCTTCTTCTCCTCCTCCTCCTCTTTCTTCTCCTCTTTCATTTTATCCTTGCTTTAATTAACCCATTTAGCTCCAAAATGCCATAATAAGCTACAAATAGCATAAGAACCTTGGTTAGCTCATGAATATTATATTCTTAGCTTGTTTTCCGGTAAAAATGACATAATTAGCTGAAAAACATAATATTTTGTTCTTCTTCTGATTTTCTTATTCACATTTTTTAAGATTGGATATACTACATGCATGGAAGCTGGCTTTCATGGACTTGAACAATGTCGATGGAAGAACTTTATATGTATATCATCTAGTTTTCATTTGAGTTGATGAACAATGTCGAACTATATGTATATGTATATATGGATAAACAGTGCAATACTTTGTATGTTGGTTCTTTCGATATATGGGGATGCACATTGATTTATATGTATATCATATATGTGTGGTGAATTATATATATGTGTTGGCAAGTATATGTGTGGTGAACTATATATCATATATGTGTGGTGAATTATATAAATGTGATGTCAAATATATATATATATATATATATATATATATATGTGTGTGTGTGTGTGTGTGTGCTATGAAATAATATAAAACAAAAAAACAGGTACTATATGGGCTCTTTGCCGTCTGCCAGCTGATGGCAAAGACCTGTGCCATCAGCTGGCAGATGGCAAAGGTGCCACATGCCACCCAGCTGTGCATCCTGTGGTGTCTATATAGGCTCTTTGCCATCTGCCTCCAGGGTGGGCAGACGGCAAAGAAGAGGGCATAGAGGAGGGGGGGAGGAGGAGGCAGACGGCAAAGATTGGAGGGGGGAGGACGAGGCAGACGGCAAAGAATAAGGGGGAGGCAGACGGCTAAGAATAAGGGGGAGGCAGACGGCAAAGCCTCCGTTAACACCTAACGGAGGCAACGCCTATCGGCTGCCGTCTCGAGCACTTTGCCGACTGCTCCTAAGGAAAGCTGACGACAAAGAGCTTTGTCGTCCGCTTTGGGGGACAGACGGCAAAGAAGGTCCTATGCCGTCGTAGGCTGATGCAGAAATTTTGTCGGCCGTGAGATTCTTTGCCGTCTGTGGTTTTCTCTTTGCCGCCCGGGATTTAGTCTTTGCCGTCTGTGATGGCACACGGCAAAGAAGCTGATTCATGTAGTGAAAGACCCTTGTGACGGCCCTCGCCTCACAAGGCAGGCAACCGGGGATCATTGCCAAGGATCACGAGAGGTTGTACGCTAAAGGGACACGTCCTGAGGCTACCCTGATGCTCTTGCGGAGCAGGCTCATCATGGGAGGCCTAGTAGGGTCCCATGACCCTGCGCCTCCGCGTGGGTGACGTAGGTTGAATAGGTGGTGCAGGATCGGTGCTAGCAGGCACGGATAGGGATGATTTCCACTTTAATGCCAAGGAAGCGGGGCCAGCTGGCGGGCTCCCAAAACATCACTCAAATGTTTCCTGATCGGTGCAAGAGGACCAAGGCTGGGGGCGAGGTCACCGACGAGCACACTAGGGCGTCACGAAGAAAGGCTTTTGCATGCGGAGACTATCTTTGTCAGGGCAGACTGCAGTCCCATCCCCTTTAAAAATGGCCGTTTTGGCAAGACTTCCCCCCGATTGTGTTTTCAGGGAAGAGGACCAAGGCGACTATAAAAGAGAAGACCAACCACTATAGTGGGGGCAGATCTAATCTCCATCATCTCCACTAGGGCAAGAACACGCCTTTGTACTCGTCATCCACCCAAAGTTATCCAGAAAAGTAGGAATAGGGTTTTACACCGCAAGGTGGCCCAAACCTGGGTAAACTTATCGCGCGTTCTTGTATGATTGCCCTAGATCGAGCCGGTGGAGAGTCGTAGTGAAGTCGTGAGGTAGAAACGGGTCGTAGAGCGAGCACACCCCTCAGTTCGAACCTTTTGGGATCTGCGGAGCCCTGATTCCGACACTAGTTCCCAAGTGGCAGCAAAGCCCCGCGTACAAGCTACACATCACACGACACGAGGTATGAAATAAAACCAGAGGGATGAGCATCCATACAAACACAAACATTCATGACACGAGCAAGGAGTTCAAACAGAACCTTTTGGCTTTGCGCCCTGGCGGGAATACGAGCGAGCATTGCAATGGGGTCAGAGAGGCCAAGAAGGACGTACAACTCTAGTCTCCATCATCGTCGTCACCGTGCGCTCCAGCTTCGTCACTGTCTTCATCCATCGCGTCCCCCTCGGCACTGCCATGATCCTGGAAGCCGTCAGGGGAAAACTGCGCACTCATTGCATCAACTAGTCCCTCACCGCCTTCCCCGGGGCATGGAGGCTCGTCTCAGGAAATGGGGCCATCGCGGCCTCGAAATCAAAGTGGGGATAAGTGCGGAAGATGTTACTAAAGACATGCGCCAGTGCCTTCGACAGGAGATTGCGACTTTGTTCCTCGATCACGGCCCCCACTTGTTAGGTGCCTTCCGCAAGCCATTCCATGACCTTGGCGAAGAAGTCAAGGTAACTGGCCTGGATTGCAAGGACTAGCGATGATTCCCATGCAGATGAAACATAGGTATCGGTGCGCGAGCCGCTCAAGGCCTTTGATAATCTTCAAGTATAGGAGTTGCAGCCGCCGAACCTCTCTTGCCTCATTAGTCTTATCTCCACGAGGGAAGTAGCGCCACCTACTTGCCCCGGAAGTGATGCCAGTTCGGCCGCGGCGACGGCCTGAGCCCGCAGTGCGGCCTCTTCTCGGCCTCCTGCAAGTGTAACGACCTCCTTGAGACCATCTATCTTGCACTTTATGTGTGTAGTCCGAGCCGTGAAGCTACTCTCCTGCAATTGCAGTTTTCCTCTATAATCGTCACGGTCCCGCTCTAACTACGCGTCGGCATCCCCTTGGATACTTTTTAACTCTTGGTTATTGGCAACGTCTCAATCCAGTGCCTCTAGCTGCTCGCGCTTCAAGCCCAGCTCCGACAACGCCAAGATAAGCTACTTTCCGAGGACCTGGAGTTCTTCCATGTGAACCGCGAGATCATGCGCTTCCTCCGCCTCGACCCTCCGGCCTCAAAGTTGCTGCTCCAAAGAAGCGTTGGAAGCATGAAGTTCCCACTCACAGGCCTCTCCGGCCTCGCAATACTCGACTACTTCTTCGACTTCGTGGAGGGCGCGCTCACACGCCTTCCTTGCCGCAGCGGAGGATGCTTCAGCCTTCAAACGAGCCGGTTCATGTTGGCGGCAGCTCAGCTTGACGGCCATGTCAAGCTGATGCCACCTGCGAGCCAAGCAAAGTCATTCCTTGGGAAGCGTACGTCTTTGTCCGAAGCTCTGCCCAAGCTGCCCCACTGTGCTCAAGGCATTCCTTTGGAGGTCGTGGGTGACAGAGATGTGGGACACCACGAGCTCGAGGGCCTTGTCCAGCTCGGGCCCAGTGCTCTCACTCCCGGATAGGCACTAGAGGCTCCAGCTCCACCCTCCGGGGGTGGGACCTGGTTGAGGCTCGCCCCTCCCTGCTAGGGTTGGACATCATGCGCACGGGGCTCGAGGCCCCCTCCGGAGTGATTGGCTCCCTGGAATCGTCCGTGGTGCCTGGTGGGGTGTTGGAGGCAACTGGCGGCTCTAGCCAATTAGATATGTCCTCACCTACAGAGCTTCCCGCGGGAGAAGCTGGGGGATTCGGCACCATTCTCCTAGTGGCCTCGATAGGCAAGGGCGGAGTCGCGTCGTGACCAAGTGCATCGCTCGCACGGTAGTCCGGCGCGCCTAAGCCACACCCCCAGCCCCGCTTGTTGTAAGCCTGGATGAAGAATGACTCAGTCACTCCTGTAGCTTAGAAGCAAGAAAACGGAGGTGCGGAGCTCACTCGTCCTTTGCATCCCATGTCCTCCTCTTCAGCGCCCTCAGCAGGGCCTCCGTGTTGTCCTCGGGTCGGGCCTCAGGTGAAGGCTCGCCGCCCCCTACTGCCCAGACTAGGGGCTCTGAGTTGTCAAAACTCCTGGCTCAGAAGCCACGAGGACAGATGTGTCCTGAGGCCCCTCGTGCCCCTAGCAAGGAAGCCTCACTGATCGAAATGGGCATCGTCCGAGCAAGGTCTCCCCCGTTCTTGTTATTGTACAGGGGCCCCTGGTGGGAAGGCCACCGACGTTTTTGCCAATCAAGACCTGGAGCACCCTCTCAAACGTGTCGACCGGCACGCGCTCCGGATGGAGCCTCTAGGGATCATTCGATCCAGAGAAGTCCACATCGGGCGGGAGTGATATTGAAGGGGGGCAATATGCCGCTTGAGGAACTCCCACATGACCAGCACGGCGGTCAGTCCCGCTTCCCTCAAGGTCTCCAATCTCCCCCACACTGGGAACAACATTGAGTCATCGAGCCGCCTGTGCTCCCACCTGGAGCTTGGCGCCACCGGAGAGGATGGGATCAGGAGCAGGGGGTTGTACTACCCCATGTCCACGTACACCCACTTCCGCCTAAAACCTTCGGTGAAGTGATCGATCTTCATATCGATGCACTCGCCTGCTATCGCGACCACCGCCTGGAAGGAAGCACACCCGGAGGGCTGGTTGGGTGCGGTCAGCTGGAGGGTCCGGAACAACACCATCAAGGGAGGAATGCCCAGGAGGGCCTCACATAGGAAGGCGAAGAACGAGAGAATGAGAATGAACCTCGGGTCAAGATACAACACGTGAATTTGGTAATGCGTAAGCACGACACTGAAGAACTCTGAGAATGTGGGAAGCAAGCCAAAGAAGAGCGTCGGAAGATGAAGAGCAATCGAGGTTGTTGACAGCTCAGCGAGGGGGGTCGAAGCTGGCAAGATCTCGGTTAGCCCCGATTCGCTTGAGCCAGCCACGACCATGGGGGATCTTATTGGGCCCTTCATGATTCAGCACTGTCAGAGAAGGGGCAACGATCGCTTGGCAGAAGGGAACAATGTAAGGCTCGAAGGAAGACACATGGAGGCGGGACAAGGCAATGGAGAGCAATGACGGGCTGACTGTGCGGGCAGGCTTTGTGACGGCTCGGGGCAGTTGTCGAGGCATCATGGCGAGTAGCACGGGCAACCCATCACTGCGTGGGCACCACACATTGCTCCTGGCCCGCACGCGGTTGGAGCTCGCCTTGCTTCGCCCCTCCCGTCGGGAGGAGTCCTTCACAATGCCGGCCTGGGACTACTATCGGGCCAGGCACGACGCAGCTGCACAAGCCTAGCCCGACCCATCGGCGGTCCAAACAAGGAAGACCCTCGTGTG
This sequence comes from Hordeum vulgare subsp. vulgare, assembly GCF_904849725.1. Lineage (NCBI taxonomy): Eukaryota > Viridiplantae > Streptophyta > Magnoliopsida > Poales > Poaceae > Hordeum > Hordeum vulgare. The sequence continues at coordinate 336,252,468 of NC_058524.1, read as the reverse complement.
GGCTCTAGCCTCGCAAGGCGGGCATCTGAGGATCATCGCCGAGGACTACAAAAGGGCGCTCCCTACAAGTATGCACCTCGAGGCTACCCCAAGGACCTCGCGGGGTGGCTTCGCCAAGGGCATTCTAGTGGGACCCGCGACCGTGGGTTGTCTGTGGGTGTCGGCGTTTACTCACAATATAAGCCATGCGTAGGATAAAGATGGTGGGAACCCAAGTGACACCGGTGGGCGCTGGGGACGAGGTTGGTACAAGCATGGAACACACGATGTACCCAGGTTCAGGGCTCTCCGTAGAGATAACACCACTAATCTTGCCGGAGTGTATAATGTATCAATGGGGCTACAATTTGCTACTGGAGCTGTTCTACGGAGGAGTAAGAAGGAGCAGCCAACTCGCGTCTACCTCTCATGTAGGGTGTGTCTGTGTGTTTAGTTGATCGACCCTCTGAATGGAGGGGGTTGGGGGGTTTTATAAACGAACCCACCGACCTTCAGTAAGGATAAAAGTACATGAGTGGGACCCGGATGGAAGCCTCGCCAGCTAGACAGGGGGCCCACGGGGGTCTTGTCTTGTCGTTGGAGCGGCCCGCCGGCTGCGAGATCCCGTCTGGCTGTGGGACCCACCGGCTAGCCAGTGAGGCCCTCGCATAAGGTTGACGCAGGACACATGGAGTACGTTCGGTGTCGTCTTGCGAGATTCCTCATGGGCCGCCAGTATGGCCGTCTACACTGTTCCCACGCCGAGTGCAGTAATGGAGTGGGAGTTTGACGGGCCGACATTGTGTAGGATGATGAATCGGAGCCGGAGTAGGTCAGCGGCATGGCCGCCGACGTTTCTACCTATCGTACGCTCCAATCCAGTATCTTGGCTGACGCGTAGCCACCTTTAACCGTAGGGTCTCGTCATGACCTGCGGTCTGATGTGACTTGAGCTCCCTAGCCAGCTAGGTGCTTATCTAGCCGGCCTGGGTACATCTGCCTTGCCTCTAGCCGGCCGGCTTGGCCTCGACGGCCAGAGGGAGGTAGCCGTCTCGCCTCTGGCCAGCAGGAGCTTCCTGGCCGGCCAGAGAGAGTAGGCCGTCTCGCCCCCAGCCCGCAGGTGCTTCCTAGCCGGCCAGGGTGACTTGGACTTTGTAGAATGATTCGTGTTGTTCCTTAATGGTAGAAGTCAAAGGAATAGGCTCGATGAGCCTACCCCGGGGTTATAACCCCAACAGTAGTCCTCGAAGCAGGGGAGGCCCGCCGCCTTGGAGTAGTTGGCCTCGCCGGCTTGAGCTGTTTGCCGTTGATTTTCCTTTGCGGCATGCGACAAGAAACGCTGGCTCGGAAGCCGGCAGGCTTCCAAGAGACGCCTCGGCTTCTTCATAAGTTGTATAGATTGCGCCATGTGCCAGGCCTGACCTGAGGTGATGATGGTTTGCTCAGATGACGGGACTGAGCCTGAGCCCTGGTTCCCGCCACGACACTCCCTCGGCCCCTGCGCAAAGGATCCTGTGCGGATTTACTCCATGATGGTTGGGTTTCAGGAAACGTAATATACCCCTAATAATCGGGGGAGGTGGGCTCTGTGCACACCGGATCCCCTCCCCACGATCCATCGTGGGGTTTTAATGGGATGCGGCGGTACCGAGGAGGCCATTCGCCCCCTTCTCGCCCCGCACATGCGCCCTCTCCTTCCCTGAGCCGAGAGAAAGAGAGAGCTTTGCGTCATCTTCGTTGTCGCGCAGGCCATCGCCACCAACCACCCAGCCTTCGTCGCACGCCATCTTGTCGAGTGGCACCCCCAAGAAGGGTCAGCACAACGGTGCGTGGCTTGGCAGCGATATTGGCGACAACCATATCGAGGTGCTCCGCTATCACCGCCTGCTTCCTCCCGCATCGGTTGTGGCGGTGCAGGTGCGAGGAGCCGAGAACTCCCCGACGCCGAGGGCGGGGGAGGTAGTCGTGTTCGATGAACACTTCTACCACGGCTTCGGGCTCCCGGATAGCAACTTCTTCTCTTACTTCCTCATCTTCTTCGGCTTGCAGCCGCACCACCTGGTGCCTAACACCATTCTTCAACTCGCTGTGTACGTCGTCCTATCCGAGGGCTTTCTGAGCATCGAGCCCCGCCTCGATCTTTGGCACAAGCTCTTCTTCTTCAAGGAGCAGTCCATAACGATGGACAAGGCTGAGGCGTTGAAGCTCACGGGGCCCCTTCCGATAACCCCATGCGGCACGACACTGGTCCATCATCGGACGACGTGCGGCTTCCCCCAGATGTCGCTTCTGGACTCCATCAAGATGTGGTAGAGGGGGTTCTTCTAACTTGAAGAACGTCGACCCCTCCCACGACGGCCTCAAATTGCCACCCTTCATCATCGATCCTCCTCGGCGAGGAGGAACTAGAAGGCTTCGTATCCGAAGCCAATCCCTGAGGTGGCGCTGATATGCGCCTACCTCGGGTCCATGAAGACTCGTGGCCTCCTGCCTCTGTAGAGGCGGCCCCATTTGATCTGTCAGATGGGCGGCCGGCACGACCCTTGCTGGCTCTCCACTAAGAACTTCCAGGCCGGAGCAGTGGCCCGGAACATGAACTTGATCTCCTGCGCCAACATGGACGAAGGTGGAGATTGGGAGTGCGGTATGCGACCTTTCGACCGAGCCCATCCGGCCTAGTGGTAAGTGCCTTTCCCGACTTTGTCTTGTTTATCTTGGAACTCGTTGTTGAGCGTCGGCGCCGACAGGAAGCGAGTGCCCGTCGTGGCGGGGTAAGAGTCCCTTGTTGTCTCTTTTTCGTTTTATTGCGTGAGGATGGGTTCCTCAAATGGTACTTGATAGGGAGGAAGAAGACGTGGAGGAAGAAACCGGCTCCACTGCCGAGCAAGCCGGTTGGGCAGTTGCTCATGCTGCCAAGATGGCGCTGGAGGACGAATTCGCCCTTCACTGGGAAGCGGCGGCGAACAAGACGGCCGCGGGCCAACCCAAGCCGAGCCGAGCTAAGAAGCCCAAGGAGAAATGCTTGTAGGCCAAACGTGACACCTCCAAGCGAACGTGCGTGGAGGAGCCAGCTATTGAGGCGGCTCCGAGGCGTGCCCAGGGAGCCGAGGCGGCCAAGTCTCCCTCGTCGGCCGCCTCCACACCAGCAAACCTCTATGTGATCCCCGACATGCCGGAAGCTGATGTAGACGGCGCGCTAGAGACAACCTTGGAGGCGCCGGAGGTGACCATGGATGCGCCGAAAACGGCAGATCCACCCCTAGCTTCAGAGACGGTGACGGACGGAACGTCCATGGAGCCGGCCACCAACCACCCACTTGGAGACGGCACCATCGTCTCGGCCCACCACGATAGAGAGGCTCCAGGAGCAGGCCCCGTCGCCGGGAGCCGGCCCATGAGGACTTGGCGTTTGGCCAACGCTGAGCGCGTAATGCTGCCCCCAGGCACCGAGCTCAGCGGTGTCCTGGAACTGGTGGCGTTGTTCTCCAGTAGCCGGGACAAGGTGAAGCAGGCGGGCCGGGTGGCCCATAGCAATCTGCAGCGCCTTGAAGAATGCGCCAACGTGAGTCCTTCATCTTTTGCCTCTTCTCTGCCTTGGTTTGACTTTTTTCTTTTTCTGCTCTTGAATCACTGGGGGCGCGCGAGCGCACCCATTGGGTGTAGCCCCCGAGAATCGGGCCGGCCAAGCATTGGCTGGTTCAAATCTCCTTGTGCTATGTTCATCTTTGCTTTTTTAGTGGGGGCGAGCTAGCGCACCCACTTGGTGTAGCCCCTGAGAATCGGGCCATCTATGAGTTAGACGGGCCGAATCTTACTTCTTGCTTTCTTTGCTTTGCTCGTAGGAGCTTCATGACGCCCATGTGCAGGCATACAACATGATGCGGGCCCATGTCCAGGCGTCTAACGGCCAAGTTGCTGATCTTCAGGGCCGGCTGGGCGCTGCCATCTCGGAGCGAGACGCATTGCGCGAGGCGGACCAACAGCTCCAGCAGCAGCTGAGTCTTCTCCAGACGGAGAAGAAGGATCACGAGGCGTCCCTTCAGGCCAAACTAGGAGAGTTGCGCTCTACCCTCTGAGGAGAGTGACACCTCCTACGCTGCCGACAAGGAGCGCCTTGAGACGGCCCAACTCGACGAGATGAAGCTCAAGGACGCTGCCCTGAAGGAGAAGGATGATGCCCTGATCCAAAGGCAGGCGCAGCTGGTTAAGGCGATGAAGGCGGCCGAGGCCCTCCGAGAGGAGCTCTCCCGTGTGCCTCAAGGGAGCATGGTGCGGGAGCACAAGGCCCTGGAGGAGGATCATGAGACCGACATCCATTTCAACCGTAAGCCTTTCTTTATCTTGTCTTGATCTTTTCATCTTTGTTAGCCTCCCTTCTTATTTTTCTTCGCACCCCTTCTCATACCCCAGGAATCTTCCTTGGGACACGGGAAGCGGCTAAAACGGCTGTGGAGACCAGCCGCGAGGCGCGCCGCACTGCTAGTGAGGAGGTGGATGCCCACGCCGGCTGTACTGTGGAGGAGGTTGCCATTGGCATCAGGGCCCGCCTGCTTGTCTTGGCCGAATCCCTGGAGTGGCTCCAGAGCGCAGGCTCATCGCTGCTAAGGGCTTTGTGGCCCGAGGCCGTGGAGCCGCCGTCAATGAGCCAGTTGTCCCATTGGCTCGAAGCAGGCGGCGCCCGCCTCGATGCCTGGCGTGCTTCAGCCTCCCGCGTTGGTGCCTACCTGGCGCTGCGCCGGGCCAAGTACTGGTATCGAAACCTGGACTTCGGCAAGCTCGTCGCATAGCGCGACGGCTCGGAGGGGGAGCTGCAGCCCATGGAGGACCAGCTATGGATGAGGGCCGGCGACATCGCTTCTTACGCCGCCTGGGACGAGCTCAACTTGGAGCGGGATGAAGATGGCAATGTGGTCCCTGAGGACTTGCACCATCTCTAGCCGTATGACGTTGATGGCAGCTCCGCCGAGGCGGCCCTTGAGGAGGAAGCTGCCGACTCCTGCAGCGAGGCTTATGCGGACTCGGTCGCAATGTTGGAATTATGCCCTAGAGGCAATAATAAATAATTTTATTATTATAATTCCTGTATCAAGATAATCTTTTATTATCCATGCTATAATTGTATTGAATGAAGACTCACTTACATGTGTGGATACATAGACAAAACACTGTCCCTAGCAAGCCTCTAGTTGGCTAGCCAGTTGATCAAAGATAGTCAGTGTCTTCTGATTATGAACAAGGTGTTGTTGCTTGATAACTGGATCACGTCATTAGGAGAATCACGTGATGGACTAGACCCAAACTAATAGACATAGCATGTTGATCGTGTCATTTTGTTGCTACTGTTTTCTGCGTGTCAAGTATTTGTTCCTATGACCATGAGATCATATAACTCACTGACACCGGAGGAATACTTTGTGTGTATCAAACGTCGCAACGTAACTGGGTGACTATAAAGATGCTCTACAGGTATCTCCGAAGGTGTTAGTTGAGTTAGTATGGATCAAGACTGGGATTTGTCACTCCGTGTGACGGAGAGGTATCTCGGGGCCCACTCGGTAATACAACATCACACACAAGCCTTGCAAGCAATGTGACTTAGTGTAAGTTACGGGATCTTGTATTACAGAACGAGTAAAGAGACTTGCCGGTAAAGGAGATTGAAATAGGTATCAGGATACTAACGATCGAATCTCGAGCAAGTAACATACCGAAGGACAAAGGGAATGACATACAGGATTATATGAATCCTTGACACTGAGGTTCAAACGATAAGTTCTTCGTAGAATATGTAGGATCCAATATGGGCATCGAGGTCCCGCTGTTGGATATTGACCGAGGAGTCTCTCGGGTCATGTCTACATAGTTCTCGAACCCGCAGGGTCTGCACACTTAAGGTTCGACGTTGTTTTATGCGTATTTGAGTTATATGGTTGGTTACCAAATGTTGTTCGGAGTCCCGGATGAGATCACAGACGTCACGAGGGTTTCCGGAATGGTCCGGAAACGAAGATTGATATATAGGATGACCTCATTTAATTACCGGAAGGTTTTCGGAGTTACCGGCAATGTACGTGGAATGACGGATGGGTTCCGGGAGTTCACCGGGGGGGGGCAACCCACCCCGGGGAATCCCATAGGCCTTGAGGGTGGCACACCAGCCCTTAGTGGGCTGGTGGGACAGCCCAAAAGGGCCCTATGCGCATTGGAAGAAAAATCAAAGACAAAGAAAAAAAAGAGGAGGTGGGAAGGGAAGGAAGGACTCCCACCCACCAAACCAAGTCCAACTCGGTTTGGGGGGGGAGACCTTCCCCCCTTGGCTCGGCCGACCCCCTTGGGGCTCCTTGAGCCCCAAGGCAAGGTCCCCTCTCTCCCACCTATATATACGGAGGTTTTAGGGCTGATTTGAGATGACTTTTCCACCAACCTCCGGAGTGCCGTCACCCTGCCGGAGAACTCTTCTACCTCTCCGTCTCTCTTGCTGGATCAAGAAGGCCGAGATCATCGTCGAGCTGTACGTGTGCTGAACACGGAGGTGCCGTCCGTTCGGTACTAGATCGTGGGACTGATCGCGGGATTGTTCGTGGGGCGGATCGAGGGACGTGAGGACGTTCCACTACATCAACCGCGTTCACTAACGCTTCTGCTGTACGGTCTACAAGGGTACGTAGATCACTCATCCCCTCTCGTAGATGGACATCACCATGATAGGTCTTCGTGCGAGTAGGAAATTTTTTGTTTCCCATGCTACATTCCCCAACAGTGGCATCATGAGCTAGGTTCATGCGTAGATGTCTTCTCGAGTAGAACACAAAAGTTTTTGTGGGCGGTGATGTGCGTTTTGCTGCCCTCCTTAGTCTTTTCTTGATTCCGCGGTATTGTTGGATTGAAGCGGCTTGGACCGACATTACCCGTACGCTTACGAGAGACTGGTTTCATCGCTACGAGTAACCCCGTTGCTCAAAGATGACTGGCAAGTGTCGGTTTCTCCAACTTTAGTTGAATCGGATTTGACCGAGGAGGTCCTTGGATGAGGTTAAATAGCAACTCATATATCTCCGTTGTGGTGTTTGCGTAAGTAAGATGCGGTCCTACTAGATACCCGTGGTCACCACGTAAAACATGCAACAACAAAATTAGAGGACGTCTAACTTGTTTTTGCAGGGTATGCTTGTGATGTGATATGGCCAACGATGTGATGTGATATATTGGATGTATGAGATGATCATGTTGTAATAGATAATATCGACTTGCACGTCGGTGGTACAGCAACCGGCAGGAGCCATTGGGTTGTCTTTATACTAACGTTTGTGCTTGCAGATGCGTTTACTATTTTGCTAGGATGTAGCTTTAGTAGTAATAGCATGAGTAGCACGAAAACCCCGATGGCGACACGTTGATGGAGATCATGGTGCGGAGCCGGTGACAAGAAGATCGTGCCGGTGCTTTGGTGATGGAGATCAAGAAGCACGTGATGATGGCCATATCATGTCACTTATGAATTGCATGTGATGTTAATCCTTTTATGCACCTTATTTTGCTTAGAACGACGATAGCATTATGAGGTGATCTCCCACTAAAATTTCAAGACGAAATTTTGTTATCCCCGACTGTGCACTGTTGCTACAGTTCGTCGTTTCGAGACACCACATGATGATCGGGTGTGATAGACTCAACGTTCACATACAACAGGTGCAAAACAGTTGCGCACGCGGAATACTCGGGTTAAGCTTGATGAGCCTAGCATGTGCAGACATGGCCTCGGAACACATGAGACCGAAAGGTCGATCATGAATCATATAGATGATATGATTAGCATAGGGATGCTTACCACTGAAACTATACTCAACTCACGTGATGATCGGACTTGAGCTAGTGTAAGTGGATCATGAACCACTCAAATGACTAGAGAGATGTACTTTTTGAGTGGGAGTTTAGCGTATAATTTTGATTAAGTTAAACTCTAATTATCTTGAACATAGTCTATGTCCACTTTGAATATATTTGTGTTGTAGATCATGGCTCACGCGACAGTCACCCTGAATTTTAATACGTTCCTAGAGAAAGCTAATCTTACAAGCTGGGAAGAAGGATTATGTCCTTAATGCTGCGCTAGGATATGAACCACCCGCTACGGCTGATCAGGATGTTAAGAACGATTGGTTAGCACGTAAGGAGGACTACTCAGTAGTTCAATGTGCAGTCTTGTATGGCTTAGAACCGGGACTTCAACGTCGCTTTGAGCGTCATGGAGCATTTGAGATGTTCCAGGAGTTGAAGTTTATCTTTCAGAAGAACGCCCGGATCGAGAGGTATGAGACCTCCGATAAATTCTATGCTTGCAAGATGGAGGAAAACTCGTCTGTCAGTGAACATGTGCTCAAAATGTCTGGGTACTCAAACCGTCTAGCTGAGCTGGGGATTGAACTCCCGCAAGAGGCTATCACTGACAGAATCCTTCAATCACTGCCGCCAAGCTATAAAGGCTTTGTGTTGAACTACAACATGCAAGGGATGAACAAGTCTCCCGGCGAGTTGTTTGCGATGCTGAAAGTCGCAGAGTCTGAACTCCGTAAAGAGCATCAAGTGTTGATGGTGAATAAGACCACTAGTTTCAAGAGAAACGGCAAAGGAAAGAAGGGTAATTCAAAGAAGAGCGGCAAGCCTGTTGCCAATCCGATGAAGAAACCCAAAGCTGGACCTAAGCCTGAAACGGAGTGTTACTATTGCAAGGGTATGGGTCACTGGAAGCGCAATTGCCCCAAGTATCTGGCAGATAAGAAGGCGGCCAAAGAAAAATCAGGTATATTTGATATACAAGTTATTGATGTGTACTTAACCGGCTCTCGTCGTAGTGCCTGGGTATTCGATACCGGTTCTGTTGCTCATATTTGCAACACGAAACAGGAACTGCGGAATAGACGAAGGCTGGCGAAAGATGAAGTGACGATGCGCGTAGGAAATGGTTCCAAGGTTGATGCAATCGCCGTCGGCACAATTTCACTTCAGTTACCATCAGGATTAGTTATGAACTTAAATCATTGTTATTTAGTGCCTGCGTTGAGCATGAACATTATATCTGGATCTTGTTTATTGCGAGACGGTTACTCTTTTAAGTCAGAGAATAATTGTTGTTCTATTTCTATGAGTAACATCTTTTATGGTCATGCACCCAATGTGAGAGGATTGTTCATATTGAATCTTGATAGCGATACACACATACATAACATTGAGACCAAAAGAGTTAGAGTTAACAATGATAGCGCCATATTTTTGTGGCACTGCCGCTTAGGTCATATTGGTGTAAAGCGCATGAAGAAACTCCATGCTGATGGACTTTTGGAGTCACTTGACTTTGATTCACTTGACACGTGCGAACCATGCCTCATGGGCAAGATGACTAAGACTCCGTTCTCCGGAACAATGGAGCGTGCAATTGACTTGTTGGAAATCATACATACCGATGTGTGTGGTCCGATGAGCGTGGAGGCACGCGGCGGATATCGTTATTTTCTCACCTTCACTGACGATTATAGTAGATATGGTTATGTCTACTTGATGAAGCACAAGTCTGAAACATTTGAAAAGTTCAAGCAATTTCAGAGTGAAGTTGAAAATCATCGTAACAAGAAGATCAAGTTCCTACGGTCTGATCGTGGGGATGAATATCTGAGTTTCGAGTTTGGTGCTCACTTAAGACAATGTGGAATTGTTTCACAGTTAACACCGCCTGGAACACCACAGCGTAATGGTGTGTCCGAACATCGTAATCGTACTTTATTAGAGATGGTGCGATCTATGATGTCTCTTACCGATTTGCCGTTATCGTTTTGGGGTTATGCATTAGAAACAGTTGCATCCACTTTAAATAGGGCACCATCAAAATCCGTTGAGACGACGCCATATGAACTATGGTATGGCAAAAGGCCAAAGTTGTCGTTTCTTAAAGTTTGGGGATGTGATGCTTATGTCAAAAAGCTTCAGCCTGAAAAGATGGAACCCAAAGAGGAAAAGTGTGCCTTCATAGGTTACCCAAAGGAGACATTTGGGTACACCTTCTATCTCAAATCCGAGGGCAAAGTGTTTGTTGCTAAAAACGGAGCTTTTCTCGAGAAGGAGTTTCTCTCGAGAAAATTGAGTGCGAGGAAGATAGAACTTGGCGAGGTTGTCGAACCTCTCATCCCTCTGGATGGTGGCACAGGGGAAGGGGAAACCTGTGTCGTTGCGACGCCGGCTGAGGAGGAAGTTAATGATGGTGATCATGAAACTCCGGTTCAAGTTTCTGTTGAACCACGCAGGTCGACGAGACCACGTGCTGCTCCAGAGTGGTACGGTAATCCCGTCTTATCAATCATGTTGTTGGACAACAATGAACCTGCTAATTATGAAGAAGCAATGGTGGGCCCGGATTCCAACAAAATGGCTAGAAGCCATGAAGTCCGAGATAGGATCCATGCATGAGTACAAAGTGTGGACTTTGGAGATACCGCCTGAGGGCCGCAAGGCTATTCAGAACAAATGGATCTTTAAGAGGAAGACGGACGCTGACGGCAATGTAACCGTTTATAAAGCTCGACTTGTGGCAAAGGGTTTTTCACAAGTTCAAGGAGTTGTCTACGATGAGACATTCTCACCCGTAGCGATGCTTAATTCCGTCAGAATCCTGTTAGCAATAGCTGCATTTTTTGATTATGAAATCTGGCAGATGGATGTCAAAACGGTGTTCCTTAACGATTTCCTTAAGGAAGAATTGTATATGATGCAACCCGAAGGTTTTGTCGATCCTACGAATGCTAACAAGGTGTGCATGCTCCAGCGATCCATTTATGGACTGGTGCAAGCATCTCGGATTGGAACAAACGCTTTGATGAGGTGATCAAAGCATTTGGGTTTATACAAGTGGTTGGAGAATCTGGTATTTACAAGAAAGTGAGTGGGAGCTCTGTGGCGTTTCTAATATTATATGTGGATGACATATTACTGATTGGAAACAACGTGGAGGTTTTGGAGAGCATAAAGGATTACTTGAATAAAAGTTTCTCTATGAAGGACCTAGGAGAAGCTGCTTACATTCTAGGCATTAAGATCTATAGGGATAGATCAAAACGCCTGATAGGACTTTCACAAAGCACATACCTTGATAAAGTTTTGAAGAGGTTCAAAATGGAACAGTCCAAGAAAGGGTTCTTGCCAGTTTTACAAGGTACGAGATTGAGTAAGACTCGGTGCCCAGCAACTAATGAAGGTAGAGAGCATATGCGCTCCGTCCCCTATGCTTCAGCCATAGGTTCTATCATGTATGCAATGTTGTGCACTAGACCGGATGTTAGCCTGGCCATAAGAATGGCGGGTACGTTCCAGAGTAATCCAGGAATGGATCACTGGACAACGGTCAAGAATATCCTGAAGTACCTGAAAAGGACTAAGGAGATGTTTCTCGTGTATGGAGGTGACGAAGAGCTCGCCGTAAAAGGTTACGTCGATGCAAGCTTTGACACAGATCCGGACGACTCTAAGTCGCAAACCGGATACGTATTTATTCTTAATGGGGGTGCGGTAAGCTGGTGCAGTTCCAAGCAAAGCGTCGTAGCAGATTCTTCATGTGAAGCGGAGTACATGGCTGCCTCGGAGGCGGCTAAGGAGGGTGTCTGGATGAAGCAGTTCATGACGGATCTTGGAGTGGTGCCAAGCGCACTGAATCCAATAACCTTGTTCTGTGACAACACGGGTGCCATTTCCTTGGCAAAGGAACCACGGTTTCACAAGAAGTCCAGACACATCAAACGACGCTTCAACCTCATCCGCGACTACGTCGAAGGAGAGGACGTAAATATATGCAAAGTGCACACGGATCTGAATGTAGCAGACCCGCTGACTAAACCTCTTCCCCGGCCAAAGCATGATCAACACCAGAACTGTATGGGTGTTAGATTTATTACAATGTAATTCTCATGATGATGTGAAGGCTAGATTATTGACTCTAGTACAAGTGCGATACTGTTGGAATTATGCCCTAGAGGCAATAATAAATATAGTTATTATTATAATTCTTGTATCAAGATAATCGTTTATTATCCATGCTATAATTGTATTGAATGAAGACTCATTTACATGTGTGGATACATAGACAAAACACTATCCCTAGCAAGCCTCTAGTTGGCTAGCCAGTTGATCAGAGATAGTCAGTGTCTTCTGATTATGAACAAGGTGTTGTTGCTTGATAACTGGATCACTTCATTAGGAGAATCACGTGATGGACTAGACCCAAACTAATAGACATAGCATGTTGATCGTGTCATTTTGTTGCTACTGTTTTCTGCGTGTCAAGTATTTGTTCCTATGACCATGAGATCATATAACTCACTGACACCGGAGGAATACTTTGTGTGTATCAAACGTTGCAACGTAACTGGGTGACTATAAAGATGCTCTACAGGTATCTCCGAAGGTGTTAGTTGAGTTAGTATGGATCAAGACTAGGATTTGTCACTCCGTGTGACGGAGAGGTATCTCGGGGCCCACTCGGTAATACAACATCACACACAAGCCTTGCAAGCAATGTGACTTAGTGTAAGTTACGGGATCTTGTATTACGGAACGAGTAAAGAGACTTGCCGGTAAACGAGATTGAAATAGGTATGAGGATACTAACGATCGAATCTCGAGCAAGTAACATACCGAAGGACAAAGGGACTGACATACGGGATTATATGAATCCTTGACACTGAGGTTCAAACGGTAAGTTCTTCGTAGAATATGTAGGATCCAATATGGGCATCCAGGTCCCGCTATTGGATATTGACCGAGGAGTCTCTCGGGTCATGTCTACATAGTTCTCGAACCCGCAGGGTCTGCACACTTAAGGTTCGACGTTGTTTTATGCGTATTTTAGTTATATGGTTGGTTACCGAATGTTGTTCGGAGTCCCGGATGAGATCACGGACGTCACGAGGGTTTCCGGAATGGTCCGGAAACGAAGATTGATATATAGGATGACCTCATTTGATTACCGGAAGGTTTTCGGAGTTACCGGGAATGTACCGGGAATGACGAATGGGTTCCGGGAGTTCACCGGGGGGGGCAACCCACCCCGGGGAAGCCCATAGGTCTTGAGGGTGGCACACCAGCCCTTAGTGGGCTGGTGGGACAGCCCAAAAGGTCCCTATGCGCATTGGAAGAAAAATCAAAGAGAAAAAAATAGAGGAGGTGGGAAGGGAAGGAAGGACTCCCACCCACCAAACCAAGTCCAACTCGGTTTGGGGGGGAGACCTTCCCCCTTGGCTCGGTCGACCCCCTTGGTGCTCCTTGAGCCCCAAGGCAAGGTCCCCTCTCTCCCACCTATATATACAGAGGTTTTAGGGCTGATTTGAGATGACTTTTCCACGGCAGCCCGACCACATACCTACACGGTTTTTCCTCTAGATCGCGTTTCTGCGGAGCTCGGGCGGAGCCCTGCTGAGACAAGGTCATCACCAACCTCCGGAGTGCCGTCACGCTGCCGGAGAACTCTTCTACCTCTCCGTCTCTCTTGCTGGATCAAGAAGGCCAAGATCATCGTCGAGCTGTACGTGTGCTGAACGCGGAGGTGCCGTCCGTTCGGTACTAGATCATGGGACTGATCGCAGGATTGTTCGCGGGGCGGATCGAGGGACGTGAGGACGTTCCACAACATCAACCGCGTTCACTAACGCTTCTGCTGTATGGTCTACAAAGGTACGTAGATCACTCATCCCCTCTCGTAGATGGACATCACCATGATAGGTCTTCGTGCGCGTAGGAAAATTTTTGTTTGCCATGCTACGTTCCCCAAAACGCAAGGGACGGAACCATAGGCTCTCATGGTGGAGATGGCGCATCCACCTCGGGAGCAGCCGACAATGGTGATGCCACCACTTCAGGAGTTGTAGCAGGGGCAACAGAAGGAGCCGCCGCCCCTTAGCTGGTCCTGTTTTTGTTTTTGTTGTCTGCATTGTATCATCAGTCCAACAGTTCCACCCACTGGGGGTGTTTATTGTAATGAACTTCGGCCGTGGGGCTTTTGAATAATTTTGAATGTAATATATTCTTCATTGAATTCGTAAACACCTTGCTTGCTGCCTTGTATTTTCCTCTTTTGATTCCTGTTTCACTCCTTTTTCTCCAACTCCTTTATTCCCTCTAACATCCACCTCGCCAGCCCGACACCCGGGAGCCGGTCTGTGACTAGGACGAGGCTTCTGCTTTTGAGAATATTGGACTTAGATTTTTTGAAGCCATCAAGACTTAAATACTCAAACACAAGCTAGTAGAGGCCGACTAGAATAATAATATCGAAACATGATCAAACCAACCCGAGCTGACAACCCTTTTTGTAGTTGAACTTTTCATGCAACCAGCCTTCCCTGCCACCGCCTTGTTAGCCGGATAGCCGGGAGCCGGTCTGTAGCTGTTACGAGACGGTAAGGGTTCGACCCAGCATACACTATACGCTCATCTACAACTAAGGAAATCATTTGGGCCGGCTAGCAAGCCCCAAGCCCATGGAGCCGGACCAAGGGACTCACAAACGAGTGAAGAATATGGTTATGAATCCAAAAGAGGCGTGTCCCAAGCATCGGCTTGGAATACCCTTTGCATTCATTTGGAAATCCCGAAGAGGGAGGAAGATACATACGTACATGATATTTTCATTTTTCTTTCTTGCAATCTAGCAATAGAACGGGCGAAGCAACGCCGCGTTCCATGGACGCTCTGTCTCTTGGCCGGAGTCGTCTCTCTTGCGCTTCCTTGGCTTCTGGGCATCGATCCCGTAGTATGCATTGTTATGTAGTACGTGGCAGATGATGAAGGGCCCCTCCCATGGGGACGAGAGCTTGTGTTGGCCGGCAGTTCGCTAGATTCTTGTGAGCACCAAGTCCCCTTCCCTGAAGGAGAGATGCTTGATCTTCTTGATGTGGTAGTACCTCAGCTTTTGTTGATATATGGTCGTCCGGATCAAGGCTAGATCCCGTGCATCCTAGAGCAGATCGACGCTGTCTTCTCTTAACTCCTTTACTTTTGTTTCTGTGTATAAGGTGACCCGATGCGAGTCGAACTCGACATCCGTAAGGATGATTGCCTCGGACCCATATACCAGAAAGAATGGTGTGAAGCCGGTCGACCGGTTGGGCGTGGTGCGGAGGCTCGACAACATAGCCGACAACTCTTCGATCCAGCAGCCGGCTGACCTAACAAGTGGCGCCACCAACCTTGGCTTGATGCCGGCCAGGATCAGGCTGTTGGCCATCTCCACCTGGCCATTGGATTGCGGGTGCGCCACCAAAGCCAAGTCAAGCCGGATGCCTTCCTTGGAGCAGTAGAGTGCCAAAGCACCCTTGGCAAAGTTGGGGCCGCTATCAGTGATGATGCTATGGGGGGCGACGTAGCGGACAACAATGTCCTTGATGAACCTAACAGCCATGGGGCCGCCAAGCTTCTTCATGGGCCTGGCCTCCATCCACTTGGTGAACTTGTCGATGGCCACCAAGAGATGCCTCATGCCGCCTCGATCGTTCTTGAATGGCCCCACCATATCCAACCCCCAGACGGCAAACAACCATGACAGGGGGATGGTTTGGAGGGCTAAAGCCGACATGTGGCTTTGCATGCTGAAGCGTTGGCAGCCTTCACATTTGTTGACCATGTCCACGGCCTCCTCGAGGGCCGTGAGCCAGTAGAATCCGTGGCGGAACGCCTTGGCCACCAGTGTCCTGGAGGTGGCATGATGCCCACACTCACCCTGGTGTATGTCCCTGAGGATCTCCTACCCCTTTTATAATTAGACGCAGCGCTAGAACACCACAGTCATGCTACGCCGAACCAGCTCGCGGTTGATGATGGAGTAGGTTGCCGATCGACGCTGAATCTTCCTTGCCTCCGCCTCGTCTTGAGGAAGTTAGCCGCAAAGAAGGAAGGACAAGGTGGGTTGAGCCCACGATGGAGCCGACACAAGGGCTGACTCCATCTTGATCTGAGTACCAGGGGCTTCTCCAGCCCCTGCAATTGATGAAGCAGTCCCATGCTTGAGACTCTGTGTCTCTGATGCCGTCGTGGCAGCCGGCACGCCATCCATCTCCATAACATCCACCCACTCGGTGTCGAAAGGACAGGATTCGAGGCTTGGCGTAGCCAAAATTGTTGTTGTAGCCGGCGTAGTAGTTGCAGTCGGTGAAGTAGTTGTAGCCGGTGCAACAGTTGGAGTCGGCAGAGCTAGTGTAGCCAGCACAGGAGCTGTAGCCGGCACAGCTGGCGTAGCCGACGGCGCTGGTAGTGAGGGATCCGACGGCACAAAAATTGACGCCGACTGCGGAGACGGCTTGATGGAGTGCTTGTGAAGTTGCTTGAGGGAAAAGCCGGCTGAAATAGCCTGTCTCGTAGAGCCGATCTTGGCCAATGTATCAACCGCCTCGTTGTCTGCTCTAGGGACATCATGAAACTCACAACCCTCGAAAGGGCCGCTGAGCTGCTGGATGAGGAAGCGATAGCTCACCATGTTGGCGTCCGTGGCGTCCCATTCGCTAGAGACTTGTTGCACCACGAGATACGAGTCGCCGAGGCAAAGGAGCCCCCGGATGCCAATCTCCGTGGCAAGCCGGAGGCCATGAGCGAGCGCTTCATACTCGGCGACGTTGTTGGAGGCGGCAAAGTATATCTGCAGAGCGTATTTGAGCGGGTCTCCTTTCGGAGACGTCAAGACAATGTCGGCTCCCAGACCAGTTCGCATCTTCGAGTCGTCGAAGTGCATCCGCCAATGAGTGGAGTCTGGAGGTGGCGGCTCGAATAGGGTTTCGGCCCAATCGACAAGGAAGTTGGCCACCACCTGGGACTTGATAACAGTGTGTGGCTCGTAGCAGATGTCGTGGTCGGCCATGGAGATGGACCATTTGGCAATCCGGCCAGTTGAATCACGGTTGCCCATAATTTCTGAAAGTGGAACGATGCTCACCACAGTGATGGCATGCTCTTGGAAGTATTGCTTCAACTTCTTTCCGGCAAGGTGATGTCAACTGTTCTTCCCTTCGCAACGGCACCAGAAAAATGCTGATTGCAATCCCCGGCAACCGAAACTAGAAGAATGTTGTTGACACCCACCAGCGCGTGGGATCGTACCAGTTTTCGAGGGTAGAGTATTCGACCCAAATTTGTTGATTCGCACGACGGGAGGTGAGAGAATACTCTCAAGTATTAGCAGTTGAATTGTTAGATTCAACCACACGTGAAAGATTAGTATCTGCGAGCACGGTGTCAGAAACGATCTGTTGATAGCAGATTATTCCTAACGATTGTATCAATGCCGCCAAGTTGCCCGTCGACGGAAATTGTGTGTTCCCATCAACATACAGCGAAAGAGTATTGTAGCCGGTAGCAGAAGTGTAACGAGTAATAGCAGTGGCAAGGAACAGCAGTAGTGACAACAGTAGCAAGTAGCAACAGTAGCAAGCGACAGTAGTAGCAATACTAGCAGCAGAGGAAGACAAGTAACAGAAGTAGCAACAGTAGGACAAACTCGTAGGCAATGGGTCGGTGATTTGTTTGGATGATATTCACCATGCAACAGTTATAACACTGAGAGATATGTGGCTAGCTCCCGTTCGTCAATGTGATGTAGGCATGCATTCCGTGTGTCGTCATACGTTCTTAGGGAAAAGAACTTGCATGACATCTATTTTCCATCCCTCCCATGGCATGCAGGATATTAAGGTTCTCCTTTTAATAAAGAACCGGACAAACGCATTAGCACTTGGTGAACACATGAACTCCTCAAACTATGATCATCACCGGGAGTGGTTCCGGTTATTTTCTCTCCGGGGTTTCTGGATCATAACACATAGTAGGTAATACAACTTGCAAGATCGGATCTAAAACACACATATATTGGTGACAACATAATAATTTCAGATCTGAAATCAAGGCACTCGGGCCCTAGTGACAAGCATTAAGCATGGAAAAGTAGTAGCAACATCAATCTCAGAACATAGTGGATACTAGGGATCAATCCCCATCAAAACTAACTCGATTACATGATAGATCTCATCCTACTCATCACCGCCCAGCGAGCCTACGAATAGATTACTCACGAACAATTTCCCCTCTCCGGAGCACAAGACGGACTCCAGATCTGCCCTCCAGATGAAGAACAGGTGGTGGTGCCTCCGTATCGTAAACGCGACGAAAACTTCTCTTTTTTTCTAGGACGAAAGGGAACTTATAGACCTGAGGTTGCGGGCGGCAGAGTCGTGTGGGCCCCACAATCCTGCCCACCGCCACCAGGGGGGTGGCGGAGCCAGGGCTTGTGGCCCATTGGCCCACCCCCTCAGGTGGAACATGGCGCAAATATTTTTCATATTTTCCAAAACAGCTCCCCGTAAATTTTCAGGACGTTTGGAAAACTTTGATTTCTCCTCAAAAATAACACCAAGACAATCCTGCTGAAAACAGCGTCAACCTAGGTTAGTTCCATTCAAATCATGCAAATTAGATTCCAAAACAAAGACAAAACAGTTTGGAAAAGTAGATACGATGGAGACGTATCAACTCCCCCAAGCTTAAAACCTTGCTTGTTCTCAAGCAACTCAGTTGACAAACTGAGAGAGAAAGAAAAACTTTGACAAACTCTGTTTGATCTTGTTGTTGCAACTATGTCTAACTCATAACTAGAATTTTAGCAAGATCACAAGTTAACCACATAAGAAAATGACACAAAGGTCTCACGGTAAACTAATATCAATGGCATAATCAGCTGGCGAGCAAATAATAATGAGTTTCAAATACCAACACTTCAATCAGAACAAGCATGAACCAATATGAATAGGTGGTATCTCGCTAGCTCTTTCAGAGACCGCAAAACATAAATACAGAGCACTTTCGAAGATGAAGGGCTGACTAAACATTGCAATTCATAGCAACGAAGATCCAGTCATAGTCATACTCAATATCAATCAAAAGCAAAGCATAAATATGACACAGGTGCTCTCTAATTGGTGCTTATATAAGAGGAGGATGACTCGACAAGAAAATAAATAGACAGGCCCTTCGCAGAGGGAAGCATTAAT
This sequence comes from Hordeum vulgare subsp. vulgare, assembly GCF_904849725.1. NCBI lineage: Eukaryota > Viridiplantae > Streptophyta > Magnoliopsida > Poales > Poaceae > Hordeum > Hordeum vulgare. Next base: position 336,233,422 of record NC_058524.1, on the reverse strand, counting down.
TTGTAGAGGTGCCAGAGCTCAAGCTTTGAAAACAGAGATAATAATTTTGGGTGGCATGCTTTCATTGTCAACACAATGACCAAGAGTTCTCAATATCTTCCATGCTACTCATGCTATAGGCAGTTCACAAACAGAAAAGTAAAGTTTTAACTCCCCCACCACCAATCAATCACACTCCACGACTAGCCGAATCCTCGGGTACCGTCCATACTAACATCAATCCAGGGGAAGTCTTGTTTTACAGTTATGTTTTTGATTTAAGCGTGGAACTGGGCATTCCAATTACGGGCCCCTTTCTCGTGAATGACAGTGAATAAAGACATGTCGAGGATAACACTCCTAGCATGGAAGATACCAATAGCCACCTGTCACCACATGAGCGGTTCGGGCATGCAAAACAGATTATTTCTTGAAGGTTTAGAGAGTGGCACATGCAAATTTGCTTGGAACGGCAGGTACATACCGCAAATAGTTAGGTATGGTGGACTCTATGAAAAACTTTTGGTTTTATGGAAGTGGATGCACAAGCAGTATTCTGCTTAGTACAAGTGAAGGCTAGCAAAAGACTGGGAAGCAACCAACTAGAGAGCGACAACAGTCATCAAGATGCAATGAGTTTGACTAACATTGAATGCAAGCATGAAGAGGATATAAATCACCATGAACACGAACATCGTAGAGGCTATGTTGATTTTTTTTCAACTACATGCATGAACATGTGCCAAGTCAAGCCACTTGAAACATTCAAAGGAGAATACCATCCTATGATACTACATCATAGTCATCTCAAAATCTATGTGGGCATTCAAGACAAACCATTATAAGCTCTCAGCTAATAAGCATGGCATCAAAAACTATGATCTCTGAGTTGTCATTGCAAACATGGTTTTCTCACAACAAAGCTAAATCTGGGTCGACAAGCTAGTCATATTTACAAAAACAAAATAGATAGAGTTCATACCAGCTTTTCAGTCTCAGTCACTTCATCATATATCATCATTATTTCCTTTCACTTGCACAATCGAACGATGAGAACGATAATAAGCGCATTGGACTAAGCTGAATCTGCAGGCAAACACAAAGGAGAAGACAAAGTAATATGGCTCTTTGAAACCTAAATAGGTAAGCATGCAAGAACCAATAAACATTATAACCAATATCTTCTACCTTGACACAAAGAAAAATAATGGTATTTACACGAGAAAGCTCCCAACAAGCAAAAGAAGAAAGAAAAATCTTTTTTGGGTTTTCTCAAAAGGACAAAAAACAAGAAAACGAGAAAACGAAAATAAACTAGCATGGATAATAGAGTGGCAAAGTGTAAACATCGGCTAACAAAGGGAAAGCATAAGCATGAATGTAAAGTCGGTGAGAACACGTACTCCCCCATGCTTAGGCTTTTGGCCTAGCTTGGTCTACTCCCATGGTGGGGAATAACCAGCTCCTGGATACTCCGGAGCAGACTGTGTATGCCGCTGCTGTGTGAGCTCCTCTGGCTCCCATTGATAAACTAGCGTCTGGTACTCGACTGACGGCTCGGGCACGAGCGCCTGTGGTTGGGCCAAGCCCCAATATGCATAGATGTCCGAGGGCATAATAGTGTACCTGCCTGCATGAAGATCGAACAAAGAAGGAGCAGGCAAAGTAATAGTCTCATGAGTACCCTGACTAAATACCAAGTTATAAATCATCCGTCTACTAGCATCTCTACCCAGAAAGTCATGGCGAACCATGCTGTCATAATCCAGATATTTCTCACGGAGAAGCATCTCTCCTTCCTCTCCTTGTCTAATGGGTATCTCAAAGTGTCTAGCAAGACGGGTAGCGTAGATACCTCTATAGACGACACCCTTGGAAAGGTTGATGTTCAACCGTTGGGCCACTATAGCACCTAGGATCTAAGTCTTATCGTTATAAAGCCTTCGCTCAAAACCGCAAGGTCTGGAGAACTAAGTGATCCAGCCTCCCCACGACCAATCAAATATTTTCCCACAAATAGTGAGAAGTACCGAAGCACAGGAAAATGTATGCTAGCAATTCTAGCGCGAGACACTCCTCTCTCCTCTCCAACAACAATAGAACCAATGAAATCCTCCAAGTCCCGTGGACGAGGGTCACGGATATCCCCAACATAAGGTAATTTGCATATATTGCAAAAATCCTGCAGCGTCATGCACTTGGGGACATCATATATCATGAACTCAACCATGGGAGGATTCTTCCTCGGATAAAAGTTGAAGCTTTGAACAAAAATGTTGGTGAGGAGGAGGTATTGTGAACACTTATCTTCAACGAACGCAGTAAGACCTGCGTTCTCCACCAAGTAATAAAAGTCTTCATAAAGTCCGGCGGCGCGCAATAATTCATCACTTGGCCACTCGCACGCTCGAACTTCTGTGACTCGAGAAACTACGTACTTGGGGTGGTTCTTCTCATCCTTCTTGTGGTTATGGCTTGAAGAGCCTCTCAAGAACCTTTTCATCTTTTCCTTTTTCTAGCTCTCAAAAATTCTGAAATTTTTAGAGACTTCGAAAGAAAAGTGAATAAAGATTAACCCAACTTGTAGCAACTACTCCTACTAGTGCCTAGAGACAGTATCACGCGCTAAAACTACATGGGACCAGCTGAAATGAACCTTTCAAGCTCAAGAACAGGGTCACCAAGGTAGCAAGAATACGCGAAGGATAAAGCACTAGAGCAAAAACTAATTGGACCAATGGAGGAGTCACTTACCAAGGAGTAATTTCCCCAAAACGGTTCGGAGAATGGTGCTTTGAGCAAGGAGATCAAAAATCACAGCCAAATGAGCAAGAACACGGGTTTGAGCTGCAAAACAATTTTTTCTGGAGGTGGAAGAAGAGGCTGGGAGCTGGAATGAGTGGACGGGGTGCCTGTGGGCCCCACAAGCTTGCACCCCGCCACCAGGGGGGTAGGTGGCGGTGGCAGGGCTTGTGGCCCACTGGTCTGGCCCCCAGGCCAGCTCTCAAGGCCAGTAATTTTCAAAATTTCCAGAAAAAATCATACTAAATTTTCAGGGCCAACGGAGAACTTTTATTTTCGAGGTATTTTTCTCCGGGATGCTAAAACATAAATCAGGAAAAGCTAAACTAATTCTATCATTTTTCTTCTAAGCAACAAAAAATGAAAGCTCAAAACAGAGGTATGTGACTCTTTGATTCATCTATTTCATGGTCATCGAAAGAAATCCGTCAATGGGGTTGATCAAGTCCTTATGACAAAACCTTCTCGAATCGCTAGGGTGAACGGAGAATTTTCGAATAGTCACTAAGTCACCTCAATGGGGATATGTATCTCCCCAACAAGCAAATCATACTTCATCTTGACACGAGGGATAGGGCATTCAAAGCTCCCAATGAGAATCGATGAAGTCTTTTCGATAGCATTGATGCAATGTACTTGATATCGTTTCTTCGGAAAGTGCACTGTGTGCTCATTACCATTTACATGGAAAGTGACATTGCCTTTGTTGCAATCTATAACAGCCCCTGCAGTGTTTAAAAAGGGTCTTCCGAGGATGACAGTAATGGCAACGTCCTCGGGAATATCCAAGATAACAAAATCTATTAAGATAGTAGTGTTAGCAACTACAATAGGCACATCCTCGCAAATGCCGATAGGGAAAGCAGTTGATTTGTCGGCCATCTGCAGAGAAATTTCAGTGGGTGTCAACTTATCCAATTCAAGTCTACGATAAAGAGAGAGTGGCATAACACTAACACCAGTTCCAAGGTCACATAAGGCAGTTCTTACGTAGTTTCCTTTAATGGAGCAAGGTATAGTGGGATCACCAAGTTTCTTAGGAGTTCCACCTTTAAAAGTGTAATTGGCAAGCATGGTGGAGACCTCAAGATCTGGTATCTTCCGTTTATTAGTCACGATATCTTTCATGTACTTGGCATACGGAGACATCTTGAGCATATCAGTTAAGCGCATCTGCAGAAAGATGGGTCTTATCATCTCAACGAAGCGCTCAAAATCCTCATCATCCTTTTTCTTGGATGGCTTAGGAGGGAAGGGCATAGGTCTCTGAACCCATGGCTCCCTTTCTTTACCATGCTTCCTAGCAGTGAAGTCATTCTTATCATATTTCTTAGGTTGTGGGTTATCATGATTAACAGTAGGTTCAATATCCACATCCTCATCATTGCTAGGTTGAGCATTATTATGAACACCACTGTCCATATTGTCACCAGGTTCATGTTCATCACCAGATTGTGTTTCTGCATCAGATGCAGAAATATCATTAGGTTCTTCAGGTGTGACAGTATTTGGTGAACTGGCATGTAGGTTTCTATCATCCTTCTTCTTCTCCTTAGGATGACTAGGTGTATCAGCATTGACTCCTTGAGAATCTTGATCAATTCTCTTAGGATGACCTTCAGGATACAAAGGTTCATGAGTCATTTTGCCTCCTCTAGTAATGACTCTAACAGAGTTGTCATTTAATTCATTGAGCAAGTCATTCTGAGCTTTAAGTACTTGTTCTATCTGAGTAGTAATCATAGAGGCATGTTTACTCAGAAGCTTCGGATCTTTGACATTTCTGTCTACACAAGCACTTAAATGGCTAAGCATACGAGTACTTTGTTCCAAATGTCTGCTAACATAATCAGTGAAACTCTGTTGTTTGGCAAAAAAGTTGCCAAATTCATCAAAGCATAGGCTAACATGTTTGTCAAAAGGAATATCACTCTCATCAAACCTACACAGAGAATTTACTTATACTACCTGTATCGGGTTATCGAGACCATGGATCTCTTCGATAGGTGGTAGATTTTTGACATCTTCAGATCTAATGCCTTTCTCTTGCATAGATTTCTTGGCTTCTTGCATATCTTCAGGACTAAGGAATAGAACACCTATTTTCTTCGGAGTTGGCTTAGGAGATGGTTCGGGAATAGTCCAAGCATTATCGTTGATCAAGATGTTATTCAGTAGGGTCTCAGCTTGTTCTACAGTTCGTTCCCTGAAAACACAACCGGCACAACTATCTAGGTGGTCTCTAGAGGCATCAGTAAGTCCGTTATAGAGGATATCAAGTATCTCGTTCTTCTTAAGAGGGTGATCAGGCAAAGCATTTTGTAGCTGGACGAGCCTCCCCAAGCTTGTGGAAGACTCTCTTCTTGGAGTTGAGCAAAGTTGTATATTTCCTGCAAGGCAGCTTGCTTCTTATGGGTAGCGAAATATTTCTCACAATAGTAATAGATCATCTCCTAGGGACTACTCACACATCCAGGAGCAAGAGAGGTGAACCAGGCTTTAGCATCATCCTTTAGAGAGAAAGGAAACAGCGTAAGGATATAGTAGTGGCGGATCTTCTACTCATTGGTGAAAAGGGTGGCTATATCGTGTAGTTTGGCAAGATGGGCTACGACCGTCTCAGACTCATATCTTTGAAAAGGATCAGATTCGACTAGAGAGATTATCTCAGGATCGACAAAGAATTCATAATCCTTATCGGTGATAAAGATAGGTGAAGTGGCAAACTTCGGGTCGTATTTCATCTTAGCTTCCCGAGATTTTTTTCCTTCCACTTGAGAAGTAATTTATCAGCGTCATAGGCATCCTTACACGCAAGAAAATCCTCAGCTATCTCTCCCTCCATAACATAACCCTCATGAATATCAGGCAATTCATATCTAGGAGAGATAGATCTAGCATGAGCAAAAGCAAGTTCTATCTCAATAGTATCGGCAGTTTTAGAAGCATCACGAGCATTGGCAGTAACTCTAGCAATATAAGCATCAAGGAACACCCCTAGTGGAACATCAGGCAAAGTAGTATCTCTAGCAGTATCAAGCATAGCATCATCAGGCATAATAGCATCTCTAGCATCATCATGCAAAGCAATATCAAGCATAGCATCACTAGCAGTATCAAGCATAGCACATTGAGCAGTATCAGGCATAGTATCAAGCATAGCATCTCTAGCAATAGCGACATATCAAGATTTCTAGAAGGAGGTGATGTCACAAACTTAATCATAACTAAAGGTGAATCAAGTGGAGAGCTAGATGGCAATTCCTTACCTCCCCTCGTAGTTGAGGGCAAGACTTTGGTCTTTGGATCCTTCAGATTCTACATAGTGATCAGCAGATATAAGTCCCAAGTGACTCAGAGAATATAGCAATACCTCCCCAGCAACGACGTTAGAAAAATGCTTGATGTCAACCGTTCTTCCCTTTGCAACGGCACTAGAAAAATGCTGATGGCAAGCCCCGGCAACCGAAACTAGAAGAATGTTGTTGACGCCCACCAGCGCGTGGGATCGTAGCAGTTTTCGAGGGTAGAGTATTCGACCCAAATTTGTTGATTCGCACGACGGGAGGTGAGAGAATACTCTCAAGTATTAGCAGTTGAATTGTCAGATTCAACCACACCTGAAATATTAGTATCTGCGAGCACAGTAGTAACAGCAAAGTAATATGATAACAACGGTGTCAGAAACGATCTGTTGACGGCATACTATTCCTAACGATTGTATCAATGGCGCCAAGTTGCCCGTCGACGGAAATTGTCAGTTCCCGTCAACGTCCTGCGAAAGAGTATTGTAGCAGGTAGCAACAATGTAACGAGTAATAGCAGAGGCAAGGAACACCAGTAGTGACAGCAGTAGCAAGTAGCAACAGTAGAAAGCGACAGTAGTAGCAACAGTAGCAGAAGAGGAAGACAAGTAACAGAAGTAGCAACAGTAGGACAAACTCGTAGGCAATGGGTCTGTGATTTGTTTGGATGATATTCATCATGCAACAGTTATAACACGGAGAGATATGTGGCTATCTCATGTTCGTCAATGTGATGTAGGCATGCATTCCGTGTTTCGTCATACGTGCTTAGGGAAAAGAACTTGCATGACATCTATTGTCCATCCCTCCCGTGGCAGCGGGGTCCAAAAGGAAACGACGGGATATTAAGGTTCTCCTTTTAATAAAGAACCGGACCAACGCATTATCACTTGGTGAACACATGAACTCCTCAAACTATGTTCATCACCGGGAGTGGTTCCGGTTATTGTCACTCTGGGGTTGCCGGATAATAACACATAGCAGGTAACTACAACTTGCAAGATCGGATCTAAAACACACATATATTGGTGACCACTTTATAATTTCAGATCTGAAATCATGGCACTCGGGCCCTAGTGACAAGCATTAAGCATGGAAAAGTAGTAGCAACATGAATCTCACAACATAGTGGACACTAGGGATCTATCCCGATCAACGCCCAGCGAGCCGACGAATAGATTACTCACGAACGACGAAGAGCTTCATATAATTGGAGAGGGAAGAAGGTTGATGATGACGATGGCGATGATTTCCCCTCTCCGGAGCCCAAGACGGACTCCAGATCTGTCCTCCAGATGAAGAACAGGTGGTGGCGGCGCCTCCATATCGTAAACGCGACGAAAACTTCTCTTTTTATTTTTTCTGGGACGAAAGGGAACTTATAGACCCGAGGTTGGGGGCGGCAGAGCCGTGTGGGCCCCACAAGCTTGTCCACCGCCACCAGGGGGGTGGTGGCGGAGCCAGGGCTTGTGGCCCACTGCCTCACCCCCTCAGGTGGAACTTGGCGCATATATTTTTCATCTTTTCCAAAACTGCTCCCCGGAAATTTTCAAGACGTTTGGAGAACTTGGATTTCTGCACAAAAACAACACCAAGGCAATTCTTCTAGAAACAGCGTTAGTCCAGCTTAGTTCGATTCAAATCATGCAAATTAGAGTCCAAAACAGGGGCAAAAGAGTTTGGAAAAGTAGATACGATGGAGACGTATCACAAGGGAAACACCATAACACATTTTTTGTTAGTGGGGGTTGTTTTGCTTGGAGGCGGACCGGACCTCGCTGAGGTAATAGATAGGGTGTTGCACTAATAGTACCTTTCCCTCCTCCTTGTGCTCTACTACCAACACTATGCTAACCACGCGAGTGGTCATTGCAATGTATATGAGATTGGGTTCCCTTTCAGCCGGCGCCGCCAAGATTGGCAGGCTAGAGATGATGCGCTTGAGGTCGCGGAAGGCTTCGTCCGCCTAGTCGTTCCACTCAAACTTGGTTGTTTTCTTCATAAGTTGGTACAGTGGAGTCGCCTTCTCGCCGAGCCGGCTGACGAACCGGCTAAGGGACGCCGGGCAGCCAGCGAACTTATGGACGTCGAGGATTCGAGCCGGCTTTACCATCCGCTCGATGGTTCCAATCTTCTCATAGTTCGCTTCAATGCCACGAGCGGACACGAAGAACCCCAAGAGCTTGCCGCTTGGAACTCCAAAGACGCACTTCTCCGGGTTGAGTCGGATCTTGTACTCGCACAGGTTGGCAAATGTCTCCCGCAAGTCGTCAAGGAGACTGAAGTGCTGCTTCGTCTTGATGCTGATGTCATCCATACAGATGTGGATGTCTCTGCCAATCTGTCGTAGGAGGTACTGCTGCAAGCAGTGTTGGATTGTTGCACCAGCGTTCTTCAGACCGAACGTCATGGTGGTGTAGCAGTAGGCCCCGAAGGGCGTGATGAATGAGGAATCCAGGCGATCAGCTGGATCCAGCTTGATTTGATGGTATCGTGAATAAGCATCCAGAAACAACAGCAGTTCGTAGTCGGCTGTGGAGTCGATCACTTGATCTTTCGGGCACGCCTTATTCAGGCTTGTGTAGTCGATACACATTCACCATGTGTTGTTCTTCTTTAGCACCAGGACTGGATTGGCTAACCAGTACGGGTGGAAAACCTCCATGAGGAAGCGGGCTCCATGCAGCCGGGCAATCTTTTCTCCAATCAAGCGCCGCTTCCCCTCGGCGAAGCGGCACAAAGGTTGTTTCACCGGCTTTGCATTCGGCCACATGTGAAGTTTGTTCTCGGCGTACTTCTCAGAACCCCTGGCATCTCTTTTGGAGACCATGCAAAGATGTCTCGATTCTCACGGGGGATGTCGACAAGCTCGCCTTCCTATTTGGGGCCGAGGTTCTCCCCAATGGTGACGCACTACTTGGGGTTCATAGGATCAAGTGGCACCTACTTGGTTTCTTTGTTCGGCTTGAATGAGCCTTCGCTGGCCGACTAGGATGGTGGAGTAGGGATCGCCGGCTGCTCGGTAGCCTGAGCCATGAGCCGGTCGATCTGCCTTTTCTCCTCAGCAATCACCATGGCGTCGACCAGACGGCTGCTGTCATGTGCACACTCGAGCGACTTCTTGTAGTCGCGAGCAATGGTGATGATACCCTTTGGACCCGGCATCTTCATTTTGTGGTAGGCTTAGTGGGGGATGGCCATGTATTTGGCCAAAGCCGGCTTGCCCAACAGCACGTGATACGGGCTGTTGAGATCCACCACCTCGAACCATATGGACTCCCGGCGGAAGTGCGCCTTGTCACCGAAAAGGATGTCCAGCTGGATTTTGCCGATAGGCGAGCAGGACTGTGCCGGCACAATGCCGTGGAAGACAGTGCTGGTCGGCTGGAGGTCCTTCTCCTTGAGCCCAAGCTTGAGCAAGGTGTCGAGGTAGAGGATGTTGATCTTGTTGCCGCCTTCGACCAACACCCGGGAGAACCGGCATGTGAGCCTTTGGGAGGCGAAAGTGGGGTCAAGGATGAGCACGTATGAGCCAGGATTTGGCATTACCGCACGATGGTCAACCCGGCTGCATGTAATTGGATTTTCAGACCAATGCATGTATTGGGGAACGGGGGGACCATGGTGTTCACCTCATGCCGGCGTTGTCGCTCGCTATGTTTGTCTCCACCCTCACTGGTGAAGACAACATAAGCTCCGTCTTGATGGGGGTAGTCGTCATGGAGACGGCCGTTGTTGTGAGGCGGCGGTGGCGGAGCCGGAGCTGGCCGAGGAGCCGGAGCATGAGGCGCTGCAGTTGCACCTGGGGGAGCCTGCAGGCCCTCTCCTTGCGACAGTCGTCGTGCGAAGCTGCACTGTCGAAGGGTATGGGTAGCGGGCTTCGCCCCGGTGTTCATTTTGCAGGCCGCGTGAAGCATTTGCTCGAAGGAGAGATTGGGCTGCCAGCCGTTCTTGCAGGGAGCCGGTTTGAGTAGCTAGCACATCTCCCTCCACGTTAGCTACCAGCTTGTTATTGGATCTCAAATCAAGTTGATCCCGCTTGCGCTTGTTGTTGTTCTGGCCACCTCGATTGTCGCCAGCCGGCTTGGCAGTAGTCGGCGTGGGGACAATTTTGTCCGAGGTGGTCACCTTGACCCACATCGCGGAGTCGGCCGTGGCGTACTTGTGCGCCTTGTCCATGACCACCGCCAGAGAGCTGGCCTCTGAGCACATGAGCTTGTGCTTGAGGTGAGTGCCGTATCCGCAGCCGTCGATGAAGTACTGGATGGCATGTACCTCATGCACTCCCTCACAGGAGTTGCGTAGCTCAGTCCAACGCATGACGTAGTCGCGAAGGGGTTCGTCAGGCCTCTGGACGCACATGGCCAGCTCGCGAGGCCGGCCAGGGCGCTTGTAGGTGCCAGTGAAGTTGCGGACGAACGCCTCCTCGAAGTTAACCCAGGAGTTGACGCTGCCGGCTAGAAGGCTGTTAAGCCATGTTCTAGCCGAGCCAGCTAGCAAGAGTGGCACGTAGCGGACGACTACGTGCTTGTTGCCCCGAGTGATGCCAACGGCGATGGTGTAGTCGATCAGCCAGTCTTCTGGCTTGGCTGTGCCGTTGTACTTGATGGTGTCCCGAGGGAGAGTGAAACCTTGGGGAAACGACTCCCCTCGAATCCGGGGGCCGAAGCACGCCGGACCAATGGAGCCGTCCTCTTCTAGGAGGGCCGACTACACCAGGGGCTGAGGCTCCTGCGAGCATCGTTGTCGCTGTGTGGGACACGAGGGCCGATCCGAGCCGCGATCGGAAGGGTGTCTTGTGAGCCGGTCACATGGGCCCTCCCCGGACGAGGAACCTCATACACCGAATCAGTATCATCGCCACCATCCGTGCGACGGCGGCTTGAAGTTGGCTCGCTCTGGCGCTGAGAACGCCTGTCTTGGCTGAGAACGCCTGTCTTGGCTATCATCGCCACCAACCGTGCGATGCGAGGAAGATCCCTCATCTTGATGATGACCATTGGGGTTACGGCGCGCTCCGGGATTGGGTCCCGGAGACTTCGACTGTGCCTGACCAGGTTCAAGTAGTATCAGCTGCTCATTTGCGGCGTCTAGGAGATCCTTGACCCGCTTCTCCTGAAGGACGCGATCCTCGCCATCCAAATCTGGTATTTCTGCCATGGCGGCCTGAGCAGCCCATAAGTTGGCCGTAGGGGTCTTGTAGATGGGCTGCCTGCTGCCTAGGATTTCGGCAATGACCCGGCCGCGACCGCGGACCGTGCCATGCTGGCTAGGACCCTCAGCAACCAGAGTGAGGTCGTAAGCGGAGTTATACTCGCGCTGCGTGGCCTCCATCCGGCGTTTTCCCGCGGTGATGGAAATTCCCTCCTACAAGATCTGCCTGCGAGCCTCCTCTAGTGAGGCTCGCGCATCGGTGGGGTTTGTTGATGTGGCGATAGGCATCTTCAAGCCAGCATGGGCGGCATGAAGCGTGTCGGTTGATACCGCAAAGGGATCAGCAGCGTCGGCTGACGCTTTGCCGTGAGCCTTGTTGGTGTCGGCACCAATGACCATCACCTCCACGACGTTGGAGACGACGGCAACGTGATACGGGACAAGGCACCCCGCAGATGATGGTGGACCGTCGAAGATGAACTCATCGCTGAGGTACTCATCAAGTGCAAGCGTCTCCATGAGGGAGAGCCTAGTGAAGCTGGTGCACAACGCATCGACGTCGATGTCCTCGCCAGGGTAGCGAGGGCCATCGTCGAGGTGCAAGTCGTTGAAGAGAACGTTGAGGTTCACAAAAACAGCGATGACGACGCTGGGGAGTGACTCATCGTCAGACAAACTGTCAGAACCTGCATGACGGACTGGGACGTCGATCAACATCGAAGAAGCCTCCTCAAGAGCAGGCTCCACAGGCATGCTTCTCGGTCCGGACGCAATGCATTCGGCGGTGTAAGCACAGGGCCCCGCCCAATGCGTAAAACCAGCGGATGCCGCGGACGGCCCCACGGTGGGCGCCAAATGTCGGTGTTTACTCACAACATAAGCCATGTGTAGGCTAAAAATGGTGGGAACCGAAGTGACACCGGTGGGTGCTGGGGACGAGGTTGGTACAAGCATGGAACACACGATGTACCAGGTTCAGGGCTCTCCGTAGAGATAACACCCCTAATCCTGCCGGAGTGTATAATGTATCAATGGGGCTACAATGTGCTCCTCGGGCTGTTCTGCGGAGGAGAAAGAAGGAGCAGCCGGCTCGCATCTACCTCTCCTGTATGGTGTCTCTGTGTGTTGAGTTGACGACCCTCTCCATGGAGGGGGTCGGGGGGATTACAGATGAACTCACCGACCTTCAATAAGGATAAAATTACGTGAGTGGGACCCGGCTGGCAGCCCCGTCGGCTGGCCAGGGGGGCCCACGGGAGTCTTGTCTTGTCGTTGGAGGGGCCCGCCGGCTGCAAGGTCCCGTATGGTTGTGGGACCCACCAGTTAGCCAGTGAGGCTCTCGCGTAAGGTTGATGCAGTACACGTGTAGTACGTCTGGTGTCGTCTTGCGAGATTCGTTATGGGCCGCCAGTACGGCCGTCTCCACTGCTCCCACGCCGAGTCCAGTAATCGACTGGGAGTTTGATGGGCCAACACTATGCAGGATGATGGATCGGAGCCGGAGTAGGTTAGCAGCATGGTCGCCGACGTTTGTACCGGTCGTGCGCTCCAATCTAGTACCTTGGCTGACGCGTAGCCACCTTTAACTGTTGGGTCTCGTCATGACCTATGGTCTGATGTGACTTGATCTCCCTAGCAGGCTAGTTGTTTAACTAGCCGGCCTGGGCACGGCCGCCTCACCTCTAGCCGGCCCGCTTGGCCTAGACGACCAGAGGGACGTAGCCATCTCGCCTCTCGCCGGCAGGAGCTTCCTGACCGGCCATAGAGATTCGATCGTCTCGCCCCCAGCCGGCAGGTGCTACCAATCTGTCGAGGGGGGCTTGGGCTTTGTAGAATGATTCGTGTTTTTCCTTCATGATAGAAGTGATAGGAATAGGCTCGATGAGCCTACCCTGGGGTTATCCCCCCGACAATGGGTGATGCAGGTTGCACAAGCGGCGCAGGAGCGGTGCCAGCGGGCATGGACAGGGGGATTTCCACTTTCGTGCTAAGGAAACGGAGCCACCTGGCGGGCCCCCAAAGCGTCCCCCAATGGTTTTGTCGATCGGTGCAGGAAGACCAAGGCTGGGGGCTCGACGGGGCGGAGGTCACCTCCGAGCCCACCAACGCGTCATGAAGAAGGGCTTTTTGTAGGCGAAGACCACCTTTTGTCAGGGCAGGCCGCAATCCTGTCCCCTTTCAAAATGGCTGTTGTAGCAACCCTTCCCATCGAGTGTTTTGGAGGGAAGAGGACCAATGCCAGTATAAAAGATATACCCGGCTTCCATAGTGTGGGAGAGATCGGATCCCCATTTTCTCCACCACGACAAGAAGCCACCATTGTACTCGTCTTCCACCCCAAGCAATCCATACAAGCAGGAGTAGGGTTTTACACTGCAAGGTGGCCCAAATCTGCGTATCTGCTCGCGCGTTCTCGTTTGCTTTCCTTAGATGTAGCCGCCAGAGAGTCACAGTTAAGTTGAGAGGAAGAACAGGGTTGGAGAGTGAGCGCACCCATGAGTTCGAACCTTTCCGGGTCTGCGGAGGCCCGATTCTGACAAATATTATATTGATAATAATGTTTGGAATATTATCGAAAGTGGTTTTGGAAGTATCAAATTCAGATAATAATAATCCCAATATTTTGGAGAATAATCTATCTCTTGAATTTTTCGATCAAAGTGGGCTTGGAGAGGTCATGACTTTATTAATGTTAATCCCACTACCTTGAAAGATTATAAGACTTTTATGCATGTGGATCATGAAGAGTATATTTTATGCGATAGCTATATTGCTGATTTTTAATATGATCCTACATGTAATTATTATAAAAGAGAGAAATATGGTTATAGAAACATTCATGTTACTAAATTATCTCTCTTCATGTTGAGATTGATATTGTTTCTTTCTTCTTCCATTTATAGGTTGGTTATTTATTTTCTTGAAAATTTGTTTGCTTATAAAATTCCTTCATAGAAAGTATCTTAGACTTAAATGTGTTTGTCTTCGTCTACATGATACTCTCTTTGTGTTTCAACTACTATTTTTCATGTGAGCATCAATCAAATCTCAAGCCTATCTTAATGGTTATAAAGAAAGAGCTTGTTGGGAGCAACCCTATGAATAATTGTTTTTCACTCTTGATTTCTGTTCTGTAGTGTTTGCACAGTTATGCTACTATTATGATTGTGTTGTTTATGTTTTAATTCGTTTTTGTGCCAAGCAAAACCTTTTCCTCAAGTAGTAGAACTTCTAAAAATCATAGAAGTGACGAAAGCGTTTGAAATTTTTAGAAAAGATTGATATACAAATTCCATACATTGTCCTAATTTTTCAGAATTTTTCGAGTTACAGAAGTATGAGTAAAGTTCAAATCTTTACAGACTATGCTATTCTTGAAAGATTTTGTTTTCTTTGTGTTGTGGTTATTTTCATGATTCTATGGTTTGTATCGGGGGGTATAATCCATGGCGAAGTTAGAATACATTAGGTATAGTGCAAAAACAACTCTGAAATGGGTTTTCAACAGTACCTAAAGTAAAGTTTGGTTTTCTTATACTAATGGCTCTCACGAAGGTTTTGTTGAGTTTTCTGTGATTGAAGTATTCAAGTTTGGAGTGGGATCACGATGGATCAAGGAATAAGGACTGATAAAATCCTAAGCTTGGGGATGCCCCATGGCACCCCAAGGTAATATCCTAAGATTACCAAGCAACTAATCTTTGAGATGCCGTCGAGGGCATCCCATATTTTTTCTAACAACCATTGGTTATTTTACTTGCAGCTATATTTCTATTCGTCACATATCATGAGTCTTGTTTGGAGCGTATTGTTTTATATGAGTTTTTGCTTTCTTTGTTGGTTAGTTTGTCATAATAAACCGTACTTGACACACCAATTTGAGAGAACAAACTATGTTATGATTTGTTAGAATCGCTCTGTATGTTTCACTTAAGTTTTTTAAATCCATGGAATTGCTCTAGTGCTTCATTTATATCTTTTTGGGCATGGTGGTGATGTTATTTTGAAGAACTTTTCTCTCATGCTTCACTTAGATAAATTTGAGATTTAGTAGAAATTTTGAAGAAATCTTCTCTTGCTTCACTTATATTATTTTCAAAGTTGGAAATTTTGTAGAGACTTGTGCTCTCGTTCTTCACTAATATTTGTTTGAGAGCTTGTTATTTCCAATGCAACTTGATTTAAATAAAATTAGTGAGGAAGTTATTTATTTCTCAGGGAGATATAACAAAAAATTTCATGAAGATCATTTGATGTTAAATTTGATTCTTTGCGATAGTTTTGTGATATGAAGATAGTGATATGTGAGTTATGTTGATGGGTAATTATGGTTTAGTAAGAATATTTGTGTTAAGGTTTGTGATTTCCTATGCATGAACATGAAGTCAATAATTATGCTATGAAATTACATCCTACTTGTCTTGCATTATTCGTTGTTACTTATGTTTAATGTTCTCTTATGATGGTTTTTGTTCCTTGTTTGGGTGCTTCTTAGTCTATTTGCAAGCCATCACTCGTACTAAGCGGTAATATTACTTCTACATCCAAATCTTAATCCCAAAGTTGTCCCAAATGAGTACGCCATACCTACCTATATGGTATATTTCAACATCGTTGTATGTAAATTCGCAAGTTCCAACTCTAATATTCAAAATAAATTTATGTTTTGTGTGCCCATACCGCTTGTGAAGCGGCAAGGGGTGGCCGGTATCTTCCATGTTAAATTGGTTATTCTCAAGATGAGTGTTTATTCACTTATCATTGCAAGAGACAATTGCGGTAATAGGGATGGCCGATCCCAAAATGTAAAGATAATTTATTTTATGTTGTCAAATCATAAATTCTTTGGGAAGTGTTTGCATGAACGGTACCCGTGGATGCGGCTAGCCATGGAGTGTGAAGGAATGGTGGAAAAAGGAATATACTTTATTTTCAGTTTGGGAACCGCCAGTGATTTGTTTGGCAAGGAAGATATTGGGAACTCTTTGTCATTTTCATTGATAGGAAAAGCATACCAGCCAAAATATTTTATCTGTAAGTTTTTCACTTTGAGCTGTTCCACCTCTACAAATATCTGCTTCCCTCTACGAAAGTCCTATCTATTTACTTTATGCAATTTTTATTTTTGAATTTGAGTCTCCATCTTATCTTGTAATGCACCAACTAAGGAACACTATTATCATAATTAAGCATTGGATGTATCTAATATTTGGGTGTGTTGCATGAATGTATTAATGATGGAGCATGATGAGCTAGGGATAGCGTTCTTTAACATTGATATTGAAAGAGTTGGTTGCTTGTTGATATGCTTCAGTATTGAAGTTTTCAAGTCAAATTATAGACTATTGCTTTTAATCATCTACAAGTACATATGTCCATGCTAAAAAAAGAATATGATTAACATGTTAGATAGCATTCCACATCAAAAATTCTGTTTTTTATCATTTACCTACTCGAGGACGAGCAGGAATTAAGCACGGGGATGCTGATACATCTCCAATGTATCTATCATTTTATATTGTTCCATGCTGTTATGTTATCACTCTTGGATGTGTTATGATCATTTTATAGCAACTTTATCTCATTTTTTTGGGAGTAACCTATTGACATAGTGACCAGTGCCAATTGTTGTTTTTGCTGTTTTTTTCCTTCACAGAAAATCAATACCAGATGAAGTACAAATGCCACGAAACATTCTGGAGATTTTTCCTTGACCAAAAGGAAAATTAAGGACCAAGGACGATCATCAGGGGAGGCACAAACGGCCCACTAGGCACGAGGGCGCGCCGTGGGCCCTTGTCGCGGCGTCGTCGGTAGATGGGGCCTCGGGCACCTCCTCCGCCGCATATGAGCTCTATAAATATCGCAATATTCCAGAAACCCTAGAGGAGAAGACGAAAAATTGTTTTAACCCCCGCAAGTTCCAGAAGCCACAAATTCCAATCTAGAGCCCGTTTCGGCGAGGAACACGAGCACGAAGGGGTTCATCATCCTCATTGGTGCTCCTCCAATAATGCGTGTGTAGTTCATTTGAGACCTACGGGTCCGTAGGCAGTTGCCAAATGTCTTTATCTCTCATTTTCCTTCTCAATGCAATGGTCTCTTCGACATCTATTTGATGTGCCTCTATATTTTGCGGTGTGTTTATTGGGATCCGATGAATTGTGAGTTTGTGATCAGATCTATGAAATTATATCCATTCTTGACTATTATAGCCACATATTTGTTCTCCCATATTTGGATTTTGTCTGGCCAACTTGATATTTTATCTTGCAATGGGAAGAGGTGCTTTGTGATGGGTTCGATCTTGCGGTGCTCAATCTGAGTGACAAAAAGAGACATGAAACGCATGTATCATTGCTATTAAGGATAAAACGATGGGATCTATTCCTACATGAATAGATTATTTCTACATCATGTCATCGTTCCTAAAGCATTACTCTATTTCTTCATGAACTTAAAACACTAGATACATGCTGGATAACAGTCGATGTGTGGAGTAATAGAAGTATATGTAGACAGAGATCGGTCTACTTGCCTTGGACATGATGCCTATATATATGATATTTGTCTTGGATATCGTCATAATTATTCTCTCTTCTATCAATTGCCAAACAGTAATTTGTCTACCCATCGTTCGCTATTTTCTTGAGAGAAGCCACTAGTGAAACCTACGGCTCCCCGATGTATTCTACATAATCTATTTGCAATCTCTATTTTACTATTCGTGTTTCCATCTTATTTATTCTTTTATTTTCATATCTATATTATCGAAAACCCAAAAATACCTTGCTACGTTTTATTTACCATCACTTTATTTGCATCTATCAATCTACCATTTTATCATTTTATTTTACCGAATGAGCGATTCACAACCCCTACATCCATTGGGTTGCGAGGATTTGTTATTTCTGTGCAGGTACCCCTTACATAGTCTTGTGGATCTTCCTATTGGATTGATACCTTGGTTTCATAAGAAAGGGAAATACTTGTTGTTGTTGTGCTACATCACTCGTTAAGCTGGGAGGGAAAACAACGCAAATCAACGGGGAGTCAATAATATCTTCCTCCAAGTAATCCAACAAGCATCAACCACAAGATGTAATCAACACAACTATTGACTCACACGTACCAATCAGAGGCTTTGAGACAAAGATTGAATACAAGAGATGAACTAAGGTTGGAGATGATCCTGATGAAGATTGGTTCTCCCACTAAGGAGGAAGCGTAGGTGATGACGATGGCTTCGATTTCCCCCTTCGGGGGGGGGGCGTGCAGTTTCCCTGAAAGGTTGCTTATGCTTTTTTCTAGGACAAAACACACCATATAGGAAAAGAGGAGCGTGAGAGGGCTAGCAGGGGCCCACAAGGCATCACGGCACGATGAGGGCGTGGTCGTGCACTATTGCCTTGTGCACTGCACGTGACCCCCCTCTAGTATTTCTCGCCCTATAATTCTTAAATATTCTAGAAAAATTCTTGGTGAAATTTCAGGTCATTTGGAGAAAGTTAATTTTTCTGCCTTTTTCTCGGTTTCCCGGTCGAGAATTCCAGTTTCCAGATATTTCCCTCTCAATCGCCTACCTTGCATATTCCGAGAAAAAGGACATAAGATTTGTATGATAATAGGGGATAATGGACAAGAACAACAAAAATATCAATAGTAATTCATGATGCAAAATGGACGTATCAACTCCCCAATCTTAGACCTTCCTTGTCCTCAAGTGAGAGCCGATCTCGAAAATAATAACCACATTATTTGAGAGAGAGGTGTCGATAAGAACAGAATAATAACATGAGAGCATCATAAATATTAGCATAGAAACAAGTATTTTATCATATAGATCCTCATAAACAAGTAGCAATCAATTCACAACTATTGGAGTCAGAAGCATAAACTTCATTGACAATCAACAAGCTATGCTCTTAGTCATTCACACAATCGTAATTCATACTATTTCAAAGGAGAGTCTTTGTAAGAGCTTTATTTTTGGCTAGATCACATACTCAACTGTTATTTAGTTTTACCTTATTGATCATACTCACAGCATATTTTTGAAGCTCATGTTTCCATAGGACACATAGGAAGATAGGGGCTTAAATGATTTGCCACCAAACTTATTTATCTCAAGGATAATGTCACTACATGAATTAGCTTCTTTGCCATCTGCCATCACAGACGGCATAGAGTATACCACGGACGACAAAGACAATATCACAGACGGCAAAGAATCTCAAGGTCGGCAAAATTTCTGCGTCAGCCTACGACGGCATTGCAGCTTCCTTGTCGTCTGTCTCACCGAAGCGGACGTCAAAGAGCTTTGCCATCATCTTTTCATAAGAGCATTCGGCAAAGTGGTCGAGACGGCAGCTGACAGGCGTTGCCTCCGTTAAGA
The DNA here is from genome assembly GCF_904849725.1 of Hordeum vulgare subsp. vulgare. Classification (NCBI taxonomy): domain Eukaryota; kingdom Viridiplantae; phylum Streptophyta; class Magnoliopsida; order Poales; family Poaceae; genus Hordeum; species Hordeum vulgare. Next base: position 336,213,787 of record NC_058524.1, on the reverse strand, counting down.
GCTTTGTCGTCTGCCTCCCCTCTTCTGTGCCTTCTGCCTCCCCCCTCTTCTTTGCCGCGTGCCTCCCCCTCCTCTGTGTCGTCTGCCTCCCCCTCTTCTTTTCCATCAACCTCCACCTCCTCCCCCCCTCCTCTGTGCCCTCTTCTTTGTCGTCTGCCCCCCTATAAGTAGACGGCAACGATACTATATGGCCAGCTCCTACTTCCGAGGTTGCACAGCTGGGCGCCACGTGGCACCTTTGTCGTCGGCCAGCTGATGGCAAACGCCTTTGCCATCAGCTGGCAGACGACAAAGAGCCTATATTGTCACATTTTTGTTTATTTTTTCTATTTCACATCGCATATACATATAATTCATAACACATATATGACAAATAGGTCACAACACATATATGATATACATACAAACCTCATCAATGTCATTTGTTCATCAACATACATCCCATATATCAAAAGAACCAACATATACAAAGTTTCATCCATATATACATACATATAGTTGCACATATATTGTTCATCCATATATACATATACATATAGTTCCACATTGTTCATCAACTCAAATAAAAATGGAAACTAAAGCACTCCAATGCCAGCTTCCATGCATGTAGTACATCCAATCTGCGAAATGGGAAGGAGAAAGTCAGAAGAACAAGAACAACACCATATATATGACAAATAAGCTAAACTGAAGAAGAAAGAGAAGAAGCAAGAAGAGAAAAAGGAGAAGAAAAACATGAAGGAGGAGGAGGAGGACGATGTCGGGACCTCGATCCTAAGCCATAGGAATCCAGCTTGTAACACATCGCATCTCTTTGCAGTCTCACGCACGGTTAACCCCACGGCTGCAGCCTTACCTTAGCCGGGACTGTTTGCGCCTTTTGACTCGAGTATGCAATTGTGTCATTAGCAATCCAACGACAAAGAACCCGGCTCGACATGTCTAGTCATAAACCAAAGTGGCAGTTCCGCACAGGGACATGCATACATGACCCAGCAAAGCAGGTGTCGGTCACCAGCGAATGTAGACGAGTCGTAGCAAGCTACAAGGACTCCATTACATCGCGTGACATTTCCCCATCGGGGACAGACACAACAGCTAAGAAGGAAACATGCCGGTCAACCAATGTGTCCAGAGCAGTAGTGAACTACCATGGCTCGTTGGATCACAAAGGGGCATTTCCCTGTAAGGAATACTACTAAAGCCTATGACTAGGTAATAGAACCCCATACATATCAGTACGACACACGTACGCATGGCATACCGATATGTATAAATACGTCGATGGCATCACAACATAACCATAAACATACAAGCTTTATTTAAAAGGCTCAGAAGAGCCACGCACATAATATTACACAGTAGGGGTCTCACGACCCATCATAGCAGTCATTCAAGTTACAAGCCAGCGGAAGTAGATAAACTGTCTGAGTATAGACAGATGAAACTAGAAGGCACATGACCTGGCTATACTACAGACCCACCGTAGGGCCAGATCGTAGCTGGGATACTAGCTACTCGTCGTCGTCGATGTCTACGAAGAACCCTCCATTAGGGTCATTAACAACCTCTGCAACAAATTATTAAGCAAACATGAGTACAAGAGTACTCAGCAAGACTTTAGGATAACTATCTACTCATGCAATGTATCAATAAGGAGTTGTGGGGTTTCATGCAGAAAGCCAGCATTTGACTCGTGGCTAGACAACTTGCATTTTAAAATAAGTTTTGACAACTTCATTTCTCGCACACGAGTCCACTAACACCACAACAATACTCCATCGTGGAATCATTCCGTCTTCACACAAAAATGCCGTCCACGACACTCACGCTTATCTTGACAATTTTATGAGTAGCCATTAAAGTTATCTATGAACAACATAAGCCTCCAAGTAGTCCATATCCGCGAACGCGGCTATTCGAATAGATCATAACCCTGCAGGGGTGTACTTCTTCACACACGCTATCGCCACTTATCGCCATGTGCACGTCACGCACCTCGGCAACCTTCAAGCGGAAGCCCAGCGAGGGAGTCGGCCACGACCGTTAACCACACTAATACTTAGTCCAGGTCTATCACCTATCTGAGGGTAACCTGCACGGAAGTCCGGCGGAGGTTTTTGCCACGGCCCCAAACGATGTGCGTAGGTTTCCCAAGCCCACCATCCGGGTGCCACTTGGTACACCGTGCCACTGCCTACCACATCACTTTGAGGTCAGCACTATGCAGGCCCTCCAGCATGACTATAAACACCAGAAACTACTTGCAACTTCTGGACCGAGTACTAAGCGATTAATAAGTCGAGAGGGTGAATTAAGTATCCCAACGTGTGGTAGTATCTAGTCTTGGATTACATACACGGAACTCAGTTCCTAAGGACGGTTCCAATTAAACAACCCGCCATGTACTCCTACATGGCATTTCACCGATACCTTTACCAAATCAGGTTAAACACACAACCCTTACTTACTGAACACATTCTCACAATTATGTTCATCACCCAGATGACAGACCATACACAACTCTAAGCATAGCATGCATAGCAGGATAACGCACATCATGGCTCAAGCAGCTACCAGGTATGCTAGGTTGCAAGGTTCAGCTATTTACTGTGACAAGGACAGGTCATGCAAAGGAAGTGGGTTCAGCTAACGTGGCAAAATAATTTGAAGCATTTGATCCTAATGCAATAAATAAGTGCAGGAGCAAGAACATGGGCTTTATCGGGATGATCAAAATGGTTTCTTGCCTTGTTGCTCAGAGGAGGGACAATATCCGTCAGTCGGATATTCGGTGGAATCCGGAGGAGCGGAGCCTACCGAAAGAAATGAAAACAATCAATAACAATCATATGCAACAAAATAATGCATGAGCATGGCATGAGGATGCAAGGTGTTATGCTAATGTAGCTATCATTTATTAGGTTTAAAGTTGATTCGAATCAGATTCAAATATCACTTCAAACGAGGTATTCTCGAATACCATTTTAATTGATTCGACCTGATGCTCAGATCAACATGTTTTTAACATGCATGTGAATGATATGTTAAGTTGCTGGTTGTGATTGAACAATGCTTGATCATAGCATTTGAACTGGAATTCAAATCATTTTCAAATTCCATCTCCAAAGCATTTATTAAATTTAACCTATTCATTATTCTATATGTTTGGTCCAGTAACATTTTCAAACATGTCTGAAAATAACATATTCAGATTCCTTGGATTTTTCTAATACTTCTTCATATATAAATTATTTTCATTAGAGTTACAGATTAATTTCTATGATTTTTAGAAGTTTTGGGCATTTTCTAGAATTCTTTTGATCAGAAAATCCACTTATTGCGTCAGGCCCACGTCATCATGGCGTCAGCCGTCGGATGACCTGATTAGGTCAAACCCGATAGGGGGGCCCACTGGTCAGCCTCACAGGGTTAACCCCTGCGCTGACCAGCACCTGATTGCGTTTGACTTAGGCCTGGGCCCACTGGTCAGTGACTACTTAACGTTTTAAACATGGATTAGCGAGGCCAAGTCATCCCCTACCAGAGACTGACCGGCGGCAACCAGATCCGCGGCGGATCTTTACCGGAGAGTCGCCGGAGATGGCTGTAGTGCTCGGGATCGAGAGCCGAGAGCACTGGGAGGATCCCTAGGCTCGGCCTCATCCAGTACTGGCCTCAGGGAGGGCTGGGAAGGACCGGAGGTCACCTGCGATGAGCTGAGGCGACGGCCGGAGCTCGGGCTCGTCGGTCTAGTGGCTAGGGGGCACGAAACCGAGGGGAAGAAGAGGGGTAATGAGCGCAATCTCACGGGGAGTGCAGTGGAGGGCTTAGACGGCTCGGGGAGGCGCTGTGAGCGACGAATCGAACGAAGCTCGCCAGCAGCCGAAGCTTGAAGACGACGGTGCCGTGGGCGTTGCAGGGCTCGGGGGATTTTCCTCTTCTGCAAGGATGACCAGATCATCGAGGCGGAGTGAATGGAACACTCGGGGGGGAAGATCCTGTGGCTAGAGGGTTCGGACAGCTCGAGCTCGAGCTCCTGTCAATGGCGGCAGTAGGACAGGAAGGAACCGAGAGGAGAGGGGAGGAATGGGTAGCGGGGGATGGATAGGGACGTGATCAGGGAGGTTATCCCCGCTGTCGCGCTGTCCTCGGGAGCACCGGAGCGTGCCATGGTGAAGAAGCAGGTGGAGGAGCCGCCGTGGGCGTTCGCACCTCTGCCGGAAGGCAGGAGGAAGAAGACGCCCCTGCCCCTGGTGGGCTGGGCCTCCTCAGGGCGACAGGTAAGCTCCTTTTCATTTTTCTGTTTTGTTTTCTGGTTTGCTAACTATTTTGATTTGTTATTTATTTCAGCTCCGAAATAGTTTATAAAATTATTTTGAACACACCAGAAATATAGTTGGCATATATCCAACCATTCCTGAAGTTTTCAACATTTTTGAAAACTTAAAGTTTTTGAATTCAAATTTAAACTTGAATCCAGTGGCTTTTTGTATTTAAATAAAATGCCAAATGTGTTATGAAAATAGTTTTCTTCACTTCTTATTTGCTTTCAAGAATTATCAGAAAATTGAACTTTTCTTGAGACCATTTTGGGTTCATTGATTTTAACTGGTTTGAAATTTCCTTTAAATTGAGAAGTGGCTAGGGTTTTTGAGTCTTGCTTCACCACTTGCTTTGATCTTATTGCAATTTTCTTGGATGCAATGCAAAGAAGATATGAGCACAATGCTATACTTTGGTTAGGGTTCCAGGGATGTGACAAGTCACCCCCACTCAAAAGAATATCGTCCCGAGATTTAATAGTCGTCGGGAATAACGCGGGATACTCAAGTCGGAGACGATCCTCTCTTTCCCATGTTGCCTCCTTTTCAGAATGATTTGACCATTGAACTTTAAGAAACTTGAGATTTCGACGTCGAGTGGTACGCTCAGCTTGATCAAGAATACGCACAGGGTATTCTCGGTATGAAAGGTTATCTTGGAGATCAAGCATTTCGTGGTCCACTTCACGGATAGGATCCGAAAAGCAACGCCTGAGTTGCGAGACGTGGAAGACATCATGAACCTTGGAAAGATGCGGAGGAAGTTCCAACTGGTAGGCAACTTCTCCTCGTTTGGCAAGAATGCGAAAAGGACCAATGTAACGAGGAGCCAACTTGCCCTAGATACCGAACCGATGGGTACCCTTCAAAGGTGTAACCCGAAGGTAAGCCTTCTCGTCAACTTCAAAGGTCACAGCCTTATGATGACGATCATATTGGCTCTGTTGACGAGACTGGGCTGTTTTCAACTTTTCACGAATAATGCGAACCTCCTCTTCTGCATCCTGAATCATATCTGGGCCAAAGAGTTGCCTCGCTCCGGTTTCTGACCAATTAAGAGGTGTTCGACATCTTCGTCTATAGAGAACTTCAAAAGGGGCTTTGCCCAAGCTTGATTGATAACTATTGTTATAAGAAAATTCGGCTCATGGAAGGCACTTCTCCCAATTCATACCGAACGATATAACACAAGCTCGGAGCATATCTTCTAGGATTTGATTCACTCTTTCTACTTGATCACTTGACTGAGGATGGAAAGAAGTGCTAAAAGATAAGTGAGTCCCCATAGCATTCTGAAAACTTTCCCAGAAACAAGAAGTAAAGATACGCCCGCGGTCTGAGTTAATCTGCAGGGGAACACCATGAAGAGACACTATTCGAGAGATATATAACTCTGCTAGCTGGCTAGATGTTATACTCTCACGAACTGGAAGAACATGAGCTACTTTGAAGATAGCATTATTTCCTTTCTTGGTCTTGGGAAATCCGGTAATGAAATCCATACTAACTTTATCCCATTTCAATTTAGGAATAGCTAAAGGTTGAAGGGTGCCAGCAGGCCTTTGATGTTCTGCCTTAACTCGACGAAAAACGTCGTAGTTAGCAACGAACGCAGCAATTTCTCTCTTCATCCTAGTCCTCCAAAACCTCTGGCATAGGTCCTGATACATCTTAGTACTACCGGGATTAATGGTGAGAGGAGAATCATGAGCCTCCTTAAGGATCAATTGCCGCAGACGTTTACTCTTAGGAACCACTAAACGGTTCTGAAAGAACACAACACCTTTCTCATTGATGGAGAAATCCCTAACGTTTCCGCTAGCAATATTCTCCTTAATTCAGGATATACCCTTATCATAAGCCTGCACGACTATTATTTAATCCCTAAGAGTAGGCTTCGCCACCAGGGTAGAAAGGAATCCTTGAGGAACAATATGGAGATTTAACTTCCAAAATTCCTCATAGAGATGTGGTTGACCTTGTTGTAGCATCACATTGTTACAATAAGATTTACGATTTAGTGCATCAGCCATAACATTGGCCTTCCCGAGGGTGTAAGTTATCCCTAAGTCCTAATCCAAGATCAACTCAACCCACCGTATTTGCCTAAGATTCAAATCCGGCTGGGTGAAGATATATTTCAGACTTTGGTGATCTGTGAATATTTCGCAACGATTACCAAGAAGGTAATGTCGCCAGGTTTTAAGTGCATGGACTATAGCTGCAAGCTCAAGATCATGTGTGGGATAATTATCCTCATATGGACGCAACTGTCGAGATGCGTATGCAATCACATGACGATCTTGCATGAGAATGCAACCTAATCCTTGTCGCGAGGCGTCGCAATAGATAACAAAGTCCTTAGAAAAATCTGGTGGTAGCAACACAGGTGCGGATGTCAGGCGTCTTTTCAGTTCCTGAAAACTATGCTCACACTGTGGTGTCCACTCGAACTTCTTATCTTTCTTGACGAGTTCAGTTAGAGGCTTTGCAACATTGGAGAAATTCTCGACAAAGCGGCGGCAATAGCTCGCTAGATCAAGAACACTCCTAACTTGCTTAACCGATTCAGGTTGAGTCCAATCAAGGACAGCTTGAACTCTCTCGGGATTGACAGCAATACCCTTACCAGAGATTATGTGACCTAGATAGGTCACTTCTGGTAACCAAAATTCACATTTTGAAAACTTGGCATAAAGGCGATGTTCTCGAAGTTTCATCAATACCAGCCTTAGATGCTCGGCATGTTCTTGTTCGTTCTTCGAGTAGATGAGAATATCATCGAGGTATACCACGACGAATTTATCCAAATACTCCATGAAGATTGAATTCATCAAACGAGAGAAGGTGGCTGGGGCATTGGTTAAACCGAAGGACATGACGCTGTACTCGTATTGGCCATAACGAGTAACAAAAGCCGTTTTTGAAATGTCCCCGTTCTTGATCTTGATTTGATGGTATCGCAACCTCAAATCCATTTTTGAGAAGACTGAGGATCCAACGAGCTGATCATACAGGTCGTTGATCCTGGGGAGCGGATACTTCTTATTTCTAGTGACCAGATTAACTGGTCGGTAATCTACAACCATCCGATCCGTTCCGTCTTTCTTCATGACAAAGAGGACGGGACAAGCCCAAGGAGAAGAGCTAGGACGAATGAAACCTTTATTCAAGGCCTCATCTAGTTGCTTCTTAAGTTCGGCTAGCTCCAGGGGTGCCATCTTATATGGTCTTCTGGCTATTGGAACAGTTCCCGGAACAAGATCTATTACGAACTCTACATCTTTGTCAGGTGGAATTCCTGGCAGTTCCTTTGGAAAAACATCCGGGAAGTCACGGACTACCGGAATGTCTTCAAGTTCCGGAAGAGGGTTGGCATTGAGGGAATAGAGTTGGCATTTCGCAACTCGAGTAGAGACATGGACTATCTCACCCGAGGGATGGGTAAGCTGAACATTTCTGGAATGAGTATCAATCTTGGCATAGTGAGCTGACATCCAGTCCATACCCACGATGATATTAATATCCGAAGATTTCAGGGCTATCAATGAGGCTAGAAAAACTAGTCTGTCTACTAGAATTTCATTGTCATAGGTTATCCTAGAGGTTTGCCACTTACTACCAGGGGTTTGGACAACCAAAGGAATTGGCATATCACAGAAAGACATGTTATGCAACTGTGCATAACTTTCTGAAATGAAGGAATGAGAAGACCCAGTGTCAAAAAGAACAGATGCTGGGTGTTGATTAACAAGGAGCGTACCCAGTATGACGTGGGGATCCTCTGCAGCTTCTTCTGCTGAAACATAGTTCACACGGCCACGTGCAGGAGTTGGCTTCACATAGAAAGCTTTGCCCGACTTGCCTTGCCCGACGGACTTTCCGGGTTGCTTGGCACACACATTCTGAGGACACTCACGGGAATAGTGCCCTGGTTCTCCACACTTATAACATATCACTTGGTTGGCACGCGGCGTAGCATTTCTAGCTGGACCACCATAGGTTTTTGCTGGAGAGTTGGTCTGATTTGTCAGAGGCGCCACATAGGATGGCCTCGGAGTGTATCTTGGCCGTAGAGAACTGTTTGGAACTCATAGCCTGTGTTTTGGAAATGCGGAACCAGATGACGAGCCAAAGTCACGGGGGTGCTTCTTTGTGGCTTCGTACTCGGTATGACCAGTCTCGGTACTGATCGCCTTGTTGACCGGGGCTTGGAAGCTTGTACATTCGTGGAGGCGCAAATCACGACGAAGCTTAGGGCTCAGATCCTTACGGAATCTTGCTTGCTTCTTGGCATCACTAGACACCTCCTCCGTTGCATAGCGGGCGAGGTTACCGAACTCACGGCTATAGGCATCCACGGTCAACTTTCCTTGGGTGAATGCATAGAACTCTTCTCTCTTTCTGTCCATCAGGCCCTCAGGAATATGGTGCAGACGGAAGGCTGCACTAAAGTCTGCCCATGTGGCTGCTGGTACAGCAGGACGCATAGCTTCAAAGTTCTCCCATCACAGATTGGCGGGTCCTTCTAGAAAATACGCCGCAAAGGTCACCTTGTCGGCCTCAAAATCATTTCTAGAGCGAATCTTACATGAAATACTGCACAACCAATCATTAGCGTCGAGGGGATCGACGGAGTGATGGAACTGTGGAGGATTCAGCTTCACAAAGTCATTGAGGGACAATGCAGCATTCCTAGGCTGACGAGCCGTATTTTTCTCAATACGCTCTAACAGTCAGTTGGTCTATCTTTTGTTTCTCTCTGCCTCAAGCATAACTTCCGCCAGAGAGGGCGGGTGCGGTAGGTCTTCCTGCGATGCTTGACTACCCTCACCTTGCTCATGAGCAGGGGCATGGTTCAACCTGGTGAACACCATCCTGAAAAACAAACTCATAGCTTAGACCAATATCATCATCAATGCTAGCTATGGATTAAGAATTCACTGAACACATGGAATGCGGAAATGAATATCCGAACAACATGGTAACAAGCAACTGCTATATATACACCATGGTTCATACACACCCTTACATAGTTCAGTACAACCTTAACCGAAGAGCAAACTACTGAAATTATGAAACTACTTATCAGAGGCTTACAAGCTTCCTATACATTATTTATCTATGCCTCCGGAATTCATTTCACGTCACAGGCATACTACACAAGTCACTCAGGACTGTGAAAGTACAGCTACTACCATACTATCCTTCCACTCACGGTTTAGGCATCCGCATAGAACATCTCATAAAGATTGCCTCCATGGCCTGGAGGCTCAACATGCGGATCAGGAAATACTCTAGCCTGAGACCTCTGGGATTCGTAAGGACACGGATGTGGCCTTGGTCCCATGACTGGTGGTAGTAGGGGTCCCCGAAGAGGGGTGAGTCCTCCTATAGCGGGCCAATCAACATGGGCCGGAAGATGGGTTCTAACTGGGTTCAGCATCTCCTTATCTCCGTACCCTGTCTGGACTACCAGTGCCAGCTGTGTCAAAGCCGTCCACGGACGGGCACGTGTAGCATAAAGCTCCATGCGGAGGGCATGAGCATCCCTGTCTCTATTCTCTAGCATCTCAGCAGTGGACTACAGTAGCGGATCCTCCATAGAGGAATCAAAGTAGACCCCGCTGAGGTATCCTTCTTCACCTGGCTGAGAGGCAGGAACATAGCAGAACTCTGAATTCTGCAGCAGTGCATGTCTCGCCCTCATAATGGTCAACATTGAATAGGCAGCATCTTGTACAGCCATGTCAACAGTGACTCCCAATCCATAAGACCAATGGATTGGCTCCTCAGCTCGAGGGTAGTCTAGAAATACCCTAACAGTACAGATATACTGGCTCTGGTTGAAGTCTCGGTACTGTTCCTCCACTGTGTACTCCGGGTACTAGAGCTAACCGCACACCGACATCACCCTGACAAGCATGGCCGTATGACCCAGCACATCAATGCACCTGGTCAAACGAACCACCTCATCAGAAGGATGGCCAGGCATCTGAAAATAGAGAGTAATGCAAAAGCATTAGAGCTGTGAATGCAAAATTGGGCAGCATAACGGCTGTAAATGCTCAAAAACAATTTTGAGACAACCTAGAAAATAGAATTGCGTAACCACTCAACTATCAAGTTCAATTCTCTAATCATCAAACTTACTTCCTTTTTCTAGGGACAAAAGAAACCCAAAATAACTCTCGACTCGTAGTCTTATAATCTACCGATCAGAAACACGAGCCTATAAGAAGATGAGTAACCTAGTCCTTAATTCCCGCAGAAAAGACGAGGATGCCAGAATAGAATAACTTGAGAAGAGAACAAGAGTCTTACGTTCCCTTCCACAAACAATTCCCTTATATATAACTAAAGCAATTCTAGACTCAACTTTGACGAGTTTGGCTTAGTAGACCTACAGTCAGTCAGGCTCTGATACCAACGCTGTCGGGACCCCGATCCTAAGCCATAGGAATCCAGCCTGTAACACATCGCATCTCTTTGCGGTCTCACGCATGGTTAACCCCACGACTCGCGTATGCAATTGTGTCGCTAGCAATCCAATGACAAAGAACCCGGATCGACATGTCTAGTCATAAACAAAAGTGGCAGTTCCGCATAGGGACAAGCATACATGACCCAGCAAAGAAGGTGTCGTAGCAAGCTACAAGGACTCCATTACATCGCGTGACATTTCCCCATCGGGGACAGACACAGCAACTAAGAAGGACACATGCCGGTCAACCAATGTGTTCGGAGCAGTAGCGAACTACCATGGCTCGTTGGATCACAAAGGGGCATTTCCCTGTAAGGAATGCTACTAAAGCCTACGACTAGGTAATCAAACCCCATACATATCAGTACGACACACGTACGCATGGCATACAGATATGTATATATAGATCGATGGCATCACAACATAACCATAAACATACAAGATTTATTTCAAATTCTCGGAAGAGCCACAGACATAATATTACACTGTAGGGGTCTCACGACCCATCATAGCAGTCATTCAAGTTACAAGCCAGCAGAAGTAGATAAACTGTCTGAGTACAGACAAATGAAACTAGAAGGCACATGGCCTGACTATACTACAGACCCACCCTAGGGCGAGATCGTAGCTGGGATACCAGCTACTCGTCGTCGTCGATGTCTAGGAAGAACCCTCCATTAGGATCATTAACAACCTCTGCAACAAATTTTTAAGCAAACGGGAGTACAAGAGTACTCAGCAAGACTTTAGGATAACTATCTACTCATGCAATGTATCAATAAGGAGTTGTGGGGTTTCATGTAGAAAGCCAGCATTTGACTCGTGGCTAGACAGCTTGCATTTTAAAATAATTTTTGACAACTTCATTTCTCGCAGACGAGTCCACTAACACCACAACAATACTCCATCGTGGAATCATTCCGTCTCCACCCGGAAATGCCGTCCACGACCCTCACGCTTATCTTGACAATTTTATGAGTAGCCAGTAAAGTTATCTATGAACAACATATGTCTCCAAGTAGTCCATATCCGCGGACGCGACTATTCGAATAGATCATAACCCTGCAGGGGTGTACTTCTTCACACACCCTCTCGCCACTTATCGCCATGTGCACATCATGCACCTCCGCAACCTTCAAGCGGAAGCCCAATGAGGGAGTCGGCCACGACCGTTAACCACACTAATACTTAGTCCAGGTCTATCGCCTATCTGAGGGTAACCCGCACGGAAGTCCGGCTGAGGTTTCCACCATGGCCCCAAACAATGTGTGCGGGGTTCCCAAGCCCACCATCCGGGTGCCACTTGGTACACCGTGCCACTCCCTACCGCATCACAGCCCACCTCTCAGGTCAGCGCTATGCACGACCTCCAGCATGACTATAAACACCAGAAACTACTTGCAACTCCTGGACCGAGTACTAAGTGATTAATAAGTCGAGAGGGTCAATTAAGTATCCCAACGTGTGGTATTATCTAGTCTTGGATTACACACACGGAACTCAGTTCCTAAGGACGGTTCCAATGAAACAACCCGGCATGTACTCCTACATGGCCTTTCACCGATACCTTTACCAAATCGGGTTCAACACACAACCCTTACTTAGTGAACACATTCTCACAATTCTGTTCATCACCCAGATGACAGACCATACACAACTCTAAGCCTAGAATGCATAGCAGAATAAGGCACATCATGGCTCAAGCAGCTACCAGGTATACTGGGTTGCCAGGTTCACCTATTTACTGTGACAAGGACAGGTCATGCAAAGGAAGTGGGTTTAGCTAACGTGGAAAAAGCATTTGAAGCATTTGATCCTAATGCAATAAATAAGTGCAGGAGCGAGAACATGGGCTTTATCAGGATGATCAAAATGGTTGCTTGCCTTGTTGCTCAGAGGAGGGACAATATCCGTCAGTCGGATATTCGGTGGAATCCGGAGGAGCGGAGCCTACCGAAAGAAATGACAACAATCAATAACAATCATATGCAACAAAATGATGCATGAGCATGGCATGAGGATGCAAGGTGGTATGCTAATGTAGCTATCATTTATTAGGTTTGAAGTTGATTTGAATCAGATTCAAATATCACTTCAAACGAGGTATTCTCGAATACCATTTTAATTGATTCAACCTGATGCTCAGATCAACTTGTTTTTAACATGCATGGGAATGATATGTTAAGTTGCTGGTTGTGATTGAACAATGTTTGATCATAGCATTTGAAGTGGAATTTAGATAATTTTCAAATTCCATCTCCAAAGAATTAATTAAATTTAACCTATTCATTATTCTATATGTTTGGTCCAGTAACATTTTCAAACATGTTAGAAAATTACATATTCATATTCCTTGGATTTTTCTGATACTTATTCATACATAAATTATTTTCATTGGAGTTACAGATTAATTTCTATGATTTTTAGAAGTTTTGGGCATTTTCTAGAATTGTTTTAATCAGAAAATCCACTTATTGCGTCAGGGCCACGTCATCATGGTGTCAGGCGTCGGCTGACCTGATAAGGTCAAACCTGACAGGGGGGACCCACTGGTCAGCCTCACAGGGTTAACACCCGTGCTGACCAGCCCCTGATTGCGTTTGAGTTAGGCCTGGGCCAACTAGTCAGTGACTAGTTAACGTTTTAAACATGGATTAGCGAGGCCAGGTCATCCCCTGCCGGAGACTGACCGGCGGCGACCAGATCCGCGGCGGATCTTTGCCAGAGAGTCACCGAAGATGGCTCTAGTGCTCGGGATCGAGAGCCGAGAGCAGTGGGAGGATCCCCAGGCTCGGCCTCATCCAGTACTGGCCTCAGGGAGGGCTGGGAAGGACCGGAGGTCACCGGCGACGAGTTGAGGCGACGGCCAGAGCTTGGGCTCGTCGGTCTAGTGGCTAGGGGGCACGAAACCGAGGGGAAGAAGAGGGGAAATGAGCACAATATCACGGGGAGTGCAGTGGAGGGCTTAGACGGCTCGGGGAGGCGCTGTGGGCGACGAATCGAACGAAGCTCGCCGGAAGCCGAAGCTTGAAGACGACAGTGCCGTGGGCGTTGCACGGCTCGGGGGATCTTCCTCTTTTGCAAGGATGACCAGCTCGTCGAGCCGGAGAGAATGGAGCACTCGGGGGGAAGAACCTTTGGCTAGAGGGCTCCGGCAGCTCGAGCTCGAGCTCCTGTCAATGGCGGCAGGAGGAGAGGAAGGAACTAAGAGGAGAGGGAGGAATGGGTAGCAGAGATGGATAGGGACGTGCTTGGGGAGGTTATCCCCGCTGTCGCGCTGTCCTGGGGAGCACCGGAGCATGCCATGGCGAAGCAGGAGGTGGAGGAGCCGCCATGGGTGTTCGCTCCTCTGCCAGAAGGCAGGAGGAAGAAGACGTCCGTGCCCCTGGTGGGCTGGGCCTCCTCAGGGCGACAGGTAAGCTCCTTTTCATTTTTTCTGTTTTGTTTTCTGGTTTGCTAACTATTTTGATTTGCTATTTATTTCAGCTCCAAAATAGTTTATCAAATTATTTTGAACACACCGGAATATTAGTTGGAATATATCCAACCATTCCTTACGTTTTCAACATTTTTTAAAACTTAAAGTTTTTGAATTCAAATTTAAACTTGAATCCAGTGGCTTTTTGTATTTAAATAAAATAGTTTTCTTCACTGCTTATTTGCTTTCAAGAATTATCAGAAAAGTTGAACTTTTCTTGAGGCCAATTTGGGTTCATTGATTTTAACTGGTTTGGAATTTCCTTTAAATTGAGAAGTGGCTACGGTTTTTGAGTTTTGCTTCACCACTTCCTTTGATCTTGTTGCAATTTTATTGGATGCAATGCAAAGAAGATATGAGCGCAATGCTATACTTTGGTTAGGGCTCCAGGGATGTGACAAAGGAGGTGGAGGGGAAGGAGAAGGAGAAGGAGGAGGAGAAGAAGAAAAAAGAAGAAGAGAAGAAGGAGGAGAAGAAGGAGGAGGGAACAAGAAGGAGAAGAAGGAGGGCTCCTTCTCCTTCTTCTCCTCCTTCTCCTTCTTCTTCTTCTCTTCTCCTCCTCCTTCTTCTTCTTGTTCTCCTTCTCCTTTTCTTCTTCTTCTGTTCTTCTTCTTCTTCTTCCTTCTTTTCATTTCTCCTCTTCTCCTCTTCTCGGAGCTAAATTAGCTAACTATGTCTTTTTGGAGCTAAATGGGCTAATTATGTCATTATAGAGGAAAACAAGCTAAGTATATAATATTAATGAGCTAACCAACGTTCTTATGCCATTTTGAGGTTATTATGGCATTTTGGAGCTAAATAGGCTAATTATGTCATTGTTGCGGAAATTAAGGCAAGGAGAATATGAAAGAGGAGAAGGAAGAGGAGGAGGAGGAGAATACAAAGAAATAAATAAGAAGGAGGAGAAGGAGGAGGAGGAGGAGGAGAAGGACTAGAAGGTCCTTGGCCTTCTCCACCTTCTCCTCCCACTCCTCGTCCTCCTTCTCCTTCTTCTCCTCCTCCTTCTTCTCCTTCTCCTTCTCTTCTCTTTCTCTTCTTCTTTTTGTTCTTCCTTTCCATTTCTCCTCTTCTCCTCTTCTTGGAGCTAAATTAGCTAACTATGTCTTTGTGGAGCTAAATGGGCTAATGATCCCACTTTATTGGAAAACAAGCTAAATATATAATATTAATGAGCTAACCAAGGTTCTTATGCCATTTTGAGCTTATTATGGCATTTTGGAGCTAAATGGGCTAATTAAGTCATTGTTGGGGAAATTAAGGCAAGGAGAATATGAAAGAGGAGAAGAAAGAGGAGGAGGAGGAGGAGGAGAAGAAATAAAGAAGTACGAGGAGAAGGAGGAGGAGGAGGAGAAGGACTAGAAGGTCCTTGGCCTTCTCCTCCTCCTCCTCCTCCTTGTTATTCTCTTCTTCTTCTTCTTCTTCCATTTCATTTTTCCTATTTATTCTCCGCTTCTCCTCTTCTTGGAGCTAAATTAGCTAACTATGTCTTTTTGGAGCTAAATTGGCTAATTATCCCATTTTAGAGGAAAACAAGCTAAGTATATAATATTAATGAGCTAACCAAGGTCTTATGCCATTTTGAGCTTATTATGGGATTTTGGAGCTAAATGGGCAAATTATGTCATTTTTGGGGAAATTAAGGCAAGGAGAATATGAAAGAGGAGAAGAAATAGGTGGAGGAGGAGAAGAAGAAGAAATAAAGAAGAAGGAGGCGAAGGAGGAGGAGGAGGAGAAGGACTAGAAGGTCCTTGGCCTTCTCCTCCTTCTCCTCCTCCTCCTCCTCCTCCTTCTCCTTCTCTTCTTCTTCTTCTTCTTCTTTCTTTTTATTTTTCCTAGTTCTTGTCCTCTTATCCTCTTCTTGGAGCTAAATTAGCTAACTATGTCTTTTTGGAGCTAAATGGGCTAATTATGTCCTTGTTGGGGAAATTAAGGCGAGGAGAATATGAAAGAGGAGAAGTTATTCTGGAGGAGAAACACCTGGTGAAGGGTCGTGCGATGCCGCTCGAGAGTTATTCTGCAGAATATATATTTTGCAATGTCTCAGTTAGCATGATGACACTCAATTATTAATACTAGTTTATATTGAAACTCACCGTGCCAATCGAAGAGAAGACGGGCATCGGCGGAGGGACTTGACCGCTCTTCTCGCACGGATCCTGAAGAGTGGGTCATATTAGTTAGTAATGAAATAGACATTAGACACATGATTCGGCTAATGTGAAAAAAAACTTACCACAAAAAGCTCGTACAGGGCCCGTTGACCCGCCTCATTCCGGAATTCTCCTCCTCAATCAATCCTGTCGTGGTGTGGTCCCTCTCATCAAGAGTAGCCTGACTTGCCAATCTCTCTTTCTCAAGAGCTGCCTGAAGAGCTGCCTGGCTTGCCAATCTCTCTTTCTCAAGAGCAGCCTGGTTTGCCAATCTCTCTTTTTGAAGAGCAGCCTGAGACACCATTCCTCGTTACCACAGTAATGATCTATGGTGACACACATAATGAAATGGATAAAAGTATTCTTAGTCCGTACAACTAACCTCCATGGCAAGATCGACTAGCCGTGGACGACGCGTTATCTCTGGACAGCTGCTCGACTGGCGCGCCTTGATCACTGGGAGAGTGAGTGGACAACGTATTATCCCATCTCCAATGGCTATCGAGCCATGGGGCCTCCCGCCACCAGATATCATCACCAGCTCTGGATCCAAAGGTTCCTTGCTAGGGTTAAAGTCATCCCTTTTTGTAGCCTTCCCCGCGCCCTGTATGCCACGAGCTTGTGGTGGGATGATATGTTGGTGAAGTTATGGGGATCATCCAGGTCAGACTCAGAGAATGCCTTCGGCTGCTTGTACGAGGCAGTATGGGCCATGCCATAAAGGTCGTACAAGTGTGGCATCTCCGTATTATTGTGATGCGCCTAAAAGAGAGGAACAAAATATTAGCATGAAGAATGAATTGAATGAATCATGAAAAAAATCACATACCCAGTTTCGTCTGAACTGAAGTAAGTTGGCGCTGCCTTGATGGTGTGGCACACCAACCATTTGGCTACCCCGATCCTTCACATTCTCGTGGACGGCTCGCAAGCTCCCTGTGCACCACTCATCAACCAACGCCTCCCAACAATCCATCTTATCCGCACACCATCTCGAGGAAACCTGTAAGTTATTAGAAAGAATTTTGAGCACTACGCCTATGAATGAAATCAAGAAAACTATGTAGAGGAACTTAAGAATAGGTAATTACCTTCATGTATTGCTCCTTCTTCAGAAACTTTCCGCGGCAATCCTTCTTCTGCTTCTTCATACCACGCGTGGCGTAGTAGTATCGAATAGCCTACGGCCGAGCCTCGTGGCGTAAGTTCCGTAGTAACCGCCTACACTCAGCCTCGAGAACGCTGGCCGCCTCCTCCTCATATCCATCCTCACACCTATAGAAGGTCTGCAACCAAATGTGAAAACACGGATTAGTACAATAGTTGGCTATATTGTTAATTTTAGATTGTGTAAAATGATAATTTACCCAAAAGCTCTTGATCACCATCTCGGCCCTCGTGTGCCACAAGACACCATCTATAATCTCTTCCGACGGGGCCTGCGCAGCCTGGTAGTGCTCCGAGGAAAATCCTAGTGTAGGAACCTGACCCTCACCAAGCAATGTGACAAACCTCGGGAAATTTGTCCGGCAAAGCACACCAAGGACCGAGTTCGGCCTGCGGACTCCAAGAGGGTGTACCCATCCCCTGCAGTATGATATGGTCAACGCATTAGATATTTGAACAAACTTGAAGGCAAAAGCTAAAAAAAGAGTAAATGTACTTACCTATCACCTTCAGGTTTAATTATCGGCCTCTGCTCGCGGGTAGCCGGCACGACCGGGAGACGTGTACTACCACGCTCGTACACGGTGGCCCTGTCCACCTACACATCGCCCTCACTATCCGTAAGCTCATCCCCGCCATCCCCGCCCCGTGAACCACCCGAACCCTCGGTCCAATCCGACAACTCGGTCCGATCCGGCCAGGTCTCCCATCCGGGCCTCTCCACGTCTGGTGAATCCTCCGAAACCGTAGTCTCGTGGGCCGAATGCACCTCGACCCGAGGCTGATCCTAGACCGGAGTCTCATGGGACGAATGCCCGTCAACACCAGGCTCCTGGACCGGACTCCCCGTAGCCTCCTCCGCAAACGGGTCGACGATAGTAGTCCTATGCTCGGGTGAATGAGCTGGTGGTGGTGGCGAGGACGGCTCAACAGTCTTCCTGGATCTTCCGCGGTCACCACCTCTCCATGTACCCTTCCCCTTCTTCCCTACCCGACCAGCACCTCTCCAAGTGGGAAATGCCGCCGACGAAGAAGAACCCACGGGTGGTGTAGACAGACTGTCTACCAAGGCTCTACAGAGACATAGGGGTGGAAGGGAAGTACCACCCCTCGTGCGGGGCAGCTGGGAAGAATCTGTCGAGCGCTCTGTACCCCCACCATCTTTCAACACCTGGTGACCTGCCATGATAAAGATTAAAAGAAATTAGTACAACATGAAAAAATTGAATAACTGACATGAATAATAATATGTACATGAATAATAAAGATTAAAAAATATATAATTTAAGTTGTGAATCTTACAAACTAATAATCACCATCAATAAATGCATCATCATCATCACTATCACGCATGTCTTCAAGAATGACGTGCTCGTCGGGTTCAACGGCGTGAAGTTGTGAAAGGCCTTTCTTTAATCGTTGAAGCATTGAAAGGCATCCGCATCAGTAACCTCTACGAGCTCCAGGTCTTCTGGTTCTGGCTCACGGGTGGAGTCGGATTCATTGTCGCTGTCTACTTCCATGTTCTTGGGTGAAGCACGGCGGTTCTTGAAACGTTTCTTGGAAAGACGTGTTTCTTGGAAGAATTCCCCATCATATGTGTCTGGGTTAATGTGAGGTTCATAATCCGGTTCATTTGGGAGAGGTGGTCTGACATTTGGCGGCACTTCTTAAACAACATACCAACCTTCCAGATTCTTATCCGTTTGGCATGCCCACGGTAGATAGAAAACTTGGGTCGCCTATTGAGCCGTAATATAGACATCGGGAACATCTAAATGGGTGTTTGGATTGATTTTGACTAGTCCTATATGTTCATGAGTCCTTCTAGTCTCCTTCGGCTGGAACCAATAACATTTAAAGACTAAGACGTTCGGTGGGTTTTAACCATAGAATGGAAGTTCATAAATTGCTTCAACTCTTCCATAATACTCGATAGCACTGTCGTGGGTATAAGCCTGACAGTAGATGTGTAGGGTACGAAAAGGATGGGCAGAGTCCCAGCTACGGCGAGGTTGTATGAGTTCAGGCCCCTCTACGGTGGAGGTAATAGCCCTACGTCTCAATGCTCTAGGAGCTTGTTGTCGAGTGGAATATGGAATACAATGATTTTCTAACCCCTGCACCAGCGGGGGAGGGTGGCTTATATAGAGTGTGCTGCCCTCCACAACGGTTCCGGTACAGGGGTGGAGTAGTGGAGATTGAATGCGTACGTTACAGGTAACGTATGTCCTAAATGCTAATAAATGCACCGGGAAAGGTACGACTGTTTCCCTCCAGGGGGGTTACGATGTTCCGAGTGGCATCCAGTCGGTTAGTTGGATGTTCTCCGAATGCTAGTCTCCGACTGGATGGTCGAGGACCTGTTACCGACTTGACGATGGGGACTCCTTAATTCAGTCGGAACTGACTAAGGGCCTTGTCCCTTATGAGGGGTAGTCCTTGGGTAGGACTTACAGGGCAAGCCTATGACCCTACCCTAGGACTATAACCCCATCATTAGTCCCCGAATGGATTGGGGTTGGAACGACGAAGCGATGCTTGAAGTTTGGATCCGACTGGAACGGATGTGACTTTGGCGTTGCTTGCGTCGATCCATTTTATCTTCTCTGACCAACGATCCGAGTGGAAATCTTTGTGGAACGAACTGTCGGAAACCGAGTGCTTCCAGGGTATCTCTTGACGTGACCAGTCAACTGACAGTCGCGGATTTTCCGGGATCCTCAAATTTCGATTTCCGCGCGCTCAGCGGGGATGACGCCAGCCCGCTCGAGTAGCGCCTGACACCTCGATTCTTGCGCCTTCAACTTCTCCACTGATATCGCCGCGGTCGGTCGGGGATAAGGTTTCGGGGCCACCTGCGAGCGACCCAGTCGGAACCTTACTTAAATCCCAGCGGCAAGGGTTTTTCGTTACGCCCGCCGGATCTTTTTCCTTTGCTTCGTCCTCCTCGCCGCCTCCAGCGCACCTAACCTCTCCACTCCTCCTTCCCCTCCGCGGATTCGCAGCTTCCGCCATGACCAAGGGTCAGACCAGCAAGATGGAGGCGAGGAAGAAGAAGGGGAAGGCGGCGGCTCCTGCTCAGCGGCGGCAGCGGCCGTTGTCGGCGGGGTGGATCCAAGGCAACTTCCTCCCCTCCACGGTGACGCAGGGGGGTCTGCTGCAGCTGGTGGAGCACGGGATGATCGTGCACAAGTCTTGGAGGCTGCCGGCGGAGAATGAGGTCGAGCCGACGCCCCGAGAGGGGGAGCGCGTCCTGCTGCTCAGCCATGTCTATCGAGGTTTCTCTCTGCCCCCGCATCCTTTCTTCAAGGGCATTATGAACCACTTCGGGACATATCTTCACAACTTTCCCCCGAATGCTATTGCCCATCTCTCTGCTTTCATAGTTATGTGCGAGTGCTTCGTCGGCTGCCCTCCCCATTGGGGGTTGTTCAAACATATATTCTCTGCTAGATCTCAAACTATCAAACGACTCAGCCAGTCGGAAGATAAAACGCATCTTCTCCAACTCTGAGGAGGCTTAGGTTTCCAGAAAAAGGGTCGAAGTAGTTATCCTGCTCTTTAGCTGAGTGAGTCGGTTAGGAACTGGCAGTCGACGTGGTTCTATTGCCAAGACGTTGCCTGCCCGAATGCCTCGACAGGGTTGCCTCCTTTTAGCTTAGATCGTCCCGCTCCACCTAAGCACCTTGCGCTCACGAAGGCGGAGAAGATCGACATCCAGCCCCTCGTCGACGCACTCATAGACGTCGTCAGAAGGGGAGTCACCGACATCGATTTGCGGGAGACTTTCCTTGGTCGGCGCATACAACCACTGCAGGCTCGCGACCATGCCATGTGGCACTACACGGGGCCCGAAGACTCCACTCGGACCAACGTCTTGCGCGTGACCGAGGAGAAGGTGGCGTCGTGGGTGCTCCAGATCACAAGCGCCTGTGAGAACCCCAGAGGGTCTCGACAAGTGAGGGCTTTCAGCGCAGACAATCCTCCTCCAAACCAGGTGAGTACCATTTCTCGAGTTCTCGTATCTGTTTTAGTTTTATCGCTTTCTTGAATCTCTACCTGTCGTTTGATGTCGCCGACTGTATTTCACGCAGAAGTGGACCAACTGGTTTTCTCCTGTCTCGAACGGGAACCCAGACGAGGAGGGGGAAGAAGGCAGTCAGGAGGGCAGTGTGGAGAGCGGCGAGTATGTCTCTGACAGTGGGGAGACGGAGGAGGAGTCTGGTGAAGAAGAGGAGGATGACGAAGAGCAGGACTCGCCGCCTCTGCTCTCAGAGCACCGGACCAAGCGCCGACATGAACCTGCGGTTCCCTCGGCCCCTCCGGCATCCTCGAGTGCATCGCCTGCTGCTCCCGTGGTTCCGAGTGCTCGGAGCACCAAGAGGGCCAGGGACGTTGCTGTCGAGTCCGTGGGTCAGCCTTCCAAGGTGGCCAAACCGAGTGGGTCTAAACCTCAGAAGGCTTTGCCGCGGATAAGGGTCGTCGTTCCTGTCACCTCGACGTAAGTGTACTGTTCCTCTAACTTCCTCTGATATCCGATTGGACTGCTATTTTATTGGTCGAATGAATTTAACTCGACAGGGTTGCAACCTCTGCCACCTCTCCAGCGCGCCAGGAGGATGATCCCATGGACGCGGACAACGTCGTCTCGTCCCAGCCAGGTGCGTTGTAGCGATTCCGAGAGTTTTATATTATCGCATCTCGGATTCTGTCTTTGGTCTTGCCCCTTCCTTTTTCTGAGATCCCGCGCCGTTCGGTCCGGCAGGGGCGATTTATGTGGATGAGGGTGACCAGGGGAGACCGGAGCAAGCTGCGGAGCCTATCCTTGAGGCTACCCCGCCAGTTACTGCTCTTGCCGCGGTCGTTCCGCCGACTGAGGCGATGCCGCCAACTGAGTAGGCGCTGTTGGCTGCTGAACCGACTGGAACGGGCCTTGGGATTCCCAAGGAGCCTCCAACGATGCTAGGTCCGTCAAATGTCGAGTTCAACATCGAACACCTCCCGGAGGATCAGGTGGGAGCGGCCAAGGGAGACATGGTGCAGGGAGAGCTGATGGCGGGAGAAGCCAAGAAGGCGTACGACTCCATCGCCTCTCTGTACCAGCGCAGCTTGGAGCTGCGAGACGATATCCGAGTAAGTAGTCTAGTGAGTATTTTCTTTTCTCTTGTTTCTCTTGTAACCCCTGGGTGTGCTCGGATACTGTATGATGTGTGCAATGGGTTCACTCAGAGTGAACCCAGTGGGTGTAGTCTCGAGACTTCTGTCGAGTGCTTGCATCGGCAGTTGTCTTTATGCATATTGTCTCTGACTTAGTCATATTCGTAACTAATATGGTCGACTGCTAACAGTTGGAGCACTCGGAGTGCACCTACTTTAAGAGTCTCCGAGAGTAATTTTACTCAGGTCGGGTGGTATTAGCCTTGTAGGCGTAGGTGTTGTCATGAATCCCAATAGGGCGGACCTGTTTGAGTTGCATGCCAGTGGGGTCACTCTCAGTGAACCCACTGGGTGTAGTCCCCGAGACCGCTGTCGACTGCGTGCGTCGGCAGGGGTCTGAAGAACTTAGACTTGGTATTGTTGGATCTGTCTGATCGTCTCTTGGCGCTGACTGGCAGAAAACTTGTGAGATGGGGACATCATATGAGACTCTCAGGGCAGAAAAGGTGCATTTTGCTAGTGAGCTGGATGCGGCACTGATTGCAATGGCTGGAATGAAGGAAGTGCTGGCGGAACGAGAGAAGTCGTTGTAGTAGGCTCGTGAAGTGAACAAAGCGCTGACTGCTGAAGTTGAGAAGATGGGGAAGCAAAGGTCCACGCTGATGGGACAAATGGATGTGCTGAACAAACGGTGTAAAGCGCAGGAGAAATACGTCAGTGACTGGGCTCGGCAGATGATGACGTGTTTGGGTGGTATGTCCTATTTTTCCAAGTGCTTGTGGTACGTGCGTTACACTCGGCGCTGATTGTTTGCTTGCCCTGTGTTTGCAGATTTTTGCGTGGACGCTGAAGCTGAAGCAGCTGACGTGAAGCGGTCGATTCGTGAGAACATTCCACTCGGCGAGGACGCCAATCGAGACCTGCTCGCAGCACACATTCACGTGTGCAAAGTTGGTCCTTTCATCGGTCGACCGAGAGAAGTCGTCGGCCGGATCGACAAGGAGCTTTGGCCGGAAAATGAGTCGCGGCAGGAGATGGAAAACTTGATGAGTCGACTGGAGGAGGTCCCCAACCAAGTGCAGTCATGGAAGAAATTTGCGGCTCGCTGTGGTGCAGATGTTGCTCTGTCCTTGGTCCGAGTGCATTGCAAGGAGGTGCGCGAGGAGAAGCTGAAAGCGTTGAAGGTCGCCAACACGAAGAAACTTCGATTCGAAGACTTCATGGAAACCTTCCTTGAAAGTGTCACCCGCATCGCCGATGGAATCGACCTGGACACCTTCGTGGAGCCCTCCAGTCCTGGCGCTAATCCAGACGACGCGTAAGAAAACTTTATCCTCGGTATGCCGAGTGTTGATCTGTAAGAAACTTTGGCCTCTACTGTTGGCCGTCACATTCTTGTTTCGGTGTGGGTAAGCTTGATCCACACCGAGCCACTATCTTTTGTTGAACTTTGAATCGAATCTTTTGCTCTTCTGTTGCAATTTTGACTCGAGTTTTTGTTTGGTGTTTCTTGGTGAAGCCAAAGGCAAACATTCGGAACATGTCATTTGTCTTGACATCTGCATGAGCCTCATTGAGGGTTCGTGGAATTTCCGATTGGATCTGTATTATCACCGAGTGGATCGGTAGGATCGTCGCTAGGTTGTCGAGTGCGACTATCAGGTCGCACTCGGGGCGAGTTGGTACTGATGTAGTTGTCAGTTGTTTTGACATCCACATGAGCCTTAATGAGGGTCAGCAACTCATGTAGTTGTCAGTTGTTTTGACATCCACATGAGCCTCAATGAGGGTCTGCAACTCATGTAGTTGTCAGTTGTTTTGACATTCACATGAGCCTCAAGGAGGGTCTGCAACTCATGTAGTTGTTAGTTGTTTTGACATCCACATGAGTCTCAATGAGGGTCTGCAACTCATGTAGTTGTCAGTTGTTTTGACATCCACGTGAGCCTCAATGACGGTCTGCAACTCATGTAGTTGTCAGTCGTTCTGACATCCACATGAGCCTGAATGAGGGTCTGCAACTCATGTAGTTGTCAGTTGTTTTGACATCCACATGAGTCTCAATGAGGGTCTGCAACTCATGTAGTTGTCAGTTCTTTTGACATCCACATGAGCCTCAATGAGGGTCTATTGAGTTCCCGAGTGTACCTGTAGGATAGAGTCGAAGACATGTGGGTGCTTAGGCGATTCTACATCGCAGCTAAGTCCCCGAGTGTGGCGTTAAGTGCACACTCGAACAAAGTTGATACTTAGGCTATTCGTGATCACAGCTAAGTCCCCGAGAGTTAATACTTATGCGATTCTGGATCGCAGCTAAGTCCCCTGGTGTGACGTTAAGTGCACACTCGGAGAAAGTTAATACTTAGGCGATTCTGGATAGCAGCTAAGTCCCCGAGTGTGACGTTAAGTGCACAATCGGAGAAATATAATACTTAGGCGATTCTGGATCGCAGCTAAGCCCCTGAGTGTGACATTAAGTGCACACTCGGAGAAAGTTAATACTTAGGCGATTCTGGATCGCAGCTAAGTCCCCGAGTGTGACGTTAAGTGCACACTCGGAGAAAGTTAATACTTAGGCGATTCTGGATCACAGCTAAGCCCCCGAGTCTGACATTAAGTGCACACTTGGAGAAAGTTAATACTTAGGCAATTCTGGATCGCAGCTAAGCCCCCGAGTGTGACGTTAAGTGCACACTGAGAGAAAGTTAATACTTAGGCGATTCTGGATCGCAGCTAAGTCCCCGAGTGTGACGTTAAGTGCACACTCAGAGAAAGTTAATACTTAGGTGATTCTGGATCGCAGCTAAGTTTGTTTTTTTTGAGACCGGAGTCTGCGACCTCGGAAGAACTTTGAACCTGCAAAAAACTCAATCTGCTTTATATTATTTCACCAATACTTGTTCTTTACATTGCTTCAGTCGACGGTCACGTGTAGAAGCGCTTCAGGAGATCTCCGTTCCATGCTCACGGCTCGTCTGTATCCCTGTCGACGTTGTAGAGTCTGTATGCTCCATTGTTCAGCACCTTGGAGATGATGAAGGGTCCTTCCCAGGAAGGAGCCAACTTGTGAGGTCTTTGCTGATCCACTCGGAGCACCAGGTCGCCTGCTTGGAATGTACGACTCCTGACGTGTCGCGCGTGAAAACGCCGCACATCTTGTTGATAAATGGTTGAGCGAGTCAGTGCCATCTCGCGCTCCTCCTCTAGAAGGTCCACTCCGTCTTTCCTTGCTTGTTCTCCTTCAGCTTCGGAGAAGAGTTCAACTCGTGGAGCATTGTGAAGTAAGTCACTCGGAAGGACTCCTTCTGCTCCGTAGACGAGGAAGAACGGTGATCGCCCTGTAGATCTGTTCGGGGTTGTGCGAATACCCCAAAGCACTAAAGGTAGCTCGGTGACCCATGCGCCAGCGGCATGTCCCACCTCTCGCAGGAGTCGGGGCTTCAAACCTTGCAGAATGAGTCCATTCGCCCGCTCTGCTTGTCCATTGGATTGAGGATGTGCTACGGAAGCAAAATCCACTCTAATACCTTGGCTTGCACAGAAACCTTTGAATCTGTCCGAGTCGAAGTTTGTTCCGTTGTCCGTGATTATGCTGTGAGGCACACCGAATCTGGAGATGATGTCCCTGACAAACTTGATGGCTGTTAGGGCGTCGAGCTTCTTGATGGGCTTGGCTTCAATCCATTTTGTGAACTTGTCGACTGCCACCAACAGATGTGTGTATCCTCCTTGGCCTGTCTTGAATGGACCGACTGTATCTAATCCCCATACTGCAAACGGCCAAACAAGAGGGATTGTCTTCCATGCAGATGTCGGCTTGTGGGACTTGTTGGAGTAGAACTGATAGCCCTCACATCGGTCGACCATATCTTTAGCCATCTCGTTTGCCTGCAGCCAGAAGAAACCAGCCCTGAATGCCTTGGCTACGACTGCTCTCGAAGAGGCGTGATGACCGCAGGTTCCTGAGTGAATATCTTCCAGGATTAGCTGCCCCTCCTCTAGGAAGATGCATCGTTGAAGAACGCCTGAAACGCTTTCCTTGTACAATTGGCCATCAATGACAGTGAATGACTTCGACCTGTGGACTATCTGCCTGGCCTGGACTTCGTCTTCTGGTAGTTCCTGCCTCAGGATATATGCAATGATCGGCACAGTCCAATCGGGGATGACAGCAAGAATCTCCATGACCAGATCAACCACAGCAGGTACATCGACTTCAGTCGGATTTGTTGAACTCTTTGGTTGTACTGGTTCCTCTGTAAAAGGATCTTCTTTGACTGAGGAAGGTGAAGGTACTCGAGGCAGACGTCACTTGGGACTGGTCTCCGAGTGGATCCGAGTTTTGCCAACTCATCAGCTGCTTGGTTCTTCAGTCTCGGAACATGGTGAAGTTCTAGACCTTCAAACTTCTTCTCAAGCTTCCTCACTGCATTGCAGTATGTGGTCATGGTGGGGTTCCTGACGTCCCACTCTTTCATCACTTGATTGACCACCAAATCCGAATCGCTGTAGACCATCAGGCGACAGACGCCGAGTGAGATGGCCATGCGCAATCCATAGAGGAGAGCTTATATACTCTGCCTCGTTGTTGGAGGAATCGAAGTGTATCTATAGGACGTACTTGAGTCTGTCGCCCTTTGGCGATATGATCACAATGCCAGCGCCGGAGCCATTCAACATCTTGGACCCATCGAAGAACATTGTCCAATGGGCCGAGTAGATGTGGGTCGGTTGCTGTTGTTCTACCCATTTTGCTATGAAGTCAGCCAGAGCTTGAGACTTAATAGCTTTCTTGGCCTCGAACTTGATATCGTAGTACAACTTCTCCATCGCCCACTTCGCCACTCGGCCTGACGCGTCTCGATTGTGGAGAATTTCTGACAACGGAGCATCAGAAATGACAGACACCGAGTGGTCTTGGAAATAATGGGCCACCTTCTTCACAGTCATGTAGATCCCGTAGATAAGTTTTTGATAGTGGGGATACCTCTGCTTGGAAGGAGTCAGGACTTCGAAGACGTAGTACACTAGCCGCTGAACTTTTTATGCTTTGCCTTCTTCTTCTCGTTCGACTATAAGAACAGTACTGACGACTTGATTTGTAGCCGCGATATAGAGAAGAAGGGGCTCTTTACTGAGTGGAGCAGTAAGAACCGGCTGGGAGGAAAGTAGGACTTTGAGGTAGTCGAATGCGACTTGGGCTTCGTCTGTGCACTCGAAAGTATCTGATTTCTTCATGAGTCGGTACAGAGGAAGTGCTTTCTCACCAAGTCGACTGATGAACCTGCTCAAAGCCGCTAGGCAACCTGTGAGCCGTTGAACATTGTGTATTCTGACCGGCCTCTCCATTCAGACGATGGTCCCGATCTTTTCGGGGTTGACATCGATCCCTCGTTTGGAAATGAAGAAACCGAGTAACTTTCCGCTGGGAACACCGAATGAACATTTGGCGGGGTTGAGCTTGATATCGTACCTACGAAGGTTGGCGAATGTTTCTGCCAAGTCAGTCAGCAGGTCGGAACCTTTGCGTGAGTTGACTACGATATCATCCATATACGCATCCACAGTCCGACCGATCTGGTCGAGGAGACATTTTTGGATCATGCGCATAAAGGTAGCTCCTGCATTCTTCAAACTGAATGGCATAGTGATGTAGCAGAAGCACCCGAATGGGGTGATGAAGGCTGTTTTTAATTCATCGGGGCCATACAGACGGATCTGATGATAGCCCGAATAGGCATCAAGAAACGACAGACGCTCGCAACCCGTAGTCGA
This sequence comes from Hordeum vulgare subsp. vulgare, assembly GCF_904849725.1. Classification (NCBI taxonomy): domain Eukaryota; kingdom Viridiplantae; phylum Streptophyta; class Magnoliopsida; order Poales; family Poaceae; genus Hordeum; species Hordeum vulgare. Next base: position 336,185,248 of record NC_058524.1, on the reverse strand, counting down.
ATCGACAATTTGATCTATGCGGGGGAGCGGAAAATGGTCTTTCGGGTAGACCTTATTGAGATGCTTGAAGTCGATGCACATTCAGAGCGACTTGTCCTTCTTGGGCACCATGACAACATTGGCGAGCCACTCGGAGTGGTGAACCTCGCGAATGAAGTTGGCTGCCAGCAGCTTGGCCATCTCTTCCTCGATTGCCTTCCTCTTGTGCGCGGCGGACCGGCGCACGCGGTCTCGGATAGGTCGAGCGGTGCAATCCACGTGCAGTCGGTGCTCAGCCAACTCCCTGGGTACACCTGGCATGTCAGAGGGTTTCCATGCGAAGATGTCCCTGTTCTCACGGAGGAATTGGGTGAGCTCGGCTTCCTATTTAGGATCGAGGGTGGTGGAGATGTTCGTCGGGGCAGTAGTGGCCTCCGTCGGGTGGATGCTGACCTTCTTCGTCTCTCATGCCGACTGGATGCAGACTCTAAAGCTGGCTTCTTCGAGCGCATCAGGTCGGCGGGGTCGACTGTTTTCTTGTACTCGTCAAGCTCGAGGACGGCTATCTGCTGGTCGGCGAATCTTGATCCCTGCTGCAGACACTCTTCGGCCCGTTGTCGATTGCCTGTGATGGTGATCACACCCTTCGGGCCTGTCATCTTTAGCTTCAGGTATATGTAACATGGACGGGCCATGAAATGTGCATACGCTGGGCGGCCCAGAATTGCGTGATAGGCGCTCTGGAAGTCGACCACTTCGAACGTCAGCTTTTCCTTGCGGAAGTTCTTGTCGGAGCCGAAAACAACGTCCAACGCGATCTGGCCGAGTGACTTGGCCTTTCGTCCAAGGACGACTCCATGGAACTGCATGCTGCTCTCGCTGAGTTTGGACACCGGGATGCCCATCCCCTTGAGTGTGTCGGCGTACATGATGTTCAAGCCGCTGTCGCCATCCATGAGGACTTTGCGCAGTCGGACTCCTTCCACCACCGGGTTGACAACCAGAGCCTGTCTCCCCGGGGTGGGTACATGTGTCGGATGATCCGACTGGTCGAAGGTGATCGAAGTCTGAGACCATTTTAGGAACTTGGGGTTGGTAGGGGTGGCCGTGTTCACCTCTCTGTTCACCAGCTTCAGTCGACTCATGCTCTCAACGTCAGCAAAAATCATCAGGGTTGCATGGACATGGGGGAACGGATCCTCCTTATCCTCCTCATCCTGTTCATGGTCCTTCTAACTCGGTTGCCCTTCGCTGAACCCCTGGATCAGGAGGCGACACTGTCGAGTGGTATGCTTCTCATATATGGGGTTGCCCTCTTCATCCATCTTCGTATGAACCGGACATGGCTTGTCCAGGATGGGGTTATTGAACTACTTCTTCATGGGGGTGAACTGAGCCTTCCCTTTGGCGTTGAACTTGGCATTGGTTACGGCTGCAGCTTCTGCTTGCGGAGCGGTCGGAGCTTTCTTCTTCTGCTTCCGAGTGTTGCCCCCATCTCCATCAGGGACTGTTTTGTGCTTGCCGCTTCGGATGCGGTCCTCTTCTTCGCCATTTGCATAGCATGTTGCTATCTCCATCATCTTGCTCATGGAGATGTCGCCTGTTCGGCCGAACTTCAGGTACAGATCCCTGTACCGCACGCCTGCCTTGAAGGCGCAGACTGCTTGATGCTCGGTGACGTTCTCCACCGTGTGGTAAAGAGTTGTCCAACGCTGAATGAAGTCACGCAGGGGCTCATTCTGCTTCTGGACGCAGTGCTGGAGCTCCACGAGGCCAGCACGGCGCTTGCACGTCCCTTCGAAGGTCCTGATGAACACTCGGGCTAGATCTGCCCAGCTGTAGATGCTTGAGGGGGCCAACTGGTTCAGCCACGCTCGCGCCGAGCCGTCGAGCATCAGAGGGAGGTGCTTCATGGCGACATGGTCGTCACCTCCTCCGATCTGGACTCCTACTCGGTAATCATCCAGCCACGTTTCTGGCTTGGACTCCCCTGTAAATTTGCTAATTCCCGTCGCCAATCGAAAGTTGGGAGGGATATCAGCCAAACGGATGGCTCGACTGAAACACTCGGGACCAGAAACGATGGTCCTGCTTCCACTCGGACGGTCAATATCGTGACCATCGCGGTGGGCTTGGCCCCTGTCGACCCTCCGCTGGGTGATATGCCCTCTTGCGTCGGGCCTTGGGTCGTAAGTGCCGCCGACTGAACACCGATCATCATGATGTCGGGGCCAGTAGGGCCCACCCCGCGGAGGGGTGCGTGAACGGCGACGATCTTCAAGATTTATGGAACGACTGCCTCCTTTGTGTCGCTGATGAGAACCAGGGCTATGAACTGACCGATGCGTATTCGCCTGAACAGAACTATTGTAGATCCTGTTGTGCGACTGGGAGACCGCCGAATTTTGCTGCTGCGCCGTGTGCAACAGGGCGCGGATTTTTCGATTCCCCTCCCAGCCTCTGAATCAGTCGGCTGAAGGGAATCGGCAATCTTGGCAGCCGCGGCCAAGTTGAGGAGAGGTGTGCGGAATAGCTCCACGTTGCTCCGTCGAGTGTGCCGACTGGCAGAATGGCGAGGCGGACGACGCGCGCCGGACGTTTCGCCGATCTCGTGCTTGTTCCGGCCAGCTTGACGGGGATCTTCGTGGGAATTGGCCATGTGTACTTCTGCTACAGGCCCGCGACCCGCGTACTCGGAAGGAAACTCAGTCGGAACCGAGCCCGAGCGCTGGGACGGCGGGGCAACCATAACTGACTCTAGAACGCCACTTGTGAAGACGCGTTCTGGCGCGCCTGGGCGTGTTGCACCCAACGCTGGAGCCCCGGACGGCGGGACCGCTTGTTGCGGCGCGTGACGGCGGTGTAGTTTGACACCGGAGCCGACTGCTCGAGAAGAAGAATGCCGCGGGCGCCGGCACGGAAGTGCGTAGCCCCGCGACGGGGTACCTCCTCGACGTCGAGAGGAGCATCCCGAAGCCATGCCGAATCATCGACGATGAAGGAGAGATCGCCGTAGAAGATCTGATGACCCATGGTCGAATCTCCACCGGACGACATGACGAAAGGAAGTAGTCGCAAACTCGCCGGAACTCGCTTAGACGCCTGCCCTATGGTGGGCGCCAACTGTCGTGGGTATAAGCCTGACAGTAGATGTGTAGGGTACGAAAAGGATGGGCAGAGTCCCAGCTACGGTGAGGTTGTATGAGTTCAGGCTCCTCTACGGTGGAGGTAATAGCCCTACGTCTCAGTGCTCTGGGAGCTTGTTGTCGAGTGGAATATGGAATACAATGATTTTCTAACCCCTGCACCAGCGGGGGAGGGTGGCTTATATAGAGTGCGCTGCCCTCCACAACGGTTCCGGTACAGGGGTGGAGTAGTGGCGATTGAATGCATACGTTACAGGTAACGTACGTCCTAAATGCTAATAAATGCACCGGGAAACGTACGACTGTTTCCCTCCAGGGGGGTTACGATGTTCCGAGTGGCATCTAGTCGGTTAGTTGGATGTTTTCTGAATGCTAGTCTCCGACTGGATGGTCGAGGACCTGTTACCGACTGGATGATGGGGACTCCTTAATTCAGTCGGAACTGACTAAGGGCCTTGTCCCTTATGAGGGGTAGTCCTTGGGTAGGACTTACAGGGCAGGCCTATGACCCGACCCTAGGACTATAACCCCATCAAACACCTTTGCCGATAGCAGACACACCACAATTTGTAGATTTTTGGTCGGGCATAGATCACTCTTTGCCAAAGGTACGAAAGAGATACCCGTTCATGTTGTATTTTTCATATAAACGGATCTTATAGTCAAAACCATTAGCGACTTGTCTCAGTTCAGCGTCCATAGACTCTGAATTAGCCTACAAGTTTAATATGAAACGATTGTTGCATTAGCCGCAAGTTAGACCAAGAAATGAAATGGTCCATTATTGATAATTACCATTTGTTTGAACCAAGAGATGAAACCGGGATAGCCGCCTCCTGTCTTTGACAGAAGCTCATACTCTTCGACGGAATCATTTTCGATCACCGCTCCATTCGAGAATTTGGCGACGTAACGGCTGTTTGAAATATCCGGGAATAAGAGCAGTTCAAATGAATTAGAAGTTACGGGAAAATGTGCCGAGAACTCACTCGATGTACGGCCGTAATTCTGTTAGGTTGTTGAAGATATACAACGAAATGTTCCGCCATTCTTTGACATCCAACGTTATTGGTTTTGAAGCACCGGCTGGTGCGAGCTTCCCTTTGAATAGGCTGAGGTTGGACACACCTGTTTTAGGGTATGCATCATTGTGCCGAGGCTTCGGATTATGCAAATGATGATTTTTGGCTTCGTAGTGTGCTGTCACAAAGTTTGCCACCTCCTCAGTAATGAATGCCTCACCATCGATGCTTCAATTCTACGCTTATTTTTACATTTAGCTCGAAGGTTCTTCGACATCCTCTCAGTTGCATAGCACCAACGATCTTGCACGGGCCCACACATTCTTGCCTCGGTCGGTAGATGTAAAATCAAATGCTGCATTGGATTAAAGAAGCCTGGTGGAAAGATCTTCTCTAACTTGCACAACAACTCCGGTGCAAAATCCTCCATGTCTTCTACCACGTTAGGCGGCAATTCTTTCGCACAAAGAACAGGGAACAAATAGCTCAGCTCTGCCAGTACTAGCCATTCATCCTCAGGAATAAAGCCACGTAACATCACCGGCATTACCCACTCTAGCCATATGTGCCAATCATGACTCTTGAGACCAAAGATTTTTCATTTTTCAAGACTCTCTCCCCTCTTTAGATTCGCTGCATACCCATCGGGGAACATGAAGTGCATTTTGACCCACATGATGATTTCCCTCATAGCTGGCCTTCCAAGATTGAACCAGGCCTTTGGCTTCGACCACTTCTTCTTTCCTTTGCCTTCTCGCATGTTTTGTAACGGTCTATGACATAGTGTCTCTTGATGGAATCTAGCCTTAGTATTATCCTTTGTCTTCCCATCTATGTCGAACAATGTACCAAAAATAGCCTCTCCTATATTCTTTTCAGTGTGCATCATATCGATATTGTGTGGAAGAAGGAGGTCTTTGAAGTAAGGCAGATCCCAGGAGCATGGCTTGTGAGTCCACACGTGTTTTGAATTATACCCCTTGAAATACCCTGGACGCTCTGGATCAGGCTCGAGGGCGTTTAATTGATCCAGGATCTGTTGTCCTGTCAACGCAGGTGGTGCCAAGTTTTTGACAACTTTACCTTTGGTAAAGTTCTTCTTGTCTTTTCTGAACTGATGCTCAGGATCCAGGAACTGTCTATAAAAGTCAAAGCAAGAATACTTCCGACCCTCCTGCAACCAATGAAACTGAAGATCTGCCTTGCATTGGGGGCATGGGAACCTTCCATGCAAACACCATCTAGAGAATAGCGCATACGCTGGCAAGTCATGCATAGAGTACATGTACCACCCATGCATTTTGAAGTTTTCTTTTCTAGCGGCATCGTATGTCTTGACCCCATTATCCCAAGCTTCTTCCAATTCATCCTTAAGCGGTTGCAGGTACACATTCAAATTCTTCCTCGGATAATTGGGCCGTGGAATTATCAACGTCAGAAATATGTTCCTTCTTTGCATAATCTGCCCGGGGGGGAGATTGAGTGGAATGACAAATACAGGCCAACAACTCTATTGGGTTGCCGTCAGGCCGAAGGGATTAAAACCATCCGTGGCGGCGCAGACTTGAGGGTTCCTTGGATCGGCTTCTTTATTCTAATGCAATCCATCGAAATGTTTCCACTCTTCCCCATCCGATGTGTGTACCACCATCTTATTCCCATCCACATCTAGTTCGGTTCTTTTGCCCAATTTGTGCCATGTCATCTGTCTGGCTGTCTCTTCGAACATGAAAAGACGTTGAAGTCTTGGTACGGTTGGCATATACCGAAGAACACTAACTGCGATTTTGGTCTGCCTCTTCTTACCCATACCGTTGTCTACCACAAGATACGTGCAAGACTAGCAATTGGGACAATAGTCCAAGTGTGCATACTCCTTCCTAAATAAGACACATCATTTCTCACATGCATCTATCTTCTCATAGGGCTCTTAAGTACACGAAGTATTTTGTTCGACTTGTACAGGTTTGCAGGCATGACAAGGCCTTTGGGTAGGAAGCGTCCAAATAGTGTCATCATCGCATCGTAGCATTCTCTTCCCAAGTTGAACTGAGCCTTCAAAGCCATTACTTGTGCAATTGCATCCAACTGAAAGAGCTCAGTGTGCTCATCGAGAGGACGTTTTGAAGACTCCAACTTTCATAAAAGGCCTTTGCAGATTCCTCCATCTCATCTTACGAATCCCGAGCATCATCAAAGTCTTGCACCATGTCTTCGATCCCGGTACCACGCTCGTCCGTGCGACGACGGACCACCTCATCTCTTGTTCGTTGTATAGACACACCATGAAATGTCCACACCGTATAATTAGGCTTAAAACCCCTCCTCTGTAGGTGTTTAATCATTACAGCCTCTGTCGTGTTTTTATAGTTGTCGCATCCAGGACAGGGGCAATAGTTTCTTTCCTGGCCATTTGCGAATGCGGCTTTCACAAATTCCTTTGTTTTTACAAACCATTCTTTCGTCATCTCTTTCTGACTAGGGTGACCGGTATACATCCACGCACGATCACTCATCTTGGCTAGCTACTAAAGACAAAAGAAATATATTTATATATAATTTAGCATTTATATTCATCGGTTAATCAGGTTCGCCATTTTTATTACGTCCAGGCAACCTACACGCTAATAGGTAAAGATAGGTCCTAATCCCACCTGAGTATGTGTAGATTGGGTTCGTTTTCCCATGCTCTGCTCCGGATCCAACGCAAAATTTCGGCAGCACCTCCCCGCTGTTCTCCTCATACACGTCTCCGCAATAAACAGAGAGGATGTGCATCCGGAGAACAACAGGGAGGCACTGATGAAATTCCGCATCGGATCCAGAGCACAACATACGGGAAAACGAACCCAATCTACACATACTCGCGCTGTCCATGGATAATGTTGGACAATTGGAAAGGATGGCGGTTATAAATATGCAAAGACATGCATATTTATAGATGTAGCCCTTTCGAACGGGAGATGCATACTGGTCACGCATACTGATAAATTAATTTAAGTACGTAAATCTAGAAAGTTTCATCCGGAAATCGAGCCACAGTAAATGAAGGGGCGGGGAGGAGATGAAATTTGTACTGACCCACAAATGAGGGGCAGAGCTCGTACAATGCACGGGGAGGTCTTCACACAGAAGACCTCACAGCGACAAGACAACTATCACATGTAAATCCACCCGATCAACACAAATATTCTAATTATGTCATTTTAGAGGAAAACAAGTTAAGAATATAATATTCATAAGCTAACCAAGGTTTGTATGCCATTTTGTAGCTAAATGGGCTAATTATCTCATTGTTGGGGAAAATAAGGTAAGGAGAATAAGATAGAGGAGAAGAAAGAGGAGGAGGCGAAGAAGAAGAAGAAATCAAGAAGAAGGAGAAGGAGGAGGAGGAGAAGGAGGAGAAGAAGGAGGAGGAGAAGGTATTCTTCTTCTCTTCTTCCCTTCTCCTTCTCTTCTTCTTTTCTTCTTCTTTTCTTCTTCTTTTCTTCTTCTTTTCTTCATCTTTTCTTCTTCTCTTCTTCTTTTCTTCTTCTTTTCTTCTTCTCCTTCTTATTTTTGTCTTCTCTTCTTCTTCTTCTTCTTCTTCTTCTTCTTCTCCTCCTCCTCCTCTTCTCCTCCTCTTCTTCTTCTTCCTATTCTTTCTATTAAGATAACTAACTAACTAACCTAACTAACCAAGCTAACTAAACCTATCGCTAAACCTAGATAGCACTAAAGAGCAAAAAAAAACAGAATCTACCACTAAGTAACTAAAAAAGAATCTAGCTACCACTAAATACCAAACAAAAAAAAATCAACTTCTTCTTCTTTTTTCTCTTCTTCTCCTTCTTATTTTTTTTTCTTATTCTCTTCTTCTCTTCTTCTTTAATTCTTCTCCTTCGTATTTTTTTCTTCTGTTCTTCTTCTTCTTCTTCTTCTTATTCTTCTCCTTCTTATTTTTTTCTTCTCTTCTTCTTCTTCTTCTTCTTCTTCTTCTTTTTCTTATTCTCCTCCTCCTCCTCCTACTCCTCCTCTTCTTCTCCTCTTTTCATCCTCCTCCTCCTCATCTTATCCTCTTCTCCTCCTCCACCTAACTAACCAAGCTAACTAACTAGCCTAACCAAATCTACCACTAAAACTACTAATAATAACAACTACTAAAACTAATAAAAAATAATGCGGGTGCGGGGGGGGGGGGGGGGTGGGGGCTCACCGGGAGGGGCGGCTGTGGAGGGGCCGAGGTGCTGGGGGTGGCGGGGCGGCTCCGGGGGCGCCAAGGGAGGCGGCGCAAGGTGGTGGGGCAGCGGCAGCGGGGGCGAGGTGGGGCAGCGGTGGGATGGTGGAGGTGGCGCGACGGTGGCGGCGGAGGTGACAGGGGTGGCGGTGGGGGCGACAGGGGCATCGGCGGGGGCGACAGGGGCGGCGGCGGCTGGTGGGCGTCGCGGATTGGGAGAGAGAGAGGGGCGCGTGGGGTGAGCCGTTACAGAGAGAGAGAGGGGTGGGGGAAGGGGAGGAGCCGTTAACGGAGTTAGCGCTTTGCCGTCTGCCGGCGGACGGCAAAGAGTCTAGACTCTTTGTCGTCTGCCTCCGGACTCTTTGTCGTCCGCTAGCTGACGGCAAAGATGTGACTGATGGCAAAAACACTCTATGCCATCAGCCAGTGCTTTGCCGTCTGCTTTGTTGAAGCTGACAGCAAAGACACTCTTTTCCATCAGCTAGCAGATGGCAAAGACTAGGCAGATGGCAAAAAACTGTTTTCCAGTAGTGTGTCAACAATAATAAATCATGATTGTATACTTTCACTCAGATATAAGTTTGATTATTTATTTAACACATGGTGCTTGCCACTATAGAGTTAATAGGTAGGATGAGGAATAAACTTTATTGACTCACACAGAGGATGAACACGTGAAGATATAAGATAGGCCCTTCGCAGAGGGAAGCAGAGGTTGTCGTGTGCTTTTAAGTTTTTGGATGTGCAAACTCTTAATGCGAAGGAACGTCACTTTATATTTCACCTTGTGATAGAAAACTTTGTTATGTTGTTCGTCACTTTTATTTCATTTCCCCTTACAATAAACGATCATACAGGTTTTTGGAGAAATTTTAATTACTCGATGCACCGATGACAACTTACTTGAAGGATCTTACTCAATCCATAGGCATGCATGGTGGACTCTCATGCTAAGAGACTGTGTTTAAGCTGATGGATGCACAACTAGTATCTCTACTTAGTGTGGAAATATTGGGCTAGAAAGGATGTAAAGCAAGCACCACATGTCAAAGGATCCATGACCATATAACTTTTAAGTGAATGTAAACTACCATAATCATTATGTTGTTTTCCATGTCCAACATCAACACTTGATCATTATATAATATTTGGTGAGGACTCACAATCATAAAAGATGTCCAAGATAATGTGTTTGTATGTGAGTCTTCTCTCCTCTATCATAATCTTTCTTACATTGCAACAATGACTAATACCACGTTTGCTTACTCTCAACAACTTTTATCACTTATACCCTTTTTAGTGTGAAGTCATTACTTCTCATGAGATAAGCATATGATCTTTATATTTTTTTATTGCCATGCTATGATGATGGGTGCACATAAGTAAAGCACACAAACTCAACTAATCTTTATTATATAAATCTCATACTCTATCACACCCTGTTTTTACCTTATTTCAACTTTAGTCTCTTCAAAACGTGAGTTTATTAAAACTTTTTAAGAAAGTGCTATGAGTGTTGTGATTGCCACTGTTTGTGTGTATGCTTGAGCGAGTGGATCCGAAAACAATATTTTTGTAACCTGAGATTTCCAAAAGGACCTTTTTCTCATTTTTGGCTATTTCAAAGCCTTGCTTTGTGTTTCCACTGCAAGTCCCCGATTCCAAGGGAGTGCCTTCACCCAAAGATTTTATTCTTATTTTAGCACTATTTTAACTCTCCAAAATCATAAAATAAATATTTTATAAAATATTTTTCTATCTTATTTGTATGTCCTTTCCTGAGACCAGAAATGATTTTTTTGGGTGGAAAATTATTATTCCGTCTTAGAAAAATATGAGAAAGTTTGGAGATACTCAAAGGACATATATTTCATCCATAAGATTTTAAACCCCTATTTGTGTCCAAAATATTTGAGAAGATCCTAGAATACCTATTATGTCTGTTTTGACCTTTTGAAATACTGCCAAAGGAAATATTTTCAATAAATTCCCAGAAAATACTAGCATGCTTCCCAAGCTATATTTGGTGGTCATGCCAAGTTTCACCTCATTTCAAGGTGGTTTGGTTCACTAAATAATATTAAAACCTTCCCTGTCCAGAATCAAGTTGTAGCAACTCTACATAGCAAAGTTTGTCCAAATAGCCTGAAACTTTGCAGTAGTGCTCAACACCCCAAATGAGGAGACCTTGCCAAAAATTGGATTTGTGGGGATTAATTTACCCACATTCTCTTTTGAAAGGACAGAAGTGCCCACTTGGGTGTGATTTCAAGCTTGTAGTGTCAAACTTGTCCAATGGTACTCAAATTTGATGGAGCATCCTACTTTTGCATAAAACCCAATCATGTTAACTTTCAGCATCAGTGGTGAAGATTAACTACCCCAAACACCTCTCGAACACCTTCTGCCAATTTGGTCAAACAACACTTAACACCCTCTACACCCACTCCCTTTCCACTAAACTCTTAGTGCAAACTGCCAGCACCACTCCTCAAATGCACACAGGTGGCCCCTCTTTGGTTCAAAGCAGGTAAGCCAAAATATCCATTTTGGTTTCTAAATCAAGGCTGACACCTTCTCTTCAAGCTCTTCCTTTGACCAGCAGTGAGAACCTCGGCTCCCAAACAGCTAAGGGGCATCTAAGCCAACCCCAGGGCACGTCGGATAGGGCCAAAGTGCCACAGAGCGTGCCAGCATGTCGTGGCATGCCAAATCTGCGCTCTGGTCGCGCTACACTGCGCACCCGAGGCAAAGGAGACCAACCCCGGCCGGTTCTCAACTCCCCTTAGTGTCTCTGCGCATCTCCGACAAACGTCCTGACTCAAGGCAGCCTCAGGGCCCCTTCTCACCCTCTCTGCTCACCATGGCGATGCGTGCCCGCGCGTGCCAGATTCGGCCAGAAGAACGTGGCCCCCCAGCAAACGCGCACTGAGCCTCCCCTCTTTCTCATTGGGTCACTCGGGTCCCAAACCAAATCTGCGAAACCGTGGTATCGACCCCTAGCCCTCTCTCCCTCTCCAACATCTGCGCTGAAACCACAAGCGCTGCCCCTCTCGGTGCATCGTTGTTGGCCTATAAATAGGCCCTCCCCCTTCACTCCAGCACTGCACACCACTCCCCCAGGCCCTCAATCGAGGCTCTGCAACCCCATTAGAGCACAGAGAGCTACGGTGCTCAAGATCAACTGAGGCCCCGCCGCTTCGGAGCTCCGTCGATCTCGGGCTACAGGCCAGCTCTCGCGCTCCTCTCACCTCCTCCGTGACCGTACTGAGCTCAGGAAGCTTCTCCACCTCTTCCCGAGCATTTCCCTGCCCATAGCACTGGACTCCACTACCACCCGTAGCACCTCTGCCGCGGCCACCTTGTCGTCGGTGACCCAGGGCCTCCCCGTCGTTCATTCGACGACCAGCAGGTAGGCGATGATGCCATGGTGTCGTTCTTGCCGTCACCTTGCCTCGAGGGCGTCGGTATCGACGCTGGCGTGCCTCCCCTCCATCTGTCGAGAGGAGGAATACGACCCCGACAAGCATGCCCACCTGTCAGTGGCCAGTCTCTCCCACTCTCTCTTCTCTCTGCCACTGACCGCATGGGCCAACGCGTCAGGTTTAAACCTAACGGCGCGCGCGCACCTCGGCTGCTGGCTGGCTAGCTGGCTGGTTGGCCAGTTGGGCTGGCCGAGCCACTGGCCGAGCCAGGCCAGGGTTAAACCCTTTTTTCTTTTTCTCTTTATTTTCGATTCTAAATTATTTTTTTAAAATTAAATATTTAATCAAATTTAAATATTCTTCCAATAGAAATCTTTTAAAAATGTATAGAATTTATTAGTGATGTTGCACAAATTTTTGTAAATGTTTTACACATAGCTTTGATAAAAATGCCTAGTTTGAATATTTTAGCCCCTGTTATTTAGGTCTTAAAAATACATTTTAGTATAAAACCAGAGGCAAATATTTTAAAAACTATAATAAAGAATTATCAGAATAGGATAACATTTTTTAAAGTGAGTTTGTGCTCTCTTTTCGAATGAGCTTCTTATTTTACTACTATTATTACGACGATAGAATCCGCGTTCGACGAAGAAGTTGGACTCGAAGACCCCGAAGATCCCGGATACATAGTTAATCAAGGCAAGCAACCCTTTGACCATGTCTAAGAAAACATTTTCATGCATGCCAAGTTGAATACTTTATTTCGATGCATATAGTTAAGGTTATTTGGTGCACCCCATCATGGTGTTAACGATGGCCACTTGTGAAAGAAGTGGTGCACCGGGAATGTTTTGTGTGAGTGTTATCGAAAATGGGATTAGATTTATTATGAGGGTCAGGCTAATAACATGTTGACAAGTAGACAATAGTGCTACGCATAAAAAGTGCATGTGCATGATGATGGTAACACAGAGTTGATATCAAAGCTTTTACCAAAAACCCGTCACGTGCCACTAATGGCCGAGGGTGATGATGAGTTAGGTGACCACTTGTGAAAAAATTGCTGCACCGGGAATGTTTTGTGTGAGTGGTATCGAAAATGGGATTAGGTTTATTATGTGTCGACCGTCCCAACCTTACATGTGCGACCACAATACACTTTTATGGGACGGGGCTTTGTTGAGTACTTTGGTCGGTGCTAGCAAAGAGGCCACATTACTAGTGGCGGGAGTGATATGTGGTTACTCTCGTGACAGGGTTGTACGAGGTAGGACGACTGTGTCGTTTTTACGTGTTCGGGCACACTGTTGGTCCCCACATGCATGATACGGTCTAGAGTTGTTGCTCGTAAGATGTACATCATGTGGGCTGGGTACCAATCGAGTGGACTCTTTGTCTAGTGTCGTCAAGGGAAAGGCGATTGTCGGGTACTTACCTCGGGTATGTTATATACCACGAGTCATCGATGACATAGAAGTTTCTCGGATGTCATGGTACATCGTAGAACCTATGGAGAGTGTAAAACTATTCAAATAGCCATGTCAACGGTCAAGCACAATTGGGTCATGCTTCTTAAACTATGTCCAATCGTTTCCACATAAACCAAGTGTGTGTGTGTTTAAAGGTGTTATCTAAGAAAGTTGATATGGTCAAGTTTGGTGACTTGGCATATCGGGTGAACCCGAAGTGTTCAGCCTTCAGCAGATATGTTGATATCTGTAACATGTTCTTATGATTACCATCTAGTTTATGATGCATATCCATACAAGTAATTGACCATGCGTATTCTTAAGTAGAACTTGATTTCCACAAAGGCTGCATATTATCATGGGCTGTTAGCGAGTACATTCCAAGTTCTCACTAGCTTGCCATTGGTGATATTATTGACCAGAGATGGAGGAACCGGAGTTTGGAGAAGAATTGTTTATCGGAGACGGACATGCAAACTAGGAAGCTTACTAGTCAGAATGCTTGTTGGTGAAGGCTGATGGCGTGGGCTCTCGTTTACTACCAAGAATTCTGATAGTAGTTGTATCGGTGTGATTGGCCTTATAGGCCCTATCTATGAGAGACTTGACCGTGATGGTCATTTGTTGTATCAAACCGAATGTTTGGATGTAAGACTCTTAATATTCAGTATCTGTGTGTTCAGTGAGCATTGATCTCTGGGATCACTAATCACGTTCATTCGGCGAACTCGATTCGTAACTCAATTATAAGGATTGATGGTCTGAAAGCAAAAATTCTAAGCAAAGCAAATCTTAAATTTAGTTCTCTAAATAACGAAACAACAAAGCATCTAAATAAGATAGATGGTAATTGTGGAAGTGATGGTGATACTATATTGGGGCACCTCCCCCAAGCTTGGAACCCACTAAGAGTGGTGCCCATACACATGTACTCAAGGGTCCCTCTCGGGTGATGATGCTGATGGTGCGGCAGGTTGGTCTCCCATCTTCCAAGGCATTCGGTCACCATCATAGAAAGAAAACCTTTCGTCTGGGACCCCAAAATCAGCAGTGATGCTCATCCTCTTAAACCTCGGTTCATACTAATAATTTTGGCTTTGGAGGTTAAAGATTTGTACTTGGAGATGTTCGATCCGCTCTTGAAGCTTGAAGAGAACTGTCCCCATGTTCTTGGTGTATAGCTTGTTCTCCCAAGTCCATGATCATAGAGTGATTACCACTAAAACCACGTTCAACAATGCCTTGGCACTTGAAGATCTCCTGCTCCACCACCGCAAGCCTGGCCTTCTCGAAGAACTTGTCTGAGGGTGTTTCATCACCTCTGGGAGGTACGACTTGACGACCATCTCGAAGAACTTGTCCTTGGAGGAGCTTGGTGTTATCATGGCGATCTACATCTCTCAGGAAAAACAGCCCAAAACAAAAACACAAGAAATTCAAGTTTTGTTTGGTTCGTAACAATCGGGAGTATATATAATGGTTTTTTCAAGGTAAGAATACATGCTCAGGAAGAAAACAGAGTCTGGGAGGCAGATGAGGTGCCCACAAGGCATGAGGGCGTGCCTAGGGGGATGGATGTGCCATATTGCCTTGTGGACCCCTCATGGGTCCGCATGACGTCTTTCTATTTTTGTATATTTTATAAAATACCAAAACCAATTGAACATGTTTTTTTGGAATTTTTGGAGTCGGTTTTCAAACCGTTTTACGTACCTACTCCTTTTTAGGTTTCTGGACCGTTCCGGAACGTCTCTCCAATGTGCTCCTCCAGTGTTATCACTTGGATAATGTTAGTCTCAACATTAATGGTACTGATATGTAATGCTTAACTCTTTGTCCATTTACCACTCTCGGACTTTCACCTTCAAAGTTACTGATCATTATAGCACCGGAGTGATAAACCACATCGAAAACATATGGGCCTTCCCATTTGGAGAGGAGTTTAGCTGCAAACAATCTAAAACGAGAATTGTACAAAAGCATGATACGTATCCAACATATTTATAATTTTTTATTGTTCCATGCTATTATATTATCTGTTTTGGGTGTTTTATATGCATTAATATGCTATTTTATATTATTTTTTTGGACTAACCTATTAACCTAGAGCCTAGTGCCAGTTTTTGTTTTTTTCCATGTTTTTGAGTATTGCAGATAAGGAATATTAAACGAAGCCCAAACGGACTAAAATCTCTGGAATGATTTTTCTTGGACCAGAAGAAACCTGCCAGACTTGGACAAGGGGGTAGGAGACCTATCGGGAGACGACAAGCCTACAGGGCGTGCCCTAGGTGGGCGCCCCTGGCTTGTGGGCCCCCTGCAGGTCTCCTAACCCTAATCTTCGTCCTATAAATTATCATATAATCCCCCAATACTAGAACGACACCAAAAAATACTTTTCCGCCGTTGGGAGCCTCTATTCCCATGAGAAACAATCTGGGAGCCTTTTTCGATAATCCACCGGAGGGGGAACCCATCATGGAGGGCATCTACATCAACTCCATTGCCCCTCCGATGATGCTTGGGTAGTTCACCCCAGACCTACGGGTCCATAGCTAATAGCTAGATGGCTTCTTCTCTCTCTTTGTTCTTCAATACCATGTCCTTCATGATCTTCATGGAGATCTATCCGATGTTATACTCTTTTGCGGTGTGTATGTCCAGATCCGATGAATTGTGGGTTTATGTTCAGCTTAGCTATGAATATTATTTGAATCTTCTATGAATTATTATATGCATGATTTCATATCTTAGCAAGTCTCTTTGAGTTATTGGTTTGCTTTGACCAACTAGATTGGTAATTCTTGCAATGGGGGAAGTGCTTAGTTTTGGATTCAATCTTGCGGTGTCCTCAACCAATGACAAAGTAGGGGTAGTGAGGCACGTATTGTATTATTGCCATCAAGGATAAAAAAGATGGGGTTTTCATCACATTGCTTGAGTTTATCCCTCTACATCACGTCATCTTTCCTAATGCGCTGATCTGTTCTTCATGAACTTAATACTCTAGATGCAGGCAGGAGTCGGTCGATGTGTCGAGTAATAGTAGTAGATGCAGAATTGTTTCGGTCTACTTGACACGGACGTGATGCCAATATGCATAATCATTGCCTTGGATGTCTTCACAATTATTCACTTTTCTATCAATTGCTCGACAATAATTTGTTCACCCACCGTATTATTTTCCTTCATGAGAGAAGACTCTAGTGAAACCTATGGCCCCCGTGTCTATTTTCCATATTATACTTTCAGATCTATAAACAAAAAGTACCAAAAATATATTGCTGGCATTTATTTCCTTTTTTTTCAAATGTAGTTCTAGCAATCTTAAATATACTTCGGATTTCGGGCTCCGCAAAACCCTAAACATTTGAACTCAGGGGCATGTATGAAGATCTCCTGCGGGCTCGCCTCAGCTAATTCGCTACTCGCTCGGGATGGCAGAGAACTCACTCGATGGTGTGGAAGACCCAGAACACAGAAGTTTAACCAGGTTCGTGCCGCTGAGAAGCGTAATACCCTACTCCTGCTTTGGTGGATTGACTCTCGTGGAGGTCGGTGGATGAACTAGTACAGTGTACGAGGGCCTCCGGAGGTTGGGTGGCCTTTGTGTGGTGCCAGTGATCGAATGAATGAATCGGATCCCCCCTATGAAGTGACCTACTCTCTATATATAGTGGCGGCCCCGGTCCTCTTCCATATCATTTCGGCGGGAAAGGATCCCACAATGGCCAATTTCAAAGGGGGACACGGGACACATGCTTCCCCTGTCCAAAAGTAGTCTTCGCCTGCAAAGTGGCTGCCAACGCTGCAGGGACGGGTCCAGGGATGATGTTTGTCCTGTTAGGGGGCGGGGATGGCCTTGTTGCACTTGAAAGGAAACCTTTGAAAGATGCCTTAGGAACCCCTGTTCTTCCTTGCCCCCTTTGCACTAAAGGGGAAAGTGCTCCGTCTTGTTGTTTGTTGCTCGCCTATCCTTCCTCCGCGTCATCCTTGACTCTTGAGGTCGGTTCCTGCCTCAGAATGTCCGTCGCTCCGGAGGGGTCCTAAGGAGGCCCCCCGCGGGTCTTGATGTTGTTCCTCCTCGCGAGGGCCTTGCCTTGAGTGGTATCGGGCCTGTTGGTTTTTTGTCAACGAAGTGGGCCAGCCCTGGGCCACGGGAAATCATGTCTGGGTACCCCCATTCCGAGAACACCGACACTAGCCCCCGGGCCCAAGGCGCGCCTGGGCTGGCTTCTCGGTGAAGCCTTGAGGGCGGCTTGAAGCATCACGGGCCCTAATTTCTTGTGGGCCAAGCAGCACACGTGTCTAGACGCCATGCGGCAACGCTGTCACTCCTCGAGGCGTCCGAGGCGTACCAGACCATGACTGCATGATCTCCAAGAACTCTGTCGGCATCAATGTAACTCACTAAATGGCATCGTCGCAGCCTGCCCACGCCCAACGGACCTCACGGACGTGACCGCTCGGTTGTCAGGTGAGGCGATGTAGGCGGCAATGCGCATGCCGGCCCACCTCGCGGCGCCTGAGGGGCGCACGATGCTCGCGCTCCCATGACGGTTGGGGGTCCTGGTTCGCCTATAAATCTGCCCCGCCCCTGGCAAGGGGAAGGTACTGCGATCTTGAGCTTCCTCTTTGCTTCCTTTGCTCCGCCGAGAAAAATATCTTCTCCCCTTCATTTCTTCGTCTTCCATGGTGTCTCCAGGAGGCGATCCTGCCAGGGGAAACGTGCGGCTCCATTCGTGTTTTCGTCCGCCCCCGGGAGCAGTGGTGAAGGACCCTCACGGTCAGCACGCGTCTGCTACAATTGGGCTCTGACCGATGAGTAAGTTCCCCGTTTGCGCCCCCTTTCCTGGTTGTCCCGTCTGCTTCTTGGTGGTTGATCTTCCCTTTTCTCCAGAGTGCCCGTAGCAAAGAAACTCAAGCTCGGCGAGGTTCAGGAGGAGGCGGAGGGGCTGCGGGCTCAGCTCGAGAGTGCCGAGGCCACCGTCGACGCCACCCGCCAGGGCGAAGCGGAGGCCAAGGCGGAGTTGGCATTGCTGCAGAGACAGGTCCAGGAGGCGGCCAACGTCGTTCAGGCCGCCTAGGACGAGGTGGTGTACGCCCAGATGACGGAGTCCCAGCGTGCCAAGCTGTTCGCGAGCATAGCCGGCCGGGAGGCAGGCGCGACGCGTCGATTCGTGGGGGATGCCCCAGCGCTGCCAAGGGTGAGCAGCAATGGGGGCTACCTCGCCTTCTTCCAGAAGGTGGTGGAGATGCTGGAGGCCGGCATCTCCCGTGTGGAGGAGGATAACGCATCCGACGCATGCGAGCTTCTGGGCCTTGCCTTGACACTCGTCTTCTCCAACCTGCGTCGCCTCGTCTCGCAACTTGATCTCCATTGCATCGTCGAGCCGGTGCCCGCTGAGTCCCGGTGTCTTCTCCGGGACGAAGTGCGCCCACGCATGGTCGCCCTGGTAGAGCGGTATGTCCGGGTGCCTGTCTCCAGTGAGGAGCAGGGCTCTAACGCCGAGCCTATCGGCGGCCTCTCCCCCTGGGCGTCCCCCATCTTATGTTTTCCTGCCCGTGTAATGTTGGACCATGAACTCTGCCCTGTCGGGCGTTAGACTTTTGTATGCTACCTTCGTCGTTCTCCCTTTCCTTGCGCTCTTGAATTGATGGCATACTCGCTGGTAGTCGTTGTAGCTTGGCTCGCTCGCATAGGGCCCGTCAATGACCCAGTCGTAACTCGGGGGCAACGGCAGCCAGGGCCCTCAAGAGGTCCCATCCTCCCGAGGCATTGTTTGTACCGCTGCACGGTTGGTCGATTGCCTCGTCCCTCGCCGCAGCTTAGTCCTTAGGCCCTAGCTCATGGGTTTGCGTTGCCTCTTCTGCAGCTCCTCCTAAGTAGCTCCTGCTTTGTTGGTGGGATGGGGTGGAGACCCTTTCGACACTCTATATCTGCGGGTCCCAGTCCTGCACATTTCCGTGCCGCCGTGAGGCGCAACCCGTTACCAATGTTGTTCCTCAGGGGGAAAGCGCTGGCGCCCTGGGTGTCGACATGGGCGACACCTGGGTGGCCGAGTGGCGTTCCGACCAGTAAGGCCCCTAAGGCATGTTGCTCAGGAGCCCCCCTTGATAGTCAAGCCGCTATACGTTGACAGGCCCAGGTACCGCACATTTCCTCACCGCTGTTAGGTTCGACGCACTTCACGAGGCGGGGCCCCGCCGTCGTCGACACCGATCGAAGCTCCAGGACGGCACAAGGGGTGGCGAGTGGCCTTATGATCGGTAAGGCTCCTCAGGCTCGATGCTCAGGAGCCCCCTTTGACATTTGAGCGATTCCCCATTCCGTCCCTTTGGTCGTCGCCCCAGGGTGCCTTGAGGACTCCCAGGACACTTTGTGGTGGTATCATGCTCCGATTCGGGCCCCCAAGCGGGGTTCGAACGCTAAAAATGTTTGCCCCTAGGAAGACAAGTCATTTCTTTCACGCTCCTTGGCACCTAGGGGCGGTGAGGAGCGTTCAGCTCCTCAGAAAAAGTCATCCAGAAAAGGATGCTTCGAAGCCGGCAAAACGAGAAAGCACAAGAGAAAATCCCCCCCTTTTATTTTTCAAACATCAACTTTTGAAGTCGGCACATTCAAGTCCATCAAAGGAAAACTCAAGCTCCACGAAGAAGCAAGCAAATGTCGCGTCCCACACCTAGGCTAATCTCCCCCGCCATCTCCCCCAGCGCGGAGCATAGGGCTTCGACTAGGCGTGGGAGGGACCCCTCCGCGTCCTCGCGGGGCCCTGGGCGTATACATCCGCAGCTTGTTATTACGTGAGAGTGTCACGGTCGGGGTGTATCTGGGAGGTCAAAAGGAGACCTTGGCCTCGCGAGTGTCCCTACCCCCGAGGCATAGGCGCCTGATTCCTTTTGGATCATTGGTGGACTGTGTTGATTGCCTCCGTGTTCTCCCCAGCATGGAGCGTAGGGCTGCCACTAGGCGTGGGAGGGACCCCTCCGCATCCTCAGGCGCACCGGACATATAGAGCCGCAACCCGTTATTACACGAGAGTGTCACGGGATGAATTAGGTTCCAGAAGGATTGAAGGACGATGGAGAGGTGCCACGGGTTGATGCATGTCCCGTGGGGACTGTGGGGCAAACGCGAGAGCGCTCCAGCTTCACGATGTTTCATCCTTCTCCTGAGAATTGTTGATGGCTTTTCTACTGCTCTACACCAGCAGGTCCCGTTCCCGCGCATTTCCCGACCGCCATTCCATACGGCTGAATGGTGGACGCAGCAACGGGGTCAAGCCCTGCCACCCACGACCGAATGTCCATGGATGACATCAAGGGTGGCAGGTGGCCTTATGACCGGTAAGGCTCCCGAGGCTCGATTCTTAGGAGTCCCCGTTGATGTTCGAGCGGCTCTGCGTCACCAAGACCCGGTCCCGCACATTTCCCAACCCCTATTGCTTGCGACCGATTGGACGAACACAGCTACGGGATCAAGCCATGACACCCCTGATAACAACTGAATGTCCGTCGATGGCATCAAGGGTGGCAGCGGGACTTGTGACTGGTAAGGCCCCTAAGGCTCGATGCTCTGGAGCCCCCTTTTGACGCTCAAGCGGCCCCCATTCCTTCCTATTGTTATTGGCCTTGGGAAGGCACGGGGCCTCCCCAGGTCCAACGACAGGGTGACGCGTACCGGCCGGAGCCCCATGCGGGGGAGGGGGGTTGGGTAGATCGCCCAAAGATGCAAGCAAGGTAGGATGACAGATCGTCGAATGGATGCAGCAGCAGTTATGGAAGCATGTGATACGTCTCCAACGTATCTATAATTTTTGATGGTTCTATTCTATTATCTTGTCAACTTTGGATGTTTTATATGCATGAATATGATATTTTATATCTTTTTTGGGACTAACCTATTAACTAAGTGCCAAGTGCCACTTTCTGTTTTTTCCGTGTTTTTAGCCCATTTTCAGACGGAGTCCAGATGGAATGAAACTTTACGATGATTTTTTTTGGACCAAAAGAGACCCCCGAAGCTTTGGGAGAAGGCCAGATGGGCCACGAGGGAGTCACAAGCCCTCACGCCGCCAACACCCCCCGGTGGTGGCGCGCAGGCTTGTGACCTCCTCGTGGGCCCAACTTATGCAATTCCACCGCCATAAATTCCTATAAATTCAGAAACCTCCAGAAAGAAACCTAGATCGGGAGTTCCGCCGCCACCGAAAACCAATCTGGAGCCCATTCCAGCACCCTGCCGGAGGGGGAATCCATCTCTAGTGGCCGTCTTCATCATCCCGACGATCTCCATGACGAGGAGGGAGTAGTTCTCCCTCGGGGCTGAGGGTATGTACCAGGAGCTATGAGTTTGATCTCTCTCTCTCGTGTTCTTGAGATGTCTTGATCTCGATGTACCATGGGCTTTGCTACTGTAGTTGGATCTTATGATGTTCTTCCCCCTCTCCCTCTTGTAATGAATTGAGTTTCCCCTTTGGATTTATCTTATCGGATTGAGACTTTGAGAACACTTGATGTATGTCTTGCACGTGTCTATCTGCTTTGATCAACTTGCGGGTGTGTGACAATTGGGAACCTAGGAATATGGGTTGGCACACGTGGATTCATGTGAGTACTTGATGTATGTTTTGGTGATCAACTTGCGGGTTTGTGACATTGGGAACCTATGCATAGGGGTTAGCACACGTTTTCACTCTCCGGTAGAAACTTCGGGGCACTCTTTGAAGTTCTATGTGTTGGTTGAATAAATGAATCTGAGATTGTGTGATGCATATCGTATAATCATACCCATGGATACTTGAGGTGACAATGGAGTATCTAGGTGACATTAGTGTCTTGGTTGCTATGTATCTTAAGGTGTTATTCTAGTACGAACTCTATGAAAGATTGAATGGAAAGAATAGCTTTGTGCTATTTTACTACAGACTCTTGAATAAGTCGATCAGAAAGAATAACTTTGTGGTGGTTTCGTACCCGACAATAATCTCTTCGTTTGTTCCCCACTATTAGTGACTTTGGAGTGACTCTTTGTTGCATGTTGAGGGCTAGTTATATGATCTAATTATGTTATCATTGTTGAGAGAACTTCACTAGTGAAAGTATGAACCCTAGGCCTTGTTTCCATGCATTGCAATACCGTTCGTGCTCACTTTTACCATTTGTTACCTTGCTGTTTTTGTAATTTCAGATTACAAAAACCTATATCTACCATCCATATTGCACTTGTATCACCATCTCTTCGCCGAACTAGTGCACCTATACAACTTACCATTGTATTAGGTGTGTTGGGGTCACAAGAGACTCTTTGTTATTTGGTTGCAGGGTTGCTTGAGAGAGACCATCTTCATCCTACGCCTCCCGCGGATTGATAAACCTTAGGTCACCCACCTGAGGGAAAATTGCTACTGTCCTACAACCCTCTGCACTTGGAGGCCCAACAACATCTACAAGGAGAAGGTTGCGTAGTAGACATCAAGATCTTTTCTGGCGCCGTTGCCGGGGAGGCTAGGTAAGCGGCACTGACATCCCGTCGACGAAGCTCTTTTCTGGCGCCGTTGCCGGGGAGGTTAGCGCTTGAAGGTATATCTTAAGATCTTGCAATCAAATCTTTTTGTTTCTTGTTCTTTCACTAGAAAACTACAAAAAAATGAAATTGAGGATGCCTCATATGCTCCATCTTTTCAATGTCTTTCGTGAGCATGATGGAAAGGAAAATTGTGCTCAAGTGCTGGAAGAAGAATGACATAGAATGCTTGGCATAGAATATGTGAATGATGATCATGATTGCAATGTTCTTAGCATGAATTCTATGAATACCCATGATGCTAATGATATGCAAAGCCACAAGCTGGGGGATGCTATATTTGATGAAGATGATCTTTTTAGTTCTTCCACTTTGAATGATCAAAATTATTTTGATGAAACAATGCCCCCTATCTATGATGATTATTGTGACGATACATATGCTTTAAAGAAGAGGGATGATAAAACTTGTCATACTCTTGAGAAGCCTTTTGCTAAACCTTTCTTTTTCATTGTGGACAGAACTTGTAGTACTCAAGTCTTTTACGATAGTCCCACTACTATTCTTGAGAATAGATTTCCTTATGTGGAGAGTAATAAAATTCCTATGCTTGTAGATCATGAAAATAATGCTTTAGGTGCTGGTTATATTGTTGAATTCATTCATGATAATACTGAGAATTACTATGAGAGAGGATCATATGCTTCTACTTATTGCAATAGTATCAAGCTTCCTCTCCATATATTGAAAAATTTTAAGCTATGCTTGTTTTTCCTTCCTATGCTAGTTGATTCTTGCTCCAATAAATTGTTTGATCACAAAATCCCTATGCATAGGAAGTGGGTTAGACTTAAATGTCCTAGCCATTTGCTCCATGATGCTCTCATTGTGTTTCAATCCTTTCCTTTTATCTGAACATCATTGAAATCAATGCCTAGCTAAGGGCGTTAAACGATAGCGCTTGTTGGGAGGGAACCCAATGAATAAATTTTTCTTTGCTTTTTGCTTCCTGTTTTGTGTTTTCCACACTTTCATAATTCTGTTATGATTGTGTTTTTTGTGTTTCTTTTTGCGTTTGTGCCAAGCAAAACCGTTATGATTAGTCTTGGGGATGATCGTTTGGTCATGCTGGAAAAGACAGAAACTTTCTGCTCACGAAACGAATTTTCATTTTTTCTGTAAGAGCTTTTGAGTTGATTCTTTTTGCTGCTGATTTCTACGCCAATTCTTCAGACTTTCGTAATTTTTCAGAAGTTTTGAAGTAAAAGAGGTATACCAAATATACAGATTGCTACAGACTGGTCTGCTGTTAACAGATTCTGTTTTTTTGTTGTGTTGGTTGCTTATTTTGATGAAACTATGGATAGTATCGGAGGGTAATATCCATGGAAGATTGAAAATACAGTAACCCAACATCAGCATAAGTATAATTTAAGTTTGCTACAGTACCTAAGGAAGTGGTGGTTTTCTTTCTCATACTAATGTTATCACGAGTTTCTGTTTAAGTTTCGTGTTGTGAAGTTTTCAAGTTTTGGGTGAAGTTCTTATGGACAAAGAGATAAAGAGTGGAAATAGCTCAAGCTTGGGGATGCCCAAGGAACCCCAAGATATTCAAGGATGCCGTAAAAGCCTAAGCTTGGTGATTCCCCGGGAAGGCATCCCCTCTTTCGTCTTCAATCCATCGGTAACGTTAATTGAGGCTATATTTTTATTCACCACATGTTATGTGTTTTGCTTGGAGCGTCTTGTATCGTAGGAGTCTTTTATTTTTGTTGTGTCACAATCATCCTTGATGCACACCTAGAGAGAGAGAGACATGCACTCACCGTGATTTTGTCGAGCTTCACTTATATCATTTGGTAGACAATTCAGCTCACATGTGCTTCACTTATATCTTTTGAGCTAGATACTTTTGCTCTTTGTGCTTCACTTATATCTTTTAGAGAACAGCGGTGCGTGGCTTGGTAGTTGATATATGCTTTGAAAGTAGTCTCAAAAGGGGTAGTTATGCAAAGGGATACGAAAAATTCCACCTTCATGTGCATTTAATAGTTAGAGAAGTTTGATTCCTCTCAATTAGTTTTGAGATATGGTTGTGGTAATATTGAAGTTATGCTAGTAAGGTGTTGTGGATCTAGAAATACTTGTGTTGAAGTTAGTGATTCCCGTAGCATGCACGTATGGTGAACCGCTATGTGATGAAGTCTGAGCATGATTAGTCTTTTGATTGTCATCCTTTGTGTGGCGGTCGGGATCGCGCGATGGTTTATACCTACCAAACCTTCCCCTAGGAGTATGCGTTGAATGCTTTGTTTCAATTACTAAATAAACTTTTGCAACAAGTATATGAGTTCTTCATGACTAATGTTGAGTCCATGGTTTAGATGCACTTTCACCTTCCACCATCACTATCTTCTTAGTGCCGTGCAACTTTCGCCGACGCACAAAACCCACCATTAGCCTCCCTCAAAACAGCCACCATACCTACCTACTATGGCTTTTTCAAAGTCATTATGAGATATGTTTTCGTGCAACTACCACCATGACATGTGCCACCACGTCTACATTACCATTGCATGATCGTAAGATAGCTAGCATGATGTTTGCATTGATGTCTATGCCATGCTAGATCATTGCCACGGTAAACTACCGAAGGCAATCCATATAGAGTCATAGTTGCTCTAAGTTTTGAGTTGAAACTGTGATGATCATCATTAATGGAGCATTCTCCCATGTGAGTAAATAAAAGAGGCCAAAGATGCCCACCACAAAAAAAGAGGCCAAAGAGCCCACCAAAAAATGAGAGAAAAAGAGAGAAGGAACAATGCTACAAATTTTTCCACACTTGTGCATATTAAGCACCATGATCTTCATGATTGAGAGTCTCTCGTTTTGTCACCACCATATAGCTAGTGGGAAATTTTCATTATATGAATTGGCTTGTATATTCCAATGATAGGCTTCCTCAAAATTGCCTTAGGTCTTCGTGAGCAAGCAAGTTGGATGCACACCCACTAGTTTTCTTTAAGAGCTTTCACATACTCTTAGCTCGAGTGCATCATTTGTATGGAAATCCCTACTCATTCACATTGATATCTATTGATGAGCATCTCCACAGCTCATTGATATGCCTAGTTAATGTGACTATCTTCTCCTTTTTTGTCTTGCAACCTCCACCACACTCCACACCACTTATAGTGCTAAAACCATGGCTCACGCTCATGTATTGCGTGAGAGTTGAAAAGGTTTGAGAAAGTAAAGGTGTGAAACAATTACTTGGCCAATACCAGGGTTGTGCATGATTTAAATTCGTTGTGCAATGATGATAGAGCATAGCCAGACTATATGCTTTTGTAGGGATAACTTTCTTTTGGCCTTGTTAATTTGAAAGTTCATGATTACCTTGCTAGTTTGCTTGAATTATTATTGTTTCCACGTCAATAGCAAACTATTGTTTTGAATCTAACGGATCTGAACATTCATGTCACGTGAGAGAAGTTACAAAGGACAACTATGCTAGGTAGCATGCAACATCAAAAATTCATTCTTTATCACTTCCCTACTCGAGGACGAGCAGGAGTTAAGCTTGGGGATGCTTGATACGTCTCCAACGTATCTAAAATTTTTGATGGTTCCATGCTATTATCTTGTCAACTTTGGATGTTTTATATGCATGAATATGCTATTTTATATCTTTTTTGGGACTAACCTATTAACTAAGTGCCAAGTGCCAGTTTCTGTTTTTTCCATGTTTTTGGCCCATTTTCAGACGGAGTCCAAATGGAATGAAACTTCACGATGATTTTTTTGGACCAAAAGAGAACCCCGAAGCTTTGGGAGAAGGTCAGATGGGCCGCGAGGGAGTCACAAGCCCTCACGCCGCCACCACCACCCCCCCCCCCCGGTGGTGACGCGCATGCTTGTGACCTCCTCGTGGGCCCAACTGACGCAATTCGACCGCCATAAATTCCTATAAATTCAGAAACCTCCAGAAAGAAACCTAGATCGGGAGTTCCACCATCGCAAGCCTCTGTAGCCACCAAAAACCAATCTCGAGCCCGTTCCAGCACCCTGCCGGAGGGGGAATCCATCTCTGATGGCCATTTTCATCATCCCGGCGATCTCCCTAACGAGGAGGGAGTAGTTCTCCCACGGGGCTGAGGGTATGTACTAGTAGCTATGTGTTTGATCTCTCTCTCTCGTGTTCTTGAGATGTCTTGATCTCGATGAACCATGAGCTTTGCTACTGTAGTTGGATCTTATGATGTTGTTCCCCCTCTCCCTCTTGTAATGAATAGAGTTTCCCCTTTGGAGTTATCTTATTGGATTGAGTCTTTGAGAAAACTTGATGTATGTCTTGCACGTGTCTATCTGATGTGATCAACTTGCAGGTTTGTGACAATTGGGAACCTATGCTTATGGGTTGGCACACATGGAGTCACGTGAGTACTTGATGTATGTTTGGTAATCAACTTGCGGGTTCCTAACATTGGGAACCTATGCATAGGGGTTGGCACATGTTTTGACTCGCCGGTAGAAACTTCGGGGCACTCTTTGAAGTTCTATGTGTTGGTTGAATAGATGATTTTGAGATTGTGTGATGCATATCGTATTATTATACCCACGGATACTTGAGGTGACAATGGAGTATCTAGGTGACATTAGGGTCTTGGTTGATATGTATCTTAAGGTGTTATTCTAGTACGAACTCTATGAAAGATTGAACGGAAAGAATAGCTTCATGCTATTTTACTACGGACTCTTGAATAGATCGATCACAAAGAATTACTTTGTGGTGGTTTCGTACCCGACAATAATCTCTTCGTTTGTTCCCCGCTATTAGTCACTTTGGAGTGACTCTTTGTTGCATGTTGAGGGCTAGTTATATGATCCAATTATGTTATCATTGTTTAGAAAACTTCACTAGTGAAAGTATGAACCCTAGGCCTTGTTTCCACGAATTGCAATACCGTTCGTGCTTACTTTTACCATTTGTTACCTTGCTGTTTTTGTAATTTCAGATTACAAAAACCTATATCTACCATCCATATTGCACTTGTATCACCATCTCTTCGCCGAACTAGTGCACCTATACAACTTACCATTGTATTAGGTGTGTTGGGGACACAAGAGACTCTTTGTTATTTGGTTACAGGGTTGCTTGACAGAGACCATCTTCATCCTATGCCTCCCGCGGATTGATAAACCTTAGGTCACCCACTTGATGGAAAATTGCTACTGTCCTACAACCCTCTGCACTTGGAGGCCCAACAACATGTACAAGGAGAAGGTTGCGTAGTAGACATCACCATGCGTAAATGATATGATGGGCAGAGGTGTGCCCTGAACACTTGAAGTTCATGCGGCCAGCAGACACCCCCTAGAACAGTGAACCCAAAAAATTACCTCGCATAGCTTCTTCGCGCTTGAGAGGTGCCTCGTGAGGCCCGGCCCTCGGTGCCCACAACAGCACCGTAGTCACCGCTCATGACCCGCGCCACTTGTGTCTCGTTTCTTCATACGACTCATCCTCCTGAGGCCGAGGACCCGGTTCTTCATAGTTTCTCCGCAGGGGCGACGGGTGGCGTCATGCCCTCCGGCTTGGGGGTGCCTCCCTGCCCGTGCCTCTTGGGCCTAGTGCTCCGCTAGTGAGAGCCCTAGGGTCCGGCTCAAGGACGACCCCCAGAGCGTTCCTTACTCCTAAGGAGGATTGGTGCCCGGGGTGGACGCTTGAGGCTCTTCCTCGATGGGAGGGTCAGGTGGTGTTACATAACACGGTACGTAGGGCTCCACTTAGGTGTTTGATCGACCTCCAAGGTCGTTCAGCAGCGCGACCGTGGAGGTCCCTCTCTTGGGCGGGGGGAGGTCCCCCCGGTCATGTTGGTCGGAGATCTTCTTGTTATGTGCGTCCGCACGAAGTCGCTTGCTCCTCCTGCCGGCGTAGGCTAGTCCCGACATTGCCTGGTGTAGATTCCCCCCTTGGTACCCTCGCGTGTCCCCATCATCGCAGTTCTCTCGTGCCGACGCCTCCGCCGCCCGCTGGCTCCGCCTGAGTGAGCGTTCCAGCCTGGCCGCCCTGGGTTGCTGGGGGCCGACCTAATCTTGCTGATGCGCGCCAGTACGTGCATACAGTGTCATGCCGTTCTGTTTGCGCCCCTGGTGGTTGTCGGCATGCTACGCATTGAGGCTGCCCACATCAATCTGGAGTAGGAGGAGGGCAGCATGCGACGCGTTTCTCTCGGCCCCGCCCAGTGCGGGAGGGGCCCCACCGCTTGCAGGCCCGGGGACTGGCATGAGGTGCAAGCCCCTAACGCCTATCGTCTGTGGCCCTGAAGAAGAGTGGGGTTGGATGGTCTTCTAGGCGATGGCGATGAGCTCCGTGATGTGGCTCGCCCAGGTGTCGAAGCCCCCTTGAGTAGATCACTGGTGAAGCATCTCGCTCGCCATCTTCAGCGTGTCGTGTGCGCTGAGGTCCCCCAAGTTGATCCGGCGCGTCGTGGATGCCGAGGGAGCCGCCCAGCCGCCGTGCGCCTGGGTGGCGCGGGTGGTTGCGACGGTGGAGACGATGTTGACGATCTGGTACGAGCCGCGTGGTACCACAATATCGGTACACGTGCTTCCGGCCGCTGTGGTATGATGGTTGGAAGCCACCTCGACAATGCTCGAAGAAGCTTGTTGGGTGCCGGTCATCGGAGCAGCGGGGCTTAGGGAAGAAGAAACACGGAGCAGACCTTAACACGCCCCCTACCTGGCACGTGAAATGTCGGACCCTAGAGATTCGAACTCAGGGGCGTGTACGAAGATCTCTAGCGGGTTCACCTCACCTAACTTGCTACTAGCTCGGGATGGCAGAGAACTCACTCGATGGCGAGGAAGACACGGAACATGGTAGTTTACCTAGGTTTGGGCCGGTGAGAAGTGTAATACCCTACTCTGCTTTGGTGGATTGCCTCTCGTGGAGGTTGGTGGATGAAGTAGTATAACGTTTGAGGGCCTCTGGAGGCTGGGTGGCCTTTGTGTGGTGCTAGTGGGTGGATGAATGAATCGGATCCCCCCTATGAAGTGACCTACTCTCTATATATAGTGGAGTCCCCGGTCCTCTTCCCTTATCTTTTTGGAGGAAAGGGATCCCATGATACGTCCATTTTGCATCATGTTTTCATGGTGATATTTATCGCTTCTTGGGCTATTATTTCACTTCACGGTACACTTCTTATGCCTTTTGTCTCTTATTTTATAAGGTTGACATGAAGAGGGAGAATGCCGGCCGCTGGAATTCTAGCATGAAAGTGCAGCAAAGTTGAGATACCTATTCTGCGCAACTCCAAACGCCGTAAAAATCAACGAGTATTTTTTTTCGGATTTATCAAAAATACTGGGCCGAAGAAGTGCCAGAGGGGCGCGTGCAGGTGG
Organism: Hordeum vulgare subsp. vulgare; assembly: GCF_904849725.1. Lineage (NCBI taxonomy): Eukaryota > Viridiplantae > Streptophyta > Magnoliopsida > Poales > Poaceae > Hordeum > Hordeum vulgare. The sequence continues at coordinate 336,155,049 of NC_058524.1, read as the reverse complement.
CCACAAGCCTGCACGGCGCGGCCATGCCCCAGGTCGCGCCATGAGGTCTTGTGGGCAGCCTGCTGGCCCACTGGCCCCCCTCTTCTGCGATATGAAGGGTTTCGTCCAGGAAAAAATCAAGGAGGAGCTTTTTCGTGGATTCGCCGCCGCCACGAGGCGGAACTTGAGCAGAACCAATCTAGAGCTCCGGCAGGACGATCCTACCGGGGAAACTTCCCTCTCGGAGGGGGAAATCATCGCCATCTTCATCACCAACACCCCTCTCATCGGAGGGGACTCGTCACCATCAACATCTTCATTAGCACCATCTCATCTCCAAACCCTAGTTCATCACATATAACCAATATCCATCTCGCGACTCCGATTGGTACTTGTAAGGTTGCTAGTAGAGTTGATTACTCTTCGTAGTTGATGCTAGCTGGATTACCTCTCTGATCATGAATATGATTATGCTTTGTGAGTAGTTACTTTTGTTCCTGAGGACATGGGATAAGTCATGCTAATAATAGTCATGAGAATTTGATATTCGTTCGGTAATTTGATATGTTGTATGTTGCTCTTCCTCTAGTGGTGTCATGTGAACGTCGACTACATAAAACTTCACCATTATTTGGGCCTAGAGGAAGGCATTAGGAAGTATTAAGTAGATGATGGGTTCCTAGAGTGACAGAAGCTTAAACCCTAGTTTATCTGTTGCTTCGTAAGGGGCTGAGTTGGATCCACTAGTTTAATGCTATGGTTAGACTTTCTCTTAATTCTTCTTTTGTAGTTGCGGATGCTTGCGAGAGGGGTTAATCATAAGTGGGATTCTTGTCCAAGTAAGGGCAGTACCCAAGCGTCGGTCCACCCACATATCATACTATCAAAGTAACGAACGCGAATCATATGAACAAGATGAAAACTAGCATGATAGAAATTCCCGTGTGTCCTCGGGAGCGTTTTTCCTCCTATAAGACTATGACAAATCTTGTCCCTTGCTACAAAAGGGATTGGGCCACTTTGCTGCACCGTTGCTACTTTTGTTACTTGTTGCTTGCTACGAATCATCTCACCACACAATCACTTGTTACCAACAATTTTAGTGCGTGTAGATTTTACCTTGCTGAAAACCACTTGTTAGATCCTTCTGCTCCTCGTTGGGTTCGACAATCTTACTTATCGAAAGGACTATGATTGATCCCCTATACTTGTGGGTCTTCAAGACTCTTTTATGGCGCCGTTGCGGGGGAGTGAAGCGCCTTTGGTAAGTGGAACTTGGTAAGGAAACATTCATATAGTGTGCTGAAATTTATTGTCACTTGTCACTATGGATACTAATCCTTTGAGGCGCTTGTTCGGGGTATCTTCACCTCGAACGGAAGAACAAATAGTTGCTCCTCAACCTGCTGCACCTACTGAATATCTTTGCTTTGAATTTCCTTCGAGTATGCTTGAGAAACTGCTGGCTAATCCTTTTACAGGAGATGGAACATCACATCCAGACTTGCATCTGATCTATGTACATGAAGTTTGTGGTTTATTTAAGCTTGCAGGTTTGCCCGAGGATGAGGTCAAGAAGAAGGTCTTTCCTTTATCTTTGAAGGATAAGGCGTTGACATTGGAATTTCATCAAAAGTTGTATCCTATGCTTTTAGCACATCATGATCGGAATTATATTTATAATTTTTGGCCTCGTGATAGAGAAAGCATCCCTCAAGCTTGGGGGAGGCTTAAATCGATGCTATATTCATGCACCAATCATGAGCTCTCGAGAGAAATTATCATTCAAAACTTCTATGCTCGGCTTTCTCATGATGATCGAACCATGCTCGACACTTCTTGTACCGGTTCTTTTATGAAGAGAGATATTGAATTCAAATGGAATTTATTGGAGAGAATTAAACGCAACTCTGAAGATTGTGAGCTTGAAGAAGGTAAGGAGTCAGGTACGAATTTGACGTTTGATTGCGTTGAATCCTTTGTTGAGACAAATACTTTTTGTGACTTTAGCTCTAAGTATGGACTTTACTCTGAGATAGTAGCTTCATTGTGTGAATACTTTGCTGCTCATATTGATCTCCCCAAAGAAAAGTGGTTTAAATATCATCCTCCTTTAGAAGTCAATGTAGTTAAACCCACTCCACTTGAAGAGAAAGTCATTGCCTATAATGATCCTGTGGTTCCTAGTGCTTACATTGAGAAACCACCTTTCCCTATTAGGATAAAGGATCATTCAAAGCTTCAACTGTGATACGTAGAGGCTACATTAGAATACCTACACCCCCTGAGAAAATTAGAGTTGAACCTAGCATTGCTATCATCAAAGATCTTCTGTCAGACGATGTTGAGGGGCATAATATTCACTTATGTGAAGATGCTGGTAGAATTGCTTAACCTCACGCTAGAGACAAACATAGGCCTGTTGTTGGCACGCCTGTTGGTTCTGTTAAGATAGGAGATCATTGTTATCATGATTTATGTGACATGGGTGCTAGTGTTAGTGCAATACGTCAGTCCTTATACGATGAAATCAAAGATGAGATTGCACCTGTTGAGATAGAGCCTATTGATGTCACTATTCAGCTTGCCAATAGAGATACTATGTGCTCTGTCGGAATTGTTAGGGAAGTTTAAGTCTTGTGTGGTAAAACGAAGTATCCTGCTGATTTCCTCGTTCTTGCTACCGCACAAGATAGATTTTGTCCCATCATATTTGGCAGACCCTACCTCAATACTGTCAATGCTCATATTGATTGTGGGAAGCAAACTGTCACTATTGGCTTTGAAGGTGTGTCACATGAGTTCAATTTCTCCAAGTTTGGTAGACAACCTCATGAAAAGGAGTTGCCTAGTAAGGATGAAACTATTGCCTTAGCTTCTACTGCCGTGCCTCCTACTGATCCCTTAGAGCAATACTTGCTTGAGCATGAAAATGATATGCATATGGATGAAAGGGATGAGATAGATAGAGTTGTCTTAGAACAATGTCCTATTCTTAATAATAATCTGCCTGTTGAACTGCTTGGGGATCCACCACCACCAAAGGGTGATCATGTGTTCGAGCTTAAACAGTTGCCTGATACTCTTACGTATGCCTATCTGGATGAAAAGGAGATATATCCTGTTATTATTAGTGCTAGCCTCTCAGAGCATGAAGAAAAGAAGTTACTAAAAACTCTGAGGCAGCACCGTGCTGCTATAGGATATACTCTTGATGATCTTAAGGGCATTACTCCCACTCTATGTCACCACAAGATCAAAACTGATCCTGACTTCAAACCAGTTGCTGATCATCAAAAGAGATTAAATCCTAAGATGAAAGAAGTAGTAAGAAAAAAAATACTCAAGCTCCTGGAAGCGGGTATTATCTATCCTGTTGCTCATAGCGATTGGGTGAGTCCGGTTCATTGCATTCCTAAGAAGGGAGGCATTACCGTTGTCCCTAATGATAAGGATGACTTGATCCCACAAAGGATTATTACTGGCTACAGGATGGTGATCGATTTTAGAAAATTGAATAAAGCCACTAGGAAAGATCATTACCCTTTGCCTTTCATCGACCAAATGCTAGAAAGGCTGTCTAAACACACACACTTCTTCTATCTGGACAGTTATTCTGGTTTCTCCCAAATACCAGTTGGACAATCTGATCAGGAGAAAACCACTTTCACCTGCCCTTTCGGTACCTTTGCTTATAGACGTATGCCTTTTGGCTTATGTAATGCACCTGCCACCTTTCAAAGATGTATGATGGCTATATTCTCTGACTTTTGTGAAAAGATTGTTGAGGTTTTCATGGATGACTTCTCCGTTTACGGGTCTTCCTTTGATGATTGCCTCAGCAACCTTGATCGAGTCTTGTAGAGATATAAATACACCAATCTTGTCTGGAATTGGGAGAAGTGTCACTTTATGGTTAATGAAGGCATCGTCTTAGGACATAAAATTTCTGAAAGAGGTATTGATAAGGCTAAGGTTGATGCAATCGAGAAAATTCCATACCCCAAATATATCAAAGGTATAAGAAGTTTCCTTGGTCATGCTGGTTTCTATAGAAGGTTCATTAAAGACTTCTCTAAGATTTCTAGGCCTCTTACCAATCTCTTGGAAAAGGATATTCCTTTTGTTTTTGAGGATGATTGTGAGGAAGCCTTTGAAATATTTAAGAGGGCTTTGATAACTGCACCTATTGTTCGACCACCTTATTGGAACTTTGCTTTTGAGATCATATGTGACGCTAGTGATTATGCTGTTGTTGTTGTTCTAGGGCAAAGAGTCGATAAGAAGTTGAATGTTATTCACTATGCTAGTAAAACTCTAGACAGTGCCCAAAGAAACTATGCTACTAGGGAAAAGGAATTTTTAGCAGTTGTGTTTGCATGTGAAAAGTTCAGGTCTTAAATAGTTGATTCCAAAGTCACTATTCACACTGATCATGCTCCTATTAAGTACCTCATGGAGAAGAAATACGCTAAACCTAGACTTATCAGATGGGTTCTCTTGCTACAAGAATTTGATTTGCACGTTGTCCATAGGAAGGGTGCCGATAACCAGTAGAAGATAACTTGTCTAGGTTGGAGAACGTTCTTGATGACCCACAACCTATTGATGATAGCTTTCCCGATGAGCAACTGAATGTCATCAATGCTTCACGTAGTGCACCGTGGTATGCTGATTATGCAAACTATATCGTTGCCAAATATATACCACCTTGTTTCCCGTACCAGCAAATGAATAAATTCTTCTTTGACTTGAGACACTACTTTTGGGATGATCCTCACCGTTATAAGGAAGGAGTAGATGGTGTTGTTAGACGTTATGTACCTGAACATGAACAGGGACATATCCTACAGAAGTGTCACTACGAGGCCTACGGAGGACACCATGCGGGAGATAGAACTGCACACAAGGTATTGCAATCAGGTTTCTATTGGCCCACTCTCTTCAAGGATGCCCGTAAGTTTGTCTTGTCTTGTGACGAATGTCAAAGAATAGGTAATATTACCAAACGGCAGGAAATGCCTATGAACTATTCACTTGTCATTGAACCATTTGATGTTTGGGGCTTTGATTATATGGGACCTTTACCAAAATCCAATGGGTATACTCATATCCTAGTTGCTGTTGATTACGTCACTAAGTGGGTAGAAGCTATCCCCAATAGTAGTGCTGATCACAACACCTCTATCAGGATGCTGAAAGAAGTTATCTTCCCTAGATTTGGAGTCCCTAGATATCTAATGACCGACGATGGTTCACACTTCGTTCATGGTGCTTTCCGTAAAGCGCTTGCTATGTACGATTTCAACCATAGAATTGCGTCTCCCTATCACCCTCAGTCCAGTGGTCAAGTAGAGCTAAGCAATAGAGAGATTAAACTGATTCTGCAAAAGACTGTCAATAGGTCTAGAAAGAATTGGTCTAAGAAGCTCGATGATGCACTGTGGGCTTATAGAACTGCCTATAAGAATCCCATGGGCATGTCTCCGTACAAAATGGTGTACGATAAAGCATGCCATTTACCTCTTGAGCTTGATCATAAAGCTTATTGGGCAATCAAAGAGCTCAACTTTTATTTCAAACTTGCTGGTGAGAAGAGGTTATTTGATATTAGCTCGCTTGATGAATGGAGAACTCAGGCATATGAGAATGCCAAGTTGTTCAAAGAGAAGGTTAAGAGGTGGCATGATAAGAGGATACAAAAGTGTGCGTTCAATGTAGGTGATTATGTCTTGTTGTATAACTCTCGTTTAAGACTCTTTGCAGGCAAGCTTCTCTCTAAATGGGAAGGTCCCTTTGTTGTTGAGGAAGTATATCGTTCCGGTGCTATCAAGATCAACAACATGGAAGGTAATTGTCCGATAGTGGTAAATGGGCAGAGAATCAAGCAGTATATCTCATGTACTCCCATAAATGTTGAAAGCAATATTATCAATAGCATAACTCCGGAAGAATACCTAAGGGACATTTATTAGCCTGTTTCAGACTCCGAAAACGAAGAGGTATGTGATTCGGTAAGAAAACAGAGTCCAAAAATTTTCCAGTAGGAAATTTTCTCCGTTTTGGAATATTTAAAAAAATACAAAAATTGGAAGTAGTCCGGAAAGTGCGCGAGCAGGCGACAAGCCTGCACGGGGCAGGCCCACCCCTGGCCGCGCCATGAGGGCTTGTGGCCACCTCGTGCGCCTCCCGGACTCCGTTTTCGTGCGGGGTACTCCTTCTGGTCTGAAAAAAAATCATTATATATACTCCCGTTTGGTCTGACCCCTACATCATGCAGATTTCGTGTGTTTTTCGTTTCAAGCATGTTTCTGTTCTAGATCTAGATCGCTATGACTTCCCCAAAAGTTCCGAAGGGCAAGATCTTCGAGAAGGTCATCAATCCCTACCTCACGGGAGTGCTGCAACACCCTTAATCTATTGAGATGCGTGAGAGGATGTTGTACATCCGTGATGTTGAGGGGCCTAAGAAGACCGGAAGCGTGGAGACGAGGCTCGAAGCAATGGAGCAACAAGTCTTCAAGTGCCAAGGGATGGTGGAGCGTGGACTCAACGCCAACCACATGATGATCACGGAGTTCACCAACAAGCACAAGATTGATGCCAATGACATTGGGAAGCATCTCTCCAGGCTCTATGACAGGATTGATCAACTCCAAGCCCAAATCTATGACCTGCAGAACCAAAACTGTGAGTATGAGTATAGATTTAAATCAATACGGTTGGCTGCTGATACGTCCATTTTGCATCATGCTTTCATGTTGATATTTATTGCTTTTTGGGCTGTTATATTACTTGTGGTACCATATTTATGCCTTTTCTCTCTTATTTTGCAAGGATTATTTGAAGAGGGAGAATTCAGGCAGCTGGAAATTTCCAAATGCCCTGAAAATTTAAGTGAATTTTTTCAGGAGTATATTAAAAATACTGGGTGAAAGAACTACCGGAGGGGGGGCTCCAGGGCCCCACAAGCCCCCACTCCGCCACCACCCCCTGGTGGCAGTGGGCAAGCTTGTGGGCTGCCTGAAGGCCCACTAGCCCCCCTCTTTTGCTATATGAAGTGTCCTGGTCTGGAAAAAATCAGGAGGGAGATTTTTCGTGGTTTCGCCGGCACCACGAGGCGGAACTTGAGCAGATCCAATCTCGAGCTCCAGCAGGACGATCCTGCCGGTGAAATTTCCCTCCTGGAGGGGGGAACCGTTGCCATCGTCATCACCAACACTCCTCGCATCGGAGGGGAGGCATCTACATCAACATCTTCATCAGCACCATCTCCTCTCCAATCCCTAGTTCATCTCTTGTAACCAATCTTCGTCTCGCAACTCCGATTGGTACTTGTAAGGTTGCTAGTAGTATTGATTACTCTTTGTAGTTGATGCTAGTTGGATTACTTGGTGGAAGAGTTTATGTTCGGATCCTTGATGCTATTCATTACACCTCTGGTCATGATTATGATTATGTCCTGTGAGTAGTTACTTTTGTTCCTGACGACATGGGATAAGTCATGCTGATAATAGTCATGTGAATTTGATATTCGTTCAGTATTTTGATATGTTGTATGTTGTTTTTCCTCTAGTGGTGTTATGTGAACGTCGACTACATAACAATTCACCATATTTGGGCCTAGAGGAAGGCATTGGGAAGTAGTAAGTAGATGATGGGTTGCTGGAGTGACAGAAGCTTAAACCCCAGTCTATGCGTTGCTTCGTGAGGGGCTTATTTGGATCCACTAGTTTAATGCTATGGTTAGACTTTGTCTTAATTCTTCTTTTGTAGTTGCGGATACTTGCGAGATAGGTTAATCATAAGTGGGATGCTTGTCCAAGTAAGGGAAGTACCAAAGCGCTGGTCCACCCACATATCAAACTATCAAAGTAACGAACGTGAATCATATGAACATGATGAAACTAGCATGACAGAAATGCCTGTGTGTCCTCGGGAGCGTTTTTCCTCCTATAAGACTTTGTTCAGGCTTGTCCCTTGCTACAAAAGGGATTGGGCTACTTCCTGCACCGTTGCTACTACTTGTGACTTGTTACTCTTTGCTTGCTACGTTTCACCTCGCTACACAATCACTTGTTATCGCTACTTTCAGTGCTTGCAGTTATTACCTTGCTGAAATCCGTTTATTAGAGACTTCTGCTCCTCGTTGGGTTCGACACTCTTACTTATCAAAAGAACTATGATCGATCCCCTATACTTGTGGGTCATCAAGACTCTTTTCTGGCGGCGTTTCCGGGGAGTGAAGCGCCTTTGGTAAGTGGAAATTGGTAAGGAAACATTTATATACTGTGCTGAAATTTATTGTCACTTCTCACTATGGAAACTGTTCCTTTGAGGAATTTGTTCGGGGTATCTTCACCATGAACGGAAGCATGAGGAGTTGCTCCTCAACCTGAGGTACCTACTGAAAATATCTTTTATGAAATTCCTTTGGGTATGCTTGAGAAACTGCTGGCTAATCCTTTTACAGGAGATGGATCTTCACATCCAGACTTTCATCTCATCTATGGAGATGAAGTTTGTGGTTCATTTAAGCTTGCAAGTTTGCCCAAGGATGAGGTAAAGAAGAAAGTGTTTCCTTTATCTTTGAAGGATAAGGTGTTGACATGGTATAGGCTATGTGATGATACTGCATCATGTGGCTACAATCGGTTGAAATTGGAATTTCATCAAAAGTTCTATCCTATGCATTTAGTACATCGTGATCGGAACTTTATTTACAACTTTTGGCCTCGTGACAGGGAAAGCATAGCTCAAGCTTGGGGGAGGCTTAAATCAATGCTATATTCATGCCCCAATCATGAGCTCTCGAGAGAAATCATCACTCAAAACTTTTATGCTCGGCTTTCTCATGAAGATCGTACCATCACTACAGGAATCGAGCATTTTGCCGTCAGGACGCTACAGACGGCAAAGAGCGAATTACGGCCGGCAAAAATTTTGCCGTCAGCCCATGACGGCAAATAATGTCGTCAGACCATGTGCCCGCAAAGGACGTCTTTGCCGTCAGCGACCGGGACAGAAGACGGCAAAATGTTTTCCGTCAGTGGAATTATGTTGCCGTCAGCTACTTTCGGTAGACGGCAAACAAATGGTCAGAAGACGGAACGGCCTAACTAACGGATGACGTTAGCCTTTTTGCCGTCTTCCTAACCTATACATGACAGCAAAATATGGCACTTTTTTAGCTGTCTTCCTAACCTATACATGACAGCAAAATATGGCATTTTTTTGCCGTCTTCCTAACCTACACATGATAGCAAAATGTGGTCTATTTTTTGCCGTCTTCCTAGCCTACACATGACAGCAAATTATGGTCTTTTTTTTCCCGTCTTCCTAGCCTGTACATGACAGCAAAATATACATAATTCATACAACACATATATATATATAACATAATCCATACAGCATATATATAACATAATCCATACAATATATATATAACATAATCCATACAACATATATGTATATAACATCCATAATCCATACATCATATATATAACATCCATAATCCATACATCATATATATAACATCCATAATCCATACATCATATATATATAACATCCTTAATCCATACATCATATATATAAGATCCTTAATCCATACAGCATATAACACATCCATAATCCATACATCATATATATAACATCCATAATCCATACATCAAATATATAACATCCATAATCCATACATCATATATATAACATCCTTAATCGATACATCATATATATAACATCCTTAATCCATACAGCATATAACACATCCATAATCCATACATCATATATATAACATTCATAATCCATGTCATAATATTTGGCATTACTACATATATATACATCATATATAACATCATCTATATAATCCATGTCATAATATTTGGCATTACTACATAAAATTTGGCATTACGATAAATGTCTTCATGTCAATATCGTAGTCCAAAGAACATCCGTATGACAACCTACAAGATGAAGTCATGCACATATGTCAGATTTTGGCACACAATAAATAAAGGTTATCCAGTTCTTGGTACATAATAAAATTTGAGGAACACATAGAAAATCTTCAAGCAGGGAGACTCACAAATAAAAAACATAACTGGCAACTGCATGGTGATCGGACATGTTTCATTACAAGTAGGAATAGATTGATAATGATTTTGAACATTTATATGCAGTACTAGCTGGGAGAGCATATAAGTTTGCATCATTTAGGAATATTTTTTTAATTTATGCCGCTTCTTATATTTAATAAAACGATAATGAAGAAGTTCATATAAAATACTCCCTCCTCCCAAAATAAGTGACGCAAATTTTGTACTAAGTTAGTACAAATTTTGTACTAAAGTAGCGACACTTATTGTGGGACGGAGGGAGTACCATTTTTTCTATACATTGCAAAAAAAAAACTATTGTACCTCGTGTGAAATCAGATAGTAGCATGATTATCTTAGGAAATCATATACTTGTACTGATAAAATACCACTTCATCTAGTAGTATCATGTGAAGGCTAATAAGTTCGTCGCAATTAATCTTAATGGAGTAGCCTAATGACACCGAGCTACAATTTCCATGAATCCTTCTCATGGCTAATCGCACTGACCATACCACAAACAAATTTAATAATATTTGTTTATATCATGAATCCCATTTATAACAGCTTAGACTAAATCTGTACTTGCAAAGCTGGGGAAAACAGATTGGAACAAATAAATGATTACGATAGCTGGGGAAAACAGATTGGAACAAATATTGGGGACTGAAATCCTGGAGGGCATAACACCATGAAAGAACATTATATATAAAATCAGCGGTAGAAAGAAAATTGTTTCTCTAAAAGAACACCAGATCCATGCTTAAACTTACTTGCACGTGCTTAAGAGAGACATGGATTGGATTTTCATGTGATGGAACAGGAGGCAGTAGATGTACGTGGATTTATTTACCATGTGGAGAGAGACAAAAAGAGACCAAGAGGGAGCGGGTGCATCCATGTCGCACTTGATGGGCATATTTGTGCTATGACCCGATCTCCAAGATCAATGTACGGGGGAGAAAGAGACATGGTTTTGTTTCATACGGGGAGAGATAGTAGAATCTATACATATGTCCCAGATTGCCTTTTGTTTTTTCAACGTGGAGAGAAGAGATGGTGGAGTAGCAAAAAATCGTATCTGTTTTGACTTCTTTTATCTACTTAGGGCCGGTCCAGGATTACACAGAAAGGATTGTTGGCCTTATGACGAATAAGTTTTTTTTATCGTTGGTCTTACGTTTTTTCGATTCGAGGAAAAATTATGCTGAAAATTACATGGTTTAATCTACACCGTAATAATTTGGACCCACACCAGATGAACGGCTCTTATTTTGTAATTAATGTGGTAATTTATTGAGAGTCTCTAATTAGTATAAGTATAGATTAACAATTCTGCTATGTCATTCTATGGGTTCAAATGGGTCAAATACATAGCTTCAAGTCGTCTCTACTTGTAAATCAGATATGGAGGCACTAACCATGGCAGATCTCAAAGATGCGGAGAACCATCAAGGTTATTGCCAGGAGTATGTGCATGTGAAGATCCAGCATGATTCGATCCATTGGTCGATGGATGCTGCATGAAGTATTACATGGTTAGAATGACACTTGGACTAAGAAATGCAATAATGATCCTTGCAAATATTTTAGTTAACTAACCGTAGAACGCGGAGTAAGGGCAGAAAAATCGAAAGCGGGCATACCATACTGGGTACAATAAGCGTGCAAATTATGTTAAGAGGAGTGAAGGTTAAGCACCGAAAGTAAAAGACTAGATGTGTTTGCTATTAAGGAATTGTGCTTGGCTATTAAGGAACTAACCGTAAACATCTGAAAGTTTTGAGTATTTTGTGCCCACACCGCCTGCTGCATCCTCTCATCAGCCTGTTTCCTCTCCTCCGCTCTCTCCATCGCCCTTTCCTCAGCCGTCAGTCGCCTCTCCTCTGCCCTCTCTGCCGCCCTCTCCGCAGCCGCCCGTTGCCTCTCCACTATCAACTTCTCCTCGAGTAGGCACTACAGAATATGGCATCACAAATGCATATTCAAATCCAACATTATGTAAGAATTACAAAAAGCATATGTAGAAGGACTTGTATAGAATACCTCCATCTCGGCCCTTGCTGCAGTCGCGTGTTCACATACAAAAGATTTTGGGAGACCTAGCCGAGCCTTGTGCTCAGCTAGAGTGCGAGTGGAGGACGTAGGGAACATGTCTCCTGCAATAGCCTCCTTGCCATGTTTCTTCCCCTCTCCAGCAATCATAACCAACTCGTGGTCAAGGGGCTCCGATGCCACATCATAGTCAGGCCCTCTCAACTTTGTTGACACCTCTCTATCTTTGGTCAGCCGATTGTAGGCGGTCTGGCTGGTGTACGCAGACGATGTGTCAGACAGATCGTAAGGCGTGACTTTTTTGAACGATGCCTTATGGGACAAAGCATAACCAATGAAAAGGTTGGGCTCCTCTGCTTTGTGGTGAGCCGCCTGCAACCAAACCAACATGATTAAGAATTCATCACAAGGATTAATTGGCAACATGTATGACAAGAAAGAACTTATGTAGAACAAATCGATGGGATGAAAGATATACCAAATGTTTCGTGAATCCCTTAAGGCTCAAGTTTCCTTGATGGTGTGGTGGATCTTTCATTGAGTTTCGCCGATTTTTGTAATCTATGTGTTTCAACGTATACTCTTTAGAACACCAGTAGTCCACAATCCACTCCCAGCACTCGCCCTTATCGACACACCATCTAGGAGTAACCTAATTGATCATTTGCATCTCATATACGTAAAAAAGAAATTAAGTGCCAACCAGTTGAGGAAATAAAAAGGATGAACATGATTTATTTACCTGCATGTACTCCTCCTTCGTAAGAAAGATTTTCGTAGCCGGTGTCTTAGTAGCCATCTTATAGCCCTTAGATGCCTTATAAGAACGGACGGCAATAATGCTCGCATCATAGAACATATTGCGCACAAGCTTCTCACAGTGAATGTTGACGTTCACTTATGCCTCCTCCAACTTTCCATCCTCGCATCTATAGAAATCCTTCAAATACACGTGAGATCAAACGAGATTAGAAATTAACTAGCTATGTCTTACATATAAAAGTGTGAATTAAACTTAATGATTACCAAAATTTCGGCAAAGACCCGCTCGGCTTTTTTGTGAACCTCAATGTTGTTGAATGTACCAACATCCTCACAGGCTTTGTTGTGTTCCCAAGTTCATGCTACCTCCGGAATGTTGCCCTCCCCTGGCAAAGTAACCATGCCAGGGAAATGCTCCTTAAGGAGGATCCCAATGACGCCGTTCACGTGTCGGCACTTACCCGGCGCGTCATCACCAGCTTCTGTCCATGTGCTACATAATGAGAAGCCAAAGTTATGAGCAATTGTTGCATACAATGAAGGTAGAAAAATGGGAAGCCAAAGTTAGTTACCTTACTCCATATGGAGTAATGCACGGCCTCTGCTCGACAGATTCCCCTCATTTTGGGAGACTTGATGCACCATGCAGGAACACAGTCTGACCCTCAAGAACTGCAATTAAACCATCATCCTCCTCCTCGTCGTCATCAGGCACGGGGGAGTGATACATCATCTCGTCCTCAGGCATGGGGGAGTGAGACATCATCTCGTCCTCTTGCACGGGGGAGTGAGACATTGTCATGTCCTCACGCACGGGGGAGTGAGACACCGGCTCGTCCTCGGGCAATGGGGAGTGAGACACCAGCTCGTCCTCGGGCAAGGGGGAGTGAGACACCGGCTCCTCCAACCTCACCTCCTCAGGCGGTGCCGCGGGAGGTGGTGGCGAGGAAGGCCGTACCAGATTTGTCTTACCCTTTCTTCCATGTCCACCTTTTACTCGACCTCTTCCTCGACGAGGCTGAGCATGGGAGGGTGCCTTAGGAGGATCGGAGAGAAAACTAGTGATTAGATTTCTCGCTATCTTGAGTGGGACCTTTTGTGCCGGAGCACTAGCAGCTGTCCTTTTCCTATGCGGTCCCACCATGCTTAACTCACGTGCTACAACAAATAGTAAAGAAATTAGTACGAATACAACAGTACAATTCAAATAAATAAACATAAGTTCAAAAAAAAAACACAAATGAGAATTACAAATTAAGGCAATTGTAGCACAAATACAACTTTATAGTTCAAAGAAATAAGCAGAAGTTCAAAATATTGCAAATTCAACATTACAGCATGTTCGGGGTCATGGTAAAGCAACTAGTACAAAATCAACATTACAACTAAGAATAGTCAGGATCATCTGGATCACAATCCGGCTCTTCTTCTTCCTCTTGCGCTTCCTCGTCATCATCAGTATCACGCGTGTCGTCGGAGTGTTGGCCGTCATCATCACAATCATTGGCAATGCCTTGACGTAACCGCTCAAGCATGGATAGGTCCTCCATGTTTGTAACCTCTTCTTCTTCCTCTTCTTCTTCTTCCTCTTCTTCCTCTTCTTCTTCTTCTTCGTCATCATCATTATCAATGTGTACTTCCATGGATGCATGGATGTTGCGACGGCCTCTAGGCCCATGTTCTTCTTGGAAGAATTCTCCATCATATGTGTCAGGTTTGATGTGAGGTTGATAATCCTCTTCACTGGGAGAACATTGTTTACCATGTGGCGGCACATCATACACGACATACCAACCCTTAAGATGCGCCTTCTTTTGACATGCGTACTTGAGTTAGAAAACTTGTGTCGCTTGTTGAGCCACAATATAGACATCCTCGCATTCTAATTTGCTGTCTTGTCGAATTTCAACTAGCCCAATATCATCTCTCCGCCTAACCTTCTCCGGATCGAACCAATGGCATTTAAAGACAATGACTTTTGGAGGATTTGCCCCAAAGTAATGCAGTTCATATATTTGATCAAGTCTTCCATAATACTCAACTCCATTGCAAATAGCCGACACTCCTATGTTTCTTGATTTTAGAACGGCCCGACGTTACTCGTTCTCATGTGTGCGGAAGTGATATCCATTGATGTTGTATCTCTCGAACGTACCGACCTTATAGTCAAAGCCATTAGCAACTTGTTTCAACTCGTTGTCCAATATTGACGTGCCCTACAAGTTTAAGAGAGAAGGATCGGTGAATTAGTCGCACGTAATACCAACTTAGGTTCTTCCATAATAATAAGTATATATACCTTTCCTTTGAACCAAGAAATGAAACCGTAATTGCCGTCTCCGTTGCCAGCTAGAAGCTCATACTCTTCGAGTGAATCACATTCGACCCCTCCATTAGAGAATTGAGCAACGAAATCACTGAGCAATGAGAAATGAGCGGAGTTAGACACAAACATATGAGTAATTGTTACATGATGTACCAATCACTTACTCAATGTATGGTTGTACTTCTTTTAAGTTGGTGAGGATATACAACGTAAGCAAGCTCCACTCTTTCACATCCAGATTCTTTGAACCAGAAGCACCCACATGTCTGAGTTGCCCTTTGAAGAGGCTGAGAGTGGATTCATGTTTGGGGTCGCCGGTATTGTAACGAGACTTCGCATTATGCAAGCTTGGAATAATGGCCCCATAGCGTGATGTCGTGAAGTTTGTCACCTCTTCCGCCAAGAATTCCTCGACTATGGATGCTTCAATTCTAAATTTAGCTCGAAGAGTCTTTTGCATTCTCTCAAGTCCATAGCACCAACGGTTCTGCACAGGGCCACCCAATCTTGCCTCAGATGGGAGGTGTAAAATCATATGTTCCATCGGATTAAAGAAGCCTGGTGGAAATATCTTCTCTAGCTTGCAGAGCAACTCGGGTGCCCGTTTTTACATGTCATCTAACACAGTAGGAGATACTTCTTTAGCACAAAGAACACGGAAGAAGTAGCTAAGCTCTACCAATACTTCCCAATCATCCTGAGGGATATAGCCTCGAATCATCACGGGCATTAACCTCTCAAGCCATATGTGCCAATCATGACTCTTCAAACCGTTGAGCTTCAATTTATCAAGATTCACTGCCCTCATTAGATTTGCTGCATACCCATCAGGGAACACCAAAGTGTTGAACCACATGAGTATCTCCTTCTTTTGTTCTCTTGTAAGAACAAACCTAGCCCGTGGCGTCGTCCATTTCTTCCGATCCATGCGTTGCCGCAAGTTTTGTTCGGGACTATCACATAGCTTCATCACATCTAGTCTAGCCTTAGTATTGTCCTTCGTCTTCTCAGAAATATTGAACAATGTGCCAAAAATGGCCTCGGCGATATTCTTTTCAGTGTGCATTACATCAATGTTATGTGGAAGCTCGAGCTGATGGAAGTAGGGGAGATCCCAGAAGCATGGCCTATCAGTCCAGGCATGTTCTTCATTATATCCCGAGAAATAACCTAGACGGATGGGATCAGGCTCGAGAGCATCTAGTTGATTACGAATCTGTTCATCCATCATCTCAGGTGGTGCCGAGTGTTCGACAACTTCACCTTTCATGAAGTTCTTCTTGTCTTTCCTGAATGGATGGTCGAGCAACAAATGTTGTCGATGGAAATCAAAGCAAGAATACTTGCGACCATGTTGCAGCCAACGACACTGAAGGTCTGCCTTGCATCTAGGGCATGGGAACCTCCCATGCACAGACCACCCCATGAAAAGTGAAAACGCCGGTAGGTCATGCATTGAGTACAGGTACCAAACATGCATATTGAAGTTCTTCTTGCTAGCAGCGTCGTATGTCTGTATCCCATTCACCCAAGCTTCTTTCAACTCATCTATCAGTGGCTGGAGGTACACATTTATATTCTTTCCCGGTTACTTGGGCCCTGGAATTATCAACGATAGGAATATGTGCTTGCGTAGCATTAGGACGCCTGGGGGGAGGTTGAGGGGAACAACAAACACAGGCCAACAACTATATGTCTTTGAGACAAAACCAAACGGATTGAACCCATCGAGTCCGATGGCGACTCGTGGATTCCTTGCCTCTTTTGCTTTCTCAGGATGTAATCGATCGAAATTCTTCCATACTTGGGCACAAGACGGATGTATCAACATTGGTCTCCCATGATCATTCTTGTTGTGTCTTATCCCATATGTGTGCCATACCATCTGTAAGGCCGTATCTTCGTTCAAGTAAAGGTGTTGAATCTTCGCAGGATTGGAAGATATCGAAGAACATTTGCGGGGAATTTGGTATGCTTCTTCGTACCATCAGGGAGGACTCTCTCGATATACCTATAGGAGCCGCACTTGACACAGTATTTGTCGTCTGCATACTCTTTCGTAAATAGGACACATCCGTTTGGGCAAGCGTGTATCTTCTCATACGGCATCTTAAGTGCACGTAGGGTTTTCTTCGCTTCGTACAAACTTTTAGGCAGTTTGTGCCCTTCAGGGAGAGAGCGGCCCCAAGAGGTCATCATTGAATCAAAGTTATCTCTCCTCATGTTGAACTTGGTCTTCATAGACATTGCTTGTCCGATGGCATCCTACTGGCATTGATCTGTGTAGTTGTGAAGAGGTTGTTGTGACGAATTCAACATTCCTAAGAATGCCCACGCGGACTCCTCTGGTTCTTCATCTGATCCCGCATCACGTGCATCGTTGAAGTCAGCTACCATGACATCGATGCCGGTACTGTCATCGTCGGTGTGCCAACGAACGACCTCCTCTCTGCTACGTTCAGTCTCGCCGTGAAAGGTCCACCGTTTATACCCAGGCTTAAACCCATGCTTCTGCAGATGTAAAGACATCATCTTCTTTGTTTATTCTTTATAGTTTTTGCACTGCAAGCAGGGACACCAAATTTTTCTCTTGCCACTAGCAAATGTTGCCTCTATGAATTTATTGGTCTTGTCAACCCACTCAGCGGTCATGCCAACCTGACTAGGGTGGCCAGTGTACATCCACTCACGATCATCCATAGCGCTACTTGCACTAACAATACGGGTATTTTTTTCAGATTCATCAAGTTAGATATAATGTAATTACATGTAGATACATAACTAATTACTTGCACTAACAATACGGGTATTTATGCCATAGTTTTATTTTTTATCATACAAAAGGGAAACGAGCATTCATGGATTCAATCCTATCTCTAATAGGTAAAGATGGGTCCTAATCCCACCCGAGTACGTGTAGATTGGGTTCGTTCCCCGTGCTCTACTCCGGTCCAAGGAAACATTTCAGCAGCACCTCTCCGCTGTTCTCCTGGTACATGTCCCGACAACAAGCCGAGAGAATGTGTACCCGGAGAACAACAGGGTGGTGCTGACGAAATTTGCCTCGAACGGAAGTAGAGTGCACGGGAAACGTAACCCAATCTACACGTACTCGGGCCGTCCATGGATAACGTGGACAATTCGAAAGGATGACGGTTATAAATATGCAAAGACATGCATATTTATAGGTGCCGCCCTCTCGAACGGGAGACGCCTAGGTTACGAGACTTGACATGATAGAAAATTCTAGATGCATCAGATGACGATGGAACAGAGCAAATAGGGAAGGGGGGAGATGATAGTCGAGCTCACTCCTAGACTGTAGAGGCGGAAGTCAAACTACGAGGGCAACGACAACGTGACGGACGGTGCTCCGCGAGACGAAGAGAAGATCCCTGCACATGAAAAGCACCGGCACAACCAACATCAGCACTAACACAACAATCTAATAAACAACATCAACAACATCATCTTGCAGTTCAACATCTAACCTAAAGAAAATAAGTAAGAAAAAAGAACCCACAAAGTAAAACAAAATCTGTTAAAAACTTGATGTAATTGAGAAGAAAAGGTGGCCCTGTTCAAAGGAATAGTTGACACATGTTGTTTCCGTAACAAATTTAGTGTCAGGCCATCTCAAATTTAGTGGAAATGAGGAAGACAAGTAAGTCGGCTCCCTCCCCTCCTCCCTCCGAGCATGCCTCGGCTAGGCCCGTGTCATTCTAATCCAGTCCTGATCTACGCCGCCCCCCCCCCGGTCTTTCTCTATTTGTACTAGGCCTGATTTGTTCTGATCCGGTGCAAATCTAGGGTTATTCTCTATTTGTCGCACATAACGTGATATACAACATCTGCACTACTTGGAGCAGTTGTAAGAGAAGTCTAAACAAATAGATGAATTAATCCAGCAATTATGCGCTCAGTCCCTCCTGGCCAGCCAGGCGAAAGCGAAACTGAACCGGTTTATCTCTTCTTCTGTTGTAACATGTGAGGTGAGTCGTGCAGCTTGAAATAGCCATTAGAACTTACAAACTCATAAATTAATGTGCATATGAGGAGACACACGACCTGCTTTATAATACCATTCTTGATATGAATCTCGCCATCAACTCCTTACCTAGCACCTCCATGTATTATTTCTGATGCTAACTTAATTTTCATAGTCTTTTTCAGGTTGAAGGACTTGCTCATCGTATATTCAAAGTTAAATTGGATGCATGCATTCATAGTTCCTGATGGAATAAATTTTGTTATTTTGTTATTTTTTTTAGGAAAATAGTTATGGAAATAGTTGTTCTGCTCAGGTAACATGATAATCGCACGTACATGAATCCAACATACAAATTTATTACTTTTAGCTATACGCAGATTCTGATACACTCTTTTCATATATATATACATAATAGGCATGTGTCATCAGTTAAAGACTTATTTATTTGCAATATTTTGTATTAACTCTTAATTTAAAAGTATTTGTATTAACACTACTGTTAAAATTTTATGCAAGCAATTCATTTGTATGCACTCATTTGAAAGATATATTTTCCCCACAAAAAGAGAAATGCTTTGACCCACATATATTAGGTAATTATACTCGCTATGTACTCAAAAAATTTGAACTATTTTGATTCGTTATAAACTTCAAGTAAAATATCTCCAAAAGGTATTTACAGAAAATAAATAAACTACCTAATCAAAATTTAAAAGAGCTATCTCTTAAATAACCAACAGGAGAGAAGATGTGGTAGAAATTATGGAAGAAATACATTGAACACTCATCTGGTGGCTGCCCTACGCAATGGCTATATATGGAGGTTCTTTTTTTTGCAGGGAATGGAGGCTCTTTTTCACACCCGAATAAACCCAGCTGCTTGCTTGCATAACCGACTTGTGTACATGTCCATATACATGTGGCTAGTGTGCTGACTAATGTATCCGGCATCAACGAATTCTAGGATTGAGCCTTGTTACGTACCTACATAATGTTGTACCTGTTCAAGTACGGAAGCCGACAAGTAATCAATAGTGTAGTCGGCAAGGAAAATAAAATATGGTTCACATCAGCTAGATGGCCGCATCAATCTGTTTCCATTAGGAATTACCCAGGAGCATGATAGCCAAAGGTTCCAAGAACACGTGTGAAATGCAAACGAGCAGCCATATCAGGAGACTGGTTTGAAAGATTAAAATCTGCAACTTCCGCTCTGTAGTCCTCAAATCTGCAACAGCGGCCATGGCACTCTACGTTCCGTGTGTGTCCGCGCTATAAAATCTGCAACTTCCGCTCTCAAATCCTCAAATCTGCAACAGCGGTCTGCAACAGTTGAGAAGGGGAATGGGGAGTACAAACCTGCGAGCTGAGAATGGGGAGACTGCAGCCCCGGCCTGGACCCAGCAAGGCGGCGCGGCGACCGGCGACCGGCAATGAGGCCTGACCTGCGGTGGGGCGACCAACAGGGAGGCCCGACCGGTAACCGGCGGTGAGGCCCGACCGGCAGGGAGGCCCGACCAGGGATGGAGCGGCCGGATGGCCTACCGTCCCTCCATGTGAGGGCAGCGGCGCCGGCCGGTGAGGGGGGCTGCGGTAGCCAGGGAGGTCACCAGCGGCGGCATCCGGCGAGGTCACCGGCGGCGGCTAGGACGGGAACCCTAGCACGGGTCAATCGCGAGAGTTTCAGTAGTGGCTGTTGTGCACGCTGTTTGGGGGTGTTCGGCAGTGTTTTTTACATAGTCTGGGGTGTTTTTTTGGTGCACTACGCGGTCTATTTTCAATGTTTGCCGGTTTTTGTATTACGTACAAGACGGCAAAACCAAATTTTTGCCGTCAGCCCTCACTAATTCAAGACAACAAAATTGTCTACCGTTTAGGTCAGTTAGCCGCAGCCATGGACAGCTTTTTGCCGTCATTCGTAGAGTTAACAGACGGCAAAAATGGTGCCTTTGCCGTCATCTGACCAAATAGTTGACGGCAAATCATGCCTTTGCCGTGTGTTGTTTTTCGCTGTCTGTTTTTTATGATTTTTGGCGATAGTAGTTTTTTGCCGTCTGTCCATGACGGCAAACTTCCTGTTTGCCATCAACCCCGACGATTTGCTGACGGCAAAGATTATACATGTCGGCATAATAGCTGATTCTTGTAGTGCATGCTTGACACTTGTTGTGCCGGTTCTTTTATGAAGAAGGATATTGATCACAAGTGGAATTTATTGG
Organism: Hordeum vulgare subsp. vulgare; assembly: GCF_904849725.1. NCBI lineage: Eukaryota > Viridiplantae > Streptophyta > Magnoliopsida > Poales > Poaceae > Hordeum > Hordeum vulgare. The sequence continues at coordinate 336,133,623 of NC_058524.1, read as the reverse complement.
AGAGAATCAAACGCAACTCTGAAGATTGGGAGCTGGAGGTAGGTAAGGAGTCAGGTATGAATTTCCAGTTTGATTGCGTTAAATCTTTTGTTGACACAAACACTTCTAGAGATTTCAGCGCTAAGTATGGACTTGACTCTGAGATAGTAGCTTCTCTATATGAATCTTTTGCTGCTCATGTTGATCTTCCCAAAGGGAAGTTGTTTAAATATCATCCTCCTATAGAAAGCAACATAGCCAAAACCAATCTAGTTGAGGAGAAAATCATAGCTTTTAGTGATCCTATTGTTCCTTGTGCTTACACTGAGAAAACCACTTTCACCTGCCCTTTCGGTACCTTTGCCTATAGACGTATGCCTTTTGGCTTATGCAATGCACCTGCCACCTTCCAAAGATGTATGATGGCTATATTCTCTAACTTTTGTGAAAATATTGTCGAGGTTTTCATGGATGACTTCTCCGTTTACGGGTCTTCCTTTGATGATTGCATCAGCAACCTTGATCGAGTCTTACAGAGATGCGAAGAAGCCAACCTCGTCTTGAATTGGGAGAAGTGTCACTTTATGGTTAATAAAGGTATCGTCTTAGGACACAAAATTTCTGAGAGAGGCATTGAAGTTGATAAGGCTATGGTTGATGCAATTGAGAGAATGCCTTGCCCCACAGATATCACAGGTATACGAAGTTTCCTAGGTCATGCTGGTTTCTATAGAAGGTTCATTAAAGACTTCTCTAAGATTTCTAAGCCTCTTACCAACCTCTTGCAGAAGGATGTTCCTTTTGTTTTTGATGAGGATTGTGAGGAAGCCTTTGAAATACTTAAGAAGGCTTTGATAACCGCACCTATTGTTCAACCACCTGACTAGAACTTGCCCTTTGAAATCATGTGTGATGCTAGTGATTATGCTGTTCGTGCTGTTCTAGGACAAAGAGTTGACAAGAATTTGAATGTCATTCACTACGCTAGTAAAACTCTAGACAGTGCCCAAAGAAACTATGCCACTACGGAGAAGGAATTTTTAGAAGTCGTGTTTGCATGTGAAAAGTTCAGATCTTACATAGTTGACTCCAAAGTCACTATTAACTCTGATCATGTTGCTATTAAGTACCTTATGCAGAAGAAGGATGCTAAGCCTAGGTTGATCAGATGGGTTCTCCTGCTACAGGAATTTCATTTGCACGTCGTTGACCGAAAGGGTGCTGATAACCCTGTAGCAGATAACTTCTCTAGGCTAGAGAATGTCCTTGATGACCCACTACCAATTGATGATAGCTTTCCTGATGAGAAATTAAGTGTCATCCGCACTTCACATAGTGCACCGTGGTATGCCGATTATGTAAACTATATCGTAGCCAAATACATACCACCCAGTTTCACCTATCAACAAAAGAAGAAATTCTTCTTTTATTTGAGACACTACTTTTGGGATGATCCTCACCTTTATAAGGAAGGAGTAGATGGTGTTATTAGACGTTGTGTGCCTGAATATGAATAGGGACAGATCCTGCAGAAGTGTCATTCTGAAGCCTACAGAGGACACCATGCTGGAGATAGAACTGCCCTTAAGGTATTGCAATCAGGTTTCTATTGGCCCACTCTCTTCAAGGATGCCCGTAAGTTTGTCTTGTCTTGTGACGAATGCCAAAGGATAGGGAACATTAGTAAGTGTCAAGAGATGCCTATGAACTATTCACTTGTCATTGAACCATTTGATGTCTCGAGCTTTGATTATATGGGACCCTTCCCGAGTTCCAATGGGTACACTCACATCTTAGTTGTTGTGGATTACGTTACTAAGTGGGTAGAAGCTATCCCCACTAAAAATGTTGATCACCACACCTCTACTAAGATGCTTAAAGAAGTCATATTCCCAAGGTTTGGAGTCCCTAGATACTTGATGACTGATGGCGGGTCACACTTCATTCATGGTGTTTTCCGCAAGATGCTAGCTAAGTATGATGTCAACCATAGATTCGCATCTCCTTATCATCCTCAGTCTAGTGGTCAAGTGGACTTGAGTAATAGGGAGATCAAGTTGATCCTACAAAAGACCGTCAATAGATGTCGAAAGAACTGGTCTAGCAAACTTGACGATGCACTATGGGCTTATAGGACTGCTTATAAGAATCCCATGGGCATGTCACCGTATAAAATGGTTTACGGTAAGGCCTGTCATTTACCTCTTGAGTTGGAACACAAAGCTTATTGGGCAATCAAAGAGCTCAACTTTTATTTCAAATTTGCCGGTGAGAAGCGGTTGTTTGATATCAGCTCGTTAGATGAATCGAGAGCCCAGGCATATGAGAACGCCAGGTTGTTCAAGGAAAAGGTTAAGAGATGGCACGACAAACGAATACAGAAACGAGAGTTCAATGTAGGTGATTATGTCTTGCTATACAATTCTCGTTTGAGATTCTTTGCAGGCAAGCTTCTCTCTAAATGGGAAGTTCCCTATGTTGTCGAGGAAGTATATCATTCCGGTGCCATCAAAATCAATAACACGGAAGGAAATTTTCCTAGAGTGGTAAATGGGCAAAGAATCAAGCATTACATCTCTGGTACTCCCATAAATGTTGAGACCAATATCATCAATGTCATAACTCCAGAGGAGTACATAAGGGATGTTTATCAACCTGTTCCAGACCTTGAAAACAAAGATGTATCTGTTTCGGCATGAAATTGTACTCCGATACTTTTCCAATAGGAAATTTCCTCAGTTTCGGAATTTTTGGAAAATTAGAAAAATAAAAAGTAGCCCGGAGAGCAAACGAGGCAGCCACAAGGGCCCACTCCGCCACCACCCCCCTGGTGGCGATGGGCAAGCTTGTGGGCACCTCGTGTGCCTCCCGGACTCCGTTTCCTTGCGGAGGACTCCTTCTGGCCCAGAAAATATCAATATATAGTCGTCCAAAGTTTTTGATCTCCGTATCACGTAGTTTTCCTCTATTTTTGTTTCGAGCTTGTTTCTGACGCAGATCTAGGTCAAGATGTCTAATCAAGATTCAGAGGGAGAGAGCTATGTGGCTGAGTACCTTGCTAACCCCAAGGTCTATGGGGACTTGGAACCATATGGCTGGACCACTGATGAGGAAGAGGACTATGAGCCCAAAGGGAAGGAGCAAACGAGTTCCGATGAAGAGGAGGCTCCTCTACCTCAACCTGCAAACACCCATGTGGAGTTCAAGAAGTCAAGCCTCCCTGACCATAGGAACAAGCCTAAGATCTTCTTTATCCCTTCTCGTTTCTTGCAGGAGAGTAAGCAGGAGCTTTGCCATAGAGTTTTGAAACTTGAGGAAGAAAATGACGATCTGAGGGAGAATAACTTTTTGCTCAAGTGGAAATTAGACAAGCTCAAGACTGCCCCGACAACAACACCACCATCACCACCAAAGGAAGACAACTAAGCATTGGTATGGGCAATCCCCTTGGCTTCTCCCATGCTTGGGGGAGTTGCCTTGGTATCGTATCACCTTTATATCTTTTGCTTTTACCTTTGTTTTAGTTCTTTCCTTTTCAGTTTTTAGTTCTTCTTTTAGAGGACTAAGTCTTTAGTTTTTAGTTTGAGTCTCTTGCTTTGTGTCTCCCCCGTTGTATTCGAGCTTACGAGCTATATAATAAAGAGTGTCTTAGTCAAGGGCTATGCTTTGTGCCATGATCAGTAGTATGAAAAGAACGATAGCATGAAAGATCATGAGATGATCTTATGGAAAGTGATAACTTCACTTATGACATGTATGATGATTGAAACTTGTTGAGAATAAATCAACATAGACGTTATTCATAGTGGCAATTAATAAGAATTAATAAGGAAATAGAGGTTCACATATAAATATATCATCTTAGACACTTTTTACAATTGTGAGAACTCACCAAACTATTACATGCCTAGGAGTAGATGTTGGACAACGAAGACAACATAATGAATTGTGTTTGCTTGGTTCCAAACAATGTTATATGATTAGAGATCCCTTAGCATGTGACGATTGCTTCCACCTCATATTAGCCAAAACTCCCGCACCAAGTACAGATACTACTTGTGCATCCATAAACCTCGAACCAGTTTTGCCATGCGAGTCCACCATACCTACCTATGGATTGAATAAGATCCTTCAAGTAGGTTGTCATCGGTGCAAGCAATAAAAATTGCTCTCTAATATGTATGATCTATTAGTGTGTGGAAAATAAGCTTTGTACGAACCTGTGATGAGGAAGACATAAAAGTGACACACTGGATAATAAAGTTCTTTGTCACAAGAGGCAATATAAAGTGATGTTCCTCCACACTAAGAGGACACGCATTCAAACCTCAAAAGCGCATGACAACCTCTGCTTCCCTCTGCGAAGGGCCTATCTTGTACCTTTACTTTTTACCCTTGTAAGAGTCATGGTGATCATCACCAATTCCCTATTTTTGCCTTCGTCTTGGCTACCGTTACATGCTTGGGAAAGATCTATATTCATATATCAACTTGGAGTTGAGTACTCATTCTTTATTGTTGTTGACTTTACCCTTGAGGTAAATGGTTGGGAGGAAAAACTATAAGCCCCTATCTTCCACTGTGTCCAGCTGAAACTTTGACACCATGAGTACCAAGTGAGTTGTAACAACTGTGGAAAACAAAAGAGATGATTGAGTATGTGGGTTTGCCTTACAAGCTGTTATTTGACTCTTTCTGATGTTGTGATAAATTGCAATTGCTTCAATGACTATGGACTATTGTTGATTACTTCTCGGCAAAGTTTTTTGCTTCATGCTTTGCTTTGTGAAGGAATTGCTACTTTCCCATAAGAATCTTTATGATGTATTGTTGTTCTATGTGTGATCATGATGCCCTCATGTCTATATTATGTTTTATCGACACCTTCGTCCCTCAACATGTGGACATGTTTATGGAACTTGGCTTTCGCTTGAGGACAAGCGAGGTCTAAGCTTGGGGGAGTTGATACGTCCATTTTGCATCATGCTTTCATGTTGATATTTATTGCTTTTTGGGCTGTTATATTACTTATGGTACCATATTTATGCCTTTTCTCTCTTATTTTGCAAGGATTATTTGAAGAGGGAGAATTCAGGCAGCTGGAATTCTGGATTGAAAAAGGAGCAAATCCTAGTCCACTATTCTGCACATCTCCAAATGCCCTGAAAATTTGCGTTGATTTTTTCTGGAATATATTAAAAATACTGGGCGAAAGAACTGCCGGAGGGGGGCCACCAGGGCCCCACAAGCCCCCACTCCGCCACCACCCCCCTGGTGGCGGTGGGTAATCTTGTGGGCTGCCTGAAGGCCCACTAGCCCCCCTCTTTTGCTATATGAAGTGTCCTGGTCTGGAAAAAATCAGGAGGGAGATTTTTCATGGTTTCGCCGCCGCCACGAGGCGGAACTTGAGCAGATCCAATCTAGAGCTCCGGCAGGACGATCCTGCCGGGGAAATTTCCCTCTCGGAGGGGGGAATCATCACCATCGTCATCACCACCACTCCTCTCGTCGGAGGGGAGGAATCTACATCAACATCTTCATCAGCACCATCTCCTCTCCAATCCGTAGTTCATCTCTTGTAACCAATCTTCGTCTCGCAACTCCGATTGGTAGTTGTAAGGTTGCTAGTAGTGTTGATTACTCTTTGTAGTTGATGCTAGTTGGATTACTTGGTGGAAGAGTTTATGTTCAGATCCTTGAAGCTATTCACTACACCTCTGGTCATGATTATGATTATGTCTTGTGAGTAGTTACTTTTGTTCCTAAGGACATGGGATAAGTCATCCTGAAAATAGTCATGTGAATTTGATATTCTTTCAGTATTTTGATATGCTGTATGTTGTTTTTCCTCTAGTGGTGTTATGTGAACGTCGGCTACATAACACTTCACCATATTTGGGCCTAGAGGAAGGCATTGGTAAGTAGTAAGTAGATGATGGGTTGCTGGAGTGACAGAAGCTTAAACCCCAGTCTATGCGTTGCTTGGTGAGGTCTGATTTGGATCCACTAGTTTAATGCTATGGTTAGACTTTGTCTTAATTCTTCTTTTGTAGTTGCGGATACTTGCGAGAGAGGTTAATCATAAGTGGCATGCTTGTCCAAGTAAGGGCAGTACCCAAGCGCCGATCCACCCACATATCAAACTATCAAAGTAACGAACGTGAATCATATGAACCTGATGAAACTAGGATGACATAAATTACCGTGTGTCCTCTAGAGCGTTTTCCCTCCTATAAGACTTTGATCAGGCTTGTCCCTTGCTACAAAAGGGATTGGGCCACTTGCTGCACCGTTTCTACTACTTGTTACTTGTTACTCTTTGCTTGGTACGTTTCACCTCGCTACACAATCACTTGTTACCGCTACTTTCAGTGCTTGCAGTTATTACCTTGCTGAAATCCGTTTATCAGAGCCTTCTGCTCCTCGTTGGGTTCGACACTCTTACTTATCAAAAGGACTACGATTGATCCCCAATACTTGTGGGACATCAGCTGCAGATTTGAGGATTCCGGAGACTCGTTCATCTTTCCATGATGGAGCACCTATGCCTTGGAAGACGGAGGATCAAACTCATGTTGCAACAACTCCACCATCACCACCAAAGGAAGACAACTGAGCATTGGTATGGGAAATCCCCTTGGCTCGTGCCAAGCTTGGGGAGTTGCCCTCGTATCGTATCACCATCACATCTTTTGCCTTTACCTTTGCTTTAGTTTTCCTTTTCAATTTTCTCTTTCTCTAGTAGATTAAAAGTCTTAGTGTTTTAGTCTTGAGTTTTGCTTTATATCACCCCCGATGTATTCTAGCTCGTGACCCATATAATAAAGAGTTTCTTAGTTGAAGGGCTTTGCCTCTTGCCATGATCAAAAGAGTGAGAATAGAACAAAAGCATGAAAGATCTTGTAATGATCTTATGGGAAGTGATGGCTTCATATATAAAAAGAATGAGGATTGAAACTTGTTGAGGGTAGGCAAACGTAGACCTTGGTCATGGTTGCAATTAATATGAAGTGATAAAGAAGGAGAGTTTCACATATAAATATATCATCTCTGACACCATCTATGATTGTGAACACTCACTAAACTATTGCATGCCTAGAAGTAGATGTTGGACAAGGAAGACAACATAATGAATTGTGTTTGCTTGGCTCCGAACAATGTTATATGATTAGAGATCCCTTAGCATCTGACTCTTGCTTCCACCTCACATTAGCCAAACCTCCCGCACTAAGTAGAGATACTACTTGTGCATCCATAAACCATCAACCCAGTTTTGCCATGAGTGTCCACCATACCTACCTATGGATTGAATAAGATCCCTCAAGTAAGTTGTCATCGGTGCAAGCAATAACAATTGCTCTCTAATATGTATGATCTATTAGTGTGTGGAAAATAAGCTTTGTATGAACCTGTGACGAGGAAGACATAAAAGCGACAGACTACATAATAAAGTTCTTCATCACAGGGGGCAATACAAAGTGACGTTCCTCCGCACTAAGATGACACGCATCGAAACCTCAAAAGCGCATGACAACCTCTGCTTCCCTCTGCGAAGGGCGTATCTTGTACCTTTACTTTTTGCCCTTGAAAGAGTCATGGTGATCTTCACCAATTCCTTATCTCGCCTTTATCTTGGCTAACGTCATATGCTTGGGAAAGATCTATATTCATATGTCAACTTGGAAGTAAGTATTCATGAATTATTATTGTTGACATTACCCTTGAGGTAAGCAGTTGGGAGGCAAAAACTATAAGCCCCTATCTTTCTCTATGTCTAGCTGAAACTTTGACCTCATGAGTACCACGTGATTTGTAGCAATTGTAGAGAACGAAAGAAAGATTGAGTATGTGGATTTGCTTTCGAAGCTCTTATTTGACTCTTTATGATGTTGTGATAAACTGCAATTACTTCAATGACTAAAGGCTATCGGTTGTTACTTCTCGGTAAGGTTCTTGATCCATGCTTTACTTTCTGAAGGAATTATCACTTTAACATGAGAGATTATATGTTGGTATTGCTGTTCTGATCATGATCAGGATGCAGGCATGTTCGTATCTTGTTTTGTCGACACCTCTCTCCCTAAACATGTGGACATATTTATTGAGCTAGGCTTTCGCTTGAGGACAAGCGAGGTCTAAGCTTGGGGAGTTGATACGTCCATTTTGCATCATGTTTTCATGTTGATATTTATCGCTTCTTGGGATGTTATTTCACTTCACGATACAATTCTTATGCCTTTTCTCTCTTATTTTACAAGGTTTACATGAAGAGGGAGAATGCCGGCAGCTGGAATTCTGGCCTGAAAGTGGAGCAAAGTTGAGATACCTATTCTGCGCAACTCCAAACGCCGTAAAAATCAACGAGGATTTTTTTTCCGGATTTATAAAAAATACTGGGCCAAAGAAGCGCGTGCAGGTGGCCACAAGCTTGCACGGCGCGGCCACCCCCAGGTCGCGCCATGAGGGCTTGTGGGCAGCCTACTGGCCCACTGGCCCCCCTCTTCTGCTATATGAAGGGTTTCGTCTAGGAAAAAATCAAGGAGGAGCTTTTTCGTAGATTCGCCGCCGCCACGAGGCGGAACTTGAGCAGAACCAATCTAGAGCTTTGGCAGGACGATCCTGCCGGGGAAACTTCCCTCCCGGAGGTGGAAATCGTCGCCATCGTGATCACCAACACTCCTCTCATCAGAGGGGAATCGTCACCATCAACATCTTCATCAGCACCATCTCATCTCCAAACCCTAGTTCATCACTTTCAACCAATCTCTATCTCGCGACTCCGATTGATACTTGTAAGGTTGCTAGTAGTGTTGATTATTGTTTGTAGTTGATGCTAGTTGGATTACTTGGTGGAAGAGTTTATGTTCCGATCCTTAATTCTACTCATTACCTCTCTGATCATGAATATTATTATGCTTTGTGAGTGGTTACTTTTGTTCCTGAGGACATGGGATAAGTCATGCTAATAATAGTCATGTGAATTTGGAATTTGTTCGGTAATTTGATATGTTGTGTGTTGTTTTTCCTCTAGTGGTTTTATGTGAACGTCGACTGCATAACACTTCACCATTATTTGGGCCCAAAGGAAGGCATTGGGAAGTAGTAAGTAGATGATGGGTTGCTAGAGTGACAGAAGCTTAAACCCTAGTTTATGTGTTGCTTCGTAAGGGGCTGATTTGGATCCACTAGTTTAATGCTATGGTTAGACTTTGTCTTAATTCTTCTTTCGTAGTTGCAGATGCTTGCGAGAGGGGTTAATCATAAGTGGGTTGCTTGTCCAAGTAAGGGCAGTACCCAAGCGCTGGTCAACCCACATATCAAACTATCAAAGAAACGAACGCGAATCATATGAACATGATGAAAACTAGCATGACAGAAATTCCCGTGTGTCCTCGGGAGCGTTTTTCCTCCTATAAGACATTGTCCAGTCTTGTCCCTTGCTACAAAAGGGATTGAGCCACTTTGATGCACCGTTGCTACTTTTGTTACTTGTTGCTTGCTACGAATCACTTGTTACCGACAATTTCAGTGCCTGCAGATTTTACCTTGCTGAAAACCACTTGTCAGATCCTTCTGCTCCTCGTTGGGTTCGACACTCTTAATTATCGGAAGGACTATGATTGATCCCCTATACTTGTGGGTCATCATCCCACAATGACCAATTTCAAAGGGTGACAAGGGAACATGCTTCCCCTGTCTAGAAGTAGTCTTCCCCTGCAATGTGGCTGCCGGTGATGCAGGAACGGGTCCAGGGATGACATATGTCCTGCTGGCGGGCGGTGATGGCCTTGTTGCACTAGAAAGGAAACATTTGGAAGATGCCTTGGGAACCCCGGTTCGTCCTTGCCCCCTTTGCACTAAAGGGGAAGCTGCTCCATCCTGTTGTTTGCTGCTCGCCTGCCCTCCCTCTGCGTCATCTTTGACTCCTGACGCTGAGTCTCGCATCGGAATTTTCGCCGCACCAGAGGGGTCCTGAGGAGCCCCCCGCTGGTCTTGATGCTATTCCTCCTCGCAAGGCTTGGCCCCTCGCGAGGGCCTTGCCTTGAGTGGTACCGGTCCTGTTGGTTTTTGGCCAATGAAGTTTGCCAGCTCTGGGCCGCGGGCAGGCAGGTCTGGGTACCCCCATTCCCAGAAAGCCGACAATATATATCTCTATCACATCTCATCCTTGCAAATAACCGTGAAGGGATTGACAACCCCTTTTTAGCGTTGGGTGCAAGTGTTGATTGTTTTTGTAGGTGCTAAGATTGGCGCCTTGCTTGTTCCTGCTACTGGATTGATACCTTGGTCCTCAACAAACTAAGGAAAATACTTATCTACTTTATTGCATCACCCTTTCCTCTTCAAGGTAAAATCAACACAAGCTCAATAAGTAGCAAAGCACAAGATCTCCTAGATTGAATTCTCGTTTTGGATTCTCTTAGCATGCCTTCTTTTATCTTTTTATTCAAACTACTTGGCATTTTCATAGGCTTGCGTTATCCATTCATCTAGTCAGCTTATATAAAATAGCCTCTTTTCACCGGCAAATTTAAATTCATAATTAAGTTCTTTAATTGACAAATAAGCTTTATGTTCTAATTCGAGAGGTAAATGATAAGCTTTCCCATCGACCATTTTATATGTTCTATAAACCCATAAAGCATCTTCAAGTTTCTTAGAACAATTCTTTCTAGACCTATTGACAGTCTTTTGGAATATTAGTTTTATTTCTAGGTTAATCAATTCAACTTGGTCACTAGACTGAGGATGATAAGTTGATCTAATTTTGTGGTTAACATCATACTTAGCTACGAGTTTACAAAAAGCACCATGAATAAAATGTGAATCACCATCAGTCATTAAATATCTAGGAACTCCAAAGCATTTTAATAGAGGTGTTATGATCAACACTACTAGTTGGAATAGCTTCTATCCACTTAGTAACGTAATCAACAGCAACTAAAATATGAATATAACCATCACAGGAAGGAAAATGTCCTATAATAACAAAGTCCCAGACATCAAAAGGTTCAATAGAAAGTGCATAGTTCATAAGCATTTCCTTATGTTTACCAATGTTACCAAATCTTTGACATTCATCACATGAAAGGGCATACTTACGGGCATCTTTAAAAGGAGTAGGCCAAAAAAATTTGGATTGTAATACCTTGTGCGTAATTCTTTCGCGAGCATGGTGTCCCTCGTAGGCCTCGGAATGACACATCCTTAGGGTCTCTTCCTATTCATACTTAGGTATACAACATCCAATAACAACATCTACTCTTTCTTTATAAAGATGTTGGTCATCCCTAAAGTAATGTCATAAATCATTGAAGAATTTTTCTTTTGTTCATAGGTGAAGCTAGGAAGAGTATATTTAGCAACAATGTAATTAGCATAATCCTAATACCAGGGAGTATTACATGATGTATTTATAAAAACAAGTTGCACATCAGGAAAATTATCATCAATAGGAAGTGGGTCATCAAGAACATTTTCCATCCTAGACAAGTTATCCGCTACAGGGTTTTTAGCTCTTCTCCTATTAACGATATGCAAGTCAAATTCTTGGAGTAATAGCACCCATATAAGAAGTCTCGGTTGAGCATATTTCTTTTCCATAAGGTATATAATAGCAGAATGATCAGTGTGAATAGTTACTTTAGAATCAACAATGTACGGTCTAAACTTATCACTTGCAAACAAAACTGACCTAAAAATTCTTTCCTTGAGTAGTATCCAGGGTCTTACTAGCATAATGAATAACATTCAATTGCTTATGATATTTTCTATGTAAAAACACACCACATTGGAGAAGAGGGGCGTCAAAGGGACGGTAGGGGGCCCACAAGAGGGAGCGACCAGTGGTTGCCGCGCCCCATTGCCTTGTAGACAGAAGGTGGACCCCTCCGGTATATTTCTGGACCAATAATTCTTAAATATTCCATAAACATTCTCCGTGAAATTTCAGGTAATTTGGAGAAATTTGATTTTTCTACCTTTTCTCGGTTTCCCGGTCCAGAATTTCAGTTTCCAGATATTTCCCTCTTAGTGATGTACCTTGCACATTGAGAGAAAAAGGGCATAAGAATTGTATGATAACAGGGGAAAATGGACAAGAATAACACAAATATCTATAGTAATTCATGATGCAAAATGGATGTATCAATAGTAATTCATGATGCAAAACGGGTAACGGTCGTCTATGCCATACTTTCACCAGAGCCCGGCCGCACCATACTTGCACCGGATACCGGCCGTGCCATCCACATGGGTCACGACGTTCTCCATGTTTGCGGCTCCCTTGATGCCAACAGGCTGGTCGCTAGGCTCGAGCGCCTCCTTGGCCCATTTGTCCACCAGGGAGGAGTAGAAGAAAATGGTCATCGCATCCTCAAGAGGGTAACCTTCGACAAAATAGCTACCTTGGAGCTCGAGATCACCCTCAAGTTGTACTGCGAGCGTGTCAAACGCACGGATGAATGCTTGACCAAGTTCACGCAGAGCCAATAGATTTTGTAGGTTAAGGTGGTAGTCATGGATGTGTTTTATTTTGTTGAATCATTGTGATGTTGATCCCAATGTCTAGACAACAATCATAATATTTATATGTTTCGATGCGTGAATGATTTATATTCTATTGTTATCTTTAAATATGTGTAGCTGCTACAGGAAGAAAATGATTACGAAAACAGATAGAAATATGAAACTAATAATATATATAAATTGTTCAATAGCTCATTGTAGACATAATACATATATCATCACAAATAAGTGATGATAGTACTTTACTAATAAGTACGATGAATAAAACCTAAACTAATATAACCCCTCCTTGAGTAGGGAGGAGTAAAGCGGGAGCTCGCTATAATTGGCTTCCAAAAATTGAAACACGAAATAGAGTGCCAATCATGTGGGACCCGGTTGTCTTGCCAAATATTTACATTTTCTATCCAAGTGTAATGAATTTGTGCCATTTGCAATATTGAAAAATATAATAACTAAATAATATGACTCAAATATGAAGAAAAAAATGCCATGTCATCTTGGTGCCAAGTATTTCAGTCCATTTTCTATTATCTTGAATTTGAAAACCTATATTATTTAATATGATTTTTTTGTTTCGGAAAGAAGTGTGGTACTTTAACCACCACATCTTGGCTCCATGTCGGGAAATCATGCAGATTTTCATGTACTTGAGAGCATTTTTGAATTTTTTGAATTTAGAAACCTAGATTTTCAATGCTTGTGTTCAAACCATAAATATGATTTTCCAACAGTGTTTGCTTCAAACTGCATGTTCATGTGTTTTAGTTTTGAGCTATGGCAATTAAATTTGTAGAAACTAACCTAATGTATAAAATTGTCAATAGAACTTCGAAAATTTTCAATTTTACGATGACGGTCGTATTCGTGCATTTTAACGATGAAAGAAAAGCTAGGCCGAATGAGCAAGCCACTATTGGTTCGTTATCAAACAAGGCTCCATGTTCCCTCTCAGAAACTCAAACCTTCATATGATGCTCCAGTTTGTGAGAGAAATGTGTCAAAGCTAATCTCAATCAAGCCATTACTTCAACCATGACATCTTGGCCCCATGTCAGGAAATCATGCAAATTTTCTTGTATTTCAGAGCATTTTTTATTTTCGGAATTTAAAAACCTAGATTCTCAATGCCTGTGATCCAAAGAGTTACTCAAGATGACTAGAACTCCATCAAATTTATTACAGGTAGCATATATAAGGAAGCAACTAGTACATAACAATGATTTTTCCAGAAGGTTTTGCTTCATCTAATATGTTCAGGTGTTTCAGTTTGGAATTATGGCTGTTAAATTTCAAGAAACCAGTTTCATGTATAAAATGCCTATTGAACCCTGATATTTTCCAAATTTTAGGATGGTGATCGTATTCATGCATTGTAACGCTAAAAAGAAATGGCCAAATAAGGCAGAGAGTAGTGGTTCGTCATGAAACAAAGCTCCAAGTTCCCTCTTGGAACCACGAACATTTGTGTGCTCACGTGTTTGTGAGAGGAATTTGTCAAAGCTTATCTCGAACAAGCCATTACTTTAAGCACTACTTCTTGGCCCCATGTTTGCAAAACCTAGATTCCCAATGCGTGTATCCAAACCGTTACTCAAGATGTTTGGAATTCCTTCAAATTATTGCACGTGGCATATATACGAGAGCAAGTAAAACATAAATATGATTTTTCCAACAATTTTTGCTTCATCTAGCATATTCATGTGTTTCGATTCTCAAATATGGCCGTTAAATTTCTAGACTAATTTCATGTATAAAATTGCCTATTGAACGTTGATATTTTCAAAATTCTGGATGTCATTCATATTCGTGCGTTGTAATATCAAAAAAAACTAGGCCGACAAAGGCACCGAGTAGAGGTCCGTCATCAAACAAGTATCCATGTTCCCTCTCGGAACCACAAACTTTCGTGTGATTCTCCGGTTTGTGACAGTCATGGTCAAATATTATCTTGAACAAACCGTTACTTTAACCACTACATCTTGGCCCCATGTCGGGACATCATATAGAATTTCATGTACTTCACAGCAAATAATTTTATTTTTTGAATTTAAAAACCTAGATTCCCAATGCTTATGTACAAATTGTTACTTCAAACATATTGCACGTGGCATATATACAGAAGCAAGTAGTACATAAATATAATTATTCCATTAGTTTTGGCTTCATCTTGCATATTCATGTGTTGAAATTTTGAATTATGGCCATTAAATTTCTAGATTCTAACCTAATGCATAAAATGCCAATTGAACCCCGAATATTTCCAAATTCTAGGATGTCGTTCGTGCATTGTCACTGTAGAGATCTTTTATTACACTTAAAACAATACATGTTACCTCTATACCCCAAAATAGTTTTACAGTTCAATTGAAAAGGTGAACTATATACACACGATCCTATATACGAACCATTTATGATGAAAACTCATGGATCTATTTATGTCTTACTAGGGAAGCTTCGTCGGCTTCATCTAGCTCGGATTCCATTCACCCTTGATCCCCATTCCCCAACAAACCCTTTCTACAAAGAATGAGGCCATGGGAATGCTTCATAATGATGCTTATGATTGCCCCCTCGGCCGCGAGAGCTACCCCCTCTGCCAAGAACGCGACCGCCTCGGCCGAGAGTGCAATGAGAACCGCCATGAGCGCGGACGCATGTGTCGCAAGGGCCTATACGGTGGCCAACAGGGCCTCTCCCGCGGTCGAATAGGTGTCTATAGGCGCAGAGACCAGAGTTGCATATGCTGCTGCAAATGCCAGAACGCTCGAGTAGCGCATTGTTCCGCGGAGGTCGTCTTGGCCCTGACCGAGGCCATCCGAGACAATATTGAGAACACCCACACCAAGATACTCTGGCTTCTTCGAAATCTAGCATGTACCACGCATCCAAAGAGGCCGCTACTACGAATGTTGAGATGCATACAAACCATGCGGAAGAGGAGGCCATGGAACCCCTTCCATCTCCGAGCGGAAGTTGGAGATACAGGATCTGGTCGAGAGCAACAAGTGCTGGGAGGAGTTGTGCATGGCAGACGAGGAGGTTGAGAAGCACTTGTGCATCGAGGTATTTGCGGTGGAGTACTCACGCGAGCTCTGGGGGCACCACTACTACGAGTACTACAATGATGAGGACAACGCCGATGAGGAGGGCAACACTGAGAACAAGGACGTTGCCGTGGTCGAATTAAACCTGGGGGACACAGAGTCGAGCATCAGTGGAATGTCGCCCGGATAGGTCCTCAACATCTCATCGAACATCGTCAAGGCATAGGGCGGTGGTTTTCCGGCACCTTTGTTAAAATTATGCACAATACTCATAGCCTTAGTTTAGAGAGCCAGTCTTTTGTGAGAGCTATGTCCAGTTCAAGCATCTTGATTATTTAGTGAACATGCTCGGTTTAGTAACTGCGAGCCATGTGTCCACTAATTTGTATGCTGAGGTTAGCATTTGATGTTAAATTATGCAATGACGTGGATGTGCACTATAACCAGGGAATACGTGGGGAGGGGCGAAATTTTGTACGTTTTATTTTATCGCACACCCTAAAAGGAGAAAAACTGTGTCTTATGAATCTTTGCATGTCAAGTTTCCCTGCACCTAGCGAAAAATTCCTCCAACCGACAAAATATCTGCCTCTCCCCCAGGGCCACATTTCGCTTGTTACCCCAACCCCACCTGCCCTGCCGCTGCAACATCTCTCCCTCTAGCATCCGACCATTGTGGACACGACATGGTCTCCTGAAATGACACCTCAAGCGGTATCTCATCCTCCGACGATTCTCTCACCAGCCAAGTATTCGTCTGTGTTCTCTCTGGCTCAACTAGGCTTCGGTTTTTGGTTTGAATTGTGGATTTTAAAGTGGCATGCCGATTTGAGCCATTTCTTTCTTGCAGCTCCCTAGGACAATGAATTCCAAGGAATGGAACAGGGTAGCTGAAGACCTACATGTTCATGGTCAACATCAATTTCCATCCATGAAGTTACCAGCTTTCGAAACTAGGTACATTGGGAGGAATTTTCTTGGACGTGCAAAGAAGGTTAGCCTAACTCTCGTTGTTACCAATCATTTGTTATATTAGGTGTGATTTAGACAGTTCTCGTGTGATATTTGATTTTGGATGTGATTAAGACAATGTCACAGTTCTATGATTGTGAGTGCCATTTTAATTGATATAAGTAGTAATATGTTATAAAATTTGTTCGGATCACATGGTAGGAAGGTTACAACATGACAATAGAACAAAGCATTTAGGTACTTAGTGCAAATAACAGTTTTCACAAACAGTTTTTACCTAAAGGCATATTGACAGCAAGAAAACTATATGCTACGGACTTATAATGGAATGAACATTTATAGGATGGTAGTAGACATGATGCACTTCATTTCATTCAACATGAGCAAGGTCTAATTATGCTCAGAAACTTGGCCAGCCTCAACACAACATGGCAATCAGAAATAAATAGATTCTCAGACATAGTGAAAATAACAGGGTGCAAGAGCAGCAGCTTTTAACATATTGGCATGTCACATATCAAAATGTAAATACATGTGACTATTAATTTGATCTCATTCAAACACTCTCGATGCGCATCTTGTACTACAAAGACTATTGCATTTATATTTAGCTTCCCGATAAAATTAGCAATTTTTTATTACACATGACAGAAACAGAGAAGGGGTGAGAACCAGAGCATCCTACTACAAACAATAGGAGAACCGTGGCATGGCTAATGAAGACCCATATGAAACACGCAAGTACAAGAACGGACATCCATTTGTTGTTGGTGAATACTTTGATGAGTGCACTTCCACTTATCGCAAGTTAAATAAATATTGCATGGATAGAATGTCAAAAGGAGAACATACTAACATTCTACAAGTGCACTATGAAAGTAGGCAGTGCAATCACCTTCATGGTACCATCAATGTGGAATTCGTGGGATTCATCTCTTCTTGAACTTCCATGAGCTTGTTGCCACTCTTGTCAAAAACGTGATGTTGCAATTACTTCACAAATTCTAATCAACTTCTTAATAAAAGGTTGTAATTGAAAAAAAGCTAACTGTATTATATTCCTCTTAGGGGGTTGATGGCGCACAGATCATTAAGGGTGCATGTGTTCATAGATCCTAATTTAGAAAACAATTTTTTTTGCTAATAATGTTAAATGCAAGGATTTCATTGAGCATGTAGCCAATATCTTATGGAAGTTACAGGTAGGTGAATTCTCCATGTGTACATGTCATGAATGGTAACTTAAATATATAATCATGCATACATTGATCATATTTTAGTTTTCAACATAGTTTGTAAGTTCAAGGTTTTCTTAAATTCTACCCCTCACTGGATCTTGGTGGTCATTGTTCCAAAACGCAACACAGTTTACTACCTGGATTTTCATAGAGAGTCAAATAAGCCTCAGGATCTGAATCATCTTCAGGATTTCATGGATAGATATTTAATCATTTGATGTTAATATCTTATGTTCATATCCGGTTCAAGAATTGAGTATGTGAAAATTCATCTTCATTTCTAGTGTATTATGAAACAACATAACTTTAGGAGGGTCACTGTTCGACTGAGCATGTGATCATTTCTCCAATAAGACAACAAAATCCATTCTTTATGGAAAATGCTAGTGAGACATTAAAGTTTCTAAGTAAGCCTCTTGCTATTTCCCTCCAAAGATGAAAACAACTTACACCAGTTAGGTTATTGCTAACAGGGTAAATACATGACTAATATTGTACAAAAAAATTCAGTGTCCTCAACAACAAGAAGGTACCAACCTATGTGGATACCCATACGTCTCCAAAGTATCTATAATTTTTTATTTTCCCATCCTATTATACTATCTGTTTTGGATGTTTTATATGCATTTATATGCTCTTTTATATTATTTTTTGGACTAGCCTATTAATCTAGAGCCTAGTGCCAGTTTTTGTTTTTTCCGCCTTTTTTGAGTATTGCACATAAGGAATATTAAACGGAGTCCAAACGGAATATAATTTCCGGAAAGATTTTTCTTGGACCAGAAGACACGCAATAGACTTGGACTAGGGGGCAAGGCGGTTGCCGGGAGGCCACAAGCCTGCAGGGCGCGCCCTGGGTGTGGTCGTGCCCCCTGGCTTGTGGGCCTCCTACAGGTCTCCTAATCCTAATTCTTGGCCTATAAATTCCCGAATATTCCCTTATCTCCAAAAGGAGCAACGAAAATACTTTTACACGGCCGAGAGCCTCTGTTCCCGAGAGATCCAATCTGGGAGCCTTTTCCGGTAATCTGTCGGACAGGGAATTGATCATGGAGGGCATCTACATCAACTCCATTGCCACTCCGATGATGTGTGAGTAGTTTACCACAAACCTACGGGTCCATAGCTAGTAGCTAGATGGCTTCTTCTCTCTCTCTCCCTTTGATCTTCAATACCATGTTCTCCATGATCTTCATGGAGATCTATCCAATGTAATACTCTTTTGCGGTGCGTTTGTCGAGATCCGATGAATTATGAGTTTATGTTCAGATTATCCATGAATATTATTTGAGTCTCTTCTGAATTCTTATATGCATGATTTCATATCTTCGCAAGTCTCTTCGAATTACTTTTCTGGTTTGGCCAACTAGATTGGTAATTCATGCAATGGGAGAAGTGCTTAGTTTCGGGTTCAATCTTGCGGTGTCCTCACCCAGTGACATAGTAGGCGTAGCGAGGCACGTATTGTATTGTTGCCATCGAGGATAAAAATATGGGGTTGTCATCATATTGCTTGAGTTTATATCTCTACATCATGTCATCTTACTTAATGTGTTACTCTTTTCTTCATGAAGTTAATACTCTAGATGCAGGGAGGAGTCTGTCGATGTGTGGAGTTATAGTAGTAGCTGCAGAATCGTTTCGGTCTACTTGACACGGACGTGATGCCTATATGCAAAATCATTGCCTTGGATATCTTCATAATTATTCGTTTTTCTATCAATTGCTCGACGGCATTTTGTTCACCCACCGTATTATTTTCCTTTATGGGAGAAGCCTCGTGTGAAACCTATGGCCCCTAGGTCTATATTCCATATTATATTTTTAGATCTATAACCAAAAATACCAACACTAATTTGCTGCAATTTATTTACTTTTGTTTTACTTTCAAATCTATCATTATTTTATACCTATCTCTATTAGATCTCATCCTTGCAAATAACTCTGAAGGGATTGACAACCCCTTTATAGCATTGGGTGCAAGTGTTTGATTATTTGTGCATGTACTACTATTGGAGCCTTGCTTGTTCCTCCTACTAGATTGATACCTTGGTTCTCAACAAACTGAGGGAAATACTTATCTACTTTGATGCATCACCCTTTCCTCTTCAAGGGAAAACCAACGCAAGCTCAAGAGGTAGCAAGAAGGATTTCTGGCGCCGTTGCCGGGGAGGATATATAACAAGTTTACGCTTACCAAGTACCCATCACAAAATCATCTCTAGCATTTACTTTATTTCGTATTTGCCTCTCGTTTTGCTCTCCCCCACTTCTAAAACGATTTTCAGAACATATCAAAAAGATTTGCCTTTTTTTCGCCCTTTTGTCGTTCGTCTTTCTGTTTTCTTGCTTGTATGCTAGGTCTATTCGTTGCCACCATGAATGAATCTAGGGAGGTTTATATTGAAAAGGATAGTTATAATCTGGAGGGGAATAATGATTCCCATAGAGAACCTACTATCATTCATACAAAAACTCCGCATAGGTAGTGGCAATATCATTGGAAAAGGTGTTATTGAAATATTCTTTACTAGTGCTAGTACGCTACCTACTTTAGGAGGCTCTATCCTCAATAAAACTAATAGTTTTGCGGGTGCCATAACACTACTAATACTTGAAGTTGAGAGCCAATTTGTTCATATGCGTCCTTGCATACAAAGGATTTTTCTTGAGTTCTCTAATATTCAGTTTGCTTCCATTCAGCGTGCCGCCACTATATTTCTAGCCCACAAATTTAGATTCGTTATGAAAGAGGCTAGTGAAAATTTTGCTCATTATAAAATTAATAGTGTATGCCCCCCCTCCATTCAGAAGATCCCTTTTAATCAACAAGAAATAATGAGAATGCAGTCCTCGGATTATGTGGCGTATAATGAAAATTTGAGAAAAAGGGTTGCCATTGAGGTTTTGGTTGATAGGATTTCTGAACTCAATGATGATTTTTCTATACAAAATAATGAATTAGAGTTCATACTAAGAGATGAACTTACGACCTTTCGCCAAAGGAAATCCTACAATGATGAATTAATCATACACTGTAGAGGGCCAAAGGAGGAACCTATTCCTCCCGCGCTTGATCTTAATGATCCTTATCCTATTAAATTTAGCCCTTTTGATTACTTTTTATTGCCACAAAGGAAACTTGCTACTGAAAGAAGGGAGTATGAGAAGAGCATTGATAATCTCCCTCACTATTATGATAATACCTTGATCTATTGCATTATGCCTAGATAGGGGCGTCAAACAATAGCGCTTGTCGGCAGGCAACCCAATTTTATTTGTTTTGCTTTTGTTTTTGTTTCTTTTTTTGAGTGCTGCACATATTATTACCTCTGTAATAATTGTGTTTTCTTGTTTCAATTAGTGTTGGAGCCAAGTAAGACCTTTGGGATGGTCTATGGTGTTTGCAAGTTGATTTTGCTGAAAAACAAAAACTTTTGCTCTCAGTCCAAAAAATTTAGAAATTCATTAGAACGCTCTTTTGATATGATTTATTTTACAAAGGATTGGTTTACAAATTTCCCAGACTTTTATTTTTCAGAATTTTTTGAGTTACAGAAGTATTTGAAGTAAACAGATTTCTATAGGTTGTTCTGTTTTTGATAGATTCAATTTTCTTTTTGTTATTTACTTATTTTGATGAATCTATGGGTTGTATCGGGGGTATGAACCATGGATAAGTTGGAATACAGTAAATATTACATCAATACAAATAAAGAATGAGTTCACAACAGTACCTAAAGTGGTGATTTTTTTCTTATACTAACGGATCTCATGACTTTTCTGTTGAGTTTTGTGTTGTGAAATTTTAAAGTTTTGGTTAAAGATTTGATGGACTATGGAATAAGGACTGGCAAGAGCCTAAGCTTGGGGTGTCCCATGGCACGACAAGTCATATTAAAGGAACCAAAGATACTAAGGTTGGGGACGCCCCGGAAGGCATCCCCTCTTTCGTCTTCAATCCATCGGTAAATTTACTTGAGGCTATTCTTTTATTCACCACATGATATGTGTTTTGCTTTAAGCGTCGTGTATGATATGAGTCTTTACTTTTTAGTTTGCCACAATCATCCTTGATGCACACATATTTTGAGAGAGACACACACACACACTGAATCGTGAATTTATTAGAATACTCTTTATGCTTCACTTATATCTTTTGAGCTACGCAATGTTGCTCTAGTACTTCACTTATATCTTTTAGAGCACGACGGTATTGTGGAATTATTAAACTCTCATACCTCACTTATATTATTTTGAGATTTCCTTAAACAGCATGGCAATTAGTTTAGGTTATGAATTTAGTCCTAATATAATAGGCATCTAAGAGGGATATAATAAAAGCATTCATATTAAGTATATTGAATATGATGAGAAGTTTGATTCCTTGCATCTAGTTTTGAGATGTGAAGATGGTAATATGAGAGTCATGCTAGTAAGTAATTGTGAATTAGAAAAAATACTTGTGTTGAAGCTTGTGATTGCGTAACATGCACGTATGGTGCACCGTTATGTGATGAAGTCGGAGCATGACTTGTCTAATGATTGTCAACCTTTGTGTGGATGTACAGATCATGCGATGGTTAACTCCTACCAACCTTTCCCCTAATACTTTGATTCAATAACTAATAGGCTTTTGCAAAAAGAATGTCAGTTCTTTATGACTAATGTTGAGTTAATGGATTATACACACTCTCACCCATCCACCTTTGCTAGCATCTCTAGTACCGCGCAACTTTCGCCAGTACATTAAACCCACCTTCCTCAAAACAGCCACCATATATTGTCGGATTTCGGGCTCCGCAAAACCCTAAAGATTAAAACTCAAGGGCATGTACATAGATCTCTCTCGGGCTCGCCTCACCTAGTTCGCCACTCGCTTGGGATGGTAGAGCACTCAGTCGATGGTGAGCAAGACATAGAACACGTCAGTTTACCCAGGTTCTGGCCACTCAGAAGCGTAATACCCTACTCCTGCTTTGGTCGATTTCCTCTCGTGGAGGTTGGTCGATGAACTAGTACAATATTCGAGGACCTCCGGAGGCTGGGTGTCCTTCGCGTGTTTTGGGTGTGCGAATGAATGGATTCGATCCTCCCCTACGAAGTAACCTATACTCTATATGTAGCGGTAGCCCGGGTCCTCTTCCCTTATCTCAAGGGCGGGAAGGGATCCCACAATGGCCAATTTTGAAGGGGAACAGGGGAATGTGCTCCCCCCGTCCAAAGGTGGTCTTCCCCTACAAAGTGGTTGCCAGCGCTGGAGGGACTTTCCCTGCGTCATCCTTGACTCCAGAGGATGGGTCTTGCCTCGGAATCTCCACCGCTCCGGAGGGGTCCTGAGGAGGCCCCCTGCGGGTCTTGATGTTGCACCTCCTCGAGAGGCTTGGCCCCTCGCGAGGACCTTTACTTGAGTGGTGTCGTGCCCAATTGTGCATCCTTTATGAAGTGGGCCAACCATGGGTCGTAGGCACGCAGGTCTGGGTACCCCATTTCCCAGAATGCTGACAATAGCCCCGAGGCCCAAGGCGTGCTTGACCTTGCTTCTGGGCGAAGCCTTGGGGTGGCCCGAAGCGCCGCGGGCCCTAATTACCTGCGGGCCATGCCCTATAAACGGCAAACTGAAAACTTGTCTTCCCGTCTTCTCCGCGCCAGACCAGCCTCAACAAGGCTCGCTGAACCACTTGACCTGCATCCGCGAGCCGCCTTCGTCTCTCGTCGATTCCGTAGTTTGTTCTTCCTCTTGTGCGATCCCGGCTCCCTGCTCCGAGCCCCCGCGCACCGCATAGTTTTGACCCTCATTCTCCTCGCAAACCTCCGAAAGGGGGAAAAAGCAGAGGCTCGCGGGGTCTGACCGTCTTGACGGAGCCTCGGCCCGCGTTAGGCCGGTCAGCGGTGGTGAACTTCGAGGGGTTGGAGAAGATCCGACTGGTGGTCGCCGCCGGCTCCAATGAGTGGGGAGCCACTAAGATCAGGTCGGGTTCATGGCCTCGGGGTGAGATGGAGACCCCCGTAGTTCCCCTTCATATCCACGCTCTTTTTTCTGGTGTACTATCGCCGTTCTTGAGCTTCCTCAGCACAGTGCTTTCACATTACCAGATCCACGCGCTACACCTTGACCCAGGTTATTTGGTTCTCATCTCGGCCTTCACTTTCTTGTGTGAGGCCTTTGTTGGTGTTACCCCTTCCGTGGCATTCCTTCGCCACTTCTTCTCCCTTGAATTGGTCTTCGAGGAGCAGTACTCCGGGTGTGCGTCCTTCAAGATGGCTGACGCATCGGCCCCGGGAGCCCTCAATGTTGAGCTCCTCTCTGAAGAAGAGGGGTTTTGGCGGCTGTGGGTGCAGGTCGAAACTGCCGAGGCAGGAGCCCTGTTCCAGCCCTGTCGAACCCTGCAACGTCGAACCGGGGGTGGATGCGAGTGGAGCTTAATGACCCCCGGGTCACGCCAGTCCTGCCCCGTCTAGAGAAGCTGAAGCGGGCAGGGGTGACGATGGCGATGGTGGTGCGGGAGTTTATTTGTCGGCGGATCGCTCCTCTCCAACGCCACTCCCTTCCGATGTGGGCCTACATGGGACCTCGTGACCCAATGAGGGTCCAGGTCCCGCCTCTCTCCCCTGACATCTTGTGTGAGTTGCTCCGTCGGCTAACTGGTGGCGATACTGACGAGCTTCCCCAGAATGGCATCCCATTGTATAACTTCAAGGCCCCAGAAGCTCTCATTAAGGAGATGTCGCTCTTTGATGAGTGGGGGTTCCTCCCTGGTGGGAATGCGCGTGCCCGGTGCGCCTCAGCCCTTGGGGCTCAGGCCCACGAAAACTCTGGTCATCCGCCCTGCCGCAACATAGGTGGGCGCTATATCGCCGTCCGCTTCCCCGGCTCCTGCTCCGGGTCCGGCCAAGGTTGGTGGTGACGACAGGTAGACGGTGGAAGTCGCAGCCCCCGCTTCCAAGCTTCAGCCGATGGCCGCCAGGTCTCCACGACAGGTCACCTGCGTCGGCCGGAAGAGGAGGTCGCCTGAGGGCGGCCGCCCCTCGACGCGGTGGGCTCCGGTGAAGAAGAAGTGGGTCATCGTAGACGAGTAAGCGCCCGTACCCTCCTTCGTCCTTTCTTTCTGCACCTCCCTTCTAAGCCTTTGTTCTGCAGGCTCTCCACCGACGACAGGGGAGGTGGGTCGGTGCTGCCCGCCCCTGAGATCGCCGAGCATCTTGTGGCTTCTACCCTCGCACACTGCGGGCTTCAACCTCCCGAGTCCCTCGCGCGTGAGCCTACCGCGGTCTTCCTCGCCCGCGACCTCCGGCTCCCTAGAAGAGTGGCATTCCCCTCGCGAGCGGCTCCTCCGAGGGTCGTGCTGCACCTCCCTTCCGGACCCCTTCTGCTTGGTGATGTGGGCCCTCAGGGGGCGCTTCTTTCCGACGAAGCGCCTACGTGTGAGCCCCTAGCCCCCGAGCATGGATTCGGGCTGAGAGACTCCTCGCGTGCCACCCCCGTTCATCGTGTAGAATGTGAGAGCTCTCGTTGGCCACTGGATCCTATTGAAGGTTTGTGTGCCATGTCGTGGGGCTCGCTCCGCACCGTGGCGGACGCACTTCAGCGTCTAGGAGCGGGGCTTGCCAGCAATGAAACCCGCCTGGACGATGAGCGCTGGCACCTTGCGTCGGGGTGGCGCTAGCTTGAAGTCGCCATGAGCTTCGGCCATCTACAGCGTGATCGCGCCCGCACAGAGGCAGAGGTATCTCTTGCCGTGGCGACGGAAGCCTCCGAGCGTGCCCTCTCCGAGGCTCAGGAGTCTGATTGTCGGCACAGGGCCCCTGAGGATTGCCACAGGGAGCTTTGCACCCTCAACGCCGATCTTGAAGACCAGGCTCGGTTGAGGGCCACCATAGGGGGTCCGCCCGCTGAGTTCTTCCCTATCGGCGTGGGATTTCGAGCGTTCGCCAACTCGCTAGGACTTGTAGAGGTGGGGTAAAGCCTGGAGCGGGAGCATCTAGTGGTGAGGGAGCACTAGATATCGGTTGGTGAGGAATCCCTTGCCTCTCGTGAGGCGAAGCTTTAGTAGGAGATCGATAGGGGTGGCGGAGGCTCAACGTTCCCTTCTTCTTTACTATCGTGCGAAGCTGAGGCTCCAGGAGTCCCACTTCCGCGAGCGCCGCGACCACCTGAAAAACAAGGTCAATGTCCTCCAGAAAAGGTTGTATCAGGAAGTGAAACATCGACAGGTCGCGCTGGACACCCAGGCTACTCCGAGGGTAAACCGTCTCTTCTTTACAAACAGGTGAAAGGCGCGGCTTCCCTGGTTGGAGAGACCTCCTAAGAGGCTATACATGCTCACGGCCTCCAACTTGAACGCTCCCGGATGTTCAAATCCCTCGAGGGGAGAGCCTCCTGGGCTTTGAGAAACATCTGTCGTGAGGGTGTCTCGAGCCTCCTGGTCCCCGATGACGCTCGGTACTTGGGCTTGTTCCTCCGTGTTGTGGAATATCTGGAGGCGGGTGCCGAGAAGGCCCACGCGCTTGCAGTGGAGAAGAGTCGTGACCTCTTAGGTCAAGGGGCCTTAGATGTCTTTAGCCACCTACTTCGCCTTGACCCAGACTTTGACTTTGCCACTATGTTGGATCCAGAGCCAGAGACGATTCACGCCGCCCTGGCCGAATGGGTTGAAGTCCATGTGGAAGACCCTATGACAAGCCTTGCTCCCGAAGGCTACGACATGAACTCGGGCGATGATGTGTCCTCCTGATCCGCCGCCTTGACCTCCTGATATGGTTATGTACTAGGTTTAACATCAACTTTGATGTATCTAGAGGGTTCCTTTCAACACGTTCTTTGAAGACGAGGTGTGCGCTCCTTTCCTTCTGGCCGTGGCCGCTGCCAGCCCGGTGTAGTCGGGACACTACCGGTCTAACCCGTGAGCATGGCTCCGTTCGTGACACTTCCTCCCTGCTTGTGGGGAGGTTTGAGGACCCTTTCGGCACTCTGTGTCTGCAGGTCCCAGTCCCGCACATTTCTTTGCCGTCATGAGGCGCAACCCGTTACCAAGGTTGTTCCTCATGGGGCAAAGCCCCGACGCCCTGGGTGCCGATATGGGCGGCACCTGGGTGGCCGAGTGGCCTTGTGACCGGTAAGGCTCCTCGGGCATGTTGCTCAGGAGCCCCCTTGACACTCAAACCTCTCTACGTCAACAGGTCCCAGTCCCGCACATTTCCCCACCACCGATAGAAATGGCCACGAAGGGGGAGTCTAAGGGGTGGGGCCCCGCCTCCCCTGATACGGACCGAACTTCCAGGATGGCATAAAAGTGGGCAAGTGTCATTATGACCGATAAGGGTCCTGGTTGCCACGGGAGGTCCGGTGGTCTCCCGAGGTTCCCGCGAAATACCAATCAAAACAAAGGGAGAAAGAGAACTCGAGTTTCGGTAAAATGAGAAAACATAGAGAAGAAATGCCCGCCCTTCTTTTCTTTTCAAAACATTAAGCAAAGAGATCTTAGAGCCTTTGACAGCTCAAAATACAAAAGAGGCGGCCCTTGAGGGTCACAACTTGAAGCGCAAGAAAGGAACGAGAAAATGGCCGCGGTCGACACCTAAGCTATTCACCGCCTCCATCTCCCCCCAGCACGAAGCATAGGGCGTCCACTCGTCGTGGGATGGACCCCTCCGCATCCTCGGGGGGGCCTGGGCATATACAACCACGACTCTTTATTACGTGAGAGTGTCACGGTGAGGGTGTATCTGGGAGGTCACGAGGACGCTTTGGCCTCGCGTGTGTCCCCCCGAGGCATAGGCACCTCATTCCTTTTGGGTCAGCGGTGGGAATAATCATTGGTGGATTGCTTTCACTACCTCTGTCGTCGCCCAGAACGGAGCATAGGTCATCCACTCGGCATGGGATGGACCCCTTCCGCGTCCACGAGGGCCCCTTTGCATATACAGCCGCGACTCATTATTACGTGAGAGTGTCACAGGATGAAGTAGGTTCCGGAAGGATTGAAGGACCATGCAGAGGTGCTATAGGTTGATACAGGTCCCGGGGACGCTTTGGGGGCCCCATGCCTCACAGGCGCGTGCCCCTCTCATGGTACCCGGGCTCATAGCGGCATGGCGTGGTCCCCCTTGAGCGAGCCCTCGAGCATGCGGGGAGCCCCCAGCGCTCGTTCGGTGGAGAGCTCGCTCACACGGTAGGACCTGAGTCCCTCGAGAATTACCACAACGCGCCTCGCTGGGGCTCCCCAGGTTCCCACGTTGGTACCCTGGGCCATGCCCCCATGCCGGGCTAGCCAACCTGAGGGCAACAACAGGTACTCGAACACCCGATAGGGATTGAACGAAGCCTGCACTGGTGACATCAGCGTGTGTTCCACCCTAAGTCCCCAGGGAGCATCGCGCACCCCGAAGGCAGGGGCGGATATACAACCGCCGACCTCCAGGTTAGGATCGTCTAGCCCGAGAACATGGGCGTCTGCTCCACCCTCCTTTCCCAAGCTGGGGCCTCTCGGCTAGGACACAAGGGTTTGTCCACCCTGTCCCACGCTAAAGGTTTCCGGTCCCCTAACCCAGACGTCTACCCGAACCAGTTCCCGTCAAAGCAGTTGTGCCCAGTGAGGACACCCGTGCTGGGCGTCCCCGCGAAGCCACCCCCGCGGTGCTATTCATAGATGTTTGCACGAGGGCTTCCTGCGGGGTCGCGCGCGTGCCTCCTGTCACGGTGATGGTCTGCACTGCTTCCTCCATAGCCCGGACGTGTGTCGGCGTGGTCGTCGTTGAACTGTGCACGCCTCCAGGCGTTGATGTAGTCGGGGCTCCTGTACACCATCCTCGTCCCACGAAGCACGCCGGGGGATGCTGGATGACGCCTACCCAGCGCGACAAAATCACGTGCCTCCAAGAGCTCCCGCCGAGTCCCAAGTGGGGGCGGGCCTGAGTTGGTGTTTGGGACGCGCCCGCGTGATTCCACCATTGGAGCCCCTGGCCATGCGGGCTGATGAGCGTAGTTCCCATGGGGGCGTGCTTGGGTCCCGGCGATGACGTCGCGCCAAAGGGCAAGCCTGGGCCCGCCGACACGGCGGCGGCGGGCAGCGTGTCGGTGTTTGAGCTGATGCGCCACCAGGAGCGGGACATGTCTGTGCATCGGGTGCTAAGAGGCTCGGAAGGGGGAAGGGACTTCCTAGACACGTGGAAGGGTCGGGGCGACGGGGGAATGATGCGTGGTTGGTGAGGGCGGCAGCCCTCGGCGCTCGTCGGAAGCCTGTCCGGTGTGGACGTCGGCCGATTGGGTGGAGGAGCGTCGAAGGGCATCCCGACATGCCTGCGCCGAGCGTGACACGCGAGTGGCCCGCCTCTGTGTGCGGATTCGCCGTCTCCCTACCATGAGTGTGACCAGCTTAAGCAGGCCGAGCGCTGGGAGAGGCCTTGACACTCCCCCTATCTGGCGCGCCAAATGTCGGATTTCGGGCTCCGCAAAACCATAAAGATTCGAACTCACGGGTGTGTTCTTAGATCTATCTCGAGCTTGCATCACTTAGCTCGCTACTCACTCGGGATGGAAGAGAACTCACGCGATGGTGAGGAAGACACATAACACGGTAGTTTACCCAGGATCGGGCCGCTGAGAAGCGTAATACCGTAGTCCTGCTTTGATGGATTGCCTCTCGTGGAGGTTGGTGGATGAACTAGTACAGTATTCGTGAGCCTTCGGAGGCTGGGTGTCCTTCGTGTGGTGTGGGTGTGCGAATGAATGGATTCGACCCTCGGCTATGAAGTAACCTATCCTCGCTATATAGAGGCCGCCCGGGTCCTCTTCCCTTATCGCAAGGGCGGGAAGGGATCTCACAATGGCCAATTTTGAAGGGGAACACGGGAACGTCCTCCCCCTGTCCAAAGGTGATCTTCGCCTGCAAAGTGGCTGCCAGCGCTGCAGAGACAGGTCCAGGGATGACGTTGTCTCGCTGGCGGGCGGTGATGGTCTTGTTGCACCAGAATGGAAACCTTAGAAAGATGCCTTGGGAACCCGCGTACGTCCTTCCCTTCTTTGTAAGAAAGGGGAAACTGCACCGTCCTACAATCGGCTCCTCGCCTGTCCTTTCCCTGCACCATCCTTGACTCCTCAGGCTAGGTCTTGCCTAGGAATATCCGCCGCTCCGGAAGGGTCCTGAGGAGGCCCCCTGCGGGTCTTGATGTTGCTCCTCCTCGCGAGGCTTGGCCCCTCGCGAGGACCTTGCCTTGAGTGGTGTCATGCCAGATTGTGCTTCCTTGATGAAGTGGGCCAGCCCTAGGCTGCAGGTACGCAGCTCTGGGTACGCCCATTCCTAGAACGCCGACATATATTTTCCTCAAAACAGCCACCATACCTACCTATTATGGCATTTTCATAGCCATTGCGAGATATATTGCCATGCAACACCACCGTCCCGTTTTTTTATGACACGCACCATCACTTTCATATTGCTTATAGAGTCAAACTTTGTTCTAGCTATCGAGTTGTAAATTTTGAGTTGTAAGTAAATAAAAGTGTGATGATTTTCATTATTATAACATTGTCCCGTGTGAGAAAAGGATGATGGAAGCTATGATTCCATCACAAGTTCGGATGAGTATCCGGACTTTAAAAAAAAGAGGCGAGCGAAGCCCATAAAAAATAAAAGAGGCCAAAGAAACCCACCAAAAAGAAAAAAAAAAGAAAAACAGAGAAAAAAAGAGAAAAAAATGAGAGAAAGAGAGAAGGGACAATGCTACTATCGTTTTCTACACTTGTGCTTCAAAGTAGCACGATGTTGTTCATAGAGAGTCTCCTATTTTTTCACTTTCATATAACTAGTGGGATTACATCTTTTTCACAACCACTTAGTTTTCTTTTTGAGCTTTCATACCCTTATAGCTCTAGTTCATTTGTTGCATGGCAATCCCTACTCACTCACATTAATATCTATTGATGGGCATCTCCATAGCCCATTGATATGCCTACTTGATGTGAGACTGTCTTCTCCTTTTTTTTGCAACCTCCACCACATTCTATTTCACCTATTGTGCTATATCCATGGCTCACGCTCATGTATTCCGTGAGAGTTGAAAAGGTTTTAGAACATAAATAGTGTGAAACAATTGCTTGATTTTCATCGGGGTTCTGCACGATTTAGATACTTTGTGTGGTGAAGATGGAGCATAGTGACACCATATGATTTTGTAGGGATAACTTTCTAAGACCATGCTATTTCGAAAGGAAGCAATTACCTTATTAGTGTGATTGAAGTATTATTGGTTTTATGTCAATATAGACTTTGTTTTGAGTCTTATGGATCTTAATATTCATGCCACAATAGAGAATATTACATGGATAAATATGTTAGGTAGCATTCCACATCAAAAATTCTGTTTTTATCATTTACCTACTTGAGGACGAGCATGAATTAAGCTTGGGGATGCTTGATATGTCTCCAGCGTATCTGTAATTTCTAATTGTTCCATGCTATTATACTATCTGTTTTGGATGTTTTATATGCATTCATATGATGTTATATATTGTGTTTGGGACTAACCTATTAATCTAGATCCTAGTGTTAGTTTCTGTTTTTTCAACGTTTTTGAGTATTGCAGATAAGGAATATTAAACGGAATGAAATCTCCGGAAAGATTTTTCTTGGACCAGAAAACATGCAACAGACTTGGAGTAGGGGGCAAGGTAGTTGTCAGGATGCCACAAGCCTGCACCGCGCGTCCTAGGGGGGTGGCCGTGCCTCCTCGCTTGTGGGCCCCCTCGACGTATCCTAAACCTAATTCTTCTCCTATAAATTCCCAAATATTCCCGTATCACCAAAAGGACCAACAAAAATACTTCTGCGCCATCCGGAGCCTCTGTTCCCGAGATATCCAATCTGGGAGCCTTTTCCGGTAATCTGTCAGAGAGGGTATTGATCACGAAGGGCATCTACATCAACTCCATTGCCCCTCCGATGATGTGTGAGTAGTTTATCACAGACCTATGGGTCCATAGCTAGTAGCTAGATGGCTTCTTCTCTCTCTTTGATCTTCAATACCATGATCTTCATGATATTCATGGACATCTATCCGATGTAATACTCTTTTGTGGTGTGTTTGTCGAGATATGGCGAATTGTGAGTTTATGTTTAGATTATCCATGAATATTATTTGAGTCGCATATGAATTCTTGAATGCATGATTTCATATCTTTGCAAGTTTCTTCGAATTATTTGTTTTGTTTGGCCAACTAGATTGGTAATTCTTGCAATGGGAGAAGTGCTTAGTTTTGGGTTCAATCATGCGGTGTCCTCGCCTAGTGACATAGTAGGGGTAGCGAGGCACGAATGGTATTGTTTCCATCGAGGATAAAAGGATGGGGTTTTCATCATATTGCTTGAGTTTATCCCTCTACATCATGTCATCTTACTTAATGTGTTACTCTGTTCTTCATGAACTTAGTACTCTAGATGCAGGCAAGAGTCGTTCGATGTGTGGAGTAATAGTAGTAGATGCAGAATCGTTTCGGTCTACTTGACACGGATGTGATGCCTATATGCATACTCATTGCAAATTGTTCGACAGTAATTTTTTCACCCACCATATTATTTTCCTTTATGAGAGAAGCCTATAGTGAAACCTATGGCCCCGGAGTCTATTTTCCATATTATATTTTCAGATCTGTAAACCAAAAATACCAAAAATACTTTGCTGCAATTTATTTACTTTTGTTTTACTTTTAGATCTATCAATATTTTATACCTATCTCTATCAGATCTCATCCTTGCAAATAACATTGAAGGGATTGACAACCCCTTTATAGCGTTGGGTGCAAGTGTTTGATTATTTGTGCAGGTACTACTATTGGAGCCTTGCTTGTTCCTCCGACTGGATTGATACCTTGTTTCTCAACAAATAGAGGGAAATACTTATCTACTTTGTTGCATCACCCTTTCCTCTTCAAGGGAAAATCAATGCAAGCTCAAGAGGTACGTATCTGATACTACCTTTGCGAACACATGATGAACCTATACAGACATGTTGAATGCGGTGTCGATGATA
Source organism: Hordeum vulgare subsp. vulgare (assembly GCF_904849725.1). Lineage (NCBI taxonomy): Eukaryota > Viridiplantae > Streptophyta > Magnoliopsida > Poales > Poaceae > Hordeum > Hordeum vulgare. The sequence goes on along the minus strand of NC_058524.1, from coordinate 336,100,832 downwards.
ACAAAATAAAATAGTAAGTTTGTGTCTTAATTACTATCTACTCCACATGTATATCATATTCTGATCTAAAATCATGTAAATGATCTTTGGACCGGTGACCTCTCAACCGCTCGTCGGAGATGCATTGTTGTGTGTTAGGAAATTTGTGAGCACCTTCTTTGTGAAACACTACACCAAGCCTAGTAAAGACGTCAAAAATTTCAGCTTTAATACACCCCAAGAATAAGCATGCATTCATATAGTGTTATCAGCTAAATATATACGCATGGATGATTGTTTTCCATGTGATCATGTCTTCATAGTTCATACACTATGATTATGTACTCCATACATCCATACTTCTGTGGAATTTAGGTAGCATTTTCTCAATTGCTTATTGTGGTGAATTAAGATGAATGTTCTTCATGTGGACACTATATGTTCCATTGCATATTGTGGCGAATGTGCTATTAGAAAGGTGATTGAAATACGATACTTTACAACAACCTGTCCATTTCAGCGCACACGGTTCAAGCAAGTAAGTTTTTGCTCTCCAGAACGGAAAGCACAGTAACCCATACTACAAACGCCTGTGATTTACTGGAAAAGCACAGGACATATAAAACTAAAATGTTGGTGATACATAAGAAGTCGCAGACGCTTTGCAGCACTTGTACGTGTGCGTAGAGCTCCTCAATCGTTTGTGATAGCACCTAATCTCACACGTGAGCCAACAGTAAACTGTGCCCGATGCGAGGATGATCTCACACGTAAATTGTTCAAAAAACATGCACGATGATATCATGCATGGTAGACACTTGCCCAAGAAAACTCATGTGCGATGATGCAAATATCATACACAGTTTCTCTGGTGTCCCATGTGGATTAGTTAATGTTTTGCAAACGGTTAGATGTAAAACATCATTTGTTTTCCCTGATCAATTAGACATGTTTGACTCGTGATAGACGTGTGTGATTGATCCCTAATCCCACACGTACAACCAAAATATAGTGTGTGTGATATGTTGCTGCATCACACACAATTATGTCTTGCACAACATCTGCACCATCGGTCACCATCCCCGACGAGTTTTCTGTATCATGTGGGATGGAAACCCCCTATCACCCACATAGGGAAGGTGGCGGTTTAAAACTACATTGTGAAAAGGAGTTAAAACCATTTTTATACCATGTCACTTCACCAATGTGGATAGGTATATATAGGCGTCTCCCAAAATCCTACTGTTACAACATTATTGTCCAACTCGGTGGAACAGATGTAAAATCTCGGTTGCACAGACTAGTGCAAAATATGGCAACTTTCGGCGTTTCGGTTTGTGTGATATGTAAAACTCGATGAGTCCGATTTTAGCTGGCCTGGGAAGTTACACATACTCGGTGGCACTGATTTCTAATACTCGGAGATTCTGACTTTTAGCAGATGTATACAAGGGAGTTGGTCAAATATTTTCGGTGAGAACGAAATAGAACTTGGTGCCACTAAGAGGTTAGGGGTTGGCTCTGGATTCTATGTAGGGTAAAACTCGGTAGCACTGAATGGGATGGCATCAAATTTATGGTGGCTAACTCTAGGGAAAAATTCGGTACGGGTAGGCTCTGGATTCTATCTATGTTAAAGCTCGGTTGGCTTTGGGGTTTAGACAGAATATTTGTGGGATAATTCATGAGGGTTTTTGGTGGCTAACTCTAAGCACTTCAGCAGCCAGATAATCATAGATACATCATCCCCTTTTAATAGTATTGGCTTTCCTATGGACTCAAGTGTAATTTCTCAGAGATGCAAAATATGGTGTCTTGAAGCTCAATGCATTGTCAATCCTATTCTTCTCCTTCCTTGGGGCTTCTTCTCGCATTAACAGCCAACAATCTCTTGGTCTGAATCTGAAACACTAGATAGGACCATTAGTACAAGCGATAATGTATGTTGGCATGAATTATGAAAACCACCAAGGGAGCACATGTGCTTTTATGAACTCATCCAACACTTCACTTGAAGCCAAGGCATGTAAGTCTAGTCTTTGATGAATCACGGAAGACATACCTTTATTGAATGGTATGATGGCCTTGAGAACTTGCACTTGACCCAAGTGTCATCCGTATCCTTAATCCCTTGATCTCGGAGAGAGACGGCAAGGGTGGTCAATCTCCGGTAGAGCTCTCTTGGATCTTCATCTTCATTCATCATGAACTCATCGGCTTCATCAAGAACCACCTCAAAGATGCATCATAGAATCCTTAAGCTCCCTTTGTACAAAGAGTTGGTGCACATACATGCTTCTTGGGAAATGGTGAACGGTGTAAAGTGGGAGATCTCTTCGGGTGGCATGCGGATTGAAGAATGTACAAGGCAGAAGCATTGACTTGGTTGTCCACTTTTTCTCTTTGATTCATGTTTTTCAAATGCATAATTGTGTTGAGTTGTGATTCAAATGAGAGTTGATAAGAAAACCCAATTAGGAAAGTTTGTCAAACAAGATTGGGTGGGGGCTCATTAGAGTTAAGATGAGGTGAGGGAACCGGTCCAACATAGGATGGGGGAGGGATAACTGTGGCATGGATTCCTTATCCATTAAGTCCGTGAGAGAATTTGGGGAGCTCGTTACTAGTTGTTTCGTTGATGGAATCGCATGCCCCTTCGTATGGATAGGATTAGTCAAATCCTTAGGATTGGTCAGGAGTTTAAGATTCTCAAGTAATTTATTTGGCGTGTCCTTGATCTCGTACACCATGGATGATTTGAGAGAGACAGTTCACTCATTCAAATCATCACGGGTGACCATAGGCACATAACCGGCCGTAGAGTTATCCCCTCCGCAACTCACATCGTAAACCATACTCTTAGGGAGGTTAAGCCTTTAAAAGCGACATAGCTCTAATAGGAATTGGAAGGGTAGATATGGTTGACTAGAGGGGGATGAATAGGCAACTACAAATTTTTAGATTTTAGTAACAAATTAGGTTTAGCAAAAAATAGGTTGTCTAGATATGCAACTAGGTGAACTACATGTATGATACTAGAAAGAACAACAATACAAGCAATCAAAGGATACAACACAAGAAAAACTTCGACAAAGTAAAGGTAAGAAATAACCACAACTGGAACCAATGGAAACAAGGATGTGTTACTGAAGTTCCTTCCCTTTGAGGGTAAGCACGTCTCCATTGGAGTGGCGTGGAGGCACAATGCTCCCCAAGAAGCCACTAGGGCCACAGTGGTGACCTTAAGGAGGCAACTGAACCATTACAAACAAGGTTGGGGAAATCTCCACAACCTAATTGGAGGCTCCCAACACCACCACAAAGCTTCACCACAATGGATTGTGGCTCCGATGTGACCTCAACCATCTAGGGTGCCCAAACACACAAGAGTAACAAAATCCAGACAAGAAATTATGTGGAATCAAATTTCTTTTGGTGGAAGTGTAGATCTAGGTCTCCTCCTTCATTCCCTACAAATTTACAAGATTGAGTGGCTAGGAAGAGAGATCACGCAAGTAATCTTAGAGGGCACCAATGGAGGAAAAAGAGGGGATAGAGGTGAGAAGGTAGGTGAAAGGATCACCCCCTTATATAGTGTCCCCCAAAATCCAATTGTTACAACAATTTTTACACTACAGTCGTACAACCCCTATGCATACTAGTACAACCAGAAAATACGGGTACCCTGCAGAAACCCTACTAAGTGGTACGACTGGTGGTGTGGGCGGTAGTCCGGTTGAAATAAGTAACTGGAACAACCGCTCGACCACCGGTCAACAATTGCTTTATAACAAAGAGTAGTCGCCCTGAGTGGTAGTTCGGATGTTGGTTGCATCAATGTGACCACAAGCATCGAGCACGGGTTGTAGCTAAGTCTAGAGCAGTATAACCACTTCATACATTGGTAGTACCACTCAAAAAACGAGTTGACCGGAATAACCAGGAAACCACCGCCCAATAACTGCCCCATGACAAAGCCAATTTCGGTGGTTGGGCAGTACTAGGATGGTTTAACCGCCTCAAGCTACTCTCCAGGGTTGGACAGATCATAAGAGATACAATCGCTGGCATCAAGGTGAGAGCAGCAACCTGAAGGTATCACCCGTGGGGCGGTAGTTGCACGGGACGTACCAGCCAAGCGGTACAACTGCTCAGACCAGCAGTAGAACTGCTCGGGTGTAAAAACCAATGTTAGGTAATAGTTCGAGGACCTATCTCTCAATGAACAAAAGGATATGTGGTGGGTAAAAATGGAATGTGTACGTGCGTTGATTAACCCAATACATTATGGTGAGGATTCCCTCTTAATAGTATGGGTTTCCTACAAGCAAGGAAATAAACACGTAGAAAACATCGTCTTCGTTCTATTTTGTGTGAGGGTATGCCTAATCGTCTTGTACCAAACAAAGTGTACCTGAAGAATTTGGCACACGATTAGACCACAAGGTGCATTATCATCATCGCTAAAATACTAAGGCAGCAAATTCCCTAACACATATGAAGATCATTTCCATAGGCAACATGGTTGAATTTATATGATTTTAGAAGGAAGCACAATTTCTATCCAGATTTGGATTTACTGAAAGTCACAGCTTTTATGCAAGCAGTAACATTGAAATGACATTTTGAGGGCAAGTTTGAAATGTGCTACAGGAACTTTTCATCATAAAACAAAGTATGGTGTGGTATTATAGATTATTAATAGAAAAACATGCTTACTTAGCATATTCATATGACCTCTACATCCATGGCATTCATCAATAGAAGTTGACAAATTTTCAACAACAGTTCCAGACGTGGTGAAAAACTGGGATTGGAAAATAGCTACTACATGATGATGACTTGGGATGCACAAAACAATAGGTAGACCAATTTTAAAATTTATTTCATTGATATTTACTTGTAGTAGACATGGCAATATTCAAATTATTCCATTTGCACAAATTAATAGGATGTGTGGATCATTTCCTATGACTTTAACAAGATGGAATTTTATGTTAACACAAAAACAGTTTTAACATGATTGTCTCTTTAGGGCAGCAAATTAACATGTTGGAGATGTTTGACATGGCAACCAATGGCATGGAAGTATATTACACATCACATCGACCAAATCTCATGAAGAAACCACATGCAGAAGAGCTACGGATTAGATGCAATAATTAACGCAAGTTTGAATGCTCTAGCGGTTTTTGCAGATATTTCATGATGCATTTTTCCAACGAATATTACAATAAATATATTAATCCTTATATGTGTGCAAATGCCACCATCATGTAATAAACCTCATGTAGATCATTTTAGCTATAACGTTCATCATCAGCCAATGCACACATACAAACTTATGATCATCACATGAGATGGAAACATGCATTTGCTAGGACTTAGTACAATTTACCCCTAGCAAAAATGGGACGGAAAAAGTGCTAACGTGTGTGTGGTTCGCGGGTCGAGGAATTTGCATGTACGGGGTGGATGGAGGGATCCAAACCAGAGGGTGAAGAAGCTCATGGTACCGAAGATCTCGTCGGATCCCGGTGGCAAGGACTCGGAAAGCACCGGGAATGGCAAAGGTGGGCACATTTTCGTCTGTTCACCCTAGATCCATTTGGTAGCAAGGTGAATGGAGGTTGGTGGCGATGGGGGGCTCCAGCGGCAGCCTCCTGCAGTTCGGGATAGAGAGAGGGAGATGGGAGATCGAGAGGGATGAAGAGAAGGAGAAGGGAGAGGGCGTCAGGTCTTGGCCCGATGGTGCTCCAACGTCTCCTTCTGTGAGGTGGGCTCGATGAGCTCCAAACAACTTGGGCCTCCAGCAAGGCGAGCTCGTGGCCGAGGCAAGGGAGCTGCGAGAGCTCTAGACAAGGGTCCCGGTGTAGGTGAGCGGCACTCGAGAGCCAAGCAATTGCATGTGTGGGCCTCGGTCCGATGGTGACAGAGCTCTAGAGCCAGGCAGCTGAAAGCGGTGACTCCAGCAAACCAAGGTATAGGCAGTGGCGCTCGTGCATACTGCTCGGGCTTCGAACGGGCTCAAACGAGCCTGCCATGGTGGGAGGTGGTCAAGAGCGAGGTGGGAGCCGGTGATTGGATGGGCACGGGGATCGAGGCACTCAAGTGGTGGTGCTTGTTGGGTGGGGCACGAAAAACTATAAATGAAAGAGGGTTTCCATATTAAGCATGGGAGGAACTTCCTTATATATCCAGGGATCTAGGGTCATGGGTCTTGGGGGGGGGGGGTAGGAGGTTTTTCGTCCCTCCGATCATGATCAGAAGGTCCGATGAGAGGGGTAGGATGGGTTGGTTGTGGTAGGTTGACTTGATAGTTTTGGGCTGAGGTGAGAGGGAGGTTTTTGTCCTGCACCGGTTTTTAGATATCGAAAAAAGTTTATGATTTTACTAGCGATAGTGCCACAATAGTTTAACGATTGGGGTATCCAATGACATCCGAATGCGATGAAATTTGGCACACGGTCTACCTGCAATATATTAAGACAACATGCCATCTTTTGACCCATTTCGAGAATGTTTAATTCCCACTTATAAAATAGTTTTAACAATCATGGGGATGTGCAAGTGTTTTGGTGCCAAAACGGTCAACGACAAACACACGGAGAATAGGAAATTATGAACAGATGCATGTTTTGAGAAAACAAGGGCCGTGGTTTGATGAAGCAATGCATATGATGTGATGACGATTGCAACAAACAATTAAATCACACGACAATGATGGAATAAATGGAAGGCATTTGGAGCGTCGATCTCGAGCTGTTACAATTCTCCCCCAATTAGAAGAGAACTCGACCTGATATCTTGGAATGAGAAGAGGGAGAGGCATAGGAATTCTAATTTGCTTCTTCAACAAACGAGTGAAACCAACAAATCTTGATATTTGCAAAGAGATGAATAATGTCATGAGGAAGAAGCAAGAATTCGAAACCACTCAAGTTGAAATGAGATAGACAAGGAACGAGAAATAAAGGAGAGAGTTAAAACTCGGGATGAAAAGAGAGTTAAAACTTGATAAGATGAAAATAATTTGAAAAGAGGACACGACACTCCTGTTAAATAGATAGACAAGTAAAACCATATGATCTTAACAAAATGAGATGTTGGATCGAAGAGAGAAACATTACAATGCCTCCAGAATAAAAGAATATAGGCTAGATCGTTGGAAAGAAAATAACAGAGAACACAAATGACAACTTCAACCATAATTGAATTGAAAAGCATCCTCATGAACAAGGATTGAATGGAGTTGTTGGAATTCGACAGCGAAAAGAAAATCTTGTTGTGGGCTTATGGAAAACATCTCAAAATATGAGGTGACAGCCGACCACTAAAGAAAGAAATTGGTTTGATTTATATTAACAGGGGGATAAGAAACTCCTTTCGTCGAGAGGATAAAGAATACTTGGATCATTAATAAGCACCGCAAATAACAACAATCCTTCGAAATTCTTTAGGTGAAATCTAATACAAGATAACTATGAGGAAGACATGATGGGTTTAAATATCTCATTGTTGACAAAAAAAATTTAGAGACTTGTCATGAATCAATAATGATATAACACAATCTCAAAAGGTAAGGGAGAAAGAAATGCACTTCTAAATGCAAGATGGAGAATGCTTGGAATCCTCATAAAAACATGTATTCAACATCATCTTTATTCTAGAGTATGACTTAGATGATCTTATCTTGGAGAAAGAATTTTGAAGAGTGATATGTCTCCAACGTATCTCTAATTTATGAAGTATTCATGCCATGTTTACAACAATTTGTATGGTTTTTGTAAAATTTTATACGATTTTTATGGAACAAACCAAATAACCTAGTGCACAGTGCCAGTTGTTGTTTTTTGCTTGTTTTTGCCTTTTTAGAAAATGCATACCAAACAAAGTAAAAAACACGATGATACTTTTTATCAGTTTTTCTGGAACGTAAGAGACCCCCTAAGATTCATGGGAGGATAAGAAGACCCACGAGGAGGTGACAAGGCAACCCGCCATGCCTAGGGGGTGAACGTGACGGGATACCTTGTGGGACCCTCGTAACTCCGTTTCATGTGATTCCAATTCTAAAAATTCTTATAAATAAAGGAACCCACAGAAATAAACCTAGAACTTATGCTCTACCTTTGCAAGATTCTATTCTGAAGTGATCATATCTGGATTCTTGTTCTGCACCTTGTCGGAGGGGGAATCATCACCAAAGGCCATCTTGATCATCCCCGCGGTCTCCGTGACAAGGAGTGAATAGTTCACCCTCGGGGCTGAGGGTATGTACAAGTAGCTATGTGTTTGATCTCTCTCTCTCTCTCTCTCTCGTGTTCTTGAGATGGCATGATCTCGATTTATCACGGCCTTTGTTATAGTTGAATCATATGGTGTTCTTCCCTTGCTATCTTGGTTTGATGAATTGAGTCTTCCCCTTTGAGGTTTCGTTATGATGAATTTGATTTGAGAACACGTCATGTATGTCTTGCATGTGGTTAGCCATGGTGACAATGGGATATTCTATTTAGTCACTTTATATATGTTATGGTCATAAACTTGCGGATTCCTGTGACATTGGGGTGATCTATGCACATATATTGATGCACATTTTTGTCCTAGTTTCTTTAATAGAAATCTTGGGGTACTCTTCAAAGGTCTTTGGTATTTGTGGTGACATTGGAGTATGTAGGTGACATTAGAATTGGTTGATGTGAATCATAGGTGTTATTCTAGTACAAAATCTAGGGTTGTTTGTGACAATTACAGGGATGGCTCAATAGATTGAGATGGTTTTATTACCTAAAACAATTTCATCTTATGTTATTCGCTAGACATAAACTTTGGAGTGATCATTTGTCATATGTTGAGGGATTGTTATATGATTCAATTACGTTAGCACCATTGAGAGATTGCACTAGTGAAAGTATGAACCCTAGGCCTTATTTCCAAGCATAGATATATCGTTTTGCTTGTTGTTTAGTATTTGTTACCATGCTATTTTATATTTTCAGATTACAAAAACCTATTTCTACCATCCATATTACACTTATATCACCATCTCTTGGCCGAACTAGTGCACCTATACAATTTACCATTGTATTGGGTGTGTTGGGGACAGAAGGGATTTCTTGTATTTGGTTGCATGATTGTTTGAGAGAGACCATCTTCATACTACACCTCCCACGTATTACTAACCTTAGGTCATCCACTTGAGTGAAATTTGTTGCTCTCCTATAAAACTCTGCACTTGGAGGCCCAACAACGTCTACAAGAATACAGTTGCATAGTAGACATCAAGCTATTTTTCTGGCGCCATTGCCGGGGAGGTGAGTGCTTGACGGTATATCTTTTGATCTTGCAATGTATCCTTTTAGTTTCTTTCTTTTCACTAATTTGGTTTTATAAAAAAACTACACAAAAATGGGAATTAGTTTGCCTCAAATGCTTCATCTATATAATGTCTTTCTTGAAAATGATGGTTCCAAAAATTGTGCCAGGGTGTTAAGGCCAGTTCTTTTGCTGGCTTTTAGAATAATCTCAAATAAGCTACCCCCTACCCAACTTATTCTAGAAGCCCAATCAAAATTATTCCTTTAGAAGCCTACTAATTAATACTTAACTAGTATGCTTCTAAAAAAATATTTTTAGTTGAGCTTCTACAACAAGCTAGGTAGGGGTAGCTTATTCTAGAAGCCTAAAAAGAACTGGCCCTTAGAAGAAGAGTTAAATAAAATGTTTTCTACTAAATTCTTGAATGATGAGCATGATTGCAATGTTATTAGTGTCTCTTCTCGGAATATCCAGGATGCTAATCATATGCAAAGCCATAAGCATGGGGATGTTATGTTTGATGAAAATGATATTTTAGTGCCCGAAGTTTTGATGAGCAAATTTATTACGTTGATAGAACGCCTCCTAATTATGATGATTATATCGATGAAAGTGGGTTTGGAAGAGTGTCAACTCTAGATACTAATCATCCCACTATTTTAGAGGGTGTTGAATCTTATCTATTATGTACTAAAAGCAAAATAGGGATCAAAATAGAAAAATAGCTAGAAAATCTCACATTATTCAGAAAATACCGACCATTCATCTAATGGACCTGCATAAAAAAAGAAATCATAGTCATTCGATTTATGTAATGGAAAAATGTTATGTGCACCTCTCAACTTAATGTTCCACGTACGTAGATGTAAACTTGGTCTTCGTAAACCTAAAAAACTTGGTCTTTGTTAAAGACCAAAAAATTATTTTTCTTGTGTATACGCTAAAAAGGCTTGGGGGACAAGGACTCCACCTATGGTCTGCTGCCCAGGTAATATGGCCGACCAGGTAACTTTACGTGACAAAAAAAATCACATATACATATACAAATGTTTAATAAAATTAGTACTACCTACGTTCAAGTGTACAGGACATGCGCGTAATTCCATATTGTTAAATTAATAGCTAAATATATATTATATACGATAAAAACTACATATTTAGAAACTACATCCCGCATGAATTTAATGGTATATATTATTTATTACATATAATACATATTTAAGTAGTTAAATTAACGACCTAGAACTACGTGCATGCCCTATACACCTGGACGGATGGAGTATATCCATGTTCATGGGAAATAAATCTGTGTGTGGACTCTTAACAAAATCATGCAACAATAAATTTTCCCACCGCCCAAGGACCCAACATCATGAAGTTCGGAAATGAGAAATATATTCCACATCGTGTCTATCCTCTTCTCTCGATCCTCACATTGTTCTTCTCCTCCCAGCTGACGCCTGAACTCCAACGTCTATCACATGGATTTCATCTGCCCTCTCCGTCCTCGATGCAGTAAGCCGCTGAATAGGATGCATTGTCGAACCGTCTTACTTAGGCCTTTACCATAGCTGAATCCATCAGATGTGAATATGCACGCACGCGCAGATGCACGCGCGCGCGCACACACACACATGTTTTTGTATAAAAGAAAATTGCAGAATAATCTATGACACTGTAATATGAGAGTAAATCGATCTCTAGAGAAACCAACAGGCGTATATGTGCCCACGCAAATGTTTTTTTCGGGAAAACTATAGAGTAATCTCAGATAGTATAAATATGAGACTAATTCGGTGTGTATGGAAGTTTGAATTACAAGGTAAAATTATAGATCCGCTTTCCAAACCAAGTGAACTATGCTCACTTACTATACACAGGCTTCATACTGATTGTCAGCTCACCGATGGTTACAACCAGGAGTTTACATGCTTATGTAGGTAATTAGTAGTGCATAACTTTGGATAATGTTAAATACTCCCCAGTTTATAATGTGTAATATGTTCCATAAATTTGAAGCAAATCACACGTCATGAGTCCATTATGTCATCATTTAGAGTGATAAAAGACTCAAAACTATGTATATGTCCTAATAAGTGTCATAAATTATCAAACCAATCCTTAAAAAATGAATCCACAAAATGAACATCTCATTACTTCGTGTGATAAACGGACTCAAAAGTAGGGATATGGCGGCATACATTTCTGTAACTATTATGCATTGTAATGACAAAGAAAAATGATTGTAATTTTGCAATAAATAACTAGCATGGCATATGTAGTGCCAATTAGGTGGCTGATGGCCGAGAAGTCAAACAAAGATATTAGGTGCAATACAATCCATAATAAAAGAGTAAGATGTTTTGGAGCTTGGGCTACATGGAGCCCCTTTGTTACTAATTCCAAAAATAAGATTTCAAGTTAGCGTCTCATCATTAAACTTTGTATCTAAATAAAATTATAAATATTGACCATAAATTTGTATGGGTAACAATGTTTGATGTTTAGGTTTATAAATAATAATAAATATTTCTATAGGTCTTGATAATATTCTAAGGAATATTGTTGGAGTTAAACCTTTTGGAATATTTTGGGAAAACGCCTAAGAGCTTGAGTTGTAGCCGCCCTTCTATAATATAATCAAATGAACATTTCTTTACCAAGGTGTACTGTTTTAGATTTCTTAAGAATTCATGCCTTCAAAAGTTTCTTTTCTCTTGTTTCCTACTCATTGTTAATCTTGTAGTTCTTCTAGAGTTTACTTCTCGTACGATGAAGCTATAAGTAGTGTTGAGGACCAACTAGGGAGCATATATTGGTGGTGCTAGTGAATATAAAACATTACGTGTGTGATGACACATACTAAAATCAGAAATTAGTTATAAGATGTGGAAACTATACAATCCCAGGCTACTATAGTCATATTACATGGGAAAATTCATGCTACCGTGAGTTAGGACGACTTGAATTTAATGGTGGGGAATATCTAGAACAAAGTGAGTGAAAATAGTAAAAGAAAAATGATGTGCAACTAAAATAAATTCCAAGAAAATTCTCCTACATAAAACAATATCATTTCATTTGTGTTGAGAAATAATCCCTCCATCTAAACATCTTCATGGACAACCCGCCCTAGAGGCCCGAAGTCGAACCCTGACATTCGGTCGAGGCTCAGGCTTCACTTTTTCGCTCGAATCCTGGCCCGAAAGCCCGAAATGTCCATATAAATATTTTTATTCAAAATGTAGGTACAATAAATTAATATAATATAGTGAATATGATTAATTTAATTTAAAAATTCACTGTTCATGTTCTTCTGGCCGGGTTCGGGCTTTGGATTGTTTTTCGGGCTCTGCTAAGCTCGGCCCAAACCTGACCCGGTCTGAGGAATGATCAGGTTTACCTTCGTCTCATAATATAAGAGAATTTTTAACACTATATGGAAATAGGTTTAGCCTATATGTACATAAAATAATGGTCAATGGTGCAGCTTGTGGATATCCTATATGTCTTAAATGTCAGGTGTTTCAAAAATGAGGAGGAATCGCATGCATTTTAAAACAAGTCGAGTGAAAGAGGTGGAGGAATAAACATATGGAATTAGTCAAATCTGAACCTCACTACTACTCGGTCTATGAGCGAAGAACCGTGATTTAGTCTCTCATACGGTTCAAATACATGATAAGAATACGATGCCCTCGTGTTTGCGAGGGCCACCTTGGTAGTTGAAATAATGATAAAATTTGATTTCGACAGGTCATGACTCTATTTAGTGACGAGTCCACATTTTTTGAAGAGGTTTCAATTGATTATGATGAGAACAAAGTTGCTATCTATGATGATTATTCTGATGACGTGTATGCTGTAAACGGTAATGATAATCATGAAACTTGTCATCGTGATTTTAACGTTTCATTTGGTTATGTTAATAAAGTGTCTCGTGATAGTTATTTTGTTGAGTTTGCTCCCACTACTATGAATGATATGAAGTTTCCTTACGTAGAGAGTAATTAATTTGCTATGCTTGTCAATCATGAAAAGAATTCTTTTATGTGATAGTTATATTGTGGAATTCCTTCATGATGTTACTGAAAATTATTATGAGGGAGGAACATATGCTTGTAGGAATTGCAATAATATCAAGTTTCCTCTCTATGTGTTCAAAGTTTTAAAGTTATGCTTCTTTTTCCTTCCTATTCAAGTTGATTCTTACTACAATAAATTATTTGCTTGCCAAATCCCTATGCATAGGAAGTAGGTTAGACTTAACTGCGCTAGTCATGCGATTCATGATGCTCTTTTGGATGTTTAATTCACTATTCCTATGTGAGCATCATTGAAATCATCATGCCTAGCTAAAAGGCATTAAAGAAAAACATTTGTTGGGAGACAATCCAACACTTATAATTTCTGTTGTCATAAATTCATGTGATTAAGCTACTGTAGCAATCATGTTTTGTGTGCTTATTTCAATAATGTGCCAAATAAAGTCTTTGGGATAGTGTGGACACTTGTTGATTTGGTTCAATACAAAAACAGAAATTTTAGTGCCTAATATAAAAATTCTCGGATTTTACCGGGGCATCAAATATTCTTAATTTTTTACACAGTATTCCTTTGTAAATTTCCTATGTTTTCCTATTTTTTCAGAATTTCCAGATATAGATAAGTATGGTTATAGTTCACATCTTTACAAATTGTCCTCTTTTTGACAAATGCTGTTTTGCATGAATGGTTTGCTTGTTTTAGTGTTTCCATAGCTTATATTCGGTGATATAAATTATGGAAATGATAGAATATGGTAGCCATTTTGAGATAACAATTATGAATCTTTTCTTGACAGTATCTAAGTCAATGATCTATCATTATTACAGTAACCCATCTCATGTGTTCCGTTAAGTTTTGTGTGATTGAAGTTTTCAAATTGTGGGTGAGATATTGATATGAGGATAATAAAGAGCAGCAATACCCTATGCTTGGGGATGCCCAAAGCACACCCAAGGAAATATCCAAGGAAGACTCCAGCGTCTAAGCTTGGAAATGCCCCGAAAGGCATCCCGTCTTTTGTCTTCAACACTATTGTTATATCTTACTTGGAGTTATATTTTTATTTGTCCTATAATATGTGTTTTTCTTAGAAGGCCATTTGATTTTTTTTCTTACTTTATGCTATTTATAATCATGTTTTTCAATAAAAAGTAACAATAATTGCCTTTAGTATGCTTGAATTGTATGTTCGATGTGTGTTGTACAAAAAAAACTTTTGTTGTAGGTCTTGAATTTATTTATTTTATTGGAATGTGCAAAGTTTTTGAAATTCTTGGATAGCAATTTCATACAGATATTTTATTATGTCCTATAGTTTCAGAATTTTTGGAGCTAGATAATTACACTTTTGAAATTAATTGCTACAGACTGTTCTATTTGGGTAGATTGTTGTCACATTTTTGTTATCCACTTATACTATAGTTACCATGGCATATATTGGCCAATATAAAATGCTGCAGATGATAGTATACAATACCAAATGTTTGAAAATTATTATGCAAATTGTCTTGGCAGTACATGAAATGTTAATGTAATCTAATGTGTACTAACCTATCTCAGGAGTTCTTTTCATGTTTTGTGTGGATGAGGTTTTTGAGACTTAGGAGAAACCCTGGACAAGCTTGGGGATGCCCAAGTCTCCCCAAGTCAATATTACAACAAGTCTCAAGCATGTAGGTTTGGAAATGTTATGCATCCCATCTCCCTTCTCAAGAACTATTGGCTAGCCTATGTTGATCCTAAGTTTTTATTCCTTCACATGATATGTGCTATTCTTGGAGTGTATTTTTATTTTCTTTGTTGTTTGAAATAAATCTCAGCTCTGAAATCTTTATTGAATGAGTGTCCTTGGGCAACTACTTAATTTTTTGACTACTCATTAATCTTCACTTATATATATTGAGATTAGTTTGATGTTTAATCTTGTGCTTCCCATATATCCCAAGAGTAAATTGTGAATGAATTGAATATCATAAATATGACATTATCAATGTCATTTATGCTCAGTAGTAGTTTCTCATTTGTTTTAATTAGAAAGTAAAATAAATTGAAGTTTGATAATCACAATATTGGTCATACAAGCAATTAATGAATGATTAGTACAAGGAAGAGACCTTTCACATACAAATATATTATCTTGGACATCTTTTATGATTGTGAATACCCATTAGTTATTTTCAATCTTGATCAACTTAGTTAAAGTTTGACAAGGAAGACAATGTAATGAGTTATGTTTGGGTATATTTGCATATAAGTTATATTGTTATGGATCCGCCAATATGTGGTGCTTGTTTAGGACATTTTGCTAGAAAAATACTTTGTACTATGTAGATATACTGCTTGTGCATCCAAATCCTTGAGACAATTTTATTCCATGAGAGTCCACCATACCTACCTACATATGGTATTTCACTACCATTCCGATTTAATTTGCACGTGCCACCTCTAAAACTTACAAATAAACTTCTTATCTGTGTGCCTGTACCGCTCATGGAGCGATCAGGGCACTCAATATCTTCCATGTTAAGAAGGTTATTGTCAAATATTTCCTGGGAGAGGCTGCTAAAAAGGATGCACAGTCTACATATTAAAAGAAAAAGAACTCCCCCGAGAAAGTTGATTGTTTGGAGCACACCTGGGGATATGACTAGCCATGGAATGTGTTTGAATGGTTGAGGGGGAGTAAAAATTTGAATTCTATTTGGGAACTACCAATAATGTCATTAGCATGGAAGATATGAAATCATTTGTCATGACGTTGACAGGAAAGGAACATCACCCAAAATATACTCATCTGTTTTTTAATCAATGAGCTATGGCACATAAGAAAATCACACCTTCCCTATATGAATGGACAGTCTATTTACTTTTATGTTATTTACTTTTCATGTTGAGTCAACTTCTTATTCCAACCTCAATATCTAGTTGGCAAGCATCACGTGGTGGGGAAAGATCCAAACACATATATCCAGTCAAATATATTTGACCATCTGGTATTATTATTGGCAATTATCTTTATGATAACTGCATTGCGAGGCGAAACATTAAGCCCCTATCTTTTTGTAAGAACCCAAGTGCCCCCGATGCCTTTTTTGTAATATGCCACGTATGAACCTTCCAAGTATTCCATCATGTGCTTGAGTAATAACTATTTTGATTCATGTCATTTTCATCATGGCATAATAACATCATTTCATATGTTGCATCATGCTTGTTGAACTGATATTTTGAATGCTGTTTGTGGTGAGGTGTTCTTGCAAGTGAGTGTGTGTGTGGATCCTCCCCAAAAACCTTTTTGCAAAACTTGTCAAAAACCCCTCCTAATCCCAATAATAGTTATGTGTTGTTTGTTTCCTGCTCTAATCAATTCATAAAAATGTTGCCACGCTAACAAATATTTTGTAGGATATTTTAAAAGATATATTTAGCCATGTGCTGGTATTTCCCTTTGGCACCTTTTTGGAAACATCATCCATCATATTTTATATGTGAATTATTTTTTGGGTCCTCTAAATTCCCAAAACATTATGTTAAATAAAGCTATTTTTTCTCAGTGCCAAACTATTTTATTTCTCAGTGCTGCTCTTTCAAACTTCCTTGGCAAATTCTTTTGTTTGTTGTTTTCTTAAAACGTAAACTTCCTATTCGGCGGAAGAGAGGCACACCACCTCAGCCTCTCCTCCTTCTCCCGCAGTGGCCCTATAACGCCCAATATGTGATCCTATCCTTATTTTGGCGTGATGGCCTCGACAGGAATACAAGCGCCTCTGGTTTTTGCAAGAATGGATATCATTACAAGTACAAGTACTGAAGATATGAGTATGTGGAATTGGATTACACTCGCCACAAGATACATCAAGTTCACGTCAATACAATAATATATCAAACATCATGAAGAAGAGCAAGTCCCGACTACGGATGAAAACAAATGTAAAAGAACGATGTCCATCCTTGCTATCCCAGGCTGCTGGCCTGGAACCCAACCTAGATCAATGAAGAAGAAGAAGAAGAATCTCCAAATCACAATCATCGCGCTCATGTAAAAGTATCGCTTTACTTGTACGTGCAACTGGTGTTGTAGTAGTCTGTAAGCGACAGAGACTCAGAATTATCATTTCCAAAGGTATCAAGACTAGCAAAGCTTAATGGGTGAGGTATGGTTAAGTGGTGAGGCTACAGCAAACGACTAAGCATTTAACTCAGGTGGCTAACTTACGATTACAAGAATGAGAGAGGGATGATCTACCCATAATCGGACGTGAACTAAAAATGATCAAATGAATTATCCTGAACACCTACTTACATCAGACATAACCCCACCATGTCCTCAATTGGAGAAGGTTCACTCGAAAGAGACAATCACGGTTCCGCACATAGTTGGCATATTTTAATTAAGCTTACTTCAAGTTATCTAGAACTGGATGTTAAACAATGTTTCCAACTTTGCCACATAAACGCGGGCACAACTTTCCGAAAGATTTAATACTGCAGGGGTGCTCCAACTTGTCCATCAAAAATTACCACAAGCCACATAGAAAGCCACGATCACGAAACTCGTGATCTCCTCGGATTCCTTAATGGAAAACCTCAACTCTGAGATAACCCAAAGCATCACCCGAATCCCGATGCACAAGATATTTCGTCATAGATAAAACTAATCCAGCAAGGCCTCCCAACGTGTCGACGACCCCCATAGGAGCCGCGTATCTTGTTCTCAGGACACGACGGATTGTCCAAGCTTCCGGTAGGCCAATCACAGAGTTACCCGAGGTAGCCACCGGCGGTTGATAGGATAGACCAACACTCATGCGGAGCACTGGCCCTGGGGGTTGATTAATTATCCACGGGGTCTCAAAAGTCCCTATGCAATTTTATTAGGTTATTAGGCAAATGTAGTACCAATGTTGGGCCTTGCGAGACCAGTCTTAAACTAAAACGAATTATCAAGGGGGTCTCCATAACAACCCCGATCGTGTTAGGAGCGCTCAATTATGGAATATAACAACGGTAGCCGAAACTAGCGCGACAAAGATGGAACAAAACACCAGGCTAGAAAGCCGAGCCTTCAACCTTTTACCAAGTATATAGGTCCATTAAATTAATTAGGAATTATATGGTGACAAAACATTGAACCCATGTTATCATATGGACGTGACTGCACTTGCAACTAGTGACGATAACACATGTTTATGCAGGCGGTAACATAGCCAATCAATGGTTTGCTAGGTTGTAGAAAGGTTGAATGTTTCGTGGCAATGTTGAGAGGCTGGCATTTAACAGGTGGTAGGCAACGAGACATAACGAAAGAAATGAGACAACTAGCATGGCATTGATAGTAATGGAATCTAGGGAAATGGTCATCTTGCTTGTGATCTCGCTTGGAACAAGAATGAATCCGTGAAGCAGACGAACCAACGTAGTCAAACGGATCCTCCCATTCTTGAAAGAAATCATGGGTTGAAAATAACTCATGATCATAGAATTGGTGGGTTTAAATATCTCATTCTTGAAACAATTCTCTTCAAGACTCCTCCACTAACAAGAATGTTATAACAGCACCTCAAAGGATAAAGGAGGAAGAGTTTCAATTGGAATGCAAAATACAGGGTATTTGAATTTCTCCAACAAGAATGTCAAAGAACACTTCAAGAAAGAATTGAAACCTTGATGAATCACCATGAAGAACCACTTGGAGAACAACAGGATGAAATGATGGTATAAAGAGTTGAATAATGAAAATAATAAGATTGAAGCCTTGCAAAGATTTAGATGAAACTTCACGAATAGATACTTGAGAAAAAACATGACCTCCGGAAAAAAGATAAGCACTTGGGAAAAAGAATTAGATATCGTGAGCCACTCCGGAAGAATAATTAAAATCGCCTTGAAGAAACAAGAATAAGAATTATGTAGTGCATATCCTTCATAAAATTAAATCGATAATAAGCAACGGATTTAGCATACCACTTATTTTTCTTAAAAAGACGAAAGAGCGATAGATAAGGCACACACTTGAAGAATTCAGAACCACCATAAGAATTTGGAATGAAAGAGGACAATACCAATGAACTGGGATAAATGGGGACAAAGAGAGCACGATTCAATTAGAGATTGCTTGAACAAGCCACTGGTAAGAATTTTCAAATGAATGGGGGTACCAAAACTGAATGGAGATACATGATAACGAAGAGATCATGATCAACCTGAAGAATTTAGAACATATAGGAATATTAGAAATGGATGGTATACATGAGAAGAAATGAATGGAATACATGAAAATAAAGAGATCTTGAGCCGCCTAATAGAAAAGTTGAATGAGGCACTCGAATAATTGAGAGACAAACGAAGAGACAACAATTGAGGAGAATTTGAGAACGAAAGCTGAAAGCTAAGAACGGAGAAATCTTCTGAAATGACGGCCTTCGGAGGATCGAGAAATGAACACAACACTCAAATGCACCAGAAAAATATGGAAACAATTACTCAGGATTGACAACAATTGAGAAGATAGCATAAGCTGAGATGACAATCTTCAAAAGATTGGATAAGATTTGAAAGAAACATTCCTTCGGTCTTCCAAGCTGAAAATGATGAGGAGAACACCACCAAGAATAACTAAGACACTCCGAAATAGAATATGAAAAGTTGAGCCAGTGATGAAATAATTCAGATTGACCTTCAGGAAGGAATATGATTGATGGAATCCATTCTTACATCATATTTAAAAAGAATTAGAGATCTTCGGAAAAAGAGTAGAAGAGTCACGTAAGATCCTTGGAAAATCATGTGGGTTATGGGCCCACTCAAAGAAACCACCATTAAAATATTGCTAATAGGGATTGATTGCACCGGTCTAATTGAAAATTTGATGAGGTGAGAATCTCGAAATAATTGAAAGGATTTGAATGGAAACAAGAAACTTTTGAAATATGTTGTACACTCTCTATAGTATAGAGAGAGATGAAAAACAAGAAAGACTTGATAGAATTTCCAACATGGGAAAGAGTTTAAAGGATGAAAAGGATATGATGAACACCTACTTGAATTGAATCCACCGGACAAGAAAACAAGAAGGAAGAATGATGAAGTCTAACTCCTTAGAAACTTGACAATGAAACACCGGATACCAGACAGAATAGAAGATAGTAGAAACAACAATGAAAAGAAAGGCACTTGGATGACAATTTAATAGCTGAAGCAAGAAAGGGTGGGAGGGTGGGGAAAAACAAAGATAACTTGGGGCAGATGAGACGAACACCGGAAAGAAATGAGGGATTGCTCATGCAAATATTGGAGAAGATTAATTTAACTTGAAGAGAAGCACTCCGATAGGAAAGAATTGACATCACGACTCTAGTTTAAAAGAATTGATAAGACAACTTGAATGAGAAAAAGAATTTGCATTCCCATAAAAATATGGGAACACATGTTGGAAAGTTATGAATTCCCCACTTAACATCGAAGAAACTCAAAGTACCATACTCCATCAAAACAAAGGATGAGCCTTGCAAATTAGCCAAAACAAACATATGATATAGATTCCGCTCGATATTTTTGTGGATAGGATCGCATGGGCTCGATCGTACATTGGATTGTCATATTGAAATGATGCTCAAATATGCTCCCTAGGCATAGCGAACTACAAGGCTTGTTGAAGCATACTAATGGCATATATCGAGAGTGCCCTTTGTAAAAACAACCGTGAACAAACGAATCCACTAGTTGTCGAACCCCAACCTCACATCATGCATCTGTTGGAAGATTGTCCTATAGGTAACTACTTTAATTCCCACCTATGAACTCCTGAAATTTCTGCTCATGCAATCGGGTCCATGGATACAAGGAGTAATATCCATCACTCAACTCCTAGCAATATTACTACCCGTCCAGTGTATCTCATCCTTCAACACATAACCAGAGATCTCCGAAACTCGCCTATCTTATATCCCGAAAACACAACGATACTAAGTATGGTTGTACCCCCGAACTCTCTGGACCAGTACTGGGGATGCCGAGCTTATCTCACCACTACTAGTATTGAAGCAATTTCGAACATCCTTCATCCCAAGAAACTAAGAAATCTGAATGATAATGACTTGCTCAATAATCCCCTCAAGCTCAACTCCCCGGAATAAAATCAACACAGTAGGTGGCACCAAGTCAGAACTCCGTCACATCGACATCATATAGATTCCAAAAATATTCGCGTGACCCTAAAAAGTATTGAGTGAGTAGAGGAGTAGAATTAAAATTATTACGTCAAGATTCCTCACCAGAGCATAGAAGAGGAGAAAAAAGTGTCCTACTCTCTGAAATATAACTAGACTCAAAGCAGTTTTTCACTAGACTCGACTCGGCCAAGTTCGATCAATCAAGGTGACTCCTAGGTCGATACTACTCTGATACCAACTTGTAACGCCCAAGATGCGATCATATCCTTATTTTGGCACGAGGGCCTCGACAAGGATAGAAGCACATCTCATCATTTTGCAAGAATGAAAATCGTTACAAGTACATGCACTGAAGAAATGAGTATGTGGAATTGGCTTACACTCACCCCAAGCTACATCAAGTTCAGATCAATACAATAACATAACAAACATCATGAAGAAGAGTAGGGTCTGACTATGGACGAAAAAAACGATAAAAGAACGACATCCATCCTTGCTATCCCAGGTTGCCGGCCTGGAACCCAACCTAGATAGATGAAGAAGAAGAAGAAGAAGAAGAAACTCCAAATCACAATCATCGAGCTCACGTCAAAGTATCGCTTTACCTGTACCAGCAACTGGTGTTGTAGTAATCCGTGATCCATGGGGACTCAGCAATCTCATTTCCAATGGTATCAAGACTGGCAAAGATTAATGGGTGAGGTACGGTTAAGTGGTGAGGCTACAGCAAGCAACTAAGCATTTAATTGAGGTGGCTAACTTACGTGTACAAGAATAAGAGGGGGATGATCTATGCATAATCAGACGTTAACTAAAAATGATCAAATGAATGATCTTGAACACCTACTTACATGAGACATAACCCCACCATGTCCTCAATCGGAGAAGGAGCTCTCGAAAGAGACAATCATGGTTACGCACACAGTTTGCATATTTTAATTAAGCTTACTTCAAGCTATAGAGAATCGGATGTTAAACAAAGTTTCCAAGTTTGTCACATAACTACAGGGATGGCTTTCCTAAAGATTTAACCCTTAGGGTTGCTCCAACTAGTCTGTCACAAATTACCACAAGCCGCATAGAAAGCCTCGATCATGAAACTCGTGATCTCCTCGAATTCCGTAGTGGAAAACCTAAATTGTGAGATAACCCAAAGCATCACCGGAATCCCGATGCACAAGATATTTCGTCAAAGATAAAACTAATCCAACTAGGCCGCCCGACGTGTCGATGATCCTAATAGGAGCCGCATATCTCGTTCTCAGGACATGACGGATTGTCCAAACTTCTGTTAGGCCAATCATAGAGTTTCCCCTGGTAGCCACGAGCATTTGACAGATTGCACCAACACTCATGCCGAGCACTAGCCCAGGGGGTTGATTAATTATCCACGGGGTCCAGAAAGTCCCTATGCAATTTTATTAAGTTATTAGGGAAATGTAGTTCCAATGTTGGGCCTTGCCACACCAGTCTTAAACTAAAACGAATTATAAAGAGGGTCCCCATAACAACCACGATCATGTTAGGAGCGCTCAATTATGGAATATAACACCGGTAGCCGAAACTAGGCCGACAAACATGGAACAAAACACCAAGCTAGAAAGTCGAGCCTTCCACCTTTTACCAAGTATATAGGTCCATTAAATTAACTAGCAATTATATGGTGATATTACAAGGAACCCATGCTATCACATGGACGCGACTTCAGCTACAACTAGAACGCTAACACGTGGTTATGCAAGCGGTAACATAGCCAATCACTGGTTTGCTATGTTGTAGAAAGGTTGAAGGGTTCATGGCAATGCTGAGAGGCTGACATTTAATAGGTGGTAGGCACCGAGACATAACGAAACAAACAAGACAACTAGCATTGCATTGATAGTAATGGTATCTAGGGAAATGGTCATCTTGCGTGTGATCCCGGTTGGGAGAAGAATAAATCCATGAAGAAGACAAACCAACATAGTCGAACGGATCTGTCGGCTTTCTGGGAATGGGGGTACCCAGACCTGCCTGCCTGCGGCCCACGGCTGGCCCACTCCATCGGTGCAAGATCTGCAAGGGACAATACCACCCTGAACAAGACCCTCGCGAGGGGCCAAGCCTCGTGAGGAAGTGTGACATCAAGACCCGCAGGGGGCCTCGTTAGGACCCCTCCGGAGCGGCAGATATTTCAAGGCACGACCGAACCTCAGGAGTCAAGGGTGACGCAATGAAAGGACAGGTGAGCAGCAGATGGCAGGATGGGGCAGTTACCCTTTTGGTGCAAAATAGGAAGGAGCGTATCAGGGTCCGAAAGGCATCTTCCAGAGGTTTCCCTTCCGGTGCAACAAGACCATGGGCGCCCGCCGACAGGACGAGTTTCCTCCCTGTGCCCACCTCTGCGACATTGGCAGCTGCTTTGCAGGTGAAGACCACTTTTGACAGGGGAAGCATGTTCCCATGTCCCCCACCGAAGATGGCCGTTGTGGGATCCCTTCCCGCCAACGATAAGGGAAGAGGACCCGAGCATCTACTATAAATAGAGAGGGTAGGATACCTGAGAGAGAAGAGACCAGATCATTGAAATCCTGGAGCATCATGCCTAACCACTTGGCCTCCGGAGGCTCAAAAGCACTATACTAGTTCATCCACCAACCTCCGTGAGAGGCAATCCACCAAAAACAGGAGTAGGTTTTTATGCTTCGCGATGGCCCGAACCTGGGGAAACTGTTGTGTTTCGTGATCTCCTAACCATCATGTGAGTTCTTTGTCGTTTCCATCGACTAGCGGGATAGGTAAGGCCAAGCCTAGAGATATCGCCGCACACGCCCCTGTGTTCGAATCCTAGGGTTTTGTGGAGCCCGAAATCCGAAAGGATTCTCACATTCCGACACTCTTGCGGAACTCTATCGAGAAGAAGAAAACCAAAAACAAGAATAAACACACGATATTCACCACGTCACATGCACGATATGATGCACAACCTAAAACTATGCATGTCCATTTCAATTATGCAAGGCATGACATGGCAATCACAACAATCAACACTACGCATTAAGTGAAGCTAAATATGCAACGAGTTGCATATTGACGAAACTCCACATACAAATTATTTAGTTCACTCCCATTTAGGTACACGACAATATTAAATGTTGTTTACACATGGCAAGAGGTTAAGCAAGTGATTCTACACATCATACTAGACGGTTAAGACATAAAAACATTGAACAGAGCTACGGTTAAAAGATACGTCCAAGACATGATATTATGCCATGAGTGCAACATGCATGCCATTTATTAAAACACTCGTAAGAAGGATATGAAGCATGTGTTGCCATGGAGAACGAAAGGGAACCTTGGCGGCAAAACGGAAACGATGCCACGATAACGTTTCGGCCTCGATAACTTGATGAGGTACCGGTGCCAACGAATTGGTAGTGTGTGCGTGTCATACCAAGAATGATGGGGTGATCCTGGTTACCAGGTTCCCATGTCTCAGGGGCATGACAAAAGAGGGACAACGTGCAACTAGCATGGCATCTACGAAAAGGACAACATCACACCTCTTACAATAATGCATTCATCCACGGGTATCGTCTTGGTGGTTGTACCTTTGAAGCATGCAGGACGGATCGAGTCGTTGCGGACGTAGTGGAAGTAGCCGTTCATGGGTGTTGGCGACGGTAGTGGTACACTCTTCGTAGATGTTTAGGGTCGGTGAGGACGTCGTGGAAGTAGTGGTACTCGGTGATCTTGTTGACGATAGTCGTACACTTGGCGTAGTGGTACTCGACCGGATCGATGAAGATCATTCATGACACTTGGCATTACCCTAGTTGTTTCAAACACTGGTCTTGTCAACGGACATGACATGATCCAAATCGAAACTCCACGAGAGGCTTCAGGCAACGGGGTCGAGGACAAAATGAATCGGTCGCGTTGGAAGGCAACGGGGTGGGGGAGGTTGTGGACGTAGTGCTCACCGCAACTGGGAGGCCTTTGGTGGCCTTGGATAGGCTCGAGAGAAGCAGCAAAGAGCGGCACCAGAAACATGGAGTTGTCGGAGTTGTTGGTCTCCGGCCATGGCACGGAGGGCAGAGGCCATGCGAGGGTCGGCACAATAGCGTCAAGGCGCGGCAACTTATTGAAGCAGAGCTCGGGGTCGGCATGGCATGGAGGAGGCAGGAGGCGCACGGGGTCCGACAGCGTGCGAGGCAGAAGGAGCGCAGGACCGAGGCACGCGCTAGAAGGGGAGCAGCGAGGGAGAGGCGAGGAAGCAAAGACACGGCATGCAAGGCGGTCAATCGGGGCCGGCTCACAATTCCTAGCCGAAGCCGGAGCTAGCATATCAACGCGGCATCAACATGGATGGGTCCGCGGGGGCCATGGTAGGAGGCGAGGAGGAGGCTGGGAGGGCTCGACACGGCGCTGGGCTCCTCCTACAGTACTCAGCGCATGAGCCAGCAAGCGGCAGGATAGGAGGGCGTGGAACGGCGAAGCGAGGCGCAGGCTGGCGGTAGGCCATGGCTGCACGCGCACGAGAAGGTCCCCTGGCGGACAGCGACGGAGGAGCACGACGGCGACTGCCATGGAGTTCCCGCGGGTAGTGATGGTCTCCGGCGACCTCGGAGCAGGGGAGGTCGAGGCCTTAGGTGAGGGGTTCCGCTCACCTCTGGTGCGTGTGTGTGCATGCAACTAGTGGCGCGGTCGGGACGAGGGGGAGGGGAGAGATCGAGAGAAGAGAGGGATCGGGCTCGCTAGAGTTAGAGGTGGGGCGGCTTTTCTTTGGGCAGCACAAGGCCTAAGTGGCCGGCTGGGTTTGGATCTCTCTCTCAAATATGCCATTGCAAAAAGGAAAAAGAATAAGCAAGTAAGAAAAAGGAGAGGAAAGAAGAGCATGAACATTGATGATGCAAGTGTGTTGGTTGATCCCACCTAATGGAAAATTTTATAGTAGCTCCCTATAATATTGGGAGGACATGTTGTAATGAGAAACATCATGTGAATCCCTCAATTTAAATAGATCCGAAGATCTATGCAATTTATTTATTTGATATGCACAAAAATTTGATGACATGATGGCGTGATGACATGATGAATGCGACAAACAATTAATCGTAGGGCATCAATGGAATAAAAGGGGAACCTTCTAGAGCGTTGGTCTCAGGATTTTAGAGGCCCAGCCAACCCGCGCTCAGCCACGTCGCCCTCCTCCTCTATATGGCACAGAATCAGCCGGTGCGACATCACCGTCCGACAGATTTGATGGCCGGAGAGTGCCCAAGCGCCCTATAATATCTGTCCAAGCCCTAGCCTCGAGATCCCTCGACCCGTTTCTCCCCTCTCCTTTGCTTGCCGCCGCGAGGTAAGGTTAGCAAAGCCCTCGTCGTCGCTGCGCCCGTGATGCTCTGCCCGAGCCTCTGCTCGTGCTCAGGGTGAGCTTCTCGCCTCGCCTCCGTCGAGAAGGTGTTTGGGACCCCTCTCTGTTGCATCCTCTTCATCGTAGTCAATCAAGAGCTCGCCACGGACGTCGGATCCTCCGCGAAAACGATGTCGTCTTCCTCTTCTTGGGATCAGAGCCTACCGGAGTTCGTAGCCATCGGCGTTGAGGCCTCGCTCCTTCCCCAACGTCTCCGTCTTCTCATAGGTAGTTCCTTCTCCCTCTCTGAGCCTTGTCATCGCATGTGCATCATTGTACGTGATGTTTAGACGCATATCGTCCCCGTGCTCTTGACGCTCGGGCAAGTCCTTTTTTACATTGGTAGTTGATGTCGTAGCCCCCCTTACTAATCTGGATGTGCCTCGTATCGCCCGCGCGCGTTAGCAACACCGCGCCGATCGCTACCTCGCGCACACATGCTTGTTGCCATCTCGTAGCTCACAGCCGTGACACGCAGCGCCATGCCCAAACCGAGCAATAGCTCGAGCATGAGGCCCGTGTTCAGATCCCCCTCGCCTCGGTTGGAGGATGGGAATGAGTTCCACTCGCATCCCGCGTCCCCCGCCGGTGGTCACCTACGCTAGTGATCGTCGTTGTTGCCACCTCTGACGTGATCTTCCACTCCATCGCAAGGAGGAAGAAGCCCGGGCCTTTGTCCTGTACATAGGAGGCCGAGCCCCTCCTCTGTCAAGCCCCCGCCTCGTAGGCTAGTGGTTTCACCCGTGTGTCTCTACTGGGGAGACCCAGGTTTCAAACCAAGCCAGCCCTTTTTTCTCAACATTTTCCCTCTCCACTAACAGTGGTCCCGAGGGCCCACATGTCATCTTCACTTAGCATACAACCACTTCCATGTGGCCCCTTTCTTTTATATGATTTGTTTCTATTTATTTTTGGCTGTCTTTTGTTTACTCCGTTTAGGGTAAATTTCCCTTTTTGGCTATGTCCATTTATGTTTGCTGCCAAATAGGGCAAGTCCAATTATGGACATTGCCTATTCTAGTGCACGCCATTTTTTGCAGCTGCCAAATAGGGTAGGTTTTGACTTATAGGTTTGGGAGTGATTTTGTGCATCTTTTTGTGTGGATTTTGTCATAGGAACATAGGGGTGCGATATATGGATTTGAGGTAGAAAAACCCCACGAATCCAATGGTGCTATTAGTTTGCCATTGGAGCAACTTGGTGAAAATGTCATTTTATGACAAGATGCCCTTTTATTATTTTTGCATGAATTAATCCTTGCAATATTTTGTAAATTTGTCAACATGAATGTGGTAGAGTTTTGAGGGTACTAGTCCCTGGTATTTTTCTTTGCCATAATAAGCTTGTGGCTAAGTGGGTTTCTTGTTGTAGACATGCTAAGAAATATTGTTGTTTTCATGAGTTCAAATTATTCTAAGTTTTGAACTGGTTAATTTCTTACCATGTTGTCTTGATTATTCCCATGAATAGGTTGTCCCTTTGTGGTTGGTCCAGTGCCATGAATTGTAGTGCTTGTTGCCCTCTGTCAAATGGTGCCACCACCGTGCCAAATAGGTTTTGCATCCTAGAGTTTCTTCGTGTCAAATATGCTATGAACTTGTAAATTATTTTGATTCCCTTGTGAAATTTGACCAAGTGTGAGAGTGTGTTGTTATTTTCATGCCATGTTTAGGGGCTCCTACCATGTATTATGTGTAGTTATAGCTCATTCTTAGTGAGAGTGATTTGTAGAGTTGTTTCCCTCTTTCATCGTGTTAAATTTGATGCCATGAAACTTGCTGTGGAGTAAGGTTTCATTGATGTCAACATGCCACCGGGTTAAAAACCGCAAGTGCAAACTAAGATTTTTACTAAGTCCTAATCTATGTTATTTCTTGCCATGTTGGGAGCTTGATTGCCATTGTTTCGTCAACCTACTCATGTTGTTGTTAATTTGGTATTGTTGTGCACTTTTATAGCTTCATATTCATGTCTTGGGTGAAATTGTTGAGTGCGTGTAGCTACTAGTTATCACATGTTCAAAGTGGTATGTTGTTGTTTGTGGTAGATAGGTTGTTACCCTGTTTGTGCTTTGTGTGAGTTGTGCTGCTTTGTTTTTGCATGATCTGTGGGTCTATTCCACCTGGAATTTTGTGCCCAATCCAATGGCATACTTGGATTGCCAATAAATTTCCCAGAGCTCCCTCTACAATGTTGTCTAGTCATTGTTGTCTTCCGTATCTTATTTTGCAAATTCCAAGAGATTCGTAGCTCGCTCTGCGACGATCCTTATATGTTTTTGTAAAGTTTTCTCATGATGCATCTACTCATGCCATGTTCATGCATGTCCAAATTAATAAACTTGAAGTTCTGTCCAGAATGCTAAATAACCTAATAAATGCATGAGAAATATGACTAGTTAGCATTGCCATACTCCTTTCATTCCCACACTCATGCATCATGTTGTGTAACACCCTGTGTTTTAACTCTCCTAACAAATTAACTTATTTTAAAAATTTGGACCAATTAATTTTTTATGACTGATTGTGATGCCCGATGTGATTGTTGCTTGCTTGCTTATTTGCTTGTGTTTGAATCCAATGTTCCTGGTACTCTCCAAA
Organism: Hordeum vulgare subsp. vulgare; assembly: GCF_904849725.1. Classification (NCBI taxonomy): domain Eukaryota; kingdom Viridiplantae; phylum Streptophyta; class Magnoliopsida; order Poales; family Poaceae; genus Hordeum; species Hordeum vulgare. The sequence goes on along the minus strand of NC_058524.1, from coordinate 336,071,312 downwards.
CTAACCTCCTTGACCCAAACCATTGCCTATTGATCATGCCATGTGTTTAGGACCAGAAACTATTTTTACCAAACATGATTTTGACCAAAAAGCATCTCCTTGAATTAAGCTTTCAAAACCCCCTCAGTTGGCCTTTGCACTACAAGTCCTAAAATTAGGGATGTTATTTTGCATCAAATATTTTATTCAAATCCCATTATCAAAATGGCTTCCCAAAACCAATATATTATTATTTGAAAAGTTATTTTACTATTTTATATAAATACCCTTCTCTCAGGCCAGAAATGGTCCCTTATGAATGAAAGTTATTTTTATTGCTTTCAAAATGTTAGAGAAAATTTATAGAAACTCGGTGGACATAAATATTCCATATATAAGAGTTTCAACACATGGTCATGTTCAAAATATTGGGCAAAACCCTTCCTGCCTATTTCAAGCTTTTTAAATATATCTATAAGAAATATTCTCAATAAATTTCTATAAAATTCTAGCATGTCACATATGATATATGTGATGATCTTGCCAAGTTTCATCTCAATCCAAGTTGATCTGATCAACTTAATTATTCTAAAACCATATCTGTCCAGATCCAAATTTCAGCAACTCTACATTGCCAAGTGTTTCAAATTGTGCTCAAATTTAGTGGACATGTTCTGATACTCCAATAATGAATCCACACCAAGTGGTGCATCGACAACAATAGTTGAACTTGTCCCAAACCCCTCAAAACCTTCCGGGTTGATTTCTGACCTTGGGAAACTTTATATTATAAAGTTTCACTAATTGATCCCAAACTTTTTGGGCATGCTTTAATGCTCAAATAATGCCACTACACCAAGTTGTGGATTTGTGGGAATTTATTTGCATGGTTTTGTGGGTTTTTCAAGTCTACGTTGGAAACTTTCTCCACCAAATCCTAAATTTGGTCTCCAAGATTATTTTAATCTATTATGTGATCCTGTTAAGTTTCATATCAATTGAAATCCATCCGGTAGCCCTAGCACCCATCAAACACCTTGTGTGCACTTACCAAAGTTGCTACTTTGGCCCCTTCCACCTATCTCCTTGAGCTTAAAATTTTACCACAACTCTCTCTAGTTATCTTTTACCTCGAGTAACCTTGCCATGGCTACTGGTCAATTATTGGAGGTGACCCCATGTAGCTACCTTTCATTTTTACCTTGGAAGCACAATTTTTACCGCTCTTGCCCCACCTCTGCTTAAGGTAATGCCCCCACCTCTTTCCAGAGAGCCCCTAGCATCCCAAGGCATCATTTCAAAGCAAGATATGGCATGCTCATGTAGGAAAAATTAGCAACACATATAAAAGTTGATTTCTGGCTGAAATATAGCTTTGAACGTCAACTCCTAGCTAAACTCATTTACATGAGCTGAAAATTTGCAGAACGGTAGTCCTTCCATGCCAAAATCTTCTAGACATAGTTTCACCCCGTCATATCTCCATTAAGTACCCTCATTTCTATCCATCAGTTTCCTGTTGCAAACTAAATTGCAGTCCAAACCAATTCAAACAAGCTCCACTTGGGTCCAAACTCCACCAGTGCTTTGTGGCACACATGCCTTGCATATTTGACACCTTCCAATGCCTAGGGGTGGCCTTGGACACGTAGTGTACTGGTGACCACCTCCCTGACATGCAAAAGTGATGCTCTGCACCATGTTTACGTTCTACAGCTCGTGCCCTGCAGCTGTAGAGTGCCCCAACGTGCCACAGCATTCTCTCCACCACCTTTGACCCCCTCCATGACACCAGCTCGCCTCCAAACACCTCCGGCATGCGTGTTTCCCCATGTCTAGAGCATGTGAGGTGGGCTCGAGCTTCCCTTGTCGCTCCCTCTTCTATACATCTCCCCCAAGCCCCCTCTTAACCTCTCTGGCTCACTCTCCCTCTAGTAGACCCCCAGGACCCTTCAATTTGAGCTCCCCACGCCCTTGCTCGAATTCGAGCATGATGGGCGTCCCCTTCGCCTTTATCTGCACCATTGGGGTTCCCAAGCCGTCTCTCGCCTTCCTGCAGCCCCCTTCCTCTGCTTGCAGCCGTCGTGCTCTTCCCTCCTCATCGCTGGCCGCATCCGCCATGGTAAGTAACCTGCAGCCAGCGACTCCTCTCCGGCGTGTGAGGTGCACCCCATCAGGTCGCCGCCACCCCTTGAGGTCCCCGGAGGCTGGGCCTCGTCGGACCCAGCGTGGGCCGCCAACGCAGGTGCCACAGGTGCTCCCTCTGTTCCTCCCTGCTCAGGTGGGAGAAAGAAGAGAGACCCGACATCTGGGGGCCACATGTAAGCCTCCCATCGGTCTGCTGACATGGATTTTGACCAAGATAAAATAAAACACATAAACCACATAAAATATAAATGCAAATCGGCTAAAATCTGTTTATAATTAAAATAAGAAATTAAGAGAAATATGTAATCAACCGTTCAAATTTAGGACCGGCAAAAATAGTCGTACGATACATTTTTGACTGTCGATAATGCACGCATTAAATCGATAATTATAAAATATGACAAAAGAAATAAACAGTCGTTAAGTCCTTGTCTTAAGGAAATTATAGAGGACAAATAGCTTGGACACACATACACTGTTGTCAACGTAGAATTCTAATATTGACATAAATTTAAATTATCAAATCAGGCATTAATATGAGCTAAATATTGAATGGCAACACTAGTGAAATATGGGTACGATGCACGGGTAAAACAATATGTGTGCGCGCGATAATTATCACTGAGACGATATTCACATGTCTCTAACTCATGCCATGTTAGGAAAATTAGCCTTAACCAATCAGTGGAATTAATTAGGCCTAGCCCAAGATGGTTAGTACATGCACATGTGTTGCCTCATCCATCAACCATACAAGTGTATGATCAGTATCCGAAGCCCACACGTTGGCAAAGAAAATAACTTAATTAAGCCCATGTCAGATGATGGGACGTGGCCGGCTAATTAGCAATAAAGAAATAAGAAAAAGGAAAAGAGCAGCCCCGCTCCCACGATCCCACGCTCCCGCTTCCATGTTCTGCACGATAATGACGTGCAGTTTGCGTGCTTGGCGCCCGCGGCACCTCTCCAAGGACCCAGCGCTGCACACCCACCCCTATAAATTCCAGGCGCCTCGACTGCTCTCGGGTCGGCACTTCATTTGTTTCTCTCACCGCTGAAAATCAGACAACACACGCATACAATACAGAGAAGCACATAGAGAAAGGAGCAAGGAGGCCAGCGTTCTACATGCAGAGGTGAGAAGGTGAGATATGATGATGGTCTCATCTCCTTAGTTTCGGCCGCTTGGTTCGGATCAAGGAGCTCTCTCTTCTCACATATGAAATATTGTCCTTAGTTTCGACCGCTTGGTTCGGATCAAGGAACTCTCTGTTCTCACATATGAAATATTGTCCTTAGTTTCGGCCACATGGTTCGGATCAAGGAGTTCTTTCTTCTCACATATGAAATATTGTCCTTAGTTTCGACGCTTGGTTCGGATCAAGGAACTCTCGCTTCTCACATATGAAATATTGTCCTTAGTTTCGGCCGCTTGGTTCGGATCAAGGAGTTCTTTCTTCTCACATATGGAATATTGTCCTTAGTTTCGGCCGTTTGGTTCGGATCAAGGAACACAAAATTCACTAAATTATATCCTTAGGTTCGGTTGTTTGGTTCGGATCAAGGAACATAAAATCCACCAAATCATGTCCTTAGGTTCGGCCGTTTGGTTCGGATCAAGGAACATGAAATTCACTAAATCATGTCCTTAGATTCGGCCGCTTGTTCCGGATAAAGGAACATAAAATCCACCAAATCATATCCTTAGGTTCGGCCGTTTGGTTCAGATCAAGGAACATAAAATCTACCAAATCATGTCCTTAGGATCGGCCGCTTGGTTCGGATCAAGGAACATAAAATCCACCAAATCATGTCCTTAGGTTCGGCCGCTTGGTTCGGATCAAGGAACATAAAATTCACCAAATCATGTCCTTAGGTTCGGTCATTTGGTTCGGATCAAGGAACATAAAATCCACCAAATCATATCCTTAGGTTCGGCCATTTGGTTCGGATCAAGGAACATAAAATCCACCAAATCATGTCCTTTGGTTCGGCCGTTTGGTTCGGATCAAGGAACATAAAATCTACCAAACTATGTCCTTAGGTTCGGCCGCTTGGTTCGGATCAAGGAACATAAAATTCACCAAATCATGTCCTTAGGTTTGGCCTTTTGGTTCGGATCAAGGAACATTTTTTTTTCTTTCTTCACGTGGACATGCCATGTGTGGAAAAAATCATAAAATGCTCTACGCATGGGTTCCTTACATTTGAATTCCATGACATGAAAATACGTTTCGTGCATGGCTTCTTTCTCACGAATTTCATGACGCGAGCCATTAAATGACTAAGCCATGAGCCAATACACAATTACGCTATGTCATGGGTTCTTCTCATATGAATTCCATGGCATAAGTCATAAAACCAAAGGAAATACAAATTATGCTATGTCATGGGTTCTTTGCATATGAATTCCATGACATAAGTCGTAAAATAAAAAACATACATAGTATCTTACGTCGTGGGTTCCTTCATACGAATTCCACGACATAAGTCACAAGATGATAAAAAATATATAAAAAAAATCTTATGGCATGGATTCTTCCATACGAATTCCGCGGCATGAGCCATAAAATAATAAAGCTACGCTATGACATGGGTTCTCTCATACGAATTCCATGGCATACAACATCCATATAACAAGTAGACAATTATGGCATAAACCATCAACCAAATAGAAACAACAATTATGCTCCAAGCAGGGGTTCTCTGAAATGAATTCCATGATATGAGTGTTAAATATTGAAAATGCATGGATGTATCCTATGCTTGAAAGATACAGAGATATATGGCAAACCATCAAACATAACGGTGTCGAAGATAATCTACGCAGATAAACTTCAAGTTCCCAGGCCGGAGTTCAATGTCGACCACGAGGAGGATTTTTCTTGTAGCATATTGTAATAGGAATTGTTTCAATCCCATGTAATAGATATGTTGGAATTCTTAATCAGGGGTTTTCTCCACGGAGATGTAATTAACAATTCTTTTATATAAATATAAGAGTTCTGGAAATATGTACCTACAATGTTTGATCTTCATTTTATTTTATGCATTGTATGCGCTTTAAATATATATATTCACTCTGTATCAATGACGTGGACACGTGTTCTACACGCTCGCCATTTTCCCGTCATCAGATTCTGGCACGCCCGGTGGGACATATTTCTCCTCTCATCTTTGAATTCCAACATAGGATTGCAACATATGAGATTCTCAAGTACATAAGGCAAAAAACATTATGTACGCATATACCAAAAATATATAGACGAAGGAAACTAATATATGGTTTTCTTTATCTTGAAGGTATGGAGGGACAAGTTCAGCAGTTTTTCACTTCCCGCTTCGGTGACCTCTGGCTGGATGTGCCGATCGGTCCACTTGTGGCTTCAGTTAGCAGGAGTTTGGAAACAACCGCAGCATCGCCAACTGAGCCAGAAGAAAAGGAAGTCTCCTCTGCATTGAAGGAAGGGTTCACTCATGTTCTTACAAAGTCAGCAAAGAGAAGAATGGGTGCAGCTGCAAGAGCATCTAGGGATCAGCATGTACGCAGAGCTTCTTCATCTACTTCAGTTCCTCCTAGTTTCACAAAGATGTCACCCACCAAGATTATGAGCCATGAGGTACCAGCAAAGGTTGTTCGCATGACACCCGAAGAGTGGCCCGTGCTTGCAAAACAGACGGGATCACTAAAGGTTTCGTCGCCAAGACAATCTGCTTCAACTACATCAACCAAAGTTGCAGTGCCCCTTACACCTTCAAAGCTTAAGGTAGGTGCACACGAAAGGATGGAAGAAAGCTCATATAAGCATGTCCGAAACACCACAGGGGCAACTCAAAGGGCTTCCTCCGCAGACAAAGGGAAAGGTGTGATGGTTGAGGATGCCGAGTCTTCGTCACATGAAGAATTGGCTCGTCGAAGAAACCAGCTTCGTGTCGATGCACCTGAATTTATCCCCGCCATGGGCTATAATCCCATTGGACCATGCCTAGTGGGTGAGCCAAGCAATAAACGCTCACTGCAGTGGCATGGGGTGTTTGTCACTTCGGATGACTTCCAAGCTGGTCATGTGGATCCAACTGCTACAATATCGGATCCTTTCTCCTCTTCAGTGCCAGCACCAAGGCCATCATTTGAAGGCTCAGTTGATCCAGCACGTCGTCGTCGACAGCAGAGGGCTCACCGTGCATGGCTTGATTTCCCAGTGGCAACTGATGCAAACATGACCAATCAACAACGGAAGCAAGTGGCATATCCCATCAGAAATAGAGAAAGGAAGACCAATGCAAGGATCCGTGGGGGGAGCCATGCTAGCTTCCATGCCATCATGACACAGAATGTCTGCCAAGCTTTGAAGGAAATACTTCTAGGCAGCTCTATCTCTGGTGATAATGTTGGTGGCGCCATCATGCGGCGTGTAGAGACTCTATCAAAGTGGCCAGAATATGAAGAATTTGTGAAGGCAAATCCACGACGACAAGAGTATGTGAAGCAGGCTGCTCACGCACGCAAAAAGCGGGCTGCCCTAAAGCAAAGAGAGATGGCAGTTCGAACTGATTCGGGGAATAGTAGAATACAAGGAAGAGATTCTTCATCGACAAGCCAACACAATGGAGGACAAAGGGTGAAAGATAGGACAAGTAAATCAAGGAAAAGCATCGAGACCCTAGCTCCATGGCCAGCTCATGAGAAAATTTTAAGTAACTCATTTGAAGTATTCAATGCAATGCCAGTGGGTGTCAAAGGGGTAACAGACAACAGTAGTGAAACCTCCTCTGCATCAACACATTTTAAGAGGAAGAAGCCACGCAAAACTATTGTAGAAGGTCCATGTTGTAAGACGAGAAGCCAAAAGGGGTCAGATTACGAAGAACTGGGGTCGAGCTATGGAGGGTCATATAATCCCGTATCAGATAGTACCCCGTGTCCTTCTGAAAATGAGATAGAACTTCATCAAGGTGCAAAGCATACAGAGCAAGTCCTAACAGCTAATGAAACTCGTCCAGTTGAGAAACAACTACTCAACCTCACAGCTGCGCTTCAACAAAAAGAAGACGAGCTGGCAGCCCTTCGTGTTCAGATGAGCAATAACCAGAACAAAGGAAATGAAGGAGGTGTTGGAGCAAGTGCTAGTAGCCAACAAGGTGGTTCTGCAGTTAGCCTTGAGGCGATTCAAAGGATAATTGCCGAATGTGTGAAGAGCGAGCTAATGCAAACCCAATATTATATGGGGCCAGGGTATGTCAAACCATACCCACCTGACGTAGACATGGTTCCCTTCCCAACAAATTATAGACAGCCGCAGTTTAGCAAATTCAATGGGAGTGGGTCTCCTCATGAACATATAGCCCACTTTCTCGCAGCTTGCCAAGATACGGCTCATAATGGAGCACTCCTCCTCAGGCAGTTCGTGCAGACGTTGTCTGGGCCTGCCTTCACTTGGTATAGCAAGTTGACTCCAAGTTCCATAAAAACTTGGGAGCAAATGCAGAATTTATTTCTTGAGCAGTTTTACAGCACTCAGAGGACTGTGGGCATCACTGAGCTAACTCAAATCGAGCAAGGGTTTAATGAGAAGGCAGCTGATTTTATAAATAGATGGAGAAATCTAAGTGTTCATTGTCCACAACAAATCACTGAGCCAGAGGCAGTGCGTATGTGCATGAATAATCTTCGCACAGAAGTGGTTGTCCAGTTGCAAGGAGTGAGACCTCTTACTTTTGAAGAGTTGGCTTCAAAATCCACGGACATAGAAAATTTTATGCATCATGTCGCTCGTCGAACAAAAACACCGTTCAACAAGCCTATAGAAAAAGGTATGCAGCGAGAAAAATTGTCGATGAAGCCCAAATCAGCGCAAGCCATGGAAGCAACAGTAGTGAGATCTCAGTTTCAACCTATAAGGAACCAAGGACAGAAAGATGCACAAGTTGGTAGGAGGCCAACTCTTAGCGAACGACAAAACAGGGAGTATTCCTTCCCTGTAGAAGAAATTCATGATCTTTTCACGGGCTTACGGGAGCTGAAACTTATAGAGCTGCCTAAGCCAAAAAGGCCAGAAGAGGCCAATATGTTTAATGCGCCAAACTTCTGTCCTTACCACTGCATATTAGGCCATACACTTGCTAATTGCTTTGTGGTAAAAAATATCATCCAGAAAATGATCGACGAGGGGACTATTGATACTGACCTCCTCACAAGCTTAAAGAAAGGAAAGAAGATGGCTGCAGCAAATGTCGCCACTCTTCAAGATAGCTAGGTGAGTTGTGCACCTTCAAATATGAGGCCAACTGATGCTGATATGATGTTCTCATCAGGATATGAACTTACTCCAATAATCTCTCCAGGCTTCATCTCAGACGACGGTCATGGGACCACGCCACAGAGTCAGCGTAAAAGAGAGGCTCACTTTGCCTCCAAATATGATGAATGGCTCAGTCTACCAGCTTCGCATGGACCCCTAGAATGGAGGGAGCAGCGGCCAAAATGCCGTCCACTACCCCGAGTGATGGAAGATGTCGCTCCTCCGTGCTTCGTGCCAAAGATATATCAGCACGGGACGAAGCGCATGAAGGTTCCGACAAGTGAAGAATTCAACGTTCTCACTATAGATGTGTTTGAGGATGATAGCGAGTCTCTTCATTTCCCTGAAGAAGATGCGCCGGAAGTGGACCAGGCCCACCTTAGATCTGGTCGCCAGTTAGTTGACCCACATCCTCCACATAGAAAGGAGCCTAGAAACAAAGATGTAGCTGAGAATGAGACAATGGACCCGCCCTCTAAGGTGTCGGTCAAGTATGATGTAATCTCGCATTTGAAGAAAATACCAGCTATGATTTCTGTGTATGATGCTTTGTCTCTTTCTTCGGATTTACGTAAGGAACTAGTTACTTCATTGTCATTTCCTGAAGATTATAGAGTGGAAGTCTCGCAGACAGAAGCTGAACTAAGTAATGTGTTAAATATGACATTCACAGATGAAGACATGTTGTTAGTCTCAAAGAAGCATAATAGACCTCTCCTTATGTTTGGTGAGATTCATGACTTGCCAACGAATCGCATCATGATAGATGGCGGATCCACCATAAATTTGTTGCCCCTGCGTACTTTGAAGAGGATAGGGTATTCACCTAAGGACCTGAGCCAATAAATGTGGTTATTCATGGCTTTAATCAGTCAGGTCAGGAAGCCATGGGTACCATCTCATTAGTATTGAAGTTGGAAGCATTGTCCACATATGTGAAATTCCACGTAATTGATGCAGCTACTTCATACAATGCACTGCTAGGCCAACCATGGCTACATGAAAATCAAGTTGTACCATCCATGCTTCATCAGGGTATCAAGTATAAAGAGCAATCTGGGGAAACAACGAGAATATTTGCAGATAAGAGACCATTCACCGTGGCTGAATCCTTCTATGCAGATGCAAAATTCTATTTTGAGCCAGTTGAAAAAGTATACAAACCAAAGTCTGTAGTAGTACCCGAGTCAAATGTGGTAGAGAAAAGTATTGCAGAATCCTCGTCCAGACGAAAGATTTACTAGTATATACCAAGTGACCAAAGAAAAGAAGGTGACCCAATATTTCGCGTCATCAATAAATCATCCATCAAAAGAGGTACCAAAATGACTATTATCTTACCTCCTTTGGTTCAACATAAAATTGAACAAGATAAAGAGGAGTCGCCTAATCGAGAAAATAAAAATAATAATGTGGTGCATATCTCCGTGCATAATAAAGATGATGATTCATTGCCTATTGCTTTGTATGATAACCGAGTGGAAAATGGGCTATGACACTCTTAGTGGCCCATCTTTATGCGATGGCCGGGGACAGCGGACGCCATTTGAAATGGCGTTGTCACCGGAATAACTCGAAGCTCTACGTGAAGGCCAGCCTTTGAAAGAAAAAGACATGGGCTAGGCTATGAGGTTTGCATGACCTCAATCGAGTTTAGGAACCAACCAAGGCATCCCCACAAATGGAGGATGGTAATCAGCCAACTATTGATGATTTGGAGGAAATAAATATCGGGACAGCCGAGGAGCCTCGACCAATTTTTATTGGTGTGCATTTATCCAAAGAAAAGAAAGAGGAGTATCATAAGTTCCTTTCGGCGAACAAAGATGTCTTCGCATGGACCCATGAAGAAATGCCTGGCTTGGATCCAGAAGTGGCGGTGCATCTTCTTGTCGTGCAAGATGATATTATGCCCGTAATACAAGCACAAAGGAGATTTCGACCCGAGCTACTTCCCAAAATAGAAGCCGAGGTTGACAAACTCATAGCTGCTGGATTCATTAGAGAGGTTAAATATCCTAAGTGGATTTCCAATATTGTTCGAGTTAAAAAGAAAAATGGTCAAATTCGTGTATTTGTAGACTTTAGGGACTTAAATAAAGCATGCCCTAAGGATGATTTTCCGATACCGATATCAGAATTACCGTTGATGCTACCATGCACCACAAAATGTTTTCTTTTATGGATGGGTATTCCGGATATAATCAAATAAAAATGGCCCCAGAGGATGAAGAGTTAACGGCTTTTAGGACGCCCAAAGGCATATTTTGTTACAAAGTCATGCCATTTGGACTAAAAAACGCCGGCGCAACATATCAACGAGCTATGACTATAGTTTTAGATGGATTATTATATGTTATCGTTGAATGTTACATAGATGACATAGTGGTAAAATCAAAACGTGAGGAAGACCATATAAAACATCGTGAAATGGTTTTCGAGCGTTTGAGGGAACATAACTTGAAAATGAACCCCATGAAATGTGCATTTGGAGTTTCTTTCGGGAAATTTCTCGGTTTTGTGGTTACAAATAATGGCATTGAAGTCGACCCAGATAAGATAAAAGCAATTGTTAAGATGCCACCACCCACAAACTTACACGAATTAAAAAGTTTCCAAGGTCACCTAGCATATATTAGGAGGTTTATCTCGAACTTAGCGGGACGATGCAAACCTTTCTCACGTCTCATGAAAAAGGGTGTCCCATTTGAATGGGATCAAGCATGCCAAAATGCATTCTTGGATATTAAAAAATATCTAATATATCCACCTATTCTAGGTGCAGTAGTTAGGGAACGCCCTTTGATCCTATATACAGCGGCCATGCCTATGTCGTTGGGTGCTCTTTTGGCACAAAATAATGAGTCCGGAAAAGAAATGTCCTTATATTATCTTAGTCGCACCCTTGTGGGGGCTGAGTAAAATTATCCGGACATGGATAAAATATGTCTGTTATTAGTATTTGCAGCACAAAAATTACGTCATTACATGCTAGAACACACTGTACACCTTGTGTCAAGAGCAGATCCTCTTAGATATATATTAAACAAAATGGTGCTTTCAGGTAGATTAGCTAAGTGGGCGATGTTTTTGTCACAATTTGATATAAGATTTGTGCCACCAAAGGCCATGAAGGGACAAGCATTAGCTAACTTCCTAGCCACACATCCAATACCCAATGATTTCGCAATAGATGATGACTTGCCTGATGAAGAGATGTTCCCTACATCGGTTGCTTGTTCGTCATGGCAAATGTACTTTGATGGAGCATGTCGGCGATCCGGGGCAGGTGCGGGAGTTGTGTTTGTCACACCAAGTGAAGGAATAATCCCATACTCCTTTACCCTAACTTCAACAGTTTCAAATAATTCAACTGAATATGAGGCTTTGATAATTGGGCTGGAATTGGCTCTGAAAATGGGGTTAGACTCACTCACGGTATACGGTGACTCTTAGTTAGTGATCAACCAATTAATGGGAATTTACATGGTAAAGAAAGAGGAATTAATGCCTTACTTCCAACGAGCCAAAACGCTCATGTCCATGTTTGTTGATCTAAATATTCAGCATGTTATAAGAAGTCAAAATGAAAAGGTCGATGCATTAGCAGGTTTAGCTGCTAGTATGTCATTAAGTTCACATCAAATGATGGACGTTTGTGTTGAAGAATGCAGAATCCTACCTATACTCGCCGAAGAGGAAGAGACGACGACATCACTTGCAATGACTACAGACATCTACGAGATTGAAGTCGGAGATTGGCGAAGCCCCTTCCTGGAATACTTGCTCCATGGATATTTACCTTTAGACTGTGCAGAAAGATCTAGAGTTCGAAAAAGGTTAGTCCACTATACATGTATAAATGACACCCTGTATAGGCGTTTATTGACGGCATCCTCCTTCGTTGTCTGGCGGGGAATGAAATTTTGGAAGCCTTAAATGAAGTACACGATGGGGTGTGTGGGGCACATCAATCGGGCCCAAAGTTATATTATCAAATCCGACATCTTGGTTACTATTGGCCTACCATGTTCGACGACGCATGAAATTTGCAAAAAGGTGTCATGAGTGCCAAATACACGGTAATTTCATACCCTCACGAGTATAAACTGGGGCACATAAAATGCTACTCCAATAAACTTAAGAGTATAAACTGTGAAGCAAAAGAAGATACTCCATACCCTCACGAGTCTAAATTGGGGCACCCAAAAAAAATTACTCCTTGTCCGAACGAGTATAAACTGGGGCACATAAAATGATACTCCAATAAGCTTTCGAGTATAAACTGTGATGCACCAAAAAGAAATATACTCCATACCCTCACGAGTCTAAACTGGGGCACTCAAAGAAAATATACTCCAATAAACTTACGAGTATAAACTGTGATGCACCCAAAAAACAAATACTCCATACCCTCACGAGTCTAAACTGGGGCACTCAAAGAAATATACTCCAATAAACTTACGAGTATAAACTATGATGCACCCAAAAAAATATACTCCATACCCTCACGAGTCTAAACTGGGCACTTAAAGAAAATATACTCCAATAAATTACGAGTCTAAACTGTGATGCGAAAAGAAAAGCAAATGTACTCCATACCCCACGAGTCTAAACTGAGGCACTCAAAGAATATATACTCCAATAATTTACGAGTCTAAACTATGATGCCAAAGGAAAAGCAAATGTACTCCATACCCTCACGAGTCTAAACTGTGGCACCAAAAAAAAAATTACTCCATACCCTCACGAGTATAAACTGGGGCACATAAAATGCTACTCCAATAAACTTAAGAGTATAAACTGTGAAGCAAAAGAAAATACTCCATACCCTCACGAGTCTAAACTCGGGCACCAAAAAAAATTACTCCTTGTCCGCACGAGTATAAACTGGGGCACATAAAATAATACTCCAATAAGCTTACGAGTATAAACTGTGATGCACCCAAAAAAAATATATACTCCATACCCTCACGAGTCTAAACTAGGGCACTCAAAGAAAATATACTCCAATAAACTTACGAGTATAAACTGTGATGCACCCAAACAAAATATACTCCATACCATCACGAGTCTAAACTGGGGCACTCAAAGAAATATACTCCAATAAACAAACGAGTCTAAACTGTGATGCACCCAAGAAAATATACTCCATACCCTCACGAGTCTAAACTGGGCACTCAAAGAAAATATACTCCAATAAATTACGAGTCTAAACTGTGATGCGAAAAGAAAAGAAAATGTACTCCATACCGGACGAGTCTAAACTGGGGCACTCAAAGAAAATATACTCCAATAATTTACGAGTCTAAACTGTGATGCGAAAGGAAAAGAAAATGTACTCCATACCCCCACAAGTCTAAATTGGGGCACTCAAAGAAAATATACTTCAATAACTTACGAGTCTAAAATGTGATGTAAAAAAGAAAAGCAAATGTACTTCATACCCTCACGAGTATAAACTGGGGCACACAAAGAAAATATACTTCATACCCTCACGAGTATAAACTGGGCACACCTAAAGAAAATATATTCTATAGCCTCACAAGTCCAAAGTGAGGCACCTTTAAAGGAAGACATACTCCACACCCTCATGAGTATAAACTGATGTACTATACAAAATTAATACAGTAACTACGGATCTAAACTGTGTTCTATATATGAAAAGCAATTACCATAACCCTCATGAGTATAAATGGGAGCGCATAAAATAATACTCCAATAGCTTAAGAGTATAAACTATGGTGCAACAAACGATGTAAATTAAATATTCATCGAGAAAATGAAGTTCACGCTTATGCATATAGGAGTAAATACTCCTAACATCAAATGAATAAGCATATGTCTATAAATGCTCTAATACTTCAAGAGGCAAAACCAGCACGTACAAACTGCTCCAATATGAACCTACACTATAAGCATACTCTAAAATGTTAAAATTTAAACAACCCTCATGAGTTTAAACTCCGAGATGTCAAGTACAACTGCACTAAAAAAATCCAAGCTTAAATTGAAATTAAAAAAAATGCATTGTGTAGATACAAAAAAAACTGCATAGCCATGTATAGCTAGCATATTATAAAATCAGACACTTAAAAATGGGAATATTATAAAAAAAAGACATGATGCCACATATGCATGAAAATACTTCACGAACAAAAGAGATTGTCAAGTTTCGAGCTCTAGACCCGAATCAAAATATCTCTTCGGATCCAACCCTCGATGGGCATCTGTTGACATGGATTTTGACCAAGATAAAATAAAACACATAAACCACATAAAATATAAATGCAAATCGGCTAAAATCTGTTTATAATGAAAATAAGAAATTAAGAGGAATATGTAATCAACCGTTCAAATTTAGGACCGGCAAAAATAGTCATACGATACATTTTTGACTGTCGATAATGCAGGCATTAAATCGATAATTATAAAATATGACAAAACTAATAAACAGTCGTTAAGTCCTTGTCTTAAGGAAATTATAGAGGACAAATAGCTTGCACACACATACACCGTTGTCAACGTAGAATTCTAATATTGACATAAATTTAAATTATCAAATCAAGCATTAATATCAGCTAAATATTGAATGGCAACACTAGTGAAATATGGGTGCGATGCATGGGTAAAAAAATATGTGTGCGTGCGATAATTATCACTGAGACGATATTCCCTTGTCTCTAACTCATGCCATGTTAGGAAAATTAGCCTTAATCAATCAGTGGAATTAATTAGGCCTAGCCCAAGATGGTTACGTACATGCACATGTGTTGCCTCATCCATCAGCAATACAAGTGTATGGTCAGTATCCAAAGCCCACACGTTGGCAAAGAAAATAACTTAATTAAACCTATATCAGATGATGGGACGTGGCAGGCTAATTAGCAATAAAGAAATAAGAAAAAGGAAAAGAGCAGCCCGCTCCCACGATCCCACGCTCCCGCTTCCACGTTCTGCATGATAACGACGTGCAGTTTGCGTGCTTGGCGCCCGCGGCACCTCTCCAAGGACCCAGCGCTGCACACCCACCCCTATAAATTCTAGGCGCCTCGACTCCTCTCGGGTCCGCACTTCATTTGTTTCTCTCACCGCTGAAAGTCAGACAACACACGCATACAATACACAGAAGCACACAGAGAAAGGAGCAAGGAGGCCAGCGTTCTGCTTGCAGAGGTGAGAAGGTGAGATATGATGATGGTCTCATCTCCTTAGTTTCGGCCGCTTGGTTCGGATCAAGGAGCTCTCTCTTCTCACATATGACATATTGGCCTTACTTTCGACGGCTTGGTTCGGATGAAGGAACTCTCTCTTCTCACATATGAAATATTGTCCTTAGTTTCGGCCGCTTGGTTCGGATGAAGGAGTTATTTCTTCTCACATATGAAATATTGTCCTTAGTTTCGGCAGCTTGGTTCGGATAAAGGAACTCTCTCTTCTCACATATGAAATATTGTCCTTAGTTTCGGCCGCTAGGTTCAGATCAAAGAGTTCTTTCTTCTCACATATGGAATATTTTCCTTAGGTTCGGCCGTTTGGTTCGGATCAAGGAACATAAAATTCACTAAATTATATCCTTAGGTTCGGCCGTTTGGTTCGGATCAAGGAACATAAAATCCACCAAATCATGTCCTTAGGTTCGGCCGTTTGGTTCGGATCAAGGAACATGAAATTCACTAAATCATGTCCTTAGATTTGGCCGCTTGGTTCGGATAAAGGAACATAAAATCCACCAAATCATATCCTTAGGTTCGGCCGTTTGGTTCGGATCAAGGAACATAAAATCTACCAAATTATGTCCTTAGGATCGGCCGCTTGGTTCGGATCAAGGAACATAAAATCCACCAAATCATGTCCTTAGGTTCGGCCGCTTGGTTCGGATCAAGGAACATAAAATCCACTAAATCATGTCCTTAGGTTCAGCCGTTTGGTTCGAATCAAGGAACATAAAATCCACCAAATCATATCCTTAGGTTCGGCCGTTTGGTTCGG
Organism: Hordeum vulgare subsp. vulgare; assembly: GCF_904849725.1. Lineage (NCBI taxonomy): Eukaryota > Viridiplantae > Streptophyta > Magnoliopsida > Poales > Poaceae > Hordeum > Hordeum vulgare. The sequence goes on along the minus strand of NC_058524.1, from coordinate 336,054,891 downwards.
GTCAAGGAACATAAAATCCACCAAATCATGTCCTTAGGTTCGTCCGGTCGGTTCGGATCAAGGAACATAAAATGTACCAAACCATGTCCTTAGGTTCGGCCGCTTGGTTCGGATCAAGGAACATAAATTCACCAAATCATGTCATTAGGTTTGGCCTTTTGGTTCGGATCAAGGAACATTTTTTTTTCTTTCTTCACGTGGACATGCCATGTGTGGAAAAAATCATAAAATGCTCTACGCATGGGTTCCTTACATTTGAATTCCATGACATGAAAATACGTTTCGTGCATGGGTTCTTTCTCACGAATTCCATGACGCGAGCCATTAAATGACTAAGCCTTGACCCAATACACAATTACGCTATGTCATGGGTTCTTCTCATATGAATTCCATTGCATAAGTTATAAAACCAAAGGAAATACAAATTGTGCTATGTCATGGGTTCTTTGCATATGAATTCCATGACATAAGTCGTAAAATAAAAAAATACATAGTATCCTACGTCGTGGGTTCCTTCATACGAATTCCACGGCATAAGTCACAAGTTGATAAAAAAAAAATATAAAAAAAATCTTATGGCATGGATTCTTCCATACGAATTACGCGGCATGAGCCATAAAATAATAAAGCTACGCTATGACATGGGTTCTTTCATACGAATTCCATGGCATACAACATCCATATAACAAGTACACAATTATGGCATAAACCATCAACCAAATAGAAACAACAATTATGCTCCAAGCAGGGGTTCTCTAAAATGAATTCCATGATATGAGCGTTAAATATTAAAAATGCATGGATGTATCCTATGCCTCAAAGATAAAGAGATATATGGAAAACCATCAAACATAACGGTATCGAAGATAATCTACGCAGATAAACTTCAAGTTCCCAGGCCGGAGTTCAATGTCGACCGCAAGGAGGATTTTTCTGGTAGCATATTGTAATAGGAATGTGTTGCAATCTCATGTAATAGATATGTTGGAATTCTTAATCAGGGGTTTTCTCCACGGAGATGTAATTAACAGTTCTTTTATATAAATATAAGAGTTCTGGAAATATGTACCTACAATGTTTGATATTCATTTTATTTCATGCATTGTATGCGCTTTAAATATATATATTCACTTTGTATCAATGACGTGGACGCGTGTTCTACCCGCTCGCCATTTTCCCGTCATCACGGTCGGGCCCCAGCTTTATTGGAGGCGCCTCACGCGTTTTGCGCCTCCCCTCCCCGAAAGCGCCCTCGGGTGATGCGATGTATTGCTCTGTTAGTCTGGCCCACTTGGGTAAATTCTTTCCCCTTTTCGTTTTCCAAAGACATTAGTTAATTCATAATAAATTCATCTTAACTCAAAAAATGTTGATTCAAATATCTGCGGAACCCTAAAATCCTTGCCTATCCAAATATATGCCTTCAACATTTCCCCAGATATAGTTTATGTATCATTATTATTCAAATACAAATTTGAGTAATTCAAACCACACCTTGAAAAATTCCTATAGAACTCAAATCAACTCGAAATGGAGTGATTCCAATTTCCACGTGCCCTAAATATCATGCACTATTTTTCTAGCATTTTATTCCATACTGATTAGTCAACATTTTTGTGTGCCTTATTTCTGCTGCTCAAAAATAAATAGTGCCTATTCCTATTTATTCCATAGTGTAAAATCTCTAGTATATTCATACCAACTCCAAATCCAGTGTAACAACTTCCTAAATGTTTCTCAAATCATGCTCTGTTAAATGAGTGCCTCCACTCATTTTTACCAGAATGTTTTCTATAGGCTTCTTTAAGGATCACCTATTCCTCCTTTCGTCCATTCAAAAATCCCTCATGGTCCAAATCTCCTATAGCCAGCTTCAGGTATTTTTCTTATGACCATAGAGGTCCAAGAAAAATAAAACTCCTATTTGTGTAGCACTTTTATTTCTGCTTGATGTTGGCTTACTATGTTTGTTTCAGATGATAGTTGACGGAATAGATGGAGTACTCGGAGTTGGACCGGAAGACCTCGAAGACCCCGAGGACTTATGTGAGCAAAGGCAAGCAGCCCTTTGACCATGTTTAAGAAAATACTTCTATGCATGACACATTGGTTACTCTACTCCGACGCATATAGTTAAGAATAATCGGTGCACCCCAGCATGGTGATTCCGATAGCTCCTCTAGAGCAATTGCATTGAGCATGACCCTATCATCTATGAGGGTCTCGCAGATAATATTTTGACAAGTAGACAGTAGTGCGATGCATAGAAAGAGCATGTGCATAATGATGGTAACACAGAGTTGATATCAAAGGTTTTATGTAAACCCCGTCGGGTGCCACTAATGCTCGAGGGTGATGATGATGAGTTAGGTGACCATTGGTGAAGAAGTGGTGCACCGAGAAATGCTTTGTGTGAGTGGTTTAGGAAATTGGATTAGATTTATGATGTGTCGACCGTCCCAACCTTACATGTGCGACCATGATACCCGTTTATGGGACGGGGATTTGTTGACTACTTTGGTCGGTGCTAGCAAAGAGGCCACATTACTAGTGGCGGGAGTGCTATGTGGTCACTCTCATGATGGGGTCATACCACGTAGGTCGACTATGTCGTTTCTACGCGTTCCGGGCACACCGTTGGTCCCCGCGTGGATGACACAGTCTATAGTCGGTGCTCGTAAGACGTACATCACGTGGGTGGGTACCAATCGAGTGGATTGTTTATCTAGTGTCGTTAGAGGAAAGGCAATGATCGGGTATTTACCTCGGGTATGTTATATACCGCGAGTCGTTGATGACCCGGAAGTTTCCCGGATCTTGTGGGTACACTGTACAACCTCTACAGAGTGTAAAACTATTCGAATAGTCGTGTCCCTGGCCAAGGACAGTTGGGTTGTGCTGCTTAAACCACATCCAGTCGTTTCCGCATAAACCAATTATGAGTGTGTGTGTGTGTATGTGTGTACATTTAAAGGTGTTGTCTCGGGAAGATGATATGATAAGTTCGGTGACTTGGCACATAGGGTGAACCTGTGGTGTTCAACCCTCAGCAGATATGTTGATATCTGTGACCTGTTCTTCTGAATACCATCTAGCTTATGATGCATGTACATTCAAGCAATTGATCATGTTCATTTACAATCAACACCTGCTTTCCGCAAAGGCTTAATATTACTTATTATCGTACCAACTGCATTATCCCTCTCATGGGTTGTTTGCGAGTACATTCAACGTACTCATTGGCTTGCCATTGGTTAATTCATTGACCAGGTATGACGGAACATGGAATGGTGAAGAGTAACTTGGTGACGTTCCTGTGAGCTAGGACGGTTCCCAGTCAGAATGACTATAGGTTAAGGTTGATGGCATGGTTTCACGCATTCAACCAATATTTCTGCTATTGGTCAAGTTTGGTGTGTTGGCCTTCAAGGCCCTATATATGTAAGACTTGACCACAATGGTCATTTATTGTATCAAACGGTATGAAAGGATGTAAGACTCTTGTTATTCAGTTTCTGTGTGTTCGGTGAGCATTGATCTCTGGGATCACTGAGCACGTTCATTCGACAACCTCGACTCATAAGTCGGGGTCCCCACATGTTGTTTGAAACACTGCACCTTGCCCTGTGCTCATTGGATCTGTATTTTCTTTGGGTAGCATCAAGAACTCAGAATGAATGTGAGGATCGTGTTGAGTACGTTCCTGAAGAGCAAGAGTTGTACCCGTCATAAGAACCATCATGCAATATGATGGTGACCTTGATATCGTATCTAATTTTGTTCTAGTTAAATGAGTCATTTCCATTGCTATTTACTGCTGCCTACCACCTGAAGATAAGCCTCCAAACATTTTCATCAAAAGCCTCTAACCCATCCACAACCTAGCAAATATTGATTGGCGAAGATAGCGCTTGCTTAACCCTCTTATAGCATTGCTAGTTGAAGGTGTTAACATGGGCTTTTGAATATCATCTTATTACTACAATTTAATTTATTGCACCTATATACTTGGTAAAAGGCGCGAGGCTTGGCCTTTTGTTGGGTGTTTTGTTCCGCTTTTCCTACCTTAGTTTTGGCTACCGGTGTTAAGTTCCATATTGAGCTCTCCTGACACGCTTGGGGTTGTTATGGCGATCATGTGATGACTCGATTTGGTTTAAGACTTGTATGGAAAGACCCAACCTTGGTGCTCAATTTTCTAAACAACTTCATAATAAAGTATAGGGAATAGCTACCCCGAGAGTAATTGATCAATCCCTGGGCCAGTGCTCCTGATGATTGTTGGTTCAACCGAGAGCACTGTGCGGGGCCAAACCAATGCAAATTGGGTGATTTCTATCATGCCACCGTACACTTTGCTTATCCGACGTGTCCTGAGACTGAGATACACGGCTCTTATCAGGGTCCTCGGCATGTCGGGCGGTCTTGCTGGATTTGTCTTTACCTTCTCAAGGCGTCTTGTGCATCGAGATTCCGAGGATACTTTGGGCTATCTCAAGGTCGAGATTTTCCACTAAGGAATCCTAGGAGTTCATGGGTTTTCTGTGGTCGAGGCTTCCTATGCATCTTGTGGTAGTTTTTGATGGACTAGATAGAGCACCCCTGCATGGTTAATATCTTTCGAAAAGTCGTGCTCGCAGTTATGTGGCAACCTGGAAACTTTGTTTAACATCTGGTTCTAGAAAGCTTGAAGTAAACTTATTTAAAGTATGTCAACTGTATGCGTAACTGTGACTGTCTCTTTCGCGAGATCCTTCTTCAAATGAGGACACGATGGGGTTATGTCTAATGTAAGTAGGTGTTCAGGATCACTTAGTGATCATTATGTAGTTCATGAATTTCATGCGTAGACCACTCACTTTACATTATGTTATTGTAAGTTAGCCACCATATATGCTTAGTGTTGGGGCAACCTAAACACTTAACCTTCCACACAGAGTAACTTGAGTATTTCTGGTACCATGGTCACAAGATTGTTGAGTCCCTGTGGCTCACATATTACTACAACCCCTTAACCTTCCACAAACAATAACTTCATTAGTTCCGGTACTTGTCAAGATCTTTCCATCTTATCAAATTTTGTCCTCAAACTCCTACTGAATTGCTGCCGAAATTTCTTGTGAATTCTTGCTTGTTTTCCATTTCATTCTTCAACCCCTTTGCAACCTTCAAGGATCGTTGGTTTCACTTTTTTGTCAAGAAGCAACTAAGGTTACCTCTTTCTTTCCACTTCCTCTTCCCCTTTCATTCTTAGATCTCGGAGCGAGATCTCTTGATACTGTAGGAGAGTTGTAACAACCCGTAACAGACGCTCCAGAAGATTACCCTTTTATTCAGTTGCCTCCATGTGATTATTTGTTTGTCGCACTCATCATTGCATGATGCGCATCATCCGCATTTCATCAGTACTCCGCTGTCATTAGTTTTCAAAACTTGCATTCGTTAGCAGTTGTCGGTTCTCTCTGTTTTTTGTCGTTGACCGTTTCGAGACAAACCACACACGCACGCGCCCGCGGCATTGATAAAATATTTTTTTGAAAGTGTGTATAAAACTTTCTCTGAATTGGTTGAAACTTGGCGTGCGGTTATATTATAATATAGCTCGACCGCCTGCCAAATTTCGTCACAATCGAAGTCCATTTGATACCCGAACAGTCGACCATAGCGGCACCGTCTTCGATTTATCGTCGGACATTTTTTGGTGTTTACAATCTTGTGCCAGGCTGCAAACTTCCCTCTCTTCTTAACCCAACACCCCCTCTACATAGCCACTAAGCCCACCAAACCTAAGCTCGTGACCGGAGCTCTCTGATCACGATCGTGCGATTGAAATGGGATGCTAATCGCCTAACCCTAGAGCATCTTCCCTATTTAAGATGACCTACCCTCCCTATTTGGGCATTCCCCTAATCCTCCTCGGATTCTGCGCCACCGCCAACCACCTCCCACCTCTCTCCACGCTGCCGTCCCCCTCAGAGGCCCATCTGGGCCCAGATCTGGCCCTCCCCAGGCCCGGGTCGCGCCGCCGCCGCCTAGAGACCAAGCCTCTCGTAGCTCCTCCCGATCTCCGCCCCTCGCCAACACGCCGCAGCTCCCGGCTTGGCCTGCCCTCGCGCCCAAAGGCCGCGACCGTCACCCCTCCACCGGCTTCCCTACCTCGTCTCCGGTTGCAATGTGCCCTGCCCAAGTCACCCTGTGTCGGCCCTCTCCCCCTGCTCTCGTGTCTCCCTCTCTCCCGTGACTTCTTCCTCTCTCTCTCATGTTCAGGAACCATGGCAGGTGAACGTCAGAGCTTCGCACTGCTTCCCAACGCCGGGTGTCATCATTTTCTCAAGACATATGCCATAGGTAGGCTTATCCAGGGTAGTTGGGACCGAAAGGACACCAGCGGGCTCCGGGAACGGGATTGGTAACTAGAGAGCAAGACGCACGATGTACCCAGGTTCAGGGCTCTCCGTGGGAGATAATACACCTAGTCCTGCCGGAGTGGTTGATGAAACAAACTGTTTACAATATGCTCCTTAAGCTATTCGATGGAGGAGGAAGAAGGAGCAGTCGGCTCCTGTTCTACCTCTCCAGTGTGATGTGTGTGTGAGCAAGAATGGCCGACCCTATGCATGGAGGGGCGGGGGTTTATAGACGAACCCACTGACCTACAAAATCGATATAAGTACATTATGGGGGACCCGGCTAGAAGCCTCTCAGGCCGGCCAGGGGGCCCACTATGGTTTAGTCTTGTCGGTTGAGGGCCCCAGCAGCTGCATGGTCCCATATGGCTCTGGGACCCGCCGGCCATCCTATATATGGGGTTGATACGTACTCCCCATGCAGGATGCGTGTTGTACGTCCGACGTCGTCTTGCGGGATCCGGCGCAGGTCGACGGTACGGCCGTCTCCACTGTAGCCAGGCCGGGCCAGGTAATGGAGTGTGCGTTGGCGCGCGGGTATTGTGCATGGTTGATGGATCGTAGCCGGCATTGGTCAATGGTACGGCCACTGACACTGTAGCCATGCGTGCGCTTCTCCATCGTACCCGTGTCGAGGTACCTTCACTTTAATCGAAGGCCCCCGTCACATCCCAAGGACTATCGGTGCTATCATCGATATGAAGGAAGGGAATATTAGATTTCAATTTCCTTTAGAGAAGGGCATGGAGCACTTTCCTCGAAAGAAAATAAGATTGCCTTATGAATCCATGATGAGGGCCACTTATGGTTTAAGCACCAAAGACGACGATACGTGATTCTATCGCCTCATGCCTAGCTAAGGGCATTAAACAATAGCGCTTGTTGGGAGGCAACCCAATGAATTTACTTATTTTTATTTCTATTTTGTTGCGTCCACACTATCCTAATTATGTTATGATTGTGTCTTTTGTGTTTCTTTTTGTGTTTGAGCCAAGCAAAACCTTTATGACTAGTCTTGATGATGGTTGGTTAATCCTGCTGCAAAAAGACAGAAACTTTTTGCTCACGAGATGATTTTTCATTTTTATTCAGAAAGAGCTTTTGAGTTGATTCTTTTTGCTGCTAGTTGATATGCCTTTTACCCAGGAAGTCGTAATTGTTCAAAATGTTTGAGGTACCAGAAGTATACGAAGTATACAGATTGCTACAGACTGGTATATTTTGGACAGATTCTGTTTTTGTTGAGTTGGTCGCTTGTTTTGATGAAACTATGGTTAGTATTGGGGGGTACTAACCATGGAAAAGTGAGAATACAGTAGCCCAACACCAATATAAATAGAAATCAAGATATCTACAGTACCTAAAGAGGTGGTAGTTTGTTTTCTTGTGCTAATCTTATCACGAGTTTCTGTTTAAGTTTTGTGTTGTGAAGTTTTCAAGTTTTGGGTGATGTTCTCATGGACAAAGAGATAAGGAGTGGAAAGAGCTCAAGCTTGGGGATGCCCAACTCATCCCAAGCCAAATTCAAGGGAACCAAAAAGCCTAAGCTTGGGGATGCCCCGGGAAGACGTCCCCTCTTTCGTCTTCAATCCATCGGTAACGTTACTTGGAGCTATATTTTTATTCACCACATGATATGTGTTTTTCTTGGAGTGTCTTGTATCTTAGGAGTATTTTCTTTTTGTTGTGTCACAATCATTCTTGCTGCACACCTTTAGAGAGAGACATGCACTCATCGTGATTTTGCTAGAATGCTCATCGTGATTCACTTATATCTTTTGAGCTATATAATTTTGCTCTATGTGCTTCACTTAGATCTTTTAGAGCACGGTGGTGCGTGACTTGGTAGTTGGCTTATGCTATGAAAGTAGTCCCAAAGGTGATAGGTACCCAAAGAGGATACAAAAACCTCCATCTTCATGTGCATTGAGTAGAAAGAGAAGTCTTGATTCCTCTCAATTAGTTTTGAGACATGGATTTGGTAATATTAAGAGCTATGTTAGTAGGGTGTTGTGAATCTAGAAATACTTGTGTTGAAGTTAGTGATTCCCGTAGCATGCACGTATGGTCAACCTCTATGATAGGAAGTCGGAGCATAATTGATCTATTGATTGTCATCCTTTGTGTTGAGGTCAGGATCGCGCGATGGTTAACACCTACCAACCCTTCCCCTCGGAGTATGCGTTTAGCACTTTGTTTCGATTACTAATAAAAACTTCCGCAACAAGTATGTGAGTTCTTTATGAATAATGTGAGTCCATGGTATAGATTTACTTTCACCTTCCACCATTGCTAACCTCTCTAGTGTCGCGCAATTTTCGTCGGTACATAAACCCACCATATGCCTTCCTGAAAACAACCACCATACCTACCTACTATGGCATTTTCGTAGCCATTATGAGATATATTGCCATGCAACTCCCACCGTTCCGTCTCATGACTTGTGTCGTTACTCTCATATTGACATTGCATGATCGTAAGCTAGATCGTTGCACATTCCTGTACACTGCCGGAGGCATTTCCTATAGAGTCATTTCTAAGCTTTGAGTTGTGAGTAAATAAAAGTGTGATGATCATCATTATTAGAGCATTGTCCCATGTGAGGAAATAAAAAAAAGAGGCCAAAGAGACCAAATAAAAAAAGAGAAAAAAGAGGCCTAAGAGCCCAAATAAAAAATATAAAAAGAGAGAAAAAGTGAGAAGGGACAATGCTACTATCTTTTTCCACACTTGTGCTTCGTAATAGCACCATGTTCTTCATGTTTGAGAGCCTCTTGTTTCGTCACTACCATATGCTAGTGGGAATCTTCATTATATAACTTGGTTTGTATATTCCAATGATGGGCTTCCTCAAATTGCCCTAGGTCTTCGTGAGCAAGCAAGTTGGCTGCACACCCACTAGTTCTCCTTTTGAGCTTTCACATACTTATAGCACTAGTGCGTCCTTTGTATGACAATCCCTACTCATTCACATTGATATCTATTAATGGACATCTCCATAGCCTTTTGATACGCCGAGTCAATGTGACCATCTCCTCCTTTTTGTCTCACAACCACCACCACACTCTATTCCACCTATAGTGCTATATCCATGGCTCACGCTCATGTATTGCATGGTAGTTATAAAAAGTTTGAGAAAGTAAGAGTGCGAAAACAATTAATTGGCCAATACCGGGGTTGTGCATGATTTACATTAGTTGTGTGATTTTGTAGGGCTAACTTTCCTTAGCCTTGTTATTTTGAAAGTTCATGATTACCTTGCTAGTTTGCTTGAAGTATTATTGTTTTCATGTCAATAGCAAACTATTGTTTTGAACTTACGGATCTGAACATTCATGTCACACGAAAGAAGTTGCAAAGGACAACTATGCTAGGTAGCATTCCACATCAAAAATTCAGTCTTTATCACTTCCCTACTCGAGGACGAGCAGGAGTTAAGCTTGGTGATGTCTACTACGCAACCTTCTCCTTGTAGACGTTGTTGGGCCTCCAAGTGAAGAGGGTTGTAGGACAGTAGCAATTTTCCCTCGAGTGGGTGACCTAAGGTTTATCAATCCACGGGAGGCGTAGGATGAAGATGGTATCTCTCAAGCAACCCTGCAACCAAATAACAAAGAGTCTCTTGTGTCCCCAACACACCTAATACAATGGTAAGTTGTATAGGTGCACTAGTTCGGCGAAGTGATGCTTGTGCAATATGGATGGTAGATATAGGTTTTTGTAGTCTCAAATTACAAAAACAACAAGGTAACAAAAGGTAAAAGTGAGCACGAACGGTATTGCAATGCGTGGAAACAAGTCCTAGGGTTCATACTTTCACTAGTGAAGTTCTCTCAACAATGATAACATAATTGGATCATATAACTAGCCCTCAACATGCAACAAAGAGTCACTCCAGAGTCACTAATAGCGGGGAACAAACGAAGAGATTATTGTCGGGTACGAAACCACCACAAAGTTATTCTTTCTAATCGATCTATTCAAGAGTTCGTACTAGAATAACACCTTAAGATACATATCAACCAAGACCTTAATGTCACCTAGATACTCCATTGTCACCTCAAGTATCCGTGGGTATGATTATACCTTATGCATCACAGAATCTCAGAATCATCTATTCAACCAACACATAGAACTTCAAAGAGTGCCCCAAAGTTTCCACCAGAGAGTCAAAATGTGTGCCAACCCCTGTGCATAGGTTCCCAATGTCACGAACCCGCAAGTTGATCACAACAGATAGACACGTGCAAGACATACATCAAGTATTCTCAAAGACTCATTCCGATAAGATAACTCCAAAGGGTAAACTCAATTCATTACAAGAGGGAGAGGGGGAAGAACATCATAAGATCCAACTATAGTAGCAAAGCCCATGGTACATCAAGATCAAGACATCTCAAGAACACGAGAGAGAGAGAGATCAAACACATAGCTACTGGTACATACCCTCAGCCCCGAGGGAGAACTACTCCCTCCTTGTCATGGAGATCGTCGGGATGATGAAGATGGCCATCGGAGATGGATTCCCCCTCCGGCAGGGTGCCGGAACGGGCTCCATATTGGTATTTGGTGGCTACAGAGGCTTGCGGCGGCGGAACTCCCGATCTAGGTTTCTTTCTGGGGGTTTATGAACTTATAGGAATTTATGGCGGTGGAATTGCGTCAGTTGGGCCCAGGAGGAGGTCACAAGCCTGCGCGCCACCATCGGGGGGGTGGTGGCGGCGTGAGGGCTTGTGACTCCCTCGTGGCCCATCTGGCCTTCTCCCAAAGCTTCGGGGGTCTCTTTTGGTCCAAAACAAATCATCGTAAAGTTTCATTCCATTTGGACTCCATCTGAAAATGGGCCAAAAACACGGAAAAAACATAAACTGGCACTTGGCACTGAGTTAATAGGTTAGTCCCCAAAAAGATATAAAATAGCATATTCATGCATATGAAACATCCAAAGTTGACAAGATAATATCATGGAACCATAAAAAATTATAGATACGTTGGAGACGTATCAAGCATCCCCAAGCTTAACTCCTGCTCGTCCTCGAGTAGGGAAGTGATAAAGAATGAATTTTTGATGTTGCATGCTACCTAGCATAGATGTCCTTTGTAACTCCTCTCACGTGACATGAATGTTCAGATCCGTTAGATTCTAAACAATAGTTTGCTATTGATGTGGAAACAATAATAATTCAAGCAAACCAGCAAGGTAATCATGAACTTTCAAAATAACAAGGACAAAAGAAAGTTATCCCTACAAAAGCATATAGTCTCGCTATGCTCTATCATCATTGCACAAGGAATTTAAATCATGCACAACCCCGGTATTGGCCAAGTAATTGTTTCACGCCTTTACTTTCTCAAACCTTTTCAACTCTCATGCAATACATGAGCGTGAGTCATGGTTATAACACTATAGATGGTGTGGAGTGTGGTGGAGGTTGCAAGGCAAAAAGGAGAAGATAGTCACATTAACTAGGCATATCAATGAGCTGTGGAGATGCTCATCAATAGATATCAATGTGAATGAGTAGGGATTTCCATACAAATGATGCACTCGAACTAAGAGTATGTGGAAGCTCTTAAAGAAAACTAGTGGGTGCGCATCCAACATGCTTGCTCACGAAGACCTAAGGCAATTTTGAGGAAGCCCATCATTGGAATATACAAGCCAAGTTATATAATGAAAATTTCCCACTAGCTATATGGTGGTGACAAAATGAGAGACTCTCAATCATGAAGATCATGGTGCTTAATATGCACAAGTGTGGAAAAAGTGGTAGCATTGTCCCTTCTCTCTTTTTCTCTCATTTTTTTATTTTATTTTTTTGGTGGGCTCTTTGGCCTCTTTTTTTGGTGGGAATCTTTGGCCTCTTTTATTTCCTCACATGGGACAATGCTCCATTAATGATGATCATCACACTTTCAACTCAAAACTTAGAGCAACTATGACTCTATATGGAATGCCTTCGGTAGTGTACCATGGCAATGATCTAGCATGGCATAGACATCAATGGAAACATCATGCTAGCTATCTTACGATCATGCAATGGCAATGTAGACGTGGTGGCACATGTCATGGTGGTAGTTGCATGGAAATATATCTCGGAATGACTTTGAAAAAGCCATAGTAGGTAGGTATGGTGGCTGTTTTGAGGGAGGCTAATGGTGGGTTTTGTGCACCGGCAAAAGTTGCACGGCACTAAGAAGATAGTGATGGTGGAAGGTGAAAGTGCATCTAAACCATGGACTCAACATTAGTCATGAAGAACTCAGATACTTGTTCCAAAAAAATTATTAGTAATCGAAACAAAGCATTCAACGCATACTCCTAAGGGAAGGGTTGGTAGGTATAAACCATCGCGCGATCCCGACCGCCACGCAAAGGATGACAATCAATACACTAATCATGCTCAGATTTCATCACATAGCGGTTCACCATATTTGCATGCTACGGGAATCACTAACTTCAACACAAGTATCTCTAGATTCACAACACCATACTAACATGACTTCAATATTACCAAAACCACAACTCAAAACTAATTGAGATGAATCAAACTTCTCTAACTATTCAATGCACATGAAGGTGGAAGTTTTTGTATCCCTTTGGATAACTACCCCTTTTGAAACTACTTTCAAAGCATAGATCAACTACCAAGCCACGCACCGCTACGCTCTAAAATATATAAGTGAAGCACATAGAGCAAAAGTATCTAGCTCAAAAGATATAAGTGAAGCACATGTGAGCTGAATTGTCTACCAAAGGATATAAGTGAAGCTCGACAAAATCACGGTGAGTGCATGTCTCTCTCTCTAGGTTTGCAGCAAGGATTATTGTGACACAACAAAAATAAAAGACTCCTACGATACAAGACGCTCCAAGAAAAAAACACATAACATGTGGTGAATAAAAATATAGCCCCAAGTAACGTTACGGATGGATTGAAGATGAAAGAGGGGATGCCTTCCCGGGGCATCCCCAAGCTTAGGATTTTACGGCATCCTTGAATCACTTGGGGTGCCTTGGACATCCCCAAGCTTGAGCTCTTGCCACTCTTTATCTCTTTGTCCATAAGAACTTCACCCAAAACTTGAAAACTTCACAACACGAAACTTAAACAGAAACTTGTGATAACATTAGTATGAGAAAGCAAACCACCACTTCCTTAGGTACTGGAGCAAACTTAAATTCTACTTATGCTGATGTTGGGTTATTGTATTTTCAATCTACCATGGCTAATACCCCCTATACTATCCATAGTTTCATCAATATAAGCAACCAACACAACAAAAACAGAATCTATTAACAGCAGACCAGTCTGTAACAATCTGTATACTTAGTATACTTCTGGTACTTCACAAAATCTGAAAAATTATGACAGTTTGTAGAAATTGCATAGAAATCAGAAGCAAAAAAGAACCAACTCAAAAGCTCTTACAGAATAAAAATGAAAATTCTTTTCATGAGCAGAAAGTTTCTGTCTTTTTCCAGCATGATCAAACAATCATCACCAATACTAATCATAACGGTTTTGCTTGGCACAAACGCAAAAAGAAACACAAAAAACACAATCATAACAGAATTATGAAAGTGTGGAAAACACAAAACATAAAGAAAAAAGGAAATAAAAATTTATTCATTGGGTTGTCTCCCAACAAGCGCTATCGTTTAACGCCCTTAGCTAGGCATTGATTTCAATGATGCTCACATAAAAGGTAAGGATTGAAACACAACGAGAGCATCATGGAGGAAATGGCTAGCACATTTAAGTCTAACCCACTTCCTATGCATAGGGATTTTGTGATCAAACAATTTACTGGAGCAAGAATCAACTAGCATAGGAAGGCAAAACAAGCATAGGTTCAAAAATTTCAACATATGGAGAGGAAGCTTGATACTATTGCAATAAGTAGAAGCATATGATCCTCTCTCATAGTAATTTTCAGTAGCATCGTGAATGAATTCAACAATATAACCACCACCTAAAGCATTCTTTTCATGATCTACAAGCATAGGATTTTTACTACTCTCCACATAAGGAAATCTATTCACAAGAATAGTAGTGGGAGTATCGTAAAAGACTTGAGCACTACAAATTGTGTCCGCAATGAAAAAGCAAGGTTTAGCAAAAGGGTTCTCGAGAGTATGACAAGTTTTATCATCCCTCTTCTTCAAAGCATAAGTATCCTCACAATAATCATCATAGATAGGGGGCATGCTTTCATCAAAATAATTTTGATCATTCAAAGTGGAAGAACTAAAAAGATCATCTTTATCAAATATAGCATCCCCAAGCTTGTGGCTTTGCATATCATTAGCATCATGGGTATTCAAAGAATTCATGCTAAGAACATTGCAATCATGCTCATCGTTCACATATTCTATCCAAGCATTCTAGGTAATTCTTCTTTCAGCACTTGGCCACAATTTTCCTTCGCATCATGCTCACGAAAGACATTGAAAAGATGGAGCGTATGAGGCATCCTCAATTCCATTTTTTTTGTAGTTTTCTAGCGAAAGAACAAGAAACAAAGAGATTCGATTCCCAGATCTAAAGATATACCTCCAAGCACTAACCTCCCCGGCAAGGGCGCCAGAAAAGAGCTTCGTTGACGGGATGTTAGTGCCGCTTACCTAGCCTCCCCAGCAATGGCGCCAGAATAGAGCTTGATGTCTACTACGCAACCTTATCCTTGTAGACGTTGTTGGGCCTCCAAGTGAAGACGGTTGTAGGACAGTAGCAATTTTCCCTCAAGTGGGTGACCTAAGGTTTATCAATCCGTGGGAGGCGTAGGATGAAGATGGTCTCTCTCAAGCAACCCTGCAACCAAATAACAAAGAGTCTCTTGTGTCCCCAACACACCTAATACCATGGTAAGTTGTATAGGTGCACTAGTTCGGCGAAGAGATGGTGATACAAGTGCAATATGGATGGTAGATATAGGTTTTTGTAATCTGAAATTACAAAAATAGCATGGTAACAAAAGGTAAAAGTGAGCATGAACGGTATTGCAATGCGTGGAAACAAGTCCTAGGGTTCATACTTTCACTAGTGAAGTTATCTAAACAATGATATCATAATTGGATCATATAACTAGCCCTGAACATGCAACAAAGAGTCACTCCAAAGTCACTAATAGCGGGGAACAAATGAAGAGATTATTGTCGGGTACGAAACCACCACAAAGTTATTCTTTCTGATCGATCTATTCAAGAGTTCGTACTAGAATAACACCTTAAGATACATATCAACCAAGACCCTAATGTCACCTAGATACTCCATTGTCACCTCAAGTATCCGTGGGTATGATTATATGATATGCATCACACAATCTTAGAATCATCTATTCAACCAACACATAGAACTGCAAAGAGTGCCCCAAAGTTTCCACCAGAGAGTCAAAACGTGTGCCAACCCCTGTGCCTAGGTTCCCAATGTCACGAACCCGCAAGTTGATCACCAAAACATACATCAAGTACTCACATGAATCCACGTGTGGCAACCCGTATGCATAGGTTCCCAATTGTCACAAACCCGCAAGTTGATCACAACAGATAGACACGTGCAAGACATACATCAAGTGTTCTCAAAGACTCAATCCGATAAGATAACTCCAAAGGGTAAACTCAATTCATTACAAGAGGGAGAGGGGGAATAACATCATAAGATCCAACTATAGTAGCAAAGCCCATGGTACATCAAGATCAAGACATCTCAAGAACATGAGAGAGAGAGATCAAACACATAGCTACTGGTACATACCCTCAGCCCCGAGGGAGAACTACTCCCTCCTCGTCATGGAGATCGCTGGGATGATGAAGATGGCCACCGGAGATGGATTCCCCCTCTGGCAGGGTGCCGGAACGGGCTCCAGATTGGTTTTTGGTGGCTACAGAGGCTTGCGGCGGCGGAACTCCCGATCTAGGTTTCTTTCTAGGGGTTTCTGAATTTATAGGAATTTATGGCGGTGGAATTGCGTCAGTTGGGCCCACGAGGAGGTCACAAGCTTGCGCGCCACCACCGGGGGGGGGGGGTGGTGGCGGCGTGAGGGCTTGTGAGTCCCTCGTGGCCCATATGGCCTTCTCCCAAAGCTTCAGGGGTCTCTTTTGGTCCAAAAGAAATCATCGTAAAGTTTCATTCCTTTTGGACTCCGTCTGAAAATGGGCCAAATACACGGAAAAAACAGAAACTGGCACTTGGCACTGAGTTAATAGGTTAGTCCCAAAAAAGATATAAAATAGCATATTCATGCATATAAAACATCCAAAGTTGACAAGATAATAACATGGAACCATCAAAAATTATAGATACGTTGCAGACGTATCACTTCGGAATGCTTGATACGTCTCCAACCTATCTATAATTTTTGATGGTTTCATGCTATGATCTTGTCAGACTTTGGATTTTTTGTATGCCTTTTATATCTTTTTTGGGACTAACTTATTAACTCAGTGCCAAGTGCCAGTTCCTCTTTTTTCCGTGTTTTGACCCTTTTCATAGGAGGATTTTAAACGGAGTCCAAACGGAACGAAACTTCCAAAAAGATTTTTTACGAAACAGAAAAAGATCGGGAAGCCTCAGAATCAGGGCAGGGTGCCACCAGGGACCCCACAAGCCCCCTAGCCGCGGCTAGGGGGCCCGTGCCTCCCAGGCTTGTGGGCTCCCTCGGCCTCCTCTGCCCTAGGTCTTTCGCCTATAAATTCCCTAAAATACCAGAAAAAATCTGGAGATCATCGAAAGTACTTTTCTGCCGCCGCAAGCTTGTGTCTCCGCAAGATCCCATCTGGGGCACGTTCTCGTGCCCTGTCGGAGGGGGATTCAGATACGGATGGCTTCTTCATCAAAACCATGACCTCTGCGATGATGCGTGAGTAGTTCACCATAGACCTACGGGTCCATAGCTAGTAGCAAGCGCCGATCCACCCACATATCAAACTATCAAAGTAACGAATGCGAATCAGATGAACATGATGAAACTAGCATGTCAGAAATTCACGTGTGTCCTCGGGAGCGTTTTTCCTCCTATAAGACTTTGTTCAGGCTTGTCCCTTGCTGCAAAAGGGATTGGGCCACTTGCTGCACCGTTGCTACTACTTGTTACTTGTTACTCTTTCCTTGCTACGTTTCACCTCGCTACACAATCACTTCTTACCGCAACTTTCAGTGCTTGCAGTTACTACCTTGCTGAAATCTGTTTATCAGAGCTGTCTGCTCCTCGCTGGGTTCGACACTCTTACTTACCGAAAGGACTACGATTGATCCCCTATACTTGTGGGTCATCAAGGCGCTGGCGCGAGGAAGACGAAGGACGCGAGGAAGCCGAAGTGGGGGTGGGTGACGGTGCCCCCACTCCCCCTGCGGCTATTTAAAGGACCAGAGCTGGAATTGAGGCGGCAGATGCGGGATTAGAGGCGACAAATTGAAAATTTGCAATGTTGGCGCCTGGAATTTCGGGATAAGTAAATGACGGTGCAAAAGATCCGTTGGGTGGTTACAGCTTTAAAACCCCGAAATGGAAGGGATAAGGTGATGTCATCAAAGATTGCATGGCAGCTCAAACAATTCATGATGGATGGCGGCTTATCGTCCATCCAAAAGTAAGAGTAATACAAGTCGCCCCAAAATGAGTGAAGGTTTATTGGCGTGAATAAATTCAAGACAATCTGGGGCCTAATGTTGGGGATATTACCTGCGGTGTAACCCGCCCTAGTTGGGTCGGGTCACTAAAGGGGCGACTCATTCATTGGTAATACATGCCTTGGCCCTGGAGCCGGATGGCGGTTCAGGAGCTATACAGAGGATAGACCGCTAAGAAGGTTTTCAGTCTTGGAAAGAACGGCGACTTAGAGATAGGGAAAGCTACGATTTGTAGCATAGCCAGGACTCTTGTAAATCCTAGGGCCTCGACCTGTATATAAAGGCAAGTCCCTATGGAAGATAGGGGCAAGTTAGAAATCATCGAGAGCTAGGTCACGCGAGTTACGCCCTCCTTGTAATCGACACCATCATCAATCTACACAAAGCAGGACGTAGGCTTTTACGTCCACACGAGGGGCCGAACCTGGGTAAATCTGATTGTCGCTTTCACTCACTTTAATGCCCCAGAGTGTAACTTGCCATATTTGGAACCTTCATATATGTGGGTCCATCATGTCATTCATATGAGAGTATATTTCATGTGGTATTTCATGTGCATGTCTTGTTTCCCTTCGCATGCATGCATCCATATCTTTTGCCTTCTTTGTGTTTGTTGTTATTGTGGGTCCATGAATGTGGTGGTGATATGTGATGATGATATGTGGTGTGATGAGTGGTGCATTTGAAAGTAGGGTGCAACTATGCTAGGTTTGAAATAGGTTTCAAACCCCCCCCCCCCCTCCATTTTTCTCAAAGCTCAAGTTTTATTTGCTCTAAACCCTGGTTCAAAATGTTTATAGTTTAGAGTGATTTGTGGTGGATGTGGTGCTAGGTTTAATGTGATTTTAAACTATGTTTGAGAGGGGTGTATATTCACAAAACAGGTTATTTAAATTCTGTTTTGTAAATATTCAAATGGTCCAAAAAATCCCTTTTCATTTTATTTAAATAGGTCATAATTGCTTATGACCAGGGGCATTTTTATCTTTATTTTTGAAGCCATAGAATACCTAGGAGATTTATTGTTTGTTGGCTGTGTTTTAAATAGGAAAACCCCAGTGGGGTTTTTCCTTTCTCTATCTGGCGCAAGCGATGCCCAACTCCTCCTCGTTGGCCCAGTAACCCCCCTCCTCGCGCACAGCCCACTCCTTCCCTCTCCTGTAGACGGCATCTCCCTCCTCCCTCCTTCCGTCAGTTTCGTTAGAGAGAGAGAGCAAGGCAGAGAGGTCGACGCCGTTGCTCACGGACGTCGAGGCGGCCTCCCTCGCCCTCTATTTAACCCCTTGGCGTGCGTGCCCTGGCTAGGGTTCCCTCGCAGCGCCGCCACCTCCTTTTCCCTTCTTCCTCCTCCCTCTCCCTCGTTGACAACAGCTAAGCGAGCCCCTCCTCCTCCATGGCCAAACCTTGAGGAGCTCCTCGCCGTCGTTGTCGTGCCCCTGCTTCCTCTCCAAGCCTTCAGCGAGCACGCCGGACCTCAAGGGAGCCCGTTCCCGCAGCCAATAGACGCCGATCTACCCTGCTACCCCTACATCGACGACGGCCTTCTTCCGCTCTGACGACCACCCCTACTTCCCCTTCTTCCACGATGTCCCCTGCTTCCTCTCCCGCAGGCGTGCCCTCTTCGACTAGTGGGTGACCACGAGCAATAGTCCCCCTTCCCAGTAGCAAGATCACGTGTAGGATCCGTAGCTTCGCCGCCGTGCTTTCTCTGTCACCGGTGCCGCCGCGAGCTGGTGGAGCAGTAGGTGTAGTGTAGCTCGCGACGAGCTAAGGGATGGAATGGAACTATGAGTGTCCCCCCTTCCTCCTAGCAACGAGCCCGTGCTCGATTTTAAGTGGATCCTCGGCAGTGAGCCTCCCCTGTTCCGGCCACCGTCGGGCATAGTAGATCTAGAGGGGTTGCTCAAAAGAGCAGAGCCCCCCTCTGTGTTAAGATCAATATCAGTAGCGCAGTGGTAGGCGGGGTTTTGGCAGATCAACAGGTCTTGGGTTCGAAACCCCGCAGAGCCCCTTTTGTGTTTTGTTTTCGGGCACAGTAGCTGCAGAAGGGGTAGCTTACCCTGTATGCCTCCTCTGTTCTGTCGAGTGTATGAGCAGTAGCGCAGTGGTGGTGATTCTGTGTGTTTAACCAGCAGGTTTGGGGTTCGATTCCCTCAAGCCCCCTTTTCTTTTTTGTCACTTCCTTTTGTTGTTTTACATTTGTTTGCTAGATTTGTTGTTGTGGTATGCTTGGACATCATGTGTGGGGATTTTTTCCTCGCAACCAGTAGGTTCTCCCCTTGGTTTAGTTAGCATTTGCATGTGTAGGAGTATGTCCTTGTGTTGTGCAGGTGTAAGCATGTATGAGATTATGTGTGTGTGTGTGTGCATGTGTGTGAGACACCCACATGTCCAAGGCAAGGTTTGCCTTGATGAGAACTTGTGTGCAAGCATATATATGTGTGTGCTAGTGGTATTTGATGTGAGTGTAAGCAAGTGTGTGTGTTTGAGAATAGCTTGTGTAGGTGCTAGCTTATGTATGCTTGATGTATGTGTGTGTGTAGTGTGGTGGTGTGCTAAGGCACATGAACATGAGTTCTACCCCTCATGTGCAACATTGGAGTGATGAGAGTGTGCAAGTGCATGTGTAGGTGATGAACTAGTGTGCAACACATGTGATATGGCACTATTTGAGACTATGTGATTCCATGTAGATTTTCATCTTAGCTTTGTGCCTATTTGTTCTATGCAAGTACCTAGGTATTATATATGTTTTGGGGGTATAATCATCCCAGGAATCCATTGGTGGAATCAGATTTCCCTTAGGAACACTTTCTGGGAAAGTCATTTTTCTGTTTTGAACTATGTTTAGAGCTTGGTGTCATGGGATGTGATGAGCCCAAGAGGATGATTCCTTGTTGTGGCAGTAGAGGGTGAACCCCTCTACAGCATGGTGGTTTTGTTTTATGCTTAGGAGTTTGTATGTGCAAGTTGTGCTTTGTCAAAGTAGGCACGTGACTGAAATTGTCAGTTTAGTGAAAATCTGTGATTTTCACTAAGTCTGAGAAACTGTTGTTATTTTCTTCCCTTGTAGTTGTGGTTGCAAAAGTTCATGTGTTGGGAATCAGCCCTTGCAATCAACTAGAGAGTTTAAGCTTTTATGTTTGTCTAGCTCTCTGCCAATTTTAATTCCATTTCACTTCCTGTAGATATTGTTTTGGGGGCTGTCAAAATGCTTCAGAGCATAAACAGCTGGTGAGAATCTGAGATTTTCACTAAGTCCCTGAAATCTGTTATTTTTGGCCAAGTTAGCACCTGTAGATCTTTCTGTGAGTCACTCCTTTGTATTATATTTTTGCTCGTGCTTGTAGAGGTTTTGAATAGCTTTTTCCACATATCTTGTTTGGCACATTTGGGTGGCTCTAGGTGCTTTGCATGTTGCTCTCAAACTGCTATGTTGCTGTTTAGGACAGATTGTATAGTTTTGTTGTTTTGATGCTTGTGTGTGCATAGTTGATGGCGTGGTGAGTTTCTATGCACCACCCCATTTATACTTGTTTGTTTGATGATGTGGCCACCTGGGAGTACCAGAAGTATGACATTGGAGAGTGCTCGTGGTAGATTTGATCCGTAGAACTCCATATGGTGTTTCGTAGTTTCCGGTTGATCCGTAGCTCCGTTCTCTATGTTCTTTATATATTTTTTGCATCATTTTCGCGTGATGCACCTGTTCATGTCATCTTCATGCATGTCAAGATAGCTTAGAGTGAAGTTTTGTCTAGAAGTTTGTATTTTCTTCTCATGCATAAGCAAGTGACTAGAATAGAGATGCATGCTATATTCTCATCTCATGCATCATGTGTTTGTGGCATCATGTGTGTTGTTGTTCATTGGCTGTTGTTTTATATTGGGTAGCACCGGGATCGGAGAGCGAGTACGTGGATTCGGGAGAGTACGTGCACGACGAACAAGAGCAGTTCTAAGTTGAAGACATCACAGGCAAGATGTCCATGACCTTGATACCGTCTCTAGCTTTGTTATGCCTAGATTCACGTTTCCTTCGTCCTATGCTCGCTGCCTACCACTGAAATAACTGCCTCCTAATTTTGCCATGAAACCCAAACACCTTCCCCTCCAAGCTAATATTGAATGGCTAAGTAGGCTTGCTCAGCTTCCAATGTTAGCATTGCTAGTTGCAGGTGCAATTGTCTCATGTCATAACATGAGTTTGATATCATTATGTTTAAATCTGTTATTTAATTAATGCACCTATATACTTGGTAAATGATGGAAGGCCTAGCTTTTGCCGGGTGATTTGTTCCATTATTCCCGCCTTAGTTTCCGGCTACCGGTGTTTGATTCCATAACTGATCGCTCCTAAGACGTTCGGGGTTGTTATGGGGACCCCCTTGATAAATTGTGTGGTGTTAAGACTTGTCCGGCAGGACCCAACATTGGTTTTAATTTTCTAATCACCTATAATAATCTACATAGGGAATAGCTACCCCGAGGATTCATCAACAACCCAGGACAGTGCTCCTCATGAGTGTTGGTCCCAAACCTAGCACTGTGCGGGGCCAACTCAGGGCAACTTGAGAGATTTCTATCAGGCCACTATACGCGTCGCTCATCCGTCGTGTCCTGAGACTGAGATACGCGGCTCTTATCGGGGTCGTCGACACGATGGGAGGTCCTTCTAGTCTTGTCTTACCTTAGCGATATATCTTGCGTATAGGAATCCCGGTGAAGCTTTGGTTCTCCCCGGAGTTGGGGTTTTCTACTAAGGAATCCGACGAGATCATGAGATTCGTGATAGAGGATTACTTTGCGGCCCGTGATCGTTTGTGATGGACTAGTTGGAGCACCCCTGCAGGGTTTAATCTTTCGGAAAACCGTGCCCGCGGTTATGTGGCAACTTGGAATATTTGTTAACATCCGGTTCTAGATAACTTGAACTAATTCTAATAAAATTGCCAACCATGTGCGTAACTGTGACTGTCCCCTTCGAAGACCTCTCTTTCATCGGGAACACGGTGGGGTTATGTTTGACGTAAGCAGGTGTTCAGGATCACTTAGTTATCATTTAGTTTTCGACTGCTCGCGTAGGCCACCACATCTATAACTTGTTCTTCGTAAGTTAGCCACCATAAATGCTTAGGATGCTGCAACCTAAACACTGAACCTTCCTCATCTAATAACTTGACTAGTTTCGGTACCGAGGTCATAGATTGCTGACTCCCTGTGGCTCACAGATTACTTCAACATCCCAACAGGTATAGGTACGCCCGACACAGGTGATCTCGATGGCATGCAGCTGGCGTGGCAGTACGATGAGGAGAACGACCGCATGTACGTGAACTATCCAGAAGACTGAGGCCGTGGTCGTTATCGTGGGCAAACATGCGGGATAGCATACCCTTTTCTTATATTATGTAGTCCGTAGCGGAACTACCTTGTGTGAATAAATGTGTGGATGTAACTCTCATATTATCTATGGAGATGGCAAACGATTCCCTATTTTTCATTCTTATATTATGTATGTGCTATGTTTATCTTGCTTGCGAAACGCTTAGATGCGCTTCTTTCCATTTTGGGGCCTCGTTCCCTAAATCCGAAAGAACCGCATCTTAGTCGTTACACTCACCCCCTTTGAGTCGCCACCAAGGTGCGATGGCTCCATCCTTAAGTCCTTTCACGAGGACATCTGTCGTGACAAAACCATGACACTCTCCCTCTTTCTCCCTCTCCTCCACTCCCTCTCCATCTCTCTCTCCAATTATTTATCTATCTCCCTCAATCCCTCCCCCCCTCTCTCTCCCTCTATCCCTCTCTCTCTCTCTCCCTCCCTCCCTCCCTCTCCCCCTCTCCTCGCACCATCCCTCCCTCTCTCCCTTTGTATATTATATATATATATCGGTTCCTTCCTCCCTCTTTGACGCTCTTGCTCTCTTTCTCGCTAGCTCTCGCTCTCTCTCCTCCACCTCCCTCTCTCCCTCTTCCTCTCTCCCTCCCTCTCCCTCCCCCCTCCCTCTCTGTCTCTTTCTTTCCCTCTCTCCCCCTCTCTGTCTCTTTCTTTCCCTCTCTCCCCCTCTCTGTCCCTCTCCCTCTCTCCCTCTCCTATCTCTCTCTCTCCAAACCTCCCTCCCTCACTCTCTCTCCCTCCATCCCTCTCCTCCCCTCCCTCTCCCTCTCTCTCCCTATCTTGATCCCTCTCTCTCCCTATCTCCCTCTTTCCGTCTATCTCCAACTCTCCCTCTATCTCCCTCTCCCTATCCCTCTCTCTCCATGTCCCTCTCCTCCACTCCCTCTCCCTCCCTCTCCCTCCCACCCTCTCTCTCCCTCTCCCCTCGCTCCATATCTCTATCTCCCTCACTCCCTCCCTCTCCCACCTCTCTCTCCATCCCTCTCTCTCTCCTCCGCTCCATCTCTCTCTCAATCTATCCCTCTCTCTCTTAGTATATCCCTCTCTCTCTCCCTCTCCCCTCACTCCGTCAATCTATATCTCCTTTGCTCTCTCCTCGCCTCCCTCTCTCTCTCCCTCTCTTGCCTCCCTCTCTCCCTCTACTCACGCTCCGTCCTCCTCTCTGCCTCTCTTTCTACCTCTCTCTCTCCATCTCCCTCTCTCCCTCTACCTCCCTTCCTCCCTCCCTCTCCCTCTCACCTTGCATCATACCTCCCTCTCTCTGTATATATATTATGTATATCGATCCATTCCTCCCTCTCTCTCTCGCTCGCTCTCGTTCTCTCTCTACCTCCCTCCCTCTCTCCCCCTCAAACTCCCGCTCTCGCTCGCTCCCTCTCTGTCTCTTTTCCTCTCTCCCTCCCTCTCTCCATCCCTCTCTCCGTCTCTGTCTCTCCCTCTCTCTCTCGCTCTCTCTCTCTCCTAGCTCCATCTCTCTCTCGCTCTCTCTCTCTCCTAGCTCCATCCATCTCTCTCTCTCGCTCTCGCTCTCCCTCTCTCCTAGCTCCATCTCTCTCTCTCCCTACCTCCCTCTCTCTCCCTCTCCCTCTCTCTCCCTTCCTCTTTCTCTCTCCCTTTTCTTCTCTCTTTCCTCCCCTCCCTCTCTATTCCCTCCCTCCTCTCTCTCTCCTCCCTCCCCCTTTCCCTCTCTCTCTCCCTATCTCTTTATCCCTCTCTCTCCCTCCCTCTGCCTTGCCCTCTCTATGCCTCTCCCTCTCTCCCACACCCTCTCCCTCCCTCTGTCTCCCCCTCTCTATACCTCTCCCTCTCTCCAACACCCTCCCCCTCTACCTCCCTCCCTCTCTCTCCCTCTCCCCTCTATCCATCTCTCTCTATCCACGTATCTCTCTCTCACTCTCTCCTCGCTCCATCTCTCTCTATCCAACTATTTATCTCTCTCCCCCCCTCTCTCTTTGTCTCTCTCCCTCCCTCCCTCTCACTCTCCCTCCCCCCTCTTTCTCTCTCTCTCTTTTCTTCTCTCTTTCCTCCCCTCCCTGTTTCTCCCCCTCCCTCCTATCTCTATCCTCCGACTCCCTCTCCTCCCACTCCCTCTCCTCCCCCCCTCTCCCTCTCTCCCCCTCCCTATCTCTACCTCTATATCGCTCTCCCTCAAGCTCTCTCTCTCTCTCTTGCTCTCTCTCCATCTCTGTTTTCTTCTCTCTCTCTCCTGCCCTCCCTTTCGCTCCCCTACCTAATCTCTCTCTCTCTTCTCCCTCCCTCTTCTCCCCCTCCTGCCCTCCCTCTCTCTCTCTATCTCTCTCTCTCTGAGTCCCCCTCTCTCTCCCTCCCTCCCCCTCTCACCTCACACCATCCCTCCCTCTCTCTCTCTATGTATCTTATATATATATATCGCTCCCTTCCTCCCTCTTTCTCTATCTCGCTCTCTCTCTCTCCTTACCTCTCGCCTCCACCTCCCTCTCCCCTCCCTCTCCCTCCATCTCCCTCTCTCCTATGTCTCTCGCTTTCCCTCTCGCGCTGTCCTATCTCTCTCCCACCCTCCGTCCCTCCCTCTCTCTCCCTCCCCCTCCCTCCCCCTCTCTCTCCCTATCTCTTTCCCTCTCTCCATCCCTCCCACTATCTCCATCTCTACATCTATCTCCCTCTCCCTCTCCATCTCTCTACATGTCCCTCTCTCCCACTCCCTCTCGCTCCGTCTACCTCCCGCCCACTCTCTCCCTATCCCCTCGCTCCATCTCTCTCTCCCTCACTCCCTCCGACTCTCTCCCCTCTCTCTCTCTTCATCCCTCTCTCCCCTCCCCTCAATCTCTCCATCTCTCCCTCTCTCTCTCTTTATCTCTCTCCCTTTCCCTCTCTCTCTCCCTCTCCTTCTCCTTCTCTCTCTCCCTGTGTCTCACCTCCCTCTCTCCCTCTCCTCCCGCTCTGTCTCCCTCTCTCCCTTTATCTCTATCTCTCTCCCTCCCCCTCTCTCCCTCTCGCACCCTTCCTCCCTCCCTCTCCCTCTCCCCTTGCACCATCCCTCCCTCTCTCTCAGTATATATATTATATATATCACTCCGTTCCTCCCCCTCTCTCTCGCACTCTCTTTCTCGTTGTCTATCGCCCGCTCTCGTTCTATCTCTCCCTCCCTACCTCTCCCGCCTCCCACTCCCCTATCCCTCTCTCCCTATCCATCTCTCCCTCTGTCTCTTTCCCTCTCTCCCTCCCTCTCTCCGTCTCTCCCTCTCCTCCTCACTCTCTCTGTCGCTCTCTTCATCCCTCCCACTCTCTCGCTATCCCTCTCTCTGTCTCGCTCTCTCTCTATCAGTCTATGTGTCTCTCCCTCACTCTCCCCTTCCCCTCCCTCTCAACTTCACCCTATCTCCCTCCCTCTCTCCCTATCTCTCTTTCCCTCTAACCCTCTCCCTCTCCCTCTCCCTCTCCATGTTCCTCCTCCTCTCTCTCCCTCCCACCCTCTCCCTCCCTCTCTCTCCTCCCCCTCCCTCTCAATCTCTCTCGCTATCTCTCTCCCTTTATCTCAATCTCCCCCTCTCCCCCTCCCTCTCCCTCTCTCCCTCTACCCCACTCCCTCTGCATCTCCCTCTCCCTCCCTCTCCCTCCCTCCCTCTCTCCCTATCCCCTTGCTCCATCTCTCTCTCCAATTATCAATCTATCTCCCTCACTGCATCCCTCCCTCTCTCTCTCCCTCTCCCTCTCTCCCTCTCTCCCACCCTCCCTCTCCCTCTCTCCTCGCACCACACCTCCCTCTCTCCCTCTTTATATAATATATATATCGCTCCCTTCCTCCCTCTTTGACTTTCTCGCTCTCTCTCTCTCTAGCTCTCGCACTCTTTCCTTACCTATCTCCTCCACCTCCCTCTCTCCCTCTCCCTCTCTCCCTCCCTCTCCCTCTCCCCTCCCTCTCTCTCCCTCTCCGCCTCTTTCTTTCCCTCCCTCTCCCTCTCCCTCTCTCCATCTCATATCTCTCTCTCCCACCCTCCCTTGCTCCCTCCCTCTCTCTCTCCCTCCATCCCTCTCCTACCCCTCCCTCCCCCTCTCTCTCCCTATCTCAATCCCTGTCTCCCCTCTCTCTGTCTATCTCCATGTCTCCCTCTATCTCCCTCTCCCTCTCCCTCTCTCTCCATGTCCCTCTCCACTCCCTCTCCCTCCGTCTCCCTCCCACCCTCTCTATCTCCCTCTCCCTTCGCTCCATATCTCTCACTCCCTCCCTCCCTCCCCCTCTCTCCCCCTTCTCTCTCCATCCCTCTCTCTCCACCCCTCCATCTTTCTCTGAATCTATCTTTCTCAATCTATCCCTCTCTCTCTCCCTCTCCCCTCCCTCCCTCAATCTCTCTCTCTCCTCCGCTCTCTCCTCGCCTCCCTCTCTCTCCCTCTCTCTCCCGTCCCTCTCTCCCTCTCCTCACCCTCTGTCTCCCTCTCTCCCTCTCTTTCTACCTCTCTCTCTCCCTCTCCCTCGCTCCCGCTACCTCCCTACCTCCCTCCATCTCCCTCTCCCCTCGCACCATCCCTCCCTATCTCTGTATATATATTATGTATATCGATCCCTTCCTCCCTCTCTCTCTCGCTCGCTCTCGTTCTCTCTACCTCCCTCCCTCTCTCCTCCTCAAACTCCCCCACTCCCTCGCTCCCTCTCTCTCTCTCTTTTCCTCTCTCCCTCCCTCTCTCCATCTCTGTCTCTCTCTCCTAGCTCCATCTCTCTCCCTCTCTCGCTCTCGCTCTCTCTCTCTCCTAGCTCCATCTCTCTCTCTCCTAGCTCCATCCATCTCTCTCTCTATTGCTCTGACTCTCTCTCTCCTAGCTCCATCTCTCTCTCTCTCTGCCTCTCTCCTTCCCTCTCTCTCCCTCTCCCTCCCTTCCTCTTTCTCTCTCTCTTTTCTTCTCTCTCTCCTCCCCTCCCTCTCTCTCCCCTCCCTCCTCTCTCTCTCCCCTCCCTCTCCTCCCGCCCCCTTTCCCTCTCTCCCTCCCTCTATCTCCCCTTCTCTATCCCTCTCCCTCTCTCCCACACCCTCTCCCTCCCTCTGTCTCCCCCTCTCTATCCATCTCCCTCTCTCCCACAACCTCTCCCTCTACCTCCCTCCCTCTCTCTCCCTCTCCCCTCAATCCATCTCTCTCGATCCATGTATCTCTCTCTCACTCTCTCCTCGCTCCATCTCTCTCTATCCATCTATCAATCTCTCTCCCCCGTCTCTCTCTCTCTTTCTCTCTCTCCCTCCCTCCTTCTCACTCTACCACCCCCCTCTTTATATGTCTCTCTTTTCTTCTCTCTTTCCTCGCCTCCCACTTTCTCCCCCTCCCTCCTCTCTCTAT
Source organism: Hordeum vulgare subsp. vulgare (assembly GCF_904849725.1). Classification (NCBI taxonomy): domain Eukaryota; kingdom Viridiplantae; phylum Streptophyta; class Magnoliopsida; order Poales; family Poaceae; genus Hordeum; species Hordeum vulgare. Next base: position 336,026,146 of record NC_058524.1, on the reverse strand, counting down.
CTCCTCCCACTCCCTCTCCTCCCACCCCCTCTCCCTCTCTCCCTCTCTCTCCCCATCCCTCTGTCTCCCTCTCCCTCTCTCTCTCTCTTCATCCCTCTCTCTCCCCTCCCTCTCTCTCTCTATCTCCATCTCTATACCTCACTCCCTCCCTCTCCCTCCCCTCTCTCTCTTTTCATCTCTCTCTCTCCTCCCCTCCATATCTCTCTCCATCTCTCCCTCTCTCTCTATTTATCTCTCTCCTCGCCTCCCTCTCTCTCCCCCTATCGTCCTGCTCTGTCTCCCTCTCTCCCTTTATCTCTATCTCTCGCACCCTTCCTCCCTCCCTCTCGCACCCTTCCTCCCTCCCTCTCCCTCTCCCCTCGCACCATCCCTCCCTCTCTCTCTCTCTGTATATATTTTACATACATCGCTCCCTTCCTCGCTCTCTATCTCGCACTCTATCGCTCGTTGTCGTTCTCTCCCTCCCTCCCTCCCTCTCACCCTCCCACTCCCCATATCCCTCTCTCCCTATCCCTCTCTCTCTCCTTCCCTCTCTCCCTCCCTCTCTCCGTCTCTCCTTCCCCTTATCCTCCTCCACTCTCTTTCTCTTTGTCTCTCTCTCCATCCCTCCCACTCTCTCTCTTTATCCCTCTCTCTCTCGCTCTCTCTCTATCAATCTATGTGTCTTGCTCTCACTCTCACTCACTCTCCCCTTCCCCTCCCTCTCCCCTTCACCCTATCTCCCTCCCTCTCTCCCTCTCTCTCGTTCCCTCTATCCCTCTCCCTCTTCCTGTTCCTCCTCTCTCTCTCCCCTCCCTCTCTCTCCTCCTCCTCCATCTCAATCTCTCTCCATATCTGTCTCCCTCTCCTCACGCTCCGTCTTCCTCTCCCCCTCTCTTTCTACCTCTCTATCTCCATGTCCCTCTCTCCCTCTACCTCACTTCCTCCCTCCCTCTCCCTCTCACCACGCACCATCCATCCCTCTCTCTGTATATATATTATGTATATCGATCCCTTCCTCCCTCTCTCTCTCACCCGCTCTCGTTCTCTCTCTACCTCCCTCCCTCTCCCCCCCTTAAACTCCCCATCTCCCTCGCTCCCTCTCTCTCTTTTCCTCTCTCCCTCCCTCTCTCCCTCCCTCTCTCTGTCTCTGTCTCTCCCTCTCTCGCTCTCTCTCTCTCTCTCCTAGCTCCATCTCTCTCGCTCTCTCTTTCTCCTAGCTCCATCCATCTCTCTCTCTCCCTACCTCCCTCTCTCCCTCTCCCTCTCCCTCTCCCTCCCTTCCTCTTTCTCTCTCTCTTTTCTTCTCTCTCTCCTCCCCTCCCTCTATCTCCCCTCCCTCTCCACCCGCCCCCTTTCCCTCTCTCTCTCCCAATCTCTTTATCCATCTCTCTCTCTCCCTCTCTCTCCCTCCCTCTGTCACCCCCTCTCTATCCCTCTCCCTCTCTCCCACACCCTCTCCCTCCCTCTATCTCCCCCTCTCTACCCCTCTCCCTCTGTCCCACACCCTCTCCCTCTAACTCCCTCCCTCTATCTCCCTCTCCCTGATACGTCTCCATCGTATCTACTTTTCCAATCCCTTTTGCCCTTGTTTTGGACTCTAATTTGCATGATTTGAATGGAACTAACCTGGACTGGCGCTGTTTTTAGCAGAATTGCCTTGGTGTTATTTTTGTGGAGAAATCAAACTTTTCCAAACGTCCTGAAAATTTACAGGGATCATTTTTGGAAAATATGAAAAATACCTGCGCAAAGACCCACCTGAGGGGGTGGGCCAGTGGGCCACAAGCCCTGCCTCCGCCACCCCCCTGGTAGTGGTGGGCAAGCTTGTGGGGCCCACACGGCTCTGCCGCCCCCAATCTCAGTTCTATAAGTTCACTTTCGTCCCAGAAAAAATAGAAAGAGAAGTCAATACGGAGGCGCCGACACAACCCGTTCTTCATCTGGAGGGCAGATCTGGAGTCCGTTTTGGGCTCCGGAGAGGGGAAATCGTCGCCGTCGTCATCATCAACCTTCTTCCCTCTCCAATTCCATGAAGCTCTTCGTCGTTCGTGAGTAATCTATTCGTAGGCTTGTTGGGCGATGATTAGTAGGATGAGATCTATCATGTAATCGAGTTAGTTTTGATGGGGATTGATCCCTAGTATCCACTATGTTCTGAGATTGATGTTGCTACTACTTTGCCATGTTTAATGCTTGTCACTAGGGCCCGAGTGCCATGATTTCAGATCTGAAATTATTACGTTGTCACCAATATATGTGTGTTTTAGATCCGATCTTGCAAGTTGTAGTTACCTACTATGTGTTATGATACGACAACCCCGGAGTGACAATAACCGGAACAACTCTCGGTGATGACCATAGTTTGAGGAGTTCATGTGTTCACCAAGTACTAATGCGTTGGTCCGGTTCTTTATTAAAAGGAGAACCTTAATATCCCGTAGTTTCCTTTTGGACCCCGCTGCCACGGGAGGGATGGACAATAGATGTCATGCAAGTTCTTTTCCCTAAGCACGTATGACGACACACGGAATGCATGCCTACATCACATTATCGAACGGGAGCTAGCCACATATCTCTCCGTGTTATAACTGTTGCATGATGAATATCATCCAAACAAATCACCGACCCATTGCCTACGAGTTTGTCCTACTGTTGTTGTTACTTGTCTTGCTCTGCTGCTGTTACTTGTCTTGCTCTGCTGCTACTGTTGCTACTACTGTCGCTTGCTACTGTTTCTACTTGCTACTGTTGTCACTACTGCTTTTCCTTGCCGCTGTTATTGCTTGTTACACTGCTGCTACCTGCTACAATCTTGATTCATTGGTCATTGACGGGAACTGACAATTTCCGTCAACGCGACAACTTGGCGCCATTGATACAATCGTTCGAAATAGTCTGCCGTGTCAACAGATCATTTCTGACACCCTTGCTATCATACTACTTTGCTACTGATACTTTTCTTGCAGATACTAATCGTTCAGGTCTTGAGAGTATCCTCTCACCTCCTATTGGCGATCAACAAATTTGGGTCGACTACTCTACCCTTGAAAACAGCTACGATCCCACGCGCTGGTGGGCCATCAACAACATTCTTCTAGTTTCCATTGCTGGAGAGTGCTAGCAACATTCTTCTGGTGCCATTGCAAGGGAAGGTCTGCTGTTACGGAGTCAGCATTTTTCTGGCGCCGTTGCCGGGGAAGGTCTACTGTTGCGGAGTCAGCATTTTTCTAGCGCCGTTGCCGGGGAGGTATTTCTATATTCTCTGAGTCACTTGGGATTTATATCTGTTGATCAGTATGAAGAATCTGAAGGATCGAAAAACCACGTTTTTGCCCTCAACTATGAGGGGAGGTAAGGAATTCCCATCTAGCTCTGCACTTGATTCACCTTCAGTTATGAGTAAGTTTGCGACATCGCCTCTTGCTAGAAATCTTGATATGTCGCGTGTGCTTGATGATGCTTATGATGCTATTGCAAGAGATGTTATGCTTGCTACTATGCCTGATGATACTATGCTTGATACTATGCCTGATGCTATGCCTGATACTGCTAGAGATGTTATGCCTGATGATGCTAGAGATGCTATTATGCCTGATGATGCTATGCTTGATACTGCTAGAGATACTACTTTGCCTGATGTTCCACTAGGGGTGTTCCTTGATGCTCATATTGTTAGAGTTACTGCCAATGCTCGTGATGCTTCTAATATTGCCGATACTATTGAGATAGAACCTGCTTTCGCTCATGTTAGATCTAGCTCTCCTAGATATGAATTGCCTGATATACCTGAGGGTTACGTTATGGAGGGAGAGATAGCTGAGGATTTTCTTGTGTATAAGGATGCCTATGACGCTGAGAAATTACTTCTCAAGTGGAAGGAAAAATCTCTGAAAGCTAGGATGAAATATGACCCAAAGTTTGCCACTTCACCTATCTTTATCACCGATAAGGATTATGAATTCTCTGTCGATCCTGAGATAATCTCTCTAGTCGAATCTGATCGTTTTCACGGTGATGAGTCTGAGACGGTCGTAGCCCATCTTGCCAAACTACACGATATAGCCACCCTTTTCACTAATGAGGAGAAGATCTGCCACTACTACATCCTTAAGTTGTTTCCTTTCTCTCTAAAGGATGACGCCAAAGCCTGGTTCACCTCTCTTGCTCCTGGATGTGTGAGCAGTCCCCAAGATATGGTCTATTACTTCTATGAGAAATATTTCCCTGCCCATAAGAAGCAAGCTGCCTTGCAGGAAATATACAACTTTGCTCAACTCCAAGAAGAGAGTCTTCCACAAGCTTGGGGGAGGCTCGTCCAGCTACAGAATGCTTTGCCTGATCACCCTCTTAAGAAGAACGAGATACTTGATATCCTCTATAACGGACTTACCGATGCCTCTAGAGACCATCTAGATAGTTGTGCCGGATGTGTTTTTAGGGAACGAACTGTAGAACAAGCTGAGACCCTGCTGAATAACATCTTGATCAACGATAATGCTTGGACTACTCCCGAACCACCTCCTAAGCCAACTCCGAAGAAAAGAGGTATTCTATTCCTCAGTCCTGAAGATATGCAAGAAGCCAAGAAATCTATGCAAGAGAAAGGTATTAGATATGAAGATGTCAAAAATCTACCACCTATCAAAGATATCCATGGTCTCGATATCCCGATACCGGTAGTAGAAGTGAATTCTCTGTGTAGGTTTGATGAGAGTGATATTCCTTTTGACAAACCTGCTAGCCTATGCTTTGATGAATTTGACAACTTTGTTGCCAAGCAACAGAGTTTCAATGATTATGTTAATAGACATTTGGAACAAAGCACTCGTATGGTTAGCCATTTAAGTGCTCGTGTAGACAGAAATGTCAATGATCTGAAGCTTCTGAGTAAACACGCCTCTATGATTACTACTCAGGTAGAACAAGTACTTAAAGCTCAGAATGACTTGCTTAATGAATTAAATGACAACTCTGTCAGAGTCATTACTAGAGGAGGCAAAATGACTCAGGAACCTTTGTATCCTCAAGGTCATCCTAAGAGAATTGATCAAGATTCTCAAGGAATCAATGCTGATACACCTAGTCATCCTAAGGAGAAGAAGAAGGATGATAGAAACCTACATACCAGTTCACCAAATACCATTACACCTGAAGAACCTAATGATATTTCTGCGTCTGATGCAGAAACACAATCTGGTGGTGAACATCAACCTGGTGACAAAATGGACAGTGATGTTCATAATGATGCTCAACCTAGCAATGATGAGGATGTGGAGATTGAACCTACGGTTAATCCTGATAACACACAACCTAAGAGATACGATAAGAATGACTTCTATGCTAGGAAGCATGGTAAAGAAAGGGAGCCATGGGTTCAGAGATCTATGCCCTTTCCTCCTAAGTCATCCAAGAAAAAGGATGATGAGGATTTTGGGCGCTTCGTTGAGATGATAAGACCCATCTTTCTGTAGATGCGGTTAACTGATATGCTCAAGATGTCTCTGTATGCCAAGTACATGAAAGATATTGTGACTAATAAACGGAAGATACCAGATCTTGAGATCTCCACCATGCTTGCCAATTACACTTTCAAAGGTGGAACTCCTAAGAAACTTGGTGATCCCGGAGTGCCCACTATACCTTGCTCCATTAAAGGAAACTACGTAAGAACTGCCTTATGTGACCTTGGAGCTGGTGTTAGTGTTATGCCTCTCTCTCTTTATCGTAGACTTGAATTGGATCAGTTGACACCCACTGAAATTTCTCTACAAATGGCCAACAAATCAACTGCTTTCCCTATCGGCATTTGCGAGGATGTGCCTGTTGTAGTTGCTAACACCACTATCTTAACAGACTTTGTTATCTTGGATATTCCCGAGAACGATGCCATGGCTGTCATCCTCAAAAGACCCTTTTTAAACACTGCATGGGCTGTTATAGATTGCAACAAAGGCAATGTCACTTTCCATGTCAACGGTAATGAGCATACCGTGCACTTTCCGAAGAAACGATATCAAGTACATTGCATCAATGCTATTGAAAAGACTTCATCGATTCTTATTGGGAGCTTTGAAGGCCCTATTCCTCGTGTCAAGATGAAGTATGATTTGCTTGTTGGGGAGATACATACCCCCATTGAGGTGACTTAGTGGCTATTCCAAAATTCTCCGTTCTCTCTTGCGATTCGAGAAGGTTTTGTCATGAGGACTTGATCAACACCATTGACGGATTTCTTTCGATGACCATGAAATGGATGAATCAAAGAGTCACATACCTCTATTTTGAGCTTTCATTTTCTGTTGCTTAGAAGAAAAATGATGGAATTAGTTTAGCTTTTCTCGTTTTCTGTTTTAGCGTCCCGGAGAAAAATACCTCGAAAATAAAAGTTCTCCGATGGTCCTGAAAATTTAGTATGATTTTTTCTACAATTTTTGAAAATTACTTGGCCTGAGAGCTGGCCTGGGGGCCTGACCAGTGGGCCACAAGCCTTGCCACCGCCACCCCCTGGTGGCGGAGGGCAAGCTTGTGGGGCCCACAGGGACCCCCTCCACTCATTCCAGCTCCCAGCCTCTTCTTCCACCCCCACAAAAATTGTTTCGCAGCTCAAACCCGTGTTCTTGCTCATTTGGCTGTGATTTTTCGATCTCGTTGCTCAAAGCACCATTCTCCGAACTGTTTTGGGGAAATTGCTCCTTGTTAAGTGACTCCTCCATTGGTCCAATTAGTTTTTGCTCTAGTGCTTTATCCTTCGCGTATTCTTGCTACCTTGGTGACCCTGTTCTTGAGCTAGAAACTTTTATTTTAACTAGTCCCAAGTAGTTTTAGCGCGTGATATGGTCTATAGACACTATTAGGAGTAGTTGCTACAAGGTATGGTTGGTCTTCATTCACTTTTCTCTTGAACTTTAAAATTTTTAGCAAAAGCAAATTATGTACAGGAGGAAGTTTCATGGTGGTTCCTCAAGTAAGAAGGGTCCCCGTCTTTCTTTTCGGGAGCCCGAACCTTTTCAACTAAGGGACGCACCGGTACAACCAAGTGAATGGCCTTCCGATGAGTTCATAATCGAAGCAGGTTTCAAGGATGAGTTTGATACACTTGTCTGCAATGCCGGGTTAGAAGAATTCCTCTAAGACAAATGTGAACAGGATGCTATGCTCACTACCTCTTTCGTGCGTAGATTAAAATTTTCAGTCGGTCGTGACTCATCCATACTGTTTGATCTGTACGATAAATCCTATACCGTAGATTTGGAGGATTTCAATAGGATTTGCAAGATACCCAATGGGGGTAGTATTAATGATCCTTCTAAGTCTACGGTCAGAGAATTTGCCTCCGGTATAACTGTTGGAGAAACCAGAGATATCACGCAAGCCACCATAGGAAGCATCCATTTCCCTGCCTTGCACTACTTTGCTCTCTTCATAGGTAGGTGCATTAACGGCAAGGGTGCACATTGTCACCTATGCGCTTCCGACCTTAGTATCCTTAAGAGCGCAGTAACAGGTGACAGGAGCTTCAATATGGGAGCTATAATAGCAAGGAGGCTGAATAAAAATGCCAGTGAGGGGGATTTCTTTGGTGGAGTTTATGCTACACACTTAGAAAATTTTCTTGGAGTATCCATCCGTCCAAAAGACCCTCATCTCCGTACAGCCTACCTTGATCGTGTCGCTCTAACACGCTACAAGTTCCTTCAGAGAGAGATCATGGATCCCTCCTATATCGCTTGATATTTAACCGGCAGCGTGTTTTCCATATTACCCTTCCTGCTCCATTAGTATGCCTCCAAGGGCATATATACTAATGGCACACCAGGCAGTGCACAATTAGTATAGCCCATGGTGCTCCATTAGTATGCCTCCGAAGGCATATATACTAATGGCGCACCAGGCAGTGCGCCATTACTATAGCCCATGGTGCTCCATTAGTATCTAGTATTCTGGCATATATATGTTTTGTTTCAAAACCACAAATTCAAGAACACATAACATATATATCAAATATATAATACATAATATGTGCCCAATAGTTTTACTGATCCACAACACATAACATAGATGCAAAGTTGCATAACAAATTTCATGATCCATATATCAAAATTCCATAGCATCCATACATCCAAAATTCCATAGCATACATATATACATATAGTTCCATAGCATCCATACATACATAGCTCCATAGCAAATATAATACACAATGATACTTTGCGGGCATTAGTAAGTAATATTTGGCACTAAAACAAATGCCTTCATGTCCAGATCGTAGTCCAAAGAGCATCCGCGTGGCAACCTACAAGATGAAATCATCAACATGTCAAATTTAACACTCTAAATCATGATGATCTTCAAGAATGGTCTCTAATTATAAATTTGATCTTCAAATGGGTCAAATGATCTCTACTTACATGTTTTGAGCAACAATGCTAGTGATGCAGAGGCGAAAAGAGAAACCTCTAGCAAATTACAACCTTGAAAAGCATAGAGATTTCCATTGATAAATAGATAGGAGTAGAGGATACATCCGATGCAGATCCTATGAGTGCATTTAGACTTTGACCATGATCTCTTCCTATACTTCATACTCTACACAGAATGAATGTTTCATCATATATATGTGAATGAGGAAGATGGGTCTCTTAAAAGTTTTAAATACGGATATATGGTGTATAAGTTTTAAAAGCTACAAACAAAAATATATCTTATGAGTAGAAGAGTACGAAGCAAGAAGGAAAGTTTTATCACCATTTGACAGGACAAGGAGTGGCATCTCTGGAAGGGGGCCGTCCCAAACTGAAGCCATTGTAGACGGTCTCGATGGGAGCTTCATGGTGAATTATTCATGGACATGTGTGTCTGGATAGAGAAGCCAATGTAGACGGTCTGGACCACAACTCGTGCTGGAAACTGAAGCCTGTGCAAACTAGGGGACAACAGCAGGAGGCCTAGTGAGTACATGAAAGTCCTGGCCAATTAGAGAGTGGCACTGAAGTGCAGGAAAAGTGGAAAACTGTAAACTAAATTCACTTGGATGATCGGACAAAGATGCAACCTGATCTATTTTATTGTAATGCTCAAACAACGTATTTGTTAACATGAAAACCAGCCAGAAGATTTTAACTTATCCTTCCACAACTTCCCTCGAGGCCTGGACCTCAAACCAACTACGGAGCACCAAATTAAACTTTCTCATTATGAAGACAAGGTCAAAACTCTCAATAAAGCGTTCATGTGTGCAGCAACCTACTCGATTTTAATAATCAATCAAACATAATCCTATTACTTAATAGCAAAGGTATATGGCTACAGCCACCAAGCACCTCTTGCAGCTGTAGCTGTTGGCCCAGCAGATGAAATCACCATGTTTGCTGTTAGGTATTGATCATGATCAGGCTAAATGGTCGACCAAAATGATACATTGCGAATGAAAGGTGTATGGTGTCGTAGTGGCATTGACAGCCAAAGGATCTTAGCATGTTGCATGGACTTCTGCTTTGGCCTAGGTTTACAATTTCACTAACATAAGCTAGGTGTTTTATTTTCATTTCTCACCTCACCAAATGGATGTTTCCAAATTTCAGTTTTATTTTGTGATTTAATTGACTGGAGTAACAATACAATTTTCGTAGTGTCCCACATGCAGACTAGAACATAAAAACATTATAACAGTAAAATGTACTTACGTTAAGAATGGTACTTCTCTACAAATTTTATTAGTTCCGAATGTACTCCATGGGAAGCAAGGACCTTCAATAATAGGTGAATCCATTTATCATCTTTTACATGATTGATTTTTAATGCCTTGAGATGTTTTGATACTCCTTTGGCTGGTAGGTTCCACTTATGATGCCATACGCATGTTGTTGCAAAGAAAATAATTAACTGAAATGAATCAGCAGTACATGGCAATTTCAAAGACAAGGCATCATACATAGAAGAAAGAGAAGTTATACCTCAAATGGTTTATAAAGTTCAAGGGTAAATCTCTGTAGAATGGGTGAGTTCTTGAGAAAGTAAATGAGTCCATAAAAGTCATCAGCCATACACCAGTGACCGAGCAACAATGTTTTTAGCTTGCGAAACGTAGGGTACCATTTTATATCCATTCTGTAAACCTGGACGAGGTGAAGAATTAAAAGACAATTGAATCTCTAACTTCAAGCGTATGATTTAATAATACCGGGGTGAACAGAAAACAACAAACAGTGTTAGCAAAACAGCGAGCATATCCACTAGAAAAGAGTGCAAGCATACCATAACGTGGTCAGCTATCAACTCCAAATTCTTGGCGCCCGATAGACCTTCAAGAAACACACAATCATCTCTGCGATGGCACACCACACATAACTCATGACCACAATATCCACAGGAACCATTTAAGATATATGTAGTGTTTATCAATGCGGCTTCTAGTGACGATCGGATGAGTGCAAGTCACTGCTCGATCGGATGTACCTGCAGTAAATAGCAAGTCTAATGCAGTAGAGTATGTTCCTACGTGTAAGACTCTGTAAAGTCTGCTCGAGCTCCCAGCAAGCCATCACCGCTTCCATGGCGTGGACGCGCACATGCTGCTGGAGCTGTTCCTTGAAGGAACAGAGGAGGAGCACGTAGTGTGTCTGCAACAAATTCTGTAGGATAAGATTTCTATAGAAAAAATTCTTTACTGCACTTTGATTCGTAGCAATAGAATCCTATTACTATGGATATCTTCTGCTTTCTTAGGAAAATAAATAGTACCCTAGATTTAATGGAAAAATTCCTAGTATGTGAATCAAAAGACATCTCTTTTATAATTCATGTTCATGGGATTTGAGATATATGGCATTTCATTTCCTAAAAGTTTTCTGCTCCTATGATATTCCTACCTTATGAACCAAAAGAGGATTTAAATGTTGACTTGGCTCAGAAAGAAAATTCAGTACAGTTTACCGTTCGAGGCAGAGTACGGTGCTGGTTGATGGAGCAGATATTGTGTGTGCAGTGTTGTGCACATTACCCAAATGCAGTGAAACATAGAACATCTGAACCTCACACTTCTCATGAATCTGTTAGAAACCATTCGCATCACGTAGCATTAGTACAGACCAAAAGTGTGAATCTGTTAGAAACCATTCGCATCACGTAGCATGAGTATAGACCAAAAGTGTATCTCGAATTCTCGATCGATGTATATATCATAATCTAGAAGCAAGCCTTAGCGTAGCAAACCTGCGGCAATTAAATCTGCTACACATTTACTTAAGATTTGAAGATGCAACTCTCTTTCAAATAGCGACATGGGACTAAACTTTAATTCGACACACACCACACACAAAAAGATGGACCATAAAAATTTTAGA